>NC_091541.1:675000-10675000 GCF_042242935.1 Bactrocera oleae
TCGTCCTCCCGCTCGCTCTATTTCGGACCTTGAGTGACCTTCAACTAAAGGAAGAAGGTCGTCCGCGTACGCACAACACTTGCATACTGGTTCAAGTTGTCCAAGCAGAGAGTCCATCATAAGGTTCCAAATATATGGACCACAGATGGATCCCTGCGGGCAGCCCCGAGCCACCCCAATCTCAACACTCCCATTCATTCCTACTATTGAGGCTTTTCTGTCCGAAAAGTAGCTGCGCCAGAGAGTAACTTCCGGGCAGCCGAGCTCCTCCAATCGGTCAATCACCCTATCCCAGATTAGGTAGTCAAAAGCTCCCTTAAAGTCAACAAATATGCCAAGGACATATTCGTTGACGTTCTCCCTAACGGCACTCTGGACATACATCCAAGCATCCTCTACACTGCGTCCTTTCCTGAAACCATACTGCCTATCCGACCACATATCCCGCGTTAGATCCTGAAGTCGTTCCACCATAACTCTCTCCAGTACTTTTCCCAGCACTGGAAGGAGACTGATGCCCCGATAAGAACGAGGATCACTCCTGATCTTATCAGGGGACTTCAGGAGAGGAACGACCCTAGCCCTTTTCCACTCCTGTGGAAAATATCCCTCCCACACGCACTTATTGTAAATGGCCTCCAAGTATTCCGGAATGAACTTCCACATGCTTTTACACATCTCTCCGTTCAAACCATCAAAACCTGGGGATCTTTTACACCTGACCAGGCCAAAGGCGTATCCCAGCTCCCCTTCATCTAGTGGAGAAACAAGTACCTCACACGTTTGAGATACCCGAGCCTCCGCCCTAGGAAAGAACGCTCCTAGCAGAACCCCAGCACAGTCTCTCCACGTTGATAGTACAGTATCACCAACGCGGAGAGAGGTGATATCCTCCCTCTTACGACCCCTACAGATCTTGTAGACCTGACCCCATGGGTCGTTCCTATTTTCCCCTATAAAATTCCTCCATTCCTCTTCCTTGGTTTTGACTAGCATTTGTTTGTAATCCCTCATCACACAACTAAATTCATACCTAATCTGGGACAGCCCATCAGAGTTTGACTGTTTAGCGCGTTGAAACTTTCGTCTCAATCGCCGGACAGCTCTCCTCTTCATCGTTAGCTCTTTCGTCCACCACTTAAGTTTTCTCACTCTGAAGCTTTCGAACTTTCCGAGAACACTGTTGTTCACTTCCCACACTACATCGTATAGCCGAGAAATTTGCTCGTCCACCCCAAAGTCTTCAAACTCACTAAGCGGTATTTTTAATACCGCTTCCCTGACAGATCGTCCATATTGGTTCCAGTCGATACCAGAGGTACGCCATCGCCGCAATGGACTCTCATACGCCGAGGGAGGAGATTTAGGAGTAACCATAATTTGAATCAAGTTATGGTCACTCAATCCCCACCCTCCCCTTATCTCCCACCTAACGTTAAAGGTCCTATTTGCTGCCTCATTGATGAAGGACACATCGATGTCGCTCACACCCCCAGGCCCATCAAACGTATACCACTCGCTTGGCTCGTTTAATATGTGAAGACTATTTGCCTCCACCCATTCGCTTAATACCTCGCCTCTAGTGTGGCTTTGATATCCTGACGAATGTCGGGATACCTTACTAAACCACATAGAGGACGAGGCATTCGCATCCATTCCTAGGATAAGCGAGCTACTACTGGCAAGTAGCAGTAGCTTATCCATGTACAGCAGGTAAGGCGACTACCAATCTACCGAACTCCCCCTCTATGGATACACAAACACCCAGCTGTGACGAATCCAGAACTACGCAGTCGTAGCTCGGATTATTCACAACTATTGCGGCATTTCTCCTAAGGTCTGTGAAGACCCTAAATCCTCCAAGGAGACCCCGAACATGTTAATCACTTGAGCACTGTACCGCATAAGCCGAAAAACATCAATTTTACTGATTTGCGCGAAAGTAAAACTATAATGTTATTGCAAGATTAACAACTTAATATTACCGAAAAAGTTGCACTTTCTTAGGTTTAGACTAAAAGTCGATTTTCTTGTAAATTGTATGTTAATCACTTGAGCACTGTACCGCATAAGCCGAAAAACATCAATTTTACTGATTTGCGCGAAAGTAAAACTATAATGTTATTGCAGAATTACCTACTTAATATTACCGAGAAAGTTGCACTTTCTTTGGCTTAGACTCAAAGTCGATTTTCTTGTAAATGGTATGTTAATCACTTGAGCACTGTACCGCATAAGCCGAAAAACAGCAATTTTACTGATTTGCGCGAAAGTAAGATTAAATAGCTATTGCAGAATTGACATATTCATATAACCGAAAAAATTGCACTTTCTTACAATAGCTTTAGACCTAAAGTCGATTTTCTTGTAAATTGTATTTCAGTTGCGTGAGCACTGTACCGCTTAAGCCGAAAAACATGAATTTTACTGATTTGTGCGAAAGTCAAATTATAATGTTAATCCAGGATTAACAAATTAATATAACCGAAAAAATTTCACTTTCTTAGGTTTAGACTCAAAGTCGATTTTCTTGTAAATGGTATGTTAATCACTTGAGCACTGTACCGCATAAGCCGAAAAACAACAATTTTACTGATTTGCGCGAAAGTAAGATTAAATAGCTATTGCAGAATTGACATATTCATATAACCGAAAAAATTGCACTTGCTTAATTTTAGACTTAAATTCGATTTTCTTGTAAATTGTATTTCAGTTGCGAGAGCATTGTACCGCTTAAGCCGAAAAACATGAATTTTACTGATTTGTGCGAAAGTCAAATTATATTGTTATTGCAGAATTAACACATTCATATAACCGAAAAAATTGCACTTGCTTAATTTTAGACTTAAAGTCGATTTTCTTGTAAATTGTATTTCAGTTGCGAGAGCATTGTACCGCTTAAACCGAAAAACATGAATTTGACTGATTTGCGCGAAAGTAAAACTATAATGTTATTGCAGGATTACCTACTTAATATAACCGAAAAAGTTGCAATTTCTTTGGTTTAGACTCAAAATCGATTTTCTTGTAAATTGTATTTCAGTTGCGTGAGCACTGTACCGCTTAAGCCGAAAAACATGAATTTTACTTATTTGAGCGAAAGTAAAATTATATTGTTATTGCAGGATTAACAAATTAATATTACCGAAAAAGTTGCACTTTCTTAGGTTTAGACTTAAAGTCGATTTTCTTCTAAATTGTATGTCAATTGCGTGAGCACTGTACCACTTAAGCCGAAAAACATCAATTTTACTGATTTGCGCGAAAGTAAAATTATAATGTTAATGCAGGATTAACAAATTAATATAACCGAAAAAATTGCACTTTCATAGTTTTAGACTTAAAGTCGATTTTTTTGTAAATTGTATTTCAGTTGCGTGAGCACTGTACTGCTTAAGCCGAAAAACATCAATATTACTGATTTCCGCGAAAGTAAAATTATAATGTTATTGCAGAATTTACATATTCATATAACCGAAAAAATTGCACTTTCTTAGTTTTAGACTTAAAGTCGATTTTCTTGTAAATTGTATGTCAATTGCGTGAGCACTGTACTGCTTAAACTGAAAAACATGAATTTTACTGATTTGAGCGAAAGTCAAATTATATTGTTATTGCAGAATTGACATATTCATATAACCGAAAAAATTGCACTTTCTTAGTTTTAGACTTAAAGTCGATTTTCTTGTAAATTGTATTTCAGTTGCGAGAGCATTGTACCGCTTAAGCCGAAAAACATCAATATTACTGATTTGCGCGAAAGTAAAATTATAATGTTATTGCAGAATTTACATATTCATATAACCGAGAAAATTGAACTTTCTTAGTTTTAGACTTAAAGTCGATTTTCTTGTAAATTGTATGTCAATTGCGTGAGCACTGTACTGCTTAAACTGAAAAACATGAATTTTACTGATTTGAGCGAAAGTCAAATTATATTGTTATTGCAGAATTGACATATTCATATAACCGAAAAAATTGCACTTTCTTAGTTTTAGACTTAAAGTCGATTTTCTTGTAAATTGTATTTCAGTTGCGAGAGCATTGTACCGCTTAAGCCGAAAAACATCAATATTACTGATTTGCGCGAAAGTAAAATTATAATGTTATTGCAGAATTTACATATTCATATAACCGAGAAAATTGAACTTTCTTAGTTTTAGACTTAAAGTCGATTTTCTTGTAAATTGTATGTCAATTGCGTGAGCACTGTACTGCTTAAGCCGAAAAACATGAATTTTACTGATTTGAGCGAAAGTAAAACTATATTGTTATTGCAGGATTAACAAATTAATATTACCGAAAAAGTTGCACTTTCTTAGGTTTAGACTCAAATTATCTTGTAAATTGTATGTCAATTGCGGCAGCACTGTACTGCTTAAGCCGAAAAACATCAATATTACTGATTTGCGCGAAAGTAAAATTATAATGTTATTGCAGAATTTACATATTCATATAACCGAAAAAATTGCACTTTCTTAGTTTTAGACTTAAAGCCGATTTTCTTGTAAATTGTATTTCAGTTGCGTGGGCACTGTACTGCTTAAGCCGAAAAACATCAATATTACTGATTTGCGCGAAAGTAAAATTATAATGTTATTGCAGAATTTACATATTCATATAACCGAAAAAATTTTACTTTCTTAATTTTAGACTTAAAGTCGATTTTCTTGTAAATTGTATGTCAATTGCGTGAGCACTGTACTGCTTAAACTGAAAAACATGAATTTTACTGATTTGAGCGAAAGTCAAATTATATTGTTATTGCAGAATTGACATATTCATATAACCGAAAAAATTGCACTTTCTTAGTTTTAGACTTAAAGTCGATTTTCTTGTAAATTGTATTTCAGTTGCGTGAGCACTGTACCGCTTAAGCCGAAAAACATGAATTTTACTGATTTGAGCGAAAGTAAAATTATATTGTTATTGCAGGATTAACAAATTAATATTACCGAAAAAGTTGCACTTTCTTAGGTTTAGACTCAAATTATCTTGTAAATTGTATGTCAATTGCGGCAGCACTGTACTGCTTAAGCCGAAAAACATCAATATTACTGATTTGCGCGAAAGTCAAATTATATTGTTATTGCAGGATTAACAAAATAATATTAGCGAAAAAATTGCACTTTCTTAGTTTTAGACTTAAAGTCGATTTTCTTCGAAATTGTATGTTAATTGCGTGAGCACTGTACCGCATAAGCCGAAAAACATCAATTTTACTGATTTGCGCGAAAGTAAAATCATAATGTTAATGCAGGATTAACAAATTAATATAACCGAAAAAATTGCACTTTCTTAGGTTTAGAGTCAAAGTCGATTTTCTTGTAAATTGTATGTTAATCACTTGAGCACTGTACCGCATAAGCCGAAAAACATCAATTTTACTGATTTGCGCGAAAGTAAAACTATAATGTTATTGCAGGATTAACAACTTAATATTACCGAAAAAGTTGCACTTTCTTAGGTTTAGACTCAAAGTCGATTTTCTTGTAAATTGTATGTTAATCACTTGAGCACTGCACCGCATAAGCCGAAAAACATCAATTTTACTGATTTGCGCGAAAGTAAAACTATAATGTTATTGCAGGATTACCAACTTAATATTAACGAAAAAGTTGCACTTTCTTTGGTTTAGACTCAAAGTCGATTTTCTTATAAATGGTATGTTAATCACCTGAGCACTGTACCGCATAAGCCGAAAAACAACAATTTTACTGATTTGCGCGAAAGTAAGATTAAATAGCTATTGCAGAATTGACATATTCATATAACCGAAAAAATTGCACTTGCTTAATTTTAGACTTAAAGTCGATTTTCTTGTAAATTGTATTTCAGTTGCGAGAGCATTGTACCTCTTAAGCCGAAAAACATGAATTTTACTGATTTGTGCGAAAGTCAAATTATATTGTTATTGCAGGATTAACAAATTAATATTACCGAAAAAGTTGCACTTTCTTAGGTTTAGACTCAAATTATCTTGTAAATTGTATGTCAATTGCGGCAGCACTGTACTGCTTAAGCCGAAAAACATCAATATTACTGATTTGCGCGAAAGTAAGATTAAATAGCTATTGCAGAATTGACATATTCATATAACCGAAAAAATTGCACTTGCTTAATTTTAGACTTAAAGTCGATTTTCTTGTAAATTGTATTTCAGTTGCGAGAGCATTGTACCGCTTAAGCCGAAAAACATGAATTTTACTGATTTGTGCGAAAGTCAAATTATATTGTTATTGCAGGATTAACAAAATAATATTAGCGAAAAAGTTGCACTTTCTTAGGTTTAGACTCAAAGTCGATTTTCTTGTAAATTGTATGTCAATTGCGGCAGCACTGTGCTGCTTAAGCCGAAAAACATCATTTTTACTGATTTGCGCGAAAGTAAAACTATAATGTTATGGCAGGATTAACAAATTAATATAAAAAAAGAAAAGAAAAAATGGAACTTTCTTAGATTTTTACTTCAAGCCGATTTTCTTGTAAATTGTATGTTAATTACTTGAGCGCTGTACCGCTAAGACCGAAAAACATCAATTTTACTGATTTGCGCGAAAGTAAAATTATAATGTTATTGCAGGATTAACAAAATAATATTAGCGAAAAAGTTGCACTTTCTAAGGTTTAGACTTAAAGTCGATTTTCTTGTAAATTGTATTTCAGTTGCGAGAGCATTGTACCACTTAAGCCGAAAAACATCAATTTTACTGATTTGCGCGAAAGTAAAACTATAATGTTATTGCAGGATTACCAACTTAATATTACCGAAAAAGTTGCACTTTCTTAGGTTTAGACTCAAAGTCGATTTTCTTGTAAATTGTATGTTAATCACTTGAGCACTGTAGCGCATAAGCCGAAAAACATCAATTTTACTGATTTACGCGAAAGTAAAATTATAATGTTATTGCAGAATTTACATATTCATATAACGGAAAAAATTGTACTTTCTTAGTTTTAGACTTAAAGTCGATTTTCTTCGAAATTGTATGTTAATTGCGTGAGCATGTTTCTTGTAAATGGTATGTTAATCACTTGAGCACTGTACCGCATAAGCCGAAAAACAAAAATTTTACTGATTTGCGCGAAAGTAAGATTAAATAGCTATTGCAGAATTGACATATTCATATAACCGAAAAAATTGCACTTGCTTAATTTTAGACTTAAAGTCGATTTTCTTGTAAATTTTATTTCAGTTGCGAGAGCATTGTACCACTTAAGCCGAAAAACATGAATTTTACTGATTTGTGCGAAAGTCAAATTATATTGTTATTGCAGGATTAACAAAATAAAATTAGCGAAAAAGTTGCACTTTCTTAGGTTGAGACTCAAAGTCGATTTTCTTGTAAATTGTATGTCAATTGCGGCAGCACTGTGCTGCTTAAGCCGAAAAACATCAATTTTACTGATTTGCCCGAAAGTAAAACTATAATGTTATGGCAGGATTAACAAATTAATATAAAAAAAAGAAAAGAAAAAATGGAACTTTCTTAGATTTTTACTTCAAGCCGATTTTCTTGTAAATTGTATGTTAATTACTTGAGCGCTGTACCGCTTAGACCGAAAAACATCAATTTTACTGATTTGCACGAAAGTAAAATTATAATGTTATTGCTGAATTTACATATTCATATAACCGAAAAAATTGTACTGTCTTAGTTTTAGACTTAAAGTCGATTTTCTTCTAAATTGTATGTCAATTGCGTGAGCACTGTACCGCTTAAACCGAAAAACATGAATTTGACTGATTTGAGCGAAAGTCAAATTATATTGTTATTGCAGAATTAACACATTCATATAACCGAAAAAATTGCACTTGCTTAATTTTAGACTTAAAGTCGATTTTCTTGTAAATTGTATTTCAGTTGCGAGAGCATTGTACCACTTAAGCCGAAAAACATGAATTTTACTGATTTGCGCGAAAGTAAAATTATATTGTTATTGCAGAATTTACATATTCATATAACCGAAAAAATTGTACTTTCTTAGTTTTAGACTAAAAGTCGATTTTCTTCTAAATTGTATGTCAATTGCGTGAGCACTGTACCGCTTAAACCGAAAAACATGAATTTTACTGATTTGTGCGAAAGTCAAATTATATTGTTATTGCAGGATTAACAAAATAATATTAGCGAAAAAGTTGCACTTTCTTAGGTTTAGACTCAAAGTCGATTTTCTTGTACATTGTATGTCAATTGCGGCAGCACTGTGCTGCTTAAGCCGAAAAACATCAATATTACTGATTTGCGCGAAAGTAAAATTATAATGTTATTGCAGAATTTACATATTCATATAACCGAGAAAATTGTACTTTCTTAGTTTTAGACTTAAAGTCGATTTTCTTGTAAATTGTATGTCAATTGCGTGAGCACTGTACTGCTTAAACTGAAAAACATGAATTTTACTGATTTTAACGAAAGTCAAATTATATTGTTATTGCAGAATTGACATATTCATATAACCGAAAAAATTGCACTTTCTTAGTTTTAGACTTAAAGTCGATATTCTTGTAAATTGTATTTCAGTTGCGTGAGCACTGTACCGCTTAAGCCGAAAAACATGAATTTTACTGATTTGAGCGAAAGTAAAATTATATTGTTATTGCAGGATTAACAAATTATTATTACCGAAAAAGTTGCACTTTCTTAGGTTTAGACTCAAATTATCTTGTAAATTGTATGTCAATTGCGGCAGCACTGTACTGCTTAAGCCGAAAAACATCAATATTACTGATTTGCGCGAAAGTCAAATTATATTGTTATTGCAGGAGTAACAAAATAATATTAGCGAAAAAATTGCACTTTCTTAGTTTTAGACTTAAAGTCGATTTTCTTCGAAATTGTATGTTAATTGCGTGAGCACTGTACCGCATAAGCCGAAAAACATCAACTTAATATTACCGAAAAACTTGCACTTTCTTTGGTTTAGACTCAAAGTCGATTTTCTTGTATATGGTATGTTAATCACCTGAGCACTGTACCGCATAAGCCGAAAAACAACAATTTTACTGATTTGCGCGAAAGTAAGATTAAATAGCTATTGCAGAATTGACATATTCATATAACCGAAAAAATTGCACTTGCTTAATTTTAGACTTAAAGTCGATTTTCTTGTAAATTGTATTTCAGTTGCGAGAGCATTGTACCGCTTAAGCCGAAAAACATGAATTTTACTGATTTGTGCGAAAGTCAAATTATATTGTTATTGCAGGATTAACAAAATAATATTAGCGAAAAAGTTGCACTTTCTTAGGTTTAGACTCAAAGTAGATTTTCTTGTAAATTGTATGCCAATTGCGGCAGCACTGTGCTGCTTAAGCCGAAAAACATCAATTTTACTGACTTGCGCGAAAGTAAAACTATAATGTTATGGCAGGATTAACAAATTAATATAAAAAAAAGAAAAGAAAAAATGGAACTTTCTTAGATTTTTACTTCAAGCCGATTTTCTTGTAAATTGTATGTTAATTACTTGAGCGCTGTACCGTTTAGGCCGAAAAACATCAATTTTACTGATTTGCGCGAAAGTAAAATTATAATGTTATTGCAGGATTACCAACTTAATATTACTGAAAAAGTTGCACTTTCTTTGGTTTAGACTCAAAGTCGATTTTCTTGTAAATGGTATGTTAATCACCTGAGCACTGTACCGCATAAGCCGAAAAACAACAATTTTACTGATTTGCGTGAAAGTAAGATTAAATAGCCATTGCAGAATTGACATATTATTGCAGGATTAACAAAATAATATTAGCGAAAAAGTTGCACTTTCTTAGGTTTAGACTCAAAGTCGATTTTCTTGTAAATTGTATGTCAATTGCGGCAACACTATGCCGCTTAAGCCGAAAAACATCAATTTTACTGATTTGCGCGAAAGTAAAACTATAATGTTATGGCAGGATTAACAAATTAATATAAAAAAAAAGAAAAGAAAAAATGGAACTTTCTTAGATTTTTACTTCAAGCCGATTTTCTTGTAAATTGTATGTTAATTACTTGAGCGCTGTACCGCTTAGACCGAAAAACATCAATTTTACTGATTTGCACGAAAGTAAAATTATAATGTTATTGCTGAATTTACATATTCATATAACCGAAAAAATTGTACTGTCTTAGTTTTAGACTTAAAGTCGATTTTCTTCTAAATTGTATGTCAATTGCGTGAGCACTGTACCGCTTAAACCGAAAAACATGAATTTGACTGATTTGAGCGAAAGTCAAATTATATTGTTATTGCAGAATTAACACATTCATATAACCGAAAAAATTGCACTTGCTTAATTTTAGACTTAAAGTCGATTTTCTTGTAAATTGTATTTCAGTTGCGAGAGCATTGTACCACTTAAGCCGAAAAACATGAATTTTACTGATTTGCGCGAAAGTAAAATTATATTGTTATTGCAGAATTTACATATTCATATAACCGAAAAAATTGTACTTTCTTAGTTTTAGACTAAAAGTCGATTTTCTTCTAAATTGTATGTCAATTGCGTGAGCACTGTACCGCTTAAACCGAAAAACATGAATTTTACTGATTTGTGCGAAAGTCAAATTATATTGTTATTGCAGGATTAACAAAATAATATTAGCGAAAAAGTTGCACTTTCTTAGGTTTAGACTCAAAGTCGATTTTCTTGTACATTGTATGTCAATTGCGGCAGCACTGTGCTGCTTAAGCCGAAAAACATCAATATTACTGATTTGCGCGAAAGTAAAATTATAATGTTATTGCAGAATTTACATATTCATATAACCGAGAAAATTGTACTTTCTTAGTTTTAGACTTAAAGTCGATTTTCTTGTAAATTGTATGTCAATTGCGTGAGCACTGTACTGCTTAAACTGAAAAACATGAATTTTACTGATTTTAGCGAAAGTCAAATTATATTGTTATTGCAGAATTGACATATTCATATAACCGAAAAAATTGCACTTTCTTAGTTTTAGACTTAAAGTCGATATTCTTGTAAATTGTATTTCAGTTGCGTGAGCACTGTACCGCTTAAGCCGAAAAACATGAATTTTACTGATTTGAGCGAAAGTAAAATTATATTGTTATTGCAGGATTAACAAATTATTATTACCGAAAAAGTTGCACTTTCTTAGGTTTAGACTCAAATTATCTTGTAAATTGTATGTCAATTGCGGCAGCACTGTACTGCTTAAGCCGAAAAACATCAATATTACTGATTTGCGCGAAAGTCAAATTATATTGTTATTGCAGGAGTAACAATATAATATTATATATATTTTATATTTTACTGATTTGCGCGAAAGTAAGATTAAATAGCTATTGCAGAATTGACATATTCATATAACCGAAAAAATTGCACTTGCTTAATTTTAGACTTTAAGTCGATTTTCTTGTAAATTGTATTTCAGTTGCGAGAGCATTGTACCGCTTAAGCCGAAAAACATGAATTTTACTGATTTGTGCGAAAGTCAAATTATATTGTTATTGCAGGATTAACAAAATAATATTAGCGAAAAAGTTGCACTTTCTTAGGTTTAGACTTAAAGTAGATTTTCTTGTAAATTGTATGCCAATTGCGGCAGCACTGTGCTGCTTAAGCCGAAAAACATCAATTTTACTGACTTGCGCGAAAGTAAAACTATAATGTTATGGCAGGATTAACAAATTAATATAAAAAAAAGAAAAGAAAAAATGGAACTTTCTTAGATTTTTACTTCAAGCCGATTTTCTTGTAAATTGTATGTTAATTACTTGAGCGCTGTACCGTTTAGGCCGAAAAACATCAATTTTACTGATTTGCGCGAAAGTAAAATTATAATGTTATTGCAGGATTACCAACTTAATATTACTGAAAAAGTTGCACTTTCTTTGGTTTAGACTCAAAGTCGATTTTCTTGTAAATGGTATGTTAATCACCTGAGCACTGTACCGCATAAGCCGAAAAACAACAATTTTACTGATTTGCGTGAAAGTAAGATTAAATAGCCATTGCAGAATTGACATATTATTGCAGGATTAACAAAATAATATTAGCGAAAAAGTTGCACTTTCTTAGGTTTAGACTCAAAGTCGATTTTCTTGTAAATTGTATGTCAATTGCGGCAACACTATGCCGCTTAAGCCGAAAAACATCAATTTTACTGATTTGCGCGAAAGTAAAACTATAATGTTATGGCAGGATTAACAAATTAATATAAAAAAAAGAAAAGAAAAAATGGAACTTTCTTAGATTTTTACTTCAAGCCGATTTTCTTGTAAATTGTATGTTAATTACTTGAGCGCTGTACCGCTTAGACCGAAAAACATCAATTTTACTGATTTGCACGAAAGTAAAATTATAATGTTATTGCTGAATTTACATATTCATATAACCGAAAAAATTGTACTGTCTTAGTTTTAGACTTAAAGTCGATTTTCTTCTAAATTGTATGTCAATTGCGTGAGCACTGTACCGCTTAAACCGAAAAACATGAATTTGACTGATTTGAGCGAAAGTCAAATTATATTGTTATTGCAGAATTAACACATTCATATAACCGAAAAAATTGCACTTGCTTAATTTTAGACTTAAAGTCGATTTTCTTGTAAATTGTATTTCAGTTGCGAGAGCATTGTACCACTTAAGCCGAAAAACATGAATTTTACTGATTTGCGCGAAAGTAAAATTATATTGTTATTGCAGAATTTACATATTCATATAACCGAAAAAATTGTACTTTCTTAGTTTTAGACTAAAAGTCGATTTTCTTCTAAATTGTATGTCAATTGCGTGAGCACTGTACCGCTTAAACCGAAAAACATGAATTTTACTGATTTGTGCGAAAGTCAAATTATATTGTTATTGCAGGATTAACAAAATAATATTAGCGAAAAAGTTGCACTTTCTTAGGTTTAGACTCAAAGTCGATTTTCTTGTACATTGTATGTTAATTGCGGCAGCACTGTGCTGCTTAAGCCGAAAAACATCAATATTACTGATTTGCGCGAAAGTAAAATTATAATGTTATTGCAGAATTTACATATTCATATAACCGAGAAAATTGTACTTTCTTAGTTTTAGACTTAAAGTCGATTTTCTTGTAAATTGTATGTCAATTGCGTGAGCACTGTACTGCTTAAACTGAAAAACATGAATTTTACTGATTTTAGCGAAAGTCAAATTATATTGTTATTGCAGAATTGACATATTCATATAACCGAAAAAATTGCACTTTCTTAGTTTTAGACTTAAAGTCGATATTCTTGTAAATTGTATTTCAGTTGCGTGAGCACTGTACCGCTTAAGCCGAAAAACATGAATTTTACTGATTTGAGCGAAAGTAAAATTATATTGTTATTGCAGGATTAACAAATTATTATTACCGAAAAAGTTGCACTTTCTTAGGTTTAGACTCAAATTATCTTGTAAATTGTATGTCAATTGCGGCAGCACTGTACTGCTTAAGCCGAAAAACATCAATATTACTGATTTGCGCGAAAGTCAAATTATATTGTTATTGCAGGAGTAACAAAATAATATTAGCGAAAAAATTGCACTTTCTTAGTTTTAGACTTAAAGTCGATTTTCTTCGAAATTGTATGTTAATTGCGTGAGCACTGTACCGCATAAGCCGAAAAACATCAACTTAATATTACCGAAAAACTTGCACTTTCTTTGGTTTAGACTCAAAGTCGATTTTCTTGTAAATGGTATGTTAATCACCTGAGCACTGTACCGCATAAGCCGAAAAACAACAATTTTACTGATTTGCGCGAAAGTAAGATTAAATAGCTATTGCAGAATTGACATATTCATATAACCGAAAAAATTGCACTTGCTTAATTTTAGACTTAAAGTCGATTTTCTTGTAAATTGTATTTCAGTTGCGAGAGCATTGTACCGCTTAAGCCGAAAAACATGAATTTTACTGATTTGTGCGAAAGTCAAATTATATTGTTATTGCAGGATTAACAAAATAATATTAGCGAAAAAGTTGCACTTTCTTAGGTTTAGACTCAAAGTAGATTTTCTTGTAAATTGTATGCCAATTGCGGCAGCACTGTGCTGCTTAAGCCGAAAAACATGAATTTTACTGATTTGAGCGAAAGTCAAATTATATTGTTATTGCAGAATTGACATATTCATATAACCGAAAAAATTGCACTTTCTTAGTTTTAGACTTAAAGTCGATTTTCTTGTAAATTGTATTTCAGTTGCGTGAGCACTGTACCGCTTAAGCCGAAAAACATCAATTTTACTGATTTGCGCGAAAGTAAAACTATAATGTTATGGCAGGATTAACAAATTAATATAAAAAAAAGAAAAGAAAAAATGGAACTTTCTTAGATTTTTACTTCAAGCCGATTTTCTTGTAAATTGTATGTTAATTACTTGAGCGCTGTACCGTTTAGGCCGAAAAACATCAATTTTACTGATTTGCGCGAAAGTAAAATTATAATGTTATTGCAGGATTACCAACTTAATATTACTGAAAAAGTTGCACTTTCTTTGGTTTAGACTCAAAGTCGATTTTCTTGTAAATGGTATGTTAATCACCTGAGCACTGTACCGCATAAGCCGAAAAACAACAATTTTACTGATTTGCGTGAAAGTAAGATTAAATAGCCATTGCAGAATTGACATATTATTGCAGAATTAACAAAATAATATTAGCGAAAAAGTTGCACTTTCTTAGGTTTAGACTCAAAGTCGATTTTCTTGTAAATTGTATGTCAATTGCGGCAACACTATGCCGCTTAAGCCGAAAAACATCAATTTTACTGATTTGCGCGAAAGTAAAACTATAATGTTATGGCAGGATAACAAATTAATATAAAAAAAAGAAAAGAAAAAATGGAACTTTCTTAGATTTTTACTTCAAGCCGATTTTCTTGTAAATTGTATGTTAATTACTTGAGCGCTGTACCGCTTAGACCGAAAAACATCAATTTTACTGATTTGCACGAAAGTAAAATTATAATGTTATTGCTGAATTTACATATTCATATAACCGAAAAAATTGTACTGTCTTAGTTTTAGACTTAAAGTCGATTTTCTTCTAAATTGTATGTTAATTGCGTGAGCACTGTACCGCATAAGACGAAAAACATCAATTTTACTGATTTGCGCGAAAGTAAAATTATAATGTTAATGCAGGATTACCAAATTAATATAACCGAAAAAATTGCACTTTCTTAGGTTTAGACTCAAAGTCGATTTTCTTGTAAATTGTATGTTAATCACTTGAGCACTGTACCGCATAAGCCGAAAAACATCAATTTTACTGATTTGCGCGAAAGTAAAACTATAATGTTATTGCAGGATTAACAACTTAATATTACCGAAAAAGTTGCACTTTCTTAGGTTTAGACTCAAAGTCGATTTTCTTGTAAATTGTATGTTAATCACTTAAGCACTGTACCGCATAAGCCGAAAAACATCAATTTTACTGATTTGCGCGAAAGTAAAATTATAATGTTATTGCAGAATTTACATATTCATATAACGGAAAAAATTGTACTTTCTTAGTTTTAGACTTAAAGTCGATTTTCTTCGAAATTGTATGTTAATTGCGTGAGCACTGTACCGCTTAAGCCGAAAAACATGAATTTTACTGATTTGAGCGAAAGTAAAATTATATTGTTATTGCAGGATTAACAAATTAATATTACCGAAAAAGTTGCACTTTCTTAGGTTTAGACTCAAATTATCTTGTAAATTGTATGTCAATTGCGGCAGCACTGTACTGCTTAAACCGAAAAACAGCAATATTACTGATTTGCGCGAAAGTAAAATTATAATGTTATTGCAGAATTTACATATTCATATAACCGAAAAAATTGTACTTTCTTAGTTTTAGACTTAAAGTCGATTTTCTTGTAAATTGTATTTCAGTTGCGTGAGCACTGTACCGCTTAAGCCGAAAAACTTGAATTTTACTGATTTGAGCGAAAGTAAAATTATATTGTTATTGCAGGATTAACAAATTAATATTACCGAAAAAGTTGCACTTTCTTAGGTTTAGACTCAAATTATCTTGTAAATTGTATGTCAATTGCGGCAGCACTGTACTGCTTAAACCGAAAAACAGCAATATTACTGATTTGCGCGAAAGTAAAATTATAATGTTATTGCAGAATTTACATATTCATATAACCGAAAAAATTGTACTTTCTTAGTTTTAGACTTAAAGTCGATTTTCTTCGAAATTGTATGTTAATTGCGTGAGCACTGTACCGCATAAGCCGAAAAACATCAATTTTACTGATTTGCGCGAAAGTAAAATTATAATGTTAATGCAGGATTAACAAATTAATATAACCGAAAAAATTGCACTTTCTTAGGTTTAGACTCAAAGTCGATTTTCTTGTAAATTGTATGTTAATCACTTGAGCACTGTACCGCATAAGCCGAAAAACATCAATTTTACTGATTTGCGCGAAAGTAAAACTATAATGTTATTGCAGGATTAACAACTTAATATTACCGAAAAAGTTGCACTTTCTTAGGTTTAGACTCAAAGTCGATTTTCTTGTAAATTGTATGTTAATCACTTGAGCACTGTACCGCATAAGCCGAAAAACATCAATTTTACTGATTTGCGCGAAAGTAAAACTATAATGTTATGGCAGGATTAACAAATTAATATAACGGAAAAAATTGTACTTTCTTAGTTTTAGACTTAAAGTCGATTTTCTTCGAAATTGTATGTCAATTGCGGCAGCACTGTACTGCTTAAGCCGAAAAACATCAATATTACTGATTTGCGCGAAAGTCAAATTATATTGTTATTGCAGGAGTAACAAAATAATATTAGCGAAAAAGTTGCACTTTCTTAGGTTTAGACTCAAAGTAGATTTTCTTGTAAATTGTATGCCAATTGCGGCAGCACTGTGCTGCTTAAGCCGAAAAACATCAATTTTACTGATTTGCGCGAAAGTAAAACTATAATGTTATGGCAGGATTAACAAATTAATATAACGGAAAAAATTGTACTTTCTTAGTTTTAGACTTAAAGTCGATTTTCTTCGAAATTGTATGTCAATTGCGGCAGCACTGTACCGCATAAGCCGAAAAACTTGAATTTTACTGATTTGAGCGAAAGTAAAATTATATTGTTATTGCAGGATTAACAAATTAATATTACCGAAAAAGTTGCACCCTCTTAGGTTTAGACTCAAATTATCTTGTAAATTGTATGTCAATTGCGGCAGCACTGTACTGCTTAAACCGAAAAACAGCAATATTACTGATTTGCGCGAAAGTAAAATTATAATGTTATTGCAGAATTTACATATTCATATAACGGAAAAAATTGTACTTTCTTAGTTTTAGACTTAAAGTCGATTTTCTTCGAAATTGTATGTCAATTGCGGCAGCACTGTACTGCTTAAGCCGAAAAACATCAATATTACTGATTTGCGCGAAAGTCAAATTATATTGTTATTGCAGGAGTAACAAAATAATATTAGCGAAAAAATTGCACTTTCTTAGTTTTAGACTTAAAGTCGATTTTCTTCGAACTTGTATGTTAATTGCGTGAGCACTGTACCGCATAAGCCGAAAAACATCAACTTAATATTACCGAAAAACTTGCACTTTCTTTGGTTTAGACTCAAAGTCGATTTTCTTGTAAATGGTATGTTAATCACCTGAGCACTGTACCGCATAAGCGGAAAAACAACAATTTTACTGATTTGCGCGAAAGTAAGATTAAATAGCTATTGCAGAATTGACATATTCATATAACCGAAAAAATTGCACTTGCTTAATTTTAGACTTAAAGTCGATTTTCTTGTAAATTGTATTTCAGTTGCGAGAGCATTGTACCGCTTAAGCCGAAAAACATGAATTTTACTGATTTGTGCGAAAGTCAAATTATATTGTTATTGCAGGATTAACAAAATAATATTAGCGAAAAAGTTGCACTTTCTTAGGTTTAGACTCAAAATCGATTTTCTTGTAAATTGTATGTCAATTGCGGCAACACTATGCCGCTTAAGCCGAAAAACATCAATTTTACTGATTTGCGCGAAAGTAAAACTATAATGTTATGGCAGGATTAACAAATTAATATAAAAAAAAGAAAAGAAAAAATGGAACTTTCTTAGATTTTTACTTCAAGCCGATTTTCTTGTAAATTGTATGTTAATTACTTGAGCGCTGTACCGCTTAGACCGAAAAACATCAATTTTACTGATTTGCACGAAAGTAAAATTATAATGTTATTGCTGAATTTACATATTCATATAACCGAAAAAATTGTACTGTCTTAGTTTTAGACTTAAAGTCGATTTTCTTCTAAATTGTATGTTAATTGCGTGAGCACTGTACCGCATAAGACGAAAAACATCAATTTTACTGATTTGCGCGAAAGTAAAATTATAATGTTAATGCAGGATTACCAAATTAATATAACCGAAAAAATTGCACTTTCTTAGGTTTAGACTCAAAGTCGATTTTCTTGTAAATTGTATGTTAATCACTTGAGCACTGTACCGCATAAGCCGAAAAACATCAATTTTACTGATTTGCGCGAAAGTAAAACTATAATATTATTGCAGGATTAACAACTTAATATTACCGAAAAAGTTGCACTTTCTTAGGTTTAGACTCAAAGTCGATTTTCTTGTAAATTGTATGTTAATCACTTGAGCACTGTACCGCATAAGCCGAAAAACATCAATTTTACTGATTTGCGCGAAAGTAAAATTATAATGTTATTGCAGAATTTACATATTCATATAACGGAAAAAATTGTACTTTCTTAGTTTTAGACTTAAAGTCGATTTTCTTCGAAATTGTATGTTAATTGCGTGAGCACTGTACCGCTTAAGCCGAAAAACATGAATTTTACTGATTTGAGCGAAAGTAAAATTATATTGTTATTGCAGGATTAACAAATTAATATTACCGAAAAAGTTGCACTTTCTTAGGTTTAGACTCAAATTATCTTGTAAATTGTATGTCAATTGCGGCAGCACTGTACTGCTTAAACCGAAAAACAGCAATATTACTGATTTGCGCGAAAGTAAAATTATAATGTTATTGCAGAATTTACATATTCATATAACCGAAAAAATTGTACTTTCTTAGTTTTAGACTTAAAGTTGATTTTCTTGTAAATTGTATTTCAGTTGCGTGAGCACTGTACCGCTTAAGCCGAAAAACTTGAATTTTACTGATTTGAGCGAAAGTAAAATTATATTGTTATTGCAGGATTAACAAATTAATATTACCGAAAAAGTTGCACTTTCTTAGGTTTAGACTCAAATTATCTTGTAAATTGTATGTCAATTGCGGCAGCACTGTACTGCTTAAACCGAAAAACAGCAATATTACTGATTTGCGCGAAAGTAAAATTATAATGTTATTGCAGAATTTACATATTCATATAACCGAAAAAATTGTACTTTCTTAGTTTTAGACTTAAAGTTGATTTTCTTGTAAATTGTATTTCAGTTGCGTGAGCACTGTACCGCTTAAGCCGAAAAACTTGAATTTTACTGATTTGAGCGAAAGTAAAATTATATTGTTATTGCAGGATTAACAAATTAATATTACCGAAAAAGTTGCACTTTCTTAGGTTTAGACTCAAATTATCTTGTAAATTGTATGTCAATTGCGGCAGCACTGTACTGCTTAAACCGAAAAACAGCAATATTACTGATTTGCGCGAAAGTAAAATTATAATGTTATTGCAGAATTTACATATTCATATAACCGAAAAAATTGCACTTGCTTAATTTTAGACTTAAAGTCGATTTTCTTGTAAATTGTATTTCAGTTGCGAGAGCATTGTACCGCTTAAGCCGAAAAACATGAATTTTACTGATTTGTGCGAAAGTCAAATTATATTGTTATTGCAGGATTAACAAAATAATATTAGCGAAAAAGTTGCACTTTCTTAGGTTTAGACTCAAAGTCGATTTTCTTGTAAATTGTATGTCAATTGCGGCAACACTATGCCGCTTAAGCCGAAAAACATCAATTTTACTGATTTGCGCGAAAGTAAAACTATAATGTTATGGCAGGATTAACAAATTAATATAAAAAAAAGAAAAGAAAAAATGGAACTTTCTTAGATTTTTACTTCAAGCCGATTTTCTTGTAAATTGTATGTTAATTACTTGAGCGCTGTACCGCTTAGACCGAAAAACATCAATTTTACTGATTTGCACGAAAGTAAAATTATAATGTTATTGCTGAATTTACATATTCATATAACCGAAAAAATTGTACTGTCTTAGTTTTAGACTTAAAGTCGATTTTCTTCTAAATTGTATGTTAATTGCGTGAGCACTGTACCGCATAAGACGAAAAACATCAATTTTACTGATTTGCGCGAAAGTAAAATTATAATGTTAATGCAGGATTACCAAATTAATATAACCGAAAAAATTGCACTTTCTTAGGTTTAGACTCAAAGTCGATTTTCTTGTAAATTGTATGTTAATCACTTGAGCACTGTACCGCATAAGCCGAAAAACATCAATTTTACTGATTTGCGCGAAAGTAAAACTATAATATTATTGCAGGATTAACAACTTAATATTACCGAAAAAGTTGCACTTTCTTAGGTTTAGACTCAAAGTCGATTTTCTTGTAAATTGTATGTTAATCACTTGAGCACTGTACCGCATAAGCCGAAAAACATCAATTTTACTGATTTGCGCGAAAGTAAAATTATAATGTTATTGCAGAATTTACATATTCATATAACGGAAAAAATTGTACTTTCTTAGTTTTAGACTTAAAGTCGATTTTCTTCGAAATTGTATGTTAATTGCGTGAGCACTGTACCGCTTAAGCCGAAAAACATGAATTTTACTGATTTGAGCGAAAGTAAAATTATATTGTTATTGCAGGATTAACAAATTAATATTACCGAAAAAGTTGCACTTTCTTAGGTTTAGACTCAAATTATCTTGTAAATTGTATGTCAATTGCGGCAGCACTGTACTGCTTAAACCGAAAAACAGCAATATTACTGATTTGCGCGAAAGTAAAATTATAATGTTATTGCAGAATTTACATATTCATATAACCGAAAAAATTGTACTTTCTTAGTTTTAGACTTAAAGTTGATTTTCTTGTAAATTGTATTTCAGTTGCGTGAGCACTGTACCGCTTAAGCCGAAAAACTTGAATTTTACTGATTTGAGCGAAAGTAAAATTATATTGTTATTGCAGGATTAACAAATTAATATTACCGAAAAAGTTGCACTTTCTTAGGTTTAGACTCAAATTATCTTGTAAATTGTATGTCAATTGCGGCAGCACTGTACTGCTTAAACCGAAAAACAGCAATATTACTGATTTGCGCGAAAGTAAAATTATAATGTTATTGCAGAATTTACATATTCATATAACCGAAAAAATTGTACTTTCTTAGTTTTAGACTTAAAGTCGATTTTCTTCGAAATTGTATGTTAATTGCGTGAGCACTGTACCGCATAAGCCGAAAAACATCAATTTTACAGATTTGCGCGAAAGTAAAATTATAATGTTAATGCAGGATTAACAAATTAATATAACCGAAAAAATTGCACTTTCTTAGGTTTAGACTCAAAGTCGATTTTCTTGTAAATTGTATGTTAATCACTTGAGCACTGTACCGCATAAGCCGAAAAACATCAATTTTACTGATTTGCGCGAAAGTAAAACTATAATGTTATTGCAGGATTAACAACTTAATATTACCGAAAAAGTTGCACTTTCTTAGGTTTAGACTCAAAGTCGATTTTCTTGTAAATTGTATGTTAATCACTTGAGCACTGTGCCGCATAAGCCGAAAAACATCAATTTTACTGATTTGCGCGAAAGTAAAATTATAATGTTATTGCAGGATTACCAACTTAATATTACTGAAAAAGTTGCACTTTCTTTGGTTTAGACTCAAAGTCGATTTTCTTGTAAATGGTATGTTAATCACCTGAGCACTGTACCGCATAAGCCGAAAAACAACAATTTTACTGATTTGCGTGAAAGTAAGATTAAATAGCCATTGCAGAATTGACATATTATTGCAGGATTAACAAAATAATATTAGCGAAAAAGTTGCACTTTCTTAGGTTTAGACTCAAAGTCGATTTTCTTGTAAATTGTATGTCAATTGCGGCAACACTATGCCGCTTAAGCCGAAAAACATCAATTTTACTGATTTGCGCGAAAGTAAAACTATAATGTTATGGCAGGATTAACAAATTAATATAAAAAAAGAAAAGAAAAAATGGAACTTTCTTAGATTTTTACTTCAAGCCGATTTTCTTGTAAATTGTATGTTAATTACTTGAGCGCTGTACCGCTTAGACCGAAAAACATCAATTTTACTGATTTGCACGAAAGTAAAATTATAATGTTATTGCTGAATTTACATATTCATATAACCGAAAAAATTGTACTGTCTTAGTTTTAGACTTAAAGTCGATTTTCTTCTAAATTGTATGTTAATTGCGTGAGCACTGTACCGCATAAGACGAAAAACATCAATTTTACTGATTTGCGCGAAAGTAAAATTATAATGTTAATGCAGGATTACCAAATTAATATAACCGAAAAAATTGCACTTTCTTAGGTTTAGACTCAAAGTCGATTTTCTTGTAAATTGTATGTTAATCACTTGAGCACTGTACCGCATAAGCCGAAAAACATCAATTTTACTGATTTGCGCGAAAGTAAAACTATAATGTTATTGCAGGATTAACAACTTAATATTACCGAAAAAGTTGCACTTTTTTAGGTTTAGACTCAAAGTCGATTTTCTTGTAAATTGTATGTTAATCACTTGAGCACTGTACCGCATAAGCCGAAAAACATCAATTTTACTGATTTGCGCGAAAGTAAAATTATAATGTTATTGCAGAATTTACATATTCATATAACGGAAAAAATTGTACTTTCTTAGTTTTAGACTTAAAGTCGATTTTCTTCGAAATTGTATGTTAATTGCGTGAGCACTGTACCGCTTAAGCCGAAAAACATGAATTTTACTGATTTGTGCGAAAGTCAAATTATATTTTTATTGCAGGATTAACAAAATAATATTAGCGAAAAAGTTGCACTTTCTTAGGTTTAGACTCAAAGTCGATTTTCTTGTAAATTGTATGTCAATTGCGGCAGCACTGTGCTGCTTAAGCCGAAAAACATCAATTTGACTGATTTGCGCGAAAGTAAAACTATAATGTTATGGCAGGATTAACAAATTAATATAAAAAAAAGAAAAGAAAAAATGGAACTTTCTTAGATTTTTACTGTAAGCCGATTTTCTTGTAAATTGTATGTTAATTACTTGAGCGCTGTACCGCTTAGGCCGAAAAACATCAATTTTACTGATTTGCGCGAAAGTAAAGTTATATTGTTATTGCAGAATTTACATATTCATATAACCGAAAAAATTGTACTTTCTTAGTTTTAGACTTAAAGTCGATTTTCTTGTAAATTGTATTTCAGTTGCGTGAGCACTGTACCGCTTAAGCCGAAAAACATGAATTTTACTGATTTGAGCGAAAGTAAAATTATATTGTTATTGCAGGATTAACAAATTAATATTACCGAAAAAGTTGCACTTTCTTAGGTTTAGACTCAAATTATCTTGTAAATTGTATGTCAATTGCGGCAGCACTGTACTGCTTAAGCCGAAAAACATCAATACTACTGATTTGCGCGAAAGTAAAATTATAATGTTATTGCAGAATTTACATATTCATATAACCGAAAAAATTGTACTTTCTTAGTTTTAGACTTAAAGTCGATTTTCTTCGAAATTGTATGTTAATTGCGTGAGCACTGTACCGCATAAGCCGAAAAACATCAATTTTACTGATTTGCGCGAAAGTAAAATTATAATGTTAATGCAGGATTAACAAATTAATATAACCGAAAAAATTGCACTTTCTTAGGTTTAGACTCAAAGTCGATTTTCTTGTAAATTGTATGTAAATCACTTGAGCACTGTACCGCATAAGCCGAAAAACATCAATTTTACTGATTTGCGCGAAAGTAAAGTTATATTGTTATTGCAGAATTTACATATTCATATAACCGAAAAAATTGTACTTTCTTAGTTTTAGACTTAAAGTCGATTTTCTTGTAAATTGTATTTCAGTTGCGTGAGCACTGTACCGCTTAAGCCGAAAAACTTGAATTTTACTGATTTGAGCGAAAGTAAAATTATATTGTTATTGCAGGATTAACAAATTAATATTACCGAAAAAGTTGCACTTTCTTAGGTTTAGACTCAAATTATCTTGTAAATTGTATGTCAATTGCGGCAGCACTGTACTGCTTAAACCGAAAAACAGCAATATTACTGATTTGCGCGAAAGTAAAATTATAATGTTATTGCAGAATTTACATATTCATATAACCGAAAAAATTGTACTTTCTTAGTTTTAGACTTAAAGTCGATTTTCTTCGAAATTGTATGTTAATTGCGTGAGCACTGTACCGCATAAGCCGAAAAACATCAATTTTACTGATTTGCGCGAAAGTAAAATTATAATGTTAATGCAGGATTAACAAATTAATATAACCGAAAAAATTGCACTTTCTTAGGTTTAGACTCAAAGTCGATTTTCTTGTAAATTGTATGTTAATCACTTGAGCACTGTACCGCATAAGCCGAAAAACATCAATTTTACTGATTTGCGCGAAAGTAAAACTATAATGTTATTGCAGGATTAACAAATTAATATTACCGAAAAAGTTGCACTTTCTTAGGTTTAGACTCAAATTATCTTGTAAATTGTATGTCAATTGCGGCAGCACTGTACTGCTTAAACCGAAAAACAGCAATATTACTGATTTGCGCGAAAGTAAAATTATAATGTTAATGCAGGATTAACAAATTAATATAACCGAAAAAATTGCACTTTCTTAGGTTTAGACTCAAAGTCGATTTTCTTGTAAATTGTATGTTAATCACTTGAGCACTGTACCGCATAAGCCGAAAAACATCAATTTTACTGATTTGCGCGAAAGTAAAACTATAATGTTATTGCAGGATTAACAACTTAATATTACCGAAAAAGTTGCACTTTCTTAGGTTTAGACTCAAAGTCGATTTTCTTGTAAATTGTATGTTAATCACTTGAGCACTGTGCCGCATAAGCCGAAAAACATCAATTTTACTGATTTGCGCGAAAGTAAAATTATAATGTTATTGCAGGATTACCAACTTAATATTACTGAAAAAGTTGCACTTTCTTTGGTTTAGACTCAAAGTCGATTTTCTTGTAAATGGTATGTTAATCACCTGAGCACTGTACCGCATAAGCCGAAAAACAACAATTTTACTGATTTGCGTGAAAGTAAGATTAAATAGCTATTGCAGAATTGACATATTATTGCAGGATTAACAAAATAATATTAGCGAAAAAGTTGCACTTTCTTAGGTTTAGACTCAAAGTCGATTTTCTTGTAAATTGTATGTCAATTGCGGCAACACTATGCCGCTTAAGCCGAAAAACATCAATTTTACTGATTTGCGCGAAAGTAAAACTATAATGTTATGGCAGGATTAACAAATTAATATAAAAAAAGAAAAGAAAAAATGGAACTTTCTTAGATTTTTACTTCAAGCCGATTTTCTTGTAAATTGTATGTTAATTACTTGAGCGCTGTACCGCTTAGACCGAAAAACATCAATTTTACTGATTTGCACGAAAGTAAAATTATAATGTTATTGCTGAATTTACATATTCATATAACCGAAAAAATTGTACTGTCTTAGTTTTAGACTTAAAGTCGATTTTCTTCTAAATTGTATGTTAATTGCGTGAGCACTGTAGCGCATAAGACGAAAAACATCACTTTTACTGATTTGCGCGAAAGTAAAATTATAATGGTAATGCAGGATTACCAAATTAATATAACCGAAAAAATTGCACTTTCTTAGGTTTAGACTCAAAGTCGATTTTCTTGTAAATTGTATGTTAATCACTTGAGCACTGTACCGCATAAGCCGAAAAACATCAATTTTACTGATTTGCGCGAAAGTAAAACTATAATGTTATTGCAGGATTAACAACTTAATATTACCGAAAAAGTTGCACTTTTTTAGGTTTAGACTCAAAGTCGATTTTCTTGTAAATTGTATGTTAATCACTTGAGCACTGTACCGCATAAGCCGAAAAACATCAATTTTACTGATTTGCGCGAAAGTAAAATTATAATGTTATTGCAGAATTTACATATTCATATAACGGAAAAAATTGTACTTTCTTAGTTTTAGACTTAAAGTCGATTTTCTTCGAAATTGTATGTTAATTGCGTGAGCACTGTAGCGCATAAGCCGAAAAACATGAATTTTACTGATTTGTGCGAAAGTCAAATTATATTTTTATTGCAGGATTAACAAAATAATATTAGCGAAAAAGTTGCACTTTCTTAGGTTTAGACTCAAAGTCGATTTTCTTGTAAATTGTATGTCAATTGCGGCAGCACTGTGCTGCTTAAGCCGAAAAACATCAATTTGACTGATTTGCGCGAAAGTAAAACTATAATGTTATGGCAGGATTAACAAATTAATATAAAAAAAAGAAAAGAAAAAATGGAACTTTCTTAGATTTTTACTGTAAGCCGATTTTCTTGTAAATTGTATGTTAATTACTTGAGCGCTGTACCGCTTAGGCCGAAAAACATCAATTTTACTGATTTGCGCGAAAGTAAAGTTATATTGTTATTGCAGAATTTACATATTCATATAACCGAAAAAATTGTACTTTCTTAGTTTTAGACTTAAAGTCGATTTTCTTGTAAATTGTATTTCAGTTGCGTGAGCACTGTACCGCTTAAGCCGAAAAACATGAATTTTACTGATTTGAGCGAAAGTAAAATTATATTGTTATTGCAGGATTAACAAATTAATATTACCGAAAAAGTTGCACTTTCTTAGGTTTAGACTCAAATTATCTTGTAAATTGTATGTCAATTGCGGCAGCACTGTACTGCTTAAGCCGAAAAACATCAATACTACTGATTTGCGCGAAAGTAAAATTATAATGTTATTGCAGAATTTACATATTCATATAACCGAAAAAATTGTACTTTCTTAGTTTTAGACTTAAAGTCGATTTTCTTCGAAATTGTATGTTAATTGCGTGAGCACTGTACCGCATAAGCCGAAAAACATCAATTTTACTGATTTGCGCGAAAGTAAAATTATAATGTTAATGCAGGATTAACAAATTAATATAACCGAAAAAATTGCACTTTCTTAGGTTTAGACTCAAAGTCGATTTTCTTGTAAATTGTATGTAAATCACTTGAGCACTGTACCGCATAAGCCGAAAAACATCAATTTTACTGATTTGCGCGAAAGTAAAGTTATATTGTTATTGCAGAATTTACATATTCATATAACCGAAAAAATTGTACTTTCTTAGTTTTAGACTTAAAGTCGATTTTCTTGTAAATTGTATTTCAGTTGCGTGAGCACTGTACCGCTTAAGCCGAAAAACTTGAATTTTACTGATTTGAGCGAAAGTAAAATTATATTGTTATTGCAGGATTAACAAATTAATATTACCGAAAAAGTTGCACTTTCTTAGGTTTAGACTCAAATTATCTTGTAAATTGTATGTCAATTGCGGCAGCACTGTACTGCTTAAACCGAAAAACAGCAATATTACTGATTTGCGCGAAAGTAAAATTATAATGTTATTGCAGAATTTACATATTCATATAACCGAAAAAATTGTACTTTCTTAGTTTTAGACTTAAAGTCGATTTTCTTCGAAATTGTATGTTAATTGCGTGAGCACTGTACCGCATAAGCCGAAAAACATCAATTTTACTGATTTGCGCGAAAGTAAAATTATAATGTTAATGCAGGATTAACAAATTAATATAACCGAAAAAATTGCACTTTCTTAGGTTTAGACTCAAAGTCGATTTTCTTGTAAATTGTATGTTAATCACTTGAGCACTGTACCGCATAAGCCGAAAAACATCAATTTTACTGATTTGCGCGAAAGTAAAACTATAATGTTATTGCAGGATTAACAAATTAATATTACCGAAAAAGTTGCACTTTCTTAGGTTTAGACTCAAATTATCTTGTAAATTGTATGTCAATTGCGGCAGCACTGTACTGCTTAAACCGAAAAACAGCAATATTACTGATTTGCGCGAAAGTAAAATTATAATGTTAATGCAGGATTAACAAATTAATATAACCGAAAAAATTGCACTTTCTTAGGTTTAGACTCAAAGTCGATTTTCTTGTAAATTGTATGTTAATCACTTGAGCACTGTACCGCATAAGCCGAAAAACATCAATTTTACTGATTTGCGCGAAAGTAAAACTATAATGTTATTGCAGGATTAACAACTTAATATTACCGAAAAAGTTGCACTTTCTTAGGTTTAGACTCAAAGTCGATTTTCTTGTAAATTGTATGTTAATCACTTGAGCACTGTGCCGCATAAGCCGAAAAACATCAATTTTACTGATTTGCGCGAAAGTAAAATTATAATGTTATTGCAGGATTACCAACTTAATATTACTGAAAAAGTTGCACTTTCTTTGGTTTAGACTCAAAGTCGATTTTCTTGTAAATGGTATGTTAATCACCTGAGCACTGTACCGCATAAGCCGAAAAACAACAATTTTACTGATTTGCGTGAAAGTAAGATTAAATAGCTATTGCAGAATTGACATATTATTGCAGGATTAACAAAATAATATTAGCGAAAAAGTTGCACTTTCTTAGGTTTAGACTCAAAGTCGATTTTCTTGTAAATTGTATGTCAATTGCGGCAACACTATGCCGCTTAAGCCGAAAAACATCAATTTTACTGATTTGCGCGAAAGTAAAACTATAATGTTATGGCAGGATTAACAAATTAATATAAAAAAAGAAAAGAAAAAATGGAACTTTCTTAGATTTTTACTTCAAGCCGATTTTCTTGTAAATTGTATGTTAATTACTTGAGCGCTGTACCGCTTAGACCGAAAAACATCAATTTTACTGATTTGCACGAAAGTAAAATTATAATGTTATTGCTGAATTTACATATTCATATAACCGAAAAAATTGTACTGTCTTAGTTTTAGACTTAAAGTCGATTTTCTTCTAAATTGTATGTTAATTGCGTGAGCACTGTAGCGCATAAGACGAAAAACATCACTTTTACTGATTTGCGCAAAAGTAAAATTATAATGGTAATGCAGGATTACCAAATTAATATAACCGAAAAAATTGCACTTTCTTAGGTTTAGACTCAAAGTCGATTTTCTTGTAAATTGTATGTTAATCACTTGAGCACTGTACCGCATAAGCCGAAAAACATCAATTTTACTGATTTGCGCGAAAGTAAAACTATAATGTTATTGCAGGATTAACAACTTAATATTACCGAAAAAGTTGCACTTTTTTAGGTTTAGACTCAAAGTCGATTTTCTTGTAAATTGTATGTTAATCACTTGAGCACTGTACCGCATAAGCCGAAAAACATCAATTTTACTGATTTGCGCGAAAGTAAAATTATAATGTTATTGCAGAATTTACATATTCATATAACGGAAAAAATTGTACTTTCTTAGTTTTAGACTTAAAGTCGATTTTCTTCGAAATTGTATGTTAATTGCGTGAGCACTGTAGCGCATAAGACGAAAAACATCACTTTTACTGATTTGCGCGAAAGTAAAATTATAATGTTAATGCAGGATTACCAAATTAATATAACCGAAAAAATTGCACTTTCTTAGGTTTAGACTCAAAGTCGATTTTCTTGTAATTTGTATGTCAATTGCGGCAGCACTGTGCTGCTTAAGCCGAAAAACATCAATTTGACTGATTTGCGCGAAAGTAAAACTATAATGTTATGGCAGGATTAACAAATTAATATAAAAAAGAGAAAAGAAAAAATGGAACTTTCTTAGATTTTTACTGTAAGCCGATTTTCTTGTAAATTGTATGTTAATTACTTGAGCGCTGTACCGCTTAGGCCGAAAAACATCAATTTTACTGATTTGCGCGAAAGTAAAGTTATATTGTTATTGCAGAATTTACATATTCATATAACCGAAAAAATTGTACTTTCTTAGTTTTAGACTTAAAGTCGATTTTCTTGTAAATTGTATTTCAGTTGCGTGAGCACTGTACCGCTTAAGCCGAAAAACATGAATTTTACTGATTTGAGCGAAAGTAAAATTATATTGTTATTGCAGGATTAACAAATTAATATTACCGAAAAAGTTGCACTTTCTTAGGTTTAGACTCAAATTATCTTGTAAATTGTATGTCAATTGCGGCAGCACTGTACTGCTTAAGCCGAAAAACATCAATATTACTGATTTGCGCGAAAGTAAAATTATAATGTTATTGCAGAATTTACATATTCATATAACCGAAAAAATTGTACTTTCTTAGTTTTAGACTTAAAGTCGATTTTCTTCGAAATTGTATGTTAATTGCGTGAGCACTGTACCGCATAAGCCGAAAAACATCAATTTTACTGATTTGCGCGAAAGTAAAATTATAATGTTAATGCAGGATTAACAAATTAATATAACCGAAAAAATTGCACTTTCTTAGGTTTAGACTCAAAGTCGATTTTCTTGTAAATTGTATGTAAATCACTTGAGCACTGTACCGCATAAGCCGAAAAACATCAATTTTACTGATTTGCGCGAAAGGAAAACTATAATGTTATTGCAGGATTAACAACTTAATATTACCGAAAAAGTTGCACTTTCTTAGGTTTAGACTCTAAGTCGATTATCTTGTAAATTGTATGTTAATCACTTGAGCACTGTACCGCATAAGCCGAAAAAAATCAATTTTACTGATTTGCGCGAAAGTAAAACTATAATGTTATTGCAGGATTACCAACTTAATATTACCGAAAAAGTTGCACTTTCTTTGGTTTAGACTCAAAGTCGATTTTCTTGTAAATGGTATGTTAATCACCTGAGCACTGTACCGCATAAGCCGAAAAACAACAATTTTACTGATTTGCGCGAAAGTAAGATTAAATAGCTATTGCAGAATTGACATATTCATATAACCGAAAAAATTGCACTTGCTTAATATTAGACTTAAAGTCGATTTTCTTGTAAATTGTATTTCAGTTGCGAGAGCATTGTACCGCTTAAGCCGAAAAACATGAATTTTACTGATTTGTGCGAAAGTCAAATTATATTGTTATTGCAGGATTAACAAAATAATATTAGCGAAAAAGTTGCACTTTCTTAGGTTTAGACTCAAAGTCGATTTTCTTGTAAATTGTATGTCAATTGCGGCAGCACTGTGCTGCTTAAGCCGGAAAACATCAATTTTACTGATTTGCGCGAAAGTAAAATTATATTGTTATTGCAGAATTTACATATTCATATAACCGAAAAAATTGTACTTTCTTAGTTTTAGACTTAAAGTCGATTTTCTTCTAAATTGTATGTCAATTGCGTGAGCACTGTACCGCTTAAACCGAAAAACATGAATTTGACTGATTTGAGCGAAAGTCAAATTATATTGTTATTGCAGAAATAACACATTCATATAACCGAAAAAATTGCACTTGCTTAATTTTAGACTCAAAGTCGATTTTCTTGTAAATTGTATGTCAATTGCGTGAACACTGTACTGCTTAAACTGAAAAACATGAATTTTACTGATTTGAGCGAAAGTCAAATTATATTGTTATTGCAGAATTGACATATTCATATAACCGAAAAAATTGCACTTTCTTAGTTTTAGACTTAAAGTCGATTTTCTTGTAAATTGTATTTCAGTTGCGTGAGCACTGTACCGCTTAAGCCGAAAAACATCAATATTACTGATTTGCACGAAAGTAAAATTATAATGCTATTGCTGAATTTACATATTCATATAACCGAAAAAATTGTACTGTCTTAGTTTTAGACTTAAAGTCGATTTTCTTCTAAATTGTATGTTAATTGCGTGAGCACTGTACCGCATAAGCCGAAAAACATCAATTTTACTGATTTGCGCGAAAGTAAAATTATAATGTTAATGCAGGATTAACAAATTAGTATAACCGAAAAAATTGCACTTTCTTAGGTTTAGACTCAAAGTCGATTTTCTTGTAAATTGTATGTTAATCACTTGAGCACTGTACCGCATAAGCCGAAAAACATCAATTTTACTGATTTGCGCGAAAGTAAAACTATAATGTTATTGCAGGATTAACAACTTAATATTACCGAAAAAGTTGCACTTTCTTAGGTTTAGACTCAAAGTCGATTTTCTTGTAAATTGAATGTTAATCACTTGAGCACTGTACCGCATAAGCCGAAAAACATCAATTTTACTGATCTGCGCGAAAGTAAAACTATAATGTTATTGCAGGATTAACAACTTAATATTACCGAAAAAGTTGCACTTTCTTAGGTTTAGACTCAAAGTCGATTTTCTTGTAAATTGTATGTTAATCACCTGAGCACTGTACCGCATAAGCCGAAAAACAACAATTTTACTGATTTGCGCGAAAGTAAGATTAAATAGCTATTGCAGAATTGACATATTCATATAACCGAAAAAATTGCACTTTCTTACAATAGCTTTAGACCTAAAGTCGATTTTCTTATAAATTGTATTTCAGTTGCGTAAGCACTGTACCGCTTAAGCCGAAAAACATGAATTTTACTGATTTGAGTGAAAGTCAAATTATATTGTTATTGCAGGATTAACAAATTAATATTACCGAAAAAGTTGCACTTTCTTAGGCTTAGACTCAAAGTCGATTTTCTTGTAAATTGTATGTCAATTGCGGCAGCACTGTGCTGCTTAAGCCGAAAAACATCAATATTACTAATTTGCGCGAAAGTAAAATTATAATGTTATTGCAGAATTTACATATTCATATAACCGAAAAAATTGCACTTGCTTAATTTTAGACTTAAAGTCGATTTTCTTGTAAATTGTATGTTAATCACCTGAGCACTGTACCGCATAAGCCGAAAAACAACAATTTTACTGATTTGCGCGAAAGTAAGATTAAATAGCTATTGCAGAATTGACATATTCATGTAACCGAAAAAATTGCACTTTCTTACAATAGCTTTAGACCTAAAGTCGATTTTCTTATAAATTTTATTTCAGTTGCGTAAGCACTGTACCGCTTAAGCCGAAAAACATGAATTTTACTGATTTGAGTGAAAGTCAAATTATATTGTTATTGCAGGATTAACAAATTAATATTACCGAAAAAGTTGCACTTTCTTAGGCTTAGACTCAAAGTCGATTTTCTTGTAAATTGTATGTCAATTGCGGCAGCACTGTGCTGCTTAAGCCGAAAAACATCAATATTACTGATTTGCGCGAAACTAAAATTATAATGTTATTGCAGAATTTACATATTCATATAACCGAAAAAATTGCACTTGCTTAATTTTAGACTTAAAGTCGATTTTCTTGTAAATTGTATTTAGTTGCGTGAGCACTGTACCGCTTAAGCCGAAAAACATGAATTTTACTGATTTGAGCGAAAGTAAAATTATATTGTTATTGCAGGATTAACAAATTAATATTACCGAAAAAGTTGCACTTTCTTAGGTTAAGACTCAAATTATCTTGTAAATTGTATGTCAATTGCGGCAGCACTGTACTGCTTAAGCCGAAAAACATCAATATTACTGATTTGCGCGAAAGTAAAATTATAATGTTATTGCAGAATTTACATATTCATATAACCGAAAAAATTGTACTTTCTTAGTTTTAGACTTAAAGTCGATTTTCTTCTAAATTGTATGTTAATTGCGTGAGCACTGTACCGCATAAGCCGAAAAACATCAATTTTACTGATTTGCGCGAAAGTAAAATTATAATGTTAATGCAGGATTAACAAATTAATATAACCGAAAAAATTGCACTTTCTTAATTTTAGACTTAAAGTCGATTTTCTTGTAAATTGTATGTTAATCACTTGAGCACTGTATCGCATAAGCCGAAAAACATCAATTATACTGATTTGCGCGAAAGTAAAACTATAATGTTATTGCAGGATTAACAACTTAATATTACCGAAAAAGTTGCACTTTCTTAGGTCTAGACTCAAAGTCGATTTTCTTGTAAATTGTATGTTAATCACTTGAGCACTGTACCGCATAAGCCGAAAAACATTAATTTTACTGATTTGCGCGAAAGTAAAACTATAATGTTATTGCAGGATTACCAACTTTATATTACCGAAAAAGTTGCACTTTCTTTGGTTTAGACTCAAAGTCGATTTTCTTGTAAATGGTATGTTAATCACCTGAGCACTGTACCGCATAAGCCGAAAAACAACAATTTTACTGATTTGCGCGAAAGTAAAATTATATAGCTATTGCAGAATTGACATATTCATATAACCGAAAAAATTGCACTTTCTTACAATAGCTTTAGACCTAAAGTCGATTTTCTTGTAAATTGTATTTCAGTTGCGTGAGCACTGTACCGCTTAAGCCGAAAAACATGAATTTTACTGATTTGAGTGAAAGTCAAATTATATTGTTATTGCAGAATTAACATATTCATATAACCGAAAAAGTTGCACTTTCTTAGTTTTAGACTTAAAGTCGATTTTCTTCTAAATTGTATGTCAATTGCGTGAGCACTGTACCGCTTAAACCGAAAAACATGAATTTGACTGATTTGAGCGAAAGTCAAATTATATTGTTATTGCAGAAATAACACATTCATATAACCGAAAAAATTGCACTTGCTTAATTTTAGACTCAAAGTCGATTTTCTTGTAAATTGTATGTCAATTGCGTGAACACTGTACTGCTTAAACTGAAAAACATGAATTTTACTGATTTGAGCGAAAGTCAAATTATATTGTTATTGCAGAATTGACATATTCATATAACCGAAAAAATTGCACTTTCTTAGTTTTAGACTTAAAGTCGATTTTCTTGTAAATTGTATTTCAGTTGCGTGAGCACTGTACCGCTTAAGCCGAAAAACATCAATATTACTGATTTGCACGAAAGTAAAATTATAATGTTATTGCTGAATTTACATATTCATATAACCGAAAAAATTGTACTGTCTTAGTTTTAGACTTAAAGTCGATTTTCTTCTAAATTGTATGTTAATTGCGTGAGCACTGTACCGCATAAGCCGAAAAACATCAATTTTACTGATTTGCGCGAAAGTAAAATTATAATGTTAATGCAGGATTAACAAATTAGTATAACCGAAAAAATTGCACTTTCTTAGGTTTAGACTCAAAGTCGATTTTCTTGTAAATTGTATGTTAATCACTTGAGCACTGTACCGCATAAGCCGAAAAACATCAATTTTACTGATTTGCGCGAAAGTAAAACTATAATGTTATTGCAGGATTAACAACTTAATATTACCGAAAAAGTTGCACTTTCTTAGGTTTAGACTCAAAGTCGATTTTCTTGTAAATTGTATGTTAATCACTTGAGCACTGTACCGCATAAGCCGAAAAACATCAATTTTACTGATTTGCGCGAAAGTAAAACTATAATGTTATTGCAGAATTACCTACTTAATATTACCGAGAAAGTTGCACTTTCTTTGGCTTAGACTCAAAGTCGATTTTCTTGTAAATGGTATGTTAATCACTTGAGCACTGTACCGACTAAGCCGAAAAACAGCAATTTTACTGATTTGCGCGAAAGTAAGATTAAATAGCTATTGCAGAATTGACATATTCATATAACCGAAAAAATTGCACTTTCTTACAATAGCTTTAGACCTAAAGTCGATTTTCTTGTAAATTGTATTTCAGTTGCGTGAGCACTGTACCGCTTAAGCCGAAAAACATGAATTTTACTGATTTGTGCGAAAGTCAAATTATAATGTTAATCCAGGATTAACAAATTAATATAACCGAAAAAATTTCACTTTCTTAGGTTTAGACTCAAAGTCGATTTTCTTGTAAATGGTATGTTAATCACTTGAGCACTGTACCGCATAAGCCGAAAAACAACAATTTTACTGATTTGCGCGAAAGTAAGATTAAATAGCTATTGCAGAATTGACATATTCATATAACCGAAAAAATTGCACTTGCTTAATTTTAGACTTAAATTCGATTTTCTTGTAAATTGTATTTCAGTTGCGAGAGCATTGTACCGCTTAAGCCGAAAAACATGAATTTTACTGATTTGTGCGAAAGTCAAATTATATTGTTATTGCAGAATTAACACATTCATATAACCGAAAAAATTGCACTTCCTTAATTTTAGACTTAAAGTCGATTTTCTTGTAAATTGTATTTCAGTTGCGAGAGCATTGTACCGCTTAAACCGAAAAACATGAATTTGACTGATTTGCGCGAAAGTAAAACTATAATGTTATTGCAGGATTACCTACTTAATATAACCGAAAAAGTTGCAATTTCTTTGGTTTAGACTCAAAATCGATTTTCTTGTAAATTGTATTTCAGTTGCGTGAGCACTGTACCGCTTAAGCCGAAAAACATGAATTTTACTTATTTGAGCGAAAGTAAAATTATATTGTTATTGCAGGATTAACAAATTAATATTACCGAAAAAGTTGCACTTTCTTAGGTTTAGACTTAAAGTCGATTTTCTTCTAAATTGTATGTCAATTGCGTGAGCACTGTACCGCTTAAGCCGAAAAACATCAATTTTACTGATTTGCGCGAAATTAAAATTATAATGTTAATGCAGGATTAACAAATTAATATAACCGAAAAAATTGCACTTTCATAGTTTTAGACTTAAAGTCGATTTTTTTGTAAATTGTATTTCAGTTGCGTGAGCACTGTACTGCTTAAGCCGAAAAACATCAATATTACTGATTTCCGCGAAAGTAAAATTATAATGTTATTGCAGAATTTACATATTCATATAACCGAAAAAATTGCACTTTCTTAGTTTTAGACTTAAAGTCGATTTTCTTGTAAATTGTATGTCAATTGCGTGAGCACTGTACTGCTTAAACTGAAAAACATGAATTTTACTGATTTGAGCGAAAGTCAAATTATATTGTTATTGCAGAATTGACATATTCATATAACCGAAAAAATTGCACTTTCTTAGTTTTAGACTTAAAGTCGATTTTCTTGTAAATTGTATTTCAGTTGCGAGAGCATTGTACCGCTTAAGCCGAAAAACATCAATATTACTGATTTGCGCGAAAGTAAAATTATAATGTTATTGCAGAATTTACATATTCATATAACCGAGAAAATTGAACTTTCTTAGTTTTAGACTTAAAGTCGATTTTCTTGTAAATTGTATGTCAATTGCGTGAGCACTGTACTGCTTAAACTGAAAAACATGAATTTTACTGATTTGAGCGAAAGTCAAATTATATTGTTATTGCAGAATTGACATATTCATATAACCGAAAAAATTGCACTTTCTTAGTTTAAGACTTAAAGTCGATTTTCTTGTAAATTGTATTTCAGTTGCGAGAGCATTGTACCGCTTAAGCCGAAAAACATGAATTTTACTGATTTGAGCGAAAGTAAAACTATATTGTTATTGCAGGATTAACAAATTAATATTACCGAAAAAGTTGCACTTTCTTAGGTTTAGACTCAAATTATCTTGTAAATTGTATGTCAATTGCGGCAGCACTGTACTGCTTAAGCCGAAAAACATCAATATTACTGATTTGCGCGAAAGTAAAATTATAATGTTATTGCAGAATTTACATATTCATATAACCGAAAAAATTGCACTTTCTTAGTTTTAGACTTAAAGCCGATTTTCTTGTAAATTGTATTTCAGTTGCGTGGGCACTGTACTGCTTAAGCCGAAAAACATCAATATTACTGATTTGCGCGAAAGTAAAATTATAATGTTATTGCAGAATTTACATATTCATATAACCGAAAAAATTTTACTTTCTTAATTTTAGACTTAAAGTCGATTTTCTTGTAAATTGTATGTCAATTGCGTGAGCACTGTACTGCTTAAACTGAAAAACATGAATTTTACTGATTTGAGCGAAAGTCAAATTATATTGTTATTGCAGAATTGACATATTCATATAACCGAAAAAATTGCACTTTCTTAGTTTTAGACTTAAAGTCGATTTTCTTGTAAATTGTATTTCAGTTGCGTGAGCACTGTACCGCTTAAGCCGAAAAACATGAATTTTACTGATTTGAGCGAAAGTAAAATTATATTGTTATTGCAGGATTAACAAATTAATATTACCGAAAAAGTTGCACTTTCTTAGGTTTAGACTCAAATTATCTTGTAAATTGTATGTCAATTGCGGCAGCACTGTACTGCTTAAGCCGAAAAACATCAATATTACTGATTTGCGCGAAAGTCAAATTATATTGTTATTGCAGGATTAACAAAATAATATTAGCGAAAAAATTGCACTTTCTTAGTTTTAGACTTAAAGTCGATTTTCTTCGAAATTGTATGTTAATTGCGTGAGCACTGTACCGCATAAGCCGAAAAACATCAATTTTACTGATTTGCGCGAAAGTAAAATCATAATGTTAATGCAGGATTAACAAATTAATATAACCGAAAAAATTGCACTTTCTTAGGTTTAGAGTCAAAGTCGATTTTCTTGTAAATTGTATGTTAATCACTTGAGCACTGTACCGCATAAGCCGAAAAACATCAATTTTACTGATTTGCGCGAAAGTAAAACTATAATGTTATTGCAGGATTAACAACTTAATATTACCGAAAAAGTTGCACTTTCTTAGGTTTAGACTCAAAGTCGATTTTCTTGTAAATTGTATGTTAATCACTTGAGCACTGCACCGCATAAGCCGAAAAACATCAATTTTACTGATTTGCGCGAAAGTAAAACTATAATGTTATTGCAGGATTACCAACTTAATATTAACGAAAAAGTTGCACTTTCTTTGGTTTAGACTCAAAGTCGATTTTCTTATAAATGGTATGTTAATCACCTGAGCACTGTACCGCATAAGCCGAAAAACAACAATTTTACTGATTTGCGCGAAAGTAAGATTAAATAGCTATTGCAGAATTGACATATTCATATAACCGAAAAAATTGCACTTGCTTAATTTTAGACTTAAAGTCGATTTTCTTGTAAATTGTATTTCAGTTGCGAGAGCATTGTACCTCTTAAGCCGAAAAACATGAATTTTACTGATTTGTGCGAAAGTCAAATTATATTGTTATTGCAGGATTAACAAATTAATATTACCGAAAAAGTTGCACTTTCTTAGGTTTAGACTCAAATTATCTTGTAAATTGTATGTCAATTGCGGCAGCACTGTACTGCTTAAGCCGAAAAACATCAATATTACTGATTTGCGCGAAAGTAAGATTAAATAGCTATTGCAGAATTGACATATTCATATAACCGAAAAAATTGCACTTGCTTAATTTTAGACTTAAAGTCGATTTTCTTGTAAATTGTATTTCAGTTGCGAGAGCATTGTACCGCTTAAGCCGAAAAACATGAATTTTACTGATTTGTGCGAAAGTCAAATTATATTGTTATTGCAGGATTAACAAAATAATATTAGCGAAAAAGTTGCACTTTCTTAGGTTTAGACTCAAAGTCGATTTTCTTGTAAATTGTATGTCAATTGCGGCAGCACTGTGCTGCTTAAGCCGAAAAACATCATTTTTACTGATTTGCGCGAAAGTAAAACTATAATGTTATGGCAGGATTAACAAATTAATATAAAAAAAGAAAAGAAAAAATGGAACTTTCTTAGATTTTTACTTCAAGCCGATTTTCTTGTAAATTGTATGTTAATTACTTGAGCGCTGTACCGCTAAGACCGAAAAACATCAATTTTACTGATTTGCGCGAAAGTAAAATTATAATGTTATTGCAGGATTAACAAAATAATATTAGCGAAAAAGTTGCACTTTCTTAGGTTTAGACTTAAAGTCGATTTTCTTGTAAATTGTATTTCAGTTGCGAGAGCATTGTACCACTTAAGCCGAAAAACATCAATTTTACTGATTTGCGCGAAAGTAAAACTATAATGTTATTGCAGGATTACCAACTTAATATTACCGAAAAAGTTGCACTTTCTTAGGTTTAGACTCAAAGTCGATTTTCTTGTAAATTGTATGTTAATTACTTGAGCACTGTAGCGCATAAGCCGAAAAACATCAATTTTACTGATTTACGCGAAAGTAAAATTATAATGTTATTGCAGAATTTACATATTCATATAACGGAAAAAATTGTACTTTCTTAGTTTTAGACTTAAAGTCGATTTTCTTCGAAATTGTATGTTAATTGCGTGAGCATGTTTCTTGTAAATGGTATGTTAATCACTTGAGCACTGTACCGCATAAGCCGAAAAACAAAAATTTTACTGATTTGCGCGAAAGTAAGATTAAATAGCTATTGCAGAATTGACATATTCATATAACCGAAAAAATTGTACTGTCTTAGTTTTAGACTTAAAGTCGATTTTCTTCTAAATTGTATGTCAATTGCGTGAGCACTGTACCGCTTAAACCGAAAAACATGAATTTGACTGATTTGAGCGAAAGTCAAATTATATTGTTATTGCAGAATTAACACATTCATATAACCGAAAAAATTGCACTTGCTTAATTTTAGACTTAAAGTCGATTTTCTTGTAAATTGTATTTCAGTTGCGAGAGCATTGTACCACTTAAGCCGAAAAACATGAATTTTACTGATTTGCGCGAAAGTAAAATTATATTGTTATTGCAGAATTTACATATTCATATAACCGAAAAAATTGTACTTTCTTAGTTTTAGACTAAAAGTCGATTTTCTTCTAAATTGTATGTCAATTGCGTGAGCACTGTACCGCTTAAACCGAAAAACATGAATTTTACTGATTTGTGCGAAAGTCAAATTATATTGTTATTGCAGGATTAACAAAATAATATTAGCGAAAAAGTTGCACTTTCTTAGGTTTAGACTCAAAGTCGATTTTCTTGTACATTGTATGTTAATTGCGGCAGCACTGTGCTGCTTAAGCCGAAAAACATCAATATTACTGATTTGCGCGAAAGTAAAATTATAATGTTATTGCAGAATTTACATATTCATATAACCGAGAAAATTGTACTTTCTTAGTTTTAGACTTAAAGTCGATTTTCTTGTAAATTGTATGTCAATTGCGTGAGCACTGTACTGCTTAAACTGAAAAACATGAATTTTACTGATTTTAGCGAAAGTCAAATTATATTGTTATTGCAGAATTGACATATTCATATAACCGAAAAAATTGCACTTTCTTAGTTTTAGACTTAAAGTCGATATTCTTGTAAATTGTATTTCAGTTGCGTGAGCACTGTACCGCTTAAGCCGAAAAACATGAATTTTACTGATTTGAGCGAAAGTAAAATTATATTGTTATTGCAGGATTAACAAATTATTATTACCGAAAAAGTTGCACTTTCTTAGGTTTAGACTCAAATTATCTTGTAAATTGTATGTCAATTGCGGCAGCACTGTACTGCTTAAGCCGAAAAACATCAATATTACTGATTTGCGCGAAAGTCAAATTATATTGTTATTGCAGGAGTAACAAAATAATATTAGCGAAAAAATTGCACTTTCTTAGTTTTAGACTTAAAGTCGATTTTCTTCGAAATTGTATGTTAATTGCGTGAGCACTGTACCGCATAAGCCGAAAAACATCAACTTAATATTACCGAAAAACTTGCACTTTCTTTGGTTTAGACTCAAAGTCGATTTTCTTGTAAATGGTATGTTAATCACCTGAGCACTGTACCGCATAAGCCGAAAAACAACAATTTTACTGATTTGCGCGAAAGTAAGATTAAATAGCTATTGCAGAATTGACATATTCATATAACCGAAAAAATTGCACTTGCTTAATTTTAGACTTTAAGTCGATTTTCTTGTAAATTGTATTTCAGTTGCGAGAGCATTGTACCGCTTAAGCCGAAAAACATGAATTTTACTGATTTGTGCGAAAGTCAAATTATATTGTTATTGCAGGATTAACAAAATAATATTAGCGAAAAAGTTGCACTTTCTTAGGTTTAGACTCAAAGTAGATTTTCTTGTAAATTGTATGCCAATTGCGGCAGCACTGTGCTGCTTAAGCCGAAAAACATCAATTTTACTGACTTGCGCGAAAGTAAAACTATAATGTTATGGCAGGATTAACAAATTAATATAAAAAAAAGAAAAGAAAAAATGGAACTTTCTTAGATTTTTACTTCAAGCCGATTTTCTTGTAAATTGTATGTTAATTACTTGAGCGCTGTACCGTTTAGGCCGAAAAACATCAATTTTACTGATTTGCGCGAAAGTAAAATTATAATGTTATTGCAGGATTACCAACTTAATATTACTGAAAAAGTTGCACTTTCTTTGGTTTAGACTCAAAGTCGATTTTCTTGTAAATGGTATGTTAATCACCTGAGCACTGTACCGCATAAGCCGAAAAACAACAATTTTACTGATTTGCGTGAAAGTAAGATTAAATAGCCATTGCAGAATTGACATATTATTGCAGGATTAACAAAATAATATTAGCGAAAAAGTTGCACTTTCTTAGGTTTAGACTCAAAGTCGATTTTCTTGTAAATTGTATGTCAATTGCGGCAACACTATGCCGCTTAAGCCGAAAAACATCAATTTTACTGATTTGCGCGAAAGTAAAACTATAATGTTATGGCAGGATTAACAAATTAATATAAAAAAAAGAAAAGAAAAAATGGAACTTTCTTAGATTTTTACTTCAAGCCGATTTTCTTGTAAATTGTATGTTAATTACTTGAGCGCTGTACCGCTTAGACCGAAAAACATCAATTTTACTGATTTGCACGAAAGTAAAATTATAATGTTATTGCTGAATTTACATATTCATATAACCGAAAAAATTGTACTGTCTTAGTTTTAGACTTAAAGTCGATTTTCTTCTAAATTGTATGTCAATTGCGTGAGCACTGTACCGCTTAAACCGAAAAACATGAATTTGACTGATTTGAGCGAAAGTCAAATTATATTGTTATTGCAGAATTAACACATTCATATAACCGAAAAAATTGCACTTGCTTAATTTTAGACTTAAAGTCGATTTTCTTGTAAATTGTATTTCAGTTGCGAGAGCATTGTACCACTTAAGCCGAAAAACATGAATTTTACTGATTTGCGCGAAAGTAAAATTATATTGTTATTGCAGAATTTACATATTCATATAACCGAAAAAATTGTACTTTCTTAGTTTTAGACTAAAAGTCGATTTTCTTCTAAATTGTATGTCAATTGCGTGAGCACTGTACCGCTTAAACCGAAAAACATGAATTTTACTGATTTGTGCGAAAGTCAAATTATATTGTTATTGCAGGATTAACAAAATAATATTAGCGAAAAAGTTGCACTTTCTTAGGTTTAGACTCAAAGTCGATTTTCTTGTACATTGTATGTCAATTGCGGCAGCACTGTGCTGCTTAAGCCGAAAAACATCAATATTACTGATTTGCGCGAAAGTAAAATTATAATGTTATTGCAGAATTTACATATTCATATAACCGAGAAAATTGTACTTTCTTAGTTTTAGACTTAAAGTCGATTTTCTTGTAAATTGTATGTCAATTGCGTGAGCACTGTACTGCTTAAACTGAAAAACATGAATTTTACTGATTTTAGCGAAAGTCAAATTATATTGTTATTGCAGAATTGACATATTCATATAACCGAAAAAATTGCACTTTCTTAGTTTTAGACTTAAAGTCGATATTCTTGTAAATTGTATTTCAGTTGCGTGAGCACTGTACCGCTTAAGCCGAAAAACATGAATTTTACTGATTTGAGCGAAAGTAAAATTATATTGTTATTGCAGGATTAACAAATTATTATTACCGAAAAAGTTGCACTTTCTTAGGTTTAGACTCAAATTATCTTGTAAATTGTATGTCAATTGCGGCAGCACTGTACTGCTTAAGCCGAAAAACATCAATATTACTGATTTGCGCGAAAGTCAAATTATATTGTTATTGCAGGAGTAACAAAATAATATTAGCGAAAAAATTGCACTTTCTTAGTTTTAGACTTAAAGTCGATTTTCTTCGAAATTGTATGTTAATTGCGTGAGCACTGTACCGCATAAGCCGAAAAACATCAACTTAATATTACCGAAAAACTTGCACTTTCTTTGGTTTAGACTCAAAGTCGATTTTCTTGTAAATGGTATGTTAATCACCTGAGCACTGTACCGCATAAGCCGAAAAACAACAATTTTACTGATTTGCGCGAAAGTAAGATTAAATAGCTATTGCAGAATTGACATATTCATATAACCGAAAAAATTGCACTTGCTTAATTTTAGACTTTAAGTCGATTTTCTTGTAAATTGTATTTCAGTTGCGAGAGCATTGTACCGCTTAAGCCGAAAAACATGAATTTTACTGATTTGTGCGAAAGTCAAATTATATTGTTATTGCAGGATTAACAAAATAATATTAGCGAAAAAGTTGCACTTTCTTAGGTTTAGACTCAAAGTAGATTTTCTTGTAAATTGTATGCCAATTGCGGCAGCACTGTGCTGCTTAAGCCGAAAAACATCAATTTTACTGACTTGCGCGAAAGTAAAACTATAATGTTATGGCAGGATTAACAAATTAATATAAAAAAAAGAAAAGAAAAAATGGAACTTTCTTAGATTTTTACTTCAAGCCGATTTTCTTGTAAATTGTATGTTAATTACTTGAGCGCTGTACCGTTTAGGCCGAAAAACATCAATTTTACTGATTTGCGCGAAAGTAAAATTATAATGTTATTGCAGGATTACCAACTTAATATTACTGAAAAAGTTGCACTTTCTTTGGTTTAGACTCAAAGTCGATTTTCTTGTAAATGGTATGTTAATCACCTGAGCACTGTACCGCATAAGCCGAAAAACAACAATTTTACTGATTTGCGTGAAAGTAAGATTAAATAGCCATTGCAGAATTGACATATTATTGCAGGATTAACAAAATAATATTAGCGAAAAAGTTGCACTTTCTTAGGTTTAGACTCAAAGTCGATTTTCTTGTAAATTGTATGTCAATTGCGGCAACACTATGCCGCTTAAGCCGAAAAACATCAATTTTACTGATTTGCGCGAAAGTAAAACTATAATGTTATGGCAGGATTAACAAATTAATATAAAAAAAAGAAAAGAAAAAATGGAACTTTCTTAGATTTTTACTTCAAGCCGATTTTCTTGTAAATTGTATGTTAATTACTTGAGCGCTGTACCGCTTAGACCGAAAAACATCAATTTTACTGATTTGCACGAAAGTAAAATTATAATGTTATTGCTGAATTTACATATTCATATAACCGAAAAAATTGTACTGTCTTAGTTTTAGACTTAAAGTCGATTTTCTTCTAAATTGTATGTCAATTGCGTGAGCACTGTACCGCTTAAACCGAAAAACATGAATTTGACTGATTTGAGCGAAAGTCAAATTATATTGTTATTGCAGAATTAACACATTCATATAACCGAAAAAATTGCACTTGCTTAATTTTAGACTTAAAGTCGATTTTCTTGTAAATTGTATTTCAGTTGCGAGAGCATTGTACCACTTAAGCCGAAAAACATGAATTTTACTGATTTGCGCGAAAGTAAAATTATATTGTTATTGCAGAATTTACATATTCATATAACCGAAAAAATTGTACTTTCTTAGTTTTAGACTAAAAGTCGATTTTCTTCTAAATTGTATGTCAATTGCGTGAGCACTGTACCGCTTAAACCGAAAAACATGAATTTTACTGATTTGTGCGAAAGTCAAATTATATTGTTATTGCAGGATTAACAAAATAATATTAGCGAAAAAGTTGCACTTTCTTAGGTTTAGACTCAAAGTCGATTTTCTTGTACATTGTATGTTAATTGCGGCAGCACTGTGCTGCTTAAGCCGAAAAACATCAATATTACTGATTTGCGCGAAAGTAAAATTATAATGTTATTGCAGAATTTACATATTCATATAACCGAGAAAATTGTACTTTCTTAGTTTTAGACTTAAAGTCGATTTTCTTGTAAATTGTATGTCAATTGCGTGAGCACTGTACTGCTTAAACTGAAAAACATGAATTTTACTGATTTTAGCGAAAGTCAAATTATATTGTTATTGCAGAATTGACATATTCATATAACCGAAAAAATTGCACTTTCTTAGTTTTAGACTTAAAGTCGATATTCTTGTAAATTGTATTTCAGTTGCGTGAGCACTGTACCGCTTAAGCCGAAAAACATGAATTTTACTGATTTGAGCGAAAGTAAAATTATATTGTTATTGCAGGATTAACAAATTATTATTACCGAAAAAGTTGCACTTTCTTAGGTTTAGACTCAAATTATCTTGTAAATTGTATGTCAATTGCGGCAGCACTGTACTGCTTAAGCCGAAAAACATCAATATTACTGATTTGCGCGAAAGTCAAATTATATTGTTATTGCAGGAGTAACAAAATAATATTAGCGAAAAAATTGCACTTTCTTAGTTTTAGACTTAAAGTCGATTTTCTTCGAAATTGTATGTTAATTGCGTGAGCACTGTACCGCATAAGCCGAAAAACATCAACTTAATATTACCGAAAAACTTGCACTTTCTTTGGTTTAGACTCAAAGTCGATTTTCTTGTAAATGGTATGTTAATCACCTGAGCACTGTACCGCATAAGCCGAAAAACAACAATTTTACTGATTTGCGCGAAAGTAAGATTAAATAGCTATTGCAGAATTGACATATTCATATAACCGAAAAAATTGCACTTGCTTAATTTTAGACTTTAAGTCGATTTTCTTGTAAATTGTATTTCAGTTGCGAGAGCATTGTACCGCTTAAGCCGAAAAACATGAATTTTACTGATTTGTGCGAAAGTCAAATTATATTGTTATTGCAGGATTAACAAAATAATATTAGCGAAAAAGTTGCACTTTCTTAGGTTTAGACTCAAAGTAGATTTTCTTGTAAATTGTATGCCAATTGCGGCAGCACTGTGCTGCTTAAGCCGAAAAACATCAATTTTACTGACTTGCGCGAAAGTAAAACTATAATGTTATGGCAGGATTAACAAATTAATATAAAAAAAAGAAAAGAAAAAATGGAACTTTCTTAGATTTTTACTTCAAGCCGATTTTCTTGTAAATTGTATGTTAATTACTTGAGCGCTGTACCGTTTAGGCCGAAAAACATCAATTTTACTGATTTGCGCGAAAGTAAAATTATAATGTTATTGCAGGATTACCAACTTAATATTACTGAAAAAGTTGCACTTTCTTTGGTTTAGACTCAAAGTCGATTTTCTTGTAAATGGTATGTTAATCACCTGAGCACTGTACCGCATAAGCCGAAAAACAACAATTTTACTGATTTGCGTGAAAGTAAGATTAAATAGCCATTGCAGAATTGACATATTATTGCAGGATTAACAAAATAATATTAGCGAAAAAGTTGCACTTTCTTAGGTTTAGACTCAAAGTCGATTTTCTTGTAAATTGTATGTCAATTGCGGCAACACTATGCCGCTTAAGCCGAAAAACATCAATTTTACTGATTTGCGCGAAAGTAAAACTATAATGTTATGGCAGGATTAACAAATTAATATAAAAAAAAGAAAAGAAAAAATGGAACTTTCTTAGATTTTTACTTCAAGCCGATTTTCTTGTAAATTGTATGTTAATTACTTGAGCGCTGTACCGCTTAGACCGAAAAACATCAATTTTACTGATTTGCACGAAAGTAAAATTATAATGTTATTGCTGAATTTACATATTCATATAACCGAAAAAATTGTACTGTCTTAGTTTTAGACTTAAAGTCGATTTTCTTCTAAATTGTATGTCAATTGCGTGAGCACTGTACCGCTTAAACCGAAAAACATGAATTTGACTGATTTGAGCGAAAGTCAAATTATATTGTTATTGCAGAATTAACACATTCATATAACCGAAAAAATTGCACTTGCTTAATTTTAGACTTAAAGTCGATTTTCTTGTAAATTGTATTTCAGTTGCGAGAGCATTGTACCACTTAAGCCGAAAAACATGAATTTTACTGATTTGCGCGAAAGTAAAATTATATTGTTATTGCAGAATTTACATATTCATATAACCGAAAAAATTGTACTTTCTTAGTTTTAGACTAAAAGTCGATTTTCTTCTAAATTGTATGTCAATTGCGTGAGCACTGTACCGCTTAAACCGAAAAACATGAATTTTACTGATTTGTGCGAAAGTCAAATTATATTGTTATTGCAGGATTAACAAAATAATATTAGCGAAAAAGTTGCACTTTCTTAGGTTTAGACTCAAAGTCGATTTTCTTGTACATTGTATGTTAATTGCGGCAGCACTGTGCTGCTTAAGCCGAAAAACATCAATATTACTGATTTGCGCGAAAGTAAAATTATAATGTTATTGCAGAATTTACATATTCATATAACCGAGAAAATTGTACTTTCTTAGTTTTAGACTTAAAGTCGATTTTCTTGTAAATTGTATGTCAATTGCGTGAGCACTGTACTGCTTAAACTGAAAAACATGAATTTTACTGATTTTAGCGAAAGTCAAATTATATTGTTATTGCAGAATTGACATATTCATATAACCGAAAAAATTGCACTTTCTTAGTTTTAGACTTAAAGTCGATATTCTTGTAAATTGTATTTCAGTTGCGTGAGCACTGTACCGCTTAAGCCGAAAAACATGAATTTTACTGATTTGAGCGAAAGTAAAATTATATTGTTATTGCAGGATTAACAAATTATTATTACCGAAAAAGTTGCACTTTCTTAGGTTTAGACTCAAATTATCTTGTAAATTGTATCTCAATTGCGGCAGCACTGTACTGCTTAAGCCGAAAAACATCAATATTACTGATTTGCGCGAAAGTCAAATTATATTGTTATTGCAGGAGTAACAAAATAATATTAGCGAAAAAATTGCACTTTCTTAGTTTTAGACTTAAAGTCGATTTTCTTCGAAATTGTATGTTAATTGCGTGAGCACTGTACCGCATAAGCCGAAAAACATCAACTTAATATTACCGAAAAACTTGCACTTTCTTTGGTTTAGACTCAAAGTCGATTTTCTTGTAAATGGTATGTTAATCACCTGAGCTCTGTACCGCATAAGCCGAAAAACAACAATTTTACTGATTTGCGCGAAAGTAAGATTAAATAGCTATTGCAGAATTGACATATTCATATAACCGAAAAAATTGCACTTGCTTAATTTTAGACTTAAAGTCGATTTTCTTGTAAATTGTATTTCAGTTGCGAGAGCATTGTACCGCTTAAGCCGAAAAACATGAATTTTACTGATTTGTGCGAAAGTCAAATTATATTGTTATTGCAGGATTAACAAAATAATATTAGCGAAAAAGTTGCACTTTCTTAGGTTTAGACTCAAAGTAGATTTTCTTGTAAATTGTATGCCAATTGCGGCAGCACTGTGCTGCTTAAGCCGAAAAACATGAATTTTACTGATTTGAGCGAAAGTCAAATTATATTGTTATTGCAGAATTGACATATTCATATAACCGAAAAAATTGCACTTTCTTAGTTTTAGACTTAAAGTCGATTTTCTTGTAAATTGTATTTCAGTTGCGTGAGCACTGTACCGCTTAAGCCGAAAAACATCAATTTTACTGATTTGCGCGAAAGTAAAACTATAATGTTATGGCAGGATTAACAAATTAATATAAAAAAAAGAAAAGAAAAAATGGAACTTTCTTAGATTTTTACTTCAAGCCGATTTTCTTGTAAATTGTATGTTAATTACTTGAGCGCTGTACCGTTTAGGCCGAAAAACATCAATTTTACTGATTTGCGCGAAAGTAAAATTATAATGTTATTGCAGGATTACCAACTTAATATTACTGAAAAAGTTGCACTTTCTTTGGTTTAGACTCAAAGTCGATTTTCTTGTAAATGGTATGTTAATCACCTGAGCACTGTACCGCATAAGCCGAAAAACAACAATTTTACTGATTTGCGTGAAAGTAAGATTAAATAGCCATTGCAGAATTGACATATTATTGCAGGATTAACAAAATAATATTAGCGAAAAAGTTGCACTTTCTTAGGTTTAGACTCAAAGTCGATTTTCTTGTAAATTGTATGTCAATTGCGGCAACACTATGCCGCTTAAGCCGAAAAACATCAATTTTACTGATTTGCGCGAAAGTAAAACTATAATGTTATGGCAGGATAACAAATTAATATAAAAAAAAGAAAAGAAAAAATGGAACTTTCTTAGATTTTTACTTCAAGCCGATTTTCTTGTAAATTGTATGTTAATTACTTGAGCGCTGTACCGCTTAGACCGAAAAACATCAATTTTACTGATTTGCACGAAAGTAAAATTATAATGTTATTGCTGAATTTACATATTCATATAACCGAAAAAATTGTACTGTCTTAGTTTTAGACTTAAAGTCGATTTTCTTCTAAATTGTATGTTAATTGCGTGAGCACTGTACCGCATAAGACGAAAAACATCAATTTTACTGATTTGCGCGAAAGTAAAATTATAATGTTAATGCAGGATTACCAAATTAATATAACCGAAAAAATTGCACTTTCTTAGGTTTAGACTCAAAGTCGATTTTCTTGTAAATTGTATGTTAATCACTTGAGCACTGTACCGCATAAGCCGAAAAACATCAATTTTACTGATTTGCGCGAAAGTAAAACTATAATGTTATTGCAGGATTAACAACTTAATATTACCGAAAAAGTTGCACTTTCTTAGGTTTAGACTCAAAGTCGATTTTCTTGTAAATTGTATGTTAATTGCGTGAGCACTGTACCGCATAAGCCGAAAAACATCAACTTAATATTACCGAAAAACTTGCACTTTCTTTGGTTTAGACTCAAAGTCGATTTTCTTGTAAATGGTATGTTAATCACCTGAGCACTGTACCGCATAAGCCGAAAAACAACAATTTTACTGATTTGCGTGAAAGTAAGATTAAATAGCCATTGCAGAATTGACATATTATTGCAGGATTAACAAAATAATATTAGCGAAAAAGTTGCACTTTCTTAGGTTTAGACTCAAAGTCGATTTTCTTGTAAATTGTATGTCAATTGCGGCAACACTATGCCGCTTAAGCCGAAAAACATCAATTTTACTGATTTGCGCGAAAGTAAAACTATAATGTTATGGCAGGATTAACAAATTAATATAAAAAAAAGAAAAGAAAAAATGGAACTTTCTTAGATTTTTACTTCAAGCCGATTTTCTTGTAAATTGTATGTTAATTACTTGAGCGCTGTACCGCTTAGACCGAAAAACATCAATTTTACTGATTTGCACGAAAGTAAAATTATAATGTTATTGCTGAATTTACATATTCATATAACCGAAAAAATTGTACTGTCTTAGTTTTAGACTTAAAGTCGATTTTCTTCTAAATTGTATGTCAATTGCGTGAGCACTGTACCGCTTAAACCGAAAAACATGAATTTGACTGATTTGAGCGAAAGTCAAATTATATTGTTATTGCAGAATTAACACATTCATATAACCGAAAAAATTGCACTTGCTTAATTTTAGACTTAAAGTCGATTTTCTTGTAAATTGTATTTCAGTTGCGAGAGCATTGTACCACTTAAGCCGAAAAACATGAATTTTACTGATTTGCGCGAAAGTAAAATTATATTGTTATTGCAGAATTTACATATTCATATAACCGAAAAAATTGTACTTTCTTAGTTTTAGACTAAAAGTCGATTTTCTTCTAAATTGTATGTCAATTGCGTGAGCACTGTACCGCTTAAACCGAAAAACATGAATTTTACTGATTTGTGCGAAAGTCAAATTATATTGTTATTGCAGGATTAACAAAATAATATTAGCGAAAAAGTTGCACTTTCTTAGGTTTAGACTCAAAGTCGATTTTCTTGTACATTGTATGTTAATTGCGGCAGCACTGTGCTGCTTAAGCCGAAAAACATCAATATTACTGATTTGCGCGAAAGTAAAATTATAATGTTATTGCAGAATTTACATATTCATATAACCGAGAAAATTGTACTTTCTTAGTTTTAGACTTAAAGTCGATTTTCTTGTAAATTGTATGTCAATTGCGTGAGCACTGTACTGCTTAAACTGAAAAACATGAATTTTACTGATTTTAGCGAAAGTCAAATTATATTGTTATTGCAGAATTGACATATTCATATAACCGAAAAAATTGCACTTTCTTAGTTTTAGACTTAAAGTCGATATTCTTGTAAATTGTATTTCAGTTGCGTGAGCACTGTACCGCTTAAGCCGAAAAACATGAATTTTACTGATTTGAGCGAAAGTAAAATTATATTGTTATTGCAGGATTAACAAATTATTATTACCGAAAAAGTTGCACTTTCTTAGGTTTAGACTCAAATTATCTTGTAAATTGTATGTCAATTGCGGCAGCACTGTACTGCTTAAGCCGAAAAACATCAATATTACTGATTTGCGCGAAAGTCAAATTATATTGTTATTGCAGGAGTAACAAAATAATATTAGCGAAAAAATTGCACTTTCTTAGTTTTAGACTTAAAGTCGATTTTCTTCGAAATTGTATGTTAATTGCGTGAGCACTGTACCGCATAAGCCGAAAAACATCAACTTAATATTACCGAAAAACTTGCACTTTCTTTGGTTTAGACTCAAAGTCGATTTTCTTGTAAATGGTATGTTAATCACCTGAGCACTGTACCGCATAAGCCGAAAAACAACAATTTTACTGATTTGCGCGAAAGTAAGATTAAATAGCTATTGCAGAATTGACATATTCATATAACCGAAAAAATTGCACTTGCTTAATTTTAGACTTAAAGTCGATTTTCTTGTAAATTGTATTTCAGTTGCGAGAGCATTGTACCGCTTAAGCCGAAAAACATGAATTTTACTGATTTGTGCGAAAGTCAAATTATATTGTTATTGCAGGATTAACAAAATAATATTAGCGAAAAAGTTGCACTTTCTTAGGTTTAGACTCAAAGTAGATTTTCTTGTAAATTGTATGCCAATTGCGGCAGCACTGTGCTGCTTAAGCCGAAAAACATGAATTTTACTGATTTGAGCGAAAGTCAAATTATATTGTTATTGCAGAATTGACATATTCATATAACCGAAAAAATTGCACTTTCTTAGTTTTAGACTTAAAGTCGATTTTCTTGTAAATTGTATTTCAGTTGCGTGAGCACTGTACCGCTTAAGCCGAAAAACATCAATTTTACTGATTTGCGCGAAAGTAAAACTATAATGTTATGGCAGGATTAACAAATTAATATAAAAAAAAGAAAAGAAAAAATGGAACTTTCTTAGATTTTTACTTCAAGCCGATTTTCTTGTAAATTGTATGTTAATTACTTGAGCGCTGTACCGTTTAGGCCGAAAAACATCAATTTTACTGATTTGCGCGAAAGTAAAATTATAATGTTATTGCAGGATTACCAACTTAATATTACTGAAAAAGTTGCACTTTCTTTGGTTTAGACTCAAAGTCGATTTTCTTGTAAATGGTATGTTAATCACCTGAGCACTGTACCGCATAAGCCGAAAAACAACAATTTTACTGATTTGCGTGAAAGTAAGATTAAATAGCCATTGCAGAATTGACATATTATTGCAGGATTAACAAAATAATATTAGCGAAAAAGTTGCACTTTCTTAGGTTTAGACTCAAAGTCGATTTTCTTGTAAATTGTATGTCAATTGCGGCAACACTATGCCGCTTAAGCCGAAAAACATCAATTTTACTGATTTGCGCGAAAGTAAAACTATAATGTTATGGCAGGATAACAAATTAATATAAAAAAAAGAAAAGAAAAAATGGAACTTTCTTAGATTTTTACTTCAAGCCGATTTTCTTGTAAATTGTATGTTAATTACTTGAGCGCTGTACCGCTTAGACCGAAAAACATCAATTTTACTGATTTGCACGAAAGTAAAATTATAATGTTATTGCTGAATTTACATATTCATATAACCGAAAAAATTGTACTGTCTTAGTTTTAGACTTAAAGTCGATTTTCTTCTAAATTGTATGTTAATTGCGTGAGCACTGTACCGCATAAGACGAAAAACATCAATTTTACTGATTTGCGCGAAAGTAAAATTATAATGTTAATGCAGGATTACCAAATTAATATAACCGAAAAAATTGCACTTTCTTAGGTTTAGACTCAAAGTCGATTTTCTTGTAAATTGTATGTTAATCACTTGAGCACTGTACCGCATAAGCCGAAAAACATCAATTTTACTGATTTGCGCGAAAGTAAAACTATAATGTTATTGCAGGATTAACAACTTAATATTACCGAAAAAGTTGCACTTTCTTAGGTTTAGACTCAAAGTCGATTTTCTTGTAAATTGTATGTTAATCACTTGAGCACTGTACCGCATAAGCCGAAAAACATCAATTTTACTGATTTGCGCGAAAGTAAAATTATAATGTTATTGCAGAATTTACATATTCATATAACGGAAAAAATTGTACTTTCTTAGTTTTAGACTTAAAGTCGATTTTCTTCGAAATTGTATGTTAATTGCGTGAGCACTGTACCGCTTAAGCCGAAAAACATGAATTTTACTGATTTGAGCGAAAGTAAAATTATATTGTTATTGCAGGATTAACAAATTAATATTACCGAAAAAGTTGCACTTTCTTAGGTTTAGACTCAAATTATCTTGTAAATTGTATGTCAATTGCGGCAGCACTGTACTGCTTAAACCGAAAAACAGCAATATTACTGATTTGCGCGAAAGTAAAATTATAATGTTATTGCAGAATTTACATATTCATATAACCGAAAAAATTGTACTTTCTTAGTTTTAGACTTAAAGTCGATTTTCTTGTAAATTGTATTTCAGTTGCGTGAGCACTGTACCGCTTAAGCCGAAAAACTTGAATTTTACTGATTTGAGCGAAAGTAAAATTATATTGTTATTGCAGGATTAACAAATTAATATTACCGAAAAAGTTGCACTTTCTTAGGTTTAGACTCAAATTATCTTGTAAATTGTATGTCAATTGCGGCAGCACTGTACTGCTTAAACCGAAAAACAGCAATATTACTGATTTGCGCGAAAGTAAAATTATAATGTTATTGCAGAATTTACATATTCATATAACCGAAAAAATTGTACTTTCTTAGTTTTAGACTTAAAGTCGATTTTCTTCGAAATTGTATGTTAATTGCGTGAGCACTGTACCGCATAAGCCGAAAAACATCAATTTTACTGATTTGCGCGAAAGTAAAATTATAATGTTAATGCAGGATTAACAAATTAATATAACCGAAAAAATTGCACTTTCTTAGGTTTAGACTCAAAGTCGATTTTCTTGTAAATTGTATGTTAATCACTTGAGCACTGTACCGCATAAGCCGAAAAACATCAATTTTACTGATTTGCGCGAAAGTAAAACTATAATGTTATTGCAGGATTAACAACTTAATATTACCGAAAAAGTTGCACTTTCTTAGGTTTAGACTCAAAGTCGATTTTCTTGTAAATTGTATGTTAATCACTTGAGCACTGTACCGCATAAGCCGAAAAACATCAATTTTACTGATTTGCGCGAAAGTAAAACTATAATGTTATGGCAGGATTAACAAATTAATATAACGGAAAAAATTGTACTTTCTTAGTTTTAGACTTAAAGTCGATTTTCTTCGAAATTGTATGTCAATTGCGGCAGCACTGTACTGCTTAAGCCGAAAAACATCAATATTACTGATTTGCGCGAAAGTCAAATTATATTGTTATTGCAGGAGTAACAAAATAATATTAGCGAAAAAGTTGCACTTTCTTAGGTTTAGACTCAAAGTAGATTTTCTTGTAAATTGTATGCCAATTGCGGCAGCACTGTGCTGCTTAAGCCGAAAAACATCAATTTTACTGATTTGCGCGAAAGTAAAACTATAATGTTATGGCAGGATTAACAAATTAATATAACGGAAAAAATTGTACTTTCTTAGTTTTAGACTTAAAGTCGATTTTCTTCGAAATTGTATGTCAATTGCGGCAGCACTGTACCGCATAAGCCGAAAAACTTGAATTTTACTGATTTGAGCGAAAGTAAAATTATATTGTTATTGCAGGATTAACAAATTAATATTACCGAAAAAGTTGCACCCTCTTAGGTTTAGACTCAAATTATCTTGTAAATTGTATGTCAATTGCGGCAGCACTGTACTGCTTAAACCGAAAAACAGCAATATTACTGATTTGCGCGAAAGTAAAATTATAATGTTATTGCAGAATTTACATATTCATATAACGGAAAAAATTGTACTTTCTTAGTTTTAGACTTAAAGTCGATTTTCTTCGAAATTGTATGTCAATTGCGGCAGCACTGTACTGCTTAAGCCGAAAAACATCAATATTACTGATTTGCGCGAAAGTCAAATTATATTGTTATTGCAGGAGTAACAAAATAATATTAGCGAAAAAATTGCACTTTCTTAGTTTTAGACTTAAAGTCGATTTTCTTCGAAATTGTATGTTAATTGCGTGAGCACTGTACCGCATAAGCCGAAAAACATCAACTTAATATTACCGAAAAACTTGCACTTTCTTTGGTTTAGACTCAAAGTCGATTTTCTTGTAAATGGTATGTTAATCACCTGAGCACTGTACCGCATAAGCCGAAAAACAACAATTTTACTGATTTGCGCGAAAGTAAGATTAAATAGCTATTGCAGAATTGACATATTCATATAACCGAAAAAATTGCACTTGCTTAATTTTAGACTTAAAGTCGATTTTCTTGTAAATTGTATTTCAGTTGCGAGAGCATTGTACCGCTTAAGCCGAAAAACATGAATTTTACTGATTTGTGCGAAAGTCAAATTATATTGTTATTGCAGGATTAACAAAATAATATTAGCGAAAAAGTTGCACTTTCTTAGGTTTAGACTCAAAGTAGATTTTCTTGTAAATTGTATGCCAATTGCGGCAGCACTGTGCTGCTTAAGCCGAAAAACATCAATTTTACTGATTTGCGCGAAAGTAAAACTATAATGTTATGGCAGGATTAACAAATTAATATAAAAAAAAGAAAAGAAAAATGGAACTTTCTTAGATTTTTACTTCAAGCCGATTTTCTTGTAAATTGTATGTTAATTACTTGAGCGCTGTACCGCTAAGACCGAAAAACATCAATTTTACTGATTTGCGCGAAAGTAAAATTATAATGTTATTGCAGGATTACCAACTTAATATTACTGAAAAAGTTGCACTTTCTTTGGTTTAGACTCAAAGTCGATTTTCTTGTAAATGGTATGTTAATCACCTGAGCACTGTACCGCATAAGCCGAAAAACAACAATTTTACTGATTTGCGTGAAAGTAAGATTAAATAGCCATTGCAGAATTGACATATTATTGCAGGATTAACAAAATAATATTAGCGAAAAAGTTGCACTTTCTTAGGTTTAGACTCAAAGTCGATTTTCTTGTAAATTGTATGTCAATTGCGGCAACACTATGCCGCTTAAGCCGAAAAACATCAATTTTACTGATTTGCGCGAAAGTAAAACTATAATGTTATGGCAGGATTAACAAATTAATATAAAAAAAAGAAAAGAAAAAATGGAACTTTCTTAGATTTTTACTTCAAGCCGATTTTCTTGTAAATTGTATGTTAATTACTTGAGCGCTGTACCGCTTAGACCGAAAAACATCAATTTTACTGATTTGCACGAAAGTAAAATTATAATGTTATTGCTGAATTTACATATTCATATAACCGAAAAAATTGTACTGTCTTAGTTTTAGACTTAAAGTCGATTTTCTTCTAAATTGTATGTTAATTGCGTGAGCACTGTACCGCATAAGACGAAAAACATCAATTTTACTGATTTGCGCGAAAGTAAAATTATAATGTTAATGCAGGATTACCAAATTAATATAACCGAAAAAATTGCACTTTCTTAGGTTTAGACTCAAAGTCGATTTTCTTGTAAATTGTATGTTAATCACTTGAGCACTGTACCGCATAAGCCGAAAAACATCAATTTTACTGATTTGCGCGAAAGTAAAACTATAATATTATTGCAGGATTAACAACTTAATATTACCGAAAAAGTTGCACTTTCTTAGGTTTAGACTCAAAGTCGATTTTCTTGTAAATTGTATGTTAATCACTTGAGCACTGTACCGCATAAGCCGAAAAACATCAATTTTACTGATTTGCGCGAAAGTAAAATTATAATGTTATTGCAGAATTTACATATTCATATAACCGAAAAAATTGTACTTTCTTAGTTTTAGACTTAAAGTCGATTTTCTTCGAAATTGTATGTTAATTGCGTGAGCACTGTACCGCTTAAGCCGAAAAACTTGAATTTTACTGATTTGAGCGAAAGTAAAATTATATTGTTATTGCAGGATTAACAAATTAATATTACCGAAAAAGTTGCACTTTCTTAGGTTTAGATTCAAATTATCTTGTAAATTGTATGTCAATTGCGGCAGCACTGTACTGCTTAAACCGAAAAACAGCAATATTACTGATTTGCGCGAAAGTAAAATTATAATGTTATTGCAGAATTTACATATTCATATAACCGAAAAAATTGTACTTTCTTAGTTTTAGACTTAAAGTCGATTTTCTTCGAAATTGTATGTTAATTGCGTGAGCACTGTACCGCATAAGCCGAAAAACATCAATTTTACTGATTTGCGCGAAAGTAAAATTATAATGTTAATGCAGGATTAACAAATTAATATAACCGAAAAAATTGCACTTTCTTAGGTTTAGACTCAAAGTCGATTTTCTTGTAAATTGTATGTTAATCACTTGAGCACTGTACCGCATAAGCCGAAAAACATCAATTTTACTGATTTGCGCGAAAGTAAAACTATAATGTTATTGCAGGATTAACAACTTAATATTACCGAAAAAGTTGCACTTTCTTAGGTTTAGACTCAAAGTCGATTTTCTTGTAAATTGTATGTTAATCACTTGAGCACTGTACCGCATAAGCCGAAAAACATCAATTTTACTGATTTGCGCGAAAGTAAAACTATAATGTTATGGCAGGATTAACAAATTAATATAACGGAAAAAATTGTACTTTCTTAGTTTTAGACTTAAAGTCGATTTTCTTCGAAATTGTATGTCAATTGCGGCAGCACTGTACTGCTTAAGCCGAAAAACATCAATATTACTGATTTGCGCGAAAGTCAAATTATATTGTTATTGCAGGAGTAACAAAATAATATTAGCGAAAAAGTTGCACTTTCTTAGGTTTAGACTCAAAGTAGATTTTCTTGTAAATTGTATGCCAATTGCGGCAGCACTGTGCTGCTTAAGCCGAAAAACATCAATTTTACTGATTTGCGCGAAAGTAAAACTATAATGTTATGGCAGGATTAACAAATTAATATAACGGAAAAAATTGTACTTTCTTAGTTTTAGACTTAAAGTCGATTTTCTTCGAAATTGTATGTCAATTGCGGCAGCACTGTACCGCATAAGCCGAAAAACTTGAATTTTACTGATTTGAGCGAAAGTAAAATTATATTGTTATTGCAGGATTAACAAATTAATATTACCGAAAAAGTTGCACCCTCTTAGGTTTAGACTCAAATTATCTTGTAAATTGTATGTCAATTGCGGCAGCACTGTACTGCTTAAACCGAAAAACAGCAATATTACTGATTTGCGCGAAAGTAAAATTATAATGTTATTGCAGAATTTACATATTCATATAACGGAAAAAATTGTACTTTCTTAGTTTTAGACTTAAAGTCGATTTTCTTCGAAATTGTATGTCAATTGCGGCAGCACTGTACTGCTTAAGCCGAAAAACATCAATATTACTGATTTGCGCGAAAGTCAAATTATATTGTTATTGCAGGAGTAACAAAATAATATTAGCGAAAAAATTGCACTTTCTTAGTTTTAGACTTAAAGTCGATTTTCTTCGAAATTGTATGTTAATTGCGTGAGCACTGTACCGCATAAGCCGAAAAACATCAACTTAATATTACCGAAAAACTTGCACTTTCTTTGGTTTAGACTCAAAGTCGATTTTCTTGTAAATGGTATGTTAATCACCTGAGCACTGTACCGCATAAGCCGAAAAACAACAATTTTACTGATTTGCGCGAAAGTAAGATTAAATAGCTATTGCAGAATTGACATATTCATATAACCGAAAAAATTGCACTTGCTTAATTTTAGACTTAAAGTCGATTTTCTTGTAAATTGTATTTCAGTTGCGAGAGCATTGTACCGCTTAAGCCGAAAAACATGAATTTTACTGATTTGTGCGAAAGTCAAATTATATTGTTATTGCAGGATTAACAAAATAATATTAGCGAAAAAGTTGCACTTTCTTAGGTTTAGACATAAAGTAGATTTTCTTGTAAATTGTATGCCAATTGCGGCAGCACTGTGCTGCTTAAGCCGAAAAACATCAATTTTACTGATTTGCGCGAAAGTAAAACTATAATGTTATGGCAGGATTAACAAATTAATATAAAAAAAAGAAAAGAAAAATGGAACTTTCTTAGATTTTTACTTCAAGCCGATTTTCTTGTAAATTGTATGTTAATTACTTGAGCGCTGTACCGCTAAGACCGAAAAACATCAATTTTACTGATTTGCGCGAAAGTAAAATTATAATGTTATTGCAGGATTACCAACTTAATATTACTGAAAAAGTTGCACTTTCTTTGGTTTAGACTCAAAGTCGATTTTCTTGTAAATGGTATGTTAATCACCTGAGCACTGTACCGCATAAGCCGAAAAACAACAATTTTACTGATTTGCGTGAAAGTAAGATTAAATAGCCATTGCAGAATTGACATATTATTGCAGGATTAACAAAATAATATTAGCGAAAAAGTTGCACTTTCTTAGGTTTAGACTCAAAGTCGATTTTCTTGTAAATTGTATGTCAATTGCGGCAACACTATGCCGCTTAAGCCGAAAAACATCAATTTTACTGATTTGCGCGAAAGTAAAACTATAATGTTATGGCAGGATTAACAAATTAATATAAAAAAAAGAAAAGAAAAAATGGAACTTTCTTAGATTTTTACTTCAAGCCGATTTTCTTGTAAATTGTATGTTAATTACTTGAGCGCTGTACCGCTTAGACCGAAAAACATCAATTTTACTGATTTGCACGAAAGTAAAATTATAATGTTATTGCTGAATTTACATATTCATATAACCGAAAAAATTGTACTGTCTTAGTTTTAGACTTAAAGTCGATTTTCTTCTAAATTGTATGTTAATTGCGTGAGCACTGTACCGCATAAGACGAAAAACATCAATTTTACTGATTTGCGCGAAAGTAAAATTATAATGTTAATGCAGGATTACCAAATTAATATAACCGAAAAAATTGCACTTTCTTAGGTTTAGACTCAAAGTCGATTTTCTTGTAAATTGTATGTTAATCACTTGAGCACTGTACCGCATAAGCCGAAAAACATCAATTTTACTGATTTGCGCGAAAGTAAAATTATAATGTTATTGCAGGATTAACAAATTAATATTACCGAAAAAGTTGCACTTTCTTAGGTTTAGACTCAAATTATCTTGTAAATTGTATGTCAATTGCGGCAGCACTGTACTGCTTAAACCGAAAAACAGCAATATTACTGATTTGCGCGAAAGTAAAATTATAATGTTATTGCAGAATTTACATATTCATATAACCGAAAAAATTGTACTTTCTTAGTTTTAGACTTAAAGTTGATTTTCTTGTAAATTGTATTTCAGTTGCGTGAGCACTGTACCGCTTAAGCCGAAAAACTTGAATTTTACTGATTTGAGCGAAAGTAAAATTATATTGTTATTGCAGGATTAACAAATTAATATTACCGAAAAAGTTGCACTTTCTTAGGTTTAGACTCAAATTATCTTGTAAATTGTATGTCAATTGCGGCAGCACTATACTGCTTAAACCGAAAAACAGCAATATTACTGATTTGCGCGAAAGTAAAATTATAATGTTAATGCAGGATTAACAAATTAATATAACCGAAAAAATTGCACTTTCTTAGGTTTAGACTCAAAGTCGATTTTCTTGTAAATTGTATGTTAATCACTTGAGCACTGTACCGCATAAGCCGAAAAACATCAATTTTACTGATTTGCGCGAAAGTAAAACTATAATGTTATTGCAGGATTAACAACTTAATATTACCGAAAAAGTTGCACTTTCTTAGGTTTAGACTCAAAGTCGATTTTCTTGTAAATTGTATGTTAATCACTTGAGCACTGTGCCGCATAAGCCGAAAAACATCAATTTTACTGATTTGCGCGAAAGTAAAATTATAATGTTATTGCAGGATTACCAACTTAATATTACTGAAAAAGTTGCACTTTCTTTGGTTTAGACTCAAAGTCGATTTTCTTGTAAATGGTATGTTAATCACCTGAGCACTGTACCGCATAAGCCGAAAAACAACAATTTTACTGATTTGCGTGAAAGTAAGATTAAATAGCCATTGCAGAATTGACATATTATTGCAGGATTAACAAAATAATATTAGCGAAAAAGTTGCACTTTCTTAGGTTTAGACTCAAAGTCGATTTTCTTGTAAATTGTATGTCAATTGCGGCAACACTATGCCGCTTAAGCCGAAAAACATCAATTTTACTGATTTGCGCGAAAGTAAAACTATAATGTTATGGCAGGATTAACAAATTAATATAAAAAAAGAAAAGAAAAAATGGAACTTTCTTAGATTTTTACTTCAAGCCGATTTTCTTGTAAATTGTATGTTAATTACTTGAGCGCTGTACCGCTTAGACCGAAAAACATCAATTTTACTGATTTGCACGAAAGTAAAATTATAATGTTATTGCTGAATTTACATATTCATATAACCGAAAAAATTGTACTGTCTTAGTTTTAGACTTAAAGTCGATTTTCTTCTAAATTGTATGTTAATTGCGTGAGCACTGTACCGCATAAGACGAAAATTATCAATTTTACTGATCTGCGCGAAAGTAAAATTATAATGTTAATGCAGGATTACCAAATTAATATAACCGAAAAAATTGCACTTTCTTAGGTTTAGACTCAAAGTCGATTTTCTTGTAAATTGTATGTTAATCACTTGAGCACTGTACCGCATAAGCCGAAAAACATCAATTTTACTGATTTGCGCGAAAGTAAAACTATAATGTTATTGCAGGATTAACAACTTAATATTACCGAAAAAGTTGCACTTTTTTAGGTTTAGACTCAAAGTCGATTTTCTTGTAAATTGTATGTTAATCACTTGAGCACTGTACCGCATAAGCCGAAAAACATCAATTTTACTGATTTGCGCGAAAGTAAAATTATAATGTTATTGCAGAATTTACATATTCATATAACGGAAAAAATTGTACTTTCTTAGTTTTAGACTTAAAGTCGATTTTCTTCGAAATTGTATGTTAATTGCGTGAGCACTGTACCGCTTAAGCCGAAAAACATGAATTTTACTGATTTGTGCGAAAGTCAAATTATATTTTTATTGCAGGATTAACAAAATAATATTAGCGAAAAAGTTGCACTTTCTTAGGTTTAGACTCAAAGTCGATTTTCTTGTAAATTGTATGTCAATTGCGGCAGCACTGTGCTGCTTAAGCCGAAAAACATCAATTTGACTGATTTGCGCGAAAGTAAAACTATAATGTTATGGCAGGATTAACAAATTAATATAAAAAAAAGAAAAGAAAAAATGGAACTTTCTTAGATTTTTACTGTAAGCCGATTTTCTTGTAAATTGTATGTTAATTACTTGAGCGCTGTACCGCTTAGGCCGAAAAACATCAATTTTACTGATTTGCGCGAAAGTAAAGTTATATTGTTATTGCAGAATTTACATATTCATATAACCGAAAAAATTGTACTTTCTTAGTTTTAGACTTAAAGTCGATTTTCTTGTAAATTGTATTTCAGTTGCGTGAGCACTGTACCGCTTAAGCCGAAAAACATGAATTTTACTGATTTGAGCGAAAGTAAAATTATATTGTTATTGCAGGATTAACAAATTAATATTACCGAAAAAGTTGCACTTTCTTAGGTTTAGACTCAAATTATCTTGTAAATTGTATGTCAATTGCGGCAGCACTGTACTGCTTAAGCCGAAAAACATCAATACTACTGATTTGCGCGAAAGTAAAATTATAATGTTATTGCAGAATTTACATATTCATATAACCGAAAAAATTGTACTTTCTTAGTTTTAGACTTAAAGTCGATTTTCTTCGAAATTGTATGTTAATTGCGTGAGCACTGTACCGCATAAGCCGAAAAACATCAATTTTACTGATTTGCGCGAAAGTAAAATTATAATGTTAATGCAGGATTAACAAATTAATATAACCGAAAAAATTGCACTTTCTTAGGTTTAGACTCAAAGTCGATTTTCTTGTAAATTGTATGTAAATCACTTGAGCACTGTACCGCATAAGCCGAAAAACATCAATTTTACTGATTTGCGCGAAAGTAAAGTTATATTGTTATTGCAGAATTTACATATTCATATAACCGAAAAAATTGTACTTTCTTAGTTTTAGACTTAAAGTCGATTTTCTTGTAAATTGTATTTCAGTTGCGTGAGCACTGTACCGCTTAAGCCGAAAAACTTGAATTTTACTGATTTGAGCGAAAGTAAAATTATATTGTTATTGCAGGATTAACAAATTAATATTACCGAAAAAGTTGCACTTTCTTAGGTTTAGACTCAAATTATCTTGTAAATTGTATGTCAATTGCGGCAGCACTGTACTGCTTAAACCGAAAAACAGCAATATTACTGATTTGCGCGAAAGTAAAATTATAATGTTATTGCAGAATTTACATATTCATATAACCGAAAAAATTGTACTTTCTTAGTTTTAGACTTAAAGTCGATTTTCTTCGAAATTGTATGTTAATTGCGTGAGCACTGTACCGCATAAGCCGAAAAACATCAATTTTACTGATTTGCGCGAAAGTAAAATTATAATGTTAATGCAGGATTAACAAATTAATATAACCGAAAAAATTGCACTTTCTTAGGTTTAGACTCAAAGTCGATTTTCTTGTAAATTGTATGTTAATCACTTGAGCACTGTACCGCATAAGCCGAAAAACATCAATTTTACTGATTTGCGCGAAAGTAAAACTATAATGTTATTGCAGGATTAACAACTTAATATTACCGAAAAAGTTGCACTTTCTTAGGTTTAGACTCAAAGTCGATTTTCTTGTAAATTGTATGTTAATCACTTGAGCACTGTGCCGCATAAGCCGAAAAACATCAATTTTACTGATTTGCGCGAAAGTAAAATTATAATGTTATTGCAGGATTACCAACTTAATATTACTGAAAAAGTTGCACTTTCTTTGGTTTAGACTCAAAGTCGATTTTCTTGTAAATGGTATGTTAATCACCTGAGCACTGTACCGCATAAGCCGAAAAACAACAATTTTACTGATTTGCGTGAAAGTAAGATTAAATAGCTATTGCAGAATTGACATATTATTGCAGGATTAACAAAATAATATTAGCGAAAAAGTTGCACTTTCTTAGGTTTAGACTCAAAGTCGATTTTCTTGTAAATTGTATGTCAATTGCGGCAACACTATGCCGCTTAAGCCGAAAAACATCAATTTTACTGATTTGCGCGAAAGTAAAACTATAATGTTATGGCAGGATTAACAAATTAATATAAAAAAAGAAAAGAAAAAATGGAACTTTCTTAGATTTTTACTTCAAGCCGATTTTCTTGTAAATTGTATGTTAATTACTTGAGCGCTGTACCGCTTAGACCGAAAAACATCAATTTTACTGATTTGCACGAAAGTAAAATTATAATGTTATTGCTGAATTTACATATTCATATAACCGAAAAAATTGTACTGTCTTAGTTTTAGACTTAAAGTCGATTTTCTTCTAAATTGTATGTTAATTGCGTGAGCACTGTACCGCATAAGACGAAAAACATCAATTTTACTGATTTGCGCGAAAGTAAAATTATAATGTTAATGCAGGATTACCAAATTAATATAACCGAAAAAATTGCACTTTCTTAGGTTTAGACTCAAAGTCGATTTTCTTGTAAATTGTATGTTAATCACTTGAGCACTGTACCGCATAAGCCGAAAAACATCAATTTTACTGATTTGCGCGAAAGTAAAACTATAATGTTATTGCAGGATTAACAACTTAATATTACCGAAAAAGTTGCACTTTTTTAGGTTTAGACTCAAAGTCGATTTTCTTGTAAATTGTATGTCAATTGCGGCAGCACTGTGCTGCTTAAGCCGAAAAACATCAATTTGACTGATTTGCGCGAAAGTAAAACTATAATGTTATGGCAGGATTAACAAATTAATATAAAAAAAAGAAAAGAAAAAATGGAACTTTCTTAGATTTTTACTGTAAGCCGATTTTCTTGTAAATTGTATGTTAATTACTTGAGCGCTGTACCGCTTAGGCCGAAAAACATCAATTTTACTGATTTGCGCGAAAGTAAAGTTATATTGTTATTGCAGAATTTACATATTCATATAACCGAAAAAATTGTACTTTCTTAGTTTTAGACTTAAAGTCGATTTTCTTGTAAATTGTATTTCAGTTGCGTGAGCACTGTACCGCTTAAGCCGAAAAACATGAATTTTACTGATTTGAGCGAAAGTAAAATTATATTGTTATTGCAGGATTAACAAATTAATATTACCGAAAAAGTTGCACTTTCTTAGGTTTAGACTCAAATTATCTTGTAAATTGTATGTCAATTGCGGCAGCACTGTACTGCTTAAGCCGAAAAACATCAATACTACTGATTTGCGCGAAAGTAAAATTATAATGTTATTGCAGAATTTACATATTCATATAACCGAAAAAATTGTACTTTCTTAGTTTTAGACTTAAAGTCGATTTTCTTCGAAATTGTATGTTAATTGCGTGAGCACTGTACCGCATAAGCCGAAAAACATCAATTTTACTGATTTGCGCGAAAGTAAAATTATAATGTTAATGCAGGATTAACAAATTAATATAACCGAAAAAATTGCACTTTCTTAGGTTTAGACTCAAAGTCGATTTTCTTGTAAATTGTATGTAAATCACTTGAGCACTGTACCGCATAAGCCGAAAAACATCAATTTTACTGATTTGCGCGAAAGTAAAGTTATATTGTTATTGCAGAATTTACATATTCATATAACCGAAAAAATTGTACTTTCTTAGTTTTAGACTTAAAGTCGATTTTCTTGTAAATTGTATTTCAGTTGCGTGAGCACTGTACCGCTTAAGCCGAAAAACTTGAATTTTACTGATTTGAGCGAAAGTAAAATTATATTGTTATTGCAGGATTAACAAATTAATATTACCGAAAAAGTTGCACTTTCTTAGGTTTAGACTCAAATTATCTTGTAAATTGTATGTCAATTGCGGCAGCACTGTACTGCTTAAACCGAAAAACAGCAATATTACTGATTTGCGCGAAAGTAAAATTATAATGTTATTGCAGAATTTACATATTCATATAACCGAAAAAATTGTACTTTCTTAGTTTTAGACTTAAAGTCGATTTTCTTCGAAATTGTATGTTAATTGCGTGAGCACTGTACCGCATAAGCCGAAAAACATCAATTTTACTGATTTGCGCGAAAGTAAAATTATAATGTTAATGCAGGATTAACAAATTAATATAACCGAAAAAATTGCACTTTCTTAGGTTTAGACTCAAAGTCGATTTTCTTGTAAATTGTATGTTAATCACTTGAGCACTGTACCGCATAAGCCGAAAAACATCAATTTTACTGATTTGCGCGAAAGTAAAACTATAATGTTATTGCAGGATTAACAACTTAATATTACCGAAAAAGTTGCACTTTCTTAGGTTTAGACTCAAAGTCGATTTTCTTGTAAATTGTATGTTAATCACTTGAGCACTGTGCCGCATAAGCCGAAAAACATCAATTTTACTGATTTGCGCGAAAGTAAAATTATAATGTTATTGCAGGATTACCAACTTAATATTACTGAAAAAGTTGCACTTTCTTTGGTTTAGACTCAAAGTCGATTTTCTTGTAAATGGTATGTTAATCACCTGAGCACTGTACCGCATAAGCCGAAAAACAACAATTTTACTGATTTGCGTGAAAGTAAGATTAAATAGCTATTGCAGAATTGACATATTATTGCAGGATTAACAAAATAATATTAGCGAAAAAGTTGCACTTTCTTAGGTTTAGACTCAAAGTCGATTTTCTTGTAAATTGTATGTCAATTGCGGCAACACTATGCCGCTTAAGCCGAAAAACATCAATTTTACTGATTTGCGCGAAAGTAAAACTATAATGTTATGGCAGGATTAACAAATTAATATAAAAAAAGAAAAGAAAAAATGGAACTTTCTTAGATTTTTACTTCAAGCCGATTTTCTTGTAAATTGTATGTTAATTACTTGAGCGCTGTACCGCTTAGACCGAAAAACATCAATTTTACTGATTTGCACGAAAGTAAAATTATAATGTTATTGCTGAATTTACATATTCATATAACCGAAAAAATTGTACTGTCTTAGTTTTAGACTTAAAGTCGATTTTCTTCTAAATTGTATGTTAATTGCGTGAGCACTGTACCGCATAAGACGAAAAACATCAATTTTACTGATTTGCGCGAAAGTAAAATTATAATGTTAATGCAGGATTACCAAATTAATATAACCGAAAAAATTGCACTTTCTTAGGTTTAGACTCAAAGTCGATTTTCTTGTAAATTGTATGTTAATCACTTGAGCACTGTACCGCATAAGCCGAAAAACATCAATTTTACTGATTTGCGCGAAAGTAAAACTATAATGTTATTGCAGGATTAACAACTTAATATTACCGAAAAAGTTGCACTTTTTTAGGTTTAGACTCAAAGTCGATTTTCTTGTAAATTGTATGTCAATTGCGGCAGCACTGTGCTGCTTAAGCCGAAAAACATCAATTTGACTGATTTGCGCGAAAGTAAAACTATAATGTTATGGCAGGATTAACAAATTAATATAAAAAAAAGAAAAGAAAAAATGGAACTTTCTTAGATTTTTACTGTAAGCCGATTTTCTTGTAAATTGTATGTTAATTACTTGAGCGCTGTACCGCTTAGGCCGAAAAACATCAATTTTACTGATTTGCGCGAAAGTAAAGTTATATTGTTATTGCAGAATTTACATATTCATATAACCGAAAAAATTGTACTTTCTTAGTTTTAGACTTAAAGTCGATTTTCTTGTAAATTGTATTTCAGTTGCGTGAGCACTGTACCGCTTAAGCCGAAAAACATGAATTTTACTGATTTGAGCGAAAGTAAAATTATATTGTTATTGCAGGATTAACAAATTAATATTACCGAAAAAGTTGCACTTTCTTAGGTTTAGACTCAAATTATCTTGTAAATTGTATGTCAATTGCGGCAGCACTGTACTGCTTAAGCCGAAAAACATCAATACTACTGATTTGCGCGAAAGTAAAATTATAATGTTATTGCAGAATTTACATATTCATATAACCGAAAAAATTGTACTTTCTTAGTTTTAGACTTAAAGTCGATTTTCTTCGAAATTGTATGTTAATTGCGTGAGCACTGTACCGCATAAGCCGAAAAACATCAATTTTACTGATTTGCGCGAAAGTAAAATTATAATGTTAATGCAGGATTAACAAATTAATATAACCGAAAAAATTGCACTTTCTTAGGTTTAGACTCAAAGTCGATTTTCTTGTAAATTGTATGTAAATCACTTGAGCACTGTACCGCATAAGCCGAAAAACATCAATTTTACTGATTTGCGCGAAAGTAAAGTTATATTGTTATTGCAGAATTTACATATTCATATAACCGAAAAAATTGTACTTTCTTAGTTTTAGACTTAAAGTCGATTTTCTTGTAAATTGTATTTCAGTTGCGTGAGCACTGTACCGCTTAAGCCGAAAAACTTGAATTTTACTGATTTGAGCGAAAGTAAAATTATATTGTTATTGCAGGATTAACAAATTAATATTACCGAAAAAGTTGCACTTTCTTAGGTTTAGACTCAAATTATCTTGTAAATTGTATGTCAATTGCGGCAGCACTGTACTGCTTAAACCGAAAAACAGCAATATTACTGATTTGCGCGAAAGTAAAATTATAATGTTATTGCAGAATTTACATATTCATATAACCGAAAAAATTGTACTTTCTTAGTTTTAGACTTAAAGTCGATTTTCTTCGAAATTGTATGTTAATTGCGTGAGCACTGTACCGCATAAGCCGAAAAACATCAATTTTACTGATTTGCGCGAAAGTAAAATTATAATGTTAATGCAGGATTAACAAATTAATATAACCGAAAAAATTGCACTTTCTTAGGTTTAGACTCAAAGTCGATTTTCTTGTAAATTGTATGTTAATCACTTGAGCACTGTACCGCATAAGCCGAAAAACATCAATTTTACTGATTTGCGCGAAAGTAAAACTATAATGTTATTGCAGGATTAACAACTTAATATTACCGAAAAAGTTGCACTTTCTTAGGTTTAGACTCAAAGTCGATTTTCTTGTAAATTGTATGTTAATCACTTGAGCACTGTGCCGCATAAGCCGAAAAACATCAATTTTACTGATTTGCGCGAAAGTAAAATTATAATGTTATTGCAGGATTACCAACTTAATATTACTGAAAAAGTTGCACTTTCTTTGGTTTAGACTCAAAGTCGATTTTCTTGTAAATGGTATGTTAATCACCTGAGCACTGTACCGCATAAGCCGAAAAACAACAATTTTACTGATTTGCGTGAAAGTAAGATTAAATAGCTATTGCAGAATTGACATATTATTGCAGGATTAACAAAATAATATTAGCGAAAAAGTTGCACTTTCTTAGGTTTAGACTCAAAGTCGATTTTCTTGTAAATTGTATGTCAATTGCGGCAACACTATGCCGCTTAAGCCGAAAAACATCAATTTTACTGATTTGCGCGAAAGTAAAACTATAATGTTATGGCAGGATTAACAAATTAATATAAAAAAAGAAAAGAAAAAATGGAACTTTCTTAGATTTTTACTTCAAGCCGATTTTCTTGTAAATTGTATGTTAATTACTTGAGCGCTGTACCGCTTAGACCGAAAAACATCAATTTTACTGATTTGCACGAAAGTAAAATTATAATGTTATTGCTGAATTTACATATTCATATAACCGAAAAAATTGTACTGTCTTAGTTTTAGACTTAAAGTCGATTTTCTTCTAAATTGTATGTTAATTGCGTGAGCACTGTACCGCATAAGACGAAAAACATCAATTTTACTGATTTGCGCGAAAGTAAAATTATAATGTTAATGCAGGATTACCAAATTAATATAACCGAAAAAATTGCACTTTCTTAGGTTTAGACTCAAAGTCGATTTTCTTGTAAATTGTATGTTAATCACTTGAGCACTGTACCGCATAAGCCGAAAAACATCAATTTTACTGATTTGCGCGAAAGTAAAACTATAATGTTATTGCAGGATTAACAACTTAATATTACCGAAAAAGTTGCACTTTTTTAGGTTTAGACTCAAAGTCGATTTTCTTGTAAATTGTATGTTAATCACTTGAGCACTGTACCGCATAAGCCGAAAAACATCAATTTTACTGATTTGCGCGAAAGTAAAATTATAATGTTATTGCAGAATTTACATATTCATATAACGGAAAAAATTGTACTTTCTTAGTTTTAGACTTAAAGTCGATTTTCTTCGAAATTGTATGTTAATTGCGTGAGCACTGTACCGCTTAAGCCGAAAAACATGAATTTTACTGATTTGTGCGAAAGTCAAATTATATTGTTATTGCAGGATTAACAAAATAATATTAGCGAAAAAGTTGCACTTTCTTAGGTTTAGACTCAAAGTCGATTTTCTTGTAATTTGTATGTCAATTGCGGCAGCACTGTGCTGCTTAAGCCGAAAAACATCAATTTGACTGATTTGCGCGAAAGTAAAACTATAATGTTATGGCAGGATTAACAAATTAATATAAAAAAAAGAAAAGAAAAAATGGAACTTTCTTAGATTTTTACTGTAAGCCGATTTTCTTGTAAATTGTATGTTAATTACTTGAGCGCTGTACCGCTTAGGCCGAAAAACATCAATTTTACTGATTTGCGCGAAAGTAAAGTTATATTGTTATTGCAGAATTTACATATTCATATAACCGAAAAAATTGTACTTTCTTAGTTTTAGACTTAAAGTCGATTTTCTTGTAAATTGTATTTCAGTTGCGTGAGCACTGTACCGCTTAAGCCGAAAAACATGAATTTTACTGATTTGAGCGAAAGTAAAATTATATTGTTATTGCAGGATTAACAAATTAATATTACCGAAAAAGTTGCACTTTCTTAGGTTTAGACTCAAATTATCTTGTAAATTGTATGTCAATTGCGGCAGCACTGTACTGCTTAAGCCGAAAAACATCAATATTACTGATTTGCGCGAAAGTAAAATTATAATGTTATTGCAGAATTTACATATTCATATAACCGAAAAAATTGTACTTTCTTAGTTTTAGACTTAAAGTCGATTTTCTTCGAAATTGTATGTTAATTGCGTGAGCACTGTACCGCATAAGCCGAAAAACATCAATTTTACTGATTTGCGCGAAAGTAAAATTATAATGTTAATGCAGGATTAACAAATTAATATAACCGAAAAAATTGCACTTTCTTAGGTTTAGACTCAAAGTCGATTTGCTTGTAAATTGTATGTAAATCACTTGAGCACTGTACCGCATAAGCCGAAAAACATCAATTTTACTGATTTGCGCGAAAGGAAAACTATAATGTTATTGCAGGATTAACAACTTAATATTACCGAAAAAGTTGCACTTTCTTAGGTTTAGACTCTAAGTCGATTATCTTGTAAATTGTATGTTAATCACTTGAGCACTGTACCGCATAAGCCGAAAAAAATCAATTTTACTGATTTGCGCGAAAGTAAAACTATAATGTTATTGCAGGATTACCAACTTAATATTACCGAAAAAGTTGCACTTTCTTTGGTTTAGACTCAAAGTCGATTTTCTTGTAAATGGTATGTTAATCACCTGAGCACTGTACCGCATAAGCCGAAAAACAACAATTTTACTGATTTGCGCGAAAGTAAGATTAAATAGCTATTGCAGAATTGACATATTCATATAACCGAAAAAATTGCACTTGCTTAATATTAGACTTAAAGTCGATTTTCTTGTAAATTGTATTTCAGTTGCGAGAGCATTGTACCGCTTAAGCCGAAAAACATGAATTTTACTGATTTGTGCGAAAGTCAAATTATATTGTTATTGCAGGATTAACAAAATAATATTAGCGAAAAAGTTGCACTTTCTTAGGTTTAGACTCAAAGTCGATTTTCTTGTAAATTGTATGTCAATTGCGGCAGCACTGTGCTGCTTAAGCCGGAAAACATCAATTTTACTGATTTGCGCGAAAGTAAAATTATATTGTTATTGCAGAATTTACATATTCATATAACCGAAAAAATTGTACTTTCTTAGTTTTAGACTTAAAGTCGATTTTCTTCTAAATTGTATGTCAATTGCGTGAGCACTGTACCGCTTAAACCGAAAAACATGAATTTGACTGATTTGAGCGAAAGTCAAATTATATTGTTATTGCAGAAATAACACATTCATATAACCGAAAAAATTGCACTTGCTTAATTTTAGACTCAAAGTCGATTTTCTTGTAAATTGTATGTCAATTGCGTGAACACTGTACTGCTTAAACTGAAAAACATGAATTTTACTGATTTGAGCGAAAGTCAAATTATATTGTTATTGCAGAATTGACATATTCATATAACCGAAAAAATTGCACTTTCTTAGTTTTAGACTTAAAGTCGATTTTCTTGTAAATTGTATTTCAGTTGCGTGAGCACTGTACCGCTTAAGCCGAAAAACATCAATATTACTGATTTGCACGAAAGTAAAATTATAATGCTATTGCTGAATTTACATATTCATATAACCGAAAAAATTGTACTGTCTTAGTTTTAGACTTAAAGTCGATTTTCTTCTAAATTGTATGTTAATTGCGTGAGCACTGTACCGCATAAGCCGAAAAACATCAATTTTACTGATTTGCGCGAAAGTAAAACTATAATGTTATTGCAGGATTAATAACTTAATATTACCGAAAAAGTTGCACTTTCTTAGGTTTAGACTCAAAGTCGATTTTCTTGTAAATTGAATGTTAATCACTTGAGCACTGTACCGCATAAGCCGAAAAACATCAATTTTACTGATTTGCGCGAAAGTAAAACTATAATGTTATTGCAGGATTAACAACTTAATATTACCGAAAAAGTTGCACTTTCTTAGGTTTAGACTCAAAGTCGATTTTCTTGTAAATTGTATGTTAATCACCTGAGCACTGTACCGCATAAGCCGAAAAACAACAATTTTACTGATTTGCGCGAAAGTAAGATTAAATAGCTATTGCAGAATTGACATATTCATATAACCGAAAAAATTGCACTTTCTTACAATAGCTTTAGACCTAAAGTCGATTTTCTTATAAATTGTATTTCAGTTGCGTAAGCACTGTACCGCTTAAGCCGAAAAACATGAATTTTACTGATTTGAGTGAAAGTCAAATTATATTGTTATTGCAGGATTAACAAATTAATATTACCGAAAAAGTTGCACTTTCTTAGGCTTAGACTCAAAGTCGATTTTCTTGTAAATTGTATGTCAATTGCGGCAGCACTGTGCTGCTTAAGCCGAAAAACATCAATATTACTAATTTGCGCGAAAGTAAAATTATAATGTTATTGCAGAATTTACATATTCATATAACCGAAAAAATTGCACTTGCTTAATTTTAGACTTAAAGTCGATTTTCTTGTAAATTGTATGTTAATCACCTGAGCACTGTACCGCATAAGCCGAAAAACAACAATTTTACTGATTTGCGCGAAAGTAAGATTAAATAGCTATTGCAGAATTGACATATTCATATAACCGAAAAAATTGCACTTTCTTACAATAGCTTTAGACCTAAAGTCGATTTTCTTATAAATTTTATTTCAGTTGCGTAAGCACTGTACCGCTTAAGCCGAAAAACATGAATTTTACTGATTTGAGTGAAAGTCAAATTATATTGTTATTGCAGGATTAACAAATTAATATTACCGAAAAAGTTGCACTTTCTTAGGCTTAGACTCAAAGTCGATTTTCTTGTAAATTGTATGTCAATTGCGGCAGCACTGTGCTGCTTAAGCCGAAAAACATCAATATTACTGATTTGCGCGAAAGTAAAATTATAATGTTATTGCAGAATTTACATATTCATATAACCGAAAAAATTGCACTTGCTTAATTTTAGACTTAAAGTCGATTTTCTTGTAAATTGTATTTAGTTGCGTGAGCACTGTACCGCTTAAGCCGAAAAACATGAATTTTACTGATTTGAGCGAAAGTAAAATTATATTGTTATTGCAGGATTAACAAATTAATATTACCGAAAAAGTTGCACTTTCTTAGGTTAAGACTCAAATTATCTTGTAAATTGTATGTCAATTGCGGCAGCACTGTACTGCTTAAGCCGAAAAACATCAATATTACTGATTTGCGCGAAAGTAAAATTATAATGTTATTGCAGAATTTACATATTCATATAACCGAAAAAATTGTACTTTCTTAGTTTTAGACTTAAAGTCGATTTTCTTCTAAATTGTATGTTAATTGCGTGAGCACTGTACCGCATAAGCCGAAAAACATCAATTTTACTGATTTGCGCGAAAGTAAAATTATAATGTTATTGCAGGATTAACAACTTAATATTACCGAAAAAGTTGCACTTTCTTAGGTTTAGACTCAAAGTCGATTTTCTTGTAAATTGTATTTCAGTTGCGTGAGCACTGTACCGCTTAAGCCGAAAAACATCAATATTACTGATTTGCACGAAAGTAAAATTATAATGTTATTGCTGAATTTACATATTCATATAACCGAAAAAATTGCACTTTCTTAGTTTTAGACTTAAAGTCGATTTTCTTGTAAATTGTATTTCAGTTGCGTGAGCACTGTACCGCTTAAGCCGAAAAACATCAATATTACTGATTTGCACGAAAGTAAAATTATAATGTTATTGCTGAATTTACATATTCATATAACCGAAAAAATTGTACTGTCTTAGTTTTAGACTTAAAGTCGATTTTCTTCTAAATTGTATGTTAATTGCGTGAGCACTGTACCGCATAAGCCGAAAAACATCAATTTTACTGATTTGCGCGAAAGTAAAATTATAATGTTAATGCAGGATTAACAAATTAGTATAACCGAAAAAATTGCACTTTCTTAGGTTTAGACTCAAAGTCGATTTTCTTGTAAATTGTATGTTAATCACTTGAGCACTGTACCGCATAAGCCGAAAAACATCAATTTTACTGATTTGCGCGAAAGTAAAACTATAATGTTATTGCAGGATTAACAACTTAATATTACCGAAAAAGTTGCACTTTCTTAGGTTTAGACTCAAAGTCGATTTTCTTGTAAATTGTATGTTAATCACTTGAGCACTGTACCGCATAAGCCGAAAAACATCAATTTTACTGATTTGCGCGAAAGTAAAACTATAATGTTATTGCAGGATTAACAACTTAATATTACCGAAAAAGTTGCACTTTCTTAGGTTTAGACTCAAAGTCGATTTTCTTGTAAATTGTATGTTAATCACCTGAGCACTGTACCGCATAAGCCGAAAAACAACAATTTTACTGATTTGCGCGAAAGTAAGATTAAATAGCTATTGCAGAATTGACATATTCATATAACCGAAAAAATTGCACTTTCTTACAATAGCTTTAGACCTAAAGTCGATTTTCTTATAAATTGTATTTCAGTTGCGTGAGCACTGTACCGCTTAAGCCGAAAAACATGAATTTTACTGATTTGAGTGAAAGTCAAATTATATTGTTATTGCAGGATTAACAAATTAATATTACCGAAAAAGTTGCACTTTCTTAGGCTTAGACTCAAAGTCGATTTTCTTGTAAATTGTATGTCAATTGCGGCAGCACTGTGCTGCTTAAGCCGAAAAACATCAATATTATTGATTTGCGCGAAAGTAAAATTATAATGTTATTGCGGAATTTACATATTCATATAACCGAAAAAATTGCACTTGCTTAATTTTAGACTTAAAGTCGATTTTCTTGTAAATTGTATTTAGTTGCGTGAGCACTGTACCGCTTAAGCCGAAAAACATGAATTTTACTGATTTGAGCGAAAGTAAAATTATATTGTTATTGCAGGATTAACAAATTAATATTACCGAAAAAGTTGCACTTTCTTAGGTTAAGACTCAAATTATCTTGTAAATTGTATGTCAATTGCGGCAGCACTGTACTGCTTAAGCCGAAAAACATCAATATTACTGATTTGCGCGAAAGTAAAATTATAATGTTATTGCAGAATTTACATATTCATATAACCGAAAAAATTGTACTTTCTTAGTTTTAGACTTAAAGTCGATTTTCTTCTAAATTGTATGTTAATTGCGTGAGCACTGTACCGCATAAGCCGAAAAACATCAATTTTACTGATTTGCGCGAAAGTAAAATTATAATGTTAATGCAGGATTAACAAAATTATATAACCGAAAAAATTGCACTTTCTTAATTTTAGACTTAAAGTCGATTTTCTTGTAAATTGTATGTTAATCACTTGAGCACTGTACCGCATAAGCCGAAAAACATCAATTATACTGATTTCCGCGAAAGTAAAACTATAATGTTATTGCAGGATTAACAACTTAATATTACCGAAAAAGTTGCACTTTCTTAGGTTTAGACTCAAAGTCGATTTTCTTGTAAATTGTATGTTAATCACTTGAGCACTGTACCGCATAAGCCGAAAAACATTAATTCTACTGATTTGCGCGAAAGTAAAACTATAATGTTATTGCAGGATTACCAACTTAATATTACCGAAAAAGTTGCACTTTCTTTGGTTTAGACTCAAAGTCGATTTTCTTGTAAATGGTATGTTAATCACCTGAGCACTGTACCGCATAAGCCGAAAAACAACAATTTTACTGATTTGCGCGAAAGTAAAATTATATAGCTATTGCAGAATTGACATATTCATATAACCGAAAAAATTGCACTTTCTTACAATAGCTTTAGACCTAAAGTCGATTTTCTTGTAAATTGTATTTCAGTTGCGTGAGCACTGTACCGCTTAAGCCGAAAAACATGAATTTTACTGATTTGAGTGAAAGTCAAATTATATTGTTATTGCAGAATTAACATATTCATATAACCGAAAAAGTTGCACTTTCTTAGGTTTTTACTTAAAGCCGATTTTCTTGTAAATTGTATGTTAATTACTTGAGCGCTGTACCCCTTAAGCCGAAAAACATCAATTTTACTGATTTGAGCGAAAGTAAAATTATAATGTTACTGCAGAATTTACATATTCATATAACCCAAAAAATTGTACTTTCTTAGTTTTAGACTTAGAGTCGATTTTCTTCTAAATTGTATGTCAATTGCGTGAGCACTGTACCGCTTAAACCGAAAAACATGAATTTTACTGATTTTAGCGAAAGTCAAATTATATTGTTATTGCAGAATTAATATATTCATATAACCGAAAAAATTGCACTTTCATAGTTTTAGACTTAAAGTCGATTTTCTTGTAAATTGTATTTCAGTTGCATGAGCACTGTACCGCTTAAGCCGAAAAACATGAATTTTATTAATTTGAGCGAAAGTCAAATTATATTGTTATTGCAGGATTAAAAAATTAATATTATCGAAAAAGTTGCACTTTCTTAGGTTTAGACTCAAAGTCGATTTTTTTGTAAATTGTATGTCAATTGCGGCAGCACTGTACTGCTTAAGCCGAAAAACATCAATATAACTGATTTGCGCGAAAGTAAAATTATAATGTTATTGCAGAATTTACATATTCATATAACCGAGAAAATTGTACTTTCTTAGTTTTAGACTTAAAGTCGATTTTCTTGTAAATTGTATGTCAATTGCGTGAGCACTGTACTGCTTAAACCGATAAACATGAATTTTACTGATTTGCGCGAAAGTCAAATTATATTGTTATTGCAGAATTGACATATTCATATAACCGAAAAAATTGCACTTTCTTAATTTTAGACTTAAAGTCGATTTTCTTGTAAATTGTATGTTAATCACTTGAGCACTGTACCGCATAAGCCGAAAAACATCAATTATACTGATTTGCGCGAAAGTAAAACTATAATGTTATTTCAGGATTAACAACTTAATATTACCGAAAAAGTTGCACTTTCTTAGGTTTAGACTCAAAGTCGATTTTCTTGTAAATTGTATGTTAATCACTTGAGCACTGTACCGCATAAGCCGAAAAACATTAATTTTACTGATTTGCGCGAAAGTAAAACTATAATGTTATTGCAGGATTACCAACTTAATATTACCGAAAAAGTTGCACTTTCTTTGGTTTAGACTCAAAGTCGATTTTCTTGTAAATGGTATGTTAATCACCTGAGCACTGTACCGCATAAGCCGAAAAACAACAATTTTACTGATTTGCGCGAAAGTAAAATTATATAGCTATTGCAGAATTGACATATTCATATAACCGAAAAAATTGCACTTTCTTACAATAGCTTTAGACCTAAAGTCGATTTTCTTGTAAATTGTATTTCAGTTGCGTGAGCACTGTACCGCTTAAGCCGAAAAACATGAATTTTACTGATTTGAGTGAAAGTCAAATTATATTGTTATTGCAGAATTAACATATTCATATAACCGAAAAAGTTGCACTTTCTTAGTTTTAGACTTAAAGTCGATTTTCTTCTAAATTGTATGTCAATTGCGTGAGCACTGTACCGCTTAAACCGAAAAACATGAATTTGACTGATTTGAGCGAAAGTCAAATTATATTGTTATTGCAGAAATAACACATTCATATAACCGAAAAAATTGCACTTGCTTAATTTTAGACTCAAAGTCGATTTTCTTGTAAATTGTATGTCAATTGCGTGAACACTGTACTGCTTAAACTGAAAAACATGAACTTTACTGATTTGAGCGAAAGTCAAATTATATTGTTATTGCAGAATTGACATATTCATATAACCGAAAAAATTGCACTTTCTTAGTTTTAGACTTAAAGTCGATTTTCTTGTAAATTGTATTTCAGTTGCGTGAGCACTGTACCGCTTAAGCCGAAAAACATCAATATTACTGATTTGCACGAAAGTAAAATTATAATGTTATTGCTGAATTTACATATTCATATAACTGAAAAAATTGTACTGTCTTAGTTTTAGACTTAAAGTCGAGTTTCTTCTAAATTGTATGTTAATTGCGTGAGCACTGTACCGCATAAGCCGAAAAACATCAATTTTACTGATTTGCGCGAAAGTAAAATTATAATGTTAATGCAGGATTAACAAATTAGTATAACCGAAAAAATTGCACTTTCTTAGGTTTAGACTCAAAGTCGATTTTCTTGTAAATTGTATGTTAATCACTTGAGCACTGTACCGCATAAGCCGAAAAACATCAATTTTACTGATTTGCGCGAAAGTAAAACTATAATGTTATTGCAGGATTAACAACTTAATATTACCGAAAAAGTTGCACTTTCTTAGGTTTAGACTCAAAGTCGATTTTCTTGTAAATTGTATGTTAATCACTTGAGCACTGTACCGCATAAGCCGAAAAACATCAATTTTACTGATTTGCGCGAAAGTAAAACTATAATGTTATTGCAGGATTAACAACTTAATATTACCGAAAAAGTTGCACTTTCTTAGGTTTAGACTCAAAGTCGATTTTCTTGTAAATTGTATGTTAATCACCTGAGCACTGTACCGCATAAGCCGAAAAACAACAATTTTACTGATTTGCGCGAAAGTAAGATTAAATAGCTATTGCAGAATTGACATATTCATATAACCGAAAAAATTGCACTTTCTTACAATAGCTTTAGACCTAAAGTCGATTTTCTTATAAATTGTATTTCAGTTGCGTGAGCACTGTACCGCTTAAGCCGAAAAACATGAATTTTACTGATTTGAGTGAAAGTCAAATTATATTGTTATTGCAGGATTAACAAATTAATATTACCGAAAAAGTTGCACTTTCTTAGGCTTAGACTCAAAGTCGATTTTCTTGTAAATTGTATGTCAATTGCGGCAGCACTGTGCTGCTTAAGCCGAAAAACATCAATATTATAGATTTGCGCGAAAGTAAAATTATAATGTTATTGCGGAATTTACATATTCATATAACCGAAAAAATTGCACTTGCTTAATTTTAGACTTAAAGTCGATTTTCTTGTAAATTGTATTTAGTTGCGTGAGCACTGTACCGCTTAAGCCGAAAAACATGAATTTTACTGATTTGAGCGAAAGTAAAATTATATTGTTATTGCAGGATTAACAAATTAATATTACCGAAAAAGTTGCACTTTCTTAGGTTAAGACTCAAATTATCTTGTAAATTGTATGTCAATTGCGGCAGCACTGTACTGCTTAAGCCGAAAAACATCAATATTACTGATTTGCGCGAAAGTAAAATTATAATGTTATTGCAGAATTTACATATTCATATAACCGAAAAAATTGTACTTTCTTAGTTTTAGACTTAAAGTCGATTTTCTTCTAAATTGTATGTTAATTGCGTGAGCACTGTACCGCATAAGCCGAAAAACATCAATTTTACTGATTTGCGCGAAAGTAAAATTATAATGTTAATGCAGGATTAACAAAATTATATAACCGAAAAAATTGCACTTTCTTAATTTTAGACTTAAAGTCGATTTTCTTGTAAATTGTATGTTAATCACTTGAGCACTGTACCGCATAAGCCGAAAAACATCAATTATACTGATTTGCGCGAAAGTAAAACTATAATGTTATTGCAGGATTAACAACTTAATATTACCGAAAAAGTTGCACTTTCTTAGGTTTAGACTCAAAGTCGATTTTCTTGTAAATTGTATGTTAATCACTTGAGCACTGTACCGCATAAGCCGAAAAACATTAATTTTACTGATTTGCGCGAAAGTAAAACTATAATGTTATTGCAGGATTACCAACTTAATATTACCGAAAAAGTTGCACTTTCTTTGGTTTAGACTCAAAGTCGATTTTCTTGTAAATTGTATGTTAATTGCGTGAGCACTGTACCGCATAAGCCGAAAAACATCAATTTTACTGATTTGCGCGAAAGTAAAATTATAATGTTAATGCAGGATTAACAAAATTATATAACCGAAAAAATTGCACTTTCTTAATTTTAGACTTAAAGTCGATTTTCTTGTAAATTGTATGTTAATCACTTGAGCACTGTACCGCATAAGCCGAAAAACATCAATTATACTGATTTGCGCGAAAGTAAAACTATAATGTTATTGCAGGATTAACAACTTAATATTACCGAAAAAGTTGCACTTTCTTAGGTTTAGACTCAAAGTCGATTTTCTTGTAAATTGTATGTTAATCACTTGAGCACTGTACCGCATAAGCCGAAAAACATTAATTTTACTGATTTGCGCGAAAGTAAAACTATAATGTTATTGCAGGATTACCAACTTAATATTACCGAAAAAGTTGCACTTTCTTAGGTTTAGACTCAAAGTCGATTTTCTTGTAAATTGTATGTTAATCACTTGAGCACTGTACCGCATAAGCCGAAAAACATTAATTTTACTGATTTGCGCGAAAGTAAAACTATAATGTTATTGCAGGATTACCAACTTAATATTACCGAAAAAGTTGCACTTTCTTTGGTTTAGACTTAAAGTCGATTTTCTTGTAAATTGTATGTTAATCACTTGAGCACTGTACCGCATAAGCCGAAAAACATCAATTATACTGATTTGCGCGACAGTAAAACTATAATGTTATTGCAGGATTAACAACTTAATATTACCGAAAAAGTTGCACTTTCTTAGGTTTAGACTCAAAGTCGATTTTCTTGTAAATTGTATGTTAATCACTTGAGCACTGTACCGCATAAGCCGAAAAACATTAATTTTATTAATTTGAGCGAAAGTCAAATTATATTGTTATTGCAGGATTAAAAAATTAATATTATCGAAAAAGTTGCACTTTCTTAGGTTTAGACTCAAAGTCGATTTTTTTGTAAATTGTATGTCAATTGCGGCAGCACTGTACTGCTTAAGCCGAAAAACATCAATATTACTGATTTACGCGAAAGTAAAATTATAATGTTATTGCAGAATTTACATATTCATATAACCGAGAAAATTGTACTTTCTTAGTTTTAGACTTAAAGTCGATTTTCTTGTAAATTGTATGTCAATTGCGTGAGCACTGTACTGCTTAAACCGATAAACATGAATTTTACTGATTTGCGCGAAAGTCAAATTATATTGTTATTGCAGAATTGACATATTCATATAACCGAAAAAATTGCACTTTCTTAGTTTTAGACTTAAAGTCTGTTTTCTTGTAAATTGTATTTCAGTTGCGTGAGCACTGTACCGCTTAAGCCGAAAAACATGAATTTTACTGATTTGAGCGAAAGTCAAATTATATAGTTATTGCAGGATTAACAAATTAATATTACCGAAAAAGTTGCACTTTCTTAGGTTTAGACTAAAAGTCGATTTTTTTGCAAATAGTATGTATATTGCGGCAGCACTGTACTGCTTAAGCCGAAAAACATCAATATTACTGATTTCCGCGGAAGTAAAATTATAATGTTATTGCAGAATTTACATATTCATATAACCGAAAAAATTGTACTTTCTTAGTTTTAGACTTAAACTCGATTTGCTTCTAAACTGTATGTCAATTGCGTGAGCACTGTACCGCTTAAACCGAATAACATGAATTTTACTGATTTGAGCGAAAGTCAAATTATATTGTTATTGCAGAATTGACATATTCATATAACCGAAAACATTGCACTTTCTTAGTTTTAGACTTAAAGTAGATTTTCTTGTAAATTGTATTTCAGTTGCATGAGCACTGTACCGCTTAAGCCGAAAAACATGAATTTTACTGATTTGAGCGAAAGTCAAATTATATAGTTATTGCAGGATTAACAAATTAATATTACCGAAAAAGTTGCACTTTCTTAGGTTTAGACTCAAAGTCGATTTTCTTGTAAAATGTATGTCAGTTGCGTGAGCACTGTACTGCTTATGCCGAAAAACATGAATTTTACTGATTTGAGCGAAAGACAAATTATATTGATTTTGCAGGATTAACAAATTAATATTACCGAAAAAGTTGCACTTTCTTAGGTTTACACTCAAAGTCGATTTTCTTGTAAATTGTATGTCAGTTGCGTGAGCACTGTACCGCATAAGCCGAAAAACATCAATTTTACTGATTTGCGCGAAAGTAAAATTATAATGTTAATGCAGGATTAACAAAATTATATAACCGAAAAAATTGCACTTTCTTAATTTTAGACTTAAAGTCGATTTTCTTCTAAATTGTATGTTAATTGCGTGAGCACTGTACCGCATAAGCCGAAAAACATCAATTTTACTGATTTGAGCGAAAGTCAAATTATATAGTTATTGCAGGATTAACAAATTAATATTACCGAAAAAGTTGCACTTTCTTAGGTTTAGACTCAAAGTCGATTTTCTTGTAAAATGTATGTCAGTTGCGTGAGCACTGTACTGCTTATGCCGAAAAACATGAATTTTACTGATTTGAGCGAAAGTCAAATTATATTGATTTTGCAGGATTAACAAATTAATATTACCGAAAAAATTGTACTTTCTTAGTTTTAGACTTAAAGTCGATTTTCTTCTAAATTGTATGTTAATTGCGTGAGCACTGTACCGCATAAGCCGAAAAACATCAATTTTACTGATTTGCGCGAAAGTAAAATTATAATGTTAATGCAGGATTACCAAATTAATATAACCGAAAAAATTGCACTTTCTTAGGTTTAGACTCAAAGTCGATTTTCTTGTAAATTGTATGTTAATCACTTGAGCACTGTACCGCATAAGCCGAAAAACATCAATTTTACTGATTTGCGCGAAAGTAAAACTATAATGTTATTGCAGGATTACCAACTTAATATTACCGAAAAAGTTGCACTTTCTTAGGTTTAGACTCAAAGTCGATTTTCTTGTAAATTGTATGTTAATCACTTGAGCACTGTACCGCATAAGCCGAAAAACATTAATTTTACTGATTTGCGCGAAAGTAAAACTATAATGTTATTGCAGGATTACCAACTTAATATTACCGAAAAAGTTGCACTTTCTTTGGTTTAGACTTAAAGTCGATTTTCTTGTAAATTGTATGTTAATCACTTGAGCACTGTACCGCATAAGCCGAAAAACATCAATTATACTGATTTGCGCGAAAGTAAAACTATAATGTTATTGCAGGATTAACAACTTAATATTACCGAAAAAGTTGCACTTTCTTAGGTTTAGACTCAAAGTCGATTTTCTTGTAAATTGTATGTTAATCACTTGAGCACTGTACCGCATAAGCCGAAAAACATTAATTTTATTAATTTGAGCGAAAGTCAAATTATATTGTTATTGCAGGATTAACAAATTAATATTACCGAAAAAGTTGCACTTTCTTAGGTTTAGACTAAAAGTCGATTTTTTTGCAAATAGTATGTATATTGCGGCAGCACTGTACTGCTTAAGCCGAAAAACATCAATATTACTGATTTCCGCGGAAGTAAAATTATAATGTTATTGCAGAATTTACATATTCATATAACCGAAAAAATTGTACTTTCTTAGTTTTAGACTTAAACTCGATTTGCTTCTAAACTGTATGTCAATTGCGTGAGCACTGTACCGCTTAAACCGAATAACATGAATTTTACTGATTTGAGCGAAAGTCAAATTATATTGTTATTGCAGAATTGACATATTCATATAACCGAAAACATTGCACTTTCTTAGTTTTAGACTTAAAGTAGATTTTCTTGTAAATTGTATTTCAGTTGCGTGAGCACTGTACCGCTTAAGCCGAAAAACATGAATTTTACTGATTTGAGCGAAAGTCAAATTATATAGTTATTGCAGGATTAACAAATTAATATTACCGAAAAAGTTGCACTTTCTTAGGTTTAGACTCAAAGTCGATTTTCTTGTAAAATGTATGTCAGTTGCGTGAGCACTGTACTGCTTATGCCGAAAAACATGAATTTTACTGATTTGAGCGAAAGACAAATTATATTGATTTTGCAGGATTAACAAATTAATATTACCGAAAAAGTTGCACTTTCTTAGGTTTACACTCAAAGTCGATTTTCTTGTAAATTGTATGTCAGTTGCGTGAGCACTGTACCGCATAAGCCGAAAAACATCAATTTTACTGATTTGCGCGAAAGTAAAATTATAATGTTAATGCAGGATTAACAAAATTATATAACCGAAAAAATTGCACTTTCTTAATTTTAGACTTAAAGTCGATTTTCTTCTAAATTGTATGTTAATTGCGTGAGCACTGTACCGCATAAGCCGAAAAACATCAATTTTACTGATTTGAGCGAAAGTCAAATTATATAGTTATTGCAGGATTAACAAATTAATATTACCGAAAAAGTTGCACTTTCTTAGGTTTAGACTCAAAGTCGATTTTCTTGTAAAATGTATGTCAGTTGCGTGAGCACTGTACTGCTTATGCCGAAAAACATGAATTTTACTGATTTGAGCGAAAGTCAAATTATATTGATTTTGCAGGATTAACAAATTAATATTACCGAAAAAATTGTACTTTCTTAGTTTTAGACTTAAAGTCGATTTTCTTCTAAATTGTATGTTAATTGCGTGAGCACTGTACCGCATAAGCCGAAAAACATCAATTTTACTGATTTGCGCGAAAGTAAAATTATAATGTTAATGCAGGATTAACAAAATTATATAACCGAAAAAATTGCACTTTCTTAATTTTAGACTTAAAGTCGATTTTCTTCTAAATTGTATGTTAATTGCGTGAGCACTGTACCGCATAAGCCGAAAAACATCAATTTTACTGATTTGCGCGAAAGTAAAATTATAATGTTAATGCAGGATTAACAAAATTATATAACCGAAAAAATTGCACTTTCTTAATTTTAGACTTAAAGTCGATTTTCTTGTAAATTGTATGTTAATCACTTGAGCACTGTACCGCATAAGCCGAAAAACATCAATTATACTGATTTGCGCGAAAGTAAAACTATAATGTTATTGCAGGATTAACAACTTAATATTACCGAAAAAGTTGCACTTTCTTAGGTTTAGACTCAAAGTCGATTTTCTTGTAAATTGTATGTTAATCACTTGAGCACTGTACCGCATAAGCCGAAAAACATTAATTTTACTGATTTGCGCGAAAGTAAAACTATAATGTTATTGCAGGATTACCAACTTAATATTACCGAAAAAGTTGCACTTTCTTTGGTTTAGACTCAAAGTCGATTTTCTTGTAAATGGTATGTTAATCACCTGAGCACTGTACCGCATAAGCCGAAAAACATTAATTTTACTGATTTGCGCGAAAGTAAAACTATAATGTTATTGCAGGATTACCAACTTAATATTACCGAAAAAGTTGCACTTTCTTTGGTTTAGACTTAAAGTCGATTTTCTTGTAAATAGTATGTTAATCACCTGAGCACTGTACCGCATAAGCCGAAAAACAACAATTTTACTGATTTGCGCGAAAGTAAAACTATAATGTTATTGCAGGATTACCAACTTAATATTACCGAAAAAGTTGCACTTTCTTTGGTTTAGACTCAAAGTCGATTTTCTTGTAAATGGTATGTTATCACCTGAGCACTGTACCGCATAAGCCGAAAAACATTAATTTTACTGATTTGCGCGAAAGTAAAACTATAATGTTATTGAAGGATTACCAACTTAATATTACCGAAAAAGTTGCACTTTCTTTGGTTTAGACTCAAAGTCGATTTTCTTGTAAATGGTATGTTAATCACCTGAGCACTGTACCGCATAAGCCGAAAAACATTAATTTTACTGATTTGCGCGAAAGTAAAACTATAATGTTATTGCAGGATTACCAACTTAATATTACCGAAAAAGTTGCACTTTCTTTGGTTTAGACTTAAAGTCGATTTTCTTGTAAATTGTATGTTAATCACTTGAGCACTGTACCGCATAAGCCGAAAAACATCAATTATACTGATTTGCGCGAAAGTAAAACTATAATGTTATTGCAGGATTAACAACTTAATATTACCGAAAAAGTTGCACTTTCTTAGGTTTAGACTCAAAGTCGATTTTCTTGTAAATTGTATGTTAATCACTTGAGCACTGTACCGCATAAGCCGAAAAACATTAATTTTAGTAATTTGAGCGAAAGTCAAATTATATTGTTATTGCAGGATTAAAAAATTAATATTATCGAAAAAGTTGCACTTTCTTAGGTTTAGACTCAAAGTCGATTTTTTTGCAAATAGTATGTATATTGCGGCAGCACTGTACTGCTTAAGCCGAAAAACATCAATATTACTGATTTGCGCGAAAGTAAAATTATATTGTTATTGCAGGATTAACAAATTAATATTACCGAAAAAGTTGCACTTTCTTAGGTTTAGACTCAAAGTCGATTTTCTTGTAAAATGTATGTCAGTTGCGTGAGCACTGTACCGCATAAGCCGAAAAACATCAATTTTACTGATTTGCGCGAAAGTAAAACTATAATGTTATTGCAGGAATAATAACTTAATATTACCGAAAAAGTTGCACTTTCTTAGGTTTAGACGCAAAGTCGATTTTCTTGTAAATTGTATGTTAATCACTTGAGCACTGTACCGCATAAGCCGGAAAACAACAATTTTACTGATTTGCGCGAAAGTAAAATTATATAGCTATTGCAGAATTGACATATTCATAAAACCGAAAAAATTGCACTTTCTTACAATAGCTTTAGACCTAAATTCGATTTTCTTGTAATTTGTATGTCAATTGCGGTAGGACTGTACCGCTTAAGCCGAAAAACATGAATTTTATTGATTTGAGCGAAAGTCCAATTATATTGCTATTGCAGAGTTGACAAATTAATATTACCGAAAAAATTGCACTTTCTTAGATGTAGACTTAAAGCCGATTTTCTTGTAAAATGTATATCAGTTGCTTGAGGTCTGTACTGCTTAAGCCGAAAAACATCAATTTTACTGGTTTGAGCGAAAGTCAAATTATATTGTTATTGCAGGATTAACAAATTAATATTACCGAAAAAGTTGCACTATCTTAGGTTTAGACTCAAAGTCGATTTTTTTGTAAATTGTATGTTAACCACTTGAGCACTGTACCCCATAAGCCGAAAAACAACAATTTTACTGATTTGCGCGAAAGTAAAATTATATAGCTATTGCAGAATTGACATATTCATATAACCGAAAAAATTGCACTTTCTTACAATAGCTTTAGACCTAAAGTCGATTTTCTTGTAAATTGTATTTCAGTTGCGTGAGCACTGTACCGCTTAAGCCGAAAAACATGAATTTTACTGATTTGAGCGAAAGTCAAATTATATTGTTATTGCAGGATTAACATATTCATATAACCGAAAAAATTGCACTTTCATAGTTTTAGACCTAAAGTCGCTTTTCTTGTAAATTGTATTTCAGTTGCATGAGCACTGTACCGCTTAAGCCGAAAAACATGAATTTTATTGATTTGAGCGAAAGTCAAATTATATTGTTATTGCAGGATTAAAAAATTAATATTATCGAAAAAGTTGCACTTTCTTAGGTTTAGACTCAAAGTCGATTTTTTTGTAAATTGTATGTCAATTGCGGCAGCACTGTACTGCTTAAGCCGAAAAACATCAATATTACTGATTTGCGCGAAAGTAAAATTATATTGTTATTGCAGGATTAACAAATTAATATTACCGAAAAAGTTGCACTTTCTTAGGTTTAGACTCAAAGTCGATTTTCTTGTAAAATGTATGTCAGTTGCGTGAGCACTGTACTGCTTATGCCGAAAAACATGAATTTTACTGATTTGAGCGAAAGTCAAATTATATTGATTTTGCAGGATTAACAAATTAATATTACCGAAAAAGTTGCACTTTCTTAGGTTTACACTCAAAGTCGATTTTCTTGTAAATTGTATGTCAATTGCGGCAGCACTGTACCGCTTAAGCCGAAAAACATGAATTTTATTGATTTGAGCGAAAGTCAAATTATATTGTTATTGCAGGATTAAAAAATTAATATTATCGAAAAAGTTGCACTTTCTTAGGTTTAGACTCAAAGTCGATTTTTTTGTAAATTGTATGTCAATTGCGGCAGCACTGTACTGCTTAAGCCGAAAAACATCAATATTACTGATTTGCGCGAAAGTAAAATTATATTGTTATTGCAGGATTAACAAATTAATATTACCGAAAAAGTTGCACTTTCTTAGGTTTAGACTCAAAGTCGCTTTTCTTGTAAATTGTATTTCAGTTGCATGAGCACTGTACCGCTTAAGCCGAAAAACATGAATTTTATTGATTTGAGCGAAAGTCAAATTATATTGTTATTGCAGGATTAAAAAATTAATATTATCGAAAAAGTTGCACTTTCTTAGGTTTAGACTCAAAGTCGATTTTTTTGTAAATTGTATGTCAATTGCGGCAGCACTGTACTGCTTAAGCCGAAAAACATCAATATTACTGATTTGCGCGAAAGTAAAACTATAATGTTATTGCAGGATTAACAACTTAATATTACCGAAAAAGTTGCACTTTCTTAGGTTTAGACTCAAAGTCGATTTTCTTGTAAATTGTATGTTAATCACTTGAGCACTGTACCGCATAAGCCGAAAAACATTAATTTTAGTAATTTGAGCGAAAGTCAAATTATATTGTTATTGCAGGATTAAAAAATTAATATTATCGAAAAAGTTGCACTTTCTTAGGTTTAGACTCAAAGTCGATTTTTTTGCAAATAGTATGTCAATTGCGGCAGCACTGTACTGCTTAAGCCGAAAAACATCAATATTACTGATTTGCGCGAAAGTAAAATTATAATGTTATTGCAGAATTTACATATTCATATAACCGAGAAAATTGTACTTTCTTAGTTTTAGACTTAAAGTCGATTTTCTTGTAAATTGTATGTCAATTGCGTGAGCACTGTACTGCTTAAACCGATAAACATGAATTTTACTGATTTGCGCGAAAGTCAAATTATATTGTTATTGCAGAATTGACATATTCATATAACCGAAAAAATTGCACTTTCTTAGTTTTAGACTTAAAGTCTGTTTTCTTGTAAATTGTATTTCAGTTGCGTGAGCACTGTACCGCTTAAGCCGAAAAACATGAATTTTACTGATTTGAGCGAAAGTCAAATTATATTGTTATTGCAGGATTAACAAATTAATATTACCGAAAAAGTTGCACTTTCTTAGGTTTAGACTAAAAGTCGATTTTTTTGCAAATAGTATGTATATTGCGGCAGCACTGTACTGCTTAAGCCGAAAAACATCAATATTACTGATTTCCGCGGAAGTAAAATTATAATGTTATTGCAGAATTTACATATTCATATAACCGAAAAAATTGTACTTTCTTAGTTTTAGACTTAAACTCGATTTGCTTCTAAACTGTATGTCAATTGCGTGAGCACTGTACCGCTTAAACCGAATAACATGAATTTTACTGATTTGAGCGAAAGTCAAATTATATTGTTATTGCAGAATTGACATATTCATATAACCGAAAACATTGCACTTTCTTAGTTTTAGAATTAAAGTAGATTTTCTTGTAAATTGTATTTCAGTTGCGTGAGCACTGTACCGCTTAAGCCGAAAAACATGAATTTTACTGATTTGAGCGAAAGTCAAATTATATAGTTATTGCAGGATTAACAAATTAATATTACCGAAAAAGTTGCACTTTCTTAGGTTTAGACTCAAAGTCGATTTTCTTGTAAAATGTATGTCAGTTGCGTGAGCACTGTACTGCTTATGCCGAAAAACATGAATTTTACTGATTTGAGCGAAAGTCAAATTATATTGATTTTGCAGGATTAACAAATTAATATTACCGAAAAAGTTGCACTTTCTTAGGTTTACACTCGAAGTCGATTTTCTTGTAAATTGTATGTCAGTTGCGTGAGCACTGTACTGCTTATGCCGAAAAACATGAATTTTACTGATTTGAGCGAAAGTCAAATTATATTGATTTTGCAGGATTAACAAATTAATATTACCGAAAAAGTTGCACTTTCTTAGGTTTACATTCAAAGTCGATTTTCTTGTAAATTGTATGTCAGTTGCGTGAGCACTGTACTGCTTAAGCCGAAAAACATAAATTTTACTGATTTGAGCGAAAGTCAAATTATATTGTTATTGCAGGATTAACAAATTAATATTACCGAAAAAGTTGCACTATCTTAGGTTTAGACTCAAAGTCGATTTTTTTGTAAATTGTATGTTAACCACTTGAGCACTGTACCCCATAAGCCGAAAAACAACAATTTTACTGATTTGCGCGAAAGTAAAATTATATAGCTATTGCAGAATTGACATATTCATATAACCGAAAAAATTGCACTTTCTTACAATAGCTTTAGACCTAAAGTCGATTTTCTTGTAAATTGTATTTCAGTTGCGTGAGCACTGTACCGCTTAAGCCGAAAAACATGAATTTTACTGATTTGAGCGAAAGTCAAATTATATTGTTATTGCAGGATTAACATATTCATATAACCGAAAAAGTTGCACTTTCTTAGGTTTTTACTTAAAGCCGATTTTCTTGTAAATTGTATGTTAATTACTTGAGCGCTGTACCCTGTAAGCCGAAAAACATCAATTTTACTGATTTGAGCGAAAGTAAAATTATAATGTTACTGCAGAATTTACATATTCATATAACCCAAAAAATTTTACTTTCTTAGTTTTAGACTTAGAGTCGATTTTCTTCTAAATTGTATGTCAATTGCGTGAGCACTGTACCGCTTAAACCGAAAAACATGAATTTTACTGATTTGAGCGAAAGTCAAATTATATTGTTATTGCAGAATTAACATATTCATATAACCGAAAAAATTGCACTTTCATAGTTTTAGACCTAAAGTCGCTTTTCTTGTAAATTGTATTTCAGTTGCATGAGCACTGTACCGCTTAAGCCGAAAAACATGAATTTTATTGATTTGAGCGAAAGTCAAATTATATTGTTATTGCAGGATTAAAAAATTAATATTATCGAAAAAGTTGCACTTTCTTAGGTTTAGACTCAAAGTCGATTTTTTTGTAAATTGTATGTCAATTGCGGCAGCACTGTACTGCTTAAGCCGAAAAACATCAATATTACTGATTTGCGCGAAAGTAAAATTATATTGTTATTGCAGGATTAACAAATTAATATTACCGAAAAAGTTGCACTTTCTTAGGTTTAGACTCAAAGTCGATTTTCTTGTAAAATGTATGTCAGTTGCGTGAGCACTGTACCGCATAAGCCGAAAAACATCAATTTTACTGATTTGCGCGAAAGTAAAACTATAATGTTATTGCAGGAATAATAACTTAATATTACCGAAAAAGTTGCACTTTCTTAGGTTTAGACGCAAAGTCGATTTTCTTGTAAATTGTATGTTAATCACTTGAGCACTGTACCGCATAAGCCGGAAAACAACAATTTTACTGATTTGCGCGAAAGTAAAATTATATAGCTATTGCAGAATTGACATATTCATAAAACCGAAAAAATTGCACTTTCTTACAATAGCTTTAGACCTAAATTCGATTTTCTTGTAATTTGTATGTCAATTGCGGTAGGACTGTACCGCTTAAGCCGAAAAACATGAATTTTATTGATTTGAGCGAAAGTCCAATTATATTGCTATTGCAGAGTTGACAAATTAATATTACCGAAAAAATTGCACTTTCTTAGATGTAGACTTAAAGCCGATTTTCTTGTAAAATGTATATCAGTTGCTTGAGGTCTGTACTGCTTAAGCCGAAAAACATCAATTTTACTGGTTTGAGCGAAAGTCAAATTATATTGTTATTGCAGAATTGACATATTCATATAACCGAAAAAATTGCACTTTCTTAGATTTAGACTTAAAGTCTGTTTTCTTGTAAATTGTATTTCAGTTGCGTGAGCACTGTACCGCTTAAGCCGAAAAACATGAATTTTACTGATTTGAGCGAAAGTCAAATTATATTGATTTTGCAGGATTAACAAATTAATATTACCGAAAAAGTTGCACTTTCTTAGGTTTACACTCAAAGTCGATTTTCTTGTAAATTGTATGTCAGTTGCGTGAGCACTGTACTGCTTAAGCCGAAAAACATAAATTTTACTGATTTGAGCGAAAGTCAAATTATATTGTTATTGCAGGATTAACAAATTAATATTACCGAAAAAGTTGCACTATCTTAGGTTTAGACTCAAAGTCGATTTTTTTGTAAATTGTATGTTAACCACTTGAGCACTGTACCCCATAAGCCGAAAAACAACAATTTTACTGATTTGCGCGAAAGTAAAATTATATAGCTATTGCAGAATTGACATATTCATATAACCGAAAAAATTGCACTTTCTTACAATAGCTTTAGACCTAAAGTCGATTTTCTTGTAAATTGTATTTCAGTTGCGTGAGCACTGTACCGCTTAAGCCGAAAAACATGAATTTTACTGATTTGAGCGAAAGTCAAATTATATTGTTATTGCAGGATTAACATATTCATATAACCGAAAAAGTTGCACTTTCTTAGGTTTTTACTTAAAGCCGATTTTCTTGTAAATTGTATGTTAATTACTTGAGCGCTGTACCCTGTAAGCCGAAAAACATCAATTTTACTGATTTGAGCGAAAGTAAAATTATAATGTTACTGCAGAATTTACATATTCATATAACCCAAAAAATTTTACTTTCTTAGTTTTAGACTTAGAGTCGATTTTCTTCTAAATTGTATGTCAATTGCGTGAGCACTGTACCGCTTAAACCGAAAAACATGAATTTTACTGATTTGAGCGAAAGTCAAATTATATTGTTATTGCAGAATTAACATATTCATATAACCGAAAAAATTGCACTTTCATAGTTTTAGACCTAAAGTCGCTTTTCTTGTAAATTGTATTTCAGTTGCATGAGCACTGTACCGCTTAAGCCGAAAAACATGAATTTTACTGATTTGAGCGAAAGTCAAATTATATTGATTTTGCAGGATTAACAACTTAATATTACCGAAAAAGTTGCACTTTCTTAGGTTTAGACTCAAAGTCGATTTTCTTGTAAATTGTATGTTAATCACTTGAGCACTGTACCGCATAAGCCGAAAAACATCAATTTTACTGATTTGCGCGAAAGTAAAACTATAATGTTATTGCAGGATTAACAACTTAATATTACCGAAAAAGTTGCACTTTCTTAGGTTTAGACTCAAAGTCGATTTTCTTGTAAATTGTATGTTAATCACCTGAGCACTGTACCGCATAAGCCGAAAAACAACAATTTTACTGATTTGCGCGAAAGTAAGATTAAATAGCTATTGCAGAATTGACATATTCATATAACCGAAAAAATTGCACTTTCTTACAATAGCTTTAGACCTAAAGTCGATTTTCTTATAAATTGTATTTCAGTTGCGTGAGCACTGTACCGCTTAAGCCGAAAAACATGAATTTTACTGATTTGAGTGAAAGTCAAATTATATTGTTATTGCAGGATTAACAAATTAATATTACCGCAAAAGTTGCACTTTCTTAGGCTTAGACTCGAAGTCGATTTTCTTGTAAATTGTATGTCAATTGCGGCAGCACTGTGCTGCTTAAGCCGAAAAACATCAATATTATTGATTTGCGCGAAAGTAAAATTATAATGTTATTGCGGAATTTACATATTCATATAACCGAAAAAATTGCACTTGCTTAATTTTAGACTTAAAGTCGATTTTCTTGTAAATTGTATTTAGTTGCGTGAGCACTGTACCGCTTAAGCCGAAAAACATGAATTTTACTGATTTGAGCGAAAGTAAAATTATATTGTTATTGCAGGATTAACAAATTAATATTACCGAAAAAGTTGCACTTTCTTAGGTTAAGACTCAAATTATCTTGTAAATTGTATGTCAATTGCGGCAGCACTGTACTGCTTAAGCCGAAAAACATCAATATTACTGATTTGCGCGAAAGTAAAATTATAATGTTATTGCAGAATTTACATATTCATATAACCGAAAAAATTGTACTTTCTTAGTTTTAGACTTAAAGTCGATTTTCTTCTAAATTGTATGTTAATTGCGTGAGCACTGTACCGCATAAGCCGAAAAACATCAATTTTACTGATTTGCGCGAAAGTAAAATTATAATGTTAATGCAGGATTAACAAAATTATATAACCGAAAAAATTGCACTTTCTTAATTTTAGACTTAAAGTCGATTTTCTTGTAAATTGTATGTTAATCACTTGAGCACTGTACCGCATAAGCCGAAAAACATCAATTATACTGATTTGCGCGAAAGTAAAACTATAATGTTATTGCAGGATTAACAACTTAATATTACCGAAAAAGTTGCACTTTCTTAGGTTTAGACTCAAAGTCGATTTTCTTGTAAATTGTATGTTAATCACTTGAGCACTGTACCGCATAAGCCGAAAAACATTAATTTTACTGATTTGCGCGAAAGTAAAACTATAATGGTATTGCAGGTTTACCAACTTAATATTACCGAAAAAGTTGCACTTTCTTTGGTTTAGACTCAAAGTCGATTTTCTTGTAAATGGTATGTTAATCACCTGAGCACTGTACCGCATAAGCCGAAAAACAACAATTTTACTGATTTGCGCGAAAGTAAAATTATATAGCTATTGCAGAATTGACATATTCATATAACCGAAAAAATTGCACTCTCTTACAATAGCTTTAGACCTAAAGTCGATTTTCTTGTAAATTGTATTTCAGTTGCGTGAGCACTGTACCGCTTAAGCCGAAAAACATGAATTTTACTGATTTGAGTGAAAGTCAAATTATATTGTTATTGCAGAATTAACATATTCATATAACCGAAAAAGTTGCACTTTCTTAGGTTTTTACTTAAAGCCGATTTTCTTGTAAATTGTATGTTAATTACTTGAGCGCTGTACCCCTTAAGCCGAAAAACATCAATTTTACTGATTTGAGCGAAAGTAAAATTATAATGTTACTGCAGAATTTACATATTCATATAACCCAAAAAATTGTACTTTCTTAGTTTTAGACTTAGAGTCGATTTTCTTCTAAATTGTATGTCAATTGCGTGAGCACTGTACCGCTTAAACCGAAAAACATGAATTTTACTGATTTTAGCGAAAGTCAAATTATATTGTTATTGCAGAATTAATATATTCATATAACCGTAAAAATTGCACTTTCATAGTTTTAGACTTAAAGTCGATTTTCTTGTAAATTGTATTTCAGTTGCATGAGCACTGTACCGCTTAAGCCGAAAAACATGAATTTTATTAATTTGAGCGAAAGTCAAATTATATTGTTATTGCAGGATTAAAAAATTAATATTATCGAAAAAGTTGCACTTTCTTAGGTTTAGACTCAAAGTCGATTTTTTTGTAAATTGTATGTCAATTGCGGCAGCACTGTACTGCTTAAGCCGAAAAACATCAATATTACTGATTTGCGCGAAAGTAAAATTATAATGTTATTGCAGAATTTACATATTCATATAACCGAGAAAATTGTACTTTCTTAGTTTTAGACTTAAAGTCGATTTTCTTGTAAATTGTATGTCAATTGCGTGAGCACTGTACTGCTTAAACCGATAAACATGAATTTTACTGATTTGCGCGAAAGTCAAATTATATTGTTATTGCAGAATTGACATATTCATATAACCGAAAAAATTGCACTTTCTTAGTTTTAGACTTAAAGTCTGTTTTCTTGTAAATTGTATTTCAGTTGCGTGAGCACTGTACCGCTTAAGCCGAAAAACATGAATTTTACTGATTTGAGCGAAAGTCAAATTATATTGTTATTGCAGGATTAACAAATTAATATTACCGAAAAAGTTGCACTTTCTTAGGTTTAGACTAAAAGTCGATTTTTTTGCAAATAGTATGTATATTGCGGCAGCACTGTACTGCTTAAGCCGAAAAACATCAATATTACTGATTTCCGCGGAAGTAAAATTATAATGTTATTGCAGAATTTACATATTCATATAACCGAAAAAATTGTACTTTCTTAGTTTTAGACTTAAACTCGATTTGCTTCTAAACTGTATGTCAATTGCGTGAGCACTGTACCGCTTAAACCGAATAACATGAATTTTACTGATTTGAGCGAAAGTCAAATTATATTGTTATTGCAGAATTGACATATTCATATAACCGAAAACATTGCACTTTCTTAGTTTTAGACTTAAAGTAGATTTTCTTGTAAATTGTATTTCAGTTGCGTGAGCACTGTACCGCTTAAGCCGAAAAACATGAATTTTACTGATTTGAGCGAAAGTCAAATTATATAGTTATTGCAGGATTAACAAATTAATATTACCGAAAAAGTTGCACTTTCTTAGGTTTAGACTCAAAGTCGATTTTCTTGTAAAATGTATGTCAGTTGCGTGAGCACTGTACTGCTTATGCCGAAAAACATGAATTTTACTGATTTGAGCGAAAGTCAAATTATATTGATTTTGCAGGATTAACAAATTAATATTACCGAAAAAGTTGCACTTTCTTAGGTTTACACTCAAAGTCGATTTTCTTGTAAATTGTATGTCAGTTGCGTGAGCACTGTACCGCATAAGCCGAAAAAAATCAATTTTACTGATTTGCGCGAAAGTCAAATTATATTGATTTTGCAGGATTAACAAATTAATATTACCGAAAAAGTTGCACTTTCTTAGGTTTACACTCAAAGTCGATTTTCTTGTAAATTGTATGTCAGTTGCGTGAGCACTGTACTGCTTAAGCCGAAAAACATAAATTTTACTGATTTGAGCGAAAGTCAAATTATATTGTTATTGCAGGATTAACAAATTAATATTACCGAAAAAGTTGCACTATCTTAGGTTTAGACTCAAAGTCGATTTTTTTGTAAATTGTATGTTAACCACTTGAGCACTGTACCGCATAAGCCGAAAAACAACAATTTTACTGATTTGCGCGAAAGTAAAATTATATAGCTATTGCAGAATTGACATATTCATATAACCGAAAAAATTGCACTTTCTTACAATAGCTTTAGACCTAAAGTCGATTTTCTTGTAAATTGTATTTCAGTTGCGTGAGCACTGTACCGCTTAAGCCGAAAAACATGAATTTTACTGATTTGAGCGAAAGTCAAATTATATTGTTATTGCAGGATTAACATATTCATATAACCGAAAAAGTTGCACTTTCTTAGGTTTTTACTTAAAGCCGATTTTCTTGTAAATTGTATGTTAATTACTTGAGCGCTGTACCCTGTAAGCCGAAAAACATCAATTTTACTGATTTGAGCGAAAGTAAAATTATAATGTTACTGCAGAATTTACATATTCATATAACCCAAAAAATTGTACTTTCTTAGTTTTAGACTTAGAGTCGATTTTCTTCTAAATTGTATGTCAATTGCGTGAACACTGTACCGCTTAAACCGAAAAACATGAATTTTACTGATTTGAGCGAAAGTCAAATTATATTGTTATTGCAGAATTAACATATTCATATAACCGAAAAAATTGCACTTTCATAGTTTTAGACTTAAAGTCGATTTTCTTGTAAATTGTATTTCAGTTGCATGAGCACTGTACCGCTTAAGCCGAAAAACATGAATTTTATTGATTTGAGCGAAAGTCAAATTATATTGTTATTGCAGGATTAAAAAATTAATATTATCGAAAAAGTTGCACTTTCTTAGGTTTAGACTCAAAGTCGATTTTTTTGTAAATTGTATGTCAATTGCGGCAGCACTGTACTGCTTAAGCCGAAAAACATCAATATTACTGATTTGCGCGAAAGTAAAATTATATTGTTATTGCAGGATTAACAAATTAATATTACCGAAAAAGTTGCACTTTCTTAGGTTTAGACTCAAAGTCGATTTTCTTGTAAAATGTATGTCAGTTGCGTGAGCACTGTACCGCATAAGCCGAAAAACATCAATTTTACTGATTTGCGCGAAAGTAAAACTATAATGTTATTGCAGGAATAATAACTTAATATTACCGAAAAAGTTGTACTTTCTTAGGTTTAGACGCAAAGTCGATTTTCTTGTAAATTGTATGTTAATCACTTGAGCACTGTACCGCATAAGCCGGAAAACAACAATTTTACTGATTTGCGCGAAAGTAAAATTATATAGCTATTGCAGAATTGACATATTCATATAACCGAAAAAATTGCACTTTCTTACAATAGCTTTAGACCTAAATTCGATTTTCTTGTAATTTGTATTTCAGTTGCGTGAGCACTAGACCGCTTAAGCCGAAAAACATGAATTTTACTGATTTGAGCGAAAGTCAAATTATATTGTTATTGCAGGATTAACAAATTAATATTACCGAAAAAGTTGCACTTTCTTAGGTTTAGACTCAAAGTCGATTTTTTTGTAAATTGTATGTTAATCACTTGAGCACTGTACCGCATAAGCCGAAAATCATCAATTTTACTGATTAGCGCGAAAGTAAAATTATAATGTTATTGCAGAATTAACAACTTAATATTACCGAAAAAGTTGCACTTTCTTAGGTTTAGACTCAAAGTCGATTTTCTTGTAAATTGTATGTTAATCACTTGAGCACTGTACCGCATAAGCCGAAAAACATCAATTTTACTGATTTGCGCGTAAGTAAAATTATATTGCTATTGCAGAATTGACAAATTAATATAACCGAAAAAATTGCACTTTCTTAGGTTTAGACTTAAAGTCGATTTTCTTGTAAATTGTATGCTAATTTCGGTAGCACTGTACTGCTTAAGCCGAAAAACATTAATACTACTGATTTGCGCGAAAGTAAAATTATATTGTTATTGCAGAATTAACATATTCATATAACCGAAAAAGTTGCACTTTCTTACAATAGCTTTAGACCTAAATTCGATTTTCTTGTAAATTGTATTTCAGTTGCGTGAGCACTGTACCGCTTAAGCCGAAAAACATGAATTTTACTGATTTGAGCGAAAGTCAAATTATATTGTTATTGCAGGATTAACAAATTAATATTACCGAAAAAGTTGCACTTTCTTAGGTTTAGACTCAAAGTCGATTTTTTTGTAAATTGTATGTTAATCACTTGAGCACTGTACCGCATAAGCCGAAAATCATCAATTTTACTGATTAGCGCGAAAGTAAAATTATAATGTTATTGCAGAATTAACAACTTAATATTACCGAAAAAGTTGCACTTTCTTAGGTTTAGACTCAAAGTCGATTTTCTTGTAAATTGTATGTTAATCACTTGAGCACTGTACCGCATAAGCCGAAAAACATCAATTTTACTGATTTGCGCGTAAGTAAAATTATATTGCTATTGCCGAATTGACAAATTAATATAACCGAAAAAATTGCACTTTCTTAGTTTTAGACTTAAAGTCGATTTTCTTGTAAATTGTATGTTAATTACTTGAGCGCTGTACCCCTTAGGCCGAAAAACATCAATTTTACTGATTTGAGCGAAAGTCAAATTATATTGTTTTTGCAGAATTAACATATTCATATAACCGAAAAAATTGCACTTTCTTAGTTTTAGACTTAAAGTCGATTTTCTTGTAAATTGTATTTCAGTTGCATGAGCACTGTACCGCTTAAGCCGAAAAACAAGAATTTTACTGATTTGAGCGAAAGTCAAATTATATTGTTATTGCAGGATTAAAAAATTAATATTATCGAAAAAGTTGCACTTTTTTAGGTTTAGACTCAAAGTCGATTTTCTTCTAAATTGTATGTCAATTGCGGCAGCACTGTACTGCTTAAGCCGAAAAACATCAATACTACTGATTTGCGCGAAAGTAAAATTATAATGTTATTGCAGAATTTACATATTCATATAACCGAGAAAATTGTACTTTCTTAGTTTTAGACTTAAAGTCGATTTTCTTGTAAATTGTATGTCAATTGCGTGAGCACTGTACTGCTGAAACCGAAAAACATGAATTTTACTGATTTGAGCGAAAGTCAAATTATATTGTTATTGCAGAATTGACATATTCATATAACCAAAAATTGCACTTTCTTAGCTTTAGACTTAAAGTCGATTTTCATGTAAATTGTATTTCAGTTGCGTGAGCACTGTAAACTATAATGTTATGGCAGGATTAACAAATTAATATAAAAAAAAGGAAAGAAATAATTGAACTTTCTTAGATTTTTACTTAAAGCCGATTCTCTTGTAAATTGTATGTTAATCACTTGAGCACTGTACCGCATAAGCCGAAAATCATCAATTTTACTGATTTGCGCGAAAGTAAAGTTATAATGTTGTTGCAGAATTTACATTTTCATATAACCGAAAAAATTGTACTTTCTTAGTTTTAGACTCAAAGTCGAGTTGCTTCTAAATTGTATGTTAATTGCGTGAGCACTGTACCGCTTAAACCGAAAAACATGAATTTTACTGATTTGAGCGAAAGTCAAATTATATTGTTATTGCAGAATTGACATATTCATATAACCGAAAACATTACACTTTCTTAGTTTTAGACTTAAACTCGATTTGCTTCTAAATTGTATGTCAATTGCGTGAGCACTTTACTGCTTAAACCGAAAAACATGAATTTTACTGATTTGAGCGAAAGTCAAATTATATTGTTATTGCAGGATTAACAAATTAATATTACCGAAAAAGTTGCACTTTCTTAGGTTTAGACTCAAAGTCGATTTTCTTGTAAATTGTATGTCAGTTGCGTGAGCGATGTACTGCTTAAGCCGAAAAACATGAATTTTACTGATTTGAGGGAAAGTAAATTTATAATGTTATTGCAGAATTTACATATTCATATAACCGAAAAAATTGTACTTTCTTAGTTTTAGACTTAAAATCGATTTGCTTCTAAATTGTATGTCAATTGCGTGAGCACTGTACCGCTTAAACCGAAAAACATGAATTTTACTTATTTGAGCGAAAGTCAAATTATATTGTTATTGAAAAATTGACACATTCATATAACCGAAAACATTGCACTTTCTTAGTTTTAGACTTAAACTCGATTTGCTTCTAAATTGTATGTCAATTGCGTGAGCACTTTACCGCTTAAACCGAAAAACATGAATTTTACTGATTTGAGCGAAAGTCAAATTATATTGTTATTGCAGGATTAACAAATTAATATTACCGAAAAAGTTGCACTTTCTTAGTTTTAGACTTAAAGTCGATTTTCTTGTAAATTGTATTTCAGTTGCGTGAGCAATGTTCCGCTTAAGCCGAAAAACATGAATTTTACTGATTTGAGCGAAAGTCAAATTATATTGCTTTTGCAGGATTAACAAATTAATATTACCGAAAAGGTTGCACTTTCTTAGGTTTAGACTCAAAGTCGATTTTCTGGTAAATTGTATGTCAGTTGCGTGAGCACTGTAGTGCTTATGCCGAAAAACATGAATTTTACTGATTTGAGCGAAAGTCAAATTATATTGTTATTGCAGGATTAACAAATTAATATTACCGAAAAATTGCACTTTCTTAGGTTCAGACTCAAAGTCGATTTTCTTGTAAATTGTATGTCAGTTGCGTGAGCACTGGACTGCTTATGCCGAAAAACATGAATTTTACTGATTTGAGGGAAAGTAAATTTATAATGTTATTGCAGAATTTACATATTCATATAACCGAAAAAATTGTACTTTCTTAGTTTTAGACTTAAACTCGATTTGCTTCTAAATTGTATGTCAATTGCGTGAGCACTGTACCGCTTAAACCGAAAAACATGAATTTTACTGATTTGAGCGAAAGTCAAATTATATTGTTATTGCAGAATTGACATATTCATATAACCGAAAACATTGCACTTTCTTAGTTTTAGACTTAAACTCGATTTGCTTCTAAATTGTATGTCAATTGCGTTAGCACTGTACCGCTTAAACCGAAAAACATGAATTTTACTGATTTGAGCGAAAGTCAAATTATATTGTTATTGCAGAATTGACATATTCATATAACCGAAAACATTGCACTTTCTTAGTTTTAGACTTAAAGTCGATTTTCTTGTAAATTGTATTTCAGTTGCGTGAGCAATGTACCGCTTAAGCCGAAAAACATGAATTTTACTGATTTGAGCGAAAGTCAAATTATATTGCTTTTGCAGGATTAACAAATTAATATTACCGAAAAAGTTGCACTTTCTTAGGTTTAGACTCAAAGTCGATTTTCTGGTAAATTGTATGTCAGTTGCGTGAGCACTGTACTGCTTATGCCGAAAAACATGAATTTTACTGATTTGAGCGAAAGTCAAATTATATTGTTATTGCAGGATTAACAAATTAATATAACCGAAAAAGTTGCACTTTCTTAGGTTCAGACTCAAAGTCGATTTTCTTGTAAATTGTATGTCAGTTGCGTGAGCACTGGACTGCTTATGCCGATAAACATGAATTTTACTGATTTGAGCGAAAGTCAAATTATATTGTTATTGCAGGATTAACAAATTAATATTACCGAAAAAGTTGCACTTTCTTAGGTTTAGACTCAAAGTCGATTGTCTTGTAAATTGTATGTCAGTTGCGTGAGCACTGTACTACTTATGCCGAAAAACATGAATTTTACTGATTTGAGCGAAAGTCAAATTATATTGTTATTGCAGGATTAACAAATTAATATTACCGAAAAAGTTGCACTTTCTTAGGTTTAGACTCAAAGTCGATTTTGTTGTAAATTGTATGTATATTGCGGCAGCACTGTACTGCTTAAGCCGAAAAACATCAATATTACTGATTTCCGCGGAAGTAAAATTATAATGTTATGGCAGAATTTACATATTCATATAAAAGAAAAAATTGTACTTTCTTAGTTTTAGACTTAAAGTCGATTTGCTTCTAAATTGTATGTCAATTGCGTGAGCACTGTACCGCTTAAACCGAAAAATATGAATTTTACTGATTTGAGCGAAAGTCAAATTATATTGTTATTGCAGAATTAACATATTCATATAACCGAAAAAATTGCACTTTCTTAGTTGTAGTTTTAAAGTCGATTTTCTTGTAAATTGTATTTCAGTTGCATGAGCACTGTACCGCTTAAGCCGAAAAACATGAATTTTACTGATTTGAGCGAAAGTCAAATTATATTGTTATTGCAGGATTAACAAATTTATATTATCGAAAAAGTTGCACTTTCTTAGGTTTAGACTCAAATTATCTTGTAAATTGTATGTCAATTGCGGCAGCACTGTACTGCTTAAGCCGAAAAACATCAATATTACTGAATAGCGCGAAAGTAAAATTATAATGTTATTGCAAAATTTACATATTCATATAACCGAAAAAATTGTACTTTCTTAGTTTTAGACTTAAAGTCGATTTTCTTCTAAATTGTATGTTAATTGCGTGAGCACTGTACCGCTTAAACCGATAAACATGAATTTTACTGATTTGAGCGAAAGTAAAATTATTATGTTATGCAGAATTTACATATTCATATAACCGAAAAAATTGCACTTTCTTAGTTTTAGACTTAAAGTCTGTTTTCTTGTAAATTTTATTTCAGTTGCGTGAGCACTGTACCGCTTAAGCCGAAAAACATGAATTTTACTGATTTGAGCGAAAGTCAAATTATATTGTTATTGCAGGATTAACAAATTTATATTATCGAAAAAGTTGCACTTTCTTAGGTTTAGACTCAAATTATCTTGTAAATTGTATGTCAATTGCGGCAGCACTGTACTGCTTAAGCCGAAAAACATCAATATTACTGAATAGCGCGAAAGTAAAATTATAATGTTATTGCAAAATTTACATATTCATACAACCGAAAAAATTGTACTTTCTTAGTTTTAGACTTAAAGTCGATTTTCTTCTAAATTGTATGTTAATTGCGTGAGCACTGTACCGCTTAAACCGAAAAACATGAATTTTACTGATTTGAGCGAAAGTCAAATTATATTGTTATTGCAGGATTAACAAATTTATATTATCGAAAAAGTTGCACTTTCTTAGGTTTAGACTCAAATTATCTTGTAAATTGTATGTCAATTGCGGCAGCACTGTACTGCTTAAGCCGAAAAACATCAATATTACTGAATAGCGCGAAAGTAAAATTATAATGTTATTGCAAAATTTACATATTCATATAACCGAAAAAATTGTACTTTCTTAGTTTTAGACTTAAAGTCGATTTTCTTCTAAATTGTATGTTAATTGCGTGAGCACTGTACCGCTTAAGCCGAAAAACATGAATTTTACTGATTTGCGTGAAAGTAAAATTATTTAGCTTTGCAGAATTGACATATTCATATAACCGAAAAAATTGCACTTTCTTAGCTTTAGACTTAAAGTCGATTTTCTTGTAAATTGTATTTCAGTTGCGTGAGCACTGTAAACTATAATGTTATGGCAGGATTAACAAATTAATATAAAAAAAGAAAAGAAAAAATTGAACTTTCTTAGATTTTTACTTAAAGCCGATTTTCTTGTAAATTGTATGTTAATCACTTGAGCACTGTACCGCATAAGCCGAAAATCATCAATTTTACTGATTTGCGTGAAAGTAAAATTATATAGCTATTGCAGAATTGACATATTCATATAACCGAAAAAATTGCACTTTCTTAGCTTTAGACTTAAAGTCGATTTTCTTGTAAATTGTATTTCAGTTGCGTGAGCACTGTAAACTATAATGTTATGGCAGGATTAACAAATTAATATAAAAAAAAGAAAAGAAAAAATGGAACTTTCTTAGATTTTTACTTCAAGCCGATTTTCTTGTATATTGTATGTTAATTACTTGAGCGCTGTACCGCTTAGGCCGAAAAACATCAATTTTACTGATTTGCGCGAAAGTTAAATTATATTGTTATTGCAGAATTTACATATTCATATAACCGAAAAAATTGTACTTTCTTAGTTTTAGACTTAAAGTTGATTTTCTTGTAAATTGTATTTCAGTTGCGTGAGCACTGTACCGCTTAAGCCGAAAAACTTGAATTTTACTGATTTGAGCGAAAGTAAAATTATATTGTTATTGCAGGATTAACAAATTAATATTACCGAAAAAGTTGCACTTTCTTAGGTTTAGACTCAAATTATCTTGTAAATTGTATGTCAATTGCGGCAGCACTGTACTGCTTAAACCGAAAAACAGCAATATTACTGATTTGCGCGAAAGTAAAATTATAATGTTATTGCAGAATTTACATATTCATATAACCGAAAAAATTGTACTTTCTTAGTTTTAGACTTAAAGCCGATTTTCTTCGAAATTGTATGTTAATTGCGTGAGCACTGTACCGCATAAGCCGAAAAACATCAATTTTACTGATTTGCGCGAAAGTAAAATTATAATGTTAATGCAGGATTAACAAATTAATATAACCGAAAAAATTGCACTTTCTTAGGTTTAGACTCAAAGTCGATTTTCTTGTAAATTGTATGTTAATCACTTGAGCACTGTACCGCATAAGCCGAAAAACATCAATTTTACTGATTTGCGCGAAAGTAAAACTATAATGTTATTGCAGGATTAACAACTTAATATTACCGAAAAAGTTGCACTTTCTTAGGTTTAGACTCAAAGTCGATTTTCTTGTAAATTGTATGTTAATCACTTGAGCACTGTGCCGCATAAGCCGAAAAACATCAATTTTACTGATTTGCGCGAAAGTAAAATTATAATGTTATTGCAGGATTACCAACTTAATATTACTGAAAAAGTTGCACTTTCTTTGGTTTAGACTCAAAGTCGATTTTCTTGTAAATGGTATGTTAATCACCTGAGCACTGTACCGCATAAGCCGAAAAACAACAATTTTACTGATTTGCGCGAAAGTAAGATTAAATAGCTATTGCAGAATTGACATATTATTGCAGGATTAACAAAAGAATATTAGCGAAAAAGTTGCACTTTCTTAGGTTTAGACTCAAAGTCGATTTTCTTGTAAATTGTATGTCAATTGCGGCAACACTATGCCGCTTAAGCCGAAAAACATCAATTTTACTGATTTGCGCGAAAGTAAAACTATAATGTTATGGCAGGATTAACAAATTAATATAAAAAAAAGAAAAGAAAAAATGGAACTTTCTTAGATTTTTACTTCAAGCCGATTTTCTTGTAAATTGTATGTTAATTACTTGAGCGCTGTACCGCTTAGACCGAAAAACATCAATTTTACTGATTTGCACGAAAGTAAAATTATAATGTTATTGCTGAATTTACATATTCATATAACCGAAAAAATTGTACTGTCTTAGTTTTAGACTTAAAGTCGATTTTCTTATAAATTGTATGTTAATTGCGTGAGCACTGTACCGCATAAGACGAAAAACATCAATTTTACTGATTTGCGCGAAAGTAAAATTATAATGTTAATGCAGGATTACCAAATTAATATAACCGAAAAAATTGCACTTTCTTAGGTTTAGACTCAAAATCGATTTTCTTGTAAATTGTATGTTAATCACTTGAGCACTGTACCGCATAAGCCGAAAAACATCAATTTTACTGATTTGCGCGAAAGTAAAACTATAATGTTATTGCAGGATAAACAACTTAATATTACCGAAAAAGTTGCACTTTCTTAGGTTTAGACTCAAAGTCGATTTTCTTGTAAATTGTATGTTAATCACTTGAGCACTGTACCGCATAAGCCGAAAAACATCAATTTTACTGATTTGCGCGAAAGTAAAATTATAATGTTATTGCAGATTTTACATATTCATATAACGGAAAAAATTGTACTTTCTTAGTTTTAGACTTAAAGTCGATTTTCTTCGAAATTGTATGTTAATTGCGTGAGCACTGTACCGCTTAAGCCGAAAAACATGAATTTTACTGATTTGTGCGAAAGTCAAATTATATTGTTATTGCAGGATTAACAAAATAATATTAGCGAAAAAGTTGGACTTTCTTAGGTTTAGACTCAAAGTCGATTTTCTTGTAAATTGTATGTCAATTGCGGCAGCACTGTGCTGCTTAAGCCGAAAAACATCAATTTGACTGATTTGCGCGAAAGTAAAACTATAATGTTATGGCAGGATTAACAAATTAATATAAAAAAAAGAAAAGAAAAAATGGAACTTTCTTAGATTTTTACTTTAAGCCGATTTTCTTGTAAATTGTATGTTAATTACTTGAGCGCTGTACCGCTTAGGCCGAAAAACATCAATTTTACTGATTTGCGCGAAAGTAAAATTATATTGTTATTGCAGAATTTACATATTCATATAACCGAAAAATTTGTACTTTCTTAGTTTTAGACTTAAAGTCGATTTTCTTGTAAATTGTATTTCAGTTGCGTGAGCACTGTACCGCTTAAGCCGAAAAACATTAATTTTACTGATTTGCGCGAAAGTAAAACTATAATGTTATTGCAGGATTACCAACTTAATATTACCGAAAAAGTTGCACTTTCTTAGGTTTAGACTCAAAGTCGATTTTCTTGTAAATTGTATGTTAATCACTTGAGCACTGTAGCGCATAAGCCGAAAAACATCAATTTTACTGATTTACGCGAATGTAAAATTATAATGTTATTGCAGAATTTACATATTCATATAACGGAAAAAATTGTACTTTCTTAGTTTTAGACTTAAAGTCGATTTTCTTCGAAATTGTATGTTAATTGCGTGAGCACTGTACCGCTTAAGCCGAAAAACATGAATTTTACTGATTTGTGCGAAAGTCAAATTATATTGTTATTGCAGAATTAACAAAATAATATTAGCGAAAAAATTGCACTTTCTTAGGTTTAGACTCAAAGTCGATTTTCTTGTAAATTGTATGTAAATCACTTGAGCACTGTACCGCATAAGCCGAAAAACATCAATTTTACTGATTTGCGCGAAAGGAAAACTATAATGTTATTGCAGGATTAACAACTTAATATTACCGAAAAAGTTGCACTTTCTTAGGTTTAGACTCTAAGTCGATTATCTTGTAAATTGTATGTTAATCACTTGAGCACTGTACCGCATAAGCCGAAAAAAATCAATTTTACTGATTTGCGCGAAAGTAAAACTATAATGTTATTGCAGGATTACCAACTTAATATTACCGAAAAAGTTGCACTTTCTTTGGTTTAGACTCAAAGTCGATTTTCTTGTAAATGGTATGTTAATCACCTGAGCACTGTACCGCATAAGCCGAAAAACAACAATTTTACTGATTTGCGCGAAAGTAAGATTAAATAGCTATTGTAGAATTGACATATTAATATAACCGAAAAAATTGCACTTGCTTAATATTAGACTTAAAGTCGATTTTCTTGTAAATTGTATTTCAGTTGCGAGAGCATTGTACCGCTTAAGCCGAAAAACATGAATTTTACTGATTTGTGCGAAAGTCAAATTATATTGTTATTGCAGGATTAACAAAATAATATTAGCGAAAAAGTTGCACTTTCTTAGGTTTAGACTCAAAGTCGATTTTTTTGTAAATTGTATGTCAATTGCGTGAGCACTGTACCGCTTAAACCGAAAAACATGAATTTGACTGATTTGAGCGAAAGTCAAATTATATTGTTATTGCAGAAATAACACATTCATATAACCGAAAAAATTGCACTTGCTTAATTTTAGACTCAAAGTCGATTTTCTTGTAAATTGTATGTCAATTGCGTGAACACTGTACTGCTTAAACTGAAAAACATGAATTTTACTGATGTGAGCGAAAGTCAAATTATATTGTTATTGCAGAATTGACATATTCATATACGAAAGTAAAATTATAATGTTATTGCTGAATTTACATATTCATATAACCGAAAAAATTGTACTGTCTTAGTTTTAGACTTAAAGTCGATTTTCTTCTAAATTGTATGTTAATTGCGTGAGCACTGTACCGCATAAGCCGAAAAACATCAATTTTACTGATTTGCGCGAAAGTAAAATTATAATGTTAATGCAGGATTAACAAATTAGTATAACCGAAAAAATTGCACTTTCTTAGGTTTAGACTCAAAGTCGATTTTCTTGTAAATTGTATGTTAATCACTTGAGCACTGTACCGCATAAGCCGAAAAACATCAATTTTACTGATTTGCGCGAAAGTAAAACTATAATGTTATTGCAGGATTAACAACTTAATATTACCGAAAAAGTTGCACTTTCTTAGGTTTAGACTCAAAGTCGATTTTCTTGTAAATTGTATGTTAATCACTTGAGCACTGTACCGCAAAGCCGAAAAACATCAATTTTACTGATTTGCGCGAAAGTAAAACTATAATGTTATTGCAGGATTAACAACTTAATATTACCGAAAAAGTTGCACTTTCTTAGGTTTAGACTCAAAGTCGATTTTCTTGTAAATGGTATTTAGTTGCGTGAGCACTGTACCGCTTAAGCCGAAAAACATGAATTTTACTGATTTGAGCGAAAGTAAAATTATATTGTTATTGCATTATTAACAAATTAATATTACCGAAAAAGTTGCACTTTCTTAGGTTAAGACTCAAATTATCTTGTAAATTGTATGTCAATTGCGGCAGCACTGTACTGCTTAAGCCGAAAAACATCAATATTACTGATTTGCGCGAAAGTAAAATTATAATGTTATTGCAGAATTTACATATTCATATAACCGAAAAAATTGCACTTTCTTACAATAGCTTTAGACCTAAAGTCGATTTTCTTATAAATTGTATTTCAGTTGCGTGAGCACTGTACCGCTTAAGCCGAAAAACATGAATTTTACTGATTTGAGTGAAAGTCAAATTATATTGTTATTGCAGGATTAACAAATTAATATTACCGAAAAAGTTGCACTTTCTTAGGCTTAGACTCAAAGTCGATTTTCTTGTAAATTGTATGTCAATTGCGGCAGCACTGTGCTGCTTAAGCCGAAAAACATCAATATTACTGATTTGCGCGAAAGTAAAATTATAATGTTATTGCAGAATTTACATATTCATATAACCGAAAAAATTGCACTTGCTTAATTTTAGACTTAAAGTCGATTTTCTTGTAAATTGTATTTAGTTGCGTGAGCACTGTACCGCTTAAGCCGAAAAACATGAATTTTACTGATTTGAGCGAAAGTAAAATTATATTGTTATTGCATTATTAACAAATTAATATTACCGAAAAAGTTGCACTTTCTTAGGTTAAGACTCAAATTATCTTGTAAATTGTATGTCAATTGCGGCAGCACTGTACTGCTTAAGCCGAAAAACATCAATATTACTGATTTGCGCGAAAGTAAAATTATAATGTTATTGCAGAATTTACATATTCATATAACCGAAATAATTGTACTTTCTTAGTTTTAGACTTAAAGTCGATTTTCTTCTAAATTGTATGTTAATTGCGTGAGCACTGTACCGCATAAGCCGAAAAACATCAATTTTAGTGATTTGCTCGAAAGTAAAATTATAATGTTAATGCAGGATTAACAAATTAATATAACCGAAAAAATTGCACTTTCTTAATTTTAGACTTAAAGTCGATTTTCTTGTAAATTGTATGTTAATCACTTGAGCACTGTACCGCATAAGCCGAAAAACATCAATTATACTGATTTGCGCGAAAGTAAAACTATAATGTTTTTGCAGGATTAACAACTTAATATTACCGAAAAAGTTGCACTTTCTTAGGTTTAGACTCAAAGTCGATTTTCTTGTAAATTGTATGTTAATCACTTGAGCACTGTAGCGCATAAGTCGAAAAACATCAATTTTACTGATTTACGCGAATGTAGAATTATAATGTTATTGCAGAATTTACATATTCATATAACGGAAAAAATTGTACTTTCTTAGTTTTAGACTTAAAGTCGATTTTCTTCTAAATTGTATGTTAATTGCGTGAGCACTGTACCGCATAAGCCGAAAAACATCAATTTTAGTGATTTGCGCGAAAGTAAAATTATAATGTTAATGCAGGATTAACAAATTAATATAACCGAAAAAATTGCACTTTCTTAATTTTAGACTTAAAGTCGATTTTCTTGTAAATTGTATGTTAATCACTTGAGCACTGTACCGCATAAGCCGAAAAACATCAATTATACTGATTTGCGCGAAAGTAAAACTATAATGTTATTGCAGGATTAACAAAATAATATTAGCGAAAAAATTGCACTTTCTTAGGGTTAGACTCAAAGTCGATTTTCTTGTTAATTGTATGTAAATCACTTGAGCACTGTACCGCATAAGCCGAAAAACATCAATTTTACTGATTTGCGCGAAAGGAAAACTATAATGTTATTGCAGGATTAACAACTTAATATTACCGAAAAAGTTGCACTTTCTTAGGTTTAGACTCTAAGTCGATTATCTTGTAAATTGTATGTTAATCAGTTGAGCACTGTACCGCATAAGCCGAAAAAAATCAATTTTACTGATTTGCGCGAAAGTAAAACTATAATGTTATTGCAGGATTACCAACTTAATATTACCGAAAAAGTTGCACTTTCTTTGGTTTAGACTCAAAGTCGATTTTCTTGTAAATGGTATGTTAATCACCTGAGCACTGTACCGCATAAGCCGAAAAACAACAATTTTACTGATTTGCGCGAAAGTAAGATTAAAAAGCTATTGCAGAATTGACATATTCATATAACCGAAAAAATTGCACTTGCTTAATATTAGACTTAAAGTCGATTTTCTTGTAAATTGTATTTCAGTTGCGAGAGCATTGTACCGCTTAAGCCGAAAAACATGAATTTTACTGATTTGTGCGAAAGTCAAATTATATTGTTATTGCAGGATTAACAAAATAATATTAGCGAAAAAGTTGCACTTTCTTAGGTTTAGACTCAAAGTCGATTTTTTTGTAAATTGTATGTCAATTGCGTGAGCACTGTACCGCTTAAACCGAAAAACATGAATTTGACTGATTTGAGCGAAAGTCAAATTATATTGTTATTGCAGAAATAACACATTCATATAACCGAAAAAATTGCACTTGCTTAATTTTAGACTCAAAGTCGATTTTCTTGTAAATTGTATGTCAATTGCGTGAACACTGTACTGCTTAAACTGAAAAACATGAATTTTACTGATGTGAGCGAAAGTCAAATTATATTGTTATTGCAGAATTGACATATTCATATACGAAAGTAAAATTATAATGTTATTGCTGAATTTACATATTCATATAACCGAAAAAATTGTACTTTCTTAGTTTTAGACTTAAAGTCGATTTTCTTGTAAATTGTATGTTAATCACTTGAGCACTGTAGCGCATAAGCCGAAAAACATCAATTTTACTGATTTACGCGAATGTAAAATTATAATGTTATTGCAGAATTTACATATTCATATAACCGAAAAAATTGCACTTTCTTAATTTTAGACTTAAAGTCGATTTTCTTGTAAATTGTATGTTAATCACTTGAGCACTGTACCGCATAAGCCGAAAAACATCAATTATACTGATTTGCGCGAAAGTAAAACTATAATGTTATTGCAGGATTAACAACTTAATATTACCGAAAAAGTTGCACTTTCTTAGGTTTAGACTCAAAGTCGATTTTCTTGTAAATTGTATGTTAATCACTTGAGCACTGTAGCGCATAAGCCGAAAAACATCAATTTTACTGATTTACGCGAATGTAAAATTATAATGTTATTGCAGAATTTACATATTCATATAACGGAAAAAATTGTACTTTCTTAGTTTTAGACTTAAAGTCGATTTTCTTCGAAATTGTATGTTAATTGCGTGAGCACTGTACCGCTTAAGCCGAAAAACATGAATTTTACTGATTTGCGCGAAAGGAAAACTATAATGTTATTGCAGGATTAACAACTTAATATTACCGAAAAAGTTGCACTTTCTTAGGTTTAGACTCTAAGTCGATTATCTTGTAAATTGTATATTAATCACTTGAGCACTGTACCGCATAAGCCGAAAAACATCAATTTTACTGATTTGCGCGAAAGGAAAACTATAATGTTATTGCAGGACTAACAACTTAATATTACCGAAAAAGTTGCACTTTCTTAGGTTTAGACTCTAAGTCGATTATCTTGTAAATTGTATATTAATCACTTGAGCACTGTACCGCATAAGCCGAAAAAAATCAATTTTACTGATTTGCGCGAAAGTAAAACTATAATGTTATTGCAGGATTACCAACTTAATATTACCGAAAAAGTTGCACTTTCTTTGGTTTAGACTCAAAGTCGATTTTCTTGTAAATGGTATGTTAATCACCTGAGCACTGTACCGCATAAGCCGAAAAACAACAATTTTACTGATTTGCGCGAAAGTAAGATTAAATAGCTATTGCAGAATTGACATATTCATATAACCGAAAAAATTGCACTTGCTTAATATTAGACTTAAAGTCGATTTTCTTGTAAATTGTATTTCAGTTGCGAGAGCATTGTACCGCTTAAGCCGAAAAACATGAATTTTACTGATTTGTGCGAAAGTCAAATTATATTGTTATTGCAGGATTAACAAAATAATATTAGCGAAAAAGTTGCACTTTCTTAGGTTTAGACTCAAAGTCGATTTTTTTGTAAATTGTATGTCAATTGCGTGAGCACTGTACCGCTTAAACCGAAAAACATGAATTTGACTGATTTGAGCGAAAGTCAAATTATATTGTTATTGCAGAAATAACACATTCATATAACCGAAAAAATTGCACTTGCTTAATTTTAGACTCAAAGTCGATTTTCTTGTAAATTGTATGTCAATTGCGTGAACACTGTACTGCTTAAACTGAAAAACATGAATTTTACTGATGTGAGCGAAAGTCAAATTATATTGTTATTGCAGAATTGACATATTCATATACGAAAGTAAAATTATAATGTTATTGCTGAATTTACATATTCATATAACCGAAAAAATTGTACTTTCTTAGTTTTAGACTTAAAGTCGATTTTCTTCTAAATTGTATGTTAATTGCGTGAGCACTGTACCGCATAAGCCGAAAAACATCAATTTTACTGATTTGCGCGAAAGTAAAATTATAATGTTAATGCAGGATTAACAAATTAGTATAACCGAAAAAATTGCACTTTCTTAGGTTTAGACTCAAAGTCGATTTTCTTGTAAATTGTATGTTAATCACTTGAGCACTGTACCGCATAAGCCGAAAAACATCAATTTTACTGATTTGCGCGAAAGTAAAACTATAATGTTATTGCAGGATTAACAACTTAATATTACCGAAAAAGTTGCACTTTCTTAGGTTTAGACTCAAAGTCGATTTTCTTGTAAATTGTATGTTAATCACTTGAGCACTGTACCGCAAAGCCGAAAAACATCAATTTTACTGATTTGCGCGAAAGTAAAACTATAATGTTATTGCAGGATTAACAACTTAATATTACCGAAAAAGTTGCACTTTCTTAGGTTTAGACTCAAAGTCGATTTTCTTGTAAATTGTATGTTAATCACCTGAGCACTGTACCGCATAAGCCGAAAAACAACAATTTTACTGATTTGCGCGAAAGTAAGATTAAATAGCTATTGCAGAATTGACATATTCATATAACCGAAAAAATTGCACTTTCTTACAATAGCTTTAGACCTAAAGTCGATTTTCTTATAAATTGTATTTCAGTTGCGTGAGCACTGTACCGCTTAAGCCGAAAAACATGAATTTTACTGATTTGAGTGAAAGTCAAATTATATTGTTATTGCAGGATTAACAAATTAATATTACCGAAAAAGTTGCACTTTCTTAGGCTTAGACTCAAAGTCGATTTTCTTGTAAATTGTATGTCAATTGCGGCAGCACTGTGCTGCTTAAGCCGAAAAACATCAATATTACTGATTTGCGCGAAAGTAAAATTATAATGTTATTGCAGAATTTACATATTCATATAACCGAAAAAATTGCACTTGCTTAATTTTAGACTTAAAGTCGATTTTCTTGTAAATTGTATTTAGTTGCGTGAGCACTGTACCGCTTAAGCCGAAAAACATGAATTTTACTGATTTGAGAGAAAGTAAAATTATATTGTTATTGCATTATTAACAAATTAATATTACCGAAAAAGTTGCACTTTCTTAGGTTAAGACTCAAATTATCTTGTAAATTGTATGTCAATTGCGGCAGCACTGTACTGCTTAAGCCGAAAAACATCAATATTACTGATTTGCGCGAAAGTAAAATTATAATGTTATTGCAGAATTTACATATTCATATAACCGAAAAAATTGTACTTTCTTAGTTTTAGACTTAAAGTCGATTTTCTTATAAATTGTATGTTAATTGCGTGAGCACTGTACCGCATAAGCCGAAAAACATCAATTTTAGTGATTTGCGCGAAAGTAAAATTATAATGTTAATGCAGGATTAACAAATTAATATAACCGAAAAAATTGCACTTTCTTAATTTTAGACTTAAAGTCGATTTTCTTGTAAATTGTATGTTAATCACTTGAGCACTGTACCGCATAAGCCGAAAAACATCAATTATACTGATTTGCGCGAAAGTAAAACTATAATGTTATTGCAGGATTAACAACTTAATATTACCGAAAAAGTTGCACTTTCTTAGGTTTAGACTCAAAGTCGATTTTCTTGTAAATTGTATGTTAATCACTTGAGCACTGTACCGCATAAGCCGAAAAACATTAATTTTACTGATTTGCGCGAAAGTAAAACTATAATGTTATTGCAGGATTACCAACTTAATATTACCGAAAAAGTTGCACTTTCTTTGGTTTAGACTCAAAGTCGATTTTCTTGTAAATGGTATGTTAATCACCTGAGCACTGTACCGCATAAGCCGAAAAACAACAATTTTACTGATTTGCGCGAAAGTAAAATTATATAGCTATTGCAGAATTGACATATTCATATAACCGAAAAAATTGCACTTTCTTACAATAGCTTTAGACCTAAAGTCGATTTTCTTGTAAATTGTATTTCAGTTGCGTGAGCACTGTACCGCTTAAGCCGAAAAACATGAATTTTACTGATTTGAGTGAAAGTCAAATTATATTGTTATTGCAGAATTAACATATTCATATAACCGAAAAAGTTGCACTTTCTTAGGTTTTTACTTAAAGCCGATTTTCTTGTAAATTGTATGTTAATTACTTGAGCGCTGTACCCCTTAAGCCGAAAAACATCAATTTTACTGATTTGAGCGAAAGTAAAATTATAATGTTACTGCAGAATTTACATATTCATATAACCCAAAAAATTGTACTTTCTTAGTTTTAGACTTAGAGTCGATTTTCTTCTAAATTGTATGTCAATTGCGTGAGCACTGTACCGCTTAAACCGAAAAACATGAATTTTACTGATTTGAGCGAAAGTCAAATTATATTGTTATTGCAGAATTAACATATTCATATAACCGAAAAAATTGCACTTTCATAGTTTTAGACTTAAAGTCGATTTTCTTGTAAATTGTATTTCAGTTGCATGAGCACTGTACCGCTTAAGCCGAAAAACATGAATTTTATTAATTTGAGCGAAAGTCAAATTATGTTGTTATTGCAGGATTAAAAAATTAATATTATCGAAAAAGTTGCACTTTCTTAGGTTTAGACTCAAAGTCGATTTTTTTGTAAATTGTATGTCAATTGCGGCAGCACTGTACTGCTTAAGCCGAAAAACATCAATATTACTGATTTGCGCGAAAGTAAAATTATAATGTTATTGCAGAATTTACATATTCATATAACCGAAAAAATTGCACTTGCTTAATTTTAGACTTAAAGTCGATTTTCTTGTAAATTGTATGTTAATTACTTGAGCGCTGTACCCCTTAAGCCGAAAAACATCAATTTTACTGATTTGAGCGAAAGTAAAATTATAATGTTACTGCAGAATTTACATATTCATATAACCCAAAAAATTGTACTTTCTTAGTTTTAGACTTAGAGTCGATTTTCTTCTAAATTGTATGTCAATTACTTGAGCGCTGTACCCCTTAAGCCGAAAAACAACAATTTTACTGATTTGCGCGAAAGTAAAATTATATAGCTATTGCAGAATTGACATATTCATATAACCGAAAAAATTGCACTTGCTTAATTTTAGACTTAAAGTCGATTTTCTTGTAAATTGTATGTTAATTACTTGAGCGCTGTACCCCTTAAGCCGAAAAACATCAATTTTACTGATTTGAGCGAAAGTAAAATTATAATGTTATTGCAGAATTTACATATTCATATAACCGAAAAAATTGCACTTGCTTAATTTTAGACTTAAAGTCGATTTTCTTGTAAATTGTATGTTAATTACTTGAGCGCTGTACCCCTTAAGCCGAAAAACAACAATTTTACTGATTTGCGCGAAAGTAAAATTATATAGCTATTGCAGAATTGACATATTCATATAACCGAAAAAATTGCACTTTCTTACAATAGCTTTAGACCTAAAGTCGATTTTCTTATAAATTGTATTTCAGTTGCGTGAGCACTGTACCGCTTAAGCCGAAAAACATGAATTTTACTGATTTGAGTGAAAGTCAAATTATATTGTTATTGCAGGATTAACAAATTAATATTACCGAAAAAGTTGCACTTTCTTAGGCTTAGACTCAAAGTCGATTTTCTTGTAAATTGTATGTTAATTGCGGCAGCACTGTGCTGCTTAAGCCGAAAAACATCAATATTACTGATTTGCGCGAAAGTAAAATTATAATGTTATTGCAGAATTTACATATTCATATAACCGAAAAAATTGCACTTGCTTAATTTTAGACTTAAAGTCGATTTTCTTGTAAATTGTATTTAGTTGCGTGAGCACTGTACCGCTTAAGCCGAAAAACATGAATTTTACTGATTTGAGCGAAAGTAAAATTATATTGTTATTGCTGGATTAACAAATTAATATTACCGAAAAAGTTGCACTTTCTTAGGTTAAGACTCAAATTATCTTGTAAATTGTATGTCAATTGCGGCAGCACTGTACTGCTTAAGCCGAAAAACATCAATATTACTGATTTGCGCGAAAGTAAAATTATAATGTTATTGCAGAATTTACATATTCATATAACCGAAAAAATTGTACTTTCTTAGTTTTAGACTTAAAGTCGATTTTCTTCTAAATTGTATGTTAATTGCGTGAGCACTGTACCGCATAAGCCGAAAAACATCAATTTTACTGATTTGCGCGAAAGTAAAATTATAATGTTAATGCAGGATTAACAAATTAATATAACCGAAAAAATTGCACTTTCTTAATTTTAGACTTAAAGTCGATTTTCTTGTAAATTGTATGTTAATCACTTGAGCACTGTACCGCATAAGCCGAAAAACATCAATTATACTGATTTGCGCGAAAGTAAAACTATAATGTTATTGCAGGATTAACAACTTAATATTACCGAAAAAGTTGCACTTTCTTAGGTTTAGACTCAAAGTCGATTTTCTTGTAAATTGTATGTTAATCACTTGAGCACTGTACCGCATAAGCCGAAAAACATTAATTTTACTGATTTGCGCGAAAGTAAAACTATAATGTTATTGCAGGATTACCAACTTAATATTACCGAAAAAGTTGCACTTTCTTTGGTTTAGACTCAAAGTCGATTTTCTTGTAAATGGTATGTTAATCACCTGAGCACTGTACCGCATAAGCCGAAAAACAACAATTTTACTGATTTGCGCGAAAGTAAAATTATATAGCTATTGCAGAATTGACATATTCATATAACCGAAAAAATTGCACTTTGTTACAATAGCTTTAGACCTAAAGTCGATTTTCTTATAAATTGTATTTCAGTTGCGTGAGCACTGTACCGCTTAAGCCGAAAAACATGAATTTTACTGATTTGAGTGAAAGTCAAATTATATTGTTATTGCAGGATTAACAAATTAATATTACCGAAAAAGTTGCACTTTCTTAGGCTTAGACTCAAAGTCGATTTTCTTGTAAATTGAATGTCAATTGCGGCAGCACTGTGCTGCTTAAGCCGAAAAACATCAATATTACTGATTTGCGCGAAAGTAAAATTATAATGTTATTGCAGAATTTACATATTTATATAACCGAAAAAATTGCACTTGCTTAATTTTAGACTTAAAGTCGATTTTCTTGTAAATTGTATTTAGTTGCGTGAGCACTGTACCGCTTAAGCCGAAAAACATGAATTTTACTGATTTGAGCGAAAGTAAAATTATATTGTTATTGCAGGATTAACAAATTAATATTACCGAAAAAGTTGCACTTTCTTAGGTTAAGACTCAAATTATCTTGTAAATTGTATGTCAATTGCGGCAGCACTGTACTGCTTAAGCCGAAAAACATCAATATTACTGATTTGCGCGAAAGTAAAATTATAATGTTATTGCAGAATTTACATATTCATATAACCGAAAAAATTGTACTTTCTTAGTTTTAGACTTAAAGTCGATTTTCTTCTAAATTGTATGTTAATTGCGTGAGCACTGTACCGCATAAGCCGAAAAACATCAATTTTACTGATTTGCGCGAAAGTAAAATTATAATGTTAATGCAGGATTAACAAATTAATATAACCGAAAAAATTGCACTTTCTTAATTTTAGACTTAAAGTCGATTTTCTTGTAAATTGTATGTTAATCACTTGAGCACTGTACCGCATAAGCCGAAAAACATCAATTTTACTGATTTGAGCGAAAGTAAAATTATAATGTTATTGCAGAATTTACATATTCATATAACCGAAAAAATTGCACTTGCTTAATTTTAGACTTAAAGTCGATTTTCTTGTAAATTGTATGTTAATTACTTGAGCGCTGTACCCCTTAAGCCGAAAAACAACAATTTTACTGATTTGCGCGAAAGTAAAATTATATAGCTATTGCAGAATTGACATATTCATATAACCGAAAAAATTGCACTTTCTTACAATAGCTTTAGACCTAAAGTCGATTTTCTTATAAATTGTATTTCAGTTGCGTGAGCACTGTACCGCTTAAGCCGAAAAACATGAATTTTACTGATTTGAGTGAAAGTCAAATTATATTGTTATTGCAGGATTAACAAATTAATATTACCGAAAAAGTTGCACTTTCTTAGGCTTAGACTCAAAGTCGATTTTCTTGTAAATTGTATGTTAATTGCGGCAGCACTGTGCTGCTTAAGCCGAAAAACATCAATATTACTGATTTGCGCGAAAGTAAAATTATAATGTTATTGCAGAATTTACATATTCATATAACCGAAAAAATTGCACTTGCTTAATTTTAGACTTAAAGTCGATTTTCTTGTAAATTGTATTTAGTTGCGTGAGCACTGTACCGCTTAAGCCGAAAAACATGAATTTTACTGATTTGAGCGAAAGTAAAATTATATTGTTATTGCTGGATTAACAAATTAATATTACCGAAAAAGTTGCACTTTCTTAGGTTAAGACTCAAATTATCTTGTAAATTGTATGTCAATTGCGGCAGCACTGTACTGCTTAAGCCGAAAAACATCAATATTACTGATTTGCGCGAAAGTAAAATTATAATGTTATTGCAGAATTTACATATTCATATAACCGAAAAAATTGTACTTTCTTAGTTTTAGACTTAAAGTCGATTTTCTTGTAAATTGTATGTTAATTACTTGAGCGCTGTACCGCATAAGCCGAAAAACATCAATTTTACTGATTTGCGCGAAAGTAAAATTATAATGTTAATGCAGGATTAACAAATTAATATAACCGAAAAAATTGCACTTTCTTAATTTTAGACTTAAAGTCGATTTTCTTGTAAATTGTATGTTAATCACTTGAGCACTGTACCGCATAAGCCGAAAAACATCAATTATACTGATTTGCGCGAAAGTAAAACTATAATGTTATTGCAGGATTAACAACTTAATATTACCGAAAAAGTTGCACTTTCTTAGGTTTAGACTCAAAGTCGATTTTCTTGTAAATTGTATGTTAATCACTTGAGCACTGTACCGCATAAGCCGGAAAACATTAATTTTACTGATTTGCGCGAAAGTAAAACTATAATGTTATTGCAGGATTACCAACTTAATATTACCGAAAAAGTTGCACTTTCTTTGGTTTAGACTCAAAGTCGATTTTCTTGTAAATGGTATGTTAATCACCTGAGCACTGTACCGCATAAGCCGAAAAACAACAATTTTACTGATTTGCGCGAAAGTAAAATTATATAGCTATTGCAGAATTGACATATTCATATAACCGAAAAAATTGCACTTTGTTACAATAGCTTTAGACCTAAAGTCGATTTTCTTATAAATTGTATTTCAGTTGCGTGAGCACTGTACCGCTTAAGCCGAAAAACATGAATTTTACTGATTTGAGTGAAAGTCAAATTATATTGTTATTGCAGGATTAACAAATTAATATTACCGAAAAAGTTGCACTTTCTTAGGCTTAGACTCAAAGTCGATTTTCTTGTAAATTGAATGTCAATTGCGGCAGCACTGTGCTGCTTAAGCCGAAAAACATCAATATTACTGATTTGCGCGAAAGTAAAATTATAATGTTATTGCAGAATTTACATATTTATATAACCGAAAAAATTGCACTTGCTTAATTTTAGACTTAAAGTCGATTTTCTTGTAAATTGTATTTAGTTGCGTGAGCACTGTACCGCTTAAGCCGAAAAACATGAATTTTACTGATTTGAGCGAAAGTAAAATTATATTGTTATTGCAGGATTAACAAATTAATATTACCGAAAAAGTTGCACTTTCTTAGGTTAAGACTCAAATTATCTTGTAAATTGTATGTCAATTGCGGCAGCACTGTACTGCTTAAGCCGAAAAACATCAATATTACTGATTTGCGCGAAAGTAAAATTATAATGTTATTGCAGAATTTACATATTCATATAACCGAAAAAATTGTACTTTCTTAGTTTTAGACTTAAAGTCGATTTTCTTCTAAATTGTATGTTAATTGCGTGAGCACTGTACCGCATAAGCCGAAAAACATCAATTTTACTGATTTGCGCGAAAGTAAAATTATAATGTTAATGCAGGATTAACAAATTAATATAACCGAAAAAATTGCACTTTCTTAATTTTAGACTTAAAGTCGATTTTCTTGTAAATTGTATGTTAATCACTTGAGCACTGTACCGCATAAGCCAAAAAACATCAATTATACTGATTTGCGCGAAAGTAAAACTATAATGTTATTGCAGGATTAACAAATTAATATTACCGAAAAAGTTGCACTTTCTTAGGTTTAGACTCAAAGTCGATTTTCTTGTAAATTGTATGTTAATCACTTGAGCACTGTACCGCATAAGCCGAAAAACATTAATTTTACTGATTTGCGCGAAAGTAAAACTATAATGTTATTGCAGGATTACCAACTTAATAATACCGAAAAAGTTGCACTTTCTTTGGTTTAGACTCAAAGTCGATTTTCTTGTAAATGGTATGTTAATCACCTGAGCACTGTACCGCATAAGCCGAAAAACAACAATTTTACTGATTTGCGCGAAAGTAAAATTATATAGCTATTGCAGAATTGACATATTCATATAACCGAAAAAATTGCACTTTCTTACAATAGCTTTAGACCTAAAGTCGATTTTCTTGTAAATTGTATTTCAGTTGCGTGAGCACTGTACCGCTTAAGCCGAAAAACATGAATTTTACTGATTTGAGTGAAAGTCAAATTATATTGTTATTGCAGAATTAACATATTCATATAACCGAAAAAGTTGCACTTTCTTAGGTTTTTACTTAAAGCCGATTTTCTTGTAAATTGTATGTTAATTACTTGAGCGCTGTACCCCTTAAGCCGAAAAACATCAATTTTACTGATTTGAGCGAAAGTAAAATTATAATGTTACTGCAGAATTTACATATTCGTATAACCCAAAAAATTGTACTTTCTTAGTTTTAGACTTAGAGTCGATTTTCTTCTAAATTGTATGTCAATTGCGTGAGCACTGTACCGCTTAAACCGAAAAACATGAATTTTACTGATTTGAGCGAAAGTCAAATTATATTGTTATTGCAGAATTAAAATATTCATATAACCGAAAAAATTGCACTTTCATAGTTTTAGACTTAAAGTCGATTTTCTTGTAAATTGTATTTCAGTTGCATGAGCACTGTACCGCTTAAGCCGAAAAACATGAATTTTATTAATTTGAGCGAAAGTCAAATTATATTGTTATTGCAGGATTAAAAAATTAATATTATCGAAAAAGTTGCACTTTCTTAGGTTTAGACTCAAAGTCGATTTTTTTGTAAATTGTATGTCAATTGCGGCAGCACTGTACTGCTTAAGCCGAAAAACATCAATATTACTGATTTGCGCGAAAGTAAAATTATAATGTTATTGCAGAATTTACATATTCATATAACCGAGAAAATTGTACTTTCTTAGTTTTAGACTTAAAGTCGATTTTCTTGTAAATTGTATGTCAATTGCGTGAGCACTGTACTGCTTAAACCGATAAACATGAATTTTACTGATTTGCGCGAAAGTCAAATTATATTGTTATTGCAGAATTGACATATTCATATAAAAGAAAAAATTGCACTTTCTTAGTTTTAGACTTAAAGTCTGTTTTCTTGTAAATTGTATTTCAGTTGCGTGAGCACTGTACCGCTTAAGCCGAAAAACATGAATTTTACTGATTTGAGCGAAAGTCAAATTATATTGTTATTGCAGGATTAACAAATTAATATTACCGAAAAAGTTGCACTTTCTTAGGTTTAGACTAAAAGTCGATTTTTTTGCAAATAGTATGTATATTGCGGCAGCACTGTACTGCTTAAGCCGAAAAACATCAATATTACTGATTTCCGCGGAAGTAAAATTATAATGTTATTGCAGAATTTACATATTCATATAACCGAAAAAATTGTACTTTCTTAGTTTTAGACTTAAACTCGATTTGCTTCTAAACTGTATGTCAATTGCGTGAGCACTGTACTGCTTATGCCGAAAAACATGAATTTTACTGATTTGAGCGAAAGTCAAATTATATAGTTATTGCAGGATTAACAAATTAATATTACCGAAAAAGTTGCACTTTCTTAGGTTTAGACTCAAAGTCGATTTTCTTGTAAAATGTATGTCAGTTGCGTGAGCACTGTACTGCTTATGCCGAAAAACATGAATTTTACTGATTTGAGCGAAAGTCAAATTATATTGATTTTGCAGGATTAACAAATTAATATTACCGAAAAAGTTGCACTTTCTTAGGTTTACACTCAAAGTCGATTTTCTTGTAAATTGTATGTCAGTTGCGTGAGCACTGTACTGCTTATGCCGAAAAACATGAATTTTACTGATTTGAGCGAAAGTCAAATTATATTGATTTTGCAGGATTAACAAATTAATATTACCGAAAAAGTTGCACTTTCTTAGGTTTACACTCAAAGTCGATTTTCTTGTAAATTGTATGTCAGTTGCGTGAGCACTGTACTGCTTAAGCCGAAAAACATAAATTTTACTGATTTGAGCGAAAGTCAAATTATATTGTTATTGCAGGATTAACAAATTAATATTACCGAAAAAGTTGCACTATCTTAGGTTTAGACTCAAAGTCGATTTTTTTGTAAATTGTATGTTAATCACTTGAGCACTGTACTGCATAAGCCGAAAAACAACAATTTTACTGATTTGCGCGAAAGTAAAATTATATAGCTATTGCAGAATTGACATATTCATATAACCGAAAAAATTGCACTTTCTTACAATAGCTTTAGACCTAAAGTCGATTTTCTTGTAAATTGTATTTCAGTTGCGTGAGCACTGTACCGCTTAAGCCGAAAAACATGAATTTTACTGATTTGAGTGAAAGTCAAATTATATTGTTATTGCAGAATTAACATATTCATATAACCGAAAAAGTTGCACTTTCTTAGGTTTTTACTTAAAGCCGATTTTCTTGTAAATTGTATGTTAATTACTTGAGCGCTGTACCCCTTAAGCCGAAAAACATCAATTTTACTGATTTGAGCGAAAGTAAAATTATAATGTTACTGCAGAATTTACATATTCGTATAACCCAAAAAATTGTACTTTCTTAGTTTTAGACTTAGAGTCGATTTTCTTCTAAATTGTATGTCAATTGCGTGAGCACTGTACCGCTTAAACCGAAAAACATGAATTTTACTGATTTGAGCGAAAGTCAAATTATATTGTTATTGCAGAATTAACATATTCATATAACCGAAAAAATTGCACTTTCATAGTTTTAGACTTAAAGTCGATTTTCTTGTAAATTGTATTTCAGTTGCATGAGCACTGTACCGCTTAAGCCGAAAAACATGAATTTTATTAATTTGAGCGAAAGTCAAATTATATTGTTATTGCAGGATTAAAAAATTAATATTATCGAAAAAGTTGCACTTTCTTAGGTTTAGACTCAAAGTCGATTTTTTTGTAAATTGTATGTCAATTGCGGCAGCACTGTACTGCTTAAGCCGAAAAACATCAATATTACTGATTTGCGCGAAAGTAAAATTATAATGTTATTGCAGAATTTACATATTCATATAACCGAGAAAATTGTACTTTCTTAGTTTTAGACTTAAAGTCGATTTTCTTGTAAATTGTATGTCAATTGCGTGAGCACTGTACTGCTTAAACCGATAAACATGAATTTTACTGATTTGCGCGAAAGTCAAATTATATTGTTATTGCAGAATTGACATATTCATATAAAAGAAAAAATTGCACTTTCTTAGTTTTAGACTTAAAGTCTGTTTTCTTGTAAATTGTATTTCAGTTGCGTGAGCACTGTACCGCTTAAGCCGAAAAACATGAATTTTACTGATTTGAGCGAAAGTCAAATTATATTGTTATTGCAGGATTAACAAATTAATATTACCGAAAAAGTTGCACTTTCTTAGGTTTAGACTAAAAGTCGATTTTTTTGCAAATAGTATGTATATTGCGGCAGCACTGTACTGCTTAAGCCGAAAAACATCAATATTACTGATTTCCGCGGAAGTAAAATTATAATGTTATTGCAGAATTTACATATTCATATAACCGAAAAAATTGTACTTTCTTAGTTTTAGACTTAAACTCGATTTGCTTCTAAACTGTATGTCAATTGCGTGAGCACTGTACTGCTTATGCCGAAAAACATGAATTTTACTGATTTGAGCGAAAGTCAAATTATATAGTTATTGCAGGATTAACAAATTAATATTACCGAAAAAGTTGCACTTTCTTAGGTTTAGACTCAAAGTCGATTTTCTTGTAAAATGTATGTCAGTTGCGTGAGCACTGTACTGCTTATGCCGAAAAACATGAATTTTACTGATTTGAGCGAAAGTCAAATTATATTGATTTTGCAGGATTAACAAATTAATATTACCGAAAAAGTTGCACTTTCTTAGGTTTACACTCAAAGTCGATTTTCTTGTAAATTGTATGTCAGTTGCGTGAGCACTGTACTGCTTATGCCGAAAAACATGAATTTTACTGATTTGAGCGAAAGTCAAATTATATTGATTTTGCAGGATTAACAAATTAATATTACCGAAAAAGTTGCACTTTCTTAGGTTTACACTCAAAGTCGATTTTCTTGTAAATTGTATGTCAGTTGCGTGAGCACTGTACTGCTTAAGCCGAAAAACATAAATTTTACTGATTTGAGCGAAAGTCAAATTATATTGTTATTGCAGGATTAACAAATTAATATTACCGAAAAAGTTGCACTATCTTAGGTTTAGACTCAAAGTCGATTTTTTTGTAAATTGTATGTTAATCACTTGAGCACTGTACTGCATAAGCCGAAAAACAACAATTTTACTGATTTGCGCGAAAGTAAAATTATATAGCTATTGCAGAATTGACATATTCATATAACCGAAAAAATTGCACTTTCTTACAATAGCTTTAGACCTAAAGTCGATTTTCTTGTAAATTGTATTTCAGTTGCGTGAGCACTGTACCGCTTAAGCCGAAAAACATGAATTTTACTGATTTGAGTGAAAGTCAAATTATATTGTTATTGCAGAATTAACATATTCATATAACCGAAAAAGTTGCACTTTCTTAGGTTTTTACTTAAAGCCGATTTTCTTGTAAATTGTATGTTAATTACTTGAGCGCTGTACCCCTTAAGCCGAAAAACATCAATTTTACTGATTTGAGCGAAAGTAAAATTATAATGTTACTGCAGAATTTACATATTCGTATAACCCAAAAAATTGTACTTTCTTAGTTTTAGACTTAGAGTCGATTTTCTTCTAAATTGTATGTCAATTGCGTGAGCACTGTACCGCTTAAACCGAAAAACATGAATTTTACTGATTTGAGCGAAAGTCAAATTATATTGTTATTGCAGAATTAACATATTCATATAACCGAAAAAATTGCACTTTCATAGTTTTAGACTTAAAGTCGATTTTCTTGTAAATTGTATTTCAGTTGCATGAGCACTGTACCGCTTAAGCCGAAAAACATGAATTTTATTAATTTGAGCGAAAGTCAAATTATATTGTTATTGCAGGATTAAAAAATTAATATTATCGAAAAAGTTGCACTTTCTTAGGTTTAGACTCAAAGTCGATTTTTTTGTAAATTGTATGTCAATTGCGGCAGCACTGTACTGCTTAAGCCGAAAAACATCAATATTACTGATTTGCGCGAAAGTAAAATTATAATGTTATTGCAGAATTTACATATTCATATAACCGAGAAAATTGTACTTTCTTAGTTTTAGACTTAAAGTCGATTTTCTTGTAAATTGTATGTCAATTGCGTGAGCACTGTACTGCTTAAACCGATAAACATGAATTTTACTGATTTGCGCGAAAGTCAAATTATATTGTTATTGCAGAATTGACATATTCATATAAAAGAAAAAATTGCACTTTCTTAGTTTTAGACTTAAAGTCTGTTTTCTTGTAAATTGTATTTCAGTTGCGTGAGCACTGTACCGCTTAAGCCGAAAAACATGAATTTTACTGATTTGAGCGAAAGTCAAATTATATTGTTATTGCAGGATTAACAAATTAATATTACCGAAAAAGTTGCACTTTCTTAGGTTTAGACTAAAAGTCGATTTTTTTGCAAATAGTATGTATATTGCGGCAGCACTGTACTGCTTAAGCCGAAAAACATCAATATTACTGATTTCCGCGGAAGTAAAATTATAATGTTATTGCAGAATTTACATATTCATATAACCGAAAAAATTGTACTTTCTTAGTTTTAGACTTAAACTCGATTTGCTTCTAAACTGTATGTCAATTGCGTGAGCACTGTACTGCTTATGCCGAAAAACATGAATTTTACTGATTTGAGCGAAAGTCAAATTATATAGTTATTGCAGGATTAACAAATTAATATTACCGAAAAAGTTGCACTTTCTTAGGTTTAGACTCAAAGTCGATTTTCTTGTAAAATGTATGTCAGTTGCGTGAGCACTGTACTGCTTATGCCGAAAAACATGAATTTTACTGATTTGAGCGAAAGTCAAATTATATTGATTTTGCAGGATTAACAAATTAATATTACCGAAAAAGTTGCACTTTCTTAGGTTTACACTCAAAGTCGATTTTCTTGTAAATTGTATGTCAGTTGCGTGAGCACTGTACTGCTTATGCCGAAAAACATGAATTTTACTGATTTGAGCGAAAGTCAAATTATATTGATTTTGCAGGATTAACAAATTAATATTACCGAAAAAGTTGCACTTTCTTAGGTTTACACTCAAAGTCGATTTTCTTGTAAATTGTATGTCAGTTGCGTGAGCACTGTACTGCTTAAGCCGAAAAACATAAATTTTACTGATTTGAGCGAAAGTCAAATTATATTGTTATTGCAGGATTAACAAATTAATATTACCGAAAAAGTTGCACTTTCTTAGGTTTAGACTAAAAGTCGATTTTTTTGCAAATAGTATGTATATTGCGGCAGCACTGTACTGCTTATGCCGAAAAACATGAATTTTACTGATTTGAGCGAAAGTCAAATTATATTGATTTTGCAGGATTAACAAATTAATATTACCGAAAAAGTTGCACTTTCTTAGGTTTAGACTCAAAGTCGATTTTCTTGTAAAATGTATGTCAGTTGCGTGAGCACTGTACTGCTTATGCCGAAAAACATGAATTTTACTGATTTGAGCGAAAGTCAAATTATATTGATTTTGCAGGATTAACAAATTAATATTACCGAAAAAGTTGCACTTTCTTAGGTTTACACTCAAAGTCGATTTTCTTGTAAATTGTATGTCAGTTGCGTGAGCACTGTACTGCTTATGCCGAAAAACATGAATTTTACTGATTTGAGCGAAAGTCAAATTATATTGATTTTGCAGGATTAACAAATTAATATTACCGAAAAAGTTGCACTTTCTTAGGTTTACACTCAAAGTCGATTTTCTTGTAAATTGTATGTCAGTTGCGTGAGCACTGTACTGCTTAAGCCGAAAAACATAAATTTTACTGATTTGAGCGAAAGTCAAATTATATTGTTATTGCAGGATTAACAAATTAATATTACCGAAAAAGTTGCACTATCTTAGGTTTAGACTCAAAGTCGATTTTTTTGTAAATTGTATGTTAATCACTTGAGCACTGTACTGCATAAGCCGAAAAACAACAATTTTACTGATTTGCGCGAAAGTAAAATTATATAGCTATTGCAGAATTGACATATTCATATAACCGAAAAAATTGCACTTTCTTACAATAGCTTTAGACCTAAAGTCGATTTTCTTGTAAATTGTATTTCAGTTGCGTGAGCACTGTACCGCTTAAGCCGAAAAACATGAATTTTACTGATTTGAGTGAAAGTCAAATTATATTGTTATTGCAGAATTAACATATTCATATAACCGAAAAAGTTGCACTTTCTTAGGTTTTTACTTAAAGCCGATTTTCTTGTAAATTGTATGTTAATTACTTGAGCGCTGTACCCCTTAAGCCGAAAAACATCAATTTTACTGATTTGAGCGAAAGTAAAATTATAATGTTACTGCAGAATTTACATATTCGTATAACCCAAAAAATTGTACTTTCTTAGTTTTAGACTTAGAGTCGATTTTCTTCTAAATTGTATGTCAATTGCGTGAGCACTGTACCGCTTAAACCGAAAAACATGAATTTTACTGATTTGAGCGAAAGTCAAATTATATTGTTATTGCAGAATTAACATATTCATATAACCGAAAAAATTGCACTTTCATAGTTTTAGACTTAAAGTCGATTTTCTTGTAAATTGTATTTCAGTTGCATGAGCACTGTACCGCTTAAGCCGAAAAACATGAATTTTATTAATTTGAGCGAAAGTCAAATTATATTGTTATTGCAGGATTAAAAAATTAATATTATCGAAAAAGTTGCACTTTCTTAGGTTTAGACTCAAAGTCGATTTTTTTGTAAATTGTATGTCAATTGCGGCAGCACTGTACTGCTTAAGCCGAAAAACATCAATATTACTGATTTGCGCGAAAATAAAATTATAATGTTATTGCAGAATTTACATATTCATATAACCGAGAAAATTGTACTTTCTTAGTTTTAGACTTAAAGTCGATTTTCTTGTAAATTGTATGTCAATTGCGTGAGCACTGTACTGCTTAAACCGATAAACATGAATTTTACTGATTTGCGCGAAAGTCAAATTATATTGTTATTGCAGAATTGACATATTCATATAAAAGAAAAAATTGCACTTTCTTAGTTTTAGACTTAAAGTCTGTTTTCTTGTAAATTGTATTTCAGTTGCGTGAGCACTGTACCGCTTAAGCCGAAAAACATGAATTTTACTGATTTGAGCGAAAGTCAAATTATATTGTTATTGCAGGATTAACAAATTAATATTACCGAAAAAGTTGCACTTTCTTAGGTTTAGACTAAAAGTCGATTTTTTTGCAAATAGTATGTATATTGCGGCAGCACTGTACTGCTTAAGTCGAAAAACATCAATATTACTGATTTCCGCGGAAGTAAAATTATAATGTTATTGCAGAATTTACATATTCATATAACCGAAAAAATTGTACTTTCTTAGTTTTAGACTTAAACTCGATTTGCTTCTAAACTGTATGTCAATTGCGTGAGCACTGTACTGCTTATGCCGAAAAACATGAATTTTACTGATTTGAGCGAAAGTCAAATTATATAGTTATTGCAGGATTAACAAATTAATATTACCGAAAAAGTTGCACTTTCTTAGGTTTAGACTCAAAGTCGATTTTCTTGTAAAATGTATGTCAGTTGCGTGAGCACTGTACTGCTTATGCCGAAAAACATGAATTTTACTGATTTGAGCGAAAGTCAAATTATATTGATTTTGCAGGATTAACAAATTAATATTACCGAAAAAGTTGCACTTTCTTAGGTTTACACTCAAAGTCGATTTTCTTGTAAATTGTATGTCAGTTGCGTGAGCACTGTACTGCTTAAGCCGAAAAACATAAATTTTACTGATTTGAGCGAAAGTCAAATTATATTGTTATTGCAGGATTAACAAATTAATATTACCGAAAAAGTTGCACTATCTTAGGTTTAGACTCAAAGTCGATTTTTTTGTAAATTGTATGTTAATCACTTGAGCACTGTACTGCATAAGCCGAAAAACAACAATTTTACTGATTTGCACGAAAGTAAAATTATATAGCTATTGCAGAATTGACTTATTCATATAACCGAAAAAATTGCACTTTCTTACAATAGCTTTAGACCTAAAGTCGATTTTCTTGTAAATTGTATTTCAGTTGCGTGAGCACTGTACCGCTTAAGCCGAAAAACATGAATTTTACTGATTTGAGCGAAAGTCAAATTATATTGTTATTGCAGGATTAACATATTCATATAACCGAAAAAGTTGCACTTTCTTAGGTTTTTACTTAAAGCCCATTTTCTTGTAAATTGTATGTTAATTACTTGAGCGCTGTACCCCTTAAGCCGAAAAACATCAATTTTACTGATTTGAGCGAAAGTAAAATTATAATGTTACTGCAGAATTTACATATTCATATAACCCAAAAAATTGTACTTTCTTAGTTTTAGACTTAGAGTCGATTTTCTTCTAAATTGTATGTCAATTGCGTGAGCACTGTACCGCTTAAACCGAAAAACATGAATTTTACTGATTTGAGCGAAAGTCAAATTATATTGTTATTGCAGAATTAACATATTCATATAACCGAAAAAATTGCACTTTCATAGTTTTAGACTTAAAGTCGATTTTCTTGTAAATTGTATTTCAGTTGCATGAGCACTGTACCGCTTAAGCCGAAAAACATGAATTTTATTGATTTGAGCGAAAGTCAAATTATATTGTTATTGCAGGATTAAAAAATTAATATTATCGAAAAAGTTGCACTTTCTTAGTTTTAGACTTAGAGTCGATTTTCTTCTAAATTGTATGTCAATTACTTGAGCGCTGTACCCCTTAAGCCGAAAAACATCAATATTACTGATTTGCGCGAAAGTAAAATTATAATGTTATTGCAGAATTTACATATTCATATAACCGAAAAAATTGCACTTGCTTAATTTTAGACTTAAAGTCGATTTTCTTGTAAATTGTATGTTAATCACTTGAGCACTGTACCGCATAAGCCGAAAAACATCAATTTTACTGATTTGAGCGAAAGTAAAATTATAATGTTATTGCAGAATTTACATATTCATATAACCGAAAAAATTGCACTTGCTTAATTTTAGACTTAAAGTCGATTTTCTTGTAAATTGTATGTTAATTACTTGAGCGCTGTACCCCTTAAGCCGAAAAACAACAATTTTACTGATTTGCGCGAAAGTAAAATTATATAGCTATTGCAGAATTGACATATTCATATAACCGAAAAAATTGCACTTTCTTACAATAGCTTTAGACCTAAAGTCGATTTTCTTGTAAATTGTATGTCAGTTGCGTGAGCACTGTACTACTTATGCCGAAAAACATGAATTTTACTGATTTGAGCGAAAGTCAAATTATATTGTTATTGCAGGATTAACAAATTAATATTACCGAAAAAGTTGCACTTTCTTAGGTTTAGACTCAAAGTCGATTTTTTTGTAAATTGTATGTCAATTGCGGCAGCACTGTACTGCTTAAGCCGAAAAACATCAATATTACTGATTTGCGCGAAAGTAAAATTATAATGTTATTGCAGAATTTACATATTCATATAACCGAGAAAATTGTACTTTCTTAGTTTTAGACTTAAAGTCGATTTTCTTGTAAATTGTATGTCAATTGCGTGAGCACTGTACTGCTTAAACCGATAAACATGAATTTTACTGATTTGCGCGAAAGTAAAATTATATAGCTATTGCAGAATTGACATATTCATATAACCGAAAAAATTGCACTTTCTTACAATAGCTTTAGACCTAAAGTCGATTTTCTTATAAATTGTATTTCAGTTGCGTGAGCACTGTACCGCTTAAGCCGAAAAACATGAATTTTACTGATTTGAGTGAAAGTCAAATTATATTGTTATTGCAGGATTAACAAATTAATATTACCGAAAAAGTTGCACTTTCTTAGGCTTAGACTCAAAGTCGATTTTCTTGTAAATTGTATGTTAATTGCGGCAGCACTGTGCTGCTTAAGCCGAAAAACATCAATATTACTGATTTGCGCGAAAGTAAAATTATAATGTTATTGCAGAATTTACATATTCATATAACCGAAAAAATTGCACTTGCTTAATTTTAGACTTAAAGTCGATTTTCTTGTAAATTGTATTTAGTTGCGTGAGCACTGTACCGCTTAAGCCGAAAAACATGAATTTTACTGATTTGAGCGAAAGTAAAATTATATTGTTATTGCTGGATTAACAAATTAATATTACCGAAAAAGTTGCACTTTCTTAGGTTAAGACTCAAATTATCTTGTAAATTGTATGTCAATTGCGGCAGCACTGTACTGCTTAAGCCGAAAAACATCAATATTACTGATTTGCGCGAAAGTAAAATTATAATGTTATTGCAGAATTTACATATTCATATAACCGAAAAAATTGTACTTTCTTAGTTTTAGACTTAAAGTCGATTTTCTTCTAAATTGTATGTTAATTGCGTGAGCACTGTACCGCATAAGCCGAAAAACATCAATTTTACTGATTTGCGCGAAAGTAAAATTATAATGTTAATGCAGGATTAACAAATTAATATAACCGAAAAAATTGCACTTTCTTAATTTTAGACTTAAAGTCGATTTTCTTGTAAATTGTATGTTAATCACTTGAGCACTGTACCGCATAAGCCGAAAAACATCAATTATACTGATTTGCGCGAAAGTAAAACTATAATGTTATTGCAGGATTAACAACTTAATATTACCGAAAAAGTTGCACTTTCTTAGGTTTAGACTCAAAGTCGATTTTCTTGTAAATTGTATGTTAATCACTTGAGCACTGTACCGCATAAGCCGAAAAACATTAATTTTACTGATTTGCGCGAAAGTAAAACTATAATGTTATTGCAGGATTACCAACTTAATATTACCGAAAAAGTTGCACTTTCTTTGGTTTAGACTCAAAGTCGATTTTCTTGTAAATGGTATGTTAATCACCTGAGCACTGTACCGCATAAGCCGAAAAACAACAATTTTACTGATTTGCGCGAAAGTAAAATTATATAGCTATTGCAGAATTGACATATTCATATAACCGAAAAAATTGCACTTTGTTACAATAGCTTTAGACCTAAAGTCGATTTTCTTATAAATTGTATTTCAGTTGCGTGAGCACTGTACCGCTTAAGCCGAAAAACATGAATTTTACTGATTTGAGTGAAAGTCAAATTATATTGTTATTGCAGGATTAACAAATTAATATTACCGAAAAAGTTGCACTTTCTTAGGCTTAGACTCAAAGTCGATTTTCTTGTAAATTGAATGTCAATTGCGGCAGCACTGTGCTGCTTAAGCCGAAAAACATCAATATTACTGATTTGCGCGAAAGTAAAATTATAATGTTATTGCAGAATTTACATATTTATATAACCGAAAAAATTGCACTTGCTTAATTTTAGACTTAAAGTCGATTTTCTTGTAAATTGTATTTAGTTGCGTGAGCACTGTACCGCTTAAGCCGAAAAACATGAATTTTACTGATTTGAGCGAAAGTAAAATTATATTGTTATTGCAGGATTAACAAATTAATATTACCGAAAAAGTTGCACTTTCTTAGGTTAAGACTCAAATTATCTTGTAAATTGTATGTCAATTGCGGCAGCACTGTACTGCTTAAGCCGAAAAACATCAATATTACTGATTTGCGCGAAAGTAAAATTATAATGTTATTGCAGAATTTACATATTCATATAACCGAAAAAATTGTACTTTCTTAGTTTTAGACTTAAAGTCGATTTTCTTCTAAATTGTATGTTAATTGCGTGAGCACTGTACCGCATAAGCCGAAAAACATCAATTTTACTGATTTGCGCGAAAGTAAAATTATAATGTTAATGCAGGATTAACAAATTAATATAACCGAAAAAATTGCACTTTCTTAATTTTAGACTTAAAGTCGATTTTCTTGTAAATTGTATGTTAATCACTTGAGCACTGTACCGCATAAGCCGAAAAACATCAATTTTACTGATTTGAGCGAAAGTAAAATTATAATGTTATTGCAGAATTTACATATTCATATAACCGAAAAAATTGCACTTGCTTAATTTTAGACTTAAAGTCGATTTTCTTGTAAATTGTATGTTAATTACTTGAGCGCTGTACCCCTTAAGCCGAAAAACAACAATTTTACTGATTTGCGCGAAAGTAAAATTATATAGCTATTGCAGAATTGACATATTCATATAACCGAAAAAATTGCACTTTCTTACAATAGCTTTAGACCTAAAGTCGATTTTCTTATAAATTGTATTTCAGTTGCGTGAGCACTGTACCGCTTAAGCCGAAAAACATGAATTTTACTGATTTGAGTGAAAGTCAAATTATATTGTTATTGCAGGATTAACAAATTAATATTACCGAAAAAGTTGCACTTTCTTAGGCTTAGACTCAAAGTCGATTTTCTTGTAAATTGTATGTTAATTGCGGCAGCACTGTGCTGCTTAAGCCGAAAAACATCAATATTACTGATTTGCGCGAAAGTAAAATTATAATGTTATTGCAGAATTTACATATTCATATAACCGAAAAAATTGCACTTGCTTAATTTTAGACTTAAAGTCGATTTTCTTGTAAATTGTATTTAGTTGCGTGAGCACTGTACCGCTTAAGCCGAAAAACATGAATTTTACTGATTTGAGCGAAAGTAAAATTATATTGTTATTGCTGGATTAACAAATTAATATTACCGAAAAAGTTGCACTTTCTTAGGTTAAGACTCAAATTATCTTGTAAATTGTATGTCAATTGCGGCAGCACTGTACTGCTTAAGCCGAAAAACATCAATATTACTGATTTGCGCGAAAGTAAAATTATAATGTTATTGCAGAATTTACATATTCATATAACCGAAAAAATTGTACTTTCTTAGTTTTAGACTTAAAGTCGATTTTCTTGTAAATTGTATGTTAATTACTTGAGCGCTGTACCGCATAAGCCGAAAAACATCAATTTTACTGATTTGCGCGAAAGTAAAATTATAATGTTAATGCAGGATTAACAAATTAATATAACCGAAAAAATTGCACTTTCTTAATTTTAGACTTAAAGTCGATTTTCTTGTAAATTGTATGTTAATCACTTGAGCACTGTACCGCATAAGCCGAAAAACATCAATTATACTGATTTGCGCGAAAGTAAAACTATAATGTTATTGCAGGATTAACAACTTAATATTACCGAAAAAGTTGCACTTTCTTAGGTTTAGACTCAAAGTCGATTTTCTTGTAAATTGTATGTTAATCACTTGAGCACTGTACCGCATAAGCCGAAAAACATTAATTTTACTGATTTGCGCGAAAGTAAAACTATAATGTTATTGCAGGATTACCAACTTAATATTACCGAAAAAGTTGCACTTTCTTTGGTTTAGACTCAAAGTCGATTTTCTTGTAAATGGTATGTTAATCACCTGAGCACTGTACCGCATAAGCCGAAAAACAACAATTTTACTGATTTGCGCGAAAGTAAAATTATATAGCTATTGCAGAATTGACATATTCATATAACCGAAAAAATTGCACTTTGTTACAATAGCTTTAGACCTAAAGTCGATTTTCTTATAAATTGTATTTCAGTTGCGTGAGCACTGTACCGCTTAAGCCGAAAAACATGAATTTTACTGATTTGAGTGAAAGTCAAATTATATTGTTATTGCAGGATTAACAAATTAATATTACCGAAAAAGTTGCACTTTCTTAGGCTTAGACTCAAAGTCGATTTTCTTGTAAATTGAATGTCAATTGCGGCAGCACTGTGCTGCTTAAGCCGAAAAACATCAATATTACTGATTTGCGCGAAAGTAAAATTATAATGTTATTGCAGAATTTACATATTTATATAACCGAAAAAATTGCACTTGCTTAATTTTAGACTTAAAGTCGATTTTCTTGTAAATTGTATTTAGTTGCGTGAGCACTGTACCGCTTAAGCCGAAAAACATGAATTTTACTGATTTGAGCGAAAGTAAAATTATATTGTTATTGCAGGATTAACAAATTAATATTACCGAAAAAGTTGCACTTTCTTAGGTTAAGACTCAAATTATCTTGTAAATTGTATGTCAATTGCGGCAGCACTGTACTGCTTAAGCCGAAAAACATCAATATTACTGATTTGCGCGAAAGTAAAATTATAATGTTATTGCAGAATTTACATATTCATATAACCGAAAAAATTGTACTTTCTTAGTTTTAGACTTAAAGTCGATTTTCTTCTAAATTGTATGTTAATTGCGTGAGCACTGTACCGCATAAGCCGAAAAACATCAATTTTACTGATTTGCGCGAAAGTAAAATTATAATGTTAATGCAGGATTAACAAATTAATATAACCGAAAAAATTGCACTTTCTTAATTTTAGACTTAAAGTCGATTTTCTTGTAAATTGTATGTTAATCACTTGAGCACTGTACCGCATAAGCCAAAAAACATCAATTATACTGATTTGCGCGAAAGTAAAACTATAATGTTATTGCAGGATTAACAAATTAATATTACCGAAAAAGTTGCACTTTCTTAGGTTTAGACTCAAAGTCGATTTTCTTGTAAATTGTATGTTAATCACTTGAGCACTGTACCGCATAAGCCGAAAAACATTAATTTTACTGATTTGCGCGAAAGTAAAACTATAATGTTATTGCAGGATTACCAACTTAATAATACCGAAAAAGTTGCACTTTCTTTGGTTTAGACTCAAAGTCGATTTTCTTGTAAATGGTATGTTAATCACCTGAGCACTGTACCGCATAAGCCGAAAAACAACAATTTTACTGATTTGCGCGAAAGTAAAATTATATAGCTATTGCAGAATTGACATATTCATATAACCGAAAAAATTGCACTTTCTTACAATAGCTTTAGACCTAAAGTCGATTTTCTTGTAAATTGTATTTCAGTTGCGTGAGCACTGTACCGCTTAAGCCGAAAAACATGAATTTTACTGATTTGAGTGAAAGTCAAATTATATTGTTATTGCAGAATTAACATATTCATATAACCGAAAAAGTTGCACTTTCTTAGGTTTTTACTTAAAGCCGATTTTCTTGTAAATTGTATGTTAATTACTTGAGCGCTGTACCCCTTAAGCCGAAAAACATCAATTTTACTGATTTGAGCGAAAGTAAAATTATAATGTTACTGCAGAATTTACATATTCGTATAACCCAAAAAATTGTACTTTCTTAGTTTTAGACTTAGAGTCGATTTTCTTCTAAATTGTATGTCAATTGCGTGAGCACTGTACCGCTTAAACCGAAAAACATGAATTTTACTGATTTGAGCGAAAGTCAAATTATATTGTTATTGCAGAATTAACATATTCATATAACCGAAAAAATTGCACTTTCATAGTTTTAGACTTAAAGTCGATTTTCTTGTAAATTGTATTTCAGTTGCATGAGCACTGTACCGCTTAAGCCGAAAAACATGAATTTTATTAATTTGAGCGAAAGTCAAATTATATTGTTATTGCAGGATTAAAAAATTAATATTATCGAAAAAGTTGCACTTTCTTAGGTTTAGACTCAAAGTCGATTTTTTTGTAAATTGTATGTCAATTGCGGCAGCACTGTACTGCTTAAGCCGAAAAACATCAATATTACTGATTTGCGCGAAAGTAAAATTATAATGTTATTGCAGAATTTACATATTCATATAACCGAGAAAATTGTACTTTCTTAGTTTTAGACTTAAAGTCGATTTTCTTGTAAATTGTATGTCAATTGCGTGAGCACTGTACTGCTTAAACCGATAAACATGAATTTTACTGATTTGCGCGAAAGTCAAATTATATTGTTATTGCAGAATTGACATATTCATATAAAAGAAAAAATTGCACTTTCTTAGTTTTAGACTTAAAGTCTGTTTTCTTGTAAATTGTATTTCAGTTGCGTGAGCACTGTACCGCTTAAGCCGAAAAACATGAATTTTACTGATTTGAGCGAAAGTCAAATTATATTGTTATTGCAGGATTAACAAATTAATATTACCGAAAAAGTTGCACTTTCTTAGGTTTAGACTAAAAGTCGATTTTTTTGCAAATAGTATGTATATTGCGGCAGCACTGTACTGCTTAAGCCGAAAAACATCAATATTACTGATTTCCGCGGAAGTAAAATTATAATGTTATTGCAGAATTTACATATTCATATAACCGAAAAAATTGTACTTTCTTAGTTTTAGACTTAAACTCGATTTGCTTCTAAACTGTATGTCAATTGCGTGAGCACTGTACTGCTTATGCCGAAAAACATGAATTTTACTGATTTGAGCGAAAGTCAAATTATATAGTTATTGCAGGATTAACAAATTAATATTACCGAAAAAGTTGCACTTTCTTAGGTTTAGACTCAAAGTCGATTTTCTTGTAAAATGTATGTCAGTTGCGTGAGCACTGTACTGCTTATGCCGAAAAACATGAATTTTACTGATTTGAGCGAAAGTCAAATTATATTGATTTTGCAGGATTAACAAATTAATATTACCGAAAAAGTTGCACTTTCTTAGGTTTACACTCAAAGTCGATTTTCTTGTAAATTGTATGTCAGTTGCGTGAGCACTGTACTGCTTATGCCGAAAAACATGAATTTTACTGATTTGAGCGAAAGTCAAATTATATTGATTTTGCAGGATTAACAAATTAATATTACCGAAAAAGTTGCACTTTCTTAGGTTTACACTCAAAGTCGATTTTCTTGTAAATTGTATGTCAGTTGCGTGAGCACTGTACTGCTTAAGCCGAAAAACATAAATTTTACTGATTTGAGCGAAAGTCAAATTATATTGTTATTGCAGGATTAACAAATTAATATTACCGAAAAAGTTGCACTATCTTAGGTTTAGACTCAAAGTCGATTTTTTTGTAAATTGTATGTTAATCACTTGAGCACTGTACTGCATAAGCCGAAAAACAACAATTTTACTGATTTGCGCGAAAGTAAAATTATATAGCTATTGCAGAATTGACATATTCATATAACCGAAAAAATTGCACTTTCTTACAATAGCTTTAGACCTAAAGTCGATTTTCTTGTAAATTGTATTTCAGTTGCGTGAGCACTGTACCGCTTAAGCCGAAAAACATGAATTTTACTGATTTGAGTGAAAGTCAAATTATATTGTTATTGCAGAATTAACATATTCATATAACCGAAAAAGTTGCACTTTCTTAGGTTTTTACTTAAAGCCGATTTTCTTGTAAATTGTATGTTAATTACTTGAGCGCTGTACCCCTTAAGCCGAAAAACATCAATTTTACTGATTTGAGCGAAAGTAAAATTATAATGTTACTGCAGAATTTACATATTCGTATAACCCAAAAAATTGTACTTTCTTAGTTTTAGACTTAGAGTCGATTTTCTTCTAAATTGTATGTCAATTGCGTGAGCACTGTACCGCTTAAACCGAAAAACATGAATTTTACTGATTTGAGCGAAAGTCAAATTATATTGTTATTGCAGAATTAACATATTCATATAACCGAAAAAATTGCACTTTCATAGTTTTAGACTTAAAGTCGATTTTCTTGTAAATTGTATTTCAGTTGCATGAGCACTGTACCGCTTAAGCCGAAAAACATGAATTTTATTAATTTGAGCGAAAGTCAAATTATATTGTTATTGCAGGATTAAAAAATTAATATTATCGAAAAAGTTGCACTTTCTTAGGTTTAGACTCAAAGTCGATTTTTTTGTAAATTGTATGTCAATTGCGGCAGCACTGTACTGCTTAAGCCGAAAAACATCAATATTACTGATTTGCGCGAAAGTAAAATTATAATGTTATTGCAGAATTTACATATTCATATAACCGAGAAAATTGTACTTTCTTAGTTTTAGACTTAAAGTCGATTTTCTTGTAAATTGTATGTCAATTGCGTGAGCACTGTACTGCTTAAACCGATAAACATGAATTTTACTGATTTGCGCGAAAGTCAAATTATATTGTTATTGCAGAATTGACATATTCATATAAAAGAAAAAATTGCACTTTCTTAGTTTTAGACTTAAAGTCTGTTTTCTTGTAAATTGTATTTCAGTTGCGTGAGCACTGTACCGCTTAAGCCGAAAAACATGAATTTTACTGATTTGAGCGAAAGTCAAATTATATTGTTATTGCAGGATTAACAAATTAATATTACCGAAAAAGTTGCACTTTCTTAGGTTTAGACTAAAAGTCGATTTTTTTGCAAATAGTATGTATATTGCGGCAGCACTGTACTGCTTAAGCCGAAAAACATCAATATTACTGATTTCCGCGGAAGTAAAATTATAATGTTATTGCAGAATTTACATATTCATATAACCGAAAAAATTGTACTTTCTTAGTTTTAGACTTAAACTCGATTTGCTTCTAAACTGTATGTCAATTGCGTGAGCACTGTACTGCTTATGCCGAAAAACATGAATTTTACTGATTTGAGCGAAAGTCAAATTATATAGTTATTGCAGGATTAACAAATTAATATTACCGAAAAAGTTGCACTTTCTTAGGTTTAGACTCAAAGTCGATTTTCTTGTAAAATGTATGTCAGTTGCGTGAGCACTGTACTGCTTATGCCGAAAAACATGAATTTTACTGATTTGAGCGAAAGTCAAATTATATTGATTTTGCAGGATTAACAAATTAATATTACCGAAAAAGTTGCACTTTCTTAGGTTTACACTCAAAGTCGATTTTCTTGTAAATTGTATGTCAGTTGCGTGAGCACTGTACTGCTTATGCCGAAAAACATGAATTTTACTGATTTGAGCGAAAGTCAAATTATATTGATTTTGCAGGATTAACAAATTAATATTACCGAAAAAGTTGCACTTTCTTAGGTTTACACTCAAAGTCGATTTTCTTGTAAATTGTATGTCAGTTGCGTGAGCACTGTACTGCTTAAGCCGAAAAACATAAATTTTACTGATTTGAGCGAAAGTCAAATTATATTGTTATTGCAGGATTAACAAATTAATATTACCGAAAAAGTTGCACTATCTTAGGTTTAGACTCAAAGTCGATTTTTTTGTAAATTGTATGTTAATCACTTGAGCACTGTACTGCATAAGCCGAAAAACAACAATTTTACTGATTTGCGCGAAAGTAAAATTATATAGCTATTGCAGAATTGACATATTCATATAACCGAAAAAATTGCACTTTCTTACAATAGCTTTAGACCTAAAGTCGATTTTCTTGTAAATTGTATTTCAGTTGCGTGAGCACTGTACCGCTTAAGCCGAAAAACATGAATTTTACTGATTTGAGTGAAAGTCAAATTATATTGTTATTGCAGAATTAACATATTCATATAACCGAAAAAGTTGCACTTTCTTAGGTTTTTACTTAAAGCCGATTTTCTTGTAAATTGTATGTTAATTACTTGAGCGCTGTACCCCTTAAGCCGAAAAACATCAATTTTACTGATTTGAGCGAAAGTAAAATTATAATGTTACTGCAGAATTTACATATTCGTATAACCCAAAAAATTGTACTTTCTTAGTTTTAGACTTAGAGTCGATTTTCTTCTAAATTGTATGTCAATTGCGTGAGCACTGTACCGCTTAAACCGAAAAACATGAATTTTACTGATTTGAGCGAAAGTCAAATTATATTGTTATTGCAGAATTAACATATTCATATAACCGAAAAAATTGCACTTTCATAGTTTTAGACTTAAAGTCGATTTTCTTGTAAATTGTATTTCAGTTGCATGAGCACTGTACCGCTTAAGCCGAAAAACATGAATTTTATTAATTTGAGCGAAAGTCAAATTATATTGTTATTGCAGGATTAAAAAATTAATATTATCGAAAAAGTTGCACTTTCTTAGGTTTAGACTCAAAGTCGATTTTTTTGTAAATTGTATGTCAATTGCGGCAGCACTGTACTGCTTAAGCCGAAAAACATCAATATTACTGATTTGCGCGAAAGTAAAATTATAATGTTATTGCAGAATTTACATATTCATATAACCGAGAAAATTGTACTTTCTTAGTTTTAGACTTAAAGTCGATTTTCTTGTAAATTGTATGTCAATTGCGTGAGCACTGTACTGCTTAAACCGATAAACATGAATTTTACTGATTTGCGCGAAAGTCAAATTATATTGTTATTGCAGAATTGACATATTCATATAAAAGAAAAAATTGCATTTTCTTAGTTTTAGACTTAAAGTCTGTTTTCTTGTAAATTGTATTTCAGTTGCGTGAGCACTGTACCGCTTAAGCCGAAAAACATTAATTTTACTGATTTGAGCGAAAGTCAAATTATATTGTTATTGCAGGATTAACAAATTAATATTACCGAAAAAGTTGCACTTTCTTAGGTTTAGACTAAAAGTCGATTTTTTTGCAAATAGTATGTATATTGCGGCAGCACTGTACTGCTTAAGTCGAAAAACATCAATATTACTGATTTCCGCGGAAGTAAAATTATAATGTTATTGCAGAATTTACATATTCATATAACCGAAAAAATTGTACTTTCTTAGTTTTAGACTTAAACTCGATTTGCTTCTAAACTGTATGTCAATTGCGTGAGCACTGTACTGCTTATGCCGAAAAACATGAATTTTACTGATTTGAGCGAAAGTCAAATTATATAGTTATTGCAGGATTAACAAATTAATATTACCGAAAAAGTTGCACTTTCTTAGGTTTAGACTCAAAGTCGATTTTCTTGTAAAATGTATGTCAGTTGCGTGAGCACTGTACTGCTTATGCCGAAAAACATGAATTTTACTGATTTGAGCGAAAGTCAAATTATATTGATTTTGCAGGATTAACAAATTAATATTACCGAAAAAGTTGCACTTTCTTAGGTTTACACTCAAAGTCGATTTTCTTGTAAATTGTATGTCAGTTGCGTGAGCACTGTACTGCTTAAGCCGAAAAACATAAATTTTACTGATTTGAGCGAAAGTCAAATTATATTGTTATTGCAGGATTAACAAATTAATATTACCGAAAAAGTTGCACTATCTTAGGTTTAGACTCAAAGTCGATTTTTTTGTAAATTGTATGTTAATCACTTGAGCACTGTACTGCATAAGCCGAAAAACAACAATTTTACTGATTTGCACGAAAGTAAAATTATATAGCTATTGCAGAATTGACTTATTCATATAACCGAAAAAATTGCACTTTCTTACAATAGCTTTAGACCTAAAGTCGATTTTCTTGTAAATTGTATTTCAGTTGCGTGAGCACTGTACCGCTTAAGCCGAAAAACATGAATTTTACTGATTTGAGCGAAAGTCAAATTATATTGTTATTGCAGGATTAACATATTCATATAACCGAAAAAGTTGCACTTTCTTAGGTTTTTACTTAAAGCCGATTTTCTTGTAAATTGTATGTTAATTACTTGAGCGCTGTACCCCTTAAGCCGAAAAACATCAATTTTACTGATTTGAGCGAAAGTAAAATTATAATGTTACTGCAGAATTTACATATTCATATAACCCAAAAAATTGTACTTTCTTAGTTTTAGACTTAGAGTCGATTTTCTTCTAAATTGTATGTCAATTGCGTGAGCACTGTACCGCTTAAACCGAAAAACATGAATTTTACTGATTTGAGCGAAAGTCAAATTATATTGTTATTGCAGAATTAACATATTCATATAACCGAAAAAATTGCACTTTCATAGTTTTAGACTTAAAGTCGATTTTCTTGTAAATTGTATTTCAGTTGCATGAGCACTGTACCGCTTAAGCCGAAAAACATGAATTTTATTGATTTGAGCGAAAGTCAAATTATATTGTTATTGCAGGATTAAAAAATTAATATTATCGAAAAAGTTGCACTTTCTTAGTTTTAGACTTAGAGTCGATTTTCTTCTAAATTGTATGTCAATTACTTGAGCGCTGTACCCCTTAAGCCGAAAAACATCAATATTACTGATTTGCGCGAAAGTAAAATTATAATGTTATTGCAGAATTTACATATTCATATAACCGAAAAAATTGCACTTGCTTAATTTTAGACTTAAAGTCGATTTTCTTGTAAATTGTATGTTAATTACTTGAGCGCTGTACCCCTTAAGCCGAAAAACATCAATTTTACTGATTTGAGCGAAAGTAAAATTATAATGTTATTGCAGAATTTACATATTCATATAACCGAAAAAATTGCACTTGCTTAATTTTAGACTTAAAGTCGATTTTCTTGTAAATTGTATGTTAATTACTTGAGCGCTGTACCCCTTAAACCGAAAAACAACAATTTTACTGATTTGCGCGAAAGAAAAATTATATAGCTATTGCAGAATTGACATATTCATATAACCGAAAAAATTGCACTTTCTTACAATAGCTTTAGACCTAAAGTCGATTTTCTTATAAATTGTATTTCAGTTGCGTGAGCACTGTACCGCTTAAGCCGAAAAACATGAATTTTACTGATTTGAGCGAAAGTCAAATTATATTGTTATTGCAGGATTAACAAATTAATATTACCGAAAAAGTTGCACTTTCTTAGGTTTAGACTAAAAGTCGATTTTTTTGCAAATAGTATGTATATTGCGGCAGCACTGTACTGCTTAAGCCGAAAAACATCAATATTACTGATTTCCGCGGAAGTAAAATTATAATGTTATTGCAGAATTTACATATTTATATAACCGAAAAAATTGTACTTTCTTAGTTTTAGACTTAAACTCGATTTGCTTCTAAACTGTATGTCAATTGCGTGAGCACTGTACCGCTTAAGCCGAAAAACATGAATTTTACTGATTTGAGCGAAAGTCAAATTATATTGATTTTGCAGGATTAACAAATTAATATTACCGAAAAAGTTGCACTTTCTTAGGTTTACACTCAAAGTCGATTTTCTTGTAAATTGTATGTCAGTTGCGTGAGCACTGTACTGCTTATGCCGAAAAACATGAATTTTACTGATTTGAGCGAAAGTCAAATTATATAGTTATCGCAGGATTAACAAATTAATATTACCGAAAAAGTTGCACTTTCTTAGGTTTAGACTCAAAGTCGATTTTCTTGTAAAATGTATGTCAGTTGCGTGACCACTGTACTGCTTATGCCGAAAAACATGAATTTTACTGATTTGAGCGAAAGTCAAATTATATTGGTTTTGCAGAATTAACATATTCATATAACCGAAAAAATTGCACTTTCTTAGTTTTAGACTTAAAGTCGATTTTCTTGTAAATTGTATTTCAGTTGCATGAGCACTGTACCGCTTAAGCCGAAAAACATGAATTTTACTGATTTGAGCGAAAGTCAAATTATATTGTTATTGCAGGATTAAAAAATTAATATTATCGAAAAAGTTGCACTTTCTTAGGTTTAGACTCAAAGTCGATTTTCTTCTAAATTGTATGTCAATTGCGGCAGCACTGTACTGCTTAAGCCGAAAAACATCAATACTACTGATTTGCGCGAAAGTAAAATTATAATGTTATTGCAGAATTTACATATTCATATAACCGAGAAAATTGTTAAAAAAATCTTAGTTTTAGACTTAAAGTCGATTTTCTTGTAAATTGTATGTCAATTGCGTGAGCACTGTACTGCTGAAACCGAAAAACATGAATTTTACTGATTTGAGCGAAAGTCAAATTATATTGTTATTGCAGAATTGACATATTCATATAACCAAAAATTGCACTTTCTTAGTTTTAGACTTAAAGTCGGTTTTCTTGTAAATTGCATTTCAGTTGCGTGAGCACTGTACCGCTTAAGCCGAAAAACATGAATTTTACTGATTTGAGCGAAAGTCAAATTATATTGTTATTGCAGAATTAACATATTCATATAACCGAAAAAATTGCACTTTCATAGTTTTAGACTTAAAGTCTATTTTCTTGTAAATTGTATTTCAGTTGCATGAGCACTGTACCGCTTAAGCCGAAAAACATGAATTTTATTGATTTGAGCGGAAGTCAAATTATATTGTTATTGCAGGATTAAAAAATTAATATTATCGAAAAAGTTGCACTTTCTTAGGTTTAGACTCAAAGTCGATTTTTTTGTAAATTGTATGTCAATTGCGGCAGCACTGTACTGCTTAAGCCGAAAAACATCAATATTACTGATTTGCGCGAAAGTAAAATTATAATGTTATTGCAGAATTTACATATTCATATAACCGAGAAAATTGTACTTTCTTAGTTTTAGACTTAAAGTCGATTTTCTTGTAAATTGTATGTCAATTGCGTGAGCACTGTACTGCTTAAACCGAAAAACATGAATTTTACTGATTTGCGCGAAAGTCAAATTATATTGTTATTGCAGAATTGACATATTCATATAACCGAAAAAATTGCACTTTCTTAGGTTTACACTCAAAGTCGATTTTCTTGTAAATTGTATGTCAGTTGCGTGAGCACTGTACTGCTTATGCCGAAAAACATGAATTTTACTGATTTGAGCGAAAGTCAAATTATATTGTTATTGCAGGATTAACAAATTAATATTACCGAAAAAGTTGCACTTTCTTAGGTTTAGACTCAAAGTCGATTTTCTTGTAAAATGTATGTCAGTTGCGTGAGCACTGTACCGCATAAGCCGAAAAACATCAATTTTACTGATTTGCGCGAAAGTAAAACTATAATGTTATTGCAGGAATAATAACTTAATATTACCGAAAAAGTTGCACTTTCTTAGGTTTAGACTCAAAGTCGATTTTCTTGTAAATTGTATGTTAATCACTTGAGCACTGTACCGCATAAGCCGAAAAACAACAATTTTACTGATTTGCGCGAAAGTAAAATTATATAGCTATTGCAGAATTGACATATTCATATAACCGAAAAAATTGCACTTTCTTACAATAGCTTTAGACCTAAATTCGATTTTCTTGTAAATTGTATTTCAGTTGCGTGAGCACTGTACCGCTTAAGCCGAAAAACATGAATTTTACTGATTTGAGCGAAAGTCAAATTATATTGTTATTGCAGGATTAACAAATTAATATTACCGAAAAAGTTGCACTTTCTTAGGTTTAGACTCAAAGTCGATTTTTTTGTAAATTGTATGTTAATCACTTGAGCACTGTACCGCATAAGCCGAAAATCATCAATTTTACTGATTAGCGCGAAAGTAAAATTATAATGTTATTGCAGAATTAACAACTTAATATTACCGAAAAAGTTGCACTTTCTTAGGTTTAGACTCAAAGTCGATTTTCTTTTAAATTGTATGTTAATCACTTGAGCACTGTACCGCATAAGCCGAAAAACATCAATTTTACTGATTTGCGCGTAAGTAAAATTATATTGCTATTGCAGAATTGACAAATTAATATAACCGAAAAAATTGCACTTTCTTAGGTTTAGACTTAAAGTCGATTTTCTTGTAAATTGTATGTTAATTTCGGTAGCACTGTACTGCTTAAGCCGAAAAACATTAATACCACTGATTTGCGCGAAAGTAAAATTATATTGTTATTGCAGAATTAACATATTCATATAACCGAAAAAATTGCACTTTCTTAGTTTTAGACTTAAAGTCGATTTTCTTGTAAATTGTATGTTAATTACTTGAGCGCTGTACCCCTTAGGCCGAAAAACATCAATTTTACTGATTTGAGCGAAAGTCAAATTATATTGTTTTTGCAGAATGAACATATTCATATAACCGAAAAAATTGCACTTTCTTAGTTTTAGACTTAAAGTCGATTTTCTTGTAAATTGTATTTCAGTTGCATGAGCACTGTACCGCTTAAGCCGAAAAACATGAATTTTACTGATTTGAGCGAAAGTCAAATTATATTGTTATTGCAGGATTAAAAAATTAATATTATCGAAAAAGTTGCACTTTCTTAGGTTTAGACTCAAAGTCGATTTTCTTCTAAATTGTATGTCAATTGCGGCAGCACTGTACTGCTTAAGCCGAAAAACATCAATACTACTGATTTGCGCGAAAGTAAAATTATAATGTTATTGCAGAATTTACATATTCATATAACCGAGAAAATTGTACTTTCTTAGTTTTAGACTTAAAGTCGATTTTCTTGTAAATTGTATGTCAATTGCGTGAGCACTGTACTGCTGAAACCGAAAAACATGAATTTTACTGATTTGAGCGAAAGTCAAATTATATTGTTATTGCAGAATTGACATATTCATATAACCAAAAATTGCACTTTCTTAGTTTTATACTTAAAGTCGGTTTTCTTGTAAATTGCATTTCAGTTGCGTGAGCACTGTACCGCTTAAGCCGAAAAACATGAATTTTACTGATTTGAGCGAAAGTCAAATTATATTCTTATTGCAGGATTAACAAATTAATATTATCGAAAAAGTTGCACTTTCTTAGGTTTAGACTCAAATTATCTTGTAAATTGTATGTCAATTGCGGCAGCACTGTACTGCTTGAGCCGAAAAACATCAATATTACTGAATAGCGCGAAAGTAAAATTATAATGTTAATGCAGAATTTACATATTCATATAACCGAAAAAATTGTACTTTCTTAGTTTTAGACTTAAAGTCGATTTTCTTGTAAATTGTATTTCAGTTGCGTGAGCAATGTACCGCTTAAGCCGAAAAACATGAATTTTACTGATTTGAGCGAAAGTCAAATTATATTGCTTTTGCAGGATTAACAAATTAATATTACCGAAAAAGTTGCACTTTCTTAGGTTTAGACTCAAAATCGATTTTCTGGTAAATTGTATGTCAGTTGCGTGAGCACTGTACTGCTTATGCCGAAAAACCGATAACCGAAAAAATTGTACTTTCTTAGTTTTAGACTTATCCTCGAATTGCTTCTAAATTGTATGTCAATTGCGTGAGCACTGTACCGCTTAAACCGAAAAACATGAATTTTACTGATTTGAGCGAAAGTCAAATTATATTGTTATTGCAGGATTAACAAATTAATATTACCGAAAAAGTTGCACTTTCTTAGTTTTAGACTTAAAGTCGATTTTCTTGTAAATTGTATTTCAGTTGCGTGAGCAATGTACCGCTTAAGCCGAAAAACATGAATTTTACTGATTTGAGCGAAAGTCAAATTATATTGCTTTTGCAGGATTAACAAATTAATATTACCGAAAAAGTTGCACTTTCTTAGGTTTAGACTCAAAGTCGATTTTCTGGTAAATTGTATGTCAGTTGCGTGAGCACTGTACTGCTTATGCCGAAAAACCGATAACCGAAAAAATTGTACTTTCTTAGTTTTAGACTTATCCTCGATTTGCTTCTAAATTGTATGTCAATTCCGTGAGCACTGTACCGCTTAAACCGAAAAACATGAATTTTACTGATTTGAGCGAAAGTCAAATTATATTGTTATTGCAGAATTGACATATTCATATAACCGAAAACATTGCACTTTCTTAGTTTTAGACTTAAACTCGATTTGCTTCTAATTTGTATGTCAATTGCGTTAGCACTGTACCGCTTAAACCGAAAAACATGAATTTTACTGATTTGAGCGAAAGTCAAATTATATTGTTATTGCAGAATTGACATATTCATATAACCGAAAACATTGCACTTTCTTAGTTTTAGACTTAAAGTCGATTTTCTTGTAAATTGTATTTCAGTTGCGTGAGCAATGTACCGCTTAAGCCGAAAAACATGAATTTTACTGATTTGAGCGAAAGTCAAATTATATTGCTTTTGCAGGATTAACAAATTAATATTACCGAAAAAGTTGCACTTTCTTAGGTTTAGACTCAAAGTCGATTTTCTGGTAAATTGTATGTCAGTTGCGTGAGCACTGTACTGCTTATGCCGAAAAACATGAATTTTACTGATTTCAGCGAAAGTCAAATTATATTGTTATTGCAGGATTAACAAATTAATATAACCGAAAAAGTTACACTTTCTTAGGTTCAGACTCAAAGTCGATTTTCTTGTAAATTGTATGTCAGTTGCGTGAGCACTGGACTGCTTATGCCGAAAAACATGAATTTTACTGATTTGAGCGAAAGCCAAATTATATTGTTATTGCAGGATTAACAAATTAATATTACCGAAAAAGTTGCACTTTCTTAGGTTTAGACTCAAAGTCGATTTTCTTGTAAATTGTATGTCAGTTGCGTGAGCACTGTACTACTTATGCCGAAAAACATGAATTTTACTGATTTGAGCGAAAGTCAAATTATATTGTTATTGCAGGATTAACAAATTAATATTACCGAAAAAGTTGCACTTTCTTAGGTTTAGACTCAAAGTCGATTTTGTTGTAAATTGTATGTATATTGCGGCAGCACTGTATTGCTTAAGCCGAAAAACATCAATATTACTGATTTCCGCGGAAGTAAAATTATAATGTTATTGCAGAATTTACATATTCATATAAAAGAAAAAATTGTACTTTCTTAGTTTTAGACTTAAAGTCGATTTGCTTCTAAATTGTATGTCAATTGCGTGAGCACTGTACCGCTTAAACCGAAAAATATGAACTTTACTGATTTGAGCGAAAGTCAAATTATATTGTTATTGCAGAATTAACATATTCATATAACCGAAAAAATTGCACTTTCTTAGTTGTAGTTTTAAAGTCGATTTTCTTGTAAATTGTATTTCAGTTGCATGAGCACTGTACCGCTTAAGCCGAAAAACATGAATTTTACTGATTTGAGCGAAAGTCAAATTATATTGTTATTGCAGGATTAACAAATTTATATTATCGAAAACCTTGCACTTTCTTAGGTTTAGACTCAAATTATCTTGTAAATTGTATGTCAATTGCGGCAGCACTGTACTGCTTAAGCCGAAAAACATCAATATTACTGAATAGCGCGAAAGTAAAATTATAATGTTATTGCAAAATTTACATATTCATATAACCGAAAAAATTGTACTTTCTTAGTTTTAGACTTAAAGTCGATTTTCTTCTAAATTGTATGTTAATTGCGTGAGCACTGTACCGCTTAAACCGATAAACATGAATTTTACTGATTTGAGCGAAAGTAAAATTATAATGTTATGCAGAATTTACATATTCATATAACCGAAAAAATTGCACTTTCTTAGTTTTAGACTTAAAGTCGATTTTCTTCTAAACTGTATGTTAATTGCGTGAGCACTGTACCGCTTAAACCGAAAAACATGAATTTTACTGATTTGAGCGAAAGTCAAATTATATTGTTATTGCAGGATTAACAAATTTATATTATCGAAAAAGTTGCACTTTCTTAGGTTTAGACTCAAATTATCTTTTAAATTGTATGTCAATTGCGGCAGCACTGTACTGCTTAAGCCGAAAAACATCAATATTACTGAATAGCGCGAAAGTAAAATTATAATGTTATTGCAAAATTTACATATTCATATAACCGGAAAAATTGTACTTTCTTAGTTTTAGACTTAAAGTCGATTTTCTTCTAAATTGTATGTTAATTGCGTGAGCACTGTACCGCTTAAACCGATAAACATGAATTTTACTGATTTGAGCGAAAGTAAAATTATAATGTTATTGCAAAATTTACATATTCATATAACCGAAAAAATTGTACTTTCTTAGTTTTGGACTTAAAGTCGATTTTCTTCTAAACTGTATGTTAATTGCGTGAGCACTGTACCGCTTAAACCGAAAAACATGAATTTTACTGATTTGAGTGAAAGTCAAATTATATTGTTATTGCAGGATTAACAAATTTATATTATCGAAAAAGTTGCACTTTCTTAGGTTTAGACTCAAATTATCTTGTAAATTGTATGTCAATTGCGGCAGCACTGTACTGCTTAAGCCGAAAAACATCAATATTACTGAATAGCGCGAAAGTAAAATTATAATGTTATTGCAAAATTTACATATTCATATAACCGAAAAAATTGTACTTTCTTAGTTTTAGACTTAAAGTCGATTTTCTTCTAAATTGTATTTCAGTTGCGTGAGCACTGTAAACTATAATGTTATGGCAGGATTACCAAATTAATATAAAAAAAGAAAAGAAAAAATTGAACTTTCTTAGATTTTTACTTAAAGCCGATTTTCTTGTAAATTGTATGTTAATCACTTGAGCACTGTACCGCATAAGCCGAAAATCATCAATTTTACTGATTTGCGTGAAAGTAAAATTATATAGCTATTGCAGAATTGACATATTCATATAACCGAAAAAATTGCACTTTCTTAGCTTTAGACTTAAAGTCGATTTTCTTGTAAATTGTATTTCAGTTGCGTGAGCACTGTAAACTATAATGTTATGGCAGGATTACCAAATTAATATAAAAAAAGAAAAGAAAAAATTGAACTTTCTTAGATTTTTACTTAAAGCCGATTTTCTTGTAAATTGTATGTTAATCACTTGAGCACTGTACCGCATAAGCCGAAAATCATCAATTTTACTGATTTGCGTGAAAGTAAAATTATATAGCTATTGCAGAATTGACATATTCATATAACCGAAAAAATTGCACTTTCTTAGCTTTAGACTTAAAGTCGATTTTCTTGTAAATTGTATTTCAGTTGCGTGAGCACTGTAAACTATAATGTTATGGCAGAATTAACAAATTAATATAAAAAAAAGAAAAGAAAAAATTGAACTTTCTTAGATTTTTACTTAAAGCCGATTTTCTTGTATATTGTATGTTAATTACTTAAGCGCTGTACCGCTTAGGCCGAAAAGCATCAATTTTACTGAATTGCGCGAAAGTAAAATTATAATGTTGTTGCAGAATTTACATATTCATATAACCGAAAAAATTGTACTTTCTTAGTTTTAGACTTAAAGTCCATTTGCTTCTAAATTGTATGTTAATTGCGTGAGCACTGTACCGCTTAAACCGAAAAACATGAATTTTACTGATTTGAGCGAAAGACAAATTATATTGTTATTGCAGGATTAACAAATTAGTATTACCGAAAAAGTTGCACTTTCTTAGGTTTAGACTCAAAGTCGATTTTCTTGTAAATTTTATGTCAGTTGCGTGAGCACTGTACTGCTTATGCCGAAAAACACTGTACTGCTTATACCGCAACTAACAAATATGCTTCCAAGCTATCATATAAATAGCAAGCATTGGCAAAAGGTTTCACACCTAAAGCTAGCAGATCCCAACTGCAACACCCCCGCTCAAATAGACATTCTATTAGGCAGCGATCTCATACCTCAGACAATACTCGAGGGTGTTGAGAAAATTTCAAACAAACTATTGGCACAAAATACTATTTTTGGGTGGATCCTAAGTGGACTAGTTTCGGAACCAGTTACCACCATGACCACTCAGGTTGAGGAAATCTCAAACGAATACCTCAGTTCACAATAATCCCATAACTCTAATTTCCCCCCAAGCGGATAAGAGAATGAAAGCAGAAGCTATAGTCTTACCGCAACTAACAACTATGCTTCCCAGCTATCATATAAATAGCCAGCATTGCCAAAAGGTTTCACACCTAAAGCTAGCAGATCCCAACTGCAACATCCCCGCTCAAATAGACATTCTATTAGGCAGCGATCTTATACCTCAGATAATACTCGAGGGTGTTGAGAAAATTTCAAACAAACTATTGGCACAAAATACTATTTTTGGGTGGATCCTAAGTGGACTAAGGAAATCTCAAACGAATACCTCAGTTCACAATAATCCCATTACTCTAATTTCCCCCCAAGCGGCTAAGAGAATTAAAGCAGAAGCTATAGTCTTACCGCAACTAACAAATATGCTTCCAAGCTATCATATAAATAGCAAGCATTGGCAAAAGGTTTCACACCTAAAGCTAGCAGATCCCAACTGCAACACCCCCGCTCAAATAGACATTCTATTAGGCAGCGATCTCATACCTCAGATAATACTCGAGGGTGTTGAGAAAATTTCAAACAAACTATTGGCACAAAATACTATTTTTGGGTGGTTCCTAAGTGGACTAGTGCCGGAACAAGTTACCACCATGACCACTCAGGTTTAGGAAATCTCAAACGAATACCTCAGTTCACAATAATCCCATTACTCGAATTTCCCTCCAAGCGGATAAGAGAATTAAAGCAGAAGCTATAGTCTTACCGCAACTAACAAATATGCTTCCCAGCTATCATATAAATAGCAAGCATTGGCAAAAGGTTTCACACCTAAAGCTAGCAGATCCCAACTGCAACAACCCCTCAAATAGACATTCTATTAGGCAGCGATCTCATACCTCAGATAATACTCGAGGGTGTTGAGAAAATTTCAAACAAACTATTGGCACAAAATACTATTTCTGGGTGGATCCTAAGTGGACTAGTTTCGGAACCAGTTACCACCATGACCACTCAGGTTGAGGAAATCTCAAACGAATACCTCAGTTCACAATAATCCCATTACTCTAATTTCCCCCCAAGCGGATAAGAGAATTAAAGCAGAAGCTATAGTCTTACCGCAACTAACAAATATGCTTCCAAGCTATCATATAAATAGCAAGCATTGGCAAAAGGTTTCACACCTAAAGCTAGCAGATCCCAACTGCAACACCCCCGCTCAAATAGACATTCTATTAGGCAGCGATCTCATACCTCAGATAATACTCGAGGGTGTTGAGAAAATTTCAAACAAACTATTGGCACAAAATACTATTTTTGGGTGGATCCTAAGTGGACTACTTTCGGAACCAGTTACCACCATGACCACTCAGGTTGATGAAATCTCAAACGAATACCTCAGTTCACAATAATCCCATTACTCTAATTTCCCCTTAAGCGGATAAGAGAATTAAAGCAGAAGCTATAGTCTTACCGCAATTAACAAATATGCTTCCAAGCTATCATATAAATAGCAAGCATTGGCAAAAGGTTTCACACCTAAAGCTAGCAGATCCCAACTGCAACACCCCCGCTCAAATAGACATTCTATTAGGCAGCGATCTCATACCTCAGATAATACTCGAGGGTGTTGAGAAAATTTCAAACAAACTATTGGCACAAAATACTATTTTTGGGTGGATCCTAAGTGGACTAGTTTCGGAACCAGTTACCACCATGACCACTCAGGTTGAGGAAATCTCAAACGAATACCTCAGTTCACAATAATCCCATTACTCTAATTTCCCCCCAAGCGGATAAGAGAATTAAAGCAGAAGCTATAGTCTTACCGCAACTAACAAATATGCTTCCAAGCTATCATATAAATAGCAAGCATTGGCAAAAGGTTTCACACCTAAAGCTAGCAGATCCCAACTGCAACACCCCCGCTCAAATAGACATTCTATTAGGCAGCGATCTCATACCTCAGATAATACTCGAGGGTGTTGAGAAAATTTCAAACAAACTATTGGCACAAAATACTATTTTTGGGTGGATCCTAAGTGGACTAGTTTCGGAACCAGTTACCACCATGACCACTCAGGTTGAGGAAATCTCAAACGAATACCTCAGTTCAAAATAATCCCATTACTCTAATTTCCCCCCAAGCGGATAAGAGAATTAAAGCAGAAGCTATAGTCTTACCGCAACTAACAAATATGCTTCCAAGCTATCATATAAATAGCAAGCATTGGCAAAAGGTTTCACACCTAAAGCTAGCAGATCCCAACTGCAACACCCCCGCTCAAATAGACATTCTATTAGGCAGCGATCTCATATCTCAGATAATACTCGAGGGTGTTGAGAAAATTTCAAACAAACTATTGGCACAAAATACTATTTTTGGGTGGATCCTAAGTGGACTAGTGCCGGAACCAGTTACCATCATGACCACTCAGGTTTAGGAAATCTCAAACGAATACCTCAGTTCACAATAATCCCATTACTCGAATTTCCCTCCAAGCGGATAAGAGAATTAAAGCAGAAGCTATAGTCTTACCGCAACTAACAAATATGCTTCCCAGCTATCATATAAATAGCAAGCATTGGCAAAAGGTTTCACACCTAAAGCTAGCAGATCCCAACTGCAACACCCCCCTCAAATAGACATTCTATTAGGCAGCGATCTCATACCTCAGATAATACTCGAGGGTATTGAGAAAATTTCAAACAAACTATTGGCACAAAATACTATTTTTGGGTGGATCCTAAGTGGACTAGTTTCGGAACCAGTTACCACCATGACCACTCAGGTTGAGGAAATCTCAAACGAATACCTCAGTTCACAATAATCCCATTACTCTAATTTCCCCCCAAGCGGATAAGAGAATTAAAGCAGAAGCTATAGTCTTACCGCAACTAACAAATATGCTTCCAAGCTATCATATAAATAGCAAGCATTGGCAAAAGGTTTCACACCTAAAGCTAGCAGATCCCAACTGCAACACCCCCGCTCAAATAGACATTCTATTAGGCAGCGATCTCATACCTCAGATAATACTCGAGGGTGTTGAGAAAATTTCAAACAAACTATTGGCACAAAATACTATTTTTGGGTGGATCCTAAGTGGACTACTTTCGGAACCAGTTACCACCATGACCACTCAGGTTGAGGAAATCTCAAACGAATACCTCAGTTCACAATAATCCCATTACTCTAATTTCCCCTTAAGCGGATAAGAGAATTAAAGCAGAAGCTATAGTCTTACCGCAATTAACAAATATGCTTCCAAGCTATCATATAAATAGCAAGCATTGGCAAAAGGTTTCACACCTAAAGCTAGCAGATCCCAACTGCAACACCCCCGCTCAAATAGACATTCTATTAGGCAGCGATCTCATACCTCAGATAATACTCGAGGGTGTTGAGAAAATTTCAAACAAACTATTGGCACAAAATACTATTTTTGGGTGGATCCTAAGTGGACTAGTGCCGGAACCAGTTACCACCATGACCACTCAGGTTTAGGAAATCTCAAACGAATACCTCAGTTCACAATAATCCCATTACTCGAATTTCCCTCCAAGCGGATAAGAGAATTAAAGCAGAAGCTATAGTCTTACCGCAACTAACAAATATGCTTCCCAGCTATCATATAAATAGCAAGCATTGGCAAAAGGTTTCACACCTAAAGCTAGCAGATCCCAACTGCAACACCCCCCTCAAATAGACATTCTATTAGGCAGCGATCTCATACCTCAGATAATACTCGAGGGTGTTGAGAAAATTTCAAACAAACTATTGGCACAAAATACTATTTCTGGGTGGATCCTAAGTGGACTAGTTTCGGAACCAGTTACCACCATGACCACTCAGGTTGAGGAAATCTCAAACGAATACCTCAGTTCACAATAATCCCATTACTCTAATTTCCCCCCAAGCGGATAAGAGAATTAAAGCAGAAGCTATAGTCTTACCGCAACTAACAAATATGCTTCCTAGCTATCATATAAATAGCAAGCATTGGCAAAAGGTTTCACACCTAAAGCTAGCAGATCCCAACTGCAACACCCCCGCTCAAATAGACATTCTATTAGGCAGCGATCTCATACCTCAGATAATACTCGAGGGTGTTGAGAAAATTTCAAACAAACTATTGGCACAAAATACTATTTTGGGTGGATCGTAAGTGGACTAGTTTCGGAACCAGTTACCACCATGACCGCTCAGGTTGAGGAAATCTCAAACGAATACCTCAGTTCACAATTATCCCATTACTCTAATTTCCCCCCAAGCGGATAAGAGAATTAAAGCAGAAGCTATAGTCTTACCGCAACTAACAAATATGATTCCCAGCTATCATATAAATAGCAAGCATTGGCAAAAGGTTTCACACCTAAAGCTAGCAGATCCCAACTGCAACACCCCCTCTCAAATAGAGATTCTTTTAGGCAGCGATCTCATACCTCAGATAAAACTCGAGGGTGTTGAGAAAATTTCAAACAAACTATTGGCACAAAATACTATTTTTGGGTGGATCCTAAGTGGACTAGTTTCGGAACCAGTTACCACCATGACCACTCAGGTTGAGGAAATCTCAAACGAATACCTCAGTTCACAATAATCCCATTACTCTAATTTCCCCCCAAGCGGATAAGAGAATTAAAGCAGAAGCTATAGTCTTACCGCAACTAACAAATATGCTTCCAAGCTATCATATAAATAGCAAGCATTGGCAAAAGGTTTCACACCTAAAGCTAGCAGATCCCAACTGCAACACCCCCGCTCAAATAGACATTCTATTAGGCAGCGATCTCATATCTCAACTAATACTCGAGGGTGTTGAGAAAATTTCAAACAAACTATTGGCACAAAATACTATTTTTGGGTGGATCCTATGTGGACTAGTGCCGGAACCAGTTACCACCATGGCCACTCAGGTTTAGGAAATCTCAAACGAATACCTCAGTTCACAATAATCCCATTACTCGAATTTCCCTCCAAGCGGATAAGAGAATTAAAGCAGAAGCTATAGTCTTACCGCAACTAACAAATATGCTTCCCAGCTATCATATAAATAGCAAGCATTGGCAAAAGGTTTCACACCTAAAGCTAGCAGATCCCAACTGCAACACCCCCCTTAAATAGACATTCTATTAGGCAGCGATCTCATACCTCAGATAATACTCGAGGGTGTTGAGAAAATTTCAAACAAACTATTGGCACAAAATACTATTTCTGGGTGGATCCTAAGTGGACTAGTTTCGGAACCAGTTACCACCATGACCACTCAGGTTGAGGAAATCTCAAACGAATACCTCAGTTCACAATAATCCCATTACTCTAATTTCCCCCCAAGCGGATAAGAGAATTAAAGCAGAAGCTATAGTCTTACCGCAACTAACAAATATGCTTCCAAGCTATCATATAAATAGCAAGCAATGGCAAAAGGTTTCACACCTAAAGCTAGCAGATCCCAACTGCAACACCCCCGCTCAAATAGACATTCTATTAGGCAGCGATCTCATATCTCAACTAATACTCGAGGGTGTTGAGAAAATTTCAAACAAACTATTGGCACAAAATACTATTTTTGGGTGGTTCCTAAGTGGACTAGTGCCGGAACAAGTTACCACCATGACCACTCAGGTTTAGGAAATCTCAAACGAATACCTCAGTTCACAATAATCCCATTACTCGAATTTCCCTCCAAGCGGATAAGAGAATTAAAGCAGAAGCTATAGTCTTACCGCAACTAACAAATATGCTTCCCAGCTATCATATAAATAGCAAGCATTGGCAAAAGGTTTCACACCTAAAGCTAGCAGATCCCAACTGCAACAACCCCTCAAATAGACATTCTATTAGGCAGCGATCTCATACCTCAGATAATACTCGAGGGTGTTGAGAAAATTTCAAACAAACTATTGGCACAAAATACTATTTCTGGGTGGATCCTAAGTGGACTAGTTTCGGAACCAGTTACCACCATGACCACTCAGGTTGAGGAAATCTCAAACGAATACCTCAGTTCACAATAATCCCATTACTCTAATTTCCCCCCAAGCGGATAAGAGAATTAAAGCAGAAGCTATAGTCTTACCGCAACTAACAAATATGCTTCCAAGCTATCATATAAATAGCAAGCATTGGCAAAAGGTTTCACACCTAAAGCTAGCAGATCCCAACTGCAACACCCCCGCTCAAATAGACATTCTATTAGGCAGCGATCTCATACCTCAGATAATACTCGAGTGTGTTGAGAAAATTTCAAACAAACTATTGGCACAAAATACTATTTTTGGGTGGATCCTAAGTGGACTACTTTCGGAACCAGTTACCACCATGACCACTCAGGTTGATGAAATCTCAAACGAATACCTCAGTTCACAATAATCCCATTACTCTAATTTCCCCTTAAGCGGATAAGAGAATTAAAGCAGAAGCTATAGTCTTACCGCAATTAACAAATATGCTTCCAAGCTATCATATAAATAGCAAGCATTGGCAAAAGGTTTCACACCTAAAGCTAGCAGATCCCAACTGCAACACCCCCGCTCAAATAGACATTCTATTAGGCAGCGATCTCATACCTCAGATAATACTCGAGGGTGTTGAGAAAATTTCAAACAAACTATTGGCACAAAATACTATTTTTGGGTGGATCCTAAGTGGACTAGTTTCGGAACCAGTTACCACCATGACCACTCAGGTTGAGGAAATCTCAAACGAATACCTCAGTTCACAATAATCCCATTACTCTAATTTCCCCCCAAGCGGATAAGAGAATTAAAGCAGAAGCTATAGTCTTACCGCAACTAACAAATATGCTTCCAAGCTATCATATAAATAGCAAGCATTGGCAAAAGGTTTAACACCTAAAGCTAGCAGATCCCAACTGCAACACCCCCGCTCAAATAGACATTCTATTAGGCAGCGATCTCATACCTCAGATAATACTCGAGGGTGTTGAGAAAATTTCAAACAAACTATTGGCACAAAATACTATTTTTGGGTGGATCCTAAGTGGACTAGTTTCGGAACCAGTTACCACCATGACCACTCAGGTTGAGGAAATCTCAAACGAATACCTCAGTTCACAATAATCCCATTACTCTAATTTCCCCCCAAGCGGATAAGAGAATTAAAGCAGAAGCTATAGTCTTACCGCAACTAACAAATATGCTTCCAAGCTATCATATAAATAGCAAGCATTGGCAAAAGGTTTCACACCTAAAGCTAGCAGATCCCAACTGCAACACCCCCGCTCAAATAGACATTCTATTAGGCAGCGATCTCATATCTCAGATAATACTCGAGGGTGTTGAGAAAATTTCAAACAAACTATTGGCACAAAATACTATTTTTGGGTGGATCCTAAGTGGAGTAGTGCCGGAACCAGTTACCACCATGACCACTCAGGTTTAGGAAATCTCAAACGAATACCTCAGTTCACAATAATCCCATTACTCGAATTTCCCTCCAAGCGGATAAGAGAATTAAAGCAGAAGCTATAGTCTTACCGCAACTAACAAATATGCTTCCCAGCTATCATATAAATAGCAAGCATTGGCAAAAGGTTTCACACCTAAAGCTAGCAGATCCCAACTGCAACACCCCCCTCAAATAGACATTCTACTAGGCAGCGATCTCATACCTCAGATAATACTCGAGGGTGTTGAGAAAATTTCAAACAAACTATTGGCACAAAATACTATTTCTGGGTGGATCCTAAGTGGACTAGTTTCGGAACCAGTTACCACCATGACCACTCAGGTTGAGGAAATCTCAAACGAATACCTCAGTTCACAATAATCCCATTACTCTAATTTCCCCCCAAGCGGATAAGAGAATTAAAGCAGAAGCTATAGTCTTACCGCAACTAACAAATATGCTTCCAAGCTATCATATAAATAGCAAGCATTGGCAAAAGGTTTCACACCTAAAGCTAGCAGATCCCAACTGCAACACCCCCGCTCAAATAGACATTCTATTAGGCAGCGATCTCATACCTCAGATAATACTCGAGGGTGTTGAGAAAATTTCAAACAAACTATTGGCACAAAATACTATTTTTGGGTGGATCCTAAGTGGACTACTTTCGGAACCAGTTACCACCATGACCACTCAGGTTGAGGAAATCTCAAACGAATACCTCAGTTCACAATAATCCCATTACTCTAATTTCCCCTTAAGCGGATAAGAGAATTAAAGCAGAAGCTATAGTCTTACCGCAATTAACAAATATGCTTCCAAGCTATCATATAAATAGCAAGCATTGGCAAAAGGTTTCACACCTAAAGCTAGCAGATCCCAACTGCAACACCCCCGCTCAAATAGACATTCTATTAGGCAGCGATCTCATACCTCAGATAATACTCGAGGGTGTTGAGAAAATTTCAAACAAACTATTGGCACAAAATACTATTTTTGGGTGGATCCTAAGTGGACTAGTGCCGGAACCAGTTACCACCATGACCACTCAGGTTTAGGAAATCTCAAACGAATACCTCAGTTCACAATAATCCCATTACTCGAATTTCCCTCCAAGCGGATAAGAGAATTAAAGCAGAAGCTATAGTCTTACCGCAACTAACAAATATGCTTCCCAGCTATCATATAAATAGCAAGCATTGGCAAAAGGTTTCACACCTAAAGCTAGCAGATCCCAACTGCAACACCCCCGCTCAAATAGACATTCTATTAGGCAGCGATCTCATACCTCAGATAATACTCGAGGGTGTTGAGAAAATTTCAAACAAACTATTGGCACAAAATACTATTTCTGGGTGGATCCTAAGTGGACTAGTTTCGGAACCAGTTACCACCATGACCACTCAGGTTGAGGAAATCTCAAACGAATACCTCAGTTCACAATAATCCCATTACTCTAATTTCCCCCCAAGCGGATAAGAGAATTAAAGCAGAAGCTATAGTCTTACCGCAACTAACAAATATGCTTCCCAGCTATCATATAAATAGCAAGCATTGGCAAAAGGTTTCACACCTAAAGCTAGCAGATCCCAACTGCAACACCCCCGCTCAAATAGACATTCTATTAGGCAGCGATCTCATACCTCAGATAATACTCGAGGGTGTTGAGAAAATTTCAAACAAACTATTGGCACAAAATACTATTTTGGGTGGATCGTAAGTGGACTAGTTTCGGAACCAGTTACCACCATGACCGCTCAGGTTGAGGAAATCTCAAACGAATACCTCAGTTCACAATTATCCCATTACTCTAATTTCCCCCCAAGCGGATAAGAGAATTAAAGCAGAAGCTATAGTCTTACCGCAACTAACAAATATGATTCCCAGCTATCATATAAATAGCAAGCATTGGCAAAAGGTTTCACACCTAAAGCTAGCAGATCCCAACTGCAACACCCCCTCTCAAATAGAGATTCTTTTAGGCAGCGATCTCATACCTCAGATAAAACTCGAGGGTGTTGAGAAAATTTCAAACAAACTATTGGCACAAAATACTATTTTTGGGTGGATCCTAAGTGGACTAGTTTCGGAACCAGTTACCACCATGACCACTCAGGTTGAGGAAATCTCAAACGAATACCTCAGTTCACAATAATCCCATTACTCTAATTTCCCCCCAAGCGGATAAGAGAATTAAAGCAGAAGCTATAGTCTTACCGCAACTAACAAATATGCTTCCAAGCTATCATATAAATAGCAAGCATTGGCAAAAGGTTTCACACCTAAAGCTAGCAGATCCCAACTGCAACACCCCCGCTCAAATAGACATTCTATTAGGCAGCGATCTCATATCTCAACTAATACTCGAGGGTGTTGAGAAAATTTCAAACAAACTATTGGCACAAAATACTATTTTTGGGTGGATCCTATGTGGACTAGTGCCGGAACCAGTTACCACCATGGCCACTCAGGTTTAGGAAATCTCAAACGAATACCTCAGTTCACAATAATCCCATTACTCGAATTTCCCTCCAAGCGGATAAGAGAATTAAAGCAGAAGCTATAGTCTTACCGCAACTAACAAATATGCTTCCCAGCTATCATATAAATAGCAAGCATTGGCAAAAGGTTTCACACCTAAAGCTAGCAGATCCCAACTGCAACACCCCCCTCAAATAGACATTCTATTAGGCAGCGATCTCATACCTCAGATAATACTCGAGGGTGTTGAGAAAATTTCAAACAAACTATTGGCACAAAATACTATTTCTGGGTGGATCCTAAGTGGACTAGTTTCGGAACCAGTTACCACCATGACCACTCAGGTTGAGGAAATCTCAAACGAATACCTCAGTTCACAATAATCCCATTACTCTAATTTCCCCCCAAGCGGATAAGAGAATTAAAGCAGAAGCTATAGTCTTACCGCAACTAACAAATATGCTTCCAAGCTATCATATAAATAGCAAGCAATGGCAAAAGGTTTCACACCTAAAGCTAGCAGATCCCAACTGCAACACCCCCGCTCAAATAGACATTCTATTAGGCAGCGATCTCATATCTCAACTAATACTCGAGGGTGTTGAGAAAATTTCAAACAAACTATTGGCACAAAATACTATTTTTGGGTGGTTCCTAAGTGGACTAGTGCCGGAACAAGTTACCACCATGACCGCTCAGGTTTAGGAAATCTCAAACGAATACCTCAGTTCACAATAATCCCATTACTCGAATTTCCCTCCAAGCGGATAAGAGAATTAAAGCAGAAGCTATAGTCTTACCGCAACTAACAAATATGCTTCCCAGCTATCATATAAATAGCAAGCATTGGCAAAAGGTTTCACACCTAAAGCTAGCAGATCCCAACTGCAACAACCCCTCAAATAGACATTCTATTAGGCAGCGATCTCATACCTCAGATAATACTCGAGGGTGTTGAGAAAATTTCAAACAAACTATTGGCACAAAATACTATTTCTGGGTGGATCCTAAGTGGACTAGTTTCGGAACCAGTTACCACCATGACCACTCAGGTTGATGAAATCTCAAACGAATACCTCAGTTCACAATAATCCCATTACTCTAATTTCCCCTTAAGCGGATAAGAGAATTAAAGCAGAAGCTATAGTCTTACCGCAATTAACAAATATGCTTCCAAGCTATCATATAAATAGCAAGCATTGGCAAAAGGTTTCACACCTAAAGCTAGCAGATCCCAACTGCAACACCCCCGCTCAAATAGACATTCTATTAGGCAGCGATCTCATACCTCAGATAATACTCGAGGGTGTTGAGAAAATTTCAAACAAACTATTGGCACAAAATACTATTTTTGGGTGGATCCTAAGTGGACTAGTTTCGGAACCAGTTACCACCATGACCACTCAGGTTGAGGAAATCTCAAACGAATACCTCAGTTCACAATAATCCCATTACTCTAATTTCCCCCCAAGCGGATAAGAGAATTAAAGCAGAAGCTATAGTCTTACCGCAACTAACAAATATGCTTCCAAGCTATCATATAAATAGCAAGCATTGGCAAAAGGTTTCACACCTAAAGCTAGCAGATCCCAACTGCAACACCCCCGCTCAAATAGACATTCTATTAGGCAGCGATCTCATACCTCAGATAATACTCGAGGGTGTTGAGAAAATTTCAAACAAACTATTGGCACAAAATACTATTTTTGGGTGGATCCTAAGTGGACTAGTTTCGGAACCAGTTACCACCATGACCACTCAGGTTGAGGAAATCTCAAACGAATACCTCAGTTCACAATAATCCCATTACTCTAATTTCCCCCCAAGCGGATAAGAGAATTAAAGCAGAAGCTATAGTCTTACCGCAACTAACAAATATGCTTCCAAGCTATCATATAAATAGCAAGCATTGGCAAAAGGTTTCACACCTAAAGCTAGCAGATCCCAACTGCAACACCCCCGCTCAAATAGACATTCTATTAGGCAGCGATCTCATATCTCAGATAATACTCGAGGGTGTTGAGAAAATTTCAAACAAACTATTGGCACAAAATACTATTTTTGGGTGGATCCTAAGTGGAGTAGTGCCGGAACCAGTTACCACCATGACCACTCAGGTTTAGGAAATCTCAAACGAATACCTCAGTTCACAATAATCCCATTACTCGAATTTCCCTCCAAGCGGATAAGAGAATTAAAGCAGAAGCTATAGTCTTACCGCAACTAACAAATATGCTTCCCAGCTATCATATAAATAGCAAGCATTGGCAAAAGGTTTCACACCTAAAGCTAGCAGATCCCAACTGCAACACCCCCCTCAAATAGACATTCTACTAGGCAGCGATCTCATACCTCAGATAATACTCGAGGGTGTTGAGAAAATTTCAAACAAACTATTGGCACAAAATACTATTTATGGGTGGATCCTAAGTGGACTAGTTTCGGAACCAGTTACCACCATGACCACTCAGGTTGAGGAAATCTCAAACGAATACCTCAGTTCACAATAATCCCATTACTCTAATTTCCCCCCAAGCGGATAAGAGAATTAAAGCAGAAGCTATAGTCTTACCGCAACTAACAAATATGCTTCCAAGCTATCATATAAATAGCAAGCATTGGCAAAAGGTTTCACACCTAAAGCTAGCAGATCCCAACTGCAACACCCCCGCTCAAATAGACATTCTATTAGGCAGCGATCTCATACCTCAGATAATACTCGAGGGTGTTGAGAAAATTTCAAACAAACTATTGGCACAAAATACTATTTTTGGGTGGATCCTAAGTGGACTACTTTCGGAACCAGTTACCACCATGACCACTCAGGTTGAGGAAATCTCAAACGAATACCTCAGTTCACAATAATCCCATTACTCTAATTTCCCCCCAAGCGGATAAGAGAATTAAAGCAGAAGCTATAGTCTTACCGCAATTAACAAATATGCTTCCAAGCTATCATATAAATAGCAAGCATTGGCAAAAGGTTTCACACCTAAAGCTAGCAGATCCCAACTGCAACACCCCCGCTCAAATAGACATTCTATTAGGCAGCGATCTCATACCTCAGATAATACTCGAGGGTGTTGAGAAAATTTCAAACAAACTATTGGCACAAAATACTATTTTTGGGTGGATCCTAAGTGGACTAGTTTCGGAACCAGTTACCACCATGACCACTCAGGTTGAGGAAATCTCAAACGAATACCTCAGTTCACAATAATCCCATTACTCTAATTTCCCCCCAAGCGGATAAGAGAATTAAAGCAGAAGCTATAGTCTTACCGCAACTAACAAATATGCTTCCAAGCTATCATATAAATAGCAAGCATTGGCAAAAGATTTCACACCTAAAGCTAGCAGATCCCAACTGCAACACCCCCGCTCAAATAGACATTCTATTAGGCAGCGATCTCATACCTCAGATAATACTCGAGGGTGTTGAGAAAATTTCAAACAAACTATTGGCACAAAATACTATTTTTGGGTGGATCCTAAGTGGACTAGTTTCGGAACCAGTTACCACCATGACCACTCAGGTTGAGGAAATCTCAAACGAATACCTCAGTTCACAATAATCCCATTACTCTAATTTCCCCCCAAGCGGATAAGAGAATTAAAGCAGAAGCTATAGTCTTACCGCAACTAACAAATATGCTTCCAAGCTATCATATAAATAGCAAGCATTGGCAAAAGGTTTCACACCTAAAGCTAGCAGATCCCAACTGCAACACCCCCGCTCAAATAGACATTCTATTAGGCAGCGATCTCATATCTCAGATAATACTCGAGGGTGTTGAGAAAATTTCAAACAAACTATTGGCACAAAATACTATTTTTGGGTGGATCCTAAGTGGACTTGTGCCGGAACCAGTTACCACCATGACCACTCAGGTTTAGGAAATCTCAAACGAATACCTCAGTTCACAATAATCCCATTACTCGAATTTCCCTCCAAGCGGATAAGAGAATTAAAGCAGAAGCTATAGTCTTACCGCAACTAACAAATATGCTTCCCAGCTATCATATAAATAGCAAGCATTGGCAAAAGGTTTCACACCTAAAGCTAGCAGATCCCAACTGCAACACCCCCCTCAAATAGACATTCTATTAGGCAGCGATCTCATACCTCAGATAATACTCGAGGGTGTTGAGAAAATTTCAAACAAACTATTGGCACAAAATACTATTTCTGGGTGGATCCTAAGTGGACTAGTTTCGGAACCAGTTACCAGCATGACCACTCAGGTTGGGGAAATCTCAAACGAATACCTCAGTTCACAATAATCCCATTACTCTAATTTCCCCCCAAGCGGATAAGAGAATTAAAGCAGAAGCTATAGTCTTACCGCAACTAACAAATATGCTTCCCAGCTATCATATAAATAGCAAGCATTGGCAAAAGGTTTCACACCTAAAGCTAGCAGATCCCAACTGCAACACCCCCTCTCAAATAGACATTCTTTTAGGCAGCGATCTCATATCTCAGATAATACTCGAGGGTGTTGAGAAAATTTCAAACAAACTATTGGCACAAAATACTATTTTAGGGTGGATACTAAGTGGACTAGTTTCGGAACCAGTTACCACCATGACCACTCAGGTTGAGGAAATCTCAAACGAATACCTCAGTTCACAATAATCCCATTACTCTAATTTCCCCCCAAGCGGATAAGAGAATTAAAGCAGAAGCTATAGTCTTACCGCAACTAACAAATATGCTTCCAAGCTATCATATAAATAGCAAGCATTGGCAAAAGGTTTCACACCTAAAGCTAGCAGATCCCAACTGCAACACCCCCGCTCAAATAGACATTCTATTAGGCAGCGATCTCATACCTCAGATAATACTCGAGGGTTTTGAGAAAATTTCAAACAAACTATTGGCACAAAATACTATTTTTGGGTGGATCCTAAGTGGACTAGTTTCGGAACCAGTTACCACCATGACCACTCAGGTTGAGGAAATCCCAAACGAATACCTCAGTTCACAATAATCCCATTACTCTAATTTCCCCCCAAGCGGATAAGAGAATTAAAGCAGAAGCTATAGTCTTACCGCAACTAACAAATATGCTTCCAAGCTATCATATAAATAGCAAGCATTGGCAAAAGGTTTCACACCTAAAGCTAGCAGATCCCAACTGCAACACCCCCGCTCAAATAGACATTCTATTAGGCAGCGATCTCATACCTCAGATAATACTCGAGGGTGTTGAGAAAATTTCAAACAAACTATTGGCACAAAATACTATTTTTGGGTGGATCCTAAGTGGACTACTTTCGGAACCAGTTACCACCATGACCACTCAGGTTGATGAAATCTCAAACGAATACCTCAGTTCACAATAATCCCATTACTCTAATTTCCCCTTAAGCGGATAAGAGAATTAAAGCAGAAGCTATAGTCTTACCGCAATTAACAAATATGCTTCCAAGCTATCATATAAATAGCAAGCATTGGCAAAAGGTTTCACACCTAAAGCTAGCAGATCCCAACTGCAACACCCCCGCTCAAATAGACATTCTATTAGGCAGCGATCTCATACCTCAGATAATACTCGAGGGTGTTGAGAAAATTTCAAACAAACTATTGGCACAAAATACTATTTTTGGGTGGATCCTAAGTGGACTAGTTTCGGAACCAGTTACCACCATGACCACTCAGGTTGAGGAAATCTCAAACGAATACCTCAGTTCACAATAATCCCATTACTCTAATTTCCCCCCAAGCGGATAAGAGAATTAAAGCAGAAGCTATAGTCTTACCGCAACTAACAAATATGCTTCCAAGCTATCATATAAATAGCAAGCATTGGCAAAAGGTTTCACACCTAAAGCTAGCAGATCCCAACTGCAACACCCCCGCTCAAATAGACATTCTATTAGGCAGCGATCTCATACCTCAGATAATACTCGAGGGTGTTGAGAAAATTTCAAACAAACTATTGGCACAAAATACTATTTTTGGGTGGATCCTAAGTGGACTAGTGTCGGAACCAGTTACCACCATGACCACTCAGGTTGAGGAAGTCTCAAACGAATACCTCAGTTCACAATAATCCCATTACTCTAATTTCCCCCCAAGCGGATAAGAGAATTAAAGCAGAAGCTATAGTCTTAACGCAACTAACAAATATGCTTCCAAGCTATCATATAAATAGCAAGCATTGGCAAAAGGTTTCACACCTAAAGCTAGCAGATCCCAACTGCAACACCCCCGCTCAAATAGACATTCTATTAGGCAGCGATCTCATACCTCAGATATAACTCGAGGGTGTTGAGAAAATTTCAAACAAACTATTGGCACAAAATACTATTTTTGGGTGGATCCTAAGTGGACTACTTTCGGAACCAGTTACCACCATGACCACTCAGGTTGAGGAAATCTCAAACGAATACCTCAGTTCACAATAATCCCATTACTCTAATTTCCCCTTAAGCGGATAAGAGAATTAAAGCAGAAGCTATAGTCTTACCGCAATTAACAAATATGCTTCCAAGCTATCATATAAATAGCAAGCATTGGCAAAAGGTTTCACGCCTAAAGCTAGCAGATCCCAACTGCAACAACCCCGCTCAAATAGACATTCTATTAGGCAGCGATGTCATATCTCAGATAATACTCGAGGGTGTTGAGAAAATTTCAAACAAACTATTGGCACAAAATACAATTTTTGGGTGGATCCTAAGTGGACTAGTTTCGGAACCAGTTACCACCATGACCACTCAGGTTGAGGATATTTCAAACGAATACCTCAGTTCACAATAATCCCATTACTCTAATTTCCCCCCAAGCGGATAAGAGAATTAAAGCAGAAGCTATAGTCTTACCGCAACTAACAAATATGCTTCCAAGCTATCATATAAATAGCAAGCATTGGCAAAAGGTTTCACACCTAAAGCTAGCAGATCCCAACTGCTACACCCCCGCTCAAATAGACATTCTATTAGGCAGCGATCTCATATCTCAACTAATACTCGAGGGTGTTGAGAAAATTTCAAACAAACTATTGGCACAAAATACTATTTTTGGGTGGATCCTAAGTGGACTAGTGCCGGAACCAGTTACCACCATGACCACTCAGGTTTAGGAAATCTCAAACGAATACCTCAGTTCACAATAATCCCATTACTCGAATTACCCTCCAAGCGGATAAGAGAATTAAAGCAGAAGCTATAGTCTTACCGCAACTAACAAATATGCTTCCCAGCTATCATATAAATAGCAAGCATTGGCAAAAGGTTTCACACCTAAAGCTAGCAGATCCCAACTGCAACACCCCCCTCAAATAGACATTCTATTAGGCAGCGATCTCATACCTCAGATAATACTCGAGGGTGTTGAGAAAATTTCAAACAAACTATTGGCACAAAATACTATTTCTGGGCGGATCCTAAGTGGACTAATTTCGGAACCAGTTACCACCATGACCACTCAGGTTGAGGAAATCTCAAACGAATACCTCAGTTCACAATAATCCCATTACTCTAATTTCCCCCCAAGCGGATAAGAGAATTAAAGCAGAAGCTATAGTCTTACCGCAACTAACAAATATGCTTCCAAGCTATCATATAAATAGCAAGCATTGGCAAAAGGTTTCACACCTAAAGCTAGCAGACCCCAACTGCAACACCCCCGCTCAAATAGACATTCTATTAGGCAGCGATCTCATACCTCAGATAATACTCGAGGGTGTTGAGAAAATTTCAAACAAACTATTGGCACAAAATACTATTTTTGGGTGGATCCTAAGTGGACTACTTTCGGAACCAGTTACCACCATGACCACTCAGGTTGAGGAAATCTCAAACGAATACCTCAGTTCACAATAATCCCATTACTCTAATTTCCCCTTAAGCGGATAAGAGAATTAAAGCAGAAGCTATAGTCTTACCGCAATTAACAAATATGCTTCCAAGCTATCATATAAATAGCAAGCATTGGCAAAAGGTTTCACACCTAAAGCTAGCAGATCCCAACTGCAACACCCCCGCTCAAATAGACATTCTATTAGGCAGCGATCTCATACCTCAGATAATACTCGAGGGTGTTGAGAAAATTTCAAACAAACTATTGGCACAAAATACTATTTTTGGGTGGATCCTAAGTGGACTAGTTTCGGAACCAGTTACCACCATGACCACTCAGGTTGAGGAAATCTCAAACGAATACCTCAGTTCACAATAATCCCATTACTCTAATTTCCCCCCAAGCGGATAAGAGAATTAAAGCAGAAGCTATAGTCTTACCGCAACTAACAAATATGCTTCCAAGCTATCATATAAATAGCAAGCATTGGCAAAAGGTTTCACACCTAAAGCTAGCAGATCCCAACTGCAACACCCCCGCTCAAATAGACATTCTATTAGGCAGCGATCTCATACCTCAGATAATACTCGAGGGTGTTGAGAAAATTTCAAACAAACTATTGGCACAAAATACTACTTTTGGGTGGATCCTAAGTGGCCTAGTTTCGGAACCAGTTACCACCATGACCACTCAGGTTGAGGAAATCTCAAACGAATACCTCAGTTCACAATAATCCCATTACTCTAATTTCCCCCCAAGCGGATAAGAGAATTAAAGCAGAAGCTATAGTCTTACCGCAACTAACAAATATGCTTCCAAGCTATCATATAAATAGCAAGCATTGGCAAAAGGTTTCACACCTAAAGCTAGCAGATCCCAACTGCAACACCCCCGCTCAAATAGACATTATATTAGGCAGCGATCTCATACCTCAGATAATACTCGAGGGTTTTGAGAAAATTTCAAACAAACTATTGGCACAAAATACTATTTTTGGGTGGATCCTAAGTGGACTAGTTTCGGAACCAGTTACCACCATGACCACTCAGGTTGAGGAAATCTCAAACGAATACCTCAGTTCATAATAATCCCATTACTCTAATTTCCCCCCAAGCGGATAAGAGAATTAAAGCAGAAGCTATAGTCTTACCGCAACTAACAAATATGCTTCCAAGCTATCATATAAATAGCAAGCATTGGCAAAAGGTTTCACACCTAAAGCTAGCAGATCCCAACTGCAACACCCCCGCTCAAATAGACATTCTATTAGGCAGCGATCTCATACCTCAGATAATACTCGAGGGTGTTGAGAAAATTTCAAACAAACTATTGGCACAAAATACTATTTTTGGGTGGATCCTAAGTGGACTAGTTTCGGAACCAGTTACCACCATGACCACTCAGGTTGAGGAAATCTCAAACGAATACCTCAGTTCACAATAATCCCATTACTCTAATTTCCCCCCAAGCGGATAAGAGAATTAAAGCAGAAGCTATAGTCTTACCGCAACTAACAAATATGCTTCCAAGCTATCATATAAATAGCAAGCATTGGCAAAAGGTTTCACACCTAAAGCTAGCAGATCCCAACTGCAACACCCCCGCTCAAATAGACATTCTATTAGGCAGCGATCTCATACCTCAGATATAACTCGAGGGTGTTGAGAAAATTTCAAACAAACTATTGGCACAAAATACTATTTTTGGGTGGATCCTAAGTGGACTAGTTTCGGAACCAGTTACCACCATGACCACTCAGGTTGAGGAAATCTCAAACGAATACCTCAGTTCACAATAATCCCATTACTCTAATTTCCCCTTAAGCGGATAAGAGAATTAAAGCAGAAGCTATAGTCTTACCGCAATTAACAAATATGCTTCCAAGCTATCATATAAATAGCAAGCATTGGCAAAAGGTTTCACGCCTAAAGCTAGCAGATCCCAACTGCAACAACCCCGCTCAAATAGACATTCTATTAGGCAGCGATGTCATATCTCAGATAATACTCGAGGGTGTTGAGAAAATTTCAAACAAACTATTGGCACAAAATACTATTTTTGGGTGGATCCTAAGTGGACTAGTTTCGGAACCAGTTACCACCATGACCACTCAGGTTGAGGATATTTCAAACGAATACCTCAGTTCACAATAATCCCATTACTCTAATTTCCCCCCAAGCGGATAAGAGAATTAAAGCAGAAGCTATAGTCTTACCGCAACTAACAAATATGCTTCCAAGCTATCATATAAATAGCAAGCATTGGCAAAAGGTTTCACACCTAAAGCTAGCAGATCCCAACTGCTACACCCCCGCTCAAATAGACATTCTATTAGGCAGCGATCTCATATCTCAACTAATACTCGAGGGTGTTGAGAAAATTTCAAACAAACTATTGGCACAAAATACTATTTTTGGGTGGATCCTAAGTGGACTAGTGCCGGAACCAGTTACCACCATGACCACTCAGGTTTAGGAAATCTCAAACGAATACCTCAGTTCACAATAATCCCATTACTCGAATTACCCTCCAAGCGGATAAGAGAATTAAAGCAGAAGCTATAGTCTTACCGCAACTAACAAATATGCTTCCCAGCTATCATATAAATAGCAAGCATTGGCAAAAGGTTTCACACCTAAAGCTAGCAGATCCCAACTGCAACACCCCCCTCAAATAGACATTCTATTAGGCAGCGATCTCATACCTCAGATAATACTCGAGGGTGTTGAGAAAATTTCAAACAAACTATTGGCACAAAATACTATTTCTGGGCGGATCCTAAGTGGACTAGTTTCGGAACCAGTTACCACCATGACCAGTCAGGTTGAGGAAATCTCAAACGAATACCTCAGTTCACAATAATCCCATTACTCTAATTTCCCCCCAAGCGGATAAGAGAATTAAAGCAGAAGCTATAGTCTTACCGCAACTAACAAATATGCTTCCAAGCTATCATATAAATAGCAAGCATTGGCAAAAGGTTTCACACCTAAAGCTAGCAGACCCCAACTGCAACACCCCCGCTCAAATAGACATTCTATTAGGCAGCGATCTCATACCTCAGATAATACTCGAGGGTGTTGAGAAAATTTCAAACAAACTATTGGCACAAAATACTATTTTTGGGTGGATCCTAAGTGGACTACTTTCGGAACCAGTTACCACCATGACCACTCAGGTTGAGGAAATCTCAAACGAATACCTCAGTTCACAATAATCCCATTACTCTAATTTCCCCTTAAGCGGATAAGAGAATTAAAGCAGAAGCTATAGTCTTACCGCAATTAACAAATATGCTTCCAAGCTATCATATAAATAGCAAGCATTGGCAAAAGGTTTCACACCTAAAGCTAGCAGATCCCAACTGCAACACCCCCGCTCAAATATACATTCTATTAGGCAGCGATCTCATACCTCAGATAATACTCGAGGGTGTTGAGAAAATTTCAAACAAACTATTGGCACAAAATACTATTTTTGGGTGGATCCTAAGTGGACTAGTTTCGGAACCAGTTACCACCATGACCACTCAGGTTGAGGAAATCTCAAACGAATACCTCAGTTCACAATAATCCCATTACTCTAATTTCCCCCCAAGCGGATAAGATAATTAAAGCAGAAGCTATAGTCTTACCGCAACTAACAAATATGCTTCCAAGCTATCATATAAATAGCAAGCATTGGCAAAAGGTTTTACACCTAAAGCTAGCAGATCCCAACTGCAACACCCCCGCTCAAATAGACATTCTATTAGGCAGCGATCTCATACCTCAGATAATACTCGAGGGTGTTGAGAAAATTTCAAACAAACTATTGGCACAAAATACTATTTTTGGGTGGATCCTAAGTGGCCTAGTTTCGGAACCAGTTACCACCATGACCACTCAGGTTGAGGAAATCTCAAACGAATACCTCAGTTCACAATAATCCCATTACTCTAATTTCCCCCCAAGCGGATAAGAGAATTAAAGCAGAAGCTATAGTCTTACCGCAACTAACAAATATGCTTCCAAGCTATCATATAAATAGCAAGCATTGGCAAAAGGTTTCACACCTAAAGCTAGCAGATCCCAACTGCAACACCCCCGCTAAAATAGACATTCTATTAGGCAGCGATCTCATATCTCAGATAATACTCGAGGGTGTTGAGAAAATTTTAAACAAACTATTGGCACAAAATACTATTTTTGGGTGGATCCTAAGTGGACTAGTGCCGGAACCAGTTACCACCATGACCACTCAGGTTTAGGAAATCTCAAACGAATACCTCAGTTCACAATAATCCCATTACTCGAATTTCCCTCCAAGCGGATAAGAGAATTAAAGCAGAAGCTATAGTCTTACCGCAACTAACAAATATGCTTCCCAGCTATCATATAAATAGCAAGCATTGGCAAAAGGTTTCACACCTAAAGCTAGCAGATCCCAACTGCAACACCCCCCTCAAATAGACATTCTATTAGGCAGCGATCTCATACCTCAGATAATACTCGAGGGTGTTGAGAAAATTTCAAACAAACTATTGGCACAAAATACTATTTCTGGGTGGATCCTAAGTGGACTAGTTTCGGAACCAGTTACCACCATGACCACTCAGGTTGAGGAAATCTCAAACGAATACCTCAGTTCACAATAATCCCATTACTCTAATTTCCCCCCAAGCGGATAAGAGAATTAAAGCAGAAGCTATAGTCTTACCGCAACTAACAAATATGCTTCCAAGCTATCATATAAATAGCAAGCATTGGCAAAATGTTTCACGCCTAAAGCTAGCAGATCCCAACTGCAACAACCCCGCTCAAATAGACATTCTATTAGGCAGCGATGTCATATCTCAGATATAACTCGAGGGTGTTGAGAAAATTTCAAACAAACTATTGGCACAAAATACTATTTTTGGGTGGATCCTAAGTGGACTACTTTCGGAACCAGTTACCACCATGACCACTCAGGTTGAGGAAATCTCAAACGAATACCTCAGTTCACAATAATCCCATTACTCTAATTTCCCCCCAAGCGGATAAGAGAATTAAAGCAGAAGCTATAGTCTTACCGCAACTAACAAATATGCTTCCAAGCTATCATATAAATAGCAAGCATTGGCAAAAGGTTTCACACCTAAAGCTAGCAGATCCCAACTGCAACACCCCCGCTCAAATAGACATTCTATTAGGCAGCGATCTCATACCTCAGATAATACTCGAGGGTGTTGAGAAAATTTCAAACAAACTATTGGCACAAAATACTACTTTTGGGTGGATCCTAAGTGGCCTAGTTTCGGAACCAGTTACCACCATGACCACTCAGGTTGAGGAAATCTCAAACGAATACCTCAGTTCACAATAATCCCATTACTCTAATTTCCCCCCAAGCGGATAAGAGAATTAAAGCAGAAGCTATAGTCTTACCGCAACTAACAAATATGCTTCCAAGCTATCATATAAATAGCAAGCATTGGCAAAAGGTTTCACGCCTAAAGCTAGCAGATCCCAACTGCAACAACCCCGCTCAAATAGACATTCTATTAGGCAGCGATGTCATATCTCAGATAATACTCGAGGGTGTTGAGAAAATTTCAAACAAACTATTGGCACAAAATACAATTTTTGGGTGGATCCTAAGTGGACTAGTTTCGGAACCAGTTACCACCATGACCACTCAGGTTGAGGATATTTCAAACGAATACCTCAGTTCACAATAATCCCATTACTCTAATTTCCCCCCAAGCGGATAAGAGAATTAAAGCAGAAGCTATAGTCTTACCGCAACTAACAAATATGCTTCCAAGCTATCATATAAATAGCAAGCATTGGCAAAAGGTTTCACACCTAAAGCTAGCAGATCCCAACTGCTACACCCCCGCTCAAATAGACATTCTATTAGGCAGCGATCTCATATCTCAACTAATACTCGAGGGTGTTGAGAAAATTTCAAACAAACTATTGGCACAAAATACTATTTTTGGGTGGATCCTAAGTGGACTAGTGCCGGAACCAGTTACCACCATGACCACTCAGGTTTAGGAAATCTCAAACGAATACCTCAGTTCACAATAATCCCATTACTCGAATTACCCTCCAAGCGGATAAGAGAATTAAAGCAGAAGCTATAGTCTTACCGCAACTAACAAATATGCTTCCCAGCTATCATATAAATAGCAAGCATTGGCAAAAGGTTTCACACCTAAAGCTAGCAGATCCCAACTGCAACACCCCCCTCAAATAGACATTCTATTAGGCAGCGATCTCATACCTCAGATAATACTCGAGGGTGTTGAGAAAATTTCAAACAAACTATTGGCACAAAATACTATTTCTGGGCGGATCCTAAGTGGACTAATTTCGGAACCAGTTACCACCATGACCACTCAGGTTGAGGAAATCTCAAACGAATACCTCAGTTCACAATAATCCCATTACTCTAATTTCCCCCCAAGCGGATAAGAGAATTAAAGCAGAAGCTATAGTCTTACCGCAACTAACAAATATGCTTCCAAGCTATCATATAAATAGCAAGCATTGGCAAAAGGTTTCACACCTAAAGCTAGCAGACCCCAACTGCAACACCCCCGCTCAAATAGACATTCTATTAGGCAGCGATCTCATACCTCAGATAATACTCGAGGGTGTTGAGAAAATTTCAAACAAACTATTGGCACAAAATACTATTTTTGGGTGGATCCTAAGTGGACTACTTTCGGAACCAGTTACCACCATGACCACTCAGGTTGAGGAAATCTCAAACGAATACCTCAGTTCACAATAATCCCATTACTCTAATTTCCCCTTAAGCGGATAAGAGAATTAAAGCAGAAGCTATAGTCTTACCGCAATTAACAAATATGCTTCCAAGCTATCATATAAATAGCAAGCATTGGCAAAAGGTTTCACACCTAAAGCTAGCAGATCCCAACTGCAACACCCCCGCTCAAATAGACATTCTATTAGGCAGCGATCTCATACCTCAGATAATACTCGAGGGTGTTGAGAAAATTTCAAACAAACTATTGGCACAAAATACTATTTTTGGGTGGATCCTAAGTGGACTAGTTTCGGAACCAGTTACCACCATGACCACTCAGGTTGAGGAAATCTCAAACGAATACCTCAGTTCACAATAATCCCATTACTCTAATTTCCCCCCAAGCGGATAAGAGAATTAAAGCAGAAGCTATAGTCTTACCGCAACTAACAAATATGCTTCCAAGCTATCATATAAATAGCAAGCATTGGCAAAAGGTTTCACACCTAAAGCTAGCAGATCCCAACTGCAACACCCCCGCTCAAATAGACATTCTATTAGGCAGCGATCTCATACCTCAGATAATACTCGAGGGTGTTGAGAAAATTTCAAACAAACTATTGGCACAAAATACTACTTTTGGGTGGATCCTAAGTGGCCTAGTTTCGGAACCAGTTACCACCATGACCACTCAGGTTGAGGAAATCTCAAACGAATACCTCAGTTCACAATAATCCCATTACTCTAATTTCCCCCCAAGCGGATAAGAGAATTAAAGCAGAAGCTATAGTCTTACCGCAACTAACAAATATGCTTCCAAGCTATCATATAAATAGCAAGCATTGGCAAAAGGTTTCACACCTAAAGCTAGCAGATCCCAACTGCAACACCCCCGCTCAAATAGACATTATATTAGGCAGCGATCTCATACCTCAGATAATACTCGAGGGTTTTGAGAAAATTTCAAACAAACTATTGGCACAAAATACTATTTTTGGGTGGATCCTAAGTGGACTAGTTTCGGAACCAGTTACCACCATGACCACTCAGGTTGAGGAAATCTCAAACGAATACCTCAGTTCATAATAATCCCATTACTCTAATTTCCCCCCAAGCGGATAAGAGAATTAAAGCAGAAGCTATAGTCTTACCGCAACTAACAAATATGCTTCCAAGCTATCATATAAATAGCAAGCATTGGCAAAAGGTTTCACACCTAAAGCTAGCAGATCCCAACTGCAACACCCCCGCTCAAATAGACATTCTATTAGGCAGCGATCTCATACCTCAGATAATACTCGAGGGTGTTGAGAAAATTTCAAACAAACTATTGGCACAAAATACTATTTTTGGGTGGATCCTAAGTGGACTAGTTTCGGAACCAGTTACCACCATGACCACTCAGGTTGAGGAAATCTCAAACGAATACCTCAGTTCACAATAATCCCATTACTCTAATTTCCCCCCAAGCGGATAAGAGAATTAAAGCAGAAGCTATAGTCTTACCGCAACTAACAAATATGCTTCCAAGCTATCATATAAATAGCAAGCATTGGCAAAAGGTTTCACACCTAAAGCTAGCAGATCCCAACTGCAACACCCCCGCTCAAATAGACATTCTATTAGGCAGCGATCTCATACCTCAGATATAACTCGAGGGTGTTGAGAAAATTTCAAACAAACTATTGGCACAAAATACTATTTTTGGGTGGATCCTAAGTGGACTACTTTCGGAACCAGTTACCACCATGACCACTCAGGTTGAGGAAATCTCAAACGAATACCTCAGTTCACAATAATCCCATTACTCTAATTTCCCCTTAAGCGGATAAGAGAATTAAAGCAGAAGCTATAGTCTTACCGCAATTAACAAATATGCTTCCAAGCTATCATATAAATAGCAAGCATTGGCAAAAGGTTTCACGCCTAAAGCTAGCAGATCCCAACTGCAACAACCCCGCTCAAATAGACATTCTATTAGGCAGCGATGTCATATCTCAGATAATACTCGAGGGTGTTGAGAAAATTTCAAACAAACTATTGGCACAAAATACTATTTTTGGGTGGATCCTAAGTGGACTAGTTTCGGAACCAGTTACCACCATGACCACTCAGGTTGAGGATATTTCAAACGAATACCTCAGTTCACAATAATCCCATTACTCTAATTTCCCCCCAAGCGGATAAGAGAATTAAAGCAGAAGCTATAGTCTTACCGCAACTAATAAATATGCTTCCAAGCTATCATATAAATAGCAAGCATTGGCAAAAGGTTTCACACCTAAAGCTAGCAGATCCCAACTGCTACACCCCCGCTCAAATAGACATTCTATTAGGCAGCGATCTCATATCTCAACTAATACTCGAGGGTGTTGAGAAAATTTCAAACAAACTATTGGCACAAAATACTATTTTTGGGTGGATCCTAAGTGGACTAGTGCCGGAACCAGTTACCACCATGACCACTCAGGTTTAGGAAATCTCAAACGAATACCTCAGTTCACAATAATCCCATTACTCGAATTACCCTCCAAGCGGATAAGAGAATTAAAGCAGAAGCTATAGTCTTACCGCAACTAACAAATATGCTTCCCAGCTATCATATAAATAGCAAGCATTGGCAAAAGGTTTCACACCTAAAGCTAGCAGATCCCAACTGCAACACCCCCCTCAAATAGACATTCTATTAGGCAGCGATCTCATACCTCAGATAATACTCGAGGGTGTTGAGAAAATTTCAAACAAACTATTGGCACAAAATACTATTTCTGGGCGGATCCTAAGTGGACTAGTTTCGGAACCAGTTACCACCATGACCAGTCAGGTTGAGGAAATCTCAAACGAATACCTCAGTTCACAATAATCCCATTACTCTAATTTCCCCCCAAGCGGATAAGAGAATTAAAGCAGAAGCTATAGTCTTACCGCAACTAACAAATATGCTTCCAAGCTATCATATAAATAGCAAGCATTGGCAAAAGGTTTCACACCTAAAGCTAGCAGACCCCAACTGCAACACCCCCGCTCAAATAGACATTCTATTAGGCAGCGATCTCATACCTCAGATAATACTCGAGGGTGTTGAGAAAATTTCAAACAAACTATTGGCACAAAATACTATTTTTGGGTGGATCCTAAGTGGACTACTTTCGGAACCAGTTACCACCATGACCACTCAGGTTGAGGAAATCTCAAACGAATACCTCAGTTCACAATAATCCCATTACTCTAATTTCCCCTTAAGCGGATAAGAGAATTAAAGCAGAAGCTATAGTCTTACCGCAATTAACAAATATGCTTCCAAGCTATCATATAAATAGCAAGCATTGGCAAAAGGTTTCACACCTAAAGCTAGCAGATCCCAACTGCAACACCCCCGCTCAAATATACATTCTATTAGGCAGCGATCTCATACCTCAGATAATACTCGAGGGTGTTGAGAAAATTTCAAACAAACTATTGGCACAAAATACTATTTTTGGGTGGATCCTAAGTGGACTAGTTTCGGAACCAGTTACCACCATGACCACTCAGGTTGAGGAAATCTCAAACGAATACCTCAGTTCACAATAATCCCATTACTCTAATTTCCCCCCAAGCGGATAAGATAATTAAAGCAGAAGCTATAGTCTTACCGCAACTAACAAATATGCTTCCAAGCTATCATATAAATAGCAAGCATTGGCAAAAGGTTTTACACCTAAAGCTAGCAGATCCCAACTGCAACACCCCCGCTCAAATAGACATTCTATTAGGCAGCGATCTCATACCTCAGATAATACTCGAGGGTGTTGAGAAAATTTCAAACAAACTATTGGCACAAAATACTATTTTTGGGTGGATCCTAAGTGGCCTAGTTTCGGAACCAGTTACCACCATGACCACTCAGGTTGAGGAAATCTCAAACGAATACCTCAGTTCACAATAATCCCATTACTCTAATTTCCCCCCAAGCGGATAAGAGAATTAAAGCAGAAGCTATAGTCTTACCGCAACTAACAAATATGCTTCCAAGCTATCATATAAATAGCAAGCATTGGCAAAAGGTTTCACACCTAAAGCTAGCAGATCCCAACTGCAACACCCCCGCTAAAATAGACATTCTATTAGGCAGCGATCTCATATCTCAGATAATACTCGAGGGTGTTGAGAAAATTTTAAACAAACTATTGGCACAAAATACTATTTTTGGGTGGATCCTAAGTGGACTAGTGCCGGAACCAGTTACCACCATGACCACTCAGGTTTAGGAAATCTCAAACGAATACCTCAGTTCACAATAATCCCATTACTCGAATTTCCCTCCAAGCGGATAAGAGAATTAAAGCAGAAGCTATAGTCTTACCGCAACTAACAAATATGCTTCCCAGCTATCATATAAATAGCAAGCATTGGCAAAAGGTTTCACACCTAAAGCTAGCAGATCCCAACTGCAACACCCCCCTCAAATAGACATTCTATTAGGCAGCGATCTCATACCTCAGATAATACTCGAGGGTGTTGAGAAAATTTCAAACAAACTATTGGCACAAAATACTATTTCTGGGTGGATCCTAAGTGGACTAGTTTCGGAACCAGTTACCACCATGACCACTCAGGTTGAGGAAATCTCAAACGAATACCTCAGTTCACAATAATCCCATTACTCTAATTTCCCCCCAAGCGGATAAGAGAATTAAAGCAGAAGCTATAGTCTTACCGCAACTAACAAATATGCTTCCAAGCTATCATATAAATAGCAAGCATTGGCAAAATGTTTCACACCTAAAGCTAGCAGATCCCAACTGCAACACCCCCGCTCAAATAGACATTCTATTAGGCAGCGATCTCATACCTCAGATAATACTCGAGGGTGTTGCGAAAATTTCAAACAAACTATTGGCACAAAATACTATTTTTGGGTGGATCCTAAGTGGACTAGTTTTGGAACCAGTTACCACCATGACCACTCAGGTTGAGGAAATCTCAAACGAATACCTCAGTTCACAATAATCCCATTACTCTAATTTCCCCCCAAGCGGATAAGAGAATTAAAGCAGAAGCTATAGTCTTACCGCAACTAACAAATATGCTTCCAAGCTATCATATAAATAGCAAGCATTGGCAAAAGGTTTCACACCTAAAGCTAGCAGATCCCAACTGCAACACCCCCGCTCAAATAGACATTCTATTAGGCAGCGATCTCATATCTCAGATAATACTCGAGGGTGTTGAGAAAATTTCAAACAAACTATTGGCACAAAATACTATTTTTGGGTGGATCCTAAGTGGACTAGTTTTGGAACCAGTTACCACCATGACCACTCAGGTTGAGGAAATCTCAAACGAATACCTCAGTTCACAATAATCCCATTACTCTAATTTCCCCCAAGCGGATAAGAGAATTAAAGCAGAAGCTATAGTCTTACCGCAACTAACAAATATGCTTCCAAGCTATCATATAAATAGCAAGCATTGGCAAAAGGTTTCACACCTAAAGCTGCCAGATCCCAATTGCAACACCCCCGCTCAAATAGACATTCTATTAGGCAGCGATCTCATACCTCAGATAATACTCGAGGGTGTTGAGAAAATTTCAAACAAACTATTGGCACAAAATACTATTTTTGGGTGGATCCTAAGTGGACTACTTTCGGAACCAGTTACCACCATGACCACTCAGGTTGAGGAAATCTCAAACGAATACCTCAGTTCACAATAATCCCATTACTCTAATTTCCCCCCAAGCGGATAAGAGAATTAAAGCAGAAGCTATAGTCTTACCGCAACTAACAAATATGCTTCCAAGCTATCTTATAAATAGCAAGCATTGGCAAAAGGTTTCACACCTAAAGCTAGCAGATCCCAACTGCAACACCCCCGCTCAAATAGAAATTCTATTAGGCAGCGATCTCATATCTCAGACAATACTCGAGGGTGTTGAGAAAATTTCAAACAAACTAATGGCACAAAATACTATTTTTGGGTGGATCCTAAGTGGACTAGTTTCGGAACCAGTTACCACCATGACCACCCAGGTTGAGGAAATCTCAAACGAATACCTCAGTTCACAATAATCCCATTACTCTAATTTCCCCCAAGCGAATAAGAGAATTAAAGCAGAAGCTATAGTCTTACCGCAACTAACAAATATGCTTCCAAGCTATCATATAAATGGCAAGCATTGGCAAAATGTTTCACACCTAAAGCTAGCAGATCCCAACTGCAACACCCCCGCTCAAATAGACATTCTATTAGGCAGCGATCTCATATCTCAGACAATACTCGAGGGTGTTGAGAAAATTTCAAACAAACTAATGGCACAAAATACTATTTTTGGGTGGATCCTAAGTGGACTAGTTTCGGAACCAGTTACCACCATGACCACTCAGGTTGAGGAAATCTCAAACGAATACCTCAGTTCACAATAATCCCATTACTCTAATTTCCCCCCAAGCGGATAAGAGAATTAAAGCAGAAGCTATAGTCTTACCGCAACTAACAAATATGCTTCCAAGCTATCATATAAATAGCAAGCATTGGCAAAAGGTTTCACACCTAAAGCTAGCAGATCCCAACTGCAACACCCCCGCTCAAATAGACATTCTATTAGGCAGCGATCTCATATCTCAGATAATACTCGAGGGTGTTGAGAAAATTTCAAACAAACTATTGGCACAAAATACTATTTTTGGGTGGATCCTAAGTGGACTAGTGTCGGAACCAGTTACCACCATGACCACTCAGGTTGAGGAAATCTCAAACGAATACCTCAGTTCACAATAATCCCATTACTCTAATTTCCCCCCAAGCGGATAAGAGAATGAAAGCAGAAGCTATAGTCTTACCGCAACTAACAAATATGCTTCCCAGCTATCATAAAAATAGCAAGCATTGGCAAAAGGTTTCACACCTAAAGCTAGCAGATCCCAACTGCAACACCCCCGCTCAAATAGACATTCTATTAGGCAACGATCTCATACCTCAGATAATACTCGAGGGTGTTGAGAAAATTTCAAACAATCTATTGGCACAAAATACTATTTTTGGGTGGATCCTAAGTGGACTAGTGTCGGAACCAGTTACCACAATGACCACTCAGGTTGAGGAAATCTCAAACGAATACCTCAGTTCACAATAATCCCATTACTCTAATTTCCCCCCAAGCGGATAAGAGAATTAAAGCAGAAGCTATAGTCTTACCGCAACTAACAAATATGCTTCCAAGCTATCTTATAAATAGCAAGCATTGGCAAAAGGTTTCACACCTAAAGCTAGCAGATCCCAACTGCAACACCCCCGCTCAAATAGACATTCTATTAGGCAGCGATCTCATATCTCAGACAATACTCGAGGGTGTTGAGAAAATTTCAAACAAACTAATGGCACAAAATACTATTTTTGGGTGGATCCTAAGTGGACTAGTTTCGGAACCAGTTACCACCATGACCACTCAGGTTGAGGAAATCTCAAACGAATACCTCAGCTCACAATAATCCCATTACTCTAATTTCCCCCCAAGCGGATAAGAGAATGAAAGCAGAAGCTATAGTCTTACCGCAACTAACAAATATGCTTCCCAGCTATCATATAAATAGCAAGCATTGGCAAAAGGTTTCACACCTAAAGCTAGCAGATCCCAACTGCAACACCCCCGCTCAAATAGACATTCTATTAGGCAGCGATCTCATACCTCAGATAATACTCGAGGGTGTTGAGAAAATTTCAAACAAACTATTGGCACAAAATACTATTTTTGGGTGGATCCTAAGTGGACTACTTTCGGAACCAGTTACCACCATGACCACTCAGGTTGAGGAAATCTCAAACGAATACCTCAGTTCACAATAATCCCATTACTCTAATTTCCCCCCAAGCGGATAAGAGAATTAAAGCAGAAGCTATAGTCTTACCGCAACTAACAAATATGCTTCCAAGCTATCATATAAATAGCAAGCATTGGCAAAAGGTTTCACACCTAAAGCTAGCAGATCCCAACTACAACACCCCCGCTCAAATAGACATTCTATTAGGCAGCGATCTCATATCTCAGACAATACTCGAGGGTGTTGAGAAAATTTCAAACAAACTAATGGCACAAAATACTATTTTTGGGTGGATCCTAAGTGGACTAGTTTCGGAACCAGTTACCACCATGACCACTCAGGTTGAGGAAATCTCAAACGAATACCTCAGTTCACAATAATCCCATTACTCTAATTTCCCCTCAAGCGGATAAGAGAATTAAAGCAGAAGCTATAGTCTTACCGCAACTAACAAATATGCTTCCAAGCTATCATATAAATAGCAAGCATTGGCAAAAGGTTTCACACCTAAAGCTAGCAGATCCCAACTGCAACACCCCCGCTCAAATAGACATTCTATTAGGCAGCGATCTCATACCTCAGATAATACTCGAGGGTGTTGCGAAAATTTCAAAAAAACTATTGGCACAAAATACTATTTTTGGGTGGATCCTAAGTGGACTAGTTTTGGAACCAGTTACCACCATGACCACTCAGGATGAGGAAATCTCAAACGAATACCTCAGTTCACAATAATCCCATTACTCTAATTTCCCCCCAAGCGGATAAGAGAATTAAAGCAGAAGCTATAGTCTTACCGCAACTAACAAATATGCTTCCCAGCTATCATATAAATAGCAAGCATTGGCAAAAGGTTTCACACCTAAAGCTGCCAGATCCCAATTGCAACACCCCCGCTCAAATAGACATTCTATTAGGCAGCGATCTCATACCTCAGATAATACTCGAGGGTGTTGAGAAAATTTCAAACAAACTATTGGCACAAAATACTATTTTTGGGTGGATCCTAAGTGGACTACTTTCGGAAACAGTTACCACCATGACCACTCAGGTTGAGGAAATCTCAAACGAATACCTCAGTTCACAATAATCCCATTACTCTAATTTCCCCCCAAGCGGATAAGAGAATTAAAGCAGAAGCTATAGTCTTACCGCAACTAACAAATATGCTTCCAAGCTATCTTATAAATAGCAAGCATTGGCAAAAGGTTTCACACCTAAAGCTAGCAGATCCCAACTGCAACACCCCTGCTCAAATAGAAATTCTATTAGGCAGCGATCTCATATCTCAGACAATACTCGAGGGTGTTGAGAAAATTTCAAACAAACTAATGGCACAAAATACTATTTTTGGGTGGATCCTAAGTGGACTAGTTTCGGAACCAGTTACCACCATGACCACTCAGGTTGAGGAAATCTCAAACGAATACCTCAGTTCACAATAATCCCATTACTCTAATTTCCCCCCAAGCGGATAAGAGAATTAAAGCAGAAGCTATAGTCTTACCGCAACTAACAAATATGCTTCCAAGCTATCATATAAATAGCAAGCATTGGCAAAAGGTTTCACACCTAAAGCTAGCAGATCCCAACTGCAACACCCCCGCTCAAATAGACATTCTATTAGGCAGCGATCTCATACCTCAGATAATACTCGAGGGTGTTGCGAAAATTTCAAACAAACTATTGGCACAAAATACTATTTTTGGGTGGATCCTAAGTGGACTAGTTTTGGAACCAGTTACCACCATGACCACTCAGGATGAGGAAATCTCAAACGAATACCTCAGTTCACAATAATCCCATTACTCTAATTTCCCCCCAAGCGGATAAGAGAATTAAAGCAGAAGCTATAGTCTTACCGCAACTAACAAATATGCTTCCAAGCTATCATATAAATAGCAAGCATTGGCAAAAGGTTTCACACCTAAAGCTAGCAGATCCCAACTGCAACACCCCCGCTCAAATAGAAATTCTATTAGGCAGCGATCTCATATCTCAGACAATACTCGAGGGTGTTGAGAAAATTTTAAACAAACTAATGGCACAAAATACTATTTTTGGGTGGATCCTAAGTGGACTAGTTTCGGAACCAGTTACCACCATGACCACTCAGGTTGAGGAAATCTCAAACGAATACCTCAGTTCACAATAATCCCATTACTCTAATTTCCCCCAAGCGAATAAGAGAATTAAAGCAGAAGCTATAGTCTTACCGCAACTAACAAATATGCTTCCAAGCTATCATATAAATAGCAAGCATTGGCAAAAGGTTTCACACCTAAAGCTAGCAGATCCCAACTGCTACACCCCCGCTCAAATAGACATTCTATTAGGCAGCGATCTCATATCTCAGATAATACTCGAGGGTGTTGAGAAAATTTCAAACAAACTATTGGCACAAAATACTATTTTTGGGTGGATCCTAAGTGGACTAGTGTCGGAACCAGTTACCACCATGACCACTCAGGTTGAAGAAATCTCAAACGAATACCTCAGTTCACAATAATCCCATTACTCTAATTTCCCCCCAAGCGGATAAGAGAATTAAAGCAGAAGCTATAGTCTTACCGCAACTAACAAATATGCTTCCAAGCTACCTTATAAATAGCAAGCATTGGCAAAAGGTTTCACACCTAAATCTAGCAGATCCCAACTGCAACACCCCCGCTCAAATAGACATTCTATTAGGCAGCGATCTCATATCTCAGACAATACTCGAGGGTGTTGAGAAAATTTCAAACAAACTAATGGCACAAAATACTATTTTTGGGTGGATCCTAAGTGGACTAGTTTCGGAACCAGTTACCACCATGACCACTCAGGTTGAGGAAATCTCAAACGAATACCTCAGTTCACAATAATCCCATTACTCTAATTTCCCCCAAGCGAATAAGAGAATTAAAGCAGAAGCTATAGTCTTACCGCAACTAACAAATATGCTTCCAAGCTATCATATAAATAGCAAGCATTGGCAAAAGGTTTCACACCTAAAGCTAGCAGATCCCAACTGCAACACCCCCGCTCAAATAGACATTCTATTAGGCAGCGATCTCATACCTCAGATAATACTCGAGGGTGTTGAGAAAATTTCAAACAAACTATTGGCACAAAATACTATTTTTGGGTGGATCCTAAGTGGACTAGTTTCGGAACCAGTTACCACCATGACCACTCTGGTTGAGGAATTCTCAAACGAATACCTCAGTTCACAATAATCCCATTACTCTAATTTCCCTCCAAGCGGATAAGAGAATTAAAGCAGAAGCTATAGTCTTACCGCAACTAACAAATATGCTTCCAAGCTATCATATAAATAGCAAGCATTGGCAAAAGGTTTCACACCTAAAGCTAGCAGATCCCAACTGCAACACCCCCGCTCAAATAGACATTCTATTAGGCAACGATCTCATACCTCAGATAATACTCGAGGGTGTTGAGAAAATTTCAAACAATCTATTGGCACAAAATACTATTTTTGGGTGGATCCTAAGTGGACTAGTGTCGGAACCGGTTACCACAATGCCCACTCAGGTTGAGGAAATCTCAAACGAATACCTCAGTTCACAATAATCCCATTACTCTAATTTCCCCCCAAGCGGATAAGAGAATTAAAGCAGAAGCTATAGTCTTACCGCAACTAACAAATATGCTTCCAAGCTATCTTATAAATAGCAAGCATTGGCAAAAGGTTTCACACCTAAAGCTAGCAGATCCCAACTGCAACACCCCCGCTCAAATAGACATTCTATTAGGCAGCGATCTCATATCTCAGACAATACTCGAGGGTGTTGAGAAAATTTCAAACAAACTAATGGCACAAAATACTATTTTTGGGTGGATCCTAAGTGGACTAGTTTCGGAACCAGTTACCACCATGACCACTCAGGTTGAGGAAATCTCAAACGAATACCTCAGCTCACAATAATCCCATTACTCTAATTTCCCCCCAAGCGGGTAATAGAATGAAAGCAGAAGCTATAGTCTTACCGCAACTAACAAATATGCTTCCCAGCTATCATATAAATAGCAAGCATTGGCAAAAGGTTTCACACCTAAAGCTAGCAGATCCCAACTGCAACACCCCCGCTAAAATAGACATTCTATTAGGCAGCGATCTCATACCTCAGATAATACTCGAGGGTGTTGAGAAAATTTCAAACAAACTATTGGCACAAAATACTATTTTTGGGTGGATCCTAAGTGGACTAGTTTCGGAACCAGTTACCACCATGACCACTCAGGTTGAGGAAATCTCAAACGAATACCTCAGTTCACAATAATCCCATTACTCTAATTTCCCCCCAAGCGGATAAGAGAATTAAAGCAGAAGCTATAGTCTTAATGCAACTAACAAATATGCTTCCAAGCTATCATATAAATAGCAAGCATTGGCAAAAGGTTTCACACCTAAAGCTAGCAGATCCCAACTACAACACCCCCGCTCAAATAGACATTCTATTAGGCAGCGATCTCATATCTCAGACAATACTCGAGGGTGTTGAGAAAATTTCAAACAAACTAATGGCACAAAATACTATTTTTGGGTGGATCCTAAGTGGACTAGTTTCGGAACCAGTTACCACCATGACCACTCAGGTTGAGGAAATCTCAAACGAATACCTCAGTTCACAATAATCCCATTACTCTAATTTCCCCCCAAGCGGATAAGAGAATTAAAGCAGAAGCTATAGTCTTACCGCAACTAACAAATATGCTTCCAAGCTATCATATAAATAGCAAGCATTGGCAAAAGGTTTCACACCTAAAGCTAGCAGATCCCAACTGCAACACCCCCGCTCAAATAGACATTCTATTAGGCAGCGATCTCATATCTCAGATAATACTCGAGGGTGTTGAGAAAATTTCAAACAAACTATTGGCACAAAATACTATTTTTGGGTGGATCCTAAGTGGACTAGTGTCGGAACCAGTTACCACCATGACCACTCAGGTTGAGGAAATCTCAAACGAATACCTCAGTTCACAATAATCCCATTACTCTAATTTCCCCCCAAGCGGATAAGAGAATGAAAGCAGAAGCTATAGTCTTACCGCAACTAACAAATATGCTTCCCAGCTATCATATAAATAGCAAGCATTGGCAAAAGGTTTCACACCTAAGGGAATTAAAGCAGAAGGTATAGTCTTACCGCAACTAACAAATATGCTTCCAAGCTATCTTATAAATAGCAAGCATTGGCAAAAGGTTTCACACCTAAAGCTAGCAGATCCCAACTGCAACACCCCCGCTCAAATAGACATTCTATTAGGCAGCGATCTCATATATCAGACAATACTCGAGGGTGTTGAGAAAATTTCAAAAAAACTAATGGCACAAAATACTATTTTTGGGTGGATCCTAAGTGGACTAGTTTCGGAACCGGTTACCACCATGACCACTCTGGTTGAGGAAATCTCAAACGAATACCTCAGTTCACAATAATCCCATTACTCTAATTTCCCCCCAAGCGGATAAGAGTATGAAAACAGAAGCTATAGTCTTACCGCAACTAACAAATATGCTTCCCAGCTATCATATAAATAGCAAGCATTGGCAAAAGGTTTCACACCTAAAGCTAGCAGATCCCAACTGCAACACCCCCCTCAAATAGACATTCTATTAGGCAGCGATCTCATACCTCAGATAATACTCGAGGGTGTTGAGAAAATTTCAAACAAACTATTGGCACAAAATACTATTTCTGGGTGGATCCTAAGTGGACTAGTTTCGGAACCAGTTACGACCATGACCACTCAGGTTGAGGAAATCTCAAACGAATACCTCAGTTCACAATAATCCCATTACTCTAATTTCCCCCCAAGCGGATAAGAGAATGAAAGCAGAAGCTATAGTCTTACCGCAACTAACAAATATGCTTCCCAGCTATCATATAAATAGCAAGCATTGGCAAAAGGTTTCACACCTAAAGCTAGCAGATCCCAACTGCAACACCCCCGCTCAAATAGACATTCTATTAGGCAGCGATCTCATATATCAGACAATACTCGAGGGTGTTGAGAAAATTTCAAAAAAACTAATGGCACAAAATACTATTTTTGGGTGGATCCTAAGTGGACTAGTTTCGGAACCGGTTACCACCATGACCACTCAGGTTGAGGAAATCTCAAACGAATACCTCAGTTCACAATAATCCCATTACTCTAATTTCCCCCCAAGCGGATAAGAGTATGAAAACAGAAGCTATAGTCTTACCGCAACTAACAAATATGCTTCCCAGCTATCATATAAATAGCAAGCATTGGCAAAAGGTTTCACACCTAAGAGAATTAAAGCAGAAGGTATAGTCTTACCGCAACTAACAAATATGCTTCCAAGCTATCTTATAAATAGCAAGCATTGGCAAAAGGTTTCACACCTAAAGCTAGCAGATCCCAACTGCAACACCCCCGCTCAAATAGACATTCTATTAGGCAGCGATCTCATATATCAGACAATACTCGAGGGTGTTGAGAAAATTTCAAAAAAACTAATGGCACAAAATACTATTTTTGGGTGGATCCTAAGTGGACTAGTTTCGGAACCAGTTACCACCATGACCACTCAGGTTGAGGAAATCTCAAACGAATACCTCAGTTCACAATAATCCCATTACTCTAATTTCCCCCCAAGCGGATAAGAGAATTAAAGCAGAAGCTATAGTCTTACCGCAACTAACAAATATGCTTCCAAGCTATCATATAAATAGCAAGCATTGGCAAAAGGTTTCACACCTAAAGCTAGCAGATCCCAACTGCAACACCCCCCTCAAATAGACATTCTATTAGGCAGCGATCTCATACCTCAGATAATACTCGAGGGTGTTGAGAAAATTTCAAACAAACTATTGGCACAAAATACTATTTCTGGGTGGATCCTAAGTGGACTAGTTTCGGAACCAGTTACCACCATGACCACTCAGGTTGAGGAAATCTCAAACGAATACCTCAGTTCACAATAATCCCATTACTCTAATTTCCCCCCAAGCGGATAAGAGAATTAAAGCAGAAGCTATAGTCTTACCGCAACTAACAAATATGCTTCCAAGCTATCATATAAATAGCAAGCATTGGCAAACGGTTTCACACCTAAAGCTAGCAGATCCCAACTGCAACACCCCCGCTCAAATAGACATTCTATTAGGCAGCGATCTCATATCTCAGATAATACTCGAGGGTGTTGAGAAAATTTCAAACAAACTATTGGCACTAAATACTATTTTTGGGTGGATCCTAAGTGGACTAGTGTCGGAACCAGTTACCACCATGACCACTCAGGTTGAGGAAATCTCAAACGAATACCTCAGCTCACAATAATCCCATTACTCTAATTTCCCCCCAAGCGGATAAGAGAATGAAAGCAGAAGCTATAGTCTTACCGCAACTAACAAATATGCTTCCCAGCTATCATATAAATAGCAAGCATTGGCAAAAGGTTTCACACCTAAAGCTGGCAGATCCCAATTGCAACACCCCCGCTCAAATAGACATTCTATTAGGCAGCGATCTCATACCTCAGATAATACTCGAGGGTGTTGAGAAAATTTCAAACAAACTATTGGCACAAAATACTATTTTTGGGTGAATCCTAAGTGGACTAGTTTCGGAACCAGTTACCACCATGACCACTCAGGTTGAGGAAATCTCAAACGAATACCTCAGTTCACAACAATCCCATTACTCTAATTTCCCCCCAAGCGGATAAGAGAATTAAAGCAGAAGCTATAGTCTTACCGCAACTAACAAATATGCTTCCCAGCTATCATATAAATAGCAAGCATTGGCAAAAGGTTTCACACCTAAAGCTAGCAGATCCCAACTGCAACACCCCCCTCAAATAGACATTCTATTAGGCAGCGATCTCATACCTCAGATAATACTCGAGGGTGTTGAGAAAATTTCAAACAAACTATTGGCACAAAATACTATTTCTGGGTGGATCCTAAGTGGACTAGTTTCGGAACCAGTTACCACCATGACCACTCAGGTTGAGGAAATCTCAAACGAATACCTCAGTTCGCAATAATCCCATTACTCTAATTTCCCCCCAAGCGGATAAGAGAATTAAAGCAGAAGCTATAGTCTTACCGCAACTAACAAATATGCTTCCAAGCTATCATATAAATAGCAAGCATTGGCAAACGGTTTCACACCTAAAGCTAGCAGATCCCAACTGCAACACCCCCGCTCAAATAGACATTCTATTAGGCAGCGATCTCATATCTCAGATAATACTCGAGGGTGTTGAGAAAATTTCAAACAAACTATTGGCACAAAATACTATTTTTGGGTGGATCCTAAGTGGACTAGTGTCGGAACCAGTTACCACCATGACCACTCAGGTTGAGGAAATCTCAAACGAATACCTCAGTTCACAATAATCCCATTACTCTAATTTCCCCCCAAGCGGATAAGAGAATTAAAGCAGAAGCTATAGTCTTACCGCAACTAACAAATATGCTTCCAAGCTATCATATAAATAGCAAGCATTGGCAAAAGGTTTCACACCTAAAGCTAGCAGATCCCAACTGCAACACCCCCGCTCAAATAGACATTCTATTAGGCAGCGATCTCATATCTCAGATAATACTCGAGGGTGTTGAGAAAATTTCAAACAAACTAATGGCACAAAATACTATTTTTGGGTGGATCCTAAGTGGACTAGTTTCGGAACCAGTTACCACCATGACCACTCAGGTTGAGGAAATCTCAAACGAATACCTCAGTTCACAATAATCCCATTACTCTAATTTCCCCCCAAGCGGATAAGAGAATTAAAGCAGAAGCTATAGTCTTACCGCAACTAACAAATATGCTTCCCAGCTATCATATAAATAGCAAGCATTGGCAAAAGGTTTCACACCTAAAGCTGGCAGATCCCAATTGCAATACCCCCGCTCAAATAGACATTCTATTAGGCAGCGATCTCATACCTCAGATAATACTCGAGGGTGTTGAGAAAATTTCAAACAAACTATTGGCACAAAATACTATTTTTGGGTGGATCCTAAGTGGACTAGTGTCGGAACCAGTTACCACCATGACCACTCAGGTTGAGGAAATCTCAAACGAATACCTCAGTTCACAATAATCCCCATACTCTAATTTCCCCCCAAGCGGATAAGAGAATTAAAGCAGAAGCTATAGTCTTACCGCAGCTAACAAATATGCTTCCCAGCTATCATATAAATAGCAAGCATTGGCAAAAGGTTTCACACCTAAAGCTAGCAGATCCCAACTGCAACACCCCCCTCAAATAGACATTCTATTAGGCAGCAATCTCATATCTCAGACAATACTCGAGGGTGTTGAGAAAATTTCAAACAAACTAATGGCACAAAATACTATTTTTGGGTGGATCCTAAGTGGACTAGTTTCGGAACCAGTTACCACCATGACCACTCAGGTTGAGGAAATCTCAAACGAATACCTCAGTTCACAATAATCCCATTACTCTAATTTCCCCCCAAGCGAATAAGAGAATTAAAGCAGAAGCTATAGTCTTACCGCAACTAACAAATATGCTTCCAAGCTATCATATAAATAGCAAGCATTGGCAAAAGGTTTCACACCTAAAGCTAGCAGATCCCAACTGCAACACCCCCGCTCAAATAGACATTCTATTAGGCAGCGATCTCATATCTCAGACAATACTCGAGGGTGTTGAGAAAATTTCAAACAAACTAATGGCACAAAATACTATTTTTGGGTGGATCCTAAGTGGACTAGTTTCGGAACCAGTTACCACCATGACCACTCAGGTTGAGGAAATCTCAAACGAATACCTCAGTTCACAATAATCCCATTACTCTAATTTCCCCCCAAGCGGATAAGAGAATTAAAGCAGAAGCTATAGTCTTACCGCAACTAACAAATATGCTTCCAAGCTATCATATAAATAGCAAGCATTGGCAAAAGGTTTCACACCTAAAGCTAGCAGATCCCAACTGCAACACCCCCGCTCAAATAGACATTCTATTAGGCAGCGATCTCATATCTCAGATAATACTCGAGGGTGTTGAGAAAATTTTAAACAAACTATTGGCACAAAATACTATTTTTGGGTGGATCCTAAGTGGACTAGTTTCGGAACCAGCTACCACCATGACCACTCAGGTTGAGGAAATCTCAAACGAATACCTCAGCTCACAATAATCCCATTACTCTAATTTCCCCCCAAGCGGATAAGAGAATGAAAGCAGAAGCTATAGTCTTACCGCAACTAACAAATATGCTTCCCAGCTATCATATAAATAGCAAGCATTGGCAAAAGGTTTCACACCTAAGAGAATTAAAGCAGAAGGTATAGTCTTACCGCAACTAACAAATATGCTTCCAAGCTATCATATAAATAGCAAGCATTGGCAAAAGGTTTCACACCTAAAGCTAGCAGATCCCAACTGCAACACCCCCGCTCAAATAGACATTCTATTAGGCAGCGATCTCATATCTCAGATAATACTCGAGGGTGTTGAGAAAATTTCAAACAAACTATTGGCACAAAATACTATTTTTGGGTGGATCCTAAGTGGACTAGTTTCGGAACCAGTTACCACCATGACCACTCAGGTTGAGGAAATCTCAAACGAATACCTCAGTTCACAATAATCCCATTACTCTAATTTCCCCCCAAGCGGATAAGAGAATTAAAGCAGAAGCTATAGTCTTACCGCAACTAACAAATATGCTTCCAAGCTATCATATAAATAGCAAGCATTGGCAAAAGGTTTCACACCTAAAGCTAGCAGATCCCAACTGCAACACCCCCCTCAAATAGACATTCTATTAGGCAGCGATCTCATACCTCAGATAATACTCGAGGGTGTTGAGAAAATTTCAAACAAACTATTGGCACAAAATACTATTTCTGGGTGGATCCTAAGTGGACTAGTTTCGGAACCAGTTACCACCATGACCACTCAGGTTGAGGAAATCTCAAACGAATACCTCAGTTCGCAATAATCCCATTACTCTAATTTCCCCCCAAGCGGATAAGAGAATTAAAGCAGAAGCTATAGTCTTACCGCAACTAACAAATATGCTTCCAAGCTATCATATAAATAGCAAGCATTGGCAAACGGTTTCACACCTAAAGCTAGCAGATCCCAACTGCAACACCCCCGCTCAAATAGACATTCTATTAGGCAGCGATCTCATATCTCAGATAATACTCGAGGGTGTTGAGAAAATTTCAAACAAACTATTGGCACAAAATACTATTTTTGGGTGGATCCTAAGTGGACTAGTGTCGGAACCAGTTACCACCATGACCACTCAGGCTGAGGAAATCTCAAACGAATACCTCAGTTCACAATAATCCCATTACTCTAATTTCCCCCCAAGCGGATAAGAGAATTAAAGCAGAAGCTATAGTCTTACCGCAACTAACAAATATGCTTCCAAGCTATCATATAAATAGCAAGCATTGGCAAAAGGTTTCACACCTAAAGCTAGCAGATCCCAACTGCAACACCCCCGCTCAAATAGACATTCTATTAGGCAGCGATCTCATATCTCAGATAATACTCGAGGGTGTTGAGAAAATTTCAAACAAACTAATGGCACAAAATACTATTTTTGGGTGGATCCTAAGTGGACTAGTTTCGGAACCAGTTACCACCATGACCACTCAGGTTGAGGAAATCTCAAACGAATACCTCAGTTCACAATAATCCCATTACTCTAATTTCCCCCCAAGCGGATAAGAGAATTAAAGCAGAAGCTATAGTCTTACCGCAACTAACAAATATGCTTCCCAGCTATCATATAAATAGCAAGCATTGGCAAAAGGTTTCACACCTAAAGCTGGCAGATCCCAATTGCAATACCCCCGCTCAAATAGACATTCTATTAGGCAGCGATCTCATACCTCAGATAATACTCGAGGGTGTTGAGAAAATTTCAAACAAACTATTGGCACAAAATACTATTTTTGGGTGGATCCTAAGTGGACTAGTGTCGGAACCAGTTACCACCATGACCACTCAGGTTGAGGAAATCTCAAACGAATACCTCAGTTCACAATAATCCCATTACTCTAATTTCCCCCCAAGCGGATAAGAGAATTAAAGCAGAAGCTATAGTCTTACCGCAGCTAACAAATATGCTTCCCAGCTATCATATAAATAGCAAGCATTGGCAAAAGGTTTCACACCTAAAGCTAGCAGATCCCAACTGCAACACCCCCCTCAAATAGACATTCTATTAGGCAGCAATCTCATATCTCAGACAATACTCGAGGGTGTTGAGAAAATTTCAAACAAACTAATGGCACAAAATACTATTTTTGGGTGGATCCTAAGTGGACTAGTTTCGGAACCAGTTACCACCATGACCACTCAGGTTGAGGAAATCTCAAACGAATACCTCAGTTCACAATAATCCCATTACTCTAATTTCCCCCCAAGCGAATAAGAGAATTAAAGCAGAAGCTATAGTCTTACCGCAACTAACAAATATGCTTCCAAGCTATCATATAAATAGCAAGCATTGGCAAAAGGTTTCACACCTAAAGCTAGCAGATCCCAACTGCAACACCCCCGCTCAAATAGACATTCTATTAGGCAGCGATCTCATATCTCAGACAATACTCGAGGGTGTTGAGAAAATTTCAAACAAACTAATGGCACAAAATACTATTTTTGGGTGGATCCTAAGTGGACTAGTTTCGGAACCAGTTACCACCATGACCACTCAGGTTGAGGAAATCTCAAACGAATACCTCAGTTCACAATAATCCCATTACTCTAATTTCCCCCCAAGCGGATAAGAGAATTAAAGCAGAAGCTATAGTCTTACCGCAACTAACAAATATGCTTCCAAGCTATCATATAAATAGCAAGCATTGGCAAAAGGTTTCACACCTAAAGCTAGCAGATCCCAACTGCAACACCCCCGCTCAAATAGACATTCTATTAGGCAGCGATCTCATATCTCAGATAATACTCGAGGGTGTTGAGAAAATTTTAAACAAACTATTGGCACAAAATACTATTTTTGGGTGGATCCTAAGTGGACTAGTTTCGGAACCAGCTACCACCATGACCACTCAGGTTGAGGAAATCTCAAACGAATACCTCAGCTCACAATAATCCCATTACTCTAATTTCCCCCCAAGCGGATAAGAGAATGAAAGCAGAAGCTATAGTCTTACCGCAACTAACAAATATGCTTCCCAGCTATCATATAAATAGCAAGCATTGGCAAAAGGTTTCACACCTAAGAGAATTAAAGCAGAAGGTATAGTCTTACCGCAACTAACAAATATGCTTCCAAGCTATCTTATAAATAGCAAGCATTGGCAAAAGGTTTCACACCTAAAGCTAGCAGATCCCAACTGCAACACCCCCGCTCAAATAGACATTCTATTAGGCAGCGATCTCATATCTCAGACAATACTCGAGGGTGTTGAGAAAATTTCAAACAAACTAATGGCACAAAATACTATTTTTGGGTGGATCCTAAGTGGACTAGTTTCGGAACCAGTTACCACCATGACCACTCAGGTTGAGGAAATCTCCAACGAATACCTCAGCTCACAATAATCCCATTACTCTAATTTCCCCCCAAGCGGATAAGAGAATGAAAGCAGAAGCTATAGTCTTACCGCAACTAACAAATATGCTTCCCAGCTATCATATAAATAGCAAGCATTGGCAAAAGGTTTCACACCTAAAGCTAGCAGATCCCAACTGCAACACCCCCGCTCAAATAGACATTCTATTAGGCAGCGATCTCATACCTCAGATAATACTCGAGGGTGTTGAGAAAATTTCAAACAAACTATTGGCACAAAATACTATTTTTGGGTGGATCCTAAGTGGACTAGTTTCGGAACCAGTTACCACCATGACCACTCAGGTTGAGGAAATCTCAAACGAATACCTCAGTTCCCCCAAGCGGATAAGAGAATTAAAGCAGAAGCTATAGTCTTACCGCAACTAACAAATATGCTTCCAAGCTATTATATAAATAGCAAGCATTGGCAAAAGGTTTCACACCTAAAGCTAGCAGATCCCAACTGCAACACCCCCGCTCAAATAGACATTCTATTAGGCAGCGATCTCATATCTCAGATATTACTCGAGGGTGTTGAGAAAATTTCAAACAAACTATTGGCACAAAATACTATTTTTGGGTGGATCCTAAGTGGACTAGTGTCGGAACCAGTTACCACCATGACCACTCAGGTTGAGGAAATCTCAAACGAATACCTCAGCTCACAATAATCCCATTACTCTAATTTCCCCCCAAGCGGATAAGAGAATGAAAGCAGAAGCTATAGTCTTACCGCAACTAACAAATATGCTTCCCAGCTATCATATAAATAGCAAGCATTGGCAAAAGGTTTCACACCTAAAGCTGGCAGATCCCAATTGCAACACCCCCGCTCAAATAGACATTCTATTAGGCAGCGATCTCATACCTCAGATAATACTCGAGGGTGTTGAGAAAATTTCAAACAAACTATTGGCACAAAATACTATTTTTGGGTGGATCCTAAGTGGACTAGTGTCGGAACCAGTTACCACCATGACCACTCAGGTTGAGGAAATCTCAAACGAATACCTCAGTTCACAATAATCCCATTACTCTAATTTCCCCCCAAGCGGATAAGAGAATGAAAGCAGAAGCTATAGTCTTACCGCAACTAACAAATATGCTTCCCAGCTATCATATAAATAGCAAGCATTGGCAAAAGGTTTCACACCTAAGAGAATTAAAGCAGAAGGTATAGTCTTACCGCAACTAACAAATATGCTTCCAAGCTATCATATAAATAGCAAGCATTGGCAAAAGGTTTCACACCTAAAGCTAGCAGATCCCAACTGCAACACCCCCGCTCAAATAGACATTCTATTAGGCAGCGATCTCATATCTCAGATAATACTCGAGGGTGTTGAGAAAATTTTAAACAAACTATTGGCACAAAATACTATTTTTGGGTGGATCCTAAGTGGACTAGTTTCGGAACCAGTTACCACCATGACCACTCAGGTTGAGGAAATCTCAAACGAATACCTCAGTTCACAATAATCCCATTACTCTAATTTCCCCCCAAGCGGATAAGAGAATTAAAGCAGAAGCTATAGTCTTACCGCAACTAACAAATATGCTTCCAAGCTATCATATAAATAGCAAGCATTGGCAAAAGGTTTCACACCTAAAGCTAGCAGATCCCAACTGCAACACCCCCCTCAAATAGACATTCTATTAGGCAGCGATCTCATACCTCAGATAATACTCGAGGGTGTTGAGAAAATTTCAAACAAACTATTGGCACAAAATACTATTTCTGGGTGGATCCTAAGTGGACTAGTTTCGGAACCAGTTACCACCATGACCACTCAGGTTGAGGAAATCTCAAACGAATACCTCAGTTCGCAATAATCCCATTACTCTAATTTCCCCCCAAGCGGATAAGAGAATTAAAGCAGAAGCTATAGTCTTACCGCAACTAACAAATATGCTTCCAAGCTATCATATAAATAGCAAGCATTGGCAAACGGTTTCACACCTAAAGCTAGCAGATCCCAACTGCAACACCCCCGCTCAAATAGACATTCTATTAGGCAGCGATCTCATATCTCAGATAATACTCGAGGGTGTTGAGAAAATTTCAAACAAACTATTGGCACAAAATACTATTTTTGGGTGGATCCTAAGTGGACTAGTGTCGGAACCAGTTACCACCATGACCACTCAGGTTGAGGAAATCTCAAACGAATACCTCAGTTCACAATAATCCCATTACTCTAATTTCCCCCCAAGCGGATAAGAGAATTAAAGCAGAAGCTATAGTCTTACCGCAACTAACAAATATGCTTCCAAGCTATCATATAAATAGCAAGCATTGGCAAAAGGTTTCACACCTAAAGCTAGCAGATCCCAACTGCAACACCCCCGCTCAAATAGACATTCTATTAGGCAGCGATCTCATATCTCAGATAATACTCGAGGGTGTTGAGAAAATTTCAAACAAACTAATGGCACAAAATACTATTTTTGGGTGGATCCTAAGTGGACTAGTTTCGGAACCAGTTACCACCATGACCACTCAGGTTGAGGAAATCTCAAACGAATACCTCAGTTCACAATAATCCCATTACTCTAATTTCCCCCCAAGCGGATAAGAGAATTAAAGCAGAAGCTATAGTCTTACCGCAACTAACAAATATGCTTCCCAGCTATCATATAAATAGCAAGCATTGGCAAAAGGTTTCACACCTAAAGCTGGCAGATCCCAATTGCAATACCCCCGCTCAAATAGACATTCTATTAGGCAGCGATCTCATACCTCAGATAATACTCGAGGGTGTTGAGAAAATTTCAAACAAACTATTGGCACAAAATACTATTTTTGGGTGGATCCTAAGTGGACTAGTGTCGGAACCAGTTACCACCATGACCACTCAGGTTGAGGAAATCTCAAACGAATACCTCAGTTCACAATAATCCCATTACTCTAATTTCCCCCCAAGCGGATAAGAGAATTAAAGCAGAAGCTATAGTCTTACCGCAGCTAACAAATATGCTTCCCAGCTATCATATAAATAGCAAGCATTGGCAAAAGGTTTCACACCTAAAGCTAGCAGATCCCAACTGCAACACCCCCCTCAAATAGACATTCTATTAGGCAGCAATCTCATATCTCAGACAATACTCGAGGGTGTTGAGAAAATTTCAAACAAACTAATGGCACAAAATACTATTTTTGGGTGGATCCTAAGTGGACTAGTTTCGGAACCAGTTACCACCATGACCACTCAGGTTGAGGAAATCTCAAACGAATACCTCAGTTCACAATAATCCCATTACTCTAATTTCCCCCCAAGCGAATAAGAGAATTAAAGCAGAAGCTATAGTCTTACCGCAACTAACAAATATGCTTCCAAGCTATCATATAAATAGCAAGCATTGGCAAAAGGTTTCACACCTAAAGCTAGCAGATCCCAACTGCAACACCCCCGCTCAAATAGACATTCTATTAGGCAGCGATCTCATATCTCAGACAATACTCGAGGGTGTTGAGAAAATTTCAAACAAACTAATGGCACAAAATACTATTTTTGGGTGGATCCTAAGTGGACTAGTTTCGGAACCAGTTACCACCATGACCACTCAGGTTGAGGAAATCTCAAACGAATACCTCAGTTCACAATAATCCCATTACTCTAATTTCCCCCCAAGCGGATAAGAGAATTAAAGCAGAAGCTATAGTCTTACCGCAACTAACAAATATGCTTCCAAGCTATCATATAAATAGCAAGCATTGGCAAAAGGTTTCACACCTAAAGCTAGCAGATCCCAACTGCAACACCCCCGCTCAAATAGACATTCTATTAGGCAGCGATCTCATATCTCAGATAATACTCGAGGGTGTTGAGAAAATTTTAAACAAACTATTGGCACAAAATACTATTTTTGGGTGGATCCTAAGTGGACTAGTTTCGGAACCAGCTACCACCATGACCACTCAGGTTGAGGAAATCTCAAACGAATACCTCAGCTCACAATAATCCCATTACTCTAATTTCCCCCCAAGCGGATAAGAGAATGAAAGCAGAAGCTATAGTCTTACCGCAACTAACAAATATGCTTCCCAGCTATCATATAAATAGCAAGCATTGGCAAAAGGTTTCACACCTAAGAGAATTAAAGCAGAAGGTATAGTCTTACCGCAACTAACAAATATGCTTCCAAGCTATCTTATAAATAGCAAGCATTGGCAAAAGGTTTCACACCTAAAGCTAGCAGATCCCAACTGCAACACCCCCGCTCAAATAGACATTCTATTAGGCAGCGATCTCATATCTCAGACAATACTCGAGGGTGTTGAGAAAATTTCAAACAAACTAATGGCACAAAATACTATTTTTGGGTGGATCCTAAGTGGACTAGTTTCGGAACCAGTTACCACCATGACCACTCAGGTTGAGGAAATCTCCAACGAATACCTCAGCTCACAATAATCCCATTACTCTAATTTCCCCCCAAGCGGATAAGAGAATGAAAGCAGAAGCTATAGTCTTACCGCAACTAACAAATATGCTTCCCAGCTATCATATAAATAGCAAGCATTGGCAAAAGGTTTCACACCTAAAGCTAGCAGATCCCAACTGCAACACCCCCGCTCAAATAGACATTCTATTAGGCAGCGATCTCATACCTCAGATAATACTCGAGGGTGTTGAGAAAATTTCAAACAAACTATTGGCACAAAATACTATTTTTGGGTGGATCCTAAGTGGACTAGTTTCGGAACCAGTTACCACCATGACCACTCAGGTTGAGGAAATCTCAAACGAATACCTCAGTTCCCCCAAGCGGATAAGAGAATTAAAGCAGAAGCTATAGTCTTACCGCAACTAACAAATATGCTTCCAAGCTATTATATAAATAGCAAGCATTGGCAAAAGGTTTCACACCTAAAGCTAGCAGATCCCAACTGCAACACCCCCGCTCAAATAGACATTCTATTAGGCAGCGATCTCATATCTCAGATATTACTCGAGGGTGTTGAGAAAATTTCAAACAAACTATTGGCACAAAATACTATTTTTGGGTGGATCCTAAGTGGACTAGTGTCGGAACCAGTTACCACCATGACCACTCAGGTTGAGGAAATCTCAAACGAATACCTCAGCTCACAATAATCCCATTACTCTAATTTCCCCCCAAGCGGATAAGAGAATGAAAGCAGAAGCTATAGTCTTACCGCAACTAACAAATATGCTTCCCAGCTATCATATAAATAGCAAGCATTGGCAAAAGGTTTCACACCTAAAGCTGGCAGATCCCAATTGCAACACCCCCGCTCAAATAGACATTCTATTAGGCAGCGATCTCATACCTCAGATAATACTCGAGGGTGTTGAGAAAATTTCAAACAAACTATTGGCACAAAATACTATTTTTGGGTGGATCCTAAGTGGACTAGTGTCGGAACCAGTTACCACCATGACCACTCAGGTTGAGGAAATCTCAAACGAATACCTCAGTTCACAATAATCCCATTACTCTAATTTCCCCCCAAGCGGATAAGAGAATTAAAGCAGAAGCTATAGTCTTACCGCAACTAACAAATATGCTTCCAAGCTATCTTATAAATAGCAAGCATTGGCAAAAGGTTTCACACCTAAAGCTAGCAGATCCCAACTGCAACACCCCCGCTCAAATAGACATTCTATTAGGCAGCGATCTCATATCTCAGATAATACTCGAGGGTGTTGAGAAAATTTCAAACAAACTATTGGCACAAAATACTATTTTTGGGTGGATCCTAAGTGGACTAGTGTCGGAACCAGTTACCACCATGACCACTCAGGTTGAGGAAATCTCGAACGAATACCTCAGTTCACAATAATCCCATTACTCTAATTTCCCCCCAAGCGGATAAGAGAATTAAAGCAGAAGCTATAGTCTTACCGCAACTAACAAATATGCTTCCAAGCTATCATATAAATAGCAAGCATTGGCAAAAGGTTTCACACCTAAAGCTAGCAGATCCCAACTGCAACACCCCCGCTCAAATAGACAATCTATTAGGCAGCGATCTCATACCTCAGATAATACTCGAGGGTGTTGAGAAAATTTCAAACAAACTATTGGCACAAAATACTATTTTTGGGTGGATCCTAAGTGGACTAGTTTCGGAACCAGTTACCACCATGACCACTCAGGTTGAGGAAATCTCAAACGAATACATTAGTTCACAATAATCCCATTACTCTAATTTCCCCCCAAGCGGATAAGAGAATTAAAGCAGAAGCTATAGTCTTACCGCAACTAACAAATATGCTTCCAAGCTGTCATATAAATATCAAGCATTGGCAAACGGTTTCACACCTAAAGCTAGCAGATCCCAACTACAACACCCCCGCTCAAATAGACATTCTATTAGGCAGCGATCTCATACCTCAGATAATACTCGCAGGTGTTGAGAAAATTTCAAACAAACTATTGGCACAAAATACTATTTTTGGGTGGATCCTAAGTTTACTAGTTTCGGAACCAGTTACCACCATGACCACTCAGGTTGAGGAAATCTCAAACGAATACCTCAGTTCACAATAATCCCATTACTCTAATTTCCCCCCAAGCGGATAAGAGAATTAAAGCAGAAGCTATAGTCTTACCGCAACTAACAAATATGCTTCCAAGCTATCATATAAATAGCAAGCATTGGCAAAAGGTTTCACACCTAAAGCTAGCAGATCCCAACTGCAACACCCCCGCTCAAATAGACATTCTATTAGGCAGCGATCTCATATCTCAGACAATACTCGAGGGTGTTGAGAAAATTTCAAACAAACTAATGGCACAAAATACTATTTTTGGGTGGATCCTAAGTGGACTAGTTTCGGAACCAGTTACCACCATGACCACTCAGGTTGAGGAAATCTCAAACGAATACCTCAGTTCACAATAATCCCATTACTCTAATTTCCCCCCAAGCGGATAAGAGAATTAAAGCAGAAGCTATAGTCTTACCGCAACTAACAAATATGCTTCCAAGCTATCATATAAATAGCAAGCATTGGCAAAAGGTTTCACACCTAAAGCTAGCAGATCCCAACTGCAACACCCCCGCTCAAATAGACATTCTATTAGGCAGCGATCTCATATCTCAGATAATACTCGAGGGTGTTGAGAAAATTTTAAACAAACTATTGGCACAAAATACTATTTTTGGGTGGATCCTAAGTGGACTAGTTTCGGAACCAGCTACCACCATGACCACTCAGGTTGAGGAAATCTCAAACGAATACCTCAGCTCACAATAATCCCATTACTCTAATTTCCCCCCAAGCGGATAAGAGAATGAAAGCAGAAGCTATAGTCTTACCGCAACTAACAAATATGCTTCCCAGCTATCATATAAATAGCAAGCATTGGCAAAAGGTTTCACACCTAAGAGAATTAAAGCAGAAGGTATAGTCTTACCGCAACTAACAAATATGCTTCCAAGCTATCTTATAAATAGCAAGCATTGGCAAAAGGTTTCACACCTAAAGCTAGCAGATCCCAACTGCAACACCCCCGCTCAAATAGACATTCTATTAGGCAGCGATCTCATATCTCAGACAATACTCGAGGGTGTTGAGAAAATTTCAAACAAACTAATGGCACAAAATACTATTTTTGGGTGGATCCTAAGTGGACTAGTTTCGGAACCAGTTACCACCATGAAGTCAGGTTGAGGAAATCTCCAACGAATACCTCAGCTCACAATAATCCCATTACTCTAATTTCCCCCCAAGCGGATAAGAGAATGAAAGCAGAAGCTATAGTCTTACCGCAACTAACAAATATGCTTCCCAGCTATCATATAAATAGCAAGCATTGGCAAAAGGTTTCACACCTAAAGCTAGCAGATCCCAAGTGCAACACCCCCGCTCAAATAGACATTCTATTAGGCAGCGATCTCATACCTCAGATAATACTCGAGGGTGTTGAGAAAATTTCAAACAAACTATTGGCACAAAATACTATTTTTGGGTGGATCCTAAGTGGACTAGTTTCGGAACCAGTTACCACCATGACCACTCAGGTTGAGGAAATCTCAAACGAATACCTCAGTTCCCCCAAGCGGATAAGAGAATTAAAACAGAAGCTATAGTCTTACCGCAACTAACAAATATGCTTCCAAGCTATTATATAAATAGCAAGCATTGGCAAAAGGTTTCACACCTAAAGCTAGCAGATCCCAACTGCAACACCCCCGCTCAAATAGACATTCTATTAGGCAGCGATCTCATATCTCAGATATTACTCGAGGGTGTTGAGAAAATTTCAAACAAACTATTGGCACAAAATACTATTTTTGGGTGGATCCTAAGTGGACTAGTGTCGGAACCAGTTACCACCATGACCACTCAGGTTGAGGAAATCTCAAACGAATACCTCAGCTCACAATAATCCCATTACTCTAATTTCCCCCCAAGCGGATAAGAGAATGAAAGCAGAAGCTATAGTCTTACCGCAACTAACAAATATGCTTCCCAGCTATCATATAAATAGCAAGCATTGGCAAAAGGTTTCACACCTAAAGCTGGCAGATCCCAATTGCAACACCCCCGCTCAAATAGACATTCTATTAGGCAGCGATCTCATACCTCAGATAATACTCGAGGGTGTTGAGAAAATTTCAAACAAACTATTGGCACAAAATACTATTTTTGGGTGGATCCTAAGTGGACTAGTGTCGGAACCAGTTACCACCATGACCACTCAGGTTGAGGAAATCTCAAACGAATACCTCAGTTCACAATAATCCCATTACTCTAATTTCCCCCCAAGCGGATAAGAGAATTAAAGCAGAAGCTATAGTCTTACCGCAACTAACAAATATGCTTCCAAGCTATCTTATAAATAGCAAGCATTGGCAAAAGGTTTCACACCTAAAGCTAGCAGATCCCAACTGCAACACCCCCGCTCAAATAGACATTCTATTAGGCAGCGATCTCATATCTCAGATAATACTCGAGGGTGTTGAGAAAATTTCAAACAAACTATTGGCACAAAATACTATTTTTGGGTGGATCCTAAGTGGACTAGTGTCGGAACCAGTTACCACCATGACCACTCAGGTTGAGGAAATCTCGAACGAATACCTCAGTTCACAATAATCCCATTACTCTAATTTCCCCCCAAGCGGATAAGAGAATTAAAGCAGAAGCTATAGTCTTACCGCAACTAACAAATATGCTTCCAAGCTATCATATAAATAGCAAGCATTGGCAAAAGGTTTCACACCTAAAGCTAGCAGATCCCAACTGCAACACCCCCGCTCAAATAGACAATCTATTAGGCAGCGATCTCATACCTCAGATAATACTCGAGGGTGTTGAGAAAATTTCAAACAAACTATTGGCACAAAATACTATTTTTGGGTGGATCCTAAGTTTACTAGTTTCGGAACCAGTTACCACCATGACCACTCAGGTTGAGGAAATCTCAAACGAATACCTCAGTTCACAATAATCCCATTACTCTAATTTCCCCCCAAGCGGATAAGAGAATTAAAGCAGAAGCTATAGTCTTACCGCAACTAACAAATATGCTTCCAAGCTGTCATATAAATATCAAGCATTGGCAAACGGTTTCACACCTAAAGCTAGCAGATCCCAACTACAACACCCCCGCTCAAATAGACATTCTATTAGGCAGCGATCTCATACCTCAGATAATACTCGCAGGTGTTGAGAAAATTTCAAACAAACTATTGGCACAAAATACTATTTTTGGGTGGATCCTAAGTTTACTAGTTTCGGAACCAGTTACCACCATGACCACTCAGGTTGAGGAAATCTCAAACGAATACCTCAGTTCACAATAATCCCATTACTCTAATTTCCCCCCAAGCGGATAAGAGAATTAAAGCAGAAGCTATAGTCTTACCGCAACTAACAAATATGCTTCCAAGCTATCATATAAATAGCAAGCATTGGCAAAAGGTTTCACACCTAAAGCTAGCAGATCCCAACTGCAACACCCCCGCTCAAATAGACATTCTAGTAGGCAGCGATCTCATTCCTCAGATAATACTCGAGGGTGTTGAGAAAATTTCAAACAAACTATTGGCACAAAATACTATTTTTGGGTGGATCCTAAGTGGACTAGTTTCGGAACCAGTTACCAGCATGACCACTCAGGTTGAGGAAATCTCAAACGAATACCTCAGTTCACAATAATCCCATTACTCCAATTTCCCCCCAAGCGGATAAGAGAATTAAAGCAGAAGCTATAGTCTTACCGCAACTAACAAATATGCTTCCAAGCTATCATATAAATAGCAAGCATTGGCAAACGGTTTCACACCTAAAGCTAGCAGATCCCGACTGCAACACCCCCGCTCAAATAGACATTTTATTAGGCAGCGATCTCATACCTCAGATAATACTCGAGGGTGTTGAGAAAATTTTAAACAAACTATTGGCACAAAATACTATTTTTGGGTGGATCCTAAGTGGACTAGTTTCGGAACCTGTTACCCCCATGACCACTCAGGTTGAGGAAACCTCAAACGAATACCTCAGTTCCCCAAGCGGATAAGAGAATTAAAGCAGAAGCTATAGTCTTACCGCAACTAACAAATATGCTTCCAAGCTATCATATAAATAGCAAGCATTGGCAAACGGTTTCACACCTAAAGCTAGCAGATCCCAACTGCAACACCCCTGCTCAAATAGACATTCTATTAGACAGCGATTTCATACCTCAGATAATACTCGAGGGTGTTGAGAAAATTTCAAACAAACTATTGGCACAAAATACTATTTTTGGGTGGATCCTAAGTGGACTAGTTTTGGAACCAGTTACCGCCATGACCACTCAGGTTGGAGAAATTTCAAACGAATACCTCAGTAACAATAATCCCATTATTCTAATTTCCCCTCAAGCGGATAAGAGAATTAAAGCAGAAGCTATAGTCTTACCGCAACTAACAAATATGCTTCCAAGCTATCATATAAATAGCAAGCATTGGCAAAAGGTTTCACACCTAAAGCTAGCAGATCCCAACTGCAACACCCCCGCTCAAATAGACATTCTATTAGGCAACGATCTCATACCTCAGATAATACTCGAGGGTGTTGAGAAAATTTCAAACAAACTATTGGCACAAAATACTATTTTTGGGTGGATCCTAAGTGGACTAGTTTCGGAACCAGTTACCACCATGACCACTCAGGTTGAGGAAATCTCAAACGAATACCTCAGTTCACAATAATCCCATTACTCTAATTTCCCCCCAAGCGGATAAGAGAATTAAAGCAGAAGCTATAGTCTTACCGCAACTAACAAATATGCCTCCAATCTATCATATAAATAGCAAGCATTGGCAAAAGGTTTCACACCTAAAGCTAGCAGATCCCAACTGCAACGCCCCCGCTCAAATAGACATTCTATTAGGCAGCGATCTCATACCTCAGATAATACTCGAGGGTGTTGAGAAAATTTCAAACAAACTATTGGCACAAAATACTATTTTTGGGTGGATCCTAAGTGGACTAGTTTTGGAACCAGTTACCGCCATGACCACTCAGGTTGAGGAAATCTCAAACGAATACCTCAGTAACAATAATCCCATTACTCTAATTTCCGCCCAAGCGGATAAGAGAATTAAAGCAGAAGCTATAATCTTACCGCAACTAACAAATATGCTTAAAAGCTATCATATAAATAGCAAGCATTGGCAAAAGGTTTCACACCTAAAGCTAGAAGATCCCAACTGCAACACCCCCGCTCAAATAGACATTCTATAATATTAGGCAGCGATCTCATACCTCAGATAATACTCGAGGGTGTTGAGAAAATTTCAAACAAACTATTGGCACAAAATACTATTTTTGGGTGGATCCTAAGTGGACTAGTCTCGGAACCAGCTACCACCATGACCACTCAGGTTGAGGAAACCTCAAACGAATACCTCAGTTCCCCCAAGCTGATAAGAGAATTAAAGCAGAAGCTATAGTCTTACCGCAACTAACAAATATGCTTCCAAGCTATCATATAAATAGCAAGCATTGGCAAAAGGTTTCACACCTAAAGCTAGCAGATCCCAACTGCAACACCCCCGCTCAAATAGACATTCTATTAGGCAGCGATCTCATACCTCAGATAATACTCGAGGGTGTTGAGAAAATTTCAAACAAACTATTGGCACAAAATACTATTTTTGGGTGGATCCTAAGTGGGCTAGTTTTGGAACCAATTACCGCCATGACCACTCAGGTTGAGGAAATCTCAAACGAATACCTCAGTAGCAATAATCCCATTATTCTAATTTCCGCCCAAGCGGATAAGAGAATTAAAGCAGAAGCTATAGTCTTACCGCAACTAACAAATATGCTTCCAAGCTATCATATAAATAGCAAGCATTGGCAAAAGGTTTCACACCTAAAGCTAGCAGATCCCAACTGCAACACCCCCGCTCAAATAGACATTCTATTAGGCAGCGATCTCATACCTCAGATAATACCCGAGGCTGTTGAGAAAATTGCAAACAAACTATTGGCACAAAATACTATTTTTGGGTGGATCCTAAGTGGACTAGTTTCGGAACCAGTTACCACCATGACCACTCAGGTTGAGGAAATCTCAAATGAATACCTCAGTTCATAATAATCCCATTACTCTAATTTCCCCCCAAGCGGATAAGAGAATTAAAGCAGAAGCTATAGTCTTACCGCAACTAACAAATATGCTTCCAAGCTATCATATAAATAGCAAGCATTGGCAAAAGGTTTCACCCCTAAAGCTAGCAGATCCCAACTGCATCACCCCCGCTCAAATAGACATTCTATTAGGCAGCGATCTCAAACCTCAGATAATACTCGAGGGTGTTGAAAAAATTTCAAACAAACTATTGGCACAAAATACTATTTTTGGGAGGATCCTAAGTTGACTAGTTTCGGAACCAGTTACCACCATGACCACTCAGGTTGAGGAAATCTCAAACGAATACCTCAGTTCACAATAATCCCATTACTCTAATTTCCCCCCAAGCGGATAAGAGAATTAAAGCAGAAGCTATAGTCTTTCCGCAACTAACAAATATGCTTCCAAGCTATCATATAAATAGCAAGCATTGGCAAAAGGTTTCACACCTAAAGCTGGCAGATCCCAATTGCAACACCCCCGCTCAAATAGACATTCTATTAGGCAGCGATCTCATACCTCAGATAATACTCGAGGGTGTTGAAAAAATTTCAAACAAACTATTGGCACAAAATACTATTTTTGGGTGGATCCTAAGTGGGGTAGTTTCGGAACCAGTTACCACCATGACCCCTCAGGTTGAAGAAATCTCAAACGAATACCTCAGTTCACAATAATCCCATTACTCTAATTTCCCCCCAAGCGGATAAGAGAATGAAAGCAGAAGCTATAGTCTTACCGCAACTAACAAATATGCTTCCAAGCTATAATATAAATAGCAAGCATTGGCAAAAGGTTTCACACCTAAAGCTGGCAGATCCCAACTGCAACACCCCCGCTCAAATAGACATTCTAGTAGGCAGCGATCTCATACCTCAGATAATACTCGAGGGTGTTGAGAAAATTTCAAACAAACTATTGGCACAAAATACTATTTTTGGGTGGATCCTAAGTGGACTAGTCTCGGAACCAGCTACCACCATGACCACTCAGGTTGAGGAAACCTCAAACGAATACCTCAGTTCCCCCAAGCTGATAAGAGAATTAAAGCAGAAGCTATAGTCTTACCGCAACTAACAAATATGCTTCCAAGCTATCATATAAATAGCAAGCATTGGCAAAAGGTTTCACACCTAAAGCTAGCAGATCCCAACTGCAACACCCCCGTCAAATAGACATTCTATAATATTAGGCAGCGATCTCATACCTCAGATAATACTCGAGGGTGTTGAGAAAATTTCAAACAAACTATTGGCACAAAATACTATTTTTGGGTGGATCCTAAGTGGACTAGTTTCGGAACCAGCTACCACCATGACCACTCAGGTTGAGGAAATCTCAAACGAATACCTCAGTTCCCCGAAGCGGATAAGAGAATTAAGGCAGAAGCTATAGTCTTACCGCAACTAACAAATATGCTTCCAAGCTATCATATAAATAGCAAGCATTGGCAAAAGGTTTCACACCTAAAGCTAGCAGATCCCAACTGCAACACCCCCGCTCAACTAAACATTCTATTAGGCAGCGATCTTATACCTCAGATAATACTCGAGGGTGTTGAGAAAATTTCAAACAAACTATTGGCACAAAATACTATTTCTGGGTGGATCCTAAGTGGACTAGTGTCGGAACCAGTTACCACCATGACCACTCAGGTTGAGGAAATCTCAAACAAATACCTCAGTTCACAATAATCCCATTACTCTAATTTCCCCCCAAGCGGATAAACGAATGAAAGCAGAAGCTATAGTCTTACCGCAACTAACAAATATGCTTCCCAGCTATCATATAAATAGCAAGCATTGGCAAAAGGTTTCACACCTAAGAGAATTAAAGCAGAAGGTATAGTCTTACCGCAACTTACAAATATGCTCCCAAGCTATCTTATAAATAGCAAGCATTGGCAAAAGGTTTCACACCTAAAGCTAGCAGATCCCAACTGCAACACCCCCGCTCAAATAGACATTCTATTAGGCAGCGATCTCATATCTCAGATAATACTCGAGGGTGTTGAGAAAATTTCAAACAAACTATTGGCACAAAATACTATTTTTGGGTGGATCCTAAGTGGACTAGTGTCGGAACCAGTTACCACCATGACCACTCAGGTTGAGGAAATCTCAAACGAATACCTCAGCTCACAATAATCCCATTACTCTAATTTCCCCCCAAGCGGATAAGAGAATGAAAGCAGAAGCTATAGTCTTACCGCAACTAACAAATATGCTTCCAAGCTATCATATAAATAGCAAGCATTGGCAAAAGGTTTCACACCTAAAGCTAGCAGATCCCAACTGCAACACCCCCGCTCAAATAGACATTCTATTAGGCAGCGATCTCATATCTCAGATAATACTCGAGGGTGTTGAGAAAATTTCAAACAAACTATTGGCACAAAATACTATTTTTGGGTGGATCCTAAGTGGACTAGTGTCGGAACCAGTTACCACCATGACCACTCAGGTTGAGGAAATCTCAAACGAATACCTCAGTTCACAATAATCCCATTACTCTAATTTCCCCCCAAGCGGATAAGAGAATTAAAGCAGAAGCTATAGTCTTACCGCAACTAACAAATATGCTTCCAAGCTATCATATAAATAGCAAGCATTGGCAAAAGGGTTCACACCTAATGCTAGCAGATCCCAACTGCAACACCCCCGCTCAAATAGACATTCTATTAGGCAGCGATCTCATACCTCAGATAATACTCGAGGGTGTTGAGAAAATTTCAAACAAACTATTGGCACAAAATACTATTTTTGGGTGGATCCTAAGTGGACTAGTGTCGGAACCAGTTACCACCATGACCACTCAGGTTGAGGAAATCTCAAACGAATACCTCAGTTCACAATAATCCCATTACTCTAATTTCCCCCCAAGCGGATAAGAGAATTAAAGCAGAAGCTATAGTCTTACCGCAGCTAACAAATATGCTTCCCAGCTATCATATAAATAGCAAGCATTGGCAAAAGGTTTCACACCTAAAGCTAGCATATCCCAACTGCAACACCCCCCTCAAATAGACATTCTATTAGGCAGCGATCTCATATCTCAGACAATACTCGAGGGTGTTGAGAAAATTTCAAACAAACTAATGGCACAAAATACTATTTTTGGGTGGATCCTAAGTGGACTAGTTTCGGAACCAGTTACCACCATGACCACTCAGGTTGAGGAAATCTCAAACGAATACCTCAGTTCACAATAATCCCATTACTCTAATTTCCCCCCAAGCGAATAAGAGAATTAAAGCAGAAGCTATAGTCTTACCGCAACTAACAAATATGCTTCCAAGCTATCATATAAATAGCAAGCATTGGCAAAAGGTTTCACACCTAAAGCTAGCAGATCCCAACTGCAACACCCCCGCTCAAATAGACATTCTATTAGGCAGCGATCTCATATCTCAGACAATACTCGAGGGTGTTGAGAAAATTTCAAACAAACTAATGGCACAAAATACTATTTTTGGGTGGATCCTAAGTGGACTAGTTTCGGAACCAGTTACCACCATGACCACTCAGGTTGAGGAAATCTCAAACGAATACCTCAGTTCACAATAATCCCATTACTCTAATTTCCCCCCAAGCGGATAAGAGAATTAAAGCAGAAGCTATAGTCTTACCGCAACTAACAAATATGCTTCCAAGCTATCATATAAATAGCAAGCATTGGCAAAAGGTTTCACACCTAAAGCTAGCAGATCCCAACTGCAACACCCCCGCTCAAATAGACATTCTATTAGGCAGTGATCTCATATCTCAGATAATACTCGAGGGTGTTGAGAAAATTTCAAACAAACTATTGGCACAAAATACTATTTTTGGGTGGATCCTAAGTGGACTAGTTTCGGAACCAGTTACCACCATGACCACTCAGGTTGAGGAAATCTCAAACGAATACCTCAGCTCACAATAATCCCATTACTCTAATTTCCCCCCAAGCGGATAAGAGAATGAAAGCAGAAGCTATAGTCTTACCGCAACTAACAAATATGCTTCCCAGCTATCATATAAATAGCAAGCATTGGCAAAAGGTTTCACACCTAAAGCTGGCAGATCCCAATTGCAACACCCCCGCTCAAATAGACATTCTATTAGGCAGCGATCTCATACCTCAGATAATACTCGAGGGTGTTGAGAAAATTTCAAACAAACTATTGGCACAAAATACTATTTTTGGGTGGATCCTAAGTGGACTAGTGTCGGAACCAGTTACCACCATGACCACTCAGGTTGAGGAAATCTCAAACGAATACCTCAGTTCACAATAATCCTATTACTCTAATTTCCCCCCAAGCGGATAAGAGAATTAAAGCAGAAGCTATAGTCTTACCGCAGCTAACAAATATGCTTCCTAGCTATCATATAAATAGCAAGCATTGGCAAAAGGTTTCACACCTAAAGCTGGCAGATCCCAACTGCAACACCCCCCTCAAATAGACATTCTATTAGGCAGCGATCTCATATCTCAGACAATACTCGAGGGTGTTGAGAAAATTTCAAACAAACTAATGGCACAAAATACTATTTTTGGGTGGATCCTAAGTGGACTAGTTTCGGAACCAGTTACCACCATGACCACTCAGGTTGAGGAAATCTCAAACGAATACCTCAGTTCACAATAATCCCATTACTCTAATTTCCCCCCAAGCGGATAAGAGAATTAAAGCAGAAGCTATAGTCTTACCGCAACTAACAAATATGCTTCCAAGCTATCATATAAATAGCAAGCATTGGCAAAAGGTTTCACACCTAAAGCTAGCAGATCCCAACTGCAACACCCCCGCTCAAATAGACATTCTATTAGGCAGCGATCTCATATCTCAGACAATACTCGAGGGTGTTGAGAAAATTTCAAACAAACTAATGGCACAAAATACTATTTTTGGGTGGATCCTAAGTGGACTAGTTTCGGAACCAGTTACCACCATGACCACTCAGGTTGAGGAAATCTCAAACGAATACCTCAGTTCACAATAATCCCATTACTCTAATTTCCCCCCAAGCGGATAAGAGAATTAAAGCAGAAGCTATAGTCTTACCGCAACTAACAAATATGCTTCCAAGCTATCATATAAATAGCAAGCATTGGCAAAAGGTTTCACACCTAAAGCTAGCAGATCCCAACTGCAACACCCCGCTCAAATAGACATTCTATTAGGCAGCGATCTCATATCTCAGATAATACTCGAGGGTGTTGAGAAAATTTTAAACAAACTATTGGCACAAAATACTATTTTTGGGTGGATCCTAAGTGGACTAGTGTCGGAACCAGTTACCACCATGACCACTCAGGTTGAGGAAATCTCAAACGAATACCTCAGTTCACAATAATCCCATTACTCTAATTTCCCCCCGAGCGGATCAGAGAAATCAGAGAATGAAAGCAGAAGCTATAGTCTTACCGCAACTAACAAATATGCTTCCCAGCTATCATATAAATAGCAAGCATTGGCAAAAGGTTTCACACCTAAGAGAATTAAAGCAGAAGGTATAGTCTTACCGCAACTAACAAATATGCTTCCAAGCTATCTTATAAATAGCAAGCATTGGCAAAAGGTTTCACACCTTAAGCTAGCAGATCCCAACTGCAACACCCCCGCTCAAATAGACATTCTTTTAGGCAGCGATCTCATATCTCAGACAATACTCGAGGGTGTTGAGAAAATTTCAAACAAACTAATGGCACAAAATACTATTTTTGGGTGGATCCTAAGTGGACTAGTTTCGGAACCAGTTACCACCATGACCACTCAGGTTGAGGAAATCTCAAACGAATACCTCAGCTCACAATAATCCCATTACTCTAATTTCCCCCCAAGCGGGTAAGAGAATGAAAGCAGAAGCTATAGTCGTACCGCAACTAACAAATATGCTTCCCAACTATCATATAAATAGCAAGCATTGGCAAAAGGTTTCACACCTAAAGCTAGCAGATCCCAACTGCAACACCCCCGCTCAAATAGACATTCTATTAGGCAGTGTTCTCATACCTCAGATAATACTCGAGGGTGTTGAGAAAATTTCAAACAAACTATTGGCACAAAATACTATTTTTGGGTGGATCCTAAGTGGACTAGTTTCGGAACCAGTTACCACCATGACCACTCAGGTTGAGGAAATCTCAAACGAATACCTCAGTTCACAATAATCCCATGACCACTCAGGTTGAGGAAATCTCAAACGAATACCTCAGTTCACAATAATCCCATTACTCTAATTTCCCCCCAAGCGGATAAGAGAATTAAAGCAGAAGCTATAGTCTTACCGCAACTAACAAATATGCTTCCCAGCTATCATATAAATAGCAAGCATTGGCAAAAGGTTTCACACCTAAAGCTGGCAGATCCCAATTGCAACACCCCCGCTCAAATAGACATTCTATTAGGCAGCGATCTCATACCTCAGATAATACTCGAGGGTGTTGAGAAAATTTCAAACAAACTATTGGCACAAAATACTATTTTTGGGTGGATCCTAAGTGGACTAGTGTCGGAACCAGTTACCACCATGACCACTCAGGTTGAGGAAATCTCAAACGAATACCTCAGTTCACAATAATCCCATTACTCTAATTTCCCTCCAAGCGGATAAGAGAATTAAAGCAGAAGCTATAGTCTTACCGCAGCTAACAAATATGCTTCCCAGCTATCATATAAATAGCAAGCATTGGCAAAAGGTTTCACACCTAAAGCTAGCATATCTCAACTGCAACACCCCCCTCAAATAGACATTCTATTAGGCAGCGATCTCATATCTCAGACAATACTCGAGGGTGTTGAGAAAATTTCAAACAAACTAATGGCACAAAATACTATTTTTGGGTGGATCCTAAGTGGACTAGTTTCGGAACCAGTTACCACCATGACCACTCAGGTTGAGGAAATCTCAAACGATTACCTCAGTTCACAATAATCCCATTACTCTAATTTCCCCCCAAGCGAATAAGAGAATTAAAGCAGAAGCTATAGTCTTACCGCAACTAACAAATATGCTTCCAAGCTATCATATAAATAGCAAGCATTGGCAAAAGGTTTCACACCTAAAGCTAGCAGATCCCAACTGCAACACCCCCGCTCAAATAGACATTCTATTAGGCAGCGATCTCATATCTCAGACAATACTCGAGGGTGTTGAGAAAATTTCAAACAAACTAATGGCACAAAATACTATTTTTGGGTGGATCCTAAGTGGACTAGTGTCGGAACCAGTTACCACCATGACCACTCAGGTTGAGGAAATCTCAAACGAATACCTCAGTTCACAATAATCCCATTACTCTAATTTCCCCCCGAGCGGATCAGAGAATGAAAGCAGAAGCTATAGTCTTACCGCAACTAACAAATATGCTTCCCAGCTATCATATAAATAGCAAGCATTGGCAAAAGGTTTCACACCTAAGAGAATTAAAGCAGAAGGTATAGTCTTACCGCAACTAACAAATATGCTTCCAAGCTATCTTATAAATAGCAAGCATTGGCAAAAGGTTTCACACCTTAAGCTAGCAGATCCCAACTGCAACACCCCCGCTCAAATAGACATTCTTTTAGGCAGCGATCTCATATCTCAGACAATACTCGAGGGTGTTGAGAAAATTTCAAACAAACTAATGGCACAAAATACTATTTTTGGGTGGATCCTAAGTGGACTAGTTTCGGAACCAGTTACCACCATGACCACTCAGGTTGAGGAAATCTCAAACGAATACCTCAGCTCACAATAATCCCATTACTCTAATTTCCCCCCAAGCGGGTAAGAGAATGAAAGCAGAAGCTATAGTCGTACGGCAACTAACAAATATGCTTCCCAACTATCATATAAATAGCAAGCATTGGCAAAAGGTTTCACACCTAAAGCTAGCAGATCCCAACTGCAACACCCCCGCTCAAATAGACATTCTATTAGGCAGTGTTCTCATACCTCAGATAATACTCGAGGGTGTTGAGAAAATTTCAAACAAACTATTGGCACAAAATACTATTTTTGGGTGGATCCTAAGTGGACTAGTTTCGGAACCAGTTACCACCATGACCACTCAGGTTGAGGAAATCTCAAACGAATACCTCAGTTCACAATAATCCCATGACCACTCAGGTTGAGGAAATCTCAAACGAATACCTCAGTTCACAATAATCCCATTACTCTAATTTCCCCCCAAGCGGATAAGAGAATTAAAGCAGAAGCTATAGTCTTACCGCAACTAACAAATATGCTTCCCAGCTATCATATAAATAGCAAGCATTGGCAAAAGGTTTCACACCTAAAGCTGGCAGATCCCAATTGCAACACCCCCGCTCAAATAGACATTCTATTAGGCAGCGATCTCATACCTCAGATAATACTCGAGGGTGTTGAGAAAATTTCAAACAAACTATTGGCACAAAATACTATTTTTGGGTGGATCCTAAGTGGACTAGTGTCGGAACCAGTTACCACCATGACCACTCAGGTTGAGGAAATCTCAAACGAATACCTCAGTTCACAATAATCCCATTACTCTAATTTCCCTCCAAGCGGATAAGAGAATTAAAGCAGAAGCTATAGTCTTACCGCAGCTAACAAATATGCTTCCCAGCTATCATATAAATAGCAAGCATTGGCAAAAGGTTTCACACCTAAAGCTAGCATATCTAAACTGCAACACCCCCCTCAAATAGACATTCTATTAGGCAGCGATCTCATATCTCAGACAATACTCGAGGGTGTTGAGAAAATTTCAAACAAACTAATGGCACAAAATACTATTTTTGGGTGGATCCTAAGTGGACTAGTTTCGGAACCAGTTACCACCATGACCACTCAGGTTGAGGAAATCTCAAACGATTACCTCAGTTCACAATAATCCCATTACTCTAATTTCCCCCCAAGCGAATAAGAGAATTAAAGCAGAAGCTATAGTCTTACCGCAACTAACAAATATGCTTCCAAGCTATCATATAAATAGCAAGCATTGGCAAAAGGTTTCACACCTAAAGCTAGCAGATCCCAACTGCAACACCCCCGCTCAAATAGACATTCTATTAGGCAGCGATCTCATATCTCAGACAATACTCGAGGGTGTTGAGAAAATTTCAAACAAACTAATGGCACAAAATACTATTTTTGGGTGGATCCTAAGTGGACTAGTTTCGGAACCAGTTACCACCATGACCACTCAGGTTGAGGAAATCTCAAACGAATACCTCAGTTCACAATAATCCCATTACTCTAATTTCCCCCCAAGCGGATAAGAGAATTAAAGCAGAAGCTATAGTCTTACCGCAACTAACAAATATGCTTCCAAGCTATCATATAAATAGCAAGCATTGGCAAAAGGTTTCACACCTAAAGCTAGCAGATCCCAACTGCAACACCCCCGCTCAAATAGACATTCTATTAGGCAGCGATCTCATATCTCAGATAATACTCGAGGGTGTTGAGAAAATTTCAAACAAACTATTGGCACAAAATACTATTTTTGGGTGGATCCTAAGTGGACTAGTTTCGGAACCAGTTACCACCATGACCACTCAGGTTGAGGAAATCTCAAACGAATACCTCAGCTCACAATAATCCCATTACTCTAATTTCCCCCCAAGCGGATAAGAGAATGAAAGCAGAAGCTATAGTCTTACCGCAACTAACAAATATGCTTCCCAGCTATCATATAAATAGCAAGCATTGGCAAAAGGTTTCACACCTAAAGCTGGCAGATCCCAATTGCAACACCCCCGCTCAAATAGACATTCTATTAGGCAGCGATCTCATACCTCAGATAATACTCGAGGGTGTTGAGAAAATTTCAAACAAACTATTGGCACAAAATACTATTTTTGGGTGGATCCTAAGTGGACTAGTTTCGGAACCAGTTACCACCATGACCACTCAGGTTGAGGAAATCTCAAACGAATACCTCAGTTCACAATAATCCCATGACCACTCAGGTTGAGGAAATCTCAAACGAATACCTCAGTTCACAATAATCCCATTACTCTAATTTCCCCCCAAGCGGATAAGAGAATTAAAGCAGAAGCTATAGTCTTACCGCAACTAACAAATATGCTTCCAAGCTATCATATAAATAGCAAGCATTGGCAAAAGGTTTCACACCTAAAGCTAGCAGATCCCAACTGCAACACCCCCGCTCAAATAGACATTCTATTAGGCAGCGATCTCATATCTCAGACAATACTCGAGGGTGTTGAGAAAATTTCAAACAAACTATTGGCACAAAATACTATTTTTGGGTGGATCCTAAGTGGACTAGTGTCGGAACCAGTTACCACCATGACCACTCAGGTTGAGGAAATCTCAAACGAATACCTCAGTTCACAATAATCCCATTACTCTAATTTCCCCCCAAGCGAATAAGAGAATTAAAGCAGAAGCTATAGTCTTACCGCAACTAACAAATATGCTTCCAAGCTATCATATAAATAGCAAGCATTGGCAAAAGGTTTCACACCTAAAGCTAGCAGATCCCAACTGCAACACCCCCGCTCAAATAGACATTCTATTAGGCAGCGATCTCATATCTCAGACAATACTCGAGGGTGTTGAGAAAATTTCAAACAAACTAATGGCACAAAATACTATTTTTGGGTGGATCCTAAGTGGACTAGTTTCGGAACCAGTTACCACCATGACCACTCAGGTTGAGGAAATCTCAAACGAATACCTCAGTTCACAATAATCCCATTACTCTAATTTCCCCCCAAGCGGATAAGAGAATTAAAGCAGAAGCTATAGTCTTACCGCAACTAACAAATATGCTTCCAAGCTATCATATAAATAGCAAGCATTGGCAAAAGGTTTCACACCTAAAGCTAGCATATCTCAACTGCAACACCCCCCTCAAATAGACATTCTATTAGGCAGCGATCTCATATCTCAGACAATACTCGAGGGTGTTGAGAAAATTTCAAACAAACTAATGGCACAAAATACTATTTTTGGGTGGATCCTAAGTGGACTAGTTTCGGAACCAGTTACCACCATGACCACTCAGGTTGAGGAAATCTCAAACGATTACCTCAGTTCACAATAATCCCATTACTCTAATTTCCCCCCAAGCGAATAAGAGAATTAAAGCAGAAGCTATAGTCTTACCGCAACTAACAAATATGCTTCCAAGCTATCATATAAATAGCAAGCATTGGCAAAAGGTTTCACACCTAAAGCTAGCAGATCCCAACTGCAACACCCCCGCTCAAATAGACATTCTATTAGGCAGCGATCTCATATCTCAGACAATACTCGAGGGTGTTGAGAAAATTTCAAACAAACTAATGGCACAAAATACTATTTTTGGGTGGATCCTAAGTGGACTAGTGTCGGAACCAGTTACCACCATGACCACTCAGGTTGAGGAAATCTCAAACGAATACCTCAGTTCACAATAATCCCATTACTCTAATTTCCCCCCGAGCGGATCAGAGAATGAAAGCAGAAGCTATAGTCTTACCGCAACTAACAAATATGCTTCCCAGCTATCATATAAATAGCAAGCATTGGCAAAAGGTTTCACACCTAAGAGAATTAAAGCAGAAGGTATAGTCTTACCGCAACTAACAAATATGCTTCCAAGCTATCTTATAAATAGCAAGCATTGGCAAAAGGTTTCACACCTTAAGCTAGCAGATCCCAACTGCAACACCCCCGCTCAAATAGACATTCTTTTAGGCAGCGATCTCATATCTCAGACAATACTCGAGGGTGTTGAGAAAATTTCAAACAAACTAATGGCACAAAATACTATTTTTGGGTGGATCCTAAGTGGACTAGTTTCGGAACCAGTTACCACCATGACCACTCAGGTTGAGGAAATCTCAAACGAATACCTCAGCTCACAATAATCCCATTACTCTAATTTCCCCCCAAGCGGGTAAGAGAATGAAAGCAGAAGCTATAGTCGTACGGCAACTAACAAATATGCTTCCCAACTATCATATAAATAGCAAGCATTGGCAAAAGGTTTCACACCTAAAGCTAGCAGATCCCAACTGCAACACCCCCGCTCAAATAGACATTCTATTAGGCAGTGTTCTCATACCTCAGATAATACTCGAGGGTGTTGAGAAAATTTCAAACAAACTATTGGCACAAAATACTATTTTTGGGTGGATCCTAAGTGGACTAGTTTCGGAACCAGTTACCACCATGACCACTCAGGTTGAGGAAATCTCAAACGAATACCTCAGTTCACAATAATCCCATGACCACTCAGGTTGAGGAAATCTCAAACGAATACCTCAGTTCACAATAATCCCATTACTCTAATTTCCCCCCAAGCGGATAAGAGAATTAAAGCAGAAGCTATAGTCTTACCGCAACTAACAAATATGCTTCCCAGCTATCATATAAATAGCAAGCATTGGCAAAAGGTTTCACACCTAAAGCTGGCAGATCCCAATTGCAACACCCCCGCTCAAATAGACATTCTATTAGGCAGCGATCTCATACCTCAGATAATACTCGAGGGTGTTGAGAAAATTTCAAACAAACTATTGGCACAAAATACTATTTTTGGGTGGATCCTAAGTGGACTAGTGTCGGAACCAGTTACCACCATGACCACTCAGGTTGAGGAAATCTCAAACGAATACCTCAGTTCACAATAATCCCATTACTCTAATTTCCCTCCAAGCGGATAAGAGAATTAAAGCAGAAGCTATAGTCTTACCGCAGCTAACAAATATGCTTCCCAGCTATCATATAAATAGCAAGCATTGGCAAAAGGTTTCACACCTAAAGCTAGCATATCTAAACTGCAACACCCCCCTCAAATAGACATTCTATTAGGCAGCGATCTCATATCTCAGACAATACTCGAGGGTGTTGAGAAAATTTCAAACAAACTAATGGCACAAAATACTATTTTTGGGTGGATCCTAAGTGGACTAGTTTCGGAACCAGTTACCACCATGACCACTCAGGTTGAGGAAATCTCAAACGATTACCTCAGTTCACAATAATCCCATTACTCTAATTTCCCCCCAAGCGAATAAGAGAATTAAAGCAGAAGCTATAGTCTTACCGCAACTAACAAATATGCTTCCAAGCTATCATATAAATAGCAAGCATTGGCAAAAGGTTTCACACCTAAAGCTAGCAGATCCCAACTGCAACACCCCCGCTCAAATAGACATTCTATTAGGCAGCGATCTCATATCTCAGACAATACTCGAGGGTGTTGAGAAAATTTCAAACAAACTAATGGCACAAAATACTATTTTTGGGTGGATCCTAAGTGGACTAGTTTCGGAACCAGTTACCACCATGACCACTCAGGTTGAGGAAATCTCAAACGAATACCTCAGTTCACAATAATCCCATTACTCTAATTTCCCCCCAAGCGGATAAGAGAATTAAAGCAGAAGCTATAGTCTTACCGCAACTAACAAATATGCTTCCAAGCTATCATATAAATAGCAAGCATTGGCAAAAGGTTTCACACCTAAAGCTAGCAGATCCCAACTGCAACACCCCCGCTCAAATAGACATTCTATTAGGCAGCGATCTCATATCTCAGATAATACTCGAGGGTGTTGAGAAAATTTCAAACAAACTATTGGCACAAAATACTATTTTTGGGTGGATCCTAAGTGGACTAGTTTCGGAACCAGTTACCACCATGACCACTCAGGTTGAGGAAATCTCAAACGAATACCTCAGCTCACAATAATCCCATTACTCTAATTTCCCCCCAAGCGGATAAGAGAATGAAAGCAGAAGCTATAGTCTTACCGCAACTAACAAATATGCTTCCCAGCTATCATATAAATAGCAAGCATTGGCAAAAGGTTTCACACCTAAAGCTGGCAGATCCCAATTGCAACACCCCCGCTCAAATAGACATTCTATTAGGCAGCGATCTCATACCTCAGATAATACTCGAGGGTGTTGAGAAAATTTCAAACAAACTATTGGCACAAAATACTATTTTTGGGTGGATCCTAAGTGGACTAGTGTCGGAACCAGTTACCACCATGACCACTCAGGTTGAGGAAATCTCAAACGAATACCTCAGTTCACAATAATCCCATTACTCTAATTTCCCCCCAAGCGGATAAGAGAATTAAAGCAGAAGCTATAGTCTTACCGCAGCTAACAAATATGCTTCCCAGCTATCATATAAATAGCAAGCATTGGCAAAAGGTTTCACACCTAAAGCTAGCAGATCCCAACTGCAACACCCCCCTCAAATAGACATTCTATTAGGCAGCGATCTCATATCTCAGACAATACTCGAGGGTGTTGAGAAAATTTCAAACAAACTAATGGCACAAAATACTATTTTTGGGTGGATCCTAAGTGGACTAGTTTCGGAACCAGTTACCACCATGACCACTCAGGTTGAGGAAATCTCAAACGAATACCTCAGTTCACAATAATCCCATTACTCTAATTTCCCCCCAAGCGAATAAGAGAATTAAAGCAGAAGCTATAGTCTTACCGCAACTAACAAATATGCTTCCAAGCTATCATATAAATAGCAAGCATTGGCAAAAGGTTTCACACCTAAAGCTAGCAGATCCCAACTGCAACACCCCCGCTCAAATAGACATTCTATTAGGCAGCGATCTCATATCTCAGACAATACTCGAGGGTGTTGAGAAAATTTCAAACAAACTAATGGCACAAAATACTATTTTTGGGTGGATCCTAAGTGGACTAGTTTCGGAACCAGTTACCACCATGACCACTCAGGTTGAGGAAATCTCAAACGAATACCTCAGTTCACAATAATCCCATTACTCTAATTTCCCCCCAAGCGGATAAGAGAATTAAAGCAGAAGCTATAGTCTTACCGCAACTAACAAATATGCTTCCAAGCTATCATATAAATAGCAAGCATTGGCAAAAGGTTTCACACCTAAAGCTAGCAGATCCCAACTGCAACACCCCCGCTCAAATAGACATTCTATTAGGCAGCGATCTCATATCTCAGACAATACTCGAGGGTGTTGAGAAAATTTCAAACAAACTAATGGCACAAAATACTATTTTTGGGTGGATCCTAAGTGGACTAGTTTCGGAACCAGTTACCACCATGACCACTCAGGTTGAGGAAATCTCAAACGAATACCTCAGTTCACAATAATCCCATTACTCTAATTTCCCCCCAAGCGGATAAGAGAATTAAAGCAGAAGCTATAGTCTTACCGCAACTAACAAATATGCTTCCAAGCTATCTTATAAATAGCAAGCATTGGCAAAAGGTTTCACACCTAAAGCTAGCAGATCCCAACTGCAACACCCCCGCTCAAATAGACATTCTATTAGGCAGCGATCTCATATCTCAGACAATACTCGAGGGTATTGAGAAAATTTCAAACAAACTAATGGCACAAAATACTATTTTTGGGTGGATCCTAAGTGGACTAGTTTCGGAACCAGTTACCACCATGACCACTCAGGTTGAGGAAATCTCAAACGAATACCTCAGCTCACAATAATCCCATTACTCTAATTTCCCCCCAAGCGGATAAGAGAATGAAAGCAGAAGCTATAGTCTTACCGCAACTAACAAATATGCTTCCCAGCTATCATATAAATAGCAAGCATTGGCAAAAGGTTTCACACCTAAAGCTTGCAGATCCCAACTGCAACACCCCCGCTCAAATAGACATTCTATTAGGCAGCGATCTCATACCTCAGATAATACTCGAGGGTGTTGAGAAAATTTCAAACAAACTATTGGCACAAAATACTATTTTTGGGTGGATCCTAAGTGGACTAGTTTCGGAACCAGTTACCACCATGACCACTCAGGTTGAGGAAATCTCAAACGAATACCTCAGTTCACAATAATCCCATTACTCTAATTTCCCCCCAAGCGGATAAGAGAATTAAAGCAGAAGCTATAGTCTTACCGCAACTAACAAATATGCTTCCAAGCTATCATATAAATAGCAAGCATTGGCAAAAGGTTTCACACCTAAAGCTAGCAGATCCCAACTGCAACACCCCCGCTCAAATAGACATTCTATTAGGCAGCGATCTCATATCTCAGATATTACTCGAGGGTGTTGAGAAAATTTCAAACAAACTATTGGCACAAAATACTATTTTTGGGTGGATCCTAAGTGGACTAGTGTCGGAACCAGTTACCACCATGACCACTCAGGTTGAGGAAATCTCAAACGAATACCTCAGCTCACAATAATCCCATCACTCTAATTTCCCCCCAAGCGGATAAGAGAATGAAAGCAGAAGCTATAGTCTTACCGCAACTAACAAATATGCTTCCCAGCTATCATATAAATAGCAAGCATTGGCAAAAGGTTTCACACCTAAAGCTGGCAGATCCCAATTGCAACACCCCCGCTCAAATAGACATTCTATTAGGCAGCGATCTCATACCTCAGATAATACTCGAGGGTGTTGAGGAAATTTCAAACAAACTATTGGCACAAAATACTATTTTTGGGTGGATCCTAAGTGGACTAGTTTCGGAACCAGTTACCACCATGACCACTCAGGTTGAGGAAATCTCAAACGAATACCTCAGTTCACAATAATCCCATTACTCTAATTTCCCCCCAAGCGGATAAGAGAATTAAAGCAGAAGCTATAGTCTTACCGCAACTAACAAATATGCTTCCAAGCTATCATATAAATAGCAAGCATTGGCAAAAGGTTTCACACCTAAAGATAGCAGATCCCAACTGCAACACCCCGCTCAAATAGACATTCTATTAGGCAGCGATCTCATACCTCAGATAATACTCGAGGGTGTTGAGAAAATTTCAAACAAACTATTGGCACAAAATACTATTTTTGGGTGGATCCTAAGTGGACTAGTGTCGGAACCAGTTACCACCATGACCACTCAGGTTGAGGAAATCTCAAACGAATACCTCAGTTCACAATAATCCCATTACTCTAATTTCCCCCCAAGCGGATAAGAGAATTAAAGCAGAAGCTATAGTCTTACCGCAACTAACAAATATGCTTCCAAGCTATCTTATAAATAGCAAGCATTGGCAAAAGGTTTCACACCTAAAGCTAGCAGATCCCAACTGCAACAGCCCCGCTCAAATAGACATTCTATTAGGCAGCGATCTCATATCTCAGACAATACTCGAGGGTGTTGAGAAAATTTCAAACAAACTAATGGCACAAAATACTATTTTTGGGTGGATCCTAAGTGGACTAATTTCGGAACCAGTTACCACCATGACCACTCAGGTTGAGGAAATCTCAAACGAATACCTCAGTTCACAATAATCCCATTACTCTAATTTCCCCCCAAGCGAATTAGAGAATTAAAGCAGAAGCTATAGTCTTACCGCAACTAACAAATATGCTTCCAAGCTATCATATAAATAGCAAGCATTGGCAAAAGGTTTCACACCTAAAGCTAGCAGATCCCAACTGCAACACCCCCGCTCAAATAGACATTCTATTAGGCAGCGATCTCATATCTCAGATAATACTCGAGGGTGTTGAGAAAATTTCAAACAAACTATTGGCACAAAATACTATTTTTGGGTGGATCCTAAGTGGACTAGTGTCGGAACCAGTTACCACCATGACCACTCAGGTTGAGGAAATCTCGAACGAATACCTCAGTTCACAATAATCCCATTACTCTAATTTCCCCCCAAGCGGATAAGAGAATTAAAGCAGAAGCTATAGTCTTACCGCAACTAACAAATATGCTTCCAAGCTATCATATAAATAGCAAGCATTGGCAAAAGGTTTCACACCTAAAGCTAGCAGATCCCAACTGCAACACCCCCGCTCAAATAGACATTCTATTAGGCAGCGATCTCATACCTCAGATAATACTCGAGGGTGTTGAGAAAATTTCAAACAAACTATTGGCACAAAATACTATTTTTGGGTGGATCCTAAGTGGACTAGTTTCGAAACCAGTTCCCACCATGACCACTCAGGTTGAGGAAATCTCAAACGAATACCTCAGTTCACAATAATCCCATTACTCTAATTTCCCCCCAAGCGGATAAGAGAATTAAAGCAGAAGCTATAGTCTTACCGCAACTAACAAATATGCTTCCAAGCTATCATATAAATAGCAAGCATTGGCAAAAGGTTTCACACCTAAAGCTAGCAGATCCCAACTGCAACACCCCCGCTCAAATAGACATTCTAGTAGGCAGCGATCTCATTCCTCAGATAATACTCGAGGGTGTTGAGAAAATTTCAAACAAACTATTGGCACAAAATACTATTTTTGGGTGGATCCTAAGTGGACTAGTTTCGGAACCAGTTACCACCATGACCACTCAGGTTGAGGAAATCTCAAACGAATACCTCAGTTCACAATAATCCCATTACTCCAATTTCCCCCCAAGCGGATAAGAGAATTAAAGCAGAAGCTATAGTCTTACCGCAACTAACAAATATGCTTCCAAGCTATCATATAAATAGCAAGCATTGGCAAACGGTTTCACACCTAAAGCTAGCAGATCCCGACTTCAACACCCCCGCTCAAATAGACATTTTATTAGGCAGCGATCTCATACCTCAGATAATACTCGAGGGTGTTGAGAAAATTTCAAACAAACTATTGGCACAAAATACTATTTTTGGGTGGATCCTAAGTGGACTAGTTTCGGAACCTGTTACCCCCATGACCACTCAGGTTGAGGAAACCTCAAACGAATACCTCAGTTCCCCAAGCGGATAAGAGAATTAAAGCAGAAGCTATAGTCTTACCGCAACTAACAAATATGCTTCCAAGCTATCATATAAATAGCAAGCATTGGCAAAAGGTTTCACACCTAAGCTAGCAGATCCCACCTGCAACACCCCCGCTCAAATAGACATTCTATTAGGCAGCGATCACATACCTCAGATAATACTCGAGTGTGTTGAGAAAATTTCAAACAAACTATTGACACAAAATACTATTTTTGGGTGGATCCTAAGTGGACTAGTTTCGGAACCAGTTACCACCATGACCACTCAGGTTGAGGAAATCTCAAACGAATACCTCAGTTCACAATAATCCCATTACTCTAATTTCCCCCCAAGCGGATAAGAGAATTAAAGCAGAAGCTATAGTCTTACCGCAACTAACAAATATGCTTCCAAGCTATCATATAAATAGCAAGCATTGGCAAAAGGTTTCACACCTAAAGCTAGCAGATCCCAACTGCAACACCCCCGCTCAAATAGACATTCTATTAGGCAGCGATCTCATATCTCAGATATTACTCGAGGGTGTTGAGAAAATTTCAAACAAACTATTGGCACAAAATACTATTTTTGGGTGGATCCTAAGTGGACTAGTGTCGGAACCAGTTACCACCATGACCACTCAGGTTGAGGAAATCTCAAACGAATACCTCAGCTCACAATAATCCCATCACTCTAATTTCCCCCCAAGCGGATAAGAGAATGAAAGCAGAAGCTATAGTCTTACCGCAACTAACAAATATGCTTCCCAGCTATCATATAAATAGCAAGCATTGGCAAAAGGTTTCACACCTAAAGCTGGCAGATCCCAATTGCAACACCCCCGCTCAAATAGACATTCTATTAGGCAGCGATCTCATACCTCAGATAATACTCGAGGGTGTTGAGAAAATTTCAAACAAACTATTGGCACAAAATACTATTTTTGGGTGGATCCTAAGTGGACTAGTGTCGGAACCAGTTACCACCATGACCACTCAGGTTGAGGAAATCTCAAACGAATACCTCAGTTCACAATAATCCCATTACTCTAATTTCCCCCCAAGCGGATAAGAGAATTAAAGCAGAAGCTATAGTCTTACCGCAACTAACAAATATGCTTCCAAGCTATCTTATAAATAGCAAGCATTGGCAAAAGGTTTCACACCTAAAGCTAGCAGATCCCAACTGCAACAGCCCCGCTCAAATAGACATTCTATTAGGCAGCGATCTCATATCTCAGACAATACTCGAGGGTGTTGAGAAAATTTCAAACAAACTAATGGCACAAAATACTATTTTTGGGTGGATCCTAAGTGGACTAATTTCGGAACCAGTTACCACCATGACCACTCAGGTTGAGGAAATCTCAAACGAATACCTCAGTTCACAATAATCCCATTACTCTAATTTCCCCCCAAGCGAATTAGAGAATTAAAGCAGAAGCTATAGTCTTACCGCAACTAACAAATATGCTTCCAAGCTATCATATAAATAGCAAGCATTGGCAAAAGGTTTCACACCTAAAGCTAGCAGATCCCAACTGCAACACCCCCGCTCAAATAGACATTCTATTAGGCAGCGATCTCATATCTCAGATAATACTCGAGGGTGTTGAGAAAATTTCAAACAAACTATTGGCACAAAATACTATTTTTGGGTGGATCCTAAGTGGACTAGTGTCGGAACCAGTTACCACCATGACCACTCAGGTTGAGGAAATCTCGAACGAATACCTCAGTTCACAATAATCCCATTACTCTAATTTCCCCCCAAGCGGATAAGAGAATTAAAGCAGAAGCTATAGTCTTACCGCAACTAACAAATATGCTTCCAAGCTATCATATAAATAGCAAGCATTGGCAAAAGGTTTCACACCTAAAGCTAGCAGATCCCAACTGCAACACCCCCGCTCAAATAGACATTCTATTAGGCAGCGATCTCATACCTCAGATAATACTCGAGGGTGTTGAGAAAATTTCAAACAAACTATTGGCACAAAATACTATTTTTGGGTGGATCCTAAGTGGACTAGTTTCGAAACCAGTTCCCACCATGACCACTCAGGTTGAGGAAATCTCAAACGAATACCTCAGTTCACAATAATCCCATTACTCTAATTTCCCCCCAAGCGGATAAGAGAATTAAAGCAGAAGCTATAGTCTTACCGCAACTAACAAATATGCTTCCAAGCTATCATATAAATAGCAAGCATTGGCAAAAGGTTTCACACCTAAAGCTAGCAGATCCCAACTGCAACACCCCCGCTCAAATAGACATTCTAGTAGGCAGCGATCTCATTCCTCAGATAATACTCGAGGGTGTTGAGAAAATTTCAAACAAACTATTGGCACAAAATACTATTTTTGGGTGGATCCTAAGTGGACTAGTTTCGGAACCAGTTACCACCATGACCACTCAGGTTGAGGAAATCTCAAACGAATACCTCAGTTCACAATAATCCCATTACTCCAATTTCCCCCCAAGCGGATAAGAGAATTAAAGCAGAAGCTATAGTCTTACCGCAACTAACAAATATGCTTCCAAGCTATCATATAAATAGCAAGCATTGGCAAACGGTTTCACACCTAAAGCTAGCAGATCCCGACTTCAACACCCCCGCTCAAATAGACATTTTATTAGGCAGCGATCTCATACCTCAGATAATACTCGAGGGTGTTGAGAAAATTTCAAACAAACTATTGGCACAAAATACTATTTTTGGGTGGATCCTAAGTGGACTAGTTTCGGAACCTGTTACCCCCATGACCACTCAGGTTGAGGAAACCTCAAACGAATACCTCAGTTCCCCAAGCGGATAAGAGAATTAAAGCAGAAGCTATAGTCTTACCGCAACTAACAAATATGCTTCCAAGCTATCATATAAATAGCAAGCATTGGCAAAAGGTTTCACACCTAAGCTAGCAGATCCCACCTGCAACACCCCCGCTCAAATAGACATTCTATTAGGCAGCGATCTCATACCTCAGATAATACTCGAGTGTGTTGAGAAAATTTCAAACAAACTATTGACACAAAATACTATTTTTGGGTGGATCCTAAGTGGACTAGTTTCGGAACCAGTTACCACCATGACCACTCAGGTTGAGGAAATCTCAAACGAATACCTCAGTTCCCCCAAGCGGATAAGAGAATTAAAGCAGAAGCTATAGTCTTACCGCAACTAACAAATATGCTTCCAAGCTATTATATAAATAGCAAGCATTGGCAAAAGGTTTCACACCTAAAGCTAGCAGATCCCAACTGCAACAGCTCCGCTCAAATAGACATTCTATTAGGCAGCGATCTCATACCTCAGATAATACTCGAGGGTGTTGAGAAAATTTCAAACAAACTATTGGCACAAAATACTATTTTTGGGTGGATCCTAAGTGGACTAGTTTCGGAACCAGTTACCACCATGACCATTCAGGTTGAGGAAATCTCAAACGAATACCTCAGTTCACAATAATCCCATTACTCTAATTTCCCCCCAAGCGGATAAGAGAATTAAAGCAGAAGCTATAGTCTTACCGCAACTAACAAATATGCTTCCAAGCTATCATATAAATAGCAAGCATTGGCAAACGGTTTCACACCTAAAGCTAGCAGATTCCAACTGCAACACCCCCGCTCAAATAGACATTCTATTAGACAGCGATCTCATACCTCAGATAATACTCGAGGGTGTTGAGAAAATTTTAAACAAACTATTGGCACAAAATACTATTTTTTGGTGGATCCTAAGTGGACTAGTTTTGGAACCAGTTACCGCCATGACCACTCAGGTTGGGGAAATTTCAAACGAATACCTCAGTTCACAATAATCCCATTATTCTAAATTCCCCTCAAGCGGATAAGAGAATTAAAGCAGAAGCTATAGTCTTACCGCAACTAACAAATATGCTTCCAAGCTATCATATAAATAGCAAGCATTGGCAAAAGGTTTCACACCAAAAGCTAGAAGATCCCAACTGCAACACCCCCGCTCAAATAGACATTCTATTAGGCAGCGATCTCATACCTCAGATAATACTCGAGGGTGTTGAGAAAATTTCAAACAAACTATTGGCAAAAAATACTATTTTTGGGAGGATCCTAAGTGGACTAGTTTCGGAACCAGTTACCACCATGACCACTCAGGTTGAGGAAATCTCAAACGAATACCTCAGTTCACAATAATCCCATTACTCTAATTTCCCCCCAAGCGGATAAGAGAATTAAAGCAGAAGCTATAGTCTTACCGCAACTAACAAATATGCTTCCAAGCTATCATATATATAGCAAGCATTGGCAAAAGGTTTCACACCTAACGCTAGCAGATCCCACCTGCAACACCCCCGCTCAAATAGACATTCTATTAGGCAGCGATCTCATACCTCAGATAATACTCGAGGGTGTTGAGAAAATTTCAAACAAACTATTGGCACAAAATACTATTTTTGGGTGGATCCTAAGTGGACTAGTTTCGGAACCAGTTACCACCATGACCACTCAGGTTGAGGAAATCTCAAACGAATACCTCAGTTCACAATAATCCCATTACTCTAATTTCCCCCCAAGCGGATAAGAGAATTAAAGCAGAAGCTATAGTCTTACCGCAACTAACAAATATGCTTCCAAGCTATCATATAAATAGCAAGCATTGGCAAAAGGTTTCACACCTAAAGCTAGCAGATCCCAACTGCAACACCCCCGCTCAAATAGACATTCTATTAGGCAACGATCTCATACCTCAGATAATACTCGAGGGTGTTGAGAAAATTTCAAACAAACTATTGGCACAAAATACTATTTTTGGGTGGATCCTAAGTGGACTAGTTTCGGAACCAGTTACCTACATGACCACTCAGGTTGAGGAAATCTCAAACGAATACCTCAGTTCACAATAATCCCATTACTCTAATTTCCCCCCAAGCGGATAAGAGAATTAAAGCAGAAGCTATAGTCTTACCGCAACTAACAAATATGCTTCCAATCTATCATATAAATAGCAAGCATTGGCAAAAGGTTTCACACCTAAAGCTAGCAGATCCCAACTGCAACGCCCCCGCTCAAATAGACATTCTATTAGGCAGCGATCTCATACCTCAGATAATACTCGAGGGTGTTGAGAAAATTTCAAACAAACTATTGGCACAAAATACTATTTTTGGGTGGATCCTAAGTGGACTAGTTTTGGAACCAGTTACCGCCATGACTACTCAGGTTGAGGAAATCTCAAACGAATACCTCAGTAACAATAATCCCATTACTCTAATTTCCGCCCAAGTGGATAAGAGAATTAAAGCAGAAGCTATAGTCTTACCGCAACTAACAAATATGCTTAAAAGCTATCATATAAATAGCAAGCATTGGCAAAAGGTTTCACACCTAAAGCTAGAAGATCCCAACTGCAACACCCCCGCTCAAATAGACATTCTATAATATTAGGCAGCGATCTCATACCTCAGATAATACTCGAGGGTGTTGAGAAAATTTCAAACAAACTATTGGCAAAAAATACTATTTTTGGGTGGATCCTAAGTGGACTAGTCTCGGAACCAGCTACCACCATGACCACTCAGGTTGAAGAAATCTCAAACGAATACCTCAGTTCCCCCAAGCTGATAAGAGAATTAAAGCAGAAGCTATAGTCTTACCGCAACTAACAAATATGCTTCCAAGCTATCATATAAATAGCAAGCATTGGCAAAAGGTTTCACACCTAAAGCTAGCAGATCCCAACTGCAACACCCCCGCTTAAATAGACATTCTATTAGGCAGCGATCTCATACCTCAGATAATACTCGAGGGTGTTGAGAAAATTGCAAACAAACTATTGGCACAAAATACTATTTTTGGGTGGATCCTAAGTGGACTAGTTTCGGAACCAGTTACCACCATGACCACTCAGGTTGAGGAAATCTCAAACGAATACCTCAGTTCATAATAATCCCATTACTCTAATTTCCCCCCAAGCGGATAAGAGAATTAAAGCAGAAGCTATAGTCTTACCGCAACTAACAAATATGCTTCCAAGCTATCATATAAATAGCAAGCATTGGCAAAAGGTTTCACACCTAAAGCTAGCAGATCCCAACTGCATCACCCCCGCTCAAATAGACATTCTATTAGGCAGCGATCTCATACCTCAGATAATACTCGAGGGTGTTGAAAAAATTTCAAACAAACTATTGGCACAAAATACTATTTTTGGGTGGATCCTAAGTGGGGTAGTTTCGGAACCAGTTACCACCATGACCCCTCAGGTTGAAGAAATCTCAAACGAATACCTCAGTTCACAATAATCCCATTACTCTAATTTCCCCCCAAGCGGATAAGAGAATTAAAGCAGAAGCTATAGTCTTACCGCAACTAACAAATATGCTTCCAAGCTATCATATAAATAGCAAGCATTGGCAAAAGGTTTCACACCTAAAGCTAGCAGATCCCAACTGCAACACCCCCGCTCAAATAGACATTCTATTAGGCAGCGATCTCATACCTCAGATAATACTCGAGCGTGTTGAGAAAATTTCAAACAAACTATTGGCACAAAATACTATTTTTGGGTGGATCCTAAGTGGACTAGTTTCGGAACCAGTTACCACCATGACCACTCAGGTTGAGGAAATCTCAAACGAATACCTCAGTTCACAATAATCCCATTACTCTAATTTCCCCCAAGCGGATAAGAGAATTAAAGCAGAAGCTATAGTCTTACCGCAACTAACAAATATGCTTCCAAGCTATCATATAAATAGCAAGCATTGGCAAAAGGTTTCACACCTAAAGCTAGAAGATCCCAACTGCAACACCCCCGCTCAAATAGACATTCTATTAGGCAGCGATCTCATACCTCAGATAATACTCGAGGGTGTTGAGAAAATTTCAAACAAACTATTGGCACAAAATACTATTTTTGGGTGGATCCTAAGTGGACTAGTTTCGGAACCAGTTACCACCATGACCCCTCAGGTTGAAGAAATCTCAAACGAATACCTCAGTTCACAATAATCCCATTACTCTAATTTCCCCCCAAGCGGATAAGAGAATTAAAGCAGAAGCTATAGTCTTACCGCAACTAACAAATATGCTTCCAAGCTATCATATAAATAGCAAGCATTGGCAAAAGGTTTCAGACCTAAAGCTAGCAGATCCCAACTGCAACACCCCCGCTCAAATAGACATTCTATTAGGCAGCGATCTCATACCTCAGATAATACTCGAGGGTGTTGAGAAAATTTCAAACAAACTATTGGCACAAAATACTATTTTTGGGAGGATCCTAAGTGGACTAGTTTCGGAACCAGTTACCACCATGACCACTCAGGTTGAGGAAATCTCAAACGAATACCTCAGTTCACAATAATCCCATTACTCTAATTTCCCCCCAAGCGGATAAGAGAATTAAAGCAGAAGCTATAGTCTTACCGCAACTAACAAATATGCTTCCAAGCTATCATATAAATAGCAAGCATTGGCAAACGGTTTCACACCTAAAGCTAGCAGATCCCAACTGCAACACCCCCGCTCAAATAGACATTCTATTAGGCAGCGATCTCATACCTCAGATAATACTCGAGGGTGTTGAGAAAATTTCAAACAAACTATTGGCACAAAATACTATTTTTGGGTGGATCCTAAGTGAACTACTTTCGGAACCAGTTACCACCATGACCACTCAGGTTGAGGAAATCTCAAACGAATACCTCAGTTCATAATAATCCCATTACTCTAATTTCCCCCCAAGCGGATAAGAGAATTAAAGCAGAAGCTATTGTCTTACCGCAACTAACAAATATGCTTCCAAGCTATCATATAAATAGCAAGCATTGGCAAAAGGTTTCACACCTAAAGCTAGCAGATCCCAACTGCATCACCCCCGCTCAAATAGACATTCTATTAGGCAGCGATCTCATACCTCAGATAATACTCGAGGGTGTTGAGAAAATTTCAAACAAACTATTGGCACAAAATACTATTTTTGGGTGGATCCTAAGTGGACTAGTTTTGGAACCAGTTACCACCATGACCACTCAGGTTGAGGAAATCTCAAACGAATACCTCAGTTCACAATAATCCCATTACTCTAATTTCCCCCCAAGCGGATAAGAGAATTAAAGCAGAAGCTATAGTCTTACCGCAACTAACAAATATGCTTCCAAGCTGTCATATAAATAGCAAGCATTGGCAAACGGTTTCACACCTAAAGCTAGCAGATCCCAACTGCAACACCCCCGCTCAAATAGACATTCTATAATATTAGGCAGCGATCTCATACCTCAGATTATACTCTTGGGTGTTGAGAAAATTTCAAACAAACTATTGGCACAAAATACTATTTTTGGGTGTATCCTAAGTGGACTAGTTTCGGAACCAGCTACCACCATGACCGCTCAGGTTGAGGAAATCTCAAACGAATACCTCAGTTCACAATAATCCCATTACTCTAATTTCCCCCCAAGCGGATAAGAGAATTAAAGCAGAAGCTATAGTCTTACCGCAACTAACAAATATGCTTCCAAGCTGTCATATAAATAGCAAGCATTGGCAAACGGTTTCACACCTAAAGCTAGCAGATCCCAACTGCAACACCCCCGCTCAAATAGACATTCTATTAGGCAGCGATCTCATACCTCAGATAATACTCGAGGGTGTTGAGAAAATTTCAAACAAACTATTGGCACAAAATACTAATTTTGGGTGGATCCTAAGTGGACTAGTTTCGGAACCAGTTACCACCATGACCACTCAGGTTGAGGAAATCTCAAACGAATACCTCAGTTCCCCCAAGCGGATAATAGAATTAAAGCAGAAGCTATAGTCTTACCGCAACTAACAAATAAGCTTCCAAGCTATCATATAAATAGCAAGCATTGGCAAAAGGTTTCACACCTAAAGCTAGCAGATCCCAACTGCAACACCCCCGCTTAAATAGACATTCTATTAGGCAGCGATCTCATACCTCAGATAATACTCGAGGGTGTTGAGAAAATTTCAAACAAACTATTGGCACAAAATACTATTTTTGGGTGGCTCCTAAGAGGACTAGTTTCGGAACCAGTTACCACCATGACCACTCAGGTTGAAGAAATCTCAAACGAATACCTCAGTTCACAATAATCCCATTACTCTAATTTCCCCCCAAGCGGATAAGAGAATTAAAGCAGAAGCTATAGTCTTACCGCAACTAACAAATATGCTTCCAAGCTATCATATAAATAGCAAGCATTCGCAAAAGGTTTTACACCTAACGCTAGCAGATCCCAACTGCAACACCCCCGCTCAAATAGACATTCTATTAGTCAGCGATCTCATACCTCAGAGGTGTTGAGAAACTCGAGGGTGTTGAGAAAATTTCAAACAAACTATTGGCACAAAATACTATTTTTGGGTGGATCCTAAGTGGACTAGTTTCGGAACCAGTTACCACCATGACCACTCAGGTTGAGGAAATCTCAAACGAATACCTCAGTTCACAATAATCCCATTACTCTAATTTCCCCCCAAGCGGATAAGAGAATTAAAGCAGAAGCTATAGTCTTACCGCAACTAACAAATATGCTTCCAAGCTATCATATAAATAGCAAGCATTGGCAAAAGGTTTCACACCTAAAGCTAGCAGATCCCAACTGCAACACCCCCGCTCAAATAGACATTCTATTAGGCAGCGATCTCATACCTCAGATAATACTCGAGGGTGTTGAGAAAATTTCAAACAAACTATTGGCACAAAATACTATTTTTGGGTGGATCCTAAGTGAACTACTTTCGGAACCAGTTACCACCATGACCACTCAGGTTGAGGAAATCTCAAACGAATACCTCAGTTCACAATAATCCCATTACTCGAATTTCCCCCCAAGCGGATAAGAGAATTAAAGCAGAAGCTATAGTCTTACCGCAACTAACAAATATGCTTCCAAGCTATCATATAAATAGCAAGCATTGGCAAAAGGTTTCACACCTAAAGCTAGCAGATCCCAACTGCAACACACCCGCTCAAATAGACATTCTATTAGGCAGCGATCTCATACCTCAGATAATACTCGAGGGTGTTGAGAAAATTTCAAACAAACTATTGGCACAAAATACTATTTTTGGGTGGATCCTAAGTGGACTAGTTTCGGAACCAGTTACCACCATGACCACTCAGGTTGAGGAAATCTCAAACGAATACCTCAGTTCACAATAATCCCATTACTCGAATTTCCCCCCAAGCGGATAAGAGAATTAAAGCAGAAGCTATAGTCTTACCGCAACTAACAAATATGCTTCCAAGCTATCATATAAATAGCAAGCATTGGCAAAAGGTTTCACACCTAAAGCTAGCAGATCCCAACTGCAACACCCCCGCTCAAATAAACATTCTATTAGGCAGCGATCTCATACCTCAGATAATACTCGAGGGTGTTGAGAAAATTTCAAACAAACTATTGGCACAAAATACTATTTTTGGGTGGCTCCTAAGAGGACTAGTTTCGGAACCAGTTACCACCATGACCACTCAGGTTGAAGAAATCTCAAACGAATACCTCAGTTCACAATAATCCCATTACTCTAATTTCCCCCCAAGCGGATAAGAGAATTAAAGCAGAAGCTATAGTCTTACCGCAACTAACAAATATGCTTCCAAGCTATCATATAAATAGCAAGCATTGGCAAAAGGTTTCACACCTAAAGCTAGCAGATCCCAACTGCAACACCCCCGCTCAAATAGACATTCTATTAGGCAGCGATCTCATACCTCAGATAATACTCGAAGGTGTTGAGAAAATTTCAAACAAAATATTGGCACAAACTACTATTTTTGGGTGGATCCCAAGTGGACTAGTTTCGGAACCAGTTACCACCATGACCACTCAGGTTGAGGAAATCTCAAACGAATACCTCAGTTCCCCGAAGCGGATAAGAGAATTAAAGCAGAAGCTATAGTCTTACCGCAACTAACAAATATGCTTCCAAGCTATCATATAAATAGCAAGCATTGGCAAAAGGTTTCACACCTAAAGCTAGCAGATCCCAACTGCAACACCCCCGCTCAAATAAACATTCTATTAGGCAGCGATCTCATACCTCAGATAATACTCGAGGGTGTTGAGAAAATTTCAAACAAACTATTGGCACAAAATACTATTTTTGGGTGGCTCCTAAGAGGACTAGTTTCGGAACCAGTTACCACCATGACCACTCAGGTTGAAGAAATCTCAAACGAATACCTCAGTTCACAATAATCCCATTACTCTAATTTCCCCCCAAGCGGATAAGAGAATTAAAGCAGAAGCTATAGTCTTACCGCAACTAACAAATATGCTTCCAAGCTATCATATAAATAGCAAGCATTCGCAAAAGGTTTTACACCTAACGCTAGCAGATCCCACCTGCAACACCCCCGCTCAAATAGACATTCTATTAGGCAGTGATCTCATACCTCAGATAATACTCGAGGGTGTTGAGAAAATTTCAAACAAACTATTGGCACAAAATACTATTTCTGGGTGGATCCTAAGTGGACTAGTTTCGGAACCAGTTACCACCATGACCACTCAGGTTGAGGAAATCTCAAACGAATACCTCAGTTCACAATAATCCCATTACTCGAATTTCCCCCCAAGCGGCTAAGAGAATTAAAGCAGAAGCTATAGTCTTACCGCAACTAACAAATATGCTTCCAAGCTATCATATAAATAGCAAGCATTGGCAAAAGGTTTCACACCTAAAGCTAGCAGATCCCAACTGCAACACCCCCGCTCAAATAGACATTCTATTAGGCAGCGATCTCATACCTCAGATAATACTCGAGGGTGTTGAGAAAATTTCAAACAAACTATTGGCACAAAATACTATTTTTGGGTGGATCCTAAGTGGACTAGTTTCGGAACCAGTTACCACCATGACCCCTCAGGTTGAAGAAATCTCAAACGAATACCTCAGTTCACAATAATCCCATTACTCTAATTTCCCCCCAAGCGGATAAGAGAATTAAAGCAGAAGCTATAGTCTTACCGCAACTAACAAATATGCTTCCAAGCTATCATATAAATAGCAAGCATTGGCAAAAGGTTTCACACCTAAAGCTAGAAGATCCCAACTGCAACACCCCCGCTCAAATAGACATTCTATTAGGCAGCGATCTCATACCTCAGATAATACTCGAGGGTGTTGAGAAAATTTCAAACAAACTATTGGCACAAAATACTATTTTTGGGTGGATCCTAAGTGGACTAGTTTCGGAACCAGTTACCACCATGACCCCTCAGGTTGAAGAAATCTCAAACGAATACCTCAGTTCACAATAATCCCATTACTCTAATTTCCCCCCAAGCGGATAAGAGAATTAAAGCAGAAGCTATAGTCTTACCGCAACTAACAAGTATGCTTCCAAGCTATCATATAAATAGCAAGCATTGGCAAAAGGTTTCAGACCTAAAGCTAGCAGATCCCAACTGCAACACCCCCGCTCAAATAGACATTCTATTAGGCAGCGATCTCATACCTCAGATAATACTCGAGGGTGTTGAGAAAATTTCAAACAAACTATTGGCACAAAATACTATTTTTGGGAGGATCCTAAGTGGACTAGTTTCGGAACCAGTTACCACCATGACCACTCAGGTTGAGGAAATCTCAAACGAATACCTCAGTTCACAATAATCCCATTACTCTAATTTCCCCCCAAGCGGATAAGAGAATTAAAGCAGAAGCTATAGTCTTACCGCAACTAACAAATATGCTTCCAAGCTATCATATAAATAGCAAGCATTGGCAAAAGGTTTCACACCTAAAGCTAGCAGATCCCAACTGCAACACCCCCGCTCAAATAGACATTCTATTAGGCAGCGATCTCATACCTCAGATAATACTCGAGGGTGTTGAGAAAATTTCAAACAAACTATTGGCACAAAATACTATTTTTGGGTGGATCCTAAGTGAACTACTTTCGGAACCAGTTACCACCATGACCACTCAGGTTGAGGAAATCTCAAACGAATACCTCAGTTCATAATAATCCCATTACTCTAATTTCCCCCCAAGCGGATAAGAGAATTAAAGCAGAAGCTATTGTCTTACCGCAACTAACAAATATGCTTCCAAGCTATCATATAAAAAGCAAGCATTGGCAAAAGGTTTCACACCTAAAGCTAGCAGATCCCAACTGCATCACCCCCGCTCAAATAGACATTCTATTAGGCAGCGATCTCATACCTCAGATAATACTCGAGGGTGTTGAGAAAATTTCAAACAAACTATTGGCACAAAATACTATTTTTGGGTGGATCCTAAGTGGACTAGTTTTGGAACCAGTTACCACCATGACCACTCAGGTTGAGGAAATCTCAAACGAATACCTCAGTTCACAATAATCCCATTACTCTAATTTCCCCCCAAGCGGATAAGAGAATTAAAGCAGAAGCTATAGTCTTACCGCAACTAACAAATATGCTTCCAAGCTGTCATATAAATAGCAAGCATTGGCAAACGGTTTCACACCTAAAGCTAGCAGATCCCAACTGCAACACCCCCGCTCAAATAGACATTCTATAATATTAGGCAGCGATCTCATACCTCAGATTATACTCTTGGGTGTTGAGAAAATTTCAAAAAAACTATTGGCACAAAATACTATTTTTGGGTGGATCCTAAGTGGACTAGTTTCGGAACCAGCTACCACCATGACCACTCAGGTTGAGGAAATCTCAAACGAATACCTCAGTTCACAATAATCCCATTACTCTAATTTCCCCCCAAGCGGATAAGAGAATTAAAGCAGAAGCTATAGTCTTACCGCAACTAACAAATATGCTTCCAAGCTGTCATATAAATAGCAAGCATTGGCAAACGGTTTCACACCTAAAGCTAGCAGATCCCAACTGCAACACCCCCGCTCAAATAGACATTCTATTAGGCAGCGATCTCATACCTCAGATAATACTCGAGGGTGTTGAGAAAATTTCAAACAAACTATTGGCACAAAATACTAATTTTGGGTGGATCCTAAGTGGACTAGTTTCGGAACCAGTTACCACCATGACCACTCAGGTTGAGGAAATCTCAAACGAATACCTCAGTTCCCCCAAGCGGATAAGAGAATTAAAGCAGAAGCTATAGTCTTACCGCAACTAACAAATAAGCTTCCAAGCTATCATATAAATAGCAAGCATTGGCAAAAGGTTTCACACCTAAAGCTAGCAGATCCCAACTGCAACACCCCCGCTTAAATAGACATTCTATTAGGCAGCGATCTCATACCTCAGATAATACTCGAGGGTGTTGAGAAAATTTCAAACAAACTATTGGCACAAAATACTATTTTTGGGTGGATCCTAAGTGAACTAGTTTCGGAACCAGCTACCACCATGACCACTCAGGTTGAGGAAATCTCAAACGAATACCTCAGTTCACAATAATCCCATTACTCTAATTTCCCCCCAACCGGATAAGAGAATTAAAGCAGAAGCTATAGTATTACCGCAACTAACAAATATGCTTCCAAGCTATCATATAAATAGCAAGCATTGGCAAAAGGTTTCACACCTAAAGCTAGCAGATCCCAACTGCAACACCCCCGCTCAAATAGACATTCTATTAGGCAGCGATCTCATACCTCAGATAATACTCGAGGGTGTTGAGAAAATTTCAAACAAACTATTGGCACAAAATACTATTTTTGGGTGGATCCTAAGTGAACTACTTTCGGAACCAGTTACCACCATGACCACTCAGGTTGAGGAAATCTCAAACGAATACCTCAGTTCACAATAATCCCATTACTCGAATTTCCCCCCAAGCGGATAAGAGAATTAAAGCAGAAGCTATAGTCTTACCGCAACTAACAAATATGCTTCCAAGCTATCATATAAATAGCAAGCATTGGCAAAAGGTTTCACACCTAAAGCTAGCAGATCCCAACTGCAACACACCCGCTCAAATAGACATTCTATTAGGCAGCGATCTCATACCTCAGATAATACTCGAGGGTGTTGAGAAAATTTCAAACAAACTATTGGCACAAAATACTATTTTTGGGTGGATCCTAAGTGGACTAGTTTCGGAACCAGTTACCACCATGACCACTCAGGTTGAGGAAATCTCAAACGAATACCTCAGTTCACAATAATCCCATTACTCGAATTTCCCCCCAAGCGGATAAGAGAATTAAAGCAGAAGCTATAGTCTTACCGCAACTAACAAATATGCTTCCAAGCTATCATATAAATAGCAAGCATTGGCAAAAGGTTTCACACCTAAAGCTAGCAGATCCCAACTGCAACACCCCCGCTCAAATAAACATTCTATTAGGCAGCGATCTCATACCTCAGATAATACTCGAGGGTGTTGAGAAAATTTCAAACAAACTATTGGCACAAAATACTATTTTTGGGTGGCTCCTAAGAGGACTAGTTTCGGAACCAGTTACCACCATGACCACTCAGGTTGAAGAAATCTCAAACGAATACCTCAGTTCACAATAATCCCATTACTCTAATTTCCCCCCAAGCGGATAAGAGAATTAAAGCAGAAGCTATAGTCTTACCGCAACTAACAAATATGCTTCCAAGCTATCATATAAATAGCAAGCATTGGCAAAAGGTTTCACACCTAAAGCTAGCAGATCCCAACTGCAACACCCCCGCTCAAATAGACATTCTATTAGGCAGCGATCTCATACCTCAGATAATACTCGAAGGTGTTGAGAAAATTTCAAACAAAATATTGGCACAAACTACTATTTTTGGGTGGATCCCAAGTGGACTAGTTTCGGAACCAGTTACCACCATGACCACTCAGGTTGAGGAAATCTCAAACGAATACCTCAGTTCCCCGAAGCGGATAAGAGAATTAAAGCAGGAGCTATAGTCTTACCGCAACTAACAAATATGCTTCCAAGCTATCATATAAATAGCAAGCATTGGCAAAAGGTTTCACACCTAAAGCTAGCAGATCCCAACTGCAACACCCCCGCTCAAATAAACATTCTATTAGGCAGCGATCTCATACCTCAGATAATACTCGAGGGTGTTGAGAAAATTTCAAACAAACTATTGGCACAAAATACTATTTTTGGGTGGCTCCTAAGAGGACTAGTTTCGGAACCAGTTACCACCATGACCACTCAGGTTGAAGAAATCTCAAACGAATACCTCAGTTCACAATAATCCCATTACTCTAATTTCCCCCCAAGCGGATAAGAGAATTAAAGCAGAAGCTATAGTCTTACCGCAACTAACAAATATGCTTCCAAGCTATCATATAAATAGCAAGCATTCGCAAAAGGTTTTACACCTAACGCTAGCAGATCCCACCTGCAACACCCCCGCTCAAATAGACATTCTATTAGGCAGCGATCTCATACCTCAGATAATACTCGAGGGTGTTGAGAAAATTTCAAACAAACTATTGGCACAAAATACTATTTTTGGGTGGATCCTAAGTGGACTAGTGTCGGAACCAGTTACCACCATGACCACTCAGGTTGAGGAAATCTCAAACGAATACCTCAGTTCACAATAATCCCATTACTCTAATTTCCCCCCAAGCGGATAAGAGAATTAAAGCAGAAGCTATAGTCTTACCGCAACTAACAAATATGCTTCCAAGCTATCATATAAATAGCAAGCATTGGCAAAAGGTTTCACACCTAAAGCTAGCAGTTCCCAACTGCAACACACCCGCTCAAATAGACATTCTATTAGGCAGCGATCTCATACCTCAGATAATACTCGAGGGTGTTGAGAAAATTTCAAACAAACTATTGGCACAAAATACTATTTTTGGGTGGATCCTAAGTGGACTAGTTTCGGAACCAGTTACCACCATGACCACTCAGGTTGAGGAAATCTCAAACGAATACCTCAGTTCACAATAATCCCATTACTCGAATTTCCCCCCAAGCGGATAAGAGAATTAAAGCAGAAGCTATAGTCTTACCGCAACTAACAAATATGCTTCCAAGCTATCATATAAATAGCAAGCATTGGCAAAAGGTTTCACACCTAAAGCTAGCAGATCCCAACTGCAACACCCCCGCTCAAATAAACATTCTATTAGGCAGCGATCTCATACCTCAGATAATACTCGAGGGTGTTGAGAAAATTTCAAACAAACTATTGGCACAAAATACTATTTTTGGGTGGCTCCTAAGAGGACTAGTTTCGGAACCAGTTACCACCATGACCACTCAGGTTGAGGAAATCTCAAACGAATACCTCAGTTCACAATAATCCCATTACTCTAATTTCCCCCCAAGCGGATAAGAGAATTAAAGCAGAAGCTATAGTCTTACCGCAACTAACAAATATGCTTCCAAGCTATCATATAAATAGCAAGCATTGGCAAAAGATTTCACACCTAAAGCTAGCATATCCCAACTGCAACACCCCCGCTCAAATAGACATTCTATTAGGCAGCGATCTCATACCTCAGATAATACTCGAAGGTGTTGAGAAAATTTCAAACAAAATATTGGCACAAACTACTTTTTTTGGGTGGATCCCAAGTGGACTAGTTTCGGAACCAGTTACCACCATGACCACTCAGGTTGAGGAAATCTCAAACGAATACCTCAGTTCCCCGAAGCGGATAAGAGAATTAAAGCAGAAGCTATAGTCTTACCGCAACTAACAAATATGCTTCCAAGCTATCATATAAATAGCAAGCATTGGCAAAAGGTTTCACACCTAAAGCTAGCAGATCCCAACTGCAACACCCCCGCTCAAATAAACATTCTATTAGGCAGCGATCTCATACCTCAGATAATACTCGAGGGTGTTGAGAAAATTTCAAACAAACTATTGGCACAAAATACTATTTTTGGGTGGCTCCTAAGAGGACTAGTTTCGGAACCAGTTACCACCATGACCACTCAGGTTGAAGAAATCTCAAACGAATACCTCAGTTCACAATAATCCCATTACTCTAATTTCCCCCCAAGCGGATAAGAGAATTAAAGCAGAAGCTATAGTCTTACCGCAACTAACAAATATGCTTCCAAGCTATCATATAAATAGCAAGCATTCGCAAAAGGTTTTACACCTAACGCTAGCAGATCCCACCTGCAACACCCCCGCTCAAATAGACATTCTATTAGGCAGTGATCTCATACCTCAGATAATACTCGAGGGTGTTGAGAAAATTTCAAACAAACTATTGGCACAAAATACTATTTCTGGGTGGATCCTAAGTGGACTAGTTTCGGAACCAGTTACCACCATGACCACTCAGGTTGAGGAAATCTCAAACGAATACCTCAGTTCACAATAATCCCATTACTCGAATTTCCCCCCAAGCGGCTAAGAGAATTAAAGCAGAAGCTATAGTCTTACCGCAACTAACAAATATGCTTCCAAGCTATCATATAAATAGCAAGCATTGGCAAAAGGTTTCACACCTAAAGCTAGCAGATCCCAACTGCAACACCCCCGCTCAAATAGACATTCTATTAGGCAGCGATCTCATACCTCAGATAATACTCGAGGGTGTTGAGAAAATTTCAAACAAACTATTGGCACAAAATACTATTTTTGGGTGGATCCTAAGTGGACTAGTGTCGGAACCAGTTACCACCATGACCACTCAGGTTGAGGAAATCTCAAACGAATACCTCAGTTCACAATAATCCCATTACTCGAATTTCCCCCCAAGCGGATAAGAGAATTAAAGCAGAAGCTATAGTCTTACCGCAACTAACAAATATGCTTCCAAGCTATCATATAAATAGCAAGCATTGGCAAAAGGTTTCACACCTAAAGCTAGCAGTTCCCAACTGCAACACACCCGCTCAAATAGACATTCTATTAGGCAGCGATCTCATACCTCAGATAATACTCGAGGGTGTTGAGAAAATTTCAAACAAACTATTGGCACAAAATACTATTTTTGGGTGGATCCTAAGTGGACTAGTTTCGGAACCAGTTACCACCATAACCACTCAGGTTGAGGAAATCTCAAACGAATACCTCAGTTCACAATAATCCCATTACTCGAATTTCCCCCCAAGCGGATAAGAGAATTAAAGCAGAAGCTATAGTCTTACCGCAACTAACAAATATGCTTCCAAGCTATCATATAAATAGCAAGCATTGGCAAAAGGTTTCACACCTAAAGCTAGCAGATCCCAACTGCAACACCCCCGCTCAAATAAACATTCTATTAGGCAGCGATCTCATACCTCAGATAATACTCGAGGGTGTTGAGAAAATTTCAAACAAACTATTGGCACAAAATACTATTTTTGGGTGGCTCCTAAGAGGACTAGTTTCGGAACCAGTTACCACCATGACCACTCAGGTTGAAGAAATCTCAAACGAATACCTCAGTTCACAATAATCCCATTACTCTAATTTCCCCCCAAGCGGATAAGAGAATTAAAGCAGAAGCTATAGTCTTACCGCAACTAACAAATATGCTTCCAAGCTATCATATAAATAGCAAGCATTGGCAAAAGGTTTCACACCAAAAGCTAGCATATCCCAACTGCAACACCCCCGCTCAAATAGACATTCTATTAGGCAGCGATCTCATACCTCAGATAATACTCGAAGGTGTTGAGAAAATTTCAAACAAAATATTGGCACAAACTACTATTTTTGGGTGGATCCCAAGTGGACTAGTTTCGGAACCAGTTACCACCATGACCACTCAGGTTGAGGAAATCTCAAACGAATACCTCAGTTCCCCGAAGCGGATAAGAGAATTAAAGCAGAAGCTATAGTCTTACCGCAACTAACAAATATGCTTCCAAGCTATCATATAAATAGCAAGCATTGGCAAAAGGTTTCACACCTAAAGCTAGCAGATCCCAACTGCAACACCCCCGCTCAAATAAACATTCTATTAGGCAGCGATCTCATACCTCAGATAATACTCGAGGGTGTTGAGAAAATTTCAAACAAACTATTGGCACAAAATACTATTTTTGGGTGGCTCCTAAGAGGACTAGTTTCGGAACCAGTTACCACCATGTCCACTCAGGTTGAAGAAATCTCAAGCGAATACCTCAGTTCACAATAATCCCATTACTCTAATTTCCCCCCAAGCGGATAAGAGAATTAAAGCAGAAGCTATAGTCTTACCGCAACTAACAAATATGCTTCCAAGCTATCATATAAATAGCAAGCATTCGCAAAAGGTTTTACACCTAACGCTAGCAGATCCCACCTGCAACACCCCCGCTCAAATAGACATTCTATTAGGCAGCGATCTCATACCTCAGATAATACTCGAGGGTGTTGAGAAAATTTCAAACAAACTATTGGCACAAAATACTATTTCTGGGTGGATCCTAAGTGGACTAGTTTCGGAACCAGTTACCACCATGACCACTGTCGGGGTACTCGACGTTGAGTTTGCCGGTGTGCCAAATAAAATAAAATGTTAATTTAATTTCGACAAAATGTAACTTTAATTACTTTTAGTATATAGGGTAAAAATATGATAATTTGTGTGGGTTAATTAAGTGTTATATGTACAATCCAATTTATGTATTATTTATAGATTAGATTTAAATAAGATAACTTAATTATATATTTAATTATAACCTGATAATCCCGCGTAGATTCCTAAGTGGTGCTGCTGTTGTTGTTGTTGTGTTGCTGGGGCGATCTTATTTTCGCGCCTTTTTGTGTCCGTCCGCTGGTATTTGCTCTTTTATCGGCTGATTAATTCCAATTGGAATTTATGAGCGATGTTGGTGCTGTTGAGCCTTTTGCATTGTCCTCTAATTCGTATTTAAACGAGTTAGGAGAACAATGCAGGGATGTGTTCATTTGGTATGAACATCCCGGCCGCCTAGCAGGGTCTGCGAATAAAAAAGTTATTAGATCTATTTCGCTTTGGGTTAATGAATATTGTTTTAAGATGGGTTGAGTGGTTACTTAGGGTTTAAATCGCACAAGCACCGGTTAGAGTCCAACCGAGTGCGGTGTTTTGTGCGATCACGGTGCTGTTGTCTGGGTTGAATATTCCGGGTTTCATTATCCTTGGGTAGATGTCTGCTCCCAGTTCCATCATGATTTTGTCATCCTTGTGGAACATAGGGTCGGCTAGGACTAAGTGGTCGAATCTCTTAACGATTTCGCCACCTATATCACGATTGTAGGGTCGGGTCGGTAATTCCTGCGTCATAAGGCAGTTAACTTCGACATGCCAGTCGGGATCAGTTAGTGACCCTATGACGAGTTTACATATGCGGTGAGAGTCAAGGTACGTTTTCGGTAACCTCAATCTCTGAACTAGCTCCGAGGCTATAATTGTCACCTTTCGGGTCGGGTTAATTATGGCACGTATTTTATTCCATTTGCCATCGTGTTTTATTTTTATCATGGCAGTGGGTATAAGGGTCGGCTTGGCCAGTAGTGTTGGAATCTCTTGATCTTTGTGCAGTCGTTCGTTGCTCTTTGTTGGTTTGGTTTTCTCTTTGCAGAACAACCTGGGGTGTCCATGTAGAGTTGAATGGTGCTCCCCGTTACACATGTTGCATCTTTTTGAGCTTGTGCATCTTTGTGTTGAGTGCGATCTGGCCAAGCAGTTGACGCAGTACTTATACTTAGTTACTGCGTCAAACTTTTCGTGAATGTTCATTTTTGTAAATTTTGAACATGTCACTAATCGGTGATCCTTTTTACACAATCCACAGGCGACGTGTTTATGTATGCGTTTTGATGAATGGGTGATAGTTCGTCGGGCCGTGCGGTGGGTACTTCCTCTTTCTTCTCGAATGGGGGAGAGGGTCGCTTTAAAGCGATGTAAGCGTCTAGCCAGGGTCCCGTTGTCGGAGAGTGGGGTGATGCTTCGGGTGACGCTGAGTGAACGTATGGTGAAGGCTGGGCTACTCTGTCGGCTGCAGATAGATTTGTTGCTATTTTGAGGAGCCATGTCACTATAAAGAAATGAGATTAGTTATTTGGTAAGGTGACTATTTTGGTTATTGGGCGGGTAATTGTTCCCTGAGAAGTACGTATGTCAACTACTGATCGCGGATGTTGAAAAGTGGGTCCACCGAGGAATTTCAATCAGATTTAGGGTTTCGTAATCCTTTATGAAGGTTTTCCAGCGATGGAGAGTTAAGGGTTTTAAACTTTCATCCCAATCGGATTTATCGAGCCATATTTGTTGCATTATTATTTTGGCTGTGACTACAACGGGACTGAGCCAACCAGCTGGGTCGAACAATTTTGCTATAATCGATAATACTTCTCTTTTAGTAAACGATGTCTTATCGTGAATAGGGTTGATGAGAAAAAAGAATGTATCTTTTTTTGAATTCCATCTGATCCCCAGTGTTTTTGTGCTATTGGATTCCGGTAAACTGAGTAAATTGGTATCCAACAGGTGTTCTTGTGAGATTCCAGATAAGACTTTTGGGTCATTTGAGGTCCATTTGCGTAGAGCAAATCCTGCGGACTCCAAAGATGAAGTAAGTTCATCTCGTGCCATCTTCGCAGTTGCTACGTCATGTGCTCCTGCAAGTACATCATCGACGTACATTCCGTTGCGAAGTATCTCTGCTGCCAGTGGGTGGGTTCCTTGTACATCATCCGCTAATTTGAGGAGGGTACGGATAGCTAAATATGGGGCACAGTTAATACCAAACGTAACAGTTTGTAGTTCAAAATCTTCTATGGGGTCGTTAGGCGATCTTCTAAATAAGATTCTTTGAAATGGAGTGTGTTTGCTTTCAACAAGTATTTGACGATACATTTTTTGAATATCTGCATTGAATACGATTCGAAACATACGCCATTTTACCATTAGGATTACCAGGTCTGCTTGCAGAATAGGTCCAGTGTGTAATACATCGTTGAGGCTGTTTCTATTTGAGGTGGGGCATGATGCGTTGAATACCACTCGTAGTTGGGTCGTTAAGCGATCGGGTTTGATGACTGCGTGATGTGGTAGATAATATGTTTTCGTATTCTCTGCGGGGTCATATTCTATTTTTGTCATATGACCGAGTTCCAGGTACTCGTTGATGGCCTTGTCGTATTCTGTTTTTATTTCAGGTTTTCTAGATAGGGATTTTTCATTTCTTAGAAACTGAGCTAAAGCTATATGTCTTGAGTTGCCCAAGTCTATTTTTTCTGGGGTTTTAAAGGGTAATGTTACCACGTAGCGCCCAGTTGAGTGTCTTCGGGTTGTTTTTTGATAATGTTGCTCACACAGTATATCCGAAGTTGAGGGTAGAGGCTTTTTCGGAACTTCTTCGACTTCCCAAAATTGTGTGAGCAACTTGTCTGGGGTCGTCTTATTGAAAAATGACAATATTGAGGGTGAGATGGGTTTTTCAGGTGTGGGTCCGGAAAGAATCCAACCGAATTCTGTTTCTTGGGCTAGTAATGACCCGAGTACATTTCTCTGTACGCCACTGAGAATTATTTGTGGGTACAGATCACTTCCGATAAGGATGTCGACAGGTCTGGGTTTATAGAAGTGAGGGTCAGCTAAACTAAAACCGAATTCTTTATTAGAAATTATTCTATCAAGTGAGTGAGTGGGTAAGTTATCGGTTAAAGTTTTTAAGATAAACGCGTGGGTTGTTATCTTAAATTCCCTTTTTGTTGGTGAACGAAGGGTGAGTTCGCAAGTTTTGGTAGCTGTTGCGGAGACTGTGTTGTTCAATCCGGTCACTTGTGCGTTTTTCTTGAATGTGGGTATGTCCAATTTTCTGTGGAACTTCTCGGAAATGAACGTAGCTTCTGACCCAAAGTCGATTAGTGCTCGAGCTGTATATAATTGCTCTTTGTAAGAACTTGCACTATGGCAGTACCTAGCAAAACCTGCTTCCTACTTGAGTTGTGTGGGTCTTGAGTTTTATTTTCAGTGGACTGTAAGAGGGTTGTGTAGGCTTGCGGATTTGTATTGGGATTATGGGTTTGGGAGGTACTACTATTGGTAGAGTCAAGAGGCGGGTTCGAGGCTCTTGATCCTTGCGGGAGGGTTTGGGAGCGATATGGGGCATCCCTATGCAAAAGAGTGTTATGTTTCTTTCTACATATTCTGCATGAGTATTTTCTCTTGCAATCCTTGAAACTATGCGATAATGCAAGGCAATTAAAACAGTAACCATTATTTTTTATTACGTTTATTCGGGTCTCAACATTCATTTGTAAAAACTTTGGGCATTCTCGAATGGAATGTTGGGTTCTACATAACTTACAACTCTCAATGTCTTGGGGTTTTCTTGAGATGATGCTGTTTCTTACAGGGTTTTCACTAGCGTGTGGAAAACTCAATTTCGAAGTTCCAGAGACGTTCGCGTGAAAGGTATTAAATTTCCTGTCTTTTCCTTTTCTATAAGGCCCACTGTCGGGTTGGGTAACTGGAACGGGGTCAGTTAGATTTCCTACTGCTTCCAAAGATTTGTATCTATGGGTGAGAAATGCGTCCAAAGTTTTCCATGATGGTATTTCGGAGTTGTCTTCTAGGGTATCCTCAAATTGATGAAGTAAAGTTTTAGGCAATTTCAATCCACATAAGAAGATTAAGATTGGGTCCCAACTAGTCGTGTTTATGTATACATTATGAAGATTTGTAAGACAATTGTTGACGGTCCTCTGAAGGTGTTTAATAGCGCTTCCACTTTCCTGGTTTGCTTGGGGTAAATTAAACAAAATTTTTAATTGCGCGTTGACTTGAACTCGTTTGTTTTCGTATTGCGATACCAGGTCCCTCCATGCCATCAAGAAACCATCATTTGTTAACTATTGATCTTGCTTCTCCTCGGGTTTTTTGAATTAGGTGAAACAGTCTCTCCACGTTACTAATTTTGTAATTATTTACATATATGGCCGTAAACATGTCTCTGAATGAGGGCCAGGTTACGAAGTCGCCATAAAATATGTCCGTGTCACAAGGGGGTAGATGAATTGAAGATCCTATGTCCCGCGATGTGTTTTCATCTGAAGCTCGTTCCTTTATTGTGGGGGTTGGGGTCTTAAGATCATCTATAGCTTGGTTAATGGATCCCAAACATTTCAAATATAATTGATGACCTGTTTTAAATTTTTCTTTAACTTTTGAGAAGTCAATAGTTTCACCGGGTTTTTGTGGGGTTCTACGAAAGGCATCGTATGACTTGTTTGCCTTGTCGTAAATAGCGTTGAGTTCAACTCTTTTTATTTCCAAAGTATAAACGGATTCATCTTCGGGGTGGGTTTCATAATGTTCTTCGATATATTCGAGTAAATCCGAAATACAGAACTTAAATTCTTCCATTTTCGATAGAAACTTTATTTATTTGTTTATTATATAGAAATCGCAACAATTTATAAAATTTAAATGAAACAAATAATAAATTTCAAATAATTTTTCTTTATTTAAATATCAACAAGCAAATTCCCGAATGCTAGCGAATTTCCAAAAAAAAATTTTTTTTTTTTGTGTGTGTGTCTTATATATGCACAATATTTAAAATTCCGATGAACGAAAAATTTCCTACTGGGTTATTTGAATTTTTTCCTACAGGATTTTTTGCTTGCTCGCAATGCACCAGCAATGAATATTTAAGAGAGCGGGTAATGCAATTTGAATATATATATACGTGTATGTACGAATAGATACCAAGAGTAACGCTGCTTGGCTCTCAAAAATTGTATATTATATTGTAAGTACGTACTTATGAGAAATTTGAATATATATTATATATGTTAAGTGTATATACGAATTGGTACCAAGAGTAACGCTACTTGGCTCTCAAAAAATATATATTATATATTGTAAGTACGTACTTATGTATGTATTATGAGTAATGTGCTAAACGGAATATGGCAATAATAAATTCGCAAATACTTTGCACTTAATATTTGTTAAGCACAAGATTTATTTTATTATATATTTGTTTTCACTTTGCACTTTTATTCCGTATTGCACTGATATATTATATTTTTTAAAAATTTGGGTTTATGTACTCACAATTTTTTCCACGTATATAATCCTTGTTGCTGATCTGATTCAAGTTTATGGTTGATTGGGTGGGCGAATATATTATTTTTGATGATCCAAACGGTGGTTGATTGGGTGGGTGAATGTATAATATATAAGCGCTGATTAATTGGGTGGGTTTTATTTTATCGGGAACGGATCCGGCTCGAAGGACCAAAATGTCGGGGTACTCGACGTTGAGTTTGCCGGTGTGCCAAATAAAATAAAATGTTAATTTAATTTCGACAAAATGTAACTTTAATTACTTTTAGTATATAGGGTAAAAATATGATAATTTGTGTGGGTTAATTAAGTGTTATATGTACAATCCAATCTATGTATTATTTATAGATTAGATTTAAATAAGATAGCTTAATTATATATTTAATTATAACCTGATAATCCCGCGTAGATTCCTAAGTGGTGCTGCTGTTGTTGTTGTTGTGTTGCTGGGGCGATCTTATTTTCGCGCCTTTTTGTGTCCGTCCGCTGGTATTTGCTCTTTTATCGGCTGATTAATTCCAATTGGAATTTATGAGCGATGTTGGTGCTGTTGAGCCTTTTGCATTGTCCTCTAATTCGTATTTATACGAGTTAGGAGAACAATGCAGGGATGTGTTCATTTGGTATGAACAACCACTCAGGTTGAGGAAATCTCAAACGAATACCTCAGTTCACAATAATCCCATTACTCTAATTTCCCCCCAAGCTGATAAGAGAATTAAAGCAGAAGCTATAGTCTTACCGCAACTAACAAATATGCTTCCAAGCTATCATATAAATAGCAAGCATTGGCAAAAGGTTTCACACCTAGAGCTAGCAGATCCCAACTGCAACACCCCCGCTCAAATAGACATTCTATTAGCCAGCGATCTCATGTCTCAGATAATACTCGAGGGTGTTGAGAAAATTTCAAACAAACTATTGGCACAAAATTTTATTTTTGGGTGGATCCTAAGTGGACTACTTTCGGAACCAGTTACCACCATGACCACTCAGGTTGAGGAAATTTCAAACGAATACCTCAGTTCACAATAATCCCATTACTCTAATTTCCCCCAAAGCGGATAAGAGAATTAAAGCAGAAGCTTTAGTCTTACCGCAACTAACAAATATGCTTCCAAGCTATCATATAAATAGCAAGCATTGGCAAAAGGTTTCACACCTAAAGCTAGCAGATCCCAACTGCAACACCCCCTCTCAAATAGACATTCTATTAGGCAGCGATCTCATACCTCAGATAATACTCGAGGGTGTTGAGAAAATTTCAAACAAACTATTGGCACAAAATACTATTTTTGGGTGGATCCTAAGTGGACTAGTTTTGGAACCAGTTACCGCCATGACCACTCAGGTTGAGGAAATCTCAAACGAATACCTCAGTAACAATAATCCCATTATTCTAATTTCCGCCCAAGCGGATAAGAGAATTAAAGCAGAAGCTATAGTCTTACCGCAACTAACAAATATGCTTCCAAGCTATCATATAAATAGCAAGCATTGGCAAAAGGTTTCACACCTAAAGCTAGCAGATCCCAACTGCAACACCCCCGCTCAAATAGACATTCTATTAGGCAGCGATCTCATACCTCAGATAATACTCGAGGGTGTTGAGAAAATTTCAAACAAACTATTGGCACAAAATACTATTTTTGGGTGGATCCTAAGTGGACTAGTTTCGGAACCAGTTACCACCATGACCCGTCAGGTTGAGGAAATCTCAAACGAATACCTAAGTTCACAATAATCCCATTACTCTAATTTCCCCCCAAGCGGATAAGAGAATTAAAGCAGAAGCTATAGTCTTACCGCAACTAACAAATATGCTTCCAAGCTATCATATAAACAGCAAGCATTGGCAAAAGGTTTCACACCTAAAGCTAGCAGATCCCACCTGCAACACCCCCGCTCAAATAGACATTCTATTAGGCAGCGATCTCATACCTCAGATAATACTCGAGGGTGTTGAGAAAATTTCAAACAAACTATTGGCACAAAATACTATTTTTGGGTGGATCCTAAGTGGACTAGTTTCGGAACCAGTTACCACCATGACCACTGAGGTTGAGGAAATCTCAAACGAATACCTCAGTTCACAATAATCCCATTACTCTAATTTCCCCCCAAGCGGATAAGAGAATTAAAGCAGAAGCTATAGTCTTACCGCAACTAACAAATATGCTTCCAAGCTGTCATATAAATAGCAAGCATTGGCAAACGGTTTCACACCTAAAGCTAGCAGATCCTAACTGCAACACCTCCGCTCAAATAGACATGCTATAATATTAGGCAGCGATCTCATACCTCAGATAATACTCGAGGGTGTTGAGAAAATTTCAAGCAAACTATTGGCACAAAATACTATTTTTGGGTGGATCCTAAGTGGACTAGTTTCGGAACCAGTTACCACCATGACCACTCAGGTTGAGGAAATCTCAAACGAATACCTCAGTTCACAATAATCCCATTACTCTAATTTCCCCCCAAGCGGATAAGAGAATTAAAGCAGAAGCTATAGTCTTACCGCAACTAACAAATATGCTTCCAAGCTGTCATATAAATAGCAAGCATTGGCAAAAGTTTTCACACCTAAAGCTAGCAGATCCCAACTGCAACACCTCCGCTCAAATAGACATGCTATAATATTAGGCAGCGATCTCATACCTCAGATAATACTCGAGGGTGTTGAAAAAATTTCAAACAAACTATTGGCACAAAATACTATTTTTGGGTGGATCCTAAGTGGACTAGTTTCGGAACCAGTTACCACCATGACCACTCAGGTTGAGGAAATCTCAAACGAATACCTCAGTTCACAATAATCCCATTACTCTAATTTCCCCCCAAGCGGATAAGAGAATTAAAGCAGAAGCTATAGTCTTACCGCAACTAACAAATATGCTTCCAAGCTGTCATATAAATAGCAAGCATTGGCAAACGGTTTCACAACTAAAGCTAGCAGATCCTAACTGCAACACCTCCGCTCAAATAGACATGCTATAATATTAGGCAGCGATCTCATACCTCAGATAATACTCGAGGGTGTTGAGAAAATTTCAAGCAAACTATTGGCACAAAATACTATTTTTGGGTGGATCCTAAGTGGACTAGTTTCGGAACCAGCTACCACCATGACCACTCAGGTTGAGGAAATCTCAAACGAATACCTCAGTTCACAATAATCCCATTACTCTAATTTCCCCCCAAGCGGATAAGAGAATTAAAGCAGAAGCTATAGTCTTACCGCAACTAACAAATATGCTTCCAAGCTGTCATATAAATAGCAAGCATTGGCAAAAGTTTTCACACCTAAAGCTAGCAGATCCCAACTGCAACACCTCCGCTCAAATAGACATGCTATAATATTAGGCAGCGATCTCATACCTCAGATAATACTCGAGGGTGTTGAGAAAATTTCAAACAAACTATTGGCACAAAATACTATTTTTGGGTGGATCCTAAGTGGACTAGTTTCGGAACCAGTTACCACCATGACCACTCTGGTTGAGGAAATCTCAAACGAATACCTCAGTTCACAATAATCCCATTACTCTAATTTCCCCCCAAGCGGATAAGAGAATTAAAGCAGAAGCTATAGTCTTACCGCAACTAACAGATATGCTTCCAAGCTGTCATATAAATAGCAAGCATTGGCAAAAGTTTTCACACCTAAAGCTAGCAGATCCCAACTGCAACACCTCCGCTCAAATAGACATGCTATAATATTAGGCAGCGATCTCATACCTCAGATAATACTCGAGGGTGTTGAGAAAATTTCAAACAAACTATTGGCACAAAATACTATTTGTGGGTGGATCCTAAGTGAACTACTTTCGGAACCAGTTACCACCATGACCACTCAGGTTGAGGAAATCTCAAACGAATACCTCAGTTCCCCCAAGCGGATAAGAGAATTAAAGCAGAAGCTATAGTCTTACCGCAACTAACAAATATGCTTCCAAGCTATCATATAAATAGCAAGCATTGGCAAAAGGTTTCACACCTAAAGCTAGCAGATCCCAACTGCAACACCCCCGCTCAAATAAACATTCATTAGGCAGCGATCTCATACCTCAGATAATACCCGAGGGGGTGTTGAGAAAATTTCAAACAAACTATTGGCACAAAATACTATTTTTGGGTGGCTCCTAAGAGGACTAGTTTCGGAACCAGTTACCACCATGACCACTCAGGTTGAAGAAATCTCAAACGAATACCTCAGTTCACAATAATCCCATTACTCTAATTTCCCCCCAAGCGGATAAGAGAATTAAAGCAGAAGCTATAGTCTTACCGCAACTAACAAATATGCTTCCAAGCTATCATATAAATAGCAAGCATTGGCAAAAGGTTTTACACCTAACGCTAGCAGATCCCACCTGCAACACCCCCGCTCAAATAGACATTCTATTAGGCAGCGATCTCATACCTCAGATAATACTCGAGGGTGTTGAGAAAATTTCAAACAAACTATTGGCACAAAATACTATTTCTGGGTGGATCCTAAGTGGACTAGTTTCGGAACCAGTTACCACCATGACCACTCAGGTTGAGGAAATCTCAAACGAATACCTCAGTTCACAATAATCCCATTACTCTAATTTCCCCCCAAAGCTGATAAGAGAATTAAAGCAGAAGCTATAGTCTTACCGCAACTTACAAATATGCTTCCAAGCTATCATATAAATAGCAAGTATTGGCAAAAGGTTTCACACCTAAAGCAAGCAGATCCCAACTGCAACACCCCCGCTCAAATAGACATTCTATTAGGCAGCGATCTCATATCTCAGATAATACCCGAGGGTGTTGAGAAAATTTCAAACAAACTATTGGCACAAAATACTATTTTAGGGTGGATCCTAAGTGGACTACTTTCGGAACCAGTTACCACCATGACCATTCAGGTTGAGGAAATCTCAAACGAATACCTCAGTTCACAATAATCCCATTACTCTGATTTCCCCCCAAGCGGATAAGAGAATTAAAGCAGAAGCTATAGTCTTACCGCAACTAACAAATATGCTTCCAAGCTATCATATAAATAGCAAGCATTGGTAAAAGGTTTCACACCTAAAGCTAGCAGATCCCAACTGCAACACCCCCGCTCAAATAGACATTCTATTAGGCAGCGATCTCATATCTCAGATAATACTCGAGGGTGTTGAGAAAATTTCAAACAAACTATTGGCACAAAATACTATTTTTGGGTGGATCCTAAGTGGACTAGTTTCGGAACCAGTTACCACCATGACCACTCAGGTTGAAGAAATCTCAAACGAATACCTCAGTTCACAATAATCCCATTACTCTAAATTCCCCCCAAGCGGATAAGAGAATTAAAGCAGAAGCTATAGTCTTACCGCAACTAACAAATATGCTTCCAAGCTATCATATAAATAGCAAGCATTGGCAAAAGGTTTCACACCTAAAGCTAGCAGATCCCAACTGCAACACCCCCGCTCAAATAGACATTCTATTAGGCAGCGATCTCATATCTCAGATAATACTCGAGGGTGTTGAGAAAATTTCAAACAAACTATTGGCACAAAATACTATTTTTGGGTGGATCCTATGTGGACTAGTGTCGGAACCAGTTACCACCATGATCACTCAGGTTGAGGAAATCTCAAACGAATACCTCAGTTCACAATAATCCCATTTCTCTAATTTCCCCCTAAGCTGATAAGAGAATTAAAGCAGAAGCTATAGTCTTACCGCAACTAACAAATATGCTTCCAAGCTATCATATAAATAGCAAGCATTGGCAAAAGGTTTCACACCTAAAGCTAGCAGATCCCAACTGCAACACCCCCGCTCGAATAGACATTCTATTAGGCAGCGATCTCATATCTCAGATCATACTCGAGGGTGTTGAGAAAATTTCAAACAAACTATTGGCATAAAATACTATTTTTGGGTGGATCCTAAGTGGACTAGTTTCGGAACCAGTTACCACCATGACCACTCAGGTTGAGGAAATCTCAAACGAATACCTCAGTTCACAATAATCCCATTACTCTAATTTCCCCCCAAGCTGATAAGAGAATTAAAGCAGAAGCTATAGTCTTACCGCAACTAACAAATATGCTTCCAAGCTATCATATAAATAGCAAGCATTGGCAAAAGGTTTCACACCTAAAGCTAGCAGATCCCAACTGCAACACCCCCGCTCAAATAGACATTCTATTAGGCAGCGATCTCATATCTCAGATAATACTCGAGGGTGTTGAGAAAATTTCAAACAAACCATTGGCACAAAATACTATTTTTGGGCGGATCCTAAGTGGACTACTTTCGGAACCAGTTACCACCATGACCACTCAGGTTGAGGAAATCTCAAACGAATACCTTAGTTCACAATAATCCCATTTCTCTAATTTCCCCCCAAGCTGATAAGAGAATTAAAGCAGAAGCTATAGTCTTACCGCAACTAACAAATATGCTTCCAAGCTATCATATAAATAGCAAGCATTGGCAAAAGGTTTCACACCTAAAGCTAGCAGATCCCAACTGCAACACCCCCGCTCAACTAGACATTCTATTAGGCAGCGATCTCATATCTCAGATAATACTCGAGGGTGTTGAGAAAATTTCAAACAAACTATTGGCACAAAATACTATTTTTGGGTGGATCCTAAGTGGACTAGTTTCGGAACCAGTTACCACCATGACCACTCAGGTTGAGGAAATCTCAAACGAATACCTCAGTTCACCATAATCCCATTACTCTAATTTCCCCCCAAGCGGATAAGAGAATTAAAGCAGAAGCTATAGTCTTACCGCAACTAACAAATATGCTTCCAAGCTATCATATAAATAGCATGCATTGGCAAAAGGTTTCACACCTAAAGCTAGCAGATCCCAACTGCAACACCCCCGCTCAAATAGACATTCTATTAGGCAGCGATCTCATATCTCAGATAATACTCGAGGGTGTTGAGAAAATTTCAAACAAACTATTGGCACAAAATACTATTTTTGGGTGGATCCTAAGTGGACTAGTGTCGGAACCAGTTACCACCATGACCACTCAGGTTGAGGAAATCTCAAACGAATACCTCAGTTCACAATAATCCCATTACTCTAATTTCCCCCCAAGCGGATAAGAGAATTAAAGCAGAAGCTATAGTCTTACCGCAACTAACAAATATGCTTCCAAGCTATCATATAAATAGCATGCATTGGCAAAAGGTTTCACACCTAAAGCTAGCAGATCCCAACTGCAACACCCCCGCTCAAATAGACATTCTATTAGGCAGCGATCTCATATCTCAGATAATACTCGAGGGTGTTGAGAAAATTTCAAACAAACTATTGGCACAAAATACTATTTTTGGGGGGATCCTAAGTGGACTAGTTTCGGAACCAGTTACCACCATGATCACTCAGGTTGAGGAAATCTCAAACGAATACCTCAGTTCCCCCAAGCGGAAAAGAGAATTAAAGCAGAAGCTATAGTCTTACCGCAACTAACAAATATGCTTCCAAGCTATCATATAAATAGCAAGCATTGGCAAAAGGCTTCACACCTAAAGCTAGCAGATCCCAACTGCATCACCCCCGCTCAAATAAACATTCTATTAGGCAGCGATCTCATACCTCAGATAATACTAAAGCAAGCAGATCCCAACTGCAACACCCCCGCTCAAATAGATATTCTATTAGGCAGCGATCTCATATCTCAGATAATACCCGAGGGTGTTGAGAAAATTTCAAACAAACTATTGGCACAAAATACTATTTTAGGGTGGATCCTAAGTGGACTACTTTCGGAACCAGTTACCACCATGACCACTCAGGTTGAGGAAATCTCAAACGAATACCTCAGTTCACAATAATCCCATTACTCTAATTTCCCCCCAAGCGGATAAGAGAATTAAAGCAGAAGCTATAGTCTTACCGCAACTAACAAATATGCTTCCAAGCTATCATATAAATAGCAAGCATTGGTAAAAGGTTTCACACCTAAAGCTAGCAGATCCCAACTGCAACACCCCCGCTCAAATAGACATTCTATTAGGCAGCGATCTCATATCTCAGATAATACTCGAGGGTGTTGAGAAAATTTCAAACAAACTATTGGCACAAAATACTATTTTTGGGTGGATCCTAAGTGGACTAGTTTCGGAACCAGTTACCACCATGACCACTCAGGTTGAAGAAATCTCAAACGAATACCTCAGTTCACAATAATCCCATTACTCTAAATTCCCCCCAAGCGGATAAGAGAATTAAAGCAGAAGCTATAGTCTTACCGCAACTAACAAATATGCTTCCAAGCTATCATATAAATAGCAAGCATTGGCAAAAGGTTTCACACCTAACGCTAGCAGATCCCAACTGCAACACCCCCGCTCAAATAGACATTCTATTAGGCAGCGATCTCATATCTCAGATAATACTCGAGGGTGTTGAGAAAATTTCAAACAAACTATTGGCACAAAATACTATTTTTGGGTGGATCCTAAGTGGACTAGTGTCGGAACCAGTTACCACCATGACCACTCAGGTTGAGGAAATCTCAAACGAATACCTCAGTTCACAATAATCCCATTTCTCTAATTTCCCCCTAAGCTGATAAGAGAATTAAAGCAGAAGCTATAGTCTTACCGCAACTAACAAATATGCTTCCAAGCTATCATATAAATAGCAAGCATTGGCAAAAGGTTTCACACCTAAAGCTAGCAGATCCCAACTGCAACACCCCCGCTCAAATAGACATTCTATTAGGCAGCGATCTCATATCTCAGATAATACTCGAGGGTGTTGAGAAAATTTCAAACAAACTATTGGCACAAAATACTATTTTTGGGTGGATCCTAAGTGGACTAGTTTCGGAACCAGTTACCACCATGACCACTCAGGTTGAGGAAATCTCAAACGAATACCTCAGTTCACAATAATCCCATTACTCTAATTTCCCCCCAAGCTGATAAGAGAATTAAAGCAGAAGCTAAAGTCTTACCGCAACTAACAAATATGCTTCCAAGCTATCATATAAATAGCAAGCATTGGCAAAAGGTTTCACACCTAAAGCTAGCAGATCCCAACTGCAACACCCCGGCTCAAATAGACATTCTATTAGGCAGCGATCTCATATCTCAGATAATACTCGAGGGTGTTGAGAAAATTTCAAACAAACCATTGGCACAAAATACTATTTTTGGGCGGATCCTAAGTGGACTACTTTCGGAACCAGTTACCACCATGACCACTCAGGTTGAGGAAATCTCAAACGAATACCTTAGTTCACAATAATCCCATTTCTCTAATTTCCCCCTAAGCTGATAAGAGAATTAAAGCAGAAGCTATAGTCTTACCGCAACTAACAAATATGCTTCCAAGCTATCATATAAATAGCAAGCATTGGCAAAAGGTTTCACACCTAAAGCTAGCAGATCCCAACTGCAACACCCCCGCTCAAATAGACATTCTATTAGGCAGCGATCTCATATCTCAGATAATACTCGAGGGTGTTGAGAAAATTTCAAACAAACTATTGGCACAAAATACTATTTTTGGGTGGATCCTAAGTGGACTAGTTTCGGAACCAGTTACCACCATGACCACTCAGGTTGAGGAAATCTCAAACGAATACCTCAGTTCACAATAATCCCATTACTCTAATTTCCCCCCAAGCGGATAAGAGAATTAAAGCAGAAGCTATAGTCTTACCGCAACTAACAAATATGCTTCCAAGCTATCATATAAATAGCATGCATTGGCAAAAGGTTTCACACCTAAAGCTAGCAGATCCCAACTGCAACACCCCCGCTCAAATAGACATTCTATTAGGCAGCGATCTCATATCTCAGATAATACTCGAGGGTGTTGAGAAAATTTCAAACAAACTATTGGCACAAAATACTATTTTTGGGTGGATCCTAAGTGGACTAGTGTCGGAACCAGTTACCACCATGACCACTCAGGTTGAGGAAATCTCAAACGAATACCTCAGTTCACAATAATCCCATTACTCTAATTTCCCCCCAAGCGGATAAGAGAATTAAAGCAGAAGCTATAGTCTTACCGCAACTAACAAATATGCTTCCAAGCTATCATATAAATAGCATGCATTGGCAAAAGGTTTCACACCTAAAGCTAGCAGATCCCAACTGCAACACCCCCGCTCAAATAGACATTCTATTAGGCAGCGATCTCATATCTCAGATAATACTCGAGGGTGTTGAGAAAATTTCAAACAAACTATTGGCACAAAATACTATTTTTGGGTGGATCCTAAGTGGACTAGTTTCGGAACCAGTTACCACCATGACCACTCAGGTTGAGGAAATCTCAAACGAATACCTCAGTTCGCCCAAGCGGAAAAGAGAATTAAAGCAGAAGCTATAGTCTTACCGCAACTAACAAATATGCTTCCAAGCTATCATATAAATAGCAAGCATTGGCAAAAGGCTTCACACCTAAAGCTAGCAGATCCCAACTGCATCACCCCCGCTCAAATAAACATTCTATTAGGCAGCGATCTCATACCTCAGATAATACTCGAGGGGGTGTTGAGAAAATTTCAAACAAACTATTGGCACAAAATATTATTTTTGGGTGGCTCCTAAGAGGACTAGTTTCGGAACCAGTTACCACCATGACCACTCAGGTTGAAGAAATCTCAAACGAATACCTCAGTTGACAATAATCCCATTACTCTAATTTCCCCCAAGCGGATAAGAGAATTAAAGCAGAAGCTATAGTCTTACCGCAACTAACAAATATGCTTCCAAGCTATCATATAAATAGCAAGCATTGGCAAAAGGTTTTACACCTAACGCTAGCAAATCCCACCTGCAACACCCCCGCTCAAATAGACATTCTATTAGGCAGCGATCTCATACCTCAGATAATACTCGAGGGTGTTGAGAAAATTTCAAACAAACTATTGGCACAAAATACTATTTTTGGGTGGATCCTAAGTGGACTAGTGTCGGAACCAGTTACCACCATGACCACTCAGGTTGAGGAAATCTCAAACGAATACCTCAGTTCACAATAATCCCATTACTCTAATTTCCCCCCAAGCGGATAAAAGAATTAAAGCAGAAGCTATAGTCTTACCGCAACTAACAAATATGCTTCCAAGCTATCATATAAATAGCAAGCATTGGCAAAAGGTTTTACACCTAACGCTAGCAGATCCCACCTGCAACACCCCCGCTCAAATAGACATTCTATTAGGCAGCGATCTCATACCTCAGATAATACTCGAGGGTGTTGAGAAAATTTCAAACAAACTATTGGCACAAAATACTATTTCTGGGTGGATCCTAAGTGGACTAGTGTCGGAACCAGTTACCACCATGACCACTCAGGTTGAAGAAATCTCAAACGAATACCTCAGTTCACAATAATCCCATTACTCTAATTTCCCCCCAAGCTGATAAGAGAATTAAAGCAGAAGCTATAGTCTTACCGCAACTAACAAATATGCTTCCAAGCTATCATATAAATAGCAAGCATTGGCAAAAGGTTTCACACCTAAAGCTAGCTGATCCCAACTGCAACACCCCCGCTCAAATAGACATTCTATTAGGCAGCGATCTCATATCTCAGATAATACTCGAGGGTGTTGAGAAAATTTCAAACAAACTATTGGCACAAAATACTATTTTTGGGTGGATCCTAAGTGGACTAGTGTCGGAACCAGTTACCACCATGACCACTCAGGTTGAGGAAATCTCAAACGAATACCTCAGTTCACAATAATCCCATTACTCTAATTTCCCCCCAAGCGGATAAGAGAATTAAAGCAGAAGCTAAAGTCTTACCGCAACTAACAAATATGCTTCCAAGCTATCATATAAATAGCATGCATTGGCAAAAGGTTTCACACCTAAAGCTAGCAGATCCCAACTGCAACACCCCCGCTCAAATAGACATTATATTAGGCAGCGATCTCATATCTCAGATAATACTCGAGGGTGTTGAGAAAATTTCAAACAAACTATTGGCACAAAATACTATTTTTGGGTGGATCCTAAGTGGACTAGTGTCGGAACCAGTTACCACCATGACCACTCAGGTTGAGGAAATCTCAAACGAATACCTCAGTTCACAATAATCCCATTACTCTAATTTCCCCCCAAGCGGATAAGAGAATTAAAGCAGAAGCTATAGTCTTACCGCAACTAACAAATATGCTTCCAAGCTATCACATAAATAGCAAGCATTGGCAAAAGGTTTTACACCTAACGCTAGCAGATCCCAACTGCAACACCCCCGCTCAAATAGACATTATATTAGGCAGCGATCTCATATCTCAGATAATACTCGAGGGTGTTGAGAAAATTTCAAACAAACTATTGGCACAAAATACTATTTTTGGGTGCATCCTAAGTGGACTAGTGTCGGAACCAGTTACCACCATGACCACTCAGGTTGAGGAAATCTCAAACGAATACCTCAGTTCACAATAATCCCATTACTCTAATTTCCCCCCAAGCTGATAAGAGAATTAAAGCAGAAGCTATAGTCTTACCGCAACTAACAAATATGCTTCCAAGCTATCATATAAATAGCAAGCATTGGTAAAAGGTTTCACACCTAAAGCTAGCAGATCCCAACTGCAACACCCCCGCTCAAATAGACATTCTATTAGGCAGCGATCTCATATCTCAGATAATACTCGAGGGTGTTGAGAAAATTTCAAACAAACTATTGGCACAAAATACTATTTTTGGGTGGATCCTAAGTGGACTAGTTTCGGAACCAGTTACCACCATGACCACTCAGGTTGAGGAAATCTCAAACGAATACCTCAGTTCCCCCAAGCGGAAAAGAGAATTAAAGCAGAAGCTATAGTCTTACCGCAACTAACAAATATGCTTCCAAGCTATCATATAAATAGCAAGCATTGGCAAAAGGCTTCACACCTAAAGCTAGCAGATCCCAACTGCATCACCCCCGCTCAAATAAACATTCTATTAGGCAGCGATCTCATACCTCAGATAATACTCGAGGGGGTGTTGAGAAAATTTCAAACAAACTATTGGCACAAAATATTATTTTTGGGTGGCTCCTAAGAGGACTAGTTTCGGAACCAGTTACCACCATGACCACTCAGGTTGAAGAAATCTCAAACGAATACCTCAGTTGACAATAATCCCATTACTCTAATTTCCCCCAAGCGGATAAGAGAATTAAAGCAGAAGCTATAGTCTTACCGCAACTAACAAATATGCTTCCAAGCTATCATATAAATAGCAAGCATTGGCAAAAGGTTTTACACCTAACGCTAGCAGATCCCACCTGCAACACCCCCGCTCAAATAGACATTCTATTAGGCAGCGATCTCATACCTCAGATAATACTCGAGGGTGTTGAGAAAATTTCAAACAAACTATTGGCACAAAATACTATTTTTGGGTGGATCCTAAGTGGACTAGTGTCGGAACCAGTTACCACCATGACCACTCAGGTTGAGGAAATCTCAAACGAATACCTCAGTTCACAATAATCCCATTACTCAAATTTCCCCCCAAGCGGATAAAAGAATTAAAGCAGAAGCTATAGTCTTACCGCAACTAACAAATATGCTTCCAAGCTATCATATAAATAGCAAGCATTGGCAAAAGGTTTTACACCTAACGCTAGCAGATCCCACCTGCAACACCCCCGCTCAAATAGACATTCTATTAGGCAGCGATCTCATACCTCAGATAATACTCGAGGGTGTTGAGAAAATTTCAAACAAACTATTGGCACAAAATACTATTTCTGGGTGGATCCTAAGTGGACTAGTGTCGGAACCAGTTACCACCATGACCACTCAGGTTGAAGAAATCTCAAACGAATACCTCAGTTCACAATAATCCCATTACTCTAATTTCCCCCCAAGCTGATAAGAGAATTAAAGCAGAAGCTATAGTCTTACCGCAACTAACAAATATGCTTCCAAGCTATCATATAAATAGCAAGCATTGGCAAAAGGTTTCACACCTAAAGCTAGCTGATCCCAACTGCAACACCCCCGCTCAAATAGACATTCTATTAGGCAGCGATCTCATATCTCAGATAATACTCGAGGGTGTTGAGAAAATTTCAAACAAACTATTGGCACAAAATACTATTTTTGGGTGGATCCTAAGTGGACTAGTGTCGGAACCAGTTACCACCATGACCACTCAGGTTGAGGAAATCTCAAACGAATACCTCAGTTCACAATAATCCCATTACTCTAATTTCCCCCCAAGCGGATAAGAGAATTAAAGCAGAAGCTAAAGTCTTACCGCAACTAACAAATATGCTTCCAAGCTATCATATAAATAGCATGCATTGGCAAAAGGTTTCACACCTAAAGCTAGCAGATCCCAACTGCAACACCCCCGCTCAAATAGACATTATATTAGGCAGCGATCTCATATCTCAGATAATACTCGAGGGTGTTGAGAAAATTTCAAACAAACTATTGGCACAAAATACTATTTTTGGGTGGATCCTAAGTGGACTAGTGTCGGAACCAGTTACCACCATGACCACTCAGGTTGAGGAAATCTCAAACGAATACCTCAGTTCACAATAATCCCATTACTCTAATTTCCCCCCAAGCGGATAAGAGAATTAAAGCAGAAGCTATAGTCTTACCGCAACTAACAAATATGCTTCCAAGCTATCACATAAATAGCAAGCATTGGCAAAAGGTTTTACACCTAACGCTAGCAGATCCCAACTGCAACACCCCCGCTCAAATAGACATTATATTAGGCAGCGATCTCATATCTCAGATAATACTCGAGGGTGTTGAGAAAATTTCAAACAAACTATTGGCACAAAATACTATTTTTGGGTGCATCCTAAGTGGACTAGTGTCGGAACCAGTTACCACCATGACCACTCAGGTTGAGGAAATCTCAAACGAATACCTCAGTTCACAATAATCCCATTACTCTAATTTCCCCCCAAGCTGATAAGAGAATTAAAGCAGAAGCTATAGTCTTACCGCAACTAACAAATATGCTTCCAAGCTATCATATAAATAGCAAGCATTGGTAAAAGGTTTCACACCTAAAGCTAGCAGATCCCAACTGCAACACCCCCGCTCAAATAGACATTCTATTAGGCAGCGATCTCATATCTCAGATAATACTCGAGGGTGTTGAGAAAATTTCAAACAAACTATTGGCACAAAATACTAATTTTGGGTGGCTCCTAAGAGGACTAGTTTCGGAACCAGTTACCACCATGACCACTCAGGTTGAAGAAATCTCAAACGAATACCTCAGTTCACAATAATCCCATTACTCTAATTTCCCCCCAAGCGGATAAGAGAATTAAAGCAGAAGCTATAGTCTTACCGCAACTAACAAATATGCTTCCAAGCTATCATATAAATAGCATGCATTGGCAAAAGGTTTCACACCTAAAGCTAGCAGATCGCAACTGCAACACCCCCGCTCAAATAGACATTCTATTAGGCAGCGATCTCATATCTCAGATAATACTCGAGGGTGTTGAGAAAATTTCAAACAAACTATTGGCACAAAATACTATTTTTCTGTGGATCCTAAGTGGACTAGTTTCGGAACCAGTTACCACCATTACCACTCAGGTTGAGGAAATCTCAAACGAATACCTCAGTTCCCCCAAGCGGAAAAGAGAATTAAAGCAGAAGCTATAGTCTTACCGCAACTAACAAATATGCTTCCAAGCTATCATATAAATAGCAAGCATTGGCAAAAGGCTTCACACCTAAAGCTAGCAGATCCCAACTGCATCACCCCCGCTCAAATAAACATTCTATTAGGCAGCGATCTCATACCTCAGATAATACTCGAGGGGGTGTTGAGAAAACAAACTATTAGCACAAAATATAATTTTTGGGTGGCTCCTAAGAGGACTAGTTTCGGAACCAGTTACCACCATGACCACTCAGGTTGAAGAAATCTCAAACGAATACCTCAGTTGACAATAATCCCATTACTCTAATTTCCCCCAAGCGGATAAGAGAATTAAAGCAGAAGCTATAGTCTTACCGCAACTAACAAATATGCTTCCAAGCTATCATATAAATAGCAAGCATTGGCAAAAAGTTTTACACCTAACGCTAGCAGATCCCACCTGCAGCACCCCCGCTCTAATAGACATTCTATTAGGCAGCGATCTCATACCTCAGATAATACTCGAGGGTGTTGAGAAAATTTCAAACAAACTATTGGCACAAAATACTAATTTTGGGTGGCTCCTAAGGGGACTAGTTTCGGAACCAGTTACCACCATGATCACTCAGGTTGAAGAAATCTCAAACGAATACCTCAGTTCACAATAATCCCATTACTCTAATTTCCCCCCAAGCGGATAAGAGAATTAAAGCAGAAGCTAAAGTCTTACCGCAACTAACAAATATGCTTCCAAGCTATCATATAAATAGCATGCATTGGCAAAAGGTTTCACACCTAAAGCTAGCAGATCCCAACTGCAACACCCCCGCTCAAATAGACATTATATTAGGCAGCGATCTCATATCTCAGATAATACTCGAGGGTGTTGAGAAAATTTCAAACAAACTATTGGCACAAAATACTATTTTTGGGTGGATCCTAAGTGGACTAGTTTCGGAACCAGTTACCACCATGACCACTCAGGTTGAGGAAATCTCAAACGAATACCTCAGTTCCCCCAAGCGGAAAAGAGAATTAAAGCAGAAGCTATAGTCTTACCGCAACTAACAAATATGCTTCCAAGCTATCACATAAATAGCAAGCATTGGCAAAAGGTTTTACACCTAACGCTAGCAGATCCCAACTGCAACACCCCCGCTCAAATAGACATTATATTAGGCAGCGATCTCATACCTCAGATAATACTCGAGGGTGTTGAGAAAATTTCAAACAAACTATGGGCACAAAATACTATTTTTGGGTGGATCCTAAGTGGACTAGTGTCGGAACCAGTTACCACCATGACCACTCAGGTTGAAGAAATCTCAAACGAATACCTCAGTTCACAATAATCCCATTACTCTAAATTCCCCCCAAGCGGATAAGAGAATTAAAGCAGAAGCTATAGTCTTACCGCAACTAACAAATATGCTTCCAAGCTATCATATAAATAGCAAGCATTGGCAAAAGGTTTCACACCTAACGCTAGCAGATCCCAACTGCAACACCCCCGCTCAAATAGACATTCTATTAGGCAGCGATCTCATATCTCAGATAATACTCGAGGGTGTTGAGAAAATTTCAAACAAACTATTGGCACAAAATACTATTTTTGGGTGGATCCTAAGTGGACTAGTGTCGGAACCAGTTACCACCATGACCACTCAGGTTGAGGAAATCTCAAACGAATACCTCAGTTCACAATAATCCCATTTCTCTAATTTCCCCCTAAGCTGATAAGAGAATTAAAGCAGAAGCTATAGTCTTACCGCAACTAACAAATATGCTTCCAAGCTATCATATAAATAGCAAGCATTGGCAAAAGGTTTCACACCTAAAGCTAGCAGATCCCAGCTGCAACACCCCCGCTCAAATAGACATTCTATTAGGCAGCGATCTCATATCTCAGATAATACTCGAGGGTGTTGAGAAAATTTCAAACAAACTATTGGCACAAAATACTATTTTTGGGTGGATCCTAAGTGGACTAGTTTCGGAACCAGTTACCACCATGACCACTCAGGTTGAGGAAATCTCAAACGAATACCTCAGTTCACAATAATCCCATTACTCTAATTTCCCCCCAAGCTGATAAGAGAATTAAAGCAGAAGCTATAGTCTTACCGCAACTAACAAATATGCTTCCAAGCTATCATATAAATAGCAAGCATTGGCAAAAGGTTTCACACCTAAAGCTAGCAGATCCCAACTGCAACACCCCCGCTCAAATAGACATTCTATTAGGCAGCGATCTCATATCTCAGATAATACTCGAGGGTGTTGAGAAAATTTCAAACAAACCATTGGCACAAAATACTATTTTTGGGCGGATCCTAAGTGGACTACTTTCGGAACCAGTTACCACCATGACCACTCAGGTTGAGGAAATCTCAAACGAATACCTTAGTTCACAATAATCCCATTTCTCTAATTTCCCCCTAAGCTGATAAGAGGATTAAAGCAGAAGCTATAGTCTTACCGCAACTAACAAATATGCTTCCAAGCTATCATATAAATAGCAAGCATTGGCAAAAGGTTTCACACCTAAAGCTAGCAGATCCCAACTGCAACACCCCCGCTCAAATAGACATTCTATTAGGCAGCGATCTCATATCTCAGATAATACTCGAGGGTGTTGAGAAAATTTCAAACAAACTATTGGCACAAAATACTATTTTTGGGTGGATCCTAAGTGGACTAGTTTCGGAACCAGTTACCACCATGACCACTCAGGTTGAGGAAATCTCAAACGAATACCTCAGTTCACAATAATCCCATTACTCTAATTTCCCCCCAAGCGGATAAGAGAATTAAAGCAGAAGCTATAGTCTTACCGCAACTAACAAATATGCTTCCAAGCTATCATATAAATAGCATGCATTGGCAAAAGGTTTCACACCTAAAGCTAGCAGATCCCAACTGCAACACCCCCGCTCAAATAGACATTCTATTAGGCAGCGATCTCATATCTCAGATAATACTCGAGGGTGTTGAGAAAATTTCAAACAAACTATTGGCACAAAATACTATTTTTGGGTGGATCCTAAGTGGACTAGTGTCGGAACCAGTTACCACCATGACCACTCAGGTTGAGGAAATCTCAAACGAATACCTCAGTTCACAATAATCCCATTACTCTAATTTCCCCCCAAGCGGATAAGAGAATTAAAGCAGAAGCTATAGTCTTACCGCAACTATCAAATATGCTTCCAAGCTATCATATAAATAGCATGCATTGGCAAAAGGTTTCACACCTAAAGCTAGCAGATCCCAACTGCAACACCCCCGCTCAAATAGACATTCTATTAGGCAGCGATCTCATATCTCAGATAATACTCGAGGGTGTTGAGAAAATTTCAAACAAACTATTGGCACAAAATACTATTTTTGGGTGGATCCTAAGTGGACTAGTTTCGGAACCAGTTACCACCATGACCACTCAGGTTGAGGAAATCTCAAACGAATACCTCAGTTCCCCCAAGCGGAAAAGACAATTAAAGCAGAAGCTATAGTCTTACCGCAACTAACAAATATGCTTCCAAGCTATCATATAAATAGCAAGCATTGGCAAAAGGCTTCACACCTAAAGCTAGCAGATCCCAACTGCATCACCCCCGCTCAAATAAACATTCTATTAGGCAGCGATCTCATACCTCAGATAATACTCGAGGGGGTGTTGAGAAAATTTCAAACAAACTATTGGCACAAAATATTATTTTTGGGTGGCTCCTAAGAGGACTAGTTTCGGAACCAGTTACCACCATGACCACTCAGGTTGAAGAAATCTCAAACGAATACCTCAGTTGACAATAATCCCATTACTCTAATTTCCCCCAAGCGGATAAGAGAATTAAAGCAGAAGCTATAGTCTTACCGCAACTAACAAATATGCTTCCAAGCTATCATATAAATAGCAAGCATTGGCAAAAGGTTTTACACCTAACGCTAGCAGATCCCACCTGCAACACCCCCGCTCAAATAGACATTCTATTAGGCAGCGATCTCATACCTCAGATAATACTCGAGGGTGTTGAGAAAATTTCAAACAAACTATTGGCACAAAATACTATTTTTGGGTGGATCCTAAGTGGACTAGTGTCGGAACCAGTTACCACCATGACCACTCAGGTTGAGGAAATCTCAAACGAATACCTCAGTTCACAATAATCCCATTACTCTAATTTCCCCCCAAGCGGATAAAAGAATTAAAGCAGAAGCTATAGTCTTACCGCAACTAACAAATATGCTTCCAAGCTATCATATAAATAGCAAGCATTGGCAAAAGGTTTTACACCTAACGCTAGCAGATCCCACCTGCAACACCCCCGCTCAAATAGACATTCTATTAGGCAGCGATCTCATACCTCAGATAATACTCGAGGGTGTTGAGAAAATTTCAAACAAACTATTGGCACAAAATACTATTTCTGGGTGGATCCTAAGTGGACTAGTGTCGGAACCAGTTACCACCATGACCACTCAGGTTGAAGAAATCTCAAACGAATACCTCAGTTCACAATAATCCCATTACTCTAATTTCCCCCCAAGTTGATAAGAGAATTAAAGCAGAAGCTATAGTCTTACCGCAACTAACAAATATGCTTCCAAGCTATCATATAAATAGCAAGCATTGGAAAAAGGTTTCACACCTAAAGCTAGCTGATCCCAACTGCAACACCCCCGCTCAAATAGACATTCTATTAGGCAGCGATCTCATATCTCAGATAATACTCGAGGGTGTTGAGAAAATTTCAAACAAACTATTGGCACAAAATACTATTTTTGGGTGGATCCTAAGTGGACTAGTGTCGGAACCAGTTACCACCATGACCACTCAGGTTGAGGAAATCTCAAACGAATACCTCAGTTCACAATAATCCCATTACTCTAATTTCCCCCCAAGCGGATAAGAGAATTAAAGCAGAAGCTAAAGTCTTACCGCAACTAACAAATATGCTTCCAAGCTATCATATAAATAGCATGCATTGGCAAAAGGTTTCACACCTAAAGCTAGCAGATCCCAACTGCAACACCCCCGCTCAAATAGACATTATATTAGGCAGCGATCTCATATCTCAGATAATACTCGAGGGTGTTGAGAAAATTTCAAACAAACTATTGGCACAAAATACTATTTTTGGGTGGATCCTAAGTGGACTAGTGTCGGAACCAGTTACCACCATGACCACTCAGGTTGAGGAAATCTCAAACGAATACCTCAGTTCACAATAATCCCATTACTCTAATTTCCCCCCAAGCGGATAAGAGAATTAAAGCAGAAGCTATAGTCTTACCGCAACTAACAAATATGCTTCCAAGCTATCACATAAATAGCAAGCATTGGCAAAAGGTTTTACACCTAACGCTAGCAGATCCCAACTGCAACACCCCCGCTCAAATAGACATTATATTAGGCAGCGATCTCATATCTCAGATAATACTCGAGGGTGTTGAGAAAATTTCAAACAAACTATTGGCACAAAATACTATTTTTGGGTGCATCCTAAGTGGACTAGTGTCGGAACCAGTTACCACCATGACCACTCAGGTTGAGGAAATCTCAAACGAATACCTCAGTTCACAATAATCCCATTACTCTAATTTCCCCCCAAGCTGATAAGAGAATTAAAGCAGAAGCTATAGTCTTACCGCAACTAACAAATATGCTTCCAAGCTATCATATAAATAGCAAGCATTGGTAAAAGGTTTCACACCTAAAGCTAGCAGATCCCAACTGCAACACCCCCGCTCAAATAGACATTCTATTAGGCAGCGATCTCATATCTCAGATAATACTCGAGGGTGTTGAGAAAATTTCAAACAAACTATTGGCACAAAATACTAATTTTGGGTGGCTCCTAAGAGGACTAGTTTCGGAACCAGTTACCACCATGACCACTCAGGTTGAAGAAATCTCAAACGAATACCTCAGTTCACAATAATCCCATTACTCTAATTTCCCCCCAAGCGGATAAGAGAATTAAAGCAGAAGCTATAGTCTTACCGCAACTAACAAATATGCTTCCAAGCTATCATATAAATAGCATGCATTGGCAAAAGGTTTCACACCTAAAGCTAGCAGATCGCAACTGCAACACCCCCGCTCAAATAGACATTCTATTAGGCAGCGATCTCATATCTCAGATAATACTCGAGGGTGTTGAGAAAATTTCAAACAAACTATTGGCACAAAATACTATTTTTGGGTGGATCCTAAGTGGACTAGTTTCGGAACCAGTTACCACCATGACCACTCAGGTTGAGGAAATCTCAAACGAATACCTCAGTTCCCCCAAGCGGAAAAGAGAATTAAAGCAGAAGCTATAGTCTTACCGCAACTAACAAATATGCTTCCAAGCTATCATATAAATAGCAAGCATTGGCAAAAGGCTTCACACCTAAAGCTAGCAGATCCCAACTGCATCACCCCCGCTCAAATAAACATTCTATTAGGCAGCGATCTCATACCTCAGATAATACTCGAGGGGGTGTTGAGAAAACAAACTATTAGCACAAAATATTATTTTTGGGTGGCTCCTAAGAGGACTAGTTTCGGAACCAGTTACCACCATGACCACTCAGGTTGAAGAAATCTCAAACGAATACCTCAGTTGACAATAATCCCATTACTCTAATTTCCCCCAAGCGGATAAGAGAATTAAAGCAGAAGCTATAGTCTTACCGCAACTAACAAATATGCTTCCAAGCTATCATATAAATAGCAAGCATTGGCAAAAATTTTACACCTAACGCTAGCAGATCCCACCTGCAGCACCCCCGCTCTAATAGACATTCTATTAGGCAGCGATCTCATACCTCAGATAATACTCGAGGGTGTTGAAAAAATTTCAAACAAACTATTGGCACAAAATACTAATTTTGGGTGGCTCCTAAGGGGACTAGTTTCGGAACCAGTTACCACCATGATCACTCAGGTTGAAGAAATCTCAAACGAATACCTCAGTTCACAATAATCCCATTACTCTAATTTCCCCCCAAGCGGATAAGAGAATTAAAGCAGAAGCTAAAGTCTTACCGCAACTAACAAATATGCTTCCAAGCTATCATATAAATAGCATGCATTGGCAAAAGGTTTCACACCTAAAGCTAGCAGATCCCAACTGCAACACCCCCGCTCAAATAGACATTATATTAGGCAGCGATCTCATATCTCAGATAATACTCGAGGGTGTTGAGAAAATTTCAAACAAACTATTGGCACAAAATACTATTTTTGGGTGGATCCTAAGTGGACTAGTTTCGGAACCAGTTACCACCATGACCACTCAGGTTGAGGAAATCTCAAACGAATACCTCAGTTCCCCCAAGCGGAAAAGAGAATTAAAGCAGAAGCTATAGTCTTACCGCAACTAACAAATATGCTTCCAAGCTATCACATAAATAGCAAGCATTGGCAAAAGGTTTTACACCTAACGCTAGCAGATCCCAACTGCAACACCCCCGCTCAAATAGACATTATATTAGGCAGCGATCTCATACCTCAGATAATACTCGAGGGTGTTGAGAAAATTTCAAACTAACTATGGGCACAAAATACTATTTTTGGGTGGATCCTAAGTGGACTAGTGTCGGAACCAGTTACCACCATGACCACTCAGGTTGAGGAAATCTCAAACGAATACCTCAGTTCACAATAATCCCATTACTCTAATTTCCCCCCAAGCTGATAAGAGAATTAAAGCAGAAGCTATAGTCTTACCGCAACTGACAAATATGCTTCCAAGCTATCATATAAATAGCAAGCATTGGTAAAAGGTTTCACACCTAAAGCTAGCAGATCCCAACTGCAACACCCCCGCTCAAATAGACATTCTATTAGGCAGCGATCTCATATCTCAGATAATACTCGAGGGTGTTGAGAAAATTTCAAACAAACTATTGGCACAAAATACTAATTTTGGGTGGCTCCTAAGAGGACTAGTTTCGGAACCAGTTACCACCATGACCACTCAGGTTGAAGAAATCTCAAACGAATACCTCAGTTCACAATAATCCCATTACTCTAATTTCCCCCCAAGCGGATAAGAGAATTAAAGCAGAAGCTATAGTCTTACCGCAACTAACAAATATGCTTCCAAGCTATCACATAAATAGCAAGCATTGGCAAAAGGTTTTACACCTAACGCTAGCAGATCCCACCTGCAACACCCCCGCTCAAATAGACATTCTATTAGGCAGCGATCTCATACCTCAGATAATACTCGAGGGTGTTGAGAAAATTTCAAACAAACTATTGGCACAAAATACTATTTCTGGATGGATCCTAAGTGGACTAGTTACGGAACCAGTTACCACCATGACCACTCAGGTTGAGGAAATCTCAAACGAATACCTCAGTTCACAATAATCCCATTACTCTAATTTCCCCCCAAGCTGATAAGAGAATTAAAGCAGAAGCTGTAGTCTTACCGCAACTAACAAATATGCTTCCAAGCTATCATATAAATAGCAAGCATTGGCAAAAGGTTTCACACCTAAAGCTAGCAGATCCCAACTGCAACACCCCCGCTCAAATAGACATTCTATTAGGCAGCGATCTCATATCTCAGATAATACTCGAGGGTGTTGAGAAAATTTCAAACAAACTATTGGCACAAAATACTATCTTTGGGTGGATCCTAAGTGGACTAGTGTCGGAACCAGTTACCACCATGACCACTAAGGTTGAGGAAATCTCAAACGAATACCTCAGTTCACAATAATCCCATTACTCTAATTTCCCCCCAAGCGGATAAAAGAATTAAAGCAGAAGCTATAGTCTTACCGCAACTAACAAATATGCTTCCAAGCTATCATATAAATAGCAAGCATTGGCAAAAGGTTTTACACCTAACGCTAGCAGATCCCACCTGCAACACCCCCGCTCAAATAGACATTCTATTAGGCAGCGATCTCATACCTCAGATAATACTCGAGGGTGTTGAGAAAATTTCAAACAAACTATTGGCACAAAATACTATTTCTGGGTGGATCCTAAGTGGACTAGTGTCGGAACCAGTTACCACCATGACCACTCAGGTTGAAGAAATCTCAAACGAATACCTCAGTTCACAATAATCCCATTACTCTAATTTCCCCCCAAGCTGATAAGAGAATTAAAGCAGAAGCTATAGTCTTACCGCAACTAACAAATATGCTTCCAAGCTATCATATAAATAGCAAGCATTGGCAAAAGGTTTCACACCTAAAGCTAGCAGATCCCAACTGCAACACCCCCGCTCAAATAGACATTCTATTAGGCAGCGATCTCATATCTCAGATAATACTCGAGGGTGTTGAGAAAATTTCAAACAAACTATTGGCACAAAATACTATTTTTGGGTGGATCCTAAGTGGACTAGTGTCGGAACCAGTTACCACCATGACCACTCAGGTTGAGGAAATCTCAAGCGAATACCTCAGTTCCCCCAAGCGGAAAAGAGAATTAAAGCAGAAGCTATAGTCTTACCGCAACTAACAAATATGCTTCCAAGCTATCATATAAATAGCAAGCATTGGCAAAAGGTTTCACACCTAAAGCTAGCAGATCCCAACTGCAACACCCCCGCTCAAATAAACATTGTTGAGAAAATTTCAAACAAACTATTGGCACAAAATACTATTTTTGGGTGGCTCCTAAGAGGACTAGTTTTGGAACCAGTTACCACCATGACCACTCAGGTTGAAGAAATCTCAAACGAATACCTCAGTTCACAATAATCCCATTACTCTAATTTTCCCCCAAGCGGATAAGAGAATTAAAGCAGAAGCTATAGTCTTACCGCAACTAACAAATATGCTTCCAAGCTATCATATAAATAGCAAGCATTGGCAAAAGGTTTTACACCTAACGCTAGCAGATCCCACCTGCAACACCCCCGCTCAAATAGACATTCTATTAGGCAGCGATCTCATACCTCAGATAATACTCGAGGGTGTTGAGAAAATTTCAAACAAACTATTGGCACAAAATACTATTTCTGGGTGGATCCTAAGTGGACTAGTTTCGGAACCAGTTACCACCATGACCACTCAGGTTGAGGAAATCTCAAACGAATACCTCAGTTCACAATAATCCCATTACTCTAATTTCCCCCCAAGCTGATAAGAGAATTAAAGCAGAAGCTATAGTCTTACCGCAACTAACAAATATGCTTCCAAGCTATCATATAAATAGCAAGCATTGGCAAAAGGTTTCACACCTAATGCTAGCAGATCCCAACTGCAACACCCCCATTCAAATAGACATTCTATTAGGCAGCGATCTCATATCTCAGATAATACTCGAGGGTGTTGAGAAAATTTCAAACAAACTATTGGCACAAAATACTATTTTTGGGTGGATCCTACGTGGACTAGTGTCGGAACCAGGTACCACCATGACCACTCAGGTTGAGGAAATCTCAAACGAATACCTCAGTTCACAATAATCCCATTACTCTAATTTCCCCCAAGCTGATAAGAGAATTAAAGCAGAAGCTATAGTCTTACCGCAACTAACAAATATGCTTCCAAGCTATCATATAAATAGCAAGCATTGGCAAAAGGTTTCACACCTAAAGCTAGCAGATCCCAACTGCAACACCCCCGCTCAAATAGACATTCTATTACGCAGCGATCTCATATCTCAGATAATACTCGAGGGTGTTGAGAAAATTTCAAACAAACTATTGGCACAAAATACTAATTTTGGGTGGCTCCTAAGAGGACTAGTTTCGGAACCAGTTACCACCATGACCACTCAGGTTGAAGAAATCTCAAACGAATACCTCAGTTCACAATAATCCCATTACTCTAATTTCCCCCCAAGCGGATAAGAGAATTAAAGCAGAAGCTATAGTCTTACCGCAACTAACAAATATGCTTCCATGCTATCACATAAATAGCAAGCATTGGCAAAAGGTTTTACACCTAACGCTAGCAGATCCCACCTGCAACACCCCCGCTCAAATAGACATTCTATTAGGCAGCGATCTCATACCTCAGATAATACTCGAGGGTGTTGAGAAAATTTCAAACAAACTATTGGCACAAAATACTATTTTTGGGTGGATCCTAAGTGGACTAGTGTCGGAACCAGTTACCACCATGACCACTCAGGTTGAGGAAATCTCAAACGAATACCTCAGTTCACAATAATCCCATTACTCTAATTTCCCCCCAAGCTGATAAGAGAATTAAAGCAGAAGCTATAGTCTTACCGCAACTAACAAATATGCTTCCAAGCTATCACATAAATAGCAAGCATTGGCAAAAGGTTTTACACCTAACGCTAGCAGATCCCAACTGCAACACCCCCGCTCAAATAGACATTATATTAGGCAGCGATCTCATAACTCAGATAATACTCGAGGGTGTTGAGAAAATTTCAAACAAACTATGGGCACAAAATACTATTTTTGGGTGGATCCTAAGTGGACTAGTGTCGGAACCAGTTACCACCATGACCACTCAGGTTGAGGAAATCTCAAACGAATACCTCAGTTCACAATAATCCCATTACTCTAATTTCCCCCCAAGCTGATAAGAGAATTAAAGCAGAAGCTATAGTCTTACCGCAACTGACAAATATGCTTCCAAGCTATCATATAAATAGCAAGCATTGGTAAAAGGTTTCACACCTAAAGCTAGCAGATCCCAACTGCAACACCCCCGCTCAAATAGACATTCTATTAGGCAGCGATCTCATATCTCAGATAATACTCGAGGGTGTTGAGAAAATTTCAAACAAACTATTGGCACAAAATACTAATTTTGGGTGGCTCCTAAGAGGACTAGTTTCGGAACCAGTTACCACCATGACCACTCAGGTTGAAGAAATCTCAAACGAATACCTCAGTTCACAATAATCCCATTACTCTAATTTCCCCCCAAGCGGATAAGAGAATTAAAGCAGAAGCTATAGTCTTACCGCAACTAACAAATATGCTTCCAAGCTATCACATAAATAGCAAGCATTGGCAAAAGGTTTTACACCTAACGCTAGCAGATCCCACCTGCAACACCCCCGCTCAAATAGACATTCTATTAGGCAGCGATCTCATACCTCAGATAATACTCGAGGGTGTTGAGAAAATTTCAAACAAACTATTGGCACAAAATACTATTTCTGGATGGATCCTAAGTGGACTAGTTACGGAACCAGTTACCACCATGACCACTCAGGTTGAGGAAATCTCAAACGAATACCTCAGTTCACAATAATCCCATTACTCTAATTTCCCCCCAAGCTGATAAGAGAATTAAAGCAGAAGCTATAGTCTTACCGCAACTAACAAATATGCTTCCAAGCTATCATATAAATAGCAAGCATTGGCAAAAGGTTTCACACCTAAAGCTAGCAGATCCCAACTGCAACACCCCCGCTCAAATAGACATTCTATTAGGCAGCGATCTCATATCTCAGATAATACTCGAGGGTGTTGAGAAAATTTCAAACAAACTATTGGCACAAAATACTATTTTTGGGTGGATCCTAAGTGGACTAGTGTCGGAACCAGTTACCACCATGACCACTCAGGTTGAGGAAATCTCAAACGAATACCTCAGTTCACAATAATCCCATTACTCTAATTTCCCCCCAAGCGGATAAAAGAATTAAAGCAGAAGCTATAGTCTTACCGCAACTAACAAATATGCTTCCAAGCTATCATATAAATAGCAAGCATTGGCAAAAGGTTTTACACCTAACGCTAGCAGATCCCACCTGCAACACCCCCGCTCAAATAGACATTCTATTAGGCAGCGATCTCATACCTCAGATAATACTCGAGGGTGTTGAGAAAATTTCAAACAAACTACTATTTTTGGGTGGATCCTAAGTGGACTAGTGTCGGAACCAGTTACCACCATGACCACTCAGGTTGAGGAAATCTCAAACGAATACCTCAGTTCACAATAATCCCATTACTCTAATTTCCCCCCAAGCTGATAAGAGAATTAAAGCAGAAGCTATAGTCTTACCGCAACTAACAAATATGCTTCCAAGCTATCACATAAATAGCAAGCATTGGCAAAAGGTTTTACACCTAACGCTAGCAGATCCCAACTGCAACACCCCCGCTCAAATAGACATTATATTAGGCAGCGATCTCATACCTCAGATAATACTCGAGGGTGTTGAGAAAATTTCAAACAAACTATGGGCACGAAATACTATTTTTGGGTGGATCCTAAGTGGACTAGTGTCGGAACCAGTTACCACCATGACCACTCAGGTTGAGGAAATCTCAAACGAATACCTCAGTTCACAATAATCCCATTACTCTAATTTCCCCCCAAGCTGATAAGAGAATTAAAGCAGAAGCTATAGTCTTACCGCAACTGACAAATATGCTTCCAAGCTATCATATAAATAGCAAGCATTGGTAAAAGGTTTCGCACTTAAAGCTAGCAGATCCCAACTGCAACACCCCCGCTCAAATAGACATTCTATTAGGCAGCGATCTCATATCTCAGATAATACTCGAGGGTGTTGAGAAAATTTCAAACAAACTATTGGCACAAAATACTAATTTTGGGTGGCTCCTAAGAGGACTAGTTTCGGAACCAGTTACCACCATGACCACTCAGGTTGAAGAAATCTCAAACGAATACCTCAGTTCACAATAATCCCATTACTCTAATTTCCCCCCAAGCGGATAAGAGAATTAAAGCAGAAGCTATAGTCTTACCGCAACTAACAAATATGCTTCCAAGCTATCACATAAATAGCAAGCATTGGCAAAAGGTTTTACACCTAACGCTAGCAGATCCCACCTGCAACACCCCCGCTCAAATAGACATTCTATTAGGCAGCGATCTCATACCTCAGATAATACTCGAGGGTGTTGAGAAAATTTCAAACAAACTATTGGCACAAAATACTATTTCTGGATGGATCCTAAGTGGACTAGTTACGGAACCAGTTACCACCATGACCACTCAGGTTGAGGAAATCTCAAACGAATACCTCAGTTCACAATAATCCCATTACTCTAATTTCCCCCCAAGCTGATAAGAGAATTAAAGCAGAAGCTATAGTCTTACCGCAACTAACAAATATGCTTCCAAGCTATCATATAAATAGCAAGCATTGGCAAAAGGTTTCACACCTAAAGCTAGCAGATCCCAACTGCAACACCCCCGCTCAAATAGACATTCTATTAGGCAGCGATCTCATATCTCAGATAATACTCGAGGGTGTTGAGAAAATTTCAAACAAACTATTGGCACAAAATACTATTTTTGGGTGGATCCTAAGTGGACTAGTGTCGGAACCAGTTACCACCATGACCACTCAGGTTGAGGAAATCTCAAACGAATACCTCAGTTCACAATAATCCCATTACTCTAATTTCCCCCCAAGCGGATAAAAGAATTAAAGCAGAAGCTATAGTCTTACCGCAACTAACAAATATGCTTCCAATATATCATATAAATAGCAAGCATTGGCAAAAGGTTTTACACCTAACGCTAGCAGATCCCACCTGCAACACCCCCGCTCAAATAGACATTCTATTAGGCAGCGATCTCATACCTCAGATAATACTCGAGGGTGTTGAGAAAATTTCAAACAAACTATTGGCACAAAATACTATTTCTGGGTGGATCCTAAGTGGACTAGTGTCGGAACCAGTTACCACCATGACCACTCAGGTTGAAGAAATCTCAAACGAATACCTCAGTTCACAATAATCCCATTACTCTAATTTTCCCCCAAGCTGATAAGAGAATTAAAGCAGAAGCTATAGTCTTACCGCAACTAACAAATATGCTTCCAAGCTATCATATAAATAGCAAGCATTGGCAAAAGGTTTCACACCTAAAGCTAGCAGATCCCAACTGCAACACCCCCGCTCAAATAGACATTCTATTAGGCAGCGATCTCATATCTCAGATAATACTCGAGGGTGTTGAGAAAATTTCAAACAAACTATTGGCACAAAATACTATTTTTGGGTGGATCCTAAGTGGACTAGTGTCGGAACCAGTTACCACCATGACCACTCAGGTTGAGGAAATCTCAAGCGAATACCTCAGTTCCCCCAAGCGGAAAAGAGAATTAAAGCAGAAGCTATAGTCTTACCGCAACTAACAAATATGCTTCCAAGCTATCATATAAATAGCAAGCATTGGCAAAAGGTTTCACACCTAAAGCTAGCAGATCCCAACTGCAACACCCCCGCTCAAATAAACATTGTTGAGAAAATTTCAAACAAACTATTGGCACAAAATACTATTTTTGGGTGGCTCCTAAGAGGACTAGTTTTGGAACCAGTTACCACCATGACCACTCAGGTTGAAGAAATCTCAAACGAATACCTCAGTTCACAATAATCCCATTACTCTAATTTCCCCCCAAGCGGATAAGAGAATTAAAGCAGAAGCTATAGTCTTACCGCAACTAACAAATATGCTTCCAAGCTATCATATAAATAGCAAGCATTGGCAAAAGGTTTTACACCTAACGCTAGCAGATCCCACCTGCAACACCCCCGCTCAAATAGACATTCTATTAGGCAGCGATCTCATACCTCAGATAATACTCGAGGGTGTTGAGAAAATTTCAAACAAACTATTGGCACAAAATACTATTTCTGGGTGGATCCTAAGTGGACTAGTTTCGGAACCAGTTACCACCATGACCACTCAGGTTGAGGAAATCTCAAACGAATACCTCAGTTCACAATAATCCCATTACTCTAATTTCCCCCCAAGCTGATAAGAGAATTAAAGCAGAAGCTATAGTCTTACCGCAACTAACAAATATGCTTCCAAGCTATCATATAAATAGCAAGCATTGGCAAAAGGTTTCACACCTAATGCTAGCAGATCCCAACTGCAACACCCCCATTCAAATAGACATTCTATTAGGCAGCGATCTCATATCTCAGATAATACTCGAGGGTGTTGAGAAAATTTCAAACAAACTATTGGCACAAAATACTATTTTTGGGTGGATCCTACGTGGACTAGTGTCGGAACCAGGTACCACCATGACCACTCAGGTTGAGGAAATCTCAAACGAATACCTCAGTTCACAATAATCCCATTACTCTAATTTCTCCCCAAGCAGATAAGAGAATTAAAGCAGAAGCTATAGTCTTATCGCAACTAACAAATATGCTTCCAAGCTATCATATAAACAGCAAGCATTGGCAAAAGGTTTCACACCTAAAGCTAGCAGATCCCAACTGCAACACCCCCGCTCAAATAGACATTCTATTAGGCAGCGATCTCATACCTCAGATAATACTCGAGGGTGTAGAGAAAATTTCAAACAAACTATTGGCACAAAATACTATTTTTGGGTGGATCCTAAGTGGACTAGTTTCGGAACCAGTTACCACCATGACCACTCAGGTTGAGGAAATCTCAAACGAATACCTCAGTTCACAATAATCCCATTACTCTAATTTCCCCCCAAGCTGATAAGAGAATTAAAGCAGAAGCTATAGTCTTACCGCAACTAACAAATATGCTTCCAAGCTATCATATAAATAGCAAGCATTGGCAAAAGGTTTCACACCTAAAGCTAGCAGATCCCAACTGCAACACCCCCGCTCAAATAGACATTCTATTAGGCAGCGATCTCATACCTCAGATAATACTCGAGGGTGTTGAGAAAATTTCAAACAAACTATTGGCACAAAATACTATTTTTGGGTGGATCCTAAGTGGACTAGTGTCGGAACCAGTTACCACCATGACCACTCAGGTTGAGGAAATCTCAAACGAATACCTCAGTTCACAATAATCCCATTACTCTAATTTCCCCCCAAGCGGATAAAAGAATTAAAGCAGAAGCTATAGTCTTACCGCAACTAACAAATATGCTTCCAAGCTATCATATAAATAGCAAGCATTGGCAAAAGGTTTTACACCTAACGCTAGCAGATCCCACCTGCAACACCCCCGCTCAAATAGACATTCTATTAGGCAGCGATCTCATACCTCAGATAATACTCGAGGGTGTTGAGAAAATTTCAAACAAACTATTGGCACAAAATACTATTTCTGGGTGGATCCTAAGTGGACTAGTGTCGGAACCAGTTACCACCATGACCACTCAGGTTGAAGAAATCTCAAACGAATACCTCAGTTCACAATAATCCCATTACTCTAATTTCCCCCCAAGCTGATAAGAGAATTAAAGCAGAAGCTATAGTCTTACCGCAACTAACAAATATGCTTCCAAGCTATCATATAAATAGCAAGCATTGGCAAAAGGTTTCACACCTAAAGCTAGCTGATCCCAACTGCAACACCCCCGCTCAAATAGACATTCTATTAGGCAGCGATCTCATATCTCAGATAATACTCGAGGGTGTTGAGAAAATTTCAAACAAACTATTGGCACAAAATACTATTTTTGGGTGGATCCTAAGTGGACTAGTGTCGGAACCAGTTACCACCATGACCACTCAGGTTGAGGAAATCTCAAACGAATACCTCAGTTCACAATAATCCCATTACTCTAATTTCCCCCCAAGCGGATAAGAGAATTAAAGCAGAAGCTATAGTCTTACCGCAACTAACAAATATGCTTCCAAGCTATCACATAAATAGCAAGCATTGGCAAAAGGTTTTACACCTAACGCTAGCAGATCCCAACTGCAACACCCCCGCTCAAATAGACATTATATTAGGCAGCGATCTCATATCTCAGATAATACTCGAGGGTGTTGAGAAAATTTCAAACAAACTATTGGCACAAAATACTATTTTTGGGTGGATCCTAAGTGGACTAGTGTCGGAACCAGTTACCACCATGACCACTCAGGTTGAGGAAATCTCAAACGAATACCTCAGTTCACAATAATCCCATTACTCTAATTTCCCCCCAAGCTGATAAGAGAATTAAAGCAGAAGCTATAGTCTTACCGCAACTAACAAATATGCTTCCAAGCTATCATATAAATAGCAAGCATTGGTAAAAGGTTTCACACCTAAAGCTAGCAGATCCCAACTGCAACACCCCCGCTCAAATAGACATTCTATTAGGCAGCGATCTCATATCTCAGATAATACTCGAGGGTGTTGAGAAAATTTCAAACAAACTATTGGCACAAAATACTAATTTTGGGTGGCTCCTAAGAGGACTAGTTTCGGAACCAGTTACCACCATGACCACTCAGGTTGAAGAAATCTCAAACGAATACCTCAGTTCACAATAATCCCATTACTCTAATTTCCCCCCAAGCTGATAAGAGAATTAAAGCAGAAGCTATAGTCTTACCGCAACTAACAAATATGCTTCCAAGCTATCATATAAATAGCAAGCATTGGCAAAAGGTTTCACACCTAAAGCTAGCTGATCCCAACTGCAACACCCCCGCTCAAATAGACATTCTATTAGGCAGCGATCTCATATCTCAGATAATACTCGAGGGTGTTGAGAAAATTTCAAACAAACTATTGGCACAAAATACTATTTTTGGGTGGATCCTAAGTGGACTAGTGTCGGAACCAGTTACCACCATGACCACTCAGGTTGAGGAAATCTCAAACGAATACCTCAGTTCACAATAATCCCATTACTCTAATTTCCCCCCAAGCGGATAAGAGAATTAAAGCAGAAGCTATAGTCTTACCGCAACTAACAAATATGCTTCCAAGCTATCACATAAATAGCAAGCATTGGCAAAAGGTTTTACACCTAACGCTAGCAGATCCCAACTGCAACACCCCCGCTCAAATAGACATTATATTAGGCAGCGATCTCATATCTCAGATAATACTCGAGGGTGTTGAGAAAATTTCAAACAAACTATTGGCACAAAATACTATTTTTGGGTGCATCCTAAGTGGACTAGTGTCGGAACCAGTTACCACCATGACCACTCAGGTTGAGGAAATCTCAAACGAATACCTCAGTTCACAATAATCCCATTACTCTAATTTCCCCCCAAGCTGATAAGAGAATTAAAGCAGAAGCTATAGTCTTACCGCAACTAACAAATATGCTTCCAAGCTATCATATAAATAGCAAGCATTGGTAAAAGGTTTCACACCTAAAGCTAGCAGATCCCAACTGCAACACCCCCGCTCAAATAGACATTCTATTAGGCAGCGATCTCATATCTCAGATAATACTCGAGGGTGTTGAGAAAATTTCAAACAAACTATTGGCACAAAATACTAATTTTGGGTGGCTCCTAAGAGGACTAGTTTCGGAACCAGTTACCACCATGACCACTCAGGTTGAAGAAATCTCAAACGAATACCTCAGTTCACAATAATCCCATTACTCTAATTTCCCCCCAAGCGGATAAGAGAATTAAAGCAGAAGCTATAGTCTTACCGCAACTAACAAATATGCTTCCAAGCTATCATATAAATAGCATGCATTGGCAAAAGGTTTCACACCTAAAGCTAGCAGATCGCAACTGCAACACCCCCGCTCAAATAGACATTCTATTAGGCAGCGATCTCATATCTCAGATAATACTCGAGGGTGTTGAGAAAATTTCAAACAAACTATTGGCACAAAATACTATTTTTGGGTGGATCCTAAGTGGACTAGTTTCGGAACCAGTTACCACCATGACCACTCAGGTTGAGGAAATCTCAAACGAATACCTCAGTTCCCCCAAGCGGAAAAGAGAATTAAAGCAGAAGCTATAGTCTTACCGCAACTAACAAATATGCTTCCAAGCTATCATATAAATAGCAAGCATTGGCAAAAGGCTTCACACCTAAAGCTAGCAGATCCCAACTGCATCACCCCCGCTCAAATAAACATTCTATTAGGCAGCGATCTCATACCTCAGATAATACTCGAGGGGGTGTTGAGAAAACAAACTATTAGCACAAAATATTATTTTTGGGTGGCTCCTAAGAGGACTAGTTTCGGAACCAGTTACCACCATGACCACTCAGGTTGAAGAAATCTCAAACGAATACCTCAGTTGACAATAATCCCATTACTCTAATTTCCCCCAAGCGGATAAGAGAATTAAAGCAGAAGCTATAGTCTTACCGCAACTAACAAATATGCTTCCAAGCTATCATATAAATAGCAAGCATTGGCAAAAAGTTTTACACCTAACGCTAGCAGATCCCACCTGCAGCACCCCCGCTCTAATAGACATTCTATTAGGCAGCGATCTCATACCTCAGATAATACTCGAGGGTGTTGAGAAAATTTCAAACAAACTATTGGCACAAAATACTAATTTTGGGTGGCTCCTAAGGGGACTAGTTTCGGAACCAGTTACCACCATGATCACTCAGGTTGAAGAAATCTCAAACGAATACCTCAGTTCACAATAATCCCATTACTCTAATTTCCCCCCAAGCGGATAAGAGAATTAAAGCAGAAGCTAAAGTCTTACCGCAACTAACAAATATGCTTCCAAGCTATCATATAAATAGCATGCATTGGCAAAAGGTTTCACACCTAAAGCTAGCAGATCCCAACTGCAACACCCCCGCTCAAATAGACATTATATTAGGCAGCGATCTCATATCTCAGATAATACTCGAGGGTGTTGAGAAAATTTCAAACAAACTATTGGCACAAAATACTATTTTTGGGTGGATCCTAAGTGGACTAGTTTCGGAACCAGTTACCACCATGACCACTCAGGTTGAGGAAATCTCAAACGAATACCTCAGTTCCCCCAAGCGGAAAAGAGAATTAAAGCAGAAGCTATAGTCTTACCGCAACTAACAAATATGCTTCCAAGCTATCACATAAATAGCAAGCATTGGCAAAAGTTTTACACCTAACGCTAGCAGATCCCAACTGCAACACCCCCGCTCAAATAGACATTATATTAGGCAGCGATCTCATACCTCAGATAATACTCGAGGGTGTTGAGAAAATTTCAAACAAACTATGGGCACAAAATACTATTTTTGGGTGGATCCTAAGTGGACTAGTGTCGGAACCAGTTACCACCATGACCACTCAGGTTGAAAAAATCTCAAACGAATACCTCAGTTCACAATAATCCCATTACTCTAAATTCCCCCCAAGCGGATAAGAGAATTAAAGCAGAAGCTATAGTCTTACCGCAACTAACAAATATGCTTCCAAGCTATCATATAAATAGCAAGCATTGGCAAAAGGTTTCACACCTAACGCTAGCAGATCCCAACTGCAACACCCCCGCTCAAATAGACATTCTATTAGGCAGCGATCTCATATCTCAGATAATACTCGAGGGTGTTGAGAAAATTTCAAACAAACTATTGGCACAAAATACTATTTTTGGGTGGATCCTAAGTGGACTAGTGTCGGAACCAGTTACCACCATGACCACTCAGGTTGAGGAAATCTCAAACGAATACCTCAGTTCACAATAATCCCATTTCTCTAATTTCCCCCTAAGCTGATAAGAGAATTAAAGCAGAAGCTATAGTCTTGCCGCAACTAACAAATATGCTTCCAAGCTATCATATAAATAGCAAGCATTGGCAAAAGGTTTCACACCTAAAGCTAGCAGATCCCAACTGCAACACCCCCGCTCAAATAGACATTCTATTAGGCAGCGATCTCATATCTCAGATAATACTCGAGGGTGTTGAGAAAATTTCAAACAAACTATTGGCACAAAATACTATTTTTGGGTGGATCCTAAGTGGACTAGTTTCGGAACCAGTTACCACCATGACCACTCAGGTTGAGGAAATCTCAAACGAATACCTCAGTTCACAATAATCCCATTACTCTAATTTCCCCCCAAGCTGATAAGAGAATTAAAGCAGAAGCTATAGTCTTACCGCAACTAACAAATATGCTTCCAAGCTATCATATAAATAGCAAGCATTGGCAAAAGGTTTCACACCTAAAGCTATCAGATCCCAACTGCAACACCCCCGCTCAAATAGACATTCTATTAGGCAGCGATCTCATATCTCAGATAATACTCGAGGGTGTTGAGAAAATTTCAAACAAACCATTGGCACAAAATACTATTTTTGGGCGGATCCTAAGTGGACTACTTTCGGAACCAGTTACCACCATGACCACTCAGGTTGAGGAAATCTCAAACGAATACCTTAGTTCACAATAATCCCATTTCTCTAATTTCCCCCTTAGCTGATAAGAGAATTAAAGCAGAAGCTATAGTCTTACCGCAACTAACAAATATGCTTCCAAGCTATCATATAAATAGCAAGCATTGGCAAAAGGTTTCACACCTAAAGCTAGCAGATCCCAACTGCAACACCCCCGCTCAAATAGACATTCTATTAGGCAGCGATCTCATATCTCAGATAATACTCGAGGGTGTTGAGAAAATTTCAAACAAACTATTGGCACAAAATACTATTTTTGGGTGGATCCTAAGTGGACTAGTTTCGGAACCAGTTACCACCATGACCACTCAGGTTGAGGAAATCTCAAACGAATACCTCAGTTCACAATAATCCCATTACTCTAATTTCCCCCCAAGCGGATAAGAGAATTAAAGCAGAAGCTATAGTCTTACCGCAACTAACAAATATGCTTCCAAGCTATCATATAAATAGCATGCATTGGCAAAAGGTTTCACACCTAAAGCTAGCAGATTCCAACTGCAACACCCCCGCTCAAATAGCCATTCTATTAGGCAGCGATCTCATATCTCAGATAATACTCGAGGGTGTTGAGAAAATTTCAAACAAACTATTGGCACAAAATACTATTTTTGGGTGGATCCTAAGTGGACTAGTTTCGGAACCAGTTACCACCATGACCACTCAGGTTGAGGAAATCTCAAACGAATACCTCAGTTCCCCCAAGCGGAAAAGAGAATTAAAGCAGAAGCTATAGTCTTACCGCAACTAACAAATATGCTTCCAAGCTATCATATAAATAGCAAGCATTGGCAAAAGGCTTCACACCTAAAGCTAGCAGATCCCAACTGCATCACCCCCGCTCAAATAAACATTCTATTAGGCAGCGATCTCATACCTCAGATAATACTCGAGGGGGTGTTGAGAAAATTTCAAACAAACTATTGGCACAAAATATTATTTTTGGGTGGCTCCTAAGAGGGCTAGTTTCGGAACCAGTTACCACCATGACCACTCAGGTTGAAGAAATCTCAAACGAATACCTCAGTTGACAATAATCCCATTACTCTAATTTCCCCCAAGCGGATAAGAGAATTAAAGCAGAAGCTATAGTCTTACCGCAACTAACAAATATGCTTCCAAGCTATCATATAAATAGCAAGCATTGGCAAAAGGTTTTACACCTAACGCTAGCAGATCCCACCTGCAACACCCCCGCTCAAATAGACATTCTATTAGGCAGCGATCTCATACCTCAGATAATACTCGAGGGTGTTGAGAAAATTTCAAACAAACTATTGGCACAAAATACTATTTTTGGGTGGATCCTAAGTGGACTAGTGTCGGAACCAGTTACCACCATGACCACTCAGGTTGAGGAAATCTCAAACGAATACCTCAGTTCACAATAATCCCATTACTCTAATTTCCCCCCAAGCGGATAAAAGAATTAAAGCAGAAGCTATAGTCTTACCGCAACTAACAAATATGCTTCCAAGCTATCATATAAATAGCAAGCATTGGCAAAAGGTTTTACACCTAACGCTAGCAGATCCCACCTGCAACACCCCCGCTCAAATAGACATTCTATTAGGCAGCGATCTCATACCTCAGATAATACTCGAGGGTGTTGAGAAAATTTCAAACAAACTATTGGCACAAAATACTATTTCTGGGTGGATCCTAAGTGGACTAGTGTCGGAACCAGTTACCACCATGACCACTCAGGTTGAAGAAATCTCAAACGAATACCTCAGTTCACAATAATCCCATTACTCTAATTTCCCCCCAAGCTGATAAGAGAATTAAAGCAGAAGCTATAGTCTTACCGCAACTAACAAATATGCTTCCAAGCTATCACATAAATAGCAAGCATTGGCAAAAGGTTTTACACCTAACGCTAGCAGATCCCAACTGCAACACCCCCGCTCAAATAGACATTCTATTAGGCAGCGATCTCATATCTCAGATAATACTCGAGGGTGTTGAGAAAATTTCAAACAAACTATTGGCACAAAATACTATTTCTGGATGGATCCTAAGTGGACTAGTTACGGAACCAGTTACCACCATGACCACTCAGGTTGAAGAAATCTCAAACGAATACCTCAGTTCACAATAATCCCATTACTCTAATTTCCCCCCAAGCGGATAAGAGAATTAAAGCAGAAGCTATAGTCTTACCGCAACTAACAAATATGCTTCCAAGCTATCATATAAATAGCAAGCATTGGCAAAAGGTTTTACACCTAACGCTAGCAGATCCCACCTGCAACACCCCCGCTCAAATAGACATTCTATTAGGCAGCGATCTCATACCTCAGATAATACTCGAGGGTGTTGAGAAAATTTCAAACAAACTATTGGCACAAAATACTATTTTTGGGTGGATCCTAAGTGGACTAGTGTCGGAACCAGTTACCACCATGACCACTCAGGTTGAGGAAATCTCAAACGAATACCTCAGTTCACAATAATCCCATTACTCTAATTTCCCCCCAAGCGGATAAAAGAATTAAAGCAGAAGCTATAGTCTTACCGCAACTAACAAATATGCTTCCAAGCTATCATATAAATAGCAAGCATTGGCAAAAGGTTTTACACCTAACGCTAGCAGATCCCACCTGCAACACCCCCGCTCAAATAGACATTCTATTAGGCAGCGATCTCATACCTCAGATAATACTCGAGGGTGTTGAGAAAATTTCAAACAAACTATTGGCACAAAATACTATTTCTGGGTGGATCCTAAGTGGACTAGTGTCGGAACCAGTTACCACCATGACCACTCAGGTTGAAGAAATCTCAAACGAATACCTCAGTTCACAATAATCCCATTACTCTAATTTCCCCCCAAGCTGATAAGAGAATTAAAGCAGAAGCTATAGTCTTACCGCAACTAACAAATATGCTTCCAAGCTATCACATAAATAGCAAGCATTGGCAAAAGGTTTTACACCTAACGCTAGCAGATCCCAACTGCAACACCCCCGCTCAAATAGACATTCTATTAGGCAGCGATCTCATATCTCAGATAATACTCGAGGGTGTTGAGAAAATTTCAAACAAACTATTGGCACAAAATACTATTTCTGGATGGATCCTAAGTGGACTAGTTACGGAACCAGTTACCACCATGACCACTCAGGTTGAAGAAATCTCAAACGAATACCTCAGTTCACAATAATCCCATTACTCTAATTTCCCCCCAAGCGGATAAGAGAATTAAAGCAGAAGCTATAGTCTTACCGCAACTAACAAATATGCTTCCAAGCTATCACATAAATAGCAAGCATTGGCAAAAGGTTTTACACCTAACGCTAGCAGATCCCACCTGCAACACCCCCGCTCAAATAGACATTCTATTAGGCAGCGATCTCATACCTCAGATAATACTCGAGGGTGTTGAGAAAATTTCAAACAAACTATTGGCACAAAATACTATTTCTGGGTGGATCCTAAGTGGACTAGTGTCGGAACCAGTTACCACCATGACCACTCAGGTTGAAGAAATCTCAAACGAATACCTCAGTTCACAATAATCCCATTACTCTAATTTCCCCCCAAGCTGATAAGAGAATTAAAGCAGAAGCTATAGTCTTACCGCAACTAACAAATATGCTTCCAAGCTATCACATAAATAGCAAGCATTGGCAAAAGGTTTTACACCTAACGCTAGCAGATCCCAACTGCAACACCCCCGCTCAAATAGACATTCTATTAGGCAGCGATCTCATATCTCAGATAATACTCGAGGGTGTTGAGAAAATTTCAAACAAACTATTGGCACAAAATACTATTTCTGGGTGGATCCTAAGTGGACTAGTGTCGGAACCAGTTACCACCATGACCACTCAGGTTGAAGAAATCTCAAACGAATACCTCAGTTCACAATAATCCCATTACTCTAATTTCCCCCCAAGCTGATAAGAGAATTAAAGCAGAAGCTATAGTCTTACCGCAACTAACAAATATGCTTCCAAGCTATCATATAAATAGCAAGCCTTTGCAAAAGGTTTTACACCTAACGCTAGCAGATCCCACCTGCAACACCCCCGCTCAAATAGACATTCTATTCGGCAGCGATCTCATACCTCAGATAATACTCGAGGGTGTTGAGAAAATTTCAAACAAACTATTGGCACAAAATACTATTTCTGGGTGGATCCTAAGTGGACTAGTGTCGGAACCAGTTACCACCATGACCACTCAGGTTGAAGAAATCTCAAACGAATACCTCAGTTCACAATAATCCCATTACTCTAATTTCCCCCCAAGCTGATAAGAGAATTAAAGCAGAAGCTATAGTCTTACCGCAACTAACAAATATGCTTCCAAGCTATCATATAAATAGCAAGCATTGGCAAAAGGTTTCACACCTAAAGCTAGCAGATCCCAACTGCAACACCCCCGCTCAAATAGACATTCTATTAGGCAGCGATCTCATATCTCAGATAATACTCGAGGGTGTTGAGAAAATTTCAAACAAACTATTGGCACAAAATACTATTTTTGGGTGGATCCTAAGTGGACTAGTGTCGGAACCAGTTACCACCATGACCACTCAGGTTGAGGAAATCTCAAACGAATACCTCAGTTCACAATAATCCCATTACTCTAATTTCCCCCCAAGCGGATAAGAGAATTAAAGCAGAAGCTATAGTCTTACCGCAACTAACAAATATGCTTCCAAGCTATCACATAAATAGCAAGCATTGGCAAAAGGTTTTACACCTAACGCTAGCAGATCCCAACTGCAACACCCCCCTCAAATAGACATTATATTAGGCAGCGATCTCATATCTCAGATAATACTCGAGGGTGTTGAGAAAATTTCAAACAAACTATTGGCACAAAATACTATTTTTGGGTGCATCCTAAGTGGACTAATGTCGGAACCAGTTACCACCATGACCACTCAGGTTGAGGAAATCTCAAACGAATACCTCAGTTCACAATAATCCCATTACTCTAATTTCCCCCCAAGCTGATAAGAGAATTAAAGCAGAAGCTATAGTCTTACCGCAACTAACAAATATGCTTCCAAGCTATCATATAAATAGCAAGCATTGGTAAAAGGTTTCACACCTAAAGCTAGCAGATCCCAACTGCAACACCCCCGCTCAAATAGACATTCTATTAGGCAGCGATCTCACATCTCAGATAATACTCGAGGGGGTGTTGAGAAAACAAACTATTAGCACAAAATATTATTTTTGGGTGGCTCCTAAGAGGACTAGTTTCGGAACCAGTTACCACCATGACCACTCAGGTTGAAGAAATCTCAAACGAATACCTCAGTTGACAATAATCCCATTACTCTAATTTCCCCCAAGCGGATAAGAGAATTAAAGCAGAAGCTATAGTCTTACCGCAACTAACAAATATGCTTCCAAGCTATCATATAAATAGCAAGCATTGGCAAAAAGTTTTACACCTAACGCTAGCAGATCCCACCTGCAGCACCCCCGCTCTAATAGACATTCTATTAGGCAGCGATCTCATACCTCAGATAATACTCGAGGGTGTTGAGAAAATTTCAAACAAACTATTGGCACAAAATACTAATTTTGGGTGGCTCCTAAGGGGACTAGTTTCGGAACCAGTTACCACCATGATCACTCAGGTTGAAGAAATCTCAAACGAATACCTCAGTTCACAATAATCCCATTACTCTAATTTCCCCCCAAGCGGATAAGAGAATTAAAGCAGAAGCTAAAGTCTTACCGCAACTAACAAATATGCTTCCAAGCTATCATATAAATAGCATGCATTGGCAAAAGGTTTCACACCTAAAGCTAGCAGATCCCAACTGCAACACCCCCGCTCAAATAGACATTATATTAGGCAGCGATCTCATATCTCAGATAATACTCGAGGGTGTTGAGAAAATTTCAAACAAACTATTGGCACAAAATACTATTTTTGGGTGGATCCTAAGTGGACTAGTTTCGGAACCAGTTACCACCATGACCACTCAGGTTGAGGAAATCTCAAACGAATACCTCAGTTCCCCCAAGCGGAAAAGAGAATTAAAGCAGAAGCTATAGTCTTACCGCAACTAACAAATATGCTTCCAAGCTATCACATAAATAGCAAGCATTGGCAAAAGGTTTTACACCTAACGCTAGCAGATCCCAACTGCAACACCCCCGCTCAAATAGACATTATATTAGGCAGCGATCTCATACCTCAGATAATACTCGAGGGTGTTGAGAAAATTTCAAACAAACTATGGGCACAAAATACTATTTTTGGGTGGATCCTAAGTGGACTAGTGTCGGAACCAGTTACCACCATGACCACTCAGGTTGAGGAAATCTCAAACGAATACCTCAGTTCACAATAATCCCATTACTCTAATTTCCCCCCAAGCTGATAAGAGAATTAAAGCAGAAGCTATAGTCTTACCGCAACTGACAAATATGCTTCCAAGCTATCATATAAATAGCAAGCATTGGTAAAAGGTTTCACACCTAAAGCTAGCAGATCCCAACTGCAACACCCCCGCTCAAATAGACATTCTATTAGGCAGCGATCTCATATCTCAGATAATACTCGAGGGTGTTGAGAAAATTTCAAACAAACTATTGGCACAAAATACTAATTTTGGGTGGCTCCTAAGAGGACTAGTTTCGGAACCAGTTACCACCATGACCACTCAGGTTGAAGAAATCTCAAACGAATACCTCAGTTCACAATAATCCCATTACTCTAATTTCCCCCCAAGCGGATAAGAGAATTAAAGCAGAAGCTATAGTCTTACCGCAACTAACAAATATGCTTCCAAGCTATCACATAAATAGCAAGCATTGGCAAAAGGTTTTACACCTAACGCTAGCAGATCCCACCTGCAACACCCCCGCTCAAATAGACATTCTATTAGGCAGCGATCTCATACATCAGATAATACTCGAGGGTGTTGAGAAAATTTCAAACAAACTATTGGCACAAAATACTATTTCTGGATGGATCCTAAGTGGACTAGTTACGGAACCAGTTACCACCATGACCACTCAGGTTGAGGAAATCTCAAACGAATACCTCAGTTCACAATAATCCCATTACTCTAATTTCCCCCCAAGCTGATAAGAGAATTAAAGCAGAAGCTATAGTCTTACCGCAACTAACAAATATGCTTCCAAGCTATCATATAAATAGCAAGCATTGGCAAAAGGTTTCACACCTAAAGCTAGCAGATCCCAACTGCAACACCCCCGCTCAAATAGACATTCTATTAGGCAGCGATCTCATATCTCAGATAATACTCGAGGGTGTTGAGAAAATTTCAAACAAACTATTGGCACAAAATACTATTTTTGGGTGGATCCTAAGTGGACTAGTGTCGGAACCAGTTACCACCATGACCACTCAGGTTGAGGAAATCTCAAACGAATACCTCAGTTCACAATAATCCCATTACTCTAATTTCCCCCCAAGCGGATAAAAGAATTAAAGCAGAAGCTATAGTCTTACCGCAACTAACAAATATGCTTCCAAGCTATCATATAAATAGCAAGCATTGACAAAAGGTTTTACACCTAACGCTAGCAGATCCCACCTGCAACACCCCCGCTCAAATAGGCATTCTATTAGGCAGCGATCTCATACCTCAGATAATACTCGAGGGTGTTGAGAAAATTTCAAACAAACTATTGGCACAAAATACTATTTCTGGGTGGATCCTAAGTGGACTAGTTTTGGAACCAGTTACCACCATGACCACTCAGGTTGAAGAAATCTCAAACGAATACCTCAGTTCACAATAATCCCATTACTCTAATTTTCCCCCAAGCGGATAAGAGAATTAAAGCAGAAGCTATAGTCTTACCGCAACTAACAAATATGCTTCCAAGCTATCATATAAATAGCAAGCATTGGCAAAAGGTTTTACACCTAACGCTATCAGATCCCACCTGCAACACCCCCGCTCAAATAGACATTATATTAGGCAGCGATCTCATATCTCAGATAATACTCGAGGGTGTTGAGAAAATTTCAAACAAACTATTGGCACAAAATACTAATTTTGGGTGGCTCCTAAGAGGACTAGTTTCGGAACCAGTTACCACCATGACCACTCAGGTTGAAGAAATCTCAAACGAATACCTCAGTTGACAATAATCCCATTACTCTAATTTCCCCCCAAGCGGATAAGAGAATTAAAGCAAAAGCTATAGTCTTACCGCAACTAACAAATATGCTTCCAAGCTATCACATAAATAGCAAGCATTGGCAAAAGGTTTTACACCTAACGCTAGCAGATCCCACCTGCAACACCCCCGCTCAAATAGACATTCTATTAGGCAGCGATCTCATACCTCAGATAATATTCGAGGGTGTTGAGAAAATTTCAAACAAACTATTGGCACAAAATACTATTTCTGGATGGATCCTAAGTGGACTAGTTACGGAACCAGTTACCACCATGACCACTCAGGTTGAGGAAATCTCAAACGAATACCTCAGTTCACAATAATCCCATTACTCTAATTTCCCCCCAAGCTGATAAGAGAATTAAAGCAGAAGCTATAGTCTTACCGCAACTAACAAATATGCTTCCAAGCTATCATATAAATAGCAAGCATTGGCAAAAGGTTTCACACCTAAAGCTAGCAGATCCCAACTGCAACACCCCCGCTCAAATAGACATTCTATTAGGCAGCGATCTCATATCTCAGATAATACTCGAGGGTGTTGAGAAAATTTCAAACAAACTATTGGCACAAAATACTATTTTTGGGTGGATCCTAAGTGGACTAGTGTCGGAACCAGTTACCACCATGACCACTCAGGTTGAGGAAATCTCAAACGAATACCTCAGTTCACAATAATCCCATTACTCTAATTTCCCCCCAAGCGGATAAAAGAATTAAAGCAGAAGCTATAGTCTTACCGCAACTAACAAATATGCTTACAAGCTATCATATAAATAGCAAGCATTGGCAAAAGGTTTTACACCTAACGCTAGCAGATCCCACCTGCAACACCCCCGCTCAAATAGACATTCTATTAGGCAGCGATCTCATACCTCAGATAATACTCGAGGGTGTTGAGAAAATTTCAAACAAACTATTGGCACAAAATACTATTTCTGGGTGGATCCTAAGTGGACTAGTGTCGGAACCAGTTACCACCATGACCACTCAGGTTGAAGAAATCTCAAACGAATACCTCAGTTCACAATAATCCCATTACTCTAATTTCCCCCCAAGCTGATAAGAGAATTAAAGCAGAAGCTATAGTCTTACCGCAACTAACAAATATGCTTCCAAGCTATCATATAAATAGCAAGCATTGGCAAAAGGTTTCACACCTAAAGCTAGCAGATCCCAACTGCAACACCCCCGCTCAAATAGACATTCTATTAGGCAGCGATTTCATATCTCAGATAATACTCGAGGGTGTTGAGAAAATTTCAAACAAACTATTGGCACAAAATACTATTTTTGGGTGGATCCTAAGTGGACTAGTGTCGGAACCAGTTACCACCATGACCACTCAGGTTGAGGAAATCTCAAGCGAATACCTCAGTTTCCCCAAGCGGAAAAGAGAATTAAAGCAGAAGCTATAGTCTTACCGCAACTAACAAATATGCTTCCAAGCTATCATATAAATAGCAAGCATTGGCAAAAGGTTTCACACCTAAAGCTAGCAGATCCCAACTGCAACACCCCCGCTCAAATAAACATTGTTGAGAAAATTTCAAACAAACTATTGGCACAAAATACTATTTTTGGGTGGCTCCTAAGAGGACTAGTTTTGGAACCAGTTACCACCATGACCACTCAGGTTGAAGAAATCTCAAACGAATACCTCAGTTCACAATAATCCCATTACTCTAATTTTCCCCCAAGCGGATAAGAGAATTAAAGCAGAAGCTATAGTCTTACCGCAACTAACAAATATGCTTCCAAGCTATCATATAAATAGCAAGCATTGGCAAAAGGTTTTACACCTAACGCTAGCAGATCCCACCTGCAACACCCCCGCTCAAATAGACATTCTATTAGGCAGCGATCTCATACCTCAGATAATACTCGAGGGTGTTGAGAAAATTTCAAACAAACTATTGGCACAAAATACTATTTCTGGGTGGATCCTAAGTGGACTAGTTTCGGAACCAGTTACCACCATGACCACTCAGGTTGAGGAAATCTCAAACGAATACCTCAGTTCACAATAATCCCATTACTCTAATTTCCCCCCAAGCTGATAAGAGAATTAAAGCAGAAGCTATAGTCTTACCGCAACTAACAAATATGCTTCCAAGCTATCATATAAATAGCAAGCATTGGCAAAAGGTTTCACACCTAATGCTAGCAGATCCCAACTGCAACACCCCCATTCAAATAGACATTCTATTAGGCAGCGATCTCATATCTCAGATAATACTCGAGGGTGTTGAGAAAATTTCAAACAAACTATTGGCACAAAATACTATTTTTGGGTGGATCCTACGTGGACTAGTGTCGGAACCAGGTACCACCATGACCACTCAGGTTGAGGAAATCTCAAACGAATACCTCAGTTCACAATAATCCCATTACTCTAATTTCCCCCCAAGCTGATAAGAGAATTAAAGCAGAAGCTATAGTCTTACCGCAACTAACAAATATGCTTCTAAGCTATCATATAAATAGCAAGAATTGGCAAAAGGTTTCACACCTAAAGCTAGCAGATCCCAACTGCAACACCCCCGCTCAAATAGACATTCTATTACGCAGCGATCTCATATCTCAGATAATACTCGAGGGTGTTGAGAAAATTTCAAACAAACTATTGGCACAAAATACTAATTTTGGGTGGCTCCTAAGAGGACTAGTTTCGGAACCAGTTACCACCATGACCACTCAGGTTGAAGAAATCTCAAACGAATACCTCAGTTCACAATAATCCCATTACTCTAATTTCCCCCCAAGCGGATAAGAGAATTAAAGCAGAAGCTATAGTCTTACCGCAACTAACAAATATGCTTCCAAGCTATCACATAAATAGCAAGCATTGGCAAAAGGTTTTACACCTAACGCTAGCAGATCCCACCTGCAACACCCCCGCTCAAATAGACATTCTATTAGGCAGCGATCTCATACCTCAGATAATACTCGAGGGTGTTGAGAAAATTTCAAACAAACTATTGGCACAAAATACTATTTTTGGGTGGATCCTAAGTGGACTAGTGTCGGAACCAGTTACCACCATGACCACTCAGGTTGAGGAAATCTCAAACGAATACCTCAGTTCACAATAATCCCATTACTCTAATTTCCCCCCAAGCTGATAAGAGAATTAAAGCAGAAGCTATAGTCTTACCGCAACTAACAAATATGCTTCCAAGCTATCACATAAATAGCAAGCATTGGCAAAAGGTTTTACACCTAACGCTAGCAGATCCCAACTGCAACACCCCCGCTCAAATAGACATTATATTAGGCAGCGATCTCATACCTCAGATAATACTCGAGGGTGTTGAGAAAATTTCAAACAAACTATGGGCACAAAATACTATTTTTGGGTGGATCCTAAGTGGACTAGTGTCGGAACCAGTTACCACCATGACCACTCAGGTTGAGGAAATCTCAAACGAATACCTCAGTTCACAATAATCCCATTACTCTAATTTCCCCCCAAGCTGATAAGAGAATTAAAGCAGAAGCTATAGTCTTACCGCAACTGACAAATATGCTTCCAAGCTATCATATAAATAGCAAGCATTGGTAAAAGGTTTCACACCTAAAGCTAGCAGATCCCAACTGCAACACCCCCGCTCAAATAGACATTCTATTAGGCAGCGATCTCATATCTCAGATAATACTCGAGGGTGTTGAGAAAATTTCAAACAAACTATTGGCACAAAATACTAATTTTGGGTGGCTCCTAAGAGGACTAGTTTCGGAACCAGTTACCACCATGACCACTCAGGTTGAAGAAATCTCAAACGAATACCTCAGTTCACAATAATCCCATTACTCTAATTTCCCCCCAAGCGGATAAGAGAATTAAAGCAGAAGCTATAGTCTTACCGCAACTAACAAATATGCTTCCAAGCTATCACATAAATAGCAAGCATTGGCAAAAGGTTTTACACCTAACGCTAGCAGATCCCACCTGCAACACCCCCGCTCAAATAGACATTCTATTAGGCAGCGATCTCATACCTCAGATAATACTCGAGGGTGTTGAGAAAATTTCAAACAAACTATTGGCACAAAATACTATTTCTGGGTGGATCCTAAGTGGACTAGTTTCGGAACCAGTTACCACCATGACCACTCAGGTTGAGGAAATCTCAAACGAATACCTCAGTTCACAATAATCCCATTACTCTAATTTCCCCCCAAGCTGATAAGAGAATTAAAGCAGAAGCTATAGTCTTACCGCAACTAACAAATATGCTTCCAAGCTATCATATAAATAGCAAGCATTGGCAAAAGGTTTCACACCTAATGCTAGCAGATCCCAACTGCAACACCCCCATTCAAATAGACATTCTATTAGGCAGCGATCTCATATCTCAGATAATACTCGAGGGTGTTGAGAAAATTTCAAACAAACTATTGGCACAAAATACTATTTTTGGGTGGATCCTACGTGGACTAGTGTCGGAACCAGGTACCACCATGACCACTCAGGTTGAGGAAATCTCAAACGAATACCTCAGTTCACAATAATCCCATTACTCTAATTTCCCCCCAAGCTGATAAGAGAATTAAAGCAGAAGCTATAGTCTTACCGCAACTAACAAATATGCTTCCAAGCTATCATATAAATAGCAAGAATTGGCAAAAGGTTTCACACCTAAAGCTAGCAGATCCCAACTGCAACACCCCCGCTCAAATAGACATTCTATTACGCAGCGATCTCATATCTCAGATAATACTCGAGGGTGTTGAGAAAATTTCAAACAAACTATTGGCACAAAATACTAATTTTGGGTGGCTCCTAAGAGGACTAGTTTCGGAACCAGTTACCACCATGACCACTCAGGTTGAAGAAATCTCAAACGAATACCTCAGTTCACAATAATCCCATTACTCTAATTTCCCCCCAAGCGGATAAGAGAATTAAAGCAGAAGCTATAGTCTTACCGCAACTAACAAATATGCTTCCAAGCTATCACATAAATAGCAAGCATTGGCAAAAGGTTTTACACCTAACGCTAGCAGATCGCACCTGCAACACCCCCGCTCAAATAGACATTCTATTAGGCAGCGATCTCATACCTCAGATAATACTCGAGGGTGTTGAGAAAATTTCAAACAAACTATTGGCACAAAATACTATTTTTGGGTGGATCCTAAGTGGACTAGTGTCGGAACCAGTTACCACCATGACCACTCAGGTTGAGGAAATCTCAAACGAATACCTCAGTTCACAATAATCCCATTACTCTAATTTCCCCCCAAGCTGATAAGAGAATTAAAGCAGAAGCTATAGTCTTACCGCAACTAACAAATATGCTTCCAAGCTATCACATAAATAGCAAGCATTGGCAAAAGGTTTTACACCTAACGCTAGCAGATCCCAACTGCAACACCCCCGCTCAAATAGACATTATATTAGGCAGCGATCTCATACCTCAGATAATACTCGAGGGTGTTGAGAAAATTTCAAACAAACTATGGGCACAAAATACTATTTTTGGGTGGATCCTAAGTGGACTAGTTTCGGAACCAGTTACCACCATGACCACTCAGGTTGAGGAAATCTCAAACGAATACCTCAGTTCACAATAATCCCATTACTCTAATTTCCCCCCAAGCTGATAAGAGAATTAAAGCAGAAGCTATAGTCTTACCGCAACTGACAAATATGCTTCCAAGCTATCATATAAATAGCAAGCATTGGTAAAAGGTTTCACACCTAAAGCTAGCAGATCCCAACTGCAACACCCCCGCTCAAATAGACATTCTATTAGGCAGCGATCTCATATCTCAGATAATACTCGAGGGTGTTGAGAAAATTTCAAACAAACTATTGGCACAAAATACTAATTTTGGGTGGCTCCTAAGAGGACTAGTTTCGGAACCAGTTACCACCATGACCACTCAGGTTGAAGAAATCTCAAACGAATACCTCAGTTCACAATAATCCCATTACTCTAATTTCCCCCCAAGCGGATAAGAGAATTAAAGCAGAAGCTATAGTCTTACCGCAACTAACAAATATGCTTCCAAGCTATCACATAAATAGCAAGCATTGTCAAAAGGTTTTACACCTAACGCTAGCAGATCCCACCTGCAACACCCCCGCTCAAATAGACATTCTATTAGGCAGCGATCTCATACCTCAGATAATACTCGAGGGTGTTGAGAAAATTTCAAACAAACTATTGGCACAAAATACTATTTCTGGATGGATCCTAAGTGGACTAGTTACGGAACCAGTTACCACCATGACCACTCAGGTTGAGGAAATCTCAAACGAATACCTCAGTTCACAATAATCCCATTACTCTAATTTCCCCCCAAGCGGATAAGAGAATTAAAGCAGAAGCTATAGTCTTACCGCAACTAACAAATATGCTTCCAAGCTATCATATAAATAGCAAGCATTGGCAAAAGGTTTCACACCTAAAGCTAGCAGATCCCAACTGCAACACCCCCGCTCAAATAGACATTCTATTAGGCAGCGATCTCATATCTCAGATAATACTCGAGGGTGTTGAGAAAATTTCAAACAAACTATTGGCACAAAATACTATTTTTGGGTGGATCCTAAGTGGACTAGTGTCGGAACCAGTTACCACCATGACCACTCAGGTTGAGGAAATCTCAAACGAATACCTCAGTTCACAATAATCCCATTACTCTAATTTCCCCCCAAGCGGATAAAAGAATTAAAGCAGAAGCTATAGTCTTACCGCAACTAACAAATATGCTTCCAAGCTATCATATAAATAGCAAGCATTGGCAAAAGGTTTTACACCTAACGCTAGCAGATCCCACCTGCAACACCCCCGCTCAAATAGACATTCTATTAGGCAGCGATCTCATACCTCAGATAATACTCGAGGGTGTTGAGAAAATTTCAAACAAACTATTGGCACAAAATACTATTTTTGGGTGGATCCTAAGTGGACTAGTGTCGGAACCAGTTACCACCATGACCACTCAGGTTGAGGAAATCTCAAACGAATACCTCAGTTCACAATAATCCCATTACTCTAATTTCCCCCCAAGCTGATAAGAGAATTAAAGCAGAAGCTATAGTCTTACCGCAACTAACAAATATGCTTCCAAGCTATCACATAAATAGCAAGCATTGGCAAAAGGTTTTACACCTAACGCTAGCAGATCCCAACTGCAACACCCCCGCTCAAATAGACATTATATTAGGCAGCGATCTCATACCTCAGATAATACTCGAGGGTGTTGAGAAAATTTCAAACAAACTATGGGCACGAAATACTATTTTTGGGTGGATCCTAAGTGGACTAGTGTCGGAACCAGTTACCACCATGACCACTCAGGTTGAGGAAATCTCAAACGAATACCTCAGTTCACAATAATCCCATTACTCTAATTTCCCCCCAAGCTGATAAGAGAATTAAAGCAGAAGCTATAGTCTTACCGCAACTGACAAATATGCTTCCAAGCTATCATATAAATAGCAAGCATTGGTAAAAGGTTTCGCACCTAAAGCTAGCAGATCCCAACTGCAACACCCCCGCTCAAATAGACATTCTATTAGGCAGCGATCTCATATCTCAGATAATACTCGAGGGTGTTGAGAAAATTTCAAACAAACTATTGGCACAAAATACTAATTTTGGGTGGCTCCTAAGAGGACTAGTTTCGGAACCAGTTACCACCATGACCACTCAGGTTGAAGAAATCTCAAACGAATACCTCAGTTCACAATAATCCCATTACTCTAATTTCCCCCCAAGCGGATAAGAGAATTAAAGCAGAAGCTATAGTCTTACCGCAACTAACAAATATGCTTCCAAGCTATCACATAAATAGCAAGCATTGGCAAAAGGTTTTACACCTAACGCTAGCAGATCCCACCTGCAACACCCCCGCTCAAATAGACATTCTATTAGGCAGCGATCTCATACCTCAGATAATACTCGAGGGTGTTGAGAAAATTTCAAACAAACTATTGGCACAAAATACTATTTCTGGATGGATCCTAAGTGGACTAGTTACGGAACCAGTTACCACCATGACCACTCAGGTTGAGGAAATCTCAAACGAATACCTCAGTTCACAATAATCCCATTACTCTAATTTCCCCCCAAGCTGATAAGAGAATTAAAGCAGAAGCTATAGTCTTACCGCAACTAACAAATATGCTTCCAAGCTATCATATAAATAGCAAGCATTGGCAAAAGGTTTCACACCTAAAGCTAGCAGATCCCAACTGCAACACCCCCGCTCAAATAGACATTCTATTAGGCAGCGATCTCATATCTCAGATAATACTCGAGGGTGTTGAGAAAATTTCAAACAAACTATTGGCAAAAAATACTATTTTTGGGTGGATCCTAAGTGGACTAGTGTCGAAACCAGTTACCACCATGACCACTCAGGTTGAGGAAATCTCAAACGAATACCTCAGTTCACAATAATCCCATTTCTCTAATTTCCCCCCAAGCTGATAAGAGAATTAAAGCAGAAGCTATAGTCTTACCGCAACTAACAAATATGCTTCCAAGCTATCATATAAATAGCAAGCATTGGCAAAAGGTTTCACACCTAAAGCTAGCAGATCCCAACTGCAACACCCCCGCTCAAATAGACATTCTATTAGGCAGCGATCTCATATCTCAGATAATACTCGAGGGTGTTGAGAAAATTTCAAACAAACTATTGGCACAAACTACTATTTTTGGGTGGATCCTAAGTGGACTACTTTCGGAACCAGTTACCACCATGCATAAATAGCAAGCATTGGCAAAAGGTTTTACACCTAACGCTAGCAGATCCCACCTGCAACACCCCCGCTCAAATAGACATTCTATTAGGCAGCGATCTCATACCTCAGATAATACTCGAGGGTGTTGAGAAAATTTCAAACAAACTATTGGCACAAAATACTATTTCTGGGTGGATCCTAAGTGGACTAGTTTCGGAACCAGTTACCACCATGACCACTCAGGTTGAGGAAATCTCAAACGAATACCTCAGTTCACAATAATCCCATTACTCTAATTTCCCCCAAGCTGATAAGAGAATTAAAGCAGAAGCTATAGTCTTACCGCAACTAACAAATATGCTTCCAAGCTATCATATAAATAGCAAGCATTGGCAAAAGGTTTCACACCTAAAGCTAGCAGATCCCAACTGCAACACCCCCGCTCAAATAGACATTCTATTAGGCAGCGATCTCATATCTCAGATAATACTCAAGGGTGTTGAGAAAATTTCAAACAAACTATTGGCACAAAATACTATTTTTGGGTGGATCCTATGTGGACTAGTGTCGGAACCAGTTACCACCATGACCACTCAGGTTGAGGAAATCTCAAACGAATACCTCAGTTCACAATAATCCCATTTCTCTAATTTCCCCCCAAGCTGATAAGAGAATTAAAGCAGAAGCTATAGGCTTACCGCAACTAACAAATATGCTTCCAAGCTATCATATAAATAGCAAGCATTGGCAAAAGGTTTCACACCTTAAGCTAGCAGATCCCAACTGCAACACCCCCGCTCAAATAGACATTCTATTAGGCAGCGATCTCATATCTCAGATAATACTCAAGGGTGTTGAGAAAATTTCAAACAAACTATTGGCACAAAATACTATTTTTGGGTGGATCCTAAGTGGACTAGTGTCGGAACCAGTTACCACCATGACCACTCAGGTTGATTAAATCTCAAACGAATACCTCAGTTCACAATAATCCCATTTCTCTAATTTCCCCCCAAGCTGATAAGAGAATTAAAGCAGAAGCTATAGTCTTACCGCAACTAACAAATATGCTTCCAAGATATCATATAAATAGCAAGCATTGGCAAAAGGTTTCACACCTAAAGCTAGCAGATCCCAACTGCAACACCCCCGCTCAAATAAACATTCTATTAGGCAGCGATCTCATACCTCAGATAATACTCGAGGGGGTGTTGAGAAAATTTCAAACAAACTATTGGCACAAAATACTATTTTTGGGTGGCTCCTAAGAGGACTAGTTTCGGAACCAGTTACCACCATGACCACTCAGGTTGAAGAAATCTCAAACGAATACCTCAGTTCAAAATAATCCCATTACTCTAAATTCCCCCCAAGCGGATAAGAGAATTAAAGCAGAAGCTATAGTCTTACCGCAACTAACAAATATGCTTCCAAGCTATCATATAAATAGCAAGCATTGGCAAAAGGTTTCACACCTAAAGCTAGCAGATCCCAACTGCAACACCCCCGCTCAAATAGACATTCTATTAGGCAGCGATCTCATATCTCAGATAATACTCGAGGGTGTTGAGAAAATTTCAAACAAACTATTGGCACAAACTACTATTTTTGGGTGGATCCTAAGTGGACTACTTTCGGAACCAGTTACCACCATGCATAAATAGCAAGCATTGGCAAAAGGTTTTACACCTAACGCTAGCAGATCCCACCTGCAACACCCCCGCTCAAATAGACATTCTATTAGGCAGCGATCTCATACCTCAGATAATACTCGAGGGTGTTGAGAAAATTTCAAACAAACTATTGGCACAAACTACTATTTTTGGGTGGATCCTAAGTGGACTACTTTCGGAACCAGTTACCACCATGCATAAATAGCAAGCATTGGCAAAAGGTTTTACACCTAACGCTAGCAGATCCCACCTGCAACACCCCCGCTCAAATAGACATTCTATTAGGCAGCGATCTCATACCTCAGATAATACTCGAGGGTGTTGAGAAAATTTCAAACAAACTATTGGCACAAAATACTATTTCTGGGTGGATCCTAAGTGGACTAGTTTCGGAACCAGTTACCACCATGACCACTCAGGTTGAGGAAATCTCAAACGAATACCTCAGTTCACAATAATCCCATTACTCTAATTTCCCCCAAGCTGATAAGAGAATTAAAGCAGAAGCTATAGTCTTACCGCAACTAACAAATATGCTTCCAAGCTATCATATAAATAGCAAGCATTGGCAAAAGGTTTCACACCTAAAGCTAGCAGATCACAACTGCAACACCCCCGCTCAAATAAACATTCTATTAGGCAGCGATCTCATACCTCAGATAATACTCGAGGGGGTGTTGAGAAAATTTCAAACAAACTATTGGCACAAAATACTATTTTTGGGTGGCTCCTAAGAGGACTAGTTTCGGAACCAGTTACCACCATGACCACTCAGGTTGAAGAAATCTCAAACGAATACCTCAGTTCACAATAATCCCATTTCTCTAATTTCCCCCCAAGCTGATAAGAGAATTAAAGCAGAAGCTATAGTCTTACCGCAACTAACAAATATGCTTCCAAGCTATCATATAAATAGCAAGCATTGGCAAAAGGTTTCACACCTAAAGCTAGCAGATCCCAACTGCAACACCCCCGCTCAAATAGACATTCTATTAGGCAGCGATCTCATATCTCAGATAATACTCGAGGGTGTTGAGAAAATTTCAAACAAACTATTGGCACAAACTACTATTTTTGGGTGGATCCTAAGTGGACTACTTTCGGAACCAGTTACCACCATGCATAAATAGCAAGCATTGGCAAAAGGTTTTACACCTAACGCTAGCAGATCCCACCTGCAACACCCCCGCTCAAATAGACATTCTATTAGGCAGCGATCTCATACCTCAGATAATACTCGAGGGTGTTGAGAAAATTTCAAACAAACTATTGGCACAAAATACTAATTTTGGGTGGCTCCTAAGAGGACTAGTGTCGGAACCAGTTACCACCATGACCACTCAGGTTGAGGAAATCTCAAACGAATACCTCAGTTCACAATAATCCCATTACTCTAATTTCCCCCCAAGCTGATAAGAGAATTAAAGCAGAAGCTATAGTCTTACCGCAACTAACAAATATGCTTCCAAGCTATCACATAAATAGCAAGCATTGGCAAAAGGTTTTACACCTAACGCTAGCAGATCCCAACTGCAACACCCCCGCTCAAATAGACATTATATTAGGCAGCGATCTCATACCTCAGATAATACTCGAGGGTGTTGAGAAAATTTCAAACAAACTATGGGCACGAAATACTATTTTTGGGTGGATCCTAAGTGGACTAGTGTCGGAACCAGTTACCACCATGACCACTCAGGTTGAGGAAATCTCAAACGAATACCTCAGTTCACAATAATCCCATTACTCTAATTTCCCCCCAAGCTGATAAGAGAATTAAAGCAGAAGCTATAGTCTTACCGCAACTGACAAATATGCTTCCAAGCTATCATATAAATAGCAAGCATTGGTAAAAGGTTTCGCACCTAAAGCTAGCAGATCCCAACTGCAACACCCCCGCTCAAATAGACATTCTATTAGGCAGCGATCTCATATCTCAGATAATACTCGAGGGTGTTGAGAAAATTTCAAACAAACTATTGCAACACCCCCGCTCAAATAGACATTCTATTAGGCAGCGATCTCATATCTCAGATAATACTCGAGGGTGTTGAGAAAATTTCAAACAAACTATTGGCACAAAATACTAATTTTGGGTGGCTCCTAAGAGGACTAGTTTCGGAACCAGTTACCACCATGACCACTCAGGTTGAAGAAATCTCAAACGAATACCTCAGTTCACAATAATCCCATTACTCTAATTTCCCCCCAAGCGGATAAGAGAATTAAAGCAGAAGCTATAGTCTTACCGCAACTAACAAATATGCTTCCAAGCTATCACATAAATAGCAAGCATTGGCAAAAGGTTTTACACCTAACGCTAGCAGATCCCACCTGCAACACCCCCGCTCAAATAGACATTCTATTAGGCAGCGATCTCATACCTCAGATAATACTCGAGGGTGTTGAGAAAATTTCAAACAAACTATTGGCACAAAATACTATTTCTGGATGGATCCTAAGTGGACTAGTTACGGAACCAGTTACCACCATGACCACTCAGGTTGAGGAAATCTCAAACGAATACCTCAGTTCACAATAATCCCATTACTCTAATTTCCCCCCAAGCTGATAAGAGAATTAAAGCAGAAGCTATAGTCTTACCGCAACTAACAAATATGCTTCCAAGCTATCATATAAATAGCAAGCATTGGCAAAAGGTTTCACACCTAAAGCTAGCAGATCCCAACTGCAACACCCCCGCTCAAATAGACATTCTATTAGGCAGCGATCTCATATCTCAGATAATACTCGAGGGTGTTGAGAAAATTTCAAACAAACTATTGGCAAAAAATACTATTTTTGGGTGGATCCTAAGTGGACTAGTGTCGAAACCAGTTACCACCATGACCACTCAGGTTGAGGAAATCTCAAACGAATACCTCAGTTCACAATAATCCCATTTCTCTAATTTCCCCCCAAGCTGATAAGAGAATTAAAGCAGAAGCTATAGTCTTACCGCAACTAACAAATATGCTTCCAAGCTATCATATAAATAGCAAGCATTGGCAAAAGGTTTCACACCTAAAGCTAGCAGATCCCAACTGCAACACCCCCGCTCAAATAGACATTCTATTAGGCAGCGATCTCATATCTCAGATAATACTCGAGGGTGTTGAGAAAATTTCAAACAAACTATTGGCACAAACTACTATTTTTGGGTGGATCCTAAGTGGACTACTTTCGGAACCAGTTACCACCATGCATAAATAGCAAGCATTGGCAAAAGGTTTTACACCTAACGCTAGCAGATCCCACCTGCAACACCCCCGCTCAAATAGACATTCTATTAGGCAGCGATCTCATACCTCAGATAATACTCGAGGGTGTTGAGAAAATTTCAAACAAACTATTGGCACAAAATACTATTTCTGGGTGGATCCTAAGTGGACTAGTTTCGGAACCAGTTACCACCATGACCACTCAGGTTGAGGAAATCTCAAACGAATACCTCAGTTCACAATAATCCCATTACTCTAATTTCCCCCAAGCTGATAAGAGAATTAAAGCAGAAGCTATAGTCTTACCGCAACTAACAAATATGCTTCCAAGCTATCATATAAATAGCAAGCATTGGCAAAAGGTTTCACACCTAAAGCTAGCAGATCCCAACTGCAACACCCCCGCTCAAATAGACATTCTATTAGGCAGCGATCTCATATCTCAGATAATACTCAAGGGTGTTGAGAAAATTTCAAACAAACTATTGGCACAAAATACTATTTTTGGGTGGATCCTAAGTGGACTAGTGTCGGAACCAGTTACCACCATGACCACTCAGGTTGAGGAAATCTCAAACGAATACCTCAGTTCACAATAATCCCATTTCTCTAATTTCCCCCCAAGCTGATAAGAGAATTAAAGCAGAAGCTATAGGCTTACCGCAACTAACAAATATGCTTCCAAGCTATCATATAAATAGCAAGCATTGGCAAAAGGTTTCACACCTTAAGCTAGCAGATCCCAACTGCAACACCCCCGCTCAAATAGACATTCTATTAGGCAGCGATCTCATATCTCAGATAATACTCAAGGGTGTTGAGAAAATTTCAAACAAACTATTGGCACAAAATACTATTTTTGGGTGGATCCTAAGTGGACTAGTGTCGGAACCAGTTACCACCATGACCACTCAGGTTGATTAAATCTCAAACGAATACCTCAGTTCACAATAATCCCATTTCTCTAATTTCCCCCCAAGCTGATAAGAGAATTAAAGCAGAAGCTATAGTCTTACCGCAACTAACAAATATGCTTCCAAGCTATCATATAAATAGCAAGCATTGGCAAAAGGTTTCACACCTAAAGCTAGCAGATCCCAACTGCAACACCCCCGCTCAAATAGACATTCTATTAGGCAGCGATCTCATATCTCAGATAATACTCAAGGGTGTTGAGAAAATTTCAAACAAACTATTGGCACAAAATACTATTTTTGGGTGGATCCTAAGTGGACTAGTGTCGGAACCAGTTACCACCATGACCACTCAGGTTGAGGAAATCTCAAACGAATACCTCAGTTCACAATAATCCCATTTCTCTAATTTCCCCCCAAGCTGATAAGAGAATTAAAGCAGAAGCTATAGGCTTACCGCAACTAACAAATATGCTTCCAAGCTATCATATAAATAGCAAGCATTGGCAAAAGGTTTCACACCTTAAGCTAGCAGATCCCAACTGCAACACCCCCGCTCAAATAGACATTCTATTAGGCAGCGATCTCATATCTCAGATAATACTCAAGGGTGTTGAGAAAATTTCAAACAAACTATTGGCACAAAATACTATTTTTGGGTGGATCCTAAGTGGACTAGTGTCGGAACCAGTTACCACCATGACCACTCAGGTTGATTAAATCTCAAACGAATACCTCAGTTCACAATAATCCCATTTCTCTAATTTCCCCCCAAGCTGATAAGAGAATTAAAGCAGAAGCTATAGTCTTACCGCAACTAACAAATATGCTTCCAAGCTATCATATAAATAGCAAGCATTGGCAAAAGGTTTCACACCTAAAGCTAGCAGATCCCAACTGCAACACCCCCGCTCAAATAAACATTCTATTAGGCAGCGATCTCATACCTCAGATAATACTCGAGGGGGTGTTGAGAAAATTTCAAACAAACTATTGGCACAAAATACTATTTTTGGGTGGCTCCTAAGAGGACTAGTTTCGGAACCAGTTACCACCATGACCACTCAGTTTGAAGAAATCTCAAACGAATACCTCAGTTCAAAATAATCCCATTACTCTAAATTCCCCCCAAGCGGATAAGAGAATTAAAGCAGAAGCTATAGTCTTACCGCAACTAACAAATATGCTTCCAAGCTATCATATAAATAGCAAGCATTGGCAAAAGGTTTCACACCTAAAGCTAGCAGATCCCAACTGCAACACCCCCGCTCAAATAGACATTCTATTAGGCAGCGATCTCATATCTCAGATAATACTCGAGGGTGTTGAGAAAATTTCAAACAAACTATTGGCACAAAATACTATTTTTGGGTGGATCCTAAGTGGACTAGTGTCGGAACCAGTTACCACCATGACCACTCAGGTTGAGGAAATCTCAAACGAATACCTCAGTTCACAATAATCCCATTTCTCTAATTTCCCCCCAAGCTGATAAGAGAATTAAAGCAGAAGCTATAGTCTTACCGCAACTAACAAATATGCTTCCAAGCTATCATATAAATAGCAAGCATTGGCAAAAGGTTTCACACCTAAAGCTAGCAGATCCCAACTGCAACACCCCCGCTCAAATAAACATTCTATTAGGCAGCGATCTCATACCTCAGATAATACTCGAGGGGGTGTTGAGAAAATTTCAAACAAACTATTGGCACAAAATACTATTTTTGGGTGGCTCCTAACAGGACTAGTTTCGGAACCAGTTACCACCATGACCACTCAGGTTGAAGAAATCTCAAACGAATACCTCAGTTCACAATAATCCCATTACTCTAATTTCCCCCCAAGCGGATAAGAGAATTAAAGCAGAAGCTATAGTCTTACCGCAACTAACAAATATGCTTCCAAGCTATCATATAAATAGCAAGCATTGGCAAAAGGTTTTACACCTAACGCTAGCAGATCCCACCTGCAACACCACCGCTCAAATAGACATTCTATTAGGCAGCGATCTCATATCTCAGATAATACTCGAGGGTGTTGAGAAAATTTCAAACAAACTATTGGCACAAAATACTATTTTTGGGTGGATCCTAAGTGGACTAGTGTCGGAACCAGTTACCACCATGACCACTCAGGTTGAAGAAATCTCAAACGAATACCTCAGTTCAAAATAATCCCATTACTCTAAATTCCCCCCAAGCGGATAAGAGAATTAAAGCAGAAGCTATAGTCTTACCGCAACTAACAAATATACTTCCAAGCTATCATATAAATAGCAAGCATTGGCAAAAGGTTTCACCTAAGTGGACTACTTTCGGAACCAGTTACCACCATGACCACTCAGTGGAACGAATACCTCAGCTCACAATAATCCCATTACTCTAATTTCCCCCCAAGCTGATAAGAGAATTAAAGCAGAAGCTATAGTCTTACCGCAACTAACAAATATGCTTCCTAGCTATCATATAAATAGCAAGCATTGGCAAAAGGTTTCACACCTAAAGCTAGCAGATCCCAACTGCAACACCCCCGCTCAAATAGACATTCTATTAGGCAGCGATCTCATATCTCAGATAATACTCGAGGGTGTTGAGAAAATTTCAAACAAACTATTGGCACAAAATACTATTTTTGGGTGGATCCTAAGTGGACTAGTGTCGGAACCAGGTACCACCATGACCACTCAGGTTGAGGAAATCTCAAACGAATACCTCAGTTCACAATAATCCCATTACTCTAATTTCCCCCCAAGCGGATAAGAGAATTAAAGCAGAAGCTATAGTCTTATCGCAACTAACAAATATGCTTCCAAGCTATCATATAAACAGCAAGCATTGGCAAAAGGTTTCACACCTAAAGCTAGCAGATCCCAACTGCAACACCCCCGCTCAAATAGACATTCTATTAGGCAGCGATCTCATACCTCAGATAATACTCGAGGGTGTAGAGAAAATTTCAAACAAACTATTGGCACAAAATACTATTTTTGGGTGGATCCTAAGTGGACTAGTTTCGGAACCAGTTACCACCATGACCACTCAGGTTGAGGAAATCTCAAACGAATACCTCAGTTCACAATAATCCCATTACTCTAATTTCCCCCCAAGCTGATAAGAGAATTAAAGCAGAAGCTATAGTCTTACCGCAACTAACAAATATGCTTCCAAGCTATCATATAAATAGCAAGCATTGGCAAAAGGTTTCACACCTAAAGCTAGCAGATCCCAACTGCAACACCCCCGCTCAAATAGACATTCTATTCAAACAAACTATTGGCACAAAATACTATTTTTGGGTGGATCCTAAGTGGACTAGTGTCGGAACCAGTTACCACCATGACCACTCAGGTTGAAGAAATCTCAAACGAATACCTCAGTTCAAAATAATCCCATTACTCTAAATTCCCCCCAAGCGGATAAGAGAATTAAAGCAGAAGCTATAGTCTTACCGCAACTAACAAATATGCTTCCAAGCTATCATATAAATAGCAAGCATTGGCAAAAGGTTTCACACCTAAAGCTAGCAGATCCCAACTGCAACACCCCCGCTCAAATAGACATTCTATTAGGCAGCGATCTCATATCTCAGATAATACTCGAGGGTGTTGAGAAAATTTCAAACAAACTATTGGCACAAAATACTATTTTTGGGTGGATCCTAAGTGGACTAGTGTCGGAACCAGTTACCACCATGACCACTCAGGTTGAGGAAATCTCAAACGAATACCTCAGTTCACAATAATCCCATTTCTCTAATTTCCCCCCAAGCTGATAAGAGAATTAAAGCAGAAGCTATAGTCTTACCGCAACTAACAAATATGCTTCCAAGCTATCATATAAATAGCAAGCATTGGCAAAAGGTTTCACACCTAAAGCTAGCAGATCCCAACTGCAACACCCCCGCTCAAATAGACATTCTATTAGGCAGCGATCTCATATCTCAGATAATACTCGAGGGTGTTGAGAAAATTTCAAACAAACTATTGGCACAAAATACTATTTTTGGGTGGATCCTAAGTGGACTAGTTTCGGAACCAGTTACCACCATGACCACTCAGGTTGAGGAAATCTCAAACGAATACCTCAGTTCCCCCAAGCGGAAAAGAGAATTAAAGCAGAAGCTATAGTCTTACCGCAACTAACAAATATGCTTCCAAGCTATCATATAAATAGCAAGCATTGGCGAAAGGTTTCACACCTAAAGCTAGCAGATCCCAACTGCAACACCCCCGCTCAAATAAACATTCTATTAGGCAGCGATCTCATACCTCAGATAATACTCGAGGGGGTGTTGAGAAAATTTCAAACAAACTATTGGCACAAAATACTATTTTTGGGTGGCTCCTAAGAGGAGTAGTTTCGGAACCAGTTACCACCATGACCACTCAGGTTGAAGAAATCTCAAACGAATACCTTAGTTCACAATAATCCCATTACTCTAATTTCCCCCCAAGCGGATAAGAGAATTAAAGCAGAAGCTATAGTCTTACCGCAACTAACAAATATGCTTCCAAGCTATCATATAAATAGCAAGCACTGGCAAAAGGTTTTACACCTAACGCTAGCAGATCCCACCTGCAACACCCCCGCTCAAATAGACATTCTATTAGGCAGCGATCTCATACCTCAGATAATACTCGAGGGTGTTGAGAAAATTTCAAACAAACTATTGGCACAAAATACTATTTCTGGGTGGATCCTAAGTGGACTAGTTTCGGAACCAGTTACCACCATGACCACTCAGGTTGAGGAAATCTCAAACGAATACCTCAGTTCCCCCAAGCGGAAAAGAGAATTAAAGCAGAAGCTATAGTCTTACCGCAACTAACAAATATGCTTCCAAGCTATCATATAAATAGCAAGCATTGGCAAAAGGTTTCACACCTAAAGCTAGCAGATCCCAACTGCAACACCCCCGCTCAAATAAACATTCTATTAGGCAGCGATCTCATACCTCAGATAATACTCGAGGGGGTGTTGAGAAAATTTCAAACAAACTATTGGCACAAAATACTATTTTTGGGTGGCTCCTAAGAGGACTAGTTTCGGAACCAGTTACCACCATGACCACTCAGGTTGAAGACATCTCAAACGAATACCTTAGTTCACAATAATCCCATTACTCTAATTTCCCCCCAAGCGGATAAGAGAATTAAAGCAGAAGCTATAGTCTTACCGCAACTAACAAATATGCTTCCAAGCTATCATATAAATAGCAAGCATTGGAAAAAGGTTTCACACCTAAAGCTAGCAGATCCCACCTGCAACACCCCCGCTAAAATAGACATTCTATTAGGCAGCGATCTCATACCTCAGATAATACTCGAGGGTGTTGAGAAAATTTCAAACAAACTATTGGCACAAAATACTATTTCTGGGTGGATCCTAAGTGGACTAGTTTCGGAACCAGTTACCACCATGACCACTCAGGTTGAGGAAATCTCAAACGAATACCTCAGTTCACAATAATCCCATTACTCTAATTTCCCCCCAAGCTGATAAGAGAATTAAAGCAGAAGCTATAGTCTTACCGCAACTAACAAATATGCTTCCTAGCTATCATATAAATAGCAAGCATTGGCAAAAGGTTTCACACCTAAAGCTAGCAGATCCCAACTGCAACACCCCCGCTCAAATAGACATTCTATTAGGCAGCGATCTCATATCTCAGATAATACTCGAGGGTGTTGAGAAAATTTCAAACAAACTATTGGCACAAAATACTATTTTTGGGTGGATCCTAAGTGGACTAGTGTCGGAACCAGGTACCACCATGACCACTCAGGTTGAGGAAATCTCAAACGAATACCTCAGTTCACAATAATCCCATTACTCTAATTTCCCCCCAAGCGGATAAGAGAATTAAAGCAGAAGCTATAGTCTTATTGCAACTAACAAATATGCTTCCAAGCTATCATATAAACAGCAAGCATTGGCAAAAGGTTTCACACCTAAAGCTAGCAGATCCCAACTGCAACACCCCCGCTCAAATAGACATTCTATTAGGCAGCGATCTCATACCTCAGATAATACTCGAGGGTGTAGAGAAAATTTCAAACAAACTATTGGCACAAAATACTATTTTTGGGTGGATCCTAAGTGGACTAGTTTTGGAACCAGTTACCACCATGACCACTCAGGTTGAGGAAATCTCAAACGAATACCTCAGTTCACAATAATCCCATTACTCTAATTTCCCCCCAAGCTGATAAGAGAATTAAAGCAGAAGCTATAGTCTTACCGCAACTAACAAATATGCTTCCAAGCTATCATATAAATAGCAAGCATTGGCAAAAGGTTTCACACCTAAAGCTAGCAGATCCCAACTGCAACACCCCCGCTCAAATAGACATTCTATTAGGCAGCGATCTCATATCTCAGATAATACTCGAGGGTGTTGAGAAAATTTCAAACAAACTATTGGCACAAAATACAATTTTTGGGTGGATCCTAAGTGGACTACTTTCGGAACCAGTTACCACCATGACCACTCAGGTTAAGGAAATCTCAAACGAATACCTCAGTTCACAATAATCCCATTACTCTAATTTCCCCCCAAGCGGATAAGAGAATTAAAGCAGAAGCTATAGTCTTACCGCAACTAACAAATATGCTTCCAAGCTATCATATAAATAGCAAGCATTGGCAAAAGGTTTCACACCTAAAGCTAGCAGATCCCAACTGCAACACCCCCGCTCAAATAGACATTCTATTAGGCAGCGATCTCATATCTCAGATAATACTCGAGGGTGTTGAGAAAATTTCAAACAAACTATTGGCACAAAATACTATTTTTGGGTGGATCCTAAGTGGACTAGTGTCGGAACCAGTTACCACCATGACCACTCAGGTTGAGGAAATCTCAAACGAATACCTCTGTTCACAATAATCCCATTTCTCTAATTTCCCCCCAAGCTGATAAGAGAATTAAAGCAGAAGCTATAGTCTTACCGCAACTAACAAATATGCTTCCAAGCTATCATATAAATAGCAAGCATTGGCAAAAGGTTTCACACCTAAAGCTAGCAGATCCCAACTGCAACACCCCCGCTCAAATAGACATTCTATTAGGCAGCGATCTCATATCTCAGATAATACTCGAGGGTGTTGAGAAAATTTCAAACAAACTATTGGCACAAAATACTATTTTTGGGTGGATCCTAAGTGGACTAGTGTCGGAACCAGTTGCCACCATGACCACTCAGGTTGAGGAAATCTCAAACGAATACCTCTGTTCACAATAATCCCATTTCTCTAATTTCCCCCCAAGCTGATAAGAGAATTAAAGCAGAAGCTATAGTCTTACCGCAACTAACAAATATGCTTCCAAGCTATCATATAAATAGCAAGCATTGGCAAAAGGTTTCACACCTAAAGCTAGCAGATCCCAACTGCAACACCCCCGCTCAAATAGACATTCTATTAGGCAGCGATCTCATATCTCAGATAATACTCGAGGGTGTTGAGAAAATTTCAAACAAACTATTGGCACAAAATACTATTTTTGGGTGGATCCTAAGTGGACTAGTGTTGGAACCAGTTACCACCATGACCACTCAGGTTGAGGAAATCTCAAACGAATACCTCAGTTCACAATAATCCCATTACTCTAATTTCCCCCCAAGCGGATAAGAGAATTAAAGCAGAAGCTATAGTCTTACCGCAACTAACAAATATGCTTCCAAGCTATCATATAAATAGCAAGCACTGGCAAAAGGTTTTACACCTAACGCTAGCAGATCCCACCTGCAACACCCCCGCTCAAATAGACATTCTATTAGGCAGCGATCTCATACCTCAGATAATACTCGAGGGTGTTGAGAAAATTTCAAACAAACTATTGGCACAAAATACTATTTCTGGGTGGATCCTAAGTGGACTAGTTTCGGAACCAGTTACCACCATGACCACTCAGGTTGAGGAAATCTCAAACGAATACCTCAGTTCCCCCAAGCGGAAAAGAGAATTAAAGCAGAAGCTATAGTCTTACCGCAACTAACAAATATGCTTCCAAGCTATCATATAAATAGCAAGCATTGGCAAAAGGTTTCACACCTAAAGCTAGCAGATCCCAACTGCAACACCCCCGCTCAAATAAACATTCTATTAGGCAGCGATCTCATACCTCAGATAATACTCGAGGGGGTGTTGAGAAAATTTCAAACAAACTATTGGCACAAAATACTATTTTTGGGTGGCTCCTAAGAGGACTAGTTTCGGAACCAGTTACCACCATGACCACTCAGGTTGAAGAAATCTCAAACGAATACCTTAGTTCACAATAATCCCATTACTCTAATTTCCCCCCAAGCGGATAAGAGAATTAAAGCAGAAGCTATAGTCTTACCGCAACTAACAAATATGCTTCCAAGCTATCATATAAATAGCAAGCATTGGAAAAAGGTTTCACACCTAAAGCTAGCAGATCCCACCTGCAACACCCCCGCTAAAATAGACATTCTATTAGGCAGCGATCTCATACCTCAGATAATACTCGAGGGTGTTGAGAAAATTTCAAACAAACTATTGGCACAAAATACTATTTCTGGGTGGATCCTAAGTGGACTAGTTTCGGAACCAGTTACCACCATGACCACTCAGGTTGAGGAAATCTCAAACGAATACCTCAGTTCACAATAATCCCATTACTCTAATTTCCCCCCAAGCTGATAAGAGAATTAAAGCAGAAGCTATAGTCTTACCGCAACTAACAAATATGCTTCCTAGCTATCATATAAATAGCAAGCATTGGCAAAAGGTTTCACACCTAAAGCTAGCAGATCCCAACTGCAACACCCCCGCTCAAATAGACATTCTATTAGGCAGCGATCTCATATCTCAGATAATACTCGAGGGTGTTGAGAAAATTTCAAACAAACTATTGGCACAAAATACTATTTTTGGGTGGATCCTAAGTGGACTAGTGTCGGAACCAGGTACCACCATGACCACTCAGGTTGAGGAAATCTCAAACGAATACCTCAGTTCACAATAATCCCATTACTCTAATTTCCCCCCAAGCGGATAAGAGAATTAAAGCAGAAGCTATAGTCTTATTGCAACTAACAAATATGCTTCCAAGCTATCATATAAACAGCAAGCATTGGCAAAAGGTTTCACACCTAAAGCTAGCAGATCCCAACTGCAACACCCCCGCTCAAATAGACATTCTATTAGGCAGCGATCTCATACCTCAGATAATACTCGAGGGTGTAGAGAAAATTTCAAACAAACTATTGGCACAAAATACTATTTTTGGGTGGATCCTAAGTGGACTAGTTTTGGAACCAGTTACCACCATGACCACTCAGGTTGAGGAAATCTCAAACGAATACCTCAGTTCACAATAATCCCATTACTCTAATTTCCCCCCAAGCTGATAAGAGAATTAAAGCAGAAGCTATAGTCTTACCGCAACTAACAAATATGCTTCCAAGCTATCATATAAATAGCAAGCATTGGCAAAAGGTTTCACACCTAAAGCTAGCAGATCCCAACTGCAACACCCCCGCTCAAATAGACATTCTATTAGGCAGCGATCTCATATCTCAGATAATACTCGAGGGTGTTGAGAAAATTTCAAACAAACTATTGGCACAAAATACAATTTTTGGGTGGATCCTAAGTGGACTACTTTCGGAACCAGTTACCACCATGACCACTCAGGTTAAGGAAATCTCAAACGAATACCTCAGTTCACAATAATCCCATTACTCTAATTTCCCCCCAAGCGGATAAGAGAATTAAAGCAGAAGCTATAGTCTTACCGCAACTAACAAATATGCTTCCAAGCTATCATATAAATAGCAAGCATTGGCAAAAGGTTTCACACCTAAAGCTAGCAGATCCCAACTGCAACACCCCCGCTCAAATAGACATTCTATTAGGCAGCGATCTCATATCTCAGATAATACTCGAGGGTGTTGAGAAAATTTCAAACAAACTATTGGCACAAAATACTATTTTTGGGTGGATCCTAAGTGGACTAGTGTCGGAACCAGTTACCACCATGACCACTCAGGTTGAAGAAATCTCAAACGAATACCTCAGTTCAAAATAATCCCATTACTCTAAATTCCCCCCAAGCGGATAAGAGAATTAAAGCAGAAGCTATAGTCTTACCGCAACTAACAAATATGCTTCCAAGCTATCATATAAATAGCAAGCATTGGCAAAAGGTTTCACACCTAAAGCTAGCAGATCCCAACTGCAACACCCCCGCTCAAATAGACATTCTATTAGGCAGCGATCTCATATCTCAGATAATACTCGAGGGTGTTGAGAAAATTTCAAACAAACTATTGGCACAAAATACAATTTTTGGGTGGATCCTAAGTGGACTACTTTCGGAACCAGTTACCACCATGACCACTCAGGTTAAGGAAATCTCAAACGAATACCTCAGTTCACAATAATCCCATTTCTCTAATTTCCCCCCAAGCTGATAAGAGAATTAAAGCAGAAGCTATAGTCTTACCGCAACTAACAAATATGCTTCCAAGCTATCACATAAATAGCAAGCATTGGCAAAAGGTTTCACACCTAAAGCTAGCAGATCCCAACTGCAACACCCCCGCTCAAATAGACATTCTATTAGGCAGCGATCTCATATCTCAGATAATACTCGAGGGTGTTGAGAAAATTTCAAACAAACTATTGGCACAAAATACTATTTTTGGGTGGATCCTAAGTGGACTAGTGTCGGAACCAGTTACCACCATGACCACTCAGGTTGAAGAAATCTCAAACGAATACCTCAGTTCAAAATAATCCCATTACTCTAAATTCCCCCCAAGCGGATAAGAGAATTAAAGCAGAAGCTATAGTCTTACCGCAACTAACAAATATGCTTCCAAGCTATCATATAAATAGCAAGCATTGGCAAAAGGTTTCACACCTAAAGCTAGCAGATCCCAACTGCAACACCCCCGCTCAAATAGACATTCTATTAGGCAGCGATCTCATATCTCAGATAATACTCGAGGGTGTTGAGAAAATTTCAAACAAACTATTGGCACAAAATACTATTTTTGGGTGGATCCTAAGTGGACTAGTGTTGGAACCAGTTACCACCATGACCACTCAGGTTGAGGAAATCTCAAACGAATACCTCAGTTCACAATAATCCCATTACTCTATTTTCCCCCCAAGCGGATAAGAGAATTAAAGCAGAAGCTATAGTCTTACCGCAACTAACAAATATGCTTCCAAGCTATCATATAAATAGCAAGCATTGGCAAAAGGTTTCACACCTAAAGCTAGCAGATCCCAACTGCAACACCCCCGCTCAAATAGGCATTCTATTAGGCAGCGATCTCATATCTCAGATAATACTCGAGGGTGTTGAGAAAATTTCAAACAAACTATTGGCACAAAATACAATTTTTGGGTGGATCCTAAGTGGACTACTTTCGGAACCAGTTACCACCATGACCACTCAGGTTAAGGAAATCTCAAACGAATACCTCAGTTCACAATAATCCCATTACTCTAACTTCCCCCCAAGCGGATAAGAGAATTAAAGCAGAAGCTATAGTCTTACCGCAACTAACAAATATGCTTCCAAGCTATCATATAAATAGCAAGCATTGGCAAAAGGTTTCACACCTAAAGCTAGCAGATCCCAACTGCAACACCCCCGCTCAAATAGACATTCTATTAGGCAGCGATCTCATATCTCAGATAATACTCGAGGGTGTTGAGAAAATTTCAAACAAACTATTGGCACAAAATACTATTTTTGGGTGGATCCTAAGTGGACTAGTGTCGGAACCAGTTACCACCATGACCACTCAGGTTGAGGAAATCTCAAACGAATACCTCTGTTCACAATAATCCCATTTCTCTAATTTCCCCCCAAGCTGATAAGAGAATTAAAGCAGAAGCTATAGTCTTACCGCAACTAACAAATATGCTTCCAAGCTATCATATAAATAGCAAGCATTGGCAAAAGGTTTCACACCTAAAGCTAGCAGATCCCAACTGCAACACCCCCGCTCAAATAGACATTCTATTAGGCAGCGATCTCATATCTCAGATAATACTCGAGGGTGTTGAGAAAATTTCAAACAAACTATTGGCACAAAATACTATTTTTGGGTGGATCCTAAGTGGACTAGTGTCGGAACCAGTTACCACCATGACCACTCAGGTTGAGGAAATCTCAAACGAATACCTCAGTTCACAATAATCCCATTTCTCTAATTTCCCCCCAAGCTGATAAGAGAATTAAAGCAGAAGCTATAGTCTTACCGCAACTAACAAATATGCTTCCAAGCTATCATATAAATAGCAAGCATTGGCAAAAGGTTTCATACCTAAAGCTAGCAGATCCCAACTGCAACACCCCCGCTCAAATAGACATTCTATTAGGCAGCGATCTCATATCTCAGATAATACTCGAAGGTTTTGAGAAAATTTCAAACAAACTATTGGCACAAAATACTATTTTTGGGTGGATCCTAAGTGGACTAGTGTCGGAACCAGTTACCACCATGACCACTCAGGTTGAAGAAATCTCAAACGAATACCTCAGTTCAAAATAATCCCATTACTCTAAATTCCCCCCAAGCGGATAAGAGAATTAAAGCAGAAGCTATAGTCTTACCGCAACTAACAAATATGCTTCCTAGCTATCATATAAATAGCAAGCATTGGCAAAAGGTTTCACACCTAAAGCTAGCAGATCCCAACTGCAACACCCCCGCTCAAATAGACATTCTATTAGGCAGCGATCTCATATCTCAGATAATACTCGAGGGTGTTGAGAAAATTTCAAACAAACTATTGGCACAAAATACTATTTTTGGGTGGATCCTAAGTGGACTAGTTTCGGAACCAGTTACCACCATGACCACTCAGGTTGAGGAAATCTCAAACGAATACCTCAGTTCCCCCAAGCGGAAAAGAGAATTAAAGCAGAAGCTATAGTCTTACCGCAACTAACAAATATGCTTCCAAGCTATCATATAAATAGCAAGCATTGGCGAAAGGTTTCACACCTAAAGCTAGCAGATCCCAACTGCAACACCCCCGCTCAAATAAACATTCTATAAGGCAGCGATCTCATAACTCAGATAATACTCGAGGGGGTGTTGAGAAAATTTCAAACAAACTATTGGCACAAAATACTATTTTTGGGTGGCTCCTAAGAGGAGTAGTTTCGGAACCAGTTACCACCATGACCACTCAGGTTGAAGAAATCTCAAACGAATACCTTAGTTCACAATAATCCCATTACTCTAACTTCCCCCCAAGCGGATAAGAGAATTAAAGCAGAAGCTATAGTCTTACCGCAACTAACAAATATGCTTCCAAGCTATCATATAAATAGCAAGCATTGGCAAAAGGTTTTACACCAAACGCTAGCAGATCCCACCTGCAACACCCCCGCTCAAATAGACATTCTATTAGGCAGCGATCTCATACCTCAGATAATACTCGAGGGTGTTGAGAAAATTTCAAACAAACTATTGGCACAAAATACTATTTCTGGGTGGATCCTAAGTGGACTAGTTTCGGAACCAGTTACCACCATGACCACTCAGGTTGAGGAAATCTCAAACGAATACCTCAGTTCCCCCAAGCGGAAAAGAGAATTAAAGCAGAAGCTATAGTCTTACCGCAACTAACAAATATGCTTCCAAGCTATCATATAAATAGCAAGCATTGGCAAAAGGTTTCACACCTAAAGCTAGCAGATCCCAACTGCAACACCCCCGCTCAAATAAACATTCTATTAGGCAGCGATCTCATACCACAGATAATACTCGAGGGGGTGTTGAGAAAATTTCAAACAAACTATTGGCACAAAATACTATTTTTGGGTGGCTCCTAAGAGGACTAGTTTCGGAACCAGTTACCACCATGACCACTCAGGTTGAAGAAATCTCAAACGAATACCTCAGTTCAAAATAATCCCATTACTCTAAATTCCCCCCAAGCGGATAAGAGAATTAAAGCAGAAGCTATAGTCTTACCGCAACTAACAAATATGCTTCCAAGCTATCATATAAATAGCAAGCATTGGCAAAAGGTTTCACACCTAAAGCTAGCAGATCCCAACTGCAACACCCCCGCTCAAATAGACATTCTATTAGGCAGCGATCTCATATCTCAGATAATACTCGAGGGTGTTGAGAAAATTTCAAACAAACTATTGGCACAAAATACTATTTTTGGGTGGATCCTAAGTGGACTAGTGTTGGAACCAGTTACCACCATGACCACTCAGGTTGAGGAAATCTCAAACGAATACCTCAGTTCACAATAATCCCATTACTCTATTTTCCCCCCAAGCGGATAAGAGAATTAAAGCAGAAGCTATAGTCTTACCGCAACTAACAAATATGCTTCCAAGCTATCATATAAATAGCAAGCATTGGCAAAAGGTTTCACACCTAAAGCTAGCAGATCCCAACTGCAACACCCCCGCTCAAATAGGCATTCTATTAGGCAGCGATCTCATATCTCAGATAATACTCGAGGGTGTTGAGAAAATTTCAAACAAACTATTGGCACAAAATACAATTTTTGGGTGGATCCTAAGTGGACTACTTTCGGAACCAGTTACCACCATGACCACTCAGGTTAAGGAAATCTCAAACGAATACCTCAGTTCACAATAATCCCATTACTCTAACTTCCCCCCAAGCGGATAAGAGAATTAAAGCAGAAGCTATAGTCTTACCGCAACTAACAAATATGCTTCCAAGCTATCATATAAATAGCAAGCATTGGCAAAAGGTTTCACACCTAAAGCTAGCAGATCCCAACTGCAACACCCCCGCTCAAATAGACATTCTATTAGGCAGCGATCTCATATCTCAGATAATACTCGAGGGTGTTGAGAAAATTTCAAACAAACTATTGGCACAAAATACTATTTTTGGGTGGATCCTAAGTGGACTAGTGTCGGAACCAGTTACCACCATGACCACTCAGGTTGAGGAAATCTCAAACGAATACCTCTGTTCACAATAATCCCATTTCTCTAATTTCCCCCCAAGCTGATAAGAGAATTAAAGCAGAAGCTATAGTCTTACCGCAACTAACAAATATGCTTCCAAGCTATCATATAAATAGCAAGCATTGGCAAAAGGTTTCACACCTAAAGCTAGCAGATCCCAACTGCAACACCCCCGCTCAAATAGACATTCTATTAGGCAGCGATCTCATATCTCAGATAATACTCGAGGGTGTTGAGAAAATTTCAAACAAACTATTGGCACAAAATACTATTTTTGGGTGGATCCTAAGTGGACTAGTGTCGGAACCAGTTACCACCATGACCACTCAGGTTGAGGAAATCTCAAACGAATACCTCAGTTCACAATAATCCCATTTCTCTAATTTCCCCCCAAGCTGATAAGAGAATTAAAGCAGAAGCTATAGTCTTACCGCAACTAACAAATATGCTTCCAAGCTATCATATAAATAGCAAGCATTGGCAAAAGGTTTCACACCTAAAGCTAGCAGATCCCAACTGCAACACCCCCGCTCAAATAGACATTCTATTAGGCAGCGATCTCATATCTCAGATAATACTCGAGGGTGTTGAGAAAATTTCAAACAAACTATTGGCACAAAATACTATTTTTGGGTGGATCCTAAGTGGACTAGTGTCGGAACCAGTTACCACCATGACCACTCAGGTTGAAGAAATCTCAAACGAATACCTCAGTTCAAAATAATCCCATTACTCTAAATTCCCCCCAAGCGGATAAGAGAATTAAAGCAGAAGCTATAGTCTTACCGCAACTAACAAATATGCTTCCTAGCTATCATATAAATAGCAAGCATTGGCAAAAGGTTTCACACCTAAAGCTAGCAGATCCCAACTGCAACACCCCCGCTCAAATAGACATTCTATTAGGCAGCGATCTCATATCTCAGATAATACTCGAGGGTGTTGAGAAAATTTCAAACAAACTATTGGCACAAAATACTATTTTTGGGTGGATCCTAAGTGGACTAGTTTCGGAACCAGTTACCACCATGACCACTCAGGTTGAGGAAATCTCAAACGAATACCTCAGTTCCCCCAAGCGGAAAAGAGAATTAAAGCAGAAGCTATAGTCTTACCGCAACTAACAAATATGCTTCCAAGCTATCATATAAATAGCAAGCATTGGCGAAAGGTTTCACACCTAAAGCTAGCAGATCCCAACTGCAACACCCCCGCTCAAATAAACATTCTATAAGGCAGCGATCTCATAACTCAGATAATACTCGAGGGGGTGTTGAGAAAATTTCAAACAAACTATTGGCACAAAATACTATTTTTGGGTGGCTCCTAAGAGGAGTAGTTTCGGAACCAGTTACCACCATGACCACTCAGGTTGAAGAAATCTCAAACGAATACCTTAGTTCACAATAATCCCATTACTCTAACTTCCCCCCAAGCGGATAAGAGAATTAAAGCAGAAGCTATAGTCTTACCGCAACTAACAAATATGCTTCCAAGCTATCATATAAATAGCAAGCATTGGCAAAAGGTTTTACACCAAACGCTAGCAGATCCCACCTGCAACACCCCCGCTCAAATAGACATTCTATTAGGCAGCGATCTCATACCTCAGATAATACTCGAGGGTGTTGAGAAAATTTCAAACAAACTATTGGCACAAAATACTATTTCTGGGTGGATCCTAAGTGGACTAGTTTCGGAACCAGTTACCACCATGACCACTCAGGTTGAGGAAATCTCAAACGAATACCTCAGTTCCCCCAAGCGGAAAAGAGAATTAAAGCAGAAGCTATAGTCTTACCGCAACTAACAAATATGCTTCCAAGCTATCATATAAATAGCAAGCATTGGCAAAAGGTTTCACACCTAAAGCTAGCAGATCCCAACTGCAACACCCCCGCTCAAATAAACATTCTATTAGGCAGCGATCTCATACCACAGATAATACTCGAGGGGGTGTTGAGAAAATTTCAAACAAACTATTGGCACAAAATACTATTTTTGGGTGGATCCTAAGAGGACTAGTTTCGGAACCAGTTACCACCATGACCACTCAGGTTGAAGAAATCTCAAACGAATACCTCAGTTCAAAATAATCCCATTACTCTAAATTCCCCCCAAGCGGATAAGAGAATTAAAGCAGAAGCTATAGTCTTACCGCAACTAACAAATATGCTTCCAAGCTATCATATAAATAGCAAGCATTGGCAAAAGGTTTCACACCTAAAGCTAGCAGATCCCAACTGCAACACCCCCGCTCAAATAGACATTCTATTAGGCAGCGATCTCATATCTCAGATAATACTCGAGGGTGTTGAGAAAATTTCAAACAAACTATTGGCACAAAATACTATTTTTGGGTGGATCCTAAGTGGACTAGTGTTGGAACCAGTTACCACCATGACCACTCAGGTTGAGGAAATCTCAAACGAATACCTCAGTTCACAATAATCCCATTACTCTATTTTCCCCCCAAGCGGATAAGAGAATTAAAGCAGAAGCTATAGTCTTACCGCAACTAACAAATATGCTTCCAAGCTATCATATAAATAGCAAGCATTGGCAAAAGGTTTCACACCTAAAGCTAGCAGATCCCAACTGCAACACCCCCGCTCAAATAGGCATTCTATTAGGCAGCGATCTCATATCTCAGATAATACTCGAGGGTGTTGAGAAAATTTCAAACAAACTATTGGCACAAAATACAATTTTTGGGTGGATCCTAAGTGGACTACTTTCGGAACCAGTTACCACCATGACCACTCAGGTTAAGGAAATCTCAAACGAATACCTCAGTTCACAATAATCCCATTACTCTAACTTCCCCCCAAGCGGATAAGAGAATTAAAGCAGAAGCTATAGTCTTACCGCAACTAACAAATATGCTTCCAAGCTATCATATAAATAGCAAGCATTGGCAAAAGGTTTCACACCTAAAGCTAGCAGATCCCAACTGCAACACCCCCGCTCAAATAGACATTCTATTAGGCAGCGATCTCATATCTCAGATAATACTCGAGGGTGTTGAGAAAATTTCAAACAAACTATTGGCACAAAATACTATTTTTGGGTGGATCCTAAGTGGACTAGTGTCGGAACCAGTTACCACCATGACCACTCAGGTTGAGGAAATCTCAAACGAATACCTCTGTTCACAATAATCCCATTTCTCTAATTTCCCCCCAAGCTGATAAGAGAATTAAAGCAGAAGCTATAGTCTTACCGCAACTAACAAATATGCTTCCAAGCTATCATATAAATAGCAAGCATTGGCAAAAGGTTTCACACCTAAAGCTAGCAGATCCCAACTGCAACACCCCCGCTCAAATAGACATTCTATTAGGCAGCGATCTCATATCTCAGATAATACTCGAGGGTGTTGAGAAAATTTCAAACAAACTATTGGCACAAAATACTATTTTTGGGTGGATCCTAAGTGGACTAGTGTCGGAACCAGTTACCACCATGACCACTCAGGTTGAGGAAATCTCAAACGAATACCTCAGTTCACAATAATCCCATTTCTCTAATTTCCCCCCAAGCTGATAAGAGAATTAAAGCAGAAGCTATAGTCTTACCGCAACTAACAAATATGCTTCCAAGCTATCATATAAATAGCAAGCATTGGCAAAAGGTTTCACACCTAAAGCTAGCAGATCCCAACTGCAACACCCCCGCTCAAATAGACATTCTATTAGGCAGCGATCTCATATCTCAGATAATACTCGAGGGTGTTGAGAAAATTTCAAACAAACTATTGGCACAAAATACTATTTTTGGGTGGATCCTAAGTGGACTAGTGTCGGAACCAGTTACCACCATGACCACTCAGGTTGAAGAAATCTCAAACGAATACCTCAGTTCAAAATAATCCCATTACTCTAAATTCCCCCCAAGCGGATAAGAGAATTAGAGCAGAAGCTATAGTCTTACCGCAACTAACAAATATGCTTCCTAGCTATCATATAAATAGCAAGCATTGGCAAAAGGTTTCACACCTAAAGAACACCCCCGCTCAAATAGACATTCTATTAGGCAGCGATCTTATATCTCAGATAATACTCGAGGGTGTTGAGAAAATTTCAAACAAACTATTGGCACAAAATACTATTTTTGGGTGGATCCTAAGTGGACTAGTTTCGGAACCAGTTACCACCATGACCACTCAGGTTGAGGAAATCTCAAACGAATACCTCAGTTCCCCCAAGCGGAAAAGAGAATTAAAGCAGAAGCTATAGTCTTACCGCAACTAACAAATATGCTTCCAAGCTATCATATAAATAGCAAGCATTGGCGAAAGGTTTCACACCTAAAGCTAGCAGATCCCAACTGCAACACCCCCGCTCAAATAAACATTCTATAAGGCAGCGATCTCATAACTCAGATAATACTCGAGGGGGTGTTGAGAAAATTTCAAACAAACTATTGGCACAAAATACTATTTTTGGGTGGCTCCTAAGAGGAGTAGTTTCGGAACCAGTTACCACCATGACCACTCAGGTTGAAGAAATCTCAAACGAATACCTTAGTTCACAATAATCCCATTACTCTAACTTCCCCCCAAGCGGATAAGAGAATTAAAGCAGAAGCTATAGTCTTACCGCAACTAACAAATATGCTTCCAAGCTATCATATAAATAGCAAGCATTGGCAAAAGGTTTTACACCAAACGCTAGCAGATCCCACCTGCAACACCCCCGCTCAAATAGACATTCTATTAGGCAGCGATCTCATACCTCAGATAATACTCGAGGGTGTTGAGAAAATTTCAAACAAACTATTGGCACAAAATACTATTTCTGGGTGGATCCTAAGTGGACTAGTTTCGGAACCAGTTACCACCATGACCACTCAGGTTGAGGAAATCTCAAACGAATACCTCTGTTCACAATAATCCCATTTCTCTAATTTCCCCCCAAGCTGATAAGAGAATTAAAGCAGAAGCTATAGTCTTACCGCAACTAACAAATATGCTTCCAAGCTATCATATAAATAGCAAGCATTGGCAAAAGGTTTCACACCTAAAGCTAGCAGATCCCAACTGCAACACCCCCGCTCAAATAGACATTCTATTAGGCAGCGATCTCATATCTCAGATAATACTCGAGGGTGTTGAGAAAATTTCAAACAAACTATTGGCACAAAATACTATTTTTGGGTGGATCCTAAGTGGACAAGTGTTGGAACCAGTTACCACCATGACCACTCAGGTTGAGGAAATCTCAAACGAATACCTCAGTTCACAATAATCCCATTACTCTATTTTCCCCCCAAGCGGATAAGAGAAATAAAGCAGAAGCTATAGTCTTACCGCAACTAACAAATATGCTTCCAAGCTATCATATAAATAGCAAGCATTGGCAAAAGGTTTCACACCTAAAGCTAGCAGATCCCAACTGCAACACCCCCGCTCAAATAGACATTCTATTAGGCAGCGATCTCATATCTCAGATAATACTCGAGGGTGTTGAGAAAATTTCAAACAAACTATTGGCACAAAATACAATTTTTGGGTGGATCCTAAGTGGACTACTTTCGGAACCAGTTACCACCATGACCACTCAGGTTAAGGAAATCTCAAACGAATACCTCAGTTCACAATAATCCCATTACTCTAACTTCCCCCCAAGCGGATAAGAGAATTAAAGCAGAAGCTATAGTCTTACCGCAACTAACAAATATGCTTCCAAGCTATCATATAAATAGCAAGCATTGGCAAAAGGTTTCACACCTAAAGCTAGCAGATCCCAACTGCAACACCCCCGCTCAAATAGACATTCTATTAGGCAGCGATCTCATATCTCAGATAATACTCGAGGGTGTTGAGAAAATTTCAAACAAACTATTGGCACAAAATACTATTTTTGGGTGGATCCTAAGTGGACTAGTGTCGGAACCAGTTACCACCATGACCACTCAGGTTGAAGAAATCTCAAACGAATACCTCAGTTCAAAATAATCCCATTACTCTAACTTCCCCCCAAGCTGATAAGAGAATTAAAGCAGAAGCTATAGTCTTACCGCAACTAACAAATATGCTTCCAAGCTATCATATAAATAGCAAGCATTGGCAAAAGGTTTCACACCTAAAGCTAGCAGATCCCAACTGCAACACCCCCGCTCAAATAGACATTCTATTAGGCAGCGATCTCATATCTCAGATAATACTCGAGGGTGTTGAGAAAATTTCAAACAAACTATTGGCACAAAATACTATTTTTGGGTGGATCCTAAGTGGACTAGTGTCGGAACCAGTTACCACCATGACCACTCAGGTTGAGGAAATCTCAAACGAATACCTCTGTTCACAATAATCCCATTTCTCTAATTTCCCCCCAAGCTGATAAGAGAATTAAAGCAGAAGCTATAGTCTTACCGCAACTAACAAATATGCTTCCAAGCTATCATATAAATAGCAAGCATTGGCAAAAGGTTTCACACCTAAAGCTAGCAGATCCCAACTGCAACACCCCCGCTCAAATAGACATTCTATTAGGCAGCGATCTCATATCTCAGATAATACTCGAGGGTGTTGAGAAAATTTCAAACAAACTATTGGCACAAAATACTATTTTTGGGTGGATCCTAAGTGGACTAGTGTCGGAACCAGTTACCACCATGACCACTCAGGTTGAGGAAATCTCAAACGAATACCTCAGTTCACAATAATCCCATTTCTCTAATTTCCCCCCAAGCTGATAAGAGAATTAAAGCAGAAGCTATAGTCTTACCGCAACTAACAAATATGCTTCCAAGCTATCATATAAATAGCAAGCATTGGCAAAAGGTTTCACACCTAAAGCTAGCAGATCCCAACTGCAACACCCCCGCTCAAATAGACATTCTATTAGGCAGCGATCTCATATCTCAGATAATACTCGAGGGTGTTGAGAAAATTTCAAACAAACTATTGGCACAAAATACTATTTTTGGGTGGATCCTAAGTGGACTAGTGTCGGAACCAGTTACCACCATGACCACTCAGGTTGAAGAAATCTCAAACGAATACCTCAGTTCAAAATAATCCCATTACTCTAAATTCCCCCCAAGCGGATAAGAGAATTAAAGCAGAAGCTATAGTCTTACCGCAACTAACAAATATGCTTCCTAGCTATCATATAAATAGCAAGCATTGGCAAAAGGTTTCACACCTAAAGCTAGCAGATCCCAACTGCAACACCCCCGCTCAAATAGACATTCTATTAGGCAGCGATCTCATATCTCAGATAATACTCGAGGGTGTTGAGAAAATTTCAAACAAACTATTGGCACAAAATACTATTTTTGGGTGGATCCTAAGTGGACTAGTTTCGGAACCAGTTACCACCATGACCACTCAGGTTGAGGAAATCTCAAACGAATACCTCAGTTCCCCCAAGCGGAAAAGAGAATTAAAGCAGAAGCTATAGTCTTACCGCAACTAACAAATATGCTTCCAAGCTATCATATAAATAGCAAGCATTGGCGAAAGGTTTCACACCTAAAGCTAGCAGATCCCAACTGCAACACCCCCGCTCAAATAAACATTCTATAAGGCAGCGATCTCATAACTCAGATAATACTCGAGGGGGTGTTGAGAAAATTTCAAACAAACTATTGGCACAAAATACTATTTTTGGGTGGCTCCTAAGAGGAGTAGTTTCGGAACCAGTTACCACCATGACCACTCAGGTTGAAGAAATCTCAAACGAATACCTTAGTTCACAATAATCCCATTACTCTAACTTCCCCCCAAGCGGATAAGAGAATTAAAGCAGAAGCTATAGTCTTACCGCAACTAACAAATATGCTTCCAAGCTATCATATAAATAGCAAGCATTGGCAAAAGGTTTCACACCTAAAGCTAGCAGATCCCAACTGCAACACCCCCGCTCAAATAAACATTCTATTAGGCAGCGATCTCATACCACAGATAATACTCGAGGGGGTGTTGAGAAAATTTCAAACAAACTATTGGCACAAAATACTATTTTTGGGTGGCTCCTAAGAGGACTAGTTTCGGAACCAGTTACCACCATGACCACTCAGGTTGAAGAAATCTCAAACGAATACCTTAGTTCACAATAATCCCATTACTCTAATTTCCCCCCAAGCGGATAAGAGAATTAAAGCAGAAGCTATAGTCTTACCGCAACTAACAAATATGCTTCCAAGCTATCATATAAATAGCAAGCATTGGCAAAAGGTTTCACACCTAAAGCTAGCAGATCCCAACTGCAACACCCCCGCTCAAATAGACATTCTATTAGGCAGCGATCTCATATCTCAGATAATACTCGAGGGTGTTGAGAAAATTTCAAACAAACTATTGGCACAAAATACTATTTTTGGGTGGATCCTAAGTGGACTAGTGTCGGAACCAGTTACCACCATGACCACTCAGGTTGAAGAAATCTCAAACGAATACCTCAGTTCAAAATAATCCCATTACTCTAAATTCCCCCCAAGCGGATAAGAGAATTAAAGCAGAAGCTATAGTCTTACCGCAACTAACAAATATGCTTCCAAGCTATCATATAAATAGCAAGCATTGGCAAAAGGTTTCACACCTAACGCTAGCAGATCCCAACTGCAACACCCCCGCTCAAATAGACATTCTATTAGGCAGCGATCTCATATCTCAGATAATACTCGAGGGTGTTGAGAAAATTTCAAACAAACTATTGGCACAAAATACTATTTTTGGGCGGATCCTAAGTGGACTACTTGCGGAACCAGTTACCACCATGACCACTCAGGTTGAGGAAATCTCAAACGAATACCTCAGTTCACAATAATCCCATTACTCTATTTTCCCCCCAAGCGGATAAGAGAATTAAAGCAGAAGCTATAGTCTTACCGCAACTAACAAATATGCTTCCAAGCTATCATATAAATAGCAAGCATTGGCAAAAGGTTTCACACCTAAAGCTAGCAGATCCCAACTGCAACACCCCCGCTCAAATAGACATTCTATTAGGCAGCGATCTCATATCTCAGATAATACTCGAGGGTGTTGAGAAAATTTCAAACAAACTATTGGCACAAAATACTATTTTTGGGTGGATCCTAAGTGGACTAGTGTCGGAACCAGGTACCACCATGACCACTCAGGTTGAGGAAATCTCAAACGAATACCTCAGTTCACAATAATCCCATTACTCTAATTTCCCCCCAAGCGGATAAGAGAATTAAAGCAGAAGCTATAGTCTTATCGCAACTAACAAATATGCTTCCAAGCTATCATATAAACAGCAAGCATTGGCAAAAGGTTTCACACCTAAAGCTAGCAGATCCCAACTGCAACACCCCCGCTCAAATAGACATTCTATTAGGCAGCGATCTCATATCTCAGATAATACTCGAGGGTGTTGAGAAAATTTCAAACAAACTATTGTCACAAAATACTATTTTTGGGTGGATCCTAAGTGGACTAGTGTCGGAACCAGTTACCACCATGACCACTCAGGTTGAGGAAATCTCAAACGAATACCTCAGTTCACAATAATCCCATTACTCTAATTTCCCCCCAAGCGGATAAGAGAATTAAAGCAGAAGCTATAGTCTTACCGCAACTAACAAATATGCTTCCAAGCTATCATATAAATAGCAAGCATTGGCAAAAGGTTTCACACCTAAAGCTAGCAGATCCCAACTGCAACACCCCCGCTCAAATAGACATTCTATTAGGCAGCGATCTCATATCTCAGATAATACTCGAGGGTGTTGAGAAAATTTCAAACAAACTATTGGCACAAAATACTATTTTTGGGCGGATCCTAAGTGGACTACTTGCGGAACCAGTTACCACCATGACCACTCAGGTTGAGGAAATCTCAAACGAATACCTCAGTTCACAATAATCCCATTACTCTATTTTCCCCCCAAGCGGATAAGAGAATTAAAGCAGAAGCTATAGTCTTACCGAAACTAACAAATATGCTTCCAAGCTATCATATAAATAGCAAGCATTGGCAAAATGTTTCACACCTAAAGCTAGCAGATCCCAACTGCAACACCCCCGCTCAAATAGACATTCTATTAGGCAGCGATCTCATATCTCAGATAATACTCGAGGGTGTTGAGAAAATTTCAAACAAACTATTGGCACAAAATACTATTTTTGGGTGGATCCTAAGTGGACTAGTGTCGGAACCAGTTACCACCATGACCACTCAGGTTGAAGAAATCTCAAACGAATACCTCAGTTCACAATAATCCCATTACTCTAATTTCCCCCCAAGCTGATAAGAGAATTAAAGCAGAAGCTATAGTCTTACCGCAACTAACAAATATGCTTCCAAGCTATCATATAAATAGCAAGCATTGGCAAAAGGTTTCACACCTAAAGCTAGCAGATCCCAACTGCAACACCCCCGCTCAAATAGACATTCTATTAGGCAGCGATCTCATATCTCAGATAATACTCGAGGGTGTTGAGAAAATTTCAAACAAACTATTGGCACAAAATACTATTTTTGGGTGGATCCTAAGTGGACTAGTGTCGGAACCAGTTACCACCATGACCACTCAGGTTGAGGAAATCTCAAACGAATACCTCTGTTCACAATAATCCCATTTCTCTAATTTCCCCCCAAGCTGATAAGAGAATTAAAGCAGAAGCTATAGTCTTACCGCAACTAACAAATATGCTTCCAAGCTATCATATAAATAGCAAGCATTGGCAAAAGGTTTCACACCTAAAGCTAGCAGATCCCAACTGCAACACCCCCGCTCAAATAGACATTCTATTAGGCAGCGATCTCATATCTCAGATAATACTCGAGGGTGTTGAGAAAATTTCAAACAAACTATTGGCACAAAATACTATTTTTGGGTGGATCCTAAGTGGACTAGTGTCGGAACCAGTTACCACCATGACCACTCAGGTTGAGGAAATCTCAAACGAATACCTCAGTTCACAATAATCCCATTTCTCTAATTTCCCCCCAAGCTGATAAGAGAATTAAAGCAGAAGCTATAGTCTTACCGCAACTAACAAATATGCTTCCAAGCTATCATATAAATAGCAAGCATTGGCAAAAGGTTTCACACCTAAAGCTAGCAGATCCCAACTGCAACACCCCCGCTCAAATAGACATTCTATTAGGCAGCGATCTCATATCTCAGATAATACTCGAGGGTGTTGAGAAAATTTCAAACAAACTATTGGCACAAAATACTATTTTTGGGTGGATCCTAAGTGGACTAGTGTCGGAACCAGTTACCACCATGACCACTCAGGTTGAAGAAATCTCAAACGAATACCTCAGTTCAAAATAATCCCATTACTCTAAATTCCCCCCAAGCGGATAAGAGAATTAAAGCAGAAGCTATAGTCTTACCGCAACTAACAAATATGCTTCCTAGCTATCATATAAATAGCAAGCATTGGCAAAAGGTTTCACACCTAAAGCTAGCAGATCCCAACTGCAACACCCCCGCTCAAATAGACATTCTATTAGGCAGCGATCTCATATCTCAGATAATACTCGAGGGTGTTGAGAAAATTTCAAACAAACTATTGGCACAAAATACTATTTTTGGGTGGATCCTAAGTGGACTAGTTTCGGAACCAGTTACCACCATGACCACTCAGGTTGAGGAAATCTCAAACGAATACCTCAGTTCCCCCAAGCGGAAAAGAGAATTAAAGCAGAAGCTATAGTCTTACCGCAACTAACAAATATGCTTCCAAGCTATCATATAAATAGCAAGCATTGGCGAAAGGTTTCACACCTAAAGCTAGCAGATCCCAACTGCAACACCCCCGCTCAAATAAACATTCTATAAGGCAGCGATCTCATAACTCAGATAATACTCGAGGGGGTGTTGAGAAAATTTCAAACAAACTATTGGCACAAAATACTATTTTTGGGTGGCTCCTAAGAGGAGTAGTTTCGGAACCAGTTACCACCATGACCACTCAGGTTGAAGAAATCTCAAACGAATACCTTAGTTCACAATAATCCCATTACTCTAACTTCCCCCCAAGCGGATAAGAGAATTAAAGCAGAAGCTATAGTCTTACCGCAACTAACAAATATGCTTCCAAGCTATCATATAAATAGCAAGCATTGGCAAAAGGTTTCACACCTAAAGCTAGCAGATCCCAACTGCAACACCCCCGCTCAAATAAACATTCTATTAGGCAGCGATCTCATACCACAGATAATACTCGAGGGGGTGTTGAGAAAATTTCAAACAAACTATTGGCACAAAATACTATTTTTGGGTGGCTCCTAAGAGGACTAGTTTCGGAACCAGTTACCACCATGACCACTCAGGTTGAAGAAATCTCAAACGAATACCTTAGTTCACAATAATCCCATTACTCTAATTTCCCCCCAAGCGGATAAGAGAATTAAAGCAGAAGCTATAGTCTTACCGCAACTAACAAATATGCTTCCAAGCTATCATATAAATAGCAAGCATTGGCAAAAGGTTTCACACCTAAAGCTAGCAGATCCCAACTGCAACACCCCCGCTCAAATAGACATTCTATTAGGCAGCGATCTCATATCTCAGATAATACTCGAGGGTGTTGAGAAAATTTCAAACAAACTATTGGCACAAAATACTATTTTTGGGTGGATCCTAAGTGGACTAGTGTCGGAACCAGTTACCACCATGACCACTCAGGTTGAAGAAATCTCAAACGAATACCTCAGTTCAAAATAATCCCATTACTCTAAATTCCCCCCAAGCGGATAAGAGAATTAAAGCAGAAGCTATAGTCTTACCGCAACTAACAAATATGCTTCCAAGCTATCATATAAATAGCAAGCATTGGCAAAAGGTTTCACACCTAACGCTAGCAGATCCCAACTGCAACACCCCCGCTCAAATAGACATTCTATTAGGCAGCGATCTCATATCTCAGATAATACTCGAGGGTGTTGAGAAAATTTCAAACAAACTATTGGCACAAAATACTATTTTTGGGCGGATCCTAAGTGGACTACTTGCGGAACCAGTTACCACCATGACCACTCAGGTTGAGGAAATCTCAAACGAATACCTCAGTTCACAATAATCCCATTACTCTATTTTCCCCCCAAGCGGATAAGAGAATTAAAGCAGAAGCTATAGTCTTACCGCAACTAACAAATATGCTTCCAAGCTATCATATAAATAGCAAGCATTGGCAAAAGGTTTCACACCTAAAGCTAGCAGATCCCAACTGCAACACCCCCGCTCAAATAGACATTCTATTAGGCAGCGATCTCATATCTCAGATAATACTCGAGGGTGTTGAGAAAATTTCAAACAAACTATTGGCACAAAATACTATTTTTGGGTGGATCCTAAGTGGACTAGTGTCGGAACCAGGTACCACCATGACCACTCAGGTTGAGGAAATCTCAAACGAATACCTCAGTTCACAATAATCCCATTACTCTAATTTCCCCCCAAGCGGATAAGAGAATTAAAGCAGAAGCTATAGTCTTATCGCAACTAACAAATATGCTTCCAAGCTATCATATAAACAGCAAGCATTGGCAAAAGGTTTCACACCTAAAGCTAGCAGATCCCAACTGCAACACCCCCGCTCAAATAGACATTCTATTAGGCAGCGATCTCATATCTCAGATAATACTCGAGGGTGTTGAGAAAATTTCAAACAAACTATTGTCACAAAATACTATTTTTGGGTGGATCCTAAGTGGACTAGTGTCGGAACCAGTTACCACCATGACCACTCAGGTTGAGGAAATCTCAAACGAATACCTCAGTTCACAATAATCCCATTACTCTAATTTCCCCCCAAGCGGATAAGAGAATTAAAGCAGAAGCTATAGTCTTACCGCAACTAACAAATATGCTTCCAAGCTATCATATAAATAGCAAGCATTGGCAAAAGGTTTCACACCTAAAGCTAGCAGATCCCAACTGCAACACCCCCGCTCAAATAGACATTCTATTAGGCAGCGATCTCATATCTCAGATAATACTCGAGGGTGTTGAGAAAATTTCAAACAAACTATTGGCACAAAATACTATTTTTGGGCGGATCCTAAGTGGACTACTTGCGGAACCAGTTACCACCATGACCACTCAGGTTGAGGAAATCTCAAACGAATACCTCAGTTCACAATAATCCCATTACTCTATTTTCCCCCCAAGCGGATAAGAGAATTAAAGCAGAAGCTATAGTCTTACCGAAACTAACAAATATGCTTCCAAGCTATCATATAAATAGCAAGCATTGGCAAAATGTTTCACACCTAAAGCTAGCAGATCCCAACTGCAACACCCCCGCTCAAATAGACATTCTATTAGGCAGCGATCTCATATCTCAGATAATACTCGAGGGTGTTGAGAAAATTTCAAACAAACTATTGGCACAAAATACTATTTTTGGGTGGATCCTAAGTGGACTAGTGTCGGAACCAGTTACCACCATGACCACTCAGGTTGAAGAAATCTCAAACGAATACCTCAGTTCACAATAATCCCATTACTCTAATTTCCCCCCAAGCTGATAAGAGAATTAAAGCAGAAGCTATAGTCTTACCGCAACTAACAAATATGCTTCCAAGCTATCATATAAATAGCAAGCATTGGCAAAAGGTTTCACACCTAAAGCTAGCAGATCCCAACTGCAACACCCCCGCTCAAATAGACATTCTATTAGGCAGCGATCTCATATCTCAGATAATACTCGAGGGTGTTGAGAAAATTTCAAACAAACTATTGGCACAAAATACTATTTTTGGGTGGATCCTAAGTGGACTAGTGTCGGAACCAGGTACCACCATGACCACTCAGGTTGAGGAAATCTCAAACGAATACCTCAGTTCACAATAATCCCATTACTCTAATTTCCCCCCAAGCGGATAAGAGAATTAAAGCAGAAGCTATAGTCTTATCGCAACTAACAAATATGCTTCCAAGCTATCATATAAACAGCAAGCATTGGCAAAAGGTTTCACACCTAAAGCTAGCAGATCCCAACTGCAACACCCTCGCTCAAATAGACATTCTATTAGGCAGCGATCTCATACCTCAGATAATACTCGAGGGTGTAGAGAAAATTTCAAACAAACTATTGGCACAAAATACTATTTTTGGGTGGATCCTAAGTGGACTAGTTTCGGAACCAGTTACCACCATGACCACTCAGGTTGAGGAAATCTCAAACGAATACCTCAGTTCACAATAATCCCATTACTCTAATTTCCCCCCAAGCTGATAAGAGAATTAAAGCAGAAGCTATAGTCTTACCGCAACTAACAAATATGCTTCGAAGCTATCATATAAATAGCAAGCATTGGCAAAAGGTTTCACACCTAAAGCTAGCAGATCCCAACTGCAACACCCCCGCTCAAATAGACATTCTATTAGGCAGCGATCTCATATCTCAGATAATACTCGAGGGTGTTGAGAAAATTTCAAACAAACTATTGGCACAAAATACTATTTTTGGGTGGATCCTAAGTGGACTAGTGTCGGAACCAGTTACCACCATGACCACTCAGGTTGAAGAAATCTCAAACGAATACCTCAGTTCAAAATAATCCCATTACTCTAAATTCCCCCCAAGCGGTTAAGAGAATTAAAGCAGAAGCTATAGTCTTACCGCAACTAACAAATATGCTTCCAAGCTATCATATAAATAGCAAGCATTGGCAAAAGGTTTCACACCTAACGCTAGCAGATCCCAACTGCAACACCCCCGCTCAAATAGACATTCTATTAGGCAGCGATCTCATATCTCAGATAATACTCGAGGGTGTTGAGAAAATTTCAAACAAACTATTGGCACAAAATACTATTTTTGGGCGGATCCTAAGTGGACTACTTGCGGAACCAGTTACCACCATGACCACTCAGGTTGAGGAAATCTCAAACGAATACCTCAGTTCACAATAATCCCATTACTCTATTTTCCCCCCAAGCGGATAAGAGAGTTAAAGCAGAAGCTATAGTCTTACCGCAACTAACAAATATGCTTCCAAGCTATCATATAAATAGCAAGCATTGGCAAAAGGTTTCACACCTAAAGCTAGCAGATCCCAACTGCAACACCCCCGCTCAAATAGACATTCTATTAGGCAGCGATCTCATATCTCAGATAATACTCGAGGGTGTTGAGAAAATTTCAAACAAACTATTGGCACAAAATACTATTTTTGGGTGGATCCTAAGTGGACTAGTGTCGGAACCAGGTACCACCATGACCACTCAGGTTGAGGAAATCTCAAACGAATACCTCAGTTCACAATAATCCCATTACTCTAATTTCCCCCCAAGCGGATAAGAGAATTAAAGCAGAAGCTATAGTCTTATCGCAACTAACAAATATGCTTCCAAGCTATCATATAAACAGCAAGCATTGGCAAAAGGTTTCACACCTAAAGCTAGCAGATCCCAACTGCAACACCCCCGCTCAAATAGACATTCTATTAGGCAGCGATCTCATATCTCAGATAATACTCGAGGGTGTTGAGAAAATTTCAAACAAACTATTGTCACAAAATACTATTTTTGGGTGGATCCTAAGTGGACTAGTGTCGGAACCAGTTACCACCATGACCACTCAGGTTGAGGAAATCTCAAACGAATACCTCAGTTCACAATAATCCCATTACTCTAATTTCCCCCCAAGCGGATAAGAGAATTAAAGCAGAAGCTATAGTCTTACCGCAACTAACAAATACGCTTCCAAGCTATCATATAAATAGCAAGCATTGGCAAAAGGTTTCACACCTAAAGCTAGCAGATCCCAACTGCAACAGCCCCGCTCAAATAGACATTCTATTAGGCAGCGATCTCATATCTCAGATAATACTCGAGGGTGTTGAGAAAATTTCAAACAAACTATTGGCACAAAATACTATTTTTGGGCGGATCCTAAGTGGACTACTTGCGGAACCAGTTACCACCATGACCACTCAGGTTGAGGAAATCTCAAACGAATACCTCAGTTCACAATAATCCCATTACTCTATTTTCCCCCCAAGCGGATAAGAGAATTAAAGCAGAAGCTATAGTCTTACCGCAACTAACAAATATGCTTCCAAGCTATCATATAAATAGCAAGCATTGGCAAAAGGTTTCACACCTAAAGCTAGCAGATCCCAACTGCAACACCCCCGCTCAAATAGACATTCTATTAGGCAGCGATCTCATATCTCAGATAATACTCGAGGGTGTTGAGAAAATTTCAAACAAACTATTGGCACAAAATACTATTTTTGGGTGGATCCTAAGTGGACTAGTGTCGGAACCAGTTACCACCATGACCACTCAGGTTGAAGAAATCTCAAACGAATACCTCAGTTCACAATAATCCCATTACTCTAATTTCCCCCCAAGCTGATAAGAGAATTAAAGCAGAAGCTATAGTCTTACCGCAACTAACAAATATGCTTCCAAGCTATCATATAAATAGCAAGCATTGGCAAAAGGTTTCACACCTAAAGCTAGCAGATCCCAACTGCAACACCCCCGCTCAAATAGACATTCTATTAGGCAGCGATCTCATATCTCAGATAATACTCGAGGGTGTTGAGAAAATTTCAAACAAACTATTGGCACAAAATACTATTTTTGGGTGGATCCTAAGTGGACTAGTGTCGGAACCAGGTACCACCATGACCACTCAGGTTGAGGAAATCTCAAACGAATACCTCAGTTCACAATAATCCCATTACTCTAATTTCCCCCCAAGCGGATAAGAGAATTAAAGCAGAAGCTATAGTCTTATCGCAACTAACAAATATGCTTCCAAGCTATCATATAAACAGCAAGCATTGGCAAAAGGTTTCACACCTAAAGCTAGCAGATCCCAACTGCAACACCCCCGCTCAAATAGACATTCTATTAGGCAGCGATCTCATACCTCAGATAATACTCGAGGGTGTAGAGAAAATTTCAAACAAACTATTGGCACAAAATACTATTTTTGGGTGGATCCTAAGTGGACTAGTTTCGGAACCAGTTACCACCATGACCACTCAGGTTGAGGAAATCTCAAACGAATACCTCAGTTCACAATAATCCCATTACTCTAATTTCCCCCCAAGCTGATAAGAGAATTAAAGCAGAAGCTATAGTCTTACCGCAACTAACAAATATGCTTCGAAGCTATCATATAAATAGCAAGCATTGGCAAAAGGTTTCACACCTAAAGCTAGCAGATCCCAACTGCAACACCCCCGCTCAAATAGACATTCTATTAGGCAGCGATCTCATATCTCAGATAATACTCGAGGGTGTTGAGAAAATTTCAAACAAACTATTGGCACAAAATACAATTTTTGGGTGGATCCTAAGTGGACTACTTTCGGAACCAGTTACCACCATGACCACTCAGGTTAAGGAAATCTCAAACGAATACCTCAGTTCACAATAATCCCATTACTCTAATTTCCCCCCCAGCGGATAAGAGAATTAAAGCAGAAGCTATAGTCTTACCGCAACTAACAAATATGCTTCCAAGCTATCATATAAATAGCAAGCATTGGCAAAAGGTTTCACACCTAAAGCTAGCAGATCCCAACTGCAACACCCCCGCTCAAATAGACATTCTATTAGGCAGCGATCTCATATCTCAGATAATACTCGAGGGTGTTGAGAAAATTTCAAACAAACTATTGGCACAAAATACTATTTTTGGGTGGATCCTAAGTGGACTAGTGTCGGAACCAGTTACCACCATGACCACTCAGGTTGAGGAAATCTCAAACGAATACCTCTGTTCACAATAATCCCATTTCTCTAATTTCCCCCCAAGCTGATAAGAGAATTAAAGCAGAAGCTATAGTCTTACCGCAACTAACAAATATGCTTCCAAGCTATCATATAAATAGCAAGCATTGGCAAAAGGTTTCACACCTAAAGCTAGCAGATCCCAACTGCAACACCCCCGCTCAAATAGACATTCTATTAGGCAGCGATCTCATATCTCAGATAATACTCGAGGGTGTTGAGAAAATTTCAAACAAACTATTGGCACAAAATACTATTTTTGGGTGGATCCTAAGTGGACTAGTGTCGGAACCAGTTACCACCATGACCACTCAGGTTGAAGAAATCTCAAACGAATACCTCAGTTAAAAATAATCCCATTACTCTAAATTCCCCCCAAGCGGATAAGAGAATTAAAGCAGAAGCTATAGTCTTACCGCAACTAACAAATATGCTTCCAAGCTATCATATAAATAGCAAGCATTGGCAAAAGGTTTCACACCTAACGCTAGCAGATCCCAACTGCAACACCCCCGCTCAAATAGACATTCTATTAGGCAGCGATCTCATATCTCAGATAATACTCGAGGGTGTTGAGAAAATTTCAAACAAACTATTGGCACAAAATACTATTTTTGGGCGGATCCTAAGTGGACTACTTGCGGAACCAGTTACCACCATGACCACTCAGGTTGAGGAAATCTCAAACGAATACCTCAGTTCACAATAATCCCATTACTCTATTTTCCCCCCAAGCGGATAAGAGAATTAAAGCAGAAGCTATAGTCTTACCGCAACTAACAAATATGCTTCCAAGCTATCATATAAATAGCAAGCATTGGCAAAAGGTTTCACACCTAAAGCTAGCAGATCCCAACTGCAACACCCCCGCTCAAATAGACATTCTATTAGGCAGCGATCTCATATCTCAGATAATACTCGAGGATGTTGAGAAAATTTCAAACAAACTATTGGCACAAAATACTATTTTTGGGTGGATCCTAAGTGGCCTAGTGTCGGAACCAGTTACCACCATGACCACTCAGGTTGAGGAAATCTCAAACGAATACCTCAGTTCACAATAATCCCATTTCTCTAATTTCCCCCCAAGCTGATAAGAGAATTAAAGCAGAAGCTATAGTCTTACCGCAACTAACAAATATGCTTCCAACCTATCATATAAATAGCAAGCATTGGCAAAAGGTTTCACACCTAAAGCTAGCAGATCCCAACTGCAACACCCCCGCTCAAATAGACATTCTATTAGGCAGCGATCTCATATCTCAGATAATACTCGAGGGTGTTGAGAAAATTTCAAACAAACTATTGGCACAAAATACTATTTTTGGGTGGATCCTAAGTGGACTAGTGTCGGAACCAGTTACCACCATGACCACTCAGGTTGAGGAAATCTCAAACGAATACCTCAGTTCACAATAATCCCATTACTCTAATTTCCCCCCAAGCGGATAAGAGAATTAAAGCAGAAGCTATAGTCTTACCGCAACTAACAAATATGCTTCCAAGCTATCATATAAATAGCAAGCATTGGCAAGAAGGTTTCACACCTAAAGCTAGCAGATCCCAACTGCAACACCCCCGCTCAAATAGACATTCTATTAGGCAGCGATCTCATATCTCAGATAATACTCGAGGGTGTTGAGAAAATTTCAAACAAACTATTGGCACAAAATACTATTTTTGGGCGGATCCTAAGTGGACTACTTGCGGAACCAGTTACCACCATGACCACTCAGGTTGAGGAAATCTCAAACGAATACCTCAGTTCACAATAATCCCATTACTCTATTTTCCCCCCAAGCGGATAAGAGAATTAAAGCAGAAGCTATAGTCTTACCGCAACTAACAAATATGCTTCCAAGCTATCATATAAATAGCAAGCATTGGCAAAAGGTTTCACACCTAAAGCTAGCAGATCCCAACTGCAACACCCCCGCTCAAATAGACATTCTATTAGGCAGCGATCTCATATCTCAGATAATACTCGAGGGTGTTGAGAAAATTTCAAACAAACTATTGGCACAAAATACTATTTTTGGGTGGATCCTAAGTGGACTAGTGTCGGAACCAGTTACCACCATGACCACTCAGGTTGAAGAAATCTCAAACGAATACCTCAGTTCACAATAATCCCATTACTCTAATTTCCCCCCAAGCTGATAAGAGAATTAAAGCAGAAGCTATAGTCTTACCGCAACTAACAAATATGCTTCCAAGCTATCATATAAATAGCAAGCATTTGCAAAAGGTTTCACACCTAAAGCTAGCAGATCCCAACTGCAACACCCCCGCTCAAATAGACATTCTATTAGGCAGCGATCTCATATCTCAGATAATACTCGAGGGTGTTGAGAAAATTTCAAACAAACTATTGGCACAAAATACTATTTTTGGGTGGATCCTAAGTGGACTAGTGTCGGAACCAGTTACCACCATGACCACTCAGGTTGAGGAAATCTCAAACGAATACCTCAGTTCACAATAATCCCATTACTCTAATTTCCCCCCAAGCGGATAAGAGAATTAAAGCAGAAGCTATAGTCTTACCGCAACTAACAAATATGCTTCCAAGCTATCATATAAATAGCAAGCATTGGCAAAAGGTTTCACACCTAAAGCTAGCAGATCCCAACTGCAACACCCCCGCTCAAATAGACATTCTATTAGGCAGCGATCTCATATCTCAGATAATACTCGAGGGTGTTGAGAAAATTTCAAACAAACTATTGGCACAAAATACTATTTTTGGGCGGATCCTAAGTGGACTACTTGCGGAACCAGTTACCACCATGACCACTCAGGTTGAGGAAATCTCAAACGAATACCTCAGTTCACAATAATCCCATTACTCTATTTTCCCCCCAAGCGGATAAGAGAATTAAAGCAGAAGCTATAGTCTTACCGCAACTAACAAATATGCTTCCAAGCTATCATATAAATAGCAAGCATTGGCAAAAGGTTTCACACCTAAAGCTAGCAGATCCCAACTGCAACACCCCCGCTCAAATAGACATTCTATTAGGCAGCGATCTCATATCTCAGATAATACTCGAGGGTGTTGAGAAAATTTCAAACAAACTATTGGCACAAAATACTATTTTTGGGTGGATCCTAAGTGGACTAGTGTCGGAACCAGTTACCACCATGACCACTCAGGTTGAAGAAATCTCAAACGAATACCTCAGTTCACAATAATCCCATTACTCTAATTTCCCCCCAAGCTGATAAGAGAATTAAAGCAGAAGCTATAGTCTTACCGCAACTAACAAATATGCTTCCAAGCTATCATATAAATAGCAAGCATTGGCAAAAGGTTTCACACCTAAAGCTAGCAGATCCCAACTGCAACACCCCCGCTCAAATAGACATTCTATTAGTCAGCGATCTGATGCCTCAGAGGTGTTGAGAAACTCGAGGGTGTTGAGAAAATTTCAAACAAACTATTGGCACAAAATACTATTTTTGGGTGGATCCTAAGTGGACTAGTTTCGGAACCAGTTACCACCATGACCACTCAGGTTGAGGAAATCTCAAACGAATACCTCAGTTCACAATAATCCCATTACTCTAATTTCCCCCCAAGCGGATAAGAGAATTAAAGCAGAAGCTATAGTCTTACCGCAACTAACAAATATGCTTCCAAGCTATCATATAAATAGCAAGCATTGGCAAAAGGTTTCACACCTAAAGCTAGCAGATACCAACTGCAACACCCCCGCTCAAATAGACATTCTATTAGGCAGCGATCTCATATCTCAGATAATACTCGAGGGTGTTGAGAAAATTTCAAACAAACTATTGGCACAAAATACTATTTTTGGGTGGATCCTAAGTGGACTAGCGTCGAAACCAGTTACCACCATGACCACTCAGGTTGAGGAAATCTCAAACGAATACCTCAGTTCACAATAATCCCATTACTCTAATTTCCCCCCAAGCGGATAAGAGAATTAAAGCAGAAGCTATAGTCTTACCGCAACTAACAAATATGCTTCCAAGCTATCATATAAATAGCAAGCATTGGCAAAAGGTTCCACACCTAAAGCTAGCAGATCCCAACTGCAACACCCCCGCTCAAATAGACATTCTATTAGGCAGCGATCTCATATCTCAGATAATACTCGAGGGTGTTGAGAAAATTTCAAACAAACTATTGGCGCAAAATACTATTTTTGGGTGGATCCTAAGTGGACAAGTTTCGGAACCAGTTACCACCGTGCCCACTCAGGTTGAGGAAATCTCAAACGAATACCTCAGTTCACAATAATCCCATTACTCTAATTTCCCCCCAAGCGGATAAGAGAATTAAAGCAGAAGCTATAGTCTTATCGCAACTAACAAATATGCTTCCAAGCTATCATATAAATAGCAAGCATTGGCAAAAGGTTTCACACCTAACGCTAGCAGATCCCAACTGCAATACCCCCGCTCAAATAGATATTCTATTAGGCAGCGATCTCATACCTCAGATAATACTCGAGGGTGTTGAGAAAATTTCAAACAAACTATTGGCACAAAATACTATTTTTGGGTGGATCCTAAGTGGACTAGTTTCGGAACCAGTTACCACCATGACCACTCAGGTTGAGGAAATCTCAAACGAATAGCTCAGTTCACAATAATCCCATTACTCTAATTTCCCCCAAGCGGATAAGAGAATTAAAGCAGAAGCTATAGTCTTACTGCAACTAACAAATATGCTTCCCAGCTATCATATAAATAGCAAGCATTGGCAAAAGGTTTCACACCTAAAGCTAGCAGATCCCAACTACAACACCCCCGCTCAAATAGACATTCTATTAGGCAGCGATCTCATACCTCAGATAATACTCGAGGTGTTGAGAAAATTTCAAACAAACTATTGGCACAAAATACTATTTTTGGGTGGATCCTAAGTGGACTAGTTTCGAAACCAGTTACCACCATGACCACTGAGGTTAAGGAAATCTCAAACGAATACCTCAGTTCACAATAATCCCATTACTCTAATTTCCCCCCAAGCGGATAAGAGAATTAAAGCAGAAGCTATAGTCTTACCGCAACTAACAAATATGCTTCCAAGCTATCATATAAATAGCAAGCATTGGCAAAAGGTTTCACACCTAAAGCTAGCAGATCCCAACTGCAACACCCCCGCTCAAATAGACATTCTATTAGGCAGCGATCTCATATCTCAGATAATACTCGAGGGTGTTGAGAAAATTTCAAACAAACTATTGGCACAAAATACTATTTTTGGGCGGATCCTAAGTGGACTACTTGCGGAACCAGTTACCACCATGACCACTCAGGTTGAGGAAATCTCAAACGAATACCTCAGTTCACAATAATCCCATTACTCTATTTTCCCCCCAAGCGGATAAGAGAATTAAAGCAGAAGCTATAGTCTTACCGCAACTAACAAATATGCTTCCAAGCTATCATATAAATAGCAAGCATTGGCAAAAGGTTTCACACCTAAAGCTAGCAGATCCCAACTGCAACACCCCCGCTCAAATAGACATTCTATTAGGCAGCGATCTCATATCTCAGATAATACTCGAGGGTGTTGAGAAAATTTCAAACAAACTATTGGCACAAAATACTATTTTTGGGCGGATCCTAAGTGGACTACTTGCGGAACCAGTTACCACCATGACCACTCAGGTTGAGGAAATCTCAAACGAATACCTCAGTTCACAATAATCCCATTACTCTATTTTCCCCCCAAGCGGATAAGAGAATTAAAGCAGAAGCTATAGTCTTACCGCAACTAACAAATATGCTTCCAAGCTATCATATAAATAGCAAGCATTGGCAAAAGGTTTCACACCTAAAGCTAGCAGATCCCAACTGCAACACCCCCGCTCAAATAGACATTCTATTAGGCAGCGATCTCATATCTCAGATAATACTCGAGGGTGTTGAGAAAATTTCAAACAAACTATTGGCACAAAATACTATTTTTGGGTGGATCCTAAGTGGACTAGTGTCGGAACCAGTTACCACCATGACCACTCAGGTTGAAGAAATCTCAAACGAATACCTCAGTTCACAATAATCCCATTACTCTAATTTCCCCCCAAGCGGATAAGAGAATTAAAGCAGAAGCTATAGTCTTACTGCAACTAACAAATATGCTTCCCAGCTATCATATAAATAGCAAGCATTGGCAAAAGGTTTCACACCTAAAGCTAGCAGATCCCAACTACAACACCCCCGCTCAAATAGACATTCTATTAGGCAGCGATCTCATACCTCAGATAATACTCGAGGTGTTGAGAAAATTTCAAACAAACTATTGGCACAAAATACTATTTTTGGGTGGATCCTAAGTGGACTAGTTTCGAAACCAGTTACCACCATGACCACTGAGGTTAAGGAAATCTCAAACGAATACCTCAGTTCACAATAATCCCATTACTCTAATTTCCCCCCAAGCGGATAAGAGAATTAAAGCAGAAGCTATAGTCTTACCGCAACTAACAAATATGCTTCCAAGCTATCATATAAATAGCAAGCATTGGCAAAAGGTTTCACACCTAAAGCTAGCAGATCCCAACTGCAACACCCCCGCTCAAATAGACATTCTATTAGGCAGCGATCTCATATCTCAGATAATACGCGAGGGTGTTGAGAAAATTTCAAACAAACTATTGGCACAAAATACTATTTTTGAATGGATACTAAGTGGACTAGTTTCGGAACCAGTTACCACCATGACCACTCAGGTTGAGGAAATCTCAAACGAATACCTCAGTTCACAATAATCCCATTACTCTAATTTCCCCCCAAGCGGATAAGAGAATTAAAGCAGAAGCTATAGTCTTACCGCAACTAACAAATATGCTTCCAAGCTATCATATAAATAGCAAGCATTGGCAAAAGGTTTCACACCTAAAGCTAGCAGATCCCAACTGCAACACCCCCGCTCAAATAGACATTCTATTAGGCAGCGATCTCATATCTCAGATAATACTCGAGGGTGTTGAGAAAATTTCAAACAAACTATTGGCACAAAATACTATTTTTGGGTGGATCCTAAGTGGACTAGTGTCGGAACCAGTTACCACCATGACCACTCAGGTTGAAGAAATCTCAAACGAATACCTCAGTTCACAATAATCCCATTACTCTAATTTCCCCCCAAGCTGATAAGAGAATTAAAGCAGAAGCTATAGTCTTACCGCAACTAACAAATATGCTTCCAAGCTATCATATAAATAGCAAGCATTTGCAAAAGGTTTCACACCTAAAGCTAGCAGATCCCAACTGCAACACCCCCGCTCAAATAGACATTCTATTAGGCAGCGATCTCATATCTCAGATAATACTCGAGGGTGTTGAGAAAATTTCAAACAAACTATTGGCACAAAATACTATTTTTGGGTGGATCCTAAGTGGACTAGTGTCGGAACCAGTTACCACCATGACCACTCAGGTTGAGGAAATCTCAAACGAATACCTCAGGTCACAATAATCCCATTACTCTAATTTCCCCCCAAGCGGATAAGAGAATTAAAGCAGAAGCTATAGTCTTACCGCAACTAACAAATATGCTTCCAAGCTATCATATAAATAGCAAGCATTGGCAAAAGGTTTCACACCTAAAGCTAGCAGATCCCAACTGCAACACCCCCGCTCAAATAGACATTCTATTAGGCAGCGATCTCATATCTCAGATAATACTCGAGGGTGTTGAGAAAATTTCAAACAAACTATTGGCACAAAATACTATTTTTGGGCGGATCCTAAGTGGACTACTTGCGGAACCAGTTACCACCATGACCACTCAGGTTGAGGAAATCTCAAACGAATACCTCAGTTCACAATAATCCCATTACTCTATTTTCCCCCCAAGCGGATAAGAGAATTAAAGCAGAAGCTATAGTCTTACCGCAACTAACAAATATGCTTCCAAGCTATCATATAAATAGCAAGCATTGGCAAAAGGTTTCACACCTAAAGCTAGCAGATCCCAACTGCAACACCCCCGCTCAAATAGACATTCTATTAGGCAGCGATCTCATATCTCAGATAATACTCGAGGGTGTTGAGAAAATTTCAAACAAACTATTGGCACAAAATACTATTTTTGGGTGGATCCTAAGTGGACTAGTGTCGGAACCAGTTACCACCATGACCACTCAGGTTGAAGAAATCTCAAACGAATACCTCAGTTCACAATAATCCCATTACTCTAATTTCCCCCCAAGCTGATAAGAGAATTAAAGCAGAAGCTATAGTCTTACCGCAACTAACAAATATGCTTCCAAGCTATCATATAAATAGCAAGCATTGGCAAAAGGTTTCACACCTAAAGCTAGCAGATCCCAACTGCAACACCCCCGCTCAAATAGACATTCTATTAGTCAGCGATCTGATGCCTCAGAGGTGTTGAGAAACTCGAGGGTGTTGAGAAAATTTCAAACAAACTATTGGCACAAAATACTATTTTTGGGTGGATCCTAAGTGGACTAGTTTCGGAACCAGTTACCACCATGACCACTCAGGTTGAGGAAATCTCAAACGAATACCTCAGTTCACAATAATCCCATTACTCTAATTTCCCCCCAAGCGGATAAGAGAATTAAAGCAGAAGCTATAGTCTTACCGCAACTAACAAATATGCTTCCAAGCTATCATATAAATAGCAAGCATTGGCAAAAGGTTTCACACCTAAAGCTAGCAGATACCAACTGCAACACCCCCGCTCAAATAGACATTCTATTAGGCAGCGATCTCATATCTCAGATAATACTCGAGGGTGTTGAGAAAATTTCAAACAAACTATTGGCACAAAATACTATTTTTGGGTGGATCCTAAGTGGACTAGCGTCGAAACCAGTTACCACCATGACCACTCAGGTTGAGGAAATCTCAAACGAATACCTCAGTTCACAATAATCCCATTACTCTAATTTCCCCCCAAGCGGATAAGAGAATTAAAGCAGAAGCTATAGTCTTACCGCAACTAACAAATATGCTTCCAAGCTATCATATAAATAGCAAGCATTGGCAAAAGGTTCCACACCTAAAGCTAGCAGATCCCAACTGCAACACCCCCGCTCAAATAGACATTCTATTAGGCAGCGATCTCATATCTCAGATAATACTCGAGGGTGTTGAGAAAATTTCAAACAAACTATTGGCGCAAAATACTATTTTTGGGTGGATCCTAAGTGGACAAGTTTCGGAACCAGTTACCACCGTGCCCACTCAGGTTGAGGAAATCTCAAACGAATACCTCAGTTCACAATAATCCCATTACTCTAATTTCCCCCCAAGCGGATAAGAGAATTAAAGCAGAAGCTATAGTCTTATCGCAACTAACAAATATGCTTCCAAGCTATCATATAAATAGCAAGCATTGGCAAAAGGTTTCACACCTAACGCTAGCAGATCCCAACTGCAATACCCCCGCTCAAATAGATATTCTATTAGGCAGCGATCTCATACCTCAGATAATACTCGAGGGTGTTGAGAAAATTTCAAACAAACTATTGGCACAAAATACTATTTTTGGGTGGATCCTAAGTGGACTAGTTTCGGAACCAGTTACCACCATGACCACTCAGGTTGAGGAAATCTCAAACGAATAGCTCAGTTCACAATAATCCCATTACTCTAATTTCCCCCAAGCGGATAAGAGAATTAAAGCAGAAGCTATAGTCTTACTGCAACTAACAAATATGCTTCCCAGCTATCATATAAATAGCAAGCATTGGCAAAAGGTTTCACACCTAAAGCTAGCAGATCCCAACTACAACACCCCCGCTCAAATAGACATTCTATTAGGCAGCGATCTCATACCTCAGATAATACTCGAGGTGTTGAGAAAATTTCAAACAAACTATTGGCACAAAATACTATTTTTGGGTGGATCCTAAGTGGACTAGTTTCGAAACCAGTTACCACCATGACCACTGAGGTTAAGGAAATCTCAAACGAATACCTCAGTTCACAATAATCCCATTACTCTAATTTCCCCCCAAGCGGATAAGAGAATTAAAGCAGAAGCTATAGTCTTACCGCAACTAACAAATATGCTTCCAAGCTATCATATAAATAGCAAGCATTGGCAAAAGGTTTCACACCTAAAGCTAGCAGATCCCAACTGCAACACCCCCGCTCAAATAGACATTCTATTAGGCAGCGATCTCATACCTCAGATAATACTCGAGGGTGTTGAGAAAATTTCAAACAAACTATTGGCACAAAATACTAATTTTGGGCGGATCCTTAGTGGACTACTTTCGGAACCAGTTACCACCATGACCACTCAGGTTGAGAAAATCTCAAACGAATACCTCAGTTCACAATAATCCCATTACTCTAATTTCCCCCCAAGCGGATAAGAGAATTAAAGCAGAAGCTATAGTCTTACCGCAACTAACAAATATGCTTCCAAGCTATCATATAAATAGCAAGCATTGGCAAAAGGTTTCACACCTAAAGCTAGCAGATCCCAACTGCAACACCCCCGCTCAAATAGACATTCTATTAGGCAGCGATCTCATATCTCAGATAATACGCGAGGGTGTTGAGAAAATTTCAAACAAACTATTGGCACAAAATACTATTTTTGAATGGATACTAAGTGGACTAGTTTCGGAACCAGTTACCACCATGACCACTCAGGTTGAGGAAATCTCAAACGAATACCTCAGTTCACAATAATCCCATTACTCTAATTTCCCCCCAAGCGGATAAGAGAATTAAAGCAGAAGCTATAGTCTTACCGCAACTAACAAATATGCTTCCAAGCTATCATATAAATAGCAAGCATTGGCAAAAGGTTTCACACCTAAAGCTAGCAGATCCCAACTGCAACACCCCCGCTCAAATAGACATTCTATTAGGCAGCGATCTCATACCTCAGATAATACTAGAAGGTGTTGAGAAAATTTCAAACAAACTATTGGCACAAACTACTATTTTTGGGTGGATCCTAAGTGGACTAGTTTCGGAATCAGTTACCACCATGACCACTCAGGTTGAGGAAATCTCAAACGAATACCTCAGTTCACAATAATCCCATTACTCTAATTTCCCCCCAAGCGGATAAGAGAATTAAAGCAGAAGCTATAGTCTTACCGCAACTAACAAATATGCTTCCAAGCTATCATATAAATAGCAAGCATTGGCAAAAGGTTTCACACCTAAAGCTAGCAGATCCCAACTGCAACACCCCCGCTCAAATAGACATTCTATTAGGCAGCGTTCTCATACCTCAGATAATACTCGACGGTGTTGAGAAAATTTCCAACAAACTATTGGCACAAAATACTATTTTTGGGTGGCTCCTAAGAGGACTAGTGTCGGAACCAGTTACCACCATGACCACTCAGGTTGAGGAAATCTCAAACGAATACCTCAGTTCACAATAATCCCATTTCTCTAATTTCCCCCCAAGCGGATAAGAGAATTAAAGCAGAAGCCATAGTCTTACCGCAACTAACAAATATGCTTCCCAGCTATCATATAAATAGCAAGCATTGGCAAAAGGTTTCACACCTAAAGCTAGCAGATCCCAACTGCAACACCCCCGCTCAAATAGACATTCTATTAGGCAGCGATCTCACACCTCAGATAATACTCGAGGTGTTGAGAAAATTTCAAACAAACTATTGGCACAAAATACTATTTTTGGGTGGCTCCTAAGAGGACTAGTGTCGGAACCAGTTACCACCATGACCACTCAGGTTGAGGAAATCTCAAACGAATACCTCAGTTCACAATAATCCCATTTCTCTAATTTCCCCCCAAGCGGATAAGAGAATTAAAGCAGAAGCCATAGTCTTACCGCAACTAACAAATATGCTTCCCAGCTATCATATAAATAGCAAGCATTGGCAAAAGGTTTCACACCTAAAGCTAGCAGATCCCAACTGCAACACCCCCGCTCAAATAGACATTCTATTAGGCAGCGATCTCATATCTCAGATAATACTCGAGGGTGTTGAGAAAATTTCAAACAAACTATTGGCACAAAATACTATTTTTGGGTGGATCCTAAGTGGACTAGTGTCGGAACCAATTACCACCATGACCACTCAGGTTGAGGAAATCTCAAACGAATACCTCAGTTCACAATAATCCCATTTCTCTAATTTCCCCCCAAGCGGATAAGAGAATTAAAGCAGAAGCCATAGTCTTACCGCAACTAACAAATATGCTTCCCAGCTATCATATAAATAGCAAGCATTGGCAAAAGGTTTCACACCTAAAGCTAGCAGATCCCAACTGCAACACCCCCGCTCAAATAGACATTCTATTAGTCAGCGATCTGATACCTCAGAGGTGTTGAGAAACTCGAGGGTGTTGAGAAAATTTCAAACAAACTATTGGCACAAAATACTATTTTTGGGTGGATCCTAAGTGGACTAGTTTCGGAACCAGTTACCACCATGACCACTCAGGTTGAGGAAATCTCAAACGAATACCTCAGTTCACAATAATCCCGTTACTCTAATTTCCCCCCAAGCGGATAAGAGAATTAAAGCAGAAGCTATAGTCTTACCGCAACTAACAAATATGCTTCCAAGCTATCATATAAATAGCAAGCATTGGCAAAAGGTTTCACACCTAAAGCTAGCAGATCCCAACTGCAACACCCCCGCTCAAATAGACATTCTATTAGGCAGCGATCTCATATCTCAGATAATACTCGAGGGTGTTGAGAAAATTTCAAACAAACTATTGGCACAAAATACTATTTTTGGGTGGATCCTAAGTGGACTAGTGTCGAAACCAGTTACCACCATGACCACTCAGGTTGAGGAAATCTCAAACGAATACCTCAGTTCACAATAATCCCATTACTCTAATTTCCCCCCAAGCGGATAAGAGAATTAAAGCAGAAGCTATAGTCTTACCGCAACTAACAAATATGCTTCCAAGCTATCATATAAATAGCAAGCATTGGCAAAAGGTTCCACACCTAAAGCTAGCAGATCCCAACTGCAACACCCCCGCTCAAATAGACATTCTATTAGGCAGCGATCTCATATCTCAGATAATACTCGAGGGTGTTGAGAAAATTTCAAACAAACTATTGGCGCAAAATACTATTTTTGGGTGGATCCTAAGTGGACAAGTTTCGGAACCAGTTACCACCGTGCCCACTCAGGTTGAGGAAATCTCAAACGAATACCTCAGTTCACAATAATCCCATTACTCTAATTTCCCCCCAAGCGGATAAGAGAATTAAAGCAGAAGCTATAGTCTTATCGCAACTAACAAATATGCTTCCAAGCTATCATATAAATAGCAAGCATTGGCAAAAGGTTTCACACCTAACGCTAGCAGATCCCAACTGCAATACCCCCGCTCAAATAGATATTCTATTAGGCAGCGATCTCATACCTCAGATAATACTCGAGGGTGTTGAGAAAATTTCAAACAAACTATTGGCACAAAATACTATTTTTGGGTGGATCCTAAGTGGACTAGTTTCGGAACCAGTTACCACCATGACCACTCAGGTTGAGGAAATCTCAAACGAATAGCTCAGTTCACAATAATCCCATTACTCTAATTTCCCCCAAGCGGATAAGAGAATTAAAGCAGAAGCTATAGTCTTACTGCAACTAACAAATATGCTTCCCAGCTATCATATAAATAGCAAGCATTGGCAAAAGGTTTCACACCTAAAGCTAGCAGATCCCAACTACAACACCCCCGCTCAAATAGACATTCTATTAGGCAGCGATCTCATACCTCAGATAATACTCGAGGTGTTGAGAAAATTTCAAACAAACTATTGGCACAAAATACTATTTTTGGGTGGATCCTAAGTGGACTAGTTTCGAAACCAGTTACCACCATGACCACTGAGGTTAAGGAAATCTCAAACGAATACCTCAGTTCACAATAATCCCATTACTCTAATTTCCCCCCAAGCGGATAAGAGAATTAAAGCAGAAGCTATAGTCTTACCGCAACTAACAAATATGCTTCCAAGCTATCATATAAATAGCAAGCATTGGCAAAAGGTTTCACACCTAAAGCTAGCAGATCCCAACTGCAACACCCCCGCTCAAATAGACATTCTATTAGGCAGCGATCTCATACCTCAGATAATACTCGAGGGTGTTGAGAAAATTTCAAACAAACTATTGGCACAAAATACTAATTTTGGGCGGATCCTTAGTGGACTACTTTCGGAACCAGTTACCACCATGACCACTCAGGTTGAGAAAATCTCAAACGAATACCTCAGTTCACAATAATCCCATTACTCTAATTTCCCCCCAAGCGGATAAGAGAATTAAAGCAGAAGCTATAGTCTTACCGCAACTAACAAATATGCTTCCAAGCTATCATATAAATAGCAAGCATTGGCAAAAGGTTTCACACCTAAAGCTAGCAGATCCCAACTGCAACACCCCCGCTCAAATAGACATTCTATTAGGCAGCGATCTCATACCTCAGATAATACTAGAAGGTGTTGAGAAAATTTCAAACAAACTATTGGCACAAACTACTATTTTTGGGTGGATCCTAAGTGGACTAGTTTCGGAATCAGTTACCACCATGACCACTCAGGTTGAGGAAATCTCAAACGAATACCTCAGTTCACAATAATCCCATTACTCTAATTTCCCCCCAAGCGGATAAGAGAATTAAAGCAGAAGCTATAGTCTTACCGCAACTAACAAATATGCTTCCAAGCTATCATATAAATAGCAAGCATTGGCAAAAGGTTTCACACCTAAAGCTAGCAGATCCCAACTGCAACACCCCCGCTCAAATAGACATTCTATTAGGCAGCGTTCTCATACCTCAGATAATACTCGACGGTGTTGAGAAAATTTCCAACAAACTATTGGCACAAAATACTATTTTTGGGTGGCTCCTAAGAGGACTAGTGTCGGAACCAGTTACCACCATGACCACTCAGGTTGAGGAAATCTCAAACGAATACCTCAGTTCACAATAATCCCATTACTCTAATTTCCCCCCAAGCGGATAAGAGAATTAAAGCAGAAGCTATAGTCTTACCGCAACTAACAAATATGCTTCCAAGCTATCATATAAATAGCAAGCATTGGCAAAAGGTTTCACACCTAAAGCTAGCAGATCCCAACTGCAACACCCCCGCTCAAATAGACATTCTATTAGGCAGCGATCTCATACCTCAGATAATACTCGAGGGTGTTGAGAAAATTTCCAACAAACTATTGGCACAAAATACTATTTTTGGGTGGCTCCTAAGAGGACTAGTGTCGGAACCAGTTACCACCATGACCACTCAGGTTGAGAAAATCTCAAACGAATACCTCAGTTCACAATAATCCCATTACTCTAATTTCCCCCCAAGCGGATAAGAGAATTAAAGCAGAAGCTATAGTCTTACCGCAACTAACAAATATGCTTCCAAGCTATCATATAAATAGCAAGCATTGGCAAAAGGTTTCACACCTAAAGCTAGCAGATCCCAACTGCAACACCCCCGCTCAAATAGACATTCTATTAGGCAGCGATCTCATACCTCAGATAATACTCGAGGGTGTTGAGAAAATTTCCAACAAACTATTGGCACAAAATACTATTTTTGGGTGGCTCCTAAGAGGACTAGTGTCGGAACCAGTTACCACCATGACCACTCAGGTTGAGAAAATCTCAAACGAATACCTCAGTTCACAATAATCCCATTACTCTAATTTCCCCCCAAGCGGATAAGAGAATTAAAGCAGAAGCTATAGTCTTACCGCAACTAACAAATATGCTTCCAAGCTATCATATAAATAGCAAGCATTGGCAAAAGGTTTCACACCTAAAGCTAGCAGATCCCAACTGCAACACCCCCGCTCAAATAGACATTCTATTAGGCAGCGATCTCATACCTCAGATAATACTAGAAGGTGTTGAGAAAATTTCAAACAAACTATTGGCACAAACTACTATTTTTGGGTGGATCCTAAGTGGACTAGTTTCGGAATCAGTTACCACCATGACCACTCAGGTTGAGGAAATCTCAAACGAATACCTCAGTTCACAATAATCCCATTACTCTAATTTCCCCCCAAGCGGATAAGAGAATTAAAGCAGAAGCTATAGTCTTACCGCAACTAACAAATATGCTTCCAAGCTATCATATAAATAGCAAGCATTGGCAAAAGGTTTCACACCTAAAGCTAGCAGATCCCAACTGCAACACCCCCGCTCAAATAGACATTCTATTAGGCAGCGTTCTCATACCTCAGATAATACTCGACGGTGTTGAGAAAATTTCCAACAAACTATTGGCACAAAATACTATTTTTGGGTGGCTCCTAAGAGGACTAGTGTCGGAACCAGTTACCACCATGACCACTGAGGTTAAGGAAATCTCAAACGAATACCTCAGTTCACAATAATCCCATTACTCTAATTTCCCCCAAGCGGATAAGAGAATTAAAGCAGAAGCTATAGTCTTACCGCAACTAACAAATATGCTTCCAAGCTATCATATAAATAGCAAGCATTGGCAAAAGGTTTCACACCTAAAGCTAGCAGATCCCAACTGCAACACCCCCGCTCAAATAGACATTCTATTAGGCAGCGATCTCATACCTCAGATAATACTCGAGGGTGTTGAGAAAATTTCCAACAAACTATTGGCACAAAATACTATTTTTGGGTGGCTCCTAAGAGGACTAGTGTCGGAACCAGTTACCACCATGACCACTCAGGTTGAGAAAATCTCAAACGAATACCTCAGTTCACAATAATCCCATTACTCTAATTTCCCCCCAAGCGGATAAGAGAATTAAAGCAGAAGCTATAGTCTTACCGCAACTAACAAATATGCTTCCAAGCTATCATATAAATAGCAAGCATTGGCAAAAGGTTTCACACCTAAAGCTAGCAGATCCCAACTGCAACACCCCCGCTCAAATAGACATTCTATTAGGCAGCGATCTCATACCTCAGATAATACTAGAAGGTGTTGAGAAAATTTCAAACAAACTATTGGCACAAACTACTATTTTTGGGTGGATCCTAAGTGGACTAGTTTCGGAATCAGTTACCACCATGACCACTCAGGTTGAGGAAATCTCAAACGAATACCTCAGTTCACAATAATCCCATTACTCTAATTTCCCCCCAAGCGGATAAGAGAATTAAAGCAGAAGCTATAGTCTTACCGCAACTAACAAATATGCTTCCAAGCTATCATATAAATAGCAAGCATTGGCAAAAGGTTTCACACCTAAAGCTAGCAGATCCCAACTGCAACACCCCCGCTCAAATAGACATTCTATTAGGCAGCGTTCTCATACCTCAGATAATACTCGACGGTGTTGAGAAAATTTCCAACAAACTATTGGCACAAAATACTATTTTTGGGTGGCTCCTAAGAGGACTAGTGTCGGAACCAGTTACCACCATGACCACTCAGGTTGAGGAAATCTCAAACGAATACCTCAGTTCACAATAATCCCATTACTCTAATTTCCCCCCAAGCGGATAAGAGAATTAAAGCAGAAGCTATAGTCTTACCGCAACTAACAAATATGCTTCCAAGCTATCATATAAATAGCAAGCATTGGCAAAAGGTTTCACACCTAAAGCTAGCAGATCCCAACTGCAACACCCCCGCTCAAATAGACATTCTATTAGGCAGCGATCTCATACCTCAGATAATACTCGAGGGTGTTGAGAAAATTTCCAACAAACTATTGGCACAAAATACTATTTTTGGGTGGCTCCTAAGAGGACTAGTGTCGGAACCAGTTACCACCATGACCACTCAGGTTGAGAAAATCTCAAACGAATACCTCAGTTCACAATAATCCCATTACTCTAATTTCCCCCCAAGCGGATAAGAGAATTAAAGCAGAAGCTATAGTCTTACCGCAACTAACAAATATGCTTCCAAGCTATCATATAAATAGCAAGCATTGGCAAAAGGTTTCACACCTAAAGCTAGCAGATCCCAACTGCAACACCCCCGCTCAAATAGACATTCTATTAGGCAGCGATCTCATACCTCAGATAATACTAGAAGGTGTTGAGAAAATTTCAAACAAACTATTGGCACAAACTACTATTTTTGGGTGGATCCTAAGTGGACTAGTTTCGGAATCAGTTACCACCATGACCACTCAGGTTGAGGAAATCTCAAACGAATACCTCAGTTCACAATAATCCCATTACTCTAATTTCCCCCCAAGCGGATAAGAGAATTAAAGCAGAAGCTATAGTCTTACCGCAACTAACAAATATGCTTCCAAGCTATCATATAAATAGCAAGCATTGGCAAAAGGTTTCACACCTAAAGCTAGCAGATCCCAACTGCAACACCCCCGCTCAAATAGACATTCTATTAGGCAGCGTTCTCATACCTCAGATAATACTCGACGGTGTTGAGAAAATTTCCAACAAACTATTGGCACAAAATACTATTTTTGGGTGGCTCCTAAGAGGACTAGTGTCGGAACCAGTTACCACCATGACCACTGAGGTTAAGGAAATCTCAAACGAATACCTCAGTTCACAATAATCCCATTACTCTAATTTCCCCCAAGCGGATAAGAGAATTAAAGCAGAAGCTATAGTCTTACCGCAACTAACAAATATGCTTCCAAGCTATCATATAAATAGCAAGCATTGGCAAAAGGTTTCACACCTAAAGCTAGCAGATCCCAACTGCAACACCCCCGCTCAAATAGACATTCTATTAGGCAGCGATCTCATATCTCAGATAATACGCGAGGGTGTTGAGAAAATTTCAAACAAACTATTGGCACAAAATACTATTTTTGAATGGATACTAAGTGGACTAGTTTCGGAACCAGTTACCACCATGACCACTCAGGTTGAGGAAATCTCAAACGAATACCTCAGTTCACAATAATCCCATTACTCTAATTTCCCCCCAAGCGGATAAGAGAATTAAAGCAGAAGCTATAGTCTTACCGCAACTAACAAATATGCTTCCAAGCTATCATATAAATAGCAAGCATTGGCAAAAGGTTTCACACCTAAAGCTAGCAGATCCCAACTGCAACACCCCCGCTCAAATAGACATTCTATTAGGCAGCGATCTCATACCTCAGATAATACTAGAAGGTGTTGAGAAAATTTCAAACAAACTATTGGCACAAACTACTATTTTTGGGTGGATCCTAAGTGGACTAGTTTCGGAATCAGTTACCACCATGACCACTCAGGTTGAGGAAATCTCAAACGAATACCTCAGTTCACAATAATCCCATTACTCTAATTTCCCCCCAAGCGGATAAGAGAATTAAAGCAGAAGCTATAGTCTTACCGCAACTAACAAATATGCTTCCAAGCTATCATATAAATAGCAAGCATTGGCAAAAGGTTTCACACCTAAAGCTAGCAGATCCCAACTGCAACACCCCCGCTCAAATAGACATTCTATTAGGCAGCGTTCTCATACCTCAGATAATACTCGACGGTGTTGAGAAAATTTCCAACAAACTATTGGCACAAAATACTATTTTTGGGTGGCTCCTAAGAGGACTAGTGTCGGAACCAGTTACCACCATGACCACTCAGGTTGAGGAAATCTCAAACGAATACCTCAGTTCACAATAATCCCATTACTCTAATTTCCCCCCAAGCGGATAAGAGAATTAAAGCAGAAGCTATAGTCTTACCGCAACTAACAAATATGCTTCCAAGCTATCATATAAATAGCAAGCATTGGCAAAAGGTTTCACACCTAAAGCTAGCAGATCCCAACTGCAACACCCCCGCTCAAATAGACATTCTATTAGGCAGCGATCTCATACCTCAGATAATACTCGAGGGTGTTGAGAAAATTTCAAACAAACTATTGGCACAAAATACTATTTTTGGGTGGATCCTAAGTGGACTAGTGTCGGAACCAATTACCACCATGACCACTCAGGTTGAGGAAATCTCAAACGAATACCTCAGTTCACAATAATCCCATTTCTCTAATTTCCCCCCAAGCGGATAAGAGAATTAAAGCAGAAGCCATAGTCTTACCGCAACTAACAAATATGCTTCCCAGCTATCATATAAATAGCAAGCATTGGCAAAAGGTTTCACACCTAAAGCTAGCAGATCCCAACTGCAACACCCCCGCTCAAATAGACATTCTATTAGGCAGCGATCTCATACCTCAGATAATACTCGAGGTGTTGAGAAAATTTCAAACAAACTATTGGCACAAAATACTATTTTTGGGTGGATCCTAAGTGGACTAGTTTCGGAACCAGTTACCACCATGACCACTGAGGTTAAGGAAATCTCAAACGAATACCTCAGTTCACAATAATCCCATTACTCTAATTTCCCCCAAGCGGATAAGAGAATTAAAGCAGAAGCTATAGTCTTACCGCAACTAAAAAATATGCTTCCAAGCTATCAAATAAATAGCAAGCATTGGCAAAAGGTTTCACACCTAAAGCTAGCAAATCCCAACTGCAACACCCCCGCTCAAATAGACATTCTATTAGGCAGCGATCTCATACCTCAGATAATACTAGAAGGTGTTGAGAAAATTTCAAACAAACTATTGGCACAAACTACCATTTCTGGGTGGATCCTAAGTGGACTAGTTTCGGAACCAGTTACCACTATGACCACGCAGGTTGAGGAAATCTCAAACGAATACCTCAGTTCACAATAATCCCATTACACTAATTTCCCCCCAAGCGGATAAGAGAATTAAAGCAGAAGCTATAGTCTTACCGCAACTAACAAATATGCTTCCAAGCTATCATATAAATAGCAAGCATTGGCAAAAGGTTTCACACCTAAAGCTAGCAGATCCCAACTGCAACACCCCCGCTCAAATAGACATTCTATTAGGCAGCGATCTCATACCTCAGATAATACTCGAGGGTGTTGAGAAAATTTCAAACAAACTATTGGCACAAAATACAATTTTTGGGTGGAAACTAAGTGGACTAGTTTTGGAACCAGTTACCACCATGACCACTCAGGTTGAGGAAATCTCAAACGAATACCTCAGTTCACAATAATCCCATTACTCTAATTTCCCCCCAAGCGGATAAGAGAATTAAAGCAGAAGCTATAGTCTTACCGCAACTAACAAATATGCTTCCAAGCTATCATATAAATAGCAAGCATTGGCAAAAGGTTTCACACCTAAAGCTAGCAGATCCCAACTGCAACACCCCCGCTCAAATAGATATTCTATTAGGCAGCGATCTCATACCTCAGATAATACTCGAGGGTGTTGAGAAAATTTCAAACAAACTATTGGCACATAATACAATTTTTGGGTGGAAACTAAGTGGACTAGTTTCGGAACCAGTTACCACCATGACCACTCAGGTTGAGGAAATCTCAAACGAATACCTCAGTTCACAATAATCCTATTTCTCTAATTTCCCCCCAAGCTGATAAGAGAATTAAAGCAGAAGCTATAGTCTTACCGCAACTAACAAATATGCTTCCAAGCTATCATATAAATAGCAAGCATTGGCAAAAGGTTTCACACCTAAAGCTAGCAGATCCCAACTGCAACACCCCCGCTCAAATAGACATTCTATTAGGCAGCGATCTCATGTCTCAGATAATACTCGAGGGTGTTGAGAAAATTTCAAACAAACTATTGGCACAAAATACTATTTTTGGGTGGCTCCTAAGAGGACTAGTTTCGGAACCAGTTACCACCATGACCACTCAGGTTGAGGAAATCTCAAACGAATACCTCAGTTCACAATAATCCCATTACTCTAATTTCCCCCCAAGCGGATAAGAGAATTAAAGCAGAAGCTATAGTCTTACCGCAACTAACAAATATGCTTCCAAGCTATCATATAAATAGCAAGCATTGGCAAAAGGTTTCACACCTAAAGCTAGCAGATCCCAACTGCAACACCCCCGCTCAAATAGACATTCTATTAGGCAGCGATCTCATACCTCAAATAATACTAGAAGGTGTTGAGAAAATTTCAAACAAACTATTGGCACAAACTACTATTTTTGGGTGGATCCTAAGTGGACTAGTTTCGGAATCAGTTACCACCATGACCACTCAGGTTGAGGAAATCTCAAACGAATACCTCAGTTCACAATAATCCCATTACTCTAATTTCCCCCCAAGCGGATAAGAGAATTAAAGCAGAAGCTATAGTCTTACCGCAACTAACAAATATGCTTCCAAGCTATCATATAAATAGCAAGCATTGGCAAAAGGTTTCACACCTAAAGCTAGCAGATCCCAACTGCAACACCCCCGCTCAAATAGACATTCTATTAGGCAGCGATCTCATACCTCAGATAATACTCGACGGTGTTGAGAAAATTTCAAACAAACTATTGGCACAAAATACTATTTTTGGGTGGCTCCTAAGAGGACTAGTTTCGGAACCAGTTACCACCATGACCACTAAGGTTGAGGAAATCTCAAACGAATACCTCAGTTCACAATAATCCCATTACTCTAATTTCCCCCCAAGCGGATAAGAGAATTAAAGCAGAAGCTATAGTCTTACCGCAACTAACAAATATGCTTCCAAGCTATCATATAAATAGCAAGCATTGGCAAAAGGTTTCACACCTAAAGCTAGCAGATCCCAACTGCAACACCCCCGCTCAAATAGACATTCTATTAGGCAGCGATCTCATACCTCAGATAATACTCGAGGGTGTTGAGAAAATTTCAAACAAACTATTGGCACAAAATACAATTTTTGGGTGGATCCTAAGTGGACTAGTGTCGGAACCAATTACCACCATGACCACTCAGGTTGAGGAAATCTCAAACGAATACCTCAGTTCACAATAATCCCATTTCTCTAATTTCCCCCCAAGCTGATAAGAGAATTAAAGCAGAAGCTATAGTCTTACCGCAACTAACAAATATGCTTCCAAGTTATCATATAAATAGCAAGCATTGGCAAAAGGTTTCACACCTAAAGCTAGCAGATCCCAACTGCAACACCCCCGCTCAAATAGACATTCTATTAGGCAGCGATCTCATATCTCAGATAATACTCGAGGGTGTTGAGAAAATTTCAAACAAACTATTGGCACAAAATACTATTTTTGGGTGGATCCTAAGTGGACTAGTGTCGAAACCAGTTACCACCATGACCACTCAGGTTGAAGAAATCTCAAACGAATACCTCAGTTCACAATAATCCCATTACTCTAAATTCCCCCCAAGCGGATAAGAGAATTAAAGCAGAAGCTATAGTCTTACCGCAACTAACAAATATGCTTCCAAGCTATCATATAAATAGCAAGCATTGGCAAAAGGTTTCACACCTAACGCTAGCAGATCCCACGTGCAACACCCCCGCTCAAATAGACATTCTATTAGGCAGCGATCTCATATCTCAGATAATACTCGAGGGTGTTGAGAAAATTTCAAACAAACTATTGGCACAAAATACTATTTTTGGGTGGATCCTAAGTGGACTAGTTTCGGAACCAGTTACCACCATGACCACTCAGGTTGAAGAAATCTCAAACGAATACCTCAGTTCACAATAATCCCATTACTCTAATTTCCCCCCAAGCGGATAAGAGAATTAAAGCAGAAGCTATAGTCTTATCGCAACTAACAAATATGCTTCCAAGCTATCAAATAAATAGCAAGCATTTTCAAAAGGTTTCACACCTAAAGCTAGCAGATCCCAACTGCAACACCCCCGCTCAAATAGACATTCTATTAGGCAGCGATCTCATACCTCAGATAATACTAGAAGGTGTTGAGAAAATTTCAAACAAACTATTGGCACAAACTACCATTTTTGGGTGGATCCTAAGTGGACTAGTTTCGGAACCAGTTACCACTATGACCACTCAGGTTGAGGAAATCTCAAACGAATACCTCAGTTCACAATAATCCCATTACACTAATTTCCCCCCAAGCGGATAAGAGAATTAAAGCAGAAGCTATAGTCTTACCGCAACTAACAAATATGCTTCCAAGCTATCATATAAATAGCAAGCATTGGCAAAAGGTTTCACACCTAAAGCTAGCAGATCCCAACTGCAACACCCCCGCTCAAATAGACATTCTATTAGGCAGCGATCTCATACCTCAGATAATACTCGAGGGTGTTGAGAAAATTTCAAACAAACTATTGGCACAAAATACATTTTTTGGGTGGAAACTAAGTGGACTAGTTTTGGAACCAGTTACCACCATGACCACTCAGGTTGAGGAAATCTCAAACGAATACCTCAGTTCACAATAATCCCATTACTCTAATTTCCCCCCAAGCGGATAAGAGAATTAAAGCAGAAGCTATAGTCTTACCGCAACTAACAAATATGCTTCCAAGCTATCATATAAATAGCAAGCATTGGCAAAAGGTTTCACACCTAAAGCTAGCAGATCCCAACTGCAACACCCCCGCTCAAATAGACATTCTATTAGGCAGCGATCTTATATCTCAGATAATACTAGAAGGTGTTGAGAAAATTTCAAACAAACTATTGGCACAAACTACTATTTTTGGGTGGATCCTAAGTGGACTAGTTTCGGAACCAGTTACCGCCATGACCACTCAGGTTGAGGAAATCTCAAACGAATACCTCAGTTCACAATAATCCCATTACTCTAATTTCCCCCCAAGCGGATAAGAGAATTAAAGCAGAAGCTATAGTCTTACCGCAACTAACAAATATGCTTCCAAGCTATCATATAAATAGCAAGCATTGGCAAAAGGTTTCACACCTAAAGCTAGCAGATCCCAACTGCCACACCCCCGCTCAAATAGACATTCTATTAGGCAGCGATCTCATACCTCAGATTATACTCGAGGGTGTTGAGAAAATTTCAAACAAACTATTGGCACAAAATACAATTTTTGGGTGGAAACTAAGTGGACTAGTTTCGGAACCAGTTACCACCATGACCACTCAGGTTGAGGAAATCTCAAACGAATACCTCAGTTCACAATAATCCCATTACTCTAATTTCCCCCAAGCGGATAAGAGAATTAAAGCAGAAGCTATAGTCTTACCGCAACTAACAAATATGCTTCCAAGCTATCATATAAATAGCAAGCATTGGCAAAAGGTTTCACACCTAAAGCTAGCAGATCCCAACTGCAACACCCCCGCTCAAATAGACATTCTATTAGGCAGCGATCTCATACCTCAGATTATACTCGAGGGTGTTGAGAAAATTTCAAACAAACTATTGGCACAAAATACTATTTTTGGGTGGATCCTAAGTGGACTAGTTTCGGAACCAGTTACCACCATGACCACTCAGGTTGAGGAAATCTCAAACGAATACCTCAGTTCACAATGATCCCATTTCTCCAATTTCCCCCCAAGCGGATAAGAGAATTAAAGCAGAAGCTATAGTCTTACCGCAACTAACAAATATGCTTCCAATCTATCATATAAATAGCAAGCATTGGCAAAAGGTTTCACACCTGAAGCTAGCAGATCCCAACTGCAACACCCCCGCTCAAATAGACATTCTATTAGGCAGCGATCTCATATCTCAGATAATACTCGAGGGTGTTGAGAAAATTTCAAACAAACTATTGGCACAAAATACTATTTTTGGGTGGATCCTAAGTGGACTACTTTCGGAACCAGTTACCACCATGACCACTCAGGTTGAGGAAATCTCAATTGAATACCTCAGTTCACAATAATCCCATTACTCTAATTTCCCCCCAAGCGGATAAGTGAATTAAAGCAGGAGCTATAGTCTTACCGCAACTAACAAATATGCTTCCCAGCTATCATATAAATAGCAAGCATTGGCAAAAGGTTTCACACCTAAAGCTAGCAGATCCCAACTGCAACACCCCCGCTCAAATAGACATTCTATTAGGCAGCGATCTCATACCTCAGATAATACTAGAAGGTGTTGAGAAAATTTCAAACAAACTATTGGCACAAACTATAATTTTTGGGTGGATCCTAAGTGGACTAGTTTCGGAACCAGTTACTACCATGACCACTCAGGTTGAGGAAATCTCAAACGAATACCTCAGTTCACAATAATCCCATTACTCTAATTTCCCCCCAAGCGGATAAAAGAATTAAAGCAGAAGCTATAGTCTTATCGCAACTAACAAATATGCTTCCAAGCTATCATATAAATAGCAAGCATTGGCAAAAGGTTTCACACCTAAAGCTAGCAGATCCCAACTGCAATACCCCCGCTCAAATAGATATTCTATTAGGCAGCGATCTCATACCTCAGATAATACTCGAGGGTGTTGAGAAAATTTCAAACAAACTATTGGCACAAAATACTATTTTTGGGCGGATCCTAAGTGGACTACTTTCGGAACCAGTTACCACCATGACCACTCAGGTTGAGAAAATCTCAAACGAATACCTCAGTTCACAATAATCCCATTACTCTAATTTCCCCCCAAGCGGATAAGAGAATTAAAGCAGAAGCTATAGTCTTACCGCAACTAACAAATATGCTTCCAAGCTATCATATAAATAGCAAGCATTGGCAAAAGGTTTCACACCTAAAGCTAGCAGATTCCAACTGCAACACCCCCGCTCAAATAGACATTCTATTAGGCAGCGGTCTCATACCTCAGATAATACTCGAGGGTGTTGAGAAAATTTCAAACAAACTATTGGCACAAACTACTATTTTTGGGTGGATCCTAAGTGGACTAGTTTCGGAACCAGTTACCACCATGACCACTCAGGTTGAGGAAATCTCAAACGAATACCTCAGTTCACAATAATCCCATTACTCTAATTTCCCCCCAAGCGGATAAGTGAATTAAAGCAGAAGCTATAGTCTTACCGCAACTAACAAATATGCTTCCAAGCTATCATATAAATAGCAAGTATTGGCAAAAGGTTTCACACCTAAAGCTAGCAGATCCCAACTGCAACACCCCCGCTCAAATAGACATTCTATTAGGCAGCGATCTCATACCTCAGATAATACTCGAGGGTGTTGAGAAAATTTCAAACAAACTATTGGCACAAAATACTATTTTTGGGCGGAATCTAAGTGGACTAGTTTCGGAATAAGTTACCACCATGACCACTCAGGTTGAGGAAATCTCAAACGAATACCTCAGTTCACAATAATCCCATTACTCTAATTTCCCCCCAAGCGGATAAGAGAATTAAAGCAGAAGCTATAGTCTTACCGCAACTAACAAATATGCTTCCAAGCTATCATATAAATAGCAAGCATTGGCAAAAGGTTTCAAACCTAAAGCTAGCAGATCCCAACTGCAACACCCCCGCTCAAATAGACATTCTATTAGGCAGCGAGCTCATATCTCAGATAATACTCGAGGGTGTTGAGAAAATTTCAAACAAACTATTGGCACAAAATACTATTTTTGGGTGGATCCTAAGTGGACTAGTGTCGAAACCAGTTAATACCATGACCACTCAGGTTGAAGAAATCTCAAACGAATACCTCAGTACACAATATTCCCATTACTCTAAATTCCCCCCAAGCGGATAAGAGAATTAAAGCAGAAGCTATAGTCTTACCGCAACTAACAAATATGCTTCCAAGCTATCATATAAATAGCAAGCATTGGCAAAAGGTTTCACACCTAACGCTAGCAGATCCCACCTGCAACACCGCCGCTCAAATAGACATTCTATTAGGCAGCGATCTCATATCTCAGATAATACTCGAGGGTGTTGAGAAAATTTCAAACAAACTATTGGCACAAAATACTATTTTTGGGTGGATCCTAAGTGGACTAGTTTCGGAACCAGTTACCACCATGACCACTCAGGTTGAGGAAATCTCAAACGAATACCTCAGTTCACAATAATCCCATTACTCTAATTTCCCCCCAACCTGATAAGAGAATTAAAGCAGAAGCTATAGTCTTACCGCAACTAACAAATACGCTTCCAAGCTATCATATAAATAGCAAGCATTGGCAAAAGGTTTCACACCTAAAGCTAGCAGATCCCAACTGCAACAGCCCCGCTCAAATAGACATTCTATTAGGCAGCGATCTCATATCTCAGATAATACTCGAGGGTGTTGAGAAAATTTCAAACAAACTATTGGCACAAAATACTATTTTTGAGTGGATCCTAAGTGGACTAGTGTCGGAACCAGTTACCACCATGACCACTTAGGTTGAGGAAATCTCAAACGAATACCTCAGTTCACAATAATCCCATTTCTCTAATTTCCCCCCAAGCTGATAAGAGAATTAAAGCAGAAGCTATAGTCTTACCGCAACTAACAAATATGCTTCCAAGCTATCATATAAATAGCAAGCATTGGCAAAAGGTTTCACACCTAAAGCTAGCAGATCCCAACTGCAACACCCCCGCTCAAATAGACATTCTATTAGGCAGCGATCTCATATCTCAGATAATACTCGAGGGTGTTGAGAAAATTTCAAACAAACTATTGGCACAAAATACTATTTTTGGGTGGATCCTAAGTGGACTAGTGTCGAAACCAGTTACCACCATGACCACTCAGGTTGAAGAAATCTCAAACGAATACCTCAGTTCACAATAATCCCATTACTCTAAATTCCCCCCAAGCGGATAAGAGAATTAAAGCTGAAGCTATAGTCTTACCGCAACTAACAAATATGCTTCCAAGCTATCATATAAATAGCAAGCATTGGCAAAAGGTTTCCCACCTAACGTTAGCAGATCCCACCTGCAACACCCCCGCTCAAATAGACATTCTATTAGGCAGCGATCTCATATCTCAGATAATACTCGAGGGTGTTGAGAAAATTTCAAACAAACTATTGGCACAAAATACTATTTTTGGGTGGATCCTAAGTGGACTAGTTTCGGAACCAGTTACCACCATGACCACTCAGCTTGAGGAAATCTCAAACGAATACCTCAGTTCACAATAATCCCATTACTCTAATTTCCCTCCTAGCGGATAAGAGAATTAAAGCAGAAGCTATAGTCTTATCGCAACTAACATATATGCTTCCAAGCTATCATATAAATAGCAAGCATTGGCAAAAGGTTTCACACCTAACGTTAGCAGATCTCAACTGCAACACCCCCGCTCAAATAGACATTCTGTTAGGCAGCGATCTCATATCTCAGATAATACTCGAGGGTGTTGAGAAAATTTCAAACAAACTATTGGCACAAAATACTATTTTTGGGTGGATCCTAAGTGGACTAGTGTCGAAACCAGTTACCACCATGACCACTCAGGTTGAAGAAATCTCAAACGAATACCTCAGTTCACAATAATCCCATTACTCTAAATTCCCCCCAAACGGATAAGAGAATTAAAGCAGAAGCTATAGTCTTACCGCAACTAACAAATATGCTTCCAAGCTATCATATAAATAGCAAGCATTGGCAAAAGGTTTCACACCTAAAGCTAGCAGATCCCAACTGCAACACCCCCGCTCAAATAGACATTCTATTAGGCAGCGATCTCATATCTCAGATAATACTCGAGGGTGTTGAGAAAATTTCAAACAAACTATTGGCACAAAATACTATTTTTGGGTGGATCCTAAGTGGACTAGTGTCGAAACCAGTTACCACCATGACCACTCAGGTTGAAGAAATCTCAAACGAATACCTCAGTTCACAATAATCCCATTACTCTAAATTCCCCCCAAGCGGATAAGAGAATTAAAGCAGAAGCTATAGTCTTACCGCAACTAACAAATATGCTTCCAAGCTATCATATAAATAGCAAGCATTGGCAAAAGGTTTCACACCTAACGTTAGCAGATCTCAACTGCAACACCCCCGCTCAAATAGACATTCTGTTAGGCAGCGATCTCATACCTCAGATAATACTCGAGGTGTTGAGAAAATTTCAAACAAACTATTGGCACAAAATAATATTTTTGGGTGGATCCTAAGTGGACTAGTGTCGAAACCAGTTACCACCATGACCACTCAGGTTGAAGAAATCTCAAACGAATACCTCAGTTCACAATAATCCCATTACTCTAAATTCCCCCCAAGCGGATAAGAGAATTAAAGCAGAAGCTATAGTCTTACCGCAACTAACAAATATGCTTCCAAGCTATCATATAAATAGCAAGCATTGGCAAAAGGTTTCACACCTAAAGCTAGCAGATCCCAACTGCAACACCCCCGCTCAAATAGACATTCTATTAGGCAGCGATCTCATATCTCAGATAATACTCGAGGGTGTTGAGAAAATTTCAAACAAACTATTGGCACAAAATACTATTTTTGGGTGGATCCTAAGTGGACTAGTGTCGAAACCAGTTACCACCATGACCACTCAGGTTGAAGAAATCTCAAACGAATACCTCAGTTCACAATAATCCCATTACTCTAAATTCCCCCCAAGCGGATAAGAGAATTAAAGCAGAAGCTATAGTCTTACCGCAACTAACAAATATGCTTCCAAGCTATCATATAAATAGCAAGCATTGGCAAAAGGTTTCACACCTAACGTTAGCAGATCTCAACTGCAACACCCCCGCTCAAATAGACATTCTATTAGGCAGCGATCTCATACCTCAGATAATACTAGAAGGTGTTGAGAAAATTTCAAACAAACTATTGGCACAAACTACTATTTTTGGGTGGATCCTAAGTGGACTAGTTTCGGAACCAGTTACCACCATGACCACTCAGGTTGAGGAAATCTCAAACGAATACCTCAGTTCACAATAATCCCATTACTCTAATTTCCCCCCAAGCGGATAAGAGAATTAAAGCAGAAGCTATAGTCTTACCGCAACTAACAAATATGCTACCAAGCTATGATATAAATAGCAAGCATTGGCAAAAGGTTTCACACCTAAAGCTAGCAGATCCCAACTGCAACACTTCCGCTCAAATAGACATTCTATTAGGCAGCGATCTCATACCTCAGATAATACTAGAAGGTGTTGAGAAAATTTCAAACAAACTATTGGCACAAACTACTATTTTTGGGTGGATCCTAAGTGGACTAGTTTCGGAACCAGTTACCACCATGACCACTCAGGTTGAGGAAATCTCAAACGAATACCTCAGTTCACAATAATCCCATTACTCTAATTTCCCCCAAGCGGATAAGAGAATTAAAGCAGAAGCTATAGTCTTACCGCAACTAACAAATATGCTTCCAAGCTATCATATAAATAGCAAGCATTGGCAAAAGATTTCACACCTAAAGCTAGCAGATCCCAACTGCAACACCCCCGCTCAAATAGACATGCTATTAGGCAGCGATCTCATACCTCAGATAATACTAGAAGGTGTTGAGAAAATTTCAAACAAACTATTGGCACAAACTACTATTTTTGGGTGGATCCTAAGTGGACTAGTTTCGGAACCAGTTACCACCATGACCACTCAGGATGAGGAAATCTCAAACGAATACCTCAGTTCACAATAATCCCATTACACTAATATACCCCCAAGCGGATAAGAGAATTAAAGCAGAAGCTATAGTCTTACCGCAACTAACAAATATGCTTCCAAGCTATCATATAAATAGCAAGCATTGGCAAAAGGTTTCACACCTAAAGCTAGCAGATCCCAACTGCAACACCCCCGCTCAAATAGACATTCTATTAGGCAGCGATCTCATATCTCAGATAATACTCGAGGGTGTTAAGAAAATTTCAAACAAACTATTGGTACAAAATACTATTTTTGGGTGGATCCTAAGTGGACTAATTTCGGAACCAGTTACCACCATGACCACTCAGGTTGAGGAAATCTCAAACGAATACCTCAGTACACAATAATCCCATTACTCTAATTTCCCCCCAAGCGGATAAAAGAATTAAAGCAGAAGCTATAGTCTTACCGCAACTAACAAATATGCTTTCAAGCTATCATATAAATAGCAAGCATTGGCAAAAGGTTTCACACCTAAAGCTAGCAGATCCCAACTGCAACACCCCCGCTCAAATAGACATTCTATTAGGCAGCGATCTCATACCTCAGATAAAACTCGAGGGTGTTGAGAAAATTTCAAACAAACTATTGGCACAAAATACTATTTTTGGGTGGATCCTAAGTGGACTACTTTCGGAACCAGTTACCACCATGACCACTCAGGTTGAGGAAATCTCAAACGAATACCTCAGTTCACAATGATCCCATTACTCTAATTTCCCCTCCAAGCGGATAAGAGAATTAAAGCAGAAGCTATGGTCTTACCGCAACTAACAAATATGCTTCCAAGCTATCATATAAATAGCAAGCATTGGCAAAAGGTTTCACACCTAAAGCTAGCAGATCCCAACTGCAACACCCCCGCTCAAATAGACATTCTATTAGGCAGCGATCTCATACCTCAGATAATACTCGAGGTGTTGAGAAAATTTCAAACAAACTATTGGCACAAAATAATATTTTTGGGTGGATCCTAAGTGGACTAGTGTCGAAACCAGTTACCACCATGACCACTCAGGTTGAAGAAATCTCAAACGAATACCTCAGTTCACAATAATCCCATTACACTAATATACCCCCAAGCGGATAAGAGAATTAAAGCAGAAGCTATAGTCTTACCGCAACTAACAAATATGCTTCCAAGCTATCATATAAATAGCAAGCATTGGCAAAAGGTTTCACACCTAAAGCTAGCAGATCCCAACTGCAACACCCCCGCTCAAATAGACATTCTATTAGGCAGCGATCTCATACCTCAGATAATACTCGAGGTGTTGAGAAAATTTCAAACAAACTATTGGCACAAAATAATATTTTTGGGTGGATCCTAAGTGGACTAGTGTCGAAACCAGTTACCACCATGACCACTCAGGTTGAAGAAATCTCAAACGAATACCTCAGTTCACAATAATCCCATTACTCTAAATTCCCCCCAACCTGATAAGAGAATTAAAGCAGAAGCTATAGTCTTACCGCAACTAACAAATACGCTTCCAAGCTATCATATAAATAGCAAGCATTGGCAAAAGGTTTCACACCTAAAGCTAGCAGATCCCAACTGCAACAGCCCCGCTCAAATAGACATTCTATTAGGCAGCGATCTCATATCTCAGATAATACTCGAGGGTGTTGAGAAAATTTCAAACAAACTATTGGCACAAAATACTATTTTTGAGTGGATCCTAAGTGGACTAGTGTCGGAACCAGTTACCACCATGACCACTTAGGTTGAGGAAATCTCAAACGAATACCTCAGTTCACAATAATCCCATTTCTCTAATTTCCCCCCAAGCTGATAAGAGAATTAAAGCAGAAGCTATAGTCTTACCGCAACTAACAAATATGCTTCCAAGCTATCATATAAATAGCAAGCATTGGCAAAAGGTTTCACACCTAAAGCTAGCAGATCCCAACTGCAACACCCCCGCTCAAATAGACATTCTATTAGGCAGCGATCTCATATCTCAGATAATACTCGAGGGTGTTGAGAAAATTTCAAACAAACTATTGGCACAAAATACTATTTTTGGGTGGATCCTAAGTGGACTAGTGTCGAAACCAGTTACCACCATGACCACTCAGGTTGAAGAAATCTCAAACGAATACCTCAGTTCACAATAATCCCATTACTCTAAATTCCCCCCAAGCGGATAAGAGAATTAAAGCTGAAGCTATAGTCTTACCGCAACTAACAAATATGCTTCCAAGCTATCATATAAATAGCAAGCATTGGCAAAAGGTTTCCCACCTAACGTTAGCAGATCCCACCTGCAACACCCCCGCTCAAATAGACATTCTATTAGGCAGCGATCTCATATCTCAGATAATACTCGAGGGTGTTGAGAAAATTTCAAACAAACTATTGGCACAAAATACTATTTTTGGGTGGATCCTAAGTGGACTAGTTTCGGAACCAGTTACCACCATGACCACTCAGCTTGAGGAAATCTCAAACGAATACCTCAGTTCACAATAATCCCATTACTCTAATTTCCCTCCTAGCGGATAAGAGAATTAAAGCAGAAGCTATAGTCTTATCGCAACTAACATATATGCTTCCAAGCTATCATATAAATAGCAAGCATTGGCAAAAGGTTTCACACCTAACGTTAGCAGATCTCAACTGCAACACCCCCGCTCAAATAGACATTCTGTTAGGCAGCGATCTCATATCTCAGATAATACTCGAGGGTGTTGAGAAAATTTCAAACAAACTATTGGCACAAAATACTATTTTTGGGTGGATCCTAAGTGGACTAGTGTCGAAACCAGTTACCACCATGACCACTCAGGTTGAAGAAATCTCAAACGAATACCTCAGTTCACAATAATCCCATTACTCTAAATTCCCCCCAAACGGATAAGAGAATTAAAGCAGAAGCTATAGTCTTACCGCAACTAACAAATATGCTTCCAAGCTATCATATAAATAGCAAGCATTGGCAAAAGGTTTCACACCTAAAGCTAGCAGATCCCAACTGCAACACCCCCGCTCAAATAGACATTCTATTAGGCAGCGATCTCATATCTCAGATAATACTCGAGGGTGTTGAGAAAATTTCAAACAAACTATTGGCACAAAATACTATTTTTGGGTGGATCCTAAGTGGACTAGTGTCGAAACCAGTTACCACCATGACCACTCAGGTTGAAGAAATCTCAAACGAATACCTCAGTTCACAATAATCCCATTACTCTAAATTCCCCCCAAGCGGATAAGAGAATTAAAGCAGAAGCTATAGTCTTACCGCAACTAACAAATATGCTTCCAAGCTATCATATAAATAGCAAGCATTGGCAAAAGGTTTCACACCTAACGTTAGCAGATCTCAACTGCAACACCCCCGCTCAAATAGACATTCTGTTAGGCAGCGATCTCATACCTCAGATAATACTCGAGGTGTTGAGAAAATTTCAAACAAACTATTGGCACAAAATAATATTTTTGGGTGGATCCTAAGTGGACTAGTGTCGAAACCAGTTACCACCATGACCACTCAGGTTGAAGAAATCTCAAACGAATACCTCAGTTCACAATAATCCCATTACTCTAAATTCCCCCCAAGCGGATAAGAGAATTAAAGCAGAAGCTATAGTCTTACCGCAACTAACAAATATGCTTCCAAGCTATCATATAAATAGCAAGCATTGGCAAAAGGTTTCACACCTAAAGCTAGCAGATCCCAACTGCAACACCCCCGCTCAAATAGACATTCTATTAGGCAGCGATCTCATATCTCAGATAATACTCGAGGGTGTTGAGAAAATTTCAAACAAACTATTGGCACAAAATACTATTTTTGGGTGGATCCTAAGTGGACTAGTGTCGAAACCAGTTACCACCATGACCACTCAGGTTGAAGAAATCTCAAACGAATACCTCAGTTCACAATAATCCCATTACTCTAAATTCCCCCCAAGCGGATAAGAGAATTAAAGCAGAAGCTATAGTCTTACCGCAACTAACAAATATGCTTCCAAGCTATCATATAAATAGCAAGCATTGGCAAAAGGTTTCACACCTAACGTTAGCAGATCTCAACTGCAACACCCCCGCTCAAATAGACATTCTATTAGGCAGCGATCTCATACCTCAGATAATACTAGAAGGTGTTGAGAAAATTTCAAACAAACTATTGGCACAAACTACTATTTTTGGGTGGATCCTAAGTGGACTAGTTTCGGAACCAGTTACCACCATGACCACTCAGGTTGAGGAAATCTCAAACGAATACCTCAGTTCACAATAATCCCATTACTCTAATTTCCCCCCAAGCGGATAAGAGAATTAAAGCAGAAGCTATAGTCTTACCGCAACTAACAAATATGCTACCAAGCTATGATATAAATAGCAAGCATTGGCAAAAGGTTTCACACCTAAAGCTAGCAGATCCCAACTGCAACACTTCCGCTCAAATAGACATTCTATTAGGCAGCGATCTCATACCTCAGATAATACTAGAAGGTGTTGAGAAAATTTCAAACAAACTATTGGCACAAACTACTATTTTTGGGTGGATCCTAAGTGGACTAGTTTCGGAACCAGTTACCACCATGACCACTCAGGTTGAGGAAATCTCAAACGAATACCTCAGTTCACAATAATCCCATTACTCTAATTTCCCCCAAGCGGATAAGAGAATTAAAGCAGAAGCTATAGTCTTACCGCAACTAACAAATATGCTTCCAAGCTATCATATAAATAGCAAGCATTGGCAAAAGATTTCACACCTAAAGCTAGCAGATCCCAACTGCAACACCCCCGCTCAAATAGACATGCTATTAGGCAGCGATCTCATACCTCAGATAATACTAGAAGGTGTTGAGAAAATTTCAAACAAACTATTGGCACAAACTACTATTTTTGGGTGGATCCTAAGTGGACTAGTTTCGGAACCAGTTACCACCATGACCACTCAGGATGAGGAAATCTCAAACGAATACCTCAGTTCACAATAATCCCATTACACTAATATACCCCCAAGCGGATAAGAGAATTAAAGCAGAAGCTATAGTCTTACCGCAACTAACAAATATGCTTCCAAGCTATCATATAAATAGCAAGCATTGGCAAAAGGTTTCACACCTAAAGCTAGCAGATCCCAACTGCAACACCCCCGCTCAAATAGACATTCTATTAGGCAGCGATCTCATATCTCAGATAATACTCGAGGGTGTTAAGAAAATTTCAAACAAACTATTGGTACAAAATACTATTTTTGGGTGGATCCTAAGTGGACTAATTTCGGAACCAGTTACCACCATGACCACTCAGGTTGAGGAAATCTCAAACGAATACCTCAGTACACAATAATCCCATTACTCTAATTTCCCCCCAAGCGGATAAAAGAATTAAAGCAGAAGCTATAGTCTTACCGCAACTAACAAATATGCTTTCAAGCTATCATATAAATAGCAAGCATTGGCAAAAGGTTTCACACCTAAAGCTAGCAGATCCCAACTGCAACACCCCCGCTCAAATAGACATTCTATTAGGCAGCGATCTCATACCTCAGATAAAACTCGAGGGTGTTGAGAAAATTTCAAACAAACTATTGGCACAAAATACTATTTTTGGGTGGATCCTAAGTGGACTACTTTCGGAACCAGTTACCACCATGACCACTCAGGTTGAGGAAATCTCAAACGAATACCTCAGTTCACAATGATCCCATTACTCTAATTTCCCCTCCAAGCGGATAAGAGAATTAAAGCAGAAGCTATGGTCTTACCGCAACTAACAAATATGCTTCCAAGCTATCATATAAATAGCAAGCATTGGCAAAAGGTTTCACACCTAAAGCTAGCAGATCCCAACTGCAACACCCCGCTCAAATAGACATTCTATTAGGCAGCGATCTCATATCTCAGATAATACTCGAGGGTGTTGAGAAAATTTCAAACAAACTATTGGTACAAAATACTATTTTTGGGTGGATCCTAAGTGGACTACTTTCGGAACCAGTTACCACCATGACCACTCAGGTTGAGGAAATCTCAAACGTATACCTCAGTTCACAATAATCCCATTACTCTAATTTCCCCCAAGCGGATAAGAGAATTAAAGCAGAAGCTATAGTCTTACCGCAACTAACAAATATGCTTCCAAGCTATCATATAAATAGCAAGCATTGGCAAAAGGTTTCACACCTAAAGCTAGCAGATCCCAACTGCAACACCTCTGCTCAAATAGACATTATATTAGGCAGCGATTTCATATCTCAGATAATACTCGAGGGTGTTGAGAAAATTTCAAACAAACTATTGGCACAAAATACTATTTTTGGGTGGATCCTAAGTGGACTAGTGTCGGAACCAGTTACCACCATGACCACTCAGGTTGAGGAAATCTCAAACGAATACCTCAGTTCACAATAATCCCATTTCTCTAATTTCCCCCCAAGCTGATAAGAGAATTAAAGCAGAAGCTATAGTCTTACCGCAACTAACAAATATGCTTCCAAGCTATCATATAAATAGCAAGCATTGGCAAAAGGTTTCACACCTAAAGCTAGCAGATCCCAACTGCAACACCCCCGCTCAAATAGACATTCTATTAGGCAGCGATCTCATATCTCAGATAATACTCGAGGGTGTTGAGAAAATTTCAAACAAACTATTGGCACAAAATACTATTTTTGGGTGGATCCTAAGTGGACTAGTTTCGGAACCAGTTACCACCATGACCACTCAGGTTGAGGAAATTTCAAACGAATACCTCAGTTCACAATAATCCCATTACTCTAATTTCCCCCCAAGCGGATAAGAGAATTAAAGCAGAAGCTATAGTCTTACCGCAACTAACAAATATGCTTCCAAGCTATCATATAAATAGCAAGCATTGGCAAAAGGTTTCACACCTAAAGCTAGCAGATCCCAACTGCAACACCCCCTCTCAAATAGACATTCTATTAGGCAGCGATCTCATACCTCAGATAATACTCGAGGGTGTTGAGAAAATTTCAAACAAATTATTGGCACAAAATACTATTTTTGGGTGGATCCTAAGTGGACTAGTTTCGGAACCAGTTACCACCATGACCACTCAGGTTGAGGAAATTTCAAACGAATACCTCAGTTCACAATAATCCCATTACTCTAATTTCCATCCAAGCGGATAAAAGAATTAAAGCAGAAGCTATAGTCTTACCGCAACTAACAAATATGCTTCCAAGCTATCATATAAATAGCAAGCATTGGCAAAAGGTTTCACACCTAAAGCTAGAAGATCCCAACTGCAACACCCCCGCTCAAATAGACATTCTATTAGGCAGCGATCTCATACCTCAGATTATACTCGAGGGTGTTGAGAAAATTTCAAACAAACTATTGGCACAAAATACTATTTTTGGGTGGATCCTAAGTGGACTATTTTCGGAACCAGTTACTACCATGACCACTCAGGTTGAAGAAATCTCAAACGAATACCTCAGTTCACAATAATCCCATTACTCTAAATTCCCCCCAAGCGGATAAGAGAATTAAAGCAGAAGCTATAGTCTTACCGCAACTAACAAATATGCTTCCAAGCTATCATATAAATAGCAAGCATTGGCAAAAGGTTTCACACCTAAAGCTAGAAGATCCCAACTGCAACACCCCCGCTCAAGTAGACATTCTATTAGGCAGCGATCTCATATCTCAGATAATACTCGAGGGTGTTGAGAAAATGTCAAACAAACTATTGGCACAAAATACTATTTTTGGGTGGATCCTAAGTGGACTACTTTCGGAACCAGTTACCACCATGACCACTCAGGTTGAGGAAATCTCAAACGAATACCTCAGTTCACAATAATCCCATTACTCTAATTTCCCCCCAAGCGGATAAGTGAATTAAAGCAGGAGCTATAGTCTTATCGCAACTAACAAATATGCTTCCAAGCTATCATATAAATAGCAAGCATTGGCAAAAGGTTTCACACCTAAAGCTAGCAGATCCCAACTGCAATACCCCCGCTCAAATAGATATTCTATTAGGCAGCGATCTCATACCTCAGATAATACTCGAGGGTGTTGAGAAAATTTCAAACAAACTATTGGCACAAAATACTATTTTTGGGCGGATCCTAAGTGGACTACTTTCGGAACCAGTTACCACCATGACCACTCAGGTTGAGAAAATCTCAAACGAATACCTCAGTTCACAATAATCCCATTACTCTAATTTCCCCCCAAGCGGATAAGAGAATTAAAGCAGAAGCTATAGTCTTACCGCAACTAACAAATATGCTTCCAAGCTATCATATAAATAGCAAGCATTGGCAAAAGATTTCACACCTAAAGCTAGCAGATTCCAACTGCAACACCCCCGCTCAAATAGACATTCTATTAGGCAGCGGTCTCATACCTCAGATAATACTCGAGGGTGTTGAGAAAATTTCAAACAAACTATTGGCACAAACTACTATTTTTGGGTGGATCCTAAGTGGACTAGTTTCGGAACCAGTTACCACCATGACCACTCAGGTTGAGGAAATCTCAAACGAATACCTCAGTTCACAATAATCCCATTACTCTAATTTCCCCCCAAGCGGATAAGTGAATTAAAGCAGAAGCTATAGTCTTACCGCAACTAACAAATATGCTTCCAAGCTATCATATAAATAGCAAGCATTGGCAAAAGGTTTCACACCTAAAGCTAGCAGATCCCAACTGCAACACCCCCGCTCAAATAGACATTCTATTAGGCAGCGATCTCATACCTCAGATAATACTCGAGGGTGTTGAGAAAATTTCAAACAAACTATTGGCACAAAATACTATTTTTGGGCGGAAACTAAGTGGACTAGTTTCGGAACCAGTTACCACCATGACCACTCAGGTTGAGGAAATCTCAAACGAATACCTCAGTTCACAATAATCCCATTACTCTAATTTCCCCCCAAGCGGATAAGAGAATTAAAGCAGAAGCTATAGTCTTACCGCAACTAACAAATATGCTTCCAAGCTATCATATAAATAGCAAGCATTGGCAAAAGGTTTCACACCTAAAGCTAGCAGATCCCAACTGCAACACCCCCGCTCAAATAGACATTCTATTAGGCAGCGAGCTCATATCTCAGATAATACTCTAGGGTGTTGAGAAAATTTCAAACAAACTATTGGCACAAAATACTATTTTTGGGTGGATCCTAAGTGGACTAGTGTCGAAACCAGTTACCACCATGACCACTCAGGTTGAAGAAATCTCAAACGAATACCTCAGTTCACAATAATCCCATTACTCTAAATTCCCCCCAAGCGGATAAGAGAATTAAAGCAGAAGCTATAGTCTTACCGCAACTAACAAATATGCTTCCAAGCTATCATATAAATAGCAAGCATTGGCAAAAGGTTTCACACCTAACGCTAGCAGATCCCACCTGCAACACCCCCGCTCAAATAGACATTCTATTAGGCAGCGATCTCATATCTCAGATAATACTCGAGGGTGTTGAGAAAATTTCAAACAAACTATTGGCACAAAATACTATTTTTGGGTGGATCCTAAGTGGACTAGTTTCGGAACCAGTTACCACCATGACCACTCAGGTTGAGGAAATCTCAAACGAATACCTCAGTTCACAATAATCCCATTACTCTAATTTCCCCCCAAGCGGATAAGTGAATTAAAGCAGAAGCTATAGTCTTACCGCAACTAACAAATATGCTTCCAAGCTATCATAAAAATAGCAAGCATTGGCAAAAGGTTTCACACCTAAAGCTAGCAGATCCCAACTGCAACACCCCCGCTCAAATGGACATTCTATTAGGCAGCGAGCTCATATCTCAGATAATACTCTAGGGTGTTGAGAAAATTTCAAACAAACTATTGGCACAAACTACTATTTTTGGGTGGATCCTATGTGGACTAGTTTCGGAACCAGTTACCACCATGACCACTCAGGTTGAGGAAATCTCAAACGAATACCTCAGTTCACAATAATCCCATTACTCTAATTTCCCCCCAAGCGGATAAGTGAATTAAAGCAGAAGCTATAGTCTTACCGCAACTAACAAATATGCTTCCAAGCTATCATATAAATAGCAAGCATTGGCAAAAGGTTTCACACCTAAAGCTAGCAGATCCCAACTGCAACACCCCCGCTCAAATAGACATTCTATTAGGCAGCGATCTCATACCTCAGATAATACTCGAGGGTGTTGAGACAAAATACAATTTTTGGGCGGAAACTAAGTGGACTAGTTTCGGAACTAGTTACCACCATGACCACTCAGGTTGAGGAAATCTCAAACGTATACCTCAGTTCACAATAATCCCATTACTCTAATTTCCCCCCAAGCGGATAAAAGAATTAAAGCAGAAGCTATAGTCTTACCGCAACTAACAAATATGCTTCCAAGCTATCATATAAATAGCAAGCATTGGCAAAAGGTTTCACACCTAAAGCTAGCAGATCCCAACTGCAACACCCCCGCTCAAATAGACATTCTATTAGGCAGCGATCTCATATCTCAGATAATACTCGAGGGTGTTGAGAAAATTTCAAACAAACTATTGGCACAAAATACTATTTTTGGGTGGATCCTAAGTGGACTAGTGTCGAAACCAGTTACCACCATGACCACTCAGGTTGAAGAAATCTCAAACGAATACCTCAGTTCACAATAATCCCATTACTCTAAATTCCCCCCAAGCGGATAAGAGAATTAAAGCAGAAGCTATAGTCTTACCGCAACTAACAAATATGTTTCCAAGCTATCATATAAATAGCAAGCATTGGCAAAAGGTTTCACACCTAACGCTAGCAGATCCCACCTGCAACACCCCCGCTCAAATAGACATTCTATTAGGCAGCGATCTCATATCTCAGATAATACTCGAGGGTGTTGAGAAAATTTCAAACAAACTACTGGCACAAAATACTATTTTTGGGTGGATCCTAAGTGGACTAGTTTCGGAACCAGTTACCACCATGGCCACTCAGGTTGAGGAAATCTCAAACGAATACTTCAGTTCACAATAATCCCATTACTCTAATTTCCCTCCTAGCGGATAAGAGAATTAAAGCAGAAGCTATAGTCTTATCGCAACTAACATATATGCTTCCAAGCTATCATATAAATAGCAAGCATTGGCAAAAGGTTTCACACCTAAAGCTAGCAGATCTCAACTGCAACACCCCCGCTCAAATAGATATTCTATTAGGCAGCGATCTCATACCTCAGATAATACTCGAGGGTGTTGAGAAAATTTCAAACAAACTATTGGCACAAAATACTATTTTTGGGTGGATCCTAAGTGGACTAGTTTCGGAACCACTTACCACCATGACCACTCAGGTTGAGGAAATCTCAAACGAATACCTCAGTTCACAATAATCCCATTACTCTAATTTCCCCCCAAGCGGATAAGAGAATTAAAGCAGAAGCCATAGTCTTACCGCAACTAACAAATATGCTTCCCAGCTATCATATAAATAGCAAGCATTGGCAAAAGGTTTCATACCTAAAGCTAGCAGATCCCAACTGCAACACCCCCGCTCAAATAGACATTCTATTAGGCAGCGATCTCATACCTCAGATAATACTCGAGGTGTTGAGAAAATTTCAAACAAACTATTGGCACAAAATACTATTTTTGGGTGGATCCTTAGTGGACTAGTTTCGGAACCAGTTACCACCATGACCACTCAGGTTGAGGAAATCTCAAACGAATACCTCAGTTCACAATAATATCATTACTCTAATTTCCCCCAAGCGAATAAGAGAATTAAAGCAGAAGCTATAGTCTTACCGCAACTAACAAATATGCTTCCAAGCTATCATATAAATAGCAAGCATTGGCAAAAGATTTCACACCTAAAGCTAGCAGATCCCAACTGCAACACCCCAGCTCAACTAGACATGCTATTAGGCAGCGATCTCATACCTCAGATAATACTAGAAGGTGTCGAGAAAATTTCAAACAAACTATTGGCACAAACTACTATTTTTGGGTGGATCCTAAGTGGACTAGTTTCGGAACCAGTTACCACCATGACCACTCAGGATGAGGAAATCTCAAACGAATACCTCAGTTCACAATAATCCCATTACACTAATATACCCCCAAGCGGATAAGAGAATTAAAGCAGAAGCTATAGTCTTACCGCAACTAACAAATATGCTTCCAAGCTATCATATAAATAGCAAGCATTGGCAAAAGGTTTCACACCTAAAGCTAGCAGATCCCAACTGCAACACCCCCGCTCAAATAGACATTCTATTAGGCAGCGATCTCATATCTCAGATAATACTCGAGGGTGTTGAGAAAATTTCAAACAAACTATTGGTACAAAATACTATTTTTGGGTGGATCCTAAGTGGACTAATTTCGGAACCAGTTACCACCATGACCACTCAGGTTGAGGAAATCTCAAACGTATACCTCAGTTCACAATAATCCCATTACTCTAATTTCCCCCCAAGCGGATAAGAGAATTAAAGCAGAAGCTATAGTCTTACCGCAACTAACAAATATGCTTCCAAGCTATCATATAAATAGCAAGCATTGGCAAAAGGTTTCACACCTAAAGCTAGCAGATCCCAACTGCAACACCCCCTCTCAAATAGACATTCTATTAGGCAGCGATCTCATACCTCAGATAATACTCGAGGGTGTTGAGAAAATTTCAAACAAACTATTGGCACAAAATACTATTTTTGGGTGGATCCTAAGTGGACTACTTTCGGAACCAGTTACCACCATGACCACTCAGGTTGAGAAAATTTCAAACAAACTATTGGCACAAACTACTATTTTTGGGTGGATCCTAAGTGGACTAGTTTCGGAACCAGTTACCACCATGACCACTCAGGTTGAGGAAATCTCAAACGAATACCTCAGTTCACAATAATCCCATTACTCTAATTTCCCCCCAAGCGGATAAGAGAATTAAAGCAGAAACTATAGTCTTACCGCAACTAACAAATATGCTTCTAAGCTATCATATAAATAGCAAGCATTGGCAAAAGGTTTCACACCTAAAGCTAGCAGATCCCAACTGCAACAGCCCCGCTCAAATAGACATTCTATTAGGCAGCGATCTCATACCTCAGATTATACTCGAGGGTGTTGAGAAAATTTCAAACAAACTATTGGCACAAAATACAATTTTTGGGTGGAACCTAATTGGACTAGTTTCGGAACCAGTTACCACCATGACCACTGAGGTTGAGGAAATCTCAAACGAATACCTCAGTTCACAATAATCTAATTACTCTAATTTCCCCCCAAGCGGATAAAAGAATTAAAGCAGAAGCTATAGTCTTACCGCAACTAACAAATATGCTTCCAAGCTATCATATAAATAGCAAGCATTGGCAAAAGGTTTCAAACCTAAAGCTAGAAGATCCCAACTGCAACACCCCCGCTCAAATAGACATTCTATTAGGCAGCGATCTCATATCTCAGATAATACTCGAGGGTGTTGAGAAAATTTCAAACAAACTATTGGCACAAAATACTATTTTTGGGTGGATCCTAAGTGGACTAGTGTCGGAACCAGTTACCACCATGATCACTCAGGTTAAGGAAATCTCAAACGAATACCTCAGTTCACAATAATCGAATTACTCTAATTTCCCCCCAAGCGGATAAGAGAATTAAAGCAGAAGCTATAGTCTTACCGCAACTAACAAATATGCTTCCAAGCTATCATATAAATAGAAAGCATTGGCAAAAGGTTTCACACCTAAAGCTAGCAGATCCCAACTGCAACACCCCCGCTCAAATAAACATTCTATTAGGCAGCGATCTCATACCTCAGATAATACTCGAGGATGTTGAGAGAATTTCAAACAAACTATTGGCACAAAATACTATTTTTGGGTGGATACTAAGTGGACTAGTTTCGGAACCAGTTACCACCATGACCACTCAGGTTGAGGAAATCTCAAACGAATACCTCAGTTCACAATAATCCCATTACTCTAATTTCCCCCCAAGCGGATAAGAGAATTAAAGCAGAAGCTATAGTCTTACCGCAACTAACAAATATGCTTCCCAGCTATCATATAAATAGCAAGCATTGGCAAAAGGTTTCACACCTAAAGCTAGCAGATCCCAACTGCAACACCCCCGCTCAAATAGACATTCTATTAGGCAGCGATCTCATAGCTCAGATAATACTCGAGGGTGTTGAGAAAATTTCAAACAAACTATTGGCACAAACTACTATTTTTGGGGGGATCCTAAGTGGACTAGTTTCGGAACCAGTTACCACCATGACCACTCAGGTTGAGGAAATCTCAAACGAATACCTCAGTTCACAATAATCCCATTACTCTAATTTCCCCCAAGCGGATAAGAGAATTAAAGCAGAAGCTATAGTCTTATCGCAACTAACATATATGCTTCCAAGCTATCATATAAATAGCAAGCATTGGCAAAAGGTTTCACACCTAAAGCTAGCAGATCCCAACTGCAACACCCCCGCTCAAATAGATATTCTATTAGGCAGCGATCTCATACCTCAGATAATACTCGAGGGTGTTGAGAAAATTTCAAACAAACTATTGGCACAAAATACTATTTTTGGGTGGATCCTAAGTGGACTAGTTTCGGAACCAGTTACCACCATGACCACTCAGGTTGAGGAAATCTCAAACGAATACCTCAGTTCACAATAATCCCATTACTCTAATTTCCCCCCAAGCGGATAAGAGAATTAAAGCAGAAGCTATAGTCTTACCGCAACTAACAAATATGCTTCCCAGCTATCATATAAATAGCAAGCAATGGCAAAAGGTTTCACACCTAAAGCTAGCAGATCCCAACTGCAACACCCCCGCTCAAATAGACATTCTATTAGGCAGCGATCTCATACCTCAGATAATACTCGAGGGTGTTGAGAAAATTTCAAACAAACTATTGGCACAAAATACTATTTTTGGGCGGAAACTAAGTGGACTAGTTTCGGAACCAGTTACCACCATGACCACTCAGGTTGAGGAAATCTCAAACGTATACCTCAGTTCACAATAATCCCATTACTCTAATTTCCCCCCAAGCGGATAAAAGAATTAAAGCAGAAGCTATAGTCTTACCGCAACTAACAAATATGCTTCCAAGCTATCATATAAATAGCAAGCATTGGCAAAAGGTTTCACACCTAAAGCTAGCAGATCCCAACTGCAACACCCCCGCTCAAATAGACATTCTATTAGGCAGCGATCTCATATCTCAGATAATACTCGAGGGTGTTGAGAAAATTTCAAACAAACTATTGGCACAAAATACTATTTTTGGGTGGATCCTAAGTGGACTAGTGTCGAAACCAGTTACCACCATGACCACTCAGGTTGAAGAAATCTCAAACGAATACCTCAGTTCACAATAATCCCATTACTCTAAATTCCCCCCAAGCGGATAAGAGAATTAAAGCAGAAGCTATAGTCTTACCGCAACTAACAAATATGTTTCCAAGCTATCATATAAATAGCAAGCATTGGCAAAAGGTTTCACACCTAACGCTAGCAGATCCCACCTGCAACACCCCCGCTCAAATAGACATTCTATTAGGCAGCGATCTCATATCTCAGATAATACTCGAGGGTGTTGAGAAAATTTCAAACAAACTATTGGCACAAAATACTATTTTTGGGTGGATCCTAAGTGGACTAGTTTCGGAACCAGTTACCACCATGGCCACTCAGGTTGAGGAAATCTCAAACGAATACTTCAGTTCACAATAATCCCATTACTCTAATTTCCCTCCTAGCGGATAAGAGAATTAAAGCAGAAGCTATAGTCTTATCGCAACTAACATATATGCTTCCAGGCTATCATATAAATAGCAAGCATTGGCAAAAGGTTTCACACCTAAAGCTAGCAGATCTCAACTGCAACACCCCCGCTCAAATAGATATTCTATTAGGCAGCGATCTCATACCTCAGATAATACTCGAGGGTGTTGAGAAAATTTCAAACAAACTATTGGCACAAAATACTATTTTTGGGTGGATCCTAAGTGGACTAGTTTCGGAACCACTTACCACCATGACCACTCAGGTTGAGGAAATCTCAAACGAATACCTCAGTTCACAATAATCCCATTACTCTAATTTCCCCCCAAGCGGATAAGAGAATTAAAGCAGAAGCCATAGTCTTACCGCAACTAACAAATATGCTTCCCAGCTATCATATAAATAGCAAGCATTGGCAAAAGGTTTCACACCTAAAGCTAGCAGATCCCAACTGCAACACCCCCGCTCAAATAGACATTCTATTAGGCAGCGATCTCATACCTCAGATAATACTCGAGGTGTTGAGAAAATTTCAAACAAACTATTGGCACAAAATACTATTTTTGGGTGGATCCTTAGTGGACTAGTTTCGGAACCAGTTACCACCATGACCACTCAGGTTGAGGAAATCTCAAACGAATACCTCAGTTCACAATAATATCATTACTCTAATTTCCCCCAAGCGAATAAGAGAATTAAAGCAGAAGCTATAGTCTTACCGCAACTAACAAATATGCTTCCAAGCTATCATATAAATAGCAAGCATTGGCAAAAGATTTCACACCTAAAGCTAGCAGATCCCAACTGCAACACCCCCGCTCAACTAGACATGCTATTAGGCAGCGATCTCATACCTCAGATAATACTAGAAGGTGTTGAGAAAATTTCAAACAAACTATTGGCACAAACTACTATTTTTGGGTGGATCCTAAGTGGACTAGTTTCGGAACCAGTTACCACCATGACCACTCAGGATGAGGAAATCTCAAACGAATACCTCAGTTCACAATAATCCCATTACACTAATATACCCCCAAGCGGATAAGAGAATTAAAGCAGAAGCTATAGTCTTACCGCAACTAACAAATATGCTTCCAAGCTATCATATAAATAGCAAGCATTGGCAAAAGGTTTCACACCTAAAGCTAGCAGATCCCAACTGCAACACCCCCGCTCAAATAGACATTCTATTAGGCAGCGATCTCATATCTCAGATAATACTCGAGGGTGTTGAGAAAATTTCAAACAAACTATTGGTACAAAATACTATTTTTGGGTGGATCCTAAGTGGACTAATTTCGGAACCAGTTACCACCATGACCACTCAGGTTGAGGAAATCTCAAACGTATACCTCAGTTCACAATAATCCCATTACTCTAATTTCCCCCCAAGCGGATAAGAGAATTAAAGCAGAAGCTATAGTCTTACCGCAACTAACAAATATGCTTCCAAGCTATCATATAAATAGCAAGCATTGGCAAAAGGTTTCACACCTAAAGCTAGCAGATCCCAACTGCAACACCCCCTCTCAAATAGACATTCTATTAGGCAGCGATCTCATACCTCAGATAATACTCGAGGGTGTTGAGAAAATTTCAAACAAATTATTGGCACAAAATACTATTTTTGGGTGGATCCTAAGTGGACTAGTTTTGGAACCAGTTACCGCCATGACCACTCAGGTTGAGGAAATCTCAAACGAATACCTCAGTTCCCCCAAGCGGATAAGAGAATTAAAGCAGAAGCTATAGTCTTACCGCAACTAACAAATATGCTTCCAAGCTATCATATAAATAGCAAGCATTGGCAAAAGGTTTCACACCTAAAGCTAGCAGATCCCAACTGCAACACCCCCGCTCAAATAGACATTCTATTAGGCAGCGATCTCATACCTCAGATAATACTCGAGGGTGTTGAGAAAATTTCAAACAAACTATTGGCACAAAATACTATTTTTGGGTGGATCCTAAGTGGACTACTTTCGGAACCAGTTACCACCATGACCACTCAGGTTGAGAAAATTTCAAACAAACTATTGGCACAAACTACTATTTTTGGGTGGATCCTAAGTGGACTAGTTTCGGAACCAATTACCACCATGACCACTCAGGTTGAGGAAATCTCAAACGAATACCTCAGTTCACAATAATCCCATTACTCTAATTTCCCCCCAAGCGGATAAGAGAATTAAAGCAGAAGCTATAGTCTTACCGCAACTAACAAATATGCTTCTAAGCTATCATATAAATAGCAAGCATTGGCAAAAGGTTTCACACCTAAAGCTAGCAGATCCCAACTGCAACAGCCCCGCTCAAATAGACATTCTATTAGGCAGCGATCTCATACCTCAGATTATACTCGAGGGTGTTGAGAAAATTTCAAACAAACTATTGGCACAAAATACAATTTTTGGGTGGAACCTAATTGGACTAGTTTCGGAACCAGTTACCACCATGACCACTGAGGTTGAGGAAATCTCAAACGAATACCTCAGTTCACAATAATCCCATTACTCTAATTTCCCCCCAAGCGGATAAAAGAATTAAAGCAGAAGCTATAGTCTTACCGCAACTAACAAATATGCTTCCAAGCTATCATATAAATAGCAAGCATTGGCAAAAGGTTTCAAACCTAAAGCTAGAAGATCCCAACTGCAACACCCCCGCTCAAATAGACATTCTATTAGGCAGCGATCTCATATCTCAGATAATACTCGAGGGTGTTGAGAAAATTTCAAACAAACTATTGGCACAAAATACTATTTTTGGGTGGATCCTAAGCGGACTAGTGTCGGAACCAGTTACCACCATGATCACTCAGGTTAAGGAAATCTCAAACGAATACCTCAGTTCACAATAATCGAATTACTCTAATTTCCCCCCAAGCGGATAAGAGAATTAAAGCAGAAGCTATAGTCTTACCGCAACTAACAAATATGCTTCCAAGCTATCATATAAATAGAAAGCATTGGCAAAAGGTTTCACACCTAAAGCTAGCAGATCCCAACTGCAACACCCCCGCTCAAATAAACATTCTATTAGGCAGCGATCTCATACCTCAGATAATACTCGAGGATGTTGAGAGAATTTCAAACAAACTATTGGCACAAAATACTATTTTTGGGTGGATACTAAGTGGACTAGTTTCGGAACCAGTTACCACCATGACCACTCAGGTTGAGGAAATCTCAAACGAATACCTCAGTTCACAATAATCCCATTACTCTAATTTCCCCCCAAGCGGATAAGAGAATTAAAGCAGAAGCTATAGTCTTACCGCAACTAACAAATATGCTTCCCAGCTATCATATAAATAGCAAGCATTGGCAAAAGGTTTCACACCTAAAGCTAGCAGATCCCAACTGCAACACCCCCGCTCAAATAGACATTCTATTAGGCAGCGATCTCATAGCTCAGATAATACTCGAGGGTGTTGAGAAAATTTCAAACAAACTATTGGCACAAACTACTATTTTTGGGGGGATCCTAAGTGGACTAGTTTCGGAACCAGTTACCACCATGACCACTCAGGTTGAGGAAATCTCAAACGAATACCTCAGTTCACAATAATCCTATTACTCTAATTTCCCCCAAGCGGATAAGAGAATTAAAGCAGAAGCTATAGTCTTATCGCAACTAACATATATGCTTCCAAGCTTTCATATAAATAGCAAGCATTGGCAAAAGGTTTCACACCTAAAGCTAGCAGATCCCAACTGCAACACCCCCGCTCAAATAGATATTCTATTAGGCAGCGATCTCATACCTCAGATAATACTCGAGGGTGTTGAGAAAATTTCAAACAAACTATTGGCACAAAATACTATTTTTGGGTGGATCCTAAGTGGACTAGTTTCGGAACCAGTTACCACCATGACCACTCAGGTTGAGGAAATCTCAAACGAATACCTCAGTCACAATAATCCCATTACTCTAATTTCCCCCCAAGCGGATAAGAGAATTAAAGCAGAAGCTATAGTCTTACCGCAACTAACAAATATGCTTCCCAGCTATCATATAAATAGCAAGCAATGGCAAAAGGTTTCACACCTAAAGCTAGCAGATCCCAACTGCAACACCCCCGCTCAAATAGACATTATATTAGGCAGCGATCTCATACCTCAGATAATACTCGAGGTGTTGAGAAAATTTCAAACAAACTATTGGCACAAAATACTATTTTTGGGTGGATCCTAAGTGGACTAGTTTCGGAACCAGTTACCACCATGACCACTGAGGTTAAGGAAATCTCAAACGAATACCTCAGTTCACAATAATCCCATTACTCTAATTTCCCCCCACGCGGATAAGAGAATTAAAGCAGAAGCTATAGTCTTACCGCAACTAACAAATATGCTTCCAAGCTATCATATAAATAGCAAGCATTGGCAAAAGGTTTCACACCTAAAGCTAGCAGATCCCAACTGCCACACCCCAGCTCAAATAGACATTCTATTAGGCAGCGATCTCATACCTCAGATAATACTAGAAGGTGTTGAGAAAATTTCAAACAAACTATTGGCACAAACTACTATTTTTGGGTGGATCCTAAGTGGACTAGTTTCGGAACCAGTTACCACCATGACCACTCAGGTTGAGGAAATCTCAAACGAATACCTCAGTTCACAATAATCCCATTACTCTAATTTCCCCCCAAGCGGATAAGAGAATTAAAGCAGAAGCTATAGTCTTACCGCAACTAACAAATATGCTTCCAAGCTATCATATAAATAGCAAGCATTGGCAAAAGGTTTCACACCTAAAGCTAGCAGATCCCAACTGCAACACCCCCGCTCAAATAGACACTCTATTAGGCAGCGATCTCATACCTCAGATAATACTAGAAGGTGTTGAGAAAATTTCAAACAAACTATTGGCACAAAATACTATTTTTGGGTGGATCCTAAGTGGACTAGTTTCGGAACCAGTTACCACCATGACCACTCAGGTTGAGGAAATCTCAAACGAATACCTCAGTTCACAATAATCCCATTACACTAATTTCCCCCCAAGCGGATAAGAGAATTAAAGCAGAAGCTATAGTCTTACCGCAACTAACAAATATGCTTCCAAGCTATCATATAAATAGCAAGCATTGGCAAAAGGTTTCACACCTAAAGCTAGCGATCCCAACTGCAACACCCCCGCTCAAATAGACATTCTATTAGGCAGCGAGTATTATCTGAGGTATTCGTTTGAGATTTCCTCAACCTGAGTGGTCATGGTGGTAACTGGTTCCGAAACTAGTCTACTTAGGATCCACCCAAAAATAGTATTTTGTGCCAATAGTTTGTTTGAAATTTTCTCAACACCCTCGAGTATTATCTGAGGTACGAGATCGCTGCCTAATAGAAGGTCTATTTGAGCGGGGGTGTTGCAGTTGGGACCTGCTAACTTTAGGTGTGAAACCTTTTGCCAATGCTTGCTATTTATATGGTAGCTTGGAAGCATATTTGTTAGTTGCGATAAGACTATAGCTTCTGCTTTAATTCTCTTATCCGCTTGGGGGGAAATTAGAGTAATGGGATTATTGTGAGCTGAGGTATTCGTTTGAGATTTCCTCAACCTGAGTGGTCATGGTGGTAACTGGTTCCGACACTAGTCCACTTAGGATCCACCCAAAAATAGTATTTTGTGCCAATAGTTTGTTTGAAATTTTCTCAACACCCTCGAGTATTATCTGAGGTATGAGATCGCTGCCTAATGGAATGTCTATTTGAGCGGGGGTGTTGCAATTGGGATCTGCTAGCTTTAGGCGTGAAACCTATTGCCAATGCTTGCTATTTATATGATAGCTTGGAAGCATATTTGTTAGTTGCGGTAAGACTATAGCTTCTGCTTTAATTCTCTTATCCGCTTGGGGGGAAATTAGAGTAATGGGATCATTGTGAACTAAGGTATTCGTTTGAGATTTCCTCAACCTGAGTGGGCATGGTGGTAACTGGTTCCGAAACTAGTCCACTTAGGATCCACCCAAAAATAGTATTTTGTGCCAATAGTTTGTTTGAATATTTCGCAACACCCTCGAGTATTATCTGAGGTATGAGATCGCTGCCTAATAGAATGTCTATTGGAGCGGGGGTGTTGCAGTTGGGATCTGCTAGCTTTAGGTGTGAAACCTTTTGCCAATGCATGCTATTTATATGATAGCTTGGAAGCATATTTGTTAGTTGCGGTAAGTCTATAGCTTCTGCTTTAATTCTCTTATCCGCTTGGGGGGAAATTAAAGTAATGGGATTATTGTGAACTGAGGTATTCGTTTGAGATTTCCTCAACCTGAGTGGTCATGGTGGTAACTGGTTCCGAAACTAGTCCACTTAGGATCCACCCAAAAATAGTAGTTTGTGCCAATAGTTTGTTTGAAATTTTCTCAACACCTTCTAGTATTATCTGAGATATAAGATCGCTGCCTAATAGAATGTCTATTTGAGCGGGGGTGTTGCAGTTGGGATCTGCTAGCTTTAGGTGTGAAACCTTTTGCCAATGCTTGCTATTTATATGATAGCTTGGAAGCATATTTGTTAGTTGCGGTAAGACTATAGCTTCTGCTTTAATTCTCTTATCCGCTTGGGGGGAAATTAGAGTAATGGGATTATTGTGAACTGAGGTATTCGTTTGAGATTTCCTCAACCTGAGTGGTCATGGTGGTAACTGGTTCCAAAACTAGTCCACTTAGTTTCCACCCAAAAATTGTATTTTGTGCCAATAGTTTGTTTGAAATTTTCTCAACACCTCGAGTATTATCTGAGGTATGAGATCGCTGCCTAATAGAATGTCTATTTGAGCGGGGGTGTTGCAGTTGGGATCTGCTAGCTTTAGGTGTGAAACCTTTTGCCAATGCTTGCTATTTATATGATAGCTTGGAAGCATATTTGTTAGTTGCGGTAAGTCTATAGCTTCTGCTTTAATTCTCTTATCCGCTTGGGGGGAAATTAAAGTAATGGGATTATTGTGAACTGAGGTATTCGTTTGAGATTTCCTCAACCTGAGTGGTCATGGTGGTAACTGGGTCCGAAACTAGTCCACTTAGTATCCACCCAAAAATAGTGTTTTGTGCCAATAGTTTGTTTGAAATTTTCTCAACACCCTCGAGTATTATCTGAGGTATGAGATCGCTGCCTAATAGAATGTCTATTTGAGCGGGGGTGTTGCAGTTGGGATCTGCTAGCTTTAGGTGTGAAACCTTTTGCCAATGCTTGCTATTTATATAATAGCTTGGAAGCATATTTGTTAGTTGCGGTAAGACTATAGCTTCTACTTTAATTCTCTTATCCGCTTGGGGGGAAATTAGAGTAATGGGATTATTGTGAACTGAGGTATTCGTTTGAGATTTCCTCAACCTGAGTGGTCATGGTGGTAACTGGTTCCGAAACTAGTCCACTTAGGATCCACCCAAAAATAGTATTTTGTGCCAATAGTTTGTTTGAAATTTTCTCAACACCCTCGAGTATTATCTGAGGTATGAGATCGCTGCCTAATAGAATGTCTATTTGAGCGGGGGTGTTGCAGTTGGGATCTGCTAGCTTTAGGTGTGAAACCTTTTGCCAATGCTTGCTGTTTATATGATAGCTTGGAAGCATATTTGTTAGTTGCGATAAGACTATAGCTTCGGCTTTAATTCTCTTATCCGCTTGGGGGAAAATTAGAGTAATGGGATTATTGTGAACTGAGGTATTCGTTTGAGATTTCCTCAACCTGAGTGGTCATGGTGGTAACTGGTTCCGAAACTAGTCCACTTAGGATCCACCCAAAAATATTATTTTGTGCCAATAGTTTGTTTGAAATTTTCTCAACACCCTCGAGTATTATCTGAGGTATGAGATCGCTGCCTAATAGAATGTCTATTTGGGCGGGGGTGTTGCAGTTGGGATCTGCTAGCTTAAGGTGTGAAACCTTTTGCCAATGCTTGCTATTTATATGATAGCTTGGAAGCATATTTGTTAGTTGCCGTAAGACTATAGCTTCTGCTTTAATTCTCTTATCCGCTTGGAAGGAAATTAGAGTAATGGGATTATTGTGAACTGAGGTATTCGTTTGAGATTTCCTCAACCTGAGTGGTCATGGTGGTAACTGGTTCCGAAACTAGTCCACTTAGGATCCACCCAAAAATAGTATTTTGAGCCAATAGTTTGTTTGAAATTTTCTCAACACCCTCGAGTATTATCTGAGGTATGAGATCGCTGCCTAATAAAATGTCTATTTGAGCGGGGGTGTTGCAGTTGGGATCTGCTAGCTTTAGGTGTGAAACCTTTGCCAATGCTTGCTATTTATATGATAGCTTGGAAGCATATTTGTTAGTTGCGGTAAGACTATAGCTTCTGCTTTAATTCTCTTATCCGCTTGGGGGGAAGTTAGAGTAATGGGATTATTGTGAACTGAGGTATTCGTTTGAGATTTCCTCAACCTGAGTGGTCATGGTGGTAACTGGTTCCGAAACTAGTCCACTTAGGATCCACCCAAAAATAGTATTTTGAGCCAATAGTTTGTTTGAAATTTTCTCAACACCCTCGAGTATTATCTGAGGTATGAGATCGCTGCCTAATAGAATGTCTATTTGAGCGGGGGTGTTGCAGTTGGGATCTGCTAGCTTTAGGTGTGAAACCTTTTGCCAATGCTTGTTATTTATATGATAGCTTGGAAGCATATTTGTTAGTTGCGGTAAGACTATAGCTTCTGCTTTAATTCTCTTATCCGCTTGGGGGGAAGTTAGAGTAATGGGATTATTGTGAACTGAGGTATTCGTTTGAGATTTCCTCAACCTGAGTGGTCATGGTGGTAACTGGTTCCGAAACTAGTCCACTTAGGATCCACCCAAAAATAGTATTTTGAGCCAATAGTTTGTTTGAAATTTTCTCAACACCCTCGAGTATTATCTGAGGTATGAGATCGCTGCCTAATAAAATGTCTATTTGAGCGGGGGTGTTGCAGTTGGGATCTGCTAGCTTTAGGTGTGAAACCTTTGCCAATGCTTGCTATTTATATGATAGCTTGGAAGCATATTTGTTAGTTGCGGTAAGACTATAGCTTCTGATTTAATTCTCTTATCCGCTTGGGGGGAAATTAGAGTAATGGGATTATTGTGAACTGAGGTATTCGTTTGAGATTTCCTCAACCTGAGTGGTCATGGTGGTAACTGGTTCCGAAACTAGTCCACTTAGGATCCACCCAAAAATAGTATTTTGTGCCAATAGTTTGTTTGAAATTTTCTCAACACCCTCGAGTATTATCTGAGGTATGAGATCGCTGCCTAATAGAATGTCTATTTGAGCGGGGGTGTTGCAGTTGGGATCTGCTAGCTTTAGGTGTGAAACCTTACCACCATGACCACTCAGGTTGAGGAAATCTCAAACGAATACCTCAGTTCACAATGATCCCATTACTCTAATTTCCACCCAAGCGGATAAGAGAATTAAAGCAGAAGCTATAGTCTTACCGCAACTAACAAATATGCTTCCAAGCTATCATGTAAATAGCAAGCATTGGCAAAAGGTTTCACACCTAAAGCTAGCAGATCCCAACTGCAACACCCCCGCTCAAATAGACATTCTATTAGGCAGCGATCTCATACCTCAGATAATACTCGAGGGTGTTGAGAAAATTTCAAACAAACTATTGGCACAAAATACTATTTTAGGGTGGATACTAAGTGGACTAGTTTCGGAACCAGTTACCACCATGACCACTCAGGTTGAGGAAATCTCAAACGAATACCTCAGTTCACAATAATCCCATTACTCTAATTTCCCCCCAAGCGGATAAGAGAATTAAAGCAGAAGCTATAGTCTTACCGCAACTAACAAATATGCTTCCAAGCTATCATATAAATAGCAAGCATTGGCAAAAGGTTTCACACCTAAAGCTAGCAGATCCCAACTGCCACACCCCCGCTCATATATACATTCTATTAGGCAGCGATCTCATACCTCAGATAATACTCAAGGGTGTTGAGAAAATTTCAAACAAACTATTGGCACAAAATACTATTTTTGGGTGGATCCTAAGTGGACTAGTTTCGGAACCAGTTACCACCATGACCACTCAGGTTGAGGAAATCTCAAACGAATACCTCAGTTCACAATAATCCCATTACTCTAATTTCACCCCAAGCGGATAAGAGAATTAAAGCAGAAGCTATAGTCTTTTCGCAACTAACAAATATGCTTCCAAGCTATCATATAAATAGCAAGCATTGGCAAAAGGTTTCACACCTAAAGCTAGCAGATCCCAACTGCAACACCCCCGCTCAAATAGACATTCTATTAGGCAGCGATCTCATACCTCAGATAATACTCGAGGGTGTTGAGAAAATTTCAAACAAACTATTGGCTCAAAATACTATTTTTGGGTGGATCCTAAGTGGACTAGTTTCGGAACCAGTTACCACCATGACCACTCAGGTTGAGGAAATCTCAAACGAATACCTCAGTTCACAATAATCCCATTACTCTAATTTCACCCCAAGCGGATAAGAGAATTAAAGCAGAAGCTATAGTCTTTTCGCAACTAACAAATATGCTTCCAAGCTATCATATAAATAGCAAGCATTGGCAAAAGGTTTCACACCTAAAGCTAGCAGATCCCAACTGCAACACCCCCGCTCAAATAGACATTCTATTAGGCAGCGATCTCATACCTCAGATAATACTCGAGGGTGTTGAGAAAATTTCAAACAAACTATTGGCACAAAATACTAATTTTGGGTGGATCCTAAGTGGACTAGTTTCGGAACCAGTTACCACCATGACCACTGAGGTTAAGGAAATCTCAAACGAATACCTCAGTTCACAATAATCCCATTACTCTAATTTCCCCCCAAGCGGATAAGAGAATTAAAGCAGAAGCTATAGTCTTACCGCAACTAACAAATATGCTTCCAAGCTATCATATAAATAGCAAGCATTGGCAAAAGGTTTCACACCTAAAGCTAGCAGATCCCAACTGCCACACCCCCGCTCAAATAGACATTCTATTAGGCAGCGATCTCATACCTCAGATAATACTCGAGGTGTTGAGAAAATTTCAAACAAACTATTGGCACAAAATACTATTTTTGGGTGGATCCTAAGTGGACTAGTTTCGGAACCATTTACCACCATGACCACTGAGGTTAAGGAAATCTCAAACGAATACCTCAGTTCACAATAATTCCATTACTCTAATTTCCCCCCAAGCGGATAAGAGAATTAAAGCAGAAGCTATAGTCTTACCGCAACTAACAAATATGCTTCCAAGCTATCATATAAATAGCAAGCATTGGCAAAAGGTTTCACACCTAAAGCTAGCAGATCCCAACTGCAACACCCCCGCTCAAATAGACATTCTATTAGGCAGCGATCTCATATCTCAGATATTACTCGAGGGTGTTGAGAAAATTTCAAACAAACTATTGGCACAACATACTATTTTTGGGTGGATCCTAAGTGGACTAGTGTCGGAACCAGTTACCACCATGACCACTCAGGTTGAGGAAATCTCAAACGAATACCTCAGCTCACAATAATCCCATTACTCTAATTTCCCCCCAAGCGGATAAGAGAATGAAAGCAGAAGCTATAGTCTTACCGCAACTAACAAATATGCTTCCCAGCTATCATATAAATAGCAAGCATTGGCAAAAGGTTTCACACCTAAAGCTGGCAGATCCCAATTGCAACACCCCCGCTCAAATAGACATTCTATTAGGCAGCGATCTCATACCTCAGATAATACTAGAAGGTGTTGAGAAAATTTCAAACAAACTATTGGCACAAAATACTATTTTTGGGTGGATCCTAAGTGGACTAGTTTCGGAACCAGTTACCACCATGACCACTCAGGTTGAGGAAATCTCAAACGAATACCTCAGTTCACAATAATCCCATTACACTAATTTCCCCCCAAGCGGATAAGAGAATTAAAGCAGAAGCTATAGTCTTACCGCAACTAACAAATATGCTTCCAAGCTATCATATAAATAGCAAGCATTGGCAAAAGGTTTCACACCTAAAGCTAGCAGATCCCAACTGCAACACCCCCGCTCAAATAGACATTCTATTAGGCAGCGATCTCATACCTCAGATAATACTCGAGGTGTTGAGAAAATTTCAAACAAACTATTGGCACAAAATACTATTTTTGGGTGGATCCTAAGTGGACTAGTTTCGGAACCAGTTACCACCATGACCACTGAGTTTAAGGAAATCTCAAACGAATACCTCAGTTCACAATAATCCCATTACTCGAATTTCCCCCCAAGCGGATAAGAGAATTAAAGCAGAAGCTATAGTCTTACCGCAACTAACAAATATGCTTCCAAGCTATCATATAAATAGCAAGCATTGGCAAAAGGTTTCACACCTAAAGCTAGCAGATCCCAACTGCCACACCACCGCTCATATATACATTCTATTAGGCAGCGATCTCATACCTCAGATAATACTAGAAGTTGTTGAGAAAATTTCAAACAAACTATTGGCACAAACTACTATTTTTGGGTGGATCCTAAGTGGACTTGTTTCGGAACCAGTTACCACCATGACCACTCAGGTTGAGGAAATCTAAAACGAATACCTCAGTTCACAATAATCCCATTACTCTAATTTCCCCCCAAGCGGATAAGAGAATTAAAGCAGAAGCTATAGTCTTATCGCAACTAACAAATATGCTTCCAAGCTATCATATAAATAGCAAGCATTGGCAAAAGGTTTCACACCTAAAGCTAGCAGATCCCAACTGCCACACCCCCGCTCAAATAGACATTCTATTAGGCAGCGATCTCATACCTCAGATAATACTAGAAGGTGTTGAGAAAATTTCAAACAAACTATTGGCACAAACTACTATTTTTGGGTGGATCCTAAGTGGACTAGTTTCGGAACCAGTTACCACCATGACCACTGAGGTTAAGGAAATCTCAAACGAATACCTCAGTTCGCAATAATCCCATTACTCTAATTTCCCCCCAAGCGGATAAGAGAATTAAAGCAGAAGCTATAGTCTTACCGCAACTAACAAATATGCTTCCAAGCTATCATATAAATAGCAAGCATTGGCAAAAGGTTTCACACCTAAAGCTAGCAGATCCCAACTGCCACACCCCCGCTCATATATACATTCTATTAGGCAGCGATCTCACACCTCAGATAATACTCGAGGGTGTTGAGAAAATTTCAAACAAACTATTGGCACAAAATACTAATTTTGGGTGGATCCTAAGTGGACTAGTTTCGGAACCAGTTACCACCATGACCACTGAGGTTAAGGAAATCTCAAACGAATACCTCAGTTCACAATAATCCCATTACTCTAATTTCCCCCCAAGCGGATAAGAGAATTAAAGCAGAAGCTATAGTCTTACCGCAACTAACAAATATGCTTCCAAGCTATCATATAAATAGCAAGCATTGGCAAAAGGTTTCACACCTAAAGCTAGCAGATCCCAACTGCCACACCCCCGCTCAAATAGACATTCTATTAGGCAGCGATCTCATACCTCAGATAATACTTGAGGTGTTGAGAAAATTTCAAACAAACTATTGGGACAAAATACTATTTTTGGGTGGATCCTAAGTGGACTAGTTTCGGAACCAGTTACCACCATGACCACTGAGGTTAAGGAAATCTCAAACGAATACCTCAGTTCACAATAATCCCATTACTCTAATTTCCCCCCAAGCGGATAAGAGAATTAAAGCAGAAGCTATAGTCTTACCGCAACTAACGAATATGCTTCCAAGCTATCATATAAATAGCAAGCATTGGCAAAAGGTTTCACACCTAAAGCTAGCAGATCCCAACTGCCACACCCCCGCTCAAATAGACATTCTATTAGGCAGCGATCTCATACCTCAGATAATACTAGAAGGTGTTGAGAAAATTTCAAACAAACTATTGGCACAAACTACTATTTTTGGGTGGATCCTAAGTGGACTAGTTTCGGAACCAGTTACCACCATGACCACTCAGGTTGAGGAAATCTCAAACGAATACCTCAGTTCACAATAATCCCATTACTCTAATTTCCCCCCAAGCGGATAAGAGAATTAAAGCAGAAGCTATAGTCTTACCGCAACTAACAAATATGCTTCCAAGCTATCATATAAATAGCAAGCATTGGCAAAAGGTTTCACACCTAAAGCTAGCAGATCCCAACTGCAACACCCCCGCTCAAATAGACATTCTATTAGGCAGCGATCTCATACCTCAGATAATACTAGAAGGTGTTGAGAAAATTTCAAACAAACTATTGGCACAAAATACTATTTTTGGGTGGATCCTAAGTGGACTAGTTTCGGAACCAGTTACCACCAGGACCACTCAGGTTGAGGAAATCTCAAACGAATACCTCAGTTCACAATAATCCCATTACACTAATTGCCCCCCAAGCGGATAAGAGAATTAAAGCAGAAGCTATAGTCTTACCGCAACTAACAAATATGCTTCCAAGCTATCATATAAATAGCAAGCATTGGCAAAAGGTTTCACACCTAAAGCTAGCAGATCCCAACTGCAACACCCCCGCTCAAATAGACATTCTATTAGGCAGCGATCTCATACCTCAGATAATAATCGAGGTGTTGAGAAAATTTCAAACAAACTATTGGCACAAAATACTATTTTTGGGTGGATCCTAAGTGGACTAGTTTCGGAACCAGTTACCACCATGACCACTGAGGTTAAGGAAATCTCAAACGAATACCTCAGTTCACAATAATCCCATTACTCTAATTTCCCCCCAAGCGGATAAGAGAATTAAAGCAGAAGCTATAGTCTTACCGCAACTAACAAATATGCTTCCAAGCTATCATATAAATAGCAAGCATTGGCAAAAGGTTTCACACCTAAAGCTAGCAGATCCCAACTGCCACACCCCCGCTCATATATACATTCTATTAGGCAGCGATCTCATACCTCAGATAATACTAGAAGGTGTTGAGAAAATTTCAAACAAACTATTGGCACAAAATACTATTTTTGGGTGGATCCTAAGTGGACTAGTTTCGGAACCAGTTACCACCATGACCACTGAGGTTAAGGAAATCTCAAACGAATACCTCAGTTCACAATAATCCCATTACTCTAATTTCCCCCCAAGCGGATAAGAGAATTAAAGCAGAAGCTATAGTCTTACCGCAACTAACAAATATGCTTCCAAGCTATCATATAAATAGCAAGCATTGGCAAAAGGTTTCACACCTAAAGCTAGCAGATCCCAACTGCCACACCCCCGCTCAAATAGACATTCTATTAGGCAGCGATCTCATACCTCAGATAATACTCGAGGTGTTGAGAAAATTTCAAACAAACTATTGGCACAAAATACTATTTTTGGGTGGATCCTAAGTGGACTAGTTTCGGAACCATTTACCACCATGACCACTGAGGTTAAGGAAATCTCAAACGAATACCTCAGTTCACAATAATTCCATTACTCTAATTTCCCCCCAAGCGGATAAGAGAATTAAAGCAGAAGCTATAGTCTTACCGCAACTAACAAATATGCTTCCAAGCTATCATATAAATAGCAAGCATTGGCAAAAGGTTTCACACCTAAAGCTAGCAGATCCCAACTGCAACACCCCCGCTCAAATAGACATTCTATTAGGCAGCGATCTCATACCTCAGATAATACTCGAGGTGTTGAGAAAATTTCAAACAAACTATTGGCACAAAATACTATTTTTGGGTGGATCCTAAGTGGACTAGTTTCGGAACCAGTTACCACCATGACCACTGAGGTTAAGGAAATCTCAAACGAATACCTCAGTTCACAATAATCCCATTACTCGAATTTCCCCCCAAGCGGATAAGAGAATTAAAGCAGAAGCTATAGTCTTACCGCAACTAACAAATATGCTTCCAAGCTATCATATAAATAGCAAGCATTGGCAAAAGGTTTCACACCTAAAGCTAGCAGATCCCAACTGCCACACCCCCGCTCAAATAGACATTCTATTAGGCAGCGATCTCATACCTCAGATAATACTAGAAGGTGTTGAGAAAATTTCAAACAAACTATTGGCACAAACTACTATTTTTGGGTGGATCCTAAGTGGACTAGTTTCGGAACCAGTTACCACCATGACCACTCAGGTTGAGGAAATCTCAAACGAATACCTCAGTTCACAATAATCCCATTACTCTAATTTCCCCCCAAGCGGATAAGAGAATTAAAGCAGAAGCTATAGTCTTACCGCAACTAACAAATATGCTTCCAAGCTATCATATAAATAGCAAGCATTGGCAAAAGGTTTCACACCTAAAGCTAGCAGATCCCAACTGCAACACCCCCGCTCAAATAGACATTCTATTAGGCAGCGATCTCATACCTCAGATAATACTAGAAGGTGTTGAGAAAATTTCAAACAAACTATTGGCACAAAATACTATTTTTGGGTGGATCCTAAGTGGACTAGTTTCGGAACCAGTTACCACCATGACCACTCAGGTTGAGGAAATCTCAAACGAATACCTCAGTTCACAATAATCCCATTACACTAATTTCCCCCCAAGCGGATAAGAGAATTAAAGCAGAAGCTATAGTCTTACCGCAACTAACAAATATGCTTCCAAGCTATCATATAAATAGCAAGCATTGGCAAAAGGTTTCGCACCTAAAGCTAGCAGATCCCAACTGCCACACCCCCGCTCAAATAGACATTCTATTAGGCAGCGATCTCATACCTCAGATAATACTCGAGGGTGTTGAGAAAATTTCAAACAAACTATTGGCACAAAATACTAATTTTGGGTGGATCCTAAGTGGACTAGTTTCGGAACCAGTTACCACCATGACCACTGAGGTTAAGGAAATCTCAAACGAATACCTCAGTTCACAATAATCCCATTACTCTAATTTCCCCCCAAGCGGATAAGAGAATTAAAGCAGAAGCTATAGTCTTACCGCAACTAACAAATATGCTTCCAAGCTATCATATAAATAGCAAGCATTGGCAAAAGGTTTCACACCTAAAGCTAGCAGATCCCAACTGCCACACCCCCGCTCAAATAGACATTCTATTAGGCAGCGATCTCATACCTCAGATAATACTAGAAGGTGTTGAGAAAATTTCAAACAAACTATTGGCACAAACTACTATTTTTGGGTGGATCCTAAGTGGACTAGTTTCGGAACCAGTTACCACCATGACCACTCAGGTTGAGGAAATCTCAAACGAATACCTCAGTTCACAATAATCCCATTACTCTAATTTCCCCCCAAGCGGATAAGAGAATTAAAGCAAAAGCTATAGTCTTACCGCAACTAACAAATATGCTTCCAAGCTATCATATAAATAGCAAGCATTGGCAAAAGGTTTCACACCTAAAGCTAGCAGATCCCAACTGCAACACCCCCGCTCAAATAGACATTCTATTAGGCAGCGATCTCATACCTCAGATAATACTAGAAGGTGTTGAGAAAATTTCAAACAAAATATTGGCACAAAATACTATTTTTGGGTGGATCCTAAGTGGACTAGTTTCGGAACCAGTTACCACCATGACCACTCAGGTTGAGGAAATCTCAAACGAATACCTCAGTTCACAATAATCCCATTACACTAATTTCCCCCCAAGCGGATAAGAGAATTAAAGCAGAAGCTATAGTCTTACCGCAACTAACAAATATGCTTCCAAGCTATCATATAAATAGCAAGCATTGGCAAAAGGTTTCACACCTAAAGCTAGCAGATCCCAACTGCAACGCCCCCGCTCAAATAGACATTCTATTAGGCAGCGAGTATTATCTGAGGTATTCGTTTGAGATTTCCTCAACCTGAGTGGTCATGGTGGTAACTGGTTCCGAAACTAGTCCACTTAGGATCCACCCAAAAATAGTATTTTGTGCCAATAGTTTGTTTGAAATTTTCTCAACACCCTCGAGTATTATCTGAGGTATGAGATCGCTGCCTAATGGAATGTCTATTTGAGCGGGGGTGTTGCGATTGGGATCTGCTAGCTTTAGGCGTGAAACCTTTTGCCAATGCATGCTATTTATATGATAGCTTGGAAGCATATTTGTTATTTGCGGTAAGACTATAGCTTTTGCTTTAATTCTCTTATCCGCTTGGGGGGAAATTAGAGTAATGGGATTATTGTGAACTGAGGTATTCGTTTGAGAATTCCTCAACCTGAGTGGTCATGGTGGTAACTGGGTCCGAAACTAGTCCACTTAGTATCCACCCAAAAATAGTATTTTGTGCCAATAGTTTGTTTGAAATTTTCGCAACACCCTCGAGTATTATCTGAGGTATGAGATCGCTGCCTAATAGAATGTCTATTTGAGCGGGGGTGTTGCAGTTGGGATCTGCTAGCTTTAGGTGTGAAACCTTTTGCCAATGCATGCTATTTATATGATAGCTTGGAAGCATATTTGTTATTTGCGGTAAGTCTATAGCTTCTGCTTTAATTCTCTTATCCGCTTGGGGGGAAATTAGAGTAATGGGATCATTGTGAACTAAGGTATTCGTTTGAGATTTCCTCAACCTGAGTGGGCATGGTGGTAACTGGTTCCGAAACTAGTCCACTTAGGATCCACCCAAAAATAGTATTTTGTGCCAATAGTTTGTTTGAAATTTTCGCAACACCCTCGAGTATTATCTGAGGTATGAGATCGCTGCCTAATAGAATGTCTATTTGAGCGGGGGTGTTGCAGTTGGGATCTGCTAGCTTTAGGTGTGAAACCTTTTGCCAATGCATGCTATTTATATGATAGCTTGGAAGCATATTTGTTATTTGCGGTAAGTCTATAGCTTCTGCTTTAATTCTCTTATCCGCTTGGGGGGAAATTAAAGTAATGGGATTATTGTGAACTGAGGTATTCGTTTGAGAATTCCTCAACCTGAGTGGGCATGGTGGTAACTGGGTCCGAAACTAGTCCACTTAGGATCCACCCAAAAATAGTATTTTGTGCCAATAGTTTGTTTGAAATTTTCTCAACACCCTCGAGTATTATCTGAGGTATGAGATCGCTGCCTAAGGGAATGTCTATTTGAGCGGGGGTGTTGCAATTGGGATCTGCTAGCTTTAGGCGTGAAACCTTTTGCCAATGCATGCTATTTATATGATAGCTTGGAAGCATATTTGTTATTTGCGGTAAGACTATAGCTTTTGCTTTAATTCTCTTATCCGCTTGGGGGGAAATTAGAGTAATGGGATCATTGTGAACTAAGGTATTCGTTTGAGATTTCCTCAACCTGAGTGGGCATGGTGGTAACTGGTTCCGAAACTAGTCCACTTAGGATCCACCCAAAAATAGTATTTTGTGCCAATAGTTTGTTTGAAATTTTCGCAACACCCTCGAGTATTATCTGAGGTATGAGATCGCTGCCTAATGGAATGTCTATTTGAGCGGGGGTGTTGTAATTGGGATTTGCTAGCTTTAGGCGTGAAACCTATTGCCAATGCTTGCTATTTATATGATAGCTTGGAAGCATATTTGTTAGTTGCGGTAAGACTATAGCTTCTGCTTTAATTCTCTTATCCGCTTGGGGGGAAATTAGAGTAATGGGATCATTGTGAACTAAGGTATTCGTTTGAAATTTCCTCAACCTGAGTGGGCATGGTGGTAACTGGTTCCGAAACTAGTCCACTTAGGATCCACCCAAAAATAGTGTTTTGTGCCAATAGTTTGTTTGAAATTTTCGCAACACCCTCGAGTATTATCTGAGGTATGAGATCGCTGCCTAATAGAATGTCTATTTGAGCGGGGGTGTTGCAGTTAGGATCTGCTAGCTTTAGGTGTAAAACCTTTTGCCAATGCATGCTATTTATATGATAGCTTGGAAGCATATTTGTTAGTTGCGGTAAGTCTATAGCTTCTGCTTTAATTCTCTTATCCGCTTGGGGGGAAATTAAAGTAATGGGATTATTGTGAACTGAGGTATTCGTTTGAGAATTCCTCAACCTGAGTGGTCATGGTGGTAACTGGTTCCGAAACTAGTCCACTTAGGATCCACCCAAAAATAGTATTTTGTGCCAATAGTTTGTTTGAAATTTTCTCAACACCCTCGAGTATTATCTGAGGTATGAGATCGCTGCCTAATAGAATGTCTATTTGAGCGGGGGTGTTGCAGTTGGGATCTGCTAGCTTTAGGTGTGAAACCTTACCACCATGACCACTCAGGTTGAGGAAATCTCAAACGAATACCTCAGTTCACAATGATCCCATTACTCTAATTTCCCCCCAAGCGGATAAGAGAATTAAAGCAGAAGCTATAGTCTTACCGCAACTAACAAATATGCTTCCAAGCTATCATATAAATAGCAAGCATTGGCAAAAGGTTTCACACCTAAAGCTAGCAGATCCCAACTGCAACACCCCCGCTCAAATAGACATTCTATTAGGCAGCGATCTCATACCTCAGATAATACTCGAGGGTGTTGAGAAAATTTCAAACAAACTATTGGCACAAAATACTATTTTTGGGTGGATCCTAAGTGGACTAGTTTCGGAACCAGTTACCACCATGACCACTCAGGTTGAGGAATTCTCAAACGAATACCTCAGTTCACAATAATCCCATTACTCTAATTTCCCCCCAAGCGGATAAGAGAATTAAAGCAGAAGCTATAGTCTTACCGCAACTAACAAATATGCTTCCAAGCTATCATATAAATAGCAAGCATTGGCAAAAGGTTTCACACCTAAAGCTAGCAGATCCCAACTGCCACACCCCCGCTCAAATAGACATTCTATTAGGCAGCGATCTCATACCTCAGATAATACTAGAAGGTGTTGAGAAAATTTCAAACAAACTATTGGCACAAACTACTATTTTTGGGTGGATCCTAAGTGGACTAGTTTCGGAACCAGTTACCACCATGACCACTCAGGTTGAGGAAATCTCAAACGAATACCTCAGTTCACAATAATCCCATTACACTAATTTCCCCCCAAGCGGATAAGAGAATTAAAGCAGAAGCTATAGTCTTACCGCAACTAACAAATATGCTTCCAAGCTATCATATAAATAGCAAGCATTGGCAAACGGTTTCACACCTAAAGCTAGCAGATCCCAACTGCCACACCCCCGCTCAAATAGACATTCTATTAGGCAGCGATCTCATACCTCAGATAATACTAGAAGGTGTTGAGAAAATTTCAAACAAACTATTGGCACAAACTACTATTTTTGGGTGGATCCTAAGTGGACTAGTTTCGGAACCAGTTACCACCATGACCACTCAGGTTGAGGAAATCTCAAACGAATACCTCAGTTCACAATAATCCCATTACTCTAATTTCCCCCCAAGCGGATAAGAGAATTAAAGCAGAAGCTATAGTCTTACCGCAACTAACAAATATGCTTCCAAGCTATCATATAAATAGCAAGCATTGGCAAAAGGTTTCACACCTAAAGCTAGCAGATCCCAACTGCAACACCCCCGCTCAAATAGACATTCTATTAGGCAGCGATCTCATACCTCAGATAATACTAGAAGGTGTTGAGAAAATTTCAAACAAACTATTGGCACAAAATACTATTTTTGGGTGGATCCTAAGTGGACTAGTTTCGGAACCAGTTACCACCATGACCACTCAGGTTGAGGAAATCTCAAACGAATACCTCAGTTCACAATAATCCCATTACACTAATTTCCCCCCAAGCGGATAAGAGAATTAAAGCAGAAGCTATAGTCTTACCGCAACTAACAAATATGCTTCCAAGCTATCATATAAATAGCAAGCATTGGCAAAAGGTTTCACACCTAAAGCTAGCAGATCCCAACTGCAACACCCCCGCTCAAATAGACATTCTATTAGGCAGCGATCTCATACCTCAGATAATACTCGAGGTGTTGAGAAAATTTCAAACAAACTATTGGCACAAAATACTATTTTTGGGTGGATCATAAGTGGACTAGTTTCGGAACCAGTTACCACCATGACCACTGAGGTTAAGGAAATCTCAAACGAATACCTCAGTTCACAATAATCCCATTACTCTAATTTCCCCCCAAGCGGATAAGAGAATTAAAGCAGAAGCTATAGTCTTACCGCAACTAACAAATATGCTTCCAAGCTATCATATAAATAGCAAGCATTGGCAAAAGGTTTCGCACCTAAAGCTAGCAGATCCCAACTGCCACACCCCCGCTCAAATAGACATTCTATTAGGCAGCGATCTCATACCTCAGATAATACTAGAAGGTGTTGAGAAAATTTCAAACAAACTATTGGCACAAACTACTATTTTTGGGTGGATCCTAAGTGGACTAGTTTCGGAACCAGTTACCACCATGACCACTCAGGTTGAGGAAATCTCAAACGAATACCTCAGTTCACAATAATCCCATTACTCTAATTTCCCCCCAAGCGGATAAGAGAATTAAAGCAGAAGCTATAGTCTTATCGCAACTAACAATTATGCTTCCAAGCTATCATATAAATAGCAAGCATTGGCAAAAGGTTTCACACCTAAAGCTAGCAGATCCCAACTGCAACACCCCCGCTCAAATAGACATTCTATTAGGCAGCGATCTCATACCTCAGATAATACTCGAGGGTGTTGAGAAAATTTCAAACAAACTATTGGCACAAAATACTAATTTTGGGTGGATCCTAAGTGGACTAGTTTCGGAACCAGTTACCACCATGACCACTGAGGTTAAGGAAATCTCAAACGAATACCTCAGTTCACAATAATCCCATTACTCTAATTTCCCCCCAAGCGGATAAGAGAATTAAAGCAGAAGCTATAGTCTTACCGCAACTAACAAATATGCTTCCAAGCTATCATATAAATAGCAAGCATTGGCAAAAGGTTTCACACCTAAAGCTAGCAGATCCCAACTGCCACACCCCCGCTCAAATAGACATTCTATTAGGCAGCGATCTCATACCTCAGATAATACTAGAAGGTGTTGAGAAAATTTCAAACAAACTATTGGCACAAACTACTATTTTTGGGTGGATCCTAAGTGGACTAGTTTCGGAACCAGTTACCACCATGACCACTCAGGTTGAGGAAATCTCAAACGAATACCTCAGTTCACAATAATCCCATTACTCTAATTTCCCCCCAAGCGGATAAGAGAATTAAAGCAAAAGCTATAGTCTTACCGCAACTAACAAATATGCTTCCAAGCTATCATATAAATAGCAAGCATTGGCAAAAGGTTTCACACCTAAAGCTAGCAGATCCCAACTGCAACACCCCCGCTCAAATAGACATTCTATTAGGCAGCGATCTCATACCTCAGATAATACTAGAAGGTGTTGAGAAAATTTCAAACAAAATATTGGCACAAAATACTATTTTTGGGTGGATCCTAAGTGGACTAGTTTCGGAACGAGTTACCACCATGACCACTCAGGTTGAGGAAATCTCAAACGAATACCTCAGTTCACAATAATCCCATTACACTAATTTCCCCCCAAGCGGATAAGAGAATTAAAGCAGAAGCTATAGTCTTACCGCAACTAACAAATATGCTTCCAAGCTATCATATAAATAGCAAGCATTGGCAAAAGGTTTCACACCTAAAGCTAGCAGATCCCAACTGCAACGCCCCCGCTCAAATAGACATTCTATTAGGCAGCGAGTATTATCTGAGGTATTCGTTTGAGATTTCCTCAACCTGAGTGGTCATGGTGGTAACTGGTTCCGAAACTAGTCCACTTAGGATCCACCCAAAAATGGTATTTTGTGCCAATAGTTTGTTTGAAATTTTCTCAACACCCTCGAGTATTATCTGAGGTATGAGATCGCTGCCTAATGGAATGTCTATTTGAGCGGGGGTGTTGCGATTGGGATCTGCTAGCTTTAGGCGTGAAACCTTTTGCCAATGCATGCTATTTATATGATAGCTTGGAAGCATATTTGTTATTTGCGGTAAGACTATAGCTTTTGCTTTAATTCTCTTATCCGCTTGGGGGGAAATTAGAGTAATGGGATTATTGTGAACTGAGGTATTCGTTTGAGAATTCCTCAACCTGAGTGGTCATGGTGGTAACTGGGTCCGAAACTAGTCCACTTAGTATCCACCCAAAAATAGTATTTTGTGCCAATAGTTTGTTTGAAATTTTCGCAACACCCTCGAGTATTATCTGAGGTATGAGATCGCTGCCTAATAGAATGTCTATTTGAGCGGGGGTGTTGCAGTTGGGATCTGCTAGCTTTAGGTGTGAAACCTTTTGCCAATGCATGCTATTTATATGATAGCTTGGAAGCATATTTGTTATTTGCGGTAAGTCTATAGCTTCTGCTTTAATTCTCTTATCCGCTTGGGGGGAAATTAGAGTAATGGGATCATTGTGAACTAAGGTATTCGTTTGAGATTTCCTCAACCTGAGTGGGCATGGTGGTAACTGGTTCCGAAACTAGTCCACTTAGGATCCACCCAAAAATAGTATTTTGTGCCAATAGTTTGTTTGAAATTTTCGCAACACCCTCGAGTATTATCTGAGGTATGAGATCGCTGCCTAATAGAATGTCTATTTGAGCGGGGGTGTTGCAGTTGGGATCTGCTAGCTTTAGGTGTGAAACCTTTTGCCAATGCATGCTATTTATATGATAGCTTGGAAACATATTTGTTATTTGCGGTAAGTCTATAGCTTCTGCTTTAATTCTCTTATCCGCTTGGGGGGAAATTAAAGTAATGGGATTATTGTGAACTGAGGTATTCGTTTGAGAATTCCTCAACCTGAGTGGGCATGGTGGTAACTGGGTCCGAAACTAGTCCACTTAGGATCCACCCAAAAATAGTATTTTGTGCCAATAGTTTGTTTGAAATTTTCTCAACACCCTCGAGTATTATCTGAGGTATGAGATCGCTGCCTAAGGGAATGTCTATTTGAGCGGGGGTGTTGCAATTGGGATCTGCTAGCTTTAGGCGTGAAACCTTTTGCCAATGCATGCTATTTATATGATAGCTTGGAAGCATATTTGTTATTTGCGGTAAGACTATAGCTTTTGCTTTAATTCTCTTATCCGCTTGGGGGGAAATTAGAGTAATGGGATCATTGTGAACTAAGGTATTCGTTTGAGATTTCCTCAACCTGAGTGGGCATGGTGGTAACTGGTTCCGAAACTAGTCCACTTAGGATCCACCCAAAAATAGTATTTTGTGCCAATAGTTTGTTTGAAATTTTCGCAACACCCTCGAGTATTATCTGAGGTATGAGATCGCTGCCTAATAGAATGTCTATTTGAGCGGGGGTGTTGCAGTTGGGATCTGCTAGCTTTAGGTGTGAAACCTTTTGCCAATGCATGCTATTTATATGATAGCTTGGAAGCATATTTGTTATTTGCGGTAAGTCTATAGCTTCTGCTTTAATTCTCTTATCCGCTTGGGGGGAAATTAAAGTAATGGGATTATTGTGAACTGAGGTATTCGTTTGAGAATTCCTCAACCTGAGTGGTCATGGTGGTAACTGGGTCCGAAACTAGTCCACTTAGTATCCACCCAAAAATAGTATCTTGTGCCAATAGTTTGTTTGAAATTTTCTCAACACCCTCGAGTATTATCTGAGGTATGAGATCGCTGCCTAATGGAATGTCTATTTGAGCGGGGGTGTTGTAATTGGGATTTGCTAGCTTTAGGCGTGAAACCTATTGCCAATGCTTGCTATTTATATGATAGCTTGGAAGCATATTTGTTAGTTGCGGTAAGACTATAGCTTCTGCTTTAATTCTCTTATCCGCTTGGGGGGAAATTAGAGTAATGGGATCATTGTGAACTAAGGTATTCGTTTGAAATTTCCTCAACCTGAGTGGGCATGGTGGTAACTGGTTCCGAAACTAGTCCACTTAGGATCCACCCAAAAATAGTGTTTTGTGCCAATAGTTTGTTTGAAATTTTCGCAACACCCTCGAGTATTATCTGAGGTATGAGATCGCTGCCTAATAGAATGTCTATTTGAGCGGGGGTGTTGCAGTTAGGATCTGCTAGCTTTAGGTGTAAAACCTTTTGCCAATGCATGCTATTTATATGATAGCTTGGAAGCATATTTGTTAGTTGCGGTAAGTCTATAGCTTCTGCTTTAATTCTCTTATCCGCTTGGGGGGAAATTAAAGTAATGGGATTATTGTGAACTGAGGTATTCGTTTGAGAATTCCTCAACCTGAGTGGTCATGGTGGTAACTGGGTCCAAAACTAGTCCACTTAGTATCCACCCAAAAATAGTATTTTGTGCCAATAGTTTGTTTGAAATTTTCTCAACACCCTCGAGTATTATCTGAGGTATGAGATCGCTGCCTAATAGAATGTCTATTTGAGCGGGGGTGTTGCAGTTGGGATCTGCTAGCTTTAGGTGTGAAACCTGTTGCCAATGCTTGCTATTTATATGATAGCTTGGAAGCATATTTGTTAGTTGCGGTAAGACTATAGCTTCTGCTTTAATTCTCTTATCCGCTTGGGGGGAAATTAGAGTAATGGGATTATTGTGAACTGAGGTATTCGTTTGAGATTTCCTCAACCTGAGTGGTCATGGTGGTAACTGGTTCCGAAACTAGTCCACTTAAGATCCACCCAAAAATAGTATTTTGTGCCAATAGTTTGTTTGAAATTTTCTCAACACCCTCGAGTATTATCTGAGGTATGAGATCGCTGCCTAATAGAATGTCTATTTGAGCGGGGGTGTTGCAGTTGGGATCTGCTAGCTTTAGGTGTGAAACCTTTTGCCAATGCATGCTATTTATATGATAGCTTGGAAGCATATTTGTTATTTGCGGTAAGTCTATAGCTTCTGCTTTAATTCTCTTATCCGCTTGGGGGGAAATTAAAGTAATGGGATTATTGTGAACTGAGGTATTCGTTTGAGAATTCCTCAACCTGAGTGGTCATGGTGGTAACTGGGTCCAAAACTAGTCCACTTAGTATCCACCCAAAAATAGTATTTTGTGCCAATAGTTTGTTTGAAATTTTCTCAACACCCTCGAGTATTATCTGAGGTATGAGATCGCTGCCTAATAGAATGTCTATTTGAGCGGGGGTGTTGCAGTTGGGATCTGCTAGCTTTAGGTGTGAAACCTTTTACCAATGCTTGCTATTTATACGATAGCTTGGAAGCATATTTTTTAGTTGCGGTAAGACTATAGCTTCTGATTTAATTCTCCTATCCGCTTGGGGGGAAATTAGAGTAATGGGATTATTGTGATGTGAGGTATTCGTTTGAGATTTCCTCAACCTGAGTGGTCATGGTGGTAACTGGTTCCGAAACTAGTCCACTTAGGATCCACCCAAAAATAGTATTTTGTGCCAATAGTTTGTTTGAAATTTTCTCAACACCCTCGAGTATTATCTGAGGTATGAGATCGCTGCCTAATAGAATGTCTATTTGAGCGGGGGTGTTGCAGTTGGGATCTGCTAGCTTTAGGTGTGAAACCTTACCACCATGACCACTCAGGTTGGGGAAATCTCAAACGAATACCTCAGTTCACAATGATCCCATTACTCTAATTTCCACCCAAGCGGATAAGAGAATTAAAGCAGAAGCTATAGTCTTACCGCAACTAACAAATATGCTTCCAAGCTATCATATAAATAGCAAGCATTGGCAAAATGTTTCACACCTAAAGCTAGCAGATCCCAACTGCAACACCCCCGCTCAAATAGACATTCTATTAGGCAGCGATCTCATACCTCAGATAATACTCGAGGGTGTTGAGAAAATTTCAAACAAACTATTGGCACAAAATACTATTTTAGGGTGGATACTAAGTGGACTAGTTTCGGAACCAGTTACCACCATGACCACTCAGGTTGAGGAAATCTCAAACGAATACCTCAGTTCACAATAATCCCATTACTCTAATTTCCCCCCAAGCGGATAAGAGAATTAAAGCAGAAGCTATAGTCTTATCGCAACTAACAAATATGCTTCCAAGCTATCATATAAATAGCAAGCATTGGCAAAAGGTTTCACACCTAAAGCTAGCAGATCCCAACTGCAACAGCCCCGCTCAAATAGACATTCTATTAGGCAGCGATCTCATACCTCAGATAATACTCGAGGGTGTTGAGAAAATTTCAAACAAACTATTGGCACAAAATACTATTTTAGGGTGGATACTAAGTGGACTAGTTTCGGAACCAGTTACCACCATGACCACTCAGGTTGAGGAAATCTCAAACGAATACCTCAGTTCACAATAATCCCATTACTCTAATTTCCCCCCAAGCGGATAAGAGAATTAAAGCAGAAGCTATAGTCTTACCGCAACTAACAAATATGCTTCCCAGCTATCATATAAATAGCAAGCATTGGCAAAAGGTTTCACACCTAAAGCTAGCAGATCCCAACTGCAACACCCCCGCTCAAATAGACATTCTATTAGGCAGCGATCTCATACCTCAGATAATACTCGAGGGTGTTGAGAAAATTTCAAACAAATTATTGGCACAAAATACTATTTTTGGGTGGATCCTAAGTGGACTAGTTTCGGAACCAGTTACCACCATGACCACTCAGGTTGAGGAAATCTCAAACGAATACCTCAGTTCACAATAATCCCATTACTCTAATATCCCTCCAAGCGGATAAAAGAATTAAAGCAGACGCTATAGTCTTACCGCAACTAACAAATATGCTTCCCAGCTATCATATAAATAGCAAGCATTGGCAACAGGTTTCACACCTAAAGCTAGCAGATCCCAACTGCAACACCCCCGCTCAAATAGACATTCTATTAGGCAGCGATCTCATACCTCAGATAATACTCGAGGGTGTTGAGAAAATTTCAAACAAACTATTGGCACAAAATACTATTTTTGGGTGGATCCTAAGTGGACTAGTTTCGGAACCAGTTACCACCATGACCACTCAGGTTGAGGAAATCTCAAACGAATACCTCAGTTCACAATAATCCCATTACTCTAATTTCCCCCCAAGCGGATAAGAGAATTAAAGCAGAAGCTATAGTCTTATCGCAACTAACAAATATGCTTCCAAGCTATCATATAAATAGCAAGCATTGGCAAAAGGTTTCACACCTAAAGCTAGCAGATGCCAACTGCAACACCCCCGCTTAAATAGACATTCTATTAGGCAGCGATCTCATACCTCAGATAATACTCGAGGGTGTTGAGAAAATTTCAAACAAACTATTGGCACAAAATACTAATTTTGGGTGGATCCTAAGTGGACTAGTTTCGGAACCAGTTACCACCATGACCACTCAGGTTGAGGAAATCTCAATCGAATACCTCAGTTCACAATAATCCCATTACTCTAATATCCCCCCAAGCGGATAAAAGAATTAAAGCAGAGGCTATAGTCTTACCGCAACTAACAAATATGCTTGCAAGCTATCATATAAATAGCAAGCATTGGTAAAATGTTTCACACCTAAAGCTAGCAGATCCCACCTGCAACACCCCCGCTAAAATAGACATTCTATTAGGCAGCGAACTAATACCTCAGATAATACTCGAGGGTGTGGAGAAAATTTCAAACAAACTATTGGCACAAAATACTATTTTTGGGTGGATCCTAAGTGGACTAGTTTCGGAACCAGTTACCACCATGACCACTCAGGTTGAGGAAATCTCAAACGAATACCTCAGTTCACAATAGTCCCATTACTCTAATTTCCCCCCAAGCGGATAAGAGAATTAAAGCAGAAGCTATAGTCTTACCGCAACTAACAAATATGCTTCCCAGCTATCATATAAATAGCAAGCATTGGCAAAAGGTTTCACACCTAAAGCTAGCAGATTCCAACTGCAACACCCCCGCTCAAATAGACATTCTATTAGGCAGCGATCTCATACCTCAGATAATACTCGAGGGTGTTGAGAAAATTTCAAACAAACTATTGGCACAAAATACTAATTTTGGGTGGATCCTAAGTGGACTAGTTTCGGAACCAGTTACCACCATGACCACTCAGGTTGAGGAAATCTCAAACGAATACCTCAGTTCACAATAATCCCATTACTCTAATTTCCCCCCAAGCGGATAAGAGAATTAAAGCAGAAGCTATAGTCTTATTGCAACTAACAAATATGCTTCCAAGCTATCATATAAATAGCAAGCATTGGCAAAAGGTTTCACACCTAAAGCTAGCAGATCCCAACTGCAACACCCCCGCTCAAATAGACATTCTATTAGGCAGCGATCTCATACCTCAGATAATACTCGAGGGTGTTGAGAAAATTTCAAACAAACTATTGGCACAAAATACTAATTTTGGGTGGATCCTAAGTGGACTAGTGTCGGAACCAGCTACCACCATGACCACTCAGGTTGAGGAAATCTCAAACGAATACCTCAGTTCACAATAATCCCATTACTCTAATATCCCCCCAAGCGGATAAAAGAATTAAAGCAGAGGCTATAGTCTTACCGCAACTAACAAATATGCTTCCCAGCTATCATATAAATAGCAAGCATTGGCAAAAGGTTTCACACCTAAAGCTAGCAGATCCCAACTGAAACACCCCCGCTCAAATAGACATTCTATGAGGCAGCGATCTCATACCTCAGATAATACTCGAGGGTGTTGAGAAAATTTCAAACAAACTATTGGCACAAAATACTATTTTTGGGTGGATCCTAAGTGGACTAGTTTCGGAACCAGTTACCACCATGACCACTCAGGTTGAGGAAATCTCAAACGAATACCTCAGTTCACAATAATCCCATTACTCTAATTTCCCCCCAAGCGGATAAGAGAATTAAAGCAGAAGCTATAGTCTTATCGCAACTAACAAATATGCTTCCAAGCTATCATATAAATAGCAAGCATTGGCAAAAGGTTTCACACCTAAAGCTAGCAGATCCCAACTGCAACACCCCCGCTCAAATAGACATTCTATTAGGCAGCGATCTCATACCTCAGATAATACTCGAGGGTGTTGAGAAAATTTCAAACAAACTATTGGCACAAAATACTATTTTAGGGTGGATACTAAGTGGACTAGTTTCGGAACCAGTTACCACCATGACCACTCAGGTTGAGGAAATCTCAAACGAATACCTCAGTTCACAATAATCCCATTACTCTAATATCCCCCCAAGCGGATAAAAGAATTAAAGCAGAGGTTATAGTCTTACCGCAACTAACAAATATGCTTGCAAGCTATCATATAAATAGCAAGCATTGGCAAAAGGTTTCACACCTAAAGCTAGCAGATCCCACCTGCAACACCCCCGCTCAAATAGACATTCTATTACGCAGCGAACTAATACCTCAGATAATACTCGAGGGTGTGGAGAAAATTTCAAACAAACTATAGGCACAAAATACTATTTTAGGGTGGATACTAAGTGGACTAGTTTCGGAACCAGTTACCACCATGACCACTCAGGTTGAGGAAATCTCAAACGAATACCTCAGTTCACAATAATCCCATTACTCTAATTTCCCCCCAAGCGGATAAGAGAATTAAAGCAGAAGCTATAGTCTTACCGCAACTAACAAATATGCTTCCCAGCTATCATATAAATAGCAAGCATTGGCAAAAGGTTTCACACCTAAAGCTAGCAGATCCCAACTGCAACACCCCCGCTCAAATAGACATTCTATTAGGCAGCGATCTCATACCTCAGATAATACTCGAGGGTGTTGAGAAAATTTCAAACAAACTATTGGCACAAAATACTATTTTTGGGTGGATCCTAAGTGGACTAGTTTCGGAACCAGTTACCACCATGACCACTCAGGTTGAGGAAATCTCAAACGAATACCTCAGTTCACAATAATCCCATTACTCTAATTTCCCCCCAAGCGGATAAGAGAATTAAAGCAGAAGCTATAGTCTTACCGCAACTAACAAATATGCTTCCCAGCTGTCATATAAATAGCAAGCATTGGCAAAAGGTTTCACACCTTAAGCTAGCAGATCCCAACTGCAACACCCCCGCTCAAATTGACATTCTATTAGGCAGCGATCTCATACCTCAGATAATACTCGAGGGTGTTGAGAAAATTTCAAACAAACTATTGGCACAAAATACTATTTTTGGGTGGATCCTAAGTGGACTACTTTCAGAACCAGTTACCACCATGACCACTCATGTTGAGGAAATCTCAAACGAATACCTCAGTTCACAATAATCCCATTACTCTAATTTCCCCCCAAGCGGATAAGAGAATTAAAGCAGAAACTCTAGTCTTACCGCAACTAACAAATATGCTTCCAAGCTATCATATAAATAGCAAGCATTGGCAAAAGGTTTCACACCTAAAGCTAGCAGATCCCAACTGCAACAACCCCTCTCAAATAGACAATCTATTAGGCAGCGATCTCATACCTCAGATAATACTCGAGGGAGAAAATTTCAAACAAACTATTGGCACAAAATACTATTTTTGGGTGGATCCTAAGTGGACTAGTTTCGGAACCAGTTACCACCATGACCACTCAGGTTGAGGAAATCTCAAACGAATACCTCAGTTCACAATAACCCCATTACTCTAATTTCCCCCCAAGCGGATAAGAGAATTAAAGCAGAAGCTATAGTCTTACCGCAACTAACAAATATGCTTCCCAGCTGTCATATAAATAGCAAGCATTGGCAAAAGGTTTCACACCTAAAGCTAGCAGATCCCAACTGCAACACCCCCGCTCAAATTGACATTCTATTAGGCAGCGATCTCATACCTCAGATAATACTCGAGGGTGTTGAGAAAATTTCAAACAAACTATTGGCACAAAATACTATTTTTGGGTGGATCCTAAGTGGACTAGTTTCGGAACCAGTTACCACCATGACCACCCAGGTTGAGGAAATCTCAAACGAATACCTCAGTTCACAATAATCCCATTACTCTAATTTCCCCCCAAGCGGATAAGAGAATTAAAGCAGAAGCTATAGTCTTACCGCAACTAACAAATATGCTTCCAAGCTATCATATAAATAGCAAGCATTGGCAAAAGGTTTCACACCTAAAGCTAGCAGATCCCAACTGCAACACCCCCGCTCAAATAGACATTCTATTAGGCAGCGATCTCATACCTCAGATAATACTAGAGGGTGTTGAGAAAATTTCAAACAAACTATTGGCACAAAATACAATTTTTGGGTGGATACTAAGTGGACTAGTTTCGGAAACAGTTACCACCATGACCACTCAGGTTGAGGAAATCTCAAACGAATACCTCAGTTCACAATAATCCCATTACTCTAATTTCCCCCCAAGCGGATAAGAGAATTAAAGCAGAAGCTATAGTCTTACCGCAACTAACAAATATGCTTCCCAGCTATCATATAAATAGCAAGCATTGGCAAAAGGTTTTACACCTAAAGCTAGCAGATCCCAACTGCAACACCCCCGCTCAAATAGACATTCTATTAGGCAGCGATCTCATACCTCAGATAATACTCGAGGGTGTTGAGAAAATTTCAAACAAACTATTGGCACAAAATACTATTTTTGGGTGGATCCTAAGTGGACTACTTTCGGAACCAGTTACCACCATGACCACTCAGGTTGAGGAAATCTCAAACGAATACCTCAGTTCACAATAATCCCATTATTCGAATTTCCCCCCAAGCGGATAAGAGAATTAAAGCAGAAGCTATAGTCTATCTCAAACGAATACCTCAGTTCACAAAAATCCCATTATTCGAATTTCCCCCCAAGCGGATAAGAGAATTAAAGCAGAAGCTATAGTCTTACCGCAACTAACAAATATGCTTCCCAGCTATCATATAAATAGCAAGCATTGGCAAAGGTTTCACACCTAAAGCTAGCAGATCCCAACTGCAACACCCCTGCTGAAATAGACATTCTATTAGGCAGCGATCTCATACCTCAGATAATACTCGAGGGTGTTGAGAAAATTTCAAACAAACTATTGGCACAAAATACTATTTTTGGGTGGATCCTAAGTGGACTAGTTTCGGAACCAGTTACCACCATGACCACTCAGGTTGAGGAAATCTCAAACGAATACCTCAGTTCACAGTAATCCCATTACTCGAATTTCCCCCAAGCGGATAAGAGAATTAAAGCAGAAGCTATAGTCTTACCGCAACTAACAAATATGCTTCCCAGCTATCATATAAATAGCAAGCATTGGCAAAAGGTTTCACACCTAAAGCTAGCAGATCCCAACTGTAACACCCCCGCTCAAATAGATATTCTATTAGGCAGCGATCTCATACCTCCGATAATACTCGAGGGTGTTGAGAAAATTTCAAACAAACTATTGGCACAAAATACTATTTTTGGGTGGATCCTAAGTGGACTAGTTTCGGAACCAGTTACCACCATGACCACTCAGGTTGAGGAAATCTCAAACGAATACCTCAGTTCACAATAATCCCATTACTCTAATTTCCCCCCAAGCGGATAAGAGAATTAAAGCAGAAGCTATAGTCTTACCGCAACAAACAAATATGCTTCCAAGCTATCATATAAATAGCAAGCATTGGCAAAAGGTTTCACACCTAAAGCTAGCAGATCTCAACTGCAACACCCCCGTTCAAATAGACATTCTATTAGGCAGAGATCTCATACCTCAGATAATACTCGAGGGTGTTGAGAAAATTTCAAACAAACTATTGGCACAAAATACTATTTTTGGGTGGATCCTAGGTGGAATAGTTTCGGAACCAGTTACCACCATGACCACTCAGGTTGAGGAAATCTCAAACGAATACCTCAGTTCACAATAATCTCATTACTCTAATTTCCCCCCAAGCGGATAAGAGAATTAAAGCAGAAGCTATAGTCTTACCGCAACTAACAAATATGCTTCCAAGCTATCATATAAATAGCAAGCATTGGCAAAAGGTTTCACACCTAAAGCTGGCAGATCCCAATTGCAACACCCCCGCTCAAATAGACATTCTATTAGGCAGCGATCTCATATCTCAAATAATACTCGAGGGTGTTGAGAAAATTTCAAATAAACTATTGGCACAAAATACTATTTTTGGGTGGATCCTAAGTGGACTACTTTCGGAACTAGTTACCACCATGACCACTCAGGTTGAGGAAATCTCAAACGAATACCTCAGTTCACAATAACCCCATTACTCGAATTTCCCCCCAAGCGGATAAGAGAATTAAAGCAGAAGCTATAGTCTTACCGCAACTAACAAATATGCTTCCAAGCTATCATATAAATAGCAAGCATTGGCAAAAGGTTTCACACCTAAAGCTAGCAGATCCCAACTGCAACACCCCCGCTCAAATAGACATTCTATTAGGCAGCGATCTCATACCTCAGATAATACTCGAGGGTGTTGAGAAAATTTCAAACAAACTATTGGCACAAAATACTATTTTTGGGTGGATCCTAAGTGGACTAGTTTCGGAACCAGTTACCACCATGACCACTCAGGTTGAGGAAATCTCAAACGAATACCTCAGTTCACAGTAATCCCATTACTCGAATTTCCCCCAAGCGGATAAGAGAATTAAAGCAGAAGCTATAGTCTTACCGCAACTAACAAATATGCTTCCCAGCTATCATATAAATAGCAAGCATTGGCAAAAGGTTTCACACCTAAAGCTAGCAGATCCCAACTGTAACACCCCCGCTCAAATAGATATTCTATTAGGCAGCGATCTCATACCTCCGATAATACTCGAGGGTGTTGAGAAAATTTCAAACAAACTATTGGCACAAAATACTATTTTTGGGTGGATCCTAAGTGGACTAGTTTCGGAACCAGTTACCACCATGACCACTCAGGTTGAGGAAATCTCAAACGAATACCTCAGTTCACAATAATCCCATTACTCTAATTTCCCCCCAAGCGGATAAGAGAATTAAAGCAGAAGCTATAGTCTTACCGCAACAAACAAATATGCTTCCAAGCTATCATATAAATAGCAAGCATTGGCAAAAGGTTTCACACCTAAAGCTAGCAGATCTCAACTGCAACACCCCCGTTCAAATAGACATTCTATTAGGCAGAGATCTCATACCTCAGATAATACTCGAGGGTGTTGAGAAAATTTCAAACAAACTATTGGCACAAAATACTATTTTTGGGTGGATCCTAGGTGGAATAGTTTCGGAACCAGTTACCACCATGACCACTCAGGTTGAGGAAATCTCAAACGAATACCTCAGTTCACAATAATCTCATTACTCTAATTTCCCCCCAAGCGGATAAGAGAATTAAAGCAGAAGCTATAGTCTTACCGCAACTAACAAATATGCTTCCAAGCTATCATATAAATAGCAAGCATTGGCAAAAGGTTTCACACCTAAAGCTGGCAGATCCCAATTGCAACACCCCCGCTCAAATAGACATTCTATTAGGCAGCGATCTCATATCTCAAATAATACTCGAGGGTGTTGAGAAAATTTCAAATAAACTATTGGCACAAAATACTATTTTTGGGTGGATCCTAAGTGGACTACTTTCGGAACTAGTTACCACCATGACCACTCAGGTTGAGGAAATCTCAAACGAATACCTCAGTTCACAATAACCCCATTACTCGAATTTCCCCCCAAGCGGATAAGAGAATTAAAGCAGAAGCTATAGTCTTACCGCAACTAACAAATATGCTTCCAAGCTATCATATAAATAGCAAGCATTGGCAAAAGGTTTCACACCTAAAGCTAGCAGATCCCAACTGCAACACCCCCGCTCAAATAGACATTCTATTAGGCAGCGATCTCATACCTCAGATAATACTCGAGGGTGTTGAGAAAATTTCAAACAAACTATTATCACAAAATACTATTTTTGGGTGGATCCTAAGTGAACTACTTTCGGAACCAGTTACCACCATGACCACTCAGGTTGAGGAAATCTCTAACGAATACCTCAGTTCACAATAATCCCATTACTCGAATTTCCCCCCAAGCGGCTAGGAGAATTAAAGCAGAAGCTATAGTCTTACCGCAACTAACAAATATGCTTCCCAGCTATCATATAAATAGCAAACATTGGCAAAAGTTTTCACACCTAAAGCTAGCAGATCCCAACTGCAACACCCCCGCTCAAATAGACATTCTATTAGGCAGCGATCTCATACCTCAGATAATAACGAAGGGGTTTTGAGAAAATTTCAAACAAACTATTGGCACAAAATACTATTTTTGGGTGGATCCTAAGTGGACTACTTTCGGAACCAGTTACCACCATGACCACTCAGGTTGAGGAAATCTCTAACGAATACCTCAGTTCACAATAATCCCATTACTCGAATTTCCCCCCAAGCGGCTAGGAGAATAAAAGCAGAAGCTATAGTCTTACCGCAACTAACAAATATGCTTCCCAGCTATCATATAAATAGCAAACATTGGCAAAAGTTTTCACACCTAAAGCTAGCAGATCTCAACTGCAACACCCCCGTTCAAATAGACATTCTATTAGGCAGAGATCTCATACCTCAGATAATACTCGAGGGTGTTGAGAAAATTTCAAACAAACTATTGGCACAAAATACTATTTTTGGGTGGATCCTAGGTGGAATAGTTTCGGAACCAGTTACCACCATGACCACTCAGGTTGAGGAAATCTCAAACGAATACCTCAGTTCACAATAATCTCATTACTCTAATTTCCCCCCAAGCGGATAAGAGAATTAAAGCAGAAGCTATAGTCTTACCGCAACTAACAAATATGCTTCCAAGCTATCATATAAATAGCAAGCATTGGCAAAAGGTTTCACACCTAAAGCTAGCAGATCCCAATTGCAACACCCCCGCTCAAATAGACATTCTATTAGGCAGCGATCTCATATCTCAAATAATACTCGAGGGTGTTGAGAAAATTTCAAATAAACTATTGGCACAAAATACTATTTTTGGGTGGATCCTAAGTGGACTACTTTCGGAACTAGTTACCACCATGACCACTCAGGTTGAGGAAATCTCAAACGAATACCTCAGTTCACAATAATCCCATTACTCTAATTTCCCCCCAAGCGGATAAGAGAATTAAAGCAGAAGCTATAGTCTTATTGCAACTAACAAATATGCTTCCAAGCTATCATATAAATAGCAAGCATTGGCAAAAGGTTTCACACCTAAAGCTAGCAGATCCCAACTGCAACACCCCCGCTCAAATAGACATTCTATTAGGCAGCGATCTCATACCTCAGATAATACTCGAGGGTGTTGAGAAAATTTCAAACAAACTATTGGCACAAAATACTAATTTTGGGTGGATCCTAAGTGGACTAGTGTCGGAACCAGCTACCACCATGACCACTCAGGTTGAGGAAATCTCAAACGAATACCTCAGTTCACAATAATCCCATTACTCTAATATCCCCCCAAGCGGATAAAAGAATTAAAGCAGAGGCTATAGTCTTACCGCAACTAACAAATATGCTTCCCAGCTATCATATAAATAGCAAGCATTGGCAAAAGGTTTCACACCTAAAGCTAGCAGATCCCAACTGAAACACCCCCGCTCAAATAGACATTCTATGAGGCAGCGATCTCATACCTCAGATAATACTCGAGGGTGTTGAGAAAATTTCAAACAAACTATTGGCACAAAATACTATTTTTGGGTGGATCCTAAGTGGACTAGTTTCGGAACCAGTTACCACCATGACCACTCAGGTTGAGGAAATCTCAAACGAATACCTCAGTTCACAATAATCCCATTACTCTAATTTCCCCCCAAGCGGATAAGAGAATTAAAGCAGAAGCTATAGTCTTATCGCAACTAACAAATATGCTTCCAAGCTATCATATAAATAGCAAGCATTGGCAAAAGGTTTCACACCTAAAGCTAGCAGATCCCAACTGCAACACCCCCGCTCAAATAGACATTCTATTAGGCAGCGATCTCATACCTCAGATAATACTCGAGGGTGTTGAGAAAATTTCAAACAAACTATTGGCACAAAATACTATTTTAGGGTGGATACTAAGTGGACTAGTTTCGGAACCAGTTACCACCATGACCACTCAGGTTGAGGAAATCTCAAACGAATACCTCAGTTCACAATAATCCCATTACTCTAATATCCCCCCAAGCGGATAAAAGAATTAAAGCAGAGGTTATAGTCTTACCGCAACTAACAAATATGCTTGCAAGCTATCATATAAATAGCAAGCATTGGCAAAAGGTTTCACACCTAAAGCTAGCAGATCCCACCTGCAACACCCCCGCTCAAATAGACATTCTATTACGCAGCGAACTAATACCTCAGATAATACTCGAGGGTGTGGAGAAAATTTCAAACAAACTATAGGCACAAAATACTATTTTAGGGTGGATACTAAGTGGACTAGTTTCGGAACCAGTTACCACCATGACCACTCAGGTTGAGGAAATCTCAAACGAATACCTCAGTTCACAATAATCCCATTACTCTAATTTCCCCCCAAGCGGATAAGAGAATTAAAGCAGAAGCTATAGTCTTACCGCAACTAACAAATATGCTTCCCAGCTATCATATAAATAGCAAGCATTGGCAAAAGGTTTCACACCTAAAGCTAGCAGATCCCAACTGCAACACCCCCGCTCAAATAGACATTCTATTAGGCAGCGATCTCATACCTCAGATAATACTCGAGGGTGTTGAGAAAATTTCAAACAAACTATTGGCACAAAATACTATTTTTGGGTGGATCCTAAGTGGACTAGTTTCGGAACCAGTTACCACCATGACCACTCAGGTTGAGGAAATCTCAAACGAATACCTCAGTTCACAATAATCCCATTACTCTAATTTCCCCCCAAGCGGATAAGAGAATTAAAGCAGAAGCTATAGTCTTACCGCAACTAACAAATATGCTTCCCAGCTGTCATATAAATAGCAAGCATTGGCAAAAGGTTTCACACCTTAAGCTAGCAGATCCCAACTGCAACACCCCCGCTCAAATTGACATTCTATTAGGCAGCGATCTCATACCTCAGATAATACTCGAGGGTGTTGAGAAAATTTCAAACAAACTATTGGCACAAAATACTATTTTTGGGTGGATCCTAAGTGGACTACTTTCAGAACCAGTTACCACCATGACCACTCATGTTGAGGAAATCTCAAACGAATACCTCAGTTCACAATAATCCCATTACTCTAATTTCCCCCCAAGCGGATAAGAGAATTAAAGCAGAAGCTATAGTCTTACCGCAACTAACAAATATGCTTCCAAGCTATCATATAAATAGCAAGCATTGGCAAAAGGTTTCACACCTAAAGCTAGCAGATCCCAACTGCAACACCCCCTCTCAAATAGACAATCTATTAGGCAGCGATCTCATACCTCAGATAATACTCGAGGGAGAAAATTTCAAACAAACTATTGGCACAAAATACTATTTTTGGGTGGATCCTAAGTGGACTAGTTTCGGAACCAGTTACCACCATGACCACTCAGGTTGAGGAAATCTCAAACGAATACCTCAGTTCACAATAATCCCATTATTCGAATTTCCCCCCAAGCGGATAAGAGAATTAAAGCAGAAGCTATAGTCTATCTCAAACGAATACCTCAGTTCACAATAATCCCATTATTCGAATTTCCCCCCAAGCGGATAAGAGAATTAAAGCAGAAGCTATAGTCTTACCGCAACTAACAAATATGCTTCCCAGCTATCATATAAATAGCAAGCATTGGCAAAGGTTTCACACCTAAAGCTAGCAGATCCCAACTGCAACACCCCTGCTGAAATAGACATTCTATTAGGCAGCGATCTCATACCTCAGATAATACTCGAGGGTGTTGAGAAAATTTCAAACAAACTATTGGCACAAAATACTATTTTTGGGTGGATCCTAAGTGGACTAGTTTCGGAACCAGTTACCACCATGACCACTCAGGTTGAGGAAATCTCAAACGAATACCTCAGTTCACAGTAATCCCATTACTCGAATTTCCCCCAAGCGGATAAGAGAATTAAAGCAGAAGCTATAGTCTTACCGCAACTAACAAATATGCTTCCCAGCTATCATATAAATAGCAAGCATTGGCAAAGGTTTCACACCTAAAGCTAGCAGATCCCAACTGCAACACCCCCGCTCAAATTGACATTCTATTAGGCAGCGATCTCATACCTCAGATAATACTCGAGGGTGTTGAGAAAATTTCAAACAAACTATTGGCACAAAATACTATTTTTGGGTGGATCCTAAGTGGACTACTTTCAGAACCATTTACCACCATGACCACTCATGTTGAGGAAATCTCAAACGAATACCTCAGTTCACAATAATCCCATTACTCTAATTTCCCCCCAAGCGGATAAGAGAATTAAAGCAGAAGCTATAGTCTTACCGCAACTAACAAATATGCTTCCCAGCTGTCATATAAATAGCAAGCATTGGCAAAAGGTTTCACACCTAAAGCTAGCAGATCCCAACTGCAACACCCCCGCTCAAATTGACATTCTATTAGGCAGCGATCTCATACCTCAGATAATACTCGAGGGTGTTGAGAAAATTTCAAACAAACTATTGGCACAAAATACTATTTTTGGGTGGATCCTAAGTGGACTAGTTTCGGAACCAGTTACCACCATGACCACTCAGGTTGAGGAAATCTCAAACGAATACCTCAGTTCACAATAATCCCATTACTCTAATTTCCCCCCAAGCGGATAAGAGAATTAAAGCAGAAGCTATAGTCTTACCGCAACTAACAAATATGCTTCCAAGCTATCATATAAATAGCAAGCATTGGCAAAAGGTTTCACACCTAAAGCTAGCAGATCCCAACTGCAACACCCCCGCTCAAATAGACATTCTATTAGGCAGCGATCTCATACCTCAGATAATACTAGAGGGTGTTGAGAAAATTTCAAACAAACTATTGGCACAAAATACTATTTTTGGGTGGATACTAAGTGGACTAGTTTCGGAAACAGTTACCACCATGACCACTCAGGTTGAGGAAATCTCAAACGAATACCCCAGTTCACAATAATCCCATTACTCTAATTTCCCCCCAAGCGGATAAGAGAATTAAAGCAGAAGCTATAGTCTTACCGCAACTAACAAATATGCTTCCCAGCTATCATATAAATAGCAAGCATTGGCAAAAGGTTTTACACCTAAAGCTAGCAGATCCCAACTGCAACACCCCCGCTCAAATAGACATTCTATTAGGCAGCGATCTCATACCTCAGATAATACTCGAGGGTGTTGAGAAAATTTCAAACAAACTATTGGCACAAAATACTATTTTTGGGTGGATCCTAAGTGGACTACTTTCGGAACCAGTTACCACCATGACCACTCAGGTTGAGGAAATCTCAAACGAATACCTCAGTTCACAATAATCCCATTATTCGAATTTCCCCCCAAGCGGATAAGAGAATTAAAGCAGAAGCTATAGTCTATCTCAAACGAATACCTCAGTTCACAATAATCCCATTATTCGAATTTCCCCCCAAGCGGATAAGAGAATTAAAGCAGAAGCTATAGTCTTACCGCAACTAACAAATATGCTTCCCAGCTATCATATAAATAGCAAGCATTGGCAAAGGTTTCACACCTAAAGCTAGCAGATCCCAACTGCAACACCCCTGCTGAAATAGACATTCTATTAGGCAGCGATCTCATACCTCAGATAATACTCGAGGGTGTTGAGAAAATTTCAAACAAACTATTGGCACAAAATACTATTTTTGGGTGGATCCTAAGTGGACTAGTTTCGGAACCAGTTACCACCATGACCACTCAGGTTGAGGAAATCTCAAACGAATACCTCAGTTCACAGTAATCCCATTACTCGAATTTCCCCCAAGCGGATAAGAGAATTAAAGCAGAAGCTATAGTCTTACCGCAACTAACAAATATGCTTCCCAGCTATCATATAAATAGCAAGCATTGGCAAAAGGTTTCACACCTAAAGCTAGCAGATCCCAACTGTAACACCCCCGCTCAAATAGATATTCTATTAGGCAGCGATCTCATACCTCCGATAATACTCGAGGGTGTTGAGAAAATTTCAAACAAACTATTGGCACAAAATACTATTTTTGGGTGGATCCTAAGTGGTCTAGTTTCGGAACCAGTTACCACCATGACCACTCAGGTTGAGGAAATCTCAAACGAATACCTCAGTTCACAATAATCCCATTACTCTAATTTCCCCCCAAGCGGATAAGAGAATTAAAGCAGAAGCTATAGTCTTACCGCAACAAACAAATATGCTTCCAAGCTATCATATAAATAGCAAGCATTGGCAAAAGGTTTCACACCTAAAGCTAGCAGATCTCAACTGCAACACCCCCGTTCAAATAGACATTCTATTAGGCAGAGATCTCATACCTCAGATAATACTCGAGGGTGTTGAGAAAATTTCAAACAAACTATTGGCACAAAATACTATTTTTGGGTGGATCCTAGGTGGAATAGTTTCGGAACCAGTTACCACCATGACCACTCAGGTTGAGGAAATCTCAAACGAATACCTCAGTTCACAATAATCTCATTACTCTAATTTCCCCCCAAGCGGATAAGAGAATTAAAGCAGAAGCTATAGTCTTACCGCAACTAACAAATATGCTTCCAAGCTATCATATAAATAGCAAGCATTGGCAAAAGGTTTCACACCTAAAGCTAGCAGATCCCAATTGCAACACCCCCGCTCAAATAGACATTCTATTAGGCAGCGATCTCATATCTCAAATAATACTCGAGGGTGTTGAGAAAATTTCAAATAAACTATTGGCACAAAATACTATTTTTGGGTGGATCCTAAGTGGACTACTTTCGGAACTAGTTACCACCATGACCACTCAGGTTGAGGAAATCTCAAACGAATACCTCAGTTCACAATAACCCCATTACTCGAATTTCCCCCCAAGCGGATAAGAGAATTAAAGCAGAAGCTATAGTCTTACCGCAACTAACAAATATGCTTCCAAGCTATCATATAAATAGCAAGCATTGGCAAAAGGTTTCACACCTAAAGCTAGCAGATCCCAACTGCAACACCCCCGCTCAAATAGACATTCTATTAGGCAGCGATCTCATACCTCAGATAATACTCGAGGGTGTTGAGAAAATTTCAAACAAACTATTATCACAAAATACTATTTTTGGGTGGATCCTAAGTGAACTACTTTCGGAACCAGTTACCACCATGACCACTCAGGTTGAGGAAATCTCTAACGAATACCTCAGTTCACAATATTCCCATTACTCGAATTTCCCCCCAAGCGGCTAGGAGAATTAAAGCAGAAGCTATAGTCTTACCGCAACTAACAAATATGCTTCCCAGCTATCATATAAATAGCAAACATTGGCAAAAGTTTTCACACCTAAAGCTAGCAGATCCCAACTGCAACACCCCCGCTCAAATAGACATTCTATTAGGCAGCGATCTCATACCTCAGATAATAACGAAGGGGTTTTGAGAAAATTTCAAACAAACTATTGGCACAAAATACTATTTTTGGGTGGATCCTAAGTGGACTACTTTCGGAACCAGTTACCACCATGACCACTCAGGTTGAGGAAATCTCAAACGAATACCTCAGTTCACAATAATCCCATTACTCTAATTTCCCCCCAAGCGGATAAGAGAATTAAAGCAGAAGCTATAGTCTTACCGCAACAAACAAATATGCTTCCAAGCTATCATATAAATGGCAAGCATTGGTAAAAGGTTTCACACCTAAAGCTAGCAGATCCCAACTGCATACTCCCGCTCAAATAGACATTCTATTAGGCAGCGATCTCATACCTCAGATAATACTCGAGGGTGTTGAGAAAATTTCAAACAAACTGTTGGCACAAAATACTATTTTTGGGTGGATCCTAAGTAGACTAGTTTCGGAACCAGTTACCACCATGACCACTCAGGTTGAGGAAATCTCAAACGAATACCTCAGTTCACAATAATCCCATTACTCTAATTTCCCCCCAAGCGGATAAGAGAATTAAAGCAGAAGCTATAGTCTTACCGCAACAAACAAATATGCTTCCAAGCTATCATATAAATGGCAAGCATTGGTAAAAGGTTTCACACCTAAAGCTAGCAGATCCCAACTGCATACTCCCGCTCAAATAGACATTCTATTAGGCAGCGATCTCATACCTCAGATAATACTCGAGGGTGTTGAGAAAATTTCAAACAAACTGTTGGCACAAAATACTATTTTTGGGTGGATCCTAGGTGGACTACTTTCGGAACCAGTTACCACCATGACCACTCAGGTTGAGGAAATCTCAAACGAATACCTCAGTTCACAATAATGCCATTACTCGAATTTCCCCCCAAGCGGATAAGAGAATTAAAGCAGAAGCTATAGTCTTACCGCAACTAACAAATATGCTTCCTAGCTATCATATAAATAGCAAGCATTGGCAAAAGGTTTCACACCTAAAGCTAGCAGATCCCAACTGCAACACCCCCGCTCAAATAGACAATCTATTAGGCAGCGATCTCATACCTCCGATAATACTCGAGGGTGTTGAGAAAATTTCAAACAAACTATTAGCACAAAATACTATTTTTGGGTGGATCCTAAATGGACTACTTTCGGAACCAGTTACCACCATGACCACTCAGGTTGAGGAAATCTCAAACGAATACCTCAGTTCACAATAATGCCATTACTCTAATTTCCCCCCAAGCGGATAAGAGAATTAAAGCAGAAGCTATAGTCTTACCGCAACTAACAAATATGCTTCCCAGCTATCATATAAATAGCAAGCATTGGCAAAAGGTTTCACACCTAAAGCTAGCAGATCCCAACTGCAACACCCCCGCTCAAATAGACATTCTATTAGGCAGCGATCTCATACCTCAGATAATACTCGAGGGTGTTGAGAAAATTTCAAACAAACTATTGGCACAAAATACTATTTTTGGGTGGATCCTAAGTGGACTGGTTTCGGAACCAGTTACCACCATGACCACTCAGGTTGAGGAAATCTCAAACGAATACCTCAGTTCACAATAATCCCATTACTCTAATTTCCCACCAAGCGGATAAGAGAATTGAAGAAGAAGATATAGTCTTACCGCAACTAACAAATATGCTTCCAAGCTATCATATAAATAGCAAGCATTGATAAAAGGTTTCACACCTAAAGCTAGCAGATCCCAACTGCAACACCCCAGCTCAAATAGACATTCTATTAGGCAGCGATCTCATACCTCAGATAATACTCGAGGGTGTTGAGAAAATTTCAAACAAACTATTGGCACAAAATACTATTTTTGGGTGGATCCTAAGCGGACTAGTTTCGGAACCAGTTACCACCATGACCACTCAGGTTGAGGAAATCTCAAACGAATACCTCAGTTCACAATAATCCCATTACTCTAATTTCCCCCCAAGCGGATAAGAGAATTAAAGCAGAAGCTAAAGTCTTACCGCAACTAACAAATATGCTTCCAAGCTATCATATAAATAGCAAGCATTGGCAAAAGGTTTCACACCTAAAGCTAGCAGATCCCAACTGCAACACCCCCGCTCAAATAGACATTCTATTAGGCAGCGATCTCATACCTCAGATAATACTCGAGGGTGTTGAGAAAATTTCAAACAAACTATTGGCACAAAATACTATTTTTGGGTGGATCCTAAGTGAACTACTTTCGGAACCAGTTACCACCATGACCACTCAGGTTGAGGAAATCTCAAACGAATACCTCAGTTCACAATAATCCCATTACTCAAATTTCCCCCCAAGCGGATAAGAGAATTAAAGCAGAAGCTATAGTCTTACCGCAACTAACAAATATGCTTCCCAGCTATCATATAAATAGCAAGCATTGGCAAAAGGTTTCACACCTAAAGCTAGCAGATCCCAACTGCAACACCCCCGCTCAAATAGACATTCTATTAGGCAGCGATCTCATACCTCAGATAATACTCGAAGGTGTTGAGAAAATTTCAAACAAACTATTGGCACAAACTACTATTTTTGGGTGGATCCTAAGTGGACTAGTTTCGGAACCAGTTACCACCATGACCACTCAGGTTGAGGAAATCTCAAACGAATACCTCAGTTCACAATAATCCCATTACTCTAATTTCCCCCCAAGCGGATAAGAGAATTAAAGCAGAAGCTATAGTCTTACCGCAACTAACAAATATGCTTCCAAGCTATCATATAAAAGCAAGTATTGGCAAAAGATTTCACACCTAAAGCTAGCAGATCCCAACTGCAACACCCCCGCTCAAATAGATATTCTATTAGGCAGTGATCTCATAGCTCAGATAATACTCGAGGGTGTTGAGAAAATTTCAAACAAACTATTGGCACAAAATACTATTTTTGGGTGGATCCTAAGTGAGCTACTTTCGGAACCAGTTACCACCATGACCACTCAGGTTGAGGAAATCTCAAACGAATACCTCAGTTGCCCCAAGCGGATAAGAGAATTAAACAAGAAGCTATAGTCTTACCGCAACTAAAAAATATGCTTCCAAGCTATCATATAAATTGCAAGCATTGGCAAAAGGTTTCACACCTAAAGCTAGCAGATCCCAACTGCAACACCCCCGCTCAAATAGACATTCTATTAGTCAGCGATCTCATACCTCAGATGTGTTGAGAAACTCGAGGGTGTTGAGAAAATTTCAAACAAACTATTGGCACAAAATACTATTTTTGGGTGGATCCTAAGTGAGCTACTTTCGGAGCCAGTTACCACCATGACCACTCAGGTTGAGGAAATCTCAAACGAATACCTCAGTTGCCCCAAGCGGATAAGAGAATTAAAGCAGAAGCTATAGTCTAACCGCAACTAACAAATATGCTTCCAAGCTATCATATAAATAGCAAGCATTGGCAAAAGGTTTCACACCTAAAGCTAGCAGATCCCAACTGCAACACCCCCGCTCAAATAGACATTCTATAAGGCAGCGATCTCATACCTCAGATAATACTCGAGGGTGTTGAGAAAATTTCAAACAAACTATTGGCACAAAATACTATTTTTGGGTGGATCCTAAGTGGACTAGTTTCGGAACCAGTTACCACCATGACCACTCAGGTTGAGGAAATCTCAAACGAATACCTCAGTTCACAATAATCCCATTACTCTAATTTCCCCTCAAGCGGATAAGAGAATTAAAGCAGAAGCTATAGTCTTACCGCAACTAACAAATATGCTTCCAAGCTATCATATAAATAGCAAGCATTGGTAAAAGGTTTCACACCTAAAGCTAGCAGATCCCAACTGCAACACCCCCGCTCAAATAGACATTCTATAAGGCAGCGATCTCATACCTCAGATAATACTCGAGGGTGTTGAGAAAATTTCAAACAAACTATTGGCACAAAATACTATTTTTGGGTGTATCCTAAGTGAACTAGTTTCGGAACCAGTTACCACCATGACCACTCAGGTTGAGGAAATCTCAAACGAATACCTCAGTTCACAATAATCCCATTACTCTAATTTCCCCTCAAGCGGATAAGAGAATTAAAGCAGAAGCTATAGTCTTACCGCAACTAACAAATATGCTTCCAAGCTATCATATAAATAGCAAGCATTGGTAAAAGGTTTCACACCTAAAGCTAGCAGATCCCAACTGCAACACCCCCGCTCAAATAGACATTCTATTAGGCAGCGATCTCATACCTCAGATAATACTCGAGGGTGTTGAGAAAATTTCAAACAAACTATTGGCACAAAATACTATTTTTGGGTGGATCCTAAGTGGACTAGTTTCGGAACCAGTTACCACCATGACCACTCAGGTTGAGGAAATCTCAAACGAATACCTCAGTTCACAATAATCCCATTACTCTAATTTCCCCCCAAGCGGATAAGAGAATTAAAGCAGGAGCTATAGTCTTACCGCAACTAACAAATATGCTTCCAAGCTATCATATAAATAGCAAGCATTGGCAAAAGGTTTCACACCTAAAGCTAGCAGATCCCAACTGCAACACCCCCGCTCAAATAGACATTCTATTAGGCAGCGATCTCATACCTCAGATAATACTCGAGGGTGTTGAGAAAATTTCAAACAAACTATTGGCACAAAATACTATTTTTGGGTGGATCCTAAGTGAACTAGTTTCGGAACCAGTTACCACCATGACCACTCAGGTTGAGGAAATCTCAAACGAATACCTCAGTTCACAATAATCCCATTACTCTAATTTCCCCCCAAGCGGATAAGAGAATTAAAGCAGAAGCTATAGTCTTACCGCAACTAACAAATATGCTTCCCAGCTATCATATAAATAGCAAGCATTGGCAAAAGGTTTCACACCTAAAGCTAGCAGATCCCAACTGCAACACCCCCGCTCAAATAGACATTCTATTAGGCAGCGATCTCATACCTCAGATAATAACGAAGGGGTTTTGAGAAAATTTCAAACAAACTATTGGCACAAAATACTATTTTTGGGTGGATCCTAAGTGGACTACTTTCGGAACCAGTTACCACCATGACCACTCAGGTTGAGGAAATCTCAAACGAATACCTCAGTTCACAATAATGCCATTACTCTAATTTCCCCCCAAGCGGATAAGAGAATTAAAGCAGAAGCTATAGTCTTACCGCAACTAACAAATATGCTTCCCAGCTATCATATAAATAGCAAGCATTGGCAAAAGGTTTCACACCTAAAGCTAGCAGATCCCAACTGCAACACCCCCGCTCAAATAGACATTCTATTAGTCAGCGATCTCATACCTCAGATGTGTTGAGAAACTCGAGGGTGTTGAGAAAATTTCAAATAAACTATTGGCACAAAATACTATTTTTGGGTGGATCCTAAGTGGACTACTTTCGGAACTAGTTACCACCATGACCACTCAGGTTGAGGAAATCTCAAACGAATACCTCAGTTCACAATAACCCCATTACTCGAATTTCCCCCCAAGCGGATAAGAGAATTAAAGCAGAAGCTATAGTCTTACCGCAACTAACAAATATGCTTCCAAGCTATCATATAAATAGCAAGCATTGGCAAAAGGTTTCACACCTAAAGCTAGCAGATCCCAAATGCAACACCCCCGCTCAAATAGACATTCTATTAGGCAGCGATCTCATACCTCAGATAATACTCGAGGGTGTTGAGAAAATTTCAAACAAACTATTATCACAAAATACTATTTTTGGGTGGATCCTAAGTGAACCACTTTCGGAACCAGTTACCACCATGACCACTCAGGTTGAGGAAATCTCTAACGAATACCTCAGTTCACAATATTCCCATTACTCGAATTTCCCCCCAAGCGGCTAGGAGAATTAAAGCAGAAGCTATAGTCTTACCGCAACTAACAAATATGCTTCCCAGCTATCATATAAATAGCAAACATTGGCAAAAGTTTTCACACCTAAAGCTAGCAGATCCCAACTGCAACACCCCCGCTCAAATAGACATTCTATTAGGCAGCGATCTCATACCTCAGATAATAACGAAGGGGTTTTGAGAAAATTTCAAACAAACTATTGGCACAAAATACTATTTTTGGGTGGATCCTAAGTGGACTACTTTCGGAACCAGTTACCACCATGACCACTCAGGTTGAGGAAATCTCAAACGAATACCTCAGTTCACAATAATCCCATTACTCTAATTTCCCCCCAAGCGGATAAGAGAATTAAAGCAGAAGCTATAGTCTTACCGCAACAAACAAATATGCTTCCAAGCTATCATATAAATGGCAAGCATTGGTAAAAGGTTTCACACCTAAAGCTAGCAGATCCCAACTGCATACTCCCGCTCAAATAGACATTCTATTAGGCAGCGATCTCATACCTCAGATAATACTCGAGGGTGTTGAGAAAATTTCAAACAAACTGTTGGCACAAAATACTATTTTTGGGTGGATCCTAAGTAGACTAGTTTCGGAACCAGTTACCACCATGACCACTCAGGTTGAGGAAATCTCAAACGAATACCTCAGTTCACAATAATCCCATTACTCTAATTTCCCCCCAAGCGGATAAGAGAATTAAAGCAGAAGCTATAGTCTTACCGCAACAAACAAATATGCTTCCAAGCTATCATATAAATGGCAAGCATTGGTAAAAGGTTTCACACCTAAAGCTAGCAGATCCCAACTGCATACTCCCGCTCAAATAGACATTCTATTAGGCAGCGATCTCATACCTCAGATAATACTCGAGGGTGTTGAGAAAATTTCAAACAAACTGTTGGCACAAAATACTATTTTTGGGTGGATCCTAGGTGGACTACTTTCGGAACCAGTTACCACCATGACCACTCAGGTTGAGGAAATCTCAAACGAATACCTCAGTTCACAATAATGCCATTACTCGAATTTCCCCCCAAGCGGATAAGAGAATTAAAGCAGAAGCTATAGTCTTACCGCAACTAACAAATATGCTTCCTAGCTATCATATAAATAGCAAGCATTGGCAAAAGGTTTCACACCTAAAGGTAGCAGATCCCAACTGCAACACCCCCGCTCAAATAGACAATCTATTAGGCAGCGATCTCATACCTCCGATAATACTCGAGGGTGTTGAGAAAATTTCAAACAAACTATTAGCACAAAATACTATTTTTGGGTGGATCCTAAGTGGACTACTTTCGGAACCAGTTACCACCATGACCACTCAGGTTGAGGAAATCTCAAACGAATACCTCAGTTCACAATAATGCCATTACTCTAATTTCCCCCCAAGCGGATAAGAGAATTAAAGCAGAAGCTATAGTCTTACCGCAACTAACAAATATGCTTCCCAGCTATCATATAAATAGCAAGCATTGGCAAAAGGTTTCACACCAAAAGCTAGCAGATCCCAACTGCAACACCCCCGCTCAAATAGACATTCTATTAGGCAGCGATCTCATACCTCAGATAATACTCGAGGGTGTTGAGAAAATTTCAAACAAACTATTGGCACAAAATACTATTTTTGGGTGGATCCTAAGTGGACTGGTTTCGGAACCAGTTACCACCATGACCACTCAGGTTGAGGAAATCTCAAACGAATACCTCAGTTCACAATAATCCCATTACTCTAATTTCCCACCAAGCGGATAAGAGAATTGAAGAAGAAGATATAGTCTTACCGCAACTAACAAATATGCTTCCAAGCTATCATATAAATAGCAAGCATTGATAAAAGGTTTCACACCTAAAGCTAGCAGATCCCAACTGCAACACCCCAGCTCAAATAGACATTCTATTAGGCAGCGATCTCATACCTCAGATAATACTCGAGGGTGTTGAGAAAATTTCAAACAAACTATTGGCACAAAATACTATTTTTGGGTGGATCCTAAGCGGACTAGTTTCGGAACCAGTTACCACCATGACCACTCAGGTTGAGGAAATCTCAAACGAATACCTCAGTTCACAATAATCCCATTACTCTAATTTCCCCCCAAGCGGATAAGAGAATTAAAGCAGAAGCTAAAGTCTTACCGCAACTAACAAATATGCTTCCAAGCTATCATATAAATAGCAAGCATTGGCAAAAGGTTTCACACCTAAAGCTAGCAGATCCCAACTGCAACACCCCCGCTCAAATAGACATTCTATTAGGCAGCGATCTCATACCTCAGATAATACTCGAGGGTGTTGAGAAAATTTCAAACAAACTATTGGCACAAAATACTATTTTTGGGTGGATCCTAAGTGAACTACTTTCGGAACCAGTTACCACCATGACCACTCAGGTTGAGGAAATCTCAAACGAATACCTCAGTTCACAATAATCCCATTACTCAAATTTCCCCCCAAGCGGATAAGAGAATTAAAGCAGAAGCTATAGTCTTACCGCAACTAACAAATATGCTTCCCAGCTATCATATAAATAGCAAGCATTGGCAAAAGGTTTCACACCTAAAGCTAGCAGATCCCAACTGCAACACCCCCGCTCAAATAGACATTCTATTAGGCAGCGATCTCATACCTCAGATAATACTCGAAGGTGTTGAGAAAATTTCAAACAAACTATTGGCACAAACTACTATTTTTGGGTGGATCCTAAGTGGACTAGTTTCGGAACCAGTTACCACCATGACCACTCAGGTTGAGGAAATCTCAAACGAATACCTCAGTTCACAATAATCCCATTACTCTAATTTCCCCCCAAGCGGATAAGAGAATTAAAGCAGAAGCTATAGTCTTACCGCAACTAACAAATATGCTTCCAAGCTATCATATAAAAGCAAGTATTGGCAAAAGATTTCACACCTAAAGCTAGCAGATCCCAACTGCAACACCCCCGCTCAAATAGATATTCTATTAGGCAGTGATCTCATACCTCAGATAATACTCGAGGGTGTTGAGAAAATTTCAAACAAACTATTGGCACAAAATACTATTTTTGGGTGGATCCTAAGTGAGCTACTTTCGGAACCAGTTACCACCATGACCACTCAGGTTGAGGAAATCTCAAACGAATACCTCAGTTGCCCCAAGCGGATAAGAGAATTAAACAAGAAGCTATAGTCTTACCGCAACTAAAAAATATGCTTCCAAGCTATCATATAAATTGCAAGCATTGGCAAAAGGTTTCACACCTAAAGCTAGCAGATCCCAACTGCAACACCCCCGCTCAAATAGACATTCTATTAGTCAGCGATCTCATACCTCAGATGTGTTGAGAAACTCGAGGGTGTTGAGAAAATTTCAAACAAACTATTGGCACAAAATACTATTTTTGGGTGGATCCTAAGTGAGCTACTTTCGGAACCAGTTACCACCATGACCACTCAGGTTGAGGAAATCTCAAACGAATACCTCAGTTGCCCCAAGCGGATAAGAGAATTAAAGCAGAAGCTATAGTCTAACCGCAACTAACAAATATGCTTCCAAGCTATCATATAAATAGCAAGCATTGGCAAAAGGTTTCACACCTAAAGCTAGCAGATCCCAACTGCAACACCCCCGCTCAAATAGACATTCTATAAGGCAGCGATCTCATACCTCAGATAATACTCGAGGGTGTTGAGAAAATTTCAAACAAACTATTGGCACAAAATACTATTTTTGGGTGGATCCTAAGTGGACTAGTTTCGGAACCAGTTACCACCATGACCACTCAGGTTGAGGAAATCTCAAACGAATACCTCAGTTCACAATAATCCCATTACTCTAATTTCCCCTCAAGCGGATAAGAGAATTAAAGCAGAAGCTATAGTCTTACCGCAACTAACAAATATGCTTCCAAGCTATCATATAAATAGCAAGCATTGGTAAAAGGTTTCACACCTAAAGCTAGCAGATCCCAACTGCAACACCCCCGCTCAAATAGACATTCTATAAGGCAGCGATCTCATACCTCAGATAATACTCGAGGGTGTTGAGAAAATTTCAAACAAACTATTGGCACAAAATACTATTTTTGGGTGTATCCTAAGTGAACTAGTTTCGGAACCAGTTACCACCATGACCACTCAGGTTGAGGAAATCTCAAACGAATACCTCAGTTCACAATAATCCCATTACTCTAATTTCCCCTCAAGCGGATAAGAGAATTAAAGCAGAAGCTATAGTCTTACCGCAACTAACAAATATGCTTCCAAGCTATCATATAAATAGCAAGCATTGGTAAAAGGTTTCACACCTAAAGCTAGCAGATCCCAACTGCAACACCCCCGCTCAAATAGACATTCTATTAGGCAGCGATCTCATACCTCAGATAATACTCGAGGGTGTTGAGAAAATTTCAAACAAACTATTGGCACAAAATACTATTTTTGGGTGGATCCTAAGTGGACTAGTTTCGGAACCAGTTACCACCATGACCACTCAGGTTGAGGAAATCTCAAACGAATACCTCAGTTCACAATAATCCCATTACTCTAATTTCCCCCCAAGCGGATAAGAGAATTAAAGCAGGAGCTATAGTCTTACCGCAACTAACAAATATGCTTCCAAGCTATCATATAAATAGCAAGCATTGGCAAAAGGTTTCACACCTAAAGCTAGCAGATCCCAACTGCAACACCCCCGCTCAAATAGACATTCTATTAGGCAGCGATCTCATACCTCAGATAATACTCGAGGGTGTTGAGAAAATTTCAAACAAACTATTGGCACAAAATACTATTTTTGGGTGGATCCTAAGTGAACTAGTTTCGGAACCAGTTACCACCATGACCACTCAGGTTGAGGAAATCTCAAACGAATACCTCAGTTCACAATAATCCCATTACTCTAATTTCCCCCCAAGCGGATAAGAGAATTAAAGCAGAAGCTATAGTCTTACCGCAACTAACAAATATGCTTCCCAGCTATCATATAAATAGCAAGCATTGGCAAAAGGTTTCACACCTAAAGCTAGCAGATCCCAACTGCAACACCCCCGCTCAAATAGACATTCTATTAGGCAGCGATCTCATACCTCAGATAATACTCGAGGGTGTTGAGAAAATTTCAAACAAACTATTGGCACAAAATACTATTTTTGGGTGGATCCTAAGTGAGCTACTTTCGGAACCAGTTACCACCATGACCACTCAGGTTGAGGAAATCTCAAACGAATACCTCAGTTGCCCCAAGCGGATAAGAGAATTAAAGTAGAAGCTATAGTCTTACCGCAACTAACAAATATGCTTCCAAGCTATCATATAAATAGCAAGCATTGGCAAAAGGTTTCACACCTAAAGCTAGCAGATCCCAACTGCAACACCCCCGCTCAAATAGACATTCTATTAGGCAGCGATCTCATACCTCAGATAATACTCGAGGGTGTTGAGAAAATTTCAAACAAACTATTGGCACAAAATACTATTTTTGGGTGGATCCTAAGTGGACTAGTGTCGGAACCAGTTACCACCATGACCACTCAGGTTGAGGAAATCTCAAACGAATACCTCAGTTCACAATAATCCCATTACTCTAATTTCCCCCCAAGCGGATAAGAGAATTAAAGCAGAAGCTATAGTCTTACCGCAACAAACAAATATGCTTCCAAGCTATCATATAAATAGCAAGCATTGGCAAAAGGTTTCACACCTAAAGCTAGCAGATCTCAACTGCAACACCCCCGCTCAAATAGACATTCTATTAGGCAGCGATCTCATACCTCAGATAATACTCGAGGGTGTTGAGAAAATTTCAAACAAACTATTGGCACAAAATACTATTTTTGGGTGGATCCTAAGTGGACTAGTTTCGGAACCAGTTACCACCATGACCACTCAGGTAGAGGAAATCTCAAACGAATACCTCAGTTCACAATAATCCCATTACTCTAATTTCCCCTCAAGCGGATAAGAGAATTAAAGCAGAAGCTATAGTCTTACCGCAACTAACAAATATGCTTCCAAGCTATCATATAAATAGCAAGCATTGGTAAAAGGTTTCACACCTAAAGCTAGCAGATCCCAACTGCAACACCCCCGCTCAAATAGACATTCTATAAGGCAGCGATCTCATACCTCAGATAATACTCGAGGGTGTTGAGAAAATTTCAAACAAACTATTGGCACAAAATACTATTTTTGGGTGGATCCTAAGTGAACTAGTTTCGGAACCAGTTACCACCATGACCACTCAGGTTGAGGAAATCTCAAACGAATACCTCAGTTCACAATAATCCCATTACTCTAATTTCCCCTCAAGCGGATAAGAGAATTAAAGCAGAAGCTATAGTCTTACCGCAACTAACAAATATGCTTCCAAGCTATCATATAAATAGCAAGCATTGGTAAAAGGTTTCACACCTAAAGCTAGCAGATCCCAACTGCAACACCCCCGCTCAAATAGACATTCTATAAGGCAGCGATCTCATACCTCAGATAATACTCGAGGGTGTTGAGAAAATTTCAAACAAACTATTGGCACAAAATACTATTTTTGGGTGGATCCTAAGTGGACTAGTTTCGGAACCAGTTACCACCATGACCACTCAGGTTGAGGAAATCTCAAACGAATACCTCAGTTCACAATAATCCCATTACTCTAATTTCCCCCCAAGCGGATAAGAGAATTAAAGCAGAAGCTATAGTCTTACCGCAACAAACAAATACGCTTCCAAGCTATCATATAAATTGCAAGCATTGGCAAAAGGTTTCACACCTAAAGCTAGCAGATCCCAACTGCAACACCCCCGCTCAAATAGACATTCTATTAGTCAGCGATCTCATACCTCAGATGTGTTGAGAAACTCGAGGGTGTTGAGAAAATTTCAAACAAACTATTGGCACAAAATACTATTTTTGGGTGGATCCTAAGTGGACTAGTTTCGGAACCAGTTACCACCATGACCACTCAGGTAGAGGAAATCTCAAACGAATACCTCAGTTCACAATAATCCCATTACTCTAATTTCCCCTCAAGCGGATAAGAGAATTAAAGCAGAAGCTATAGTCTTACCGCAACTAACAAATATGCTTCCAAGCTATCATATAAATAGCAAGCATTGGTAAAAGGTTTCACACCTAAAGCTAGCAGATCCCAACTGCAACACCCCCGCTCAAATAGACATTCTATAAGGCAGCGATCTCATACCTCAGATAATACTCGAGGGTGTTGAGAAAATTTCAAACAAACTATTGGCACAAAATACTATTTTTGGGTGGATCCTAAGTGGACTAGTTTCGGAACCAGTTACCACCATGACCACTCAGGTTGAGGAAATCTCAAACGAATACCTCAGTTCACAATAATCCCATTACTCTAATTTCCCCTCAAGCGGATAAGAGAATTAAAGCAGAAGCTATAGTCTTACCGCAACAAACAAATATGCTTCCAAGCTATCATATAAATTGCAAGCATTGGCAAAAGGTTTCACACCTAAAGCTAGCAGATCCCAACTGCAACACCCCCGCTCAAATAGACATTCTATTAGTCAGCGATCTCATACCTCAGATGTGTTGAGAAACTCGAGGGTGTTGAGAAAATTTCAAACAAACTATTGGCACAAAATACTATTTTTGGGTGGATCCTAAGTGAGCTACTTTCGGAACCAGTTACCACCATGACCACTCAGGTTGAGGAAATCTCAAACGAATACCTCAGTTGCCCCAAGCGGATAAGAGAATTAAAGCAGAAGCTATAGTCTAACCGCAACTAACAAATATGCTTCCAAGCTATCATATAAATAGCAAGCATTGGCAAAAGGTTTCACACCTAAAGCTAGCAGATCCCAACTGCAACACCCCCGCTCAAATAGACATTCTATAAGGCAGCGATCTCATACCTCAGATAATACTCGAGGGTGTTGAGAAAATTTCAAACAAACTATTGGCACAAAATACTATTTTTGGGTGGATCCTAAGTGGACTAGTTTCGGAACCAGTTACCACCATGACCACTCAGGTTGAGGAAATCTCAAACGAATACCTCAGTTCACAATAATCCCATTACTCTAATTTCCCCTCAAGCGGATAAGAGAATTAAAGCAGAAGCTATAGTCTTACCGCAACTAACAAATATGCTTCCAAGCTATCATATAAATAGCAAGCATTGGTAAAAGGTTTCACACCTAAAGCTAGCAGATCCCAACTGCAACACCCCCGCTCAAATAGACATTCTATAAGGCAGCGATCTCATACCTCAGATAATACTCGAGGGTGTTGAGAAAATTTCAAACAAACTATTGGCACAAAATACTATTTTTGGGTGGATCCTAAGTGAACTAGTTTCGGAACCAGTTACCACCATGACCACTCAGGTTGAGGAAATCTCAAACGAATACCTCAGTTCACAATAATCCCATTACTCTAATTTCCCCCCAAGCGGATAAGAGAATTAAAGCAGAAGCTATAGTCTTACCGCAACTAACAAATATGCTTCCAAGCTATCATATAAATAGCAAGCATTGGTAAAAGGTTTCACACCTAAAGCTAGCAGATCCCAACTGCAACACCCCCGCTCAAATAGACATTCTATTAGGCAGCGATCTCATACCTCAGATAATACTCGAGGGTGTTGAGAAAATTTCAAACAAACTATTGGCACAAAATACTATTTTTGGGTGGATCCTAAGTGGACTAGTTTCGGAACCAGTTACCACCATGACCACTCAGGTTGAGGAAATCTCAAACGAATACCTCAGTTCACAATAATCCCATTACTCTAATTTCCCCCCAAGCGGATAAGAGAATTAAAGCAGAAGCTATAGTCTTACCGCAACAAACAAATATGCTTCCAAGCTATCATATAAATTGCAAGCATTGGCAAAAGGTTTCACACCTAAAGCTAGCAGATCCCAACTGCAACACCCCCGCTCAAATAGACATTCTATTAGTCAGCGATCTCATACCTCAGATGTGTTGAGAAACTCGAGGGTGTTGAGAAAATTTCAAACAAACTATTGGCACAAAATACTATTTTTGGGTGGATCCTAAGTGAGCTACTTTCGGAACCAGTTACCACCATGACCACTCAGGTTGAGGAAATCTCAAACGAATACCTCAGTTGCCCCAAGCGGATAAGAGAATTAAAGCAGAAGCTATAGTCTAACCGCAACTAACAAATATGCTTCCAAGCTATCATATAAATAGCAAGCATTGGCAAAAGGTTTCACACCTAAAGCTAGCAGATCCCAACTGCAACACCCCCGCTCAAATAGACATTCTATAAGGCAGCGATCTCATACCTCAGATAATACTCGAGGGTGTTGAGAAAATTTCAAACAAACTATTGGCACAAAATACTATTTTTGGGTGGATCCTAAGTGGACTAGTTTCGGAACCAGTTACCACCATGACCACTCAGGTTGAGGAAATCTCAAACGAATACCTCAGTTCACAATAATCCCATTACTCTAATTTCCCCTCAAGCGGATAAGAGAATTAAAGCAGAAGCTATAGTCTTACCGCAACTAACAAATATGCTTCCAAGCTATCATATAAATAGCAAGCATTGGTAAAAGGTTTCACACCTAAAGCTAGCAGATCCCAACTGCAACACCCCCGCTCAAATAGACATTCTATAAGGCAGCGATCTCATACCTCAGATAATACTCGAGGGTGTTGAGAAAATTTCAAACAAACTATTGGCACAAAATACTATTTTTGGGTGGATCCTAAGTGAACTAGTTTCGGAACCAGTTACCACCATGACCACTCAGGTTGAGGAAATCTCAAACGAATACCTCAGTTCACAATAATCCCATTACTCTAATTTCCCCCCAAGCGGATAAGAGAATTAAAGCAGAAGCTATAGTCTTACCGCAACTAACAAATATGCTTCCAAGCTATCATATAAATAGCAAGCATTGGTAAAAGGTTTCACACCTAAAGCTAGCAGATCCCAACTGCAACACCCCCGCTCAAATAGACATTCTATTAGGCAGCGATCTCATACCTCAGATAATACTCGAGGGTGTTGAGAAAATTTCAAACAAACTATTGGCACAAAATACTATTTTTGGGTGGATCCTAAGTGGACTAGTTTCGGAACCAGTTACCACCATGACCACTCAGGTTGAGGAAATCTCAAACGAATACCTCAGTTCACAATAATCCCATTACTCTAATTTCCCCCCAAGCGGATAAGAGAATTAAATTAAATTCCCAGCTATCATATAAATAGCAAGCATTGGCAAAAGGTTTCACACCTAAAGCTAGCAGATCCCAACTGCAACACGCCCGCTCAAATAGACATTCTATTAGGCAGCGATCTCATACCTCAGATAATACTCGAGGGTGTTGAGAAAATTTCAAACAAACTATTGGCACAAAATACTATTTTTGGGTGGATCCTAAGTGAGCTACATTCGGAACCAGTTACCACCATGACCACTCAGGTTGAGGAAATCTCAAACGAATACCTCAGTTGTCCCAAGCGGATAAGAGAATTAAAGTAGAAGCTATAGTCTTACCGCAACTAACAAATATGCTTCCAAGCTATCATATAAATAGCAAGCATTGGCAAAAGGTTTCACACCTAAAGCTAGCAGATCCCAACTGCAACACCCCCGCTCAAATAGACATTCTATTAGGCAGCGATCTCATACCTCAGATAATACTCGAGGGTGTTGAGAAAATTTCAAACAAACTATTGGCACAAAATACTATTTTTGGGTGGATCCTAAGTGGACTAGTGTCGGAACCAGTTACCACCATGACCACTCAGGTTGAGGAAATCTCAAACGAATACCTCAGTTCACAATAATCCCATTACTCTAATTTCCCCCCAAGCGGATAAGAGAATTAAAGCAGAAGCTATAGTCTTACCGCAACAAACAAATATGCTTCCAAGCTATCATATAAATAGCAAGCATTGGCAAAAGGTTTCACACCTAAAGCTAGCAGATCTCAACTGCAACACCCCCGCTCAAATAGACATTCTATTAGGCAGCGATCTCATACCTCAGATAATACTCGAGGGTGTTGAGAAAATTTCAAACAAACTATTGGCACAAAATACTATTTTTGGGTGGATCCTAAGTGGACTAGTTTCGGAACCAGTTACCACCATGACCACTCAGGTAGAGGAAATCTCAAACGAATACCTCAGTTCACAATAATCCCATTACTCTAATTTCCCCTCAAGCGGATAAGAGAATTAAAGCAGAAGCTATAGTCTTACCGCAACTAACAAATATGCTTCCAAGCTATCATATAAATAGCAAGCATTGGTAAAAGGTTTCACACCTAAAGCTAGCAGATCCCAACTGCAACACCCCCGCTCAAATAGACATTCTATAAGGCAGCGATCTCATACCTCAGATAATACTCGAGGGTGTTGAGAAAATTTCAAACAAACTATTGGCACAAAATACTATTTTTGGGTGGATCCTAAGTGAACTAGTTTCGGAACCAGTTACCACCATGACCACTCAGGTTGAGGAAATCTCAAACGAATACCTCAGTTCACAATAATCCCATTACTCTAATTTCCCCTCAAGCGGATAAGAGAATTAAAGCAGAAGCTATAGTCTTACCGCAACTAACAAATATGCTTCCAAGCTATCATATAAATAGCAAGCATTGGTAAAAGGTTTCACACCTAAAGCTAGCAGATCCCAACTGCAACACCCCCGCTCAAATAGACATTCTATAAGGCAGCGATCTCATACCTCAGATAATACTCGAGGGTGTTGAGAAAATTTCAAACAAACTATTGGCACAAAATACTATTTTTGGGTGGATCCTAAGTGGACTAGTTTCGGAACCAGTTACCACCATGACCACTCAGGTTGAGGAAATCTCAAACGAATACCTCAGTTCACAATAATCCCATTACTCTAATTTCCCCCCAAGCGGATAAGAGAATTAAAGCAGAAGCTATAGTCTTACCGCAACAAACAAATATGCTTCCAAGCTATCATATAAATAGCAAGCATTGGCAAAAGGTTTCACACCTAAAGCTAGCAGATCTCAACTGCAACACCCCCGCTCAAATAGACATTCTATTAGGCAGCGATCTCATACCTCAGATAATACTCGAGGGTGTTGAGAAAATTTCAAACAAACTATTGGCACAAAATACTATTTTTGGGTGGATCCTAAGTGGACTAGTGTCGGAACCAGTTACCACCATCACCACTCAGGTTGAGGAAATCTCAAACGAATACCTCAGTTCACAATAATCCCATTACTCTAATTTCCCCCCAAGCGGATAAGAGAATTAAAGCAGAAGCTATAGTCTTACCGCAACTAACAAATATGCTTCCAAGCTATCATATAAATAGCAAGCATTGAGAAAAGGTTTCACACCTAAAGCTAGCAGATCTCAACTGCAACACCCCCGCTCAAATAGACATTCTATTAGGCAGCGATCTCATACCTCAGATAATACTCGAGGGTGTTGAGAAAATTTCAAACAAACTATTGGCACAAAATACTATTTTTGGGTGGATCCTAAGTGGACTAGTTTCGGAACCAGTTACCACCATGACCACTCAGGTAGAGGAAATCTCAAACGAATACCTCAGTTCACAATAATCCCATTACTCTAATTTCCCCTCAAGCGGATAAGAGAATTAAAGCAGAAGCTATAGTCTTATCGCAACTAACAAATATGCTTCCAAGCTATCATATAAATAGCAAGCATTGGTAAAAGGTTTCACACCTAAAGCTAGCAGATCCCAACTGCAACACCCCCGCTCAAATAGACATTCTATAAGGCAGCGATCTCATACCTCAGATAATACTCGAGGGTGTTGAGAAAATTTCAAACAAACTATTGGCACAAAATACTATTTTTGGGTGGATCCTAAGTGGACTAGTTTCGGAACCAGTTACCACCATGACCACTCAGGTTGAGGAAATCTCAAACGAATACCTCAGTTCACAATAATCCCATTACTCTAATTTCCCCTCAAGCGGATAAGAGAATTAAAGCAGAAGCTATAGTCTTACCGCAACTAACAAACATGCTTCCAAGCTATCATATAAATAGCAAGCATTGGTAAAAGGTTTCACACCTAAAGCTAGCAGATCCCAACTGCAACACGCCCGCTCAAATAGACATTCTATAAGGCAGCGATCTCATACCTCAGATAATACTCGAGGGTGTTGAGAAAATTTCAAACAAACTATTGGCACAAAATACTATTTTTGGGTGGATCCTAAGTGGACTAGTTTCGGAACCAGTTACCACCATGACCACTCAGGTTGAGGAAATCTCAAACGAATACCTCAGTTCACAATAATCCCATTACTCTAATTTCCCCTCAAGCGGATAAGAGAATTAAAGCAGAAGCTATAGTCTTACCGCAACTAACAAATATGCTTCCAAGCTATCATATAAATAGCAAGCATTGGCAAAAGGTTTCACACCTAAAGCTAGCAGATCCCAACTGCAACACCCCCGCTCAAATAGACATTCTATTAGGCAGCGATCTCATACCTCAGATAATACTCGAGGGTGTTGAGAAAATTTCAAACAAACTATTGGCACAAAATACTATTTTTGGGTGGATCCTAAGTGAACTACTTTCGGAACCAGTTACCACCATGACCACTCAGGTTGAGGAAATCTCAAACGAATACCTCAGTTCACAATAATCCCATTACTCAAATTTCCCCCCAAGCGGATAAGAGAATTAAAGCAGAAGCTATAGTCTTACCGCAACTAACAAATATGCTTCCCAGCTATCATATAAATAGCAAGCATTGGCAAAAGGTTTCACACCTAAAGCTAGCAGATCCCAACTGCAACACCCCCGCTCAAATAGACATTCTATTAGGCAGCGATCTCATACCTCAGATAATACTCGAAGGTGTTGAGAAAATTTCAAACAAACTATTGGCACAAACTACTATTTTTGGGTGGATCCTAAGTGGACTAGTTTCGGAACCAGTTACCACCATGACCACTCAGGTTGAGGAAATCTCAAACGAATACCTCAGTTCACAATAATCCCATTACTCAAATTTCCCCCCAAGCGGATAAGAGAATTAAAGCAGAAGCTATAGTCTTACCGCAACTAACAAATATGCTTCCCAGCTATCATATAAATAGCAAGCATTGGCAAAAGGTTTCACACCTAAAGCTAGCAGATCCCAACTGCAACACCCCCGCTCAAATAGACATTCTATTAGGCAGCGATCTCATACCTCAGATAATACTCGAAGGTGTTGAGAAAATTTCAAACAAACTATTGGCACAAAATACTATTTTTGGGTGGATCCTAAGTGAGCTACTTTCGGAACCAGTTACCACCATGACCACTCAGGTTGAGGAAATCTCAAACGAATACCTCAGTTGCCCCAAGCGGATAAGAGAATTAAACAAGAAGCTATAGTCTTACCGCAACTAAAAAATATGCTTCCAAGCTATCATATAAATTGCAAGCATTGGCAAAAGGTTTCACACCTAAAGCTAGCAGATCCCAACTGCAACACCCCCGCTCAAATAGACATTCTATTACTCAGCGATCTCATACCTCAGATGTGTTGAGAAACTCGAGGGTGTTGAGAAAATTTCAAACAAACTATTGGCACAAAATACTATTTTTGGGTGGATCCTAAGTGAGCTACTTTCGGAACCAGTTACCACCATGACCACTCAGGTTGAGGAAATCTCAAACGAATACCTCAGTTGCCCCAAGCGGATAAGAGAATTAAAGCAGAAGCTATAGTCTAACCGCAACTAACAAATATGCTTCCAAGCTATCATATAAATAGCAAGCATTGGCAAAAGGTTTCACACCTAAAGCTAGCAGATCCCAACTGCAACACCCCCGCTCAAATAGACATTCTATTAGGCAGCGATCTCATACCTCAGATAATACTCGAGGGTGTTGAGAAAATTTCAAACAAACTATTGGCACAAAATACTATTTTCGGGTGGATCCTAAGTGGACTAGTGTCGGAACCAGTTACCACCATGACCACTCAGGTTGAGGAAATCTCAAACGAATACCTCAGTTCACAATAATCCCATTACTCTAATTTTCCCCCAAGCGGATAAGAGAATTAAAGCAGAAGCTATAGTCTTACCGCAACAAACAAATATGCTTCCAAGCTATCATATAAATAGCAAGCATTGGCAAAAGGTTTCACACCTAAAGCTAGCAGATCTCAAATGCAACACCCCCGCTCAAATAGACATTCTATTAGGCAGCGATCTCATACCTCAGATAATACTCGAGGGTGTTGAGAAAATTTCAAACAAACTATTGGCACAAAATACTATTTTTGGGTGGATCCTAAGTGGACTAGTTTCGGAACCAGTTACCACCATGACCACTCAGGTTGAGGAAATCTCAAACGAATACCTCAGTTCACAATAATCCCATTACTCTAATTTCCCCTCAAGCGGATAAGAGAATTAAAGCAGAAGCTATAGTCTTACCGCAACTAACAAATATGCTTCCAAGCTATCATATAAATAGCAAGCATTGGTAAAAGGTTTCACACCTAAAGCTAGCAGATCCCAACTGCAACACCCCCGCTCAAATAGACATTCTATAAGGCAGCGATCTCATACCTCAGATAATACTCGAGGGTGTTGAGAAAATTTCAAACAAACTATTGGCACAAAATACTATTTTTGGGTGGATTCTAAGTGAACTAGTTTCGGAACCAGCTACCACCATGACCACTCAGGTTGAGGAAATCTCAAACGAATACCTCAGTTCACAATAATCCCATTACTCTAATTTCCCCCCAAGCGGATAAGAGAATTAAAGCAGAAGCTATAGTCTTACCGCAACTAACAAATATGCTTCCAAGCTATCATATAAATAGCAAGCATTGGTAAAAGGTTTCACACCTAAAGCTAGCAGATCCCAACTGCAACACCCCCGCTCAAATAGACATTCTATAAGGCAGCGATCTCATACCTCAGATAATACTCGAGGGTGTTGAGAAAATTTCAAACAAACTATTGGCACAAAATACTATTTTTGGGTGGATTCTAAGTGAACTAGTTTCGGAACCAGCTACCACCATGACCACTCAGGTTGAGGAAATCTCAAACGAATACCTCAGTTCACAATAATCCCATTACTCTAATTTCCCCCCAAGCGGATAAGAGAATTAAAGCAGAAGCTATAGTCTTACCGCAACTAACAAATATGCTTCCAAGCTATCATATAAATAGCAAGCATTGGTAAAAGGTTTCACACCTAAAGCTAGCAGATCCCAACTGCAACACCCCCGCTCAAATAGACATTCTATTAGGCAGCGATCTCATACCTCAGATAATACTCGAGGGTGTTGAGAAAATTTCAAACAAACTATTGGCACAAAATACTATTTTTGGGTGGATCCTAAGTGGACTAGTTTCGGAACCAGTTACCACCATGACCACTCAGGTTGAGGAAATCTCAAACGAATACCTCAGTTCACAATAATCCCATTACTCTAATTTCCCCTCAAGCGGATAAGAGAATTAAAGCAGAAGCTATAGTCTTACCGCAACTAACAAACATGCTTCCAAGCTATCATATAAATAGCAAGCATTGGTAAAAGGTTTCACACCTAAAGCTAGCAGATCCCAACTGCAACACGCCCGCTCAAATAGACATTCTATAAGGCAGCGATCTCATACCTCAGATAATACTCGAGGGTGTTGAGAAAATTTCAAACAAACTATTGGCACAAAATACTATTTTTGGGTGGATCCTAAGTGGACTAGTTTCGGAACCAGTTACCACCATGACCACTCTGGTTGAGGAAATCTCAAACGAATACCTCAGTTCACAATAATCCCATTACTCTAATTTCCCCTCAAGCGGATAAGAGAATTAAAGCAGAAGCTATAGTCTTACCGCAACTAACAAATATGCTTCCAAGCTATCATATAAATAGCAAGCATTGGCAAAAGGTTTCACACCTAAAGCTAGCAGATCCCAACTGCAACACCCCCGCTCAAATAGACATTCTATTAGGCAGCGATCTCATACCTCAGATAATACTCGAGGGTGTTGAGAAAATTTCAAACAAACTATTGGCACAAAATACTATTTTTGGGTGGATCCTAAGTGAACTACTTTCGGAACCAGTTACCACCATGACCACTCAGGTTGAGGAAATCTCAAACGAATACCTCAGTTCACAATAATCCCATTACTCAAATTTCCCCCCAAGCGGATAAGAGAATTAAAGCAGAAGCTATAGTCTTACCGCAACTAACAAATATGCTTCCCAGCTATCATATAAATAGCAAGCATTGGCAAAAGGTTTCACACCTAAAGCTAGCAGATCCCAACTGCAACACCCCCGCTCAAATAGACATTCTATTAGGCAGCGATCTCATACCTCAGATAATACTCGAAGGTGTTGAGAAAATTTCAAACAAACTATTGGCACAAACTACTATTTTTGGGTGGATCCTAAGTGGACTAGTTTCGGAACCAGTTACCACCATGACCACTCAGGTTGAGGAAATCTCAAACGAATACCTCAGTTCACAATAATCCCATTACTCAAATTTCCCCCCAAGCGGATAAGAGAATTAAAGCAGAAGCTATAGTCTTACCGCAACTAACAAATATGCTTCCCAGCTATCATATAAATAGCAAGCATTGGCAAAAGGTTTCACACCTAAAGCTAGCAGATCCCAACTGCAACACCCCCGCTCAAATAGACATTCTATTAGGCAGCGATCTCATACCTCAGATAATACTCGAAGGTGTTGAGAAAATTTCAAACAAACTATTGGCACAAAATACTATTTTTGGGTGGATCCTAAGTGAGCTACTTTCGGAACCAGTTACCACCATGACCACTCAGGTTGAGGAAATCTCAAACGAATACCTCAGTTGCCCCAAGCGGATAAGAGAATTAAACAAGAAGCTATAGTCTTACCGCAACTAAAAAATATGCTTCCAAGCTATCATATAAATTGCAAGCATTGGCAAAAGGTTTCACACCTAAAGCTAGCAGATCCCAACTGCAACACCCCCGCTCAAATAGACATTCTATTACTCAGCGATCTCATACCTCAGATGTGTTGAGAAACTCGAGGGTGTTGAGAAAATTTCAAACAAACTATTGGCACAAAATACTATTTTTGGGTGGATCCTAAGTGAGCTACTTTCGGAACCAGTTACCACCATGACCACTCAGGTTGAGGAAATCTCAAACGAATACCTCAGTTGCCCCAAGCGGATAAGAGAATTAAAGCAGAAGCTATAGTCTAACCGCAACTAACAAATATGCTTCCAAGCTATCATATAAATAGCAAGCATTGGCAAAAGGTTTCACACCTAAAGCTAGCAGATCCCAACTGCAACACCCCCGCTCAAATAGACATTCTATTAGGCAGCGATCTCATACCTCAGATAATACTCGAGGGTGTTGAGAAAATTTCAAACAAACTATTGGCACAAAATACTATTTTCGGGTGGATCCTAAGTGGACTAGTGTCGGAACCAGTTACCACCATGACCACTCAGGTTGAGGAAATCTCAAACGAATACCTCAGTTCACAATAATCCCATTACTCTAATTTTCCCCCAAGCGGATAAGAGAATTAAAGCAGAAGCTATAGTCTTACCGCAACAAACAAATATGCTTCCAAGCTATCATATAAATAGCAAGCATTGGCAAAAGGTTTCACACCTAAAGCTAGCAGATCTCAAATGCAACACCCCCGCTCAAATAGACATTCTATTAGGCAGCGATCTCATACCTCAGATAATACTCGAGGGTGTTGAGAAAATTTCAAACAAACTATTGGCACAAAATACTATTTTTGGGTGGATCCTAAGTGGACTAGTTTCGGAACCAGTTACCACCATGACCACTCAGGTTGAGGAAATCTCAAACGAATACCTCAGTTCACAATAATCCCATTACTCTAATTTCCCCTCAAGCGGATAAGAGAATTAAAGCAGAAGCTATAGTCTTACCGCAACTAACAAATATGCTTCCAAGCTATCATATAAATAGCAAGCATTGGTAAAAGGTTTCACACCTAAAGCTAGCAGATCCCAACTGCAACACCCCCGCTCAAATAGACATTCTATAAGGCAGCGATCTCATACCTCAGATAATACTCGAGGGTGTTGAGAAAATTTCAAACAAACTATTGGCACAAAATACTATTTTTGGGTGGATTCTAAGTGAACTAGTTTCGGAACCAGCTACCACCATGACCACTCAGGTTGAGGAAATCTCAAACGAATACCTCAGTTCACAATAATCCCATTACTCTAATTTCCCCCCAAGCGGATAAGAGAATTAAAGCAGAAGCTATAGTCTTACCGCAACTAACAAATATGCTTCCAAGCTATCATATAAATAGCAAGCATTGGTAAAAGGTTTCACACCTAAAGCTAGCAGATCCCAACTGCAACACCCCCGCTCAAATAGACATTCTATTAGGCAGCGATCTCATACCTCAGATAATACTCGAGGGTGTTGAGAAAATTTCAAACAAACTATTGGCACAAAATACTATTTTTGGGTGGATCCTAAGTGGACTAGTTTCGGAACCAGTTACCACCATGACCACTCAGGTTGAGGAAATCTCAAACGAATACCTCAGTTCACAATAATCCCATTACTCTAATTTCCCCACAAGCGGATAAGAGAATTAAAGCAGGAGCTATAGTCTTACCGCAACTAACAAATATGCTTCCAAGCTATCATATAAATAGCAAGCATTGGCAAAAGGTTTCACACCTAAAGCTAGCAGATCCCAACTGCAACACCCCCGCTCAAATAGACATTCTATTAGGCAGCGATCTCATACCTCAGATAATACTCGAGGGTGTTGAGAAAATTTCAAACAAACTATTGGCACAAAATACTATTTTTGGGTGGATCCTAAGTGAACTAGTTTCGGAACCAGTTACCACCATGACCACTCAGGTTGAGGAAATCTCAAACGAATACCTCAGTTCACAATAATCCCATTACTCTAATTTCCCCCCAAGCGGATAAGAGAATTAAAGCAGAAGCTATAGTCTTACCGCAACTAACAAATATGCTTCCCAGCTATCATATAAATAGCAAGCATTGGCAAAAGGTTTCACACCTAAAGCTAGCAGATCCCAACTGCAACACCCCCGCTCAAATAGACATTCTATTAGGCAGCGATCTCATACCTCAGATAATACTCGAGGGTGTTGAGAAAATTTCAAACAAACTATTGGCACAAAATACTATTTTTGGGTGGATCCTAAGTGAGCTACTTTCGGAACCAGTTACCACCATGACCACTCAGGTTGAGGAAATCTCAAACGAATACCTCAGTTGCCCCAAGCGGATAAGAGAATTAAAGTAGAAGCTATAGTCTTACCGCAACTAACAAATATGCTTCCAAGCTATCATATAAATAGCAAGCATTGGCAAAAGGTTTCACACCTAAAGCTAGCAGATCCCAACTGCAACACCCCCGCTCAAATAGACATTCTATTAGGCAGCGATCTCATACCTCAGATAATACTCGAGGGTGTTGAGAAAATTTCAAACAAACTATTGGCACAAAATACTATTTTTGGGTGGATCCTAAGTGGACTAGTGTCGGAACCAGTTACCACCATGACCACTCAGGTTGAGGAAATCTCAAACGAATACCTCAGTTCACAATAATCCCATTACTCTAATTTCCCCCCAAGCGGATAAGAGAATTAAAGCAGAAGCTATAGTCTTACCGCAACAAACAAATATGCTTCCAAGCTATCATATAAATAGCAAGCATTGGCAAAAGGTTTCACACCTAAAGCTAGCAGATCTCAACTGCAACACCCCCGCTCAAATAGACATTCTATTAGGCAGCGATCTCATACCTCAGATAATACTCGAGGGTGTTGAGAAAATTTCAAACAAACTATTGGCACAAAATACTATTTTTGGGTGGATCCTAAGTGGACTAGTTTCGGAACCAGTTACCACCATGACCACTCAGGTAGAGGAAATCTCAAACGAATACCTCAGTTCACAATAATCCCATTACTCTAATTTCCCCTCAAGCGGATAAGAGAATTAAAGCAGAAGCTATAGTCTTACCGCAACTAACAAATATGCTTCCAAGCTATCATATAAATAGCAAGCATTGGTAAAAGGTTTCACACCTAAAGCTAGCAGATCCCAACTGCAACACCCCCGCTCAAATATACATTCTATAAGGCAGCGATCTCATACCTCAGATAATACTCGAGGGTGTTGAGAAAATTTCAAACAAACTATTGGCACAAAATACTATTTTTGGGTGGATCCTAAGTGAACTAGTTTCGGAACCAGTTACCACCATGACCACTCAGGTTGAGGAAATCTCAAACGAATACCTCAGTTCACAATAATCCCATTACTCTAATTTCCCCTCAAGCGGATAAGAGAATTAAAGCAGAAGCTATAGTCTTACCGCAACTAACAAATATGCTTCCAAGCTATCATATAAATAGCAAGCATTGGTAAAAGGTTTCACACCTAAAGCTAGCAGATCCCAACTGCAACACCCCCGCTCAAATAGACATTCTATAAGGCAGCGATCTCATACCTCAGATAATACTCGAGGGTGTTGAGAAAATTTCAAACAAACTATTGGCACAAAATACTATTTTTGGGTGGATCCTAAGTGGACTAGTTTCGGAACCAGTTACCACCATGACCACTCAGGTTGAGGAAATCTCAAACGAATACCTCAGTTCACAATAATCCCATTACTCTAATTTCCCCCCAAGCGGATAAGAGAATTAAAGCAGAAGCTATAGTCTTACCGCAACAAACAAATATGCTTCCAAGCTATCATATAAATAGCAAGCATTGGCAAAAGGTTTCACACCTAAAGCTAGCAGATCTCAACTGCAACACCCCCGCTCAAATAGACATTCTATTAGGCAGCGATCTCATACCTCAGATAATACTCGAGGGTGTTGAGAAAATTTCAAACAAACTATTGGCACAAAATACTATTTTTGGGTGGATCCTAAGTGGACTAGTGTCGGAACCAGTTACCACCATGACCACTCAGGTTGAGGAAATCTCAAACGAATACCTCAGTTCACAATAATCCCATTACTCTAATTTCCCCCCAAGCGGATAAGAGAATTAAAGCAGAAGCTATAGTCTTACCGCAACTAACAAATATGCTTCCAAGCTATCATATAAATAGCAAGCATTGAGAAAAGGTTTCACACCTAAAGCTAGCAGATCTCAACTGCAACACCCCCGCTCAAATAGACATTCTATTAGGCAGCGATCTCATACCTCAGATAATACTCGAGGGTGTTGAGAAAATTTCAAACAAACTATTGGCACAAACTACTATTTTTGGGTGGATCCTAAGTGGACTAGTTTCGGAACCAGTTACCACCATGACCACTCAGGTTGAGGAAATCTCAAACGAATACCTCAGTTCACAATAATCCCATTACTCTAATTTCCCCCCAAGCGGATAAGAGAATTAAAGCAGGAGCTATAGTCTTACCGCAACTAACAAATATGCTTCCAAGCTATCATATAAATAGCAAGCATTGGCAAAAGGTTTCACACCTAAAGCTAGCAGATCCCAACTGCAACACCCCCGCTCAAATAGACATTCTATTAGGCAGCGATCTCATACCTCAGATAATACTCGAGGGTGTTGAGAAAATTTCAAACAAACTATTGACACAAAATACTATTTTTGGGTGGATCCTAAGTGAACTAGTTTCGGAACCAGTTACCACCATGACCACTCAGGTTGAGGAAATCTCAAACGAATACCTCAGTTCACAATAATCCCATTACTCTAATTTCCCCCCAAGCGGATAAGAGAATTAAAGCAGAAGCTATAGTCTTACCGCAACTAACAAATATGCTTCCAAGCTATCATATAAATAGCAAGCATTGGTAAAAGGTTTCACACCTAAAGCTAGCAGATCCCAACTGCAACACCCCCGCTTAAATAGACATTCTATTAGGCAGCGATCTCATACCTCAGATAATACTCGAGGGTGTTGAGAAAATTTCAAACAAACTATTGGCACAAAATACTATTTTTGGGTGGATCCTAAGTGGACTAGTTTCGGAACCAGTTACCACCATGACCACTCAGGTTGAGGAAATCTCAAACGAATACCTCAGTTCACAATAATCCCATTACTCTAATTTCCCCCCAAGCGGATAAGAGAATTAAAGCAGGAGCTATAGTCTTACCGCAACTAACAAATATGCTTCCAAGCTATCATATAAATAGCAAGCATTGACAAAAGGTTTCACACCTAAAGCTAGCAGATCCCAACTGCAACACCCCCGCTCAAATAGACATTCTATTAGGCAGCGATCTCATACCTCAGATAATACTCGAGGGTGTTGAGAAAATTTCAAACAAACTATTGGCACAAAATACTATTTTTGGGTGGATCCTAAGTGAACTAGTTTCGGAACCAGTTACCACCATGACCACTCAGGTTGAGGAAATCTCAAACGAATACCTCAGTTCACAATAATCCCATTACTCTAATTTCCCCCCAAGCGGATAAGAGAATTAAAGCAGAAGCTATAGTCTTACCGCAACTAACAAATATGCTTCCCAGCTATCATATAAATAGCAAGCATTGGCAAAAGGTTTCACACCTAAAGCTAGCAGATCCCAACTGCAACACCCCCGCTCAAATAGACATTCTATTAGGCAGCGATCTCATACCTCAGATAATACTCGAGGGTGTTGAGAAAATTTCAAACAAACTATTGGCACAAAATACTATTTTTGGGTGGATCCTAAGTGAGCTACTTTCGGAACCAGTTACCACCATGACCACTCAGGTTGAGGAAATCTCAAACGAATACCTCAGTTGCCCCAAGCGGATAAGAGAATTAAAGCAGAAGCTATAGTCTTACCGCAACTAACAAATATGCTTCCAAGCTATCATATAAATAGCAAGCATTGGCAAAAGGTTTCACACCTAAAGCTAGGAGATCTCAACTGCAACACCCCCGCTCAAATAGACATTCTATTAGGCAGCGATCTCATACCTCAGATAATACTCGAGGGTGTTGAGAAAATTTCAAACAAACTATTGGCACAAAATACTATTTTTGGGTGGATCCTAAGTGGACTAGTTTCGGAACCAGTTACCACCATGACCACTCAGGTAGAGGAAATCTCAAACGAATACCTCAGTTCACAATAATCCCATTACTCTAATTTCCCCTCAAGCGGATAAGAGAATTAAAGCAGAAGCTATAGTCTTATCGCAACTAACAAATATGCTTCCAAGCTATCATATAAATAGCAAGCATTGGTAAAAGGTTTCACACCTAAAGCTAGCAGATCCCAACTGCAACACCCCCGCTCAAATAGACATTCTATAAGGCAGCGATCTCATACCTCAGATAATACTCGAGGGTGTTGAGAAAATTTCAAACAAACTATTGGCACAAAATACTATTTTTGGGTGGATCCTAAGTGAACTAGTTTCGGAACCAGTTACCACCATGACCACTCAGGTTGAGGAAATCTCAAACGAATACCTCAGTTCACAATAATCCCATTACTCTAATTTCCCCCCAAGCGGATAAGAGAATTAAAGCAGAAGCTATAGTCTTACCGCAACTAACAAATATGCTTCCAAGCTATCATATAAATAGCAAGCATTGGTAAAAGGTTTCACACCTAAAGCTAGCAGATCCCAACTGCAACACCCCCGCTCAAATAGACATTCTATTAGGCAGCGATCTCATACCTCAGATAATACTCGAGGGTGTTGAGAAAATTTCAAACAAACTATTGGCACAAAATACTATTTTTGGGTGGATCCTAAGTGGACTAGTTTCGGAACCAGTTACCACCATGACCACTCAGGTTGAGGAAATCTCAAACGAATACCTCAGTTCACAATAATCCCATTACTCTAATTTCCCCCCAAGCGGATAAGAGAATTAAAGCAGAAGCTATAGTCTTACCGCAACTAACAAATATGCTTCCAAGCTATCATATAAATAGCAAGCATTGGTAAAAGGTTTCACACCTAAAGCTAGCAGATCCCAACTGCAACACCCCCGCTCAAATAGACATTCTATTAGGCAGCGATCTCATACCTCAGATAATACTCGAGGGTGTTGAGAAAATTTCAAACAAACTATTGGCACAAAATACTATTTTTGGGTGGATCCTAAGTGGACTAGTTTCGGAACCAGTTACCACCATGACCACTCAGGTTGAGGAAATCTCAAACGAATACCTCAGTTCACAATAATCCCATTACTCTAATTTCCCCCCAAGCGGATAAGAGAATTAAAGCAGGAGCTATAGTCTTACCGCAACTAAAAATATGCTTCCAAGCTATCATATAAATAGCAAGCATTGGCAAAAGGTTTCACACCTAAAGCTAGCAGATCCCAACTGCAACACCCCCGCTCAAATAGACATTCTATTAGGCAGCGATCTCATACCTCAGATAATACTCGAGGGTGTTGAGAAAATTTCAAACAAACTATTGGCACAAAATACTATTTTTGGGTGGATCCTAAGTGAACTAGTTTCGGAACCAGTTACCACCATGACCACTCAGGTTGAGGAAATCTCAAACGAATACCTCAGTTCACAATAATCCCATTACTCTAATTTCCCCCCAAGCGGATAAGAGAATTAAAGCAGAAGCTATAGTCTTACCGCAACTAACAAATATGCTTCCAAGCTATCATATAAATAGCAAGCATTGGTAAAAGGTTTCACACCTAAAGCTAGCAGATCCCAACTGCAACACCCCCGCTCAAATAGACATTCTATTAGGCAGCGATCTCATACCTCAGATAATACTCGAGGGTGTTGAGAAAATTTCAAACAAACTATTGGCACAAAATACTATTTTTGGGTGGATCCTAAGTGGACTAGTTTCGGAACCAGTTACCACCATGACCACTCAGGTTGAGGAAATCTCAAACGAATACCTCAGTTCACAATAATCCCATTACTCTAATTTCCCCCCAAGCGGATAAGAGAATTAAAGCAGGAGCTATAGTCTTACCGCAACTAACAAATATGCTTCCAAACTATCATATAAATAGCAAGCATTGGCAAAAGGTTTCACACCTAAAGCTAGCAGATCCCAACTGCAACACCCCCGCTCAAATAGACATTCTATTAGGCAGCGATCTCATACCTCAGATAATACTCGAGGGTGTTGAGAAAATTTCAAACAAACTATTGGCACAAAATACTATTTTTGGGTGGATCCTAAGTGAACTAGTTTCGGAACCAGTTACCACCATGACCACTCAGGTTGAGGAAATCTCAAACGAATACCTCAGTTCACAATAATCCCATTACTCTAATTTCCCCCCAAGCGGATAAGAGAATTAAAGCAGAAGCTATAGTCTTACCGCAACTAACAAATATGCTTCCCAGCTATCATATAAATAGCAAGCATTGGCAAAAGGTTTCACACCTAAAGCTAGCAGATCCCAACTGCAACACCCCCGCTCAAATAGACATTCTATTAGGCAGCGATCTCATACCTCAGATAATACTCGAGGGTGTTGAGAAAATTTCAAACAAACTATTGGCACAAAATACTATTTTTGGGTGGATCCTAAGTGAGCTACTTTCGGAACCAGTTACCACCATGACCACTCAGGTTGAGGAAATCTCAAACGAATACCTCAGTTGCCCCAAGCGGATAAGAGAATTAAAGTAGAAGCTATAGTCTTACCGCAACTAACAAATATGCTTCCAAGCTATCATATAAATAGCAAGCATTGGCAAAAGGTTTCACACCTAAAGCTAGCAGATCCCAACTGCAACACCCCCGCTCAAATAGACATTCTATTAGGCAGCGATCTCATACCTCAGATAATACTCGAGGGTGTTGAGAAAATTTCAAACAAACTATTGGCACAAAATACTATTTTTGGGTGGATCCTAAGTGGACTAGTGTCGGAACCAGTTACCACCATGACCACTCAGGTTGAGGAAATCTCAAACGAATACCTCAGTTCACAATAATCCCATTACTCTAATTTCCCCTCAAGCGGATAAGAGAATTAAAGCAGAAGCTATAGTCTTACCGCAACAAACAAATATGCTTCCAAGCTATCATATAAATAGCAAGCATTGGCAAAAGGTTTCACACCTAAAGCTAGCAGATCTCAACTGCAACACCCCCGCTCAAATAGACATTCTATTAGGCAGCGATCTCATACCTCAGATAATACTCGAGGGTGTTGAGAAAATTTCAAACAAACTATTGGCACAAAATACTATTTTTGGGTGGATCCTAAGTGGACTAGTTTCGGAACCAGTTACCACCATGACCACTCAGGTAGAGGAAATCTCAAACGAATACCTCAGTTCACAATAATCCCATTACTCTAATTTCCCCTCAAGCGGATAAGAGAATTAAAGCAGAAGCTATAGTCTTACCGCAACTAACAAATATGCTTCCAAGCTATCATATAAATAGCAAGCATTGGTAAAAGGTTTCACACCTAAAGCTAGCAGATCCCAACTGCAACACCCCCGCTCAAATAGACATTCTATAAGGCAGCGATCTCATACCTCAGATAATACTCGAGGGTGTTGAGAAAATTTCAAACAAACTATTGGCACAAAATACTATTTTTGGGTGGATCCTAAGTAAACTAGTTTCGGAACCAGTTACCACCATGACCACTCAGGTTGAGGAAATCTCAAACGAATACCTCAGTTCACAATAATCCCATTACTCTAATTTCCCCTCAAGCGGATAAGAGAATTAAAGCAGAAGCTATAGTCTTACCGCAACTAACAAATATGCTTCCAAGCTATCATATAAATAGCAAGCATTGGTAAAAGGTTTCACACCTAAAGCTAGCAGATCCCAACTGCAACACCCCCGCTCAAATAGACATTCTATAAGGCAGCGATCTCATACCTCAGATAATACTCGAGGGTGTTGAGAAAATTTCAAACAAACTATTGGCACAAAATACTATTTTTGGGTGGATCCTAAGTGGACTAGTTTCGGAACCAGTTACCACCATGACCACTCAGGTTGAGGAAATCTCAAACGAATACCTCAGTTCACAATAATCCCATTACTCTAATTTCCCCCCAAGCGGATAAGAGAATTAAAGCAGAAGCTATAGTCTTACCGCAACAAACAAATATGCTTCCAAGCTATCATATAAATAGCAAGCATTGGCAAAAGGTTTCACACCTAAAGCTAGCAGATCTCAACTGCAACACCCCCGCTCAAATAGACATTCTATTAGGCAGCGATCTCATACCTCAGATAATACTCGAGGGTGTTGAGAAAATTTCAAACAAACTATTGGCACAAAATACTATTTTTGGGTGGATCCTAAGTGGACTAGTGTCGGAACCAGTTACCACCATGACCACTCAGGTTGAGGAAATCTCAAACGAATACCTCAGTTCACAATAATCCCATTACTCTAATTTCCCCCCAAGCGGATAAGAGAATTAAAGCAGAAGCTATAGTCTTACCGCAACTAACAAATATGCTTCCAAGCTATCATATAAATAGCAAGCATTGAGAAAAGGTTTCACACCTAAAGCTAGCAGATCTCAACTGCAACACCCCCGCTCAAATAGACATTCTATTAGGCAGCGATCTCATACCTCAGATAATACTCGAGGGTGTTGAGAAAATTTCAAACAAACTATTGGCACAAAATACTATTTTTGGGTGGATCCTAAGTGGACTAGTTTCGGAACCAGTTACCACCATGACCACTCAGGTAGAGGAAATCTCAAACGAGTACCTCAGTTCACAATAATCCCATTACTCTAATTTCCCCTCAAGCGGATAAGAGAATTAAAGCAGAAGCTATAGTCTTATCGCAACTAACAAATATGCTTCCAAGCTATCATATAAATAGCAAGCATTGGTAAAAGGTTTCACACCTAAAGCTAGCAGATCCCAACTGCAACACCCCCGCTCAAATAGACATTCTATAAGGCAGCGATCTCATACCTCAGATAATACTCGAGGGTGTTGAGAAAATTTCAAACAAACTATTGGCACAAAATACTATTTTTGGGTGGATCCTAAGTGGACTAGTTTCGGAACCAGTTACCACCATGACCACTCAGGTTGAGGAAATCTCAAACGAATACCTCAGTTCACAATAATCCCATTACTCTAATTTCCCCTCAAGCGGATAAGAGAATTAAAGCAGAAGCTATAGTCTTACCGCAACTAACAAACATGCTTCCAAGCTATCATATAAATAGCAAGCATTGGTAAAAGGTTTCACACCTAAAGCTAGCAGATCCCAACTGCAACACCCCCGCTCAAATAGACATTCTATAAGGCAGCGATCTCATACCTCAGATAATACTCGAGGGTGTTGAGAAAATTTCAAACAAACTATTGACACAAAATACTATTTTTGGGTGGATCCTAAGTGAACTAGTTTCGGAACCAGTTACCACCATGACCACTCAGGTTGAGGAAATCTCAAACGAATACCTCAGTTCACAATAATCCCATTACTCTAATTTCCCCCCAAGCGGATAAGAGAATTAAAGCAGAAGCTATAGTCTTACCGCAACTAACAAATATGCTTCCAAGCTATCATATAAATAGCAAGCATTGGTAAAAGGTTTCACACCTAAAGCTAGCAGATCCCAACTGCAACACCACCGCTTAAATAGACATTCTATTAGGCAGCGATCTCATACCTCAGATAATACTCGAGGGTGTTGAGAAAATTTCAAACAAACTATTGGCACAAAATACTATTTTTGGGTGGATCCTAAGTGGACTAGTTTCGGAACCAGTTACCACCATGACCACTCAGGTTGAGGAAATCTCAAACGAATACCTCAGTTCACAATAATCCCATTACTCTAATTTCTCCCCAAGCGGATAAGAGAATTAAAGCAGGAGCTATAGTCTTACCGCAACTAACAAATATGCTTCCAAGCTATCATATAAATAGCAAGCATTGGCAAAAGGTTTCACACCTAAAGCTAGCAGATCCCAACTGCAACACCCCCGCTCAAATAGACATTCTATTAGGCAGCGATCTCATACCTCAGATAATACTCGAGGGTGTTGAGAAAATTTCAAACAAACTATTGGCACAAAATACTATTTTTGGGTGGATCCTAAGTGAACTAGTTTCGGAACCAGTTACCACCATGACCACTCAGGTTGAGGAAATCTCAAACGAATACCTCAGTTCACAATAATCCCATTACTCTAATTTCCCCCCAAGCGGATAAGAGAATTAAAGCAGAAGCTATAGTCTTACCGCAACTAACAAATATGCTTCCCAGCTATCATATAAATAGCAAGCATTGGCAAAAGGTTTCACACCTAAAGCTAGCAGATCCCAACTGCAACACCCCCGCTCAAATAGACATTCTATTAGGCAGCGATCTCATACCTCAGATAATACTCGAGGGTGTTGAGAAAATTTCAAACAAACTATTGGCACAAAATACTATTTTTGGGTGGATCCTAAGTGAGCTACTTTCGGAACCAGTTACCACCATGACCACTCAGGTTGAGGAAATCTCAAACGAATACCTCAGTTGCCCCAAGCGGATAAGAGAATTAAAGCAGAAGCTATAGTCTTACCGCAACTAACAAATATGCTTCCAAGCTATCATATAAATAGCAAGCATTGGCAAAAGGTTTCACACCTAAAGCTAGCAGATCCCAACTGCAACACCCCCGCTCAAATAGACATTCTATTAGGCAGCGATCTCATACCTCAGATAATACTCGAGGGTGTTGAGAAAATTTCAAACAAACTATTGGCACAAAATACTATTTTTGGGTGGATCCTAAGTGGACTAGTGTCGGAACCAGTTACCACCATGACCACTCAGGTTGAGGAAATCTCAAACGAATACCTCAGTTCACAATAATCCCATTACTCTAATTTCCCCCCAAGCGGATAAGAGAATTAAAGCAGAAGCTATAGTCTTACCGCAACTAACAAATATGCTTCCAAGCTATCATATAAATAGCAAGCATTGGTAAAAGGTTTCACACCTAAAGCTAGCAGATCCCAACTGCAACACCCCCGCTCAAATAGACATTCTATAAGGCAGCGATCTCATACCTCAGATAATACTCGAGGGTGTTGAGAAAATTTCAAACAAACTATTGGCACAAAATACTATTTTTGGGTGGATCCTAAGTGGACTAGTGTCGGAACCAGTTACCACCATGACCACTCAGGTTGAAGAAATCTCAAACGAATACCTCAGTTGCCCCAAGCGGATAAGAGAATTAAAGCAGAAGCTATAGTCTTACCGCAACTAAAAAATATGCTTCCAAGCTATCATATAAATAGCAAGCATTGAGAAAAGGTTTCACACCTAAAGCTAGCAGATCTCAACTGCAACACCCCCGCTCAAATAGACATTCTATTAGGCAGCGATCTCATACCTCAGATAATACTCGAGGGTGTTGAGAAAATTTCAAACAAACTATTGGCACAAAATACTATTTTTGGGTGGATCCTAAGTGGACTAGTTTCGGAACCAGTTACCACCATGACCACTCAGGTAGAGGAAATCTCAAACGAATACCTCAGTTCACAATAATCCCATTACTCTAATTTCCCCTCAAGCGGATAAGAGAATTAAAGCAGAAGCTATAGTCTTATCGCAACTAACAAATATGCTTCCAAGCTATCATATAAATAGCAAGCATTGGTAAAAGGTTTCACACCTAAAGCTAGCAGATCCCAACTGCAACACCCCCGCTCAAATAGACATTCTATAAGGCAGCGATCTCATACCTCAGATAATACTCGAGGGTGTTGAGAAAATTTCAAACAAACTATTGGCACAAAATACTATTTTTGGGTGGATCCTAAGTGAACTAGTTTCGGAACCAGTTACCACCATGACCACTCAGGTTGAGGAAATCTCAAACGAATACCTCAGTTCACAATAATCCCATTACTCTAATTTCCCCCCAAGCGGATAAGAGAATTAAAGCAGAAGCTATAGTCTTACCGCAACTAACAAATATGCTTCCAAGCTATCATATAAATAGCAAGCATTGGCAAAAGGTTTCACACCTAAAGCTAGCAGATCCCAACTGCAACACCCCCGCTCAAATAGACATTCTATTAGGCAGCGATCTCATACCTCAGATAATACTCGAGGGTGTTGAGAAAATTTCAAACAAACTATTGGCACAAAATACTATTTTAGGGTGGATACTAAGTGGACTAGTTTCGGAACCAGTTACCACCATGCCCACTCAGGTTGAGGAAATCTCAAACGAATACCTCAGTTCACAATAATCCCATTACTCTAATTTCCCCCCAAGCGGATAAGAGAATTAAAGCAGAAGCTATAGTCTTATCGCAACTAACAAATATGCTTCCAAGCTATCATATAAATAGCAAGCATTGGTAAAAGGTTTCACACCTAAAGCTAGCAGATCCCAACTGCAACACCCCCGCTCAAATAGACATTCTATAAGGCAGCGATCTCATACCTCAGATAATACTCGAGGGTGTTGAGAAAATTTCAAACAAACTATTGGCACAAAATACTATTTTTGGGTGGATCCTAAGTGGACTAGTTTCGGAACCAGTTACCACCATGACCACTCAGGTTGAGGAAATCTCAAACGAATACCTCAGTTCACAATAATCCCATTACTCTAATTTCCCCCCAAGCGGATAAGAGAATTAAAGCAGAAGCTATAGTCTTACCGCAACTAACAAATATGCTTCCAAGCTATCATATAAATAGCAAGCATTGGCAAAAGGTTTCACACCTAAAGCTAGCAGATCTCAACTGCAACACCCCCGCTCAAATAGACATTCTATTAGGCAGCGATCTCATACCTCAGATAATACTCGAGGGTGTTGAGAAAATTTCAAACAAACTATTGGCACAAAATACTATTTTTGGGTGGATCCTAAGTGGACTAGTTTCGGAACCAGTTACCACCATGACCACTCAGGTTGAGGAAATCTCAAACGAATACCTCAGTTCACAATAATCCCATTACTCTAATTTCCCCCCAAGCGGATAAGAGAATTAAAGCAGAAGCTATAGTCTTACCGCAACTAACAAATATGCTTCCAAGCTATCATATAAATAGCAAGCATTGGCAAAAGGTTTCACACCTAAAGCTAGCAGATCTCAACTGCAACACCCCCGCTCAAATAGACATTCTATTAGGCAGCGATCTCATACCTCAGATAATACTCGAGGGTGTTGAGAAAATTTCAAACAAACTATTGGCACAAAATACTATTTTTGGGTGGATCCTAAGTGGACTAGTTTCGGAACCAGTTACCACCATGACCACTCAGGTTGAGGAAATCTCAAACGAATACCTCAGTTCACAATAATCCCATTACTCTAATTTCCCCCCAAGCGGATAAGAGAATTAAAGCAGAAGCTATAGTCTTACCGCAACTAACAAATATGCTTCCAAGCTATCATATAAATAGCAAGCATTGGCAAAAGGTTTCACACCTAAAGCTAGCAGATCCCAACTGCAACACCCCCGCTCAAATAGACATTCTATTAGGCAGCGATCTCATACCTCAGATAATACTCGAGGGTGTTGAGAAAATTTCAAACAAACTATTGGCACAAAATACTATTTTTGGGTGGATCCTAAGTGGACTAGTTTCGGAACCAGTTACCACCATGACCACTCAGGTTGAGGAAATCTCAAACGAATACCTCAGTTCACAATAATCCCATTACTCTAATTTCCCCCCAAGCGGATAAGAGAATTAAAGCAGAAGCTATAGTCTTACCGCAACAAACAAATATGCTTCCAAGCTATCATATAAATAGCAAGCATTGGCAAAAGGTTTCACACCTAAAGCTAGCAGATCTCAACTGCAACACCCCCGCTCAAATAGACATTCTATTAGGCAGCGATCTCATACCTCAGATAATACTCGAGAGTGTTGAGAAAATTTCAAACAAACTATTGGCACAAAATACTATTTTTGGGTGGATCCTAAGTGGACTAGTGTCGGAACCAGTTACCACCATGACCACTCAGGTTGAGGAAATCTCAAACGAATACCTCAGTTCACAATAATCCCATTACTCTAATTTCCCCTCAAGCGGATAAGAGAATTAAAGCAGAAGCTATAGTCTTACCGCAACTAACAAATATGCTTCCAAGCTATCATATAAATAGCAAGCATTGGTAAAAGGTTTCACACCTAAAGCTAGCAGATCCCAACTGCAACACCCCCGCTCAAATAGACATTCTATAAGGCAGCGATCTCATACCTCAGATAATACTCGAGGGTGTTGAGAAAATTTCAAACAAACTATTGGCACAAAATACTATTTTTGGGTGGATCCTAAGTGGACTAGTTTCGGAACCAGTTACCACCATGACCACTCAGGTTGAGGAAATCTCAAACGAATACCTCAGTTCACAATAATCCCATTACTCTAATTTCCCCCCAAGCGGATAAGAGAATTAAAGCAGAAGCTATAGTCTTACCGCAACAAACAAATATGCTTCCAAGCTATCATATAAATAGCAAGCATTGGCAAAAGGTTTTACACCTAAAGCTAGCAGATCTCAACTGCAACACCCCCGCTCAAATAGACATTCTATTAGGCAGCGATCTCATACCTCAGATAATACTCGAGGGTGTTGAGAAAATTTCAAACAAACTATTGGCACAAAATACTATTTTTGGGTGGATCCTAAGTGAGCTACTTTCGGAACCAGTTACCACCATGACCACTCAGGTTGAGGAAATCTCAAACGAATACCTCAGTTGCCCCAAGCGGATAAGAGAATTAAAGTAGAAGCTATAGTCTTACCGCAACTAACAAATATGCTTCCAAGCTATCATATAAATAGCAAGCATTGGCAAAAGGTTTCACACCTAAAGCTAGCAGATCCCAACTGCAACACCCCCGCTCAAATAGACATTCTATTAGGCAGCGATCTCATACCTCAGATAATACTCGAGGGTGTTGAGAAAATTTCAAACAAACTATTGGCACAAAATACTATTTTTGGGTGGATCCTAAGTGGACTAGTGTCGGAACCAGTTACCACCATGACCACTCAGGTTGAGGAAATCTCAAACGAATACCTCAGTTCACAATAATCCCATTACTCTAATTTCCCCCAAGCGGATAAGAGAATTAAAGCAGAAGCTATAGTCTTACCGCAACAAACAAATATGCTTCCAAGCTATCATATAAATAGCAAGCATTGGCAAAAGGTTTCACACCTAAAGCTAGCAGATCTCAACTGCAACACCCCCGCTCAAATAGACATTCTATTAGGCAGCGATCTCATACCTCAGATAATACTCGAGGGTGTTGAGAAAATTTCAAACAAACTATTGGCACAAAATACTATTTTTGGGTGGATCCTAAGTGGACTAGTTTCGGAACCAGTTACCACCATGACCACTCAGGTAGAGGAAATCTCAAACGAATACCTCAGTTCACAATAATCCCATTACTCTAATTTCCCCTCAAGCGGATAAGAGAATTAAAGCAGAAGCTATAGTCTTACCGCAACTAACAAATATGCTTCCAAGCTATCATATAAATAGCAAGCATTGGTAAAAGGTTTCACACCTAAAGCTAGCAGATCCCAACTGCAACACCCCCGCTCAAATAGACATTCTATAAGGCAGCGATCTCATACCTCAGATAATACTCGAGGGTGTTGAGAAAATTTCAAACAAACTATTGGCACAAAATACTATTTTTGGGTGGATCCTAAGTAAACTAGTTTCGGAACCAGTTACCACCATGACCACTCAGGTTGAGGAAATCTCAAACGAATACCTCAGTTCACAATAATCCCATTACTCTAATTTCCCCTCAAGCGGATAAGAGAATTAAAGCAGAAGCTATAGTCTTACCGCAACTAACAAATATGCTTCCAAGCTATCATATAAATAGCAAGCATTGGTAAAAGGTTTCACACCTAAAGCTAGCAGATCCCAACTGCAACACCCCCGCTCAAATAGACATTCTATAAGGCAGCGATCTCATACCTCAGATAATACTCGAGGGTGTTGAGAAAATTTCAAACAAACTATTGGCACAAAATACTATTTTTGGGTGGATCCTAAGTGGACTAGTTTCGGAACCAGTTACCACCATGACCACTCAGGTTGAGGAAATCTCAAACGAATACCTCAGTTCACAATAATCCCATTACTCTAATTTCCCCCCAAGCGGATAAGAGAATTAAAGCAGAAGCTATAGTCTTACCGCAACAAACAAATATGCTTCCAAGCTATCATATAAATAGCAAGCATTGGCAAAAGGTTTCACACCTAAAGCTAGCAGATCTCAACTGCAACACCCCCGCTCAAATAGACATTCTATTAGGCAGCGATCTCATACCTCAGATAATACTCGAGGGTGTTGAGAAAATTTCAAACAAACTATTGGCACAAAATACTATTTTTGGGTGGATCCTAAGTGGACTAGTGTCGGAACCAGTTACCACCATGACCACTCAGGTTGAGGAAATCTCAAACGAATACCTCAGTTCACAATAATCCCATTACTCTAATTTCCCCCCAAGCGGATAAGAGAATTAAAGCAGAAGCTATAGTCTTACCGCAACTAACAAATATGCTTCCAAGCTATCATATAAATAGCAAGCATTGAGAAAAGGTTTCACACCTAAAGCTAGCAGATCTCAACTGCAACACCCCCGCTCAAATAGACATTCTATTAGGCAGCGATCTCATACCTCAGATAATACTCGAGGGTGTTGAGAAAATTTCAAACAAACTATTGGCACAAAATACTATTTTTGGGTGGATCCTAAGTGGACTAGTTTCGGAACCAGTTACCACCATGACCACTCAGGTAGAGGAAATCTCAAACGAATACCTCAGTTCACAATAATCCCATTACTCTAATTTCCCCTCAAGCGGATAAGAGAATTAAAGCAGAAGCTATAGTCTTATCGCAACTAACAAATATGCTTCCAAGCTATCATATAAATAGCAAGCATTGGTAAAAGGTTTCACACCTAAAGCTAGCAGATCCCAACTGCAACACCCCCGCTCAAATAGACATTCTATAAGGCAGCGATCTCATACCTCAGATAATACTCGAGGGTGTTGAGAAAATTTCAAACAAACTATTGGCACAAAATACTATTTTTGGGTGGATCCTAAGTGGACTAGTTTCGGAACCAGTTACCACCATGACCACTCAGGTTGAGGAAATCTCAAACGAATACCTCAGTTCACAATAATCCCATTACTCTAATTTCCCCTCAAGCGGATAAGAGAATTAAAGCAGAAGCTATAGTCTTACCGCAACTAACAAACATGCTTCCAAGCTATCATATAAATAGCAAGCATTGGTAAAAGGTTTCACACCTAAAGCTAGCAGATCCCAACTGCAACACCCCCGCTCAAATAGACATTCTATAAGGCAGCGATCTCATACCTCAGATAATACTCGAGGGTGTTGAGAAAATTTCAAACAAACTATTGACACAAAATACTATTTTTGGGTGGATCCTAAGTGAACTAGTTTCGGAACCAGTTACCACCATGACCACTCAGGTTGAGGAAATCTCAAACGAATACCTCAGTTCACAATAATCCCATTACTCTAATTTCCCCCCAAGCGGATAAGAGAATTAAAGCAGAAGCTATAGTCTTACCGCAACTAACAAATATGCTTCCAAGCTATCATATAAATAGCAAGCATTGGTAAAAGGTTTCACACCTAAAGCTAGCAGATCCCAACTGCAACACCCCCGCTTAAATAGACATTCTATTAGGCAGCGATCTCATACCTCAGATAATACTCGAGGGTGTTGAGAAAATTTCAAACAAACTATTGGCACAAAATACTATTTTTGGGTGGATCCTAAGTGGACTAGTTTCGGAACCAGTTACCACCATGACCACTCAGGTTGAGGAAATCTCAAACGAATACCTCAGTTCACAATAATCCCATTACTCTAATTTCTCCCCAAGCGGATAAGAGAATTAAAGCAGGAGCTATAGTCTTACCGCAACTAACAAATATGCTTCCAAGCTATCATATAAATAGCAAGCATTGGCAAAAGGTTTCACACCTAAAGCTAGCAGATCCCAACTGCAACACCCCCGCTCAAATAGACATTCTATTAGGCAGCGATCTCATACCTCAGATAATACTCGAGGGTGTTGAGAAAATTTCAAACAAACTATTGGCACAAAATACTATTTTTGGGTGGATCCTAAGTGAACTAGTTTCGGAACCAGTTACCACCATGACCACTCAGGTTGAGGAAATCTCAAACGAATACCTCAGTTCACAATAATCCCATTACTCTAATTTCCCCCCAAGCGGATAAGAGAATTAAAGCAGAAGCTATAGTCTTACCGCAACTAACAAATATGCTTCCCAGCTATCATATAAATAGCAAGCATTGGCAAAAGGTTTCACACCTAAAGCTAGCAGATCCCAACTGCAACACCCCCGCTCAAATAGACATTCTATTAGGCAGCGATCTCATACCTCAGATAATACTCGAGGGTGTTGAGAAAATTTCAAACAAACTATTGGCACAAAATACTATTTTTGGGTGGATCCTAAGTGAGCTACTTTCGGAACCAGTTACCACCATGACCACTCAGGTTGAGGAAATCTCAAACGAATACCTCAGTTGCCCCAAGCGGATAAGAGAATTAAAGCAGAAGCTATAGTCTTACCGCAACTAACAAATATGCTTCCAAGCTATCATATAAATAGCAAGCATTGGCAAAAGGTTTCACACCTAAAGCTAGCAGATCCCAACTGCAACACCCCCGCTCAAATAGACATTCTATTAGGCAGCGATCTCATACCTCAGATAATACTCGAGGGTGTTGAGAAAATTTCAAACAAACTATTGGCACAAAATACTATTTTTGGGTGGATCCTAAGTGGACTAGTGTCGGAACCAGTTACCACCATGACCACTCAGGTTGAGGAAATCTCAAACGAATACCTCAGTTCACAATAATCCCATTACTCTAATTTCCCCCCAAGCGGATAAGAGAATTAAAGCAGAAGCTATAGTCTTACCGCAACTAACAAATATGCTTCCAAGCTATCATATAAATAGCAAGCATTGGTAAAAGGTTTCACACCTAAAGCTAGCAGATCCCAACTGCAACACCCCCGCTCAAATAGACATTCTATAAGGCAGCGATCTCATACCTCAGATAATACTCGAGGGTGTTGAGAAAATTTCAAACAAACTATTGGCACAAAATACTATTTTTGGGTGGATCCTAAGTGGACTAGTGTCGGAACCAGTTACCACCATGACCACTCAGGTTGAAGAAATCTCAAACGAATACCTCAGTTGCCCCAAGCGGATAAGAGAATTAAAGCAGAAGCTATAGTCTTACCGCAACTAACAAATATGCTTCCCAGCTATCATATAAATAGCAAGCATTGAGAAAAGGTTTCACACCTAAAGCTAGCAGATCTCAACTGCAACACCCCCGCTCAAATAGACATTCTATTAGGCAGCGATCTCATACCTCAGATAATACTCGAGGGTGTTGAGAAAATTTCAAACAAACTATTGGCACAAAATACTATTTTTGGGTGGATCCTAAGTGGACTAGTTTCGGAACCAGTTACCACCATGACCACTCAGGTAGAGGAAATCTCAAACGAATACCTCAGTTCACAATAATCCCATTACTCTAATTTCCCCTCAAGCGGATAAGAGAATTAAAGCAGAAGCTATAGTCTTACCGCAACTAACAAATATGCTTCCAAGCTATCATATAAATAGCAAGCATTGAGAAAAGGTTTCACACCTAAAGCTAGCAGATCTCAACTGCAACACCCCCGCTCAAATAGACATTCTATTAGGCAGCGATCTCATACCTCAGATAATACTCGAGGGTGTTGAGAAAATTTCAAACAAACTATTGGCACAAAATACTATTTTTGGGTGGATCCTAAGTGGACTAGTTTCGGAACCAGTTACCACCATGACCACACAGGTTGAGGAAATCTCAAACGAATACCTCAGTTCACAATAATCCCATTACTCTAATTTCCCCCCAAGCGGATAAGAGAATTAAAGCAGAAGCTATAGTCTTACCGCAACTAACAAATATGCTTCCAAGCTATCATATAAATAGCAAGCATTGGCAAAAGGTTTCACACCTAAAGCTAGCAGATCCCAACTGCAACACCCCCGCTCAAATAGACATTCTATTAGGCAGCGATCTCATACCTCAGATAATACTCGAGGGTGTTGAGAAAATTTCAAACAAACTATTGGCACAAAATACTATTTTTGGGTGGATCCTAAGTGGACTAGTGTCGGAACCAGTTACCACCATGACCACTCAGGTTGAGGAAATCTCAAACGAATACCTCAGTTCACAATAATCCCATTACTCTAATTTCCCCCCAAGCGGATAAGAGAATTAAAGCAGAAGCTATAGTCTTACCGCAACTAACAAATATGCTTCCAAGCTATCATATAAATAGCAAGCATTGGCAAAAGGTTTCACACCTAAAGCTAGCAGATCCCAACTGCAACACCCCCGCTCAAATAGACATTCTATAAGGCAGCGATCTCATACCTCAGATAATACTCGAGGGTGTTGAGAAAATTTCAAACAAACTATTGGCACAAAATACTATTTTTGGGTGGATCCTAAGTGGACTAGTGTCGGAACCAGTTACCACCATGACCACTCAGGTTGAAGAAATCTCAAACGAATACCTCAGTTGCCCCAAGCGGATAAGAGAATTAAAGCAGAAGCTATAGTCTTACCGCAACTAACAAATATGCTTCCCAGCTATCATATAAATAGCAAGCATTGGTAAAAGGTTTCACACCTAAAGCTAGCAGATCCCAACTGCAACACCCCCGCTCAAATAGACATTCTATTAGGCAGCGATCTCATACCTCAGATAATACTCGAGGGTGTTGAGAAAATTTCAAACAAACTATTGGCACAAAATACTATTTTTGGGTGGATCCTAAGTGGACTAGTGTCGGAACCAGTTACCACCATGACCACTCAGGTTGAGGAAATCTCAAACGAATACCTCAGTTCACAATAATCCCATTACTCTAATTTCCCCCCAAGCGGATAAGAGAATTAAAGCAGAAGCTATAGTCTTACCGCAACTAACAAATATGCTTCCAAGCTATCATATAAATAGCAAGCATTGGTAAAAGGTTTCACACCTAAAGCTAGCAGATCCCAACTGCAACACCCCCGCTCAAATAGACATTCTATAAGGCAGCGATCTCATACCTCAGATAATACTCGAGGGTGTTGAGAAAATTTCAAACAAACTATTGGCACAAAATACTATTTTTGGGTGGATCCTAAGTGGACTAGTGTCGGAACCAGTTACCACCATGACCACTCAGGTTGAAGAAATCTCAAACGAATACCTCAGTTGCCCCAAGCGGATAAGAGAATTAAAGCAGAAGCTATAGTCTTACCGCAACTAACAAATATGCTTCCCAGCTATCATATAAATAGCAAGCATTGAGAAAAGGTTTCACACCTAAAGCTAGCAGATCTCAACTGCAACACCCCCGCTCAAATAGACATTCTATTAGGCAGCGATCTCATACCTCAGATAATACTCGAGGGTGTTGAGAAAATTTCAAACAAACTATTGGCACAAAATACTATTTTTGGGTGGATCCTAAGTGGACTAGTTTCGGAACCAGTTACCACCATGACCACTCAGGTAGAGGAAATCTCAAACGAATACCTCAGTTCACAATAATCCCATTACTCTAATTTCCCCTCAAGCGGATAAGAGAATTAAAGCAGAAGCTATAGTCTTACCGCAACTAACAAATATGCTTCCAAGCTATCATATAAATAGCAAGCATTGAGAAAAGGTTTCACACCTAAAGCTAGCAGATCTCAACTGCAACACCCCCGCTCAAATAGACATTCTATTAGGCAGCGATCTCATACCTCAGATAATACTCGAGGGTGTTGAGAAAATTTCAAACAAACTATTGGCACAAAATACTATTTTTGGGTGGATCCTAAGTGGACTAGTTTCGGAACCAGTTACCACCATGACCACTCAGGTAGAGGAAATCTCAAACGAATACCTCAGTTCACAATAATCCCATTACTCTAATTTCCCCTCAAGCGGATAAGAGAATTAAAGCAGAAGCTATAGTCTTACCGCAACTAACAAATATGCTTCCAAGCTATCATATAAATAGCAAGCATTGAGAAAAGGTTTCACACCTAAAGCTAGCAGATCTCAACTGCAACACCCCCGCTCAAATAGACATTCTATTAGGCAGCGATCTCATACCTCAGATAATACTCGAGGGTGTTGAGAAAATTTCAAACAAACTATTGGCACAAAATACTATTTTTGGGTGGATCCTAAGTGGACTAGTTTCGGAACCAGTTACCACCATGACCACACAGGTTGAGGAAATCTCAAACGAATACCTCAGTTCACAATAATCCCATTACTCTAATTTCCCCCCAAGCGGATAAGAGAATTAAAGCAGAAGCTATAGTCTTACCGCAACTAACAAATATGCTTCCAAGCTATCATATAAATAGCAAGCATTGGCAAAAGGTTTCACACCTAAAGCTAGCAGATCCCAACTGCAACACCCCCGCTCAAATAGACATTCTATTAGGCAGCGATCTCATACCTCAGATAATACTCGAGGGTGTTGAGAAAATTTCAAACAAACTATTGGCACAAAATACTATTTTTGGGTGGATCCTAAGTGGACTAGTGTCGGAACCAGTTACCACCATGACCACTCAGGTTGAGGAAATCTCAAACGAATACCTCAGTTCACAATAATCCCATTACTCTAATTTCCCCCCAAGCGGATAAGAGAATTAAAGCAGAAGCTATAGTCTTACCGCAACTAACAAATATGCTTCCAAGCTATCATATAAATAGCAAGCATTGGCAAAAGGTTTCACACCTAAAGCTAGCAGATCCCAACTGCAACACCCCCGCTCAAATAGACATTCTATAAGGCAGCGATCTCATACCTCAGATAATACTCGAGGGTGTTGAGAAAATTTCAAACAAACTATTGGCACAAAATACTATTTTTGGGTGGATCCTAAGTGGACTAGTTTCGGAACCAGTTACCACCATGACCACTCAGGTAGAGGAAATCTCAAACGAATACCTCAGTTCACAATAATCCCATTACTCTAATTTCCCCTCAAGCGGATAAGAGAATTAAAGCAGAAGCTATAGTCTTACCGCAACTAACAAATATGCTTCCAAGCTATCATATAAATAGCAAGCATTGAGAAAAGGTTTCACACCTAAAGCTAGCAGATCTCAACTGCAACACCCCCGCTCAAATAGACATTCTATTAGGCAGCGATCTCATACCTCAGATAATACTCGAGGGTGTTGAGAAAATTTCAAACAAACTATTGGCACAAAATACTATTTTTGGGTGGATCCTAAGTGGACTAGTTTCGGAACCAGTTACCACCATGACCACACAGGTTGAGGAAATCTCAAACGAATACCTCAGTTCACAATAATCCCATTACTCTAATTTCCCCCCAAGCGGATAAGAGAATTAAAGCAGAAGCTATAGTCTTACCGCAACTAACAAATATGCTTCCAAGCTATCATATAAATAGCAAGCATTGGCAAAAGGTTTCACACCTAAAGCTAGCAGATCCCAACTGCAACACCCCCGCTCAAATAGACATTCTATTAGGCAGCGATCTCATACCTCAGATAATACTCGAGGGTGTTGAGAAAATTTCAAACAAACTATTGGCACAAAATACTATTTTAGGGTGGATACTAAGTGGACTAGTTTCGGAACCAGCTACCACCATGACCACTCAGGTAGAGGAAATCTCAAACGAATACCTCAGTTCACAATAATCCCATTACTCTAATTTCCCCTCAAGCGGATAAGAGAATTAAAGCAGAAGCTATAGTCTTATCGCAACTAACAAATATGCTTCCAAGCTATCATATAAATAGCAAGCATTGGTAAAAGGTTTCACACCTAAAGCTAGCAGATCCCAACTGCAACACCCCCGCTCAAATAGACATTCTATAAGGCAGCGATCTCATACCTCAGATAATACTCGAGGGTGTTGAGAAAATTTCAAACAAACTATTGGCACAAAATACTATTTTTGGGTGGATCCTAAGTGGACTAGTTTCGGAACCAGTTACCACCATGACCACTCAGGTTGAGGAAATCTCAAACGAATACCTCAGTTCACAATAATCCCATTACTCTAATTTCCCCCCAAGCGGATAAGAGAATTAAAGCAGAAGCTATAGTCTTACCGCAACTAACAAATATGCTTCCAAGCTATCATATAAATAGCAAGCATTGGCAAAAGGTTTCACACCTAAAGCTAGCAGATCCCAACTGCAACACCCCCGCTCAAATAGACATTCTATTAGGCAGCGATCTCATACCTCAGATAATACTCGAGGGTGTTGAGAAAATTTCAAACAAACTATTGGCACAAAATACTATTTTTGGGTGGATCCTAAGTGAACTAGTTTCGGAACCAGTTACCACCATGACCACTCAGGTTGAGGAAATCTCAAACGAATACCTCAGTTCACAATAATCCCATTACTCTAATTTCCCCCCAAGCGGATAAGAGACTTAAAGCAGAAGCTATAGTCTTACCGCAACTAACAAATATGCTTCCCAGCTATCATATAAATAGCAAGCATTGGCAAAAGGTTTCACACCTAAAGCTAGCAGATCCCAACTGCAACACCCCCTCTCAAATAGACATTCTATTAGGCAGCGATCTCATACCTCAGATAATACTCGAGGGTGTTGAGAAAATTTCAAACAAACTATTGGCACAAAATACTATTTTAGGGTGGATACTAAGTGGACTAGTTTCGGAACCAGTTACCACCATGACCACTCAGGTTGAGGAAATCTCAAACGAATACCTCAGTTCACAATAATCCCATTACTCTAATTTCCCCCCAAGCGGATAAGAGAATTAAAGCAGAAGCTATAGTCTTACCGCAACTAACAAATATGCTTCCAAGCTATCATATAAATAGCAAGCATTGGCAAAAGGTTTCACGCTTAAAGCTAGCAGATCCCAACTGCAACACCCCCGCTCAAATAGACATTCTATTAGTCAGCGATCTCATACCTCAGAGGTGTTGAGAAACTCGAGGGTGTTGAGAAAATTTCAAACAAACTATTGGCACAAAATACTATTTTTGGGTGGATCCTAAGTGGACTAGTTTCGGAACCAGTTACCACCATGACCACTCAGGTTGAGGAAATCTCAAACGAATACCTCAGTTCACAATAATCCCATTACTCTAATTTCCCCCCAAGCGGATAAGAGAATTAAAGCAGAAGCTATAGTCTTACCGCAACTAACAAATATGCTTCCAAGCTATCATATAAATAGCAAGCATTGGTAAAAGGTTTCACACCTAAAGCTAGCAGATCCCAAGTGCAACACCCCCGCTCAAATAGACATTCTATTAGGCAGCGATCTCATACCTCAGATAATACTCGAGGGTGTTGAGAAAATTTCAAACAAACTATTGGCACAAAATACTATTTTAGGGTGGATACTAAGTGGACTAGTTTCGGAACCAGTTACCACCATGACCACTCAGGTTGAGGAAATCTCAAACGAATACCTCAGTTCACAATAATCCCATTACTCTAATTTCCCCCCAAGCGGATAAGAGAATTAAAGCAGAAGCTATAGTCTTACCGCAACTAACAAATATGCTTCCAAGCTATCATATAAATAGCAAGCATTGGCAAAAGGTTTCACACCTAAAGCTAGCAGATCCCAACTGCAACACCCCCTCTCAAATAGACATTCTATTAGGCAGCGATCTCATACCTCAGATAATACTCGAGGGTGTTGAGAAAATTTCAAACAAACTATTGGCACAAAATACTATTTTAGGGTGGATACTAAGTGGACTAGTTTCGGAACCAGTTACCACCATGACCACTCAGGTTGAGGAAATCTCAAACGAATACCTCAGTTCACAATAATCCCATTACTCTAATTTCCCCCCAAGCGGATAAGAGAATTAAAGCAGAAGCTATAGTCTTACCGCAACTAACAAATATGCTTCCAAGCTATCATATAAATAGCAAGCATTGGTAAAAGGTTTCAAACCTAAAGCTAGCAGATCCCAAGTGCAACACCCCCGCTCAAATAGACATTCTATTAGGCAGCGATCTCATACCTCAGATAATACTCGAGGGTGTTGAGAAAATTTCAAACAAACTATTGGCACAAAATACTATTTTTGGGTGGATCCTAAGTGGACTAGTTTCGGAACCAGTTACCACCATGACCACTCAGGTTGAGGAAATCTCAAACGAATACCTCAGTTCACAATAATCCCATTACTCTAATTTCCCCCCAAGCGGATAAGAGAATTAAAGCAGAAGCTATAGTCTTACCGCAACTAACAAATATGCTTCCCAGCTATCATATAATTAGCAAGCATTGGCAAAAGGTTTCACACCTAAAGCTAGCAGATCCCAACTGCAACACCCCCTCTCAAATAGACATTCTATTAGGCAGCGATCTCATACCTCAGATAATACTCGAGGGTGTTGAGAAAATTTCAAACAAACTATTGGCACAAAATACTATTTTAGGGTGGATACTAAGTGGACTAGTTTCGGAACCAGTTACCACCATGACCACTCAGGTTGAGGAAATCTCAAACGAATACCTCAGTTCACAATAATCCCATTACTCTAATTTCCCCCCAAGCGGATAAGAGAATTAAAGCAGAAGCTATAGTCTTACCGCAACTAACAAATATGCTTCCAAGCTATCATATAAATAGCAAGCATTGGCAAAAGGTTTCACGCCTAAAGCTAGCAGATCCCAACTGCAACACCCCCGCTCAAATAGACATTCTATTAGTCAGCGATCTCATACCTCAGAGGTGTTGAGAAACTCGAGGGTGTTGAGAAAATTTCAAACAAACTATTGGCACAAAATACTATTTTTGGGTGGATCCTAAGTGGACTAGTTTCGGAACCAGTTACCACCATGACCACTCAGGTTGAGGAAATCTCAAACGAATACCTCAGTTCACAATAATCCCATTACTCGAATTTCCCCCCAAGCGGCTAAGAGAATTAAAGCAGAAGCTATAGTCTTACCGCAACTAACAAATATGCTTCCAAGCTATCATATAAATAGCAAGCATTGGTAAAAGGTTTCACACCTAAAGCTAGCAGATCCCAAGTGCAACACCCCCGCTCAAATAGACATTCTATTAGGCAGCGATCTCATACCTCAGATAATACTCGAGGGTGTTGAGAAAATTTCAAACAAACTATTGGCACAAAATACTATTTTTGGGTGGATCCTAAGTGGACTAGTTTCGGAACCAGTTACCACCATGACCACTCAGGTTGAGGAAATCTCAAACGAATACCTCAGTTCACAATAATCCCATTACTCTAATTTCCCCCCAAGCGGATAAGAGAATTAAAGCAGAAGCTATAGTCTTACCGCAACTAACAAATATGCTTCCAAGCTATCATATAAATAGCAAGCATTGGCAAAAGGTTTCACACCTAAAGCTAGCAGATCCCAACTGCAACACCCCCGCTCAAATAGACATTCTATTAGGCAGCGATCTCATACCTCAGATAATACTCGAGGGTGTTGAGAAAATTTCAAACAAACTATTGGCACAAAATACTATTTTTGGGTGGATCCTAAGTGAACTAGTTTCGGAACCAGTTACCACCATGACCACTCAGGTTGAGGAAATCTCAAACGAATACCTCAGTTCACAATAATCCCATTACTCTAATTTCCCCCCAAGCGGATAAGAGAATTAAAGCAGAAGCTATAGTCTTACCGCAACTAACAAATATGCTTCCCAGCTATCATATAAATAGCAAGCATTGGCAAAAGGTTTCACACCTAAAGCTAGCAGATCCCAACTGCAACACCCCCTCTCAAATAGACATTCTATTAGGCAGCGATCTCATACCTCAGATAATACTCGAGGGTGTTGAGAAAATTTCAAACAAACTATTGGCACAAAATACTATTTTAGGGTGGATACTAAGTGGACTAGTTTCGGAACCAGTTACCACCATGACCACTCAGGTTGAGGAAATCTCAAACGAATACCTCAGTTCACAATAATCCCATTACTCTAATTTCCCCCCAAGCGGATAAGAGAATTAAAGCAGAAGCTATAGTCTTACCGCAACTAACAAATATGCTTCCAAGCTATCATATAAATAGCAAGCATTGGCAAAAGGTTTCACACCTAAAGCTAGCAGATCCCAACTGCAACACCCCCGCTCAAATAGACATTCTATTAGTCAGCGATCTCATACCTCAGATAATACTCGAGGGTGTTGAGAAAATTTCAAACAAACTATTGGCACAAAATACTATTTTTGGGTGGATCCTAAGTGGACTAGTTTCGGAACCAGTTACCACCATGACCACTCAGGTTGAGGAAATCTCAAACGAATACCTCAGTTCACAATAATCCCATTACTCGAATTTCCCCCCAAGCGGCTAAGAGAATTAAAGCAGAAGCTATAGTCTTACCGCAACTAACAAATATGCTTCCAAGCTATCATATAAATAGCAAGCATTGGCAAAAGGTTTCACACCTAAAGCTAGCAGATCCCAACTGCAACACCCCCGCTCAAATAGACATTCTATTAGGCAGCGATCTCATACCTCAGATAATACTCGAAGGTGTTGAGAAAATTTCAAACAAAATATTGGCACAAACTACTATTTTTGGGTGGATCCCAAGTGGACTAGTTTCGGAACCAGTTACCACCATGACCACTCAGGTTGAGGAAATCTCCAACGATTACCTCAGTTCACAATAATCCCATTACTCGAATTTTCCCCCAAGCGGATAAGAGAATTAAAGCAGAAGCTATAGTCTTACCGCAACTAACAAATATGCTTCCAAGCTATCATATAAATAGCAAGCATTGGCAAAAGGTTTCACACCTAAAGCTATCAGATCCCAACTGCAACACCCCCGCTCAAATAGACATTCTATTAGGCAGCGATCTCATACCTCAGATAATACTCGAGGGTGTTGGGAAAATTTCAAACAAACTATTGGCACAAAATACTATTTTTGGGTGGATACTAAGTGGACTAGTTTCGGAACCAGCTACCACCATGACCACTCAGGTTGAGGAAATCTCAAACGAATACCTCAGTTCACAATAATCCCATTACTCTAATTTCCCCCCAAGCGGATAAGAGAATTAAAGCAGAAGCTATAGTCTTACCGCAACTAACAAATATGCTTCCAAGCTATCATATAAATAGCAAGCATTGGCAAAAGGTTTCACACCTAAAGCTATCAGATCCCAACTGCAACACCCCCGCTCAAATAGACATTCTATTAGGCAGCGATCTCATACCTCAGATAATACTCGAGGGTGTTGAGAAAATTTCAAACAAACTATTGGCACAAAATACTATTTTTGGGTGGATCCTAAGTGGACTAGTTTCGGAACCAGTTACCACCATGACCACTCAGGTTGAGGAAATCTCAAACGAATACCTCAGTTCACAATAATCCCATTACTCTAATTTCCCCCCAAGCGGATAAGAGAATTAAAGCAGAAGCTATAGTCTAACCGCAACTAACAAATATGCTTCCAAGCTATCATATAAATAGCAAGCATTGGCAAAAGGTTTCACGCTTAAAGCTAGCAGATCCCACCTGCAACACCCCCGCTCAAATTGACGTTCTATTAGGCAGCGATCTCATACCTCAGATAATACTCAAGGGTGTTGAGAAAATTTCAAACAAACTATTGGCACAAAATACTATTTTTGGGTGGATACTAAGTGGACTAGTTTCGGAACCAGCTACCACCATGACCACTCAGGCTGAGGAAATCTCAAACGAATACCTCAGTTCACAATAATCCCATTACTCTAATTTCCCCCCAAGCGGATAAGAGAATTAAAGCAGAAGCTATAGTCTTACCGCAACTAACAAATATGCTTCCAAGCTATCATATAAATAGCAAGCATTGGCAAAAGGTTTCACACCTAAAGCTATCAGATCCCAACTGCAACACCCCCGCTCAAATAGACATTCTATTAGGCAGCGATCTCATACCTCAGATAATACTCGAGGGTGTTGAGAAAATTTCAAACAAACTATTGGCACAAAATACTATTTTTGGGTGGATCCTAAGTGGACTAGATTAGGAACCAGTTACCACCATGACCACTCAGGTTGAGGAAATCTCAAACGAATACCTCAGTTCACAATAATCCCATTACTCTAATTTCCCCCCAAGCGGATAAGAGAATTAAAGCAGAAGCTATAGTCTTACCGCAACTAACAAATATGCTTCCAAGCTATCATATAAATAGCAAGCATTGGTAAAAGGTTTCACACCTAAAGCTAGCAGATCCCAACTGCAACACCCCCGCTCAAATAGACATTCTATTAGGCAGCGATCTCATACCTCAGATAATACTCGAAGGTGTTGAGAAAATTTCAAACAAACTATTGGCACAAAATACTATTTTTGGGTGGATCCTAAGTGCACTAGTTTCGGAACCAGTTACCACCATGACCACTCAGGTTGAGGAAATCTCAAACGAATACCTCAGTTCACAATAATCCCATTACTCTAATTTCCCCCCAAGCGGATAAGAGAATTAAAGCAGGAGCTATAGTCTTACCGCAACTAACAAATATGCTTCCAAGCTATCATATAAATAGCAAGCATTGGTAAAAGGTTTCACACCTAAAGCTATCAGATCCCAACTGCAACACCCCCGCTCAAATAGACATTCTATTAGGCAGCGATCTCATACCTCAGATAATACTCGAGGGTGTTGAGAAAATTTCAAACAAACTATTGGCACAAAATACTATTTTTGGGTGGATCCTAAGTGGACTAGTTTCGGAACCAGTTACCACCATGACCACTCAGGTTGAGGAAATCTCAAACGAATACCTCAGTTCACAATAATCCCATTACTCTAATTTCCCCCCAAGCGGATAAGAGAATTAAAGCAGAAGCTATAGTCTTACCGCAACTAACAAATATGCTTCCAAGCTATCATATAAATAGCAAGCATTGGCAAAAGGTTTCACACCTAAAGCTAGCAGATCCCACCTGCAACACCCCCGCTCAAATTGACGTTCTATTAGGCAGCGATCTCATACCTCAGATAATACTCAAGGGTGTTGAGAAAATTTCAAACAAACTATTGGCACAAAATACTATTTTTGGGTGGATACTAAGTGGACTAGTTTCGGAACCAGCTACCACCATGACCACTCAGGCTGAGGAAATCTCAAACGAATACCTCAGTTCACAATAATCCCATTACTCTAATTTCCCCCCAAGCGGATAAGAGAATTAAAGCAGAAGCTATAGTCTTACCGCAACTAACAAATATGCTTCCAAGCTATCATATAAATAGCAAGCATTGGCAAAAGGTTTCACACCTAAAGCTATCAGATCCCAACTGCAACACCCCCGCTCATATAGACATTCTATTAGGCAGCGATCTCATACCTCAGATAATACTCGAGGGTGTTGAGAAAATTTCAAACAAACTATTGGCACAAAATACTATTTTTGGGTGGATCCTAAGTGCACTAGTTTCGGAACCAGTTACCACCATGACCACTCAGGTTGAGGAAATCTCAAACGAATACCTCAGTTCACAATAATCCCATTACTCTAATTTCCCCCCAAGCGGATAAGAGAATTAAAGCAGAAGCTATAGTCTTACCGCAACTAACAAATATGCTTCCAAGCTATCATATAAATAGCAAGCATTGGTAAAAGGTTTCACACCTAAAGCTAGCAGATCCCAACTGCAACACCCCCGCTCAAATAGACATTCTATTAGGCAGCGATCTCATGCCTCAGATAATACTCGAGGGTGTTGAGAAAATTTCAAACAAACTATTGGCACAAATTACTATTTTTGGGTGGATACTAAGTGGACTAGTTTCGGAACCAGCTACCACCATGACCACTCAGGTTGAGGAAATCTCAAACGAATACCTCAGTTCACAATAATCCCATTACTCTAATTTCCCCCCAAGCGGATAAGAGAATTAAAGCAGAAGCTATAGTCTTACCGCAACTAACAAATATGCTTCCAAGCTATCATATAAATAGCAAGCATTGGTAAAAGGTTTCACACCTAAAGCTAGCAGATCCCAACTGCAACACCCCCTCTCAAATAGACATTCTATTAGGCAGCGATCTCATACCTCAGATAATACTCGAGGGTGTTGAGAAAATTTCAAACAAACTATTGGCACAAAATACTATTTTTGGGTGGATCCCAAGTGGACTAGTTTCGGAACCAGTTACCACCATGACCACTCAGGTTGAGGAAATCTCAAACGAATACCTCAGTTCACAATAATCCCATTACTCTAATTTCCCCCCAAGCGGATAAGAGAATTAAAGCAGAAGCTATAGTCTTACCGCAACTAACAAATATGCTTCCAAGCTATCATATAAATAGCAAGCATTGGCAAAAGGTTTCACACCTAAAGCTAGCAGATCCCAACTGCAACACCCCCGCTCAAATTGACATTCTATTAGGCAGCGATCTCATACCTCAGATAATACTCGAGGGTGTTGAGAAAATTTCAAATAAACTATTGGCACAAAATACTATTTTTGGGTGGATCCTAAGTGGACTAGTTTCGGAACCAGTTACCACCATGACCACTCAGGTTGAGGAAATCTCAAACGAATACCTCAGTTCACAATAATCCCATTACTCTAATTTTCCCCCAAGCGGATAAGAGATTTAAAGCAGGAGCTATAGTCTTACCGCAACTAACAAATATGCTTCCAAGCTATCATATAAATAGCAAGCATTGGTAAAAGGTTTCACACCTAAAGCTAGCAGATCCCAACTGCAACACCCCCGCTCAAATAGACATTCTATTAGGCAGCGATCTCATACCTCAGATAATACTCGAGGGTGTTGAGAAAATTTCAAACAAACTATTGGCACAAATTACTATTTTTGGGTGGATACTAAGTGGACTAGTTTCGGAACCAGCTACCACCATGACCACTCAGGTTGAGGAAATCTCAAACGAATACCTCAGTTCACAATAATCCCATTACTCTAATTTCCATCCAAGCGGATAAGAGAATTAAAGCAGAAGCTATAGTCTTACCGCAACTAACAAATATGCTTCCAAGCTATCATATAAATAGCAAGCATTGGCAAAAGGTTTCACACCTAAAGCTAGCAGATCCCAACTGCAACACCCCCGCTCAAATTGACATTCTATTAGGCAGCGATCTCATACCTCAGATAATACTCGAGGGTGTTGGGAAAATTTCAAACAAACTATTGGCACAAAATACTATTTTTGGGTGGATCCTAAGTGGACTAGTTTCGGAACCAGTTACCACCATGACCACTCAGGTTGAGGAAATCTCCAACGATTACCTCAGTTCACAATAATCCCATTACTCGAATTTCCCCCCAAGCGGATAAGAGAATTAAAGCAGAAGCTATAGTCTTACCGCAACTAACAAATATGCTTCCAAGCTATCATATAAATAGCAAGCATTGGCAAAAGGTTTCACACCTAAAGCTAGCAGATCCCACCTGCAACACCCCCGCTCAAATTGACGTTCTATTAGGCAGCGGTCTCATACCTCAGATAATACTCAAGGGTGTTGAGAAAATTTCAAACAAACTATTGGCACAAAATACTATTTTTGGGTGGATACTAAGTGGACTAGTTTCGGAACCAGCTACCACCATGACCACTCAGGTTGAGGAAATCTCAAACGAATACCTCAGTTCACAATAATCCCATTACTCTAATTTCCCCCCAAGCGGATAAGAGAATTAAAGCAGAAGCTATAGTCTTACCGCAACTAACAAATATGCTTCCAAGCTATCATATAAATAGCAAGCATTGGCAAAAGGTTTCACACCTAAAGCTATCAGATCCCAACTGCAACACCCCCGCTCAAATAGACATTCTATTAGGCAGCGATCTCATACCTCAGATAATACTCGAGGGTGTTGAGAAAATTTCAAACAAACTATTGGCACAAAATACTATTTTTGGGTGGATCCTAAGTGGACTAGTTTCGGAACCAGTTACCACCATGACCACTCAGGTTGAGGAAATCTCAAACGAATACCTCAGTTCACAATAATCCCATTACTCTAATTTCCCCCCAAGCGGATAAGAGAATTAAAGCAGAAGCTATAGTCTTACCGCAACTAACAAATATGCTTCCAAGCTATCATATAAATAGCAAGCATTGGTAAAAGGTTTCACACCTAAAGCTAGCAGATCCCAACTGCAACACCCCCGCTCAAATAGACATTCTATTAGGCAGCGATCTCATACCTCAGATAATACTCGAGGGTGTTGAGAAAATTTCAAACAAACTATTGGCACAAAATACTATTTTTGGGTGGATCCTAAGTGGACTAGTTTCGGAACCAGTTACCACCATGACCACTAAGGTTGAGGAAATCTCAAACGAATACCTCAGTTCACAATAATCCCATTACTCTAATTTCCCCCCAAGCGGATAAGAGAATTAAAGCAGAAGCTATAGTCTTACCGCAACTAACAAATATGCTTCCAAGCTATCATATAAATAGCAAGCATTGGCAAAAGGTTTCACACCTAAAGCTAGCAGATCTCAACTGCAACACCCCCGCTCAAATAGACATTCTATTAGGCAGCGATCTCATACCTCAGATAATACTCGAGGGTGTTGAGAAAATTTCAAACAAACTATTGGCACAAAATACTATTTTTGGGTGGATCCTAAGTGAACTAGTTTCGGAACCAGTTACCACCATGACCACTCAGGTTGAGGAAATCTCAAACGAATACCTCAGTTCACAATAATCCCATTACTCTAATTTCCCCCCAAGCGGATAAGAGAATTAAAGCAGAAGCTATAGTCCTACCGCAACTAACAAATATGCTTCCCAGCTATCATATAAATAGCAAGCATTGGCAAAAGGTTTCACACCTAAAGCTAGCAGATCCCAACTGCAACACTTCCTCTCAAATAGACATTCTATTAGGCAGCGATCTCATACCTCAGATAATACTCGAGGGTGTTGAGAAAATTTCAAACAAACTATTGGCACAAAATACTATTTGAGGGTGGATAATAAGTGGACTAGTTTCGGAACCAGTTACCACCATGACCACTCAGGTTGAGGAAATCTCAAACGAATACCTCAGTTCACAATAATCCCATTACTCTAATTTCCCCCCAAGCGGATAAGAGAATTAAAGCAGAAGCTATAGTCTTACCGCAACTAACAAATATGCTTCCAAGCTATCATATAAATAGCAAGCATTGGCAAAAGGTTTCACACCTAAAGCTAGCAGATCCCAACTGCAACACCCCCGCTCAAATAGACATTCTATTGGTCAGCGATCTGATACCTCAGAGGTGTTGAGAAACTCGAGGGTGTTGAGAAAATTTCAAACAAACTATTGGCACAAAATACTATTTTTGGGTGGATCCTAAGTGGACTAGTTTCGGAACCAGTTACCACCATGACCACTCAGGTTGAGGAAATCTCAAACGAATACCTCAGTTCACAATAATCCCATTACTCTAATTTCCCCCGAAGCGGATAAGAGAATTAAAGCAGAAGCTATAGTCTTACCGCAACTAACAAATATGCTTCCAAGCTATCATATAAATAGCAAGCATTGGTAAAAGGTTTCACACCTAAAGCTAGCAGATCCCAACTGCAACACCCCCGCTCAAATAGACATTCTATTAGGCAGCGATCTCATACCTCAGATAATACTCGAAGGTGTTGAGAAAATTTCAAACAAACTATTGGCACAAAATACTATTTTTGGGTGGATCCTAAGTGGACTAGTTTCGGAACCAGTTACCACCATGACCACTCAGGTTGAGGAAATCTCCAACGAATACCTCAGTTCACAATCATCCCATTACTCGAATTTCCCCCCAAGCGGATAAGAGAATTAAAGCAGAAGCTATAGTCTTACCGCAACTAACAAATATGCTTCCAAGCTATCATATAAATAGCAAGCATTGGCAAAAGGTTTCACACCTAAAGCTAGCAGATCCCAACTGCAACACTTCCTCTCAAATAGACATTCTATTAGGCAGCGATCTCATACCTCAGATAATACTCGAGGGTGTTGAGAAAATTTCAAACAAACTATTGGCACAAAATACTATTTTTGGGTGGATCCTAAGTGGACTAGTTTCGGAACCAGTTACCACCATGACCACTCAGGTTGAGGAGATCTCAAACGAATACCTCAGTTCACAATAATCCCATTACTCTAATTTCCCCCCAAGCGGATAAGAGAATTAAAGCAGAAGCTATAGTCTTACCGCAACTAACAAATATGCTTCCAAGCTATCATATAAATAGCAAGCATTGGCAAAAGGTTTCACACCTAAAGCTAGCAGATCCCAACTGCAACACCCCCGCTCAAATAGACATTCTATTAGTCAGCGATCTGATACCTCAGAGGTGTTGAGAAACTCGAGGGTGTTGAGAAAATTTCAAACAAACTATTGGCACAAAATACTATTTTTGGGTGGATCCTAAGTGGACTAGTTTCGGAACCAGTTACCACCATGACCACTCAGGTTGAGGAAATCTCAAACGAATACCTCAGTTCACAATAATCCCATTACTCTAATTTCCCCCCAAGCGGATAAGAGAATTAAAGCAGAAGCTATAGTCTTACCGCAACTAACAAATATGCTTCCAAGCTATCATATAAATAGCAAGCATTGGCAAAAGGTTTCACACCTAAAGCTAGCAGATCCCAACTGCAACACCCCCGCTCAAATAGACATTCTATTAGGCAGCGATCTCATACCTCAGATAATACTCGAAGGTGTTGAGAAAATTTCAAACAAACTATTGGCACAAAATACTATTTTTGGGTGGATCCTAAGTGGACTAGTTTCGGAACCAGTTACCACCATGACCACTCAGGTTGAGGAAATCTCCAACGAATACCTCAGTTCACAATCATCCCATTACTCGAATTTCCCCCCAAGCGGATAAGAGAATTAAAGCAGAAGCTATAGTCTTACCGCAACTAACAAATATGCTTCCAAGCTATCATATAAATAGCAAGCATTGGCAAAAGGTTTCACACCTAAAGCTAGCAGATCCCAACTGCAACACCCCCGCTCAAATTGACATTCTATTAGGCAGCGATCTCATACCTCAGATAATACTGGAGGGTGTTGGGAAAATTTCAAACAAACTATTGGCACAAAATACTATTTTTGGGTGGATCCTAAGTGGACTAGTTTCGGAACCAGTTACCACCATGACCACTCAGGTTGAGGAAATCTCCAACGAATACCTCAGTTCACAATCATCCCATTACTCGAATTTCCCCCCAAGCGGATAAGAGAATTAAAGCAGAAGCTATAGTCTTACCGCAACTAACAAATATGCTTCCAAGCTATCATATAAATAGCAAGCATTGGCAAAAGGTTTCACACCTAAAGCTAGCAGATCCTACCTGCAACACCCCCGCTCAAATTGACGTTCTATTAGGCAGCGATCTCATACCTCAGATAATACTCAAGGGTGTTGAGAAAATTTCAAACAAACTATTGGCACAAAATACTATTTTTGGGTGGATACTAAGTGGACTAGTTTCGGAACCAGCTACCACCATGACCACTCAGGTTGAGGAAACCTCAAACGAATACCTCAGTTCACAATAATCCCATTCCTCTAATTTCCCCCCAAGCGGATAAGAGAATTAAAGCAGAAGCTATAGTCTTACCGCAACTAACAAATATGCTTCCAAGCTATCATATAAATAGCAAGCATTGGCAAAAGGTTTCACACCTAAAGCTATCAGATCCCAACTGCAACACCCCCGCTCAAATAGACATTCTATTAGGCAGCGATCTCATACCTCAGATAATACTCGAGGGTGTTGAGAAAATTTCAAACAAACTATTGGCACAAAATACTATTTTTGGGTGGATCCTAAGTGGACTAGTTTCGAAACCAGTTCCCACCATGACCACTCAGGTTGAGGAAATCTCAAACGAATACCTCAGTTCACAATAATCCCATTACTCTAATTTCCCCCCAAGCGGATAAGAGAATTAAAGCAGAAGCTATAGTCTTACCGCAACTAATAAATATGCTTCCCAGCTATCATATAAATAGCAAGCATTGGCAAAAGGTTTCACACCTAAAGCTAGCAGATCCCAACTGCAACACCCCCGCTCAAATAGACATTCTATTAGGCAGCGATCTCATACCTCCGATAATACTCGAGGGTGTTGAGAAAATTTCAAACAAACTATTGGCACAAAATACTATTTTTGGGTGGATCCTAAGTGGACTAGTTTCGGAACCAGTTACCACCATGACCACTAAGGTTGAGGAAATCTCAAACGAATACCTCAGTTCACAATAATCCCATTACTCTAATTTCCCCCCAAGCGGATAAGAGAATTAAAGCAGAAGCTATAGTCTTACCGCAACTAACAAATATGCTTCCCAGCTATCATATAAATAGCAAGCATTGGCAAAAGGTTTCACACCTAAAGCTAGCAGATCCCAACTGCAACACCCCCGCTCAAATAGACATTCTATTAGGCAGCGATCTCATACCTCCGATAATACTCGAGGGTGTTGAGAAAATTTCAAACAAACTATTGGCACAAAATACTATTTTTGGGTGGATCCTAAGTGGACTAGTTTCGAAACCAGTTACCACCATGACCACTCAGGTTGAGGAAATCTCAAACGAATACCTCAGTTCACAATAATCCCATTACTCTAATTTCCCCCCAAGCGGATAAGAGAATTAAAGCAGAAGCTATAGTCTTACCGCAACTAACAAATATGCTTCCAAGCTATCATATAAATAGCAAGCATTGGCAAAAGGTTTCACACCTAAAGCTAGCAGATCCCAACTGCAACACTTCCTCTCAAATAGACATTCTATTAGGCAGCGATCTCATACCTCAGATAATACTCGAGGGTGTTGAGAAAATTTCAAACAAACTATTGGCACAAAATACTATTTTAGGGTGGATACTAAGTGGACTAGTTTCGGAACCAGTTACCACCATGACCACTCAGGTTGAGGAAATCTCAAACGAATACCTCAGTTCACAATAATCTCATTACTCTAATTTCCCCCCAAGCGGATAAGAGAATTAAAGCAGAAGCTATAGTCTTACCGCAACTAACAAATATGCTTCCAAGCTATCATATAAATAGCAAGCATTGGCAAAAGGTTTCACACTTAAAGCTAGCAGATCCCACCTGCAACACCCCCGCTCAAATTGACGTTCTATTAGGCAGCGGTCTCATACCTCAGATAATACTCAAGGGTGTTGAGAAAATTTCAAACAAACTATTGGCACAAAATACTATTTTTGGGTGGATACTAAGTGGACTAGTTTCGGAACCAGCTACCACCATGACCACTCAGGTTGAGGAAATCTCAAACGAATACCTCAGTTCACAATAATCCCATTACTCTAATTTCCCCCCAAGCGGATAAGAGAATTAAAGCAGAAGCTATAGTCTTACCGCAACTAACAAATATGCTTCCAAGCTATCATATAAATAGCAAGCATTGGCAAAAGGTTTCACACCTAAAGCTATCAGATCCCAACTGCAACACCCCCGCTCAAATAGACATTCTATTAGGCAGCGATCTCATACCTCAGATAATACTCGAGGGTGTTGAGAAAATTTCAAACAAACTATTGGCACAAAATACTATTTTTGGGTGGATCCTAAGTGGACTAGTTTCGGAACCAGTTACCACCATGACCACTCAGGTTGAGGAAATCTCAAACGAATACCTCAGTTCACAATAATCCCATTACTCTAATTTCCCCCCAAGCGGATAAGAGAATTAAAGCAGAAGCTATAGTCTTACCGCAACTAACAAATATGCTTCCAAGCTATCATATAAATAGCAAGCATTGGTAAAAGGTTTCACACCTAAAGCTAGCAGATCCCAACTGCAACACCCCCGCTCAAATAGACATTCTATTAGGTAGCGATCTCATACCTCAGATAATACTCGAGGGTGTTGAGAAAATTTCAAACAAACTATTGGCACAAAATACTATTTTTGGGTGGATCCTAAGTGGACTAGTTTCGGAACCAGTTACCACCATGACCACTCAGGTTGAGGAAATCTCAAACGAATACCTCAGTTCACAATAATCCCATTACTCTAATTTCCCCCCAAGCGGATAAGAGAATTAAAGCAGAAGCTATAGTCTTACCGCAACTAACAAATATGCTTCCAAGCTATCATATAAATAGCAAGCATTGGCAAAAGGTTTCACACCTAAAGCTATCAGATCCCAACTGCAACACCCCCGCTCAAATAGACATTCTATTAGGCAGCGATCTCATACCTCAGATAATACTCGAGAGTGTTGAGAAAATTTCAAACAAACTATTGGCACAAAATACTATTTTTGGGTGGATCCTAAGTGGACTAGTTTCGGAACCAGTTACCACCATGACCACTCAGGTTGAGGAAATCTCAAACGAATACCTCAGTTCACAATAATCCCATTACTCTAATTTCCCCCCAAGCGGATAAGAGAATTAAAGCAGAAGCTATAGTCTTACCGCAACTAACAAATATGCTTCCAAGCTATCATATAAATAGCAAGCATTGGTAAAAGGTTTCACACCTAAAGCTAGCAGATCCCAACTGCAACACCCCCGCTCAAATAGACATTCTATTAGGCAGCGATCTCATACCTCAGATAATACTCGAGGGTGTTGAGAAAATTTCAAACAAACTATTGGCACAAAATACTATTTTTGGGTGGATCCTAAGTGGACTAGTTTCGGAACCAGTTACCACCATGACCACTCAGGTTGAGGAAATCTCAAACGAATACCTCAGTTCACAATAATCCCATTACTCTAATTTCCCCCCAAGCGGATAAGAGAATTAAAGCAGAAGCTATAGTCTTACCGCAACTAACAAATATGCTTCCAAGCTATCATATAAATAGCAAGCATTGGTAAAAGGTTTCACACCTAAAGCTAGCAGATCCCAACTGCAACACCCCCGCTCAAATAGACATTCTATTAGGCAGCGATCTCATGCCTCAGATAATACTCGAGGGTGTTGAGAAAATTTCAAACAAACTATTGGCACAAATTACTATTTTTGGGTGGATACTAAGTGGACTAGTTTCGGAACCAGCTACCACCATGACCACTCAGGTTGAGGAAATCTCAAACGAATACCTCAGTTCACAATAATCCCATTACTCTAATTTCCCCCCAAGCGGATAAGAGAATTAAAGCAGAAGCTATAGTCTTACCGCAACTAACAAATATGCTTCCAAGCTATCATATAAATAGCAAGCATTGGTAAAAGGTTTCACACCTAAAGCTAGCAGATCCCAACTGCAACACCCCCGCTCAAATAGACATTCTATTAGGCAGCGATCTCATACCTCAGATAATACTCGAGGGTGTTGAGAAAATTTCAAACAAACTATTGGCACAAAATACTATTTTTGGGTGGATCCCAAGTGGACTAGTTTCGGAACCAGTTACCACCATGACCACTCAGGTTGAGGAAATCTCAAACGAATACCTCAGTTCACAATAATCCCATTACTCTAATTTCCCCCCAAGCGGATAAGAGAATTAAAGCAGAAGCTATAGTCTTACCGCAACTAACAAATATGCTTCCAAGCTATCATATAAATAGCAAGCATTGGCAAAAGGTTTCACACCTAAAGCTAGCAGATCCCAACTGCAACACCCCCGCTCAAATTGACATTCTATTAGGCAGCGATCTCATACCTCAGATAATACTCGAGGGTGTTGAGAAAATTTCAAATAAACTATTGGCACAAAATACTATTTTTGGGTGGATCCTAAGTGGACTAGTTTCGGAACCAGTTACCACCATGACCACTCAGGTTGAGGAAATCTCAAACGAATACCTCAGTTCACAATAATCCCATTACTCTAATTTTCCCCCAAGCGGATAAGAGAATTAAAGCAGGAGCTATAGTCTTACCGCAACTAACAAATATGCTTCCAAGCTATCATATAAATAGCAAGCATTGGTAAAAGGTTTCACACCTAAAGCTAGCAGATCCCAACTGCAACACCCCCGCTCAAATAGACATTCTATTAGGCAGCGATCTCATACCTCAGATAATACTCGAGGGTGTTGAGAAAATTTCAAACAAACTATTGGCACAAATTACTATTTTTGGGTGGATACTAAGTGGACTAGTTTCGGAACCAGCTACCACCATGACCACTCAGGTTGAGGAAATCTCAAACGAATACCTCAGTTCACAATAATCCCATTACTCTAATTTCCATCCAAGCGGATAAGAGAATTAAAGCAGAAGCTATAGTCTTACCGCAACTAACAAATATGCTTCCAAGCTATCATATAAATAGCAAGCATTGGCAAAAGGTTTCACACCTAAAGCTAGCAGATCCCAACTGCAACACCCCCGCTCAAATTGACATTCTATTAGGCAGCGATCTCATACCTCAGATAATACTCGAGGGTGTTGGGAAAATTTCAAACAAACTATTGGCACAAAATACTATTTTTGGGTGGATCCTAAGTGGACTAGTTTCGGAACCAGTTACCACCATGACCACTCAGGTTGAGGAAATCTCCAACGATTACCTCAGTTCACAATAATCCCATTACTCGAATTTCCCCCCAAGCGGATAAGAGAATTAAAGCAGAAGCTATAGTCTTACCGCAACTAACAAATATGCTTCCAAGCTATCATATAAATAGCAAGCATTGGCAAAAGGTTTCACACCTAAAGCTAGCAGATCCCACCTGCAACACCCCCGCTCAAATTGACATTCTATTAGGCAGCGGTCTCATACCTCAGATAATACTCAAGGGTGTTGAGAAAATTTCAAACAAACTATTGGCACAAAATACTATTTTTGGGTGGATACTAAGTGGACTAGTTTCGGAACCAGCTACCACCATGACCACTCAGGTTGAGGAAATCTCAAACGAATACCTCAGTTCACAATAATCCCATTACTCTAATTTCCCCCCAAGCGGATAAGAGAATTAAAGCAGAAGCTATAGTCTTACCGCAACTAACAAATATGCTTCCAAGCTATCATATAAATAGCAAGCATTGGCAAAAGGTTTCACACCTAAAGCTATCAGATCCCAACTGCAACACCCCCGCTCAAATAGACATTCTATTAGGCAGCGATCTCATACCTCAGATAATACTCGAGGGTGTTGAGAAAATTTCAAACAAACTATTGGCACAAAATACTATTTTTGGGTGGATCCTAAGTGGACTAGTTTCGGAACCAGTTACCACCATGACCACTCAGGTTGAGGAAATCTCAAACGAATACCTCAGTTCACAATAATCCCATTACTCTAATTTCCCCCCAAGCGGATAAGAGAATTAAAGCAGAAGCTATAGTCTTACCGCAACTAACAAATATGCTTCCAAGCTATCATATAAATAGCAAGCATTGGTAAAAGGTTTCACACCTAAAGCTAGCAGATCCCAACTGCAACACCCCCGCTCAAATAGACATTCTATTAGGCAGCGATCTCATACCTCAGATAATACTCGAGGGTGTTGAGAAAATTTCAAACAAACTATTGGCACAAAATACTATTTTTGGGTGGATCCTAAGTGGACTAGTTTCGGAACCAGTTACCACCATGACCACTCAGGTTGAGGAAATCTCAAACGAATACCTCAGTTCACAATAATCCCATTACTCTAATTTCCCCCCAAGCGGATAAGAGAATTAAAGCAGAAGCTATAGTCTTACCGCAACTAACAAATATGCTTCCAAGCTATCATATAAATAGCAAGCATTGGCAAAAGGTTTCACACCTAAAGCTATCAGATCCCAACTGCAACACCCCCGCTCAAATAGACATTCTATTAGGCAGCGATCTCATACCTCAGATAATACTCGAGGGTGTTGAGAAAATTTCAAACAAACTATTGGCACAAAATACTATTTTTGGGTGGATCCTAAGTGGACTAGTTTCGGAACCAGTTACCACCATGACCACTCAGGTTGAGGAAATCTCAAACGAATACCTCAGTTCACAATAATCCCATTACTCTAATTTCCCCCCAAGCGGATAAGAGAATTAAAGCAGAAGCTATAGTCTTACCGCAACTAACAAATATGCTTCCAAGCTATCATATAAATAGCAAGCATTGGTAAAAGGTTTCACACCTAAAGCTAGCAGATCCCACCTGCAACACCCCCGCTCAAATTGACGTTCTATTAGGCAGCGATCTCATACCTCAGATAATACTCGAGGGTGTTGGGAAAATTTCAAACAAATTATTGGCACAAAATACTATTTTTGGGTGGATCCTAAGTGGACTAGTTTCGGAACCAGTTACCACCATGACCACTCAGGTTGAGGAAATCTCAAACGAATACCTCAGTGCACAATAATCCCATTACTCTAATTTCCCCCCAAGCGGATAAGAGAATTAAAGCAGAAGCTATAGTCTTACCGCAACTAACAAATATGCTTCCAAGCTATCATATAAATAGCAAGCATTGGTAAAAGGTTTCACACCTAAAGCTAGCAGATCCCAACTGCAACACCCCCGCTCAAATAGACATTCTATTAGGCAGCGATCTCATACCTCAGATAATACTCGAGGGTGTTGAGAAAATTTCAAACAAACTATTGGCACAAAATACTATTTTTGGGTGGATCCTAAGTGGACTAGTTTCGGAACCAGTTACCACCATGACCACTCAGGTTGAGGAAATCTCAAACGAATACCTCAGTTCACAATAATCCCATTACTCTAATTTCCCCCCAAGCGGATAAGAGAATTAAAGCAGAAGCTATAGTCCTACCGCAACTAACAAATATGCTTCCAAGCTATCATATAAATAGCAAGCATTGGTAAAAGGTTTCACACCTAAAGCTAGCAGATCCCAACTGCAACACCCCCGCTCAAATAGACATTCTATTAGGCAGCGATCTCATACCTCAGATAATACTCGAGGGTGTTGAGAAAATTTCAAACAAACTATTGGCACAAATTACTATTTTTGGGTGGATACTAAGTGGACTAGTTTCGGAACCAGCTACCACCAGGACCACTCAGGTTGAGGAAATCTCAAACGAATACCTCAGTTCACAATAATCCCATTACTCTAATTTCCCCCCAAGCGGATAAGAGAATTAAAGCAGAAGCTATAGTCTTACCGCAACTAACAAATATGCTTCCAAGCTATCATATAAATAGCAAGCATTGGCAAAAGGTTTCACACCTAAAGCTAGCAGATCCCAACTGCAACACCCCCGCTCAAATTGACATTCTATTAGGCAGCGATCTCATACCTCAGATAATACTCGAGGGTGTTGGGAAAATTTCAAACAAACTATTGGCACAAAATACTATTTTTGGGTGGATCCTAAGTGGACTAGTTTCGGAACCAGTTACCACCATGAAAACTCAGGTTGAGGAAATCTCCAACGATTACCTCAGTTCACAATAATCCCATTACTCGAATTTCCCCCCAAGCGGATAAGAGAATTAAAGCAGAAGCTATAGTCTTACCGCAACTAACAAATATGCTTCCAAGCTATCATATAAATAGCAAGCATTGGCAAAAGGTTTCACGCTTAAAGCTAGCAGATCCCACCTGCAACACCCCCGCTCAAATTGACGTTCTATTAGGCAGCGGTCTCATACCTCAGATAATACTCAAGGGTGTTGAGAAAATTTCAAACAAACTATTGGCACAAAATACTATTTTTGGGTGGATACTAAGTGGACTAGTTTCGGAACCAGCTACCACCATGACCACTCAGGTTGAGGAAATCTCAAACGAATACCTCAGTTCACAATAATCCCATTACTCTAATTTCCCCCCAAGCGGATAAGAGAATTAAAGCAGAAGCTATAGTCTTACCGCAACTAACAAATATGCTTCCAAGCTATCATATAAATAGCAAGCATTGGCAAAAGGTTTCACACCTAAAGCTATCAGATCCCAACTGCAACACCCCCGCTCAAATAGACATTCTATTAGGCAGCGATCTCATACCTCAGATAATACTCGAGGGTGTTGAGAAAATTTCAAACAAACTATTGGCACAAAATACTATTTTTGGGTGGATCCTAAGTGGACTAGTTTCGGAACCAGTTACCACCATGACCACTCAGGTTGAGGAAATCTCAAACGAATACCTCAGTTCACAATAATCCCATTACTCTAATTTCCCCCCAAGCGGATAAGAGAATTAAAGCAGAAGCTATAGTCTTACCGCAACTAACAAATATGCTTCCAAGCTATCATATAAATAGCAAGCATTGGCAAAAGGTTTCACACCTAAAGCTAGCAGATCCCAACTGCAACACCCCCGCTCAAATAGACATTCTATTAGGCAGCGATCTCATACCTCCGATAATACTCGAGGGTGTTGAGAAAATTTCAAACAAACTATTGGCACAAAATACTATTTTTGGGTGGATCCTAAGTGGACTAGTTTCGGAACCAGTTACCACCATGACCACTCAGGTTGAGGAAATCTCAAACGAATACCTCAGTTCACAATAATCCCATTACTCTAATTTCCCCCCAAGCGGATAAGAGAATTAAAGCAGAAGCTATAGTCTTACCGCAACTAATAAATATGCTTCCCAGCTATCATATAAATAGCAAGCATTGGCAAAAGGTTTCACACCTAAAGCTAGCAGATCCCAACTGCAACACCCCCGCTCAAATAGACATTCTATTAGGCAGCGATCTCATACCTCCGATAATACTCGAGGGTGTTGAGAAAATTTCAAACAAACTATTGGCACAAAATACTATTTTTGGGTGGATCCTAAGTGGACTAGTTTCGGAACCAGTTACCACCATGACCACTAAGGTTGAGGAAATCTCAAACGAATACCTCAGTTCACAATAATCCCATTACTCTAATTTCCCCCCAAGCGGATAAGAGAATTAAAGCAGAAGCTATAGTCTTACCGCAACTAACAAATATGCTTCCCAGCTATCATATAAATAGCAAGCATTGGCAAAAGGTTTCACACCTAAAGCTAGCAGATCCCAACTGCAACACCCCCGCTCAAATAGACATTCTATTAGGCAGCGATCTCATACCTCCGATAATACTCGAGGGTGTTGAGAAAATTTCAAACAAACTATTGGCACAAAATACTATTTTTGGGTGGATCCTAAGTGGACTAGTTTCGAAACCAGTTACCACCATGACCACTCAGGTTGAGGAAATCTCAAACGAATACCTCAGTTCACAATAATCCCATTACTCTAATTTCCCCCCAAGCGGATAAGAGAATTAAAGCAGAAGCTATAGTCTTACCGCAACTAACAAATATGCTTCCAAGCTATCATATAAATAGCAAGCATTGGCAAAAGGTTTCACACCTAAAGCTAGCAGATCCCAACTGCAACACTTCCTCTCAAATAGACATTCTATTAGGCAGCGATCTCATACCTCAGATAATACTCGAGGGTGTTGAGAAAATTTCAAACAAACTATTGGCACAAAATACTATTTTAGGGTGGATACTAAGTGGACTAGTTTCGGAACCAGTTACCACCATGACCACTCAGGTTGAGGAAATCTCAAACGAATACCTCAGTTCACAATAATCCCATTACTCTAATTTCCCCCCAAGCGGATAAGAGAATTAAAGCAGAAGCTATAGTCTTACCGCAACTAACAAATATGCTTCCAAGCTATCATATAAATAGCAAGCATTGGCAAAAGGTTTCACACCTAAAGCTAGCAGATCCCACCTGCAACACCCCCGCTCAAATTGACGTTCTATTAGGCAGCGATCTCATACCTCAGATAATACTCGAGGGTGTTGGGAAAATTTCAAACAAACTATTGGCACAAAATACTATTTTTGGGTGGATCCTAAGCGGACTAGTTTCGAAACCAGTTACCACCATGACCACTCAGGTTGAGGAAATCTCAAACGAATACCTCAGTTCACAATAATCCCATTACTCTAATTTCCCCCCAAGCGGATAAGAGAATTAAAGCAGAAGCTATAGTCTTACCGCAACTAACAAATATGCTTCCAAGCTATCATATAAATAGCAAGCATTGGTAAAAGGTTTCACACCTAAAGCTAGCAGATCCCAACTGCAACACCCCCGCTCAAATAGACATTCTATTAGGCAGCGATCTCATACCTCAGATAATACTCGAGGGTGTTGAGAAAATTTCAAACAAACTATTGGCACAAAATACTATTTTTGGGTGGATCCTAAGTGGACTAGTTTCGGAACCAGTTACCACTCAGGTTGAGGAAATCTCAAACGAATACCTCAGTTCACAATAATCCCATTACTCTAATTTCCCCCCAAGCGGATAAGAGAATTAAAGCAGAAGCTATAGTCTTACCGCAACTAACAAATATGCTTCCAAGCTATCATATAAATAGCAAGCATTGGTAAAAGGTTTCACACCTAAAGCTAGCAGATCCCAACTGCAACACCCCCGCTCAAATAGACATTCTATTAGGCAGCGATCTCATACCTCAGATAATACTCGAGGGTGTTGAGAAAATTTCAAACAAACTATTGGCACAAATTACTATTTTTGGGTGGATACTAAGTGGACTAGTTTCGGAACCAGCTACCACCAGGACCACTCAGGTTGAGGAAATCTCAAACGAATACCTCAGTTCACAATAATCCCATTACTCTAATTTCCCCCCAAGCGGATAAGAGAATTAAAGCAGAAGCTATAGTCTTACCGCAACTAACAAATATGCTTCCAAGCTATCATATAAATAGCAAGCATTGGCAAAAGGTTTCACACCTAAAGCTATCAGATCCCAACTGCAACACCCCCGCTCAAATAGACATTCTATTAGGCAGCGATCTCATACCTCAGATAATACTCAAGGGTGTTGAGAAAATTTCAAACAAACTATTGGCACAAAATACTATTTTTGGGTGGATCCTAAGTGGACTAGTTTCGGAACCAGTTACCACCATGACCACTCAGGTTGAGGAAATCTCAAACGAATACCTCAGTTCACAATAATCCCATTACTCTAATTTCCCCCCAAGCGGATAAGAGAATTAAAGCAGAAGCTATAGTCTTACCGCAACTAACAAATATGCTTCCAAGCTATCATATAAATAGCAAGCATTGGTAAAAGGTTTCACACCTAAAGCTAGCAGATCCCAACTGCAACACCCCCGCTCAAATAGACATTCTATTAGGCAGCGATCTCATACCTCAGATAATACTCGAGGGTGTTGAGAAAATTTCAAACAAACTATTGGCACAAAATACTATTTTTGGGTGGATCCTAAGTGAACTAGTTTCGGAACCAGTTACCACCATGACCACTCAGGTTGAGGAAATCTCAAACGAATACCTCAGTTCACAATAATCCCATTACTCTAATTTCCCCCCAAGCGGATAAGAGAATTAAAGCAGAAGCTATAGTCTTACCGCAACTAACAAATATGCTTCCCAGCTATCATATAAATAGCAAGCATTGGCAAAAGGTTTCACACCTAAAGCTAGCAGATCCCAACTGCAACACTTCCTCTCAAATAGACATTCTATTAGGCAGCGATCTCATACCTCAGATAATACTCGAGGGTGTTGAGGAAATTTCAAACAAACTATTGGCACAAAATACTATTTGAGGGTGGATAATAAGTGGACTAGTTTCGGAACCAGTTACCACCATGACCACTCAGGTTGAGGAAATCTCAAACGAATACCTCAGTTCACAATAATCCCATTACTCTAATTTCCCCCCAAGCGGATAAGAGAATTAAAGCAGAAGCTATAGTCTTACCGCAACTAACAAATATGCTTCCAAGCTATCATATAAATAGCAAGCATTGGCAAAAGGTTTCACACCTAAAGCTAGCAGATCCCAACTGCAACACCCCCGCTCAAATAGACATTCTATTAGGCAGCGATCTCATACCTCAGATAATACTCGACGGTGTTGAGAAAATTTCAAACAAACTATTGGCACAAAATACTATTTTTGGGTGGCTCCTAAGAGGACTAGTTTCGGAACCAGTTACCACCATGACCACTCAGGTTGAGGAAATCTCAAACGAATACCTCAGTTCACAATAATCCCATTACTCTAATTTCCCCCCAAGCGGATAAGAGAATTAAAGCAGAAGCTATAGTCTTACCGCAACTAACAAATATGCTTCCAAGCTATCATATAAATAGCAAGCATTGGCAAAAGGTTTCACACCTAAAGCTAGCAGATCCCAACTGCAACACCCCCGCTCAAATAGACATTCTATTAGGCAGCGATCTCATACCTCAGATAATACTCGAGGGTGTTGAGAAAATTTCAAACAAACTATTGGCACAAATTACTATTTTTGGGTGGATACTAAGTGGACTAGTTTCGGAACCAGCTACCACCATGACCACTCAGGTTGAGGAAATCTCAAACGAATACCTCGGTTCACAATAATCCCATTACTCTAATTTCCCCCCAAGCGGATAAGAGAATTAAAGCAGAAGCTATAGTCTTACCGCAACTAACAAATATGCTTCCAAGCTATCATATAAATAGCAAGCATTGGCAAAAGGTTTCACACCTAAAGCTAGCAGATCCCAACTGCAACACCCCCGCTCAAATAGACATTCTATTAGGCAGCGATCTCATACCTCAGATAATACTCGAGGGTGTTGAGAAAATTTCAAACAAACTATTGGCACAAAATACTATTTTTGGGTGGATCCTAAGTGGACTACTTTCGGAACCAGTTACCACCATGACCACTCAGGTTGAGGAAATCTCCAACGATTACCTCAGTTCACAATAATCCCATTACTCGAATTTCCCCCCAAGCGGATAAGAGAATTAAAGCAGAAGCTATAGTCTTACCGCAACTAACAAATATGCTTCCAAGCTATCATATAAATAGCAAGCATTGGCAAAAGGTTTCACACCTAAAGCTAGCAGATCCCACCTGCAACACCCCCGCTCAAATTGACGTTCTATTAGGCAGCGGTCTCATACCTCAGATAATACTCAAGGGTGTTGAGAAAATTTCAAACAAACTATTGGCACAAAATACTATTTTTGGGTGGATACTAAGTGGACTAGTTTCGGAACCAGCTACCACCATGACCACTCAGGTTGAGGAAATCTCAAACGAATACCTCAGTTCACAATAATCCCATTACTCTAATTTCCCCCCAAGCGGATAAGAGAATTAAAGCAGAAGCTATAGTCTTACCGCAACTAACAAATATGCTTCCAAGCTATCATATAAATAGCAAGCATTGGCAAAAGGTTTCACACCTAAAGCTATCAGATCCCAACTGCAACACCCCCGCTCAAATAGACATTCTATTAGGCAGCGATCTCATACCTCAGATAATACTCGAGGGTGTTGAGAAAATTTCAAACAAACTATTGGCACAAAATACTATTTTTGGGTGGATCCTAAGTGGACTAGTTTCGGAACCAGTTACCACCATGACCACTCAGGTTGAGGAAATCTCAAACGAATACCTCAGTTCACAATAATCCCATTACTCTAATTTCCCCCCAAGCGGATAAGAGAATTAAAGCAGAAGCTATAGTCTTACCGCAACTAACAAATATGCTTCCAAGCTATCATATAAATAGCAAGCATTGGCAAAAGGTTTCACACCTAAAGCTAGCAGATCCCAACTGCAACACCCCCGCTCAAATTGACATTCTATTAGGCAGCGATCTCATACCTCAGATAATACTCGAGGGTGTTGGGAAAATTTCAAACAAACTATTGGCACAAAATACTATTTTTGGGTGGATCCTAAGTGGACTAGTTTCGGAACCAGTTACCACCATGACCACTCAGGTTGAGGAAATCTCCAACGATTACCTCAGTTCACAATAATCCCATTACTCGAATTTCCCCCCAAGCGGATAAGAGAATTAAAGCAGAAGCTATAGTCTTACCGCAACTAACAAATATGCTTCCAAGCTATCATATAAATAGCAAGCATTGGCAAAAGGTTTCACACCTAAAGCTAGCAGATCCCAACTGCAACACTCCCGCTCAAATAGACATTCTATTAGGCAGCGATCTCATACCTCAGATAATACTCGACGGTGTTGAGAAAATTTCAAACAAACTATTGGCACAAAATACTATTTTTGGGTGGCTCCTAAGAGGACTAGTTTCGGAACCAGTTACCACCATGACCACTCAGGTTGAGGAAATCTCAAACGAATACCTCAGTTCACAATAATCCCATTACTCTAATTTCCCCCCAAGCGGATAAGAGAATTAAAGCAGAAGCTATAGTCTTACCGCAACTAACAAATATGCTTCCAAGCTATCATATAAATAGCAAGCATTGGCAAAAGGTTTCACACCTAAAGCTAGCAGATCCCAACTGCAACACCCCCGCTCAAATAGACATTCTATTAGGCAGCGATCTCATACCTCAGATAATACTCGAGGGTGTTGAGAAAATTTCAAACAAACTATTGGCACAAATTACTATTTTTGGGTGGATACTAAGTGGACTAGTTTCGGAACCAGCTACCACCAGGACCACTCAGGTTGAGGAAATCTCAAACGAATACCTCAGTTCACAATAATCCCATTACTCTAATTTCCCCCCAAGCGGATAAGAGAATTAAAGCAGAAGCTATAGTCTTACCGCAACTAACAAATATGCTTCCAAGCTATCATATAAATAGCAAGCATTGGCAAAAGGTTTCACACCTAAAGCTAGCAGATCCCAACTGCAACACCCCCGCTCAAATAGACATTCTATTAGGCAGCGATCTCATACCTCAGATAATACTCGAGGGTGTTGAGAAAATTTCAAACAAACTATTGGCACAAAATACTATTTTTGGGTGGATCCTAAGTGGACTAGTTTCGGAACCAGTTACCACCATGACCACTCAGGTTGAGGAAATCTCAAACGAATACCTCAGTTCACAATAATCCCATTACTCTAATTTCCCCCCAAGCGGATAAGAGAATTAAAGCAGAAGCTATAGTCTTACCGCAACTAACAAATATGCTTCCAAGCTATCATATAAATAGCAAGCATTGGCAAAAGGTTTCACACCTAAAGCTAGCAGATCCCAACTGCAACACCCCCGCTCAAATAGACATTCTATTAGGCAGCGATCTCATACCTCCGATAATACTCGAGGGTGTTGAGAAAATTTCAAACAAACTATTGGCACAAAATACTATTTTTGGGTGGATCCTAAGTGGACTAGTTTCGGAACCAGTTACCACCATGACCACTCAGGTTGAGGAAATCTCAAACGAATACCTCAGTTCACAATAATCCCATTACTCTAATTTCCCCCCAAGCGGATAAGAGAATTAAAGCAGAAGCTATAGTCTTACCGCAACTAATAAATATGCTTCCCAGCTATCATATAAATAGCAAGCATTGGCAAAAGGTTTCACACCTAAAGCTAGCAGATCCCAACTGCAACACCCCCGCTCAAATAGACATTCTATTAGGCAGCGATCTCATACCTCCGATAATACTCGAGGGTGTTGAGAAAATTTCAAACAAACTATTGGCACAAAATACTATTTTTGGGTGGATCCTAAGTGGACTAGTTTCGGAACCAGTTACCACCATGACCACTAAGGTTGAGGAAATCTCAAACGAATACCTCAGTTCACAATAATCCCATTACTCTAATTTCCCCCCAAGCGGATAAGAGAATTAAAGCAGAAGCTATAGTCTTACCGCAACTAACAAATATGCTTCCCAGCTATCATATAAATAGCAAGCATTGGCAAAAGGTTTCACACCTAAAGCTAGCAGATCCCAACTGCAACACCCCCGCTCAAATAGACATTCTATTAGGCAGCGATCTCATACCTCCGATAATACTCGAGGGTGTTGAGAAAATTTCAAACAAACTATTGGCACAAAATACTATTTTTGGGTGGATCCTAAGTGGACTAGTTTCGAAACCAGTTACCACCATGACCACTCAGGTTGAGGAAATCTCAAACGAATACCTCAGTTCACAATAATCCCATTACTCTAATTTCCCCCCAAGCGGATAAGAGAATTAAAGCAGAAGCTATAGTCTTACCGCAACTAACAAATATGCTTCCAAGCTATCATATAAATAGCAAGCATTGGCAAAAGGTTTCACACCTAAAGCTAGCAGATCCCAACTGCAACACTTCCTCTCAAATAGACATTCTATTAGGCAGCGATCTCATACCTCAGATAATACTCGAGGGTGTTGAGAAAATTTCAAACAAACTATTGGCACAAAATACTATTTTAGGGTGGATACTAAGTGGACTAGTTTCGGAACCAGTTACCACCATGACCACTCAGGTTGAGGAAATCTCAAACGAATACCTCAGTTCACAATAATCCCATTACTCTAATTTCCCCCCAAGCGGATAAGAGAATTAAAGCAGAAGCTATAGTCTTACCGCAACTAACAAATATGCTTCCAAGCTATCATATAAATAGCAAGCATTGGCAAAAGGTTTCACACCTAAAGCTAGCAGATCCCACCTGCAACACCCCCGCTCAAATTGACGTTCTATTAGGCAGCGATCTCATACCTCAGATAATACTCGAGGGTGTTGGGAAAATTTCAAACAAACTATTGGCACAAAATACTATTTTTGGGTGGATCCTAAGCGGACTAGTTTCGAAACCAGTTACCACCATGACCACTCAGGTTGAGGAAATCTCAAACGAATACCTCAGTTCACAATAATCCCATTACTCTAATTTCCCCCCAAGCGGATAAGAGAATTAAAGCAGAAGCTATAGTCTTACCGCAACTAACAAATATGCTTCCAAGCTATCATATAAATAGCAAGCATTGGTAAAAGGTTTCACACCTAAAGCTAGCAGATCCCAACTGCAACACCCCCGCTCAAATAGACATTCTATTAGGCAGCGATCTCATACCTCAGATAATACTCGAGGGTGTTGAGAAAATTTCAAACAAACTATTGGCACAAAATACTATTTTTGGGTGGATCCTAAGTGGACTAGTTTCGGAACCAGTTACCACTCAGGTTGAGGAAATCTCAAACGAATACCTCAGTTCACAATAATCCCATTACTCTAATTTCCCCCCAAGCGGATAAGAGAATTAAAGCAGAAGCTATAGTCTTACCGCAACTAACAAATATGCTTCCAAGCTATCATATAAATAGCAAGCATTGGTAAAAGGTTTCACACCTAAAGCTAGCAGATCCCAACTGCAACACCCCCGCTCAAATAGACATTCTATTAGGCAGCGATCTCATACCTCAGATAATACTCGAGGGTGTTGAGAAAATTTCAAACAAACTATTGGCACAAATTACTATTTTTGGGTGGATACTAAGTGGACTAGTTTCGGAACCAGCTACCACCAGGACCACTCAGGTTGAGGAAATCTCAAACGAATACCTCAGTTCACAATAATCCCATTACTCTAATTTCCCCCCAAGCGGATAAGAGAATTAAAGCAGAAGCTATAGTCTTACCGCAACTAACAAATATGCTTCCAAGCTATCATATAAATAGCAAGCATTGGCAAAAGGTTTCACACCTAAAGCTATCAGATCCCAACTGCAACACCCCCGCTCAAATAGACATTCTATTAGGCAGCGATCTCATACCTCAGATAATACTCAAGGGTGTTGAGAAAATTTCAAACAAACTATTGGCACAAAATACTATTTTTGGGTGGATCCTAAGTGGACTAGTTTCGGAACCAGTTACCACCATGACCACTCAGGTTGAGGAAATCTCAAACGAATACCTCAGTTCACAATAATCCCATTACTCTAATTTCCCCCCAAGCGGATAAGAGAATTAAAGCAGAAGCTATAGTCTTACCGCAACTAACAAATATGCTTCCAAGCTATCATATAAATAGCAAGCATTGGTAAAAGGTTTCACACCTAAAGCTAGCAGATCCCAACTGCAACACCCCCGCTCAAATAGACATTCTATTAGGCAGCGATCTCATACCTCAGATAATACTCGAGGGTGTTGAGAAAATTTCAAACAAACTATTGGCACAAAATACTATTTTTGGGTGGATCCTAAGTGAACTAGTTTCGGAACCAGTTACCACCATGACCACTCAGGTTGAGGAAATCTCAAACGAATACCTCAGTTCACAATAATCCCATTACTCTAATTTCCCCCCAAGCGGATAAGAGAATTAAAGCAGAAGCTATAGTCTTACCGCAACTAACAAATATGCTTCCCAGCTATCATATAAATAGCAAGCATTGGCAAAAGGTTTCACACCTAAAGCTAGCAGATCCCAACTGCAACACTTCCTCTCAAATAGACATTCTATTAGGCAGCGATCTCATACCTCAGATAATACTCGAGGGTGTTGAGGAAATTTCAAACAAACTATTGGCACAAAATACTATTTGAGGGTGGATAATAAGTGGACTAGTTTCGGAACCAGTTACCACCATGACCACTCAGGTTGAGGAAATCTCAAACGAATACCTCAGTTCACAATAATCCCATTACTCTAATTTCCCCCCAAGCGGATAAGAGAATTAAAGCAGAAGCTATAGTCTTACCGCAACTAACAAATATGCTTCCAAGCTATCATATAAATAGCAAGCATTGGCAAAAGGTTTCACACCTAAAGCTAGCAGATCCCAACTGCAACACCCCCGCTCAAATAGACATTCTATTAGGCAGCGATCTCATACCTCAGATAATACTCGACGGTGTTGAGAAAATTTCAAACAAACTATTGGCACAAAATACTATTTTTGGGTGGCTCCTAAGAGGACTAGTTTCGGAACCAGTTACCACCATGACCACTCAGGTTGAGGAAATCTCAAACGAATACCTCAGTTCACAATAATCCCATTACTCTAATTTCCCCCCAAGCGGATAAGAGAATTAAAGCAGAAGCTATAGTCTTACCGCAACTAACAAATATGCTTCCAAGCTATCATATAAATAGCAAGCATTGGCAAAAGGTTTCACACCTAAAGCTAGCAGATCCCAACTGCAACACCCCCGCTCAAATAGACATTCTATTAGGCAGCGATCTCATACCTCAGATAATACTCGAGGGTGTTGAGAAAATTTCAAACAAACTATTGGCACAAATTACTATTTTTGGGTGGATACTAAGTGGACTAGTTTCGGAACCAGCTACCACCATGACCACTCAGGTTGAGGAAATCTCAAACGAATACCTCGGTTCACAATAATCCCATTACTCTAATTTCCCCCCAAGCGGATAAGAGAATTAAAGCAGAAGCTATAGTCTTACCGCAACTAACAAATATGCTTCCAAGCTATCATATAAATAGCAAGCATTGGCAAAAGGTTTCACACCTAAAGCTAGCAGATCCCAACTGCAACACCCCCGCTCAAATAGACATTCTATTAGGCAGCGATCTCATACCTCAGATAATACTCGAGGGTGTTGAGAAAATTTCAAACAAACTATTGGCACAAAATACTATTTTTGGGTGGATCCTAAGTGGACTACTTTCGGAACCAGTTACCACCATGACCACTCAGGTTGAGGAAATCTCCAACGATTACCTCAGTTCACAATAATCCCATTACTCGAATTTCCCCCCAAGCGGATAAGAGAATTAAAGCAGAAGCTATAGTCTTACCGCAACTAACAAATATGCTTCCAAGCTATCATATAAATAGCAAGCATTGGCAAAAGGTTTCACACCTAAAGCTAGCAGATCCCACCTGCAACACCCCCGCTCAAATTGACGTTCTATTAGGCAGCGGTCTCATACCTCAGATAATACTCAAGGGTGTTGAGAAAATTTCAAACAAACTATTGGCACAAAATACTATTTTTGGGTGGATACTAAGTGGACTAGTTTCGGAACCAGCTACCACCATGACCACTCAGGTTGAGGAAATCTCAAACGAATACCTCAGTTCACAATAATCCCATTACTCTAATTTCCCCCCAAGCGGATAAGAGAATTAAAGCAGAAGCTATAGTCTTACCGCAACTAACAAATATGCTTCCAAGCTATCATATAAATAGCAAGCATTGGCAAAAGGTTTCACACCTAAAGCTATCAGATCCCAACTGCAACACCCCCGCTCAAATAGACATTCTATTAGGCAGCGATCTCATACCTCAGATAATACTCGAGGGTGTTGAGAAAATTTCAAACAAACTATTGGCACAAAATACTATTTTTGGGTGGATCCTAAGTGGACTAGTTTCGGAACCAGTTACCACCATGACCACTCAGGTTGAGGAAATCTCAAACGAATACCTCAGTTCACAATAATCCCATTACTCTAATTTCCCCCCAAGCGGATAAGAGAATTAAAGCAGAAGCTATAGTCTTACCGCAACTAACAAATATGCTTCCAAGCTATCATATAAATAGCAAGCATTGGCAAAAGGTTTCACACCTAAAGCTAGCAGATCCCAACTGCAACACCCCCGCTCAAATTGACATTCTATTAGGCAGCGATCTCATACCTCAGATAATACTCGAGGGTGTTGGGAAAATTTCAAACAAACTATTGGCACAAAATACTATTTTTGGGTGGATCCTAAGTGGACTAGTTTCGGAACCAGTTACCACCATGACCACTCAGGTTGAGGAAATCTCCAACGATTACCTCAGTTCACAATAATCCCATTACTCGAATTTCCCCCCAAGCGGATAAGAGAATTAAAGCAGAAGCTATAGTCTTACCGCAACTAACAAATATGCTTCCAAGCTATCATATAAATAGCAAGCATTGGCAAAAGGTTTCACACCTAAAGCTAGCAGATCCCAACTGCAACACTCCCGCTCAAATAGACATTCTATTAGGCAGCGATCTCATACCTCAGATAATACTCGACGGTGTTGAGAAAATTTCAAACAAACTATTGGCACAAAATACTATTTTTGGGTGGCTCCTAAGAGGACTAGTTTCGGAACCAGTTACCACCATGACCACTCAGGTTGAGGAAATCTCAAACGAATACCTCAGTTCACAATAATCCCATTACTCTAATTTCCCCCCAAGCGGATAAGAGAATTAAAGCAGAAGCTATAGTCTTACCGCAACTAACAAATATGCTTCCAAGCTATCATATAAATAGCAAGCATTGGCAAAAGGTTTCACACCTAAAGCTAGCAGATCCCAACTGCAACACCCCCGCTCAAATAGACATTCTATTAGGCAGCGATCTCATACCTCAGATAATACTCGAGGGTGTTGAGAAAATTTCAAACAAACTATTGGCACAAATTACTATTTTTGGGTGGATACTAAGTGGACTAGTTTCGGAACCAGCTACCACCATGACCACTCAGGTTGAGGAAATCTCAAACGAATACCTCGGTTCACAATAATCCCATTACTCTAATTTCCCCCCAAGCGGATAAGAGAATTAAAGCAGAAGCTATAGTCTTACCGCAACTAACAAATATGCTTCCAAGCTATCATATAAATAGCAAGCATTGGCAAAAGGTTTCACACCTAAAGCTAGCAGATCCCAACTGCAACACCCCCGCTCAAATAGACATTCTATTAGGCAGCGATCTCATACCTCAGATAATACTCGACGGTGTTGAGAAAATTTCAAACAAACTATTGGCACAAAATACTATTTTTGGGTGGCTCCTAAGAGGACTAGTTTCGGAACCAGTTACCACCATGACCACTCAGGTTGAGGAAATCTCAAACGAATACCTCAGTTCACAATAATCCCATTACTCTAATTTCCCCCCAAGCGGATAAGAGAATTAAAGCAGAAGCTATAGTCTTACCGCAACTAACAAATATGCTTCCAAGCTATCATATAAATAGCAAGCATTGGCAAAAGGTTTCACACCTAAAGCTAGCAGATCCCAACTGCAACACCCCCGCTCAAATAGACATTCTATTAGGCAGCGATCTCATACCTCAGATAATACTCGAGGGTGTTGAGAAAATTTCAAACAAACTATTGGCACAAATTACTATTTTTGGGTGGATACTAAGTGGACTAGTTTCGGAACCAGCTACCACCATGACCACTCAGGTTGAGGAAATCTCAAACGAATACCTCGGTTCACAATAATCCCATTACTCTAATTTCCCCCCAAGCGGATAAGAGAATTAAAGCAGAAGCTATAGTCTTACCGCAACTAACAAATATGCTTCCAAGCTATCATATAAATAGCAAGCATTGGCAAAAGGTTTCACACCTAAAGCTAGCAGATCCCAACTGCAACACCCCCGCTCAAATAGACATTCTATTAGGCAGCGATCTCATACCTCAGATAATACTCGAGGGTGTTGAGAAAATTTCAAACAAACTATTGGCACAAAATACTATTTTTGGGTGGATCCTAAGTGGACTACTTTCGGAACCAGTTACCACCATGACCACTCAGGTTGAGGAAATCTCCAACGATTACCTCAGTTCACAATAATCCCATTACTCGAATTTCCCCCCAAGCGGATAAGAGAATTAAAGCAGAAGCTATAGTCTTACCGCAACTAACAAATATGCTTCCAAGCTATCATATAAATAGCAAGCATTGGCAAAAGGTTTCACACCTAAAGCTAGCAGATCCCACCTGCAACACCCCCGCTCAAATTGACGTTCTATTAGGCAGCGGTCTCATACCTCAGATAATACTCAAGGGTGTTGAGAAAATTTCAAACAAACTATTGGCACAAAATACTATTTTTGGGTGGATACTAAGTGGACTAGTTTCGGAACCAGCTACCACCATGACCACTCAGGTTGAGGAAATCTCAAACGAATACCTCAGTTCACAATAATCCCATTACTCTAATTTCCCCCCAAGCGGATAAGAGAATTAAAGCAGAAGCTATAGTCTTACCGCAACTAACAAATATGCTTCCAAGCTATCATATAAATAGCAAGCATTGGCAAAAGGTTTCACACCTAAAGCTATCAGATCCCAACTGCAACACCCCCGCTCAAATAGACATTCTATTAGGCAGCGATCTCATACCTCAGATAATACTCGAGGGTGTTGAGAAAATTTCAAACAAACTATTGGCACAAAATACTATTTTTGGGTGGATCCTAAGTGGACTAGTTTCGGAACCAGTTACCACCATGACCACTCAGGTTGAGGAAATCTCAAACGAATACCTCAGTTCACAATAATCCCATTACTCTAATTTCCCCCCAAGCGGATAAGAGAATTAAAGCAGAAGCTATAGTCTTACCGCAACTAACAAATATGCTTCCAAGCTATCATATAAATAGCAAGCATTGGCAAAAGGTTTCACACCTAAAGCTAGCAGATCCCAACTGCAACACCCCCGCTCAAATTGACATTCTATTAGGCAGCGATCTCATACCTCAGATAATACTCGAGGGTGTTGGGAAAATTTCAAACAAACTATTGGCACAAAATACTATTTTTGGGTGGATCCTAAGTGGACTAGTTTCGGAACCAGTTACCACCATGACCACTCAGGTTGAGGAAATCTCCAACGATTACCTCAGTTCACAATAATCCCATTACTCGAATTTCCCCCCAAGCGGATAAGAGAATTAAAGCAGAAGCTATAGTCTTACCGCAACTAACAAATATGCTTCCAAGCTATCATATAAATAGCAAGCATTGGCAAAAGGTTTCACACCTAAAGCTAGCAGATCCCAACTGCAACACTCCCGCTCAAATAGACATTCTATTAGGCAGCGATCTCATACCTCAGATAATACTCGACGGTGTTGAGAAAATTTCAAACAAACTATTGGCACAAAATACTATTTTTGGGTGGCTCCTAAGAGGACTAGTTTCGGAACCAGTTACCACCATGACCACTCAGGTTGAGGAAATCTCAAACGAATACCTCAGTTCACAATAATCCCATTACTCTAATTTCCCCCCAAGCGGATAAGAGAATTAAAGCAGAAGCTATAGTCTTACCGCAACTAACAAATATGCTTCCAAGCTATCATATAAATAGCAAGCATTGGCAAAAGGTTTCACACCTAAAGCTAGCAGATCCCAACTGCAACACCCCCGCTCAAATAGACATTCTATTAGGCAGCGATCTCATACCTCAGATAATACTCGAGGGTGTTGAGAAAATTTCAAACAAACTATTGGCACAAATTACTATTTTTGGGTGGATACTAAGTGGACTAGTTTCGGAACCAGCTACCACCATGACCACTCAGGTTGAGGAAATCTCAAACGAATACCTCGGTTCACAATAATCCCATTACTCTAATTTCCCCCCAAGCGGATAAGAGAATTAAAGCAGAAGCTATAGTCTTACCGCAACTAACAAATATGCTTCCAAGCTATCATATAAATAGCAAGCATTGGCAAAAGGTTTCACACCTAAAGCTAGCAGATCCCAACTGCAACACCCCCGCTCAAATTGACATTCTATTAGGCAGCGATCTCATACCTCAGATAATACTCGAGGGTGTTGGGAAAATTTCAAACAAACTATTGGCACAAAATACTATTTTTGGGTGGATCCTAAGTGGACTAGTTTCGGAACCAGTTACCACCATGACCACTCAGGTTGAGGAAATCTCCAACGATTACCTCAGTTCACAATAATCCCATTACTCGAATTTCCCCCCAAGCGGATAAGAGAATTAAAGCAGAAGCTATAGTCTTACCGCAACTAACAAATATGCTTCCAAGCTATCATATAAATAGCAAGCATTGGCAAAAGGTTTCACACCTAAAGCTATCAGATCCCAACTGCAACACCCCCGCTCAAATTGACGTTCTATTAGGCAGCGGTCTCATACCTCAGATAATACTCAAGGGTGTTGAGAAAATTTCAAACAAACTATTGGCACAAAATACTATTTTTGGGTGGATACTAAGTGGACTAGTTTCGGAACCAGCTACCACCATGACCACTCAGGTTGAGGAAATCTCAAACGAATACCTCAGTTCACAATAATCCCATTACTCTAATTTCCCCCCAAGCGGATAAGAGAATTAAAGCAGAAGCTTTAGTCTTACCGCAACTAACAAATATGCTTCCAAGCTATCATATAAATAGCAAGCATTGGCAAAAGGTTTCACACCTAAAGCTATCAGATCCCAACTGCAACACCCCCGCTCAAATAGACATTCTATTAGGCAGCGATCTCATACCTCAGATAATACTCGAGGGTGTTGAGAAAATTTCAAACAAACTATTGGCACAAAATACTATTTTTGGGTGGATCCTAAGTGGACTAGTTTCGGAACCAGTTACCACCATGACCACTCAGGTTGAGGAAATCTCAAACGAATACCTCAGTTCACAATAATCCCATTACTCTAATTTCCCCCCAAGCGGATAAGAGAATTAAAGCAGAAGCTATAGTCTTACCGCAACTAACAAATATGCTTCCAAGCTATCATATAAATAGCAAGCATTGGTAAAAGGTTTCACACCTAAAGCTAGCAGATCCCAACTGCAACACCCCCGCTCAAATAGACATTCTATTAGGCAGCGATCTCATACCTCAGATAATACTCGAGGGTGTTGAGAAAATTTCAAACAAACTATTGGCACAAAATACTATTTGAGGGTGGATAATAAGTGGACTAGTTTCGGAACCAGTTACCACCATGACCACTCAGGTTGAGGAAATCTCAAACGAATACCTCAGTTCACAATAATCCCATTACTCTAATTTCCCCCCAAGCGGATAAGAGAATTAAAGCAGAAGCTATAGTCTTACCGCAACTAACAAATATGCTTCCAAGCTATCATATAAATAGCAAGCATTGGCAAAAGGTTTCACACCTAAAGCTAGCAGATCCCAACTGCAACACCCCCGCTCAAATTGACATTCTATTAGGCAGCGATCTCATACCTCAGATAATACTCGAAGGTGTTGAGAAAATTTCAAACAAAATATTGGCACAAACTACTATTTTTGGGTGGATCCCAAGTGGACTAGTTTCGGAACCAGTTACCACCATGACCACTCAGGTTGAGGAAATCTCCAACGAATACCTCAGTTCACAATCATCCCATTACTCGAATTTCCCCCCAAGCGGATAAGAGAATTAAAGCAGAAGCTATAGTCTTACCGCAACTAACAAATATGCTTCCAAGCTATCATATAAATAGCAAGCATTGGCAAAAGGTTTCACACCTAAAGCTAGCAGATCTCAACTGCAACACCCCCGCTCAAATTGACATTCTATTAGGCAGCGATCTCATACCTCAGATAATACTGGAGGGTGTTGGGAAAATTTCAAACAAACTATTGGCACAAAATACTATTTTTGGGTGGATCCTAAGTGGACTAGTTTCGGAACCAGTTACCACCATGACCACTCAGGTTGAGGAAATCTCCAACGAATATCTCAGTTCACAATCATCCCATTACTCGAATTTCCCCCCAAGCGGATAAGAGAATTAAAGCAGAAGCTATAGTCTTACCGCAACTAACAAATATGCTTCCAAGCTATCATATAAATAGCAAGCATTGGCAAAAGGTTTCACACCTAAAGCTAGCAGATCCCACCTGCAACACCCCCGCTCAAATTGACGTTCTATTAGGCAGCGATCTCATACCTCAGATAATACTCAAGGGTGTTGAGAAAATTTCAAACAAACTATTGGCACAAAATACTATTTTTGGGTGGATACTAAGTGGACTAGTTTCGGAACCAGCTACCACCATGACCACTCAGGTTGAGGAAATCTCAAACGAATACCTCAGTTCACAATAATCCCATTCCTCTAATTTCCCCCCAAGCGGATAAGAGAATTAAAGCAGAAGCTATAGTCTTACCGCAACTAACAAATATGCTTCCAAGCTATCATATAAATAGCAAGCATTGGCAAAAGGTTTCACACCTAAAGCTATCAGATCCCAACTGCAACACCCCCGCTCAAATAGACATTCTATTAGGCAGCGGTCTCATACCTCAGATAATACTCGAGGGTGTTGAGAAAATTTCAAACAAACTATTGGCACAAAATACTATTTTTGGGTGGATCCTAAGTGGACTAGTTTCGAAACCAGTTCCCACCATGACCACTCAGGTTGAGGAAATCTCAAACGAATACCTCAGTTCACAATAATCCCATTACTCTAATTTCCCCCCAAGCGGATAAGAGAATTAAAGCAGAAGCTATAGTCTTACCGCAACTAATAAATATGCTTCCCAGCTATCATATAAATAGCAAGCATTGGCAAAAGGTTTCACACCTAAAGCTAGCAGATCCCAACTGCAACACCCCCGCTCAAATAGACATTCTATTAGGCAGCGATCTCATACCTCCGATAATACTCGAGGGTGTTGAGAAAATTTCAAACAAACTATTGGCACAAAATACTATTTTTGGGTGGATCCTAAGTGGACTAGTTTCGGAACCAGTTACCACCATGACCACTAAGGTTGAGGAAATCTCAAACGAATACCTCAGTTCACAATAATCCCATTACTCTAATTTCCCCCCAAGCGGATAAGAGAATTAAAGCAGAAGCTATAGTCTTACCGCAACTAACAAATATGCTTCCCAGCTATCATATAAATAGCAAGCATTGGCAAAAGGTTTCACACCTAAAGCTAGCAGATCCCAACTGCAACACCCCCGCTCAAATAGACATTCTATTAGGCAGCGATCTCATACCTCCGATAGTACTCGAGTTTGTTGAGAAAATTTCAAACAAACTATTGGCACAAAATACTATTTTTGGGTGGATCCTAAGTGGACTAGTTTCGAAACCAGTTACCACCATGACCACTCAGGTTGAGGAAATCTCAAACGAATACCTCAGTTCACAATAATCCCATTACTCTAATTTCCCCCCAAGCGGATAAGAGAATTAAAGCAGAAGCTATAGTCTTACCGCAACTAACAAATATGCTTCCAAGCTATCATATAAATAGCAAGCATTGGCAAAAGATTTCACACCTAAAGCTAGCAGATCCCAACTGCAACACTTCCTCTCAAATAGACATTCTATTAGGCAGCGATCTCATACCTCAGATAATACTCGAGGGTGTTGAGAAAATTTCAAACAAACTATTGGCACAAAATACTATTTTAGGGTGGATACTAAGTGGACTAGTTTCGGAACCAGTTACCACCATGACCACTCAGGTTTAGGAAATCTCAAACGAATACCTCAGTTCACAATAATCCCATTACTCTAATTTCCCCCCAAGCGGATAAGAGAATTAAAGCAGAAGCTATAGTCTTACCGCAACTAACAAATATGCTTCCCAGCTATCATATAAATAGCAAGCATTGGCAAAAGGTTTCACACCTAAAGCTAGCAGATCCCACCTGCAACACCCCCGCTCAAATTGACGTTCTATTAGGCAGCGATCTCATACATCAGATAATACTCAAGGGTGTTGAGAAAATTTCAAACAAACTATTGGCACAAAATACTATTTTTGGGTGGATACTAAGTGGACTAGTTTCGGAACCAGCTACCACCATGACCACTCAGGTTGAGGAAATCTCAAACGAATACCTCAGTTCACAATAATCCCATTACTATAATTTCCCCCCAAGCGGATAAGAGAATTAAAGCAGAAGCTATAGTCTTACCGCAACTAACAAATATGCTTCCAAGCTCTCATATAAATAGCAAGCATTGGCAAAAGGTTTCACACCTAAAGCTATCAGATCCCAACTGCAACACCCCCGCTCAAATAGACATTCTATTAGGCAGCGATCTCATACCTCAGATAATACTCGAGGGTGTTGAGAAAATTTCAAACAAACTATTGGCACAAAATACTATTTTTGGGTGGATCCTAAGTGGACTAGTTTCGAAACCAGTTCCCACCATGACCACTCAGGTTGAGGAAATCTCAAACGAATACCTCAGTTCACAATAATCCCATTACTCTAATTTCCCCCCAAGCGGATAAGAGAATTAAAGCAGAAGCTATAGTCTTACCGCAACTAATAAATATGCTTCCCAGCTATCATATAAATAGCAAGCATTGGCAAAAGGTTTCACACCTAAAGCTAGCAGATCCCAACTGCAACACACACGCTCAAATAGACATTTTATTAGGCAGCGATCTCATACCTCCGATAATACTCGAGGGAGTTGAGAAAATTTCAAACAAACTATTGGCACAAAATACTATTTTTGGGTGGATCCTAAGTGAACTACTTTCGGAACCAGTTACCACCATGACCACTCAGGTTGAGGAAATCTCAAACGAATACCTCAGTTCACAATAATCCCATTACTCTAATTTCCCCCCAAGCGGATAAGAGAATTAAAGCAGAAGCTATAGTCTTACCGCAACTAACAAATATGCTTCCCAGCTATCATATAAATAGCAAGAATTGGCAAAAGGTTTCACAAATAAAGCTAGCAGATCCCAACTGCAACACCCTCGCTCAAATAGACATTCTATTAGGCAGCGATCTCATACTCCAGATAATACTCGAGGGTGTTGAGAAAATTTCAAACAAACTATTGGCACAAAATACTATTTTTGGGTGGATCCTAAGTGGACTAGTTTCGAAACCAGTTACCACCATGACCACTCAGGTTGAGGAAATCTCAAACGAATACCTCAGTTCACAATAATCCCATTACTCTAATTTCCCCCCAAGCGGATAAGAGAATTAAAGCAGAAGCTATAGTCTTACCGCAACTAACAAATATGCTTCCAAGCTATCATATAAATAGCAAGCATTGGCAAAAGGTTTCACACCTAAAGCTATCAGATCCCAACTGCAACACCCCCGCTCAAATAGACATTCTATTAGGCAGCGATCTCATACCTCAGATAATACTCGAGGGTGTTGAGAAAATTTCAAACAAACTATTGGCACAAAATACTATTTTTGGGTGGATCCTAAGTGAACTACTTTCGGAACCAGTTACCACCATGACCACTCAGGTTGAGGAAATCTCAAACGAATACCTCAGTTCACAATAATCCCATTACTCGAATTTCCCCCCAAGCGGATAAGAGAATTAAAGCAGAAGCTATAGTCTTACCGCAACTAACAAATATGCTTCCAAGCTATCATATAAATAGCAAGCATTGGCAAAAGGTTTCACACCTAAAGCTAGCAGATCCCAACTGCAACACCCCCGCTCAAATAGACATTCTATTAGGCAGCGATCTCATACCTCAGATAATACTCGAGGGTTTTGAGAAAATTTCAAACAAACTATTGGCACAAAATACTATTTTTGGGTGGATCCTAAGTGGACTAGTTTCGGAACCAGTTACCACCATGACCACTCAGGTTGAGGAAATCTCAAACGAATACCTCAATTTCAAACAAGCTATTGGCACAAAATACTATTTTTGGGTGGATCCTAAGTGGACTAGTTTCGGAACCAGTTCCCACCATGACCACTCAGGTTGAGGAAATCTCAAACGAATACCTCAGTTCACAATAATCCCATTACTCTAATTTCCCCCCAAGCGGATAAGAGAATTAAAGCAGAAGCTATAGTCTTACCGCAACTAACAAATATGCTTCCCAGCTATCATATAAATAGCAAGCATTGGCAAAAGGTTTCACACCTAAAGCTAGCAGATCCCAACTGCAACACCCCCGCTCAAATAGACATTCTATTAGGCAGCGATCTCATACCTCCGATAATACTCGAGGGTGTTGAGAAAATTTCAAACAAACTATTGGCACAAAATACTATTTTTGGGTGGATCCTAAGTGGACTAGTTTCGGAACCAGTTACCACCATGACCACTAAGGTTGAGGAAATCTCAAACGAATACCTCAGTTCACAATAATCCCATTACTCTAATTTCCCCCCAAGCGGATAAGAGAATTAAAGCAGAAGCTATAGTCTTACCGCAACTAACAAATATGCTTCCCAGCTATCATATAAATAGCAAGCATTGGCAAAAGGTTTCACACCTAAAGCTAGCAGATCCCAACTGCAACACCCCCGCTCAAATAGACATTCTATTAGGCAGCGATCTCATACCTCAGATAATACTCGAGGGTGTTGAGAAAATTTCAAACAAACTATTGGCACAAAATACTATTTTTGGGTGGATACTAAGTGAACTAGTTTCGAAACCAGTTACCACCATGACCACTCAGGTTGAGGAAATCTCAAACGAATACCTCAGTTCACAATAATCCCATTACTCTAATTTCCCCCCAAGCGGATAAGAGAATTAAAGCAGAAGCTATAGTCTTACCGCAACTAACAAATATGCTTCCAAGCTATCATATAAATAGCAAGCATTGGCAAAAGGTTTCACACCTAAAGCTATCAGATCCCAACTGCAACACCCCCGCTCAAATAGACATTCTATTAGGCAGCGATCTCATACCTCAGATAATACTCGAGGGTGTTGAGAAAATTTCAAACAAACTATTGGCACAAAATACTATTTTTGGGTGGATCCTAAGTGAACTACTTTCGGAACCAGTTACCACCATGACCACTCAGGTTGAGGAAATCTCAAACGAATACCTCAGTTCACAATAATCCCATTACTCGAATTTCCCCCCAAGCGGATAAGAGAATTAAAGCAGAAGCTATAGTCTTACCGCAACTAACAAATATGCTTCCAAGCTATCATATAAATAGCAAGCATTGGCAAAAGGTTTCACACCTAAAGCTAGCAGATCCTAACTGCAACACACCCGCTCAAATAGACATTCTATTAGGCAGCGATCTCATACCTCAGATAATACTCGAGGGTGTTGAGAAAATTTCAAACAAACTATTGGCACAAAATACTATTTTTGGGTGGATCCTAAGTGGACTAGTTTCGGAACCAGTTACCACCATGACCACTCAGGTTGAGGAAATCTCAAACGAATACCTCAGTTCACAATAATCCCATTACTCGAATTTCCCCCCAAGCGGATAAGAGAATTAAAGCAGAAGCTATAGTCTTACCGCAACTAACAAATATGCTTCCAAGCTATCATATAAATAGCAAGCATTGGCAAAAGGTTTCACACCTAAAGCTATCAGATCCCAACTGCAACACCCCCGCTCAAATAGACATTCTATTAGGCAGCGATCTCATACCTCAGATAATACTCGAGGGTCTTGAGAAAATTTCAAACAAACTATTGGCACAAAATACTATTTTTGGGTGGATCCTAAGTGAACTACTTTCGGAACCAGTTACCACCATGACCACTCAGGTTGAGGAAATCTCAAACGAATACCTCAGTTCACAATAATCCCATTACTCGAATTTCCCCCCAAGCGGATAAGAGAATTAAAGCAGAAGCTATAGTCTTACCGCAACTAACAAATATGCTTCCAAGCTATCATATAAATAGAAAGCATTGGCAAAAGGTTTCACACCTAAAGCTAGCAGATCCCAACTGCAACACCCCCGCTCAAATAGACATTCTATTAGGCAGCGATCTCATACCTCAGATAATACTCGAGGGTGTTGAGAAAATTTCAAACAAACTATTGGCACAAAATACTATTTTTGGGTGGATCTTAAGTGAACTAGTTTCGGAACCAGTTACCACCATGACCACTCAGGTTGAGGAAATCTCAAACGAATACCTCAGTTCACAATAATCCCATTACTCTAATTTCCCCCCAAGCGGATAAGAGAATTAAAGCAGAAGCTATAGTCTTACCGCAACTAACAAATATGCTTCCCAGCTATCATATAAATAGCAAGCATTGGCAAAAGGTTTCACACCTAAAGCTAGCAGATCCCAACTGCAACACCCCCTCTCAAATAGACATTCTATTAGGCAGCGATCTCATACCTCAGATAATACTCGAGGGTGTTGAGAAAATTTCAAACAAACTATTGGCACAAAATACTATTTTAGGGTGGATACTAAGTGGACTAGTTTCGGAACCAGTTACCACCATGACCACTCAGGTTGAGGAAATCTCAAACGAATACCTCAGTTCACAATAATCCCATTACTCTAATTTCCCCCCAAGCGGATAAGAGAATTAAAGCAGAAGCTATAGTCTTACCGCAACTAACAAATATGCTTCCAAGCTATCATATAAATAGCAAGCATTGGCAAAAGGTTTCACACCTAAAGCTAGCAGATCCCAACTGCAACACCCCCGCTCAAATAGACATTCTATTAGTCAGCGATCTCATACCTCAGAGGTGTTGAGAAACTCGAGGGTGTTGAGAAAATTTCAAACAAACTATTGGCACAAAATACTATTTTTGGGTGGATCCTAAGTGGACTAGTTTCGGAACCAGTTACCACCATGACCACTCAGGTTGAGGAAATCTCAAACGAATACCTCAGTTCACAATAATCCCATTACTCGAATTTCCCCCCAAGCGGCTAAGAGAATTAAAGCAGAAGCTATAGTCTTACCGCAACTAACAAATATGCTTCCAAGCTATCATATAAATAGCAAGCATTGGCAAAAGGTTTCACACCTAAAGCTAGCAGATCCCACCTGCAACACCCCTGCTCAAATAGACATTCTATTAGGCAGCGATCTCATACCTCAGATAATACTCGAAGGTGTTGAGAAAATTTCAAACAAAATATTGGCAAAAACTACTATTTTTGGGTGGATCCCAAGTGGACTAGCTTCGGAACCAGTTACCACCATGACCACTCAGGTTGAGGAAATCTCTATAGTCTTACCGAATTTCCCCCCAAGCGGCTAAGAGAATTAAAGCAGAAGCTATAGTCTTACCGCAACTAACAAATATGCTTCCCAGCTATCATATAAATAGCAAGCATTGGCAAAAGGTTTCACACCTAAAGCTAGCAGATCCCAACTGCAACACCCCCGCTCAAATAGACATTCTATTAGGCAGCGATCTCATACCTCCAAAAATACTCGAGGGTGTTGAGAAAATTTCAAACAAACTATTGGCACAAAATACTATTTTTGGGTGGATCCTAAGTGGACTAGTTTCGGAACCAGTTACCACCATGACCACTAAGGTTGAGGAAATCTCAAACGAATACCTCAGTTCACAATAATCCCATTACTCTTATTTCCCCCCAAGCGGATAAGAGAATTAAAGCAGAAGCTATAGTCTTACCGCAACTAACAAATATGCTTCCCAGCTATCATATAAATAGCAAGCATTGGCAAAAGGTTTCACACCTAAAGCTAGCAGATCCCAACTGCAACACACCCGCTCAAATAGACATTCTGTTAGGCAGCGATCTCATACCTCAGATAATACTCGAGGGTGTTGAGAAAATTTCAAACAAACTATTGGCACAAAATACTATTTTTGGGTGGATACTAAGTGGACTAGTTTCGAAACCAGTTACCACCATGACCACTCAGGTTGAGGAAATCTCAAACGAATACCTCAGTTCACAATAATCCCATTACTCTAATTTCCCCCCAAGCGGATAAGAGAATTAAAGCAGAAGCTATAGTCTTACCGCAACTAACAAATATGCTTCCAAGCTATCATATAAATAGCAAGCATTGGCAAAAGGTTTCACACCTAAAGCTATCAGATCCCAACTGCAACACCCCCGCTCAAATAGACATTCTATTAGGCAGCGATCTCATACCTCCGATAATACTCGAGGGTGTTGAGAAAATTTCAAACAAACTATTGGCACAAAATACTATTTTTGGGTGGATCCTAAGTGAACTACTTTCGGAACCAGTTACCACCATGACCACTCAGGTTGAGGAAATCTCAAACGAATACCTCAGTTCACAATAATCCCATTACTCGAATTTCCCCCCAAGCGGATAAGAGAATTAAAGCAGAAGCTATAGTCTTACCGCAACTAACAAATATGCTTCCAAGCTATCATATAAATAGCAAGCATTGGCAAAAGGTTTCACACCTAAAGCTAGCAGATCCCAACTGCAACACACCCGCTCAAATAGACATTCTATTAGGCAGCGATCTCATACCTCAGATAATACTCGAGGGTGTTGAGAAAATTTCAAACAAACTATTGGCACAAAATACTATTTTTGGGTGGATCCTAAGTGGACTAGTTTCGGAACCAGTTACCACCATGACCACTCAGGTTGAGGAAATCTCAAACGTATACCTCAGTTCACAATAATCCCATTACTCGAATTTCCCCCCAAGCGGATAAGAGAATTAAAGCAGAAGCTATAGTCTTACCGCAACTAACAAATATGCTTCCAAGCTATCATATAAATAGCAAGCATTGGCAAAAGGTTTCACACCTAAAGCTATCAGATCCCAACTGCAACACCCCCGCTCAAATAGACATTCTATTAGGCAGCGATCTCATACCTCAGATAATACTCGAGGGTGTTGAGAAAATTTCAAACAAACTATTGGCACAAAATACTATTTTTGGGTGGATCCTAAGTGAACTACTTTCGGAACCAGTTACCACCATGACCACTCAGGTTGAGGAAATCTCAAACGAATACCTCAGTTCACAATAATCCCATTACTCGAATTTCCCCCCAAGCGGATAAGAGAATTAAAGCAGAAGCTATAGTCTTACCGCAACTAACAAATATGCTTCCAAGCTATCATATAAATAGCAAGCATTGGCAAAAGGTTTCACACCTAAAGCTAGCAGATCCCAACTGCAACACCCCCGCTCAAATAGACATTCTATTAGGCAGCGATCTCATACCTCAGATAATACTCGAGGGTGTTGAGAAAATTTCAAACAAACTATTGGCACAAAATACTATTTTTGGGTGGATCCTAAGTGAACTAGTTTCGGAACCAGTTACCACCATGACCACTCAGGTTGAGTAAATCTCAAACGAATACCTCAGTTCACAATAATCCCATTACTCTAATTTCCCCCCAAGCGGATAAGAGAATTAAAGCAGAAGCTATAGTCTTACCGCAACTAACAAATATGCTTCCCAGCTATCATATAAATAGCAAGCATTGGTAAAAGGTTTCACACCTAAAGCTAGCAGATCCCAACTGCAACACTTCCTCTCAAAGAGACATTCTATTAGGCAGCGATCTCATACCTCAGATAATACTCGAGGGTGTTGAGAAAATTTCAAACAAACTATTGGCACAAAATACTATTTTAGGGTGGATACTAAGTGGACTAGTTTCGGAACCAGTTACCACCATGACCACTCAGGTTGAGGAAATCTCAAACGAATACCTCAGTTCACAATAATCCCATTACTCTAATTTCCCCCCAAGCGGATAAGAGAATTAAAGCAGAAGCTATAGTCTTACCGCAACTAACAAATATGCTTCCAAGCTATCATATAAATAGCAAGCATTGGCAAAAGGTTTCACACCTAAAGCTAGCAGATCCCAACTGCAACACCCCCGCTCAAATAGACATTCTATTAGTCAGCGATTTCATACCTCAGAGGTGTTGAGAAACTCGAGGGTGTTGAGAAAATTTCAAACAAACTATTGGCACAAAATACTATTTTTGGGTGGATCCTAAGTGGACTAGTTTCGGAACCAGTTACCACCATGACCACTCAGGTTGAGGAAATCTCAAACGAATACCTCAGTTCACAATAATCCCATTACTCGAATTTCCCCCCAAGCGGCTAAGAGAATTAAAGCAGAAGCTATAGTCTTACCGCAACTAACAAATATGCTTCCCAGCTATCATATAAATAGCAAGCATTGGCAAAAGGTTTCACACCTAAAGCTAGCAGATCCCAACTGCAACACTTCCTCTCAAAGAGACATTCTATTAGGCAGCGATCTCATACCTCAGATAATACTCGAGGGTGTTGAGAAAATTTCAAACAAACTATTGGCACAAAATACTATTTTAGGGTGGATACTAAGTGGACTAGTTTCGGAACCAGTTACCACCATGACCACTCAGGTTGAGGAAATCTCAAACGAATACCTCAGTTCACAATAATCCCATTACTCTAATTTCCCCCCAAGCGGATAAGAGAATTAAAGCAGAAGCTATAGTCTTACCGCAACTAACAAATATGCTTCCAAGCTATCATATAAATAGCAAGCATTGGCAAAAGGTTTCACACCTAAAGCTAGCAGATCCCAACTGCAACACCCCCGCTCAAATTGACATTCTATTAGGCAGCGATCTCATACGTCAGATAATACTCGAGGGTGTTGGGAAAATTTCAAACAAACTATTGGCACAAAATACTATTTTTGGGTGGATCCTAAGTGGACTAGTTTCGGAACCAGTTACCACCATGATCACTCAGGTTGAGGAAATCTCCAACGATTACCTCAGTTCACAATAATCCCATTACTCGAATTTCCCCCCAAGCGGATAAGAGAATTAAAGCAGAAGCTATAGTCTTACCGCAACTAACAAATATGCTTCCAAGCTATCATATAAATAGCAAGCATTGGCAAAAGGTTTCACACCTAAAGCTAGCAGATCCCACCTGCAACACCCCCGCTCAAATTGACGTTCTATTAGGCAGCGATCTCATACCTCAGATAATACTCAAGGGTGTTGAGAAAATTTCAAACTAACTATTGGCACAAAATACTATTTTTGGGTGGATACTAAGTGGACTAGTTTCGAAACCAGTTACCACCATGACCACTCAGGTTAGGGAAATCTCAAACGAATACCTCAGTTCACAATAATCCCATTACTCTAATTTCCCCCCAAGCGGATAAGAGAATTAAAGCAGAAGCTATAGTCTTACCGCAACTAACAAATATGCTTCCAAGCTATCATATAAATAGCAAGCATTGGCAAAAGGTTTCACACCTAAAGCTATCAGATCCCAACTGCAACACCCCCGCTCAAATAGACATTCTATTAGGCAGCGATCTCATACCTCAGATAATACTCGAGGGTGTTGAGAAAATTTCAAACAAACTATTGGCACAAAATACTATTTTTGGGTGGATCCTAAGTGAACTACTTTCGGAACCAGTTACCACCATGACCACTCAGGTTGAGGAAATCTCAAACGAATACCTCAGTTCACAATAATCCCATTACTCGAATTTCCCCCCAAGCGGATAAGAGAATTAAAGCAGAAGCTATAGTCTTACCGCAACTAACAAATATGCTTCCAAGCTATCATATAAATAGCAAGCATTGGCAAAAGGTTTCACACCTAAAGCTAGCAGATCCCAACTGCAACACACCCGCTCAAATAGACATTCTATTAGGCAGCGATCTCATACCTCAGATAATACTCGAGGGTGTTGAGAAAATTTCAAACAAACTATTAGCACAAAATACTATTTTTGGGTGGATCCTAAGTGGACTAGTTTCGGAACCAGTTACCACCATGACCACTCAGGTTGAGGAAATCTCAAACGAATACCTCAGTTCACAATAATCCCATTACTCGAATTTCCCCCCAAGCGGATAAGAGAATTAAAGCAGAAGCTATAGTCTTACCGCAACTAACAAATATGCTTCCAAGCTATCATATAAATAGCAAGCATTGGCAAAAGGTTTCACACCTAAAGCTATCAGATCCCAACTGCAACACCCCCGCTCAAATAGACATTCTATTAGGCAGCGATCTCATACCTCAGATAATACTCGAGGGTGTTGAGAAAATTTCAAACAAACTATTGGCACAAAATACTATTTTTGGGTGGATCCTAAGTGAACTACTTTCGGAACCAGTTACCACCATGACCACTCAGGTTGAGGAAATCTCAAACGAATACCTCAGTTCACAATAATCCCATTACTCGAATTTCCCCCCAAGCGGATAAGAGAATTAAAGCAGAAGCTATAGTCTTACCGCAACTAACAAATATGCTTCCAAGCTATCATATAAATAGCAAGCATTGGCAAAAGGTTTCACACCTAAAGCTAGCAGATCCCAACTGCAACACCCCCGCTCAAATAGACATTCTATTAGGCAGCGATGTCATACCTCAGATAATACTCGAGGGTGTTGAGAAAATTTCAAACAAACTATTGGCACAAAATACTATTTTTGGGTGGATCCTAAGTGAACTAGTTTCGGAACCAGTTACCACCATGACCACTCAGGTTGAGGAAATCTCAAACGAATACCTCAGTTCACAATAATCCCATTACTCTAATTTCCCCCCAAGCGGATAAGAGAATTAAAGCAGAAGCTATAGTCTTACCGCAACTAACAAATATGCTTCCCAGCTATCATATAAATAGCAAGCATTGGCAAAAGGTTTCACACCTAAAGCTAGCAGATCCCAACTGCAACACCCCCTCTCAAATAGACATTCTATTAGGCAGCGATCTCATACCTCAGATAATACTCGAGGGTGTTGAGAAAATTTCAAACAAACTATTGGCACAAAATACTATTTTAGGGTGGATACTAAGTGGACTAGTTTCGGAACCAGTTACCACCATGACCACTCAGGTTGAGGAAATCTCAAACGAATACCTCAGTTCACAATAATCCCATTACTCTAATTTCCCCCCAAGCGGATAAGAGAATTAAAGCAGAAGCTATAGTCTTACCGCAACTAACAAATATGCTTCCAAGCTATCATATAAATAGCAAGCATTGGCAAAAGGTTTCACACCTAAAGCTAGCAGATCCCAACTGCAACACCCCCGTTCAAATAGACATTCTATTAGTCAGCGATCTCATACCTCAGAGGTGTTGAGAAACTCGAGGGTGTTGAGAAAATTTCAAACAAACTATTGGCACAAAATACTATTTTTGGGTGGATCCTAAGTGGACTAGTTTCGGAACCAGTTACCACCATGACCACTCAGGTTGAGGAAATCTCAAACGAATACCTCAGTTCACAATAATCCCATTACTCGAATTTCCCCCCAAGCGGCTAAGAGAATTAAAGCAGAAGCTATAGTCTTACCGCAACTAACAAATATGCTTCCAAGCTATCATATAAATAGCAAGCATTGGCAAAAGGTTTCACACCTAAAGCTAGCAGATCCCAACTGCAACACCCCGCTCAAATAGACATTCTATTAGGCAGCGATCTCATACCTCAGATAATACTCGAAGGTGTTGAGAAAATTTCAAACAAAATATTGGCACAAACTACTATTTTTGGGTGGATCCCAAGTGGACTAGTTTCGGAACCAGTTACCACCATGACCACTCAGGTTGAGGAAATCTCAAACGAATACCTCAGTTCACAATAATCCCATTACTCTAATTTCCCCCCAAGCGGATAAGAGAATTAAAGCAGAAGCTATAGTCTTACCGCAACTAACAAATATGCTTCCAAGCTATCATATAAATAGCAAGCATTGGTAAAAGGTTTCACACCTAAAGCTAACAGATCCCAACTGCAACACCCCCGCTCAAATTGACATTCTATTAGGCAGCGATCTCATACCTCAGATAATACTCGAGGGTGTTGAGAAAATTTCAAACAAACTATTGGCACAAAATACTATTTTTGGGTGGATCCTAAGTGGACTAGTTTCGGAACCAGTTACCACCATGACCACTCAGGTTGAGGAAATCTCAAACGAATACCTCAGTTCACAATAATCCCATTACTCTAATTTCCCCCCAAGCGGATAAGAGAATTAAAGCAGAAGCTATAGTCTTACCGCAACTAACAAATATGCTTCCCAGCTATCATATAAATAGCAAGCATTGGCAAAAGGTTTCACACCTAAAGCTAGCAGATCCCAACTGCAACACTTCCTCTCAAATAGACATTCTATTAGGCAGCGATCTCATACCTCAGATAATACTCGAGGGTGTTGAGAAAATTTCAAACAAACTATTGGCACAAAATACTATTTTAGGGTGGATAATAAGTGGAATAGTTTCGGAACCAGTTACCACCATGACCACTCAGGTTGAGGAAATCTCAAACGAATACCTCAGTTCACAATAATCCCATTACTCTAATTTCCCCCCAAGCGGATAAGAGAATTAAAGCATAAGCTATAGTCTTACCGCAACTAACAAATATGCTTCCAAGCTATCATATAAATAGCAAGCATTGGCAGAAGGTTTCACACCTAAAGCTAGCAGATCCCAACTGCAACACCCCCGCTCAAATAGACATTCTATTAGTCAGCGATCTGATACCTCAGAGGTGTTGAGAAACTCGAGGGTGTTGAGAAAATTTCAAACAAACTATTGGCACAAAATACTATTTTTGGGTGGATCCTAAGTGGACTAGTTTCGGAACCAGTTACCACCATGACCACTCAGGTTGAGGAAATCTCAAACGAATACCTCAGTTCACAATAATCCCATTACTCGAATTTCCCCCCAAGCGGCTAAGAGAATTAAAGCAGAAGCTATAGTCTTACCGCAACTAACAAATATGCTTCCAAGCTATCATATAAATAGCAAGCATTGGCAAAAGGTTTCACACCTAAAGCTAGCAGATCCCAACTGCAACACCTCCGCTCAAATAGACATTCTATTAGGCAGCGATCTCATACCTCAGATAATACTCGAAGGTGTTGAGAAAATTTCAAACAAAATATTGGCACAAACTACTATTTTTGGGTGGATCCCAAGTGGACTAGTTTCGGAACCAGTTACCACCATGACCACTCAGGTTGAGGAAATCTCAAACGAATACCTCAGTTCACAATAATCCCATTACTCTAATTTCCCCCCAAGCGGTTAAGAGAATTAAAGCAGAAGCTATAGTCTTACCGCAACTAACAAATATGCTTCCAAGCTATCATATAAATAGCAAGCATTGGCAAAAGGTTTCACACCTAAAGCTGGCAGATCCCAACTGCAACACCCCCGCTCAAATTGACATTCTATTAGGCAGCGATCTCATACCTCAGATAATACTCGAGGGTGTTGGGAAAATTTCAAACAAACTATTGGCACAAAATACTATTTTTGGGTGGATCCTAAGTGGACTAGTTTCGGAACCAGTTACCACCATGACCACTCAGGTTGAGCAAATCTCAAACGAATACCTCAGTTCACAATAATCCCATTACTCTAATTTCCCCCCAAGCGGATAAGAGAATTAAAGCAGAAGCTATAGTCTTACCGCAACTAACAAATATGCTTCCAAGCTATCATATAAAAAGCAAGCATTGGTAAAAGGTTTCACACCTAAAGCTAGCAGATCCCAAGTGCAACACCCCCGCTCAAATAGACATTCTATTAGGCAGCGATCTCATACCTCAGATAATACTCGAGGGTGTTGAGAAAATTTCAAACAAACTATTGGCACAAAATACTATTTTTGGGTGGATCCTAAGTGGACTAGTTTCGGAACCAGTTACCACCATGACCACTCAGGTTGAGGAAATCTCAAACGAATACCTCAGTTCACAATAATCCCATTACTCTAATTTCCCCCCAAGCGGATAAGAGAATTAAAGCAGAAGCTATAGTCTTACCGCAACTAACAAATATGCTTCCAAGCTATCATATAAATAGCAAGCATTGGCAAAAGGTTTCACACCTAAAGCTAGCAGATCCCAACTGCAACACCCCCGCTCAAATAGACATTCTATTAGGCAGCGATCTCATACCTCAGATAATACTCGAGGGTGTTGAGAAAATTTCAAACAAACTATTGGCACAAAATACTATTTTTGGGTGGATCCTAAGTGAACTAGTTTCGGAACCAGTTACCACCATGACCACTCAGGTTGAGGAAATCTCAAACGAATACCTCAGTTCACAATAATCCCATTACTCTAATTTCCCCCCAAGCGGATAAGAGAATTAAAGCAGAAGCTATAGTCTTACCGCAACTAACAAATATGCTTCCCAGCTATCATATAAATAGCAAGCATTGGCAAAAGGTTTCACACCTAAAGCTAGCAGATCCCAACTGCAACACTTCCTCTCAAATAGACATTCTATTAGGCAGCGATCTCATACCTCAGATAATACTCGAGGGTGTTGAGAAAATTTCAAACAAACTATTGGCACAAAATACTATTTTAGGGTGGATAATAAGTGGAATAGTTTCGGAACCAGTTACCACCATGACCACTCAGGTTGAGAAAATCTCAAACGAATACCTCAGTTCACAATAATCCCATTACTCTAATTTCCCCCCAAGCGGATAAGAGAATTAAAGCATAAGCTATAGTCTTACCGCAACTAACAAATATGCTTCCAAGCTATCATATAAATAGCAAGCATTGGCAAAAGGTTTCACACCTAAAGCTAGCAGATCCCAACTGCAACACCCCCGCTCAAATAGACATTCTATTAGTCAGCGATCTGATACCTCAGAGGTGTTGAGAAACTCGAGGGTGTTGAGAAAATTTCAAACAAACTATTGGCACAAAATACTATTTTTGGGTGGATCCTAAGTGGACTAGTTTCGGAACCAGTTACCACCATGACCACTCAGGTTGAGGAAATCTCAAACGAATACCTCAGTTCACAATAATCCCATTACTCTAATTTCCCCCCAAGCGGATAAGAGAATTAAAGCAGAAGCTATAGTCTTACCGCAACTAACAAATATGCTTCCAAGCTATCATATAAATAGCAAGCATTGGCAAAAGGTTTCACACCTAAAGCTAGCAGATCCCAACTGCAACACCCCCGCTCAAATAGACATTCTATTAGGCAGCGATCTCATACCTCAGATAATACTCGAAGGTGTTGAGAAAATTTCAAACAAAATATTGGCACAAACTACTATTTTTGGGTGGATCCCAAGTGGACTAGTTTCGGAACCAGTTACCACCATGACCACTCAGGTTGGGGAAATCTCAAACGAATACCTCAGTTCACAATAATCCCATTACTCTAATTTCCCCCCAAGCGGATAAGAGAATTAAAGCAGAAGCTATAGTCTTACCGCAACTAACAAATATGCTTCCCAGCTATCATATAAATAGCAAGCATTGGCAAAAGGTTTCACACCTAAAGCTAGCAGATCCCAACTGCAACACCCCCGCTCAAATAGACATTCTATTAGGCAGCGATCTCATACCTCCGATAATACTCGAGGGTGTTGAGAAAATTTCAAACAAACTATTGGCACAAAATACTATTTTTGGGTGGATCCTAAGTGGACTAGTTTCGGAACCAGTTACCACCATGACCACTAAGGTTGAGGAAATCTCAAACGAATACCTCAGTTCACAATAATCCCATTACTCTAATTTCCCCCCAAGCGGATAAGAGAATTAAAGCAGAAGCTATAGTCTTACCGCAACTAACAAATATGCTTCCCAGCTATCATATAAATAGCAAGCATTGGCAAAAGGTTTCACACCTAAAGCTAACAGATCCCAACTGCAACACCCCCGCTCAAATTGACATTCTATTAGGCAGCGATCTCATACCTCAGATAATACTGGAGGGTGTTGGGAAAATTTCAAACAAACTATTGGCACAAAATACTATTTTTGGGTGGATCCTAAGTGGACTAGTTTCGGAACCAGTTACCACCATGACCACTCAGGTTGAGGAAATCTCCAACGAATACCTCAGTTCACAATAATCCCATTACTCGAATTTCCCCCCAAGCGGATAAGAGAATTAAAGCAGAAGCTATAGTCTTACCGCAACTAACAAATATGCTTCCAAGCTATCATATAAATAGCAAGCATTGGCAAAAGGTTTCACACCTAAAGCTAGCAGATCCCACCTGCAACACCCCCGCTCAAATTGACGTTCTATTAGGCAGCGATCTCATACCTCAGATAATACTCAAGGGTGTTGAGAAAATTTCAAACAAACTATTGGCACAAAATACTATTTTTGGGTGGATACTAAGTGGACTAGTTTCGGAACCAGCTACCACCATGACCACTCAGGTTGAGGAAATCTCAAACGAATACCTCAGTTCACAATAATCCCATTACTCTAATTTCCCCCCAAGCGGATAAGAGAATTAAAGCAGAAGCTATAGTCTTACCGCAACTAACAAATATGCTTCCAAGCTATCATATAAATAGCAAGCATTGGCAAAAGGTTTCACACCTAAAGCTATCAGATCCCAACTGCAACACCCCCGCTCAAATAGACATTCTATTAGGCAGCGATCTCATACCTCAGATAATACTCGAGGGTGTTGAGAAAATTTCAAACAAACTATTGGCACAAAATACTATTTTTGGGTGGATCCTAAGTGGACTAGTTTCGAAACCAGTTCCCACCATGACCACTCAGGTTGAGGAAATCTCAAACGAATACCTCAGTTCACAATAATCCCATTACTCTAATTTCCCCCCAAGCGGATAAGAGAATTAAAGCAGAAGCTATAGTCTTACCGCAACTAACAAATATGCTTCCCAGCTATCATATAAATAGCAAGCATTGGCAAAAGGTTTCACACCTAAAGCTAGCAGATCCCACCTGCAACACCCCCGCTCAAATAGACATTCTATTAGGCAGCGATCTCATACCTCCGATAATACTCGAGGGTGTTGAGAAAATTTCAAACAAACTATTGGCACAAAATACTATTTTTGGGTGGATCCTAAGTGGACTAGTTTCGGAACCAGTTACCACCATGACCACTAAGGTTGAGGAAATCTCAAACGAATACCTCAGTTCACAATAATCCCATTACTCTAATTTCCCCCCAAGCGGATAAGAGAGTTAAAGCAGAAGCTATAGTCTTACCGCAACTAACAAATATGCTTCCAAGCTATCATATAAATAGCAAGCATTGGCAAAAGGTTTCACACCTAAAGCTAGCAGATCCCAACTGCAACACTTCCTCTCAAATAGACATTCTATTAGGCAGCGATCTCATACCTCAGATAATACTCAAGGGTGTTGAGAAAATTTCAAACAAACTATTGGCACAAAATACTATTTTTGGGTGGATACTAAGTGGACTAGTTTCGGAACCAGCTACCGCCATGACCACTCAGGTTGAGGAAATCTCAAACGAATACCTCAGTTCACAATAATCCCATTACTCTAATTTCCCCCCAAGCGGATAAGAGAATTAAAGCAGAAGCTATAGTCTTACCGCAACTAACAAATATGCTTCCAAGCTATCATATAAATAGCAAGCATTGGCAAAAGGTTTCACACCTAAAGCTAGCAGATCCCAACTGCAACACTTCCTCTCAAATAGACATTCTATTAGGCAGCGATCTCATACCTCAGATAATACTCGAGGGTGTTGAGAAAATTTCAAACAAACTATTGGCACAAAATACTATTTTAGGGTGGATACTAAGTGGACTAGTTTCGGAACCAGTTACCACCATGACCACTCAGGTTGAGGAAATCTCAAACGAATACCTCAGTTCACAATAATCCCATTACTCTAATTTCCCCCCAAGCGGATAAGAGAATTAAAGCAGAAGCTATAGTCTTACCGCAACTAACAAATATGCTTCCAAGCTATCATATAAATAGCAAGCATTGGCAAAAGGTTTCACACCTAAAGCTAGCAGATCCCACCTGCAACACCCCCGCTCAAATAGACATTCTATTAGGCAGCGATCTCATACCTCCGATAATACTCGAGGGTGTTGAGAAAATTTCAAACAAACTATTGGCACAAAATACTATTTTTGGGTGGATCCTAAGTGGACTAGTTTCGGAACCAGTTACCACCATGACCACTAAGGTTGAGGAAATCTCAAACGAATACCTCAGTTCACAATAATCCCATTACTCTAATTTCCCCCCAAGCGGATAAGAGAGTTAAAGCAGAAGCTATAGTCTTACCGCAACTAACAAATATGCTTCCAAGCTATCATATAAATAGCAAGCATTGGCAAAAGGTTTCACACCTAAAGCTAGCAGATCCCAACTGCAACACTTCCTCTCAAATAGACATTCTATTAGGCAGCGATCTCATACCTCAGATAATACTCAAGGGTGTTGAGAAAATTTCAAACAAACTATTGGCACAAAATACTATTTTTGGGTGGATACTAAGTGGACTAGTTTCGGAACCAGCTACCGCCATGACCACTCAGGTTGAGGAAATCTCAAACGAATACCTCAGTTCACAATAATCCCATTACTCTAATTTCCCCCCAAGCGGATAAGAGAATTAAAGCAGAAGCTATAGTCTTACCGCAACTAACAAATATGCTTCCAAGCTATCATATAAATAGCAAGCATTGGCAAAAGGTTTCACACCTAAAGCTAGCAGATCCCAACTGCAACACTTCCTCTCAAATAGACATTCTATTAGGCAGCGATCTCATACCTCAGATAATACTCGAGGGTGTTGAGAAAATTTCAAACAAACTATTGGCACAAAATACTATTTTAGGGTGGATACTAAGTGGACTAGTTTCGGAACCAGTTACCACCATGACCACTCAGGTTGAGGAAATCTCAAACGAATACCTCAGTTCACAATAATCCCATTACTCTAATTTCCCCCCAAGCGGATAAGAGAATTAAAGCAGAAGCTATAGTCTTACCGCAACTAACAAATATGCTTCCCAGCTATCATATAAATAGCAAGCATTGGCAAAAGGTTTCACACCTAAAGCTAGCAGATCCCAACTGCAACACCCCCGCTCAAATAGACATTCTATTAGGCAGCGATCTCATACCTCCGATAATACTCGAGGGTGTTGAGAAAATTTCAAACAAACTATTGGCACAAAATACTATTTTTGGGTGGATCCTAAGTGGACTAGTTTCGGAACCAGTTACCACCATGACCACTAAGGTTGAGGAAATCTCAAACGAATACCTCAGTTCACAATAATCCCATTACTCTAATTTCCCCCCAAGCGGATAAGAGAATTAAAGCAGAAGCTATAGTCTTACCGCAACTAACAAATATGCTTCCCAGCTATCATATAAATAGCAAGCATTGGCAAAAGGTTTCACACCTAAAGCTAACAGATCCCAACTGCAACACCCCCGCTCAAATTGACATTCTATTAGGCAGCGATCTCATACCTCAGATAATACTGGAGGGTGTTGGGAAAATTTCAAACAAACTATTGGCACAAAATACTATTTTTGGGTGGATCCTAAGTGGACTAGTTTCGGAACCAGTTACCACCATGACCACTCAGGTTGAGGAAATCTCCAACGAATACCTCAGTTCACAATAATCCCATTACTCGAATTTCCCCCCAAGCGGATAAGAGAATTAAAGCAGAAGCTATAGTCTTACCGCAACTAACAAATATGCTTCCAAGCTATCATATAAATAGCAAGCATTGGCAAAAGGTTTCACACCTAAAGCTAGCAGATCCCACCTGCAACACCCCCGCTCAAATTGACGTTCTATTAGGCAGCGATCTCATACCTCAGATAATACTCAAGGGTGTTGAGAAAATTTCAAACAAACTATTGGCACAAAATACTATTTTTGGGTGGATACTAAGTGGACTAGTTTCGGAACCAGCTACCACCATGACCACTCAGGTTGAGGAAATCTCAAACGAATACCTCAGTTCACAATAATCCCATTACTCTAATTTCCCCCCAAGCGGATAAGAGAATTAAAGCAGAAGCTATAGTCTTACCGCAACTAACAAATATGCTTCCAAGCTATCATATAAATAGCAAGCATTGGCAAAAGGTTTCACACCTAAAGCTATCAGATCCCAACTGCAACACCCCCGCTCAAATAGACATTCTATTAGGCAGCGATCTCATACCTCAGATAATACTCGAGGGTGTTGAGAAAATTTCAAACAAACTATTGGCACAAAATACTATTTTTGGGTGGATCCTAAGTGGACTAGTTTCGAAACCAGTTCCCACCATGACCACTCAGGTTGAGGAAATCTCAAACGAATACCTCAGTTCACAATAATCCCATTACTCTAATTTCCCCCCAAGCGGATAAGAGAATTAAAGCAGAAGCTATAGTCTTACCGCAACTAACAAATATGCTTCCCAGCTATCATATAAATAGCAAGCATTGGCAAAAGGTTTCACACCTAAAGCTAGCAGATCCCACCTGCAACACCCCCGCTCAAATAGACATTCTATTAGGCAGCGATCTCATACCTCCGATAATACTCGAGGGTGTTGAGAAAATTTCAAACAAACTATTGGCACAAAATACTATTTTTGGGTGGATCCTAAGTGGACTAGTTTCGGAACCAGTTACCACCATGACCACTAAGGTTGAGGAAATCTCAAACGAATACCTCAGTTCACAATAATCCCATTACTCTAATTTCCCCCCAAGCAGATAAGAGAGTTAAAGCAGAAGCTATAGTCTTACCGCAACTAACAAATATGCTTCCAAGCTATCATATAAATAGCAAGCATTGGCAAAAGGTTTCACACCTAAAGCTAGCAGATCCCAACTGCAACACTTCCTCTCAAATAGACATTCTATTAGGCAGCGATCTCATACCTCAGATAATACTCGAGGGTGTTGAGAAAATTTCAAACAAACTATTGGCACAAAATACTATTTTAGGGTGGATACTAAGTGGACTAGTTTCGGAACCAGTTACCACCATGACCACTCAGGTTGAGGAAATCTCAAACGAATACCTCAGTTCACAATAATCCCATTACTCTAATTTCCCCCCAAGCGGATAAGAGAATTAAAGCAGAAGCTATAGTCTTACCGCAACTAACAAATATGCTTCCAAGCTATCATATAAATAGCAAGCATTGGCAAAAGGTTTCACACCTAAAACTAGCAGATCCCAACTGCAACACCCCCGCTCAAATTGACGTTCTATTAGGCAGCGATCTCATACCTCAGATAATACTCAAGGGTGTTGAGAAAATTTCAAACAAACTATTGGCACAAAATACTATTTTTGGGTGGATACTAAGTGGACTAGTTTCGGAACCAGCTACCGCCATGACCACTCAGGTTGAGGAAATCTCAAACGAATACCTCAGTTCACAATAATCCCATTACTCTAATTTCCCCCCAAGCGGATAAGAGAATTAAAGCAGAAGCTATAGTCTTACCGCAACTAACAAATATGCTTCCAAGCTATCATATAAATAGCAAGCATTGGCAAAAGGTTTCACACCTAAAGCTATCAGATCCCAACTGCAACACCCCCGCTCAAATAGACATTCTATTAGGCAGCGATCTCATACCTCAGATAATACTCGAGGGTGTTGAGAAAATTTCAAACAAACTATTGGCACAAAATACTATTTTTGGGTGGATCCTAAGTGGACTAGTTTCGAAACCAGTTCCCACCATGACCACTCAGGTTGGGGAAATCTCAAACGAATACCTCAGTTCACAATAATCCCATTACTCTAATTTCCCCCCAAGCGGATAAGAGAATTAAAGCAGAAGCTATAGTCTTACCGCAACTAATAAATATGCTTCCCAGCTATCATATAAATAGCAAGCATTGGCAAAAGGTTTCACACCTAAAGCTAGCAGATCCCAACTGCAACACCCCCGCTCAAATAGACATTCTATTAGGCAGCGATCTCATACCTCCGATAATACTCGAGGGTGTTGAGAAAATTTCAAACAAACTATTGGCACAAAATACTATTTTTGGGTGGATCCTAAGTGGACTAGTTTAGGAACCAGTTACCACCATGACCACTAAGGTTGAGGAAATCTCAAACGAATACCTCAGTTCACAATAATCCCATTACTCTAATTTAACCCCAAGCGGATAAGAGAATTAAAGCAGAAGCTATAGTCTTACCGCAACTAACAAATATGCTTCCCAGCTATCATATAAATAGCAAGCATTGGCAAAAAGTTTCACACCTAAAGCTAGCAGATCCCAACTGCAACACCCTCGCTCAAATAGACATTCTATTAGGCAGCGATCTCATACCTCAGATAATACTCGAGGGTGTTGAGAAAATTTCAAACAAACTATTGGCACAAAATACTATTTTTGGTTGGATCCTAAGTGGACTAGTTTCGAAACCAGTTACCACCATGACCACTCAGGTTGAGGAAATCTCAAACGAATACCTCAGTTCACAATAATCCCATTACTCTAATTTCCCCCCAAGCGGATAAGAGAATTAAAGCAGAAGCTATAGTCTTACCGCAACTAACAAATATGCTTCCAAGCTATCATATAAATAGCAAGCATTGGCAAAAGGTTTCACACCTAAAGCTATCAGATCCAAACTGCAACACCCCCCCTCAAATAGACATTCTATTAGGCAGCGATCTCATACCTCAGATAATACTCGAGGGTGTTGAGAAAATTTCAAACAAACTATTGGCACAAAATACTATTTTTGGGTGGATCCTAAGTGAACTACTTTCGGAACCAGTTACCACCATGACCACTCAGGTTGAGGAAATCTCAAACGAATACCTCAATTTCAAACAAACTATTGGCACAAAATACTATTTTTGGGTGGATACTAAGTGGACTAGTTTCGAAACCAGTTACCACCATGACCACTCAGGTTGAGGAAATCTCAAACGAATACCTCAGTTCACAATAATCCCATTACTCTAATTTCCCCCCAAGCGGATAAGAGAATTAAAGCAGAAGCTATAGTCTTACCGCAACTAACAAATATGCTTCCAAGCTATCATATAAATAGCAAGCATTGGCAAAAGGTTTCACACCTAAAGCTATCAGATCCCAACTGCAACACCCTCGCTCAAATAGACATTCTATTAGGCAGCGATCTCATACCTCAGATAATACTCGAGGGTGTTGAGAAAATTTCAAACAAACTATTGGCACAAAATACTATTTTTGGGTGGATCCTAAGTGAACTACTTTCGGAACCAGTTACCACCATGACCACTCAGGTTGAGGAAATCTCAAACGAATACCTCAGTTCACAATAATCCCATTACTCGAATTTCCCCCCAAGCGGATAAGAGAATTAAAGCAGAAGCTATAGTCTTACCGCAACTAACAAATATGCTTCCAAGCTATCATATAAATAGCAAGCATTGGCAAAAGGTTTCACACCTAAAGCTAGCAGATCCCAACTGCAACACACCCGCTCAAATAGACATTCTATTAGGCAGCGATCTCATATCTCAGATAATACTCGAGGGTGTTGAGAAAATTTCAAACAAACTATTGGCACAAAATACTATTTTTGGGTGGATCCTAAGTGGACTAGTTTCGGAACCAGTTACCACCATGACCACTCAGGTTGAGGAAATCTCAAACGAATACCTCAGTTCACAATAATCCCATTACTCTAATTTCCCCCCAAGCGGATAAGAGAATTAAAGCAGAAGCTATAGTCTTACCGCAACTAACAAATATGCTTCCAAGCTATCATATAAATATCAAGCATTGGCAAAAGGTTTCACACCTAAAGCTATCAGATCCCAACTGCAACACCCCCGCTCAAATAGACATTCTATTAGGCAGCGATCTCATACCTCAGATAATACTCGAGGGTGTTGAGAAAATTTCAAACAAACTATTGGCACAAAATACTATTTTTGGGTGGATCCTAAGTGAACTACTTTCGGAACCAGTTACCACCATGACCACTCAGGTTGAGGAAATCTCAAACGAATACCTCAGTTCACAATAATCCCATTACTCGAATTTCCCCCCAAGCGGATAAGAGAATTAAAGCAGAAGCTATAGTCTTACCGCAACTAACAAATATGCTTCCAAGCTATCATATAAATAGCAAGCATTGGCAAAAGGTTTCACACCTAAAGCTAGCAGATCCCAACTGCAACACACCCGCTCAAATAGACATTCTATTAGGCAGCGATCTCATACCTCAGATAATACTCGAGGGTGTTGAGAAAATTTCAAACAAACTATTGGCACAAAATACTATTTTTGGGTGGATCCTAAGTGGACTAGTTTCGGAACCAGTTACCACCATGACCACTCAGGTTGAGGAAATCTCAAACGAATACCTCAATTTCAAACAAACTATTGGCACAAAATACTCTTTTTGGGTGGATCCTAAGTGGACTAGTTTCGGAACCAGTTCCCACCATGACCACTCAGGTTGAGGAAATCTCAAACGAATACCTCAGTTCACAATAATCCCATTACTCTAATTTCCCCCCAAGCGGATAAGAGAATTAAAGCAGAAGCTATAGTCTTACCGCAACTAACAAATATGCTTCCCAGCTATCATATAAATAGCAAGCATTGGCAAAAGGTTTCACACCTAAAGCTAGCAGATCCCAACTGCAACACCCCCGCTCAAATAGACATTCTATTAGGCAGCGATCTCATACCTCCGATAATACTCGAGGGTGTTGAGAAAATTTCAAACAAACTATTGGCACAAAATACTATTTTAGGGTGGATACTAAGTGGACTAGTTTCGGAACCAGTTACCACCATGACCACTCAGGTTGAGGAAATCTCAAACGAATACCTCTGTTCACAATAATCCCATTACTCTAATTTCCCCCCAAGCGGATAAGAGAATTAAAGCAGAAGCTATAGTCTTACCGCAACTAACAAATATGCTTCCAAGCTATCATATAAATAGCAAGCATTGGCAAAAGGTTTCACACCTAAAGCTAGCAGATCCCAACTGCAACACCCCCGCTCAAATTGACGTTCTATTAGGCAGCGATCTCATACCTCAGATAATACTCAAGGGTGTTGAGAAAATTTCAAACAAACTATTGGCACAAAATACTATTTTTGGGTGGATACTAAGTGGACTAGTTTCGGAACCAGCTACCGCCATGACCACTCAGGTTGAGGAAATCTCAAACGAATACCTCAGTTCACAATAATCCCATTACTCTAATTTCCCCCCAAGCGGATAAGAGAATTAAAGCAGAAGCTATAGTCTTACCGCAACTAACAAATATGCTTCCAAGCTATCATATAAATAGCAAGCATTGGCAAAAGGTTTCACACCTAAAGCTATCAGATCCAAACTGCAACACCCCCCCTCAAATAGACATTCTATTAGGCAGCGATCTCATACCTCAGATAATACTCGAGGGTGTTGAGAAAATTTCAAACAAACTATTGGCACAAAATACTATTTTTGGGTGGATCCTAAGTGAACTACTTTCGGAACCAGTTACCACCATGACCACTCAGGTTGAGGAAATCTCAAACGAATACCTCAATTTCAAACAAACTATTGGCACAAAATACTATTTTTGGGTGGATACTAAGTGGACTAGTTTCGAAACCAGTTACCACCATGACCACTCAGGTTGAGGAAATCTCAAACGAATACCTCAGTTCACAATAATCCCATTACTCTAATTTCCCCCCAAGCGGATAAGAGAATTAAAGCAGAAGCTATAGTCTTACCGCAACTAACAAATATGCTTCCAAGCTATCATATAAATAGCAAGCATTGGCAAAAGGTTTCACACCTAAAGCTATCAGATCCCAACTGCAACACCCTCGCTCAAATAGACATTCTATTAGGCAGCGATCTCATACCTCAGATAATACTCGAGGGTGTTGAGAAAATTTCAAACAAACTATTGGCACAAAATACTATTTTTGGGTGGATCCTAAGTGAACTACTTTCGGAACCAGTTACCACCATGACCACTCAGGTTGAGGAAATCTCAAACGAATACCTCAGTTCACAATAATCCCATTACTCGAATTTCCCCCCAAGCGGATAAGAGAATTAAAGCAGAAGCTATAGTCTTACCGCAACTAACAAATATGCTTCCAAGCTATCATATAAATAGCAAGCATTGGCAAAAGGTTTCACACCTAAAGCTAGCAGATCCCAACTGCAACACACCCGCTCAAATAGACATTCTATTAGGCAGCGATCTCATATCTCAGATAATACTCGAGGGTGTTGAGAAAATTTCAAACAAACTATTGGCACAAAATACTATTTTTGGGTGGATCCTAAGTGGACTAGTTTCGGAACCAGTTACCACCATGACCACTCAGGTTGAGGAAATCTCAAACGAATACCTCAGTTCACAATAATCCCATTACTCTAATTTCCCCCCAAGCGGATAAGAGAATTAAAGCAGAAGCTATAGTCTTACCGCAACTAACAAATATGCTTCCAAGCTATCATATAAATAGCAAGCATTGGCAAAAGGTTTCACACCTAAAGCTATCAGATCCCAACTGCAACACCCCCGCTCAAATAGACATTCTATTAGGCAGCGATCTCATACCTCAGATAATACTCGAGGGTGTTGAGAAAATTTCAAACAAACTATTGGCACAAAATACTATTTTTGGGTGGATCCTAAGTGAACTACTTTCGGAACCAGTTACCACCATGACCACTCAGGTTGAGGAAATCTCAAACGAATACCTCAGTTCACAATAATCCCATTACTCGAATTTCCCCCCAAGCGGATAAGAGAATTAAAGCAGAAGCTATAGTCTTACCGCAACTAACAAATATGCTTCCAAGCTATCATATAAATAGCAAGCATTGGCAAAAGGTTTCACACCTAAAGCTAGCAGATCCCAACTGCAACACACCCGCTCAAATAGACATTCTATTAGGCAGCGATCTCATACCTCAGATAATACTCGAGGGTGTTGAGAAAATTTCAAACAAACTATTGGCACAAAATACTATTTTTGGGTGGATCCTAAGTGGACTAGTTTCGGAACCAGTTACCACCATGACCACTCAGGTTGAGGAAATCTCAAACGAATACCTCAATTTCAAACAAACTATTGGCACAAAATACTCTTTTTGGGTGGATCCTAAGTGGACTAGTTTCGGAACCAGTTCCCACCATGACCACTCAGGTTGAGGAAATCTCAAACGAATACCTCAGTTCACAATAATCCCATTACTCTAATTTCCCCCCAAGCGGATAAGAGAATTAAAGCAGAAGCTATAGTCTTACCGCAACTAACAAATATGCTTCCCAGCTATCATATAAATAGCAAGCATTGGCAAAAGGTTTCACACCTAAAGCTAGCAGATTCCAACTGCAACACCCCCGCTCAAATAGACATTCTATTAGGCAGCGATCTCATACCTCCGATAATACTCGAGGGTGTTGAGAAAATTTCAAACAAACTATTGGCACAAAATACTATTTTTGGGTGGATCCTAAGTGAACTACTTTCGGAACCAGTTACCACCATGACCACTCAGTTTGAGGAAATCTCAAACGAATACCTCAATTTCAAACAAACTATTGGCACAAAATACTATTTTTGGGTGGATACTAAGTGGACTAGTTTCGAAACCAGTTACCACCATGACCACTCAGGTTGAGGAAATCTCAAACGAATACCTCAGTTCACAATAATCCCATTACTCTAATTTCCCCCCAAGCGGATAAGAGAATTAAAGCAGAAGCTATAGTCTTACCGCAACTAACAAATATGCTTCCAAGCTATCATATAAATAGCAAGCATTGGCAAAAGGTTTCACACCTAAAGCTATCAGATCCCAACTGCAACACCCTCGCTCAAATAGACATTCTATTAGGCAGCGATCTCATACCTCAGATAATACTCGAGGGTGTTGAGAAAATTTCAAACAAACTATTGGCACAAAATACTATTTTTGGGTGGATCCCAAGTGAACTACTTTCGGAACCAGTTACCACCATGACCACTCAGGTTGAGGAAATCTCAAACGAATACCTCAGTTCACAATAATCCCATTACTCGAATTTCCCCCCAAGCGGATAAGAGAATTAAAGCAGAAGCTATAGTCTTACCGCAACTAACAAATATGCTTCCAAGCTATCATATAAATAGCAAGCATTGGCAAAAGGTTTCACACCTAAAGCTAGCAGATCCCAACTGCAACACCCCCGCTCAAATTGACGTTCTATTAGGCAGCGATCTCATACCTCAGATAATACTCAAGGGTGTTGAGAAAATTTCAAACAAACTATTGGCACAAAATACTATTTTTGGGTGGATACTAAGTGGACTAGTTTCGGAACCAGCTACCGCCATGACCACTCAGGTTGAGGAAATCTCAAACGAATACCTCAGTTCACAATAATCCCATTACTCTAATTTCCCCCCAAGCGGATAAGAGAATTAAAGCAGAAGCTATAGTCTTACCGCAACTAACAAATATGCTTCCAAGCTATCATATAAATAGCAAGCATTGGCAAAAGGTTTCACACCTAAAGCTATCAGATCCAAACTGCAACACCCCCCCTCAAATAGACATTCTATTAGGCAGCGATCTCATACCTCAGATAATACTCGAGGGTGTTGAGAAAATTTCAAACAAACTATTGGCACAAAATACTATTTTTGGGTGGATCCTAAGTGAACTACTTTCGGAACCAGTTACCACCATGACCACTCAGGTTGAGGAAATCTCAAACGAATACCTCAATTTCAAACAAACTATTGGCACAAAATACTATTTTTGGGTGGATACTAAGTGGACTAGTTTCGAAACCAGTTACCACCATGACCACTCAGGTTGAGGAAATCTCAAACGAATACCTCAGTTCACAATAATCCCATTACTCTAATTTCCCCCCAAGCGGATAAGAGAATTAAAGCAGAAGCTATAGTCTTACCGCAACTAACAAATATGCTTCCAAGCTATCATATAAATAGCAAGCATTGGCAAAAGGTTTCACACCTAAAGCTATCAGATCCCAACTGCAACACCCTCGCTCAAATAGACATTCTATTAGGCAGCGATCTCATACCTCAGATAACACTCGAGGGTGTTGAGAAAATTTCAAACAAACTATTGGCACAAAATACTATTTTTGGGTGGATCCTAAGTGAACTACTTTCGGAACCAGTTACCACCATGACCACTCAGGTTGAGGAAATCTCAAACGAATACCTCAGTTCACAATAATCCCATTACTCGAATTTCCCCCCAAGCGGATAAGAGAATTAAAGCAGAAGCTATAGTCTTACCGCAACTAACAAATATGCTTCCAAGCTATCATATAAATAGCAAGCATTGGCAAAAGGTTTCACACCTAAAGCTAGCAGATCCCAACTGCAACACACCCGCTCAAATAGACATTCTATTAGGCAGCGATCTCATATCTCAGATAATACTCGAGGGTGTTGAGAAAATTTCAAACAAACTATTGGCACAAAATACTATTTTTGGGTGGATCCTAAGTGGACTAGTTTCGGAACCAGTTACCACCATGACCACTCAGGTTGAGGAAATCTCAAACGAATACCTCAGTTCACAATAATCCCATTACTCTAATTTCCCCCCAAGCGGATAAGAGAATTAAAGCAGAAGCTATAGTCTTACCGCAACTAACAAATATGCTTCCAAGCTATCATATAAATAGCAAGCATTGGCAAAAGGTTTCACACCTAAAGCTATCAGATCCCAACTGCAACACCCCCGCTCAAATAGACATTCTATTAGGCAGCGATCTCATACCTCAGATAATACTCGAGGGTGTTGAGAAAATTTCAAACAAACTATTGGCACAAAATACTATTTTTGGGTGGATCCTAAGTGAACTACTTTCGGAACCAGTTACCACCATGACCACTCAGGTTGAGGAAATCTCAAACGAATACCTCAGTTCACAATAATCCCATTACTCGAATTTCCCCCCAAGCGGATAAGAGAATTAAAGCAGAAGCTATAGTCTTACCGCAACTAACAAATATGCTTCCAAGCTATCATATAAATAGCAAGCATTGGCAAAAGGTTTCACACCTAAAGCTAGCAGATCCCAACTGCAACACACCCGCTCAAATAGACATTCTATTAGGCAGCGATCTCATACCTCAGATAATACTCGAGGGTGTTGAGAAAATTTCAAACAAACTATTGGCACAAAATACTATTTTTGGGTGGATCCTAAGTGGACTAGTTTCGGAACCAGTTACCACCATGACCACTCAGGTTGAGGAAATCTCAAACGAATACCTCAATTTCAAACAAACTATTGGCACAAAATACTCTTTTTGGGTGGATCCTAAGTGGACTAGTTTCGGAACCAGTTCCCACCATGACCACTCAGGTTGAGGAAATCTCAAACGAATACCTCAGTTCACAATAATCCCATTACTCTAATTTCCCCCCAAGCGGATAAGAGAATTAAAGCAGAAGCTATAGTCTTACCGCAACTAACAAATATGCTTCCCAGCTATCATATAAATAGCAAGCATTGGCAAAAGGTTTCACACCTAAAGCTAGCAGATCCCAACTGCAACACCCCCGCTCAAATAGACATTCTATTAGGCAGCGATCTCATACCTCCGATAATACTCGAGGGTGTTGAGAAAATTTCAAACAAACTATTGGCACAAAATACTATTTTTGGGTGGATCCTAAGTGAACTACTTTCGGAACCAGTTACCACCATGACCACTCAGGTTGAGGAAATCTCAAACGAATACCTCAGTTCACAATAATCCCATTACTCGAATTTCCCCCCAAGCGGATAAGAGAATTAAAGCAGAAGCTATAGTCTTACCGCAACTAACAAATATGCTTCCAAGCTATCATATAAATAGCAAGCATTGGCAAAAGGTTTCACACCTAAAGCTAGCAGATCCCAACTGCAACACTTCCTCTCAAATAGACATTCTATTAGGCAGCGATCTCATACCTCAGATAATACTCGAGGGTGTTGAGAAAATTTCAAACAAACTATTGGCACAAAATACTATTTTAGGGTGGATACTAAGTGGACTAGTTTCGGAACCAGTTACCACCATGACCACTCAGGTTGAGGAAATCTCAAACGAATACCTCAGTTCACAATAATCCCATTACTCTAATTTCCCCCCAAGCGGATAAGAGAATTAAAGCAGAAGCTATAGTCTTACCGCAACTAACAAATATGCTTCCAAGCTATCATATAAATAGCAAGCATTGGCAAAAGGTTTCACACCTAAAGCTAGCAGATCCCAACTGCAACACCCCCGCTCAAATTGACGTTCTATTAGGCAGCGATCTCATACCTCAGATAATACTCAAGGGTGTTGAGAAAATTTCAAACAAACTATTGGCACAAAATACTATTTTTGGGTGGATACTAAGTGGACTAGTTTCGGAAGCAGCTACCGCCATGACCACTCAGGTTGAGGAAATCTCAAACGAATACCTCAGTTCACAATAATCCCATTACTCTAATTTCCCCCCAAGCGGATAAGAGAATTAAAGCAGAAGCTATAGTCTTACCGCAACTAACAAATATGCTTCCAAGCTATCATATAAATAGCAAGCATTGGCAAAAGGTTTCACACCTAAAGCTATCAGATCCCAACTGCAACACCCCCGCTCAAATAGACATTCTATTAGGCAGCGATCTCATACCTCAGATAATACTCGAGGGTGTTGAGAAAATTTCAAACAAACTATTGGCACAAAATACTATTTTTGGGTGGATCCTAAGTGGACTAGTTTCGAAACCAGTTCCCACCATGACCACTCAGGTTGGGGAAATCTCAAACGAATACCTCAGTTCACAATAATCCCATTACTCTAATTTCCCCCCAAGCGGATAAGAGAATTAAAGCAGAAGCTATAGTCTTACCGCAACTAATAAATATGCTTCCCAGCTATCATATAAATAGCAAGCATTGGCAAAAGGTTTCACACCTAAAGCTAGCAGATCCCAACTGCAACACCCCCGCTCAAATAGACATTCTATTAGGCAGCGATCTCATACCTCCGATAATACTCGAGGGTGTTGAGAAAATTTCAAACAAACTATTGGCACAAAATACTATTTTTGGGTGGATCCTAAGTGGACTAGTTTAGGAACCAGTTACCACCATGACCACTAAGGTTGAGGAAATCTCAAACGAATACCTCAGTTCACAATAATCCCATTACTCTAATTTAACCCCAAGCGGATAAGAGAATTAAAGCAGAAGCTATAGTCTTACCGCAACTAACAAATATGCTTCCCAGCTATCATATAAATAGCAAGCATTGGCAAAAGGTTTCACACCTAAAGCTAGCAGATCCCAACTGCAACACCCTCGCTCAAATAGACATTCTATTAGGCAGCGATCTCATACCTCAGATAATACTCGAGGGTGTTGAGAAAATTTCAAACAAACTATTGGCACAAAATACTATTTTTGGGTGGATCCTAAGTGGACTAGTTTCGAAACCAGTTACCACCATGACCACTCAGGTTGAGGAAATCTCAAACGAATACCTCAGTTCACAATAATCCCATTACTCTAATTTCCCCCCAAGCGGATAAGAGAATTAAAGCAGAAGCTGTAGTCTTACCGCAACTAACAAATATGCTTCCAAGCTATCATATAAATAGCAAGCATTGGCAAAAGGTTTCACACCTAAAGCTATCAGATCCAAACTGCAACACCCCCCCTCAAATAGACATTCTATTAGGCAGCGATCTCATACCTCAGATAATACTCGAGGGTGTTGAGAAAATTTCAAACAAACTATTGGCACAAAATACTATTTTTGGGTGGATCCTAAGTGAACTACTTTCGGAACCAGTTACCACCATGACCACTCAGGTTGAGGAAATCTCAAACGAATACCTCAATTTCAAACAAACTATTGGCACAAAATACTATTTTTGGGTGGATACTAAGTGGACTAGTTTCGAAACCAGTTACCACCATGACCACTCAGGTTGAGGAAATCTCAAACGAATACCTCAGTTCACAATAATCCCATTACTCTAATTTCCCCCCAAGCGGATAAGAGAATTAAAGCAGAAGCTATAGTCTTACCGCAACTAACAAATATGCTTCCAAGCTATCATATAAATAGCAAGCATTGGCAAAAGGTTTCACACCTAAAGCTATCAGATCCCAACTGCAACACCCTCGCTCAAATAGACATTCTATTAGGCAGCGATCTCATACCTCAGATAATACTCGAGGGTGTTGAGAAAATTTCAAACAAACTATTGGCACAAAATACTATTTTTGGGTGGATCCTAAGTGAACTACTTTCGGAACCAGTTACCACCATGACCACTCAGGTTGAGGAAATCTCAAACGAATACCTCAGTTCACAATAATCCCATTACTCGAATTTCCCCCCAAGCGGATAAGAGAATTAAAGCAGAAGCTATAGTCTTACCGCAACTAACAAATATGCTTCCAAGCTATCATATAAATAGCAAGCATTGGCAAAAGGTTTCACACCTAAAGCTAGCAGATCCCAACTGCAACACACCCGCTCAAATAGACATTCTATTAGGCAGCGATCTCATATCTCAGATAATACTCGAGGGTGTTGAGAAAATTTCAAACAAACTATTGGCACAAAATACTATTTTTGGGTGGATCCTAAGTGGACTAGTTTCGGAACCAGTTACCACCATGACCACTCAGGTTGAGGAAATCTCAAACGAATACCTCAGTTCACAATAATCCCATTACTCTAATTTCCCCCCAAGCGGATAAGAGAATTAAAGCAGAAGCTATAGTCTTACCGCAACTAACAAATATGCTTCCAAGCTATCATATAAATAGCAAGCATTGGCAAAAGGTTTCACACCTAAAGCTATCAGATCCCAACTGCAACACCCCCGCTCAAATAGACATTCTATTAGGCAGCGATCTCATACCTCAGATAATACTCGAGGGTGTTGAGAAAATTTCAAACAAACTATTGGCACAAAATACTATTTTTGGGTGGATCCTAAGTGAACTACTTTCGGAACCAGTTACCACCATGACCACTCAGGTTGAGGAAATCTCAAACGAATACCTCAGTTCACAATAATCCCATTACTCGAATTTCCCCCCAAGCGGATAAGAGAATTAAAGCAGAAGCTATAGTCTTACCGCAACTAACAAATATGCTTCCAAGCTATCATATAAATAGCAAGCATTGGCAAAAGGTTTCACACCTAAAGCTAGCAGATCCCAACTGCAACACACCCGCTCAAATAGACATTCTATTAGGCAGCGATCTCATACCTCAGATAATACTCGAGGGTGTTGAGAAAATTTCAAACAAACTATTGGCACAAAATACTATTTTTGGGTGGATCCTAAGTGGACTAGTTTCGGAACCAGTTACCACCATGACCACTCAGGTTGAGGAAATCTCAAACGAATACCTCAATTTCAAACAAACTATTGGCACAAAATACTCTTTTTGGGTGGATCCTAAGTGGACTAGTTTCGGAACCAGTTCCCACCATGACCACTCAGGTTGAGGAAATCTCAAACGAATACCTCAGTTCACAATAATCCCATTACTCTAATTTCCCCCCAAGCGGATAAGAGAATTAAAGCAGAAGCTATAGTCTTACCGCAACTAACAAATATGCTTCCCAGCTATCATATAAATAGCAAGCATTGGCAAAAGGTTTCACACCTAAAGCTAGCAGATCCCAACTGCAACACCCCCGCTCAAATAGACATTCTATTAGGCAGCGATCTCATACCTCCGATAATACTCGAGGGTGTTGAGAAAATTTCAAACAAACTATTGGCACAAAATACTATTTTTGGGTGGATCCTAAGTGAACTACTTTCGGAACCAGTTACCACCATGACCACTCAGGTTGAGGAAATCTCAAACGAATACCTCAGTTCACAATAATCCCATTACTCGAATTTCCCCCCAAGCGGATAAGAGAATTAAAGCAGAAGCTATAGTCTTACCGCAACTAACAAATATGCTTCCAAGCTATCATATAAATAGCAAGCATTGGCAAAAGGTTTCACACCTAAAGCTAGCAGATCCCAACTGCAACACTTCCTCTCAAATAGACATTCTATTAGGCAGCGATCTCATACCTCAGATAATACTCGAGGGTGTTGAGAAAATTTCAAACAAACTATTGGCACAAAATACTATTTTAGGGTGGATACTAAGTGGACTAGTTTCGGAACCAGTTACCACCATGACCACTCAGGTTGAGGAAATCTCAAACGAATACCTCAGTTCACAATAATCCCATTACTCTAATTTCCCCCCAAGCGGATAAGAGAATTAAAGCAGAAGCTATAGTCTTACCGCAACTAACAAATATGCTTCCAAGCTATCATATAAATAGCAAGCATTGGCAAAAGGTTTCACACCTAAAGCTAGCAGATCCCAACTGCAACACCCCCGCTCAAATTGACGTTCTATTAGGCAGCGATCTCATACCTCAGATAATACTCAAGGGTGTTGGAAAATTTCAAACAAACTATTGGCACAAACTACTATTTTTGGGTGGATACTAAGTGGACTAGTTTCGGAACCAGCTACCGCCATGACCACTCAGGTTGAGGAAATCTCAAACGAATACCTCAGTTCACAATAATCCCATTACTCTAATTTCCCCCCAAGCGGATAAGAGAATTAAAGCAGAAGCTATAGTCTTACCGCAACTAACAAATATGCTTCCAAGCTATCATATAAATAGCAAGCATTGGCAAAAGGCTTCACACCTAAAGCTATCAGATCCCAACTGCAACACCCCCGCTCAAATAGACATTCTATTAGGCAGCGATCTCATACCTCAGATAATACTCGAGGGTGTTGAGAAAATTTCAAACAAACTATTGGCACAAAATACTATTTTTGGGTGGATCCTAAGTGGACTAGTTTCGAAACCAGTTCCCACCATGACCACTCAGGTTGGGGAAATCTCAAACGAATACCTCAGTTCACAATAATCCCATTACTCTAATTTCCCCCCAAGCGGATAAGAGAATTAAAGCAGAAGCTATAGTCTTACCGCAACTAATAAATATGCTTCCCAGCTATCATATAAATAGCAAGCATTGGCAAAAGGTTTCACACCTAAAGCTAGCAGATCCCAACTGCAACACCCCCGCTCAAATAGACATTCTATTAGGCAGCGATCTCATACCTCCGATAATACTCGAGGGTGTTGAGAAAATTTCAAACAAACTATTGGCACAAAATACTATTTTTGGGTGGATCCTAAGTGGACTAGTTTAGGAACCAGTTACCACCATGACCACTAAGGTTGAGGAAATCTCAAACGAATACCTCAGTTCACAATAATCCCATTACTCTAATTTAACCCCAAGCGGATAAGAGAATTAAAGCAGAAGCTATAGTCTTACCGCAACTAACAAATATGCTTCCCAGCTATCATATAAATAGCAAGCATTGGCAAAAGGTTTCACACCTAAAGCTAGCAGATCCCAACTGCAACACCCTCGCTCAAATAGACATTCTATTAGGCAGCGATCTCATACCTCAGATAATACTCGAGGGTGTTGAGAAAATTTCAAACAAACTATTGGCACAAAATACTATTTTTGGTTGGATCCTAAGTGGACTAGTTTCGAAACCAGTTACCACCATGACCACTCAGGTTGAGGAAATCTCAAACGAATACCTCAGTTCACAATAATCCCATTACTCTAATTTCCCCCCAAGCGGATAAGAGAATTAAAGCAGAAGCTATAGTCTTACCGCAACTAACAAATATGCTTCCAAGCTATCATATAAATAGCAAGCATTGGCAAAAGGTTTCACACCTAAAGCTATCAGATCCAAACTGCAACACCCCCCCTCAAATAGACATTCTATTAGGCAGCGATCTCATACCTCAGATAATACTCGAGGGTGTTGAGAAAATTTCAAACAAACTATTGGCACAAAATACTATTTTTGGGTGGATCCTAAGTGAACTACTTTCGGAACCAGTTACCACCATGACCACTCAGGTTGAGGAAATCTCAAACGAATACCTCAATTTCAAACAAACTATTGGCACAAAATACTATTTTTGGGTGGATACTAAGTGGACTAGTTTCGAAACCAGTTACCACCATGACCACTCAGGTTGAGGAAATCTCAAACGAATACCTCAGTTCACAATAATCCCATTACTCTAATTTCCCCCCAAGCGGATAAGAGAATTAAAGCAGAAGCTATAGTCTTACCGCAACTAACAAATATGCTTCCAAGCTATCATATAAATAGCAAGCATTGGCAAAAGGTTTCACACCTAAAGCTATCAGATCCCAACTGCAACACCCTCGCTCAAATAGACATTCTATTAGGCAGCGATCTCATACCTCAGATAATACTCGAGGGTGTTGAGAAAATTTCAAACAAACTATTGGCACAAAATACTATTTTTGGGTGGATCCTAAGTGAACTACTTTCGGAACCAGTTACCACCATGACCACTCAGGTTGAGGAAATCTCAAACGAATACCTCAGTTCACAATAATCCCATTACTCGAATTTCCCCCCAAGCGGATAAGAGAATTAAAGCAGAAGCTATAGTCTTACCGCAACTAACAAATATGCTTCCAAGCTATCATATAAATAGCAAGCATTGGCAAAAGGTTTCACACCTAAAGCTAGCAGATCCCAACTGCAACACACCCGCTCAAATAGACATTCTATTAGGCAGCGATCTCATATCTCAGATAATACTCGAGGGTGTTGAGAAAATTTCAAACAAACTATTGGCACAAAATACTATTTTTGGGTGGATCCTAAGTGGACTAGTTTCGGAACCAGTTACCACCATGACCACTCAGGTTGAGGAAATCTCAAACGAATACCTCAGTTCACAATAATCCCATTACTCTAATTTCCCCCCAAGCGGATAAGAGAATTAAAGCAGAAGCTATAGTCTTACCGCAACTAACAAATATGCTTCCAAGCTATCATATAAATAGCAAGCATTGGCAAAAGGTTTCACACCTAAAGCTATCAGATCCCAACTGCAACACCCCCGCTCAAATAGACATTCTATTAGGCAGCGATCTCATACCTCAGATAATACTCGAGGGTGTTGAGAAAATTTCAAACAAACTATTGGCACAAAATACTATTTTTGGGTGGATCCTAAGTGAACTACTTTCGGAACCAGTTACCACCATGACCACTCAGGTTGAGGAAATCTCAAACGAATACCTCAGTTCACAATAATCCCATTACTCGAATTTCCCCCCAAGCGGATAAGAGAATTAAAGCAGAAGCTATAGTCTTACCGCAACTAACAAATATGCTTCCAAGCTATCATATAAATAGCAAGCATTGGCAAAAGGTTTCACACCTAAAGCTAGCAGATCCCAACTGCAACACACCCGCTCAAATAGACATTCTATTAGGCAGCGATCTCATACCTCAGATAATACTCGAGGGTGTTGAGAAAATTTCAAACAAACTATTGGCACAAAATACTATTTTTGGGTGGATCCTAAGTGGACTAGTTTCGGAACCAGTTACCACCATGACCACTCAGGTTGAGGAAATCTCAAACGAATACCTCAATTTCAAACAAACTATTGGCACAAAATACTCTTTTTGGGTGGATCCTAAGTGGACTAGTTTCGGAACCAGTTCCCACCATGACCACTCAGGTTGAGGAAATCTCAAACGAATACCTCAGTTCACAATAATCCCATTACTCTAATTTCCCCCCAAGCGGATAAGAGAATTAAAGCAGAAGCTATAGTCTTACCGCAACTAACAAATATGCTTCCCAGCTATCATATAAATAGCAAGCATTGGCAAAAGGTTTCACACCTAAAGCTAGCAGATCCCAACTGCAACACCCCCGCTCAAATAGACATTCTATTAGGCAGCGATCTCATACCTCCGATAATACTCGAGGGTGTTGAGAAAATTTCAAACAAACTATTGGCACAAAATACTATTTTTGGGTGGATCCTAAGTGAACTACTTTCGGAACCAGTTACCACCATGACCACTCAGGTTGAGGAAATCTCAAACGAATACCTCAATTTCAAACAAACTATTGGCACAAAATACTATTTTTGGGTGGATACTAAGTGGACTAGTTTCGAAACCAGTTACCACCATGACCACTCAGGTTGAGGAAATCTCAAACGAATACCTCAGTTCACAATAATCCCATTACTCTAATTTCCCCCCAAGCGGATAAGAGAATTAAAGCAGAAGCTATAGTCTTACCGCAACTAACAAATATGCTTCCAAGCTATCATATAAATAGCAAGCATTGGCAAAAGGTTTCACACCTAAAGCTATCAGATCCCAACTGCAACACCCTCGCTCAAATAGACATTCTATTAGGCAGCGATCTCATACCTCAGATAATACTCGAGGGTGTTGAGAAAATTTCAAACAAACTATTGGCACAAAATACTATTTTTGGGTGGATCCTAAGTGAACTACTTTCGGAACCAGTTACCACCATGACCACTCAGGTTGAGGAAATCTCAAACGAATACCTCAGTTCACAATAATCCCATTACTCGAATTTCCCCCCAAGCGGATAAGAGAATTAAAGCAGAAGCTATAGTCTTACCGCAACTAACAAATATGCTTCCAAGCTATCATATAAATAGCAAGCATTGGCAAAAGGTTTCACACCTAAAGCTAGCAGATCCCAACTGCAACACCCCCGCTCAAATTGACGTTCTATTAGGCAGCGATCTCATACCTCAGATAATACTCAAGGGTGTTGAGAAAATTTCAAACAAACTATTGGCACAAAATACTATTTTTGGGTGGATACTAAGTGGACTAGTTTCGGAACCAGCTACCGCCATGACCACTCAGGTTGAGGAAATCTCAAACGAATACCTCAGTTCACAATAATCCCATTACTCTAATTTCCCCCCAAGCGGATAAGAGAATTAAAGCAGAAGCTATAGTCTTACCGCAACTAACAAATATGCTTCCAAGCTATCATATAAATAGCAAGCATTGGCAAAAGGTTTCACACCTAAAGCTATCAGATCCAAACTGCAACACCCCCCCTCAAATAGACATTCTATTAGGCAGCGATCTCATACCTCAGATAATACTCGAGGGTGTTGAGAAAATTTCAAACAAACTATTGGCACAAAATACTATTTTTGGGTGGATCCTAAGTGAACTACTTTCGGAACCAGTTACCACCATGACCACTCAGGTTGAGGAAATCTCAAACGAATACCTCAATTTCAAACAAACTATTGGCACAAAATACTATTTTTGGGTGGATACTAAGTGGACTAGTTTCGAAACCAGTTACCACCATGACCACTCAGGTTGAGGAAATCTCAAACGAATACCTCAGTTCACAATAATCCCATTACTCTAATTTCCCCCCAAGCGGATAAGAGAATTAAAGCAGAAGCTATAGTCTTACCGCAACTAACAAATATGCTTCCAAGCTATCATATAAATAGCAAGCATTGGCAAAAGGTTTCACACCTAAAGCTATCAGATCCCAACTGCAACACCCTCGCTCAAATAGACATTCTATTAGGCAGCGATCTCATACCTCAGATAACACTCGAGGGTGTTGAGAAAATTTCAAACAAACTATTGGCACAAAATACTATTTTTGGGTAGATCCTAAGTGAACTACTTTCGGAACCAGTTACCACCATGACCACTCAGGTTGAGGAAATCTCAAACGAATACCTCAGTTCACAATAATCCCATTACTCGAATTTCCCCCCAAGCGGATAAGAGAATTAAAGCAGAAGCTATAGTCTTACCGCAACTAACAAATATGCTTCCAAGCTATCATATAAATAGCAAGCATTGGCAAAAGGTTTCACACCTAAAGCTAGCAGATCCCAACTGCAACACACCCGCTCAAATAGACATTCTATTAGGCAGCGATCTCATATCTCAGATAATACTCGAGGGTGTTGAGAAAATTTCAAACAAACTATTGGCACAAAATACTATTTTTGGGTGGATCCTAAGTGGACTAGTTTCGGAACCAGTTACCACCATGACCACTCAGGTTGAGGAAATCTCAAACGAATACCTCAGTTCACAATAATCCCATTACTCTAATTTCCCCCCAAGCGGATAAGAGAATTAAAGCAGAAGCTATAGTCTTACCGCAACTAACAAATATGCTTCCAAGCTATCATATAAATAGCAAGCATTGGCAAAAGGTTTCACACCTAAAGCTATCAGATCCCAACTGCAACACCCCCGCTCAAATAGACATTCTATTAGGCAGCGATCTCATACCTCAGATAATACTCGAGGGTGTTGAGAAAATTTCAAACAAACTATTGGCACAAAATACTATTTTTGGGTGGATCCTAAGTGAACTACTTTCGGAACCAGTTACCACCATGACCACTCAGGTTGAGGAAATCTCAAACGAATACCTCAGTTCACAATAATCCCATTACTCGAATTTCCCCCCAAGCGGATAAGAGAATTAAAGCAGAAGCTATAGTCTTACCGCAACTAACAAATATGCTTCCAAGCTATCATATAAATAGCAAGCATTGGCAAAAGGTTTCACACCTAAAGCTAGCAGATCCCAACTGCAACACACCCGCTCAAATAGACATTCTATTAGGCAGCGATCTCATACCTCAGATAATACTCGAGGGTGTTGAGAAAATTTCAAACAAACTATTGGCACAAAATACTATTTTTGGGTGGATCCTAAGTGGACTAGTTTCGGAACCAGTTACCACCATGACCACTCAGGTTGAGGAAATCTCAAACGAATACCTCAATTTCAAACAAACTATTGGCACAAAATACTCTTTTTGGGTGGATCCTAAGTGGACTAGTTTCGGAACCAGTTCCCACCATGACCACTCAGGTTGAGGAAATCTCAAACGAATACCTCAGTTCACAATAATCCCATTACTCTAATTTCCCCCCAAGCGGATAAGAGAATTAAAGCAGAAGCTATAGTCTTACCGCAACTAACAAATATGCTTCCCAGCTATCATATAAATAGCAAGCATTGGCAAAAGGTTTCACACCTAAAGCTAGCAGATCCCAACTGCAACACCCCCGCTCAAATAGACATTCTATTAGGCAGCGATCTCATACCTCCGATAATACTCGAGGGTGTTGAGAAAATTTCAAACAAACTATTGGCACAAAATACTATTTTTGGGTGGATCCTAAGTGAACTACTTTCGGAACCAGTTACCACCATGACCACTCAGGTTGAGGAAATCTCAAACGAATACCTCAGTTCACAATAATCCCATTACTCGAATTTCCCCCCAAGCGGATAAGAGAATTAAAGCAGAAGCTATAGTCTTACCGCAACTAACAAATATGCTTCCAAGCTATCATATAAATAGCAAGCATTGGCAAAAGGTTTCACACCTAAAGCTAGCAGATCCCAACTGCAACACTTCCTCTCAAATAGACATTCTATTAGGCAGCGATCTCATACCTCAGATAATACTCGAGGGTGTTGAGAAAATTTCAAACAAACTATTGGCACAAAATACTATTTTAGGGTGGATACTAAGTGGACTAGTTTCGGAACCAGTTACCACCATGACCACTCAGGTTGAGGAAATCTCAAACGAATACCTCAGTTCACAATAATCCCATTACTCTAATTTCCCCCCAAGCGGATAAGAGAATTAAAGCAGAAGCTATAGTCTTACCGCAACTAACAAATATGCTTCCAAGCTATCATATAAATAGCAAGCATTGGCAAAAGGTTTCACACCTAAAGCTAGCAGATCCCAACTGCAACACCCCCGCTCAAATTGACGTTCTATTAGGCAGCGATCTCATACCTCAGATAATACTCAAGGGTGTTGAGAAAATTTCAAACAAACTATTGGCACAAAATACTATTTTTGGGTGGATACTAAGTGGACTAGTTTCGGAACCAGCTACCGCCATGACCACTCAGGTTGAGGAAATCTCAAACGAATACCTCAGTTCACAATAATCCCATTACTCTAATTTCCCCCCAAGCGGATAAGAGAATTAAAGCAGAAGCTATAGTCTTACCGCAACTAACAAATATGCTTCCAAGCTATCATATAAATAGCAAGCATTGGCAAAAGGTTTCACACCTAAAGCTATCAGATCCCAACTGCAACACCCCCGCTCAAATAGACATTCTATTAGGCAGCGATCTCATACCTCAGATAATACTCGAGGGTGTTGAGAAAATTTCAAACAAACTATTGGCACAAAATACTATTTTTGGGTGGATCCTAAGTGGACTAGTTTCGAAACCAGTTCCCACCATGACCACTCAGGTTGGGGAAATCTCAAACGAATACCTCAGTTCACAATAATCCCATTACTCTAATTTCCCCCCAAGCGGATAAGAGAATTAAAGCAGAAGCTATAGTCTTACCGCAACTAATAAATATGCTTCCCAGCTATCATATAAATAGCAAGCATTGGCAAAAGGTTTCACACCTAAAGCTAGCAGATCCCAACTGCAACACCCCCGCTCAAATAGACATTCTATTAGGCAGCGATCTCATACCTCCGATAATACTCGAGGGTGTTGAGAAAATTTCAAACAAACTATTGGCACAAAATACTATTTTTGGGTGGATCCTAAGTGGACTAGTTTAGGAACCAGTTACCACCATGACCACTAAGGTTGAGGAAATCTCAAACGAATACCTCAGTTCACAATAATCCCATTACTCTAATTTAACCCCAAGCGGATAAGAGAATTAAAGCAGAAGCTATAGTCTTACCGCAACTAACAAATATGCTTCCCAGCTATCATATAAATAGCAAGCATTGGCAAAAGGTTTCACACCTAAAGCTAGCAGATCCCAACTGCAACACCCTCGCTCAAATAGACATTCTATTAGGCAGCGATCTCATACCTCAGATAATACTCGAGGGTGTTGAGAAAATTTCAAACAAACTATTGGCACAAAATACTATTTTTGGGTGGATCCTAAGTGGACTAGTTTCGAAACCAGTTACCACCATGACCACTCAGGTTGAGGAAATCTCAAACGAATACCTCAGTTCACAATAATCCCATTACTCTAATTTCCCCCCAAGCGGATAAGAGAATTAAAGCAGAAGCTATAGTCTTACCGCAACTAACAAATATGCTTCCAAGCTATCATATAAATAGCAAGCATTGGCAAAAGGTTTCACACCTAAAGCTATCAGATCCAAACTGCAACACCCCCCCTCAAATAGACATTCTATTAGGCAGCGATCTCATACCTCAGATAATACTCGAGGGTGTTGAGAAAATTTCAAACAAACTATTGGCACAAAATACTATTTTTGGGTGGATCCTAAGTGAACTACTTTCGGAACCAGTTACCACCATGACCACTCAGGTTGAGGAAATCTCAAACGAATACCTCAATTTCAAACAAACTATTGGCACAAAATACTATTTTTGGGTGGATACTAAGTGGACTAGTTTCGAAACCAGTTACCACCATGACCACTCAGGTTGAGGAAATCTCAAACGAATACCTCAGTTCACAATAATCCCATTACTCTAATTTCCCCCCAAGCGGATAAGAGAATTAAAGCAGAAGCTATAGTCTTACCGCAACTAACAAATATGCTTCCAAGCTATCATATAAATAGCAAGCATTGGCAAAAGGTTTCACACCTAAAGCTATCAGATCCCAACTGCAACACCCTCGCTCAAATAGACATTCTATTAGGCAGCGATCTCATACCTCAGATAATACTCGAGGGTGTTGAGAAAATTTCAAACAAACTATTGGCACAAAATACTATTTTTGGGTGGATCCTAAGTGAACTACTTTCGGAACCAGTTACCACCATGACCACTCAGGTTGAGGAAATCTCAAACGAATACCTCAGTTCACAATAATCCCATTACTCGAATTTCCCCCCAAGCGGATAAGAGAATTAAAGCAGAAGCTATAGTCTTACCGCAACTAACAAATATGCTTCCAAGCTATCATATAAATAGCAAGCATTGGCAAAAGGTTTCACACCTAAAGCTAGCAGATCCCAACTGCAACACACCCGCTCAAATAGACATTCTATTAGGCAGCGATCTCATATCTCAGATAATACTCGAGGGTGTTGAGAAAATTTCAAACAAACTATTGGCACAAAATACTATTTTTGGGTGGATCCTAAGTGGACTAGTTTCGGAACCAGTTACCACCATGACCACTCAGGTTGAGGAAATCTCAAACGAATACCTCAGTTCACAATAATCCCATTACTCTAATTTCCCCCCAAGCGGATAAGAGAATTAAAGCAGAAGCTATAGTCTTACCGCAACTAACAAATATGCTTCCAAGCTATCATATAAATAGCAAGCATTGGCAAAAGGTTTCACACCTAAAGCTATCAGATCCCAACTGCAACACCCCCGCTCAAATAGACATTCTATTAGGCAGCGATCTCATACCTCAGATAATACTCGAGGGTGTTGAGAAAATTTCAAACAAACTATTGGCACAAAATACTATTTTTGGGTGGATCCTAAGTGAACTACTTTCGGAACCAGTTACCACCATGACCACTCAGGTTGAGGAAATCTCAAACGAATACCTCAGTTCACAATAATCCCATTACTCGAATTTCCCCCCAAGCGGATAAGAGAATTAAAGCAGAAGCTATAGTCTTACCGCAACTAACAAATATGCTTCCAAGCTATCATATAAATAGCAAGCATTGGCAAAAGGTTTCACACCTAAAGCTAGCAGATCCCAACTGCAACACACCCGCTCAAATAGACATTCTATTAGGCAGCGATCTCATACCTCAGATAATACTCGAGGGTGTTGAGAAAATTTCAAACAAACTATTGGCACAAAATACTATTTTTGGGTGGATCCTAAGTGGACTAGTTTCGGAACCAGTTACCACCATGACCACTCAGGTTGAGGAAATCTCAAACGAATACCTCAATTTCAAACAAACTATTGGCACAAAATACTCTTTTTGGGTGGATCCTAAGTGGACTAGTTTCGGAACCAGTTCCCACCATGACCACTCAGGTTGAGGAAATCTCAAACGAATACCTCAGTTCACAATAATCCCATTACTCTAATTTCCCCCCAAGCGGATAAGAGAATTAAAGCAGAAGCTATAGTCTTACCGCAACTAACAAATATGCTTCCCAGCTATCATATAAATAGCAAGCATTGGCAAAAGGTTTCACACCTAAAGCTAGCAGATCCCAACTGCAACACCCCCGCTCAAATAGACATTCTATTAGGCAGCGATCTCATACCTCCGATAATACTCGAGGGTGTTGAGAAAATTTCAAACAAACTATTGGCACAAAATACTATTTTTGGGTGGATCCTAAGTGAACTACTTTCGGAACCAGTTACCACCATGACCACTCAGGTTGAGGAAATCTCAAACGAATACCTCAGTTCACAATAATCCCATTACTCGAATTTCCCCCCAAGCGGATAAGAGAATTAAAGCAGAAGCTATAGTCTTACCGCAACTAACAAATATGCTTCCAAGCTATCATATAAATAGCAAGCATTGGCAAAAGGTTTCACACCTAAAGCTAGCAGATCCCAACTGCAACACTTCCTCTCAAATAGACATTCTATTAGGCAGCGATCTCATACCTCAGATAATACTCGAGGGTGTTGAGAAAATTTCAAACAAACTATTGGCACAAAATACTATTTTAGGGTGGATACTAAGTGGACTAGTTTCGGAACCAGTTACCACCATGACCACTCAGGTTGAGGAAATCTCAAACGAATACCTCAGTTCACAATAATCCCATTACTCTAATTTCCCCCCAAGCGGATAAGAGAATTAAAGCAGAAGCTATAGTCTTACCGCAACTAACAAATATGCTTCCAAGCTATCATATAAATAGCAAGCATTGGCAAAAGGTTTCACACCTAAAGCTAGCAGATCCCAACTGCAACACCCCCGCTCAAATTGACGTTCTATTAGGCAGCGATCTCATACCTCAGATAATACTCAAGGGTGTTGGAAAATTTCAAACAAACTATTGGCACAAACTACTATTTTTGGGTGGATACTAAGTGGACTAGTTTCGGAACCAGCTACCGCCATGACCACTCAGGTTGAGGAAATCTCAAACGAATACCTCAGTTCACAATAATCCCATTACTCTAATTTCCCCCCAAGCGGATAAGAGAATTAAAGCAGAAGCTATAGTCTTACCGCAACTAACAAATATGCTTCCAAGCTATCATATAAATAGCAAGCATTGGCAAAAGGCTTCACACCTAAAGCTATCAGATCCCAACTGCAACACCCCCGCTCAAATAGACATTCTATTAGGCAGCGATCTCATACCTCAGATAATACTCGAGGGTGTTGAGAAAATTTCAAACAAACTATTGGCACAAAATACTATTTTTGGGTGGATCCTAAGTGGACTAGTTTCGAAACCAGTTCCCACCATGACCACTCAGGTTGGGGAAATCTCAAACGAATACCTCAGTTCACAATAATCCCATTACTCTAATTTCCCCCCAAGCGGATAAGAGAATTAAAGCAGAAGCTATAGTCTTACCGCAACTAATAAATATGCTTCCCAGCTATCATATAAATAGCAAGCATTGGCAAAAGGTTTCACACCTAAAGCTAGCAGATCCCAACTGCAACACCCCCGCTCAAATAGACATTCTATTAGGCAGCGATCTCATACCTCCGATAATACTCGAGGGTGTTGAGAAAATTTCAAACAAACTATTGGCACAAAATACTATTTTTGGGTGGATCCTAAGTGGACTAGTTTAGGAACCAGTTACCACCATGACCACTAAGGTTGAGGAAATCTCAAACGAATACCTCAGTTCACAATAATCCCATTACTCTAATTTAACCCCAAGCGGATAAGAGAATTAAAGCAGAAGCTATAGTCTTACCGCAACTAACAAATATGCTTCCCAGCTATCATATAAATAGCAAGCATTGGCAAAAGGTTTCACACCTAAAGCTAGCAGATCCCAACTGCAACACCCTCGCTCAAATAGACATTCTATTAGGCAGCGATCTCATACCTCAGATAATACTCGAGGGTGTTGAGAAAATTTCAAACAAACTATTGGCACAAAATACTATTTTTGGTTGGATCCTAAGTGGACTAGTTTCGAAACCAGTTACCACCATGACCACTCAGGTTGAGGAAATCTCAAACGAATACCTCAGTTCACAATAATCCCATTACTCTAATTTCCCCCCAAGCGGATAAGAGAATTAAAGCAGAAGCTATAGTCTTACCGCAACTAACAAATATGCTTCCAAGCTATCATATAAATAGCAAGCATTGGCAAAAGGTTTCACACCTAAAGCTATCAGATCCAAACTGCAACACCCCCCCTCAAATAGACATTCTATTAGGCAGCGATCTCATACCTCAGATAATACTCGAGGGTGTTGAGAAAATTTCAAACAAACTATTGGCACAAAATACTATTTTTGGGTGGATCCTAAGTGAACTACTTTCGGAACCAGTTACCACCATGACCACTCAGGTTGAGGAAATCTCAAACGAATACCTCAATTTCAAACAAACTATTGGCACAAAATACTATTTTTGGGTGGATACTAAGTGGACTAGTTTCGAAACCAGTTACCACCATGACCACTCAGGTTGAGGAAATCTCAAACGAATACCTCAGTTCACAATAATCCCATTACTCTAATTTCCCCCCAAGCGGATAAGAGAATTAAAGCAGAAGCTATAGTCTTACCGCAACTAACAAATATGCTTCCAAGCTATCATATAAATAGCAAGCATTGGCAAAAGGTTTCACACCTAAAGCTATCAGATCCCAACTGCAACACCCTCGCTCAAATAGACATTCTATTAGGCAGCGATCTCATACCTCAGATAATACTCGAGGGTGTTGAGAAAATTTCAAACAAACTATTGGCACAAAATACTATTTTTGGGTGGATCCTAAGTGAACTACTTTCGGAACCAGTTACCACCATGACCACTCAGGTTGAGGAAATCTCAAACGAATACCTCAGTTCACAATAATCCCATTACTCGAATTTCCCCCCAAGCGGATAAGAGAATTAAAGCAGAAGCTATAGTCTTACCGCAACTAACAAATATGCTTCCAAGCTATCATATAAATAGCAAGCATTGGCAAAAGGTTTCACACCTAAAGCTAGCAGATCCCAACTGCAACACACCCGCTCAAATAGACATTCTATTAGGCAGCGATCTCATATCTCAGATAATACTCGAGGGTGTTGAGAAAATTTCAAACAAACTATTGGCACAAAATACTATTTTTGGGTGGATCCTAAGTGGACTAGTTTCGGAACCAGTTACCACCATGACCACTCAGGTTGAGGAAGTCTCAAACGAATACCTCAGTTCACAATAATCCCATTACTCTAATTTCCCCCCAAGCGGATAAGAGAATTAAAGCAGAAGCTATAGTCTTACCGCAACTAACAAATATGCTTCCAAGCTATCATATAAATAGCAAGCATTGGCAAAAGGTTTCACACCTAAAGCTATCAGATCCCAACTGCAACACCCCCGCTCAAATAGACATTCTATTAGGCAGCGATCTCATACCTCAGATAATACTCGAGGGTGTTGAGAAAATTTCAAACAAACTATTGGCACAAAATACTATTTTTGGGTGGATCCTAAGTGAACTACTTTCGGAACCAGTTACCACCATGACCACTCAGGTTGAGGAAATCTCAAACGAATACCTCAGTTCACAATAATCCCATTACTCGAATTTCCCCCCAAGCGGATAAGAGAATTAAAGCAGAAGCTATAGTCTTACCGCAACTAACAAATATGCTTCCAAGCTATCATATAAATAGCAAGCATTGGCAAAAGGTTTCACACCTAAAGCTAGCAGATCCCAACTGCAACACACCCGCTCAAATAGACATTCTATTAGGCAGCGATCTCATACCTCAGATAATACTCGAGGGTGTTGAGAAAATTTCAAACAAACTATTGGCACAAAATACTATTTTTGGGTGGATCCTAAGTGGACTAGTTTCGGAACCAGTTACCACCATGACCACTCAGGTTGAGGAAATCTCAAACGAATACCTCAGTTCACAATAATCCCATTACTCGAATTTCCCCCCAAGCGGATAAGAGAATTAAAGCAGAAGCTATAGTCTTACCGCAACTAACAAATATGCTTCCAAGCTATCATATAAATAGCAAGCATTGGCAAAAGGTTTCACACCTAAAGCTATCAGATCCAAACTGCAACACCCCCCCTCAAATAGACATTCTATTAGGCAGCGATCTCATACCTCAGATAATACTCGAGGGTGTTGAGAAAATTTCAAACAAACTATTGGCACAAAATACTATTTTTGGGTGGATCCTAAGTGAACTACTTTCGGAACCAGTTACCACCATGACCACTCAGGTTGAGGAAATCTCAAACGAATACCTCAATTTCAAACAAACTATTGGCACAAAATACTATTTTTGGGTGGATACTAAGTGGACTAGTTTCGAAACCAGTTACCACCATGACCACTCAGGTTGAGGAAATCTCAAACGAATACCTCAGTTCACAATAATCCCATTACTCTAATTTCCCCCCAAGCGGATAAGAGAATTAAAGCAGAAGCTATAGTCTTACCGCAACTAACAAATATGCTTCCAAGCTATCATATAAATAGCAAGCATTGGCAAAAGGTTTCACACCTAAAGCTATCAGATCCCAACTGCAACACCCTCGCTCAAATAGACATTCTATTAGGCAGCGATCTCATACCTCAGATAATACTCGAGGGTGTTGAGAAAATTTCAAACAAACTATTGGCACAAAATACTATTTTTGGGTGGATCCTAAGTGAACTACTTTCGGAACCAGTTACCACCATGACCACTCAGGTTGAGGAAATCTCAAACGAATACCTCAGTTCACAATAATCCCATTACTCGAATTTCCCCCCAAGCGGATAAGAGAATTAAAGCAGAAGCTATAGTCTTACCGCAACTAACAAATATGCTTCCAAGCTATCATATAAATAGCAAGCATTGGCAAAAGGTTTCACACCTAAAGCTAGCAGATCCCAACTGCAACACACCCGCTCAAATAGACATTCTATTAGGCAGCGATCTCATATCTCAGATAATACTCGAGGGTGTTGAGAAAATTTCAAACAAACTATTGGCACAAAATACTATTTTTGGGTGGATCCTAAGTGGACTAGTTTCGGAACCAGTTACCACCATGACCACTCAGGTTGAGGAAGTCTCAAACGAATACCTCAGTTCACAATAATCCCATTACTCTAATTTCCCCCCAAGCGGATAAGAGAATTAAAGCAGAAGCTATAGTCTTACCGCAACTAACAAATATGCTTCCAAGCTATCATATAAATAGCAAGCATTGGCAAAAGGTTTCACACCTAAAGCTATCAGATCCCAACTGCAACACCCCCGCTCAAATAGACATTCTATTAGGCAGCGATCTCATACCTCAGATAATACTCGAGGGTGTTGAGAAAATTTCAAACAAACTATTGGCACAAAATACTATTTTTGGGTGGATCCTAAGTGAACTACTTTCGGAACCAGTTACCACCATGACCACTCAGGTTGAGGAAATCTCAAACGAATACCTCAGTTCACAATAATCCCATTACTCGAATTTCCCCCCAAGCGGATAAGAGAATTAAAGCAGAAGCTATAGTCTTACCGCAACTAACAAATATGCTTCCAAGCTATCATATAAATAGCAAGCATTGGCAAAAGGTTTCACACCTAAAGCTAGCAGATCCCAACTGCAACACACCCGCTCAAATAGACATTCTATTAGGCAGCGATCTCATACCTCAGATAATACTCGAGGGTGTTGAGAAAATTTCAAACAAACTATTGGCACAAAATACTATTTTTGGGTGGATCCTAAGTGGACTAGTTTCGGAACCAGTTACCACCATGACCACTCAGGTTGAGGAAATCTCAAACGAATACCTCAGTTCACAATAATCCCATTACTCGAATTTCCCCCCAAGCGGATAAGAGAATTAAAGCAGAAGCTATAGTCTTACCGCAACTAACAAATATGCTTCCAAGCTATCATATAAATAGCAAGCATTGGCAAAAGGTTTCACACCTAAAGCTATCAGATCCAAACTGCAACACCCCCCCCTCAAATAGACATTCTATTAGGCAGCGATCTCATACCTCAGATAATACTCGAGGGTGTTGAGAAAATTTCAAACAAACTATTGGCACAAAATACAATTTTTGGGTGGATCCTAAGTGAACTACTTTCGGAACCAGTTACCACCATGACCACTCAGGTTGAGGAAATCTCAAACGAATACCTCAATTTCAAACAAACTATTGGCACAAAATACTATTTTTGGGTGGATACTAAGTGGACTAGTTTCGAAACCAGTTACCACCATGACCACTCAGGTTGAGGAAATCTCAAACGAATACCTCAGTTCACAATAATCCCATTACTCTAATTTCCCCCCAAGCGGATAAGAGAATTAAAGCAGAAGCTATAGTCTTACCGCAACTAACAAATATGCTTCCAAGCTATCATATAAATAGCAAGCATTGGCAAAAGGTTTCACACCTAAAGCTATCAGATCCCAACTGCAACACCCTCGCTCAAATAGACATTCTATTAGGCAGCGATCTCATACCTCAGATAATACTCGAGGGTGTTGAGAAAATTTCAAACAAACTATTGGCACAAAATACTATTTTTGGGTGGATCCTAAGTGAACTACTTTCGGAACCAGTTACCACCATGACCACTCAGGTTGAGGAAATCTCAAACGAATACCTCAGTTCACAATAATCCCATTACTCGAATTTCCCCCCAAGCGGATAAGAGAATTAAAGCAGAAGCTATAGTCTTACCGCAACTAACAAATATGCTTCCAAGCTATCATATAAATAGCAAGCATTGGCAAAAGGTTTCACACCTAAAGCTAGCAGATCCCAACTGCAACACACCCGCTCAAATAGACATTCTATTAGGCAGCGATCTCATATCTCAGATAATACTCGAGGGTGTTGAGAAAATTTCAAACAAACTATTGGCACAAAATACTATTTTTGGGTGGATCCTAAGTGGACTAGTTTCGGAACCAGTTACCACCATGACCACTCAGGTTGAGGAAATCTCAAACGAATACCTCAGTTCACAATAATCCCATTACTCTAATTTCCCCCCAAGCGGATAAGAGAATTAAAGCAGAAGCTATAGTCTTACCGCAACTAACAAATATGCTTCCAAGCTATCATATAAATAGCAAGCATTGGCAAAAGGTTTCACACCTAAAGCTATCAGATCCCAACTGCAACACCCCCGCTCAAATAGACATTCTATTAGGCAGCGATCTCATACCTCAGATAATACTCGAGGGTGTTGAGAAAATTTCAAACAAACTATTGGCACAAAATACTATTTTTGGGTGGATCCTAAGTGAACTACTTTCGGAACCAGTTACCACCATGACCACTCAGGTTGAGGAAATCTCAAACGAATACCTCAGTTCACAATAATCCCATTACTCGAATTTCCCCCCAAGCGGATAAGAGAATTAAAGCAGAAGCTATAGTCTTACCGCAACTAACAAATATGCTTCCAAGCTATCATATAAATAGCAAGCATTGGCAAAAGGTTTCACACCTAAAGCTAGCAGATCCCAACTGCAACACACCCGCTCAAATAGACATTCTATTAGGCAGCGATCTCATACCTCAGATAATACTCGAGGGTGTTGAGAAAATTTCAAACAAACTATTGGCACAAAATACTATTTTTGGGTGGATCCTAAGTGGACTAGTTTCGGAACCAGTTACCACCATGACCACTCAGGTTGAGGAAATCTCAAACGAATACCTCAATTTCAAACAAACTATTGGCACAAAATACTCTTTTTGGGTGGATCCTAAGTGGACTAGTTTCGGAACCAGTTCCCACCATGACCACTCAGGTTGAGGAAATCTCAAACGAATACCTCAGTTCACAATAATCCCATTACTCTAATTTCCCCCCAAGCGGATAAGAGAATTAAAGCAGAAGCTATAGTCTTACCGCAACTAACAAATATGCTTCCCAGCTATCATATAAATAGCAAGCATTGGCAAAAGGTTTCACACCTAAAGCTAGCAGATCCCAACTGCAACACCCCCGCTCAAATAGACATTCTATTAGGCAGCGATCTCATACCTCCGATAATACTCGAGGGTGTTGAGAAAATTTCAAACAAACTATTGGCACAAAATACTATTTTTGGGTGGATCCTAAGTGGACTAGTTTCGGAACCAGTTACCACCATGACCACTAAGGTTGAGGAAATCTCAAACGAATACCTCAGTTCACAATAATCCCATTACTCTAATTTCCCCCCAAGCGGATAAGAGAATTAAAGCAGAAGCTATAGTCTTACCGCAACTAACAAATATGCTTCCCAGCTATCATATAAATAGCAAGCATTGGCAAAAGGTTTCACACCTAAAGCTAGCAGATCCCAACTGCGACACCCCCGCTCAAATAGACATTCTATTAGGCAGCGATCTCATACCTCAGATAATACTCGAGGGTGTTGAGAAAATTTCAAACAAACTATTGGCACAAAATACTATTTTTGGGTGGATACTAAGTGGACTAGTTTCGAAACCAGTTCCCACCATGACCACTCAGGTTGAGGAAATCTCAAACGAATACCTCAGTTCACAATAATCCCATTACTCTAATTTCCCCCCAAGCGGATAAGAGAATTAAAGCAGAAGCTATAGTCTTACCGCAACTAACAAATATGCTTCCCAGCTATCATATAAATAGCAAGCATTGGCAAAAGGTTTCACACCTAAAGCTAGCAGATCCCAACTGCAACACCCCGCTCAAATAGACATTCTATTAGGCAGCGATCTCATACCTCAGATAATACTCGAGGGTGTTGAGAAAATTTCAAACAAACTATTGGCACAAAATACTATTTTTGGGTGGCTCCTAAGTGGACTAGTTTCGGAACCAGTTCCCACCATGACCACTAAGGTTGAGGAAATCTCAAACGAATACCTCAGTTCACAATAATCCATTTACTCTAAATTCCCCCCAAGCGGATAAGAGAATTAAAGCAGAAGCTATAGTCTTACCGCAACTAGCAAATATGCTTCCCAGCTATCATATAAATAGCAAGCATTGGCAAAAGGTTTCACACCTAAAGCTAGCAGATCCCAACTGCAACACCCCCGCTCAAATAGACATTCTATTAGGCAGCGATCTCATACCTCCGATAATACTCGAGGGTGTTGAGAAAATTTCAAACAAACTATTGGCACAAAATACTATTTTTGGGTGGATCCTAAGTGGACTAGTTTCGGAACCAGTTACCACCATGACCACCAAGGTTGAGGAAATCTCAAACGAATACCTCAGTTCACAATAATCCCATTACTCTAATTTCCCCCCAAGCGGATAAGAGAATTAAAGCAGAAGCTATAGTCTTACCGCAACTAACAAATATGCTTCCCAGCTATCATATAAATAGCAAGCATTGGCAAAAGGTTTCACACCTAAAGCTAGCAGATCCCAACTGCGACACCCCCGCTCAAATAGACATTCTATTAGGCAGCGATCTCATACCTCAGATAATACTCGAGGGTGTTGAGAAAATTTCAAACAAACTATTGGCACAAAATACTATTTTTGGGTGGATACTAAGTGGACTAGTTTCGAAACCAGTTCCCACCATGACCACTCAGGTTGAGGAAATCTCAAACGAATACCTCAGTTCACAATAATCCCATTACTCTAATTTCCCCCCAAGCGGATAAGAGAATTAAAGCAGAAGCTATAGTCTTACCGCAACTAACAAATATGCTTCCCAGCTATCATATAAATAGCAAGCATTGGCAAAAGGTTTCACACCTAAAGCTAGCAGATCCCAACTGCAACACCCCGCTCAAATAGACATTCTATTAGGCAGCGATCTCATACCTCAGATAATACTCGAGGGTGTTGAGAAAATTTCAAACAAACTATTGGCACAAAATACTATTTTTGGGTGGCTCCTAAGTGGACTAGTTTCGGAACCAGTTCCCACCATGACCACTAAGGTTGAGGAAATCTCAAACGAATACCTCAGTTCACAATAATCCATTTACTCTAAATTCCCCCCAAGCGGATAAGAGAATTAAAGCAGAAGCTATAGTCTTACCGCAACTAGCAAATATGCTTCCCAGCTATCATATAAATAGCAAGCATTGGCAAAAGGTTTCACACCTAAAGCTAGCAGATCCCAACTGCAACACCCCCGCTCAAATAGACATTCTATTAGGCAGCGATCTCATACCTCAGATAATACTCGAGCGTGTTGAGAAAATTTCAAACAAACTATTGGCACAAAATACAATTTTTGGGTGGATACTAAGTGGACTAGTTTCGAAACCAGTTACCACCATGACCACTAAGGTTGAGGAAATCTCAAACGAATACCTCAGTTCACAATTATCCCATTACTCTAATTTCCCCCCAAGCGGATAAGAGAATTAAAGCAGAAGCTATAGTCTTACCGCAACTAACAAATATGCTTCCAAGCTATCATATAAATAGCAAGCATTGGCAAAAGGTTTCACACCTAAAGCTAGCAGATCCCAACTGCAACACCCCCGCTCAAATAGACATTCTATTAGGCAGCGATCTCATACCTCAGATAATACTCGAGGGTGTTGAGAAAATTTCAAACAAACTATTGGCACAAAATACTATTTTTGGGTGGATACTAAGTGGACTAGTTTCGAAACCAGTTACCACCATGACCACTCAGGTTGAGGAAATCTCAAACGAATACCTCAGTTCACAATAATCCCATTACTCTAAATTCCCCCCAAGCGGATAAGAGAATTAAAGCAGAAGCTATAGTCTTACCGCAACTAACAAATATGCTTCCAAGCTATCATATAAATAGCAAGCATTGGCAAAAGGTTTCACACCTAAAGCTATCAGATCCCAACTGCAACACCCCCGCTCAAATAGACATTCTATTAGGCAGCGATCTCATACCTCAGATAATACTCGAGGGTGTTGAGAAAATTTCAAACAAACTATTGGCACAAAATACTATTTTTGGGTGGATCCTAAGTGAACTACTTTCGGAACCAGTTACCACTATGACCACTCAGGTTGAGGAAATCTCAAACGAATACCTCAGTTCACAATAATCCCATTACTCGAATTTCCCCCCAAGCGGATAAGAGAATTAAAGCAGAAGCTATAGTCTTACCGCAACTAACAAATATGCTTCCAAGCTATCATATAAATAGCAAGCATTGGCAAAAGGTTTCACACCTAAAGCTAGCAGATCCCAACTGCAACACACCCGCTCAAATAGACATTCTATTAGGCAGCGATCTCATACCTCAGATAATACTCGAGGGTGTTGAGAAAATTTCAAACAAACTATTGGCACAAAATACTATTTTTGGGTGGATCCTAAGTGGACTAGTTTCGGAACCAGTTACCACCATGACCACTCAGGTTGAGGAAATCTCAAACGAATACCTCAATTTCAAACAAACTATTGGCACAAAATACTATTTTTGGGTGGATCCTAAGTGGACTAGTTTCGGAACCAGTTCCCACCATGACCACTCAGGTTGAGGAAATCTCAAACGAATACCTCAGTTCACAATAATCCCATTACTCTAATTTCCCCCCAAGCGGATAAGAGAATTAAAGCAGAAGCTATAGTCTTACCGCAACTAACAAATATGCTTCCCAGCTATCATATAAATAGCAAGCATTGGCAAAAGGTTTCACACCTAAAGCTAGCAGATCCCAACTGCAACACCCCCGCTCAAATAGACATTCTATTAGGCAGCGATCTCATACCTCCGATAATACTCGAGGGTGTTGAGAAAATTTCAAACAAACTATTGGCACAAAATACTATTTTTGGGTGGATCCTAAGTGGACTAGTTTCGGAACCAGTTACCACCATGACCACTAAGGTTGAGGAAATCTCAAACGAATACCTCAGTTCACAATAATCCCATTACTCTAATTTCCCCCCAAGCGGATAAGAGAATTAAAGCAGAAGCTATAGTCTTACCGCAACTAACAAATATGCTTCCCAGCTATCATATAAATAGCAAGCATTGGCAAAAGGTTTCACACCTAAAGCTAGCAGATCCCAACTGCAACACCCCCGCTCAAATAGACATTCTATTAGGCAGCGATCTCATACCTCAGATAATACTCGAGCGTGTTGAGAAAATTTCAACCAAACTATTGGCACAAAATACTATTTTTGGTTGGATCCTAAGTGAACTACTTTCGGAACCAGTTACCACCATGACCACTCAGGTTGAGGAAATCTCAAACGAATACCTCAGTTCACAATAATCCCATTACTCGAATTTCCCCCCAAGCGGATAAGAGAATTAAAGCAGAAGCTATAGTCTTACCGCAACTAACAAATATGCTTCCAAGCTATCATATAAATAGCAAGCATTGGCAAAAGGTTTCACACCTAAAGCTAGCAGATCCCAACTGCAACACCCCCGCTCAAATAGACATTCTATTAGGCAGCGATCTCATACCTCAGATAATACTCGAGGGTGTTGAGAAAATTTCAAACAAACTATTGGCACAAAATACTATTTTTGGGTGGATCCTAAGTGGACTAGTTTCGGAACCAGTTACCACCATGACCACTCAGGTTGAGGAAATCTCAAACGAATACCTCAATTTCAAACAAACTATTGGCGCAAAATACTATTTTTGGGTGGATCCTAAGTGGACTAGTTTCGGAACCAGTTCCCACCATGACCACTCAGGTTGAGGAAATCTCAAACGAATACCTCAGTTCACAAAAATCCCATTACTCTAATTTCCCCCCAAGCGGATAAGAGAATTAAAGCAGAAGCTATAGTCTTACCGCAACTAACAAATATGCTTCCCAGCTATCATATAAATAGCAAGCATTGGCAAAAGGTTTCACACCTAAAGCTAGCAGATCCCAACTGCAACACCCCCGCTCAAATAGACATTCTATTAGGCAGCGATCTCATACCTCCGATAATACTCGAGGGTGTTGAGAAAATTTCAAACAAACTATTGGCACAAAATACTATTTTTTGGTGGATCCTAAGTGGACTAGTTTCGGAACCAATTACCACCATGACCACTCAGGTTGAGGAAATCTCAAACGAATACCTCAATTTCAAACAAACTATTGGCACAAAATACTATTTTTGGGTGGATCCTAAGTGGACTAGTTTCGGAACCAGTTCCCAACATGACCACTCAGGTTGAGGAAATCTCAAACGAATACCTCAGTTCACAATAATCCCATTACTCTAATTTCCCCCCAAGCGGATAAGAGAATTAAAGCAGAAGCTATAGTCTTACCGCAACTAACAAATATGCTTCCCAGCTATCATATAAATAGCAAGCATTGGCAAAAGGTTTCACACCTAAAGCTAGCAGATCCCAACTGCAACACCCCCGCTCAAATAGACATTCTATTAGGCAGCGATCTCATACCTCCGATAATACTCGAGGGTGTTGAGAAAATTTCAAACAAACTATTGGCACAAAATACTATTTTTTGGTGGATCCTAAGTGGACTAGTTTCGGAACCAGTTACCACCATGACCACTCAGGTTGAGGAAATCTCAAACGAATACCTCAATTTCAAACAAACTATTGGCACAAAATACTATTTTTGGGTGGATCCTAAGTGGACTAGTTTCGGAACCAGTTCCCACCATGACCACTCAGGTTGAGGAAATCTCAAACGAATACCTCAGTTCACAATAATCCCATTACTCGAATTTCCCCCCAAGCGGATAAGAGAATTAAAGCAGAAGCTATAGTCTTACCGCAACTAACAAATATGCTTCCAAGCTATCATATAAATAGCAAGCATTGGCAAAAGGTTTCACACCTAAAGCTAGCAGATCCCAACTGCAACACACCCGCTCAAATAGACATTTTATTAGGCAGCGATCTCATACCTCAGATAATACTCGAGGGTGTTGAGCAAATTTCAAACAAACTATTGGCACAAAATACTATTTTTGGGTGGATCCTAAGTGGACTAGTTTCGGAACCAGTTACCACCATGACCACTCAGGTTGAGGAAATCTCAAACGAATACCTCAATTTCAAACAAACTATTGGCACAAAATACTATTTTTGGGTGGATCCTAAGTGGACTAGTTTCGGAACCAGTTCCCACCATGACCACTCAGGTTGAGGAAATCTCAAACGAATACCTCAGTTCACAATAATCCCATTACTCTAATTTCCCCCCAAGCGGATAAGAGAATTAAAGCAGAAGCTATAGTCTTACCGCAACTAACAAATATGCTTCCCAGCTATCATATAAATAGCAAGCATTGGCAAAAGGTTTCACACCTAAAGCTAGCAGATCCCAACTGCAACACCCCCGCTCAAATAGACATTCTATTAGGCAGCGATCTCATACCTCCGATAATACTCGAGGGTGTTGAGAAAATTTCAAACAAACTATTGGCACAAAATACTATTTTTGGGTGGCTCCTAAGTGGACTAGTTTCGGAACCAGTTACCACCATGACCACTCAGGTTGAGGAAATCTCAAACGAATACCTCCGTTCACAATAATCCCATTACTCTAATTTCCCCCCAAGCGGATAAGAGAATTAAAGCAGAAGCTATAGTCTTACCGCAACTAACAAATATGCTTCCCAGCTATCATATAAATAGCAAGCATTGGCAAAAGGTTTCACACCTAAAGCTAGCAGATCCCAACTGCAACACCCCCGCTCAAATAGACATTCTATTAGGCAGCGATCTCATACCTCAGATAATACTCGAGCGTGTTGAGAAAATTTCAAACAAACTATTGGCACAAAATACTATTTTTGGGTGGATACTAAGTGGACTAGTTTCGAAACCAGTTACCACCATGACGACTCAGGTTGAGGAAATCTCAAACGAATACCTCAGTTCACAATAATCCCATTTCTCTAATTTCCCCCCAAGCGGATAAGAGAATTAAAGCAGAAGCTATAGTCTTACCGCAACTAACAAATATGCTTCCAAGCTATCATATAAATAGCAAGCATTGGCAAAAGGTTTCACACCTAAAGCTATCAGATCCCAACTGCAACACCCCCGCTCAAATAGACATTCTATTAGGCAGCGATCTCATACCTCAGATAATACTCGAGGGTGTTGAGAAAATTTCAAACAAACTATTGGCACAAAATACTATTTTTGGTTGGATCCTAAGTGAACTACTTTCGGAACCAGTTACCACCATGACCACTCAGGTTGAGGAAATCTCAAAAGAATACCTCAATTTCAAACAAACTATTGGCACAAAATACTATTTTTGGGTGGATCCTAAGTGGACTAGTTTCGGAACCAGTTCCCACCATGACCACTCAGGTTGAGGAAATCTCAAACGAATACCTCAGTTCACAATAATCCCATTACTCTAATTTCCCCCCAAGCGGATAAGAGAATTAAAGCAGAAGCTATAGTCTTACCGCAACTAACAAATATGCTTCCCAGCTATCATATAAATAGCAAGCATTGGCAAAAGGTTTCACACCTAAAGCTAGCAGATCCCAACTGCAACACCCCCCTCAAATAGACATTCTATTAGGCAGCGATCTCATACCTCAGATAATACTCGAGGGTGTTGAGAAAATTTCAAACAAACTATTGGCACAAAATACTATTTTTGGGTGGATCCTAAGTGGACTAGTTTCGGAACCAGTTACCACCATGACCACTCAGGTTGAGGAAATCTCAAACGAATACCTCAATTTCAAACAAACTATTGGCACAAAATACTATTTTTGGGTGGATCCTAAGTGGACTAGTTTCGGAACCAGTTCCCACCATGACCACTCAGGTTGAGGAAATCTCAAACGAATACCTCAGTTCACAATAATCCCATTACTCTAATTTCCCCCCAAGCGGATAAGAGAATTAAAGCAGAAGCTATAGTCTTACCGCAACTAACAAATATGCTTCCCAGCTATCATATAAATAGCAAGCATTGGCAAAAGGTTTCACACCTAAAGCTAGCAGATCCCAACTGCAACACCCCCGCTCAAATAGACATTCTATTAGGCAGCGATCTCATACCTCCGATAATACTCGAGGGTGTTGAGAAAATTTCAAACAAACTATTGGCACAAAATACTATTTTTGGGTGGATCCTAAGTGGACTAGTTTCGGAACCAGCTACCACCATGACCACTAAGGTTGAGGAAATCTCAAACGAATACCTCAGTTCACAATAATCCCATTACTCTAATTTCCCCCCAAGCAGATAAGAGAATTAAAGCAGAAGCTATAGTCTTACCGCAACTAACAAATATGCTTCCCAGCTATCATATAAATAGCAAGCATTGGCAAAAGGTTTCACACCTAAAGCTAGCAGATCCCAACTGCAACACCCCCACTCAAATAGACATTCTATTAGGCAGCGATCTCATACCTCAGATAATACTCGAGGGTGTTGAGAAAATTTCAAACAAACTATTGGCACAAAATACTATTTTTGGGTGGATACTAAGTGGACTAGTTTCGAAACCAGTTACCACCATGACCACTCAGGTTGAGGAAATCTCAAACGAATACCTCAGTTCACAATAATCCCATTACTCTAATTTCCCCCCAAGCGGATAAGAGAATTAAAGCAGAAGCTATAGTCTTACCGCAACTAACAAATATGCTTCCAAGCTATCATATAAATAGCAAGCATTGGCAAAAGGTTTCACACCTAAAGCTATCAGATCCCAACTGCAACACCCCCGCTCAAATAGACATTCTATTAGGCAGCGATCTCATACCTCAGATAATACTCGAGGGTGTTGAGAAAATTTCAAACAAACTATTGGCACAAAATACTATTTTTGGGTGGCTCCTAAGTGGACTAGTTTCGGAACCAGTTACCACCATGACCACTCAGGTTGAGGAAATCTCAAACGAATACCTCAGTTCACAATAATCCCATTACTCGAATTTCCCCCCAAGCGGATAAGAGAATTAAAGCAGAAGCTATAGTCTTACCGCAACTAACAAATATGCTTCCCAGCTATCATATAAATAGCAAGCATTGGCAAAAGGTTTCACACCTAAAGCTAGCAGATGCCAACTGCAACACCCCCGCTCAAATAGACATTCTATTAGGCAGCGATCTCATACCTCAGATAATACTCGAGGGTGTTGAGAAAATTTCAAACAAACTATTGGCACAAAATACTATTTTTGGGTGGATCCTAAGTGGACTAGTTTCGGAACCAGTTACCACCATGACCACTCAGGTTGAGGAAATCTCAAACGAATACCTCAATTTCAAACAAACTATTGGCGCAAAATACTATTTTTGGGTGGATCTTAAGTGGACTAGTTTCGGAACCAGTTCCCACCATGACCACTCAGGTTGAGGAAATCTCAAACGAATACCTCAGTTCACAATAATCCCATTACTCTAATTTCCCCCCAAGCGGATAAGAGAATTAAAGCAGAAGCTATAGTCTTACCGCAACTAACAAATATGCTTCCCAGCTATCATATAAATAGCAAGCATTGGCAAAAGGTTTCACACCTAAAGCTAGCAGATCCCAACTGCAACACCCCCGCTCAAATAGACATTCTATTAGGCAGCGATCTCATACCTCCGATAATACTCGAGGGTGTTGAGAAAATTTCAAACAAACTATTGGCACAAAATACTATTTTTGGGTGGATCCTAAGTGGACTAGTTTCGGAACCAGTTACCACCATGACCAAGAAAGTTGTGGAAATCTCAAACGAATACCTCAGTTCACAATAATCCCGTTACTCTAATTTCCCCCCAAGCGGATAAGAAAATTAAAGCAGAAGCTATAGTCTTACCGCAACTAACAAATATGCTTCCCAGCTATCATATAAATAGCAAGCATTGGCAAAAGGTTTCACACCTAAAGCTAGCAGATCCCAACTGCAACACCCCCGCTCAAATAGACATTCTATTAGGCAGCGATCTCATACCTCAGATAATATTCGAGGGTGTTGAGAAAATTTCAAACAAACTATTCTCACAAAATACTATTTTTGGGTGGATACTAAGTGGACTAGTTTCGAAACCAGTTACCACCATGACCACTCAGGTTGAGGAAATCTCAAACGAATACCTCAGTTCACAATAATGCCATTACTCTAATTTCCCCCCAAGCGGATAAGAGAATTAAAGCAGAAGCTATAGTCTTACCGCAACTAACAAATATGCTTCCAAGCTATCATATAAATAGCAAGCATTGGCAAAAGGTTTCACACCTAAAGCTATCAGATCCCAACTGCAACACCCCCGCTCAAATAGACATTCTATTAGGCAGCGATCTCATACCTCAAATAATACTCGAGGGTGTTGAGAAAATTTCAAACAAACTATTGGCACAAAATACTATTTTTGGGTGGATCCTAAGTGAACTACTTTCGGAACCAGTTACCACCATGACCACTCAGGTTGAGGAAATCTCAAACGAATACCTCAGTTCACAATAATCCCATTACTCGAATTTCCCCCCAAGCGGATAAGAGAATTAAAGCAGAAGCTATAGTCTTACCGCAACTAACAAATATGCTTCCAAGCTATCATATAAATAGCAAGCATTGGCAAAAGGTTTCACACCTAAAGCTAGCAGATCCCAACTGCAACACCCCCGCTCAAATAGACATTCTATTAGGCAGCGATCTCATACCTCAGATAATACTCGAGGGTGTTGAGAAAATTTCAAACAAACTATTGGCACAAAATACTATTTTTGGGTGGTTCCTAAGTGGACTAGTTTCGGAACCAGTTACCACCATGACCACTCAGGTTGAGGAAATCTCAAACGAATACCTCAGTTCACAATAATGCCATTACTCGAATTTCCCCCCAAGCGGATAAGAGAATTAAAGCAGAAGCTATAGTCTTACCGCAACTAACAAATATGCTTCCAAGCTATCATATAAATAGCAAGCATTGGCAAAAGGTTTCACACCTAAAGCTAGCAGATCCCAACTGCAACACCCCGCTCAAATAGACATTCTATTAGGCAGCGATCTCATACCTCCGATAATACTCGAGGGTGTTGAGAAAATTTCAAACAAACTATTGGCACAAAATACTATTTTTGGGTGGATCCTAAGTGGACTAGTTTCGGAACCAGTTACCACCATGACCACTAAGGTTGAGGAAATCTCAAACGAATACCTCAGTTCACAATAATCCCATTACTCTAATTTCCCCCCAAGCGGATAAGAGAATTAAAGCAGAAGCTATAGTCTTACCGCAACTAACAAATATGCTTCCAAGCTATCATATAAATAGCAAGCATTGGCAAAAGGTTTCACACCTAAAGCTAGCAGATCCCAACTGCAACACACCCGCTCAAATAGACATTCTATTAGGCAGCGATCTCATACCTCAGATAATACTCGAGGGTGTTGAGAAAATTTCAAACAAACTATTGGCACAAAATACTATTTTTGGGTGGATCCTAAGTGGACTAGTTTCGGAACCAGTTACCACAATGACCACTCAGGTTGAGGAAATCTCAAACGAATACCTCAATTTCAAACAAACTATTGGCACAAAATACTATTTTTGGGTGGATCCTAAGTGGACTAGTTTCGGAACCAGTTCCCACCATGACCACTCAGGTTGAGGAAATCTCAAACGAATACCTCAGTTCACAATAATCCCATTACTCTAATTTCCCCCCAAGCGGATAAGAGAATTAAAGCAGAAGCTATAGTCTTACCGCAACTAACAAATATGCTTCCCAGCTATCATATAAATAGCAAGCATTGGCAAAAGGTTTCACACCTAAAGCTAGCAGATCCCAACTGCAACACCCCCGCTCAAATAGACATTCTATTAGGCAGCGATCTCATACCTCCGATAATACTCGAGGGTGTTGAGAAAATTTCAAACAAACTATTGGCACAAAATACTATTTTTGGGTGGATCCTAAGTGAACTAGTTTCGGAACCAGTTACCACCATGACCACTCAGGTTGAGGAAATCTCAAACGAATACCTCAGTTCACAATAATCCCATTACTCTAATTTCCCCCCAAGCGGATAAGAGAATTAAAGCAGAAGCTATAGTCTTACCGCAACTAACAAATATGCTTCCCAGCTATCATATAAATAGCAAGCATTGGCAAAAGGTTTCACACCTAAAGCTAGCAGATCCCAACTGCGACACCCCCGCTCAAATAGACATTCTATTAGGCAGCGATCTCATACCTCAGATAATACTCGAGGGTGTTGAGAAAATTTCAAACAAACTATTGGCACAAAATACTATTTTTGGGTGGATACTAAGTGAACTACTTTCGGAACCAGTTACCACCATGACCACTCAGGTTGAGGAAATCTCAAACGAATACCTCAGTTCACAATAATCCCATTACTCGAATTTCCCCCCAAGCGGATAAGAGAATTAAAGCAGAAGCTATAGTCTTACCGCAACTAACAAATATGCTTCCAAGCTATCATATAAATAGCAAGCATTGGCAAAAGGTTTCACACCTAAAGCTAGCAGATCCCAACTGCAACACACCCGCTCAAATAGACATTCTATTAGGCAGCGATCTCATACCTCAGATAATACTCGAGGGTGTTGAGAAAATTTCAAACAAACTATTGGCACAAAATACTATTTTTGGGTGGATCCTAAGTGGACTAGTTTCGGAACCAGTTACCACCATGACCACTCAGGTTGAGGAAATCTCAAACGAATACCTCAATTTCAAACAAACTATTGGCACAAAATACTATTTTTGGGTGGATCCTAAGTGGACTAGTTTCGGAACCAGTTCCCACCATGACCACTCAGGTTGAGGAAATCTCAAACGAATACCTCAGTTCACAATAATCCCATTACTCTAATTTCCCCCCAAGCGGATAAGAGAATTAAAGCAGAAGCTATAGTCTTACCGCAACTAACAAATATGCTTCCCAGCTATCATATAAATAGCAAGCATTGGCAAAAGGTTTCACACCTAAAGCTAGCAGATCCCAACTGCAACACCCCCGCTCAAATAGACATTCTATTAGGCAGCGATCTCATACCTCCGATAATACTCGAGGGTGTTGAGAAAATTTCAAACAAACTATTGGCACAAAATACTATTTTTGGGTGGATCCTAAGTGGACTAGTTTCGGAACCAGTTACCACCATGACCACTAAGGTTGAGGAAATCTCAAACGAATACCTCAGTTCACAATAATCCCATTACTCTAATTTCCCCCCAAGCGGATAAGAGAATTAAAGCAGAAGCTATAGTCTTACCGCAACTAACAAATATGCTTCCCAGCTATCATATAAATAGCAAGCATTGGCAAAAGGTTTCACACCTAAAGCTAGCAGATCCCAACTGCAACACCCCCGCTCAAATAGACATTCTATTAGGCAGCGATCTCATACCTCAGATAATACTCGAGGGTGTTGAGAAAATTTCAAACAAACTATTGGCACAAAATACTATTTTTGGGTGGATACTAAGTGGACTAGTTTCGAAACCAGTCACCACCATGACCACTCAGGTTGAGGAAATCTCAAACGAATACCTCAGTTCACAATAATCCCATTACTCTAATTTCCCCCCAAGCGGATAAGAGAATTAAAGCAGAAGCTATAGTCTTACCGCAACTAACAAATATGCTTCCAAGCTATCATATAAATAGCAAGCATTGGCAAAAGGTTTCACACCTAAAGCTATCAGATCCCAACTGCAACACCCCCGCTCAAATAGACATTCTATTAGGCAGCGATCTCATACCTCAGATAATACTCGAGGGTGTTGAGAAAATTTCAACCAAACTATTGGCACAAAATACTATTTTTGGTTGGATCCTAAGTGGACTAGTTTCGAAACCAGTTACCACCATGACCACTCAGGTTGAGGAAATCTCAAACGAATACCTCAGTTCACAATAATCCCATTACTCGAATTTCCCCCCAAGCGGATAAGAGAATTAAAGCAGAAGCTATAGTCTTACCGCAACTAACAAATATGCTTCCAAGCTATCATATAAATAGCAAGCATTGGCAAAAGGTTTCACACCTAAAGCTAGCAGATCCCAACTGCTACACACCCGCTCAAATAGACATTCTATTAGGCAGCGATCTCATACCTCAGATAATACTCGAGGGTGTTGAGAAAATTTCAAACAAACTATTGGCACAAAATACTATTTTTGGGTGGATCCTAAGTGGACGAGTTTCGGAACCAGTTACCACCATGACCACTCAGGTTGAGGAAATCTCAAACGAATACCTCAATTTCAAACAAACTATTGGCACAAAATACTATTTTTGGGTGGATCCTAAGTGGACTAGTTTCGGAACCAGTTCCCACCATGACCACTCAGGTTGAGGAAATCTCAAACGAATACCTCAGTTCACAATAATCCCATTACTCTAATTTCCCCCCAAGCGGATAAGAGAATTAAAGCAGAAGCTATAGTCTTACCGCAACTAACAAATATGCTTCCCAGCTATCATATAAATAGCAAGCATTGGCAAAAGGTTTCACACCTAAAGCTAGCAGATCCCAACTGCAACACCCCCGCTCAAATAGACATTCTATTAGGCAGCGATCTCATACCTCCGATAATACTCGAGGGTGTTGAGAAAATTTCAAACAAACTATTGGCACAAAATACTATTTTTGGGTGGATCCTAAGTGGACTAGTTTCGGAACCAGTTACCACCATGACCACTAAGGTTGAGGAAATCTCAAACGAATACCTCAGTTCACAATAATCCCATTACTCTAATTTCCCCCCAAGCGGATAAGAGAATTAAAGCAGAAGCTATAGTCTTACCGCAACTAACAAATATGCTTCCCAGCTATCATATAAATAGCAAGCATTGGCAAAAGGTTTCACACCTAAAGCTAGCAGATCCCAACTGCAACACCCCCGCTCAAATAGACATTCTATTAGGCAGCGATCTCATACCTCAGATAATACTCGAGGGTGTTGAGAAAATTTCAAACAAACTATTGGCACAAAATACTATTTTTGGGTGGATACTAAGTGGACTAGTTTCGAAACCAGTTACCACCATGACCACTCAGGTTGAGGAAATCTCAAACGAATACCTCAGTTCACAATAATCCCATTACTCTAATTTCCCCCCAAGCGGATAAGAGAATTAAAGCAGAAGCTATAGTCTTACCGCAACTAACAAATATGCTTCCAAGCTATCATATAAATAGCAAGCATTGGCAAGAGGTTTCACACCTAAAGCTATCAGATCCCAACTGCAACACCCCCGCTCAAATAGACATTCTATTAGGCAGCGATCTCATACCTCAGATAATACTCGAGGGTGTTGAGAAAATTTCAACCAAACTATTGGCACAAAATACTATTTTTGGTTGGATCCTAAGTGAACTACTTTCGGAACCAGTTACCACCATGACCACTCAGGTTGAGGAAATCTCAAACGAATACCTCAGTTCACAATAATCCCATTACTCGAATTTCCCCCCAAGCGGATAAGAGAATTAAAGCAGAAGCTATAGTCTTACCGCAACTAACAAATATGCTTCCAAGCTATCATATAAATAGCAAGCATTGGCAAAAGGTTTCACACCTAAAGCTAGCAGATCCCAACTGCAACACCCCCGCTCAAATAGACATTCTATTAGGCAGCGATCTCATACCTCAGATAATACTCGAGGGTGTTGAGAAAATTTCAAACAAACTATTGGCACAAAATACTATTTTTGGGTGGATCCTAAGTGGACTAGTTTCGGAACCAGTTACCACCATGACCACTCAGGTTGAGGAAATCTCAAACGAATACCTCAATTTCAAACAAACTATTGGCGCAAAATACTATTTTTGGGTGGATCCTAAGTGGACTAGTTTCGGAACCAGTTCCCACCATGACCACTCAGGTTGAGGAAATCTCAAACGAATACCTCAGTTCACAATAATCCCATTACTCTAATTTCCCCCCAAGCGGATAAGAGAATTAAAGCAGAAGCTATAGTCTTACCGCAACTAACAAATATGCTTCCCAGCTATCATATAAATAGCAAGCATTGGCAAAAGGTTTCACACCTAAAGCTAGCAGATCCCAACTGCAACACCCCCGCTCAAATAGACATTCTATTAGGCAGCGATCTCATACCTCCGATAATACTCGAGGGTGTTGAGAAAATTTCAAACAAACTATTGGCACAAAATACTATTTTTTGGTGGATCCTAAGTGGACTAGTTTCGGAACCAGTTACCACCATGACCACTCAGGTTGAGGAAATCTCAAACGAATACCTCAATTTCAAACAAACTATTGGCACAAAATACTATTTTTGGGTGGATCCTAAGTGGACTAGTTTCGGAACCAGTTCCCACCATGACCACTCAGGTTGAGGAAATCTCAAACGAATACCTCAGTTCACAATAATCCCATTACTCTAATTTCCCCCCAAGCGGATAAGAGAATTAAAGCAGAAGCTATAGTCTTACCGCAACTAACAAATATGCTTCCCAGCTATCATATAAATAGCAAGCATTGGCAAAAGGTTTCACACCTAAAGCTAGCAGATCCCAACTGCAACACCCCCGCTCAAATAGACATTCTATTAGGCAGCGATCTCATACCTCCGATAATACTCGAGGGTGTTGAGAAAATTTCAAACAAACTATTGGCACAAAATACTATTTTTTGGTGGATCCTAAGTGGACTAGTTTCGGAACCAGTTACCACCATGACCACTCAGGTTGAGGAAATCTCAAACGAATACCTCAATTTCAAACAAACTATTGGCACAAAATACTATTTTTGGGTGGATCCTAAGTGGACTAGTTTCGGAACCAGTTCCCACCATGACCACTCAGGTTGAGGAAATCTCAAACGAATACCTCAGTTCACAATAATCCCATTACTCGAATTTCCCCCCAAGCGGATAAGAGAATTAAAGCAGAAGCTATAGTCTTACCGCAACTAACAAATATGCTACCAAGCTATCATATAAATAGCAAGCATTGGCAAAAGGTTTCACACCTAAAGCTAGCAGATCCCAACTGCAACACACCCGCTCAAATAGACATTCTATTAGGCAGCGATCTCATACCTCAGATAATACTCGAGGGTGTTGAGCAAATTTCAAACAAACTATTGGCACAAAATACTATTTTGGGGTGGATCCTAAGTGGACTAGTTTCGGAACCAGTTACCACCATGACCACTCAGGTTGAGGAAATCTCAAACGAATACCTCAATTTCAAACAAACTATTGGCACAAAATACTATTTTTGGGTGGATCCTAAGTGGACTAGTTTCGGAACCAGTTCCCACCATGACCACTCAGGTTGAGGAAATCTCAAACGAATACCTCAGTTCACAATAATCCCATTACTCTAATTTCCCCCCAAGCGGATAAGAGAATTAAAGCAGAAGCTATAGTCTTACCGCAACTAACAAATATGCTTCCCAGCTATCATATAAATAGCAAGCATTGGCAAAAGGTTTCACACCTAAAGCTAGCAGATCCCAACTGCAACACCCCCGCTCAAATAGACATTCTATTAGGCAGCGATCTCATACCTCCGATAATACTCGAGGGTGTTGAGAAAATTTCAAACAAACTATTGGCACAAAATACTATTTTTGGGTGGCTCCTAAGTGGACTAGTTTCGGAACCAGTTACCACCATGACCACTCAGGTTGAGGAAATCTCAAACGAATACCTCCGTTCACAATAATCCCATTACTCTAATTTCCCCCCAAGCGGATAAGAGAATTAAAGCAGAAGCTATAGTCTTACCGCAACTAACAAATATGCTTCCCAGCTATCATATAAATAGCAAGCATTGGCAAAAGGTTTCTCACCTAAAGCTAGCAGATCCCAACTGCAACACCCCCGCTCAAATAGACATTCTATTAGGCAGCGATCTCATACCTCAGATAATACTCGAGCGTGTTGAGAAAATTTCAAACAAACTATTGGCACAAAATACTATTTTAGGGTGGATACTAAGTGGACTAGTTTCGGAACCAGTTACCACCATGACCACTCAGGTTGAGGAAATCTCAAACGAATACCTCAGTTCACAATAATCCCATTTCTCTAATTTCCCCCCAAGCGGATAAGAGAATTAAAGCAGAAGCTATAGTCTTACCGCAACTAACAAATATGCTTCCAAGCTATCATATAAATAGCAAGCATTGGCAAAAGGTTTCACACCTAAAGCTATCAGATCCCAACTGCAACACCCCCGCTCAAATAGACATTCTATTAGGCAGCGATCTCATACCTCAGATAATACTCGAGGGTGTTGAGAAAATTTCAAACAAACTATTGGCACAAAATACTATTTTTGGTTGGATCCTAAGTGAACTACTTTCGGAACCAGTTACCACCATGACCACTCAGGTTGAGGAAATCTCAAAAGAATACCTCAATTTCAAACAAACTATTGGCACAAAATACTATTTTTGGGTGGATCCTAAGTGGACAAGTTTCGGAACCAGTTCCCACCATGACCACTCAGGTTGAGGAAATCTCAAACGAATACCTCAGTTCACAATAATCCCATTACTCTAATTTCCCCCCAAGCGGATAAGAGAATTAAAGCAGAAGCTATAGTCTTACCGCAACTAACAAATATGCTTCCCAGCTATCATATAAATAGCAAGCATTGGCAAAAGGTTTCACACCTAAAGCTAGCAGATCACAACTGCAACACCCCCCTCAAATAGACATTCTATTAGGCAGCGATCTCATACCTCAGATAATACTCGAGGGTGTTGAGAAAATTTCAAACAAACTATTGGCACAAAATACTATTTTTGGGTGGATCCTAAGTGGACTAGTTTCGGAACCAGTTACCACCATGACCACTCAGGTTGAGGAAATCTCAAACGAATACCTCAATTTCAAACAAACTATTGGCACAAAATACTATTTTTGGGTGGATCCTAAGTGGACTAGTTTCGGAACCAGTTCCCACCATGACCACTCAGGTTGAGGAAATCTCAAACGAATACCTCAGTTCACAATAATCCCATTACTCTAATTTCCCCCCAAGCGGATAAGAGAATTAAAGCAGAAGCTATAGTCTTACCGCAACTAACAAATATGCTTCCCAGCTATCATATAAATAGCAAGCATTGGCAAAAGGTTTCACACCTAAAGCTAGCAGATCCCAACTGCAACACCCCCGCTCAAATAGACATTCTATTAGGCAGCGATCTCATACCTCCGATAATACTCGAGGGTGTTGAGAAAATTTCAAACAAACTATTGGCACAAAATACTATTTTTGGGTGGATCCTAAGTGGACTAGTTTCGGAACCAGTTACCACCATGACCACTAAGGTTGAGGAAATCTCAAACGAATACCTCAGTTCACAATAATCCCATTACTCTAATTTCCCCCCAAAGCAGATAAGAGAATTAAAGCAGAAGCTATAGTCTTACCGCAACTAACAAATATGCTTCCCAGCTATCATATAAATAGCAAGCATTGGCAAAAGGTTTCACACCTAAAGCTAGCAGATCCCAACTGCAACACCCCCACTCAAATAGACATTCTATTAGGCAGCGATCTCATACCTCAGATAATACTCGAGGGTGTTGAGAAAATTTCAAACAAACTATTGGCACAAAATACTATTTTTGGGTGGATACTAAGTGGACTAGTTTCGAAACCAGTTACCACCATGACCACTCAGGTTGAGGAAATCTCAAACGAATACCTCAGTTCACAATAATCCCATTACTCTAATTTCCCCCCAAGCGGATAAGAGAATTAAAGCAGAAGCTATAGTCTTACCGCAACTAACAAATATGCTTCCAAGCTATCATATAAATAGCAAGCATTGGCAAAAGGTTTCACACCTAAAGCTATCAGATCCCAACTGCAACACCCCCGCTCAAATAGACATTCTATTAGGCAGCGATCTCGTACCTCAGATAATACTCGAGGGTGTTGAGAAAATTTCAAACAAACTATTGGCACAAAATACTATTTTTGGGTGGCTCCTAAGTGGACTAGTTTCGGAACCAGTTACCACCATGACCACTCAGGTTGAGGAAATCTCAAACGAATACCTCAGTTCACAATAATCCCATTACTCGAATTTCCCCCCAAGCGGATAAGAGAATTAAAGCAGAAGCTATAGTCTTACCGCAACTAACAAATATGCTTCCCAGCTATCATATAAATAGCAAGCATTGGCAAAAGGTTTCACACCTAAAGCTAGCAGATGCCAACTGCAACACCCCCGCTCAAATAGACATTCTATTAGGCAGCGATCTCATACCTCAGATAATACTCGAGGGTGTTGAGAAAATTTCAAACAAACTATTGGCACAAAATACTATTTTTGGGTGGATCCTAAGTGGACTAGTTTCGGAACCAGTTACCACCATGACCACTCAGGTTGAGGAAATCTCAAACGAATACCTCAATTTCAAACAAACTATTGGCACAAAATACTATTTTTGGGTGGATCCTAAGTGGACTAGTTTCGGAACCAGTTCCCACCATGACCACTCAGGTTGAGGAAATCTCAAACGAATACCTCAGTTCACAATAATCCCATTACTCTAATTTCCCCCCAAGCGGATAAGAGAATTAAAGCAGAAGCTATAGTCTTACCGCAACTAACAAATATGCTTCCCAGCTATCATATAAATAGCAAGCATTGGCAAAAGGTTTCACACCTAAAGCTAGCAGATCCCAACTGCAACACCCCCGCTCAAATAGACATTCTATTAGGCAGCGATCTCATACCTCCGATAATACTCGAGGGTGTTGAGAAAATTTCAAACAAACTATTGGCACAAAATACTATTTTTGGGTGGCTCCTAAGTGGACTAGTTTCGGAACCAGTTACCACCATGACCACTCAGGTTGAGGAAATCTCAAACGAATACCTCCGTTCACAATAATCCCATTACTCTAATTTCCCCCCAAGCGGATAAGAGAATTAAAGCAGAAGCTATAGTCTTACCGCAACTAACAAATATGCTTCCCAGCTATCATATAAATAGCAAGCATTGGCAAAAGGTTTCACACCTAAAGCTAGCAGATCCCAACTGCAACACCCCCGCTCAAATAGACATTCTATTAGGCAGCGATCTCATACCTCAGATAATACTCGAGCGTGTTGAGAAAATTTCAAACAAACTATTGGCACAAAATACTATTTTAGGGTGGATACTAAGTGGACTAGTTTCGGAACCAGTTACCACCATGACCACTCAGGTTGAGGAAATCTCAAACGAATACCTCAGTTCACAATAATCCCATTTCTCTAATTTCCCCCCAAGCGGATAAGAGAATTAAAGCAGAAGCTATAGTCTTACCGCAACTAACAAATATGCTTCCAAGCTATCATATAAATAGCAAGCATTGGCAAAAGGTTTCACACCTAAAGCTATCAGATCCCAACTGCAACACCCCCGCTCAAATAGACATTCTATTAGGCAGCGATCTCATACCTCAGATAATACTCGAGGGTGTTGAGAAAATTTCAAACAAACTATTGGCACAAAATACTATTTTTGGTTGGATCCTAAGTGAACTACTTTCGGAACCAGTTACCACCATGACCACTCAGGTTGAGGAAATCTCAAAAGAATACCTCAATTTCAAACAAACTATTGGCACAAAATACTATTTTTGGGTGGATCCTAAGTGGACTAGTTTCGGAACCAGTTCCCACCATGACCACTCAGGTTGAGGAAATCTCAAACGAATACCTCAGTTCACAATAATCCCATTACTCTAATTTCCCCCCAAGCGGATAAGAGAATTAAAGCAGAAGCTATAGTCTTACCGCAACTAACAAATATGCTTCCCAGCTATCATATAAATAGCAAGCATTGGCAAAAGGTTTCACACCTAAAGCTAGCAGATCACAACTGCAACACCCCCCTCAAATAGACATTCTATTAGGCAGCGATCTCATACCTCAGATAATACTCGAGGGTGTTGAGAAAATTTCAAACAAACTATTGGCACAAAATACTATTTTTGGGTGGATCCTAAGTGGACTAGTTTCGGAACCAGTTACCACCATGACCACTCAGGTTGAGGAAATCTCAAACGAATACCTCAATTTCAAACAAACTATTGGCACAAAATACTATTTTTGGGTGGATCCTAAGTGGACTAGTTTCGGAACCAGTTCCCACCATGACCACTCAGGTTGAGGAAATCTCAAACGAATACCTCAGTTCACAATAATCCCATTACTCTAATTTCCCCCCAAGCGGATAAGAGAATTAAAGCAGAAGCTATAGTCTTACCGCAACTAACAAATATGCTTCCCAGCTATCATATAAATAGCAAGCATTGGCAAAAGGTTTCACACCTAAAGCTAGCAGATCCCAACTGCAACACCCCCGCTCAAATAGACATTCTATTAGGCAGCGATCTCATACCTCCGATAATACTCGAGGGTGTTGAGAAAATTTCAAACAAACTATTGGCACAAAATACTATTTTTGGGTGGATCCTAAGTGGACTAGTTTCGGAACCAGTTACCACCATGACCACTAAGGTTGAGGAAATCTCAAACGAATACCTCAGTTCACAATAATCCCATTACTCTAATTTCCCCCCAAAGCAGATAAGAGAATTAAAGCAGAAGCTATAGTCTTACCGCAACTAACAAATATGCTTCCCAGCTATCATATAAATAGCAAGCATTGGCAAAAGGTTTCACACCTAAAGCTAGCAGATCCCAACTGCAACACCCCCACTCAAATAGACATTCTATTAGGCAGCGATCTCATACCTCAGATAATACTCGAGGGTGTTGAGAAAATTTCAAACAAACTATTGGCACAAAATACTATTTTTGGGTGGATACTAAGTGGACTAGTTTCGAAACCAGTTACCACCATGACCACTCAGGTTGAGGAAATCTCAAACGAATACCTCAGTTCACAATAATCCCATTACTCTAATTTCCCCCCAAGCGGATAAGAGAATTAAAGCAGAAGCTATAGTCTTACCGCAACTAACAAATATGCTTCCAAGCTATCATATAAATAGCAAGCATTGGCAAAAGGTTTCACACCTAAAGCTATCAGATCCCAACTGCAACACCCCCGCTCAAATAGACATTCTATTAGGCAGCGATCTCATACCTCAGATAATACTCGAGGGTGTTGAGAAAATTTCAAACAAACTATTGGCACAAAATACTATTTTTGGGTGGCTCCTAAGTGGACTAGTTTCGGAACCAGTTACCACCATGACCACTCAGGTTGAGGAAATCTCAAACGAATACCTCAGTTCACAATAATCCCATTACTCGAATTTCCCCCCAAGCGGATAAGAGAATTAAAGCAGAAGCTATAGTCTTACCGCAACTAACAAATATGCTTCCCAGCTATCATATAAATAGCAAGCATTGGCAAAAGGTTTCACACCTAAAGCTAGCAGATGCCAACTGCAACACCCCCGCTCAAATAGACATTCTATTAGGCAGCGATCTCATACCTCAGATAATACTCGAGGGTGTTGAGAAAATTTCAAACAAACTATTGGCACAAAATACTATTTTTGGGTGGATCCTAAGTGGACTAGTTTCGGAACCAGTTACCACCATGACCACTCAGGTTGAGGAAATCTCAAACGAATACCTCAATTTCAAACAAACTATTGGCGCAAAATACTATTTTTGGGTGGATCTTAAGTGGACTAGTTTCGGAACCAGTTCCCACCATGACCACTCAGGTTGAGGAAATCTCAAACGAATACCTCAGTTCACAATAATCCCATTACTCTAATTTCCCCCCAAGCGGATAAGAGAATTAAAGCAGAAGCTATAGTCTTACCGCAACTAACAAATATGCTTCCCAGCTATCATATAAATAGCAAGCATTGGCAAAAGGTTTCACACCTAAAGCTAGCAGATCCCAACTGCAACACCCCCGCTCAAATAGACATTCTATTAGGCAGCGATCTCATACCTCCGATAATACTCGAGGGTGTTGAGAAAATTTCAAACAAACTATTGGCACAAAATACTATTTTTGGGTGGATCCTAAGTGGACTAGTTTCGGAACCAGTTACCACCATGACCAAGAAAGTTGTGGAAATCTCAAACGAATACCTCAGTTCACAATAATCCCATTACTCTAATTTCCCCCCAAGCGGATAAGAGAATTAAAGCAGAAGCTATAGTCTTACCGCAAGTAACAAATATGCTTCCCAGCTATCATATAAATAGCAAGCATTGGCAAAAGGTTTCACACCTAAAGCTAGCAGATCCCAACTGCAACACCCCCGCTCAAATAGACATTCTATTAGGCAGCGATCTCATACCTCAGATAATATTCGAGGGTGTTGAGAAAATTTCAAACAAACTATTCTCACAAAATACTATTTTTGGGTGGATACTAAGTGGACTAGTTTCGAAACCAGTTACCACCATGACCACTCAGGTTGAGGAAATCTCAAACGAATACCTCAGTTCACAATAATGCCATTACTCTAATTTCCCCCCAAGCGGATAAGAGAATTAAAGCAGAAGCTATAGTCTTACCGCAACTAACAAATATGCTTCCAAGCTATCATATAAATAGCAAGCATTGGCAAAAGGTTTCACACCTAAAGCTATCAGATCCCAACTGCAACACCCCCGCTCAAATAGACATTCTATTAGGCAGCGATCTCATACCTCAGATAATACTCGAGGGTGTTGAGAAAATTTCAAACAAACTATTGGCACAAAATACTATTTTTGGGTGGATCCTAAGTGGACTAGTTTCGGAACCAGTTACCACCATGACCACTCAGGTTGAGGAAATCTCAAACGAATACCTCAATTTCAAACAAACTATTGGCACAAAATACTATTTTTGGGTGGATCCTAAGTGGACTAGTTTCGGAACCAGTTCCCACCATGACCACTCAGGTTGAGGAAATCTCAAACGAATACCTCAGTTCACAATAATCCCATTACTCTAATTTCCCCCCAAGCGGATAAGAGAATTAAAGCAGAAGCTATAGTCTTACCGCAACTAACAAATATGCTTCCCAGCTATCATATAAATAGCAAGCATTGGCAAAAGGTTTCACACCTAAAGCTAGCAGATCCCAACTGCAACACCCCCGCTCAAATAGACATTCTATTAGGCAGCGATCTCATACCTCCGATAATACTCGAGGGTGTTGAGAAAATTTCAAACAAACTATTGGCACAAAATACTATTTTTGGGTGGATCCTAAGTGGACTAGTTTCGGAACCAGTTACCACCATGACCACTAAGGTTGAGGAAATCTCAAACGAATACCTCAGTTCACAATAATCCCATTACTCTAATTTCCCCCCAAAGCAGATAAGAGAATTAAAGCAGAAGCTATAGTCTTACCGCAACTAACAAATATGCTTCCCAGCTATCATATAAATAGCAAGCATTGGCAAAAGGTTTCACACCTAAAGCTAGCAGATCCCAACTGCAACACCCCCACTCAAATAGACATTCTATTAGGCAGCGATCTCATACCTCAGATAATACTCGAGGGTGTTGAGAAAATTTCAAACAAACTATTGGCACAAAATACTATTTTTGGGTGGATACTAAGTGGACTAGTTTCGAAACCAGTTACCACCATGACCACTCAGGTTGAGGAAATCTCAAACGAATACCTCAGTTCACAATAATCCCATTACTCTAATTTCCCCCCAAGCGGATAAGAGAATTAAAGCAGAAGCTATAGTCTTACCGCAACTAACAAATATGCTTCCAAGCTATCATATAAATAGCAAGCATTGGCAAAAGGTTTCACACCTAAAGCTATCAGATCCCAACTGCAACACCTCCGCTCAAATAGACATTCTATTAGGCAGCGATCTCATACCTCAGATAATACTCGAGGGTGTTGAGAAAATTTCAAACAAACTATTGGCACAAAATACTATTTTTGGGTGGCTCCTAAGTGGACTAGTTTCGGAACCAGTTACCACCATGACCACTCAGGTTGAGGAAATCTCAAACGAATACCTCAGTTCACAATAATCCCATTACTCGAATTTCCCCCCAAGCGGATAAGAGAATTAAAGCAGAAGCTATAGTCTTACCGCAACTAACAAATATGCTTCCCAGCTATCATATAAATAGCAAGCATTGGCAAAAGGTTTCACACCTAAAGCTAGCAGATGCCAACTGCAACACCCCCGCTCAAATAGACATTCTATTAGGCAGCGATCTCATACCTCAGATAATACTCGAGGGTGTTGAGAAAATTTCAAACAAACTATTGGCACAAAATACTATTTTTGGGTGGATCCTAAGTGGACTAGTTTCGGAACCAGTTACCACCATGACCACTCAGGTTGAGGAAATCTCAAACGAATACCTCAATTTCAAACAAACTATTGGCGCAAAATACTATTTTTGGGTGGATCTTAAGTGGACTAGTTTCGGAACCAGTTCCCACCATGACCACTCAGGTTGAGGAAATCTCAAACGAATACCTCAGTTCACAATAATCCCATTACTCTAATTTCCCCCCAAGCGGATAAGAGAATTAAAGCAGAAGCTATAGTCTTACCGCAACTAACAAATATGCTTCCCAGCTATCATATAAATAGCAAGCATTGGCAAAAGGTTTCACACCTAAAGCTAGCAGATCCCAACTGCAACACCCCCGCTCAAATAGACATTCTATTAGGCAGCGATCTCATACCTCCGATAATACTCGAGGGTGTTGAGAAAATTTCAAACAAACTATTGGCACAAAATACTATTTTTGGGTGGATCCTAAGTGGACTAGTTTCGGAACCAGTTACCACCATGACCAAGAAAGTTGTGGAAATCTCAAACGAATACCTCAGTTCACAATAATCCCATTACTCTAATTTCCCCCCAAGCGGATAAGAGAATTAAAGCAGAAGCTATAGTCTTACCGCAACTAACAAATATGCTTCCCAGCTATCATATAAATAGCAAGCATTGGCAAAAGGTTTCACACCTAAAGCTAGCAGATCCCAACTGCAACACCCCCGCTCAAATAGACATTCTATTAGGCAGCGATCTCATACCTCAGATAATATTCGAGGGTGTTGAGAAAATTTCAAACAAACTATTCTCACAAAATACTATTTTTGGGTGGATACTAAGTGGACTAGTTTCGAAACCAGTTACCACCATGACCACTCAGGTTGAGGAAATCTCAAACGAATACCTCAGTTCACAATAATGCCATTACTCTAATTTCCCCCCAAGCGGATAAGAGAATTAAAGCAGAAGCTATAGTCTTACCGCAACTAACAAATATGCTTCCAAGCTATCATATAAATAGCAAGCATTGGCAAAAGGTTTCACACCTAAAGCTATCAGATCCCAACTGCAACACCCCCGCTCAAATAGACATTCTATTAGGCAGCGATCTCATACCTCAAATAATACTCGAGGGTGTTGAGAAAATTTCAAACAAACTATTGGCACAAAATACTATTTTTGGGTGGATCCTAAGTGAACTACTTTCGGAACCAGTTACCACCATGACCACTCAGGTTGAGGAAATCTCAAACGAATACCTCAGTTCACAATAATGCCATTACTCTAATTTCCCCCCAAGCGGATAAGAGAATTAAAGCAGAAGCTATAGTCTTACCGCAACTAACAAATATGCTTCCAAGCTATCATATAAATAGCAAGCATTGGCAAAAGGTTTCACACCTAAAGCTATCAGATCCCAACTGCAACACCCCCGCTCAAATAGACATTCTATTAGGCAGCGATCTCATACCTCAAATAATACTCGAGGGTGTTGAGAAAATTTCAAACAAACTATTGGCACAAAATACTATTTTTGGGTGGATCCTAAGTGAACTACTTTCGGAACCAGTTACCACCATGACCACTCAGGTTGAGGAAATCTCAAACGAATACCTCAGTTCACAATAATCCCATTACTCGAATTTCCCCCCAAGCGGATAAGAGAATTAAAGCAGAAGCTATAGTCTTACCGCAACTAACAAATATGCTTCCAAGCTATCATATAAATAGCAAGCATTGGCAAAAGGTTTCACACCTAAAGCTAGCAGATCCCAACTGCAACACCCCCGCTCAAATAGACATTCTATTAGGCAGCGATCTCATACCTCCGATAATACTCGAGGGTGTTGAGAAAATTTCAAACAAACTATTGGCACAAAATACTATTTTTGGGTGGTTCCTAAGTGGACTAGTTTCGGAACCAGTTACCACCATGACCACTCAGGTTGAGGAAATCTCAAACGAATACCTCAGTTCACAATAATGCCATTACTCGAATTTCCCCCCAAGCGGATAAGAGAATTAAAGCAGAAGCTATAGTCTTACCGCAACTAACAAATATGCTTCCCAGCTATCATATAAATAGCAAGCATTGGCAAAAGGTTTCACACCTAAAGCTAGCAGATCCCAACTGCAACACCCCCGCTCAAATAGACATTCTATTAGGCAGCGATCTCATACCTCAGATAATACTCGAGGGTGTTGAGAAAATTTCAAACAAACTATTGGCACAAAATACTATTTTTGGGTGGATACTAAGTGGACTAGTTTCGGAACCAGTTCCCACCATGACCACTCAGGTTGAGGAAATCTCAAACGAATACCTCAGTTCACAATAATCCCATTACTCTAATTTCCCCCCAAGCGGATAAGAGAATTAAAGCAGAAACTATAGTCTTACCGCAACTAACAAATATGCTTCCCAGCTATCATATAAATAGCAAGCATTGGCAAAAGGTTTCACACCTAAAGCTAGCAGATCCCAACTGCAACACCCCCGCTCAAATAGACATTCTATTAGGCAGCGATCTCATACCTCAGATAATACTCGAGGGTGTTGAGAAAATTTCAAACAAACTATTGGCACAAAATATTATTTTTGGGTGGATACTAAGTGGACTAGTTTCGAAACCAGTTACCACCATGACCACTAAGGTTGAGGAAATCTCAAACGAATACCTCAGTTCACAATAATCCCATTACTCTAATTTCCCCCCAAGCGGATAAGAGAATTAAAGCAGAAGCTATAGTCTTACCGCAACTAACAAATATGCTTCCAAGCTATCAAATAAATAGCAAGCATTGGCAAAAGGTTTCACACCTAAAGCTATCAGATCCCAACTGCAACACCCCCGCTCAAATAGACATTCTATTAGGCAGCGATCTCATACCTCAGATAATACTCGAGGGTGTTGAGAAAATTTCAAACAAACTATTGGCACAAAATACTATTTTTGGGTGGATACTAAGTGGACTAGTTTCGAAACCAGTTACCACCATGACCACTCAGGTTGAGGAAATCTCAAACGAATACCTCAGTTCACAATAATCCCATTACTCATATTTCCCCCCAAGCGGATAAGAGAATTAAAGCAGAAGCTATAGTCTTACCGCAACTAACAAATATGCTTCCCAGCTATCATATAAATAGCAAGCATTGGCAAAAGGTTTCACACCTAAAGCTAGCAGATCCCAACTGCAACACCCCCGCTCAAATAGACATTCTATTAGGCAGCGATCTCATACCTCAGATAATACTAGAGGGTGTTGAGAAAATTTCAAACAAACTATTGGCACAAAATACTATTTTTGGGTGGATACTAAGTGGACTAGTTTCGGAACCAGTTCCCACCATGACCACTCAGGTTGAGGAAATCTCAAACGAATACCTCAGTTCACAATAATCCCATTACTCTAATTTCCCCCCAAGCGGATAAGAGAATTAAAGCAGAAGCTATAGTCTTACCGCAACTAACAAATATGCTTCCCAGCTATCATATAAATAGCAAGCATTGGCAAAAGGTTTCACACCTAAAGCTAGCAGATCCCAACTGCAACACCCCCGCTCAAATAGACATTCTATTAGGCAGCGATCTCATACCTCAGATAATACTCGAGGGTGTTGAGAAAATTTCAAACAAACTATTGGCACAAAATATTATTTTTGGGTGGATACTAAGTGGACTAGTTTCGAAACCAGTTACCACCATGACCACTAAGGTTGAGGAAATCTCAAACGAATACCTCAGTTCACAATAATCCCATTACTCTAATTTCCCCCCAAGCGGATAAGAGAATTAAAGCAGAAGCTATAGTCTTACCGCAACTAACAAATATGCTTCCAAGCTATCATATAAATAGCAAGCATTGGCAAAAGGTTTCACACCTAAAGCTATCAGATCCCAACTGCAACACCCCCGCTCAAATAGACATTCTATTAGGCAGCGATCTCATACCTCAGATAATACTCGAGGGTGTTGAGAAAATTTCAAACAAACTATTGGCACAAAATACTATTTTTGGGTGGATACTAAGTGGACTAGTTTCGAAACCAGTTACCACCATGACCACTCAGGTTGAGGAAATCTCAAACGAATACCTCAGTTCACAATAATCCCATTACTCAAATTTCCCCCCAAGCGGATAAGAGAATTAAAGCAGAAGCTATAGTCTTACCGCAACTAACAAATATGCTTCCCAGCTATCATATAAATAGCAAGCATTGGCAAAAGGTTTCACACCTAAAGCTAGCAGATCCCAACTGCAACACCCCCGCTCAAATAGACATTCTATTAGGCAGCGATCTCATACCTCAGATAATACTAGAGGGTGTTGAGAAAATTTCAAAAAAACTATTAGCACAAAATACTATTTTTGGGTGGATCCTAAGTGGACTACTTTCGGAACCAATTATCACCATGACCACTCAGGTTGAGGAAATCTCAAACGAATACCTCAGTTCACAATAATGCCATTACTCGAATTTCCCCCCAAGCGGATAAGAGAATTAAAGCAGATGCTATAGTCTTACCGCAACTAACAAATATGCTTCCCAGCTATCATATAAATAGCAAGCATTGGCAAAAGGTTTCACACCTAAAGCTAGCAGATCCCAACTGCAACACCCCCGCTCAAATAGACATTCTATTAGGCAGCGATCTCATACCTCAGATAATACTCGAGGGTGTTGAGAAAATTTCAAACAAACTATTGGCACAAAATACTATTTTTGGGTGGATACTAAGTGGACTAGTTTCGAAACCAGTTACCACCATGACCACTCAGGTTGAGGAAATCTCAAACGAATACCTCAGTTCACAATAATCCCATTACTCATATTTCCCCCCAAGCGGATAAGAGAATTAAAGCAGAAGCTATAGTCTTACCGCAACTAACAAATATGCTTCCCAGCTATCATATAAATAGCAAGCATTGGCAAAAGGTTTCACACCTAAAGCTAGCAGATCCCAACTGCAACACCCCCGCTCAAATAGACATTCTATTAGGCAGCGATCTCATACCTCAGATAATACTAGAGGGTGTTGAGAAAATTTCAAACAAACTATTGGCACAAAATACTATTTTTGGGTGGATACTAAGTGGACTAGTTTCGGAACCAGTTCCCACCATGACCACTCAGGTTGAGGAAATCTCAAACGAATACCTCAGTTCACAATAATCCCATTACTCTAATTTCCCCCCAAGCGGATAAGAGAATTAAAGCAGAAGCTATAGTCTTACCGCAACTAACAAATATGCTTCCCAGCTATCATATAAATAGCAAGCATTGGCAAAAGGTTTCACACCTAAAGCTAGCAGATCCCAACTGCAACACCCCCGCTCAAATAGACATTCTATTAGGCAGCGATCTCATACCTCAGATAATACTCGAGGGTGTTGAGAAAATTTCAAACAAACTATTGGCACAAAATATTATTTTTGGGTGGATACTAAGTGGACTAGTTTCGAAACCAGTTACCACCATGACCACTAAGGTTGAGGAAATCTCAAACGAATACCTCAGTTCACAATAATCCCATTACTCTAATTTCCCCCCAAGCGGATAAGAGAATTAAAGCAGAAGCTATAGTCTTACCGCAACTAACAAATATGCTTCCAAGCTATCATATAAATAGCAAGCATTGGCAAAAGGTTTCACACCTAAAGCTATCAGATCCCAACTGCAACACCCCCGCTCAAATAGACATTCTATTAGGCAGCGATCTCATACCTCAGATAATACTCGAGGGTGTTGAGAAAATTTCAAACAAACTATTGGCACAAAATACTATTTTTGGGTGGATACTAAGTGGACTAGTTTCGAAACCAGTTACCACCATGACCACTCAGGTTGAGGAAATCTCAAACGAATACCTCAGTTCACAATAATCCCATTACTCAAATTTCCCCCCAAGCGGATAAGAGAATTAAAGCAGAAGCTATAGTCTTACCGCAACTAACAAATATGCTTCCCAGCTATCATATAAATAGCAAGCATTGGCAAAAGGTTTCACACCTAAAGCTAGCAGATCCCAACTGCAACACCCCCGCTCAAATAGACATTCTATTAGGCAGCGATCTCATACCTCAGATAATACTAGAGGGTGTTGAGAAAATTTCAAAAAAACTATTAGCACAAAATACTATTTTTGGGTGGATCCTAAGTGGACTACTTTCGGAACCAATTATCACCATGACCACTCAGGTTGAGGAAATCTCAAACGAATACCTCAGTTCACAATAATGCCATTACTCGAATTTCCCCCCAAGCGGATAAGAGAATTAAAGCAGAAGCTATAGTCTTACCGCAACTAACAAATATGCTTCCCAGCTATCATATAAATAGCAAGCATTGGCAAAAGGTTTCACACCTAAAGCTAGCAGATCCCAACTGCAACACCCCCGCTCAAATAGACATTCTATTAGGCAGCGATCTCATACCTCACATAATACTCGAGGGTTTTGAGAAAATTTCAAACAAACTATTGGCACAAAATACTATTTTTGGGTGGATCCTAAGTGGACTAGTTTCGGAACCAGTTACCACCATGACCACTCAGGTTGAGGAAATCTCAAACGAATACCTCAGTTCACAATAATCCCATTACTCGAATTTCCCCCCAAGCGGATAAGAGAATTAAAGCAGAAGCTATAGTCTTACCGCAACTAACAAATATGCTTCCAAGCTATCATATAAATAGCAAGCATTGGCAAAAGGTTTCACACCTAAAGCTAGCAGATCCCAACTGCAACACTCCCGCTCAAATAGACATTCTATTAGGCAGCGATCTCATACCTCAGATAATACTCGAGGGTGTTGAGAAAATTTCAAACAAACTATTGGCACAAAATACTATTTTTGGGTGGATCCTAAGTGGACTAGTTTCGGAACCAGTTACCACCATGACCACTCAGGTTGAGGAAATCTCAAACGAATACCTCAATTTCAAACAAACTATTGGCACAAAATACTATTTTTGGGTGGATCCTAAGTGGACTAGTTTCGGAACCAGTTCCCACCATGACCACTCAGGTTGAGGAAATCTCAAACGAATACCTCAGTTCACAATAATCCCATTACTCTAATTTCCCCCCAAGCGGATAAGAGAATTAAAGCAGAAGCTATAGTCTTACCGCAACTAAAAAATATGCTTCCCAGCTATCATATAAATAGCAAGCATTGGCAAAGGTTTCACACCTAAAGCTAGCAGATCCCAATTGCAACACCCCCGCTCAAATAGACATTCTATTAGGCAGCGATCTCATACCTCAGATAATACTCGAGGGTGTTGAGAAAATTTCAAACAAACTATTGGCACAAAATACTATTTTTGGGTGGATCCTAAGTGGACTACTTTCGGAACCAGTTACCACCATGACCACTCAGGTTGAGGAAATCTCAAACGAATACCTCAGTTCACAAAAATCCCATTACTCGAATATCCCCCCAAGCGGCTAAGAGAATTAAAGCAGAAGCTATAGTCTTACCGCAACTAACAAATATGCTTCCCAGCTATCATATAAATAGCAAGCATTGGCAAAGGTTTCACACCTAAAGCTAGCAGATCCCAACTGCAATACCCCCGCTCAAATAGACATTCTATTAGGCAGCGATCTCATACCTCAGATAATGCTCGAGGGTGTTGAGAAAATTTCAAACAAACTATTGGCACAAAATACTATTTTTGGGTGGATCCTAAGTGGACTACTTTCGGAACCAGTTACCACCATGACCACTCAGGTTGAGGAAATCTCAAACGAATACCTCAGTTCACAATAATGCCATTACTCGAATTTCCCCCCAAGCGGATAAGAGAATTAAATCAGAAGCTATAGTCTTACCGCAACTAACAAATATGCTTCCCAGCTATCATATAAATAGCAAGCATTGGCAAAAGGTTTCACACCTAAAGCTAGCAGATCCCAACTGCAACACCCCCGCTCAAATAGACATTCTATTAGGCAGCGATCTCATACCTCCGATAATACTCGAGGGTGTTGAGAAAATTTCAAACAAACTATTAGCACAAAATACTATTTTTGGGTGGATCCTAAGTGGACTAATTTCGGAACCAGTTACCGCCATGACCACTCAGGTTGAGGAAATCTCAAACGAATACCTCAGTTCACAATAATCCCATTACTCGAATATCCCCCCAAGCGGCTAAGAGAATTAAAGCAGAAGCTATAGTCTTACCGCAACTAACAAATATGCTTCCCAGCTATCATATAAATAGCAAGCATTGGCAAAGGTTTCACACCTAAAGCTAGCAGATCCCAACTGCAATACCCCCGCTCAAATAGACATTCTATTAGGCAGCGATCTCATACCTCAGATAATGCTCGAGGGTGTTGAGAAAATTTCAAACAAACTATTGGCACAAAATACTATTTTTGGGTGGATCCTAAGTGGACTACTTTCGGAACCAGCTACCACCATGACCACTCAGGTTGAGGAAATCTCAAACGAATACCTCAGTTCACAATAATCCCATTACTCGAATTTCCCCCCAAGCGGATAAGAGAATTAAAGCAGAAGCTATAGTCTTACCGCAACTAACAAATATGCGTCCAAGCTATCATATAAATAGCAAGCATTGGCAAAGGTTTCACACCTAAAGCTAGCAGATCCCAACTGCAACACCCCCGCCCAAATAGACATTCTATTAGGCAGCGATCTCATACCTCCGATAATACTCGAGGGTGTTGAGAAAATTTCAAACAAACTATTAGCACAAAATACTATTTTTGGGTGGATCCTAAGTGGACTAATTTCGGAACCAGTTACCACCATGACCACTCAGGTTGAGGAAATCTCAAACGAATACCTCAGTTCACAAAAATCCCATTACTCGAATATCCCCCCAAGCGGCTAAGAGAATTAAAGCAGAAGCTATAGTCTTACCGCAACTAACAAATATGCTTCCCAGCTATCATATAAATAGCAAGCATTGGCAAAAGGTTTCACACCTAAAGCTAGCAGATCCCAACTGCAACACCCCCGCCCAAATAGACATTCTATTAGGCAGCGATCTCATACCTCCGATAATACTCGAGGGTGTTGAGAAAATTTCAAACAAACTATTAGCACAAAATACTATTTTTGGGTGGATCCTAAGTGGACTAATTTCGGAACCAGTTACCACCATGACCACTCAGGTTGAGGAAATCTCAAACGAATACCTCAGTTCACAATAATCCCATTACTCGAATTTCCCCCCAAGCGGATAAGAGAATTAAAGCAGAAGCTATAGTCTTACCGCAACTAACAAATATGCTTCCCAGCTATCATATAAATAGCAAGCATTGGCAAAAGGTTTCACACCTAAAGCTAGCAGATCCCAACTGCAACACGCCCGCTCAAATAGACATTCTATTAGGCAGCGATCTCATACCTCCGATAATACTCGAGGGTGTTGAGAAAATTTCAAACAAACTATTAGCACAAAATACTATTTTTGGGTGGATCCTAAGTGGACTAATTTCGGAACCAGTTACCACCATGACCACTCAGGTTAAGGAAATCTCAAACGAATACCTCAGTTCACAATAATCCCATTACTCTAATTTCCCCCCAAGCGGCTAAGAGAATTAAAGCAGAAGCTATAGTCTTACCGCAACTAACAAATATGCTTCCCAGCTATCATATAAATAGCAAGCATTGGCAAAGGTTTCACACCTAAAGCTAGCAGATCCCAACTGCAATACCCCCGCTCAAATAGACATTCTATTAGGCAGCGATCTCATACCTCAGATAATGCTCGAGGGTGTTGAGAAAATTTCAAACAAACTATTGGCACAAAATACTATTTTTGGGTGGATCCTAAGTGGACTACTTTCGGAACCAGTTACCACCATGACCACTCAGGTTGAGGAAATCTCAAACGAATACCTCAGTTCACAAAAATCCCATTACTCGAATATCCCCCCAAGCGGCTAAGAGAATTAAAGCAGAAGCTATAGTCTTACCGCAACTAACAAATATGCTTCCCAGCTATCATATAAATAGCAAGCATTGGCAAAGGTTTCACACCTAAAGCTAGCAGATCCCAACTGCAATACCCCCGCTCAAATAGACATTCTATTAGGCAGCGATCTCATACCTCAGATAATGCTCGAGGGTGTTGAGAAAATTTCAAACAAACTATTGGCACAAAATACTATTTTTGGGTGGATCCTAAGTGGACTACTTTCGGAACCAGTTACCACCATGACCACTCAGGTTGAGGAAATCTCAAACGAATACCTCAGTTCACAATAATGCCATTACTCGAATTTCCCCCCAAGCGGATAAGAGAATTAAATCAGAAGCTATAGTCTTACCGCAACTAACAAATATGCTTCCCAGCTATCATATAAATAGCAAGCATTGGCAAAAGGTTTCACACCTAAAGCTAGCAGATCCCAACTGCAACACCCCCGCTCAAATAGACATTCTATTAGGCAGCGATCTCATACCTCCGATAATACTCGAGGGTGTTGAGAAAATTTCAAACAAACTATTAGCACAAAATACTATTTTTGGGTGGATCCTAAGTGGACTAATTTCGGAACCAGTTACCGCCATGACCACTCAGGTTGAGGAAATCTCAAACGAATACCTCAGTTCACAATAATCCCATTACTCGAATATCCCCCCAAGCGGCTAAGAGAATTAAAGCAGAAGCTATAGTCTTACCGCAACTAACAAATATGCTTCCCAGCTATCATATAAATAGCAAGCATTGGCAAAGGTTTCACACCTAAAGCTAGCAGATCCCAACTGCAATACCCCCGCTCAAATAGACATTCTATTAGGCAGCGATCTCATACCTCAGATAATGCTCGAGGGTGTTGAGAAAATTTCAAACAAACTATTGGCACAAAATACTATTTTTGGGTGGATCCTAAGTGGACTACTTTCGAAACCAGCTACCACCATGACCACTCAGGTTGAGGAAATCTCAAACGAATACCTCAGTTCACAATAATCCCATTACTCGAATTTCCCCCCAAGCGGATAAGAGAATTAAAGCAGAAGCTATAGTCTTACCGCAACTAACAAATATGCGTCCAAGCTATCATATAAATAGCAAGCATTGGCAAAGGTTTCACACCTAAAGCTAGCAGATCCCAACTGCAACACCCCCGCCCAAATAGACATTCTATTAGGCAGCGATCTCATACCTCAGATAATACTCGAGGGTGTTGAGAAAATTTCAAACAAACTATTGGCACAAAATACTATTTTTGGGTGGATCCTAAGTGGACTAGTTTCGGAACCAGTTACCACCATGACCACTCAGGTTGAGGAAATCTCAAACGAATACCTCAGTTCACAATAATCCCATTACTCTAATTTCCCCCCAAGCGGATAAGAGAATTAAAGCAGAAGCTATAGTCTTACCGCAACTAACAAATATGCTTCCAAGCTATCATATAAGTAGCAAGCATTGGCAAAAGGTTTCACACCTAAAGCTAGCAGATCTCAACTGCAACACCCCCGCCCAAATAGACATTCTATTAGGCAGCGATCTCATACCTCAGATAATACTCGAGGGTGTTGAGAAAATTTCAAACAAACTATTGGCACAAAATACTATTTTTGGGTGGATCCTAAGTGGACTAGTTTCGGAACCAGTTACCACCATGACCACTCAGGTTGAGGAAATCTCAAACGAATACCTCAGTTCACAATAATCCCATTACTCTAATTTCCCCCCAAGCGGATAAGAGAATTAAAGCAGAAGCTATAGTCTTACCGCAACTAACAAATATGCTTCCCAGCTATCATATAAATAGCAAGCATTGGCAAAAGGTTTCACACCTAAAGCTAGCAGATCCCAACTGCAACACGCCCGCTCAAATAGACATTCTATTAGGCAGCGATCTCATACCTCCGATAATACTCGAGGGTGTTGAGAAAATTTCAAACAAACTATTAGCACAAAATACTATTTTTGGGTGGATCCTAAGTGGACTAATTTCGGAACCAGTTACCACCATGACCACTCAGGTTAAGGAAATCTCAAACGAATACCTCAGTTCACAATAATCCCATTACTCTAATTTCCCCCCAAGCGGATAAGAGAATTAAAGCAGAAGCTATAGTCTTACCGCAACTAACAAATATGCTTCCAAGCTATCATATAAGTAGCAAGCATTGGCAAAAGGTTTCACACCTAAAGCTAGCAGATCTCAACTGCAACACCCCCGCTCAAATAGACATTCTTTTAGACAGCGATCTCATACCTCAGATAATACTCGAGGGTGTTGAGAAAATTTCAAACAAACTATTGGCACAAAATACTATTTTTGGGTGGATCCTAGGTGGACTAGTTTCGGAACCAGTTACCACCATGACCACTCAGGTTGAGGAAATCTCAAACGAATACCTCAGTTCACAATAATCCCATTACTCTAATTTCACCCCAAGCGGATAAGAGAATTAAAGCAGAAGCTATAGTCTTACCGCAACTAACAAATATGCTTCCAAGCTATCATATAAATAGCAAGCATTGGTAAAAGGTTTCACACCTAAAGCTTGCAGATCCCAACTGCAACACCCCCGCTCAAATAGACATTCTATTAGGCAGCGATCTCATACCTCAGATAATACTCGAGGGTGTTGAGAAAATTTCAAACAAACTATTGGCACAAAATACTATTTTTGGGTGGATCCTAAGTGGACTAGTTTCGGAACCAGTTACCACCATGACCACTCAGGTTGAGGAAATCTCAAACGAATACCTCAGTTCACAATAATCCCATTACTCTAATTTCCCCCCAAGCGGATAAGAGAATTAAAGCAGAAGCTATAGTCTTACCGCAACTAACAAATATGCTTCCAAGCTATCATATAAATAGCAAGCATTGGTATAAGGTTTCACACCTAAAGCTAGCAGATCCCAACTGCAACACCCCCGCTCAAATAGACATTCTATTAGGCAGCGATCTCATACCTCAGATAATACTCGAGGGTGTTGAGAAAATTTCAAACAAACTATTGGCACAAAATACTATTTTTAGGTGAATCCTAAGTGGACTAGTTTCGGAACCAGTTACCACCATGACCACCCAGGTTGAGGAAATCTCAAACGAATACCTCAGTTCACAATAATCCCATCACTCGAATTTCCCCCCAAGCGGATAAGAGAATTAGAGCAGAGGCTATAGTCTTACCGCAACTAACAAATATGCTTCCAAGCTATCATATAAATAGCAAGCATTGGCAAAAGGTTTCACACCTAAAGCTAGCAGATCCCAACTGCAACACCCCCGCTCAAATAGACATTCTATTAGTCAGCGATCTCATACCTCAGAGGTGTTGAGAAACTCGAGGGTGTTGAGAAAATTTCAAACAAACTATTGGCACAAAATACTATTTTTGGGTGGATCCTAAGTGGACTAGTTTCGGAACCAGTTACCACCATGACCACTCAGGTTGAGGAAATCTCAAACGAATACCTCAGTAACAATAGTCTACATTATTCTAATTTCCGCCCAAGCGGATAAGAGAATTAAAGCAGAAGCTATAGTCTTACCGCAACTAACAAATATGCTTCCAAGCTATCATATAAATAGCAAGCATTGGCAAAAGGTTTCACACCTAAAGCAAGAAGATCCCAACTGCAACTTCCCCGCTCAAATAGACATTCTATTAGGCAGCGATCTCATACCTCCGATAATACTCGAGGGTGTTGAGAAAATTTCAAACAAACTATTAGCACAAAATACTATTTTTGGGTGGATCCTAGGTGGACTACTTTCGGAAACAGTTACCACCAAGACCACTCAGGTTGAGGAAATCTCAAACGAATACCTCAGTTCACAATAATGCCATTACTCGAATTTCCCCCCAAGCGGATAAGAGAATTAAAGCAGAAGCTATAGTCTTACCGCAACTAACAAATATGCTTCCCAGCTATCATATAAATAGCAAGCATTGGCAAAAGGTTTCACACTTAAAGCTAGCAGATCCCAACTGCAACACCCCCGCTCAAATAGACATTCTATTAGGCAGCGATCTCATACCTCAGATAATACTCGAGGGTGTTGAGAAAATTTCAAAAAAACTATTGGCACAAAATACTATTTTTGGGTGGATCCTAAGTGGACTAGTTTCGGAACCAGTTACCACCATGACCACCCAGGTTTAGGAAATCTCAAACGAATACCTCTGTGTATAGTGGCAATCCAACGAAATAACGGCGAGTCGCGCAGACATTGTGTTGTTGAAAAAAACCAAATGACGACTATGTCCACAAACATACATATGTATATACATACATACATACATATATGAGACGCATACATATTGACACCAAATTGTATGAATCGTCGCGGAGTTGACAAAATTTGTGTGAATCGACAATTTTGCGACAATGTCGGTCGGCTATGTTGTTTCGTTTGTCCTTTTTGCAGTGGTTTGCTATTGAAAGTTGACTTATGCCCTGTTGAAATATTGCGATTACCAATTGGGCTGCATTTTCATAGCGTCGTATTTTGATAAAATGGGCTAAATCCAAAAACTATGAAACAATGATAATAAGTAAACATATAAAAGTACTATATGCAGTGTGCATAGAATATATAGAAGTAGTTAAAGATTTCTTATGAATGGCAATTTTATATAAATTGTTAAATTTAATGCCATATATAGTGCATAATATGCAAAAATATAAATATTATTTAAACTCGCTAATAGGTCATGTTGCCAATTCTCCTTTCTGAAGGGAACATCAGACAAATTCTTCAATTTCTGATTTTTAGCAAACGTTGTGAGGAAGCAGCTTGTGGGCAACATACAAATGCGAGGAGGATGGTAGGATTTTCAGTTTATGGCTGTCAAATTGTAAAATTGAATTTTTCTCGTTTTACTCAATTTCATTCATTCATTCTTATTTCGCATATGCGTAGGAATTCTATATGGAAACCAAATGTGGTTTACCAGGCGCACAGGAAAAATAGCGCGGCGCAGAGTTATGAACGAGCGCACTTTGCTTTGAAGCAGAGGCACGTTCCTTATGAATGAATTTGTTGTCGTTGTAATATGAAATAATAAAATATGAAATAGAAAATAAGCCGCGAGTTCGCTTGAATATTATTGGCCGATGATGGTGCGTCTACGTTTTTTTGTCACTTGCGCGAATGTTTGATTTTTTTCGAAAGACATATTGAGGGACATACATACATATGTACATATGTGTACATATATGCAAATATATTTGGACATGCGAATGAAGAAAGGCAATTTCAAGAATATTCACATATAGACATATGAACATTGAAGCAAGTAAACAACAATAGCTGTTTGAGTTCACAGATTAGACAAAGTAGCATGAATGTTGTCTGTGGTGCTGCTTGTATAGCTTTAATCCTATCATATTTTTTTATACTCTTTTTTTATTTTTATAACCCTTTTTTATTAATATAGATTTAACTTCAATTAAGATATTTGAATTCTATTTTCATATTATTTCCCTCATTACTTATATTTTCTTGTCGGAAGTCAATTACTTTCGTTTTTATTATTTCAATTTTTGTTTATGCGCATATCAAAGAACATCTGTGCATATGTATGTACTTATATACATTTTGCTTATGAAGAAATAAATATAATATATATAATATAAATATAAATTATGAAACTTGGTACACATGTTTCTTGATACCGTAAAACGGTTGATATTGCAGATGAGCGTAATCGGACCACTGCCACGCCCACAAAACGCCATTAATCAAAAACAAATAAATTGTCATAACTAAGCTCCACAATAAGATAAAAGGCTGGTATTTGGCATACAGGATCGCATTATGGAGGGGCATCTGCGGTGATTGGTTATGGTATGTGAGGTACCTTAATGAAACAGTGGGAGCATTTCATTAGTCTGTGGCATGTTAGTAGTATGTAGTATTGGCAAAATTGATAAAACCGGATTAATGCTACCCTCAACTTCCATATATTACTTACAATACTTCTCGAATGTCGGTCAGTGAGTATTAAAATTTTTTTTATATATAAAATTACTTCAAAACATGTTCTCTATGCTCGAGTATAGCCGAGCAATGTAAAAACTAATATCTTTCTCTATCCCCAATATAAATATATATGATTTCCGTCTTTCTTCTTGACTTTAAACCGTTCCGGTTGATCAAAATGTGATATTTTAATGTTATTAAGTGGATAAGTTTTATTAAAAATTATGTGGTTTGACGCTGAATTAGAATGAAAATAGTATATACCTTGATCTAAACCTCACACTTTCATATAATGAATTCCGATTCTCTGGTTGACGTTTTCCATACAAGCTTATAATATAAAATTTAGCTACTTTGGTCGAGTTAACATCACATTCATACTTATGTATATCTTACTTCAAGATGTTTTTTGTTATTTTTTAATATAATTTTCGCAGACGCAAACTAAAATATATCAATAAAGCTGAGACTAAGTTTATGGCCTTTTATATAAGTCAAAAATGTACCAAATTTGATTATAATTTAATCACGATTTCATTTAATAATGGATGTTCAATTCTTTCCTAACTTTGCCACACGTGAAGGAATTTCCTGGCCTTTGATTCTTGCGAATTATTGTACAAGAGCATAAAATTCTTGGTTCCGCCCTAGTAGCCATTATCGGGTATATATTGATCATAGCTCCAACATACTTTCTGTAAAAAATTCAAACCTCCGTTTCGCTTTATATAAACGTAAAATATTAGATATATAACAGTTTAATGCCGAAAATCTGTGAAATCGATCCACGAATTTTCCCAGCATACATGTACTACTTATGGTATAATCTTATGGTATAATTTACTTCGTTAATTTTATAATTTAATGAAATTAAATGGACAGTTTTTCTTAAAAATAATGTGGTTTATCGCTGCATATGAATGAAATTGGTCTAGACCTTTGTTTAAACCTTATAACCCTAATATACTGATTTCCGCTCTTTTCGTACAACAGCAACCTCATATACCCCACATATTAAATCTAACCCCTTTGGTTAAGTTTATATCACATATACCATGTTTGAGTTAAATAGCTTCTTTTTATAAAAGTTAACATTTCGGAGAAAAAAATAGTATTGACACAAAATAAATCTATGATCAATAACATAAGTTAATAAGATACCAAATAATAATCGAGTAATGAATGTTGAATTCTTTCGCAGAGAATAATTTTGTTCACCAAACGGTTGTTTGTATCACCTAAAACTAATGGAGATAGATATAGATTTCTATATACATATATTTCTTCTAATATTTGGTGATAATCAGTAGATAGGTATATTTTCTCAACCATCATGTTGAACTTATTATAAAATATACCAGACAACAATGCTAAAAAAGTTTCTTAGAGTGCTGGACTTTGTATAGAGCAAAAAAATCTTTCTAGAAAAAATTGCATGAAATAAATATTAGTAATGTAGTATCAAAAGGGCTAAAGACCCTTTTTATGTGGTTATAGATAAACTGCGACCCCATCGGTTTACATGCTACTGTCTATTATTTCAGTTTTGCGACACATTTTAATATGAAGGTCATGAGTAGACCCTTCAAAATAGGTACCATAGATCCCCCTGTTTTAGAAAGCGTTTAACAAAAGTAATTTACGGAGGGGTTTTCCGAGAACTTAATTTCAATGCAATGAAATAAACTACTAATTTATAAAATATAAATATAACTAAATATTATGTTTTATTATGTTAGTGAATAGCTAAGTAATATATAGGTATACAAAAGTACGTAAGCTGTACCAACATGTTGCAAGAGTATAATAAATATCAGTACACTGTGTTTGTAGTTTCAGTTTCACTAAATGTCTTTACCAGCAAAGTGCTTTATTCAAACTAATTTTAGTGTATTAAATAAAGTGTTTAATGTATTATTATATACAGTGACGAGCAAAACCGTATTATATACAGTGGCGAGCAAACACATATACATATGTACACCAGTATACCATAGTACCTATACACGGAACAGGACAGGAGTCATAGCAAGGACATACAAGGAATTACAGTGAAAGAGAAGAGCCCTTTTAACACCAGGACGGTCTGAATTATATAACTATTATATATAAGTATTTTATATATTAAGCCATTTATTATTAATTACTTATGACAAGATTAAGTAGAAAATCTATATTAGTAAGTCGTCTTCAGAATAGAAGACGTATGAGAGTTCTTCGTGCAAACTCTTTATATAGAGATAGTGAGCAGTCACAAAATACTGTAAGTCACGCTAATCGTAGATTAGATTCCGATGTCGAACAAATTATCAATACAAATCAACATAGAACCAGGCGGGAAAATCTCGAGGTACGGTCTTTTGAACAAAATTTAAAAACTGTTCAACATAGAACAAGGCGGCAAGATCCGCAAATTCACTCTGAAGAGCAAATAAGAGATACTCGAGGTCATAGGTCTCGGCGTGAAGACCCTGAGGTTCGATCTGTTGAGCAAGTTGCAAATACTGTTCAACATAGAACAAGGCGGCAAGATCCGCAAATTTGCTCAGAAGAGCAAATAAGAAATACTCGAGGTCATAGGTCTCGGCGTGAAGACCCCGAGGTTCGATCTGTTGAGAAAGTTGCAAATACTGTTCAACATAGAACAAGGCGGCAAGATCCCCAAATTTGCTCTGAAGAGCAAATAAGAGATACTCGAGGTCATAGGTCTCGGCGTGAAGACCCCGAGGTTCGATCTGATGAGAAAGTTGCAAATACTGATCAACATAGAACAAGGCGGCAAGATCCCCAAATTCGCTCTGAAGAGCAAATAAGAGATACTCGAGGTCATAGGTCTGGGCGTGAAGAGCCCGAGGTTCGATCTGATGAGAAAGTTGCAAATACTGTTCAACATAGAACAAGGCGGCAAGATCCCCAAATTCGCTCTGAAGAGCAAATAAGAAATACTCGAGGTCATAGGTCTCCGCGTGAAGACCCCGAGGTTCGATCTGTTGAGAAAGTTGCAAATACTGTTCAACGTAGAACAAGGCGGCAATATCCCCAAATTTGCTCTGAAGAGCAAATAGGAGATACTCGAGGTCATAGGTCTCGGCTTGAAGACCCCGAGGTTCGATCTGATGAGAAAGTTGCAAATACTGTTCAACATAGAACAAGGCGGCAAAATCCACAAATTCGCTCTGAAGAGCAAATAAGAGATACTCGAGGTCATAGGTCTGGGCGTGAAGAGCCCGAGGTTCGATCTGATGAGAAAGTTGCAAATACTGTTCAACATAGAACAAGGCGGCAAGATCCCCAAATTCGCTCTGAAGAGCAAATAAGAAATACTCGAGGTCATAGGTCTCGGCGTGATGACCCTGAGGTTCGATCTGTTGAGCAAGTTGCAAATACTGTTCAACATAGAACAAGGCGGCAAGATCCGCAAATTTGCTCTGAAGAGCAAATAAGAAATACTCGAGGTCATAGGTCTCGGCGTGAAGACCCCGAGGTTCGATCTGTTGAGAAAGTTGCAAATACTGTTCAACATAGAACAAGGCGGCAAGATCCCCAAATTTGCTCTGAAGAGCAAATAAGAGATACTCGAGGTCATAGGTCTCGGCGTGAAGACCCCGAGGTTCGATCTGATGAGAAAGTTGCAAATACTGTTCAACATAGAACAAGGCGGCAAAATCCGCAAATTCACTCCGAAGAGCAAATAAGAGATACTCGAGGTCATAGGTCTCGGTGTGAAGACCCTGAGGTTCGATCTGTTGAGCAAGTTGCAAATACTGTTCAACATAGAACAAGGCGGCAAGATCCACAAATTCGCTCCGAAGAGCAAATAAGAAATACTCGAGTTCATAAATCTCGGCGCGAAGACCCCGAGGTTCGATCTGTTGAGCAAGTTGTAAATACTGTCCAACATAGAACAAGGCGGCAAGATCCACAAACTCGATCTGAAGAGCAAATAAGAAATACTCGAGGTCATAGATCTCGGCGCGAAGACCCCGAGGATCGATCTGTTGAGCAAGTTGTAAATACTGTCCAACATAGAACAAGGCGGCAAGATCCACAAACTCGATCTGAAGAGCAAATAAGAAATACTCGAGGTCATAGGTCTCGGCGTGAAGACCCCGAGGTTCGATCTGATGAGAAAGTTGCAAACACTGTTCAACATAGAACAAGGCGGCAAGATCCCCAAATTCGCTCTGAAGAGCAAATAAGAGATACTCGAGGTCAAAGGTCTCGGCGTGAAGACCCTGAGGTTCGATCTGTTGAGCAAGTTGCAAATACTGTTCAACATAGAACAAGGCGGCAAGATCCGCAAATTCGCTCTGAAGAGCAAATAAGAAATACTCGAGGGGATAGGTTTGGGCGTGAAGAGCCCGAGGTTCGATCTGATGAGAAAGTTGCAAATACTGTTCAACATAGAACAAGGCGGCAAGATCCCCAAATTCGCTCTGAAGAGCAAATAAGAGATACTCGAGGTCATAGGTCTCGGCGTGAAGACCCCGAGGTTCGATCTGTTGAGCAAGTTGCAAATACTGTTCAACGTAGAACAAGGCGGCAAGATCCGCAAATTCGCTCTGAAGAGCAAATAAGAAATACTCGAGGGGATAGGTTTGGGCGTGAAGAGCCCGAGGTTCGATCTGATGAGAAAGTTGCAAATACTGTTCAACACAGAACAAGGCGGCAAGATCCGCAAATTCACTCTGAAGAGCAAATAAGAGATACTCGAGGTCATAGGTCTCGGCGTGAAGACCCTGAGGTTCGATCTGTTGAGCAAGTTGCAAATACTGTTCAACATAGAACAAGGCGGCAAGATCCGCAAATTTGCTCGTAAGAGCAAATAAGAAATACTCGAGGTCATAGCTCTTGGCGTGAAGACCCCGATGTTCGATCTGTTGAGAAAGTTGAAAATACTGTTCAACATAGAACAAGGCGGCAAGATCCCCAAATTTGCTCTGAAGAGCAAATAAGAGATACTCGAGGTCATAGGTCTCGGCGTGAAGACCCCGAGGTTCGATCTGTTGAGCAAGTTGTAAATACTGTCCAACATAGAACAAGGCGGCAAGATACACAAATTCGCTCCGAAGAGCAAATAAGAAATACTCGAGTTCATAAATCTCGGCGCGAAGACCCCGAGGTTCGATCTGTTGCGCAAGTTGTAAATACTGTCCAACATAGAACAAGGCGGCAAGATCCACAAACTCGATCTGAAAAGCAAATAAGAAATACTCGAGGTCATAGATCTCGGCGCGAAGACCCCGAGGATCGATCTGTTGAGCAAGTTGTAAATACTGTCCAACATAGAACAAGGCGGCAAGATCCACAAATTCGATTTGAAGAGCAAATAAGAAATACTCGAGGTCATAGATCTCGGCGCGAAGACCCCGAGGTTCGATCTGTTGAGCAAGTTGTAAATACTGTCCAACATAGAACAAGGCGGCAAGATCCACAAATTCGCTCCGAAGAGCAAATAAGAGATACTCGAGGTCATAGGTCTCGTCGAGAAAATCCTTATTATTCTTGTATAGTTACATATAACTAATAATTACCAAGTGTACCGGTATAAGGTGAGGTTAAGATACAAATGTGTTGGTAGGGAACATTTGTTATGAACGGGCCTTAAGTTTTTTATGTTTGCTTGATATAACATTCGTAAAACATATTTAATAACCTTACAGTCATTGAACAAACATCATCATATTTTTCATTGTGTTGAAAATTTCAAATTTTGTACCAAAAATTGATGATATGCGGAAAGCATTAATTTTTTGTTTTCATTTGAAGAAAAGTGCTGCAGAGTCGCATTTCTTTGCATAAAAAGTTGCTTGGATGCAGTGTCTGCAAATCAAAGCATGCCGTCTTATCTAACTTCGTTTGTCGAGGTGGTAGATAAATTAGCCGAACTTAGTATTGAATTGAACGAGCTCCCCTTTACGTTATTATACTGCAGTCCAGTTTGCCTGAATACTTAAATAAGCAAATATGCTTATTAAGAAGCTGTATTATTGCTAAGTGCAAAGATACAGTTTTGTTTATAATTACCGTAAAGCTACTGTCGAGAGGCTGCCGTTAACTCCCCCCTCTCTAAGATGAATCGTACCCGATTCAATATCATAGGTTATTTCTTTTATCCAAAATAGCGTTATATGATATTTTTTGAGATTCTAAATTTCTATTTATTTTAGAAGTTTTATAAGATTTTTTAAATTTTACAATCCTATAAATTATGTACATTATTAACAAAATTACAAGTATGTACCATAAAAAAGAATGATGTTTAAAACTTTCATTCGTTCAGCTAAAATATTTATGTTTTCAAGTTTCATTTCTTTATTTTTTGTTTCAATATATTCTTTAATTTCAAAACTATTAATATGATTGTTCTTTAAATATTTCCAAATTTTACGATCGCCATTTTCTTATATAACATTGTTAATATTTGTATAATTCTCAAAAGTAACAAAGTAAACTCCATTTATGGCATAGCCATAAACTGTGTTATTTGCAGAGACTAATATTGCTCCTTCTTTAATTATATCTATTTCTTTTTTTTTCTTTGATTTTCTTATATTTACCTTTTTTTCTGGGCAAAATATCTGATATGCAAGTATTTGTATTATTAATTTTACAATAGGTGTTTATCATTTCTTTTTTACAATTTTTTAATTTAATATATTCTTTTTTGCATTTTCCGTTTTCTTTGCCAATTACTAATTTACGGTCTTCTTGTGTGATAGCTCTTACTTCATAGTACTCGCAATCATTTTTCATTTTTGGATACTTAATATATATAACAATTACAACTTTATTTTATTGTTTTTGTTAACTGACTGATCATTATAATAATTTTAGAGTTTGTTCTGTATTGTTTATTGTTATTTTCAATTAGTTCGTTTAACTTATTATTTATTAACACTAAATCGTCATGATTTGCTGTTTATGCTATCCACTTTCATAGTGCATCTAATTCATTTATCCCTCTTTTATATCTCGTATCTTTCTTTTGAATTTGCTCTAATAAAGTTTCGATAATTTCAATTTCTGGTTCTGTTTCTAAATCATTAATATATGCTACCTCATTTTCATTATTTCCTTGTAAATTATTATATCTGTATTTTTTATTACTACAACTTTTGTCTGAATTTATAAGTTCTCTAAAATAAGATAAATTACAATAGTAATGTAAAATATGTCGCCATAGTCATTATATAAAGCTACGTCTCCGTTCTCTAATAAGACATAATCCTCTCTTGTGTAGTCCATTGTATGTCCGTCATTGTTTAAACAATTAATATTGGAAATATTAAGGGTATCATTTTCTGAAAATATTTATTCAAGATTTTATATTACCTTTGTGTACTATTTTATTTCTATAGTTAATTCTATATTCCCTAAATCTTCTGTTATTACTTGTTTCTTGTATTTAGGCTTTAGCTTATTTCTCTCCCCTATAATTTTTTCATATATAGCATCTCCACATAAATGTGTTTTGTTAAATCTATTTATACTCTCGCAACAAGTTGCTACAGAGTATAATAGTTTTGTTCACCTAACGGTTGTTTGTATCACCTAAAACTAATTGAGTTAGATATACGGTTATGTATATATAAATAATAAGGATGAAGAGACGAGTTGAATTCCGGGTGACTGTCTGTCCGTCCGTCTGTGCTAGCTGTAACATGAGTAAAAATTGAGATATCTTTATGAAACTTGGTACACATGTTTCTCGATACCGTAGAACGGTTGATATTGCAGATGAGCGTAATCGGACCACTGCCACGCCCACAAAACGCCATTAATCAAAAACAAATAAATTGTCATAACTAAGCTCCACAATAAGATACAAGGCTGGTATTTGGCACACAGGATCGCATTAGGGAGGGGCATCTGCGGTTAAAAAGTGGGCGTGGTTCCGCCACTAATAGGTTTAATGTGCATATATCCTAAACTGCTAAAGCTATAATAACAAAATTCACTGAGAACAAATGTTTTTACCACCTCTATCGACAGTGTGAAAATGTAATTTTAACACAGGGATCGTATGAGCTGACTTTATAGAAGCCGCGTTCGAAATTATACAATGGGCGTGGCACTGCCCACATTTAGGTGAAAACCCATATCTTAGGATCTGCTAAACCGATTTCAACCAAATTCGGTACATATTCTTCTCCTCGTATTTCTATGCTATAGTGCGAAAATAAGTGAAATCGGATTACAACCACGCCTATTTCCCATACAACACCATTTTAAATTCCATCTGATTTTTTCACTTTCCACTATGCAAATCAAAGAACAATGATTGTATCGGGTTAAACTTTGCATGAATAATGATTGAAATTGAAGTATGCCATCATGTGACCAAAAATTATCTAAATCGAACCAAAACTGTTCAAGCCCCGAGGTACTGAATATGTGGACCCCAGTACCTATAGTTAACTTTTTACCGTAAATATCGGTCAATGTGTAAGATACATAATTGAAATTCATATAATAAAATAAATAAATAAAACTCTCGATAATAGTATGATTTTGTGTCAAAAATGGGTTGAATCGGATCAATAGTTTTTATATCTCTCATATACCTAATATAAAGATTTTTGAACTTACGGTTGACTTTATACCGCATATATCGGCCAATACGTGAGTTATCTCAATGCAAATGCGAGAGCGTGTTTTACTCATAACAAGGTATTTTTGTGCCTAAAATGGATGAAATCGAGTGAAAATTTTACCTGGCCCCCATGTAACTAATATCAGGATTTTCGAACATTCGTCTGACTACTCCATATGATTGGTGATGGTATGTGAGGTACCTTAATGAAACAGTGGGAGCATTTCATTAGTCTGTGGCATGTTAGTAGTATGTAGTATTGGCAAAATTGATAAAACCGGATTAATGCTACCCTCAACTTCCATATATTACTTACAATACTTCTCGTATGTCGGTCAGTGAGTATTAAAATTTTTTTTATATATAAAATTACTTCAAAAAATGTTCTCCATGCTCGAGTATAGCCGAGCAATGTAAAAACTAATATCTTTCTCTATCCCCAATATAAATATATATGATTTCCGTCTTTCTTCTTGACTTTAAACCATTCCGGTTGATCAAAATGTGATATTTTAATGTAATTAAGTGGATAAGTTTTATTAAAAATTATGTGGTTTGACGCTGAATTAGAATGAAAATAGTATATACCTTGATCTAAACCTCACACTTTCATATAATGAATTCCGATTCTCTGGTTGACGTTTTCCACACAAGCTTATAATATAAAATTTAGCTACTTTGGTCGAGTTAACATCACATTCATACTTATGTATATCTCACTTCAAGATGTTTTTTGTTATTTTTTAATATAATTTTCGCAGACGCAAACTAAAATATATCAATAAAACTGAGACTAAGTTTATGGCCTTTTATATAAGTCAAAAATGTACCAAATTTGATTGTAATTTAATCACGATTTCATTTAATAATGGATGTTCAATTCTTTCCTAACTTTGCCACACGTGAAGGAATTTCCTGGCCTTTGATTCTTGCGAATTATTGTATAAGAGCATAAAATTCTTGGTTCCGCCCTAGTAGCCATTATCGGGTATATATTGACCATAGCTCCAACATACTTTCTGTAAAAAATTCAAACCTCCGTTTCGCTTTATATAAACGTAAAATATTAGATATATAACAGTTTAATGCCGAAAATCTGTGAAATCGATCCACGAATTTTCCCAGCATACATGTACTACTTATGGTATAATCTTATGGTATAATTTATTTCGTTAATTTTATAATTTAATGAAATTAAATGGACAGTTTTTCTTAAAAATAATGTGGTTTATCGCTGCATATGAATGAAATTGGTCTAGACCTTTGTTTAAACCTTATAACCCTAATATACTGATTTCCGCTCTTTTCGTACAACAGCAACCTCATATACCCCACATATTAAATATACCCCACATATTAAATCTAACTAAATAGCTTCTTTTTATAAAAGTTAACATTTCGGAAAAAAAATAGTATTGACACAAAATAAATCTATGATCAATAACATAAGTTAATAAGATACCAAATAATAATCGAGTAATGAATGTTGAATTCTTTCGCAGAGAATAATTTTGTTCACCAAACGGTTGTTTGTATCACCTAAAACTAATGGAGATAGATATAGATTTCTATATATATATATTTCTTCTAATATTTGGTGATAATCAGTAGATAGGTATATTTTCTCAACCATCATGTTGAACTTATTATAAAATATACCAGACAACAATGCTAAAAAAGTTTCTTAGAGTGCTGGACTTTGTACAGAGCAAAAAAATCTTTCTAGAAAAAATTACATGAAATAAATATTAGTAATGTAGTATCAAAAGGGCTAAATACCCTTTTTATGTGGTTATAGATAAACTGCGACCCCATCGGTTTACATGCTACTGTCTATTATTTCAGTTTTGCGACACATTTTAATATGAAGGTCATGAGGTGAACTGTAAACTCAAGAAAATTACATTTTTACCTAGCGCCGTTGGCAGCTTATGAAAGGTTTAGATGTTAAGATAGAAAGAAGAAAATCTACATACCTGCTCTACATATGTGTATACCATACCTAATTATATGTAACTTATTGTTAATTTAGCCTTCATGGGTAGACCCTTCAAAATAGGTACCATAGATCCCCCTGTTTTAGAAAGCGTTTAACAAAAGTAATTTACGGAGGGGTTTTCCGAGAACTTAATTTCAATACAATGAAATAAACTACTAATTTCTAAAATATAAATATAACTAAATATTATGTTTTCTTATGTTAGTGAATAGCTAAGTAATATATAGGTATACAAAAGTACGTAAGCTGTACCAACATGTTGCAAGAGTATAATAAATATCAGTACACTGTGTTTGTAGTTTCAGTTTCACTAAATGTCTTTACCAGTGCTTTATTCAAACTAATTTTAGTGTATTAATTAAAGTGTTTAAAGTATTATTATATACAGTGACGAGCAAAACCGTATTATATACAGTGGCGAGCAAACACATATACATATGTACACCAGTATACCATAGTACCTATACACGGAACAGGACAGGAGTCATAGCAAGGAATTACAGTGAAAGAGAGCAGCACCTAGGATCCAACTTTTAACACCAGGACGGTCTGAATTATATAACTATTATATATAAGTATTTTATATATTAAGCCATTAATTATTTATTAATTATGCCTAGATTAAGTAGAAAATCTATATTACTAAGTCGTCTTCATAATAGAAGACGTATGAGAGTTCTTCGTGCAAACTCTTTATATAGAGATAGTGAGCAGTCACAAAATACTGTAAGTCACGCTAATCGTAGATTAGATTCCGGTGTACGTCTGTCCCAACAAATTAATACCCCGAGGTTCGATCTGTTGAGCAAGTTGTAAATACTGTTCAACATAGAACAAGGCGGCAAGATCCCCAAATTCGCTCTGAAGAGAAAATAAGAAATACTCGAGGTCAGAGATCTCGGCGTGAAAACTCCTAGGTTCGATCTGTTGAGCAAATTGCAAATACTATCCAACATAGAACAAGGCGCCAAATTCCGCAAATTCGCTCTGAAGAGCAAATAAGAAATACTCGAGTTCATAGATCTCGGCGTGAAGACCCCGAGTTTCGATCTGTTGAGCAAGTTGTAAATACTGTTCAACATAGAACAAGGCGGCAAGATCCCCAATTTCGCTCTGAAGAGCAAATAAGAAATACTCGAGGTCAGAGATCTCGGCGTGAAAACTCCTAGGTTCGCTCTGTTGAGCAAGTTGTAAATACTGTCTAACATAGAACAAGGCGGCAAGATACACAAATTCGCTCCGGAGAGCAAATAAGAAATACTCGAGTTCATAAATCTCGGCGCGAAGACCCCGAGGTTCGATCTGTTGAGCAAGTTGTAAATACTGTTCAACATAGAACAAGGGGGCAAGATCCGCAAATTCGCTGTGAAGAGCAAATAAGAAAAACCTGAGTTCATAGATCTCGGCGTGAAGACCCCGAGTTTCGATCTGTTGAGCAAGTTGTAAATACTGTCCAACATAGAACAAGGCGGCAAGATCCACAAATTCGCTCCGGAGAGCAAATAAGAAATACTCGAGTTCATAAATATCGACGCGAAGACCCCGAGGTTCGATCTGTTGAGCAAGTTGTAAATACTGTTCAACATAGAACAAGGCGGAAAGATCCACAAATTCGATTTGAAGAGCAAATAAGAAATACTTGAGTTCATAGATCTCGGCGTGAAGACCCCGAGGTTCGATCTGTTGAGCAAGTTGTAAATACTGTTCAACATAGAACAAGGCGGCAAGATCCACAAACTCGATCTGAAGAGCAAATAAGAAATACTTGAGTTCATAGATCTCGGCCTGAAGACCCCGAGGTTCGATCTGTTGAGCAAGTTGTCAATACTGTCCAACATAGAACAAGGCGGCAAGATCCACAAATTCGCTCTGAAGAGCAAATAAGAGATACTTGAGGTCATAGATCTCGGCGCGAAGACCCCGAGGATCGATCTGTTGAGCAAGTTGTAAATACTGTCCAACATAGAACAAGGCGACAAGATCCACAAATTCGCTCTGAAGAGCAAATAAGAGATACTCGAGGTCATAGGTCTCGTCGAGAAAATCATTATTATTCTTGTATAGTTACATATAACTAATAATTACCAAGTGTACCGGTATGAAGTAAGGTTAAGATACAAATGTGTTGGTAGGGAACATTTGTTATGAACGGGCCTTAAGTTTTTTATGTTTGCTTGATATAACATTCGTAAAACATATTTAATAACCTTACAGTCATTGAACAAACATCATCATATTTTTCATTGTGTTGAAAATTTCAAATTTTGTATCAAAAATTGATGATATGCGGAAAGCATTAATTTTTTGTTTTCATTTGAAGAAAAGTGCTGCAGAGTCGCATTTCTTTGCATAAAAAGTTGCTTGGATGCAGTGTCTGCAAATCAAAGCATGTCGTCTTATCTAACTTCGTTTGTCGAGGTGGTAGATAAATTAGCCGAACTTAGTATTGAATTGAACGAGCTCCTCTTTACGTTATTATACTGCAGTGCAGTTTGCCTGCAAATTAACTTCTTTCGATTAGGTAGTATGAAAAATATATATGTATATAGTTCCGCAGACGCGCGGAAGATATCAAAATGATAGGTTGAGTGGTCCTGATGGAATACTGATCTCTTTACTTCAATTAGCTCTTATTTATACAATTTTCTTATTTGCTTATTTCTTACAATAAGTGTCAGTTACAATATTCGCCTATTCAGTAATTGGTTTTATTATTTTCATTTTGTGTTTGGTCTTAGCTTAATTAAAATGAATATTGGTTACTTAAATAAGCAAAGATGCTTATTAAGAAGCTGTGGTCTTAGCTTAACGAAAACTAATATTGAATACTTAAATAAGCAAATATGCTTATTAAGAAGCTGTATTATTGCTAAGTGCAAAGATACAGTTTTGTTTATATTTACCGTAAAGCTACTGTCGAGAGGCTGCCATTAACTCCCCCCTCTCTAAGGTGAATCGTACCCGATTCAATATCATAGGTTATTTCTTTTATCCAAAATAGCGTTATATGATATTTTTTGAGATTCTAAATTTCTATTTATTTTAGAAGTTTTATAAGATTTTTTAAATTTTACAATCCTATAAATTATGTACATTATTAACAAAATTACAAGTATTTACCATAAAAAAGAATGATGTTTAAAACTTTCATTCGTTCAGCTAAAATATTTATGTTTTCAAGTTTCATTTCTTTATTTTTTGTTTCAATATATTCTTTAATTTCAAAACTATTAATATGATTGTTCTTTAAATATTTCCAAATTTTACGATCGCCATTTTCTTATATAACATTGTTAATATTTGTATAATTCTCAAAAGTAACAAGGTAAACTCCATTTATGGCATAGCCATAAACTGTGTTATTTGCAGAGACTAATATTGCTCCTTCTTTAATTATATCTATTTCTTTTTTTGTTTCTTTGATTTTTTTATATTTACCTTTTTTTCTGGACAAAATATCTGATATGCAAGTATTTGTATTATTAATTTTACAAAAGGTGTTTATCATTTCTTTTTTACAATTTTTTAATTTAATATATTATTTTTTGCATTTTCCGTTTTCTTTGCCAATTACTAATTTACGGTCTTCTTGTGTGTCTCTTACATCATAGTACTCGCAATCATTTTTAATTTTTGGATACTTAATATATATAACAATTACAACTTTATTTTATTGTTTTTGTTAACTGACTGATCATTATAAAAATTTTAGAGTTTGTTCTGTATTGTTTATTGTTATTTTCAATTAGTTCGTTTAACTTATTATTTATTAACACTAAATCGTCATGATTTGCTGTTTATGCTACCCACTTTCATAGTGCCCCTAATTCATTTATCCCTCTTTTATATCTCGTATCTTTCTTTTGAATTTGCTCTAATAAAGTTTCGATAATTTCAATTTCTGGTTCTGTTTCTAAATCATTAATATATGCTACCTCATTTTCATTATTTCCTTGTAAATTATTATATCTGTATTTTTTATTACTACAACTTTTGTCTGAATTTATAAGTTCTCTAAAATAAGATAAATTACAATAGTAATGTAAAAAATGTCGCCATAGTCAATATATAAAGCTACGTCTCCGTTCTCTAATAAGACATAATCCTCTCTTGTGTAGTCCATTGTAATTCCGTCATTGTTTGAACAATTAATATTGGAAATATTAAGGGTATCATTTTCTGAAAATATTTATTCAAGATTTTATATTATCTTTGTGTACTATTTTATTTCTATAGTTAATTGTATATTCCCTAAATCTTCTTTTATTACTTGTTTCTTGTATTTAGGCTTTAGCTTATTTCTCTCCCCTATAATTTTCTCATATATAGCATCTCCACATAAATGTGTTTTGTTAAATCTATTTATACTCTCGCAACAAGTTGCTACAGAGTATAATAGTTTTGTTCACCTAACGGTTGTTTGTATCACCTAAAACTAATTGAGTTAGATATACGGTTATATACATATAAATAATAAGGATGAAGAGACGAGTTGAATTCCGGGTGACTGTCTGTCCGTCCGTCTGTGCTAGCTGTATCATGAGTAAAAATTGAGATATCTTTATGAAACTTGGTACACATGTTTCTTGATACCGTAAAACGGTTGATATTGCAGATGAGCGTAATCGGACCACTGCCACGCCCACAAAACGCCATTAATCAAAAACAAATAAATTGTCATAACTAAGCTCCACAATAAGATACAAGGCTGGTATTTGGCACACAGGATCGCATTACGGAGGGGCATCTGCGGTTAAAAAGTGGGCGTGGTTCCGCCCCTAATAGGTTTAATGCAAATCAAAGAACAATGATTGTATCGGGGTAAAACTTTGCATGAATAATGATTGAAATTGAAGTATGCCATCATGTGACCAAAAATTATCTAAATCGAACCAAAACTGTTCAACCCCGATATAATAAATATGTGGACCGCAGTACCTATAGTTGACTTTTTACCGTAAATATCGGTCAATGTGTAAGATACATAATTGAAATTCATATAATAAAATAAATAAATAAAACTCTCGATAATAGTATGATTTTTTTATATATATAAAATTACTTCAAAAAATGTTCTCTATGCTCGAGTATAGCCGAGCAATGTAAAAACTAATATATTTATCTATCCCCAATATAAATATATATGTTTTCCGTCTTTCCTCTTGACTTTAAACCGTTCCGGTTGATCAAAATGTGATATTTTAATGTAATTAAGTGGATAAGTTTTCTTAAATATTATATGGTTTGACGCTGAATTAGAATGAAATTAGTATATACCTTGATCTAAACCTCACACTTTCATATAATGAATTCCGATTCTCTGGTTGACGTTTTCCACACAAGCTTATAATATAAAATTTAGCTACTTTGGTCGAGTTAACATCACATTCATACTTATGTATATCTCACTTCAAGATGTTTTTTGTTATTTTTTAATATAATTTTTGCAGACGCAAACTAAAATATATCAATAAAACTGAGACTAAGTTTATGGCCTTTTATATAAGTCAAAAAGGTACCAAATTTGATTGTAATTTAATCACGATTTCATTTAATAATGGATGTCCAATTCTTTCCAAACTTTGCCACACGTGAAGGAATTTCCTGGCCTTTGATTCTTGCGAATTATTGTACAAGAGCATAAAATTCTTGGTTCCGCCCTAGTAGCCATTATCGGGTATATATTGACCATAGCTCCAACATACTTTCTGTAAAAAATTCAAACCTCCGTTTCGCTTTATATAAACGTAAAATATTAGATATATAACAGTTTAATGCCGAAAATCTGTGAAATCGATCCACGAATTTTCCCAGCATACATGTACTACTTATGGTATAATCTTATGGTATAATTTATTTCGTTAATTTTATAATTTAATGAAATTAAATGGACAGTTTTTCTTAAAAATAATGTGGTTTATCGCTGCATATGAATGACATTGGTCTAGACCTTTGTTTAAACCTTATAACCCTAATATACTGATTTCCGCTCTTTTCGTACAACAGCAACCTCATATACCCCACATGTTAAATCTAACCCTTTTGGTTCAGTTTATATCACATAAACCATGTTTGAGTTAAATAGCTTCTTTTTATAAAAGTTCACATTTCGGAGAAAAAAATAGTATTGACACAAAATAAATCTATGATCAATAACATAAGTTAATAAGATACCAAATAATAATCGAGTAATGAATGTTGAATTCTTTCGCAACATTTTTATACTTTCGCAGCATGTTGCAACAGAGTATAGTTTTGTTCATCAAACGGTTGTTTGCATCACCCAAAACTAATCGAGATAGATATAGATTTCTATATACAAATATTTCTTCTAATATTTGGTGAAAGTCAGTGGATAAGTAAATTTTCTCAGCCATCATGTTGAACTTATAAAAAAATATACCAGACAACAATGTTAAAAAATTTTCTTAGAGTGCTGGACTTTGTATAGAGCAAAAATATCTTTCTAGAAAAAATCGCGTGAGATAAATATTTGTAGTGTAGTATCAAAAGAGCTAAAGATCTTTTTTATGTGGTAATTGATAAACTGCGACCCCATCGGTTAAAATGCTTTTTTCTATTATTTCAGTTCTGCGACACATTTTAATATGAAGGTCATGAGGTGAACTGTAAACTCAAGAAAATTACATTTAAGTACTTTTTGGGATTTTCCGAGCGCCGTTGGCAGCTTATGAAAGGTTTAGATATTAAGACAGATAGAAGAAAATCTACATACCTGCTCTACATATGTGTGTACCATACTTAATTATATGTAAGTTATTGTTAATTAAGCCTTCATGAGCAGACCTTTCGTCGAACAAAAGCAATTTACGGAGGGGTTTTCCGAGCACTTAATTTCAATATAATGAAATAAACTACTAATTTCTAAAACATAAATATAACTAAATAATCTGTATTATTATGTTAGTGAATATCTATGTAATATATAGGTATACAAAAGTACATAAGCTTTGTGTACAAAAATATAATATAATGAAACTATTATACTCTGTAGCAACTTGTTGCAAGAGTATAATAAATATCAGTGCACTGTGTTTGTAGTTTCAGTTACACTAGATTTCTTGACCGGCAAAGTGCCTTATTCAAACTTATTTTAGTGTATTAGTTATATAGTGTTTAAACAATTGTTATATACAGTGGCAAGCAAAACCGTATTATATACAGTGGCGAGCAAACACATATACATATGTGCGCCAGTATACCATAGTACCTATTCACCGAACAGGAAAGGAGTCATAGCAAGGATTCAATTTCAGTGAAAGAGAGCTGCACCTTGGATCCAACTTTTCAGACCCGGACGGACGAAATTATAGAACTATTATATATAAGTATTTTATATATTAAGCCATTTATTATTTATTAATTATGCCCAGATTAAGTAGAAAATTTGTATTACTCAGTCGTCTTCAGAATAGAAGACGTATGAGAGTTCTTCGTGCGAACTCTTTATATAGAGATAGTGAGCAGTCACAAGATACTGTAAGTTACGCTAATCGTAGATTACATTCCGATGTACGTCTGTCCGAACAAATTATCAATACAAATCAACATAGAACCGGGCGGGAAAATCTCGAGGTACAGTCTTTTGAACAAAATTTAAATACTGTTCAACATAGGGCAAGACGTCTAAATCCTCAAATCCGTTCTGAAAAGCAAATAAGAAATACTCGAGGTCATAAACCTCGGCGCGAAGACCCCGAGGTTCGATCTGTTGAGCAAGTTGTAAATACTGTTCAACATAGAACAAGGCGGCAAGATCCACAAATTCGCTCCGAAAAGCAAATAAGAAATACTCGAGTTCATAAATCTCGGCGCGAAGACCCCGAGGTTCGATCTGTTGAGCAAGTTGTAAATACTGTTCAACATAGAACAAGGCGGCAAGATCCACAAATTCGCTCCGAAGAGCAAATAAGAAATACTCGAGTTCATAAATATCGACGCGAAGACCCCGAGGTTCGATCTGTTGAGCAAGTTGTAAATACTGTTCAACATAGAACAAGGCGGAAAGATCCACAAATTCGATCTGAAGAGCAAATAAGAAATACTTGAGTTCATAGATCTCGGCGTGAAGACCCCGAGGTTCGATCTGTTGAGCAAGTTGTAAATACTGTCCAACATAGAACAAGGCGGCAAGATCCACAAATTCGCTCCGAAGAGCAAATAAGAAATACTCGAGTTCATAAATCTCGGCGCGAAGACCCCGAGGTTCGATCTGTTGAGCAAGTTGTAAATACTGTTCAACATAGAACAAGGCGGCAAGATCCACAAATTCGCTCTGAAAAGCAAATAAGAAATACTTGAGTTCATAGATCTCGGCGTGAAGACCCCGAGGTTCGATCTGTTGAGCAAGTTGTAAATACTGTCCAACATAGAACAAGGCGGCAAGATCCACAAATTCGCTCCGAAGAGCAAATAACAGATACTCGAGGTCATAGGTCTCGTCGAGAAAATCCTTATTATTCTTGTATAGTTACATATAACTAATAATTACCAAGTGTACCGGTATAAGGTGAGGTTAAGATACAAATGTGTTGTTGGGAACATTTGTTGTGAACGGGCCTTAAGTTTTTTCTGTTTGCTTGATATAACATTCGTAAAATATATTTAATAACCTTACAGTCATTGAACAAACATCATCATATTTTTCATTGTGTTGAAAATTTCAAATTTTGTAACAAAAATTGATGATATGCGTAAAGCATTAATTTTTTGTTTTCATTTGAAGAAAAGTGCTGCAGAGTCGCATTTCTTTGCATAAGAAGTTGCTTGGATGCAGTGTCTGCAAATCAAAGCATGTCGTCTTATCTAACTTCGTTTGTCGAGGTGGTAGATAAATTAGCCGAACTTAGTATTGAATTGAACGAGCTCCTCTTTACGTTATTATACTGCAGTCCAGTTTGCCTGCAAATTAACTTCTTTCGATTAGGTAGTATGAAAAATATATATGTATATAGTTCCGCAGAGGCGCGGAAGATATCAAAATGATAGGTTGAGTGGTCCTGATGGAATACTGATCTCTTTACTTCAATTAGCTCTTATTTATACAATTTTCTTATTTGTCAGTTACAATGTTCGCCTATTCAATAATTGGTTTTATTATTTTCATTTTGTGGGTGGTCTTAGCTTAATGAAAAAGAATATTGGTTACTTAAATAAGCAAAGATGCTTATTAAGAAGCTGTGGTCTTAGCTTAACGAAAACTAATATTGAATACTTAAATAAGCAAATATGCTTATTAAGAAGCTGTATTATTGCTAAGTGCAAAGATACAGTTTTGTTTATAATTACCGTAAAGCTACTGTCGAGAGGCTGCCGTTAACTCCCCCCTCTCTAAGATGAATCGTACCCGATTCAATATCATAGGTTATTTCTTTTATCCAAAATAGCGTTATATGATATTTTTTGAGATTCTAAATTTCTATTTATTTTAGAAGTTTTATAAGATTTTTTAAATTTTACAATCCTATAAATTATGTACATTATTAACAATATTACAAGTATGTACCATAAAAAAGAATGATGTTTAAAACTTTCATTCGTTCAGCTAAAATATTTATGTTTTCAAGTTTCATTTCTTTATTTTTTGTTTCAATATATTCTTTAATTTCAAAACTATTAATATGATTGTTCTTTAAATATTTCCAAATTTTACGATCGCCATTTTCTTATATAACATTGTTAATATTTGTATAATTCTCAAAAGTAACAAGGTAAACTCCATTTATGGCATAGCCTTAAACTGTGTTATTTGCAGAGACTAATATTGCTCCTTCTTTAATTATATCTATTTCTTTTTTTTTCTTTGATTTTTTTATATTTACCTTTTTTTCTGGACAAAATATCTGATATGCAAGTATTTGTATTATTAATTTTACAATAGGTGTTTATCATCTCTTTTTTACAATTTTTTAAATTAATATATTCTTTTTTGCATTTTCCATTTTCTTTGCCAATTACTAATTTACGGTCTTCTTGTGTGATAGCTCTTACTTCATAGTACTCGCAATCATTTTTAATTTTTGGATACTTAATATATATAACAATTACAACTTTATTTTATTGTTTTTGTTAACTGACTGATCATTATAAAAATTTTAGAGTTTGTTCTGTATTGTTTATTGTTATTTTCAATTAGTTCGTTTAACTTCTTATTTATTAACACTAAATCGTCATGATTTGCTGTTTATGCTATCCACTTTCATAGGGCCCCTAATTCATTTATCCCTCTTTTATATCTCGTATCTTTCTTTTGAATTTGCTCTAATAAAGTTTCGATAATTTCAATTTCTGGTTCTGTTTCTAAATCATTAATATATGCTACCTCATTTTCATTATTTCCTTGTAAATTATTATATCTGTATTTTTTATTACTACAACTTTTGTCTGAATTTATAAGTTCTCTAAAATAAGATAAATTACAATAGTAATGTAAAAAATGTCGCCATAGTCATTTTATAAAGCTACGTCTCCGTTCTCTAATAAGACATAATCCTCTCTTGTGTAGTCCATTGTATGTCCGTCATTGTTTGAACAATTAATATTGGAAATATTAAGGGTATCATTTTCTGAAAATATTTATTCAAGATTTTATATTATCTTTGTGTACTATTTTATTTCTATAGTTAATTGTATATTCCCTAAATCTTCTTTTATTACTTGTTTCTTGTATTTAGGCTTTAGCTTATTTCTCTCCCCTATAATTTTCTCATATATAGCATCTCCACATAAATGTGTTTTGTTAAATCTATTTATACTCTCGCAACAAGTTGCTACAGAGTATAATAGTTTTGTTCACCTAACGGTTGTTTGTATCACCTAAAACTAATTGAGTTAGATATACGGTTATATATATATAAATAATAAGGATGAAGAGACGATTTGAATTCCGGGTGACTGTCTGTCCGTCCGTCTGTGCTAGCTGTAACATGAGTAAAAATTGAGATATCTTTATGAAACTTGGTACACATGTTTCTTGATACCGTAAAACGGTTGATATTGCAGATGAGCGTAATCGGACCACTGCCACGCCCACAAAACGCCATTAATCAAAAACAAATAAATTGTCATAACTAAGCTCCACAATAAGATACAAGGCTGGTATTTGGCACACAGGATCGCATTAGGGAGGGGCATCTGCGGTTAAAAAGTGGGCGTGGTTCCGCCCCTAATAGGTTTAATGTGCATATATCCTAAACTGCTAAAGCTATAATAACAAAATTCACTGAGAACAAATGTTTTTACCACCTCTATCCACAGTGTGAAAATGTAATTTTAACACAGGGATCGTATGAGCTGACTTTATAGAAGCCGCGTTCGAAATTATACAATGGGCGTGGCACCGCCCACATTTAGGTGAAAACTCATATTTTAGGATCTGCTAAACCGATTTCAACCACATCCGGTACATATTCTTCTCCTCGTATTTCTATGCTATAGTGCGAAAATAAGTGAAATCGGATTACAACCACGCCTATTTCCCATACAACACCATTTTAAATTCCATCTGATTTTTTCACTTTCCACTATGCAAATCAAAGAACAATGATTGTATCGGGGTAAAACTTTGCATGAATAATGATTGAAATTGAAGTATGCCATCATGTGACCAAAAATTATCTAAATCGAACCAAAACTGTTCAAGCCCCGAGGTACTGAATATGTGGACCGCAGTACCTATAGTTGACTTTTTACCGTAAATATCGGTCAATGTGTAAGATACATAATTGAAATTCATATAATAAAATAAATAAATAAAACTCTCGACAATAGTATGATTTTTTTATATATATAAAATTACTTCAAAAAATGTTCTCTATGCTCGAGTATAGCCGAGCAATGTAAAAACTAATATATTTCTCTATCCCCAATATAAATATATGTTTTCCGTCTTTCCTCTTGACTTTAAACCGTTCCGGTTGATCAAAATGTGATATTTTAATGTAATTAAGTGGATAAGTTTTCTTAAAAATTATATGGTTTGACGCTGAATTAGAATGAAATTAGTATATACCTTGATCTAAACCTCACACTTTCATATAATGAATTCCGATTCTCTGGTTGACGTTTTCCACACAAGCTTATAATATAAAATTTAGCTACTTTGGTCGAGTTAACATCACATTCATACTTATGTATATCTCACTTCAAGATGTTTTTTGTTATTTTTTAATATAATTTTCGCAGACGCAAACTAAAATATATCAATAAAACTGAGACTAAGTTTATGGCCTTTATATAAGTCAAAAAGGTACCAAATTTGATTGTAATTTAATCACGATTTCATTTAATAATGGATGTTCAATTCTTTTCAAACTTTGCCACACGTGAAGGAATTTCCTGGCCTTTGATTCTTGCGAATTACAAGAGCATAAAATTCTTGGTTCCGCCCTAGTAGCCATTATCGGGTATATATTGACCCTAGCTCCAACATACTTTCTGTAAAAAATTCAAACCTCCGTTTCGCTTTATATAAACGTAAAATATTAGATATATAACAGTTTAATGCCGAAAATCTGTGAAATCGATCCACGAATTTTCCCAGCATACATGTACTACTTATGGTATAATCTTATGGTATAATTTATTTCGTTAATTTTATAATTTAATGAAATTAAATGGACAGTTTTTCTTAAAAATAATGTCGTTTATCGCTGCATATGAATGACATTGGTCTAGACCTTTGTTTAAACCTTATAACCCTAATATACTGATTTCCGCTCTTTTCGTACAACAGCAACCTCATATACCCCACATGTTAAATCTAACCCCTTTGGTTCAGTTTATATCACATATACCATGTTTGAGTTAAATAGCTTCTTTTAATAAAAGTTAACATTTCGGAGAAAAAAATAGTATTGACACAAAATAAATCTATGATCAATAACATAAGTTAATAAGATACCAAATAATAATCGAGTAATGAATGTTGAATTCTTTCGCAACATTTTTAGACTTTCGCAGCATGTTGCAACAGAGTATAGTTTTGTTCATCAAACGGTTGTTTGCATCACCCAAAACTAATCGAGATAGATATAGATTTCTATATACAAATATTTCTTCTAATATTTGGTGAAAGTCAGTGGATAAGTAAATTTTCTCAGCCATCATGTTGAACTTATAAAAAAATACACCAGACAACAATGTAAAAAATTTTCTTAGAGTGCTGGATTTTGTATAGAGCAAAAATATCTTTCTAGAAAAAATCGCGTGAGATAAATATTTGTAGTGTAGTATCAAAAGAGCTAAAGATCTTTTTTATGTGGTAATTGATAAACTGCGACCCCATCGGTTAAAATGCTTTTATCTATTATTTCAGTTTTGCGACACATTTTAATATGAAGGTCATGAGGTGAACTGTAAACTCAAGAAAATTACATTTAAGTACTTTTTGGGATTTTCCGAGCGCCGTTGGCAGCTTATGAAAGGTTTAGATATTAAGACAGATAGAAGAAAATCTACATACCTGCTCTACATATGTGTGTACCATACTTAATTATATGTAAGATATTGTTAATTAAGCCTTCATGAGCAGACCTTTCAAAAAAGGTAACATAGATCCCTATTTTAAAAAGCGTTAATTAAAAGCAATTTACGGAGGGGTTTTCCGAGCACTTAATTTTAATATAATGAAATAAACTACTAATTTCTAAAACATAAATATAACTAAATAATCTGTATTATTATGTTAGTGAATATCTATATAATATATAGATATACAAAAGTACATAAGCTTTGTGTACAAAAATATAATATAATGAAACTATTATACTCTGTAGCAACTTGTTGCAAGAGTATAATAAATATCAGTGCACTGTGTTTGTAGTTTCAGTTACACTAGATTTCTTGACCAGCAAAGTGCCTTATTCAAACTTATTTTAGTGTATTAGTTATATAGTGTTTAAACAATTGTTATATACAGTGGCAAGCAAAACCGTATTATATACAGTGGCGAGCAAACACATATACATATGTGCGCCAGTATACCATAGTACCTATACACCGAACAGGAAAGGAGTCATAGCAAGGATTCAATTTCAGTGAAAGAGAGCTGCACCTTGGATCCAACTTTTCAGACCCGGACGGACGAAATTATATAACTATTATATATAAGTATTTTATATATTAAGCCATTTATTATTTATTAATTATGCCCAGATTAAGTAGAAAATTTGTATTACTAAGTCGTCTTCAGAATAGAAGAAGAACTCTCATCTTCGTGCAAACTCTTTATATAGAGATAGTGAGCAGTCACAAGATACTGTAAGTCACGCTAATCGTAGATTAGATTCCGATGTACGTCTGTCCGAACAAATTATCAATACAAATCAACATAGAACCAGGCGGGAAAATCTCGAGGTACAGTCTTTTGAACAAAATTTAAATACTGTTCAACATAGGGCAAGACGTCTAAATCCTCAAATCCGTTCTGAAAAGCAAATAAGAAATACTCGAGGTCATAAATCTCGGCGCGAAGACCCCGAGGTTCGATCTGTTGAGCAAGTTGTAAATACTGTCCAACATAGAACAAGGCGGCAAGATCCACAAATTCGCTCCGAAGAGCAAATAAGAGATACTCGAGGTCATAGGTCTCGTCGAGAAAATCCTTATTATTCTTGTATAGTTACATATAACTAATAATTACCAAGTGTACCGGTATAAGGTGAGGTTAAGATACAAATGTGTTGTTGGGAACATTTATTGTGAACGGGCCTTAAGTTTTTTCTGTTTGCTTGATATAACATTCGTAAAACATATTTAATAACCTTACAGTCATTGAACAAACATCATCATATTTTTCATTGTGTTGAAAATTTCAAATTTTGTAACAAAAATTGATGATATGCGTAAAGCATTAATTTTTTGTTTTCATTTGAAGAAAAGTGCTGCAAAGTCGCATTTCTTTGCATAAAAAGTTGCTTGGATGCAGTGTCTGCAAATCAAAGCATGTCGTCTTATCTAACTTCGTTTGTCGAGGTGGTAGATAAATTAGCCGAACTTAGTATTGAATTGAACGAGCTCCTCTTTACGTTATTATACTGCAGTGCAGTTTGCCTGCAAATTAACTTCTTTCGATTAGGTAGTATGAAAAATATATATGTATATAGTTCCGCAGAGGCGCGGAAGATATCAAAATGATAGGTTGAGTGGTCCTGATGGAATACTGATCTCTTTACTTCAATTAGCTCTTATTTATACAATTTTCTTATTTGTCAGTTACAATGTTCGCCTATTCAATAATTGGTTTTATTATTTTCATTTTGTGGGTGGTCTTAGCTTAATGAAAAAGAATATTGGTTACTTAAATAAGCAAAGATGCTTATTAAGAAGCTGTGGTCTTAGCTTGACGAAAACTAATATTGAATACTTAAATAAGCAAATATGCTTATTAAGAAGCTGTATTATTGCTAAGTGTAAAGATACAGTTTTGTTTATAATTACCGTAAAGCTACTGTCGAGAGGCTGCCGTTAACTCCCCCCTCTCTAAGATGAATCGTACCCGATTCAATATCATAGGTTATTTCTTTTATCCAAAATAGCGTTATATGATATTTTTTGAGATTCTAAATTTCTATTTATTTTAGAAGTTTTATAAGATTTTTTAAATTTTACAATCCTATAAATTATGTACATTATTAACAATATTACAAGTATGTACCATAAAAAAGAATGATGTTTAAAACTTTCATTCGTTCAGCTAAAATATTTATGTTTTCAAGTTTCATTTCTTTATTTTTTGTTTCAATATATTCTTTAATTTCAAAACTATTAATATGATTGTTCTTTAAATATTTCCAAATTTTACGATCGCCATTTTCTTATATAACATTGTTAATATTTGAATAATTCTCAAAAGTAACAAGGTAAACTCCATTTATGGCATAGCCTTAAACTGTGTTATTTGCAGAGACTAATATTGCTCCTTCTTTAATTATATCTATTTCTTTTTTTTTCTTTGATTTTTTTATATTTACCTTTTTTTCTGGACAAAATATCTGATATGCAAGTATTTGTATTATTAATTTTACAATAGGTGTTTATCATCTCTTTTTTACAATTTTTTAAATTAATATATTCTTTTTTGCATTTTCCGTTTTCTTTGCCAATTACTAATTTACGGTCTTCTTGTGTGATAGCTCTTACTTCATAGTACTCGCAATCATTTTTAATTTTTGGATACTTAATATATATAACAATTACAACTTTATTTTATTGTTTTTGTTAACTGACTGATCATTATAAAAATTTTAGAGTTTGTTCTGTATTGTTTATTGTTATTTTCAATTAGTTCGTTTAACTTCTTATTTATTAACACTAAATCGTCATGATTTGCTGTTTATGCTATCCACTTTCATAGGGCCCCTTATTCATTTATCCCTCTTTTATATCTCGTATCTTTCTTTTGAATTTGCTCTAATAAAGTTTCGATAATTTCAATTTCTGGTTCTGTTTCTAAATCATTAATATATGCTACCTCATTTTCATTATTTCCTTGTAAATTATTATATCTGTATTTTTTATGACTACAACTTTTGTCTGAATTTATAAGTTCTCTAAAATAAGATAAATTACAATAGTAATGTAAAAAATGTCGCCATAGTCATTATATAAAGCTACGTCTCCGTTCTCTAATAAGACATAATCCTCTCTTGTGTAGTCCATTGTATGTCCGTCATTGTTTGAACAATTAATATTGGAAATATTAAGGGTATCATTTTCTGAAAATATTTATTCAAGATTTTATATTATCTTTGTGTACTATTTTATTTCTATAGTTAATTGTATATTCCCTAAATCTTCTTTTATTACTTGTTTCTTGTATTTAGGCTTTAGCTTATTTCTCTCCCCTATAATTTTCTCATATATAGCATCTCCACATAAATGTGTTTTGTTAAATCTATTTATACTCTCGCAACAAGTTGCTACAGAGTATAATAGTTTTGTTCACCTAACGGTTGTTTGTATCACCTAAAACTAATTGAGTTAGATATACGGTTATATATATATAAATAATAAGGATGAAGAGACGATTTGAATTCCGGGTGACTGTCTGTCCGTCCGTCTGTGCTAGCTGTAACATGAGTAAAAATTGAGATATCTTTATGAAACTTGGTACACATGTTTCTTGATACCGTAAAACGGTTGATATTGCAGATGAGCGTAATCGGACCACTGCCACGCCCACAAAACGCCATTAATCAAAAACAAATAAATTGTCATAACTAAGCTCCACAATAAGATACAAGGCTGGTATTTGGCACACAGGATCGCATTAGGGAGGGGCATCTGCGGTTAAAAAGTGGGCGTGGTTCCGCCCCTAATAGGTTTAATGTGCATATATCCTAAACTGCTAAAGCTATAATAACAAAATTCACTGAGAACAAATGTTTTTACCACCTCTATCCACAGTGTGAAAATGTAATTTTAACACAGGGATCGTATGAGCTGACTTTATAGAAGCCGCGTTCGAAATTATACAATGGGCGTGGCACCGCCCACATTTAGGGGAAAACTCATATTTTAGGATCTGCTAAACCGATTTCAACCACATTCGGTACATATTCTTCTCCTCGTATTTCTATGCTATAGTGCGAAAATAAGTGAAATCGGATTACAACCACGCCTATTTCCCATACAACACCATTTTAAATTCCATCTGATTTTTTCACTTTCCACTATGCAAATCAAAGAACAATGATTGATCGGGGTAAAACTTTGCATGAATAATGATTGAAATTGAAGTATGCCATCATGTGACCAAAAATTATCTAAATCGAACCAAAACTGTTCAAGCCCCGAGGTACTGAATATGTGGACCGCAGTACCTATAGTTGACTTTTTACCGTAAATATCGGTCAATGTGTAAGATACATAATTGAAATTCATATAAGAAAATAAATAAATAAAACTCTCGATAATAGTATGATTTTTTTATATATATAAAATTACTTCAAAAAATGTTCTCTATGCTCGAGTATAGCCGAGCAATGTAAAAACTAATATATTTCTCTATCCCCAATATAAATATATATGTTTTCCGTCTTTCCTCTTGACTTTAAACCGTTCCGGTTGATCAAAATGTGATAATTTAATGAAATTAAATGGACAGTTTTTCTTAAAAATTATATGGTTTGACGCTGAATTAGAATGAAATTAGTATATACCTTGATCTAAACCTCACACTTTCATATAATGAATTCCGATTCTCTGGTTGACGTTTTCCACACAAGCTTATAATATAAAATTTAGCTACTTTGGTCGAGTTAACATCACATTCATACTTATGTATATCTCACTTCAAGATGTTTTTTGTTATTTTTTAATATAATTTTCGCAGACGCAAACTAAAATATATCAATAAAACTGAGACTAAGTTTATGGCCTTTATATAAGTCAAAAAGGTACCAAATTTGATTGTAATTTAATCACGATTTCATTTAATAATGGATGTTCAATTCTTTTCAAACTTTGCCACACGTGAAGGAATTTCCTGGCCTTTGATTCTTGCGAATTACAAGAGCATAAAATTCTTGGTTCCGCCCTAGTAGCCATTATCGGGTATATATTGACCCTAGCTCCAACATACTTTCTGTAAAAAATTCAAACCTCCGTTTCGCTTTATATAAACGTAAAATATTAGATATATAACAGTTTAATGCCGAAAATCTGTGAAATCGATCCACGAATTTTCCCAGCATACATGTACTACTTATGGTATAATTTTATGGTATAATTTATTTCGTTAATTTTATAATTTAATGAAATTAAATGGACAGTTTTTCCTAAAAATAATGTGATTTATCGCTGCATATGAATGACATTGGTCTAGACCTTTGTTTAAACCTTATAACCCTAATATACTGATTTCCGCTCTTTTCGTACAACAGCAACCTCATATACCCCACATGTTAAATCTAACCCCTTTGGTTCAGTTTATATCACATATACCATGTTTGAGTTAAATAGCTTCTTTTTATAAAAGTTAACATTTCGGAGAAAAAAATAGTATTGACACAAAATAAATCTATGATCAATAACATAAGTTAATAAGATACCAAATAATAATCGAGTAATGAATGTTGAATTCTTTCGCAACATTTTTAGACTTTCGCAGCATGTTGCAACAGAGTATAGTTTTGTTCATCAAACGGTGTTTGATTTGTTTGCATCACCCAAAACTAATCGAGATAGATATAGATTTCTATATACAAATATTTCTTCTAATATTTGGTGAAAGTCAGTGGATAAGTAAATTTTCTCAGCCATCATGTTGAACTTATAAAAAAATATACCAGACAACAATGTAAAAAATTTTCTTAGAGTGCTGGACTTTGTATAGAGCAAAAATATCTTTCTAGAAAAAATCGCGTGAGATAAATATTTGTAGTGTAGTATCAAAAGAGCTAAAAATCTTTTTTATGTGGTAATTGATAAACTGCGACCCCATCGGTTAAAATGCTTTTATCTATTATTTCAGTTTTGCGACACATTTTAATATGAAGGTCATGAGGTGAACTGTAAACTCAAGAAAATTACATTTAAGTACTTTTTGGGATTTTCCGAGCGCCGTTGGCAGCTTATGAAAGGTTTAGATATTAAGACAGATAGAAGAAAATCTACATACCTGCTCTACATATGTGTGTACCATACTTAATTATATGTAAGATATTGTTAATTAAGCCTTCATGAGCAGACCTTTCAAAAAAGGTAACATAGATCCCTATTTTAAAAAGCGTTAAACAAAAGCAATTTACGGAGGGGTTTTCCGAGCACTTAATTTCAATATAATGAAATAAACTACTAATTTCTAAAACATAAATATAACTAAATAATCTGTATTATTATGTTAGTGAATATCTATATAATATATAGATATACAAAAGTACATAAGCTTTGTGTACAAAAATATAATATAATGAAACTATTATACTCTGTAGCAACTTGTTGCAAGAGTATAATAAATATCAGTGCACTGTGTTTGTAGTTTCAGTTACACTAGATTTCTTGACCAGCAAAGTGCCTTATTCAAACTTATTTTAGTGTATTAGTTATATAGTGTTTAAACAATTGTTATATACAGTGGCAAGCAAAACCGTATTATATACAGTGGCGAGCAAACACATATACATATGTGCGCCAGTATACCATAGTACCTATACACCGAACAGGAAAGGAGTCATAGCAAGGATTCAATTTCAGTGAAAGAGAGCTGCACCTTGGATCCAACTTTTCAGACCCGGACGGACGAAATTATATAACTATTATATATAAGTATTTTATATATTAAGCCATTTATTATTTATTAATTATGCCCAGATTAAGTAGAAAATTTGTATTACTAAGTCGTCTTCAGAATAGAAGAAGAACTCTCATCTTCGTGCAAACTCTTTATATAGAGATAGTGAGCAGTCACAAGATACTGTAAGTCACGCTAATCGTAGATTAGATTCCGATGTACGTCTGTCCGAACAAATTATCAATACAAATCAACATAGAACCAGGCGGGAAAATCTCGAGGTACAGTCTTTTGAACAAAATTTAAATACTGTTCAACATAGGGCAAGACGTCTAAATCCTCAAATCCGTTCTGAAAAGCAAATAAGAAATACTCGAGGTCATAAATCTCGGCGCGAAGACCCCGAGGTTCGACCTGTTGAGCAAGTTGTAAATACTGTCCAACATAGAACAAGGCGGCAAGATCCACAAATTCGCTCCGAAGAGCAAATAAGAAATACTCGAGTTCATAAATCTCGGCGCGAAGACCCCGAGGTTCGATCTGTTGAGCAAGTTGTAAATACTGTTCAACATAGAACAAGGCGGCAAGATCCACAAATTCGCTCTAAAGAGCAAATAAGAAATACTTGAGTTCATAGATCTCGGCGTGAAGACCTCGAGGTTCGATCTGTTGAGCAAGTTGTAAATACTGTCTAACATAGAACAAGGCGGCAAGATCCACAAATTCGCTCCGAAGAGCAAATAAGAAATACTCGAGTTCATAAATCTCGGCGCGAAGACCCCGAGGTTCGATCTGTTGAGCAAGTTGTAAATACTGTTCAACATAGAACAAGGCGGCAAGATCCACAAATTCGCTCTGAAGAGCAAATAAGAAATACTTGAGTTCATAGATCTCGGCGTGAAGACCCTGAGGTTCGATCTGTTGAGCAAGTTGTAAATACTGTACAACATAGAACAAGGCGGCAAGATCCACAAATTCGCTCCGAAGAGCAAATAAGAAATACTCGAGTTCATAAATATCGGCGCGAAGACCCCGAGGTTCGATCTGTTGAGCAAGTTGTAAATACTGTCCAACATAGAACAAGGCGGCAAGATCCAAAAATTCGCTCTGAAGAGCAAATAAGAGATACTCCAGGTTATAGATCTCGGCGCGAAGACCCCGAGGTTCGATCTGTTGAGCAAGTTGTAAATACTGTTCAACATAAAACAAGGCGGAAAGATCCACAAATTCGATCTGAAGAGCAAATAAGAAATACTTGAGTTCATAGATCTCGGCGTGAAGACCCCGAGGTTCGATCTGTTGAACAAGTTGTTAATACTGTCCAACATAGAACAAGGCGGCAAGATCCACAAATTCGCTCCGGAGAGCAAATAAGAAATACTCGAGTTCATAAATCTCGGCGCGAAAACCCCGAGGTTTGATCTGTTGAGCAAGTTGTAAAAACTGTTCAACATAGAACAAGGCGGCAAGATCCACAAATTCACTCTGAAGAGCAAATAAGAGATACTCGAGGTTATAGATCTCGGCGCGAAGATCCCGAGGTTCGATCTGTTGAGCAAGTTGTAAATACTGTCCAACATAGAACAAGGCGGCAAGATCCACAAATTCGCTCTGAAGAGCAAATAAGAGATACTCGAGGTTATAGATCTCGGCGCGAAGACCCCGAGGTTCGATCTGTTGAGCAAGTTGTAAATACTGTTCAACATAAAACAAGGCGGCAAGATCCACAAATTCGATCTGAAGAGCAAATAAGAAATACTTGAGTTCATAGATCTCGGCGTGAAGACCCCGAGGTTCGATCTGTTGAGCAAGTTGTAAATACTGTCCAACATAGAACAAGGCGGCAAGATCCACAAATTCGCTCTGAAGAGCAAATAAGAGATACTCGAGGTCATAGGTCTCGTCGAGAAAATCGTTATTATTCTTGTATAGTTACATATAACTAATAATTACCAAGTGTACCGGTATGAAGTGAGGTTAAGATACGAATGTGTTGGTAGGGAACATTTGTTGTGAACGGGCCTTAAGTTTTTTCTGTTTGCTTGATATAACATTCGTAAACATATTTAGTAACCTTACAGTCATTAAACAAACATCATCATATTTTTCATTGTGTTGAAAATTTCAAATTTTGTACCAAAAATTGATGATATGCGGAAAGCATTAATTTTTTGTTTTCATTTGAAGAAAAGTGCTGCAGAGTCGCATTGAATTGACCATGCCAATAAAAATGTTCTCTTAAAGTAACCCAATCAGACACCCAATTTTCGACTTCTGCGTAGGAGTCGAAGAGCTGCTATGTTAATGCGTGTCTCATCATGAAAACAAATGGTAATCGGAAGGTGCAAAGCCTAGTGAATACGGCGGGTGAGGTAGCTGCCCCCAGCCAAGTACTTTGATTGTGCAACAAAATCACTTTGCCGTGTCTTCTGGCCCAGTCTGGTTGTTATCGATCAATGCATGGTCCAAAATGAAAATTTGTTGTCTGTGGCGATTAGTATGGTATATGCTTCAAGATCCATCTGCTCAAACTTTCTCAAAACCATTGTTAGTATTGGCAAAAGAAAACTAGCTGTACTTGAAAATATTAGTTGTGTAAAATTACCGACGGACTTCTGCATCAACTCACAAAATACTCTCATCTTCAATTTACTTCCCGATGTATGCACAAAATCTTATAGACCTGACAAAAAGATCGATTTTGGTATCAAAAAATTTGAGCGTCAATGTATTATATTCAACGGTAAAACAGTTGTTGCCAAGAACCAAAGTTTTGCAATTGCACAAGATTGGTTATTAAAAAATTAAAGAAAAACTTTAACGAACCCTTGGTGGGATGGAAAGTTTCGAGGCGAAAATTTAATGCTGCCACAAATCGCTGTGATTCTTACAGATGTGCCAATTGAATTTAAACGTAGCTGACTATTCTTCCCGGTTTGGCTTAGAAATTAAAAAAATATAAATTGAATTAAATAAAATTGTGTTGTTCTCTCTCTATTATATTATATATCGCAATTTTCAATGAATTATAATATGGAAAAAATCGATAAGTGAAAAACCATCCCGGATTTTGCCGGGTAAAATATGGTCACCTAAATTTAAACGGACTCAATCTCCAATTAGGTTGACATTCGCAATGGTGATGAATAACTCACAAGGTCAAACGTTGTTTGTTTGTGGCTTATATTTGGGTACACCATGCTGTTCCAACGGACAACTTTATGTGGCTTGATCTCGCGTAAACAAACCTTTCAGTTTTTTCGTACTCGCTAAAGACAGACCGACCTTTTATTTTTAATAGAAATAATTAGTAGTAGAATTATGAACTATTATCGATGCGTATATAGGTAGCTATCAGATCAGAGCAGATTTCATCTTCATTCCTCCCCCCACATTTAAAGCGGTAGTTATTTTAAAAAGCAGTTCCTAAAAATAAAAAAACAATGTTTTCCGGGTCTGCTAGTAATTATTATATATAATATATCAACATACCTTCTGCTCAACGCAAAACGAGACTTTATCCATAACTCGACAAGGACATGACATATGGCCATACTTTTTTTGCTTAGGTTGGCATAACTGTTATATGTTTACATGTCAAATTTGAGCGCTATCTGTCACATAGTTTTTTTTTTTAAGGCACTATAAACAAGTCAACCTCGAGTGTGTTTTTCGAATTTTACTATGGAAATTAACGTTGAGTAAAAAGTGTTTGTTTGAAATTTTGTTATTCCAATGGAATAAGTGCGACGGACGCAATGAAAATGTTGCAGAAGGCATATGGGGAGTCTTGCCTATCACGTGCACGTATTTTTGATTGGTATAAGTCGTTCAAGGACGGCCGTACATCGCTGGAGAACTTGCTCCATGATCGTCGTCCAGCAACGTCAATAAACGAAGAAAACGTCGAAAAAGTAAAGAAAATTGTGTTGGAAAATCGTCGTGTGACTGAAAGAGAGATAGCTAGTGAGCTCAACATATCAAATGGATCCGCTCATAGCATTATTCACGATGTTTTGGGCATGAGACGTGTGTCTGCTCGACTTGTTCCAAAATCCAGCTCATACGTCTCGTCTTGTACGCGATTATTTGACCAAAAACAACGCAAATATTGTTCCGCAAGCACCGTAGTCACCCGACATGGCACCGTGTGATTTTTTTCTTTTCCCTAAACTCAAATTGTCGCTTCGTGGAAAGCATTTTCAATCGATTGAAGTCATAAAAGAGAATTCGAAGAAGGAACTGAAAGCCATACCTAAAGCGGCCTACCAGAAGTGTTATGAAGATTGGAAAAAAGGTGGCATATGTGTATCGCCTCTAATGGTGACTATTTTGAAGGGGATAAAATAAATATTGAAGAATAATTAACCGTTTTTGTTGTTTGAGCCAGTCTCGTATATATTTGAGCAGAAGGTATATATTATATATATGCAGTGAATTCACCGAGATGTTTCAAAATTCTGGAAATCAGTCAGAAGCGCCATTTTGATAAGCCATCGTTAAACCTTGTAGCCTGATATCACGTTCCGATGTTGTGTTCAAACCATTTGGTGCCCTCAATGAAACAATTTACTTATCTCCGTTACGCTTTTTGTAGATAAACATTCAAATCTCGATGTCTGATTTGTGATAGAGTTGAACACTCAGAGAGGAAGTATAGAGTCGTTCTTGCTCCCTTCGAATTTGCAGCTACGGCGAGTGCTATTATAGGGCATACCCATTTTTAACGCAAGGTCTCCAAATAGCCAATATCCTGTTATGGTTGCTATTTGGCCATACCTGTTTAGCTATCCTGCATTTGGTTGTGGATTTCCATCTATTTTGCGATATTTGTTCGAATAGCGTATTGAGCTCCCTCTTGATCACTATTAGCTGACACGGTATTTCCTCTGCCTCGGATTCGTCTAGAGAGGCTCCTTTAGCCAACTTGTCTGGGAACCCAAATTAAGGACAAGTCAAGTTGAACTGCCAGTGAGCTTAAAGCCTTTCTCGCTTTGTTTACTATGCTGGAGTTGATCATCACCCTTAGTTGTTCAGTAGAACTCAACAAGCTTTCTCTATGCCTAGTACTTCCGCTTAGAAGATGCTAGCTGAGTTTGGTAGACAGACGCATAAAGAGATATCTAGATCCTCGCAGTATACCCCCGTTCCTGCAGTTCTTTTTGGACCCGTCGGTATAGATTGTTGTGGTACTCTCCTCTCTAACTAAGCCTCTTCTCCATTCACGTTTAGAGGGTATTCTCTGCTGGAAGTCACTTTTGAAGTCCAACCTTGGAAGGATATAGTCTTATTTATTTACCACAACCTGTTGCTACAGAGTATATTGGTTTTGTTCACCTAACGGTTGTTTGTATCACCTAAAACTAATCGAGTTAGATATAGGGTTATGTATATATAAATGATCAGGATGAAGAGACGACTTGAAATCCGGGTGACTGTCCATCCGTCCGTCTGTGCAAGCTGTAACTTGAGTAAAAATAAAGATATCTCTATAACACTTAGTATACATGTTTCTTGGTACCGTAAGACGGCTGGAACTGCAGCTGGGCTTAATCGGACCACTGCCACGCCCACAAAACACCACTAATCAAAAACAAATAAATTGCAATAACTACGCTCCGCAATAAGATACAACACTGCTTTTTTGTACACAGGATCACTTAAGGGAGAAGCATCTTCAGTTTAATTATACCCTGAACAGGATATATTAAGTTTGCCACGAAGTTTGTAACACCCAGAAAGAAACGTCGGAGACCCTATAAAATATATATATAAATGATCAGTATGATGAGCTGAGTTGATTTAGCCATGTCCGTCTGTCTGTCTGTCCGTCTGTCCGTCTGTGTGTATATATAATATACAAACTAGTCCCTCAGTTCTTAAGCGATCGATCTGAAATTTTGCACCTGTCTTTTGCTCACAAAGAAGCTGCTCATTTGTCGGAACGACCGATATCGGACCACTATAGCATATAGCTGCCATACAAACTGAACAATCATAATCAAGTGCTTCTATGGAAAACTCTTTCATTTGATGAGGAATCTTCACGAAATTTGGCATGGATTATTATTTAAGGCAACAATTTAATCTCCGAAGAAATTATTCAGATCGGCATTTGACGAGGTATCTTCACGAAATTTGGCATGTATTATTATTTAAAGCAATAATCCAATTTCCGAAGAAGTTGTATAGATCGGATCGCTATAGCATATACCTGCCATACAAACTGAACAATCAGAATCAAGTGCTTCTATGGAAAACTCTTTCATTTGATGAGGAATCTTCACGAACTTTGGCATAGATTATTATTTAAGGCAACAATTTAATCTCCGAAGAAATTATCCAGATCGGATGTTTATAGCATATAGCTGCCATACAAACTGAACAATCAGAATCAAGTGCTTCTATGGAAAACTCTTTCATTTGACGAGGAATCTTCACGAAATTTGGCACGGATTATTATTTAAGACAACAATTTAATCTCCGAAGAAATTATTCAGATCGGATGACTATAGCATATAGCTGCGATACAAACTGAACAATCGGAATCTAGTGATTGTATGGGAAACTCTTTCATTTGACGAGGAATCTTCACGAAATTTGGCACGGATTATTATTTAAGGCAACCATTTAATCTCCGAAGAAATTATTCAGATCGGATGTTTATAGCATATAGCTGCCATACAAACTGAACAATCAGAATCAAGTGCTTCTATGGAAAACTCTTTCATTTGACGAGGAATCTTCACGAAATTTGGCACGGATTATTATTTAAGACAACAATTTAATCTCCGAAGAAATTATTCAGATCGGATGACTATAGCATATAGCTGCGATACAAACTGAACAATCGGAATCTAGTGATTGTATGGGAAACTCTTTCATTTGACGAGGTCTCTTGACGAAATTTAGCACGGATTATTATTTAAGGCAACAAATTATTCTCCGCAGAAATTGGTCAGATCAGATCACTATATTATATGCCATACAAATTGAACGTTCGGAATAAACTTCATGTAAGGGGCCTTTGTATTTGTGAATGGTATTATAGCTTCGGTGCAACCGAAGTTTACGTTTTTTCTTGTTTTTTTTTTAAGTGTGCGTGGTTCCGCCCCCTAATAAGTTTAATGTGCATATCTCCCAAACCGCTCAAGCTATAATAACTAAATTCAATAAATGTTTTTGGCCCCTCTACCTACAGTGTGAGTGTGTATGGGTAAAATCGGGTGACAACCCCGCCCACTCCCCATATAACGGTTCTGTTAAAACCTACTAAATGCGCTATAAATCAAGCACTAAACACGCCAGAGACATTAAATTTTATCTCAGGGATGGTATGAGATGACTTTATAGGAACTGCGTTCAAAATTAGACAGTGGGCGTGACACCGCCCACTTTTAGGTGAAAATCCATACCTTGGGATCTGCTTAACCGATTTCAACCAAATTCGGTACTTCACATTCATCACATATTTCTATGTTATGGTGCAAAATTGGGCGAAATCGTATAACAATCACGCCTATTTCCTATATGACACCATTTTAAATTCCACTTGATTTTTTCACTTTCCACTACGCAAATCAAGAAACAATGATTGTATCGAGGTAAAGCTTTGCGCGAATGATGCGTCATAAGGTTTGCCACCTTGTGACCAAAAATTGTCTAAATCGAACCAAAACTGTTCAAGCCCCGAGGTACTGAATATGTGGACCCCAGTACCTATAGTTAACTTTTTACCGTAAATATCGGTCAATGTGTAAGATACATAATTGAAATTCATATAATAAAATAAATAAATAAAACTCTCGACAATAGTATGATTTTGTGTCAAAAATTGGTTGAATCGGATCAATAGTTTTTATATCTCTCATATACCTAATATAAAGATTTTTAAACTTCCGGGAGAGTTTATACCGCATATATCGGCCAATACGTGAGTTATCTCAATGAAAATTGGATAGCGTGTTTTACTCATAACAAGGTATATTTGCCTAAAAGGGATCAAATCGAGTGAAAATTTTACTTAGCCCCCATCTAACTAATATCAGGATTTTCTTACATTCGTCTGACTTTACTCCATTTGATTGGTGATCGTATATGAGGTACGTTAATGAAACAGTGGGAGCATTTTATTAGTCTGTGGCATGTTAGGAGTATGTGGTGTTGGCAAAAATTGATAAAATCGGGCTAATACTACCCTCAACATCCATATACTACTTTTAATGCTTTTCGTTATTCTACCCAGTTTTATGCCGAATATGTCGGTCAGTGAGTATTAGTATTTTTTTATATATAAAATTACTTCAAAATATGTTCTCGAGTATAGCTAAGCAATGTCAAAATTAATATCATTCTCTAACCCCAACATATACATAATTTCCGTCTTTCCACCTGACTTTACACCGTTCCGGTTGATAACGTGATATTTTAACCAAATTAAGTGGAAAAGATTTCTTAAAAATTATGTGATTTGACGCTGAATTAGAATGAAATTAGTATATACTAAGTCTAAACCTCACACCTTCATATAATAAATTCCGATTCTCTGGTTGACGTTTGCCACCTAAGCTTATAATATAAAATTTAGCCACTTTGGTGGAGTTAATATCACATTCATACTTATGTATATCTCACTTCAAGCAATAAAACTGAGACTAAGTTTATGGCCTTTAATATAAGTCAAGAAGATACAAAATTTGATTGTAATTTAATCACGATATTATTTAATAATGGATGTTAAATTCTTTCTCAACAATTTTTGACGTAAAGTTTGAAGAAATTTAGTGGCCTTTGATTCTTGCGAATTGCAATAAAAGTAGTACCCATTATCGGGATGTATTGACCCTAGCTCCAACATATTTTATGTAAAAAATTAATACTTCCGTTTGATGGCTTACGAATTTTCCCAGCTCACATGTACTACTTATGGCATAATTTTTTTCGTCAATTTGATAATTTAAAGAAATGAAATTGATAGCAATGTCACAATATTTTTAACAGAAATTGGTATATTAACAACAGCCCCTCTGAGCAAACTCTGACCTTGATATCCTAACCGACGGATTGTCATAAAAGGCTATCTAGGCATTATGAGACGTTCTTCAATTGTGGTTAAACCTTTGAAACAATGCGGTATTTCAGGAAAGTCTACACCGTTAGCTAAACATATTTTTGGAATGTTCTTTTTAACAATCGCATTTTTGCAAGTAGCACAAAGATTGTAATTTCCATCTTCTGAAGGAAATTTTTGTATTAAAAAGCAACAGCGTTCGGGTGACCTTGCGCAATAGTTTCGAAATTTAATTTGCGAACTTGGTGTGAAAACCATAAGCCGCCGCAGCAAAAACATATTTCAGTAGGGCCCCATTTATATTTTGGAAATAAATGTTTTTGAAATCTGGTAAATTGCCACTATTATCAGTTTCTATAACATTATTTTCTCTCGTTAATCGGATTCGTTGGGACAGCCTTTGGTTTTCAATTTGTCTATTGAGTGGGTTTTCTCTACGAAGGCGAACTTGACCTTGTCTAAGACGTCTCTGATTCAAAATTTCTTCCTTCATACCCCTACTTCTAAGCTGTCGACGTTGTGTTTCTCTATCACACTGCTCTCTCCTTATTTCAGAATTTCTTCTTGCATGTTCCCTTTGCATTTGATCACGAATGCGCTCGAAAGTCCTTTACTCAGGATTTCTTGCGCGAAGTTCTCTATGATCCCTAGTGTTCCTACTTTATTCATCATAACGTACCTCAGGGTTTTCCCGACGAGATCTATGACTTCGAGTATTTCTTATTTGCTCTTCAGAGCAAATTTGGGGATCTTGCCGCCTTGTTCTATGTTGAATAGTATTTAAAGCTTGCTCAACACATCGTATCTCGGGATTTTCTCGACGAGATCGATGACCTCGAGTACTTCTTAGTTGTTCTTCAGAGCGAATTTGTGGATCTTGCCGCCTTGTGCTATGTTGAACAGTACTTAATACTTGCTCAACATATCTTACCTCGGGGTCTTCGCGCCGAGATCTATGTTCTCAAGTATTTCTTATTTGCTCTTCAGAGCGTATTTGTGGATCTTGCTGCCTTGTTCTATGTTGAACAGTATTTAAAAGTTGCTCAACAGATCGAACCTCTAAATTTTCGCGCCGAAATCTATATCCCCGAGTATTTCTGCTTTGCTCTTCAGAGCGGATTTGGGGAGTTAGACGTTACAGTATTTAAATTTTGTTCAAAAGACCGTACCTCGAGATTTTCCAGCCTGGTTCTATGTTGATTTGTATTGATAATTTGTTCGAACAGACGTGCATCAGAATCTAACCTACGATTAGCGTGACTTACAGTATTATGTGACTGCTCACTATCTCTATATAAAAAGTTTGCACGAAGAACTCTCATACGTCTTCTATTCTGAAGACGACTTACTAATATAGATTTTTTACTTAATCTAGGCATAATTTATTAATAATAAATGAATTAATGTATAAAATACTTATAGATAATATTTTATAATTCAGTCCGTCCGGGTGTAAAAAGTCGGATCCTAGGTGTTGCTCTCTTTCACTGTGGTGCACATATGTATATGTGTTTGCTCCCCACTGTATTTAATACGGTTTTGCTCGCCACTGTGTATAATAATACTTTAAACATTATATAACTAATACACTAAAATTGGTTTGAATAAAGCACTGTGCTGGTAAAGAAATCTAGTGTAACTGAAACCACAAACACAGTGCACTGATATTTATTATATTCTTGCAACATGTTGCTACAGAGTATAATAGTTTTGTGATGGTATATTTTTGTACACACAGTACTATACCATATAAATATGGGAAGAATATATAAATATTAGAAGAATATTATGTACCGAATTTGGTTGAAATCGGTTAAGCAGATCCCAAGATATGGGTTTTCACCTAAAAGTGGGCGGTACCACGCCCACTATCTAATTTCGAACGGAGTTCCTATAAAATAATCTTATACCATCCCAGAGATAAAATTTGATGTCTCTGGCTTGTTTAGTGCTTGATTTATCGCGCTTTTGGTAGTTTTTAACAGTATCCTTATATGGGGAATGGGCGGGGTTGTCAGATTTAACCCATTTTCACACCGTCGATAGAGATGCTAAAAACATTTGTTCCCAGGAAATTTTGTTACTATAGCTTCAGTGTTATAGGAGATATGCACATTAAACTTATTAGTTCTTGATTAATTTTTTTGTTCTTGATTAATGGCATTTTGTGGGCGTGCAGTGGTTCGACTATCTGCAATACTGACCGTCTTACGGTACCAAGAAACATATGTACCAAATTTCATAAAGATATCTCAATTTTTACTCAAGTTACAGCTTGCACAGACGGACGGACATCCACTCGGGTTTCAACTCGTCTCTTCATCCTGATAATTTATATATGCATAACCCTATATCTAACTCGATTAATTTTAGGTGATAAAAAAAAGCGGTAGGTGAACAAAACTATTATACTCCGTAGCAAAATGTAGCGATAGTATAAAAATAGCATAAAATCAGCAACAAATACAAAAGGGTTCAAGGAAACAAAATACACAGATCGGGCGCGAAATCTAAAAGCACCTCAACAATAAGACATAAACAAAAACAAAACGAACGGGCGCGATCATTAAACAAATAAACATACAAAAAAATCAACAGCAGAAAGAAGTAGCCTGCTGGAGCTCCGGAATTAGGACAAAACGCACAAGGCATAAAAATACTTGATTACATTCAGCATCCCAAAAATACCGTACAGAACCAGGTGAGTGTATTTATTTCACTTTGATTTTTTGTATGTAAATATGTATGTTTGAATATAGTTTTATCTAACATAAAACCTGTAACGAAAAATCCGTTTTAACAGCGTAAAAAACGTTTACCAAACTGTAATAATTTCGGTTTAATTTAAAAATGTTTAATATTTATCAATATTTATTTTGTCTCCTTCCAAATATATTCCTTTTGAAGCATCGAAACATGCCTTGTAGGCGCTGTTCCGCACAAAAAACAAAAAAAATCTCACCAGTTATAATGCTCTATGAATGTGGGATCAGAATTGGCATAATCTCGCATGTCTAAAGAGACTTGGACACGATGGACTTTTTGCAAAAAATTCAGCTCTTTTGCAACAAGCTGAGCATTGACGCGTCTCATGCCCAAATTATCGGTAAAAATCAAACGAGCTGCTTCACGACCGATGTTTAACTTATGTGCTATCTCTCTAACACTCGCATCACAATTTCCTTCACTTTTTTTATGTTATCGTCAGTAGTAGACGTCGAAGGAGGACTGGAACGAGGAATATCTTCGACGGTTTCTCGACCATCCTTAAAGGCTGTGTACCAGTCGTAGACTTAGGTTTTCGATAGAATAGATTCAAGATAAACCTTTTCTAACATTCGCAACGTTTCTGCACACGATATTTGGTTCGAAACACAAAATTTTGTGCAAATTCTTTGCTCAATATTTTTTTCCATTGTAAAAATCGCAAAACACCACTGAGGTCGACTGATTTCAACAGCTGCTGCAAACAAACTTGATGACAAATCGTGCGTACTTTTGGCATATCAATTAAGGACGGTGCTACCAACTTAACAAACAAAAATTGCTGAAAAATATTCAGCGCGGGCAGTTAAAATGACAATTTCCGGCAACTTTCTGGTCATAAGCTATTTACAAGATTAATTATATAATTGCTTTATGCCTTTATAAGCGTACATATATTTATGTATATAAACACACCTAAACAAAAGATATAACAACAAAGCATCAAATATTTACTTGCACTATTTTCCGGCAATACCCCTTATGTTTAACAAAACAATTAGCAGGATATCTTAAAATAAGTAAGCAAAGGTTTCATAAAAATTACCAAACAAAATTATAACATAACAAGTAAGGATGGGCTAAGTTCGGATGTAACCGAACATTTTATACTCTCGCAAAGTTAAATGGTATATTCGTTTGAGACTTCTTTATATATTTTAATAAATCGAAGTAGGAACTGTTGCCTTAGTTATTTACTCACTCACAGTGAAAATAATTAGAGCAATTTGTAAACTAAATTTACTCAAATTATGAGAAATCGTTCTTGTGCTTTTTGTATACGCTTATAATTGATTTTATATAGAATGCATTACAACTGTATTGAGAAGTATGAAAAGAAATCGTTTTTGAACAATGAATAACATTTTTTATTTATTATATCGATATTATTATACATGCTTAGCTTAAAAACAATAAATATTAACAACTTTAAAAATTATATAATATTATTATATTAATTTGTATATAATATTTACAATATTAAACATAAATTTTAGTAGATATTCTTATACATATATCCAAATTATATTTCTTTTTTCCTTATACTATTTAATTTCTATCATATATTTATACAATAATGTCATATATAATAACAAATTATATATATAATTTAAATTTTCTTTATTAGATTATTTACATATTTTTCTTAAAATTGTCTTAAAAACTACTGTCGAAATTCCTAAGCCATTCCAATTCGATTATATTTGGAAAAAAATAATGAAGAACTATTGCACTAAGTCTGAAAACTTTAGTTCGAAATAGAGACACAAATACTGTCATGATAGCTGTGTACTGTCTCAAAAGTAATTGCATTTACACGGGAAGGATCCATGTTTGAAAATGCCCAATCAATTTGTGTACCGGCAGGTGTAGTTGAATATTCTACACCAAGCTTCCCTAAAGTTTTTTTCTTGGAGCAGATTTCTTATTGCAGTCCCTGTAGACATTGAACAAATGTTAAAATCTCCAACAATTAGCACATTTTGATTGCCTAACTCAGAAGGAAGGACTTCCTGAAGTTCTACAATTAATTGTCTGACAGAGAAAGCTGAATTTCTGTATAGAACCAGAATATTAATATTGAAACATTTAAACAAAACCGCTTCTAAAACTTTGCGGCCTGAATAAATTTTCTCTACAGCCTTTGATTCTATAGAGCAAGCAATACTATGCTTTCCATATATTATAATGCATAACATATATTAATATTGAAACATTTAAACAAAACCGCTTCTAAAACTTTGCGGCCTGAATAAATTTTCTTTACAGCCTTTGATTCTATAGAGCAAGCAATACTATGCTTTGAATATATTATAATGCCCCGTTTATTTCTGTTGGTTGTTTCCGTGCTATCTATCCTCAGCTCGTTAATTGGAGTAAATCCTGGTATATCAAAACTTTCGCAAGGATAACTCCAAGTTTCTACAAAACATAAAATATCTGAAGATAGCATCAAAAAGTCGCTTTTTATATCATTAATGATGAGCGTGAAGACATTGAACATTATGGAATAAAATTTAATGTTCTGATGTTCGGGAAATCATAAAATTGAAACTTGTTGTCAAAGCTTTATTTGTGTTCAATTCCCTCAGTTCCTTAAATACGGGATCCGATTCAGATAATTTGTTAGGAGGAATAAAATTTCCTATGTTGAATAGAACTTCTGCAGAAGTAGCTCGACTACAAGCGACATATATTGAAGCTCTAGGCATTCTGGGTCGAGTATGAACTACAACTTTATTATATGTGACACCCTGACTTTTATGAATAGTTATTCCCTCAGCCGGAACAACTGGAAACTGATTTCTTTCAATTGAAATTTGTTCATTTCTTTTATATTGAAAAGATTTTAGAACTTTTTCAGTTGGTGTTCAAGAACTTTCTAAAGGATGAGACTTTTTTGATCGTGGTATCAAACCAACAGAAGGTTCCAAAAATTTAATCCACAGAATTGTTGGAAAAGAACAATGGAAATCAATTTGCATAAGTTGTCCAGCTGCCCCATTAACCAAGCCATCACACGTGTTTATGTTCACTGTAATCATATATTTGGCGGAGGTTTTTAGTGTCAATTCATAGGGCAGTCCCTGCGTTTTAGAAGTTTTGAAAAGTTTAACTCTTTATAAAATATTATCATTTTCATTTATACCAATTCCTTTAACTGAGTCTTTTACAGTTGAAAGGAAAGCTTCTGTTGGGATTCGACTGAGCTTAAGGGCATTGAAATTATTTGTCTCTTCAATGGGCCAAAATAAATGTATGGCATCATCGGGAACTTCTTCGAAATTAACTACTCGAGTTTCAATGAGTGATATGTCCTCATTTTTCATAGTACCAGATACCATATGATTTAATGCAATTGCAAAGGCCTGATCCTCCCGTTGTCTCATTATCTCTGTTAATTCAAAGTATTTAAATAACTCCCACAAAGGGGAATCAACTAAAGTGCTGTATGCATAATTTGGATTAGGAGAGAATAGCCACCTATCTCCAACAGGTGAGAGTTGCTTAAAATCACCAAACACTATGATCGGTATACCACCGAAGGGGCTGTCTGTTTTGAAAATTTGTTTTAATCTCGCATCAACAGAGCTAAACATACGAGCACCTACCATCGATATTTCATCAATTATGATTAATTTTAAATCGATAAGTCTGGTTCATTTTGAGCACTTTCGTCCAAGTCTATTTCATTATAAAGACTTTCTAGAGCATTTTCAAGTTCTCTCTGCTCAAAAACATCATATTTTCTTTGATTTTCCTCAATTATAATACGATGTGTTATGCAAGTCTGCTCATTATCGTTTTCAGTGAGATCTTGCTGTTCATTCCGCCAAGGATAGTAAAGCATTAACATTTTGCGGAAATATTCAACTCTGGCCAAATCTGGGTTAAACTTTCTATACCGAATAATACAAGGTTTGGTACGTTTTTTCACAAAACCGCTACCGTCTTTAAGAGGCATGACTACCCCGCTTTCTGGTAAATTATCGTCTTCCCTCTCTTCTTTTTCATGATCACTATCTTGTGCTCTTCTACTAGATTTAAAATATTTATACCTAGATGCAAAATCAGCTAAACAAAGAGTTTCTAACTGATCGGATCTTTGAACATAACGGTCTAAAATACCGGCTACGAATATTTCAGTCGAACCTAAAGGAAGGTTCTGAAGTTCCGCTCTAGGTTTTACCATTCGAACACGTTCCTCAGGTCGAGAGGTATTTATAAATATTTCTGCATTACTTGCTTCCGAAAGATGGAGCCCAATGCAGCAATACACTGCTTCTTGTGCAGATATTTCTGTGCCTGATATAAATTTGTGACCCGTATGTTTAAGTTTTTGCTTAATAGTATGCATATGCATCCAGTATATTATATATTGGATATCCATATTTGCTCTGTGGAGTTCCAAAATCGGAGGATTATAAGCGTTTATAAAACGATCCTGTAATTTTCTTTTTAGAAAAATTTTGTTATTTATTTATTCTACTATCAGACAGGAAGAACCGCGTCTGACCGAACTAAGCGATATCTATTTTGGGTTGTTAAACTGTTGGCTTCCTCTTCCGAAATATCTTTAGAATCAACAGTTTTAGAGATCATCGTGTTGAATCAAGTTTTGAACAAAGTTTTCGGTTAATAGATTTTGGGCCGTAACTCGGTTGCAACCTGAAAACATTCTAAGGCAAATGGATGTCCTATTCTTAATTTGTAGCAGTTCTAATTGTTTGTAATCATAGAACAACTTTGGAATGGTACACGCACTTCTGTCAAAACGTCGAATTTCAGAACGTATTATCTTGCTATACGGACGGATTGTCATAAAAGGCAATCTAGGCATTATGAGACGTTCTTCAATTGGGGTTAAACCTTTCAAACAATCCGGTATTTCAGGAAAGTCTAGACTAGCTAAACATATTTTTGGAACGTTCTTTTTAACAATCGCATTTTTGCAAGTAGCACAAAAATTGTAATTCCCATCTTCTAAAGGAAATGTTTGCATTAAAAAGAAGGCGGATGCAGCATTCGGGTGACCTTGCGCAATAGATTCGAAATTTAATTTGCGAACTTGGTGTGAAAACCATTAGCCGCCGCAGCAAATACATATTTCATTGGGCCCTTATTTATATTTTGGAAATAAATGTTTTTGAAATCTGTTAAATTGCCACTATTATCAGTTTCTATAACATTATTTTCTCTCGTTAATCGGATTTGTTGGGGCTGCCTTTGGTTTTTAATTTTTCTATTGAGTGGGTTATCTCTACGAAGGCGAACTTGACCTTGTCTAAGACGTCTCTGATTCAAAAGTTCTTCCCTCATACCCCTCCTACTAAGCTGTCGACGTTGTGTTTCTCACGCTTCTTTCTCCTTATTTCAGGATTTCTTCTTGCATGTTTCCTTTGCATTTGATCACGAATGCGCTCTAAATTCCTATACTCGGGATTTCTTGCGCGAAGTTCTCTATGATCCCTAGTGTTCCTGCTTTGTTCATCATAACGTACCTCAGGATTTTCTCGAAGAGATCTATGACCTCGAGTATTTCTTATTTGCTCTTCAGAGCGAATTTGGGGATCTTACCGCCTTGTTCCATGTTGAACAGTATTTGCAACTTGCTCAACAGATCGAACCTCGGGGTCTTCACGCCGAAACCTATGACCTCGAGTATCTCTTATTTGCTCTTCAGAGCTAATTTGTGGATCTCGCCGCCTTGTTCTATGTTGAACAGTATATGCAATTTGCTCAACAGATCGAACCTCGGGGTCTTCAAGCCGAGACCTATGACCTCGAGTATTTCTTATTTGCTCTTCAGAGCGAATTTGTGGATCTCGCCGCCTTGTTCTATGTTGAACAGTATTTGCAATTTGCTCAACATATCGAACCTCGCGGTCTTCACGCCGAGATCTATGACCTCGAGTATTTCTTATTGCTCTTCAGAGCGAATTTGTGGATCTTGGCGCCTTGTTCTATGTTGAACAGTATTTGCAATTTGCTCAACATATCGAACCTCGCGGTCTTCACGCCGAGATCTATGACCTCGAGTATTTCTTATTTGCTCTTCAGAGCGAATTTGTGGATCTTGGCGCCTTGTTCTATGTTGAACAGTATTTACAATTTGCTCAACATATCGAACCTCGGGGTCTTCACGCCGAGATCTATGACCTCGAGTATATCTTATTTGCTCTTCAGAGCGAATTTGGGGATCTTGCCGCCTTGTTCTATGTTGAACAGTATTTGCAACTTGCTCAACAGATCGAACCTCGGGGTCTTCACGCCGAGACCTATGACCTCGAGTATCTCTTATTTGCTCTTCAGAGCGAATTCGCAGATTTTCCCGCCTGGTTCTATGTTGATTTGTATTGATAATTTGCTCGGACAGACGTACATCGGAATCTAATCTACGATTAGCGTGACTTACAGTATTTTGTGACTGCTCACTATCTCTATATAAAGAGTTCGCACGAAGAACTCCCATACGTCTTCTATTCTGAAGACGACTTAGTAGTATAGATTTTCTACTAAATCTAGGAATAATTAATTAATAATAAATGGATTAATATATAAAATACTTATGGATAATACTTATATAATTCAGTCCGTCCGGGTGTTAAAAGTTGGATCCTAGGTGCTGCTCTCTTTCACTGTTGCCTTGTAAGTCCTTGCTATGCTATTGCTCGTCACTGTACACTGTACTGTATAATACACTAAAATTAGTTTGAATAAAGCACTTTGCTTGTAAAGGCATCTAGTGAAACTGAAACTACAAACACAGTATTTATTATACTCTTGCAACATGTTGGTACAGCTTACGTACTTTTGTATACCTATATATTACTTAGCTATTCACCAACATAATAATACAAAATATTTAGTTATATTCATATTTCAGAAACTAGTAATTTATTTCATTGTGTTGAAATTAGGTTCTCGGAAAATCCCTCCGTAAATTACTTTTGTGAAACGCTTTCTAAAACAGGGGGATCTATGGTACCTATTTTGAAGGGTCTACCCATGAAGGCTAAATTAACAATAACTAAAATATAATTGAGTATGGTATACACATATGTAGAGCAGGTATGTAGATTTTCTTCTTTCTGTCTTAATATCTAAACCTTTCATAAGCTGCCAACGGCGCTCGGAAAATCCCAAAAAGTACTTAAATGTAATTTTCTTGAGTTTACAGTTCACCTCATGACCTTCATATTAAAATGTGTCGCAAAACTGAAATAATAGATAAAAGCATTTTAACCGATGGGGTCGCAGTTTATCAATTACCACATAAAAAAGATCTTTAGCTCTTTTGATACTACACTACAAATATTTATCTCACGCGATTTTTTCTAGAAAGATATTTTTGCTCTATACAAAATCCAGCACTCTAAGAAAATTTTTTACATTGTTGTCTGGTGTATTTTTTTATAAGTTCAACATGATGGCTGAGAAAATTTACTTATCCACTGACTTTCACCAAATATTAGAAGAAATATTTGTATATAGAAATCTATATCTATCTCGATTAGTTTTGGGTGATGCAAACAACCGTTTGATGAACAAAACTATACTCTGTTGCAACATGCTGCGAAAGTCTAAAAATGTTGCGAAAGAATTCAACATTCATTACTCGATTATTATTTGGTATCTTATTAACTTATGTTATTGATCATAGATTTATTTTGTGTCAATACTATTTTTTTCTCCGAAATGTTAACTTTTATTAAAAGAAGCTATTTAACTCAAACATGGTATATGTGATATAAACTGAACCAAAGGGGTTAGATTTAATATATATGTGGGGTACATGAGGTTGCTGTTGTACCAGAGGAGCGGAAATCAGTATATTAGGGTTATAAGGTTTAAACAAAGTCTAGACCAATTTCATTCATATGCAGCGATATACATTATTTTTAAGAAAAACTGTCCATTTAATTTCATTAAGTTATCAAATTGACGAAAAAAATTATACCATAAGTAGTACATGTGAGCTGGGAAAATCAAAGACCAGAAAATTCCTCCAAACCGTATATTAAAAAATGTTGAATTAAACATCCATTATTAAATGATATCGTGATTAAATTACAATCAAATTTGGTATCTTCTTGACTTATATTAAAGGCCATAAACTTAGTCTCAGTTTTATTGCTTGAAGTGAGATATACATAAGTATGAATGTGATATTAACTCCACCAAAGTGGCTAAATTTTATATTATAAGCTTAGGTGGCAAACGTCAACCAGAGAATCGGAATTCATTAGTTGAAGGTGTGAGGTTTAGACTTAGTATATACTAATTTCATTCTAATTCAGCGTCAAACCACATAATTTTTAAGAAATCTTTTCCACTTAATTTGGTTAAAATATCACGTTATCAACCGGAACGGTGTAAAGTCAGGTGGAAAGACGGAAATCATATATATATATTGGGGATAGAGAAATATATTAATTTTGACATTGCTCAGCTATACTCGAGAACATATTTTGAAGCAATTTTATATATAAAAAAAAAATATTAATACTCACTGACCGACATATTCGGCATAAAACTGGTTAGAATAACGAAAAGCATTATAAGTAGTATATGGAATTTGAGGGTAGTATTAACCCGATTTTATTAATTTTTTCCAATACCACATACTACTAACATGCCACAGACTAATAAAATGCTCCCACTGTTTCATTAAGGTACCTCACATACCATCGCCAATCAAATGGAGCAAAGTCAGACCAATGTTCGAAAATCCTGATATTAGTTACATGGGGGCTAAGGAAAATTTTCACCCGATTTGATTTTGTTATGAGTAAAACACGCTCTCTCATTTTCATTGAGATAACTCACATATGCGGTATAAAGTCACGCGGAAGTTCAAATATATTTATATTAGATATATGAGGGCTACAAGAACTATTGATCCGATTCAACCCATTTTTAAAACAATGACATACTTTTATCGATAGTTTCATTTATTTATTCTATTATATGAATTGAAATTATATATCTTACACAATGGCCGATATTTACGGTAAAAAGTCAACTATAGATACTGGGGTATACATATTCAGTACCTAGGGGCTTGAACAGTTTTGGTTCGATTTAGAGAATTTTTGGTCACAAGGTGGCATACTGCAAACGCATTATTCACGCAAAGTTTTACCCCGATATAATCATTGTTGCTTGATATGCATAGTGGAAAGTGAAAGAATCAGATGGAATTGAAAATGGTGTTACATGGGAAATAGGCGTGGTTGTAATCCGATTTCACCCATTTTTGCACCATAACATAGAAATATAAAAGGAATGTTATGCACCAAATTTGGTTGAAATTTATTGAAACGATCCCAAGATATGGGGTTTCACCTAAAAGTGGGCGGTGTACCGCCCACTGTCTAATTTTGAACGCGGTTCTTATAAAGTCATCTCATACCATCCTTGGGATAAAATTTAATGTCTCTGGCGTGTTTAGTGCTTGATTTATCGCGCTTTTAGTAGTTTTTAACAGTACCGTTACATGGGGAGTGGGCGGGGTTGTCACCCGATTTCACCCATTTTCACACCGTAGGTAGAGGTGCTAAAAACATTTGCCTCCAGTGAATTCTATTACTATAGCTTTAGTAGTTTAGGAGATATGGACATTAAACCTATTAGGGGCGGGACCACGCCAACTTAAAAAAACTGCAGATGCCCCTCCCTAATGTGATCTCGTTTACCAAATAACAGTCTTGTATCTTATTGCGGAGCTTAGTTATGACAGTTTATTTGTTTTTGATTAATGGCGTTTTGTGGGCATGGCAGTGGTCCGATTACGCCCATCTGCAATACCAATCGTCTTACTGTACCAAGAAAAATGTGTATCAAGTTTCATAAAGATATCTCAATTTGTACTCAAGTTACAGACAGACGGACGGACGGACAGACATTCACCCGGATTTCAACTCGTTTCTTCATCCTGATCATTTATATGTACATAACCCTATATCTAACTCGATTAGTTTTAGGTGATACAAACAACCGTTAGGTGAACAAAACTATTATACTCTGTAGCAACATATTGCGAGAGTATAAAAACAAGTGAGAGAGAAAAACCAAACAAACATACATACATGTATAACTACATATTACATTTAAATATATTTTCAATATACCCTTATACATACCAAGACATAAGTGCATAATATATGTGTACATAACTTATGTACACATAAATATATTATTATATTAAATCAATAAAGCTAAAGCTAAAAATTAACATACTTATATACAAAATAACATAAAGTTTACATACTTATAACATCAATGTTATCGTAACACAATATTTTTAGCAAACACAAATTTTTATTTATTTTTTACAACCAAATTTTTTCAATTTAATTCTCACTTTCATCGGGCGCTGTATTCATATTAATAATATTTGCAAGTGGATTATGATAGCTAAAATAAGATCTGAAATATTTAGTTTCTATTTTATTAATGTTTCTGGCGAAAACTGCATTAGTAGTGGTCCCTCCTTTTGTCGTTGGATTATCTTTGGGGAAAATTATTGTGGAGCATGAAAATATGTTTACCGCGAAATTGTCAATTTAAACATGTAACAAACAATCCCCGAATCAACAGTAACGTGCCTTGACATAAACGCGACTCCACTACGTCCCTGTAGCCTCCTTTTCACTCATTTTAATTTTATTCAAATCACAAAATCACCACACACTATTATTACTCTCCGAAATATTTCGTATGAAACAGCGGATTCCATTGCTAGTTAGCCGCTCAAGGAGATCGTCCACAACTAGGCTCCAAAGTAGGGGGGATAGCACTCCACCCTGTGGGCAACCTCTTGTTTCTGCTAACCAAAGCTACAAAAGCACTCATGGTGTGCAACCGAATTGCTCGAAAATCCTGGGGTGCTCCCCAAGGACTATCAGATGGATGTACACCATGATCGTGAGACCGATTATCACGTATGGAGCGGTATCTTGGGTTTCTAAAGCATCGCAGACTTCGGTAGGACTCAAACTGTCGAAGCTGCAAAGACTTGCTTGCATCTGCGCGTCGGGAGAAATGCGAACGTGTCCGACCGCAGTACTGGAATCCATGCTAGAACTTTCACCGCTACACCTGGTAATCAAACAGACAGCCAAACGGACTCTACTCCAAATGACATCAGAGGGAGTTGGCAAAAGGAAGGTAATCTCATCCCAGCAGATGAAGGCGCTAAGTGAGGAAATACCACTGGCCCTTCTCCCGAGGTACAGCATTACCAAAGTAGTAAACTTCACTAAGAAGTTCAAAGTTACCCTTGGCAGCAAGTCTGAATGGAATGATTTATCACTGGACCTGCTGCTAAGGGGAAGCACTATCAAGTGGTACACCGACGGGCCGAAAACGGCGGAGGGGATTGGTGTAGGTATCGCTGGGCCAAGCACCAAACTCTCCATTCCAATGGGACGTTTCCCGAGCACTTTCCAAGCCGAGGTCTATGCTATAAGTCGGTGTGTAGAGATAAACCTTCAACGCAACTATCGCAATAAAAGTATTACTATACTCAGCGATAGTCAGGCGGCACTAAAAGCGATCTCTGCCTATGAGGTCAGATCACTTCTAGTGCTGGAGTGTATAGAACGGCTGAACAGCCTATCACAGCACAACCGAGTGCACCTTATTTGGGTGCCTGGCCACAGGGGTATAGCCGCGAACGAACTGGCTGTAGAGTTGGCCCGTTCTGCAGCCTCTACAAAAATGGTAGGACCGGAGCCATTCATAGCGGTTGGTCCACATAAATATAAAAATATCAATATCACACTGAGGTTTATTTACATCTTTGGAGTTTTTGATTGTTGAGAATATTTTTGAGTCATTTAATATAGCAAAAATTTAAAAAAAGAGAAACAAGCGGAAATGTTGTTATGAACAGCATAAAGAGCAGAGAACCAAAAACGCTTCCTTGTGGCGCTTCCGATGACGAGATGAAAGAATCGGATGACATTCCATCGGCAATAATAACGCAACGACTATGGTGCAAATATGACCTGATCCACTGCAAGAAGACAGAGTAAAAACCTAAAGCGATTAACTTTTTAATTAGAATAATGTATGAAACTTTATCAAAGGCTTTAGAAAAGTATGTTTAAACATAATCTTCTTGAAATCTAGCAGAGAGAGCGGACATGCAATAATCACAACAAACAGCTAAATTTGACACAGTAACGCGAATAGAAACAGAAGAATGGTCGCCCTTCCGGGTCAAACAAATGGTCAAACAAGCGTCATAGTCAAAGAGTTGACACTTAATGAGAAGTGAAGAAACAAGTGAAGTATTTGTTAAACTACTATCCACTATTTCCAATTATTTGACCGTTCACAAAATATTCCCTCAAATAGCTGGGACACTATACTGGTAAACATAAGCTCTGCCGCATTACCAGAAAAGTCGTTATTTCTATGGGAACAATCGCTCTCATAACGAATAAAGGGGCCAACGTGGCAACAAATGAAAGACTTTCTGACTACCCAATATGAAATAGCGAAGAGGTAGCGGAAATGAGCAGCTTGTAGTGAGAAAAGGATAGGTGCAAAATTTCAGATCGATAGCTTAAAAACTGGCGACCTCACATCCAAAATACTATGTACTTGAAGGTGTTGATAAATTTCGAACACACTTTTGGCTCAAAATATTATTTTTGGTTGGATACTAAATGGACAAGTTAAAGAAACACTTTCAATATAATACCAACCATTACCTTAATTCACAATTATGGAAATTTCGACAGTTAGGGAAACTCCTCAATCAAATATCAACAACTACTCGATCAAATAATGGCCAGTACGTCGTACGACTACCACTAAAGCCACAATTTTCCAACCAAAAATATGCATTCCAACCAAATTACCCAAATATAATATATTAATGAATATTCCAAAAGTAAATTTATTGTTCACTATTGTTCTTAACATCGAAAAGAAAAGGACTACAAACCACTGTGAATAAATGGAATACCATATCTGAGTTTTAATACACTACGGAATTAATATCCACAAAAACAAAAAGGCAAATTTTATCCTCGGGGCAAGACTTTTCGACCGAGCATGGCTTTCGCCAATTATGATTCCTGATTCAAGAATTATGGGATGAACGAGTGCCCAGTTAGCAAAAAATTGAATTGCAATTTCGCAGATACAAATACCATGATCAATAAACTATTCACCAGAATATCAAACCAAACTCCACGGCTTCTGCGACGCGTCTGAAAAGGCTTACTGCGCACTATCTATTTACTACGCATACAGCGATACCACGGCCACAAGCTTATTACTAGTAGCAAAAGCAAAAGAGGTTCCTCTAAAACATCTATCACGATTTGGCCCATTTGGTACTGCCAAATTAGAATCCACAGTGCAAACAAATTTCAACCTGACAAAATATAAATTCGTTCATGAGCAACATAACATGATTCTCCCAGAAAAGTTACACAGATTTTACCGTTCCCCTGAGTCCCCAGAGTAGTATAGGGGCCGTCCATAAATTACGTCATCGATTTTTTCAGATTTTAGACCCCCCCCCCCCCTATAATCATCCTATCGTCATTTCTTAAAGACACCGTCTTTACCGACTTTGACTTTACCGTCATCCGCAGACCAACCCCCCCCCCTTAATTTAGAATGACGTAATATATGGACGGCCCCATAGTAAATTCTTAAATTTGTAGAACAACATACAAAAAAAAAAATTAGGGAATCATCATACTCCCAATGGGATACAGTGACGCATCTCGACTATCAAAAAGGTCTTAACAAATCTGTCTAAGCACTCCTTATATGTGTGGTTATGGGACTCAGTTGTGCAATGCGTCAAATCCCTGTTAGAAAAAGTAGATGGAAATTACAAATTTAAATATCCAGCATTCAATCTATTGCTCATTCCAACTGACGCTACTTTCTCTCAAGATCCCTCCGATGTCACAGCCCCAAACCCTGGGTATGTTTTCAAGGGAGCACTCATCCTGGCCATATATAAGCCAGGCGTGGAGTTGCTATCCTTGCAATTCCTTGCTACTCCAACAGCAGCACGTCGAGATACCTGAAACGTTTCCAGCAAATATGTGCAATACTAGGCAAAATATTCGCCTAGGGGCCGAGAATGTTTAAATGAACTAAGGCTCAATAAATAAGCACAGCACTCTACCCAGAAAAAACTGGTGTACCCAAATACTACCCAACACATAATCACCAACACCAACACCATAGTCGAAGACACTGCATTAGCCCACAACACGCCATACCTGTACACTACATAACTCAACAGAAAGTATGAATAACAGAACCGCCATCATCATTCGTTATATACTTGTATGTACTTTCGATTTACACGGTTCCGCAAGCACCGACTTGACTTAGCAATAGGACGCACTACAATTACGACATCATTCCGCAACATTTTTTGATTACACAACAATCGTGCGCTCTGCTCCGGATTCACCTTGGATAAGACACGTACGAGTTAATTCGATTTTATACAATAGCGGTGCTGCGCAGCATATTATTTTTCCATTCGATCGACTCCCCCGCGATCAGTCGTTTCAGATACATATTCCGACATCGGGACATATGCACATTTATTTAGCCTTAGCATCTGTGCAACTAACATACCTATATTGTCATCCTCTATTTATATTAAATTCAATGGTGTATTCAACGTAACAAGTGGGTTTCTTCTTGTTATAATCAGTGCAATAGTGTATGAAGTGTGAACAAGCAATTACAATGGGTATCTAATTAAACACAAAGTTTTATTCCGATACATTCAGTGGTGAATGATTTGCATACTAGAAAATGTAAGAATAAAATCGAATTTAAAATGGTGCTATATGGGAAGTAGGAGTGGTTGTAGTCCTATTTCGCCCATTTTCGCACTTTAACATAGGAATGTGAGAACAATGTTATATGCCGAATTTGGTTATTTGGTTTTTATTAAAGTGACTGCATTTGTTAAGGAGGACTACTATTACATAAGGAAATCCGGTTGAAATCGGTCGAGCTGATTCCGAGACATGTGATTTCACCCAAAAGTGGGCGGTGCCACGGCCATCGTCCAATTTTGACCGCGGCTCCTATAAAATCCTCTCATATCAACTCGAGAGTAAAATGGAATGTCTCTGGCGTATTTAGTTATCGATTTGTCACGCTCTAAACAGTATTTAACACTACCGTTATATTGGGAGTGGCCGGGGCTATCATCAGAATTCATTCATTTCTACACTGACTGAAGGGGTGATTAAGCGATTTGTTCTGAGCGAATTTGGTTTTTTTAGCTTCAATAGCTTGGGAGACATATACATTCAACCTATTAGATGTGGGACCACGCCCTTTTTTAGAATATTTTCAAACCACAGTTGCCTTCATTATACGTTGTATTAAATTACGGTTTGCACCTTAATTTGCAGCTTAGTTAATATATTTTATAGGTTTTCTTTTAATAACGCTTTTTGGGCGTGGCAGTAGTCCTATTACGCCCATCTAAGAACTTGTCCTCAGTTTTTTGGCTAGGAACAGTCTTCCAAGATTCATAACGATATCTCAATTTTTACCTAAGTTACAGCTTGCACAGACAGACGGACGGAAAAAGATGTAGTCTTATTACTATATTTTTCTTCCCGTTAGCGAAAATTTTACTTAAATCATTCTCAAATGAGGTATATGTGATATAAACTCAACCGAAGAGTCTTAATTGGTTATATAATATTTAGTTGATGTGAAAAACGTCAACCAAAGGATCGAAATTCATTATACAAGTATTCATTCAATTTCATTAATATTGAGCGCCAAACTATTAATATAATATAATAACTTTTTAGAAAAAATTTCCTCATATAATTTCATTAAGATATCACGCATTTAAACAACCTAAACCGTTTAATATCAGTTGGAAAGTCGGAAATCATTATTGAGGATATATTGGGGGTCTGAAAAAAGGTCAGGGGTGATTGTAATAATTTTTAACATACTTCATATACTTGAGAATTTATTTTCAAGCAATTTAAAATTTAAATATTTAAATACTGGCTGACCCGGCAAAAGTTGTTTTGTTATATATGTACGTAATTTTAGGAAAGATTTTAATTATAATTGAAAAAGGCATGAAGAGTTCTACACAATTAAAGTATACTTTATCTAAATTAATAAAATATTCTTTATTAAAGTTACAAATATATATTTTATTACAATTATTGATAGATGTCTAGACATCGAAAATAGTCATTTTTATACTGCCAATTACGAAAAATGAAAAATAAGCAAAGATTATTCCCTCTACGCAATGGCAGTGATTTGTAAACAAAGGCAGTGATTTGGCCATATTTGAAGTACAAAACATAAATAAAAATGACGAAATAACACGATATCAAATGGGCAGATACATTAGCAGCAATAAAGCTATTTGGCATATTCTCAGCTTTCCCATCCACGAAAGAGATCCTGCTGTCCAACATCTGGCAATACTTCTTGAAAACGGTCAACGTGTATACTTCACTGAAGAAAATGTTGTCCAAAGAGCGTTCGAAGCTCCGAAAATGGTCGAGTATTCAATACATACCAGGATGCATGTCGTGAACTGCAATTGCTAGAAGACGATAACCATTGGGACTTAGCGCTTGCTGATGCTGCGTTGACATCAACACCGAATAACATTCGTCAGTTGTTTTCAATTATTTTGACGACATGTTATCCCTCGCAAGCACAAACTTTGTGGGAAAAATATAAAAATTGTATGACAGAAGACATCTTGCACCGAGTTAGAGAAACAAATCAATGCCAAAACATAGATTATACACCAGAGATGTACAATGAAGCATTGGTCTTGATCGAGGATTTATGTGTTCTTATTTCAAATTTACCACTTAATCATTATGGTATGCCATCACCTAATCGTCCAGCCACCGACTTAGTCAATACCGATTTACAACGAGAAAAGCAATATGATCATGGAAGTTTAGCAACAATTATCATGAACAGTGAACCATTACTGACAGCAGAACAAAAAATTATTTATGATCGGATTATGCTGGCTGTTGCTGCTGAACAAGGCGGTTTTTTTTTCTTGGATGCACCCGGTGAAACCGGTAAGACATTTTTAATATCGTTGATTCTTGTCAAAATACGGTCGCAACAAAAAATCGCATTAGCAGTAGCATCGTTAGGCATTGCGGCTACTTTACTGGATGGTGGGCGAACAGCACATTCAACATTCAAGCTGCCATTGGACGTTCATAATAAACCAGATGCAATGTGTAACATCAAAAAGAATAGTGGAATAGCTGCAGTGTTGCGGAAGAGTTCTATAATAATTTGGGATGAGTGCACAATGGCACACAAATATTCACTTGAAGCATTAAACAGAACTATGCAAGATTTAAACAGCAATAATAAACTTTTCGGTGGTGCTATCTTACTTTTGTCTGGTGACTTCCGGCAGACCTTACCGGTTATACCTCGCTCTACTTTCGCGGATGAGATTAATGCATGTTTGAAACAATCATTCTTATGGCGAAGTGTTGAAACACTTCGATTGACCATAAATATGCGAGTACAATTGCAAAATGATCCATCGGCACAAATATTTTCCAAACAACTACTAGATATTGGGAACGGTAAAATAGAACTGCAACCAAATAGGCAATGCATTAAACTACCAGACAATTTTTGCACTGTTGTTCAGGATAAAAATGAATTGATTCAGAGTATTTTCCCGGATATACAGAATAATTATTTGAATCATGAATGGCTTAGTCAACGGGCGATTTTGCCAGCCAAAAACGTTGATGTTGACGAAATTAACTTTCAGATACAACAGTTGTTACCAGGAGATCTGATGTCTTTTAAATCAATCGATACTGTTGTTGATGAAAATGAAAGTGTAAAATTTCTGATTGAATTTTTAAATTCATTAGATATCCCTGGAATGCCACCACATAATCTTCGATTAAAGATTGGTTCCCCTATTATTCTCCTCCGTAATTTGAATCCACCTCAATTATGTAACGGTACGCGTTTGGTCATCAAAAAGATCACCGGAAACATTCTTGAAGTAACCATTTTGGCTGGGAAGTTTAAAGGAAAAGTGGTCCTGCTGCCACGTATTCCGATGATACCATCAGATTCTACCATACCCTTCAAAAGGCTACAGTTTCCAATTCGTTTAGCTTTCGCCATGTCTATAATAAATCTCAAGGTCAAACAATGTCCATTTTTGGTTTAGATTTGGAAAATCCTCGTTTTTCTCATGGAAAACTATATGTTGCGTGTTCACGTGTTGGGAAACCGTCGAATCTATTTGTGTTAGCTAAAGACAGGTTAACCAAAAACATTGTGCACCGATTGGTGTTAAATTAAAAGTATTTATAATTCAAAAAAATAGATATTAATGTTTAAAAGTTTAAGACTGTCTGCCTTGCCTACCTCATTCATGAGTTTAAGCGTCACATGTTATTTACTGTATTATACTGTATGAATAAAAATATACCCAATTTATTGAGAGCACGAAATTTATTTTCACTAGCTTTAAATAGGGTTAAAGGAAGCACTCGAATATTTAGTTGTATAATTGAACTCCGTTCAAATTAATTTATATACCAAATTATTAATTATTAAACAATTAAAATTTAATAAAAGTAAATAGTTGTGCAACCAGCTGATTTCGCGAAAACGATGTCCGAACAATGAAGGTTTGTCGTCGACGCGCTGTACCGCAGAGAAGAAGTTAGCGCGTAGGATCACTATTTAATCGAGTGTGTATAAGCGAATGTCCAGGATCGCTGTATTAGCGGTCTAATAAGCGAATGTAATGGTATGTTGTGTTGTCCTATGTGGTGTCATCTGGTGTGGGGTGAAATTCCTTGAGTGTTCACAGGTGTGGTGTGTTTCACTAGGGTGTGTCAGTTTTTCCGGGTAGAGTGGTGCACTTGGAGGAGGGAGTTTAAACTCATTTAAACATCCTGGGCCCCCTAGGCGAATATTTTACCTAGTATTAAACATATGGGCTGTATTATGCATTTCGGCGTGCTGTTGATGAAGTAGCCGAGGGCGAGAATATTAGCTGTAAGAAGCAATTTTGGTTTTAATCGATTTGTTTGTTTGTATTTACGATTTTTTCTTTTATCAATTTTTTATGCGGATTGTTTATGATTTGCCTTTTCTGTATTATCAGCAATTATTTACAATCTCTTTATTATCGGCTTATGAGGATAGCGACTCCACGCCTGGCTCAGAATGGGTGCTCCTTTCAAACTTTTGAAGAGGGATCTTGCGAGAGTAAGATTTGAGATTTTCGCTCACTTTTTTGAAGTGAGATTTACAACTTTTACAAGTGTTTCCCATAAACTACCCGTTTGATGAGCGCTTAGATAGATGCGATAAGTGCGATCTTTGCTTTTTGTAAGTCTGGGTGCGTCACTGTATCACATTGCAAGTATGGTGATTCCTTAACTTTAATTTTGAATTGTATTTGATTATGAAAATTTAGGCAACTATGAGGCACTATAGTAAGAGAAAAGTCGATTTTTGGACTTTCTATGGCAATTACTCGTATGTTGCGGACGATACTATGTATGGAAGTGGGCGCTTGTGGCCAAGAATCGGTAGATTCGGATATCGTTAAGATTGTTTGAGGATTGTGACTATTTTTCTAAGTGAAGAAGAATTAGGATTTTCGCTTGTATCATAATTGGCGAAAGCCATCCTGCGGGATCAAAAATGTTATTGCGGATAATGCGGATATTGATTCAGTAGGATATTCAAGCTGATCAGATATCGCATTCCATTGGATCCCCTGTATTTTTATGTTGTACTGCCCTTTTCAAATTTAAGGAAATTAGTGTACAACAAATTTTCTTTTCGAATACTTAGTAATATATCTCGATGATTTGGTTGAATTATAGATATTTGTGTTTTTAACACTGGGGTTGTCAGAAGAAACTCTGACATGGTTCTTTGTGCCAATTTGTGTAGTGTTGGAAGATTGTGGCTTTGGTGGTAGTCGTACGACGTACCGGCCATTATTTGATCGAGTAGTTGTGGCTTTGTGGAAGTCTTCACAATACTGATCTTCTGGGGTTGTAATTGATATGAGGTGGCATTTTTCTAACTCACGAAACTTCCTTAATTGTGAAATAAGGTATTCTTTTGAATTTTCGTCAACTTGAGTTGTTGATGTGGAAACTGGTTCAGTAACTAGTCCACTTAGAATCCAACCGAATATAGTATTTTGGGCTAGAAGGGTCGTTGAAATTTTTTCAACACCTTCAAGCATTATTTGCGGTATAAGGTCGCTGCCTATTAGAATATCTATGTTAGCGGGGGTGTTGCAGTTGGGATCTGCTAGCTTTAGGTGTGAAACCTTTTGCCAATGCTTGCTATTTATGTGATAGCTTGGAAGCATGTTAGTAAGTTGCGGTAGAACTATAGCTTCTGCTACAATTCGCTTATCCGCTTGGGAGGAAATTAGGGTAATGGGGCAGATTTTATTTGAGTTTTGGACTATTCTTCCGCCCATTCCCGTAATTTCAAAATTGGCTAGTTTTGTTGGCAGTTGTAGCCTATTTTGAGCCCTAGACGTTATGAAAGATCGTTGTGATCCTTGGTCAATTAAGGCCCTAAGTTTAAACAGCTCTCCTCGGTGTTCGATGGAGACGACTGCTGTGGGTAGTAATACCCTATTTTGTATTTCGCTGTGTAGCGTTTGAGTGTTTTGTGCCTTTGAGCAGCATGATGTCATTTGGCAATTTTCGGTATTGTGGTTTTCGGGATTTGTAGTTGAAACTAAACCCGTGGTTCTTTTTATACTAATATATGCGCTCTTTTGGGGTGAGCTGGGAAATTTGCTGTAATGAAGCATTGAGTGGTGTCTTTTGTGACAATATAAGCAATTAAATTTGCTTTCGCACTCTTTAAGTGTATGTGCATGTGATAGGCAATTTGTACAAAGTCTTTTTGTTCTCACAAAATTGTTCCTATCGACAATATTTAATTTTTTGAATTTATTGCAAGATTTAAATTTATGCCCTCCTGTACACAGTTCGCATGACGTTTGTTTATACTGTTCTGACGTGAACGATTGATTTTTAAAAAAACTTCTATTTAAATGGTTATTGCTACTGGTTTGGGGTCTATTAAAGCTTCTATTGAGGTCGTTTTGAACGTTTTTAGTTCTAACTAGTTTTTTGTCTACCCTTTCTGCTATTTCATATTGGGTAGTTAGAAATTCTTTCATTTGCTGCCACGTTGGGCATTTTTTCCGAGATGAGAGCGATTGCTCCCACAAAAGTAACGATTTTTCTGGTAATGCCGCGGTGCATATATTTACCAGAATAGGGTCCCAGCTGTCTGTGGGAATATTTTGTGTCGATAAAACCGACAAACAATTAGAAACAGTGGATTGTAGTCTAATGAATTCATCACTTGTTTCTTTCTGAATTTTAGGCAAGTTCATTAGTATCGTTACTTGCTTATCGACCAATATTCTTTCATTTTCGTATCTCGCTTTTAGAGCTTTCCAAGCCAGATTGAAATTATCGTCATTTAGTGCGAACTGTTTTACTATGACGACTGCTTGACCTTTTGTTTTGTATCGGAGGTGATACAATTTTTGCGCATTTGTTAATTTTGGGTGGTTTATGTAAACGGCTGCAAACATGTCCCGGAAGGACGGCCATTGTTCATAACCACCATGAAAGATTTCTGTATCACATGTGGGCACCTTGAGATGGATGCCTGAACTTGCTTCATGACTTTGGATTTGTGGCAGCTCTACTCTCGGATGTGGAGCAGGTGCTATGGCCTTAATTAATTTTAATTGATCCGAATACATTGCTTTTGTTTCTTCAAACTGGTCTAAGCAGTTTTCGTACTTGGCGTAAGCCGAGGATCTAAAATTTTCAGGTAGATCTGAGTCGTCAGATTCTACTATTGCGTCATATGCAGCTTGGAGACGTGTCCAGAAATTATCAATATTTTGTTTTTTTATTTCCAATAACGATTCAGAGATGTCTTGAATCGGTGAAGATGAAAATCGAGTGCAGTATCGTGTTAGTCTGTCACTCTCAGAAATGAATTTGGTGGCACAAATATTTTTGCCTTTTGTTTGCTTTGTGGTAACCTGTCAAAAAGCTCTTAACACATCTGTCTAAGCACTCCTTATATGTGTGGTTATGGGACTCAGTTGTGCAATGCGTCAAATCCCTGTTAGAAAACGTAGATGGAAATTACAAATTTAAATATCCAGCATTCAATCTATTGCTCATTCCAACTGACGCTACTTTCTCTTAAGATCCCTCCGATGTCACAGCCCCAAACCCTGGGTATGTTTTCAAGGGAGCACTCATCCTGGCCATATATAAGCCAGGCGTGGAGTTGCTATCCTTGCAATTCCTTGCTACTCCAACAGCAGCACGTCGAGATACCTGAAACGTTTCCAGCAAATATGTGCAATACTAGGCAAAATATTCGCCTAGGGGCCGAGAATGTTTAAATGAACTAAGGCTCAATAAATAAGCACAGCACTCTACCCAGAAAAAACTGGTGTACCCAAATACTGCCCAACACATAATCACCAACACCAACACCATAGTCGAAGACACTGCATTAGCCCACAACACGCCATACCTGTACACTACATAACTCAACAGAAAGTATGAATAACAGAACCGCCATCATCATTCGTTATATACTTGTATGTACTTTCGATTTACACGGTTCCGCAAGCACCGACTTGACTTAGCAATAGGACGCACTACAATTACGACATCATTCCGCAACATTTTTTGATTACACAACAATCGTGCGCTCTGCTCCGGATTCACCTTGGATAAGACACGTACGAGTTAATTCGATTTTATACAATAGCGGTGCTGCGCAGCATATTATTTTTCCATTCGATCGACTCCCCCGCGATCAGTCGTTTCAGATACATATTCCGACATCGGGACATATGCACATTTATTTAGCCTTAGCATCTGTGCAACTAACATACCTATATTGTCATCCTCTATTTATATTAAATTCAATGGTGTATTCAACGTAACAAGTGGGTTTCTTCTTGTTATAATCAGTGCAATAGTGTATGAAGTGTGAACAAGCAATTACAATGGGTTTCTAATTAAACACAAAGTTTTATTCCGATACATTCAGTGGTGAATGATTTGCATACTAGAAAATGTAAGAATAAAATCGAATTTAAAATGGTGCTATATGGGAAGTAGGAGTGGTTGTAGTCCTATTTCGCCCATTTTCGCACTTTAACATAGGAATGTGAGAACAATGTTATATTTGGTTATTTGGTTTTTATTAAAGTGACTGCATTTGTTAAGGAGGACTACTATTACATAAGGAAATCCGGTTGAAATCGGTCGAGCTGATTCCGAGACATGTGATTTCACCCAAAAGTGGGCGGTGCCACGGCCATCGTCCAATTTTGACCGCGGCTCCTATAAAATCCTCTCATATCAACTCGAGAGTAAAATGGAATGCCTCTGGCGTATTTAGTTATCGATTTGTCACGCTCTAAACCGTATTTAACACTACCGTTATATTGGGAGTGGCCGGGGCTATCATCAGAATTCATTCATTTCTACACTGACTGAAGGGGTGATTAAGCGATTTGTTCTGAGCGAATTTGGTTTTTTTAGCTTCAATAGCTTGGGAGACATATACATTCAACCTATTAGATGTGGGACCACGCCCTTTTTTAGAATATTTTCAAACCACAGTTGCCTTCATTATACGTTGTATTAAATTACGGTTTGCACCTTAATTTGCAGCTTAGTTAATATATTTTATAGGTTCTCTTTTAATAACGCTTTTTGGGCGTGGCAGTAGTCCTATTACGCCCATCTAAGAACTTGTCCTCAGTTTTTTGGCTAGGAACAGTCTTCCAAGATTCATAACGATATCTCAATTCTTACCTAAGTTACAGCTTGCACAGACAGACGGACGGAAAAAGATGTAGTCTTATTACTATATTTTTCTTCCCGTTAGCGAAAATTTTACTTAAATCATTCTCAAATGAGGTATATGTGATATAAACTCAACCGAAGAGTCTTAATTGGTTATATAATATTTAGTTGATGTGAAAAACGTCAACCAAAGGATCGAAATTCATTATACAAGTATTCATTCAATTTCATTAATATTGAGCGCCAAACCATTAATATAATATAATAACTTTTTAGAAAAAATTTCCTCATATAATTTCATTAAGATATCACGCATTTAAACAACCTAAACCGTTTAATATCAGTTGGAAAGTCGGAAATCATTATTGAGGATATATTGGGGGTCTGAAAAAAGGTCAGGGGTGATTGTAATAATTTTTAACATACTTCATATACTTGAGAATTTATTTTCAAGCAATTTAAAATTTAAATATTTAAATACTGGCTGACCCGGCAAAAGTTGTTTTGTTATATATGTACGTAATTTTAGGAAAGATTTTAATTATAATTGAAAAAGGCATGAAGAGTTCTACACAATTAAAGTATACTTTATCTAAATTAATAAAATATTCTTTATTAAAGTTACAAATATATATTTTATTACAATTATTGATAGATGTCTAGACATCGAAAATAGTCATTTTTATACTGCCAATTACGAAAAATGAAAAATAAGCAAAGATTATTCCCTCTACGCAATGGCAGTGATTTGTAAACAAAGGCAGTGATTTGGCCATATTTGAAGTACAAAACATAAATAAAAATGACGAAATAACACGATATCAAATGGGCAGATACATTAGCAGCAATAAAGCTATTTGGCATATTCTCAGCTTTCCCATCCACGAAAGAGATCCTGCTGTCCAACATCTGGCAATACTTCTTGAAAACGGTCAACGTGTATACTTCACTGAAGAAAATGTTGTCCAAAGAGCGTTCGAAGCTCCGAAAATGGTCGAGTATTCAATACATACCAGGATGCATGTCGTGAACTGCAATTGCTAGAAGACGATAACCATTGGGACTTAGCGCTTGCTGATGCTGCGTTGACATCAACACCGAATAACATTCGTCAGTTGTTTTCAATTATTTTGACGACATGTTATCCCTCGCAAGCACAAACTTTGTGGGAAAAATATAAAAATTGTATGACAGAAGACATCTTGCACCGAGTTAGAGAAACAAATCAATGCCAAAACATAGATTATACACCAGAGATGTACAATGAAGCATTGGTCTTGATCGAGGATTTATGTGTTCTTATTTCAAATTTACCACTTAATCATTATGGTATGCCATCACCTAATCGTCCAGCCACCGACTTAGTCAATACCGATTTACAACGAGAAAAGCAATATGATCATGGAAGTTTAGCAACAATTATCATGAACAGTGAACCATTACTGACAGCAGAACAAAAAATTATTTATGATCGGATTATGCTGGCTGTTGCTGCTGAACAAGGCGGTTTTTTTTTCTTGGATGCACCCGGTGAAACCGGTAAGACATTTTTAATATCGTTGATTCTTGTCAAAATACGGTCGCAACAAAAAATCGCATTAGCAGTAGCATCGTTAGGCATTGCGGCTACTTTACTGGATGGTGGGCGAACAGCACATTCAACATTCAAGCTGCCATTGGACGTTCATAATAAACCAGATGCAATGTGTAACATCAAAAAGAATAGTGGAATAGCTGCAGTGTTGCGGAAGAGTTCTATAATAATTTGGGATGAGTGCACAATGGCACACAAATATTCACTTGAAGCATTAAACAGAACTATGCAAGATTTAAACAGCAATAATAAACTTTTCGGTGGTGCTATCTTACTTTTGTCTGGTGACTTCCGGCAGACCTTACCGGTTATACCTCGCTCTACTTTCGCGGATGAGATTAATGCATGTTTGAAACAATCATTCTTATGGCGAAGTGTTGAAACACTTCGATTGACCATAAATATGCGAGTACAATTGCAAAATGATCCATCGGCACAAATATTTTCCAAACTACTACTAGATATTGGGAACGGTAAAATAGAACTGCAACCAAATAGGCAATGCATTAAACTACCAGACAATTTTTGCACTGTTGTTCAGGATAAAAATGAATTGATTCAGAGTATTTTCCCGGATATACAGAATAATTATTTGAATCATGAATGGCTTAGTCAACGGGCGATTTTGCCAGCCAAAAACGTTGATGTTGACGAAATTAACTTTCAGATACAACAGTTGTTACCAGGAGATCTGATGTCTTTTAAATCAATCGATACTGTTGTTGATGAAAATGAAAGTGTAAAATTTCTGATTGAATTTTTAAATTCATTAGATATCCCTGGAATGCCACCACATAATCTTCGATTAAAGATTGGTTCCCCTATTATTCTCCTCCGTAATTTGAATCCACCTCAATTATGTAACGGTACGCGTTTGGTCATCAAAAAGATCACCGGAAACATTCTTGAAGTAACCATTTTGGCTGGGAAGTTTAAAGGAAAAGTGGTCCTGCTGCCACGTATTCCGATGATACCATCAGATTCTACCATACCCTTCAAAAGGCTACAGTTTCCAATTCGTTTAGCTTTCGCCATGTCTATAATAAATCTCAAGGTCAAACAATGTCCATTTTTGGTTTAGATTTGGAAAATCCTCGTTTTTCTCATGGAAAACTATATGTTGCGTGTTCACGTGTTGGGAAACCGTCGAATCTATTTGTGTTAGCTAAAGACAGGTTAACCAAAAACATTGTGCACCGATTGGTGTTAAATTAAATTGAAATTAAAAGTATTTATAATTCAAAAAAATAGATATTAATGTTTAAAAGTTTAAGACTGTCTGCCTTGCCTACCTCATTCATGAGCTTAAGCGTCACATGTTATTTACTGTATTATACTGTATGAATAAAAATATACCCAATTTATTGGGAGCACGAAATTTATTTTCACTAGCTTTAAATAGGGTTAAAGGAAGCACTCGAATATTTAGTTGTATAATTGAACTCCGTTCAAATTAATTTATATACCAAATTATTAATTATTAAACAATTAAAATTTAATAAAAGTAAATAGTTGTGCAACCAGCTGATTTCGCGAAAACGATGTCCGAACAATGAAGGTTTGTCGTCGACGCGCTGTACCGCAGAGAAGAAGTTAGCGCGTAGGATCACTATTTAATCGAGTGTGTATAAGCGAATGTCCAGGATCGCTGTATTAGCGGTCTAATAAGCGAATGTAATGGTATGTTGTGTTGTCCTATGTGGTGTCATCTGGTGTGGGGTGAAATTCCTTGAGTGTTCACAGGTGTGGTGTGTTTCACTAGGGTGTGTCAGTTTTTCCGGGTAGAGTGGTGCACTTGGAGGAGGGAGTTTAAACTCATTTAAACATCCTGGGCCCCCTAGGCGAATATTTTACCTAGTATTAAACATATGGGCTGTATTATGCATTTCGGCGTGCTGTTGATGAAGTAGCCGAGGGCGAGAATATTAGCTGTAAGAAGCAATTTTGGTTTTAATCGATTTGTTTGTTTGTATTTACGATTTTTTCTTTTATCAATTTTTTATGCGGATTGTTTATGATTTGCCTTTTCTGTATTATCAGCAATTATTTACAATCTCTTTATTATCGGCTTATGAGGATAGCGACTCCACGCCTGGCTCAGAATGGGTGCTCCTTTCAAACTTTTGAAGAGGGATCTTGCGAGAGTAAGATTTGAGATTTTCGCTCACTTTTTTGAAGTGAGATTTACAACTTTTACAAGTGTTTCCCATAAACTACCCGTTTGATGAGCGCTTAGATAGATGCGATAAGTGCGATCTTTGCTTTTTGTAAGTCTGGGTGCGTCACTGTATCACATTGCAAGTATGGTGATTCCTTAACTTTAATTTTGAATTGTATTTGATTATGAAAATTTAGGCAACTATGAGGCACTATAGTAAGAGAAAAGTCGATTTTTGGACTTTCTATGGCAATTACTCGTATGTTGCGGACGATACTATGTATGGAAGTGGGCGCTTGTGGCCAAGAATCGGTAGATTCGGATATCGTTAAGATTGTTTGAGGATTGTGACTATTTTTCTAAGTGAAGAAGAATTAGGATTTTCGCTTGTATCATAATTGGCGAAAGCCATCCTGCGGGATCAAAAATGTTATTGCGGATAATGCGGATATTGATTCAGTAGGATATTCAAGCTGATCAGATATCGCATTTCATTGGATCCCCTGTATTTTTATGTTGTACTGCCCTTTTCAAATTTAAGGAAATTAGTGTACAACAAATTTTCTTTTCGAATACTTAGTAATATATCTCGATGATTTGGTTAAATTATAGATATTTGTGTTTTTAACACTGGGGTTGTCAGAAGAAACTCTGACATGGTTCTTTGTGCCAATTTGTGTAGTGTTGGAAGATTGTGGCTTTGGTGGTAGTCGTACGACGTACCGGCCATTATTTGATCGAGTAGTGGCTTTGTGGAAGTCTTCACAATACTGATCTTCTGGGGTTGTAATTGATATGAGGTGGCATTTTTCTAACTCACGAAACTTCCTTAATTGTGAAATAAGGTATTCTTTTGAATTTTCGTCAACTTGAGTTGTTGATGTGGAAACTGGTTCAGTAACTAGTCCACTTAGAATCCAACCGAATATAGTATTTTGGGCTAGAAGGGTCGTTGAAATTTTTTCAACACCTTCAAGCATTATTTGCGGTATAAGGTCGCTGCCTATTAGAATATCTATGTTAGCGGGGGTGTTGCAGTTGGAATCTGCTAGCTTTAGGTGTGAAACCTTTTGCCAATGCTTGCTATTTATGTGATAGCTTGGAAGCATGTTAGTAAGTTGCGGTAGAACTATAGCTTCTGCTACAATTCGCTTATCCGCTTGGGAGGAAATTAGGGTAATGGGGCAGATTTTATTTGAGTTTTGGACTATTCTTCCGCCCATTCCCGTAATTTCAAAATTGGCTAGTTTTGTTGGCAGTTGTAACCTATTTTGAGCCCTAGACGTTATGAAAGATCGTTGTGATCCTTGGTCAATTAAGGCCCTAAGTTTAAACAGCTCTCCTCGGTGTTCGATGGAGACGACTGCTGTGGGTAGTAATACCCTATTTTGTATTTCGCTGTGTAGCGTTTGAGTGTTTTGTGCCTTTGAGCAGCATGATGTCATTTGGCAATTTTCGGTATTGTGGTTTTCGGGATTTGTAGTTGAAACTAAACCCGTGGTTCTTTTTATACTAATATATGCGCTCTTTTGGGGTGAGCTGGGAAATTTGCTGTAATGAAGCATTGAGTGGTGTCTTTTGTGACAATATAAGCAATTAAATTTGCTTTCGCACTCTTTAAGTGTATGTGCATGTGATAGGCAATTTGTACAAAGTCTTTTTGTTCTCACAAAATTGTTCCTATCGACAATATTTAATTTTTTGAATTTATTGCAAGATTTAAATTTATGCCCTCCTGTACACAGTTCGCATGACGTTTGTTTATACTGTTCTGACGTGAACGATTGATTTTTAAAAAAACTTCTATTTAAATGGTTATTGCTACTGGTTTGGGGTCTATTAAAGCTTCTATTGAGGTCGTTTTGAACGTTTTTAGTTCTAACTAGTTTTTTGTCTACCCTTTCTGCTATTTCATATTGGGTAGTTAGAAATTCTTTCATTTGCTGCCACGTTGGGCATTTTTTCCGAGATGAGAGCGATTGCTCCCACAAAAGTAACGATTTTTCTGGTAATGCCGCGGTGCATATATTTACCAGAATAGGGTCCCAGCTGTCTGTGGGAATATTTTGTGTCGATAAAACCGACAAACAATTAGAAACAGTGGATTGTAGTCTAATGAATTCATCACTTGTTTCTTTCTGAATTTTAGGCAAGTTCATTAGTATCGTTACTTGCTTATCGACCAATATTCTTTCATTTTCGTATCTCGCTTTTAGAGCTTTCCAAGCCAGATTGAAATTATCGTCATTTAGTGCGAACTGTTTTACTATGACGACTGCTTGACCTTTTGTTTTGTATCGGAGGTGATACAATTTTTGCGCATTTGTTAATTTTGGGTGGTGTATGTAAACGGCTGCAAACATGTCCCGGAAGGACGGCCATTGTTCATAACCACCATGAAAGATTTCTGTATCACATGTGGGCACCTTGAGATGGATGCCTGAACTTGCTTCATGACTTTGGATTTGTGGCAGCTCTACTCTCGGATGTGGAGCAGGTGCTATGGCTTTAATTAATTTTAATTGATCCGAATACATTGCTTTTGTTTCTTCAAACTGTAAAATTTTCAGGTAGATCTGAGTCGTCAGATTCTACTATTGCGTCATATGCAGCTTGGAGACGTGTCCAGAAATTATCAATATTTTGTTTTTTTATTTCCAATAACGATTCAGAGATGTCTTGAATCGGTGAAGATGAAAATCGAGTGCAGTATCGTGTTAGTCTGTCACTCTCAGAAATGAATTTGGTGGCACAAATATTTTTGCCTTTTGTTTGCTTTGTGGTAACCTGTCTTGCGCGTGTAGCTTCTGCAGGTGTAATTTGAATTTTATCCTCATTCATAATTTTTTTTTTGTATGTTAAAATATTTGCCAAAATTTATTAAAATTTGCTCAGTGTAAACTGTATTTACTAGCAATATGGTTTTGTTGTGGTTTTATTTTGAATGTATTGCTTTAATTAATTTAATTATTAAAAATCGCACTTTTAATTCAATAATACTTTTTATGCCCTTATGTTGATGTATTTAGGTACACCCTAATACACGGACTTGTTAGTATATATTTATGAGCTCGTGAAATTGAGAGCTCGTTGAAGAGATCAATACACTTTGTACATAAGTATGCACGGATTGTTTGTGCGAATGTGTGTATTTTTTTTTATGCAATTGAGAGCTCGTTGGAGAGATCAATGCGCTTGTTTTTTTTGTATGCAATCCTGCTTGTTTTTGTTTGCCAAAGAACAAGGGGTATTGCTGGATAATTGCCTATAAGGACTTAGAATATATGTAAAATTGTGTAGGTATACCAATATATGTAACATATGTTTGTAAGTATGCTGATGGAATTTTTTTTTTTTTTGTTTAATCCCGCTTTTTGTTTTTTAATAAATTATATATTGTTAATATGTTTATTTTTTTAATATTTTATTTGTTTACTGACCGTCTAATTATTTTTGAAATAATAGGTAATTTTTTCAATTATTTTATAAAATTTGCAAATCGAACTGACCCAATGTATATAAGGTAAATATATAAGCATAGGCAGATTGTTTGCCGTATGTATGTATATATTAAATATGCATATTATTTTTGTGGTACGAATAAAGCGAGAATTGATAATGCGCAAGTAGTTTACCGTGTTGGCTATATGTAAATATTTTAATGTGCAAATTTGTATTTGTCACGTATGTACCATACATTACAGTTTCTAAATTTCGCTTGTTAATATATATGGTATATATTGCGTTTGGCAATTATATGTATAAAGAATAAATACGAATATATATACGTATTATGAATAAGTATATATGCATATTTTTGCACTAAAGTATGCTATATGTTTGTATGTTTACTTTTATTTATATATTTTGGGTTGAATTTATTATATTTAAATATTCGATGGTAATGGACGTATATAAGCAAAAAATGTTATATACAATACATGTATGTGGATACATACATAATTTAAAGTTTATGTTAAGACAAACTGTATTTTCCGGACAAACATATGTATGTGCTCAAATAAATAAAAGTGAAAAGAATACGCTCACTTTGGTTCTGTAGGGTATTTTTTGGAGGGTGTATGTGTGAATGTTGTCTTTGTGCCTTTTGCGTTTTGTTCCTATTCCTGTGTTCCTCTCTGAAATGCTTCCAGCTGGTATTCCTAGTGATGTTGTTTGTGTGTATATTGTTTTTATGCTTTTAAATTCGCGCCCGTTTCTTTGTTTTTATTTATATTTTGTGTTTAAGTGCTTTTAGGTTTCGCGCCCAATTTGTGTTTTAGTTGTTTTTTGTTTTTTGCTTATACAGTTTTGTATATTTTGTTTTTCACATGCACTTTGGTTTTGTCTCTTCACCCTTATTTAACTATGTATGTATATTTGTCAATATGTAACTATTATTTTGCACCGCTTTTTTGTATTATTTTTGTTATATATATGCTTGTTTACTTATCTGTATGTATGTGGTTTGTACCACTATATATAATATTATATAGTTTTGGGTCACCAAACTTTATAACCGCACTGTTTATACATATATGTGGATTTTTTTTTTTTTTTTTTTTTAATCCATAGTGCCGCTCACTATGGCTCGAAGGACCATGAATAAAAATATACCCAATTTATTGGGAGCACGAAATTTATTTTCACTAGCTTTAAATAGGGTTAAAGGAAACACTCGAATATTTAGTTGTATAATTGAACTCCGTTCAAATTTATTTATATACCAAATTATTAATTATTAAACAATTAAAATTTAATAAAAGTAAATAGTTGTGCAACCAGCTGATTTCGCGAAAACGATGTCCGAACAATGAAGGTTTGTCGTCGACGCGCTGTACCGCAGAGAAGAAGTTAGCGCGTAGGATCACAATTTAATCGAGTGTGTATAAGCGAATGTCCAGGATCGCTGTATTAGCGGTCTAATAAGCGAATGTAATGGTATGTTGTGTTGTCCTATGTGGTGTCATCTGGTGTGGGGTGAAATTCCTTGAGTGTTCACAGGTGTGGTGTGTTTCACTAGGGTGTGTCAGTTTTTCCGGGTAGAGTGGTGCACTTGGAGGAGGGAGTTTAAACTCATTTAAACACTGTAATATACTCTTTTGTTATAAAATTAAATGGAAATAATAAATCTGTTAAATTTTTACTTTGTATGGATTTCTGCTTAATATCAAGTGTAAGAACATTTTAATTAATTGTGTTCAACGTACTTCCCCTTCAAATCTCAATACAGTGAATTTGTATACCAACATCAACATTTTCGTCTTTGTTCGTAAATAATTTCATTGTACTAAAGGGTTATAGTAGTAGAAAGTCAAATAAGAAGATCACCATATTTTTTTACAAATACCATCTGTGTGAAAAAGCATAGTGGACTCCGTGACTGATGTTCTCTTATTGTTCCTCTTAGATTGTTTACTATAATGTAATATAACAAAAACTTTAGCCACAGCAACGCGTGGCCGGGTCAGCTAGTTCATTATAAGAATTAAATTAACTAGAGAGTTGCACTGAACAATTAAAATGATATGTATAACAGTCACTGCTACCATCGAGACACAACTAAGAACAAATAAACAACATTGACGAAATCTGTATAAAGAGTGAGAAAAAGAAATCCGGCTTCGTTGTCATCCCTACTCCGTCATGTTTGTTGGTTCAGAAGTGATAGCGAGAGACACCTGGCGGGGATAACTAATTGATTGATAGAACTTTACATGAAAATTATAGTATACTATTTATGTTGTTGTAGCTTTTGAGTGGCTTAGCAGATTTTAACATTTAACATATTAAGGGGCAAGGCCATTTCAATGTTTTAATTTTTAGCTCACAGGTGCTCCTTGCTACTGCAAACCTCTGCACCAAATTATGGGTTAAGGCCTTAATTAAGTGCTTAGTTATGGCATTTTATAAGTTTTCGATTAATGGCCTTTTGTGAGCAGTGGCCCATTACGCCCATTTTTAGACTCGTTTTCAACGCCAACGTCAAGGAACACGTAAACCAAGTTTCATTAAGATATCCTCATTATTTTTTACTGAGAAAAAGGCAATATTTTAGTTGCTGAATTCAATGTTATCATATTAAAATCATTAACAAGAATATTAAGAATAGTTGTAAGATAAATCAAAAACAGAGGTTTACTTAAGTCATTAACACATGAGCTGAAAAGAGCCTAACAAAGAAAACACGGTTTTGTTTTTGTTAAAAATTGGCTCTATTCATCAATATAATCTCTACCAAGAGCAACACAATCATTTTAGCGCCGCTCTAACATTCCAATATTACTTCTGTAGAACGATTTGTCTTTTGCCTCAAAATAGGCCACAGTTTCAGTGATAACATTCTTCATTCATTCAAAATTTCTGATCGGCGAACATTTTTTTGAGGTTTGCGAACAACCAATAGTCGCTGGAAGCCAAACCTGGAGAATAAGGTGGGTTACTGCCGCATTCAAAGTGCAATTCATGCATTTTTGTCATTGTTTTGATCGGCTGGTGACACGGTGCGTTGTCTTAATAAAACAAAGTTTTTTCTTTGCCATATGCGGTCGCTTTTTTACAATTTCGGACTTCAAACGTTTCAATAACGCTATATAATAGTCACTTTGTTGGTTTTCCCTTCTCAAGATAGTTGACGAATACTACGCCTTTCATATCCCAAAATACCGACGCCATAAATTTTCCTACAGATAGTTTTGCTTTCGGGCGCTTTGGACGAGTTTCACCAGTTGCTGTCCATCCAAATGACGATCGTTTTGATTCCGGAGTGAATTGATGAATCCAGGTTTCATCTATTGTCACATATCGACGCCAAAATTCCGGTTTGTTACATTTAAACATGGCCAAACACTACCCAGAATCATTAACATGTTGCTGGTTTTGGTCAGCAGTCAGTAATCGCGGCACCCTCTTTGAGCTTTCTCTTGGAAAAATGCTCATACAATATAAAGCCAACACGTTCTTTTGAAATATTTACGATGTCAGCTATATCACGCAACTTCATTTTCCGATCATTCAGAATCTGCGACATTTAAAAAAAAATACTCACTTAAACTTCACGGACTGATTTACGATACTCAAATGTCAAATATTAAGGCTTATAATAAAGCTTCGAATAGATATAACGGAATATTTACCGTTAAATTCGCTAGAAATACAGTTTGCCCGACTTTCAATGTGAGGCAAAAAAGTAGCCTTAGCTCAGTTTTTGCTCCATGTGCTTAATTTTACGTTACTTTAAATATATACTTTTATTGTTTTCTAACTGTAGGACTTTTTGTAATAAAATAAAAAAAAATTGAGTTTAATATCTTTTTTCTTTAGATATTTATTATAAGTAGAAACTTTGCTTAGTTCTTGCCCGACTCGCAATGTGAGTGACTGTATCTGTGAGGCTCCACACTTTTCAGCCCATGTGTTTTATCCAGTTAAAAGTTTATAAGCTGTGATTCATTTGGATGCCAAATTAACTCTAATCTTTAATCATCACATGCAAAATAACATAACTTAAATCTAACCGCTGCGGCAATTCCATGAAACGCGTGTTGTCTGTTGTTAAAATCTAATCTATAGGATTTAAGGTTTTAAATTATCCTTGTGAATAATTTTATTTTTCTCTTGAATCATAACTTTATTTCCCAAATATATAATTAAGCATCTGACTTTGGCCAAATTTTCATTTTTCGGGTTTATTTAATATGGTTTAATTTATTATGCTTTATTTATGGTAATTCTATATGGGAAAATTTCGAAAGGTTTTTTTTTCTGTTACAGAATGAATAGTTCGATTATACTCGTATGATTGTTCTGCGCGTATTATTACTTCAATATCATTTATTAATTTCAATTGCTCTTTTAGACATTTTGCAATTTAAATTATTGTTAGGTGAATTTCCTATTTGTCCGTTCAGAGTTGAATGTCTAGGTTAGGTTTTAATTTTCATTCTATCTGCGAAGGATTTGAATTGAGCTGATCTGAATCCTGGTTCATTATCGCATGTAATCATTTTGAATTCTGGAGAACTTTGTAGGGCTTCCAATATTTATTCTGTTAAGTTAGTTTTGCCTTTGACCTGTTTAACTATTAAAAAATTGGAATAGGTATCCAATAATGTAAGGAATTTGAATTTTATGCCAACAATATATCTATGTGATATTACTCTCCCTCTTTTTCCGGAACTGGAGCCGCTCCAATAGGTACCAGTATAGGGTATCTATCATATTTGTTTTTATTACAAATCTCACAATTTCTTACAAATTGTTTAAATTGTTTCTTCATTAGTGGCCAGAAGTAACCCTTGCAAATTTGTTTCCAATTTCTTTTTTATAACACCTATTATATTACAGCATGCACCAAAGCAAAGTGTGTTCATAATTAAATTTAGTATTACTGTTCTTAATTTGAAAATCCTACTTCACATTTAAATCCAACTGCTATGCCTCTGCTTATTCTAGCAGGTTATGCCTGCGCGTTGTGGAGGTGCCGCTTTTGTTTGAATGTCGCCGTTGGCAAAAAAGAACACGTGTTTTTAGTTTTGAGCTTTTTACGTGAACTATATTAAAATGCTTAAGGTATAGAAAGGTGGCTGTGTTAAACTTGCGGACAGTTTTTGCTGTATATATAATATATGTGTCCACTTTATCCCTAAATCACAGAAGGGGATTACCTAAATGAAATTGGGAAGAAGATTTGGGATATGATGATGAAGGCGAACTGAAAAAAAGCCCAAATTGAATCGAACAAGCTAAATCAAACGTTTATTTAAGAGACCTTCACTTGTCCAAGGACCATTCTGAGCTATTTTGTTCAAGACACAAGCACAACAGTGAAATTAACTGGCATCAGGAACCATATTTAGAACTTTAATTTTTAAAATAATTTTTTTTTATTTGAACTTACAGTATATTTTTACGAATATTTCATAAAAAAACAAGAAAAAACTTTAGATTCGGTTGCACCGAAGCTATAAAACCCTTCACAGAACTTGATTCCGACCGTTCAATTCGTATGGCAGCTATATGATTTAGTGAACTAATCTGAACAATTTCTTCGGAGAATACATTGTTGCCTTAAATATTAATCCATGCAAAATTTCGTGAAGATACCTCGTCAAATGAAAAAGTTTACCATGTAAGAACTTTACTCCGAACGTTCAGTTAATATGGCAGCTATATGCTATAGTCATCCGATCTATAAAATTTTTTCGGAAATTGCATTATTGCCTTAAATAATAATCCATGCCAAATAAAGTTTGCAAAGATACCTCCTCAAAAGGTTCCATTACAAGTACTTGCTATAGTGGTCCGGTGCAATATTTCAGATCGATAGCTTGAGAACTGAGGGACTACTTTGTATATATACAAACAAACGGACAGTGCTAAATCAACTCAGCTCATCATGCTGATCATTTATGTATATATTTTATAGAGTCTCCGACGTTTCCTTCTGGGTGTTACAAACTTCGTGGCAAACTTAATATACCTTGTTCAGGGTATAATAAACAAAGAAGTGTTAATTGTTTTTGAGCCTCTTCGTTAGTTACATCAATACCTACATATCACATCTTTATAGAAAATTTTCTTTGCAATTCTGTTTTGTAATATTCCCTTAACCTCATGTTCATCTGATGTGCAATTTACTCCGGTGAAAAGGCTTTTATCTACTCTTTCTGAAATTAATTGTTTTAAAAATTCCAAATATTTATGGCTTATATGGTGCCTGAAGATATTTAAAGTTTTAATTCTAAATGTTTGTTACCAATTTATTTGCTTAGTACAATTTTTTGTGGGAAAGAGTTTAGGATTTTATTTAAGGTTTCCATGTGAAAAATATCTAAGATTGCATTGTTTTTGTGGTTTTCTTCCTCGTTTTTTTTTAATACATGCATTATTTTTTTCTTCTTAAAGATAATTGTTCAAAAACTGTCTTGATAATCCATCCGCTACACAGTTACCTTAACATCAGTTCTAAACGGTATTTATATTCCTGTGGATTTATTAAATTTTATGTTTTCTTTTTCTTATTTTCTCTGCATTTTCAATTTTTATGATATTTACTTGTCCTGATTCTATTTCGCTAAGTGAATAGAATATCTCTTTTTATACGCTCGCAACCTGTTGCTACAGAGTATAATAGTTTTGTTCACCTAACGACTAATCACCTAAAACTAATCGAGTTAGATACAGGGTTATATATATATAAATGATCAGGATGAAGAGACGAGTTGAAATCCGGGTGACTGTCTGTCCGTCCGTCCGTCCGTGCAAGCTCTAACTTGAGTAAAAATTGAGATATCTTTATGAAACTTGGTAGATATGTTTCTTGGTACCGTGAGACGGTTGGTATTGCAGATGGGTGTAATCGGACCACTGTCGCGCCCACAAAATGCCATTAATCAAAAAGAAATAAATTGCCATAACTAAGCTCCGCAATAAGATACAAGACTGTTATTTGGTACATAGAATCACACTAGGGAGGGGCATTTGCAGTTAAAATTTTTTTAAAGTGGGCGTGATCCCGCCCCTAATAGGTTTAATGTGCATATCTCCTAAACCGCTAATGCTATAATAACAAAATTCACTGGAAGTAAATGTTTTTAGAATTTCTACCCACAGTGTGAAAATAGTTGAAATCGGGTGGCAACTCCGCCCACTCCCCATATAACGGTACTGTTAAAAACGACTAAAAGCGCGATAAATCAAGCACTAAACACGCCAGAGACATTAAATTTTATCTCTGGAATGGTATGAGATGACTTTATAGGAACCGGCGTGGCACCGCCCACTTTTAGGTGAAACCCCATATCTTGGGATCTGCTTAACCGATTTCAACTAAATTCGGTGCATAACGTTCTTTTCATATTTCTATATTATAGTGAGAAAATGGGCGAAATTGGACTACAACCACGCCTATTTCCCATATAACACCATTTTCAATTCTATCTGATTCTTTCACTTTCCACTATGCATATCAAGCAACAATGATTATATCCGGGTAAAACTTTGCGTGAATAATACATTTAAAGTATGCCATCATGTGACCAAAAATTGTCTAAATCGAACCAAAAATGTTCAAGCCCCTAAGTAATAAATATGTGGACCCCCGTGCATATAGTTGACCTTCTACCGAAAATATCAGTCAATCCACAAAGAAATCTCAAACGAGTATACCATTTGACTTTGCGAGAGTATCAAATGTTCGGTTACATCCGAACTTAGCCCTTCCTTACTTGTTAATTACTATTATTAGTTAAAAATGTGATATCTTTAAAACTTAATTAGATAAAATCGTGTTAAATGATCAAAAATGTGCACACTGTAATAATTAGTAATTAGCCTATAGCCATTTATTGTTTTTACACGTTTTGCATTTTCCATCCTTTACCTATTACGTTAAATGCTCGTTGCACAATACCAATTTGTTGCTTCTGTATTAAAAAAACTTTTATTTTCTATTGGTCCCTCGTAATTGTCTTAATATATAGGGAAGGGTGATGCTTTATCTAAAAAAGCAATTTCTTGAATGTTGTTGATCCTTTAATGTTTTGGCGAAAGCTGATGGCCATTGATTGATTCACGTCTTCGTTTGTAATCGGTATTATTATATTGAAGATATTGTTGTCTATACGGATTTAGACCAGTTGGTTGTCTAAACTAAGCGGAACTATCTATTTCCATGAGGATTGAGTGGGATTGGTTTGGCTATCCGAAGGTTCTATTATTATGGTTATTACTAAACTGTTGTGGCCTTAGACTAAATCTCAATTTATTAGTATATTTATTGTTATACATATTGCCTGAAGGTGGACGTGTTATTAATAAAATAATTATTTTGTCTTTGTAGATTGTAAGTATTGGCAAATTTTATATGAATTTGACTACATTTCTTGCGCTTTCTATTATATTATTTAAATAGGACGTTGAGTAATCTAATGAAAACTCTTATTAAGTTTAATTCCTTTTCAAGGATATGCAGGAGTCTCTTGTCTGCATATGCGAAATCTAATCGGCTAATTATTACCTCGAAATTGAGAACTGTTCCTTAGTTAGTTAATGTGTCGTTTGTTTCACCAATTGTTTTATTTCTTAAAATTGTTAGGGCGGTGAAATATCTACAACTCCCTTTTTAGTACAAAATCGTAGTATTATTTGGAGCTTCTCGTCATATAACGTAACCTTTCCCACCGAATTCGGGAAGTAATTCTTTATGTCTAATGTTTCGCTACAACTTAAGTATAAGCATATAAGTATATTTGATTTTCTACTTTCCTTGGATATCTTGGTCGTGGGATGTCCTTTTTATACCCTGAACAGGGTATATTAAGTTTGCCACGAAGTTTGTAACACCCAGAAGGAAACGTCGGAGACGCTATTAAAAAAAATATAATATATAAATGATCAGCATGATGAGCTGAGTTGATGTAGCCATGTCCGTCTGTCTGTCTGTCCGTCTGTCCGTCTGTCTGTATATATAAAAACTAGTCTGAAATTTTGCACCTGTCCTTTTCTCACAAAGAAGCTGCTCATTTGTCGGAACGACCGATATCGGACCACTATAGCATATAGCTTCCATACAAACTGAACAATCGGAATGAAGTGCTTGTATGGGAAACTCTTTCATTTGACGAGATATCTTCACGAAATTTGGCGCGGATTATTATTTGAGGCAACAATGTAATCTCTGAAGAAATTATTCAGATCGGATGACTATAGCATATAGCTGCCATACAAACTGAACAATCAGAATGAAGTGCTTGTATGGAAAACTCTTTCATTTGACGAGGTATCTTCACGAAATTTGGCATGTATTATTATTTAAAGCATTAATCTAAGCTTCGAAGAAATTGTATAGATCGGATGACTATAGCATATAGCTGCCATATTAACTGAACGATCGGAGTAAAGTGCTTGCATGGAATATTTTTTTATTTGACGAGGTATCTTCACGAAATTAGGCACGAGTTATTGCTTAAGGCAACAAATTATTCTCCATAGAAATTGGTCAGATCAGATCACTATATCATATAGCTGCGATACAAATTGAACGTTCGGAATCAAGTTCTTGTAAGGGGCCTTTGTATTTGTGAAGGGTATTATAGCTTCGGCGCAACCGAAGTTAACGTTTTTTCTTGTTTTTAAATGTACGGTGATCCCATCTTTTTCTGTTTTTAGCAATCTTACTTGCCATAGATTACATACGTTTTTTGGCTAATCGTTTTTTTAATTTTCCGCATATAAAAAATTATTATCAATTTATTTTTTTTTATCTGTATTAATGAATGTTTTTAGTTATCTTTTCTTTGATTATTCGGGGATTATGTTTTACTGGCTCCTTATTGAAAATAAATTTAAGGGATTTCGCTTGTGATGCAGTGAATAATTGTATCATTAAAGGTATAAATAATAAATAAAATAGTTTAATTCTTTGTCCGATATTCATATTATTCTAAATTTTTTATTGAGTGCTTTGTGAATCCGCTCAATATCGACGATGAGTAGTTTTCCTTTTACTACTTTTCTAAATTTAAATTTTTATGTTAATCCTATCGCCCCACCGATTGATATTTGCGTTATTTAGGCTCTGATCTTGATCAACTTTCATAAGTTCGCATAGTATTAAATGCCTACATTTAACAACGCTCTTTTCGACTCCAGTTTAGAGCCTTTACCTTCTCTACCTTAGCGATTTTTTAAATCGATGTATGTCAAACGATATTCATTGTCCCATTTCCAAAAGATTACAACATATTTTTCTTCACTTCGAATATCAGAGAAGGGACTTTTAATGGAAGCATATTGTCAAAATGTTTACTCATACAGTGATTACAAAAATCTCACCTCCATACAGCAGCTTTACGGTAACTGTAAATAAAATTAAGTACAAATTTGTAATAATGCAGTCGCATAAATTATTAACATTTTGATTACTTAAGAATTCAATATGCTTTTTCCTTTCTAAATAGAATAATCCATTCTTATCAAAACATTGCTGGTGGCCCACACACGAAGGCATAGCAATAATAACTGTAAACAAAACAAAACGCTTGACGTTCTACCGAAATATATAAGCTTAAATTGTAATTTACACTTTCTTTGTTCTAAGATTCAATCATAATTGTGAAGTAGCGATAAGGAAATAAGAAAAAATTTATAAATAAGAGTAAGTTGAAAATAAAGTAAGTTTTTATTCGAATAACCGAAGGAATCAGAAGTGTTCTAATTTTTTCCGCGCATTCGCGGATAAAATAAAAGTTTTAATACTTTCCCACTCAGGGAAGTTAATACACGCCCAACGTGTGGGGCACGTGTCAGTGGCAGCCTTGGCAAACAAAGGGAGAAAATTACAAGTATTCCTAGCCGATCATACAGTGAACAGTGATGCGTGACGAAAAAAAATTTAAAGAAACAAGTATTCTCTCGGGAGGAGAAAAGAAAAAACAAAAAGAAAAGAAACCAGTAAGGAAGGGCTAAGTTCGAATGTAACCGAACATTTTATACTCTCGCAAAGTCAAATGGTATACACGTTTGAGATTTCTTTGTGGATTCACTGATAGTTTCGGTAGAAGGTCAACTATAGGCACTGGGGTCCACATATTTAGTACTTAGGGGCTTGAACAGTTTTGGTTCGATTTAGACAATTTATGACCACAAGGTGGCATACTTTAAACGCATTATTCACGCAAAGTTTTATCCCTATACAGTCATTGTTGCCTGATTTGCATAGTGGAAAGTGAAAGAATCAGATGGAATTTAAAATGGTGTTATATGGGGAGTAGGCGTGGTTGTAGTCTGATTTCGCCCATTTTCGCACTATGACATAGAAATATAAAAAGAACGTTATGCACTGAGTGTGGTTGAAATCGGTTGAGCAGATCTCAAGATATGGGTTTTAACCTAAAAGTGAGCTGTGCCACGCCCACTGTCTACTTTTGAAAGCGGTTCCTATAAAGTCATCTCATACCATCCCAGAGATTAAATTTAATGTCTCTGGCGTGTTTAGTGCTTGATTTATCGCGCTTTTAGTTTTTTTTAACAGTACCGTTATATGGGGAGTGGGCGGAGTTGCCACCCGATTTCACATCGTCAATAGAGGTTCTAAAAACATTTGCTTCCAGTGAATTTTGTTATTATAGCATTAGCGGTTTAGGAGATATGCACATTAAACCTATTAGGGGCGAGACCACGCCCACTTAAAAAAAAATTTTTTAACTGCAGATGCCCTTCTCCAATGTGATCCTGTGTACCAAATGACAGTCTTGTATCTTATTGCGGAGCTTAGTTATAAATTTATTTGTTTTTGATTAATGGCGTTTCGTGGGCGTGGCAGTGGTCCGATTACGCCCATCTACCTACCAAGTTTCATAAAGATATCTCAATTTATACTCAAGTTAGAGCTCGCACGGACGGACAGATTTCAACTCTTTTCTTCATCCTGATCATCCTGATCATTTATATATTATATATATATATATTATATAACCCTGTATCTAACTGGATAGGTTTCAGGTGATACAAACAACCGTTAGGTGAACAAAACTATTATACTCTGTAGCAACAGGTTGCGAGAGTATAAAAAGGAGTGTTGAAAAAATAACAAAAATGAAAACTAACCAAATTTTAACGAATTCCAAACTGGCAGTCAACAAAGTAAAAAATTTAAATAAATAAAATATAAAGACAAAAATCAAAAGAAAAGTGAAGTGTTGGAGAAATAACTTTTATTATTAAAACAACCAAACTGTAGCTAATTTAAAACTGGCAGTAAACAAGGTTAAAAATTTAAATTAATAAAACCATAAAAATAAAAAAGAAGAAAAAAGGCTTTGCACGCTAAGCCGAAGCGTTGCCAACGAGGGACAAAAATTCTAAGGAGACTAAAACGAAGGGCAACGAGGTACAAAAATTCTGAGGTAGCTAAAACAAAGGACATCGAGGGACAAAATTCTAAGGTGGCTACAACAAAGGATAGTATGTAAGTTGCTAATATATTAAAATTTATCTTATTATTAATTTAATAATAAAGGGTGTTTTTTTTAAAGGTATAGAACTTTAAATTGCAATAAAACAACGATGAATTATTCGATTGACAAGAATTTATTTATCCGAAAGATAATATTGTGGCATTACATTTTAAATATGATTTCTGGCTTATGTGCGCCACGGCTGGCTCGGATGTAGTCCAATCTGGACGTCCAATTTTCGATGACTTATTCCAACATTTGTGGCCATATATCAGCAATAATACGGCGAATGTTGCCTTCCAAATGGTTAAGAGTTTGTGGCTTAAGCTTAGCATAAACCAATGACTTTACATAACCCCACAGAAAGTAGTCTAGCGGTGTTAAATTATAAGATCTTGGAGGCCAATTCACAGGTCCAAAACGTAAAATTAGGCGGTCACCAAACATGTCTTTCAATAAATCGATTGTGCCACGAGCTGTGTGACATGTTGCGCCGTCTTCTTGGAACCACAGCTCCTGGACATCATGGTTGTACAATTAAGGAATGGAAAAGTTAGTAGTCATGGCTCTATACCGATCACAATTGACTGTAACGTTCTGACCATCATCGTTTTTGATGAAGTACGGACCAATGATTCCACCAGCCCGTAAAGCGCACCAAACAGTCACTTTTTCTGGATGTAACGGTGTTTCGACATACACTTGAGGATTAGGTTTACTCCAAATGCGGCAGTTTTGTTTGTTGACGTAGCCATTCCACCAGAAGTGCGCTTCATCGCTAAAAAAAAAAGAACGTAGTGCGCGATACGTATTCCACACAGAACCATTATTTTCAAAATAAAATTGCAAAATTTGCAAGCGTTGTTCAGGCGTGAGTCTATTCATGATGAATTGCCAAACCAAACTCAGAATAAATCACTGGACAGCTGTTAAATCGGTCGCCATCTTGAAGAGTAATGCCAACTTAAAGTTCTATACCTCAACAAAAAAAAAACAACCGTTATGAGTAAAATCAAAAGTATATTATAAATTAAGTATAAAATATTTTGATATTACGATTCACCACCACAAAGCGGCTTATAACATAAGCTTAATTCTGCGATTCTGAAGTCCAGACCCTCCAGAATAAAAGAGTCTCCTTTCCTAGAAAGGAAAAAAGTGTAAATAAATACAATAAAAATCTCATGTAAAAAGCTTAGACAAAAATTACAGACGCCTTAGAGTAGAGATAAAACAAGATAATGATTCCTTTAAGGGTGAAGGTAGAATCCAATGTATGCAGGACGTTTTTAGTTATATAGGGAAAAATAAAAAAAACCACAATTGAATAATTATCTATATAATATAATCGTGACACAATAGTATCAGAAACAGTGGCGATGATATAAGTTTTAAAAAAGGGAATAATCCAAGTACACCAAAATACGAAAGGTTTTACTATTATAATCATTGCAGGGGCAACCATAGAGCTAAATACCATATTTAAAATATAGGAAAATATCTTAAAAATGACTCTAAATTGCTGCAACAATATCAATTGTGATGAGTCGCTTGAGGTGGTCAAGTCACTACCAGAATTTTCTGGAAAAAAAAAAAATATGTATGTTAGTTGGAGATAATCAGCCAGTAATGCAATGAGTTTGTATGTAAGGAACAGCTGTAAATATAATATTTTGCTGCATTAACAATAATGAAGAATAAAGTTACACATGACGATAATGACATATTATATTATATAATCACGGAACGGTACTTAATTTCGATGCCATTTTGGCACGGCTCGATTTCGTTTACGCGGACAAGCGACCAGCTCATATTATTGAACAGGAGATGAGTATTTTGCGTCAGGGCAATTATTCAATTACTGAATATTATATGTAATAAAGTTAATTAGAAATTAACCTTACTAGTTAACAAAACAATATTGTCTTACGGATCGGATAGCACCATAACCAAAGAATTAAACGTAAAATTTAGGCGGGATGCTTTTTGCATATTTATAACAGGTCTCAATGAAAATTAGTGAATATATTATTTTCCTTATCGCCAGATGATTTTCCAATTGTCAAAAGCACAAGAGCTAGAATCAAACAATATGCAAGCAATTTTCGCTTCAGAAAAATCCTTCGGGAAAATCCAAATCATTATAGACAGCGTAATAATAATTTCAATAACGAGAATTTTAATAATAATTTATGGTTTCCACAAAAAAAAATCTCAAAAAAGCTACAACCAAAGACCATTTCAACAAAATTTTCAGGTACGACACACCCCAATGGATGTCGATCCAAGTATTCGAGTCCAAAACCGACCACGTTACAAGTATAACATAAATAATAATGTACAGAATACACTGATGAATACTGTAGATAAACTAAGTACTCAACGACTACATAAAACACAAAGAATAAGTAACATTAAAGAGGATTATTTTTCAGATCAAAATTAAATCTGTCATACATTTTCCTACATTACAAGGTTAATGGCCAAATTTTTAAAATACTTTTAGATACGGGAGCAACAAGTTACTATATAAATCAGAATTTATGAGAATAAAAATGAATTATATATAATATATTAAAGAGTAAAGACAATTAATGGATTTACCATAGTACGTTATTATCATATTATTGCCTTATTTGGTAAAAGAAAATTTTTTAACAAAATTTAGATGTAGATTTTTTAATTGGATACAAATTTTTGAAGCAACGTAATGCGGTGATCAACTTGGAAGTTCATAATAAATAATGAAAAGAAGAAGACATATTTAGCCAAAGAAAAGAATTTGAGAAAAATGAAAATAAAAGAAATTTAAAAACATTAAAGGAGATATAATTATTTTGGGAGCAGAGACTTCTAAATCGCGAGTTGAATATTTATACCAGCACAATAAAGATATTAATTACAAAAAATATATTTTGGAACAAAAAGTTCTACAATGCCAGCCGTTGGTGATAAAGGCAACAAAAATAAAAAAATATATTGAGGAACAAAGAAGTTCCATAACGCCAGTCGATGTACTTACCGACAATAAAGAAAATTATCTAAACGAAATTACTTAAGAGGGAGAGTTCTCTGAAGCACCAGCCAAAGAAAATTCCGACATCGATGAAGAAAGAATTGAATACCTGTGGAAAAATAAGATAAAAATAAAATAAAATAAACCAAATACATTCCTCAATAAACATGAATTTACCGTTTTGAACGGATGTAAAGGTAGAAAGCACGACAATTGTTAAAACTCCTATATGGAATAAACAATACCCTGTCCCTTTCGCTAGGTGCATATCATAAAGCAAGAATATATGAGTACGTAATATACTAAAAAGAAAATAATAGGAGAGAGAAATAAACTAAAGCCTGGTCACAAGAAACAAATAATGAAGAAGAATTTAGGGAATAAGTTTAGAATTAACTACAGAAATAGAATACTTGTTACTACATAAATATAATATTAAATCTTGAATAAATATTTTCAGAAAATGATACCCTTAATACTATATAGTAATTTACAAGGGAATAATGAAAATAAGGTAGCATATATTAATGACTTAGATACAGAACCAGAAATTGAAATTATCGAAACTTTATTAGAGCAAATACAAAGATACAAGATATAAAAGAGGGATAAATGAATTAGGGACACTATGGAAGTGGATAGCAGGAACACCAGATCATGATGATTTAGTGTTAATAAATAATAAGTTAAACGAACTTATTGAAAATAGCAATAAACAATACACAACAAACTCTGAAATTTTTAAAATGATTAGTCAATTAACAGAAACATTTAAAAATGTAAACGAAAATTCACATGTTAAAATTTTAACGAAAAGGAAATATCAATTTTTAATAACTGAACTACAAAATATGGTTCATACGATAGCTATGGCAAAAAAAGGAATTTTAAACCCTGCAATTTTACATTTAGATGAGATAAAAAAAATTTAATACAAAATGAACACGGACGATTGACTATAACTGGTTTAATGGACATTTCTAACTTTAAGATATTACAAAATAAAGCTGTAATTGTATTAGTATCCAAATATTATAAATGATTGCAAATATTATAAAATAAGAGTAATCACACAAGAAGACGGTAAACTAGTAATTGACAAAGAAATTGCAAAATGTAAAATAGAATATATAAATAAAAAAAAACACCTATTGCAAATACTTGTCTATCAGATATTTTGTCCAAAAAAAAGGAAATATAAAAAAAATTGTAGAAAAAAATAAAGATATATATGTAATTAAAGAAGGAGCAATATTAGTCTCTGGAAACAACACAGTTGATAGCTATGCCAAAAATGGAGTTCACCTTGTTACTTTTGAAAATTGAACAATGTTATATTATATTATTAACATTTGAAAATGTCGATTGTGAAATTTGGAAAAATTAAAAAAACAATCCGGTTCATAATTTTGAAATTCTAAAATATATTTAAACAAAGAATAAAGAATTGAGACTTGAATACATAAATATTTTAGGTGAACGAATGAAAGTTTTCAAAAACCAGTAATTTTTATGGTACATATTGTAATTTTGTTAATATTGTACATAATTCATAGGATTGTAAAATTTAAAAAATCCTATAAAACTCCAAAAAGAAATAAAAATTTAGAATTTCAAGGAATACTGTATCACACTGTTTTGGATAAAATTAATAATCTATCGAAAAATGATATTGAATCGGGGACGATTCATTACAGAGAGGGGGGAGTTAACGGCAGCCTCCATACAGCAGCTTTACGGTAACTGTAAATAAAATTTTTACTTAAGCTTTGTAATAATGCAGTCGCATAAATTATTAACATTTTGATTACTTAAGAATTCAATATGCTTTTTCCTTTCTGAATGGAATAATCCATTCTAATCAAAATATTGCTGGGGCATACACCTAGGCATTGCAATAATAATTGTAAACATTACAAAACGCTTGACGTTTTACCAAAAAATGCTGTATAAGCTTACTTTGTAATTTACACTTTCTTTGTTCTAAGATTCAATAATTATTGTGAAGTAGCATTAGGGAAATAATAAAAAATTTATGAATAAGAGTAAGTTGAAAATAAAGTAAGTTTTTATTCGAATAACCGAAAGAATCAAAAGTGTTCTCATTTCTTCCGTGCGTTCGCGGATAAAATATATGTTTTAATACTTTCCCACCCAGGAAGGTTAATTTGCATAATGGTATGCTGATAAAATAATAAATAAATATATGTATGTATATAAAACAAGTAAGGAAGGGCTAAGTTCGGATGTAACCGAACATTTTATACTCTCGCAAAGTCAAATAGTATACTCGTTTGAGATTTCTTTGTGGATTGGCTGATATTTTCGGTAGAAGGTCAACTATAGGCACTGGGGTCCACATATTTAGTACTTAGGGGCTTAAACAGTTTTGGTTCGATTTAGACAATTTTTGGCCACAAGGTGGCATACTTTAATCGCATTATTCGCGCAAAGTTTTATCCCGATACAGTCATTGTTGCCTGATTTGCATAGTGGAAAGTGAAATAATCAGATGGAATTTAAAATGGTGTTATATGGAAAGTAGGCGTGGTTGTAGTCCGATTTCGCCCATTTTTGCACTGTGACATAGAAACATGAAAAGAACGCTATGCACCGAATTTGGTTGAAATCGGTTGAGCAGATCTCAAGATATGGGTTTTAACCTAAAAGTGAGCTGTGCCACGCCCACTGTCTACTTTTGAAAGCGGTTCCTATAAAGTCATCTCATACCATCCCAGAGATTAAATTTAATGTCTCTGGCGTGTTTAGTGCTTGATTTATCGCGCTTTTAGTTTTTTTTAACAGTACCGTTATATGGGGAGTGGGCGGAGTTGCCACCCGATTTCACATCGTCAATAGAGGTTCTAAAAACATTTGCTTTCAGTGAATTTTGTTATTATAGCATTAGCGGTTTAGGAGATATGCACATTAAACCTATTAGAGGCGGGACCACGCCCACTTTAAAAAAAAAAATTTTATATGCAGATGCCCCTCCCTAATGTGATCCTGTGTACCAAATAACAGTCTTGTATCTTATTGCGGAGCTTAGTTATGGCAAGTTATTTGTTTTTGATTAATGGCGTTTTGTGGGCGTGGCAGTGGTCCGATTACGCCCATCTGCAATACCAACCGTCTCACGGTACCATGAAACATGTCTACCAAGTTTCATAAAGATATCTCAATTTTTACTCAAGTTAGAGCTTGCACGGACGGACGGACAGACGGACAGACGGACGGACGGACAGACAGTCACCCGGATTTCAACTCGTCTCTTCATCCTGATCATTTATATATATATAACCCTATATCTAACTCGATTAGTTTTAGGTGATACAAACAACCGTTAGGTGAACAAAACTATTATACTCTGTAGCAACAGGTTGCGAGAGTATAAAAAGAGTACCATCTTGTTTGTGTAAATTAATGCGTATGGCGCATTTATTTCGTCAGTTATCACAATTTTAGTATATTTTAACATAACTGTTATATGGGGAGTGGGCGTGGTTTTTATCTGACCTTGCCCATTTTCACAGCGTATGAAAAAAAGGCTTAAAGGACCTCCTCTCAGCAAATTTGGTTGAGTTAGCTCTAGCGGTTTGGAGAATATATACGTTAATTACTATTTTAGGGCGGGGTTACGCCAACCTTGGAAACTGTTATCAAATTTTAGGTTGTTTGTATCACCTAAAGCTATGAGAGTTAGATATATATAAAGTTAGATATATATATAAATGATCAGGATGAAGAGACGAGTTGAAATCCGGGTGACTGTCTGTCCATCTGTCCGTCCGTCTGTGCAAGCTGTAACTTGAAAAAAAATTGAGATATCTTTATGAAACTTGGTATACATGTTTTTTGGTACCGTAAGACGGTTGGAACTGCAGATGGGCGTAATCGGACCACTCCCACGTCTACAAAACGCCATTAATCAAAAACAAATAAATTGTCATAACTAAGCTCCACAATAAGATACAATACTGTTATTTGGTACACAGAATCAAATTAAGGAGGAGCATCTGCAGTTTAAATAAAGCTATAATAAGAAAACTTCCTGAATACGAACGTTTTTATAACCTCTATCGACAGTGTGAAAATGGGCGAAATCGGGTGACAACCCCGCCCTTTCCCCATGTAACGGTACTGTTAAAAAACTACTAAAAGCGTGATAAATCAAGCACTAAACCCGCCAGAGACATTTAATTGTATCACTGGGATGGTATCAGATAACTTTATAGGAACCGCGATTAAAATTAGACAGTAGGCGTGGCACCACCCACTTTTAGGTGAAACCCATATCTTGAGATCTGCTTAACCGATTTCAACTAAATTCAGTGCATAAAATTTTTCTTATATTTCAATGTTATTATGTGAAAATGGGCGAAATCGAATTACATCTAAGCTTATTTCACATAAAGCACCATTTTAAATTCCATCTGACTCTTTCACATTCCACTATGCAAATCAAGCAACAATTACTGTATCGGGATAAAACTTTAAGTGAATAATGCGTTTAAAGTATGCCCCCTTGTGACTAAAATTTGTCTTAATCAAACCAAAACTGTTTAAGCCCCTAGCTACTGAATATGTGGACCCCAGTGTATACAGTTGACTTTTTACCGAAAATACCGGTCAATGTGTAAGTTATATAATTGAAATTCATATAATATATGTTTTTGTGTCAAAAATGGGTTACATCGGATCAATACTTCCTTTAATATAAAATTTTACTAACACCTGAATTAATATCCCTGGCTTTGATTCTTGCAAGCTGCGAGAGTATATAATGTTCAGTTACATCCGAACATAGAACTTCCTTACTTGTTTCTCATTGTATTCAGTAATGTTTACAATTTTATCATGGAAAGATATACGCAAAAACAACGTTTACAAATTATTCAATTTTATTATCAAAATAATCGCTTTTCAATTGCAACTTTTGTGCGCTTTTGTCATTTTATGGTCGTTATGGTTGTAGTGAGTGGGGCGGTAAATAAACAAAACATTCGATTCTGGTGCGAGGAAATGTTATTCATAACAACCATTACATTCACCTAAATTGACAGTTTGGTGTGGTTTTTGGTTTGGTGGAATCATCGGTCCGTATTTCTTTCGAAATGAAGCTGGTGACACCGTTTCTGTCAATGGAGTGCAGTATACTTGTAGATCGATGATCTACCTTTTTACTTATTAAATTACATTTTATACAATTTCTTTTTCGAACGTCAAACCAATAATATCTGAATTCATGACACCTACTTAATACTTTTATCGGTTTCAATTCAGATTCCGACAACATTAAGATTCTTTAACACCCCTGAATAATAAAATCTACTCTATCACCTTAACTTACCCAAAGCGGATAACCGAAGTTACTACTAGACCATGCAGTGATAAAATCGGATAAAATGATCCAAAAATGGTAAGGGATTAATTTAATGGGATATCAGATCAATTCTCGTACTATTGAGACAATATCTGCAACAACAATTTGAGAGAAATGTACATTAAACCATTTAGGGGGCGGAGCCACACCCACTTTAAACAAATTTTTAGCCCACCGGTATCCCTGGCTACTGTGATCTCCTGCACCAAATTACAGTTTTGTATCTTAATTTGCGTCTATGTTATGGCACTTTAAAGTTTTTCGTTTAATGCTGTTTTGTGGACGTGGCAATGGACCGCTTCTGTTCATCTACAATATTGTCCTGCCTTGGGTGCCAAGGAAGATGTACACCAAATTTCATCCAGAATTCTCAATTTTAACTCAAGTTATCGCTAGCACGGACAGACGGAGGGGCGGACAAACAGCCACCTAAGCTTCAACTCGTCTCGTCATCCTGATCATTTATATAGAAGTATGTATACTAAAGGACCCCGTCCACGTGTTGCGGTGGCTGAGGTATACATTAATTACTATTCAATACAGTAAAATTGTATTTATGAAATAAAACGAAAACGTTAATTCCAATGTAAGAATAATCAAGCATATCACGTCCAAAGATGAAAATGGTTAATACCAATTTCCTTCGATTTGTTATTAAACTCAAATAAACATAAAATATAATATGTTGATATTTTTGTTTTATTCATTTAATATACAAATATAAAACAAATGAGTAATTTTCAAAGTTGTTAGTAGATAACGTTTGAAATAATGAAAGAGGTTGATCGTTCTTAATTTTTAACAATAATATTTATAGTTTTTAATTATAAAAATTTATAATATTTCTTGTAATATTTTTGATTATCAAAGTTGTACCGTTGCATAATTGAGGTGAATTGAAATATTGTAGCTCTGAATAATTTTCAACTAAAGATTATGTGATGGCATTCCAAGTATATCTAGATAATTTACGTTTACATTCATATTAACAACAGTAGCGAATTATTTAAAAAAGAAGATTCTATGCTATCCCCCCACCAATTTAAAGCCAAATCGGTTAAGCCGTTCATAAATTGCAGTATTTCGAGTTCTGCTGTCTAAGTTTGTACTTCTGCTTGGTGGCATTTTAAAATCGAAAATCCAACTGAAAATAAAAAATTACTCCCTTATATTTTCTGTTTAACCATGTATACGAAATTTAAATATTGTTTAGTCATCAAAAGTTACTAAAAATCGATATTAAGCTGTGAACTTACCGTGATTAACAATTACTTATTAGCAAACAACAAACTTCTTAGTCTTTAAAACAAAACAAACTTTATCAAAAACGTAATAAAATTATTGTTAGCGTTATGTTAGGTTATGTGTGTCAGATTACCACAGATTACTAAAAAGGTTATGCGAAGTTTGTATACTGCGTTCTGAAATCTAACTCATAGTATAAATCTTTTATTATTATTAAATACTTACATTAAAATAAAATCATCACTGGTATTATTAATATTACCATCAAAGTCGGTACATTTAATTCTAGCGAGTAATTTTAAAAAATTAGTAAATTAGTGGGATAGAATTTAATTCTAACCACATTCCCGAACAAGCGATGCTCTTTCAATATAGTCTGTGGCTGTGAATGACGATGACATTCGTTACGCGCGTTTTTAAAATATGCAAAATTAAATGTATTTTTTCAATCTTTCTGAGACTTTTTCTTAATATTTCTTTTTCGTAAGAACCTCCTAAAGAGTAGAAGAAAACTGCAAAAAAAAAATACCCAAATCGGTCTAGCCGTTCTTAAGTTATGGCGTGACAACGGGAAACGGGTTTCATTTATATATATATAGATAATTCGATATCTATATCGATTAGTTTTAGGTGATAAAAACAACCGTTAGGTGAACAAAACTATTATACTCTGTACCAACATGTTACAAGAGTATAATTAGCAGATATCAATGCCACTAAGAACTAATTATTATCCAGAATACAATGTCGCTCTGCACGGTTTTTGTAACGCGTCTGAAACGGCATATTCTGCAAAATATTTTAAAATTTTAAAACTGTAAGCTTACCACGACTTCAACTTTGTGAAGCTCTACAACTCAACCATTTAGAAATGACAAAGCGTGGTTGTAGTCCGATTTCGCCCATTTTCGCACTATAACATAGAAGTATGAAAAAAACGTTATGCACCGAATTTGGTTTAAATCGGTTAAGCGGATCCCAAGATATGGGTTTTCCCCTAAAAGTGGGCGGTGCCACGCCCACTGACTAATTTTGAACGCGGTTCCTATAAAGTCATCTCATACCAATCAGAGATAAAATTTAATGTCTCTGGCGCGTTTAGTGTTTGGTTTATCGCGCTTTTAGTATTTTTTAACAGTACCGTTATATGGGGAGTGGGCGGGCTTGTCACCCGATTTCACCCATTTTCACACCGTCAATAGAGGTCTCTCTATTTGCTTCCAGTGAATTTTGTTATTATAGCATTAGCGGTTTAGGAGATATACACATTAAACCTATTAGGGGCGGGACCACGCCCACTTAACAAAATTTTAACTGCAGATGCCCCTCCCTAATGTGATCTTGTGTACCAAATAACAGTCTTGTACCTTATTGTGGAGCTTAGTTATGGCAATTTATTTGTTTTTGATTAATCGCGTTTTGTGTGAGTGGCAGTGGTCCGATTACGCCCATCTGCAATACCAACCGATTAGCGGTACCAAGAAACATGTCTACCAAGTTTCATAAAGATATCTCAATTTTACTCAAGTTAGAGCTTGCACAGATGGACAGACAGTCACCCGGATTTTAACTCGTCTCTTCATCCTGATCATTTATATATACATAACCCTATATCTAACTCGATTAGTTTTAGGTGATACAAACAACCGTTAGGTGAACAAAACTATTATACTCTGTAGCAACAGGTTGCGAGAGTATAAAAACATATACACATATGTATACATATGTTAAAAATTAACACTTTCCACATCATATTGGATACCTAGATACTTGTGCAATTTGACCTTGAGCTATGCAAAAAACCGAGGTTTTTCTCGCGGCATTCGCTGGCTTTGTCGAACGGCGCGGCTTTTCCTCAAAAGTTATGAGCAACAATGCCAAAACATTTATTAGAACTCAAAGAGTTAACATATCACATGAAATTATAATAAATTATAGTTCAAAAGAACTAAAAAAACACCCTTTAAAGGAATTTTTATTTCCCTACTATCGTTTTTCTGCAAATGAATGCTTATGGCGCATTTATTTCGTCAGTTATCGAACTTTTAGTATAGTGGGCGTGGTTATTATCTAATTTTGCCCATTTTCACAGCGTATGAAAAAGGGCTAAAAGGACTCCTTCTCAGCAAATTTGGTTGAGTTATCTTAATCGGGACATGGCTTCAAAGATTAAAAAGAAGATAAAACAGGAATATTGCTAACGCTAAAAGAAACACAAATTAATGCATGCAAAAAACCCGATTTCAAGGTCAAGATAGGTAATAGTGGAATTGTTGATATCGACGAAATCACTTCTAAAGAAAACACCACTGAGGCTATCCGCACTCAAGGAAAGGAACTGAATCCTCTTGATAAAAACTCGATTAGGAGCATCAGAGCGGCATACTTAAGAACACCAAAAGCTGTGGGAAGCCTTCACACCATGGATGCAGGAACACTGCTGGATGCACATAAAATCACAATAGGCTGGGAAGTGTGCAGTATAAGTGCGAAGCAAAATCTGGAGAAGTGTTTCATTTGTCTCGAATGCGGAGATCTCTCGAAATCATTCAGTAATAAGGATGATGGAAGTCAGTGATGTGCGACAAAGACCCTGGGTAACGCTTGTGAAATAATAGGTAGAAAGAAATTTTCGCTCTACCAAGAAGAGTGTATAATAATTACAAAAGTAGTGTCATGCAACTGGACCACTGCCAGGCTGCACAAGATTTTCTTAGGAAAACGGTATACATACAGATGTGGCTATACTCGGATCAACTACCGTAAAGCGATTTTGAAAAAATCCTGGACGAACTGGTGGCAGAAGTTTTGAGTACTACGATGGACACGCGATTTCAACACATGGGCGATCAAGAGGAATAGCATCTGTTCAAGTAGGCGTGGAGATACCCTCTTTAAGAAATTTTCGTTGCTATGTTATGCACAATGTTGCTCAGTATATGAAACAAAAACACCTTCAAAAAGAATGGTCGGGCTCTGTAATATATAACGCTGTTGGGAACTTTCTGCCTAGCGCAGTTTGGGGAGAAGCGATAGTTTCGAGTAGAAGGACCTGTTGAAATGTAAATCCTAACAGTCACCGACATGAAAAAGATTCAAGCGGCAGAGATTTTTAGTAATGCCACAACCCCAGCCTTTGATAGTACTCCAAACAAGGCGTTAAAGATTGTCATTAATCACAATGCAGAGGCATTCACTTTTTACGCAGTGCCTAAGTGTCCTCCGGAAAATCGAGAAAAGTAGCAACTGGTTGTAGAAGCCTATTTACATGCTGGGTACGATCGGGAAAATACTATATACCATTCGTCTCGTGTAATAAACGTTCTGGAACTGAAGGCAGCACCTACTTACTTAGTGAAGATTCTTACATAACGTACCTTACGACGGGGTGTTGCGTCTTTGATTACCGAGGAAGGGTCAGATCTTTGGATATGCGGATGGTATTACGGTAACAGTAGCGGCAAAGGAACACCACTTCATCTGATTCCAATATATTTCCTATGCAACCTAAAAATAAAGTTCAACCTCACTTTGCGCTATAATTTCTGTTAAAAACACAGTTATTTTCTATTGTTACTCAGTCATATATGGCAGGCATTTAATATTTTAGTATAAACTCAGTATAATAATATTTCTTTAGCAACCGGTAACTAATTAAATAACCAAAATATTCGTGAAAAGATAATTGCGATTGATAATACTAATGCGTTAAATTCTGACAACAATAAAATAGGTCTTTACATGTATTTAAGCCAGCAATCGTTTACTTAAACAAATACAAATTCCTATTTAACCACATTCTGAATCTCACCAGCACCCATCATACAAATTAATTTTCTACCGCCTGCCTATTCATTTATGTATATGTAGTGCGGTAATTTGTTCTTTCAACGCAGATATGGGGTGATATAATAGTATATCTATTTGCAGCTTGCCTGCAAAATCAAGGTTACATATATGTATCTTTATGTATTTGTAATGCTGCTTGTTATGGTACACCCCTCAATTAATTTGGTCGTAAAGTGTACAAACCCACAAAATCAATTGAAACATTTCGTTGAGGTGATGAAAGGAAATCAACGTAAGTGGAAGTTAAATCCGATTGACTTTAATAAGCCCTCAGGAAAGCGCTGGTTGTTGTCGTCCATACATTTTTGCTAAGGGTTTTCATATTCAGATATTCATTTAACATACACACGTATGTAACTACCATATGCTAAGGTTACAGAGTCTTATTTGTATTCATTCTAAAAACGACAATTCTTTTTTCCCATACAAACTGATGTCCCGTCTTCTATATATGTACATACATATGTATATCAAAATCAATTGCTGTCGTTTGTCTTAAACTCGAGAAAGGTTGGACCGATATAGCTGATTTTGGGTTTGAGATGTTTTTCGTAGTCCAGGAAGTTTTAAAAGTAAGAAGATATGGAAACATTGTTAGGGAAAAAATAATGAGTTAATTTTATTTTAGTTGACAACATAAATCACAAGAAAAACATAATAATAACATTTTGAAGGTTGTAGTTGTTGTTAAGACATTTTTGTCTTTGTATTTAAATATTTTGATGATTGTAATTGATTTAAATCATGATTCAGTTATATAATATTGTGTCGATAAATTAAAAACAAGAATTTGTCAAAATTGTTTTAATAATAATGTTAAAATCAATTATTTTGTAGACTTCAAGTCGAGGTAACGGGAAATTAGCGTTTTTTAGAACATGTTGCATTGTAGTCCGATCAGACAAAATACTTGTTTTTGGATATTTAAATTAAAACATCGAACATTTATTAAGATTAAAAATTATTACAGGTTGGCCATTAATTATATAGAGGAACTATTTAAATATTTTTATGATTTTATTTTATATTAAAATTGTTGACCTTTCTATGCTTAATAAAGTCATTATAACTTTTTAGCTCTCAATTAATAAATATTCTTGTTAATTTTCTATTCAAAATTAATACTATTTTGCATGACATCAAAACATTTCATTAAATACATTTAAATTTCGCCCTTCTTTAATTTTCATTGTTCTACATTTTTGTTACTGATCTTGAACGACGATAACAAATAACTCCGTTCACACGTAGAATTTCAATCTGGAGGTTCCCGTCGTTCCAATTGCTAAACGTCAAAACGTACCCGATCCAGACAACTGTCAAAGTAGGGCAGATGAGTTGCTCTCTCATTTCCAATTACGGAAGAGTTGGGCATTTCTTTATCTCTCTTTATCGTTCTATGCAAGATGCATTTAACCATGAGTTACAAAGAGAACAATAATCCGATACTGAAATATTGAACGAGACAGCTCGTTCAAATGTTTCGTAATTAAATGCACAAAAAAGATAGCGTGTGAAAGTTTTATAAAAGCTGTGAACAGTGGAACTGGTGGAATTTACTTTCTTAATGGCGGGTTGGAAAAATGCTCCTACCGAATTGCACATTCTGCTCTAAAATTACCACTATATAAATATATAACTAATAAACGATATACCGATTTGCAATATCACCAAAAACAGAGCAATAGTCAAAATTCTCCAGAACTGCAAATTGATAATTTTGGACGAATGTACAATGGCCCACAAGAGGTCAACTGTTCTTAACTAACTAAGCGTATGCATAAATCTTCTAATCTGTGGCAGCACATAAAGAAACTCCAAATCACGACTAACATGCGAATGTTTTTAAACTACTATTGTGTTTTCGAAGCAATTGCTAGGCATTGGAAATGGAAAGGTCGCAGTTGACAGCTCGACCGTATTAATATCATTTCCCACATATATTTTTGAATTCATAGACTCGAAAATGGAGCTTATTCAGTGTGTTTTTCCTGACATGAAAAAACTATATAATATCCATAATTGCCTGAGTGAGCGAATGGCGGCAAAAAAACAAAGATGTCGATAACCTCAATGCGACCATTCAGAATTTTCTACCGAGAGAGTTGTTTACTTACAAACCAGTTAACACAGCTACAAACCAGAAAGACGTAGTCAAGAATTTTTAAATTCTTTGGAATTGCCTTTACTACAATCACATAATTGCCATTAAAGTTGGATCAGTTGTCATCATGCTTCGTAATATACTTAAATAAACCTCGAATTCGCAATGAAACGAGGCTAATGAATAACGTCATCGAAGCCACGATCATCAAGAGAAAATACAGAGGATAAGATGTTTTGACCCCGCGTATACCGCTGACTCTAACGGATTTTCCTTTCGATTCTAACCGTTTACAATTTCCCGTGCGTTTGGCCTTTGCAATGACCATCAATAAATCCCAAAGCCAGTCGTTGCCAGTTTGCGGAATTAACTTGGATTTTCCCATTTTCGCGCATAGACAAATATAAGTTGCGTGTTGCGGCAAACCAACAACTTTATTTATTTACCCACCGCAAATAAAGACGAAGAGGATTTTGTTTATAAGAAAGCTTTACATTAATTAACTGTATACATAGCTACTTCGAGTATGTATAGCAGAGAACGTCTTTTAGCCAATTTACCAGCTCCAACGTTTTCATGTTTTTCCGTAAGAATATTTTCACTGTATTGAAAAATTTACGATACCAAAATTTAATGCATAACTTAGCCACAAAAACGCGTGTTCGTTTCTTCTAGTCTTATACAGATATCCATACATAGAGTAAAATTTCCGAATATATCAAGAAATTGCATGAAGAAATGTTTTGACTAAGCTTGCCTGATATAGCTATAGTAGCTAAGTATCTAATCCTCTGTATTTACATATATATTATATTACAGTTTTATAGTTGATCTCAATTTTCACTCAGGTTATTGCATCCACGGACTGACATCCGGAATTCAATTCGTCCTGAAATCATGATCACTTTATATATTATATAACTCTATATCTATCTCGATTGGTTTCAGGTCTTACAAAACAAACGACAGGTGAATAAAAATATTGTACTCTATACAACATGTTGCCAGAGTATAACAAGTAAAAGGATTAAGCTCGACCGAGGTTTAACAATTCGTGTCTCCGTAAACAACAGGTGTAATGTAATAGAAATACATTAGCAACGTGTTATAGTACTACTTAAATGAGGTATTCCCATAGAATTTTTAACTATTAAACTGTATTATTGTGCTATGGATTGTACAGGTATATTTTTCGCGAAGAGAACAGAAACCAAACATACCGAGCCGAGAAGTGTCGAATCAAAGATGCTTAATAATAAAAACTAGGGTGAATTGTATAAATTTTAGGAGTGTAAGTTGCCCACATATTATTATGACTCTTGCAACATGTTGCTACAGAGTATAATACTTTTGTTCATCTAACGGTTGTTTGTATCACCTAAAACTAATTGAGTTAGATATAAAGTTATATGATCAGTGATAAGGATGAAGAGACGAGCTGAAATCCGAGTCACTCTGTCTGTCCGTCCATCCGCCCCTCTGTGCCAGCTGCAACTTGTGTAAGAACTAAGATATCTTGATGAAACCTGGTACACACACTTTATGGCGCCATAGAAAAGTTGGTATTGTACATGGGCGTAATCAGACCTCTGCCATACCCACGCCATTAATCGAAAACAAATAAATTGCCATAACTAAGCTCCACAATAAGATACAAGAATGCATGAATAGTGCCTTTAAAGTTGCCGTATGACCAAAAATTGTCCAAATCGAACAAAAACTGTTCAAGCCCCTAAGTATCACATATGTATGTGGAACCCATTTTGTTGACTTTTTATTGAAAACTTGACTTTTTATTGAAAATACCGGTAAATGCGTGAGATAAATAATTGCAATTCAGAGAGTATTCTTTCCTGATAATAGTGTGTTTGTATGTCAAAAATGAGTCGAGTCCATACTTCCCTTAGCCCCCATATACCTAAAATAAAGATTTGTGAACTCTCGGGTGACTTTATACCGCATATATTAGCCAATATGTAAGTTATCTCAATGAAAATGAGACTGCGTGTTTAACTGCTTAACTAATGACAGTGTAATTTTGTGGATAAAACTGAGCGAAAACTTAACTAATATCAAATTTTTTGAACATCCGGCTGACTTTACTTAACTGAGTATTTTGCAGTTGAAAGGATATCTTCTGTTCGGATTCGACTGAGCTTAAGGGCATTTAAATTATTTGTCTCTTCCTTGGACCAAAATAAATGTATGGCATCATCGGGAACTTCTTCGAAATTAACTACTCGAGTTTCAATGAGTAATATGTCCTCATTTATCATAGTACCAGATGCCATATGGTTTAATGTAATTGCATAGGCCTGATCCTCCCGTTGTCTCATTATTTCTGTTAATTCAAAGTAATTAAATAACTCCCACAAAGGGGATCCAACTGAAGTGCTGTATGCATCACTGGGATTAGGAGAGAATATCCACCTATCTCCAACAGGTGAGAGTTGCTTCAAATCACCAAACACTATGATCGGTATACCACCGAAGGGTTTAGTTTAGAAAATTTGTTTTAATCTCGTATCAACAGAGCTAAATATACGAGCACCAACCATCGATATTTCATCAATTATGATTAATTTTAAATTGATAAGTCTGGAATACAATGAATTAACTGTGTCATATCAAAGTGGCCTCAACTCTCTATTCAACTGATTAACAGGTAAAGAGAATATTGAATGAAGGGTCATTCCACCTATTCCGAATGCTGCTTTATCCGTAGGTGCGCTAAGGAGGAGCATAAAATGGCCGATTTGTTTTTAGCTAGAGCATCAAATGTGTCAAATAGGTTCTTTGCTTAGTATTTAAACTTTTAACTAAAGAAAATAATTCCCTAACTAGAATTAAAGAGGTAGTTTAATAAGTCTAATATTGCAATCAGATTCAGTGCCATTATCTGTTGAATCTTCACCATGCAAGTCCAGCAAATTAATATTTGGGTTTATTTCTGGAAGTGCCAACACTCGAAACTAATTTTTCACGATAGGTAGTTCATTTTAAGCACCTTCCTCTAAGTCTATTTCATTATAAGGATTTTCAAGAACATTTTCAAGTTCTCTTTGCTCACAAACATCATATGTTTTTAGATTTTCCTCAATTATAATACGATGTGTTATGCAAGTCTGCTCATTATCGTTTTCAATGAGATCTTGCTGTTCATCCCGCCAAGGATAGTAAAGCATTAACATTTCGCGGAAATACTCAACTCTGGCCAAATCTGGGTTGAAACTTCTATACCGAATTATACAAAGTTTGGTACGTTTTCTAACAAAACCGCTACCTTCTTTAAGAGGCATGAAAACCCCGCTTTCTAGTAAATTATTGTCTTTCCTCTCTTCTTTTTCATGATTACTCTCTTGTGCTCTTCTACTAGATTTAAAATATTTATACCTAGATGCAAAATCAGCTAAACAAAGAGTTGCTAACTGATCGGATCTTTGAACATAACGGTCTTAAATACCGGCTACGAATATTTCAGTTGAACCTGAAGGAAGGTTCTGAAGTTCCGCTCTAGGTTTTACCATTCGAACACGCTCCTCAGGGCGAGAGGTATTTATAAATATTTCTGCATTACTTGCTTCCGAAAGATGGAGCCCAATGCAGCAATACACTCCTTCTTGTGCAGATATTTCTGTGCCTGATATAAATTTGTGACCTATATGTTTAAGTTTTTGCATAATAGTATAATTTCCAGCGTTCACGTCTGATATAGCTTCATTTACGAGCCTAGAAATACCCCTGTTAGACTTGTTAATATAATTAATTATATATGAACAGCAAGCATATGCATCCAGTATATATTGGATATCAATATTTGCTCTATGGAGTTCCAAAATCGAAGGATTATAAGCGTTTATAAAACGATCTTGTAATTTTATTTTTAGAAAAATTTCGGTTTTTGTTAAACTTGACTTAAGGGCTAACAAATAGTCATCAAAAGACATATTTATTCTACTATCAGACAGAAAGTGTTCAAAATCGTTTAAATTAGAAATATCTTCTGTAGTCATATTTGAATTTAAAACGTTTTGAGTTTTGAAAAAGTTTTCCTTGTGTTTTATGCATTTTGACTTGTTTCTGTAAGAGGTAACAGTATTTGCGTTGAAGGCATTGGTGGATATAGAATACCAAAACGACAAACTGTTGTCCTCTTATTTCCCTAGTACCAGACCGACTGTGGTTATGCTTTTGATAATTTTCTAAGTGGCTGATCGAACCATCTGTAGAAATATAATTGTCCATAAAACTAACGACATCAGGGAATGTCTGAGGATCTTGAAGGTTGATCCTGGGAGCATTATTAAACCAATACATGCCATGTACATGCAGGGAACCTCTCTGTTGAAATTCCACTCTCCAGTAGAAATTTGTGACAAAATGCTCCCCAAAAATGCCGGAGTTATCTTTAAAAAGCTTAAGAATTTGTCGATAGCGGTAGTCAAAATATCTATCACAAGTAACCGCGTCGGACCGAATTAAACAATATCTATCTTGGGTTGTTAAACTGTTGACTTCCTTTTGCGAAATATCTTTAGAATCAATAGTTTTAGAGAGGATGACCAAAAGCTCAACCCACTGAGATTCTGCAGCCGTTAAAGTGATAAAGATGGTTGGAAGCCCAAATTGGCGAATCATGGCGATTGCCTTTTTTTCAGCTTCCCAGCGCGCAGGTGAGGATCTAACGCCTTTCAAAACCTTGTAACCATCATCGTGTTGAATCAAGTTTTGAACTAAGTTTTCATTTAATAGATTTTGGGCCATAGCTCGGTTGCGACGTGAAAACTTTGTAAGGCAAATACAAATTCTTAATTTGTAGCAATTCTAATTTTTAAAATCATAGAACAACCTTGTAATGGTACACGCTCCTCTGTCAAAACGGCGAATTTCAGAACGCATTATCTTGCTATATATTTCAGAGCATGTACGTTTCTGCCCAACGTATATTGTTCTAACTCCCTAGTCCGATCCTGTTATTTTCTATTTAGAAAAATATTGGGTTTTGTAAAACTTGATCTAAGGTGTAACAAATAGTCATCAAAAGACATATTTATTCTATTTTCAGACAGGAAATGTTTAAAATCGTTTAAATTAGAAATGTCTTCTGTAGTCATATTTGAATTAAAAATGTTTTTTTTTTTAATTTTCCTTGTGCCTTTCTGAATTTTGGCTTACTTCTGTAAGAGGTCACAGTATTTGCGTTGAAGGCCACGACAAAACTGTTGTCCTCTTATTTCCCTAGTACAAGACCGACTGTGGTTATGCTTTTGATAACCTAAATAATTTTCTGAGTGGCTGACCGAACCATCTGTAGAAATATAATTGTCAATGAAACTAATGACATCAGGGAATGTCTGAGGATCTGTAAGGTTGATCCTGGGAACATTATTAAGCCAATACATGCTTGCAAATTGCAAGAGTATAAAATATTTGGTTACTCCCGAATTTAGGCCTTCCTTACTTGTTTAAGCATTTTTTTCTATACTTAGAAACTGCTGTATTGCTGAGAGGTGAGATTGACTCAAGGCGAGTGTGTTGGGAAATTGTTGCTTTAGTGGTAGTCGTACGACCTACTGACCATTATCTGATCTAGTAGTTATGGGGGGGTTCTGGCAACTCCCAAAATTTTCTTAATTGTGAATTGAGGTATGCGTTTGAGATTTCCTCAACATGAGTTGTTATGGTGGTAACTAGTTCACTGAGAAGCCAACCGAACATAGTATTTTGGCTAGAGTGGTTGAAATTGTTTCAATACGTTCAAGCATTATTTGTAGTGTAAGTCCCTAAGAGTATATCTATTTTAGCGGGGTGTCTACTCGGTTTAGGTATGTAGCGTTTGAGGTTCTAATGCCTTCGAACAGTATGGTGCTTTTTGGCAATTTTCGATATTTGCTGTTGCAACTCTGAACGTGAAAAAGCTCATATTTAAGGTGTTGTTGCTACTGGCTTGGGTTTATGGAAGCCTTTATTGAGGTCGTGGTGACTGCCCTTTAGCTTAGTTATTTTGTTTGTCCACCCTTTCTGTGATTTCGTGCTGGGAGATAGAGATTCTTTTTTTTATTGCTGCTACGTTGGGCATAATTTTGTCAAGAAAAGAGCGATTACTCTAACAAAAGTAACGGTTTTTCTGGTAAGACTTCATAATCTCCATGTAATATTCCTGTGTCACATGCAGACATCGTGAAGTGAATGTCTGAATTTGCCTCTTGACTTTGATATTGTGACAGCTATACTCTCGATTGCGGAGTTGTTGCTTTTTACCTGCTTTTTAAGCTTTAATTTATCAAAAATCGTCGTTTTGTTTCTTCTGCATCTACTGGTTCTACTGGTCTAAGCAGTTTTCATATTTGGTGTAAGCCGAGGATTTAAAATTTTTTGGTAGATGTGAGTCATCAGATTCTACTATTGCCTCAGTTAAGGCCTAGAGACGTGTCTAAAAATTGTCAAAATTTTCTCTTTTGATTTCTAATGCCGATTCAGAGTTGTCTTGAATCGGCGAAGATCGAGTGCAGTATCTGATTAAACTGTCACTCTTAACAATGAATTTACTGTATGTAATGCGTAGCTGCAGAAACGTGATGGAAACCCTTAGATTTAAGTTGAAGTGCGGAGGCTGCCGTTATACCATCCGTCCCTAAGATGAATCGTACCCGATTCAAAATAATTTTTCGTTAGACTATAAATTTTGTTGAAAATAACATTAGATGAGATATTTTTGAATTCTAAATTTTCAATTTGTATAGGAGTTGTTCGTAATTTTTTAAATTTTAAATTCATATAAATTACGAGAATTATAACCCAAAGTTCGAATGATTTGTTACTGAGTATGTACCAAACAATGAGAAGAGAGCGATTACTCCCACAAAAGTAACGGTTTTTCTGGTAAGGCTTCATAATCTCCATGTAATATTCCTGTGTCACATGCGGACATCGTGAAGTGGATGTCTGAACTTGCCTCTTGACTTTGATATTGTGACAGCTATACTCTCGATTGCGGAGTTGTTGTTTTTTATTTGCTTTTTAAGCTTTAATTTATCAAAAATCGTCGCTTTTGTTTCTTCTGCATCTACTGGTTCTACTGGTCTAAGCAGTTTTCATATTTGGTGTAAGCCGAGGATTTAAAATTTTTTGGTAGATGTGAGTCATCAGATTCTACTCTTGCCTCATTTGAAGCCTAGAGACGTGTCTAAAAATTGTCGAAATTTTCTCCTTTGATTTCTAATGCCGATTCAGAGTTGTCTTGAATCGGCGAATTTCGAGTGCAGTATCTGATTAAACTGTCACTCTTAACAACGAATTTACTGTATGTAATGCGTAGCTGCAGAAACGTGATGGGAAACCGTTAGATTTAAGTAGACTATGCATTTTGTTGAAAATAACATTAGATGAGATATTTTTGAATTCTAAATTTTCATTTTGTATGGGAGTTGTTCGTAATTTTTAAAATTTTAAAATCATATACTTAAATTACGGGAATTATTACCCCAAGTTTGAATGATTTGTTACTGAGTATGTACCAAACAATGTTTGTTTTTCTACAATATATTTTGCACAAATCAATATTGTTGTATTATTTCAGTTTGATAACTTCTATTTTTTATTTTTTTACATTTTCCATGATTTTTATTTAGAATTTTTATAAGCATGTTTTTTGTTTATTTACCTAACAATATGTTTTGACGTTTTTACAATATTGAACATAACAAAATTTGTTACTACAGTCTAATTGAGCAATAGTTGTTACTTCTTAATCCTTAGATGTTAACTATATTTTTGGATATCTTATATATAGTATAATTATGTTCTCTTTTTGAGCTATTTTAAATTTTGAAATGTTCATTTTGTCTGTAATTTGATGTGTTTTTCAATTCTTCCTAATGCAAAATAGCGGGATTTTAAATTCAAATTTTACCAAATGTTATTGTATTTATCAAGTTTTATAGTTCATGTTTAATTGTAGATATACTTGTACATAAAGGATCAAGATGAAGAGACGAGTTGCAATTAGGGTGACTGTCTGTCCGTCCGTTCGTCTGTGCAAGCTGTAACTTGAGTAAAAATTGAGTTATGCAAGCTGTGACTTGAGTAAAAATTGAGTTATCTTTATGAAATTTAGCACACATGTTTCCTGGTATCATAAGATGGCTAGTACAGCAGATGAGCGTAATCGGACCACTGTCACGCCCACAAAACGCCATTAATCAAAATCAAATAAATTCCATAACTAACCTTCACAATAAGATACATGACTGTTATTTGGTGTACGTCCTTAACCACTAAAGCTATAGTGACAAAATTTACTGAGAACAAATATTTTTAGCACGTCTATCGATAGCGTCAAAATGGGTGAATTCGGGTGAATTCTTACTCCCCATATAACGATACTGTTAAAAACTACTAAAAGCGCGATAAATCAAGCACTAAACACGCCAGAGACATTAAACTTTATCTGAGATGACTTTGTAGGCTAATTAGGCACCGCCCACTTTTAGGTAAAAACCCATATCTTGGAATCTGCTAAACCGATTTCAACCAAATTCGGTACATAACATTCTCAATACACATACATACGCCTATTACCAATATAACACCATTTTAAATTCCATCTGACTCTTTCACATTTCACTATTCAAATCAAGCAACAACTATGCATAATGCGTTTAAAGTATGCCAACTTGTAATCAAAAATTGTCTGAATCGAACCAAAACTGTACAAGCCCCTAGGTACTGAATATGTGGACCCCAGTGCCTATGTTGACTTTTTACCGAAAACATCGGTCAATGTGTAAGATTTAGAATTGAGATTCATATAATAATATAAATAAATGAAACTCTCTTTAATAATATGGTTTGTGTCAAAGATGGGTTGAATCGGATCAATACTTTTTTTAATATAAAGTTTTGCCAACACCTGAAGAAATTTCGCGCGCTTTGATCCTTGCAAGTTAGGTTAGGTTAGGAGATCGATTCTAAAAAGAATCACACTTGGACAGCTTAAACGCCGGTTCTTTTTGGTACCTAAAAACTCCTATAAGCTGGATAAAATCGACAAAGCGCTTTGTGCCTATATCCTTTCCGGCTAAGTCTTCGGTCCGCCGAAAGTGTGATTGCCGAGATGTTTCAATCTCAGCCGAGTAAAAGGTGGACAGTGGAGGAGAAAGTGCCAGGATGTTTCCACATCACCCTCCTCCATACAACTTTTACAACTAGCATCGGGTAGTATTCTAAGCCGTACCGCAAGAGTGCCCATTGGACAGTGTCCAGTGAGAACTATTACCATAGCGGCGAGATGAACTTTGTTCAAGGCTAGAAGTTCTTCCGACCTTCGTCGATCCACTTTCGGCCAGGATTATCTCACAGTCGACACAGGAGTTGGTCGTCGACCAGCGTCTGTTGAGTGCACGCGAGGTCCATTGATCCAAAGCTAGAACGCAAGACGTTAACGGAGACCCAACTCGAACCCATTCCGATGTGAGCGGGGCAAGGGTGCCCCCCCTGGCTGGCTCATCGGCTTTGCAGTTACCAGCGATTCCGCTGTGACCAGGCACCCAAACAAGCCTGATGTTGAAATAGCCAGATGCTATCTCTAGTAAGGACAGACACTCTAGTATTGCCGCCCTACTATCGGAGTCGATGCTCACTTCTACAAACGAGGCTGCACTACGCAGCAGTACTTCTACCGCCACCTTTATAGCAGCCACTTCCGCTTGAAACACACAGTGGTCCGGTAGCCTGAAGCTAAGATTGACGGAGAGCTCCTTGCAGAAAACCTCCCCTCCAGCTTTCGCTCCTGGCTTCGACTCATTCGTAAAAAAGCTCACCGCGTTTCTTCTCTAGCGCCTTTTTCCCATCCACATCTCCCTCGTGGGAATATGAGCAGAGAAGAAGCCGCCTCGAGGGGCCTCTGTTACGCACTGATCCAAATTTTCAGGAATGCTACTGAAGGAGGAGAGAATTACGGCGTGTCCTTGTTCGGACCTCTTCATAAGCCCAGCTGCCCGGCGGCTTAGAGCACATTTCTCAGCTATGTACCTGCCGGCAATGTTCACAGGTGCTATGTTTAAAATAGCATTAAGAGCTATCGTTGGTGTGGTCCTGGCAAGTTGCGAGAGTATAAAATGTTCGGTTACACCCGAACTTAAAATTTCCTTACTTGTTTAATATAAAGGTTTGCCAATACCTATGAGTTCGCCAGAGAAATGGCTTTGACCGCTGCAAGTTGCAAGGACATTAAATGTTCCGTTACACCCGAACTAAGCTCTTCCGTACTTGTGATTTTTATTGTTTTGGTTTAATTGTATTTACAGTATCAGTCAATTCTGATATTATTTCAATAACTTCTGAATTTGTTGTGAAATATTTATTGTTATTTATTACAAGTTCGTTCAATTTATCAATAATTTTTACAAGGTCATCATGGGCTGGTGTTCCTGCTATCCATTAATAAAGCGTTTCTAATTCATTTATTTCCTTTTTCTGCCTAACATGGTTTTGTTTTAATCCTTCTAATAAAGTTTCAATCACCAAAATTTCAGATTCTGTTTGTTGTGTAGTAATTCTTAGGTTGTCATGATCATAATCAATGTTATTATAACGGAAATTTTTCTCAAATTGAGATAAATCAGTAATGTGCATTAAGTCTCCGTATTCCTCATAAATGGAAACATTCCCATTTTCAATTAGTACATAGTGTTGTCGCGTGTGGTCTATATCATCATGAGCTGATCAGTATTGCCAAAAGTAAAATGATGTTATTAGAAACCTATAAGAAATTTTGATTTTATATTATCTCTATGAATAACTCGACGAAGCTGCAGAACCCTTGCTCCTGGCCACTTCCGACCAGGTCTCACCCGGCTTCGGCAACATCGGCGTTATTGCCTACCACACGGGTGCCAGAGGGGCAGGCGCCGAAGTCGCAGGAGTCGCCATTGCTCTGCTCGGGATCCCCCACAACCTCTCTTAAGAACATCCGCCTCCCCGCGAAGATGGGCATTCTCCGCGATTAATTTCAGGAGAAGTGCCTTATACTTTGAGAAAAGCTCTATGGGTCTCTTCATGGAAGAAACCTCAAGGTTCTTCGCCCGAATACTACTGCGCTAACCTCAGCTCTTACAGCTTTCACCCCTGCAACATGGCTGATAGCGTCACCAAAACGCATGACGGGTGAGCTAAGTGGTTTAGTTTTCGGCGCATGAAAATTCTGCGATAAGGACCGCGAAGGGGCTGATGGTGCTTGCTTCCAAACATGCGCATCTTCGCGGCCAGGTTGACGACCTTAGAGGAAGCAGTGGGAGTTATTCCTCGCCGCCAGGCAAGTCAATGTCGTCCTAGAGCCTACGGAGAAAATTATGTCCGCCCTCTTGAAGGCAGGAAGGTGCTATATTAAGTGGTTCTCCTTCCGGTTGTGACCGGAAAGCTCCGATGCTGGCTGATTTCGGTGTATGGGTTTTGACCATAGAGTGGCTGAGTGTGGGGCAAGTCAGATCTGTGCAATCAGGAAGGCCACAGAGCTGCCGATTGCGTCAATGCACCCCATTGTCGCAATTGCGTGATTAAGGGTAGACCACCTGGGCATCATATGATTTCGGCTGTCCCACAGCTTCCTCTAAGGGCGTCAACCTGGCCGCGGTGGGTAAAAACCTCTACATTGTGTATGAGCCGAGTGGGTGGTATAGGTTTGATGGGTCTAGGGGCGTGAGTGACATCGACGTGATGCTTATGGATCAGAAATCAGATAGGGTGTTTTCAGCAAGATGGGCGGCTAAGGCAGCGTGGGGTTGAGTGATCATAATTAGATGGAAATTTACTGCCAAATCCCCTTCTCGCCTCTCGGTATGAGAGTCCATTGCGGCGATGGCGTACCTCTGGTATCGACTGGAACCAATATGGACGATCTGTTACGGAAGCGGAATTAGGTATTCCGCTTAGAGTGTTCGAGGGCTAAGGGGTAGGGGGAGCAAATTTCTCGGCTATTAGAGGTAGTGTGGGGGTGAAAGTTAGAGTACTTAGGAACGATAATAGTTTTGTGGTTAGGAAAATCAGGTGGTGAACACGTGAGTTAACCTCGAAGAGGAGGAGGTCAGGCGCTTGAGGCGAAAGTTTCAACACTTCATTTATGATAAGTGCTTGTGGGAGGGATATTTTCCATGTGAGTGGAAAAGGGCCAGGGTCCTTACTCGCCTGAAGTCCCCCGATAAGATCAGGATTGATCCTCGTTTTTATCGGGGCATCAGTCTCCTTCCAGTGCAAAGTTTGGTGGAACGCCTTGAGGAGCCAACGCGGGGTATGTGATCGGATATGCAGTATGGGTTCAGGAAAGGACGCCGTGTTGAGGATGCCTGGATGTATGTTCAGAGAGCAGTTTGGGACAATGTCAACGAATATGTCCTTGGCGTATATATTATCTTCAAGGGGGCATCTGACTACCTGGGATCGGGTGATTGAACCATCGAAGGAGCTTGGCTGTACAGAAATTACTCTCTGCCGCAGCAACTTTTAGCACAGAAAAGCCTCCATCGTTGGAATGAATGCGAGTGTGGAGGTTGGGGTGGCCCGCAAGGATCCATCTGTGGTTCATGTATTTGGAATCCTATGATGGACTCTCTGCTTGGACACCTCGAACCATTATGTAGGTGTTGTGCGTACGCGGACGAAGTTCTTTTTTTTTTTTAGTTGAAGGTCAATCAAGCTAGCGGAAGAATGATTTTTAGCAATTGTCAACAATTGGAGTTGTATATAGTTCCAATCTTTTGAAATTACTTCACTCACCACTCCTTAATATCGTACCCAACAACTTCCAAAATGAATTTATCATATATAATATTTAAGAAACCACTCAATATGACAATCACGCAGCGCAAAATTATATAAAAATGTTTTATATGTAAAGAAAATGGAATTATCCGGATGAGTTCCGCTGATGTAAAATGCTGCGACGGGAATCAATCGTTGACCGTATGTTCGCTTCGAACTGGATACGAGGAAAGAGACCGGCCGCTTGAAAATCTATGGTTTTGTTGATGGTTGGTGTGGTGATCGATAGGTGTGTTGGGTTATCATAGATTGTGTTTGTTAATGTGGGAGGTGTGTTGGTCTGTATGGTTTTCGATTGTCCGTGTGAATAGGGTTAGCATCAAGTACGTGACGCAAGTCAAATACTTGGGATTGGCCATGAAAGAAAGAATGTGTTTTATCCCACACTTGGTGAGTGTGAAGGAGCGACTGCTGGCGATTGTCGTCAAAGTCAGCCGCAGTTTATGGAGTGATTGGGGCCTCAGGCGTCGCGCGGTTCGTACCATATATCGTGGCCTATTCCACTTATGGAGCTGCTACACGGTGGGTCTTGGGACGCCAAAAAGTACTCTCTGTACAGCGCTGTATGATGTCCGTTTGCCAATGTATCGCTCCGTCTCAGCTGATGCGATTTAGGTTTTGTTAGGTGTGCCACCTCTTGACCTGATTGTTATAAAGCGTGCTGTTGCATTCAGGTTAAGAAAAGGCTTGAGTGTGTCCTTGCTGCAGAATAAATTGGTTTTTGATCTTCGAAAGGATAATTAAAAAGCAAGAGACTTCTAGACGGTAGAGAACGTTGGGACAATGGACGTAATGATGGGTGACCTTCGAGTACATCCGGGACGTTAGGTTTGTAGAAGGAAACCCAGACTTCAAGTTCAGTCTGAGCCTGGGCTTCCAGCTTACGGGATACGGACCTCTGAACGCATTTCTGCATTAGAAGCACCTTTCCGGGGTTTATGTGTGCTGCGAGTGTTGAGTATTGGGCGCATGATATTATAACGGAATGTTCGATGTACTCTGATAATATGGAACCTTGGGGGAATGGGGGTCAGTTGGACTGATGGACGGTTAGAGTTTAGCGGTGTGATCACCACTAGTCGGAATGCCAAACAGTTAGGGTCGATTGATAGGTGTACGCGTGAATTGTTTAGATGGCGGAGTCAATTAACTGAAAATCGGGGTTAGATTTCTTGGGTGAGTAATGTGTCTATTTGATGAGAAGTAGGGATTTAATCCCTGGCTCTTAGAGTTCGCTCCAACCTGCTCATGCGGGCTGGACCTTCGGGGAGTATCGTGGTGGTTGTGGTTGATACCCAAATGCGGGAAGAGTGTTTTGATCACGCAATGTGGAGTTGCACTGCAACCAAGTGCCGGACCCAAAGTACGGCAGAGGTTTTAGATAGGCCTCGAATCCTACCAAGGTGTGTCCATTCCACACTACAAATCGGTACTGAAAAATGTTTGGCATTTTTGGGGCGCTGATCAACGCATTGTATTTATAAGCTGTGCTTTTGAGCACCGTGGAGTTAGGCTGTCGTCAGCTGGTACCCACGTTAAACACACCGGACGTTGTCCGTTTGACTTCGGTCGAGTAAGCGTCGCGTCCTTGTTTCGTCAAGGCTGCGTGCATTAAACTTGTTGGGCTGCATTTTAGCGTAATTAGTATGCGTGTTCACTGTCCATTCTTCATTCCTACACATGCATATATGTGGGATCACACGGACAGTGAACACGTAGTGGACAGACCTACTAACGTACGCCAAAATACAACGCTAACGAACATGAAAGCAAAACGATAGTCAAGGCATCAACCAAGGCGCGCTCATCCGGAATATGTTGTGCAATGCGATATGTGTGACGCGATCTGTGCGGTTTGTGCGATTATTGGCCGGGATTTTCTGTGAAATAAGTGTAAAAAGATTTTAAGTAAAATACAGTAAATCAAAGACTCTTTTTTTCTTCAAAATCAAAAACTTTGTAACATTTTTCAACTAACTGCACAGAACCATCACGAAGTATTATATAATATAATAGCTTGATTGCGCCGTTGCTCGGGCACGAAGTATTTATATAAATGTATGTACATATATACGAAAGCGGTGAATGGCGACGCGCAGACCAGCAGTGAAGCAACAATTTCGAGGCTGCGCACTATAAGCGACGTGTAGACCAGCAGAGAAGCAACAGCAAAATTATTGCGAAGCAGAGGTGACGAGCAAGCAGCATCAGCAACGAGTACAGTCAACAGCCGCTATCAGTAACTGCAGATTAGTATTACTTCTTTTAAATTATTCGAGTTTTGATTAATTGTTTAGATCGAATGAGAAATGCTAATTTGAATTTGTCAAATGTTTTAGTTGTGGTGACGCGTCACACATTGCACATTATTGTTCCCGCAAACGAATTACTTGTTTTAAAGAAGGCATAGATTTGTTATCGCGCAACAGAGTGCAAACAGCTTGGAAAGTCCGTCAAGATAGAGAAAATCAACGTAAACACAATGACAGATGATGAAATACCCGCGCTGGTGAAAGCTAAAAGTGGCCTCAAATTCAAAGATTTACAATTCAGTGAACCCAACAAAATGCCGAAAACGGTGTCTGCGCTAATTGAAACTGGGTTGGACTTATCCTCGATGCGCTACGATACTTTGATTATGTTACAGTTGGATATTAAAATGGACAAGGAAAGACGAAGGTAAGTTGGAATAAGATGGTGAAAAATCAGATTCCAGAATTAATCAGGAAATTCGGAAAGCTGTGTCAAAAGGTTCACAGCTTGCCAGTTAAAATAAAAATATTGGTTAGTGACGACCAACCAGGCTACGAAAGGCCCAGGCGAATGTCTTACGAAGACAGTTTTGTGGTGGATGCACAAGTTGCGGAGTGGCTAGAGTAAGAGATCATTAAGTCCAGCACTTCCAACTATGCATTACCGATCGAACTGCAGTAAGCGGCTTTGCTGCGATTACAGGCGGTTAAATGTAAATAAAATTGGAGACAATTTTCCTATGCGAACTCATCCAGAAGTTGCATCTAGTCCTGCGAACTGCAGCTGCAAATGGGTTACAAATATCATGGAGGTGGCTAAATGAGCCTACGTTGCCCCGAAAACCATACACACCAACACACCTCTCACATCAACAAACACAATCTACATCACACATCACCTCACGCAACATACACCTCACACAATGACACCACCATCCAGAATAACCCAACACACTTGCTGATCACCCCACTAACCATCAACAAAACAATCGAATCGTTAAGCGGCCGGCTCGTTTTTTTTTTGTATCTAATTCGAAGCGAAGACATCGTCAACGTTTTTTGATTACAGTCGGTCGAGTACCTGCAGCAGTCCACATCAGCGGAACTGATCCGGGCACTTCCATTTTGTTTTTATATTTACAAGTATATAACAAATTTATATATTTTTATGCTGCGTCGCAAGTGATTTTTGTATTGAGTGGTTTTTAAATATTATATATAATATCTTTTCGAATAAACTAATTCGAAAAGGTTGGAATTATATACAGGAGGATATGCCAATTTTTGATGAGAAGTGTCGAATTTTTAGGGTACATCGTTGAGATTAATAACATAAGACCGTCAGAAGCAAAGACCAGTGCGGTAAATAATTTCCCATTGCCACGTGATCGAAAGGAGATGCAACGATTCTTGGGGTTGACGTCGTAATTCTGAAGATTTGTCGAAGGGTATGCAGTCATAGCTAAACCACTCTCTGATTTGCTGAGACAAGATATCAAGTTCGAACTAAAAGATGAACAAGTAGCAGCCATCGAGCAATTGAACGAAAGCACCAGTCCTCAAACTCTACAATCCTAAGGCGGTTACCGAAGTGCACACGGACGCTAGCATGGTCGGCTACGGAGCAGTGTTATTTCAAAAAGACATCGAGGATCAAGCGTTCTACCTAGTTTAATTTATGAGCCGAAAAACCAAACCTGCTGAGGAGAAACATAGCTCATATGAACCACAACCTTTAGCTGTAGTAAAAGCCGTCAAGAAATAGCGTATATACTTATTGAGAATAAAATTCAAGGTGGTAACGCATTGTAGCGTTACGTTTCGTTAAGAGTGGACATTATTTTAACCACACTTCGATTTTAAAACTGAACATAGGAGCACACAGTCGAAATTTTTGGGTCCATATAAACTCGTCATGAAAATGGAGCATGGAAGATACGAAGTCCTTAAAGTTGGCGATCACGAAGAACCGGGACGCACCACAACAATCACTAAACACATGAAACTCTCCATTCGAGCCGAATAAAGCCGCAGGAAGACCGAATGCGGGATCGCACGGACACCGAAAACGTAGCGGACAGAACTCCTAACGTACGACAAAATACAACCCTGACGAACAGAAAGCAAAACGAGCAAACCGACAGTCGCATACAGTGAGTAGCAAGGCATCAACCAAGGCTCACACAACGAGTACAAACGGATCGAAACAAGAGGAACAAGTGTTTTGAACTGAATAAATTAAGATATACTAAACTTCAGTAAAGTGAAATCAAAAGAACTAAATAAAATAAAATGTTTAAGTGAACTAGAATTGAATGCATTGTATAATGAATTGTTTCTACATATATAATTAATTTATGCATAAAATATGCAATTATGCTTATTGATATTGTCGTTGTAAATGACCACCATGGCGAATTTCTTTTTATTTCCTGTTTTATGGGAGTTAGTATATTAATATTGTTACACTCTCGCAACCTCTAGCTACAGAGTATAATAGTTTTGTTCACCTAACGGTTGTTTGTATCACCTAAAACTAATTGAGTAAGATATAGGGTTACATATATATAAAAAATCGCAGAATTATCAGTTATACCTAATCAAGCGATTGAAGCTATCATCACTGACCATATAACCTTTTCGATTTTTTTCGTTAATTTCCTTATCTCAGCATGGATTTCGTAAAGGGAATTCGACTATAACAAACTTACTTGAATTTGTAAACCATGTATCATTGGGTTTTAGGGAACATAAGCATACGTATGTTATATACACAGACTTTAGCAAAGCTTTCAATAAAGTAAATATCTCGATTCTCATACATAAACTTGATCTGCTGGGCTTTCAGCCAAGATTCCTTCAATGGGTATCTTCCTATCTTTATAATAGAACACAACGAGTGATATTTGAGGATACACCTTCAGATACAATCAATGTTTCTTTAGTTGTTCCGCAAGGTAGTCATCTTGGCCCGATTCTGTTCTTGTTGTTTAATAACGATATCTCTTCAGTAATAGAATTCTCAAAAATTTTATTATACGCAGCCGACGTAAAGCTTTCTAAATCATACACTTCAACTGAGGAAAGGTGTCTGTTGCAAACAGACTTGAATAATTTGGTTGCATGGTATGATAGAAATGATTTGCCATTGAATCTCAATAAATGTAAGATGATGTGCTTTTTCCGTAGATCTGTGCACCACTCTTCTTATGTAATAAAACACCATATTCTAGAGCAAGTTTTTAACTATGTTGATTTGGGAGTTAATATGGACCCTAAGCTTAATATCAGTCTTCATATTGATACCATGGTCTTGAAAGCAAAAGCTGTCCTCAGTTTTGTTAAACGTTGGATAAAGAATTTAGAGATCCGTATATTACTAAAACACTTTATACAACTTTGGTTAGACCTATATTGGAATATGGCTCTGTTGTATGGAACCCTTGCTACCAAATCCATTCTGACAAGTTAGAATCGGTTCAAAAACAATTTTTACTTTTCGCCTTAGCGCATTTCCGATGGGATGCTAGGGTAAGTCTACCTCCATACACTAGTCGTTTAAAAGTTATTAATCTACCTACACTTTCTAGTCGTAGGGAAATGCTTGGCATAATATTCTTAGTGAAAATTTTGAATGGACCTGTTTGCAGTTCTTTTTCCTGTCTGAAATTAAATTTAATATCCCGGTTCGCCTTTCGACTCAGTTTAGACCTTCACTGCTAAAACCCTGTAGATCAAATTTTGAACTAAACGAGCCATTCCGCCGTATATGTCATGATTTTAATTCTCATTCCAGCACATTTGACTTATCTGACTCACTTTTCAAAATTAAAAAGACTTTATTGTTTTCTCTTAATAAATGAAAATCTAACAATTTATTATATTGTAACTTTAGATCTTGGCTGTTGAAATTTTTGTTTCTATAGCTGAGCAGTTTTAGATCTCAACACTTAAAAAACTCTCTTGCCTTTTCTGACTCGAGGGTAATCGTTGGGTTATTATTATTATTATAATTAGGATGAAGAGACGAGTTGAAATCCGGGTGATTGTGCGTCCGTCTGTGCAAGCTGTTACTTGAGTAAAAACTGAGATATTTTTAAGAAACCTGGTACACATGTTTCTTGGTACCGTAAGGTATGGTTGGTATTGCAGATGGGCGTAATCGGACCACTGCCACGCCCACAAAACGCTATTGATCAAAAACAAATAAATTGCCATAACTAAGCTCTACAATAAGATACAAGACTGTTATTTGGTATACAACACCTTAGGGAGTAGCATCTGCAGTTAGAAATGTTAAATTGTATAGCGGTACTGTTAAAAACTACTAAAAGTGCGATAAATCAAGCATTAAACACGCCAGAGACATTAAATAACCTCTGGGATAGTATGATATGATTTTATGGGAATCGACTAGTATCGGATTACAACCACGCCTATTTCCCATATAACACCATTTTAAATTCCATCTGATTCTTTCACTTTCCACTATGCAAATCAAGCAAAAATGATTGTATCGGGGTAAAGCTTTGCGTGAATAATGTTGACTTTTTACCGAACGAATATGTTATCTTTACCCGAGGAAAAGGATAGCGCATTATTCGATTACATAGAATATTCCACAATTTCGGACGCAATTCGGAGCCTTATGCCACCCCACCCGTCACTCTATACTCTTTTGGCCCTTCATTCGTGTCATAGAGCAGCAGTCATTCAGATAAGTAGCTCTTTATCATGTTCAGCAGATAGTATTTGCAATATAAGGAGCCAGCAAGCCGAAATAAACACGTTTTTTACGACAAAAGTAACGACCGCTCAGTATAATTTATTGCCGCATATCCCCCTAAGTGGAGGTGGACTTTGAATATATGTTTATGTACAGATAGGTGCTCGTGATAGGTGCTTGTGTGAAAATGGCCAAGTTTTATAGTCTGAAGATTCCACAACTGAAAAAGGAGCTGGAAAAACATGGCTTGGCAACAAAGGGAGTAAGGTCCAAATTACAGTATGACTCTTTGCAAGAAGACCTAAAATGGCAAGGTGTAATTCAATGTGTGGCTGCTTTCATAGAGTATGGAAAAGCGCAAATGGGCAAACCTCCCGAGTACTTATGGTTGTTTTAAAGCTTAGAATTCCTGAAGCTCGGAATGTGCAGTACAAAGATTCAAGAGGAGGGCACTTGGGAATCACGAAAATCTTGGAGACAGACATGGCTTTCGTACAACAATGTGTACTACAATAAAAGCTAAAGAACCACCAACACATATGGTTTTCCATGAGTTAGCCAAATTGCTCATGATTACAAAGAATCTTAAAATATTTTATTACCTGAGGAGAAAAAAGATATATTTTACACTATCTTTATGGGCATTAAAATGAACAAAGCAATATAAAGGACTGATTTCATCAACATTTTTCCATTTTTTGTTTTGTTAATTTTTTCGGTTATTTTAATTCTTTTTTACATGTTAATGTGACAGAAAACATACGATTCTGACTGAAGAGCTTAAAGCTATCGATGCGTTCAGTGCAATCCATCGTGGTACATTACAGAACACCACATAATTTCAATGGTTTCTTGAGCAATATTGTAGTAAATAAAACCATTTGCTTTGGAGTAAAAATTGGAAATACGGTTGACACACATATGGTTTCTGTGACATACTGCAAGTAGCTAGTAGAACCTGAGGACGGCATAGGATACATTTTATCTCTTTATGTTAAAAGTCAAAACATTTATACAAAAAGTATACTTCAAATCATAAGCATGTGTTCAAAATGCATATAAGAATCATTTGAATATTTTATTACTTCAAAAACAAAATAATAATAATAACAACACATAGCTACTATAAGAGTATAGTATTTTTCTTATACATATATGGATTATACAAATTGTTGCTACTGAAAAAGGCGGTTTTTTGTGAGGACGCACCATGTGGAACCGGTAAGACAATTTTAATGTCACAACGGAAAATCAAGTTGGCATTTGTATCATCGAGGCATTGTGGTTACTTTGATAGATTATAAGCGAACGACCCTCAAGCATTGATAACAAACCAAACTCAGCATCTAACAGAAGAAATTCCGGAATAGCAAAATAGCTCATAAATATTCTCGAAGCATTGCACAGCGATGAACTTTTCGGTTGTGCTGTTCTACCACTGCCTGGTCATTGCCGACAGCCCGGTCGTCCTTCGCTATTTTTAAGCCAATGTGATTAACGAATGTTTATGCAATCGTTTTATGGTGATTCAACACTTCTCCATAAAAACCTCAATTGACCATAAATATATGCGAACTATTGAGAACTGATCCACATTCAGAAATAATTCTATTGATAAATATTGGGAATGCTACAATAGAACTGAAAGTAAATTCATGCATTATGCTCCCAGAAAATTCCTGCATTTCTTTTTACGAAAAAAATTAATTAATTGAAAGTATATTCCTTAAAGTAAAAGTTATCTGTTTGGATCATAACTGCCTCAGTAATCAGGCTACATTGCGGTGTTTGTAAAGATGTTGACGAAATTAAATTCTAGATACAACAGTTGTTGTCAGGCTATAAAATGTATTTTACATTATTCGCTACTATTTTTGATGAAAATGTACATTACCTAGATATACCCGGAATGACATCTCATAATTTTCGGTTGAAAATTGTTCCACTAATATTATTCAGTGTAATTTCAATCCACTTCAATTATGCAACGGTACACGTTTGGTAATCAAAATATATCAAAAAATATTACAGGATATATTATTGTAGCAATTATTTTGACTGGAAAAATTGATGGAGAAATGGTTTTCTTGACCCGTTTTCTAATGATACAGTCAGAATGTACGCGAATCGATTTTCCGTTGTGACATTAAAATTGTCGTACCGGTTCCACATGGTGCGTCCTCACAAAAAACCGCCTTTTTCAGTAGCAACAATTTGTATAATCCATATATGTATAAGAAAAATACTATACTCTTATAGTAGCTATGTGTTGTTATTATTATTATTTTGTTTTTGAAGTAATAAAATATTCAAATGATTCTTATATGCATTTTGAACACATGCTTATGATTTGAAGTATACTTTTTGTATAAATGTATTGACTTTTAACATAAAGAGATAAAATGTATCCTATGCCGTCCTCAGGTTCTACTAGCTACTTGCAGTATGTCACAGAAACCATATGTGTGCCAACCGTATTTCCAATTTTTACTCCAAAGCAAATGGTGTTATTTACTACAATATTGCTCAAGAAACCATTGAAATTATGTGGTGTTCTGTAATGTACCACGATGGATTGCACTGAACGCACCGATAGCTTTAAGCTCTTCAGTCAGAATCGTATGTTTTCTGTCACATTAACATGTAAAAAAGAATTAAAATAACCGAAAAAATTAACAAAACAAAAAAATGGAAAAATGTTGTTGAAATCAATCTTTTATATTGCTTTGTTCATTTTAATGCCCATAAAGATAGTGTAAAATATTTCGTTTTTCCCCTCAGGTTATAAAATAGATTCTTTGTTGTCATGAGCAATTTGGCTAACTCATGGAAAACCATATGTGTTGGTGGTTCCTAAGCTTTTATTGTAATACACATTTTTGTACGAAAACCATGTCTGTCTTTAGTATAATATCGTAATTTTCGTTAATTAGAGTACTCATTTAGCGAGGTATGTTTTTCAATAATTCATGAGATTAGAATATTTGTATACCAGTAATACAAGTGTCTATACTTAAAAAATTGCAACCGATCATTCCAATCGCTGACTGAGAAATAAAGCCGAAAATATTAAATAAAAATATTTATTTAAAAAGGTCTAGGCATATAATTTAACGTTATTTACATTTGGAAAAGCCGAACTCAACAATTTAACTACATTCTTTATTGGCAAAGTACCCTCATCTTGCCTTGAGAATGACGAAGTAGGAAGATCATACTCTTCAACAAAATTACCCTGCTTTTATACTTAGTTGAAAAGGAAAGAAATACAAAGCATAAAAAAACATTCATATAGTAGTTGTTTCTTTTGCATTATTTTCATGTCCTGTTTTGTATTCTGTTTTCATCACAATTTTATTTATTTTTTAACTCTTTCTACATATGTCTTTTTCATGTTGTTCGTTAAATTGCGTACTGACAAACTGTCGTTGTTCGTTGCTTAAGGTACTCAATCAAAAAAATTTCCTTGTTCGTTGTAAGCGGTTTTCGTTAAAAGGAATATTCGTTTCTTCGGAAGTGTTCAACTATTTCTGCAAAATTTTGTTTATTTTTTTTCGTATTATTATTTCGCTGCAATGCCTTTCGTTAAGGATCTAAGGACCATATATATTTACCTGTCCAATCTAGTGGGGAGCACTTACCGAATTAACCAATTTATGCGATTAATGAGAATTTTTTTTTCGCTTTATATGCACTCTAAGTCGCTCTATTTACCGTTTTTTATTGGTTTTTATAAAATCAATTTTTGACACAAGGTTTCTAGAAAATTTTATTTTAATGTGTATAGTTACCGGTGATTATCGCGCCAAACAAAACGTGCAAACGTGTTGCTCGATCCGCCACGGAATGAAAAAGAAGCCCTGTGTTCGGAGGGAACCTTTTTGTTGGTTGCTGAACAAAGTGTGGTGTCCTCATCCGTGGTGGCATTGTGTGTGGTGTAGTCATGTGTGGTGCTCGTGTGTATTAGAGTTCCTAAGTGTGGTGCATTGAGATGTGTCAGTTTTTTAGAGTAGTGTGTTGATGTGCCGTGTGTTAGTGTTGTGTTAGAGTTTTTCATTTGGGGTGACGACTAAGCCTCATTTAGACAGTAATTAATATTAAATTAAGATTCATCTGTGAATATGTCCAAAATCAAAAATATTTATTTTTATAAGTTCTAGCCAATTCTAAATACTTCATTCTGTTAGGTGCACTTATATAAGGTTTTCTTGCAGTGGATCTGCTCCTTATTAAAGTATTACGAACGATTTACTCTGGTACTGTCACACCTTGGAATTCAGTTAACATGGCTATTTTTGGTGCTGAAATTGTTAGATCCTTACCTCTTTTACTAAAAATAACTTCGTTATTAAACTGGTTGGGTGCTTGATCATTGAAAAATCTAGTGAGTTCCGTGCTCTCAACAATATTCACCATTCAATAGTTATAGTTTTGACTGAACACTACCCGTTCGGTATTCAAGCGATAAGATGGAAAAGAAAGTGTACCATCTCAAACAACGATTCTTTTTTTTAGAACTATGTTAAAGAGCCGTATGTCAATCTGCACAGTAACCAATACTCAACACATTTCAAAATGTGAAGAACTTTCCCCATAAATTTTATAACTAAACGGGTTTCGAGGGGAAATTGTTATAAATTAACCCCTCGCAGTCCTTAGTAATTTGACAACCAACAAAAACCACCCACAGAGCTTATAGAGACTTAATCTTGATACAAGTTTCATGAAACGAAGGAGCATAGGTAATGAAAAATAACTTTTTAATAAGGCAATCAGTTACTAATGTGTGCTTAGTCAGTACAGTCGCAGGTACTAAGTTCTGGATTTATTAACTAAACCAAGTGTATATAAATATATAATATTAAGCAAACGCATGTGAACTAAAATAGAAAAAACAAACAAAAGCAAAAAAAATCGATGATGTTGAAGTCAACGGGACGTGTGTGGGCAGCGAAGGCTGGCAAATCACATACCAACCTAAAGCAACAAAGCGGATGAGCATTGATTCCTAACAACTCAAACCGGTTTTCTTGACTAGATTTGGTCATGCAAAGTGATGAACAAAGTTTTTCAGAAACCACCACCGATTTCTGAGTGATGTTAATAAAATTTTGAAAAGCTTTTCAACTATTATTGACAAAAAAAATTTCACCTACAAAACAGGCAGGGACGGACAAGCGAGAGTAATGACTTCAAACAGTGAAAATTAACTTTCTTCTTTCCATAAAGAATATTTTATATTATATTTGAAAATATAAGTTTACGCGCGAACGCGCGAAAGAAATCAACCGATTAAGTGTCAATTATTAACAAAATTTCATTTCTTTATTTTTTGTGTCAATATATTCTATAATTTCAAAATTATAAATATGATTGTTCTTTAAATATTTCCAAATTTTACAATGGCCATTTTCATATATAACATTGTTAATATTTGTATAATTCTCAAAAGTAACAAGGTAAATTCCATTTATGGCATAGCCATCAACTGTATTATTTCCGGAGACTAATATTGCTCCTTATTTAATTACATCTATTTCTTTATTTTAATACTCTCGCAACCTGTTGCTACAGAGTATAATAGTTTTTTGTTCACCTAACGGTTCTTTGTATCACCTAAAACTAATCGAGTTAGATATAGGGTTATATATATATATAAATGATCAGAATGAAGAGACGAGTTGAAATCCGGGTGACTGTCCGTCCGTCCGTGCAAGCTCTAACATGAGTAAAAATTGAGATATCTTTATGAAACTTGGTAGACATGTTTCTGGGTACAGTGAGATGGTTGGTATTGCAGATGAGCGTAATCGGACCACTGTCACGCCCACAAAACGCCATTTATCAAAAACAAATTAATTGCCATAACTAAGCTCCACAATAAGATACAAGACTGTTATTTGGTACACAGGATCACATTAGGGAGGGGAATCCGCAGTTAATTTTTTTTTTTAAGTGGGCGTGGTTCCGCCCCTTTTAGGTTTAATGTGCATAACCTCTAAACCGCTAATTCCATAATAACAAAATTCACTGCAAGCAAATATTCTTAGGTGTCAACTCCGCCCACTCCCCATATAACGGTACTGTTAAAAAATACTAAAAGCGCGATAAATCAAGCAATAAACACGCCAGAGACATTAAATTGTATCTCTGGGATGGTATGAGCTGCCTTTATAGGAACCGCGTTCAAAATTTGTCAGAGGGCGTGGCACAGCCTACTTTTAGGTGAAAACCCATATCTCGGGATCTGCTTAATAGATTTTAACAAAATTTGGCGCATAACGATTTTTTCATATTTCTATGGTATAATGCGAAAATGAGTAAAATGGGACTACAACCATGCCTATTTTCCATATAACACCATTTTCAATTCCATCTGATTCTTTCACTTTCTACTAGGCATTTCAAGCAACAATGATTACATCGGGGTAAAACGTTGCGTGAATAATACGTTTAAAGTATGTCACCTTGTGACCAAAAATTGTCTAAATCGAACCAAAACTGTTCAAGCCCCTAAGTACTAAATATGTGGACCCCAGTGCCTATAGTTGACATTCTACCGAAAATATCAGTCAATCCACAAAGAAATCTCAAACGAGTATACCATTTGACTTTGCGAGAGTATAAAATGTTCGGTTACATCCGAACTTAGCCCTTCCTTACTTGTTTTCTTTTATTTTTTTACATTTACCTGTTTTTCTGGACAAAATATCTGATAGGCAGGTATTTGTATTATTAATATTACAATACGTCTTTATCATTTCTTTTTTACAATTTTTTATATTAATATATATGTTTTTGCATTTTGCAATTTCTTTGCCAATTACTAATTTACCGTCTTCTTGTGTGGCTGCTTTTTACTTCATAATATTTGCAATCATTTATAATTTTTGGATACCTTATATATAACAATTACAGCTTTATTTTGTAATATCTTAAAGTTAGAAATGTCCATTAAATCAGTTATAGTCAATCGTCCGTGTTCATTTTGTATTATATTTGTTATCTCATCTAAATGTAAAATTGCAGGGTTTAAAATTCCTATTTTTGCCATAGCTATCGTATGAACCATATTTTGTAGTTCAGTTATTAAAAACAATTAGATGTACCATTCACTATATATTCAGATTTCGAATGTATTCTAAAGCCAATAGATATACAAAATTCTACTAAGACACAATATGTTCAAGAACATATTCCTTATGCCTATTGTTATTTTATAAAGTGTTCATATAATAACCAACTGAACCGTTTTAAAATATATAGCGGTGTTGATGCCCCAAAACATTTTATTAAAATTATTTTTGATGATGTTTTAGATATTCACCATCTATATTTGTGTAAAACAGTTAAAATGCATCCACTGAATGCCGACCAACTTAGACGTCAAAAAGAGGATACAGTTTGTCATATTTGTGGAATGGAACTTTTATTAAATGATAGGGTAGCAGATCATTGTCATTTAACTGGTGAATATAGAGGTCCAGCACATAATAAATGTAATTTGGAATATCAGACAACAAATTTTATTCCAATATTTTTTCATAATTTATCGAAATATGATTGTCATTTATTTGTAAAAGAGTTGTCATCTGTTAAGGGGGATATAAATATAATTCCCTTAAACAAAGAATTGTATATTTCGATAACAAAGAAAATATATATTAATGAAAAAGATACCATTGAACTTCGGTTTTTAGACTCATTTCGATTCATGCCTTCTAGCTTAGACAGTTTAGCAAAGAATTTAAATAATAATGATTTAGAAATAACAAAGGCTTTTTTCCCTAACGACCATCACTTTGTTTTAATGAAACGTAAAGGTATTTTCCCATATGACTACTTAGATTCAGAAGAACACCTCAACGAAATTACCTGTTCGTTCACATTTCTTTAATAAATTAACAAATGAGTCATGTAGTATCGATGATTATCAGCATGCACAAAATGTTTGGACAACATTTAATTGTTCTAATTTATTAGATTATTTATTATTATATTATATTTAAAAGTAGATGTGCTACTCCTCAGTGACATTTTTGAAAATTTTAGGAAGTTTTGTAAAGGAATTTGTCGACTAGACCCATGTCAATATTATACATCTCCAGGTTTATCTTGGGATGCAATGCTTAAAATAACTAGAATAGAATTAGAATTGTTGTCTGATGAAAACATGCATAATTTTATTTTGTCAGGGATTAGGGGTGGTATTGTTCAATGTTGTAAACGACATTCAATTGCTAACAATAAACATTTAAGTGATTACGATGTGACTAAGCTTTCACATTATTTAATTTATTTAGATGTTAATAATTTATATGGATATGCTATGTCACAATATATCCCTCACAATAATTTTGAATGGGTTGAAAACGTAGAGGAGTTTAACGTTTTGAGTATACCGGAAGATTCTTTAGTTGGTTACATATTAGAAGTAGATTTAGATTATCCCATAACCATTCACAATATTCATAATGACTTACCATTTTGTTTTGAAAATAAAAAAGTTGGTTCAATGAAACATAAAAAGTTGATTGGTGATTTAGCATCCAAAATCAAATATATTATTCATTATAAAAATTTGCAACAATGTATTAAACATGGGCTTATATTAAGGAAAATTCATAGAATTCTAAAATTTAATCAATCGGATTGGCTAAAAAAATATATTGATTTAAATAATTATCATAGAACATTAGCAGCTAACAAGTTTGAAGAAAATTTCTTTAAATTATTAAATAATGCGGTGTATGGAAAAACTATGGAGAATGTAGATAAAAGAGTAAATGTTAAATTAGTACAAGATTGGGAAAATACTAATATTGGAAGAAGAGGTAGAAAAAAAATAGGTGCTAGAGCCTTAATAGCAAAACCTTATTTCCACAGTCTAAGCAAATTTTCTGATAATTTAATAGCAATTCAAATGAAGCAAGTGTCAGTTCTGTACAATAAACCGATATATATTAGTTTTACCGTTTTAGAACTTTCAAAATTTAAAATGTATAGTTTCCATTATGATTATATCAAAGAGAAATATAAAAATAATATTACTTTGAATTATATGGATACTGATTCATTCATATATGATATTCAAACTGACGACTTTTATAATGATATTCGTGTTGACATTCCAAAATTTTTCGATACATCTTCATATCCAATAGAAAATATTTTTAATTTTCCTCGGTTCAATAAAAAGGTTCTAGGTATGATGAAGGATGAATGTAATGGAAAGTTAATAAAAGAATTTGTTGGTTTAAGAGCAAAAATGTATTCATTTAGAATTGATAATGATATAAATGAAACTAAGAAAATTAAGGGAATAAAAAAATGTGTAACTTCTACATTGAGTTTAAGTGATTTTAGAAAATGTCTGTTAGAAAATAAATTGTATAATGCATCAATGTATACATTTAGATCTAAATTACATACGGTTTATACACAAAATATTTATAAAGTAGCTCTAAGCAATATAGATGATAAGCGAATTATACGGGAAAATCATGTTGATACTTATGCTTATGGTCATTTTGAAACATTATAGTAGTACTTTATTATTGTAATATAAAAAAGAGAAAAATAAAAAAAAATTGTATTTTAAATAATTTAGTTTTTATTAAATAAAATTTTTAAACATAATTGCCCACATATGACTGTGTTATATTTTTGTTTCTGTTCATAATTGTAATATATTGGTGGCTTCAGGTAATTAATCAGTTCTACCGGTGGTTGTAAATTTCCAAAACTATCAAAATATTCTTTATAATTTTTGTTTTTATAGTATGCTACCCAATGAGTACCAGGACAATCAGCATCATCTAAATTAAGAATTCCACATTCTTGTGATTTCGGCTTATTCGGTAAAGAATTTCGCATAAAAACTCCCCTGAAATGTTTCAGATGTTTACAATATTTCATTAAATCAACATCTGTTAATGGTCTTTTGGGTAGCTTTTTTATTAGTTTTTTGGATAGGGTCGTAAAAATAAACCATATCCCTTTTTATATGGCTTAAGGAATAAACCTTTACCCATAGCGATAGATTCCATATATCTATTATGGCGGGTAGCCTCAGCCAATTGCTCCTTTCCATTCTTGATATCATTTATAACTTTTGCTATAGCTGATCCAACAGATGCTATACCACCAAGTGCACCTAACGCCGTTAAAACAGGAAGGAGTGGTAAAATTCCACCAATTTTTGGGACTGGAATTTTTCTCGGTATGTTAATTTGTTTAGTTTTAAAGCTAGACTTTATAGCATCTTGTGAAATTTTATAAGCTTCATTAAATGACTGCGGCTTCTTTTTGTTAAGCATATTGATTCCTTTTTTAACTGCTACCAAAAAACATTTGTTAGATGACACTTTTTTGTTTTTCATCTTTTTACGTTTTTTACATTTAGATGTATTTCTTTTTTTATTTTTCATACCCATTCCAAATTTGAGTTTTGCTTTCATTGCATTTGTAACGAACTAAGCGTTTGCTCGTTCTTTTAAATCACTATTCTTAGATGTAACACGCTGCCAGGCTTTCTCAGATAGAACTTTATCAGCTTGGTGTCTGTTATTTATATCTTTTGCTTGGGAATATGCAATATCATGTTCCCTGCACGCTGCATCCAAAGGATTTATACCCTTATCTCCTCTTTCTAACCGTTGTCTGAGCTTTGTTCCAGGTCCACAAAATTGATATCCGGGTAAATGAAGTTCAATAGGTAAAGAATTAATCAAAATATTTACAAAACCCTGACCAATCTTCTTATGTATTAGACCCATCAGGTGATTTTTTCTTAACAATATGGTTGAGTGTGGATGAGTTTCAATTAAATGATATCTTTATTATAAAAGTGATGGTTTATATTGCTATAAATCTAGTAAACAAAATGAAAGTAGTTAAACAACGTCTCCAACTTAAGGTTAATAATGCCGACAATTATATAAATGTTAAAAATGTTACTAGACATAGTCCACTTTTACCAAATTCCATACGATCTCTAATTGTGGGTCCATCAAATTGTGGAAAAACTAATGTTATGCTCAGTTTAATTGAAAGCCCAAACGGTCTTAATTTCCGAAATATATACATTTATTCAAAATCATTATACCAGCCGAAATATATCTATCTAAAAAGGCTTATTGATCCGATAAAAGGAATAAATCTTTATACATTTAGTGAAAACGTTGATGTTATCAAGCCCACTGAAGCCAAACCGGACTCAATTTTTATATTCGATGATGTAATATGTGGAAAACAAAGTACAATACGAGATTATTTTTGTATGGGTCGTCATAAAAACATTGATTCCTCTTATTTATGTCAAACTTATACAAAAATTCCTAAACACCTAATTTGTGATAATGCCAACATGATTATTGTATTCAAGCAAGATGAAATGAATCTTAAGCATATCTATAATGATCATGTTATTGGAGATATGTTATACAAAACATTTTTAAAAATATGTACTGAATCTTGGAAAAATATATACGGCTTTATTGTTATAAGTAAAGATGATTCTATAAACAATGGTCGATATCGAAAGGGTTTTGATAATTTCATACAATTATAAAACATCCATACAAGCATATAGCAGACCAGATTCTTATCAGATATACAACTGATAGGTAGCAGATTTTTAAACACTCGTTAAAGATCATGGCAAATAAACAGATGACTGTTTTAGCAAATATTGCTAAGACCAGAAAAGTATTAAAAGAAAAAATTAAAAGAATGAAATTGGGAGAATTGGATAGAATAAACTTGTTGGAGGATACATTTAAACCCATTTCAAAACCATTGAAAGCATTAGTTGATAATTTTAAAAACTCTAATAAATATAATGTTACTAATTTTAATGATAATGATGAAATTTGGGAGGCGGACAGTGTAAAAGAAAGTGAAGACAGGCTGTAGAAAACCTAAGACAAGTTGAAAAGTATAATGATAATACTACACCAACTGAAAATGATATTTTAAGAAGAATTGAAAAAGACCCTGATCTATGGGAAAGACATAAATTTGTAAAACGCCAGTCTGAAAAACAACTAAATGAAGATTTTAAACGGGTTAAGCTTACTCACACCCATTCACTATTACAAAACATAAAATTGCTTAAAGATCTTAAAATGCTTGATACATTGTATGGCCCGAATAGGGATTCAAATGGTCGATGGCGATTTGGGTACAAACCATTAAAAATTACGTCTAAAGATGCTATACAGATCGGAAAGGAAAAATAGAAAATGACACCAGGTCTGTTTGAGTTGATATTTCATAAAAACCCCCAACATTATAAAAAGTATGATTTGAAGAGTTATCGAGAGATTTTATTAGAAACAAGTGTTCACAAACGTAATTATAACCCAAATAGTCAAATAAAGGGAACAAAATCATTTAAATATCTTTATATTATCAGGAAATTATTCAATTATAATACACACTCGTTCATAAGTGGTAGAGGTTTATTGAAATCATTCGATAACCGTAAAAATATTTATCAATATTGGGATAACCCTAATGAGTTGGTGGATAGATTGAGATTGCTTATATCTTCAACAAGTGCCGGACATAACAACCATCAAAACGAAATTATATCAATTATTGAAGAGTTGCGAGAAGCAAATATTATTAAATAATATGAGTATAAATAAATTTGGTCATTCCTCACTTGGCAATAGTAGGTCAAAAGTGAATCTAGACCGAAACAAAAATCTTAATTTGAACAAGAAGAGAATAATTAACCTAGCTGCTCCTATAGAAGATAATGATGCCATTTCGAAAGTATTTTTTTTTTTAGAAACGTTAAATAAAATGAAAAACAAATTAGAACATCAAATCAATGAAATAAATGTAATCCTGAATAATAGTATTAAAAATGATGTATCAATTCTTGAGGATCGAATAGACCAACGAATAAAAGGTGCATGTGGGGAAGAATTACATAATATAATATAAAAAAATATTTAACAACTATTGAGGACTATTTGTTGCGTTTCGTTGTGGCGAAACAACATCCTACTGACAAAGACGTTGAAGTGCTTAAAATAAAATTCCCTACTATAAAAGGACTAACAAAATGAATAACAAAAGAGCTATTGTAGAAGAATTACATAAACAAGCTAGAAAAAATGTAAACGAAGACGTGTTATTATTAAAGCAATCGATGATTTGTGGCAAGCTGACTTGGTGGTAATGACACAGTATTCAAATAGTAATAATCAGTATAAATATCTTTTAACTGTAATCGATACATTTTCTAAAAAAGCTTGGGCCGAAGCAGTTAAAGATAAAACTAAAGAAAATGTAACAAATGCAATGGCTAATATTTTCAACTCAAGTAACCGAATCCCGAAAAACCTGCAAACAGATGATGGAAAGGAATTTTATAATACTAATTTTAAAAGATTATTACAAACAAAAAATATCAATCATTATTCAATATTTTTTTCATTAAAAGCATCTATAATAAAGCGATTCAATAGAACATTAAAAGGAAATATGTGGAAAGAGTTTAGTTTTCGGGGAACTTATAAATGGATTGATATCTATAAACATCATCAGAATGACTCCAAATGATGTAAATTCCTCGAATGAACAACATTTATTGAACACCATATACAACAATTTAAAAGTTTTTCATAGACCAAAATTTAATATAAATGATGAGGTTAGAATAAATAAATATAAACATGTATTTGAAAAGGGGTATACACCAAAGTGGACAACAGAAGTTTTTAAAATAAAATCAATTAGAAACACAAATCCAACATATATACTTGAAGACTATCAAGGTAATACTATTAAGGGAGGATTCTATGAATATGAATTAATGAAAACTAAACTCCCTCATGTATATTTGGTTGAAAAAGTTTTGAGACGTCGAAACTATAGAGTTTATGTTAAATGGTTAGGGTTCCCTTCTGATCACAATTCCTGGGTGAATGTTAATGATATAAATTAAGAAAGAAAAAAATAAATATATGTATATGTAATATAAATATAAAAGTGTTTTAAAAATTATTTCAGTCAGGTATTTAATGATAACCTAACAACATGTCGATTACATTAACAATAAATGGTAATTCATCTATACTGGCTGCAAATTATTTCCCCCCCATAGAACTCAAACAAGATTATGTTTGTGGGTTAATTAGTTTTGACTCGTATCATACAATTCCAAATGTAGACAAAGAAAACAATTTTTTTCACATTGGTTCGAGTGTTATTGAGATACCTGTTGGAACATATGAGCTGGATGATATAGTTGAGAAAATTACCAACACATATGAACCTTTGAATCGAGGGTTTATTAATATAAAAGCTAATCCTAATACATTTAGAACCGAAATTATGAGCTATCTCGAAGAAGTGAATTTTAATAAAAAATACTCAATTGGTCCATTACTAAGTTTCAGTAAAAGAATATTGGAGCCAGGGATTGTTCATTACTCTGACAATCCAATCGATATATCAAAAATAAATACAATATCCGTTGAATGCAATATCATCAATGGATCATATATAAACGAAACATCTATGCATACAATACATCAGTTTTCTCTTAGAGTTAGCCCAGGTTATAAAATTACAGAAATACCTATTAATGTTATATATTTACCAGTTAATACTCGTCAAATAAGTACTCTAGTTCTTAAAGTTGTTGATCAAACGGGTAACCTAGTTAATTTTCGTGGAGAAGCCATATCGATAAGACTACATTTAAAACCTATCTAACGAAAAATAATGATAATTTTTAATAAAAAGCCACTACATACATACTTTAAGAATAGTTTTCATCCATCATCAAAAGTATTGGGTACAAAAACAAAAAATTTACGCCATAAAAAATAAAATTCTATTGTTCAACATAAAATTTATTCAACCCCATCGAGTTTCTAATAAGTCTGGGATTTAATTTAAAAAAATGAGTGCTATAATAAATGCTTTGTATAACCCCATTTTTGATAATAGTATAATAAAAAGGGATTATCATAGCTACATACACTTTTCGACTTCTTTGAAAACAAGTAATAATGAAATATTAAATTTAAATTCCATTGTGTTATATCCCTTTATCATCAACGACAACTTATAATGAGCTTGATATTTGAAAAATATGTATTTATATACTTACTTTTCTTCTTCTTCTCAGCCTTTAAAATCAATTTAATTTAACATTACCAAATAGTAATGATATTTTACAAATAAATGTTTCATTATTATTACTGAAACAAAGTGAACCTCTTTTAACGCATATGATAAAGAAATTGAAGTTTTAACAACGACGTTATCATCATCATCATCGTCATCGTCGTCATCGACCCCTATTGTAGAGACAACACAGCCATCTCCAGCCCCTACAGAAATAACTCAACCATCTACAACAATCACACCCTCATCTACTCTTGACTTTACAACTGAAGGGAAGCCCGTGAAAGTTTTTACTATAGATGAAGCTATAGAGGCATTTCGTAGAGGGATTATTGAAAAGGAATCTGATATTGGAGGAATTATTGAGGCAAAACAAGCATTTTATCGACATTTCAAATTGGAATATGATAATTTTGATATACCGATTCGTTGTACTTATGATAGTAGATATGTTGAGAAAATGTTGAGCATCAAGTGCTTTGAATATCGTGAAATTGAAACTGAACGAATTCTAAGTAATGGTGACATTGAAACGGTGTTAATCCAGGATAAAACATATAAAAGACCAAATGTAGAAATAATTGATGTTAAAAACTATAGACAAACATATAATATGGTCATTGTATAACGTGTGTTCGACGTATATAGAAAAAAATGATGAAATTGACTAATTTAATAAAAATTCTACTTCTGCACCTGTTGTATTTAAGATATGGAACAAGCTACTACTATAATCAATTGATGGATCAAAATCAAAATATAAGTAGCTTTAGAAATTTTGAAAATAGTAAACATTCTAGTTTTGAATACAACATTCCAAACACTTCTTTACATTTAAAAATAAATGTAACAATTCAATTGATAGATAAAAGTCGTCCTGAGCTGAACCCTACAACAACAACAACAAGCCAGAGACCTTGGGGATATTTTAGACCAACTTACTCCGATCAAATTACAAAGACAAATAATACAAAAAGAAGTGTAGACACCATACTCGATGCTATTGACGCTTTTAAAAATGAATTAGTTAAAAAGGAAACGAGAATTGGAGGTATTATTGAAAGTCCAGGGGTTTTCTATCGTCAATTCAATTTAGTTTACGATAATTGTGAAATTCGAATTAAATGCTCTTATTATAGCAATTATAAAAAGCGTACTCTAAACATCTATTGCTTTGAATTTCCGGAAAACAATACGGAGAAATTAACTGATAGAGAAGCATTACATGAACGCACTTCATACGATATAAACCCAACAATAATTCATGTTAATCGTTATTATCAATCATTACATATGAAGGTACAGTAATCTCAAAGACATGTCATCATCAGCTGCGGATATATTAATTTTTTTAAAAAACTTTGGACATTTTTTACCCGAAGGGCAGAAGAAAAGACTTTTAGATATTCATTCGAAAATCGAGTATAGAGATAAATTAAGTAAAATAAAGAATAATTTCGGTGAACATTACGAAGACTGCGTTTGGTCGAATTCTAATTGCAGAGCTGGTCCAGACACTTGCCATTGCTTATTACTAAATCGCCTGGACGAGGAAGCCTACATCATTTTAGATATTTATACAAAAATTTATAGTCAATTTGTAGACACTTATACAAAAATTTATAACCAATTTCACTGTAAACATTGTAAATAAATCACATCTGAAAAACACCTCTTTCAATAAAAATAATTTTTATTTTATTTTATTTATAAATTTAATTTATTTTTTATTTTAATAAATTATGCGCCCCGGGACCTTCCAAATCCCTTACACGGGTCTATCTAAGCACCACAAGCACAAAACCACAAAATATACAAAATTATTTTTTCCCTTTTCACTAAAATGGTGTAATATTTATATTTATATAAAATTCTCACGCTCGCACACAAACACACACACACACACACGGGAGCACTGCGACAGTTTTGCGGTTTTGCGGTTTTGTAGTTTTGCGGTTTTTTCCCGTTGCACCAAAGTGGTGCAAGGAAAAGTACGAAAATGGTGCATGCAGGCTTGCACCAAAGTGATCTAGAACCGGCATCTCTATACTACTACCCATTTTTGAAACAAAGACATATTATTATCGATAGTTTCATTTATTTATTCTATTATATGAATTTCAATTATATATCTTACACAATGACCGATATTCACGATAAAAAGTCAACTATAGGTACTGGGGTCCACATATTCAATACCTAGTGGCATGAACAGTTTTGGTTCGATTTAGAGAGTTTTTGGTCACAAGGTGGTATACTTTAAACGTATTATACACGCAAAGTTTTACGCCGATATAATCACTGTTGCATAGTTGAAAATTAAAGAATCAAGTGGAATTTAAAATGGTGTCATATAAAATATAGGCGTGGTTGTAATCCGATTTCGCCCATTTTCGCACTATAACATAAAACTATAAAAAGAATGTTATGTACCAAATTTGGTTGAAATCGGTTAAAAAGATCCCAAGATATGGGTTTTCACCTAAAAGTGGGTGGTGTCACGCCCACTGTCTAATTTTGAACGCGGTTCCTATAAAGTCATCTCATACCATCCCTGAGATAAAATTTAATGTCTCTGGCGTGTTTAGTGCTTGATTTATCGCGCTTTTAGTAGTTTTTAACAGTACCGTTACATAAGGAGTGGGCGGGGTTGTCACCCGATTTCACCCATTTTCACACCGTATGTAGAGGTGCTAAAAACATTTGCTTCGAGTTAATTTTGTTATTATAGCTTTAGTAGTTTAGGAGATATACACATTAAACCTATTAGGGGCGGGACAACGCCCACTTAAAAAAAAATTTTAACTGCAGATGCCCCTCCCTAATGTGATCTCGTGTACCAAATAACAGTCTTGTATCTTATTGCGGAGCTTAGGTTTGGCAATTTATTTGTTTTTGATTATTGGCGTTTTGTGGGCGTGGCAGTGGTCCGATTACGCCCATCTGCAATACCAACCGTCTCACGGTACCAAGAAACATGTCTACCAAGTTTCATAAAGATATCTCAATTTTTACTCAAGTTATAGCTTGCACGGACGGACGGACAGACAGTCACCCGGATTTCAACTCGTCTCTTCATCCTGATCATTTATATATACATAACCCTATATCTAACTCGACTAGTTTTAGGTGATACAAACAACCGTTAGGTGAACAAAACTACTATACTCTGTAGCAACATGTTGCGAGTGTATAAATATAGTTTGTTAAACGAGTGGAAAGTAATGATGGCGATGCAGTTCCACATTGAGAGGAGCTGCTCCGAACACCATATTTAAATGCATGCGCACCTTGGATACTAGTTTGGAAAGTTGTAGCGAGCCACATAGTTCAAGTCGTGGTAGACTTATTGTTTTTAGAGGAGCTACTTTAGCTACTAGTAAGTGGCTTGTGGTCGTATTTCCGCTTTGTGTGCGAACATATGTAGTGGCGCAATGTGCCTTTTCAGAGCCGTCATATAAACCGTGAAGTTCGACTTTGTGCTATGGGGCATAATTTCTCCATTTTGATTTGTATCTGCGAAATTTCGTTCAGATTGTTTGCGAACTGGGACCATTTTTCTAAGTAAAGAGGTTTCACTCGATCATCCCAGTGGGTTCCGTCTAGCCATAATTCTATCTATCATAATTGACGAAAGCTGTCCTGCGCTGTCGCAAAGTTTTTCCACAGAGGATAAAATTTGGCGCTTTGTTATGGCGGATAGTGCAGATATTGGCTCTGTAGTGTAAGAAAACTGGTCAGATATCTCATCCCATTGGACACCAAGAGTTTTTGTTGTACATTCCTTTTCGAGATTAAGGAAATAAGTGTCCAACAAATTTTCTTTTGGTGTATTTTGTAGTATTTTATATTTGGGAGATTTGTGGTAACCTGGGATAAAGATTCGTATGCTTGCGGATGACTGTAACTTCCAGACAGGATATCGTCTACATACGTTGTAGTTTTTAACAATTCGGCTTCCAGAGGAATTTCTGACTTTGGGCTTTCTGAAAATTCGTGAGGTGTTCGAATGGCTAAATATGGAGCACAGTTTTCTTTATGTATATCCTTAAAAATATTAGAGTGGTCCGCCGTTATATTTCTAAATGGAAGTCCTGTCCGGTTTTGAGGGCTTGTATCACTTGTGGCAGCGATTCGTATGCTTGTGGAAGGATGTGACTTCCAGACTCTGTGCAAACGTTTGTGTTTTTAACACCGAGGTTGTCAGAAGATATTCTGACTCCACTTTCGTGAAGTGTTCGAATTATGGCGCACAATTAACGCCGAAGGTCACGGTTTTTAATTTATAGTTGCGTAATGAACTGGGGAATTTTCGGTTTTCCATTTTGTTGAATACGTATTTGAATATATGCAAATTTAAAATAAGCAGTATTAAACCTAGCTGGAGCGTGAGGCATTGAAGACAACTCTCACTTTTGTTTTTTTTTATCAGGTTTTACTTTCGCATGATGTGGCAGATAAAATAAGTAGTATTTACCCTTGATGACTTTTACGCGTGGGTTTACTTCCTCCATGTGGTTAAAATTGGGGTATTCCTCTAAGACCTTATCATATTCTGATTTTAGCTCGCCTTTTTCAAGAAGGTTTTTTCCATACTTAAAAACTGCTGTATTGCAGAGGTGCGGAAATGATCTAAAACCAGTGTGTTGGGTAATTGTTGCTTTAGTGGTAGTCGTAACACGTACCAGTAGTTGTGGCTTTGTAAAATTCCTCACAATACTGATCTTAAGGGGTTGTGATTGATATGGGGGGAGTGGGGGAGCCCTAAAATTTCCTCAATTGTATTGCGTAGTCATGGTGGTAACTGGTTCTGTACCTAGTCTACTTTGGATCAAACCAAATATAGTATTTTGGGCTAGAACGATGGCTGAAATTTTTGTAACATCTTGTAAAACCTTTTCCCTATGTTTGCTTTTCTTATGATATCTTGAAAGTATATTTGCTGATTGCGGTAATACTATTGCTTCTGCTTGTATTTTCTTATCCGCTTGGGGGGAAACTAAGGTAATGGGACAGATTTCCTTAGACGCTATAAATGATTCTTTGTCGATTAAGGCCCTAAGTTTAAACAGTTCTCCTCAGACGACTGCTGTGGGTAGTATTATCCATCTTTGATTTTTGCTGTAAAGCGTTTGCGTTTTTCATGGCTTTGAGCATGGTGCATGGTGCTTTTCGGCGTTTTTCGGTATTTTTTATTTCGGGATTTGTCCGGTAGCCCTTTTTACATTAATTTGAGGTGAGCTGAAGAAATGTATGATATATAACATTGAATGATGTCTTTTGTGGCAATATGCGCAGTTGAATTTGCTTTCACACTCTTTTAGAGTATGTGCACGTGACAAGAACTTTTTTTGTCCTCACAAAATTGTTCTTATCGGCAATACTCAATTTGTTGAATTTCTTGCAAGATTTGAGCATATGCCCCCCTGTACACAGTTTGCATGATGTTTGTTTAACATATAGTGTTCGGATGAAAACGATTGATTTGTAAAAAAGCTTATATTTAAATTGTTGTTGCTACTGGCTTGGGGTCTATTGAAGCTTCTTTTGAGGTTTTTAGTTCTAACTAGTTGTTTGTCTACCCTTTCTGCTATTCGTATTGGGTTGTTAGAAATTCTCTCATTTGCTGCCACTTTGGGCACTTTTTCCGAGATGAGAGCGATTGCTCCCACAAAAATAACTATTTTTTTGGTAATGCTGCGGTGCATATGTTTACCAGAATAGGGTTTCAGCTGTCTGTGGGAATATTTTGTGTCGATAGATGCTACAAACAGTTAGAAACAGTGGATTGTGGTCCAATAAATTTTTCTATTCTTGCTTAGGCAAGTACATTAGTATCGTTACTTTCTTATCGACCAATATTTTTTCATTTTCGTATCTTGCTTTTAGATTTCTCCACACCTGATTGAAATTATCGTTATTTAGTGCGAACTGTTTAACTATGATAAAAGTTTTGTGCATTTGATAATTTTAGTGGTGTATGTAAACGGCTGTAAACATGTCCCGGAAGGAGGGTAATTGTTCATAACCACCATGAAATATTTATGTGTCACATGCGAGCACCTTGAAAGGGATGCCTGAATTTGCTTCTCGGCATTGAATTTGTGGCAACTCTACTCTTAGATGTGAAGTAGATGTAATTGCTTTAATAAATTTTAATTGATCACTTGGCGTAAGCCGAGGATTTAAAAATTTCAGATAGATCTGAGTCGTCAGATTCTACTATTGCGTCAAATGCGGCTTAAAGACGTGTCCAGAAATTGTCAAAATTTTATTTTTGAATTCCTAATAAAGATTCAGAATTTTATTGAATCGGCGAAGACGAAAATCAAGTAATGTATCGTATTAGACTGTCACTGTCAGAAAAAATTGGTATACAAGTATGAAATATGTTTCACCCTCTTTTGTTTTATAGCTTTGAGCGTGTAGCTTCTGCAGGTGTACATGGACTCTTTTCCTCCGAAATCATTTTCGGTACTTTTCGAGACTGTGTTGTTTTAGATTCTTTTGAATCTGAGCTCATTTAGAAAATATATTGAAATAAATTAAAATTTTCTCAGTGTCGACTGATAGAATTCAAACAATAGTTTTTTATATATGTATGTGTGAAATAAAACTGTGTTAAGTAAATAAGAGTATTTAATTCGTTTAAAATTAATTTTAATTTCCTATAAATGTATGAACGTAACACTTTTAAGTTAAAATAAGTTGTTAATTCGCATTAAATAACAAACGTGCGCGTACTTTGTTCATTGATTCCGGTTCGTACTTATGTTTTAATTTAGTCTTATTTAGGAATTTATTACCAACCACACTTTTTATTTATTAATTGATTAATTTTTTTTCTATGTCCTTCTGTAGGTACATCCTAATACGTGGACTTGTAGTTATGTATTTACGTACTTGTGCAATTGAGAGCTCGTTGAAGAGATCAGTGCACTTTGCTTAATGTTTGTACGCAATCCTGCTTATTTGCTGCAAGGGGAATTGCGGAATATATGCGCTTGTGGACTTTGATGATATGATATACGCAATCGTACATCTTTTTTTTCGAAGCGATGTACGAATATATATGTATGTATATATAATTAATTATTGATGTTAATCCGCGTTTTTCTTGTTTTTTTTTGTTCAAATTTTTATTAATGTTAATTTAACGGCACCGTTTATTTAGTTTAGATATAACCGATTTTTCAAAAAATAAAATATTAAAATTTAATTGTACCCAATATATACAGGGTATATGAGCACAGGTAGAACGTATATGTCGTATATATCGTATACATATATTGTATATATGAATGTGCGTAATGTTTTCGCTATGTGTGAAGAGAAAGCAAACGGTATCTATGATTGCAGGTATTATCGCCTTCACCATACGTATATTTAAATATTTAACAAGTAAGGAAGGGCTAAGTTCGGATGTAACCGAACATTTTATACTCCCGCAAAGTCAAATGGTATACTCGTTTTAGATTTCTTTGTGGATCTTGCCGCCTTGTTCTATGTTGACCGATATTTTCGGTAAAAAGTCAGCTATAGGCACTGGGGTCAACATATTAATTACCTAGGGGCTTGAACAGTTTTGACTCGATTTAGACAATTTTTGCTCACAAGGTGGCATACTTCAAACGCATTATTCACGCAAAGTTTTACCCCGATATAATCATTGTTACCTGATTTGCATAGTGGAAAGTGAAAGAATCAGATGGAATTGAAAAAGGTGTTATATGAGAAATAGGCGTGGTTGTAGTCCGATTTCGCCCATTTTCGCACTATGACATAGAAACATGAAAAGAACGTTATGCACCGAATTTAGTTGAAATCGGTTAAGCAGATCCCAAGATATGGGGTTTCACCTAAAAGTGGGCTGTGCCACGCCCACTGTCTAATTTTGAACGCGGTTCCTATAAAGTCATCTTATACCATCTCAGAGATAAAATTTAATGTCTCTGGCGTATTTAGTGCTTGATTTATCGCGCTTTTAGTAGTTTTTAACAGCACCGTTATATGGGGAGTGGGCGGAGTTGCCACCCGATTTCAACTATTTTCACACCGTCAATAGAAGTGCTAAAAACATTTGCTCCCAGTGAATTTTGTTATTATAGCATTAGCGGTTTAGGAGATATGCACATTAAACCTATTAGAGGCGGCACCACGCCCACTTTTTTAAAAAAATTTTAACTGCAGATGCCCCTCCCTAATGTGATCCTGTGTGCCAAATAACAGTCTTGTATCTTATTGCGGAGCTTAGTTATGGCAAGTTATTTGTTTTTGATTAATGGCGTTTTGTGGGCGTGGCAGTGGTCCGATTACGCCCATCTGCAATACCAACCGTCTCACGGTACCATGAAACATGTCTACCAAGTTTCATAAAGATATCTCAATTTTTACTCAAGTTAGAGCTTGCACGGACGGACGGACGGACAGACGGACGGACGGACAGACGGACGGACGGACAGACAGTCACCCGGATTTCAACTCGTCTCTTCATCCTGATCATTTATATATATATAACCCTATATCTAACTCGATTAATTTTAGGTGATACAAACAACCGTTAGGTGAACAAAACTATTATACTCTGTAGCAACAGGTTGCGAGAGTATAAAAATGTATGGTAATGTTGGTTATATATGTGTATGTGAATTTAGCTTACATATTCTTTGCTTACTGAATATGTACTTGTATATGTATATATGCAAATTTAAGCATATGTATAAAGGCAAGCAATAATTAGGTTTTATATGTATATGGTGGAGGACTCTACAACTACAAGTACATTAACCAATTTTTTGTATATTGGTTTTTTTCCGTTAACGTTTTGGGGAAATATATGTAAGTATATATTTTCCAAATTTTTAGTGCCATTTTGGTACCCGTTGTTTCAAGACGTTTAAACGGGGTTTTCTGGTTTTACAACCAAAACGAAAATAATGAAAACGATACACTTAACTTATTTCGCATCAAGGTGTTTTTTTCCGGGAGAATTTTTGTTAAACAGTGTATGGGTTTTTTTTCCTCTCTCTAAAGGCGACCAGCTGATTTTGTTTTGTGGTCAGTTTCTCGCCCAATTTATTTTTTTTTTGGTTTTCCGTCCATTTGTTGTTTTGCAATAATATAATACTTCATACACCGTCACTATGTATTTTAGTGTTTTATATATGTATATGTACGGATATTATTTTGGTTACTATACTGCCCTACAATATTTATATACATATATATTTTGTTTGTGTTTCAGTAACTGCACTTCGTTTTCTGTCACATGTAAATATGTGTATGTATTTATATATATATTTTAATACTCTCGCAACCTGTTGCTACAGGGTATAATAGCTTTGTTCACCTAACGGTTGTTTGTATCACCTAAAACTAATCGAGTTAGATATACGGTTATGTATACATAAATGATCAGGATGAAGAGACGAGTTGAAATCCGGGTGACTGTCTGTCCCTCCGTCCGTCTGTCCGCCCGTGCAAGCTCTAACTTGAGTAAAAATTGAGATATCTTTATAAAACTTGGTAGACATGTTTCTTGGTACCGTGAGACGGTTGGTATTGCAGATGGGCGTAATCGGACCACTGCCACGCCCACAAAACGCCAATAATCAAAAACAAATTAATTGGGATAACTAAGCTCCGCATTAAGATACAAGACTTTTATTTGGTACACAGGATTACATTAAGGAGGGGCATCTGCAGTTAAATTTTTTTTTTTTTGAAGTGGGCGTGGTCCCGCCTCTAATAGGTTTAATGTGCATATCTGCTAAATTGCCAATGCTATAATAACAAAATTCATTGGAAGCAAATGTTTTTAGCACTTCTATTGACGGTGTGAAAATAGTTAAAATCGGGTAGCAACTCCGCCCATTCCCCATATAACGGGGATCTCAATCTTTCACTTTCCACTATGCGTATCAAGCAACAATGATTATATCGGGGTAAAACTTAGCGTGAATAAGTACTAAATATGTGAACCCCAGTGCCTATAGTTGATCTTCTACCGAAAAATCAGCCAAACCACAAAGAAATCTCAAACGAGTATACCATTTGACTTTGCGAGAGTGTAAAATGTTCGATTACATCCGAACTTAGCCCTTCCTTACTTGGTTTTGTTTGTTTTTTGTCTCAGCACTTTTTAACTTTCTATGTATATGTTAAAAAAATATTTTTTTCCTTTTCCCAAGGTGTCTTTCCTTAAGGCTCGAAGAATTATGTCATCGTCACCCACTATCCTAACACTCACCGTTTTGTCACTCTATAAAAAAAGTACCCGGGAATATTCCGTTCAGCGATTGTAAAATTTTTTTTCTTTCGATATGTATCTGATTCCCGCACAATAAGCTTTAAACTTATCCTTAAAATTATAGTTTAAAATAACTGAAAAAACCACTCTTTAAAAAATTTTTTTAACCTCCTCCTATAAAGCTCTTCCCTACCATCTTATTTCTGAAAATTAATGTTATGGCGCATTTATTTCGTCAGTTATCGCACTTTTAGTATATTTTAACATAATGGTTATATGGAAGTGGGCGTGGTTATTATCTGATTTTGCCCATTTTCACAGCGTATGAAAAGGGGCTAAAAGGACTTTCTCTCAGTTAGCCCTTCCGTGAGTTAGCTTTAGCGGTTTGGAAGATATATACATTAAACCATTTAAAGTAATGGGAAACTGTTATCAAATTATTGCATTGTCATCGATCCTAGATACGTCTGCAAAGTTTGAAGTTGATCAGACTTCTGGAAACCGGTGAAAATTGAGCTCTAAGATTTCATTACATACATACAACCCAAAAGAATTAAAAGGGTATTAAAAATGGTTAACTGCTGCACATATATAAGTTTTTTAGCTAATCTTTCAAATGGCTAATTGCCGCACAGTAAGTTAAGCACTTTAGTTTTAAGATATGGCCGACTTCCTAACGATAAAATTTAGTTAAAATAACTATAAACTGAAGCGAAGGCGATGTATCCGTATCCGCTGATACCGCATAGAAAAAGGAGGGAACTTTTATTCCTTTTGTTGTGGTGTACAGTATGATATATTCCTTAGTGGAGTAATCGTGGTGGTGTTGTATTTGGCAGTGTGGCAGTGTCTTATGGTGAGGGGGACTGAGACTCATTTAGTCAAGTGTATTAGCAAGGATCAGAAAGTTTACTCGATCATGCTCGTCACAGGGCAGGACTTTAGGATTAGCAACATTGTACATAGAGACAGAATTAGCCTAAAAGTTGGATTCCCAGACTATTGTCGACGCATTCGCTGCCGCCAAAGCTCGAAATGGCCAATTCTAGATTCCAAACAATTGAAGATTTGAGAATTTCAAACTGTATGTTCAGAAACCTAATCGCAGTAGTCAACAGATTTCAAAAGAAGCGTTTTTCGTTAATCAGATCTATAAATTTGAATGCAATGTTTTTCTCATCTTATTAATTGTCGAGTCTTGCTATCCCTATGTTCATATATTCTGGTATAATCTGTTAACTATATTGTATTAAAAACATTCCTGTAGGGAGGGTCCCCCACCTTTTTATCCCTGGGCCCGTCTTTTCTTACCATTATGAGGTTGGCGACCATGTGGAAACTATTAAAGTCTAAATGCTCCCACAGTTCCAGATAAATATTCTTTCCACCTTATTTGGTCCGTGCATTTTACCAAATCCCGGTCGCACCAGAATACGTCTGTAACACGGCCATTATAACGCCTTTTGGACTATTTGAATTTCCTTTTATGACCTTTGGTCTAAGAAACGCTGCTCAAACGTTTCACAGGTACATTGATCTCTATGGGATCTCCATTCAATCATTATCATTCTTCAGCAAAAAACACGTCAATACAGAAACTGTTCACATACGATCGCGAGTTAAATGCAATATTTGAACCCGTGAAGTACTTTAGACACATTTTGTAAGGACATAACGTAATCATTTTTATAGACCATAAATCACTACAGTACGTTTTTTACCAACGTCAGTTTCATCATCTGGAGTTTATTGGTCAATTTACCTCCGATATCAGACACATTTCAGGACACCAGAACATCGTTGCTGACACGCTTTCAAGCGTCAACGCGATTTTTGAATCAGTCACTACACAAAAATTTGCTACAGCACAGAATTAAAAAAGTTGCTCTGCTCAACATCACTATTACTACGAAAAATACCGGTTGACGGTTGAACTTTTGCTGAATTAAAAATTTTTTTTTAATCTCGCTTCTGCTGAAGTGTCACAACATGGAAAGAAATCTGTTTTTTTTTTTTGAAGGACTTCAACACATGTTCACACGTTTCGGTACGAAATGATCATTTTGAAATTTCCTTCTCATTGCCTTACGAAGAACCGTTATCGCACGAGTTATATGTGATCACTCCACCCAATGTAATGATGTCAATCATGCCACAGAAGCATGACAGCAATGCTGAAAGTGAAGGAATGTCACGAGTCAGCATCTTCTAGCAACTCTTTAATACATATTGTACATACATATACTTACTTTTAAGCATGGTCAACTTTGAAATTGTATTTACCAATAAAGTATTCGGAAAACGTATTTTGAAGAAGAATGCGTTGCATTTTTATTTAATCGCATACGGACGCTCAATGAGAGGTTGAAAATACCAAGAAAACCAAAAACTACAACAGTACTGCTATGTTCTCACCGACACAAAATTCGTGTTTTCATAGAAAAAAGAGGTTTCCACGCGAAAACTTATGTTTTCATCTATACGAAATCTAAAAATTTACTTCCACTGATCATAATCGGCACCTGCTCTAGTTTAATCGATATTATTAGAAGACATATTTTGCCAGCCCTAAATGACAGTTGACAATTTGTTTACATTCCATAATTGGCCTAAACGTACCCTAAAAGAAACTGCTGATGGGTTCACCAATACGCTCACATTTGATATGTCAGTACTGTTAATTTACCTTTGCATTTTAAATTCAGAACTATTTACTGATTGGAGATAGACGTACACAGAGCTACTGAGGGGATCAGATGGCATCAAGTGAAATTCAGTATATTATTACAACTAATTTTGATTAAAAGTTTGAAATTTATTAAAGAAATAAAAATTATATTATCTACTGCGCAAAAGAATTTTTCACTTCTGATAGCGTTTCAGTCATAACTGACAATTTTCAGCTATGACGGATTTATGGTCAGCAATGACTCAGAAAAAACAAAACAAACAAAAAAAAGAAAACAAGACTCTTAAGAAAATGATAGAAACTTTGTTCTGTGCGCTGACAAAATTTTTTCAGCTATGACTGTCATATTACACATCAGATGACCGTCACTGTTCTGGTAGGGTACATAACAAATGTAAACAAATGATGTCTGAACTGTCAATGAAAACTCATCGAAAACACACAATGTCGGTCAGAACGACTTTGGTTCCACAATCCACAAATTGTGTTTTCAAGAGGATTTCAATTCGGTGCGAACATAGTATAAAGTAACTCAAAATCAGCAACAGCTAAAGCTACAGTTAGACCTAAGCGTTTTGTGAGTTGAGCCATTCAGTATGCCTGATTGTATAGGCAGTCACCACAGCAACGCATTTGCGATACGTAATATTTGTGGCAACAACGGCAATTATAACAAGAAAGGCAAATGAAATAAATGAGCATTTGGACAAATATTAGCCTCAATCAGCAAATACACTAGTATAGAAAAAAACAACAACATCATCTTCAACAGCAATTTCAACATCAAAATACAACGACCAGTTCAAATCAAAAGATAATACCATTGAGGACAACAGGACCACAACTAGTGTCGATAGCAGCAGTAGCAACTACATACCACAACAGCAGCAAACATAGCAACAATAACTTGAAGATAAGATGCAGAATAACGTATGAGTTTAAATTAAAATATTAAATATCAATATTTATTACAGGGTGTGTTTGAAAGTAAACAGGACAGACAGAACAAATGGTTTTATCGGCAAAATCAATTAATTTTATTCAAAATAGTCTCCTTCTGCTTTAATACAGCTTTTTGCACGGTCCAAAAGCATATCGAACGAGTGTTTCAGCTCGTTGTTCGCTATGGCCGCAAGTATGCCGGTGCAAGCCTTTTGAGTGGCCTCCACGTCTGCATAACGCTTTCTTTTCATCGGCAAATGCATTTTTCCGAAATGGTAGAAGTCGCACGGTGCCTTTCCGGGGAATGCGGGGAGTGGTTGATAGTTAAAATGTGATTTTTGGTCAAATAATCGGCCACAAGCGTTGATCGATGAGACGGCGCATTATCGTACAACAAACGCTTCCATCCTCGCGATATTCGGACCAAACACGTCGAATACGGCGCACCAAACGCTTCAAAACTCCAAGGTAGAATACTGCATTAACGTTTTGGCCCGGTGGAACAAATTCTTTGTGGTCAATACCCTTGGAATCATAAAAACAAATCAGCATTGTCTTCACTTTTGACTTCTCAGGGCGCGATTTTTTGGGTTTCGGCTCATTTCTCATTTATGTCCTCACGACCACTTTTTTCGGTAAAAGGTTTACGAATTTTAAAACAAAATTTAAATGTTGGCTCTTTGTTCGAAGCTCATTTTCGCGCCGATGACAAAATCTGACACTTAAAACGCAATAACTTCACTTCCAATAGATGAAATGTCATGAAATTTTTACTGGAAGTCGATAAAGGATAGATAATTTTAACGCACTAGTCGACATATAGATGGCGCCACTAGAGTTTACTTTGTTACTTTTTTACTGTTAACTTTGGAACGCACCTTTATATAGTGCAGTATATCTAGCACTAGACTATAATTGATATATAGAGGTTTCGCCAAAATGTTATTTGCAAAATGAATTTTGTACACATATAAAAACGTACAAACGTTTAGCGGACCATTCGTCCCGACTTGGTCGGCACAGTCCGGATTCTGAGTTAAGCGTCCCGGACGTCCCGTGTAGCTCTCTCACGTATTATATGTCGCGATTTAATTATAGGAACTAATCGATGGCTATAAATAATTTCGAACTTATGGTTGACTTCTTATCGCATATATCGGCCAATATGTAGGAAATCTTAATGAAGCTTAAAATGAATCTCTTTCTAATAACATATACATGATAGATACAAGAAAATTTATAAGAATTATATAAGAATTTCAAACTTCCGGTTGGCTTTATACCATATGTACCGATTTATGTCAATATAGTTACACGATATCTTAGCAAAATTAAGTACAAGTATAATATTTGATAAATTATAGCTAAATGCTGAAAACGCACGACGTCAATCCACGATTAAGTGTAGTTTCGGCGATTTTCAATATGTCATGATCTGTAATTTTTTTCTCATTGTATTCAGTAAAATTTACAATTACAAGATATATGCAAGAACAACGTTTATCGTAAAGAACCAACTTTTTATGGCCACAATTGGATGAAGTTGATCTTGACAACATCTGGCTACGTGCCACACAGCATGTGCAACAACCGCATTATTGCGAGAAAAGTTTGAAGATTCGATAATTTCAAAAAATTGTGACATTGAATTACCTTCAAGAAGTTATGATTTAACACCATTGGACAACTTCTTGTGGGGTTATTTGAAGTCATTGGTATTTAGCAAGAAACCAGACGCTTTTCAAGCTTTAGAAGTCAATATTGAACGTGCCATTCACGACATATGACTTGATTTAGTGGGAAAAGTACTCGAAAGGTGGGTTCATCAAATTCGTTCCTGCAAAGGAAGTCGTGGAGGAAATTTTAATGATTTATATTCCGAACTTAATTGTATCGATACTTCACATTAAATCAAAAGCATTTGAATTTCCCTAACACTTATTGTGTTTTTTTTGAAAAAAGGGTCATTCCATGTCAAATCGACAAATAGTTGTAAGCGACCCCCCACCGATTCGAACGAATAACTTTTCAAATAAATAATTGTTCAATTTGAGAAAATTCATCTTAGGCTTAGCTTAGCTTCATACAGGATTTCTCACGAATCGTGCTACAAAAACAAACCGTGATACCTTTTTTTGTATGAGTAATCGATTTAATTTTTTTTTTTTATTTGATAGGGTACTATTTAATTTTTTTTTAAATTAATGCTTGGGATACCGAAAAAAGAGTTTGGATAGTGCAGCGGTACCATGCTTTGCAATCCGTCATTTCCGTCCAAAGGGAATTCAGACGGGATTGCGGCGGCACTCCCCCGAGTAAATGGACCATTATGAGGTTGGCAAACACGTTTGTCAATATCTGGATAAATTTCATGTGTATGTCTGATGAGGCCCATTTTGATTTAAACGGAAATGTAAACAAATAAAATTGCCATATATGGAGTGAACTTCACCCAGAACGAGTCACTGTGTGGTGCGCAGTTTCATCAAGGTGTTTTGTCGGTTCATACTTCTTTGAAGAAAATGGTGTAACACAAATTTTTATGAGCATCGTCATTTAAAGATGTTGAATGAGTTTGCTTTTCCCCAAAACTGCGCCTTAATGATCTTGATTTAGGATACTCTGCAGATAGTCCTCGGAAACAAACAAAAATATTATTAATATCATGATTAATATCATTTGAAGAATGCTTTGACAAAAGCAAAAATTAGATAAGGTTGTTAGTGTCAAACAAAAAATACCCCAAAATTTTAAGTGCTGCTTTACATATGTACGTTTCATTTGATTTCGTTTCTCATTTAATTACTTCAATTCCTCCTGTATTAACTTAATTGTTGGTATTTTAGAGAAATTTTTATTAAATTAATTGGCATTTTTTGCGCAGATTTTGAAGCTTTCTTTTGACATAACTATGTTTTTTTAATGTTTAAATTTTTATAGACATTATCAAACAAACTTTTCCAAAAGTTTATACGAATTGTGCTTGCAATTTCTTTTGGTATTTTATTACTAAAAGCTTACTTTACTCGCACATTTTTATTGCTACATTTTATATATATTTTTTCCTTTCATTTTCTCATTATAATATTTCAGACATTTCATTTTCTGTTTGTCTATTTCATTCTATTCATTTTTATTTATTTGTTTTCATCATTTCATTTCTCTATCGTCTCGTCTCACTCATGCTCTCTGCATATTTTATTATTTATGACTCAGAGAAACTACATTTTACGGCTCCTAACAACACATATGTACATATATTTTATAATAATAAATTATAGTTTCAAAAAACTAAAAAAACACCCTTCAAAGGAATTAAACCTTCTCCTATAAAGCGCTTCCCTGCCATCTTATTTCTGAAAATTAATGCGTATGGCGCATTTATTTCGTCAGTTATCGCACTTTTAGTACATTTAAACATAACTGTTATATGGGGAGTGGGCGTGGTTATTATCTGATTTTTCCCATTTTCACAGCGTATGAAAAACGGCTAAAAGAACTTCCTCTCAGCAAATTTGTTTGTGTTAGCTTTAGCGGTTTGGAAGATATCACATTAAACCATTTAGGGGCGGGGTTACGCCCACCTTTAAAGTAATGGGAAACTGTTATCAAATTATTGCATTGACATCGGTCCTTGATACGTCTGCAAAGTTTCAAGTTGATCAGACTTCAGGAAACCGGTGAAAATTGAGCTCTAAGAGATAATAATAATGATTACTCACCCACATTCACTATTACAAAACATAAAATTGTTTAAAGATCTAAAAATGCTTGATACATTGTATGATCCGAATAGAGATTCAAATGGTCGATGGCTATTTGGACTCAAATCATTAAAAATTACGTCTAAAGATGCTATACAGATCGGAAAGGAAAAATGGAAAATGACACCAGGTCTGTTGGAGTTAATATTTCATAAAAACCCACAACATTATATAAGGTGTGATTTGAAGACTTATCGAAAGATTTTATTAGCTACAAGTGTTCGAAAACGTAAGTATAATCCAAATAATCAAATTAAGGGAACAAAATCATTTAAATATGTGTATATTATTAGGAAATTGTTCAATTATAATCCACTCTCGTTCATAAATGGTAGAGGTTTATTGAAATCAATCGATTACCGCAAAAATATTTATCAATATTGGGATAATCCTAATGAGTTGGTGCATAGATTGAGATTGCTTATATCTTCAACAAGTGCCGGACATAACAACCATCAAAACGAGATTATATCAATTATTGAAGAGTTGCGAGAAGCAAATTATATTAAATAATATGAGTATAAATAAATTTGGACATTCCTCATTTAACAATAATGGGTCAAAAGTGAAAACAATTCTAGACCGAAACAAAAATCTTAATTTAAACAAGAAAAGAATAATTAACCTAGCTGCTCCTATAGAAGACGATGATGCCATTTCGAAAGTATTCCTTCTAGAAACGTTAGATAAGATGAACAAAAAATTAGAAAATCAAATCAGAGAAATAAATGTAATTCTGAATAATAGTATTAAAAATGATGTATCAATTCTTGAGGATCTAATAGACCAACGAATTAAACGTGTATGTGGGGAAGAATTACATAATATAAACAACTATTTATTAATTATTGGGGATTATTTGATGCGTTTCGTTGTATCGAAACAACATCCTACTGAAAAAGACGTTAAAGTGCTAAAAATAAAGTTCCCTACTATAAAAGGATTAGCAAAACGAATAATGAAAGAGCTATTGTAGAAGAGTTACATAAACAAGCTAGAAAAAAATTTAAACGGAGACGTGTTATTATTAAAGGAATCTAAGATTTATGGCAAGCTGATTTGGTGATAATGACTCAGTATTCAAATAGTAAAATCAATATCAATATCTTTTAACTGTCATCGATACATTTTCCAAAAAAGCTTGGGTCGAAGCAGTTAAAAATAAAACTAAAGAATATGTAACAAATGCAATGGCTAAGATTTTAAACTTAAGTAACCGAATACCGAAAAACCTACAAACAGAGGATGGAAAGGAATTTTATAATACTAATTTTAAGAAATTATTAAAAACAAAAAATATTAATCATTATTCAACATTTTCATCCTTAAAAGCATCTATAATAGAGCGATTCAATAGAATATTAATAGGAATGATGTGGAAAGAGTTTAGTTTTTCGGGGGACTTATAAATGGATTGACATCTATAAAAATTTAGTCAATGATTATAATAATACTATCCACAGGACCATCAGAATGACTTCGAATGAGGTAAATTCCTCGAGTGAACAACAAGTCGGTGTCCAAGCATACAACAATTTAAAAGTTTTTCATATACCAAAATTTAATTTAAATGATGATGTTAGAATAAGTAAATATAAACAAGTATTTGAAAAGAGTATACACTAAATTGGACAACAGAAGTTTTGAAAATAAAAACACAAATCCTACAACATATGCACTTGAAGACTATCTAGATAATACTATTAAGGGGGTATTCTACGAATATGAACTAATGAAAACTAAGCTCCCTCATGTATATTTAGTTGAAAAAGTTTTGAGACGTCGAAATAATAGAGTTTATGTAAAATGATTAGGATTTTCTTCTGAACATAATTCCTGGGTGAATGTTAATGACTTAAATTAAAAAATAAATAAATATAAATAATATAAAAATATATGTATTAAAAAGAAAAAAGTGTTTTAAAAATTATTTCAGTTAAGTATCTAATGATAACCAATCAACATGTCGATTACATTAGCAATAAATGGTAATATATCTATACTGGTTGCAAATTATTTCCCTCCCATAGAACTCAAACAAGATTATGTTTGTGTTTTAACTAGTTTTGACTCGCATCATACAATTCCAAATGTGGACAAAGAAAACAATTTGTTTCACATTGGATCGAGTATTTTTGAGATACCTGAATCGAGGGTTTATTGATGTAAAAGCTAATCTTAATACATTTGACACCGAAATTATGAGAAATTACGAAGAAGTGAATTTTGTTAAAAATACTCAATTGGACCACAACTAGGTTTCAGTAAAAGAATATTGGAGCCAGGAATTGTTCATTACTCTGACAATCCTGTGGATATAACAAAAATAAACACAATATCCGTTGAATGTAATATCATCAACGGCTCATATATAAACGAAATATCTATGCATACAATACATCAGTTTGCTCTTAAAGTTAGCCCAGGATATAAAATCTCAGAAATACCAACTAATGTTATATGTAATATTTGCCAGTTAATACTCATCAAATAAGCACTCTAGTTGTTAAAGTTGTTGATCAAACGGGCGACCATATTAATTTTCGTGGAGAAGACATATCAACAGACAGACTACATTTTAAACCTATCTTAAGAAAACAAGTAAGGAAGGGCTAAGTTCGGATGTAACCGAACATTTTATACTCTCGCAAAGTCAAATGGTATACTCGTTTGAGATTTCTTTGTGGATTGGCTGATATTTTCGGTAGAAGGTCAACTATAGGCACTGGGGTCCACATATTTAGTACTTAGAGGCTTGAACAGTTTTGGTTTGATTTAGACAATTTTTCGTCCCAAGATGGCATACTTTCAACGTATTATTCACTCAAAGTTTTACCCCGATATAATCATTGTTGCTTGATATGCATAGTGGAAAGTGAAAGAATCAGATGGAATTGAAAATGGTGTTATATGGGAAATAGGCGTGGTTGTAGTCCGACTTCGCACATTTTCGCACTATGACATAGAAATATGAAAAGACATACACCCAATTTGGTTGAAATCGGTTAAGCAGATCTCAAGATATGGGTTTTCACCTAAAAGTGGGCGGTGTCACGCCTACTGACTAATTTTGAACGCGGTGCCTATAAAGTCATCTCATACCATCCCAGAGATAAAATTTAATGTCTATGGCGTGTTGAGTGATTGGTTTATCGCGCTTTTAGTATTTTTTAACAGTACCGTTATATGGGAAGTGGGCGGAGTTGCCACCCAATTTCAACTATTTTCACACCGTCAATGGAAGTGCTAAAAACATTTGCTTTCAGTGAATTTTGTTATTATAGCATTGGCGGCTTAGGAGATATGCACATTAAACCTATTAGAGGTGGGACCACGCCCACTTTGAAAAATAAATTTAACTACAGATGCCCCTCCTTAATGTGATCCTGTGTACCAAATAACAGTCTTATATCTTATTGCGGAGCTTAGTTATGGCAATTTATTTGTTTTTGATTAATGGCGTTTTGTGGGCGTGGCAGTGGTCCGATTACGCCCATCTGCAATACCAACCGTCTTACTGTACCAAGAAACATTGTAGCAATTTTCATAAAGATATCTAAATTTTTACCCAAGTTAGAGCTTGCACGGACGGACAGACGGACAGACAGTCACCCGGATTTCAACTCGTCTCTTCATCCTGATCATTTATATATACATAACCCTATAACTAACTCGATTAGTTTTAGGTGATACAAACAACCGTTAGGTGAACAAAACTATTATACTCTGTAGCAACAGGTTGCGAGAGTATAATAAAAAATTATTTTTATTTAAAGAGGAACAGTAAGTATTTACGAATGGTATTTATTTACAATGTTTACAGCGAAATTTATTAAAAATTTTAGTATAAATGTGCACAATGTTGTTGGCTTCCTCATCCAGCAGACGGCGCTTTAAGAATATACAATCACAAGTGTCTGGACCATCTCTACAATTAGAATTCGACCAAACGCAGTCTTCTTAATGTTCACCGAAACAATTCTTTATTTTTCTTAATTTATCTCTATACTCGATTTTTGAATGTATATCCAAACCTATTTTCTTCTGTTCTTTAAACTATGTTCAAAGTTTTTTAGAAAATTAAAAATATCTACTGCTGTCGACGAAATGTCTTGGATTACTGAATTTTCATATGCAATGTTTGATAATAACGACCAACATTAATTATTGTTGGGTTTATATCGTATAAGGCGCGCTCATTTAATGCTTCTCGTTCATGTAATTTCTCCGTATTGTTTTCCGAAAATTCAAAGCAATAGATATTTAGAGTACGCTTTTGATAATTGCTATAATAAGAGCATTTAATTCGAGTTTCACAATTATCGTAAACTAAATTGAAATGTCGATAAAAACACCTGGACTCTCAAGAATACCTCCAATACTCTTTTCCTTCTCAACTAAATCTTTTTTAAAAGCGTCGATAGTATCGAGTATGGTATATACACTTCTTTTCGCATTATGCAACTTATTTCTTTGATCGGAGTAAATTGGTCTAAAATATCCCCAAGGCTTTTCCGTTGTTGTTGTTGTTGTTTTTATTAATGATGGGTTTTGCGCAGGGTAACTTTTATCTATCAATTTAGTTGTTATATTTATTTTAAAACGTAATAAAGTGTTTGGAATATTGTATTCAAAACTAGCCTGTTTACTATTTTCAAAATTTCTAAAGCTGTTTATATTTTGATTTTGATCCATAAATTGATTATAGTAGTAGCTTGTTCCACAACTTAAATACAACAGGTGTAGTAGTAGAATTTTTATTAAATGAGTCAATTTCATTTTTTTTTTTCTATATGCGTCTAACATACGATATGACCATGTTATATGTTTGTCTATAGTTTTTAACATCAATTATTTCTACATTCGGTTTTCAATGTCACCATTACTTAGAATTCGTTCAGTTTCAATTTCACGATATTCAAAGCACTTGATACTCAACAGTTTTTCAATATATCTACTGTCATAAGTACAACGAATCGGTATATCAAAAATATCATATTCCAATTTGAATTGTCGATAAAATGTTTGTTTTGCCTCAATGAATCCTCCAATATCAGCTTCCTTTTTAATAATCTCTCTACTAAATGTCTCTATAGCTTCATCTATAGTAAGAATTCTCATGGGCTTTTCTTCAGTAGTAAAGTCCACTACAGACGATGGTGTGATTGTTGTAGGCGTTGGAAAAGGTTGTGTTATCTCTATAATGGGGGTTGATGATGATGATGAGGACGACGATGATGGCGATGATGACGTTATTGACAACACTTCAATTCCTTCTTCATTATACGTTAAAAGAGGCTCACTTTGTGTAAGTTATAATACTGAAATATTTACTTGTAACATATCATTAATATTCGGTAATGTTACGGTAAACGCATATATATGTGTGTATGTATATATTTTTCCTTTCATCAGTTTTCCTTTCACCAAGTGGGGCAGGATTCCCTCAAAATAAATGGGGATCCTACCCCACATTGGTTGAAGAAAACTATACACTAGCCTGGGGTAGGATCCCCGAGGATCTTGATTATTTTTAGTTGCGGATGAGCTAAAGAAGGTTTTTGAGTTGGTATAACGAAAACACATGGCGCCACTGCCATTCCAAAGTAAATTGTGAAATTCGTGTCCGGCTCACATTGAACAGATGCCTGTTTTATTCTGCATCGAGTGTAAATTGAGTTTAAAATAACTGACTTAATCCAAAAAAATATATGTATAGAAAAAAAAATGAACTGGTCCTAATTGCTGCAAGTGAAGGAATTCACCGTAGTTGCAACGAGCAGAAGGTCGGTGCTATGAAAGTATCCACATCTGGTGCATCTGAGTTTGCAAAATTATACACTTGCAAATATTTACCATCAACTTTAAACGTGCAAACCATGTTGTAAACCATTAATCCAAAGCTGATTGGTGAAGAAGAACATTGTTTGTAAATAAAATTTTCACACAAATTGAAAAACATGTCAAAAAAGTTTTATGGAAAGAATTAGATGTTGGTGCCTATTAAAATAAAAGTATTGTTTTATAAATGAACAATGAATGGATTAAAATGTATTGGAGTGACCACAAAGTGCTTTTGGCAATGACGCCAGTTGCAGCTATGCTGAGTTTTCGGAAATAAGTGCTCACAGAAAACTTGTATCTTTTCACTTACCTCTACTTCTGCAGCATTATGCAAGAAGTCCAATACACTTCTTATTTCATTTTCACTCCATTTTTACTAGGCCTTTCTCTTTTTAGGTTAGCACAAGTTTTTTCCATTCTTCTTCTTTTATGACAATATTTTTATTTTCGACAAAAGCTGACAATTTGCAAACCAATGTTGCACACATAATAATAATAACCCAACGATTACTCTTCTCCCGCCCAACCGACGCGAGGGGCGCAATCCGCATACTTGCGAAATTAACCGAGTCAGAAAAGGCAAGAGAGTTTTTTAGGTATTAATAGAAATAATATTTTTCAACTGCTAAGACTTATAGATACGATATAATAAATTGTTACATTTTCATTTATTAAGAGAAAACAATACAGTATTTTTAATTTCGAAAAGTGAGTCAGATAAGTCAAATGTGCTGCAATGAGAATTAAAATCATGACATACGAGTATACGGCGGAATGGTTTTTTAGTTCGAAATTTGATCTACATGATTTTAACCATAAAGGTCTAAACTGCCTCGAAAAACGAACCGTGATATTAAATTTAATTTCAGAAAGGAGAAAAGAACTGCAAACTGTTCCATTCAAGATTGTCACTAAGAATATTATGCCAGGAATTTCCCTACAACTAGGAAGCGTAGGCAGACTTATAAGTTTTAAACGACTAGTGTATGGAGGAAGACATACCCTAGAATCCCATCGGAAATGCCCTAAGGCGAAAAGTAAAAATCGCTTTTGAACAGACTCTAACTTGTCGGAATGGATTTGGTAGCTAGGGTTCCATACAACAGAGCCATATTCCAATAATGGTCTAACCAAGGTTGTATAAAGTGTTTTAGTAATATACGGATCTCTAAATTCTTTAGATCAAAACTAAGAATAGCTTTCGCTTTCAAGAGTATGGTCAATATGAAGACAAAAATTAAGCTTAGGGTCCATATTATCTCCCAAATCAACATAGTTAAAAACTTCCTCTAGACTATGGTGCTATATTACATAAGAATTTTATTACTGAAGAGATATCGTTAATAAACAACAGGAACAGAATCGGGCCAAGTTGACTACCTTGCAAAATACCTGAAGAGACATTAATTGTAACTATAGGAGTATCCTCAAATATCACTCGATGTGTTCAAATATTAAGAGAAGAAGCTATCCATTTAAGAAGTCTTGGCTGAAAACCCAGCAGATCAAGTTTATGTATAAGAATCGTAAGATTTACTTTATCGAAAGTTTTGCTAAAGTCTGTGTATACTTGTATAATATCCGTATGCTTATGTTCCCTAAAACCCAATGATACATGGTTTACAAATTCAAGTAAGTTTGTTAGATTCGATTTCTTTTTAAGAAATCCATGCTGAGATGAGGAAATTAACGGAGAAATCGAAAAGGTTACATGGTCAGTGATGACAGCTTCAAAAAATTTAGGTATAACTGATAGTTTTGCGCTACCTCTATAGTTTTCAATGTTGGATCTAAATCCACTTTTATGCAAAGGAATTATAAATGGCTGTTTTAATATTGAAGGGAATATACCGTGTTTAAGAAAGGACTTAAATATCCTGGTCAAAGGCAAGTAAATATATTTGTCACTATTTTTTAGGAAACATGAGTGTATCATGTCTGGGCCGTAACTAGAAGGTTGTTTCAACTTATTTAAATTAAGTAGGACGTCTTCTTCAGAAATAATTGGAGCGTTAATTAAAGTATTCGAACACAGCACGTGCTGATAAGAAAAAGTTTTGGAAGAATTATTACAGTAGTTTGACTTGAAAAATTCTGCAAACATATTGGATATAATATCATTGTCAGTTGAAATGATAGATTTGTATTTCATCGCGGACGGAAGTTTGGAAATCCTGCGTTTGGCGTTGACGAAATCATAAAACGATTTTGGATTAATTACAATATTCTTTTTTAATTTATTTAAGTAATTATTATAAAATTTTTTGTTTAGGTCAAAATTATGTCGACGCAATACAGAATATTTAGAATAGTCGACGAGTGAACCGGTTTTTAAAATGTTTAAAGGCTCGAGTTTTTCTGTTTTTCAATTTATATAACTCTTTCGAAAACCACGGACTTATACTTTTACTTTTATTAACAATTACTATTAGAACATACTTTTCAAATAATTTCGTAATAATGTTATTAAAGTGCAAGACACTCAATTCAATATCACCTCTATAATTAGGCCATGTTATTGTAGAAAGTTCTCTATTTAACTTTTTAAAATAAGCTTTTGCAAAGTTAAGCCGAGTACAGAAGCTAGAAGTTTTATAATTACTATCCCGTGTATCGCCTATGATTTCGACAGATATCAGGATGATATGAGTCCTCTGATAGAACAAGAGGATTACTCTGAATAACGGAACATTTTGAAGAGGTATCAACGTATACTAAATCTAAGCTGATTTACCAAATTTATTCGGAATCAAATTAATTTGGTTCAGACCCAACTCGGACATTACTATGGTGTTTTAGTGTTGCTTCTTTGCAAGGGTGTATCAGGTGCATACCTATACATTTTCTTAGTGTAAAAGCAAAAATATACTCACAAGATTCTGAATTATCCTGTTGTGTTTTTGTTTTTTGCAAATGTGGCAATTACTTTTGCCCTCAAAATTTCTTCACTCAACTTACACTAGAACAATCCAGTGCAATTTTGTATTGCGAAATGAACAAATACAATAAAAAGACTCAAAATGATACTTGTGTAATGCCTTTCTTGCAATTTTGGTTTAGTTGGTAGCATAATAACGCTTGAATTATATATATTTATTTATTAAATTCAATCTTAAGACTATTTATATTTATTTTGCAAATGCACTTAGGGCTAACAAAGTTGATTCGATTCAGATTCAGTGTACCTTGAAATGCGATATAGCTGTGTATACAAAGTAGTAAGCATTTTTTCATTTTGGGATTGACCGAATTTGATGTTGTCTGCAATAATGTACATCTGTTTGATTGTGTGTATGTGTGTTGTTTGTATGTGTAGATGTATATATAGATATGTATTAGAGCGGGTCGATTTATTTTTTATAAAATCACGTATGCAGGAAATGTTCTACGGACCATTCCGAACAACTTTTCCGAAGAGAATATGAGTCTAAACCCGGTTTCGAGCCAGGGTCTTTTAGGTGAAGTTTAATTTTAAGGGATTATAAAAATTTCTTCGTCAGTTTTTAAGATATCCGAATGAAATTTATTACATAGGTGCATTTTGACATTCAAGTGACCATTTCTCGGAATCGGCCAGATCGAACAACTATATCCAATATCACTCATACAACCGATTATTCCGATATTTTATTTTCCGGTAGCTTGCTTTTAATCAAAAAGTTTAGAACACGTAATTTTGCAAAATTGTCCTCCAGTACAATCTTAACAATGACAGTGAAAATAAAGATAATCAAACAACTATAACATATATCCCCCATATTACCGATTATTCAGATTTTTAGCGGTATATTGTCTTTAATTAATTTTGCAGAACTGGTCTCTAATACATACTTAACAATGGCAGTAAAAATAAAGTAAATCAGACAACAATAACATACAAACGACATTTTTCTGGTCTTTTCGAGTTTTAATTGAAACCGTTAGCAACAAGTTTACGAACAAAACGGCGCATATTTGACTTAAATCGGAAAAATGTACACAAAGTTATCATCTTTTGAAAAATCAAAAAAAAACCGAACGAACTTTTTACTTTACCAAGTATTAAAGGAAGCATTGATCCGATTCAACCCATCTTTGACACAAAAACATACTATTATAGAGAGTTTCCTTTCTTTATATTACTATATGAATTTCAATTATAAATCTTATACTATGTTCACACCGAATTGAAATCCTCTTGAAAACACAATTTGTGGATTGTAGAACCAAAGTCGTTCTGACCGACATTGTGTGTTTTCGATGAGTTTTCATTGACAGTTCAGACATCATTTGTTTACATTTGTTATGTACCTTACAAGAACAGTGACGGTCATCTGATGGGTAATCAGTCATAGCTGAAAAAAATTTGGTAAGTGCACAGAACAAAGTTTCTATCATTTTCTTAAGAGTCTTGTTTTCTTTTTTTTGTTTGCTTTGTTTTTTCTGAGTCATTGCTGACCATAAATCCGTCATAGCTGAAAATTGTCAGTTATGACTGAAACGCTATCAGAAGTGAAAAATTCTTTTGCGCAGTAGATAATATAATTTTTATTTCTTTAATAAATTTCAAACTTTTAATCAAAATTAGTTATAATATAAATATAAAAAGGAATGCAACAAAAAATATAATAAAATATGAAAATATAAAAATAAATTTTCACTTGATGCCATCTCCTCCTCTCAATAGTTCTGCGTAAGTCTTTCTCCAATCAGTGGATAATTCTGAATTTAAAAATGCAAATGTAAATTAACAGTACTAACATATCAAATGTGACTGTATTGGTGAACCCATCAGCAGTTTCTTGTAGGGTACGTTTAGGCCAATTATGGAATGTAAACAAATTGTCAACTGACATTTAGGGCTGACAAAATATGTCTTCTAATAATGTCGATTAAACTAGAGCAGGCACCGATCATAATGAGTGGAATGTAAGTTTTCAAGGGGTTTTCAGCGAAAACTGTGTTTTCCTTTGACAGATTTTGTATGGATGAAAACACAAGTTTTCGCCAGAAAACCTCTTTTGTCTATGAAAACACGAATTTTGTGTCGGTGCGAACATAGTATTACACATTGACCGATGTTTTAGGTAAAAAGTCAACTATAGGCACTGGGGCTCACATATTCAGTACCTAGGGGCTTGAAAAGGTTTGGTTCGATTTAGACAATTTCTGGTCACAAGGTGGCATACTTTAAACGCATTATTCACGCAAAGTTTTACCCTGATACATTAATTGTAGCTTGGTTTGCATAGTTGAGAGTGAAAGAATCAGATAGCATTTAAAATAGTGTTATATGAGATATAGACGTAGTTGTAATCCGATTTCGCCCATTTATATATATATAACCCTTTATCTAACTTGATTATTTTTAGGTGATACAAAATACCGTTAGGTGAACAAAGCTACAAGTATTATACTCTGTAGAAACATGTTGCGAGAGTATAAAAATATCGCGAAACAATTTAACATTCATTATTCGACGAAATCTTGAATATATAACAATTAAATTTCGTAACTGATTAACCTATATTGAAGGTCATGTACTCTCTTAGTTTTATTAATATATTTTAATCGCGTCAATCAAAATTACCGAAGAGGCTAAGTTTTATGTATAAAAAGTAAGAAAGGGCTACGTTTGGATGTAACCGAACATTTTATACTCTCCCAAAGTCAAACGGTATACTCGATTTAGATTCTTTATACACAAATTTTAATAAAAAAAAGTAGGAGCTGTTGCCTCAGTTATTTACGTCCACAGTGGAATTAATAAGAGCAAGTAGTAAACTAAATTTACTCAAATTATGAAAATTCTTTCTTGTGTTTTTTGTATACGCTTATAATTGATTTTATATAGAATGCATTACAACTGTACTGAGGAGTATGAACAGAAATCGTTTTTGGACAATGAATAACATTTTTTATTAATTGTATTATATCGTTATTATTATACCTGGTTAGCTTAAAAATAATAAATAATAACAACTATAAAAATTATATTATTATTATATATTAATTTGTATATAATATTACCAATATTATACATAAATTTTTATAGAGATTCTTATACATATATTCAAATATTTCTTTTCTTCTTATACTATTTAATTTTTATCATTCTAATTCTTAAAATTAATTTATTCACATATTTTAAATTAAAATTGTCTTAAAATTTACTGTCGAAATTGCTTTACCATTCTAATGCGATTATACTTGAAAAAAAAATGAAGAACTATTGCACCAAGTCTGAAAACTTTAGAACGAAATAGAGACACAAATACCGTCATGATTGCTGTGTACTGTCTAAAAAGTAATTGCATTAACATGGGAAGGATCCATGTTTGAATATGCCCAATCAATTTGTGTAACGGCAAGTGTGTTTGAATATTTTACACCAAGCAGGGAACTGCTTTTAAAACTTTGCGGCCTAAATAAATTTTCACAGCCTTTGGTTCTATAGAGCTAGCAATATATTGCTTTGCAAATATTTATTATATTATTATATAATACCTCGTTTATTTCTGTAGCTTGTTTCCTTGACATATATTGAAGCTTTAGGCATTCTGGGTCGAATATGAACTACTATTTTTCCGGTTGATGGAATAACTATTAATAAAAGCCACTAATAACTATTCAATTAGTGACTTTTATTAATAGTTATTCCATCAACCGGAAAAATTGTAGTTCATATTCGACCCAGTATGCCTAAAGCTTCAAATAACTATTCAATTAGTGACTTTTATTAATAGTTATTCCATTAGCCGGAACAACTGGAAACTGATTTCTTTCAATTGAAATTTGTTCATTTCTTTTATATTGAAAAGATTTTAGAACTTTTTCAATTGGTGTCTAGCAATTTTCTAGAGTATGAGGCTTATTTGATCGTCCTATCAAACATACAGAAGGTTCCACAAATTTAATCCACAGAGTTATTGGAAAAGAACAATGAAAATCAATTTGCATAAGTTGTCCAGCTGCCTCATTAACCAAGCCATCACTCGTGTTTATATTCACTATAATCATATATTTGGCGGAGGCTTTTAGCGTCAATTCCTGCGTTTCAGAAATTTCGAAAAGTTTAAAAGTAGTAAAGGCCTGATTCTCCCGTTCTCTCATTATTTCTGCTAATTCAAAGTATTAACATAACTCCCACAAAGAGGAACCAACTAAACGGCTGTATGCATTATTAGGATTAGGAGAGAATATCCGCCTATCTCCAACAGTTGAGAGTTGCTTCAAATCACCAAACACTATGATCGCTATACCACCGAAGGGGCTGTCTGTTTTAAAAATTTATTTTAATCTCGCATCAACAGAGCTAAACATACGAGCACCTACCATCGATATTTCATCAATTATGATTAATTTTAAATCGATAAGTCTGGAATACAATGAATTAACTGTGTCATTGCTAAGTGGCCTCAACTCTCTATTCAGCTGATTAACAGGTAAAGAAAATATTGAATGAAGGGTCATTCCAGCAATTCCGAATGCTACTTTACCCGTAAGCGCGAAGAAGAACTTTTAAGGACCTTGAATTGGATCCAGGTGTAGAATTGTAACGATGGTTAAGAGCTTAATATATTGCAGATATCAAACGACTTAGACGACTAAGACGACTTAGCAGACTCTTACACCTGCACCGCCGCCAATGAACTCATAAAAGTGGCGATTTGTTTTTAGCTGGTAAAGAATTACCATTTCGCGGAAATACTCAACTCTGGCCAAATCTGAGTTAAACCTTCTATACTGAATTATACAAGGTTTGGTGCGTTTTTTCCCAAAATCGCTACCGTCTTTAAGAGGCATGACAACACAGCTTTCTAGTAAATTGCCGCTTTCCCTCTCTTCTTATTCATGATCACTGTCCTGTGCTCTTCTCTAAATTTAAAATATTAATAATTAGATGCAAAATCAGCTAAACAAAGAGCTTCTAACTGATCGGATCTTTGAACATAATGTTCTTAAATACCGGCTACGAATACTTCACTCGAACGAGCAAAAAGATTCTGAAGTGCCGCTCCAGGTTTTCCATTCGAACATTTTTCACAGGTCGAGAGGTATTTGTAAATATTTCTGCATTTCTTCCTTCCGAAAGATGAAGCCCATTGCAGCAATATACTGCTACATGTGCAGATATTTCTGTGCCTGATATAAATTTGTGACCTATATGTTTAAGTTTTTGCTTAACAGTATAATTTCCAGCATTTAACTCTGATATAGCTTGATTTAAGAGCATAGAAATTCCTCTGTTAAGCTTGTTAATATAATTAATTATATATGAACAGCAAGCATATGCATCCAGTATGTAAGTTAATGGATTGCGGTACCGCGTTGTTGATGGATGCCTAACAACGCGTGCTAACTTAGATGTGGTCCAACGCAGTCAGTCGTTGTCCAGGCATCTCGCAGTCAATGTGCGAGATGATTATAGCTATTTTCGTTAGTCTATTACGTTGGGAGCTTTACTTCGCTCTCTTATCGCTGGCCTTGTGGCTCAGTGATTATAACAATAACAAGAAGTTATATTATAACGGCAAAGCCGGAGAAAGTTCGTTTATTGAAAGTAAAATTCTAACTAATTGCATTACAAAATTGGACTTAAGGCTAAACCTTGAAGTTTTACCCATAAGCTACAAAGCTACAGCCGGCAAGCCGACTCAGCATAAGCGATAAACGTAGACATTTGCAGCATTGTCAAATATCAGGCTACCGCAGCTGACCTAGTAGTCAGGCCACTGAACTCAGCGGAATATGTCTCAGCATAAGCGATAACGTAGACATTTGCAACATAATCAAATATCAGGCTACCATAGCTGACCTAGTAATCAGGCCACTGAACTTATGTATCAGCGGAATATGTTTGGAGCAATTGGGTAAAGATAAGCGCCAGTTTCTTATATCTTTTTTTGTTTTTTTAGGCCGTAAGGAGGGTTTAAAATGCCTTCGCACCATATAGGGATTTTCTTGCTACGTGAGTGGTGTATCCACTAAAACCCTCCCCCCTTCTATCATGGATTTTTTTTTCCTTGCTCCGGGACCGCTTTCGCATTACTTCAGAGCAAGGTTTCTAAGATGGACCCATAGCGGGTCAGTTTCTACTCTTCCTGCGTCCAGGGATGCCTACTGGTTTGTAGCCAGCATCAGGCTAACTATCTTCTATGGAGTGGAATTGGTCGAAGGGTCCGCGTCCATGTCCCTTTTCTTGATGCGTAGTACATGTTCCACGTATGAGGCAATTTGTTGCCAGTTTTCGCCGCTACCTATCATTTTCGCTATTAGGTTTTCCGTGTTTAGTTCTCTAGAGATCTCCGAGCTTCATTCCATCGATTGCACTTAAAGAAGGTATGGTTTGCACCATCGAGTGGTTCGTCTCCGTAAATACATGCAGGGCTCTCGGCTTTACCCATGTTATACAGGTATTTTCGAAAATATCCGTGGCCGGAGAGCATCTGTGTTAGGTATTAGTTCACCTCGCTGTATTTTCTACTGTGCCATGTCTCTATATCTTTGATCAATTTGGCTGTCCAACTCCCTTTGCGCTCCCTTGTCCACCGATCTTGCCAAAATTCGAGTGTTTGCTTCCTTGCTTGTTGTCTTGTTTGCATGTGAATTACCGTTCCATTTTTCTTCCATTACCAGAGTTGTCTTCTCTCCTTTGCGAGTAGATCTATTGGGATTACGCAGCTCATCACTAGCACTGCGGATTCGGATACAGTGCGTTAAGCCGAGGCGACTCTCAGGGCTGCTGTTCTCTGCACCTTAGCAACTACTTTCCGTCCAGTACGTCAGTTTGTTGTCCATTCTTATACCAAGGTATTTTAGGGTTTTCGTCGTTTGTATTGTTTCTGAATGAACTTTCATGTTCACCTCCAACGGGATATGTCTCCTAGTGAGCAGGATCAGCTCGGTTTTTTCTGCGGCTAGGCTAAGGTCGTGTGAGTCCAATTATGTCTGTGTTCGCAGCATAACTTGTGTAAGTTTGCGTCTGGCTATGTCGGTATTACGAGCTGTTATGACGGCTACCCACCAGGTAGCAGTCGTCTGGCATTTCGACGTTTAAAATTCCGTCGTAGCTGACGTTCCATAGGTCTGGTCCAAGTATGGGTCCCTGAGCTGCTCCGGAGGTGATTTCTTTTCTTTGAGGGCCGTCACTTGTATCATATAGTAGTTCCCTGTCTTAAAGATAGCTTCGTATCATTTTCATCAGGTAGCAGGGCGTTTTGAATCGGCTTTCTAGCGCATCTATCATATTTATCCATTTTGCGCTATTGAATGCATTTCTTATGTCTATTGTTGCGAGGAGGACTATTGGCCTCGAGGAGTTGTTCTTTCGATTGGCTTCGTCCACGCTGCGCACGACGTCTTCAACGGCTCCGATTGTGAACCTGCCTGGTCAGAAGCCATGTTGTCGCTCTGATAAGCCTCCAGCATTGTTTATGGCGCCTATTATGCGGGGTTTCAACAGCCTTTCTAGTAACTTTCCTGCTGTATCTAGCATGCACAGAGATCTGTATGCTGATGGTGTTTCTGGGTCTTCTTTGCCCTTACTTATCAGGGTCAGATGTTATCTCTTCCATACTTCTTGGAAGATTCCCTCGTTCAAACATGCATTATACATGGATAACAATAAGTGAGGACGTTCTGCGGCGACTAGCTTTATCACTTCCACTGGTATTCCGTCAGGGCCGGGGGTTTTTTTGTTCTTTAAAGTTCTTGCGGCCATGCTTATCTCCTCCAGAGTGAATGGTGGGCATGAAGTCTCTTGCATATACTCTGGTGGGTCTCTTCCCAGGACATGGGTTGGGAACAGAGTGTTTACGATGTGCTCCATGGCTGCAGCATTTAACTCTGGGATGGACTGTTTCGCCCCGAGCTTGTATCCGAGACCCCAAGGATTTTTTTATATCGCTACGTAGCTCTTCCCATTTATCTTTCTTTGCCTTTGTTATTGCATCTTTCAGCTCAGTTTCGCAGCTTTATATTCCTTATGCTCTTCCATTTCGTTTCTTCCTCTTCTTCTAGCCCTTTTGTATCGTCGTCTTTTACGCAGGCAAGTTTGTCTCAGATTTCGTAGTTCGTCCGTCCACCAATAAACTGCTTTCTTTGGATGTCCGCCTTTTATTTTGGGCATGGCTGCCTTACATGCCTCTGTGATGCTGCTCAGTGTTTCTTTGAATATAAACCTAGCTGGGCTACTTGTGTGGTATTTTGGTGGGTTTTTGTCTATGCTTGCGGGGAGTTTTCCTGAGTCTAGCTTGGAAACGTTCCATTTACGTGTTCCTCTACCTATGAGGTAGGATATGTATTGGTGATCGCTACCTGTGTAGTCTTCTAGCACTTTCCATTCGCGTAGCTGGTTTGCGAATCCTTCAGATACCAGCGTAATATCGGGGGTTGTGTCGTTGCATCCCGGCCTTCTGAAAGTTGTTTGGGATCCTCTATTGGCAACGATAAATCCTAATCTAGCTGCCATGTCAAGGATTTAGCGTCTCCTCTAATTTGTGTTTGGAGTGCCCCATTCCATGGCCTTGGCGTTGAAATCTCCGGCTATGATTAAGTGCCGTTTTGGGTGATGCGCGGCATCCTCAATGGCATCGAGCTTTGCTTGGAATTCTGAGATAGGATCGCTCGGTGTCAGGTAGCAGCTCATTATCGTGATGTTTTCGTTGCTTATCCAGACAAAACCATTTCCTCTCCCGCTGCTTGTTTTTTTGAAGCCGCTGCTTTCCGTTAGCCATATTGCCGCTGTTGCAGTGATGTCCTCCAACCATGTTCCGTCTTGCACTATCCTGTATTGCTCGCTGATGATTGCTACTTCGGTTCCGAATTCCAACATGAGCTGTGGTAGCAGGGAGTCAGCGGTTTTGCTTCTGTGCATGATACACTGCAGGATCTTCATATCCTCATTTGTTCCCTGTACGACTCGCACGTGCGAGACCCTGGGATATGGTCGGTTAGGCTATGCTTTTGTTCCACACGGAGACAACAGCTCGGTGTGTTTGTGCAATCTTTCAGCTTGTGCCCGGATTTCCCTCAACGTATGCATAATCCTTGGCCTTTTTTATCAGGCCCTTTGCACTCCCATTGTAGGTGACCGAAGTTGAAGCATCTGTAGCATTTTTTGACTTCCTAGCTTCATCCTGCAGCTGATCCTTCCTATTTTTATGTGGCCTTTCTTAAGTATCCTGTTTGTGTTGTCTGCTGTCAATGTCACATATGCGCCTTTTGTGGCTTTCTGCTTCAGCTCGCTTATAGAAGCTATACCACGTAGGTTGTTTTTAAGCGCGTTTTGGAGCTCTGGTTTTGGTTTTTCTCCTTTCTTCAGTTCGAGGAGCAGGGCCCCTGATTTTGTTTTCCGTATTGCCCGGACTTCCACCTTGTCTTGATTCGCCATGAGGGGTTGACGTATGGTTTGGAGCAGCATAGCTGCCACCTTCTGCCGGTTTTATTAGCACTGCTTCTGGCCGAACTCTGGTTTTATTTACCCGTTTTCGCTTCTGAAGCTTGCTAGCTTTCTGCCCGTCTTGTGTAGCCAGGGAGTTGTTCTGCGATTTTGTCTCGTTCTGTTTACTGTTTCTTTTTCCTTTAACTACATGCCACACAGTATATCCGGGTCCTCGCCCCCTTTTCTCTGACTCCTGTTCGACTGTCACTGGCGAGCTGTCACTGGCGTTGAAACATTTGCATTTTAGTTGCATGCTTCTAGGGATTTAGTTGCGTTTGTGCGATTTTTATCTCCTTCTGCCTTTATCCAGTTCCGTCGCAGGCTAGCTTTAATATCAAAGAGCTCGTCTAGCTCGGATACCCTATTTTTCACCTCGCTGCTTATGTTTTTCTGCCTCACATTGCCATCGTCATCTTTTTAAGAGTGGCGCGACACTCAAGAAGTGCCTCATCCTCTTCTGCTCCCATCTTCACGATAAACTCCTGCCTTGGAGAGCTGTGTTTGTTTCGCGTTTCCTTTTAACGGGACGGAGAGGACTGTGACATTACCCTAAAAGCCATCTCTGCAAGATGTCACTCTTGAGAATGCCACAGCCGTCAGCCCAAGTTCAACGTTTCCAATTCATTTGTCAAAATCGTGGTCCTACTTCGATGCTTTATTTGTCCTAATGCTGCGCTTTTCTTCGGGAGCTGCTTATTTTATATTTGCAGCTAAACTACGTCTTGCAGGTACTGAGATCAGTATCCGCCATCTATGACCCCGTATGAGCTTAGCAAATGGGGATTTATTTAATTATTTTATAATTATAATTTTTTTCTCTCTCGTAGGTGTTCCCTCGAGCCAGCGCTTTTGGAGTTTTGGATGCTTATTTTGAGGCGGCATCTATTCACCTCGTCACCGGAAACTCTTAGGATGTTTTAGGTCTTTTAAGCCGAACCCTCCTCTCCTGTCGCTCTTGGTCAGGGGCTGCTTATGGAGTATTCGCAGCTCACCTAAGAACTTAGGCCGTCCACAGCTCGCCAAGCTGCAGCTCTTAGTGGCCAGAGCTCAGCCATACACATACATATATTATTTATGTGCAATTCTTATGTGTTGGAAATGCATATTTTCTCTATGGAATTCCAAATTAGAGTATTATAAGCGTTTATAAAACGATTCTGTAACTTTCTTTTTAGAAAAATTTAGGGTTTTGATAAACTTGATTTAAGGACTAACAAATAGTCATCAAAAGACATATTTATTCTACTACCAGACAGGAAATGTTCAAAATCTTTTCAATTAGAAATGTCTTCTGTAGTCATATTTCAATCTAGCCCGGGGAATGTCTGAGGATCTTTAAGGTTGATTCTGGGAGCATTATTAAGCTAATTGCCATGTACATGCGCAGAACCTCTGTTGAAACTCCACTCTCTAATAGAAATTTGAGACGAAATGAGCTCCAAAAATCCGGGCGTTATCTTTAAAAAGCTTAAAAATTTGTCGGTAGTCAAAATATCTAGCACAAAAAACCGCGTCTGACCGAGTTAAGCGATATCTCTCTTGGGTTGTTAAGCTGTTGGCTTCCTCTTCCGAAATATCTTTAGAATCAACAGTTTTAGAGAGGATAACCAAAAGCTTAACTCACTGAGATTCTGCAGCCGATAAAGTAATAAAGAAGGTTGGAAGCCCAAACTGGCGAATCATAGCGATTACCTTTTTCCTCTCAGCTGCCCAGAGCGTAGGTGAGGATCTAACGTCTATCAAAACCTTGTAACCATCATCGTGTTGAATGAAGTTTTGAACAAAGTTTTCGTTTAAAAGATTTTGGGCAGTAACTCGGTTGCTACCGGAAAACTTTCTAAGGCAAGTGGATGTACTATTCTTAATTTGTAACAGTTCTAATTTTTAAAATCATAGAACAACTTTGGAATGCTACACACTTTTCTGTTAAAACGGCGAATTTCAGAACGTATTATCTTGCTGTCTTATGTTTCAGAACATGTACGTTTCTGCCCAACGTGTATTGTTCCAAATGACAACTCTTTTTTAATGATGTCAAATGGGGTTTGTCCTTCACCTGGCGCTATAACTAACCGGTTATAGTCTAAGTTTTCTTCAGGAATATGGTCCAAAAGAGTTTCTTGACCGCCTGGATTTAGCTCTGAAGGTGAAAGACCCGTGGGAATATTATTACCTGAGGGATTATCATGAGAAGTTTGTGCCGCATCAAAAAATTGAACGAATCGGGAATCCTCTGCAGATGCAACAAACGGAAATTCTTCTTGGTCATTAAATTCTGAAATCAAGTTATCATTAATATGTATATTGTGCTCACGATACAAATGGGTATTCACTAAGAACTGCAGAGCTTCCATAATCTTTGCGTATGGTATCGATCATGTAATCATGATTATATTCCAAACGCCTTCTTAAGTGAATTTGTATGACATGAGCCTCATCGAAGGACCTTGGTAGAGAAGTCATAATATTGTTAACAGAAATTGGTATTAACAACAGCACCTTTGACCAAACTCTGACCTTAATATCCTAACGGACCGATTGTTATAAAAGGCAATCTAGACATTATGAGACGTTCTTCAATTGGGGTTAAATCTTTCAAACAATCCGGTAAGTCAGGAAAGTGCAGACCGTTAGGTACACATAAATTTTTGGAACGTTCTTTTTAACAATCGTATTTTGGCAAGTAGCACAAAAATTGTAATTTCCATCTTCCGAAGGAAATTTTTGCAATAAATTCGTTGGGACTGCCTCTGGTTTTCAACATGCCTATTGACCGGGTTATCTCTACGAAGGCGAACATGACTTTTTATATGACGCCCCTGATTGCGTTGTGTTTCTCTATCACGCTCCTCTCTCCTTATTTCAGGATTTCTTCTTGCATGTTCTCTTTGCATTTTACCACGAATGCGCTCTTAATTCCTATACTCAGGATTTCTTTCGCGATGTTCTTTATTCCCATATTGCTCATCGTAACGTACCTCAGGATTTTGTCGACGAGATCTACGATTTTGAGTATTTCTTATTTGCTCTTCAAAACTAATTTGTGGATCTTGCCGCCTTGTTCTATGTTGAACAGTACTTACAACTTGCTCAACAGATCGAACCTCGGGGTCTTCAGGCCGAGACCTATGACCTCGAGTATCCATTATTTGCTCTTCAGAGCGAATTTGGGGATCTTGCCGCCTTGTTCTATTGTATGTTGAACAGTACTATTAACTTGCTCAACAGATCGAACCTCGGGGTCTTCAGGCCAAGACCTATGACCTCGAGTATCTATTATTTGCTCTTCAGAGCGAATTTGGGAATCTTGCCGACTTGTTCTTTGTTAAACAGTATTTACTACTTGCTCAACAGATCGAACCTCGGGGTTTTCACGCTGAGATCTATGACATCGAGTATTTCTTAGTTGCTCTTCAGAGCGAATTTGGGGATCTTGCCGCCTTGTTCTATGTTGAACAGAATTTAAAACTTACTCAACAGACCGTACCTCGAGATTTTTCCGCCTGGTTCTATGTTGATTATTTGTTCGGACAGACGTACATCGGAATCTAATCTACGATTAGCGTGACCTACAGCATATAATTCCGTCCGTCCGGGTGTGAAAAGTTAGATCCTAGGTGCTGCTCTCTTTCACTGTAATTGAGTCCTTGCTATGACTTCTTTCCCGTTCGGTGTATAGAGAATTTGGTTGAATATACTGGTGTAAATGTGTACACATAAATATGCATAATAACAGTTTAAACGCTATATAAGTAACCCTACAAGAACAGTGACAGTCATCTGGCTGGTCATATGACAGTCACAGCTGAAAAAAATTTTGTCAGCGCACAGAACAAAGTTTCTATCATTTCCTTAAAAGCCTTCTGCAAAAACTGATGTAAACAAACGTATGTGTGTGAGTTTGCATCTCTCTTTAATACATCGGTATTCGGAACTGATTCACTATATATCTATACTGCTCACTTTCATGTCAGCAATGACCATAAATCCATCATAGCTGAAAATTGTCAGTTATGACTGAACCGCAATTATAGCTGCAATTTGTCAATTATGACTGTAAATCTATCACAAATGAAATGTTCTTTTACGCAGTAGATAATATAATTTTTATTCCTTTAATAAATACAAAACTTTTAATTAAAAATAGTTATAATAATATACAAAAATATAAAAAAGAGTGTAACAAAAATATAACTATATAACAAATTATGAAAAGAAATTTTCTCTTAATCTCATGCTTGCTCCTCTTCAAAACTCTGCTGTACGTATTTCTGCAGTTCATGAATATTTCGGAATTCGAAAATGCCTAAATAAAAATAAAAATTAACTAAAAATATAATTTTATTTGAAACTTAATAATAACTTACGTATATAATATTTGAAAACTAATTTGTTATTTATAATTTTTAATAAAACAAAAATTGTTATTGCACAGAAGCACGCAACACTTCTGGTATATCGCACGAAATAACAGCAATATAAGTGTTTTACAACTTCTCAAAACTTCTATGAAAATGTATGCTGTCTCCTTTCGACGTATACAGAATTTGCTTTTGGAAGCATTGACAGTCATTTGACTGTCAGTATTGACATAATAAATGTGAGTATATTGATAAATCCATCAGCAGTTTCTTGTAGGGTAATACACTGAAATTTGTTTGAAGAAAGCACTTTGCTGATAAAGAAATCTAGTGTAGCTGAAACTACAAAGTACACAGTGTACTGATATTTATTATACTCTTACAATATGTTGCTACAGAGTATAAAAGTTTTGTTATGGAATATTTTTGTTCACACAGCTTACGAACTTTTGTATATCTATACATTACTTAGATATAGAATTAAGTACTCGGAAAACCCCTCCGTAAATTGCTTTGGTCTAACACTTTTTACAACTGGGGGATCTATGGTACCTATTATAAAAGGTCTGCTCATGAAGACTAAATTAACAATATCTCAAATATTATATAATATTATATAACTAAGTACGGTATACACATATGTAAAGCAGATATGTAGATTTTGTTCCTTCTGTCATAATAAATAAACCCTTCGTTAGCAACCAACGCTGGGTAAATCCCAAAATGTACTTAAATGTAATTTTCTTGAGTATACAGTTCACCTCACGACCTTCATATTAAAAAGTGTAGCAAAACTGAAATAATAGACAGTTGCATTTAAACCTCTGGGGTCGCAGTTTATCTATAACCACATAAAAATGGTCTGTAGCTCTTTTGATACTACACTACTAATATTTATTTCATGCGATTTTTTCTAGAAAAATATATTTGCTCTATACAAAGGCCAGCCCTCTACGAAAGTTTTTACATTGTTTGGGGTATTTTGTTATAAGTTCAACATGATGGCTGAGGGAATATACCTATCCACTGATTATCAACAAATATTAGAAGTAATATGTGTATATAGAAATCTATATTTATCTCGATTAATTTTAGGTGATGACAACAATAAAATGTATAAAAAATTTTGCGAAAGAATTCAACATTCATTATTCGATTATTATTTGATATCTTATTAACTTATGTTATTGAATATATAGATTAATTTAGTGTCGATACTATTTTTTTCTCTCCGAAATGTTAATTTTAATTAAAAGATGCTATTTAACTCAAAAATTATATATTATATGTTAGACAAACTAAACCAAAGGTGTTAGTGGGGTATATGAGGTTGCTGTAGTACCAGAGGAGCGGAACTCAGTATATTAGGGTTATAAGGTTTAAACAATGGTCTAGACCAATTTCATTCATAGGCAGCGATATACAACATTATTTTTAAGAAAAACTGTTCATTTAATTTCATTAAATTATCAAATTAACGAACAAAATTATGCCATAAGTAGTACATGTGAGCTGGGGAAATTCGTGGACCGATTTCACACATTTTCGGCATTAAACTATCGTATAACTAATATTTTACGCTTATATAAAACCAAACAAAAGTTTGAATCTTTTACATAAAGTATGTTGGAGCTAGGGTCAACACTGCTACTAGGACGGAATCGAGACTTTTTTACTCTTGCAATTCGTAGAATCAAAGGCCAAGAAATTCCTTCAGGTGTGACAAAACCTTATATTAAAAAATGTTGAGAAATAGTAAAACATTCCTTAATAAATGAAATCGTGATTAAATTACAATACAGTCAAATTTGGTATCTTCTTGACTTATAATAAAGGTCATAAACTTAGTATCAGTTTTATTGCTATACTTGAGTTCGTGTCAGTGAAAATTTTATTAAAAAACAAAAAGAAACCTCTTGAAGTGAGATTTAGGTACATACAATATGTATCAATGTAATATTAACTCGACCAAAGTGGCTAAATTTTATATTATAAGCTTTTGTGAAAACGTGAACCGGAGAATCGGAATTTATTATATGAAGGTGTGAGGTTTAGCCCAAGGTATATACTAATTTCATTCTAATTCAGCGTCAAACCACATAATTTTTAATAAAACTAATTCATTTAATTTCATTAAAATATCACATTTTGATCAACCGGAACGGTTTAAAGTCAGGTGGAAAGACGGAAATTATATATATATTAGGGATAAAGAAAGATATTAATTTTGACATTGCTCAGCTAAACTCGAGAACATATTTTGAAGCAATTTTATATACAAAAAAAAATATTAATACTCACTGACCGACATATTCGGCATACAACTGGATGGAATAACGAAAAGCATTACAAGTAGTAAATGAAAGTAGAGGGTAGTATTAATCCGATTTTATCAATTATATGAATTTCAATTAACTGTCTTAGGGGGGGTCAAAGGGCTTAAGCAGTTTTGGCTCGATTTAGACAATTTTTGGCCACAAGGTGGCAAACGTGACGCATTATTCACGCAAAGTTTTACCCGGACATTCATCGTTGCTTGATTTGCATATCGGAAAGTAAAAGAATCACGTGGAATTTAACACGGTGTTATATGGGAAATAGGCGTGGTTGTAATCCGTTCGCCCATTTTCACACTATAACATACAAATATAAGGGAAATATTATGTACCGAATTTGGGTGAAATCGGTTAAGCAGATCCCAAGATATGGTTTTTCACCTAAAAGTGATCTTATTTATCGCGCTTTTAGTAGTTTTTAACAGTACCATTATATGGGGAGTAGGCGGGTATTGTCCCCCGATTTCACCCTTTTTCCCACTGTCGATAGAGGTGCTAAACCCATTTGTTCTCAGTGAATTTACTTTAAGCGGTTAAGGAGATATGCACATTAAATCTATTAGGGGGCGGGACCACGCCCACTTTTGTGATCATGTATACCAAAACACAGTCTTGTATCTTATTGCGAAACTTAGTTATAGAAATTTATTTGTTTTTGAATAATGGCGATTTGTGGGCGTATCTGCAATACCAACCGTCTTACGGTACCAAGAAACATGTGTTCAAAATTTCGTAAAGATATCTCAATTTTTACTCAAGTTACAGACGGACGGACGGACAGACAGTCACCCGGATTTCAACTCGTCTCTTCATCCAGATCATTTATATATGTATAACCTTATATCTACTCGATTAGTTTAAGGTGATACAAACAACCGTTAGGTGAACAAAACTATTATACTCTGTAGCAGCAGGTTGCGAGAGTATAAAATTTCAAAAGTGATAGTAAAATACGCAATTAACTAAACGGTGCAGTAAATAACATAAGGATGATTAAAAACAAAAAAAAAATAATAATATTATTACAAACTTTGTGAACTATATATTTACATACATACTGCTTCATATACAATACATGTTTGTACATGTTATATTATATTATATTTTCATATTGGCATACATCTCGCAATACTCCTTGTTCTTTGGCAAACAAAAACAAGAAGGATTGCGTATATTATTCAAGGTGCGTTCCAAAGTAAACAGTAAAAAAGTAACAAAGTAAACTCTAGCGGGCCATCTATATGTCGACTAGTGCGTTAGAATCTGCTATCCTTTATCGACTTTCCAGTAAAATTTTTAATGACATTTCATTTATTGGAAGTGAAGTTATTTAATTTTAAATGTCAGTATGTTTTTGTCATCGGTGCGAAAATGAGCTTCGAACAAAGAGCCAACATTAAATTTTGTTTAAAAATTGGTAAAACTTTTACCGAAACGTTTCAATTGATGAAACAAGTTCCGGCGATGATTGCCTATCCCGTAGCAGAGTGCAGGAGTGGTTTCAACGTTTTCAAAGTGGTCGTGAGGACATAAATGAGAAATGAGCCGAAACCCAAAAAATCGCGCCTGGAGAAGTCAAAAGTGAAGACAATGCTGATTTGTTTTTATGATTCCAAGGGTATTGTCCACAAAGAATTTGTTCCACCTGTCAAAACGTTAATGCGATATTCTACCTTGGAGTTTTGAAGCGTTTGGTGCACCGTATTTGACGTGTTCGGCCCGAATATCGCGAAGATGGAAGTTAGCGTTTGTTGCACGATAAAGCGTCGCCTCATCGATTGTTGCCGATTATTTAGCCAAAAGTCGTATTTTAACAATCAAAAACTCCCCGTATTCACCTGATATGGCACCGTGCAACTTCTACCTTTTCAGAAAAATGCATTTGCCGATGAAAGGAAAGCATTATGCAGACGTGGAGGCCATTCAAAAGGTTGCACCGGCATACTGGCGGCCATACCGGGCAACGAGCTAAAACACTCGTTCGACATGCTTTTGGACCATTCAAAAAGCTGTATTAAAGCAGAAGGAGACTATTTTGAATAAAATTAATTGATTTTGCTGATAAAACCATTTGTTCTGTCTTTTTTTTAAAAGTCCTGTTTACTTTGGGACGCACCTTGTATATTCAACGTCCACATTTACAAATATTCCGCAATACCACTTTCAGCAAACAAGCAGGATTGCGTACAAACTTTAAAGCACAAACGATTAGTGCATACATAGCAAATCTTCAACGAGCTCTCAATTGCACAAGTACTTAAATACATACCTACAAGTGCACATATTAATAAAGAAAAAGTTTAATTTCGCAAATATATCCGAACAAGGATCAAAAAACTAAATACGTGTATTTTAGAAAAAACTTTTATTTACTTAAAACAGTTTTCGTTCACACGAAAGAGAATATTTTAATTCATTTCGGCATATTCTAAATGAGCTCAGATTCAGAAGAACCTAAAACTACTCTGTTTTCAAAAAAAAAGGGCCCATGTACACCTGCAGAAGCTACACGCTCAAAACAATGTGCTACAAAACAAAAAAGGGCGAAAAATATTTTATACACCAAGACACCGTACTTGATTTTTATCTTCACCGTCTCAAGACAATTCTGAATCGGTATTAGAAATCAAAAAAGAAATTCTTGACAATTTAAACTCCTTCGGCTAATGCCAAATACGAAAACTATATAGACCAGTTTGAAGAAGTGAATGTAATGATTTCTGATTTCTGACTCCACATCCGAGAGTAGAGTTGCCTCAAATTCAAAGTCAAGAGGCAAATTCAGGCATCCAACTCAAGGTGCCCGCATGTGACACTGAACTCTTTCATGGTGGTTATGCACAATGGCCGTTATTCCGGGATGTTTCTCTTGGGGGAATACCGCAATTTAAACCACAACCCCTGAAGATCAGTATTGTGAAGACTTTTACAAAGCCGCAACTCATAGATCAGATAATCGTAGGTACATCGTACGACTACCGCTTAAGCAACAATTTCTCAACACACTGGTCTTACTACTTATTATTTTATATGCCACTTCATGCGGTGGTAAAACCTGATAAAATAGAAGAAACAAAAGTAAGACTTGTCTTCAATGCCCCACGCTCTAGCCAGATTTATTATTCAACAGGGACGTCGAGAAAATGTATAGACAAATAGTCGTACATAAAGATAATCAAGATTATCAGCAAATTATTTTCCGAAAATCCCCTAATAGTCCACTACGCCACTATAAAGTAAAAAGAGAGAGAAAACGAGTGAGAGAGTTTGGTGTTAACTAGGCGCCATACTTAGCCATCCGAACACTCCACGAAAGTGGAGTCAGAATTTCTTCGGAAACCACGGTGTTAAAAACACAAAGGTATGCAGACGATATCCTGTCTGGAAGTCACAGCCTTCCACAAGCATATGAGTCACTATCACAAGTTATACAAGCCCTCAAAACCGCAGGGCTTCCATTGAAAAAGGCGAACTACTGTATTATTCTGAAGGATTTACCTAAAGAAAACTTGTTGTACACTAATTTCCTCAATTTCGGAAAGGAAAGTACAAAAAAAACTCTGGGGATTCAATGGAATGCGATATCTGTTTTAACCCGTTTTCATTTACTACTGAGTCAATATCTGCATTATCCGCCATAACAACGAGACAAATTTTCGAATGTCTCAAATGCTTGACCTTGTAAAATTAGCCACTTGGCGACACGTAGCCAGCGCTGACAATCCTGCTGATCTGAGTACAAGAGGTTGCAACCCCCACACTTTGCCACTACAACGCCCTCTGGTGGAATGGCCCCGATGGCATATAATTTCCCCAGGAAGTCGAAAAATCGACTTTTTTCACACAATATTGGATGATACTGATATCCTTGAGCGAGTTTCATCATCGTTTCACCGAGCCCGCAGGGTAATAGCTTATATGCTCAATTTCATAGAGCAACTCAAAATTAAAGTTAAGGCAGTGCTCTCAGAATACTCCCAATACGATACAGTGACGCATGTCTAGCCTCTAGAGTCAAAAAAAAAACAAATGTTCTTATCGCATCTACTTAAGCGCGCTACTTTAGCCAAGAGATACATTACAAAGAGAATCGAAGCCGATTAACAGCTTACTCTTAGTTCTAATTCCATTCCTAGATACGAAAGATCTGCTTCGTGCGAATGGTCAGCTTGCCAATTCAAGCCTAACGTGTAACGAACTTGACCCCGACCCCGTCAAGAGTTTTACACATATGTATGGTATATTACAAAAAAAATATTAAATATTCTTCAGACCTAAGTGCTTACATATATTATCACTAAACAAATTAAAAGTATAATATAGTATGAATATAATGTAAATATACATAGCAAAACAAAACTAAGATCAAATATTTTAAATTAAGAAGTCTTAAGAGCATTTAAAAAAATCTTTTGCCGAATCGGGTGTTCAATAATCGAACAAATTTAAGAAGAAAAATCTTCAAGTATTACCAGATATCCTGATAATGAAGGTTTTTTGCAAGAAATTTTGATTTCGTTGTAATATCTTCACTTTAAAATTTTGATGATATTTTTTATAAAAAAATCTTCACTTTGAATTTAAATATTTACTCCTGGCAATAATGAGCTGAACCCAAATTTCACAGCTGTTTAGTGTTATGAGATTCGATAACTTGGAGAACTGTCGGGTCACTCTTTAGCAACGCTACCACTGAATATGATTATGACGATAATGAAACAAACAATGTTCATTTATGGACAAAGAAAATTTCCAAAAGCACTACATTCAAAGTGGATCATTTCACAAAGTGATGCACCAATAGCCCAAGAAAAAACATATACCGAATTTGGTCCAAATGTACCAAAACGGTACATTGTACAAAAAAAGGCTTCCCAAGACATTAAATCGCAATTTATCCCCCCCAAGCGCTTCTCATATCGGTGGTTTATGGGAATCGGATGTGAAAAGCTTCAAATCCCATTTTATAAAGGTACACATTTAATTATGAACAGTTCCCCACATTATTAATTCAAATTGAAGCCGGTCTTACTTCACGGCCGCTCACGACACTCTCGCAAGATCCCTTAGATTTGATAGCCCAAATTTTAGGGAACTTTCTCAAAAGAGCGCCCATTCTGGCCATACCTGAACCAAGCGTGGAGTCGCTGTTCTTATTAAATCGATGGGAGAGAACTAAAACTCGCAATCATGATTTCAGCCGCCGATTGAGAAAAGAATACATAAAAGATCTTCAGAAAAGTCGTTGTTGAACGATATTCTCGATAGTCACATCGAATGTTTTACAGCTTTACAACTTTTAATTTAAACCAGCGAAAACTGAGTAGATTTCAAGGAAAAAACTATAGATAGTTTTTATTTAAACTATCGAAACTGATGACTGATCTGACCGTCGATGGGTTTACAGCTCTATTTTAAGTACTTAAATCAAGAACGAATTAATATATCGGGTAAAACTTGGCACATCTGGAGTCCAAAAAGCCCCCACATACCGAATATGGGCCCTAGCGCGTATGGCTGACTATTTGTCGAAATATATATTATTGAAAATCAAGGAAAGTCTTTTTTTGATAATAGTTTACTCTTGTGTCAAAAGTGGGTTGAATCAAGTCAATATTTTCCTTAGCCCCCATATACTTAACATAAAGATTTTCGAACTTCCAATTTAACTTCTACCACATATGAATATCGGCCGTTAAGTAAGTTCTTTTAATGAAATTGAGATAGCGTTTTTTTTTTTACTAACAGTGTATCTATTATCTTTCAGTTTGTATCTAAATAAAACTAAGAGAGTTTATGACCATCAAAATAAGTTGATATGATACCAAATTTGATTGTAAACCATTCAAGATTTCGTCGAACAATGAATGTTGAATTCTTTCTCTACATTTACAAAACTAATCGAATTAGATATAAAGCAATATGTATATATATATATATATATATATAAATGACGGGTTGAAATCCGGGTGACTGTCTGTCCGTCCGTCGGTGCAGACTGTAACTTGACTAAAAATTTTCATATTTTGATTAAACTTGGTACATATGTTTCTTGTCACCGTAAAATGCTGGTATTGTAGATGGGCGTAATCAGACTGGCACGCTCACAAAACCTTATTAATCGGAAACCAATAAATTGGCATAACTGAGCTCCATAATAAGATACAAGACTGTTATGTGGTACAATGAATCGCATTATGGACGAGCATCTACTAAATTTGTAAAAGTAGGCGTGGCCCCGCCTTCTGATAGGTATAATGTGCATATCTCCTAAACCTCTTTTGCCCTAAAAACCAAATTCCCTCAGGACTAATCTTTTTAGCACTCCTACCGAAAGTACGAAAATAGGTGAAATTGGGTGATAACCCCGCGCAAACTATGTATATGTGAATTGTAACTGTGGACCTTCAGGAACAAACACTGAACTAACAAGTAAGGAAGGGCTAAGTTCGGATGTAACCGAACATTTTATACTCTCGAAAGTCAAATGGTATACTCGTTTGAGATTTCTTTGTGGTTTGGCTGATTTTTCGGTAGAAGGTCAACTATAGACACTGGGGTCCACATATTTAGTACTTAGGGGTTTGAACAGTTTTGGTTCCATTTAGACAATTTTTGGCCGCAAGGTGGCATACTTTAATTGCATTATTCACGCAAAGTTTTACCCCGATATAATCATTGTTACCTGATTTGCATAGTGGAAAGTGAAAGAATCAGATGGAATTGAACATGGTGTTACATGGGAAGTAAGCGTGGTTGTAGTCCGATTTCGCCCATTTTCGCACTATGACATAGAAACATGAAAAGAACGTTATGCACTTGGTTGAAATCGGTTGAGCAGATCTCAAGATATGGGTTTTCACCTAAAAGTGGGCTGTGCCACGCCCACTGACTAATTTTGAACGCGGTTCCTATAAAGCCAATTTATATCATCTCAGAGATAAAATTTAATGTCTCTGGCGTGTTTAGTGCTTGATTTATCGCGCTTTTAGTAGTTTTTAACAGTACCGTTATATGGGGAGTGGGCGGAGTTGCCACCCGATTTCAACTATTTTCACACCGTCAATAGAAGTGCTAAAAACATTTGCTTCTAGTGAATTTTGTTATTATAGCATTAGCGGAATAGGAGATTTGCACATTAAACCTATTAGAGGCGGAACCACGCCCACTTTTAAAAAAAGTTTAAACTGCAGATGCCCCTCCCTAATGTGATCCTGTGTACCAAATAACAGTCTTGTATCTTATTGCGGAGCTTAGTTATGGCAAGTTATTTGTTTTTGATTAATGGCGTTTTGTGGGCGTGGCAGTGGTTCGATTACGCCCATCTGCAATACCAACCGTCTCACGGTACCAAGAAACATGTCTAATAAGTTTCATAAAGATATCTTAATTTTTACTCAAGTTAGAGCTTGCACGGGCGGACGGACGGACGGACAGACAGTCACCCGGATTTCAACTCGTCTCTTCATCCTGATCATTTATATATATATAACCCTATATCTAACTCGATTAGTTTTAGGTGATACAAACAACCGTTATGTGAACAAAACTATTATACTCTGTAGCAACAGGTTGCGAGAGTATAAAAACGCAACTGGTTCCTTCTCTTTAGCAAATCAGACTCTCTCTCGCATCAGATCGGCAACTCGAATTTGCTGATATGCCCGGCTGTACTGCACATTCCAGCAAGCTCAAAATGTGCTGAGTCTGCTGTTTGAGTCGCGGGTTGATGGATCATGCGATGTGGTGCAGTGCTTGCCGTCGTTATACATAACTCGCACGTCGCATATAATGACTTTGATTAAAACTACTAAAAGTACGATATCTCATAAATAAACAAGTCAGAAACTTTAAATTTTACACGTAGAATGCTATAATTAAGCTTAAACGGAGCCAATTTAAAAATTGGACAATGGGCGTGACACTGCCCACTTTTAGGTGATACCCCAAATCTCGAGATCTACTTGACCGATTTCAAACAAATGGGTCGTAACAATGTCCTGTTATACCTTTGTTAAAGTGCAGAAATGAACGAAAACGGATTACAACCACGCCTGCTATCCATAACACAAATTTGAGTTCCATCTGATTTCTGACTTGCAGTATACAAATCAAGCACTAACGAATATATTGAAATAAAACGTTGCAAAAAGAGTGCCTGTTTTCACACAATATTGGATGATACTGATATCCTTGAGCGATTTTCATCATCGTTTCACCGAGCCCGCAGGGTAATAGCTTATATGCTCAATTTCATAGAGCAACTCAAAATTAAAGTTAAGGCAGTGCTCTCAGAATACTCCCAATACGATACAGTGACGCATGTCTAGCCTCTAGAGTCAAAAAAAAACAAATGTTCTTATCGCATCTACTTAAGCGCGCTACTTTAGCCAAGAGATACATTACAAAGAGAATCGAAGCCGATTAACAGCTTACTCTTAGTTCTAATTCCATTCCTAGATACGAAAGATCTGCTTCGTGCGAATGGTCAGCTTGCCAATTCAAGCCTAACGTGTAACGAACTTGACCCCGACCCCGTCAAGAGTTTTACACATATGTATGGTATATTACAAAAAAAATATTAAATATTCTTCAGACCTAAGTGCTTACATATATTATCACTAAACAAATTAAAAGTATAATATAGTATGAATATAATGTAAATATACATAGCAAAACAAAACTAAGATCAAATATTTTAAATTAAGAAGTCTTAAGAGCATTTAAAAAAATCTTTTGCCGAATCGGGTGTTCAATAATCGAACAAATTTAAGAAGAAAAATCTTCAAGTATTACCAGATATCCTGATAATGAAGGTTTTTTGCAAGAAATTTTGATTTCGTTGTAATATCTTCACTTTAAAATTTTGATGATATTTTTTATAAAAAAATCTTCACTTTGAATTTAAATATTTACTCCTGGCAATAATGAGCTGAACCCAAATTTCACAGCTGTTTAGTGTTATGAGATTCGATAACTTGGAGAACTGTCGGGAAACTCTTTAGCAACGCTACCACTGAATATGATTGTGACGATAATGAAACAAACAATGTTCATTTATGGACAAAGAAAATTTCCAAAAGCACTACATTCAAAGTGGATCATTTCACAAAGTGATGCACCAATAGCCCAAGAAAAAACATATACCGAATTTGGTCCAAATGTACCAAAACGGTACATTGTACAAAAAAAGGCTTCCCAAGACATTAAATCGCAATTTATCCCCCCCAAGCGCTTCTCATATCGGTGGTTTATGGGAATCGGATGTGAAAAGCTTCAAATCCCATTTTATAAAGGTACACATTTAATTATGAACAGTTCCCCACATTATTAATTCAAATTGAAGCCGGTCTTACTTCACGGCCGCTCACGACACTCTCGCAAGATCCCTTAGATTTGATAGCCCAAATTTTATGGAACTTTCTCAAAAGAGCGCCCATTCTGGCCATACCTGAACCAAGCGTGGAGTCGCTGTTCTTATTAAATCGATGGGAGAGAACTAAAATTCGCAATCATGATTTCAGCCGCCGATTGAAAAAAGAATACATAAAAGATCTTCAGAAAAGTCGTTGTTGAACGATATTCTCGATAGTCACATCGAATGTTTTACAGCTTTACAACTTATAATTTAAACCAGCGAAAACTGAGTAGATTTCAAGGAAAAAACTATAGATAGTTTTTATTTAAACTATCGAAACTATTGACTGATCTGACCGTCGATGGAGTCCAAAAAGCCCCCACATACCGAATATGGGCCCTAGCGCGTATGGCTGACTATTTGTCGAAATATATATTATTGAAAATCAAGGAAAGTCTTTTTTTGATAATAGTTTACTCTTGTGTCAAAAGTGGGTTGAATCAAGTCAATATTTTCCTTAGCCCCCATATACTTAACATAAAGATTTTCGAACTTCCAATTTAACTTCTACCACATATGAATATCGGCCGTTAAGTAAGTTCTTTTAATGAAATTGAGATAGCGTTTTTTTTTTTACTAACAGTGTATCTATTATCTTTCAGTTTGTATCTAAATAAAACTAAGAGAGTTTATGACCATCAAAATAAGTTGATATGATACCAAATTTGATTGTAAACCATTCAAGATTTCGTCGAACAATGAATGTTGAATTCTTTCTCTACATTTACAAAACTAATCGAATTAGATATAAAGCAATATGTATATATATATATATATATATATAAATGACGGGTTGAAATCCGGGTGACTGTCTGTCCGTCCGTCGGTGCAGACTGTAACTTGACTAAAAATTTTCATATTTTGATTAAACTTGGTACATATGTTTCTTGTCACCGTAAAATGCTGGTATTGTAGATGGGCGTAATCAGACTGGCACGCTCACAAAACCTTATTAATCGGAAACCAATAAATTGGCATAACTGAGCTCCATAATAAGATACAAGACTGTTATGTGGTACAATGAATCGCATTATGGACGAGCATCTACTAAATTTGTAAAAGTAGGCGTGGCCCCGCCTTCTGATAGGTATAATGTGCATATCTCCTAAACCTCTTTTGCCCTAAAAACCAAATTCCCTCAGGACTAATCTTTTTAGCACTCCTACCGAAAGTACGAAAATAGGTGAAATTGGGTGATAACCCCGCGCAAACTATGTATATGTGAATTGTAACTGTGGACCTTCAGGAACAAACACTGAACTAACAAGTAAGGAAGGGCTAAGTTCGGATGTAACCGAACATTTTATACTCTCGAAAGTCAAATGGTATACTCGTTTGAGATTTCTTTGTGGTTTGGCTGATTTTTCGGTAGAAGGTCAACTATAGACACTGGGGTCCACATATTTAGTACTTAGGGGTTTGAACAGTTTTGGTTCCATTTAGACAATTTTTGGCCGCAAGGTGGCATACTTTAATTGCATTATTCACGCAAAGTTTTACCCCGATATAATCATTGTTACCTGATTTGCATAGTGGAAAGTGAAAGAATCAGATGGAATTGAACATGGTGTTACATGGGAAGTAAGCGTGGTTGTAGTCCGATTTCGCCCATTTTCGCACTATGACATAGAAACATGAAAAGAACGTTATGCACTTGGTTGAAATCGGTTGAGCAGATCTCAAGATATGGGTTTTCACCTAAAAGTGGGCTGTGCCACGCCCACTGACTAATTTTGAACGCGGTTCCTATAAAGCCAATTTATATCATCTCAGAGATAAAATTTAATGTCTCTGGCGTGTTTAGTGCTTGATTTATCGCGCTTTTAGTAGTTTTTAACAGTACCGTTATATGGGGAGTGGGCGGAGTTGCCACCCGATTTCAACTATTTTCACACCGTCAATAGAAGTGCTAAAAACATTTGCTTCTAGTGAATTTTGTTTTAATAGCATTAGCGGAATAGGAGATTTGCACATTAAACCTATTAGAGGCGGAACCACGCTCACTTTTTAAAAAAGTTTAAACTGCAGATGCCCCTCCCTAATGTGATCCTGTGTACCAAATAACAGTCTTGTATCTTATTGCGGAGCTTAGTTATGGCAAGTTATTTGTTTTTGATTAATGGCGTTTTGTGGGCGTGGCAGTAGTTCGATTACGCCCATCTGCAATACCAACCGTCTCACGGTACCAAGAAACATGTCTAATAAGTTTCATAAAGATATCTTAATTTTTACTCAAGTTAGAGCTTGCACGGGCGGACGGACGGACGGACAGACATTCACCCGGATTTCAACTCGTCTCTTCATCCTGATCATTTATATATATATAACCCTATATCTAACTCGATTAGTTTTAGGTGATACAAACAACCGTTAGGTGAACAAAACTATTATACTCTGTAGCAACAGGTTGCGAGAGTATAAAAACGCAACTGGTTCCTTCTCTTTAGCAAATCAGACTCTCTCTCGCATCAGATCGGCAACTCGAATTTGCTGATATGCCCGGCTGTACTGCACATTCCAGCAAGCTCAAAATGTGCTGAGTCTGCTGTTTGAGTCGCGGGTTGATGGATCATGCGATGTGGTGCAGTGCTTGCCGTCGTTATACATAACTCGCACGTCGCATATAATAACTTTGATTAAAACTACTAAAAGTACGATATCTCATAAATAAACAAGTCAGAAACTTTAAATTTTACACGTAGAATGCTATAATTAAGCTTAAACGGAGCCAATTTAAAAATTGGACAATGGGCGTGACACTGTCCACTTTTAGGTGATACCCCAAATCTCGAGATCTACTTGACCGATTTCAAACAAATGGGTCGTAACAATGTCCTGTTATACCTTTGTTAAAGTGCAGAAATGAACGAAAACGGATTACAACCACGCCTGCTATCCATAACACAAATTTGAGTTCCATCTGATTTCTGACTTGCAGTATACAAATCAAGCACTAACGAATATATTGAAATAAAACGTTGCAAAAAGAGTGCCTGTTTTCACACAATATTGGATGATACTGATATCCTTGAGCGATTTTCATCATCGTTTCACCGAGCCCGCAGGGTAATAGCTTATATGCTCAATTTCATAGAGCAACTCAAAATTAAAGTTAAGGCAGTGCTCTCAGAATACTCCCAATACGATACAGTGACGCATGTCTAGCCTCTAGAGTCAAAAAAAAACAAATGTTCTTATCGCATCTACTTAAGCGCGCTACTTTAGCCAAGAGATACATTACAAAGAGAATCGAAGCCGATTAACAGCTTACTCTTAGTTCTAATTCCATTCCTAGATACGAAAGATCTGCTTCGTGCGAATGGTCAGCTTGCCAATTCAAGCCTAACGTGTAACGAACTTGACCCCGACCCCGTCAAGAGTTTTACACATATGTATGGTATATTACAAAACAAATATTAAATATTCTTCAGACCTAAGTGCTTACATATATTATCACTAAACAAATTAAAAGTATAATATAGTATGAATATAATGTAAATATACATAGCAAAACAAAACTAAGATCAAATATTTTAAATTAAGAAGTCTTAAGAGCATTTAAAAAAATCTTTTGCCGAATCGGGTGTTCAATAATCGAACAAATTTAAGAAGAAAAATCTTCAATTATTACCAGATATCCTGATAATGAAGGTTTTTTGCAAGAAATTTTGATTTCGTTGTAATATCTTCACTTTAAAATTTTGATGATATTTTTTATAAAAAAATCTTCACTTTGAATTTAAATATTTACTCCTGGCAATAATGAGCTGAACCCAAATTTCACAGCTGTTTAGTGTTATGAGATTCGATAACTTGGAGAACTGTCGGGAAACTCTTTAGCAACGCTACCACTGAATATGATTGTGACGATAATGAAACAAACAATGTTCATTTATGGACAAAGAAAATTTCCAAAAGCACTACATTCAAAGTGGATCATTTCACAAAGTGATGCACCAATAGCCCAAGAAAAAACATATACCGAATTTGGTCCAAATGTACCAAAACGGTACATTGTACAAAAAAAGGCTTCCCAAGACATTAAATTGCAATTTATCCCCCCCAAGCGCTTCTCATATCGGTGGTTTATGGGAATCGGATGTGAAAAGCTTCAAATCCCATTTTATAAAGGTACACATTTAATTATGAACAGTTCCCCACATTATTAATTCAAATTGAAGCCGGTCTTACTTCACGGCCGCTCACGACACTCTCGCAAGATCCCTTAGATTTGATAGCCCAAATTTTAGGGAACTTTCTCAAAAGAGCGCCCATTCTGGCCATACCTGAACCAAGCGTGGAGTCGCTGTTCTTATTAAATCAATGGGAGAGAACTAAAATTCGCAATCATGATTTCAGCCGCCGATTGAAAAAAGAATACATAAAAGATCTTCAGAAAAGTCGTTGTTGAACGATATTCTCGATAGTCACATCGAATGTTTTACAGCTTTACAACTTTTAATTTAAACCAGCGAAAACTGAGAAGTTTTCAAGGAAAAAACTATAGATAGTTTTTATTTAAACTATCGAAACTATTGACTGATCTGACCGTCGATGGAGTCCAAAAAGCCCCCACATACCGAATATGGGCCCTAGCGCGTATGGCTGACTATTTGTCGAAATATATATTATTGAAAATCAAGGAAAGTCTTTTTTTGATAATAGTTTACTCTTGTGTCAAAAGTGGGTTGAATCAAGTCAATATTTTCCTTAGCCCCCATATACCTAACATAAAGATTTTCGAACTTCCAATTTAACTTGTACCACATATGAATATCGGCCGTTAAGTGAGTTCTTTTAATGAAATTGAGATAGCGTTTTTTTTTACTAACAGTGTATCTATTATCTCTCAGTTTGTATCTTAATAAAACTAAGAGAGTTTATGACCATCAAAATAAGTTGATATGATACCAAATTTGATTGTAAACCATTCAAGATTTCGTCGAACAGTGAATGTTGAATTCTTTCTCTACATTTACAAAACTAATCGAATTAGATATAAAGTAATATGTATATATATATATATATATATAAATGACGGGTTGAAATCCGGGTGACTGTCTGTCCGTCCGTCGGTGCAGACTGTAACTTGACTAAAAATTTTCATATTTTGATTAAACTTGGTACATATGTTTCTTGTCACCGTAAAAGGCTCGTATTGTAGATGGGCGTAATCAGACTGGCACGCTCACAAAACCTTATTAATCGGAAACCAATAAATTGGCATAACTGAGCTCCATAATAAGATACAAGACTGTTATGTGGTACAATGAATCGCATTATGGACGAGCATCTACTAAATTTGTAAAAGTAGGCGTGGCCCCGCCTTCTGATAGGTATAATGTGCATATCTCCTAAACCTCTTTTGCCCTAAAAACCAAATTCCCTCAGGACTAATCTTTTTAGCACTCCTACCGAAAGTACGAAAATAGGTGAAATTGGGTGATAACCCCGCGCAAACTATGTATATGTGAATTGTAACTGTGGACCTTCAGGAACAAACACTGAACTAACAAGTAAGGAAGGGCTAAGTTCGGATGTAACCGAACATTTTATACTCTCGAAAGTCAAATGGTATACTCGTTTGAGATTTCTTTGTGGTTTGGCTGATTTTTCGGTAGAAGGTCAACTATAGACACTGGGGTCCACATATTTAGTACTTAGGGGTTTGAACAGTTTTGGTTCCATTTAGACAATTTTTGGCCGCAAGGTGGCATACTTTAATTGCATTATTCACGCAAAGTTTTACCCCGATATAATCATTGTTACCTGATTTGCATAGTGGAAAGTGAAAGAATCAGATGGAATTGAACATGGTGTTACATGGGAAGTAAGCGTGGTTGTAGTCCGATTTCGCCCATTTTCGCACTATGACATAGAAACATGAAAAGAACGTTATGCACTTGGTTGAAATCGGTTGAGCAGATCTCAAGATATGGGTTTTCACCTAAAAGTGGGCTGTGCCACGCCCACTGACTAATTTTGAACGCGGTTCCTATAAAGCCAATTTATATCATCTCAGAGATAAAATTTAATGTCTCTGGCGTGTTTAGTGCTTGATTTATCGCGCTTTTAGTAGTTTTTAACAGTACCGTTATATGGGGAGTGGGCGGAGTTGCCACCCGATTTCAACTATTTTCACACCGTCAATAGAAGTGCTAAAAACATTTGCTTCTAGTGAATTTTGTTTTAATAGCATTAGCGGAATAGGAGATTTGCACATTAAACCTATTAGAGGCGGGACCACGCCCACTTTTTAAAAAAGTTTAAACTGCAGATGCCCCTCCCTAATGTGATCCTGTGTACCAAATAACAGTCTTGTATCTTATTGCGGAGCTTAGTTATGGCAAGTTATTTGTTTTTGATTAATGGCGTTTTGTGGGCGTGGCAGTGGTTCGATTACGCCCATCTGCAATACCAACCGTCTCACGGTACCAAGAAACATGTCTAATAAGTTTCATAAAGATATCTTAATTTTTACTCAAGTTAGAGCTTGCACGGGCGGACGGACGGACGGACAGACAGTCACCCGGATTTCAACTCGTCTCTTCATCCTGATCATTTATATATATATAACCCTATATCTAACTCGATTAGTTTTAGGTGATACAAACAACCGTTAGGTGAACAAAACTATTATACTCTGTAGCAACAGGTTGCGAGAGTATAAAAACGCAACTGGTTCCTTCTCTTTAGCAAATCAGACTCTCTCTCGCATCAGATCGGCAACTCGAATTTGCTGATATGCCCGGCTGTACTGCACATTCCAGCAAGCTCAAAATGTGCTGAGTCTGCTGTTTGAGTCGCGGGTTGATGGATCATGCGATGTGGTGCAGTGCTTGCCGTCGTTATACATAACTCGCACGTCGCATATAATGCCTTTGATTAAAACTACTAAAAGTACGATATCTCATAAATAAACAAGTCAGAAACTTTAAATTTTACACGTAGAATGCTATAATTAAGCTTAAACGAAGCCAATTTAAAAATTGGACAATGGGCGTGACACTGCCCACTTTTAGGTGATACCCCAAATCTCGAGATCTACTTGACCGATTTCAAACAAATGGGTCGTAACAATGTCCTGTTATACCTTTGTTAAAGTGCAGAAATGAACGAAAACGGATTACAACCACGCCTGCTATCCATAACACAAATTTGAGTTCCATCTGATTTCTGACTTGCAGTATACAAATCAAGCACTAACGAATATATTGAAATAAAACGTTGCAAAAAGAGTGCCTATAAGATATACCATCTCAAGTTTAAAAATTGTCAAAATATCTGGCCATAACTGTTGAAGTCCCCATATACAGAAGATGTGTCCAAAGATTACTTTTTACCGAAATTACCGTTCACTGTATGAGATATATAATTGGAATTTGAGGAGAACGCTTTTCTAATAATATTATGCCTGTATGTCAAAAATGGACAGAATTATGTCAATACTTCTCTTAGCCCCCATATACGTTACAACGGGGGGATCCAAGTAGAGGTACTTTTTTCAATAGCCTTCTCTCGACAGATCACGCGAGTTATGTGTACACTATCTTCCCAACCAGACACCACACAACAAAATATTGTAAATTGGACAAAATAAAAGATTAAAGAAAAACAAGTAAACATTACAAAAAATAAGAACATAATGCAAATGCATACAAACATGTTTTGGTCCTTATGTTTGACTGTAATGATAACCCAGACATTATCGGGTAAACCACACAATCATGTTTGTTTGCATTCAATAGAAAATAAGATAACATTTAACAAATATTGTATTTCATAAGAAAATAAAAAAACAAAGAAATAGATTAAGAAAATTGTAATCACTTTAGTAGTTATATAAGCAGAACATAATTTGAAAAAGAAACAGAATAAAATAAAATGTCACAGAAGTAACATCGTCGGCATTTTTATTTTTCCTCCGCTCGAACAACCAAAACTCGCGTGGGTCGTGTCATGCTGTCATGCTACTTTTGTGCAATATTGCTTGGCATTTCATCATGGAAAAATTTATGCCTGAACAACGTTCAACTTTATTACGAAAATTCACCTTCTGTAAAGGATGTGTTTCGAGCACTTCGCTCAACTTATGATCAACAACTTATGTTCAACATAATCGGCTTACTGAGCGTACTATTCGCAACACCATCGCCCATCGTGGGACCCAGCATTCATTATTGGATAATATTCGACCGAATAGACCACCTCCAGCAGTGATGAAAATATAGCCACTCGACCTCCCAAGCGACATCGCTTAGCTCTATGGGCTCTTGAAAAGTTCCAAGAAAAGCCGACGTTTTCGAGATAAATTTTGTTCAGCGGTTAAGCCCATATTTGGCTCAATGGGTATGTAAACAAGCGAAATTGCCGCATTTGTGGTGAAGGGCAACCTGAAGTGATACAAGAGCTATCATTTCATTTAGAAAAAAAAAACGGTTTGGTGTGGTTTGTGGGCCGGTGGAATCATCAATTATCTTCAAAATTGATGACGATGAGAACGTAGCCCGCCACCGCTTTCGCGCCTCGATAACGGACTATTTTATGCATGAAATTGAGCTCATGATCTCGGCGAGATTTGGATTCAACAAGACGGCGCCATTTCCCACACATCGCATCAATCAATGGACCTAATGAGAGAACACTTCGGTGAGCAGATAATTTCACCTTTTGGGCCGGTCAATTGGCCACCAAGATCGTGTGATATCACACCGTTAAACTTTTTTCTCTGGAAATATGGGAAGTCTCAAGTCTATGCGGTCAATCCCGCTTCGACCCAGACCTTGGAGAAAAATATCACGCATGTCATTTGCCAGTTACCAGTCGAAATGCTCGAACGAGTCATCGAAAATTGCACTCAATAAAATTTGAGTTTTCTGTGTTTTTTTTTAAGTAGATAACCTCAAAATAGATCACCCTATAAAAAGATTTTCGAACTTCCGGCTGACTTTATTCCGCATATATCGGCCAATATGTGAGTTATTTTTAAAAAAATTGAGCCAGCGTGTTTTTCTAATAACGGCATCTAAGAGCCTAAAATGAATGAAACCGGGTGAAGACTTGCCCTAGCCCCATGTAACTTACATCAGGATTTTCAAAAAATCTGGCTGACTAAACTGCACATATATTGGTAATGGCATGTGAGGTACCTTAATGAAACGCAGAGAACGTCTTTTTCTATAAATAATATGTAGTAATGCCAAAAATAGATAAAATCGGGTAAGTACTACCCCTATCTCATATGTTTTTATGTACATATTGATCCATGAGTAAGATATCTGTGCAAAATTACCATTAACAAGTAAGGAAGGGCCAAGTTCGGATGTAACCGAACATTTTATACTCTCGCAAAGTTAAATGTATACTCATTTGAGATATCTTTATATATTATATTTTAATAATTAGAAGTAGGATTTGTTGCCTTAGTTATTTAGTCACTCACAGTGTAAATAATTAGAGCAATTTGTAAACTAAATTTACTCAAATTATGAGCAATCGTTCTTGGGTTTTTGGATAGGCTTATAATTGATTTTATATAGAATGCATTTCAACTGTATTGAGATGAAGAGTATGAAAATAAATCGTTTTTGGACAATGAATAAAATTTTTTATTTATTATATCGATATTATTATACATGTTTAGCTTAAAAATAATATATTATATATTAAAAACTTTAAAAATTATATTAAATATTATATTAATTTGTATATAATGTTTACAATATTAAACATAAATTTTTATAGAGATTCTTATACATATATCCAAATTATATTTCTTTTCTCCTTATAATATTTAATTTCTATCATATATTTATACAATGATGTCATATATAATAACAAATCTATACCTATAAAATTCTTTGTCTGTCTGTCTGTCTGTCTGTCTGTTCCGGGTAATCTCCGAAACGGCTGACCGATTTTAATGAAATTTTGCAGACATGTAAAGGAAGCCTTTGGGAGTAACATAGGATATATTTTATGTAAATAAACGCAGTTTGCTTTTTTAGTTGAGTTACCAAACGATGAGACATGAACTAAAAGATAGAATTATTGTTTAATAACGAAATATATTGATATGGACAAATAGTATTTCCATTTGTAGTTAGAAGTTTGCAAAGACGTTTACAACAGAAACTGTCACAGGTGAAGATGGATACCCATTTTATAGACGTCGATCACCTAAAAATGGCGGCAGACAAGCATCAATTCAGTCACGGACGAAGACTTTTAATATCGACAATCGGTGGATTGTTCCTTTTTCACCAGTATTATTACGAGCATTTAAGGCACATATCAATGTCGAACTTTGCAATAGTGTCAAGTCTATAAAGTATATATGCAAATACGTCAATAAACAATACGTCTCTCTAAAAAACACGTTTTAACTTATACTTAATTGTTTAATTTATTAATAATAAAAAACCAAATGCGTACGATTGATGAATACACATAGAATTTTTCTTTATTATTACAAGGTAGTACATATCGTTAATTGTTCATTTAAACTATTAAATCATAATTTATTCATAAAAATTGGATAGTTCTAACTCGGACAAAGTCGCAGGTTTCAGCTATAGGTAATAGTTTTACGAACGATTATGCATCATTTGTATTGAAATTGACACGGACTAAATATGAATGTCACGAATTTTGGAGAGATTATTCAAGGATTTGCAACAACGCAGACGAAGTCGCGGGTATCAGCTAGTTATACATATAATTTAAATTTTCTTAATTAGATTATTTACATATTTTTCTTAAAATTTTCTTAAAAACTACTGTCAAAATTGTTATACCATTCTAATTCGATTATATTTGGAAAAAAAAAAATGAAGAACTATTGCACTAAGTCTGAAAACTTTAATTCGAAATAGAGACACAAATACTGTCATAATAGCTGTGTACTGTCTCAAATGTAATTGCATTAACACGGGAAGAATCCATTTTTGAAAATGCCCAATCAATATGTGTACCGGCAGGTGTAGTTGAATATTCTGCACCAAGCAGGGAACTAAAGTTTTTTTCTTGGAGCAGATTTCTTATTGCAGTCCTTGTAGACATTAAACAAATGTTTAAATCTCCAATAATTAGCACATTTTGATTGCCGAACTCAGAAATAAGGACTCCCTGAAGTTCTACAATTAAATGTCTGACCGAGAAAGTTGAATTCCTATATAGAACCAGAATATTAATATTGAAACATTTAAACAAAACCGCTTCTAAAACTTTGCGGCCTGAATAATCTTTCTTTACAGCCTTTGGTTCTATAGAGCGAGCAATACTATGCTTTGCATATATTACAATATAATGCCCCGTTTATTTCAGTTGCTTGTTTCCGTGCTATCTATCTTCAGCTCGTTAATTGGAGTAAATTCTGGTATATCAAAATTTTCGTACGGATAACTCCAAGTTTCTACAAAACATAAAATATCTGAAGATAACATCAAAAAGTCGCTTTTTATATCATTAATGTGAGCGTGAAGACATTGAACATTATGGAATAAAATTTAATGTTCTGATGTTCGGGAAATCATAAAATTGAAACTTGTTGTCAGAGCTTTATTTGGGTTCAATTCCCCCAGTTCCCTGAATACAGGATCCGATTCAGAAAATTTGTTAGGAGGAACCAAATTTCCTATGATGAATAGACCTTCTGCAGAAGTAGCACGACTGCAAGCGACATATATTGAAGCTCTACGCATTCTGGGTCGAGTATGAACTACAACTTTATTATATGTGGCACCCTGGGTTTTATGAATAGTTCTTCTCTCAGCCGGAACAACTGGAAACTGATTTCTTTCAATTGAAATTTGTTCATTTCTTTTATACTGATTTTAGACTGATGAGATTTTAGAACTTTTTCAATTGGTGTTTAACAACTTTCTAAAGGAAGAGGCTTTTTCGCTCGTGCTATCAAACCAACAGAAGGTTCCAAAAATTTAATCCACAGAGTTATTGGAAAAGAACAATGGAAACCAATTTGCATAAGTTGTCCAGCTGCCTCATTAAACAAGCCATCACTCGTGTTTATATTCACTATAATCATATATTTGGCGGAGGCTTTTAGTGTCAGCTCCTGCGTTTCAGAAGTTTTGGAAAGTTCAACTCTTTCCAAAATATTATCATTTTCATTTATACCAATTCCTTTAACTGAGTCTTTTGCAGTTGAAAGGAAAGCTTCTGTTGGGATTCGACTGAGCTTAAGGGAATTGAAATTATTTGTCTCTTCATTGGATTAAAATAAATGTATGGCATCATCGGGAACTTCTTCGAAATTAACTACTCGAGTTTCAATGAGTGATATGTCCTCATTTGTCATAGTACCAGATGCCATATGATTTAATGCAATTGCAAAGGCCTGATCCACCCGTTGTCTCATTATCTCTGTTAATTCAAAGTATTTAAACAACTCCTACAAAGGGGAACCAACTAAAGTGCTGTATGCATCATTGGGATTAGAAGAGAATATCCATCTATCTCCAACAGGTGAGATTTTCTTCAAATCACCAAACACTATGATCGGTATACCACCGAAGGGGCTGTCTGTTTTGAAAATTTGTTTTAATCTCGCATCAACAGAGCGAAACATACGAGCACCTACCATCGATATTTCATCAATTATGATTAATTTTAAATCGATAAGTCTGGAATACAATGAATTAACTGTGTCATTGCTAAGTGGCCTCAACTCTCTATTCAACTGATTAACAGGTAAAGAGAATATTTAATGAAGGGTCATTCCACCTATTCCGAATGCTGCTTTACCCGTAGGTGCGCAAAGAAGAACTTTTAAGGAACTTGGAGTGGATCCAGGTGTAGAATTGTAACGATGGTTAAGAGCTTGATATATTGCAGATATCAAACGACTCTTTCCTACACCTGCACCGCCGCCAATGAACTCATAAAATGGGAGATTTGTTTTTAGGTGGTGCATCAAATGTGTCAAATAGGTTCTTTGCTTTGTATTTAGACTTTGAACTAAAGAAAATAATTCCTCAACTGGAATTAAAGGGGGTAGTTTAATAAGTCTAATATTGCAATCAGATTCAGTGCCATTATCTGTTGAATCTTCACCATGCAAGTCCAGCAAATTTATATTTGGGTTTATTTTTGGAAGTGCCAATACTCTGAACTCATTTTCCACGATAGGTAGTTCATTTTGAGCACCTTCCTCCATTATTTATACCTAGATGCAAAATCAGCTAAACAAAGAGTTTCTAACTGATCGGATCTTTGAACATAACGGTCTAAAATACCGGCTACGAATATTTCAGTCGAACCTGAAGGTTCTGAAGTTCTGCTCTAGGTTTTACCATTCGAACACGTTCCTCAGGTCGAGAGGAATTTATAAATATTTCTGCATTACTTGCTTCCGAAAGATGGATCCCAATGCAGCAATATACTGCTTCTTGTGCAGATATTTCTGTGCCTAATATAAATTTGTGACCTATATGTTTAAGTTTTTGCTTAATAGTATAATTTCCAGCATTTACCTCTGATATAGCTTCATTTAAGAGCCTAGAAATTCCCCTGTTAGACTTGTTAATATAATTAATTATATATGAACAGCAAGCATATGCATCCAGTATATATTGGATATCCATATTTGCTCTATGGAGTTCCAAAATCAGAGGGTTATAAATGTTTATAAAACGATCCTGTAATTTTCTTTTTAGAAAAATTTTGGGTTTTGTTAAACTTGACCTAAGGGCTACCAAATAGTCATCAAAAGACTTATTCTACTATCAGATAAGAAGTGTTCAAAATATTTTAAATTAGAAATAGTAGTCATATTTGAATTTAAAACGTTTTGAATTTTGAAAAGTTTTCCTTGTGTCTTTCTGAATTTTGACCTGTTTCTGTAAGAGGTAACAGTATTTGCGTTGAAGGCATTGGTGGATATGGTATACCAAAACGACAAAACTGTTGTCTTCTTATTTCCCTAGTACAAGACCGACTGTGATTATGCTTTTGATAACCCAAATAATTTTCTAAGTGGCTGATCGAACCATCGGTAGAAATATAATTGTCAATAAAACTAATGACATCAGGGAATGTCTGAGGATCTTGAAGGTTGATCCTGGGAGCATTATTAAGCCAATACATGCCATGTACATGCGGGGAACCTCTCTGTTGAAACTCCACTCTCCAGTAGAAATTTGTAACAAAATGCTCTCTAAAAATGCCGGCGTTATCTTTAAAAAGCTTGAGAATTTGTCGATAGCGGTAGTCAAAATATCTAGCTCAAGTAACCGCGTCTGACCGAATTAAGCGATATCTATCTTGGGTTGTTAAACTGTTGGCTTCCTCTTCCGAAATATTTTTAGAATCAACAGTTTTAGAGAGGATGACCAAAAGCTCAACCCACTGAAATTCTGCAGCCGATAAAGTGCTAAAGAAGGTTGGAAGCCCAAATTGGCGAATCATAGCGATTGCCTTTTTCTTCTCAGCTTCCCAGTGCGCAGGTGAGGATCTAACGCCTTTCAAAACCTTGTAACCATCATCGTGTCGAATCAAGTTGTGAACAAAGTTTTCATTTAATAGATTTTGGGCCGTAACTCATTTGCGACCTGAAAAGTTTCTAAGGCAAATGGATGTACTATTCTTAATTTTTAGCAGTTCTAATTTTTTATAATCATAGAACAACTTTGGAATGATACACGCTCTTCTGTCAAAACGGCGAATTTCAGAACGTATTATCTTGCTGCCTTATGTTTCAGAGCATGTACGTTTCTGCCCAACGTATATTGTTCCAAATGACAACTCTTTTTTAATGATGTCAAATGGGGTTTGTCCTTCACCTGGCGCTATAACTAACCGGTTATAGTCTAAGTTTTCTTCAGGAATATGGTCCAAAAGAGTTTCTTGACCGCCTGGATTTAGCTCTGAAAGTAAAAGACCCGTGGGAATATTATTACCTGAGGGATTATCATGAGAAGTTTGTGCTGCATAAAAAGATTGAACTAATCGGGAATCCTCTGCAGATGGAACAAACGGAACTTCTTCTTGGTTATTAAATTCTGATATCCAGTTTTCATTAATATGTATATTGTGCTCCCGATACAGAGAGGTATTCACTCAGAACTGCAAAGCTTCCATAATCTTTGCGGGGCGTATGGTATCGATCATGTAATCATGATTGTATTCCAAACGCCTTCTTAGGTGAATTTGTATAACATGAGCTTCATCAAAGGACCTTGGTAGAGATGTCACAATATTGTTAACAGAAATTGGTGTATTAACAACAGCACCTTTGAGCAAACTCTGACCTTGATATCCTAACGCACATTTTGTCATAAACGGCTATTTAGGCATTATGAGACGTTCTTCAATTGGGGTTAAACCTTTCAAACAATCCGGTATTTCAGAAAAGTCTAGACCGTTAGCTAAACATATTTCTGGAACGTTCCTTTTAACAATCGCATTTTTGCAAGTAGCACAAAAATTGTAATTTCCATCTTCTGAAGGAAATTTTTGCATTAAAAAGAAGGCGGATGCAGCATTCGGGTGACCTTGCGCAATAGTTTCGAAATTTAATTTGCGAACTTGGTGTGAAAACCATAAGCCGCCGCAGCAAATACATATTTCAGTAGGGCCCTTACTTATATTTTGTAAATAAATGTTTTTGAAATCTGTTAAATTGCCACTATTATCAGTTTCTATAACATTATTTTCTCTCGTTAATCGGATTCGTTGGGACTGCTTTTGGTTTTCAATTTGTCGATCTAAATTCCTATACTCTGGATTTCTTGCGCGAAGTTCTCTATGATCCCTAGTGTTCCTACTTTGTTCATCATAACGTACCTCAGGATTTTCCCGACGAAACCTATGACATCGAGTATTTCTTATTTGCTCTTCAGAGCGAATTTGGGGATCTTGCCGCCTTGTTCTATGTTGAACAGTATTTGTAACTTGTTCAACAGATCGAACCTCGGGGTCTTCACGCCGAAACCTATGACCTCGAGTATTTGCTTTGCTCTTCAGAGCGGATTTGGGGACTTAGACGTCTTGGCCGATGTCGAACAGTATTTAAATTTTGTTCAAAAGACCGTACATCGAGATTTTCCCGCCTGATTCTATGTTGATTTGTATTGATAATTAGTTCGAACAGACGTACATCAGAATCTAACCTGCGATTAACGTGACTTACAGTATTTTGTGACTGCTCGCTATCTCTAAATAAAGAGTTTGCACGAAGAACTCTCATACGTCTTCTATTCTGAAGACGACTTAGTAATATAGATTTTCTACTTAATCTAGGCATAATTAATTAATAATAAATGATTTAATGTATAAAATACTTATAGATAATACTTTTATAATTCAGTCCGTCCGGGTGTAAAAAGTCGGATCCTAGGTGCTGCTCTCTTTCACTGTTATTTCTTGCAAGTCTTTGCTATGACTTCTTTCCTGTTCGGTGTATAGGTACTATGGTATACTGGTGCACATATGTATATGTGTTTGCTCGCCACTGAATTTAATATTTTTGTTCACACAGCTTACGTTCTTTTGTATACCTATATATTACTTACATATTCACAAACATAAATTACATAATATTTAGTTATATTTATATTTTAGAAATTATTAGTTTATTTCATTGTATTGAGTACTCGGAAAACCCCTCCGTAAATTGCTTTTGTCTAACACTTTTAAAACAGTGCCTATTTTGAAATGTCTGCCCATGAAGGCTAAATTAACAATAACTTACGTATTATCAAGTATGGTATACACTCTTGAGTTTACAGTTTACCTCCTGACCTTCATATTAAAATGTGACGTAAAACTGAAATAATAGACAATAGCATTTAAACCGATGGGGTCGCAGTTTATCTATAACCACATAAAAAGGGTCTTTAGCCCTTTTAATACTGCACTACTAATATTAATTTCATGCGATTTTTTCTAGAAAAATATTTTTTCTCTATACAAAGTCCAGCACTCTAAGAAACTTTTTTACATTGTTGTCTGGTATATTTTGTAATAAGTTCAACATGATGGTTGAGAAAATATATCTATCTACTGATTATCACCAAATTTTAGAAGAAATATATTTAAATAGAAATCTATATCTATCTCGATTAGTTTTAGGTGATGCAAACAACCGTTTGGTGAACAAAATTATACTCTGTTGCAACATGTTGCGAAAGTATAAAAATGTTGCGAAGGAATTCAACATTCATTATTCGATTATTATTTGGTATCTTATTAACTTATGCTATTGATCATAGATTTATTTAGTGTCAATTTTATATTTTTCTCGGAAATGTTAACTTCAATAAAAATAAGCTATTTAACTCAAACATAATATATGTGATATAAACTGAACCAAAGGGGTTAAATTTTATATGAGGGTATATGAGGTTGCTGTTGTACCAAAGGAGCGGAAGGTCTAGACCAGTTTCATTCATATGCAACGATATACCACGTTATTTTTAAGAAAAACTGTCCATTTAAATTCATTAAATTATCAAACTAACGAAAGCTAGTAAGGAAGGGCTAAGTTCGGATGTAACCGAACATTTTATACTCTTGCAAAGTCAAATAGTATAATCGTTTGAAATTTCTTTGTGGATTGACTGATATTTTCGGTAGAAGGTCAACTATAGGCACTGGGGTCCACATATTTAGTACTTAGGGGCTTGAACAGTTTTGGTTCGATTTAGACAATTTTTGGCCACAAGAAGGCATACTTTAATCGCATTATTCACGCAAAGCTTTATCTCGATACAGTCATTGTTGCCTGATTTGAATAGTGCAAAGTGAAAGAATTAGATGAAATTGAAAATGGTGTTATATGGGAAATAGGCGTGGCTTTAGTCCGATTTCGCCCATTTTCGCACTATGACAAATATGAAAAGAACGTTACGCACCGAATTTGGTTAAAATCGGTTAAGCAGATCTCAAGATATGGGGTTTCACCTAAAAGTGGGCTGTGCCACGCCCACTGTCTAATTTTGAACGCGGTTCCTATAAAGTCATCTCATACCATCCTTGAAATAAAATTTAATGTGTCTGGCGTGTTTAGTGCTTGATTAGTGCTTTTAGTAGTTTTTAACAGTACCGTTATATGGGGAGTGGGCGGAGTTGCCACCCGATTTCACTCATTTTCACACTGTAGGTATGATTCTAAAAGCATTTGCTTCCAGTGAATTTTGTTATTATTGCGTTAGCGGTTTAGGAGATATGCACATTAAACCTATTAGGGGCGGGACCACGCCCACTTTAAAAAAAAAATTTAAATGCAGATGCCCCTCCCTATTGTGATCCTGTATACATTATAAGAGTCTTGTATCTTGTTGTGGAGCTTAGTTTTGGCAATTTATTTGTTTTTGAATAATAGCGTTTTGTGGGCGTGGTCCGATTACGCCCATCTGCAATACCAACCGTCTCACGGTATCAAGAAATATGTCTACCAAGTTTCATAAAGATATCTAAATTTTTACTCAAGTTAGCGCTTGCACGGACGGACAGACGGACGGACAGTCACCCGGATTTCAACTCGTCTCTTCATCCTGATCATTTATATATATATAACCCTATATCTAACTCGATTAGTTTTAAGTGATACAAACAACCGTTAGGTAAACAAAACTATTATACTCTGTAGCAACAGGGTGCGAGAGTATAAAAATTATACCATAAGAAGTATATGTGAGCTGGAAAATTCGTGGATCGATTTCGCCAAACGGAAGTTTTAATTTTTTACATAAAATATGTTGGATTCAAAGGATTATAAAAAAAAATATTAATACTCACTGACCGACATATTCGGCATAAAACTGGTTGGAATAACAAAAAGCATTATAAGTAGTATATGGAAGTTGAGGGTAGTATTAACCCGATTTTATCAATTTTTGCCAATACCACATACTACTAACATTCCACAGACTAATAAAATGCTCCCACTGTTTCATTAAGGCACCTCTTATACCATCACTAATCATATGGAGTAAAGTCAGACGAATGTTAAAAAATCCTGATATTAGTTATATGGGGGCTAGGTAAAATTTTCGCCCGATTTCATCCATTTTATTTGAGATAACTCACATATTGCCCGATATACGCGGTATAAAGTCACCCGGAAGTTCAAAACTCTGTATATTAGGTATATGAGGGCTAAAGGAAGTATTGATCCGATTCAACCCATTTTTGAAACAAAGACATACTATTATCGATAGTTTCATTTATTTATTCTAGTATATGAATTTCAATTATATATATTACACATTGACCGATAATTTCGGTAAAAGTCAACTATAGGCACTGGGGTCCATATATTCAGTACCTAGGGCCTTAAATTGTTTAGACAATTTTTGGTCACAAGGTGGCAAACGTGACGCATTATTCACGCAAAGTTTTACCCCGATATAATAATTGTTGCTTGATTTGCAAATTGTAAAGTGAAAGCATCAAATGGAATTTAAAATGGTGTTATATGGGAAATAGGCGTGGTTGTGGTCCGATTTCGCCCATTATCGCACCATAACATAATAGTATGAAAATAATGTTATGTGTCGAATTTGGTTTAAATCATATAAACGGATCCCAAGATATGGGTTATCACCTAAAAGTGGGCGGTGCCACGCCCACCGAATATTTCGAACGCGGTTTCTATGAAGTCATCTCATACCATCCTAGAAATAAAATTTAATGTCTCTGAGTTGTTTAGTGCTTGGTTTATCGCGCTTTTATTATTTTTTAACGGTACCGTTATATGGGAAATGGGAGGGCGTCACCCGATTTCATCCATTTTCACACTGTAGCTAGAAGTGGTAAAAGCATTTGCTTCCAGTGCATTTTGTTATTATAGCATTAGCAGTTTAGAAGATATGCACATTAAACCTATTAGGGGCGGGACCACGCCCAATTAAAAAAAAAGTACAACTGCAGATGCAGATAACATTAACAATTGTGTTTCCTGAACCACACAAGGCTTTGACTCACCCAAATAGCGACAATTTTATTTGTTGACGAAGCCATTAAGCCAGAAATGGCCCTCATCTGAAAAGGCTATATTCCGGCTTCAGTTCTTGTGCCAACACAATCTTATATGGATGCAGAGCCAAACCCAAACGAAAACTTCGCCATGTTGTCGTCGCAGAGAGACCCAACTATGCAGAAAGACGTTGAACCGACTGATTCGGATTGGCTTCAACACCGGCCTGAACGGCAGCGCTATTTCCTTCACTATATGATTTTGCTTGACGGAAGGTGGCACACTATCATGGTGATTATAATCGTTTTCGTATTTTGTAATTAGGCGTTGAATAGCGTGCGCAGAAGGAGCATTGTCACGACCGTGTTTTGCGCGAAGAGCTCTTCATAAACGATTTTCGTTATTTGCTTTTTTTACTCTTGAAACTTGTTGCGACAGAGTATCTGTTCACCTAACGGTTGTTTGTATCACCTAAAACTAATCGAGTTAGATATAGAGTTATATATATTTATAAATGATCAGGAGGAAGAGACGAGTTGAAATCCGGGTGACTGTCTGTCCGTCCGTCCGTGCAAGCTGTAACTTGAGTACAAATTGAGATATCTCTATGAAACTTGGTACACATTTATTGGTACCGTAAGACGGTTGGTATTGCAGATGGGCGTAATCGGACGACTGCCACGCCCACAAAACGCCATTAATCAAAAACAAATAAATTTCCATAACTAAGCTCCACAACAAGATACAAGAATCTTATTTGGTATACAGTTTTTTTTAAGTGGGCGTGGTCCCGCACCTAATAGGTTTAATGTGCATATCTCCTAAACCGCTAATGCTATAACAACAAAATTCAAAAATCAAATGTTTTTAGAACCTCTACCTACAGTGTGAAAATAGTTGAAATCAGGTGGCAACTCCGCCCACTCCCCATATAACGGTACTGTTAAAAACTACTAAAAGCGCGATAAATCAAGCACTAAACACGCCAGAGACATTAAATTTTTCCTCTGGGATGGTATGAGATGAGTTTATTGGAACCGCGTTCAAAATTAGACAGTAGGCGTGGCAGTGCCCACTTTTACTCTTATCAAACAAGTCTCACCTGAGATTGTACAGAAGTACGCACCCCAAGGCATTAATTGGAAGTTTATCCCCCCAAGCGCTCCTCATATGGGTGGTTTATGGGAATCAGCTGTAAAAAGCTTCAAATCCCACTTCAAAAAAGTAGCTGGAAACTACAAGTTTAATTATGAAGAATTCTCGACCTTATTAATTCGAATTGAAGCCGTACTCAATTCACGGCCAATCACAATCCTCTCGCAAGATCCCTCCGATTTCACCGCCCTAACTCCTGGGCATTTTCTCAAAGGAGCACCCATTCTGGCCATACCTGAGCCAGACGTGGAGTCGCTATCCTTATTAAACCGATGGGAAAGAATCAAAATTCTCCATCACAATTTTAGCCGCCGATGGAAAGAAGATTATCTAAAGGACCTCCACAAGAGGTACCGCTGGAAAGCTCCAGAAAAGGCGCCGAAGCTTGGAGATTGCGTGCTAGTACACGATGATTGTCTCCCCCCTACCGAATGGCGGCTTGGCCGCATAGAAAACCTTCACCATGGTTCCGACGGTCACATCCGAGTAGTCGATCTCCGTACGCAAACCGGAACACTAACTAGACCGCTCGTAAAGCTATGCTTTTTACCCACAGCCGATAATACCGAACAAACGTAAATAATAACCCGATAAGAACCAAAAACCGCTAAAATTAATAAATCAAAAAAAACCTAAATCCGGTAAAAGGTCGATCGAACAAACGACCCATTTATGCCACTTAACGTGGCCCAAATTTCCAACACAAGCATGCGACAAACTTATAATCTAAATAACTTTTTTCCCATATAGATCATTATGGACGGAAATGCACCAACACCAACGCCAGCAATACGTTCGGCCGTTAATGTGCCACGCCCTGGGGCAAATCCTGCACCCCGAACTACGGCTACCACAGCCCCTCCAATCGCTCCAAGTAGTGGCACGCGGCCACTACCCCCGTCAACATCGCTGTCCGCGGAGCAGCACCGCCTCCGATGCCCGCTATGTCGTCGCCCACACCGGTTGCAACATTGCGGCATATTTAAAGGTATGCCACCAGTCCAACGACAGCAAATCGCCCAGGCACATGGACACTGCCTGAATTGTCTGGCGCACACCCATGCAACAACCGCATGTGAGTCAAGGGGGCTTTGTCAGATGTGCGGTGAGCAACATCACACACTCCTTCACCGTACCGCGAGGCGCGACAATGGTCGACTAACTGCCTCCCATCGCCGCGGCGTAGTCAGGCGACTCCCAAGGCAGGCATCAGCACGACCCCGCCGATCGGCACCCCCTCCGGAGCCACGTTCCTGGCGCCCACGCCACGACGCAATTACGCGCCGTAGTCAGCTTAGGCCACAACCCCGCCGTGCCACTGGGCTGAGCAGCGTCGTCTACACGCTGCAACAACTTCAGCGTCTGCTAGGCTAATATTCGCCTAGGGGGGCCGGGATGGCTAAATGAGCCTACGTCGTCCCGAAAACCTACACCAACACACCTCACACATCACTGACACGCAACATTCACCACATCACCTCTCGCAACATTCACCACCTCACCTCACGCAACATACACCTCACACAACGACACTACCACCCAGGATACACAACACACCAGGCGATCACCCCACCAACCATCAACAAAAACCACGGACACTCGAAGCGGCGGCACTCTTTTTTGCGTATCGAAGTCGAAGCGGACACCTCGTCAACGTTGTATTCCCGTCGCAATATAATACATCAGCGGACCTGAGCCGGACAATCCATTTTTTCTCTGTACACATTTACATTTTTTATACATTTTCTTTGCGCTGCGTCGCAAGTGTTTTGGTTTTATTGAGTGGCGTTTAATATTTTAAAACAAAAAATTAATAAAACTGTTGCATTTTTAACACAAAGGAAGTGGTGAGTGTGATTTAATTCCAAGAGGTTGGAATAAAATTATATATAAAAAAATTGTATTTTAAATAATTTAGTTTTTATTAAATAAAAATTTTAAACATAATTGCCCACATATGACTGTGTTATATTTTTGTTTCTGTTCATAATTGTAATATATTGGTGGCTTCAGGTAATTAATCAGTTCTACCGGTGGTTGTAAATTTCCAAAACTATCAAAATATTCTTTATAATTTTTGTTTTTATAGTATGCTACCCAATGAGTACCAGGACAATCAGCATCATCTAAATTAAGAATTCCACATTCTTGTGATTTCGGCTTATTCGGTAAAGAATTTCGCATAAAGACTCCCCTAAAATGTTTCAGATGTTTACAATATTTCATTAAATCAACATCTGTTAATGGTCCTTTGGGTAGCTTTTTTATTAGTTTTTTGGATAGGGTCGTAAAAATAAACCATATCCCTTTTTATATGGCTTAAGGAATAAACCTTTACCCATAGCGATAGATTCCATATATCTATTATGGCGGGTAGCCTCAGCCAATTGCTCCTTTCCATTCTTGATATCATTTATAACTTTTGCTATAGCTGATCCAGCAGATGCTATACCACCAAGTGCACCTAACGCCGTTAAAACAGGAAGGAGTGGTAAAATTCCACCAATTTTTGGGACTGGAATTTTTCTCGGTATGTTAATTTGTTTATTTTTAAAGCTAGACTTTATAGCATCTTGTGAAATTTTATAAGCTTCATTAAATGACTGCGGCTTCTTTTTGTTAAGCATATTGATTCCTTTTTTAACTGCTACCAAAAAACATTTGTTAGATGACACTTTTTTGTTTTTCATCTTTTTACGTTTTTTACATTTAGATGTATTTCTTTTTTTATTTTTTATACCCATTCCAAATTTGAGTTTTGCTTTCATTGCATTTGTAACGAACCAAGCGTTTGCTCGTTCTTTTAAATCACTATTCTTAGATGTAACACGCTGCCAGGCTTTCTCAGATAGAACTTTATCAGCTTGGTGTCTGTTATTTATATCTTTTGCTTGGGAATATGCAATATCATGTTCCCTGCACGCTGCATCCAAAGGATTTATACCCTTATCTCCTCTTTCTAACCGTTGTCTGAGCTTTGTTCCAGGTCCACAAAATTGATATCCGGGTAAATGAAGTTCAATAGGTAAAGAATTAATCAAAATATTTACAAAACCCTGACCAATCTTCTTATGTATTAGACCCATCAGGTGATTTTTTCTTAACAATATGGTTGAGTGTGGATGAGTTTCAATTAAATGATATCTTTATTATAAAAGTGATGGTTTATATTGCTATAAATCTAGTAAACAAAATGAAAGTAGTTAAACAACGTCTCCAACTTAAGGTTAATAATGCCGACAATTATATAAATGTTAAAAATGTTACTAGACATAGTCCACTTTTACCAAATTCCATACGATCTCTAATTGTGGGTCCATCAAATTGTGGAAAAACTAATGTTATGCTCAGTTTAATTGAAAGCCCAAACGGTCTTAATTTCCGAAATATATACATTTATTCAAAATCATTATACCAGCCGAAATATATCTATCTAAAAAGGCTTATTGATCCGATAAAAGGAATAAATCTTTATACATTTAGTGAAAACGTTGATGTTATCAAGCCCACTGAAGCCAAACCGGACTCAATTTTTATATTCGATGATGTAATATGTGGAAAACAAAGTACAATACGAGATTATTTTTGTATGGGTCGTCATAAAAACATTGATTCCTCTTATTTATGTCAAACTTATACAAAAATTCCTAAACACCTAATTTGTGATAATGCCAACATGATTATTGTATTCAAGCAAGATGAAATGAATCTTAAGCATATCTATAATGATCATGTTATTGGAGATATGTTATACAAAACATTTTTAAAAATATGTACTGAATCTTGGAAAAATATATACGGCTTTATTGTTATAAGTAAAGATGATTCTATAAACAATGGTCGATATCGAAAGGGTTTCGATAATTTCATACAATTATAAAACATCCATACAAGCATATAGCAGACCAGATTCTTATCAGATATACAACTGATAGGTAGCAGATTTTTAAACACTCGTTAAAGATCATGGCAAATAAACAGATGACTGTTTTAGCAAATATTGCTAAGACCAGAAAAGTATTAAAAGAAAAAATTAAAAGAATGAAATTGGGAGAATTGGATAGAATAAACTTGTTGGAGGATACATTTAAACCCATTTCAAAACCATTGAAAGCATTAGTTGATAATTTTAAAAACTCTAATAAATATAATGTTACTAATTTTAATGATAATGATGAAATTTGGGAGGCGGACAGTGTAAAAGAAAATGAAGACAGGCTGTAGAAAACCTAAGACAAGTTGAAAAGTATAATGATAATACTACACCAACTGAAAATGATATTTTAAGAAGAATTGAAAAAGACCCTGATCTATGGGAAAGACATAAATTTGTAAAACGCCAGTCTGAAAAACAACTAAATGAAGATTTTAAACGGGTTAAGCTTACTCACACCCATTCACTATTACAAAACATAAAATTGCTTAAAGATCTTAAAATGCTTGATACATTGTATGGCCCGAATAGGGATTCAAATGGTCGATGGCGATTTGGGTACAAACCATTAAAAATTACGTCTAAAGATGCTATACAGATCGGAAAGGAAAAATAGAAAATGACACCAGGTCTGTTTGAGTTAATATTTCATAAAAACCCCCAACATTATAAAAAGTATGATTTGAAGAGTTATCGAGAGATTTTATTAGAAACAAGTGTTCACAAACGTAATTATAACCCAAATAGTCAAATAAAGGGAACAAAATCATTTAAATATCTTTATATTATCAGGAAATTATTCAATTATAATCCACACTCGTTCATAAGTGGTAGAGGTTTATTGAAATCATTCGATAACCGTAAAAATATTTATCAATATTGGGATAACCCTAATGAGTTGGTGGATAGATTGAGATTGCTTATATCTTCAACAAGTGCCGGACATAACAACCATCAAAACGAAATTATATCAATTATTGAAGAGTTGCGAGAAGCATATATTATTAAATAATATGAGTATAAATAAATTTGGTCATTCCTCACTTGGCAATAGTAGGTCAAAAGTGAATCTAGACCGATACAAAAATCTTAATTTGAACAAGAAGAGAATAATTAACCTAGCTGCTCCTATAGAAGATAATGATGCCATTTCGAAAGTATTTTTTTTAGAAACGTTAAATAAGATGAAAAACAAATTAGAACATCAAATCAATGAATTAAATGTAATCCCGAATAATAGTATTAAAAATGATGTATCAACTCTTGAGGATCTAATAGACCAACGAATAAAAGGTGCATGTGGGGAAGAATTACATAATATAAGGTTGTCAAATATCTCCCTTCCGCTTTTTTGCTCTTCATTCAATGCTTTATAAAAAGTGTTACAGTGATCGGATTTAGTTAAGATATGCGCCGTTTTGTTCGATGATCTGTTTCCATCTAGACGGCAGCTTCATAATACCTTCCTCGTAGAAGCTCCCCTCCTTATTTGCGAAGGAATTCGGACAGCCACTTTTCACAAGCCTCTTTTGAGTTCAACTTCACACCACCAAGGGCATTCGCCATGGACAGGAACAGGTGGTAATCACTTGGCGCTACGTCCGGGCTATATGGTGGATGCGATAAAACCTCCCATCTGAGCTCCCGTTGCTGCTGACGAGTCATCAACGAAGTATGTGGTCTGGCGTTGTCGTGGTGGAACACTACACTCTTCCTGTTGGCCAATTCTGGACGCTTCTGGTCGATCGCCTGCTTCAAGCGGTCCAGTTGTTCGCAGTAGGTGGTAGAATTAAGCGTCTGGCCATATAGGAGCAGCTCATAGTGGATGATTCCCTTCCAATCCCACCAAACACACAGCAAAACCTTCCTGGCCGTCAATCCCGGCTGGCCACTGTTTGGGACGATTCACCGGCCTTCGACCACGACCGTTTTCGCTTGATATTGTCGTATGTGATCCATTTTTCGTCGCCAGTCACCATCCGCTTCAAGAATGCGACGAGTTCGTTCCGTTTCAGCAGCATATCGCAGGCATTGATTCGGTCCAGAAGGTTTTTTGCGTCAAATTATGCGGCACCCAAACATCAAACTTTTTTTTGTATCCAGCCTTCTGCAGATGGTTCAAAATGGTTTGATGAATAACTCCCATCTACTGGGCGATGTCACGAGATGCCATATGCCGGTCTAACTCGATGTATTCCATGATTTGATCGGTATTTGTCGTCACAGGTCTTCCGCCGGCTGGCTTATCCATGGTGTCGTTTTCACCGGCTCTGAATCCACCGGTCGAAACCAATCCTCCGCGGTTCGAAGTGATAGAGTACCATCCCCCAAAACACCATTAATCTCACGGAACGTTTCTCTAGCGGATTTGCCTTTAACGAAGGAAAACTTTAAAATAGCGCGAATTTCGGCGTTAGTGAACTCCATGTTTACACGTCTATAACTGTTGAACGCAATATCCAAGCTAATCATGCATAGCGTTGTTTTGTAGGTTATGTCAAGACCTTTCAAATTATGTATAGTGTTGCCAGATACGAGCTCTGTAGCGCTTTGCGGAGATATTTGACAACCTATATATAAATGATCACGATGAAGAGACGAGTTGAAATCCGGGTGACTGTCTGTCCGTCCGTCTGTCCGTCCGTGCGTCCGCGCAAACTGTAACTTAAGTAAAAATTGAGATATCTTTATGAAACTTGGTAGACATATATCTTGGTACTGTGAGACGGTTGGTATTGCAGATGGGCGTAATCAGACCACTACCACGCCCACAAAACGCCATTAATCAAAAACAAATAAATTGCCATAACTAAGCTCCGCAATAAGATACAAGACTGTTATTTGGTTCACAGGATCACAATAGAGAGGGGCATCTGCAGTTAAAAAATAAAAGTGGGCGTGTTCTCGCCTCTAATAGGTTTAATGTGCATATCTCCTAAACCGCTAATGAAATAATAACAAAATTCACTGGAAGCAAATGTTTTTAGATCCTCTACCTACAGTGTGAAAATAGTTGAAATCGGGTGGCAACTCCGCCCACTCCCCATATAACGGTACTGTTAAAAACTACTAAAAGCGCGATAAATCAAGCACTAAACACGCCAGAGACATTACATTTTATCTCTGGGATGGTATGAGATGACTTTATAGGAACCGCGATCAAAATTAGACAATGGGCGTGGCACAGCCCACTTTTAGGTGAAAACTCATATCTTGGGATCTGCTTAACCGATTTCAACCAAATTGGGTGCATAACGTTCTTTTCATATTTTATTATATTGCGAAAATGGGCTAAATCGGACTACAACCACGCCTATTTCCCATATAACACCATTTTCAATTCCATCTGATTCTTTCACTTTCCACTATGCATATCAAGCAACAATGATTATATCGGGGTAAAACTTTGCGTGAATAATACGTTTAATGTATGCCACCTTGTGACCAAAAATTGTCTAAATCGAACCAAAACTGTTCAAGCCCCTAAGTACTAAATATGTGGACCCCAGTGCCTATAGTTGACATTCTACCGAAAATATCAGCCAATCCACAAAGAAATCTCAAACGAGTATACCATTTGACTTTGCGAGAGTATAAAATGTTCGGTTACATCCGAACTTAGCCCTTCCTTACTTGTTAATTGTTTCTGTTAATTGACTGATCATTTTAAAAAATTTCAGAGTTTGTTGTGTATTGTTTATTGTTATTTTCAATTAGTTCGTTTAACTTATTATTTATTAACACTAAATCGTTATTATCTGGGGTTCCTGCTATCCACATTCATAGTGTCCCTAATTCATTTATCCCTATCTTATATCTTGTATCTTTATTTTGTATTTGCTCTAATAAAGTTTCGATAATTTCAATTTCTGGATGTGTATCTGAATCATTAATATATGTTACCTCATTTTCATTATTCCCATGTAAATTATTATATCCGTATTTTTTATTACTATAATTTTTGTCTGAATTTATAAGTTCTCTAAAATAAGTTGAATAAGTAATGTGAAAAATGTCGCCATAGTCATTATATAAAGCTACGTCTCCGTCCACTAATAAGACATAATCTTCTCTTGTATAGTCCACAACGTCCGTCATTGTTTGAACAATCAATATTAGAAATATTAAGGATATCATTTTCTGAAAATATATATTCAAGATTTCATATTATCTTTATGTACTATTCTATTTCTGTAGTTAATTTTAACCTTATTCCATGAATCTTATTTTAATACTTGTTTCTTGTATCTAGACTTTAGCTTATTTCTCTCCTCTATTATTTTTTTTAAGTTATTACATACTCATATATTCTGCCTTTGATTCCATATCTAGCAGGAATATCCGTTCGAAACGGTAAATTCATGCTTATTAAAGAATGTGTTTAATTTATTTTATTTCTTATTTTTTCCCTCAAATATTTAATTCCTTCTTTATTTGTGCCGGTATTTTCTTCGGCTGCTGCTTCAGAGAATTCTTCCTCTAATTTATTTTGTTTATATAATCTTCTTTATTCTCGGTAAGTACGTCAACTGACGTTGTAGAACTTTTTTGTTCCACATTATATTTTTATACTCTCGCAACCTGTTATGAATAAAGCGAAATATAATTACATATATCTACTATTTCCTCGTATGAATTATCAGTGAAATGACAATCTTTTTTGTGTAATCCATTGGGTGAATATACGAATGGTTCTGATAAACATGACCGCAATTCATTTATTATAGAATAAAAAAATATTTTATGTTCATTATCAATTAAATCGTTATATTTTCTTAAAAACTGTTCTAGGTATTTTGGAAAAGACATTTTTTCCTTTTTATTGTACTGTTTGCTTGACACTAAATTAAAAGATTAACAAGTAGGGTACTAGTAGTGCGAAACCTCAAAATATATATATATATACATTTAGAAAGATAAGGCTACTTGTCCCCATGCATATAAATTACACATTTTTCAGTGAAAATATACAGTTAATTGTTTGAAGCGGTTGTTGTTGAAACAATTTATTTTTTAATATTTACTAAACGCTAAAACTTGAAATAAACGGTAATAAACTGTGTAATATATATATATAATATATATATATATAAATATATATTATTTATTCATTGTTACTCTATAATATCTTCTTATTGTAGTCATGAAGCAGGCTCTTAAAGACTTAAAATCAGTTTCAAAGGAAAAAACACAAAAACCAATATTGAAGGCGATTGATGTACCAATTAATAAAAAACTAAGAGTTTTAAAAGCCATACGAGTGTGAAAAAATTATATATTTGTAATACATGTCTAATACATTTTTATAAGGAAGAATAATTATTTACCCATAAAATGCATTGTAGAAAAATTGTAACACGTATGCCTAAATTTGAAAAAAGAATATTAAAATTTGAAAATTTCAAAAAACAATTAGATGTACCATTCACTATATATTCAGATTTCGAATGTATTCTAAAGCCAATAGATATACAAGATTCTACTAAGACACAATATGTTCAAGAACATATTCCTTATGCCTATTGTTATTTTATAATGTGTTAAATGTTGTAAACGACATTCAATTGCTAACAATAAACATTTAAGTGATTACGATGTGACTAAGCTTTCACATTATTTAATTTATTTAGATGTTAATAATTTATATGGGTATGCTATGTCACAATATATCCCTCACAATAATTTTGAATGGGTTGAAAACGTAGAGGAGTTTAACGTTTTGAGTATACCGGAAGATTCTTTAGTTGGTTACATATTAGAAGTAGATTTAGATTATCCCATAACCATTCACAATATTCATAATGACTTACCATTTTGTTTTGAAAATAAAAAAGTTGGTTCAATGAAACATAAAAAGTTGATTTGGGATTTAGCATCCAAAATCAAATATATTATTCATTATAAAAATTTGCAACAATGTATTAAACATGGGCTTATATTAAGGAAAATTCATAGAATTCTAAAATTTAATCAATCGGATTGGCTAAAAAAATATATTGATTTAAATAATTATCATAGAATATTAGCAGCTAACAAGTTTGAAGAAAATTTCTTTAAATTATTAAATAATGCGGTGTATGGAAAAACTATGGAGAATGTAGATAAAAGAGTAAATGTTAAATTAGTACAAGATTGGGAAAATACTAATATTGGAAGAAGAGGTAGAAAAAAATAGGTGCTAGAGCCTTAATAGCAAAACCTAATTTCCACAGTCTAAGCAAATTTTCTGATAATTTAATAGCAATTCAAATGAAGCAAGTGTCAGTTCTGTACAATAAACCGATATATATTGGTTTTACCGTTTTAGAACTTTCAAAATTTAAAATGTATAGTTTCCATTATGATTATATCAAAGAGAAATATAAAAATAATATTACTTTCAATTATATGGATACTGATTCATTCATATATGATATTCAAACTGACGACTTTTATAATGATATTCGTGTTGACATTCCAAAATTTTTCAATACATCTTCATATCCAATAGAAAATATTTTTAATTTTCCTCGGTTCAATAAAAAGGTTCTAGGTATGATGAAGGATGAATGTAATGGAAAGTTAATAAAAGAATTTGTTGGTTTAAGAGCAAAAATGTATTCATTTAGAATTGATAATGATATAAATGAAACTAAGAAAATTAAGGGAATAAAAAAATGTGTAACTTCTACATTGAGTTTAAGTGATTTTAGAAAATGTCTGTTAGAAAATAAATTGTATAATGCATCAATGTATACATTTAGATCTAAATTACATACGGTTTATACACAAAATATTTATAAAGTAGCTCTAAGCAATATAGATGATAAGCGAATTGTACGGGAAAATCATGTTGATACTTATGCTTATGGTCATTTTGAAACATTATAGTAGTACTTTATTATTGTAATATAAAAAAGAGTGGCTAAATGAGCCTACGTCGTCCCGAAAACCTACACCAACACACCTCACACATCACTGACACGCAACATTCACCACATCACCTCTCGCAACATTCACCACCTCACCTCACGCAACATACACCTCACACAACGACACTACCACCCAGGATACACAACACACCAGGCGGTCACCCCACCAACCATCAACAAAAACCACGGACACTCGAAGCGGCGGCACTCTTTTTTGCGTATCGAAGTCGAAGCGGACACCTCGTCAACGTTGTATTCCCGTCGCAATATAATACATCAGCGGACCTGAGCCGGACAATCCATTTTTTCTCTGTACACATTTACATTTTTTATACATTTTCTTTGCGCTGCGTCGCAAGTGTTTTGGTTTTATTGAGTGGCGTTTAATATTTTAAAACAAAAAATTAATAAAACTGTTGCATTTTTAACACAAAGGAAGTGGTGAGTGTGATTTAATTCCAAGAGGTTGGAATAAAATTATATATGGTCCTTCGAGCCATAGTGAGAGGCACTATGGAAGGAAAAAACATTTAAAAAAAAAAAAAAAGGCTATATGTATAAAGTGAACAAAACGCAAGTGGAGTGGAACAGTGAAAAAAAAAAAAATAGCTATCTAAAGAGAAGAACAATCGCAGTGCTGTGTTTAACAAACAAAAAGGAAAAACAAAAAACATCCAAAGTGCTGTGAATGGTGAATTGAATATACAAAAGGCTTTTTTTTTTTTGTTTTTTTTATACATATATGCACTGTGTTTTCCGAGAAAAAAAAAAAAAATAATAATAATAATAAAAAATAGAACAAAAAAAAAAACCCTTATGTGCATATTGACAACAAAAAATAAAGAGTGGCTAAAAAGTGGTGTGACAAAAACCAAAAAATAAAAAAAAAAAAAGAGATAAAAGCTTAAATTACATTTAAATAACAACAATAAAAACAAAACGGGCGCGATCCTAACAACAAATTTAATATAATATACAAATATACATTCGGGCGCGGAGTTACAAAAAACACCACAAAAAGCAACACCTAGCACACACAAAATCCTAAGGAAAGGACAGGAATTGGAAGAAACGCAGAAGCACACGTAGACGTACAAACACGTAATTACAAATATACATAAATTCCCCAAAAGCCCTTGGAGGAAATCAAGTGAGTCAATTCGATTCCCTTTTTATATTTATGAACATACTTATGTATATTTATTGAGAAGTACAGTTTACATTTTATACAAGATACTGTAATAAAACACCAAAAGAAACCGTTCAATATCTTGGTAACGGTTGGCAATTTGGTATAACTTACCGGTTTTAATTGCGGGTTCAAATAACGAAAAACCGTTTATTGTAATATATATGTACAGTCATACACATACATATATACGATAGATGTATATATATATATATATAATATAATAATTGACTACTTGTACCTGCTTACTTTCGTGTATCCAAACACAATATACAAAAAACAAAAAAAACCCAAATTTAAGTATTTCAATACTTACAAATTTTTCCGGCAATACCCCTTACGCTTAATTAAGCAGTAAGCAGGATTGCGTAATATATGTGAGCAAAGGTATAGTCAAACTTAAAGCATAAAAGGCAAAATAAATATACATACATACATACAATAAACGAAGTTAAACGAAGTTAAAGAAAAAAAAAAAAATATATATATATACGTACAAAAAGGAGTACATACATTTACTTCTAACGTATATATAACAATTACATATATAAAATTATATACAGCGTGCATAATTACGTATGCATACATATGTATTTTTAAATATTAAATATTAATATCGTATATCACATATCGTATTTTACAAACATATGTATATATCCTATGCGTCATTTATACATCCAATTAAAAGCTTACATACGTACATACAGTGCTTACGGAAAATTGCGCCATTACCTACTACTGCCAATTTCTCTCTCGCGCTCTTTGGCGATTATACATAATTCGCTTTTTGCATTACATACAGTATACAATCCGCTTATACTTATTTACCCGATATATGTACATAGGGTACAATTATAAGAAAACCAATCGGAACATTTCGCATAAATACGGTTCGGTAAATAAAACGCGGATTATTTAATAAAAATCATACTATATTATATAAAAAATACAAAATTTTGAACAATATACATACATATTGGTTCAAACTAAATTTATATTTTATATTCAAAGTCCACTTTGGCATATATCCCGCAATACCCCTTGCAGCAAGCAAGCAGGATTGCATACAAAACTTTTCAGCACAAATAATTCGTGCTTACTCGTACATAGGTACAAAGTGCATTGATCTCTTCAACGAGCTCTCAATTGCACAAGTACATATATACCTACCTACAAGTCCACGCATTAGGGTGTACCTACATACCCCTAAATAAGGACATCAAACAAAAAAAAAAAAAATATATATATATATAAAATAAATAAAAAAGTGTCAATAAATCCGGGTATTTCAGTTATTTATTTGAATTTAAATACGCTAATCAACAAAAAAAAAAAAAATTTTTGCGGTTATACATACAAGTATATACGGAAATTAATATTAATTTGGTTCGAAGTGAAACACTCTATTCACTAACAATATTATACGAAGATATTTTCTGAATTATCCATCAGTCGACACTGAGGAATTTTTAATTTATTTCATACAATTTTTAAATGAGCTCAGACTCAAAAGAATCAAAAATATCTCAATTGTTAAAAGTACCAAAGATGATTTCAGATGATAAAAGTCCATGTACACCTGCAGAAGCTACACGCTCAAAGCAAGGTGCTACAAAGCAAAAGAGGGGTAAAGACATTTCTTACACTAAATTCATTGCTGAGAGTGACAGTCTAATACGATACTGCACTCGATTTTCATCTTCGCCGATTCAAGAAAATTCTGAATCGGTATTAGAAATTAAAAAGGACAATCTTGACAATTTTTGGAAACGTCTCCAAGCTGCATATGACGCAATTGTAGAATCTGACGACTCAGATCTACCAGAAAATTTCAAATCTTCGGCTTACGCCAAATACGAAAACTGCTTAGACCAGTTTGAAGAAACAAAAGCAATGATTTCCGATCAACTAAAGCTAATAAAAGCAATTGCACCTACTCCACATCAGCAAGTAGAGCTGCCACAAGTACAAAGTCAAGAGGCAAGTTCAGGCATCCATCTCAAGGTGCCCACATGTGATACAGAAATCTTTCATGGTAGTTATGAACAATGGCCGTCCTTCCGGGACATGTTTACAGCCGTTTACATAAACCACCCAAAATTAACAAATGCGCAAAAATTGTATCACCTCCGATACAAAACAAAAGGTCAAGCAGGCGTTATAGTAAAACAGTTCGCACTAAATGACGATAATTTCAATTTGGCTTGGGAAGCTCTTAAATCAAGATTCGAAAACGAAAGAATATTGGTCGATAAACAAATATCGATATTAATGAACTTGCCAAAAATTCAAAGGGAAACTAGTGAGGAATTTATCAAACTTCAATCCACTGTTTCAAATTGTTTGTCGGTTTTATCGACACAAAATATTTCCACAGACAGCTGGGACCCTATACTGGTAAACATATGCACTGCCGCATTACCAGAAAAATCATTACTTCTATGGGAACAATCGCTCTCATCACGAAGAAAATGCCCCACGTGGCAACAAATGAAAGATTTCCTAACTACCCAATATGAAATCGCAGAAAGGGTAGATAAAAAAATGGTCAGAACGAAACCCGTTCAACATGACCTAAATAGAAGCTTCCACAAACCCCAAGCCAGTAGCAACAACAATTTAAATAGAAGCTTCTTCAAAAATCAAACGTTCACATCCGAACAGTACAAGCAAACGACATGCGAACTATGTACAGGGGGGCATAAGCTCAAATCTTGCGAGAGATTCAAAAAGATGAATATTTTCGATCGAAACAATTTTATAAAAACGAAAAGACTTTGTACAAATTGCCTATCACATGCACATACACTTAAAGAGTGCGAAAGCAAATTTAATTGTGTTTATTGTCATAAACGACATCATTCAATGCTGCATTACAACACATTTTCCAGCTCACCCCCGAACAGCGCAAATACAAAAAGAGCCACGGGTTTAGTTGCAACAGCAAATCCCGAAGTGCGAAATCCCGAAAATTGCCAAGAAGCACCATGCTGCTCAAAGGCATTAAAAACCCAAACGCTACACAGCGAAAATCAAAGTAGAGTACTACTACCCACAGCAGTCGTCTCCATCGAACACCGAGGAGAACTGTTTAAACTTAGGGCCTTAATAGACCAAGGATCACAACGATCCTTCATAGCGTCTAGGGCTCAAAATAGGCTTCAACTGCCAACAAAACTAGCCAATTTTGAAATTACAGGAATGGGCGGAAAAGTAGTTCAAAACTCTAATAAAATCTGCTCCATTACCTTAATTTCCCCCCAAGCGGATAAGCACATACAAGCAGAAGCTATAGTCTTACCGCAACTTACAAATATGCTTCCAAGCTATCACATAAATAGCAATCATTGGCAAAAGGTTTCACACCTAAAGCTAGCAGATCCCAACTGCAACACTCCCGCTCAAATAGACCTTCTATTAGGAAGCGATCTCATACCACAGATTATACTCGAAGGTATTGAGAAAATTTCAAATACACTTCTGGCACAAAATACTATTTTTGGGTGGATCCTAAGTGGACTAGTTTCGGAACCAGTTACCACCATGACCACTCAGGTTGAGGAAATCTCAAACGAATACCTCAATTCACAATTGAAAAAATTTTGGGAGTTAGAAGAACTCCCCCCCATATCAATCACAACCCCTGAAGATCAGTATTGTGAAGACTTTTACAAAGCCACAACTACTAGATCAGATAATGGTCGGTATGTCGTACGACTACCACTAAAACAACAATTTCCCAACACAATCGCCTTAGGTCACTCTCGCACCTCTGCTATACAGCAGTTTTTAAGTATGGAAAAAAACTTACTTAAAAAAGGTGAGCTTAAGCCAGAATACGATGGCGTGTTGGAAGAATACCTCCATTTAGTCCACATGGAGGAAGTAAGCCCATGCGAAAAAATCGTAAATGGCAAATATTACTCATTTTACTTGCCTCATCACGCAGTAGTAAAGCCAGACAAAAAAACAACTAAAGTAAGAGTTGTCTTTAATGCATCAAGATCTACTAGCTCGGGGAATTCCCTAAATGATATTCTATTTACGGGACCCACGCTCCAACCAGATTTAACGCTACTAATTTTAAATTGGCGTATATTCAAATACGTATTTAACGGAGACGTCGAAAAAATGTATAGACAAATAGTCGTACATAAAGACGATCAAGATTTTCAGCGAATTATTTTCCGAAAATCTCCCAATAGTCCACTCCGCGACTATAAATTGAAAACAGTTACCTTTGGCGTCAACTGTGCTCCATATTTAGCCATTCGAACACTGCACGAATTGGCAGAAAACACCAAGTCAGAATTTCCTCTGGCTACCCAAGTGTTAAAAACTCAAACGTATGTAGACGATATCCTGTCTGGAAGTCACAGTCTTCCACAAGCATACGAGTCACTATCACAAGTGGTAAAGGCCCTCAATACCGCAGGGTTTCCGTTGAAAAAAATAACGGCGAACCACCCTAACATTCTAAAAAATATACCAAATGAAAATTTGTTAGATACTAATTTCCTTAAATTCGAAAAGGAAAGTACAACAAAAACTCTGGGGATCCAATGGAATGCGATATCTGACCAGTTTTCATACACTACAGAGTCAATATCAGCATTATCTGCCATAACAAAACGCCAAGTTTTATCCTCTGTGGCAAAACTTTTCGACCCCGCAGGATGGCTTTCGCCAATTATGATACAAGCGAAAATCTTGATACAAGAATTATGGCTAGACGGAACCGACTGGGACGAACAAGTGAAACCTCTTCGCTTAGAAAAATGGTCCCAGTTCGCAAACAATCTGGAAGACATTTCCCAGATACAAATCCCACGATGGGTAAACTATTTCCCCGGACACAAAGTCGAACTACACGGCTTCTGTGATGCCTCGGAGAAGGCATACTGTGCCACTATCTATGTGCGCACACAAAGCGATACTGCGACCACAAGCCACTTATTAAAAGCAAAAGCAAAGGTGGCTCCTTTAAAAACGCTGAGTCTACCTCGACTTGAGCTCTGTGGCGCGCTACTACTCGCAAAATTAGCTTCCATGGTGCCGACCAATTTAAACATGAAGAAACATAGATTGTATCTCTGGTCCGATTCTGAAATTGATCTAGCCTGGTTGGAAAAACCACCACATGCATGGAAGACGTTCATTGCTAATCGAACGTCTCAAATACTTGACCTAGTGGGATCAGCCACTTGGCGACATGTAGCCAGTGCTGACAATCCTGCTGATCTAGGTACAAGAGAATGCAAACCCCTGCATCTTGCCACCACCACCCTCTGGTGGAATGGCCCCCGATGGTTAACAGAATCTCCCGATTCTTGGCCACAATCGCCCATGCGCAATATAATAGCCCCAGAAAGTCGAAAAATCGACTCCTTTCACACAGCAGTGGAGGACACTGACATCCTTGAACGATTTTCATCGTTCTCCCGAGCCCTCAGTTAAAGTTCATAGAGCGACTTAAAATTAAAGTTAAGGGAGTTCCCTCAGAGTACCCCCAATGCGATACATTGACGCAAAAGGCAAAGGTCGCTCTAATCGCATCAACTCAAACGCGCTACTTCAGCCGCGAGATAACACTATTAAGAGAATCAAAACCCATTGACAAAAGGAGTTCACTCTTAGCTCTTAACCCATTCCTCGACACGAAAGGTCTGCTTCGTGCGAATGGTCGGCTTGCCAATTCAAGCCTCACGTATAATAAACGCCATCCTCTAATCATACCAGAGAAATCTCGACTTGCCACTTTACTCCTCAATTATATCCACTTATTTATGCTCCACGCAGAACATCGCCTAATGCAACATGTAGTCCGTCAAGAGTTCTATATTCCCCGACTTAAGCCCCAAATAAAAAAATGCATTTTCATGTGCAAAATCTGCACTCTGCATAAGCAGAAGTTGCGAATGCAGATTATGGCAGCACTTCCACCGGAACGCTGTCACTTCGCCCTGCCTTTCACAGTCACAGGTGTCGATTTTGCTGGGCCTTTTCAAATAAAGGCGTCCATGCTAAGGTCGCCCACCATAATGAAAGGCTGTCTTTGTCTGTTTTACGACAAAAGCAGTGCACCTCGAGCTATGTACAAATCTGACTAAGGAGGCTTTTCTCGCGGCATTTGCTCGCTTCGTCGGACGACGCGGCTTCCCCTCAAAACTAATGAGCGATAACGGCAAACCTTTCATTGGAGTCCAAAGAGCCACTGAAAACCAGTTTGTGGATTTTATTAAACAAGTATCACCTAAAATTGTTCAGAGGTATGCTCCCAATTGGCAGTTTATCCCCCAAAGCGCTCCTCATATGGGTGGTTTATGGGAATCAGCTGTAAAAAGCTTCAAATCCCACTTCAAAAAAGTAGCTGGAAATTATAAATTCAATTATGAAGAATTCAATACCTTATTAACCCGAATTGAAGCCGTTCTCAATTCACGGCCACTCACAACACTCTCCTCCGACTTCACAGCCCTAAGTCCAGGGCATTTTCTCAAAGGAGCACCCATTCTGGCCATACCTGAGCCAGGCGTGCGGTCGATATCCCTATTAAATAGATGGGAAAGAATCAAAATTCTCCATCATTATTTCAGCCGCCGATGGAAGGAAGAGTACATCAAGGACCTTCATAAAAGGTACCGATGGAAAACTCCCGAAAAAGCACCAAAGCTTGGAGACTGTGTTATCATACACGACGATTGTCTACCCCCCACAGAATAGCGGCTTGGCCGCATAGAAAAACTATATTACGGTTCCGACGGTCATATACGAGTAGTTGATCTCCGTACTCAAAGCGGAACGCTGACAAGACCGCTCGTGAAGTTATGTTTTCCAACCGTATCAATTGACAAAACTGCAAATAACAAATAGTCCGCCGATATTACCGCGACGCAAATGAATTAGTCGTATAACTTACCAATAAACCCGCAAATGACAAAACCGTTATAAACCAACCATTCTAACCGCAATGATCGCTCAAATTGACAATCCATTCCTGCCACATACCGTGGCACATTCGCCATAAATTTACATGCCACAAATGTATAATCATTCCAACTTCTTCATACAGATCAATATGGAAGTAGATATGGCAGCAACACCAACGCCAGCTGTGAAGTCCGCCATCAATGTGCCGCGCCCTGGGGCAACTCCAACACCACGACCCGCTGCGGCAATCGTTCCTGCAACCGCTCCCCGTAATGGCGCGCGACCACTACCACCTTCATCAGCACCGGCAACGGTACCGCAACGCAGCCGATGCCCACTGTGTCGCCGCACATACCGGCTGCAACACTGCAGCATTTTTCGAAGCATGCAGCCACCACAACGTCAGCAGGTTGCCCAAGCGCACGGGCACTGCCTCAACTGTTTGGCTACGGTCCACACGACACCGGAGTGTACTTCGGTTACGCTTTGCCAACTGTGCAATAGACAGCACCATACCATGCTGCACCGCACCCCAAAGCGGACCGTCGGGCGACAACTCGCCCCAAGCCGTAGATCGCAGCAGCGCAGATCGCCCCCGAAGACAGGCAGCTCCACCTATCTCCAGACCAAGGCGTCAGGAGGCATCAACGCGGCGTCGGCAGCCCAGGCCAACATACTGCCGCTCCACTGGCCGCAGCAGTGTTGTTGCTACGCTGCAGCAACTACAGCGATTGCTAGGCTAGAATTCGCGTAGGGGGGCCGGGATGGCTAGATGAGTTACGCCTCCCCCCTCCATACACGCCACTGTGCGCCAACACACCACATCAACACGATCCACAACAGACACTCAGACCACCCCCACATACACATCACATCACACCACAACTCTACACAACTCAAAACTCAAAAAGGACTAACAGAGGACCAAATGGCCCTTTTTTCGTTAGCAATTCAAGCGAACGAGACGTACAACTTTTCCGCCCGTATTTGTTATATATCAGCCGTGCCGACCGTGTCCGTTTGGTTTTTTGTTACGGAACAGTGCAAACAAGTGGAAACAAGGTGAGTGCGTAACCGAAAAAATTATTTAATAGGGTTATATATATATAAATGATCAGCATGAAGAGACGAGTCGAAATCCGGTTGACTGTCTGTCCGTCCGTCCATCCATCCGTGCAAGCTCTAACTTGAATAAAAATCAAGATATCTTTATGAAACTTGGTCGATATGTTTCTTGCTACCGTGAGACGGTTGGCATTGCAGATGGGCGTAATCGGACCACTGCACGCCCACAAAACGCCATTAATCAAAAACAAATAAATTGCCATAACTAAGCTCCGCATTAAGATACAATACTTTTATTTGGTACACAGGATCACATTAAGGAGGGGCATCTGCAGTTAAACTTTTTTTAAAGTGGGCGTGGTCCCCCCTCTAATAAGTTAAATGTACATATCTCCTAAACAACAAAACAAAATTCTGGATGCAAATGTTTTTAGAACCTTTATATACAGTGTGAAAATGGGTAAAATCTGGTGACAACCCTTCCCATTCCCTATATAACGGTACTGCTAAAAACTACTAAAAGGGCGATAAATCAAGCACTTAACAAGCCACAGACCATAAATTTTATTTCTCCGATGGTATAAGATGATTTTATAGGAACCACGTTCAAAATTAGATAGTGGGAGTGGCACCGTCTACTTTTAGGTGAAAACCTATATCTTGGGATCTGCTTAACCGATTTCAACCAAATTCAGTACATAATATTCTTCTCATATTTCTATGTGATATTACGAGAATGGGCGAAATCGGATGACAACTGCGCCTATTTCCATATAACATCATGTTAAATTCTATCTTTCCAGTATACAAATCAAGCAACAATGATTATATCAGCGTAAAACTTTGTGTGAATAATGCATTTAAAGTATGCCACCTTGTGACCAAAAATTGTCTAAATTGAACCAAAACTGTTCAAGCCCCTTGGTACTGAATATATGGACCCCAGTACCTATAGTCGACTTTTTACCGAAAATGTCGGTCAACATAGAACAAGGCGGCAAGATCCACAAAGAAATCAAAAACGAGTATACCATTTGACTTTGCGAGAGTATAAAATGTTCGGTTACATCCGAACTTATCCCTTCCTTACTTGTTAAATATAAAGATTTGCCAACACTTGAAGGTATTTAGCCGACTTTGATTCATACAAGTTGTAAAATGTAAAGTAAAATATTCGGTTACACCTTTCCTTACTTATTTAGTAAAAGGTTTTGTCGCTTTCTTACTTGTCATACAAAGATTTACAATACCTGAAATTATGCCTTATTAGACATCCTTACTTGTTTCTTAATATTATTAATCATTGTGTAACAAAGATAAATAAAGAACTATTTTATGTTTATAATTATACTCTCGCAACCTGTTGCTACAGAGTATAAGAGTTCACCTAGCGGTTGTTTGTATCACATAAAACTAATCGAGTTAGATATAGGGTTATGCATATATAAATGATCAGGATGAAGAGACGAGTTGAAATCCGGGGGACTGTTTGTCCGTCCGTCCGTCCGTCTGTCCGTCCATCCGTCTGTCCGTCCATCCGTGTGTCCGTCCGTCCGTGCAAGCTCTAACTTGAGTAAAAATTGAGATATCTTTATGGAACTTGGTATACATGTTTTGTGGTACCGTAAGACGGTTGGAACTGCAGATGGGCGTACTCGGACCACTCCCACGTCTACAAAACGCCATTAATCAAAAACAAATAAATTTCCATAACTAAGCTCCACAACAAGATACAAGAATCTTATTTGGTATACAGTTTTTTTTAAGTGGGCGTGGTCCCGCACCTAATAGGTTTAATGTGCATATCTCCTAAACCGCTAATGCTATAACAACAAAATTCAAAAATCAAATGTTTTTAGAACCTCTACCTACAGTGTGAAAATAGTTGAAATCAGGTGGCAACTCCGCCCACTCCCCATATAACGGTACTGTTAAAAACTACTAAAAGCGCGATAAATCAAGCACTAAACACGCCAGAGACATTAAATTTTTCCTCTGGGATGGTATGAGATGAGTTTATTGGAACCGCGTTCAAAATTAGACAGTAGGCGTGGCAGAGCCCACTTTTAGGTGAAAACCCATATCTTGAGATGTGCTTAACCGATTTTAACCAAGTTCGGTGCGTAACGTTCTTTTCATATTTCTATTTCATAGTGCGAAAATCCGCGAAATCGGACTACAACCACGCCTACTTCCCATATAACACCATTTTAAATTCCATCTGATTCTTTCAACATTTGCCAACATTTTTTAAGTGGGCGTGGTCCCGCCCCTAATAGGTTTAATGTGCATATCTTCTAAACTGCTAATGATATAGTAACAAAATTCACTGGACACAAATGTATTTAGCACCTCTACCCACAGTGTGAAAATGGGTAAAATTGGGTGACAACCCCGCCTACTCCCCATATAACGGTACTGTTAAAAACTACTAAAAGCGCGATAAATCAAGCACTTAACAAGCCACAGACCATAAATTTTATCTCTCGGATGGTATAAGATGATTTTATAGGAACCACGTTAAAAATTAGATAGTGGGAGTGGCACCGCCTATTTTTAGGTGAAAACCTATATCTTGGGATCTGCTTAAACGATTTCAACCAAATTCAGTACATAATATTCTTCTCGTATTTCTATGTGATATTACGAGAATGGGCGAAATCGGATTACAACTGCGCCTATTTCCATATAACATCATGTTAAATTCTATCTGATGTTGTCACTTTTCAGTATAGATTTTAATTGAAAAACCTTATGTGCAAATACGACAGTTAAATTGAATAATTTAACTTAAATTGAATAGAAAGTTGACCATATTTATACATACATATAAGAGTATGCATATTAAAGTTAATCGTTGTTTGTAATAGACATTGATTATCTGGAAATTTCGCGTTGTCTTTCAAATAAAATGCACGATGAGCAAATAGGTCCGATTTGCTATTAGCTATTGATGACACTATAAAGTGATCAAGATCGATAACATTATATATAAATGGTCTACTAACACAAATGACGTGATATTCAAATGAAAAAAATAACCAAATTTGGTCAAAATGGGTTCTGCTTTTTTTTTTGTTATGCTGATAATTTTATGTCATTTATGTTTGAACAAATGTCGGCCAAATGGCCACAACGGCTCCGTTTGCATACCTCCACCCGGTTATGCCAATTTCCGATGACCCGGTGCAGCACTTGAGTCCATGTTTAGACATGAAACAGGAGGTGGCGTACCATCTTGTTAGAAATAGGGATCGACCGTATTGATTTCATCAAATTCCGTGAATAAAAGTCGGTCGACATCGTGTTATAACACTCGCTATTGATGGTAACGGCATTTCCTGCCGCATTTCGAAAGAAATAAGGCCTGAGGGTACCGCCATACCGCAATCTGCCCCAAACGGTGAACTTTTGGGGATACAATTGTGTTTTCTGAACCACACGAGGCTTTGACTCACCCAAATAGCGACAATTTTATTTGTTGATGAAGCCATTAAGCAAGAAATGGCCCTCATCTGAAAAGGCCATATTCCAGCGTCCAATCATCAAAGCTACGGCGCTACAAATGGTCTGTCGGCTTCAGTTCTTGTGCCAACACAATCTTATATGGATGCAGAGCCAAACCCAAACGAAAACTTCGCCATGTTGTCGTCGGAGAGAGACCTAACTATGCAGAAAGACGTTAAACCGACTGATTCGGATTGGCTTCAACACCGGCCTGAACGGCAGCGCTATTTCCTTCACTATATGATTTTGCTTGACGGAAGGTGGCACACTATCATGGTGATTAGAATCGTTTTCGTATTTTGTAATTAGGCGTTGAATAGCGCGCACAGAAGGAGCATTGTCACGACCGTGTTTTGCGCGAAGAGCTCTTACCGTAGCCACCGAAGAACGTGAATTTTCGTAGTAATCTTGGACATTTTCCCGACATGATGAAATGGCATACCTTACTGAACACACTCACAAAAATCAAATCCGCAAATAAACATGGCCGCCACAAACTGTCAAAATTACGTCATCCCTCTTGGTAAACGCTTAATTATATAAGAAAAAATAATAAAAACAAGCAAGGACGGGCTAAGTTCGGATGTAACCGAACATTTTATAGTCTCGCAAAGTTACATGGTATATTCGTTTGAGACTTCTTTATATATTTTAATAATTAGAAGTAGGAACTGTTGCCTTAGTTATTTACTTACTCACAGTGAAAATAATTAGAGCAATTTTTAAACTAAATTTACTCAAATTATGAGAAATCGTTCTTGTGCTTTTTGTATACGCTTATAATTGATTTTATATAGAATGCATTACAACTGTATTGAGAAGTATGAAAAGAAATCGTTTTTGAACAATGAATAACATTTTTTATTTATTATATCGATATTATTATACATGTTTAGCTTAAAAATAATAAATATTAACAACTTTAAAAATGATATAATATTATTATATTAATTTGTATAGAATATTTACAGTATTAAACATAAATTTTTGTAGATATTCTTATACATATATCCAAATTATATTTCTTTTTTTCTTATGCTATTTAATTTCTTTCATATATTTATACAATAATGTCATATATAATAACAAATTATATATATTATTTAAATTTTCTTTATTAGATTATTTACATATTTTTCCTAAAATTGTCTTAAAAACTACTGTCAAAATTCCTAAGCCATTCCAATTCGATTATATTTGGAAAAAAATAATGAAGAACTATTGCACTAAGTCTGAAAACTTTAGTTCGAAATAGAGACACAAATACTGTCATGATAGCTGTGTACTGTCTCAAAAGTAATTGCATTAACACGGGAAGAATCCATTTTTGAAAATGCCCAATCAATATGTGTACCGGCAGGTGTAGTTGAATATTCTGCACCAATCAGGGAACTAAAGTTTTTTTCTTGGAGCAGATTTCTTATTGCAGTCCTTGTAGACATTAAACAAATGTTAAAATCTCCAATAATTAGCACATTTTGATTGCCGAACTCAGAAATAAGGACTCCCTGAAGTTCTACAATTAAATGTCTGACCGAGAAAGTTGAATTCCTATATAGAACCAGAATATTAATATTGAAACATTTAAACAAAACCGCTTCTAAAACTTTGCGGCCTGAATAAATTTTCTTTACAGCCTTTGATTCTATAGAGCAAGCAATACTATGCTTTGCATATATTATAATGCCCCGTTTATTTCTGTTGGTTGTTTCCGTGCTATCTATCCTCAGCTCGTTAATTGGAGTAAATCCTGGTATATCAAAACTTTCGCAAGGATAACTCCAAGTTTCTACAAAACATAAAATATCTGAAGATAGCATCAAGCAGTCGCTTTTTATATCATTAATGTGAGCGTGAAGACTCTGAACATTATGGAATAAAATTTGATGTCCTGATGTTCGGGAAATCATAAAATTGAAACTTGTTGTCAAAGCTTTATTTGTGTTCAATTCCCTCAGTTCCCTAAATACGGGATCCGATTCAGATAATTTGTTAGGAGGAATAAAATTTCCTATGATGAATAGAACTTCTGCAGAAGTAGCTCGACTGCAAGCGACATACTTATATTAAAGCTCTAATCATTCTGGGTCGAGTATGAACTACAACTTTATTATATGTGGCACCCTGACTTTTATGAATAGTTATTCCCTCAGCCGGAACAACTGGAAACTGATTTCTTTCAATTGAAATTTGTTCATTTCTTTTATACTGATTTTAGACTGATGAGATTTTAGAACTTTTTCAATTGGTGTCCAAGAACTTTCTAGAGGATGAGGCGTTTTTCATCGTGCTATCAAACTAACAGAAGGTTCCAAAAATTAATCCACAGAATTGTTGGAAAAGAACAATGGAAACCAATTTGCATAAGTTGTCCAGCTGCCTCATTAAACAAGCCATCCCTCGTGTTTATAATCACTATAATCATATATTTGGCGGAGGCTTTTAGTGTCAGCTCCTGCGTTTCAGAAGTTTTGGAAAGTTCAACTCTTTCCAAAATATTATCATTTTCATTTATACCAATTCCTTTAACTGAGTCTTTTGCAGTTGAAAGGAAAGCTTCTGTTGGGATTCGACTGAGCTTAAGGGAATTGAAATTATTTGTCTCTTCATTGGATTAAAATAAATGTATGGCATCATCGGGAACTTCTTCGAAATTAACTACTCGAGTTTCAATGAGTGATATGTCCTCATTTGTCATAGTACCAGATGCCATATGATTTAATGCAATTGCAAAGGCCTGATCCACCCGTTGTCTCATTATCTCTGTTAATTCAAAGTATTTAAACAACTCCTACAAAGGGGAACCAACTAAAGTGCTGTATGCATCATTGGGATTAGAAGAGAATATCCATCTATCTCCAACAGGTGAGATTTTCTTCAAATCACCAAACACTATGATCGGTATACCACCGAAGGGGCTGTCTGTTTTGAAAATTTGTTTTAATCTCGCATCAACAGAGCGAAACATACGAGCACCTACCATCGATATTTCATCAATTATGATTAATTTTAAATCGATAAGTCTGGAATACAATGAATTAACTGTGTCATTGCTAAGTGGCCTCAACTCTCTATTCAACTGATTAACAGGTAAAGAGAATATTTAATGAAGGGTCATTCCACCTATTCCGAATGCTGCTTTACCCGTAGGTGCGCAAAGAAGAACTTTTAAGGAACTTGGAGTGGATCCAGGTGTAGAATTGTAACGATGGTTAAGAGCTTGATATATTGCAGATATCAAACGACTCTTTCCTACACCTGCACCGCCGCCAATGAACTCATAAAATGGGAGATTTGTTTTTAGGTGGTGCATCAAATGTGTCAAATAGATTCTTTGCTTAGTATTTAGACTTTGAACTAAAGAAAATAATTCCTCAACTGGAATTAAAGGGGGTAGTTTAATAAGTCTAATATTGCAATCAGATTCAGTGCCATTATCTGTTGAATCTTCACCATGCAAGTCCAGCAAATTTATATTTGGGTTTATTTTTGGAAGTGCCAATACTCTGAACTCATTTTCCACGATAGGTAGTTCATTTTGAGCACCTTCCTCCATTATTTATACCTAGATGCAAAATCAGCTAAACAAAGAGTTTCTAACTGATCGGATCTTTGAACATAACGGTCTAAAATACCGGCTACGAATATTTCAGTCGAACCTGAAGGAAGGTTCTGAAGTTCCGCTCTAGGTTTTACCATTCGAACACGTTCCTCAGGTCGAGAGGAATTTATAAATATTTCTGCATTACTTGCTTCCGAAAGATGGATCCCAATGCAGCAATATACTGCTTCTTGTGCAGATATTTCTGTGCCTAATATAAATTTGTGACCTATATGTTTAAGTTTTTGCTTAATAGTATAATTTCCAGCATTTACCTCTGATATAGCTTCATTTAAGAGCCTAGAAATTCGCCTGTTAGACTTGTTAATATAATTAATTATATATGAACAGCAAGCATATGCATCCAGTATATATTGGATATCCATATTTGCTCTATGGAGTTCCAAAATCAGAGGATTATAAGCGTTTATAAAACGATCCTGTAATTTTCTTTTTAGAAAAATTTTGGGTTTTGTTAAACTTGACCTAAGGGCTACCAAATAGTCATCAAAAGACTTATTCTACTATCAGACAAGAAGTGTTCAAAATCTTTTAAATTAGAAATAGTATTCATATATGAATTTAAAACGTTTTGAATTTTGAAAAGTTTTCCTTGTGTCTTTCTGAATTTTGACTTGTTTCTGTAAGAGGTAACAGTATTTGCGTTGAAGGCATTGGTGGATATGGTATACCAAAACGACAAAACTGTTGTCTTCTTATTTCCCTAGTACAAGACCGACTGTGATTATGCTTTTGATAACCCAAATAATTTTCTAAGTGGCTGATCGAACCATCAGTAGAAATATAATTGTCAATAAAACTAATGACATCAGGGAAAGTCTGAGGATCTTGAAGGTTGATCCTGGGAGCATTATTAAGCCAATACATGCCATGTACATGCGGGGAACCTCTCTGTTGAAACTCCACTCTCCAGTAGAAATTTGTAACAAAATTCTCTCTAAAAATGCCGGCGTTATCTTTAAAAAGCTTGAGAATTTGTCGATAGCGGTAGTCAAAATATCTAGCTCAAGTAACCGCGTCTGACCGAATTAAGCGATATCTATCTTGGGTTGTTAAACTGTTGGCTTCCTCTTCCGAAATATTTTTAGAATCAACAGTTTTAGAGAGGATGACCAAAAGCTCAACCCACTGAAATTCTGCAGCCGATAAAGTGCTAAAGAAGTTTGGAAGCCCAAATTGGCGAATCATAGCGATTGCCTTTTTCTTCTCAGCTTCCCAGTGCGCAGGTGAGGATCTAACGCCTTTCAAAACCTTGTAACCATCATCGTGTCGAATCAAGTTGTGAACAAAGTTTTCGTTTAATAGATTTTGGGCCGTAACTCATTTGCGACCTGAAAAGTTTCTAAGGCAAATGGATGTACTATTCTTAATTTTTAGCAGTTCTAATTTTTTATAATCATAGAACAACTTTGGAATGATACACGCTCTTCTGTCAAAACGGCGAATTTCAGAACGTATTATCTTGCTGCCTTATGTTTCAGAGCATGTACGTTTCTGCCCAACGTATATTGTTCCAAATGACAACTCTTTTTTAATGATGTCAAATGGGGTTTGTCTCCTTCACCTGGCGCTATAACTAACCGGTTATAGTCTAAGTTTTCTTCAGGAATATGGTCCAAAAGAGTTTCTTGACCGCCTGGATTTAGCCCTGAAGGTAAAAGACCCGTGGGAATATTATAGCCTGAGGGATTATCATGAGAAGTTTGTGCAGATGCAACAAACGGAACTTCTTCTTGGTCATTAAATTCTGAAATCCAGTTTTCATTAATATGTATATTGTGCTCACGATACAGAGGGGTATTCACTAAGAGCTGCAAAGCTTCCATAATCTTTGCGGGGCGTATCGTATCGATCATGTAATCATGATTGTATTCCAAACGCCTTCTTAAGTGAATTTGTATAACATGATCCCCATCAAAGGACCTTGGTAAAGTTTGGTTCTTCAATTGGGGTTAAACCTTTCAAACAATCCAGTATTTCAGAAAAGCATAGACCGTTAGCTAAACATATTTTTGGAACGTTCTTTTGAACAATCGCATTTTTGCAAGTAGCACAAAAATTGTAATTTCCATCTTCTGAAGGAAATTTTTCTATTAAAAAGAAGGCGGATGCAGTATTCGGGTGACCTTGCGCAATAGTTTCGAAATTTAATTTGCGAACTTGGTGTGAAAACTTTAAGCCGCCGCTGTTGAATTGCCACTATTATCAGTTTCTACAACATTATTTTCTCTCGTTAATCGGTTTCGTTGGGACTACCTTTGATTTCCAATGTGTCTATTGAGTGGGTTATCTCTCTACTCAAAATTTCTTCCCTCATACCCCTCCTACTAAGCTGTCGACGTTGTGTTTCTCTATCACGCTCCTCTCTCCTTATTTCAGGATTTCTTCTTGCATGTTCCCTTTGCATTTGATCAAGAATGCGCGAATTTCTCTATGATCCCTAGTGTTCCTACTTTGTTCATCATAACGTACCTTAGGATTTTCTCGACGAGATCTATGACCTCGAGTATCTCTTCTTTGCTCTTCAGAGCGAATTTGTGGATCTTGCCGCCTTGTCCTATGTTGAACAGTATTTGCAACTTGCTCAACAGATCGAACCTCGGGGTTTTCACGCTGAGACCTATGACCTCGAGTATTTCTTATTTGCTCTTCAAAGCGAATTTGGGGATCTTGCCGCCTTGTTCTATGTTGAACAGTATTTAAGTTTTGTTTAAAAGACCGTACTTCGAGATTTTCCCGCCTGGTTCTATGTTGATTTGTATTGATAATTTGTTCGGACAGACGTACATCGGAATCTAATCTACGATTAGCATGACTTACAGTATTTTTTGACTGCTCACTATCTCTAAATAAAGAGTTTGCACGAAGAACTCTCATACGTCTTCTATTCTGAAGACGACTTAGTAATATAGATTTTCTATTCAATCTAGGCATAACTAATTAATAAAAAATAGATTAATATATAAAATACTTATAGATAATACTTATATAATTCAGTCCGTCCGGGTGTTTAAAGACATCTAGTGAAACTGAAACTACAAACACAGTGTACTGATATTTATTATACTCTTGCAACATGTTGTTACAGCTTACGTACTTTTGTATACCTATATATTACTTAGCTATTCACTAACATAATAATACATAATATTTAGTTATATTTATATTTTAGAAATTAGTAGTTTATTTCATTGTATTGAAATTAAGTTCTCGGAAAAGACCTCCGTAAATTACTTTTGTTAAACGCTTTCTAAAACAAGGGGATCTATGGTACTCATTTTGGTTTACCCATGAAGGCTAAATTAACAATAACTTACATATAATTAAGTATGGTATACACATATGTAGAGCAGGTATGTCGATTTTCTTCTTTCTGTCTTAATATCTAAACCTTTCATAAGCTGCCAACGGCGCTAGGTAAAACTGTAATTTTCTTGAGTATACAGTTCACCTCACGACCTTCATATTAAAAAGTGTAGCAAAACTGAAATAATAGACAGTAGCATGTAAACCAATGGGGTCGCAGTTTATCTATAACCACATAAAAAGGGTCTTTAGCCCTTTTGATAGTACATTACTAATATTTATTTCATGCAATTTTTTCTAGAAAGATTTTTTTGCTCTATACAAAGTCCAGCACTCTAAGAAACTTTTTTAGCATTGTTGTCTGGTATATTTTATAATAAGTTCAACATGATGGCTAAGAAAATATACCTAACCACTGATTATCACCAAATATTAGAAGAAATATATGTATATAGAAATCTATATCTATCACTTTAGGTGATGCAAACAACTCTTTGGTGAACAAAACTATACTCTGTTGCAACATGTTGCGAAAGTATAAAAATGTTGCGAATTCAACATTCATTACTCGATTATTATTTGGTATCTTATTAACTTATGTTATTGATCATAGATTTTTTTTGTGTCAATACTATTTTTTTCTCCGAAATGTTAACTTTTATAAAAAGAAGCTATTTAACTCAAACATGGTATATGTGATATAAACTGAACCAAATGGGTTAGATTTAATATGTGGGGTATATGAGGTTGCTGTTGTAACAGAGGAGCGGAAATCAGTATATTAGGGTTATTAGGTTTAAACAAAGTCTAGACCAATTTCATTCATATGCAGCGATATACATTATTTTTAAGAAAAACTGTCCATTTAATTTCATTAAATTATCAAATTGACGAAAAAAATTATACCATAAGTAGTACATGTGAGCTGGGAAAATCAAAGACCAGAAAATTCCTCCAAACCGTATATTAAAAAATGTTGATTAAACATCCATTAATAAATGATATCGTGAATAATTTACAATCAAATTTGGTATCTTCTTGACTTATATTAAAGGCCATAAACTTAGTCTCAGTTGTATTGCTTGAAGTGAGATATACATAAGTATGAATGTGATATTAACTCCACCAGTGGCTAAATTTTATATTATAAGCTTAGGTTAGCAAACGTCAACCAGAGAATCGGAATTCATTATATGAAGGTGTGAGGTTTAGACTTAGTATATACTAATTTTATTCTAATTCAGCGTCAAACCACATAATTTTTAAGAAATCTTTTCCACTTAATTTCGTTAAAATATCACGTTGATCAACCGGAACGGTGTAAAGTCAGGTGGAAAGACGGAAATCATATATACCTATATTGGGGATAGAGAAACATATTAATTTTGACATTGCTCAGCTATACTCGAGAACATATTTTAAAGCAATTTTATATATAAAAAAAAATATTAATACTCACTGACCGACATATTCGGCATAAAACTGGTTAGAATAACGAAAAGCATTATAAGTAGTATATGGAATTTGAGGGCAGTATTAACCCGATTTTATTAATTTTTTCCAATACCACATACTACTAACATGCCACAGACTAATAAAATGCTCCCACTGTTTCATTAAGGTACCTCACATACCATCACCAATCAAATGGAGTAAAGTCAGACGAATGTTCGAAAATCCTGATATTAGTTACATGGGGGCTAAGGAAAATTTTCACCCGATTTGATCTTGTTATGAGTAAAACACGCTCTCTCATTTTCATTGAGATAACTCACATATGCGGTATAAAGTCACGCGGAAGTACAAATTTATTTATATTAGATATATGAGGGCTACAAGAACTATTGATCCGATTCAACCCATTTTTGAAACAAAGACAAACTATTATCGATAATTTCATTTATTTATTCTATTATATGAATTTCAATTATATATCTTACACAATGGCCGATATTTACGGTAAAAAGTCAACTATAGGTACTACACATATTCAGTACCTAGGGGCTTGAACAGTTTTGGTTCGATTTAGAGAATTTTTGGTCACAAGGTGGCATACTTTAAACGCATTATTCACGCCGATATAGTCATTGTTGCTTGATATGCATAGTGGATAGTAAAAGAATCAGATGGAATTAAAAATGGTGTTATATGGGAAATAGGCGTGGTTGTAATCCGATTTCCCTTTTTTTTCACCATAACATAGAAATATACATGGGTTTTCACCTAAAAGTTGGCGGTGTCACGCCCACTGTCCAATTTTGAACGCAGTTCCTATAAAGTCATCTCGTACCATCCCTGAGATAAAATTTAATGTCTCTGGCGTGTTTAGTGCTTGATTTACCGCGCTTTTAGTAGTTTTTAACAGTACCGTTACATGGGGAGTGGGCGGGGTTGTCACCCGATTTCACCCATTTTCACACCGTAAGTAGAGGTGCTAAAAACATTTGCTTCCAGTGAATTTTGTTATTATAGCTTTAGCGGTTTAGGAGATATGCACATTAAAAATATTATTTAAAAAAATTTTAACTGCAGATGCCCCTCCCTAATGTGATCTCGTGTACCAAATAACAGTCTTGTATCTTGCGAAGCTTAGTTATGACAATTTATTTGTTTTTGATTAATGGCCTTTTGTGGGCGCGGCAGTGGTCCGATTACGCCCGTCTGTAATACCAACCGTCTTACTGTACCAAGAAACATGTGTACGAAGTTTCATAAAGATATCTCAATTTTTACTTAAGTTACAGCTTGCACGGACGAACGGACGGACAGACAGTCACCCGGATTTCAACTCGTCTCTTCATCCTGATCATTTATATATACATAACCCTATATCTAACTCGATTAGTTTTAGGTGATACAAACAACCGTTAGGTGAACAAAACTATTATACTCTGTAGCAACATGTGGCGAGAGTATAAAAAGATTTCATGATATTTGACTAATCGTCCATGCACATGTCTGTTCATGTAAAATCTTGGCTGGACGTTTATTGAGCTTAGGGCTTGCAACATCTTAACATAATCGCCATAGATATTGAGTTATAGGAGGGTGGTCCGATAGTGTACAGCCTCACAGAACGCTGTTCTGCGCTATTATTGCAAGAGGAAACTATTAGTTCATTATTGTAAACAGCTGCTGCTTAAATTTCCACAGAATAGTGAGAATAAGAAGCTCTTAGATGCTATACATAGGGACTTCTCCTGCGATGGCGTCCTTCAAACATTTTTAACTAGATTCAATACAATCATTTTAGCATTGCGGAAAAAAAATTATCCACACATATAGACCACAGACCAAGTAAGAGTCGTAACAGTGGGCTGCATTCAGCGAATGTGCTGGGGTCGCAGCTTAGTCGGTTTACATATCTTGAACTGAATTTCTGAATCTCGCACTTCATCGTATTTATTTCAAGATTTTTGTGTAAGTTAATATTTTTATGTATCACGAAGCATTTGCGATCAACCTAAGGATTTTCTACTGATATCTTTGAATTATTCCTACGTTCGATTAACTTGCAGTTCCCCAGATTTGGATTCCGTATGACCAAACCAGTTTTAAAATGCATTGTTTTTAAGACTGTTGTAATTTAGGACCCAGTTACCATTACATTTTTCTGGCCTTGATTTTTAACTGATCTCGTTTGGTTTTTATGTGATGCTGCCAAGTCAGTCTTCTGTCCAACTGCATCCTGGGGTACTTAGTGCTATTGCATCTTGGAATAGTTGTTTGATTGAGAGTGACGCTAGGGCAATTTCCAGTTATTATGGTGAAAGTAACATGTGTCTGTAATCTAGATATGACCCAAGAAATAGATAGAGTGGAGCTGACAGTGACATTTTAGTTCTAAATAACAGCCCGGCGTGCCAGACTCTGTAAAAAGCTTGTTGAATGTCTAAGAAAACTACCGAACAGTACTGTTGCTTTTCCAGGCTTTTTAGTATGGTTTTAACGATTCTGTGGCACTGTTCAGGGGCTCCAAATTGATAGTCCGGAATGACGGATAGGGATTCCAAACCTGGAAATAATCGTCGAAGAAATATTTTTTCAAATATTTTATAGAATATTTTCAGGAAACTACTGGTCTGTAAGAGGATTTTTCGTTCTCAGTCTTCCTTTACTTTGGAATTATTATAATTTCTGCGCATTTTTAATACGTAGGAAAATGGCTTAGCCTAAAACTACAGTTATATATTGGAACTAAAAATAGGAGATATTTCTTTAGCATTTATTTGGTTGTCCATGCATCAATATTATCAGAACTGGCCGATTTAGAATTTTTCAACCATTGCACTTCTGACTGAAGTACAGTTTGACGTAAAATATTGCTTTAGCTACTGGAAATGGACAGTCGCGAAAATATTGAATATTCGGACGCTGATGGTCACTATTAAGGGCGAAAGGCTTAAAAGTATTCTTAACATGGTTTCCAAAAGCGCCAGCTTTTCTTTTCTCAAATCTACACCATGAGTTGTTTACATCTTTTACTGTCGCTTTGAAGGACGTCTTTTGATATTTGGTAGCTCTCCATAGACTACAATCATCTTTTTTATTTGGATCGGCATTCTTAAGAAATTCTTCTATAGATTCTTCTTTCAGCTCTGCCAACTTAGATTTTGATTCTTTGATTGCTTTATTCAGCCTGGTTTTGGCAACCGGACTTTTGCCATTCTACCACATCCTTTTAAGTCGTCTTTTGTACCATTCTGTACCACTTAAAAGTTTTGTTATATACTGAACTGTTGCATGACATCCGTTTATTAATTTTCCAATGTCATATGGTACTTCCGAATCTTTTCTACTCATTTTGTAACAACCATTTCTCGTTGATGATTAAATTTAAAATTATGCTTAATTTATGGCAGAATAATATTTTGCTTACAACGGGGAATGCGCCAATAAACTAAGTAGCTATAGATTAGAACTTGTGTACTTTATAAAAACTAACAATGTAGATATATTACTGGTTTCAGAGACTCATTTAACCCATAAGTAAAGTCATGTTTAATATCATCGATAGGAGTTACACCCCATCTACTTTTAATTGGTATGTATGAAATACAATGATATTGGTTTCTAAATAGCTCACAAGTTTTCTGTAGCATTCAAGTTAACGGCAGCCTCCACATAGTAGCTTTACGCTCATTATAAACAAAACTATTTCTTTGCACTCAGCAATAATACAACTTCTTAATAAGCATCTTTGCTTATTTAAGTAATCAATACTCTTTTCAATAAAGCTAAGATCACAGCTTCTTAAATAAGCATCTTTGCTTATTTAAGCAACCAATATTCTTTTTATTAAGCTAAGACCACCCATACAATGTAAACAATAAAACTAATTGCTGAATAAGCGAATATTCTAAATTGACACTTTTTGTAAGACTTAAGCATATAAGAACAAGAAAAAACGTTAACTTCGGTTGCACCGAAGCTATAATACCCTTCACAAATACAAAGGCCCCTTACATGAACTTGATTCCGAACGTTCAATTAGTATGGCAGCTATATGATATATTGATCTGATCTGACCAATTTCTGCGGAGAATAATTTGTTGCCTTAAGCAAGAACTCGTGTCTAATTTCGTGAAAATACCTCGTCAAATAAAAAAATTTTCCATGCAAGCACTTTACTCCGATCGTTCAGTTAATATGGCAGCTACATGTCATAGTCATCCGATCTATACAATTTCTTCGGTGATTAAATTATTACCTTAAATAATAATCCATGCCAAATTTCGTGAAGATACCTCAACAAATCAAAGAGTTTTCCATACAAGCACTTCATAACGATTGTTCAGTTTGTATGGCAGCTATATGCTATAGTCACCCGATTTGAATAATTTCTTCGGCGATTAGATTTTTGCCTTAAATAATAATCCATGCCAAATTTCGTGAAGATTCCTGGTCAAATGAAAGAGTTTTCCATACAAGAACTTCATTCCGATTGTTCAGTTTGTATGGCAGCTATATGCTATAGTAACCCGATCTAAATAATTTCTTCGAAGATTAAATTGTTGCCTTAAATAATCATCCATGCCAAATCTCGTGAAGATTCCTCGTCAAATGAAAGAGTTTTCTATACAAACACTTGATTCCGATTGTTCAGTTTGTATGGCAGATATATGCTATAGTGGTCCGATATCGGCCGTTCCGACAAATGAGCAGCTTCTTTGTTAGAAAAGGACAGGTGCAAAATTTCAGATCGATAGCATAAAAACTGAGGGACTAGTTTGTATATATACAGACAGACGGACAGACAGACAGACGGACATGGCTAAATCAACTCAGCTCATCAAGCTGATCATTTATGTATATATTTTATAGGGTCTCCGACGTTTCCAACGTCATCCTAAATGGTTATACCAGAGAACGTATATCATAGAGAAGGTTCAATTGCGGACCAGCGTGTGAATTGTCAAAACCTAACAAGATTTTAATAGAGGATTTCACCACTTTTGGCTCGGAAGGAGAAATTTTAACAGTGGAGAGTGAACAGAGCTGAGCATTGTATGAAAATTATGCTCAGAGACTTGCTTTGATATTACAGCTGCATGTTAGCCTTTTGGCTTATATTTTTATACGTTTATATGCAATCATATTTATTGATATGAATATATTTTTGCGAATTTTTATGAATGCATGCAAAACTGATAAGACTCTAATTAAATTATGTAATTTCGAACTAATATTTATAGTCAATTTGGGCATTTAATAATTTTATTTAGTTTTTACATAATATACTTTCCTAATAAATATTTAATATTATAATAATAGAGATTAAATTTATTACAATATATGTATGTGTACATATGTACATCTTTTATCATATTAATCTTATATAGTCATATGTATGTACGTATGTATTTGAATGTACGCATTCAGAAAGTCAAATCATGATTTTATCACTTATCAATACACTATATGTGCGCGCATTGATTTATATGTACACGCATATATCTACATAAAATTGCCGTACAAATAATGCATACACAAACCAACGTACATATGTGTGTGCGTACACATGTAAATATGTCACCCGCAAAAACTACAAACGTTGTTCTACAAAAACAACAATCGTCACAAGTCAATATGTCATCCAAATAGGCGAAGCCCAAATTTATAGTAAATTACACAACAACAACATTTTCATTCATGAATGCAGGCGTACTTTTAACAAGCAACCTCGCTTCATTCATAAAAACAGACACCCTCTCATCTCCCCGAGCATGCGTTTGCCAACAAGCATCTTTTCGCGACGATGGCAAAAGCTAAAAATCATAAATTGAACAAATTTCTGATATTCCCTCTAGCAGCGAAAAGTTGCAACCACGCAAGCCCACAAAACACAGAAAAAATTGACAAAACTGGCAACAAAGCTTTTGTCGATTTAAAATATTTTACAATTTTAAAATATTTTTCCGTGTCTCACAAAAATCTGCGTCAATATGTATGCATGCTCATATATAAACATACATATTTACGATGACTTGTGGGCAAAGCTGTTAGAGCGGCAAGGGAAGCGGTGACAATCGGCGGCCGTTCGTTAATATTTTTTCGGCACAGCTCGGATTTTCTACCAACAACACAATGTTGTGACGCTTTGTCGTCGCGTCAGTCCTTCGACACAGTGACTCTTTGACAAGAAAACAAAAAACGTGAGCTGCGGCCATTGGTTGTCCGTGGCAACGGAGATTTCGCATGAAACAATGAGTGTACATATTTACATACATACGTTGCATATAGACAAATTAGCAATTATAATGGGTACTTTCATATTTGTTTACATGCAAACATAATTATACATATATAATATATTTGAATAAGAATATTTGGGACCGCTTCGTCTTTTCTTATCGGGTTATGTCAAGCAAGAGGTGTACAAAATCAAACCCAGAAATCTGACTGAACTGAAGCAGTCCATTAAATAGATAGATGATGCAATCCCGAATTAGGTGTCGCATATGCGTGGTTGAGCATGGAGGAATAATTAATTGTTTAAATAAAATAAAATTTTCTATACAATAAAAAAAAAATGTATGTAATGCATTGACTAAAAAGAAACTTATTACGGGTTATTTTTGTAGCACGATTCGTGAGCCGCTCTGTATAAGCAGAATATCTTAAAATTATATATAAGTTCGTTTGCGCATTGCAAATATACGAATCTGTAAGCGTACATTTCTTAACATTGAATTTAGCATTATTTTTCTCATTTCACCAGAATTTTACCCCTGCGGAGTGCAAAATAGCAGAATTGAGCATTTTGAATGTTAAATGAGAAAAATAATGCTAAATTCAATGTTAAGAAATGTACGCTTACAGATTCGTATATTTGCAATGCGCAAACGAACTTATATATAATTTTAAGATATTCTGCTTATACAGAGCGGCTCACGAATCGTGCTACAAAAATAACCCGTAATAAGTTTCTTTTTAGTCAATGCATTACATACATTTTTTTTTTATTGTATAGAAAATTTTATTTTATTTAAACAATTAATTATTCCTCCATGCTCAACCACGCATATGCGACACCTAATTCGGGATTGCATCATCTATCTATTTAATGGACTGCTTCAGTTCAGTCAGATTTCTGGGTTTGATTTTGTACACCTCTTGCTTGACATAACCCGATAAGAAAAGACGAAGCGGTCCCAAATATTCTTATTCAAATATATTATATATGTATAATTATGTTTGCATGTAAACAAATATGAAAGTACCCATTATAATTGCTAATTTGTCTATATGCAACGTATGTATGTAAATATGTACACTCATTGTTTCATGCGAAATCTCCGTTGCCACGGACAACCAATGGCCGCAGCTCACGTTTTTTGTTTTCTTGTCAAAGAGTCACTGTGTCGAAGGACTGACGCGACGACAAAGCGTCACAACATTGTGTTGTTGGTAGAAAATCCGAGCTGTGCCGAAAAAATATTAACGAACGGCCGCCGATTGTCACCGCTTCCCTTGCCGCTCTAACAGCTTTGCCCACAAGTCATCGTAAATATGTATGTTTATATATGAGCATGCATACATATTGACGCAGATTTTTGTGAGACACGGAAAAATATTTTAAAATTGTAAAATATTTTAAATCGACAAAAGCTTTGTTGCCAGTTTTGTCAATTTTTTCTGTGTTTTGTGGGCTTGCGTGGTTGCAACTTTTCGCTGCTAGAGGGAATATCAGAAATTTGTTCAATTTATGATTTTTAGCTTTTGCCATCGTCGCGAAAAGATGCTTGTTGGCAAACGCATGCTCGGGGAGATGAGAGGGTGTCTGTTTTTATGAATGAAGCGAGGTTGCTTGTTAAAAGTACGCCTGCATTCATGAATGAAAATGTTGTTGTTGTGTAATTTACTATAAATTTGGGCTTCGCCTATTTGGATGACATATTGACTTGTGACGATTGTTGTTTTTGTAGAACAACGTTTGTAGTTTTTGCGGGTGACATATTTACATGTGTACGCACACACATATGTACGTTGGTTTGTGTATGCATTATTTGTACGGCAATTTTATGTAGATATATGCGTGTACATATAAATCAATGCGCGCACATATAGTGTATTGATAAGTGATAAAATCATGATTTGACTTTCTGAATGCGTACATTCAAATACATACGTACATACATATGACTATATAAGATTAATATGATAAAAGATGTACATATGTACACATACATATATTGTAATAAATTTAATCTCTATTATTATAATATTAAATATTTATTAGGAAAGTATATTATGTAAAAACTAAATAAAATTATTAAATGCCCAAATTGACTATAAATATTAGTTCGAAATTACATAATTTAATTAGAGTCTTATCAGTTTTGCATGCATTCATAAAAATTCGCAAAATGATATTCATATCAATAAATATGATTGCATATAAACGTATAAAAATATAAGCCAAAAGGCTAACATGCAGCTGTAATATCAAAGCAAGTCTCTGAGCATAATTTTCATACAATGCTCAGCTCTGTTCACTCTCCACTGTTAAAATTTCTCCTTCCGAGCCAAAAGTGGTGAAATCCTCTATTAAAATCTTGTTAGGTTTTGACAATTCACACGCTGGTCCGCAATTGAACCTTCTCTATGATATACGTTCTCTGCTCTTAGACTGGTGGTAGAGAAGTTGCGGAGGCAACTGCAGGACTTAACACAGTCAACTACAGTAGTTGATTATAAAATAGAAGTGATCGATCCACATATCAATTGTGATGAGTCACTTGCGGTGGTCAAGTCACTACAGGAATTTAATGGAAAACAAACTAAATACGTTAGCTGGAGGGAATCAGCTAATAACGCAATGAGCTTATATGTAAGGGGCAGTCGTAGATATTTTGCTGCATTAACTATAATTATATATTACGCTAACGACATTATATTCAATCACGGGACGGTTCTTAATTTCGATGCTATTTTGGCACGACTCGATTTTGATTACGCGGATAAGCGACCAGCTTATATTATCGAACAGGAGATGAGCATTTTGCGACAGGGCACTTCTTCAATTATAGAATACTATAATAAGGTTAATGAAAAATTAACTTTACTTATTAATAAAACGATAATGACTTACTGATCAGATAGTGCCGTAACTAAAGAATTAAACGCAAAAAATAGGCGGCATTCGTTGCGTATATTTATAACAGGTCTAAATGGAAATTTAGCCAATATATTATTTTCACTATCACCAAGTGATTTGCCAAATGCGTTGGCAAAAGCACAAGAATTAGAATCGAATAATATGCGAGCAATTTTCGCATCACAATTCGGGAAAAATCCGAATTATTACAGGCAACGTACTAACATCAATAACGGAAATTTCAATAAAAATTTACAGTTACCACAAACCCAACTTCAAAGACGCTACAACCAAAGCCCCTTACAACAAAACATTCAGGCAAGAAATATCCCAATGGATGTCGATCCAAGTACTCGAATCCAAATTCGACCACATTATAATGGGAATAATACAAGTAATGTACAGAATACAAGAATACATACTACAGATAAACGACCATATGCCAGCTCACAAATAAGTAATCAACCACCAAATAAAACACAAAGGATAAATAATATTAAAGAGGATCATTTTTTAGTTCAAAACTAACTCTGCCATATATTTTCTTACATCACAGGATTAATGGCCAAAACTTTAAAATTTTTGTAGATACGGGAGCAACAAGTTTTTTTTAATAATAATATCCCAACGATTACCCTCCTCCCGCCCAACCGACGCGAGGGGCGCAATCCGCATACGTGCGGAATTAGCCAAGTCAGAAAAGGATAGAGAGTTTTTTAAGTGTTGAGATCTAAAACTGCTCAGCTGCAGAAACAAAAATTTCAACAGCCAAGATCTAAAGTTACAATATAATAAATTGTTAGATTTTCATTTATTAAGAGAAAACAATAAAGTCTTTTTTAATTTTGAAAAGTGAGTCAGATAAGTCAAATGTGCTGGAATGAGAATTAAAATCATGACATATACGGCGGAATGGCTCGTTTAGTTCAAAATTTGTTCTACAGGATTTTAGCAGTAAAGGTCTAAACTGCCTCGAAAGGGGAACCGGGATATTAAATTTAATTTCAGACAGGAGAAAAGAACTGCAAACTGTTCCATTCAAAATTTTCACTAAGAATATTATGCCAAGCATTTCCCTACGTCTAGAAAGTGTAGGTAGATTAATAAGTTTTAAACGACTAGTGTATGGAGGTAGACTTACTTTAGAATTCCATCGGCAATGCGCTAAAGCAAAAAGTAAAAGTAAAAATTGTTTTTGAACCGATTCTAACTTGTCAGAATGGATTTGTTAGCAAGGGTTCCATACAACAGAGCCATATTCCAATATAGGTCTAACCAAAGTTGTATAAAGTGTTTTAGTAATATACGGATCTCTAAATTCTTTAGACCAACGTTTAACAAAACTGAGGACAGCTTTTGCTTTCAGGACCATGGTCTCAATATGAAGACTAAAATTAAGCTTAGGGTCCATATTAACTCCCAAATCAACATAGTTAAAAACTTGCTCTAGAATATGGTGTTTTATTACATAAGAAGAGTGGTGCACAGATCTACGGGAAAATCACATCATCTTACATTTACTGAGATTCCATGGCAAATCATTTCTTTTACACCATGCAACCAAATTGTTTAAGTCTGTTTGCAACAGACACCTTTCTTCTGTTGAAGTGTATGATTTAGAAAGCTTTACGTCGTCAGCGTATAATAAAATTTTTGAGAATTCTATTACTGAAGAGATATCGTTAATAAACAACAAGAACAGAATCGGGCCAAGATGACTACCTTGCGGAACAACTGAGGAAACATTAATTTTATCTGAAGGTGTATCCTCAAATATCACTCGTTGTGTTCTATTATAAAGATAGGAAGATACCCATTGAAGGAATCTTGGCTGAAAGCCCAGTAAATCAAATTTATGTATGTGAGTCGAGAGATTTACTTTATCCAAAGCTTTGCTGAAGTCCGTGTATATAACATCCGTATGCTTATGTTCCCTAAAACCCAATGATACATGATTTACAAATTCAAGTAAGTTCGTTATAGTCGAATTCCCTTTACGAAATCCATGCTGAGATGAGGAAATTTACTTAGAAATCGCAAAGGTTATATGGTCAGTGATGATAGCTTCAATAGCTTGATTAGGTATAACTGATAGTTTTGCGATACCTCTATAGTTTTCAATGTTGGATCTAAGTCCACTTTTATGCAAAGGAATTATAAATGACTGTTTCCATATTGAACCGTGTTTAAGAGAGGAATTAAATATCCTTGTCAAAGGCAAGTAAATATATTTGGCATTATTTTTTAGGAAGTATGAGGGTATCATGTCTGGGCCATAACTAAAAGATGGTTTCAACTTATTTAAATTAAGTAGGACGGCTTCTTCAGATATAATTGGAGCGTTAATTAAAGTATTCGAACACAGCACGGGCTGATAAGAAAAAGTTTTGGAAGAATTATTACAGTAGTTTGACTTGAAAAATTCTGCAAACATATTGGATATAATATCATTGTCAGTTGAAATGATAGATTTGTATTTCATCGCGGACGGAAGTTTGGAAATCCTGCGTTTGGAGTTGACGAAATCATAAAACGATTTTGGATTAATTACAATATTCTTTTTTACTTTATTTAAGTAATTATTATAAAATTTTTTGTTTAGGTCAAAATTATGTCGACGCAATACAGAATATTTAGAATAGTCGACGAGTGAACCGGTTTTTAAAATGTTTAAAGGCTCGAGTTTTTCTGTTTTTCAATTCGAAAACCACGGACTTATACTTTTACTTTTATTAACAATTACTATTAGAACATACTTTTCAAATAATTTCGTAATAATGTTATTAAAGTGCAAGACACTCAATTCAATATCACCTCTATAATTAGGCCATGTTACTGTAGAAAGTTCTGTATTTAACTTTTTAAAATTAGCTTTTGCAAAGTTAAACCAAGTACAGAAGCACGAAGTTTGATGATTATTGTCCCGTACATTGCCTGAGATTTCGACAGATATTTCTAAAGCAGGATGATATGAGTCCTCTGGTAGAACAAGAGGATTACTCTGAATAACGGAACATTTTGAAGAGGTATCAACGTATACTAAATCTAAGCATTTACCAAATTTATTCGGAATCAAATTAATTTGGTTCAGACCCAACTAGGACATTTTTTCGAAAATCTCATTAAAACATGACCGACTGCAAATCGGCACGATATAGTCATCGAAAGGTTTCCACGAAGCGCACGGTAAATTGAAATCACCTAATACAATTATTGAATCTGCATTATTTGCCATCGAGGTTGCACTATTTATTTAAGAAGCATGCTGCATGTATACAGATAAGTCCGAATGGGGTGGTATATAAGATAGGGTTAAATAAATAAAGCAACTATTAACGTAGACTCTAATACATTTAAATTCAAATGAGTCGGTCTCTGAATTCGGATTCGTGAGAACCATTCAAGCACTTAAAAGATTTGAACAATTTTTCATAAGATTTGAACCCTAATTTTCAATGAGGGTTACTAGATCACGACCGATTTCGTTAAAGCCATTGCGTGTCTCCCTATAAACTTTAAATAGATCGATTTCAATAGATCTACAATTTAAACAGGACCAACGCAATCCCTTACAGTCGAGAATAGAATCTAAGATTCTACCTGTCAGTCCAGCACATTTAATATGGGCAAGCCCATCACAAAGCCAGCATGAAACGTAGCGATCTGACTCTCCTTTAATGTTACACTTGGGGAAGTTACAAGACATAATAAACAATAAGAATGAAGATCAAATAAAAGAGTAAGTAGAACAAAATTTAATAGATATATAATAAATTAGCGTGTTAATAAAATAATAATAATAATAAATTCAATTAAGAACAAACGCAAAAATAATATCAACTTGATAATAATCAACTTGAAAGAAAAAAAGTTGATAATAAATAATGAAAAGGAAGAAGACATATTTAGCTTAGATGATGAATCTGAGCAATATGAGATTAAAGGAAATTTAAAAGATGAAAACATTAAAGGAAATATAATTACTTTGGGAGCAGATACTCCTAAAGCGCCAGCTGAATATTTATACCAGCACAATGAATATATTAAAAATGAAAAATATAATGTGGAACAAAAAAGTTCTTCAACGCCAGCCGATGATAATACCGGCAACAAAAGTAAAAAATTTAATTATAAAAAATATAATGTAGAACAAAAAAGTTCTACAACGCCAACCGATGATAATACCGGCAATAAAAATAAAAAAATATTGTGGAACAAAAAAGTTCAACAACGCCAGCCGATGGTAATGCCGGCAACAAAGTAAAAAATTCAATTATAAACAAGTAAGGAAGGGCTAAGTTCGGATGTAACCGAACATTTTATACTCTCGCAAAGTCAAATAGTATACTCGTTTGAGATTTCTTTGTGGATTGACTGATATTTTCGGTAGAAGGTCAACTATAGGCACTGGGGTCCACATATTTAGTACTTAGGGGCTTGAACAGTTTTGGTTCGATTTAGACAATTTTTGGTCACAATGTGGCATACTTTAAACGTATTATTCACGCAACGTTTTACCCCGATGTAATCATTGTTGCTTGAAATACCTAGTAGAAAGTGAAAGAATCAGATGGAATTGAAAATGGTTTTATATGGAAAATAGGCATGGTTGTAGTCCCATTTTACTCATTTTCGCACTATATAATAGAAATATGAATAGAACGTTACGCACCGAATTTGGTTAAAATCGGTTAAGCCGATCTCAAGATATGGGTTTTCACCTAAAAGTGGGCTGTGCCACGCCCACTGTCTAATTTTGAAAGCGGTTCCTATAAAGCCAGCTCATACCATCCTAGAGATAAAATTTAATGTCTCTGGCGTATTTAGTGCTTGATTTATCGCGCTTTTAGTAGTTTTTAACAGCACCGTTATATGGGGAGTGGGCGGAGTTGCCACCCGATTTCAACTATTTTCACACCGTCAATAGAAGTGCTAAAAACATTTGCTTCCAGTGAATTTTGTTATTATTTCATTAGCGGTTTAGGAGATATACACATTAAACCTTTTAGGGGCGGGACCACGCCCACTTTAAAACAAAAATTTTAACTGCAAGTGTCCCTCTTAATTGTGATCCTGTGTATCAAATAAGAGTCTTGTATCTTGTTGTGGAGCTTAGTTATGGCAATTTATTTGTTTTTAAATAATGGCGTTTTGTGGGCGTGGCAGTGGTCCGATTACGCCCATCTGCAATAGCAACCGTCTCACGGTATCAAGAAATATGTCTACCAAGTTTCATAAAGATATCTCAATTTTTACTCAAGTTAGAGCTTGCACGGACAGACGGACGGACGGACAGACAGTCACCCGGATTTCAACTCGTCTTTTCATCCTGATCATTTATTTATATATATAACCCTATATCTAACTCGATTAGTTTTAAGTGATACAAACAACCGTTAGGTGAACAAAACTATTATACTCTGTAGCAACAGGTTGCGAGAGTATAAAAATATAATGTGGAACAAAAAAGTTCTACAACGTCAGTTGACGTACTTACCGAGAATAAAGAAGATTATATAAACAAAATAAATTAGAGGAAGAATTCTCTGAAGCAGCAGCCGAAGAAAATACCGGCACAAATAAAGAAGGAATTAAATATTTGAGGGAAAAAATAAGAAATAAAATAAATGAAATACATTCTTTAATAAACATGAATTTACCGTTTCGAACGGATATTCCTGCGGATATAAGAACCTCGGTAAATACTCCAATTTGGAGTAAACAGTATCAGTATCCTTTAGCATCAAATGCTTTTTTGAATAAAGAAATCACCACAATATTTGAAAATAACAATAAACAATACCCATATCCCTTCCGCTAGATATGGAATCAAAGGCAGAATATATGAGTATGTAATAACTTAAAAAAAATAATAGAGGAGAGAAATAAGCTAAAGTCTAGATACAAGAAACAAGTAATAAAATAAGATTCATGGAATAAGGTTAAAATTAACTACAGAAATAGAATAGTACATAAAGATAATATGAAATCTTGAATATATATTTTCAGAAAATGATATCCTTAATATTTCTAATATTGATTGTTCAAACAATGACGGACGTTGTGGACTATACAAGAGAAGATTATGTCTTATTAGTGGACGGAGACGTAGCTTTATATAATGACTATGGCGACATTTTTCACATTACTTATTCAACTTATTTTAGAGAACTTATAAATTCAGACAAAAATTATAGTAATAAAAAATACGGATATAATAATTTACATGGGAATAATGAAAATGAGGTAACATATATTAATGATTCAGATACACATCCAGAAATTGAAATTATCGAAACTTTATTAGAGCAAATACAAAATAAAGATACAAGATATAAGATAGGGATAAATGAATTAGGGACACTATGAATGTGGATAGCAGGAACCCCAGATAATAACGATTTAGTGTTAATAAATAATAAGTTAAACGAACTAATTGAAAATAACAATAAACAATACACAACAAACTCTGAAATTTTTTAAAATGATCAGTCAATTAACAGAAACAATTAACAAGTAAGGAAGGGCTAAGTTCGGATGTAACCGAACATTTTATACTCTCGCAAAGTCAAATGGTATACTCGTTTTGAGTTTTTTTTGTGGATTGGCTGATATTTTCGGTAGAATGTCAACTATAGGCACTGGGGTCCACATATTTAGTACTTAGGGGCTTGAACAGTTTTGGTTCGATTTAGACAATTTTTGGTCACAAGGTGGCATACATTAAACGTATTATTCACGCAAAGTTTTACCCCGATATAATCATTGTTGCTTGATATGCATAGTGGAAAGTGAAAGAATCAGATGGAATTGAAAATGGTGTTATATGGGAAATAGGCGTGGTTGTAGTCCGATTTAGCCCATTTTCGCAATATAATAAAATATGAAAAGAACGTTATGCACCCAATTTGGTTGAAATCGGTTAAGCAGATCCCAAGATATGAGTTTTCACCTAAAAGTGGGCTGTGCCACGCCCATTGTCTAATTTTGATCGCGGTTCCTATAAAGTCATCTCATACCATCCCAGAGATAAAATGTAATGTCTCTGGCGTGTTTAGTGCTTGATTTATCGCGCTTTTAGTAGTTTTTAACAGTACCGTTATATGGGGAGTGGGCGGAGTTGCCACCCGCTTTCAACTATTTTCACACTGTAGGTAGAGGTTCTAAAAAAATTTGCTTCCAGTGAATTTTGTTATTATTTCATTAGCGGTTTAGGAGATATGCACATTAAACCTATTAGAGGCGAGAACACGCCCACTTTTATTTTTTAACTGCAGATGCCCCTCTCTATTGTGATCCTGTGAACCAAATAACAGTCTTGTATCTTATTGCGGAGCTTAGTTATGGCAATTTATTTGTTTTTGATTAATGGCGTTTTGTGGGCGTGGTAGTGGTCTGATTACGCCCATCTGCAATACCAACCGTCTCACAGTACCAAGATATATGTCTACCAAGTTTCATAAAGATATCTCAATTTTTACTTAAGTTACAGTTTGCGCGGACGCACGGACGGACAGACGGACGGACAGACAGTCACCCGGATTTCAACTCGTCTCTTCATCGTGATCATTTATATATAGGTTGTCAAATATCTCCGCAAAGCGCTACAGAGCTCGTATCTGGCAACACTATACATAATTTGAAAGGTCTTGACATAACCTACAAAACAACGCTATGCATGATTAGCTTGGATATTGCGTTCAACAGTTATAGACGTGTAAACATGGAGTTCACTAACGCCGAAATTCGCGCTATTTTAAAGTTTTCCTTCGTTAAAGGCAAATCCGCTAGAGAAACGTTCCGTGAGATTAATGGTGTTTTGGGGGATGGTACTCTATCACTTCGAACCGCGGAGGATTGGTTTCGACCGGTGGATTCAGAGCCGGTGAAAACGACACCATGGATAAGCCAGCCGGCGGAAGACCTGTGACGACAAATACCGATCAAATCATGGAATACATCGAGTTAGACCGGCATATGGCATCTCGTGACATCGCCCAGTAGATGGGAGTAATTCATCAAACCATTTTGAACCATCTGCAGAAGGCTGGATACAAAAAAAAGTTTGATGTTTGGGTGCCGCATAATTTGACGCAAAAAACCTTCTGGACCGAATCAATGCCTGCGATATGCTGCTGAAACGGAACGAACTCGTCCCATTCTTGAAGCGGATGGTGACTGGCGACGAAAAATGGATCACATACGACAATATCAAGCGAAAACGGTCGTGGTCGAAGGCCGGTGAATCGTCCCAAACAGTGGCCAGCCGGGATTGACGGCCAGGAAGGTTTTGCTGTGTGTTTGGTGGGATTGGAAGGGAATCATCCACTATGAGCTGCTCCTATATGGCCAGACGCTTAATTCTACCACCTACTGCGAACAACTGGACCGCTTGAAGCAGGCGATCGACCAGAAGCGTCCAGAATTGGCCAACAGGAAGGGTGTAGTGTTCCACCACGACAACGCCAGACCACATACTTCGTTGATGACTCGTCAGCAGCAACGGGAGCTCAGATGGGAGGTTTTATCGCATCCACCATATAGCCCGGACGTAGCGCCAAGTGATTACCACCTGTTCCTGTCCATGGCGAATGCCCTTGGTGGTGTGAAGTTGAACTCAAAAGAGGCTTGTGAAAAGTGGCTGTCCGAATTCCTTCGCAAATAAGGAGGGGAGCTTCTACGAGGAAGGTATTATGAAGCTGCCGTCTAGATGGAAACAGATCATCGAACAAAACGGCGCATATCTTAACTAAATCCGATCACTGTAACACTTTTTATAAAGCATTGAATGAAGAGCAAAAAAGCGGAAGGGAGATATTTGACAACCTTATATTATGTAATTCTTCCCCACATGCACCTTTTATTCGTTGGTCTATTAGATCCTCAAGAGTTGATACATCATTTTTAATACTATTATTCGGGATTACATTTAATTCATTGATTTGATGTTCTAATTTGTTTTTCATCTTATTTAACGTTTCTAAAAAAAATACTTTCGAAATGGCATCATTATTTTCTATAGGAGCAGCTAGGTTAATTATTCTCTTCTTGTTCAAATTAAGATTTTTGTATCGGTCTAGATTCACTTTTGACCTACTATTGCCAAGTGAGGAATGACCAAATTTATTTATACTCATATTATTTAATAATATTTGCTTCTCGCAACTCTTCAATAATTGATATAATTTCGTTTTGATGGTTGTTATGTCCGGCACTTGTTGAAGATATAAGCAATCTCAATCTATCCACCAACTCATTAGGGTTATCCCAATATTGATAAATATTTTTACGGTTATCGAATGATTTCAATAAACCTCTACCACTTATGAACGAGTGTGGATTATAATTGAATAATTTCCTGATAATATAAAGATATTTAAATGATTTTGTTCCCTTTATTTGACTATTTGGGTTATAATTACGTTTGTGAACACTTGTTTCTAATAAAATCTCTCGATAACTCTTCAAATCATACTTTTTATAATGTTGGGGGTTTTTATGAAATATTAACTCAAACAGACCTGGTGTCATTTTCTATTTTTCCTTTCCGATCTGTATAGCATCTTTAGACGTAATTTTTAATGGTTTGTACCCAAATCGCCATCGACCATTTGAATCCCTATTCGGGCCATACAATGTATCAAGCATTTTAAGATCTTTAAGCAATTTTATGTTTTGTAATAGTGAATGGGTGTGAGTAAGCTTAACCCGTTTAAAATCTTCATTTAGTTGTTTTTCAGACTGGCGTTTTACAAATTTATGTCTTTCCCATAGATCAGGGTCTTTTTCAATTCTTCTTAAAATATCATTTTCAGTTGGTGTAGTATTATCATTATACTTTTCAACTTGTCTTTGGTTTTCTACAGCCTTTTTTAGTTATTCATCATCGTTTGGTTTACTTGGAATATGCGATGCTGGTCTTTCTGGGTCATTCATAAAATTTATTTTTCGTTTAACGCTAACAACCTTATCTAATTTGTGTTTTTTGTCAAAACATTGTTCATTAATGGTATCAATAGCTTTTCGCCTTTCAGTTTTATTATCAATATTTGTTTTAATTTTCATTGCATTGCTTTGAGTAGCTGCTTTTAGTTATTCATCATCATGAGGTTTACTTGGAATATACGATGGTGGCCTTTCGGGGTCATTCATAAAATTTTTTTTTTGTTTAACGCTAGCAACTTTATCTAATTTTTGTTTTTTATCAAAGCATTGTTCATTAATGATATTAACAGGATTTCGCTTCTTAACATTTTGTTTCCGAGAACTACCTGGAGAATATTCTAAATCAAGATCATCAACATTCATATAATTATTAACGGTTAGTAATGAATCAACTTTCATGTCTTCACTTTCTTTTACACTGTCCGCCTCCCAAATTTCATCATTATCAATCAAATTAGTAACATTATATTTATTAGAGTTTTTAAAATTATCAACTAATGCATTTAATGGTTTTGAAATGGGTTTTAATGTATCCTCCAACAAGTTTATTCTATCCAATTCTCCCAATTTCATTCTTTTAATTTTTTCTTTTAATACTTTTCTGGTCTTAGCAATATTTGCTAAAACAGTCATCTGTTTATTTGCCATGATCTTTAACGAGTGTTTGAAAATCTGCTACCTATCAGTTGTATACTGATAAGAATCTGGTCTGCTATATGCTTGTATGGATGTTTTATAATTGTATGAAATTATCAAAACCCTTTCGATATCGACCATTGTTTATAGAATCATCTTTACTTATAACAATAAAGCCGTATTTATTTTTCCAAGATTCAGTACATATTTTTAAAAATGTTTTGTATAACATATCTCCAATAACATGATCATTATAGATATGCTTAAGATTCATTTCATCTTGCTTGAATACAATAATCATGTTGGCATTATCACGAATTAGGTGTTTAGAAATTTTTGTATAAGTTTGACATAAATAAAAAAAATCAATGTTTTTATGACGACCCATACAAAAATAATCTTGTATTGTACTTTGTTTTCCACATATTACATCATCGAATATAAAAATTGAGTCCGGTTTGGCTTCAGTGGGCTTGATAACATCAACGTTTTCACTAAATGTATAAAGATTTATTCCTTTTATCGGATCAATAAGCCTTTTTAGATAGATATATTTCGGCTGGTATAATGATTTTGAATAAATGTATATATTTCGGAAATTAAGACCGTTTGGGCTTTCAATTAAACTGAGCATAACATTAGTTTTTCCACAATTTGATGGACCCACAATTAGAGATCGTATGGAATTTGGTAAAAGTGGACTATGTCTAGTAACATTTTTAACATTTATATAATTGTCGGCATTATTAACCTTAAGTTGGAGACGTTGTTTAACTACTTTCATTTTGTTTACTAGATTTATAGCAATATAAACCATCACTTTTATAATAAAGATATCATTTAATTGAAACTCATCCACACTCAACCATATTGTTAAGAAAAAATCACCTGATGGGTCTAATACATAAGAAGATTGGTCAGGGTTTTGTAAATATTTTGATTAATTCTTTACCTATTGAACTTCATTTACCCGGATATCAATTTTGTGGACCTGGAACAAAGCTCAGACAACGGTTAGAAAGAGGAGATAAGGGTATAAATCCTTTGGATGCAGCGTGCAGGGAACATGATATTGCATATTCCCAAGCAAAAGATATAAATAACAGACACCAAGCTGATAAAGTTCTATCTGAGAAAGCCTGGCAGCGTGTTACATCTAAGAATAGTGATTTAAAAGAACGAGCAAACGCTTGGTTCGTTACAAATGCAATGAAAGCAAAACTCAAATTTGGAATGGGTATGAAAAATAAAAAAAGAAATACATCTAAATGTAAAAAACGTAAAAAGATGAAAAACAAAAAAGTGTCATCTAACAAATGTTTTTTGGTAGCAGTTAAAAAAGGAATCAATATGCTTAACAAAAAGAAGCCGCAGTCATTTAATGAAGCTTATAAAATTTCACAAGATGCTATAAAGTCTAGCTTTAAAAATAAACAAATTAACATACCGAGAAAAATTCCAGTCCCAAAAATTGGTGGAATTTTACCACTCCTTCCTGTTTTAACGGCGTTAGGTGCACTTGGTGGTATAGCATCTGCTGGATCAGCTATAGCAAAAGTTATAAATGATATCAAGAATGGAAAGGAGCAATTGGCTGAGGCTACCCGCCATAATAGATATATGGAATCTATCGCTATGGGTAAAGGTTTATTCCTTAAGCCATATAAAAAGGGATATGGTTTATTTTTACGACCCTATCCAAAAAACTAATAAAAAGGCTACCCAAAAGACCATTAACAGATGTTGATTTAATGAAATATTGTAAACATCTGAAACATTTTAGGGGAGTCTTTATGCGAAATTCTTTACCGAATAAGCCGAAATCACAAGAATGTGGAATTCTTAATTTAGATGATGCTGATTGTCCTGGTACTCATTGGGTAGCATACTATAAAAACAAAAATTATAAAGAATATTTTGATAGTTTTGGAAATTTACAACCACCGGTAGAACTGATTAATTACCTGAAGCCACCAATATATTACAATTATGAACAGAAACAAAAATATAACACAGTCATATGTGGGCAATTATGTTTAAAATTTTTATTTAATAAAAACTAAATTATTTAAAATACAATTTTTTTATATATAATTTTATTCCAACCTCTTGGAATTAAATCACACTCACCACTTCCTTTGTGTTAAAAATGCAACAGTTTTATTAATTTTTTGTTTTAAAATATTAAACGCCACTCAATAAAACCAAAACACTTGCGACGCAGCGCAAAGAAAATGTATAAAAAATGTAAATGTGTACAGAGAAAAAATGGATTGTCCGGCTCAGGTCCGCTGATGTATTATATTGCGACGGGAATACAACGTTGACGAGGTGTCCGCTTCGACTTCGATACGCAAAAAAGAGTGCCGCCGCTTCGAGTGTCCGTGGTTTTTGTTGATGGTTGGTGGGGTGATCGCCTGGTGTGTTGTGTATCCTGGGTGGTAGTGTCGTTGTGTGAGGTGTATGTTGCGTGAGGTGAGGTGGTGAATGTTGCGAGAGGTGATGTGGTGAATGTTGCGTGTCAGTGATGTGTGAGGTGTGTTGGTGTAGGTTTTCGGGACGACGTAGGCTCATTTAGCCATCCCGGCCCCCCTAGGCGAATATTAGCCTAGCAGACGCTGAAGTTGTTGCAGCGTGTAGACGACGCTGCTCAGCCCAGTGGCACGGCGGGGTTGTGGCCTAAGCTGACTACGGCGCGTAATTGCGTCGTGGCGTGGGCGCCAGGAACGTGGCTCCGGAGGGGGTGCCGATCGGCGGGGTCGTGCTGATGCCTGCCTTGGGAGTCGCCTGACTACGCCGCGGCGATGGGAGGCAGTTAGTCGACCATTGTCGCGCCTCGCGGTACGGTGAAGGAGTGTGTGATGTTGCTCACCGCACATCTGACAAAGCCCCCTTGACTCACATGCGGTTGTTGCATGGGTGTGCGCCAGACAATTCAGGCAGTGTCCATGTGCCTGGGCGATTTGCTGTCGTTGGACTGGTGGCATACCTTTAAATATGCCGCAATGTTGCAACCGGTGTGGGCGACGACATAGCGGGCATCGGAGGCGGTGCTGCTCCGCGGACAGCGATGTTGACGGGGGTAGTGGCCGCGTGCCACTACTTGGAGCGATTGGAGGGGCTGTGGTAGCCGTAGTTCGGGGTGCAGGATTTGCCCCAGGGCGTGGCACATTAACGGCCGAACGTATTGCTGGCGTTGGTGTTGGTGCATTTCCGTCCATAATGATCTATATGGGAAAAAAGTTATTTAGATTATAAGTTTGTCGCATGCTTGTGTTGGAAATTTGGGCCACGTTAAGTGGCATAAATGGGTCGTTTGTTCGATCGACCTTTTACCGGATTTAGGTTTTTTTTGATTTATTAATTTTAGCGGTTTTTGGTTCTTATCGGGTTATTATTTACGTTTGTTCGGTATTATCGGCTGTGGGTAAAAAGCATAGCTTTACGAGCGGTCTAGTTAGTGTTCCGGTTTGCGTACGGAGATCGACTACTCGGATGTGACCGTCGGAACCATGGTGAAGGTTTTCTATGCGGCCAAGCCGCCATTCGGTAGGGGGGAGACAATCATCGTGTACTAGCACGCAATCTCCAAGCTTCGGCGCCTTTTCTGGAGCTTTCCAGCGGTACCTCTTGTGGAGGTCCTTTAGATAATCTTCTTTCCATCGGCGGCTAAAATTGTGATGGAGAATTTTGATTCTTTCCCATCGGTTTAATAAGGATAGCGACTCCACGTCTGGCTCAGGTATGGCCAGAATGGGTGCTCCTTTGAGAAAATGCCCAGGAGTTAGGGCGGTGAAATCGGAGGGATCTTGCGAGAGGATTGTGATTGGCCGTGAATTGAGTACGGCTTCAATTCGAATTAATAAGGTCGAGAATTCTTCATAATTAAACTTGTAGTTTCCAGCTACTTTTTTGAAGTGGGATTTGAAGCTTTTTACAGCTGATTCCCATAAACCACCCATATGAGGAGCGCTTGGGGGGATAAACTGCCAATTAATGCCTTGGGGTGCGTACTTCTGTACAATCTCAGGTGAGACTTGTTTGATAAAGTCCACAAACTGTTTCTCAGTGGCTCTTTTGGCTCCAATAAACGTTTTGCCGTTGTCACTCATTATTTTTGAGGGAAAACCACGCCGTCCGACGAAGCGAGCGAATGCCGCGAGAAAAGCCTCTGTCGTCAGATTTGTACATAGCTCAAGGTGAACAGCTTTTGTCGTAAAACAAACAAAAACTGCCACATAGCCTTTCATTAAAGTGGGAGATCTTAACATTGAAGCCTTTATCTGGAAAGGCCCAGAAAAATCGACACCTGTTGTTGTGAAGGGCAGAGCAAAATTGCAGCGTTCAGGTGGAAGTGCTGCCATTATCTGCGTTCGCATTTTTTGCTTGTACGTTGTGCAAACTTTGCACATGTAAATGCACTTCTTTATTTGAGGCTTAAGTCGGGGAATATAAAACTCTTGGCGGACTATTTGTTGCATGAGGCGGTGCTCGGCGTGTAGCATCAGTATGTGGACATAATGCAGATATAATGTGGCAAGCCGTGCTTTTTCTGGTATGATTATGGGGTGTCGTTCGTTGTATGTCAGGCTGGAGTTGACAAGCCGACCATTCGCACGAAGCAAACCCTTTGTGTCCAGAAATGGATTTAATACTAAAAGTGAGCTCTTTTTATCGATTGGCTTCGAATCTTTTAGCAATGATATTTCTCGGCTGAAGTAGCGCGCTTGAGTAGATGCGATAAGAGCGCCTTTTGCTTTTTGTAAGTGAAGGTGCGTTAATGTATCGCATTGGGGGTATATTGGAGGTGTTCCGTTAACTTTAGTTTTGAGCTGCTCTATAAATTTGATCATGTAGGCAACTACTCTGAGGGCTCGGGGGAACGATGAGAATCGCTCAAGGATGTCAGTATCATCCGATGTTGCATGAAAAGAGTCGATTTTTCGACTTTCTGGGGCAATTATATTGCGCATGGGCGCTTGTGGCCAAGAATCGGGAGATTCTGTTAACCAGCGGGGGCCATTCCACCAGAGTGTGTTGGTGGCAAGATGCAGGGGTTTGCACCCTCTTGTACCTAGATCAGCAGGATTATCAGCACTGGCCACATGTCGCCAAGTGGCTGATCCTACTAGGTCAAGGATTTGAGACGTTCGATTGGAAATATACGTCTTCCATGCATGTGGTGGTTTTTCTAACCATGCTAATACGATTTCGGAATCGGACCATAGATATAATTTATATTGTGCCATGTTTAAATGCGTTTGTATAATGGACACTAGTTTGGCTAGTAATAGCGCTCCACATAGTTCAAGTCGTGGTAGACTTATTGTTTTTAACGGAGCTACTTTTGCTTTTGCTACTAGTAAGTGGCTTGTGGTCGCAGTGTCGCTTTGTGTGCGAACATATATAGTTGCGCAATATGCCTTTTCAGAAGCGTCACAGAAGCCGTGTAGTTCGACTTTGTGCTCTGGGGCATAATTTACCCATCGTGGGATTTGTATCTGTGAGATATCGTTTAGATTGTTTGCAAACTGGGACCACTTTTCTAAACGAAGTGGTTTTACTTGTTCTTCCCAGTCGGTTCCATCTAGCCATAATTCTTGTATTAGAATTTTGGCTTGTATCATAACTGGCGAAAGCCATCCTGCGGGGTCGAAAAGTTTCGCCACAGAGGATAGAATTTGTCGCTTCGTTATGGCGGATAATGCAGATATTGACTCTGTAGTGTATGAAAACTGGTCAGATATCGCATTCCATTGGATCCCCAGAGTTTTTGTTGTACTTTCCTTTTCGAATTTAAGGAAATTAGTATCTAACAAATTTTCATTTGGTATATTTTTTAGAATGTTAGGGTGGTTCGCCGTTATTTTTTTCAACGGAAACCCTGCGGTATTGAGGGCCTTTACCACTTGTGATAGTGACTCGTATGCTTGTGGAAGACTGTGACTTCCAGACAGGATATCGTCTACATACGTTTGAGTTTTTAACACTTGGGTAGCCAGAGGAAATTCTGACTTGGTGTTTTCTGCCAATTCGTGCAGTGTTCGAATGGCTAAATATGGAGCACAGTTGACGCCAAAGGTAACTGTTTTCAATTTATAGTCGCGGAGTGGACTATTGGGAGATTTTCGGAAAATAATTCGCTGAAAATCTTGATCGTCTTTATGTACGACTATTTGTCTATACATTTTTTCGACGTCTCCGTTAAATACGTATTTAAATATACGCCAATTTAAAATGAGTAGCATTAAATCTGGTTGGAGCGTGGGTCCCGTAAATAGAATATCATTTAGGGAATTCCCCGAGCTAGTAGATCTTGATGCATTAAAGACAACTCTTACTTTAGTTGTTTTTTTGTCTGGCTTTACTACTGCGTGATGAGGCAAGTAAAATGAGTAATATTTGCCATTTACGATTTTTTCGCATGGGCTTACTTCCTCCATGTGGTCTAAATGGAGGTATTCTTCCAACACGCCATCGTATTCTGGCTTAAGCTCACCTTTTTTAAGTAAGTTTTTTTCCATACTTAAAAACTGCTGTATAGCAGAGGTGCGAGAATGACCTAAGGCGATTGTGTTGGGAAATTGTTGTTTTAGTGGTAGTCGTACGACATACCGACCATTATCTGATCTAGTAGTTGTGGCTTTGTAAAAGTCTTCACAATACTGATCTTCAGGGGTTGTGGTTGATATGGGGGGGAGTTCTTCTAACTCCCAAAATTTTTTCAATTGTGAATTGAGGTATTCGTTTGAGATTTCCTCAACCTGAGTGGTCATGGTGGTAACTGGTTCCGAAACTAGTCCACTTAGGATCCACCCAAAAATAGTATTTTGTGCCAGAAGTGTATTTGAAATTTTCTCAATACCTTCGAGTATAATCTGTGGTATGAGATCGCTTCCTAATAGAAGGTCTATTTGAGCGGGAGTGTTGCAGTTGGGATCTGCTAGCTTTAGGTGTGAAACCTTTTGCCAATGATTGCTATTTATGTGATAGCTTGGAAGCATATTTGTAAGTTGCGGTAAGACTATAGTTTCTGCTTGTATGTGCTTATCCGCTTGGGGGGAAATTAAGGTAATGGAGCAGATTTTATTAGAGTTTTGAACTACTTTTCCGCCCATTCCTGTAATTTCAAAATTGGCTAGTTTTGTTGGCAGTTGAAGCCTATTTTGAGCCCTAGACGCTATGAAGGATCGTTGTGATCCTTGGTCTATTAAGGCCCTAAGTTTAAACAGTTCTCCTCGGTGTTCAATGGAGACGACTGCTGTGGGTAGTAGTACTCTACTTTGATTTTCGCTGTGTAGCGTTTGGGTTTTTAATGCCTTTGAGCAGCATGGTGCTTCTTGGCAATTTTCGGGATTTCGCACTTCGGGATTTGCTGTTGCAACTAAACCCGTGGCTCTTTTTGTATTTGCGCTGTTCGGGGGTGAGCTGGAAAATGTGTTGTAATGCAGCATTGAATGATGTCGTTTATGACAATAAACACAATTAAATTTGCTTTCGCACTCTTTAAGTGTATGTGCATGTGATAGGCAATTTGTACAAAGTCTTTTCGTTTTTATAAAATTGTTTCGATCGAAAATATTCATCTTTTTGAATCTCTCGCAAGATTTGAGCTTATGCCCCCCTGTACATAGTTCGCATGTCGTTTGCTTGTACTGTTCGGATGTGAACGTTTGATTTTTGAAGAAGCTTCTATTTAAATTGTTGTTGCTACTGGCTTGGGGTCTGTGGAAGCTTCTATTTAGGTCATGTTGAACGGGTTTCGTTCTGACCATTTTTTTATCTACCCTTTCTGCGATTTCATATTGGGTAGTTAGGAGATCTTTCATTTGTTGCCACGTGGGGCATTTTCTTCGTGATGAGAGCGATTGTTCCCATAGAAGTAATGATTTTTCTGGTAATGCGGCAGTGCATATGTTTACCAGTATAGGGTCCCAGCTGTCTGTGGAAATATTTTGTGTCGATAAAACCGACAAACAATTTGAAACAGTGGATTGAAGTTTGATAAATTCCTCACTAGTTTCCCTTTGAATTTTTGGCAAGTTCATTAATATCGATATTTGTTTATCGACCAATATTCTTTCGTTTTCGAATCTTGATTTAAGAGCTTCCCAAGCCAAATTGAAATTATCGTCATTTAGTGCGAACTGTTTTACTATAACGCCTGCTTGACCTTTTGTTTTGTATCGGAGGTGATACAATTTTTGCGCATTTGTTAATTTTGGGTGGTTTATGTAAACGGCTGTAAACATGTCCCGGAAGGACGGCCATTGTTCATAACTACCATGAAAGATTTCTGTATCACATGTGGGCACCTTGAGATGGATGCCTGAACTTGCCTCTTGACTTTGTACTTGTGGCAGCTCTACTCGCTGATGTGGAGTAGGTGCAATTGCTTTTATTAGCTTTAGTTGATCGGAAATCATTGCTTTTGTTTCTTCAAACTGGTCTAAGCAGTTTTCGTATTTGGCGTAAGCCGAAGATTTGAAATTTTCTGGTAGATCTGAGTCGTCAGATTCTACAATTGCGTCATATGCAGCTTGGAGACGTTTCCAAAAATTGTCAAGATTGTCCTTTTTAATTTCTAATACCGATTCAGAATTTTCTTGAATCGGCGAAGATGAAAATCGAGTGCAGTATCGTATTAGACTGTCACTCTCAGCAATGAATTTAGTGTAAGAAATGTCTTTACCCCTCTTTTGCTTTGTAGCACCTTGCTTTGAGCGTGTAGCTTCTGCAGGTGTACATGGACTTTTATCATCTGAAATCATCTTTGGTACTTTTAACAATTGAGATATTTTTGATTCTTTTGAGTCTGAGCTCATTTAAAAATTGTATGAAATAAATTAAAAATTCCTCAGTGTCGACTGATGGATAATTCAGAAAATATCTTCGTATAATATTGTTAGTGAATAGAGTGTTTCACTTCGAACCAAATTAATATTAATTTCCGTATATACTTGTATGTATAACCGCAAAAAATTTTTTTTTTTTTGTTGATTAGCGTATTTAAATTCAAATAAATAACTGAAATACCCGGATTTATTGACACTTTTTTATTTATTTTATATATATATATATTTTTTTTTTTTTTTGTTTGATGTCCTTATTTAGGGGTATGTAGGTACACCCTAATGCGTGGACTTGTAGGTAGGTATATATGTACTTGTGCAATTGAGAGCTCGTTGAAGAGATCAATGCACTTTGTACCTATGTACGAGTAAGCACGAATTATTTGTGCTGAAAAGTTTTGTATGCAATCCTGCTTGCTTGCTGCAAGGGGTATTGCGGGATATATGCCAAAGTGGACTTTGAATATAAAATATAAATTTAGTTTGAACCAATATGTATGTATATTGTTCAAAATTTTGTATTTTTTATATAATATAGTATGATTTTTATTAAATAATCCGCGTTTTATTTACCGAACCGTATTTATGCGAAATGTTCCGATTGGTTTTCTTATAATTGTACCCTATGTACATATATCGGGTAAATAAGTATAAGCGGATTGTATACTGTATGTAATGCAAAAAGCGAATTATGTATAATCGCCAAAGAGCGCGAGAGAGAAATTGGCAGTAGTAGGTAATGGCGCAATTTTCCGTAAGCACTGTATGTACGTATGTAAGCTTTTAATTGGATGTATAAATGACGCATAGGATATATACATATGTTTGTAAAATACGATATGTGATATACGATATTAATATTTAATATTTAAAAATACATATGTATGCATACGTAATTATGCACGCTGTATATAATTTTATATATGTAATTGTTATATATACGTTAGAAGTAAATGTATGTACTCCTTTTTGTACGTATATATATATATATTTTTTTTTTTTCTTTAACTTCGTTTAACTTCGTTTATTGTATGTATGTATGTATATTTATTTTGCCTTTTATGCTTTAAGTTTGACTATACCTTTGCTCACATATATTACGCAATCCTGCTTACTGCTTAATTAAGCGTAAGGGGTATTGCCGGAAAAATTTGTAAGTATTGAAATACTTAAATTTGGGTTTTTTTTGTTTTTTGTATATTGTGTTTGGATACACGAAAGTAAGCAGGTACAAGTAGTCAATTATTATATTATATATATATATATATACATCTATCGTATATATGTATGTGTATGACTGTACATATATATTACAATAAACGGTTTTTCGTTATTTGAACCCGCAATTAAAACCGGTAAGTTATACCAAATTGCCAACCGTTACCAAGATATTGAACGGTTTCTTTTGGTGTTTTATTACAGTATCTTGTATAAAATGTAAACTGTACTTCTCAATAAATATACATAAGTATGTTCATAAATATAAAAAGGGAATCGAATTGACTCACTTGATTTCCTCCAAGGGCTTTTGGGGAATTTATGTATATTTGTAATTACGTGTTTGTACGTCTACGTGTGCTTCTGCGTTTCTTCCAATTCCTGTCCTTTCCTTAGGATTTTGTGTGTGCTAGGTGTTGCTTTTTGTGGTGTTTTTTGTAACTCCGCGCCCGAATGTATATTTGTATATTATATTAAATTTGTTGTTAGGATCGCGCCCGTTTTGTTTTTATTGTTGTTATTTAAATGTAATTTAAGCTTTTATCTCTTTTTTTTTTTTTATTTTTTGGTTTTTGTCACACCACTTTTTAGCCACTCTTTATTTTTTGTTGTCAATATGCACATAAGGGTTTTTTTTTTTTTGTTCTATTTTTTATTATTATTATTATTTTTTTTTTTTCTCGGAAAACACAGTGCATATATGTATAAAAAAAAACAAAAAAAAAAAAAGCCTTTTGTATATTCAATTCACCATTCACAGCACTTTGGATGTTTTTTGTTTTTCCTTTTTGTTTGTTAAACACAGCACTGCGATTGTTCTTCTCTTTAGATAGCTATTTTTTTTTTTTTCACTGTTCCACTCCACTTGCGTTTTGTTCACTTTATACATATAGCCTTTTTTTTTTTTTTTAAATGTTTTTTCCTTCCATAGTGCCTCTCACTATGGCTCGAAGGACCATATATAATTTTATTCCAACCTCTTGGAATTAAATCACACTCACCACTTCCTTTGTGTTAAAAATGCAACAGTTTTATTAATTTTTTGTTTTAAAATATTAAACGCCACTCAATAAAACCAAAACACTTGCGACGCAGCGCAAAGAAAATGTATAAAAAATGTAAATGTGTACAGAGAAAAAATGGATTGTCCGGCTCAGGTCCGCTGATGTATTATATTGCGACGGGAATACAACGTTGACGAGGTGTCCGCTTCGACTTCGATACGCAAAAAAGAGTGCCGCCGCTTCGAGTGTCCGTGGTTTTTGTTGATGGTTGGTGGGGTGACCGCCTGGTGTGTTGTGTATCCTGGGTGGTAGTGTCGTTGTGTGAGGTGTATGTTGCGTGAGGTGAGGTGGTGAATGTTGCGAGAGGTGATGTGGTGAATGTTGCGTGTCAGTGATGTGTGAGGTGTGTTGGTGTAGGTTTTCGGGACGACGTAGGCTCATTTAGCCACTCTTTTTTATATTACAATAATAAAGTACTACTATAATGTTTCAAAATGACCATAAGCATAAGTATCAACATGATTTTCCCGTACAATTCGCTTATCATCTATATTGCTTAGAGCTACTTTATAAATATTTTGTGTATAAACCGTATGTAATTTAGATCTAAATGTATACATTGATGCATTATACAATTTATTTTCTAACAGACATTTTCTAAAATCACTTAAACTCAATGTAGAAGTTACACATTTTTTTATTCCCTTAATTTTCTTAGTTTCATTTATATCATTATCAATTCTAAATGGATACATTTCTGCTCTTAAACCAACAAATTCTTTTATTAACTTTCCATTACATTCATCCTTCATCATACCTAGAACCTTTTTATTGAACCGAGGAAAATTAAAAATATTTTCTATTGGATATGAAGAAGTATTGAAAAATTTTGGAATGTCAACACGAATATCATTATAAAAGTCGTCAGTTTGAATATCATATATGAATGAATCAGTATCCATATAATTGAAAGTAATATTATTTTTATATTTCTCTTTGATATAATCATAATGGAAACTATACATTTTAAATTTTGAAAGTTCTAAAACGGTAAAACCAATATATATCGGTTTATTGTACAGAACTGACACTTGCTTCATTTGAATTGCTATTAAATTATCAGAAAATTTGCTTAGACTGTGGAAATTAGGTTTTGCTATTAAGGCTCTAGCACCTATTTTTTTCTACCTCTTCTTCCAATATTAGTATTTTCCCAATCTTGTACTAATTTAACATTTACTCTTTTATCTACATTCTCCATAGTTTTTCCATACACCGCATTATTTAATAATTTAAAGAAATTTTCTTCAAACTTGTTAGCTGCTAATATTCTATGATAATTATTTAAATCAATATATTTTTTTAGCCAATCCGATTGATTAAATTTTAGAATTCTATGAATTTTCCTTAATATAAGCCCATGTTTAATACATTGTTGCAAATTTTTATAATGAATAATATATTTGATTTTGGATGCTAAATCCCAAATCAACTTTTTATGTTTCATTGAACCAACTTTTTTATTTTCAAAACAAAATGGTAAGTCATTATGAATATTGTGAATGGTTATGGGATAATCTAAATCTACTTCTAATATGTAACCAACTAAAGAATCTTCCGGTATACTCAAAACGTTAAACTCCTCTACGTTTTCAACCCATTCAAAATTATTGTGAGGGATATATTGTGACATAGCATACCCATATAAATTATTAACATCTAAATAAATTAAATAATGTGAAAGCTTAGTCACATCGTAATCACTTAAATGTTTATTGTTAGCAATTGAATGTCGTTTACAACATTTAACACATTATAAAATAACAATAGGCATAAGGAATATGTTCTTGAACATATTGTGTCTTAGTAGAATCTTGTATATCTATTGGCTTTAGAATACATTCGAAATCTGAATATATAGTGAATGGTACATCTAATTGTTTTTTGAAATTTTCAAATTTTAATATTCTAATATAATAATATTAGACATGTATTACAAATATATAATTTTTTCACACTCGTATGGCTTTTAAAACTCTTAGTTTTTTATTAATTGGTACATCAATCGCCTTCAATATTGGTTTTTGTGTTTTTTCCTTTGAAACTGATTTTAAGTCTTTAAGAGCCTGCTTCATGACTACAATAAGAAGATATTATAGAGTAACAATGAATAAATAATATATATTTATATATATATATATATTATATATATATATTACACAGTTTATTACCGTTTATTTCAAGTTTTAGCGTTTAGTAAATATTAAAAAATAAATTGTTTCAACAACAACCGCTTCAAACAATTAACTGTATATTTTCACTGAAAAATGTGTAATTTATATGCATGGGGACAAGTAGCCTTATCTTTCTAAATGTATATATATATATATTTTGAGGTTTCGCACTACTAGTACCCTACTTGTTAATCTTTTAATTTAGTGTCAAGCAAACAGTACAATAAAAAGGAAAAAATGTCTTTTCCAAAATACATAGAACAGTTTTTAAGAAAATATAACGATTTAATTGATAATGAACATAAAATATTTTTTTATTCTATAATAAATGAATTGCGGTCATGTTTATCAGAACCATTCGTATATTCACCCAATGGATTACACAAAAAAGATTGTCATTTCACTGATAATTCATACGAGGAAATAGTAGATATATGTAATTATATTTCGCTTTATTCCCGATATAAAGCAATGAAAAAACTGTATAATTTATATGCTATCATGTTTAAGGAACCTAGATGTATGTAATCATCGTGAGAAAATGAAACAAGAAGATATAAATATGAACTTTATTTTATAATAGTCTAATTGTAATAACATATTTAACGGAAACACATTAACGTGGAACAATGGACTCTGAAAATGATTTATACTTTGATAGTGATCAACAAATGTTACCAAATGTTGAGTTCGATCAAGAAGAATTCAACAATATGTTAAGAAGGTTCGATGAGGAACTTCAAAAATTAGAAGAACCCGCTCAATCCCTACAAGGAACAACATTTAATACGCAGCTTCAAAACTTAGAAGATCCCACTCAACTCCTACAAGGTACAACAGAACCCGCTCAACCCCTTCAAGGTACAACTGAAGTGAAGACAAATAAGCGTAAGAGACAACGACTTTCAAAGATAATACAAGCTGAAGGTTCTATACAAAAGACCGCTCAACAAAAAGCTAACACACAAAATGTAAATAAGTGTATTGATCTTTGTTAACCAACACTAGCAGCTGTTCCTGAAAATGGATTTATAGACACTAAAGGGTTATTAAGTGTTGGAAAAATTACTTTAAATGAAAAGGTGGGAGAAGTTCCCTCATTTGAAGTTAATTTCAAAAATGACGGAGATATTCAGAAATTAAAATTTTTAATTCAACAGTGGTTTGATGATGAAATTAAATCGGAAGATATTGATTTGGATTGCACTACAACTTCTGCAAAAAAACATAATATAAGCTGTGATGTTGAATGGGTCCGTGAAGATAAATTTCTTAAACAACTTTTAGGAATTGTATATAAATATAAAGGTGTTGGCGGTTTTGCTCGTACTAAGCTCTTGAAAAAAAGTTTATATGCATTCATTGAATTTAGTTATAACAAATGTTTTATTTATAAATGTTCAAATGTTTTAAATTTGATATAATATAGTTAAAACAAATGATATGAAAATATAAAAAAATAATTAAAACAATTCTGTTTCTTTTATTAAATTGAAACTTTTATTACATCGTCTCAAATTTTTTGGGCTGCGTTTGCATGTCGTTTTTGTAATGCTCTATACATATGTGTATATGTACATACATATGTGCCGAACAAATAATGCATACACAAACCTACGTACACATATGTGTACACATGTAAATACGTCACCGGCAAAAATTACAAACATTGTTCTACAAAAACAACAATCGTCTCAAGTAGCATAAGCAGCACACACACATGTCAATATGACAGCCTAATTGCTATAGCGACTCACGCGACGACAAAGCGTCACAACATTGTGTTGTTGGTAGAAAATCCGAGCTGTGTCGGAAACAACAAACGAACGATTGCCGATTGTCACCGCTTCCCTTGCCGCTCTAACAGCTTTGCCGGTAAACCATCGTAAATATGTATGTTTATGTATGAGCATGCATATATGTATATCGACGCAGATTTTTGCGAGCCATATAAAAATATTTTAAAATTGTAAAATATTTTAAATCGACAAGAGCTATGTTGCCATTTTTGTCACTTTTTTCTGTGTTTGCCGGGTTGACACTTTTCCTTTCAAGAAGGAACATCAGAAAGTTGTTCAATTTATGATTTTTAGCTTTTGCCATCGTCGCGAAAAGACGCTTGTGGGCAAACACATGCTCGGGAAGATGTGTATGGTATGGCGTTTACTTTTATGAATGAGTCAACTTCGCTTGTTAAGAGTAAGCCTGCGTTCATGAATGAAAATGTTGTTGTTGTGTGATTTACTATAAATCTGGCTTCGACACATTGATTCTCTGAAATGAAAGCAAAAAAACGTGAAATTTCGCAAGAAGCAATTAGTATACATATTTACATACATATGTACATATGTTGTAGGTAGACAGATATACAAAAAGTATGCGTTCTTTCATATTTGTTTAGATGCACACATATTTATATATATAAGAGTATTAGACTGCTTTTTTTTTTTGAACTATTTTTTTTTTTTCGATCCCATGGTAAAATTTTGTTGGAAATACCAAAACAAAAATTCCCTAAAAATTTGGGACTTTAATTTTAATATTAAGTACTAGACCTAGGCCTGTAAAGATTTCCCATATAAAATACACGTAAAACTTGATTTTTTTTCTTTTTAATTTTATAACTCAGCGGCAGTTGATGGGATTATCTCACCCGTCATTAGGTATTCCTCAAAATTGAACGCTCTACAAAAGTCTCCTTTGCGGTAAAGTTATAACTTGCACCTGCGGGGTAGTACGGGCCCCCAAACCTAATTTTTCCATGAAATTCGCGTTTTTTTGAAATTATCTCGTAAACAACACTAGATACAGAAAAATTGTTAATAACAAAATTGTAGGAAATTTAATATGGAATTTTTATGGATTTCTGAAACTCAGGTGAGGTCATACCACTTCAACTTAAAATCTCTGTATCTCAAAGAGTATTAATATTATCGATTTGGTGCCAAAGACTTTTTTGTAGGAAATTAAATTTCCTACAATTTTGTACTACCCCGCAGGTGCAAGTTATAACTTTACCGCAATGGAGACTTTTGTAGAGCGTTCAATTCTGAGGAATACCTAACGACGGGTGAGATAATCCCATCAACTGCCGCTGAGTTATAAAATTAAAAAGAAACAAGTAAGGAAGGGCTAAGTTCGGATGTAACCGAACATTTTATACTCTCGCAAAGTCAAATGGTATACTCGTTTGAGATTTATTTGTGGATTGACTGATATTTTCGGTAGAAGGTCAACTATAGGCACTGGGGTACACATATTTAGTACTTAGGGGTTTGAACAGTTTTGGTTCGATTTAGACAATTTTTGGCCGCAAGGTGGCATACTTTAATTGCATTATTCACGCAAAGTTTTACCTTGATATAATCATTGTTACCTGATTTGCATAGTGGAAAGTGAAAGAATCAGATGCAATTGAAAATGGTGTTACATGGGAAGTAAGCGTGGTTGTAGTCCGATTTCGCACATTTTCACACTATGGCATAGAAACATGAAAAGAACGTTATGCACCGAATTTGGTTGAAATCGGTTGAGCAGATCTCATATATGGGCTTTCACCTAAAAATGGGCTGTGCCACGCCCACTGTCTAATTTTGAAAGCGGTTCCTATAAAGTCAGCTCATACCATCCCAGAGATACAATTTAATGTCTCTGGCGTGTTGAGGGCTTGATTTATCGCGCTTGTAGTAGTTTTTAACAGTACCGTTATATGGGGAGTGGGCGGAGTTTCTACCTGATTTCACCCATTTTCACACTGTAGGTAGAGGGTCTAAAAACATTGGCTTCCAGTGAATTTTGTTATTATTTCATTAGCGGTTTAGGAGATATACACATTAAACCTTTTAGGGGCGGGACCACGCCCACTTTAAAACAAAAATTTGAACTGCAAGTGTCCCTCTTTATTGTGATCCTGTGTATCAAATAAGAGTCTTGTATCTTGTTGTGGAGCTTAGTTATGGCAATTTATTTGTTTTTAAATAATGGCGTTTTCTGGGCGTGGCAGTGGTCCGATTACGCCCATCTGCATTACCAACCGTCTCACGGTACCAAGAAACATGTCTACCAAGTTTCATAAAGATATCTCAATTTTTACTCAAGTTAGAGCTTGCACGGACGGACGGACGGACGGACAGACAGTCACCCGGATTTCAACTCGTCTCTTCATCCTGATCATTTATATATATATAACCCTATATCTAACTCGATTAGTTTTAGGTGATACAAACAACCGTTAGGTGAACAAAACTATTATACTCTGTAGCAACAGGTTGCGAGAGTATAAAAGTAAGGAAGGGATAAGTTCGGATGTAACCGAACATTTTATACTCCCGCAAAGTTAAATGGTATATTCGTTTGAGACTTCTTTATATATTTTAATAATTAGAAGTAGGAACTGTTGCCTTAGTTATTTACTTTTCACTCACAGTGAAAATAATTAGAGCAATTTGTAAACTAAATTTACTCAAATTATGAGAAATCGTTCTTGGGTTTTTGGATAGGCTTATAATTGATTTTATATAGAATGCATTTCAACTGTATTGAGATGAAGAGTATGAAAAGAAATCGGTTTTGAACAATGAATAACATTTTATATTTATTATATCGATATTATTATACATGTTTAGCTTAAAAATAATAAATATTAACAACTTTAAAAATGATATAATATTATTATATTATTTGTATATAATATTTACAATATTAAACATAAATTTTTGTAGAGATTCTTACACATATATCCAAATTATATTTCTTTTTTCCTTATACTATTTAATTTCTATCATATATTTATACAATAATGTCATATATAATAACAAATTATATATATAATTTAAATTTTCTTAATTAGATTATTTACATATTTTTCTTAAAATTGTTTTAAAAACTACTGTCAAAATTCCTATACCATTCCAATTCGATTATATTTGGAAAAAAAAAATGAAGAACTATTGCACTAAATCTGAAAACTTTAATTCGAAATAGACACACAAATACTGTCATGATAGCTGTGTACTGTCTCAAAAGTAATTGCATTTACACGGGAAGCATCCATGTTTGAAAATGCCCAATCAATTTGTGTACCGGCAGGTGTAGTTGAATATTCTGCACCAAGCAGGGAACTAAAGTTTTTTTCTTGGAGCAGATTTCTTATTGCAGTCCCTGTAGACATTAAACAAATGTTAAAATCTCCAACAATTACCACATTTTGATTGCCTAACTCAGAAGTACTTCCTGAAGTTCTACAATTAATTGTCTGACAGAGACAGCTGAATTTCTATATAGAACCAGAATATTAATATTGAAACATTTAAACAAAACCGCTTCTAAAACTTTGCCGCCTGAATAAATTCCTTTGATTCTATAGAGCAAGCAATACTATGCTTTGCATATATTATAATGCCCCGTTTATTTCTGTTGGTTGTTTCCGTGCTATCTATCCTCAGCTCGTTAATTGGAGTAAATCCTGGTATATCAAAATTTTCGCAAGGATAACTCCAAGTTTCTACAAAACATAAAATATCTGAAGATAGCCTCAAACAGTCGCTTTTTATATCATTAATGTGAGCGTGAAGACTCTGAACATTATGGAATAAAATTTGATGTCCTGATGTTCGGGAAATCATAAAATTGAAACTTGTTGTCAAAGCTTTATTTGTGTTCAATTCCCTCAGTTCCCTAAATACGGGATCCGATTCAGAAAATTTGTTAGGAGGAATAAAATTTAATATGATGAATAGACCTTCTGCAGAAGTAGCTCGACTACAAGCGACATATATTGAAGCTCTAGGCATTCTGGGTCGAGTATGAACTACAACTTTATTATATGTGGCACCCTGACTTTTATGAATAGTTATTCCCTCAGCCGGAACAACTGGAAACTGATTTCTTTCAATTGAAATTTGTTCATTTCTTTTATACTGATTTTAGACTGATGAGATTTTAGAACTTTTTCAATTGGTGTCCAAGAACTTTCTAGAGGATGAGGCTTTTTTGATCGTGCTATCAAACCAACAGAAGGTTCCAAAAATTTAATCCACAGAATTGTTGGAAAAGAACAATGGAAATCAATTTGCATAATTTGTCCAGCTGCCCCATTAACCAAGCCATCACACGTGTTTATGTTCACTGTAATCATATATTTGGCGGAGGTTTTTAGTGTCAATTCATAGGGCAGTCCCTGCGCTTCAGAAGTTTTGAAAAGTTTAACTCTTTCCAAAATATTATCACTTTCATTTATACCAATTCCTTTAACTGAGTCTTTTGCAGTTGAAAGGAAAGCTTCTGTTGGGATTCGACTGAGCTTAAGGGCATTGAAATTATTTGTCTCTTCATTGGACCAAAATAAATGTATGGCATCATCGGGAACTTCTTCGAAATTAACTACTCGAGTTTCAATGAGTGATATGTCCTCATTTGTCATAGTACCAGATGCCATATGATTTAATGCAATTGCAAAGGCCTGATCCACCCGTTGTCTCATTATCTCTGTTAATTAAAGTATTTAAATAACTCCCACAAAGGGGAACCAACTAAAGTGCTGTATGCATCATTGGGATTAGAAGAGAATATCCATCTATCTCCAACAGGTGAGATTTTCTTCAAATCACCAAACACTATGATCGGTATACCACCGAAGGGGCTGTCTGTTTTGAAAATTTGTTTTAATCTCGCATCAACAGAGCTAAACATACGAGCACCTACCATCGATATTTCATCAATTATGATTAATTTTAAATCTATAAGTCTGGTTCATTTTGAGCACCTTCGTCCAAGTCTATTTCATTATAAACACTTTCTAGAACATTTTCAAGTTCTCTTTGCTCAAAAACATCATATTTTCTTTGATTTTCCTCAATTATAATACGATGTGTTATGCAAGTCTGCTCATTATCGTTTTCAATGAGATCTTGCTGTTCATTCCGCCAAGGATAGTAAAGCATTAACATTTCGCGGAAATACTCAACTCTGGCCAAATCTGGGTTAAACCTTCTATACCGAATAATACAAGGTTTGGTACGTTTTTTCACAAAACCGCTACCGTCTTTAAGAGGTATGACAACCCCGCTTTCTGGTAAATTATCGTCTCCCCTCTCTTCTTCTTCATGATCACTATCTTGTGCTCTTTTACTAGATTTAAAATATTTATACCTAGATGCAAAATCAGCTAAACAAAGAGTTTCTAACTGATCGGATCTTTGAACATAACGGTCTAAAATACCGGCTACGAATATTTCAGTCGAACCTGAAGGAAGGTTCTGAAGTTCCGCTCTAGGTTTTACCATTCGATCACGTTCCTCAGGTCGAGAGGTATTTATAAATATTTCTGCATTACTTGCTTCCGAAAGATGGAGCCCAATGCAGCAATATACTGCTTCTTGTGCAGATATTTCTGTGCCTGATATAAATTTGTGACCTATATGTTTAAGTTTTTGCTTAATAGTATAATTTCCAGCATTTACCTCTGATAAAGCTTCATTTAAGAGCCTAGAAATTCCCCTGTTAGACTTGTTAATATAATTAATTATATATGAACAGCAAGCATATGCATCCAGTATATATTGGACATCCATATTTGCTCTATGGAGTTCCAAAATCAGAGGATTATAAGCGTTTATAAAACGATCCTGTAATTTTCTTTTTGAAAAAATTTTGGGTTTTGTTAAACTTGACCTAAGGGCTAACAAATAGTCATCAAAAGACATATTTATTCTACTATCAGACAGGAAGTGTTCAAAATCGTTTAAATTAGAAATAACTTCTGTAGTCATATTTGAATTTAAAACGTTTTGAATTTTGAAAAAGTTTTCCTTGTGTCTTTCTGAATTTTGACTTGTTTCTGTAAGAGGTAACAGTATTTGCGTTGAAGGCATTGGTGGATATGGAATACCAAAACGACAAAACTGTTGTCCTCTTATTTCCCTAGTACAAGACCGACTGTGGTTATGCTTTTGATAACCCAAATAATTTTCTAAGTGGCTGATCGAACCATCAGTAGAAATATAATTGTCAATAAAACTAATGACATCAGGGAAAGTCTGAGGATCTTGAAGGTTGATCCTGGGAGCATTATTAAGCCAATACATGCCATGTACATGCGGGGAACCTCTCTGTTGAAACTCCACTCTCCAGTAGAAATTTGTAACAAAATTCTCTCCAAAAATGCCGGCGTTATCTTTAAAAAGCTTAAGAATTTGTCGATAGCGGTAGTCAAAATAACTAGCTCAAGTAACCGCGTCTGACCGAATTAAGCGATATCTATCTTGGGTTGTTAAACTGTTGGCTTCCTCTTCCGAAATATCTTTAGATTCAACAGTTTTAGAGAGGATGACCAAAAGCTCAACCCACTGAGATTCTGCAGCCGATAAAGTGATTGAGAAGGTTGGAATCCCAAATTGGCGAATCATAGCGATTGCCTTTTTCTTCTCAGCTTCCCAGTGCGCAGGTGAGGATCTAACGCCTTTCAAAACCTTGTAACCATCATCGTGTCGAATCAAGTTGTGAACAAAGTTTTCGTTTAATAGATTTTGGGCCGTAACTCGGTTGCGACCTGAAAAGTTTCTAAGGCAAATGGATGTACTATTTAATTTTTAGCAGTTCTAATTTTTTATAATCATAGAACAACTTTGGAATGATACACGCTCTTCTGTCAAAACGGCGAATTTCAGAACGTATTATCTTGCTGCCATATGTTTCAGAGCATGTACGTTTCTGCCCAACGTATATTGTTCCAAATGACAACTCTTTTTTAATGATGTCAAATGGCGTTTGTCTCCTTCACCTGGCGCTATAACTAACCGGTTATAGTATAAGTTTTCTTCTGGAATATGGTCCAAAAGAGTTTCTTGACCGCCTGGATTTAGCTCTGAAGGTAAAAGACCCGTGGGAGTATTATTACCTGAGGGATTATCATGAGAAGTTTGTGCCGCATGAAAAGATTGAACTAATCGGGAATCCTCTGCAGATGCAACAAACGGAACTTCTTCTTGGTTATTAAATTCTGAAATCCAGTTTTCATTAATATGTATATTGTGCTCACGATACAGAGAGGTATTCACTAAGAACTGCAAAGCTTCCATAATCTTTGCGGGGCATATGGTATCGATCATGTAATCATGATTGTATTCCAAACGCCTTCTTAAGTGAATTTGTATAACATGAGCCTCATCAAAGGACCATGGTAGAGATGTCACAATATTGTTAACAGAAATTGTTATATTAACAACAGCACCTTTGAGCAAACTCTGACCTTGATATCCTAACGGACGGATTGTCATAAAAGGCAATCTAGGCATTATGAGACGTTCTTCAATTGGGGTTAAACCTTTCAAACAATCCGGTATTTCAGGAAAGTCTAGACCGTTAGCTAAACATATTTCTGGAACGTTCTTTTTAACAATCGCATTTTTGCAAGTAGCACAAAAATTGTAATTTCCATCTTCTGAAGGAAATTTTTGCATTAAAAAGAAGGCGGATGCAGCATTCGGGTGACCTTGCGCAATAGTTTCGAAATTTAATTTGCGAACTTGGTGTGAAAACCATAAGCCGCCGCAGCAAATACATATTTCAGTAGCGCCCTTACTTATATTTTGTAAATAAATGTTTTTGAAATCTGTTAAATTGCCACTATTATCAGTTTCTATAAAATTATTTTCTCTCGTTAATCGGATTCGTTGGAACTGCCTTTGGTTTTCAATTTGTCTATTGAGAGGGTTGTCTCTACGAAGGCGAACTTGACCTTGTCTAAGACGTCTCTGATTCAAAATTTCTTCCCTCATACCGCTCCTACTAAGCTGTCGACGTTGTGTTTCTCTATCAGGCTCCTCTCTCCTTATTTCAGGATTTCTTCTTGCATGTTCCCTTTGCATTTGATCACGAATGCGCTCCAAATTCCTATACTCAGGATTTCTGGCGCGAAGTTCTCTATGATCCCTAGCGTTCCTACTTTGTTCATCATAACGTAACTCAGGATTTTCTCGACGAGATCTATGACCTCGAGTGTTTCTTATTTGCTCTTCAGAGCGAATTTGCGGATCTTCGCGCCTTGTTCTATGTTGAACAGTATTTGCAATTTGCTCAACAGATCGAACCTCGGGGTCTTCACGCCGAGACCTATGACCTCGAGTATTTCTTATTTGCTCTTCAGAGCGAATTTGGGGATCTTGCCGCCTTGTTCTATGTTGAAGAGTATTTGCAACTTGCTCAACAGATCGAACCTCGGGGTCTTTACGCCGAGACCTATGATCTCGAGTATCTCTTATTTGCTCAAAAGACCGTACCTCGAGATTCTCCCGCCTGGTTCTATGTTGATTTGTATTGATAATTTGTTCGGACAAACGTACATCGGAATCTAATCAACGATTAGCATGATTCTATTCTGAAGGCGACTTAGTAATATAGATTTTCTACTAATAATAATACTTTAAACACTATATAACTAATACACTAAAATCAGTTTGAATAAAGCACTTTGCTGGTAAAGACATCTAGTGAAACTGAAACTACAAACATAGTGTACTGATATTTATTATACTCTTGCAACATGTTGGTACATCTTACCTACTTTTGTATACCTATATATAATAATAATATACTTAGCTATTCACTAACATAATAATAAATAATATTTAGTTATATTTATATTTTAGAAATTAATAGTTTATTTCATTGTATTGAAATTAAGTTCTCGGAAAACCCCTCCGTAAATTACTTTTGTTAAACGCTTTCTAAAACAGGGGTATCTATGGTACCTATTATGAAGGGTCTACCCATGAAGGCTAAATTAACAATAACTTACATATAATTAAGTGGTATACACATATGTAGAGCTGTCTTAATATCTAAACCTTTCATAAGCTGCCAACGGCGCTAGGTAAACATGTAATTTTCTTGAGTTTACAGTTCACCTCATGACCTTCATATTAAAATGTGTCGCAAAACTGAAACAATAGACAGTAGCATGTAAACCGATGGGGTCGCAGTTTATCTATAACCACATAAAAAGGGTCTTTAGCCCTTTTGATACTACATTACTAATATTTATTTCATGCAATTTTTTCTAGAAAGATTTTTTTGCTCTATACAAAGTCCAGCACTCTAAGAAACTTTTTTAGCATTGTTGTCTGGTATATTTTATAATAAGTTCATCATGATGGCTGAGAAAATATACCTAACCACTGATTATCGCCAAATATTATAGAAAATATATGTATATAGAAATCTATATCTATCACTTTAGGTGATGCAAACAACTCTTTGGTGAACAAAACTATACTCTGTTGCAACATGTTGCGAAAGTATAAAAATGTTGCGAAAGAATTCAACATTCATTACTCGATTATTATTTGGTATCTTATTAACTTATGTTATTGATCATAGATTTATTTTGTGTCAATACTAATTTTTTCTCCGAAATGTTAACTTTTATAAAAAGAAGCTATTTAACTCAAACATGGTATATGTGATATAAACTGAACCAAAAGGGTTAGATTTAATATGTGGGGTATATGAGGTTGCTGGTGTACCAGAGGAGCGGAGATCAGTATATTAGGGTTATAAGGTTAAAACAAACTCTAGACCAATTTCATTCATATGCAGCAATATACATTATTTTAAAAAAATAACTGTCCATTTAATTTTATTAAATTATCAAATTGACGAAAAAAATTATACCATAAGTGGTACATGTGAGCTTCTTGACTTATATTAAAGGCCATAAACTTAGTCTCAGTTTTATTGCTTGAAGTGAGATATACATAAGTATGAATGTGATATTAACTCCACCAAACTGGCTAAATTTTGTATTATAAGCTTAGGTGGCAAACGTCAACCACAGAGTCGGAATTCATTATATGAAGGTGTGAGGTTTAGACTTAGTATATACTAATTTCATTCTAATTCAGCGTCAAACCACATAATTTTTAAGAAATCGTTTCCACTTAATTTCGTTAAAATATCACGTTGATCAACCGGAACGGTGTAAAGTCAGGTGGAAAGAGGGAAATCATATATATATTGGGGATAGAGAAATATATTAATTTTGACATTGCTCAGCTATACTCGAGAACATATTTGGAAGCAATTTTATATATTATATAAAAAAAAAATGTTAATACTCACTGACCGACATATTCGACATAAAACTGGTTAGAATAACGAAAAGCATTATAAGTAGTATATGGAATTTTAGGGTAGTATAAACCCGATTTTATTAATTTTTTCCAATACCACGTACTACTAACATGCCACAGACTAATAAAATGCTCCCACTGTTTCATTAAGGTACCTCACATACCATCACCAATCAAATGGAGTAAAGTCAGACGAATGTTCGAAAATCCCGATATTAGTTACATGGCGGCTAAGGGAAATTTTCACCCGATTTGATCTTGTTATGAGTAAAACACGCTCTCTCATTTTCATTGAGATAACTCACATATGCGGTATAAAGTCACGCGGAAGTTCAAAAATATTGATATTAGATATATGAGGGCTACAAGAACTATTGATCCGATTCAACCCATAGTAGTATAGAAATGCCGCAAAACTGCAAAACCGCAAAACTGTCTCAGCGCTCCCGTGTGTGTGTGTGTGTGTGCGAGCGTGAGAATTTTTTGTATATTTTGTGGTTTTGTGCTTGTGGTGCTTAGATAGACCCGTGTAAGGGATTTAGGGGGTCCCGGGGCGCATTGTAAGTGCACAGTGAGCGCTCATGTTTTAATGAGTTTCGATTTAAGACAAGCGGAACGCCGATGAAGTATGAAAAGGAGAGTACTTATGGAGAGTTCGAGGTTAACATTTAAGCATCTAAACGAGGTGAACATTGTTAGACGCGCTCATTAGACTGCTTTTTTTTTTAACTATTTTTTTTTCGATCCCATGGTGAAATTTTGTTGGATATACCAAAAAAAAAATTCCCTAAAAACTTGGGACTTTAATTTTAATATTAAGTACTAGACCTAGGCCAGTAAAGATTTCCCATATAAAATACACGTAAAACTTGATTTTTTTATACTCTCGCAACCTGTTGCTACAGAGTATAATAGTTTTGTTCACCTAACGGTTGTTTGTATCACCTAAAACTAATCGAGTTAGATATAGGGTTATATATATATAAATGATCAGGATGAAGAGACGAGTTGAAATCCGGGTGACTGTCTGTCCGTCCGTCCGTCCGTGCAAGCTCTAACTTGAGTAAAAATTGAGATATCTTTATGAAACTTGGTAGACATGTTTCTTGGTACCGTGAGACGGTTGGTATTGCAGATGGGCGTAATCGGACCACTGCCACGCCCACAAAACGCCATTAATCAAAAACAAATAACTTGCCATAACTAAGCTCCGCAATAAGATACAAGATTGTTATTTGGTACACAGGATCACATTAGGGAGGGGCATCTGCAACTAAAACTTTCTTTTAAAAAGTGGGCGTGGTCCCGCCTCTAATAGGTTTAATGTGCATATCTCCTAAACCGCTAATGCTATAATAACAAAATTCACTAGAAGCAAATGTTTTTAGCACTTCTATTGACGGTGTGAAAATAATTGAAATCGGGTGAAATTTTATCTTTGAGATGGTATAAGATGACTTTATAAGGACCGCTTTCAAAATTAGACAGTGGGCGTGGCACAGCCCACTTTTAGGTGAAACCCCATATCTTGAGATCTGCTTAACCGATTTCAACCAAATTCGGTGCGTAACGTTCTTTTCATGTTTCTATGTTATAGTGCGAAAATGGGCGAAATCGGATTACAACCACGCCTATTTTCCATATGACACCATTTTAAATAGCACTATTCTTTCACTTTCCGCTATGCAAATCAAGCAACAATGATTATATCGGCGTAAAACTTTGCGTGAATAATACGTTTAAAGTATGCCACCTTGTGACCAAAAATTCTCTAAATCGAACCAAAACTGTTCAAGCCCCTAGGTACTGAATATGTGGACCCCAGTACCTATAGTTGACTTTTTACCGTAAATATCGGCCATTGTGTAAGATATATAATTGAAATTCATATAATAGAATAAATAAATGAAATTATCGATAATAGTTTGTCTTTGTTTCAAAAATGGGTTGAATCGGATCAATAGTTCTTGTAGCCCTCATATGTCTAATATAAATATTTTTGAACTTCCGCGTGACTTTATACCGCATATGTGAGTTATCTCAATGAAAATGAGAGAGCGTGTTTTACTCATTACAAGATCAAATCAGGTGAAAATTTTCCTTAGCCCCCATGTAACTAATATCAGGATTTTCGAACATTCGTCTGACTTTACTCCATTTGATTGGTGATGGTATGTGAGGTACCTTAATGAAACAGTGGGAGCATTTTATTAGTCTGTGGCATGTTAGTAGTATGTGGTATTGGAAAAAATTAATAAAATCGGGTTAATACTGCCCTCAAATTCCATATACTACTTATAATGCTTTTCGTTATTCTAACCAGTTTTATGCCGAATATGTCGGTCAGTGAGTATTAATATTTTTTTTATATATAAAATTGCTTTAAAATATGTTCTCGAGTATAGCTGAGCAATGTCAAAATTAATATATTTCTCTATCCCCAATATAGGTATATATGATTTCCGTCTTTCCACCTGACTTTACACCGTTCCGGTTGATCAACGTGATATTTTAACGAAATTAAGTGGAAAAGATTTCTTAAAAATTATGTGGTTTGACGCTGAATTAGAATAAAATTAGTATATACTAAGTCTAAACCTCACACCTTCATATAATGAATTCCGATTCTCTGGTTGACGTTTGCTAACCTAAGCTTATAATATAAAATTTAGCCACTTTGGTGGAGTTAATATCACATTCATACTTATGTATATCTCACTTCAAGCAATAAAACTGAGACTAAGTTTATGGCCTTTAATATAAGTCAAGAAGATACCAAATTTGATTGTAATTTAATCACGATATCATTTAATAATGGATGTTTAATCAACATTTTTTAATATACGGTTTGGAGGAATTTTCTGGTCTTTGATTTTCCCAGCTCAAATGTACTACTTATGGTATAATTTTTTTCGTCAATTTGATAATTTAATGAAATTAAATGGACAGTTTTTCTTAAAAATAATGTATATCGCTGCATATGAATGAAATTGGTCTAGACTTTGTTTAAACCTTATAACCCTAATATACTGATTTCCGCTCCTCTGTTACAACAGCAACCTCATATACCCCACATATTAAATCTAACCCATTTGGGTCAGTTTATATCACATATACCATGTTTGAGTTAAATAGCTTCTTTTTATAAAAGTTAACATTTCGGAGAAAAAAATAGTATTGACACAAAATAAATCTATGATCAATAACATAAGTTAATAAGATACCAAATAATAATCGAGTAATGAATGTTGAATTCGCAACATTTTTATACTTTCGCAACATGTTGCAACAGAGTATAGTTTTGTTCACCAAAGAGTTGTTTGCATCACCTAAAGTGATAGATATAGATTTCTATATACATATATTTCTTCTAATATTTGGTGATAATCAGTGGTTAGGTATATTTTCTCAGCCATCATGTTGAACTTATTATCAAATATACCAGACAACAATGCTAAAAAAGTTTCTTAGAGTGCTGGACTTTGTATAGAGCAAAAAATCTTTCTACAAAAAATTGCATGAAATAAATATTAGTAATGTAGTATCAAAAGCGACACATTTTAATATGAAGGTCATGAAGTGAACTGTAAACTCAAGAAAATTACATTTTTACCTAGCGCCGTTGGCAGCTTATGAAAGGTTTAGATATTAAGACAGAAAGAAGAAAATCTACATACCTGTTCTACATATGTGTATACCATAATTAAATTTATGTAAGTTATTGTTAATTTAGCCTTCATGGGTAGACCCTTCAAAATAGGTACCATAGATCCCCCTGTTTTAGAAAGCGTTTAACAAAAGTAATTTACGGAGGGATTTTCCGAGAACTTAATTTTAATACAATGAAATAAACTACTAATTTCTAAAATATTAATATAACTAAATATTATGTATTCTTATGTAAGTGAATAGCTAAATAATATATAGGTATACAAAAGTACGTAACCTGTACCAACATGTTGCAAGAGTATAATAAATATCAGTACACTGTGTTTGTAGTTTCAGTTTCACTAGATGTCTTTACAAGCAAAGTGCTTAATTCAAACTAATTTTAGTGTATTATACAGTACAGTGTACAGTGACGAGCAATAGCATAGCAAGGACTTACAAGGAAACAGTGAAAGAGAGCAGCACCTAGGATCCAACTTTTAACACCCGGACGGACTGAATTATATAAGTATTATCCATAAGTATTTTATATATTAATCCATTTATTATTAATTAATTATGCCTAGATTAAGTAGAAAATCTATATTACTAAGTCGTCTTCAGAATAGAAGACGTATGAGAGTTCTTCGTGCGAACTCTTTATATAGAGATAGTGAGCAGTCACAAAATACTGTAAGTCACGCTAATCGTAGATTAGATTCCGATGTACGTCTGTCCGAACAAATAATCAATACAAATCAACATAGAACCAGGCGGGAAAATCCGCGAATTCGCTCTGAAGAGCAAATAAGAAATACTCGAGGTCATAGGTCTCGGCGTGAAGACCCCGAGGATCGATCTGTTGAGCAAATTGCAAATACTGTTCAACATAGAACAAGGCGGCAAGATCCCCAAATTCGCTCTGAAGAGCAAATAAGAAATACTCGATGTCATAGGTTTCGGCGTGAAGACCCCGAGGTTCGATCTGTTGAGCAAGTTGCAAATACTGTTCAACATAGAACAAGGCGGCAAGATCCACAAATTCGCTCTGAAGAGCAAATAAGAAATACTCGAGGTCATAGGTTTCGGCGTGAAGACCCCGAGGTTCGATCTGTTGAGCAAGTTAAAAATACTGTTCAACATAGAACAAGGCGGCAAGATCCCCAAATTCGCTCTGAAGAGCAAATAAGAAATACTCGATGTCATAGGTTTCGTCGGGAAAATCCTGAGGTACGTTATGATGAACAAAGTAGGAACACTAGGGATCATAGAGAACTTCGCGCAAGAAATCCAGAGTATAGGAATTTAGAGCGCATTCGTGATCAAATGCAAAGGGAACATGCAAGAAGAAATCCTGAAATAAGGAGAGAGGAGCGTGATAGAGAAACACAACGTCGACAGCTTAGTAGGAGGGGTATGAGGGAAGAAATTTTGAATCAGAGACGTCTTAGACAAGGTCAAGTTCGCCTTCGTAGAGATAACCCACTCAATAGACAAATTGAAAACCAAAGGCAGTCCCAACGAATCCGATTAACGAGAGAAAATAATGTTATAGAAACTGATAATAGTGGCAATTTAACAGATTTCAAAAACATTTATTTACAAAATATAAGTAAGGTCCCTACTGAAATATGTATTTGCTGCGGCGGCTTATGGTTTTCACACCAAGTTCGCAAATTAAATTTCGAAACTATTGCGCAAGGTCACCCGAATGCTGCATCCGCCTTCTTTTTAATGCAAAAATTTCCTTCAGAAGATGGAAATTACAATTTTTGTGCTACTTGCAAAAATGCGATTGTTAAAAAGAACGTTCCAAAAATATGTTTAGCTAACGGTTTAGACTTTCCTGAAATACCGGATTGTTTGAAAGGTTTAACTCCAATTGAAGAACGTCTCATAATGCCTAGACTGCCTTTTATGACAATCCGTCCGTTAGGATATCAAGGTCAGAGTTTGCTCAAAGGTGCTGTTGTTAATATACCAATTTCTGTTAACAATATTGTGACATCTCTACCAAGGTCCTTTGATGAGGCTCATGTTATACAAATTCACTTAAGAAGGCGTTTGGAATACAATCATGATTACATGATCGATACCATACGCCCCGCAAAGATTATGGAAGCTTTGCAGTTCTTAGTGAATACCCCTCTGTATCGTGAGCACAATATACATATTAATGAAAACTGGATTTCAGAATTTAATAACCAAGAAGAAGTTCCGTTTGTTGCATCTGCAGAGGATTCCCGATTGGTTCAATTTTTTCATGCGGGACAAACTTCCTATGATAATCCCTCAGGTAATAATATTCCCACGGGTCTTTTACCTACAGAGCTAAATCCAGGCGGTCAAGAAACTCTTTTGGACAATATTCCTGTAGAAAACTTAGACTATAACCGTTTAGTTATAGCGCCAGGTGAAGGACAAAGACCAATTGACATAATTCAAGATAATTATTCAGAAGAGTTGACATTTGGAACAATATACGTTGGGCAGAAGCGTACATGCTCTGAAACGTATAGCAAGATAATACGTTCTGAAATTCGTCGTTTTGACAGAAGAGCGTGTACCATTCCAAAGTTGTTCTATGATTACAAAAAATTAGAACTGTTACAAATTAAGAATAGTACATCCATTTGCCTTAGAAACTTTTCAGGTCGCAACCGAGTTACGGCCCAAAATCTATTAAACGAAAACTTTGTTCAAAACTTGATTCAACACGATGATGGGGACAAGGTTCTGAAAGGCGTTAGATCCTCACCTGCGCACTGGGAAGCTGAGAAGAAAAAGGCAATCGCTATGATTCGCCAATTTGGGCTTCCAACCGTCTTTATCACTTTATCGGCTGCAGAATCTCAGTGGGTTTGGTCATCCTCTCTAAAACTGTTGATTCTAAAGATATTTCGGAAGAGGAAGCCAACAGTTTAACAACCCAAGATAGATATCGCTTAATTCGGTCAGACGCGGTTACTTGTGCTAGATATTTTGACTGCCGCTATCGACAAATTCTTAAGCTTTTTAAAGATAACGCCGGCATTTTTATACTCTCGCAACCTGTTGCTACAGAGTATAATAGTTTTGTTTACCTAACGGTTGTTTGTATCACCTAAAACTAATCGAGTTAGATATAGGGTTATATATATATAAATGATCAGGATGAAGAGACGAGTTGAAATCCGGGTGACTGTCTGTCCGTCCGTCCGTCCGTCCGTGCAAGCTCTAACTTGAGTAAAAATTGAGATATCTTTATAAAACTTGGTAGACATGTTTCTTGGTACCGTGAGACGGTTGGTATTGCAGATGGGCGTAATCGGACCACTGCCACGCCCACAAAACGCCATTAATCAAAAACAAATAACTTGCCATAACTAAGCTCCGCAATAAGATACAATACTGTTATTTGGTACACAGGATCACATTAAGGAGGGGCATCTGCAGTTAAAACTTTTTTTTAAAAAGTGAGCGTGGTCCCACCTCTAATAGGTTTAATGTGCATATCTCCTAAACCGCTAACGCTATAATAACAAAATTCACTAGAAGCAAATGTTTTTAGCACTTCTATTGACGGTGTGAAAATAATTGAAATCGGGTGGCAACTCCGTCCACTCCCCATATAACGGTACTGTTAAAAACTACTAAAAGCGCGATAAATCAAGCACTAAACACGCCAGAGACATTAAATTTTATCTTTGAGATGGTATAAGATGACTTTATAGGGACCGCTTTCAAAATTAGACAGTGGGCGTGGCACAGCCCACTTTTAGGTGAAACCCCATATCTTGAGATCTGCTTAACCGATTTCAACCAAATTCGGTGCGTAACGTTCTTTTCATGTTTCTATGTTATAGTGCGAAAATGGGCGAAATCGGATTACAACCACGCCTATTTTCCATATGACACCATTTTAAATAGCACTTGATTCTTTCACTTTCCGCTATGCAAATCAAGCAACAATGATTATATCGGCGTAAAACTTTGCGTGAATAATACGTTTAAAGTATGCCACCTTGTGACCAAAAATTCTCTAAATCGAACCAAAACTGTTCAAGCCCCTAGGTACTGAATATGTGGACCCCAGTACCTATAGTTGACTTTTTACCGTAAATATCGGCCATTGTGTAAGATATATAATTGAAATTCATATAATAGAATAAATAAATGAAATTATCGATAATAGTTTGTCTTTGTTTCAAAAATGGGTTGAATCGGATCAATAGTTCTTGTAGCCCTCATATGTCTAATATAAATATTTTTGAACTTCCGCGTGACTTTATACCGCATATGTGAGTTATCTCAATGAAAATGAGAGAGCGTGTTTTACTCATTACAAGATCAAATCGGGTGAAAATTTTCCTTAGCCCCCATGTAACAAATATCAGGATTTTCGAACATTCGTCTGACTTTACTCCATTTGATTGGTGATGGTATGTGAGGTACCTTAATGAAACAGTGGGAGCATTTTATTAGTCTGTGGCATGTTAGTAGTATGTGGTATTGGAAAAAATTAATAAAATCGGGTTAATACTGCCCTCAAATTCCATATACTACTTATAATGCTTTTCGTTATTCTACCCAGTTTTATGCCGAATATGTCGGTCAGTGAGTATTAATATTTTTTTTATATATAAAATTGCTTTAAAATATGTTCTCGAGTATAGCTGAGCAATGTCAAAATTAATATATTTCTCTATCCCCAATATAGGTATATATGATTTCCGTCTTTCCACCTGACTTTACACCGTTCCGGTTGATCAACGTGATATTTTAACGAAATTAAGTGGAAAAGATTTCTTAAAAATTATGTGGTTTGACGCTGAATTAGAATAAAATTAGTATATACTAAGTCTAAACCTCACACCTTCATATAATGAATTCCGATTCTCTGGTTGACGTTTGCTAACCTAAGCTTATAATATAAAATTTAGCCACTTTGGTGGAGTTAATATCACATCCATACTTATGTATATCTCACTTCAAGCAATAAAACTGAGACTAAGTTTATGGCTTTTAATATAAGTCAAGAAGATACCAAATTTGATTGTAATTTAATCACGATATCATTTAATAATGGATGTTTAATCAACATTTTTTAATATACGGTTTGGAGGAATTTTCTGGTCTTTGATTTTCCCAGCTCACATGTACTACTTATGGTATAATTTTTTTCGTCAATTTGATAATTTAATGAAATTAAATGGACAGTTTTTCTTAAAAATAATGTATATCGCTGCATATGAATGAAATTGGTCTAGACTTTGTTTAAACCGTATAACCCTAATATACTGATTTCCGCTCCTCTGTTACAACAGCAACCTCATATACCCCACATATTAAATCTAACCCATTTGGTTCATTTATATCACATATACCATGTTTGAGTTAAATAGCTTCTTTTTATAAAAGTTAACATTTCGGAGAAAAAAATAGTATTGACACAAAATAAATCTATGATCAATAACATAAGTTAATAAGATACCAAATAATAATCGAGTAATGAATGTTGAATTCGCAACATTTTTATACTTTCGCAACATGTTGCAACAGAGTATAGTTTTGTTCACCAAAGAGTTGTTTGCATCACCTAAAGTGATAGATATAGATTTCTATATACATATATTTCTTCTAATATTTGGTGATAATCAGTGGTTAGGTATATTTTCTCAGCCATCATGTTGAACTTATTATAAAATATACCAGACAACAATGCTAAAAAAGTTTCTTAGAGTGCTGGACTTTGTATAGAGCAAAAAATCTTTCTACAAAAAATTGCATGAAATAAATATTAGTAATGTAGTATCAAAAGCGACACATTTTAATATGAAGGTCATGAAGTGAACTGTAAACTCAAGAAAATTACATTTTTACCTAGCGCCGTTGGCAGCTTATGAAAGGTTTAGATATTAAGACAGAAAGAAGAAAATCTACATACCTGTTCTACATATGTGTATACCATAATTAAATTTATGTAAGTTATTGTTAATTTAGCCTTCATGGGTAGACCCTTCAAAATAGGTACCATAGATCCCCCTGTTTTAGAAAGCGTTTAACAAAAGTAATTTACGGAGGGATTTTCCGAGAACTTAATTTTAATACAATGAAATAAACTACTAATTTCTAAAATATTAATATAACTAAATATTATGTATTCTTATGTAAGTGAATAGCTAAATAATATATAGGTATACAAAAGTACGTAACCTGTACCAACATGTTGCAAGAGTATAATAAATATCAGTACACTGTGTTTGTAGTTTCAGTTTCACTAGATGTCTTTACAAGCAAAGTGCTTAATTCAAACTAATTTTAGTGTATTATACAGTACAGTGTACAGTGACGAGCAATAGCATAGCAAAGACTTACAAGGAAACAGTGAAAGAGAGCAGCACCTAGGATCCAACTTTTAACACCCGGACGGACTGAATTATATAAGTATTATCCATAAGTATTTTATATATTAATCCATTTATTATTAATTAATTATGCCTAGATTAAGTAGAAAATCTATATTACTAAGTCGTCTTCAGAATAGAAGACGTATGAGAGTTCTTCGTGCGAACTCTTTATATAGAGATAGTGAGCAGTCACAAAATACTGTAAGTCACGCTAATCGTAGATTAGATTCCGATGTACGTCTGTCCGAACAAATAATCAATACAAATCAACATAGAACCAGGCGGGAAAATCCGCGAATTCGCTCTGAAGAGCAAATAAGAAATACTCGAGGTCATAGGTCTCGGCGTGAAGACCCCGAGGATCGATCTGTTGAGCAAATTGCAAATACTGTTCAACATAGAACAAGGCGGCAAGATCCCCAAATTCGCTCTGAAGAGCAAATAAGAAATACTCGAGGTCATAGATCTCGGCGTGAAGACCCCGAGGTTCGATCTGTTGAGCAAGTTACAAATACTGTTCAACATAGAACAAGGCGGCAAGATCCCCAAATTCGCTCTGAAGAGCAAATAAGAAATACTCGATGTCATAGGTTTCGGCGTGAAGACCCCGAGGTTCGATCTGTTGAGCAAGTTGCAAATACTGTTCAACATAGAACAAGGCGGCAAGATCCACAAATTCGCTCTGAAGAGCAAATAAGAAATACTCGAGGTCATAGGTTTCGGCGTGAAGACCCCGAGGTTCGATCTGTTGAGCAAGTTACAAATACTGTTCAACATAGAACAAGGCGGCAAGATCCCCAAATTCGCTCTGAAGAGCAAATAAGAAATACTCGATGTCATAGGTTTCGTCGGGAAAATCCTGAGGTACGTTATGATGAACAAAGTAGGAACACTAGGGATCATAGAGAACTTCGCGCAAGAAATCCAGAGTATAGGAATTTAGATCGACAAATTGAAAACCAAAGGCAGTCCCAACGAATCCGATTAACGAGAGAAAATAATGTTATAGAAACTGATAATAGTGGCAATTTAACAGATTTCAAAAACATTTATTTACAAAATATAAGTAAGGGCCCTACTGAAATATGTATTTGCTGCGGCGGCTTATGGTTTTCACACCAAGTTCGCAAATTAAATTTCGAAACTATTGCGCAAGGTCACCCGAATGCTGCATCCGCCTTCTTTTTAATGCAAAAATTTCCTTCAGAAGATGGAAATTACAATTTTTGTGCTACTTGGAAAAATGCGATTGTTAAAAAGAACGTTCCAAAAATATGTTTAGCTAACGGTTTAGACTTTCCTGAAATACCGGATTGTTTGAAAGGTTTAACTCCAATTGAAGAACGTCTCATAATGCCTAGATTGCCTTTTATGACAATCCGTCCGTTAGGATATCAAGGTCAGAGTTTGCTCAAAGGTGCTGTTGTTAATATACCAATTTCTGTTAACAATATTGTGACATCTCTACCAAGGTCCTTTGATGAGGCTCATGTTATACAAATTCACTTAAGAAGGCGTTTGGAATACAATCATGATTACATGATCGATACCATACGCCCCGCAAAGATTATGGAAGCTTTGCAGTTCTGAGTGAATACCCCTCTGTATCGTGAGCACAATATACATATTAATGAAAACTGGATTTCAGAATTTAATAACCAAGAAGAAGTTCCGTTTGTTGCATCTGCAGAGGATTCCCGATTGGTTCAATCTTTTCATGCGGGACAAACTTCCTATGATAATCCCTCAGGTAATAATATTCCCACGGGTCTTTTACCTTCAGAGCTAAAACTCTTTTGGACAATATTCCTGTAGAAAACTTAGACTATAACCGTTTAGTTATAGCGCCAGGTGAAGGACAAAGACCAATTGACATAATTCAAGATAATTATTCAGAAGAGTTGTCATTTGGAACAATATACGTTGGGCAGAAGCGTACATGCTCTGAAACGTATAGCAAGATAATACGTTCTGAAATTCGTCGTTTTGACAGAAGAGCGTGTACCATTCCAAAGTTGTTCTATGATTACAAAAAATTAGAACTGCTACAAATTAAGAATAGTACATCCATTTGCCTTAGAAACTTTTCAGATCGCAACCGAGTTACGGCCCAAAATCTATTAAACGAAAACTTTGTTCAAAACTTGATTCAACACGATGATGGTTACAAGGTTCTGAAAGGCGTTAGATCCTCACCTGCGCACTGGGAAGCTGAGAAGAAAAAGGCAATCGCTATGATTCGCCAATTTGGGCTTCCAACCGTCTTTATCACTTTATCGGCTGCAGAATCTCAGTGGGTTTGGTCATCCTCTCAAAAACTGTTGATTCTAAAGATATTTCGGAAGAGGAAGCCAACAGTTTAACAACCCAAGATAGATATCGCTTAATTCGGTCAGACGCGGTTACTTGTGCTAGATATTTTGACTGCCGCTATCGACAAATTCTTAAGCTTTTTAAAGATAACGCCGGCATTTTTATACTCTCGCACCCTGTTGCTACAGAGTATAATAGTTTTGTTTACCTAACGGTTGTTTGTATCACTTAAAACTAATCGAGTTAGATATAGGGTTATATATATATAAATGATCAGGATGAAGAGACGAGTTGAAATCCGGGTGACTGTCTGTCCGTCCGTCCGTCCGTGCAAGCTCTAACTTGAGTAAAAATTGAGATATCTTTATGAAACTTGGTAGACATGTTTCTTGGTACCGTGAGACGGTTGGTATTGCAGATGGGCGTAATCGGACCACTGCCACGCCCACAAAACGCCATTAATCAAAAACAAATAACTTGCCATAACTAAGCTCCGCAATAAGATACAAGACTGTTATTTGGTACACAGGATCACATTAAGGAGGGGCATCTGCAGTTAAAACTTGTTTTTAAAAAGTGGGCGTGGTCCCGCCTCTAATAGGTTTAATGTGAATATCTCCTAAACCGCTAACGCTATAATAACAAGATTCACTAGAAGCAAATGTTTTTAGCACTTCTATTGACGGTGTGAAAATAATTGAAATCGGGTGGCAACTCCGTATATCCTCCCCATATAACGGTACTGTTAAAAACTACTAAAAGCGCGATAAATCAAGCACTAAACACGCCAGAGACATTAAATTTTACCTTTGAGATGGTATAAGATGACTTTATAGGGACCGCTTTCAAAATTAGACAGTGGGCGTGGCACAGCCCACTTTTAGGTGAAAACCCATATCTTGAGATCTGCGTAACCGATTTCAACCAAATTCGGTGCGTAACGTTCTTTTCATGTTTCTATGTTATAGTGCGAAAATGGGCAAAATCGGATTACAACCACGCCTATTTTCCATATGACACCATTTTAAATACCACTTGATTCTTTCATTTTCCACTATGCAAATCAAGCAACAATGATTATATCGGCGTAAAACTTTGCGTGAATAATACGTTTAAAGTATGCCACCTTGTGACCAAAAATTCTCTAAATCGAATCAAAACTGTTCAAGCCCCTAGGTACTGAATATGTGGACCCCAGTACCTATAGTTGACTTTTTACCGTAAATATCGGCCATTGTGTAATATATATAATTGCAATTCATATAATAGAATAAATAAATGAAATTATCGATAATAGTTTGTCTTTGTTTCAAAAATGGGTTGAATCGGATCAATAGTTCTCGTAGCCCTCATATATCTAATATAAATATTTTTGAACTTCCGCGTGACTTTATACCGCATATGTGAGTTATCTCAATGAAAATGAGAGAGCGTGTTTTACTCATAACAAGATCAAATCGGGTGAAAATTTTCCTTAGCCCCCATGTAACTAATATCAGGATTTTCGAACATTCGTCTGACTTTACTCCATTTGATTGGTGATGGTATGTGAGGTACCTTAATGAAACAGTGGGAGCATTTTATTAGTCTGTGGCATGTTAGTAGTATGTGGTATTGGAAAAAATTAATAAAATCGGGTTAATACTGCCCTCAAATTCCATATACTACTTATAATGCTTTTCGTTATTCTAACCAGTTTTATGCCGAATATGTCGGTCAGTGAGTATTAATATTTTTTTTTATATATAAAATTGCTTTAAAATATGTTCTCGAGTATAGCTGAGCAATGTCAAAATTAATATGTTTCTCTATCCCCAATATAGGTATATATGATTTCCGTCTTTCCACCTGACTTTACACCGTTCCGGTTGATCAACGTGATATTTTAACGAAATTAAGTGGAAAAGATTTCTTAAAAATTATGTGGTTTGACGCTGAATTAGAATAAAATTAGTATATACTAAGTCTAAACCTCACACCTTCATATAATGAATTCCGATTCTCTGGTTGACGTTTGCTAACCTAAGCTTATAATATAAAATTTAGCCACTGGTGGAGTTAATATCACATTCATACTTATGTATATCTCACTTCAAGCAATACAACTGAGACTAAGTTTATGGCCTTTAATATAAGTCAAGAAGATACCAAATTTGATTGTAAATTATTCACGATATCATTTATTAATGGATGTTTAATCAACATTTTTTAATATACGGTTTGGAGGAATTTTCTGGTCTTTGATTTTCCCAGCTCACATGTACTACTTATGGTATAATTTTTTTCGTCAATTTGATAATTTAATGAAATTAAATGGACAGTTTTTCTTAAAAATAATGTATATCGCTGCATATGAATGAAATTGGTCTAGACTTTGTTTAAACCTAATAACCCTAATATACTGATTTCCGCTCCTCTGTTACAACAGCAACCTCATATACCCCACATATTAAATCTAACCCATTTGGTTCAGTTTATATCACATATACCATGTTTGAGTTAAATAGCTTCTTTTTATAAAAGTTAACATTTCGGAGAAAAAAATAGTATTGACACAAAATAAATCTATGATCAATAACATAAGTTAATAAGATACCAAATAATAATCGAGTAATGAATGTTGAATTCGCAACATTTTTATACTTTCGCAACATGTTGCAACAGAGTATAGTTTTGTTCACCAAAGAGTTGTTTGCATCACCTAAAGTGATAGATATAGATTTCTATATACATATATTTCTTCTAATATTTGGTGATAATCAGTGGTTAGGTATATTTTCTTAGCCATCATGTTGAACTTATTATAAAATATACCAGACAACAATGCTAAAAAAGTTTCTTAGAGTGCTGGACTTTGTATAGAGCAAAAAATCTTTCTACAAAAAATTGCATGAAATAAATATTAGTAATGTAGTATCAAAAGCGAAACATTTTAATATGAAGGTCATGAAGTGAACTGTAAACTCAAGAAAATTACATTTTTACCTAGCGCCGTTGGCAGCTTATGAAAGGTTTAGATATTAAGACAGAAAGAAGAAAATCTACATACCTGTTCTACATATGTGTATACCATAATTAAATTTATGTAAGTTATTGTTAATTTAGCCTTCATGGGTAGACCCTTCAAAATAGGTACCATAGATCCCCCTGTTTTAGAAAGCGTTTAACAAAAGTAATTTACGGAGGGGTTTTCCGAGAACTTAATTTCAATGCAATGAAATAAACTACTAATTTATAAAATATAAATATAACTAAATATTATGTTTTATTATGTTAGTGAATAGCTAAGTAATATATAGGTATACAAAAGTACGTAACCTGTACCAACATGTTGCAAGAGTATAATAAATATCAGTACACTGTGTTTGTAGTTTCAGTTTCACTAGATGTCTTTACAAGCAAAGTGCTTAATTCAAACTAATTTTAGTGTATTATACAGTACAGTGTACAGTGACGAGCAATAGCATAGCAAGGACTTACAAGGAAACAGTGAAAGAGAGCAGCACCTAGGATCCAACTTTTAACACCCGGACGGACTGAATTATATAAGTATTATCCATAAGTATTTTATATATTAATCCATTTATTATTAATTAATTATGCCTAGATTAAGTAGAAAATCTATATTACTAAGTCGTATTCAGAATAGAAGACGTATGAGAGTTCTTCGTGCAAACTCTTTATATAGAGATAGCGAGCAGTCACAAAATACTGTAAGTCACGTTAATCGCAGGTTAGATTCTGATGTACGTCTGTTCGAACTAATTATCAATACAAATCAACATAGAATCAGGCGGGAAAATCTCGATGTACGGTCTTTTGAACAAAATTTAAATACTGTTCGACATCGGCCAAGACGTCTAAGTCCCCAAATCCGCTCTGAAGAGCAAATAAGAAATACTCGAGTTCATAAATCTCGGCGCGAAGACCCCGAGGTTCGATCTGTTGAGCAAGTTGTAAATACTGTTCAACATAGAACAAGGCGGCAAGATCCACAAATTCGCTCTGAAGAGCAAATAAGAAATACTCGAGGTCATAGGTTTCGGCGTGAAGACCCCGAGGTTCGATCTGTTGAGCAAGTTACAAATACTGTTCAACATAGAACAAGGCGGAAAGATCCCCAAATTCGCTCTGAAGAGCAAATAAGAAATACTCGATGTCATAGGTTTCGTCGGGAAAATCCTGAGGTACGTTATGATGAACAAAGTAGGAACACTAGGGATCATAGAGAACTTCGCGCAAGAAATCCAGAGTATAGGAATTTAGATCGACAAATTGAAAACCAAAGGCAGTCCCAACGAATCCGATTAACGAGAGAAAATAATGTTATAGAAACTGATAATAGTGGCAATTTAACAGATTTCAAAAACATTTATTTACAAAATATAAGTAAGGGCCCTACTGAAATATGTATTTGCTGCGGCGGCTTATGGTTTTCACACCAAGTTCGCAAATTAAATTTCGAAACTATTGCGCAAGGTCACCCGAATGCTGCATCCGCCTTCTTTTTAATGCAAAAATTTCCTTCAGAAGATGGAAATTACAATTTTTGTGCTACTTGCAAAAATGCGATTGTTAAAAAGAACGTTCCAAAAATATGTTTAGCTAACGGTTTAGACTTTCCTGAAATACCGGATTGTTTGAAAGGTTTAACTCCAATTGAAGAACGTCTCATAATGCCTAGATTGCCTTTTATGACAATCCGTCCGTTAGGATATCAAGGTCAGAGTTTGCTCAAAGGTGCTGTTGTTAATATACCAATTTCTGTTAACAATATTGTGACATCTCTACCAAGGTCCTTTGATGAGGCTCATGTTATACAAATTCACTTAAGAAGGCGTTTGGAATACAATCATGATTACATGATCGATACCATACGCCCCGCAAAGATTATGGAAGCTTTGCAGTTCTGAGTGAATACCCCTCTGTATCGTGAGCACAATATACATATTAATGAAAACTGGATTTCAGAATTTAATAACCAAGAAGAAGTTCCGTTTGTTGCATCTGCAGAGGATTCCCGATTGGTTCAATCTTTTCATGCGGGACAAACTTCCTATGATAATCCCTCAGGTAATAATATTCCCACGGGTCTTTTACCTTCAGAGCTAAATCCAGGCGGTCAAGAAACTCTTTTGGACAATATTCCTGTAGAAAACTTAGACTATAACCGTTTAGTTATAGCGCCAGGTGAAGGACAAAGACCAATTGACATAATTCAAGATAATAATTCAGAAGAGTTGTCATTTGGAACAATATACGTTGGGCAGAAGCGTACATGCTCTGAAACGTATAGCAAGATAATACGTTTTGAAATTCGTCGTTTTGACAGAAGAGCGTGTACCATTCCAAAGTTATTCTATGATTACAAAAAATTAGAACTGCTACAAATTAAGAATAGTACATCCATTTGCCTTAGAAACTTTTCAGGTCGCAACCGAGTTACGGCCCAAAATCTATTAAACGAAAACTTTGTTCAAAACTTGATTCAACACGATGATGGTTACAAGGTTTTTAAAGGCGTTAAATTCTCACCTGCGCACTGGGAAGCTGAAAAAAAAGGCAATCGCTATGATTCGCCAATTTGGGCTTCCAAATTTTTTTATCACTTTATCGGCTGCAGAATATCAGTGGGTTGAGCTTTTGGATATATATCGCTTAATTCGGTCAGACGCGGTTACTTGAGCTAGTTATTTTGACTACCGCTATCGACAAATTCTTAAGCTTTTTAAAGATAACGCCGGCATTTTTGGAGAGAATTTTGTTACAAATTTCTACTGGAGAGTGGAGTTTCAACAGAGAGGTTCCCCGCATGTACATGGCATGTATTGGCTTAATAATGCTCCCAGGATCAACCTTCAAGATCCTCAGACTTTCCCTGATGTCATTAGTTTTATTGACAATTATATTTCTACTGATGGTTCGATCAGCCACTTAGAAAATTATTTGGGTTATCAAAAGCATAACCACAGTCGGTCTTGTACTAGGGAAATAAGAGGACAACAGTTTTGTCGTTTTGGTATTCCATATCCACCAATGCCTTCAACGCAAATACTGTTACCTCTTACAGAAACAAGTCAAAATTCAGAAAGACACAAGGAAAACTTTTTCAAAATTCAAAACGTTTTAAATTCAAATATGACTACAGAAGTTATTTCTAATTTAAACGATTTTGAACACTTCCTGTCTGATAGTAGAATAAATATGTCTTTTGATGACTATTTGTTAGCCCTTAGGTCAAGTTTAACAAAACCCAAAATTTTTCCAAAAAGAAAATTACAGGATCGTTTTATAAACGCTTATAATCCTCTGATTTTGGAACTCCATAGAGCAAATATGGATGTCCAATATATACTGGGTGCATATGCTTGCTGTTCATATATAATTAATTATATTAACAAGTCAAACAGGGGAATTTCTAGGCTCTTAAATGAAGCTATACCAGAGGTAAATGCTGGAAATTATACTATTAAGCAAAAACTTAAACATATAGGTCACAAATTTATATCAGGCACAGAAATATCTGCACAAGAAGCAGTATATTGCTGCATTGGGCTCCATCTTTCGGAAGCAAGTAATGCAGAAATATTTATAAATACCTCTCGACCTGAGGAACGTGATCGAATGGTAAAACCTAGAGCGGAACTTCAGAACCTTCCTTCAGGTTCGACTGAAATATTCGTAGCCGGTATTTTAGACCGTTATGTTCAAAGATCCGATCAGTTAGAAACTCTTTGTTTAGCTGATTTTGCATCTAGGTATAAATATTTTAAATCTAGTAGAAGAGCACAAGATAGTGATCATGAAGAAGAAGAGAGGGGAGACGATAATTTACCAGAAAGCGGGGTTGTCATACCTCTTAAAGACGGTAGCGGTTTTGTGAAAAAACGTACCAAACCTTGTATTATTCGGTATAGAAGGTTTAACCCAGATTTGGCCAGAGTTGAGTATTTCCGCGAAATGTTAATGCTTTACTATCCTTGGCGGAATGAACAGCAAGATCTCATTGAAAACGATAATGAGCAGACTTGCATAACACATCGTATTATAATTGAGGAAAATCAAAGAAAATATGATGTTTTTGAGCAAAGAGAACTTGAAAATGTTCTAGAAAGTGTTTATAATGAAATAGACTTGGACGAAGGTGCTCAAATTGAACTACCTATCGTGGAAAATGAGTTCCGAGTGTTGGCACTTCCAGAAATAAACCCAAATATAAATTTGCTAGACTTGCATGGCGAAGATTCAACAGATAATGGCACTGAATCTGATTGCAATATTAGACTTATTAAACTACCCCCTTTAATTCCAGTTGAGGAATTATTTTCTTTAGTTCAAAGTCTAAATACTAAGCAAAGAACCTATTTGACACATTTGATGCACCACCTAAAAAGAAATCTCCCATTTTATGAGTTCATTGGCGGCGGTGCAGGTGTAGGAAAGAGTCGTTTGATATCTGCAATATATCAAGCTCTTAACCATCGTTACAATTCTACACCTGGATCCACTCCAAGTTCCTTAAAAGTTCTTCTTTGCGCACCTACGAGTAAAGCAGCATTCGGAATAGGTGGAATGACCCTTCATTCAATATTCTCTTTACCTGTTAATCAGTTGAATAGAGAGTTGAGGGCACTTAGCAATGACACAGTGAATTCATTGTATTCCAGACTTATCGATTTAAAATTATATTCTCTCCTAATCCCAATGATGCATACAGCACTTTAGTTGGTTCCCCTTTGTGGGAGTTATTTAAATACTTTAATTAACAGAGATAATGAGACAACGGGAGGATCAGGCCTTTGCAATTGCATTAAATCATATGGCTCTATACTATGACAAATGAGGACATATCACTCATTGAAACTCGAGTAGTTAATTTCGAAGAAGTTCTCGATGATGCCATACATTTATTTTGGTCCAATGAAGAGACAAATAATTTCAATGCCCTTAAGCTCAGTCGAATCCCAACAGAAGCTTTCCTTTCAACTGCAAAAGACTCAGTTAAAGGAATTGGTATAAATGAAAATGATAATATTTTGGAAAGAATTAAACTTTTCAAAACTTCTGAAACGCAGGGACTGCCCTATGAATTGACACTAAAAACCTCCGCCAAATATATGATTACAGTGAACATAAACACGTGTGATGGCTTGGTTAATGGGGCAGCTGGACAACTTATGCAAATTGATTTCCATTGTTTTCTTCCAACAATTCTGTAGGAAATTTGGTTTCTCCTAACAAATTTGCTGAATCGGATCCTGTATTCAAGGAACTGAGGGAATTGAACACAAATAAAGCTTTGACAACAAATTTCAATTTTATGATTTCCCGAACATCAGGACATCAAATTTTATTCCATAATGTTCAGAGTCTTCACGCTCACATTAATGATATAAAAAGCGACTGTTTGATGCTATCTTCAGATATTTTATGTTTTGTAGAAACTTGGAGTTATCCTTGCGAAAGTTTTGATATACCAGGATTTACTCCAATTAACGAGCTGAGGACAGATAGCACGGAAACAACCAACAGAAATAAACGGGGCATTATAATATATGCAAAGCATAGTATTGCTTGCTCTATAGAATCAAAGGCTGAAAATTTATTCAGGCCGCAAAGCTTCGTTTCAATATTAATGTTTCAATATTAATATTCTGGTTCTATATAGAAATTCAGCTTTCTCTGTCAGACAATTAATTGTAGAGCTTCAGGAAGTCCTTATTTCTGAGTTAGGCAATCAAAATGTGCTATTTGTTGGAGATTTTGACATTTGTTTAAAGTCTACAGGGACTGCAATAAGAAATCTGCTCCAAGAAAAAAACTTAAGTTCCCTGCTTGGTGCAGAATATTCAACTACACCTGCCGGTACACAAATTGATTGGGCATTTTTATACATGGATGCTTCCAGTGTAAATGCAATTACTTTTGAGACAGTACACAGCTATCATGACAGTATTTGTGTGTCTATTTCGAATTAAAGTTTTCAGACTTAGTGCAATAGTTCTTCATTTTTTTTTTCCAAATATAATCGAATTGGAATGGTATAGGAATTTTGACAGAAATTTTTAAGACAATTTTAAGAAAAATATAATATGTAAATAATCTAATTAAGAAAATTTAAATTATATATATAATTTGTTATTATATATGACATTATTGTATAAATATATGATAGAAATTAAATAGTATAAGGAAAAAAGAAATATAATTTGGATATATGTATAAGAATCTCTACAAAAATTTATGTTTAATATTGTAAATATTATATACAAATTAATATAATAATATTATATCATTTTTAAAGTTGTTAATATTTATTATTTTTAAGCTAAACATGTATAATAATATCGATATAATAAATAAAAAATGTTATTCGTTGTCCAAAAACGATTTCTTTTCATACTTCTCAATACAGTTGTAATGCATTCTATATAAAATCAATTATAAGCGTATACAAAAAGCACAAGAACGATTTCTCATAATTTGAGTAAATTTAGTTTACAATTTGCTCTAATTATTTTCACTGTGAGTGAAAAGTAAATAACTAAGGCAACAGTTCCTACTTCTAATAAATAAAATATACAAAGAAGTTTTAAACGAATATACCATTTAACTTTGCGAGAGTATAAAATGTTCGGTTACATCCGAACTTAGCCCTTCCTTACATGTTAAATATATAAAATTATTTTTAATATTGCGATTCATAGCTTCCAAAGCATAGCTTGGTAGCTCAACACTTGCTGACCCCGATGTGATAGCTGTGTGTGCTTTCTCGTAAAAAAAGTAAAATTGACATTAAATATCAGATTACGAGTAATTAGTTCGTGTGCTGCAGTGTTAGCGTATTGTTAGTGAACATATTTTACATACAGTGAACGGCCGATACATCAAAGTCGTGTTTTAAATTCAATCTGATTTGTGGCGAAAACGTAAATTTGAAAACTTAATCAACGCAAATCGGGCGCTTTGTAACGTGGTATTCTACAAAAGTATGGGCAGGGTGAACTTTTTGAAGTTGAAGACACATGCTAACAGAGGGTGAAGCGAGGATTACTGCATAGGGGAATACAATTTTTTTCACTAAATGCTGATTTGCCCTATATTGCTAAATCAGATACAAACAAGTAAGGAAGCTCTTAGTTCGGATGTAACCGAAATTTTATACTCTCGCAAAGTCAAATGGTATACTCGTTTGAGATTTCTTTGTGGATTGACTGATATTTTCGGTAGAAGGTCAACTATAATCACTGGGGTCCACATATTTACTACTTAGGGGCTTGAACAGTTTTGGTTCGAAAGAATCAGATGGAATTGAAAATGGTGTTATATGGGAAATAGGCGTGGTTGTAGTCCGATTTGGCACATTTTCGCACTATAACATAGAAATATGAAAATGACGTTATGTATTTATTGTTATTGCAGAATTGACATATTCATATAACCGAAAAAATTGCACTTTCTTAGTTTTAGACTTAAGGTCGATTTTCTCCTAAATTGTATGTCAATTGCGTGAGCACTGTACCGCTTAAGCCGAAAAACATGAATTTTACTGAATTGAGCAAAAGTCAAATTATATTGTTATTGCAGAATTGACAGATTCATATAACCGAAAAAATTGCACTTTCTTAGTTTTAGACTTAAAGTCGATGTTCTTCTAAATTGTATGTCAATTGCGTGAGCACTGTACCGCTTAAGCCGAAAAACATGAATTTTACTGAATTGAGCAAAAGTCAAATTATATTGTTATTGCAGAATTGACATATTCATATAACCGAAAAAATTGCACTTTCTTAGTTTTAGACTTAAAGTCGATTTTCTTCTAAATTTTATGTCAATTGCGTGAGCACTGTACCGCATAAGCCGAAAAACATCAATTTTACTGATTTGCGCGAAAGTAAAATTATATTGCTATTGCAGAATTGACAAATTAATATAACCGAAAAAATTGCACTTTCTTAGTTTTAGACTTAAAGACGATTTTCTTCTAAATTGTATGTCAATTGCGTGAGCACTGTACCGCTTAAGCCGAAAAATATGAATTTTACTGAATTGAGCAAAAGTCAAATTATATTGTTATTGCAGAATTGACATATTCATATAACCGAAAAAATTGCACTTTCTTAGTTTTAGACTTAAAGTCGATTTTCTTCTATATAGTATGTCAATTGCGTGAGCACTGTACCGCTTAAGCCGAAAAACATGAATTTTACTGAATAGAGCAAAAATTAAATTATATTGTTATTGCAGAATTGACATATTCATATAACCGAAAAAATTGCACTTTCTTAGTTTTAGACTTAAAGACGATTTTCTTCTAAATTGTATGTCAATTGCGTGAGCACTGTACCGCTTAAGCCGAAAAACATGAATTTTACTGAATTGAGCAAAAGTCAAATTATATTGTTATTGCAGAATTGACATATTCATATAACCGAAAAAATTGCACTTTCTTAGTTTTAGACTTAAAGTCGATTTTCTTCTATATAGTATGTCAATTGCGTGAGCACTGTACCGCTTAAGCCGAAAAACATGAATTTTACTGAATTGAGCAAAAGTCAAATTATATTGTTATTGCAGAATTGACATATTCATATAACCGAAAAAATTGCACTTTCTTAGTTTTAGACTTAAAGTCGATTTTCTTCTAAATTGTATGTCAATTGCGTGAGCACTGTACCGCTTAAGCCGAAAAACATGAATTTTACTGAATTGAGCAAAAGTCAAATAATATTGTTATTGCAGAATTGACATATTCATATAACCGAAAAAATTGCAGTTTCTTAGGTTTAGATTTAAAGTCGATTTACTTGTAAATTGTATGTCAATTGCGTGAGCACTGTACCGCTTAGGCCGAAAAACATCAATTTTACTGATTTGCGCTAAAGTAAAAATTTCATTTTATTTCAGGATTAACAATTGTATGTGAATTACGTGATCGCTGTACCGCTTAAGCCGAAATGTTATTTCCGGATAAACAAATTAATATAACCGAAAAAATTGCACTTTCTTAGGTTTAAAATTAAAGTCCATTTTCTTGTAAATTGTATGTCAACTGCGGTACACTGTACTGCTTAAGCCGCAAACCATCGATTTTACTGATTTGCCCTAAAGTCAAACTTTCATATAATTTCAGGATTAACAAATTAATATAACCGAAAAATTTGCACTCTCTTAGATTTAGACTTAAAGCGGATTTTCTTGTAAATTGTATGTTAACTGCGGTAGCACTGTACTGCTTAAGCCGCAAATAATCGATTTTACTGATTTGCTCTTAAGTCAAACGTTCATATAATTTCAGGATTAAAGAATTAATATAACCAAACTTTTGGCACTTTCTTAGATTTAGATTTAAAGTCGATTTTCTTGTAAATTGTATGTTAATTACTTGAGCACTGTACCGCTTAAGCCGAAAAACATCAATTTTACTGATTTGCGCTAAAAGCAAACTTTCATTTTATTTCAGGATTAACAATTGTATGTTAATTGCTTGATCGCTGTACCGCTTAGGCCGAAATGTTATTTCAGGATTAACAAATTAATATAACCGAAAAAATTGCACTTTCTTAGATTTAGACTTAAAGCCGATTTTCTTGTAAATTGTATGTCAGTTGCGTGAGCACTGTACTGCTTAAGCCGAAAAACATAAATTTTACTGATTTGAGCAAAAGTCAAATTATATTGTTATAAAACTATAATGTTATGGCAGGATTAATAAATTAATATAAAAAAAAGAAAAGAAAAAATTGAACTTTCTTAGATTTTTACTTAAAGCCGATTTTCTTGTAAATTGTATGTTAACTGCGGTAGCACTGTACTGCTTAAGCCGCAAATAATCGATTTTACTGATTTGCTCTTAAGTCAAACGTTCATATAATTTCAGGATTAAAGAATTAATATAACCAAACTTTTCGCACTTTCTTAGATTTAGACTTAAAGTCGATTTTCTTGTAAATTGTATGTTAATTACTTGAGCACTGTACCGCTTAAGCCGAAAAACATCAATTTTACTGATTTGCGCTAAAAGCAAACTTTCATTTTATTTCAGGATTAACAATTGTATGTTAATTGCTTGATCGCTGTACCGCTTAGGCCGAAATGTTATTTCAGGATTAACAAATTAATATAACCGAAAAAATTGCACTTTCTTAGGTTTAAAATTTAAGTCCATTTTCTTGTAAATTATATGTCAACTGCGGTAGCACTGTACTGTTTAAGCCGCAAAACATCTATTTTACTGATTTGAGCGAAAGTCAAATTATATTGTTATTGCAGAATTGACATATTCATATAACGGAAAAAATTGCACTTTTTTAGTTTCAGACTTAAAGTCGATTTTCTTGTAAATTGTAAGTTAATTGCGTGAGCACTGTACCGCTTAAGCCGAAAAACATCGATTTTACTGATTTGATCAAAAGTCAAACTTTCATATAATTTCAGGATTAACAAATTAATATAACCGAAAAAATTGCACTTTCTTAGATTTAGACTTAAAGCCGAATTTCTTGTAAATTGTATATCAGTTGCTTGAGGACTGTACTGCTTAAGCCTAAAAACATCAATTTTACTGGTTTGAGCGAAAGTCAAATTATATTGTTATTGCAGAATTGACATATTCATATAACCGAAAAAATTGCACTTTTTTAGTTTCAGACTTAAAGTCGATTTTCTTGTAAATTGTAAGTTAATTGCGTGAGCACTGTACCGCTTAAGCCGAAAAACATGAATTTTACTGAATTGAGCAAAAGTCAAATTATATTGTTATTGCAGAATTGACATATTCATATAACCGAAAAAATTGCACTTTCTTAGTTTTAGACTTAAAGTCGATTTTCTTCTAAATTGTATGTCAATTGCGTGAGCACTGTACCGCTTAAGCCGAAAAACATGAATTTTACTGAATTGAGCAAAAGTCAAATAATATTGTTATTGCAGAATTGACATATTCATATAACCGAAAAAATTGCACTTTCTTAGGTTTAGATTTAAAGTCGATTTACTTGTAAATTGTATGTCAATTGCGTGAGCACTGTACCGCTTAAGCCGAAAAACATGAATTTTACTGAATTGAGCAAAAGTCAAATTATATTGTTATTGCAGAATTGACATATTCATATAACCGAAAAAACTGCACTTTCTTAGTTTTAGACTTAAAGTCGATTTTCTTCTAAATTGTATGTCAATTGCGTGAGCATTGTACCGCTTAAGCCGAAAAACATGAATTTTACTGAATTGAGCAAAAGTCAAATAATATTGTTATTGCAGAATTGACATATTCATATAACCGAAAAAATTGCACTTTCTTAGGTTTAGATTTAAAGTCGATTTACTTGTAAATTGTATGTCAATTGCGTGAGCACTGTACCGCTTAAGCCGAAAAACATGAATTTTACTGAATTGAGCAAAAGTCAAATTATATTTTTATTGCAGAATTGACATATTCATATAACCGAAAAAATTGCACTTTCTTAGTTTTAGACTTAAAGTCGATTTTCTTCTAAATTGTATGTCAATTGCGTGAGCACTGTACCGCTTAAGCCGAAAAACATGAATTTTACTGATTTGCGCTAAAGTAAAAATTTCATTTTATTTCAGGATAAACAATTGGATGTGAATTACGTGATCGCTGTACCGCTTAAGCCGAAATGTTATTTCCTATATTATGTTATAATTTAAAATTGCACTTTCTTAGGTTTAAAATTAAAGTCCATTTTCTGGTAAATTGTATGTCAACTGCGGTACACTGTACTGCTTAAGCCGCAAACCATCGATTTTACTGATTTGCCCTTAAGTCAAACTTTCATATAAGTTCAGGATTAACAAATTAATATAACCGAAAAATTTGCACTTTCTTAGATTTAGACTTAAAGCCGATTTTCTTGTAAGTTGTATGTCAGTTGCGTGAGCACTGTACTGCTTAAGCCGAAAAACATAAATTTTACTGATTTGAGCAAAAGTCAAATTATATTGTTATAAAACTTTAATGTTATGGCAGGATTAACAAATTAATATAAAAAAAAAGAAAAGAAAAAATTGAACTTTCTTAGATATTTACTTAAAGCCGATTTTCTTGTAAATTGTATGTCAACTGCGGTAGCACTGTACTGCTTAAGCCGCAAACCATCGATTTTACTGATTTGCTCTTAAGTCAAACTTTCATATAATTTCAGGATTAAAGAATTAATATAACCAAACTTTTCGCACTTTCTTAGATTTAGACTTAAAGTCGATTTTCTTGTAAATTGTATGTTAATTACTTGAGCACTGTACCGCTTAAGCCGAAAAACATGAATTTTACTGATTTGAGCGAAGTCAAATTATATTGTTATTGCAGAATTGACATATTCATGTAACCGAAAAAATTGTACTTTCTTAGTTTTAGACTTAAAGTCGATTTTCTAGTAAATTGTATGTGAATTGCGGTAGGACTGTACCGCTTAAGCCGAAAAACATGAATGTTATTGATTTGAGCGAAAGTCCAATTATATTGCTATTGCAGAATTGACAAATTAATATAACCAAAAAAATTGCACTTTCTTAGGCTTAGACTTAAAGTCGATTTTCTTGTAAATTGTATGTTAATCACTTGAGCACTGTACCGCTTAAGCCGAAAAACATCAATTTTACTGATTTGCGCTATAAGCAAACTTTCATTTTATTTCAGGATTAACAATTGTATGTTAATTGCTTGATCGCTGTACCGCTTAGGCCGAAATGTTATTTCAGAGTTAACAAATTAATATAACCGAAAAAATTGCACTTTCTTAGGTTTAAAATTTAAGTCCATTTTCTTGTAAATTATATGTCAACTGCGGTAGCACTGTACTGCTTAAGCCGAAAAACATGAATTTGACTGATTTGAGCGAAAGTCAAATTATATTATTATTGCAAAATTTACATATTCATGTAACCGAAAAAATTGCACTTTTTTAGTTTCAGACTTAAAGTCGATTTTCTTGTAAATTGTAAGTTAATTGCGTGAGCACTGTACCGCTTAAGCCGAAAAACATCGATTTTACTGATTTGCGTGAAAGTAAAACTATAATGTTATGGCAGGATTAACAAATTATTATAAAAAAGAGGAAAGATATAATTGAACTTTCTTAGATTTTTACTTAAAGCCGATTTTCTTGTAAATTGTATGTTAATTACTTGTGCGCTGTACCGCTTAGGCCGAAAAACATCAATTTTACTGATTTGAAATCAAACTTTCAATTTATTTCAGGATTAACAATTGTATGTTAATTACTTGATCGCTGTACCGCTTAAGCCGAAATGTTATTTCAGGATTAACAAATTAATATAACCGAAAAAATTGCACTTTCTTAGGTTTAAAATTTAAGTCAATTTTCTTGTAAATTATATGTCAACTGCGGTAGCACTGTACTGCTTAAGCCGAAAAACATGAATTTGACTGATTTGAGCGAAAGTCAAATTATATTATTATTGCAAAATTTACATATTCATGTAACTGAAAAAATTGCACTTTTTTAGTTTCAGACTTAAAGTCGATTTTCTTGTAAATTGTAAGTTAATTGCGTGAGCACTGTACCGCTTAAGCCGAAAAACATCGATTTTACTGATTTGCGTGAAAGTAAAACTATAATGTTATGGCAGGATTAACAAATTAATATAAAAAAAGGAAAGAAATAATTGAACTTTCTCAGATTTTTACTTAAAGCCGATTTTCTTGTAAATTGTATGTTAATTACTTGAGCGCTGTACCGCTTAGGCCGAAAAACATCAATTTTACTGATTTGCGCTATAAGCAAACTTTCATTTTATTTCAGGATTAACAATTGTATGTTAATTGCTTGATCGCTGTACCGCTTAGGCCGAAATGTTATTTCAGAGTTAACAAATTAATATAACCGAAAAAATTGCACTTTCTTAGGTTTAAAATTTAAGTCCATTTTCTTGTAAATTATATGTCAACTGCGGTAGCACTGTACTGCTTAAGCCGAAAAACATGAATTTGACTGATTTGAGCGAAAGTCAAATTATATTGTTATTGCAGAATTGACATATTCATATAACCGAAAAAATTGCAGTTTCTTAGTTTTAGACTTAAAGCCGATTTTCTTGTAAATTGTATGTCAATTGCGTTAGCACTGTACCGCTTAAGCCGAAAAACATGAATTTTACTGATTTGAGCACAAGTCAAATTATAATATTATTGCAAAATTTACATATTCATGTAACCGAAAAAATTGTACTTTCTTAGTTTTAGACTTAAAGTCGATTTTCTTGTAAATTGTATATCAATTGCGGTAGGACTGTACCGCTTAAGCCGAAAAACATGAATTTTATTGAATTGAGCGAAAGTAAAACTATAATGTTATGGCAGGATTAACAAATTATTATAAAAAAAAGGAAAGATATAATTGAACTTTCTTAGATTTTTACTTAAAGCCGATTTTCTTGTAAATTGTATGTTAATTACTTGAGCGCTGTACCGTTTAGGCCGAAAAACATCAATTTTACTGATTTGAAATCAAACTTTCAATTTATTTCAGGATTAACAATTGTATGCTAATTACTTGATCGCTGTACCGCTTAAGCCGAAATGTTATTTCAGGATTAACAAATTAATATAACCGAAAAAATTGCACTTTCTTAGGTTTAAAATTTAAGTCAATTTTCTTGTAAATTATATGTCAACTGCGGTAGCACTGTACTGCTTAAGCCGAAAAACATGAATTTTACTGATTTGAGCGAAAGTCAAATTATATTATTATTGCAGGATTAACAAATTAATATTACCGCAAAGGTTGCAATTTCTTAGTTTTAGACTTAAAGTCGATTTTCTTGTAAATTGTATGTCAATTGCGGTAGCACTGTACTGCTTAAGCCGAAAAACATCAATATTACTGATTTGAGCGAAAGTAAAATTATAATGTTATTGCAGAATTTACATATTCATATAACCGAGAAAATTGTACTTTCTTAGTTTTAGACTTGAAGTCGATTTGCTTCTAAATTGTATGTTAATTGCGTGAGCACTGTACCGCTTAAACCGAAAAACATGAATTTTACTGATTTGAGCGAAAGTCAAATTATATTGTTATTGCAGGATTAACAAATTAATATTACCGAAAAAGTTGCACTTTCTTAGGTTTAGACTTAAAGCCGATTTTCTTGTAAATTGTATGTCAGTTGAGTGAGCACTGTACCGCTTAAGCCGAAAAACATGAATTTTATTGATTTGAGCGAAAGTCAAATTATATTGTTATTGCAGGATTAACAAATTAATATTACCGAAAAAGTTGCACTTTCTTAGGTTTAGACTTAAAGCCGATTTTCTTGTAAATTGTATGTCAGTTGCGTGAGCACTGTACCGCTTAAGCTAAAAAACATCGATTTTACTGATTTGATCAAAAGTCAAACTTTCATATAATTTCAGGATTAACAAATTAATATAACCGAAAAAATTGCACTTTCTTAGATTTAGACTTAAAGCCGATTTTCTTGTAAATTGTATATCAGTTGCTTGAGGACTGTACCGCTTAAGCCGAAAAACATCAATTTTACTGGTTTGAGCGAAAGTCAAATTATATTGATATTGCAGAATTGACATATTCATATAACCGAAAAAATTGCCCTTTCTTAGGTTTAGACTTAAAGCCGATTTTCTTGTAAATTGTATGTCAATTGCGGTAGCACTGTACTGCTTAAGCCGAAAAACATCGATTTTACTGATTTGATCAAAAGTCAAACTTTCATATAATTTCAGGATTAACAAATTAATATTACCGCAAAAGTTGCACTTTCTTAGTTTTAGACTTAAAGTCGATTTTCTTGTAAGTTGTATGTTAATTGCGGTAGCACTGTACTGCTTAAGCCGAAAAACATCGATTTTACTGATTTGATCAAAAGTCAAACTTTCATAGAATTTCAGGATTAACAAATTAATATAGCCGAAAAAATTGCACTTTCTTAGAGACGTAAAGCCGATTTTCTTGTAAATTGTATATCAGTCCTTGAGGACTGTACCGCTTAAGCCGAAAAACATCAATTTTACTGGGTTGAGCGAAAGTCAAATTATATTGTTATTGCAGAATTGACATATTCATATAACCGAAAAAATTGCCCTTTCTTAGGTTTAGACTTAAAGCCGATTTTCTTGTAAATTGTATGTCAATTGCGGTAGCACTGTACTGCTTAAGCCGAAAAACATCAATTTTACTGGTTTGAGCGAAAGTCAAATTATAATGTTACGGCAGGATTAACAAATTAATATAAAAAAAAGAAAAGAAAAAATGGAACTTTCTTAGATTTTTACTTAAAGCCGACTTTCTTGTAAATTGTATGTCAATTGCGGTAGCACTGTACTGCTTAAGCCGAAAAACATCGATTTTACTGATTTGATCAAAAGTCAAACTTTCATATAATTTCAGGATTAACAAATTAATATTACCGCAAAAGTTGCACTTTCTTAGTTTTAGACTTAAAGTCGATTTTCTTTTAAGTTGTATGTTAATTGCGGTCTCACTGTACTGCTTAAGCCGCAAACCATCGATTTTACTGATTTGCTCTTAAGTCAAACTTTCAAATAATTTCAGGATTAAAAAATTAATATAACCGAAAAATTTGCACTTTCTTAGATTTAGACTTAAAGCCGATTTTCGTGTAAGTTGTATGTCAGTTGCGTGAGCACTGTACTGCTTAAGCCGAAAAACATAAATTTTACTGATTTGAGCAAAAGTCAAATTATATTGTTATAAAACTATAATGTTATGGCAGGATTAACAAATTAATATAAAAAAAAAAGAAAAGAAAAAATTGAACTTTCTTAGATATTTACTTAAAGCCGATTTTCTTGTAAATTGTATGTCAACTGCGGTAGCACTGTACTGCTTAAGCCGCAAACCATCGATTTTACTGATTTGCTCTTAAGTCAAACTTTCATATAATTTCAGGATTAAAGAATTAATATAACCAAACTTTTCGCACTTTCTTAGATTTAGACTTAAAGTCGATTTTCTTGTAAATTGTATGTTAATTACTTGAGCACTGTACCGCTTAAGCCGAAAAACATGAATTTTACTGATTTGAGCGAAGTCAAATTATATTGTTATTGCAGAATTGACATATTCATATAACCGAAAAAATTGCACTTTCTTAGTTTTAGACTTAAAGCCGATTTTATTGTAAATTGTATGTCAATTGCGTTAGCACTATACCGCTTAAGCCGAAAAACATGAATTTTACTGATTTGAGCACAAGTCAAATTATAATATTATTGCAAAATTTACATATTCATGTAACCGAAAAAATTGTACTTTCTTAGTTTTAGACTTAAAGTCGATTTTCTAGTAAATTGTATGTGAATTGCGGTAGGACTGAACCGCTTAAGCCGAAAAACATGAATGTTATTGATTTGAGCGAAAGTCCAATTATATTGCTATTGCAGAATTGACAAATTAATTTAACCAAAAAAATTGCACTTTCTTAGGCTTAGACTTAAAGTCGATTTTCTTGTAAATTGTATGTTAATCACTTGAGCACTGTACCGCTTAAGCCGAAAAACATCAATTTTACTGATTTGCGTGAAAGTAAAACTATAATGTTATGGCAGGATTAACAAATTAATATAAAAAAGGAAAGAAATAATTGAACTTTCTCAGATTTTTACTTAAAGCCGATTTTCTTGTAAATTGTATGTTAATTACTTGAGCGCTGTACCGCTTAGGCCGAAAAACATCAATTTTACTGATTTGCGCTATAAGCAAACTTTCATTTTATTTCAGGATTAACAATTGTATGTTAATTGCTTGATCGCTGTACCGCTTAGGCCGAAATGTTATTTCAGAGTTAACAAATTAATATAACCGAAAAAATTGCACTTTCTTAGGTTTAAAATTTAAGTCCATTTTCTTGTAAATTATATGTCAACTGCGGTAGCACTGTACTGTTTAAGCCGCAAAACATCTATTTTACCGAGTTGAGCGAAAGTCAAATTATATTGTTATTGCAGAATTGACATATTCATATAACGGAAAAAATTGCACTTTTTTAGTTTCAGACTTAAAGTCAATTTTCTTGTAAATTGTAAGTTAATTGCGTGAGCACTGTACCGCTTAAGCCGAAAAACATCGATTTTACTGATTTGATCAAAAGTCAAACTTTCATATAATTTCAGGATTAACAAATTAATATAACCGAAAAAATTGCACTTTCTTAGATTTAGACTTGAAGCCGATTTTCTTGTAAATTGTATATCAGTTGCTTGAGGACTGTACTGCTTAAGCCTAAAAACATCAATTTTACTGGTTTGAGCGAAAGTCAAATTATATTGTTATTGCAGAATTGACATATTCATATAACCGAAAAAATTGCAGTTTCTTAGTTTTAGACTTAAAGCCGATTTTCTTGTAAATTGTATATCAATTGCGGTAGGACTGTACCGCTTAAGCCGAAAAACATGAATTTTATTGAATTGAGCGAAAGTAAAACTATAATGTTATGGCAGGATTAACAAATTATTATAAAAAAGAGGAAAGATATAATTGAACTTTCATAGATTTTTACTTAAAGCCGATTTTCTTGTAAATTGTATGTTAATTACTTGAGCGCTGTACCGCTTAGGCCGAAAAACATCAATTTTACTGATTTGAAATCAAACTTTCAATTTATTTCAGGATTAACAATTGTATGTTAATTACTTGATCGCTGTACCGCTTAAGCCGAAATGTTATTTCAGCATTAACAAATTAATATAACCGAAAAAATTGCACTTTCTTAGGTTTAAAATTTAAGTCAATTTTCTTGTAAATTATATGTCAACTGCGGTAGCACTGTACTGCTTAAGCCGAAAACCATGAATTTTACTGATTTGAGCGAAAGTCAAATTATATTATTATTGCAAAATTTACATATTCATGTAACCGAAAAAATTGCACTTTTTTAGTTTCAGACTTAAAGTCGATTTTCTTGTAAATTGTAAGTTAATTGCGTGAGCACTATACCGCTTAAGCCGAAAAACATCGATTTTACTGATTTGCGTGAAAGTAAAACTATAATGTTATGGCAGGATTAACAAATTAATATAAAAAAAAGGAAAGAAATAATTGAACTTTCTCAGATTTTTACTTAAAGCCGATTTTCTTGTAAATTGTATGTTAATTACTTGAGCGCTGTACCGCTTAGGCCGAAAAACATCAATTTTACTGATTTGCGCTATAAGCAAACTTTCATTTTATTTCAGGATTAACAATTGTATGTTAATTGCTTGATCGCTGTACCGCTTAGGACGAAATGTTATTTCAGAGTTAACAAATTAATATAACCGAAAAAATTGCACTTTCTTAGGTTTAAAATTTAAGTCCATTTTCTTGTAAATTATATGTCAACTGCGGTAGCACTGTACTGTTTAAGCCGCAAAACATCTATTTTACTGAGTTGAGCGAAAGTCAAATTATATTGTTATTGCAGAATTGACATATTCATATAACGGAAAAAATTGCACTTTTTTAGTTTCAGACTTAAAGTCGATTTTCTTGTAAATTGTAAGTTAATTGCGTGAGCACTGTACCGCTTAAGCCGAAAAACATCGATTTTACTGATTTGATCAAAGGTCAAACTTTCATATAATTTCAGGATATCCAAATTAATATAACCGAAAAAATTGCACTTTCTTAGATTTAGACTTAAAGCCGATTTTCTTGTAAATTGTATATCAGTTGCTTGAGGACTGTACATCTTAAGCCGAAAAACATGAATTTTACTGATTTGAGCACAAGTCAAATTATAATATTATTGCAAAATTTACATATTCATGTAACCGAAAAAATTGTACTTTCTTAGTTTTAGACTTAAAGTCGATTTTCTTGTAAATTGTATATCAATTGCGGTAGGACTGTACCGCTTAAGCCGAAAAACATGAATTTTATTGAATTGAGCGAAAGTAAAACTATAATGTTATGGCAGGATTAACAAATTATTATAAAAAAAAGGAAAGATATAATTGAACTTTCTTAGATTTTTACTTAAAGCCGATTTTCTTGTAAATTGTATGTTAATTACTTGAGCGCTGTACCGCTTAGGCCGAAAAACATCAATTTTACTGATTTGAAATCAAACTTTCAATTTATTTCAGGATTAACAATTGTATGCTAATTACTTGATCGCTGTACCGCTTAAGCCGAAATGTTATTTCAGGATTAACAAATTAATATAACCGAAAAAATTGCACTTTCTTAGGTTTAAAATTCAAGTCAATTTTCTTGTAAATTATATGTCAACTGCGGTAGCACTGTACTGCTTAAGCCGAAAAACATGAATTTTACTGATTTGAGCGAAAGTCAAATTATATTATTATTGCAGGATTAACAAATTAATATTACCGCAAAGGTTGCAATTTCTTAGTTTTAGACTTAAAGTCGATTTTCTTGTAAATTGTATGTCAATTGCGGTAGCACTGTACTGCTTAAGCCGAAAAACATCAATATTACTGATTTGAGCGAAAGTAAAATTATAATGTTATTGCAGAATTTACATATTCATATAACCGAGAAAATTGTACTTTCTTAGTTTTAGACTTGAAGTCGATTTGCTTCTAAATTGTATGTTAATTGCGTGAGCACTGTACCGCTTAAACCGAAAAACATGAATTTTACTGATTTGAGCGAAAGTCAAATTATATTGTTATTGCAGGATTAACAAATTAATATTACCGAAAAAGTTGCACTTTCTTAGGTTTAGACTTAAAGCCGATTTTCTTGTAAATTGTATGTCAGTTGCGTGAGCACTGTACCGCTTAAGCCGAAAAACATGAATTTTATTGATTTGAGCGAAAGTCAAATTATATTGTTATTGCAGGATTAACAAATTAATATTACCGAAAAAGTTGCACTTTCTTAGGTTTAGACTTAAAGCCGATTTTCTTGTAAATTGTATGTCAGTTGCGTGAGCACTGTACCGCTTAAGCCAAAAAACATCGATTTTACTGATTTGATCAAAAGTCAAACTTTCATATAATTTCAGGATTAACAAATTAATATAACCGAAAAAATTGCACTTTCTTAGATTTAGACTTAAAGCCGATTTTCTTGTAAATTGTATATCAGTTGCTTGAGGACTGTACCGCTTAAGCCGAAAAACATCAATTTTACTGGTTTGAGCGAAAGTCAAATTATATTGATATTGCAGAATTGACATATTTATATAACCGAAAAAATTGCATTTTCTTAGGTTTAGACTTAAAGCCGATTTTCTTGTAAATTGTATGTTAATTGCGGTAGCACTGTACTGCTTAAGCCGAAAAACATCGATTTTACTGATTTGATCAAAAGTCAAACTTTCATATAATTTCAGGATTAACAAATTAATATTACCGCAAAAGTTGCACTTTCTTAGTTTTAGACTTAAAGTCGATTTTCTTGTAAGTTGTATGTTAATTGCGGTAGCACTGTACTGCTTAAGCCGAAAAACATCGATTTTACTGATTTGATCAAAAGTCAAACTTTCATATAATTTCAGGATTAACAAATTAATATTACCGCAAAAGTTGCACTTTCTTAGTTTTAGACTTAAAGTCGATTTTCTTGTAAATTGTATGTGAATTGCGGTAGGACTGAACCGCTTAAGCCGAAAAACATGAATGTTATTGATTTGAGCGAAAGTCCAATTATATTGCTATTGCAGAATTGACAAATTAATTTAACCAAAAAAATTGCACTTTCTTAGGCTTAGACTTAAAGTCGATTTTCTTGTAAATTGTATGTTAATCACTTGAGCACTGTACCGCTTAAGCCGAAAAACATCAATTTTACTGATTTGCGTGAAAGTAAAACTATAATGTTATGGCAGGATTAACAAATTAATATAAAAAAAGGAAAGAAATAATTGAACTTTCTCAGATTTTTACTTAAAGCCGATTTTCTTGTAAATTGTATGTTAATTACTTGAGCGCTGTACCGCTTAGGCCGAAAAACATCAATTTTACTGATTTGCGCTATAAGCAAACTTTCATTTTATTTCAGGATTAACAATTGTATGTTAATTGCTTGATCGCTGTACCGCTTAGGCCGAAATGTTATTTCAGAGTTAACAAATTAATATAACCGAAAAAATTGCACTTTCTTAGGTTTAAAATTTAAGTCCATTTTCTTGTAAATTATATGTCAACTGCGGTAGCACTGTACTGTTTAAGCCGCAAAACATCTATTTTACCGAGTTGAGCGAAAGTCAAATTATATTGTTATTGCAGAATTGACATATTCATATAACGGAAAAAATTGCACTTTTTTAGTTTCAGACTTAAAGTCAATTTTCTTGTAAATTGTAAGTTAATTGCGTGAGCACTGTACCGCTTAAGCCGAAAAACATCGATTTTACTGATTTGATCAAAAGTCAAACTTTCATATAATTTCAGGATTAACAAATTAATATAACCGAAAAAATTGCACTTTCTTAGATTTAGACTTGAAGCCGATTTTCTTGTAAATTGTATATCAGTTGCTTGAGGACTGTACTGCTTAAGCCTAAAAACATCAATTTTACTGGTTTGAGCGAAAGTCAAATTATATTGTTATTGCAGAATTGACATATTCATATAACCGAAAAAATTGCAGTTTCTTAGTTTTAGACTTAAAGCCGATTTTCTTGTAAATTGTATATCAATTGCGGTAGGACTGTACCGCTTAAGCCGAAAAACATGAATTTTATTGAATTGAGCGAAAGTAAAACTATAATGTTATGGCAGGATTAACAAATTATTATAAAAAAGAGGAAAGATATAATTGAACTTTCTTAGATTTTTACTTAAAGCCGATTTTCTTGTAAATTGTATGTTAATTACTTGAGCGCTGTACCGCTTAGGCCGAAAAACATCAATTTTACTGATTTGAAATCAAACTTTCAATTTATTTCAGGATTAACAATTGTATGTTAATTACTTGATCGCTGTACCGCTTAAGCCGAAATGTTATTTCAGCATTAACAAATTAATATAACCGAAAAAATTGCACTTTCTTAGGTTTAAAATTTAAGTCAATTTTCTTGTAAATTATATGTCAACTGCGGTAGCACTGTACTGCTTAAGCCGAAAACCATGAATTTTACTGATTTGAGCGAAAGTCAAATTATATTATTATTGCAAAATTTACATATTCATGTAACCGAAAAAATTGCACTTTTTTAGTTTCAGACTTAAAGTCGATTTTCTTGTAAATTGTAAGTTAATTGCGTGAGCACTGTACCGCTTAAGCCGAAAAACATCGATTTTACTGATTTGCGTGAAAGTAAAACTATAATGTTATGGCAGGATTAACAAATTAATATAAAAAAAAGGAAAGAAATAATTGAACTTTCTCAGATTTTTACTTAAAGCCGATTTTCTTGTAAATTGTATGTTAATTACTTGAGCGCTGTACCGCTTAGGCCGAAAAACATCAATTTTACTGATTTGCGCTATAAGCAAACTTTCATTTTATTTCAGGATTAACAATTGTATGTTAATTGCTTGATCGCTGTACCGCTTAGGCCGAAATGTTATTTCAGAGTTAACAAATTAATATAACCGAAAAAATTGCACTTTCTTAGGTTTAAAATTTAAGTCCATTTTCTTGTAAATTATATGTCAACTGCGGTAGCACTGTACTGTTTAAGCCGCAAAACATCTATTTTACTGAGTTGAGCGAAAGTCAAATTATATTGTTATTGCAGAATTGACATATTCATATAACGGAAAAAATTGCACTTTTTTAGTTTCAGACTTAAAGTCGATTTTCTTGTAAATTGTAAGTTAATTGCGTGAGCACTGTACCGCTTAAGCCGAAAAACATCGATTTTACTGATTTGATCAAAGGTCAAACTTTCATATAATTTCAGGATAACCAAATTAATATAACCGAAAAAATTGCACTTTCTTAGATTTAGACTTAAAGCCGATTTTCTTGTAAATTGTATATCAGTTGCTTGAGGACTGTACATCTTAAGCCGAAAAACATGAATTTTACTGATTTGAGCACAAGTCAAATTATAATATTATTGCAAAATTTACATATTCATGTAACCGAAAAAATTGTACTTTCTTAGTTTTAGACTTAAAGTCGATTTTCTTGTAAATTGTATATCAATTGCGGTAGGACTGTACCGCTTAAGCCGAAAAACATGAATTTTATTGAATTGAGCGAAAGTAAAACTATAATGTTATGGCAGGATTAACAAATTATTATAAAAAAAAGGAAAGATATAATTGAACTTTCTTAGATTTTTACTTAAAGCCGATTTTCTTGTAAATTGTATGTTAATTACTTGAGCGCTGTACCGCTTAGGCCGAAAAACATCAATTTTACTGATTTGAAATCAAACTTTCAATTTATTTCAGGATTAACAATTGTATGCTAATTACTTGATCGCTGTACCGCTTAAGCCGAAATGTTATTTCAGGATTAACAAATTAATATAACCGAAAAAATTGCACTTTCTTAGGTTTAAAATTCAAGTCAATTTTCTTGTAAATTATATGTCAACTGCGGTAGCACTGTACTGCTTAAGCCGAAAAACATGAATTTTACTGATTTGAGCGAAAGTCAAATTATATTATTATTGCAGGATTAACAAATTAATATTACCGCAAAGGTTGCAATTTCTTAGTTTTAGACTTAAAGTCGATTTTCTTGTAAATTGTATGTCAATTGCGGTAGCACTGTACTGCTTAAGCCGAAAAACATCAATATTACTGATTTGAGCGAAAGTAAAATTATAATGTTATTGCAGAATTTACATATTCATATAACCGAGAAAATTGTACTTTCTTAGTTTTAGACTTGAAGTCGATTTGCTTCTAAATTGTATGTTAATTGCGTGAGCACTGTACCGCTTAAACCGAAAAACATGAATTTTACTGATTTGAGCGAAAGTCAAATTATATTGTTATTGCAGGATTAACAAATTAATATTACCGAAAAAGTTGCACTTTCTTAGGTTTAGACTTAAAGCCGATTTTCTTGTAAATTGTATGTCAGTTGCGTGAGCACTGTACCGCTTAAGCCGAAAAACATGAATTTTATTGATTTGAGCGAAAGTCAAATTATATTGTTATTGCAGGATTAACAAATTAATATTACCGAAAAAGTTGCACTTTCTTAGGTTTAGACTTAAAGCCGATTTTCTTGTAAATTGTATGTCAGTTGCGTGAGCACTGTACCGCTTAAGCCAAAAAACATCGATTTTACTGATTTGATCAAAAGTCAAACTTTCATATAATTTCAGGATTAACAAATTAATATAACCGAAAAAATTGCACTTTCTTAGATTTAGACTTAAAGCCGATTTTCTTGTAAATTGTATATCAGTTGCTTGAGGACTGTACCGCTTAAGCCGAAAAACATCAATTTTACTGGTTTGAGCGAAAGTCAAATTATATTGATATTGCAGAATTGACATATTTATATAACCGAAAAAATTGCATTTTCTTAGGTTTAGACTTAAAGCCGATTTTCTTGTAAATTGTATGTTAATTGCGGTAGCACTGTACTGCTTAAGCCGAAAAACATCGATTTTACTGATTTGATCAAAAGTCAAACTTTCATATAATTTCAGGATTAACAAATTAATATTACCGCAAAAGTTGCACTTTCTTAGTTTTAGACTTAAAGTCGATTTTCTTGTAAGTTGTATGTTAATTGCGGTAGCACTGTACTGCTTAAGCCGAAAAACATCGATTTTACTGATTTGATCAAAAGTCAAACTTTCATATAATTTCAGGATTAACAAATTAATATAGCCGAAAAAATTGCACTTTCTTAGATTTAGACGTAAAGCCGATTTTCTTGTAAATTGTATATCAGTCCTTGAGGACTGTACCGCTTAAGCCGAAAAACATCAATTTTACTGGGTTGAGCGAAAGTCAAATTATATTGTTATTGCAGAATTGACATATTCATATAACCGAAAAAATTGCCCTTTCTTAGGTTTAGACTTAAAGCCGATTTTCTTGTAAATTGTATGTCAATTGCGGTAGCACTGTACTGCTTAAGCCGAAAAACATAAATTTTACTGGTTTGAGCGAAAGTCAAATTATAATATTACGGCAGGATTAACAAATTAATATAAAAAAAAGAAAAGAAAAAATGGAACTTTCTTAGATTTTTACTTAAAGACGACTTTCTTGTAAATTGTATGTCAATTGCGGTAGCACTGTACTGCTTAAGCCGAAAAACATCGATTTTACTGATTTGATCAAAAGTCAAACTTTCATATAATTTCAGGATTAACAAATTAATATTACCGCAAAAGTTGCACTTTCTTAGTTTTAGACTTAAAGTCGATTTTCTTGTAAGTTGTATGTTAATTGCGGTCTCACTGTACTGCTTAAGCCGCAAACCATCGATTTTACTGATTTGCTCTTAAGTCAAACTTTCATATAATTTCAGGATTAAAAAATTAATATAACCGAAAAATTTGCACTTTCTTAGATTTAGACTTAAAGTCGATTTTCTTGTTTCTTGTATGTTAAATACTTGAGCACTGTACCGCTTAAGCCGAAAAACATGAACTTTACTGATTTGAGCGAAGTCAAATTATATTGTTATTGCAGAATTGACATACTCATATAACCGAAAAAATTGCACTTTCTTAGGTTTAGACTTAAAGCCGATTTTCTTATAAATTGTATGTCAATTGCGTGAGGACTGTACTGCTTAAGCCTAAAAACATCAATTTTACTGGTTTGAGCGAAAGTCAAATTATATTGTTATTGCAGAATTGACATATTCATATAACGGAAAAAATTGCACTTTTTTAGTTTCAGACTTAAAGTCGATTTTCTTGTAAATTGTAAGTTAATTGCGTGAGCACTGTACCGCTTAAGCCGCAAAACATCGATTTTACTGATTTGATCTAAAGTCAAACTTTCATATAATTTCAGGATTAACAAATTAATATAACCGAAAAAATTGCACTTTCTTAGGTTTAGACTTAAAGCCGATTTTCTTGTAAATTGTATGTCAGTTGCGTGAGCACTGTACCGCTTAAGCCGAAAAACATGAATTGTATTGATTTGAGCGAAAGTCAAATTATATTGTTATTGCAGGATTAACAAATTAATATTACCGAAAAAGTTGCACTTTCTTAGGTTTAGACTTAGAGTCGATTTTCTTGTAAATTCTATGTCAATTGCGGTAGCACTGTACTGCTTAAGCCGAAAAACATCGATTTTACTGATTTGATCTAAAGTCAAACTTTCATATAATTTCAGGATTAACAAATTAATATAACCGAAAAAATTGCACTTTCTTAGATTAGACTTAAAGCCGATTTTCTTGTAAATTGTATGTCAATTGCGTGAGCATTGTACCGCTCAAGCCGAAAAACATGAATATTACTGATTTGAAAGAAAGTCGAATTATGTTGTTATTGCAGGATTAACAAATTAATATCTCCGCAAAAGTTGCCCTTTCTTAGTTGTAGACTTAAAGTCGATTTTCTTGTAAATTCTATGTCAAATGCGGTAGAACTGTACTGCTTAAGCCGCAAAACATCGATTTTACTGATTTGATCTAAAGTCAAACTTTCATATAATTTCAGGATTAACAAATTAATATTACCGCAAAAGTTGCACATTCTTAGTTTTAGACTTAAAGCCGATTTTCTTGTAAATTGTATGTCAGTTGCGTGAGCACTGTACTGCTCAAGCCGAAAACCATGAATTTTACTGATATGAGCGAAAGTCAAATTATATTGCTATTGCAGGATTAACAAATAAATATTACCGCAAAAGTTGCAATTTTTTAGTTTTAGACTTAAAGTCGACTTTCTTGTAAATTGTATGTCAATTGCGGTAGCACTGTTTTGCTTTAGCCGCAAAACATCGATTTTACTGATTTGATCTAAAGTCAAACTTTCATATAATTTCAGGATTAACAAATTAATATTACCGAAAAAGTTGCACTTTCTTAGGTTTAGACTTAAAGCCGATTTTCTTGTAAATTGTATGTCAGTTGCGTGAGCACTCTACTGCTCAAGCCGAAAACCATGAATTTTACTGATATGAGCGAAAGTCAAATTATATTGCTATTGCAGGATTAACAAATAAATATTACCGCAAAAGTTGCACTTTCTTAGATTAGACTTAAAGCCGATTTTCTTGTAAATTGTACGTCAATTGCGTGAGCATTGTACCGCTCAAGCCGAAAAACATGAATATTACTGATTTGAACGAAAGTCGAATTATGTTGTTATTGCAGGATTAACAAATTAATATCACCGCAAAAGTTGCCCTTTCTTAGTTGTAGACTTAAAGTCGATTTTCTTGTAAATTCTATGTCAATTGCGGTAGAACTGTACTGCTAAAGCCGCAAAACATCGATTTTACTGATTTGATCTAAAGTCAAACTTTCATATAATTTCAGGATTAACAAATTAATATAACCGAAAAAATTGCAATTTCTTAGATTAGACTTAAAGCCGATTTTCTTGTAAATTGTATGTCAATTGCGTGAGCATTGTACCGCTCAAGCCGAAAAACATGAATATTACTGATTTGAACGAAAGTCGAATTATGTTGTTATTGCAGGATTAACAAATTAATATTACCGCAAAAGTTGCCCTTTCTTAGTTGTAGACTTAAAGTCGATTTTCTTGTAAATTGTATGTCAATTGCGGTAGCACTGTTTTGCTTTAGCCGCAAAACATCGATTTTACTGATTTGATCTAAAGTCAAACTTTCATATAATTTCAGGATTAACAAATTAATATTACCGAAAAAGTTGCACTTTCTTAGGTTTAAACTTAAAGCCGATTTTCTTGTAAATTGTATGTCAGTTGCGTGAGCACTCTACTGCTCAAGCCGAAAACCATGAATTTTACTGATATGAGCGAAAGTCAAATTATATTGCTATTGCAGGATTAACAAATAAATATTACCGCAAAAGTTGCGCTTTCTTAGATTAGACTTAAAGCCGATTTTCTTGTAAATTGTACGTCAATTGCGTGAGCATTGTACCGCTCAAGCCGAAAAACATGAATATTACTGATTTGAACGAAAGTCGAATTATGTTGTTATTGCAGGATTAACAAATTAATATCACCGCAAAAGTTGCCCTTTCTTAGTTGTAGACTTAAAGTCGATTTTCTTGTAAATTCTATGTCAATTGCGGTAGAACTGTACTGCTAAAGCCGCAAAACATCGATTTTACTGATTTGATCTAAAGTCAAACTTTCATATAATTTCAGGATTAACAAATTAATATTACCGCAAAAGTTGCACATTCTTAGTTTTAGACTTAAAGCCGATTTTCTTGTAAATTGTATGTCAGTTGCGTGAGCACTGTACTGCTCAAGCCGAAAACCATGAATTTTACTGATATGAGCGAAAGTCAAATTATATTGCTATTGCAGGATTAACAAATAAATATTACCGCAAAAGTTGCAATTTTTTAGTTTTAGACTTAAAGTCGACTTTCTTGTAAATTGTATGTCAATTGCGGTAGCACTGTTTTGCTTTAGCCGCAAAACATCGATTTTACTGATTTGATCTAAAGTCAAACTTTCATATAATTTCAGGATTAACAAATTAATATTACCGAAAAAGTTGCACTTTCTTAGGTTTAGACTTAAAGCCGATTTTCTTGTAAATTGTATGTCAGTTGCGTGAGCACTCTACTGCTCAAGCCGAAAACCATGAATTTTACTGATATGAGCGAAAGTCAAATTATATTGCTATTGCAGGATTAACAAATAAATATTACCGCAAAAGTTGCACTTTCTTAGATTAGACTTAAAGCCGATTTTCTTGTAAATTGTACGTCAATTGCGTGAGCATTGTACCGCTCAAGCCGAAAAACATGAATATTACTGATTTGAACGAAAGTCGAATTATGTTGTTATTGCAGGATTAACAAATTAATATCACCGCAAAAGTTGCCCTTTCTTAGTTGTAGACTTAAAGTCGATTTTCTTGTAAATTCTATGTCAATTGCGGTAGAACTGTACTGCTAAAGCCGCAAAACATCGATTTTACTGATTTGATCTAAAGTCAAACTTTCATATAATTTCAGGATTAACAAATTAATATAACCGAAAAAATTGCAATTTCTTAGATTAGACTTAAAGCCGATTTTCTTGTAAATTGTATGTCAATTGCGTGAGCATTGTACCGCTCAAGCCGAAAAACATGAATATTACTGATTTGAACGAAAGTCGAATTATGTTGTTATTGCAGGATTAACAAATTAATATTACCGCAAAAGTTGCCCTTTCTTAGTTGTAGACTTAAAGTCGATTTTCTTGTAAATTCTATGTCAATTGCGGTAGAACTGTACTGCTTAAGCCGCAAAACATCGATTTTACTGATTTGATCTAAAGTCAAACTTTCATATAATTTCAGGATTAACAAATTAATATAACCGAAAAAATTGCAATTTCTTAGATTAGACTTAAAGCCGATTTTCTTGTAAATTGTATGTCAATTGCGTGAGCATTGTACCGCTCAAGCCGAAAAACATGAATATTACTGATTTGAACGAAAGTCGAATTATGTTGTTATTGCAGGATTAACAAATTAATATTACCGCAAAAGTTGCCCTTTCTTAGTTGTAGACTTAAAGTCGATTTTCTTGTAAATTCTATGTCAATTGCGGTAGAACTGTACTGCTTAAGCCGCAAAACATCGATTTTACTGATTTGATCTAAAGTCAAACTTTCATATAATTTCAGGATTAACAAATTAATATAACCGAAAAAATTGCAATTTCTTAGATTAGATTTAAAGCCGATTTTCTTGTAAATTGTATGTCAGTTGCGTGAGCACTGTACTGCTCAAGCCGAAAACCATGAATTTTACTGATATGAGCAAAAGTCAAATTATATTGCTATTGCAGGATTAACAAATAAATATTACCGCAAAAGTTGCAATTTCTTAGTTTTAGACTTAAAGTCGACTTTCTTGTAAATTGTATGTCAATTGCGGTAGCACTGTTTTGCTTTAGCCGCAAAACATCGATTTTACTGATTTGATCTAAAGTCAAACTTTCATATAATTTCAGGATTAACAAATTAATATAACCGAAAAAATTGCACTTTCTTAGATTAGACATAAAGCCGATTTTCTTGTAAATTCTATGTCAATTGCGTGAGCATTGTACCGCTCAAGCCGAAAAACATGAATATTACTGATTTGAAAGAAAGTCAAATTATGTTGTTATTGCAGGATTAACAAATTAATATCACCGCAAAAGTTGCCCTTTCTTAGTTGTAGACTTAAAGTCGATTTTCTTGTAAATTCTATGTCAATTGCGGTAGAACTGTACTGCTTAAGCCGCAAAACATCGATTTTACTGATTTGATCTAAAGTCAAACTTTCATATAATTTCAGGATTAACAAATTAATATTACCGAAAAAGTTGCACTTTCTTAGTTTTAGACTTAAAGTCGATTTTCTTGTAAATTGTATGTCAATTGCGGTAGCACTGTACTGCTTAAGCCGCAAAACATCGATTTTACTGATTTGATCTAAAGTCAAACTTTCATATAATTTCAGGATTAACAAATTAATATAACCGAAAAAATTGCACTTTCTTAGGTTTAGACTTAAAGTCGATTTTCTTGTAAATTGTATGTCAATTGCGGTAGCACTGTACTGCTTAAGCCGAAAAACATCGATTTTACTGATTTGATCAAAAGTCAAACTTTCATATAATTTCAGGATTAACAAATTAATATAACCGAAAAAATTGCACTTTCTTAGATTAGACATAAAGCCGATTTTCTTGTAAATTCTATGTCAATTGCGTGAGCATTGTACCGCTCAAGCCGAAAAATATGAATATTACTGATTTGAAAGAAAGTCAAATTATGTTGTTATTGCAGGATTAACAAATTAATATCACCGCAAAAGTTGCCCTTTCTTAGTTGTAGACTTAAAGTCGATTTTCTTGTAAATTCTATGTCAATTGCGGTAGAACTGTACTGCTTAAGCCGCAAAACATCGATTTTACTGATTTGATCTAAAGTCAAACTTTCATATAATTTCAGGATTAACAAATTAATATCACCGCAAAAGTTGCCCTTTCTTAGTTGTAGACTTAAAGTCGATTTTCTTGTAAATTCTATGTCAATTGCGGTAGAACTGTACTGCTTAAGCCGCAAAACATCGATTTTACTGATTTGATCTAAAGTCAAACTTTCATATAATTTCAGGATTAACAAATTAATATAACCGAAAAAATTGCAATTTCTTAGATTAGACTTAAAGCCGATTTTCTTGTAAATTGTATGTCAATTGCGTGAGCATTGTACTGCTTAAGCCTAAAAACATCAATTTTACTGGTTTGAGCGAAAGTCAAATTATATTGTTATTGCAGAATTGACATATTCATATAACGGAAAAAATTGCACTTTTTTAGTTTCAGACTTAAAGTCGATTTTCTTGTAAATTGTAAGTTAATTGCGTGAGCACTGTACCGCTTAAGCCGCAAAACATCGATTTTACTGATTTGATCTAAAGTCAAACTTTCATATAATTTCAGGATTAACAAATTAATATAACCGAAAAAATTGCACTTTCTTAGGTTTAGACTTAAAGCCGATTTTCTTGTAAATTGTATGTCAGTTGCGTGAGCACTGTACCGCTTAAGCCGAAAAACATGAATTGTATTGATTTGAGCGAAAGTCAAATTATATTGTTATTGCAGGATTAACAAATTAATATTACCGAAAAAGTTGCACTTTCTTAGGTTTAGACTTAGAGTCGATTTTCTTGTAAATTCTATGTCAATTGCGGTAGCACTGTACTGCTTAAGCCGAAAAACATCGATTTTACTGATTTGATCTAAAGTCAAACTTTCATATAATTTCAGGATTAACAAATTAATATAACCAAAAAAATTGCACTTTCTTAGATTAGACTTAAAGCCGATTTTCTTGTAAATTGTATGTCAATTGCGTGAGCATTGTACCGCTCAAGCCGAAAAACATGAATATTACTGATTTGAACGAAAGTCGAATTATGTTGTTATTGCAGGATTAACAAATTAATATCTCCGCAAAAGTTGCCCTTTCTTAGTTGTAGACTTAAAGTCGATTTTCTTGTAAATTCTATGTCAATTGCGGTAGAACTGTACTGCTTAAGCCGCAAAACATCGATTTTACTGATTTGATCTAAAGTCAAACTTTCATATAATTTCAGGATTAACAAATTAATATTACCGCAAAAGTTGCACATTCTTAGTTTTAGACTTAAAGCCGATTTTCTTGTAAATTGTATGTCAGTTGCGTGAGCACTGTACTGCTCAAGCCGAAAACCATGAATTGTACTGATATGAGCGAAAGTCAAATTATATTGCTATTGCAGGATTAACAAATAAATATTACCGCAAAAGTTGCAATTTTTTAGTTTTAGACTTAAAGTCGACTTTCTTGTAAATTGTATGTCAATTGCGGTAGCACTGTTTTGCTTTAGCCGCAAAACATCGATTTTACTGATTTGATCTAAAGTCAAACTTTCATATAATTTCAGGATTAACAAATTAATATTACCGAAAAAGTTGCACTTTCTTAGGTTTAGACTTAAAGCCGATTTTCTTGTAAATTGTATGTCAGTTGCGTGAGCACTCTACTGCTCAAGCCGAAAACCATGAATTTTACTGATATGAGCGAAAGTCAAATTATATTGCTATTGCAGGATTAACAAATAAATATTACCGCAAAAGTTGCACTTTCTTAGATTAGACTTAAAGCCGATTTTCTTGTAAATTGTATGTCAATTGCGTGAGCATTGTACCGCTCAAGCCGAAAAACATGAATATTACTGATTTGAACGAAAGTCGAATTATGTTGTTATTGCAGGATTAACAAATTAATATCACCGCAAAAGTTGCCCTTTCTTAGTTGTAGACTTAAAGTCGATTTTCTTGTAAATTCTATGTCAATTGCGGTAGAACTGTACTGCTTAAGCCGCAAAACATCGATTTTACTGATTTGATCTAAAGTCAAACTTTCATATAATTTCAGGATTAACAAATTAATATAACCGAAAAAATTGCAATTTCTTAGATTAGACTTAAAGCCGATTTTCTTGTAAATTGTATGTCAATTGCGTGAGCATTGTACCGCTCAAGCCGAAAAACATGAATATTACTGATTTGAACGAAAGTCGAATTATGTTGTTATTGCAGGATTAACAAATTAATATTACCGCAAAAGTTGCCCTTTCTTAGTTGTAGACTTAAAGTCGATTTTCTTGTAAATTCTATGTCAATTGCGGTAGAACTGTACTGCTTAAGCCGCAAAACATCGATTTTACTGATTTGATCTAAAGTCAAACTTTCATATAATTTCAGGATTAACAAATTAATATAACCGAAAAAATTGCAATTTCTTAGATTAGACTTAAAGCCGATTTTCTTGTAAATTGTATGTCAATTGCGTGAGCATTGTACCGCTCAAGCCGAAAAATATGAATATTACTGATTTGAACGAAAGTCGAATTATGTTGTTATTGCAGGATTAACAAATTAATATTACCGCAAAAGTTGCCCTTTCTTAGTTGTAGACTTAAAGTCGATTTTCTTGTAAATTCTATGTCAATTGCGGTAGAACTGTACCGCTTAAGCCGCAAAACATCGATTTTACTGATTTGATCTAAAGTCAAACTTTCATATAATTTCAGGATTAACAAATTAATATAACCGAAAAAATTGCAATTTCTTAGATTAGACTTAAAGCCGATTTTCTTGTAAATTGTATGTCAGTTGCGTGAGCACTGTACTGCTCAAGCCGAAAACCATGAATTTTACTGATATGAGTAAAAGTCAAATTATATTGCTATTGCAGAATTAACAAATAAATATTACCGCAAAAGTTGCAATTTCTTAGTTTTAGACTTAAAGTCGACTTTCTTGTAAATTGTATGTCAATTGCGGTAGCACTGTTTTGCTTTAGCCGCAAAACATCGATTTTACTGATTTGATCTAAAGTCAAACTTTCATATAATTTCAGGATTAACAAATTAATATAACCGAAAAAATTGCACTTTCTTAGATTAGACATAAAGCCGATTTTCTTGTAAATTCTATGTCAATTGCGTGAGCATTGTACCGCTCAAGCCGAAAAACATGAATATTACTGATTTGAAAGAAAGTCAAATTATGTTGTTATTGCAGGATTAACAAATTAATATCACCGCAAAAGTTGCCCTTTCTTAGTTGTAGACTTAAAGTCGATTTTCTTGTAAATTCTATGTCAATTGCGGTAGAACTGTACTGCTTAAGCCGCAAAACATCGATTTTACTGATTTGATCTAAAGTCAAACTTTCATATAATTTCAGGATTAACAAATTAATATTACCGAAAAAGTTGCACTTTCTTAGTTTTAGACTTAAAGTCGATTTTCTTGTAAATTGTATGTCAATTGCGGTAGCACTGTACTGCTTAAGCCGCAAAACATCGATTTTACTGATTTGATCTAAAGTCAAACTTTCATATAATTTCAGGATTAACAAATTAATATAACCGAAAAAATTGCACTTTCTTAGGTTTAGACTTAAAGTCGATTTTCTTGTAAATTGTATGTCAATTGCGGTAGCACTGTACTGCTTAAGCCGAAAAACATCGATTTTACTGATTTGATCAAAAGTCAAACTTTCATATAATTTCAGGATTAACAAATTAATATAACCGAAAAAATTGCACTTTCTTAGTTTTAGACTTAAGGTCGATTTTCTTGTAAATTGTATTTCAGTTGCGTGAGCACTGTACCGCTTAAGCCGAAAAACATGAATTTTACTAATTTGAGCGAAAGTCAAATTATATTGTTATTGCAGGATTAACAAATTAATATTACCGAAAAAGCTGCACTTTCTTAGGTTTAGACTTAAAGTCGATTTTCTAGTAAATTGTATGTCAATTGCGGTAGCACTGTACTGCTTAAGCCGAAAAACATCGTTTTACTGATTTGATCAAAAGTCAAACTCTCATATAATTTCAGGATTAACAAATTAATATAACCGAAAAAATTGCACTTTCTTCGGTTTAGACTTAAACCCGATTTTCTTGTAAATTGTATGTCAGTTGCGTGAGCACTGTACTGCTCAAGCCATAAACCATGAATTTTACTGATATGAGCGAAAGTCAAATTATATTGCTATTGCAGGATTAACAAATAAATATTACCGCAAAAGTTGCAATTTCTTAGTTTTAGACTTAAAGTCGACTTTCTTGTAAATTGTATGTCAATTGCGGTAGCACTGTTTTGCTTTAGCCGCAAAACATCGATTTTACTGATTTGATCTAAAGTCAAACTTTCATATAATTTCAGGATTAACAAATTAATATAACCGAAAAAATTGCACTTTCTTAGATTAGACTTAAAGCCGATTTTCTTGTAAATTGTATATCAGTTGCGTGAGCATTGTACCGCTCAAGCCGAAAAACATGAATATTACTGATTTGAACGAAAGTCAAATTATGTTGTTATTGCAGGATTAACAAATTAATATCACCGCAAAAGTTGCCCTTTCTTAGTTGTAGACTTAAAGTCGATTTTCTTGTAAATTCTATGTCAGTTGCGTGAGCATTGTACCGCTTAAGCCGAAAAACATGAATTTTACTAATTTCAGCGAAGGTCAAATTATATTGTTATTGCAGGATTAACAAATTAATATTACCGAAAAAGTTGCACTTTCTTAGGTTTAGACTTATAGTCGATTTTCTTTTAAATTGTATGTCAATTGCGGTAGCACTGTACTGCTTAAGCCGAAAAACATCGATTTTACTGATTTGATCAAAAGTCAAACTTTCATATAATTTCAGGATTAACAAATTAATATTACCGAAAAAGTTGCACTTTCTTAGGTTTAGACTTAAAGTCGATTTTCTTGTAAATTGTATGTCAATTGCGGTAGGACTGTACCGCTTAAGCCGAAAAACAGGAATTTTATTGATTTGAGCGAAAGTCCAATTATATTGCTATTGCAGAGTTGACAAATTAATATAACCGAAAAAATTGCACTTTCTTAGATGTAGACTTAAAGCCGATTTTCTTGTAAATTGTATGTCAGTTGCGTGAGCACTGTACCGCTTAAGCCGAAAAACATCAATTTTACTGATTTGCGCTAAAAACAAACTTTCATTTTATTTCAGGATTAACAATTGTATGTTAATTACTTGAGCGCTGTACCGCTTAGGCTGAAAAACATCAATTTTACTGATTTGCGCTAAAAGCAAACTTTCATTTTATTTCAGGATTAACAATTGTATGTTACTTACTTGATCGCTGTACCGCTTAAGCCGAAATGTTATTTCAGGATTAACAAATTAAAATAACCGAAAAAATTGCAATTTCTTAGGTTTAAAATTTAAGTCCATTTTCTTGTAAATTGTATGTCAACTGCGGTAGCACTGTACTGCTTAAGCTGCAAAACATCGATTTTACAGATTTGATCTAAAGTCAAACTTTCATATAATTTCAGGATTAACAAATTAATATAACCGAAAAAATTGCACTTTCTTAGATTAGACTTAAAGCCGATTTTCTTGTAAATTGTATGTCAATTGCGTGAGCACTGTACTGCTTAAGCCGAAAAACATGAATTTTACTGATTTGAGCGAAAGTCAAAGCTTCATATAATTTCAGGATTAACAAATTAATATAACCGAAAAAATTGTACTTTCTTAGGTTTAGACTTAAAGCCGATTTTCTTGTAAATTGTATGTCAGTTGGGTGAGCACTGTACTGCTTAAGCCGCAAAACATCGATTTTACTGATTTGATCAAAAGTCAAACTTTCATATAATTTCAGGATTAACAAATTAATATTACCCCAAAAGTTGCACTTTCTTAGTTTTAGACTTAAAGTCGATTTTCTTGTAAATTGTATGTCAATTGCGGTAGCACTGTACTGCTTAAGCCGCAAAACATCGATTTTACTAGTTTGATCTAAAGTCAAACTTTCATATAATTTCAGGATTAACAAATTAATATTACCGCAAAAGTTGCACTTTCTTAGTTTTAGACTTAAAGTCGATTTTCTTGTAAATTGTATGTCAATTGCGGTAGCACTGTACTGCTTAAGCCGAAAAACATCGATTTTACTGATTTGATCAAAAGTCAAACTTTCATATAATTTCAGGATTAAAAAATTAATATTACCGAAAAAGTTGCACTTTCTTAGGTTTAGACTTAAAGTCGATTTTCTTGTAAATTGTATGTCAATTGCGGTAGGACTGTACCGCTTAAGCCGAAAAACAGGAATTTTATTGATTTGAGCGAAAGTCCAATTATATTGCTATTGCAGAGTTGACAAATTAATATAACCGAAAAAATTGCACTTTCTTAGATGTAGACTTAAAGCCGATTTTCTTGTAAATTTTATGTCAGTTGCGTGAGCACTGTACCGCTTAAGCCGAAAAACATCAATTTTACTGATTTGCGCTAAAAACAAACTTTCATTTTATTTCAGGATTAACAATTGTATGTTAATTACTTGAGCGCTGTACCGCTTAGGCTGAAAAACATCAATTTTACTGATTTGCGCTAAAAGCAAACTTTCATTTTATTTCAGGATTAACAATTGTATGTTACTTACTTGATCGCTGTACCGCTTAAGCCGAAATGTTATTTCAGGATTAACAAATTAAAATAACCGAAAAAATTGCAATTTCTTAGGTTTAAAATTTAAGTCCATTTTCTTGTAAATTGTATGTCAACTGCGGTAGCACTGTACTGCTTAAGCTGCAAAACATCGATTTTACTGATTTGATCTAAAGTCAAACTTTCATATAATTTCAGGATTAACAAATTAATATAACCGAAAAAATTGCACTTTCTTAGATTAGACTTAAAGCCGATTTTCTTGTAAATTGTATGTCAATTGCGTGAGCACTGTACTGCTTAAGCCGAAAAACATGAATTTTACTGATTTGCGCTAAAAACAAACTTTCATTTTATTTCAGGATTAACAATTGTATGTTAATTACTTGAGCGCTGTACCGCTTAGGCTGAAAAACATCGATTTTACTGATTTGATCTAAAGTCAAGCTTTCATATAATTTCAGGATTAACAAATTAATATTACCGCAAAAGTTGCACTTTCTTAGTTTTAGACTTAAAGTCGATTTTCTTGTAAATTGTATGTCAATTGCGGTAGCACTGTACTGCTTAAGCCGAAAAACATCGATTTTACTGATTTGATCAAAAGTCAAACTTTCATATAATTTCAGGATTAACAAATTAATATAACCGAAAAAATTGCACTTTCTTAGATTAGACTTAAAGCCGATTTTCTTGTAAATTGTATGTCAGTTGCGTGAGCACTGTACCGCTTAAGCCGAAAAACATGAATTTTATTGATTTGAGCGAAAGTCAAATTATATTGTTATTGCAGGATTAACAAATTAATATTACCGAAAAAGTTGCACTTTCTTAGGTTTAGACTTAAAGTCGATTTCTTGTAAATTCTATGTCAATTGCGGTAGCACTGTACTGCTTAAGCCGAAATACATCGATTTTACTGATTTGATCTAAAGTCAAACTTTCATATAATTTCAGGATTAACAAATTAATATAACCGAAAAAATTGCACTTTCTTAGATTAGACTTAAAGCCGATTTTCTTGTAAATTGTATGTCAATTGCGTGAGCATTGTACCGCTCAATCCGAAAAACATGAATATTACTGATTTGAACGAAAGTCGAATTATGTTGTTATTGCAGGATTAACAAATTAATATCACCGCAAAAGTTGCCCTTTCTTAGTTGTAGACTTAAAGTCGATTTTCTTGTAAATTTTATGTCAATTGCGGTAGAACTGTACTGCTTAAGCCGCAAAACATCGATTTTACTGATTTGATCTAAAGTCAAACTTTCATATAATTTCAGGATTAACAAATTAATATAACCGAAAAAATTGCACTTTCTTAGGTTTAGACTTAAAGCCGATTTTCTTGTAAATTGTATGTCAGTTGCGTGAGCACTGTACTGCTTAAGCTGCAAAACATCGATTTTACTGATTTGATCTAAAGTCAAGCTTTCATATAATTTCAGGATTAACAAATTAATATTACCGCAAAAGTTGCACTTTCTTAGTTTTAGACTTAAAGTCGATTTTCTTGTAAATTGTATGTCAATTGCGGTAGCACTGTACTGCTTAAGCCGAAAAACATCGATTTTACTGATTTGATCAAAAGTCAAACTTTCATATAATTTCAGGATTAACAAATTAATATAACCGAAAAAATTGCACTTTCTTAGATTAGACTTAAAGCCGATTTTCTTGTAAATTGTATGTCAATTGCGTGAGCACTGTACTGCTTAAGCCGAAAAACATGAATTTTACTGATTTGCGCTAAAAACAAACTTTCATTTTATTTCAGGATTAACAATTGTATGTTAATTACTTGAGCGCTGTACCGCTTAGGCTGAAAAACATCGATTTTACTGATTTGATCTAAAGTCAAGCTTTCATATAATTTCAGGATTAACAAATTAATATTACCGCAAAAGTTGCACTTTCTTAGTTTTAGACTTAAAGTCGATTTTCTTGTAAATTGTATGTCAATTGCGGTAGCACTGTACTGCTTAAGCCGAAAAACATCGATTTTACTGATTTGATCAAAAGTCAAACTTTCATATAATTTCAGGATTAACAAATTAATATAACCGAAAAAATTGCACTTTCTTAGATTAGACTTAAAGCCGATTTTCTTGTAAATTGTATGTCAATTGCGTGAGCACTGTACTGCTTAAGCCGAAAAACATGAATTTTACTGATTTGCGCTAAAAACAAACTTTCATTTTATTTCAGGATTAACAATTGTATGTTAATTACATGAGCGCTGTACCGCTTAGGCTGAAAAACATCGATTTTACTGATTTGATCTAAAGTCAAGCTTTCATATAATTTCAGGATTAACAAATTAATATTACCGCAAAAGTTGCACTTTCTTAGTTTTAGACTTAAAGTCGATTTTCTTGTAAATTGTATGTCAATTGCGGTAGCACTGTACTGCTTAAGCCGAAAAACATCGATTTTACTGATTTGATCAAAAGTCAAACTTTCATATAATTTCAGGATTAACAAATTAATATAACCGAAAAAATTGCACTTTCTTAGATTAGACTTAAAGCCGATTTTCTTGTAAATTGTATGTCAGTTGCGTGAGCACTGTACCGCTTAAGCCGAAAAACATGAATTTTATTGATTTGAGCGAAAGTCAAATTATATTGTTATTGCAGGATTAACAAATTAATATTACCGAAAAAGTTGCACTTTCTTAGGTTTAGACTTAAAGTCGATTTTCTTGTAAATTCTATGTCAATTGCGGTAGCACTGTACTGCTTAAGCCGAAAAACATCGATTTTACTGATTTGATCTAAAGTCAAACTTTCATATAATTTCAGGATTAAAAAATTAATATAACCGAAAAAATTGCACTTTCTTAGATTATACTTAAAGCCGATTTTCTTGTAAATTGTATCTCAATTGCGTGAGCATTGTACCGCTCAATCCGAAAAACATGAATATTACTGATTTGAACGAAAGTCGAATTATGTTGTTATTGCAGGATTAACAAATTAATATCACCGCAAAAGTTGCCCTTTCTTAGTTGTAGACTTAAAGTCGATTTTCTTGTAAATTCTATGTCAATTGCGGTAGAACTGTACTGCTTAAGCCGCAAAACATCGATTTTACTGATTTGATCTAAAGTCAAACTTTCATATAATTTCAGGATTAACAAATTAATATTACCGCAAAAGTTGCACTTTCTTAGTTTTAGACTTAAAGCCGATTTTCTTGTAAATTGTATGTCAGTTGCGTGAGCACTGTACTGCTCAAGCCGAAAACCATGAATTTTACTGATATGAGCGAAAGTCAAATTATATTGCTATTGCAGGATTAACAAATAAATATTACCGCAAAAGTTGCAATTTCTTAGTTTTAGACTTAAAGTCGACTTTCTTGTAAATTGTATGTCAATTGCGGTAGCACTGTTTTGCTTTAGCCGCAAAACATCGATTTTACTGATTTGATCTAAAGTCAAACTTTCATATAATTTCAGGATTAACAAATTAATATTACCGAAAAAGTTGCACTTTCTTAGGTTTAGACTTAAAGCCGATTTTCTTGTAAATTGTATGTCAGTTGCGTGAGTACTGTACTGCTCAAGCCGAAAACCATAAATTTTACTGATATGAGCGAAAGTCAAATTATATTGCTATTGCAGGATTAACAAATAAATATTACCGCAAAAGTTGCACTTTCTTAGATTAGACTTAAAGCCGATTTTCTTGTAAATTGTATGTCAATTGCGTGAGCATTGTACCGCTCAAGCCGAAAAACATGAATATTACTGATTTGAACGAAAGTCCAATTATGTTGTTATTGCAGGATTAACAAATTAATATCACCGCAAAAGTTGCCCTTTCTTAGCTGTAGACTTAAAGTCGATTTTCTTGTAAATTCTATGTCAATTGCGGTAGAACTGTACTGCTTAAGCCGCAAAACATCGATTTTACTGATTTGATCTAAAGTCAAACTTTCATATAATTTCAGGATTAACAAATTAATATAACCGAAAAAATTGCACTTTCTTAGATTAGACTTAAAGCCGATTTTCTTGTAAAGTGTATGTCAATTGCGTGAGCATTGTACCGCTCAAGCCGAAAAACATGAATATTACTGATTTGAACGAAAGTCGAATTATGTTGTTATTGCAGGATTAACAAATTAATATCACCGCAAAAGTTGCCCTTTCTTAGTTGTAGACTTAAAGTCGATTTTCTTGTAAATTCTATGTCAATTGCGGTAGAACTGTACTGCTTAAGCCGCAAAACATCGATTTTACTGATTTGATCTAAAGTCAAACTTTCATATAATTTCAGGATTAACAAATTAATATTACCGAAAAAGTTGCACTTTCTTAGGTTTAGACTTAAAGCCGATTTTCTTGTAAATTGTATGTCAGTTGCGTGAGCACTGTACTGCTCAAGCCGAAAACCATGAATTTTACTGATATGAGCGAAAGTCAAATTATATTGCTATTGCAGGATTAACAAATAAATATTACCGCAAAAGTTGCAATTTCTTAGTTTTAGACTTAAAGTCGACTTTCTTGTAAATTGTATGTCAATTGCGGTAGCACTGTTTTGCTTTAGCCGCAAAACATCGATTTTACTGATTTGATCTAAAGTCAAACTTTCATATAATTTCAGGATTAACAAATTAATATAACCGAAAAAATTGCACTTTCTTTGATTAGACTTAAAGCCGATTTTCTTGTAAATTGTATGTAAATTGCGTGAGCATTGTACCGCTCAAGCCGAAAAACATGAATATTACTGATTTGAACGAAAGTCAAATTATGTTGTTATTGCAGGATTAACAAATTAATATCACCGCAAAAGTTGCCCTTTCTTAGTTGAAGACTTAAAGTCGATTTTCTTGTAAATTCTATGTCAATTGCGGTAGAACTGTACTGCTTAAGCCACAAAACATCGATTTTACTGATTTGATCTAAAGTCAAACTTTCATATAATTTCAGGATTAACAAATTAATATTACCGCAAAAGTTGCACTTTCTTAGTTTTAGACTTAAAGCCGATTTTCTTGTAAATTGTATGTCAGTTGCGTGAGCACTGTACTGCTCAAGCCGAAAACCATGAATTTTACTGATATGAGCGAAAGTCAAATTATATTGCTATTGCAGGATTAACAAATAAATATTACCGCAAAAGTTGCAATTTCTTAGTTTTAGACTTAAAGTCGACTTTCTTGTAAATTGTATGTCAATTGCGGTAGCACTGTTTTGCTTTAGCCGCAAAACATCGATTTTACTGATTTGATCTAAAGTCAAACTTTCATATAATTTCAGGATTAACAAATTAATATTACCGAAAAAGTTGCACTTTCTTAGGTTTAGACTTAAAGCCGATTTTCTTGTAAATTGTATGTCAGTTGCGTGAGTACTGTACTGCTCAAGCCGAAAACCATAAATTTTACTGATATGAGCGAAAGTCAAATTATATTGCTATTGCAGGATTAACAAATAAATATTACCGCAAAAGTTGCACTTTCTTAGATTAGACTTAAAGCCGATTTTCTTGTAAATTGTATGTCAATTGCGTGAGCATTGTACCGCTCAAGCCGAAAAACATGAATATTACTGATTTGAACGAAAGTCGAATTATGTTGTTATTGCAGGATTAACAAATTAATATCACCGCAAAAATTGCCCTTTCTTAGTTGTAGACTTAAAGTCGATTTTCTTGTAAATTCTATGTCAATTGCGGTAGAACTGTACTGCTTAAGCCGCAAAACATCGATTTTACTGATTTGATCTAAAGTCAAACTTTCATATAATTTCAGGATTAACAAATTAATATAACCGAAAAAATTGCACTTTCTTAGATTAGACTTAAAGCCGATTTTCTTGTAAATTGTATGTCAATTGCGTGAGCATTGTACCGCTCAAGCCGAAAAACATGAATATTACTGATTTGAACGAAAGTCGAATTATGTTGTTATTGCAGGATTAACAAATTAATATCACCGCAAAAGTTGCCCTTTCTTAGTTGTAGACTTAAAGTCGATTTTCTTGTAAATTCTATGTCAATTGCGGTAGAACTGTACTGCTTAAGCCGCAAAACATCGATTTTACTGATTTGATCTAAAGTCAAACTTTCATATAATTTCAGGATTAACAAATTAATATTACCGAAAAAGTTGCACTTTCTTAGGTTTAGACTTAAAGCCGATTTTCTTGTAAATTGTATGTCAGTTGCGTGAGCACTGTACTGCTCAAGCCGAAAACCATGAATTTTACTGATATGAGCGAAAGTCAAATTATATTGCTATTGCAGGATTAACAAATAAATATTACCGCAAAAGTTGCAATTTCTTAGTTTTAGACTTAAAGTCGACTTTCTTGTAAATTGTATGTCAATTGCGGTAGCACTGTTTTGCTTTAGCCGCAAAACATCGATTTTACTGATTTGATCTAAAGTCAAACTTTCATATAATTTCAGGATTAACAAATTAATATAACCGAAAAAATTGCACTTTCTTAGATTAGACTTAAAGCCGATTTTCTTGTAAATTGTATGTAAATTGCGTGAGCATTGTACCGCTCAAGCCGAAAAACATGAATATTACTGATTTGAACGAAAGTCAAATTATGTTGTTATTGCAGGATTAACAAATTAATATCACCGCAAAAGTTGCCCTTTCTTAGTTGTAGACTTAAAGTCGATTTTCTTGTAAATTCTATGTCAATTGCGGTAGAACTGTACTGCTTAAGCCGCAAAACATCGATTTTACTGATTTGATCTAAAGTCAAACTTTCATATAATTTCAGGATTAACAAATTAATATTACCGAAAAAGTTGCACTTTCTTAGTTTTAGACTTAAAGTCGATTTTCTTGTAAATTGTATGTCAATTGCAGTAGCACTGTACTGCTTAAGCCGCAAAACATCGATTTTACTGATTTGATCTAAAGTCAAACTTTCATATAATTTCAGGATTAACAAATTAATATAACCGAAAAAATTGCACTTTCTTAGGTTTAGACTTAAAGTCGATTTTCTTGTAAATTGTATGTCAATTGCGGTAGCACTGTACTGCTTAAGCCGAAAAACATCGATTTTACTGATTTGATCAAAAGTCAAACTTTCATATAATTTCAGGATTAACAAATTAATATAACCGAAAAAATTGCACTTTCTTAGTTTTAGACTTAAGGTCGATTTTCTTGTAAATTGTATTTCAGTTGCGTGAGCACTGTACCGCTTAAGCCGAAAAACATGAATTTTACTAATTTGAGCGAAAGTCAAGTTATATTGTTATTGCAGGATTAACAAATTAATATTACCGAAAAAGTTGCACTTTCTTAGGTTTAGACTTAAAGTCGATTTTCTTGTAAATTGTATGTCAATTGCGGTAGCACTGTACTGCTTAAGCCGAAAAACATCGATTTTACTGATTTGATCTAAAGTCAAACTTTCATATAATTTCAGGATTAACAAATTAATATAACCGAAAAAATTGCACTTTCTTAGTTTTAGACTTAAGGTCGATTTTCTTGTAAATTGTATTTCAGTTGCGTGAGCACTGTACCGCTTAAGCCGAAAAACATGAATTTTACTAATTTGAGCGAAAGTCAAGTTATATTGTTATTGCAGGATTAACAAATTAATATTACCGAAAAAGTTGCACTTTCTTAGGTTTAGACTTAAAGTCGATTTTCTTGTAAATTGTATGTCAATTGCGGTAGCACTGTACTGCTTAAGTCGAAAAACATCGATTTTACTGATTTGATCAAAAGTCAAACTTTCATATAATTTCAGGATTAACAAATTAATATTACCGAAAAAGTTGCACTTTCTTAGGTTTAGACTTAAAGCCGATTTTCTTGTAAATTGTATGTTAGTTGCGTGAGCACTGTACTGCTCAAGCCGAAAACCATGAATTTTACTGATATGAGCGAAAGTCAAATTATATTGCTATTGCAGGATTAACAAATAAATATTACCGCAAAAGTTGCAATTTCTTAGTTTTAGACTTAAAGTCGACTTTCTTGTAAATTGTATGTCAATTGCGGTAGCACTGTTTTGCTTTAGCCGCAAAACATCGATTTTACTGATTTGATCTAAAGTCAAACTTTCATATAATTTCAGGATTAACAAATTAATATAACCGAAAAAATTGCACTTTCTTAGATTAGACTTAAAGCCGATTTTCTTGTAAATTGCGTGAGCATTGTACCGCTCAAGCCGAAAAACATGAATATTACTGATTTGAACGAAAGTCAAATTATGTTGTTATTGCAGGATTAACAAATTAATATCACCGCAAAAGTTGCCCTTTCTTAGTTGTAGACTTAAAGTCGATTTTCTTGTAAATTCTATGTCAATTGCGGTAGAACTGTACTGCTTAAGCCGCAAAACATCGATTTTACTGATTTGATCTAAAGTCAAACTTTCATATAATTTCAGGATTAACAAATTAATATTACCGAAAAAGTTGCACTTTCTTAGTTTTAGACTTAAAGTCGATTTTCTTGTAAATTGTATGTCAATTGCAGTAGCACTGTACTGCTTAAGCCGCAAAACATCGATTTTACTGATTTGATCTAAAGTCAAACTTTCATATAATTTCAGGATTAACAAATTAATATAACCGAAAAAATTGCACTTTCTTAGGTTTAGACTTAAAGTCGATTTTCTTGTAAATTGTATGTCAATTGCGGTAGCACTGTACTGCTTAAGCCGAAAAACATCGATTTTACTGATTTGATCAAAAGTCAAACTTTCATATAATTTCAGGATTAACAAATTAATATAACCGAAAAAATTGCACTTTCTTAGTTTTAGACTTAAGGTCGATTTTCTTGTAAATTGTATTTCAGTTGCGTGAGCACTGTACCGCTTAAGCCGAAAAACATGAATTTTACTAATTTGAGCGAAAGTCAAGTTATATTGTTATTGCAGGATTAACAAATTAATATTATCGAAAAAGCTGCACTTTCTTATTTTTAGACTTAAAGTCGATTTTCTTGTAAATTGTATGTCAATTGCGGTAGCACTGTACTGCTTAAGTCGAAAAACATCGATTTTACTGATTTGATCAAAAGTCAAACTTTCATATAATTTCAGGATTAACAAATTAATATAACCGAAAAAATTGCACTTTCTTAGGTTTAGACTTAAAGCCGATTTTCTTGTAAATTGTATGTCAGTTGCGTGAGCACTGTACTGCTCAAGCCAAAAACCATGAATTTTACTGATATGAGCGAAAGTCAAATTATATTGCTATTGCAGGATTAACAAATAAATATTACCGCAAAAGTTGCAATTTCTTAGTTTTAGACTTAAAGTCGACTTTCTTGTAAATTGTATGTCAATTGCGGTAGCACTGTTTTGCTTTAGCCGCAAAACATCGATTTTACTGATTTGATCTAAAGTCAAACTTTCATATAATTTCAGGATTAACAAATTAATATAACCGAAAAAATTGCACTTTCTTAGGTTTAGACTTAAAGCCGATTTTCTTGTAAATTGTATGTAAATTGCGTGAGCATTGTACCGCTCAAGCCGAAAAACATGAATATTACTGATTTGAACGAAAGTCAAATTATGTTGTTATTGCAGGATTAACAAATTAATATCACCGCAAAAGTTGCCCTTTCTTAGTTGTAGACTTAAAGTCGATTTTCTTGTAAATTCTATGTCAATTGCGGTAGAACTGTACTGCTTAAGCCGCAAAACATCGATTTTACTGATTTGATCTAAAGTCAAACTTTCATATAATTTCAGGATTAACAAATTAATATTACCGAAAAAGTTGCACTTTCTTAGGTTTAGACTTAAAGCCGATTTTCTTGTAAATTGTATGTCAGTTGCGTGAGCACTGTACTGCTCAAGCCGAAAACCATGAATTTTACTGATATGAGCGAAAGTCAAATTATATTGCTATTGCAGGATTAACAAATAAATATTACCGCAAAAGTTGCAATTTCTTAGTTTTAGACTTAAAGTCGACTTTCTTGTAAATTGTATGTCAATTGCGGTAGCACTGTTTTGCTTTAGCCGCAAAACATCGATTTTACTGATTTGATCTAAAGTCAAACTTTCATATAATTTCAGGATTAACAAATTAATATAACCGAAAAAATTGCACTTTCTTAGATTAGACTTAAAGCCGATTTTCTTGTAAATTGTATGTAAATTGCGTGAGCATTGTACCGCTCAAGCCGAAAAACATGAATATTACTGATTTGAACGAAAGTCAAATTATGTTGTTATTGCAGGATTAACAAATTAATATCACCGCAAAAGTTGCCCTTTCTTAGTTGTAGACTTAAAGTCGAGTTTCTTGTAAATTCTATGTCAATTGCGGTAGAACTGTACTGCTTAAGCCGCAAAACATCGATTTTACTGATTTGATCTAAAGTCAAACTTTCATATAATTTCAGGATTAACAAATTAATATTACCGAAAAAGTTGCACTTTCTTAGTTTTAGACTTAAAGTCGATTTTCTTGTAAATTGTATGTCAATTGCAGTAGCACTGTACTGCTTAAGCCGCAAAACATCGATTTTACTGATTTGATCTAAAGTCAAACTTTCATATAATTTCAGGATTAACAAATTAATATAACCGAAAAAATTGCACTTTCTTAGGTTTAGACTTAAAGTCGATTTTCTTGTAAATTGTATGTCAATTGCGGTAGCACTGTACTGCTTAAGCCGAAAAACATCGATTTTACTGATTTGATCAAAAGTCAAACTTTCATATAATTTCAGGATTAACAAATTAATATAACCGAAAAAATTGCACTTTCTTAGTTTTAGACTTAAGGTCGATTTTCTTGTAAATTGTATTTCAGTTGCGTGAGCACTGTACCGCTTAAGCCGAAAAACATGAATTTTACTAATTTGAGCGAAAGTCAAGTTATATTGTTATTGCAGGATTAACAAATTAATATTATCGAAAAAGCTGCACTTTCTTATTTTTAGACTTAAAGTCGATTTTCTTGTAAATTGTATGTCAATTGCGGTAGCACTGTACTGCTTAAGTCGAAAAACATCGATTTTACTGATTTGATCAAAAGTCAAACTTTCATATAATTTCAGGATTAACAAATTAATATAACCGAAAAAATTGCACTTTCTTAGGTTTAGACTTAAAGCCGATTTTCTTGTAAATTGTATGTCAGTTGCGTGAGCACTGTACTGCTCAAGCCAAAAACCATGAATTTTACTGATATGAGCGAAAGTCAAATTATATTGCTATTGCAGGATTAACAAATAAATATTACCGCAAAAGTTGCAATTTCTTAGTTTTAGACTTAAAGTCGACTTTCTTGTAAATTGTATGTCAATTGCGGTAGCACTGTTTTGCTTTAGCCGCAAAACATCGATTTTACTGATTTGATCTAAAGTCAAACTTTCATATAATTTCAGGATTAACAAATTAATATAACCGAAAAAATTGCACTTTCTTAGATTAGACTTAAAGCCGATTTTCTTGTAAATTGTATGTCAATTGCGTGAGCATTGTACCGCTCAAGCCGAAAAACATGAATATTACTGATTTGAACGAAAGTCAAATTATGTTGTTATTGCAGGATTAACAAATTAATATAACCGAAAAAATTGCACTTTCTTAGGTTTAGACTTAAAGTCGATTTTCTTGTAAATTGTATGTCAATTGCGGTAGCACTGTACTGCTTAAGTCGAAAAACATCGATTTTACTGATTTGATCAAAAGTCAAACTTTCATATAATTTCAGGATTAACAAATTAATATAACCGAAAAAATTGCACTTTCTTAGGTTTAGACTTAAAGCCGATTTTCTTGTAAATTGTATGTCAGTTGCGTGAGCACTGTACTGCTCAAGCCAAAAACCATGAATTTTACTGATATGAGCGAAAGTCAAGTTATATTGCTATTGCAGGATTAACAAATAAATATTACCGCAAAAGTTGCAATTTCTTAGTTTTAGACTTAGAGTCGACTTTCTTGTAAATTGTATGTCAATTGCGGTAGCACTGTTTTGCTTTAGCCGCAAAACATCGATTTTACTGATTTGATCTAAAGTCAAACTTTCATATAATTTCAGGATTAACAAATTAATATAACCGAAAAAATTGCACTTTCTTAGATTAGACTTAAAGCCGATTTTCTTGTAAATTGTATGTCAATTGCGTGAGCATTGTACCGCTCAAGCCGAAAAACATGAATATTACTGATTTGAACGAAAGTCAAATTATGTTGTTATTGCAGGATTAACAAATTAATATCACCGCAAAAGTTGCCCTTTCTTAGTTGTAGACTTAAAGTCGATTTTCTTGTAAATTCTATGTCAATTGCGGTAGAACTGTACTGCTTAAGCCGCAAAACATCGATTTTACTAATTTGATCTAAAGTCAAACTTTCATATAATTTCAGTATTAACAAATTAATATTACCGCAAAAGTTGCACTCTCTTAGTTTTAGACTTAAAGTCGATTTTCTTGTAAATTGTATGTCAATTGCGGTAGCACTGTACTGCTTAAGCCGCAAAACATCGATTTTACCGATTTGATCTAAAGTCAAACTTTCATATAATTTAAGGATTAACAAATTAATATAACCGAAAAAATTGCACTTTCTTAGGTTTAGACTTAAAGCCGATTTTCTTGTAAATTGTATGTCAGTTGCGTGAGCACTGTACCGCTTAAGCCGAAAAACATGAATTTTACTAATTTGAGCGAAGGTCAAATTATATTGTTATTGCAGGATTAACAAATTAATATTACCGAAAAAGTTGCACTTTCTTAGGTTTAGACTTAAAGTCGATTTTCTTTTAAATTGTATGTCAATTGCGGTAGCACTGTACTGCTTAAGCCGAAAAACATCGATTTTACTGATTTGATCTAAAGTCAAACTTTCATATAATTTCAGGATTAACAAATTAATATAAGCGAAAAAATTGCACTTTCTTAGGTTTAGACTTAAAGCCGATTTTCTTGTAAATTGTATGTCAGTTGCGTGAGCACTGTAAAGCATAAGCCGAAAAACATGAATTTTACTAATTTGAGCGAAAGTCAAATTATATTGTTATTGCAGGATTAACAAATTAATATTACCGAAAAAGTTGCACTTTCTTGGGTTTAGACTTAAAGTCGATTTTCTTGTAAATTGTATGTCAATTGCGGTAGGACTGTACCGCTTAAGCCGAAAAACATGAATTTTATTGATTTGAGCGAAAGTCCAATTATATTGCTATTGCAGAGTTGACAAATTAATATTACCGAAAAAATTGCACTTTCTTAGATGTAGACTTAAAGCCGATTTTCTTGTAAAATGTATATCAGTTGCTTGAGGTCTGTACTGCTTAAGCCGAAAAACATCAATTTTACTGGTTTGAGCGAAAGTCAAATTATATTGTTATTGCAGAATTGACATATTCATATAACCGAAAAAATTGCACTTTCTTAGATTTAGACTTAAAGCCGATTTTCTTGTAAATTGTATGTCAGTTGCGTGAGCACTGTACCGCTTAAGCCGAAAAACATCAATTTTACTGATTTGCGCTAAAAACAAACTTTCATTTTATTTCAGTATTAACAATTGTATGTTAATTACTTGAGCGCTGTACCGCTTAGGCTGAAAAACATCAATTTTACTGATTTGCGCTAAAACCAAACTTTCATTTTATTTCAGGATTAACAATTGAATGTTACTTACTTGATCGCTGTACCGCTTAAGCCGAAATGTTATTTCAGGATTAACAAATTAAAATAACCGAAAAAATTGCAATTTCTTAGGTTTAAAATTTAAGTCCATTTTCTTGTAAATTGTATGTCAACTGCGGTAGCACTGTACTGCTTAAGCTGCAAAACACCGATTTTACTGATTTGATCTAAAGTCAAACTTTCATATAATTTCAGGATTAACAAATTAATATAACCGAAAAAATTGCACTTTCTTAGATTAGACTTAAAGCCGATTTTCTTGTAAATTGTATGTCAATTTCGTGAGCACTGTACTGCTTAAGCCGAAAAACATGAATTTTACTGATTTGATCTAAAGTCAAACTTTCATATATTTTCAGGATTAACAAATTAATATTACCCCAAAAGTTGCACTTTCTTAGTTTTAGACTTAAAGTCGATTTTCTTGTAAATTGTATGTCAATTGCGGTAGCACTGTACTGCTTAAGCCGCAAAACAGCGATTTTACTGATTTGATCTAAAGTCAAACTTTCATATAATTTCAGGATTAACAAATTAATATTACCGCAAAAGTTGCACTTTCTTAGTTTTAGACTTAAAGTCGATTTTCTTGTAAATTGTATGTCAATTGCGGTAGCACTGTACTGCTTAAGCCGAAAAACATCGATTTTACTGATTTGATCAAAAGTCAAACTTTCATATAATTTCAGGATTAACAAATTAATATAACCGAAAAAATTGCACTTTCTTAGGTTTAGACTTAAAGCCGATTTTCTTGTAAATTGTATGTCAGTTGCGTGAGCACTGTACTGCTTAAGCTGCAAAACATCGATTTTACTGATTTGATCTAAAGTCAAACTTTCATATAATTTCAGGATTAACAAATTAATATTACCGCAAAAGTTGCACTTTCTTAGTTTTAGACTTAAAGTCGATTTTCTTGTAAATTGTATGTCAATTGCGGTAGCACTGTACTGCTTAAGCCGAAAAACATCGATTTTACTGATTTGATCAAAAGTCAAACTTTCATATAATTTCAGGATTAACAAATTAATATAACCGAAAAAATTGCACTTTCTTAGATTAGACTTAAGCCGATTTTCTTGTAAATTGTATGTAAATTGCGTGAGCACTGTACTGCTTAAGCCGAAAAACATGAATTTTACTGATTTGAGCGAAAGTCAAACTTTCATATAATTTCAGGATTAACAAATTAATATAACCGAAAAAATTGCACTTTCTTAGATTTAGACTTAAAGCCGATTTTCTTGTAAATTGTATGTCAGTTGCGTGAGCACTGTACCGCTTAAGCCGAAAAACATCAATTTTACTGGTTTGCGCTAAAAACAAACTTTCATTTTATTTCAGGATTAACAATTGTATGTTAATTACTTGAGCGCTGTACCGCTTAGGCTGAAAAACATCAATTTTACTGATTTGCGCTAAAAGCAAACTTTCATTTTATTTCAGGATTAACAATTGTATGTTACTTACTTGATCGCTGTACCGCTTAAGCCGAAATGTTATTTCAGGATTAACAAATTAAAATAACCGAAAAAATTGCAATTTCTTAGGTTTAAAATTTAAGTCCATTTTCTTGTAAATTGTATGTCAACTGCGGTAGCACTGTACTGCTTAAGCCGCAAAACATCGATTTTACTGATTTGATCTAAAGTCAAACTTTCATATAATTTCAGGATTAACAAATTAATATAACCGAAAAAATTGCACTTTCTTAGATTAGACTTAAAGCCGATTTTCTTGTAAATTGTATGTCAATTGCGTGAGCACTGTACTGCTTAATCCGAAAAACATGAATTTTACTGATTTGAGCGAAAGTCAAACTTTCATATAATTTCAGGATTAACAAATTAATATAACCGAAAAAATTGCACTTTCTTAGGTTTAGACTTAAAGCCGATTTTCTTGTAAATTGTATGTCAGTTGGGTGAGCACTGTACTGCTTAAGCCGCAAAACATCGATTTTACTGATTTGATCTAAAGTCAAACTTTCATATAATTTCAGGATTAACAAATTAATATAACCGAAAAAATTGCACTTTCTTAGGTTTAGACTTAAAGCCGATTTTCTTGTAAATTGTATGTCAGTTGCGTGAGCACTGTACTGCTTAAGCTGCAAAACATCGATTTTACTGATTTGATCTAAAGTCAAACTTTCATATAATTTCAGGATTAACAAATTAATATAACCGAAAAAATTGCACTTTCTTAGATTAGACTTAAAGCCGATTTTCTTGTAAATTGTATGTCAATTGCGTGAGCACTGTACTGCTTAATCCGAAAAACATGAATTTTACTGATTTGAGCGAAAGTCAAACTTTCATATAATTTCAGGATTAACAAATTAATATAACCGAAAAAATTGCACTTTCTTAGGTTTAGACTTAAAGCCGATTTTCTTGTAAATTGTATGTCAGTTGGGTGAGCACTGTACTGCTTAAGCCGCAAAACATCGATTTTACTGATTTGATCTAAAGTCAAACTTTCATATAATTTCAGGATTAACAAATTAATATAACCGAAAAAATTGCACTTTCTTAGGTTTAGACTTAAAGCCGATTTTCTTGTAAATTGTATGTCAGTTGCGTGAGCACTGTACCGCTTAAGCCGAAAAACATCAATTTTACTGGTTTGCGCTAAAAACAAACTTTCATTTTATTTCAGGATTAACAATTGTATGTTAATTACTTGAGCGCTGTACCGCTTAGGCTGAAAAACATCAATTTTACTGATTTGCGCTAAAAGCAAACTTTCATTTTATTTCAGGATTAACAATTGTATGTTACTTACTTGATCGCTGTACTGCTTAAGCCGAAATGTTATTTCAGGATTAACAAATTAAAATAACCGAAAAAATTGCAATTTCTTAGGTTTAAAATTTAAGTCCATTTTCTTGTAAATTGTATGTCAACTGCGGTAGCACTGTACTGCTTAAGCCGCAAAACATCGATTTTACTGATTTGATCTAAAGTCAAACTTTCATATAATTTCAGGATTAACAAATTAATATTACCGCAAAAATTGCACTTTCTTAGTTTTAGACTTAAAGCCGATTTTCTTGTAAATTGTATGTCAGTTGCGTGAGCACTGTACCGCTTAAGCCGAAAAACATGAATTTTACTAATTTGAGCGAAGGTCAAATTATATTGTTATTGCAGGATTAACAAATTAATATTACCGAAAAAGTTGCACTTTCTTAGGTTTAGACTTAAAGTCGATTTTCTTTTAAATTGTATGTCAATTGCGGTAGCACTGTACTGCTTAAGCCGAAAAACATCGATTTTACTGATTTGATCAAAAGTCAAACTTTCATATAATTTCAGGATTAACAAATTAATATAAGCGAAAAAATTGCACTTTCTTAGGTTTAGACTTAAAGCCGATTTTCTTGTAAATTGTATGTCAGTTGCGTGAGCACTGTAAAGCATAAGCCGAAAAACATGAATTTTACTAATTTGAGCGAAAGTCAAATTATATTGTTATTGCAGGATTAACACATTAATATTACCGAAAAAGTTGCACTTTCTTGGGTTTAGACTTAAAGTCGATTTTCTTGTAAATTGTATGTCAATTGCGGTAGGACTGTACCGCTTAAGCCGAAAAACATGAATTTTATTGATTTGAGCGAAAGTCCAATTATATTGCTATTGCAGAGTTGACAAATTAATATAACCGAAAAAATTGCACTTTCTTAGATGTAGACTTAAAGCCGATTTTCTTGTAAAATGTATATCAGTTGCTTGAGGTCTGTACTGCTTAAGCCGAAAAACATCAATTTTACTGGTTTGAGCGAAAGTCAAATTATATTGTTATTGCAGAATTGACATATTCATATAACCGAAAAAATTGCACTTTCTTAGATTTAGACTTAAAGCCGATTTTCTTGTAAATTGTATGTCAGTTGCGTGAGCACTGTACCGCTTAAGCCGAAAAACATCAATTTTACTGATTTGCGCTAAAAACAAACTTTCATTTTATTTCAGGATTAACAATTGTATGTTAATTACTTGAGCGCTGTACCGCTTAGGCTGAAAAACATCAATTTTACTGATTTGCGCTAAAACCAAACTTTCATTTTATTTCAGGATTAAAAATTGAATGTTACTTACTTGATCGCTGTACCGCTTAAGCCGAAATGTTATTTCAGGATTAACAAATTAAAATAACCGAAAAAATTGCAATTTCTTAGGTTTAAAATTTAAGTCCATTTTCTTGTAAATTGTATGTCAACTGCGGTAGCACTGTACTGCTTAAGCTGCAAAACACCGATTTTACTGATTTGATCTAAAGTCAAACTTTCATATAATTTCAGGATTAACAAATTAATATAACCGAAAAAATTGCACTTTCTTAGATTAGACTTAAAGCCGATTTTCTTGTAAATTGTATGTCAATTTCGTGAGCACTGTACTGCTTAAGCCGAAAAACATGAATTTTACTGATTTGATCTAAAGTCAAACTTTCATATAATTTCAGGATTAACAAATTAATATTACCCCAAAAGTTGCACTTTCTTAGTTTTAGACTTAAAGTCGATTTTCTGGTAATTGGATGTCAATTGCGGTAGCACTGTACTGCTTAAGCCGCAAAACAGCGATTTTACTGATTTGATCTAAAGTCAAACTTTCATATAATTTCAGGATTAACAAATTAATATTACCGCAAAAGTTGCACTTTCTTAGTTTTAGACTTAAAGTCGATTTTCTTGTAAATTGTATGTCAATTGCGGTAGCACTGTACTGCTTAAGCCGAAAAACATCGATTTTACTGATTTGATCAAAAGTCAAACTTTCATATAATTTCAGGATTAACAAATTAATATAACCGAAAAATTGCACTTTCTTAGGTTTAGACTTAAAGCCGATTTTCTTGTAAATTGTATGTCAGTTGCGTGAGCACTGTACTGCTTAAGCTGCAAACCATCGATTTTACTGATTTGATCTAAAGTCAAGCTTTCATATAATTTCAGGATTAACAAATTAATATTACCGCAAAAGTTGCACTTTCTTAGTTTTAGACTTAAAGTCGATTTCCTTGTAAATTGTATGTCAATTGCGGTAGCACTGTACTGCTTAAGCCGAAAAACATCGATTTTACTGATTTGATCAAAAGTCAAACTTTCATATAATTTCAGGATTAACAAATTAATATAACCGAAAAAATTGCACTTTCTTAGATTAGACTTAAGCCGATTTTCTTGTAAATTGTATGTAAATTGCGTGAGCACTGTACTGCTTAAGCCGAAAAACATGAATTTTACTGATTTGAGCGAAAGTCAAACTTTCATATAATTTCAGGATTAACAAATTAATATAACCGAAAAAATTGCACTTTCTTAGATTTAGACTTAAAGCCGATTTTCTTGTAAATTGTATGTCAGTTGCGTGAGCACTGTACCGCTTAAGCCGAAAAACATCAATTTTACTGGTTTGCGCTAAAAACAAACTTTCATTTTATTTCAGGATTAACAATTGTATGTTAATTACTTGAGCGCTGTACCGCTTAGGCTGAAAAACATCAATTTTACTGATTTGCGCTAAAAGCAAACTTTCATTTTATTTCAGGATTAACAATTGTATGTTACTTACTTGATCGCTGTACCGCTTAAGCCGAAATGTTATTTCAGGATTAACAAATTAAAATAACCGAAAAAATTGCAATTTCTTAGGTTTAAAATTTAAGTCCATTTTCTTGTAAATTGTATGTCAACTGCGGTAGCACTGTACTGCTTAAGCCGCAAAACATCGATTTTACTGATTTGATCTAAAGTCAAACTTTCATATAATTTCAGGATTAACAAATTAATATAACCGAAAAAATTGCACTTTCTTAGATTAGACTTAAAGCCGATTTTCTTGTAAATTGTATGTCAATTGCGTGAGCACTGTACTGCTTAATCCGAAAAACATGAATTTTACTGATTTGAGCGAAAGTCAAACTTTCATATAATTTCAGGATTAACAAATTAATATAACCGAAAAAATTGCACTTTCTTAGGTTTAGACTTAAAGCCGATTTTCTTGTAAATTGTATGTCAGTTGGGTGAGCACTGTACTGCTTAAGCCGCAAAACATCGATTTTACTGATTTGATCTAAAGTCAAACTTTCATATAATTTCAGGATTAACAAATTAATATAACCGAAAAAATTGCACTTTCTTAGGTTTAGACTTAAAGCCGATTTTCTTGTAAATTGTATGTCAGTTGCGTGAGCACTGTACTGCTTAAGCTGCAAAACATCGATTTTACTGATTTGATCTAAAGTCAAGCTTTCATATAATTTCAGGATTAACAAATTAATATTACCGCAAAAGTTGCACTTTCTTAGTTTTAGACTTAAAGTCGATTTTCTTGTAAATTGTATGTCAATTGCGGTAGCACTGTACTGCTTAAGCCGAAAAACATCGATTTTACTGATTTGATCAAAAGTCAAACTTTCATATAATTTCAGGATTAACAAATTAATATAACCGAAAAAATTGCACTTTCTTAGATTAGACTTCAGCCGATTTTCTTGTAAATTGTATGTAAATTGCGTGAGCACTGTACTGCTTAAGCCGAAAAACATGAATTTTACTGATTTGAGCGAAAGTCAAACTTTCATATAATTTCAGGATTAACAAATTAATATAACCGAAAAAATTGCACTTTCTTAGATTTAGACTTAAAGCCGATTTTCTTGTAAATTGTATGTCAGTTGCGTGAGCACTGTACCGCTTAAGCCGAAAAACATCAATTTTACTGGTTTGCGCTAAAAACAAACTTTCATTTTATTTCAGGATTAACAATTGTATGTTAATTACTTGAGCGCTGTACCGCTTAGGCTGAAAAACATCAATTTTACTGATTTGCGCTAAAAGCAAACTTTCATTTTATTTCAGGATTAACAATTGTATGTTACTTACTTGATCGCTGTACCGCTTAAGCCGAAATGTTATTTCAGGATTAACAAATTAAAATAACCGAAAAAATTGCAATTTCTTAAGTTTAAAATTTAAGTCCATTTTCTTGTAAATTGTATGTCAACTGCGGTAGCACTGTACTGCTTAAGCCGCAAAACATCGATTTTACTGATTTGATCTAAAGTCAAACTTTCATATAATTTCAGGATTAACAAATTAATATAACCGAAAAAATTGCACTTTCTTAGATTAGACTTAAAGCCGATTTTCTTGTAAATTGTATGTCAATTGCGTGAGCACTGTACTGCTTAATCCGAAAAACATGAATTTTACTGATTTGAGCGAAAGTCAAACTTTCATATAATTTCAGGATTAACAAATTAATATAACCGAAAAAATTGCAATTTCTTAGGTTTAGACTTAAAGCCGATTTTCTTGTAAATTGTATGTCAGTTGGGTGAGCACTGTACTGCTTAAGCCGCAAAACATCGATTTTACTGATTTGATCTAAAGTCAAACTTTCATATAATTTCAGGATTAACAAAGTAATATAACCGAAAAAATTGCACTTTCTTAAGTTTAGACTTAAAGCCGATTTTCTTGTAAATTGTATGTCAGTTGCGTGAGCACTGTACTGCTTAAGCTGCAAAACATCGATTTTACTGATTTGATCTAAAGTCAAGCTTTCATATAATTTCAGGATTAACAAATTAATATTACCGCAAAAGTTGCACTTTCTTAGTTTTAGACTTAAAGTCGATTTTCTTGTAAATTGTATGTCAATTGCGGTAGCACTGTACTGCTTAAGCCGAAAAACATCGATTTTACTGATTTGATCAAAAGTCAAACTTTCATATAATTTCAGGATTAACAAATTAATATAACCGAAAAAATTGCACTTTCTTAGATTAGACTTAAAGCCGATTTTCTTGTAAATTGTATGTCAATTTCGTGAGCACTGTACTGCTTAAGCCGAAAAACATGAATTTTACTGATTTGATCTAAAGTCAAACTTTCATATAATTTCAGGATTAACAAATTAATATTACCCCAAAAGTTGCACTTTCTTAGTTTTAGACTTAAAGTCGATTTTCTTGTAAATTGTATGTCAATTGCGGTAGCACTGTACTGCTTAAGCCGCAAAACAGCGATTTTACTGATTTGATCTAAAGTCAAACTTTCATATAATTTCAGGATTAACAAATTAATATTACCGCAAAAGTTGCACTTTCTTAGTTTTAGACTTAAAGTCGATTTTCTTGTAAATTGTATGTCAATTGCGGTAGCACTGTACTGCTTAAGCCGAAAAACATCGATTTTACTGATTTGATCAAAAGTCAAACTTTCATATAATTTCAGGATTAACAAATTAATATAACCGAAAAAATTGCACTTTCTTAGGTTTAGACTTAAAGCCGATTTTCTTGTAAATTGTATGTCAGTTGCGTGAGCACTGTACTGCTTAAGCTGCAAAACATCGATTTTACTGATTTGATCTAAAGTCAAGCTTTCATATAATTTCAGGATTAACAAATTAATATTACCGCAAAAGTTGCACTTTCTTAGTTTTAGACTTAAAGTCGATTTTCTTGTAAATTGTATGTCAATTGCGGTAGCACTGTACTGCTTAAGCCGAAAAACATCGATTTTACTGATTTGATCAAAAGTCAAACTTTCATATAATTTCAGGATTAACAAATTAATATAACCGAAAAAATTGCACTTTCTTAGATTAGACTTAAGCCGATTTTCTTGTAAATTGTATGTAAATTGCGTGAGCACTGTACTGCTTAAGCCGAAAAACATGAATTTTACTGATTTGAGCGAAAGTCAAACTTTCATATAATTTCAGGATTAACAAATTAATATAACCGAAAAAATTGCACTTTCTTAGATTTAGACTTAAAGCCGATTTTCTTGTAAATTGTATGTCAGTTGCGTGAGCACTGTACCGCTTAAGCCGAAAAACATCAATTTTACTGGTTTGCGCTAAAAACAAACTTTCATTTTATTTCAGGATTAACAATTGTATGTTAATTACTTGAGCGCTGTACCGCTTAGGCTGAAAAACATCAATTTTACTGATTTGCGCTAAAAGCAAACTTTCATTTTATTTCAGGATTAACAATTGTATGTTACTTACTTGATCGCTGTACCGCTTAAGCCGAAATGTTATTTCAGGATTAACAAATTAAAATAACCGAAAAAATTGCAATTTCTTAGGTTTAAAATTTAAGTCCATTTTCTTGTAAATTGTATGTCAACTGCGGTAGCACTGTACTGCTTAAGCCGCAAAACATCGATTTTACTGATTTGATCTAAAGTCAAACTTTCATATAATTTCAGGATTAACAAATTAATATAACCGAAAAAATTGCACTTTCTTAGATTAGACTTAAAGCCGATTTTCTTGTAAATTGTATGTCAATTGCGTGAGCACTGTACTGCTTAATCCGAAAAACATGAATTTTACTGATTTGAGCGAAAGTCAAACTTTCATATAATTTCAGGATTAACAAATTAATATAACCGAAAAAATTGCACTTTCTTAGGTTTAGACTTAAAGCCGATTTTCTTGTAAATTGTATGTCAGTTGGGTGAGCACTGTACTGCTTAAGCCGCAAAACATCGATTTTACTGATTTGATCTAAAGTCAAACTTTCATATAATTTCAGGATTAACAAATTAATATAACCGAAAAAATTGCACTTTCTTAGGTTTAGACTTAAAGCCGATTTTCTTGTAAATTGTATGTCAGTTGCGTGAGCACTGTACTGCTTAAGCTGCAAAACATCGATTTTACTGATTTGATCTAAAGTCAAGCTTTCATATAATTTCAGGATTAACAAATTAATATTACCGCAAAAGTTGCACTTTCTTAGTTTTAGACTTAAAGTCGATTTTCTTGTAAATTGTATGTCAATTGCGGTAGCACTGTACTGCTTAAGCCGAAAAACATCGATTTTACTGATTTGATCAAAAGTCAAACTTTCATATAATTTCAGGATTAACAAATTAATATAACCGAAAAAATTGCACTTTCTTAGATTAGACTTAAGCCGATTTTCTTGTAAATTGTATGTAAATTGCGTGAGCACTGTACTGCTTAAGCCGAAAAACATGAATTTTACTGATTTGAGCGAAAGTCAAACTTTCATATAATTTCAGGATTAACAAATTAATATAACCGAAAAAATTGCACTTTCTTAGATTTAGACTTAAAGCCGATTTTCTTGTAAATTGTATGTCAGTTGCGTGAGCACTGTACCGCTTAAGCCGAAAAACATCAATTTTACTGGTTTGCGCTAAAAACAAACTTTCATTTTATTTCAGGATTAACAATTGTATGTTAATTACTTGAGCGCTGTACCGCTTAGGCTGAAAAACATCAATTTTACTGATTTGCGCTAAAAGCAAACTTTCATTTTATTTCAGGATTAACAATTGTATGTTACTTACTTGATCGCTGTACCGCTTAAGCCGAAATGTTATTTCAGGATTAACAAATTAAAATAACCGAAAAAATTGCAATTTCTTAGGTTTAAAATTTAAGTCCATTTTCTTGTAAATTGTATGTCAACTGCGGTAGCACTGTACTGCTTAAGCCGCAAAACATCGATTTTACTGATTTGATCTAAAGTCAAACTTTCATATAGTTTCAGGATTAACAAATTAATATAACCGAAAAAATTGCACTTTCTTAGATTAGACTTAAAGCCGATTTTCTTGTAAATTGTATGTCAATTGCGTGAGCACTGTACTGCTTAATCCGAAAAACATGAATTTTACTGATTTGAGCGAAAGTCAAACTTTCATATAATTTCAGGATTAACAAATTAATATAACCGAAAAAATTGCAATTTCTTAGGTTTAGACTTAAAGCAGATTTTCTTGTAAATTGTATGTCAGTTGGGTGAGCACTGTACTGCTTAAGCCGCAAAACATCGATTTTACTGATTTGATCTAAAGTCAAACTTTCATATAATTTCAGGATTAACAAATTAATATAACCGAAAAAATTGCACTTTCTTAAGTTTAGACTTAAAGCCGATTTTCTTGTAAATTGTATGTCAGTTGCGTGAGCACTGTACTGCTTAAGCTGCAAAACATCGATTTTACTGATTTGATCTAAAGTCAAGCTTTCATATAATTTCAGGATTAACAAATTAATATTACCGCAAAAGTTGCACTTTCTTAGTTTTAGACTTAAAGTCGATTTTCTTGTAAATTGTATGTCAATTGCGGTAGCACTGTACTGCTTAAGCCGAAAAACATCGATTTTACTGATTTGATCAAAAGTCAAACTTTCATATAATTTCAGGATTAACAAATTAATATAACCGAAAAAATTGCACTTTCTTAGATTAGACTTAAGCCGATTTTCTTGTAAATTGTATGTAAATTGCGTGAGCACTGTACTGCTTAAGCCGAAAAACATGAATTTTACTGATTTGAGCGAAAGTCAAACTTTCATATAATTTCAGGATTAACAAATTAATATAACCGAAAAAATTTCACTTTCTTAGATTAGACTTAAAGCCGATTTTCTTGTAAATTGTATGTCAATTGCGTGAGCACTGTACTGCTTAATCCGAAAAACATGAATTTTACTGATTTGAGCGAAATTCAAACTTTCATATAATTTCAGGATTAACAAATTAATATTACCGCAAAAGTTGCACTTTCTTAGTTTTAGACTTAAAGTCGATTTTCTTGTAAATTGTATGTCAATTGCGGTTGCACTGTACTGCTTAAGCCGCAAAACATCGATTTTACTGATTTGATCTAAAGTCAAACTTTCATATAATTTCAGGATTAACAAATTAATATTACCCCAAAAGTTGCACTTTCTTAGTTTTAGACTTAAAGTCGATTTTCTTGTAAATTGTATGTCAATTGCGGTAGCTCTGTACTGCTTAAGCCGCAAAACATCGATTTTACTGATTTGATCTAAAGTAAAACTTTCCTATAATTTCAGGATTAACAAATTAATATAACCGAAAAAATTGCACTTTCTTAGGTTTAGACTTAAAGCTGATTTTCTTGTAAATTGTATGTCAGTTGCGTGAGCACTGTACTGCTTAAGCCGCAAAACATCGATTTTACTGATTTCATCTAAAGTCAAACTTTCATATAATTTCAGGATTAACAAATTAATATAACCGAAAAAATTTCACTTTCTTAGATTAGACTTAAAGCCGATTTTCTTGTAAATTGTATGTCAATTGCGTGAGCACTGTACTGCTTAATCCGAAAAACATGAATTTTACTGATTTGAGCGAAATTCAAACTTTCATATAATTTCAGGATTAACAAATTAATATAACCGAAAAAATTGCACTTTCTTAGATTTAGACTTAAAGCCGATTTTCTTGTAAATTGTATGTCAGTTGCGTGAGCACTGTACCGCTTAAGCCGAAAAACATCAATTTTACTGGTTTGCGCTAAAAACAAACTTTCATTTTATTTCAGGATTAACAATTGTATGTTAATTACTTGAGCGCTGTACCGCTTAGGCTGAAAAACATCAATTTTACTGATTTGCGCTAAAAGCAAACTTTCATTTTATTTCAGGATTAACAATTGTATGTTACTTACTTGATCGCTGTACCGCTTAAGCCGAAATGTTATTTCAGGATTAACAAATTAAAATAACCGAAAAAATTGCAATTTCTTAGGTTTAAAATTTAAGTCCATTTTCTTGTAAATTGTATGTCAACTGCGGTAGCACTGTACTGCTTAAGCCGCAAAACATCGATTTTACTGATTTGATCTAAAGTCAAACTTTCATATAGTTTCAGGATTAACAAATTAATATAACCGAAAAAATTGCACTTTCTTAGATTAGACTTAAAGCCGATTTTCTTGTAAATTGTATGTCAATTGCGTGAGCACTGTACTGCTTAATCCGAAAAACATGAATTTTACTGATTTGAGCGAAAGTCAAACTTTCATATAATTTCAGGATTAACAAATTAATATAACCGAAAAAATTGCAATTTCTTAGGTTTAGACTTAAAGCAGATTTTCTTGTAAATTGTATGTCAGTTGGGTGAGCACTGTACTGCTTAAGCCGCAAAACATCGATTTTACTGATTTGATCTAAAGTCAAACTTTCATATAATTTCAGGATTAACAAATTAATATAACCGAAAAAATTGCACTTTCTTAAGTTTAGACTTAAAGCCGATTTTCTTGTAAATTGTATGTCAGTTGCGTGAGCACTGTACTGCTTAAGCTGCAAAACATCGATTTTACTGATTTGATCTAAAGTCAAGCTTTCATATAATTTCAGGATTAACAAATTAATATTACCGCAAAAGTTGCACTTTCTTAGTTTTAGACTTAAAGTCGATTTTCTTGTAAATTGTATGTCAATTGCGGTAGCACTGTACTGCTTAAGCCGAAAAACATCGATTTTACTGATTTGATCAAAAGTCAAACTTTCATATAATTTCAGGATTAACAAATTAATATAACCGAAAAAATTGCACTTTCTTAGATTAGACTTAAGCCGATTTTCTTGTAAATTGTATGTAAATTGCGTGAGCACTGTACTGCTTAAGCCGAAAAACATGAATTTTACTGATTTGAGCGAAAGTCAAACTTTCATATAATTTCAGGATTAACAAATTAATATAACCGAAAAAATTTCACTTTCTTAGATTAGACTTAAAGCCGATTTTCTTGTAAATTGTATGTCAATTGCGTGAGCACTGTACTGCTTAATCCGAAAAACATGAATTTTACTGATTTGAGCGAAATTCAAACTTTCATATAATTTCAGGATTAACAAATTAATATTACCGCAAAAGTTGCACTTTCTTAGTTTTAGACTTAAAGTCGATTTTCTTGTAAATTGTATGTCAATTGCGGTTGCACTGTACTGCTTAAGCCGCAAAACATCGATTTTACTGATTTGATCTAAAGTCAAACTTTCATATAATTTCAGGATTAACAAATTAATATTACCCCAAAAGTTGCACTTTCTTAGTTTTAGACTTAAAGTCGATTTTCTTGTAAATTGTATGTCAATTGCGGTAGCTCTGTACTGCTTAAGCCGCAAAACATCGATTTTACTGATTTGATCTAAAGTAAAACTTTCCTATAATTTCAGGATTAACAAATTAATATAACCGAAAAAATTGCACTTTCTTAGGTTTAGACTTAAAGCTGATTTTCTTGTAAATTGTATGTCAGTTGCGTGAGCACTGTACTGCTTAAGCCGCAAAACATCGATTTTACTGATTTCATCTAAAGTCAAACTTTCATATAATTTCAGGATTAACAAATTAATATAACCGAAAAAATTTCACTTTCTTAGATTAGACTTAAAGCCGATTTTCTTGTAAATTGTATGTCAATTGCGTGAGCACTGTACTGCTTAATCCGAAAAACATGAATTTTACTGATTTGAGCGAAATTCAAACTTTCATATAATTTCAGGATTAACAAATTAATATAACCGAAAAAATTGCACTTTCTTAGGTTTAGACTTAAAGCCGATTTTCTTGTAAATTGTATGTCAGTTGGGTGAGCACTGTACTGCTTAAGCCGCAAAACATCGATTTTACTGATTTGATCTAAAGTCAAACTTTCATATAATTTCAGGATTAACAAATTAATATTACCCCAAAAGTTGCACTTTCTTAGTTTTAGACTTAAAGTCGATTTTCTTGTAAATTGTATGTCAATTGCGGTAGCTCTGTACTGCTTAAGCCGCAAAACATCGATTTTACTGATTTGATCTAAAGTAAAACTTTCCTATAATTTCAGGATTAACAAATTAATATAACCGAAAAAATTGCACTTTCTTAGGTTTAGACTTAAAGCCGATTTTCTTGTAAATTGTATGTCAGTTGCGTGAGCACTGTACTGCTTAAGCCGCAAAACATCGATTTTACTGATTTGATCTAAAGTCAAACTTTCATATAATTTCAGGATTAACAAATTAATATTACCGCAAAAGTTGCACTTTCTTAGTTTTAGACTTAAAGTCGATTTTCTTGTAAATTGTATGTCAATTGCGGTAGCACTATACTGCTTAAGCCGCAAAACATCGATTTTACTGATTTGCGCTAAAAACAAACTTTCATTTTATTTCAGGATTAACAATTGTATGTTAATTACTTGAGCGCTGTGCCGCTTAGGCCGAAAAACATAAATTTTACTGATTTGCGCTAAAAGCAAACTTTCATTTTATTTCAGGATTAACAATTGTATGTTACTTACTTGATCGCTGTACCGCTTAAGCCGAAATGTTATTTCAGGATTAACAAATTAAAATAACCGAAAAAATTGCAATTTCTTAGGTTTAAAATTTAAGTCCATTTTCTTGTAAATTGTATGTCAACTGCGGTAGCACTGTACTGCTTAAGCCGCAAAACATCGATTTTACTGATTTGATCTAAAGTCAAACTTTCATATAATTTCAGGATTAACAAATTAATATTACCGCAAAAGTTGCACTTTCTTAGTTTTAGACTTAAAGTCGATTTTCTTGTAAATTGTATGTCAATTGCGGTAGCACGGTACTGCTTGAGCCGCAAAACATCGATTTTACTTATTTGATCTAAAGTCAAACTTTCATATAATTTCAGGATTAACAAATTAATATAACCGAAAAAATTGCACTTTCTTAGGTTTAGACTTAAAGCCGATTTTCTTGTAAATTGTATGTCAGTTGCGTGAGCACTGTACCTCTTAAGCCGAAAAACAAGAATTTTACTAATTTGAGGGAAAGTCAAATTATATTGTTATTGCAGGATTAACAAATTAATATCGATTTTACTGATTTGATCTAAAGTCAAACTTTCATATAATTTCAGGATTAACAAATTAATATAACCGAAAAAATTGCACTTTCTTAGATTAGACTTAAAGTCGATTTTCTTGTAATTTGTATGTCAATTGCGGGAGCATTGTACCGCTCAAGCCGAAAAACATGAATTTTACTGATTTGAACGAAAGTCAAATTATGTTGTTATTGCAGGATTAACAAATTAATATTACCGCAAACGTTGCACTTTCTTAGTTGTAGACTTAAAGTCGATTTTCTTGTAAATTCTATGTCAATTGCGGTAGCACTGTACTGCTTAAGCCGAAAAACATGAATTTTACTAAATTGAGCGAAAGTCAAATTATATTGTTATTGCAGGATTAACAAATTAATATTACCGAAAAAGTTGCACTTTCTTAGGTTTAGACTTAAAGTCGATTTTCTTGTAAATTGTATGTCAATTGCGGTAGCACTGTACTGCTTAAGCCGAAAAACATCGATTTTACTGATTTGATCAAAAGTCAAACTTTCATATAATTTCAGGATTAACAAATTAATATAACCGAAAAAATTGCACTTTCTTAGGTTTAGACTTAAAGCCGATTTTCTTGTAAATTGTATGTCAGTTGCGTGAGCACTGTAAAGCTTAAGCCGAAAAACATGAATTTTACTAATTTGAGCGAAAGTCAAATTATATTATTATTGCAGGATTAACAAATTAATATTACCGAAAAAGTTGCACTTTCTTAGGTTTAGACTTAAAGTCGATTTTCTTGTAAATTGTATGTCAATTGCGGTAGGACTGTACCGCTTAAGCCGAAAAACATGACTTTTATTGATTTGAGCGAAAGTCCAATTATATTGCTATTGCAGAGTTGACAAATTAATATAACCGAAAAAATTGCACTTTCTTAGATGTAGACTTAAAGCCGATTTTCTTGTAAAATGTATATCAGTTGCTTGAGGACTGTACTGCTTACTCCGAAAAACATCAATTTTACTGGTTTGAGCGAAAGTCAAATTATATTGTTATTGCAGAATTGACATATTCATATAACCGAAAAAATTGCACTTTCATAGATTTAGACTTAAAGCCGATTTTCTTGTAAATTGTATGTCAGTTGCGTGAGCACTGTACCGCTTAAGCCGAAAAACATCAATTTTTTTGATTTGCGCTAAAAACAAACTTTCATTTTATTTCAGGATTAACAATTGTATGTTAATTACTTGAGCGCTGTACCGCTTAGGCCGAAAAACATCAATTTTACTGATTTGCGCTAAAAGAAAACTTTCATTTTATTTCAGGATTAACAATTGTATGTTACTTACTTGATCGCTGTACCGCTTAAGCCGAAATGTTATTTCAGGATTAACAAATTAAAATAACCGAAAAAATTGCAATTTCTTAGGTTTAAAATTTAAGTCCATTTTCTTGTAAATTGTATGTCAACTGCGGTAGCACTGTACTGCTTAAGCCGCAAAACATCGATTTTACAGTTTTGATCTAAAGTCAAACTTTCATATAATTTCAGGATTAACAAATTAATATAACCGAAAAAATTGCACTTTCTTAGATTAGACTTAAAGCCGATTTTCTTGTAAATTGTATGTCAATTGCGTGAGCACTGTACTGCTTAAGCCGAAAAACATGAATTTTACTGATTTGAGCGAAAGTCAAATTATATTGTTATTGCAGGATTAACAAATTAATATTACCGCAAAAGTTGCACTTTCTTAGTTTTAGACTTAAAGTCGATTTTCTTGTAAATTGTATATCAATTGCGGTAGCACTGTACTGCTTAAGCCGCAAAACATCGATTTTACTGATTTGATCTAAAGTCAAACTTTCATATAATTTCAGGATTAAAAAATTAATATAACCGAAAAAATTGCACTTTCTTAGATTAGACTTAAAGCCGATTTTCTTGTAAATTGTATATCAGTTGCGTGAGCATTGTACTGCTTAAGCCGAAAAACATGAATTTTACTGATTTGAGCGAAAGTCAAATTATGTTGTTATTGCAGGATTAACAAATTAGTATTACCGCAAAAGTTGCACTTTCTTAGTTTTAGACTTAAAGGCGATTTTCTTTTAAATTGTATATCAATTGCGGTAGCACTGTACTGCTTAAGCCGCAAAACAGCCATTTTACTGATTTGATCTAAAGTCAAACTTTCATATAATTTCAGGATTAACAAATTAATATAACCGAAAAAATTGCACTTTCTTAGATTAGACTTAAAGTCGATTTTCTTGTAAATTGTATGTCAATTGCGGGAGCATTGTACCGCTCAAGCCGAAAAACATGAATTTTACTGATTTGAACGAAAGTCAAATTATGTTGTTATTGCAGGATTAACAAATTAATATTACCGAAAAAGTTGCACTTTCTTAGGTTTAGACTTAAAGTCGATTTTCTTGTAAATTGTATGTCAATTGCGGTAGCACTGTACTGCTTAAGCCGAAAAACATCGATTTTACTGATTTGATCAAAAGTCAAACTTTCATATAATTTCAGGATTAACAAATTAATATAACCGAAAAAATTGCACTTTCTTAGGTTTAGACTTAAAGCCGATTTTCTTGTAAATTGTATGTCAGTTGCGTGAGCACTGTAAAGCTTAAGCCGAAAAACATGAATTTTACTAATTTGAGCGAAAGTCAAACTTTCATATAATTTCAGGATTAACAAATTAATATAACCGAAAAAATTGCACTTTCTTAGGTTTAGACTTAAAGCCGATTTTCTTGTAAATTGTATGTCAGTTGCGTGAGCACTGTAAAGCTTAAGCCGAAAAACATGAATTTTACTAATTTGAGCGAAAGTCAAATTATATTATTATTGCAGGATTAACAAATTAATATTACCGAAAAAGTTGCACTTTCTTAGGTTTAGACTTAAAGTCGATTTTCTTGTAAATTGTATGTCAATTGCGGTAGGACTGTACCGCTTAAGCCGAAAAACATGACTTTTATTGATTTGAGCGAAAGTCCAATTATATTGCTATTGCAGAGTTGACAAATTAATATAACCGAAAAAATTGCACTTTCGTAGATGTAGACTTAAAGCCGATTTTCTTGTAAAATGTATATCAGTTGCTTGAGGACTGTACTGCTTACTCCGAAAAACATGAATTTTACTGATTTGAACGAAAGTCAAATTATGTTGTTATTGCAGGATTAACAAATTAATATTACCGAAAAAGTTGCACTTTCTTAGGTTTAGACTTAAAGCCGATTTTCTTGTAAATTGTATGTCAGTTGCGTGAGCACTGTACCGCTTAAGCCGAAAAACATCAATTTTACTGGTTTGCGCTAAAAACAAACTTTCATTTTATTTCAGGATTAACAATTGTATGTTAATTACTTGAGCGCTGTACCGCTTAGGCTGAAAAACATCAATTTTACTGATTTGCGCTAAAAGCAAACTTTCATTTTATTTCAGGATTAACAATTGTATGTTACTTACTTGATCGCTGTACCGCTTAAGCCGAAATGTTATTTCAGGATTAACAAATTAAAATAACCGAAAAAATTGCAATTTCTTAGGTTTAAAATTTAAGTCCATTTTCTTGTAAATTGTATGTCAACTGCGGTAGCTCTGTACTGCTTAAGCCGCAAAACATCGATTTTACTGATTTGATCTAAAGTAAAACTTTCCTATAATTTCAGGATTAACAAATTAATATAACCGAAAAAATTGCACTTTCTTAGATTAGACTTAAGCCGATTTTCTTGTAAATTATATGTAAATTGCGTGAGCACTGTACTGCTTAAGCCGAAAAACATGAATTTTACTGATTTGAGCGAAAGTCAAACTTTCATATAATTTCAGGATTAACAAATTAATATTACCGCAAAAGTTGCACTTTCTTAGTTTTAGACTTAAAGTCGATTTTCTTGTAAATTGTATGTCAATTGCGGTAGCACTGTACTGCTTAAGCCGAAAAACATCGATTTTACTGATTTGATCAAAAGTCAAACTTTCATATAATTTCAGGATTAACAAATTAATATAACCGAAAAAACTGCACTTTCTTGATTAGACTTAAGCCGATTTTCTTGTAAATTGTATGTAAATTGCGTGAGCACTGTACTGCTTAAGCCGAAAAACATGAATTTTACTGATTTGAGCGAAAGTCAAACTTTCATATAATTTCAGGATTAACAAATTAATATAACCGAAAAAATTGCACTTTCTTAGATTTAGACTTAAAGCTGATTTTCTTGTAAATTGTATGTCAGTTGCGTGAGCACTGTACCGCTTAAGCCGAAAAACATCAAATTTACTGGTTTGCGCTAAAAACAAACTTTCATTTTATTTCAGGATTAACAATTGTATGTTAATTACTTGAGCGCTGTACCGCTTAGGCTGAAAAACATCAATTTTACTGATTTGCGCTAAAAGCAAACTTTCATTTTATTTCAGGATTAACAATTGTATGTTACTTACTTGATCGCTGTACCGCTTAAGCCGAAATGTTATTTCAGGATTAACAAATTAAAATAACCGAAAAAATTGCAATTTCTTAGGTTTAAAATTTAAGTCCATTTTCTTGTAAATTGTATGTCAACTGCGGTAGCTCTGTACTGCTTAAGCCGCAAAACATCGATTTTACTGATTTGATCTAAAGTAAAACTTTCCTATAATTTCAGGATTAACAAATTAATATAACCGAAAAAATTGCACTTTCTTAGATTAGACTTAAGCCGATTTTCTTGTAAATTATATGTAAATTGCGTGAGCACTGTACTGCTTAAGCCGAAAAACATGAATTTTACTGATTTGAGCGAAAGTCAAACTTTCATATAATTTCAGGATTAACAAATTAATATAACCGAAAAAATTGCACTTTCTTAGATTTAGACTTAAAGCCGATTTTCTTGTAAATTGTATGTCAGTTGCGTGAGCACTGTACTGCTTAAGCTGCAAAACATCGATTTTACTGATTTGATCTAAAGTCAAGCTTTCATATAATTTCAGGATTAACAAATTAATATTACCGCAAAAGTTGCACTTTCTTAGTTTTAGACTTAAAGTCGATTTTCTTGTAAATTGTATGTCAATTGCGGTAGCACTGTACTGCTTAAGCCGAAAAACATCGATTTTACTGATTTGATCAAAAGTCAAACTTTCATATAATTTCAGGATTAACAAATTAATATAACCGAAAAAATTGCACTTTCTTAGATTAGACTTAAGCCGATTTTCTTGTAAATTGTATGTAAATTGCGTGAGCACTGTACTGCTTAAGCCGAAAAACATGAATTTTACTGATTTGAGCGAAAGTCAAACTTTCATATAATTTCAGGATTAACAAATTAATATAACCGAAAAAATTTCACTTTCTTAGATTAGACTTAAAGCCGATTTTCTTGTAAATTGTATGTCAATTGCGTGAGCACTGTACTGCTTAATCCGAAAAACATGAATTTTACTGATTTGAGCGAAATTCAAACTTTCATATAATTTCAGGATTAACAAATTAATATTACCGCAAAAGTTGCACTTTCTTAGTTTTAGACTTAAAGTCGATTTTCTTGTAAATTGTATGTCAATTGCGGTTGCACTGTACTGCTTAAGCCGCAAAACATCGATTTTACTGATTTGATCTAAAGTCAAACTTTCATATAATTTCAGGATTAACAAATTAATATTACCCCAAAAGTTGCACTTTCTTAGTTTTAGACTTAAAGTCGATTTTCTTGTAAATTGTATGTCAATTGCGGTAGCTCTGTACTGCTTAAGCCGCAAAACATCGATTTTACTGATTTGATCTAAAGTAAAACTTTCCTATAATTTCAGGATTAACAAATTAATATAACCGAAAAAATTGCACTTTCTTAGGTTTAGACTTAAAGCCGATTTTCTTGTAAATTGTATGTCAGTTGCGTGAGCACTGTACTGCTTAAGCCGCAAAACATCGATTTTACTGATTTGATCTAAAGTCAAACTTTCATATAATTTCAGGATTAACAAATTAATATAACCGAAAAAATTTCACTTTCTTAGATTAGACTTAAAGCCGATTTTCTTGTAAATTGTATGTCAATTGCGTGAGCACTGTACTGCTTAATCCGAAAAACATGAATTTTACTGATTTGAGCGAAATTCAAACTTTCATATAATTTCAGGATTAACAAATTAATATAACCGAAAAAATTGCACTTTCTTAGGTTTAGACTTAAAGCCGATTTTCTTGTAAATTGTATGTCAGTTGGGTGAGCACTGTACTGCTTAAGCCGCAAAACATCGATTTTACTGATTTGATCTAAAGTCAAACTTTCATATAATTTCAGGATTAACAAATTAATATTACCCCAAAAGTTGCACTTTCTTAGTTTTAGACTTAAAGTCGATTTTCTTGTAAATTGTATGTCAATTGCGGTAGCTCTGTACTGCTTAAGCCGCAAAACATCGATTTTACTGATTTGATCTAAAGTAAAACTTTCCTATAATTTCAGGATTAACAAATTAATATAACCGAAAAAATTGCACTTTCTTAGGTTTAGACTTAAAGCCGATTTTCTTGTAAATTGTATGTCAGTTGCGTGAGCACTGTACTGCTTAAGCCGCAAAACATCGATTTTACTGATTTGATCTAAAGTCAAACTTTCATATAATTTCAGGATTAACAAATTAATATTACCGCAAAAGTTGCACTTTCTTAGTTTTAGACTTAAAGTCGATTTTCTTGTAAATTGTATGTCAATTGCGGTAGCACTGTACTGCTTAAGCCGCAAAACATCGATTTTACTGATTTGCGCTAAAAACAAACTTTCATATAATTTCAGGATTAACAAATTAATATTACCCCAAAAGTTGCACTTTCTTAGTTTTAGACTTAAAGTCGATTTTCTTGTAAATTGTATGTCAATTGCGGTAGCTCTGTACTGCTTAAGCCGCAAAACATCGATTTTACTGATTTGATCTAAAGTAAAACTTTCCTATAATTTCAGGATTAACAAATTAATATAACCGAAAAAATTGCACTTTCTTAGGTTTAGACTTAAAGCCGATTTTCTTGTAAATTGTATGTCAGTTGGGTGAGCACTGTACTGCTTAAGCCGCAAAACATCGATTTTACTGATTTGATCTAAAGTCAAACTTTCATATAATTTCAGGATTAACAAATTAATATTACCCCAAAAGTTGCACTTTCTTAGTTTTAGACTTAAAGTCGATTTTCTTGTAAATTGTATGTCAATTGCGGTAGCTCTGTACTGCTTAAGCCGCAAAACATCGATTTTACTGATTTGATCTAAAGTAAAACTTTCCTATAATTTCAGGATTAACAAATTAATATAACCGAAAAAATTGCACTTTCTTAGGTTTAGACTTAAAGCCGATTTTCTTGTAAATTGTATGTCAGTTGCGTGAGCACTGTACTGCTTAAGCCGCAAAACATCGATTTTACTGATTTGATCTAAAGTAAAACTTTCCTATAATTTCAGGATTAACAAATTAATATAACCGAAAAAATTGCACTTTCTTAGGTTTAGACTTAAAGCCGATTTTCTTGTAAATTGTATGTCAGTTGCGTGAGCACTGTACTGCTTAAGCCGCAAAACATCGATTTTACTGATTTGATCTAAAGTCAAACTTTCATATAATTTCAGGATTAACAAATTAATATTACCGCAAAAGTTGCACTTTCTTAGTTTTAGACTTAAAGTCGATTTTCTTGTAAATTGTATGTCAATTGCGGTAGCACTGTACTGCTTAAGCCGCAAAACATCGATTTTACTGATTTGCGCTAAAAGCAAACTTTCATTTTATTTCAGGATTAACAATTGTATGTTACTTACTTGATCGCTGTACCGCTTAAGCCGAAATGTTATTTCAGGATTAACAAATTAAAATAACCGAAAAAATTGCAATTTCTTAGGTTTAAAATTTAAGTCCATTTTCTTGTAAATTGTATGTCAACTGCGGTAGCACTGTACTGCTTAAGCCGCAAAACATCGATTTTACTGATTTGATCTAAAGTCAAACTTTCATATAATTTCAGGATTAACAAATTAATATTACCGCAAAAGTTGCACTTTCTTAGTTTTAGACTTAAAGTCGATTTTCTTGTAAATTGTATGTCAATTGCGGTAGCACTGTACTGCTTAAGCCGCAAAACATCGATTTTACTGATTTGCGCTAAAAGCAAACTTTCATTTTATTTCAGGATTAACAATTGTATGTTACTTACTTGATCGCTGTACCGCTTAAGCCGAAATGTTATTTCAGGATTAACAAATTAAAATAACCGAAAAAATTGCAATTTCTTAGGTTTAAAATTTAAGTCCATTTTCTTGTAAATTGTATGTCAATTGCGGTAGCACGGAACTGCTTGAGCCGCAAAACATCGATTTTACTTATTTGATCTAAAGTCAAACTTTCATATAATTTCAGGATTAACAAATTAATATAACCGAAAAAATTGCACTTTCTTAGGTTTAGACTTAAAGCCGATTTTCTTGTAAATTGTATGTCAGTTGCGTGAGCACTGTACCGCTTAAGCCGAAAAACAAGAATTTTACTAATTTGAGGGAAAGTCAAATTATATTGTTATTGCAGGATTAACAAATTAATATCGATTTTACTGATTTGATCTAAAGTCAAACTTTCATATAATTTCAGGATTAACAAATTAATATAACCGAAAAAATTGCACTTTCTTAGATTAGACTTAAAGTCGATTTTCTTGTAAATTGTATGTCAATTGCGGGAGCATTGTACCGCTCAAGCCGAAAAACATGAATTTTACTGATTTGAACGAAAGTCAAATTATGTTGTTATTGCAGGATTAACAAATTAATATTACCGCAAACGTTGCACTTTCTTAGTTGTAGACTTAAAGTCGATTTTCTTGTAAATTCTATGTCAATTGCGGTAGCACTGTACTGCTTAAGCCGAAAAACATGAATTTTACTAAATTGAGCGAAAGTCAAATTATATTGTTATTGCAGGATTAACAAATTAATATTACCGAAAAAGTTGCACTTTCTTAGGTTTAGACTTAAAGTCGATTTTCTTGTAAATTGTATGTCAATTGCGGTAGCACTGTACTGCTTAAGCCGAAAAACATCGATTTTACTGATTTGATCAAAAGTCAAACTTTCATATAATTTCAGGATTAACAAATTAATATAACCGAAAAAATTGCACTTTCTTAGGTTTAGACTTAAAGCCGATTTTCTTGTAAATTGTATGTCAGTTGCGTGAGCACTGTAAAGCTTAAGCCGAAAAACATGAATTTTACTAATTTGAGCGAAAGTCAAATTATATTATTATTGCAGGATTAACAAATTAATATTACCGAAAAAGTTGCACTTTCTTAGGTTTAGACTTAAAGTCGATTTTCTTGTAAATTGTATGTCAATTGCGGTAGGACTGTACCGCTTAAGCCGAAAAACATGACTTTTATTGATTTGAGCGAAAGTCCAATTATATTGCTATTGCAGAGTTGACAAATTAATATAACCGAAAAAATTGCACTTTCTTAGATGTAGACTTAAAGCCGATTTTCTTGTAAAATGTATATCAGTTGCTTGAGGACTGTACTGCTTACTCCGAAAAACATCAATTTTACTGGTTTGAGCGAAAGTCAAATTATATTGTTATTGCAGAATTGACATATTCTTATAACCGAAAAAATTGCACTTTCATAGATTTAGACTTAAAGCCGATTTTCTTGTAAATTGTATGTCAGTTGCGTGAGCACTGTACCGCTTAAGCCGAAAAACATCAATTTTTTTGATTTGCGCTAAAAACAAACTTTCATTTTATTTCAGGATTAACAATTGTATGTTAATTACTTGAGCGCTGTACCGCTTAGGCCGAAAAACATCAATTTTACTGATTTGCGCTAAAAGAAAACTTTCATTTTATTTCAGGATTAACAATTGTATGTTACTTACTTGATCGCTGTACCGCTTAAGCCGAAATGTTATTTCAGGATTAACAAATTAAAATAACCGAAAAAATTGCAATTTCTTAGGTTTAAAATTTAAGTCCATTTTCTTGTAAATTGTATGTCAACTGCGGTAGCACTGTACTGCTTAAGCCGCAAAACATCGATTTTACTGTTTTGATCTAAAGTCAAACTTTCATATAATTTCAGGATTAACAAATTAATATAACCGAAAAAATTGCACTTTCTTAGATTAGACTTAAAGCCGATTTTCTTGTAAATTGTATGTCAATTGCGTGAGCACTGTACTGCTTAAGCCGAAAAACATGAATTTTACTGATTTGAGCGAAAGTCAAATTATATTGTTATTGCAGGATTAACAAATTAATATTACCGCAAAAGTTGCACTTTCTTAGTTTTAGACTTAAAGTCGATTTTCTTGTAAATTGTATATCAATTGCGGTAGCACTGTACTGCTTAAGCCGCAAAACATCGATTTTACTGATTTGATCTAAAGTCAAACTTTCATATAATTTCAGGATTAAAAAATTAATATAACCGAAAAAATTGCACTTTCTTAGATTAGACTTAAAGCCGATTTTCTTGTAAATTGTATATCAGTTGCGTGAGCATTGTACTGCTTAAGCCGAAAAACATGAATTTTACTGATTTGAGCGAAAGTCAAATTATGTTGTTATTGCAGGATTAACAAATTAGTATTACCGCAAAAGTTGCACTTTCTTAGTTTTAGACTTAAAGGCGATTTTCTTTTAAATTGTATATCAATTGCGGTAGCACTGTACTGCTTAAGCCGCAAAACAGCCATTTTACTGATTTGATCTAAAGTCAAACTTTCATATAATTTCAGGATTAACAAATTAATATAACCGAAAAAATTGCACTTTCTTAGATTAGACTTAAAGTCGATTTTCTTGTAAATTGTATGTCAATTGCGGGAGCATTGTACCGCTCAAGCCGAAAAACATGAATTTTACTGATTTGAACGAAAGTCAAATTATGTTGTTATTGCAGGATTAACAAATTAATATTACCGCAAACGTTGCACTTTCTTAGTTGTAGACTTAAAGTCGATTTTCTTGTAAATTCTATGTCAATTGCGGTAGCACTGTACTGCTTAAGCCGAAAAACATGAATTTTACTAAATTGAGCGAAAGTCAAATTATATTGTTATTGCAGGATTAACAAATTAATATTACCGAAAAAGTTGCACTTTCTTAGGTTTAGACTTAAAGTCGATTTTCTTGTAAATTGTATGTCAATTGCGGTAGCACTGTACTGCTTAAGCCGAAAAACATCGATTTTACTGATTTGATCAAAAGTCAAACTTTCATATAATTTCAGGATTAACAAATTAATATAACCGAAAAAATTGCACTTTCTTAGGTTTAGACTTAAAGCCGATTTTCTTGTAAATTGTATGTCAGTTGCGTGAGCACTGTAAAGCTTAAGCCGAAAAACATGAATTTTACTAATTTGAGCGAAAGTCAAATTATATTATTATTGCAGGATTAACAAATTAATATTACCGAAAAAGTTGCACTTTCTTAGGTTTAGACTTAAAGTCGATTTTCTTGTAAATTGTATGTCAATTGCGGTAGGACTGTACCGCTTAAGCCGAAAAACATGACTTTTATTGATTTGAGCGAAAGTCCAATTATATTGCTATTGCAGAGTTGACAAATTAATATAACCGAAAAAATTGCACTTTCGTAGATGTAGACTTAAAGCCGATTTTCTTGTAAAATGTATATCAGTTGCTTGAGGACTGTACTGCTTACTCCGAAAAACATCAATTTTACTGGTTTGAGCGAAAGTCAAATTATATTGTTATTGCAGAATTGACATATTCATATAACCGAAAAAATTGCACTTTCATAGATTTAGACTTAAAGCCGATTTTCTTGTAAATTGTATGTCAGTTGCGTGAGCACTGTACCGCTTAAGCCGAAAAACATCAATTTTTTTGATTTGCGCTAAAAACAAACTTTCATTTTATTTCAGGATTAACAATTGTATGCTAATTACTTGAGCGCTGTACCGCTTAGGCCGAAAAACATCAATTTTACTGATTTGCGCTAAAAGAAAACTTTCATTTTATTTCAGGATTAACAATTGTATGTTACTTACTTGATCGCTGTACCGCTTAAGCCGAAATGTTATTTCAGGATTAACAAATTAAAATAACCGAAAAAATTGCAATTTCTTAGGTTGAAAATTTAAGTCCATTTTCTTGTAAATTGTATGTCAACTGCGGTAGCACTGTACTGCTTAAGCCGCAAAACATCGATTTTACTGTTTTGATCTAAAGTCAAACTTTCATATAATTTCAGGATTAACAAATTAATATAACCGAAAAAATTGCACTTTCTTAGATTAGACTTAAAGCCGATTTTCTTGTAAATTGTATGTCAATTGCGTGAGCACTGTACTGCTTAAGCCGAAAAACATGAATTTTACTGATTTGAGCGAAAGTCAAATTATATTGTTATTGCAGGATTAACAAATCAATATTACCGCAAAAGTTGCACTTTCTTAGTTTTAGACTTAAAGTCGATTTTCTTGTAAATTGTATATCAATTGCGGTAGCACTGTACTGCTTAAGCCGCAAAACATCGATTTTACTGATTTGATCTAAAGTCAAACTTTCATATAATTTCAGGATTAAAAAATTAATATAACCGAAAAAATTGCACTTTCTTAGATTAGACTTAAAGCCGATTTTCTTGTAAATTGTATATCAGTTGCGTGAGCATTGTACTGCTTAAGCCGAAAAACATGAATTTTACTGATTTGAGCGAAAGTCAAATTATGTTGTTATTGCAGGATTAACAAATTAGTATTACCGCAAAAGTTGCACTTTCTTAGTTTTAGACTTAAAGGCGATTTTCTTTTAAATTGTATATCAATTGCGGTAGCACTGTACTGCTTAAGCCGCAAAACAGCCATTTTACTGATTTGATCTAAAGTCAAACTTTTATATAATTTCAGGATTAACAAATTAATATAACCGAAAAAATTGCACTTTCTTAGATTAGACTTAAAGTCGATTTTCTTGTAAATTGTATGTCAATTGCGGGAGCATTGTACCGCTCAAGCCGAAAAACATGAATTTTACTGATTTGAACGAAAGTCAAATTATGTTGTTATTGCAGGATTAACAAATTAATATTACCGCAAACGTTGCACTTTCTTAGTTGTAGATTTAAAGTCGATTTTCTTGTAAATTCTATGTCAATTGCGGTAGCACTGTACTGCTTAAGCCGAAAAACATGAATTTTACTAAATTGAGCGAAAGTCAAATTATATTGTTATTGCAGGATTAACAAATTAATATTACCGAAAAAGTTGCACTTTCTTAGGTTTAGACTTAAAGTCGATTTTCTTGTAAATTGTATGTCAATTGCGGTAGCACTGTACTGCTTAAGCCGAAAAACATCGATTTTACTGATTTGATCAAAAGTCAAACTTTCATATAATTTCAGGATTAACAAATTAATATAACCGAAAAAATTGCACTTTCTTAGGTTTAGACTTAAAGCCGATTTTCTTGTAAATTGTATGTCAATTGCGGTAGCACTGTACTGCTTAAGCCGAAAAACATGAATTTTACTAAATTGAGCGAAAGTCAAATTATATTGTTATTGCAGGATTAACAAATTAATATTACCGAAAAAGTTGCACTTTCTTAGGTTTAGACTTAAAGTCGATTTTCTTGTAAATTGTATGTCAATTGCGGTAGCACTGTACTGCTTAAGCCGAAAAACATCAATTTTTTTGATTTGCGCTAAAAACAAACTTTCATTTTATTTCAGGATTAACAATTGTATGCTAATTACTTGAGCGCTGTACCGCTTAGGCCGAAAAACATCAATTTTACTGATTTGCGCTAAAAGAAAACTTTCATTTTATTTCAGGATTAACAATTGTATGTTACTTACTTGATCGCTGTACCGCTTAAGCCGAAATGTTATTTCAGGATTAACAAATTAAAATAACCGAAAAAATTGCAATTTCTTAGGTTGAAAATTTAAGTCCATTTTCTTGTAAATTGTATGTCAACTGCGGTAGCACTGTACTGCTTAAGCCGCAAAACATCGATTTTACTGTTTTGATCTAAAGTCAAACTTTCATATAATTTCAGGATTAACAAATTAATATAACCGAAAAAATTGCACTTTCTTAGATTAGACTTAAAGCCGATTTTCTTGTAAATTGTATGTCAATTGCGGTAGCACTGTACTGCTTAAGCCGAAAAACATCGATTTTACTGATTTGATCAAAAGTCAAACTTTCATATAATTTCAGGATTAACAAATTAATATAACCGAAAAAATTGCACTTTCTTAGGTTTAGACTTAAAGCCGATTTTCTTGTAAATTGTATGTCAATTGCGGTAGCACTGTACTGCTTAAGCCGAAAAACATGAATTTTACTAAATTGAGCGAAAGTCAAATTATATTGTTATTGCAGGATTAACAAATTAATATTACCGAAAAAGTTGCACTTTCTTAGGTTTAGACTTAAAGTCGATTTTCTTGTAAATTGTATGTCAATTGCGGTAGCACTGTACTGCTTAAGCCGAAAAACATCGATTTTACTGATTTGATCAAAAGTCAAACTTTCATATAATTTCAGGATTAACAAATTAATATAACCGAAAAAATTGCACTTTCTTAGGTTTAGACTTAAAGCCGATTTTCTTGTAAATTGTATGTCAATTGCGGTAGCACTGTACTGCTTAAGCCGAAAAACATGAATTTTACTAAATTGAGCGAAAGTCAAATTATATTGTTATTGCAGGATTAACAAATTAATATTACCGAAAAAGTTGCACTTTCTTAGGTTTAGACTTAAAGTCGATTTTCTTGTAAATTGTATGTCAATTGCGGTAGCACTGTACTGCTTAAGCCGAAAAACATCGATTTTACTGATTTGATCAAAAGTCAAACTTTCATATAATTTCAGGATTAACAAATTAATATAACCGAAAAAATTGCACTTTCTTAGGTTTAGACTTAAAGCCGATTTTCTTGTAAATTGTATGTCAGTTGCGTGAGCACTGTAAAGCTTAAGCCGAAAAACATGAATTTTACTAATTTGAGCGAAAGTCAAATTATATTATTATTGCAGGATTAACAAATTAATATTACCGAAAAAGTTGCACTTTCTTAGGTTTAGACTTAAAGTCGATTTTCTTGTAAATTGTATGTCAATTGCGGTAGGACTGTACCGCTTAAGCCGAAAAACATGACTTTTATTGATTTGAGCGAAAGTCCAATTATATTGCTATTGCAGAGTTGACAAATTAATATAACCGAAAAAATTGCACTTTCGTAGATGTAGACTTAAAGCCGATTTTCTTGTAAAATGTATATCAGTTGCTTGAGGACTGTACTGCTTACTCCGAAAAACATCAATTTTACTGGTTTGAGCGAAAGTCAAATTATATTGTTATTGCAGAATTGACATATTCATATAACCGAAAAAATTGCACTTTCATAGATTTAGACTTAAAGCCGATTTTCTTGTAAATTGTATGTCAGTTGCGTGAGCACTGTACCGCTTAAGCCGAAAAACATCAATTTTTTTGATTTGCGCTAAAAACAAACTTTCATTTTATTTCAGGATTAACAATTGTATGCTAATTACTTGAGCGCTGTACCGCTTAGGCCGAAAAACATCAATTTTACTGATTTGCGCTAAAAGAAAACTTTCATTTTATTTCAGGATTAACAATTGTATGTTACTTACTTGATCGCTGTACCGCTTAAGCCGAAATGTTATTTCAGGATTAACAAATTAAAATAACCGAAAAAATTGCAATTTCTTAGGTTGAAAATTTAAGTCCATTTTCTTGTAAATTGTATGTCAACTGCGGTAGCACTGTACTGCTTAAGCCGCAAAACATCGATTTTACTGTTTTGATCTAAAGTCAAACTTTCATATAATTTCAGGATTAACAAATTAATATAACCGAAAAAATTGCACTTTCTTAGATTAGACTTAAAGCCGATTTTCTTGTAAATTGTATGTCAATTGCGTGAGCACTGTACTGCTTAAGCCGAAAAACATGAATTTTACTGATTTGAGCGAAAGTCAAATTATATTGTTATTGCAGGATTAACAAATCAATATTACCGCAAAAGTTGCACTTTCTTAGTTTTAGACTTAAAGTCGATTTTCTTGTAAATTGTATATCAATTGCGGTAGCACTGTACTGCTTAAGCCGCAAAACATCGATTTTACTGATTTGATCTAAAGTCAAACTTTCATATAATTTCAGGATTAAAAAATTAATATAACCGAAAAAATTGCACTTTCTTAGATTAGACTTAAAGCCGATTTTCTTGTAAATTGTATATCAGTTGCGTGAGCATTGTACTGCTTAAGCCGAAAAACATGAATTTTACTGATTTGAGCGAAAGTCAAATTATGTTGTTATTGCAGGATTAACAAATTAGTATTACCGCAAAAGTTGCACTTTCTTAGTTTTAGACTTAAAGGCGATTTTCTTTTAAATTGTATATCAATTGCGGTAGCACTGTACTGCTTAAGCCGCAAAACAGCCATTTTACTGATTTGATCTAAAGTCAAACTTTTATATAATTTCAGGATTAACAAATTAATATAACCGAAAAAATTGCACTTTCTTAGATTAGACTTAAAGTCGATTTTCTTGTAAATTGTATGTCAATTGCGGGAGCATTGTACCGCTCAAGCCGAAAAACATGAATTTTACTGATTTGAACGAAAGTCAAATTATGTTGTTATTGCAGGATTAACAAATTAATATTACCGCAAACGTTGCACTTTCTTAGTTGTAGATTTAAAGTCGATTTTCTTGTAAATTCTATGTCAATTGCGGTAGCACTGTACTGCTTAAGCCGAAAAACATGAATTTTACTAAATTGAGCGAAAGTCAAATTATATTGTTATTGCAGGATTAACAAATTAATATTACCGAAAAAGTTGCACTTTCTTAGGTTTAGACTTAAAGTCGATTTTCTTGTAAATTGTATGTCAATTGCGGTAGCACTGTACTGCTTAAGCCGAAAAACATCGATTTTACTGATTTGATCAAAAGTCAAACTTTCATATAATTTCAGGATTAACAAATTAATATAACCGAAAAAATTGCACTTTCTTAGGTTTAGACTTAAAGCCGATTTTCTTGTAAATTGTATGTCAGTTGCGTGAGCACTGTAAAGCTTAAGCCGAAAAACATGAATTTTACTAATTTGAGCGAAAGTCAAATTATATTATTATTGCAGGATTAACAAATTAATATTACCGAAAAAGTTGCACTTTCTTAGGTTTAGACTTAAAGTCGATTTTCTTGTAAATTGTATGTCAATTGCGGTAGGACTGTACCGCTTAAGCCGAAAAACATGACTTTTATTGATTTGAGCGAAAGTCCAATTATATTGCTATTGCAGAGTTGACAAATTAATATAACCGAAAAAATTGCACTTTCTTAGATGTAGACTTAAAGCCGATTTTCTTGTAAAATGTATATCAGTTGCTTGAGGACTGTACTGCTTACTCCGAAAAACATCAATTTTACTGGTTTGAGCGAAAGTCAAATTATATTGTTATTGCAGAATTGACATATTCATATAACCGAAAAAATTGCACTTTCATAGATTTAGACTTAAAGCCGATTTTCTTGTAAATTGTATGTCAGTTGCGTGAGCACTGTACTGCTTAAGCCGCAAAACATCGATTTTACTGATTTGATCTAAAGTCAAACTTTCATATAATTTCAGGATTAACAAATTAATATAACCGAAAAAATTTCACTTTCTTAGATTAGACTTAAAGCCGATTTTCTTGTAAATTGTATGTCAATTGCGTGAGCACTGTACTGCTTAATCCGAAAAACATGAATTTTACTGATTTGAGCGAAATTCAAACTTTCATATAATTTCAGGATTAACAAATTAATACAACCGAAAAAATTGCACTTTCTTAGGTTTAGACTTAAAGCCGATTTTCTTGTAAATTGTATGTCAGTTGGGTGAGCACTGTACTGCTTAAGCCGCAAAACATCGATTTTACTGATTTGATCTAAAGTCAAACTTTCATATAATTTCAGGATTAACAAATTAATATTACCCCAAAAGTTGCACTTTCTTAGTTTTAGACTTAAAGTCGATTTTCTTGTAAAATGTATGTCAATTGCGGTAGCTCTGTACTGCTTAAGCCGCAAAACATCGATTTTACTGATTTGATCTAAAGTAAAACTTTCCTATAATTTCAGGATTAACAAATTAATATAACCGAAAAAATTGCACTTTCTTAGGTTTAGACTTAAAGCCGATTTTCTTGTAAATTGTATGTCAGTTGCGTGAGCACTGTACTGCTTAAGCCGCAAAACATCGATTTTACTGATTTGATCTAAAGTCAAACTTTCATATAATTTCAGGATTAACAAATTAATATTACCGCAAAAGTTGCACTTTCTTAGTTTTAGACTTAAAGTCGATTTTCTTGTAAATTGTATGTCAATTGCGGTAGCACTGTACTGCTAAAGCCGCAAAACATCGATTTTACTGATTTGCGCTAAAAACAAACTTTCATTTTATTTCAGGATTAACAATTGTATGTTAATTACTTGAGCGCTGTACCGCTTAGGCCGAAAAACATAAATTTTACTGATTTGCGCTAAAAGCAAACTTTCATTTTATTTCAGGATTAACAATTGTATGTTACTTACTTGATCGCTGTACCGCTTAAGCCGAAATGTTATTTCAGGATTAACAAATTAAAATAACCGAAAAAATTGCAATTTCTTAGGTTTAAAATTTAAGTCCATTTTCTTGTAAATTGTATGTCAACTGCGGTAGCACTGTACTGCTTAAGCCGCAAAACATCGATTTTACTGATTTGATCTAAAGTCAAACTTTCATATAATTTCAGGATTAACAAATTAATATTACCGCAAAAGTTGCACTTTCTTAGTTTTAGACTTAAAGTCGATTTTCTTGTAAATTGTATGTCAATTGCGGTAGCACGGTACTGCTTGAGCCGCAAAACATCGATTTTACTTATTTGATCTAAAGTCAAACTTTCATATAATTTCAGGATTAACAAATTAATATAACCGAAAAAATTGCACTTTCTTAGGTTTAGACTTAAAGCCGATTTTCTTGTAAATTGTATGTCAGTTGCGTGAGCACTGTACCGCTTAAGCCGAAAAACAAGAATTTTACTAATTTGAGGGAAAGTCAAATTATATTGTTATTGCAGGATTAACAAATTAATATCGATTTTACTGATTTGATCTAAAGTCAAACTTTCATATAATTTCAGGATTAACAAATTAATATAACCGAAAAAATTGCACTTTCTTAGATTAAACTTAAAGTCGATTTTCTTGTAAATTGTATGTCAATTGCGGGAGCATTGTACCGCTCAAGCCGAAAAACATGAATTTTACTAATTTGAGCGAAAGTCAAATTATATTATTATTGCAGGATTAACAAATTAATATTACCGAAAAAGTTGCACTTTCTTAGGTTTAGACTTAAAGTCGATTTTCTTGTAAATTGTATGTCAATTGCGGTAGGACTGTACCGCTTAAGCCGAAAAACATGACTTTTATTGATTTGAGCGAAAGTCCAATTATATTGCTATTGCAGAGTTGACAAATTAATATAACCGAAAAAATTGCACTTTCTTAGATGTAGACTTAAAGCCGATTTTCTTGTAAAATGTATATCAGTTGCTTGAGGACTGTACTGCTTACTCCGAAAAACATCAATTTTACTGGTTTGAGCGAAAGTCAAATTATATTGTTATTGCAGAATTGACATATTCTTATAACCGAAAAAATTGCACTTTCATAGATTTAGACTTAAAGCCGATTTTCTTGTAAATTGTATATCAATTGCGGTAGCACTGTACTGCTTAAGCCGCAAAACATCGATTTTACTGATTTGATCTAAAGTCAAACTTTCATATAATTTCAGGATTAAAAAATTAATATAACCGAAAAAATTGCACTTTCTTAGATTAGACTTAAAGCCGATTTTCTTGTAAATTGTATATCAGTTGCGTGAGCATTGTACCGCTTAAGCCGCAAAACATCGATTTTACTGATTTGATCTAAAGTCAAACTTTCATATAATTTCAGGATTAACAAATTAATATTACCGCAAAAGTTGCACTTTCTTAGTTTTAGACTTAAAATCGATTTTCTTGTAAATTGTATGTCAATTGCGTGAGCACTGTACCGCTTAAGCCGAAAAACATCAATTTTTTTGATTTGCGCTAAAAACAAACTTTCATTTTATTTCAGGATTAACAATTGTATGTTAATTACTTGAGCGCTGTACCGCTTAGGCCGAAAAACATCAATTTTACTGATTTGCGCTAAAAGAAAACTTTCATTTTATTTCAGGATTAACAATTGTATGTTACTTACTTGATCGCTGTACCGCTTAAGCCGAAATGTTATTTCAGGATTAACAAATTAAAATAACCGAAAAAATTGCAATTTCTTAGGTTTAAAATTTAAGTCCATTTTCTTGTAAATTGTATGTCAACTGCGGTAGCACTGTACTGCTTAAGCCGCAAAACATCGATTTTACTGTTTTGATCTAAAGTCAAACTTTCATATAATTTCAGGATTAACAAATTAATATAACCGAAAAAATTGCACTTTCTTAGATTAGACTTAAAGCCGATTTTCTTGTAAATTGTATGTCAATTGCGTGAGCACTGTACTGCTTAAGCCGAAAAACATGAATTTTACTGATTTGAGCGAAAGTCAAATTATATTGTTATTGCAGGATTAACAAATTAATATTACCGCAAAAGTTGCACTTTCTTAGTTTTAGACTTAAAGTCGATTTTCTTGTAAATTGTATATCAATTGCGGTAGCACTGTACTGCTTAAGCCGCAAAACATCGATTTTACTGATTTGATCTAAAGTCAAACTTTCATATAATTTCAGGATTAAAAAATTAATATAACCGAAAAAATTGCACTTTCTTAGATTAGACTTAAAGCCGATTTTCTTGTAAATTGTATATCAGTTGCGTGAGCATTGTACTGCTTAAGCCGAAAAACATGAATTTTACTGATTTGAGCGAAAGTCAAATTATGTTGTTATTGCAGGATTAACAAATTAGTATTACCGCAAAAGTTGCACTTTCTTAGTTTTAGACTTAAAGGCGATTTTCTTTTAAATTGTATATCAATTGCGGTAGCACTGTACTGCTTAAGCCGCAAAACAGCCATTTTACTGATTTGATCTAAAGTCAAACTTTCATATAATTTCAGGATTAACAAATTAATATAACCGAAAAAATTGCACTTTCTTAGATTAGACTTAAAGTCGATTTTCTTGTAAATTGTATGTCAATTGCGGGAGCATTGTACCGCTCAAGCCGAAAAACATGAATTTTACTGATTTGAACGAAAGTCAAATTATGTTATTATTGCAGGATTAACAAATTAATATTACCGCAAACGTTGCACTTTCTTAGTTGTAGACTTAAAGTCGATTTTCTTGTAAATTCTATGTCAATTGCGGTAGCACTGTACTGCTTAAGCCGAAAAACATGAATTTTACTAAATTGAGCGAAAGTCAAATTATATTGTTATTGCAGGATTAACAAATTAATATTACCGAAAAAGTTGCACTTTCTTAGGTTTAGACTTAAAGTCGATTTTCTTGTAAATTGTATGTCAATTGCGGTAGCACTGTACTGCTTAAGCCGAAAAACATCGATTTTACTGATTTGATCAAAAGTCAAACTTTCATATAATTTCAGGATTAACAAATTAATATAACCGAAAAAATTGCACTTTCTTAGGTTTAGACTTAAAGCCGATTTTCTTGTAAATTGTATGTCAGTTGCGTGAGCACTGTAAAGCTTAAGCCGAAAAACATGAATTTTACTAATTTGAGCGAAAGTCAAATTATATTATTATTGCAGGATTAACAAATTAATATTACCGAAAAAGTTGCACTTTCTTAGGTTTAGACTTAAAGTCGATTTTCTTGTAAATTGTATGTCAATTGCGGTAGGACTGTACCGCTTAAGCCGAAAAACATGACTTTTATTGATTTGAGCGAAAGTCCAATTATATTGCTATTGCAGAGTTGACAAATTAATATAACCGAAAAAATTGCACTTTCGTAGATGTAGACTTAAAGCCGATTTTCTTGTAAAATGTATATCAGTTGCTTGAGGACTGTACTGCTTACTCCGAAAAACATCAATTTTACTGGTTTGAGCGAAAGTCAAATTATATTGTTATTGCAGAATTGACATATTCATATAACCGAAAAAATTGCACTTTCATAGATTTAGACTTAAAGCCGATTTTCTTGTAAATTGTATGTCAGTTGCGTGAGCACTGTACTGCTTAAGCCGCAAAACATCGATTTTACTGATTTGATCTAAAGTCAAACTTTCATATAATTTCAGGATTAACAAATTAATATAACCGAAAAAATTTCACTTTCTTAGATTAGACTTAAAGCCGATTTTCTTGTAAATTGTATGTCAATTGCGTGAGCACTGTACTGCTTAATCCGAAAAACATGAATTTTACTGATTTGATCTAAAGTAAAACTTTCCTATAATTTCAGGATTAACAAATTAATATAACCGAAAAAATTGCACTTTCTTAGGTTTAGACTTAAAGCCGATTTTCTTGTAAATTGTATGTCAGTTGCGTGAGCACTGTACTGCTTAAGCCGCAAAACATCGATTTTACTGATTTGATCTAAAGTCAAACTTTCCTATAATTTCAGGATTAACAAATTAATATAACCGAAAAAATTGCACTTTCTTAGGTTTAGACTTAAAGCCGATTTTCTTGTAAATTGTATGTCAGTTGCGTGAGCACTGTACTGCTTAAGCCGCAAAACATCGATTTTACTGATTTGATCTAAAGTCAAACTTTCATATAATTTCAGGATTAACAAATTAATATTACCGCAAAAGTTGCACTTTCTTAGTTTTAGACTTAAAGCCGATTTTCTTGTAAATTGTATGTCAGTTGCGTGAGCACTGTACTGCTTAAGCCGCAAAACATCGATTTTACTGATTTGATCTAAAGTCAAACTTTCATATAATTTCAGGATTAACAAATTAATATTACCGCAAAAGTTGCACTTTCTTAGTTTTAGACTTAAAGTCGATTTTCTTGTAAATTGTATGTCAATTGCGGTAGCACTGTACTGCTTAAGCCGCAAAACATCGATTTTACTGATTTGCGCTAAAAACAAACTTTCATTTTATTTCAGGATTAACAATTGTATGTTAATTACTTGAGCGCTGTGCCGCTTAGGCCGAAAAACATAAATTTTACTGATTTGCGCTAAAAGCAAACTTTCATTTTATTTCAGGATTAACAATTGTATGTTACTTACTTGATCGCTGTACCGCTTAAGCCGAAATGTTATTTCAGGATTAACAAATTAAAATAACCGAAAAAATTGCAATTTCTTAGGTTTAAAATTTAAGTCCATTTTCTTGTAAATTGTATGTCAACTGCGGTAGCACTGTACTGCTTAAGCCGCAAAACATCGATTTTACTGATTTGATCTAAAGTCAAACTTTCATATAATTTCAGGATTAACAAATTAATATTACCGCAAAAGTTGCACTTTCTTAGTTTTAGACTTAAAGTCGATTTTCTTGTAAATTGTATGTCAATTGCGGTAGCACGGTACTGCTTGAGCCGCAAAACATCGATTTTACTTATTTGATCTAAAGTCAAACTTTCATATAATTTCAGGATTAACAAATTAATATAACCGAAAAAATTGCACTTTCTTAGGTTTAGACTTAAAGCCGATTTTCTTGTAAATTGTATGTCAGTTGCGTGAGCACTGTACCGCTTAAGCCGAAAAACAAGAATTTTACTAATTTGAGGGAAAGTCAAATTATATTGTTATTGCAGGATTAACAAATTAATATCGATTTTACTGATTTGATCTAAAGTCAAACTTTCATATAATTTCAGGATTAACAAATTAATATAACCGAAAAAATTGCACTTTCTTAGATTAAACTTAAAGTCGATTTTCTTGTAAATTGTATGTCAATTGCGGGAGCATTGTACCGCTCAAGCCGAAAAACATGAATTTTACTGATTTGAACGAAAGTCAAATTATGTTGTTATTGCAGGATTAACAAATTAATATTACCGCAAACGTTGCACTTTCTTAGTTGTAGACTTAAAGTCGATTTTCTTGTAAATTCTATGTCAATTGCGGTAGCACTGTACTGCTTAAGCCGAAAAACATGAATTTTACTAAATTGAGCGAAAGTCAAATTATATTGTTATTGCAGGATTAACAAATTAATATTACCGAAAAAGTTGCACTTTCTTAGGTTTAGACTTAAAGTTGATTTTCTTGTAAATTGTATGTCAATTGCGGTAGCACTGTACTGCTTAAGCCGAAAAACATCGATTTTACTGATTTGATCAAAAGTCAAACTTTCATATAATTTCAGGATTAACAAATTAATATAACCGAAAAAATTGCACTTTCTTAGGTTTAGACTTAAAGCCGATTTTCTTGTAAATTGTATGTCAGTTGCGTGAGCACTGTAAAGCTTAAGCCGAAAAACATGAATTTTACTAATTTGAGCGAAAGTCAAATTATATTATTATTGCAGGATTAACAAATTAATATTACCGAAAAAGTTGCACTTCCTTAGGTTTAGACTTAAAGTCGATTTTCTTGTAAATTGTATGTCAATTGCGGTAGGACTGTACCGCTTAAGCCGAAAAACATGACTTTTATTGATTTGAGCGGAAGTCCAATTATATTGCTATTGCAGAGTTGACAAATTAATATAACCGAAAAAATTGCACTTTCTTAGATGTAGACTTAAAGCCGATTTTCTTGTAAAATGTATATCAGTTGCTTGAGGACTGTACTGCTTACTCCGAAAAACATCAATTTTACTGGTTTGAGCGAAAGTCAAATTATATTGTTATTGCAGAATTGACATATTCATATAACCGAAAAAATTGCACTTTCATAGATTTAGACTTAAAGCCGATTTTCTTGTAAATTGTATGTCAGTTGCGTGAGCACTGTACCGCTTAAGCCGAAAAACATCAATTTTTTTGATTTGCGCTAAAAACAAACTTTCATTTTATTTCAGGATTAACAATTGTATGTTAATTACTTGAGCGCTGTACCGCTTAGGCCGAAAAACATCAATTTTACTAATTTGCGCTAAAAGAAAACTTTCATTTTATTTCAGGATTAACAATTGTATGTTACTTACTTGATCGCTGTACCGCTTAAGCCGAAATGTTATTTCAGGATTAACAAATTAAAATAACCGAAAAAATTGCAATTTCTTAGGTTTAAAATTTAAGTCCATTTTCTTGTAAATTGTATGTCAACTGCGGTAGCACTGTACTGCTTAAGCCGCAAAACATCGATTTTACTGTTTTGATCTAAAGTCAAACTTTCATATAATTTCAGGATTAACAAATTAATATAACCGAAAAAATTGCACTTTCTTAGATTAGACTTAAAGCCGATTTTCTTGTAAATTGTATGTCAATTGCGTGAGCACTGTACTGCTTAAGCCGAAAAACATGAATTTTACTGATTTGAGCGAAAGTCAAATTATATTGTTATTGCAGGATTAACAAATTAATATTACCGCAAAAGTTGCACTTTCTTAGTTTTAGACTTAAAGTCGATTTTCTTGTAAATTGTATATCAATTGCGGTAGCACTGTACTGCTTAAGCCGCAAAACATCGATTTTACTGATTTGATCTAAAGTCAAACTTTCATATAATTTCAGGATTAAAAAATTAATATAACCGAAAAAATTGCACTTTCTTAGATTAGACTTAAAGCCGATTTTCTTGTAAATTGTATATCAGTTGCGTGAGCATTGTACTGCTTAAGCCGAAAAACATGAATTTTACTGATTTGAGCGAAAGTCAAATTATGTTGTTATTGCAGGATTAACAAATTAGTATTACCGCAAAAGTTGCACTTTCTTAGTTTTAGACTTAAAGGCGATTTTCTTTTAAATTGTATATCAATTGCGGTAGCACTGTACTGCTTAAGCCGCAAAACAGCCATTTTACTGATTTGATCTAAAGTCAAACTTTCATATAATTTCAGGATTAACAAATTAATATAACCGAAAAAATTGCACTTTCTTAGATTAGACTTAAAGTCGATTTTCTTGTAAATTGTATGTCAATTGCGGGAGCATTGTACCGCTCAAGCCGAAAAACATGAATTTTACTGATTTGAACGAAAGTCAAATTATGTTGTTATTGCAGGATTAACAAATTAATATTACCGCAAACGTTGCACTTTCTTAGTTGTAGACTTAAAGTCGATTTTCTTGTAAATTCTATGTCAATTGCGGTAGCACTGTACTGCTTAAGCCGAAAAACATGAATTTTACTAAATTGAGCGAAAGTCAAATTATATTGTTATTGCAGGATTAACAAATTAATATTACCGAAAAAGTTGCACTTTCTTAGGTTTAGACTTAAAGTCGATTTTCTTGTAAATTGTATGTCAATTGCGGTAGCACTGTACTGCTTAAGCCGAAAAACATCGATTTTACTGATTTGATCAAAAGTCAAACTTTCATATAATTTCAGGATTAACAAATTAATATAACCGAAAAAATTGCACTTTCTTAGGTTTAGACTTAAAGCCGATTTTCTTGTAAATTGTATGTCAGTTGCGTGAGCACTGTAAAGCTTAAGCCGAAAAACATGAATTTTACTAATTTGAGCGAAAGTCAAATTATATTATTATTGCAGGATTAACAAATTAATATTACCGAAAAAGCTGCACTTTCTTAGGTTTAGACTTAAAGTCGATTTTCTTGTAAATTGTATGTCAATTGCGGTAGGACTGTACCGCTTAAGCCGAAAAACATGACTTTTATTGATTTGAGCGAAAGTCCAATTATATTGCTATTGCAGAGTTGACAAATTAATATAACCGAAAAAATTGCACTTTCTTAGATGTAGACTTAAAGCCGATTTTCTTGTAAAATGTATATCAGTTGCTTGAGGACTGTACTGCTTACTCCGAAAAACATCAATTTTACTGGTTTGAGCGAAAGTCAAATTATATTGTTATTGCAGAATTGACATATTCATATAACCGAAAAAATTGCACTTTCATAGATTTAGACTTAAAGCCGATTTTCTTGTAAATTGTATGTCAGTTGCGTGAGCACTGTACCGCTTAAGCCGAAAAACATCAATTTTTTTGATTTGCGCTAAAAACAAACTTTCATTTTATTTCAGGATTAACAATTGTATGTTAATTACTTGAGCGCTGTACCGCTTAGGCCGAAAAACATCAATTTTACTGATTTGCGCTAAAAGAAAACTTTCATTTTATTTCAGGATTAACAATTGTATGTTACTTACTTGATCGCTGTACCGCTTAAGCCGAAATGTTATTTCAGGATTAACAAATTAAAATAACCGAAAAAATTGCAATTTCTTAGGTTTAAAATTTAAGTCCATTTTCTTGTAAATTGTATGTCAACTGCGGTAGCACTGTACTGCTTAAGCCGCAAAACATCGATTTTACTGTTTTGATCTAAAGTCAAACTTTCATATAATTTCAGGATTAACAAATTAATATAACCGAAAAAATTGCACTTTCTTAGATAAGACTTAAAGCCGATTTTCTTGTAAATTGTATGTCAATTGCGTGAGCACTGTACTGCTTAAGCCGAAAAACATGAATTTTACTGATTTGAGCGAAAGTCAAATTATATTGTTATTGCAGGATTAACAAATTAATATTACCGCAAAAGTTGCACTTTCTTAGTTTTAGACTTAAAGTCGATTTTCTTGTAAATTGTATATCAATTGCGGTAGCACTGTACTGCTTAAGCCGCAAAACATCGATTTTACTGATTTGATCTAAAGTCAAACTTTCATATAATTTCAGGATTAACAAATTAATATAACCGAAAAAATTGCACTTTCTTAGATTAGACTTAAAGCCGATTTTCTTGTAAATTGTATGTCAATTGCGTGAGCACTGTACTGCTTAAGCCGAAAAACATGAATTTTACTGATTTGAGCGAAAGTCAAATTATATTGTTATTGCAGGATTAACAAATTAATATTACCGCAAAAGTTGCACTTTCTTAGTTTCAGACTTAAAATCGATTTTCTTGTAAATTCTATGTCAATTGCGGTAGCACTGTACTGCTTAAGCCGCAAAACATCGATTTTACTGATTTGATCTAAAGTCAAACTTTCATATAATTTCAGGATTAACAAATTAATATTACCGCAAAAGTTGCACTTTCTTAGTTGTAGACTTAAAGTCGATTTTCTTGTAAATTCTATGTCAATTGCGGTAGCACTGTACTGCTTAAGCCGCCAAACATCGATTTTACTGATTTGATCTAAAGTCAAACTTTCATATAATTTCAGAATTAACAAATTAATATAACCGAAAAAATTGCACTTTCTTAGGTTTAGACTTAAAGCCGATTTTCTTGTAAATTGTATGTCAGTTGCGTGAGCACTGTAAAGCTTAAGCCGAAAAACATGCATTTTACTAATTTGAGCGAAAGTCAAATTATATTGCTATTGCATTATTAACAAATTAATATTACCGAAAAAGTTGCACTTTCTTAGGTTTAGACTTAAAGTCGATTTTCTTGTAAATTGTATGTCAATTGCGGTAGGACTGTACCGCTTAAGCCAAAAAACATGAATTTTATTGATTTGAGCGAAAGTCCAATTATATTGCTATTGCAGAGTTGACAAATTAATATAACCGAAAAAATTGCACTTTCTGAGATGTAGACTTAAAGCCGATTTTCTTGTAAAATGTATATCAGTTGCTTGAGGACTGTACTGCTTAAGCCGAAAAACATCAATTTTACTGGTTTGAGCGAAAGTCAAATTATATTGTTATTGCAGAATTGACATATTCATATAACCGAAAAAGTTGCACTTTCTTAGGTTTAGTCTCAAAGCCGATTTTCTTGTAAATTGTATGTCAATTGCGGTAGCACTGTACTGCTTAAGCCGAAAAACATCGATTTTACTGATTTGATCAAAAGTCAAACTTTCATATAATTTCAGGATTAACAAATTAATATAACCGAAAAAATTGCACTTTCTTAGGTTTAGACTTAAAGCCGATTTTCTTGTAAATTGTATGTCAGTTGCGTGAGCACTGTAAAGCTTAAGCCGAAAAACATGAATTTTACTAATTTGAGCGAAAGTCAAATTATATTGCTATTGCAGGATTAACAAATAAATATTACCGCAAAAGTTGCACTTTCTTAGTTTTAGACTTAAAGTCGAATTTCTTGTAAATTGTATGTCAATTGCGGTAGCACTGTTTTGCTTTAGCCGCAAAACATCGATTTTACTGATTTGATCTAAAGTCAAACTTTCATATAATTTCAGGATTAACAAATTAATATAACCGAAAAAATTGCACTTTCTTAGATTAGACTTAAAGCCGATTTTCTTGTAAATTGTATGTCAATTGCGTGAGCATTGTACCGCTCAAGCCGAAAAACATGAATTTTACTGATTTGAACGAAAGTCAAATTATGTTGTTATTGCAGGATTAACAAATTAATATTACCGCAAAAGTTGCACTTTCTTAGTTGTAGACTTAAAGTCGATTTTCTTGTAAATTCTATGTCAATTGCGGTAGCACTGTACTGCTTAAGCCGAAAAACATCGATTTTACTGATTTGATCAAAAGTCAAACTTTCATATAATTTCAGGATTAACAAATTAATATAACCGAAAAAATTGCACTTTCTTAGGTTTAGACTTAAAGCCGATTTTCTTGTAAATTGTATGTCAGTTGCGTGAGCACTGTAAAGCTTAAGCCGAAAAACATGAATTTTACTAATTTGAGCGAAAGTCAAATTATATTGTTATTGCAGGATTAACAAATTAATATTACCGAAAAAGTTGCACTTTCTTAGGTTTAGACTTAAAGTCGATTTTCTTGTAAATTGTATGTCAATTGCGGTAGGACTGTACCGCTTAAGCCGAAAAACATGAATTTTATTGATTTGAGCGAAAGTCCAATTATATTGCTATTGCAGAGTTGACAAATTAATATAACCGAAAAAATTGCACTTTCTTAGATGTAGACTTAAAGCCGATTTTCTTGTAAAATGTATATCAGTTGCTTGAGGACTGTACTGCTTAAGCCGAAAAACATCAATTTTACTGGTTTGAGCGAAAGTCAAATTATATTGTTATTGCAGAATTGACATATTCATATAACCGAAAAAGTTGCACTTTCTTAGGTTTAGTCTCAAAGCCGATTTTCTTGTAAATTGTATGTCAATTGCGGTAGCACTGTACTGCTTAAGCCGAAAAACATCGATTTTACTGATTTGATCAAAAGTCAAACTTTCATATAATTTCAGGATTAACAAATTAATATAACCGAAAAAATTGCACTTTCTTAGGTTTAGACTTAAAGCCGATTTTCTTGTAAATTGTATGTCAGTTGCGTGAGCACTGTAAAGCTTAAGCCGAAAAACATGAATTTTACTAATTTGAGCGAAAGTCAAATTATATTGCTATTGCAGGATTAACAAATAAATATTACCGCAAAAGTTGCACTTTCTTAGTTTTAGACTTAAAGTCGAATTTCTTGTAAATTGTATGTCAATTGCGGTAGCACTGTTTTGCTTTAGCCGCAAAACATCGATTTTACTGATTTGATCTAAAGTCAAACTTTCATATAATTTCAGGATTAACAAATTAATATAACCGAAAAAATAGCACTTTCTTAGATTAGACTTAAAGCCGATTTTCTTGTAAATTGTATGTCAATTGCGGTAGCACTGTACTGCTTAAGCCGAAAAACATCGATTTTACTGATTTGATCAAAAGTCAAACTTTCATATAATTTCAGGATTAACAAATTAATATAACCGAAAAAATTGCACTTTCTTAGGTTTAGACTTAAAGCCGATTTTCTTGTAAATTGTATGTCAGTTGCGTGAGCACTGTAAAGCTTAAGCCGAAAAACATGAATTTTACTAATTTGAGCGAAAGTCAAATTATATTGCTATTGCAGGATTAACAAATAAATATTACCGCAAAAGTTGCACTTTCTTAGTTTTAGACTTAAAGTCGAATTTCTTGTAAATTGTATGTCAATTGCGGTAGCACTGTTTTGCTTTAGCCGTAAAACATCGATTTTACTGATTTGATCTAAAGTCAAACTTTCATATAATTTCAGGATTAACAAATTAATATAACCGAAAAAATTGCACTTTCTTAGATTAGACTTAAAGCCGATTTTCTTGTAAATTGTATGTCAATTGCGGTAGCACTGTACTGCTTAAGCCGAAAAACATCGATTTTACTGATTTGATCAAAAGTCAAACTTTCATATAATTTCAGGATTAACAAATTAATATAACCGAAAAAATTGCACTTTCTTAGGTTTAGACTTAAAGCCGATTTTCTTGTAAATTGTATGTCAGTTGCGTGAGAACTGTAAAGCTTAAGCCGAAAAACATGAATTTTATTAATTTGAGCGAAAGTCAAATTATATTGCTATTATAGGATTAACAAATAAATATTACCGCAAAAGTTGCACTTTCTTAGTTTTAGACTTAAAGTCGAATTTCTTGTAAATTGTATGTCAATTGCGATAGCACTGTTTTGCTTTAGCCGCAAAACATCGATTTTACTGATTTGATCAAAAGTCAAACTTTCATATAATTTCAGGATTAACAAATTAATATAACCGAAAAAATTGCACTTTCTTAGGTTTAGACTTAAAGCCGATTTTCTTGTAAACTGTATGTCAGTTGCGTGAGCACTGTAAAGCTTAAGCCGAAAAACATGAATTTTACTAATTTGAGCGAAAGTCAAATTATATTGCTATTGCAGGATTAACAAATAAATATTACCGCAAAAGTTGCACTTTCTTAATTTTAGACTTAAAGTCGAATTTCTTGTAAATTGTATGTCAATTGCGGTAGCACTGTTTTGCTTTAGCCGCAAAACATCGATTTTACTGATTTGATCAAAAGTCAAACTTTCATATAATTTCAGGATTAACAAATTAATATAACCGAAAAAATTGCACTTTCTTAGGTTTAGACTTAAAGCCGATTTTCTTGTAAATTGTATGTCAGTTGCGTGAGCACTGTAAAGCTTAAGCCGAAAAACATGAATTTTACTAATTTGAGCGAAAGTCAAATTATATTGCTATTGCAGGATTAACAAATAAATATTACCGCAAAAGTTGCACTTTCTTAGTTTTAGACTTAAAGTCGAATTTCTTGTAAATTGTATGTCAATTGCGGTAGCACTGTTTTGCTTTAGCCGCAAAACATCGATTTTACTGATTTGATCAAAAGTCAAACTTTCATATAATTTCAGGATTAACAAATTAATATAACCGAAAAAATTGCACTTTCTTAGGTTTAGACTTAAAGCCGATTTTCTTGTAAATTGTATGTCAGTTGCGTGAGCACTGTAAAGCTTAAGCCGAAAAACATGAATTTTACTAATTTGAGCGAAAGTCAAATTATATTGTTATTGCAGGATTAACAAATTAATATTACCGCAAAAGTTGCACTTTCTTAGTTGTAGACTTAAAGTCGATTTTCTTGTAAATTCTATGTCAATTGCGGTAGCACTGTACTGCTTAAGCCGAAAAACATCGATTTTACTGATTTGATCAAAAGTCAAACTTTCATATAATTTCAGGATTAACAAATTAATATAACCGAAAAAATTGCACTTTCTTAGGTTTAGACTTAAAGCCGATTTTCTTGTAAATTGTATGTCAGTTGCGTGAGCACTGTAAAGCTTAAGCCGAAAAACATGAATTTTACTAATTTGAGCGAAAGTCAAATTATATTGTTATTGCAGGATTAACAAATTAATATTACCGAAAAAGTTGCACTTTCTTAGGTTTAGACTTAAAGTCGATTTTCTTGTAAATTGTATGTCAATTGCGGTAGGACTGTACCGCTTAAGCCGAAAAACATGAATTTTATTGATTTGAGCGAAAGTCCAATTATATTGCTATTGCAGAGTTGACAAATTAATATAACCGAAAAAATTGCACTTTCTTAGATGTAGACTTAAAGCCGATTTTCTTGTAAAATGTATATCAGTTGCTTGAGGACTGTACTGCTTAAGTCGAAAAACATCAATTTTACTGGTTTGAGCGAAAGTCAAATTATATTGTTATTGCAGAATTGACATATTCATATAACCGAAAAAGTTGCACTTTCTTAGGTTTAGTCTCAAAGCCGATTTTCTTGTAAATTGTATGTCAATTGCGGTAGCACTGTACTGCTTAAGCCGAAAAACATCGATTTTACTGATTTGATCAAAAGTCAAACTTTCATATAATTTCAGGATTAACAAATTAATATAACCGAAAAAATTGCACTTTCTTAGGTTTAGACTCAAAGTCGATTTTCTTGTAAATTGTATGTCAGTTGCGTGAGCACTGTAAAGCTTAAGCCGAAAAACATGAATTTTACTAATTTGAGCGAAAGTCAAATTATATTGCTATTGCAAGATTAACAAATAAATATTACCGCAAAAGTTGCACTTTCTTAGTTTTAGACTTAAAGTCGAATTTCTTGTAAATTGTATGTCAATTGCGGTAGCACTGTTTTGCTTTAGCCGCAAAACATAGATTTTACTGATTTGATCAAAAGTCAAACTTTCATATAATTTCAGGATTAACAAATTAATATAACCGAAAAAATTGCACTTTCTTAGGTTTAGACTTAAAGCCGATTTTCTTGTAAATTGTATGTCAGTTGCGTGAGCACTGTAAAGCTTAAGCCGAAAAACATGAATTTTACTAATTTGAGCGAAAGTCAAATTATATTGTTATTGCAGGATTAACAAATTAATATTACCGCAAAAGTTGCACTTTCTTAGTTGTAGACTTAAAGTCGATTTTCTTGTAAATTCTATGTCAATTGCGGTAGCACTGTACTGCTTAAGCCGAAAAACATCGATTTTACTGATTTGATCAAAAGTCAAACTTTCATATAATTTCAGGATTAACAAATTAATATAACCGAAAAAATTGCACTTTCTTAGGTTTAGACTTAAAGCCGATTTTCTTGTAAATTGTATGTCAGTTGCGTGAGCACTGTAAAGCTTAAGCCGAAAAACATGAATTTTACTTATTTGAGCGAAAGTCAAATTATATTGTTATTGCAGGATTAACAAATTAATATTACCGAAAAAGTTGCACTTTCTTAGGTTTAGACTTAAAGTCGATTTTCTTGTAAATTGTATGTCAATTGCGGTAGGCCTGTACCGCTTAAGCCGAAAAACATGAATTTTATTGATTTGAGCGAAAGTCCAATTATATTGCTATTGCAGAGTTGACAAATTAATATAACCGAAAAAATTGCACTTTCTTAGATGTAGACTTAAAGCCGATTTTCTTGTAAAATGTATATCAGTTGCTTGAGGACTGTACTGCTTAAGCCGAAAAACATCAATTTTACTGGTTTGAGCGAAAGTCAAATTATATTGTTATTGCAGAATTGACATATTCATATAACCGAAAAAGTTGCACTTTCTTAGGTTTAGTCTCAAAGCCGATTTTCTTGTAAATTGTATGTCAATTGCGGTAGCACTGTACTGCTTAAGCCGAAAAACATCGATTTTACTGATTTGATCAAAAGTCAAACTTTCATATAATTTCAGGATTAACAAATTAATATAACCGAAAAAATTGCACTTTCTTAGGTTTAGACTTAAAGCCGATTTTCTTGTAAATTGTATGTCAGTTGCGTGAGCACTGTAAAGCTTAAGCCGAAAAACATGAATTTTACTAATTTGAGCGAAAGTCAAATTATATTGCTATTGCAGGATTAACAAATAAATATTACCGCAAAAGTTGCACTTTCTTAGTTTTAGACTTAAAGTCGAATTTCTTGTAAATTGTATGTCAATTGCGGTAGCACCGTTTTGCTTTAGCCGCAAAACATCGATTTTACTGATTTGATCTAAGGTCAAACTTTAATATAATTTCAGGATTAACAAATTAATATAACCGAAAAAATTGCACTTTCTTAGATTAGACTTAAAGCCGATTTTCTTGTAAATTGTATGTCAATTGCGTGAGCATTGTACCGCTCAAGCCGAAAAACATGAATTTTACTGATTTGAACGAAAGTCAAATTATGTTGTTATTGCAGGATTAATAAATTAATATTACCGCAAAAGTTGCACTTTCTTAGTTGTAGACTTAAAGTCGATTTTCTTGTAAATTCTATGTCAATTGCGGTAGCACTGTACTGCTTAAGCCGCAAAACAGCGATTTTACTGATTTGATCTAAAGTCAAACTTTCATATAATTTCAGGATTAACAAATTAATATTACCGCAAAAGTAGCACTTTCTTAGATTAGACTTAAAGCCGATTTTCTTGTAAATTGTATGTCAATTGCGTGAGCATTGTACCGCTCAAGCCGAAAAACATGAATTTTACTGATTTGAACGAAAGTCAAATTATGTTGTTATTGCAGGATTAACAAATTAATATCACCGCAAAAGTTGCACTTTCTTAGTTGTAGACTTAAAGTCGAATTTCTTGTAAATTGTATGTCAATTGCGGTAGCACTGTTTTGCTTTAGCCGCAAAACATCGATTTTACTGATTTGATCTAAAGTCAAACTTTCATATAATTTCAGGATTAACAAATTAATATAACCGAAAAAATTGCACTTTCTTAGGTTTAGACTTAAAGCCGATTTTCTTGTAAATTGTATGTCAGTTGCGTGAGCACTGTACCGCTTAAGCCGAAAAACATGAATTTTACTAACTTGAGCGAAAGTCAAATTATATTGTTATTGCAGGATTAACAAATTAATATTACCGAAAAAGTTGCACTTTCTTAGGTTTAGACTTAAAGCCGATTTTCTTGTAAATTGTATGTTAAATACTTGAGCGCTGTACCGCTTAGGCCGAAACACATCAATTTTACTGATTTGATCTAAAGTCAAACTTTCATATAATTTCAGCATTAACAAATTAATATAACCAAAAAAATTGCACTTTCTTAGACTAGACTTTAAGCCGATTTTCATGTAAATTTTATGTCAGTTGCGTGAGCAGTGTACTGCTTAAGCCGAAAAACATGAATTTTACTGATTTGAACGAAAGTCAAATTATGTTGTTATTGCAGGATTAATAAATTAATATTACCGCAAAAGTTGCACTTTCTTAGTTGTAGACTTAAAGTCGATTTTCTTGTAAATTCTATGTCAATTGCGGTAGCACTGTACTGCTTAAGCCGCAAAACAGCGATTTTACTGATTTGATCTAAAGTCAAACTTTCATATAATTTCAGGATTAACAAATTAATATTACCGCAAAAGTTGCACTTTCTTAGATTAGACTTAAAGCCGATTTTCTTGTAAATTGTATGTCAATTGCGTGAGCATTGTACCGCTCAAGCCGAAAAACATGAATTTTACTGATTTGAACGAAAGTCAAATTATGTTGTTATTGCAGGATTAACAAATTAATATCACCGCAAAAGTTGCACTTTCTTAGTTGTAGACTTAAAGTCGAATTTCTTGTAAATTGTATGTCAATTGCGGTAGCACTGTTTTGCTTTAGCCGCAAAACATCGATTTTACTGATTTGATCTAAAGTCAAACTTTCATATAATTTCAGGATTAACAAATTAATATAACCGAAAAAATTGCACTTTCTTAGGTTTAGACTTAAAGCCGATTTTCTTGTAAATTGTATGTCAGTTGCGTGAGCACTGTACCGCTTAAGCCGAAAAACATGAATTTTACTAGCTTGAGCGAAAGTCAAATTATATTGTTAATGCAGGATTAACAAATTAATATTACCGAAAAAGTTGCACTTTCTTAGGTTTAGACTTAAAGCCGATTTTCTTGTAAATTGTATGTCAGTTGCGTGAGCACTGTAAAGCTTAAGCCGAAAAACATGAATTTTACTAATTTGAGCGAAAGTCAAATTATATTTTTATTGCAGGATTAACAAATTAATATTACCGAAAAAGTTGCACTTTCTTAGGTTTAGACTTAAAGTCGATTTTCTTGTGAATTGTATGTCAATTGCGGTAGGACTGTACCGCTTAAGCCGAAAAACATGAATTTTATTGATTTGAGCGAAAGTCCAATTATATTGCTATTGCAGAGTTGACAAATTAATATAACCGAAAAAATTGCACTTTCTTAGATGTAGACTTAAAGCCGATTTTCTTGTAAAATGTATATCAGTTGCTTGAGGACTGTACTGCTTAAGCCGAAAAACATCAATTTTACTGGTTTGAGCGAAAGTCAAATTATATTGTTATTGCAGAATTGACATATTCATATAACCGAAAAAGTTGCACTTTCTTAGGTTTAGTCTCAAAGCCGATTTTCTTGTAAATTGTATGTCAATTGCGGTAGCACTGTACTGCTTAAGCCGAAAAACATCGATTTTACTGATTTGATCAAAAGTCAAACTTTCATATAATTTCAGGATTAACAAATTAATATATTGCACTTTCTTAGGTTTAGACTTAAAGCCGATTTTCTTGTAAATTGTATGTCAGTTGCGTGAGCACTGTAAAGCTTAAGCCGAAAAACATGAATTTTACTAATTTGAGCGAAAGTCAAATTATATTGCTATTGCAGGATTAACAAATAAATATTACCGCAAAAGTTGCACTTTCTTAGTTTTAGACTTAAAGTCGAATTTCTTGTAAATTGTATGTCAATTGCGGTAGCACTGTTTTGCTTTAGCCGCAAAACATCGATTTTACTGATTTGATCTAAAGTCAAACTTTCATATAATTTCAGGATTAACAAATTAATATTACCGCAAAAGTTGCACTTTCTTAGATTAGACTTAAAGCCGATTTTCTTTTAAATTGTATGTCAATTGCGTGAGCATTGTACCGCTCAAGCCGAAAAACATGAATTTTACTGATTTGAACGAAAGTCAAATTATGTTGTTATTGCAGGATTAACAAATTAATATCACCGCAAAAGTTGCACTTTCTTAGTTGTAGACTTAAAGTCGATTTTCTTGTAAATTCTATGTCAATTGCGGTAGCACTGTACTGCTTAAGCCGAAAAACATGAATTTTACTGATTTGAACGAAAGTCAAATTATGTTGTTATTGCAGGATTAATAAATTAATATTACCGCAAAAGTTGCACTTTCTTAGTTGTAGACTTAAAGTCGATTTTCTTGTAAATTCTATGTCAATTGCGGTAGCACTGTACTGCTTAAGCCGAAAAACATGAATTTTACTGATTTGAACGAAAGTCAAATTATGTTGTTATTTCAGGATTAACAAATTAATATTACCGCAAAAGTTGCACTTTCTTAGATTAGACTTAAAGCCGATTTTCTTTTAAATTGTATGTCAATTGCGTGAGCATTGTACCGCTCAAGCCGAAAAACATGAATTTTACTGATTTGAACGAAAGTCAAATTATGTTGTTATTGCAGGATTAACAAATTAATATAACCGAAAAAATTGCACTTTCTTAGATTAGACTTAAAGCCGATTTTCTTGTAAATTGTATGTCAATTGCGTGAGCATTGTACCGCTCAAGCCGAAAAACATGAATTTTACTGATTTGAACGAAAGTCAAATTATGTTGTTATTGCAGGATTAATAAATTAATATTACCGCAAAAGTTGCACTTTCTTAGTTGTAGACTTAAAGTCGATTTTCTTGTAAATTCTATGTCAATTGCGGTAGCACTGTACTGCTTAAGCCGCAAAACAGCGATTTTACTGATTTGATCTAAAGTCAAACTTTCATATAATTTCAGGATTAACAAATTAATATTACCGCAAAAGTAGCACTTTCTTAGATTAGACTTAAAGCCGATTTTCTTGTAAATTGTATGTCAATTGCGTGAGCATTGTACCGCTCAAGCCGAAAAACATGAATTTTACTGATTTGAACGAAAGTCAAATTATGTTGTTATTGCAGGATTAACAAATTAATATCACCGCAAAAGTTGCACTTTCTTAGTTGTAGACTTAAAGTCGAATTTCTTGTAAATTGTATGTCAATTGCGGTAGCACTGTTTTGCTTTAGCCGCAAAACATCGATTTTACTGATTTGATCTAAAGTCAAACTTTCATATAATTTCAGGATTAACAAATTAATATAACCGAAAAAATTGCACTTTCTTAGGTTTAGACTTAAAGCCGATTTTCTTGTAAATTGTATGTCAGTTGCGTGAGCACTGTACCGCTTAAGCCGAAAAACATGAATTTTACTAACTTGAGCGAAAGTCAAATTATATTGTTATTGCAGGATTAACAAATTAATATTACCGAAAAAGTTGCACTTTCTTAGGTTTAGACTTAAAGCCGATTTTCTTGTAAATTGTATGTTAAATACTTGAGCGCTGTACCGCTTAGGCCGAAACACATCAATTTTACTGATTTGATCTAAAGTCAAACTTTCATATAATTTCAGCATTAACAAATTAATATAACCAAAAAAATTGCACTTTCTTAGACTAGACTTTAAGCCGATTTTCATGTAAATTTTATGTCAGTTGCGTGAGCAGTGTACTGCTTAAGCCGAAAAACATGAATTTTACTGATTTGAACGAAAGTCAAATTATGTTGTTATTGCAGGATTAATAAATTAATATTACCGCAAAAGTTGCACTTTCTTAGTTGTAGACTTAAAGTCGATTTTCTTGTAAATTCTATGTCAATTGCGGTAGCACTGTACTGCTTAAGCCGCAAAACAGCGATTTTACTGATTTGATCTAAAGTCAAACTTTCATATAATTTCAGGATTAACAAATTAATATTACCGCAAAAGTTGCACTTTCTTAGATTAGACTTAAAGCCGATTTTCTTGTAAATTGTATGTCAATTGCGTGAGCATTGTACCGCTCAAGCCGAAAAACATGAATTTTACTGATTTGAACGAAAGTCAAATTATGTTGTTATTGCAGGATTAACAAATTAATATCACCGCAAAAGTTGCACTTTCTTAGTTGTAGACTTAAAGTCGAATTTCTTGTAAATTGTATGTCAATTGCGGTAGCACTGTTTTGCTTTAGCCGCAAAACATCGATTTTACTGATTTGATCTAAAGTCAAACTTTCATATAATTTCAGGATTAACAAATTAATATAACCGAAAAAATTGCACTTTCTTAGGTTTAGACTTAAAGCCGATTTTCTTGTAAATTGTATGTCAGTTGCGTGAGCACTGTACCGCTTAAGCCGAAAAACATGAATTTTACTAGCTTGAGCGAAAGTCAAATTATATTGTTAATGCAGGATTAACAAATTAATATTACCGAAAAAGTTGCACTTTCTTAGGTTTAGACTTAAAGCCGATTTTCTTGTAAATTGTATGTCAGTTGCGTGAGCACTGTAAAGCTTAAGCCGAAAAACATGAATTTTACTAATTTGAGCGAAAGTCAAATTATATTTTTATTGCAGGATTAACAAATTAATATTACCGAAAAAGTTGCACTTTCTTAGGTTTAGACTTAAAGTCGATTTTCTTGTGAATTGTATGTCAATTGCGGTAGGACTGTACCGCTTAAGCCGAAAAACATGAATTTTATTGATTTGAGCGAAAGTCCAATTATATTGCTATTGCAGAGTTGACAAATTAATATAACCGAAAAAATTGCACTTTCTTAGATGTAGACTTAAAGCCGATTTTCTTGTAAAATGTATATCAGTTGCTTGAGGACTGTACTGCTTAAGCCGAAAAACATCAATTTTACTGGTTTGAGCGAAAGTCAAATTATATTGTTATTGCAGAATTGACATATTCATATAACCGAAAAAGTTGCACTTTCTTAGGTTTAGTCTCAAAGCCGATTTTCTTGTAAATTGTATGTCAATTGCGGTAGCACTGTACTGCTTAAGCCGAAAAACATCGATTTTACTGATTTGATCAAAAGTCAAACTTTCATATAATTTCAGGATTAACAAATTAATATATTGCACTTTCTTAGGTTTAGACTTAAAGCCGATTTTCTTGTAAATTGTATGTCAGTTGCGTGAGCACTGTAAAGCTTAAGCCGAAAAACATGAATTTTACTAATTTGAGCGAAAGTCAAATTATATTGCTATTGCAGGATTAACAAATAAATATTACCGCAAAAGTTGCACTTTCTTAGTTTTAGACTTAAAGTCGAATTTCTTGTAAATTGTATGTCAATTGCGGTAGCACTGTTTTGCTTTAGCCGCAAAACATCGATTTTACTGATTTGATCTAAAGTCAAACTTTCATATAATTTCAGGATTAACAAATTAATATTACCGCAAAAGTTGCACTTTCTTAGATTAGACTTAAAGCCGATTTTCTTTTAAATTGTATGTCAATTGCGTGAGCATTGTACCGCTCAAGCCGAAAAACATGAATTTTACTGATTTGAACGAAAGTCAAATTATGTTGTTATTGCAGGATTAACAAATTAATATCACCGCAAAAGTTGCACTTTCTTAGTTGTAGACTTAAAGTCGATTTTCTTGTAAATTCTATGTCAATTGCGGTAGCACTGTACTGCTTAAGCCGCAAAACATCGATTTTACTGATTTGATCTAAAGTCAAACTTTCATATAATTTCAGCATTAACAAATTAATATAACCAAAAAAATTGCACTTTCTTAGACTAGACTTAAAGCCGATTTTCTTGTAAATTTTATGTCAGTTGCGTGAGCAGTGTACTGCTTAAGCCGAAAAACATGAATTTTACTGATTTGAGCAAAAGTCAAATTATATTGTTATTGCAGGATTAACAAATTAATATTACCGCAAAATTTGCACTTTCTTAGTTTTAGACTTAAAGTCGATTTTCTTGTAAATTGTATATCAATTGCGGTAGCACTGTACTGCTTAAGCCGCAAAACATCGATTTTACTGATTTGATCTAAAGTCAAACTTTCATATAATTTCAGGATTAACAAATTAATATAACCGAAAAAATTGCACTTTCTTAGACTAGACTTAAAGCCGATTTTCTTGTAAATTTTATGTCAGTTGCGTGAGCAGTGTACTGCTTAAGCCGAAAAACATGAATTTTACTGATTTGAGCAAAAGTCAAATTATATTGTTATTGCAGGATTAACAAATTAATATTACCGCAAAAGTTGCACTTTCTTAGTTTTAGACTTAAAGTCGATTTTCTTGTAAATTGTATATCAATTGCGGTAGCACTGTACTGCTTAAGCCGCAAAACATCGATTTTACTGATTTGATCTAAAGTCAAACTTTCATATAATTTCAGGATTAACAAATTAATATAACCGAAAAAATTGCACTTTTTTAGATTTAGACTTAAAGCCGATTTTCTTGTAAATTTTATGTCAGTTGCGTGAGCAGTGTACTGCTCAAGCCGAAAAACATGAATTTTACTGATTTGAGCAAAAGTCAAATTATATTGTTATTGCAGGATTAACAAATTTATATTACCGCAAAAATTGCACTTTCTTAGTTTTAGACTTAAAGTCGATTTTCTTGTAAATTGTATATCAATTGCGGTAGCACTGTACTGCTTAAGCTGCAAAACATCGATTTTACTGATTTGATCTAAAGTCAAACTTTCATATAATTTCAGCATTAACAAATTAATATAACCAAAAAAATTGCACTTTCTTAGACTAGACTTAAAGCCGATTTTCTTGTAAATTTTATGTCAGTTGCGTGAGCAGTGTACTGCTTAAGCCGAAAAACATGAATTTTATTGATTTGAGCGAAAGTCCAATTATATTGCTATTGCAGAGTTGACAAATTAATATAACCGAAAAAATTGCACTTTCTTAGATGTAGACTTAAAGCCGATTTTCTTGTAAAATGTATATCAGTTGCTTGAGGACTGTACTGCTTAAGCCGAAAAACATCAATTTTACTGGTTTGAGCGAAAGTCAAATTATATTGTTATTGCAGAATTGACATATTCATATAACCGAAAAAATTGCACTTTCTTAGATTTAGACTTAAAGCCGATTTTCTTGTAAATTGTATGTTAATTACTTGAGCGCTGTACCGCTTAGGCCGAAAAACATCAATTTTACTGATTTGCGTTAAAAGCAAACTTTCATTTTATTTCAGGATTAACAATTGTATGTTACTTACTTGATCGCTGTACCGCTCAAGCCGAAATGTTATTTCAGGATTAACAAATTAAAATAACCGAAAAAATTGCAATTTCTTAGGTTTAAAATTTAAGTCCATTTTCTTGTAAATTGTATGTCAACTGCGGTAGCACTGTACTGCTTAAGCCGCAAAACATCGATTTTACTGATTTGATCTAAAGTCAAACTTTCATATAACTTCAGGATTAACAAATTAATATAACCGAAAAAATTGCACTTTCTTAGATTAGACTTAAAGCCGATTTTCTTGTAAATTGTATGTCAATTGCGTGAGCACTGTACTGCTTAAGCCGAAAAACATGAATTTTACTGATTTGAGCGAAAGTCAAATTATATTGTTATTGCAGGATTAACAAATTAATATTACCGCAAAAGTTGCACTTTCTTAGTTTTAGACTTAAAGTCGATTTTCTTGTAAATTGTATATCAATTGCGGTAGCACTGTACTGCTTAAGCCGCAAATCATCGATTTTACTGATTTGATCTAAAGTCAAATTTTCATATAATTTCAGGATTAACAAATTAATATAACCGAAAAAATTGCACTTTCTTAGATTAGACTTAAAGCCGATTTTCTTGTAAATTGTATTTCAGTTGCGTGAACATTGTACTGCTTAAGCCGAAAAACATGAATTTTACTGATTTGAGCGAAAGTCAAATTTAGTTGTTATTGCAGGATTAACAAATTAGTATTACCGCAACAGTTGCACTTTCTTAGTTTTAGACTTAAAGTCGATTTTCTTGTAAATTGTATATCAATTGCAGTAGCACTGTACTGCTTAAGCCGCAAAACATCGATTTTACTGACGTGATCTAAAGTCAAACTTTCATATAATTTCAGGATTAACAAATTAATATAACCGAAAAAATTGCACTTTTTTAGATTTAGACTTAAAGCCGATTTTCTTGTAAATTGTATGTTAAATACTTGAGCGCTGTACCGCTTAGGCCGAAACACATCAATTTTACTGATTTGGTCTAAAGTCAAACTTTCATATAATTTCAGCATTAACAAATTAATATAACCAAAAAAATTGCACTTTCTTAGACTAGACTTAAAGCCGATTTTCTTGTAAATTTTATGTCAGTTGCGTGAGCAGTGTACTGCTTAAGCCGAAAAACATGAATTTTACTGATTTGAGCAAAAGTCAAATTATATTGTAATTGCAGGATTAACAAATTAATATTACCGCAAAAGTTGCACTTTCTTAGTTTTAGACTTAAAGTCGATTTTCTTGTAAATTGTATATCAATTGCGGTAGCACTGTACTGCTTAAGCCGCAAAACAGCGATTTTACTGATTTGATCTAAAGTCAAACTTTCATATAATTTCAGCATTAACAAATTAATATAACCAAAAAAATTGCACTTTCTTAGACTAGACTTAAAGCCGATTTTCTTGTAAATTTTATGTCAGTTGCGTGAGCAGTGTACTGCTTAAGCCGAAAAACATGAATTTTACTGATTTGAACGAAAGTCAAATTATGTTGTTATTGCAGGATTAACAAATTAATATCACCGCAAAAGTTGCACTTTCTTAGTTGTAGACTTAAAGTCGAATTTCTTGTAAATTGTATGTCAATTGCGGTAGCACTGTTTTGCTTTAGCCGCAAAACATCGATTTTACTGATTTGATCTAAAGTCAAACTTTCATATAATTTCAGGATTAACAAATTAATATAACCGAAAAAATTGCACTTTCTTAGGTTTAGACTTAAAGCCGATTTTCTTGTAAATTGTATGTCAGTTGCGTGAGCACTGTACCGCTTAAGCCGAAAAACATGAATTTTACTAGCTTGAGCGAAAGTCAAATTATATTGTTATTGCAGGATTAACAAATTAATATTACCGAAAAAGTTGCACTTTCTTAGGTTTAGACTTAAAGCCGATTTTCTTGTAAATTGTATGTCAGTTGCGTGAGCACTGTAAAGCTTAAGCCGAAAAACATGAATTTTACTAATTTGAGCGAAAGTCAAATTATATTGTTATTGCAGGATTAACAAATTAATATTACCGAAAAAGTTGCACTTTCTTAGGTTTAGACTTAAAGTCGATTTTCTTGTGAATTGTATGTCAATTGCGGTAGGACTGTACTGCTTAAGCCGAAAAACATGAATTTTATTGATTTGAGCGAAAGTCCAATTATATTGCTATTGCAGAGTTGACAAATTAATATAACCGAAAAAATTGCACTTTCTTAGATGTAGACTTAAAGCCGATTTTCTTGTAAAATGTATATCAGTTGCTTGAGGACTGTACTGCTTAAGCCGAAAAACATCAATTTTACTGGTTTGAGCGAAAGTCAAATTATATTGTTATTGCAGAATTGACATATTCATATAACCGAAAAAGTTGCACTTTCTTAGGTTTAGTCTCAAAGCCGATTTTCTTGTAAATTGTATGTCAATTGCGGTAGCACTGTACTGCTTAAGCCGAAAAACATCGATTTTACTGATTTGATCAAAAGTCAAACTTTCATATAATTTCAGGATTAACAAATTAATATAACCGAAAAAATTGCACTTTCTTAGGTTTAGACTTAAAGCCGATTTTCTTGTAAATTGTATGTCAGTTGCGTGAGCACTGTACCGCTTAAGCCGAAAAACATGAATTTTACTAGCTTGAGCGAAAGTCAAATTATATTGTAATTGCAGGATTAACAAATTAATATTACCGCAAAAGTTGCACTTTCTTAGTTTTAGACTTAAAGTCGATTTTCTTGTAAATTGTATATCAATTGCGGTAGCACTGTACTGCTTAAGCCGCAAAACAGCGATTTTACTGATTTGATCTAAAGTCAAACTTTCATATAATTTCAGGATTAACAAATTAATATAACCGAAAAAATTGCACTTTCTTAGATTAGACTTAAAGCCGATTTTCTTGTAAATTGTATGTCAATTGCGTGAGCACTGTACTGCTTAAGCCGAAAAACATGAATTTTACTGATTTGAGCGAAAGTCAAATTATATTGTTATTGCAGGATTAACAAATTAATATTACCGCAAAAGTTGCACTTTCTTAGTTTTAGACTTAAAGTCGATTTTCTTGTAAATTGTATATCAATTGCGGTAGCACTGTACTGCTTAAGCCGCAAATCATCGATTTTACTGATTTGATCTAAAGTCAAATTTTCATATAATTTCAGGATTAACAAATTAATATAACCGAAAAAATTGCACTTTCTTAGATTAGACTTAAAGCCGATTTTCTTGTAAATTGTATTTCAGTTGCGTGAACATTGTACTGCTTAAGCCGAAAAACATGAATTTTACTGATTTGAGCGAAAGTCAAATTTAGTTGTTATTGCAGGATTAACAAATTAGTATTACCGCAACAGTTGCACTTTCTTAGTTTTAGACTTAAAGTCGATTTTCTTGTAAATTGTATATCAATTGCGGTAGCACTGTACTGCTTAAGCCGCAAAACATCGATTTTACTGACGTGATCTAAAGTCAAACTTTCATATAATTTCAGGATTAACAAATTAATATAACCGAAAAAATTGCACTTTTTTAGATTTAGACTTAAAGCCGATTTTCTTGTAAATTGTATGTTAAATACTTGAGCGCTGTACCGCTTAGGCCGAAACACATCAATTTTACTGATTTGGTCTAAAGTCAAACTTTCATATAATTTCAGCATTAACAAATTAATATAACCAAAAAAATTGCACTTTCTTAGACTAGACTTAAAGCCGATTTTCTTGTAAATTTTATGTCAGTTGCGTGAGCAGTGTACTGCTTAAGCCGAAAAACATGAATTTTACTGATTTGAGCAAAAGTCAAATTATATTGTAATTGCAGGATTAACAAATTAATATTACCGCAAAAGTTGCACTTTCTTAGTTTTAGACTTAAAGTCGATTTTCTTGTAAATTGTATATCAATTGCGGTAGCACTGTACTGCTTAAGCCGCAAAACAGCGATTTTACTGATTTGATCTAAAGTCAAACTTTCATATAATTTCAGCATTAACAAATTAATATAACCAAAAAAATTGCACTTTCTTAGACTAGACTTAAAGCCGATTTTCTTGTAAATTTTATGTCAGTTGCGTGAGCAGTGTACTGCTTAAGCCGAAAAACATGAATTTTACTGATTTGAACGAAAGTCAAATTATGTTGTTATTGCAGGATTAACAAATTAATATCACCGCAAAAGTTGCACTTTCTTAGTTTTAGACTTAAAGTCGATTTTCTTGTAAATTGTATATCAATTGCGGTAGCACTGTACTGCTTAAGCCGCAAATCATCGATTTTACTGATTTGATCTAAAGTCAAATTTTCATATAATTTCAGGATTAACAAATTAATATAACCGAAAAAATTGCACTTTCTTAGATTAGACTTAAAGCCGATTTTCTTGTAAATTGTATTTCAGTTGCGTGAACATTGTACTGCTTAAGCCGAAAAACATGAATTTTACTGATTTGAGCGAAAGTCAAATTTAGTTGTTATTGTAGAATTGACAAATTAATATTACCGAAAAAGTTGCACTTTCTTAGGTTTAGACTTAAAGTCGATTTTCTTGTAAATTGTATATCAATTGCGGTAGCACTGTACTGCTTAAGCCGAAACACATCAATTTTACTGATTTGGTCTAAAGTCAAACTTTCATATAATTTCAGCATTAACAAATTAATATAACCAAAAAAATTGCACTTTTTTAGATTTAGACTTAAAGCCGATTTTCTTGTAAATTGTATGTTAAATACTTGAGCGCTGTACCGCTTAGGCCGAAACACATCAATTTTACTGATTTGATCTAAAGTCAAACTTTCATATAATTTCAGCATTAACAAATAAATATAACCGAAAAAATTGCACTTTCTTAGGTTTAGACTCAAAGTCGATTTTCTTGTAAATTGTATGTCAGTTGCGTGAGCAGTGTACTGCTTAAGCCGAAAAACATGAATTTTACTGATTTGAACGAAAGTCAAATTATGTTGTTATTGCAGGATTAACAAATTAATATCACCGCAAAAGTTGCACTTTCTTAGTTTTAGACTTAAAGTCGATTTTCTTGTAAATTGTATATCAATTGCGGTAGCACTGTACTGCTTAAGCCGCAAAACAGCGATTTTACTGATTTGATCTAAAGTCAAACTTTCATATAATTTCAGCATTAACAAATTAATATAACCAAAAAAATTGCACTTTCTTAGACTAGACTTAAAGCCGATTTTCTTGTAAATTTTATGTCAGTTGCGTGAGCAGTGTACTGCTTAGGCCGAAAAACATGAATTTTACTGATTTGAGCAAAAGTCAAATTATATTGTAATTGCAGGATTAACAAATTAATATTACCGCAAAAGTTGCACTTTCTTAGTTTTAGACTTAAAGTCGATTTTCTTGTAAATTGTATATCAATTGCGGTAGCACTGTACTGCTTAAGCCGCAAAACAGCGATTTTACTGATTTGATCTAAAGTCAAACTTTCATATAATTTCAGCATTAACAAATTAATATAACCAAAAAAATTGCACTTTCTTAGACTAGACTTAAAGCCGATTTTCTTGTAAATTTTATGTCAGTTGCGTGAGCAGTGTACTGCTTAAGCCGAAAAACATGAATTTTACTGATTTGAACGAAAGTCAAATTATGTTGTTATTGCAGGATTAACAAATTAATATCACCGCAAAAGTTGCACTTTCTTAGTTTTAGACTTAAAGTCGATTTTCTTGTAAATTGTATATCAATTGCGGTAGCACTGTACTGCTTAAGCCGCAAAACAGCGATTTTACTGATTTGATCTAAAGTCAAACTTTCATATAATTTCAGCATTAACAAATTAATATAACCAAAAAAATTGCACTTTCTTAGACTAGACTTAAAGCCGATTTTCTTGTAAATTTTATGTCAGTTGCGTGAGCAGTGTACTGCTTAAGCCGAAAAACATGAATTTTACTGATTTGAACGAAAGTCAAATTATGTTGTTATTGCAGGATTAACAAATTAATATCACCGCAAAAGTTGCACTTTCTTAGTTTTAGACTTAAAGTCGATTTTCTTGTAAATTGTATATCAATTGCGGTAGCACTGTACTGCTTAAGCCGAAACACATCAATTTTACTGATTTGGTCTAAAGTCAAACTTTCATATAATTTCAGCATTAACAAATTAATATAACCAAAAAAATTGCACTTTCTTAGACTAGACTTAAAGCCGATTTTCTTGTAAATTTTATGTCAGTTGCGTGAGCAGTGTACTGCTTAAGCCGAAAAACATGAATTTTACTGATTTGAACGAAAGTCAAATTATGTTGTTATTGCAGGATTAACAAATTAATATCACCGCAAAAGTTGCACTTTCTTAGTTTTAGACTTAAAGTCGATTTTCTTGTAAATTGTATATCAATTGCGGTAGCACTGTACTGCTTAAGCCGCAAATCATCGATTTTACTGATTTGATCTAAAGTCAAACTTTCATATAATTTCAGCATTAACAAATTAATATAACCAAAAAAATTGCACTTTCTTAGACTAGACTTAAAGCCGATTTTCTTGTAAATTTTATGTCAGTTGCGTGAGCAGTGTACTGCTTAAGCCGAAAAGCATGAATTTTACTGATTTGAACGAAAGTCAAATTATGTTGTTATTGCAGGATTAACAAATTAATATCACCGCAAAAGTTGCACTTTCTTAGTTTTAGACTTAAAGTCGATTTTCTTGTAAATTGTATATCAATTGCGGTAGCACTGTACTGCTTAAGCCGCAAATCATCGATTTTACTGATTTGATCTAAAGTCAAATTTTCATATAATTTCAGGATTAACAAATTAATATAACCGAAAAAATTGCACTTTCTTAGATTAGACTTAAAGCCGATTTTCTTGTAAATTGTATTTCAGTTGCGTGAACATTGTACTGCTTAAGCCGCAAAACAGCGATTTTACTGATTTGATCTAAAGTCAAACTTTCATATAATTTCAGCATTAACAAATTAATATAACCAAAAAAATTGCACTTTCTTAGACTAGACTTAAAGCCGATTTTCTTGTAAATTTTATGTCAGTTGCGTGAGCAGTGTACTGCTTAAGCCGAAAAACATGAATTTTACTGATTTGAACGAAAGTCAAATTATGTTGTTATTGCAGGATTAACAAATTAATATCACCGCAAAAGTTGCACTTTCTTAGTTTTAGACTTAAAGTCGATTTTCTTGTAAATTGTATATCAATTGCGGTAGCACTGTACTGCTTAAGCCGAAAAACATCGATTTTACTGATTTGATCAAAAGTCAAACTTTCATATAATTTCAGGATTAACAAATTAATATGACCGAAAAAATTGCACTTTCTTAGGTTTAGATTTAAAGCCGATTTTCTTGTAAATTGTATGTCAGTTGCGTGAGCACTGTAAAGCTTAAGCCGAAAAACATGAATTTTACTAATTTGAGCGAAAGTCAAATTATGTTGTTATTGCAGGATTAACAAATTAATATCACCGCAAAAGTTGCACTTTCTTAGTTGTAGACTTAAAGTCGAATTTCTTGTAAATTGTATGTCAATTGCGGTAGCACTGTTTTGCTTTAGCCGCAAAACATCGATTTTACTGATTTGATCTAAAGTCAAACTTTCATATAATTTCAGGATTAACAAATTAATATAACCGAAAAAATTGCACTTTCTTAGGTTTAGACTTAAAGCCGATTTTCTTGTAAATTGTATGTCAGTTGCGTGAGCACTGTACCGCTTAAGCCGAAAAACATGAATTTTACTAGCTTGAGCGAAAGTCAAATTATATTGTTATTGCAGGATTAACAAATTAATATTACCGAAAAAGTTGCACTTTCTTAGGTTTAGACTTAAAGCCGATTTTCTTGTAAATTGTATGTCAGTTGCGTGAGCACTGTAAAGCTTAAGCCGAAAAACATGAATTTTACTAATTTGAGCGAAAGTCAAATTATATTGTTATTGCAGGATTAACAAATTAATATTACCGAAAAAGTTGCACTTTCTTAGGTTTAGACTTAAAGTCGATTTTCTTGTGAATTGTATGTCAATTGCGGTAGGACTGTACCGCTTAAGCCGAAAAACATGAATTTTATTGATTTGAGCGAAAGTCCAATTATATTGCTATTGCAGAGTTGACAAATTAATATAACCGAAAAAATTGCACTTTCTTAGATGTAGACTTAAAGCCGATTTTCTTGTAAAATGTATATCAGTTGCTTGAGGACTGTACTGCTTAAGCCGAAAAACATCAATTTTACTGGTTTGAGCGAAAGTCAAATTATATTGTTATTGCAGAATTGACATATTCATATAACCGAAAAAGTTGCACTTTCTTAGGTTTAGTCTCAAAGCCGATTTTCTTGTAAATTGTATGTCAATTGCGGTAGCACTGTACTGCTTAAGCCGAAAAACATCGATTTTACTGATTTGATCAAAAGTCAAACTTTCATATAATTTCAGGATTAACAAATTAATATATTGCACTTTCTTAGGTTTAGACTTAAAGCCGATTTTCTTGTAAATTGTATGTCAGTTGCGTGAGCACTGTAAAGCTTAAGCCGAAAAACATGAATTTTACTAATTTGAGCGAAAGTCAAATTATATTGCTATTGCAGGATTAACAAATAAATATTACCGCAAAAGTTGCACTTTCTTAGTTTTAGACTTAAAGTCGAATTTCTTGTAAATTGTATGTCAATTGCGGTAGCACTGTTTTGCTTTAGCCGCAAAACATCGATTTTACTGATTTGATCTAAAGTCAAACTTTCATATAATTTCAGGATTAACAAATTAATATAACCGAAAAAATTGCACTTTCTTAGGTTTAGACTTAAAGCCGATTTTCTTGTAAATTGTATGTCAGTTGCGTGAGCACTGTACCGCTTAAGCCGAAAAACATGAATTTTACTAGCTTGAGCGAAAGTCAAATTATATTGTTATTGCAGGATTAACAAATTAATATTACCGAAAAAGTTGCACTTTCTTAGGTTTAGACTTAAAGCCGATTTTCTTGTAAATTGTATGTCAGTTGCGGTAGCACTGTACTGCTTAAGCCGCAAATCATCGATTTTACTGATTTGATCTAAAGTCAAATTTTCATATAATTTCAGGATTAACAAATTAATATAACCGAAAAAATTGCACTTTCTTAGATTAGACTTAAAGCCGATTTTCTTGTAAATTGTATTTCAGTTGCGTGAACATTGTACTGCTTAAGCCGAAAAACATGAATTTTACTGATTTGAACGAAAGTCAAATTATGTTGTTATTGCAGGATTAACAAATTAATATCACCGCAAAAGTTGCACTTTCTTAGTTTTAGACTTAAAGTCGATTTTCTTGTAAATTGTATATCAATTGCGGTAGCACTGTACTGCTTAAGCCGCAAAACAGCGATTTTACTGATTTGATCTAAAGTCAAACTTTCATATAATTTCAGGATTAACAAATTAATATAACCGAAAAAATTGCACTTTCTTAGGTTTAGACTTAAAGCCGATTTTCTTGTAAATTGTATGTCAGTTGCGTGAGCACTGTAAAGCTTAAGCCGAAAAACATGAATTTTACTAATTTGAGCGAAAGTCAAATTATATTGTTATTGCAGGATTAACAAATTAATATCACCGCAAAAGTTGCACTTTCTTAGTTTTAGACTTAAAGTCCATTTTCTTGTAAATTGTATGTCAACTGCGGTAGCACTGTACTGCTTAAGCCGCAAAACATCGATTTTACTGATTTGATCTAAAGTCAAACTTTCATATAACTTCAGGATTAACAAATTAATATAACCGAAAAAATTGCACTTTCTTAGATTAGACTTAAAGCCGATTTTCTTGTAAATTGTATGTCAATTGCGTGAGCACTGTACTGCTTAAGCCGAAAAACATGAATTTTACTAATTTGAGCGAAAGTCAAATTATATTGTTATTGCAGGATTAACAAATTAATATCACCGCAAAAGTTGCACTTTCTTAGTTTTAGACTTAAAGTCGATTTTCTTGTAAATTGTATATCAATTGCGGTAGCACTGTACTGCTTAAGCCGCAAATCATCGATTTTACTGATTTGATCTAAAGTCAAATTTTCATATAATTTCAGGATTAACAAATTAATATAACCGAAAAAATTGCACTTTCTTAGACTAGACTTAAAGCCGATTTTCTTGTAAATTTTATGTCAGTTGCGTGAGCACTGTAAAGCTTAAGCCGAAAAACATGAATTTTACTAATTTGAGCGAAAGTCAAATTATATTGTTATTGCAGGATTAACAAATTAATATCACCGCAAAAGTTGCACTTTCTTAGTTTTAGACTTAAAGTCCATTTTCTTGTAAATTGTATGTCAACTGCGGTAGCACTGTACTGCTTAAGCCGCAAAACATCGATTTTACTGATTTGATCTAAAGTCAAACTTTCATATAACTTCAGGATTAACAAATTAATATAACCGAAAAAATTGCACTTTCTTAGATTAGACTTAAAGCCGATTTTCTTGTAAATTGTATGTCAATTGCGTGAGCACTGTACTGCTTAAGCCGAAAAACATGAATTTTACTAATTTGAGCGAAAGTCAAATTATATTGTTATTGCAGGATTAACAAATTAATATCACCGCAAAAGTTGCACTTTCTTAGTTTTAGACTTAAAGTCGATTTTCTTGTAAATTGTATATCAATTGCGGTAGCACTGTACTGCTTAAGCCGCAAATCATCGATTTTACTGATTTGATCTAAAGTCAAATTTTCATATAATTTCAGGATTAACAAATTAATATAACCGAAAAAATTGCACTTTCTTAGACTAGACTTAAAGCCGATTTTCTTGTAAATTTTATGTCAGTTGCGTGAGCAGTGTACTGCTTAAGCCGAAAAACATGAATTTTACTGATTTGAGCAAAAGTCAAATTATATTGTAATTGCAGGATTAACAAATTAATATTACCGCAAAAGTTGCACTTTCTTAGTTTTAGACTTAAAGTCGATTTTCTTGTAAATTGTATATCAATTGCGGTAGCACTGTACTGCTTAAGCCGCAAAACAGCGATTTTACTGATTTGATCTAAAGTCAAACTTTCATATAATTTCAGGATTAACAAATTAATATAACCGAAAAAATTGCACTTTCTTAGGTTTAGACTTAAAGCCGATTTTCTTGTAAATTGTATGTCAGTTGCGTGAGCACTGTAAAGCTTAAGCCGAAAAACATGAATTTTACTAATTTGAGCGAAAGTCAAATTATATTGTTATTGCAGGATTAACAAATTAATATCACCGCAAAAGTTGCACTTTCTTAGTTTTAGACTTAAAGTCCATTTTCTTGTAAATTGTATGTCAACTGCGGTAGCACTGTACTGCTTAAGCCGCAAAACATCGATTTTACTGATTTGATCTAAAGTCAAACTTTCATATAACTTCAGGATTAACAAATTAATATAACCGAAAAAATTGCACTTTCTTAGATTAGACTTAAAGCCGATTTTCTTGTAAATTGTATGTCAATTGCGTGAGCACTGTACTGCTTAAGCCGAAAAACATGAATTTTACTGATTTGAGCGAAAGTCAAATTATATTGTTATTGCAGGATTAACAAATTAATATTACCGCAAAAGTTGCACTTTCTTAGTTTTAGACTTAAAGTCGATTTTCTTGTAAATTGTATATCAATTGCGGTAGCACTGTACTGCTTAAGCCGCAAATCATCGATTTTACTGATTTGATCTAAAGTCAAATTTTCATATAATTTCAGGATTAACAAATTAATATAACCGAAAAAATTGCACTTTCTTAGATTAGACTTAAAGCCGATTTTCTTGTAAATTGTATTTCAGTTGCGTGAACATTGTACTGCTTAAGCCGAAAAACATGAATTTTACTGATTTGAGCGAAAGTCAAATTTAGTTGTTATTGCAGGATTAACAAATTAGTATTACCGCAACAGTTGCACTTTCTTAGTTTTAGACTTAAAGTCGATTTTCTTGTAAATTGTATATCAATTGCGGTAGCACTGTACTGCTTAAGCCGCAAAACATCGATTTTACTGACGTGATCTAAAGTCAAACTTTCATATAATTTCAGGATTAACAAATTAATATAACCGAAAAAATTGCACTTTTTTAGATTTAGACTTAAAGCCGATTTTCTTGTAAATTGTATGTTAAATACTTGAGCGCTGTACCGCTTAGGCCGAAACACATCAATTTTACTGATTTGGTCTAAAGTCAAACTTTCATATAATTTCAGCATTAACAAATTAATATAACCAAAAAAATTGCACTTTCTTAGACTAGACTTAAAGCCGATTTTCTTGTAAATTTTATGTCAGTTGCGTGAGCAGTGTACTGCTTAAGCCGAAAAACATGAATTTTACTGATTTGAGCAAAAGTCAAATTATATTGTAATTGCAGGATTAACAAATTAATATTACCGCAAAAGTTGCACTTTCTTAGTTTTAGACTTAAAGTCGATTTTCTTGTAAATTGTATATCAATTGCGGTAGCACTGTACTGCTTAAGCCGCAAAACAGCGATTTTACTGATTTGATCTAAAGTCAAACTTTCATATAATTTCAGCATTAACAAATTAATATAACCAAAAAAATTGCACTTTCTTAGACTAGACTTAAAGCCGATTTTCTTGTAAATTTTATGTCAGTTGCGTGAGCAGTGTACTGCTTAAGCCGAAAAACATGAATTTTACTGATTTGAACGAAAGTCAAATTATGTTGTTATTGCAGGATTAACAAATTAATATCACCGCAAAAGTTGCACTTTCTTAGTTGTAGACTTAAAGTCGAATTTCTTGTAAATTGTATGTCAATTGCGGTAGCACTGTTTTGCTTTAGCCGCAAAACATCGATTTTACTGATTTGATCTAAAGTCAAACTTTCATATAATTTCAGGATTAACAAATTAATATAACCGAAAAAATTGCACTTTCTTAGGTTTAGACTTAAAGCCGATTTTCTTGTAAATTGTATGTCAGTTGCGTGAGCACTGTACCGCTTAAGCCGAAAAACATGAATTTTACTAGCTTGAGCGAAAGTCAAATTATATTGTTATTGCAGGATTAACAAATTAATATTACCGAAAAAGTTGCACTTTCTTAGGTTTAGACTTAAAGCCGATTTTCTTGTAAATTGTATGTCAGTTGCGTGAGCACTGTAAAGCTTAAGCCGAAAAACATGAATTTTACTAATTTGAGCGAAAGTCAAATTATATTGTTATTGCAGGATTAACAAATTAATATTACCGAAAAAGTTGCACTTTCTTAGGTTTAGACTTAAAGTCGATTTTCTTGTGAATTGTATGTCAATTGCGGTAGGACTGTACCGCTTAAGCCGAAAAACATGAATTTTATTGATTTGAGCGAAAGTCCAATTATATTGCTATTGCAGAGTTGACAAATTAATATAACCGAAAAAATTGCACTTTCTTAGATGTAGACTTAAAGCCGATTTTCTTGTAAAATGTATATCAGTTGCTTGAGGACTGTACTGCTTAAGCCGAAAAACATCAATTTTACTGGTTTGAGCGAAAGTCAAATTATATTGTTATTGCAGAATTGACATATTCATATAACCGAAAAAGTTGCACTTTCTTAGGTTTAGTCTCAAAGCCGATTTTCTTGTAAATTGTATGTCAATTGCGGTAGCACTGTACTGCTTAAGCCGAAAAACATCGATTTTACTGATTTGATCAAAAGTCAAACTTTCATATAATTTCAGGATTAACAAATTAATATATTGCACTTTCTTAGGTTTAGACTTAAAGCCGATTTTCTTGTAAATTGTATGTCAGTTGCGTGAGCACTGTAAAGCTTAAGCCGAAAAACATGAATTTTACTAATTTGAGCGAAAGTCAAATTATATTGCTATTGCAGGATTAACAAATAAATATTACCGCAAAAGTTGCACTTTCTTAGTTTTAGACTTAAAGTCGAATTTCTTGTAAATTGTATGTCAATTGCGGTAGCACTGTTTTGCTTTAGCCGCAAAACATCGATTTTACTGATTTGATCTAAAGTCAAACTTTCATATAATTTCAGGATTAACAAATTAATATAACCGAAAAAATTGCACTTTCTTAGGTTTAGACTTAAAGCCGATTTTCTTGTAAATTGTATGTCAGTTGCGTGAGCACTGTACCGCTTAAGCCGAAAAACATGAATTTTACTAGCTTGAGCGAAAGTCAAATTATATTGTTATTGCAGGATTAACAAATTAATATTACCGAAAAAGTTGCACTTTCTTAGGTTTAGACTTAAAGCCGATTTTCTTGTAAATTGTATGTCAGTTGCGTGAGCACTGTAAAGCTTAAGCCGAAAAACATGAATTTTACTAATTTGAGCGAAAGTCAAATTATATTGTTATTGCAGGATTAACAAATTAATATTACCGAAAAAGTTGCACTTTCTTAGGTTTAGACTTAAAGTCGATTTTCTTGTGAATTGTATGTCAATTGCGGTAGGACTGTACCGCTTAAGCCGAAAAACATGAATTTTATTGATTTGAGCGAAAGTCCAATTATATTGCTATTGCAGAGTTAACAAATTAATATAACCGAAAAAATTGCACTTTCTTAGATGTAGACTTAAAGCCGATTTTCTTGTAAAATGTATATCAGTTGCTTGAGGACTGTACTGCTTAAGCCGAAAAACATCAATTTTACTGGTTTGAGCGAAAGTCAAATTATATTGTTATTGCAGAATTGACATATTCATATAACCGAAAAAGTTGCACTTTCTTAGGTTTAGTCTCAAAGCCGATTTTCTTGTAAATTGTATGTCAATTGCGGTAGCACTGTACTGCTTAAGCCGAAAAACATCGATTTTACTGATTTGATCAAAAGTCAAACTTTCATATAATTTCAGGATTAACAAATTAATATATTGCACTTTCTTAGGTTTAGACTTAAAGCCGATTTTCTTGTAAATTGTATGTCAGTTGCGTGAGCACTGTAAAGCTTAAGCCGAAAAACATGAATTTTACTAATTTGAGCGAAAGTCAAATTATATTGCTATTGCAGGATTAACAAATAAATATTACCGCAAAAGTTGCACTTTCTTAGTTTTAGACTTAAAGTCGAATTTCTTGTAAATTGTATGTCAATTGCGGTAGCACTGTTTTGCTTTAGCCGCAAAACATCGATTTTACTGATTTGATCTAAAGTCAAACTTTCATATAATTTCAGGATTAACAAATTAATATTACCGCAAAAGTTGCACTTTCTTAGATTAGACTTAAAGCCGATTTTCTTTTAAATTGTATGTCAATTGCGTGAGCATTGTACCGCTCAAGCCGAAAAACATGAATTTTACTGATTTGAACGAAAGTCAAATTATGTTGTTATTGCAGGATTAACAAATTAATATCACCGCAAAAGTTGCACTTTCTTAGTTGTAGACTTAAAGTCGATTTTCTTGTAAATTCTATGTCAATTGCGGTAGCACTGTACTGCTTAAGCCGCAAAACATCGATTTTACTGATTTGATCTAAAGTCAAACTTTCATATAATTTCAGCATTAACAAATTAATATAACCAAAAAAATTGCACTTTCTTAGACTAGACTTAAAGCCGATTTTCTTGTAAATTTTATGTCAGTTGCGTGAGCAGTGTACTGCTTAAGCCGAAAAACATGAATTTTACTGATTTGAGCAAAAGTCAAATTATATTGTTATTGCAGGATTAACAAATTAATATTACCGCAAAAGTTGCACTTTCTTAGTTTTAGACTTAAAGTCGATTTTCTTGTAAATTGTATATCAATTGCGGTAGCACTGTACTGCTTAAGCCGCAAAACATCGATTTTACTGATTTGATCTAAAGTCAAACTTTCATATAATTTCAGGATTAACAAATTAATATAACCGAAAAAATTGCACTTTCTTAGACTAGACTTAAAGCCGATTTTCTTGTAAATTTTATGTCAGTTGCGTGAGCAGTGTACTGCTTAAGCCGAAAAACATGAATTTTACTGATTTGAGCAAAAGTCAAATTATATTGTTATTGCAGGATTAACAAATTAATATTACCGCAAAAGTTGCACTTTCTTAGTTTTAGACTTAAAGTCGATTTTCTTGTAAATTGTATATCAATTGCGGTAGCACTGTACTGCTTAAGCCGCAAAACATCGATTTTACTGATTTGATCTAAAGTCAAACTTTCATATAATTTCAGGATTAACAAATTAATATAACCGAAAAAATTGCACTTTTTTAGATTTAGACTTAAAGCCGATTTTCTTGTAAATTTTATGTCAGTTGCGTGAGCAGTGTACTGCTCAAGCCGAAAAACATGAATTTTACTGATTTGAGCAAAAGTCAAATTATATTGTTATTGCAGGATTAACAAATTTATATTACCGCAAAAATTCCACTTTCTTAGTTTTAGACTTAAAGTCGATTTTCTTGTAAATTGTATATCAATTGCGGTAGCACTGTACTGCTTAAGCTGCAAAACATCGATTTTACTGATTTGATCTAAAGTCAAACTTTCATATAATTTCAGCATTAACAAATTAATATAACCAAAAAAATTGCACTTTCTTAGACTAGACTTAAAGCCGATTTTCTTGTAAATTTTATGTCAGTTGCGTGAGCAGTGTACTGCTTAAGCCGAAAAACATGAATTTTATTGATTTGAGCGAAAGTCCAATTATATTGCTATTGCAGAGTTGACAAATTAATATAACCGAAAAAATTGCACTTTCTTAGATGTAGACTTAAAGCCGATTTTCTTGTAAAATGTATATCAGTTGCTTGAGGACTGTACTGCTTAAGCCGAAAAACATCAATTTTACTGGTTTGAGCGAAAGTCAAATTATATTGTTATTGCAGAATTGACATATTCATATAACCGAAAAAATTGCACTTTCTTAGATTTAGACTTAAAGCCGATTTTCTTGTAAATTGTATGTTAATTACTTGAGCGCTGTACCGCTTAGGCCGAAAAACATCAATTTTACTGATTTGCGTTAAAAGCAAACTTTCATTTTATTTCAGGATTAACAATTGTATGTTACTTACTTGATCGCTGTACCGCTCAAGCCGAAATGTTATTTCAGGATTAACAAATTAAAATAACCGAAAAAATTGCAATTTCTTAGGTTTAAAATTTAAGTCCATTTTCTTGTAAATTGTATGTCAACTGCGGTAGCACTGTACTGCTTAAGCCGCAAAACATCGATTTTACTGATTTGATCTAAAGTCAAACTTTCATATAACTTCAGGATTAACAAATTAATATAACCGAAAAAATTGCACTTTCTTAGATTAGACTTAAAGCCGATTTTCTTGTAAATTGTATGTCAATTGCGTGAGCACTGTACTGCTTAAGCCGAAAAACATGAATTTTACTGATTTGAGCGAAAGTCAAATTATATTGTTATTGCAGGATTAACAAATTAATATTACCGCAAAAGTTGCACTTTCTTAGTTTTAGACTTAAAGTCGATTTTCTTGTAAATTGTATATCAATTGCGGTAGCACTGTACTGCTTAAGCCGCAAATCATCGATTTTACTGATTTGATCTAAAGTCAAACTTTCATATAATTTCAGGATTAACAAATTAATATAACCGAAAAAATTGCACTTTCTTAGATTAGACTTAAAGCCGATTTTCTTGTAAATTGTATTTCAGTTGCGTGAACATTGTACTGCTTAAGCCGAAAAACATGAATTTTACTGATTTGAGCGAAAGTCAAATTTAGTTGTTATTGCAGGATTAACAAATTAGTATTACCGCAAAAGTTGCACTTTCTTAGTTTTAGACTTAAAGTCGATTTTCTTGTAAATTGTATATCAATTGCGGTAGCACTGTACTGCTTAAGCCGCAAAACATCGATTTTACTGACGTGATCTAAAGTCAAACTTTCATATAATTTCAGGATTAACAAATTAATATAACCGAAAAAATTGCACTTTTTTAGATTTAGACTTAAAGCCGATTTTCTTGTAAATTGTATGTTAAATACTTGAGTGCTGTACCGCTTAGGCCGAAACACATCAATTTTACTGATATGATCTAAAGTCAAACTTTCATATAATTTCAGCATTAACAAATTAATATAACCAAAAAAATTGCACTTTCTTAGACTAGACTTAAAGCCGATTTTCTTGTAAATTTTATGTCAGTTGCGTGAGCAGTGTACTGCTTAAGCCGAAAAACATGAATTTTACTGATTTGAGCAAAAGTCAAATTATATTGTTATTGCAGGATTAACAAATTAATATTACCGCAAAAGTTGCACTTTCTTAGTTTTAGACTTAAAGTCGATTTTCTTGTAAATTGTATATCAATTGCGGTAGCACTGTACTGCTTAAGCCGCAAAACAGCGATTTTACTGATTTGATCTAAAGTCAAACTTTCATATAATTTCAGCATTAACAAATTAATATAACCAAAAAAATTGCACTTTCTTAGACTAGACTTAAAGCCGATTTTCTTGTAAATTTTATGTCAGTTGCGTGAGCAGTGTACTGCTTAAGCCGAAAAACATGAATTTTACTGATTTGAGCAAAAGTCAAATTATATTGTTATTGCAGGATTAACAAATTAATATTACCGCAAAAGTTGCACTTTCTTAGTTTTAGACTTAAAGTCGATTTTCTTGTAAATTGTATATCAATTGCGGTAGCACTGTACTGCTTAAGCCGCAAAACATCGATTTTACTGATTTGATCTAAAGTCAAACTTTCATATAATTTCAGGATTAACAAATTAATATAACCAAAAAAATTGCACTTTCTTAGACTAGACTTAAAGCCGATTTTCTTGTAAATTTTATGTCAGTTGCGTGAGCAGTGTACTGCTTAAGCCGAAAAACATGAATTTTACTGATTTGAGCAAAAGTCAAATTATATTGTTATTGCAGGATTAACAAATTAATATTACCGCAAAAGTTGCACTTTCTTAGTTTTAGACTTAAAGTCGATTTTCTTGTAAATTGTATATCAATTGCGGTAGCACTGTACTGCTTAAGCCGCAAAACATCGATTTTACTGACGTGATCTAAAGTCAAACTTTCATATAATTTCAGGATTAACAAATTAATATAACCGAAAAAATTGCACTTTTTTAGATTTAGACTTAAAGCCGATTTTCTTGTAAATTGTATGTTAAATACTTGAGCGCTGTACCGCTTAGGCCGAAACACATCAATTTTACTGATTTGATCTAAAGTCAAACTTTCATATAATTTCAGCATTAACAAATTAATATAACCAAAAAAATTGCACTTTCTTAGACTAGACTTAAAGCCGATTTTCTTGTAAATTTTATGTCAGTTGCGTGAGCAGTGTACTGCTTAAGCCGAAAAACATGAATTTTACTGATTTGAGCGAAAGTCAAATTATGTTGTTATTGCAGGATTAACAAATTAATATTCCCGAAAAAATTGCACTTTCTTAGGTTTAGTCTCAAAGCCGATTTTCTTGTAAATTGTATGTCAATTGCGGTAGCACTGTACTGCTTAAGCCGAAAAACATCGATTTTACTGATTTGATCAAAAGTCAAACTTTCATATAATTTCAGGATTAACAAATTAATATTACCGCGAAAGTTGCACTTTCTTAGATTAGACTTAAAGCCGATTTTTTTTTAAATTGTATGTCAATTGCGTGAGCATTGTACTGCTTAAGCCGAAAAACATGAATTTTACTGATTTGAACGAAAGTCAAATTATGTTGTTATTGCAGGATTAACAAATTAATATTCCCGAAAAAATTGCACTTTCTTAGTTTTAGACTTAAAGTCGATTTTCTTGTAAATTGTATATCAATTGCGGTAGCACTGTACTGCTTAAGCCGCAAAACAGCGATTTTACTGATTTGATCTAAAGTCAAACTTTCATATAATTTCAGGATTAACAAATTAATATTACCGCAAAAGTTGCACTTTCTTAGATTAGACTTAAAGCCGATTTTCTTTTAAATTGTATGTCAATTGCGTGAGCATTGTACCGCTCAAGCCGAAAAACATGAATTTTACTGATTTGAACGAAAGTCAAATTATGTTGTTATTGCAGGATTTACAAATTAATATCACCGCAAAAGTTGCACTTTCTTAGTTGTAGACTTAAAGTGGATTTTCTTGTAAATTCTATGTCAATTGCGGTAGCACTGTACTGCTTAAGCCGCAAAACATCGATTTTACTGATTTGATCTAAAGTCAAACTTTCATATAATTTCAGCATTAACAAATTAATATAACCAAAAAAATTGCACTTTCTTAGACTAGACTTAAAGCCGATTTTCTTGTAAATTTTATGTCAGTTGCGTGAGCAGTGTACTGCTTAAGCCGAAAAACATGAATTTTACTGATTTGAGCAAAAGTCAAATTATATTGTTATTGCAGGATTAACAAATTAATAATACCGCAAAAGTTGCACTTTCTTAGTTTTAGACTTAAAGTCGATTTTCTTGTAAATTGTATATCAATTGCGGTAGCACTGTACTGCTTAAGCCGCAAAACATCGATTTTACTGATTTGATCTAAAGTCAAACTTTCATATAATTTCAGGATTAACAAATTAATATAACCAAAAAAATTGCACTTTCTTAGGCTAGACTTAAAGCCGATTTTCTTGTAAATTTTATGTCAGTTGCGTGAGCAGTGTACTGCTTAAGCCGAAAAACATGAATTTTACTGATTTGAGCAAAAGTCAAATTATATTGTTATTGCAGGATTAACAAATTAATATTACCGCAAAAGTTGCACTTTCTTAGTTTTAGACTTAAAGTCGATTTTCTTGTAAATTGTATATCAATTGCGGTAGCACTGTACTGCTTAAGCCGCAAAACATCGATTTTACTGATTTGATCTAAAGTCAAACTTTCATATAATTTCAGGATTAACAAATTAATATAACCGAAAAAATTGCACTTTTTTAGATTTAGACTTAAAGCCGATTTTCTTGTAAATTTTATGTCAGTTGCGTGAGCAGTGTACTGCTCAAGCCGAAAAACATGAATTTTACTGATTTGAGCAAAAGTCAAATTATATTGTTATTGCAGGATTAACAAATTAATATTACCGCAAAAGTTGCACTTTCTTAGTTTTAGACTTAAAGTCGATTTTCTTGTAAATTGTATATCAATTGCGGTAGCACTGTACTGCTTAAGCCGCAAAACATCGATTTTACTGATTTGATCTAAAGTCAAACTTTCATATAATTTCAGCATTAACAAATTAATATAACCAAAAAAATTGCACTTTCTTAGACTAGACTTAAAGCCGATTTTCTTGTAAATTTTATGTCAGTTGCGTGAGCAGTGTACTGCTTAAGCCGAAAAACATGAATTTTATTGATTTGAGCGAAAGTCCAATTATATTGCTATTGCAGAGTTGACAAATTAATATAACCGAAAAAATTGCACTTTCTTAGATGTAGACTTAAAGCCGATTTTCTTGTAAAATGTATATCAGTTGCTTGAGGACTGTACTGCTTAAGCCGAAAAACATCAATTTTACTGGTTTGAGCGAAAGTCAAATTATATTGTTATTGCAGAATTGACATATTCATATAACCGAAAAAATTGCACTTTCTTAGATTTAGACTGAAAGCCGATTTTCTTGTAAATTGTATGTTAATTACTTGAGCGCTGTACCGCTTAGGCCGAAAAACATCAATTTTACTGATTTGCGTTAAAAGCAAACTTTCATTTTATTTCAGGATTAACAATTGTATGTTACTTACTTGATCGCTGTACCGCTCAAGCCGAAATGTTATTTCAGGATTAACAAATTAAAATAACCGAAAAAATTGCAATTTCTTAGGTTTAAAATTTAAGTCCATTTTCTTGTAAATTGTATGTCAACTGCGGTAGCACTGTACTGCTTAAGCCGCAAAACATCGATTTTACTGATTTGATCTAAAGTCAAACTTTCATATAACTTCAGGATTAACAAATTAATATAACCGAAAAAATTGCACTTTCTTAGATTAGACTTAAAGCCGATTTTCTTGTAAATTGTATGTCAATTGCGTGAGCACTGTACTGCTTAAGCCGAAAAACATGAATTTTACTGATTTGAGCGAAAGTCAAATTATATTGTTATTGCAGGATTAACAAATTAATATTACCGAAAAAGTTGCACTTTCTTAGATTTAGACTTAAAGCCGATTTTCTTGTAAATTGTATGTTAATTACTTGAGCGCTGTACCGCTTAGGCCGAAAAACATCAATTTTACTGATTTGCGTTAAAAGCAAACTTTCATTTTATTTCAGGATTTACAATTGTATGTTACTTACTTGATCGCTGTACCGCTCAAGCCGAAATGTTATTTCAGGATTAACAAATTAAAATAACCGAAAAAATTGCAATTTCTTAGGTTTAAAATTTAAGTCCATTTTCTTGTAAATTGTATGTCAACTGCGGTAGCACTGTACTGCTTAAGCCGCAAAACATCGATTTTACTGATTTGATCTAAAGTCAAACTTTCATATAACTTCAGGATTAACAAATTAGTATTACCGCAAAAGTTGCACTTTCTTAGTTTTAGACTTAAAGTCGATTTTCTTGTAAATTGTATATCAATTGCGGTAGCACTGTACTGCTTAAGCCGCAAAACATCGATTTTACTGACGTGATCTAAAGTCAAACTTTCATATAATTTCAGGATTAACAAATTAATATAACCGAAAAAATTGCACTTTTTTAGATTTAGACTTAAAGCCGATTTTCTTGTAAATTGTATGTTAAATACTTGAGCGCTGTACCGCTTAGGCCGAAACACATCAATTTTACTGATTTGATCTAAAGTCAAACTTTCATATAATTTCAGCATTAACAAATTAATATAACCAAAAAAATTGCACTTTCTTAGACTAGACTTAAAGCCGATTTTCTTGTAAATTTTATGTCAGTTGCGTGAGCAGTGTACTGCTTAAGCCGAAAAACATGAATTTTACTGATTTGAACGAAAGTCAAATTATGTTGTTATTGCAGGATTAACAAATTAATATTCCCGAAAAAATTGCACTTTCTTAGTTGTAGACTTAAAGTCGATTTTCTTGTAAATTGTATGTCAATTGCGGTAGCACTGTACTGCTTAAGCCGCAAAACATCGATTTTACTGATTTGATCTAAAGTCAAACTTTCATATAATTTCAGGATTAACAAATTAATATAACCGAAAAAATTGCACTTTCTTAGGTTTAGACTCAAAGTCGATTTTCTTGTAAATTGTATGTCAGTTGCGTGAGCACTGTAAAGCTTAAGCCGAAAAACATGAATTTTACTAATTTGAGCGAAAGTCAAATTATATTGCTATTGCAGGATTAACAAATTAATATTCCCGACAAAATTGCACTTTCTTAGTTGTAGACTTAAAGTCGAATTTCTTGTAAATTGTATGTCAATTGCGGTAGCACTGTTTTGCTTTACGCAAAACATCGATTTTACTGACGTGATCTAAAGTCAAACTTTCATATAATTTCAGGATTAACAAATTAATATTACCGCAAAAGTTGCACTTTCTTAGTTTTAGACTTAAAGTCGATTTTCTTGTAAATTGTATATCAATTGCGGTAGCACTGTACTGCTTAAGCCGCAAAACATCGATTTTACTGATTTGATCTAAAGTCAAACTTTCATATAATTTCAGGATTAACAAATTAATATAACCAAAAAAATTGCACTTTCTTAGGCTAGACTTAAAGCCGATTTTCTTGTAAATTTTATGTCAGTTGCGTGAGCAGTGTACTGCTTAAGCCGAAAAACATGAATTTTACTGATTTGAGCAAAAGTCAAATTATATTGTTATTGCAGGATTAACAAATTAATATTACCGCAAAAGTTGCACTTTCTTAGTTTTAGATTTAAAGTCGATTTTCTTGTAAATTGTATGTCAGTTGCGTGAGCACTGTAAAGCTTAAGCCGAAAAACATGAATTTTACTAATTTGAGCGAAAGTCAAATTATATTGCTATTGCAGGATTAACAAATTAATATTCCCGACAAAATTGCACTTTCTTAGTTGTAGACTTAAAGTCGAATTTCTTGTAAATTGTATGTCAATTGCGGTAGCACTGTTTTGCTTTACGCAAAACATCGATTTTACTGACGTGATCTAAAGTCAAACTTTCATATAATTTCAGGATTAACAAATTAATATTACCGCAAAAGTTGCACTTTCTTAGTTTTAGACTTAAAGTCGATTTTCTTGTAAATTGTATATCAATTGCGGTAGCACTGTACTGCTTAAGCCGCAAAACATCGATTTTACTGATTTGATCTAAAGTCAAACTTTCATATAATTTCAGGATTAACAAATTAATATAACCGAAAAAATTGCACTTTTTTAGATTTAGACTTAAAGCCGATTTTCTTGTAAATTTTATGTCAGTTGCGTGAGCAGTGTACTGCTCAAGCCGAAAAACATGAATTTTACTGATTTGAGCAAAAGTCAAATTATATTGTTTTTGCAGGATTAACAAATTAATATTACCGCAAAAGTTGCACTTTCTTAGTTTTAGACTTAAAGTCGATTTTCTTGTAAATTGTATATCAATTGCGGTAGCACTGTACTGCTTAAGCCGCAAAACATCGATTTTACTGATTTGATCTAAAGTCAAACTTTCATATAATTTCAGCATTAACAAATTAATATAACCAAAAAAATTGCACTTTCTTAGACTAGACTTAAAGCCGATTTTCTTGTAAATTTTATGTCAGTTGCGTGAGCAGTGTACTGCTTAAGCCGAAAAACATGAATTTTATTGATTTGAGCGAAAGTCCAATTATATTGCTATTGCAGAGTTGACAAATTAATATAACCGAAAAAATTGCACTTTCTTAGATGTAGACTTAAAGCCGATTTTCTTGTAAAATGTATATCAGTTGCTTGAGGACTGTACTGCTTAAGCCGAAAAACATCAATTTTACTGGTTTGAGCGAAAGTCAAATTATATTGTTATTGCAGAATTGACATATTCATATAACCGAAAAAATTGCACTTTCTTAGATTTAGACTTAAAGCCGATTTTCTTGTAAATTGTATGTTAATTACTTGAGCGCTGTACCGCTTAGGCCGAAAAACATCAATTTTACTGATTTGCGTTAAAAGCAAACTTTCATTTTATTTCAGGATTAACAATTGTATGTTACTTACTTGATCGCTGTACCGCTCAAGCCGAAATGTTATTTCAGGATTAACAAATTAAAATAACTGAAAAAATTGCAATTTCTTAGGTTTAAAATTTAAGTCCATTTTCTTGTAAATTGTATGTCAACTGCGGTAGCACTGTACTGCTTAAGCCGCAAAACATCGATTTTACTGATTTGATCTAAAGTCAAACTTTCATATAACTTCAGGATTAACAAATTAATATAACCGAAAAAATTGCACTTTCTTAGATTAGACTTAAAGCCGATTTTCTTGTAAATTGTATGTCAATTGCGTGAGCACTGTACTGCTTAAGCCGAAAAACATGAATTTTACTGATTTGAGCGAAAGTCAAATTATATTGTTATTGCAGGATTAACAAATTAATATTACCGCAAAAGTTGCACTTTCTTAGTTTTAGACTTAAAATCGATTTTCTTGTAAATTGTATATCAATTGCGGTAGCACTGTACTGCTTAAGCCGCAAATCATCGATTTTACTGATTTGATCTAAAGTCAAACTTTCATATAATTTCAGGATTAACAAATTAATATAACCGAAAAAATTGCACTTTCTTAGATTAGACTTAAAGCCGATTTTCTTGTAAATTGTATATCAGTTGCGTGAACATTGTACTGCTTAAGCCGAAAAACATGAATTTTACTGATTTGAGCGAAAGTCAAATTTAGTTGTTATTGCAGGATTAACAAATTAGTATTACCGCAAAAGTTGCACTTTCTTAGTTTTAGACTTAAAGTCGATTTTCTTGTAAATTGTATATCAATTGCGGTAGCACTGTACTGCTTAAGCCGCAAAACATCGATTTTACTGACGTGATCTAAAGTCAAACTTTCATATAATTTCAGGATTAACAAATTAATATAACCGAAAAAATTGCACTTTTTTAGATTTAGACTTAAAGCCGATTTTCTTGTAAATTGTATGTTAAATACTTGAGCGCTGTACCGCTTAGGCCGAAACACATCAATTTTACTGATTTGATCTAAAGTCAAACTTTCATATAATTTCAGCATTAACAAATTAATATAACCAAAAAAATTGCACTTTCTTAGACTAGACTTAAAGCCGATTTTCTTGTAAATTTTATGTCAGTTGCGTGAGCAGTGTACTGCTTAAGCCGAAAAACATGAATTTTACTGATTTGAACGAAAGTCAAATTATGTTGTTATTGCAGGATTAACAAATTAATATTCCCGAAAAAATTGCACTTTCTTAGTTGTAGACTTAAAGTCGATTTTCTTGTAAATTGTATGTCAATTGCGGTAGCACTGTACTGCTTAAGCCGCAAAACATCGATTTTACTGATTTGATCTAAAGTCAAACTTTCATATAATTTCAGGATTAACAAATTAATATAACCGAAAAAATTGCACTTTCTTAGGTTTAGACTCAAAGTCGATTTTCTTGTAAATTGTATGTCAGTTGCGTGAGCACTGTACCGCTTAAGCCGAAAAACATAAATTTTACTAATTTGAGCGAAAGTCAAATTATATTGTTATTGCAGGATTAACAAATTAATATTACCGAAAAAGTTGCACTTTCTTAGGTTTAGACTTAAAGTCGATTTTCTTGTAAATTGTATGTCAATTGCGGTAGGACTGTACCGCTTAAGCCGAAAAACATGAATTTTATTGATTTGAGCGAAAGTCCAATTATATTGCTAGTGCAGAGTTGACAAATTAATATAACCGAAAAAATTACACTTTCTTAGATGTAGACTTAAAGCCGATTTTCTTGTAAAATGTATGTTAAATACTTGAGCGCTGTACCGCTTAGGCCGAAACACATTAATTTTACTGATTTGCGTTAAAAGCAAACTTTCATTTTATTTCAGGATTAACAATTGTATGTTACTTACTTGATCGCTGTACCGCTCAAGCCGAAATGTTATTTCAGGATTAACAAATTAAAATAACCGAAAAAATTTTCTTGTAAATTGTATGTCAACTGCGGTAGCACTGTACTGCTTAAGCCGCTAAACATCGATTTTACTGATTTGATCTAAAGTCAAACTTTCATATAACTTCAGGATTAACAAATTAATATAACCGAAAAAATTGCACTTTCTTAGATTAGACTTAAAGCCGATTTTCTTGTAAATTGTATGTCAATTGCGTGAGCACTGTACTGCTTAAGCCGAAAAACATGAATTTTACTGATTTGAGCGAAAGTCAAATTATATTGTTATTGCAGGATTAACAAATTAATATTACCGCAAAAGTTGCACTTTCTTAGTTTTAGACTTAAAGTCGATTTTCTTGTAAATTCTATGTCAATTGCGGTAGCTCTGTACTGCTTAAGCCGCAAAACAGCGATTTTACTGATTTGATCTAAAGTCAAACTTTCATATAATTTCAGGATTAACAAATTAATATAACCGAAAAAATTGCACTTTCTTAGGTTTAGACTTAAAGCCGATTTTCTTGTAAATTGTATGTCAGTTGCGTGAGCACTGTAAAGCTTAAGCCGAAAAACATGAATTTTACTAATTTGAGCGAAAGTCAAATTATATTGCTATTGCAGGATTAACAAATTAATATTCCCGACAAAATTGCACTTTCTTAGTTGTAGACTTAAAGTCGAATTTCTTGTAAATTGTATGTCAATTGCGGTAGCACTGTTTTGCTTTACGCAAAACATCGATTTTACTGACGTGATCTAAAGTCAAACTTTCATATAATTTCAGGATTAACAAATTAATATTACCGCAAAAGTTGCACTTTCGTAGTTTTAGACTTAAAGTCGATTTTCTTGTAAATTGTATATCAATTGCGGTAGCACTGTACTGCTTAAGCCGCAAATCATCGATTTTACTGATTTGATCTAAAGTCAAACTTTCATATAATTTCAGGATTAACAAATTAATATAACCGAAAAAATTGCACTTTCTTAGATTAGACTTAAAGCCGATTTTCTTGTAAATTGTATATCAGTTGCGTGAGCATTGTACTGCTTAAGCCGAAAAACATGAATTTTACTGATTTGAGCGAAAGTCAAATTTAGTTGTTATTGCAGGATTAACAAATTAGTATTACCGCAAAAGTTGCACTTTCTTAGTTTTAGACTTAAAGTCGATTTTCTTGTAAATTGTATATCAATTGCGGTAGCACTGTACTGCTTAAGCCGCAAAACATCGATTTTACTGACGTGATCTAAAGTCAAACTTTCATATAATTTCAGGATTAACAAATTAATATAACCGAAAAAATTGCACTTTTTTAGATTAAGACTTAAAGCCGATTTTCTTGTAAATTGTATGTTAAATACTGGAGCGCTGTACCGCTTAGGCCGAAACACATCAATTTTACTGATTTGATCTAAAGTCAAAGTTTCATATAATTTCAGCATTAACAAATTAATATAACCAAAAAAATTGCACTTTCTTAGACTAGACTTATAGCCGATTTTCTTGTAAATTTTATGTCAGTTGCGTGAGCAGTGTACTGCTTAAGCCGAAAAACATGAATTTTACTGATTTGAACGAAAGTCAAATTATGTTGTTATTGCAGGATTAACAAATTAATATTCCCGAAAAAATTGCACTTTCTTAGTTGTAGACTTAAAGTCGATTTTCTTGTAAATTGTATGTCAATTGCGGTAGCACTGTACTGCTTAAGCCGCAAAACATCGATTTTACTGATTTGATCTAAAGTCAAACTTTCATATAATTTCAGGATTAACAAATTAATATAACCGAAAAAATTGCACTTTCTTAGGTTTAGACTCAAAGTCGATTTTCTTGTAAATTGTATGTCAGTTGCGTGAGCACTGTACCGCTTAAGCCGAAAAACATGAATTTTACTAATTTGAGCGAAAGTCAATTTATATTGTTATTGCAGGATTAACAAATTAATATTACCGAAAAAGTTGCACTTTCTTAGGTTTAGACTTAAAGTCGATTTTCTTGTAAATTGTATGTCAATTGCGGTAGGACTGTACCGCTTAAGCCGAAAAACATGAATTTTATTGATTTGAGCGAAAGTCCAATTATATTGCTAGTGCAGAGTTGACAAATTAATATTACCGCAAAAGTTGCACTTTCTTAGTTTTAGACTTAAAGTCGATTTTCTTGTAAATTCTATGTCAATTGCGGTAGCACTGTACTGCTTAAGCCGCAAAACAGCGATTTTACTGATTTGATCTAAAGTCAAACTTTCATATAATTTCAGGATTAACAAATTAATATAACCGAAAAAATTGCACTTTCTTAGGTTTAGACTTAAAGCCGATTTTCTTGTAAATTGTATGTCAGTTGCGTGAGCACTGTAAAGCTTAAGCCGAAAAACATGAATTTTACTAATTTGAGCGAAAGTCAAATTATATTGCTATTGCAGGATTAACAAATTAATATTCCCGACAAAATTGCACTTTCTTAGTTGTAGACTTAAAGTCGAATTTCTTGTAAATTGTATGTCAATTGCGGTAGCACTGTTTTGCTTTAGCCGCAAAACATAGATTTTACTGATTTGATCAAAAGTCAAACTTTCATATAATTTCAGGATTAACAAATTAATATAACCAAAAAAATTGCACTTTCTTAGACTAGACTTAAAGCCGATTTTCTTGTAAATTTTATGTCAGTTGCGTGAGCAGTGTACTGCTTAAGCCGAAAAACATGAATTTTACTGATTTGAACGAAAGTCAAATTATGTTGTTATTGCAGGATTAATAAATTAATATTACCGCAAAAGTTGCACTTTCTTAGTTGTAGACTTAAAGTCGATTTTCTTGTAAATTCTATGTCAATTGCGGTAGCACTGTACTGCTTAAGCCGATAAACAGCGATTTTACTGATTTGATCTAAAGTCAAACTTTCATATAATTTCAGGATTAACAAATTAATATTACCGCAAAAGTTGCACTTTCTTAGATTAGACTTAAAGCCGATTTTCTTGTAAATTGTATGTCAATTGCGTGAGCATTGTACCGCTCAAGCCGAAAAACATGAATTTTACTGATTTGAACGAAAGTCAAATTATGTTGTTATTGCAGGATTAACAAATTAATATCACCGCAAAAGTTGCACTTTCTTAGTTGTAGACTTAAAGTCGAATTTCTTGTAAATTGTATGTCAATTGCGGTAGCACTGTTTTGCTTTAGCCGCAAAACATCGATTTTACTGATTTGATCTAAAGTCAAACTTTCATATAATTTCAGGATTAACAAATTAATATAACCGAAAAAATTGCACTTTCTTAGGTTTAGACTTAAAGCCGATTTTCTTGTAAATTGTATGTCAGTTGCGTGAGCACTGTACCGCTTAAGCCGAAAAACATGAATTTTACTAACTTGAGCGAAAGTCAAATTATATTGTTATTGCAGGATTAACAAATTAATAATACCGAAAAAGTTGCACTTTCTTAGGTTTAGACTTAAAGCCGATTTTCTTGTAAATTGTATGTCAGTTGCGTGAGCACTGTAAAGCTTAAGCCGAAAAACATGAATTTTACTAATTTGAGCGAAAGTCAAATTATATTCTTATTGCAGGATTAACAAATTAATATTACCGAAAAAGTTGCACTTTCTTAGGTTTAGACTTAAAGTCGATTTTCTTGTGAATTGTATGTCAATTGCGGTAGGACTGTACCGCTTAAGCCGAAAAACATGAATTTTATTGATTTGAGCGAAAGTCCAATTATATTGCTATTGCAGAGTTGACAAATTAATATAACCGAAAAAATTGCACTTTCTTAGATGTAGACTTAAAGCCGATTTTCTTGTAAAATGTATATCAGTTGCTTGAGGACTGTACTGCTTAAGCCGAAAAACATCAATTTTACTGGTTTGAGCGAAAGTCAAATTATATTGTTATTGCAGAATTGACATATTCATATAACCGAAAAAGTTGCACTTTCTTAGGTTTAGTCTCAAAGCCGATTTTCTTGTAAATTGTATGTCAATTGCGGTAGCACTGTACTGCTTAAGCCGAAAAACATCGATTTTACTGATTTGATCAAAAGTCAAACTTTCATATAATTTCAGGATTAACAAATTAATATGACCGAAAAAATTGCACTTTCTTAGGTTTAGACTTAAAGCCGATTTTCTTGTAAATTGTATGTCAGTTGCGTGAGCACTGTAAAGCTTAAGCCGAAAAACATGAATTTTACTAATTTGAGCGAAAGTCAAATTATATTGCTATTGCAGGATTAACAAATAAATATTACCGCAAAAGTTGCACTTTCTTAGTTTTAGACTTAAAGTCGAATTTCTTGTAAATTGTATGTCAATTGCGGTAGCACTGTTTTGCTTTAGCCGCAAAACATCGATTTTACTGATTTGATCTAAAGTCAAACTTTCATATAATTTCAGGATTAACAAATTAATATAACCGAAAAAATTGCACTTTCTTAGATTAGACTTAAAGCCGATTTTCTTGTAAATTGTATGTCAATTGCGTGAGCATTGTACCGCTCAAGCCGAAAAACATGAATTTTACTGATTTGAACGAAAGTCAAATTATGTTGTTATTGCAGGATTAATAAATTAATATTACCGAAAAAGTTGCACTTTCTTAGTTGTAGACTTAAAGTCGATTTTCTTGTAAATTCTATGTCAATTGCGGTAGCACTGTACTGCTTAAGCCGCAAAACAGCGATTTTACTGATTTGATCTAAAGTCAAACTTTCATATAATTTCAGGATTAACAAATTAATATTACCGCAAAAGTTGCACTTTCTTAGATTAGACTTAAAGCCGATTTTCTTGTAAATTGTATGTCAATTGCGTGAGCATTGTACCGCTCAAGCCGAAAAACATGAATTTTACTGATTTGAACGAAATTCAAATTATGTTGTTATTGCAGGATTAACAAATTAATATCACCGCAAAAGTTGCACTTTCTTAGTTGTAGACTTAAAGTCGATTTTCTCGTAAATTCTATGTCAATTGCGGTAGCACTGTACTGCTTAAGCCGCAAAACATCGATTTTACTGATTTGATCTAAAGTCAAACTTTCATATAATTTCAGCATTAACAAATTAATATAACCAAAAAAATTGCACTTTCTTAGACTAGACTTAAAGCCGATTTTCTCGTAAATTTTATGTCAGTTGCGTGAGCAGTGTACTGCTTAAGCCGAAAAACATGAATTTTACTGATTTGAACGAAAGTCAAATTATGTTGTTATTGCAGGATTAATAAATTAATATTACCGCAAAAGTTGCACTTTCTTAGTTGTAGACTTAAAGTCGATTTTCTTGTAAATTCTATGTCAATTGCGGTAGCACTGTACTGCTTAAGCCGCAAAACAGCGATTTTACTGATTTGATCTAAAGTCAAACTTTCATATAATTTCAGGATTAACAAATTAATATTACCGCAAAAGTTGCACTTTCTTAGATTAGACTTAAAGCCGATTTTCTGGTAAATTGTATGTCAATTGCGTGAGCATTGTACCGCTCAAGCCGAAAAACATGAATTTTACTGATTTGAACGAAAGTCAAATTATATTGTTATTGCAGGATTAACAAATTAATATTACCGAAAAAGTTGCACTTTCTTAGGTTTAGACTTAAAGCCGATTTTCTTGTAAATTGTATGTCAGTTGCGTGAGCACTGTAAAGCTTAAGCCGAAAAACATGAATTTTACTAATTTGAGCGAAAGTCAAATTATATTCTTATTGCAGGATTAACAAATTAATATTACCGAAAAAGTTGCACTTTCTTAGGTTTAGACTTAAAGTCGATTTTCTTGTGAATTGTATGTCAATTGCGGTAGGACTGTACCGCTTAAGCCGAAAAACATGAATTTTATTGATTTGAGCGAAAGTCCAATTATATTGCTATTGCAGAGTTGACAAATTAATATAACCGAAAAAATTGCACTTTCTTAGATGTAGACTTAAAGCCGATTTTCTTGTAAAATGTATATCAGTTGCTTGAGGACTGTACTGCTTAAGCCGAAAAACATCAATTTTACTGGTTTGAGCGAAAGTCAAATTATATTGTTATTGCAGAATTGACATATTCATATAACCGAAAAAGTTGCACTTTCTTAGGTTTAGTCTCAAAGCCGATTTTCTTGTAAATTGTATGTCAATTGCGGTAGCACTGTACTGCTTAAGCCGAAAAACATCGATTTTACTGATTTGATCAAAAGTCAAACTTTCATATAATTTCAGGATTAACAAATTAATATGACCGAAAAAATTGCACTTTCTTAGGTTTAGATTTAAAGCCGATTTTCTTGTAAATTGTATGTCAGTTGCGTGAGCACTGTAAAGCTTAAGCCGAAAAACATGAATTTTACTAATTTGAGCGAAAGTCAAATTATATTGCTATTGCAGGATTAACAAATAAATATTACCGCAAAAGTTGCACTTTCTTAGTTTTAGACTTAAAGTCGAATTTCTTGTAAATTGTATGTCAATTGCGGTAGCACTGTTTTGCTTTAGCCGCAAAACATCGATTTTACTGATTTGATCTAAAGTCAAACTTTCATATAATTTCAGGATTAACAAATTAATATAACCGAAAAAATTGCACTTTCTTAGATTAGACTTAAAGCCGATTTTCTTGTAAATTGTATGTCAATTGCGTGAGCATTGTACCGCTCAAGCCGAAAAACATGAATTTTACTGATTTGAACGAAAGTCAAATTATGTTGTTATTGCAGGATTAATAAATTAATATTACCGAAAAAGTTGCACTTTCTTAGTTGTAGACTTAAAGTCGATTTTCTTGTAAATTCTATGTCAATTGCGGTAGCACTGTACTGCTTAAGCCGCAAAACATCGATTTTACTGATTTGATCTAAAGTCAAACTTTCATATAATTTCAGCATTAACAAATTAATATAACCAAAAAAATTGCACTTTCTTAGACTAGACTTAAAGCCGATTTTCTTGTAAATTTTATGTCAGTTGCGTGAGCAGTGTACTGCTTAAGCCGAAAAGCATGAATTTTACTGATTTGAGCAAAAGTCAAATTATATTGTTATTGCAGGATTAACAAATTAATATTACCGCAAAAGTTGCACTTTCTTAGTTTTAGACTGAAAGTCGATTTTCTTGTAAATTGTATATCAATTGCGGTAGCACTGTACTGCTTAAGCCGCAAAACATCGATTTTACTGATTTGATCTAAAGTCAAACTTTCATATAATTTCAGGATTAACAAATTAATATAACCGAAAAAATTGCACTTTTTTAGATTTAGACTTAAAGCCGATTTTCTTGTAAATTTTATGTCAGTTGCGTGAGCAGTGTACTGCTCAAGCCGAAAAACATGAATTTTACTGATTTGAGCAAAAGTCAAATTATATTGTTATTGCAGGATTAACAAATTAATATTACCGCAAAAGTTGCACTTTCTTAGTTTTAGACTTAAAGTCGATTTTCTTGTAAATTGTATGTCAGTTGCGTGAGCACTGTACCGCTTAAGCCGAAAAACATGAATTTTACTAATTTGAGCGAAAGTCAAATTATATTGTTATTGCAGGATTAACAAATTAATATTACCGAAAAAGTTGCACTTTCTTAGGTTTAGACTTAAAGTCGATTTTCTTGTAAATTGTATGTCAATTGCGGTAGGACTGTACCGCTTAAGCCGAAAAACATGAATTTTATTGATTTGAGCGAAAGTCCAATTATATTGCTAGTGCAGAGTTGACAAATTAATATAACCGAAAAAATTGCACTTTCTTAGATGTAGACTTAAAGCCGATTTTCTTGTAAAATGTATGTTAAATACTTGAGCGCTGTACCGCTTAGGCCGAAACACATTAATTTTACTGGTTTGAGCGAAAGTCAAATTATATTTTTATTGCAGAATTGACATATTCATATAACCGAAAAAATTGCACTTTCTTAGGTTTAGACTTAAAGCCGATTTTCTTGTAAATTGTATGTCAGTTGCGTGAGCACTGTACCGCTTAAGCCGAAAAACATGAATTTTACTAATTTGAGCGAAAGTCAAATTATATTGTTATTGCAGGATTAACAAATTAATATTACCGAAAAAATTGCACTTTCTTAGTTGTAGACTTAAAGTCGATTTTCTTGTAAATTCTATGTCCATTGCGGTAGCACTGTACTGCTTAAGCAGCAAAACATCGATTTTACTGATTTGATCTAAAGTCAAACTTTCATATAATTTCAGGATTAACAAATTAATGTTACCGCAAAAGCTGCACTTTCTTAGTTTTAGACTTAAAGTCGATTTTCTTGTAAATTGTATGTCAATTGCGGTAGCACTGTACTGCTTAAGCCGCAAAACATCGATTTTACTGATTTGATCTAAAGTCAAACTTTCATATAATTTCAGGATTAACAAATAAATATAACCGAAAAAATTGCACTTTCTTAGGTTTAGACTCAAAGTCGATTTTCTTGTAAATTGTATGTCAGTTGCGGTAGCACTGTACTGCTTAAGCAGCAAAACATCGATTTTACTGATTTGATCTAAAGTCAAACTTTCATATAATTTCAGGATTAACAAATTAATATAACCGAAAAAATTGCACTTTCTTAGGTTTAGACTCAAAGTCGATTTTCTTGTAAATTGTATGTTAATTGCGGTAGCACTGTACTGCTTAAGCCGCAAAACATCGATTTTACTGATTTGATCTAAAGTCAAACTTTCATATAATTTCAGGATTAACAAATTAATATAACCGAAAAAATTGCACTTTCTTAGGTTTAGACTTAAAGCCGATTTTCTTGTAAATTGTATGTCAGTTGCGTGAGCACTGTACCGCTTAAGCCGAAAAACATGAATTTTACTAATTTGAGCGAAAGTCAAATTATATTGTTATTGCAGGATTAACAAATTAATATTACCGAAAAAATTGCACTTTCTTAGTTGTAGACTTAAAGTCGATTTTCTTGTAAATTGGATATCAATTGCGGTAGCACTGTACTGCTTAAGCCGCAAAACAGCGATTTTACTGATTTGATCTAAAGTCAAACTTTCATATAATTTCAGGATTAACAAATTAATATAACCGAAAAAATTGCACTTTCTTAGGTTTAGACTTAAAGCCGATTTTCTTGTAAATTGTATATCAATTGCGGTAGCACTGTACTGCTTAAGCCGCAAAACATCGATTTTACTGATTTGATCTAAAGTCAAACTTTCATATAATTTCAGGATTAACAAATTAATATAACCGAAAAAATTGCACTTTCTTAGATGTAGACTTAAAGCCGATTTTCTTGTAAAATGTATGTTAAATACTTGAGCGCTGTACCGCTTAGGCCGAAACACATCAATTTTACTGATTTGATCTAAAGTCAAACTTTCATATAATTTCAGCATTAACAAATTAATATAACCAAAAAAATTGCACTTTCTCAGACTAGACTTAAAGCCGATTTTCTTGTAAATTTTATGTCAGTTGCGTGAGCAGTGTACTGCTTAAGCCGAAAAACATGAATTTTACTGATTTGAACGAAAGTCAAATTATGTTGTTATTGCAGGATTAACAAATTAATATTACCGCAAAAGTTGCACTTTCTTAGTTTTAGACTTAAAGTCGATTTTCTTGTAAATTGTATGTCAATTGCGGTAGCACTGTACTGCTTAAGCCGCAAAACATCGATTTTACTGATTTGATCTAAAGTCAAACTTTCATATAATTTCAGGATTAACAAATTAATATAACCGAAAAAATTGCACTTTCTTAGGTTTAGACTCAAAGTCGATTTTCTTGTAAATTGTATGTCAGTTGCGTGAGCACTGTACCGCTTAAGCCGAAAAACATGAATTTTACTAATTTGAGCGAAAGTCAAATTATATTGTTATTGCAGGATTAACAAATTAATATCACCGCAAAAGTTGCACTTTCTTAGTTGTAGACTTAAAGTCGATTTTCTTGTAAATTCTATGTCAATTGCGGTAGCACTGTACTGCTTAAGCCGCAAAACATCGATTTTACTGATTTGATCTAAAGTCAAACTTTCATATAATTTCAGCATTAACAAATTAATATAACCAAAAAAATTGCACTTTCTTAGACTAGACTTAAAGCCGATTTTCTTGTAAATTTTATGTCAGTTGCGTGAGCAGTGTACTGCTTAAGCCGAAAAACATGAATTTTACTGATTTGAGCAAAAGTCAAATTATATTGTTATTGCAGGATTAACAAATTAATATTACCGCAAAAGTTGCACTTTCTTAGTTTTAGACTTAAAGTCGATTTTCTTGTAAATTGTATATCAATTGCGGTAGCACTGTACTGCTTAAGCCGCAAAACATCGATTTTACTGATTTGATCTAAAGTCAAACTTTCATATAATTTCAGGATTAACAAATTAATATAACCGAAAAAATTGCACTTTCTTAGATGTAGACTTAAAGCCGATTTTCTTGTAAAATGTATGTTAAATACTTGAGCGCTGTACCGCTTAGGCCGAAACACATCAATTTTACTGATTTGATCTAAAGTCAAACTTTCATATAATTTCAGCATTAACAAATTAATATAACCAAAAAAATTGCACTTTCTCAGACTAGACTTAAAGCCGATTTTCTTGTAAATTTTATGTCAGTTGCGTGAGCAGTGTACTGCTTAAGCCGAAAAACATGAATTTTACTGATTTGAACGAAAGTCAAATTATGTTGTTATTGCAGGATTAACAAATTAATATTACCGCAAAAGTTGCACTTTCTTAGTTTTAGACTTAAAGTCGATTTTCTTGTAAATTGTATGTCAATTGCGGTAGCACTGTACTGCTTAAGCCGCAAAACATCGATTTTACTGATTTGATCTAAAGTCAAACTTTCATATAATTTCAGGATTAACAAATTAATATAACCGAAAAAATTGCACTTTCTTAGGTTTAGACTCAAAGTCGATTTTCTTGTAAATTGTATGTCAGTTGCGTGAGCACTGTACCGCTTAAGCCGAAAAACATGAATTTTACTAATTTGAGCGAAAGTCAAATTATATTGTTATTGCAGGATTAACAAATTAATATCACCGCAAAAGTTGCACTTTCTTAGTTGTAGACTTAAAGTCGATTTTCTTGTAAATTCTATGTCAATTGCGGTAGCACTGTACTGCTTAAGCCGCAAAACATCGATTTTACTGATTTGATCTAAAGTCAAACTTTCATATAATTTCAGCATTAACAAATTAATATAACCAAAAAAATTGCACTTTCTTAGACTAGACTTAAAGCCGATTTTCTTGTAAATTTTATGTCAGTTGCGTGAGCAGTGTACTGCTTAAGCCGAAAAACATGAATTTTACTGATTTGAGCAAAAGTCAAATTATATTGTTATTGCAGGATTAACAAATTAATATTACCGCAAAAGTTGCACTTTCTTAGTTTTAGACTTAAAGTCGATTTTCTTGTAAATTGTATATCAATTGCGGTAGCACTGTACTGCTTAAGCCGCAAAACATCGATTTTACTGATTTGATCTAAAGTCAAACTTTCATATAATTTCAGGATTAACAAATTAATATAACCGAAAAAATTGCACTTTCTTAGATGTAGACTTAAAGCCGATTTTCTTGTAAAATGTATGTTAAATACTTGAGCGCTGTACCGCTTAGGCCGAAACACATTAATTTTACTGATTTGCGTTAAAAGCAAACTTTCATTTTATTTCAGGATTAACAATTGTATGTTACTTACTTGATCGCTGTACCGCTCAAGCCGAAATGTTATTTCAGGATTAACAAATTAAAATAACCGAAAAAATTTCAATTTCTTAGGTTTAAAATTTAAGTCCATTTTCTTGTAAATTGTATGTCAACTGCGGTAGCACTGTACTGCTTAAGCCGCTAAACATCGATTTTACTGATTTGATCTAAAGTCAAACTTTCATATAACTTCAGGATTAACAAATTAATATAACCGAAAAAATTGCACTTTCTTAGATTAGACTTAAAGCCGATTTTCTTGTAAATTGTATGTCAATTGCGTGAGCACTGTACTGCTTAAGCCGAAAAACATGAATTTTACTGATTTGAGCGAAAGTCAAATTATATTGTTATTGCAGGATTAACAAATTAATATTACCGCAAAAGTTGCACTTTCTTAGTTTTAGACTTAAAGTCGATTTTCTTGTAAATTCTATGTCAATTGCGGTAGCTCTGTACTGCTTAAGCCGCAAAACAGCGATTTTACTGATTTGATCTAAAGTCAAACTTTCATATAATTTCAGGATTAACAAATTAATATAACCGAAAAAATTGCACTTTCTTAGGTTTAGACTTAAGGCCGATTTTCTTGTAAATTGTATGTCAGTTGCGTGAGCACTGTAAAGCTTAAGCCGAAAAACATGAATTTTACTAATTTGAGCGAAAGTCAAATTATATTGCTATTGCAGGATTAACAAATTAATATTCCCGACAAAATTGCACTTTCTTAGTTGTAGACTTAAAGTCGAATTTCTTGTAAATTGTATGTCAATTGCGGTAGCACTGTTTTGCTTTACGCAAAACATCGATTTTACTGACGTGATCTAAAGTCAAACTTTCATATAATTTCAGGATTAACAAATTAATATTACCGCAAAAGTTGCACTTTCTTAGTTTTAGACTTAAAGTCGATTTTCTTGTAAATTGTATATCAATTGCGGTAGCACTGTACTGCTTAAGCCGCAAATCATCGATTTTACTGATTTGATCTAAAGTCAAACTTTCATATAATTTCAGGATTAACAAATTAATATAACCGAAAAAATTGCACTTTCTTAGATTAGACTTAAAGCCGATTTTCTTGTAAATTGTATATCAGTTGCGTGAGCATTGTACTGCTTAAGCCGAAAAACATGAATTTTACTGATTTGAGCGAAAGTCAAATTTAGTTGTTATTGCAGGATTAACAAATTAGTATTACCGCAAAAGTTGCACTTTCTTAGTTTTAGACTTAAAGTCGATTTTCTTGTAAATTGTATATCAATTGCGGTAGCACTGTACTGCTTAAGCCGCAAAACATCGATTTTACTGACGTGATCTAAAGTCAAACTTTCATATAATTTCAGGATTAACAAATTAATATAACCGAAAAAATTGCACTTTTTTAGATTTAGACTTAAAGCCAATTTTCTTGTAAATTGTATGTTAAATACTTGAGCGCTGTACCGCTTAGGCCGAAACACATCAATTTTACTGATTTGATCTAAAGTCAAACTTTCATATAATTTCAGCATTAACAAATTAATATAACCAAAAAAATTGCACTTTCTTAGACTAGACTTAAAGCCGATTTTCTTGTAAATTTTATGTCAGTTGCGTGAGCAGTGTACTGCTTAAGCCGAAAAACATGAATTTTACTGATTTGAACGAAAGTCAAATTATGTTGTTATTGCAGGATTAACAAATTAATATTCCCGAAAAAATTGCACTTTCTTAGTTGTAGACTTAAAGTCGATTTTCTTGTAAATTGTATGTCAATTGCGGTAGCACTGTACTGCTTAAGCCGCAAAACATCGATTTTACTGATTTGATCTAAAGTCAAACTTTCATATAATTTCAGGATTAACAAATTAATATAACCGAAAAAATTGCACTTTCTTAGGTTTAGACTCAAAGTCGATTTTCTTGTTAATTGTATGTCAGTTGCGTGAGCACTGTACCGCTTAAGCCGAAAAACATGAATTTTACTAATTTGAGCGAAAGTCAAATTATATTGTTATTGCAGGATTAACAAATTAATATTACCGAAAAAGTTGCACTTTCTTAGGTTTAGACTTAAAGTCGATTTTCTTGTAAATTGTATGTCAATTGCGGTAGGACTGTACCGCTTAAGCCGAAAAACATGAATTTTATTGATTTGAGCGAAAGTCCAATTATATTGCTAGTGCAGAGTTGACAAATTAATATTACCGCAAAAGTTGCACTTTCTTAGTTTTAGACTTAAAGTCGATTTTCTTGTAAATTCTATGTCAATTGCGGTAGCACTGTACTGCTTAAGCCGCAAAACAGCGATTTTACTGATTTGATCTAAAGTCAAACTTTCATATAATTTCAGGATTAACAAATTAATATAACCGAAAAAATTGCACTTTCTTAGGTTTAGACTTAAAGCCGATTTTCTTGTAAATTGTATGTCAGTTGCGTGAGCACTGTAAAGCTTAAGCCGAAAAACATGAATTTTACTAATTTGAGCGAAAGTCAAATTATATTGCTATTGCAGGATTAACAAATTAATATTCCCGACAAAATTGCACTTTCTTAGTTGTAGACTTAAAGTCGAATTTCTTGTAAATTGTATGTCAATTGCGGTAGCACTGTTTTGCTTTAGCCGCAAAACATAGATTTTACTGATTTGATCAAAAGTCAAACTTTCATATAATTTCAGGATTAACAAATTAATATAACCAAAAAAATTGCACTTTCTTAGACTAGACTTAAAGCCGATTTTCTTGTAAATTTTATGTCAGTTGCGTGAGCAGTGTACTGCTTAAGCCGAAAAACATGAATTTTACTGATTTGAACGAAAGTCAAATTATGTTGTTATTGCAGGATTAATAAATTAATATTACCGCAAAAGTTGCACTTTCTTAGTTGTAGACTTAAAGTCGATTTTCTTGTAAATTCTATGTCAATTGCGGTAGCACTGTACTGCTTAAGCCGCAAAACAGCGATTTTACTGATTTGATCTAAAGTCAAACTTTCATATAATTTCAGGATTAACAAATTAATATTACCGCAAAAGTTGCACTTTCTTAGATTAGACTTAAAGCCGATTTTCTTGTAAATTGTATGTCAATTGCGTGAGCATTGTACCGCTCAAGCCGAAAAACATGAATTTTACTGATTTGAACGAAAGTCAAATTATGTTGTTATTGCAGGATTAACAAATTAATATCACCGCAAAAGTTGCACTTTCTTAGTTGTAGACTTAAAGTCGAATTTCTTGTAAATTGTATGTCAATTGCGGTAGCACTGTTTTGCTTTAGCCGCAAAACATCGATTTTACTGATTTGATCTAAAGTCAAACTTTCATATAATTTCAGGATTAACAAATTAATATAACCGAAAAAATTGCACTTTCTTAGGTTTAGACTTAAAGCCGATTTTCTTGTAAATTGTATGTCAGTTGCGTGAGCACTGTACCGCTTAAGCCGAAAAACATGAATTTTACTAACTTGAGCGAAAGTCAAATTATATTGTTATTGCAGGATTAACAAATTAATATTACTGAAAAAGTTGCACTTTCTTAGGTTTAGACTTAAAGCCGATTTTCTTGTAAATTGTATGTCAGTTGCGTGAGCACTGTAAAGCTTAAGCCGAAAAACATGAATTTTACTAATTTGAGCGAAAGTCAAATTATATTCTTATTGCAGGATTAACAAATTAATATTACCGAAAAAGTTGCACTTTCTTAGGTTTAGACTTAAAGTCGATTTTCTTGTGAATTGTATGTCAATTGCGGTAGGACTGTACCGCTTAAGCCGAAAAACATGAATTTTATTGATTTGAGCGAAAGTCCAATTATATTGCTATTGCAGAGTTGACAAATTAATATAACCGAAAAAATTGCACTTTCTTAGATGTAGACTTAAAGCCGATTTTCTTGTAAAATGTATATCAGTTGCTTGAGGACTGTACTGCTTAAGCCGAAAAACATCAATTTTACTGGTTTGAGCGAAAGTCAAATTATATTGTTATTGCAGAATTGACATATTCATATAACCGAAAAAGTTGCACTTTCTTAGGTTTAGTCTCAAAGCCGATTTTCTTGTAAATTGTATGTCAATTGCGGTAGCACTGTACTGCTTAAGCCGAAAAACATCGATTTTACTGATTTGATCAAAAGTCAAACTTTCATATAATTTCAGGATTAACAAATTAATATGACCGAAAAAATTGCACTTTCTTAGGTTTAGACTTAAAGCCGATTTTCTTGTAAATTGTATGTCAGTTGCGTGAGCACTGTAAAGCTTAAGCCGAAAAACATGAATTTTACTAATTTGAGCGAAAGTCAAATTATATTGCTATTGCAGGATTAACAAATAAATATTACCGCAAAAGTTGCACTTTCTTAGTTTTAGACTTAAAGTCGAATTTCTTTTAAATTGTATGTCAATTGCGGTAGCACTGTTTTGCTTTAGCCGCAAAACATCGATTTTACTGATTTGATCTAAAGTCAAACTTTCATATAATTTCAGGATTAACAAATTAATATAACCGAAAAAATTGCACTTTCTTAGATTAGACTTAAAGCCGATTTTCTTGTAAATTGTATGTCAATTGCGTGAGCATTGTACCGCTCAAGCCGAAAAACATGAATTTTACTGATTTGAACGAAAGTCAAATTATGTTGTTATTGCAGGATTAATAAATTAATATTACCGAAAAAGTTGCACTTTCTTAGTTGTAGACTTAAAGTCGATTTTCTTGTAAATTCTATGTCAATTGCGGTAGCACTGTACTGCTTAAGCCGCAAAACAGCGATTTTACTGATTTGATCTAAAGTCAAACTTTCATATAATTTCAGGATTAACAAATTAATATTACCGCAAAAGTTGCACTTTCTTAGATTAGACTTAAAGCCGATTTTCTTGTAAATTGTATGTCAATTGCGTGAGCATTGTACCGCTCAAGCCGAAAAACATGAATTTTACTGATTTGAACGAAAGTCAAATTATGTTGTTATTGCAGGATTAACAAATTAATATCACCGCAAAAGTTGCACTTTCTTAGTTGTAGACTTAAAGTCGATTTTCTTGTAAATTCTATGTCAATTGCGGTAGCACTGTACTGCTTAAGCCGCAAAACATCGATTTTACTGATTTGATCTAAAGTCAAACTTTCATATAATTTCAGCATTAACAAATTAATATAACCAAAAAAATTGCACTTTCTTAGACTAGACTTAAGGCCGATTTTCTTGTAAATTTTATGTCAGTTGCGTGAGCAGTGTACTGCTTAAGCCGAAAAACATGAATTTTACTGATTTGAGCAAAAGTCAAATTATATTGTTATTGCAGGATTAACAAATTAATATTACCGCAAAAGTTGCACTTTCTTAGTTTTAGACTTAAAGACGATTTTCTTGTAAATTTTATATCAATTGCGGTAGCATTGTACTGCTTAAGCCGCAAAACATCGATTTTACTGATTTGATCTAAAGTCAAACTTTCATATAATTTCAGGATTAACAAATTAATATAACCGAAAAAATTGCACTTTTTTAGATTTAGACTTAAAGCCGATTTTCTTGTAAATTCTATGTCCATTGCGGTAGCACTGTACTGCTTAAGCAGCAAAACATCGATTTTACTGATTTGATCTAAAGTCAAACTTTCATATAATTTCAGGATTAACAAATTAATATTACCGCAAAAGCTGCACTTTCTTAGTTTTAGACTTAAAGTCGATTTTCTTGTAAATTGTATGTCAATTGCGGTAGCACTGTACTGCTTAAGCCGCAAAACATCGATTTTACTGATTTGATCTAAAGTCAAACTTTCATATAATTTCAGGATTAACAAATAAATATAACCGAAAAAATTGCACTTTCTTAGGTTTAGACCCAAAGTCGATTTTCTTGTAAATTGTATGTCAGTTGCGGTAGCACTGTACTGCTTAAGCAGCAAAACATCGATTTTACTGATTTGATCTAAAGTCAAACTTTCATATAATTTCAGGATTAACAAATTAATATAACCGAAAAAATTGCACTTTCTTAGGTTTAGACTCAAAGTCGATTTTCTTGTAAATTGTATGTTAATTGCGGTAGCACTGTACTGCTTAAGCCGCAAAACATCGATTTTACTGATTTGATCTAAAGTCAAACTTTCATATAATTTCAGGATTAACAAATTAATATAACCGAAAAAATTGCACTTTCTTAGGTTTAGACTTAAAGCCGATTTTCTTGTAAATTGTATGTCAGTTGCGTGAGCACTGTACCGCTTAAGCCGAAAAACATGAATTTTACTAATTTGAGCGAAAGTCAAATTATATTGTTATTGCAGGATTAACAAATTAATATTACCGAAAAAATTGCACTTTCTTAGTTGTAGACTTAAAGTCGATTTTCTTGTAAATTCTATGTCCATTGCGGTAGCACTGTACTGCTTAAGCAGCAAAACATCGATTTTACTGATTTGATCTAAAGTCAAACTTTCATATAATTTCAGGATTAACAAATTAATATTACCGCAAAATCTGCACTTTCTTAGTTTTAGACTTAAAGTCGATTTTCTTGTAAATTGTATGTCAATTGCGGTAGCACTGTACTGCTTAAGCCGCAAAACATCGATTTTACTGATTTGATCTAAAGTCAAACTTTCATATAATTTCAGGATTAACAAATTAATATAACCGAAAAAATTGCACTTTCTTAGGTTTAGACTTAAAGCCGCTTTTCTTGTAAATTGTATGTCAGTTGCGTGAGCACTGTACCCCTTAAGCCGAAAAACATGAATTTTACTAATTTGAGCGAAAGTCAAATTATATTGTAATTGCAGGATTAACAAATTAATTTACCGAAAAAGTTGCACTTTCTTAGGATTAGACTTAAAGTCGATTTTCTTGTAAATTGTATATCAGTTGCGTGAACATTGTACTGCTTAAGCCGAAAAACATGAATTTTACTGATTTGAGCGAGTCAAATTTAGTTGTTATTGCAGGATTAACAAATTAGTATTACCGCAAAAGTTGCACTTTCTTAGTTTTAGACTTAAAGTCGATTTTCTTGTAAATTGTATATCAATTGCGGTAGCACTGTACTGCTTAAGCCGCAAAACATCGATTTTACTGACGTGATCTAAAGTCAAACTTTCATATAATTTCAGGATTAACAAATTAATATAACCGAAAAAATTGCACTTTTTTAGATTTAGACTTAAAGCCGATTTTCTTGTAAATTGTATGTTAAATACTTGAGCGCTGTACCGCTTAGGCCGAAACACATCAATTTTACTGATTTGATCTAAAGTCAAACTTTCATATAATTTCAGCATTAACAAGTTAATATAACCAAAAAAATTGCACTTTCTTAGACTAGACTTAAAGCCGATTTTCTTGTAAATTTTATGTCAGTTGCGTGAGCAGTGTACTGCTTAAGCCGAAAAACATGAATTTTACTGATTTGAACGAAAGTCAAATTATGTTGTTATTGCAGGATTAACAAATTAATATTCCCGAAAAAATTGCACTTTCTTAGTTGTAGACTTAAAGTCGATTTTCTTGTAAATTGTATGTCAATTGCGGTAGCACTGTACTGCTTAAGCCGCAAAACATCGATTTTACTGATTTGATCTAAAGTCAAACTTTCATATAATTTCAGGATTAACAAATTAATATAACCGAAAAAATTGCACTTTCTTAGGTTTAGACTCAAAGTCGATTTTCTTGTAAATTGTATGTCAGTTGCGTGAGCACTGTACCGCTTAAGCCGAAAAACATGAATTTTACTAATTTGAGCGAAAGTCAAATTATATTGTTATTGCAGGATTAACAAATTAATATTACCGAAAAAGTTGCACTTTCTTAGGTTTAGACTTAAAGTCGATTTTCTTGTAAATTGTATGTCAATTGCGGTAGGACTGTACCGCTTAAGCCGAAAAACATGAATTTTATTGATTTGAGCGAAAGTCCAATTATATTGCTAGTGCAGAGTTGACAAATTAATATTACCGAAAAAATTACACTTTCTTAGATGTAGACTTAAAGCCGATTTTCTTGTAAAATGTATGTTAAATACTTGAGCGCTGTACCGCTTAGGCCGAAACACATTAATTTTACTGATTTGCGTTAAAAGCAAACTTTCATTTTATTTCAGGATTAACAATTGTATGTTACTTACTTGATCGCTGTACCGCTCAAGCCGAAATGTTATTTCAGGATTAACAAATTAAAATAACCGAAAAAATTGCAATTTCTTAGGTTTAAAATTTAAGTCCATTTTCTTGTAAATTGTATGTCAACTGCGGTAGCACTGTACTGCTTAAGCCGCTAAACATCGATTTTACTGATTTGATCTAAAGTCAAACTTTCATATAACTTCAGGATTAACAAATTAATATAACCGAAAAAATTGCACTTTCTTAGATTAGACTTAAAGCCGATTTTCTTGTAAATTGTATGTCAATTGCGTGAGCACTGCACTGCTTAAGCCGAAAAACATGAATTTTACTGATTTGAGCGAAAGTCAAATTATATTGTTATTGCAGGATTAACAAATTAATATTACCGCAAAAGTTGCACTTTCTTAGTTTTAGACTTAAAGTCGATTTTCTTGTAAATTCTATGTCAATTGCGGTAGCACTGTACTGCTTAAGCCGCAAAACAGCGATTTTACTGATTTGATCTAAAGTCAAACTTTCATATAATTTCAGGATTAACAAATTAATATAACCGAAAAAATTGCACTTTCTTAGGTTTAGACTTAAAGCCGATTTTCTTGTAAATTGTATGTCAGTTGCGTGAGCACTGTAAAGCTTAAGCCGAAAAACATGAATTTTACTAATTTGAGCGAAAGTCAAATTATATTGCTATTGCAGGATTAACAAATTAATATTCCCGACAAAATTGCACTTTCTTAGTTGTAGACTTAAAGTCGAATTTCTTGTAAATTGTATGTCAATTGCGGTAGCACTGTTTTGCTTTACGCAAAACATCGATTTTACTGACGTGATCTAAAGTCAAACTTTCATATAATTTCAGGATTAACAAATTAATTTTACCGCAAAAGTTGCACTTTCTTAGTTTTAGACTTAAAGTCGATTTTCTTGTAAATTGTATATCAATTGCGGTAGCACTGTACTGCTTAAGCCGCAAATCATCGATTTTACTGATTTGATCTAAAGTCAAACTTTCATATAATTTCAGGATTAACAAAATAATATAACCGAAAAAATTGCACTTTCTTAGATTAGACTTAAAGGCGATTTTCTTGTAAATTGTATATCAGTTGCGTGAGCATTGTACTGCTTAAGCCGAAAAACATGAATTTTACTGATTTGAGCGAAAGTCAAATTTAGTTGTTATTGCAGGATTAACAAATTAGTATTACCGCAAAAGTTGCACTTTCTTAGTTTTAGACTTAAAGTCGATTTTCTTGTAAATTGTATATCAATTGCGGTAGCACTGTACTGCTTAAGCCGCAAAACATCGATTTTACTGACGTGATCTAAAGTCAAACTTTCATATAATTTCAGGATTAACAAATTAATATAACCGAAAAAATTGCACTTTTTTAGATTTAGACTTAAAGCCGATTTTCTTGTAAATTGTATGTTAAATACTTGAGCGCTGTACCGCTTAGGCCGAAACACATCAATTTTACTGATTTGATCTAAAGTCAAACTTTCATATAATTTCAGCATTAACAAATTAATATAACCAAAAAAATTGCACTTTCTTAGACTAGACTTAAAGCCGATTTTCTTGTAAATTTTATGTCAGTTGCGTGAGCAGTGTACTGCTTAAGCCGAAAAACATGAATTTTACTGATTTGAACGAAAGTCAAATTATGTTGTTATTGCAGGATTAACAAATTAATATTCCCGAAAAAATTGCACTTTCTTAGTTGTAGACTTAAAGTCGATTTTCTTGTAAATTGTATGTCAATTGCGGTAGCACTGTACTGCTTAAGCCGCAAAACATCGATTTTACTGATTTGATCTAAAGTCAAACTTTCATATAATTTCAGGATTAACAAATTAATATAACCGAAAAAATTGCACTTTCTTAGGTTTAGACTCAAAGTCGATTTTCTTGTAAATTGTATGTCAGTTGCGTGAGCACTGTACCGCTTAAGCCGAAAAACATGAATTTTACTAATTTGAGCGAAAGTCAAATTATATTGTTATTGCAGGATTAACAAATTAATATTACCGAAAAAGTTGCACTTTCTTAGGTTTAGACTTAAAGTCGATTTTCTTGTAAATTGTATGTCAATTGCGGTAGGACTGTACCGCTTAAGCAGAAAAACATGAATTTTATTGATTTGAGCGAAAGTCCAATTATATTGCTAGTGCAGAGTTGACAAATTAATATTACCGCAAAAGTTGCACTTTCTTAGTTTTAGACTTAAAGTCGATTTTCTTGTAAATTCTATGTCAATTGCGGTAGCACTGTACTGCTTAAGCCGCAAAACAGCGATTTTACTGATTTGATCTAAAGTCAAACTTTCATATAATTTCAGGATTAACAAATTAATATAACCGAAAAAATTGCACTTTCTTAGGTTTAGACTTAAAGCCGATTTTCTTGTAAATTGTATGTCAGTTGCGTGAGCACTGTAAAGCTTAAGCCGAAAAACATGAATTTTACTAATTTGAGCGAAAGTCAAATTATATTGCTATTGCAGGATTAACAAATTAATATTCCCGACAAAATTGCACTTTCTTAGTTGTAGACTTAAAGTCGAATTTCTTGTAAATTGTATGTCAATTGCGGTAGCACTGTTTTGCTTTAGCCGCAAAACATAGATTTTACTGATTTGATCAAAAGTCAAACTTTCATATAATTTCAGGATTAACAAATTAATATAACCAAAAAAATTGCACTTTCTTAGACTAGACTTAAAGCCGATTTTCGTGTAAATTTTATGTCAGTTGCGTGAGCAGTGTACTGCTTAAGCCGAAAAACATGAATTTTACTGATTTGAACGAAAGTCAAATTATGTTGTTATTGCAGGATTAATAAATTAATATTACCGCAAAAGTTGCACTTTCTTAGGTTTAGACTTAAAGTCGATTTTCTTGTAAATTGTATGTCAATTGCGGTAGGACTGTACCGCTTAAGCCGAAAAACATGAATTTTATTGATTTGAGCGAAAGTCCAATTATATTGCTAGTGCAGAGTTGACAAATTAATATTACCGAAAAAATTACACTTTCTTAGATGTAGACTTAAAGCCGATTTTCTTGTAAAATGTATGTTAAATACTTGAGCGCTGTACCGCTTAGGCCGAAACACATTAATTTTACTGATTTGCGTTAAAAGCAAACTTTCATTTTATTTCAGGATTAACAATTGTATGTTACTTACTTGATCGCTGTACCGCTCAAGCCGAAATGTTATTTCAGGATTAACAAATTAAAATAACCGAAAAAATTGCAATTTCTTAGGTTTAAAATTTAAGTCCATTTTCTTGTAAATTGTATGTCAACTGCGGTAGCACTGTACTGCTTAAGCCGCTAAACATCGATTTTACTGATTTGATCTAAAGTCAAACTTTCATATAACTTCAGGATTAACAAATTAATATAACCGAAAAAATTGCACTTTCTTAGATTAGACTTAAAGCCGATTTTCTTGTAAATTGTATGTCAATTGCGTGAGCACTGCACTGCTTAAGCCGAAAAACATGAATTTTACTGATTTGAGCGAAAGTCAAATTATATTGTTATTGCAGGATTAACAAATTAATATTACCGCAAAAGTTGCACTTTCTTAGTTTTAGACTTAAAGTCGATTTTCTTGTAAATTCTATGTCAATTGCGGTAGCACTGTACTGCTTAAGCCGCAAAACAGCGATTTTACTGATTTGATCTAAAGTCAAACTTTCATATAATTTCAGGATTAACAAATTAATATAACCGAAAAAATTGCACTTTCTTAGGTTTAGACTTAAAGCCGATTTTCTTGTAAATTGTATGTCAGTTGCGTGAGCACTGTAAAGCTTAAGCCGAAAAACATGAATTTTACTAATTTGAGCGAAAGTCAAATTATATTGCTATTGCAGGATTAACAAATTAATATTCCCGACAAAATTGCACTTTCTTAGTTGTAGACTTAAAGTCGAATTTCTTGTAAATTGTATGTCAATTGCGGTAGCACTGTTTTGCTTTACGCAAAACATCGATTTTACTGACGTGATCTAAAGTCAAACTTTCATATAATTTCAGGATTAACAAATTAATTTTACCGCAAAAGTTGCACTTTCTTAGTTTTAGACTTAAAGTCGATTTTCTTGTAAATTGTATATCAATTGCGGTAGCACTGTACTGCTTAAGCCGCAAATCATCGATTTTACTGATTTGATCTAAAGTCAAACTTTCATATAATTTCAGGATTAACAAAATAATATAACCGAAAAAATTGCACTTTCTTAGATTAGACTTAAAGGCGATTTTCTTGTAAATTGTATATCAGTTGCGTGAGCATTGTACTGCTTAAGCCGAAAAACATGAATTTTACTGATTTGAGCGAAAGTCAAATTTAGTTGTTATTGCAGGATTAACAAATTAGTATTACCGCAAAAGTTGCACTTTCTTAGTTTTAGACTTAAAGTCGATTTTCTTGTAAATTGTATATCAATTGCGGTAGCACTGTACTGCTTAAGCCGCAAAACATCGATTTTACTGACGTGATCTAAAGTCAAACTTTCATATAATTTCAGGATTAACAAATTAATATAACCGAAAAAATTGCACTTTTTTAGATTTAGACTTAAAGCCGATTTTCTTGTAAATTGTATGTTAAATACTTGAGCGCTGTACCGCTTAGGCCGAAACACATCAATTTTACTGATTTGATCTAAAGTCAAACTTTCATATAATTTCAGCATTAACAAATTAATATAACCAAAAAAATTGCACTTTCTTAGACTAGACTTAAAGCCGATTTTCTTGTAAATTTTATGTCAGTTGCGTGAGCAGTGTACTGCTTAAGCCGAAAAACATGAATTTTACTGATTTGAACGAAAGTCAAATTATGTTGTTATTGCAGGATTAACAAATTAATATTCCCGAAAAAATTGCACTTTCTTAGTTGTAGACTTAAAGTCGATTTTCTTGTAAATTGTATGTCAATTGCGGTAGCACTGTACTGCTTAAGCCGCAAAACATCGATTTTACTGATTTGATCTAAAGTCAAACTTTCATATAATTTCAGGATTAACAAATTAATATAACCGAAAAAATTGCACTTTCTTAGGTTTAGACTCAAAGTCGATTTTCTTGTAAATTGTATGTCAGTTGCGTGAGCACTGTACCGCTTAAGCCGAAAAACATGAATTTTACTAATTTGAGCGAAAGTCAAATTATATTGTTATTGCAGGATTAACAAATTAATATTACCGAAAAAGTTGCACTTTCTTAGGTTTAGACTTAAAGTCGATTTTCTTGTAAATTGTATGTCAATTGCGGTAGGACTGTACCGCTTAAGCAGAAAAACATGAATTTTATTGATTTGAGCGAAAGTCCAATTATATTGCTAGTGCAGAGTTGACAAATTAATATTACCGCAAAAGTTGCACTTTCTTAGATGTAGACTTAAAGCCGATTTTCTTGTAAAATGTATATCAGTTGCTTGAGGACTGTACTGCTTAAGCCGAAAAACATCAATTTTACTGGTTTGAGCGAAAGTCAAATTATATTGTTATTGCAGAATTGACATATTCATATAACCGAAAAAGTTGCACTTTCTTAGGTTTAGTCTCAAAGCCGATTTTCTTGTAAATTGTATGTCAATTGCGGTAGCACTGTACTGCTTAAGCCGAAAAACATCGATTTTACTGATTTGATCAAAAGTCAAACTTTCATATAATTTCAGGATTAACAAATTAATATGACCGAAAAAATTGCACTTTCTTAGGTTTAGACTTAAAGCCGATTTTCTTGTAAATTGTATGTCAGTTGCGTGAGCACTGTAAAGCTTAAGCCGAAAAACATGAATTTTACTAATTTGAGCGAAAGTCAAATTATATTGCTATTGCAGGATTAACAAATAAATATTACCGCAAAAGTTGCACTTTCTTAGTTTTAGACTTAAAGTCGAATTTCTTGTAAATTGTATGTCAATTGCGGTAGCACTGTTTTGCTTTAGCCGCAAAACATCGATTTTACTGATTTGATCTAAAGTCAAACTTTCATATAATTTCAGGATTAACAAATTAATATAACCGAAAAAATTGCACTTTCTTAGATTAGACTTAAAGCCGATTTTCTTGTAAATTGTATGTCAATTGCGTGAGCATTGTACCGCTCAAGCCGAAAAACATGAATTTTACTGATTTGAACGAAAGTCAAATTATGTTGTTATTGCAGGATTAATAAATTAATATTACCGAAAAAGTTGCACTTTCTTAGTTGTAGACTTAAAGTCGATTTTCTTGTAAATTCTATGTCAATTGCGGTAGCACTGTACTGCTTAAGCCGCAAAACAGCGATTTTACTGATTTGATCTAAAGTCAAACTTTCATATAATTTCAGGATTAACAAATTAATATTACCGCAAAAGTTGCACTTTCTTAGATTAGACTTAAAGCCGATTTTCTTGTAAATTGTATGTCAATTGCGTGAGCATTGTACCGCTCAAGCCGAAAAACATGAATTTTACTGATTTGAACGAAAGTCAAATTATGTTGTTATTGCAGGATTAACAAATTAATATCACCGCAAAAGTTGCACTTTCTTAGTTGTAGACTTAAAGTCGATTTTCTTGTAAATTCTATGTCAATTGCGGTAGCACTGTACTGCTTAAGCCGCAAAACATCGATTTTACTGATTTGATCTAAAGTCAAACTTTCATATAATTTCAGCATTAACGAATTAATATAACCAAAAAAATTGCACTTTCTTAGACTAGACTTAAAGCCGATTTTCTTGTAAATTTTATGTCAGTTGCGTGAGCAGTGTACTGCTTAAGCCGAAAAACATGAATTTTACTGATTTGAGCAAAAGTCAAATTATATTGTTATTGCAGGATTAACAAATTAATATTACCGCAAAAGTTGCACTTTCTTAGTTTTAGACTTAAAGTCGATTTTCTTGTAAATTGTATATCAATTGCGGTAGCACTGTACTGCTTAAGCCGCAAAACATCGATTTTACTGATTTGATCTAAAGTCAAACTTTCATATAATTTCAGGATTAACAAATTAATATAACCGAAAAAATTGCACTTTTTTAGATTTAGACTTAAAGCCGATTTTCTTGTAAATTTTATGTCAGTTGCGTGAGCAGTGTACTGCTCAAGCCGAAAAACATGAATTTTACTGATTTGAGCAAAAGTCAAATTATATTGTTATTGCAGGATTAACAAATTAATATTACCGCAAAAGTTGCACTTTCTTAGTTTTAGACTTAAAGTCGATTTTCTTGTAAATTGTATGTCAGTTGCGTGAGCACTGTACCGCTTAAGCCGAAAAACATGAATTTTACTAATTTGAGCGAAAGTCAAATTATATTGCTAGTGCAGAGTTGACAAATTAATATAACCGAAAAAATTGCACTTTCTTAGATGTAGACTTAAAGCCGATTTTCTTGTAAAATGTATGTTAAATACTTGAGCGCTGTACCGCTTAGGCCGAAACACATTAATTTTACTGGTTTGAGCGAAAGTCAAATTAAATTGTTATTGCAGAATTGACATATTCATAGAACCGAAAAAATTGCACTTTCTTAGGTTTAGACTTAAAGCAGATTTTCTTGTAAATTGTATGTCAGTTGCGTGAGCACTGTACCGCTTAAGCCGAAAAACATGAATTTTACTAATTTGAGCGAAAGTCAAATTATATTGTTATTGCAGGATTAACAAATTAATATTACCGAAAAAATTGCACTTTCTTAGTTGTAGACTTAAAGTCGATTTTCTTGTAAATTCTATGTCCATTGCGGTAGCACTGTACTGCTTAAGCAGCAAAACATCGATTTTACTGATTTGATCTAAAGTCAAACTTTCATATAATTTCAGGATTAACAAATTAATATTACCGCAAAAGCTGCACTTTCTTAGTTTTAGACTTAAAGACGATTTTCTTGTAAATTGTATGTCAATTGCGGTAGCACTGTACTGCTTAAGCCGCAAAACATCGATTTTACTGATTTGATCTAAAGTCAAACTTTCATATAATTTCAGGATTAACAAATAAATATAACCGAAAAAATTGCACTTTCTTAGGTTTAGACTCAAAGTCGATTTTCTTGTAAATTGTATGTCAGTTGCGGTAGCACTGTACTGCTTAAGCAGCAAAACATCGATTTTACTGATTTGATCTAAAGTCAAACTTTCATATAATTTCAGGATTAACAAATTAATATAACCGAAAAAATTGCACTTTCTTAGGTTTAGACTCAAAGTCGATTTTCTTGTAAATTGTATGTTAATTGCGGTAGCACTGTACTGCTTAAGCCGCAAAACATCGATTTTACTGATTTGATCTAAAGTCAAACTTTCATATAATTTCAGGATTAACAAATTAATATAACCGAAAAAATTGCACTTTCTTAGGTTTAGACTTAAAGCCGATTTTCTTGTAAATTGTATGTCAGTTGCGTGAGCACTGTACCGCTTAAGCCGAAAAACATGAATTTTACTAATTTGAGCGAAAGTCAAATTATATTGTTATTGCAGGATTAACAAATTAATATTACCGAAAAAATTGCACTTTCTTAGTTGTAGACTTAAAGTCGATTTTCTTGTAAATTCTATGTCCATTGCGGTAGCACTGTACTGCTTAAGCAGCAAAACATCGATTTTACTGATTTGATCTAAAGTCAAACTTTCATATAATTTCAGGATTAACAAATTAATATTACCGCAAAATCTGCACTTTCTTAGTTTTAGACTTAAAGTCGATTTTCTTGTAAATTGTATGTCAATTGCGGTAGCACTGTACTGCTTAAGCCGCAAAACATCGATTTTACTGATTTGATCTAAAGTCAAACTTTCATATAATTTCAGGATTAACAAATTAATATAACCGAAAAAATTGCACTTTCTTAGGTTTAGACTTAAAGCCGATTTTCTTGTAAATTGTATGTCAGTTGCGTGAGCACTGTACCGCTTAAGCCGAAAAACATGAATTTTACTAATTTGAGCGAAAGTCAAATTATATTGTTATTGCAGGATTAACAAATTAATATTACCGAAAAATTGCACTTTCTTAGGATTAGACTTAAAGTCGATTTTCTTGTAAATTGTATGTCAATTGCGGTAGCACTGTACTGCTTAAGGCGAAAAACATCGATTTTACTGATTTGATCAAAAGTCAAACTTTCATATAATTTCAGGATTAACAAATTAATATAACCGAAAAAATTGCACTTTCTTAGATTAGACTTAAAGCCGATTTTCTTGTAAATTTTATGTCAGTTGCGTGAGCAGTGTACTGCTCAAGCCGAAAAACATGAATTTTACTGATTTGAGCAAAAGTCAAATTATATTGTAATTGCAGGATTAATAAATTAATATTACCGAAAAAGTTGCACTTTCTTAGTTGTAGACTTAAAGTCGATTTTCTTGTAAATTCTATGTCAATTGCGGTAGCACTGTACTGCTTAAGCCGCAAAACAGCGATTTTACTGATTTGATCTAAAGTCAAACTTTCATATAATTTCAGGATTAACAAATTAATATTACCGCAAAAGTTGCACTTTCTTAGATTAGACTTAAAGCCGATTTTCTTGTAAATTGTATGTCAATTGCGTGAGCATTGTACCGCTCAAGCCGAAAAACATGAATTTTACTGATTTGAACGAAAGTCAAATTATGTTGTTATTGCAGGATTAACAAATTAATATCACCGCAAAAGTTGCACTTTCTTAGTTGTAGACTTAAAGTCGATTTTCTTGTAAATTCTATGTCAATTGCGGTAGCACTGTACTGCTTAAGCCGCAAAACATCGATTTTACTGATTTGATCTAAAGTCAAACTTTCATATAATTTCAGCATTAACGAATTAATATAACCAAAAAAATTGCACTTTCTTAGACTAGACTTAAAGCCGATTTTCTTGTAAATTTTATGTCAGTTGCGTGAGCAGTGTACTGCTTAAGCCGAAAAACATGAATTTTACTGATTTGAGCAAAAGTCAAATTATATTGTTATTGCAGGATTAACAAATTAATATTACCGCAAAAGTTGCACTTTCTTAGTTTTAGACTTAAAGTCGATTTTCTTGTAAATTGTATATCAATTGCGGTAGCACTGTACTGCTTAAGCCGCAAAACATCGATTTTACTGATTTGATCTAAAGTCAAACTTTCATATAATTTCAGGATTAACAAATTAATATAACCGAAAAAATTGCACTTTTTTAGATTTAGACTTAAAGCCGATTTTCTTGTAAATTTTATGTCAGTTGCGTGAGCAGTGTACTGCTCAAGCCGAAAAACATGAATTTTACTGATTTGAGCAAAAGTCAAATTATATTGTTATTGCAGGATTAACAAATTAATATTACCGCAAAAGTTGCACTTTCTTAGTTTTAGACTTAAAGTCGATTTTCTTGTAAATTGTATGTCAGTTGCGTGAGCACTGTACCGCTTAAGCCGAAAAACATGAATTTTACTAATTTGAGCGAAAGTCAAATTATATTGTTATTGCAGGATTAACAAATTAATATTACCGAAAAAGTTGCACTTTCTTAGGTTTAGACTTAAAGTCGATTTTCTTGTAAATTGTATGTCAATTGCGGTAGGACTGTACCGCTTAAGCCGAAAAACATGAATTTTATTGATTTGAGCGAAAGTCCAATTATATTGCTAGTGCAGAGTTGACAAATTAATATAACCGAAAAAATTGCACTTTCTTAGATGTAGACTTAAAGCCGATTTTCTTGTAAAATGTATGTTAAATACTTGAGCGCTGTACCGCTTAGGCCGAAACACATTAATTTTACTGGTTTGAGCGAAAGTCAAATTATATTGTTATTGCAGAATTGACATATTCATAGAACCGAAAAAATTGCACTTTCTTAGGTTTAGACTTAAAGCCGATTTTCTTGTAAATTGTATGTCAGTTGCGTGAGCACTGTACCGCTTAAGCCGAAAAACATGAATTTTACTAATTTGAGCGAAAGTCAAATTATATTGTTATTGCAGGATTAACAAATTAATATTACCGAAAAAATTGCACTTTCTTAGTTGTAGACTTAAAGTCGATTTTCTTGTAAATTCTATGTCCATTGCGGTAGCACTGTACTGCTTAAGCAGCAAAACATCGATTTTACTGATTTGATCTAAAGTCAAACTTTCATATAATTTCAGGATTAACAAATTAATATTACCGCAAAAGCTGCACTTTCTTAGTTTTAGACTTAAAGTCGATTTTCTTGTAAATTGTATGTCAATTGCGGTAGCACTGTACTGCTTAAGCCGCAAAACATCGATTTTACTGATTTGATCTAAAGTCAAACTTTCATATAATTTCAGGATTAACAAATAAATATAACCGAAAAAATTGCACTTTCTTAGGTTTAGACTCAAAGTCGATTTTCTTGTAAATTGTATGTCAGTTGCGGTAGCACTGTACTGCTTAAGCAGCAAAACATCGATTTTACTGATTTGATCTAAAGTCAAACTTTCATATAATTTCAGGATTAACAAATTAATATAACCGAAAAAATTGCACTTTCTTAGGTTTAGACTCAAAGTCGATTTTCTTGTAAATTGTATGTTAATTGCGGTAGCACTGTACTGCTTAAGCCGCAAAACATCGATTTTACTGATTTGATCTAAAGTCAAACTTTCATATAATTTCAGGATTAACAAATTAATATAACCGAAAAAATTGCACTTTCTTAGGTTTAGACTTAAAGCCGATTTTCTTGTAAATTGTATGTCAGTTGCGTGAGCACTGTACCGCTTAAGCCGAAAAACATGAATTTTACTAATTTGAGCGAAAGTCAAATTATATTGTTATTGCAGGATTAACAAATTAATATTACCGAAAAAATTGCACTTTCTTAGTTGTAGACTTAAAGTCGATTTTCTTGTAAATTCTATGTCCATTGCGGTAGCACTGTACTGCTTAAGCAGCAAAACATCGATTTTACTGATTTGATCTAAAGTCAAACTTTCATATAATTTCAGGATTAACAAATTAATATTACCGCAAAATCTGCACTTTCTTAGTTTTAGACTTAAAGTCGATTTTCTTGTAAATTGTATGTCAATTGCGGTAGCACTGTACTGCTTAAGCCGCAAAACATCGATTTTACTGATTTGATCTAAAGTCAAACTTTCATATAATTTCAGGATTAACAAATTAATATAACCGAAAAAATTGAACTTTCTTAGGTTTAGACTTAAAGCCGATTTTCTTGTAAATTGTATGTCAGTTGCGTGAGCACTGTACCGCTTAAGCCGAAAAACATGAATTTTACTAATTTGAGCGAAAGTCAAATTATATTGTTATTGCAGGATTAACAAATTAATATTACCGAAAAAGTTGCACTTTCTTAGGATTAGACTTAAAGTCGATTTTCTTGTAAATTGTATGTCAATTGCGGTAGCACTGTACTGCTTAAGGCGAAAAACATCGATTTTACTGATTTGATCAAAAGTCAAACTTTCATATAATTTCAGGATTAACAAATTAATATAACCGAAAAAATTGCACTTTCTTAGGTTTAGACTTAAAGCCGATTTTCTTGTAAATTGTATGTCAGTTGCGTGAGCAGTGTACTGCTTAAGCCGAAAAACATGAATTTTATTGATTTGAGCGAAAGTCCAATTATATTGTTATTGCAGGATTAACAAATTAATATTACCGCAAAAGTTGCACTTTCTTAGTTTTAGACTTAAAGTCGATTTTCTTGTAAATTGTATATCAATTGCGGTAGCACTGTACTGCTTAAGCCGCAAAACATCGATTTTACTGATTTGATCTAAAGTCAAACTTTCATATAATTTCAGGATTAACAAATTAATATTACCGCAAAATCTGCACTTTCTTAGTTTTAGACTTAAAGTCGATTTTCTTGTAAATTGTATGTCAATTGCGGTAGCACTGTACTGCTTAAGCCGCAAAACATCGATTTTACTGATTTGATCTAAAGTCAAACTTTCATATAATTTCAGGATTAACAAATTAATATTACCGCAAAATCTGCACTTTCTTAGTTTTAGACTTAAAGTCGATTTTCTTGTAAATTGTATGTCAATTGCGGTAGCACTGTACTGCTTAAGCCGCAAAACATCGATTTTACTGATTTGATCTAAAGTCAAACTTTCATATAATTTCAGGATTAACAAATTAATATAACCAAAAAAATTGCACTTTCTTAGACTAGACTTAAAGCCGATTTTCTTGTAAATTTTATGTCAGTTGCGTGAGCAGTGTACTGCTTAAGCCGAAAAACATGAATTTTACTGATTTGAGCAAAAGTCAAATTATATTGTTATTGCAGGATTAACAAATTAATATTACCGCAAAAGTTGCACTTTCTTAGTTTTAGACTTAAAGTCGATTTTCTTGTAAATTGTATATCAATTGCGGTAGCACTGTACTGCTTAAGCCGCAAAACATCGATTTTACTGATTTGATCTAAAGTCAAACTTTCATATAATTTCAGGATTAACAAATTAATATAACCAAAAAAATTGCACTTTCTTAGACTAGACTTAAAGCCGATTTTCTTGTAAATTTTATGTCAGTTGCGTGAGCAGTGTACTGCTTAAGCCGAAAAACATGAATTTTATTGATTTGAGCGAAAGTCCAATTATATTGCTATTGCAGAGTTGACAAATTAATATAACCGAAAAAATTGCACTTTCTTAGATGTAGACTTAAAGCCGATTTTCTTGTAAAATGTATATCAGTTGCTTGAGGACTGTACTGCTTAAGCCGAAAAACATCAATTTTACTGGTTTGAGCGAAAGTCAAATTATATTGTTATTGCAGAATTGACATATTCATATAACCGAAAAAATTGCACTTTCTTAGATTTAGACTTAAAGCCGATTTTCTTGTAAATTGTATGTTAATTACTTGAGCGCTGTACCGCTTAGGCCGAAAAACATCAATTTTACTGATTTGCGTTAAAAGCAAACTTTCATTTTATTTCAGGATTAACAATTGTATGTTACTTACTTGATCGCTGTACCGCTCAAGCCGAAATGTTATTTCAGGATTAACAAATTAAAATAACCGAAAAAATTGCAATTTCTTAGGTTTAAAATTTAAGTCCATTTTCTTGTAAATTGTATGTCAACTGCGGTAGCACTGTACTGCTTAAGCCGCAAAACATCGATTTTACTGATTTGATCTAAAGTCAAACTTTCATATAACTTCAGGATTAACAAATTAATATAACCGAAAAAATTGCACTTTCTTAGATTAGACTTAAAGCCGATTTTCTTGTAAATTGTATGTCAATTGCGTGAGCACTGTACTGCTTAAGCCGAAAAACATGAATTTTACTGATTTGAGCGAAAGTCAAATTATATTGTTATTGCAGGATTAACAAATTAATATTACCGCAAAAGTTGCACTTTCTTAGTTTTAGACTTAAAGTCGATTTTCTTGTAAATTGTATATCAATTGCGGTAGCACTGTACTGCTTAAGCCGCAAATCATCGATTTTACTGATTTGATCTAAAGTCAAACTTTCATATAATTTCAGGATTAACAAATTAATATAACCGAAAAAATTGCACTTTCTTAGATTAGACTTAAAGCCGATTTTCTTGTAAATTGTATTTCAGTTGCGTGAACATTGTACTGCTTAAGCCGAAAAACATGAATTTTACTGATTTGAGCGAAAGTCAAATTTAGTTGTTATTGCAGGATTAACAAATTAGTATTACCGCAAAAGTTGCACTTTCTTAGTTTTAGACTTAAAGTCGATTTTCTTGTAAATTGTATATCAATTGCGGTAGCACTGTACTGCTTAAGCCGCAAAACATCGATTTTACTGACGTGATCTAAAGTCAAACTTTCATATAATTTCAGGATTAACAAATTAATATAACCGAAAAAATTGCACTTTTTTAGATTTAGACTTAAAGCCGATTTTCTTGTAAATTGTATGTTAAATACTTGAGTGCTGTACCGCTTAGGCCGAAACACATCAATTTTACTGATATGATCTAAAGTCAAACTTTCATATAATTTCAGCATTAACAAATTAATATAACCAAAAAAATTGCACTTTCTTAGACTAGACTTAAAGCCGATTTTCTTGTAAATTTTATGTCAGTTGCGTGAGCAGTGTACTGCTTAAGCCGAAAAACATGAATTTTACTGATTTGAGCAAAAGTCAAATTATATTGTTATTGCAGGATTAACAAATTAATATTACCGCAAAAGTTGCACTTTCTTAGTTTTAGACTTAAAGTCGATTTTCTTGTAAATTGTATATCAATTGCGGTAGCACTGTACTGCTTAAGCCGCAAAACAGCGATTTTACTGATTTGATCTAAAGTCAAACTTTCATATAATTTCAGCATTAACAAATTAATATAACCAAAAAAATTGCACTTTCTTAGACTAGACTTAAAGCCGATTTTCTTGTAAATTTTATGTCAGTTGCGTGAGCAGTGTACTGCTTAAGCCGAAAAACATGAATTTTACTGATTTGAGCAAAAGTCAAATTATATTGTTATTGCAGGATTAACAAATTAATATTACCGCAAAAGTTGCACTTTCTTAGTTTTAGACTTATAGTCGATTTTCTTGTAAATTGTATATCAATTGCGGTAGCACTGTACTGCTTAAGCCGCAAAACATCGATTTTACTGATTTGATCTAAAGTCAAACTTTCATATAATTTCAGGATTAACAAATTAATATAACCAAAAAAATTGCACTTTCTTAGACTAGACTTAAAGCCGATTTTCTTGTAAATTTTATGTCAGTTGCGTGAGCAGTGTACTGCTTAAGCCGAAAAACATGAATTTTACTGATTTGAGCAAAAGTCAAATTATATTGTTATTGCAGGATTAACAAATTAATATTACCGCAAAAGTTGCACTTTCTTAGTTTTAGACTTAAAGTCGATTTTCTTGTAAATTGTATATCAATTGCGGTAGCACTGTACTGCTTAAGCCGCAAAACATCGATTTTACTGACGTGATCTAAAGTCAAGCTTTCATATAATTTCAGGATTAACAAATTAATATAACCGAAAAAATTGCACTTTTTTAGATTTAGACTTAAAGCCGATTTTCTTGTAAATTGTATGTTAAATACTTGAGCGCTGTACCGCTTAGGCCGAAACACATCAATTTTACTGATTTGATCTAAAGTCAAACTTTCATATAATTTCAGCATTAACAAATTAATATAACCAAAAAAATTGCACTTTCTTAGACTAGACTTAAAGCCGATTTTCTTGTAAATTTTATGTCAGTTGCGTGAGCAGTGTACTGCTTAAGCCGAAAAACATGAATTTTACTGATTTGAGCGAAAGTCAAATTATGTTGTTATTGCAGGATTAACAAATTAATATTCCCGAAAAAATTGCACTTTCTTAGGTTTAGTCTCAAAGCCGATTTTCTTGTAAATTGTATGTCAATTGCGGTAGCACTGTACTGCTTAAGCCGAAAAACATCGATTTTACTGATTTGATCAAAAGTCAAACTTTCATATAATTTCAGGATTAACAAATTAATATTACCGCGAAAGTTGCACTTTCTTAGATTAGACTTAAAGCCGATTTTTTTTTAAATTGTATGCCAATTGCGTGAGCATTGTACTGCTTAAGCCGAAAAACATGAATTTTACTGATTTGAACGAAAGTCAAATTATGTTGTTATTGCAGGATTAACAAATTAATATTCCCGAAAAAATTGCACTTTCTTAGTTTTAGACTTAAAGTCGATTTTCTTGTAAATTGTATATCAATTGCGGTAGCACTGTACTGCTTAAGCCGCAAAACAGCGATTTTACTGATTTGATCTAAAGTCAAACTTTCATATAATTTCAGGATTAACAAATTAATATTCCCGAAAAAATTGCACTTTCTTAGGTTTAGTCTCAAAGCCGATTTTCTTGTAAATTGTATGTCAATTGCGGTAGCACTGTACTGCTTAAGCCGAAAAACATCGATTTTACTGATTTGATCAAAAGTCAAACTTTCATATAATTTCAGGATTAACAAATTAATATTACCGCGAAAGTTGCACTTTCTTAGATTAGACTTAAAGCCGATTTTTTTTTAAATTGTATGCCAATTGCGTGAGCATTGTACTGCTTAAGCCGAAAAACATGAATTTTACTGATTTGAACGAAAGTCAAATTATGTTGTTATTGCAGGATTAACAAATTAATATTCCCGAAAAAATTGCACTTTCTTAGTTTTAGACTTAAAGCCGATTTTCTTTTAAATTGTATGTCAATTGCGTGAGCATTGTACCGCTCAAGCCGAAAAACATGAATTTTACTGATTTGAACGAAAGTCAAATTATGTTGTTATTGCAGGATTTACAAATTAATATCACCGCAAAAGTTGCACTTTCTTAGTTGTAGACTTAAAGTGGATTTTCTTGTAAATTCTATGTCAATTGCGGTAGCACTGTACTGCTTAAGCCGCAAAACATCGATTTTACTGATTTGATCTAAAGTCAAACTTTCATATAATTTCAGCATTAACAAATTAATATAACCAAAAAAATTGCACTTTCTTAGACTAGACTTAAAGCCGATTTTCTTGTAAATTTTATGTCAGTTGCGTGAGCAGTGTACTGCTTAAGCCGAAAAACATGAATTTTACTGATTTGAGCAAAAGTCAAATTATATTGTTATTGCAGGATTAACAAATTAATAATACCGCAAAAGTTGCACTTTCTTAGTTTTAGACTTAAAGTCGATTTTCTTGTAAATTGTATATCAATTGCGGTAGCACTGTACTGCTTAAGCCGCAAAACATCGATTTTACTGATTTGATCTAAAGTCAAACTTTCATATAATTTCAGGATTAACAAATTAATATAACCAAAAAAATTGCACTTTCTTAGGCTAGACTTAAAGCCGATTTTCTTGTAAATTTTATGTCAGTTGCGTGAGCAGTGTACTGCTTAAGCCGAAAAACATGAATTTTACTGATTTGAGCAAAAGTCAAATTATATTGTTATTGCAGGATTAACAAATTAATATTACCGCAAAAGTTGCACTTTCTTAGTTTTAGACTTAAAGTCGATTTTCTTGTAAATTGTATATCAATTGCGGTAGCACTGTACTGCTTAAGCCGCAAAACATCGATTTTACTGATTTGATCTAAAGTCAAACTTTCATATAATTTCAGGATTAACAAATTAATATAACCGAAAAAATTGCACTTTTTTAGATTTAGACTTAAAGCCGATTTTCTTGTAAATTTTATGTCAGTTGCGTGAGCAGTGTACTGCTCAAGCCGAAAAACATGAATTTTACTGATTTGAGCAAAAGTCAAATTATATTGTTATTGCAGGATTAACAAATTAATATTACCGCAAAAGTTGCACTTTCTTAGTTTTAGACTTAAAGTCGATTTTCTTGTAAATTGTATATCAATTGCGGTAGCACTGTACTGCTTAAGCCGCAAAACATCGATTTTACTGATTTGATCTAAAGTCAAACTTTCATATAATTTCAGCATTAACAAATTAATATAACCAAAAAAATTGCACTTTCTTAGACTAGACTTAAAGCCGATTTTCTTGTAAATTTTATGTCAGTTGCGTGAGCAGTGTACTGCTTAAGCCGAAAAACATGAATTTTATTGATTTGAGCGAAAGTCAAATTATATTGTTATTGCAGAATTGACATATTCATATAACCGAAAAAATTGCACTTTCTTAGATTTAGACTGAAAGCCGATTTTCTTGTAAATTGTATGTTAATTACTTGAGCGCTGTACCGCTTAGGCCGAAAAACATCAATTTTACTGATTTGCGTTAAAAGCAAACTTTCATTTTATTTCAGGATTAACAATTGTATGTTACTTACTTGATCGCTGTACCGCTCAAGCCGAAATGTTATTTCAGGATTAACAAATTAAAATAACCGAAAAAATTGCAATTTCTTAGGTTTAAAATTTAAGTCCATTTTCTTGTAAATTGTATGTCAACTGCGGTAGCACTGTACTGCTTAAGCCGCAAAACATCGATTTTACTGATTTGATCTAAAGTCAAACTTTCATATAACTTCAGGATTAACAAATTAATATAACCGAAAAAATTGCACTTTCTTAGATTAGACTTAAAGCCGATTTTCTTGTAAATTGTATGTCAATTGCGTGAGCACTGTACTGCTTAAGCCGAAAAACATGAATTTTACTGATTTGAGCGAAAGTCAAATTATATTGTTATTGCAGGATTAACAAATTAATATTACCGAAAAAGTTGCACTTTCTTAGATTTAGACTTAAAGCCGATTTTCTTGTAAATTGTATGTTAATTACTTGAGCGCTGTACCGCTTAGGCCGAAAAACATCAATTTTACTGATTTGCGTTAAAAGCAAACTTTCATTTTATTTCAGGATTTACAATTGTATGTTACTTACTTGATCGCTGTACCGCTCAAGCCGAAATGTTATTTCAGGATTAACAAATTAAAATAACCGAAAAAATTGCAATTTCTTAGGTTTAAAATTTAAGTCCATTTTCTTGTAAATTGTATGTCAACTGCGGTAGCACTGTACTGCTTAAGCCGCAAAACATCGATTTTACTGATTTGATCTAAAGTCAAACTTTCATATAACTTCAGGATTAACAAATTAGTATTACCGCAAAAGTTGCACTTTCTTAGTTTTAGACTTAAAGTCGATTTTCTTGTAAATTGTATATCAATTGCGGTAGCACTGTACTGCTTAAGCCGCAAAACATCGATTTTACTGACGTGATCTAAAGTCAAACTTTCATATAATTTCAGGATTAACAAATTAATATAACCGAAAAAATTGCACTTTTTTAGATTTAGACTTAAAGCCGATTTTCTTGTAAATTGTATGTTAAATACTTGAGCGCTGTACCGCTTAGGCCGAAACACATCAATTTTACTGATTTGATCTAAAGTCAAACTTTCATATAATTTCAGCATTAACAAATTAATATAACCAAAAAAATTTCACTTTCTTAGACTAGACTTAAAGCCGATTTTCTTGTAAATTTTATGTCAGTTGCGTGAGCAGTGTACTGCTTAAGCCGAAAAACATGAATTTTACTGATTTGAACGAAAGTCAAATTATGTTGTTATTGCAGGATTAACAAATTAATATTCCCGAAAAAATTGCACTTTCTTAGTTGTAGACTTAAAGTCGATTTTCTTGTAAATTGTATGTCAATTGCGGTAGCACTGTACTGCTTAAGCCGCAAAACATCGATTTTACTGATTTGATCTAAAGTCAAACTTTCATATAATTTCAGGATTAACAAATTAATATAACCGAAAAAATTGCACTTTCTTAGGTTTAGACTCAAAGTCGATTTTCTTGTAAATTGTATGTCAGTTGCGTGAGCACTGTAAAGCTTAAGCCGAAAAACATGAATTTTACTAATTTGAGCGAAAGTCAAATTATATTGCTATTGCAGGATTAACAAATTAATATTCCCGACAAAATTGCACTTTCTTAGTTGTAGACTTAAAGTCGAATTTCTTGTAAATTGTATGTCAATTGCGGTAGCACTGTTTTGCTTTACGCAAAACATCGATTTTACTGACGTGATCTAAAGTCAAACTTTCATATAATTTCAGGATTAACAAATTAATATTACCGCAAAAGTTGCACTTTCTTAGTTTTAGACTTAAAGTCGATTTTCTTGTAAATTGTATATCAATTGCGGTAGCACTGTACTGCTTAAGCCGCAAAACATCGATTTTACTGATTTGATCTAAAGTCAAACTTTCATATAATTTCAGGATTAACAAATTAATATAACCAAAAAAATTGCACTTTCTTAGGCTAGACTTAAAGCCGATTTTCTTGTAAATTTTATGTCAGTTGCGTGAGCAGTGTACTGCTTAAGCCGAAAAACATGAATTTTACTGATTTGAGCAAAAGTCAAATTATATTGTTATTGCAGGATTAACAAATTAATATTACCGCAAAAGTTGCACTTTCTTAGTTTTAGATTTAAAGTCGATTTTCTTGTAAATTGTATGTCAGTTGCGTGAGCACTGTAAAGCTTAAGCCGAAAAACATGAATTTTACTAATTTGAGCGAAAGTCAAATTATATTGCTATTGCAGGATTAACAAATTAATATTCCCGACAAAATTGCACTTTCTTAGTTGTAGACTTAAAGTCGAATTTCTTGTAAATTGTATGTCAATTGCGGTAGCACTGTTTTGCTTTACGCAAAACATCGATTTTACTGACGTGATCTAAAGTCAAACTTTCATATAATTTCAGGATTAACAAATTAATATTACCGCAAAAGTTGCACTTTCTTAGTTTTAGACTTAAAGTCGATTTTCTTGTAAATTGTATATCAATTGCGGTAGCACTGTACTGCTTAAGCCGCAAAACATCGATTTTACTGATTTGATCTAAAGTCAAACTTTCATATAATTTCAGGATTAACAAATTAATATAACCGAAAAAATTGCACTTTTTTAGATTTAGACTTAAAGCCGATTTTCTTGTAAATTTTATGTCAGTTGCGTGAGCAGTGTACTGCTCAAGCCGAAAAACATGAATTTTACTGATTTGAGCAAAAGTCAAATTATATTGTTTTTGCAGGATTAACAAATTAATATTACCGCAAAAGTTGCACTTTCTTAGTTTTAGACTTAAAGTCGATTTTCTTGTAAATTGTATATCAATTGCGGTAGCACTGTACTGCTTAAGCCGCAAAACATCGATTTTACTGATTTGATCTAAAGTCAAACTTTCATATAATTTCAGCATTAACAAATTAATATAACCAAAAAAATTGCACTTTCTTAGACTAGACTTAAAGCCGATTTTCTTGTAAATTTTATGTCAGTTGCGTGAGCAGTGTACTGCTTAAGCCGAAAAACATGAATTTTATTGATTTGAGCGAAAGTCCAATTATATTGCTATTGCAGAGTTGACAAATTAATATAACCGAAAAAATTGCACTTTCTTAGATGTAGACTTAAAGCCGATTTTCTTGTAAAATGTATATCAGTTGCTTGAGGACTGTACTGCTTAAGCCGAAAAACATCAATTTTACTGGTTTGAGCGAAAGTCAAATTATATTGTTATTGCAGAATTGACATATTCATATAACCGAAAAAATTGCACTTTCTTAGATTTAGACTTAAAGCCGATTTTCTTGTAAATTGTATGTTAATTACTTGAGCGCTGTACCGCTTAGGCCGAAAAACATCAATTTTACTGATTTGCGTTAAAAGCAAACTTTCATTTTATTTCAGGATTAACAATTGTATGTTACTTACTTGATCGCTGTACCGCTCAAGCCGAAATGTTATTTCAGGATTAACAAATTAAAATAACTGAAAAAATTGCAATTTCTTAGGTTTAAAATTTAAGTCCATTTTCTTGTAAATTGTATGTCAACTGCGGTAGCACTGTACTGCTTAAGCCGCAAAACATCGATTTTACTGATTTGATCTAAAGTCAAACTTTCATATAACTTCAGGATTAACAAATTAATATAACCGAAAAAATTGCACTTTCTTAGATTAGACTTAAAGCCGATTTTCTTGTAAATTGTATGTCAATTGCGTGAGCACTGTACTGCTTAAGCCGAAAAACATGAATTTTACTGATTTGAGCGAAAGTCAAATTATATTGTTATTGCAGGATTAACAAATTAATATTACCGCAAAAGTTGCACTTTCTTAGTTTTAGACTTAAAGTCGATTTTCTTGTAAATTGTATATCAATTGCGGTAGCACTGTACTGCTTAAGCCGCAAATCATCGATTTTACTGATTTGATCTAAAGTCAAACTTTCATATAATTTCAGGATTAACAAATTAATATAACCGAAAAAATTGCACTTTCTTAGATTAGACTTAAAGCCGATTTTCTTGTAAATTGTATATCAGTTGCGTGAACATTGTACTGCTTAAGCCGAAAAACATGAATTTTACTGATTTGAGCGAAAGTCAAATTTAGTTGTTATTGCAGGATTAACAAATTAGTATTACCGCAAAAGTTGCACTTTCTTAGTTTTAGACTTAAAGTCGATTTTCTTGTAAATTGTATATCAATTGCGGTAGCACTGTACTGCTTAAGCCGCAAAACATCGATTTTACTGACGTGATCTAAAGTCAAACTTTCATATAATTTCAGGATTAACAAATTAATATAACCGAAAAAATTGCACTTTTTTAGATTTAGACTTAAAGCCGATTTTCTTGTAAATTGTATGTTAAATACTTGAGCGCTGTACCGCTTAGGCCGAAACACATCAATTTTACTGATTTGATCTAAAGTCAAACTTTCATATAATTTCAGCATTAACAAATTAATATAACCAAAAAAATTGCACTTTCTTAGACTAGACTTAAAGCCGATTTTCTTGTAAATTTTATGTCAGTTGCGTGAGCAGTGTACTGCTTAAGCCGAAAAACATGAATTTTACTGATTTGAACGAAAGTCAAATTATGTTGTTATTGCAGGATTAACAAATTAATATTCCCGAAAAAATTGCACTTTCTTAGTTGTAGACTTAAAGTCGATTTTCTTGTAAATTGTATGTCAATTGCGGTAGCACTGTACTGCTTAAGCCGCAAAACATCGATTTTACTGATTTGATCTAAAGTCAAACTTTCATATAATTTCAGGATTAACAAATTAATATAACCGAAAAAATTGCACTTTCTTAGGTTTAGACTCAAAGTCGATTTTCTTGTAAATTGTATGTCAGTTGCGTGAGCACTGTACCGCTTAAGCCGAAAAACATAAATTTTACTAATTTGAGCGAAAGTCAAATTATATTGTTATTGCAGGATTAACAAATTAATATTACCGAAAAAGTTGCACTTTCTTAGGTTTAGACTTAAAGTCGATTTTCTTGTAAATTGTATGTCAATTGCGGTAGGACTGTACCGCTTAAGCCGAAAAACATGAATTTTATTGATTTGAGCGAAAGTCCAATTATATTGCTAGTGCAGAGTTGACAAATTAATATAACCGAAAAAATTACACTTTCTTAGATGTAGACTTAAAGCCGATTTTCTTGTAAAATGTATGTTAAATACTTGAGCGCTGTACCGCTTAGGCCGAAACACATTAATTTTACTGATTTGCGTTAAAAGCAAACTTTCATTTTATTTCAGGATTAACAATTGTATGTTACTTACTTGATCGCTGTACCGCTCAAGCCGAAATGTTATTTCAGGATTAACAAATTAAAATAACCGAAAAAATTTTCTTGTAAATTGTATGTCAACTGCGGTAGCACTGTACTGCTTAAGCCGCTAAACATCGATTTTACTGATTTGATCTAAAGTCAAACTTTCATATAACTTCAGGATTAACAAATTAATATAACCGAAAAAATTGCACTTTCTTAGATTAGACTTAAAGCCGATTTTCTTGTAAATTGTATGTCAATTGCGTGAGCACTGTACTGCTTAAGCCGAAAAACATGAATTTTACTGATTTGAGCGAAAGTCAAATTATATTGTTATTGCAGGATTAACAAATTAATATTACCGCAAAAGTTGCACTTTCTTAGTTTTAGACTTAAAGTCGATTTTCTTGTAAATTCTATGTCAATTGCGGTAGCTCTGTACTGCTTAAGCCGCAAAACAGCGATTTTACTGATTTGATCTAAAGTCAAACTTTCATATAATTTCAGGATTAACAAATTAATATAACCGAAAAAATTGCACTTTCTTAGGTTTAGACTTAAAGCCGATTTTCTTGTAAATTGTATGTCAGTTGCGTGAGCACTGTAAAGCTTAAGCCGAAAAACATGAATTTTACTAATTTGAGCGAAAGTCAAATTATATTGCTATTGCAGGATTAACAAATTAATATTCCCGACAAAATTGCACTTTCTTAGTTGTAGACTTAAAGTCGAATTTCTTGTAAATTGTATGTCAATTGCGGTAGCACTGTTTTGCTTTACGCAAAACATCGATTTTACTGACGTGATCTAAAGTCAAACTTTCATATAATTTCAGGATTAACAAATTAATATTACCGCAAAAGTTGCACTTTCGTAGTTTTAGACTTAAAGTCGATTTTCTTGTAAATTGTATATCAATTGCGGTAGCACTGTACTGCTTAAGCCGCAAATCATCGATTTTACTGATTTGATCTAAAGTCAAACTTTCATATAATTTCAGGATTAACAAATTAATATAACCGAAAAAATTGCACTTTCTTAGATTAGACTTAAAGCCGATTTTCTTGTAAATTGTATATCAGTTGCGTGAGCATTGTACTGCTTAAGCCGAAAAACATGAATTTTACTGATTTGAGCGAAAGTCAAATTTAGTTGTTATTGCAGGATTAACAAATTAGTATTACCGCAAAAGTTGCACTTTCTTAGTTTTAGACTTAAAGTCGATTTTCTTGTAAATTGTATATCAATTGCGGTAGCACTGTACTGCTTAAGCCGCAAAACATCGATTTTACTGACGTGATCTAAAGTCAAACTTTCATATAATTTCAGGATTAACAAATTAATATAACCGAAAAAATTGCACTTTTTTAGATTAAGACTTAAAGCCGATTTTCTTGTAAATTGTATGTTAAATACTGGAGCGCTGTACCGCTTAGGCCGAAACACATCAATTTTACTGATTTGATCTAAAGTCAAACTTTCATATAATTTCAGCATTAACAAATTAATATAACCAAAAAAATTGCACTTTCTTAGACTAGACTTATAGCCGATTTTCTTGTAAATTTTATGTCAGTTGCGTGAGCAGTGTACTGCTTAAGCCGAAAAACATGAATTTTACTGATTTGAACGAAAGTCAAATTATGTTGTTATTGCAGGATTAACAAATTAATATTCCCGAAAAAATTGCACTTTCTTAGTTGTAGACTTAAAGTCGATTTTCTTGTAAATTGTATGTCAATTGCGGTAGCACTGTACTGCTTAAGCCGCAAAACATCGATTTTACTGATTTGATCTAAAGTCAAACTTTCATATAATTTCAGGATTAACAAATTAATATAACCGAAAAAATTGCACTTTCTTAGGTTTAGACTCAAAGTCGATTTTCTTGTAAATTGTATGTCAGTTGCGTGAGCACTGTACCGCTTAAGCCGAAAAACATGAATTTTACTAATTTGAGCGAAAGTCAATTTATATTGTTATTGCAGGATTAACAAATTAATATTACCGAAAAAGTTGCACTTTCTTAGGTTTAGACTTAAAGTCGATTTTCTTGTAAATTGTATGTCAATTGCGGTAGGACTGTACCGCTTAAGCCGAAAAACATGAATTTTATTGATTTGAGCGAAAGTCCAATTATATTGCTAGTGCAGAGTTGACAAATTAATATTACCGCAAAAGTTGCACTTTCTTAGTTTTAGACTTAAAGTCGATTTTCTTGTAAATTCTATGTCAATTGCGGTAGCACTGTACTGCTTAAGCCGCAAAACAGCGATTTTACTGATTTGATCTAAAGTCAAACTTTCATATAATTTCAGGATTAACAAATTAATATAACCGAAAAAATTGCACTTTCTTAGGTTTAGACTTAAAGCCGATTTTCTTGTAAATTGTATGTCAGTTGCGTGAGCACTGTAAAGCTTAAGCCGAAAAACATGAATTTTACTAATTTGAGCGAAAGTCAAATTATATTGCTATTGCAGGATTAACAAATTAATATTCCCGACAAAATTGCACTTTCTTAGTTGTAGACTTAAAGTCGAATTTCTTGTAAATTGTATGTCAATTGCGGTAGCACTGTTTTGCTTTAGCCGCAAAACATAGATTTTACTGATTTGATCAAAAGTCAAACTTTCATATAATTTCAGGATTAACAAATTAATATAACCAAAAAAATTGCACTTTCTTAGACTAGACTTAAAGCCGATTTTCTTGTAAATTTTATGTCAGTTGCGTGAGCAGTGTACTGCTTAAGCCGAAAAACATGAATTTTACTGATTTGAACGAAAGTCAAATTATGTTGTTATTGCAGGATTAATAAATTAATATTACCGCAAAAGTTGCACTTTCTTAGTTGTAGACTTAAAGTCGATTTTCTTGTAAATTCTATGTCAATTGCGGTAGCACTGTACTGCTTAAGCCGATAAACAGCGATTTTACTGATTTGATCTAAAGTCAAACTTTCATATAATTTCAGGATTAACAAATTAATATTACCGCAAAAGTTGCACTTTCTTAGATTAGACTTAAAGCCGATTTTCTTGTAAATTGTATGTCAATTGCGTGAGCATTGTACCGCTCAAGCCGAAAAACATGAATTTTACTGATTTGAACGAAAGTCAAATTATGTTGTTATTGCAGGATTAACAAATTAATATCACCGCAAAAGTTGCACTTTCTTAGTTGTAGACTTAAAGTCGAATTTCTTGTAAATTGTATGTCAATTGCGGTAGCACTGTTTTGCTTTAGCCGCAAAACATCGATTTTACTGATTTGATCTAAAGTCAAACTTTCATATAATTTCAGGATTAACAAATTAATATAACCGAAAAAATTGCACTTTCTTAGGTTTAGACTTAAAGCCGATTTTCTTGTAAATTGTATGTCAGTTGCGTGAGCACTGTACCGCTTAAGCCGAAAAACATGAATTTTACTAACTTGAGCGAAAGTCAAATTATATTGTTATTGCAGGATTAACAAATTAATAATACCGAAAAAGTTGCACTTTCTTAGGTTTAGACTTAAAGCCGATTTTCTTGTAAATTGTATGTCAGTTGCGTGAGCACTGTAAAGCTTAAGCCGAAAAACATGAATTTTACTAATTTGAGCGAAAGTCAAATTATATTCTTATTGCAGGATTAACAAATTATTATTACCGAAAAAGTTGCACTTTCTTAGGTTTAGACTTAAAGTCGATTTTCTTGTGAATTGTATGTCAATTGCGGTAGGACTGTACCGCTTAAGCCGAAAAACATGAATTTTATTGATTTGAGCGAAAGTCCAATTATATTGCTATTGCAGAGTTGACAAATTAATATAACCGAAAAAATTGCACTTTCTTAGATGTAGACTTAAAGCCGATTTTCTTGTAAAATGTATATCAGTTGCTTGAGGACTGTACTGCTTAAGCCGAAAAACATCAATTTTACTGGTTTGAGCGAAAGTCAAATTATATTGTTATTGCAGAATTGACATATTCATATAACCGAAAAAGTTGCACTTTCTTAGGTTTAGTCTCAAAGCCGATTTTCTTGTAAATTGTATGTCAATTGCGGTAGCACTGTACTGCTTAAGCCGAAAAACATCGATTTTACTGATTTGATCAAAAGTCAAACTTTCATATAATTTCAGGATTAACAAATTAATATGACCGAAAAAATTGCACTTTCTTAGGTTTAGACTTAAAGCCGATTTTCTTGTAAATTGTATGTCAGTTGCGTGAGCACTGTAAAGCTTAAGCCGAAAAACATGAATTTTACTAATTTGAGCGAAAGTCAAATTATATTGCTATTGCAGGATTAACAAATAAATATTACCGCAAAAGTTGCACTTTCTTAGTTTTAGACTTAAAGTCGAATTTCTTGTAAATTGTATGTCAATTGCGGTAGCACTGTTTTGCTTTAGCCGCAAAACATCGATTTTACTGATTTGATCTAAAGTCAAACTTTCATATAATTTCAGGATTAACAAATTAATATAACCGAAAAAATTGCACTTTCTTAGATTAGACTTAAAGCCGATTTTCTTGTAAATTGTATGTCAATTGCGTGAGCATTGTACCGCTCAAGCCGAAAAACATGAATTTTACTGATTTGAACGAAAGTCAAATTATGTTGTTATTGCAGGATTAATAAATTAATATTACCGAAAAAGTTGCACTTTCTTAGTTGTAGACTTAAAGTCGATTTTCTTGTAAATTCTATGTCAATTGCGGTAGCACTGTACTGCTTAAGCCGCAAAACAGCGATTTTACTGATTTGATCTAAAGTCAAACTTTCATATAATTTCAGGATTAACAAATTAATATTACCGCAAAAGTTGCACTTTCTTAGATTAGACTTAAAGCCGATTTTCATGTAAATTGTATGTCAATTGCGTGAGCATTGTACCGCTCAAGCCGAAAAACATGAATTTTACTGATTTGAACGAAAGTCAAATTATGTTGTTATTGCAGGATTAACAAATTAATATCACCGCAAAAGTTGCACTTTCTTAGTTGTAGACTTAAAGTCGATTTTCTCGTAAATTCTATGTCAATTGCGGTAGCACTGTACTGCTTAAGCCGCAAAACATCGATTTTACTGATTTGATCTAAAGTCAAACTTTCATATAATTTCAGCATTAACAAATTAATATAACCAAAAAAATTGCACTTTCTTAGACTAGACTTAAAGCCGATTTTCTCGTAAATTTTATGTCAGTTGCGTGAGCAGTGTACTGCTTAAGCCGAAAAACATGAATTTTACTGATTTGAACGAAAGTCAAATTATGTTGTTATTGCAGGATTAATAAATTAATATTACCGCAAAAGTTGCACTTTCTTAGTTGTAGACTTAAAGTCGATTTTCTTGTAAATTCTATGTCAATTGCGGTAGCACTGTACTGCTTAAGCCGCAAAACAGCGATTTTACTGATTTGATCTAAAGTCAAACTTTCATATAATTTCAGGATTAACAAATTAATATTACCGCAAAAGTTGCACTTTCTTAGATTAGACTTAAAGCCGATTTTCTTGTAAATTGTATGTCAATTGCGTGAGCATTGTACCGCTCAAGCCGAAAAACATGAATTTTACTGATTTGAACGAAAGTCAAATTATGTTGTTATTGCAGGATTAATAAATTAATATTACCGAAAAAGTTGCACTTTCTTAGTTGTAGACTTAAAGTCGATTTTCTCGTAAATTCTATGTCAATTGCGGTAGCACTGTACTGCTTAAGCCGCAAAACATCGATTTTACTGATTTGATCTAAAGTCAAACTTTCATATAATTTCAGCATTAACAAATTAATATAACCAAAAAAATTGCACTTTCTTAGACTAGACTTAAAGCCGATTTTCTCGTAAATTTTATGTCAGTTGCGTGAGCAGTGTACCGCTCAAGCCGAAAAACATGAATTTTACTGATTTGAACGAAAGTCAAATTATGTTGTTATTGCAGGATTAATAAATTAATATTACCGAAAAAGTTGCACTTTCTTAGTTGTAGACTTAAAGTCGATTTTCTTGTAAATTCTATGTCAATTGCGGTAGCACTGTACTGCTTAAGCCGCAAAACAGCGATTTTACTGATTTGATCTAAAGTCAAACTTTCATATAATTTCAGGATTAACAAATTAATATTACCGCAAAAGTTGCACTTTCTTAGACTAGACTTAAAGCCGATTTTCTCGTAAATTTTATGTCAGTTGCGTGAGCAGTGTACTGCTTAAGCCGAAAAACATGAATTTTACTGATTTGAACGAAAGTCAAATTATGTTGTTATTGCAGGATTAACAAATTAATATCACCGCAAAAGTTGCACTTTCTTAGTTGTAGACTTAAAGTCGATTTTCTCGTAAATTCTATGTCAATTGCGGTAGCACTGTACTGCTTAAGCCGCAAAACATCGATTTTACTGATTTGATCTAAAGTCAAACTTTCATATAATTTCAGCATTAACAAATTAATATAACCAAAAAAATTGCACTTTCTTAGACTAGACTTAAAGCCGATTTTCTCGTAAATTGTATGTCAATTGCGTGAGCATTGTACCGCTCAAGCCGAAAAACATGAATTTTACTGATTTGAACGAAAGTCAAATTATATTGTTATTGCAGGATTAACAAATTAATATTACCGAAAAAGTTGCACTTTCTTAGGTTTAGACTTAAAGCCGATTTTCTTGTAAATTGTATGTCAGTTGCGTGAGCACTGTAAAGCTTAAGCCGAAAAACATGAATTTTACTAATTTGAGCGAAAGTCAAATTATATTCTTATTGCAGGATTAACAAATTAATATTACCGAAAAAGTTGCACTTTCTTAGGTTTAGACTTAAAGTCGATTTTCTTGTGAATTGTATGTCAATTGCGGTAGGACTGTACCGCTTAAGCCGAAAAACATGAATTTTATTGATTTGAGCGAAAGTCCAATTATATTGCTATTGCAGAGTTGACAAATTAATATAACCGAAAAAATTGCACTTTCTTAGATGTAGACTTAAAGCCGATTTTCTTGTAAAATGTATATCAGTTGCTTGAGGACTGTACTGCTTAAGCCGAAAAACATCAATTTTACTGGTTTGAGCGAAAGTCAAATTATATTGTTATTGCAGAATTGACATATTCATATAACCGAAAAAGTTGCACTTTCTTAGGTTTAGTCTCAAAGCCGATTTTCTTGTAAATTGTATGTCAATTGCGGTAGCACTGTACTGCTTAAGCCGAAAAACATCGATTTTACTGATTTGATCAAAAGTCAAACTTTCATATAATTTCAGGATTAACAAATTAATATGACCGAAAAAATTGCACTTTCTTAGGTTTAGATTTAAAGCCGATTTTCTTGTAAATTGTATGTCAGTTGCGTGAGCACTGTAAAGCTTAAGCCGAAAAACATGAATTTTACTAATTTGAGCGAAAGTCAAATTATATTGCTATTGCAGGATTAACAAATAAATATTACCGCAAAAGTTGCACTTTCTTAGTTTTAGACTTAAAGTCGAATTTCTTGTAAATTGTATGTCAATTGCGGTAGCACTGTTTTGCTTTAGCCGCAAAACATCGATTTTACTGATTTGATCTAAAGTCAAACTTTCATATAATTTCAGGATTAACAAATTAATATAACCGAAAAAATTGCACTTTCTTAGATTAGACTTAAAGCCGATTTTCTTGTAAATTGTATGTCAATTGCGTGAGCATTGTACCGCTCAAGCCGAAAAACATGAATTTTACTGATTTGAACGAAAGTCAAATTATGTTGTTATTGCAGGATTAATAAATTAATATTACCGAAAAAGTTGCACTTTCTTAGTTGTAGACTTAAAGTCGATTTTCTTGTAAATTCTATGTCAATTGCGGTAGAACTGTACTGCTTAAGCCGCAAAACAGCGATTTTACTGATTTGATCTAAAGTCAAACTTTCATATAATTTCAGGATTAACAAATTAATATTACGGCAAAAGTTGCACTTTCTTAGATTAGACTTAAAGCCGATTTTCTTGTAAATTGTATGTCAATTGCGTGAGCATTGTACCGCTCAAGCCGAAAAACATGAATTTTACTGATTTGAACGAAAGTCAAATTATGTTGTTATTGCAGGATTAACAAATTAATATCACCGCAAAAGTTGCACTTTCTTAGTTGTAGACTTAAAGTCGATTTTCTTGTAAATTCTATGTCAATTGCGGTAGCACTGTACTGCTTAAGCCGCAAAACATCGATTTTACTGATTTGATCTAAAGTCAAACTTTCATATAATTTCAGCATTAACAAATTAATATAACCAAAAAAATTGCACTTTCTTAGACTAGACTTAAAGCCGATTTTCTTGTAAATTTTATGTCAGTTGCGTGAGCAGTGTACTGCTTAAGCCGAAAAGCATGAATTTTACTGATTTGAGCAAAAGTCAAATTATATTGTTATTGCAGGATTAACAAATTAATATTACCGCAAAAGTTGCACTTTCTTAGTTTTAGACTTAAAGTCGATTTTCTTGTAAATTGTATATCAATTGCGGTAGCACTGTACTGCTTAAGCCGCAAAACATCGATTTTACTGATTTGATCTAAAGTCAAACTTTCATATAATTTCAGGATTAACAAATTAATATAACCGAAAAAATTGCACTTTTTTAGATTTAGACTTAAAGCCGATTTTCTTGTAAATTTTATGTCAGTTGCGTGAGCAGTGTACTGCTCAAGCCGAAAAACATGAATTTTACTGATTTGAGCAAAAGTCAAATTATATTGTTATTGCAGGATTAACAAATTAATATTACCGCAAAAGTTGCACTTTCTTAGTTTTAGACTTAAAGTCGATTTTCTTGTAAATTGTATGTCAGTTGCGTGAGCACTGTACCGCTTAAGCCGAAAAACATGAATTTTACTAATTTGAGCGAAAGTCAAATTATATTGTTATTGCAGGATTAACAAATTAATATTACCGAAAAAGTTGCACTTTCTTAGGTTTAGACTTAAAGTCGATTTTCTTGTAAATTGTATGTCAATTGCGGTAGGACTGTACCGCTTAAGCCGAAAAACATGAATTTTATTGATTTGAGCGAAAGTCCAATTATATTGCTAGTGCAGAGTTGACAAATTAATATAACCGAAAAAATTGCACTTTCTTAGATGTAGACTTAAAGCCGATTTTCTTGTAAAATGTATGTTAAATACTTGAGCGCTGTACCGCTTAGGCCGAAACACATTAATTTTACTGGTTTGAGCGAAAGTCAAATTATATTTTTATTGCAGAATTGACATATTCATATAACCGAAAAAATTGCACTTTCTTAGGTTTAGACTTAAAGCCGATTTTCTTGTAAATTGTATGTCAGTTGCGTGAGCACTGTACCGCTTAAGCCGAAAAACATGAATTTTACTAATTTGAGCGAAAGTCAAATTATATTGTTATTGCAGGATTAACAAATTAATATTACCGAAAAAATTGCACTTTCTTAGTTGTAGACTTAAAGTCGATTTTCTTGTAAATTCTATGTCCATTGCGGTAGCACTGTACTGCTTAAGCAGCAAAACATCGATTTTACTGATTTGATCTAAAGTCAAACTTTCATATAATTTCAGGATTAACAAATTAATGTTACCGCAAAAGCTGCACTTTCTTAGTTTTAGACTTAAAGTCGATTTTCTTGTAAATTGTATGTCAATTGCGGTAGCACTGTACTGCTTAAGCCGCAAAACATCGATTTTACTGATTTGATCTAAAGTCAAACTTTCATATAATTTCAGGATTAACAAATAAATATAACCGAAAAAATTGCACTTTCTTAGGTTTAGACTCAAAGTCGATTTTCTTGTAAATTGTATGTCAGTTGCGGTAGCACTGTACTGCTTAAGCAGCAAAACATCGATTTTACTGATTTGATCTAAAGTCAAACTTTCATATAATTTCAGGATTAACAAATTAATATAACCGAAAAAATTGCACTTTCTTAGGTTTAGACTCAAAGTCGATTTTCTTGTAAATTGTATGTTAATTGCGGTAGCACTGTACTGCTTAAGCCGCAAAACATCGATTTTACTGATTTGATCTAAAGTCAAACTTTCATATAATTTCAGGATTAACAAATTAATATAACCGAAAAAATTGCACTTTCTTAGGTTTAGACTTAAAGCCGATTTTCTTGTAAATTGTATGTCAGTTGCGTGAGCACTGTACCGCTTAAGCCGAAAAACATGAATTTTACTAATTTGAGCGAAAGTCAAATTATATTGTTATTGCAGGATTAACAAATTAATATTACCGAAAAAATTGCACTTTCTTAGTTGTAGACTTAAAGTCGATTTTCTTGTAAATTGTATATCAATTGCGGTAGCACTGTACTGCTTAAGCCGCAAAACAGCGATTTTACTGATTTGATCTAAAGTCAAACTTTCATATAATTTCAGGATTAACAAATTAATATAACCGAAAAAATTGCACTTTCTTAGGTTTAGACTTAAAGCCGATTTTCTTGTAAATTGTATATCAATTGCGGTAGCACTGTACTGCTTAAGCCGCAAAACATCGATTTTACTGATTTGATCTAAAGTCAAACTTTCATATAATTTCAGGATTAACAAATTAATATAACCGAAAAAATTGCACTTTCTTAGATGTAGACTTAAAGCCGATTTTCTTGTAAAATGTATGTTAAATACTTGAGCGCTGTACCGCTTAGGCCGAAACACATCAATTTTACTGATTTGATCTAAAGTCAAACTTTCATATAATTTCAGCATTAACAAATTAATATAACCAAAAAAATTGCACTTTCTCAGACTAGACTTAAAGCCGATTTTCTTGTAAATTTTATGTCAGTTGCGTGAGCAGTGTACTGCTTAAGCCGAAAAACATGAATTTTACTGATTTGAACGAAAGTCAAATTATGTTGTTATTGCAGGATTAACAAATTAATATTACCGCAAAAGTTGCACTTTCTTAGTTTTAGACTTAAAGTCGATTTTCTTGTAAATTGTATGTCAATTGCGGTAGCACTGTACTGCTTAAGCCGCAAAACATCGATTTTACTGATTTGATCTAAAGTCAAACTTTCATATAATTTCAGGATTAACAAATTAATATAACCGAAAAAATTGCACTTTCTTAGGTTTAGACTCAAAGTCGATTTTCTTGTAAATTGTATGTCAGTTGCGTGAGCACTGTACCGCTTAAGCCGAAAAACATGAATTTTACTAATTTGAGCGAAAGTCAAATTATATTGTTATTGCAGGATTAACAAATTAATATCACCGCAAAAGTTGCACTTTCTTAGTTGTAGACTTAAAGTCGATTTTCTTGTAAATTCTATGTCAATTGCGGTAGCACTGTACTGCTTAAGCCGCAAAACATCGATTTTACTGATTTGATCTAAAGTCAAACTTTCATATAATTTCAGCATTAACAAATTAATATAACCAAAAAAATTGCACTTTCTTAGACTAGACTTAAAGCCGATTTTCTTGTAAATTTTATGTCAGTTGCGTGAGCAGTGTACTGCTTAAGCCGAAAAACATGAATTTTACTGATTTGAGCAAAAGTCAAATTATATTGTTATTGCAGGATTAACAAATTAATATTACCGCAAAAGTTGCACTTTCTTAGTTTTAGACTTAAAGTCGATTTTCTTGTAAATTGTATATCAATTGCGGTAGCACTGTACTGCTTAAGCCGCAAAACATCGATTTTACTGATTTGATCTAAAGTCAAACTTTCATATAATTTCAGGATTAACAAATTAATATAACCGAGAAAATTGCACTTTCTTAGATGTAGACTTAAAGCCGATTTTCTTGTAAAATGTATGTTAAATACTTGAGCGCTGTACCGCTTAGGCCGAAACACATTAATTTTACTGATTTGCGTTAAAAGCAAACTTTCATTTTATTTCAGGATTAACAATTGTATGTTACTTACTTGATCGCTGTACCGCTCAAGCCGAAATGTTATTTCAGGATTAACAAATTAAAATAACCGAAAAAATTTCAATTTCTTAGGTTTAAAATTTAAGTCCATTTTCTTGTAAATTGTATGTCAACTGCGGTAGCACTGTACTGCTTAAGCCGCTAAACATCGATTTTACTGATTTGATCTAAAGTCAAACTTTCATATAACTTCAGGATTAACAAATTAATATAACCGAAAAAATTGCACTTTCTTAGATTAGACTTAAAGCCGATTTTCTTGTAAATTGTATGTCAATTGCGTGAGCACTGTACTGCTTAAGCCGAAAAACATGAATTTTACTGATTTGAGCGAAAGTCAAATTATATTGTTATTGCAGGATTAACAAATTAATATTACCGCAAAAGTTGCACTTTCTTAGTTTTAGACTTAAAGTCGATTTTCTTGTAAATTCTATGTCAATTGCGGTAGCTCTGTACTGCTTAAGCCGCAAAACAGCGATTTTACTGATTTGATCTAAAGTCAAACTTTCATATAATTTCAGGATTAACAAATTAATATAACCGAAAAAATTGCACTTTCTTAGGTTTAGACTTAAGGCCGATTTTCTTGTAAATTGTATGTCAGTTGCGTGAGCACTGTAAAGCTTAAGCCGAAAAACATGAATTTTACTAATTTGAGCGAAAGTCAAATTATATTGCTATTGCAGGATTAACAAATTAATATTCCCGACAAAATTGCACTTTCTTAGTTGTAGACTTAAAGTCGAATTTCTTGTAAATTGTATGTCAATTGCGGTAGCACTGTTTTGCTTTACGCAAAACATCGATTTTACTGACGTGATCTAAAGTCAAACTTTCATATAATTTCAGGATTAACAAATTAATATTACCGCAAAAGTTGCACTTTCTTAGTTTTAGACTTAAAGTCGATTTTCTTGTAAATTGTATATCAATTGCGGTAGCACTGTACTGCTTAAGCCGCAAATCATCGATTTTACTGATTTGATCTAAAGTCAAACTTTCATATAATTTCAGGATTAACAAATTAATATAACCGAAAAAATTGCACTTTCTTAGATTAGACTTAAAGCCGATTTTCTTGTAAATTGTATATCAGTTGCGTGAGCATTGTACTGCTTAAGCCGAAAAACATGAATTTTACTGATTTGAGCGAAAGTCAAATTTAGTTGTTATTGCAGGATTAACAAATTAGTATTACCGCAAAAGTTGCACTTTCTTAGTTTTAGACTTAAAGTCGATTTTCTTGTAAATTGTATATCAATTGCGGTAGCACTGTACTGCTTAAGCCGCAAAACATCGATTTTACTGACGTGATCTAAAGTCAAACTTTCATATAATTTCAGGATTAACAAATTAATATAACCGAAAAAATTGCACTTTTTTAGATTTAGACTTAAAGCCAATTTTCTTGTAAATTGTATGTTAAATACTTGAGCGCTGTACCGCTTAGGCCGAAACACATCAATTTTACTGATTTGATCTAAAGTCAAACTTTCATATAATTTCAGCATTAACAAATTAATATAACCAAAAAAATTGCACTTTCTTAGACTAGACTTAAAGCCGATTTTCTTGTAAATTTTATGTCAGTTGCGTGAGCAGTGTACTGCTTAAGCCGAAAAACATGAATTTTACTGATTTGAACGAAAGTCAAATTATGTTGTTATTGCAGGATTAACAAATTAATATTCCCGAAAAAATTGCACTTTCTTAGTTGTAGACTTAAAGTCGATTTTCTTGTAAATTGTATGTCAATTGCGGTAGCACTGTACTGCTTAAGCCGCAAAACATCGATTTTACTGATTTGATCTAAAGTCAAACTTTCATATAATTTCAGGATTAACAAATTAATATAACCGAAAAAATTGCACTTTCTTAGGTTTAGACTCAAAGTCGATTTTCTTGTAAATTGTATGTCAGTTGCGTGAGCACTGTACCGCTTAAGCCGAAAAACATGAATTTTACTAATTTGAGCGAAAGTCAAATTATATTGTTATTGCAGGATTAACAAATTAATATTACCGAAAAAGTTGCACTTTCTTAGGTTTAGACTTAAAGTCGATTTTCTTGTAAATTGTATGTCAATTGCGGTAGGACTGTACCGCTTAAGCCGAAAAACATGAATTTTATTGATTTGAGCGAAAGTCCAATTATATTGCTAGTGCAGAGTTGACAAATTAATATTACCGCAAAAGTTGCACTTTCTTAGTTTTAGACTTAAAGTCGATTTTCTTGTAAATTCTATGTCAATTGCGGTAGCACTGTACTGCTTAAGCCGCAAAACAGCGATTTTACTGATTTGATCTAAAGTCAAACTTTCATATAATTTCAGGATTAACAAATTAATATAACCGAAAAAATTGCACTTTCTTAGGTTTAGACTTAAAGCCGATTTTCTTGTAAATTGTATGTCAGTTGCGTGAGCACTGTAAAGCTTAAGCCGAAAAACATGAATTTTACTAATTTGAGCGAAAGTCAAATTATATTGCTATTGCAGGATTAACAAATTAATATTCCCGACAAAATTGCACTTTCTTAGTTGTAGACTTAAAGTCGAATTTCTTGTAAATTGTATGTCAATTGCGGTAGCACTGTTTTGCTTTAGCCGCAAAACATAGATTTTACTGATTTGATCAAAAGTCAAACTTTCATATAATTTCAGGATTAACAAATTAATATAACCAAAAAAATTGCACTTTCTTAGACTAGACTTAAAGCCGATTTTCTTGTAAATTTTATGTCAGTTGCGTGAGCAGTGTACTGCTTAAGCCGAAAAACATGAATTTTACTGATTTGAACGAAAGTCAAATTATGTTGTTATTGCAGGATTAATAAATTAATATTACCGCAAAAGTTGCACTTTCTTAGTTGTAGACTTAAAGTCGATTTTCTTGTAAATTCTATGTCAATTGCGGTAGCACTGTACTGCTTAAGCCGCAAAACAGCGATTTTACTGATTTGATCTAAAGTCAAACTTTCATATAATTTCAGGATTAACAAATTAATATTACCGCAAAAGTTGCACTTTCTTAGATTAGACTTAAAGCCGATTTTCTTGTAAATTGTATGTCAATTGCGTGAGCATTGTACCGCTCAAGCCGAAAAACATGAATTTTACTGATTTGAACGAAAGTCAAATTATGTTGTTATTGCAGGATTAACAAATTAATATCACCGCAAAAGTTGCACTTTCTTAGTTGTAGACTTAAAGTCGAATTTCTTGTAAATTGTATGTCAATTGCGGTAGCACTGTTTTGCTTTAGCCGCAAAACATCGATTTTACTGATTTGATCTAAAGTCAAACTTTCATATAATTTCAGGATTAACAAATTAATATAACCGAAAAAATTGCACTTTCTTAGGTTTAGACTTAAAGCCGATTTTCTTGTAAATTGTATGTCAGTTGCGTGAGCACTGTACCGCTTAAGCCGAAAAACATGAATTTTACTAACTTGAGCGAAAGTCAAATTATATTGTTATTGCAGGATTAACAAATTAATATTACTGAAAAAGTTGCACTTTCTTAGGTTTAGACTTAAAGCCGATTTTCTTGTAAATTGTATGTCAGTTGCGTGAGCACTGTAAAGCTTAAGCCGAAAAACATGAATTTTACTAATTTGAGCGAAAGTCAAATTATATTCTTATTGCAGGATTAACAAATTAATATTACCGAAAAAGTTGCACTTTCTTAGGTTTAGACTTAAAGTCGATTTTCTTGTGAATTGTATGTCAATTGCGGTAGGACTGTACCGCTTAAGCCGAAAAACATGAATTTTATTGATTTGAGCGAAAGTCCAATTATATTGCTATTGCAGAGTTGACAAATTAATATAACCGAAAAAATTGCACTTTCTTAGATGTAGACTTAAAGCCGATTTTCTTGTAAAATGTATATCAGTTGCTTGAGGACTGTACTGCTTAAGCCGAAAAACATCAATTTTACTGGTTTGAGCGAAAGTCAAATTATATTGTTATTGCAGAATTGACATATTCATATAACCGAAAAAGTTGCACTTTCTTAGGTTTAGTCTCAAAGCCGATTTTCTTGTAAATTGTATGTCAATTGCGGTAGCACTGTACTGCTTAAGCCGAAAAACATCGATTTTACTGATTTGATCAAAAGTCAAACTTTCATATAATTTCAGGATTAACAAATTAATATGACCGAAAAAATTGCACTTTCTTAGGTTTAGACTTAAAGCCGATTTTCTTGTAAATTGTATGTCAGTTGCGTGAGCACTGTAAAGCTTAAGCCGAAAAACATGAATTTTACTAATTTGAGCGAAAGTCAAATTATATTGCTATTGCAGGATTAACAAATAAATATTACCGCAAAAGTTGCACTTTCTTAGTTTTAGACTTAAAGTCGAATTTCTTTTAAATTGTATGTCAATTGCGGTAGCACTGTTTTGCTTTAGCCGCAAAACATCGATTTTACTGATTTGATCTAAAGTCAAACTTTCATATAATTTCAGGATTAACAAATTAATATAACCGAAAAAATTGCACTTTCTTAGATTAGACTTAAAGCCGATTTTCTTGTAAATTGTATGTCAATTGCGTGAGCATTGTACCGCTCAAGCCGAAAAACATGAATTTTACTGATTTGAACGAAAGTCAAATTATGTTGTTATTGCAGGATTAATAAATTAATATTACCGAAAAAGTTGCACTTTCTTAGTTGTAGACTTAAAGTCGATTTTCTTGTAAATTCTATGTCAATTGCGGTAGCACTGTACTGCTTAAGCCGCAAAACAGCGATTTTACTGATTTGATCTAAAGTCAAACTTTCATATAATTTCAGGATTAACAAATTAATATTACCGCAAAAGTTGCACTTTCTTAGATTAGACTTAAAGCCGATTTTCTTGTATATTGTATGTCAATTGCGTGAGCATTGTACCGCTCAAGCCGAAAAACATGAATTTTACTGATTTGAACGAAAGTCAAATTATGTTGTTATTGCAGGATTAACAAATTAATATCACCGCAAAAGTTGCACTTTCTTAGTTGTAGACTTAAAGTCGATTTTCTTGTAAATTCTATGTCAATTGCGGTAGCACTGTACTGCTTAAGCCGCAAAACATCGATTTTACTGATTTGATCTAAAGTCAAACTTTCATATAATTTCAGCATTAACAAATTAATATAACCAAAAAAATTGCACTTTCTTAGACTAGACTTAAGGCCGATTTTCTTGTAAATTTTATGTCAGTTGCGTGAGCAGTGTACTGCTTAAGCCGAAAAACATGAATTTTACTGATTTGAGCAAAAGTCAAATTATATTGTTATTGCAGGATTAACAAATTAATATTACCGCAAAAGTTGCACTTTCTTAGTTTTAGACTTAAAGACGATTTTCTTGTAAATTTTATATCAATTGCGGTAGCATTGTACTGCTTAAGCCGCAAAACATCGATTTTACTGATTTGATCTAAAGTCAAACTTTCATATAATTTCAGGATTAACAAATTAATATTACCGCAAAAGTTGCACTTTCTTAGATTAGACTTAAAGCCGATTTTCTTGTAAATTGTATGTCAATTGCGTGAGCATTGTACCGCTCAAGCCGAAAAACATGAATTTTACTGATTTGAACGAAAGTCAAATTATGTTGTTATTGCAGGATTAACAAATTAATATCACCGCAAAAGTTGCACTTTCTTAGTTGTAGACTTAAAGTCGAATTTCTTGTAAATTGTATGTCAATTGCGGTAGCACTGTTTTGCTTTAGCCGCAAAACATCGATTTTACTGATTTGATCTAAAGTCAAACTTTCATATAATTTCAGGATTAACAAATTAATATAACCGAAAAAATTGCACTTTCTTAGGTTTAGACTTAAAGCCGATTTTCTTGTAAATTGTATGTCAGTTGCGTGAGCACTGTACCGCTTAAGCCGAAAAACATGAATTTTACTAACTTGAGCGAAAGTCAAATTATATTGTTATTGCAGGATTAACAAATTAATATTACTGAAAAAGTTGCACTTTCTTAGGTTTAGACTTAAAGCCGATTTTCTTGTAAATTGTATGTCAGTTGCGTGAGCACTGTAAAGCTTAAGCCGAAAAACATGAATTTTACTAATTTGAGCGAAAGTCAAATTATATTCTTATTGCAGGATTAACAAATTAATATTACCGAAAAAGTTGCACTTTCTTAGGTTTAGACTTAAAGTCGATTTTCTTGTGAATTGTATGTCAATTGCGGTAGGACTGTACCGCTTAAGCCGAAAAACATGAATTTTATTGATTTGAGCGAAAGTCCAATTATATTGCTATTGCAGAGTTGACAAATTAATATAACCGAAAAAATTGCACTTTCTTAGATGTAGACTTAAAGCCGATTTTCTTGTAAAATGTATATCAGTTGCTTGAGGACTGTACTGCTTAAGCCGAAAAACATCAATTTTACTGGTTTGAGCGAAAGTCAAATTATATTGTTATTGCAGAATTGACATATTCATATAACCGAAAAAGTTGCACTTTCTTAGGTTTAGTCTCAAAGCCGATTTTCTTGTAAATTGTATGTCAATTGCGGTAGCACTGTACTGCTTAAGCCGAAAAACATCGATTTTACTGATTTGATCAAAAGTCAAACTTTCATATAATTTCAGGATTAACAAATTAATATGACCGAAAAAATTGCACTTTCTTAGGTTTAGACTTAAAGCCGATTTTCTTGTAAATTGTATGTCAGTTGCGTGAGCACTGTAAAGCTTAAGCCGAAAAACATGAATTTTACTAATTTGAGCGAAAGTCAAATTATATTGCTATTGCAGGATTAACAAATAAATATTACCGCAAAAGTTGCACTTTCTTAGTTTTAGACTTAAAGTCGAATTTCTTTTAAATTGTATGTCAATTGCGGTAGCACTGTTTTGCTTTAGCCGCAAAACATCGATTTTACTGATTTGATCTAAAGTCAAACTTTCATATAATTTCAGGATTAACAAATTAATATAACCGAAAAAATTGCACTTTCTTAGATTAGACTTAAAGCCGATTTTCTTGTAAATTGTATGTCAATTGCGTGAGCATTGTACCGCTCAAGCCGAAAAACATGAATTTTACTGATTTGAACGAAAGTCAAATTATGTTGTTATTGCAGGATTAATAAATTAATATTACCGAAAAAGTTGCACTTTCTTAGTTGTAGACTTAAAGTCGATTTTCTTGTAAATTCTATGTCAATTGCGGTAGCACTGTACTGCTTAAGCCGCAAAACAGCGATTTTACTGATTTGATCTAAAGTCAAACTTTCATATAATTTCAGGATTAACAAATTAATATTACCGCAAAAGTTGCACTTTCTTAGATTAGACTTAAAGCCGATTTTCTTGTAAATTGTATGTCAATTGCGTGAGCATTGTACCGCTCAAGCCGAAAAACATGAATTTTACTGATTTGAACGAAAGTCAAATTATGTTGTTATTGCAGGATTAACAAATTAATATCACCGCAAAAGTTGCACTTTCTTAGTTGTAGACTTAAAGTCGATTTTCTTGTAAATTCTATGTCAATTGCGGTAGCACTGTACTGCTTAAGCCGCAAAACATCGATTTTACTGATTTGATCTAAAGTCAAACTTTCATATAATTTCAGCATTAACAAATTAATATAACCAAAAAAATTGCACTTTCTTAGACTAGACTTAAGGCCGATTTTCTTGTAAATTTTATGTCAGTTGCGTGAGCAGTGTACTGCTTAAGCCGAAAAACATGAATTTTACTGATTTGAGCAAAAGTCAAATTATATTGTTATTGCAGGATTAACAAATTAATATTACCGCAAAAGTTGCACTTTCTTAGTTTTAGACTTAAAGACGATTTTCTTGTAAATTTTATATCAATTGCGGTAGCATTGTACTGCTTAAGCCGCAAAACATCGATTTTACTGATTTGATCTAAAGTCAAACTTTCATATAATTTCAGGATTAACAAATTAATATAACCGAAAAAATTGCACTTTTTTAGATTTAGACTTAAAGCCGATTTTCTTGTAAATTCTATGTCCATTGCGGTAGCACTGTACTGCTTAAGCAGCAAAACATCGATTTTACTGATTTGATCTAAAGTCAAACTTTCATATAATTTCAGGATTAACAAATTAATATTACCGCAAAAGCTGCACTTTCTTAGTTTTAGACTTAAAGTCGATTTTCTTGTAAATTGTATGTCAATTGCGGTAGCACTGTACTGCTTAAGCCGCAAAACATCGATTTTACTGATTTGATCTAAAGTCAAACTTTCATATAATTTCAGGATTAACAAATAAATATAACCGAAAAAATTGCACTTTCTTAGGTTTAGACTCAAAGTCGATTTTCTTGTAAATTGTATGTCAGTTGCGGTAGCACTGTACTGCTTAAGCAGCAAAACATCGATTTTACTGATTTGATCTAAAGTCAAACTTTCATATAATTTCAGGATTAACAAATTAATATAACCGAAAAAATTGCACTTTCTTAGGTTTAGACTCAAAGTCGATTTTCTTGTAAATTGTATGTTAATTGCGGTAGCACTGTACTGCTTAAGCCGCAAAACATCGATTTTACTGATTTGATCTAAAGTCAAACTTTCATATAATTTCAGGATTAACAAATTAATATAACCGAAAAAATTGCACTTTCTTAGGTTTAGACTTAAAGCCGATTTTCTTGTAAATTGTATGTCAGTTGCGTGAGCACTGTACCGCTTAAGCCGAAAAACATGAATTTTACTAATTTGAGCGAAAGTCAAATTATATTGTTATTGCAGGATTAACAAATTAATATTACCGAAAAAATTGCACTTTCTTAGTTGTAGACTTAAAGTCGATTTTCTTGTAAATTCTATGTCCATTGCGGTAGCACTGTACTGCTTAAGCAGCAAAACATCGATTTTACTGATTTGATCTAAAGTCAAACTTTCATATAATTTCAGGATTAACAAATTAATATTACCGCAAAATCTGCACTTTCTTAGTTTTAGACTTAAAGTCGATTTTCTTGTAAATTGTATGTCAATTGCGGTAGCACTGTACTGCTTAAGCCGCAAAACATCGATTTTACTGATTTGATCTAAAGTCAAACTTTCATATAATTTCAGGATTAACAAATTAATATAACCGAAAAAATTGCACTTTCTTAGGTTTAGACTTAAAGCCGCTTTTCTTGTAAATTGTATGTCAGTTGCGTGAGCACTGTACCCCTTAAGCCGAAAAACATGAATTTTACTAATTTGAGCGAAAGTCAAATTATATTGTAATTGCAGGATTAACAAATTAATTTACCGAAAAAGTTGCACTTTCTTAGGATTAGACTTAAAGTCGATTTTCTTGTAAATTGTATATCAGTTGCGTGAACATTGTACTGCTTAAGCCGAAAAACATGAATTTTACTGATTTGAGCGAGTCAAATTTAGTTGTTATTGCAGGATTAACAAATTAGTATTACCGCAAAAGTTGCACTTTCTTAGTTTTAGACTTAAAGTCGATTTTCTTGTAAATTGTATATCAATTGCGGTAGCACTGTACTGCTTAAGCCGCAAAACATCGATTTTACTGACGTGATCTAAAGTCAAACTTTCATATAATTTCAGGATTAACAAATTAATAAAACCGAAAAAATTGCACTTTTTTAGATTTAGACTTAAAGCCGATTTTCTTGTAAATTGTATGTTAAATACTTGAGCGCTGTACCGCTTAGGCCGAAACACATCAATTTTACTGATTTGATCTAAAGTCAAACTTTCATATAATTTCAGCATTAACAAGTTAATATAACCAAAAAAATTGCACTTTCTTAGACTAGACTTAAAGCCGATTTTCTTGTAAATTTTATGTCAGTTGCGTGAGCAGTGTACTGCTTAAGCCGAAAAACATGAATTTTACTGATTTGAACGAAAGTCAAATTATGTTGTTATTGCAGGATTAACAAATTAATATTCCCGAAAAAATTGCACTTTCTTAGTTGTAGACTTAAAGTCGATTTTCTTGTAAATTGTATGTCAATTGCGGTAGCACTGTACTGCTTAAGCCGCAAAACATCGATTTTACTGATTTGATCTAAAGTCAAACTTTCATATAATTTCAGGATTAACAAATTAATATAACCGAAAAAATTGCACTTTCTTAGGTTTAGACTCAAAGTCGATTTTCTTGTAAATTGTATGTCAGTTGCGTGAGCACTGTACCGCTTAAGCCGAAAAACATGAATTTTACTAATTTGAGCGAAAGTCAAATTATATTGTTATTGCAGGATTAACAAATTAATATTACCGAAAAAGTTGCACTTTCTTAGGTTTAGACTTAAAGTCGATTTTCTTGTAAATTGTATGTCAATTGCGGTAGGACTGTACCGCTTAAGCCGAAAAACATGAATTTTATTGATTTGAGCGAAAGTCCAATTATATTGCTAGTGCAGAGTTGACAAATTAATATTACCGAAAAAATTACACTTTCTTAGATGTAGACTTAAAGCCGATTTTCTTGTAAAATGTATGTTAAATACTTGAGCGCTGTACCGCTTAGGCCGAAACACATTAATTTTACTGATTTGCGTTAAAAGCAAACTTTCATTTTATTTCAGGATTAACAATTGTATGTTACTTACTTGATCGCTGTACCGCTCAAGCCGAAATGTTATTTCAGGATTAACAAATTAAAATAACCGAAAAAATTGCAATTTCTTAGGTTTAAAATTTAAGTCCATTTTCTTGTAAATTGTATGTCAACTGCGGTAGCACTGTACTGCTTAAGCCGCTAAACATCGATTTTACTGATTTGATCTAAAGTCAAACTTTCATATAACTTCAGGATTAACAAATTAATATAACCGAAAAAATTGCACTTTCTTAGATTAGACTTAAAGCCGATTTTCTTGTAAATTGTATGTCAATTGCGTGAGCACTGCACTGCTTAAGCCGAAAAACATGAATTTTACTGATTTGAGCGAAAGTCAAATTATATTGTTATTGCAGGATTAACAAATTAATATTACCGCAAAAGTTGCACTTTCTTAGTTTTAGACTTAAAGTCGATTTTCTTGTAAATTCTATGTCAATTGCGGTAGCACTGTACTGCTTAAGCCGCAAAACAGCGATTTTACTGATTTGATCTAAAGTCAAACTTTCATATAATTTCAGGATTAACAAATTAATATAACCGAAAAAATTGCACTTTCTTAGGTTTAGACTTAAAGCCGATTTTCTTGTAAATTGTATGTCAGTTGCGTGAGCACTGTAAAGCTTAAGCCGAAAAACATGAATTTTACTAATTTGAGCGAAAGTCAAATTATATTGCTATTGCAGGATTAACAAATTAATATTCCCGACAAAATTGCACTTTCTTAGTTGTAGACTTAAAGTCGAATTTCTTGTAAATTGTATGTCAATTGCGGTAGCACTGTTTTGCTTTACGCAAAACATCGATTTTACTGACGTGATCTAAAGTCAAACTTTCATATAATTTCAGGATTAACAAATTAATTTTACCGCAAAAGTTGCACTTTCTTAGTTTTAGACTTAAAGTCGATTTTCTTGTAAATTGTATATCAATTGCGGTAGCACTGTACTGCTTAAGCCGCAAATCATCGATTTTACTGATTTGATCTAAAGTCAAACTTTCATATAATTTCAGGATTAACAAAATAATATAACCGAAAAAATTGCACTTTCTTAGATTAGACTTAAAGGCGATTTTCTTGTAAATTGTATATCAGTTGCGTGAGCATTGTACTGCTTAAGCCGAAAAACATGAATTTTACTGATTTGAGCGAAAGTCAAATTTAGTTGTTATTGCAGGATTAACAAATTAGTATTACCGCAAAAGTTGCACTTTCTTAGTTTTAGACTTAAAGTCGATTTTCTTGTAAATTGTATATCAATTGCGGTAGCACTGTACTGCTTAAGCCGCAAAACATCGATTTTACTGACGTGATCTAAAGTCAAACTTTCATATAATTTCAGGATTAACAAATTAATATAACCGAAAAAATTGCACTTTTTTAGATTTAGACTTAAAGCCGATTTTCTTGTAAATTGTATGTTAAATACTTGAGCGCTGTACCGCTTAGGCCGAAACACATCAATTTTACTGATTTGATCTAAAGTCAAACTTTCATATAATTTCAGCATTAACAAATTAATATAACCAAAAAAATTGCACTTTCTTAGACTAGACTTAAAGCCGATTTTCTTGTAAATTTTATGTCAGTTGCGTGAGCAGTGTACTGCTTAAGCCGAAAAACATGAATTTTACTGATTTGAACGAAAGTCAAATTATGTTGTTATTGCAGGATTAACAAATTAATATTCCCGAAAAAATTGCACTTTCTTAGTTGTAGACTTAAAGTCGATTTTCTTGTAAATTGTATGTCAATTGCGGTAGCACTGTACTGCTTAAGCCGCAAAACATCGATTTTACTGATTTGATCTAAAGTCAAACTTTCATATAATTTCAGGATTAACAAATTAATATAACCGAAAAAATTGCACTTTCTTAGGTTTAGACTCAAAGTCGATTTTCTTGTAAATTGTATGTCAGTTGCGTGAGCACTGTACCGCTTAAGCCGAAAAACATGAATTTTACTAATTTGAGCGAAAGTCAAATTATATTGTTATTGCAGGATTAACAAATTAATATTACCGAAAAAGTTGCACTTTCTTAGGTTTAGACTTAAAGTCGATTTTCTTGTAAATTGTATGTCAATTGCGGTAGGACTGTACCGCTTAAGCAGAAAAACATGAATTTTATTGATTTGAGCGAAAGTCCAATTATATTGCTAGTGCAGAGTTGACAAATTAATATTACCGCAAAAGTTGCACTTTCTTAGTTTTAGACTTAAAGTCGATTTTCTTGTAAATTCTATGTCAATTGCGGTAGCACTGTACTGCTTAAGCCGCAAAACAGCGATTTTACTGATTTGATCTAAAGTCAAACTTTCATATAATTTCAGGATTAACAAATTAATATAACCGAAAAAATTGCACTTTCTTAGGTTTAGACTTAAAGCCGATTTTCTTGTAAATTGTATGTCAGTTCCGTGAGCACTGTAAAGCTTAAGCCGAAAAACATGAATTTTACTAATTTGAGCGAAAGTCAAATTATATTGCTATTGCAGGATTAACAAATTAATATTCCCGACAAAATTGCACTTTCTTAGTTGTAGACTTAAAGTCGAATTTCTTGTAAATTGTATGTCAATTGCGGTAGCACTGTTTTGCTTTAGCCGCAAAACATAGATTTTACTGATTTGATCAAAAGTCAAACTTTCATATAATTTCAGGATTAACAAATTAATATAACCAAAAAAATTGCACTTTCTTAGACTAGACTTAAAGCCGATTTTCTTGTAAATTTTATGTCAGTTGCGTGAGCAGTGTACTGCTTAAGCCGAAAAACATGAATTTTACTGATTTGAACGAAAGTCAAATTATGTTGTTATTGCAGGATTAATAAATTAATATTACCGCAAAAGTTGCACTTTCTTAGGTTTAGACTTAAAGTCGATTTTCTTGTAAATTGTATGTCAATTGCGGTAGGACTGTACCGCTTAAGCCGAAAAACATGAATTTTATTGATTTGAGCGAAAGTCCAATTATATTGCTAGTGCAGAGTTGACAAATTAATATTACCGAAAAAATTACACTTTCTTAGATGTAGACTTAAAGCCGATTTTCTTGTAAAATGTATGTTAAATACTTGAGCGCTGTACCGCTTAGGCCGAAACACATTAATTTTACTGATTTGCGTTAAAAGCAAACTTTCATTTTATTTCAGGATTAACAATTGTATGTTACTTACTTGATCGCTGTACCGCTCAAGCCGAAATGTTATTTCAGGATTAACAAATTAAAATAACCGAAAAAATTGCAATTTCTTAGGTTTAAAATTTAAGTCCATTTTCTTGTAAATTGTATGTCAACTGCGGTAGCACTGTACTGCTTAAGCCGCTAAACATCGATTTTACTGATTTGATCTAAAGTCAAACTTTCATATAACTTCAGGATTAACAAATTAATATAACCGAAAAAATTGCACTTTCTTAGATTAGACTTAAAGCCGATTTTCTTGTAAATTGTATGTCAATTGCGTGAGCACTGCACTGCTTAAGCCGAAAAACATGAATTTTACTGATTTGAGCGAAAGTCAAATTATATTGTTATTGCAGGATTAACAAATTAATATTACCGCAAAAGTTGCACTTTCTTAGTTTTAGACTTAAAGTCGATTTTCTTGTAAATTCTATGTCAATTGCGGTAGCACTGTACTGCTTAAGCCGCAAAACAGCGATTTTACTGATTTGATCTAAAGTCAAACTTTCATATAATTTCAGGATTAACAAATTAATATAACCGAAAAAATTGCACTTTCTTAGGTTTAGACTTAAAGCCGATTTTCTTGTAAATTGTATGTCAGTTGCGTGAGCACTGTAAAGCTTAAGCCGAAAAACATGAATTTTACTAATTTGAGCGAAAGTCAAATTATATTGCTATTGCAGGATTAACAAATTAATATTCCCGACAAAATTGCACTTTCTTAGTTGTAGACTTAAAGTCGAATTTCTTGTAAATTGTATGTCAATTGCGGTAGCACTGTTTTGCTTTACGCAAAACATCGATTTTACTGACGTGATCTAAAGTCAAACTTTCATATAATTTCAGGATTAACAAATTAATTTTACCGCAAAAGTTGCACTTTCTTAGTTTTAGACTTAAAGTCGATTTTCTTGTAAATTGTATATCAATTGCGGTAGCACTGTACTGCTTAAGCCGCAAATCATCGATTTTACTGATTTGATCTAAAGTCAAACTTTCATATAATTTCAGGATTAACAAAATAATATAACCGAAAAAATTGCACTTTCTTAGATTAGACTTAAAGGCGATTTTCTTGTAAATTGTATATCAGTTGCGTGAGCATTGTACTGCTTAAGCCGAAAAACATGAATTTTACTGATTTGAGCGAAAGTCAAATTTAGTTGTTATTGCAGGATTAACAAATTAGTATTACCGCAAAAGTTGCACTTTCTTAGTTTTAGACTTAAAGTCGATTTTCTTGTAAATTGTATATCAATTGCGGTAGCACTGTACTGCTTAAGCCGCAAAACATCGATTTTACTGACGTGATCTAAAGTCAAACTTTCATATAATTTCAGGATTAACAAATTAATATAACCGAAAAAATTGCACTTTTTTAGATTTAGACTTAAAGCCGATTTTCTTGTAAATTGTATGTTAAATACTTGAGCGCTGTACCGCTTAGGCCGAAACACATCAATTTTACTGATTTGATCTAAAGTCAAACTTTCATATAATTTCAGCATTAACAAATTAATATAACCAAAAAAATTGCACTTTCTTAGACTAGACTTAAAGCCGATTTTCTTGTAAATTTTATGTCAGTTGCGTGAGCAGTGTACTGCTTAAGCCGAAAAACATGAATTTTACTGATTTGAACGAAAGTCAAATTATGTTGTTATTGCAGGATTAACAAATTAATATTCCCGAAAAAATTGCACTTTCTTAGTTGTAGACTTAAAGTCGATTTTCTTGTAAATTGTATGTCAATTGCGGTAGCACTGTACTGCTTAAGCCGCAAAACATCGATTTTACTGATTTGATCTAAAGTCAAACTTTCATATAATTTCAGGATTAACAAATTAATATAACCGAAAAAATTGCACTTTCTTAGGTTTAGACTCAAAGTCGATTTTCTTGTAAATTGTATGTCAGTTGCGTGAGCACTGTACCGCTTAAGCCGAAAAACATGAATTTTACTAATTTGAGCGAAAGTCAAATTATATTGTTATTGCAGGATTAACAAATTAATATTACCGAAAAAGTTGCACTTTCTTAGGTTTAGACTTAAAGTCGATTTTCTTGTAAATTGTATGTCAATTGCGGTAGGACTGTACCGCTTAAGCAGAAAAACATGAATTTTATTGATTTGAGCGAAAGTCCAATTATATTGCTAGTGCAGAGTTGACAAATTAATATTACCGCAAAAGTTGCACTTTCTTAGTTTTAGACTTAAAGTCGATTTTCTTGTAAATTCTATGTCAATTGCGGTAGCACTGTACTGCTTAAGCCGCAAAACAGCGATTTTACTGATTTGATCTAAAGTCAAACTTTCATATAATTTCAGGATTAACAAATTAATATAACCGAAAAAATTGCACTTTCTTAGGTTTAGACTTAAAGCCGATTTTCTTGTAAATTGTATGTCAGTTGCGTGAGCACTGTAAAGCTTAAGCCGAAAAACATGAATTTTACTAATTTGAGCGAAAGTCAAATTATATTGCTATTGCAGGATTAACAAATTAATATTCCCGACAAAATTGCACTTTCTTAGTTGTAGACTTAAAGTCGAATTTCTTGTAAATTGTATGTCAATTGCGGTAGCACTGTTTTGCTTTAGCCGCAAAACATAGATTTTACTGATTTGATCAAAAGTCAAACTTTCATATAATTTCAGGATTAACAAATTAATATAACCAAAAAAATTGCACTTTCTTAGACTAGACTTAAAGCCGATTTTCTTGTAAATTTTATGTCAGTTGCGTGAGCAGTGTACTGCTTAAGCCGAAAAACATGAATTTTACTGATTTGAACGAAAGTCAAATTATGTTGTTATTGCAGGATTAATAAATTAATATTACCGCAAAAGTTGCACTTTCTTAGTTGTAGACTTAAAGTCGATTTTCTTGTAAATTCTATGTCGATTGCGGTAGCACTGTACTGCTTAAGCCGCAAAACAGCGATTTTACTGATTTGATCTAAAGTCAAACTTTCATATAATTTCAGGATTAACAAATTAATATTACCGCAAAAGTTGCACTTTCTTAGATTAGACTTAAAGCCGATTTTCTTGTAAATTGTATGTCAATTGCGTGAGCATTGTACCGCTCAAGCCGAAAAACATGAATTTTACTGATTTGAACGAAAGTCAAATTATGTTGTTATTGCAGGATTAACAAATTAATATCACCGCAAAAGTTGCACTTTCTTAGTTGTAGACTTAAAGTCGAATTTCTTGTAAATTGTATGTCAATTGCGGTAGCACTGTTTTGCTTTAGCCGCAAAACATCGATTTTACTGATTTGATCTAAAGTCAAACTTTCATATAATTTCAGGATTAACAAATTAATATAACCGAAAAAATTGCACTTTCTTAGGTTTAGACTTAAAGCCGATTTTCTTGTAAATTGTATGTCAGTTGCGTGAGCACTGTACCGCTTAAGCCGAAAAACATGAATTTTACTAACTTGAGCGAAAGTCAAATTATACTGTTATTGCAGGATTAACAAATTAATATTACCGAAAAAGTTGCACTTTCTTAGGTTTAGACTTAAAGCCGATTTTCTTGTAAATTGTATGTCAGTTGCGTGAGCACTGTAAAGCTTAAGCCGAAAAACATGAATTTTACTAATTTGAGCGAAAGTCAAATTATATTCTTATTGCAGGATTAACAAATTAATATTACCGAAAAAGTTGCACTTTCTTAGGTTTAGACTTAAAGTCGATTTTCTTGTGAATTGTATGTCAATTGCGGTAGGACTGTACCGCTTAAGCCGAAAAACATGAATTTTATTGATTTGAGCGAAAGTCCAATTATATTGCTATTGCAGAGTTGACAAATTAATATAACCGAAAAAATTGCACTTTCTTAGATGTAGACTTAAAGCCGATTTTCTTGTAAAATGTATATCAGTTGCTTGAGGACTGTACTGCTTAAGCCGAAAAACATCAATTTTACTGGTTTGAGCGAAAGTCAAATTATATTGTTATTGCAGAATTGACATATTCATATAACCGAAAAAGTTGCACTTTCTTAGGTTTAGTCTCAAAGCCGATTTTCTTGTAAATTGTATGTCAATTGCGGTAGCACTGTACTGCTTAAGCCGAAAAACATCGATTTTACTGATTTGATCAAAAGTCAAACTTTCATATAATTTCAGGATTAACAAATTAATATGACCGAAAAAATTGCACTTTCTTAGGTTTAGACTTAAAGCCGATTTTCTTGTAAATTGTATGTCAGTTGCGTGAGCACTGTAAAGCTTAAGCCGAAAAACATGAATTTTACTAATTTGAGCGAAAGTCAAATTATATTGCTATTGCAGGATTAACAAATAAATATTACCGCAAAAGTTGCACTTTCTTAGTTTTAGACTTAAAGTCGAATTTCTTGTAAATTGTATGTCAATTGCGGTAGCACTGTTTTGCTTTAGCCGCAAAACATCGATTTTACTGATTTGATCTAAAGTCAAACTTTCATATAATTTCAGGATTAACAAATTAATATAACCGAAAAAATTGCACTTTCTTAGATTAGACTTAAAGCCGATTTTCTTGTAAATTGTATGTCAATTGCGTGAGCATTGTACCGCTCAAGCCGAAAAACATGAATTTTACTGATTTGAACGAAAGTCAAATTATGTTGTTATTGCAGGATTAATAAATTAATATTACCGAAAAAGTTGCACTTTCTTAGTTGTAGACTTAAAGTCGATTTTCTTGTAAATTTTATGTCAATTGCGGTAGCACTGTACTGCTTAAGCCGCAAAACAGCGATTTTACTGATTTGATCTAAAGTCAAACTTTCATATAATTTCAGGATTAACAAATTAATATTACCGCAAAAGTTGCACTTTCTTAGATTAGACTTAAAGCCGATTTTCTTGTAAATTGTATGTCAATTGCGTGAGCATTGTACCGCTCAAGCCGAAAAACATGAATTTTACTGATTTGAACGAAAGTCAAATTATGTTGTTATTGCAGGATTAACAAATTAATATCACCGCAAAAGTTGCACTTTCTTAGTTGTAGACTTAAAGTCGATTTTCTTGTAAATTCTATGTCAATTGCGGTAGCACTGTACTGCTTAAGCCGCAAAACATCGATTTTACTGATTTGATCTAAAGTCAAACTTTCATATAATTTCAGCATTAACGAATTAATATAACCAAAAAAATTGCACTTTCTTAGACTAGACTTAAAGCCGATTTTCTTGTAAATTTTATGTCAGTTGCGTGAGCAGTGTACTGCTTAAGCCGAAAAACATGAATTTTACTGATTTGAGCAAAAGTCAAATTATATTGTTATTGCAGGATTAACAAATTAATATTACCGCAAAAGTTGCACTTTCTTAGTTTTAGACTTAAAGTCGATTTTCTTGTAAATTGTATATCAATTGCGGTAGCACTGTACTGCTTAAGCCGCAAAACATCGATTTTACTGATTTGATCTAAAGTCAAACTTTCATATAATTTCAGGATTAACAAATTAATATAACCGAAAAAATTGCACTTTTTTAGATTTAGACTTAAAGCCGATTTTCTTGTAAATTTTATGTCAGTTGCGTGAGCAGTGTACTGCTCAAGCCGAAAAACATGAATTTTACTGATTTGAGCAAAAGTCAAATTATATTGTTATTGCAGGATTAACAAATTAATATTACCGCAAAAGTTGCACTTTCTTAGTTTTAGACTTAAAGTCGATTTTCTTGTAAATTGTATGTCAGTTGCGTGAGCACTGTACCGCTTAAGCCGAAAAACATGAATTTTACTAATTTGAGCGAAAGTCAAATTATATTGTTATTGCAGGATTAACAAATTAATATTACCGAAAAAGTTGCACTTTCTTAGGTTTAGACTTAAAGTCGATTTTCTTGTAAATTGTATGTCAATTGCGGTAGGACTGTACCGCTTAAGCCGAAAAACATGAATTTTATTGATTTGAGCGAAAGTCCAATTATATTGCTAGTGCAGAGTTGACAAATTAATATAACCGAAAAAATTGCACTTTCTTAGATGTAGACTTAAAGCCGATTTTCTTGTAAAATGTATGTTAAATACTTGAGCGCTGTACCGCTTAGGCCGAAACACATTAATTTTACTGGTTTGAGCGAAAGTCAAATTAAATTGTTATTGCAGAATTGACATATTCATAGAACCGAAAAAATTGCACTTTCTTAGGTTTAGACTTAAAGCAGATTTTCTTGTAAATTGTATGTCAGTTGCGTGAGCACTGTACCGCTTAAGCCGAAAAACATGAATTTTACTAATTTGAGCGAAAGTCAAATTATATTGTTATTGCAGGATTAACAAATTAATATTACCGAAAAAATTGCACTTTCTTAGTTGTAGACTTAAAGTCGATTTTCTTGTAAATTCTATGTCCATTGCGGTAGCACTGTACTGCTTAAGCAGCAAAACATCGATTTTACTGATTTGATCTAAAGTCAAACTTTCATATAATTTCAGGATTAACAAATTAATATTACCGCAAAAGCTGCACTTTCTTAGTTTTAGACTTAAAGACGATTTTCTTGTAAATTGTATGTCAATTGCGGTAGCACTGTACTGCTTAAGCCGCAAAACATCGATTTTACTGATTTGATCTAAAGTCAAACTTTCATATAATTTCAGGATTAACAAATAAATATAACCGAAAAAATTGCACTTTCTTAGGTTTAGACTCAAAGTCGATTTTCTTGTAAATTGTATGTCAGTTGCGGTAGCACTGTACTGCTTAAGCAGCAAAACATCGATTTTACTGATTTGATCTAAAGTCAAACTTTCATATAATTTCAGGATTAACAAATTAATATAACCGAAAAAATTGCACTTTCTTAGGTTTAGACTCAAAGTCGATTTTCTTGTAAATTGTATGTTAATTGCGGTAGCACTGTACTGCTTAAGCCGCAAAACATCGATTTTACTGATTTGATCTAAAGTCAAACTTTCATATAATTTCAGGATTAACAAATTAATATAACCGAAAAAATTGCACTTTCTTAGGTTTAGACTTAAAGCCGATTTTCTTGTAAATTGTATGTCAGTTGCGTGAGCACTGTACCGCTTAAGCCAAAAAACATGAATTTTACTAATTTGAGCGAAAGTCAAATTATATTGTTATTGCAGGATTAACAAATTAATATTACCGAAAAAATTGCACTTTCTTAGTTGTAGACTTAAAGTCGATTTTCTTGTAAATTCTATGTCCATTGCGGTAGCACTGTACTGCTTAAGCAGCAAAACATCGATTTTACTGATTTGATCTAAAGTCAAACTTTCATATAATTTCAGGATTAACAAATTAATATTACCGCAAAATCTGCACTTTCTTAGTTTTAGACTTAAAGTCGATTTTCTTGTAAATTGTATGTCAATTGCGGTAGCACTGTACTGCTTAAGCCGCAAAACATCGATTTTACTGATTTGATCTAAAGTCAAACTTTCATATAATTTCAGGATTAACAAATTAATATAACCGAAAAAATTGCACTTTCTTAGGTTTAGACTTAAAGCCGATTTTCTTGTAAATTGTATGTCAGTTGCGTGAGCACTGTACCGCTTAAGCCGAAAAACATGAATTTTACTAATTTGAGCGAAAGTCAAATTATATTGTTATTGCAGGATTAACAAATTAATATTACCGAAAAAGTTGCACTTTCTTAGGATTAGACTTAAAGTCGATTTTCTTGTAAATTGTATGTCAATTGCGGTAGCACTGTACTGCTTAAGGCGAAAAACATCGATTTTACTGATTTGATCAAAAGTCAAACTTTCATATAATTTCAGGATTAACAAATTAATATAACCGAAAAAATTGCACTTTCTTAGATTAGACTTAAAGCCGATTTTCTTGTAAATTTTATGTCAGTTGCGTGAGCAGTGTACTGCTCAAGCCGAAAAACATGAATTTTACTGATTTGAGCAAAAGTCAAATTATATTGTAATTGCAGGATTAATAAATTAATATTACCGAAAAAGTTGCACTTTCTTAGTTGTAGACTTAAAGTCGATTTTCTTGTAAATTCTATGTCAATTGCGGTAGCACTGTACTGCTTAAGCCGCAAAACAGCGATTTTACTGATTTGATCTAAAGTCAAACTTTCATATAATTTCAGGATTAACAAATTAATATTACCGCAAAAGTTGCACTTTCTTAGATTAGACTTAAAGCCGATTTTCTTGTAAATTGTATGTCAATTGCGTGAGCATTGTACCGCTCAAGCCGAAAAACATGAATTTTACTGATTTGAACGAAAGTCAAATTATGTTGTTATTGCAGGATTAACAAATTAATATCACCGCAAAAGTTGCACTTTCTTAGTTGTAGACTTAAAGTCGATTTTCTTGTAAATTCTATGTCAATTGCGGTAGCACTGTACTGCTTAAGCCGCAAAACATCGATTTTACTGATTTGATCTAAAGTCAAACTTTCATATAATTTCAGCATTAACGAATTAATATAACCAAAAAAATTGCACTTTCTTAGACTAGACTTAAAGCCGATTTTCTTGTAAATTTTATGTCAGTTGCGTGAGCAGTGTACTGCTTAAGCCGAAAAACATGAATTTTACTGATTTGAGCAAAAGTCAAATTATATTGTTATTGCAGGATTAACAAATTAATATTACCGCAAAAGTTGCACTTTCTTAGTTTTAGACTTAAAGTCGATTTTCTTGTAAATTGTATATCAATTGCGGTAGCACTGTACTGCTTAAGCCGCAAAACATCGATTTTACTGATTTGATCTAAAGTCAAACTTTCATATAATTTCAGGATTAACAAATTAATATAACCGAAAAAATTGCACTTTTTTAGATTTAGACTTAAAGCCGATTTTCTTGTAAATTTTATGTCAGTTGCGTGAGCAGTGTACTGCTCAAGCCGAAAAACATGAATTTTACTGATTTGAGCAAAAGTCAAATTATATTGTTATTGCAGGATTAACAAATTAATATTACCGCAAAAGTTGCACTTTCTTAGTTTTAGACTTAAAGTCGATTTTCTTGTAAATTGTATGTCAGTTGCGTGAGCACTGTACCGCTTAAGCCGAAAAACATGAATTTTACTAATTTGAGCGAAAGTCAAATTATATTGTTATTGCAGGATTAACAAATTAATATTACCGAAAAAGTTGCACTTTCTTAGGTTTAGACTTAAAGTCGATTTTCTTGTAAATTGTATGTCAATTGCGGTAGGACTGTACCGCTTAAGCCGAAAAACATGAATTTTATTGATTTGAGCGAAAGTCCAATTATATTGCTAGTGCAGAGTTGACAAATTAATATAACCGAAAAAATTGCACTTTCTTAGATGTAGACTTAAAGCCGATTTTCTTGTAAAATGTATGTTAAATACTTGAGCGCTGTACCGCTTAGGCCGAAACACATTAATTTTACTGGTTTGAGCGAAAGTCAAATTATATTGTTATTGCAGAATTGACATATTCATAGAACCGAAAAAATTGCACTTTCTTAGGTTTAGACTTAAAGCCGATTTTCTTGTAAATTGTATGTCAGTTGCGTGAGCACTGTACCGCTTAAGCCGAAAAACATGAATTTTACTAATTTGAGCGAAAGTCAAATTATATTGTTATTGCAGGATTAACAAATTAATATTACCGAAAAAATTGCACTTTCTTAGTTGTAGACTTAAAGTCGATTTTCTTGTAAATTCTATGTCCATTGCGGTAGCACTGTACTGCTTAAGCAGCAAAACATCGATTTTACTGATTTGATCTAAAGTCAAACTTTCATATAATTTCAGGATTAACAAATTAATATTACCGCAAAAGCTGCACTTTCTTAGTTTTAGACTTAAAGTCGATTTTCTTGTAAATTGTATGTCAATTGCGGTAGCACTGTACTGCTTAAGCCGCAAAACATCGATTTTACTGATTTGATCTAAAGTCAAACTTTCATATAATTTCAGGATTAACAAATAAATATAACCGAAAAAATTGCACTTTCTTAGGTTTAGACTCAAAGTCGATTTTCTTGTAAATTGTATGTCAGTTGCGGTAGCACTGTACTGCTTAAGCAGCAAAACATCGATTTTACTGATTTGATCTAAAGTCAAACTTTCATATAATTTCAGGACTAACAAATTAATATAACCGAAAAAATTGCACTTTCTTAGGTTTAGACTCAAAGTCGATTTTCTTGTAAATTGTATGTTAATTGCGGTAGCACTGTACTGCTTAAGCCGCAAAACATCGATTTTACTGATTTGATCTAAAGTCAAACTTTCATATAATTTCAGGATTAACAAATTAATATAACCGAAAAAATTGCACTTTCTTAGGTTTAGACTTAAAGCCGATTTTCTTGTAAATTGTATGTCAGTTGCGTGAGCACTGTACCGCTTAAGCCGCAAAACATCGATTTTACTGATTTGATCTAAAGTCAAACTTTCATATAATTTCAGGATTAACAAATTAATATAACCGAAAAAATTGCACTTTCTTAGGTTTAGACTTAAAGCCGATTTTCTTGTAAATTGTATGTCAGTTGCGTGAGCACTGTACCGCTTAAGCCGAAAAACATGAATTTTACTAATTTGAGCGAAAGTCAAATTATATTGTTATTGCAGGATTAACAAATTAATATTACCGAAAAAGTTGCACTTTCTTAGGATTAGACTTAAAGTCGATTTTCTTGTAAATTGTATGTCAGTTGCGTGAGCACTGTACCGCTTAAGCCGCAAAACATCGATTTTACTGATTTGATCTAAAGTCAAACTTTCATATAATTTCAGGATTAACAAATTAATATAACCGAAAAAATTGCACTTTCTTAGGTTTAGACTTAAAGCCGATTTTCTTGTAAATTGTATGTCAGTTGCGTGAGCACTGTACCGCTTAAGCCGAAAAACATGAATTTTACTAATTTGAGCGAAAGTCAAATTATATTGTTATTGCAGGATTAACAAATTAATATTACCGAAAAAATTGCACTTTCTTAGTTGTAGACTTAAAGTCGATTTTCTTGTAAATTCTATGTCCATTGCGGTAGCACTGTACTGCTTAAGCAGCAAAACATCGATTTTACTGATTTGATCTAAAGTCAAACTTTCATATAATTTCAGGATTAACAAATTAATATTACCGCAAAATCTGCACTTTCTTAGTTTTAGACTTAAAGTCGATTTTCTTGTAAATTGTATGTCAATTGCGGTAGCACTGTACTGCTTAAGCCGCAAAACATCGATTTTACTGATTTGATCTAAAGTCAAACTTTCATATAATTTCAGGATTAACAAATTAATATAACCGAAAAAATTGCACTTTCTTAGGTTTAGACTTAAAGCCGATTTTCTTGTAAATTGTATGTCAGTTGCGTGAGCACTGTACCGCTTAAGCCGAAAAACATGAATTTTACTAATTTGAGCGAAAGTCAAATTATATTGTTATTGCAGGATTAACAAATTAATATTACCGAAAAAGTTGCACTTTCTTAGGATTAGACTTAAAGTCGATTTTCTTGTAAATTGTATGTCAGTTGCGTGAGCACTGTACCGCTTAAGCCGCAAAACATCGATTTTACTGATTTGATCTAAAGTCAAACTTTCATATAATTTCAGGATTAACAAATTAATATAACCGAAAAAATTGCACTTTCTTAGGTTTAGACTTAAAGCCGATTTTCTTGTAAATTGTATGTCAGTTGCGTGAGCACTGTACCGCTTAAGCCGAAAAACATGAATTTTACTAATTTGAGCGAAAGTCAAATTATATTGTTATTGCAGGATTAACAAATTAATATTACCGAAAAAATTGCACTTTCTTAGTTGTAGACTTAAAGTCGATTTTCTTGTAAATTCTATGTCCATTGCGGTAGCACTGTACTGCTTAAGCAGCAAAACATCGATTTTACTGATTTGATCTAAAGTCAAACTTTCATATAATTTCAGGATTAACAAATTAATATTACCGCAAAATCTGCACTTTCTTAGTTTTAGACTTAAAGTCGATTTTCTTGTAAATTGTATGTCAATTGCGGTAGCACTGTACTGCTTAAGCCGCAAAACATCGATTTTACTGATTTGATCTAAAGTCAAACTTTCATATAATTTCAGGATTAACAAATTAATATAACCGAAAAAATTGCACTTTCTTAGGTTTAGACTTAAAGCCGATTTTCTTGTAAATTGTATGTCAGTTGCGTGAGCACTGTACCGCTTAAGCCGAAAAACATGAATTTTACTAATTTGAGCGAAAGTCAAATTATATTGTTATTGCAGGATTAACAAATTAATATTACCGAAAAAGTTGCACTTTCTTAGGATTAGACTTAAAGTCGATTTTCTTGTAAATTGTATGTCAATTGCGGTAGCACTGTACTGCTTAAGGCGAAAAACATCGATTTTACTGATTTGATCAAAAGTCAAACTTTCATATAATTTCAGGATTAACAAATTAATATAACCGAAAAAATTGCACTTTCTTAGGTTTAGACTTAAAGCCGATTTTCTTGTAAATTGTATGTCAGTTGCGTGATCACTGTAAAGCTTAAGCCGAAAAACATGAATTTTACTAATTTGAGCGAAAGTCAAATTATATTGTTATTGCAGGATTAACAAATTAATATTACCGAAAAAATTGCACTTTTTTAGGTTTAGACTTAAAGTCGATTTTCTTGTAAATTGTATGTCAATTGCGGTAGGACTGTACCGCTTAAGCCGAAAAACATGAATTTTATTGATTTGAGCGAAAGTCCAATTATATTGCTATTGCAGAGTTGACAAATTAATATAACCGAAAAAATTGCGTTTTCTTAGATGTAGACTTAAAGCCGATAATCTTGTAAAATGTATATCAGTTGCTTGAGGACTGTACTGCTTAAGCCGAAAAACATCAATTTTACTGGTTTGAGCGAAAGTCAAATTATATTGTTATTGCAGAATTGACATATTCATATAACCGAAAAAGTTGCACTTTCTTAGGTTTAGTCTCAAAGCCGATTTTCTTGTAAATTGTATGTCAGTTGCGTGAGCACTGTACCGCTTAAGCCGAAAAACATCAATTTTACTGATTTGCGCTAAAAGCAAACTTTCATTTTATTTCAGGATTAACAATTGTATGTTACTTACTTGATCGCTGTACCTCCTAAGCCGAAATGTTATTCCAGGATTAACAAATTAAAATAACCGAAAAAATTGCAATTTCTTAGGTTTAAAATTTAAGTCCATTTTCTTGTAAATTGTATGTCAACTGCGGTAGCACTGTACTGCTTAAGCCGCAAAACATCGATTTTACTGATTTGATCAAAAGTCAAACTTTCATATAATTTCAGGATTAACAAATTAATATAACCGAAAAAATTGCACTTTCTTAGATTAAACTTAAAGCCGATTTTCTTGTAAATTGTATGTCAATTGCGTGAGCGCTGTACTGCTTAAGCCGTAAAACATCAATTTTACTGGTTTGAGCGAAAGTCAAATTATATTGTTATTGCAGGATTAACAAATTAGTATTACCGCAAAAGTTGCACTTACTTAGGTTTAGACTTAAAGCCGATTTTCTTGTAAATTGTATGTCAGTTGCGTGAGCACTGTACCGCATAAGCCGAAAAAAATCAATTTTACTGATTTGCGCGAAAGTAAAATTATATTGCTATTGCAGAAGTGACAAATTAATATAACCGAAAAAATTGCACTTACTTAGGTTTAGACTTAAAGCCGATTTTCTTGTAAATTGTATGTCAGTTGCGTGAGCACTGTACCGCATAAGCCGAAAAAAATCAATTTTACTGATTTGCGCGAAAGTAAAATTATATTGCTATTGCAGAAGTGACAAATTAATATAACCGAAAAAATTGCACTTACTTAGGTTTAGACTTAAAGTCGATTTTCTTGTAAATTGTATGTCAGTTGCGTGAGCACTGTACCGCATAAGCCGAAAAAAATCAATTTTACTGATTTGCGCGAAAGTAAAATTATATTGCTATTGCAGAATTGACAAATTAATATAACCGAAAAAATTGCACTTACTTAGGTTTAGACTTAAAGTCGATTTTCTTGTAAATATTATGTCAGTTGCGTGAGCAGTGTACTGCTTAAGCCGAAAAACATGAATGTTACTGATTTGAACGAAAGTCAAATTATATTGTTATTGCAGAATTGACAAATTAATAAAACCGAAAAAATTGCACTTACTTAGGTTTAGACTTAAAGCCGATTTTCTTGTAAATTGTATGTCAGTTGCGTGAGCACTGTACCGCATAAGCCGAAAAAAATCAATTTTACTGATTTGCGCGAAAGTAAAATTATATTGCTATTGCAGAAGTGACAAATTAATATAACCGAAAAAATTGCACTTACTTAGGTTTAGACTTAAAGTCGATTTTCTTGTAAATTGTATGTCAGTTGCGTGAGCACTGTACCGCATAAGCCAAAAAAAATCAATTTTACTGATTTGCGCGAAAGTAAAATTATATTGCTATTGCAGAATTGACAAATTAATATAACCGAAAAAATTGCACTTACTTAGGTTTAGACTTAAAGTCGATTTTCTTGTAAATTGTATATTAATCACTTGAGCACTGTTCCGCATAAGCCGAAAAAAATCAATTTTACTGATTTGCGCGAAAGTAAAATTATATTGCTATTGCAGAATTGACAAATTAATATAACCGAAAAAATTGCACTTACTTAGGTTTAGACTTAAAGTCGATTTTCTTGTAAATTGTATGTCAGTTGCGTGAGCACTGTACCGCATAAGCCGAAAAAAATCCATTTTACTGATTTGCGCGAAAGTAAAATTATATTGCTATTGCAGAATTGACAAATTAATATAACCGAAAAAATTGCACTTACTTAGGTTTAGACTCAAATTCGATTTTCTTGTAAATTGTATATTAATCACCTGAGCACTGTACCGCATAAGCCGAAAAACATCAATTTTACTGATTTGCGCGAAAGTAAAATTATATTGTTATTGCAGGATTAACAAATTAATATTACCGAAAAAGTTGCACTTTCTTAGGTTTAGACTCAAATTATCATCAATTTTACTGATTTGCGCGAAAGTAAAATTATAATGTTATTGCAGAATTTACATATTCACATAACCGAAAAAACTGCACTTTCTTAGATTTAGACTTAAAGCCGATTTTCTTCTAAATTGTATGTCAGTTGCGTGAGCACTGTACTGCTTAAGCCGAAAAATACGAATTTTTCTGATTTGAGCGAAAGTAAAATTATATTGCTATTGCAGAATTGACAAATTAATATAACCGAAAAAATTGCACTTTCTTAGATTTAGACTTAAAGCCGATTTTCTTGTAAATTGTATTTCAGTTGCGTGAGCACTGTACCGCTTGAGCCGAAAAACATGAATTTTACTGATTTGCGCGAAAGTAAAATTATATTGCTATTGCAGAATTGACAAATTAATATAACCGAAAAAATTGCACTTACTTAGGTTTAGACTCAAATTCGATTTTCTTGTAAATTGTATATTAATCACTTGAGCACTGTACCGCATAAGCCGAAAAACATCAATTTTACTGATTTGCGCGAAAGTAAAATTATAATGTTATTGCAGGATTAACAAATTAATATAACCGAAAAAATTGCACCTTCTTAGTTTTAGACTTAAAGCCGATTTTCTTGTAAATTGTATGTCAGTTGCATGAGCACTGTACCGCATAAGCCGTAAAACATCGATTTTACTGATTTACGCGAAAGTAAAATTATATTGCTATTGCAGAATTGACAAATTAATATAACCGAAAAAATTGCACTTTCTTAGATTTAGACTTAAAGCCGATTTTCTTGTAAATTGTATTTCCGTTGCGTGAGCACTGTACCGCTTGAGCCGAAAAACATGAATTTTACTGATTTGCGCGAAAGTAAAATTATATTGTTATTGCAGAATTTACATATTCACATAACCGAAAAAACTGCACTTTCTTAGATTTAGACTTAAAGCCGATTTTCTTCTAAATTGTATGTCAGTTGCGTGAGCACTGTACTGCTTAAGCCGAAAAATATGAATTTTTCTGATTTGAGCGAAAGTCAAATTATGTTGTTATTGCAGGATTAACAAATTAATATTACCGCAAAAGTTGCACTTTCTTAGTTGTAGACTTAAAGTCGATTTTCTTGTAAATTCTATGTCAATTGCGGTAGCACTGTACTGCTTAAGCCGAAAAACATGAATTTTTTTGATTTGAGCGAAAGTCCAATTATATTGCTATTGCAGAGTTGACAAATTAATATTACCGAAAAAATTGCACTTTCTTAGATGTAGACTTAAAGCCGATTTTCTTGTAAAATGTATATCAGTTGCTTGAGGACTGTACTGCTTAAGCCGAAAAACATCGATTTTACTGATTAGAGCGAAAGTCAAATTATATTGTTATTGCAGAATTGACATATTCATATAACCGAAAAAGTTGCACTTTCTAAGGTTTAGTCTCAAAGCCGATTTTCTTGTAAATTGTATGTCAGTTGCGTGAGCACTGTACCGCTTAAGCCGAAAAATATCGATTTTACTGATTTGATCTAAAGTCAAACTTTCATATAATTTCAGGCTTAACAAATTAATATAACCGGAAAAAGTGCACTTTCTTAGATTAAGACTTTAAGCCGATTTTCTTGTAAATTGTATATCAGTTGCGTGAGTGCTGTACTGCTTAAGCCGTAAAACATCAATTTTACTGGTTTGAGCGAAAGTCAAATTATATTGTTATTGCAGAATTGACATAACCGAAAAAATTGCACTTTTTTAGATTTAGACTTAAAGCCGATTACTGATTTGATCTAAAGTCAAACTTTCATATAATTTCAGGATTAAAAAATTAATATAACCGAAAAAATTGCACTTTCTTAGATTAGACTTAAAGCCGATTTTCTTGTAAATTGTATATCAGTTGCGTGAGCATTGTACTGCTTAAGCCGAAAAACATGAATTTTACTGATTTGAGCGAAAGTCAAATTATATTGTTATTGCAGAATTGACAAATTAATAAAACCGAAAAAATTGCACTTACTTAGGTTTAGACTTAAAGCCGATTTTCTTGTAAATTGTATGTCAGTTGCGTGAGCACTGTACCGCATAAGCCGAAAAAAATCAATTTTACTGATTTGCGCGAAAGTAAAATTATATTGCTATTGCAGAAGTGACAAATTAATATAACCGAAAAAATTGCACTTACTTAGGTTTAGACTTAAAGTCGATTTTCTTGTAAATTGTATGTCAGTTGCGTGAGCACTGTACCGCATAAGCCGAAAAAAATCAATTTTACTGATTTGCGCGAAAGTAAAATTATATTGCTATTGCAGAATTGACAAATTAATATAACCGAAAAAATTGCACTTACTTAGGTTTAGACTTAAAGTCGATTTTCTTGTAAATTGTATATTAATCACTTGAGCACTGTTCCGCATAAGCCGAAAAAAATCAATTTTACTGATTTGCGCGAAAGTAAAATTATATTGCTATTGCAGAATTGACAAATTAATATAACCGAAAAAATTGCACTTACTTAGGTTTAGACTTAAAGTCGATTTTCTTGTAAATTGTATGTCAGTTGCGTGAGCACTGTACCGCATAAGCCGAAAAAAATCCATTTTACTGATTTGCGCGAAAGTAAAATTATATTGCTATTGCAGAATTGACAAATTAATATAACCGAAAAAATTGCACTTACTTAGGTTTAGACTCAAATTCGATTTTCTTGTAAATTGTATATTAATCACCTGAGCACTGTACCGCATAAGCCGAAAAACATCAATTTTACTGATTTGCGCGAAAGTAAAATTATATTGTTATTGCAGGATTAACAAATTAATATTACCGAAAAAGTTGCACTTTCTTAGGTTTAGACTCAAATTATCATCAATTTTACTGATTTGCGCGAAAGTAAAATTATAATGTTATTGCAGAATTTACATATTCACATAACCGAAAAAACTGCACTTTCTTAGATTTAGACTTAAAGCCGATTTTCTTCTAAATTGTATGTCAGTTGCGTGAGCACTGTACTGCTTAAGCCGAAAAATACGAATTTTTCTGATTTGAGCGAAAGTAAAATTATATTGCTATTGCAGAATTGACAAATTAATATAACCGAAAAAATTGCACTTTCTTAGATTTAGACTTAAAGCCGATTTTCTTGTAAATTGTATTTCAGTTGCGTGAGCACTGTACCGCTTGAGCCGAAAAACATGAATTTTACTGATTTGCGCGAAAGTAAAATTATATTGCTATTGCAGAATTGACAAATTAATATAACCGAAAAAATTGCACTTACTTAGGTTTAGACTCAAATTCGATTTTCTTGTAAATTGTATATTAATCACTTGAGCACTGTACCGCATAAGCCGAAAAACATCAATTTTACTGATTTGCGCGAAAGTAAAATTATAATGTTATTGCAGGATTAACAAATTAATATAACCGAAAAAATTGCACCTTCTTAGTTTTAGACTTAAAGCCGATTTTCTTGTAAATTGTATGTCAGTTGCATGAGCACTGTACCGCATAAGCCGTAAAACATCGATTTTACTGATTTACGCGAAAGTAAAATTATATTGCTATTGCAGAATTGACAAATTAATATAACCGAAAAAATTGCACTTTCTTAGATTTAGACTTAAAGCCGATTTTCTTGTAAATTGTATTTCCGTTGCGTGAGCACTGTACCGCTTGAGCCGAAAAACATGAATTTTACTGATTTGCGCGAAAGTAAAATTATATTGTTATTGCAGAATTTACATATTCACATAACCGAAAAAACTGCACTTTCTTAGATTTAGACTTAAAGCCGATTTTCTTCTAAATTGTATGTCAGTTGCGTGAGCACTGTACTGCTTAAGCCGAAAAATATGAATTTTTCTGATTTGAGCGAAAGTCAAATTATGTTGTTATTGCAGAGTTGACAAATTAATATTACCGAAAAAATTGCACTTTCTTAGATGTAGACTTAAAGCCGATTTTCTTGTAAAATGTATATCAGTTGCTTGAGGACTGTACTGCTTAAGCCGAAAAACATCGATTTTACTGATTAGAGCGAAAGTCAAATTATATTGTTATTGCAGAATTGACATATTCATATAACCGAAAAAGTTGCACTTTCTAAGGTTTAGTCTCAAAGCCGATTTTCTTGTAAATTGTATGTCAGTTGCGTGAGCACTGTACCGCTTAAGCCGAAAAATATCGATTTTACTGATTTGATCTAAAGTCAAACTTTCATATAATTTCAGGCTTAACAAATTAATATAACCGGAAAAAGTGCACTTTCTTAGATTAAGACTTTAAGCCGATTTTCTTGTAAATTGTATATCAGTTGCGTGAGTGCTGTACTGCTTAAGCCGTAAAACATCAATTTTACTGGTTTGAGCGAAAGTCAAATTATATTGTTATTGCAGAATTGACATAACCGAAAAAATTGCACTTTTTTAGATTTAGACTTAAAGCCGATTACTGATTTGATCTAAAGTCAAACTTTCATATAATTTCAGGATTAAAAAATTAATATAACCGAAAAAATTGCACTTTCTTAGATTAGACTTAAAGCCGATTTTCTTGTAAATTGTATATCAGTTGCGTGAGCATTGTACTGCTTAAGCCGAAAAACATGAATTTTACTGATTTGAGCGAAAGTCAAATTATGTTGTTATTGCAGGATTAACAAATTAGTATTACCGCAAAAGTTGCACTTTCTTAGTTTTAGACTTAAAGTCGATTTTCTTGTAAATTGTATATCAGTTGCTTGAGGACTGTACTGCTTAAGCCGAAAAACATCAATTTTACTGGTTTGAGCGAAAGTAAAATTATATTGCTATTGCAGAATTGACAAATTAATCTAACCGAAAAAATTGCACTTACTTAGGTTTAGACTCAAATTCGATTTTCTTGTAAATTGTATATTAATCACTTGAGCACTGTACCGCATAAGCCGAAAAACATCAATTTTACTGATTTGCGCGAAAGTAAAATTATAATGTTATTGCAGGATTAACAAATTAATATAACCGAAAAAATTGCACCTTCTTAGTTTTAGACTTAAAGCCGATTTTCTTGTAAATTGTATGTCAGTTGCATGAGCACTGTACCGCATAAGCCGAAAAAATCAATTTTACTGATTTACGCGAAAGTAAAATTATATTGCTATTGCAGAATTGACAAATTAATATAACCGAAAAAATTGCACTTTCTTAGATTTAGACTTAAAGCCGATTTTCTTGTAAATTGTATTTCAGTTGCGTGAGCACTGTACCGCTTGAGCCGAAAAACATGAATTTTACTGATTTGCGCGAAAGTAAAATTATATTGTTATTGCAGGATTAACAAATTAATATTACCAAAAAAGTTGCACTTTCTTAGGTTTAGACTCAAATTATCATCAATTTCACTTTCTTAGATTAAGACTTTAAGCCGATTTTCTTGTAAATTGTATATCAGTTGCGTGAGCATTGTACTGCTTAAGCCGTAAAACATCAATTTTACTGGTTTGAGCGAAAGTCAAATTATATTGTTATTGCAGGATTAACAAATTAGTATTACCGCAAAAGTTGCACTTTCTTAGTTTTAGACTTAAGGTCGATTTTCTTGTAAATTGTATATCAATTGCGGTAGCACTGTACTGCTTAAGCCGCAAAACATCTATTTTACTGATTTGATCTAAAGTCAAACTTTCATATAATTTCAGGCTTAACAAATTAATATAACCGGAAAAAGTGCACTTTCTTAGATTAAGACTTTAAGCCGATTTTCTTGTAAATTGTATATCAGTTGCGTGAGTGCTGTACTGCTTAAGCCGTAAAACATGAATTTTACTGGTTTGAGCGAAAGTCAAATTATATTGTTATTGCAGAATTGACATAACCGAAAAAATTGCACTTTTTTAGATTTAGACTTAAAGCCGATTACTGATTTGATCTAAAGTCAAACTTTCATATAATTTCAGGATTAACAAATTAATATAACCGAAAAAATTGCACTTTCTTAGATTAGACTTAAAGCCGATTTTCTTGTAAATTGTATATCAGTTGCGTGAGCATTGTACTGCTTAAGCCGAAAAACATGAATTTTACTGATTTGAGCGAAAGTCAAATTATGTCGTTATTGCAGGATTAACAAATTAGTATTACCGCAAAAGTTGCACTTTCTTAGTTTTAGACTTAAAGTCGATTTTCTTGTAAATTGTATATCAGTTGCTTGAGGACTGTACTGCTTAAGCCGAAAAATATCAATTTTACTGGTTTGAGCGAAAGTAAAATTATATTGCTATTGCAGAATTGACAAATTAATATAACCGAAAAAATTGCACTTACTTAGGTTTAGACTCAAATTCGATTTTCTTGTAAATTGTATATTAATCACTTGAGCACTGTACCGCATAAGCCGAAAAACATCAATTTTACTGATTTGCGCGAAAGTAAAATTATAATGTTATTGCAGGATTAACAAATTAATATAACCGAAAAAATTGCACCTTCTTAGTTTTAGACTTAAAGCCGATTTTCTTGTAAATTGTATGTCAGTTGCATGAGCACTGTACCGCATAAGCCGAAAAAATCAATTTTACTGATTTACGCGAAAGTAAAAGTATATTGCTATTGCAGAATTGACAAATTAATATAACCGAAAAAATTGCACTTTCTTAGATTTAGACTTAAAGCCGATTTTCTTGTAAATTGTATTTCAGTTGCGTGAGCACTGTACCGCTTGAGCCGAAAAACATCGATTTTACTGATTTGAGCGAAAGTCAAATTATATTGTTATTGCAGGATTAACAAATTAATATTACCAAAAAAGTTGCACTTTCTTAGGTTTAGACTCAAATTATCATCAATTTCACTTTCTTAGATTAAGACTTTAAGCCGATTTTCTTGTAAATTGTATATCAGTTGCGTGAGCATTGTACTGCTTAAGCCGTAAAACATCAATTTTACTGGTTTGAGCGAAAGTCAAATTATATTGTTATTGCAGGATTAACAAATTAGTATTACCGCAAAAGTTGCACTTTCTTAGTTTTAGACTTAAGGTCGATTTTCTTGTAAATTGTATATCAATTGCGGTAGCACTGTACTGCTTAAGCCGCAAAACATCTATTTTACTGATTTGATCTAAAGTCAAACTTTCATATAATTTCAGGCTTAACAAATTAATATAACCGGAAAAAGTGCACTTTCTTAGATTAAGACTTTAAGCCGATTTTCTTGTAAATTGTATATCAGTTGCGTGAGTGCTGTACTGCTTAAGCCGTAAAACATGAATTTTACTGGTTTGAGCGAAAGTCAAATTATATTGTTATTGCAGAATTGACATAACCGAAAAAATTGCACTTTTTTAGATTTAGACTTAAAGCCGATTACTGATTTGATCTAAAGTCAAACTTTCATATAATTTCAGGATTAACAAATTAATATAACCGAAAAAATTGCACTTTCTTAGATTAGACTTAAAGCCGATTTTCTTGTAAATTGTATATCAGTTGCGTGAGCATTGTACTGCTTAAGCCGAAAAACATGAATTTTACTGATTTGAGCGAAAGTCAAATTATGTCGTTATTGCAGGATTAACAAATTAGTATTACCGCAAAAGTTGCACTTTCTTAGTTTTAGACTTAAAGTCGATTTTCTTGTAAATTGTATATCAGTTGCTTGAGGACTGTACTGCTTAAGCCGAAAAACATCAGACTGGTTTGAGCGAAAGTAAAATTATATTGCTATTGCAGAATTGACAAATTAATATAACCGAAAAAATTGCACTTACTTAGGTTTAGACTCAAATTCGATTTTCTTGTAAATTGTATATTAATCACTTGAGCACTGTACCGCATAAGCCGAAAAACATCAATTTTACTGATTTGCGCGAAAGTAAAATTATAATGTTATTGCAGGATTAACAAATTAATATAACCGAAAAAATTGCACCTTCTTAGTTTTAGACTTAAAGCCGATTTTCTTGTAAATTGTATGTCAGTTGCATGAGCACTGTACCGCATAAGCCGAAAAAATCAATTTTACTGATTTACGCGAAAGTAAAATTATATTGCTATTGCAGAATTGACAAATTAATATAACCGAAAAAATTGCACTTTCTTAGATTTAGACTTAAAGCCGATTTTCTTGTAAATTGTATTTCAGTTGCGTGAGCACTGTACTGCTTGAGCCGAAAAACATCGATTTTACTGATTTGAGCGAAAGTCAAATTATATTGTTATTGCAGAATTGACATATTCATATAACCGAAAAAGTTGCACTTTCTAAGGTTTAGTCTCAAAGCCGATTTTCTTGTAAATTGTATATCAGTTGCGTGAGCACTGTACAGCTTAAGCCGAAAAACATGAATTTTACTGATTTGAGCGAAAGTCAAATTATATTGTTATTGCAGGATTAACAAATTAGTATTACCGCAAAAGTTGCACTTTCTTAGTTTTAGACTTAAAGTCGATTTTCTTGTAAATTGTATATCAATTGCGGTAGCACTGTACTGCTTAAGCCGCAAAACATCGATTTTACTGATTTGATCTAAAGTTAAACTTTCATATAATTTCAGGATTAACAAATTAATATAACCGAAAAAATTGCACTTTCTTAGGTTAGACTTAAAGCCGATTTTCTTGTAAATTGTATATCAGTTGCGTGAGCATTGTACTGCTTAAGCCGCAAAACATCGATTTTACTGATTTGATCTAAAGTCAAACTTTCATATAATTTCAGGCTTAACAAATTAATATAACCGGAAAAAGTGCACTTTCTTAGATTAAGACTTTGAGCCGATTTTCTTGTAAATTGTATATCAGTTGCGTGAGCATTGTACTGCTTAAGCCGTAAAACATCAATTTTACTGGTTTGAGCGAAAGTCAAATTATATTGTTATTGCAGGATTAACAAATTAGTATTACCGCAAAAGTTGCACTTTCTTAGTTTTAGACTTAAAGTCGATTTTCTTGTAAATTGTATATAAATTGCGGTAGCACTGTACTGCTTAAGCCGCAAAACATCTATTTTACTGATTTGATCTAAAGTCAAACTTTCATATAATTTCAGGCTTAACAAATTAATATAACCGGAAAAAGTGCACTTTCTTAGATTAAGACTTTAAGCCGATTTTCTTGTAAATTGTATATCAGTTGCGTGAGCGCTGTACTGCTTAAGCCGTAAAACATCAATTTTACTGGCTTGAGCGAAAGTCAAATTATATTGTTATTGCAGAATTGACATAACCGAAAAAATTGCACTTTTTTAGATTTAGACTTAAAGCCGATTTTCTTGTAAATTGTATGTTAATTACTTGAGCGCTGTACCGCTTAGGCCGAAAAACATCAATTTTACTGATTTGCGCGAAAGTAAAATTATATTGTTATTGCAGGATTAACAAATTAATATTACCGAAAAAGTTGCACTTTCTTAGGTTTAGACTCAAATAATCATCAATTTTACTGATTTGCGCGAAAGTAAAATTATAATGTTATTGCAGAATTTACATATTCACATAACCGAAAAAACTGCACTTTCTTAGATTTAGACTTAAAGCCGATTTTCTTCTAAATTGTATGTCAGTTGCGTGAGCACTGTACTGCTTAAGCCGAAAAATACGAATTTTTCTGATTTGAGCGAAAGTAAAATTATATTGCTATTGCAGAATTGACAAATTAATATAACCGAAAAAATTGCACTTTCTTAGATTTAGACTTAAAGCCGATTTTCTTGTAAATTGTATATTAATCACCTGAGCACTGTACCGCATAAGCCGAAAAACATCAATTTTACTGATTTGCGCGAAAGTAAAATTATAATGTTATTGCAGGATTAACAAATTAATATAACCGAAAAAATTGCACCTTCTTAGTTTTAGACTTAAAGCCGATTTTCTTGTAAATTGTATGTCAGTTGCATGAGCACTGTACCGCATAAGCCGTAAAACATCGATTTTACTGATTTACGCGAAAGTAAAATTATATTGCTATTGCAGAATTGACAAATTAATATAACCGAAAAAATTGCACTTTCTTAGATTTAGACTCAAATTCGATTTTCTTGTAAATTGTATATTAATCACCTGAGCACTGTACCGCATAAGCCGAAAAACATCAATTTTACTGATTTGCGCGAAAGTAAAATTATATTGTTATTGCAGGATTAACAAATTAATATTACCGAAAAAGTTGCACTTTCTTAGGTTTAGACTCAAATTATCATCAATTTTACTGATTTGCGCGAAAGTAAAATTATAATGTTATTGCAGAATTTACATATTCACATAACCGAAAAAACTGCACTTTCTTAGATTTAGACTTAAAGCCGATTTTCTTCTAAATTGTATGTCAGTTGCGTGAGCACTGTACTGCTTAAGCCGAAAAATACGAATTTTTCTGATTTGAGCGAAAGTAAAATTATATTGCTATTGCAGAATTGACAAATTAATATAACCGAAAAAATTGCACTTTCTTAGATTTAGACTTAAAGCCGATTTTCTTGTAAATTGTATTTCAGTTGCGTGAGCACTGTACCGCTTGAGCCGAAAAACATGAATTTTACTGATTTGCGCGAAAGTAAAATTATATTGCTATTGCAGAATTGACAAATTAATATAACCGAAAAAATTGCACTTACTTAGGTTTAGACTCAAATTCGATTTTCTTGTAAATTGTATATTAATCACTTGAGCACTGTACCGCATAAGCCGAAAAACATCAATTTTACTGATTTGCGCGAAAGTAAAATTATAATGTTATTGCAGGATTAACAAATTAATATAACCGAAAAAATTGCACCTTCTTAGTTTTAGACTTAAAGCCGATTTTCTTGTAAATTGTATGTCAGTTGCATGAGCACTGTACCGCATAAGCCGTAAAACATCGATTTTACTGATTTACGCGAAAGTAAAATTATATTGCTATTGCAGAATTGACAAATTAATATAACCGAAAAAATTGCACTTTCTTAGATTTAGACTTAAAGCCGATTTTCTTGTAAATTGTATTTCCGTTGCGTGAGCACTGTACCGCTTGAGCCGAAAAACATGAATTTTACTGATTTGCGCGAAAGTAAAATTATATTGTTATTGCAGAATTTACATATTCACATAACCGAAAAAACTGCACTTTCTTAGATTTAGACTTAAAGCCGATTTTCTTCTAAATTGTATGTCAGTTGCGTGAGCACTGTACTGCTTAAGCCGAAAAATATGAATTTTTCTGATTTGAGCGAAAGTCAAATTATGTTGTTATTGCAGGATTAACAAATTAATATTACCGCAAAAGTTGCACTTTCTTAGTTGTAGACTTAAAGTCGATTTTCTTGTAAATTCTATGTCAATTGCGGTAGCACTGTACTGCTTAAGCCGAAAAACATGAATTTTTTTGATTTGAGCGAAAGTCCAATTATATTGCTATTGCAGAGTTGACAAATTAATATTACCGAAAAAATTGCACTTTCTTAGATGTAGACTTAAAGCCGATTTTCTTGTAAAATGTATATCAGTTGCTTGAGGACTGTACTGCTTAAGCCGAAAAACATCGATTTTACTGATTAGAGCGAAAGTCAAATTATATTGTTATTGCAGAATTGACATATTCATATAACCGAAAAAGTTGCACTTTCTAAGGTTTAGTCTCAAAGCCGATTTTCTTGTAAATTGTATGTCAGTTGCGTGAGCACTGTACCGCTTAAGCCGAAAAATATCGATTTTACTGATTTGATCTAAAGTCAAACTTTCATATAATTTCAGGCTTAACAAATTAATATAACCGGAAAAAGTGCACTTTCTTAGATTAAGACTTTAAGCCGATTTTCTTGTAAATTGTATATCAGTTGCGTGAGTGCTGTACTGCTTAAGCCGTAAAACATCAATTTTACTGGTTTGAGCGAAAGTCAAATTATATTGTTATTGCAGAATTGACATAACCGAAAAAATTGCACTTTTTTAGATTTAGACTTAAAGCCGATTACTGATTTGATCTAAAGTCAAACTTTCATATAATTTCAGGATTAAAAAATTAATATAACCGAAAAAATTGCACTTTCTTAGATTAGACTTAAAGCCGATTTTCTTGTAAATTGTATATCAGTTGCGTGAGCATTGTACTGCTTAAGCCGAAAAACATGAATTTTACTGATTTGAGCGAAAGTCAAATTATGTTGTTATTGCAGGATTAACAAATTAGTATTACCGCAAAAGTTGCACTTTCTTAGTTTTAGACTTAAAGTCGATTTTCTTGTAAATTGTATATCAGTTGCTTGAGGACTGTACTGCTTAAGCCGAAAAACATCAATTTTACTGGTTTGAGCGAAAGTAAAATTATATTGCTATTGCAGAATTGACAAATTAATCTAACCGAAAAAATTGCACTTACTTAGGTTTAGACTCAAATTCGATTTTCTTGTAAATTGTATATTAATCACTTGAGCACTGTACCGCATAAGCCGAAAAACATCAATTTTACTGATTTGCGCGAAAGTAAAATTATAATGTTATTGCAGGATTAACAAATTAATATAACCGAAAAAATTGCACCTTCTTAGTTTTAGACTTAAAGCCGATTTTCTTGTAAATTGTATGTCAGTTGCATGAGCACTGTACCGCATAAGCCGAAAAAATCAATTTTACTGATTTACGCGAAAGTAAAATTATATTGCTATTGCAGAATTGACAAATTAATATAACCGAAAAAATTGCACTTTCTTAGATTTAGACTTAAAGCCGATTTTCTTGTAAATTGTATTTCAGTTGCGTGAGCACTGTACCGCTTGAGCCGAAAAACATGAATTTTACTGATTTGCGCGAAAGTAAAATTATATTGTTATTGCAGGATTAACAAATTAATATTACCAAAAAAGTTGCACTTTCTTAGGTTTAGACTCAAATTATCATCAATTTCACTTTCTTAGATTAAGACTTTAAGCCGATTTTCTTGTAAATTGTATATCAGTTGCGTGAGCATTGTACTGCTTAAGCCGTAAAACATCAATTTTACTGGTTTGAGCGAAAGTCAAATTATATTGTTATTGCAGGATTAACAAATTAGTATTACCGCAAAAGTTGCACTTTCTTAGTTTTAGACTTAAGGTCGATTTTCTTGTAAATTGTATATCAATTGCGGTAGCACTGTACTGCTTAAGCCGCAAAACATCTATTTTACTGATTTGATCTAAAGTCAAACTTTCATATAATTTCAGGCTTAACAAATTAATATAACCGGAAAAAGTGCACTTTCTTAGATTAAGACTTTAAGCCGATTTTCTTGTAAATTGTATATCAGTTGCGTGAGTGCTGTACTGCTTAAGCCGTAAAACATGAATTTTACTGGTTTGAGCGAAAGTCAAATTATATTGTTATTGCAGAATTGACATAACCGAAAAAATTGCACTTTTTTAGATTTAGACTTAAAGCCGATTACTGATTTGATCTAAAGTCAAACTTTCATATAATTTCAGGATTAACAAATTAATATAACCGAAAAAATTGCACTTTCTTAGATTAGACTTAAAGCCGATTTTCTTGTAAATTGTATATCAGTTGCGTGAGCATTGTACTGCTTAAGCCGAAAAACATGAATTTTACTGATTTGAGCGAAAGTCAAATTATGTCGTTATTGCAGGATTAACAAATTAGTATTACCGCAAAAGTTGCACTTTCTTAGTTTTAGACTTAAAGTCGATTTTCTTGTAAATTGTATATCAGTTGCTTGAGGACTGTACTGCTTAAGCCGAAAAATATCAATTTTACTGGTTTGAGCGAAAGTAAAATTATATTGCTATTGCAGAATTGACAAATTAATATAACCGAAAAAATTGCACTTACTTAGGTTTAGACTCAAATTCGATTTTCTTGTAAATTGTATATTAATCACTTGAGCACTGTACCGCATAAGCCGAAAAACATCAATTTTACTGATTTGCGCGAAAGTAAAATTATAATGTTATTGCAGGATTAACAAATTAATATAACCGAAAAAATTGCACCTTCTTAGTTTTAGACTTAAAGCCGATTTTCTTGTAAATTGTATGTCAGTTGCATGAGCACTGTACCGCATAAGCCGAAAAAATCAATTTTACTGATTTACGCGAAAGTAAAAGTATATTGCTATTGCAGAATTGACAAATTAATATAACCGAAAAAATTGCACTTTCTTAGATTTAGACTTAAAGCCGATTTTCTTGTAAATTGTATTTCAGTTGCGTGAGCACTGTACCGCTTGAGCCGAAAAACATCGATTTTACTGATTTGAGCGAAAGTCAAATTATATTGTTATTGCAGGATTAACAAATTAATATTACCAAAAAAGTTGCACTTTCTTAGGTTTAGACTCAAATTATCATCAATTTCACTTTCTTAGATTAAGACTTTAAGCCGATTTTCTTGTAAATTGTATATCAGTTGCGTGAGCATTGTACTGCTTAAGCCGTAAAACATCAATTTTACTGGTTTGAGCGAAAGTCAAATTATATTGTTATTGCAGGATTAACAAATTAGTATTACCGCAAAAGTTGCACTTTCTTAGTTTTAGACTTAAGGTCGATTTTCTTGTAAATTGTATATCAATTGCGGTAGCACTGTACTGCTTAAGCCGCAAAACATCTATTTTACTGATTTGATCTAAAGTCAAACTTTCATATAATTTCAGGCTTAACAAATTAATATAACCGGAAAAAGTGCACTTTCTTAGATTAAGACTTTAAGCCGATTTTCTTGTAAATTGTATATCAGTTGCGTGAGTGCTGTACTGCTTAAGCCGTAAAACATGAATTTTACTGGTTTGAGCGAAAGTCAAATTATATTGTTATTGCAGAATTGACATAACCGAAAAAATTGCACTTTTTTAGATTTAGACTTAAAGCCGATTACTGATTTGATCTAAAGTCAAACTTTCATATAATTTCAGGATTAACAAATTAATATAACCGAAAAAATTGCACTTTCTTAGATTAGACTTAAAGCCGATTTTCTTGTAAATTGTATATCAGTTGCGTGAGCATTGTACTGCTTAAGCCGAAAAACATGAATTTTACTGATTTGAGCGAAAGTCAAATTATGTCGTTATTGCAGGATTAACAAATTAGTATTACCGCAAAAGTTGCACTTTCTTAGTTTTAGACTTAAAGTCGATTTTCTTGTAAATTGTATATCAGTTGCTTGAGGACTGTACTGCTTAAGCCGAAAAACATCAGACTGGTTTGAGCGAAAGTAAAATTATATTGCTATTGCAGAATTGACAAATTAATATAACCGAAAAAATTGCACTTACTTAGGTTTAGACTCAAATTCGATTTTCTTGTAAATTGTATATTAATCACTTGAGCACTGTACCGCATAAGCCGAAAAACATCAATTTTACTGATTTGCGCGAAAGTAAAATTATAATGTTATTGCAGGATTAACAAATTAATATAACCGAAAAAATTGCACCTTCTTAGTTTTAGACTTAAAGCCGATTTTCTTGTAAATTGTATGTCAGTTGCATGAGCACTGTACCGCATAAGCCGAAAAAATCAATTTTACTGATTTACGCGAAAGTAAAATTATATTGCTATTGCAGAATTGACAAATTAATATAACCGAAAAAATTGCACTTTCTTAGATTTAGACTTAAAGCCGATTTTCTTGTAAATTGTATTTCAGTTGCGTGAGCACTGTACTGCTTGAGCCGAAAAACATCGATTTTACTGATTTGAGCGAAAGTCAAATTATATTGTTATTGCAGAATTGACATATTCATATAACCGAAAAAGTTGCACTTTCTAAGGTTTAGTCTCAAAGCCGATTTTCTTGTAAATTGTATATCAGTTGCGTGAGCACTGTACAGCTTAAGCCGAAAAACATGAATTTTACTGATTTGAGCGAAAGTCAAATTATATTGTTATTGCAGGATTAACAAATTAGTATTACCGCAAAAGTTGCACTTTCTTAGTTTTAGACTTAAAGTCGATTTTCTTGTAAATTGTATATCAATTGCGGTAGCACTGTACTGCTTAAGCCGCAAAACATCGATTTTACTGATTTGATCTAAAGTTAAACTTTCATATAATTTCAGGATTAACAAATTAATATAACCGAAAAAATTGCACTTTCTTAGGTTAGACTTAAAGCCGATTTTCTTGTAAATTGTATATCAGTTGCGTGAGCATTGTACTGCTTAAGCCGCAAAACATCGATTTTACTGATTTGATCTAAAGTCAAACTTTCATATAATTTCAGGCTTAACAAATTAATATAACCGGAAAAAGTGCACTTTCTTAGATTAAGACTTTGAGCCGATTTTCTTGTAAATTGTATATCAGTTGCGTGAGCATTGTACTGCTTAAGCCGTAAAACATCAATTTTACTGGTTTGAGCGAAAGTCAAATTATATTGTTATTGCAGGATTAACAAATTAGTATTACCGCAAAAGTTGCACTTTCTTAGTTTTAGACTTAAAGTCGATTTTCTTGTAAATTGTATATCAATTGCGGTAGCACTGTACTGCTTAAGCCGCAAAACATCTATTTTACTGATTTGATCTAAAGTCAAACTTTCATATAATTTCAGGCTTAACAAATTAATATAACCGGAAAAAGTGCACTTTCTTAGATTAAGACTTTAAGCCGATTTTCTTGTAAATTGTATATCAGTTGCGTGAGCGCTGTACTGCTTAAGCCGTAAAACATCAATTTTACTGGCTTGAGCGAAAGTCAAATTATATTGTTATTGCAGAATTGACATAACCGAAAAAATTGCACTTTTTTAGATTTAGACTTAAAGCCGATTTTCTTGTAAATTGTATGTTAATTACTTGAGCGCTGTACCGCTTAGGCCGAAAAACATTAATTTTACTGGTTTGAGCGAAAGTCAAATTATATTGTTATTGCAGAATTGACATATTTATATAACCGAAAAAATTGCACTTTCTTAGTTTCAGACTTAAAGTCGATTTTCTTGTAAATTGTATGTAAATTGCGTGAGCACTGTACTGCTTTAGCCGAAAAACATGAATTTTACTGATTTGAGCGAAAGTCAAATTATGTTGTTATTGCAGGATTAACAAATTAATATTACCGCAAAAGTTGCACTTTCTTAGTTGTAGACTTAAAGTCGATTTTCTTGTAAATTGTATATCAATTGCGGTAGCACTGTACTGCTTAAGCCGCAAAACATCGATTTTACTGATTTGATCTAAAGTTAAACTTTCATATAATTTCAGGATTAACAAATTAATATAACCGAAAAAATTGCACTTTCTTAGGTTAGACTTAAAGCCGATTTTCTTGTAAATTGTATATCAGTTGCGTGAGCATTGTACTGCTTAAGCCGCAAAACATCGATTTTACTGATTTGATCTAAAGTCAAACTTTCATATAATTTCAGGCTTAACAAATTAATATAACCGGAAAAAGTGCACTTTCTTAGATTAAGACTTTGAGCCGATTTTCTTGTAAATTGTATATCAGTTGCGTGAGCATTGTACTGCTTAAGCCGTAAAACATCAATTTTACTGGTTTGAGCGAAAGTCAAATTATATTGTTATTGCAGGATTAACAAATTAGTATTACCGCAAAAGTTGCACTTTCTTAGTTTTAGACTTAAAGTCGATTTTCTTGTAAATTGTATATCAATTGCGGTAGCACTGTACTGCTTAAGCCGCAAAACATCTATTTTACTGATTTGATCTAAAGTCAAACTTTCATATAATTTCAGGCTTAACAAATTAATATAACCGGAAAAAGTGCACTTTCTTAGATTAAGACTTTAAGCCGATTTTCTTGTAAATTGTATATCAGTTGCGTGAGCATTGTACTGCTTAAGCCGCAAAACATCGATTTTACTGATTTGATCTAAAGTCAAACTTTCATATAATTTCAGGCTTAACAAATTAATATAACCGGAAAAAGTGCACTTTCTTAGTTTTAGACTTAAAGCCGATTTTCTTGTAAATTGTATATCAGTTGCGTGAGCATTGTACTGCTTAAGCCGTAAAACATCAATTTTACTGGTTTGAGCGAAAGTCAAATTATATTGTTATTGCAGGATTAACAAATTAGTATTACCGCAAAAGTTGCACTTTCTTAGTTTTAGACTTAAAGTCGATTTTCTTGTAAATTGTATATCAATTGCGGTAGCACTGTACTGCTTAAGCCGCAAAACATCTATTTTACTGATTTGATCTAAAGTCAAACTTTCATATAATTTCAGGCTTAACAAATTAATATAACCGGAAAAAGTGCACTTTCTTAGATTAAGACTTTAAGCCGATTTTCTTGTAAATTGTATATCAGTTGCGTGAGCGCTGTACTGCTTAAGCCGTAAAACATCAATTTTACTGGTTTGAGCGAAAGTCAAATTATATTGTTATTGCAGAATTGACATAACCGAAAAAATTGCACTTATTTAGATTTAGACTTAAAGCCGATTTTCTTGTAAATTGTATATCAGTTGCGTGAGCATTGTACTGCTTAAGCCAAAAAACATGAATTTTACTGATTTGATCTAAAGTCAAACTTTCATATAATTTCAGGATTAACAAATTTAAATAACCGAAAAAATTGCAATTTCTTAGGTTTAAAATTTAAGTCCATTTTCTTGTAAATTGTATATCAATTGCGGTAGCACTGTACTGCTTAAGCCGCAAAACATCGATTTTACTGATTTGATCTAAAGTCAAACTTTCATATAATTTCAGGATTAACAAATTAATATAACCGAAAAAATTGCACTTTCTTAGATTAGACTTAAAGCCGATTTTCTTGTAAATTGTATATCAGTTGCGTGAGCATTGTACTGCTTAAGCCGAAAAACATGAATTTTACTGATTTGAGCGAAAGTCAAATTATGTTGTTATTGCAGGATTAACAAATTAGTATTACCGCAAAAGTTGCACTTTCTTAGTTTTAGACTTAAAGTCGATTTTCTTGTAAATTGTATATCAATTGCGGTAGCACTGTACTGCTTAAGCCGCAAAACATCCATTTTACTGATTTGATGTAAAGTCAAACTTTCATATAATTTCAGGCTTAACAAATTAATATACCCGGAAAAAGTGCACTTTCTTAGATTAAGACTTTAAGCCGATTTTCTTGTAAATTGTATATCAGTTGCGTGAGCGCTGTACTGCTTAAGCCGTAAAACATCAATTTTACTGGCTTGAGCGAAAGTCAAATTATATTGTTATTGCAGAATTGACATAACCGAAAAAATTGCACTTTTTTAGATTTAGACTTAAAGCCGATTTTCTTGTAAATTGTATGTTAATTACTTGAGCGCTGTACCGCTTAGGCCGAAAAACATTAATTTTACTGGTTTGAGCGAAAGTCAAATTATATTGTTATTGCAGAATTGACATATTCATATAACCGAAAAAATTGCACTTTCTTAGTTTCAGACTTAAAGTCGATTTTCTTGTAAATTGTATGTAAATTGCGTGAGCACTGTACTGCTTTAGCCGAAAAACATGAATTTTACTGATTTGAGCGAAAGTCAAATTATGTTGTTATTGCAGGATTAACAAATTAATATTACCGCAAAAGTTGCACTTTCTTAGTTGTAGACTTAAAGTCGATTTTCTTGTAAATTGTATATCAATTGCGGTAGCACTGTACTGCTTAAGCCGCAAAACATCGATTTTACTGATTTGATCTAAAGTTAAACTTTCATATAATTTCAGGATTAACAAATTAATATAACCGAAAAAATTGCACTTTCTTAGGTTAGACTTAAAGCCGATTTTCTTGTAAATTGTATATCAGTTGCGTGAGCATTGTACTGCTTAAGCCGCAAAACATCGATTTTACTGATTTGATCTAAAGTCAAACTTTCATATAATTTCAGGCTTAACAAATTAATATAACCGGAAAAAGTGCACTTTCTTAGATTAAGACTTTGAGCCGATTTTCTTGTAAATTGTATATCAGTTGCGTGAGCATTGTACTGCTTAAGCCGTAAAACATCAATTTTACTGGTTTGAGCGAAAGTCAAATTATATTGTTATTGCAGGATTAACAAATTAGTATTACCGCAAAAGTTGCACTTTCTTAGTTTTAGACTTAAAGTCGATTTTCTTGTAAATTGTATATCAATTGCGGTAGCACTGTACTGCTTAAGCCGCAAAACATCTATTTTACTGATTTGATCTAAAGTCAAACTTTCATATAATTTCAGGCTTAACAAATTAATATAACCGGAAAAAGTGCACTTTCTTAGATTAAGACTTTAAGCCGATTTTCTTGTAAATTGTATATCAGTTGCGTGAGCGCTGTACTGCTTAAGCCGTAAAACATCAATTTTACTGGTTTGAGCGAAAGTCAAATTATATTGTTATTGCAGAATTGACATAACCGAAAAAATTGCACTTATTTAGATTTAGACTTAAAGCCGATTTTCTTGTAAATTGTATATCAGTTGCGGGAGCATTGTACTGCTTAAGCCAAAAAACATGAATTTTACTGATTTGATCTAAAGTCAAACTTTCATATAATTTCAGGATTAACAAATTTAAATAACCGAAAAAATTGCAATTTCTTAGGTTTAAAATTTAAGTCCATTTTCTTGTAAATTGTATATCAATTGCGGTAGCACTGTACTGCTTAAGCCGCAAAACATCGATTTTACTGATTTGATCTAAAGTCAAACTTTCATATAATTTCAGGATTAACAAATTAATATAACCGAAAAAATTGCACTTTCTTAGATTAGACTTAAAGCCGATTTTCTTGTAAATTGTATATCAGTTGCGTGAGCATTGTACTGCTTAAGCCGAAAAACATGAATTTTACTGATTTGAGCGAAAGTCAAATTATGTTGTTATTGCAGGATTAACAAATTAGTATTACCGCAAAAGTTGCACTTTCTTAGTTTTAGACTTAAAGTCGATTTTCTTGTAAATTGTATATCAATTGCGGTAGCACTGTACTGCTTAAGCCGCAAAACATCCATTTTACTGATTTGATGTAAAGTCAAACTTTCATATAATTTCAGGCTTAACAAATTAATATAACCGGAAAAAGTGCACTTTCTTAGATTAAGACTTTAAGCCGATTTTCTTGTAAATTGTATATCAGTTGCGTGAGCGCTGTACTGCTTAAGCCGTAAAACATCAATTTTACTGGCTTGAGCGAAAGTCAAATTATATTGTTATTGCAGAACTGACATAACCGAAAAAATTGCACTTTTTTAGATTTAGACTTAAAGCCGATTTTCTTGTAAATTGTATGTTAATTACTTGAGCGCTGTACCGCTTAGGCCGAAAAACATTAATTTTACTGGTTTGAGCGAAAGTCAAATTATATTGTTATTGCAGAATTGACATATTCATATAACCGAAAAAATTGCACTTTCTTAGTTTCAGACTTAAAGTCGATTTTCTTGTAAATTGTATGTAAATTGCGTGAGCACTGTACTGCTTTAGCCGAAAAACATGAATTTTACTGGTTTGAGCGAAAGTCAAATTATATTGTTATTGCAGAATTGACATATTCATATAACCGAAAAAATTGCACTTTCTTAGTTTCAGACTTAAAGTCGATTTTCTTGTAAATTCTATGTCAATTGCGGTAGCACTGTACTGCTTAAGCCGCAAAACATCGATTTTACTGATTTGATCTAAAGTCAAACTTTCATATAATTTCAGGATTAACAAATTAATATAACCGAAAAGAGTGCACTTTCTTAGATTAAGACTTAAAGGCGATTTTCTTGTAAATTGTATATCAGTTGCGCGAGCGCTGTACTGCTTAAGCCGCAAAACATCGATTTTACTGATTTGATCTAAAGTCAAACTTTCATATAATTTCAGGATTAACAAATTAATATAACCGAAAAGAGTGCACTTTCTTAGATTAAGACTTAAAGGCGATTTTCTTGTAAATTGTATATCAGTTGCGCGAGCGCTGTACTGCTTAAGCCGAAAACCATCAATTTTACTGGTTTGAGCGAAAGTCAAATTATATTGTTATTGTAGAATTGACATAACCGAAAAAATTGCACTTTTTTAGATTTCGACTTAAAGCCGATTTTCTTGTAAATTGTATGTTAAATACTTGAGCGCTGTACCGCTTAGGCCGAAACACATCAATTTTACTGATTTGATTTAAAGTCAAACTTTCATTTAATTTCAGGATTAACAAATTAATATAACCGAAAAAATTGCACTTTCTTAGATTAGACTTAAAGCCGATTTTCTTGTAAATTTTATGTCAGTTGTGTGACAGTGTACTGCTTAAGCCGAAAAATATGAATTTTACTGATTTGAACGAAAGTCAAATTATGTTGTTATTGCAGGATTAACATTTTAATATTACCGCAAAAGTTGCACTTTTTAATTGTAGACTTAAAGTCGATTTTCTTGTAAATTCTATGTCAATTGCAGTAGCACTGAACTGCTTAAGCCGCAAAACATCGATTTTACTGATTTGATCTAAAGTCAAACTTTCATATAATTTCAGGATTAACAAATTAATATTACCGCAAAAGTTTCACTTTCTTAGTTTTAGACTTAAAGTCGATCAAACTTTCATATAATTTCAGGATTAACAAATTAATATAACCGAAAAAATTGCACTTTCTTAGATTAGACTTAAAGCCGATTTTCTTGTAAATTGTATATCAATTGCGGTAGCACTGTACTGCTTAAGCCGCAAAACATCTATTTTACTGATTTGATCTTAAGTCAAACTTTCATATAATTTCAGGCTTAACAAATTAATATAGCCGGAAAAAGTGCACTTTCTTAGATTAAGACTTTAAGCCGATTTTCTTGTAAATTGTATATCAGTTGCGTGAGCGCTGTACTGCTTAAGCCGTAAAACATCAATTTTACTGGTTTGAGCGAAAGTCAAATTATATTGTTATTGCAGAATTGACATAACGGAAAAAATTGCACTTTTTTAGATTTAGACTTAAAGCCGATTTTCTTGTAAATTGTATATCAGTTGCGTGAGCATTGTACTGCTTAAGCCGAAAAACATGAATTTTACTGATTTGATCTAAAGTCAAACTTTCATATAATTTCAGGATTAACAAATTAAAATAACCGAAAAAATTGCAATTTCTTAGGTTTAAAATTTAAGTCCATTTTCTTGTAAATTGTATATCAATTGCGGTAGCACTGTACTGCTTAAGCCGCAAAACATCGATTTTACTGAGCCGCAAAACATCCATTTTACTGATTTGATCTAAAGTCAAACTTTCATATAATTTCAGGCTTAACAAATTAATATAACCGGAAAAAGTGCACTTTCTTAGATTAAGACTTTAAGCCGATTTTCTTGTAAATTATATATCAGTTGCGTGAGCGCTGTACTGCTTAAGCCGTAAAACATCAATTTTACTGGTTTGAGCGAAAGTCAAATTATATTGTTATTGCAGAATTGACATAACTGAAAAAATTGCACTTTTTTAGATTTAGACTTAAAGCCGATTTTCTTGTAAATTGTATGTTAATTACTTGAGCGCTGTACCGCTTAGGCCGAAAAACATTAATTTTACTGGTTTGAGCGAAAGTCAAATTATATTGTTATTGCAGAATTGACATATTCATATAACCGAAAAAATTGCACTTTCTTAGTTTCAGACTTAAAGTCTGTACTGCTTAAGCCGTAAAACATCAATTTTACTGGTTTGAGCGAAAGTCAAATTATATTGTTATTGCAGAATTGACATAACCGAAAAAATTGCACTTTTTTAGATTTAGACTTAAAGCCGATTTTCTTGTAAATTGTATGTTAATTACTTGAGCGCTGTACCGCTTAGGCCGAAAAACATTAATTTTACTGGTTTGAGCGAAAGTCAAATTATATTGTTATTGCAGAATTGACATATTCATATAACCGAAAAAATTGCACTTTCTTAGTTTCAGACTTAAAGTCGATTTTCTTGTAAATTGTATGTCAATTGCGTGAGCACTGTACTGCTTTAGCCGAAAAACATGAATTTTACTGATTTGAGCGAAAGTCAAATTATGTTTTTATTGCAGGATTAACAAATTAATATTACCGCAAAAGTTGCACTTTCTTAGTTGTTGACTTAAAGTCGATTTTCTTGTAAATTCTATGTCAATTGCGGTAGCACTGTACTGCTTAAGCCGCAAAACATCGATTTTACTGATTTGATCTAAAGTCAAACTTTCATATAATTTCAGGATTAACAAATTAATATATCCGAAAAGAGTGCACTTTCTTAGATTAAGACTTAAAGGCGATTTTCTTGTAAATTGTATATCAGTTGCGTGAGCGCTGTACTGCTTAAGCCGAAAAACATCAATTTTACTGGTTTGAGCGAAAGTCAAATTATATTGTTATTGTAGAATTGACATAACCAAAAAAATTGCACTTTTTTAGATTTAGACTTAAAGCCGATTTTCTTGTAAATTGTATGTTTAATACTTGAGCGCTGTACCGCTTAGGCCGAAACACATCAATTTTACTGATTTGATCTAAAGTCAAACTTTCATATAATTTCAGGATTAACAAATTAATGTAACCGAAAAAATTGCACTTTCTTAGATTAGACTTAAAGCCGATTTTCTTGTAAATTGTATATCAGTTGCGTGAGCGCTGTACTGCTTAAGCCGTAAAACATCAATTTTACTGGTTTGAGCGAAAGTCAAATTATATTGTTATTGCAAAATTGACATAACTGAAAAAATTGCACTTTTTTAGATTTAGACTTAAAGCCGATTTTCTTGTAAATTGTATGTTAATTACTTGAGCGCTGTACCGCTTAGGCCGAAAAACATTAATTTTACTGGTTTGAGCGAAAGTCAAATTATATTGTTATTGCAGAATTGACATATTCATATAACCGAAAAAATTGCACTTTCTTAGTTTCAGACTTAAAGTCTGTACTGCTTAAGCCGTAAAACATCAATTTTACTGGTTTGAGCGAAAGTCAAATTATATTGTTATTGCAGAATTGACATAACCGAAAAAATTGCACTTTTTTAGATTTAGACTTAAAGCCGATTTTCTTGTAAATTGTATGTTAATTACTTGAGCGCTGTACCGCTTAGGCCGAAAAACATTAATTTTACTGGTTTGAGCGAAAGTCAAATTATATTGTTATTGCAGAATTGACATATTCATATAACCGAAAAAATTGCACTTTCTTAGTTTCAGACTTAAAGTCGATTTTCTTGTAAATTGTATGTCAATTGCGTGAGCACTGTACTGCTTTAGCCGAAAAACATGAATTTTACTGATTTGAGCGAAAGTCAAATTATGTTTTTATTGCAGGATTAACAAATTAATATTACCGCAAAAGATGCACTTTCTTAGTTGTAGACTTAAAGTCGATTTTCTTGTAAATTCTATGTCAATTGCGGTAGCACTGTACTGCTTAAGCCGCAAAACATCGATTTTACTGATTTGATCTAAAGTCAAACTTTCATATAATTTCAGGATTAACAAATTAATATATCCGAAAAGAGTGCACTTTCTTAGATTAAGACTTAAAGGCGATTTTCTTGTAAATTGTATATCAGTTGCGTGAGCGCTGTACTGCTTAAGCTGAAAAACATCAATTTTACTGATTTGATTTAAAGTCAAACTTTCATATAATTTCAGGATTAACAAATTAATGTAACCGAAAAAATTGCACTTTCTTAGATTAGACTTAAAGCCGATTTTCTTGTAAATTTTATGTCAGTTGCGTGAGCAGTGTACTGCTTAAGCCGAAAAACATGAATTTTACTGATTTGAGCGAAAGTCAAATTATGTTGTTATTGCAGGATTAACAAATTAGTATTACCGCAAAAGTTGCACTTTCTTAGTTTTAGACTTAAAGCCGATTTTCTTGTAAATTGTATATCAGTTGCGTGAGCGCTGTACTGCTTAAGCCGAAAAACATCGATTTTACTGATTTGATCTAAAGTCAAACTTTCATATAATTTCAGGATTAACAAATTAATATTACCGCAAAAGTTGCACTTTCTTAGTTTTAGACTTAAAGTCGATTTTCTTGTAAATTGTATGTCAATTGCGGTAGCACTGTACTGCTTAAGCCGCAAAACATCGATTTTACTGATTTGATCTAAAGTCAAACTTTCATATAATTTCAGGATTAACAAATTAATATATCCGAAAAGAGTGCACTTTCTTAGATTAAGACTTAAAGGCGATTTTCTTGTAAATTGTATATCAGTTGCGTGAGCGCTGTACTGCTTAAGCCGAAAAACATCAATTTTACTGATTTGATTTAAAGTCAAACTTTCATATAATTTCAGGATTAACAAATTAATGTAACCGAAAAAATTGCACTTTCTTAGATTAGACTTAAAGCCGATTTTCTTGTAAATTGTATGTTAATTACTTGAGCGCTGTACCGCTTAGGCCGAAAAACATTAATTTTACTGGTTTGAGCGAAAGTCAAATTATATTGTTATTGCAGAATTGACATATTCATATAACCGAAAAAATTGCACTTTCTTAGTTTCAGACTTAAAGTCGATTTTCTTGTAAATTGTATGTCAATTGCGTGAGCACTGTACTGCTTTAGCCGAAAAACATGAATTTTACTGATTTGAGCGAAAGTCAAATTATGTTTTTATTGCAGGATTAACAAATTAATATTACCGCAAAAGTTGCACTTTCTTAGTTGTAGACTTAAAGTCGATTTTCTTGTAAATTCTATGTCAATTGCGGTAGCACTGTACTGCTTAAGCCGCAAAACATCGATTTTACTGATTTGATCTAAAGTCAAACTTTCATATAATTTCAGGATTAACAAATTAATATATCCGAAAAGAGTGCACTTTCTTAGATTAAGACTTAAAGGCGATTTTCTTGTAAATTGTATATCAGTTGCGTGAGCGCTGTACTGCTTAAGCCGAAAAACATCAATTTTACTGATTTGATTTAAAGTCAAACTTTCATATAATTTCAGGATTAACAAATTAATGTAACCGAAAAAATTGCACTTTCTTAGATTAGACTTAAAGCCGATTTTCTTGTAAATTTTATGTCAGTTGCGTGAGCAGTGTACTGCTTAAGCCGAAAAACATGAATTTTACTGATTTGAGCGAAAGTCAAATTATGTTGTTATTGCAGGATTAACAAATTAGTATTACCGCAAAAGTTGCACTTTCTTAGTTTTAGACTTAAAGCCGATTTTCTTGTAAATTGTATATCAGTTGCGTGAGCGCTGTACTGCTTAAGCCGAAAAACATCGATTTTACTGATTTGATCTAAAGTCAAACTTTCATATAATTTCAGGATTAACAAATTAATATTACCGCAAAAGTTGCACTTTCTTAGTTTTAGACTTAAAGTCGATTTTCTTGTAAATTGTTTGTCAATTGCGGTAGCACTGTACTGCTTAAGCCGCAAAACATCGATTTTACTGATTTGATCTAAAGTCAAACTTTCATATAATTTCAGGATTAACAAATTAATATATCCGAAAAGAGTGCACTTTCTTAGATTAAGACTTAAAGGCGATTTTCTTGTAAATTGTATATCAGTTGCGTGAGCGCTGTACTGCTTAAGCCGAAAAACATCAATTTTACTGATTTGATTTAAAGTCAAACTTTCATATAATTTCAGGATTAACAAATTAATGTAACCGAAAAAATTGCACTTTCTTAGATTAGACTTAAAGCCGATTTTCTTGTAAATTGTATGTTAATTACTTGAGCGCTGTACCGCTTAGGCCGAAAAACATTAATTTTACTGGTTTGAGCGAAAGTCAAATTATATTGTTATTGCAGAATTGACATATTCATATAACCGAAAAAATTGCACTTTCTTAGTTTCAGACTTAAAGTCGATTTTCTTGTAAATTGTATGTCAATTGCGTGAGCACTGTACTGCTTTAGCCGAAAAACATGAATTTTACTGATTTGAGCGAAAGTCAAATTATGTTTTTATTGCAGGATTAACAAATTAATATTACCGCAAAAGTTGCACTTTCTTAGTTGTAGACTTAAAGTCGATTTTCTTGTAAATTCTATGTCAATTGCGGTAGCACTGTACTGCTTAAGCCGCAAAACATCGATTTTACTGATTTGATCTAAAGTCAAACTTTCATATAATTTCAGGATTAACAAATTAATATATCCGAAAAGAGTGCACTTTCTTAGATTAAGACTTAAAGGCGATTTTCTTGTAAATTGTATATCAGTTGCGTGAGCGCTGTACTGCTTAAGCCGAAAAACATCAATTTTACTGATTTGATTTAAAGTCAAACTTTCATATAATTTCAGGATTAACAAATTAATGTAACCGAAAAAATTGCACTTTCTTAGATTAGACTTCAAGCCGATTTTCTTGTAAATTTTATGTCAGTTGTGTGACAGTGTACTGCTTAAGCCGAAAAATATGAATTTTACTGATTTGAACGAAAGTCAAATTATGTTGTTATTGCAGGATTAACATATTAATATTACCGCAAAAGTTGCACTTTTTAATTGTAGACTTAAAGTCGATTTTCTTGTAAATTCTATGTCAATTGCAGTAGCACTGAACTGCTTAAGCCGCAAAACATCGATTTTACTGATTTGATCTAAAGTCAAACTTTCATATAATTTCAGGATTAACAAATTAATATTACCGCAAAAGTTGCACTTTCTTAGTTTTAGACTTAAAGTCGATTTTCTTGTAAATTGTATGTCAATTGCGGTAGCACTGTACTGCTTAAGCCGCAAAACATCTATTTTACTGATTTGATCTAAAGTCAAACTTTCATATAATTTCAGGATTAACAAATTAATATAACCGAAAAAATTGCACTTTCTTAGATTAGACTTAAAGCCGATTTTCTTGTAAATTGTATATCAATTGCAGTAGCACTGTACTGCTTAAGCCGCAAAACATCTATTTTACTGATTTGATCTTAAGTCAAACTTTCATATAATTTCAGGCTTAACAAATTAATATAGCCGGAAAAAGTGCACTTTCTTAGATTAAGACTTTAAGCCGATTTTCTTGTAAATTGTATATCAGTTGCGTGAGCGCTGTACTGCTTAAGCCGTAAAACATCAATTTTACTGGTTTTAGCGAAAGTCAAATTATATTGTTATTGCAGAATTGACATAACCGAAAAAATTGCACTTTTTTAGATTTAGACTTAAAGCCGATTTTCTTGTAAATTGTATATCAGTTGCGTGAGCATTGTACTGCTTAAGCCGAAAAACATGAATTTTACTGATTTGATCTAAAGTCAAACTTTCATATAATTTCAGGATTAACAAATTAAAATAACCGAAAAAATTGCAATTTCTTAGGTTTAAAATTTAAGTCCATTTTCTTGTAAATTGTATATCAATTGCGGTAGCACTGTACTGCTTAAGCCGCAAAACATCGATTTTACTGATTTGATCTAAAGTCAAACTTTCATATAATTTCAGGATTAACAAATTAATATAACCGAAAAAATTGCACTTTCTTAGATTAGACTTAAAGCCGATTTTCTTGTAAATTGTATATCAGTTGCGTGAGCATTGTACTGCTTAAGCCGAAAAACATGAATTTTACTGATTTGAGCGAAAGTCAAATTATGTTGTTATTGCAGGATTAACAAATTAGTATTACCGCAAAAGTTGCACTTTCTTAGTTTTAGACTTAAAGTCGATTTTCTTGTAAATTGTATATCAATTGCGGTAGCACTGTACTGCTTAAGCCGCAAAACATCCATTTTACTGATTTGATCTAAAGTCAAACTTTCATATAATTTCAGGCTTAACAAATTAATATAACCGGAAAAAGTGCACTTTCTTAGATTAAGACTTTAAGCCGATTTTCTTGTAAATTATATATCAGTTGCGTGAGCGCTGTACTGCTTAAGCCGTAAAACATCAATTTTACTGGTTTGAGCGAAAGTCAAATTATATTGTTATTGCAGAATTGACATAACTGAAAAAATTGCACTTTTTTAGATTTAGACTTAAAGCCGATTTTCTTGTAAATTGTATGTTAATTACTTGAGCGCTGTACCGCTTAGGCCGAAAAACATTAATTTTACTGGTTTGAGCGAAAGTCAAATTATATTGTTATTGCAGAATTGACATATTCATATAACCGAAAAAATTGCACTTTCTTAGTTTCAGACTTAAAGTCTGTACTGCTTAAGCCGTAAAACATCAATTTTACTGGTTTGAGCGAAAGTCAAATTATATTGTTATTGCAGAATTGACATAACCGAAAAAATTGCACTTTTTTAGATTTAGACTTAAAGCCGATTTTTTTGTAAATTGTATGTTAATTACTTGAGCGCTGTACCGCTTAGGCCGAAAAACATTAATTTTACTGGTTTGATCTAAAGTCAAACTTTCATATAATTTCAGGATTAACAAATTAATATAACCGAAAAAATTGCACTTTCTTAGATTAGACTTAAAGCCGATTTTCTTGTAAATTGTATATCAATTGCAGTAGCACTGTACTGCTTAAGCCGCAAAACATCTATTTTACTGATTTGATCTTAAGTCAAACTTTCATATAATTTCAGGCTTAACAAATTAATATAGCCGGAAAAAGTGCACTTTCTTAGATTAAGACTTTAAGCCGATTTTCTTGTAAATTGTATATCAGTTGCGTGAGCGCTGTACTGCTTAAGCCGTAAAACATCAATTTTACTGGTTTTAGCGAAAGTCAAATTATATTGTTATTGCAGAATTGACATAACCGAAAAAATTGCACTTTTTTAGATTTAGACTTAAAGCCGATTTTCTTGTAAATTGTATATCAGTTGCGTGAGCATTGTACTGCTTAAGCCGAAAAACATGAATTTTACTGATTTGATCTAAAGTCAAACTTTCATATAATTTCAGGATTAACAAATTAAAATAACCGAAAAAATTGCAATTTCTTAGGTTTAAAATTTAAGTCCATTTTCTTGTAAATTGTATATCAATTGCGGTAGCACTGTACTGCTTAAGCCGCAAAACATCGATTTTACTGATTTGATCTAAAGTCAAACTTTCATATAATTTCAGGATTAACAAATTAATATAACCGAAAAAATTGCACTTTCTTAGATTAGACTTAAAGCCGATTTTCTTGTAAATTGTATATCAGTTGCGTGAGCATTGTACTGCTTAAGCCGAAAAACATGAATTTTACTGATTTGAGCGAAAGTCAAATTATGTTGTTATTGCAGGATTAACAAATTAGTATTACCGCAAAAGTTGCACTTTCTTAGTTTTAGACTTAAAGTCGATTTTCTTGTAAATTGTATATCAATTGCGGTAGCACTGTACTGCTTAAGCCGCAAAACATCCATTTTACTGATTTGATCTAAAGTCAAACTTTCATATAATTTCAGGCTTAACAAATTAATATAACCGGAAAAAGTGCACTTTCTTAGATTAAGACTTTAAGCCGATTTTCTTGTAAATTATATATCAGTTGCGTGAGCGCTGTACTGCTTAAGCCGTAAAACATCAATTTTACTGGTTTGAGCGAAAGTCAAATTATATTGTTATTGCAGAATTGACATAACTGAAAAAATTGCACTTTTTTAGATTTAGACTTAAAGCCGATTTTCTTGTAAATTGTATGTTAGTTACTTGAGCGCTGTACCGCTTAGGCCGAAAAACATTAATTTTACTGGTTTGAGCGAAAGTCAAATTATATTGTTATTGCAGAATTGACATATTCATATAACCGAAAAAATTGCACTTTCTTAGTTTCAGACTTAAAGTCTGTACTGCTTAAGCCGTAAAACATCAATTTTACTGGTTTGAGCGAAAGTCAAATTATATTGTTATTGCAGAATTGACATAACCGAAAAAATTGCACTTTTTTAGATTTAGACTTAAAGCCGATTTTTTTGTAAATTGTATGTTAATTACTTGAGCGCTGTACCGCTTAGGCCGAAAAACATTAATTTTACTGGTTTGAGCGAAAGTCAAATTATATTGTTATTGCAGAATTGACATATTCATATAACCGAAAAAATTGCACTTTCTTAGTTTCAGACTTAAAGTCGATTTTCTTGTAAATTGTATGTCAATTGCGTGAGCACTGTACTGCTTTAGCCGAAAAACATGAATTTTACTGATTTGAGCGAAAGTCAAATTATGTTTTTATTGCAGGATTAACAAATTAATATTACCGCAAAAGTTGCACTTTCTTAGTTGTAGACTTAAAGTCGATTTTCTTGTAAATTCTATGTCAATTGCGGTAGCACTGTACTGCTTAAGCCGCAAAACATCGATTTTACTGATTTGATCTAAAGTCAAACTTTCATATAATTTCAGGATTAACAAATTAATATATCCGAAAAGAGTGCACTTTCTTAGATTAAGACTTAAAGGCGATTTTCTTGTAAATTGTATATCAGTTGCGTGAGCGCTGTACTGCTTAAGCCGAAAAACATCAATTTTACTGGTTTGAGCGAAAGTCAAATTATATTGTTATTGTAGAATTGACATAACCAAAAAAATTGCACTTTTTTAGATTTAGACTTAAAGCCGATTTTCTTGTAAATTGTATGTTTAATACTTGAGCGCTGTACCGCTTAGGCCGAAACACATCAATTTTACTGATTTGATCTAAAGTCAAACTTTCATATAATTTCAGGATTAACAAATTAATGTAACCGAAAAAATTGCACTTTCTTAGATTAGACTTAAAGCCGATTTTCTTGTAAATTGTATATCAGTTGCGTGAGCGCTGTACTGCTTAAGCCGTAAAACATCAATTTTACTGGTTTGAGCGAAAGTCAAATTATATTGTTATTGCAGAATTGACATAACTGAAAAAATTGCACTTTTTTAGATTTAGACTTAAAGCCGATTTTCTTGTAAATTGTATGTTAATTACTTGAGCGCTGTACCGCTTAGGCCGAAAAACATTAATTTTACTGGTTTGAGCGAAAGTCAAATTATATTGTTATTGCAGAATTGACATATTCATATAACCGAAAAAATTGCACTTTCTTAGTTTCAGACTTAAAGTCTGTACTGCTTAAGCCGTAAAACATCAATTTTACTGGTTTGAGCGAAAGTCAAATTATATTGTTATTGTAGAATTGACATAACCGAAAAAATTGCACTTTTTTAGATTTAGACTTAAAGCCGATTTTCTTGTAAATTGTATGTTTAATACTTGAGCGCTGTACCGCTTAGGCCGAAACACATCAATTTTACTGATTTGATTTAAAGTCAAACTTTCATATAATTTCAGGATTAACAAATTAATGTAACCGAAAAAATTGCACTTTCTTAGATTAGACTTAAAGCCGATTTTCTTGTAAATTTTATGTCAGTTGCGTGAGCAGTGTACTGCTTAAGCCGAAAAACATGGATTTTACTGATTTGAGCGAAAGTCAAATTATGTTGTTATTGCAGGATTAACAAATTAGTATTACCGCAAAAGTTGCACTTTCTTAGGTTTAAAATTTAAGTCCATTTTCTTGTAAATTGTATTTCAATTGCGGTAGCACTGTACTGCTTAAGCCGCAAAACATCGATTTTACTGATTTGATCTAAAGTCAAACTTTCATATAATTTCAGGATTAACAAACTAATATAACCGAAAAAATTGCACTTTCTTAGATTAGACTTAAAGCCGATTTTCTTGTAAATTGTATATCAGTTGCGTGAGCATTGTACTGCTTAAGCCGAAAAACATGAATTTTACTGATTTGAGCGAAAGTCAAACTTTCATATAATTTCAGGATTAACAAATTAATATAACCGGAAAAATTGCACTTTCTTAGATTAGACTTAAAGCCGATTTTCTTGTAAATTGTATGTCAATTGCGTGAGCAGTGTACTGCTTAAGCCGAAAAACATGAATTTTACTGATTTGAGCGAAAGTCAAATTATGTTGTTATTGCAGGATTAACAAATTAGTATTACCGCAAAAGTTGCACTTTCTTAGTTTTAGACTTAAAGTCGATTTTCTTGTAAATTGTATATCAATTGCGGTAGCACTGTACTGCTTAAGCCGAAAAACATGAATTTTACTGATTTGAGCGAAAGTCAAACTTTCATATAATTTCAGGATTAACAAATTAATATAACCGGAAAAATTGCACTTTCTTAGATTAGACTTAAAGCCGATTTTCTTGTAAATTGTATGTCAATTGCGTGAGCAGTGTACTGCTTAAGCCGTAAAACATCAATTTTACTGATTTGAGCGAAAGTCAAATTATGTTGTTATTACAGGATTAACAAATTAGTATTACCGCAAAAGTTGCACTTTCTTAGTTTTAGACTTAAAGTCGATTTTCTTGTAAATTGTATATCAATTGCGGTAGCACTGTACTGCTTAAGCCGCTAAACATCCATTTTACTGATTTGATCTAAAGTCAAACTTTCATATAATTTCAGGCTTAACAAATTAATAAAACCGGAAAAAGTGCACTTTCTTAGATTAAGACTTTAAGCCGATTTTCTTGTAAATTGTATATCAGTTGCGTGAGCGCTGTACTGCTTAAGCCGTAAAACATCAATTTTACTGGTTTGAGCGAAAGTCAAATTATATTGTTATTGTAGAATTGACATAACCGAAAAAATTGCACTTTTTTAGATTTAGACTTAAAGCCGATTTTCTTGTAAATTGTATGTTAATACTTGAGCGCTGTACCGCTTAGGCCGAAACACATCAATTTTACTGATTTGATCTAAAGTCAAACTTTCATATAATTTCAGGATTAACAAATTAATGTAACTTAAAAAATTGCACTTTCTTAGATTAGACTTAAAGCCGATTTTCTTGTAAATTTTATGTCAGTTGCGTGAGCAGTGTACTGCTTAAGCCGAAAAACATGAATTTTACTGATTTGAGCGAAAGTCAAATTATGTTGTTATTGCAGGATTAACAAATTAGTATTACCGCAAAAGTTGCACTTTCTTAGTTTTAGACTTAAAGTCGATTTTCTTGTAAATTGTATATCAATTGCGGTAGCACTGTACTGCTTAAGCCGCAAAACATCCATTTTACTGATTTGATCTAAAGTCAAACTTTCATATAATTTCAGGCTTAACAAATTAATATAACCGGAAAAAGTGCACTTTCTTAGATTAAGACTTTAAGCCGATTTTCTTGTAAATTGTACATCAGTTGCGTGAACGCTGTACTGCTTAAGCCGTAAAACATCAATTTTACTGGTTTGAGCGAAAGTCAAATTATATTGTTATTGCAGAATTGACATAACCGAAAAAATTGCACTTTTTTAGGTTTAGACTTAAAGCCGATTTTCTTGTAAATTGTATGTTAATTACTTGAGCGCTGTACCGCTTAGGCCGAAAAACATTAATTTTACTGGTTTAAGCGAAAGTCAAATTATATTGTTATTGCAGAATTGACATATTCATATAACCGAAAAAATTGCACTTTCTTAGTTTCAGACTTAAGTCGATTTTCTTGTAAATTGTATGTCAATTGCGTGAGCACTGTACTACTTTAGCCGAAAAACATGAATTTTACTGATTTGAGCGAAAGTCAAATTATGTTGTTATTGCAGGATTAACAAATTAATATTACCGCAAAAGTTGCACTTTCTTAGTTGTAGACTTAAAGTCGATTTTCTTGTAAATTCTATGTCAATTGCGGTAGCACTGTACTGCTTAAGCCGCAAAACATCGATTTTACTGATTTGATCTAAAGTCAAACTTTCATATAATTTCAGGCTTAACAAATTAGTATAACCGGAAAAAGTGCACTTTCTTAGATTAAGACTTTAAGCCGATTTTCTTGTAAATTGTATATCAGTTGCGTGAGCGCTGTACTGCTTAAGCCGTAAAACATCAATTTTACTGATTTGAGCGAAAGTCAAATTATGTTGTTATTACAGGATTAACAAATAAATATTACCGCAAAAGTTGCACTTTCTTAGTTTTAGACTTAAAGTCGATTTTCTTGTAAATTGTATATCAATTGCGGTAGCACTGTACTGCTTAAGCCGCTAAACATCCATTTTACTGATTTGATCTAAAGTCAAACTTTCATATAATTTCAGGCTTAACAAATTAATATAACCGGAAAAAGTGCACTTTCTTAGATTAAGACTTTAAGCCGATTTTCTTGTAAATTGTATATCAGTTGCGTGAGCGCTGTACTGCTTAAGCCGTAAAACATCAATTTTACTGGTTTGAGCGAAAGTCAAATTATATTGTTATTGTAGAATTGACATAACCGAAAAAATTGCACTTTTTTAGATTTAGACTTAAAGCCGATTTTCTTGTAAATTGTATGTTAATACTTGAGCGCTGTACCGCTTAGGCCGAAACACATCAATTTTACTGATTTGATCTAAAGTCAAACTTTCATATAATTTCAGGATTAACAAATTAATGTAACTGAAAAAATTGCACTTTCTTAGATTAGACTTAAAGCCGATTTACTTGTAAATTTTATGTCAGTTGCGTGAGCAGTGTACTGCTTAAGCCGAAAAACATGAATTTTACTGATTTGAGCGAAAGTCAAATTATGTTGTTATTGCAGGATTAACAAATTAGTATTACCGCAAAAGTTGCACTTTCTTAGTTTTAGACTTAAAGTCGATTTTCTTGTAAATTGTATATCAATTGCGGTAGCACTGTACTGCTTAAGCCGCAAAACATCCATTTTACTGATTTGATCTAAAGTCAAACTTTCATATAATTTCTGGCTTAACAAATTAATATAACCGGAAAAAGTGCACTTTCTTAGATTAAGACTTTAAGCCGATTTTCTTGTAAATTGTATATCAGTTGCGTGAACGCTGTACTGCTTAAGCCGTAAAACATCAATTTTACTGGTTTGAGCGAAAGTCAAATTATATTGTTATTGCAGAATTGACATAACCGAAAAAATTGCACTTTTTTAGGTTTAGACTTAAAGCCGATTTTCTTGTAAATTGTATGTTAATTACTTGAGCGCTGTACCGCTTAGGCCGAAAAACATTAATTTTACTGGTTTAAGCGAAAGTCAAATTTTATTGTTATTGCAGAATTGACATATTCATATAACCGAAAAAATTGCACTTTCTTAGTTTCAGACTTAAAGTCGATTTTCTTGTAAATTGTATGTCAATTGCGTGAGCACTGTACTACTTTAGCCGAAAAACATGAATTTTACTGATTTGAGCGAAAGTCAAATTATGTTGTTATTGCAGGATTAACAAATTAATATTACCGCAAAAGTTGCACTTTCTTAGTTGTAGACTTAAAGTCGATTTTCTTGTAAATTCTATGTCAATTGCGGTAGCACTGTACTGCTTAAGCCGCAAAACATCGATTTTACTGATTTGATCTAAAGTCAAACTTTCATATAATTTCAGGCTTAACAAATTAATATAACCGGAAAAAGTGCACTTTGTTAGATTAAAACTTTAAGCCGATTTTCTTGTAAATTGTATATCAGTTGCGTGAGCGCTGTACTGCTTAAGCCGTAAAACATCAATTTTACTGGTTTGAGCGAAAGTCAAATTATATTGTTATTGCAGAATTGACATAACCGAAAAAATTGCACTTATTTAGATTTAGACTTAAAGCCGATTTTCTTGTAAATTGTATATCAGTTGCGTGAGCATTGTACTGCTTAAGCCGAAAAACATGAATTTTACTGATTTGATCTAAAGTCAAACTTTCATATAATTTCAGGATTAACAAATTTAAATAACCGAAAATATTGCAATTTCTTAGGTTTAAAATTTAAGTCCATTTTCTTGTAAATTGTATATCAATTGCGGTAGCACTGTACTGCTTAAGCCGCAAAACATCGATTTTACTGATTTGATCTAAAGTCAAACTTTCATATAATTTCAGGATTAACAAATTAATATAACCGAAAAAATTGCACTTTCTTAGGTTAGACTTAAAGCCGATTTTCTTGTAAATTGTATATCAGTTGCGTGAGCATTGTACTGCTTAAGCCGCAAAACATCGATTTTACTGATTTGATCTAAAGTCAAACTTTCATATAATTTCAGGCTTAACAAATTAATATAACCGGAAAAATTGCACTTTCTTAGATTAGACTTAAAGCCGATTTTCTTGTAAATTGTATATCAGTTGCGTGAGCATTGTACTGCTTAAGCCGAAAAACATGAATTTTACTGGTTTGAGCGAAAGTCAAATTATATTGTTATTGCAGGATTAACAAATTAGTATTACCGCAAAAGTTGCACTTTCTTAGTTTTAGACTTAAAGTCGATTTTCTTGTAAATTGTATATCAATTGCGGTAGCACTGTACTGCTTAAGCCGCAAAACATCCATTTTACTGATTTGATCTAAAGTCAAACTTTCATATAATTTCAGGCTTTTCAAATTAATATAACCGGAAAAAGTGCACTTTCTTAGATTAAGACTTTAAGCCGATTTTCTTGTAAATTGTATATCAGTTGCGTGAGCGCTGTACTGCTTAAGCCGTAAAACATCAATTTTACTGGTTTGAGCGAAAGTCAAATTATATTGTTATTGCAGAATTGACATAACCGAAAAAATTGCACTTTTTTAGGTTTAGACTTAAAGCCGATTTTCTTGTAAATTGTATGTCAATTGCATGAGCACTGTACTGCTTAGGCCGAAAAACATTAATTTTACTGGTTTAAGCGAAAGTCAAATTATATTGTTATTGCAGAATTGACATATTCATATAACCGAAAAAATTGCACTTTCTTAGTTTCAGACTTAAAGTCGATTTTCTTGTAAATTGTATGTCAATTGCGTGAGCACTGTACTACTTTAGCCGAAAAACATGAATTTTACTGATTTGAGCGAAAGTCAAATTATGTTGTTATTGCAGGATTAACAAATTAATATTACCGCAAAAGTTGCACTTTCTTAGTTGTAGACTTAAAGTCGATTTTCTTGTAAATTCTATGTCAATTGCGGTAGCACTGTACTGCTTAAGCCGCAAAACATCGATTTTACTGATTTGATCTAAAGTCAAACTTTCATATAATTTCAGGCTTAACAAATTAATATAACCGGAAAAAGTGCACTTTGTTAGATTAAAACTTTAAGCCGATTTTCTTGTAAATTGTATATCAGTTGCGTGAGCGCTGTACTGCTTAAGCCGTAAAACATCAATTTTACTGGTTTGAGCGAAAGTCAAATTATATTGTTATTGCAGAATTGACATAACCGAAAAAATTGCACTTTTTTAGGTTTAGACTTAAAGCCGATTTTCTTGTAAATTGTATGTTAATTACTTGAGCGCTGTACCGCTTAGGCCGAAAAACATTAATTTTACTGGTTTAAGCGAAAGTCAAATTTTATTGTTATTGCAGAATTGACATATTCATATAACCGAAAAAATTGCACTTTCTTAGTTTCAGACTTAAAGTCGATTTTCTTGTAAATTGTATGTCAATTGCGTGAGCACTGTACTACTTTAGCCGAAAAACATGAATTTTACTGATTTGAGCGAAAGTCAAATTATGTTGTTATTGCAGGATTAACAAATTAATATTACCGCAAAAGTTGCACTTTCTTAGTTGTAGACTTAAAGTCGATTTTCTTGTAAATTCTATGTCAATTGCGGTAGCACTGTACTGCTTAAGCCGCAAAACATCGATTTTACTGATTTGATCTAAAGTCAAACTTTCATATAATTTCAGGCTTAACAAATTAATATAACCGGAAAAAGTGCACTTTCTTAGATTAAGACTTTAAGCCGATTTTCTTGTAAATTGTATATCAGTTGCGTGAGCGCTGTACTGCTTAAGCCGAAAAACATGAATTTTACTGATTTGATCTAAAGTCAAACTTTCATATAATTTCAGGATTAACAAATTTAAATAACCGAAAAAATTGCAATTTCTTAGGTTTAAAATTTAAGTCCATTTTCTTGTAAATTGTATATCAATTGCGGTAGCACTGTACTGCTTAAGCCGCAAAACATCGATTTTACTGATTTGATCTAAAGTCAAACTTTCATATAATTTCAGGATTAACAAATTAATATAACCGAAAAAATTGCACTTTCTTAGGTTAGACTTAAAGCCGATTTTCTTGTAAATTGTATATCAGTTGCGTGAGCATTGTACTGCTTAAGCCGCAAAACATCGATTTTACTGATTTGATCTAAAGTCAAACTTTCATATAATTTCAGGCTTAACAAATTAATATAACCGGAAAAATTGCACTTTCTTAGATTAGACTTAAAGCCAATTTTCTTGTAAATTGTATATCAGTTGCGTGAGCATTGTACTGCTTAAGCCGAAAAACATGAATTTTACTGGTTTGAGCGAAAGTCAAATTATATTGTTATTGCAGGATTAACAAATTAGTATTACCGCAAAAGTTGCACTTTCTTAGTTTTAGACTTAAAGTCGATTTTCTTGTAAATTGTATATCAATTGCGGTAGCACTGTACTACTTAAGCCGCAAAACATCTATTTTACTGATTTGATCTAAAGTCAAACTTTCATATAATTTCAGGCTTAACAAATTAATATATCCGGAAAAAGTGCACTTTCTTAGATTAAGACTTTAAGCCGATTTTCTTGTAAATTGTATATCAGTTGCGTGAGCGCTGTACTGCTTAAGCCGTAAAACATCAATTTTACTGGTTTGAGCGAAAGTCAAATTATATTGTTATTGCAGAATTGACATAACCGAAAAAATTGCACTTATTTAGATTTAGACTTAAAGCCGATTTTCTTGTAAATTGTATATCAGTTGCGTGAGCATTGTACTGCTTAAGCCGAAAAACATGAATTTTACTGATTTGATCTAAAGTCAAACTTTCATATAATTTCAGGATTAACAAATTTAAATAACCGAAAAAATTGCAATTTCTTAGGTTTAAAATTTAAGTCCATTTTCTTGTAAATTGTATATCAATTGCGGTAGCACTGTACTGCTTAAGCCGCAAAACATCGATTTTACTGATTTGATCTAAGCCGAATTGCTTAAGCCGTAAAACATCAATTTTACTGGTTTGAGCGAAAGTCAAATTATATTGTTATTGCAGAATTGACATAACCGAAAAAATTGCACTTATTTAGATTTAGACTTAAAGCCGATTTTCTTGTAAATTGTATATCAGTTGCGTGAGCATTGTATTGCTTAAGCCGAAAAACATGAATTTTACTGATTTGATCTAAAGTCAAACTTTCATATAATTTCAGGATTAACAAATTTAAATAACCGAAAAAATTGCAATTTCTTAGGTTTAAAATTTAAGTCCATTTTCTTGTAAATTGTATATCAATTGCGGTAGCACTGTACTGCTTAAGCCGCAAAACATCGATTTTACTGATTTGATCTAAAGTCAAACTTTCATATAATTTCAGGATTAACAAATTAATATAACCGAAAAAATTGCACTTTCTTAGATTAGACTTAAAGCCGATTTTCTTGTAAATTGTATATCAGTTGCGTGAGCATTGTACTGCTTAAGCCGAAAAACATGAATTTTACTGATTTGAGCGAAAGTCAAATTATGTTGTTATTGCAGGATTAACAAATTAGTATTACCGCAAAAGTTGCACTTTCTTAGTTTTAGACTGAAAGTCGATTTTCTTGTAAATTGTATATCAGTTGCGGTAGCACTGTACTGCTTAAGCCGCAAAACATCCATTTTACTGATTTGATCTAAAGTCAAACTTTCATATAATTTCAGGCTTAACAAACTAATATAACCGGAAAAAGTGCACTTTCTTAGATTAAGATTTTAAGCCGATTTTCTTGTAAATTGTATATCAGTTGCGTGAGCGCTGTACTGCTTAAGCCGTAAAACATCAATTTTGCTGGCTTGAGCGAAAGTCAAATTATATTGTTATTGCAGAATTGACATAACCGAAAAAATTGCACTTTTTTAGATTTAGACTTAAAGCCGATTTTCTTGTAAATTGTATGTTAATTACTTGAGCGCTGTACCGCTTAGGCCGAAAAACATTAATTTTACTGGTTTGAGCGAAAGTCAAATTATATTGTTATTGCAGAATTGACATATTCATATAACCGAAAAAATTGCACTTTCTTAGTTTCAGACTTAAAGTCGATTTTCTTGTAAATTGTATGTAAATTGCGTGAGCACTGTACTGCTTTAGCCGAAAAACATGAATTTTACTGATTTGAGCGAAAGTCAAATTATGCTGTTAATGCAGGATTAACAAATTAATATTACCGCAAAAGTTGCACTTTCTTAGTTGTAGACTTAAAGTCGATTTTCTTGTAAATTCTATGTCAATTGCGGTAGCACTGTACTGCTTAAGCCGCAAAACATCGATTTTACTGATTTGATCTAAAGTCAAACTTTCATATAATTTCAGGATTAACAAATTAATATAACCGAAAAGAGTGCACTTTCTTAGATTAAGACTTAAAGGCGATTTTCTTGTAAATTGTATATCAGTTGCGCGAGCGCTGTACTGCTTAAGCCGAAAACCATCAATTTTACTGGTTTGAGCGAAAGTCAAATTATATTGTTATTGTAGAATTGACATAACCGAAAAAATTGCACTTTTTTAGATTTAGACTTAAAGCCGATTTTCTTGTAAATTGTATGTTAAATACTTGAGCGCTGTACCGCTTAGGCCGAAACACATCAATTTTACTGATTTGATCTAAAGTCAAACTTTCATTTAATTTCAGGATTAACAAATTAATATAACCGAAAAAATTGCACTTTCTTAGATTAGACTTAAAGCCGATTTTCTTGTAAATTTTATGTCAGTTGCGTGAGCAGTGTACTGCTTAAGCCGAAAAACATGAATTTTACTGATTTGAACGAAAGTCAAATTATGTTGTTATTGCAGGATTAACATATTAATATTACCGCAAAAGTTGCACTTTTTAATTGTAGACTTAAAGTCGATTTTCTTGTAAATTCTATGTCAATTGCAGTAGCACTGAACTGCTTAAGCCGCAAAACATCGATTTTACTGATTTGATCTAAAGTCAAACTTTCATATAATTTCAGGATTAACAAATTAATATTACCGCAAAAGTTGCACTTTCTTAGTTTTAGACTTAAAGTCGATTTTCTTGTAAATTGTATGTCAATTGCGGTAGCACTGTACTGCTTAAGCCGCAAAACATCGATTTTACTGATTTGATCTAAAGTCAAACTTTCATATAATTTCAGGCTTAACAAATTAATATAGCCGGAAAAAGTGCACTTTCTTAGATTAAGACTTTAAGCCGATTTTCTTGTAAATTGTATATCAGTTGCGTGAGCGCTGTACTGCTTAAGCCGTAAAACATCAATTTTACTGGTTTGAGCGAAAGTCAAATTATATTGTTATTGCAGAATTGACATAACCGAAAAAATTGCACTTTTTTAGATTTAGACTTAAAGCCGATTGTCTTGGAAATTGTATATCAGTTGCGTGAGCATTGTACTGCTTAAGCCGAAAAACATGAATTTTACTGATTTGATCTAAAGTCAAACTTTCATATAATTTCAGGATTAACAAATTAAAATAATCGAAAAAATTGCAATTTCTTAGGTTTAAAATTTAAGTCCATTTTCTTGTAAATTGTATATCAATTGCGGTAGCACTGTACTGCTTAAGCCGCAAAACATCGATTTTACTGATTTGATCTAAAGTCAAACTTTCATATAATTTCAGGATTAACAAATTAATATAACCGAAAAAATTGCACTTTCTTAGATTAGACTTAAAGCCGATTTTCTTGTAAATTTTATATCAATTGCGGTAGCACTGTACTGCTTAAGCCGCAAAACATCTATTTTACTGATTTGATCTAAAGTCAAACTTTCATATAATTTCAGGCTTAACAAATTAATATAGCCGAAAAAATTGCAATTTTTTAGGTTTAAAATTTAAGTCCATTTTCTTGTAAATTGTATATCAATTGCGGTAGCACTGTACTGCTTAAGCCGCAAAACATCGATTTTACTGATTTGATCTAAAGTCAAACTTTCATATAATTTCAGGATTAACAAATTAATATAACCGAAAAAATTGCACTTTCTTAGATTAAGACTTTAAGCCGATTTTCTTGTAAATTGTATATCAGTTGCGTGAGCGCTGTACTGCTTAAGCCGTAAAACATCAATTTTACTGGTTTGAGCGAAAGTCAAATTATATTGTTATTGCAGAATTAACATAACCGAAAAAATTGCACTTTTTTAGATTTAGACTTAAAGCCGATTTTCTTGTAAATTGTATATCAGTTGCGTGAGCATTGTACTGCTTAAGCCGAAAAACATGAATTTTACTGATTTGATCTAAAGTCAAACTTTCATATAATTTCAGGATTAACAAATTAAAATAACCGAAAAAATTGCAATTTCTTAGGTTTAAAATTTAAGTCCATTTTCTTGTAAATTGTATATCAATTGCGGTAGCACTGTACTGCTTAAGCCGCAAAACATCGATTTTACTGATTTGATCTAAAGTCAAACTTTCATATAATTTCAGGATTAACAAATTAATATAACCGAAAAAATTGCACTTTCTTAGATTAGACTTAAAGCCGATTTTCTTGTAAATTGTATATCAGTTGCGTGAGCATTGTACTGCTTAAGCCGAAAAACATGAATTTTACTGATTTGAGCGAAAGTCAAATTATGTTGTTATTGCAGGATTAACAAATTAGTATTACCGCAAAAGTTTCACTTTCTTAGTTTTAGACTTAAAGTCGATTTTCTTGTAAATTGTATATCAATTGCGGTAGCACTGTACTGCTTAAGCCCCAAAACATCCATTTTACTGATTTGATCTAAAGTCAAACTTTCATATAATTTCAGGCTTAACAAATTAATATCACCGGAAAAAGTGCACTTTCTTAGATTAAGACTTTAAGCCGATTTTCTTGTAAATTGTATATCAGTTGCGTGAGCGCTGTACTGCTTAAGCCGTAAAACATCAATTTTACTGGTTTGAGCGAAAGTCAAATTATATTGTTATTGCAGAATTGACATAACCGAAAAAATTGCACTTTTTTAGATTTAGACTTAAAGCCGATTTTCTTGTAAATTGTATGTTAATTACTTGAGCGCTGTACCGCTTAGGCCGAAAAACATTAATTTTACTGGTTTGAGCGAAAGTCAAATTATATTGTTATTGCAGAATTGACATATTCATATAACCGAAAAAATTGCACTTTCTTAGTTTCAGACTTAAAGTCTGTACTGCTTAAGCCGTAAAACATCAATTTTACTGGTTTGAGCGAAAGTCAAATTATATTGTTATTGCAGAATTGACATAACCGAAAAAATTGCACTTTTTTAGATTTAGACTTAAAGCCGATTTTCTTGTAAATTGTATGTTAATTACTTGAGCGCTGTACCGCTTAGGCCGAAAAACATTAATTTTACTGGTTTGAGCGAAAGTCAAATTATATTGTTATTGCAGAATTGACATATTCATATAACCGAAAAAATTGCACTTTCTTAGTTTCAGACTTAAAGTCTGTACTGCTTAAGCCGTAAAACATCAATTTTACTGGTTTGAGCGAAAGTCAAATTATATTGTTATTGCAGAATTGACATATTCATATAACTGAAAAAATTGCACTTTCTTAGTTTCAGACTTAAAGTCGATTTTCTTGTAAATTGTATGTAAATTGCGTGAGCACTGTACTGCTTTAGCCGAAAAACATGAATTTTACTGATTTGAGCGAAAGTCAAATTATGTTGTTATTGCAGGATTAACAAATTAATATTACCGCAAAAGTTGCACTTTCTTAGTTGTAGACTTAAAGTCGATTTTCTTGTAAATTCTATGTCAACTGCGGTAGCACTGTACTGCTTAAGCCGCAAAACATCGATTTTACTGATTTGATCTAAAGTCAAACTTTCATATAATTTCAGGATTAACAAATTAATATAACCGAAAAGAGTGCACTTTCTTAGATTAAGACTTAAAGGCGATTTTCTTGTAAATTGTATATCAGTTGCGCGAGCGCTGTACTGCTTAAGCCGAAAACCATCAATTTTACTGGTTTGAGCGAAAGTCAAATTATATTGTTATTGCAGAATTGACATATTCATATAACCGAAAAAATTGCACTTTCTTAGTTTCAGACTTAAAGTCTGTACTGCTTAAGCCGTAAAACATTAATTTTACTGGTTTGAGCGAAAGTCAAATTATATTGTTATTGCAGAATTGACATATTCATATAACCGAAAAAATTGCACTTTCTTAGTTTCAGACTTAAAGTCGATTTTCTTGTAAATTGTATGTTAATTGCGTGAGCACTTCACTGCTTTAGCCGAAAAACATGAATTTTACTGATTTGAGCGAAAGTCAAATTATGTTGTTATTGCAGGATTAACAAATTAATATTACCGCAAAAGTTGCACTTTCTTAGTTTTAGACTTAAAGTCGATTTTCTTGTAAATTCTATGTCAATTGCGGTAGCACTGTACTGCTTAAGCCGCAAAACATCGATTTTACTGATTTGATCTAAAGTCAAACTTTCATATAATTTCAGGATTAACAAATTAATATAACCGAAAAGAGTGCACTTTCTTAGATTAAGACTTTAAGGCGATTTTCTTGTAAATTGTATATCAGTTGCGCGAGCGCTGTACTGCTTAAGCCGAAAACCATCAATTTTACTGGTTTGAGCGAAAGTCAAATTATATTGTTATTGTAGAATTGACATAACCGAAAAAATTGCACTTTTTTAGATTTAGACTTAAAGCCGATTTTCTTGTAAATTGTATGTTAAATACTTGAGCGCTGTACCGCTTAGGCCGAAACACATCAATTTTACTGATTTGATCTAAAGTCAAACTTTCATTTAATTTCAGGATTAACAAATTAATATAACCGAAAAAATTGCACTTTCTTAGATTAGACTTAAAGCCGATTTTCTTGTAAATTTTATGTCAGTTGCGTGAGCAGTGTACTGCTTAAGCCGAAAAACATGAATTTTACTGATTTGAACGAAAGTCAAATTATGTTGTTATTGCAGGATTAACATTTAATATTACCGCAAAAGTTACACTTTTTAATTGTAGACTTAAAGTCGATTTTCTTGTAAATTCTATGTCAATTGCAGTAGCACTGAACTGCTTAAGCCGCAAAACATCGATTTTACTGATTTGATCTAAAGTCAAACTTTCATATAATTTCAGGATTAACAAATTAATATTACCGCAAAAGTTGCACTTTCTTAGTTTTAGACTTAAAGTCGATTTTCTTGTAAATTTTATATCAATTGCGGTAGCACTGTACTGCTTAAGCCGCAAAACATCGATTTTACTGATTTGATCTAAAGTCAAACTTTCATATAATTTCAGGATTAACAAATTAATATAACCGAAAAAATTGCACTTTCTTAGATTAGACTTAAAGCCGATTTTCTTGTAAATTTTATATCAATTGCGGTAGCACTGTACTGCTTAAGCCGCAAAACATCGATTTTACTGATTTGATCTAAATTCAAACTTTCATATAATTTCAGGATTAACAAATTAATATAACCGAAAAAATTGCACTTTCTTAGATTAGACTTAAAGCCGATTTTCTTGTAAATTTTATATCAATTGCGGTAGCACTGTACTGCTTAAGCCGCAAAACATCGATTTTACTGATTTGATCTAAAGTCAAACTTTCATATAATTTCAGGATTAACAAATTAATATAACCGAAAAAATTGCACTTTCTTAGATTAAGACTTTAAGCCGATTTTCTTGTAAATTGTATATCAGTTGCGTGAGCTCTGTACTGCTTAAGCCGTAAAACATCAATTTTACTGGTTTGAGCGAAAGTCAAATTATATTGTTATTGCAGAATTGACATAACCGAAAAAATTGCACTTTTTTAGATTTAGACTTAAAGCCGATTTTCTTGTAAATTGTATATCAGTTGCGTGAGCATTGTACTGCTTAACCCGAAAAACATGAATTTTACTGATTTGATCTAAAGTCAAACTTTCATATAATTTCAGGATTAACAAATTAAAATAACCGAAAAAATTGCAATTTCTTAGGTTTAAAATTTAAGTCCATTTTCTTGTAAATTGTATATCAATTGCGGTAGCACTGTACTGCTTAAGCCGCAAAACATCGATTTTACTGATTTGATCTAAAGTCAAACTTTCATATAATTTCAGGATTAACAAATTAATATAACCGAAAAAATTGCACTTTCTTAGATTAGACTTAAAGCCGATTTTCTTGTAAATTGTATATCAGTTGCGTGAGCATTGTACTGCTTAAGCCGAAAAACATGAATTTTACTGATTTGAGCGAAAGTCAAATTATGTTGTTATTGCAGGATTAACAAATTAGTATTACCGCAAAAGTTTCACTTTCTTAGTTTTAGACTTAAAGTCGATTTTCTTGTAAATTGTATATCAATTGCGGTAGCACTGTACTGCTTAAGCCGCAAAACATCCATTTTACTGATTTGATCTAAAGTCAAACTTTCATATAATTTCAGGCTTAACAAATTAATATCACCGGAAAAAGTGCACTTTCTTAGATTAAGACTTTAAGCCGATTTTCTTGTAAATTGTATATCAGTTGCGTGAGCGCTGTACTGCTTAAGCCGTAAAACATCAATTTTACTGGTTTGAGCGAAAGTCAAATTATATTGTTATAGCAGAATTGACATAACCGAAAAAATTGCACTTTTTTAGATTTAGACTTAAAGCCGATTTTCTTGTAAATTGTATGTTAATTACTTGAGCGCTGTACCGCTTAGGCCGAAAAACATTAATTTTACTGGTTTGAGCGAAAGTCAAATTATATTGTTATTGCAGAATTGACATATTCATATAACCGAAAAAATTGCACTTTCTTAGTTTCAGACTTAAAGTCTGTACTGCTTAAGCCGTAAAACATCAATTTTACTGGTTTGAGCGAAAGTCAAATTATATTGTTATTGCAGAATTGACATAACCGAAAAAATTGCACTTTTTTAGATTTAGACTTAAAGCCGATTTTCTTGTAAATTGTATGTTAATTACTTGAGCGCTGTACCGCTTAGGCCGAAAAACATTAATTTTACTGGTTTGAGCGAAAGTCAAATTATATTGTTATTGCAGAATTGACATATTCATATAACCGAAAAAATTGCACTTTCTTAGTTTCAGACTTAAAGTCTGTACTGCTTAAGCCGTAAAACATCAATTTTACTGGTTTGAGCGAAAGTCAAATGATATTGTTATTGCAGAATTGACATATTCATATAACTGAAAAAATTGCACTTTCTTAGTTTCAGACTTAAAGTCGATTTTCTTGTAAATTGTATGTAAATTGCGTGAGCACTGTACTGCTTTAGCCGAAAAACATGAATTTTACTGATTTGAGCGAAAGTCAAATTATGTTGTTATTGCAGGATTAACAAATTAATATTACCGCAAAAGTTGCACTTTCTTAGTTGTAGACTTAAAGTCGATTTTCTTGTAAATTCTATGTCAATTGCGGTAGCACTGTACTGCTTAAGCCGCAAAACATCGATTTTTCTGATTTGATCTAAAGTCAAACTTTCATATAATTTCAGGATTAACAAATTAATATAACCGAAAAGAGTGCACTTTCTTAGATTAAGACTTAAAGGCGATTTTCTTGTAAATTGTATATCAGTTGCGCGAGCGCTGTACTGCTTAAGCCGAAAACCATCAATTTTACTGGTTTGAGCGAAAGTCAAATTATATTGTTATTGCAGAATTGACATATTCATATAACCGAAAAAATTGCACTTTCTTAGTTTCAGACTTAAAGTCTGTACTGCTTAAGCCGTAAAACATTAATTTTACTGGTTTGAGCGAAAGTCAAATTATATTGTTATTGCAGAATTGACATATTCATATAACCGAAAAAATTGCACTTTCTTAGTTTCAGACTTAAAGTCGATTTTCTTGTAAATTGTATGTTAATTGCGTGAGCACTTCACTGCTTTAGCCGAAAAACATGAATTTTACTGATTTGAGCGAATGTCAAATTATGTTGTTATTGCAGGATTAACAAATTAATATTACCGCAAAAGTTGCACTTTCTTAGTTGTAGACTTAAAGTCGATTTTCTTGTAAATTCTATGTCAATTGCGGTAGCACTGTACTGCTTAAGCCGCAAAACATCGATTTTACTGATTTGATCTAAAGTCAAACTTTCATATAATTTCAGGATTAACAAATTAATATAACCGAAAAAATTGCACTTTCTTAGATTAGACTTAAAGCCGATTTTCTTGTAAATTTTATATCAATTGCGGTAGCACTGTACTGCTTAAGCCGCAAAACATCGATTTTACTGATTTGATCTAAAGTCAAACTTTCATATAATTTCAGGATTAACAAATTAATATAACCGAAAAAATTGCACTTTCTTAGATTAGACTTAAAGCCGATTTTCTTGTAAATTTTATATCAATTGCGGTAGCACTGTACTGCTTAAGCCGCAAAACATCGATTTTACTGATTTGATCTAAAGTCAAACTTTCATATAATTTCAGGATTAACAAATTAATATAACCGAAAAAATTGCACTTTCTTAGATTAAGACTTTAAGCCGATTTTCTTGTAAATTGTATATCAGTTGCGTGAGCTCTGTACTGCTTAAGCCGTAAAACATCAATTTTACTGGTTTGAGCGAAAGTCAAATTATATTGTTATTGCAGAATTGACATAACCGAAAAAATTGCACTTTTTTAGATTTAGACTTAAAGCCGATTTTCTTGTAAATTGTATATCAGTTGCGTGAGCATTGTACTGCTTAAGCCGAAAAACATGAATTTTACTGATTTGATCTAAAGTCAAACTTTCATATAATTTCAGGATTAACAAATTAAAATAACCGAAAAAATTGCAATTTCTTAGGTTTAAAATTTAAGTCCATTTTCTTGTAAATTGTATATCAATTGCGGTAGCACTGTACTGCTTAAGCCGCAAAACATCGATTTTACTGATTTGATCTAAAGTCAAACTTTCATATAATTTCAGGATTAACAAATTAATATAACCGAAAAAATTGCAATTTCTTAGGTTTAAAATTTAAGTCCATTTTCTTGTAAATTGTATATCAATTGCGGTAGCACTGTACTGCTTAGGCCGCAAAACATCGATTTTACTGATTTGATCTAAAGTCAAACTTTCATATAATTTCAGGATTAACAAATTAATATAACCGAAAAAATTGCACTTTCTTAGATTAGACTTAAAGCCGATTTTCTTGTAAATTGTATATCAGTTGCGTGAGCATTGTACTGCTTAAGCCGAAAAACATGAATTTTACTGATTTGAGCGAAAGTCAAATTATGTTGTTATTGCAGGATTAACAAATTAGTATTACCGCAAAAGTTGCACTTTCTTAGTTTTAGACTTAAAGTCGATTTTCTTGTAAATTGTATATCAATTGCGGTAGCACTGTACTGCTTAAGCCGCAAAACATCCATTTTACTGATTTGATCTAAAGTCAAACTTTCATATAATTTCAGGCTTAACAAATTAATATCACCGGAAAAAGTGCACTTTCTTAGATTAAGACTTTAAGCCGATTTTCTTGTAAATTGTATATCAGTTGCGTGAGCGCTGTACTGCTTAAGCCGTAAAACATCAATTTTACTGGTTTGAGCGAAAGTCAAATTATATTGTTATTGCAGAATTGACATAACCGAAAAAATTGCACTTTTTTAGATTTAGACTTAAAGCCGATTTTCTTGTAAATTGTATGTTAATTACTTGAGCGCTGTACCGCTTAGGCCGAAAAACATTAATTTTACTGGTTTGAGCGAAAGTCAAATTATATTGTTATTGCAGAATTGACATATTCATGTAACCGAAAAAATTGCACTTTCTTAGTTTCAGACTTAAAGTCTGTACTGCTTAAGCCGTAAAACATCAATTTTACTGGTTTGAGCGAAAGTCAAATTATATTGTTATTGCAGAATTGACATAACCGAAAAAATTGCACTTTTTTAGATTTAGACTTAAAGCCGATTTTCTTGTAAATTGTATGTTAATTACTTGAGCGCTGTACCGCTTAGGCCGAAAAACATTAATTTTACTGGTTTGAGCGAAAGTCAAATTATATTGTTATTGCAGAATTGACATATTCATATAACCGAAAAAATTGCACTTTCTTAGTTTCAGACTTAAAGTCTGTACTGCTTAAGCCGTAAAACATCAATTTTACTGGTTTGAGCGAAAGTCAAATTATATTGTTATTGCAGAATTGACATATTCATATAACTGAAAAAATTGCACTTTCTTAGTTTCAGACTTAAAGTCGATTTTCTTGTAAATTGTATGTAAATTGCGTGAGCACTGTACTGCTTTAGCCGAAAAACATGAATTTTACTGATTTGAGCGAAAGTCAAATTATGTTGTTATTGCAGGATTAACAAATTAATATTACCGCAAAAGTTGCACTTTCTTAGTTGTAGACTTAAAGTCGATTTTCTTGTAAATTCTATGTCAATTGCGGTAGCACTGTACTGCTTAAGCCGCAAAACATCGATTTTACTGATTTGATCTAAAGTCAAACTTTCATATAATTTCAGGATTAACAAATTAATATAACCGAAAAGAGTGCACTTTCTTAGATTAAGACTTAAAGGCGATTTTCTTGTAAATTGTATATCAGTTGCGCGAGCGCTGTACTGCTTAAGCCGAAAACCATCAATTTTACTGGTTTGAGCGAAAGTCAAATTATATTGTTATTGCAGAATTGACATATTCATATAACCGAAAAAATTGCACTTTCTTAGTTTCAGACTTAAAGTCTGTACTGCTTAAGCCGTAAAACATTAATTTTACTGGTTTGAGCGAAAGTCAAATTATATTGTTATTGCAGAATTGACATATTCATATAACCGAAAAAATTGCACTTTCTTAGTTTCAGACTTAAAGTCGATTTTCTTGTAAATTGTATGTTAATTGCGTGAGCACTTCACTGCTTTAGCCGAAAAACATGAATTTTACTGATTTGAGCGAAAGTCAAATTATGTTGTTATTGCAGGATTAACAAATTAATATTACCGCAAAAGTTGCACTTTCTTAGTTTTAGACTTAAAGTCGATTTTCTTGTAAATTCTATGTCAATTGCGGTAGCACTGTACTGCTTAAGCCGCAAAACATCGATTTTACTGATTTGATCTAAAGTCAAACTTTCATATAATTTCAGGATTAACAAATTAATATAACCGAAAAGAGTGCACTTTCTTAGATTAAGACTTTAAGGCGATTTTCTTGTAAATTGTATATCAGTTGCGCGAGCGCTGTACTGCTTAAGCCGAAAACCATCAATTTTACTGGTTTGAGCGAAAGTCAAATTATATTGTTATTGTAGAATTGACATAACCGAAAAAATTGCACTTTTTTAGATTTAGACTTAAAGCCGATTTTCTTGTAAATTGTATGTTAAATACTTGAGCGCTGTACCGCTTAGGCCGAAACACATCAATTTTACTGATTTGATCTAAAGTCAAACTTTCATTTAATTTCAGGATTAACAAATTAATATAACCGAAAAAATTGCACTTTCTTAGATTAGACTTAAAGCCGATTTTCTTGTAAATTTTATGTCAGTTGCGTGAGCAGTGTACTGCTTAAGCCGAAAAACATGAATTTTACTGATTTGAACGAAAGTCAAATTATGTTGTTATTGCAGGATTAACATATTAATATTACCGCAAAAGTTGCACTTTTTAATTGTAGACTTAAAGTCGATTTTCTTGTAAATTCTATGTCAATTGCAGTAGCACTGAACTGCTTAAGCCGCAAAACATCGATTTTACTGATTTGATCTAAAGTCAAACTTTCATATAATTTCAGGATTAACAAATTAATATTACCGCAAAAGTTGCACTTTCTTAGTTTTAGACTTAAAGTCGATTTTCTTGTAAATTGTATGTCAATTGCGGTAGCACTGTACTGCTTAAGCCGCAAAACATCGATTTTACTGATTTGATCTAAAGTCAAACTTTCATATAATTTCAGGATTAACAAATTAATATAACCGAAAAAATTGCACTTTCTTAGATTAGACTTAAAGCCGATTTTCTTGTAAATTTTATATCAATTGCGGTAGCACTGTACTGCTTAAGCCGCAAAACATCTATTTTACTGATTTGATCTAAAGTCAAACTTTCATATAATTTCAGGCTTAACAAATTAATATAGCCGGAAAAAGTGCACTTTCTTAGATTAAGACTTTAAGCCGATTTTCTTGTAAATTGTATATCAGTTGCGTGAGCGCTGTACTGCTTAAGCCGTAAAACATCAATTTTACTGGTTTGAGCGAAAGTCAAATTATATTGTTATTGCAGAATTGACATAACCGAAAAAATTGCACTTTTTTAGATTTAGACTTAAAGCCGATTTTCTTGTAAATTGTATATCAGTTGCGTGAGCATTGTACTGCTTAAGCCGAAAAACATGAATTTTACTGATTTGATCTAAAGTCAAACTTTTATATAATTTCAGGATTAACAAATTTAAATAACCGAAAAAATTGCAATTTCTTAGGTTTAAAATTTAAGTCCATTTTCTTGTAAATTGTATATCAATTGCGGTAGCACTGTACTGCTTAGGCCGCAAAACATCGATTTTACTGATTTGATCTAAAGTCAAACTTTCATATAATTTCAGGATTAACAAATTAATATAACCGAAAAAATTGCACTTTCTTAGATTAGACTTAAAGCCGATTTTCTTGTAAATTGTATATCAGTTGCGTGAGCATTGTACTGCTTAAGCCGAAAAACATGAATTTTACTGATTTGAGCGAAAGTCAAATTATGTTGTTATTGCAGGATTAACAAATTAGTATTACCGCAAAAGTTGCACTTTCTTAGTTTTAGACTTAAAGTCGATTTTCTTGTAAATTGTATATCAATTGCGGTAGCACTGTACTGCTTAAGCCGCAAAACATCCATTTTACTGATTTGATCTAAAGTCAAACTTTCATATAATTTCAGGCTTAACAAATTAATATAACCGGAAAAAGTGCACTTTCTTAGATTAAGACTTTAAGCCGATTTTCTTGTAAATTGTATATCAGTTGCGTGAGCGCTGTACTGCTTAAGCCGTAAAACATCAATTTTACTGGTTTGAGCGAAAGTCAAATTATATTGTTATTGCAGAATTGACATATTCATATAACCGAAAAAATTGCACTTTCTTAGTTTCAGACTTAAAGTCTGTACTGCTTAAGCCGTAAAACATCAATTTTACTGGTTTGAGCGAAAGTCAAATTATATTGTTATTGCAGAATTGACATAACCGAAAAAATTGCACTTTTTTAGATTTAGACTTAAAGCCGATTTTCTTGTAAATTGTATGTTAATTACTTGAGCGCTGTACCGCTTAGGCCGAAAAACATTAATTTTACTGGTTTGAGCGAAAGTCAAATTATATTGTTATTGCAGAATTGACATATTCATATAACCGAAAAAATTGCACTTTCTTAGTTTCAGACTTAAAGTCTGTACTGCTTAAGCCGTAAAACATCAATTTTACTGGTTTGAGCGAAAGTCAAATTATATTGTTATTGCAGAATTGACATATTCATATAACCGAAAAAATTGCACTTTCTTAGTTTCAGACTTAAAGTCTGTACTGCTTAAGCCGTAAAACATCAATTTTACTGGTTTGAGCGAAAGTCAAATTATATTGTTATTGCAGAATTGACATAACCGAAAAAATTGCACTTTTTTAGATTTAGACTTAAAGCCGATTTTCTTGTAAATTGTATGTTAATTACTTGAGCGCTGTACCGCTTAGGCCGAAAAACATGAATTTTACTGATTTGAGCGAAAGTCAAATTATGTTGTTATTGCAGGATTAACAAATTAGTATTACCGCAAAAGTTGCACTTTCTTAGTTTTAGACTTAAAGTCGATTTTCTTGTAAATTGTATATCAATTGCGGTAGCACTGTACTGCTTAAGCCGCAAAACATCCATTTTACTGATTTGATCTAAAGTCAAACTTTCATATAATTTCAGGCTTAACAAATTAATATAACCGGAAAAAGTGCACTTTCTTAGATTAAGACTTTAAGCCGATTTTCTTGTAAATTGTATGTTAATTACTTGAGCGCTGTACCGCTTAGGCCGAAAAACATTAATTTTACTGGTTTGAGCGAAAGTCAAATTATATTGTTATTGCAGAATTGACATATTCATATAACCGAAAAAATTGCACTTTCTTAGTTTCAGACTTAAAGTCTGTACTGCTTAAGCCGTAAAACATCAATTTTACTGGTTTGAGCGAAAGTCAAATTATATTGTTATTGCAGAATTGACATAACCGAAAAAATTGCACTTTTTTAGATTTAGACTTAAAGCCGATTTTCTTGTAAATTGTATGTTAATTACTTGAGCGCTGTACCGCTTAGGCCGAAAAACATTAATTTTACTGGTTTGAGCGAAAGTCAAATTATATTGTTATTGCAGAATTGACATATTCATATAACCGAAAAAATTGCACTTTCTTAGTTTCAGACTTAAAGTCTGTACTGCTTAAGCCGTAAAACATAAATTTTACTGGTTTGAGCGAAAGTCAAATTATATTGTTATTGCAGAATTGACATACTCATATAACTGAAAAAATTGCACTTTCTTAGTTTCAGACTTAAAGTCGATTTTCTTGTAAATTGTATGTAAATTGCGTGAGCACTGTACTGCTTTAGCCGAAAAACATGAATTTTACTGATTTGAGCGAAAGTCAAATTATGTTGTTATTGCAGGATTAACAAATTAATATTACCGCAAAAGTTGCACTTTCTTAGTTGTAGACTTAAAGTCGATTTTCTTGTAAATTCTATGTCAATTGCGGTAGCACTGTACTGCTTAAGCCGCAAAACATCGATTTTACTGATTTGATCTAAAGTCAAACTTTCATATAATTTCATAATTAACAAATTAATATAACCGAAAAGAGTGCACTTTCTTAGATTAAGACTTAAAGGCGATTTTCTTGTAAATTGTATATCAGTTGCGCGAGCGCTGTACTGCTTAAACCGAAAACCATCAATTTTACTGGTTTGAGCGAAAGTCAAATTATATTGTTATTGCAGAATTGACATATTCATATAACCGAAAAAATTGCACTTTCTTAGTTTCAGACTTAAAGTCTGTACTGCTTAAGCCGTAAAACATTAATTTTACTGGTTTGAGCGAAAGTCAAATTATATTGTTATTGCAGAATTGACATATTCATATAACCGAAAAAATTGCACTTTCTTAGTTTCAGACTTAAAGTCGATTTTCTTGTAAATTGTATGTAAATTGCGTGAGCACTTTACTGCTTTAGCCGAAAAACATGAATTTTACTGATTTGAGCGAAAGTCAAATTATGTTGTTATTGCAGGATTAACAAATTAATATTACCGCAAAAGTTGCACTTTCTTAGTTGTAGACTTAAAGTCGATTTTCTTGTAAATTCTATGTCAATTGCGGTAGCACTGTACTGCTTAAGCCGCAAAACATCGATTTTACTGATTTGATCTAAAGTCAAACTTTCATATAATTTCAGGATTAACAAATTAATATAACCGAAAAGAGTGCACTTTCTTAGATTAAGACTTAAAGGCGATTTTCTTGTAAATTGTATATCAGTTGCGCGAGCGCTGTACTGCTTAAACCGAAAACCATCAATTTTACTGGTTTGAGCGAAAGTCAAATTATATTGTTATTGCAGAATTGACATATTCATATAACCGAAAAAATTACACTTTCTTAGTTTCAGACTTAAAGTCTGTACTGCTTAAGCCGTAAAACATTAATTTTACTGGTTTGAGCGAAAGTCAAATTATATTGTTATTGCAGAATTGACATATTCATATAACCGAAAAAATTGCACTTTCTTAGTTTCAGACTTAAAGTCGATTTTCTTGTAAATTGTATGTAAATTGCGTGAGCACTTTACTGCTTTAGCCGAAAAACATGAATTTTACTGATTTGAGCGAAAGTCAAATTATGTTGTTATTGCAGGATTAACAAATTAATATTACCGCAAAAGTTGCACTTTCTTAGTTGTAGACTTAAAGTCGATTTTCTTGTAAATTCTATGTCAATTGCGGTAGCACTGTACTGCTTAAGCCGCAAAACATCGATTTTACTGATTTGATCTAAAGTCAAACTTTCATATAATTTCAGGATTAACAAATTAATATAACCGAAAAGAGTGCACTTTCTTAGATTAAGACTTTAAGGCGATTTTCTTGTAAATTGTATATCAGTTGCGCGAGCGCTGTACTGCTTAAGCCGAAAACCATCAATTTTACTGGTTTGAGCGAAAGTCAAATTATATTGTTATTGCAGAATTGACATATTCATATAACCGAAAAAATTACACTTTCTTAGTTTCAGACTTAAAGTCTGTACTGCTTAAGCCGTAAAACATTAATTTTACTGGTTTGAGCGAAAGTCAAATTATATTGTTATTGCAGAATTGACATATTCATATAACCGAAAAAATTGCACTTTCTTAGTTTCAGACTTAAAGTCGATTTTCTTGTAAATTGTATGTAAATTGCGTGAGCACTTTACTGCTTTAGCCGAAAAACATGAATTTTACTGATTTGAGCGAAAGTCAAATTATGTTGTTATTGCAGGATTAACAAATTAATATTACCGCAAAAGTTGCACTTTCTTAGTTGTAGACTTAAAGTCGATTTTCTTGTAAATTCTATGTCAATTGCGGTAGCACTGTACTGCTTAAGCCGCAAAACATCCATTTTACTGATTTGATCTAAAGTCAAACTTTCATATAATTTCAGGCTTAACAAATTAATATAACCGGAAAAAGTGCACTTTCTTAGATTAAGACTTTAAGCCGATTTTCTTGTAAATTGTATATCAGTTGCGTGAGCGCTGTACTGCTTAAGCCGTAAAACATCAATTTTACTGGTTTGAGCGAAAGTCAAATTATATTGTTATTGCAGAATTGACATAACCGAAAAAATTGCACTTTTTTAGATTTAGACTTAAAGCCGATTTTCTTGTAAATTGTATATCAGTTGCGTGAGCATTGTACTGCTTAAGCCGAAAAACATGAATTTTACTGATTTGATCTAAAGTCAAACTTTTATATAATTTCAGGATTAACAAATTTAAATAACCGAAAAAATTGCAATTTCTTAGGTTTAAAATTTAAGTCCATTTTCTTGTAAATTGTATATCAATTGCGGTAGCACTGTACTGCTTAGGCCGCAAAACATCGATTTTACTGATTTGATCTAAAGTCAAACTTTCATATAATTTCAGGATTAACAAATTAATATAACCGAAAAAATTGCACTTTCTTAGATTAGACTTAAAGCCGATTTTCTTGTAAATTGTATATCAGTTGCGTGAGCATTGTACTGCTTAAGCCGAAAAACATGAATTTTACTGATTTGATCTAAAGTCAAACTTTTATATAATTTCAGGATTAACAAATTTAAATAACCGAAAAAATTGCAATTTCTTAGGTTTAAAATTTAAGTCCATTTTCTTGTAAATTGTATATCAATTGCGGTAGCACTGTACTGCTTAGGCCGCAAAACATCGATTTTACTGATTTGATCTAAAGTCAAACTTTCATATAATTTCAGGCTTAACAAATTAATATAACCGGAAAAAGTGCACTTTCTTAGATTAAGACTTTAAGCCGATTTTCTTGTAAATTTTATATCAATTGCGGTAGCACTGTACTGCTTAAGCCGCAAAACATCTATTTTACTGATTTGATCTAAAGTCAAACTTTCATATAATTTCAGGCTTAACAAATTAATATAGCCGGAAAAAGTGCACTTTCTTAGATTAAGACTTTAAGCCGATTTTCTTGTAAATTGTATATCAGTTGCGTGAGCGCTGTACTGCTTAAGCCGTAAAACATCAATTTTACTGGTTTGAGCGAAAGTCAAATTATATTGTTATTGCAGAATTGACATAACCGAAAAAATTGCACTTTTTTAGATTTAGACTTAAAGCCGATTTTCTTGTAAATTGTATATCAGTTGCGTGAGCATTGTACTGCTTAAGCCGAAAAACATGAATTTTACTGATTTGATCTAAAGTCAAACTTTTATATAATTTCAGGATTAACAAATTTAAATAACCGAAAAAATTGCAATTTCTTAGGTTTAAAATTTAAGTCCATTTTCTTGTAAATTGTATATCAATTGCGGTAGCACTGTACTGCTTAGGCCGCAAAACATCGATTTTACTGATTTGATCTAAAGTCAAACTTTCATATAATTTCAGGATTAACAAATTAATATAACCGAAAAAATTGCACTTTCTTAGATTAGACTTAAAGCCGATTTTCTTGTAAATTGTATATCAGTTGCGTGAGCATTGTACTGCTTAAGCCGAAAAACATGAATTTTACTGATTTGAGCGAAAGTCAAATTATGTTGTTATTGCAGGATTAACAAATTAGTATTACCGCAAAAGTTGCACTTTCTTAGTTTTAGACTTAAAGTCGATTTTCTTGTAAATTGTATATCAATTGCGGTAGCACTGTACTGCTTAAGCCGCAAAACATCCATTTTACTGATTTGATCTAAAGTCAAACTTTCATATAATTTCAGGCTTAACAAATTAATATAACCGGAAAAAGTGCACTTTCTTAGATTAAGACTTTAAGCCGATTTTCTTGTAAATTGTATATCAGTTGCGTGAGCGCTGTACTGCTTAAGCCGTAAAACATCAATTTTACTGGTTTGAGCGAAAGTCAAATTATATTGTTATTGCAGAATTGACATATTCATATAACCGAAAAAATTGCACTTTCTTAGTTTCAGACTTAAAGTCTGTACTGCTTAAGCCGTAAAACATCAATTTTACTGGTTTGAGCGAAAGTCAAATTATATTGTTATTGCAGAATTGACATAACCGAAAAAATTGCACTTTTTTAGATTTAGACTTAAAGCCGATTTTCTTGTAAATTGTATGTTAATTACTTGAGCGCTGTACCGCTTAGGCCGAAAAACATTAATTTTACTGGTTTGAGCGAAAGTCAAATTATATTGTTATTGCAGAATTGACATATTCATATAACCGAAAAAATTGCACTTTCTTAGTTTCAGACTTAAAGTCTGTACTGCTTAAGCCGTAAAACATCAATTTTACTGGTTTGAGCGAAAGTCAAATTATATTGTTATTGCAGAATTGACATATTCATATAACCGAAAAAATTGCACTTTCTTAGTTTCAGACTTAAAGTCTGTACTGCTTAAGCCGTAAAACATCAATTTTACTGGTTTGAGCGAAAGTCAAATTATATTGTTATTGCAGAATTGACATAACCGAAAAAATTGCACTTTTTTAGATTTAGACTTAAAGCCGATTTTCTTGTAAATTGTATGTTAATTACTTGAGCGCTGTACCGCTTAGGCCGAAAAACATGAATTTTACTGATTTGAGCGAAAGTCAAATTATGTTGTTATTGCAGGATTAACAAATTAGTATTACCGCAAAAGTTGCACTTTCTTAGTTTTAGACTTAAAGTCGATTTTCTTGTAAATTGTATATCAATTGCGGTAGCACTGTACTGCTTAAGCCGCAAAACATCCATTTTACTGATTTGATCTAAAGTCAAACTTTCATATAATTTCAGGCTTAACAAATTAATATAACCGGAAAAAGTGCACTTTCTTAGATTAAGACTTTAAGCCGATTTTCTTGTAAATTGTATGTTAATTACTTGAGCGCTGTACCGCTTAGGCCGAAAAACATTAATTTTACTGGTTTGAGCGAAAGTCAAATTATATTGTTATTGCAGAATTGACATATTCATATAACCGAAAAAATTGCACTTTCTTAGTTTCAGACTTAAAGTCTGTACTGCTTAAGCCGTAAAACATCAATTTTACTGGTTTGAGCGAAAGTCAAATTATATTGTTATTGCAGAATTGACATAACCGAAAAAATTGCACTTTTTTAGATTTAGACTTAAAGCCGATTTTCTTGTAAATTGTATGTTAATTACTTGAGCGCTGTACCGCTTAGGCCGAAAAACATTAATTTTACTGGTTTGAGCGAAAGTCAAATTATATTGTTATTGCAGAATTGACATATTCATATAACCGAAAAAATTGCACTTTCTTAGTTTCAGACTTAAAGTCTGTACTGCTTAAGCCGTAAAACATAAATTTTACTGGTTTGAGCGAAAGTCAAATTATATTGTTATTGCAGAATTGACATACTCATATAACTGAAAAAATTGCACTTTCTTAGTTTCAGACTTAAAGTCGATTTTCTTGTAAATTGTATGTAAATTGCGTGAGCACTGTACTGCTTTAGCCGAAAAACATGAATTTTACTGATTTGAGCGAAAGTCAAATTATGTTGTTATTGCAGGATTAACAAATTAATATTACCGCAAAAGTTGCACTTTCTTAGTTGTAGACTTAAAGTCGATTTTCTTGTAAATTCTATGTCAATTGCGGTAGCACTGTACTGCTTAAGCCGCAAAACATCGATTTTACTGATTTGATCTAAAGTCAAACTTTCATATAATTTCATAATTAACAAATTAATATAACCGAAAAGAGTGCACTTTCTTAGATTAAGACTTAAAGGCGATTTTCTTGTAAATTGTATATCAGTTGCGCGAGCGCTGTACTGCTTAAACCGAAAACCATCAATTTTACTGGTTTGAGCGAAAGTCAAATTATATTGTTATTGCAGAATTGACATATTCATATAACCGAAAAAATTGCACTTTCTTAGTTTCAGACTTAAAGTCTGTACTGCTTAAGCCGTAAAACATTAATTTTACTGGTTTGAGCGAAAGTCAAATTATATTGTTATTGCAGAATTGACATATTCATATAACCGAAAAAATTGCACTTTCTTAGTTTCAGACTTAAAGTCGATTTTCTTGTAAATTGTATGTAAATTGCGTGAGCACTTTACTGCTTTAGCCGAAAAACATGAATTTTACTGATTTGAGCGAAAGTCAAATTATGTTGTTATTGCAGGATTAACAAATTAATATTACCGCAAAAGTTGCACTTTCTTAGTTGTAGACTTAAAGTCGATTTTCTTGTAAATTCTATGTCAATTGCGGTAGCACTGTACTGCTTAAGCCGCAAAACATCGATTTTACTGATTTGATCTAAAGTCAAACTTTCATATAATTTCAGGATTAACAAATTAATATAACCGAAAAGAGTGCACTTTCTTAGATTAAGACTTAAAGGCGATTTTCTTGTAAATTGTATATCAGTTGCGCGAGCGCTGTACTGCTTAAACCGAAAACCATCAATTTTACTGGTTTGAGCGAAAGTCAAATTATATTGTTATTGCAGAATTGACATATTCATATAACCGAAAAAATTACACTTTCTTAGTTTCAGACTTAAAGTCTGTACTGCTTAAGCCGTAAAACATTAATTTTACTGGTTTGAGCGAAAGTCAAATTATATTGTTATTGCAGAATTGACATATTCATATAACCGAAAAAATTGCACTTTCTTAGTTTCAGACTTAAAGTCGATTTTCTTGTAAATTGTATGTAAATTGCGTGAGCACTTTACTGCTTTAGCCGAAAAACATGAATTTTACTGATTTGAGCGAAAGTCAAATTATGTTGTTATTGCAGGATTAACAAATTAATATTACCGCAAAAGTTGCACTTTCTTAGTTGTAGACTTAAAGTCGATTTTCTTGTAAATTCTATGTCAATTGCGGTAGCACTGTACTGCTTAAGCCGCAAAACATCGATTTTACTGATTTGATCTAAAGTCAAACTTTCATATAATTTCAGGATTAACAAATTAATATAACCGAAAAGAGTGCACTTTCTTAGATTAAGACTTTAAGGCGATTTTCTTGTAAATTGTATATCAGTTGCGCGAGCGCTGTACTGCTTAAGCCGAAAACCATCAATTTTACTGGTTTGAGCGAAAGTCAAATTATATTGTTATTGTAGAATTGACATAACCGAAAAAATTGCACTTTTTTAGATTTAGACTTAAAGCCGATTTTCTTGTAAATTGTATGTTAAATACTTGAGCGCTGTACCGCTTAGGCCGAAACACATCAATTTTACTGATTTGATCTAAAGTCAAACTTTCATTTAATTTCAGGATTAACAAATTAATATAACCGAAAAAATTGCACTTTCTTAGATTAGACTTAAAGCCGATTTTCTTGTAAATTTTATGTCAGTTGCGTGAGCAGTGTACTGCTTAAGCCGAAAAACATGAATTTTACTGATTTGAACGAAAGTCAAATTATGTTGTTATTGCAGGATTAACATATTAATATTACCGCAAAAGTTGCACTTTTTAATTGTAGACTTAAAGTCGATTTTCTTGTAAATTCTATGTCAATTGCAGTAGCACTGAACTGCTTAAGCCGCAAAACATCGATTTTACTGATTTGATCTAAAGTCAAACTTTCATATAATTTCAGGATTAACAAATTAATATTACCGCAAAAGTTGCACTTTCTTAGTTTTAGACTTAAAGTCGATTTTCTTGTAAATTGTATGTCAATTGCGGTAGCACTGTACTGCTTAAGCCGCAAAACATCGATTTTACTGATTTGATCTAAAGTCAAACTTTCATATAATTTCAGGATTAACAAATTAATATAACTGAAAAAATTGCACTTTCTTAGATTAGACTTAAAGCCGATTTTCTTGTAAATTTTATATCAATTGCGGTAGCACTGTACTGCTTAACCCGCAAAACATCTATTTTACTGATTTGATCTAAAGTCAAACTTTCATATAATTTCAGGCTTAACAAATTAATATAGCCGGAAAAAGTGCACTTTCTTAGATTAAGACTTTAAGCCGATTTTCTTGTAAATTGTATATCAGTTGCGTGAGCGCTGTACTGCTTAAGCCGTAAAACATGAATTTTACTGGTTTGAGCGAAAGTCAAATTATATTGTTATTGCAGAATTGACATAGCCGAAAAAATTGCACTTTTTTAGATTTAGACTTAAAGCCGATTTTCTTGTAAATTGTATATCAGTTGCGGTAGCACTGTACCGCTTAAGCCGCAAAACATCTATTTTACTGATTTGATCTAAAGTCAAACTTTCATATAATTTCAAGATTAACAAATTTAAATAACCGAAAAAATTGCAATTTCTTAGGTTTAAAATTTAAGTCCATTTTCTTGTAAATTGTATATCAATTGCGGTAGCACTGTACTGCTTAAGCCGCAAAACATCGATTTTACTGATTTGATCTAAAGTCAAACTTTCATATAATTTCAGGATTAACAAATTAATATAACCGAAAAAATTGCACTTTCTTAGATTAGACTTAAAGCCGATTTTCTTGTAAATTGTATATCAGTTGCGTGAGCATTGTACTGCTTAAGCCGAAAAACATGAATTTTACTGATTTGAGCGAAAGTCAAATTATGTTGTTATTGCAGGATTAACAAATTAGTATTACCGCAAAAGTTGCACTTTCTTAGTTTTAGACTTAAAGTCGATTTTCTTGTAAATTGTATATCAATTGCGGTAGCACTGTACTGCTTAAGCCGCAAAACATCCATTTTACTGATTTGATCTAAAGTCAAACTTTCATATAATTTCAGGCTTAACAAATTAATATAACCGGAAAAAGTGCACTTTCTTAGATTAAGACTTTAAGCCGATTTTCTTGTAAATTGTATATCAGTTGCGTGAGCGCTGTACTGCTTAAGCCGTAAAACATCAATTTTACTGGTTTGAGCGAAAGTCAAATTATATTGTTATTGCAGAATTGACATAACCGAAAAAATTGCACTTTTTTAGATTTAGACTTAAAGCCGATTTTCTTGTAAATTGTATGTTAATTACTTGAGCGCTGTACCGCTTAGGCCGAAAAACATTAATTTTACTGGTTTGAGCGAAAGTCAAATTATATTGTTATTGCAGAATTGACATATTCATATAACCGAAAAAATTGCACTTTCTTAGTTTCAGACTTAAAGTCTGTACTGCTTAAGCCGTAAAACATCAATTTTACTGGTTTGAGCGAAAGTCAAATTATATTGTTATTGCAGAATTGACATATTCATATAACCGAAAAAATTGCACATTCTTAGTTTCAGACTTAAAGTCGATTTTCTTGTAAATTGTATGTAAATTGCGTGAGCACTGTACTGCTTTAGCCGAAAAACATGAATTTTACTGATTTGAGCGAAAGTCAAATTATGTTGTTATTGCAGGATTAACAAATTAATATTACCGCAAAAGTTGCACTTTCTTAGTTGTAGACTTAAAGTCGATTTCCTTGTAAATTCTATGTCAATTGCGGTAGCACTGTACTGCTTAAGCCGCAAAACATCGATTTTACTGATTTGATCTAAAGTCAAACTTTCATATAATTTCAGGATTAACAAATTAATATAACCGAAAAGAGTGCACTTTCTTAGATTAAGACTTAAAGGCGATTTTCTTGTAAATTGTATATCAGTTGCGCGAGCGCTGTACTGCTTAAGCCGAAAACCATCAATTTTACTGGTTTGAGCGAAAGTCAAATTATATTGTTATTGCAGAATTGACATATTCATATAACCGAAAAAATTGCACTTTCTTAGTTTCAGACTTAAAGTCTGTACTGCTTAAGCCGTAAAACATTAATTTTACTGGTTTGAGCGAAAGTCAAATTATATTGTTATTGCAGAATTGACATATTCATATAACCGAAAAAATTGCACTTTCTTAGTTTCAGACTTAAAGTCGATTTTCTTGTCAATTGTATGTAAATTGCGTGAGCACTTTACTGCTTTAGCCGAAAAACATGAATTTTACTGATTTGAGCGAAAGTCAAATTATGTTGTTATTGCAGGATTAACAAATTAATATTACCGCAAAAGTTGCACTTTCTTAGTTGTAGACTTAAAGTCGATTTTCTTGTAAATTCTATGTCAATTGCGGTAGCACTGTACTGCTTAAGCCGCAAAACATCGATTTTACTGATTTGATCTAAAGTCAAACTTTCATATAATTTCAGGATTAACAAATTAATATAACCGAAAAGAGTGCACTTTCTTAGATTAAGACTTAAAGGCGATTTTTTTGTAAATTGTATATCAGTTGCGCGAGCGCTGTACTGCTTAAGCCGAAAACCATCAATTTTACTGGTTTGAGCGAAAGTCAAATTATATTGTTATTGTAGAATTGACATAACCGAAAAAATTGCACTTTTTTAGATTTAGACTTAAAGCCGATTTTCTTGTAAATTGTATGTTAAATACTTGAGCGCTGTACCGCTTAGGCCGAAACACATCAATTTTACTGATTTGATCTAAAGTCAAACTTTCATTTAATTTCAGGATTAACAAATTAATATAACCGAAAAAATTGCACTTTCTTAGATTAGACTTAAAGCCGATTTTCTTGTAAATTTTATGTCAGTTGCGTGAGCAGTGTACTGCTTAAGCCGAAAAACATGAATTTTACTGATTTGAACGAAAGTCAAATTATGTTGTTATTGCAGGATTAACATATTAATATTACCGCAAAAGTTGCACTTTTTAATTGTAGACTTAAAGTCGATTTTCTTGTAAATTCTATGTCAATTGCAGTAGCACTGAACTGCTTAAGCCGCAAAACATCGATTTTACTGATTTGATCTAAAGTCAAACTTTCATATAATTTCAGGATTAACAAATTAATATTACCGCAAAAGTTGCACTTTCTTAGTTTTAGACTTAAAGTCGATTTTCTTGTAAATTGTATGTCAATTGCGGTAGCACTGTACTGCTTAAGCCGCAAAACATCTATTTTACTGATTTGATCTAAAGTCAAACTTTCATATAATTTCAGGATTAACAAATTAATATTACCGCAAAAGTTGCACTTTCTTAGTTTTAGACTTAAAGTCGATTTTCTTGTAAATTCTATGTCAATTGCAGTAGCACTGAACTGCTTAAGCCGCAAAACATCGATTTTACTGATTTGATCTAAAGTCAAACTTTCATATAATTTCAGGATTAAAAAATTAATATAACCGAAAAAATTGCACTTTCTTAGATTAGACTTAAAGCCGATTTTCTTGTAAATTTTATATCAATTGCGGTAGCACTGTACCGCTTAAGCCGCAAAACATCTATTTTACTGATTTGATCTAAAGTCAAACTTTCATATAATTTCAGGCTTAACAAATTAATATAGCCGGAAAACGTGCACTTTCTTAGATAAAGACTTTAAGCCGATTTTCTTGTAAATTGTATATCAGTTGCGTGAGCGCTGTACTGCTTAAGCCGTAAAACATCAATTTTACTGGTTTGAGCGAAAGTCAAATTATATTGTTATTGCAGAATTGACATAACCGAAAAAATTGCACTTTTTTAGATTTAGACTTAAAGCCGATTTTCTTGTAAATTGTATATCAGTTGCGTGAGCATTGTACTGCTTAAGCCGAAAAACATGAATTTTACTGATTTGATCTAAAGTCAAACTTTCATATAATTTCAGGATTAACAAATTAAAATAACCGAAAAAATTGCAATTTCTTAGGTTTAAAATTTAAGTCCATTTTCTTGTAAATTGTATATCAATTGCGGTAGCACTGTACTGCTTAAGCCGCAAAACATCGATTTTACTGATTTGATCTAAAGTCAAACTTTCATATAATTTCAGGATTAACAAATTAATATAACCGAAAAAATTGCACTTTCTTAGATTAGACTTAAAGCCGATTTTCTTGTAAATTGTATATCAGTTGCGTGAGCATTGTACTGCTTAAGCCGAAAAACATGAATTTTACTGATTTGAGCGAAAGTCAAATTATGTTGTTATTGCAGGATTAACAAATTAGTATTACCGCAAAAGTTGCACTTTCTTAGTTTTAGACTTAAAGTCGATTTTCTTGTAAATTGTATATCAATTGCGGTAGCACTGTACTGCTTAAGCCGCAAAACATCCATTTTACTGATTTGATCTAAAGTCAAACTTTCATATAATTTCAGGCTTAACAAATTAATATAACCGGAAAAAGTGCACTTTCTTAGATTAAGACTTAAAGGCGATTTTCTTGTAAATTGTATATCAGTTGCGTGAGCGCTGTACTGCTTAAGCCGAAAAACATCAATTTTACTGGTTTGAGCGAAAGTCAAATTATATTGTTATTGTAGAATTGACATAACCGAAAAAATTGCACTTTTTTAGATTTAGACTTAAAGCCGATTTTCTTGTAAATTGTATGTTAAATACTTGAGCGCTGTACCGCTTAGGCCGAAACACATCAATTTTACTGATTTGATCTAAAGTCAAACTTTCATTTAATTTCAGGATTAACAAATTAATATAACCGAAAAAATTGCACTTTCTTAGATTAGACTTAAAGCCGATTTTCTTGTAAATTTTATGTCAGTTGCGTGAGCAGTGTACTGCTTAAGCCGAAAAACATGAATTTTACTGATTTGAACGAAAGTCAAATTATGTTGTTATTGCAGGATTAACATATTAATATTACCGCAAAAGTTGCACTTTTTAATTGTAGACTTAAAGTCGATTTTCTTGTAAATTCTATGTCAATTGCAGTAGCACTGAACTGCTTAAGCCGCAAAACATCGATTTTACTGATTTGATCTAAAGTCAAACTTTCATATAATTTCAGGATTAACAAATTAATATTACCGCAAAAGTTGCACTTTCTTAGTTTTAGACTTAAAGTCGATTTTCTTGTAAATTGTATGTCAATTGCGGTAGCACTGTACTGCTTAAGCCGCAAAACATCGATTTTACTGATTTGATCTAAAGTCAAACTTTCATATAATTTCAGGATTAACAAATTAATATAACTGAAAAAATTGCACTTTCTTAGATTAGACTTAAAGCCGATTTTCTTGTAAATTTTATATCAATTGCGGTAGCACTGTACTGCTTAACCCGCAAAACATCTATTTTACTGATTTGATCTAAAGTCAAACTTTCATATAATTTCAGGCTTAACAAATTAATATAGCCGGAAAAAGTGCACTTTCTTAGATTAAGACTTTAAGCCGATTTTCTTGTAAATTGTATATCAGTTGCGTGAGCGCTGTACTGCTTAAGCCGTAAAACATGAATTTTACTGGTTTGAGCGAAAGTCAAATTATATTGTTATTGCAGAATTGACATAGCCGAAAAAATTGCACTTTTTTAGATTTAGACTTAAAGCCGATTTTCTTGTAAATTGTATATCAGTTGCGGTAGCACTGTACCGCTTAAGCCGCAAAACATCTATTTTACTGATTTGATCTAAAGTCAAACTTTCATATAATTTCAGGATTAACAAATTTAAATAACCGAAAAAATTGCAATTTCTTAGGTTTAAAATTTAAGTCCATTTTCTTGTAAATTGTATATCAATTGCGGTAGCACTGTACTGCTTAAGCCGCAAAACATCGATTTTACTGATTTGATCTAAAGTCAAACTTTCATATAATTTCAGGATTAACAAATTAATATAACCGAAAAAATTGCACTTTCTTAGATTAGACTTAAAGCCGATTTTCTTGTAAATTGTATATCAGTTGCGTGAGCATTGTACTGCTTAAGCCGAAAAACATGAATTTTACTGATTTGAGCGAAAGTCAAATTATGTTGTTATTGCAGGATTAACAAATTAGTATTACCGCAAAAGTTGCACTTTCTTAGTTTTAGACTTAAAGTCGATTTTCTTGTAAATTGTATATCAATTGCGGTAGCACTGTACTGCTTAAGCCGCAAAACATCCATTTTACTGATTTGATCTAAAGTCAAACTTTCATATAATTTCAGGCTTAACAAATTAATATAACCGGAAAAAGTGCACTTTCTTAGATTAAGACTTTAAGCCGATTTTCTTGTAAATTGTATATCAGTTGCGTGAGCGCTGTACTGCTTAAGCCGTAAAACATCAATTTTACTGGTTTGAGCGAAAGTCAAATTATATTGTTATTGCAGAATTGACATAACCGAAAAAATTGCACTTTTTTAGATTTAGACTTAAAGCCGATTTTCTTGTAAATTGTATGTTAATTACTTGAGCGCTGTACCGCTTAGGCCGAAAAACATTAATTTTACTGGTTTGAGCGAAAGTCAAATTATATTGTTATTGCAGAATTGACATATTCATATAACCGAAAAAATTGCACTTTCTTAGTTTCAGACTTAAAGTCTGTACTGCTTAAGCCGTAAAACATCAATTTTACTGGTTTGAGCGAAAGTCAAATTATATTGTTATTGCAGAATTGACATATTCATATAACCGAAAAAATTGCACATTCTTAGTTTCAGACTTAAAGTCGATTTTCTTGTAAATTGTATGTAAATTGCGTGAGCACTGTACTGCTTTAGCCGAAAAACATGAATTTTACTGATTTGAGCGAAAGTCAAATTATGTTGTTATTGCAGGATTAACAAATTAATATTACCGCAAAAGTTGCACTTTCTTAGTTGTAGACTTAAAGTCGATTTCCTTGTAAATTCTATGTCAATTGCGGTAGCACTGTAGTGCTTAAGCCGCAAAACATCGATTTTACTGATTTGATCTAAAGTCAAACTTTCATATAATTTCAGGATTAACAAATTAATATAACCGAAAAAATTGCACTTTCTTAGATTAGACTTAAAGCCGATTTTCTTGTAAATTTTATGTCAGTTGCGTGAGCAGTGTACTGCTTAAGCCGAAAAACATGAATTTTACTGATTTGAACGAAAGTCAAATTATGTTGTTATTGCAGGATTAACATATTAATATTACCGCAAAAGTTGCACTTTTTAATTGTAGACTTAAAGTCGATTTTCTTGTAAATTCTATGTCAATTGCAGTAGCACTGAACTGCTTAAGCCGCAAAACATCGATTTTACTGATTTGATCTAAAGTCAAACTTTCATATAATTTCAGGATTAACAAATTAATATTACCGCAAAAGTTGCACTTTCTTAGTTTTAGACTTAAAGTCGATTTTCTTGTAAATTGTATGTCAATTGCGGTAGCACTGTACTGCTTAAGCCGCAAAACATCGATTTTACTGATTTGATCTAAAGTCAAACTTTCATATAATTTCAGGATTAACAAATTAATATAACTGAAAAAATTGCACTTTCTTAGATTAGACTTAAAGCCGATTTTCTTGTAAATTTTATATCAATTGCGGTAGCACTGTACTGCTTAACCCGCAAAACATCTATTTTACTGATTTGATCTAAAGTCAAACTTTCATATAATTTCAGGCTTAACAAATTAATATAGCCGGAAAAAGTGCACTTTCTTAGATTAAGACTTTAAGCCGATTTTCTTGTAAATTGTATATCAGTTGCGTGAGCGCTGTACTGCTTAAGCCGTAAAACATGAATTTTACTGGTTTGAGCGAAAGTCAAATTATATTGTTATTGCAGAATTGACATAGCCGAAAAAATTGCACTTTTTTAGATTTAGACTTAAAGCCGATTTTCTTGTAAATTGTATATCAGTTGCGGTAGCACTGTACCGCTTAAGCCGCAAAACATCTATTTTACTGATTTGATCTAAAGTCAAACTTTCATATAATTTCAGGATTAACAAATTTAAATAACCGAAAAAATTGCAATTTCTTAGGTTTAAAATTTAAGTCCATTTTCTTGTAAATTGTATATCAATTGCGGTAGCACTGTACTGCTTAAGCCGCAAAACATCGATTTTACTGATTTGATCTAAAGTCAAACTTTCATATAATTTCAGGATTAACAAATTAATATAACCGAAAAAATTGCACTTTCTTAGATTAGACTTAAAGCCGATTTTCTTGTAAATTGTATATCAGTTGCGTGAGCATTGTACTGCTTAAGCCGAAAAACATGAATTTTACTGATTTGAGCGAAAGTCAAATTATGTTGTTATTGCAGGATTAACAAATTAGTATTACCGCAAAAGTTGCACTTTCTTAGTTTTAGACTTAAAGTCGATTTTCTTGTAAATTGTATATCAATTGCGGTAGCACTGTACTGCTTAAGCCGCAAAACATCCATTTTACTGATTTGATCTAAAGTCAAACTTTCATATAATTTCAGGCTTAACAAATTAATATAACCGGAAAAAGTGCACTTTCTTAGATTAAGACTTTAAGCCGATTTTCTTGTAAATTGTATATCAGTTGCGTGAGCGCTGTACTGCTTAAGCCGTAAAACATCAATTTTACTGGTTTGAGCGAAAGTCAAATTATATTGTTATTGCAGAATTGACATAACCGAAAAAATTGCACTTTTTTAGATTTAGACTTAAAGCCGATTTTCTTGTAAATTGTATGTTAATTACTTGAGCGCTGTACCGCTTAGGCCGAAAAACATTAATTTTACTGGTTTGAGCGAAAGTCAAATTATATTGTTATTGCAGAATTGACATATTCATATAACCGAAAAAATTGCACTTTCTTAGTTTCAGACTTAAAGTCTGTACTGCTTAAGCCGTAAAACATCAATTTTACTGGTTTGAGCGAAAGTCAAATTATATTGTTATTGCAGAATTGACATATTCATATAACCGAAAAAATTGCACATTCTTAGTTTCAGACTTAAAGTCGATTTTCTTGTAAATTGTATGTAAATTGCGTGAGCACTGTACTGCTTTAGCCGAAAAACATGAATTTTACTGATTTGAGCGAAAGTCAAATTATGTTGTTATTGCAGGATTAACAAATTAATATTACCGCAAAAGTTGCACTTTCTTAGTTGTAGACTTAAAGTCGATTTCCTTGTAAATTCTATGTCAATTGCGGTAGCACTGTAGTGCTTAAGCCGCAAAACATCGATTTTACTGATTTGATCTAAAGTCAAACTTTCATATAATTTCAGGATTAACAAATTAATATAACCGAAAAGAGTGCACTTTCTTAGATTAAGACTTAAAGGCGATTTTCTTGTAAATTGTATATCAGTTGCGCGAGCGCTGTACTGCTTAAGCCGAAAACCATCAATTTTACTGGTTTGAGCGAAAGTCAAATTATATTGTTATTGCAGAATTGACATATTCATATAACCGAAAAAATTGCACTTTCTTAGTTTCAGACTTAAAGTCTGTACTGCTTAAGCCGTAAAACATTAATTTTACTGGTTTGAGCGAAAGTCAAATTATATTGTTATTGCAGAATTGACATATTCATATAACCGAAAAAATTGCACTTTCTTAGTTTCAGACTTAAAGTCGATTTTCTTGTCAATTGTATGTAAATTGCGTGAGCACTTTACTGCTTTAGCCGAAAAACATGAATTTTACTGATTTGAGCGAAAGTCAAATTATGTTGTTATTGCAGGATTAACAAATTAATATTACCGCAAAAGTTGCACTTTCTTAGTTGTAGACTTAAAGTCGATTTTCTTGTAAATTCTATGTCAATTGCGGTAGCACTGTACTGCTTAAGCCGCAAAACATCGATTTTACTGATTTGATCTAAAGTCAAACTTTCATATAATTTCAGGATTAACAAATTAATATAACCGAAAAGAGTGCACTTTCTTAGATTAAGACTTAAAGGCGATTTTTTTGTAAATTGTATATCAGTTGCGCGAGCGCTGTACTGCTTAAGCCGAAAACCATCAATTTTACTGGTTTGAGCGAAAGTCAAATTATATTGTTATTGTAGAATTGACATAACCGAAAAAATTGCACTTTTTTAGATTTAGACTTAAAGCCGATTTTCTTGTAAATTGTATGTTAAATACTTGAGCGCTGTACCGCTTAGGCCGAAACACATCAATTTTACTGATTTGATCTAAAGTCAAACTTTCATTTAATTTCAGGATTAACAAATTAATATAACCGAAAAAATTGCACTTTCTTAGATTAGACTTAAAGCCGATTTTCTTGTAAATTTTATGTCAGTTGCGTGAGCAGTGTACTGCTTAAGCCGAAAAACATGAATTTTACTGATTTGAACGAAAGTCAAATTATGTTGTTATTGCAGGATTAACATATTAATATTACCGCAAAAGTTGCACTTTTTAATTGTAGACTTAAAGTCGATTTTCTTGTAAATTCTATGTCAATTGCAGTAGCACTGAACTGCTTAAGCCGCAAAACATCGATTTTACTGATTTGATCTAAAGTCAAACTTTCATATAATTTCAGGATTAACAAATTAATATTACCGCAAAAGTTGCACTTTCTTAGTTTTAGACTTAAAGTCGATTTTCTTGTAAATTGTATGTCAATTGCGGTAGCACTGTACTGCTTAAGCCGCAAAACATCTATTTTACTGATTTGATCTAAAGTCAAACTTTCATATAATTTCAGGATTAACAAATTAATATTACCGCAAAAGTTGCACTTTCTTAGTTTTAGACTTAAAGTCGATTTTCTTGTAAATTCTATGTCAATTGCAGTAGCACTGAACTGCTTAAGCCGCAAAACATCGATTTTACTGATTTGATCTAAAGTCAAACTTTCATATAATTTCAGGATTAAAAAATTAATATAACCGAAAAAATTGCACTTTCTTAGATTAGACTTAAAGCCGATTTTCTTGTAAATTTTATATCAATTGCGGTAGCACTGTACCGCTTAAGCCGCAAAACATCTATTTTACTGATTTGATCTAAAGTCAAACTTTCATATAATTTCAGGCTTAACAAATTAATATAGCCGGAAAAAGTGCACTTTCTTAGATAAAGACTTTAAGCCGATTTTCTTGTAAATTGTATATCAGTTGCGTGAGCGCTGTACTGCTTAAGCCGTAAAACATCAATTTTACTGGTTTGAGCGAAAGTCAAATTATATTGTTATTGCAGAATTGACATAACCGAAAAAATTGCACTTTTTTAGATTTAGACTTAAAGCCGATTTTCTTGTAAATTGTATATCAGTTGCGTGAGCATTGTACTGCTTAAGCCGAAAAACATGAATTTTACTGATTTGATCTAAAGTCAAACTTTCATATAATTTCAGGATTAACAAATTAAAATAACCGAAAAAATTGCAATTTCTTAGGTTTAAAATTTAAGTCCATTTTCTTGTAAATTGTATATCAATTGCGGTAGCACTGTACTGCTTAAGCCGCAAAACATCGATTTTACTGATTTGATCTAAAGTCAAACTTTCATATAATTTCAGGATTAACAAATTAATATAACCGAAAAAATTGCACTTTCTTAGATTAGACTTAAAGCCGATTTTCTTGTAAATTGTATATCAGTTGCGTGAGCATTGTACTGCTTAAGCCGAAAAACATGAATTTTACTGATTTGAGCGAAAGTCAAATTATGTTGTTATTGCAGGATTAACAAATTAGTATTACCGCAAAAGTTGCACTTTCTTAGTTTTAGACTTAAAGTCGATTTTCTTGTAAATTGTATATCAATTGCGGTAGCACTGTACTGCTTAAGCCGCAAAACATCCATTTTACTGATTTGATCTAAAGTCAAACTTTCATATAATTTCAGGCTTAACAAATTAATATAACCGGAAAAAGTGCACTTTCTTAGATTAAGACTTAAAGGCGATTTTCTTGTAAATTGTATATCAGTTGCGTGAGCGCTGTACTGCTTAAGCCGAAAAACATCAATTTTACTGGTTTGAGCGAAAGTCAAATTATATTGTTATTGTAGAATTGACATAACCGAAAAAATTGCACTTTTTTAGATTTAGACTTAAAGCCGATTTTCTTGTAAATTGTATATCAATTGCGGTAGCACTGTACTGCTTAAGCCGCAAAACATCCATTTTACTGATTTGATCTAAAGTCAAACTTTCATATAATTTCAGGCTTAACAAATTAATATAACCGGAAAAAGTGCACTTTCTTAGATTAAGACTTAAAGGCGATTTTCTTGTAAATTGTATATCAGTTGCGTGAGCGCTGTACTGCTTAAGCCGAAAAACATCAATTTTACTGGTTTGAGCGAAAGTCAAATTATATTGTTATTGTAGAATTGACATAACCGAAAAAATTGCACTTTCTTAGTTTTAGACTTAAAGTCGATTTTCTTGTAAATTGTATATCAATTGCGGTAGCACTGTACTGCTTAAGCCGCAAAACATCCATTTTACTGATTTGATCTAAAGTCAAACTTTCATATAATTTCAGGCTTAACAAATTAATATAACCGGAAAAAGTGCACTTTCTTAGATTAAGACTTTAAGCCGATTTTCTTGTAAATTGTATATCAGTTGCGTGAGCGCTGTACTGCTTAAGCCGTAAAACATCAATTTTACTGGTTTGAGCGAAAGTCAAATTATATTGTTATTGCAGAATTGACATAACCGAAAAAATTGCACTTTTTTAGATTTAGACTTAAAGCCGATTTTCTTGTAAATTGTATGTTAATTACTTGAGCGCTGTACCGCTTAGGCCGAAAAACATTAATTTTACTGGTTTGAGCGAAAGTCAAATTATATTGTTATTGCAGAATTGACATATTCATATAACCGAAAAAATTGCACTTTCTTAGTTTCAGACTTAAAGTCTGTACTGCTTAAGCCGTAAAACATCAATTTTACTGGTTTGAGCGAAAGTCAAATTATATTGTTATTGCAGAATTGACATATTCATATAACCGAAAAAATTGCACATTCTTAGTTTCAGACTTAAAGTCGATTTTCTTGTAAATTGTATGTAAATTGCGTGAGCACTGTACTGCTTTAGCCGAAAAACATGAATTTTACTGATTTGAGCGAAAGTCAAATTATGTTGTTATTGCAGGATTAACAAATTAATATTACCGCAAAAGTTGCACTTTCTTAGTTGTAGACTTAAAGTCGATTTCCTTGTAAATTCTATGTCAATTGCGGTAGCACTGTAGTGCTTAAGCCGCAAAACATCGATTTTACTGATTTGATCTAAAGTCAAACTTTCATATAATTTCAGGATTAACAAATTAATATAACCGAAAAGAGTGCACTTTCTTAGATTAAGACTTAAAGGCGATTTTCTTGTAAATTGTATATCAGTTGCGCGAGCGCTGTACTGCTTAAGCCGAAAACCATCAATTTTACTGGTTTGAGCGAAAGTCAAATTATATTGTTATTGCAGAATTGACATATTCATATAACCGAAAAAATTGCACTTTCTTAGTTTCAGACTTAAAGTCTGTACTGCTTAAGCCGTAAAACATTAATTTTACTGGTTTGAGCGAAAGTCAAATTATATTGTTATTGCAGAATTGACATATTCATATAACCGAAAAAATTGCACTTTCTTAGTTTCAGACTTAAAGTCGATTTTCTTGTCAATTGTATGTAAATTGCGTGAGCACTTTACTGCTTTAGCCGAAAAACATGAATTTTACTGATTTGAGCGAAAGTCAAATTATGTTGTTATTGCAGGATTAACAAATTAATATTACCGCAAAAGTTGCACTTTCTTAGTTGTAGACTTAAAGTCGATTTTCTTGTAAATTCTATGTCAATTGCGGTAGCACTGTACTGCTTAAGCCGCAAAACATCGATTTTACTGATTTGATCTAAAGTCAAACTTTCATATAATTTCAGGATTAACAAATTAATATAACCGAAAAGAGTGCACTTTCTTAGATTAAGACTTAAAGGCGATTTTTTTGTAAATTGTATATCAGTTGCGCGAGCGCTGTACTGCTTAAGCCGAAAACCATCAATTTTACTGGTTTGAGCGAAAGTCAAATTATATTGTTATTGTAGAATTGACATAACCGAAAAAATTGCACTTTTTTAGATTTAGACTTAAAGCCGATTTTCTTGTAAATTGTATGTTAAATACTTGAGCGCTGTACCGCTTAGGCCGAAACACATCAATTTTACTGATTTGATCTAAAGTCAAACTTTCATTTAATTTCAGGATTAACAAATTAATATAACCGAAAAAATTGCACTTTCTTAGATTAGACTTAAAGCCGATTTTCTTGTAAATTTTATGTCAGTTGCGTGAGCAGTGTACTGCTTAAGCCGAAAAACATGAATTTTACTGATTTGAACGAAAGTCAAATTATGTTGTTATTGCAGGATTAACATATTAATATTACCGCAAAAGTTGCACTTTTTAATTGTAGACTTAAAGTCGATTTTCTTGTAAATTCTATGTCAATTGCAGTAGCACTGAACTGCTTAAGCCGCAAAACATCGATTTTACTGATTTGATCTAAAGTCAAACTTTCATATAATTTCAGGATTAACAAATTAATATTACCGCAAAAGTTGCACTTTCTTAGTTTTAGACTTAAAGTCGATTTTCTTGTAAATTGTATGTCAATTGCGGTAGCACTGTACTGCTTAAGCCGCAAAACATCTATTTTACTGATTTGATCTAAAGTCAAACTTTCATATAATTTCAGGATTAACAAATTAATATTACCGCAAAAGTTGCACTTTCTTAGTTTTAGACTTAAAGTCGATTTTCTTGTAAATTCTATGTCAATTGCAGTAGCACTGAACTGCTTAAGCCGCAAAACATCGATTTTACTGATTTGATCTAAAGTCAAACTTTCATATAATTTCAGGATTAAAAAATTAATATAACCGAAAAAATTGCACTTTCTTAGATTAGACTTAAAGCCGATTTTCTTGTAAATTTTATATCAATTGCGGTAGCACTGTACCGCTTAAGCCGCAAAACATCTATTTTACTGATTTGATCTAAAGTCAAACTTTCATATAATTTCAGGCTTAACAAATTAATATAGCCGGAAAAAGTGCACTTTCTTAGATAAAGACTTTAAGCCGATTTTCTTGTAAATTGTATATCAGTTGCGTGAGCGCTGTACTGCTTAAGCCGTAAAACATCAATTTTACTGGTTTGAGCGAAAGTCAAATTATATTGTTATTGCAGAATTGACATAACCGAAAAAATTGCACTTTTTTAGATTTAGACTTAAAGCCGATTTTCTTGTAAATTGTATATCAGTTGCGTGAGCATTGTACTGCTTAAGCCGAAAAACATGAATTTTACTGATTTGATCTAAAGTCAAACTTTCATATAATTTCAGGATTAACAAATTAAAATAACCGAAAAAATTGCAATTTCTTAGGTTTAAAATTTAAGTCCATTTTCTTGTAAATTGTATATCAATTGCGGTAGCACTGTACTGCTTAAGCCGCAAAACATCGATTTTACTGATTTGATCTAAAGTCAAACTTTCATATAATTTCAGGATTAACAAATTAATATAACCGAAAAAATTGCACTTTCTTAGATTAGACTTAAAGCCGATTTTCTTGTAAATTGTATATCAGTTGCGTGAGCATTGTACTGCTTAAGCCGAAAAACATGAATTTTACTGATTTGAGCGAAAGTCAAATTATGTTGTTATTGCAGGATTAACAAATTAGTATTACCGCAAAAGTTGCACTTTCTTAGTTTTAGACTTAAAGTCGATTTTCTTGTAAATTGTATATCAATTGCGGTAGCACTGTACTGCTTAAGCCGCAAAACATCCATTTTACTGATTTGATCTAAAGTCAAACTTTCATATAATTTCAGGCTTAACAAATTAATATAACCGGAAAAAGTGCACTTTCTTAGATTAAGACTTAAAGGCGATTTTCTTGTAAATTGTATATCAGTTGCGTGAGCGCTGTACTGCTTAAGCCGAAAAACATCAATTTTACTGGTTTGAGCGAAAGTCAAATTATATTGTTATTGTAGAATTGACATAACCGAAAAAATTGCACTTTTTTAGATTTAGACTTAAAGCCGATTTTCTTGTAAATTGTATGTTAAATACTTGAGCGCTGTACCGCTTAGGCCGAAACACATCAATTTTACTGATTTGATCTAAAGTCAAACTTTCATATAATTTCAGGATTAACAAATTAATATAACCGAAAAAATTGCACTTTCTTAGATTAGACTTAAAGCCGATTTTCTTGTAAATTTTATATCAATTGCGGTAGCACTGTACTGCTTAAGCCGCAAAACATCTATTTTACTGATTTGATCTAAAGTCAAACTTTCATATAATTTCAGGCTTAACAAATTAATATAGCCGGAAAAAGTGCACTTTCTTAGATTAAGACTTTAAGCCGATTTTCTTGTAAATTGTATATCAGTTGCGTGAGCGCTGTACTGCTTAAGCCGTAAAACATCAATTTTACTGGTTTGAGCGAAAGTCAAATTATATTGTTATTGCAGAATTGACATAACCGAAAAAATTGCACTTTTTTAGATTTAGACTTAAAGCCGATTTTCTTGTAAATTGTATATCAGTTGCGTGAGCATTGTACTGCTTAAGCCGAAAAACATGAATTTTACTGATTTGATCTAAAGTCAAACTTTCATATAATTTCAGGATTAACAAATTAATATAACCGAAAAAATTGCACTTTCTTAGATTAGACTTAAAGCCGATTTTCTTGTAAATTTTATATCAATTGCGGTAGCACTGTACTGCTTAAGCCGCAAAACATCGATTTTACTGATTTGATCTAAAGTCAAACTTTCATATAATTTCAGGATTAACAAATTAATATAACCGAAAAAATTGCACTTTCTTAGATTAGACTTAAAGCCGATTTTCTTGTAAATTTTATATCAATTGCGGTAGCACTGTACTGCTTAAGCCGTAAAACATCAATTTTACTGGTTTGAGCGAAAGTCAAATTATATTGTTATTGCAGAATTGACATAACCGAAAAAATTGCACTTTTTTAGATTTAGACTTAAAGCCGATTTTCTTGTAAATTGTATATCAGTTGCGTGAGCATTGTACTGCTTAAGCCGAAAAACATGAATTTTACTGGTTTGAGCGAAAGTCAAATTATATTGTTATTGCAGAATTGACATAACCGAAAAAATTGCACTTTTTTAGATTTAGACTTAAAGCCGATTTTCTTGTAAATTGTATGTTAAATACTTGAGCGCTGTACAGCTTAGGCCGAAACACATCAATTTTACTGATTTGATCTAAAGTCAAACTTTCATTTAATTTCAGGATTAACAAATTAATATAACCGAAAAAATTGCACTTTCTTAGATTAGACTTAAAGCCGATTTTCTTGTAAATTTTATGTCAGTTGCGTGAGCAGTGTACTGCTTAAGCCGAAAAACATGAATTTTACTGATTTGAGCGAAAGTCAAATTATGTTGTTATTGCAGGATTAACAAATTAGTATTACCGCAAAAGTTGCACTTTCTTAGTTTTAGACTTAAAGTCGATTTTCTTGTAAATTGTATATCAGTTGCGTGAGCATTGTACTGCTTAAGCCGAAAAACATGAATTTTACTGATTTGATCTAAAGTCAAACTTTCATATAATTTCAGGATTAACAAATTTAAATAACCGAAAAAATTTCAATTTCTTAGGTTTAAATTTAAGTCCATTTTCTTGTAAATTGTATATCAATTGCGGTAGCACTGTACTGCTTAAGCCGCAAAACATCGATTTTACTGATTTGATCTAAAGTCAAACTTTCATATAATTTCAGGATTAACAAATTAATATAACCGAAAAAATTGCACTTTCTTAGATTAGACTTAAAGCCGATTTTCTTGTAAATTGTATATCAGTTGCGTGAGCATTGTACTGCTTAAGCCGAAAAACATGAATTTTACTGATTTGAGCGAAAGTCAAATTATGTTGTTATTGCAGGATTAACAAATTAGTATTACCGCAAAAGTTGCACTTTCTTAGTTTTAGACTTAAAGTCGATTTTCTTGTAAATTGTATATCAATTGCGGTAGCACTGTACTGCTTAAGCCGCAAAACATCCATTTTACTGATTTGATCTAAAGTCAAACTTTCATATAATTTCAGGCTTAACAAATTAATATAACCGGAAAAAGTGCACTTTCTTAGATTAAGACTTTAAGCCGATTTTCTTGTAAATTGTATATCAGTTGCGTGAGCGCTGTACTGCTTAAGCCGTAAAACATCAATTTTACTGGTTTGAGCGAAAGTCAAATTATATTGTTATTGCAGAATTGACATAACCGAAAAAATTGCACTTTTTTAGATTTAGACTTAAAGCCGATTTCCTTGTAAATTGTATGTTAATTACTTGAGCGCTGTACCGCTTAGGCCGAAAAACATTAATTTTACTGGTTTGAGCGAAAGTCAAATTATATTGTTATTGCAGAATTGACATATTCATATAACCGAAAAAATTGCACTTTTTTAGATTTAGACTTAAAGCCTTAGATAAAGACTTTAAGCCGATTTTCTTGTAAATTGTATATCAGTTGCGTGAGCGCTGTACTGCTTAAGCCGTAAAACATCAATTTTACTGGTTTGAGCGAAAGTCAAATTATATTGTTATTGCAGAATTGACATAACCGAAAAAATTGCACTTTTTTAGATTTAGACTTAAAGCCGATTTTCTTGTAAATTGTATATCAGTTGCGTGAGCATTGTACTGCTTAAGCCGAAAAACATGAATTTTACTGATTTGATCTAAAGTCAAACTTTCATATAATTTCAGGATTAACAAATTAAAATAACCGAAAAAATTGCAATTTCTTAGGTTTAAAATTTAAGTCCATTTTCTTGTAAATTGTATATCAATTGCGGTAGCACTGTACTGCTTAAGCCGCAAAACATCGATTTTACTGATTTGATCTAAAGTCAAACTTTCATATAATTTCAGGATTAACAAATTAATATAACCGAAAAAATTGCACTTTCTTAGATTAGACTTAAAGCCGATTTTCTTGTAAATTGTATATCAGTTGCGTGAGCATTGTACTGCTTAAGCCGAAAAACATGAATTTTACTGATTTGAGCGAAAGTCAAATTATGTTGTTATTGCAGGATTAACAAATTAGTATTACCGCAAAAGTTGCACTTTCTTAGTTTTAGACTTAAAGTCGATTTTCTTGTAAATTGTATATCAATTGCGGTAGCACTGTACTGCTTAAGCCGCAAAACATCCATTTTACTGATTTGATCTAAAGTCAAACTTTCATATAATTTCAGGCTTAACAAATTAATATAACCGGAAAAAGTGCACTTTCTTAGATTAAGACTTAAAGGCGATTTTCTTGTAAATTGTATATCAGTTGCGTGAGCGCTGTACTGCTTAAGCCGAAAAACATCAATTTTACTGGTTTGAGCGAAAGTCAAATTATATTGTTATTGTAGAATTGACATAACCGAAAAAATTGCACTTTTTTAGATTTAGACTTAAAGCCGATTTTCTTGTAAATTGTATGTTAAATACTTGAGCGCTGTACCGCTTAGGCCGAAACACATCAATTTTACTGATTTGATCTAAAGTCAAACTTTCATATAATTTCAGGATTAACAAATTAATATAACCGAAAAAATTGCACTTTCTTAGATTAGACTTAAAGCCGATTTTCTTGTAAATTTTATATCAATTGCGGTAGCACTGTACTGCTTAAGCCGCAAAACATCTATTTTACTGATTTGATCTAAAGTCAAACTTTCATATAATTTCAGGCTTAACAAATTAATATAGCCGGAAAAAGTGCACTTTCTTAGATTAAGACTTTAAGCCGATTTTCTTGTAAATTGTATATCAGTTGCGTGAGCGCTGTACTGCTTAAGCCGTAAAACATCAATTTTACTGGTTTGAGCGAAAGTCAAATTATATTGTTATTGCAGAATTGACATAACCGAAAAAATTGCACTTTTTTAGATTTAGACTTAAAGCCGATTTTCTTGTAAATTGTATATCAGTTGCGTGAGCATTGTACTGCTTAAGCCGAAAAACATGAATTTTACTGATTTGATCTAAAGTCAAACTTTCATATAATTTCAGGATTAACAAATTAATATAACCGAAAAAATTGCACTTTCTTAGATTAGACTTAAAGCCGATTTTCTTGTAAATTTTATATCAATTGCGGTAGCACTGTACTGCTTAAGCCGCAAAACATCGATTTTACTGATTTGATCTAAAGTCAAACTTTCATATAATTTCAGGATTAACAAATTAATATAACCGAAAAAATTGCACTTTCTTAGATTAGACTTAAAGCCGATTTTCTTGTAAATTTTATATCAATTGCGGTAGCACTGTACTGCTTAAGCCGTAAAACATCAATTTTACTGGTTTGAGCGAAAGTCAAATTATATTGTTATTGCAGAATTGACATAACCGAAAAAATTGCACTTTTTTAGATTTAGACTTAAAGCCGATTTTCTTGTAAATTGTATATCAGTTGCGTGAGCATTGTACTGCTTAAGCCGAAAAACATGAATTTTACTGGTTTGAGCGAAAGTCAAATTATATTGTTATTGCAGAATTGACATAACCGAAAAAATTGCACTTTTTTAGATTTAGACTTAAAGCCGATTTTCTTGTAAATTGTATGTTAAATACTTGAGCGCTGTACAGCTTAGGCCGAAACACATCAATTTTACTGATTTGATCTAAAGTCAAACTTTCATTTAATTTCAGGATTAACAAATTAATATAACCGAAAAAATTGCACTTTCTTAGATTAGACTTAAAGCCGATTTTCTTGTAAATTTTATGTCAGTTGCGTGAGCAGTGTACTGCTTAAGCCGAAAAACATGAATTTTACTGATTTGAGCGAAAGTCAAATTATGTTGTTATTGCAGGATTAACAAATTAGTATTACCGCAAAAGTTGCACTTTCTTAGTTTTAGACTTAAAGTCGATTTTCTTGTAAATTGTATATCAGTTGCGTGAGCATTGTACTGCTTAAGCCGAAAAACATGAATTTTACTGATTTGATCTAAAGTCAAACTTTCATATAATTTCAGGATTAACAAATTTAAATAACCGAAAAAATTGCAATTTCTTAGGTTTAAATTTAAGTCCATTTTCTTGTAAATTGTATATCAATTGCGGTAGCACTGTACTGCTTAAGCCGCAAAACATCGATTTTACTGATTTGATCTAAAGTCAAACTTTCATATAATTTCAGGATTAACAAATTAATATAACCGAAAAAATTGCACTTTCTTAGATTAGACTTAAAGCCGATTTTCTTGTAAATTGTATATCAGTTGCGTGAGCATTGTACTGCTTAAGCCGAAAAACATGAATTTTACTGATTTGAGCGAAAGTCAAATTATGTTGTTATTGCAGGATTAACAAATTAGTATTACCGCAAAAGTTGCACTTTCTTAGTTTTAGACTTAAAGTCGATTTTCTTGTAAATTGTATATCAATTGCGGTAGCACTGTACTGCTTAAGCCGCAAAACATCCATTTTACTGATTTGATCTAAAGTCAAACTTTCATATAATTTCAGGCTTAACAAATTAATATAACCGGAAAAAGTGCACTTTCTTAGATTAAGACTTTAAGCCGATTTTCTTGTAAATTGTATATCAGTTGCGTGAGCGCTGTACTGCTTAAGCCGTAAAACATCAATTTTACTGGTTTGAGCGAAAGTCAAATTATATTGTTATTGCAGAATTGACATAACCGAAAAAATTGCACTTTTTTAGATTTAGACTTAAAGCCGATTTCCTTGTAAATTGTATGTTAATTACTTGAGCGCTGTACCGCTTAGGCCGAAAAACATTAATTTTACTGGTTTGAGCGAAAGTCAAATTATATTGTTATTGCAGAATTGACATATTCATATAACCGAAAAAATTGCACTTTCTTAGTTTCAGACTTAAAGTCTGTACTGCTTAAGCCATAAAACATCAATTTTACTGGTTTGAGCGAAAGTCAAATTATATTGTTATTGCAGAATTGACATAACCGAAAAAATTGCACTTTTTTAGATTTAGACTTAAAGCCGATTTTCTTGTAAATTGTATGTTAATTACTTGAGCGCTGTACCGCTTAGGCCGAAAAACATTAATTTTACTGGTTTGAGCGAAAGTCAAATTATATTGTTATTGCAGAATTGACATATTCATATAACCGAAAAAATTGCACTTTCTTAGTTTCAGACTTAAAGTCTGTACTGCTTAAGCCGTAAAACATCAATTTTACTGGTTTGAGCGAAAGTCAAATTATTATGTTATTGCAGAATTGACATATTCATATAACCGAAAAAATTGCACTTTCTTAGTTTCAGACTTAAAGTCGATTTTCTTGTAAATTGTATGTAAATTGCGTGAGCACTGTACTGCTTTAGCCGAAAAACATGAATTTTACTGATTTGAACGAAAGTCAAATTATGTTGTTATTGCAGGATTAACAAATTAATATTACCGCAAAAGTTGCACTTTCTTAGTTGTAGACTTAAAGTCGATTTCCTTGTAAATTCTATGTCAATTGCGGTAGCACTGTACTGCTTAAGCCGCAAAACATCGATTTTACTGATTTGATCTAAAGTCAAACTTTCATATAATTTCAGGATTAACAAATTAATATAACCGAAAAGAGTGCACTTTCTTAGATTAAGACTTAAAGGCGATTTTCTTGTAAATTGTATATCAGTTGCGCGAGCGCTGTACTGCTTAAGCCGAAAACCATCAATTTTACTGGTTTGACCGAAAGTCAAATTATATTGTTATTGCAGAATTGACATATTCATATAACCGAAAAAATTGCACTTTCTTAGTTTCAGACTTAAAGTCTGTACTGCTTAAGCCGTAAAACATTAATTTTACTGGTTTGAGCGAAAGTCAAATTATATTGTTATTGCAGAATTGACATATTCATATAACCGAAAAAATTGCACTTTCTTAGTTTCAGACTTAAAGTCTGTACTGCTTAAGCCGTAAAACATTAATTTTACTGGTTTGAGCGAAAGTCAAATTATATTGTTATTGTAGAATTGACATAACCGAAAAAATTGCACTTTTTTAGATTTAGACTTAAAGCCGATTTTCTTGTAAATTGTATGTTAAATACTTGAGCGCTGTACCGCTTAGGCCGAAAAACATTAATTTTACTGGTTTGAGCGAAAGTCAAATTATATTGTTATTGCAGAATTGACATATTCATATAACCGAAAAAATTGCACTTTCTTAGTTTCAGACTTAAAGTCTGTACTGCTTAAGCCGAAAACCATCAATTTTACTGGTTTGAGCGAAAGTCAAATTATATTGTTATTGTAGAATTGACATAACCGAAAAAATTGCACTTTTTTAGATTTAGACTTAAAGCCGATTTTCTTGTAAATTGTATGTTAAATACTTGAGCGCTGTACCGCTTAGGCCGAAACACATCAATTTTACTGATTTGATCTAAAGTCAAACTTTCATTTAATTTCAGGATTAACAAATTAATATAACCGAAAAAATTGCACTTTCTTAGATTAGACTTAAAGCCGATTTTCTTGTAAATTTTATGTCAGTTGCGTGAGCAGTGTACTGCTTAAGCCGAAAAACATGAATTTTACTGATTTGAACGAAAGTCAAATTATGTTGTTATTGCAGGATTAACATATTAATATTACCGCAAAAGTTGCACTTTTTAATTGTAGACTTAAAGTCGATTTTCTTGTAAATTCTATGTCAATTGCAGTAGCACTGAACTGCTTAAGCCGCAAAACATCGATTTTACTGATTTGATCTAAAGTCAAACTTTCATATAATTTCAGGATTAACAAATTAATATTACCGCAAAAGTTGCACTTTCTTAGTTTTAGACTTAAAGTCGATTTTCTTGTAAATTGTATGTCAATTGCGGTAGCACTGTACTGCTTAAGCCGCAAAACATCGATTTTACTGATTTGATCTAAAGTCAAACTTTCATATAATTTCAGGATTAACAAATTAATATAACCGAAAAAATTGCACTTTCTTAGATTAGACTTAAAGCCGATTTTCTTGTAAATTTTATATCAATTGCGGTAGCACTGTACTGCTTAAGCCGCAAAACATCTATTTTACTGATTTGATCTAAAGTCAAACTTTCATATAATTTCAGGCTTAACAAATTAATATAGCCAGAAAAAGTGCACTTTCTTAGATTAAGACTTTAAGCCGATTTTCTTGTAAATTGTATATCAGTTGCGTGAGCGCTGTACTGCTTAAGCCGTAAAACATCAATTTTACTGGTTTGAGCGAAAGTCAAATTATATTGTTATTGCAGAATTGACATAACCGAAAAAATTGCACTTTTTTAGATTTAGACTTAAAGCCGATTTTCTTGTAAATTGTATATCAGTTGCGTGAGCATTGTACTGCTTAAGCCGAAAAACATGAATTTTACTGATTTGATCTAAAGTCAAACTTTCATATAATTTCAGGATTAACAAATTTAAATAACCGAAAAAATTGCAATTTCTTAGGTTTAAAATTTAAGTCCATTTTCTTGTAAATTGTATATCAATTGCGGTAGCACTGTACTGCTTAAGCCGCAAAACATCGATTTTACTGATTTGATCTAAAGTCAAACTTTCATATAATTTCAGGATTAACAAATTAATATAACCGAAAAAATTGCACTTTCTTAGATTAGACTTAAAGCCGATTTTCTTGTAAATTGTATATCAGTTGCGTGCGCATTGTACTGCTTAAGCCGAAAAACATGAATTTTACTGATTTGAGCGAAAGTCAAATTATGTTGTTATTGCAGGATTAACAAATTAGTATTACCGCAAAAGTTGCACTTTCTTAGTTTTAGACTTAAAGTCGATTTTCTTGTAAATTGTATATCAATTGCGGTAGCACTGTACTGCTTAAGCCGCAAAACATCCATTTTACTGATTTGATCTAAAGTCAAACTTTCATATAATTTCAGGCTTAACAAATTAATATAACCGGAAAAAGTGCACTTTCTTAGATTAAGACTTTAAGCCGATTTTCTTGTAAATTGTATATCAGTTGCGTGAGCGCTGTACTGCTTAAGCCGTAAAACATCAATTTTACTGGTTTGAGCGAAAGTCAAATTATATTGTTATTGCAGAATTGACATAACCGAAAAAATTGCACTTTTTTAGATTTAGACTTAAAGCCGATTTTCTTGTAAATTGTATGTTAATTACTTGAGCGCTGTACCGCTTAGGCCGAAAAACATTAATTTTACTGGTTTGAGCGAAAGTCAAATTATATTGTTATTGCAGAATTGACATATTCATATAACCGAAAAAATTGCACTTTCTTAGTTTCAGACTTAAAGTCTGTACTGCTTAAGCCGTAAAACATCAATTTTACTGGTTTGAGCGAAAGTCAAATTATATTGTTATTGCAGAATTGACATAACCGAAAAAATTGCACTTTTTTAGATTTAGACTTAAAGCCGATTTTCTTGTAAATTGTATGTTAATTACTTGAGCGCTGTACCGCTTAGGCCGAAAAACATTAATTTTACTGGTTTGAGCGAAAGTCAAATTATATTGTTATTGCAGAATTGACATATTCATATAACCGAAAAAATTGCACTTTCTTAGTTTCAGACTTAAAGTCTGTACTGCTTAAGCCGTAAAACATCAATTTTACTGGTTTGAGCGAAAGTCAAATTATATTGTTATTGCAGAATTGACATATTCATATAACCGAAAAAATTGCACATTCTTAGTTTCAGACTTAAAGTCGATTTTCTTGTAAATTGTATGTAAATTGCGTGAGCACTGTACTGCTTTAGCCGAAAAACATGAATTTTACTGATTTGAGCGAAAGTCAAATTATGTTGTTATTGCAGGATTAACAAATTAATATTACCGCAAAAGTTGCACTTTCTTAGTTGTAGACTTAAAGTCGATTTCCTTGTAAATTCTATGTCAATTGCGGTAGCACTGTACTGCTTAAGCCGCAAAACATCGATTTTACTGATTTGATCTAAAGTCAAACTTTCATATAATTTCAGGATTAACAAATTAATATAACCGAAAAGAGTGCACTTTTTTAGATTAGACTTAAAGGCGATTTTCTTGTAAATTGTATATCAGTTGCGCGAGCGCTGTACTGCTTAAGCCGAAAACCATCAATTTTACTGGTTTGAGCGAAAGTCAAATTATATTGTTATTGCAGAATTGACATATTCATATAACCGAAAAAATTGCACTTTCTTAGTTTCAGACTTAAAGTCTGTACTGCTTAAGCCGTAAAACATTAATTTTACTGGTTTGAGCGAAAGTCAAATTATATTGTTATTGCAGAATTGACATATTCATATAACCGAAAAAATTGCACTTTCTTAGTTTCAGACTTAAAGTCGATTTTCTTGTAAATTGTATGTAAATTGCGTGAGCACTTTACTGCTTTAGCCGAAAAACATGAATTTTACTGATTTGAGCGAAAGTCAAATTATGTTGTTATTGCAGGATTAACAAATTAATATAACCGCAAAAGTTGCACTTTCTTAGTTGTAGACTTAAAGTCGATTTTCTTGTAAATTCTATGTCAATTGCGGTAGCACTGTACTGCTTAAGCCGCAAAACATCGATTTTACTGATTTGATCTAAAGTCAAACTTTCATATAATTTCAGGATTAACAAATTAATATAACCGAAAAGAGTGCACTTTCTTAGATTAAGACTTAAAGGCGATTTTTTTGTAAATTGTATATCAGTTGCGCGAGCGCTGTACTGCTTAAGCCGAAAACCATCAATTTTACTGGTTTGAGCGAAAGTCAAATTATATTGTTATTGTAGAATTGACATAACCGAAAAAATTGCACTTTTTTAGATTTAGACTTAAAGCCGATTTTCTTGTAAATTGTATGTTAAATACTTGAGCGCTGTACCGCTTAGGCCGAAACACATCAATTTTACTGATTTGATCTAAAGTCAAACTTTCATTTAATTTCAGGATTAACAAATTAATATAACCGAAAAAATTGCACTTTCTTAGATTAGACTTAAAGCCGATTTTCTTGTAAATTTTATGTCAGTTGCGTGAGCAGTGTACTGCTTAAGCCGAAAAACATGAATTTTACTGATTTGAACGAAAGTCAAATTATGTTGTTATTGCAGGATTAACATATTAATATTACCGCAAAAGTTGCACTTTTTAATTGTAGACTTAAAGTCGATTTTCTTGTAAATTCTATGTCAATTGCAGTAGCACTGAACTGCTTAAGCCGCAAAACATCGATTTTACTGATTTGATCTAAAGTCAAACTTTCATATAATTTCAGGATTAACAAATTAATATTACCGCAAAAGTTGCACTTTCTTAGTTTTAGACTTAAAGTCGATTTTCTTGTAAATTGTATGTCAATTGCGGTAGCACTGTACTGCTTAAGCCGCAAAACATCGATTATACTGATTTGATCTAAAGTCAAACTTTCATATAATTTCAGGATTAAAAAATTAACATAACCGAAAAAATTGCACTTTCTTAGATTAGACTTAAAGCCGATTTTCTTGTAAATTTTATATCAATTGCGGTAGCACTGTACCGCTTAAGCCGCAAAACATCTATTTTACTGATTTGATCTAAAGTCAAACTTTCATATAATTTCAGGCTTAACAAATTAATATAGCCGGAAAAAGTGCACTTTCTTAGATAAAGACTTTAAGCCGATTTTCTTGTAAATTGTATATCAGTTGCGTGAGCGCTGTACTGCTTAAGCCGTAAAACATCAATTTTACTGGTTTGAGCGAAAGTCAAATTATATTGTTATTGCAGAATTGACATAACCGAAAAAATTGCACTTTTTTAGATTTAGACTTAAAGCCGATTTTCTTGTAAATTGTATATCAGTTGCGTGAGCATTGTACTGCTTAAGCCGAAAAACATGAATTTTACTGATTTGATCTAAAGTCAAACTTTCATATAATTTCAGGCTTAACAAATTAATATAGCCGGAAAAAGTGCACTTTCTTAGATAAAGACTTTAAGCCGATTTTCTTGTAAATTGTATATCAGTTGCGTGAGCGCTGTACTGCTTAAGCCGTAAAACATCAATTTTACTGGTTTGAGCGAAAGTCAAATTATATTGTTATTGCAGAATTGACATAACCGAAAAAATTGCACTTTTTTAGATTTAGACTTAAAGCCGATTTTCTTGTAAATTGTATGTTAATTACTTGAGCGCTGTACCGCTTAGGCCGAAAAACATTAATTTTACTGGTTAGAGCGAAAGTCAAATTATATTGTTATTGCAGAATTGACATATTCATATAACCGAAAAAATTGCACTTTCTTAGTTTCAGACTTAAAGTCTGTACTGCTTAAGCCGTAAAACATCAATTTTACTGGTTTGAGCGAAAGTCAAATTATATTGTTATTGCAGAATTGACATATTCATATAACCGAAAAAATTGCACATTCTTAGTTTCAGACTTAAAGTCGATTTTCTTGTAAATTGTATGTAAATTTCGTGAGCACTGTACTGCTTTAGCCGAAAAACATGAATTTTACTGATTTGAGCGAAAGTCAAATTATGTTGTTATTGCAGGATTAACAAATTAATATTACCGCAAAAGTTGCACTTTCTTAGTTGTAGACTTAAAGTCGATTTCCTTGTAAATTCTATGTCAATTGCGGTAGCACTGTACTGCTTAAGCCGCAAAACATCGATTTTACTGATTTGATCTAAAGTCAAACTTTCATATAATTTCAGGATTAACAAATTAATATAACCGAAAAGAGTGCACTTTTTTAGATTAGACTTAAAGGCGATTTTCTTGTAAATTGTATATCAGTTGCGCGAGCGCTGTACTGCTTAAGCCGAAAACCATCAATTTTACTGGTTTGAGCGAAAGTCAAATTATATTGTTATTGCAGAATTGACATATTCATATAACCGAAAAAATTGCACTTTCTTAGTTTCAGACTTAAAGTCTGTACTGCTTAAGCCGTAAAACATTAATTTTACTGGTTTGAGCGAAAGTCAAATTATATTGTTATTGCAGAATTGACATATTCATATAACCAAAAAAATTGCACTTTCTTAGTTTCAGACTTAAAGTCGATTTTCTTGTAAATTGTATGTAAATTGCGTGAGCACTTTACTGCTTTAGCCGAAAAACATGAATTTTACTGATTTGAGCGAAAGTCAAATTATGTTGTTATTGCAGGATTAACAAATTAATATTACCGCAAAAGTTGCACTTTCTTAGTTGTAGACTTAAAGTCGATTTTCTTGTAAATTCTATGTCAATTGCGGTAGCACTGTACTGCTTAAGCCGCAAAACATCGATTTTACTGATTTGATCTAAAGTCAAACTTTCATATAATTTCAGGATTAACAAATTAATATAACCGAAAAGAGTGCACTTTCTTAGATTAAGACTTAAAGGCGATTTTTTTGTAAATTGTATATCAGTTGCGCGAGCGCTGTACTGCTTAAGCCGAAAACCATCAATTTTACTGGTTTGAGCGAAAGTCAAATTATATTGTTATTGTAGAATTGACATAACCGAAAAAATTGCACTTTTTTAGATTTAGACTTAAAGCCGATTTTCTTGTAAATTGTATGTTAAATACTTGAGCGCTGTACCGCTTAGGCCGAAACACATCAATTTTACTGATTTGATCTAAAGTCAAACTTTCATTTAATTTCAGGATTAACAAATTAATATAACCGAAAAAATTGCACTTTCTTAGATTAGACTTAAAGCCGATTTTCTTGTAAATTTTATGTCAGTTGCGTGAGCAGTGTACTGCTTAAGCCGAAAAACATGAATTTTACTGATTTGAACGAAAGTCAAATTATGTTGTTATTGCAGGATTAACATATTCATATTACCGCAAAAGTTGCACTTTTTAATTGTAGACTTAAAGTCGATTTTCTTGTAAATTCTATGTCAATTGCAGTAGCACTGAACTGCTTAAGCCGCAAAACATCGATTTTACTGATTTGATCTAAAGTCAAACTTTCATATAATTTCAGGATTAACAAATTAATATTACCGCAAAAGTTGCACTTTCTTAGTTTTAGACTTAAAGTCGATTTTCTTGTAAATTGTATGTCAATTGCGGTAGCACTGTACTGCTTAAGCCGCAAAACATCGATTATACTGATTTGATCTAAAGTCAAACTTTCATATAATTTCAGGATTAAAAAATTAATATAACCGAAAAAATTGCACTTTCTTAGATTAGACTTAAAGCCGATTTTCTTGTAAATTTTATATCAATTGCGGTAGCACTGTACCGCTTAAGCCGCAAAACATCTATTTTACTGATTTGATCTAAAGTCAAACTTTCATATAATTTCAGGCTTAACAAATTAATATAGCCGGAAAAAGTGCACTTTCTTAGATAAAGACTTTAAGCCGATTTTCTTGTAAATTGTATATCAGTTGCGTGAGCGCTGTACTGCTTAAGCCGTAAAACATCAATTTTACTGGTTTGAGCGAAAGTCAAATTATATTGTTATTGCAGAATTGACATAACCGAAAAAATTGCACTTTTTTAGATTTAGACTTAAAGCCGATTTTCTTGTAAATTGTATATCAGTTGCGTGAGCATTGTACTGCTTAAGCCGAAAAACATGAATTTTACTGATTTGATCTAAAGTCAAACTTTCATATAATTTCAGGATTAACAAATTAAAATAACCGAAAAAATTGCAATTTCTTAGGTTTAAAATTTAAGTCCATTTTCTTGTAAATTGTATATCAATTGCGGTAGCACTGTACTGCTTAAGCCGCAAAACATCGATTTTACTGATTTGATCTAAAGTCAAACTTTCATATAATTTCAGGATTAACAAATTAATATAACCGAAAAAATTGCACTTTCTTAGATTAGACTTAAAGCCGATTTTCTTGTAAATTGTATATCAGTTGCGTGAGCATTGTACTGCTTAAGCCGAAAAACATGAATTTTACTGATTTGAGCGAAAGTCAAATTATGTTGTTATTGCAGGATTAACAAATTAGTATTACCGCAAAAGTTGCACTTTCTTAGTTTTAGACTTAAAGTCGATTTTCTTGTAAATTGTATATCAATTGCGGTAGCACTGTACTGCTTAAGCCGCAAAACATCCATTTTACTGATTTGATCTAAAGTCAAACTTTCATATAATTTCAGGCTTAACAAATTAATATAACCGGAAAAAGTGCACTTTCTTAGATTAAGACTTAAAGGCGATTTTCTTGTAAATTGTATATCAGTTGCGTGAGCGCTGTACTGCTTAAGCCGAAAAACATCAATTTTACTGGTTTGAGCGAAAGTCAAATTATATTGTTATTGTAGAATTGACATAACCGAAAAATTGCACTTTTTTAGATTAGACTTAAAGCCGATTTTCTTGTAAATTGTATATCAGTTGCGTGAGCATTGTGCTGCTTAAGCCGAAAAACATGAATTTTACTGATTTGAGCGAAAGTCAAATTATGTTGTTATTGCAGGATTAACAAATTAGTATTACCGGTAAAGTTGCACTTTCTTAGTTTTAGACTTAAAGTCGATTTTCTTGTAAATTGTATATCAATTGCGGTAGCACTGTACTGCTTAAGCCGCAAAACATCCATTTTACTGATTTGATCTAAAGTCAAACTTTCATATAATTTCAGGCTTAACAAATTAATATAACCGGAAAAAGTGCACTTTCTTAGATTAAGACTTAAAGGCGATTTTCTTGTAAATTGTATATCAGTCGCGTGAGCGCTGTACCGCTTAGGCCGAAAAACATTAATTTTACTGGTTTGAGCGAAAGTCAAATTATATTGTTATTGCAGAATTGACATATTCATATAAGCGAAAAAATTGCACTTTCTTAGTTTCAGACTTAAAGTCTGTACTGCTTAAGCCGTAAAACATCAATTTTACTGGTTTGAGCGAAAGTCAAATTATATTGTTATTGCAGAATTGACATAACCGAAAAAATTGCACTTTTTTAGATTTAGACTTAAAGCCGATTTTCTTGTAAATTGTATGTTAATTACTTGAGCGCTGTACCGCTTAGGCCGAAAAACATTAATTTTACTGGTTTGAGTGAATGTCAAATTATATTGTTATTGCAGAATTGACATATTCATATAACCGAAAAAATTGCACTTTATTAGTTTCAGACTTAAAGTCGATTTTCTTGTAAATTGTATGTCAATTGCGTGAGCACTGTACTGCTTTAGCCAAAAAACATGAATTTTACTGATTTGAGCGAAAGTCAAATTATGTTTTTATTGCAGGATTAACAAATTAATATTACCGCAAAAGTTGCACTTTCTTAGTTGTAGACTTAAAGTCGATTTTCTTGTAAATTCTATGTCAATTGCGGTAGCACTGTACTGCTTAAGCCGCAAAACATCGACTTTACTGATTTGATCTAAAGTCAAACTTTCATATAATTTCAGCATTAACAAATTAATATAACCGAAAAGAGTGCACTTTCTTAGATTAAGACTTAAAGGCGATTTTCTTGTAAATTGTATATCAGTTGCGTGAGCGCTGTACTGCTTAAGCCGAAAAACATCAATTTTACTGGTTTGAGCGAAAGTCAAATTATATTGTTATTGTAGAATTGACATAACCGAAAAATTGCACTTTTTTAGATTTAGACTTAAAGCCGATTTTCTTGTAAATTGTATGTTTAATACTTGAGCGCTGTACCGCTTAGGCCGAAACACGTCAATTTTACTGATTTGATCTAAAGTCAAACTTTCATATAATTTCAGGATTAACAAATTAATGTAACCGAAAAAATTGCACTTTCTTAGATTAGACTTAAAACCGATTTTCTTGTAAATTTTATGTCAGTTGCGTGAGCAGTGTACTGCTTAAGCCGAAAAACATGAATTTTACTGATTTGAGCGAAAGTCAAATTATGTTGTTATTGCAGGATTAACAAATTAGTATTACCGCAAAAGTTGCACTTTCTTAGTTTTAGACTTAAAGTCGATTTTCTTGTAAATTGTTTATCAATTGCGGTAGCACTGTACTGCTTAAGCCGCAAAACATCCATTTTACTGATTTGATCTAAAGTCAAACTTTCATATAATTTCAGGCTTAACAAATTAATATAACCGGAAAAAGTGCACTTTCTTAGATTAAGACTTTAAGCCGATTTTCTTGTAAATTGTATATCAGTTGCGTGAGCGCTGTACTGCTTAAGCCGTAAAACATCAATTTTACTGGTTTGAGCGAAAGTCAAATTATATTGTTATTGTAGAATTGACATATTCATATAACCGAAAAAATTGCACTTTCTTAGTTTCAGACTTAAAGTCTGTACTGCTTAAGCCGTAAAACATCAATTTTACTGGTTTGAGCGAAAGTCAAATTATATTGTTATTGCAGAATTGACATAACCGAAAAAATTGCACTTTTTTAGATTTAGACTTAAAGTCGATTTTCTTGTAAATTGTATGTCAATTGCGTGAGCACTGTACTGCTTTAGCCGAAAAACATGAATTTTACTGATTTGAGCGAAAGTCAAATTATGTTGTTATTGCAGGATTAACAAATTAATATTACCGCAAAAGTTGCACTTTCTTAGTTGTAGACTTAAAGTCGATTTTCTTGTAAATTCTATGTCAATTGCGGTAGCACTGTACTGCTTAAGCCGCAAAACATCGATTTTACTGATTTGATCTAAAGTCAAACTTTCATATAATTTCAGGATTAACAAATTAATATAACCGAAAAGAGTGCACTTTCTTAGATTAAGACTTAAAGGCGATTTTCTTGTAAATTGTATATCAGTTGCGTGAGCGCTGTACTGCTTAAGCCGAAAAACATCAATTTTACTGGTTTGAGCGAAAGTCAAATTATATTGTTATTGTAGAATTGACATAACCGAAAAAATTGCACTTATTTAGATTTAGACTTAAAGCCGATTTTCTTGTAAATTGTATGTTTAATACTTGAGCGCTGTACCGCTTAGGCCGAAACACATCAATTTTACTGATTTGATCTAAAGTCAAACTTTCATATAATTTCAGGATTAACAAATTAATGTAACCGAAAAAATTGCACTTTCTTAGATTAGACTTAAAGCCGATTTTCTTGTAAATTTTATGTCAGTTGCGTGAGCAGTGTACTGCTTAAGCCGAAAAACATGAATTTTACTGATTTGAGCGAAAGTCAAATTATGTTGTTATTGCAGGATTAACAAATTAGTATTACCGCAAAAGTTGCACTTTCTTAGTTTTAGACTTAAAGTCGATTTTCTTGTAAATTGTATATCAATTGCGGTAGCACTGTACTGCTTAAGCCGCAAAACATCCATTTTACTGATTTGATCTAAAGTCAAACTTTCATATAATTTCAGGCTTAACAAATTAATATAACCGGAAAGAGTGCACTTTCTTAGATTAAGACTTTAAGCCGATTTTCTTGTAAATTGTATATCAGTTGCGTGAGCGCTGTACTGCTTAAGCCGTAAAACATCAATTTTACTGGTTTGAGCGAAAGTCAAATTATATTGTTATTGCAGAATTGACATAACCGAAAAAATTGCACTTTTTTAGATTTAGACTTAAAGCCGATTTTCTTGTAAATTGTATGTTAATTACTTGAGCGCTGTACCGCTTAGGCCGAAAAACATTAATTTTACTGGTTTAAGCGAAAGTCAAATTATATTGTTATTGCAGAATTGACATATTCATATAACCGAAAAAATTGCACTTTCTTAGTTTCAGACTTAAAGTCGATTTTCTTGTAAATTGTATGTCAATTGCGTGAGCACTGTACTACTTTAGCCGAAAAACATGAATTTTACTGATTTGAGCGAAAGTCAAATTATGTTGTTATTGCAGGATTAACAAATTAATATTACCGCAAAAGTTGCACTTTCTTAGTTGTAGACTTAAAGTCGATTTTCTTGTAAATTCTATGTCAATTGCGGTAGCACTGTACTGCTTAAGCCGTAAAACATCGATTTTACTGATTTGATCTAAAGTCAAACTTTCATATAATTTCAGGATTAACAAATTAATATAACCGAAAAGAGTGCACTTTCTTAGATTAAGACTTAAAGGCGATTTTCTTGCAAATTGTATATCAGTTGCGTGAGCGCTGTACTGCTTAAGCCGAAAAACATCAATTTAACTGGTTTGAGCGAAAGTCAAATTATATTGTTATTGTAGAATTGACATAACCGAAAAAATTGCACTTTTTTAGATTTCGACTTAAAGCCGATTTTCTTGTAAATTGTATGTTAAATACTTGAGCGCTGTACCGCTTAGGCCGAAACACATCAATTTTACTGATTTGATCTAAAGTCAAGCTTTCATATAATTTCAGGATTAACAAATTAATGCAACCGAAAAAATTGCACTTTCTTAGATTAGACTTAAAGCCGATTTTCTTGTAAATTTTATGTCAGTTGCGTGAGCAGTGTACTGCTTAAGCCCAAAAACATGAATTTTACTGATTTGAACGAAAGTCAAATTATGTTGTTATTGCAGGATTAACAAATTAATATTACCGCAAAAGTTGCACTTTTTAATTGTAGACTTAAAGTCGATTTTCTTGTAAATTCTATGTCAATTGCAAAAGCACTGAACTGCTTAAGCCGCAAAACATCAATTTTACTGATTTGATCTAAAGTCAAACTTTCATATAATTTCAGGATTAACAAATTAATATTACCGCAAAAGTTGCACTTTCTTAGTTTTAGACTTAAAGTCGATTTTCTTGTAAATTGTATGTCAATTGCGGTAGCACTGTACTGCTTAAGCCGCAAAACATCGATTTTACTGATTTGATCTAAAGTCAAACTTTCATATAATTTCAGGATTAACAAATTAATATAACCGAAAAAATTGCACTTTCTTAGATTAGACTTAAAGCCGATTTTCCTGTAAATTTTATATCAATTGCGGTAGCACTGTACTGCTTAAGCCGCAAAACATCTATTTTACTGATTTGATCTAAAGTCAAACTTTCATATAATTTCAGGCTTAACAAATTAATATAGCCGGAAAAAGTGCACTTTCTTAGATTAGACTTAAAGCCGATTTTCTTGTAAATTGTATGTCAATTGCGTGAGCAGTGTACTGCTTAAGCCGAAAAACATGAATTTTACTGATTTGAGCGAAAGTCAAATTATGTTGTTATTGCAGGATTAACAAATTAATATTACCGCAAAAGTTGCACTTTTTAATTGTAGACTTAAAGTCGATTTTCTTGTAAATTCTATGTCAATTGCAGTAGCACTGAACTGCTTAAGCCGCAAAACATCGATTTTACTGATTTGATCTAAAGTCAAGCTTTCATATAATTTCAGGATTAACAAATTAATGCAACCGAAAAAATTGCACTTTTTTAGATTTAGACTTAAAGCCGATTTTCTTGTAAATTGTATGTTTAATACTTGAGCGCTGTACCGCTTAGGCCGAAACACATCAATTTTACTGATTTGATCTAAAGTCAAACTTTCATATAATTTCAGGATTAACAAATTAATGTAACCGAAAAAATTGCACTTTCTTAGATTAGACTTAAAGCCGATTTTCTTGTAAATTTTATGTCAGTTGCGTGAGCAGTGTACTGCTTAAGCCGAAAAACATGAATTTTACTGATTTGAGCGAAAGTCAAATTGTGTTGTTATTGCAGGATTAACAAATTAGTATTACCGCAAAAGTTGCACTTTCTTAGTTTTAGACTTAAAGTCGATTTTCTTGTAAATTGTATATCAATTGCGGTAGCACTGTACTGCTTAAGCCGCAAAACATCCATTTTACTGATTTGATCTAAAGTCAAACTTTCATATAATTTCAGGCTTAACAAATTAATATAACCGGAAAAAGTGCACTTTCTTAGATTAAGACTTTAAGCCGATTTTCTTGTAAATTGTATATCAGTTGCGTGAGCGCTGTACTGCTTAAGCCGTAAAACATCAATTTTACTGGTTTGAGCGAAAGTCAAATTATATTGTTATTGCAGAATTGACATAACCGAAAAAATTGCACTTTTTTAGATTTAGACTTAAAGTCGATTTTCTTGTAAATTGTATGTTAATTACTTGAGCGCTGTACCGCTTAGGCAGAAAAACATTAATTTTACTGGTTTGAGCGAAAGTCAAATTATATTGTTATTGCAGAATTGACATATTCATATAACCGAAAAAATTGCACTTTCTTAGTTTCAGACTTAAAGTCGATTTTCTTGTAAATTGTATGTCAATTGCGTGAGCACTGTACTGCTTTAGCCGAAAAACATGAATTTTACTGATTTGAGCGAAAGTCAAATTATGTTGTTATTGCAGGATTAACAAATTAATATTACCGCAAAAGTTGCACTTTCATAGTTGTAGACTTAAAGTCGATTTTCTTGTAAATTCTATGTCAATTGCGGTAGCACTGTACTGCTTAAGCCGCAAAACATCGATTTTACTGATTTGATCTAAAGTCAAACTTTCATATAATTTCAGGATTAACAAATTAATATAACCGAAAAGAGTGCACTTTCTTAGATTAAGACTTAAAGGCGATTTTCTTGTAAATTGTATATCAGTTGCGCGAGCGCTGTACTGCTTAAGCCGAAAACCATCAATTTTACTGGTTTGAGCGAAAGTCAAATTATATTGTTATTGTAGAATTGATATAACCGAAAAAATTGCACTTTTTTAGACTTAGACTTAAAGCCGATTTTCTTGTAAATTGTATGTTAAATACTTGAGCGCTGTACCGCTTAGGCCGAAACACATCAATTTTACTGATTTGATCTAAAGTCAAACTTTCATTTAATTTGCTGAACTGCTTAAGCCGCAAAACATCGATTTTACTGATTTGATCTAAAGTCAAACTTTCATATAATTTCAGGATTAACAAATTAATATTACCGCAAAAGTTGCACTTTCTTAGTTTTAGACTTAAAGTCGATTTTCTTGTAAATTGTATGTCAATTGCGGTAGCACTGTACTGCTTAAGCCGCAAAACATCGATTTTACTGATTTGATCTAAAGTCAAACTTTCATATAATTTCAGGATTAAGAAATTAATATAACCGAAAAAATTGCACTTTCTTAGATTAGACTTAAAGCCGATTTTCTTGTAAATTTTATATCAATTGCGGTAGCACTGTACTGCTTAAGCCGCAAAACATCTATTTTACTGATGTGATCTAAAGTCAAACTTTCATATAATTTCAGGCTTAACAAATTAATATAACCGGAAAAAGTGCACTTTCTTAGATTAAGACTTTAAGCCGATTTTCTTGTAAATTGTATATCAGTTGCGTGAGCGCTGTACTGCTTAAGCCGTAAAACATCAATTTTACTGGTTTGAGCGAAAGTCAAATTATATTGTTATTGCAGAATTGACAAATTAATATTACCGCAAAAGTTGCACTTTCTTAGTTGTAGACTTAAAGTCGATTTTCTTGTAAATTCTATGTCAATTGCGGTAGCACTGTACTGCTTAAGCCGCAAAACATCGATTTTACTGATTTGATCTAAAGTCAAACTTTCATATAATTTCAGGATTAACAAATTAATGTAACCGAAAAGAGTGCACTTTCTTAGATTAAGACTTAAAGGCGATTTTCTTGTAAATTGTATATCAGTTGCGTGAGCGCTGTACTGCTTAAGCCGAAAAACATCAATTTTACTGGTTTGAGCGAAAGTCAAATTATATTGTTATTGTAGAATTGACATAACCGAAAAAATTGCACTTATTTAGATTTAGACTTAAAGCCGATTTTCTTGTAAATTGTATGTTTAATACGTGAGCGCTGTACCGCTTAGGCCGAAACACATCAATTTTACTGATTTGATCTAAAGTCAAATTATATTGTTATTGTAGAATTGACATAACCGAAAAAATTGCACTTATTTAGATTTAGACTTAAAGCCGATTTTCTTGTAAATTGTATGTTTAATACTTGAGCGCTGTACCGCTTAGGCCGAAACACATCAATTTTACTGATTTGATCTAAAGTCAAACTTTCATATAATTTCAGGCTTAACAAATTAATATAGCCGGAAAAAGTGCACTTTCTTAGATTAAGACTTTAAGCCGATTTTCTTGTAAATTGTATATCAGTTGCGTGAGCGCTGTACTGCTTAAGCCGAAAAACATGAATTTTACTGATTTGAGCGAAAGTCAAATTATGCTGTTAATGCAGGATTAACAAATTAATATTACCGCAAAAGTTGCACTTTCATAGTTGTAGACTTAAAGTCGATTTTCTTGTAAATTCTATGTCAATTGCGGTAGCACTGTACTGCTTAAGCCGCAAAACATCTATTTTACTGATGTGATCTAAAGTCAAACTTTCATATAATTTCAGGCTTAACAAATTAATATAGCCGGAAAAAGTGCACTTTCTTAGATTAAGACTTTAAGCCGATTTTCTTGTAAATTGTATATCAGTTGCGTGAGCGCTGTACTGCTTAAGCCGTAAAACATCAATTTTACTGGTTTGAGCGAAAGTCAAATTATGTTGCTATTGCAGGATTAACAAATTAATATAACCGAAAAGAGTGCACTTTCTTAGATTAAGACTTAAAGGCGATTTTCTTGTAAATTGTATATCAGTTGCGTGAGCGCTGTACTGCTTAAGCCGAAAAACATCAATTTTACTGGTTTGAGCGAAAGTCAAATTATATTGTTATTGTAGAATTGACATAACCGAAAAAATTGCACTTATTTAGATTTAGACTTAAAGCCGATTTTCTTGTAAACTGTATGTTTAATACTTGAGCGCTGTACCGCTTAGGCCGAAACACATCAATTTTACTGATTTGATCTAAAGTCAAACTTTCATATAATTTCAGGATTAACAAATTAATGTAACCGAAAAAATTGCACTTTCTTAGATTAGACTTAAAGCCGATTTTCTTGTAAATTTTATGTTAGTTGCGTGAGCAGTGTACTGCTTAAGCCGAAAAACATGAATTTTACTGATTTGAGCGAAAGTCAAATTATGTTGTTATTGCAGGATTAACAAATTAGTATTACCGCAAAAGTCGCACTTTCTTAGTTTTAGACTTAAAATCGATTTTCTTGTAAATTGTATATCAATTGCGGTAGCACTGTACTGCTTAAGCCGCAAAACATCCATTTTACTGATTTGATCTAAAGTCAAACTTTCATATAATTTCAGGCTTAACAAATTAATATAACCGGAAAAAGTGCACTTTCTTAGATTAAGACTTTAAGCCGATTTTCTTGTAAATTGTATATCAGTTGCGTGAGCGCTGTACTGCTTAAGCCGTAAAACATCAATTTTACTGGTTTGAGCGAAAGTCAAATTATATTGTTATTGCAGAATTGACATAACCGAAAAAATTGCACTTTTTTAGATTTAGACTTAAAGCCGATTTTCTTGTTAATTGTATGTTAATTACTTGAGCGCTGTACCGCTTAGGCCGAAAAACATTAATTTTACTGGTTTAAGCGAAAGTAAAATTATATTGTTATTGCAGAATTGACATATTCATATAACCGAAAAAATTGCACTTTCTTAGTTTCAGACTTAAAGTCGATTTTCTTGTAAATTGTATGTCAATTGCGTGAGCACTGTACTACTTTAGCCGAAAAACATGAATTTTACTGATTTGAGCGAAAGTCAAATTATGTTGTTATTGCAGGATTAACAAATTAATATTACCGCAAAAGTTGCACTTTCTTAGTTGTAGACTTAAAGTCGATTTTCTTGTAAATTCTATGTCAATTGCGGTAGCACTGTACTGCTTAAGCCGCAAAACATCGATTTTACTGATTTGATCTAAAGTCAAACTTTCATATAATTTCAAGATTAACAAATTAATATAACCGAAAAGAGTGCACTTTCTTAGATTAAGACTTAAAGGCGATTTTCTCGTAAATTGTATATCAGTTGCGTGAGCGCTGTACTGCTTAAGCCGAAAAACATCAATTTTACTGGTTTGAGCGAAAGTCAAATTATATTGTTATTGTAGAATTGACATAACCGAAAAAATTGCACTTATTTAGATTTAGACTTAAAGCCGATTTTCTTGTAAATTGTATGTTTAATACGTGAGCGCTGTACCGCTTAGGCCGAAACACATCAATTTTACTGATTTGATCTAAAGTCAAATTATATTGTTATTGTAGAATTGACATAACCGAAAAAATTGCACTTATTTAGATTTAGACTTAAAGCCGATTTTCTTGTAAATTGTATGTTTAATACTTGAGCGCTGTACCGCTTAGGCCGAAACACATCAATTTTACTGATTTGATCTAAAGTCAAACTTTCATATAATTTCAGGCTTAACAAATTAATATAGCCGGAAAAAGTGCACTTTCTTAGATTAAGACTTTAAGCCGATTTTCTTGTAAATTGTATATCAGTTGCGTGAGCGCTGTACTGCTTAAGCCGAAAAACATGAATTTTACTGATTTGAGCGAAAGTCAAATTATGCTGTTAATGCAGGATTAACAAATTAATATTACCGCAAAAGTTGCACTTTCATAGTTGTAGACTTAAAGTCGATTTTCTTGTAAATTCTATGTCAATTGCGGTAGCACTGTACTGCTTAAGCCGCAAAACATCTATTTTACTGATGTGATCTAAAGTCAAACTTTCATATAATTTCAGGCTTAACAAATTAATATAGCCGGAAAAAGTGCACTTTCTTAGATTAAGACTTTAAGCCGATTTTCTTGTAAATTGTATATCAGTTGCGTGAGCGCTGTACTGCTTAAGCCGTAAAACATCAATTTTACTGGTTTGAGCGAAAGTCAAATTATGTTGCTATTGCAGGATTAACAAATTAATATAACCGAAAAGAGTGCACTTTCTTAGATTAAGACTTAAAGGCGATTTTCTTGTAAATTGTATATCAGTTGCGTGAGCGCTGTACTGCTTAAGCCGAAAAACATCAATTTTACTGGTTTGAGCGAAAGTCAAATTATATTGTTATTGTAGAATTGACATAACCGAAAAAATTGCACTTATTTAGATTTAGACTTAAAGCCGATTTTCTTGTAAACTGTATGTTTAATACTTGAGCGCTGTACCGCTTAGGCCGAAACACATCAATTTTACTGATTTGATCTAAAGTCAAACTTTCATATAATTTCAGGATTAACAAATTAATGTAACCGAAAAAATTGCACTTTCTTAGATTAGACTTAAAGCCGATTTTCTTGTAAATTTTATGTTAGTTGCGTGAGCAGTGTACTGCTTAAGCCGAAAAACATGAATTTTACTGATTTGAGCGAAAGTCAAATTATGTTGTTATTGCAGGATTAACAAATTAGTATTACCGCAAAAGTCGCACTTTCTTAGTTTTAGACTTAAAATCGATTTTCTTGTAAATTGTATATCAATTGCGGTAGCACTGTACTGCTTAAGCCGCAAAACATCCATTTTACTGATTTGATCTAAAGTCAAACTTTCATATAATTTCAGGCTTAACAAATTAATATAACCGGAAAAAGTGCACTTTCTTAGATTAAGACTTTAAGCCGATTTTCTTGTAAATTGTATATCAGTTGCGTGAGCGCTGTACTGCTTAAGCCGTAAAACATCAATTTTACTGGTTTGAGCGAAAGTCAAATTATATTGTTATTGCAGAATTGACATAACCGAAAAAATTGCACTTTTTTAGATTTAGACTTAAAGCCGATTTTCTTGTTAATTGTATGTTAATTACTTGAGCGCTGTACCGCTTAGGCCGAAAAACATTAATTTTACTGGTTTAAGCGAAAGTAAAATTATATTGTTATTGCAGAATTGACATATTCATATAACCGAAAAAATTGCACTTTCTTAGTTTCAGACTTAAAGTCGATTTTCTTGTAAATTGTATGTCAATTGCGTGAGCACTGTACTACTTTAGCCGAAAAACATGAATTTTACTGATTTGAGCGAAAGTCAAATTATGTTGTTATTGCAGGATTAACAAATTAATATTACCGCAAAAGTTGCACTTTCTTAGTTGTAGACTTAAAGTCGATTTTCTTGTAAATTCTATGTCAATTGCGGTAGCACTGTACTGCTTAAGCCGCAAAACATCGATTTTACTGATTTGATCTAAAGTCAAACTTTCATATAATTTCAAGATTAACAAATTAATATAACCGAAAAGAGTGCACTTTCTTAGATTAAGACTTAAAGGCGATTTTCTCGTAAATTGTATATCAGTTGCGTGAGCGCTGTACTGCTTAAGCCGAAAAACATCAATTTTACTGGTTTGAGCGAAAGTCAAATTATATTGTTATTGTAGAATTGACATAACCGAAAAAATTGCACTTATTTAGATTTAGACTTAAAGCCGATTTTCTTGTAAATTGTATGTTTAATACGTGAGCGCTGTACCGCTTAGGCCGAAACACATCAATTTTACTGATTTGATCTAAAGTCAAATTATATTGTTATTGTAGAATTGACATAACCGAAAAAATTGCACTTATTTAGATTTAGACTTAAAGCCGATTTTCTTGTAAATTGTATGTTTAATACTTGAGCGCTGTACCGCTTAGGCCGAAACACATCAATTTTACTGATTTGATCTAAAGTCAAACTTTCATATAATTTCAGGCTTAACAAATTAATATAGCCGGAAAAAGTGCACTTTCTTAGATTAAGACTTTAAGCCGATTTTCTTGTAAATTGTATATCAGTTGCGTGAGCGCTGTACTGCTTAAGCCGAAAAACATGAATTTTACTGATTTGAGCGAAAGTCAAATTATGCTGTTAATGCAGGATTAACAAATTAATATTACCGCAAAAGTTGCACTTTCATAGTTGTAGACTTAAAGTCGATTTTCTTGTAAATTCTATGTCAATTGCGGTAGCACTGTACTGCTTAAGCCGCAAAACATCTATTTTACTGATGTGATCTAAAGTCAAACTTTCATATAATTTCAGGCTTAACAAATTAATATAGCCGGAAAAAGTGCACTTTCTTAGATTAAGACTTTAAGCCGATTTTCTTGTAAATTGTATATCAGTTGCGTGAGCGCTGTACTGCTTAAGCCGTAAAACATCAATTTTACTGGTTTGAGCGAAAGTCAAATTATGTTGCTATTGCAGGATTAACAAATTAATATAACCGAAAAGAGTGCACTTTCTTAGATTAAGACTTAAAGGCGATTTTCTTGTAAATTGTATATCAGTTGCGTGAGCGCTGTACTGCTTAAGCCGAAAAACATCAATTTTACTGGTTTGAGCGAAAGTCAAATTATATTGTTATTGTAGAATTGACATAACCGAAAAAATTGCACTTATTTAGATTTAGACTTAAAGCCGATTTTCTTGTAAACTGTATGTTTAATACTTGAGCGCTGTACCGCTTAGGCCGAAACACATCAATTTTACTGATTTGATCTAAAGTCAAACTTTCATATAATTTCAGGATTAACAAATTAATGTAACCGAAAAAATTGCACTTTCTTAGATTAGACTTAAAGCCGATTTTCTTGTAAATTTTATGTTAGTTGCGTGAGCAGTGTACTGCTTAAGCCGAAAAACATGAATTTTACTGATTTGAGCGAAAGTCAAATTATGTTGTTATTGCAGGATTAACAAATTAGTATTACCGCAAAAGTCGCACTTTCTTAGTTTTAGACTTAAAATCGATTTTCTTGTAAATTGTATATCAATTGCGGTAGCACTGTACTGCTTAAGCCGCAAAACATCCATTTTACTGATTTGATCTAAAGTCAAACTTTCATATAATTTCAGGCTTAACAAATTAATATAACCGGAAAAAGTGCACTTTCTTAGATTAAGACTTTAAGCCGATTTTCTTGTAAATTGTATATCAGTTGCGTGAGCGCTGTACTGCTTAAGCCGTAAAACATCAATTTTACTGGTTTGAGCGAAAGTCAAATTATATTGTTATTGCAGAATTGACATAACCGAAAAAATTGCACTTTTTTAGATTTAGACTTAAAGCCGATTTTCTTGTTAATTGTATGTTAATTACTTGAGCGCTGTACCGCTTAGGCCGAAAAACATTAATTTTACTGGTTTAAGCGAAAGTAAAATTATATTGTTATTGCAGAATTGACATATTCATATAACCGAAAAAATTGCACTTTCTTAGTTTCAGACTTAAAGTCGATTTTCTTGTAAATTGTATGTCAATTGCGTGAGCACTGTACTACTTTAGCCGAAAAACATGAATTTTACTGATTTGAGCGAAAGTCAAATTATGTTGTTATTGCAGGATTAACAAATTAATATTACCGCAAAAGTTGCACTTTCTTAGTTGTAGACTTAAAGTCGATTTTCTTGTAAATTCTATGTCAATTGCGGTAGCACTGTACTGCTTAAGCCGCAAAACATCGATTTTACTGATTTGATCTAAAGTCAAACTTTCATATAATTTCAAGATTAACAAATTAATATAACCGAAAAGAGTGCACTTTCTTAGATTAAGACTTAAAGGCGATTTTCTCGTAAATTGTATATCAGTTGCGTGAGCGCTGTACTGCTTAAGCCGAAAAACATCAATTTTACTGGTTTGAGCGAAAGTCAAATTATATTGTTATTGTAGAATTGACATAACCGAAAAAATTGCACTTTTTTAGATTTCGACTTAAAGCCGATTTTCTTGTAAATTGTATGTTAAATACTTGAGCGCTGTACCGCTTAGGCCGAAACACATCAATTTTACTGATTTGATCTAAAGTCAAGCTTTCATATAATTTCAGGATTAACAAATTAATGCAACCGAAAAAATTGCACTTTCTTAGATTAGACTTAAAGCCGATTTTCTTGTAAATTGTATGTCAGTTGCGTGAGCAGTGTACTGCTTAAGCCAAAAAAGATCAATTTTACTGGTTTGAGCGAAAGTCAAATTATATTGTTATTGCAGAATTGACATATTCATATAACCGAAAAAATTGCACTTTCTTAGTTTTAGACTTAAAGTCGATTTTCTTGTAAATTGTATGTGAATTGCGTGAGCACTGTACTGCTTAAGCCGAAAAACATGAATTTTACTGATTTGAGCGAAAGTCAAATTATATTGTTATTGCACGATTAACAAATTAATATTACCGAAAAGGTTGCACTTTCTTAGTTTTAGACTTAAAGTCGATTTTCTTGTAAATTTTATGTCAATTGCGGTAGCACTGTACTGCTTAAGCCGAAAAACATCCATTTTACTGATTTGATCTTGAGTCAAACTTTCATATAATTTCAGAATTAACAAATTAATATAACCGAAAAAATTGCACTTTCTTAGATTTAGACTTAAAGTCGATTTTCTTGTAAATTGTATGTCAATTGCATGAGCACTGTACCGCTTAAGCCGAAAAACATCAATTTTACTGGTTTGAGCGAAAGTCAAATTATATTGTTATTGCAGAATTGACATATTCATATAACCGAAAAAATTGCACTTTCTTAGATTTAGACTTAAAGTCGATTTTCTTGTAAATTGTATGTCAATTGCATGAGCACTGTACTGCTTAAGCCGAAAAACATCAACTTTACTGATTTGCGCGAAAGTAACACTATAATGTTATGGCAGGATTAACAAATTAATATAAAAAAAAGAAAAGAAAAAATTGAACTTTCTTAGATTTTTACTTAAAGCCGATTTTCTTGTAAATTGTATGTTAATTACTTGAGCGGTGTACCGCTTAGGCCGAAAAACATCAATTTTACTGATTTGCGCTAAAAACAAACTTTTATTTTATTTCAGGATTAACAATTGTATGTTAATTACTTGATCGCTGTACCGCCTAAGCCAAAATGTTATTCCAGGATTAACAAATTAAAATAACCGAAAAAATTGCAATTTCTTAGGTTTAAAATTTAAGTCCATTTTCTTGTAAATTGTATGTCAACTGCGGTAGCACTGTACTGCTTAAGCCGCAAAACATCGATTTTACTGATTTGATCTAAAGTCAAACTTTCATATAATTTCAGGATTAACAAATTAATATAACCAGAAAAATTGCACTTTCTTAGATTTAGACTTAAAGCCGATTTTCTTGTATATTGTATATCAGTTGCGTGAGCACTGTACTGCCTAAGCCGAAAAACATCAATCTTACTGGTTTGAGCGAAAGTCAAATTATATTGTTATTGCAGAATTGACATATTCATATAACCGAAAAAATTGCACTTTCTTAGATTTAGACTTAAAGCCGATTTTCTTGTATATTGTATATCAGTTGCGTGAGCACTGTACTGCTTAAGCCGAAAAACATCAATTTTACTGGTTTGAGCGAAAGTCAAATTATATTGTTATTGCAGAATTGACATATTCATATAACCGAAAAAATTGCACTTTCTTAGTTTTAGACTTAAAGTCGATTTTCTTTTAAATTGTATGTCAATTGCATGAGCACTGTACCGCTTAAGCCGAAAAACATCAATTTTACTGGTTTGAGCGAAAGTCAAATTATATTGTTATTGCAGAATTCACATATTCATATAACCGAAAAAATTGCACTTTCTTAAATTTAAACATAAAGCCGATTTTCTTGTAAATTGTATGTCAGTTGCGTGAGCACTGTACCGCTTAAGCCGAAAAACATGAATTTTACTGATTTGAGCTAAAGTCAAATTATATTGTTATTGCAGGATTAACAAATTAATATTACCGAAAAAGTTGCACTTTCTTAGGTTTAGACTTAAAGTAAATTTTCTTGTAAATTGTATGTCAACTGCGGTAGCACTGTACTGCTTAAGCCGCAAAACATCGATTTTACTGATTTGATCTAAAGTCAAACTTTCATATAATTTCAGGATTAACAAATTAATATAACCAGAAAAATTGCGCTTTCTTAGATTTAGACTTAAAGCCGATTTTCTTGTATATTGTATATCAGTTGCGTGAGGACTGTACTGCCTAAGCCGAAAAACATCAATTTTACTGGTTTGAGCGAAAGTCAAATTATATTGTTATTGCAGAATTGACATATTCATATAACCGAAAAAATTGCACTTTCTTAGATTTAGACTTAAAGCCGATTTTCTTGTATATTGTATATCAGTTGCGTGAGCACTGTACTGCTTAAGCCGAAAAACATCAATTTTACTGGTTTGAGCGAAAGTCAAATTATATTGTTATTGCAGAATTGACATATTCATATAACCGAAAAAATTGCACTTTCTTAGTTTTAGACTTAAAGTCGATTTTCTTTTAAATTGTATGTCAATTGCATGAGCACTGTACCGCTTAAGCCGAAAAACATCAATTTTACTGGTTTGAGCGAAAGTCAAATTATATTGTTATTGCAGAATTCACATATTCATATAACCGAAAAAATTGCACTTTCTTAAATTTAAACATAAAGCCGATTTTCTTGTAAATTGTATGTCAGTTGCGTGAGCACTGTACCGCTTAAGCCGAAAAACATGAATTTTACTGATTTGAGCTAAAGTCAAATTATATTGTTATTGCAGGATTAACAAATTAATATTACCGAAAAAGTTGCACTTTCTTAGGTTTAGACTTAAAGTCAATTTTCTTGTAAATTGTATGTCAATTGCGGTAGGACTGTACTGCTTAAGCCGCAAAACATCGATTTTACTGATTTGATCTAAAGTCAAACTTTCATATAATTTCAGGATTAACAAATTAATATAACCGAAAAAATTGCACTTTCTTAGATTTAGACTTAAAGTCGATTTTCTTGTAAATTGTATGTCAATTGCATGAGCACTGTACCGCTTAAGCCGAAAAACATCAATTTTACTGGTTTGAGCGAAAGTCAAAATATATTGTTATTGCAGAATTGACATATTCATATAACCGAAAAAATTGCACTTTCTTAGGTTTAGACTTAAAGCCGATTTTTTTGTAAATTGTATGTCAATTGCGGTAGCACTGTACTGCTTAAGCCGCAAAACATCGATTTTACTGATTTGATCTAAAGTCAAACTTTCATATAATTTCAGGATTAACAAATTAATATAACCGAAAAAATTGCACTTTCTTAGATTAGACTTAAAGCCGATTTTCTTGTAAATTGTATGTCAGTTGCGTGAGCACTGTACCGCTTAAGCCGAAAAACATGAATTTTACTGATGTTAGCGAAAGTCAAATTATATTGTTGTTGCAGAATTGATATATTCTTATAACCAAAAAAAATTGCACTTTCTTAGGTTTAGACTTAAAGAAGATTTTCTTGTAAATTGTATGTCAATTGCGTGAGCACTGTACCGCTTAAGCCGAAAAACATGAATTTTACTGATTTGAGCGAAAGTAAAACTATAATGTTATGGCAGGATTAACAAATTAATATAAAGAACAGAAAAGAAAAAATTTAACTTTCTTAGCTTTTTACTTAAAGCCGATTTTCCTTGTAAATTGTATGTCAACTGCGGAAGCACTGTACTGCTTAAGCCGCAAACCATCGATTTTACTGATTTGAGCGAAAGTCAAACTATATTGTTATTGCAGAATTGACATATTCATATAACCAGAAAAATTGCACTTTCTTAGCTTTTTACTTTAAGCCGATTTTCCTTGTAAATTGTATGTCAACTGCGGAAGCACTGTACTGCTTAAGCCGAAAAACATCAATTTTACTGGTTTGAGCGAAAGTCAAATTATATTGTTATTGCAGAATTGACATATTCATATAACCGAAAAAATTGCACTTTCTTAGATTTAGACTTAAAGCCGATTTTCTTGTATATTGTATATCAGTTGCGTGAGCACTGTACTGCCTAAGCCGAAAAACATCAATTTTACTGGTTTGAGCGAAAGTCAAATTATATTGTTATTGCAGAATTGACATATTCATATAACCGAAAAAATTGCACTTTCTTAGTTTTAGACTTAAAGTCGATTTTCTTTTAAATTGTATGTCAATTGCATGAGCACTGTACTGCATAAGCCGAAAAACATCAATTTTACTGATTTGCGCGAAAGTAAAATTATATAGCTATTGCAGAATTGACAAATTAATATAACCGAAAAAATTGCACTTTCTTAGATTTAGACTTAAAGTCGATTTTCTTTTAAATTGTATGTCAGTTGCGTGAGCACTGTACTGCTTAAGCCGAAAAACATCAATTTAACTGGTTTGAGCGAAAGTAAAATTATATAGCTATTGCAGAATTGACATATTCATATAACCGAAAAAATTGCACTTACTTAGATTTAGACTTAAAGTCGATTTTCTTTTAAATTGTATGTCAGTTGCGTGAGCACTGTACTGCTTAAGCCGAAAAACATCAATTTAACTGGTTTGAGCGAAAGTCAAATTATATTGTTATTGCAGAATTGACATATTCATATAACCAGAAAAATTGCACTTTCTTAGATTTAGACTTAAAGCCGATTTTCTTGTATATTGTATATCAGTTGCGTGAGCACTGTACCGCTTAAGCCGAAAAACATGAATTTTAGTGATTTGAGCGAAAGTCAAATTATATTGTTATTGCAGAATTAAAAAATTAATATTACCGAAAAGGTTGCACTTTCTTAGTTTTAGACTTAAAGTCGATTTTCTTGTAAATTTTATGTCAATTGCGGTAGCACTGTACTGCTTAAGCCGAAAAACATCCATTTTACTGATTTGATCTTAAGTCAAACTTTCATATAATTTCAGGATTAACAAATTAATATAACCGAAAAAATTGCACTTTCTTAGATTTAGACTTAAAGTCGATTTTCTTTTAAATTGTATGTCAGTTGCGTGAGCACTGTACTGCTTAAGCCGAAAAACATCAATTTAACTGGTTTGAGCGAAAGTAAAATTATATAGCTATTGCAGAATTGACATATTCATATAACCGAAAAAATTGCACTTACTTAGATTTAGACTTAAAGTCGATTTTCTTTTAAATTGTATGTCAGTTGCGTGAGCACTGTACTGCTTAAGCCGAAAAACATCAATTTAACTGGTTTGAGCGAAAGTCAAATTATATTGTTATTGCAGAATTGACATATTCATATAACCGAAAAAATTGCACTTTCTTAAATTTAAACATAAAGCCGATTTTCTTGTAAATTGTATGTCAGTTGCGTGAGCACTGTACCGCTTAAGCCGAAAAACATGAATTTTACTGATTTGAGCTAAAGTCAAATTATATTGTTATTGCAGGATTAACAAATTAATATTACCGAAAAAGTTGCACTTTCTTAGGTTTAGACTTAAAGTCAATTTTCTTGTAAATTGTATGTCAATTGCGGTAGGACTGTACTGCTTAAGCCGCAAAACATCGATTTTACTGATTTGATCTAAAGTCAAACTTTCATATAATTTCAGGATTAACAAATTAATATAACCGAAAAAATTGCACTTTCTTAGATTTAGACTTAAAGTCGATTTTCTTGTAAATTGTATGTCAATTGCATGAGCACTGTACCGCTTAAGCCGAAAAACATCAATTTTACTGGTTTGAGCGAAAGTCAAAATATATTGTTATTGCAGAATTGACATATTCATATAACCGAAAAAATTGCACTTTCTTAGGTTTAGACTTAAAGCCGATTTTTTTGTAAATTGTATGTCAATTGCGGTAGCACTGTACTGCTTAAGCCGCAAAACATCGATTTTACTGATTTGATCTAAAGTCAAACTTTCATATAATTTCAGGATTAACAAATTAATATAACCGAAAAAATTGCACTTTCTTAGATTAGACTTAAAGCCGATTTTCTTGTAAATTGTATGTCAGTTGCGTGAGCACTGTACCGCTTAAGCCGAAAAACATGAATTTTACTGATGTTAGCGAAAGTCAAATTATATTGTTGTTGCAGAATTGATATATTCTTATAACCAAAAAAAATTGCACTTTCTTAGGTTTAGACTTAAAGAAGATTTTCTTGTAAATTGTATGTCAATTGCGTGAGCACTGTACCGCTTAAGCCGAAAAACATGAATTTTACTGATTTGAGCGAAAGTAAAACTATAATGTTATGGCAGGATTAACAAATTAATATAAAGAACAGAAAAGAAAAAATTTAACTTTCTTAGCTTTTTACTTAAAGCCGATTTTCCTTGTAAATTGTATGTCAACTGCGGAAGCACTGTACTGCTTAAGCCGCAAACCATCGATTTTACTGATTTGAGCGAAAGTCAAACTATATTGTTATTGCAGAATTGACATATTCATATAACCAGAAAAATTGCACTTTCTTAGCTTTTTACTTTAAGCCGATTTTCCTTGTAAATTGTATGTCAACTGCGGAAGCACTGTACTGCTTAAGCCGAAAAACATCAATTTTACTGGTTTGAGCGAAAGTCAAATTATATTGTTATTGCAGAATTGACATATTCATATAACCGAAAAAATTGCACTTTCTTAGATTTAGACTTAAAGCCGATTTTCTTGTATATTGTATATCAGTTGCGTGAGCACTGTACTGCCTAAGCCGAAAAACATCAATTTTACTGGTTTGAGCGAAAGTCAAATTATATTGTTATTGCAGAATTGACATATTCATATAACCGAAAAAATTGCACTTTCTTAGTTTTAGACTTAAAGTCGATTTTCTTTTAAATTGTATGTCAATTGCATGAGCACTGTACTGCATAAGCCGAAAAACATCAATTTTACTGATTTGCGCGAAAGTAAAATTATATAGCTATTGCAGAATTGACAAATTAATATAACCGAAAAAATTGCACTTTCTTAGATTTAGACTTAAAGTCGATTTTCTTTTAAATTGTATGTCAGTTGCGTGAGCACTGTACTGCTTAAGCCGAAAAACATCAATTTAACTGGTTTGAGCGAAAGTAAAATTATATAGCTATTGCAGAATTGACATATTCATATAACCGAAAAAATTGCACTTACTTAGATTTAGACTTAAAGTCGATTTTCTTTTAAATTGTATGTCAGTTGCGTGAGCACTGTACTGCTTAAGCCGAAAAACATCAATTTAACTGGTTTGAGCGAAAGTCAAATTATATTGTTATTGCAGAATTGACATATTCATATAACCAGAAAAATTGCACTTTCTTAGATTTAGACTTAAAGCCGATTTTCTTGTATATTGTATATCAGTTGCGTGAGCACTGTACCGCTTAAGCCGAAAAACATGAATTTTAGTGATTTGAGCGAAAGTCAAATTATATTGTTATTGCAGAATTAAAAAATTAATATTACCGAAAAGGTTGCACTTTCTTAGTTTTAGACTTAAAGTCGATTTTCTTGTAAATTTTATGTCAATTGCGGTAGCACTGTACTGCTTAAGCCGAAAAACATCCATTTTACTGATTTGATCTTAAGTCAAACTTTCATATAATTTCAGGATTAACAAATTAATATAACCGAAAAAATTGCACTTTCTTAGATTTAGACTTAAAGTCGATTTTCTTGTAAATTGTATGTCAATTGCATGAGCACTGTACCGCTTAAGCCGAAAAACATAGATTTTACTGGTTTGAGCGAAAGTCAAATTATATTGTTATTGCAGAATTGACATATTCATATAACCGAAAAAATTGCACTTTCTTAGATTTAGACTTAAAGCCGATTTTCTTGTATATTGTATATCAGTTGCGTGAGCACTGTACTGCTTAAGCCGCAAACCATCGATTTTACTGATTTGAGCGAAAGTCAAACTATATTGTTATTGCAGAATTGACATATTCATATAACCGAAAAAATTGCACTTTCTTAGTTTTAGACTTAAAGTCGATTTTCTTTTAAATTGTATGTCAATTGCATGAGCACTGTACCGCTTAAGCCGAAAAACATCAATTTTACTGATTTGAGCGAAAGTCAAACTATATTGTTATTGCAGAATTGACATATTCATATAACCGAAAAAATTGCACTTTCTTAGTTTTAGACTTAAAGTCGATTTTCTTTTAAATTGTATGTCAATTGCATGAGCACTGTACCGCTTAAGCCGAAAAACATCAATTTTACTGATTTGAGCGAAAGTCAAATTATATTGTTATTGCAGAATTCACATATTCATATAACCAGAAAAATTGCACTTTCTTAGATTTAGACTTAAAGCCGATTTTCTTGTATATTGTATATCAGTTGCGTGAGCACTGTACTGCCTTAGCCGAAAAACATCAATTTTACTGGTTTGAGCGAAAGTCAAATTATATTGTTATTGCAGAATTGACATATTCATATAACCAGAAAAATTGCACTTTCTTAGATTTAGACTTAAAGCCGATTTTCTTGTATATTGTATATCAGTTGCGTGAGCACTGTACTGCCTAAGCCGAAAAACATCAATTTTACTGGTTTGAGCGAAAGTCAAATTATATTGTTATTGCAGAATTGACATATTCATATAACCGAAAAAATTGCACTTTCTTAGATTTAGACTTAAAGCCGATTTTCTTGTATATTGTATATCAGTTGCGTGAGCACTGTACTGCTTAAGCCGAAAAACATCAATTTAACTGATTTGCGCGAAAGTAAAATTATATAGCTATTGCAGAATTGACATATTCATATAACCGAAAAAATTGCACTTTCTTAGATTTAGACTTAAAGTCGATTTTCTTTTAAATTGTATGTCAGTTGCGTGAGCACTGTACTGCTTAAGCCGAAAAACATCAATTTAACTGGTTTGAGCGAAAGTCAAATTATATTGTTATTGCAGAATTGACATAATCATATAACCGAAAAAATTGCACTTTCTTAGTTTTAGACTTAAAGCCGATTTTCTTGTATATTGTATATCAGTTGCGTGAGCACTGTACTGCCTAAGCCGAAAAACATCAATTTTACTGGTTTGAGCGAAAGTCAAATTATATTGTTATTGCAGAATTGACATATTCATATAACCAGAAAAATTGCACTTTCTTAGATTTAGACTTAAAGCCGATTTTCTTGTATATTGTATATCAGTTGCGTGAGCACTGTACTGCTTAAGCCGCAAACCATCGATTTTACTGATTTGAGCGAAAGTCAAACTATATTGTTATTGCAGAATTGACATATTCATATAACCGAAAAAATTGCACTTTCTTAGTTTTAGACTTAAAGTCGATTTTCTTTTAAATTGTATGTCAATTGCATGAGCACTGTACCGCTTAAGCCGAAAAACATCAATTTTACTGATTTGAGCGAAAGTCAAATTATATTGTTATTGCAGAATTCACATATTCATATAACCGAAAAAATTGCACTTTCTTAAATTTAGACTTAAAGCCGATTTTCTTGTAAATTGTATGTCAGTTGCGTGAGCACTGTACCGCTTAAGCCGAAAAACATGAATTTTAGTGATTTGAGCGAAAGTCAAATTATATTGTTATTGCAGCATTAAAAAATTAATATTACCGAAAAGGTTGCACTTTCTTAGTTTTAGACTTAAAGTCGATTTTCTTGTAAATTTTATGTCAATTGCGGTAGCACTGTACTGCTTAAGCCGAAAAACATCCATTTTACTGATTTGATCTTAAGTCAAACTTTCATATAATTTCAGGATTAACAAATTAATATAACCGAAAAAATTGCACTTTCTTAGATTTAGACTTAAAGTCGATTTTCTTGTAAATTGTATGTCAATTGCATGAGCACTGTACCGCTTAAGCCGAAAAACATAGATTTTACTGGTTTGAGCGAAAGTCAAATTATATTGTTATTGCAGAATTGACATATTCATATAACCGAAAAAATTGCACTTTCTTAGATTTAGACTTAAAGTCGATTTTCTTGTAAATTGTATGTCAATTGCATGAGCACTGTACTGCTTAAGCCGAAAAACATCAACTTTACTGATTTGCGCGAAAATAACACTATAATGTTATGGCAGGATTAACAAATTAATATAAAAAAAAGAAAAGAAAAAATCGAACTTTCTTAGATTTTTACTTAAAGCCGATTTTCTTGTAAATTGTATGTTAATTACTTGAGCACTGTACCGCTTAGGCCGAAAAACATCAATTTTACTGATTTGCGCTAAAAACAAACTTTTACTTTATTTCAGGATTAACAATTGTATGTTAATTACTTGATCGCTGTACCGCCTAAGCCGAAATGTTATTCCAGGATTAACAAATTAAAATAACCGAAAAAATTGCAATTTCTTAGGTTTAGACTTAAAGTCGATTTTCTTGTTAATTGTATGTCAGTTGCGTGAGCACTGTACCGCTTAAGCCGAAAAACATGTATTTTACTGATTTGAGCTAAAGTCAAATTATATTGTTATTGCAGGATTAACAAATTAATATTACCGAAAAAGTTGCACTTTCTTAGGTTTAGACTTAAAGTCGATTTTCTTGTTAATTGTATGTCAATTGCGGTAGCACTGTACTGATTTGCTCTAAAGCCAAACTTTCATATAATTTTAGGATTAACAAATTAATATAACCGCAAAAATTACACTTTCTTACCGAAAAAATTGCACTTTTTTAGATTTAGACTTAACGCCGATTTTCTTGTAAATTGTATGTTAATTACTTGAGCGCTGTACCGCTTAGGCCGAAACACATCAATTTTACTGATTTGATCGAAAGTCAAACTTTCATATAATTTCAGGATTAACAAATTAATATAACCGAAAAAATTGCACTTTCTTAGATTAGACTTAAAGCCGATTTTCCTGTAAATTTTATGTCAGTTGCGTGAGCAGTGTACTGCTTAAGCCAAAAAAGATCAATTTTACTGGTTTGAGCGAAAGTCAAATTATATTGTTATTGCAGAATTGACATATTCATATAACCGAAAAAATTGCACTTTCTTAGTTTTAGACTTAAAGTCGATTTTCTTGTAAATTGTATGTGAATTGCGTGAGCTCTGTACTGCTTAAGCCGAAAAACATGAATTTTACTGATTTGAGCGAAAGTCAAATTATATTGTTATTGCAGAATTAAAAAATTAATATTACCGAAAAGGTTGCACTTTCTTAGTTTTAGACTTAAAGTCGATTTTCTTGTAAATTTTATGTCAATTGCGGTAGCACTGTACTGCTTAAGCCGAAAAACATCCATTTTACTGATTTGATCTTAAGTCAAACTTTCATATAATTTCAGGATTAACAAATTAATATAACCGAAAAAATTGCACTTTCTTAGATTTAGACTTAAAGTCGATTTTCTTGTAAATTGTATGTCAATTGCATGAGCACTGTACCGCTTAAGCCGAAAAACATCAATTTTACTGGTTTGAGCGAAAGTCAAATTATATTGTTATTGCAGAATTGACATATTCATATAACCGAAAAAATTGCACTTTCTTAGGTTTAGACTTAAAGTCGATTTTTTTGTATATTGTATATCAGTTGCGTGAGCACTGTACTGCCTAAGCCGAAAAACATCAATTTTACTGGTTTGAGCGAAAGTCAAATTATATTGTTATTGCAGAATTGACATATTCATATAACCGAAAAAATTGCACTTTCTTAGATTTAGACTTAAAGCCGATTTTCTTGTATATTGTATATCAGTTGCGTGAGCACTGTACTGCTTAAGCCGAAAAACATCAATTTAACTGATTTGCGCGAAAGTAAAATTATATAGCTATTGCAGAATTGACATATTCATATAACCGAAAAAATTGCACTTTCTTAGATTTAGACTTAAAGTCGATTTTCTTTTAAATTGTATGTCAGTTGCGTGAGCACTGTACTGCTTAAGCCGAAAAACATCAATTTAACTGGTTTGAGCGAAAGTCAAATTATATTGTTATTGCAGAATTGACATAATCATATAACCGAAAAAATTGCACTTTCTTAGTTTTAGACTTAAAGCCGATTTTCTTGTATATTGTATATCAGTTGCGTGAGCACTGTACTGCCTAAGCCGAAAAACATTAATTTTACTGGTTTGAGCGAAAGTCAAATTATATTGTTATTGCAGAATTGACATATTCATATAACCAGAAAAATTGCACTTTCTTAGATTTAGACTTAAAGCCGATTTTCTTGTATATTGTATATCAGTTGCGTGAGCACTGTACTGCTTAAGCCGCAAACCATCGATTTTACTGATTTGAGCGAAAGTCAAACTATATTGTTATTGCAGAATTGACATATTCATATAACCGAAAAAATTGCCCTTTCTTAGTTTTAGACTTAAAGTCGATTTTCTTTTAAATTGTATGTCAATTGCATGAGCACTGTACCGCTTAAGCCGAAAAACATCAATTTTACTGATTTGAGCGAAAGTCAAATTATATTGTTATTGCAGAATTCACATATTCATATAACCGAAAAAATTGCACTTTCTTAAATTTAGACTTAAAGCCGATTTTCTTGTAAATTGTATGTCAGTTGCGTGAGCACTGTACCGCTTAAGCCGAAAAACATGAATTTTAGTGATTTGAGCGAAAGTCAAATTATATTGTTATTGCAGAATTAAAAAATTAATATTACCGAAAAGGTTGCACTTTCTTAGTTTTAGACTTAAAGTCGATTTTCTTGTAAATTTTATGTCAATTGCGGTAGCACTGTACTGCTTAAGCCGAAAAACATCCATTTTACTGATTTGATCTTAAGTCAAACTTTCATATAATTTCAGGATTAACAAATTAATATAACCGAAAAAATTGCACTTTCTTAGATTTAGACTTAAAGTCGATTTTCTTGTAAATTGTATGTCAATTGCATGAGCACTGTACCGCTTAAGCCGAAAAACATAGATTTTACTGGTTTGAGCGAAAGTCAAATTATATTGTTATTGCAGAATTGACATATTCATATAACCGAAAAAATTGCACTTTCTTAGATTTAGACTTAAAGTCGATTTTCTTGTAAATTGTATGTCAATTGCATGAGCACTGTACTGCTTAAGCCGAAAAACATCAACTTTACTGATTTCCGCGAAAATAACACTATAATGTTATGGCAGGATTAACAAATTAATATAAAAAAAAGAAAAGAAAAAATCGAACTTTCTTAGATTTTTACTTAAAGCCGATTTTCTTGTAAATTGTATGTTAATTACTTGAGCACTGTACCGCTTAGGCCGAAAAACATCAATTTTACTGATTTGCGCTAAAAACAAACTTTTATTTTATTTCAGGATTAACAATTGTATGTTAATTACTTGATCGCTGTACCGCCTAAGCCGAAATGTTATTCCAGGATTAACAAATTAAAATAACCGAAAAAATTGCAATTTCTTAGGTTTAAAATTTAAGTCCATTTTCTTGTAAATTGTATGTCAACTGCGGTAGCACTGTACTGCTTAAGCCGCAAAACATCGATTTTACTGATTGGATCTAAAGTCAAACTTTCATATAATTTCAGGATTAACAAATTAATATAACCAGAAAAATTGCACTTTCTTAGATTTAGACTTATAGCCGATTTTCTTGTATATTGTATATCAGTTGCGTGAGCACTGTACTGCCTAAGCCGAAAAACATCAATTTTACTGGTTTGAGCGAAAGTCAAATTATATTGTTATTGCAGAATTGACATATTCATATAACCGAAAAAATTGCACTTTCTTAGTTTTAGACTTAAAGTCAATTTTCTTTTAAATTGTATGTCAATTGCATGAGCACTGTACCGCTTAAGCCGAAAAACATCAATTTTACTGGTTTGAGCGAAAGTCAAATTATATTGTTATTGCAGAATTCACATATTCATATAACCGAAAAAATTGCACTTTCTTAAATTTAAACTTAAAACCGATTTTCTTGTAAATTGTATGTCAGTTGCGTGAGCACTGTACCGCTTAAGCCGAAAAACATGTATTTTACTGATTTGAGCTAAAGTCAAATTATATTGTTATTGCAGGATTAACAAATTAATATTACCGAAAAAGTTGCACTTTCTTAGGTTTAGACTTAAAGTCGATTTTCTTGTTAATTGTATGTCAATTGCGGTAGCACTGTACTGATTTGCTCTAAAGCCAAACTTTCATATAATTTTAGGATTAACAAATTAATATAACCGCAAAAATTGCACTTTCTTACCGAAAAAATTGCACTTTTTTAGATTTAGACTTAACGCCGATTTTCTTGTAAATTGTATGTTAATTACTTGAGCGCTGTACCGCTTAGGCCGAAACACATCAATTTTACTGATTTGATCGAAAGTCAAACTTTCATATAATTTCAGGATTAACAAATTAATATAACCGAAAAAATTGCACTTTCTTAGATTAGACTTAAAGCCGATTTTCCTGTAAATTTTATGTCAGTTGCGTGAGCAGTGTACTGCTTAAGCCAAAAAAGATCAATTTTACTGGTTTGAGCGAAAGTCAAATTATATTGTTATTGCAGAATTGACATATTCATATAACCGAAAAAATTGCACTTTCTTAGTTTTAGACTTAAAGTCGATTTTCTTGTAAATTGTATGTGAATTGCGTGAGCTCTGTACTGCTTAAGCCGAAAAACATGAATTTTACTGATTTGAGCGAAAGTCAAATTATATTGTTATTGCAGAATTAAAAAATTAATATTACCGAAAAGGTTGCACTTTCTTAGTTTTAGACTTAAAGTCGATTTTCTTGTAAATTTTATGTCAATTGCGGTAGCACTGTACTGCTTAAGCCGAAAAACATCCATTTTACTGATTTGATCTTAAGTCAAACTTTCATATAATTTCAGGATTAACAAATTAATATAACCGAAAAAATTGCACTTTCTTAGATTTAGACTTAAAGTCGATTTTCTTGTAAATTGTATGTCAATTGCATGAGCACTGTACCGCTTAAGCCGAAAAACATCAATTTTACTGGTTTGAGCGAAAGTCAAATTATATTGTTATTGCAGAATTGACATATTCATATAACCGAAAAAATTGCACTTTCTTAGGTTTAGACTTAAAGTCGATTTTTTTGTATATTGTATATCAGTTGCGTGAGCACTGTACTGCCTAAGCCGAAAAACATCAATTTTACTGGTTTGAGCGAAAGTCAAATTATATTGTTATTGCAGAATTGACATATTCATATAACCGAAAAAATTGCACTTTCTTAGATTTAGACTTAAAGCCGATTTTCGTGTATATTGTATATCAGTTGCGTGAGCACTGTACTGCTTAAGCCGAAAAACATCAATTTAACTGATTTGCGCGAAAGTAAAATTATATAGCTATTGCAGAATTGACATATTCATATAACCGAAAAAATTGCACTTTCTTAGATTTAGACTTAAAGTCGATTTTCTTTTAAATTGTATGTCAGTTGCGTGAGCACTGTACTGCTTAAGCCGAAAAACATCAATTTAACTGGTTTGAGCGAAAGTCAAATTATATTGTTATTGCAGAATTGACATAATCATATAACCGAAAAAATTGCACTTTCTTAGTTTTAGACTTAAAGCCGATTTTCTTGTATATTGTATATCAGTTGCGTGAGCACTGTACTGCCTAAGCCGAAAAACATTAATTTTACTGGTTTGAGCGAAAGTCAAATTATATTGTTATTGCAGAATTGACATATTCATATAACCAGAAAAATTGCACTTTCTTAGATTTAGACTTAAAGCCGATTTTCTTGTATATTGTATATCAGTTGCGTGAGCACTGTACTGCTTAAGCCGCAAACCATCGATTTTACTGATTTGAGCGAAAGTCAAACTATATTGTTATTGCAGAATTGACATATTCATATAACCGAAAAAATTGCCCTTTCTTAGTTTTAGACTTAAAGTCGATTTTCTTTTAAATTGTATGTCAATTGCATGAGCACTGTACCGCTTAAGCCGAAAAACATCAATTTTACTGATTTGAGCGAAAGTCAAATTATATTGTTATTGCAGAATTCACATATTCATATAACCGAAAAAATTGCACTTTCTTAAATTTAGACTTAAAGCCGATTTTCTTGTAAATTGTATGTCAGTTGCGTGAGCACTGTACCGCTTAAGCCGAAAAACATGAATTTTAGTGATTTGAGCGAAAGTCAAATTATATTGTTATTGCAGAATTAAAAAATTAATATTACCGAAAAGGTTGCACTTTCTTAGTTTTAGACTTAAAGTCGATTTTCTTGTAAATTTTATGTCAATTGCGGTAGCACTGTACTGCTTAAGCCGAAAAACATCCATTTTACTGATTTGATCTTAAGTCAAACTTTCATATAATTTCAGGATTAACAAATTAATATAACCGAAAAAATTGCACTTTCTTAGATTTAGACTTAAAGTCGATTTTCTTGTAAATTGTATGTCAATTGCATGAGCACTGTACCGCTTAAGCCGAAAAACATAGATTTTACTGGTTTGAGCGAAAGTCAAATTATATTGTTATTGCAGAATTGACATATTCATATAACCGAAAAAATTGCACTTTCTTAGATTTAGACTTAAAGTCGATTTTCTTGTAAATTGTATGTCAATTGCATGAGCACTGTACTGCTTAAGCCGAAAAACATCAACTTTACTGATTTCCGCGAAAATAACACTATAATGTTATGGCAGGATTAACAAATTAATATAAAAAAAAGAAAAGAAAAAATCGAACTTTCTTAGATTTTTACTTAAAGCCGATTTTCTTGTAAATTGTATGTTAATTACTTGAGCACTGTACCGCTTAGGCCGAAAAACATCAATTTTACTGATTTGCGCTAAAAACAAACTTTTATTTTATTTCAGGATTAACAATTGTATGTTAATTACTTGATCGCTGTACCGCCTAAGCCGAAATGTTATTCCAGGATTAACAAATTAAAATAACCGAAAAAATTGCAATTTCTTAGGTTTAAAATTTAAGTCCATTTTCTTGTAAATTGTATGTCAACTGCGGTAGCACTGTACTGCTTAAGCCGCAAAACATCGATTTTACTGATTGGATCTAAAGTCAAACTTTCATATAATTTCAGGATTAACAAATTAATATAACCAGAAAAATTGCACTTTCTTAGATTTAGACTTATAGCCGATTTTCTTGTATATTGTATATCAGTTGCGTGAGCACTGTACTGCCTAAGCCGAAAAACATCAATTTTACTGGTTTGAGCGAAAGTCAAATTATATTGTTATTGCAGAATTGACATATTCATATAACCGAAAAAATTGCACTTTCTTAGTTTTAGACTTAAAGTCAATTTTCTTTTAAATTGTATGTCAATTGCATGAGCACTGTACCGCTTAAGCCGAAAAACATCAATTTTACTGGTTTGAGCGAAAGTCAAATTATATTGTTATTGCAGAATTCACATATTCATATAACCGAAAAAATTGCACTTTCTTAAATTTAAACTTAAAACCGATTTTCTTGTAAATTGTATGTCAGTTGCGTGAGCACTGTACCGCTTAAGCCGAAAAACATGTATTTTACTGATTTGAGCTAAAGTCAAATTATATTGTTATTGCAGGATTAACAAATTAATATTACCGAAAAAGTTGCACTTTCTTAGGTTTAGACTTAAAGTCGATTTTCTTGTTAATTGTATGTCAATTGCGGTAGCACTGTACTGATTTGCTCTAAAGCCAAACTTTCATATAATTTTAGGATTAACAAATTAATATAACCGCAAAAATTGCACTTTCTTACCGAAAAAATTGCACTTTTTTAGATTTAGACTTAACGCCGATTTTCTTGTAAATTGTATGTTAATTACTTGAGCGCTGTACCGCTTAGGCCGAAACACATCAATTTTACTGATTTGATCGAAAGTCAAACTTTCATATAATTTCAGGATTAACAAATTAATATAACCGAAAAAATTGCACTTTCTTAGATTAGACTTAAAGCCGATTTTCCTGTAAATTTTATGTCAGTTGCGTGAGCAGTGTACTGCTTAAGCCAAAAAAGATCAATTTTACTGGTTTGAGCGAAAGTCAAATTATATTGTTATTGCAGAATTGACATATTCATATAACCGAAAAAATTGCACTTTCTTAGTTTTAGACTTAAAGTCGATTTTCTTGTAAATTGTATGTGAATTGCATGAGCTCTGTACTGCTTAAGCCGAAAAACATGAATTTTACTGATTTGAGCGAAAGTCAAATTATATTGTTATTGCAGAATTAAAAAATTAATATTACCGAAAAGGTTGCACTTTCTTAGTTTTAGACTTAAAGTCGATTTTCTTGTAAATTTTATGTCAATTGCGGTAGCACTGTACTGCTTAAGCCGAAAAACATCCATTTTACTGATTTGATCTTAAGTCAAACTTTCATATAATTTCAGGATTAACAAATTAATATAACCGAAAAAATTGCACTTTCTTAGATTTAGACTTAAAGTCGATTTTCTTGTAAATTGTATGTCAATTGCATGAGCACTGTACCGCTTAAGCCGAAAAACATCAATTTTACTGGTTTGAGCGAAAGTCAAATTATATTGTTATTGCAGAATTGACATATTCATATAACCGAAAAAATTGCACTTTCTTAGGTTTAGACTTAAAGTCGATTTTTTTGTAAATTGTATGTCAATTGCGGTAGCACTGTACTGCTTAAGCCGAAAAACATGAATTTTAGTGATTTGAGCGAAAGTCAAATTATATTGTTATTGCAGAATTAAAAAATTAATATTACCGAAAAGGTTGCACTTTCTTAGTTTTAGACTTAAAGTCGATTTTCTTGTAAATTTTATGTCAATTGCGGTAGCACTGTACTGCTTAAGCCGAAAAACATCCATTTTACTGATTTGATCTTAAGTCAAACTTTCATATAATTTCAGGATTAACAAATTAATATAACCGAAAAAATTGCACTTTCTTAGATTTAGACTTAAAGCCGATTTTCTTGTATATTGTATATCAGTTGCGTGAGCACTGTACTGCTTAAGCCGCAAACCATCGATTTTACTGATTTGAGCGAAAGTCAAACTATATTGTTATTGCAGAATTGACATATTCATATAACCGAAAAAATTGCACTTTCTTAGTTTTAGACTTAAAGTCGATTTTCTTTTAAATTGTATGTCAATTGCATGAGCACTGTACCGCTTAAGCCGAAAAACATCAATTTTACTGATTTGAGCGAAAGTCAAACTATATTGTTATTGCAGAATTGACATATTCATATAACCGAAAAAATTGCACTTTCTTAGTTTTAGACTTAAAGTCGATTTTCTTTTAAATTGTATGTCAATTGCATGAGCACTGTACCGCTTAAGCCGAAAAACATCAATTTTACTGATTTGAGCGAAAGTCAAATTATATTGTTATTGCAGAATTCACATATTCATATAACCAGAAAAATTGCACTTTCTTAGATTTAGACTTAAAGCCGATTTTCTTGTATATTGTATATCAGTTGCGTGAGCACTGTACTGCCTAAGCCGAAAAACATCAATTTTACTGGTTTGAGCGAAAGTCAAATTATATTGTTATTGCAGAATTGATATATTCATATAACCAGAAAAATTGCACTTTCTTAGATTTAGACTTAAAGCCGATTTTCTTGTATATTGTATATCAGTTGCGTGAGCACTGTACTGCCTAAGCCGAAAAACATCAATTTTACTGGTTTGAGCGAAAGTCAAATTATATTGTTATTGCAGAATTGACATATTCATATAACCGAAAAAATTGCACTTTCTTAGATTTAGACTTAAAGCCGATTTTCTTGTATATTGTATATCAGTTGCGTGAGCACTGTACTGCCTAAGCCGAAAAACATCAATTTTACTGGTTTGAGCGAAAGTCAAATTATATTGTTATTGCAGAATTGACATATTCATATAACCAGAAAAATTGCACTTTCTTAGATTTAGACTTAAAGCCGATTTTCTTGTATATTGTATATCAGTTGCGTGAGCACTGTACTGCTTAAGCCGCAAACCATAGATTTTACTGATTTGAGCGAAAGTCAAACTATATTGTTATTGCAGAATTGACATATTCATATAACCGAAAAAATTGCACTTTCTTAGTTTTAGACTTAAAGTCGATTTTCTTTTAAATTGTATGTCAATTGCATGAGCACTGTACCGCTTAAGCCGAAAAACATCAATTTTACTGATTTGAGCGAAAGTCAAATTATATTGTTATTGCAGAATTCACATATTCATATAACCGAAAAAATTGCACTTTCTTAAATTTAGACTTAAAGCCGATTTTCTTGTAAATTGTATGTCAGTTGCGTGAGCACTGTACCGCTTAAGCCGAAAAACATGAATTTTAGTGATTTGAGCGAAAGTCAAATTATATTGTTATTGCAGAATTAAAAAATTAATATTACCGAAAAGGTTGCACTTTCTTAGTTTTAGACTTAAAGTCGATTTTCTTGTAAATTTTATGTCAATTGCGGTAGCACTGTACTGCTTAAGCCGAAAAACATCCATTTTACTGATTTGATCTTAAGTCAAACTTTCATATAATTTCAGGATTAACAAATTAATATAACCGAAAAAATTGCACTTTCTTAGATTTAGACTTAAAGTCGATTTTCTTGTAAATTGTATGTCAATTGCATGAGCACTGTACCGCTTAAGCCGAAAAACATAGATTTTACTGGTTTGAGCGAAAGTCAAATTATATTGTTATTGCAGAATTGACATATTCATATAACCGAAAAAATTGCACTTTCTTAGATTTAGACTTAAAGTCGATTTTCTTGTAAATTGTATGTCAATTGCATGAGCACTGTACTGCTTAAGCCGAAAAACATCAACTTTACTGATTTGCGCGAAAATAACACTATAATGTTATGGCAGGATTAACAAATTAATATAAAAAAAAGAAAAGAAAAAATCGAACTTTCTTAGATTTTTACTTAAAGCCGATTTTCTTGTAAATTGTATGTTAATTACTTGAGCACTGTACCGCTTAGGCCGAAAAACATCAATTTTACTGATTTGCGCTAAAAACAAACTTTTATTTTATTTCAGGATTAACAATTGTATGTTAATTACTTGATCGCTGTACCGCCTAAGCCGAAATGTTATTCCAGGATTAACAAATTAAAATAACCGAAAAAATTGCAATTTCTTAGGTTTAAAATTTAAGTCCATTTTCTTGTAAATTGTATGTCAACTGCGGTAGCACTGTACTGCTTAAGCCGCAAAACATCGATTTTACTGATTGGATCTAAAGTCAAACTTTCATATAATTTCAGGATTAACAAATTAATATAACCAGAAAAATTGCACTTTCTTAGATTTAGACTTATAGCCGATTTTCTTGTATATTGTATATCAGTTGCGTGAGCACTGTACTGCCTAAGCCGAAAAACATCAATTTTACTGGTTTGAGCGAAAGTCAAATTATATTGTTATTGCAGAATTGACATATTCATATAACCGAAAAAATTGCACTTTCTTAGTTTTAGACTTAAAGTCAATTTTCTTTTAAATTGTATGTCAATTGCATGAGCACTGTACCGCTTAAGCCGAAAAACATCAATTTTACTGGTTTGAGCGAAAGTCAAATTATATTGTTATTGCAGAATTCACATATTCATATAACCGAAAAAATTGCACTTTCTTAAATTTAAACTTAAAGCCGATTTTCTTGTAAATTGTATGTCAGTTGCGTGAGCACTGTACCGCTTAAGCCGAAAAACATGTATTTTACTGATTTGAGCTAAAGTCAAATTATATTGTTATTGCAGGATTAACAAATTAATATTACCGAAAAAGTTGCACTTTCTTAGGTTTAGACTTAAAGTCGATTTTCTTGTAAATTGTATGTCAATTGCGGTAGCACTGTACTGATTTGCTCTAAAGCCAAACTTTCATATAATTTTAGGATTAACAAATTAATATAACCGCAAAAATTGCACTTTCTTACCGAAAAAATTGCACTTTTTTAGATTTAGACTTAACGCCGATTTTCTTGTAAATTGTATGTTAATTACTTGAGCGCTGTACCGCTTAGGCCGAAACACATCAATTTTACTGATTTGATCGAAAGTCAAACTTTCATATAATTTCAGGATTAACAAATTAATATAACCGAAAAAATTGCACTTTCTTAGATTAGACTTAAAGCCGATTTTCCTGTAAATTTTATGTCAGTTGCGTGAGCAGTGTACTGCTTAAGCCAAAAAAGATCAATTTTACTGGTTTGAGCGAAAGTCAAATTATATTGTTATTGCAGAATTGACATATTCATATAACCGAAAAAATTGCACTTTCTTAGTTTTAGACTTAAAGTCGATTTTCTTGTAAATTGTATGTGAATTGCGTGAGCACTGTACTGCTTAAGCCGAAAAACATGAATTTTACTGATTTGAGCGAAAGTCAAATTATATTGTTATTGCAGAATTAAAAAATTAATATTACCGAAAAGGTTGCACTTTCTTAGTTTTAGACTTAAAGTCGATTTTCTTGTAAATTTTATGTCAATTGCGGTAGCACTGTACTGCTTAAGCCGAAAAACATCCATTTTACTGATTTGATCTTAAGTCAAACTTTCATATAATTTCAGGATTAACAAATTAATATAACCGAAAAAATTGCACTTTCTTAGATTTAGACTTAAAGTCGATTTTCTTGTAAATTGTATGTCAATTGCATGAGCACTGTACCGCTTAAGCCGAAAAACATCAATTTTACTGGTTTGAGCGAAAGTCAAATTATATTGTTATTGCAGAATTGACATATTCATATAACCGAAAAAATTGCACTTTCTTAGGTTTAGACTTAAAGTCGATTTTTTTGTAAATTGTATGTCAATTGCGGTAGCACTGTACTGCTTAAGCCGCAAAACATCGATTTTACTGATTTGATCTAAAGTCAAACTTTCATATAATATCAGGATTAACAAATTAATATAACCGAAAAAATTGCACTTTCTTAGATTAGACTTAAAGCCGATTTTCTTGTAAATTGTATGTCAATTGCATGAGCACTGTACCGCTTAAGCCGAAAAACATAAATTTTACTGGTTTGAGCGAAAGTCAAATTATATTGTTATTGCAGAATTGACATATTCATATAACCGAAAAAATTGCACTTTCTTAAATTTAGAATTAAAGCCGATTTTCTTGTAATTTGTATGTCAGTTGCGTGAGCACTGTACCGCTTAAGCCGAAAAACATGAATTTTAGTGATTTGAGCGAAAGTCAAATTATATTGTTATTGCAGAATTAAAAAATTAATATTACCGAAAAGGTTGCACTTTCTTAGTTTTAGACTTAAAGTCGATTTTCTTGTAAATTTTATGTCAATTGCGGTAACACTGTACTGCTTAAGCCGAAAAACATCCATTTTACTGATTTGATCTTAAGTCAAACTTTCATATAATTTCAGGATTAACAAATTAATATAACCGAAAAAATTGCACTTTCTTAGATTTAGACTTAAAGCCGATTTTCTTGTATATTGTATATCAGTTGCGTGAGCACTGTACTGCTTAAGCCGCAAACCATCGATTTTACTGATTTGAGCGAAAGTCAAACTATATTGTTATTGCAGAATTGACATATTCATATAACCGAAAAAATTGCACTTTCTTAGTTTTAGACTTAAAGTCGATTTTCTTTTAAATTGTATGTCAATTGCATGAGCACTGTACCGCTTAAGCCGAAAAACATCAATTTTACTGATTTGAGCGAAAGTCAAATTATATTGTTATTGCAGAATTCACATATTCATATAACCGAAAAAATTGCACTTTCTTAAATTTAGACTTAAAGCCGATTTTCTTGTAAATTGTATGTCAGTTGCGTGAGCACTGTACCGCTTAAGCCGAAAAACATGAATTTTAGTGATTTGAGCGAAAGTCAAATTATATTGTTATTGCAGAATTAAAAAATTAATATTACCGAAAAGGTTGCACTTTCTTAGTTTTAGACTTAAAGTCGATTTTCTTGTAAATTTTATGTCAATTGCGGTAGCACTGTACTGCTTAAGCCGAAAAACATCCATTTTACTGATTTGATCTTAAGTCAAACTTTCATATAATTTCAGGATTAACAAATTAATATAACCGAAAAAATTGCACTTTCTTAGATTTAGACTTAAAGTCGATTTTCTTGTAAATTGTATGTCAATTGCATGAGCACTGTGCCGCTTAAGCCGAAAAACATAGATTTTACTGGTTTGAGCGAAAGTCAAATTATATTGTTATTGCAGAATTGACATATTCATATAACCGAAAAAATTGCACTTTCTTAGATTTAGACTTAAAGTCGATTTTCTTGTAAATTGTATGTCAATTGCATGAGCACTGTACTGCTTAAGCCGAAAAACATCAACTTTACTGATTTGCGCGAAAATAACACTATAATGTTATGGCAGGATTAACAAATTAATATAAAAAAAAGAAAAGAAAAAATCGAACTTTCTTAGATTTTTACTTAAAGCCGATTTTCTTGTAAATTGTATGTTAATTACTTGAGCACTGTACCGCTTAGGCCGAAAAACATCAATTTTACTGATTTGCGCTAAAAACAAACTTTTATTTTATTTCAGGATTAACAATTGTATGTTAATTACTTGATCGCTGTACCGCCTAAGCCGAAATGTTATTCCAGGATTAACAAATTAAAATAACCGAAAAAATTGCAATTTCTTAGGTTTAAAATTTAAGTCCATTTTCTTGTAAATTGTATGTCAACTGCGGTAGCACTGTACTGCTTAAGCCGCAAAACATCGATTTTACTGATTGGATCTAAAGTCAAACTTTCATATAATTTCAGGATTAACAAATTAATATAACCAGAAAAATTGCACTTTCTTAGATTTAGACTTATAGCCGATTTTCTTGTATATTGTATATCAGTTGCGTGAGCACTGTACTGCCTAAGCCGAAAAACATCAATTTTACTGGTTTGAGCGAAAGTCAAATTATATTGTTATTGCAGAATTGACATATTCATATAACCGAAAAAATTGCACTTTCTTAGTTTTAGACTTAAAGTCAATTTTCTTTTAAATTGTATGTCAATTGCATGAGCACTGTACCGCTTAAGCCGAAAAACATCAATTTTACTGGTTTGAGCGAAAGTCAAATTATATTGTTATTGCAGAATTCACATATTCATATAACCGAAAAAATTGCACTTTCTTAAATTTAAACTTAAAGCCGATTTTCTTGTAAATTGTATGTCAGTTGCGTGAGCACTGTACCGCTTAAGCCGAAAAACATGTATTTTACTGATTTGAGCTAAAGTCAAATTATATTGTTATTGCAGGATTAACAAATTAATATTACCGAAAAAGTTGCACTTTCTTAGGTTTAGACTTAAAGTCGATTTTCTTGTAAATTGTATGTCAATTGCGGTAGCACTGTACTGATTTGCTCTAAAGCCAAACTTTCATATAATTTTAGGATTAACAAATTAATATAACCGCAAAAATTGCACTTTCTTACCGAAAAAATTGAACTTTTTTAGATTTAGACTTAACGCCGATTTTCTTGTAAATGGTATGTTAATTACTTGAGCGCTGTACCGCTTAGGCCGAAACACATCAATTTTACTGATTTGATCGAAAGTCAAACTTTCATATAATTTCAGGATTAACAAATTAATATAACCGAAAAAATTGCACTTTCTTAGATTAGACTTAAAGCCGATTTTCCTGTAAATTTTATGTCAGTTGCGTGAGAAGTGTACTGCTTAAGCCAAAAAAGATCAATTTTACTGGTTTGAGCGAAAGTCAAATTATATTGTTATTGCAGAATTGACATATTCATATAACCGAAAAAATTGCACTTTCTAAGTTTTAGACTTAAAGTCGATTTTCTTGTAAATTGTATGTGAATTACGTGAGCACTGTACTGCTTAAGCCGAAAAACATGAATTTTACTGATTTGAGCGAAAGTCAAATTATATTGTTATTGCAGAATTAAAAAATTAATATTACCGAAAAGGTTGCACTTTCTTAGTTTTAGACTTAAAGTCGATTTTCTTGTAAATTTTATGTCAATTGCGGTAGCACTGTACTGCCTAAGCCGAAAAACATCAATTTTACTGGTTTGAGCGAAAGTCAAATTATATTGTTATTGCAGAATTGACATATTCATATAACCGAAAAAATTGCACTTTCTTAGTTTTAGACTTAAAGTCAATTTTCTTTTAAATTGTATGTCAATTGCATGAACACTGTACCGCTTAAGCCGAAAAACATCAATTTTACTGGTTTGAGCGAAAGTCAAATCATATTGTTATTGCAGAATTCACATATTCATATAACCGAAAAAATTGCACTTTCTTAAATTTAAACTTAAAGCCGATTTTCTTGTAAATTGTATGTCAGTTGCGTGAGCACTGTACCGCTTAAGCCGAAAAACATGTATTTTACTGATTTGAGCTAAAGTCAAATTATATTGTTATTGCAGGATTAACAAATTAATATTACCGAAAAAGTTGCACTTTCTTAGGTTTAGACTTAAAGTCGATTTTCTTGTAAATTGTATGTCAATTGCGGTAGCACTGTACTGATTTGCTCTAAAGCCAAACTTTCATATAATTTTAGGATTAACAAATTAATATAACCGCAAAAATTGCACTTTCCTACCGAAAAAATTGCACTTTTTTAGATTTAGACTTAACGCCGATTTTCTTGTAAATTGTATGTTAATTACTTGAGCGCTGTACCGCTTAGGCCGAAACACATCAATTTTACTGATTTGATCGAAAGTCAAACTTTCATATAATTTCAGGATTAACAAATTAATATAACCGAAAAAATTGCACTTTCTTAGATTAGACTTAAAGCCGATTTTCCTGTAAATTTTATGTCAGTTGCGTGAGCAGTGTACTGCTTAAGCCAAAAAAGATCAATTTTACTGGTTTGAGCGAAAGTCAAATTATATTGTTATTGCAGAATTGACATATTCATATAACCGAAAAAATTGCACTTTCTTAGTTTTAGACTTAAAGTCGATTTTCTTGTAAATTGTATGTGAATTGCGTGAGCACTGTACTGCTTAAGCCGAAAAACATGAATTTTACTGATTTGAGCGAAAGTCAAATTATATTGTTATTGCAGAATTAAAAAATTAATATTACCGAAAAGGTTGCACTTTCTTAGTTTTAGACTTAAAGTCGATTTTCTTGTAATATTTATGTCAATTGCGGTAGCACTGTACTGCTTAAGCCGAAAAACATCCATTTTACTGATTTGATCTAAAGTCAAACTTTCATATAATATCAGGATTAACAAATTAATATAACCGAAAAAATTGCACTTTCTTAGATTAGACTTAAAGCCGATTTTCTTGTAAATTGTATGTCAATTGCATGAGCACTGTACCGCTTAAGCCGAAAAACATAAATTTTACTGGTTTGAGCGAAAGTCAAATTATATTGTTATTGCAGAATTGACATATTCATATAACCGAAAAAATTGCACTTTCTTAGATTTAGACTTAAAGTGGATTTTCTTGTAAATTGTATGTCAATTGCATGAGCACTGTACTGCTTAAGCCGAAAAACATCAACTTTACTGATTTGCGCGAAAATAACACTATAATGTTATGGCAGGATTAACAAATTAATATAAAAAAAAGAAAAGAAAAAATTGAACTTTCTTAGATTTTTACTTAAAGTCGATTTTCTTGTAAATTGTATGTCAATTGCATGAGCACTGTACCGCTTAAGCCGAAAAACATCAATTTTACTGGTTTGAGCTAAAGTCAAATTATATTGTTATTGCAGGATTAACAAATTAAAATAACCGAAAAAATTGCAATTTCTTAGGTTTAAAATTTAAGTCCATTTTCTTGTAAATTGTATGTCAAATTCGGTAGCACTGTACTGCTTAAGCCGCAAACCATCGATTTTACTGATTTGCTCTAAAGTCAAACTTTCATATAATTTCAGGATTAACAAATTAATATAACCGAAAAAATTGCTATTTCTTAGATTTAGACTTAAAGTCGATTTTCTTGTAAATTGTATGTCAATTGCATGAGCACTGTACCGCTTAAGCCGAAAAACATCAATTTTACTGGTTTGAGCGAAAGTCAAATTATATTGTTATTGCAGAATTGACATATTCATATAACCGAAAAAATTGCACTTTCTTAGGTTTAGACTTAAAGTCGATTTTTTTGTAAAATGTATGTCAGTTGCGGTAGCACTGTACTGCTTAAGCCGCAAAACAATGATTTTACTGATTTGATCTAAAGTCAAACTTTCATATAATTTCAGGATTAACAAATTAATATAACCGAAAAAATTGCACTTTCTTAGATTTAGACTTAAAGTCGATTTTCTTGTAAATTGTATGTGAATTGCGTGAGCACTGTACTGCTTAAGCCGAAAAACATGAATTTTACTGATTTGAGCGAAAGTCAAATTATATTGTTATTGCAGAATTAAAAAATTAATATTACCGAAAAGGTTGCACTTTCTTAGTTTTAGACTTAAAGTCGATTTTCTTGTAAATTTTATGTCAATTGCGGTAGCACTGTACTGCTTAAGCCGAAAAACATCCATTTTACTGATTTGATCTTAAGTCAAACTTTCATATAATTTAAGGATTAACAAATTAATATAACCGAAAAAATTGCACTTTCTTAGATTTAGACTTAAAGTCGATTTTCTTGTAAATTGTATGTCAATTGCATGAGCACTGTACCGCTTAAGCCGAAAAACATAAATTTTACTGGTTTGAGCGAAAGTCAAATTATATTGTTATTGCAGAATTGACATATTCATATAACCGAAAAAATTGCACTTTCTTAGATTTAGACTTAAATTCGATTTTCTTGTAAATTGTATGTCAATTGCATGAGCACTGTACTGCTTAAGCCGAAAAACATCAACTTTACTGATTTGCGCGAAAATAACACTATAATGTTATGGCAGGATTAACAAATTAATAAAAAAAAAAGAAAAGAAAAAATTGAACTTTCTTAGATTTTTACTTAAAGCCGATTTTCTTGTAAATTGTATGTTAATTACTTGAGCACTGTACCGCTTAGGCCGAAAAATATCAATTTTACCGATTTGCGCTAAAAACAAACTTTTATTTTATTTCAGGATTAACAATTGTATGTTAATTACTTGATCGCTGTACCTCCTAAGCCGAAATGTTATTCCAGGATTAACAAATTAAAATAACCGAAAAAATTGCAATTTCTTAGGTTTAAAATTTATGTCCATTTTCTTGTAAATTGTATGTCAACTGCGGTAGCACTGTACTGCTTAAGCCGCAAAACATCGATTTTACTGATTTGATCTAAAGTCAAACTTTCATATAATTTCAGGATTAACAAATTAATATAACCAGAAAAATTGCACTTTCTTAGATTTAGACTTAAATCCGATTTTCTTGTATATTGTATGTCAATTGCGGTAGCACTGTACTGCTTAAGCCGCAAAACATCGATTTTACTGATTTGATCTTAAGTCAAACTTTCATATAATTTCAGGATTAACAAATTAATATAACCGAAAAAATTGCACTTTCTTAGATTTAGACTTAAAGTCGATTTTCTTGTAAATTGTATGTCAATTGCATGAGCACTGTACCGCTTAAGCCGAAAAACATCAATTTTACTGGTTTGAGCGAAAGTCAAATTATATTGTTATTGCAGAATTGACATATTCATATAACCGAAAAAATTGCACTTTCTTAGATTTAGACTTAAAGTCGATTTTCTTGTAAATTGTATGGCAGTTGCGTGAGCACTGTACCGCTTAAGCCGAAAAACATGAATTTTACTGATTTGAGCTAAAGTCAAATTATATTGTTATTGCAGGATTAACAAATTAATATTACCGAAAAAGTTGCACTTTCTTAGGTTTAGACTTAAAGTCGATTTTCTTGTAAATTGTATGTCAATTGCGGTAGCACTGTACTGCTTAAGCCGCAAAACATCGATTTTACTGATTTGATCTTAAGTCAAACTTTCATATAATTTCAGGATTAACAAATTAATATAACCGAAAAAATTGCACTTTCTTAGATTTAGACTTAAAGCCGATTTTCTTGTTAATTGTATGTCAGTTGCGTGAGCACTGTACCGCTTAAGCCGAAAAACATGATTTTTACTGATTTGAGCGAAAGTCAAATTATATTGTTATTGCAGAATTGACATATTCATATAACCGAAAAAATTGCACTTTCTTAGGTTTAGACTTAAAGTCGATTTTTTTGTAAATTGTATGTCAATTGCGGTAGCACTGTACTGCTTAAGCCGCAAAACATCGATTTTACTGATTTGATCTAAAGTCAAACTTTCATATAATTTCAGGATTAACAAATTAATATAACCGAAAAAATTGCACCCTCTTAGATTAGACTTAAAGCCGATTTTCTTGTTAATTGTATGTCAGTTGCGTGAGCACTGTACCGCTTAAGCCGAAAAACATGATTTTTACTGATTTGAGCGAAAGTCAAATTATATTGTTATTGCAGGATTAACAAATTAATATTAACGAAAAAGTTTCACTTTCTTAGGTTTAGACTTAAAGTCGATTTTCTTGTAAATTGTATGTCAAATTCGGTAGCACTGTACTGCTTAAGCCGCAAACCATCGATTTTACTGATTTGCTCTAAAGTCAAACTTTCATATAATTTCAGGATTAACAAATTAATATAACCAAAAAAATTGCACTTTCTTAGATTTAGACTTAAAGTCGATTTTCTTGTAAATTGTATGTCAATTGCATGAGCACTGTACCGCTTAAGCCGAAAAACATCAATTTTACTGGTTTGAGCGAAAGTCAAATTATATTGTTATTGCAGAATTGACATATTCATATAACCGAAAAAATTGCACTTTCTTAGATTTAGACTTAAAGTCGATTTTCTTGTAAATTGTATGTCAATTGCGGTAGCACTGTACTGCTTAAGCCGCAAAACATCGATTTTACTGATTTGATCTAAAGTCAAACTTTCATATAATTTCAGGATTAACAAATTAATATAACCGAAAAAATTGCACTTTCTTAGATTAGACTTAAAGCCGATTTTCTTGTAAATTGTATGTCAGTTGCGTGAGCACTGTACCGCTTAAGCCGAAAAACATGATTTTTACTGATTTGAGCGAAAGTCAAATTATATTGTTATTGCAGGATTAACAAATTCATATAACCGAAAAAATTGCACTTTCTTAGGTTTAGACTTAAAGTCGATTTTCTTGTAAATTGTATGTCAAATTCGGTAGCACTGTACTGCTTAAGCCGCAAACCATCGATTTTACTGATTTGCTCTAAAGTCAAACTTTCATATAATTTCAGGATTAACAAATTAATATAACCGAAAAAATTGCACTTTCTTAGATTTAGACTTAAAGTCGATTTTCTTGTAAATTGTATGTCAATTGCATGAGCACTGTACCGCTTAAGCCGAAAAACATCAATTTTACTGGTTTGAGCGAAAGTCAAATTATATTGTTATTGCAGAATTGACATATTCATATAACCGAAAAAATTGCACTTTCTTAGGTTTAGACTTAAAGTCGATTTTTTTGTAAAATGTATGTCAGTTGCGGTAGCACTGTACTGCTTAAGCCGCAAAACATCGGTTTTACTGATTTGATCTAAAGTCAAACTTTCATATAATTTCAGGATTAACAAATTAATATAACCGAAAAAATTGCACTTTCTTAGATTTAGACTTAAAGTCGATTTTCTTGTAAATTGTATGTCAATTGCATGAGCACTGTACCGCTTAAGCCGAAAAACATAAATTTTACTGGTTTGAGCGAAAGTCAAATTATATTGTTATTGCAGAATTGACATATTCATATAACCAAAAAAATTGCACTTTCTTAGGTTTAGACTTAAAGTCGATTTTTTTGTAAATTGTATGTCAATTGCGGTAGCACTGTACTGCTTAAGCCGCAAAACATCGATTTTACTGATTTGATCTAAAGTCAAACTTTCATATAATTTCAGGATTAACAAATTAATATAACCGAAAAAATTGCACTTTCTTAGATTAGACTTAAAGCCGATTTTCTTGTAAATTGTATGTCAGTTGCGTGAGCACTGTACCGCTTAAGCCGAAAAACATGATTTTTACTGATTTGAGCGAAAGTCAAATTATATTGTTATTGCAGGATTAACAAATTAATATTAACGAAAAAGTTGCACTTTCTTAGGTTTAGACTTAAAGTCGATTTTCTTGTAAATTGTATGGCAAATTCGGTAGCACTGTACTGCTTAAGCCGCAAAACATCGATTTTACTGATTTGATCTAAAGTCAAACTTTCATATAATTTCAGGATTAACAAATTAATATAACCAGAAAAATTGCACTTTCTTAGATTTAGACTTAAAGCCGATTTTCTTGTATATTGTATATCAGTTGCGTGAGCACTGTACTGCCTAAGCCGAAAAACATCAATTTTACTGGTTTGAGCGAAAGTCAAATTATATTGTTATTGCAGAATTGACATATTCATATAACCGAAAAAATTGCACTTTCTTATTTTTAGACTTAAAGTCGATTTTCTTGTAAATTGTATGTGAATTGCGTGAGCACTGTACTGCTTAAGCCGAAAAACATGAATTTTACTGATTTGAGCGAAAGTCAAATTATATTGTTATTGCAGGATTAACAAATTAATATTACCGAAAAGGTTGCACTTTCTTAGTTTTAGACTTAAAGTCGATTTTCTTGTAAATTTTATGTCAATTGCGGTAGCACTGTACTGCTTAAGCCGCAAAACATCGATTTTACTGATTTGATCTAAAGTCAAACTTTCATATAATTTCAGGATTAACAAATTAATATAACCAGAAAAATTGCACTTTCTTAGATTTAGACTTAAAGCCGATTTTCTTGTATATTGTATATCAGTTGCGTGAGCACTGTACTGCCTAAGCCGAAAAACATCAATTTTACTGGTTTGAGCGAAAGTCAAATTATATTGTTATTGCAGAATTGACATATTCATATAACCGAAAAAATTGCACTTTCTTAGATTTAAACTTAAAGCCGATTTTCTTGTATATTGTATATCAGTTGCGTGAGCACTGTACTGCCTAAGCCGAAAAACATCAATTTTACTGGTTTGAGCGAAAGTCAAATTATATTGTTATTGCAGAATTGACATATTCATATAACCGAAAAAATTGCACTTTCTTAGATTTAGACTTATAGCCGATTTTCTTGTATATTGTATATCAGTTGCGTGAGCACTGTACTGCTTAAGCCGAAAATATCAATTTTACTGGTTTGAGCGAAAGTCAAATTATATTGTTATTGCAGAATAGACATATTCATATAACCGAAAAAATTGCACTTTCTTAGTTTTAGACTTAAAGACAATTTTCTTTTAAATTGTATGTCAATTGCATGAACACTGTACCGCTTAAGCCGAAAAACATCAATTTTACTGGTTTGAGCGAAAGTCAAATTATATTGTTATTGCAGAATTCACATATTCATATAACCGAAAAAATTGCACTATGTTACTTTCTTAGATTTAGACTTAAAGCCGATTTTCTTGTAAATTGTATGTCAGTTGCGTGAGCACTGTACCGCTTAAGCCGAAAAACATGAATTTTACTGATTTTAGCGAAAGTCAAATTATATTGTTGTTGCAGAATTGATATATTCTTATAACCGAAAAAAATTGCACTTTCTTAGGTTTAGACTTAAAGAAGATTTTCTTGTAAATTGTATGTCAATTGCGTGAGCACTGTACCGCTTAAGCCGAAAAACATGAATTTTACTGATTTGAGCGAAAGTAAAACTATAATGTTATGGCAGGATTAACAAATTAATATAAAGAGCAGAAAAGAAAAAATTTAACTTTCTTAGATTTTTACTTAAAGCCGATTTTCCTTGTAAATTGTATGTCAACTGCGGAAGCTCTGTACCGCTTAAGCCACAAACCATCGATTTTACTGATTTGCTCTAAAGTCAAACTTTCATATAATTTCAGGATTAACAAATTAATATTACCGAAAAATTTGCACTTTCTTAGATTTAGAATTAAAGCCAATTTTCTTGTAAATTGTATGTCAGTTGCGTGGGCACTGTACTGCTTAAGCCGAAAAAGATCAATTTTACTGGTTTGAGCGAAAGTCAAATTATATTGTTATTGCAGAATTGACATATTCATATAACCGAAAAAATTGCACTTTCTTAGTTTTAGACTTAAAGTCGATTTTCTTGTAAATTGTATGTGAATTGCGTGAGCACTGTACTGCTTAAGCCGAAAAACATGAATTTTACTGATTTGAGCGAAAGTCAAATTATATTGTTATTGCAGGATTAACAAATTAATATTACCGAAAAGGTTGCACTTTCTTAGTTTTAGACTTAAAGTCGATTTTCTTGTAAATTTTATGTCAATTGCGGTAGCACTGTACTGCTTAAGCCGCAAAACATCGATTTTACTGATTTGATCTAAAGTCAAACTTTCATATAATTTCAGGATTAACAAATTAATATAACCAGAAAAATTGCACTTTCTTAGATTTAGACTTAAAGCCGATTTTCTTGTATATTGTATATCAGTTGCGTGAGCACTGTACTGCCTAAGCCGAAAAACATCAATTTTACTGGTTTGAGCGAAAGTCAAATTATATTGTTATTGCAGAATTGACATATTCATATAACCGAAAAAATTGCACTTTCTTAGATTTAGACTTATAGCCGATTTTCTTGTATATTGTATATCAGTTGCGTGAGCACTGTACTGCTTAAGCCGAAAATATCAATTTTACTGGTTTGAGCGAAAGTCAAATTATATTGTTATTGCAGAATAGACATATTCATATAACCGAAAAAATTGCACTTTCTTAGTTTTAGACTTAAAGACAATTTTCTTTTAAATTGTATGTCAATTGCATGAACACTGTACCGCTTAAGCCGAAAAACATCAATTTTACTGGTTTGAGCGAAAGTCCAATTATATTGTTATTGCAGAATTCACATATTCATATAACCGAAAAAATTGCACTATGTTACTTTCTTAGATTTAGACTTAAAGCCGATTTTCTTGTAAATTGTATGTCAGTTGCGTGAGCACTGTACCGCTTAAGCCGAAAAACATGAATTTTACTGATTTTAGCGAAAGTCAAATTATATTGTTGTTGCAGAATTGATATATTCTTATAACCGAAAAAAATTGCACTTTCTTAGGTTTAGACTTAAAGAAGATTTTCTTGTAAATTGTATGTCAATTGCGTGAGCACTGTACCGCTTAAGCCGAAAAACATGAATTTTACTGATTTGAGCGAAAGTAAAACTATAATGTAATGGCAGGATTAACAAATTAATATAAAGAGCAGAAAAGAAAAAATTTAACTTTCTTAGATTTTTACTTAAAGCCGATTTTCCTTGTAAATTGTATGTCAACTGCGGAAGCTCTGTACCGCTTAAGCCACAAACCATCGATTTTACTGATTTGCTCTAAAGTCAAACTTTCATATAATTTCAGGATTAAAAAATTAATATAACCGAAAAATTTGCACTTTCTTAGATTTAGACTTATAGCCGATTTTCTTGTATATTGTATATCAGTTGCGTGAGCACTGTACTGCCTAAGCCGAAAAACATCAATTTTACTGGTTTGAGCGAAAGTCAAATTATATTGTTATTGCAGAATTGACATATTCATATAACCGAAAAAATTGCACTTTCTTAGTTTTAGACTTAAAGTCAATTTTCTTTTAAATTGTATGTCAATTGCATGAGCACTGTACCGCTTAAGCCGAAAAACATCAATTTTACTGGTTTGAGCGAAAGTCAAATTATATTGTTATTGCAGAATTGACATATTCATATAACCGAAAAAATTGCACTTTCTTAGGTTTAGACTTAAAGTCGATTTTTTTGTAAATTGTATGTCAATTGCGGTAGCACTGTACTGCTTAAGCCGCAAACCATCGATTTTATTGATTTGCTCTAAAGTCAAATTATATTGTTATTGCAGGATTAACAAATTAATATTAACGAAAAAGTTGCACTTTCTTAGGTTTAGACTTAAAGTCGATTTTCTTGTAAATTGTATGTTAATTACTTGATCGCTGTACCGCCTAAGCCGAAATGTTATTCCAGGATTAACAAATTAAAATAACCGAAAAAATTGCAATTTCTTAGGTTTAAAATTTAAGTCCATTTTCTTGTAAATTGTATGTCAATTGCGGTAGCACTGTACTGCTTAAGCCGAAAAACATCAATTTTACTGGTTTGAGCGAAAGTCAAATTATATTGTTATTGCAGGATTAACAAATTAATATTAACGAAAAAGTTGCACTTTCTTAGGTTTAGACTTAAAGTCGATTTTCTTGTAAATTGTATGGCAAATTCGGTAGCACTGTACTGCTTAAGCCGCAAACCATCGATTTTACTGATTTGCTCTAAAGTCAAACTTTCATATAATTTCAGGATTAACAAATTAATATAACCGAAAAAATTGCACTTTCTTAGATTTAGACTTAAAGTCGATTTTCTTGTAAATTGTATGTTAATTACTTGATCGCTGTACCGCCTAAGCCGAAATGTTATTCCAGGATTAACAAATTAAAATAACCGAAAAAATTGCAATTTCTTAGGTTTAAAATTTAAGTCCATTTTCTTGTAAATTGTATGTCAACTGCGGTAGCACTGTACTGCTTAAGCCGCAAAACATCGATTTTACTGATTTGATCTAAAGTCAAACTTTCATATAATTTCAGGATTAACAAATTAATATAACCGAAAAAATTGCACTTTCTTAGATTTAGACTTAAAGTCGATTTTCTTGTAAATTGTATGTCAATTGCATGAGCACTGTACCGCTTAAGCCGAAAAACATCAATTTTACTGGTTCGAGCTAAAGTCAAATTATATTGTTATTGCAGAATTCACATATTCATATAACCGAAAAAATTGCACTTTCTTAAATTTAAACTTAAAGCCGATTTTCTTGTATCTTGTATGTCAGTTGCGTGAGCACTGTACCGCTTAAGCCGAAAAACATGAATTTTACTGATTTGAGCTAAAGTCAAATTATATTGTTATTGCAGGATTAACAAATTAATATAACCGAAAAAATTGCACTTTCTTAGATTAGACTTAAAGCCGATTTTCTTGTAAATTGTATGTCAGTTGCGTGAGCAATGTACCGCTTAAGCCGAAAAACATGATTTTTACTGATTTGAGCGAAAGTCAAATTATATTGTTATTGCAGGATTAACAAATTAATATTAACGAAAAAGTTGCACTTTCTTAGGTTTAGACTTAAAGTCGATTTTCTTGTAAATTGTATGTCAAATTCGGTAGTACTGTACTGCTTAAGCCGCAAACCATCGATTTTACTGATTTGCTCTAAAGACAAACTTTCATATAATTTCAGGATTAACAAATTAATATAACCGAAAAAATTGCACTTTCTTAGATTTAGACTTAAAGTCGATTTTCTTGTAAATTGTATGTCAATTGCATGAGCACTGTACCGCTTAAGCCGAAAAACATCAATTTTACTGGTTTGAGCGAAAGTCAAATTATATTGTTATTGCAGAATTGACATATTCATATAACCGAAAAAATAGCACTTTCTTAAATTTAAACTTAAAGCCGATTTTCTTGTAAATTGTATGTCAGTTGCGGTAGCACTGTACTGCTTAAGCCGCAAAACATCGATTCTACTGATTTGATCTAAAGTCAAACTTTCATATAATTTCAGGATTAACAAATTAATATAACCGAAAAAATTGCACTTTCTTAGATTAGACTTAAAGCCGATTTTCCTGTAAATTTTATGTCAGTTGCGTGAGCAGTGTACTGCTTAAGCCAAAAAAGATCAATTTTACTGGTTTGAGCGAAAGTCAAATTATATTGTTATTGCAGAATTGACATATTCATATAACCGAAAAAATTGCACTTTCTTAGTTTTAGACTTAAAGTCGATTTTCTTGTAAATTGTATGTGAATTGCGTGAGCACTGTACTGCTTAAGCCGAAAAACATGAATTTTACTGATTTGAGCGAAAGTCAAATTATATTGTTATTGCAGAATTAAAAAATTAATATTACCGAAAAGTTGCACTTTCTTAGTTTTAGACTTAAAGTCGATTTTCTTGTAAATTTTATGTCAATTGCGGTAGCACTGTACTGCTTAAGCCGAAAAACATCCATTTTACTGATTTGATCTTAAGTCAAACTTTCATATAATTTCAGGATTAACAAATTAATATAACCGAAAAAAATGCACTTTCTTAGATTTAGACTTAAAGTCGATTTTCTTGTAAATTGTATGTCAATTGCATGAGCACTGTACCGCTTAAGCCGAAAAACATCAATTTTACTGGTTTGAGCGAAAGTCAAATTATATTGTTATTGCAGAATTGACATTTTTATATAACCGAAAAAATTGCACTTTCTTAGGTTTAGACTTAAAGTCGATTTTTTTGTAAATTGTATGTCAATTGCGGTAGCACTGTACTGCTTAAGCCGCAAGACATCGATTTTACTGATTTGATCTAAAGTCAAACTTTCATATAATATCAGGATTAACAAATTAATATAACCGAAAAAATTGCACTTTCTTAGATTAGACTTAAAGCCGATTTTCTTGTAAATTGTATGTCAATTGCATGAGCACTGTACCGCTTAAGCCGAAAAACATAAATTTTACTGGTTTGAGCGAAAGTCAAATTATATTGTTATTGCAGAATTGACATATTCATATAACCGAAAAAATTGCACTTTCTTAGATTTAGACTTAAAGTGGATTTTCTTGTAAATTGTATGTCAATTGCATGAGCACTGTACTGCTTAAGCCGAAAAACATCAACTTTACTGATTTGCGCGAAAATAACACTATTATGTTATGGCAGGATTAACAAATTAATATAAAAAAAAGAAAAGAAAAAATTGAACTTTCTTAGATTTTTACTTAAAGTCGATTTTCTTGTAAATTGTATGTCAATTGCATGAGCACTGTACCGCTTAAGCCGAAAAACATCAATTTTACTGGTTTGAGCTAAAGTCAAATTATATTGTTATTGCAGGATTAACAAATTAAAATAACCGAAAAAATTGCAATTTCTTAGGTTTAAAATTTAAGTCCATTTTCTTGTAAATTGTATGTCAAATTCGGTAGCACTGTACTGCTTAAGCCGCAAACCATCGATTTTACTGATTTGCTCTAAAGTCAAACTTTCATATAATTTCAGGATTAACAAATTAATATAACCGAAAAAATTGCACTTTCTTAGATTTAGACTTAAAGTCGATTTTCTTGTAAATTGTATGTCAATTGCATGAGCACTGTACCGCTTAAGCCGAAAAACATCAATTTTACTGGTTTGAGCGAAAGTCAAATTATATTGTTATTGCAGAATTGACATATTCATATAACCGAAAAAATTGCACTTTCTTAGGTTTAGACTTAAAGTCGATTTTTTTGTAAAATGTATGTCAGTTGCGGTAGCACTGTACTGCTTAAGCCGCAAAACATCGATTTTACTGATTTGATCTAAAGTCAAACTTTCATATAATTTCAGGATTAACAAATTAATATAACCGAAAAAATTGCACTTTCTTAGATTTAGACTTAAAGTCGATTTTCTTGTAAATTGTATGTGAATTGCGTGAGTACTGTACTGCTTAAGCCGAAAAACATGAATTTTACTGATTTGAGCGAAAGTCAAATTATATTGTTATTGCAGAATTAAAAAATTAATATTACCGAAAAGGTTGCACTTTCTTAGTTTTAGACTTAAAGTCGATTTTCTTGTAAATTTTATGTCAATTGCGGTAGCACTGTACTGCTTAAGCCGAAAAACATCCATTTTACTGATTTGATCTTAAGTCAAACTTTCATATAATTTCAGGATTAACAAATTAATATAAACGAAAAAATTGCACTTTCTTAGATTTAGACTTAAAGTCGATTTTCTTGTAAATTGTATGTCAATTGCATGAGCACTGTACCGCTTAAGCCGAAAAACATAAATTTTACTGGTTTGAGCGAAAGTCAAATTATATTGTTATTGCAGAATTGACATATTCATATAACCGAAAAAATTGCACTTTCTTAGATTTAGACTTAAAGTCGATTTTCTTGTAAATTGTATGTCAATTGCATGAGCACTGTACTGCTTAAGCCGAAAAACATCAACTTTACTGATTTGCGCGAAAATAACACTATAATGTTATGGCAGGATTAACAAACTAATATAAAAAAAAGAAAAGAAAAAATTGAACTTTCTTAGATTTTTACTTAAAGCCGATTTTCTTGTAAATTGTATGTTAATTACTTGAGCGCTGTACCGCTTAGGCCGAAAAACATCAATTTTACTGATTTGCACTAAAAACAAACTTTTATTTTATTTCAGGATTAACAATTGTATGTTAATTACTTGATCGCTGTACCTCCTAAGTCGAAATGTTATTCCAGGATTAACAAATTAAAATAACCGAAAAAATTGCAATTTCTTAGGTTTAAAATTTAAGTCCATTTTCTTGTAAATTGTATGTCAACTGCGGTAGCACTGTACTGCTTAAGCCGCAAAACATCGATTTTACTGATTTGATCTAAAGTCAAACTTTCATATAATTTCAGGATTAACAAATTAATATAACCAGAAAAATTGCACTTTCTTAGATTTAGACTTAAAGCCGATTTTCTTGTATATTGTATATCAGTTGCGTGAGCACTGTACTGCCTAAGCCGAAAAACATCAATTTTACTGGTTTGAGCGAAAGTCAAATTATATTGTTATTGCAGAATTGACATATTCATATAACCGAAAAAATTGCACTTTCTTAGTTTTAGACTTAAAGTCAATTTTCTTTTAAATTGTATGTCAATTGCATGAGCACTGTACCGCTTAAGCCGAAAAACATCAATTTTACTGGTTTGAGCGAAAGTCAAATTATATTGTTATTGCAGAATTCACATATTCATATAACCGAAAAAATTGCACTTTCTTAAATTTAAACTTAAAGCCGATTTTCTTGTAAATTGTATGTCAGTTGCGTGAGCACTGTACCGCTTAAGCCGAAAAACATGAATTTTACTGATTTGAGCTAAAGTCAGATTATATTGTTATTGCAGAATTAACAAATTAATATTACCGAAAAAGTTGCACTTTCTTAGGTTTAGACTTAAAGTCGATTTTCTTGTAAATTGTATGTCAATTGCGGTAGCACTGTACTGCTTAAGCCGCAAAACATCGATTTTACTGATTTGATCTAAAGTCAAACTTTCATATAATTTCAGGATTAACAAATTAATATAACCGAAAAAATTGCACTTTCTTAGATTTAGACTTAAAGTCGATTTTCTTGTAAATTGTATGTCAATTGCATGAGCACTGTACCGCTTAAGCCGAAAAACATCAATTTTACTGGTTTGAACGAAAGTCAAATTATATTGTTATTGCAGAATTGACATATTCATATAACCGAAAAAATTGCACTTTCTTAGGTTTAGACTTAAAGTCGATTTTTTTGTAGTATGTCAATTGCGGTAGCACTGTACTGCTTAAGCCGCAAAACATCGATTTTACTGATTTGATCTAAAGTCAAACTTTCATATAATATCAGGATTAACAAATTAATATAACCGAAAAAATTGCACTTTCTTAGATTAGACTTAAAGCCGATTTTCTTGTAAATTGTATGTCAATTGCATGAGCACTGTACCGCTCAAGCCGAAAAACATAAATTTTACTGGTTTGAGCGAAAGTCAAATTATATTGTTATTGCAGAATTGACATATTCATGTAACCGAAAAAATTGCACTTTCTTAGATTTAGACTTAAAGTGGATTTTCTTGTAAATTGTATGTCAATTGCATGAGCACTGTACTGCTTAAGCCGAAAAACATCAACTTTACTGATTTGCGCGAAAATAACACTATAATGTTATGGCAGGATTAACAAATTAATATAAAAAAAAGAAAAGAAAAAATTGAACTTTCTTAGATTTTTACTTAAAGCCGATTTTCTTGTAAATTGTATGTTAATTACTTGAGCGCTGTACCGCTTAGGCCGAAAAACATCAATTTTACTGATTTGCGCTAAAAACAAACTTTTATTTTATTTCAGGATTAACAATTGTATGTTAATTACTTGATCGCTGTACCTCCTAAGCCGAAATGTTATTCCAGGATTAACAAATTAAAATAACCGAAAAAATTGCAATTTCTTAGGTTTAAAATTTAAGTCCATTTTCTTGTAAATTGTATGTCAACTGCGGTAGCACTGTACTGCTTAAGCCGCAAAACATCGATTTTACTGATTTGATCTAAAGTCAAACTTTCATATAATTTCAGGATTAACAAATTAATATAACCAGAAAAATTGCACTTTCTTAGATTTAGACTTAAAGCCGATTTTCTTGTATATTGTATATCAGTTGCGTGAGCACTGTACTGCCTAAGCCGAAAAACATCAATTTTACTGGTTTGAGCGAAAGTCAAATTATATTGTTATTGCAGAATTGACATATTCATATAACCGAAAAAATTGCACTTTCTTAGTTTTAGACTTAAAGTCAATTTTCTTTTAAATTGTATGTCAATTGCATGAGCACTGCACCGCTTAAGCCGAAAAACATCAATTTTACTGGTTTGAGCGAAAGTCAAATTATATTGTTATTGCAGAATTAAAAAATTAATATTACCGAAAAGGTTGCACTTTCTTAGTTTTAGACTTAAAGTCGATTTTCTTGTAAATTTTATGTCAATTGCGGTAGCACTGTACTGCTTAAGCCGAAAAACATCCATTTTACTGATTTGATCTTAAGTCAAACTTTCATATAATTTCAGGATTAACAAATTAATATAACCGAAAAAATTGCACTTTCTTAGATTAGACTTAAAGCCGATTTTCCTGTAAATTTTATGTCAGTTGCGTGAGCAGTGTACTGCTTAAGCCAAAAAAGATCAATTTTACTGGTTTGAGCGAAAGTCAAATTATATTGTTATTGCAGAATTGACATATTCATATAACCGAAAAAATTGCACTTTCTTAGTTTTAGACTTAAAGTCGATTTTCTTGTAAATTGTATGTGAATTGCGTGAGCACTGTACTGCTTAAGCCGAAAAACATGAATTTTACTGATTTGAGCGAAAGTCAAATTATATTGTTATTGCAGAATTAAAAAATTAATATTACCGAAAAGGTTGCACTTTCTTAGTTTTAGACTTAAAGTCGATTTTCTTGTAAATTTTATGTCAATTGCGGTAGCACTGTACTGCTTAAGCCGAAAAACATCCATTTTACTGGTTTGATCTAAAGTCAAACTTTCATATAATATCAGGATTAACAAATTAATATAACCGAAAAAATTGCACTTTCTTAGATTAGACTTAAAGCCGATTTTCTTGTAAATTGTATGTCAATTGCATGAGCACTGTACCGCTTAAGCCGAAAAACATAAATTTTACTGGTTTGAGCGAAAGTCAAATTATATTGTTATTGCAGAATTGACATTTTTATATAACCGAAAAAATTGCACTTTCTTAGGTTTAGACTTAAAGTCGATTTTTTTGTAAATTGTATGTCAATTGCGGTAGCACTGTACTGCTTAAGCCGCAAGACATCGATTTTACTGATTTGATCTAAAGTCAAACTTTCATATAATATCAGGATTAACAAATTAATATAACCGAAAAAATTGCACTTTCTTAGATTAGACTTAAAGCCGATTTTCTTGTAAATTGTATGTCAATTGCATGAGCACTGTACCGCTTAAGCCGAAAAACATAAATTTTACTGGTTTGAGCGAAAGTCAAATTATATTGTTATTGCAGAATTGACATATTCATATAACCGAAAAAATTGCACTTTCTTAGATTTAGACTTAAAGTGGATTTTCTTGTAAATTGTATGTCAATTGCATGAGCACTGTACTGCTTAAGCCGAAAAACATCAACTTTACTGATTTGCGCGAAAGTCAAATTATATTGTTATTGCAGAATTGACATATTCATATAACCGAAAAAATTGCACTTTCTTAGGTTTAGACTTAAAGTCGATTTTTTTGTAAAATGTATGTCAGTTGCGGTAGCACTGTACTGCTTAAGCCGAAAAACATCAATTTTACTGGTTTGAGCTAAAGTCAAATTATATTGTTATTGCAGGATTAACAAATTAAAATAACCGAAAAAATTGCAATTTCTTAGGTTTAAAATTTAAGTCCATTTTCTTGTAAATTGTATGTCAAATTCGGTAGCACTGTACTGCTTAAGCCGCAAACCATCGATTTTACTGATTTGCTCTAAAGTCAAACTTTCATATAATTTCAGGATTAACAAATTAATATAACCGAAAAAATTGCACTTTCTTAGATTTAGACTTAAAGTCGATTTTCTTGTAAATTGTATGTCAATTGCATGAGCACTGTACCGCTTAAGCCGAAAAACATCAATTTTACTGGTTTGAGCTAAAGTCAAATTATATTGTTATTGCAGGATTAACAAATTAAAATAACCGAAAAAATTGCAATTTCTTAGGTTTAAAATTTAAGTCCATTTTCTTGTAAATTGTATGTCAAATTCGGTAGCACTGTACTGCTTAAGCCGCAAACCATCGATTTTACTGATTTGCTCTAAAGTCAAACTTTCATATAATTTCAGGATTAACAAATTAATATAACCGAAAAAATTGCACTTTCTTAGATTTAGACTTAAAGTCGATTTTCTTGTAAATTGTATGTCAATTGCATGAGCACTGTACCGCTTAAGCCGAAAAACATCAATTTTACTGGTTTGAGCGAAAGTCAAATTATATTGTTATTGCAGAATTGACATATTCATATAACCGAAAAAATTGCACTTTCTTAGGTTTAGACTTAAAGTCGATTTTTTTGTAAAATGTATGTCAGTTGCGGTAGCACTGTACTGCTTAAGCCGCAAAACATCGATTTTACTGATTTGATCTAAAGTCAAACTTTCATATAATTTCAGGATTAACAAATTAATATAACCGAAAAAATTGCACTTTCTTAGATTTAGACTTAAAGTCGATTTTCTTGTAAATTGTATGTGAATTGCGTGAGCACTGTACTGCTTAAGCCGAAAAACATGAATTTTACTGATTTGAGCGAAAGTCAAATTATATTGTTATTGCAGAATTAAAAAATTAATATTACCGAAAAGGTTGCACTTTCTTAGTTTTAGACTTAAAGTCGATTTTCTTGTAAATTTTATGTCAATTGCGGTAGCACTGTACTGCTTAAGCCGAAAAACATCCATTTTACTGATTTGATCTTAAGTCAAACTTTCATATAATTTCAGGATTAACAAATTAATATAACCGAAAAAATTGCACTTTCTTAGATTTAGACTTAAAGTCGATTTTCTTGTAAATTGTATGTCAATTGCATGAGCACTGTACCGCTTAAGCCGAAAAACATAAATTTTACTGGTTTGAGCGAAAGTCAAATTATATTGTTATTGCAGAATTGACATATTCATATAACCGAAAAAATTGCACTTTCTTAGATTTAGACTTAAAGTCGATTTTCTTGTAAATTGTATGTCAATTGCATGAGCACTGTACTGCTTAAGCCGAAAAACATCAACTTTACTGATTTGCGCGAAAATAACACTATAATGTTATGGCAGGATTAACAAACTAATATAAAAAAAAGAAAAGAAAAAATTGAACTTTCTTAGATTTTTACTTAAAGCCGATTTTCTTGTAAATTGTATGTTAATTACTTGAGCGCTGTACCGCTTAGGCCGAAAAACATCAATTTTACTGATTTGCACTAAAAACAAACTTTTATTTTATTTCAGGATTAACAATTGTATGTTAATTACTTGATCGCTGTACCTCCTAAGTCGAAATGTTATTCCAGGATTAACAAATTAAAATAACCGAAAAAATTGCAATTTCTTAGGTTTAAAATTTAAGTCCATTTTCTTGTAAATTGTATGTCAACTGCGGTAGCACTGTACTGCTTAAGCCGCAAAACATCGATTTTACTGATTTGATCTAAAGTCAAACTTTCATATAATTTCAGGATTAACAAATTAATATAACCAGAAAAATTGCACTTTCTTAGATTTAGACTTAAAGCCGATTTTCTTGTATATTGTATATCAGTTGCGTGAGCACTGTACTGCCTAAGCCGAAAAACATCAATTTTACTGGTTTGAGCGAAAGTCAAATTATATTGTTATTGCAGAATTGACATATTCATATAACCGAAAAAATTGCACTTTCTTAGTTTTAGACTTAAAGTCAATTTTCTTTTAAATTGTATGTCAATTGCATGAGCACTGTACCGCTTAAGCCGAAAAACATCAATTTTACTGGTTTGAGCGAAAGTCAAATTATATTGTTATTGCAGAATTCACATATTCATATAACCGAAAAAATTGCACTTTCTTAAATTTAAACTTAAAGCCGATTTTCTTGTAAATTGTATGTCAGTTGCGTGAGCACTGTACCGCTTAAGCCGAAAAACATGAATTTTACTGATTTGAGCTAAAGTCAGATTATATTGTTATTGCAGAATTAACAAATTAATATTACCGAAAAAGTTGCACTTTCTTAGGTTTAGACTTAAAGTCGATTTTCTTGTAAATTGTATGTCAATTGCGGTAGCGCTGTACTGCTTAAGCCGCAAAACATCGATTTTACTGATTTGATCTAAAGTCAAACTTTCATATAATTTCAGGATTAACAAATTAATATAACCGAAAAAATTGCACTTTCTTAGATTTAGACTTAAAGTCGATTTTCTTGTAAATTGTATGTCAATTGCATGAGCACTGTACCGCTTAAGCCGAAAAACATCAATTTTACTGGTTTGAACGAAAGTCAAATTATATTGTTATTGCAGAATTGACATATTCATATAACCGAAAAAATTGCACTTTCTTAGGTTTAGACTTAAAGTCGATTTTTTTGTAAAATGTATGTCAGTTGCGGTAGCACTGTACTGCTTAAGCCGCAAAACATCGATTTTACTGATTTGATCTTAAGTCAAACTTTCATATAATTTCAGGATTAACAAATTAATATAACCGAAAAAATTGCACTTTCTTAGATTAGACTTAAAGCCGATTTTCCTGTAAATTTTATGTCAGTTGCGTGAGCAGTGTACTGCTTAAGCCAAAAAAGATCAATTTTACTGGTTTGAGCGAAAGTCAAATTATATTGTTATTGCAGAATTGACATATTCATATAACCGAAAAAATTGCACTTTCTTAGTTTTAGACTTAAAGTCGATTTTCTTGTAAATTGTATGTGAATTGCGTGAGCACTGTACTGCTTAAGCCGAAAAACATGAATTTTACTGATTTGAGCGAAAGTCAAATTATATTGTTATTGCAGAATTAAAAAATTAATATTACCGAAAAGGTTGCACTTTCTTAGTTTTAGACTTAAAGTCGATTTTCTTGTAAATTTTATGTCAATTGCGGTAGCACTGTACTGCTTAAGCCGAAAAACATCCATTTTACTGATTTGATCTTAAGTCAAACTTTCATATAATTTCAGGATTAACAAATTAATATAACCGAAAAAAATGCACTTTCTTAGATTTAGACTTAAAGTCGATTTTCTTGTAAATTGTATGTCAATTGCATGAGCACTGTACCGCTTAAGCCGAAAAACATCAATTTTACTGGTTTGAGCGAAAGTCAAATTATATTGTTATTGCAGAATTGACATTTTTATATAACCGAAAAAATTGCACTTTCTTAGGTTTAGACTTAAAGTCGATTTTTTTGTAAATTGTATGTCAATTGCGGTAGCACTGTACTGCTTAAGCCGCAAGACATCGATTTTACTGATTTGATCTAAAGTCAAACTTTCATATAATATCAGGATTAACAAATTAATATAACCGAAAAAATTGCACTTTCTTAGATTAGACTTAAAGCCGATTTTCTTGTAAATTGTATGTCAATTGCATGAGCACTGTACCGCTTAAGCCGAAAAACATAAATTTTACTGGTTTGAGCGAAAGTCAAATTATATTGTTATTGCAGAATTGACATATTCATATAACCGAAAAAATTGCACTTTCTTAGATTTAGACTTAAAGTGGATTTTCTTGTAAATTGTATGTCAATTGCATGAGCACTGTACTGCTTAAGCCGAAAAACATCAACTTTACTGATTTGCGCGAAAATAACACTATTATGTTATGGCAGGATTAACAAATTAATATAAAAAAAAGAAAAGAAAAAATTGAACTTTCTTAGATTTTTACTTAAAGTCGATTTTCTTGTAAATTGTATGTCAATTGCATGAGCACTGTACCGCTTAAGCCGAAAAACATCAATTTTACTGGTTTGAGCTAAAGTCAAATTATATTGTTATTGCAGGATTAACAAATTAAAATAACCGAAAAAATTGCAATTTCTTAGGTTTAAAATTTAAGTCCATTTTCTTGTAAATTGTATGTCAAATTCGGTAGCACTGTACTGCTTAAGCCGCAAACCATCGATTTTACTGATTTGCTCTAAAGTCAAACTTTCATATAATTTCAGGATTAACAAATTAATATAACCGAAAAAATTGCACTTTCTTAGATTTAGACTTAAAGTCGATTTTCTTGTAAATTGTATGTCAATTGCATGAGCACTGTACCGCTTAAGCCGAAAAACATCAATTTTACTGGTTTGAGCGAAAGTCAAATTATATTGTTATTGCAGAATTGACATATTCATATAACCGAAAAAATTGCACTTTCTTAGGTTTAGACTTAAAGTCGATTTTTTTGTAAAATGTATGTCAGTTGCGGTAGCACTGTACTGCTTAAGCCGCAAAACATCGATTTTACTGATTTGATCTAAAGTCAAACTTTCATATAATTTCAGGATTAACAAATTAATATAACCGAAAAAATTGCACTTTCTTAGATTTAGACTTAAAGTCGATTTTCTTGTAAATTGTATGTGAATTGCGTGAGCACTGTACTGCTTAAGCCGAAAAACATGAATTTTACTGATTTGAGCGAAAGTCAAATTATATTGTTATTGCAGAATTAAAAAATTAATATTACCGAAAAGGTTGCACTTTCTTAGTTTTAGACTTAAAGTCGATTTTCTTGTAAATTTTATGTCAATTGCGGTAGCACTGTACTGCTTAAGCCGAAAAACATCCATTTTACTGATTTGATCTTAAGTCAAACTTTCATATAATTTCAGGATTAACAAATTAATATAACCGAAAAAATTGCACTTTCTTAGATTTAGACTTAAAGTCGATTTTCTTGTAAATTGTATGTCAATTGCATGAGCACTGTACCGCTTAAGCCGAAAAACATAAATTTTACTGGTTTGAGCGAAAGTCAAATTATATTGTTATTGCAGAATTGACATATTCATATAACCGAAAAAATTGCACTTTCTTAGATTTAGACTTAAAGTCGATTTTCTTGTAAATTGTATGTCAATTGCATGAGCACTGTACTGCTTAAGCCGAAAAACATCAACTTTACTGATTTGCGCGAAAATAACACTATAATGTTATGGCAGGATTAACAAACTAATATAAAAAAAAGAAAAGAAAAAATTGAACTTTCTTAGATTTTTACTTAAAGCCGATTTTCTTGTAAATTGTATGTTAATTACTTGAGCGCTGTACCGCTTAGGCCGAAAAACATCAATTTTACTGATTTGCACTAAAAACAAACTTTTATTTTATTTCAGGATTAACAATTGTATGTTAATTACTTGATCGCTGTACCTCCTAAGTCGAAATGTTATTCCAGGATTAACAAATTAAAATAACCGAAAAAATTGCAATTTCTTAGGTTTAAAATTTAAGTCCATTTTCTTGTAAATTGTATGTCAACTGCGGTAGCACTGTACTGCTTAAGCCGCAAAACATCGATTTTACTGATTTGATCTAAAGTCAAACTTTCATATAATTTCAGGATTAACAAATTAATATAACCAGAAAAATTGCACTTTCTTAGATTTAGACTTAAAGCCGATTTTCTTGTATATTGTATATCAGTTGCGTGAGCACTGTACTGCCTAAGCCGAAAAACATCAATTTTACTGGTTTGAGCGAAAGTCAAATTATATTGTTATTGCAGAATTGACATATTCATATAACCGAAAAAATTGCACTTTCTTAGTTTTAGACTTAAAGTCAATTTTCTTTTAAATTGTATGTCAATTGCATGAGCACTGTACCGCTTAAGCCGAAAAACATCAATTTTACTGGTTTGAGCGAAAGTCAAATTATATTGTTATTGCAGAATTCACATATTCATATAACCGAAAAAATTGCACTTTCTTAAATTTAAACTTAAAGCCGATTTTCTTGTAAATTGTATGTCAGTTGCGTGAGCACTGTACCGCTTAAGCCGAAAAACATGAATTTTACTGATTTGAGCTAAAGTCAGATTATATTGTTATTGCAGAATTAACAAATTAATATTACCGAAAAAGTTGCACTTTCTTAGGTTTAGACTTAAAGTCGATTTTCTTGTAAATTGTATGTCAATTGCGGTAGCACTGTACTGCTTAAGCCGCAAAACATCGATTTTACTGATTTGATCTAAAGTCAAACTTTCATATAATTTCAGGATTAACAAATTAATATAACCGAAAAAATTGCACTTTCTTAGATTTAGACTTAAAGTCGATTTTCTTGTAAATTGTATGTCAATTGCATGAGCACTGTACCGCTTAAGCCGAAAAACATCAATTTTACTGGTTTGAACGAAAGTCAAATTATATTGTTATTGCAGAATTGACATATTCATATAACCGAAAAAATTGCACTTTCTTAGATTTAGACTTAAAGTCGATTTTTTTGTAGTATGTCAATTGCGGTAGCACTGTACTGCTTAAGCCGCAAAACATCGATTTTACTGATTTGATCTAAAGTCAAACTTTCATATAATATCAGGATTAACAAATTAATATAACCGAAAAAATTGCACTTTCTTAGATTAGACTTAAAGCCGATTTTCTTGTAAATTGTATGTCAATTGCATGAGCACTGTACCGCTTAAGCCGAAAAACATAAATTTTACTGGTTTGAGCGAAAGTCAAATTATATTGTTATTGCAGAATTGACATATTCATGTAACCGAAAAAATTGCACTTTCTTAGATTTATACTTAAAGTGGATTTTCTTGTAAATTGTATGTCAATTGCATGAGCACTGTACTGCTTAAGCCGAAAAACATCAACTTTACTGATTTGCGCGAAAATAACACTATAATGTTATGGCAGGATTAACAAATTAATATAAAAAAAAGAAAAGAAAAAATTGAACTTTCTTAGATTTTTACTTAAAGCCGATTTTCTTGTAAATTGTATGTTAATTACTTGAGCGCTGTACCGCTTAGGCCGAAAAACATCAATTTTACTGATTTGCGCTAAAAACAAACTTTTATTTTATTTCAGGATTAACAATTGTATGTTAATTACTTGATCGCTGTACCTCCTAAGCCGAAATGTTATTCCAGGATTAACAAATTAAAATAACCGAAAAAATTGCAATTTCTTAGGTTTAAAATTTAAGTCCATTTTCTTGTAAATTGTATGTCAACTGCGGTAGCACTGTACTGCTTAAGCCGCAAAACATCGATTTTACTGATTTGATCTAAAGTCAAACTTTCATATAATTTCAGGATTAACAAATTAATATAACCAGAAAAATTGCACTTTCTTAGATTTAGACTTAAAGCCGATTTTCTTGTATATTGTATATCAGTTGCGTGAGCACTGTACTGCCTAAGCCGAAAAACATCAATTTTACTGGTTTGAGCGAAAGTCAAATTATATTGTTATTGCAGAATTGACATATTCATATAACCGAAAAAATTGCACTTTCTTAGTTTTAGACTTAAAGTCAATTTTCTTTTAAATTGTATGTAAATTGCATGAGCACTGTACCGCTTAAGCCGAAAAACATCAATTTTACTGGTTTGAGCGAAAGTCAAATTATATTGTTATTGCAGAATTCACATATTCATATAACCGAAAAAATTGCACTTTCTTAAATTTAAACTTAAACCGATTTTCTTGTAAATTGTATGTCAGTTGCGTGAGCACTGTACCGCTTAAGCCGAAAAACATGAATTTTACTGATTTGAGCTAAAGTCAGATTATATTGTTATTGCAGAATTAACAAATTAATATTACCGAAAAAGTTGCACTTTCTTAGGTTTAGACTTAAAGTCGATTTTCTTGTAAATTGTATGTCAATTGCGGTAGCACTGTACTGCTTAAGCCGCAAAACATCGATTTTACTGATTTGATCTAAAGTCAAACTTTCATATAATTTCAGGATTAACAAATTAATATAACCGAAAAAATTGCACTTTCTTAGATTTAGACTTAAAGTCGATTTTCTTGTAAATTGTATGTCAATTGCATGAGCACTGTACCGCTTAAGCCGAAAAACATCAATTTTACTGGTTTGAACGAAAGTCAAATTATATTGTTATTGCAGAATTGACATATTCATATAACCGAAAAAATTGCACTTTCTTAGGTTTAGACTTAAAGTCGATTTTTTTGTAAATTGTATGTCAATTGCGGTAGCACTGTACTGCTTAAGCCGCAAAACATCGATTTTACTGATTTGATCTAAAGTCAAACTTTCATATAATATCAGGATTAACAAATTAATATAACCGAAAAAATTGCACTTTCTTAGATTAGACTTAAAGCCGATTTTCTTGTAAATTGTATGTCAATTGCATGAGCACTGTACCGCTTAAGCCGAAAAACATAAATTTTACTGGTTTGAGCGAAAGTCAAATTATATTGTTATTGCAGAATTGACATATTCATGTAACCGAAAAAATTGCACTTTCTTAGATTTAGACTTAAAGTGGATTTTCTTGTAAATTGTATGTCAATTGCATGAGCACTGTACTGCTTAAGCCGAAAAACATCAACTTTACTGATTTGCGCGAAAATAACACTATAATGTTATGGCAGGATTAACAAATTAATATAAAAAAAGAAAAGAAAAAATTGAACTTTCTTAGATTTTTACTTAAAGCCGATTTTCTTGTAAATTGTATGTCAATTGCATGAGCACTGTACCGCTTAAGCCGAAAAACATAAATTTTACTGGTTTGAGCGAAAGTCAAATTATATTGTTATTGCAGAATTGACATATTCATGTAACCGAAAAAATTGCACTTTCTTAGATTTAGACTTAAAGCCGATTTTCTTGTAAATTGTATGTCAATTGCATGAGCACTGTACTGCTTAAGCCGAAAAACATCAACTTTACTGATTTGCGCGAAAATAACACTATAATGTTATGGCAGGATTAACAAATTAATATAAAAAAAAGAAAAGAAAAAATTGAACTTTCTTAGATTTTTACTTAAAGCCGATTTTCTTGTAAATTGTATGTTAATTACTTGAGCGCTGTACCGCTTAGGCCGAAAAACATCAATTTTACTGATTTGCGCTAAAAACAAACTTTTATTTTATTTCAGGATTAACAATTGTATGTTAATTACTTGATCGCTGTACCGCCTAAGCCGAAATGTTATTCCAGGATTAACAAATTAAAATAACCGAAAAAATTGCAATTTCTTAGGTATAAAATTTAAGTCCATTTTCTTGTAAATTGTATGTCAACTGCGGTAGCACTGTACTGCTTAAGCCGCAAAACATCGATTTTACTGATTGGATCTAAAGTCAAACTTTCATATAATTTCAGGATTAACAAATTAATATAACCAGAAAAATTGCACTTTCTTAGATTTAGACTTAAAGCCGATTTTCTTGTATATTGTATATCAGTTGCGTGAGCACTGTACTGCCTAAGCCGAAAAACATCAATTTTACTGGTTTGAGCGAAAGTCAAATTATATTGTTATTGCAGAATTGACATATTCATATAACCGAAAAAATTGCACTTTCTTAGTTTTAGACTTAAAGTCGATTTTCTTGTAAATTGTATGTGAATTGCGTGAGCACTGTACTGCTTAAGCCGAAAAACATGAATTTTACTGATTTGAGTGAAAGTCAAATTATATTGTTATTGCAGGATTAACAAATTAATATTACCGAAAAGGTTGCACTTTCTTAGTTTTAGACTTAAAGTCGATTTTCCTGTAAATTTTATGTCAATTGCGGTAGCACTGTACTGCTTAAGCCGCAAAACATCGATTTTACTGATTTGATCTAAAGTCAAACTTTCATATAATTTCAGGATTAACAAATTAATATAACCAGAAAAATTGCACTTTCTTAGATTTAGACTTAAAGCCGATTTTCTTGTATATTGTATATCAGTTGCGTGAGCACTGTACTGCCTAAGCCGAAAAACATCAATTTTACTGGTTTGAGCGAAAGTCAAATTATATTGTTATTGCAGAATTGACATATTCATATAACCGAAAAAATTGCACTTTCTTAGATTTAGACTTAAAGCCGATTTTCTTGTATATTGTATATCAGTTGCGTGAGCACTGTACTGCTTAAGCCGAAAATATCAATTTTACTGGTTTGAGCGAAAGTCAAATTATATTGTTATTGCAGAATTGACATATTCATATAACCGAAAAAATTGCACTTTCTTAGTTTTAGACTTAAAGACAATTTTCTTTTAAATTGTATGTCAATTGCATGAGCACTGTACCGCTTAAGCCGAAAAACATCAATTTTACTGGTTTGAGCGAAAGTCAAATTATATTGTTATTGCAGAATTCACATATTCATATAACCGAAAAAATTGCACTTTCTTAAATTTAAACTTAAAGCCGATTTTCTTGTAACTTGTATGGCAGTTGCGTGAGCACTGTACCGCTTAAGCCGAAAAACATGAATTTTACTGATTTGAGCTAAAGTCAAATTATATTGTTATTGCAGGATTAACAAATTAATATTACCGAAAAAGTTGCACTTTCTTAGGTTTAGACTTAAAGTCGATTTTCTTGTAAATTGTATGTCAATTGCGGTAGCACTGTACTGCTTAAGCCGCAAAACATCGATTTTACTGATTTGATCTTAAGTCAAACTTTCATATAATTTCAGGATTAACAAATTAATATAACCGAAAAAATTGCACTTTCTTAGATTTAGACTTAAAGCCGATTTTCTTGTTAATTGTATGTCAGTTGCGTGAGCACTGTACCGCTTAAGCCGAAAAACATGATTTTTACTGATTTGAGCGAAAGTCAAATTATATTGTTATTGCAGAATTGACATATTCATATAACCGAAAAAATTGCACTTTCTTAGGTTTAGACTTAAAGTCGATTTTTTTGTAAATTGTATGTCAATTGCGGTAGCACTGTACTGCTTAAGCCGCAAAACATCGATTTTACTGATTTGATCTAAAGTCAAACTTTCATATAATTTCAGGATTAACAAATTAATATAACCGAAAAAATTGCACCTTCTTAGATTAGACTTAAAGCCGATTTTCTTGTTAATTGTATGTCAGTTGCGTGAGCACTGTACCGCTTAAGCCGAAAAACATGATTTTTACTGATTTGAGCGAAAGTCAAATTATATTGTTATTGCAGGATTAACAAATTAATATTAACGAAAAAGTTTCACTTTCTTAGGTTTAGACTTAAAGTCGATTTTCTTGTAAATTGTATGTCAAATTCGGTAGCACTGTACTGCTTAAGCCGCAAACCATCGATTTTACTGATTTGCTCTAAAGTCAAACTTTCATATAATTTCAGGATTAACAAATTAATATAACCGAAAAAATTGCACTTTCTTAGATTTAGACTTAAAGTCGATTTTCTTGTAAATTGTATGTCAATTGCGGTAGCACTGTACTGCTTAAGCCGCAAAACATCGATTTTACTGATTTGATCTAAAGTCAAACTTTCATATAATTTCAGGATTAACAAATTAATATAACCGAAAAAATTGCACTTTCTTAGATTAGACTTAAAGCCGATTTTCTTGTAAATTGTATGTCAGTTGCGTGAGCACTGTACCGCTTAAGCCGAAAAACATGATTTTTACTGATTTGAGCGAAAGTCAAATTATATTGTTATTGCAGGATTAACAAATTCATATAACCGAAAAAATTGCACTTTCTTAGGTTTAGACTTAAAGTCGATTTTCTTGTAAATTGTATGTCAAATTCGGTAACACTGTACTGCTTAAGCCGCAAACCATCGATTTTACTGATTTGCTCTAAAGTCAAACTTTCATATAATTTCAGGATTAACAAATTAATATAACCGAAAAAATTGCACTTTCTTAGATTTAGACTTAAAGTCGATTTTCTTGTAAATTGTATGTCAATTGCATGAGCACTGTACCGCTTAAGCCGAAAAACATCAATTTTACTGGTTTGAGCGAAAGTCAAATTATATTGTTATTGCAGAATTGACATATTCATATAACCGAAAAAATTGCACTTTCTTAGGTTTAGACTTAAAGTCGATTTTTTTGTAAAATGTATGTCAGTTGCGGTAGCACTGTACTGCTTAAGCCGCAAAACATCGGTTTTACTGATTTGATCTAAAGTCAAACTTTCATATAATTTCAGGATTAACAAATTAATATAACCGAAAAAATTGCACTTTCTTAGATTTAGACTTAAAGTCGATTTTCTTGTAAATTGTATGTCAATTGCATGAGCACTGTACCGCTTAAGCCGAAAAACATAAATTTTACTGGTTTGAGCGAAAGTCAAATTATATTGTTATTGCAGAATTGACATATTCATATAACCAAAAAAATTGCACTTTCTTAGGTTTAGACTTAAAGTCGATTTTTTTGTAAATTGTATGTCAATTGCGGTAGCACTGTACTGCTTAAGCCGCAAAACATCGATTTTACTGATTTGATCTAAAGTCAAACTTTCATATAATTTCAGGATTAACAAATTAATATAACCGAAAAAATTGCACTTTCTTAGATTTAGACTTAAAGTCGATTTTCTTGTAAATTGTATGTCAATTGCGGTAGCACTGTACTGCTTAAGCCGCAAAACATCGATTTTACTGATTTGATCTAAAGTCAAACTTTCATATAATTTCAGGATTAACAAATTAATATAACCGAAAAAATTGCACTTTCTTAGATTAGACTTAAAGCCGATTTTCTTGTAAATTGTATGTCAGTTGCGTGAGCACTGTACCGCTTAAGCCGAAAAACATGATTTTTACTGATTTGAGCGAAAGTCAAATTATATTGTTATTGCAGGATTAACAAATTAAAATAACCGAAAAAATTGCACTTTCTTAGGTTTAGACTTAAAGTCGATTTTCTTGTAAATTGTATGTCAAATTCGGTAGCACTGTACTGCTTAAGCCGCAAACCATCGATTTTACTGATTTGCTCTAAAGTCAAACTTTCATATAATTTCAGGATTAACAAATTAATATAACCGAAAAAATTGCACTTTCTTAGATTTAGACTTAAAGTCGATTTTCTTGTAAATTGTATGTCAATTGCATGAGCACTGTACCGCTTAAGCCGAAAAACATCAATTTTACTGGTTTGAGCGAAAGTCAAATTATATTGTTATTGCAGAATTGACATATTCATATAACCGAAAAAATTGCACTTTCTTAGGTTTAGACTTAAAGTCGATTTTTTTGTAAAATGTATGTCAGTTGCGGTAGCACTGTACTGCTTAAGCCGCAAAACATCGGTTTTACTGATTTGATCTAAAGTCAAACTTTCATATAATTTCAGGATTAACAAATTAATATAACCGAAAAAATTGCACTTTCTTAGATTTAGACTTAAAGTCGATTTTCTTGTAAATTGTATGTCAATTGCATGAGCACTGTACCGCTTAAGCCGAAAAACATAAATTTTACTGGTTTGAGCGAAAGTCAAATTATATTGTTATTGCAGAATTGACATATTCATATAACCAAAAAAATTGCACTTTCTTAGGTTTAGACTTAAAGTCGATTTTTTTGTAAATTGTATGTCAATTGCGGTAGCACTGTACTGCTTAAGCCGCAAAACATCGATTTTACTGATTTGATCTAAAGTCAAACTTTCATATAATTTCAGGATTAACAAATTAATATAACCGAAAAAATTGCACTTTCTTAGATTAGACTTAAAGCCGATTTTCTTGTAAATTGTATGTCAGTTGCGTGAGCACTGTACCGCTTAAGCCGAAAAACATGATTTTTACTGATTTGAGCGAAAGTCAAATTATATTGTTATTGCAGGATTAACAAATTAATATTAACGAAAAAGTTGCACTTTCTTAGGTTTAGACTTAAAGTCGATTTTCTTGTAAATTGTATGGCAAATTCGGTAGCACTGTACTGCTTAAGCCGCAAAACATCGATTTTACTGATTTGATCTAAAGTCAAACTTTCATATAATTTCAGGATTAACAAATTAATATAACCAGAAAAATTGCACTTTCTTAGATTTAGACTTAAAGCCGATTTTCTTGTATATTGTATATCAGTTGCGTGAGCACTGTACTGCCTAAGCCGAAAAACATCAATTTTACTGGTTTGAGCGAAAGTCAAATTATATTGTTATTGCAGAATTGACATATTCATATAACCGAAAAAATTGCACTTTCTTAGTTTTAGACTTAAAGTCGATTTTCTTGTAAATTGTATGTGAATTGCGTGAGCACTGTACTGCTTAAGCCGAAAAACATGAATTTTACTGATTTGAGCGAAAGTCAAATTATATTGTTATTGCAGGATTAACAAATTAATATTACCGAAAAGGTTGCACTTTCTTAGTTTTAGACTTAAAGTCGATTTTCTTGTAAATTTTATGTCAATTGCGGTAGCACTGTACTGCTTAAGCCGCAAAACATCGATTTTACTGATTTGATCTAAAGTCAAACTTTCATATAATTTCAGGATTAACAAATTAATATAACCAGAAAAATTGCACTTTCTTAGATTTAGACTTAAAGCCGATTTTCTTGTATATTGTATATCAGTTGCGTGAGCACTGTACTGCCTAAGCCGAAAAACATCAATTTTACTGGTTTGAGCGAAAGTCAAATTATATTGTTATTGCAGAATTGACATATTCATATAACCGAAAAAATTGCACTTTCTTAGATTTAAACTTAAAGCCGATTTTCTTGTAAATTGTATGTCAGTTGCGTGAGCACTGTACCGCTTAAGCCGAAAAACATGAATTTTACTGATTTGAGCTAAAGTCAAATTATATTGTTATTGCAGAATTGACATATTCATATAACCGAAAAAATTGCACTTTCTTAGTTTTAGACTTAAAGTCAATTTTCTTTTAAATTGTATGTCAAATTCGGTAGCACTGTACTGCTTAAGCCGCAAACCATCGATTTTACTGATTTGCTCTAAAGTCAAACTTTCATATAATTTCAGGATTAACAAATTAATATTACCGAAAAATTTGCACTTTCTTAGATTTAGAATTAAAGCCAATTTTCTTGTAAATTGTATGTCAGTTGCGTGGGCACTGTACTGCTTAAGCCGAAAAAGATCAATTTTACTGGTTTGAGCGAAAGTCAAATTATATTGTTATTGCAGAATTGACATATTCATATAACCGAAAAAATTGCACTTTCTTAGTTTTAGACTTAAAGTCGATTTTCTTGTAAATTGTATGTGAATTGCGTGAGCACTGTACTGCTTAAGCCGAAAAACATGAATTTTACTGATTTGAGCGAAAGTCAAATTATATTGTTATTGCAGGATTAACAAATTAATATTACCGAAAAGGTTGCACTTTCTTAGTTTTAGACTTAAAGTCGATTTTCTTGTAAATTTTATGTCAATTGCGGTAGCACTGTACTGCTTAAGCCGCAAAACATCGATTTTACTGATTTGATCTAAAGTCAAACTTTCATATAATTTCAGGATTAACAAATTAATATAACCAGAAAAATTGCACTTTCTTAGATTTAGACTTAAAGCCGATTTTCTTGTATATTGTATATCAGTTGCGTGAGCACTGTACTGCCTAAGCCGAAAAACATCAATTTTACTGGTTTGAGCGAAAGTCAAATTATATTGTTATTGCAGAATTGACATATTCATATAACCGAAAAAATTGCACTTTCTTAGATTTAGACTTATAGCCGATTTTCTTGTATATTGTATATCAGTTGCGTGAGCACTGTACTGCTTAAGCCGAAAATATCAATTTTACTGGTTTGAGCGAAAGTCAAATTATATTGTTATTGCAGAATAGACATATTCATATAACCGAAAAAATTGCACTTTCTTAGTTTTAGACTTAAAGACAATTTTCTTTTAAATTGTATGTCAATTGCATGAACACTGTACCGCTTAAGCCGAAAAACATCAATTTTACTGGTTTGAGCGAAAGTCAAATTATATTGTTATTGCAGAATTCACATATTCATATAACCGAAAAAATTGCACTATGTTACTTTCTTAGATTTAGACTTAAAGCCGATTTTCTTGTAAATTGTATGTCAGTTGCGTGAGCACTGTACCGCTTAAGCCGAAAAACATGAATTTTACTGATTTTAGCGAAAGTCAAATTATATTGTTGTTGCAGAATTGATATATTCTTATAACCGAAAAAAATTGCACTTTCTTAGGTTTAGACTTAAAGAAGATTTTCTTGTAAATTGTATGTCAATTGCGTGAGCACTGTACCGCTTAAGCCGAAAAACATGAATTTTACTGATTTGAGCGAAAGTAAAACTATAATGTTATGGCAGGATTAACAAATTAATATAAAGAGCAGAAAAGAAAAAATTTAACTTTCTTAGATTTTTACTTAAAGCCGATTTTCCTTGTAAATTGTATGTCAACTGCGGAAGCTCTGTACCGCTTAAGCCACAAACCATCGATTTTACTGATTTGCTCTAAAGTCAAACTTTCATATAATTTCAGGATTAAAAAATTAATATAACCGAAAAATTTGCACTTTCTTAGATTTAGACTTATAGCCGATTTTCTTGTATATTGTATATCAGTTGCGTGAGCACTGTACTGCCTAAGCCGAAAAACATCAATTTTACTGGTTTGAGCGAAAGTCAAATTATATTGTTATTGCAGAATTGACATATTCATATAACCGAAAAAATTGCACTTTCTTAGTTTTAGACTTAAAGTCAATTTTCTTTTAAATTGTATGTCAATTGCATGAGCACTGTACCGCTTAAGCCGAAAAACATCAATTTTACTGGTTTGAGCGAAAGTCAAATTATATTGTTATTGCAGAATTGACATATTCATATAACCGAAAAAATTGCACTTTCTTAGGTTTAGACTTAAAGTCGATTTTTTTGTAAATTGTATGTCAATTGCGGTAGCACTGTACTGCTTAAGCCGCAAACCATCGATTTTACTGATTTGCTCTAAAGACAAATTATATTGTTATTGCAGGATTAACAAATTAATATTAACGAAAAAGTTGCACTTTCTTAGGTTTAGACTTAAAGTCGATTTTCTTGTAAATTGTATGTTAATTACTTGATCGCTGTACCGCCTAAGCCGAAATGTTATTCCAGGATTAACAAATTAAAATAACCGAAAAAATTGCAATTTCTTAGGTTTAAAATTTAAGTCCATTTTCTTGTAAATTGTATGTCAATTGCGGTAGCACTGTACTGCTTAAGCCGAAAAACATCAATTTTACTGGTTTGAGCGAAAGTCAAATTATATTGTTATTGCAGGATTAACAAATTAATATTAACGAAAAAGTTGCACTTTCTTAGGTTTAGACTTAAAGTCGATTTTCTTGTAAATTGTATGGCAAATTCGGTAGCACTGTACTGCTTAAGCCGCAAACCATCGATTTTACTGATTTGCTCTAAAGTCAAACTTTCATATAATTTCAGGATTAACAAATTAATATAACCGAAAAAATTGCACTTTCTTAGATTTAGACTTAAAGTCGATTTTCTTGTAAATTGTATGTTAATTACTTGATCGCTGTACCGCCTAAGCCGAAATGTTATTCCAGGATTAACAAATTAAAATAACCGAAAAAATTGCAATTTCTTAGGTTTAAAATTTAAGTCCATTTTCTTGTAAATTGTATGTCAACTGCGGTAGCACTGTACTGCTTAAGCCGCAAAACATCGATTTTACTGATTTGATCTAAAGTCAAACTTTCATATAATTTCAGGATTAACAAATTAATATAACCGAAAAAATTGCACTTTCTTAGATTTAGACTTAAAGTCGATTTTCTTGTAAATTGTATGTCAATTGCATGAGCACTGTACCGCTTAAGCCGAAAAACATCAATTTTACTGGTTCGAGCTAAAGTCAAATTATATTGTTATTGCAGAATTCACATATTCATATAACCGAAAAAATTGCACTTTCTTAAATTTAAACTTAAAGCCGATTTTCTTGTATCTTGTATGTCAGTTGCGTGAGCACTGTACCGCTTAAGCCGAAAAACATGAATTTTACTGATTTGAGCTAAAGTCAAATTATATTGTTATTGCAGGATTAACAAATTAATATAACCGAAAAAATTGCACTTTCTTAGATTAGACTTAAAGCCGATTTTCTTGTAAATTGTATGTCAGTTGCGTGAGCACTGTACCGCTTAAGCCGAAAAACATGATTTTTACTGATTTGAGCGAAAGTCAAATTATATTGTTATTGCAGGATTAACAAATTAATATTAACGAAAAAGTTGCACTTTCTTAGGTTTAGACTTAAAGTCGATTTTCTTGTAAATTGTATGTCAAATTCGGTAGCACTGTACTGCTTAAGCCGCAAACCATCGATTTTACTGATTTGCTCTAAAGACAAACTTTCATATAATTTCAGGATTAACAAATTAATATAACCGAAAAAATTGCACTTTCTTAGATTTAGACTTAAAGTCGATTTTCTTGTAAATTGTATGTCAATTGCATGAGCACTGTACCGCTTAAGCCGAAAAACATCAATTTTACTGGTTTGAGCGAAAGTCAAATTATATTGTTATTGCAGAATTGACATATTCATATAACCGAAAAAATAGCACTTTCTTAAATTTAAACTTAAAGCCGATTTTCTTGTAAATTGTATGTCAGTTGCGGTAGCACTGTACTGCTTAAGCCGCAAAACATCGATTCTACTGATTTGATCTAAAGTCAAACTTTCATATAATTTCAGGATTAACAAATTAATATAACCGAAAAAATTGCACTTTCTTAGATTTAGACTTAAAGTCGATTTTCTTGTAAATTGTATGTCAATTGCAGGAGCACTGTACCGCTTAAGCCGAAAAACATCAATTTTACTGGTTTGAGCGAAAGTCAAATTATATTGTTATTGCAGAATTGACATATTCATATAACCGAAAAAATTGCACTTTCTTAGGTTTAGACTTAAAGTCGATTTTTTTGTAAATTGTATGTCAATTGCGGTAGCACTGTACTGCTTAAGCCGCAAAACATCGATTTTACTGATTTGATCTAAAGTCAAACTTTCATATAATTTCAGGATTAACAAATTAATATAACCGAAAAAATTGCACTTTCTTAGATTAGACTTAAAGCCGATTTTCTTGTAAATTGTATGTCAGTTGCGTGAGCATTGTACCGCTTAAGCCGAAAAACATGATTTTTACTGATTTGAGCGAAAGTCAAATTATATTGTTATTGCAGGATTAACAAATTAATATTACCGAAAAAATTGTACTTTCTTAGTTTTAGACTTAAAGTCGATTTTCTTGTATATTTTATATCAGTTGCGTGAGCACTGTACTGCCTAAGCCGAAAAACATCAATTTTACTGGTTTGAGCGAAAGTCAAATTATATTGTTATTGCAGAATTGACATATTCATATAACCGAAAAAATTGCACTCTCTTAGGTTTAGACTTAAAGTCGATTTTTTTGTAAATTGTATGTCAATTGCGGTAGCACTGTACTGCTTAAGCCGCAAAACATCGATTTTACTGATTTGATCTAAAGTCAAACTTTCATATAATTTCAGGGTTAACAAATTAACATAACCGAAAAAATTGTACTTTCTTAGATTAGACTTAAAGCCGATTTTCTTGTAAATTGTATGTCAGTTGCGTGAGCACTGTACCGCTTAAGCCGAAAAACATGATTTTTACTGATTTGAGCGAAAGTCAAATTATATTGTTATTGCAGGATTAACAAATTAATATTAACGAAAAAGTTGCACTTTCTTAGGTTTAGACTTAAAGTCGATTTTCTTGTAAATTGTATGTAAAATTCGGTAGCACTGTACTGCTTAAGCCGCAAACCATCGATTTTACTGATTTGCTCTAAAGTCAAACTTTCATATAATTTCAGGATTAACAAATTAATATAACCGAAAAAATTGCACTTTCTTAGATTTAGACTTAAAGCCGATTTTCTTGTAAATTGTATGTCAGTTGCGTGAGCACTGTACTGCTTAAGCCGAAAAACATCAATTTTACTGGTTTGAGCGAAAGTCAAATTTTATTGTTATTGCAGGATTAACAAATTAATATTACCGAAAAAGTTGCACTTTCTTAGGTTTAGACTCAAAATCGATTTTCTTGTAAATTGTATGTCAATTGCGGTGGCACTGTACTGCCTAAGCCGAAAAACATCAATTTTACTGGTTTGAGCGAAAGTCAAATTATATTGTTATTGCAGAATTGACATATTCATATAACCGAAAAAATTGCACTTTCTTAGGTTTAGACTTAAAGTCGATTTTTTTGTAAATTGTATGTCAATTGCGGTAGCACTGTACTGCTTAAGCCGCAAAACATCGATTTTACTGATTTGATCTAAAGTCAAACTTTCATATAATTTCAGGATTAACAAATTAACATAACCGAAAAAATTGCACTTTCTTAGATTAGACTTAAAGCCGATTTTCTTGTAAATTGTATGTCAGTTGCGTGAGCACTGTACCGCTTAAGCCGAAAAACATGATTTTTACTGATTTGAGCGAAAGTCAAATTATATTGTTATTGCAGGATTAACAAATTATTATTAACGAAAAAGTTGCACTTTCTTAGGTTTAGACTTAAAGTCGATTTTCTTGTAAATTGTATGTCAAATTCGGTAGCACTGTACTGCTTAAGCCGCAAACCATCGATTTTACTGATTTGCTCTAAAGTCAAACTTTCATATAATTTCAGGATTAACAAATTAATATAACCGAAAAAATTGCACTTTCTTAGATTTAGACTTAAAGTCGATTTTCTTGTAAATTGTATGTCAATTGCATGAGCACTGTACCGCTTAAGCCGAAAAACATCAATTTTACTGGTTTGAGCGAAAGTCAAATTATATTGTTATTGCAGAATTGACATATTCATATAACCGAAAAAATAGCACTTTCTTAAATTTAAACTTAAAGCCGATTTTCTTGTAAATTGTATGTCAGTTGCGGTAGCACTGTACTGCTTAAGCCGCAAAACATCGATTTTACTGATTTGATCTAAAGTCAAACTTTCATATTATTGCAGGATTAACAAATTAATATTAACGAAAAAGTTGCACTTTCTTAGGTTTAGACTTAAAGTCGATTTTCTTGTAAATTGTATGTCAAATTCGGTAGCACTGTACTGCTTAAGCCGCAAACCATCGATTTTACTGATTTGCTCTAAAGTCAAACTTTCATATAATTTCAGGATTAACAAATTAATATAACCGAAAAAATTGCACTTTCTTAGATTTAGACTTAAAGTCGATTTTCTTGTAAATTGTATGTTAATTACTTGATCGCTGTACCGCCTAAGCCGAAATGTTATTCCAGGATTAACAAATTAAAATAACCGAAAAAATTGCAATTTCTTAGGTTTAAAATTTAAGTCCATTTTCTTGTAAATTGTATGTCAACTGCGGTAGCACTGTACTGCTTAAGCCGCAAAACATCGATTTTACTGATTTGATCTAAAGTCAAACTTTCATATAATTTCAGGATTAACAAATTAATATAACCAGAAAAATTGCACTTTCTTAGATTTAGACTTAAAGCCGATTTTCTTGTATATTGTATATCAGTTGCGTGAGCACTGTACTGCCTAAGCCGAAAAACATCAATTTTACTGGTTTGAGCGAAAGTCAAATTATATTGTTATTGCAGAATTGACATATTCATATAACCGAAAAAATTGCACTTTCTTAGATTTAGACTTAAAGCCGATTTTCTTGTATATTGTATATCAGTTGCGTGAGCACTGTACTGCTTAAGCCGAAAAACATCAATTTTACTGGTTTGAGCGAAAGTCAAATTATATTGTTATTGCAGAATTGACATATTCATATAACCGAAAAAATTGCACTTTCTTAGTTTTAGACTTTAAGTCAATTTTCTTTTAAATTATATGTCAATTGCGTGAGCACTGTACCGCTTAAGCCGAAAAACATCAATTTTACTGGTTTGAGCGAAAGTCAAATTATATTGTTATTGCAGAATTCACATATTCATATAACCGAAAAAATTGCACTTTCTTAGTTTTAGACTTAAAGTCAATTTTCTTTTAAATTGTATGTCAATTGCGTGAGCACTGTACCGCTTAAGCCGAAAAACATCAATTTTACTGGTTTGAGCGAAAGTCAAATTATATTGTTATTGCAGAATTCACATATTCATATAACCGAAAAAATTGCACTTTCCTAAATTTAAACTTAAAGCCGATTTTCTTGTAAATTGTATGTCAATTGCGGTAGCACTGTACTGCTTAAGCCGCAAAACATCGATTTTACTGATTTGATCTAAAGTCAAACTTTCATATAATTTCAGGATTAACAAATTAATATAACCGAAAAAATTGCACTTTCTTAGATTAGACTTAAAGCCGATTTTCTTGTAAATTGTATGTGAGTTGCGTGAGCATTGTACCGCTTAAGCCGAAAAACATGATTTTTACTTATTTGAGCGAAAGTCAAATTATATTGTTATTGCAGGATTAACAAATTAATATTAACGAAAAAGTTGCACTTTCTTAGGTTTAGACTTAAAGTCGATTTTCTTGTAAATTGTATGTCAGTTGCGTGAGCACTGTACCGCTTAAGCCGAAAAACATGATTTTTACTGATTTGAGCGAAAGTCAAATTATATTGTTATTGCAGAATTGACATATTCATATAACCGAAAAAATTGCACTTTCTTAGGTTTAGACTTAAAGTCGATTTTTTTGTAAATTGTATGTCAATTGCTTTAGCACTGTACTGCTTAAGCCGCAAAACATCGATTTTACTGATTTGATCTAAAGTCAAACTTTCATATAATTTCAGGATTAACAAATTAACATAACCGAAAAAATTGCACTTTCTTAGATTAGACTTAAAGCCGATTTTCTTGTAAATTGTATGTCAGTTGCGTGAGCACTGTACCGCTTAAGCCGAAAACCATGATTTTTACTGATTTGAGCGAAAGTCAAATTATATTTTTATTGCAGAATTGACATATTCATATAACCGAAAAAATTGCACTTTCTTAGGTTTAGACTTAAAGTCGATTTTTTTGTAAATTGTATGTCAATTGCGGTAGCACTGTACTGCTTAAGCCGCAAAACATCGATTTTACTGATTTGATCTAAAGTCAAACTTTCATATAATTTCAGGATTAACAAATTAATATAACCGAAAAAATTGCACTTTCTTAGATTAGACTTAAAGCCGATTTTCTTGTAAATTGTATGTCAGTTGCGTGAGCATTGTACCGCTTAAGCCGAAAAACATGATTTTTACTGATTTGAGCGAAAGTCAAATTATATTGTTATTGCAGGATTAACAAATTAATATTAACGAAAAAGTTGCACTTTCTTAGGTTTAGACTTAAAGTCGATTTTCTTGTAAATTGTATGTCAAATTCGGTAGCACTGTACTGCTTAAGCCGCAAACCATCGATTTTACTGATTTGCTCTAAAGTCAAACTTTCATATAATTTCAGGATTAACAAATTAATATAACCGAAAAAATTGCACTTTCTTAGATTTAGACTTAAAGTCGATTTTCTTGTAAATTGTATGTCAATTGCATGAGCACTGTACCGCTTAAGCCGAAAAACATCAATTTTACTGGTTTGAGCGAAAGTCAAATTATATTGTTATTGCAGAATTGACATATTCATATAACCGAAAAAATAGCACTTTCTTAAATTTAAACTTAAAGCCGATTTTCTTGTAAATTGTATGTCAGTTGCGGTAGCACTGTACTGCTTAAGCCGCAAAACATCGATTTTACTGATTTGATCTAAAGTCAAACTTTCATATAATTTCAGGATTAACAAATTAATATAACCGAAAAAATTGCACTTTCTTAGATTTAGACTTAAAGTCGATTTTCTTGTAAATTGTATGTCAATTGCAGGAGCACTGTACCGCTTAAGCCGAAAAACATCAATTTTACTGGTTTGAGCGAAAGTCAAATTATATTGTTATTGCAGAATTGACATATTCATATAACCGAAAAAATTGCACTTTCTTAGGTTTAGACTTAAAGTCGATTTTTTTGTAAATTGTATGTCAATTGCGGTAGCACTGTACTGCTTAAGCCGCAAAACATCGATTTTACTGATTTGATCTAAATTCAAACTTTCATATAATTTCAGGATTAACAAATTAATATAACCGAAAAAATTGCACTTTCTTAGATTAGACTTAAAGCCGATTTTCTTGTAAATTGTATGTCAGTTGCGTGAGCATTGTACCGCTTAAGCCGAAAAACATGATTTTTACTGATTTGAGCGAAAGTCAAATTATATTGTTATTGCAGGATTAACAAATTAATATTAACGAAAAAGTTGCACTTTCTTAGGTTTAGACTTAAAGTCGATTTTCTTGTAAATTGTATGTCAAATTCGGTAGCACTGTACTGCTTAAGCCGCAATTCATCGATTTTACTGATTTGCTCTAAAGTCAAACTTTCATATAATTTTAGGATTAACAAATTAATATAACCGAAAAAATTGCACTTTCTTAGATTTAGACTTAAAGTCGATTTTCTTGTAAATTGTATGTTAATTACTTGATCGCTGTACCGCCTAAGCCGAAATGTTATTCCAGGATTAACAAATTAAAATAACCGAAAAAATTGCAATTTCTTAGGTTTAAAATTTAAGTCCATTTTCTTGTAAATTGTATGTCAACTGCGGTAGCACTGTACTGCTTAAGCCGCAAAACATCGATTTTACTGATTTGATCTAAAGTCAAATTTTCATATAATTTCAGGATTAACAAATTAATATAACCAGAAAAATTGCACTTTCTTAGATTTAGACTTAAAGCCGATTTTCTTGTATATTGTATATCAGTTGCGTGAGCACTGTACTGCCTAAGCCGAAAAACATCAATTTTACTGGTTTGAGCGAAAGTCAAATTATATTGTTATTGCAGAATTGACATATTCATATAACCGAAAAAATTGCACTTTCTTAGATTTAGATTTAAAGCCGATTTTCTTGTATATTGTATATCAGTTGCGTGAGCACTGTACTGCTTAAGCCGAAAAACATCAATTTTACTGGTTTGAGCGAAAGTCAAATTATATTGTTATTGCAGAATTGACATATTCATATAACCGAAAAAATTTCACTTTCTTAGTTTTAGACTTAAACTCAATTTTCTTTTAAATTGTATGTCAATTGCGTGAGCACTGTACCGCTTAAGCCGAAAAACATCAATTTTACTGGTTTGAGCGAAAGTCAAATTATATTGTTATTGCAGAATTCACATATTCGTATAACCGAAAAAATTGCACTTTCTTAGTTTTAGACTTAAAGTCAATTTTCTTTTAAATTGTATGTCAATTGCGTGAGCACTGTACCGCTTAAGCCGAAAAACATGAATTTTACTGATTTGAGCTAAAGTCAAATTATATTGTTATTGCAGGATTAACAAATTAATATTACCGAAAAAGTTGCACTTTCTTAGGTTTAGACTTAAAGTCGATTTTCTTGTAAATTGCATGTCAATTGCGGTAGCACTGTACTGCTTAAGCCGCAAAACATCGATTTTACTGATTTGATCTAAAGTCAAACTTTCATATAATTTCAGGATTAACAAATTAATATAACCGAAAAAATTGCACTTTCTTAGATTTAGACTTAAAGTCGATTTTCTTGTAAATTGTATGTCAATTGCATGAGCACTGTACCGCTTAAGCCGAAAAACATCAATTTTACTGGTTTGAGCGAAAGTCAAATTATATTGTTATTGCAGAATTGACATATTCATATAACCGAAAAAATTGCACTTTCTTAGGTTTAGACTTAAAGTCGATTTTTTTGCAAATTGTATGTCAATTGCGGTAGCACTGTACTGCTTAAGCCGCAAAACATCGATTTTACTGATTTGATCTAAAGTCAAACTTTCATATAATTTCAGGATTAACAAATTAATATAACCGAAAAAATTGCACTTTCTTAGATTAGACTTAAAGCCGATTTTCTTGTAAATTGTATGTCAGTTGCGTGAGCACTGTACCGCTTAAGCCGAAAAACATGATTTTTACTGATTTGAGCGAAAGTCAAATTATATTGTTATTGCAGGATTAACAAATTAATATTAACGAAAAAGTTGCACTTTCTTAGGTTTAGACTTAAAGTCGATTTTCTTGTTAATTGTATGTCAAATTCGGTAGCACTGTACTGCTTAAGCCGCAAACCATCGATTTTACTGATTTGCTCTAAAGCCAAACTTTCATATTATTTCAGGATTAACAAATTAATATTACCGAAAAATTTGCACTTTCTTAGATTTAGAATTAAAGCCGATTTTCTTGTAAATTGTATGTCAGTTGCGTGGGCACTGTACTGCTTAAGCCGAAAAACATCAATTTTACTGATTTGAGCGAAAGTTAAATTATATTGTTATTGCAGAATTGACATTCATATAACCGAAAAAATTGCACTTTCTTAGTTTCAGACTTAAAGTCGATTTTCTTGTAAACTGTATGCCAATTGCGTGAGCACTGTACTGCTTTAGCCGAAAAACATGAATTTTACTGATTTGAGCGAAAGTTAAATTATATTGTTATTGCAGAATTGACATATTCATATAACCGAAAAAATTGCACTTTCTTAGGTTTAGACTTAAAGTCGATTTTTTTGTAAATTGTATGTCAATTGCTTTAGCACTGTACTGCTTAAGCCGCAAAACATCGATTTTACTGATTTGATCTAAAGTCAAACTTTCATATAATTTCAGGATTAACAAATTAACATAACCGAAAAAATTGCACTTTCTTAGATTAGACTTAAAGCCGATTTTCTTGTAAATTGTATGTCAGTTGCGTGAGCACTGTACCGCTTAAGCCGAAAACCATGATTTTTACTGATTTGAGCGAAAGTCAAATTATATTTTTATTGCAGAATTGACATATTCATATAACCGAAAAAATTGCACTTTCTTAGGTTTAGACTTAAAGTCGATTTTTTTGTAAATTGTATGTCAATTGCGGTAGCACTGTACTGCTTAAGCCGCAAAACATCGATTTTACTGATTTGATCTAAAGTCAAACTTTCATATAATTTCAGGATTAACAAATTAATATAACCGAAAAAATTGCACTTTCTTAGATTAGACTTAAAGCCGATTTTCTTGTAAATTGTATGTCAGTTGCGTGAGCATTGTACCGCTTAAGCCGAAAAACATGATTTTTACTGATTTGAGCGAAAGTCAAATTATATTGTTATTGCAGGATTAACAAATTAATATTAACGAAAAAGTTGCACTTTCTTAGGTTTAGACTTAAAGTCGATTTTCTTGTAAATTGTATGTCAAATTCGGTAGCACTGTACTGCTTAAGCCGCAAACCATCGATTTTACTGATTTGCTCTAAAGTCAAACTTTCATATAATTTCAGGATTAACAAATTAATATAACCGAAAAAATTGCACTTTCTTAGATTTAGACTTAAAGTCGATTTTCTTGTAAATTGTATGTCAATTGCATGAGCACTGTACCGCTTAAGCCGAAAAACATCAATTTTACTGGTTTGAGCGAAAGTCAAATTATATTGTTATTGCAGAATTGACATATTCATATAACCGAAAAAATAGCACTTTCTTAAATTTAAACTTAAAGCCGATTTTCTTGTAAATTGTATGTTAGTTGCGGTAGCACTGTACTGCTTAAGCCGCAAAACATCGATTTTACTGATTTGATCTAAAGTCAAACTTTCATATAATTTCAGGATTAACAAATTAATATAACCGAAAAAATTGCACTTTCTTAGATTTAGACTTAAAGTCGATTTTCTTGTAAATTGTATGTCAATTGCAGGAGCACTGTACCGCTTAAGCCGAAAAACATCAATTTTACTGGTTTGAGCGAAAGTCAAATTATATTGTTATTGCAGAATTGACATATTCATATAACCGAAAAAATTGCACTTTCTTAGGTTTAGACTTAAAGTCGATTTTTTTGTAAATTGTATGTCAATTGCGGTAGCACTGTACTGCTTAAGCCGCAAAACATCGATTTTACTGATTTGATCTAAATTCAAACTTTCATATAATTTCAGGATTAACAAATTAATATAACCGAAAAAATTGCACTTTCTTAGATTAGACTTAAAGCCGATTTTCTTGTAAATTGTATGTCAGTTGCGTGAGCATTGTACCGCTTAAGCCGAAAAACATGATTTTTACTGATTTGAGCGAAAGTCAAATTATATTGTTATTGCAGGATTAACAAATTAATATTAACGAAAAAGTTGCACTTTCTTAGGTTTAGACTTAAAGTCGATTTTCTTGTAAATTGTATGTCAAATTCGGTAGCACTGTACTGCTTAAGCCGCAATTCATCGATTTTACTGATTTGCTCTAAAGTCAAACTTTCATATAATTTTAGGATTAACAAATTAATATAACCGAAAAAATTGCACTTTCTTAGATTTAGACTTAAAGTCGATTTTCTTGTAAATTGTATGTTAATTACTTGATCGCTGTACCGCCTAAGCCGAAATGTTATTCCAGGATTAACAAATTAAAATAACCGAAAAAATTGCAATTTCTTAGGTTTAAAATTTAAGTCCATTTTCTTGTAAATTGTATGTCAACTGCGGTAGCACTGTACTGCTTAAGCCGCAAAACATCGATTTTACTGATTTGATCTAAAGTCAAACTTTCATATAATTTCAGGATTAACAAATTAATATAACCAGAAAAATTGCACTTTCTTAGATTTAGACTTAAAGCCGATTTTCTTGTATATTGTATATCAGTTGCGTGAGCACTGTACTGCCTAAGCCGAAAAACATCAATTTTACTGGTTTGAGCGAAAGTCAAATTATATTGTTATTGCAGAATTGACATATTCATATAACCGAAAAAATTGCACTTTCTTAGATTTAGATTTAAAGCCGATTTTCTTGTATATTGTATATCAGTTGCGTGAGCACTGTACTGCTTAAGCCGAAAAACATCAATTTTACTGGTTTGAGCGAAAGTCAAATTATATTGTTATTGCAGAATTGACATATTCATATAACCGAAAAAATTTCACTTTCTTAGTTTTAGACTTAAACTCAATTTTCTTTTAAATTGTATGTCAATTGCGTGAGCACTGTACCGCTTAAGCCGAAAAACATCAATTTTACTGGTTTGAGCGAAAGTCAAATTATATTGTTATTGCAGAATTCACATATTCGTATAACCGAAAAAATTGCACTTTCTTAGTTTTAGACTTAAAGTCAATTTTCTTTTAAATTGTATGTCAATTGCGTGAGCACTGTACCGCTTAAGCCGAAAAACATGAATTTTACTGATTTGAGCTAAAGTCAAATTATATTGTTATTGCAGGATTAACAAATTAATATTACCGAAAAAGTTGCACTTTCTTAGGTTTAGACTTAAAGTCGATTTTCTTGTAAATTGCATGTCAATTGCGGTAGCACTGTACTGCTTAAGCCGCAAAACATCGATTTTACTGATTTGATCTAAAGTCAAACTTTCATATAATTTCAGGATTAACAAATTAATATAACCGAAAAAATTGCACTTTCTTAGATTTAGACTTAAAGTCGATTTTCTTGTAAATTGTATGTCAATTGCATGAGCACTGTACCGCTTAAGCCGAAAAACATCAATTTTACTGGTTTGAGCGAAAGTCAAATTATATTGTTATTGCAGAATTGACATATTCATATAACCGAAAAAATTGCACTTTCTTAGGTTTAGACTTAAAGTCGATTTTTTTGCAAATTGTATGTCAATTGCGGTAGCACTGTACTGCTTAAGCCGCAAAACATCGATTTTACTGATTTGATCTAAAGTCAAACTTTCATATAATTTCAGGATTAACAAATTAATATAACCGAAAAAATTGCACTTTCTTAGATTAGACTTAAAGCCGATTTTCTTGTAAATTGTATGTCAGTTGCGTGAGCACTGTACCGCTTAAGCCGAAAAACATGATTTTTACTGATTTGAGCGAAAGTCAAATTATATTGTTATTGCAGGATTAACAAATTAATATTAACGAAAAAGTTGCACTTTCTTAGGTTTAGACTTAAAGTCGATTTTCTTGTTAATTGTATGTCAAATTCGGTAGCACTGTACTGCTTAAGCCGCAAACCATCGATTTTACTGATTTGCTCTAAAGCCAAACTTTCATATTATTTCAGGATTAACAAATTAATATTACCGAAAAATTTGCACTTTCTTAGATTTAGAATTAAAGCCGATTTTCTTGTAAATTGTATGTCAGTTGCGTGGGCACTGTACTGCTTAAGCCGAAAAAGATCAATTTTACTGATTTGAGCGAAAGTTAAATTATATTGTTATTGCAGAATTGACATATTCATATAACCGAAAAAATTGCACTTTCTTAGTTTCAGACTTAAAGTCGATTTTCTTGTAAACTGTATGCCAATTGCGTGAGCACTGTACTGCTTTAGCCGAAAAACATGAATTTTACTGATTTGAGCGAAAGTTAAATTATATTGTTATTGCAGAATTGACATATTCATATAACCGAAAAAATTGCACTGTGTTACTTTCTTAGATTTAGACTTAAAGCCGATTTTCTTGTAAATTGTATGTCAGTTGCGTGAGCACTGTACCGCTTAAGCCGAAAAACATGAATTTTACTGATTTTAGCGAAAGTCAAATTATATTGTTGTTGCAGAATTGATATATTCTTATAATCGAAAAAAATTGCACTTTCTTGGTTTAGACTTAAAGAAGATTTTCTTGTAAATTGTATGTCAATTGCGTGAGCACTGTACCGCTTAAGCCGAAAAACATGAATTTTACTGATTTGAGCGAAAGTAAAACTATAATGTTATGGCAGGATTAACAAATTAATATAAAGAACAGAAAAGAAAAAATTTAACTTTCTTAGATTTTTACTTAAAGCCGATTTTCCTTGTAAATTGTATGTCAACTGCGGAAGCACTGTACCGCTTAAGCCGCAAACCATCGATTTTACTGATTTGCTCTAAAGTCAAACTTTCATATAATTTCAGGATTAACAAATTAATATAACCGAAAAATTTGCACTTTCTTAGATTTAGACTTAAAGTCGATTTTCTTGTAAATTGTATGTTAATTACTTGAGCGCTGTAGAGCTTAGGCCGACGAACATCAATTTTACTGATTTGCGCTTAAAGCAAACTTTCATTTTATTTTAGGGTTAACAATTGTACGTTAATTACTTGATCGCTAAACCGCTTAAGCCGAAATGTTATTTCAGGATTAACAAATTAATATAACCGAAAAAATTGCACTTTCTTAGGTTTAAAATATAAGTCCATTTTCTTGTAAATTGTATGTCAACTGCGGTAGCACTGTACTGCTTAAGCCGCAAAACATCGATTTTACTGATTTGATCTAAAGTCAAACTTTCATATAATTTCAGGATTAACAAATTAATATAACCGAAAAAATTGCACTTTCTTAGATTTAGACTTAAAGTCGATTTTCTTGTAAATTGTATGTCAATTGCATGAGCACTGTACCGCTTAAGCCGAAAAACATCAATTTTACTGGTTTGAGCGAAAGTCAAATTATATTGTTATTGCAGAATTGACATATTCATATAACCGAAAAAATTGCACTTTCTTAGGTTTAGACTTAAAGTCGATTTTTTTGTAAATTGTATGTCAATTGCGGTAGCACTGTACTGCTTAAGCCGCAAAACATCGATTTTACTGATTTGATCTAAAGTCAAACTTTCATATAATTTCAGGATTAACAAATTAATATAACCGAAAAAATTGCATTTTCTTAGATTAGACTTAAAGCCGATTTTCTTGTAAATTGTATGTCAGTTGCGTGAGCACTGTACCGCTTAAGCCGAAAAACATGATTTTTACTGATTTGAGCGAAAGTCAAATTATATTGTTATTGCAGAATTGACATATTCATATAACCGAAAAAATTGCACTTTCTTAGGTTTAGACTTAAAGTCGATTTTTTTGTAAATTGTATGTCAATTGCGGTAGCACTGTACTGCTTAAGCCGCAAAACATCGATTTTACTGATTTGATCTAAAGTCAAACTTTCATATAATTTCAGGATTAACAAATTAATATAACCGAAAAAATTGCACTTTCTTAGATTTAGACTTAAAGTCGATTTTCTTGTAAATTGTATGTCAATTGCATGAGCACTGTACCGCTTAAGCCGAAAAACATCAATTTTACTGATTTGAGCGAAAGTCAAATTATATTGTTATTGCAGGATTAACAAATTAATATTAACGAAAAAGTTGCACTTTCTTAGGTTTAGACTTAAAGTCGATTTTCTTGTAAATTGTATGTCAAATTCGGTAGCACTGTACTGCTTAAGCCGCAAACCATCGATTTTACTGATTTGCTCTAAAGCCAAACTTTCATATTATTTCAGGATTAACAAATTAATATTACCGAAAAATTTGCACTTTCTTAGATTTAGAATTAAAGCCGATTTTCTTGTAAATTGTATGTCAGTTGCGTGGGCACTGTACTGCTTAAGCCAAAAAAGATCAATTTTACTGGTTTGAGCGAAAGTCAAATTATATTGTTATTGCAGAATTGACATATTCATATAACCGAAAAAATTGCACTTTCTTAGTTTCAGACTTAAAGAAGATTTTCTTGTAAATTGTATGTCAATTGCGTGAGCACTGTACCGCTTTAGCCGAAAAACATGAATTTTACCGATTTTAGCGAAAGTCAAATTATATTGTTGTTGCAGAATTGATATATTCTTATAACCGAAAAAAATTGCACTTTCTTAGGTTTAGACTTAAAGAAGATTTTCTTGTAAATTGTATGTCAATTGCGTGAGCACTGTACCGCTTAAGCCGAAAAACATGAATTTTACTGATTTGCTCTAAAGCCAAACTTTCATATTATTTCAGGATTAACAAATTAATATTACCGAAAAATTTGCACTTTCTTAGGTTTAGACTTAAAGTCGATTTTCTTGTAAATTGTATGTCAAATTCGGTAGCACTGTACTGCTTAAGCCGCAAACCATCGATTTTACTGATTTGCTCTAAAGCCAAACTTTCATATTATTTCAGGATTAACAAATTAATATTACCGAAAAATTTGCACTTTCTTAGATTTAGACTTAAAGTCGATTTTCTTGTAAATTGTATGTCAATTGCATGAGCACTGTACCGCTTAAGCCGAAAAACATCAATTTTACTGATTTGAGCGAAAGTCAAATTATATTGTTATTGCAGGATTAACAAATTAATATTAACGAAAAAGTTGCACTTTCTTAGGTTTAGACTTAAAGTCGATTTTCTTGTAAATTGTATGTCAAATTCGGTAGCACTGTACTGCTTAAGCCGCAAACCATCGATTTTACTGATTTGCTCTAAAGCCAAACTTTCATATTATTTCAGGATTAACAAATTAATATTACCGAAAAATTTGCACTTTCTTAGATTTAGAATTAAAGCCGATTTTCTTGTAAATTGTATGTCAGTTGCGTGAGCACTGTACCGCTTTAGCCGAAAAACATGAATTTTACCGATTTTAGCGAAAGTCAAATTATATTGTTGTTGCAGAATTGATATATTCTTATAACCGAAAAAAATTGCACTTTCTTAGGTTTAGACTTAAAGAAGATTTTCTTGTAAATTGTATGTCAATTGCGTGAGCACTGTACCGCTTAAGCCGAAAAACATGAATTTTACTGATTTGAGCGAAAGTAAAACTATAATGTTATAGCAGGATTAACAAATTAATATAAAGAACAGAAAAGAAAAAATTTAACTTTCTTAGATTTTTACTTAAAGCCGATTTTCCTTGTAAATTGTATGTCAACTGCGGAAGCACTGTACCGCTTAAGCCGCAAACCATCGATTTTACTGATTTGCTCTAAAGTCAAACTTTCATATAATTTCAGGATTAACAAATTAATATAACCGAAAAAATTGCATTTTCTTAGATTAGACTTAAAGCCGATTTTCTTGTAAATTGTATGTCAGTTGCGTGAGCACTGTACCGCTTAAGCCGAAAAACATGATTTTTACTGATTTGAGCGAAAGTCAAATTATATTGTTATTGCAGAATTGACATATTCATATAACCGAAAAAATTGCACTTTCTTAGGTTTAGACTTAAAGTCGATTTTTTTGTAAATTGTATGTCAATTGCGGTAGCACTGTACTGCTTAAGCCGCAAAACATCGATTTTACTGATTTGATCTAAAGTCAAACTTTCATATAATTTCAGGATTAACAAATTAATATAACCGAAAAAATTGCACTTTCTTAGATTTAGACTTAAAGTCGATTTTCTTGTAAATTGTATGTCAATTGCATGAGCACTGTACCGCTTAAGCCGAAAAACATCAATTTTACTGATTTGAGCGAAAGTCAAATTATATTGTTATTGCAGGATTAACAAATTAATATTAACGAAAAAGTTGCACTTTCTTAGGTTTAGACTTAAAGTCGATTTTCTTGTAAATTGTATGTCAAATTCGGTAGCACTGTACTGCTTAAGCCGCAAACCATCGATTTTACTGATTTGCTCTAAAACCAAACTTTCATATTATTTCAGGATTAACAAATTAATATTACCGAAAAATTTGCACTTTCTTAGATTTAGAATTAAAGCCGATTTTCTTGTAAATTGTATGTCAGTTGCGTGGGCACTGTACTGCTTAAGCCAAAAAAGATCAATTTTACTGGTTTGAGCGAAAGTCAAATTATATTGTTATTGCAGAATTGACATATTCATATAACCGAAAAAATTGCACTTTCTTAGTTTCAGACTTAAAGTCGATTTTCTTGTAAACTGTATGCCAATTGCGTGAGCACTGTACTGCTTTAGCCGAAAAACATGAATTTTACTGATTTGAGCGAAAGTTAAATTATATTGTTATTGCAGAATTGACATATTCATATAACCGAAAAAATTGCACTATGTTACTTTCTTAGATTTAGACTTAAAGCCGATTTTCTTGTAAATTGTATGTCAGTTGCGTGAGCACTGTACCGCTTTAGCCGAAAAACATGAATTTTACCGATTTTAGCGAAAGTCAAATTATATTGTTGTTGCAGAATTGATATATTCTTATAACCGAAAAAAATTGCACTTTCTTAGGTTTAGACTTAAAGAAGATTTTCTTGTAAATTGTATGTCAATTGCGTGAGCACTGTACCGCTTAAGCCGAAAAACATGAATTTTACTGATTTGAGCGAAAGTAAAACTATAATGTTATAGCAGGATTAACAAATTAATATAAAGAACAGAAAAGAAAAAATTTAACTTTCTTAGATTTTTACTTAAAGCCGATTTTCCTTGTAAATTGTATGTCAACTGCGGAAGCACTGTACCGCTTAAGCCGCAAACCATCGATTTTACTGATTTGCTCTAAAGTCAAACTTTCATATAATTTCAGGATTAACAAATTAATATAACCGCAAAAGTTGCACTTTCTTAGATTTAGACTTAAAGTCGATTTTCTTGTAAATTGTATGTTAATTACTTGAGCGCTGTAGAGCTTAGGCCGAAGAACATCAATTTTACTGATTTGCGCTTAAAGCAAACTTTCATTTTATTTTAGGATTAACAATTGTACGTTAATTACTTGATCGCTGTACCGCTTAAGCCGAAATGTTATTTCAGGATTAACAAATTAATATAACCGAAAAAATTGCACTTTCTTAGGTTTAAAATATAAGTCCATTTTCTTGTAAATTGTATGTCAACTGCGGTAGCACTGTACTGCTTAAGCCGCAAAACATCGATTTTACTGATTTGATCTAAAGTCAAACTTTCATTTAATTTCAGGATTAACAAATTAATATAACCGAAAAAATTGCACTTTCTTAGATTAGACTTAAAGCCGATTTTCTTGTAAATTGTATGTCAGTTGCGTGAGCACTGTACCGCTTAAGCCGAAAAACATCAATTTTACTGGTTTGAGCGAAAGTCAAATTATATTGTTATTGCAGAATTGACATATTCATATAACCGAAAAAATTGCACTTTCTTAGATTTAGACTTAAAGCCGATTTTCTTGTATATTGTATATCAGTTGCGTGAGCACTGTACTGCTTAAGCCGAAAAACATCAATTTTACTGGTTTGAGCGAAAGTCAAATTATATTGTTATTGCAGAATTGACATATTCTAATAACCGAAAAAATTGCACTTTCTTAGTTTTAGACTTTAAGTCAATTTTCTTTTAAATTGTATGTCAATTGCGTGAGCACTGTACCGCTTAAGCCGAAAAACATCAATTTTACTGGTTTGAGCGAAAGTCAAATTATATTGTTATTGCAGAATTCACATATTCATATAACCGAAAAAATTGCACTTTCTTAGTTTTAGACTTAAAGTCAATTTTCTTTTAAATTGTATGTCAATTGCGTGAGCACTGTACCGCTTAAGCCGAAAAACATCAATTTTACTGGTTTGAGCGAAAGTCAAATTATATTGTTATTGCAGAATTCACATATTCATATAACCGAAAAAATTGCACTTTCTTAAATTTAAACTTAAAGCCGATTTTCTTGTAAATTGTATGTCAATTGCGGTAGCACTGTACTGCTTAAGCCGCAAAACATCGATTTTACTGATTTGATCTAAAGTCAAACTTTCATATAATTTCAGGATTAACAAATTAATATAACCGAAAAAATTGCACTTTCTTAGATTAGACTTAAAGCCGATTTTCTTGTAAATTGTATGTCAGTTGCGTGAGCATTGTACCGCTTAAACCGAAAAACATGATTTTTACTGATTTGAGCGAAAGTCAAATTATATTGTTATTGCAGGATTAACAAATTAATATTAACGAAAAAGTTGCACTTTCTTAGGTTTAGACTTAAAGTCGATTTTCTTGTAAATTGTATGTCAGTTGCGTGAGCACTGTACCGCTTAAGCCGAAAAACATGATTTTTACTGATTTGAGCGAAAGTCAAATTATATTGTTATTGCAGAATTGACATATTCATATAACCGAAAAAATTGCACTTTCTTAGGTTTAGACTTAAAGTCGATTTTTTTGTAAATTGTATGTCAATTGCGGTAGCACTGTACTGCTTAAGCCGCAAAACATCGATTTTACTGATTTGATCTAAAGTCAAACTTTCATATAATTTCAGGATTAACAAATTAACATAACCGAAAAAATTGCACTTTCTTAGATTAGACTTAAAGCCGATTTTCTTGTAAATTGTATGTCAGTTGCGTGAGCACTGTACCGCTTAAGCCGAAAAACATGATTTTTACTGATTTGAGCGAAAGTCAAATTATATTGTTATTGCAGAATTGACATATTCATATAACCGAAAAAATTGCACTTTCTTAGGTTTAGACTTAAAGTCGATTTTTTTGTAAATTGTATGTCAATTGCGGTAGCACTGTACTGCTTAAGCCGCAAAACATCGATTTTACTGATTTGATCTAAAGTCAAACTTTCATATAATATCAGGATTAACAAATTAATGTAACCGAAAAAATTGCACTTTCTTAGATTAGACTTAAAGCCGATTTTCTTGTAAATTGTATGTCAGTTGCGTGAGCATTGTACCACTTAAGCCGAAAAACATGATTTTTACTGATTTGAGCGAAAGGCAAATTATATTGTTATTGCAGGATTAACAAATTAATATTAACGAAAAAGTTGCACTTTCTTAGGTTTAGACTTAAAGTCGATTTTCTTGTAAATTGTATGTCAAATTCGGTAGCACTGTACTGCTTAAGCCGCAAACCATCGATTTTACTGATTTGCTCTAAAGTCAAACTTTCATATAATTTCAGGATTAACAAATTAATATAACCGAAAAAATTGCACTTTCTTAGATTTAGACTTAAAGTCGATTTTCTTGTAAATTGTATGTCAATTGCATGAGCACTGTACCGCTTAAGCCGAAAAACATCAATTTTACTGGTTTGAGCGAAAGTCAAATTATATTGTTATTGCAGAATTGACATATTCATATAACCGAAAAAATTGCACTTTCTTAGGTTTAGACTTAAAGTCGATTTTTTTGTAAATTGTATGTCAATTGCGGTAGCACTGTACTGCTTAAGCCGCAAAACATCGATTTTACTGATTTGATCTAAAGTCAAACTTTCATATAATTTCAGGATTAACAAATTAATATAACCGAAAAAATTGCACTTTCTTAGATTAGACTTAAAGCCGATTTTCTTGTAAATTGTATGTCAGTTGCGTGAGCATTGTACCGCTTAAGCCGAAAAACATGATTTTTACTGATTTGAGCGAAAGTCAAATTATATTGTTATTGCAGGATTAACAAATTAATATTAACGAAAAAGTTGCACTTTCTTAGGTTTAGACTTAAAGTCGATTTTCTTGTAAATTGTATGTCAAATTCGGTAGCACTGTACTGCTTAAGCCGCAATCCATCGATTTTACTGATTTGCTCTAAAGTCAAACTTTCATATAATTTCAGGATTAACAAATTAATATAACCGAAAAAATTGCACTTTCTTAGATTTAGACTTAAAGTCGATTTTCTTGTAAATTGTATGTTAATTACTTGATCGCTGTACCGCCTAAGCCGAAATGTTATTGCAGGATTAACAAATTAATATTAACGAAAAAGTTGCACTTTCTTAGGTTTAGACTTAAAGTCGATTTTCTTGTAAATTGTATGTCAACTGCGGTAGCACTGTACTGCTTAAGCCGCAAAACATCGATTTTACTGATTTGATCTAAAGTCAAACTTTCATATAATTTCAGGATTAACAAATTAATATAACCAGAAAAATTGCACTTTCTTTGATTTAGACTTAAAGCCGATTTTTTTGTAAATTGTATGTCAGTTGCGTGAGCACTGTACCGCTTAAGCCGAAAAACATCAATTTTACTGGTTTGAGCGAAAGTCAAATTATATTGTTATTGCAGAATTCACATATTCATATAATCGAAAAAATTGCACTTTCTTAGTTTTAGACTTAAAGTCAATTTTCTTTTAAATTGTATGTCAATTGCGTGAGCACTGTACCGCTTAAGCCGAAAAACATCAATTTTACTGGTTTGAGCGAAAGTCAAATTATATTGTTATTGCAGAATTCACATATTCATATAACCGAAAAAATTGCACTTTCTTAAATTTAAACTTAAAGCCGATTTTCTTGTAAATTGTATGTCAGTTGCGTGAGCACTGTACCGCTTAAGCCGAAAAACATGAATTTTACTGATTTGAGCTAAAGTCAAATTATATTGTTATTGCAGGATTAACAAATTAATATTACCGAAAAAGTTGCACTTTCTTAGGTTTAGACTTAAAGTCGATTTTCTTGTAAATTGTATGTCAATTGCGGTAGCACTGTATTGCTTAAGCCGCAAAACATCGATTTTACTGATTTGCGCGAAAGTAAAATTATAATGTTATTGCAGGATTAAGAAATTAATATAACCGAAAAAATTGCACTTACTTAGGTTTAGACTTAAAGCCGATTTTCTTGTAAATTGTATGTCAGAGGCGTGAGCACTGTACTGCTTAAGCCGAAAAACATAAATTTTACTGGTTTGAGCGAAAGTAAAACTATAATGTTATGGCAGGATTAACAAATTATTATAAAAAAAAGGAAAGATATAATTGAACTTTCTTAGATTTTTACTTAAAGCCGATTTTCTTGTAAATTGTATGTTAATTACTTGAGCGCTGTACCGCTTAGGCCGAAAAACATCAATTTTACTGATTTGAAATCAAACTTTCAATTTATTTCAGGATTAACAATTGTATGCTAATTACTTGATCGCTGTACCGCTTAAGCCGAAATGTTATTTCAGGATTAACAAATTAATATAACCGAAAAAATTGCACTTTCTTAGGTTTAAAATTCAAGTCAATTTTCTTGTAAATTATATGTCAACTGCGGTAGCACTGTACTGCTTAAGCCGAAAAACATGAATTTTACTGATTTGAGCGAAAGTCAAATTATATTATTATTGCAGGATTAACAAATTAATATTACCGCAAAGGTTGCAATTTCTTAGTTTTAGACTTAAAGTCGATTTTCTTGTAAATTGTATGTCAATTGCGGTAGCACTGTACTGCTTAAGCCGAAAAACATCAATATTACTGATTTGAGCGAAAGTAAAATTATAATGTTATTGCAGAATTTACATATTCATATAACCGAGAAAATTGTACTTTCTTAGTTTTAGACTTGAAGTCGATTTGCTTCTAAATTGTATGTTAATTGCGTGAGCACTGTACCGCTTAAACCGAAAAACATGAATTTTACTGATTTGAGCGAAAGTCAAATTATATTTTTATTGCAGGATTAACAAATTAATATTACCGAAAAAGTTGCACTTTCTTAGGTTTAGACTTAAAGCCGATTTTCTTGTAAATTGTATGTCAGTTGCGTGAGCACTGTACCGCTTAAGCCGAAAAACATGAATTTTATTGATTTGAGCGAAAGTCAAATTATATTGTTATTGCAGGATTAACAAATTAATATTACCGAAAAAGTTGCACTTTCTTAGGTTTAGACTTAAAGCCGATTTTCTTGTAAATTGTATGTCAGTTGCGTGAGCACTGTACCGCTTAAGCCAAAAAACATCGATTTTACTGATTTGATCAAAAGTCAAACTTTCATATAATTTCAGGATTAACAAATTAATATAACCGAAAAAATTGCACTTTCTTAGATTTAGACTTAAAGCCGATTTTCTTGTAAATTGTATATCAGTTGCTTGAGGACTGTACCGCTTAAGCCGAAAAACATCAATTTTACTGGTTTGAGCGAAAGTCAAATTATATTGATATTGCAGAATTGACATATTTATATAACCGAAAAAATTGCATTTTCTTAGGTTTAGACTTAAAGCCGATTTTCTTGTAAATTGTATGTTAATTGCGGTAGCACTGTACTGCTTAAGCCGAAAAACATCGATTTTACTGATTTGATCAAAAGTCAAACTTTCATATAATTTCAGGATTAACAAATTAATATTACCGCAAAAGTTGCACTTTCTTAGTTTTAGACTTAAAGTCGATTTTCTTGTAAGTTGTATGTTAATTGCGGTAGCACTGTACTGCTTAAGCCGAAAAACATCGATTTTACTGATTTGATCAAAAGTCAAACTTTCATATAATTTCAGGATTAACAAATTAATATAGCCGAAAAAATTGCACTTTCTTAGATTTAGACGTAAAGCCGATTTTCTTGTAAATTGTATATCAGTCCTTGAGGACTGTACCGCTTAAGCCGAAAAACATCAATTTTACTGGGTTGAGCGAAAGTCAAATTATATTGTTATTGCAGAATTGACATATTCATATAACCGAAAAAATTGCCCTTTCTTAGGTTTAGACTTAAAGCCGATTTTCTTGTAAATTGTATGTCAATTGCGGTAGCACTGTACTGCTTAAGCCGAAAAACATAAATTTTACTGGTTTGAGCGAAAGTCAAATTATAATATTACGGCAGGATTAACAAATTAATATAAAAACAAGAAAAGAAAAAATGGAACTTTCTTAGATTTTTACTTAAAGACGACTTTCTTGTAAATTGTATGTCAATTGCGGTAGCACTGTACTGCTTAAGCCGAAAAACATCGATTTTACTGATTTGATCAAAAGTCAAACTTTCATATAATTTCAGGATTAACAAATTAATATTACCGCAAAAGTTGCACTTTCTTAGTTTTAGACTTAAAGTCGATTTTCTTGTAAGTTGTATGTTAATTGCGGTCTCACTGTACTGCTTAAGCCGCAAACCATCGATTTTACTGATTTGCTCTTAAGTCAAACTTTCATATAATTTCAGGATTAAAAAATTAATATAACCGAAAAATTTGCACTTTCTTAGATTTAGACTTAAAGTCGATTTTCTTGTTTCTTGTATGTTAAATACTTGAGCACTGTACCGCTTAAGCCGAAAAACATGAACTTTACTGATTTGAGCGAAGTCAAATTATATTGTTATTGCAGAATTGACATACTCATATAACCGAAAAAATTGCACTTTCTTAGGTTTAGACTTAAAGCCGATTTTCTTATAAATTGTATGTCCATTGCGTGAGGACTGTACTGCTTAAGCCTAAAAACATCAATTTTACTGGTTTGAGCGAAAGTCAAATTATATTGTTATTGCAGAATTGACATATTCATATAACGGAAAAAATTGCACTTTTTTAGTTTCAGACTTAAAGTCGATTTTCTTGTAAATTGTAAGTTAATTGCGTGAGCACTGTACCGCTTAAGCCGCAAAACATCGATTTTACTGATTTGATCTAAAGTCAAACTTTCATATAATTTCAGGATTAACAAATTAATATAACCGAAAAAATTGCACTTTCTTAGGTTTAGACTTAAAGCCGATTTTCTTGTAAATTGTATGTCAGTTGCGTGAGCACTGTACCGCTTAAGCCGAAAAACATGAATTGTATTGATTTGAGCGAAAGTCAAATTATATTGTTATTGCAGGATTAACAAATTAATATTACCGAAAAGTTGCACTTTCTTAGTTTTAGACTTAAAGTCGATTTTCTTGTAAATTTTATGTCAATTGCGGTAGCACTGTACTGCTTAAGCCGAAAAACATCCATTTTACTGATTTGATCTTAAGTCAAACTTTCATATAATTTCAGGATTAACAAATTAATATAACCGAAAAAATTGCACTTTCTTAGATTTAGACTTAAAGTCGATTTTCTTGTAAATTCTATGTCAATTGCGGTAGCACTGTACTGCTTAAGCCGAAAAACATCGATTTTACTGATTTGATCTAAAGTCAAACTTTCATATAATTTCAGGATTAACAAATTAATATAACCGAAAAAATTGCACTTTCTTAGATTAGACTTAAAGCCGATTTTCTTGTAAATTGTATGTCAATTGCGTGAGCATTGTACCGCTCAAGCCGAAAAACATGAATATTACTGATTTGAACGAAAGTCGAATTATGTTGTTATTGCAGGATTAACAAATTAATATCTCCGCAAAAGTTGCCCTTTCTTAGTTGTAGACTTAAAGTCGATTTTCTTGTAAATTCTATGTCAATTGCGGTAGAACTGTACTGCTTAAGCCGCAAAACATCGATTTTACTGATTTGATCTAAAGTCAAACTTTCATATAATTTCAGGATTAACAAATTAATATTACCGCAAAAGTTGCACATTCTTAGTTTTAGACTTAAAGCCGATTTTCTTGTAAATTGTATGTCAGTTGCGTGAGCACTGTACTGCTCAAGCCGAAAACCATGAATTTTACTGATATGAGCGAAAGTCAAATTATATTGCTATTGCAGGATTAACAAATAAATATTACCGCAAAAGTTGCAATTTTTTAGTTTTAGACTTAAAGTCGACTTTCTTGTAAATTGTATGTCAATTGCGGTAGCACTGTTTTGCTTTAGCCGCAAAACATCGATTTTACTGATTTGATCTAAAGTCAAACTTTCATATAATTTCAGGATTAACAAATTAATATTACCGAAAAAGTTGCACTTTCTTAGGTTTAGACTTAAAGCCGATTTTCTTGTAAATTGTATGTAAGTTGCGTGAGCACTCTACTGCTCAAGCCGAAAACCATGAATTTTACTGATATGAGCGAAAGTCAAATTATATTGCTATTGCAGGATTAACAAATAAATATTACCGCAAAAGTTGAACTTTCTTAGATTAGACTTAAAGCCGATTTTCTTGTAAATTGTACGTCAATTGCGTGAGCATTGTACCGCTCAAGCCGAAAAACATGAATATTACTGATTTGAACGAAAGTCGAATTATGTTGTTATTGCAGGATTAACAAATTAATATCACCGCAAAAGTTGCCCTTTCTTAGTTGTAGACTTAAAGTCGATTTTCTTGTAAATTCTATGTCAATTGCGGTAGAACTGTACTGCTAAAGCCGCAAAACATCGATTTTACTGATTTGATCTAAAGTCAAACTTTCATATAATTTCAGGATTAACAAATTAATATAACCGAAAAAATTGCAATTTCTTAGATTAGACTTAAAGCCGATTTTCTTGTAAATTGTATGTCAATTGCGTGAGCATTGTACCGCTCAAGCCGAAAAACATGAATATTACTGATTTGAACGAAAGTCGAATTATGTTGTTATTGCAGGATTAACAAATTAATATTACCGCAAAAGTTGCCCTTTCTTAGTTGTAGACTTAAAGTCGATTTTCTTGTAAATTCTATGTCAATTGCGGTAGAACTGTACTGCTTAAGCCGCAAAACATCGATTTTACTGATTTGATCTAAAGTCACACTTTCATATAATTTCAGGATTAACAAATTAATATAACCGAAAAAATTGCAATTTCTTAGATTAGACTTAAAGCCGATTTTCTTGTAAATTGTATGTCAATTGCGTGAGCATTGTACCGCTCAAGCCGAAAAACATGAATATTACTGATTTGAACGAAAGTCGAATTATGTTGTTATTGCAGGATTAACAAATTAATATTACCGCAAAAGTTGCCCTTTCTTAGTTGTAGACTTAAAGTCGATTTTCTTGTAAATTCTATGTCAATTGCGGTAGAACTGTACTGCTTAAGCCGCAAAACATCGATTTTACTGATTTGATCTAAAGTCAAACTTTCATATAATTTCAGGATTAACAAATTAATATAACCGAAAAAATTGCAATTTCTTAGATTAGATTTAAAGCCGATTTTTTTGTAAATTGTATGTCAGTTGCGTGAGCACTGTACTGCTCAAGCCGAAAACCATGAATTTTACTGATATGAGCAAAAGTCAAATTATATTGCTATTGCAGGATTAACAAATAAATATTACCGCAAAAGTTGCAATTTCTTAGTTTTAGACTTAAAGTCGACTTTCTTGTAAATTGTATGTCAATTGCGGTAGCACTGTTTTGCTTTAGCCGCAAAACATCGATTTTACTGATTTGATCTAAAGTCAAACTTTCATATAATTTTAGGATTAACAAATTAATATAACCGAAAAAATTGCACTTTCTTAGATTAGACATAAAGCCGATTTTCTTGTAAATTCTATGTCAATTGCGTGAGCATTGTACCGCTCAAGCCGAAAAACATGAATATTACTGATTTGAAAGAAAGTCAAATTATGTTGTTATTGCAGGATTAACAAATTAATATCACCGCAAAAGTTGCCCTTTCTTAGTTGTAGACTTAAAGTCGATTTTCTTGTAAATTCTATGTCAATTGCGGTAGAACTGTACTGCTTAAGCCGCAAAACATCGATTTTACTGATTTGATCTAAAGTCAAACTTTCATATAATTTCAGGATTAACAAATTAATATTACCGAAAAAGTTGCACTTTCTTAGTTTTAGACTTAAAGTCGATTTTCTTGTAAATTGTATGTCAATTGCGGTAGCACTGTACTGCTTAAGCCGCAAAACATCGATTTTACTGATTTGATCTAAAGTCAAACTTTCATATAATTTCAGGATTAACAAATTAATATAACCGAAAAAATTGCACTTTCTTAGGTTTAGACTTAAAGTCGATTTTCTTGTAAATTGTATGTCAATTGCGGTAGCACTGTACTGCTTAAGCCGAAAAACATCGATTTTACTGATTTGATCAAAAGTCAAACTTTCATATAATTTCAGGATTAACAAATTAATATAACCGAAAAAATTGCACTTTCTTAGATTAGACATAAAGCCGATTTTCTTGTAAATTCTATGTCAATTGCGTGAGCATTGTACCGCTCAAGCCGAAAAACATGAATATTACTGATTTGAAAGAAAGTCAAATTATGTTGTTATTGCAGGATTAACAAATTAATATCACCGCAAAAGTTGCCCTTTCTTAGTTGTAGACTTAAAGTCGATTTTCTTGTAAATTCTATGTCAATTGCGGTAGAACTGTACTGCTTAAGCCGCAAAACATCGATTTTACTGATTTGATCTAAAGTCAAACTTTCATATAATTTCAGGATTAACAAATTAATATCACCGCAAAAGTTGCCCTTTCTTAGTTGTAGACTTAAAGTCGATTTTCTTGTAAATTCTATGTCAATTGCGGTAGAACTGTACTGCTTAAGCCGCAAAACATCGATTTTACTGATTTGATCTAAAGTCAAACTTTCATATAATTTCAGGATTAACAAATTAATATAACCGAAAAAATTGCAATTTCTTAGATTAGACTTAAAGCCGATTTTCTTGTAAATTGTATGTCAATTGCGTGAGCATTGTACTGCTTAAGCCTAAAAACATCAATTTTACTGGTTTGAGCGAAAGTCAAATTATATTGTTATTGCAGAATTGACATATTCATATAACGGAAAAAATTGCACTTTTTTAGTTTCAGACTTAAAGTCGATTTTCTTGTAAATTGTAAGTTAATTGCGTGAGCACTGTACCGCTTAAGCCGCAAAACATCGATTTTACTGATTTGATCTAAAGTCAAACTTTCATATAATTTCAGGATTAACAAATTAATATAACCGAAAAAATTGCACTTTCTTAGGTTTAGACTTAAAGCCGATTTTCTTGTAAATTGTATGTCAGTTGCGTGAGCACTGTACCGCTTAAGCCGAAAAACATGAATTGTATTGATTTGAGCGAAAGTCAAATTATATTGTTATTGCAGGATTAACAAATTAATATTACCGAAAAAGTTGCACTTTCTTAGGTTTAGACTTAGAGTCGATTTTCTTGTAAATTCTATGTCAATTGCGGTAGCACTGTACTGCTTAAGCCGAAAAACATCGATTTTACTGATTTGATCTAAAGTCAAACTTTCATATAATTTCAGGATTAACAAATTAATATAACCAAAAAAATTGCACTTTCTTAGATTAGACTTAAAGCCGATTTTCTTGTAAATTTTATGTCAGTTGCGTCAGCATTGTACCGCTCAAGCCGAAAAACATGAATATTACTGATTTGAACGAAAGTCGAATTATGTTGTTATTGCAGGATTAACAAATTAATATCTCCGCAAAAGTTGCCCTTTCTTAGTTGTAGACTTAAAGTCGATTTTCTTGTAAATTCTATGTCAATTGCGGTAGAACTGTACTGCTTAAGCCGCAAAACATCGATTTTACTGATTTGATCTAAAGTCAAACTTTCATATAATTTCAGGATTAACAAATTAATATTACCGCAAAAGTTGCACATTCTTAGTTTTAGACTTAAAGCCGATTTTCTTGTAAATTGTATGTCAGTTGCGTGAGCACTGTACTGCTCAAGCCGAAAACCATGAATTTTACTGATATGAGCGAAAGTCAAATTATATTGCTATTGCAGGATTAACAAATAAATATTACCGCAAAAGTTGCAATTTTTTAGTTTTAGACTTAAAGTCGACTTTCTTGTAAATTGTATGTCAATTGCGGTAGCACTGTTTTGCTTTAGCCGCAAAACATCGATTTTACTGATTTGATCTAAAGTCAAACTTTCATATAATTTCAGGATTAACAAATTAATATTACCGAAAAAGTTGCACTTTCTTAGGTTTAGACTTAAAGCCGATTTTCTTGTAAATTGTATGTCAGTTGCGTGAGCACTCTACTGCTCAAGCCGAAAACCATGAATTTTACTGATATGAGCGAAAGTCAAATTATATTGCTATTGCAGGATTAACAAATAAATATTACCGCAAAAATTGCACTTTCTTAGATTAGACTTAAAGCCGATTTTCTTGTAAATTGTATGTCAATTGCGTGAGCATTGTACCGCTCAAGCCGAAAAACATGAATATTACTGATTTGAACGAAAGTCGAATTATGTTGTTATTGCAGGATTAACAAATTAATATCACCGCAAAAGTTGCCCTTTCTTAGTTGTAGACTTAAAGTCGATTTTCTTGTAAATTCTATGTCAATTGCGGTAGAACTGTACTGCTTAAGCCGCAAAACATCGATTTTACTGATTTGATCTAAAGTCAAACTTTCATATAATTTCAGGATTAACAAATTAATATAACCGAAAAAATTGCAATTTCTTAGATTAGACTTAAAGCCGATTTTCTTGTAAATTGTATGTCAATTGCGTGAGCATTGTACCGCTCAAGCCGAAAAACATGAATATTACTGATTTGAACGAAAGTCGAATTATGTTGTTATTGCAGGATTAACAAATTAATATTACCGCAAAAGTTGCCCTTTCTTAGTTGTAGACTTAAAGTCGATTTTCTTGTAAATTCTATGTCAATTGCGGTAGAACTGTACTGCTTAAGCCGCAAAACATCGATTTTACTGATTTGATCTAAAGTCAAACTTTCATATAATTTCAGGATTAACAAATTAATATAACCGAAAAAATTGCAATTTCTTAGATTAGACTTAAAGCCGATTTTCTTGTAAATTGTATGTCAATTGCGTGAGCATTGTACCGCTCAAGCCGAAAAATATGAATATTACTGATTTGAACGAAAGTCGAATTATGTTGTTATTGCAGGATTAACAAATTAATATTACCGCAAAAGTTGCCCTTTCTTAGTTGTAGACTTAAAGTCGATTTTCTTGTAAATTCTATGTCAATTGCGGTAGAACTGTACCGCTTAAGCCGCAAAACATCGATTTTACTGATTTGATCTAAAGTCAAACTTTCATATAATTTCAGGATTAACAAATTAATATAACCGAAAAAATTGCAATTTCTTAGATTAGACTTAAAGCCGATTTTCTTGTAAATTGTATGTCAGTTGCGTGAGCACTGTACTGCTCAAGCCGAAAACCATGAATTTTACTGATATGAGCAAAAGTCAAATTATATTGCTATTGCAGGATTAACAAATAAATATTACCGCAAAAGTTGCAATTTCTTAGTTTTAGACTTAAAGTCGACTTTCTTGTAAATTGTATGTCAATTGCGGTAGCACTGTTTTGCTTTAGCCGCAAAACATCGATTTTACTGATTTGATCTAAAGTCAAACTTTCATATAATTTCAGGATTAACAAATTAATATAACCGAAAAAATTGCACTTTCTTAGATTAGACATAAAGCCGATTTTCTTGTAAATTCTATGTCAATTGCGTGAGCATTGTACCGCTCAAGCCGAAAAACATGAATATTACTGATTTGAAAGAAAGTCAAATTATGTTGTTATTGCAGGATTAACAAATTAATATCACCGCAAAAGTTGCCCTTTCTTAGTTGTAGACTTAAAGTCGATTTTCTTGTAAATTCTATGTCAATTGCGGTAGAACTGTACTGCTTAAGCCGCAAAACATCGATTTTACTGATTTGATCTAAAGTCAAACTTTCATATAATTTCAGGATTAACAAATTAATATTACCGAAAAAGTTGCACTTTCTTAGTTTTAGACTTAAAGTCGATTTTCTTGTAAATTGTATGTCAATTGCGGTAGCACTGTACTGCTTAAGCCGCAAAACATCGATTTTACTGATTTGATCTAAAGTCAAACTTTCATATAATTTCAGGATTAACAAATTAATATAACCGAAAAAATTGCACTTTCTTAGGTTTAGACTTAAAGTCGATTTTCTTGAAAATTGTATGTCAATTGCGGTAGCACTGTACTGCCTAAGCCGAAAAACATCGATTTTACTGATTTGATCAAAAGTCAAACTTTCATATAATTTCAGGATTAACAAATTAATATAAATAAAATTGCACTTTCTTAGTTTTAGACTTAAGGTCGATTTTCTTGTAAATTGTATTTCAGTTGCGTGAGCACTGTACCGCTTAAGCCGAAAAACGTGAATTTTACTAATTTGAGCGAAAGTCAAATTATATTGTTATTGCAGGATTAACAAATTAATATTACCGAAAAAGCTGCACTTTCTTAGGTTTAGACTTAAAGTCGATTTTCTAGTAAATTGTATGTCAATTGCGGTAGCACTGTACTGCTTAAGCCGAAAAACATCGATTTTACTGATTTGATCAAAAGTCAAACTTTCATATAATTTCAGGATTAACAAATTAATATAACCGAAAAAATTGCACTTTCTTCGGTTTAGACTTAAACCCGATTTTCTTGTAAATTGTATGTCAGTTGCGTGAGCACTGTACTGCTCAAGCCATAAACCATGAATTTTACTGATATGAGCGAAAGTCAAATTATATTGCTATTGCAGGATTAACAAATAAATATTACCGCAAAAGTTGCAATTTCTTAGTTTTAGACTTAAAGTCGACTTTCTTGTAAATTGTATGTCAATTGCGGTAGCACTGTTTTGCTTTAGCCGCAAAACATCGATTTTACTGATTTGATCTAAAGTCAAACTTTCATATAATTTCAGGATTAACAAATTAATATAACCGAAAAAATTGCACTTTCTTAGATTAGACTTAAAGCCGATTTTCTTGTAAATTGTATATCAGTTGCGTGAGCATTGTACCGCTCAAGCCGAAAAACATGAATATTACTGATTTGAACGAAAGTCAAATTATGTTGTTATTGCAGGATTAACAAATTAATATCACCGCAAAAGTTGCCCTTTCTTAGTTGTAGACTTAAAGTCGATTTTCTTGTAAATTCTATGTCAGTTGCGTGAGCATTGTACCGCTTAAGCCGAAAAACATGAATTTTACTAATTTGAGCGAAGGTCAAATTATATTGTTATTGCAGGATTAACAAATTAATATTACCGAAAAAGTTGCACTTTCTTAGGTTTAGACTTATAGTCGATTTTCTTTTAAATTGTATGTCAATTGCGGTAGCACTGTACTGCTTAAGCCGAAAAACATCGATTTTACTGATTTGATCAAAAGTCAAACTTTCATATAATTTCAGGATTAACAAATTAATATTACCGAAAAAGTTGCACTTTCTTAGGTTTAGACTTAAAGTCGATTTTCTTGTAAATTGTATGTCAATTGCGGTAGGACTGTACCGCTTAAGCCGAAAAACAGGAATTTTATTGATTTGAGCGAAAGTCCAATTATATTGCTATTGCAGAGTTGACAAATTAATATAACCGAAAAAATTGCACTTTCTTAGATGTAGACTTAAAGCCGATTTTCTTGTAAATTGTATGTCAGTTGCGTGAGCACTGTACCGCTTAAGCCGAAAAACATCAATTTTACTGATTTGCGCTAAAAACAAACTTTCATTTTATTTCAGGATTAACAATTGTATGTTAATTACTTGAGCGCTGTACCGCTTAGGCTGAAAAACATCAATTTTACTGATTTGCGCTAAAAGCAAACTTTCATTTTATTTCAGGATTAACAATTGTATGTTACTTACTTGATCGCTGTACCGCTTAAGCCGAAATGTTATTTCAGGATTAACAAATTAAAATAACCGAAAAAATTGCAATTTCTTAGGTTTAAAATTTAAGTCCATTTTCTTGTAAATTGTATGTCAACTGCGGTAGCACTGTACTGCTTAAGCTGCAAAACATCGATTTTACTGATTTGATCAAAAGTCAAACTTTCATATAATTTCAGGATTAACAAATTAATATTACCCCAAAAGTTGCACTTTCTTAGTTTTAGACTTAAAGTCGATTTTCTTGTAAATTGTATGTCAATTGCGGTAGCACTGTACTGCTTAAGCCGCAAAACATCGATTTTACTAGTTTGATCTAAAGTCAAACTTTCATATAATTTCAGGATTAACAAATTAATATTACCGCAAAAGTTGCACTTTCTTAGATTAGACTTAAAGCCGATTTTCTTGTAAATTGTATGTCAATTGCGTGAGCACTGTACTGCTTAAGCCGAAAAACATGAATTTTACTGATTTGAGCGAAAGTCAAAGCTTCATATAATTTCAGGATTAACAAATTAATATAACCGAAAAAATTGTACTTTCTTAGTTGTAGACTTAAAGTCGATTTTCTTGTAAATTCTATGTCAATTGGGTGAGCACTGTACTGCTTAAGCCGCAAAACATCGATTTTACTGATTTGATCAAAAGTCAAACTTTCATATAATTTCAGGATTAACAAATTAATATTACCCCAAAAGTTGCACTTTCTTAGTTTTAGACTTAAAGTCGATTTTCTTGTAAATTGTATGTCAATTGCGGTAGCACTGTACTGCTTAAGCCGCAAAACATCGATTTTACTAGTTTGATCTAAAGTCAAACTTTCATATAATTTCAGGATTAACAAATTAATATTACCGCAAAAGTTGCACTTTCTTAGTTTTAGACTTAAAGTCGATTTTCTTGTAAATTGTATGTCAATTGCGGTAGCACTGTACTGCTTAAGCCGAAAAACATCGATTTTACTGATTTGATCAAAAGTCAAACTTTCATATAATTTCAGGATTAACAAATTAATATAACCGAAAAAATTGCACTTTCTTAGGTTTAGACTTAAAGCCGATTTTCTTGTAAATTGTATGTCAGTTGCGTGAGCACTGTACTGCTTAAGCTGCAAAACATCGATTTTACTGATTTGATCTAAAGTCAAGCTTTCATATAATTTCAGGATTAACAAATTAATATTACCGTAAAAGTTGCACTTTCTTAGTTTTAGACTTAAAGTCGATTTTCTTGTAAATTGTATGTCAATTGCGGTAGCACTGTACTGCTTAAGCCGAAAAACATCGATTTTACTGATTTGATCAAAAGTCAAACTTTCATATAATTTCAGGATTAACAAATTAATATAACCGAAAAAATTGCACTTTCTTAGATTAGACTTAAAGCCGATTTTCTTGTAAATTGTATGTCAATTGCGTGAGCACTGTACTGCTTAAGCCGAAAAACATGAATTTTACTGATTTGCGCTAAAAACAAACTTTCATTTTATTTCAGGATTAACAATTGTATGTTAATTACTTGAGCGCTGTACCGCTTAGGCTGAAAAACATAGATTTTACTGATTTGATTTAAAGTCAAGCTTTCATATAATTTCAGGATTAACAAATTAATATTACCGCAAAAGTTGCACTTTCTTAGTTTTAGACTTAAAGTCGATTTTCTTGTAAATTGTATGTCAATTGCGGTAGCACTGTACTGCTTAAGCCGAAAAACATCGATTTTACTGATTTGATCAAAAGTCAAACTTTCATATAATTTCAGGATTAACAAATTAATATAACCGAAAAAATTGCACTTTCTTAGATTAGACTTAAAGCCGATTTTCTTGTAAATTGTATGTCAGTTGCGTGAGCACTGTACCGCTGAAGCCGAAAAACATGAATTTTATTGATTTGAGCGAAAGTCAAATTATATTGTTATTGCAGGATTAACAAATTAATATTACCGAAAAAGTTGCACTTTCTTAGGTTTAGACTTAAAGTCGATTTCTTGTAAATTCTATGTCAATTGCGGTAGCACTGTACTGCTTAAGCCGAAATACATCGATTTTACTGATTTGATCTAAAGTCAAACTTTCATATAATTTCAGGATTAACAAATTAATATAACCGAAAAAATTGCACTTTCTTAGATTAGACTTAAAGCCGATTTTCTTGTAAATTGTATGTCAATTGCGTGAGCACTGTACTGCTTAAGCCGAAAAACATCGATTTTACTGATTTGATCAAAAGTCAAACTTTCATATAATTTCAGGATTAACAAATTAATATAACCGAAAAAATTGCACTTTCTTAGATTAGACTTAAAGCCGATTTTCTTGTAAATTGTATGTCAATTGCGTGAGCACTGTACTGCTTAAGCCGAAAAACATGAATTTTACTGATTTGCGCTAAAAACAAACTTTCATTTTATTTCAGGATTAACAATTGTATGTTAATTACTTGAGCGCTGTACCGCTTAGGCTGAAAAACATAGATTTTACTGATTTGATTTAAAGTCAAGCTTTCATATAATTTCAGGATTAACAAATTAATATTACCGCAAAAGTTGCACTTTCTTAGTTTTAGACTTAAAGTCGATTTTCTTGTAAATTGTATGTCAATTGCGGTAGCACTGTACTGCTTAAGCCGAAAAACATCGATTTTACTGATTTGATCAAAAGTCAAACTTTCATATAATTTCAGGATTAACAAATTAATATAACCGAAAAAATTGCACTTTCTTAGGTTTAGACTTAAAGCCGATTTTCTTGTAAATTGTATGTCAGTTGCGTGAGCACTGTACTGCTTAAGCTGCAAAACATCGATTTTACTGATTTGATCAAAAGTCAAACTTTCATATAATTTCAGGATTAACAAATTAATATAACCGAAAAAATTGCACTTTCTTAGGTTTAGACTTAAAGCCGATTTTCTTGTAAATTGTATGTCAGTTGCGTGAGCACTGTACTGCTTAAGCTGCAAAACATCGATTTTACTGATTTGATCTAAAGTCAAGCTTTCATATAATTTCAGGATTAACAAATTAATATTACCGTAAAAGTTGCACTTTCTTAGTTTTAGACTTAAAGTCGATTTTCTTGTCAATTGTATGTCAATTGCGGTAGCACTGTACTGCTTAAGCCGAAAAACATCGATTTTACTGATTTGATCAAAAGTCAAACTTTCATATAATTTCAGGATTAACAAATTAATATAACCGAAAAAATTGCACTTTCTTAGATTAGACTTAAAGCCGATTTTCTTGTAAATTGTATGTCAATTGCGTGAGCACTGTACTGCTTAAGCCGAAAAACATGAATTTTACTGATTTGCGCTAAAAACAAACTTTCATTTTATGTCAGGATTAACAATTGTATGTTAATTACTTGAGCGCTGTACCGCTTAGGCTGAAAAACATAGATTTTACTGATTTGATTTAAAGTCAAGCTTTCATATAATTTCAGGATTAACAAATTAATATTACCGCAAAAGTTGCACTTTCTTAGTTTTAGACTTAAAGTCGATTTTCTTGTAAATTGTATGTCAATTGCGGTAGCACTGTACTGCTTAAGCCGCAAAACATCGATTTTACTGATTTGATCAAAAGTCAAACTTTCATATAATTTCAGGATTAACAAATTAATATTACCCCAAAAGTTGCACTTTCTTAGTTTTAGACTTAAAGTCGATTTTCTTGTAAATTGTATGTCAATTGCGGTAGCACTGTACTGCTTAAGCCGCAAAACATCGATTTTACTAGTTTGATCTAAAGTCAAACTTTCATATAATTTCAGGATTAACAAATTAATATTACCGCAAAAGTTGCACTTTCTTAGTTTTAGACTTAAAGTCGATTTTCTTGTAAATTGTATGTCAATTGCGGTAGCACTGTACTGCTTAAGCCGAAAAACATCGATTTTACTGATTTGATCAAAAGTCAAACTTTCATATAATTTCAGGATTAACAAATTAATATAACCGAAAAAATTGCACTTTCTTAGGTTTAGACTTAAAGCCGATTTTCTTGTAAATTGTATGTCAGTTGCGTGAGCACTGTACTGCTTAAGCTGCAAAACATCGATTTTACTGATTTGATCTAAAGTCAAGCTTTCATATAATTTCAGGATTAACAAATTAATATTACCGTAAAAGTTGCACTTTCTTAGTTTTAGACTTAAAGTCGATTTTCTTGTAAATTGTATGTCAATTGCGGTAGCACTGTACTGCTTAAGCCGAAAAACATCGATTTTACTGATTTGATCAAAAGTCAAACTTTCATATAATTTCAGGATTAACAAATTAATATAACCGAAAAAATTGCACTTTCTTAGATTAGACTTAAAGCCGATTTTCTTGTAAATTGTATGTCAATTGCGTGAGCACTGTACTGCTTAAGCCGAAAAACATGAATTTTACTGATTTGCGCTAAAAACAAACTTTCATTTTATTTCAGGATTAACAATTGTATGTTAATTACTTGAGCGCTGTACCGCTTAGGCTGAAAAACATAGATTTTACTGATTTGATTTAAAGTCAAGCTTTCATATAATTTCAGGATTAACAAATTAATATTACCGCAAAAGTTGCACTTTCTTAGTTTTAGACTTAAAGTCGATTTTCTTGTAAATTGTATGTCAATTGCGGTAGCACTGTACTGCTTAAGCCGAAAAACATCGATTTTACTGATTTGATCAAAAGTCAAACTTTCATATAATTTCAGGATTAACAAATTAATATAACCGAAAAAATTGCACTTTCTTAGATTAGACTTAAAGCCGATTTTCTTGTAAATTGTATGTCAGTTGCGTGAGCACTGTACCGCTTAAGCCGAAAAACATGAATTTTATTGATTTGAGCGAAAGTCAAATTATATTGTTATTGCAGGATTAACAAATTAATATTACCGAAAAAGTTGCACTTTCTTAGGTTTAGACTTAAAGTCGATTTCTTGTAAATTCTATGTCAATTGCGGTAGCACTGTACTGCTTAAGCCGAAATACATCGATTTTACTGATTTGATCTAAAGTCAAACTTTCATATAATTTCAGGATTAACAAATTAATATAACCGAAAAAATTGCACTTTCTTAGATTAGACTTAAAGCCGATTTTCTTGTAAATTGTATGTCAATTGCGTGAGCATTGTACCGCTCAATCCGAAAAACATGAATATTACTGATTTGAACGAAATTCGAATTATGTTGTTATTGCAGGATTAACAAATTAATATCACCGCAAAAGTTGCCCTTTCTTAGTTGTAGACTTAAAGTCGATTTTCTTGTAAATTTTATGTCAATTGCGGTAGAACTGTACTGCTTAAGCCGCAAAACATCGATTTTACTGATTTGATCTAAAGTCAAACTTTCATATAATTTCAGGATTAACAAATTAATATAACCGAAAAAATTTCACTTTCTTAGGTTTAGACTTAAAGCCGATTTTCTTGTAAATTGTATGTCAGTTGCGTGAGCACTGTACTGCTTAAGCTGCAAAACATCGATTTTACTGATTTGATCTAAAGTCAAGCTTTCATATAATTTCAGGATTAACAAATTAATATTACCGCAAAAGTTGCACTTTCTTAGTTTTAGACTTAAAGTCGATTTTCTTGTAAATTGTATGTCAATTGCGGTAGCACTGTACTGCTTAAGCCGAAAAACATCGATTTTACTGATTTGATCAAAAGTCAAACTTTCATATAATTTCAGGATTAACAAATTAATATAACCGAAAAAATTGCACTTTCTTAGATTAGACTTAAAGCCGATTTTCTTGTAAATTGTATGTCAATTGCGTGAGCACTGTACTGCTTAAGCCGAAAAACATGAATTTTACTGATTTGCGCTAAAAACAAACTTTCATTTTATTTCAGGATTAACAATTGTATGTTAATTACTTGAGCGCTGTACCGCTTAGGCTGAAAAACATCGATTTTACTGATTTGATCTAAAGTCAAGCTTTCATATAATTTCAGGATTAACAAATTAATATTACCGCAAAAGTTGCACTTTCTTAGTTTTAGACTTAAAGTCGATTTTCTTGTAAATTGTATGTCAATTGCGGTAGCACTGTACTGCTTAAGCCGAAAAACATCGATTTTACTGATTTGATCAAAAGTCAAACTTTCATATAATTTCAGGATTAACAAATTAATATAACCGAAAAAATTGCACTTTCTTAGATTAGACTTAAAGCCGATTTTCTTGTAAATTGTATGTCAATTGCGTGAGCACTGTACTGCTTAAGCCGAAAAACATGAATTTTACTGATTTGCGCTAAAAACAAACTTTCATTTTATTTCAGGATTAACAATTGTATGTTAATTACATGAGCGCTGTACCGCTTAGGCTGAAAAACATCGATTTTACTGATTTGATCTAAAGTCAAGCTTTCATATAATTTCAGGATTAACAAATTAATATTACCGCAAAAGTTGCACTTTCTTAGTTTTAGACTTAAAGTCGATTTTCTTGTAAATTGTATGTCAATTGCGGTAGCACTGTACTGCTTAAGCCGAAAAACATCGATTTTACTGATTTGATCAAAAGTCAAACTTTCATATAATTTCAGGATTAACAAATTAATATAACCGAAAAAATTGCACTTTCTTAGATTAGACTTAAAGCCGATTTTCTTGTAAATTGTATGTCAGTTGCGTGAGCACTGTACCGCTTAAGCCGAAAAACATGAATTTTACTGATTTGCGCTAAAAACAAACTTTCATTTTATTTCAGGATTAACAATTGTATGTTAATTACTTGAGCGCTGTACCGCTTAGGCTGAAAAACATAGATTTTACTGATTTGATTTAAAGTCAAGCTTTCATATAATTTCAGGATTAACAAATTAATATTACCGCAAAAGTTGCACTTTCTTAGTTTTAGACTTAAAGTCGATTTTCTTGTAAATTGTATGTCAATTGCGGTAGCACTGTACTGCTTAAGCCGAAAAACATCGATTTTACTGATTTGATCAAAAGTCAAACTTTCATATAATTTCAGGATTAACAAATTAATATAACCGAAAAAATTGCACTTTCTTAGGTTTAGACTTAAAGCCGATTTTCTTGTAAATTGTATGTCAGTTGCGTGAGCACTGTACTGCTTAAGCTGCAAAACATCGATTTTACTGATTTGATCTAAAGTCAAGCTTTCATATAATTTCAGGATTAACAAATTAATATTACCGTAAAAGTTGCACTTTCTTAGTTTTAGACTTAAAGTCGATTTTCTTGTAAATTGTATGTCAATTGCGGTAGCACTGTACTGCTTAAGCCGAAAAACATCGATTTTACTGATTTGATCAAAAGTCAAACTTTCATATAATTTCAGGATTAACAAATTAATATAACCGAAAAATTGCACTTTCTTAGATTAGACTTAAAGCCGATTTTCTTGTAAATTGTATGTCAATTGCGTGAGCACTGTACTGCTTAAGCCGAAAAACATGAATTTTACTGATTTGCGCTAAAAACAAACTTTCATTTTATTTCAGGATTAACAATTGTATGTTAATTACTTGAGCGCTGTACCGCTTAGGCTGAAAAACATAGATTTTACTGATTTGATTTAAAGTCAAGCTTTCATATAATTTCAGGATTAACAAATTAATATTACCGCAAAAGTTGCACTTTCTTAGTTTTAGACTTAAAGTCGATTTTCTTGTAAATTGTATGTCAATTGCGGTAGCACTGTACTGCTTAAGCCGAAAAACATCGATTTTACTGATTTGATCAAAAGTCAAACTTTCATATAATTTCAGGATTAACAAATTAATATAACCGAAAAAATTGCACTTTCTTAGATTAGACTTAAAGCCGATTTTCTTGTAAATTGTATGTCAGTTGCGTGAGCACTGTACCGCTTAAGCCGAAAAACATGAATTTTATTGATTTGAGCGAAAGTCAAATTATATTGTTATTGCAGGATTAACAAATTAATATTACCGAAAAAGTTGCACTTTCTTAGGTTTAGACTTAAAGTCGATTTCTTGTAAATTCTATGTCAATTGCGGTAGCACTGTACTGCTTAAGCCGAAATACATCGATTTTACTGATTTGATCTAAAGTCAAACTTTCATATAATTTCAGGATTAACAAATTAATATAACCGAAAAAATTGCACTTTCTTAGATTAGACTTAAAGCCGATTTTCTTGTAAATTGTATGTCAATTGCGTGAGCATTGTACCGCTCAATCCGAAAAACATGAATATTACTGATTTGAACGAAAGTCGAATTATGTTGTTATTGCAGGATTAACAAATTAATATCACCGCAAAAGTTGCCCTTTCTTAGTTGTAGACTTAAAGTCGATTTTCTTGTAAATTTTATGTCAATTGCGGTAGAACTGTACTGCTTAAGCCGCAAAACATCGATTTTACTGATTTGATCTAAAGTCAAACTTTCATATAATTTCAGGATTAACAAATTAATATAACCGAAAAAATTGCACTTTCTTAGGTTTAGACTTAAAGCCGATTTTCTTGTAAATTGTATGTCAGTTGCGTGAGCACTGTACTGCTTAAGCTGCAAAACATCGATTTTACTGATTTGATCTAAAGTCAAGCTTTCATATAATTTCAGGATTAACAAATTAATATTACCGCAAAAGTTGCACTTTCTTAGTTTTAGACTTAAAGTCGATTTTCTTGTAAATTGTATGTCAATTGCGGTAGCACTGTACTGCTTAAGCCGAAAAACATCGATTTTACTGATTTGATCAAAAGTCAAACTTTCATATAATTTCAGGATTAACAAATTAATATAACCGAAAAAATTGCACTTTCTTAGATTAGACTTAAAGCCGATTTTCTTGTAAATTGTATGTCAATTGCGTGAGCACTGTACTGCTTAAGCCGAAAAACATGAATTTTACTGATTTGCGCTAAAAACAAACTTTCATTTTATTTCAGGATTAACAATTGTATGTTAATTACTTGAGCGCTGTACCGCTTAGGCTGAAAAACATCGATTTTACTGATTTGATCTAAAGTCAAGCTTTCATATAATTTCAGGATTAACAAATTAATATTACCGCAAAAGTTGCACTTTCTTAGTTTTAGACTTAAAGTCGATTTTCTTGTAAATTGTATGTCAATTGCGGTAGCACTGTACTGCTTAAGCCGAAAAACATCGATTTTACTGATTTGATCAAAAGTCAAACTTTCATATAATTTCAGGATTAACAAATTAATATAACCGAAAAAATTGCACTTTCTTAGATTAGACTTAAAGCCGATTTTCTTGTAAATTGTATGTCAATTGCGTGAGCACTGTACTGCTTAAGCCGAAAAACATGAATTTTACTGATTTGCGCTAAAAACAAACTTTCATTTTATTTCAGGATTAACAATTGTATGTTAATTACATGAGCGCTGTACCGCTTAGGCTGAAAAACATCGATTTTACTGATTTGATCTAAAGTCAAGCTTTCATATAATTTCAGGATTAACAAATTAATATTACCGCAAAAGTTGCACTTTCTTAGTTTTAGACTTAAAGTCGATTTTCTTGTAAATTGTATGTCAATTGCGGTAGCACTGTACTGCTTAAGCCGAAAAACATCGATTTTACTGATTTGATCAAAAGTCAAACTTTCATGTAATTTCAGGATTAACAAATTAATATAACCGAAAAAATTGCACTTTCTTAGATTAGACTTAAAGCCGATTTTCTTGTAAATTGTATGTCAGTTGCGTGAGCACTGTACCGCTTAAGCCGAAAAACATGAATTTTATTGATTTGAGCGAAAGTCAAATTATATTGTTATTGCAGGATTAACAAATTAATATTACCGAAAAAGTTGCACTTTCTTAGGTTTAGACTTAAAGTCGATTTTCTTGTAAATTCTATGTCAATTGCGGTAGCACTGTACTGCTTAAGCCGAAAAACATCGATTTTACTGATTTGATCTAAAGTCAAACTTTCATATAATTTCAGGATTAAAAAATTAATATAACCGAAAAAAATGCACTTTCTTAGATTATACTTAAAGCCGATTTTCTTGTAAATTGTATCTCAATTGCGTGAGCATTGTACCGCTCAATCCGAAAAACATGAATATTACTGATTTGAACGAAAGTCGAATTATGTTGTTATTGCAGGATTAACAAATTAATATCACCGCAAAAGTTGCCCTTTCTTAGTTGTAGACTTAAAGTCGATTTTCTTGTAAATTCTATGTCAATTGCGGTAGAACTGTACTGCTTAAGCCGCAAAACATCGATTTTACTGATTTGATCTAAAGTCAAACTTTCATATAATTTCAGGATTAACAAATTAATATTACCGCAAAAGTTGCACTTTCTTAGTTTTAGACTTAAAGCCGATTTTCTTGTAAATTGTATGTCAGTTGCGTGAGCACTGTACTGCTCAAGCCGAAAACCATGAATTTTACTGATATGAGCGAAAGTCAAATTATATTGCTATTGCAGGATTAACAAATAAATATTACCGCAAAAGTTGCAATTTCTTAGTTTTAGACTTAAAGTCGACTTTCTTGTAAATTGTATGTCAATTGCGGTAGCACTGTTTTGCTTTAGCCGCAAAACATCGATTTTACTGATTTGATCTAAAGTCAAACTTTCATATAATTTCAGGATTAACAAATTAATATTACCGAAAAAGTTGCACTTTCTTAGGTTTAGACTTAAAGCCGATTTTCTTGTAAATTGTATGTCAGTTGCGTGAGTACTGTACTGCTCAAGCCGAAAACCATAAATTTTACTGATATGAGCGAAAGTCAAATTATATTGCTATTGCAGGATTAACAAATAAATATTACCGCAAAAGTTGCACTTTCTTAGATTAGACTTAAAGCCGATTTTCTTGTAAATTGTATGTCAATTGCGTGAGCATTGTACCGCTCAAGCCGAAAAACATGAATATTACTGATTTGAACGAAAGTCGAATTATGTTGTTATTGCAGGATTAACAAATTAATATCACCGCAAAAGTTGCCCTTTCTTAGTTGTAGACTTAAAGTCGATTTTCTTGTAAATTCTATGTCAATTGCGGTAGAACTGTACTGCTTAAGCCGCAAAACATCGATTTTACTGATTTGATCTAAAGTCAAACTTTCATATAATTTCAGGATTAACAAATTAATATAACCGAAAAAATTGCACTTTCTTAGATTAGACTTAAAGCCGATTTTCTTGTAAATTGTATGTCAATTGCGTGAGCATTGTACCGCTCAAGCCGAAAAACATGAATATTACTGATTTGAACGAAAGTCGAATTATGTTGTTATTGCAGGATTAACAAATTAATATCACCGCAAAAGTTGCCCTTTCTTAGTTGTAGACTTAAAGTCGATTTTCTTGTAAATTCTATGTCAATTGCGGTAGAACTGTACTGCTTAAGCCGCAAAACATCGATTTTACTGATTTGATCTAAAGTCAAACTTTCATATAATTTCAGGATTAACAAATTAATATTACCGAAAAAGTTGCACTTTCTTAGGTTTAGACTTAAAGCCGATTTTCTTGTAAATTGTATGTCAGTTGCGTGAGCACTGTACTGCTCAAGCCGAAAACCATGAATTTTACTGATATGAGCGAAAGTCAAATTATATTGCTATTGCAGGATTAACAAATAAATATTACCGCAAAAGTTGCAATTTCTTAGTTTTAGACTTAAAGTCGACTTTCTTGTAAATTGTATGTCAATTGCGGTAGCACTGTTTTGCTTTAGCCGCAAAACATCGATTTTACTGATTTGATCTAAAGTCAAACTTTCATATAATTTCAGGATTAACAAATTAATATAACCGAAAAAATTGCACTTTCTTAGATTAGACTTAAAGCCGATTTTCTTGTAAATTGTATGTCAGTTGCGTGAGCACTGTACTGCTCAAGCCGAAAACCATGAATTTTACTGATATGAGCGAAAGTCAAATTATATTGCTATTGCAGGATTAACAAATAAATATTACCGCAAAAGTTGCAATTTCTTAGTTTTAGACTTAAAGTCGACTTTCTTGTAAATTGTATGTCAATTGCGGTAGCACTGTTTTGCTTTAGCCGCAAAACATCGATTTTACTGATTTGATCTAAAGTCAAACTTTCATATAATTTCAGGATTAACAAATTAATATTACCGAAAAAGTTGCACTTTCTTAGGTTTAGACTTAAAGCCGATTTTCTTGTAAATTGTATGTCAGTTGCGTGAGTACTGTACTGCTCAAGCCGAAAACCATAAATTTTACTGATATGAGCGAAAGTCAAATTATATTGCTATTGCAGGATTAACAAATAAATATTACCGCAAAAGTTGCACTTTCTTAGATTAGACTTAAAGCCGATTTTCTTGTAAATTGTATGTCAATTGCGTGAGCATTGTACCGCTCAAGCCGAAAAACATGAATATTACTGATTTGAACGAAAGTCGAATTATGTTGTTATTGCAGGATTAACAAATTAATATCACCGCAAAAGTTGCCCTTTCTTAGTTGTAGACTTAAAGTCGATTTTCTTGTAAATTCTATGTCAATTGCGGTAGAACTGTACTGCTTAAGCCGCAAAACATCGATTTTACTGATTTGATCTAAAGTCAAACTTTCATATAATTTCAGGATTAACAAATTAATATAACCGAAAAAATTGCACTTTCTTAGATTAGACTTAAAGCCGATTTTCTTGTAAATTGTATGTCAATTGCGTGAGCATTGTACCGCTCAAGCCGAAAAACATGAATATTACTGATTTGAACGAAAGTCGAATTATGTTGTTATTGCAGGATTAACAAATTAATATCACCGCAAAAGTTGCCCTTTCTTAGTTGTAGACTTAAAGTCGATTTTCTTGTAAATTCTATGTCAATTGCGGTAGAACTGTACTGCTTAAGCCGCAAAACATCGATTTTACTGATTTGATCTAAAGTCAAACTTTCATATAATTTCAGGATTAACAAATTAATATTACCGAAAAAGTTGCACTTTCTTAGGTTTAGACTTAAAGCCGATTTTCTTGTAAATTGTATGTCAGTTGCGTGAGCACTGTACTGCTCAAGCCGAAAACCATGAATTTTACTGATATGAGCGAAAGTCAAATTATATTGCTATTGCAGGATTAACAAATAAATATTACCGCAAAAGTTGCACTTTCTTAGATTAGACTTAAAGCCGATTTTCTTGTAAATTGTATGTCAATTGCGTGAGCATTGTACCGCTCAAGCCGAAAAACATGAATATTACTGATTTGAACGAAAGTCGAATTATGTTGTTATTGCAGGATTAACAAATTAATATCACCGCAAAAGTTGCCCTTTCTTAGTTGTAGACTTAAAGTCGATTTTCTTGTAAATTCTATGTCAATTGCGGTAGAACTGTACTGCTTAAGCCGCAAAACATCGATTTTACTGATTTGATCTAAAGTCAAACTTTCATATAATTTCAGGATTAACAAATTAATATTACCGAAAAAGTTGCACTTTCTTAGGTTTAGACTTAAAGCCGATTTTCTTGTAAATTGTATGTCAGTTGCGTGAGCACTGTACTGCTCAAGCCGAAAACCATGAATTTTACTGATATGAGCGAAAGTCAAATTATATTGCTATTGCAGGATTAACAAATAAATATTACCGCAAAAGTTGCAATTTCTTAGTTTTAGACTTAAAGTCGACTTTCTTGTAAATTGTATGTCAATTGCGGTAGCACTGTTTTGCTTTAGCCGCAAAACATCGATTTTACTGATTTGATCTAAAGTCAAACTTTCATATAATTTCAGGATTAACAAATTAATATTACCGAAAAAGTTGCACTTTTTTAGGTTTAGACTTAAAGCCGATTTTCTTGTAAATTGTATGTCAGTTGCGTGAGTACTGTACTGCTCAAGCCGAAAACCATAAATTTTACTGATATGAGCGAAAGTCAAATTATATTGCTATTGCAGGATTAACAAATAAATATTACCGCAAAAGTTGCACTTTCTTAGATTAGACTTAAAGCCGATTTTCTTGTAAATTGTATGTCAATTGCGTGAGCATTGTACCGCTCAAGCCGAAAAACATGAATATTACTGATTTGAACGAAAGTCGAATTATGTTGTTATTGCAGGATTAACAAATTAATATCACCGCAAAAGTTGCCCTTTCTTAGTTGTAGACTTAAAGTCGATTTTCTTGTAAATTCTATGTCAATTGCGGTAGAACTGTACTGCTTAAGCCGCAAAACATCGATTTTACTGATTTGATCTAAAGTCAAACTTTCATATAATTTCAGGATTAACAAATTAATATAACCGAAAAAATTGCACTTTCTTAGATTAGACTTAAAGCCGATTTTCTTGTAAATTGTATGTCAATTGCGTGAGCATTGTACCGCTCAAGCCGAAAAACATGAATATTACTGATTTGAACGAAAGTCGAATTATGTTGTTATTGCAGGATTAACAAATTAATATCACCGCAAAAGTTGCCCTTTCTTAGTTGTAGACTTAAAGTCGATTTTCTTGTAAATTCTATGTCAATTGCGGTAGAACTGTACTGCTTAAGCCGCAAAACATCGATTTTACTGATTTGATCTAAAGTCAAACTTTCATATAATTTCAGGATTAACAAATTAATATTACCGAAAAAGTTGCACTTTCTTAGGTTTAGACTTAAAGCCGATTTTCTTGTAAATTGTATGTCAGTTGCGTGAGCACTGTACTGCTCAAGCCGAAAACCATGAATTTTACTGATATGAGCGAAAGTCAAATTATATTGCTATTGCAGGATTAACAAATAAATATTACCGCAAAAGTTGCAATTTCTTAGTTTTAGACTTAAAGTCGACTTTCTTGTAAATTGTATGTCAATTGCGGTAGCACTGTTTTGCTTTAGCCGCAAAACATCGATTTTACTGATTTGATCTAAAGTCAAACTTTCATATAATTTCAGGATTAACAAATTAATATAACCCAAAAAATTGCACTTTCTTAGATTAGACTTAAAGCCGATTTTCTTGTAAATTGTATGTAAATTGCGTGAGCATTGTACCGCTCAAGCCGAAAAACATGAATATTACTGATTTGAACGAAAGTCAAATTATGTTGTTATTGCAGGATTAACAAATTAATATCACCGCAAAAGTTGCCCTTTCTTAGTTGTAGACTTAAAGTCGATTTTCTTGTAAATTCTATGTCAATTGCGGTAGAACTGTACTGCTTAAGCCGCAAAACATCGATTTTACTGATTTGATCTAAAGTCAAACTTTCATATAATTTCAGGATTAACAAATTAATATTACCGAAAAAGTTGCACTTTCTTAGTTTTAGACTTAAAGTCGATTTTCTTGTAAATTGTATGTCAATTGCAGTAGCACTGTACTGCTTAAGCCGCAAAACATCGATTTTACTGATTTGATCTAAAGTCAAACTTTCATATAATTTCAGGATTAACAAATTAATATAACCGAAAAAATTGCACTTTCTTAGGTTTAGACTTAAAGTCGATTTTCTTGTAAATTGTATGTCAATTGCGGTAGCACTGTACTGCTTAAGCCGAAAAACATCGATTTTACTGATTTGATCAAAAGTCAAACTTTCATATAATTTCAGGATTAACAAATTAATATAACCGAAAAAATTGCACTTTCTTAGTTTTAGACTTAAGGTCGATTTTCTTGTAAATTGTATTTCAGTTGCGTGAGCACTGTACCGCTTAAGCCGAAAAACATGAATTTTACTAATTTGAGCGAAAGTCAAGTTATATTGTTATTGCAGGATTAACAAATTAATATTACCGAAAAAGCTGCACTTTCTTATTTTTAGACTTAAAGTCGATTTTCTTGAAAATTGTATGTCAATTGCGGTAGCACTGTACTGCTTAAGCCGAAAAACATCGATTTTACTGATTTGATCAAAAGTCAAACTTTCATATAATTTCAGGATTAACAAATTAATATAACCGAAAAAATTGCACTTTCTTAGGTTTAGACTTAAAGCCGATTTTCTTGTAAATTGTATGTCAGTTGCGTGAGCACTGTACTGCTCAAGCCAAAAACCATGAATTTTACTGATATGAGCGAAAGTCAAATTATATTGCTATTGCAGGATTAACAAATAAATATTACCGCAAAAGTTGCAATTTCTTAGTTTTAGACTTAAAGTCGACTTTCTTGTAAATTGTATGTCAATTGCGGTAGCATTGTTTTGCTTTAGCCGCAAAACATCGATTTTACTGATTTGATCTAAAGTCAAACTTTCATATAATTTCAGGATAAACAAATTAATATAACCGAAAAAATTGCACTTTCTTAGATTAGACTTAAAGCCGATTTTCTTGTAAATTGTATGTCAATTGCGTGAGCATTGTACCGCTCAAGCCGAAAAACATGAATATTACTGATTTGAACGAAAGTCAAATTATGTTGTTATTGCAGGATTAACAAATTAATATCACCGCAAAAGTTGCCCTTTCTTAGTTGTAGACTTAAAGTCGATTTTCTTGTAAATTCTATGTCAATTGCGGTAGAACTGTACTGCTTAAGCCGCAAAACATCGATTTTACTGATTTGATCTAAAGTCAAACTTTCATATAATTTCAGGATTAACAAATTAATATTACCGAAAAAGTTGCACTTTCTTAGGTTTAGACTTAAAGCCGATTTTCTTGTAAATTGTATGTTAGTTGCGTGAGCACTGTACTGCTCAAGCCGAAAACCATGAATTTTACTGATATGAGCGAAAGTCAAATTATATTGCTATTGCAGGATTAACAAATAAATATTACCGCAAAAGTTGCAATTTCTTAGTTTTAGACTTAAAGTCGACTTTCTTGTAAATTGTATGTCAATTGCGGTAGCACTGTTTTGCTTTAGCCGCAAAACATCGATTTTACTGATTTGATCTAAAGTCAAACTTTCATATAATTTCAGGATTAACAAATTAATATAACCGAAAAAATTGCACTTTCTTAGATTAGACTTAAAGCCGATTTTCTTGTAAATTGTATGTAAATTGCGTGAGCATTGTACCGCTCAAGCCGAAAAACATGAATATTACTGATTTGAACGAAAGTCAAATTATGTTGTTATTGCAGGATTAACAAATTAATATCACCGCAAAAGTTGCCCTTTCTTAGTTGTAGACTTAAAGTCGATTTTCTTGTAAATTCTATGTCAATTGCGGTAGAACTGTACTGCTTAAGCCGCAAAACATCGATTTTACTGATTTGATCTAAAGTCAAACTTTCATATAATTTCAGGATTAAAAAATTAATATTACCGAAAAAGTTGCACTTTCTTAGTTTTAGACTTAAAGTCGATTTTCTTGTAAATTGTATGTCAATTGCAGTAGCACTGTACTGCTTAAGCCGCAAAACATCGATTTTACTGATTTGATCTAAAGTCAAACTTTCATATAATTTCAGGATTAACAAATTAATATAACCGAAAAAATTGCACTTTCTTAGGTTTAGACTTAAAGTCGATTTTCTTGTAAATTGTATGTCAATTGCGGTAGCACTGTACTGCTTAAGCCGAAAAACATCGATTTTACTGATTTGATCAAAAGTCAAACTTTCATATAATTTCAGGGTTAACAAATTAATATAACCGAAAAAATTGCACTTTCTTAGTTTTAGACTTAAGGTCGATTTTCTTGTAAATTGTATTTCAGTTGCGTGAGCACTGTACCGCTTAAGCCGAAAAACATGAATTTTACTAATTTGAGCGAAAGTCAAGTTATATTGTTATTGCAGGATTAACAAATTAATATTATCGAAAAAGCTGCACTTTCTTATTTTTAGACTTAAAGTCGATTTTCTTGTAAATTGTATGTCAATTGCGGTAGCACTGTACTGCTTAAGTCGAAAAACATCGATTTTACTGATTTGATCAAAAGTCAAACTTTCATATAATTTCAGGATTAACAAATTAATATAACCGAAAAAATTGCACTTTCTTAGGTTTAGACTTAAAGCCGATTTTCTTGTAAATTGTATGTCAGTTGCGTGAGCACTGTACTGCTCAAGCCAAAAACCATGAATTTTACTGATATGAGCGAAAGTCAAATTATATTGCTATTGCAGGATTAACAAATAAATATTACCGCAAAAGTTGCAATTTCTTAGTTTTAGACTTAAAGTCGACTTTCTTGTAAATTGTATGTCAATTGCGGTAGCACTGTTTTGCTTTAGCCGCAAAACATCGATTTTACTGATTTGATCTAAAGTCAAACTTTCATATAATTTCAGGATTAACAAATTAATATAACCGAAAAAATTGCACTTTCTTAGGTTTAGACTTAAAGCCGATTTTCTTGTAAATTGTATGTAAATTGCGTGAGCATTGTACCGCTCAAGCCGAAAAACATGAATATTACTGATTTGAACGAAAGTCAAATTATGTTGTTATTGCAGGATTAACAAATTAATATCACCGCAAAAGTTGCCCTTTCTTAGTTGTAGACTTAAAGTCGATTTTCTTGTAAATTCTATGTCAATTGCGGTAGAACTGTACTGCTTAAGCCGCAAAACATCGATTTTACTGATTTGATCTAAAGTCAAACTTTCATATAATTTCAGGATTAACAAATTATTATTACCGAAAAAGTTGCACTTTCTTAGGTTTAGACTTAAAGCCGATTTTCTTGTAAATTGTATGTCAGTTGCGTGAGCACTGTACTGCTCAAGCCGAAAACCATGAATTTTACTGATATGAGCGAAAGTCAAACTTTCATATAATTTCAGGATTAACAAATTAATATAACCGAAAAAATTGCACTTTCTTAGGTTTAGACTTAAAGTCGATTTTCTTGTAAATTGTATGTCAATTGCGGTAGCACTGTACTGCTTAAGCCGAAAAACATCGATTTTACTGATTTGATCAAAAGTCAAACTTTCATATAATTTCAGGATTAACAAATTAATATAACCGAAAAAATTGCACTTTCTTAGTTTTAGACTTAAGGTCGATTTTCTTGTAAATTGTATTTCAGTTGCGTGAGCACTGTACCGCTTAAGCCGAAAAACATGAATTTTACTAATTTGAGCGAAAGTCAAGTTATATTGTTATTGCAGGATTAACAAATTAATATTATCGAAAAAGCTGCACTTTCTTATTTTTAGACTTAAAGTCGATTTTCTTGTAAATTGTATGTCAATTGCGGTAGCACTGTACTGCTTAAGTCGAAAAACATCGATTTTACTGATTTGATCAAAAGTCAAACTTTCATATAATTTCAGGATTAACAAATTAATATAACCGAAAAAATTGCACTTTCTTAGGTTTAGACTTAAAGCCGATTTTCTTGTAAATTGTATGTCAGTTGCGTGAGCACTGTACTGCTCAAGCCAAAAACCATGAATTTTACTGATATGAGCGAAAGTCAAATTATATTGCTATTGCAGGATTAACAAATAAATATTACCGCAAAAGTTGCAATTTCTTAGTTTTAGACTTAAAGTCGACTTTCTTGTAAATTGTATGTCAATTGCGGTAGCACTGTTTTGCTTTAGCCGCAAAACATCGATTTTACTGATTTGATCTAAAGTCAAACTTTCATATAATTTCAGGATTAACAAATTAATATAACCGAAAAAATTGCACTTTCTTAGATTAGACTTAAAGCCGATTTTCTTGTAAATTGTATGTCAATTGCGTGAGCATTGTACCGCTCAAGCCGAAAAACATGAATATTACTGATTTGAACGAAAGTCAAATTATGTTGTTATTGCAGGATTAACAAATTAATATAACCGAAAAAATTGCACTTTCTTAGGTTTAGACTTAAAGTCGATTTTCTTGTAAATTGTATGTCAATTGCGGTAGCACTGTACTGCTTAAGTCGAAAAACATCGATTTTACTGATTTGATCAAAAGTCAAACTTTCATATAATTTCAGGATTAACAAATTAATATAACCGAAAAAATTGCACTTTCTTAGGTTTAGACTTAAAGCCGATTTTCTTGTAAATTGTATGTCAGTTGCGTGAGCACTGTACTGCTCAAGCCAAAAACCATGAATTTTACTGATATGAGCGAAAGTCAAGTTATATTGCTATTGCAGGATTAACAAATAAATATTACCGCAAAAGTTGCAATTTCTTAGTTTTAGACTTAAAGTCGACTTTCTTGTAAATTGTATGTCAATTGCGGTAGCACTGTTTTGCTTTAGCCGCAAAACATCGATTTTACTGATTTGATCTAAAGTCAAACTTTCATATAATTTCAGGATTAACAAATTAATATAACCGAAAAAATTGCACTTTCTTAGATTAGACTTAAAGCCGATTTTCTTGTAAATTGTATGTCAATTGCGTGAGCATTGTACCGCTCAAGCCGAAAAACATGAATATTACTGATTTGAACGAAAGTCAAATTATGTTGTTATTGCAGGATTAACAAATTAATATCACCGCAAAAGTTGCCCTTTCTTAGTTGTAGACTTAAAGTCGATTTTCTTGTAAATTCTATGTCAATTGCGGTAGAACTGTACTGCTTAAGCCGCAAAACATCGATTTTACTGATTTGATCTAAAGTCAAACTTTCATATAATTTCAGTATTAACAAATTAATATTACCGCAAAAGTTGCACTCTCTTAGTTTTAGACTTAAAGTCGATTTTCTTGTAAATTGTATGTCAATTGCGGTAGCACTGTACTGCTTAAGCCGCAAAACATCGATTTTACCGATTTGATCTAAAGTCAAACTTTCATATAATTTAAGGATTAACAAATTAATATAACCGAAAAAATTGCACTTTCTTAGGTTTAGACTTAAAGCCGATTTTCTTGTAAATTGTATGTCAGTTGCGTGAGCACTGTACCGCTTAAGCCGAAAAACATGAATTTTACTAATTTGAGCGAAGGTCAAATTATATTGTTATTGCAGGATTAACAAATTAATATTACCGAAAAAGTTGCACTTTCTTAGGTTTAGACTTAAAGTCGATTTTCTTTTAAATTGTATGTCAATTGCGGTAGCACTGTACTGCTTAAGCCGAAAAACATCGATTTTACTGATTTGATCAAAAGTCAAACTTTCATATAATTTCAGGATTAACAAATTAATATAAGCGAAAAAATTGCACTTTCTTAGGTTTAGACTTAAAGCCGATTTTCTTGTAAATTGTATGTCAGTTGCGTGAGCACTGTAAAGCATAAGCCGAAAAACATGAATTTTACTAATTTGAGCGAAAGTCAAATTATATTGTTATTGCAGGATTAACAAATTAATATTACCGAAAAAGTTGCACTTTCTTGGGTTTAGACTTAAAGTCGATTTTCTTGTAAATTGTATGTCAATTGCGGTAGGACTGTACCGCTTAAGCCGAAAAACATGAATTTTATTGATTTGAGCGAAAGTCCAATTATATTGCTATTGCAGAGTTGACAAATTAATATAACCGAAAAAATTGCACTTTCTTAGATGTAGACTTAAAGCCGATTTTCTTGTAAAATGTATATCAGTTGCTTGAGGTCTGTACTGCTTAAGCCGAAAAACATCAATTTTACTGGTTTGAGCGAAAGTCAAATTATATTGTTATTGCAGAATTGACATATTCATATAACCGAAAAAATTGCACTTTCTTAGATTTAGACTTAAAGCCGATTTTCTTGTAAATTGTATGTCAGTTGCGTGAGCACTGTACCGCTTAAGCCGAAAAACATCAATTTTACTGATTTGCGCTAAAAACAAACTTTCATTTTATTTCAGTATTAACAATTGTATGTTAATTACTTGAGCGCTGTACCGCTTAGGCTGAAAAACATCAATTTTACTGATTTGCGCTAAAACCAAACTTTCATTTTATTTCAGGATTAACAATTGAATGTTACTTACTTGATCGCTGTACCGCTTAAGCCGAAATGTTATTTCAGGATTAACAAATTAAAATAACCGAAAAAATTGCAATTTCTTAGGTTTAAAATTTAAGTCCATTTTCTTGTAAATTGTATGTCAACTGCGGTAGCACTGTACTGCTTAAGCTGCAAAACACCGATTTTACTGATTTGATCTAAAGTCAAACTTTCATATAATTTCAGGATTAACAAATTAATATAACCGAAAAAATTGCACTTTCTTAGATTAGACTTAAAGCCGATTTTCTTGTAAATTGTATGTCAATTTCGTGAGCACTGTACTGCTTAAGCCGAAAAACATGAATTTTACTGATTTGATCTAAAGTCAAACTTTCATATAATTTCAGGATTAACAAATTAATATTACCCCAAAAGTTGCACTTTCTTAGTTTTAGACTTAAAGTCGATTTTCTTGTAAATTGTATGTCAATTGCGGTAGCACTGTACTGCTTAAGCCGCAAAACAGCGATTTTACTGATTTGATCTAAAGTCAAACTTTCATATAATTTCAGGATTAACAAATTAATATTACCGCAAAAGTTGCACTTTCTTAGTTTTAGACTTAAAGTCGATTTTCTTGTATATTGTATATCAGTTGCGTGAGCACTGTACTGCTTAAGCCGAAAAACATCAATTTTACTGGTTTGAGCGAAAGTCAAATTATATTGTTATTGCAGAATTGACATATTCATATAACCGAAAAAATTGCACTTTCTTAGATTTAGACTTAAAGCCGATTTTCTTGTATATTGTATATCAGTTGCGTGAGCACTGTACTGCTTAAGCCGAAAAACATCAATTTTACTGGTTTGAGCGAAAGTCAAATTATATTGTTATTGCAGAATTGACATATTCTAATAACCGAAAAAATTGCACTTTCTTAGTTTTAGACTTTAAGTCAATTTTCTTTTAAATTGTATGTCAATTGCATGAGCACTGTACTGCTTAAGCCGAAAAACATCAATTTTACTGGTTTGAGCGAAAGTCAAATTATATTGTTATTGCAGAATTCACATATTCATATAACCGAAAAAATTGCACTTTCTTAGTTTTAGACTTAAAGTCAATTTTCTTTTAAATTGTATGTCAATTGCGTGAGCACTGTACCGCTTAAGCCGAAAAACATCAATTTTACTGGTTTGAGCGAAAGTCAAATTATATTGTTATTGCAGAATTCACATATTCATATAACCGAAAAAATTGCACTTTCTTAAATTTAAACTTAAAGCCGATTTTCTTGTAAATTGTATGTCAATTGCGGTAGCACTGTACTGCTTAAGCCGAAAAACATCGATTTTACTGATTTGATCAAAAGTCAAACTTTCATATAATTTCAGGATTAACAAATTAATATAACCGAAAAAATTGCACTTTCTTAGGTTTAGACTTAAAGCCGATTTTCTTGTAAATTGTATGTCAGTTGCGTGAGCACTGTACTGCTTAAGCTGCAAAACATCGATTTTACTGATTTGATCTAAAGTCAAGCTTTCATATAATTTCAGGATTAACAAATTAATATTACCGCAAAAGTTGCACTTTCTTAGTTTTAGACTTAAAGTCGATTTTCTTGTAAATTGTATGTCAATTGCGGTAGCACTGTACTGCTTAAGCCGAAAAACATCGATTTTACTGATTTGATCAAAAGTCAAACTTTCATATAATTTCAGGATTAACAAATTAATATAACCGAAAAAATTGCACTTTCTTAGATTAGACTTAAGCCGATTTTCTTGTAAATTGTATGTAAATTGCGTGAGCACTGTACTGCTTAAGCCGAAAAACATGAATTTTACTGATTTGATCTAAAGTCAAACTTTCATATAATTTCAGGATTAACAAATTAATATTACCCCAAAAGTTGCACTTTCTTAGTTTTAGACTTAAAGTCGATTTTCTTGTAAATTGTATGTCAATTGCGGTAGCACTGTACTGCTTAAGCCGCAAAACAGCGATTTTACTGATTTGATCTAAAGTCAAACTTTCATATAATTTCAGGATTAACAAATTAATATTACCGCAAAAGTTGCACTTTCTTAGTTTTAGACTTAAAGTCGATTTTCTTGTAAATTGTATGTCAATTGCGGTAGCACTGTACTGCTTAAGCCGAAAAACATCGATTTTACTGATTTGATCAAAAGTCAAACTTTCATATAATTTCAGGATTAACAAATTAATATAACCGAAAAAATTGCACTTTCTTAGATTAGACTTAAGCCGATTTTCTTGTAAATTGTATGTAAATTGCGTGAGCACTGTACTGCTTAAGCCGAAAAACATGAATTTTACTGATTTGAGCGAAAGTCAAACTTTCATATAATTTCAGGATTAACAAATTAATATAACCGAAAAAATTGCACTTTCTTAGATTTAGACTTAAAGCCGATTTTCTTGTAAATTGTATGTCAGTTGCGTGAGCACTGTACCGCTTAAGCCGAAAAACATCAATTTTACTGGTTTGCGCTAAAAACAAACTTTCATTTTATTTCAGGATTAACAATTGTATGTTAATTACTTGAGCGCTGTACCGCTTAGGCTGAAAAACATCAATTTTACTGATTTGCGCTAAAAGCAAACTTTCATTTTATTTCAGGATTAACAATTGTATGTTACTTACTTGATCGCTGTACCGCTTAAGCCGAAATGTTATTTCAGGATTAACAAATTAAAATAACCGAAAAAATTGCAATTTCTTAGGTTTAAAATTTAAGTCCATTTTCTTGTAAATTGTATGTCAACTGCGGTAGCACTGTACTGCTTAAGCCGCAAAACATCGATTTTACTGATTTGATCTAAAGTCAAACTTTCATATAATTTCAGGATTAACAAATTAATATAACCGAAAAAATTGCATTTTCTTAGATTAGACTTAAAGCCGATTTTCTTGTAAATTGTATGTCAATTGCGTGAGCACTGTACTGCTTAATCCGAAAAACATGAATTTTACTGATTTGAGCGAAAGTCAAACTTTCATATAATTTCAGGATTAACAAATTAATATAACCGAAAAAATTGCACTTTCTTAGGTTTAGACTTAAAGCCGATTTTCTTGTAAATTGTATGTCAGTTGGGTGAGCACTGTACTGCTTAAGCCGCAAAACATCGATTTTACTGATTTGATCTAAAGTCAAACTTTCATATAATTTCAGGATTAACAAATTAATATAACCGAAAAAATTGCACTTTCTTAGATTAGACTTAAAGCCGATTTTCTTGTAAATTGTATGTCAATTGCGTGAGCATTGTACCGCTCAAGCCGAAAAACATGAATATTACTGATTTGAACGAAAGTCAAATTATGTTGTTATTGCAGGATTAACAAATTAATATAACCGAAAAAATTGCACTTTCTTAGGTTTAGACTTAAAGTCGATTTTCTTGTAAATTGTATGTCAATTGCGGTAGCACTGTACTGCTTAAGTCGAAAAACATCGATTTTACTGATTTGATCAAAAGTCAAACTTTCATATAATTTCAGGATTAACAAATTAATATAACCGAAAAAATTGCACTTTCTTAGGTTTAGACTTAAAGCCGATTTTCTTGTAAATTGTATGTCAGTTGCGTGAGCACTGTACTGCTCAAGCCAAAAACCATGAATTTTACTGATATGAGCGAAAGTCAAGTTATATTGCTATTGCAGGATTAACAAATAAATATTACCGCAAAAGTTGCAATTTCTTAGTTTTAGACTTAAAGTCGACTTTCTTGTAAATTGTATGTCAATTGCGGTAGCACTGTTTTGCTTTAGCCGCAAAACATCGATTTTACTGATTTGATCTAAAGTCAAACTTTCATATAATTTCAGGATTAACAAAATAATATAACCGAAAAAATTGCACTTTCTTAGATTAGACTTAAAGCCGATTTTCTTGTAAATTGTATGTCAATTGCGTGAGCATTGTACCGCTCAAGCCGAAAAACATGAATATTACTGATTTGAACGAAAGTCAAATTATGTTGTTATTGCAGGATTAACAAATTAATATAACCGAAAAAATTGCACTTTCTTAGGTTTAGACTTAAAGTCGATTTTCTTGTAAATTGTATGTCAATTGCGGTAGCACTGTACTGCTTAAGTCGAAAAACATCGATTTTACTGATTTGATCAAAAGTCAAACTTTCATATAATTTCAGGATTAACAAATTAATATAACCGAAAAAATTGCACTTTCTTAGGTTTAGACTTAAAGCCGATTTTCTTGTAAATTGTATGTCAGTTGCGTGAGCACTGTTTTGCTTTAGCCGCAAAACATCGATTTTACTGATTTGATCTAAAGTCAAACTTTCATATAATTTCAGTATTAACAAATTAATATTACCGCAAAAGTTGCACTCTCTTAGTTTTAGACTTAAAGTCGATTTTCTTGTAAATTGTATGTCAATTGCGGTAGCACTGTACTGCTTAAGCCGCAAAACATCGATTTTACCGATTTGATCTAAAGTCAAACTTTCATATAATTTAAGGATTAACAAATTAATATAACCGAAAAAATTGCACTTTCTTAGGTTTAGACTTAAAGCCGATTTTCTTGTAAATTGTATGTCAGTTGCGTGAGCACTGTACCGCTTAAGCCGAAAAACATGAATTTTACTAATTTGAGCGAAGGTCAAATTATATTGTTATTGCAGGATTAACAAATTAATATTACCGAAAAAGTTGCACTTTCTTAGGTTTAGACTTAAAGTCGATTTTCTTTTAAATTGTATGTCAATTGCGGTAGCACTGTACTGCTTAAGCCGAAAAACATCGATTTTACTGATTTGATCAAAAGTCAAACTTTCATATAATTTCAGGATTAACAAATTAATATAAGCGAAAAAATTGCACTTTCTTAGGTTTAGACTTAAAGCCGATTTTCTTGTAAATTGTATGTCAGTTGCGTGAGCACTGTAAAGCATAAGCCGAAAAACATGAATTTTACTAATTTGAGCGAAAGTCAAATTATATTGTTATTGCAGGATTAACAAATTAATATTACCGAAAAAGTTGCACTTTCTTGGGTTTAGACTTAAAGTCGATTTTCTTGTAAATTGTATGTCAATTGCGGTAGGACTGTACCGCTTAAGCCGAAAAACATGAATTTTATTGATTTGAGCGAAAGTCCAATTATATTGCTATTGCAGAGTTGACAAATTAATATAACCGAAAAAATTGCACTTTCTTAGATGTAGACTTAAAGCCGATTTTCTTGTAAAATGTATATCAGTTGCTTGAGGTCTGTACTGCTTAAGCCGAAAAACATCAATTTTACTGGTTTGAGCGAAAGTCAAATTATATTGTTATTGCAGAATTGACATATTCATATAACCGAAAAAATTGCACTTTCTTAGATTTAGACTTAAAGCCGATTTTCTTGTAAATTGTATGTCAGTTGCGTGAGCACTGTACCGCTTAAGCCGAAAAACATCAATTTTACTGATTTGCGCTAAAAACAAACTTTCATTTTATTTCAGTATTAACAATTGTATGTTAATTACTTGAGCGCTGTACCGCTTAGGCTGAAAAACATCAATTTTACTGATTTGCGCTAAAACCAAACTTTCATTTTATTTCAGGATTAACAATTGAATGTTACTTACTTGATCGCTGTACCGCTTAAGCCGAAATGTTATTTCAGGATTAACAAATTAAAATAACCGAAAAAATTGCAATTTCTTAGGTTTAAAATTTAAGTCCATTTTCTTGTAAATTGTATGTCAACTGCGGTAGCACTGTACTGCTTAAGCTGCAAAACACCGATTTTACTGATTTGATCTAAAGTCAAACTTTCATATAATTTCAGGATTAACAAATTAATATAACCGAAAAAATTGCACTTTCTTAGATTAGACTTAAAGTCGATTTTATTGTAAATTGTATGTCAATTTCGTGAGCACTGTACTGCTTAAGCCGAAAAACATGAATTTTACTGATTTGATCTAAAGTCAAACTTTCATATAATTTCAGGATTAACAAATTAATATTACCCCAAAAGTTGCACTTTCTTAGTTTTAGACTTAAAGTCGATTTTCTTGTAAATTGTATGTCAATTGCGGTAGCACTGTACTGCTTAAGCCGCAAAACAGCGATTTTACTGATTTGATCTAAAGTCAAACTTTCATATAATTTCAGGATTAACAAATTAATATTACCGCAAAAGTTGCACTTTCTTAGTTTTAGACTTAAAGTCGATTTTCTTGTATATTGTATATCAGTTGCGTGAGCACTGTACTGCTTAAGCCGAAAAACATCAATTTTACTGGTTTGAGCGAAAGTCAAATTATATTGTTATTGCAGAATTGACATATTCTAATAACCGAAAAAATTGCACTTTCTTAGTTTTAGACTTTAAGTCAATTTTCTTTTAAATTGTATGTCAATTGCATGAGCACTGTACTGCTTAAGCCGAAAAACATCAATTTTACTGGTTTGAGCGAAAGTCAAATTATATTGTTATTGCAGAATTCACATATTCATATAACCGAAAAAATTGCACTTTCTTAGTTTTAGACTTAAAGTCAATTTTCTTTTAAATTGTATGTCAATTGCGTGAGCACTGTACCGCTTAAGCCGAAAAACATCAATTTTACTGGTTTGAGCGAAAGTCAAATTATATTGTTATTGCAGAATTCACATATTCATATAACCGAAAAAATTGCACTTTCTTAAATTTAAACTTAAAGCCGATTTTCTTGTAAATTGTATGTCAATTGCGGTAGCACTGTACTGCTTAAGCCGAAAAACATCGATTTTACTGATTTGATCAAAAGTCAAACTTTCATATAATTTCAGGATTAACAAATTAATATAACCGAAAAAATTGCACTTTCTTAGGTTTAGACTTAAAGCCGATTTTCTTGTAAATTGTATGTCAGTTGCGTGAGCACTGTACTGCTTAAGCTGCAAAACATCGATTTTACTGATTTGATCTAAAGTCAAGCTTTCATATAATTTCAGGATTAACAAATTAATATTACCGCAAAAGTTGCACTTTCTTAGTTTTAGACTTAAAGTCGATTTTCTTGTAAATTGTATGTCAATTGCGGTAGCACTGTACTGCTTAAGCCGAAAAACATCGATTTTACTGATTTGATCAAAAGTCAAACTTTCATATAATTTCAGGATTAACAAATTAATATAACCGAAAAAATTGCACTTTCTTAGATTAGACTTAAGCCGATTTTCTTGTAAATTGTATGTAAATTGCGTGAGCACTGTACTGCTTAAGCCGAAAAACATGAATTTTACTGATTTGAGCGAAAGTCAAACTTTCATATAATTTCAGAATTAACAAATTAATATAACCGAAAAAATTGCACTTTCTTAGATTTAGACTTAAAGCCGATTTTCTTGTAAATTGTATGTCAGTTGCGTGAGCACTGTACCGCTTAAGCCGAAAAACATCAATTTTACTGGTTTGCGCTAAAAACAAACTTTCATTTTATTTCAGGATTAACAATTGTATGTTAATTACTTGAGCGCTGTACCGCTTAGGCTGAAAAACATCAATTTTACTGATTTGCGCTAAAAGCAAACTTTCATTTTATTTCAGGATTAACAATTGTATGTTACTTACTTGATCGCTGTACCGCTTAAGCCGAAATGTTATTTCAGGATTAACAAATTAAAATAACCGAAAAAATTGCAATTTCTTAGGTTTAAAATTTAAGTCCATTTTCTTGTAAATTGTATGTCAACTGCGGTAGCACTGTACTGCTTAAGCCGCAAAACATCGATTTTACTGATTTGATCTAAAGTCAAACTTTCATATAATTTCAGGATTAACAAATTAATATAACCGAAAAAATTGCATTTTCTTAGATTAGACTTAAAGCCGATTTTCTTGTAAATTGTATGTCAATTGCGTGAGCACTGTACTGCTTAATCCGAAAAACATGAATTTTACTGATTTGAGCGAAAGTCAAACTTTCATATAATTTCAGGATTAACAAATTAATATAACCGAAAAAATTGCACTTTCTTAGGTTTAGACTTAAAGCCGATTTTCTTGTAAATTGTATGTCAGTTGGGTGAGCACTGTACTGCTTAAGCCGCAAAACATCGATTTTACTGATTTGATCTAAAGTCAAACTTTCATATAATTTCAGGATTAACAAATTAATATAACCGAAAAAATTGCACTTTCTTAGATTAGACTTAAAGCCGATTTTCTTGTAAATTGTATGTCAATTGCGTGAGCATTGTACCGCTCAAGCCGAAAAACATGAATATTACTGATTTGAACGAAAGTCAAATTATGTTGTTATTGCAGGATTAACAAATTAATATAACCGAAAAAATTGCACTTTCTTAGGTTTAGACTTAAAGTCGATTTTCTTGTAAATTGTATGTCAATTGCGGTAGCACTGTACTGCTTAAGTCGAAAAACATCGATTTTACTGATTTGATCAAAAGTCAAACTTTCATATAATTTCAGGATTAACAAATTAATATAACCGAAAAAATTGCACTTTCTTAGGTTTAGACTTAAAGCCGATTTTCTTGTAAATTGTATGTCAGTTGCGTGAGCACTGTACTGCTCAAGCCAAAAACCATGAATTTTACTGATATGAGCGAAAGTCAAGTTATATTGCTATTGCAGGATTAACAAATAAATATTACCGCAAAAGTTGCAATTTCTTAGTTTTAGACTTAAAGTCGACTTTCTTGTAAATTGTATGTCAATTGCGGTAGCACTGTTTTGCTTTAGCCGCAAAACATCGATTTTACTGATTTGATCTAAAGTCAAACTTTCATATAATTTCAGGATTAACAAAATAATATAACCGAAAAAATTGCACTTTCTTAGATTAGACTTAAAGCCGATTTTCTTGTAAATTGTATGTCAATTGCGTGAGCATTGTACCGCTCAAGCCGAAAAACATGAATATTACTGATTTGAACGAAAGTCAAATTATGTTGTTATTGCAGGATTAACAAATTAATATAACCGAAAAAATTGCACTTTCTTAGGTTTAGACTTAAAGTCCATTTTCTTGTAAATTGTATGTCAACTGCGGTAGCACTGTACTGCTTAAGCCGCAAAACATCGATTTTACTGATTTGATCTAAAGTCAAACTTTCATATAATTTCAGGATTAACAAATTAATATAACCGAAAAAATTGCATTTTCTTAGATTAGACTTAAAGCCGATTTTCTTGTAAATTGTATGTCAATTGCGTGAGCACTGTACTGCTTAATCCGAAAAACATGAATTTTACTGATTTGAGCGAAAGTCAAACTTTCATATAATTTCAGGATTAACAAATTAATATAACCGAAAAAATTGCACTTTCTTAGGTTTAGACTTAAAGCCGATTTTCTTGTAAATTGTATGTCAGTTGGGTGAGCACTGTACTGCTTAAGCCGCAAAACATCGATTTTACTGATTTGATCTAAAGTCAAACTTTCATATAATTTCAGGATTAACAAATTAATATAACCGAAAAAATTGCACTTTCTTAGATTAGACTTAAAGCCGATTTTCTTGTAAATTGTATGTCAATTGCGTGAGCATTGTACCGCTCAAGCCGAAAAACATGAATATTACTGATTTGAACGAAAGTCAAATTATGTTGTTATTGCAGGATTAACAAATTAATATAACCGAAAAAATTGCACTTTCTTAGGTTTAGACTTAAAGTCGATTTTCTTGTAAATTGTATGTCAATTGCGGTAGCACTGTACTGCTTAAGTCGAAAAACATCGATTTTACTGATTTGATCAAAAGTCAAACTTTCATATAATTTCAGGATTAACAAATTAATATAACCGAAAAAATTGCACTTTCTTAGGTTTAGACTTAAAGCCGATTTTCTTGTAAATTGTATGTCAGTTGCGTGAGCACTGTACTGCTCAAGCCAAAAACCATGAATTTTACTGATATGAGCGAAAGTCAAGTTATATTGCTATTGCAGGATTAACAAATAAATATTACCGCAAAAGTTGCAATTTCTTAGTTTTAGACTTAAAGTCGACTTTCTTGTAAATTGTATGTCAATTGCGGTAGCACTGTTTTGCTTTAGCCGCAAAACATCGATTTTACTGATTTGATCTAAAGTCAAACTTTCATATAATTTCAGGATTAACAAAATAATATAACCGAAAAAATTGCACTTTCTTAGATTAGACTTAAAGCCGATTTTCTTGTAAATTGTATGTCAATTGCGTGAGCATTGTACCGCTCAAGCCGAAAAACATGAATATTACTGATTTGAACGAAAGTCAAATTATGTTGTTATTGCAGGATTAACAAATTAATATAACCGAAAAAATTGCACTTTCTTAGGTTTAGACTTAAAGTCGATTTTCTTGTAAATTGTATGTCAATTGCGGTAGCACTGTACTGCTTAAGTCGAAAAACATCGATTTTACTGATTTGATCAAAAGTCAAACTTTCATATAATTTCAGGATTAACAAATTAATATAACCGAAAAAATTGCACTTTCTTAGGTTTAGACTTAAAGCCGATTTTCTTGTAAATTGTATGTCAGTTGCGTGAGCACTGTACTGCTCAAGCCAAAAACCATGAATTTTACTGATATGAGCGAAAGTCAAGTTATATTGCTATTGCAGGATTAACAAATAAATATTACCGCAAAAGTTGCAATTTCTTAGTTTTAGACTTAAAGTCGACTTTCTTGTAAATTGTATGTCAATTGGGGTAGCACTGTTTTGCTTTAGCCGCAAAACATCGATTTTACTGATTTGATCTAAAGTCAAACTTTCATATAATTTCAGTATTAACAAATTAATATTACCGCAAAAGTTGCACTCTCTTAGTTTTAGACTTAAAGTCGATTTTCTTGTAAATTGTATGTCAATTGCGGTAGCACTGTACTGCTTAAGCCGCAAAACATGAATTTTATTGATTTGAGCGAAAGTCCAATTATATTGCTATTGCAGAGTTGACAAATTAATATAACCGAAAAAATTGCACTTTCTTAGATGTAGACTTAAAGCCGATTTTCTTGTAAAATGTATATCAGTTGCTTGAGGTCTGTACTGCTTAAGCCGAAAAACATCAATTTTACTGGTTTGAGCGAAAGTCAAATTATATTGTTATTGCAGAATTGACATATTCATATAACCGAAAAAATTGCACTTTCTTAGATTTAGACTTAAAGCCGATTTTCTTGTAAATTGTATGTCAGTTGCGTGAGCACTGTACCGCTTAAGCCGAAAAACATCAATTTTACTGATTTGCGCTAAAAACAAACTTTCATTTTATTTCAGTATTAACAATTGTATGTTAATTACTTGAGCGCTGTACCGCTTAGGCTGAAAAACATCAATTTTACTGATTTGCGCTAAAACCAAACTTTCATTTTATTTCAGGATTAACAATTGAATGTTACTTACTTGATCGCTGTACCGCTTAAGCCGAAATGTTATTTCAGGATTAACAAATTAAAATAACCGAAAAAATTGCAATTTCTTAGGTTTAAAATTTAAGTCCATTTTCTTGTAAATTGTATGTCAACTGCGGTAGCACTGTACTGCTTAAGCTGCAAAACACCGATTTTACTGATTTGATCTAAAGTCAAACTTTCATATAATTTCAGGATTAACAAATTAATATAACCGAAAAAATTGCACTTTCTTAGATTAGACTTAAAGTCGATTTTCTTGTAAATTGTATGTCAATTTCGTGAGCACTGTACTGCTTAAGCCGAAAAACATGAATTTTACTGATTTGATCTAAAGTCAAACTTTCATATAATTTCAGGATTAACAAATTAATATTACCCCAAAAGTTGCACTTTCTTAGTTTTAGACTTAAAGTCGATTTTCTTGTAAATTGTATGTCAATTGCGGTAGCACTGTACTGCTTAAGCCGAAAAACATCAATTTTACTGGTTTGAGCGAAAGTCAAATTATATTGTTATTGCAGAATTGACATATTCATATAACCGAAAAAATTGCACTTTCTTAGATTTAGACTTAAAGCCGATTTTCTTGTAAATTGTATGTCAGTTGCGTGAGCACTGTACCGCTTAAGCCGAAAAACATCAATTTTACTGATTTGCGCTAAAAACAAACTTTCATTTTATTTCAGTATTAACAATTGTATGTTAATTACTTGAGCGCTGTACCGCTTAGGCTGAAAAACATCAATTTTACTGATTTGCGCTAAAACCAAACTTTCATTTTATTTCAGGATTAACAATTGAATGTTACTTACTTGATCGCTGTACCGCTTAAGCCGAAATGTTATTTCAGGATTAACAAATTAAAATAACCGAAAAAATTGCAATTTCTTAGGTTTAAAATTTAAGTCCATTTTCTTGTAAATTGTATGTCAACTGCGGTAGCACTGTACTGCTTAAGCTGCAAAACAGCGATTTTACTGATTTGATCTAAAGTCAAACTTTCATATAATTTCAGGATTAACAAATTAATATTACCGCAAAAGTTGCACTTTCTTAGTTTTAGACTTAAAGTCGATTTTCTTGTATATTGTATATCAGTTGCGTGAGCACTGTACTGCTTAAGCCGAAAAACATCAATTTTACTGGTTTGAGCGAAAGTCAAATTATATTGTTATTGCAGAATTGACATATTCATATAACCGAAAAAATTGCACTTTCTTAGATTTAGACTTAAAGCCGATTTTCTTGTATATTGTATATCAGTTGCGTGAGCACTGTACTGCTTAAGCCGAAAAACATCAATTTTACTGGTTTGAGCGAAAGTCAAATTATATTGTTATTGCAGAATTGACATATTCTAATAACCGAAAAAATTGCACTTTCTTAGTTTTAGACTTTAAGTCAATTTTCTTTTAAATTGTATGTCAATTGCGTGAGCACTGTACCGCTTAAGCCGAAAAACATCAATTTTACTGGTTTGAGCGAAAGTCAAATTATATTGTTATTGCAGAATTCACATATTCATATAACCGAAAAAATTGCACTTTCTTAGTTTTAGACTTAAAGTCAATTTTCTTTTAAATTGTATGTCAATTGCGTGAGCACTGTACCGCTTAAGCCGAAAAACATCAATTTTACTGGTTTGAGCGAAAGTCAAATTATATTGTTATTGCAGAATTCACATATTCATATAACCGAAAAAATTGCACTTTCTTAAATTTAAACTTAAAGCCGATTTTCTTGTAAATTGTATGTCAATTGCGGTAGCACTGTACTGCTTAAGCCGAAAAACATCGATTTTACTGATTTGATCAAAAGTCAAACTTTCATATAATTTCAGGATTAACAAATTAATATAACCGAAAAAATTGCACTTTCTTAGGTTTAGACTTAAAGCCGATTTTCTTGTAAATTGTATGTCAGTTGCTTGAGCACTGTACTGCTTAAGCTGCAAAACATCGATTTTACTGATTTGATCTAAAGTCAAGCTTTCATATAATTTCAGGATTAACAAATTAATATTACCGCAAAAGTTGCACTTTCTTAGTTTTAGACTTAAAGTCGATTTTCTTGTAAATTGTATGTAAATTGCGTGAGCACTGTACTGCTTAAGCCGAAAAACATGAATTTTACTGATTTGAGCGAAAGTCAAACTTTCATATAATTTCAGGATTAACAAATTAATATAACCGAAAAAATTGCACTTTCTTAGATTTAGACTTAAAGCCGATTTTCTTGTAAATTGTATGTCAGTTGCGTGAGCACTGTACCGCTTAAGCCGAAAAACATCAATTTTACTGGTTTGCGCTAAAAACAAACTTTCATTTTATTTCAGGATTAACAATTGTATGTTAATTACTTGAGCGCTGTACCGCTTAGGCTGAAAAACATCAATTTTACTGATTTGCGCTAAAAGCAAACTTTCATTTTATTTCAGGATTAACAATTGTATGTTACTTACTTGATCGCTGTACCGCTTAAGCCGAAATGTTATTTCAGGATTAACAAATTAAAATAACCGAAAAAATTGCAATTTCTTAGGTTTAAAATTTAAGTCCATTTTCTTGTAAATTGTATGTCAACTGCGGTAGCACTGTACTGCTTAAGCCGCAAAACATCGATTTTACTGATTTGATCTAAAGTCAAACTTTCATATAATTTCAGTATTAACAAATTAATATAACCGAAAAAATTGCACTTTCTTAGATTAGACTTAAAGCCGATTTTCTTGTAAATTGTATGTCAATTGCGTGAGCACTGTACTGCTTAATCCGAAAAACATGAATTTTACTGATTTGAGCGAAAGTCAAACTTTCATATAATTTCAGGATTAACAAATTAATATAACCGAAAAAATTGCACTTTCTTAGGTTTAGACTTAAAGCCGATTTTCTTGTAAATTGTATGTCAGTTGGGTGAGCACTGTACTGCTTAAGCCGCAAAACATCGATTTTACTGATTTGATCTAAAGTCAAACTTTCATATAATTTCAGGATTAACAAATTAATATAACCGAGAAAATTGCACTTTCTTAGGTTTAGACTTAAAGCCGATTTTCTTGTAAATTGTATGTCAGTTGCGTGAGCACTGTACTGCTTAAGCTGCAAAACATCGATTTTACTGATTTGATCTAAAGTCAAACTTTCATATAATTTCAGGATTAACAAATTAATATAACCGAAAAAATTACACTTTCTTAGATTAGACTTAAAGCCGATTTTCTTGTAAATTGTATGTCAATTGCGTGAGCACTGTACTGCTTAATCCGAAAAACATGAATTTTACTGATTTGAGCGAAAGTCAAACTTTCATATAATTTCAGGATTAACAAATTAATATAACCGAAAAAATTGCACTTTCTTAGGTTTAGACTTAAAGCCGATTTTCTTGTAAATTGTATGTCAGTTGGGTGAGCACTGTACTGCTTAAGCCGCAAAACATCGATTTTACTGATTTGATCTAAAGTCAAACTTTCATATAATTTCAGGATTAACAAATTAATATAACCGAAAAAATTGCACTTTCTTAGGTTTAGACTTAAAGCCGATTTTCTTGTAAATTGTATGTCAGTTGCGTGAGCACTGTACCGCTTAAGCCGAAAAACATCAATTTTACTGGTTTGCGCTAAAAACAAACTTTCATTTTATTTCAGGATTAACAATTGTATGTTAATTACTTGAGCGCTGTACCGCTTAGGCTGAAAAACATCAATTTTACTGATTTGCGCTAAAAGCAAACTTTCATTTTATTTCAGGATTAACAATTGTATGTTACTTACTTGATCGCTGTACCGCTTAAGCCGAAATGTTATTTCAGGATTAACAAATTAAAATAACCGAAAAAATTGCAATTTCTTAGGTTTAAAATTTAAGTCCATTTTCTTGTAAATTGTATGTCAACTGCGGTAGCACTGTACTGCTTAAGCCGCAAAACATCGATTTTACTGATTTGATCTAAAGTCAAACTTTCATATAATTTCAGGATTAACAAATTAATATTACCGCAAAAATTGCACTTTCTTAGTTTTAGACTTAAAGCCGATTTTCTTGTAAATTGTATGTCAGTTGCGTGAGCACTGTACCGCTTAAGCCGAAAAACATGAATTTTACTAATTTGAGCGAAGGTCAAATTATATTGTTATTGCAGGATTAACAAATTAATATTACCGAAAAAGTTGCACTTTCTTAGGTTTAGACTTAAAGTCGATTTTCTTTTAAATTGTATGTCAATTGCGGTAGCACTGTACTGCTTAAGCCGAAAAACATCGATTTTACTGATTTGATCAAAAGTCAAACTTTCATATAATTTCAGGATTAACAAATTAATATAAGCGAAAAAATTGCACTTTCTTAGGTTTAGACTTAAAGCCGATTTTCTTGTAAATTGTATGTCAGTTGCGTGAGCACTGTAAAGCGTAAGCCGAAAAACATGAATTTTACTAATTTGAGCGAAAGTCAAATTATATTGTTATTGCAGGATTAACAAATTAATATTACCGAAAAAGTTGCACTTTCTTGGGTTTAGACTTAAAGTCGATTTTCTTGTAAATTGTATGTCAATTGCGGTAGGACTGTACCGCTTAAGCCGAAAAACATGAATTTTATTGATTTGAGCGAAAGTCCAATTATATTGCTATTGCAGAGTTGACAAATTAATATAACCGAAAAAATTGCACTTTCTTAGATGTAGACTTAAAGCCGATTTTCTTGTAAATTGTATGTCAGTTGCGTGAGCACTGTACCGCTTAAGCCGAAAAACATCAATTTTACTGATTTGCGCTAAAAACAAACTTTCATTTTATTTCAGGATTAACAATTGTATGTTAATTACTTGAGCGCTGTACCGCTTAGGCTGAAAAACATCAATTTTACTGATTTGCGCTAAAACCAAACTTTCATTTTATTTCAGGATTAAAAATTGAATGTTACTTACTTGATCGCTGTACCGCTTAAGCCGAAATGTTATTTCAGGATTAACAAATTAAAATAACCGAAAAAATTGCAATTTCTTAGGTTTAAAATTTAAGTCCATTTTCTTGTAAATTGTATGTCAACTGCGGTAGCACTGTACTGCTTAAGCTGCAAAACACCGATTTTACTGATTTGATCTAAAGTCAAACTTTCATATAATTTCAGGATTAACAAATTAATATAACCGAAAAAATTGCACTTTCTTAGATTAGACTTAAAGTCGATTTTCTTGTAAATTTTATGTCAATTTCGTGAGCACTGTACTGCTTAAGCCGAAAAACATGAATTTTACTGATTTGATCTAAAGTCAAACTTTCATATAATTTCAGGATTAACAAATTAATATAACCGAAAAAATTGCACTTTCTTAGATTAGACTTAAAGTCGATTTTCTTGTAAATTTTATGTCAATTTCGTGAGCACTGTACTGCTTAAGCCGAAAAACATGAATTTTACTGATTTGATCTAAAGTCAAACTTTCATATAATTTCAGGATTAACAAATTAATATTACTCCAAAAGTTGCACTTTCTTAGTTTTAGACTTAAAGTCGATTTTCTTGTAAATTGTATGTCAATTGCGGTAGCACTGTACTGCTTAAGCCGCAAAACAGCGATTTTACTGATTTGATCTAAAGTCAAACTTTCATATAATTTCAGGATTAACAAATTAATATTACCGCAAAAGTTGCACTTTCTTAGTTTTAGACTTAAAGTCGATTTTCTTGTAAATTGTATGTCAATTGCGGTAGCACTGTACTGCTTAAACCGAAAAACATCGATTTTACTGATTTGATCAAAAGTCAAACTTTCATATAATTTCAGGATTAACAAATTAATATAACCGAAAAAATTGCACTTTCTTAGGTTTAGACTTAAAGCCGATTTTCTTGTAAATTGTATGTCAGTTGCGTGAGCACTGTACTGCTTAAGCTGCAAAACATCGATTTTACTGATTTGATCTAAAGTCAAGCTTTCATATAATTTCAGGATTAACAAATTAATATTACCGCAAAAGTTGCACTTTCTTAGTTTTAGACTTAAAGTCGATTTTCTTGTAAATTGTATGTCAATTGCGGTAGCACTGTACTGCTTAAGCCGAAAAACATCGATTTTACTGATTTGATCAAAAGTCAAACTTTCATATAATTTCAGGATTAACAAATTAATATAACCGAAAAAATTGCTCTTTCTTAGATTAGACTTAAGCCGATTTTCTTGTAAATTGTATGTAAATTGCGTGAGCACTGTACTGCTTAAGCCGAAAAACATGAATTTTACTGATTTGAGCGAAAGTCAAACTTTCATATAATTTCAGGATTAACAAATTAATATAACCGAAAAAATTGCACTTTCTTAGATTTAGACTTAAAGCCGATTTTCTTGTAAATTGTATGTCAGTTGCGTGAGCACTGTACCGCTTAAGCCGAAAAACATCAATTTTACTGGCTTGCGCTAAAAACAAACTTTCATTTTATTTCAGGATTAACAATTGTATGTTAATTACTTGAGCGCTGTACCGCTTAGGCTGAAAAACATCAATTTTACTGATTTGCGCTAAAAGCAAACTTTCATTTTATTTCAGGATTAACAATTGTATGTTACTTACTTGATCGCTGTACCGCTTAAGCCGAAATGTTATTTCAGGATTAACAAATTAAAATAACCGAAAAAATTGCAATTTCTTAGGTTTAAAATTTAAGTCCATTTTCTTGTAAATTGTATGTCAACTGCGGTAGCACTGTACTGCTTAAGCCGCAAAACATCGATTTTACTGATTTGATCTAAAGTCAAACTTTCATATAATTTCAGGATTAACAAATTAATATAACCGAAAAAATTGCACTTTCTTAGATTAGACTTAAAGCCGATTTTCTTGTAAATTGTATGTCAATTGCGTGAGCACTGTACTGCTTAATCCGAAAAACATGAATTTTACTGATTTGAGCGAAAGTCAAACTTTCATATAATTTCAGGATTAACAAATTAATATAACCGAAAAAATTGCACTTTCTTAGGTTTAGACTTAAAGCCGATTTTCTTGTAAATTGTATGTCAGTTGGGTGAGCACTGTACTGCTTAAGCCGCAAAACATCGATTTTACTGATTTGATCTAAAGTCAAACTTTCATATAATTTCAGGATTAACAAATTAATATAACCGAAAAAATTGCACTTTCTTAGGTTTAGACTTAAAGCCGATTTTCTTGTAAATTGTATGTCAGTTGCGTGAGCACTGTACTGCTTAAGCTGCAAAACATCGATTTTACTGATTTGATCTAAAGTCAAGCTTTCATATAATTTCAGGATTAACAAATTAATATTACCGCAAAAGTTGCACTTTCTTAGTTTTAGACTTAAAGTCGATTTTCTTGTAAATTGTATGTCAATTGCGGTAGCACTGTACTGCTTAAGCCGAAAAACATCGATTTTACTGATTTGATCAAAAGTCAAACTTTCATATAATTTCAGGATTAACAAATTAATATAACCGAAAAAATTGCACTTTCTTAGATTAGACTTAAGCCGATTTTCTTGTAAATTGTATGTAAATTGCGTGAGCACTGTACTGCTTAAGCCGAAAAACATGAATTTTACTGATTTGAGCGAAAGTCAAACTTTCATATAATTTCAGGATTAACAAATTAATATAACCGAAAAAATTGCACTTTCTTAGATTTAGACTTAAAGCCGATTTTTTTGTAAATTGTATGTCAGTTGCGTGAGCACTGTACCGCTTAAGCCGAAAAACATCAATTTTACTGGTTTGCGCTAAAAACAAACTTTCATTTTATTTCAGGATTAACAATTGTATGTTAATTACTTGAGCGCTGTACCGCTTAGGCTGAAAAACATCAATTTTACTGATTTGCGCTAAAAGCAAACTTTCATTTTATTTCAGGATTAACAATTGTATGTTACTTACTTGATCGCTGTACCGCTTAAGCCGAAATGTTATTTCAGGATTAACAAATTAAAATAACCGAAAAAATTGCAATTTCTTAGGTTTAAAATTTAAGTCCATTTTCTTGTAAATTGTATGTCAACTGCGGTAGCACTGTACTGCTTAAGCCGCAAAACATCGATTTTACTGATTTGATCTAAAGTCAAACTTTCATATAATTTCAGGATTAACAAATTAATATAACCGAAAAAATTGCACTTTCTTAGATTAGACTTAAAGCCGATTTTCTTGTAAATTGTATGTCAATTGCGTGAGCACTGTACTGCTTAATCCGAAAAACATGAATTTTACTGATTTGAGCGAAAGTCAAACTTTCATATAATTTCAGGATTAACAAATTAATATAACCGAAAAAATTGCACTTTCTTAGGTTTAGACTTAAAGCCGATTTTCTTGTAAATTGTATGTCAGTTGGGTGAGCACTGTACTGCTTAAGCCGCAAAACATCGATTTTACTGATTTGATCTAAAGTCAAACTTTCATATAATTTCAGGATTAACAAATTAATATAACCGAAAAAATTGCACTTTCTTAAGTTTAGACTTAAAGCCGATTTTCTTGTAAATTGTATGTCAGTTGCGTGAGCACTGTACTGCTTAAGCTGCAAAACATCGATTTTACTGATTTGATCTAAAGTCAAGCTTTCTTATAATTTCAGGATTAACAAATTAATATTACCGCAAAAGTTGCACTTTCTTAGTTTTAGACTTAAAGTCGATTTTCTTGTAAATTGTATGTCAATTGCGGTAGCACTGTACTGCTTAAGCCGAAAAACATCGATTTTACTGATTTGATCAAAAGTCAAACTTTCATATAATTTCAGGATTAACAAATTAATATAACCGAAAAAATTGCACTTTCTTAGATTAGACTTAAGCCGATTTTCTTGTAAATTGTATGTAAATTGCGTGAGCACTGTACTGCTTAAGCCGAAAAACATGAATTTTACTGATTTGAGCGAAAGTCAAACTTTCATATAATTTCAGGATTAACAAATTAATATAACCGAAAAAATTTCACTTTCTTAGATTAGACTTAAAGCCGATTTTCTTGTAAATTGTATGTCAATTGCGTGAGCACTGTACTGCTTAATCCGAAAAACATGAATTTTACTGATTTGAGCGAAATTCAAACTTTCATATAATTTCAGGATTAACAAATTAATATTACCGCAAAAGTTGCACTTTCTTAGTTTTAGACTTAAAGTCGATTTTCTTGTAAATTGTATGTCAATTGCGGTTGCACTGTACTGCTTAAGCCGCAAAACATCGATTTTACTGATTTGATCTAAAGTCAAACTTTCATATAATTTCAGGATTAACAAATTAATATTACCCCAAAAGTTGCACTTTCTTAGTTTTAGACTTAAAGTCGATTTTCTTGTAAATTGTATGTCAATTGCGGTAGCTCTGTACTGCTTAAGCCGCAAAACATCGATTTTACTGATTTGGTCTAAAGTAAAACTTTCCTATAATTTCAGGATTAACAAATTAATATAACCGAAAAAATTGCACTTTCTTAGATTAGACTTAAAGCCGATTTTCTTGTAAATTGTATGTCAATTGCGTGAGCACTGTACTGCTTAATCCGAAAAACATGAATTTTACTGATTTGAGCGAAATTCAAACTTTCATATAATTTCAGGATTAACAAATTAATATAACCGAAAAAATTGCACTTTCTTAGGTTTAGACTTAAAGCCGATTTTCTTGTAAATTGTATGTCAGTTGGGTGAGCACTGTACTGCTTAAGCCGCAAAACATCGATTTTACTGATTTGATCTAAAGTCAAACTTTCATATAATTTCAGGATTAACAAATTAATATTACCCCAAAAGTTGCACTTTCTTAGTTTTAGACTTAAAGTCGATTTTCTTGTAAATTGTATGTCAATTGCGGTAGCTCTGTACTGCTTAAGCCGCAAAACATCGATTTTACTGATTTGATCTAAAGTAAAACTTTCCTATAATTTCAGGATTAACAAATTAATATAACCGAAAAAATTGCACTTTCTTAGGTTTAGACTTAAAGCCGATTTTCTTGTAAATTGTATGTCAGTTGCGTGAGCACTGTACTGCTTAAGCCGCAAAACATCGATTTTACTGATTTGATCTAAAGTCAAACTTTCATATAATTTCAGGATTAACAAATTAATATTACCGCAAAAGTTGCACTTTCTTAGTTTTAGACTTAAAGTCGATTTTCTTGTAAATTGTATGTCAATTGCGGTAGCACTGTACTGCTTAAGCCGCAAAACATCGATTTTACTGATTTGCGCTAAAAACAAACTTTCATTTTATTTCAGGATTAACAATTGTATGTTAATTACTTGAGCGCTGTGCCGCTTAGGCCGAAAAACATAAATTTTACTGATTTGCGCTAAAAGCAAACTTTCATTTTATTTCAGGATTAACAATTGTATGTTACTTACTTGATCGCTGTACCGCTTAAGCCGAAATGTTATTTCAGGATTAACAAATTAAAATAACCGAAAAAATTGCAATTTCTTAGGTTTAAAATTTAAGTCCATTTTCTTGTAAATTGTATGTCAACTGCGGTAGCACTGTACGGCTTAAGCCGCAAAACATCGATTTTACTGATTTGATCTAAAGTCAAACTTTCATATAATTTCAGGATTAACAAATTAATATTACCGCAAAAGTTGCACTTTCTTAGTTTTAGACTTAAAGTCGATTTTCTTGTAAATTGTATGTCAATTGCGGTAGCACGGTACTGCTTGAGCCGCAAAACATCGATTTTACTTATTTGATCTAAAGTCAAACTTTCATATAATTTCAGGATTAACAAATTAATATAACCGAAAAAATTGCACTTTCTTAGGTTTAGACTTAAAGCCGATTTTCTTGTAAATTGTATGTCAGTTGCGTGAGCACTGTACCTCTTAAGCCGAAAAACAAGAATTTTACTAATTTGAGGGAAAGTCAAATTATATTGTTATTGCAGGATTAACAAATTAATATCGATTTTACTGATTTGATCTAAAGTCAAACTTTCATATAATTTCAGGATTAACAAATTAATATAACCGAAAAAATTGCACTTTCTTAGTTTAGGATTTAAGTCGATTTTCTTGTACATACAATTGTCAATTGCGGGAGCATTGTACCGCTCAAGCCGAAAAACATGAATTTTACTGATTTGAACGAAAGTCAAATTATGTTGTTATTGCAGGATTAACAAATTAATATTACCGCAAACGTTGCACTTTCTTAGTTGTAGACTTAAAGTCGATTTTCTTGTAAATTCTATGTCAATTGCGGTAGCACTGTACTGCTTAAGCCGAAAAACATGAATTTTACTAAATTGAGCGAAAGTCAAATTATATTGTTATTGCAGGATTAACAAATTAATATTACCGAAAAAGTTGCACTTTTTTAGGTTTAGACTTAAAGTCGATTTTCTTGTAAATTGTATGTCAATTGCGGTAGCACTGTACTGCTTAAGCCGAAAAACATCGATTTTACTGATTTGATCAAAAGTCAAACTTTCATATAATTTCAGGATTAACAAATTAATATAACCGAAAAAATTGTACTTTCTTAGGTTTAGACTTAAAGCCGATTTTCTTGTAAATTGTATGTCAGTTGCGTGAGCACTGTAAAGCTTAAGCCGAAAAACATGAATTTTACTAATTTGAGCGAAAGTCAAATTATATTATTATTGCAGGATTAACAAATTAATATTACCGAAAAAGTTGCACTTTCTTAGGTTTAGACTTAAAGTCGATTTTCTTGTAAATTGTATGTCAATTGCGGTAGGACTGTACCGCTTAAGCCGAAAAACATGACTTTTATTGATTTGAGCGAAAGTCCAATTATATTGCTATTGCAGAGTTGACAAATTAATATAACCGAAAAAATTGCACTTTCTTAGATGTAGACTTAAAGCCGATTTTCTTGTAAAATGTATATCAGTTGCTTGAGGACTGTACTGCTTACTCCGAAAAACATCAATTTTACTGGTTTGAGCGAAAGTCAAATTATATTGTTATTGCAGAATTGACATATTCATATAACCGAAAAAATTGCACTTTCATAGATTTAGACTTAAAGCCGATTTTCTTGTAAATTGTATGTCAGTTGCGTGAGCACTGTACCGCTTAAGCCGAAAAACATCAATTTTTTTGATTTGCGCTAAAAACAAACTTTCATTTTATTTCAGGATTAACAATTGTATGTTAATTACTTGAGCGCTGTACCGCTTAGGCCGAAAAACATCAATTTTACTGATTTGCGCTAAAAGAAAACTTTCATTTTATTTCAGGATTAACAATTGTATGTTACTTACTTGATCGCTGTACCGCTTAAGCCGAAATGTTATTTCAGGATTAACAAATTAAAATAACCGAAAAAATTGCAATTTCTTAGGTTTAAAATTTAAGTCCATTTTCTTGTAAATTGTATGTCAACTGCGGTAGCACTGTACTGTTTAAGCCGCAAAACATCGATTTTACTGTTTTGATCTAAAGTCAAACTTTCATATAATTTCAGGATTAACAAATTAATATAACCGAAAAAATTGCACTTTCTTAGATTAGACTTAAAGCCGATTTTCTTGTAAATTGTATGTCAATTGCGTGAGCACTGTACTGCTTAAGCCGAAAAACATGAATTTTACTGATTTGAGCGAAAGTCAAATTATATTGTTATTGCAGGATTAACAAATTAATATTACCGCAAAAGTTGCACTTTCTTAGTTTTAGACTTAAAGTCGATTTTCTTGTAAATTGTATATCAATTGCGGTAGCACTGTACTGCTTAAGCCGCAAAACATCGATTTTACTGATTTGATCTAAAGTCAAACTTTCATATAATTTCAGGATTAAAAAATTAATATAACCGAAAAAATTGCACTTTCTTAGATTAGACTTAAAGCCGATTTTCTTGTAAATTGTATATCAGTTGCGTGAGCATTGTACTGCTTAAGCCGAAAAACATGAATTTTACTGATTTGAGCGAAAGTCAAATTATGTTGTTATTGCAGGATTAACAAATTAGTATTACCGCAAAAGTTGCACTTTCTTAGTTTTAGACTTAAAGGCGATTTTCTTTTAAATTGTATATCAATTGCGGTAGCACTGTACTGCTTAAGCCGCAAAACAGCCATTTTACTGATTTGATCTAAAGTCAAACTTTCATATAATTTCAGGATTAACAAATTAATATAACCGAAAAAATTGCACTTTCTTAGATTAGACTTAAAGTCGATTTTCTTGTAAATTGTATGTCAATTGCGGGAGCATTGTACCGCTCAAGCCGAAAAACATGAATTTTACTGATTTGAACGAAAGTCAAATTATGTTGTTATTGCAGGATTAACAAATTAATATTACCGCAAACGTTGCACTTTCTTAGTTGTAGACTTAAAGTCGATTTTCTTGTAAATTCTATGTCAATTGCGGTAGCACTGTACTGCTTAAGCCGAAAAACATGAATTTTACTAAATTGAGCGAAAGTCAAATTATATTGTTATTGCAGGATTAACAAATTAATATTACCGAAAAAGTTGCACTTTCTTAGGTTTAGACTTAAAGTCGATTTTCTTGTAAATTGTATGTCAATTGCGGTAGCACTGTACTGCTTAAGCCGAAAAACATCGATTTTACTGATTTGATCAAAAGTCAAACTTTCATATAATTTCAGGATTAACAAATTAATATAACCGAAAAAATTGCACTTTCTTAGGTTTAGACTTAAAGCCGATTTTCTTGTAAATTGTATGTCAGTTGCGTGAGCACTGTAAAGCTTAAGCCGAAAAACATGAATTTTACTAATTTGAGCGAAAGTCAAATTATATTATTATTGCAGGATTAACAAATTAATATTACCGAAAAAGTTGCACTTTCTTAGGTTTAGACTTAAAGTCGATTTTCTTGTAAATTGTATGTCAATTGCGGTAGGACTGTACCGCTTAAGCCGAAAAACATGACTTTTATTGATTTGAGCGAAAGTCCAATTATATTGCTATTGCAGAGTTGACAAATTAATATAACCGAAAAAATTGCACTTTCGTAGATGTAGACTTAAAGCCGATTTTCTTGTAAAATGTATATCAGTTGCTTGAGGACTGTACTGCTTACTCCGAAAAACATCAATTTTACTGGTTTGAGCGAAAGTCAAATTATATTGTTATTGCAGAATTGACATATTCATATAACCGAAAAAATTGCACTTTCATAGATTTAGACTTAAAGCCGATTTTCTTGTAAATTGTATGTCAGTTGCGTGAGCACTGTACCGCTTAAGCCGAAAAACATCAATTTTTTTGATTTGCGCTAAAAACAAACTTTCATTTTATTTCAGGATTAACAATTGTATGTTAATTACTTGAGCGCTGTACCGCTTAGGCCGAAAAACATCAATTTTACTGATTTGCGCTAAAAGAAAACTTTCATTTTATTTCAGGATTAACAATTGTATGTTACTTACTTGATCGCTGTACCGCTTAAGCCGAAATGTTATTTCAGGATTAACAAATTAAAATAACCGAAAAAATTGCAATTTCTTAGGTTTAAAATTTAAGTTCATTTTCTTGTAAATTGTATGTCAACTGCGGTAGCACTGTACTGCTTAAGCCCCAAAACATCGATTTTACTGATTTGATCTAAAGTCAAACTTTCATATAATTTCAGGATTAACAAATTAATATAACCGAAAAAATTGCACTTTCTTAGGTTTAGACTTAAAGCCGATTTTCTTGTAAATTGTATGTCAGTTGCGTGAGCACTGTACTGCTTAAGCTGCAAAACATCGATTTTACTGATTTGATCTAAAATCAAGCTTTCATATAATTTCAGGATTAACAAATTAATATTACCGCAAAAGTTGCACTTTCTTAGTTTTAGACTTAAAGTCGATTTTCTTGTAAATTGTATGTCAATTGCGGTAGCACTGTACTGCTTAAGCCGAAAAACATCGATTTTACTGATTTGATCAAAAGTCAAACTTTCATATAATTTCAGGATTAACAAATTAATATAACCGAAAAAATTGCACTTTCTTAGATTAGACTTAAGCCGATTTTCTTGTAAATTGTATGTAAATTGCGTGAGCACTGTACTGCTTAAGCCGAAAAACATGAATTTTACTGATTTGAGCGAAAGTCAAACTTTCATATAATTTCAGGATTAACAAATTAATATAACCGAAAAAATTGCACTTTCTTAGATTTAGACTTAAAGCCGATTTTCTTGTAAATTGTATGTCAGTTGCGTGAGCACTGTACCGCTTAAGCCGAAAAACATCAATTTTACTGGTTTGCGCTAAAAACAAACTTTGATTTTATTTCAGGATTAACAATTGTATGTTAATTACTTGAGCGCTGTACCGCTTAGGCTGAAAAACATCAATTTTACTGATTTGCGCTAAAAGCAAACTTTCATTTTATTTCAGGATTACCAATTGTATGTTACTTACTTGATCGCTGTACCGCTTAAGCCGAAATGTTATTTCAGGATTAACAAATTAAAATAACCGAAAAAATTGCAATTTCTTAGGTTTAAAATTTAAGTCCATTTTCTTGTAAATTGTATGTCAACTGCGGTAGCTCTGTACTGCTTAAGCCGCAAAACATCGATTTTACTGATTTGATCTAAAGTAAAACTTTCCTATAATTTCAGGATTAACAAATTAATATAACCGAAAAAATTGCACTTTCTTAGATTAGACTTAAGCCGATTTTCTTGTAAATTATATGTAAATTGCGTGAGCACTGTACTGCTTAAGCCGAAAAACATGAATTTTACTGATTTGAGCGAAAGTCAAACTTTCATATAATTTCAGGATTAACAAATTAATATAACCGAAAAAATTGCACTTTCTTAGATTTAGACTTAAAGCCGATTTTCTTGTAAATTGTATGTCAGTTGCGTGAGCACTGTACTGCTTAAGCTGCAAAACATCGATTTTACTGATTTGATCTAAAGTCAAGCTTTCATATAATTTCAGGATTAACAAATTAATATTACCGCAAAAGTTGCACTTTCTTAGTTTTAGACTTAAAGTCGATTTTCTTGTAAATTGTATGTCAATTGCGGTAGCACTGTACTGCTTAAGCCGAAAAACATCGATTTTACTGATTTGATCAAAAGTCAAACTTTCATATAATTTCAGGATTAACAAATTAATATAACCGAAAAAATTGCACTTTCTTAGATTAGACTTAAGCCGATTTTCTTGTAAATTGTATGTAAATTGCGTGAGCACTGTACTGCTTAAGCCGAAAAACATGAATTTTACTGATTTGAGCGAAAGTCAAACTTTCATATAATTTCAGGATTAACAAATTAATATAACCGAAAAAATTTCACTTTCTTAGATTAGACTTAAAGCCGATTTTCTTGTAAATTGTATGTCAATTGCGTGAGCACTGTACTGCTTAATCCGAAAAACATGAATTTTACTGATTTGAGCGAAATTCAAACTTTCATATAATTTCAGGATTAACAAATTAATATTACCGCAAAAGTTGCACTTTCTTAGTTTTAGACTTAAAGTCGATTTTCTTGTAAATTGTATGTCAATTGCGGTTGCACTGTACTGCTTAAGCCGCAAAACATCGATTTTACTGATTTGATCTAAAGTCAAACTTTCATATAATTTCAGGATTAACAAATTAATATTACCCCAAAAGTTGCACTTTCTTAGTTTTAGACTTAAAGTCGATTTTCTTGTAAATTGTATGTCAATTGCGGTAGCTCTGTACTGCTTAAGCCGCAAAACATCGCTTTTACTGATTTGATCTAAAGTAAAACTTTCCTATAATTTCAGGATTAACAAATTAATATAACCGAAAAAATTGCACTTTCTTAGGTTTAGACTTAAAGCCGATTTTCTTGTAAATTGTATGTCAGTTGCGTGAGCACTGTACTGCTTAAGCCGCAAAACATCGATTTTACTGATTTGATCTAAAGTCAAACTTTCATATAATTTCAGGATTAACAAATTAATATAACCGAAAAAATTTCACTTTCTTAGATTAGACTTAAAGCCGATTTTCTTGTAAATTGTATGTCAATTGCGTGAGCACTGTACTGCTTAATCCGAAAAACATGAATTTTACTGATTTGAGCGAAATTCAAACTTTCATATAATTTCAGGATTAACAAATTAATATAACCGAAAAAATTGCACTTTCTTAGGTTTAGACTTAAAGCCGATTTTCTTGTAAATTGTATGTCAGTTGGGTGAGCACTGTACTGCTTAAGCCGCAAAACATCGATTTTACTGATTTGATCTAAAGTCAAACTTTCATATAATTTCAGGATTAACAAATTAATATTACCCCAAAAGTTGCACTTTCTTAGTTTTAGACTTAAAGTCGATTTTGTTGTAAATTGTATGTCAATTGCGGTAGCTCTGTACTGCTTAAGCCGCAAAACATCGATTTTACTGATTTGATCTAAAGTAAAACTTTCCTATAATTTCAGGATTAACAAATTAATATAACCGAAAAAATTGCACTTTCTTAGGTTTAGACTTAAAGCCGATTTTCTTGTAAATTGTATGTCAGTTGCGTGAGCACTGTACTGCTTAAGCCGCAAAACATCGATTTTACTGATTTGATCTAAAGTCAAACTTTCATATAATTTCAGGATTAACAAATTAATATTACCGCAAAAGTTGCACTTTCTTAGTTTTAGACTTAAAGTCGATTTTCTTGTAAATTGTATGTCAATTGCGGTAGCACTGTACTGCTTAAGCCGCAAAACATCGATTTTACTGATTTGCGCTAAAAACAAACTTTCATTTTATTTCAGGATTAACAATTGTATGTTAATTACTTGAGCGCTGTGCCGCTTAGGCCGAAAAACATAAATTTTACTGATTTGCGCTAAAAGCAAACTTTCATTTTATTTCAGGATTAACAATTGTATGTTACTTACTTGATCGCTGTACCGCTTAAGCCGAAATGTTATTTCAGGATTAACAAATTAAAATAACCGAAAAAATTGCAATTTCTTAGGTTTAAAATTTAAGTCCATTTTCTTGTAAATTGTATGTCAACTGCGGTAGCACTGTACTGCTTAAGCCGCAAAACATCGATTTTACTGATTTGATCTAAAGTCAAACTTTCATATAATTTCAGGATTAACAAATTAATATTACCGCAAAAGTTGCACTTTCTTAGTTTTAGACTTAAAGTCGATTTTCTTGTAAATTGTATGTCAATTGCGGTAGCACGGTACTGCTTGAGCCGCAAAACATCGATTTTACTTATTTGATCTAAAGTCAAACTTTCATATAATTTCAGGATTAACAAATTAATATAACCGAAAAAATTGCACTTTCTTAGGTTTAGACTTAAAGCCGATTTTCTTGTAAATTGTATGTCAGTTGCGTGAGCACTGTACCGCTTAAGCCGAAAAACAAGAATTTTACTAATTTGAGGGAAAGTCAAATTATATTGTTATTGCAGGATTAACAAATTAATATCGATTTTACTGATTTGATCTAAAGTCAAACTTTCATATAATTTCAGGATTAACAAATTAATATAACCGAAAAAATTGCACTTTCTTAGATTAGACTTAAAGTCGATTTTCTTGTAAATTGTATGTCAATTGCGGGAGCATTGTACCGCTCAAGCCGAAAAACATGAATTTTACTGATTTGAACGAAAGTCAAATTATGTTGTTATTGCAGGATTAACAAATTAATATTACCGCAAACGTTGCACTTTCTTAGTTGTAGACTTAAAGTCGATTTTCTTGTAAATTCTATGTCAATTGCGGTAGCACTGTACTGCTTAAGCCGAAAAACATGAATTTTACTAAATTGAGCGAAAGTCAAATTATATTGTTATTGCAGGATTAACAAATTAATATTACCGAAAAAGTTGCACTTTCTTAGATTAGACTTAAAGTCGATTTTCTTGTAAATTGTATGTCAATTGCGGTAGCACTGTACTGCTTAAGCCGAAAAACATCGATTTTACTGATTTGATCAAAAGTCAAACTTTCATATAATTTCAGGATTAACAAATTAATATAACCGAAAAAATTGCACTTTCTTAGGTTTAGACTTAAAGCCGATTTTCTTGTAAATTGTATGTCAGTTGCGTGAGCACTGTAAAGCTTAAGCCGAAAAACATGAATTTTACTAATTTGAGCGAAAGTCAAATTATATTATTATTGCAGGATTAACAAATTAATATTACCGAAAAAGTTGCACTTTCTTAGGTTTAGACTTAAAGTCGATTTTCTTGTAAATTGTATGTCAATTGCGGTAGGACTGTACCGCTTAAGCCGAAAAACATGACTTTTATTGATTTGAGCGAAAGTCCAATTATATTGCTATTGCAGAGTTGACAAATTAATATAACCGAAAAAATTGCACTTTCTTAGATGTAGACTTAAAGCCGATTTTCTTGTAAAATGTATATCAGTTGCTTGAGGACTGTACTGCTTACTCCGAAAAACATCAATTTTACTGGTTTGAGCGAAAGTCAAATTATATTGTTATTGCAGAATTGACATATTCTTATAACCGAAAAAATTGCACTTTCATAGATTTAGACTTAAAGCCGATTTTCTTGTAAATTGTATGTCAGTTGCGTGAGCACTGTACCGCTTAAGCCGAAAAACATCAATTTTTTTGATTTGCGCTAAAAACAAACTTTCATTTTATTTCAGGATTAACAATTGTATGTTAATTACTTGAGCGCTGTACCGCTTAGGCCGAAAAACATCAATTTTACTGATTTGCGCTAAAAGAAAACTTTCATTTTATTTCAGGATTAACAATTGTATGTTACTTACTTGATCGCTGTACCGCTTAAGCCGAAATGTTATTTCAGGATTAACAAATTAAAATAACCGAAAAAATTGCAATTTCTTAGGTTTAAAATTTAAGTCCATTTTCTTGTAGATTGTATGTCAACTGCGGTAGCACTGTACTGCTTAAGCCGCAAAACATCGATTTTACTGTTTTGATCTAAAGTCAAACTTTCATATAATTTCAGGATTAACAAATTAATATAACCGAAAAAATTGCACTTTCTTAGATTAGACTTAAAGCCGATTTTCTTGTAAATTGTATGTCAATTGCGTGAGCACTGTACTGCTTAAGCCGAAAAACATGAATTTTACTGATTTGAGCGAAAGTCAAATTATATTGTTATTGCAGGATTAACAAATTAATATTACCGCAAAAGTTGCACTTTCTTAGTTTTAGACTTAAAGTCGATTTTCTTGTAAATTGTATATCAATTGCGGTAGCACTGTACTGCTTAAGCCGCAAAACATCGATTTTACTGATTTGATCTAAAGTCAAACTTTCATATAATTTCAGAATTAAAAAATTAATATAACCGAAAAAATTGCACTTTCTTAGATTAGACTTAAAGCCGATTTTCTTGTAAATTGTATATCAGTTGCGTGAGCATTGTACTGCTTAAGCCGAAAAACATGAATTTTACTGATTTGAGCGAAAGTCAAATTATGTTGTTATTGCAGGATTAACAAATTAGTATTACCGCAAAAGTTGCACTTTCTTAGTTTTAGACTTAAAGGCGATTTTCTTTTAAATTGTATATCAATTGCGGTAGCACTGTACTGCTTAAGCCGCAAAACAGCCATTTTACTGATTTGATCTAAAGTCAAACTTTCATATAATTTCAGGATTAACAAATTAATATTACCGCAAAAGTTGCACTTTCTTAGTTTTAGACTTAAAGTCGATTTTCTTGTAAATTGTATATCAATTGCGGTAGCACTGTACTGCTTAAGCCGCAAAACATCGATTTTACTGATTTGATCTAAAGTCAAACTTTCATATAATTTCAGAATTAAAAAATTAATATAACCGAAAAAATTGCACTTTCTTAGATTAGACTTAAAGTCGATTTTCTTGTAAATTGTATGTCAATTGCGGGAGCATTGTACCGCTCAAGCCGAAAAACATGAATTTTACTGATTTGAACGAAAGTCAAATTATGTTGTTATTGCAGGATTAACAAATTAATATTACCGCAAACGTTGCACTTTCTTAGTTGTAGACTTAAAGTCGATTTTCTTGTAAATTCTATGTCAATTGCGGTAGCACTGTACTGCTTAAGCCGAAAAACATGAATTTTACTAAATTGAGCGAAAGTCAAATTATATTGTTATTGCAGGATTAACAAATTAATATTACCGAAAAAGTTGCACTTTCTTAGTTTTAGACTTAAAGTCGATTTTCTTGTAAATTGTATGTCAATTGCGGTAGCACTGTACTGCTTAAGCCGAAAAACATCGATTTTACTGATTTGATCAAAAGTCAAACTTTCATATAATTTCAGGATTAACAAATTAATATAACCGAAAAAATTGCACTTTCTTAGGTTTAGACTTAAAGCCGATTTTCTTGTAAATTGTATGTCAGTTGCGTGAGCACTGTAAAGCTTAAGCCGAAAAACATGAATTTTACTAATTTGAGCGAAAGTCAAATTATATTATTATTGCAGGATTAACAAATTAATATTACCGAAAAAGTTGCACTTTCTTAGGTTTAGACTTAAAGTCGATTTTCTTGTAAATTGTATGTCAATTGCGGTAGGACTGTACCGCTTAAGCCGAAAAACACGACTTTTATTGATTTGAGCGAAAGTCCAATTATATTGCTATTGCAGAGTTGACAAATTAATATAACCGAAAAAATTGCACTTTCGTAGATGTAGACTTAAAGCCGATTTTCTTGTAAAATGTATATCAGTTGCTTGAGGACTGTACTGCTTACTCCGAAAAACATCAATTTTACTGGTTTGAGCGAAAGTCAAATTATATTGTTATTGCAGAATTGACATATTCATATAACCGAAAAAATTGCACTTTCATAGATTTAGACTTAAAGCCGATTTTCTTGTAAATTGTATGTCAGTTGCGTGAGCACTGTACCGCTTAAGCCGAAAAACATCAATTTTTTTGATTTGCGCTAAAAACAAACTTTCATTTTATTTCAGGATTAACAATTGTATGCTAATTACTTGAGCGCTGTACCGCTTAGGCCGAAAAACATCAATTTTACTGATTTGCGCTAAAAGAAAACTTTCATTTTATTTCAGGATTAACAATTGTATGTTACTTACTTGATCGCTGTACCGCTTAAGCCGAAATGTTATTTCAGGATTAACAAATTAAAATAACCGAAAAAATTGCAATTTCTTAGGTTTAAAATTTAAGTCCATTTTCTTGTAAATTGTATGTCAACTGCGGTAGCACTGTACTGCTTAAGCCGCAAAACATCGATTTTACTGTTTTGATCTAAAGTCAAACTTTCATATAATTTCAGGATTAACAAATTAATATAACCGAAAAAATTGCACTTTCTTAGATTAGACTTAAAGCCGATTTTCTTGTAAATTGTATGTCAATTGCGTGAGCACTGTACTGCTTAGGCCGAAAAACATGAATTTTACTGATTTGAGCGAAAGTCAAATTATATTGTTATTGCAGGATTAACAAATTAATATTACCGCAAAAGTTGCACTTTCTTAGTTTTAGACTTAAAGTCGATTTTCTTGTAAATTGTATATCAATTGCGGTAGCACTGTACTGCTTAAGCCGCAAAACATCGATTTTACTGATTTGATCTAAAGTCAAACTTTCATATAATTTCAGGATTAAAAAATTAATATAACCGAAAAAATTGCACTTTCTTAGATTAGACTTAAAGCCGATTTTCTTGTAAATTGTATATCAGTTGCGTGAGCATTGTACTGCTTAAGCCGAAAAACATGAATTTTACTGATTTGAGCGAAAGTCAAATTATGTTGTTATTGCAGGATTAACAAATTAGTATTACCGCAAAAGTTGCACTTTCTTAGTTTTAGACTTAAAGGCGATTTTCTTTTAAATTGTATATCAATTGCGGTAGCACTGTACTGCTTAAGCCGCAAAACAGCCATTTTACTGATTTGATCTAAAGTCAAACTTTTATATAATTTCAGGATTAACAAATTAATATAACCGAAAAAATTGCACTTTCTTAGATTAGACTTAAAGTCGATTTTCTTGTAAATTGTATGTCAATTGCGGTAGCACTGTACTGCTTAAGCCGAAAAACATCGATTTTACTGATTTGATCAAAAGTCAAACTTTCATATAATTTCAGGATTAACAAATTAATATAACCGAAAAAATTGCACTTTCTTAGGTTTAGACTTAAAGCCGATTTTCTTGTAAATTGTATGTCAGTTGCGTGAGCACTGTAAAGCTTAAGCCGAAAAACATGAATTTTACTAATTTGAGCGAAAGTCAAATTATATTATTATTGCAGGATTAACAAATTAATATTACCGAAAAAGTTGCACTTTCTTAGGTTTAGACTTAAAGTCGATTTTCTTGTAAATTGTATGTCAATTGCGGTAGGACTGTACCGCTTAAGCCGAAAAACATGACTTTTATTGATTTGAGCGAAAGTCCAATTATATTGCTATTGCAGAGTTGACAAATTAATATAACCGAAAAAATTGCACTTTCGTAGATGTAGACTTAAAGCCGATTTTCTTGTAAAATGTATATCAGTTGCTTGAGGACTGTACTGCTTACTCCGAAAAACATCAATTTTACTGGTTTGAGCGAAAGTCAAATTATATTGTTATTGCAGAATTGACATATTCATATAACCGAAAAAATTGCACTTTCATAGATTTAGACTTAAAGCCGATTTTCTTGTAAATTGTATGTCAGTTGCGTGAGCAATGTACCGCTTAAGCCGAAAAACATCAATTTTTTTGATTTGCGCTAAAAACAAACTTTCATTTTATTTCAGGATTAACAATTGTATGCTAATTACTTGAGCGCTGTACCGCTTAGGCCGAAAAACATCAATTTTACTGATTTGCGCTAAAAGAAAACTTTCATTTTATTTCAGGATTAACAATTGTATGTTACTTACTTGATCGCTGTACCGCTTAAGCCGAAATGTTATTTCAGGATTAACAAATTAAAATAACCGAAAAAATTGCAATTTCTTAGGTTTAAAATTTAAGTCCATTTTCTTGTAAATTGTATGTCAACTGCGGTAGCACTGTACTGCTTAAGCCGCAAAACATCGATTTTACTGTTTTGATCTAAAGTCAAACTTTCATATAATTTCAGGATTAACAAATTAATATAACCGAAAAAATTGCACTTTCTTAGATTAGACTTAAAGCCGATTTTCTTGTAAATTGTATGTCAATTGCGTGAGCACTGTACTGCTTAGGCCGAAAAACATGAATTTTACTGATTTGAGCGAAAGTCAAATTATATTGTTATTGCAGGATTAACAAATTAATATTACCGCAAAAGTTGCACTTTCTTAGTTTTAGACTTAAAGTCGATTTTCTTGTAAATTGTATATCAATTGCGGTAGCACTGTACTGCTTAAGCCGCAAAACATCGATTTTACTGATTTGATCTAAAGTCAAACTTTCATATAATTTCAGGATTAAAAAATTAATATAACCGAAAAAATTGCACTTTCTTAGATTAGACTTAAAGCCGATTTTCTTGTAAATTGTATATCAGTTGCGTGAGCATTGTACTGCTTAAGCCGAAAAACATGAATTTTACTGATTTGAGCGAAAGTCAAATTATGTTGTTATTGCAGGATTAACAAATTAGTATTACCGCAAAAGTTGCACTTTCTTAGTTTTAGACTTAAAGGCGATTTTCTTTTAAATTGTATATCAATTGCGGTAGCACTGTACTGCTTAAGCCGCAAAACAGCCATTTTACTGATTTGATCTAAAGTCAAACTTTTATATAATTTCAGGATTAACAAATTAATATAACCGAAAAAATTGCACTTTCTTAGATTAGACTTAAAGTCGATTTTCTTGTAAATTGTATGTCAATTGCGGGAGCATTGTACCGCTCAAGCCGAAAAACATGAATTTTACTGATTTGAACGAAAGTCAAATTATGTTGTTATTGCAGGATTAACAAATTAATATTACCGCAAACGTTGCACTTTCTTAGTTGTAGACTTAAAGTCGATTTTCTTGTAAATTCTATGTCAATTGCGGTAGCACTGTACTGCTTAAGCCGAAAAACATGAATTTTACTAAATTGAGCGAAAGTCAAATTATATTGTTATTGCAGGATTAACAAATTAATATTACCGAAAAAGTTGCACTTTCTTAGGTTTAGACTTAAAGTCGATTTTCTTGTAAATTGTATGTCAATTGCGGTAGCACTGTACTGCTTAAGCCGAAAAACATCGATTTTACTGATTTGATCAAAAGTCAAACTTTCATATAATTTCAGGATTAACAAATTAATATAACCGAAAAAATTGCACTTTCATAGATTTAGACTTAAAGCCGATTTTCTTGTAAATTGTATGTCAGTTGCGTGAGCACTGTACTGCTTAAGCCGCAAAACATCGATTTTACTGATTTGATCTAAAGTCAAACTTTCATATAATTTCAGGATTAACAAATTAATATAACCGAAAAAATTGCACTTTCTTAGTTTTAGACTTAAAGCCGATTTTCTTGTAAATTGTATGTCAATTGCGTGAGCACTGTACTGCTTAATTAGAAAAACATGAATTTTACTGATTTGAGCGAAATTCAAACTTTCATATAATTTCAGGATTAACAAATTAATATAACCGAAAAAATTGCACTTTCTTAGGTTTAGACTTAAAGCCGATTTTCTTGTAAATTGTATGTCAGTTGGGTGAGCACTGTACTGCTTAAGCCGCAAAACATCGATTTTACTGATTTGATCTAAAGTCAAACTTTCATATAATTTCAGGATTAACAAATTAATATTACCCCAAAAGTTGCACTTTCTTAGTTTTAGACTTAAAGTCGATTTTCTTGTAAATTGTATGTCAATTGCGGTAGCTCTGTACTGCTTAAGCCGCAAAACATCGATTTTACTGATTTGATCTAAAGTAAAACTTTCCTATAATTTCAGGATTAACAAATTAATATAACCGAAAAAATTGCACTTTCTTAGGTTTAGACTTAAAGCCGATTTTCTTGTAAATTGTATGTCAGTTGCGTGAGCACTGTACTGCTTAAGCCGCAAAACATCGATTTTACTGATTTGATCTAAAGTCAAACTTTCATATAATTTCAGGATTAACAAATTAATATTACCGCAAAAGTTGCACTTTCTTAGTTTTAGACTTAAAGTCGATTTTCTTGTAAATTGTATGTCAATTGCGGTAGCACTGTACTGCTTAAGCCGCAAAACATCGATTTTACTGATTTGCGCTAAAAACAAACTTTCATTTTATTTCAGGATTAACAATTGTATGTTAATTACTTGAGCGCTGTGCCGCTTAGGCCGAAAAACATAAATTTTACTGATTTGCGCTAAAAGCAAACTTTCATTTTATTTCAGGATTAACAATTGTATGTTACTTACTTGATCGCTGTACCGCTTAAGCCGAAATGTTATTTCAGGATTAACAAATTAAAATAACCGAAAAAATTGCAATTTCTTAGGTTTAAAATTTAAGTCCATTTTCTTGTAAATTGTATGTCAACTGCGGTAGCACTGTACTGCTTAAGCCGCAAAACATCGATTTTACTGATTTGATCTAAAGTCAAACTTTCATATAATTTCAGGATTAACAAATTAATATTACCGCAAAAGTTGCACTTTCTTAGTTTTAGACTTAAAGTCGATTTTCTTGTAAATTGTATGTCAATTGCGGTAGCACGGTACTGCTTGAGCCGCAAAACATCGATTTTACTTATTTGATCTAAAGTCAAACTTTCATATAATTTCAGGATTAACAAATTAATATAACCGAAAAAATTGCACTTTCTTAGGTTTAGACTTAAAGCCGATTTTCTTGTAAATTGTATGTCAGTTGCGTGAGCACTGTACCGCTTAAGCCGAAAAACAAGAATTTTACTAATTTGAGGGAAAGTCAAATTATATTGTTATTGCAGGATTAACAAATTAATATCGATTTTACTGATTTGATCTAAAGTCAAACTTTCATATAATTTCAGGATTAACAAATTAATATAACCGAAAAAATTGCACTTTCTTAGATTAAACTTAAAGTCGATTTTCTTGTAAATTGTATGTCAATTGCGGGAGCATTGTACCGCTCAAGCCGAAAAACATGAATTTTACTGATTTGAACGAAAGTCAAATTATGTTGTTATTGCAGGATTAACAAATTAATATTACCGCAAACGTTGCACTTTCTTAGTTGTAGACTTAAAGTCGATTTTCTTGTAAATTCTATGTCAATTGCGGTAGCACTGTACTGCTTAAGCCGAAAAACATGAATTTTACTAAATTGAGCGAAAGTCAAATTATTTTGTTATTGCAGGATTAACAAATTAATATTACCGAAAAAGTTGCACTTTCTTAGGTTTAGACTTAAAGTCGATTTTCTTGTAAAATGTATGTCAATTGCGGTAGCACTTTACTGCTTAAGCCGAAAAACATCGATTTTACTGATTTGATCAAAAGTCAAACTTTCATATAATTTCAGGATTAACAAATTAATATAACCGAAAAAATTGCACTTTCTTAGGTTTAGACTTAAAGCCGATTTTCTTGTAAATTGTATGTCAGTTGCGTGAGCACTGTAAAGCTTAAGCCGAAAAACATGAATTTTACTAATTTGAGCGAAAGTCAAATTATATTATTATTGCAGGATTAACAAATTAATATTACCGAAAAAGTTGCACTTTCTTAGGTTTAGACTTAAAGTCGATTTTCTTGTAAATTGTATGTCAATTGCGGTAGGACTGTACCGCTTAAGCCGAAAAACATGACTTTTATTGATTTGAGCGAAAGTCCAATTATATTGCTATTGCAGAGTTGACAAATTAATATAACCGAAAAAATTGCACTTTCTTAGATGTAGACTTAAAGCCGATTTTCTTGTAAAATGTACATCAGTTGCTTGAGGACTGTACTGCTTACTCCGAAAAACATCAATTTTACTGGTTTGAGCGAAAGTCAAATTATATTGTTATTGCAGAATTGACATATTCATATAACCGAAAAAATTGCACTTTCATAGATTTAGACTTAAAGCCGATTTTCTTGTAAATTGTATGTCAGTTGCGTGAGCACTGTACCGCTTAAGCCGAAAAACATCAATTTTTTTGATTTGCGCTAAAAACAAACTTTCATTTTATTTCAGGATTAACAATTGTATGTTAATTACTTGAGCGCTGTACCGCTTAGGCCGAAAAACATCAATTTTACTGATTTGCGCTAAAAGAAAACTTTCATTTTATTTCAGGATTAACAATTGTATGTTACTTACTTGATCGCTGTACCGCTTAAGCCGAAATGTTATTTCAGGATTAACAAATTAAAATAACCGAAAAAATTGCAATTTCTTAGGTTTAAAATTTAAGTCCATTTTCTTGTAAATTGTATGTCAACTGCGGTAGCACTGTACTGCTTTAGCCGCAAAACATCGATTTTACTGTTTTGATCTAAAGTCAAACTTTCATATAATTTCAGGATTAACAAATTAATATAACCGAAAAAATTGCACTTTCTTAGATTAGACTTAAAGCCGATTTTCTTGTAAATTGTATGTCAATTGCGTGAACACTGTACTGCTTAAGCCGAAAAACATGAATTTTACTCATTTGAGCGAAAGTCAAATTATATTGTTATTGCAGGATTAACAAATTAATATTACCGCAAAAGTTGCACTTTCTTAGTTTTAGACTTAAAGTCGATTTTCTTGTAAATTGTATATCAATTGCGGTAGCACTGTACTGCTTAAGCCGCAAAACATCGATTTTACTGATTTGATCTAAAGTCAAACTTTCATATAATTTCAGGATTAAAAAATTAATATAACCGAAAAAATTACACTTTCTTAGATTAGACTTAAAGCCGATTTTCTTGTAAATTGTATATCAGTTGCGTGAGCATTGTACTGCTTAAGCCGAAAAACATGAATTTTACTGATTTGAGCGAAAGTCAAATTATGTTGTTATTGCAGGATTAACAAATTAGTATTACCGCAAAAGTTGCACTTTCTTAGTTTTAGACTTAAAGGCGATTTTCTTTTAAATTGTATATCAATTGCGGTAGCACTGTACTGCTTAAGCCGCAAAACAGCCATTTTACTGATTTGATCTAAAGTCAAACTTTCATATAATTTCAGGATTAACAAATTAATATAACCGAAAAAATTGCACTTTCTTAGATTAGACTTAAAGTCGATTTTCTTGTAAATTGTATGTCAATTGCGGGAGCATTGTACCGCTCAAGCCGAAAAACATGAATTTTACTGATTTGAACGAAAGTCAAATTATGTTGTTATTGCAGGATTAACAAATTAATATTACCGCAAACGTTGCACTTTCTTAGTTGTAGACTTAAAGTCGATTTTCTTGTAAATTCTATGTCAATTGCGGTAGCACTGTACTGCTTCAGCCGAAAAACATGAATTTTACTAAATTGAGCGAAAGTCAAATTATATTGTTATTGCAGGATTAACAAATTAATATTACCGAAAAAGTTGCACTTTCTTAGGTTTAGACTTAAAGTCGATTTTCTTGTAAATTGTATGTCAATTGCGGTAGCACTGTACTGCTTAAGCCGAAAAACATCGATTTTACTGATTTGATCAAAAGTCAAACTTTCATATAATTTCAGGATTAACAAATTAATATTACCGAAAAAGTTGCACTTTCTTAGGTTTAGACTTAAAGTCGATTTTCTTGTAAATTGTATGTCAATTGCGGTAGGACTGTACCGCTTAAGCCGAAAAACATGACTTTTATTGATTTGAGCGAAAGTCCAATTATATTGCTATTGCAGAGTTGACATATTCATATAACCGAAAAAATTGCACTTTCATAGATTTAGACTTAAAGCCGATTTTCTTGTAAATTGTATGTCAGTTGCGTGAGCACTGTACCGCTTAAGCCGAAAAACATCAATTTTTTTGATTTGATCTAAAGTCAAACTTTCATATAATTTCAGGAATAACAAATTAATATAACCGAAAAAATTGCACTTTCTTAGATTTGACTTAAAGCCGATTTTCTTGTAAATTGTATGTCAATTGCGTGAGCACTGTACTGCTTAAGCCGCAAAACATCGATTTTACTGTTTTGATCTAAAGTCAAACTTTCATATAATTTCAGGAATAACAAATTAATATAACCGAAAAAATTGCACTTTCTTAGATTAGACTTAAAGCCGATTTTCTTGTAAATTGTATGTCAATTGCGTGAGCACTGTACTGCTTAAGCCGAAAAACATGAATTTTACTGATTTGAGCGAAAGTCAAATTATATTGTTATTGCAGGATTAACAAATTAATATTACCGCAAAAGTTGCACTTTCTTAGTTTTAGACTTAAAGTCGATTTTCTTGTAAATTGTATATCAATTGCGGTAGCACTGTACTGCTTAAGCCGCAAAACATCGATTTTACTGATTTGATCTAAAGTCAAACTTTCATATAATTTCAGGATTAAAAAATTAATATAACCGAAAAAATTGCACTTTCTTAGATTAGACTTAAAGCCGATTTTCTTGTAAATTGTATATCAGTTGCGTGAGCATTGTACTGCTTAAGCCGAAAAACATGAATTTTACTGATTTGAGCGAAAGTCAAATTATGTTGTTATTGCAGGATTAACAAATTAGTATTACCGCAAAAGTTGCACTTTCTTAGTTTTAGACTTAAAGGCGATTTTCTTTTAAATTGTATATCAATTGCGGTAGCACTGTACTGCTTAAGCCGCAAAACAGCCATTTTACTGATTTGATCTAAAGTCAAACTTTCATATAATTTCAGGATTAACAAATTAATATAACCGAAAAAATTGCACTCTCTTAGATTAGACTTAAAGTCGATTTTCTTGTAAATTGTATGTCAATTGCGGGAGCATTGTACCGCTCAAGCCGAAAAACATGAATTTTACTGATTTGAACGAAAGTCAAATTATGTTGTTATTGCAGGATTAACAAATTAATATTACCGCAAACGTTGCACTTTCTTAGTTGTAGACTTAAAGTCGATTTTCTTGTAAATTCTATGTCAATTGCGGTAGCACTGTACTGCTTAAGCCGAAAAACATGAATTTTACTAAATTGAGCGAAAGTCAAATTATATTGTTATTGCAGGATTAACAAATTAATATTACCGAAAAAGTTGCACTTTCTTAGGTTTAGACTTAAAGTCGATTTTCTTGTAAATTGTATGTCAATTGCGGTAGCACTGTACTGCTTAAGCCGAAAAACATCGATTTTACTGATTTGATCAAAAGTCAAACTTTCATATAATTTCAGGATTAACAAATTAATATAACCGAAAAAATTGCACTTTCTTAGGTTTAGACTTAAAGCCGATTTTCTTGTAAATTGTATGTCAGTTGCGTGAGCACTGTAAAGCTTAAGCCGAAAAACATGAATTTTACTAATTTGAGCGAAAGTCAAATTATATTATTATTGCAGGATTAACAAATTAATATTACCGAAAAAGCTGCACTTTCTTAGGTTTAGGCTTAAAGTCGATTTTCTTGTAAATTGTATGTCAATTGCGGTAGGACTGTACCGCTTAAGCCGAAAAACATGACTTTTATTGATTTGAGCGAAAGTCCAATTATATTGCTATTGCAGAGTTGACAAATTAATATAACCGAAAAAATTGCACTTTCTTAGATGTAGACTTAAAGCCGATTTTCTTGTAAAATGTATATCAGTTGCTTGAGGACTGTACTGCTTACTCCGAAAAACATCAATTTTACTGGTTTGAGCGAAAGTCAAATTATATTGTTATTGCAGAATTGACATATTCATATAACCGAAAAAATTGCACTTTCATAGATTTAGACTTAAAGCCGATTTTCTTGTAAATTGTATGTCAGTTGCGTGAGCACTGTACCGCTTAAGCCGAAAAACATCAATTTTTTTGATTTGCGCTAAAAACAAACTTTCATTTTATTTCAGGATTAACAATTGTATGTTAATTACTTGAGCGCTGTACCGCTTAGGCCGAAAAACATCAATTTTACTGATTTGCGCTAAAAGAAAACTTTCATTTTATTTCAGGATTAACAATTGTATGTTACTTACTTGATCGCTGTACCGCTTAAGCCGAAATGTTATTTCAGGATTAACAAATTAAAATAACCGAAAAAATTGCAATTTCTTAGGTTTAAAATTTAAGTCCATTTTCTTGTAAATTGTATGTCAACTGCGGTAGCACTGTACTGCTTAAGCCGCAAAACATCGATTTTACTGTTTTGATCTAAAGTCAAACTTTCATATAATTTCAGGATTAACAAATTAATATAACCGAAAAAATTGCACTTTCTTAGATTAGACTTAAAGCCGATTTTCTTGTAAATTGTATGTCAATTGCGTGAGCACTGTACTGCTTAAGCCGAAAAACATGAATTTTACTGATTTGAGCGAAAGTCAAATTATATTGTTATTGCAGGATTAACAAATTAATATTACCGCAAAAGTTGCACTTTCTTAGTTTTAGACTTAAAGTCGATTTTCTTGTAAATTGTATATCAATTGCGGTAGCACTGTACTGCTTAAGCCGCAAAACATCGATTTTACTGATTTGATCTAAAGTCAAACTTTCATATAATTTCAGGATTAACAAATTAATATCACCGAAAAAATTGCACTTTCTTAGATTAGACTTAAAGCCGATTTTCTTGTAAATTGTATGTCAATTGCGTGAGCACTGTACTGCTTAAGCCGAAAAACATGAATTTTACTGATTTGAGCGAAAGTCAAATTATATTGTTATTGCAGGATTAACAAATTAATATTACCGCAAAAGTTGCACTTTCTTAGTTTCAGACTTAAAATCGATTTTCTTGTAAATTCTATGTCAATTGCGGTAGCACTGTACTGCTTAAGCCGCAAAACATCGATTTTACTGATTTGATCTAAAGTCAAACTTTCATATAATTTCAGTATTAACAAATTAATATTACCGCAAAAGTTGCACTTTCTTAGTTGTAGACTTAAAGTCGATTTTCTTGTAAATTCTATGTCAATTGCGGTAGCACTGTACTGCTTAAGCCGCCAAACATCGATTTTACTGATTTGATCTAAAGTCAAACTTTCATATAATTTCAGAATTAACAAATTAATATAACCGAAAAAATTGCACTTTCTTAGGTTTAGACTTAAAGCCGATTTTCTTGTAAATTGTATGTCAGTTGCGTGAGCACTGTAAAGCTTAAGCCGAAAAACATGCATTTTACTAATTTGAGCGAAAGTGAAATTATATTGCTATTGCAGGATTAACAAATTAATATTACCGAAAAAGTTGCACTTTCTTAGGTTTAGACTTAAAGTCGATTTTCTTGTAAATTGTATGTCAATTGCGGTAGGACTGTACCGCTTAAGCCAAAAAACATGAATTTTATTGATTTGAGCGAAAGTCCAATTATATTGCTATTGCAGAGTTGACAAATTAATATAACCGAAAAAATTGCACTTTCTGAGATGTAGACTTAAAGCCGATTTTCTTGTAAAATGTATATCAGTTGCTTGAGGACTGTACTGCTTAAGCCGAAAAACATCAATTTTACTGGTTTGAGCGAAAGTCAAATTATATTGTTATTGCAGAATTGACATATTCATATAACCGAAAAAGTTGCACTTTCTTAGGTTTAGTCTCAAAGCCGATTTTCTTGTAAATTGTATGTCAATTGCGGTAGCACTGTACTGCTTAAGCCGAAAAACATCGATTTTACTGATTTGATCAAAAGTCAAACTTTCATATAATTTCAGGATTAACAAATTATTATAACCGAAAAAATTGCACTTTCTTAGGTTTAGACTTAAAGCCGATTTTCTTGTAAATTGTATGTCAGTTGCGTGAGCACTGTAAAGCTTAAGCCGAAAAACATGAATTTTACTAATTTGAGCGAAAGTCAAATTATATTGCTATTGCAGGATTAACAAATAAATATTACCGCAAAAGTTGCACTTTCTTAGTTTTAGACTTAAAGTCGAATTTCTTGTAAATTGTATGTCAATTGCGGTAGCACTGTTTTGCTTTAGCCGCAAAACATCGATTTTACTGATTTGATCTAAAGTCAAACTTTCATATAATTTCAGGATTAACAAATTAATATAACCGAAAAAATTGCACTTTCTTAGATTAGACTTAAAGCCGATTTTCTTGTAAATTGTATGTCAATTGCGTGAGCATTGTACCGCTCAAGCCGAAAAACATGAATTTTACTGATTTGAACGAAAGTCAAATTATGTTGTTATTGCAGGATTAACAAATTAATATTACCGCAAAAGTTGCACTTTCTTAGTTGTAGACTTAAAGTCGATTTTCTTGTAAATTCTATGTCAATTGCGGTAGCACTGTACTGCTTAAGCCGAAAAACATCGATTTTACTGATTTGATCAAAAGTCAAACTTTCATATAATTTCAGGATTAACAAATTAATATAACCGAAAAAATTGCACTTTCTTAGGTTTAGACTTAAAACCGATTTTCTTGTAAATTGTATGTCAGTTGCGTGAGCACTGTAAAGCTTAAGCCGAAAAACATGAATTTTACTAATTTGAGCGAAAGTCAAATTATATTGTTATTGCAGGATTAACAAATTAATATTACCGAAAAAGTTGCACTTTCTTAGGTTTAGACTTAAAGTCGATTTTCTTGTAAATTGTATGTCAATTGCGGTAGGACTGTACCGCTTAAGCCGAAAAATATGAATTTTATTGATTTGAGCGAAAGTCCAATTATATTGCTATTGCAGAGTTGACAAATTAATATAACCGAAAAAATTGCACTTTCTTAGATGTAGACTTAAAGCCGATTTTCTTGTAAAATGTATATCAGTTGCTTGAGGACTGTACTGCTTAAGCCGAAAAACATCAATTTTACTGGTTTGAGCGAAAGTCAAATTATATTGTTATTGCAGAATTGACATATTCATATAACCGAAAAAGTTGCACTTTCTTAGGTTTAGTCTCAAAGCCGATTTTCTTGTAAATTGTATGTCAATTGCGGTAGCACTGTACTGCTTAAGCCGAAAAACATCGATTTTACTGATTTGATCAAAAGTCAAACTTTCATATAATTTCAGGATTAACAAATTAATATAACCGAAAAAATTGCACTTTCTTAGATTAGACTTAAAGCCGATTTTCTTGTAAATTGTATGTCAATTGCGTGAGCATTGTACCGCTCAAACCGAAAAACATGAATTTTACTGATTTGAACGAAAGTCAAATTATGTTGTTATTGCAGGATTAACAAATTAATATTACCGCAAAAGTTGCACTTTCTTAGTTGTAGACTTAAAGTCGATTTTCTTGTAAATTCTATGTCAATTGCGGTAGCACTGTACTGCTTAAGCCGAAAAACATCGATTTTACTGATTTGATCAAAAGTCAAACTTTCATATAATTTCAGGATTAACAAATTAATATAACCGAAAAAATTGCACTTTCTTAGGTTTAGACTTAAAGCCGATTTTCTTGTAAATTGTATGTCAGTTGCGTGAGCACTGTAAAGCTTAAGCCGAAAAACATGAATTTTACTAATTTGAGCGAAAGTCAAATTATATTGTTATTTCAGGATTAACAAATTAATATTACCGATAAAGTTGCACTTTCTTAGGTTTAGACTTAAAGTCGATTTCCTTTAAATTGTATGTCAATTGCGGTAGGACTGTACCGCTTAAGCCGAAAAACATGAATTTTATTGATTTGAGCGAAAGTCCAATTATATTGCTATTGCAGAGTTGACAAATTAATATAACCGAAAAAATTGCACTTTCTTAGATGTAGACTTAAAGCCGATTTTCTTGTAAAATGTATATCAGTTGCTTGAGGACTGTACTGCTTAAGCCGAAAAACATCAATTTTACTGGTTTGAGCGAAAGTCAAATTATATTGTTATTGCAGAATTGACATATTCATATAACCGAAAAAGTTGCACTTTCTAAGGTTTAGTCTCAAAGCCGATTTTCTTGTAAATTGTATGTCAATTGCGGTAGCACTGTACTGCTTAAGCCGAAAAACATCGATTTTACTGATTTGATCAAAAGTCAAACTTTCATATAATTTCAGGATTAACAAATTAATATAACCGAAAAAATTGCACTTTCTTAGGTTTAGACTTAAAGCCGATTTTCTTGTAAATTGTATGTCAGTTGCGTGAGCACTGTAAAGCTTAAGCCGAAAAACATGAATTTTACTAATTTGAGCGAAAGTCAAATTATATTGCTATTGCAGGATTAACAAATAAATATTACCGCAAAAGTTGCACTTTCTTAGTTTTAGACTTAAAGTCGAATTTCTTGTAAATTGTATGTCAATTGCGGTAGCACTGTTTTGCTTTAGCCGCAAAACATCGATTTTACTGATTTGATCTAAAGTCAAACTTTCATATAATTTCAGGATTAACAAATTAATATAACCGAAAAAATTGCACTTTCTTAGATTAGACTTAAAGCCGATTTTCTTGTAAATTGTATGTCAATTGCGGTAGCACTGTACTGCTTAAGCCGAAAAACATCGATTTTACTGATTTGATCAAAAGTCAAACTTTCATATAATTTCAGGATTAACAAATTAATATAACCGAAAAAATTACACTTTCTTAGGTTTAGACTTAAAGCCGATTTTCTTGTAAATTGTATGTCAGTTGCGTGAGAACTGTAAAGCTTAAGCCGAAAAACATGAATTTTATTAATTTGAGCGAAAGTCAAATTATATTGCTATTGCAGGATTAACAAATAAATATTACCGCAAAAGTTGCACTTTCTTAGTTTTAGACTTAAAGTCGAATTTCTTGTAAATTGTATGTCAATTGCGATAGCACTGTTTTGCTTTAGCCGCAAAACATCGATTTTACTGATTTGATCAAAAGTCAAACTTTCATATAATTTCAGGATTAACAAATTAATATAACCGAAAAAATTGCACTTTCTTAGGTTTAGACTTAAAGCCGATTTTCTTGTAAATTGTATGTCAGTTGCGTGAGCACTGTAAAGCTTAAGCCGAAAAACATGAATTTTACTAATTTGAGCGAAAGTCAAATTATATTGCTATTGCAGGATTAACAAATAAATATTACCGCAAAAGTTGCACTTTCTTAGTTTTAGACTTAAAGTCGAATTTCTTGTAAATTGTATGTCAATTGCGGTAGCACTGTTTTGCTTTAGCCGCAAAACATCGATTTTACTGATTTGATCAAAAGTCAAACTTTCATATAATCTCAGGATTAACAAATTAATATAACCGAAAAAATTGCACTTTCTTAGGCTTAGACTTAAAGCCGATTTTCTTGTAAATTGTATGTCAGTTGCGTGAGCACTGTAAAGCTTAAGCCGGAAAACATGAATTTTACTAATTTGAGCGAAAGTCAAATTATATTGCTATTGCAGGATTAACAAATAAATATTACCGCAAAAGTTGCACTTTCTTAGTTTTAGACTTAAAGTCGAATTTCTTGTAAATTGTATGTCAATTGCGGTAGCACTGTTTTGCTTTAGCCGCAAAACATCGATTTTACTGATTTGATCAAAAGTCAAACTTTCATATAATCTCAGGATTAACAAATTAATATAACCGAAAAAATTGCACTTTCTTAGGCTTAGACTTAAAGCCGATTTTCTTGTAAATTGTATGTCAGTTGCGTGAGCACTGTAAAGCTTAAGCCGAAAAACATGAATTTTACTAATTTGAGCGAAAGTCAAATTATATTGCTATTGCAGGATTAACAAATAAATATTACCGCAAAAGTTGCACTTTCTTAGTTTTAGACTTAAAGTCGAATTTCTTGTAAATTGTATGTCAATTGCGGTAGCACTGTTTTGCTTTAGCCGCAAAACATCGATTTTACTGATTTGATCAAAAGTCAAACTTTCATATAATCTCAGGATTAACAAATTAATATAACCGAAAAAATTGCACTTTCTTAGGCTTAGACTTAAAGCCGATTTTCTTGTAAATTGTATGTCAGTTGCGTGAGCACTGTAAAGCTTAAGCCGAAAAACATGAATTTTACTAATTTGAGCGAAAGTCAAATTATATTGCTATTGCAGGATTAACAAATAAATATTACCGCAAAAGTTGCACTTTCTTAGTTTTAGACTTAAAGTCGATTTTCTTGTAAATTGTATGTCAATTGCGGTAGCACTGTACTGCTTAAGCCGAAAAACATCGATTTTACTGATTTGATCAAAAGTCAAACTTTCATATAATTTCAGGATTAACAAATTAATATAACCGAAAAAATTGCACTTTCTTAGGTTTAGACTTAAAACCGATTTTCTTGTAAATTGTATGTCAATTGCGTGAGCATTGTACCGCTCAAGCCGAAAAACATGAATTTTACTGATTTGAACGAAAGTCAAATTATGTTGTTATTGCAGGATTAACAAATTAATATTACCGCAAAAGTTGCACTTTCTTAGTTGTAGACTTAAAGTCGATTTTCTTGTAAATTCTATGTCAATTGCGGTAGCACTGTACTGCTTAAGCCGAAAAACATCGATTTTACTGATTTGATCAAAAGTCAAACTTTCATATAATTTCAGGATTAACAAATTAATATAACCGAAAAAATTGCACTTTCTTAGGTTTAGACTTAAAACCGATTTTCTTGTAAATTGTATGTCAGTTGCGTGAGCACTGTAAAGCTTAAGCCGAAAAACATGAATTTTACTAATTTGAGCGAAAGTCAAATTATATTGTTATTGCAGGATTAACAAATTAATATTACCGAAAAAGTTGCACTTTCTTAGGTTTAGACTTAAAGTCGATTTTCTTGTAAATTGTATGTCAATTGCGGTAGGACTGTACCGCTTAAGCCGAAAAACATGAATTTTATTGATTTGAGCGAAAGTCCAATTATATTGCTATTGCAGAGTTGACAAATTAATATAACCGAAAAAATTGCACTTTCTTAGATGTAGACTTAAAGCCGATTTTCTTGTAAATTGTATGTCAGTTGCGTGAGCACTGTAAAGCTTAAGCCGAAAAACATGAATTTTACTAATTTGAGCGAAAGTCAAATTATATTGTTATTTCAGGATTAACAAATTAATATTACCGATAAAGTTGCACTTTCTTAGGTTTAGACTTAAAGTCGATTTCCTTTAAATTGTATGTCAATTGCGGTAGGACTGTACCGCTTAAGCCGAAAACCATGAATTTTATTGATTTGAGCGAAAGTCCAATTATATTGCTATTGCAGAGTTGACAAATTAATATAACCGAAAAAATTGCACTTTCTTAGATGTAGACTTAAAGCCGATTTTCTTGTAAAATGTATATCAGTTGCTTGAGGACTGTACTGCTTAAGCCGAAAAACATCAATTTTACTGGTTTGAGCGAAAGTCAAATTATATTGTTATTGCAGAATTGACATATTCATATAACCGAAAAAGTTGCACTTTCTAAGGTTTAGTCTCAAAGCCGATTTTCTTGTAAATTGTATGTCAATTGCGGTAGCACTGTACTGCTTAAGCCGAAAAACATCGATTTTACTGATTTGATCAAAAGTCAAACTTTCATATAATTTCAGGATTAACAAATTAATATAACCGAAAAAATTGCACTTTCTTAGGTTTAGACTTAAAGCCGATTTTCTTGTAAATTGTATGTCAGTTGCGTGAGCACTGTAAAGCTTAAGCCGAAAAACATGAATTTTACTAATTTGAGCGAAAGTCAAATTATATTGCTATTGCAGGATTAACAAATAAATATTACCGCAAAAGTTGCACTTTCTTAGTTTTAGACTTAAAGTCGAATTTCTTGTAAATTGTATGTCAATTGCGGTAGCACTGTTTTGCTTTAGCCGCAAAACATCGATTTTACTGATTTGATCTAAAGTCAAACTTTCATATAATTTCAGGATTAACAAATTAATATAACCGAAAAAATTGCACTTTCTTAGATTAGACTTAAAGCCGATTTTCTTGTAAATTGTATGTCAATTGCGGTAGCACTGTACTGCTTAAGCCGAAAAACATCGATTTTACTGATTTGATCAAAAGTCAAACTTTCATATAATTTCAGGATTAACAAATTAATATAACCGAAAAAATTACACTTTCTTAGGTTTAGACTTAAAGCCGATTTTCTTGTAAATTGTATGTCAGTTGCGTGAGAACTGTAAAGCTTAAGCCGAAAAACATGAATTTTATTAATTTGAGCGAAAGTCAAATTATATTGCTATTGCAGGATTAACAAATAAATATTACCGCAAAAGTTGCACTTTCTTAGTTTTAGACTTAAAGTCGAATTTCTTGTAAATTGTATGTCAATTGCGATAGCACTGTTTTGCTTTAGCCGCAAAACATCGATTTTACTGATTTGATCAAAAGTCAAACTTTCATATAATTTCAGGATTAACAAATTAATATAACCGAAAAAATTGCACTTTCTTAGGTTTAGACTTAAAGCCGATTTTCTTGTAAATTGTATGTCAGTTGCGTGAGCACTGTAAAGCTTAAGCCGAAAAACATGAATTTTACTAATTTGAGCGAAAGTCAAATTATATTGCTATTGCAGGATTAACAAATAAATATTACCGCAAAAGTTGCACTTTCTTAGTTTTAGACTTAAAGTCGAATTTCTTGTAAATTGTATGTCAATTGCGGTAGCACTGTTTTGCTTTAGCCGCAAAACATCGATTTTACTGATTTGATCAAAAGTCAAACTTTCATATAATCTCAGGATTAACAAATTAATATAACCGAAAAAATTGCACTTTCTTAGGCTTAGACTTAAAGCCGATTTTCTTGTAAATTGTATGTCAGTTGCGTGAGCACTGTAAAGCTTAAGCCGAAAAACATGAATTTTACTAATTTGAGCGAAAGTCAAATTATATTGCTATTGCAGGATTAACAAATAAATATTACCGCAAAAGTTGCACTTTCTTAGTTTTAGACTTAAAGTCGAATTTCTTGTAAATTGTATGTCAATTGCGGTAGCACTGTTTTGCTTTAGCCGCAAAACATCGATTTTACTGATTTGATCAAAAGTCAAACTTTCATATAATCTCAGGATTAACAAATTAATATAACCGAAAAAATTGCACTTTCTTAGGCTTAGACTTAAAGCCGATTTTCTTGTAAATTGTATGTCAGTTGCGTGAGCACTGTAAAGCTTAAGCCGAAAAACATGAATTTTACTAATTTGAGCGAAAGTCAAATTATATTGTTATTGCAGGATTAACAAATTAATATTACCGCAAAAGTTGCACTTTCTTAGTTTTAGACTTAAAGTCGATTTTCTTGTAAATTGTATGTCAATTGCGGTAGCACTGTACTGCTTAAGCCGAAAAACATCGATTTTACTGATTTGATCAAAAGTCAAACTTTCATATAATTTCAGGATTAACAAATTAATATAACCGAAAAAATTGCACTTTCTTAGGTTTAGACTTAAAGCCGATTTTCTTGTAAATTGTATGTCAGTTGCGTGAGCACTGTAAAGCTTAAGCCGAAAAACATGAATTTTACTAATTTGAGCGAAAGTCAAATTATATTGCTATTGCAGGATTAACAAATAAATATTACCGCAAAAGTTGCACTTTCTTAGTTTTAGACTTAAAGTCGAATTTCTTGTAAATTGTATGTCAATTGCGGTAGCACTGTTTTGCTTTAGCCGCAAAACATCGATTTTACTGATTTGATCAAAAGTCAAACTTTCATATAATCTCAGGATTAACAAATTAATATAACCGAAAAAATTGCACTTTCTTAGGCTTAGACTTAAAGCCGATTTTCTTGTAAATTGTATGTCAGTTGCGTGAGCACTGTAAAGCTTAAGCCGAAAAACATGAATTTTACTAATTTGAGCGAAAGTCAAATTATATTGCTATTGCAGGATTAACAAATAAATATTACCGCAAAAGTTGCACTTTCTTAGTTTTAGACTTAAAGTCGATTTTCTTGTAAATTGTATGTCAATTGCGGTAGCACTGTACTGCTTAAGCCGAAAAACATCGATTTTACTGATTTGATCAAAAGTCAAACTTTCATATAATTTCAGGATTAACAAATTAATATAACCGAAAAAATTGCACTTTCTTAGGTTTAGACTTAAAGCCGATTTTCTTGTAAATTGTATGTCAGTTGCGTGAGCACTGTAAAGCTTAAGCCGAAAAACATGAATTTTACTAATTTGAGCGAAAGTCAAATTATATTGCTATTGCAGGATTAACAAATAAATATTACCGCAAAAGTTGCACTTTCTTAGTTTTAGGCTTAAAGTCGAATTTCTTGTAAATTGTATGTCAATTGCGGTAGCACTGTTTTGCTTTAGCCGCAAAACATCGATTTTACTGATTTGATCTAAAGTCAAACTTTCATATAATTTCAGGATTAACAAATTAATATAACCGAAAAAATTGCACTTTCTTAGATTAGACTTAAAGCCGATTTTCTTGTAAATTGTATGTCAATTGCGTGAGCATTGTACCGCTCAAACCGAAAAACATGAATTTTACTGATTTGAACGAAAGTCAAATTATGTTGTTATTGCAGGATTAACAAATTAATATTACCGCAAAAGTTGCACTTTCTTAGTTGTAGACTTAAAGTCGATTTTCTTGTAAATTCTATGTCAATTGCGGTAGCACTGTACTGCTTAAGCCGAAAAACATCGATTTTACTGATTTGATCAAAAGTCAAACTTTCATATAATTTCAGGATTAACAAATTAATATAACCGAAAAAATTGCACTTTCTTAGGTTTAGACTTAAAGCCGATTTTCTTGTAAATTGTATGTCAGTTGCGTGAGCACTGTAAAGCTTAAGCCGAAAAACATGAATTTTACTAATTTGAGCGAAAGTCAAATTATATTGTTATTTCAGGATTAACAAATTAATATTACCGATAAAGTTGCACTTTCTTAGGTTTAGACTTAAAGTCGATTTCCTTTAAATTGTATGTCAATTGCGGTAGGACTGTACCGCTTAAGCCGAAAAACATGAATTTTACTGATTTGAGCGAAAGTCCAATTATATTGCTATTGCAGAGTTGACAAATTAATATAACCGAAAAAATTGCACTTTCTTAGATGTAGACTTAAAGCCGATTTTCTTGTAAATTGTATGTCAGTTGCGTGAGCACTGTAAAGCTTAAGCCGAAAAACATGAATTTTACTAATTTGAGCGAAAGTCAAATTATATTGCTATTGCAGGATTAACAAATAAATATTACCGCAAAAGTTGCACTTTCTTAGTTTTAGACTTAAAGTCGAATTTCTTGTAAATTGTATGTCAATTGCGGTAGCACTGTTTTGCTTTAGCCGCAAAACATCGATTTTACTGATTTGATCAAAAGTCAAACTTTCATATAATCTCAGGATTAACAAATTAATATAACCGAAAAAATTGCACTTTCTTAGGCTTAGACTTAAAGCCGATTTTCTTGTAAATTGTATGTCAGTTGCGTGAGCACTGTAAAGCTTAAGCCGAAAAACATGAATTTTACTAATTTGAGCGAAAGTCAAATTATATTGCTATTGCAGGATTAACAAATAAATATTACCGCAAAAGTTGCACTTTCTTAGTTTTAGACTTAAAGTCGAATTTCTTGTAAATTGTATGTCAATTGCGGTAGCACTGTTTTGCTTTAGCCGCAAAACATCGATTTTACTGATTTGATCAAAAGTCAAACTTTCATATAATCTCAGGATTAACAAATTAATATAACCGAAAAAATTGCACTTTCTTAGGCTTAGACTTAAAGCCGATTTTCTTGTAAATTGTATGTCAGTTGCGTGAGCACTGTAAAGCTTAAGCCGAAAAACATGAATTTTACTAATTTGAGCGAAAGTCAAATTATATTGTTATTGCAGGATTAACAAATTAATATTACCGCAAAAGTTGCACTTTCTTAGTTTTAGACTTAAAGTCGATTTTCTTGTAAATTGTATGTCAATTGCGGTAGCACTGTACTGCTTAAGCCGAAAAACATCGATTTTACTGATTTGATCAAAAGTCAAACTTTCATATAATTTCAGGATTAACAAATTAATATAACCGAAAAAATTGCACTTTCTTAGGTTTAGACTTAAAGCCGATTTTCTTGTAAATTGTATGTCAGTTGCGTGAGCACTGTAAAGCTTAAGCCGAAAAACATGAATTTTACTAATTTGAGCGAAAGTCAAATTATATTGCTATTGCAGGATTAACAAATAAATATTACCGCAAAAGTTGCACTTTCTTAGTTTTAGACTTAAAGTCGAATTTCTTGTAAATTGTATGTCAATTGCGGTAGCACTGTTTTGCTTTAGCCGCAAAACATCGATTTTACTGATTTGATCAAAAGTCAAACTTTCATATAATCTCAGGATTAACAAATTAATATAACCGAAAAAATTGCACTTTCTTAGGCTTAGACTTAAAGCCGATTTTCTTGTAAATTGTATGTCAGTTGCGTGAGCACTGTAAAGCTTAAGCCGAAAAACATGAATTTTACTAATTTGAGCGAAAGTCAAATTATATTGCTATTGCAGGATTAACAAATAAATATTACCGCAAAAGTTGCACTTTCTTAGTTTTAGACTTAAAGTCGATTTTCTTGTAAATTGTATGTCAATTGCGGTAGCACTGTACTGCTTAAGCCGAAAAACATCGATTTTACTGATTTGATCAAAAGTCAAACTTTCATATAATTTCAGGATTAACAAATTAATATAACCGAAAAAATTGCACTTTCTTAGGTTTAGACTTAAAACCGATTTTCTTGTAAATTGTATGTCAATTGCGTGAGCATTGTACCGCTCAAGCCGAAAAACATGAATTTTACTGATTTGAACGAAAGTCAAATTATGTTGTTATTGCAGGATTAACAAATTAATATTACCGCAAAAGTTGCACTTTCTTAGTTGTAGACTTAAAGTCGATTTTCTTGTAAATTCTATGTCAATTGCGGTAGCACTGTACCGCTTAAGCCGAAAAACATGAATTTTATTGATTTGAGCGAAAGTCCAATTATATTGCTATTGCAGAGTTGACAAATTAATATAACCGAAAAAGTTGCACTTTCTTAGGTTTAGACTTAAAACCGATTTTCTTGTAAATTGTATGTCAGTTGCGTGAGCACTGTAAAGCTTAAGCCGAAAAACATGAATTTTACTGATTTGAACGAAAGTCAAATTATGTTGTTATTGCAGGATTAACAAATTAATATTACCGCAAAAGTTGCACTTTCTTAGTTGTAGACTTAAAGTCGATTTTCTTGTAAATTCTATGTCAATTGCGGTAGCACTGTAAAGCTTAAGCCGAAAAACATGAATTTTACTGATTTGAACGAAAGTCAAATTATGTTGTTATTGCAGGATTAACAAATTAATATAACCGAAAAAGTTGCACTTTCTTAGGTTTAGACTTAAAGCCGATTTTCTTGTAAAATGTATATCAGTTGCTTGAGGACTGTACTGCTTAAGCCGAAAAACATCAATTTTACTGGTTTGAGCGAAAGTCAAATTATATTGTTATTGCAGAATTGACATATTCATATAACCGAAAAAGTTGCACTTTCTTAGGTTTAGACTTAAAACCGATTTTCTTGTAAATTGTATGTCAGTTGCGTGAGCACTGTAAAGCTTAAGCCGAAAAACATGAATTTTACTAATTTGAGCGAAAGTCAAATTATATTGTTATTGCAGGATTAACAAATTAATATTACCGAAAAAGTTGCACTTTCTTAGGTTTAGACTTAAAGTCGATTTTCTTGTAAATTGTATGTCAATTGCGGTAGGACTGTACCGCTTAAGCCGAAAAACATGAATTTTATTGATTTGAGCGAAAGTCCAATTATATTGCTATTGCAGAGTTGACAAATTAATATAACCGAAAAAATTGCACTTTCTTAGATGTAGACTTAAAGCCGATTTTCTTGTAAAATGTATATCAGTTGCTTGAGGACTGTACTGCTTAAGCCGAAAAACATCAATTTTACTGGTTTGAGCGAAAGTCAAATTATATTGTTATTGCAGAATTGACATATTCATATAACCGAAAAAGTTGCACTTTCTTAGGTTTAGTCTCAAAGCCGATTTTCTTGTAAATTGTATGTCAATTGCGGTAGCACTGTACTGCTTAAGCCGAAAAACATCGATTTTACTGATTTGATCAAAAGTCAAACTTTCATATAATTTCAGGATTAACAAATTAATATAACCGAAAAAATTGCACTTTCTTAGGTTTAGACTTAAAGCCGATTTTCTTGTAAATTGTATGTCAGTTGCGTGAGCACTGTAAAGCTTAAGCCGAAAAACATGAATTTTACTAATTTGAGCGAAAGTCAAATTATATTGCTATTGCAGGATTAACAAATAAATATTACCGCAAAAGTTGCACTTTCTTAGTTTTAGGCTTAAAGTCGAATTTCTTGTAAATTGTATGTCAATTGCGGTAGCACTGTTTTGCTTTAGCCGCAAAACATCGATTTTACTGATTTGATCTAAAGTCAAACTTTCATATAATTTCAGGATTAACAAATTAATATAACCGAAAAAATTGCACTTTCTTAGATTAGACTTAAAGCCGATTTTCTTGTAAATTGTATGTCAATTGCGTGAGCATTGTACCGCTCAAACCGAAAAACATGAATTTTACTGATTTGAACGAAAGTCAAATTATGTTGTTATTGCAGGATTAACAAATTAATATTACCGCAAAAGTTGCACTTTCTTAGTTGTAGACTTAAAGTCGATTTTCTTGTAAATTCTATGTCAATTGCGGTAGCACTGTAAAGCTTAAGCCGAAAAACATGAATTTTACTGATTTGAACGAAAGTCAAATTATGTTGTTATTGCAGGATTAACAAATTAATATAACCGAAAAAGTTGCACTTTCTTAGGTTTAGACTTAAAGCCGATTTTCTTGTAAAATGTATATCAGTTGCTTGAGGACTGTACTGCTTAAGCCGAAAAACATCAATTTTACTGGTTTGAGCGAAAGTCAAATTATATTGTTATTGCAGAATTGACATATTCATATAACCGAAAAAATTGCACTTTCTTAGGCTTAGACTTAAAGCCGATTTTCTTGTAAATTGTATGTCAGTTGCGTGAGCACTGTAAAGCTTAAGCCGGAAAACATGAATTTTACTAATTTGAGCGAAAGTCAAATTATATTGCTATTGCAGGATTAACAAATAAATATTACCGCAAAAGTTGCACTTTCTTAGTTTTAGACTTAAAGTCGAATTTCTTGTAAATTGTATGTCAATTGCGGTAGCACTGTTTTGCTTTAGCCGCAAAACATCGATTTTACTGATTTGATCAAAAGTCAAACTTTCATATAATCTCAGGATTAACAAATTAATATAACCGAAAAAATTGCACTTTCTTAGGCTTAGACTTAAAGCCGATTTTCTTGTAAATTGTATGTCAGTTGCGTGAGCACTGTAAAGCTTAAGCCGAAAAACATGAATTTTACTAATTTGAGCGAAAGTCAAATTATATTGCTATTGCAGGATTAACAAATAAATATTACCGCAAAAGTTGCACTTTCTTAGTTTTAGACTTAAAGTCGAATTTCTTGTAAATTGTATGTCAATTGCGGTAGCACTGTTTTGCTTTAGCCGCAAAACATCGATTTTACTGATTTGATCAAAAGTCAAACTTTCATATAATCTCAGGATTAACAAATTAATATAACCGAAAAAATTGCACTTTCTTAGGCTTAGACTTAAAGCCGATTTTCTTGTAAATTGTATGTCAGTTGCGTGAGCACTGTAAAGCTTAAGCCGAAAAACATGAATTTTACTAATTTGAGCGAAAGTCAAATTATATTGCTATTGCAGGATTAACAAATAAATATTACCGCAAAAGTTGCACTTTCTTAGTTTTAGACTTAAAGTCGATTTTCTTGTAAATTGTATGTCAATTGCGGTAGCACTGTACTGCTTAAGCCGAAAAACATCGATTTTACTGATTTGATCAAAAGTCAAACTTTCATATAATTTCAGGATTAACAAATTAATATAACCGAAAAAATTGCACTTTCTTAGGTTTAGACTTAAAACCGATTTTCTTGTAAATTGTATGTCAATTGCGTGAGCATTGTACCGCTCAAGCCGAAAAACATGAATTTTACTGATTTGAACGAAAGTCAAATTATGTTGTTATTGCAGGATTAACAAATTAATATTACCGCAAAAGTTGCACTTTCTTAGTTGTAGACTTAAAGTCGATTTTCTTGTAAATTCTATGTCAATTGCGGTAGCACTGTACTGCTTAAGCCGAAAAACATCGATTTTACTGATTTGATCAAAAGTCAAACTTTCATATAATTTCAGGATTAACAAATTAATATAACCGAAAAAATTGCACTTTCTTAGGTTTAGACTTAAAACCGATTTTCTTGTAAATTGTATGTCAGTTGCGTGAGCACTGTAAAGCTTAAGCCGAAAAACATGAATTTTACTAATTTGAGCGAAAGTCAAATTATATTGTTATTGCAGGATTAACAAATTAATATTACCGAAAAAGTTGCACTTTCTTAGGTTTAGACTTAAAGTCGATTTTCTTGTAAATTGTATGTCAATTGCGGTAGGACTGTACCGCTTAAGCCGAAAAACATGAATTTTATTGATTTGAGCGAAAGTCCAATTATATTGCTATTGCAGAGTTGACAAATTAATATAACCGAAAAAATTGCACTTTCTTAGATGTAGACTTAAAGCCGATTTTCTTGTAAATTGTATGTCAGTTGCGTGAGCACTGTAAAGCTTAAGCCGAAAAACATGAATTTTACTAATTTGAGCGAAAGTCAAATTATATTGTTATTTCAGGATTAACAAATTAATATTACCGATAAAGTTGCACTTTCTTAGGTTTAGACTTAAAGTCGATTTCCTTTAAATTGTATGTCAATTGCGGTAGGACTGTACCGCTTAAGCCGAAAACCATGAATTTTATTGATTTGAGCGAAAGTCCAATTATATTGCTATTGCAGAGTTGACAAATTAATATAACCGAAAAAATTGCACTTTCTTAGATGTAGACTTAAAGCCGATTTTCTTGTAAAATGTATATCAGTTGCTTGAGGACTGTACTGCTTAAGCCGAAAAACATCAATTTTACTGGTTTGAGCGAAAGTCAAATTATATTGTTATTGCAGAATTGACATATTCATATAACCGAAAAAGTTGCACTTTCTAAGGTTTAGTCTCAAAGCCGATTTTCTTGTAAATTGTATGTCAATTGCGGTAGCACTGTACTGCTTAAGCCGAAAAACATCGATTTTACTGATTTGATCAAAAGTCAAACTTTCATATAATTTCAGGATTAACAAATTAATATAACCGAAAAAATTGCACTTTCTTAGGTTTAGACTTAAAGCCGATTTTCTTGTAAATTGTATGTCAGTTGCGTGAGCACTGTAAAGCTTAAGCCGAAAAACATGAATTTTACTAATTTGAGCGAAAGTCAAATTATATTGCTATTGCAGGATTAACAAATAAATATTACCGCAAAAGTTGCACTTTCTTAGTTTTAGACTTAAAGTCGAATTTCTTGTAAATTGTATGTCAATTGCGGTAGCACTGTTTTGCTTTAGCCGCAAAACATCGATTTTACTGATTTGATCTAAAGTCAAACTTTCATATAATTTCAGGATTAACAAATTAATATAACCGAAAAAATTGCACTTTCTTAGATTAGACTTAAAGCCGATTTTCTTGTAAATTGTATGTCAATTGCGGTAGCACTGTACTGCTTAAGCCGAAAAACATCGATTTTACTGATTTGATCAAAAGTCAAACTTTCATATAATTTCAGGATTAACAAATTAATATAACCGAAAAAATTACACTTTCTTAGGTTTAGACTTAAAGCCGATTTTCTTGTAAATTGTATGTCAGTTGCGTGAGAACTGTAAAGCTTAAGCCGAAAAACATGAATTTTATTAATTTGAGCGAAAGTCAAATTATATTGCTATTGCAGGATTAACAAATAAATATTACCGCAAAAGTTGCACTTTCTTAGTTTTAGACTTAAAGTCGAATTTCTTGTAAATTGTATGTCAATTGCGATAGCACTGTTTTGCTTTAGCCGCAAAACATCGATTTTACTGATTTGATCAAAAGTCAAACTTTCATATAATTTCAGGATTAACAAATTAATATAACCGAAAAAATTGCACTTTCTTAGGTTTAGACTTAAAGCCGATTTTCTTGTAAATTGTATGTCAGTTGCGTGAGCACTGTAAAGCTTAAGCCGAAAAACATGAATTTTACTAATTTGAGCGAAAGTCAAATTATATTGCTATTGCAGGATTAACAAATAAATATTACCGCAAAAGTTGCACTTTCTTAGTTTTAGACTTAAAGTCGAATTTCTTGTAAATTGTATGTCAATTGCGGTAGCACTGTTTTGCTTTAGCCGCAAAACATCGATTTTACTGATTTGATCAAAAGTCAAACTTTCATATAATCTCAGGATTAACAAATTAATATAACCGAAAAAATTGCACTTTCTTAGGCTTAGACTTAAAGCCGATTTTCTTGTAAATTGTATGTCAGTTGCGTGAGCACTGTAAAGCTTAAGCCGAAAAACATGAATTTTACTAATTTGAGCGAAAGTCAAATTATATTGCTATTGCAGGATTAACAAATAAATATTACCGCAAAAGTTGCACTTTCTTAGTTTTAGACTTAAAGTCGAATTTCTTGTAAATTGTATGTCAATTGCGGTAGCACTGTTTTGCTTTAGCCGCAAAACATCGATTTTACTGATTTGATCAAAAGTCAAACTTTCATATAATCTCAGGATTAACAAATTAATATAACCGAAAAAATTGCACTTTCTTAGGCTTAGACTTAAAGCCGATTTTCTTGTAAATTGTATGTCAGTTGCGTGAGCACTGTAAAGCTTAAGCCGAAAAACATGAATTTTACTAATTTGAGCGAAAGTCAAATTATATTGTTATTGCAGGATTAACAAATTAATATTACCGCAAAAGTTGCACTTTCTTAGTTTTAGACTTAAAGTCGATTTTCTTGTAAATTGTATGTCAATTGCGGTAGCACTGTACTGCTTAAGCCGAAAAACATCGATTTTACTGATTTGATTAAAAGTCAAACTTTCATATAATTTCAGGATTAACAAATTAATATAACCGAAAAAATTGCACTTTCTTAGGTTTAGACTTAAAGCCGATTTTCTTGTAAATTGTATGTCAGTTGCGTGAGCACTGTAAAGCTTAAGCCGAAAAACATGAATTTTACTAATTTGAGCGAAAGTCAAATTATATTGCTATTGCAGGATTAACAAATAAATATTACCGCAAAAGTTGCACTTTCTTAGTTTTAGACTTAAAGTCGAATTTCTTGTAAATTGTATGTCAATTGCGGTAGCACTGTTTTGCTTTAGCCGCAAAACATCGATTTTACTGATTTGATCAAAAGTCAAACTTTCATATAATCTCAGGATTAACAAATTAATATAACCGAAAAAATTGCACTTTCTTAGGCTTAGACTTAAAGCCGATTTTCTTGTAAATTGTATGTCAGTTGCGTGAGCACTGTAAAGCTTAAGCCGAAAAACATGAATTTTACTAATTTGAGCGAAAGTCAAATTATATTGCTATTGCAGGATTAACAAATAAATATTACCGCAAAAGTTGCACTTTCTTAGTTTTAGACTTAAAGTCGATTTTCTTGTAAATTGTATGTCAATTGCGGTAGCACTGTACTGCTTAAGCCGAAAAACATCGATTTTACTGATTTGATCAAAAGTCAAACTTTCATATAATTTCAGGATTAACAAATTAATATAACCGAAAAAATTGCACTTTCTTAGGTTTAGACTTAAAACCGATTTTCTTGTAAATTGTATGTCAATTGCGTGAGCATTGTACCGCTCAAGCCGAAAAACATGAATTTTACTGATTTGAACGAAAGTCAAATTATGTTGTTATTGCAGGATTAACAAATTAATATTACCGCAAAAGTTGCACTTTCTTAGTTGTAGACTTAAAGTCGATTTTCTTGTAAATTCTATGTCAATTGCGGTAGCACTGTACCGCTTAAGCCGAAAAACATGAATTTTATTGATTTGAGCGAAAGTCCAATTATATTGCTATTGCAGAGTTGACAAATTAATATAACCGAAAAAGTTGCACTTTCTTAGGTTTAGACTTAAAACCGATTTTCTTGTAAATTGTATGTCAGTTGCGTGAGCACTGTAAAGCTTAAGCCGAAAAACATGAATTTTACTGATTTGAACGAAAGTCAAATTATGTTGTTATTGCAGGATTAACAAATTAATATTACCGCAAAAGTTGCACTTTCTTAGTTGTAGACTTAAAGTCGATTTTCTTGTAAATTCTATGTCAATTGCGGTAGCACTGTAAAGCTTAAGCCGAAAAACATGAATTTTACTGATTTGAACGAAAGTCAAATTATGTTGTTATTGCAGGATTAACAAATTAATATAACCGAAAAAGTTGCACTTTCTTAGGTTTAGACTTAAAGCCGATTTTCTTGTAAAATGTATATCAGTTGCTTGAGGACTGTACTGCTTAAGCCGAAAAACATCAATTTTACTGGTTTGAGCGAAAGTCAAATTATATTGTTATTGCAGAATTGACATATTCATATAACCGAAAAAGTTGCACTTTCTTAGGTTTAGACTTAAAACCGATTTTCTTGTAAATTGTATGTCAGTTGCGTGAGCACTGTAAAGCTTAAGCCGAAAAACATGAATTTTACTAATTTGAGCGAAAGTCAAATTATATTGTTATTGCAGGATTAACAAATTAATATTACCGAAAAAGTTGCACTTTCTTAGGTTTAGACTTAAAGTCGATTTTCTTGTAAATTGTATGTCAATTGCGGTAGGACTGTACCGCTTAAGCCGAAAAACATGAATTTTATTGATTTGAGCGAAAGTCCAATTATATTGCTATTGCAGAGTTGACAAATTAATATAACCGAAAAAATTGCACTTTCTTAGATGTAGACTTAAAGCCGATTTTCTTGTAAAATGTATATCAGTTGCTTGAGGACTGTACTGCTTAAGCCGAAAAACATCAATTTTACTGGTTTGAGCGAAAGTCAAATTATATTGTTATTGCAGAATTGACATATTCATATAACCGAAAAAGTTGCACTTTCTTAGGTTTAGTCTCAAAGCCGATTTTCTTGTAAATTGTATGTCAATTGCGGTAGCACTGTACTGCTTAAGCCGAAAAACATCGATTTTACTGATTTGATCAAAAGTCAAACTTTCATATAATTTCAGGATTAACAAATTAATATAACCGAAAAAATTGCACTTTCTTAGGTTTAGACTTAAAGCCGATTTTCTTGTAAATTGTATGTCAGTTGCGTGAGCACTGTAAAGCTTAAGCCGAAAAACATGAATTTTACTAATTTGAGCGAAAGTCAAATTATATTGCTATTGCAGGATTAACAAATAAATATTACCGCAAAAGTTGCACTTTCTTAGTTTTAGACTTAAAGTCGAATTTCTTGTAAATTGTATGTCAATTGCGGTAGCACTGTTTTGCTTTAGCCGCAAAACATCGATTTTACTGATTTGATCTAAAGTCAAACTTTCATATAATTTCAGGATTAACAAATTAATATAACCGAAAAAATTGCACTTTCTTAGATTAGACTTAAAGCCGATTTTCTTGTAAATTGTATGTCAATTGCGTGAGCATTGTACCGCTCAAACCGAAAAACATGAATTTTACTGATTTGAACGAAAGTCAAATTATGTTGTTATTGCAGGATTAACAAATTAATATTACCGCAAAAGTTGCACTTTCTTAGTTGTAGACTTAAAGTCGATTTTCTTGTAAATTCTATGTCAATTGCGGTAGCACTGTACTGCTTAAGCCGAAAAACATCGATTTTACTGATTTGATCAAAAGTCAAACTTTCATATAATTTCAGGATTAACAAATTAATATAACCGAAAAAATTGCACTTTCTTAGGTTTAGACTTAAAGCCGATTTTCTTGTAAATTGTATGTCAGTTGCGTGAGCACTGTAAAGCTTAAGCCGAAAAACATGAATTTTACTAATTTGAGCGAAAGTCAAATTATATTGTTATTTCAGGATTAACAAATTAATATTACCGATAAAGTTGCACTTTCTTAGGTTTAGACTTAAAGTCGATTTCCTTTAAATTGTATGTCAATTGCGGTAGGACTGTACCGCTTAAGCCGAAAAACATGAATTTTACTGATTTGAGCGAAAGTCCAATTATATTGCTATTGCAGAGTTGACAAATTAATATAACCGAAAAAATTGCACTTTCTTAGATGTAGACTTAAAGCCGATTTTCTTGTAAAATGTATATCAGTTGCTTGAGGACTGTACTGCTTAAGCCGAAAAACATCAATTTTACTGGTTTGAGCGAAAGTCAAATTATATTGTTATTGCAGAATTGACATATTCATATAACCGAAAAAGTTGCACTTTCTAAGGTTTAGTCTCAAAGCCGATTTTCTTGTAAATTGTATGTCAATTGCGGTAGCACTGTACTGCTTAAGCCGAAAAACATCGATTTTACTGATTTGATCAAAAGTCAAACTTTCATATAATTTCAGGATTAACAAATTAATATAACCGAAAAAATTGCACTTTCTTAGGTTTAGACTTAAAGCCGATTTTCTTGTAAATTGTATGTCAGTTGCGTGAGCACTGTAAAGCTTAAGCCGAAAAACATGAATTTTACTAATTTGAGCGAAAGTCAAATTATATTGCTATTGCAGGATTAACAAATAAATATTACCGCAAAAGTTGCACTTTCTTAGTTTTAGACTTAAAGTCGAATTTCTTGTAAATTGTATGTCAATTGCGGTAGCACTGTTTTGCTTTAGCCGCAAAACATCGATTTTACTGATTTGATCTAAAGTCAAACTTTCATATAATTTCAGGATTAACAAATTAATATAACCGAAAAAATTGCACTTTCTTAGATTAGACTTAAAGCCGATTTTCTTGTAAATTGTATGTCAATTGCGGTAGCACTGTACTGCTTAAGCCGAAAAACATCGATTTTACTGATTTGATCAAAAGTCAAACTTTCATATAATTTCAGGATTAACAAATTAATATAACCGAAAAAATTACACTTTCTTAGGTTTAGACTTAAAGCCGATTTTCTTGTAAATTGTATGTCAGTTGCGTGAGAACTGTAAAGCTTAAGCCGAAAAACATGAATTTTATTAATTTGAGCGAAAGTCAAATTATATTGCTATTGCAGGATTAACAAATAAATATTACCGCAAAAGTTGCACTTTCTTAGTTTTAGACTTAAAGTCGAATTTCTTGTAAATTGTATGTCAATTGCGATAGCACTGTTTTGCTTTAGCCGCAAAACATCGATTTTACTGATTTGATCAAAAGTCAAACTTTCATATAATTTCAGGATTAACAAATTAATATAACCGAAAAAATTGCACTTTCTTAGGTTTAGACTTAAAGCCGATTTTCTTGTAAATTGTATGTCAGTTGCGTGAGCACTGTAAAGCTTAAGCCGAAAAACATGAATTTTACTAATTTGAGCGAAAGTCAAATTATATTGCTATTGCAGGATTAACAAATAAATATTACCGCAAAAGTTGCACTTTCTTAGTTTTAGACTTAAAGTCGAATTTCTTGTAAATTGTATGTCAATTGCGGTAGCACTGTTTTGCTTTAGCCGCAAAACATCGATTTTACTGATTTGATCAAAAGTCAAACTTTCATATAATCTCAGGATTAACAAATTAATATAACCGAAAAAATTGCACTTTCTTAGGCTTAGACTTAAAGCCGATTTTCTTGTAAATTGTATGTCAGTTGCGTGAGCACTGTAAAGCTTAAGCCGAAAAACATGAATTTTACTAATTTGAGCGAAAGTCAAATTATATTGCTATTGCAGGATTAACAAATAAATATTACCGCAAAAGTTGCACTTTCTTAGTTTTAGACTTAAAGTCGAATTTCTTGTAAATTGTATGTCAATTGCGGTAGCACTGTTTTGCTTTAGCCGCAAAACATCGATTTTACTGATTTGATCAAAAGTCAAACTTTCATATAATCTCAGGATTAACAAATTAATATAACCGAAAAAATTGCACTTTCTTAGGCTTAGACTTAAAGCCGATTTTCTTGTAAATTGTATGTCAGTTGCGTGAGCACTGTAAAGCTTAAGCCGAAAAACATGAATTTTACTAATTTGAGCGAAAGTCAAATTATATTGTTATTGCAGGATTAACAAATTAATATTACCGCAAAAGTTGCACTTTCTTAGTTTTAGACTTAAAGTCGATTTTCTTGTAAATTGTATGTCAATTGCGGTAGCACTGTACTGCTTAAGCCGAAAAACATCGATTTTACTGATTTGATCAAAAGTCAAACTTTCATATAATTTCAGGATTAACAAATTAATATAACCGAAAAAATTGCACTTTCTTAGGTTTAGACTTAAAGCCGATTTTCTTGTAAATTGTATGTCAGTTGCGTGAGCACTGTAAAGCTTAAGCCGAAAAACATGAATTTTACTAATTTGAGCGAAAGTCAAATTATATTGCTATTGCAGGATTAACAAATAAATATTACCGCAAAAGTTGCACTTTCTTAGTTTTAGACTTAAAGTCGAATTTCTTGTAAATTGTATGTCAATTGCGGTAGCACTGTTTTGCTTTAGCCGCAAAACATCGATTTTACTGATTTGATCAAAAGTCAAACTTTCATATAATCTCAGGATTAACAAATTAATATAACCGAAAAAATTGCACTTTCTTAGGCTTAGACTTAAAGCCGATTTTCTTGTAAATTGTATGTCAGTTGCGTGAGCACTGTAAAGCTTAAGCCGAAAAACATGAATTTTACTAATTTGAGCGAAAGTCAAATTATATTGCTATTGCAGGATTAACAAATAAATATTACCGCAAAAGTTGCACTTTCTTAGTTTTAGACTTAAAGTCGATTTTCTTGTAAATTGTATGTCAATTGCGGTAGCACTGTACTGCTTAAGCCGAAAAACATCGATTTTACTGATTTGATCAAAAGTCAAACTTTCATATAATTTCAGGATTAACAAATTAATATAACCGAAAAAATTGCACTTTCTTAGGTTTAGACTTAAAGCCGATTTTCTTGTAAATTGTATGTCAGTTGCGTGAGCACTGTAAAGCTTAAGCCGAATAACATGAATTTTACTAATTTGAGCGAAAGTCAAATTATATTGCTATTGCAGGATTAACAAATAAATATTACCGCAAAAGTTGCACTTTCTTAGTTTTAGACTTAAAGTCGAATTTCTTGTAAATTGTATGTCAATTGCGGTAGCACTGTTTTGCTTTAGCCGCAAAACATCGATTTTACTGATTTGATCAAAAGTCAAACTTTCATATAATCTCAGGATTAACAAATTAATATAACCGAAAAAATTGCACTTTCTTAGGCTTAGACTTAAAGCCGATTTTCTTGTAAATTGTATGTCAGTTGCGTGAGCACTGTAAAGCTTAAGCCGAAAAACATGAATTTTACTAATTTGAGCGAAAGTCAAATTATATTGTTATTGCAGGATTAACAAATTAATATTACCGCAAAAGTTGCACTTTCTTAGTTGTAGACTTAAAGTCGATTTTCTTGTAAATTCTATGTCAATTGCGGTAGCACTGTACTGCTTAAGCCGAAAAACATCGATTTTACTGATTTGATCAAAAGTCAAACTTTCATATAAATTCAGGATTAACAAATTAATATAACCGAAAAAATTGCACTTTCTTAGGTTTAGACTTAAAGCCGATTTTCTTGTAAATTGTATGTCAGTTGCGTGAGCACTGTAAAGCTTAAGCCGAAAAACATGAATTTTACTAATTTGAGCGAAAGTCAAATTATATTGCTATTGCAGGATTAACAAATAAATATTACCGCAAAAGTTGCACTTTCTTAGATTAGACTTAAAGCCGATTTTCTTGTAAATTGTATGTCAATTGCGGTAGCACTGTACTGCTTAAGCCGAAAAACATCGATTTTACTGATTTGATCAAAAGTCAAACTTTCATATAATTTCAGGATTAACAAATTAATATAACCGAAAAAATTACACTTTCTTAGGTTTAGACTTAAAGCCGATTTTCTTGTAAATTGTATGTCAGTTGCGTGAGAACTGTAAAGCTTAAGCCGAAAAACATGAATTTTATTAATTTGAGCGAAAGTCAAATTATATTGCTATTGCAGGATTAACAAATAAATATTACCGCAAAAGTTGCACTTTCTTAGTTTTAGACTTAAAGTCGAATTTCTTGTAAATTGTATGTCAATTGCGATAGCACTGTTTTGCTTTAGCCGCAAAACATCGATTTTACTGATTTGATCAAAAGTCAAACTTTCATATAATTTCAGGATTAACAAATTAATATAACCGAAAAAATTGCACTTTCTTAGGTTTAGACTTAAAGCCGATTTTCTTGTAAATTGTATGTCAGTTGCGTGAGCACTGTAAAGCTTAAGCCGAAAAACATGAATTTTACTAATTTGAGCGAAAGTCAAATTATATTGCTATTGCAGGATTAACAAATAAATATTACCGCAAAAGTTGCACTTTCTTAGTTTTAGACTTAAAGTCGAATTTCTTGTAAATTGTATGTCAATTGCGGTAGCACTGTTTTGCTTTAGCCGCAAAACATCGATTTTACTGATTTGATCAAAAGTCAAACTTTCATATAATCTCAGGATTAACAAATTAATATAACCGAAAAAATTGCACTTTCTTAGGCTTAGACTTAAAGCCGATTTTCTTGTAAATTGTATGTCAGTTGCGTGAGCACTGTAAAGCTTAAGCCGAAAAACATGAATTTTACTAATTTGAGCGAAAGTCAAATTATATTGCTATTGCAGGATTAACAAATAAATATTACCGCAAAAGTTGCACTTTCTTAGTTTTAGACTTAAAGTCGAATTTCTTGTAAATTGTATGTCAATTGCGGTAGCACTGTTTTGCTTTAGCCGCAAAACATCGATTTTACTGATTTGATCAAAAGTCAAACTTTCATATAATCTCAGGATTAACAAATTAATATAACCGAAAAAATTGCACTTTCTTAGGCTTAGACTTAAAGCCGATTTTCTTGTAAATTGTATGTCAGTTGCGTGAGCACTGTAAAGCTTAAGCCGAAAAACATGAATTTTACTAATTTGAGCGAAAGTCAAATTATATTGTTATTGCAGGATTAACAAATTAATATTACCGCAAAAGTTGCACTTTCTTAGTTTTAGACTTAAAGTCGATTTTCTTGTAAATTGTATGTCAATTGCGGTAGCACTGTACTGCTTAAGCCGAAAAACATCGATTTTACTGATTTGATCAAAAGTCAAACTTTCATATAATTTCAGGATTAACAAATTAATATAACCGAAAAAATTGCACTTTCTTAGGTTTAGACTTAAAGCCGATTTTCTTGTAAATTGTATGTCAGTTGCGTGAGCACTGTAAAGCTTAAGCCGAAAAACATGAATTTTACTAATTTGAGCGAAAGTCAAATTATATTGCTATTGCAGGATTAACAAATAAATATTACCGCAAAAGTTGCACTTTCTTAGTTTTAGACTTAAAGTCGAATTTCTTGTAAATTGTATGTCAATTGCGGTAGCACTGTTTTGCTTTAGCCGCAAAACATCGATTTTACTGATTTGATCAAAAGTCAAACTTTCATATAATCTCAGGATTAACAAATTAATATAACCGAAAAAATTGCACTTTCTTAGGCTTAGACTTAAAGCCGATTTTCTTGTAAATTGTATGTCAGTTGCGTGAGCACTGTAAAGCTTAAGCCGAAAAACATGAATTTTACTAATTTGAGCGAAAGTCAAATTATATTGCTATTGCAGGATTAACAAATAAATATTACCGCAAAAGTTGCACTTTCTTAGTTTTAGACTTAAAGTCGATTTTCTTGTAAATTGTATGTCAATTGCGGTAGCACTGTACTGCTTAAGCCGAAAAACATCGATTTTACTGATTTGATCAAAAGTCAAACTTTCATATAATTTCAGGATTAACAAATTAATATAACCGAAAAAATTGCACTTTCTTAGGTTTAGACTTAAAGCCGATTTTCTTGTAAATTGTATGTCAGTTGCGTGAGCACTGTAAAGCTTAAGCCGAAAAACATGAATTTTACTAATTTGAGCGAAAGTCAAATTATATTGCTATTGCAGGATTAACAAATAAATATTACCGCAAAAGTTGCACTTTCTTAGTTTTAGACTTAAAGTCGAATTTCTTGTAAATTGTATGTCAATTGCGGTAGCACTGTTTTGCTTTAGCCGCAAAACATCGATTTTACTGATTTGATCAAAAGTCAAACTTTCATATAATCTCAGGATTAACAAATTAATATAACCGAAAAAATTGCACTTTCTTAGGCTTAGACTTAAAGCCGATTTTCTTGTAAATTGTATGTCAGTTGCGTGAGCACTGTAAAGCTTAAGCCGAAAAACATGAATTTTACTAATTTGAGCGAAAGTCAAATTATATTGTTATTGCAGGATTAACAAATTAATATTACCGCAAAAGTTGCACTTTCTTAGTTTTAGACTTAAAGTCGATTTTCTTGTAAATTGTATGTCAATTGCGGTAGCACTGTACTGCTTAAGCCGAAAAACATCGATTTTACTGATTTGATCAAAAGTCAAACTTTCATATAATTTCAGGATTAACAAATTAATATAACCGAAAAAATTGCACTTTCTTAGGTTTAGACTTAAAGCCGATTTTCTTGTAAATTGTATGTCAGTTGCGTGAGCACTGTAAAGCTTAAGCCGAAAAACATGAATTTTACTAATTTGAGCGAAAGTCAAATTATATTGCTATTGCAGGATTAACAAATAAATATTACCGCAAAAGTTGCACTTTCTTAGTTTTAGACTTAAAGTCGAATTTCTTGTAAATTGTATGTCAATTGCGGTAGCACTGTTTTGCTTTAGCCGCAAAACATCGATTTTACTGATTTGATCAAAAGTCAAACTTTCATATAATCTCAGGATTAACAAATTAATATAACCGAAAAAATTGCACTTTCTTAGGCTTAGACTTAAAGCCGATTTTCTTGTAAATTGTATGTCAGTTGCGTGAGCACTGTAAAGCTTAAGCCGAAAAACATGAATTTTACTAATTTGAGCGAAAGTCAAATTATATTGCTATTGCAGGATTAACAAATAAATATTACCGCAAAAGTTGCACTTTCTTAGTTTTAGACTTAAAGTCGATTTTCTTGTAAATTGTATGTCAATTGCGGTAGCACTGTACTGCTTAAGCCGAAAAACATCGATTTTACTGATTTGATCAAAAGTCAAACTTTCATATAATTTCAGGATTAACAAATTAATATAACCGAAAAAATTGCACTTTCTTAGGTTTAGACTTAAAGCCGATTTTCTTGTAAATTGTATGTCAGTTGCGTGAGCACTGTAAAGCTTAAGCCGAAAAACATGAATTTTACTAATTTGAGCGAAAGTCAAATTATATTGCTATTGCAGGATTAACAAATAAATATTACCGCAAAAGTTGCACTTTCTTAGTTTTAGACTTAAAGTCGAATTTCTTGTAAATTGTATGTCAATTGCGGTAGCACTGTTTTGCTTTAGCCGCAAAACATCGATTTTACTGATTTGATCAAAAGTCAAACTTTCATATAATCTCAGGATTAACAAATTAATATAACCGAAAAAATTGCACTTTCTTAGGCTTAGACTTAAAGCCGATTTTCTTGTAAATTGTATGTCAGTTGCGTGAGCACTGTAAAGCTTAAGCCGAAAAACATGAATTTTACTAATTTGAGCGAAAGTCAAATTATATTGTTATTGCAGGATTAACAAATTAATATTACCGCAAAAGTTGCACTTTCTTAGTTGTAGACTTAAAGTCGATTTTCTTGTAAATTCTATGTCAATTGCGGTAGCACTGTACTGCTTAAGCCGAAAAACATCGATTTTACTGATTTGATCAAAAGTCAAACTTTCATATAAATTCAGGATTAACAAATTAATATAACCGAAAAAATTGCACTTTCTTAGGTTTAGACTTAAAGCCGATTTTCTTGTAAATTGTATGTCAGTTGCGTGAGCACTGTAAAGCTTAAGCCGAAAAACATGAATTTTACTAATTTGAGCGAAAGTCAAATTATATTGTTATTGCAGGATTAACAAATTAATATTACCGAAAAAGTTGCACTTTCTTAGGTTTAGACTTAAAGTCGATTTTCTTGTAAATTGTATGTCAATTGCGGTAGGACTGTACCGCTTAAGCCGAAAAACATGAATTTTATTGATTTGAGCGAAAGTCCAATTATATTGCTATTGCAGAGTTGACAAATTAATATAACCGAAAAAATTGCACTTTCTTAGATGTAGACTTAAAGCCGATTTTCTTGTAAAATGTATATCAGTTGCTTGAGGACTGTACTGCTTAAGTCGAAAAACATCAATTTTACTGGTTTGAGCGAAAGTCAAATTATATTGTTATTGCAGAATTGACATATTCATATAACCGAAAAAGTTGCACTTTCTTAGGTTTAGTCTCAAAGCCGATTTTCTTGTAAATTGTATGTCAATTGCGGTAGCACTGTACTGCTTAAGCCGAAAAACATCGATTTTACTGATTTGATCAAAAGTCAAACTTTCATATAATTTCAGGATTAACAAATTAATATAACCGAAAAAATTGCACTTTCTTAGGTTTAGACTCAAAGTCGATTTTCTTGTAAATTGTATGTCAGTTGCGTGAGCACTGTAAAGCTTAAGCCGAAAAACATGAATTTTACTAATTTGAGCGAAAGTCAAATTATATTGCTATTGCAAGATTAACAAATAAATATTACCGCAAAAGTTGCACTTTCTTAGTTTTAGACTTAAAGTCGAATTTCTTGTAAATTGTATGTCAATTGCGGTAGCACTGTTTTGCTTTAGCCGCAAAACATAGATTTTACTGATTTGATCAAAAGTCAAACTTTCATATAATTTCAGGATTAACAAATTAATATAACCGAAAAAATTGCACTTTCTTAGGTTTAGACTTAAAGCCGATTTTCTTGTAAATTGTATGTCAGTTGCGTGAGCACTGTAAAGCTTAAGCCGAAAAACATGAATTTTACTAATTTGAGCGAAAGTCAAATTATATTGTTATTGCAGGATTAACAAATTAATATTACCGCAAAAGTTGCACTTTCTTAGTTGTAGACTTAAAGTCGATTTTCTTGTAAATTCTATGTCAATTGCGGTAGCACTGTACTGCTTAAGCCGAAAAACATCGATTTTACTGATTTGATCAAAAGTCAAACTTTCATATAATTTCAGGATTAACAAATTAATATAACCGAAAAAATTGCAGTTTCTTAGGTTTAGACTTAAAGCCGATTTTATTGTAAATTGTATGTCAGTTGCGTGAGCACTGTAAAGCTTAAGCCGAAAAACATGAATTTTACTTATTTGAGCGAAAGTCAAATTATATTGTTATTGCAGGATTAACAAATTAATATTACCGAAAAAGTTGCACTTTCTTAGGTTTAGACTTAAAGTCGATTTTCTTGTAAATTGTATGTCAATTGCGGTAGGACTGTACCGCTTAAGCCGAAAAACATGAATTTTATTGATTTGAGCGAAAGTCCAATTATATTGCTATTGCAGAGTTGACAAATTAATATAACCGAAAAAATTGCACTTTCTTAGATGTAGACTTAAAGCCGATTTTCTTGTAAAATGTATATCAGTTGCTTGAGGACTGTACTGCTTAAGCCGAAACACATCAATTTTACTGGTTTGAGCGAAAGTCAAATTATATTGTTATTGCAGAATTGACATATTCATATAACCGAAAAAGTTGCACTTTCTTAGGTTTAGTCTCAAAGCCGATTTTCTTGTAAATTGTATGTCAATTGCGGTAGCACTGTACTGCTTAAGCCGAAAAACATCGATTTTACTGATTTGATCAAAAGTCAAACTTTCATATAATTTCAGGATTAACAAATTAATATAACCGAAAAAATTGCACTTTCTTAGGTTTAGACTTAAAGCCGATTTTCTTGTAAATTGTATGTCAGTTGCGTGAGCACTGTAAAGCTTAAGCCGAAAAACATGAATTTTACTAATTTGAGCGAAAGTCAAATTATATTGCTATTGCAGGATTAACAAATAAATATTACCGCAAAAGTTGCACTTTCTTAGTTTTAGACTTAAAGTCGAATTTCTTGTAAATTGTATGTCAATTGCGGTAGCACTGTTTTGCTTTAGCCGCAAAACATCGATTTTACTGATTTGATCTAAGGTCAAACTTTAATATAATTTCAGGATTAACAAATTAATATAACCGAAAAAATTGCACTTTCTTAGATTAGACTTAAAGCCGATTTTCTTGTAAATTGTATGTCAATTGCGTGAGCATTGTACCGCTCAAGCCGAAAAACATGAATTTTACTGATTTGAACGAAAGTCAAATTATGTTGTTATTGCAGGATTAATAAATTAATATTACCGCAAAAGTTGCACTTTCTTAGTTGTAGACTTAAAGTCGATTTTCTTGTAAATTCTATGTCAATTGCGGTAGCACTGTACTGCTTAAGCCGCAAAACACCGATTTTACTGATTTGATCTAAAGTCAAACTTTCATATAATTTCAGGATTAACAAATTAATATTACCGCAAAAGTTGCACTTTCTTAGATTAGACTTAAAGCCGATTTCTTGTAAATTGTATGTCAATTGCGTGAGCATTGTACCGCTCAAGCCGAAAAACATCGATTTTACTGATTTGATCTAAAGTCAAACTTTCATATAATTTCAGGATTAACAAATTAATATAACCGAAAAAATTGCACTTTCTTAGGTTTAGACTTAAAGCCGATTTTCTTGTAAATTGTATGTCAGTTGCGTGAGCACTGTACCGCTTAAGCCGAAAAACATGAATTTTACTAACTTGAGCGAAAGTCAAATTATATTGTTATTGCAGGATTAACAAATTAATATTACCGAAAAAGTTGCACTTTCTTAGGTTTAGACTTAAAGCCGATTTTCTTGTAAATTGTATGTTAAATACTTGAGCGCTGTACCGCTTAGGCCGAAACACATCAATTTTACTGATTTGATCTAAAGTCAAACTTTCATATAATTTCAGCATTAACAAATTAATATAACCAAAAAAATTGCACTTTCTTAGACTAGACTTAAAGCCGATTTTCTTGTAAATTTTATGTCAGTTGCGTGAGCAGTGTACTGCTTAAGCCGAAAAACATGAATTTTACTGATTTGAACGAAAGTCAAATTATGTTGTTATTGCAGGATTAATAAATTAATATTACCGCAAAAGTTGCACTTTCTTAGTTGTAGACTTAAAGTCGATTTTCTTGTAAATTCTATGTCAATTGCGGTAGCACTGTACTGCTTAAGCCGCAAAACAGCGATTTTACTGATTTGATCTAAAGTCAAACTTTCATATAATTTCAGGATTAACAAATTAATATTACCGCAAAAGTTGCACTTTCTTAGATTAGACTTAAAGCCGATTTTCTTGTAAATTGTATGTCAATTGCGTGAGCATTGTACCGCTCAAGCCGAAAATTTTACCGATTTGAACGAAAGTCAAATTATGTTGTTATTGCAGGATTAACAAATTAATATCACCGCAAAAGTTGCACTTTCTTAGTTGTAGACTTAAAGTCGAATTTCTTGTAAATTGTATGTCAATTGCGGTAGCACTGTTTTGCTTTAGCCGCAAAACATCGATTTTACTGATTTGATCTAAAGTCAAACTTTCATATAATTTCAGGATTAACAAATTAATATAACCGAAAAAATTGCACTTTCTTAGGTTTAGACTTAAAGCCGATTTTCTTGTAAATTGTATGTCAGTTGCGTGAGCACTGTACCGCTTAAGCCGAAAAACATGAATTTTACTAGCTTGAGCGAAAGTCAAATTATATTGTTATTGCAGGATTAACAAATTAATATTACCGAAAAAGTTGCACTTTCTTAGGTTTAGACTTAAAGCCGATTTTCTTGTAAATTGTATGTCAGTTGCGTGAGCACTGTAAAGCTTAAGCCGAAAAACATGAATTTTACTAATTTGAGCGAAAGTCAAATTATATTGTTATTGCAGGATTAACAAATTAATATTACCGAAAAAGTTGCACTTTCTTAGGTTTAGACTTAAAGTCGATTTTCTTGTGAATTGTATGTCAATTGCGGTAGGACTGTACCGCTTAAGCCGAAAAACATGAATTTTATTGATTTGAGCGAAAGTCCAATTATATTGCTATTGCAGAGTTGACAAATTAATATAACCGAAAAAATTGCACTTTCTTAGATGTAGACTTAAAGCCGATTTTCTTGTAAAATGTATATCAGTTGCTTGAGGACTGTACTGCTTAAGCCGAAAAACATCAATTTTACTGGTTTGAGCGAAAGTCAAATTATATTGTTATTGCAGAATTGACATATTCATATAACCGAAAAAGTTGCACTTTCTTAGGTTTAGTCTCAAAGCCGATTTTCTTGTAAATTGTATGTCAATTGCGGTAGCACTGTACTGCTTAAGCCGAAAAACATCGATTTTACTGATTTGATCAAAAGTCAAACTTTCATATAATTTCAGGATTAACAAATTAATATATTGCACTTTCTTAGGTTTAGACTTAAAGCCGATTTTCTTGTAAATTGTATGTCAGTTGCGTGAGCACTGTAAAGCTTAAGCCGAAAAATATGAATTTTACTAATTTGAGCGAAAGTCAAATTATATTGCTATTGCAGGATTAACACATAAATATTACCGCAAAAGTTGCACTTTCTTAGTTTTAGACTTAAAGTCGAATTTCTTGTAAATTGTATGTCAATTGCGGTAGCACTGTTTTGCTTTAGCCGCAAAACATCGATTTTACTGATTTGATCTAAAGTCAAACTTTCATATAATTTCAGGATTAACAAATTAATATTACCGCAAAAGTTGCACTTTCTTAGATTAGACTTAAAGCCGATTTCTTGTAAATTGTATGTCAATTGCGTGAGCATTGTACCGCTCAAGCCGAAAAACATGAATTTTACTGATTTGAACGAAAGTCAAATTATGTTGTTATTGCAGGATTAACAAATTAATATCACCGCAAAAGTTGCACTTTCTTAGTTGTAGACTTAAAGTCGATTTTCTTGTAAATTCTATGTCAATTGCGGTAGCACTGTACTGCTTAAGCCGCAAAACATCGATTTTACTGATTTGATCTAAAGTCAAACTTTCATATAATTTCAGCATTAACAAATTAATATAACCAAAAAAATTGCACTTTCTTAGACTAGACTTAAAGCCGATTTTCTTGTAAATTTTATGTCAGTTGCGTGAGCAGTGTACTGCTTAAGCCGAAAAACATGAATTTTACTGATTTGAGCAAAAGTCAAATTATATTGTTATTGCAGGATTAACAAATTAATATTACCGCAAAAGTTGCACTTTCTTAGTTTTAGACTTAAAGTCGATTTTCTTGTAAATTGTATATCAATTGCGGTAGCACTGTACTGCTTAAGCCGCAAAACATCGATTTTACTGATTTGATCTAAAGTCAAACTTTCATATAATTTCAGGATTAACAAATTAATATAACCAAAAAAATTGCACTTTCTTAGACTAGACTTAAAGCCGATTTTCTTGTAAATTTTATGTCAGTTGCGTGAGCAGTGTACTGCTTAAGCCGAAAAACATGAATTTTACTGATTTGAGCAAAAGTCAAATTATATTGTTATTGCAGGATTAACAAATTAATATTACCGCAAAAGTTGCACTTTCTTAGTTTTAGACTTAAAGTCGATTTTCTTGTAAATTGTATATCAATTGCGGTAGCACTGTACTGCTTAAGCCGCAAAACATCGATTTTACTGATTTGATCTAAAGTCAAACTTTCATATAATTTCAGGATTAACAAATTAATATAACCAAAAAAATTGCACTTTCTTAGACTAGACTTAAAGCCGATTTTCTTGTAAATTTTATGTCAGTTGCGTGAGCAGTGTACTGCTTAAGCCGAAAAACATGAATTTTACTGATTTGAGCAAAAGTCAAATTATATTGTTATTGCAGGATTAACAAATTAATATTACCGCAAAAGTTGCACTTTCTTAGTTTTAGACTTAAAGTCGATTTTCTTGTAAATTGTATATCAATTGCGGTAGCACTGTACTGCTTAAGCCGCAAAACATCGATTTTACTGATTTGATCTAAAGTCAAACTTTCATATAATTTCAGGATTAACAAATTAATATAACCGAAAAAATTGCACTTTTTTAGATTTAGACTTAAAGCCGATTTTCTTGTAAATTTTATGTCAGTTGCGTGAGCAGTGTACTGCTCAAGCCGAAAAACATGAATTTTACTGATTTGAGCAAAAGTCAAATTATATTGTTATTGCAGGATTAACAAATTTATATTACCGCAAAAATTGCACTTTCTTAGTTTTAGACTTAAAGTCGATTTTCTTGTAAATTGTATATCAATTGCGGTAGCACTGTACTGCTTAAGCTGCAAAACATCGATTTTACTGATTTGATCTAAAGTCAAACTTTCATATAATTTCAGCATTAACAAATTAATATAACCAAAAAAATTGCACTTTCTTAGACTAGACTTAAAGCCGATTTTCTTGTAAATTTTATGTCAGTTGCGTGAGCAGTGTACTGCTTAAGCCGAAAAACATGAATTTTATTGATTTGAGCGAAAGTCCAATTATATTGCTATTGCAGAGTTGACAAATTAATATAACCGAAAAAATTGCACTTTCTTAGATGTAGACTTAAAGCCGATTTTCTTGTAAAATGTATATCAGTTGCTTGAGGACTGTACTGCTTAAGCCGAAAAACATCAATTTTACTGGTTTGAGCGAAAGTCAAATTATATTGTTATTGCAGAATTGACATATTCATATAACCGAAAAAATTGCACTTTCTTAGATTTAGACTTAAAGCCGATTTTCTTGTAAATTGTATGTTAATTACTTGAGCGCTGTACCGCTTAGGCCGAAAAACATCAATTTTACTGATTTGCGTTAAAAGCAAACTTTCATTTTATTTCAGGATTAACAATTGTATGTTACTTACTTGATCGCTGTACCGCTCAAGCCGAAATGTTATTTCAGGATTAACAAATTAAAATAACCGAAAAAATTGCAATTTCTTAGGTTTAAAATTTAAGTCCATTTTCTTGTAAATTGTATGTCAACTGCGGTAGCACTGTACTGCTTAAGCCGCAAAACATCGATTTTACTGATTTGATCTAAAGTCAAACTTTCATATAACTTCAGGATTAACAAATTAATATAACCGAAAAAATTGCACTTTCTTAGATTAGACTTAAAGCCGATTTTCTTGTAAATTGTATGTCAATTGCGTGAGCACTGTACTGCTTAAGCCGAAAAACATGAATTTTACTGATTTGAGCGAAAGTCAAATTATATTGTTATTGCAGGATTAACAAATTAATATTACCGCAAAAGTTGCACTTTCTTAGTTTTAGACTTAAAGTCGATTTTCTTGTAAATTGTATATCAATTGCGGTAGCACTGTACTGCTTAAGCCGCAAATCATCGATTTTACTGATTTGATCTAAAGTCAAACTTTCATATAATTTCAGGATTAACAAATTAATATAACCGAAAAAATTGCACTTTCTTAGATTAGACTTAAAGCCGATTTTCTTGTAAATTGTATATCAGTTGCGTGAACATTGTACTGCTTAAGCCGAAAAACATGAATTTTACTGATTTGAGCGAAAGTCAAATTTAGTTGTTATTGCAGGATTAACAAATTAGTATTACCGCAAAAGTTGCACTTTCTTAGTTTTAGACTTAAAGTCGATTTTCTTGTAAATTGTATATCAATTGCGGTAGCACTGTACTGCTTAAGCCGCAAAACATCGATTTTACTGACGTGATCTAAAGTCAAACTTTCATATAATTTCAGCATTAACAAATTAATATAACCAAAAAAATTGCACTTTCTTAGACTAGACTTAAAGCCGATTTTCTTGTAAATTTTATGTCAGTTGCGTGAGCAGTGTACTGCTTAAGCCGAAAAACATGAATTTTATTGATTTGAGCGAAAGTCCAATTATATTGCTATTGCAGAGTTGACAAATTAATATAACCGAAAAAATTGCACTTTCTTAGATGTAGACTTAAAGCCGATTTTCTTGTAAAATGTATATCAGTTGCTTGAGGACTGTACTGCTTAAGCCGAAAAACATCAATTTTACTGGTTTGAGCGAAAGTCAAATTATATTGTTATTGCAGAATTGACATATTCATATAACCGAAAAAATTGCACTTTCTTAGATTTAGACTTAAAGCCGATTTTCTTGTAAATTGTATGTTAATTACTTGAGCGCTGTACCGCTTAGGCCGAAAAACATCAATTTTACTGATTTGCGTTAAAAGCAAACTTTCATTTTATTTCAGGATTAACAATTGTATGTTACTTACTTGATCGCTGTACCGCTCAAGCCGAAATGTTATTTCAGGATTAACAAATTAAAATAACCGAAAAAATTGCAATTTCTTAGGTTTAAAATTTAAGTCCATTTTCTTGTAAATTGTATGTCAACTGCGGTAGCACTGTACTGCTTAAGCCGCAAAACATCGATTTTACTGATTTGATCTAAAGTCAAACTTTCATATAACTTCAGGATTAACAAATTAATATAACCGAAAAAATTGCACTTTCTTAGATTAGACTTAAAGCCGATTTTCTTGTAAATTGTATGTCAATTGCGTGAGCACTGTACTGCTTAAGCCGAAAAACATGAATTTTACTGATTTGAGCGAAAGTCAAATTATATTGTTATTGCAGGATTAACAAATTAATATTACCGCAAAAGTTGCACTTTCTTAGTTTTAGACTTAAAGTCGATTTTCTTGTAAATTGTATATCAATTGCGGTAGCACTGTACTGCTTAAGCCGCAAATCATCGATTTTACTGATTTGATCTAAAGTCAAACTTTCATATAATTTCAGGATTAACAAATTATATAACCGAAAAAATTGCACTTTCTTAGATTAGACTTAAAGCCGATTTTCTTGTAAATTGTATATCAGTTGCGTGAACATTGTACTGCTTAAGCCGAAAAACATGAATTTTACTGATTTGAGCGAAAGTCAAATTTAGTTGTTATTGCAGGATTAACAAATTAGTATTACCGCAAAAGTTGCACTTTCTTAGTTTTAGACTTAAAGTCGATTTTCTTGTAAATTGTATATCAATTGCGGTAGCACTGTACTGCTTAAGCCGCAAAACATCGATTTTACTGACGTGATCTAAAGTCAAACTTTCATATAATTTCAGGATTAACAAATTAATATAACCGAAAAAATTGCACTTTTTTAGATTTAGACTTAAAGCCGATTTTCTTGTAAATTGTATGTTAAATACTTAAGCGCTGTACCGCTTAGGCCGAAACACATCAATTTTACTGATTTGATCTAAAGTCAAACTTTCATATAATTTCAGCATTAACAAATTAATATAACCAAAAAAATTGCACTTTCTTAGACTAGACTTAAAGCCGATTTTCTTGTAAATTTTATGTCAGTTGCGTGGGCAGTGTACTGCTTAAGCCGAAAAACATGAATTTTACTGATTTGAACGAAAGTCAAATTATGTTGTTATTGCAGGATTAACAAATTAATATTCCCGAAAAAATTGCACTTTCTTAGGTTTAGTCTCAAAGCCGATTTTCTTGTAAATTGTATGTCAATTGCGGTAGCACTGTACTGCTTAAGCCGAAAAACATCGATTTTACTGATTTGATCAAAAGTCAAACTTTCATATAATTTCAGGATTAACAAATTAATATAACCGAAAAAATTGCACTTTCTTAGGTTTAGACTTAAAGCCGATTTTCTTGTAAATTGTATGTTAAATACTTAAGCGCTGTACCGCTTAGGCCGAAACACATCAATTTTACTGATTTGATCTAAAGTCAAATTTTCATATAATTTCAGCATTAACAAATTAATATAACCAAAAAAATTGCACTTTCTTAGACTAGACTTAAAGCCGATTTTCTTGTAAATTTTATGTCAGTTGCGTGAGCAGTGTACTGCTTAAGCCGAAAAACATGAATTTTACTGATTTGAGCAAAAGTCAAATTATATTGTTATTGCAGGATTAACAAATTAATATTCCCGAAAAAATTGCACTTTCTTAGTTTTAGACTTAAAGTCGATTTTCTTGTAAATTGTATATCAATTGCGGTAGCACTGTACTGCTTAAGCCGCAAAACATCGATTTTACTGACGTGATCTAAAGTCAAACTTTCATATAATTTCAGGATTAACAAATTAATATAACCGAAAAAATTGCACTTTTTTAGATTTAGACTTAAAGCCGATTTTCTTGTAAATTGTATGTCAATTGCGTGAGCATTGTACCGCTCAAGCCGAAAACCATGAATTTTACTGATTTGAACGAAAGTCAAATTATGTTGTTATTGCAGGATTAACAAATTAATATCACCGCAAAAGTTGCACTTTCTTAGTTGTAGACTTAAAGTCGAATTTCTTGTAAATTGTATGTCAATTGCGGTAGCACTGTTTTGCTTTAGCCGCAAAACATCGATTTTACTGATTTGATCTAAAGTCAAACTTTCATATAATTTCAGCATTAACAAATTAATATAACCAAAAAAATTGCACTTTCTTAGACTAGACTCAAAGCCGATTTTCTTGTAAATTTTATGCCAGTTGCGTGAGCAGTGTACTGCTTAAGCCGAAAAACATGAATTTTACTGATTTGAGCAAAAGTCAAATTATATTGTTATTGCAGGATTAACAAATTAATATTACCGCAAAAGTTGCACTTTCTTAGTTTTAGACTTAAAGTCGATTTTCTTGTAAATTGTATATCAGTTGCGGTAGCACTGTACTGCTTAAGCCGCAAAACATCGATTTTACTGATTTGATCTAAAGTCAAACTTTCATATAATTTCAGGATTAACAAATTAATATAACCAAAAAAATTGCACTTTCTTAGACTAGACTTAAAGCCGATTTTCTTGTAAATTTTATGTCAGTTGCGTGAGCAGTGTACTGCTTAAGCCGAAAAACATGAATTTTACTGATTTGAGCAAAAGTCAAATTATATTGTTATTGCAGGATTAACAAATTAATATTACCGCAAAAGTTGCACTTTCTTAGTTTTAGACTTAAAGTCGATTTTCTTGTAAATTGTATATCAATTGCGGTAGCACTGTACTGCTTAAGCCGCAAAACAGCGATTTTACTGATTTGATCTAAAGTCAAACTTTCATATAATTTCAGGATTAACAAATTAATATTAATGCAAAAGTTGCACTTTCTTAGATTAGACTTAAAGCCGATTTTCTTTTAAATTGTATGTCAATTGCGTGAGCATTGTACCGCTCAAGCCGAAAAACATGAATTTTACTGATTTGAACGAAAGTCAAATTATGTTGTTATTGCAGGATTTACAAATTAATATCACCGAAAAAGTTGCACTTTCTTAGTTGTAGACTTAAAGTCGATTTTCTTGTAAATTCTATGTCAATTGCGGTAGCACTGTACTGCTTAAGCCGCAAAACATCGATTTTACTGATTTAATCTAAAGTCAAACTTTCATATAATTTCAGCATTAACAAATTAATATAACCAAAAAAATTGCACTTTCTTAGACTAGACTTAAAGCCGATTTTCTTGTAAATTTTATGTCAGTTGCGTGAGCAGTGTACTGCTTAAGCCGAAAAACATGAATTTTACTGATTTGAACGAAAGTCAAATTATATTGTTATTGCAGGATTAACAAATTAATAATACCGCAAAAGTTGCACTTTCTTAGTTTTAGACTTAAAGTCGATTTTCTTGTAAATTGTATATCAATTGCGGTAGCACTGTACTGCTTAAGCCGCAAAACATCGATTTTACTGATTTGATCTAAAGTCAAACTTTCATATAATTTCAGGATTAACAAATTAATATAACCAAAAAAATTGCACTTTCTTAGGCTAGACTTAAAGCCGATTTTCTTGTAAATTTTATGTCAGTTGCGTGAGCAGTGTACTGCTTAAGCCGAAAAACATGAATTTTACTGATTTGAGCAAAAGTCAAATTATATTGTTATTGCAGGATTAACAAATTAATATTACCGCAAAAGTTGCACTTTCTTAGTTTTAGACTTAAAGTCGATTTTCTTGTAAATTGTATATCAATTGCGGTAGCACTGTACTGCTTAAGCCGCAAAACATCGATTTTACTGATTTGATCTAAAGTCAAACTTTCATATAATTTCAGGATTAACAAATTAATATAACCGAAAAAATTGCACTTTTTTAGATTTAGACTTAAAGCCGATTTTCTTGTAAATTTTATGTCAGTTGCGTGAGCAGTGTACTGCTCAAGCCGAAAAACATGAATTTTACTGATTTGAGCAAAAGTCAAATTATATTGTTATTGCAGGATTAACAAATTAATATTACCGCAAAAGTTGCACTTTCTTAGTTTTAGACTTAAAGTCGATTTTCTTGTAAATTGTATATCAATTGCGGTAGCACTGTACTGCTTAAGCCGCAAAACATCGATTTTACTGATTTGATCTAAAGTCAAACTTTCATATAATTTCAGCATTAACAAATTAATATAACCAAAAAAATTGCACTTTCTTAGACTAGACTTAAAGCCGATTTTCTTGTAAATTTTATGTCAGTTGCGTGAGCAGTGTACTGCTTAAGCCGAAAAACATGAATTTTATTGATTTGAGCGAAAGTCCAATTATATTGCTATTGCAGAGTTGACAAATTAATATAACCGAAAAAATTGCACTTTCTTAGATGTAGACTTAAAGCCGATTTTCTTGTAAAATGTATATCAGTTGCTTGAGGACTGTACTGCTTAAGCCGAAAAACATCAATTTTACTGGTTTGAGCGAAAGTCAAATTATATTGTTATTGCAGAATTGACATATTCATATAACCGAAAAAATTGCACTTTCTTAGATTTAGACTTAAAGCCGATTTTCTTGTAAATTGTATGTTAATTACTTGAGCGCTGTACCGCTTAGGCCGAAAAACATCAATTTTACTGATTTGCGTTAAAAGCAAACTTTCATTTTATTTCAGGATTAACAATTGTATGTTACTTACTTGATCGCTGTACCGCTCAAGCCGAAATGTTATTTCAGGATTAACAAATTAAAATAACCGAAAAAATTGCAATTTCTTAGGTTTAAAATTTAAGTCCATTTTCTTGTAAATTGTATGTCAACTGCGGTAGCACTGTACTGCTTAAGCCGCAAAACATCGATTTTACTGATTTGATCTAAAGTCAAACTTTCATATAACTTCAGGATTAACAAATTAATATAACCGAAAAAATTGCACTTTCTTAGATTAGACTTAAAGCCGATTTTCTTGTAAATTGTATGTCAATTGCGTGAGCACTGTACTGCTTAAGCCGAAAAACATGAATTTTACTGATTTGAGCGAAAGTCAAATTATATTGTTATTGCAGGATTAACAAATTAATATTACCGCAAAAGTTGCACTTTCTTAGTTTTAGACTTAAAGTCGATTTTCTTGTAAATTGTATATCAATTGCGGTAGCACTGTACTGCTTAAGCCGCAAATCATCGATTTTACTGATTTGATCTAAAGTCAAACTTTCATATAATTTCAGGATTAACAAATTAATATAACCGAAAAAATTGCACTTTCTTAGATTAGACTTAAAGCCGATTTTCTTGTAAATTGTATATCAGTTGCGTGAACATTGTACTGCTTAAGCCGAAAAACATGAATTTTACTGATTTGAGCGAAAGTCAAATTTAGTTGTTATTGCAGGATTAACTAATTAGTATTACCGCAAAAGTTGCACTTTCTTAGTTTTAGACTTAAAGTCGATTTTCTTGTAAATTGTATATCAATTGCGGTAGCACTGTACTGCTTAAGCCGCAAAACATCGATTTTACTGACGTGATCTAAAGTCAAACTTTCATATAATTTCAGGATTAACAAATTAATATAACCGAAAAAATTGCACTTTTTTAGATTTAGACTTAAAGCCGATTTTCTTGTAAATTGTATGTTAAATACTTGAGCGCTGTACCGCTTAGGCCGAAACACATCAATTTTACTGATTTGATCTAAAGTCAAACTTTCATATAATTTCAGCATTAACAAATTAATATAACCAAAAAAATTGCACTTTCTTAGACTAGACTTAAAGCCGATTTTCTTGTAAATTTTATGTCAGTTGCGTGAGCAGTGTACTGCTTAAGCCGAAAAACATGAATTTTACTGATTTGAACGAAAGTCAAATTATGTTGTTATTGCAGGATTAACAAATTAATATTCCCGAAAAAATTGCACTTTCTTAGTTGTAGACTTAAAGTCGATTTTCTTGTAAATTGTATGTCAATTGCGGTAGCACTGTACTGCTTAAGCCGCAAAACATCGATTTTACTGATTTGATCTAAAGTCAAACTTTCATATAATTTCAGGATTAACAAATTAATATAACCGAAAAAATTGCACTTTCTTAGGTTTAGACTCAAAGTCGATTTTCTTGTAAATTGTATGTCAGTTGCGTGAGCACTGTACCGCTTAAGCCGAAAAACATGAATTTTACTAATTTGAGCGAAAGTCAAATTATATTGTTATTGCAGGATTAACAAATTAATATTACCGAAAAAGTTGCACTTTCTTAGGTTTAGACTTAAAGTCGATTTTCTTGTAAATTGTATGTCAATTGCGGTAGGACTGTACCGCTTAAGCCGAAAAACATGAATTTTATTGATTTGAGCGAAAGTCCAATTATATTGTTATTGCAGGATTAACAAATTAATATAACCGAAAAAATTACACTTTCTTAGATGTAGACTTAAAGCCGATTTTCTTGTAAAATGTATGTTAAATACTTGAGCGCTGTACCGCTTAGGCCTAAACACATTAATTTTACTGATTTGCGTTAAAAGCAAACTTTCATTTTATTTCAGGATTAACAATTGTATGTTACTTACTTGATCGCTGTACCGCTCAAGCCGAAATGTTATTTCAGGATTAACAAATTAAAATAACCGAAAAAATTACACTTTCTTAGATGTAGACTTAAAGCCGATTTTCTTGTAAAATGTATGTTAAATACTTGAGCGCTGTACCGCTTAGGCCGAAACACATTAATTTTACTGATTTGCGTTAAAAGCAAACTTTCATTTTATTTCAGGATTAACAATTGTATGTTACTTACTTGATCGCTGTACCGCTCAAGCCGAAATGTTATTTCAGGATTAACAAATTAAAATAACCGAAAAAATTGCAATTTCTTAGGTTTAAAATTTAAGTCCATTTTCTTGTAAATTGTATGTCAACTGCGGTAGCACTGTACTGCTTAAGCCGCTAAACATCGATTTTACTGATTTGATCTAAAGTCAAACTTTCATATAACTTCAGGATTAACAAATTAATATAACCGAAAAAATTGCACTTTCTTAGATTAGACTTAAAGCCGATTTTCTTGTAAATTGTATGTCAATTGCGTGAGCACTGTACTGCTTAAGCCGAAAAACATGAATTTTACTGATTTGAGCGAAAGTCAAATTATATTGTTATTGCAGGATTAACAAATTAATATTACCGCAAAAGTTGCACTTTCTTAGTTTTAGACTTAAAGTCGATTTTCTTGTAAATTCTATGTCAATTGCGGTAGCACTGTACTGCTTAAGCCGCAAAACAGCGATTTTACTGATTTGATCTAAAGTCAAACTTTCATATAATTTCAGGATTAACAAATTAATATAACCGAAAAAATTGCACTTTCTTAGGTTTAGACTTAAAGCCGATTTTCTTGTAAATTGTATGTCAGTTGCGTGAGCACTGTAAAGCTTAAGCCGAAAAACATGAATTTTACTAATTTGAGCGAAAGTCAAATTATATTGCTATTGCAGGATTAACAAATTAATATTCCCGACAAAATTGCACTTTCTTAGTTGTAGACTTAAAGTCGAATTTCTTGTAAATTGTATGTCAATTGCGGTAGCACTGTTTTGCTTTACGCAAAACATCGATTTTACTGACGTGATCTAAAGTCAAACTTTCATATAATTTCAGGATTAACAAATTAATATTACCGCAAAAGTTGCACTTTCTTAGTTTTAGACTTAAAGTCGATTTTCTTGTAAATTGTATATCAATTGCGGTAGCACTGTACTGCTTAAGCCGCAAAACATCGATTTTACTGATTTGATCTAAAGTCAAACTTTCATATAATTTCAGGATTAACAAATTAATATAACCAAAAAAATTGCACTTTCTTAGGCTAGACTTAAAGCCGATTTTCTTGTAAATTTTATGTCAGTTGCGTGAGCAGTGTACTGCTTAAGCCGAAAAACATGAATTTTACTGATTTGAGCAAAAGTCAAATTATATTGTTATTGCAGGATTAACAAATTAATATTACCGCAAAAGTTGCACTTTCTTAGTTTTAGACTTAAAGTCGATTTTCTTGTAAATTGTATATCAATTGCGGTAGCACTGTACTGCTTAAGCCGCAAAACATCGATTTTACTGATTTGATCTAAAGTCAAACTTTCATATAATTTCAGGATTAACAAATTAATATAACCGAAAAAATTGCACTTTTTTAGATTTAGACTTAAAGCCGATTTTCTTGTAAATTTTATGTCAGTTGCGTGAGCAGTGTACTGCTCAAGCCGAAAAACATGAATTTTACTGATTTGAGCAAAAGTCAAATTATATTGTTATTGCAGGATTAACAAATTAATATTACCGCAAAAGTTGCACTTTCTTAGTTTTATACTTAAAGTCGATTTTCTTGTAAATTGTATATCAATTGCGGTAGCACTGTACTGCTTAAGCCGCAAAACATCGATTTTACTGATTTGATCTAACGTCAAACTTTCATATAATTTCAGCATTAACAAATTAATATAACCAAAAAAATTGCACTTTCTTAGACTAGACTTAAAGCCGATTTTCTTGTAAATTTTATGTCAGTTGCGTGAGCAGTGTACTGCTTAAGCCGAAAAACATGAATTTTATTGATTTGAGCGAAAGTCCAATTATATTGCTATTGCAGAGTTGACAAATTAATATAACCGAAAAAATTGCACTTTCTTAGATGTAGACTTAAAGCCGATTTTCTTGTAAAATGTATATCAGTTGCTTGAGGACTGTACTGCTTAAGCCGAAAAACATCGATTTTACTGATTTGATCTAAAGTCAAACTTTCATATAATTTCAGGATTAACAAATTAATATAACCGAAAAAATTGCACTTTTTTAGATTTAGACTTAAAGCCGATTTTCTTGTAAATTTTATGTCAGTTGCGTGAGCAGTGTACTGCTCAAGCCGAAAAACATGAATTTTACTGATTTGAGCAAAAGTCAAATTATATTGTTATTGCAGGATTAACAAATTAATATTACCGCAAAAGTTGCACTTTCTTAGTTTTAGACTTAAAGTCGATTTTCTTGTAAATTGTATATCAATTGCGGTAGCACTGTACTGCTTAAGCCGCAAAACATCGATTTTACTGATTTGATCTAACGTCAAACTTTCATATAATTTCAGGATTAACAAATTAATATAACCGAAAAAATTGCACTTTTTTAGATTTAGACTTAAAGCCGATTTTCTTGTAAATTTTATGTCAGTTGCGTGAGCAGTGTACTGCTCAAGCCGAAAAACATGAATTTTACTGATTTGAGCAAAAGTCAAATTATATTGTTATTGCAGGATTAACAAATTAATATTACCGCAAAAGTTGCACTTTCTTAGTTTTAGACTTAAAGTCGATTTTCTTGTAAATTGTATATCAATTGCGGTAGCACTGTACTGCTTAAGCCGCAAAACATCGATTTTACTGATTTGATCTAACGTCAAACTTTCATATAATTTCAGCATTAACAAATTAATATAACCAAAAAAATTGCACTTTCTTAGACTAGACTTAAAGCCGATTTTCTTGTAAATTTTATGTCAGTTGCGTGAGCAGTGTACTGCTTAAGCCGAAAAACATGAATTTTATTGATTTGAGCGAAAGTCCAATTATATTGCTATTGCAGAGTTGACAAATTAATATAACCGAAAAAATTGCACTTTCTTAGATGTAGACTTAAAGCCGATTTTCTTGTAAAATGTATATCAGTTGCTTGAGGACTGTACTGCTTAAGCCGAAAAACATCAATTTTACTGGTTTGAGCGAAAGTCAAATTATATTGTTATTGCAGAATTGACATATTCATATAACCGAAAAAATTGCACTTTCTTAGATTTAGACTTAAAGCCGATTTTCTTGTAAATTGTATGTTAATTACTTGAGCGCTGTACCGCTTAGGCCGAAAAACATCAATTTTACTGATTTGCGTTAAAAGCAAACTTTCATTTTATTTCAGGATTAACAATTGTATGTTACTTACTTGATCGCTGTACCGCTCAAGCCGAAATGTTATTTCAGGATTAACAAATTAAAATAACCGAAAAAATTGCAATTTCTTAGGTTTAAAATTTAAGTCCATTTTCTTGTAAATTGTATGTCAACTGCGGTAGCACTGTACTGCTTAAGCCGCAAAACATCGATTTTACTGATTTGATCTAAAGTCAAACTTTCAAATAACTTCAGGATTAACAAATTAATATAACCGAAAAAATTGCACTTTCTTAGATTAGACTTAAAGCCGATTTTCTTGTAAATTGTATGTCAATTGCGTGAGCACTGTACTGCTTAAGCCGAAAAACATGAATTTTACTGATTTGAGCGAAAGTCAAATTATATTGTTATTGCAGGATTAACAAATTAATATTACCGCAAAAGTTGCACTTTCTTAGTTTTAGACTTAAAGTCGATTTTCTTGTAAATTGTATATCAATTGCGGTAGCACTGTACTGCTTAAGCCGCAAATCATCGATTTTACTGATTTGATCTAAAGTCAAACTTTCATATAATTTCAGGATTAACAAATTAATATAACCGAAAAAATTGCACTTTCTTAGATTAGACTTAAAGCCGATTTTCTTGTAAATTGTATATCAGTTGCGTGAACATTGTACTGCTTAAGCCGAAAAACATAAATTTTACTGATTTGAGCGAAAGTCAAATTTAGTTGTTATTGCAGGATTAACAAATTAGTATTACCGCAAAAGTTGCACTTTCTTAGTTTTAGACTTAAAGTCGATTTTCTTGTAAATTGTATATCAATTGCGGTAGCACTGTACTGCTTAAGCCGCAAAACATCGATTTTACTGACGTGATCTAAAGTCAAAATTTCATATAATTTCAGGATTAACAAATTAATATAACCGAAAAAATTGCACTTTTTTAGATTTAGACTTAAAGCCGATTTTCTTGTAAATTGTATGTTAAATACTTGAGCGCTGTACCGCTTAGGCCGAAACACATCAATTTTACTGATTTGATCTAAAGTCAAACTTTCATATAATTTCAGCATTAACAAATTAATATAACCAAAAAAATTGCACTTTCTTAGGTTTAGACTCAAAGTCGATTTTCTTGTAAATTGTATGTCAGTTGCGTGAGCACTGTACCGCTTAAGCCGAAAAACATGAATTTTACTAATTTGAGCGAAAGTCAAATTATATTGTTATTGCAGGATTAACAAATTAATATTACCGAAAAAGTTGCACTTTCTTAGGTTTAGACTTAAAGTCGATTTTCTTGTAAATTGTATGTCAGTTGCGTGAGCACTGTACCGCTTAAGCCGAAAAACATGAATTTTACTAATTTGAGCGAAAGTCAAATTATATTGTTATTGCAGGATTAACAAATTAATATTACCGAAAAAGTTGCACTTTCTTAGGTTTAGACTTAAAGTCGATTTTCTTGTAAATTGTATGTCAATTGCGGTAGCACTGTACTGCTTAAGCCGCAAAACATCGATTTTACTGATTTGATCTAAAGTCAAACTTTCATATAATTTCAGGATTAACAAATTAATATAACCGAAAAAATTGCACTTTCTTAGATTAGACTTAAAGCCGATTTTCTTGTAAATTTTATGTCAGTTCCGTGAGCAGTGTACTGCTTAAGCCGAAAAACATGAATTTTACTGATTTGAGCAAAAGTCAAATTATATTGTTATTGCAGGATTAACAAATTAATATTACCGCAAAAGTTGCACTTTCTTAGTTTTAGACTTAAAGTCGATTTTCTTGTAAATTGTATATCAATTGCGGTAGCACTGTACTGCTTAAGCCGCAAAACATCGATTTTACTGATTTGATCTAAAGTCAAACTTTCATATAATTTCAGGATTAACAAATTAATATAACCGAAAAAATTGTACTTTCTTAGGTTTAGACTCAAAGTCGATTTTCTTGTAAATTGTATGTCAGTTGCGTGAGCACTGTACCGCTTAAGCCGAAAAACATGAATTTTACTAATTTGAGCGAAAGTCAAATTATATTGTTATTGCAGGATTAACAAATTAATATTACCGAAAAAGTTGCACTTTCTTAGGTTTAGACTTAAAGTCGATTTTCTTGTAAATTGTATGTCAATTGCGGTAGGACTGTACCGCTCAAGCCGAAAAACATGAATTTTATTGATTTGAGCGAAAGTCCAATTATATTGCTAGTGCAGGATTAACAAATTAATATTACCGCAAAAGTTGCACTTTCTTAGTTTTAGACTTAAAGTCGATTTTCTTGTAAATTGTATATCAATTGCGGTAGCACTGTACTGCTTAAGCCGCAAATCATCGATTTTACTGATTTGATCTAAAGTCAAACTTTCATATAATTTCAGGATTAACAAATTAATATAACCGAAAAAATTGCACTTTCTTAGATTAGACTTAAAGCCGATTTTCTTGTAAATTTTATGTCAGTTCCGTGAGCAGTGTACTGCTTAAGCCGAAAAACATGAATTTTACTGATTTGAGCAAAAGTCAAATTATATTGTTATTGCAGGATTAACAAATTAATATTACCGCAAAAGTTGCACTTTCTTAGTTTTAGACTTAAAGTCGATTTTCTTGTAAATTGTATATCAATTGCGGTAGCACTGTACTGCTTAAGCCGCAAAACATCGATTTTACTGATTTGATCTAAAGTCAAACTTTCATATAATTTCAGGATTAACAAATTAATATAACCAAAAAAATTGCACTTTCTTAGGCTAGACTTAAAGCCGATTTTCTTGTAAATTTTATGTCAGTTGCGTGAGCAGTGTACTGCTTAAGCCGAAAAACATGAATTTTACTGATTTGAGCAAAAGTCAAATTATATTGTTATTGCAGGATTAACAAATTAATATTACCGCAAAAGTTGCACTTTCTTAGTTTTAGACTTAAAGTCGATTTTCTTGTAAATTGTATATCAATTGCGGTAGCACTGTACTGCTTAAGCCGCAAAACATCGATTTTACTGATTTGATCTAAAGTCAAACTTTCATATAATTTCAGGATTAACAAATTAATATAACCGAAAAAATTGCACTTTTTTAGATTTAGACTTAAAGCCGATTTTCTTGTAAATTTTATGTCAGTTGCGTGAGCAGTGTACTGCTTAAGCCGAAAAACATGAATTTTATTGATTTGAGCGAAAGTCCAATTATATTGCTATTGCAGAGTTGACAAATTAATATTACCGCAAAAGTTGCACTTTCTTAGTTTTAGACTTAAAGTCGATTTTCTTGTAAAATGTATATCAGTTGCTTGAGGACTGTACTGCTTAAGCCGAACAACATCAATTTTACTGGTTTGAGCGAAAGTCAAATTATATTGTTATTGCAGAATTGACATATTTATATAACCGAAAAAATTGCACTTTCTTAGATTTAGACTTAAAGCCGATTTTCTTGTAAATTGTATGTTAATTACTTGAGCGCTGTACCGCTTAGGCCGAAAAACATCAATTTTACTGATTTGCGTTAAAAGCAAACTTTCATTTTATTTCAGGATTAACAATTGTATGTTACTTACTTGATCGCTGTACCGCTCAAGCCGAAATGTTATTTCAGGATTAACAAATTAAAATAACCGAAAAAATTGCAATTTCTTAGGTTTAAAATTTAAGTCCATTTTCTTGTAAATTGTATGTCAACTGCGGTAGCACTGTACTGCTTAAGCCGCAAAACATCGATTTTACTGATTTGATCTAAAGTCAAACTTTCATATAACTTCAGGATTAACAAATTAATATAACCGAAAAAATTGCACTTTCTTAGATTAGACTTAAAGCCGATTTTCTTGTAAATTGTATGTCAATTGCGTGAGCACTGTACTGCTTAAGCCGAAAAACATGAATTTTACTGATTTGAGCGAAAGTCAAATTATATTGTTATTGCAGGATTAACAAATTAATATTACCGCAAAAGTTGCACTTTCTTAGTTTTAGACTTAAAGTCGATTTTCTTGTAAATTGTATATCAATTGCGGTAGCACTGTACTGCTTAAGCCGCAAATCATCGATTTTACTGATTTGATCTAAAGTCAAACTTTCATATAATTTCAGGATTAACAAATTAATATAACCGAAAAAATTGCACTTTCTTAGATTAGACTTAAAGCCGATTTTCTTGTAAATTGTATATCAGTTGCGTGAACATTGTACTGCTTAAGCCGAAAAACATGAATTTTACTGATTTGAGCGAAAGTCAAATTTAGTTGTTATTGCAGGATTAACTAATTAGTATTACCGCAAAAGTTGCACTTTCTTAGTTTTAGACTTAAAGTCGATTTTCTTGTAAATTGTATATCAATTGCGGTAGCACTGTACTGCTTAAGCCGCAAAACATCGATTTTACTGACGTGATCTAAAGTCAAACTTTCATATAATTTCAGGATTAACAAATTAATATAACCGAAAAAATTGCACTTTTTCAGATTTAGACTTAAAGCCGATTTTCTTGTAAATTGTATGTTAAATACTTGAGCGCTGTACCGCTTAGGCCGAAACACATCAATTTTACTGATTTGATCTAAAGTCAAACTTTCATATAATTTCAGCATTAACAAATTAATATAACCAAAAAAATTGCACTTTCTTAGACTAGACTTAAAGCCGATTTTCTTGTAAATTTTATGTCAGTTGCGTGAGCAGTGTACTGCTTAAGCCGAAAAACATGAATTTTACTGATTTGAACGAAAGTCAAATTATGTTGTTATTGCAGGATTAACAAATTAATATTCCCGAAAAAATTGCACTTTCTTAGTTGTAGACTTAAAGTCGATTTTCTTGTAAATTGTATGTCAATTGCGGTAGCACTGTACTGCTTAAGCCGCAAAACATCGATTTTACTGATTTGATCTAAAGTCAAACTTTCATATAATTTCAGGATTAACAAATTAATATAACCGAAAAAATTGCACTTTCTTAGGTTTAGACTCAAAGTCGATTTTCTTGTAAATTGTATGTCAGTTGCGTGAGCACTGTACCGCTTAAGCCGAAAAACATGAATTTTACTAATTTGAGCGAAAGTCAAATTATATTGTTATTGCAGGATTAACAAATTAATATTACCGAAAAAGTTGCACTTTCTTAGGTTTAGACTTAAAGTCGATTTTCTTGTAAATTGTATGTCAATTGCGGTAGGACTGTACCGCTTAAGCCGAAAAACATGAATTTTATTGATTTGAGCGAAAGTCCAATTATATTGTTATTGCAGGATTAACAAATTAATATAACCGAAAAAATTACACTTTCTTAGATGTAGACTTAAAGCCGATTTTCTTGTAAAATGTATGTTAAATACTTGAGCGCTGTACCGCTTAGGCCTAAACACATTAATTTTACTGATTTGCGTTAAAAGCAAACTTTCATTTTATTTCAGGATTAACAATTGTATGTTACTTACTTGATCGCTGTACCGCTCAAGCCGAAATGTTAATTCAGGATTAACAAATTAAAATAACCGAAAAAATTACACTTTCTTAGATGTAGACTTAAAGCCGATTTTCTTGTAAAATGTATGTTAAATACTTGAGCGCTGTACCGCTTAGGCCGAAACACATTAATTTTACTGATTTGCGTTAAAAGCAAACTTTCATTTTATTTCAGGATTAACAATTGTATGTTACTTACTTGATCGCTGTACCGCTCAAGCCGAAATGTTATTTCAGGATTAACAAATTAATATTCCCGAAAAAATTGCACTTTCTTAGTTGTAGACTTAAAGTCGATTTTCTTGTAAATTGTATGTCAATTGCGGTAGCACTGTACTGCTTAAGCCGCAAAACATCGATTTTACTGATTTGATCTAAAGTCAAACTTTCATATAATTTCAGGATTAACAAATTAATATAACCAAAAAAATTGCACTTTCTTAGGCTAGACTTAAAGCCGATTTTCTTGTAAATTTTATGTCAGTTGCGTGAGCAGTGTACTGCTTAAGCCGAAAAACATGAATTTTACTGATTTGAGCAAAAGTCAAATTATATTGTTATTGCAGGATTAACAAATTAATATAACCGAAAAAATTACACTTTCTTAGATGTAGACTTAAAGCCGATTTTCTTGTAAAATGTATGTTAAATACTTGAGCGCTGTACCGCTTAGGCCTAAACACATTAATTTTACTGATTTGCGTTAAAAGCAAACTTTCATTTTATTTCAGGATTAACAATTGTATGTTACTTACTTGATCGCTGTACCGCTCAAGCCGAAATGTTATTTCAGGATTAACAAATTAATATTCCCGAAAAAATTGCACTTTCTTAGGTTTAGACTTAAAGTCGATTTTCTTGTAAATTGTATGTCAATTGCGGTAGGACTGTACCGCTTAAGCCGAAAAACATGAATTTTATTGATTTGAGCGAAAGTCCAATTATATTGTTATTGCAGGATTAACAAATTAATATAACCGAAAAAATTACACTTTCTTAGATGTAGACTTAAAGCCGATTTTCTTGTAAAATGTATGTTAAATACTTGAGCGCTGTACCGCTTAGGCCTAAACACATTAATTTTACTGATTTGCGTTAAAAGCAAACTTTCATTTTATTTCAGGATTAACAATTGTATGTTACTTACTTGATCGCTGTACCGCTCAAGCCGAAATGTTAATTCAGGATTAACAAATTAAAATAACCGAAAAAATTACACTTTCTTAGATGTAGACTTAAAGCCGATTTTCTTGTAAAATGTATGTTAAATACTTGAGCGCTGTACCGCTTAGGCCGAAACACATTAATTTTACTGATTTGCGTTAAAAGCAAACTTTCATTTTATTTCAGGATTAACAATTGTATGTTACTTACTTGATCGCTGTACCGCTCAAGCCGAAATGTTATTTCAGGATTAACAAATTAAAATAACCGAAAAAATTGCAATTTCTTAGGTTTAAAATTTAAGTCCATTTTCTTGTAAATTGTATGTCAACTGCGGTAGCACTGTACTGCTTAAGCCGCTAAACATCGATTTTACTGATTTGATCTAAAGTCAAACTTTCATATAACTTCAGGATTAACAAATTAATATAACCGAAAAAATTGCACTTTCTTAGATTAGACTTAAAGCCGATTTTCTTGTAAATTGTATGTCAATTGCGTGAGCACTGTACTGCTTAAGCCGAAAAACATGAATTTTACTGATTTGAGCGAAAGTCAAATTATATTGTTATTGCAGGATTAACAAATTAATATTACCGCAAAAGTTGCACTTTCTTAGTTTTAGACTTAAAGTCGATTTTCTTGTAAATTCTATGTCAATTGCGGTAGCACTGTACTGCTTAAGCCGCAAAACAGCGATTTTACTGATTTGATCTAAAGTCAAACTTTCATATAATTTCAGGATTAACAAATTAATATAACCGAAAAAATTGCACTTTCTTAGGTTTAGACTTAAAGCCGATTTTCTTGTAAATTGTATGTCAGTTGCGTGAGCACTGTAAAGCTTAAGCCGAAAAACATGAATTTTACTAATTTGAGCGAAAGTCAAATTATATTGCTATTGCAGGATTAACAAATTAATATTCCCGACAAAATTGCACTTTCTTAGTTGTAGACTTAAAGTCGAATTTCTTGTAAATTGTATGTCAATTGCGGTAGCACTGTTTTGCTTTACGCAAAACATCGATTTTACTGACGTGATCTAAAGTCAAACTTTCATATAATTTCAGGATTAACAAATTAATATTACCGCAAAAGTTGCACTTTCTTAGTTTTAGACTTAAAGTCGATTTTCTTGTAAATTGTATATCAATTGCGGTAGCACTGTACTGCTTAAGCCGCAAAACATCGATTTTACTGATTTGATCTAAAGTCAAACTTTCATATAATTTCAGGATTAACAAATTAATATAACCAAAAAAATTGCACTTTCTTAGGCTAGACTTAAAGCCGATTTTCTTGTAAATTTTATGTCAGTTGCGTGAGCAGTGTACTGCTTAAGCCGAAAAACATGAATTTTACTGATTTGAGCAAAAGTCAAATTATATTGTTATTGCAGGATTAACAAATTAATATTACCGCAAAAGTTGCACTTTCTTAGTTTTAGACTTAAAGTCGATTTTCTTGTAAATTGTATATCAATTGCGGTAGCACTGTACTGCTTAAGCCGCAAAACATCGATTTTACTGATTTGATCTAAAGTCAAACTTTCATATAATTTCAGGATTAACAAATTAATATAACCGAAAAAATTGCACTTTTTTAGATTTAGACTTAAAGCCGATTTTCTTGTAAATTTTATGTCAGTTGCGTGAGCAGTGTACTGCTCAAGCCGAAAAACATGAATTTTACTGATTTGAGCAAAAGTCAAATTATATTGTTATTGCAGGATTAACAAATTAATATTACCGCAAAAGTTGCACTTTCTTAGTTTTAGACTTAAAGTCGATTTTCTTGTAAATTGTATATCAATTGCGGTAGCACTGTACTGCTTAAGCCGCAAAACATCGATTTTACTGATTTGATCTAACGTCAAACTTTCATATAATTTCAGCATTAACAAATTAATATAACCAAAAAAATTGCACTTTCTTAGACTAGACTTAAAGCCGATTTTCTTGTAAATTTTATGTCAGTTGCGTGAGCAGTGTACTGCTTAAGCCGAAAAACATGAATTTTATTGATTTGAGCGAAAGTCCAATTATATTGCTATTGCAGAGTTGACAAATTAATATAACCGAAAAAATTGCACTTTCTTAGATGTAGACTTAAAGCCGATTTTCTTGTAAAATGTATATCAGTTGCTTGAGGACTGTACTGCTTAAGCCGAAAAACATCGATTTTACTGATTTGATCTAAAGTCAAACTTTCATATAATTTCAGGATTAACAAATTAATATAACCGAAAAAATTGCACTTTTTTAGATTTAGACTTAAAGCCGATTTTCTTGTAAATTTTATGTCAGTTGCGTGAGCAGTGTACTGCTCAAGCCGAAAAACATGAATTTTACTGATTTGAGCAAAAGTCAAATTATATTGTTATTGCAGGATTAACAAATTAATATTACCGCAAAAGTTGCACTTTCTTAGTTTTAGACTTAAAGTCGATTTTCTTGTAAATTGTATATCAATTGCGGTAGCACTGTACTGCTTAAGCCGCAAAACATCGATTTTACTGATTTGATCTAACGTCAAACTTTCATATAATTTCAGGATTAACAAATTAATATAACCGAAAAAATTGCACTTTTTTAGATTTAGACTTAAAGCCGATTTTCTTGTAAATTTTATGTCAGTTGCGTGAGCAGTGTACTGCTCAAGCCAAAAAACATGAATTTTACTGATTTGAGCAAAAGTCAAATTATATTGTTATTGCAGGATTAACAAATTAATATTACCGCAAAAGTTGCACTTTCTTAGTTTTAGACTTAAAGTCGATTTTCTTGTAAACTGTATATCAATTGCGGTAGCACTGTACTGCTTAAGCCGCAAAACATCGATTTTACTGATTTGATCTAACGTCAAACTTTCATATAATTTCAGCATTAACAAATTAATATAACCAAAAAAATTGCACTTTCTTAGACTAGACTTAAAGCCGATTTTCTTGTAAATTTTATGTCAGTTGCGTGAGCAGTGTACTGCTTAAGCCGAAAAACATGAATTTTATTGATTTGAGCGAAAGTCCAATTATATTGCTATTGCAGAGTTGACAAATTAATATAACCGAAAAAATTGCACTTTCTTAGATGTAGACTTAAAGCCGATTTTCTTGTAAAATGTATATCAGTTGCTTGAGGACTGTACTGCTTAAGCCGAAAAACATCAATTTTACTGGTTTGAGCGAAAGTCAAATTATATTGTTATTGCAGAATTGACATATTCATATAACCGAAAAAATTGCACTTTCTTAGATTTAGACTTAAAGCCGATTTTCTTGTAAATTGTATGTTAATTACTTGAGCGCTGTACCGCTTAGGCCGAAAAACATCAATTTTACTGATTTGCGTTAAAAGCAAACTTTCATTTTATTTCAGGATTAACAATTGTATGTTACTTACTTGATCGCTGTACCGCTCAAGCCGAAATGTTATTTCAGGATTAACAAATTAAAATAACCGAAAAAATTGCAATTTCTTAGGTTTAAAATTTAAGTCCATTTTCTTGTAAATTGTATGTCAACTGCGGTAGCACTGTACTGCTTAAGCCGCAAAACATCGATTTTACTGATTTGATCTAAAGTCAAACTTTCAAATAACTTCAGGATTAACAAATTAATATAACCGAAAAAATTGCACTTTCTTAGATTAGACTTAAAGCCGATTTTCTTGTAAATTGTATGTCAATTGCGTGAGCACTGTACTGCTTAAGCCGAAAAACATGAATTTTACTGATTTGAGCGAAAGTCAAATTATATTGTTATTGCAGGATTAACAAATTAATATTACCGCAAAAGTTGCACTTTCTTAGTTTTAGACTTAAAGTCGATTTTCTTGTAAATTGTATATCAATTGCGGTAGCACTGTACTGCTTAAGCCGCAAATCATCGATTTTACTGATTTGATCTAAAGTCAAACTTTCATATAATTTCAGGATTAACAAATTAATATAACCGAAAAAATTGCACTTTCTTAGATTAGACTTAAAGCCGATTTTCTTGTAAATTGTATATCAGTTGCGTGAACATTGTACTGCTTAAGCCGAAAAACATAAATTTTACTGATTTGAGCGAAAGTCAAATTTAGTTGTTATTGCAGGATTAACAAATTAGTATTACCGCAAAAGTTGCACTTTCTTAGTTTTAGACTTAAAGTCGATTTTCTTGTAAATTGTATATCAATTGCGGTAGCACTGTACTGCTTAAGCCGCAAAACATCGATTTTACTGACGTGATCTAAAGTCAAAATTTCATATAATTTCAGGATTAACAAATTAATATAACCGAAAAAATTGCACTTTTTTAGATTTAGACTTAAAGCCGATTTTCTTGTAAATTGTATGTTAAATACTTGAGCGCTGTACCGCTTAGGCCGAAACACATCAATTTTACTGATTTGATCTAAAGTCAAACTTTCATATAATTTCAGCATTAACAAATTAATATAACCAAAAAAATTGCACTTTCTTAGACTAGACTTAAAGCCGATTTTCTTGTAAATTTTATGTCAGTTGCGTGAGCAGTGTACTGCTTAAGCCGAAAAACATGAATTTTACTGATTTGAACGAAAGTCAAATTATGTTGTTATTGCAGGATTAACAAATTAATATTCCCGAAAAAATTGCACTTTCTTAGTTGTAGACTTAAAGTCGATTTTCTTGTAAATTGTATGTCAATTGCGGTAGCACTGTACTGCTTAAGCCGCAAAACATCGATTTTACTGATTTGATCTAAAGTCAAACTTTCATATAATTTCAGGATTAACAAATTAATATAACCGAAAAAATTGTACTTTCTTAGGTTTAGACTCAAAGTCGATTTTCTTGTAAATTGTATGTCAGTTGCGTGAGCACTGTACCGCTTAAGCCGAAAAACATGAATTTTACTAATTTGAGCGAAAGTCAAATTATATTGTTATTGCAGGATTAACAAATTAATATTACCGAAAAAGTTGCACTTTCTTAGGTTTAGACTTAAAGTCGATTTTCTTGTAAATTGTATGTCAATTGCGGTAGGACTGTACCGCTTAAGCCGAAAAACATGAATTTTATTGATTTGAGCGAAAGTCCAATTATATTGCTAGTGCAGAGTTGACAAATTAATATAACCAAAAAAATTACACTTTCTTAGATGTAGACTTAAAGCCGATTTTCTTGTAAAATGTATGTTAAATACCTGAGCGCTGTACCGCTTAGGCCGAAACACATTAATTTTACTGATTTGCGTTAAAAGCAAACTTTCATTTTATTTCAGGATTAACAAATTAATATAACCGAAAAAATTGCACTTTCTTAGGTTTAGACTTAAAGCCGATTTTCTTGTAAATTGTATGTCAGTTGCGTGAGCACTGTAAAGCTTAAGCCGAAAAACATGAATTTTACTAATTTGAGCGAAAGTCAAATTATATTGCTATTGCAGGATTAACAAATTAATATTCCCGACAAAATTGCACTTTCTTAGTTGTAGACTTAAAGTCGAATTTCTTGTAAATTGTATGTCAATTGCGGTAGCACTGTTTTGCTTTACGCAAAACATCGATTTTACTGACGTGATCTAAAGTCAAACTTTCATATAATTTCAGGATTAACAAATTAATATTACCGCAAAAGTTGCACTTTCTTAGTTTTAGACTTAAAGTCGATTTTCTTGTAAATTGTATATCAATTGCGGTAGCACTGTACTGCTTAAGCCGCAAATCATCGATTTTACTGATTTTATCTAAAGTCAAACTTTCATATAATTTCAGGATTAACAAATTAATATAACCGAAAAAATTGCACTTTCTTAGATTAGACTTAAAGCCGATTTTCTTGTAAATTGTATATCAGTTGCGTGAGCATTGTACTGCTTAAGCCGAAAAACATGAATTTTACTGATTTGAGCGAAAGTCAAATTTAGTTGTTATTGCAGGATTAACAAATTAGTATTACCGCAAAAGTTGCACTTTCTTAGTTTTAGACTTAAAGTCGATTTTCTTGTAAATTGTATATCAATTGCGGTAGCACTGTACTGCTTAAGCCGCAAAACATCGATTTTACTGACGTGATCTAAAGTCAAACTTTCATATAATTTCAGGATTAACAAATTAATATAACCGAAAAAATTGCACTTTTTTAGATTTAGACTTAAAGCCGATTTTCTTGTAAATTGTATGTTAAATACTTGAGCGCTGTACCGCTTAGGCCGAAACACATCAATTTTACTGATTTGATCTAAAGTCAAACTTTCATATAATTTCAGCATTAACAAATTAATATAACCAAAAAAATTGCACTTTCTTAGACTAGACTTAAAGCCGATTTTCTTGTAAATTTTATGTCAGTTGCGTGAGCAGTGTACTGCTTAAGCCGAAAAACATGAATTTTACTGATTTGAACGAAAGTCAAATTATGTTGTTATTGCAGGATTAACAAATTAATATTCCCGAAAAAATTGCACTTTCTTAGTTGTAGACTTAAAGTCGATTTTCTTGTAAATTGTATGTCAATTGCGGTAGCACTGTACTGCTTAAGCCGCAAAACATCGATTTTACTGATTTGATCTAAAGTCAAACTTTCATATAATTTCAGGATTAACAAATTAATATAACCGAAAAAATTGCACTTTCTTAGGTTTAGACTCAAAGTCGATTTTCTTGTAAATTGTATGTCAGTTGCGTGAGCACTGTACCGCTTAAGCCGAAAAACATGAATTTTACTAATTTGAGCGAAAGTCAAATTATATTGTTATTGCAGGATTAACAAATTAATATTACCGAAAAAGTTGCACTTTCTTAGGTTTAGACTTAAAGTCGATTTTCTTGTAAATTGTATGTCAATTGCGGTAGGACTGTACCGCTTAAGCCGAAAAACATGAATTTTATTGATTTGAGCGAAAGTCCAATTATATTGCTAGTGCAGAGTTGACAAATTAATATTACCGCAAAAGTTGCACTTTCTTAGTTTTAGACTTAAAGTCGATTTTCTTGTAAATTCTATGTCAATTGCGGTAGCACTGTACTGCTTAAGCCGCAAAACAGCGATTTTACTGATTTGATCTAAAGTCAAACTTTCATATAATTTCAGGATTAACAAATTAATATAACCGAAAAAATTGCACTTTCTTAGGTTTAGACTTAAAGCCGATTTTCTTGTAAATTGTATGTCAGTTGCGTGAGCACTGTAAAGCTTAAGCCGAAAAACATGAATTTTACTAATTTGAGCGAAAGTCAAATTATATTCTTATTGCAGGATTAACAAATTAATATTACCGAAAAAGTTGCACTTTCTTAGGTTTAGACTTAAAGTCGATTTTCTTGTGAATTGTATGTCAATTGCGGTAGGACTGTACCGCTTAAGCCGAAAAACATGAATTTTATTGATTTGAGCGAAAGTCCAATTATATTGCTATTGCAGAGTTGACAAATTAATATAACCGAAAAAATTGCACTTTCTTAGATGTAGACTTAAAGCCGATTTTCTTGTAAAATGTATATCAGTTGCTTGAGGACTGTACTGCTTAAGCCGAAAAACATCAATTTTACTGGTTTGAGCGAAAGTCAAATTATATTGTTATTGCAGAATTGACATATTCATATAACCGAAAAAGTTGCACTTTCTTAGGTTTAGTCTCAAAACCGATTTTCTTGTAAATTGTATGTCAATTGCGGTAGCACTGTACTGCTTAAGCCGAAAAACATCGATTTTACTGATTTGATCAAAAGTCAAACTTTCATATAATTTCAGGATTAACAAATTAATATGACCGAAAAAATTGCACTTTCTTAGGTTTAGACTTAAAGCCGATTTTCTTGTAAATTGTATGTCAGTTGCGTGAGCACTGTAAAGCTTAAGCCGAAAAACATGAATTTTACTAATTTGAGCGAAAGTCAAATTATATTGCTATTGCAGGATTAACAAATTAATATGACCGAAAAAATTGCACTTTCTTAGGTTTAGACTTAAAGCCGATTTTCTTGTAAATTGTATGTCAGTTGCGTGAGCACTGTAAAGCTTAAGCCGAAAAACATGAATTTTACTAATTTGAGCGAAAGTCAAATTATATTGCTATTGCAGGATTAACAAATAAATATTACCGCAAAAGTTGCACTTTCTTAGTTTTAGACTTAAAGTGGATTTTCTTGTAAATTGTATGTCAATTGCGGTAGCACTGTACTGCTTAAGCCGAAAAACATCGATTTTACTGATTTGATCAAAAGTCAAACTTTCATATAATTTCAGGATTAACAAATTAATATAACCGAAAAAATTGCACTTTCTTAGATTAGACTTAAAGCCGATTTTCTTGTAAATTGTATGTCAATTGCGTGAGCATTGTACCGCTCAAGCCGAAAAACATGAATTTTACTGATTTGAACGAAAGTCAAATTATGTTGTTATTGCAGGATTAACAAATTAATATTACCGAAAAAGTTGCACTTTCTTAGTTGTAGACTTAAAGTCGATTTTCTTGTAAATTCTATGTCAATTGCGGTAGCACTGTACTGCTTAAGCCGCAAAACAGCGATTTTACTGATTTGATCTAAAGTCAAACTTTCATATAATTTCAGGATTAACAAATTAATATTACCGCAAAAGTTGCACTTTCTTAGATTAGACTTAAAGCCGATTTTCTTGTAAATTGTATGTCAATTGCGTGAGCATTGTACCGCTCAAGCCGAAAAACATGAATTTTACTGATTTGAACGAAAGTCAAATTATGTTGTTATTGCAGGATTAACAAATTAATATCACCGCAAAAGTTGCACTTTCTTAGTTGTAGACTTAAAGTCGATTTTCTTGTAAATTCTATGTCAATTGCGGTAGCACTGTACTGCTTAAGCCGCAAAACAGCGATTTTACTGATTTGATCTAAAGTCAAACTTTCATATAATTTCAGGATTAACAAATTAATATTACCGCAAAAGTTGCACTTTCTTAGATTAGACTTAAAGCCGATTTTCTTGTAAATTGTATGTCAATTGCGTGAGCATTGTACCGCTCAAGCCGAAAAACATGAATTTTACTGATTTGAACGAAAGTCAAATTATGTTGTTATTGCAGGATTAACAAATTAATATCACCGCAAAAGTTGCACTTTCTTAGTTGTAGACTTAAAGTCGATTTTCTTGTAAATTCTATGTCAATTGCGGTAGCACTGTACTGCTTAAGCCGCAAAACATCGATTTTACTGATTTGATCTAAAGTCAAACTTTCATATAATTTCAGCATTAACAAATTAATATAACCAAAAAAATTGCACTTTCTTAGACTAGACTTAAAGCCGATTTTCTTGTAAATTTTATGTCAGTTGCGTGAGCAGTGTACTGCTTAAGCCGAAAAACATGAATTTTACTGATTTGAACGAAAGTCAAATTATGTTGTTATTGCAGGATTAATAAATTAATATTACCGCAAAAGTTGCACTTTCTTAGTTGTAGACTTAAAGTCGATTTTCTTGTAAATTCTATGTCAATTGCGGTAGCCGCAAAACAGCGATTTTACTGATTTGATCTAAAGTCAAACTTTCATATAATTTCAGGATTAACAAATTAATATTACCGCAAAAGTTGCACTTTCTTAGATTAGACTTAAAGCCGATTTTCTTGTAAATTGTATGTCAATTGCGTGAGCATTGTACCGCTCAAGCCGAAAAACATGAATTTTACTGATTTGAACGAAAGTCAAATTATGTTGTTATTGCAGGATTAACAAATTAATATCACCGCAAAAGTTACACTTTCTTAGTTGTAGACTTAAAGTCGAATTTCTTGTAAATTGTATGTCAATTGCGGTAGCACTGTTTTGCTTTAGCCGCAAAACATCGATTTTACTGATTTGATCTAAAGTCAAACTTTCATATAATTTCAGGATTAACAAATTAATATAACCGAAAAAATTGCACTTTCTTAGGTTTAGACTTAAAGCCGATTTTCTTGTAAATTGTATGTCAGTTGCGTGAGCACTGTACCGCTTAAGCCGAAAAACATGAATTTTACTAACTTGAGCGAAAGTCAAATTATATTGTTATTGCAGGATTAACAAATTAATATTACCGAAAAAGTTGCACTTTCTTAGGTTTAGACTTAAAGCCGATTTTCTTGTAAATTGTATGTCAGTTGCGTGAGCACTGTAAAGCTTAAGCCGAAAAACATGAATTTTACTAATTTGAGCGAAAGTCAAATTATATTCTTATTGCAGGATTAACAAATTAATATTACCGAAAAAGTTGCACTTTCTTAGGTTTAGACTTAAAGTCGATTTTCTTGTGAATTGTATGTCAATTGCGGTAGGACTGTACCGCTTAAGCCGAAAAACATGAATTTTATTGATTTGAGCGAAAGTCCAATTATATTGCTATTGCAGAGTTGACAAATTAATATAACCGAAAAAATTGCACTTTCTTAGATGTAGACTTAAAGCCGATTTTCTTGTAAAATGTATATCAGTTGCTTGAGGACTGTACTGCTTAAGCCGAAAAACATCAATTTTACTGGTTTGAGCGAAAGTCAAATTATATTGTTATTGCAGAATTGACATATTCATATAACCGAAAAAGTTGCACTTTCTTAGGTTTAGTCTCAAAGCCGATTTTCTTGTAAATTGTATGTCAATTGCGGTAGCACTGTACTGCTTAAGCCGAAAAACATCGATTTTACTGATTTGATCAAAAGTCAAACTTTCATATAATTTCAGGATTAACAAATTAATATGACCGAAAAAATTGCACTTTCTTAGGTTTAGACTTAAAGCCGATTTTCTTGTAAATTGTATGTCAGTTGCGTGAGCACTGTAAAGCTTAAGCCGAAAAACATGAATTTTACTAATTTGAGCGAAAGTCAAATTATATTGCTATTGCAGGATTAACAAATAAATATTACCGCAAAAGTTGCACTTTCTTAGTTTTAGACTTAAAGTCGAATTTCTTGTAAATTGTATGTCAATTGCGGTAGCACTGTTTTGCTTTAGCCGCAAAACATCGATTTTACTGATTTGATCTAAAGTCAAACTTTCATATAATTTCAGGATTAACAAATTAATATAACCGAAAAAATTGCACTTTCTTAGATTAGACTTAAAGCCGATTTTCTTGTAAATTGTATGACAATTGCGTGAGCATTGTACCGCTCAAGCCGAAAAACATGAATTTTACTGACGTGATCTAAAGTCAAACTTTCATATAATTTCAGGATTAACAAATTAATATAACCGAAAAAATTGCACTTTTTTAGATTTAGACTTAAAGCCGATTTTCTTGTAAATTGTATGTTAAATACTTGAGCGCTGTACCGCTTAGGCCGAAACACATCAATTTTACTGATTTGATCTAAAGTCAAACTTTCATATAATTTCAGCATTAACAAATTAATATAACCAAAAAAATTGCACTTTCTTAGACTAGACTTAAAGCCGATTTTCTTGTAAATTTTATGTCAGTTGCGTGAGCAGTGTACTGCTTAAGCCGAAAAACATGAATTTTACTGATTTGAACGAAAGTCAAATTATGTTGTTATTGCAGGATTAACAAATTAATATTCCCGAAAAAATTGCACTTTCTTAGTTGTAGACTTAAAGTCGATTTTCTTGTAAATTGTATGTCAATTGCGGTAGCACTGTACTGCTTAAGCCGCAAAACATCGATTTTACTGATTTGATCTAAAGTCAAACTTTCATATAATTTCAGGATTAACAAATTAATATAACCGAAAAAATTGCACTTTCTTAGGTTTAGACTCAAAGTCGATTTTCTTGTAAATTGTATGTCAGTTGCGTGAGCACTGTACCGCTTAAGCCGAAAAACATGAATTTTACTAATTTGAGCGAAAGTCAAATTATATTGTTATTGCAGGATTAACAAATTAATATTACCGAAAAAGTTGCACTTTCTTAGGTTTAGACTTAAAGTCGATTTTCTTGTAAATTGTATGTCAATTGCGGTAGGACTGTACCGCTTAAGCCGAAAAACATGAATTTTATTGATTTGAGCGAAAGTCCAATTATATTGCTAGTGCAGAGTTGACAAATTAATATTACCGCAAAAGTTGCACTTTCTTAGTTTTAGACTTAAAGTCGATTTTCTTGTAAATTCTATGTCAATTGCGGTAGCACTGTACTGCTTAAGCCGCAAAACAGCGATTTTACTGATTTGATCTAAAGTCAAACTTTCATATAATTTCAGGATTAACAAATTAATATAACCGAAAAAATTGCACTTTCTTAGGTTTAGACTTAAAGCCGATTTTCTTGTAAATTGTATGTCAGTTGCGTGAGCACTGTAAAGCTTAAGCCGAAAAACATGAATTTTACTAATTTGAGCGAAAGTCAAATTATATTGCTATTGCAGGATTAACAAATTAATATTCCCGACAAAATTGCACTTTCTTAGTTGTAGACTTAAAGTCGAATTTCTTGTAAATTGTATGTCAATTGCGGTAGCACTGTTTTGCTTTAGCCGCAAAACATAGATTTAACTGATTTGATCAAAAGTCAAACTTTCATATAATTTCAGGATTAACAAATTAATATAACCAAAAAAATTGCACTTTCTTAGACTAGACTTAAAGCCGATTTTCTTGTAAATTTTATGTCAGTTGCGTGAGCAGTGTACTGCTTAAGCCGAAAAACATGAATTTTACTGATTTGAACGAAAGTCAAATTATGTTGTTATTGCAGGATTAATAAATTAATATTACCGCAAAAGTTGCACTTTCTTAGTTGTAGACTTAAAGTCGATTTTCTTGTAAATTCTATGTCAATTGCGGTAGCACTGTACTGCTTAAGCCGCAAAACAGCGATTTTACTGATTTGATCTAAAGTCAAACTTTCATATAATTTCAGGATTAACAAATTAATATTACCGCAAAAGTTGCACTTTCTTAGATTAGACTTAAAGCCGATTTTCTTGTAAATTGTATGTCAATTGCGTGAGCATTGTACCGCTCAAGCCGAAAAACATGAATTTTACTGATTTGAACGAAAGTCAAATTATGTTGTTATTGCAGGATTAACAAATTAATATCACCGCAAAAGTTGCACTTTCTTAGTTGTAGACTTAAAGTCGAATTTCTTGTAAATTGTATGTCAATTGCGGTAGCACTGTTTTGCTTTAGCCGCAAAACATCGATTTTACTGATTTGATCTAAAGTCAAACTTTCATATAATTTCAGGATTAACAAATTAATATAACCGAAAAAATTGCACTTTCTTAGGTTTAGACTTAAAGCCGATTTTCTTGTAAATTGTATGTCAGTTGCGTGAGCACTGTACCGCTTAAGCCGAAAAACATGAATTTTACTAACTTGAGCGAAAGTCAAATTATATTGTTATTGCAGGATTAACAAATTAATATTACCGAAAAAGTTGCACTTTCTTAGGTTTAGACTTAAAGCCGATTTTCTTGTAAATTGTATGTCAGTTGCGTGAGCACTGTAAAGCTTAAGCCGAAAAACATGAATTTTACTAATTTGAGCGAAAGTCAAATTATATTCTTATTGCAGGATTAACAAATTAATATTACCGAAAAAGTTGCACTTTCTTAGGTTTAGACTTAAAGTCGATTTTCTTGTGAATTGTATGTCAATTGCGGTAGGACTGTACCGCTTAAGCCGAAAAACATGAATTTTATTGATTTGAGCGAAAGTCCAATTATATTGCTATTGCAGAGTTGACAAATTAATATAACCGAAAAAATTGCACTTTCTTAGATGTAGACTTAAAGCCGATTTTCTTGTAAAATGTATATCAGTTGCTTGAGGACTGTACTGCTTAAGCCGAAAAACATCAATTTTACTGGTTTGAGCGAAAGTCAAATTATATTGTTATTGCAGAATTGACATATTCATATAACCGAAAAAGTTGCACTTTCTTAGGTTTAGTCTCAAAGCCGATTTTCTTGTAAATTGTATGTCAATTGCGGTAGCACTGTACTGCTTAAGCCGAAAAACATCGATTTTACTGATTTGATCAAAAGTCAAACTTTCATATAATTTCAGGATTAACAAATTAATATGACCGAAAAAATTGCACTTTCTTAGGTTTAGACTTAAAGCCGATTTTCTTGTAAATTGTATGTCAGTTGCGTGAGCACTGTAAAGCTTAAGCCGAAAAACATGAATTTTACTGATTTGAACGAAAGTCAAATTATGTTGTTATTGCAGGATTAACAAATTAATATCACCGCAAAAGTTGCACTTTCTTAGTTTTAGACTTAAAGTGGAATTTCTTGTAAATTGTATGTCAATTGCGGTAGCACTGTTTTGCTTTAGCCGCAAAACATCGATTTTACTGATTTGATCTAAAGTCAAACTTTCATATAATTTCAGGATTAACAAATTAATATAACCGAAAAAATTGCACTTTCTTAGATTAGACTTAAAGCCGATTTTCTTGTAAATTGTATGTCAATTGCGTGAGCATTGTACCGCTCAAGCCGAAAAACATGAATTTTACTGATTTGAACGAAAGTCAAATTATGTTGTTATTGCAGGATTAATAAATTAATATTACCGAAAAAGTTGCACTTTCTTAGTTGTAGACTTAAAGTCGATTTTCTTGTAAATTCTATGTCAATTGCGGTAGCACTGTACTGCTTAAGCCGCAAAACAGCGATTTTACTGATTTGATCTAAAGTCAAACTTTCATATAATTTCAGGATTAACAAATTAATATTACCGCAAAAGTTGCACTTTCTTAGATTAGACTTAAAGCCGATTTTCTTGTAAATTGTATGTCAATTGCGTGAGCATTGTACCGCTCAAGCCGAAAAACATGAATTTTACTGATTTGAACGAAAGTCAAATTATGTTGTTATTGCAGGATTAACAAATTAATATCACCGCAAAAGTTGCACTTTCTTAGTTGTAGACTTAAAGTCGATTTTCTTGTAAATTCTATGTCAATTGCGGTAGCACTGTACTGCTTAAGCCGCAAAACAGCGATTTTACTGATTTGATCTAAAGTCAAACTTTCATATAATTTCAGGATTAACAAATTAATATTACCGCAAAAGTTGCACTTTCTTAGATTAGACTTAAAGCCGATTTTCTTGTAAATTGTATGTCAATTGCGTGAGCATTGTACCGCTCAAGCCGAAAAACATGAATTTTACTGATTTGAACGAAAGTCAAATTATGTTGTTATTGCAGGATTAACAAATTAATATCACCGCAAAAGTTGCACTTTCTTAGTTGTAGACTTAAAGTCGATTTTCTTGTAAATTCTATGTCAATTGCGGTAGCACTGTACTGCTTAAGCCGCAAAACATCGATTTTACTGATTTGATCTAAAGTCAAACTTTCATATAATTTCAGCATTAACAAATTAATATAACCAAAAAAATTGCACTTTCTTAGACTAGACTTAAAGCCGATTTTCTTGTAAATTTTATGTCAGTTGCGTGAGCAGTGTACTGCTTAAGCCGAAAAACATGAATTTTACTGATTTGAACGAAAGTCAAATTATGTTGTTATTGCAGGATTAATAAATTAATATTACCGCAAAAGTTGCACTTTCTTAGTTGTAGACTTAAAGTCGATTTTCTTGTAAATTCTATGTCAATTGCGGTAGCACTGTACTGCTTAAGCCGCAAAACAGCGATTTTACTGATTTGATCTAAAGTCAAACTTTCATATAATTTCAGGATTAACAAATTAATATTACCGCAAAAGTTGCACTTTCTTAGATTAGACTTAAAGCCGATTTTCTTGTAAATTGTATGTCAATTGCGTGAGCATTGTACCGCTCAAGCCGAAAAACATGAATTTTACTGATTTGAACGAAAGTCAAATTATGTTGTTATTGCAGGATTAACAAATTAATATCACCGCAAAAGTTGCACTTTCTTAATTGTAGACTTAAAGTCGAATTTCTTGTAAATTGTATGTCAATTGCGGTAGCACTGTTTTGCTTTAGCCGCAAAACATCGATTTTACTGATTTGATCTAAAGTCAAACTTTCATATAATTTCAGGATTAACAAATTAATATAACCGAAAAAATTGCACTTTCTTAGGTTTAGACTTAAAGCCGATTTTCTTGTAAATTGTATGTCAGTTGCGTGAGCACTGTACCGCTTAAGCCGAAAAACATGAATTTTACTAACTTGAGCGAAAGTCAAATTATATTGTTATTGCAGGATTAACAAATTAATATTACCGAAAAAGTTGCACTTTCTTAGGTTTAGACTTAAAGCCGATTTTCTTGTAAATTGTATGTCAGTTGCGTGAGCACTGTAAAGCTTAAGCCGAAAAACATGAATTTTACTAATTTGAGCGAAAGTCAAATTATATTCTTATTGCAGGATTAACAAATTAATATTACCGAAAAAGTTGCACTTTCTTAGGTTTAGACTTAAAGTCGATTTTCTTGTGAATTGTATGTCAATTGCGGTAGGACTGTACCGCTTAAGCCGAAAAACATGAATTTTATTGATTTGAGCGAAAGTCCAATTATATTGCTATTGCAGAGTTGACAAATTAATATAACCGAAAAAATTGCACTTTCTTAGATGTAGACTTAAAGCCGATTTTCTTGTAAAATGTATATCAGTTGCTTGAGGACTGTACTGCTTAAGCCGAAAAACATCAATTTTACTGGTTTGAGCGAAAGTCAAATTATATTGTTATTGCAGAATTGACATATTCATATAACCGAAAAAGTTGCACTTTCTTAGGTTTAGTCTCAAAGCCGATTTTCTTGTAAATTGTATGTCAATTGCGGTAGCACTGTACTGCTTAAGCCGAAAAACATCGATTTTACTGATTTGAGCAAAAGTCAAACTTTCATATAATTTCAGGATTAACAAATTAATATGACCGAAAAAATTGCACTTTCTTAGGTTTAGACTTAAAGCCGATTTTCTTGTAAATTGTATGTCAGTTGCGTGAGCACTGTAAAGCTTAAGCCGAAAAACATGAATTTTACTAATTTGAGCGAAAGTCAAATTATATTGCTATTGCAGGATTAACAAATAAATATTACCGCAAAAGTTGCACTTTCTTAGTTTTAGACTTAAAGTCGAATTTCTTGTAAATTGTATGTCAATTGCGGTAGCACTGTTTTGCTTTAGCCGCAAAACATCGATTTTACTGATTTGATCTAAAGTCAAACTTTCATATAATTTCAGGATTAACAAATTAATATAACCGAAAAAATTGCACTTTCTTAGATTAGACTTAAAGCCGATTTTCTTGTAAATTGTATGTCAATTGCGTGAGCATTGTACCGCTCAAGCCGAAAAACATGAATTTTACTGATTTGAACGAAAGTCAAATTATGTTGTTATTGCAGGATTAACAAATTAATATCACCGCAAAAGTTGCACTTTCTTAGTTGTAGACTTAAAGTCGATTTTCTTGTAAATTCTATGTCAATTGCGGTAGCACTGTACTGCTTAAGCCGCAAAACAGCGATTTTACTGATTTGATCTAAAGTCAAACTTTCATATAATTTCAGGATTAACAAATTAATATTACCGCAAAAGTTGCACTTTCTTAGATTAGACTTAAAGCCGATTTTCTTGTAAATTGTATGTCAATTGCGTGAGCATTGTACCGCTCAAGCCGAAAAACATGAATTTTACTGATTTGAACGAAAGTCAAATTATGTTGTTATTGCAGGATTAACAAATTAATATCACCGCAAAAGTTGCACTTTCTTAGTTGTAGACTTAAAGTCGATTTTCTTGTAAATTCTATGTCAATTGCGGTAGCACTGTACTGCTTAAGCCGCAAAACATCGATTTTACTGATTTGATCTAAAGTCAAACTTTCATATAATTTCAGCATTAACAAATTAATATAACCAAAAAAATTGCACTTTCTTAGACTAGACTTAAAGCCGATTTTCTTGTAAATTTTATGTCAGTTGCGTGAGCAGTGTACTGCTTAAGCCGAAAAACATGAATTTTACTGATTTGAACGAAAGTCAAATTATGTTGTTATTGCAGGATTAATAAATTAATATTACCGCAAAAGTTGCACTTTCTTAGTTGTAGACTTAAAGTCGATTTTCTTGTAAATTCTATGTCAATTGCGGTAGCACTGTACTGCTTAAGCCGCAAAACAGCGATTTTACTGATTTGATCTAAAGTCAAACTTTCATATAATTTCAGGATTAACAAATTAATATTACCGCAAAAGTTGCACTTTCTTAGATTAGACTTAAAGCCGATTTTCTTGTAAATTGTATGTCAATTGCGTGAGCATTGTACCGCTCAAGCCGAAAAACATGAATTTTACTGATTTGAACGAAAGTCAAATTATGTTGTTATTGCAGGATTAACAAATTAATATCACCGCAAAAGTTGCACTTTCTTAGTTGTAGACTTAAAGTCGAATTTCTTGTAAATTGTATGTCAATTGCGGTAGCACTGTTTTGCTTTAGCCGCAAAACATCGATTTTACTGATTTGATCTAAAGTCAAACTTTCATATAATTTCAGGATTAACAAATTAATATAACCGAAAAAATTGCACTTTCTTAGGTTTAGACTTAAAGCCGATTTTCTTGTAAATTGTATGTCAGTTGCGTGAGCACTGTACCGCTTAAGCCGAAAAACATGAATTTTACTAACTTGAGCGAAAGTCAAATTATATTGTTATTGCAGGATTAACAAATTAATATTACCGAAAAAGTTGCACTTTCTTAGGTTTAGACTTAAAGCCGATTTTCTTGTAAATTGTATGTCAGTTGCGTGAGCACTGTAAAGCTTAAGCCGAAAAACATGAATTTTACTAATTTGAGCGAAAGTCAAATTATATTCTTATTGCAGGATTAACAAATTAATATTACCGAAAAAGTTGCACTTTCTTAGGTTTAGACTTAAAGTCGATTTTCTTGTGAATTGTATGTCAATTGCGGTAGGACTGTACCGCTTAAGCCGAAAAACATGAATTTTATTGATTTGAGCGAAAGTCCAATTATATTGCTATTGCAGAGTTGACAAATTAATATAACCGAAAAAATTGCACTTTCTTAGATGTAGACTTAAAGCCGATTTTCTTGTAAAATGTATATCAGTTGCTTGAGGACTGTACTGCTTAAGCCGAAAAACATCAATTTTACTGGTTTGAGCGAAAGTCAAATTATATTGTTATTGCAGAATTGACATATTCATATAACCGAAAAAGTTGCACTTTCTTAGGTTTAGTCTCAAAGCCGATTTTCTTGTAAATTGTATGTCAATTGCGGTAGCACTGTACTGCTTAAGCCGAAAAACATCGATTTTACTGATTTGATCAAAAGTCAAACTTTCATATAATTTCAGGATTAACAAATTAATATGACCGAAAAAATTGCACTTTCTTAGGTTTAGACTTAAAGCCGATTTTCTTGTAAATTGTATGTCAGTTGCGTGAGCACTGTAAAGCTTAAGCCGAAAAACATGAATTTTACTAATTTGAGCGAAAGTCAAATTATATTGCTATTGCAGGATTAACAAATAAATATTACCGCAAAAGTTGCACTTTCTTAGTTTTAGACTTAAAGTCGAATTTCTTGTAAATTGTATGTCAATTGCGGTAGCACTGTTTTGCTTTAGCCGCAAAACATCGATTTTACTGATTTGATCTAAAGTCAAACTTTCATATAATTTCAGGATTAACAAATTAATATAACCGAAAAAATTGCACTTTCTTAGATTAGACTTAAAGCCGATTTTCTTGTAAATTGTATGTCAATTGCGTGAGCATTGTACCGCTCAAGCCGAAAAACATGAATTTTACTGATTTGAACGAAAGTCAAATTATGTTGTTATTGCAGGATTAATAAATTAATATTACCGAAAAAGTTGCACTTTCTTAGTTGTAGACTTAAAGTCGATTTTCTTGTAAATTCTATGTCAATTGCGGTAGCACTGTACTGCTTAAGCCGCAAAACAGCGATTTTACTGATTTGATCTAAAGTCAAACTTTCATATAATTTCAGGATTAACAAATTAATATTACCGCAAAAGTTGCACTTTCTTAGATTAGACTTAAAGCCGATTTTCTTGTAAATTGTATGTCAATTGCGTGAGCATTGTACCGCTCAAGCCGAAAAACATGAATTTTACTGATTTGAACGAAAGTCAAATTATGTTGTTATTGCAGGATTAACAAATTAATATCACCGCAAAAGTTGCACTTTCTTAGTTGTAGACTTAAAGTCGATTTTCTTGTAAATTCTATGTCAATTGCGGTAGCACTGTACTGCTTAAGCCGCAAAACATCGATTTTACTGATTTGATCTAAAGTCAAACTTTCATATAATTTCAGCATTAACAAATTAATATAACCAAAAAAATTGCACTTTCTTAGACTAGACTTAAAGCCGATTTTCTTGTAAATTTTATGTCAGTTGCGTGAGCAGTGTACTGCTTAAGCCGAAAAACATGAATTTTACTGATTTGAGCAAAAGTCAAATTATATTGTTATTGCAGGATTAACAAATTAATATTACCGCAAAAGTTGCACTTTCTTAGTTTTAGACTTAAAGTCGATTTTCTTGTAAATTGTATATCAATTGCGGTAGCACTGTACTGCTTAAGCCGCAAAACATCGATTTTACTGATTTGATCTAAAGTCAAACTTTCATATAATTTCAGGATTAACAAATTAATATAACCGAAAAAATTGCACTTTTTTAGATTTAGACTTAAAGCCGATTTTCTTGTAAATTTTATGTCAGTTGCGTGAGCAGTGTACTGCTCAAGCCGAAAAACATGAATTTTACTGATTTGAGCAAAAGTCAAATTATATTGTTATTGCAGGATTAACAAATTAATATTACCGCAAAAGTTGCACTTTCTTAGTTTTAGACTTAAAGTCGATTTTCTTGTAAATTGTATGTCAGTTGCGTGAGCACTGTACCGCTTAAGCCGAAAAACATGAATTTTACTAATTTGAGCGAAAGTCAAATTATATTGTTATTGCAGGATTAACAAATTAATATTACCGAAAAAGTTGCACTTTCTTAGGTTTAGACTTAAAGTCGATTTTCTTGTAAATTGTATGTCAATTGCGGTAGGACTGTACCGCTTAAGCCGAAAAACATGAATTTTATTGATTTGAGCGAAAGTCCAATTATATTGCTAGTGCAGAGTTGACAAATTAATATAACCGAAAAAATTGCACTTTCTTAGATGTAGACTTAAAGCCGATTTTCTTGTAAAATGTATGTTAAATACTTGAGCGCTGTACCGCTTAGGCCGAAACACATTAATTTTACTGGTTTGAGCGAAAGTCAAATTATATTGTTATTGCAGAATTGACATATTCATATAACCGAAAAAATTGCACTTTCTTAGGTTTAGACTTAAAGCCGATTTTCTTGTAAATTGTATGTCAGTTGCGTGAGCACTGTACCGCTTAAGCCGAAAAACATGAATTTTACTAATTTGAGCGAAAGTCAAATTATATTGTTATTGCAGGATTAACAAATTAATATTAACGAAAAAATTGCACTTTCTTAGTTGTAGACTTAAAGTCGATTTTCTTGTAAATTCTATGTCCATTGCGGTAGCACTGTACTGCTTAAGCAGCAAAACATCGATTTTACTGATTTGATCTAAAGTCAAACTTTCATATAATTTCAGGATTAACAAATTAATATTACCGCAAAAGCTGCACTTTCTTAGTTTTAGACTTAAAGTCGATTTTCTTGTAAATTGTATGTCAATTGCGGTAGCACTGTACTGCTTAAGCCGCAAAACATCGATTTTACTGATTTGATCTAAAGTCAAACTTTCATATAATTTCAGGATTAACAAATAAATATAACCGAAAAAATTGCACTTTCTTAGGTTTAGACTCAAAGTCGATTTTCTTGTAAATTGTATGTCAGTTGCGGTAGCACTGTACTGCTTAAGCAGCAAAACATCGATTTTACTGATTTGATCTAAAGTCAAACTTTCATATAATTTCAGGATTAACAAATTAATATAACCGAAAAAATTGCACTTTCTTAGGTTTAGACGCAAAGTCGATTTTCTTGTAAATTGTATGTTAATTGCGGTAGCACTGTACTGCTTAAGCCGCAAAACATCGATTTTACTGATTTGATCTAAAGTCAAACTTTCATATAATTTCAGGATTAACAAATTAATATAACCGAAAAAATTGCACTTTCTTAGGTTTAGACTTAAAGCCGATTTTCTTGTAAATTGTATGTCAGTTGCGTGAGCACTGTACCGCTTAAGCCGAAAAACATGAATTTTACTAATTTGAGCGAAAGTCAAATTATATTGTTATTGCAGGATTAACAAATTAATATTACCGAAAAAATTGCACTTTCTTAGTTGTAGACTTAAAGTCGATTTTCTTGTAAATTGTATATCAATTGCGGTAGCTTTGTACTGCTTAAGCCGCAAAACAGCGATTTTACTGATTTGATCTAAAGTCAAACTTTCATATAATTTCAGGATTAACAAATTAATATAACCGAAAAAATTGCACTTTCTTAGGTTTAGACTTAAAGCCGATTTTCTTGTAAATTGTATATCAATTGCGGTAGCACTGTACTGCTTAAGCCGCAAATCATCGATTTTACTGATTTGATCTAAAGTCAAACTTTCATATAATTTCAGGATTAACAAATTAATATAACCGAAAAAATTGCACTTTCTTAGATGTAGACTTAAAGCCGATTTTCTTGTAAAATGTATGTTAAATACTTGAGCGCTGTACCGCTTAGGCCGAAACACATCAATTTCACTGATTTGATCTAAAGTCAAACTTTCATATAATTTCAGCATTAACAAATTAATATAACCAAAAAAATTGCACTTTCTTGGACTAGACTTAAAGCCGATTTTCTTGTAAATTTTATGTCAGTTGCGTGAGCAGTGTACTGCTTAAGCCGAAAAACATGAATTTTACTGATTTGAACGAAAGTCAAATTATGTTGTTATTGCAGGATTAACAAATTAATATTACCGCAAAAGTTGCACTTTCTTAGTTTTAGACTTAAAGTCGATTTTCTTGTAAATTGTATGTCAATTGCGGTAGCACTGTACTGCTTAAGCCGCAAAACATCGATTTTACTGATTTGATCTAAAGTCAAACTTTCATATAATTTCAGGATTAACAAATTAATATAACCGAAAAAATTGCACTTTCTTAGGTTTAGACTCAAAGTCGATTTTCTTGTAAATTGTATGTCAGTTGCGTGAGCACTGTACCGCTTAAGCCGAAAAACATGAATTTTACTAATTTGAGCGAAAGTCAAATTATATTGTTATTGCAGGATTAACAAATTAATATCACCGCAAAAGTTGCACTTTCTTAGTTGTAGACTTAAAGTCGATTTTCTTGTAAATTCTATGTCAATTGCGGTAGCACTGTACTGCTTAAGCCGCAAAACATCGATTTTACTGATTTGATCTAAAGTCAAACTTTCATATAATTTCAGCATTAACAAATTAATATAACCAAAAAAATTGCACTTTCTTAGACTAGACTTAAAGCCGATTTTCTTGTAAATTTTATGTCAGTTGCGTGAGCAGTGTACTGCTTAAGCCGAAAAACATGAATTTTACTGATTTGAGCAAAAGTCAAATTATATTGTTATTGCAGGATTAACAAATTAATATTACCGCAAAAGTTGCACTTTCTTAGTTTTAGACTTAAAGTCGATTTTCTTGTAAATTGTATATCAATTGCGGTAGCACTGTACTGCTTAAGCCGCAAAACATCGATTTTACTGATTTGATCTAAAGTCAAACTTTCATATAATTTCAGGATTAACAAATTAATATAACCGAAAAAATTGCACTTTCTTAGATGTAGACTTAAAGCCGATTTTCTTGTAAAATGTATGTTAAATACTTGAGCGCTGTACCGCTTAGGCCGAAACACATTAATTTTACTGATTTGCGTTGAAAGCAAACTTTCATTTTATTTGAGGATTAACAATTGTATGTTACTTACTTGATCGCTGTACCGCTCAAGCCGAAATGTTATTTCAGGATTAACAAATTAAAATAACCGAAAAAATTGCAATTTCTTAGGTTTAAAATTTAAGTCCATTTTCTTGTAAATTGTATGTCAACTGCGGTAGCACTGTACTGCTTAAGCCGCTAAACATCGATTTTACTGATTTGATCTAAAGTCAAACTTTCATATAACTTCAGGATTAACAAATTAATATAACCGAAAAAATTGCACTTTCTTAGATTAGACTTAAAGCCGATTTTCTTGTAAATTGTATGTCAATTGCGTGAGCACTGTACTGCTTAAGCCGAAAAACATGAATTTTACTGATTTGAGCGAAAGTCAAATTATATTGTTATTGCAGGATTAACAAATTAATATTACCGCAAAAGTTGCACTTTCTTAGTTTTAGACTTAAAGTCGATTTTCTTGTAAATTCTATGTCAATTGCGGTAGCTCTGTACTGCTTAAGCCGCAAAACAGCGATTTTACTGATTTGATCTAAAGTCAAACTTTCATATAATTTCAGGATTAACAAATTAATATAACCGAAAAAATTGCACTTTCTTAGGTTTAGACTTAAAGCCGATTTTCTTGTAAATTGTATGTCAGTTGCGTGAGCACTGTAAAGCTTAAGCCGAAAAACATGAATTTTACTAATTTGAGCGAAAGTCAAATTATATTGCTATTGCAGGATTAACAAATTAATATTCCCGACAAAATTGCACTTTCTTAGTTGTAGACTTAAAGTCGAATTTCTTGTAAATTTTATGTCAATTGCGGTAGCACTGTTTTGCTTTACGCAAAACATCGATTTTACTGACGTGATCTAAAGTCAAACTTTCATATAATTTCAGGATTAACAAATTAATATTACCGCAAAAGTTGCACTTTCTTAGTTTTAGACTTAAAGTCGATTTTCTTGTAAATTGTATATCAATTGCGGTAGCACTGTACTGCTTAAGCCGCAAATCATCGATTTTACTGATTTGATCTAAAGTCAAACTTTCATATAATTTCAGGATTAACAAATTAATATAACCGAAAAAATTGCACTTTCTTAGATTAGACTTAAAGCCGATTTTCTTGTAAATTGTATATCAGTTGCGTGAGCATTGTACTGCTTAAGCCGAAAAACATGAATTTTACTGATTTGAGCGAAAGTCAAATTTAGTTGTTATTGCAGGATTAACAAATTAGTATTACCGCAAAAGTTGCACTTTCTTAGTTTTAGACTTAAAGTCGATTTTCTTGTAAATTGTATATCAATTGCGGTAGCACTGTACTGCTTAAGCCGCAAAACATCGATTTTACTGACGTGATCTAAAGTCAAACTTTCATATAATTTCAGGATTAACAAATTAATATAACCGAAAAAATTGCACTTTTTTAGATTTAGACTTAAAGCCGATTTTCTTGTAAATTGTATGTTAAATACTTGAGCGCTGTACCGCTTAGGCCGAAACACATCAATTTTACTGATTTGATCTAAAGTCAAACTTTCATATAATTTCAGCATTAACAAATTAATATAACCAAAAAAATTGCACTTTCTTAGACTAGACTTAAAGCCGATTTTCTTGTAAATTTTATGTCAGTTGCGTGAGCAGTGTACTGCTTAAGCCGAAAAACATGAATTTTACTGATTTGAACGAAAGTCAAATTATGTTGTTATTGCAGGATTAACAAATTAATATTCCCGAAAAAATTGCACTTTCTTAGTTGTAGACTTAAAGTCGATTTTCTTGTAAATTGTATGTCAATTGCGGTAGCACTGTACTGCTTAAGCCGCAAAACATCGATTTTACTGATTTGATCTAAAGTCAAACTTTCATATAATTTCAGGATTAACAAATTAATATAACCGAAAAAATTGCACTTTCTTAGGTTTAGACTCAAAGCCGATTTTCTTGTAAATTGTATGTCAGTTGCGTGAGCACTGTACCGCTTAAGCCGAAAAACATGAATTTTACTAATTTGAGCGAAAGTCAAATTATATTGTTATTGCAGGATTAACAAATTAATATTAACGAAAAAATTGCACTTTCTTAGTTGTAGACTTAAAGTCGATTTTCTTGTAAATTCTATGTCCATTGCGGTAGCACTGTACTGCTTAAGCAGCAAAACATCGATTTTACTGATTTGATCTAAAGTCAAACTTTCATATAATTTCAGGATTAACAAATTAATATTACCGCAAAAGCTGCACTTTCTTAGTTTTAGACTTAAAGTCGATTTTCTTGTAAATTGTATGTCAATTGCGGTAGCACTGTACTGCTTAAGCCGCAAAACATCGATTTTACTGATTTGATCTAAAGTCAAACTTTCATATAATTTCAGGATTAACAAATAAATATAACCGAAAAAATTGCACTTTCTTAGGTTTAGACTCAAAGTCGATTTTCTTGTAAATTGTATGTCAGTTGCGGTAGCACTGTACTGCTTAAGCAGCAAAACATCGATTTTACTGATTTGATCTAAAGTCAAACTTTCATATAATTTCAGGATTAACAAATTAATATAACCGAAAAAATTGCACTTTCTTAGGTTTAGACTCAAAGTCGATTTTCTTGTAAATTGTATGTTAATTGCGGTAGCACTGTACTGCTTAAGCCGCAAAACATCGATTTTACTGATTTGATCTAAAGTCAAACTTTCATATAATTTCAGGATTAACAAATTAATATAACCGAAAAAATTGCACTTTCTTAGGTTTAGACTTAAAGCCGATTTTCTTGTAAATTGTATGTCAGTTGCGTGAGCACTGTACCGCTTAAGCCGAAAAACATGAATTTTACTAATTTGAGCGAAAGTCAAATTATATTGTTATTGCAGGATTAACAAATTAATATTACCGAAAAAATTGCACTTTCTTAGTTGTAGACTTAAAGTCGATTTTCTTGTAAATTGTATATCAATTGCGGTAGCACTGTACTGCTTAAGCCGCAAAACAGCGATTTTACTGATTTGATCTAAAGTCAAACTTTCATATAATTTCAGGATTAACAAATTAATATAACCGAAAAAATTGCACTTTCTTAGGTTTAGACTTAAAGCCGATTTTCTTGTAAATTGTATATCAATTGCGGTAGCACTGTACTGCTTAAGCCGCAAAACATCGATTTTACTGATTTGATCTAAAGTCAAACTTTCATATAATTTCAGGATTAACAAATTAATATAACCGAAAAAATTGCACTTTCTTAGATGTAGACTTAAAGCCGATTTTCTTGTAAAATGTATGTTAAATACTTGAGCGCTGTACCGCTTAGGCCGAAACACATCAATTTTACTGATTTGATCTAAAGTCAAACTTTCATATAATTTCAGCATTAACAAATTAATATAACCAAAAAAATTGCACTTTCTTAGACTAGACTTAAAGCCGATTTTCTTGTAAATTTTATGTCAGTTGCGTGAGCAGTGTACTGCTTAAGCCGAAAAACATGAATTTTACTGATTTGAACGAAAGTCAAATTATGTTGTTATTGCAGGATTAACAAATTAATATTACCGCAAAAGTTGCACTTTCTTAGTTTTAGACTTAAAGTCGATTTTCTTGTAAATTGTATGTCAATTGCGGTAGCACTGTACTGCTTAAGCCGCAAAACATCGATTTTACTGATTTGATCTAAAGTCAAACTTTCATATAATTTCAGGATTAACAAATTAATATAACCGAAAAAATTGCACTTTCTTAGGTTTAGACTCAAAGTCGATTTTCTTGTAAATTGTATGTCAGTTGCGTGAGCACTGTACCGCTTAAGCCGAAAAACATGAATTTTACTAATTTGAGCGAAAGTCAAATTATATTGTTATTGCAGGATTAACAAATTAATATCACCGCAAAAGTTGCACTTTCTTAGTTGTAGACTTAAAGTCGATTTTCTTGTAAATTCTATGTCAATTGCGGTAGCACTGTACTGCTTAAGCCGCAAAACATCGATTTTACTGATTTGATCTAAAGTCAAACTTTCATATAATTTCAGCATTAACAAATTAATATAACCAAAAAAATTGCACTTTCTTAGACTAGACTTAAAGCCGATTTTCTTGTAAATTTTATGTCAGTTGCGTGAGCAGTGTACTGCTTAAGCCGAAAAACATGAATTTTACTGATTTGAGCAAAAGTCAAATTATATTGTTATTGCAGGATTAACAAATTAATATTACCGCAAAAGTTGCACTTTCTTAGTTTTAGACTTAAAGTCGATTTTCTTGTAAATTGTATATCAATTGCGGTAGCACTGTACTGCTTAAGCCGCAAAACATCGATTTTACTGATTTGATCTAAAGTCAAACTTTCATATAATTTCAGGATTAACAAATTAATATAACCGAAAAAATTGCACTTTCTTAGATGTAGACTTAAAGCCGATTTTCTTGTAAAATGTATGTTAAATACTTGAGCGCTGTACCGCTTAGGCCGAAACACATTAATTTTACTGATTTGCGTTAAAAGCAAACTTTCATTTTATTTCAGGATTAACAATTGTATGTTACTTACTTGATCGCTGTACCGCTCAAGCCGAAATGTTATTTCAGGATTAACAAATTAAAATAACCGAAAAAATTGCAATTTCTTAGGTTTAAAATTTAAGTCCATTTTCTTGTAAATTGTATGTCAACTGCGGTAGCACTGTACTGCTTAAGCCGCTAAACATCGATTTTACTGATTTGATCTAAAGTCAAACTTTCATATAACTTCAGGATTAACAAATTAATATAACCGAAAAAATTGCACTTTCTTAGATTAGACTTAAAGCCGATTTTCTTGTAAATTGTATGTCAATTGCGTGAGCACTGTACTGCTTAAGCCGAAAAACATGAATTTTACTGATTTGAGCGAAAGTCAAATTATATTGTTATTGCAGGATTAACGAATTAATATTACCGCAAAAGTTGCACTTTCTTAGTTTTAGACTTAAAGTCGATTTTCTTGTAAATTCTATGTCAATTGCGGTAGCTCTGTACTGCTTAAGCCGCAAAACAGCGATTTTACTGATTTGATCTAAAGTCAAACTTTCATATAATTTCAGGATTAACAAATTAATATAACCGAAAAAATTGCACTTTCTTAGGTTTAGACTTAAAGCCGATTTTCTTGTAAATTGTATGTCAGTTGCGTGAGCACTGTAAAGCTTAAGCCGAAAAACATGAATTTTACTAATTTGAGCGAAAGTCAAATTATATTGCTATTGCAGGATTAACAAATTAATATTCCCGACAAAATTGCACTTTCTTAGTTGTAGACTTAAAGTCGAATTTCTTGTAAATTGTATGTCAATTGCGGTAGCACTGTTTTGCTTTACGCAAAACATCGATTTTACTGACGTGATCTAAAGTCAAACTTTCATATAATTTCAGGATTAACAAATTAATATTACCGCAAAAGTTGCACTTTCTTAGTTTTAGACTTAAAGTCGATTTTCTTGTAAATTGTATATCAATTGCGGTAGCACTGTACTGCTTAAGCCGCAAATCATCGATTTTACTGATTTGATCTAAAGTCAAACTTTCATATAATTTCAGGATTAACAAATTAATATAACCGAAAAAATTGCACTTTCTTAGATTAGACTTAAAGCCGATTTTCTTGTAAATTGTATATCAGTTGCGTGAGCATTGTACTGCTTAAGCCGAAAAACATGAATTTTACTGATTTGAGCGAAAGTCAAATTTAGTTGTTATTGCGGGATTAACAAATTAGTATTACCGCAAAAGTTGCACTTTCTTAGTTTTAGACTTAAAGTCGATTTTCTTGTAAATTGTATATCAATTGCGGTAGCACTGTACTGCTTAAGCCGCAAAACATCGATTTTACTGACGTGATCTAAAGTCAAACTTTCATATAATTTCAGGATTAACAAATTAATATAACCGAAAAAATTGCACTTTTTTAGATTTAGACTTAAAGCCGATTTTCTTGTAAATTGTATGTTAAATACTTGAGCGCTGTACCGCTTAGGCCGAAACACATCAATTTTACTGATTTGATCTAAAGTCAAACTTTCATATAATTTCAGCATTAACAAATTAATATAACCAAAAAAATTGCACTTTCTTAGACTAGACTTAAAGCCGATTTTCTTGTAAATTTTATGTCAGTTGCGTGAGCAGTGTACTGCTTAAGCCGAAAAACATGAATTTTACTGATTTGAACGAAAGTCAAATTATATTGTTATTGCAGGATTAACAAATTAATATTACCGAAAAAGTTGCACTTTCTTAGGTTTAGACTTAAAGTCGATTTTCTTGTAAATTGTATGTCAATTGCGGTAGCACTGTACTGCTTAAGCCGCAAAACATCGATTTTACTGATTTGATCTAAAGTCAAACTTTCATATAATTTCAGGATTAACAAATTAATATAACCGAAAAAATTGCACTTTCTTAGGTTTAGACTCAAAGTCGATTTTCTTGTAAATTGTATGTCAGTTGCGTGAGCACTGTACCGCTTAAGCCGAAAAACATGAATTTTACTAATTTGAGCGAAAGTCAAACTTTCATATAATTTCAGGATTAACAAATTAATATAACCGAAAAAATTGCACTTTCTTAGGTTTAGACTCAAAGTCGATTTTCTTGTAAATTGTATGTCAATTGCGGTAGCACTGTACTGCTTAAGCCGCAAAACATCGATTTTACTGATTTGATCTAAAGTCAAACTTTCATATAATTTCAGGATTAACAAATTAATATAACCGAAAAAATTGCACTTTCTTAGGTTTAGACTCAAAGTCGATTTTCTTGTAAATTGTATGTCAGTTGCGTGAGCACTGTACCGCTTAAGCCGAAAAACATGAATTTTACTAATTTGAGCGAAAGTCAAATTATATTGTTATTGCAGGATTAACAAATTAATATTACCGAAAAAGTTGCACTTTCTTAGGTTTAGACTTAAAGTCGATTTTCTTGTAAATTGTATGTCAATTGCGGTAGGACTGTACCGCTTAAGCCGAAAAACATGAATTTTATTGATTTGAGCGAAAGTCCAATTATATTGCTAGTGCAGAGTTGACAAATTAATATTACCGCAAAAGTTGCACTTTCTTAGTTTTAGACTTAAAGTCGATTTTCTTGTAAATTGTATGTCAATTGCGGTAGCACTGTACTGCTTAAGCCGCAAAACATCGATTTTACTGATTTGATCTAAAGTCAAACTTTCATATAATTTCAGGATTAACAAATTAATATAACCGAAAAAATTGCACTTTCTTAGGTTTAGACTCAAAGTCGATTTTCTTGTAAATTGTATGTCAGTTGCGTGAGCACTGTACCGCTTAAGCCGAAAAACATGAATTTTACTAATTTGAGCGAAAGTCAAATTATATTGTTATTGCAGGATTAACAAATTAATATTACCGAAAAAGTTGCACTTTCTTAGGTTTAGACTTAAAGTCGATTTTCTTGTAAATTGTATGTCAATTGCGGTAGCACTGTACTGCTTAAGCCGCAAAACATCGATTTTACTGATTTGATCTAAAGTCAAACTTTCATATAATTTCAGGATTAACAAATTAATATAACCGAAAAAATTGCACTTTCTTAGGTTTAGACTCAAAGTCGATTTTCTTGTAAATTGTATGTCAGTTGCGTGAGCACTGTACCGCTTAAGCCGAAAAACATGAATTTTACTAATTTGAGCGAAAGTCAAATTATATTGTTATTGCAGGATTAACAAATTAATATTACCGAAAAAGTTGCACTTTCTTAGGTTTAGACTTAAAGTCGATTTTCTTGTAAATTGTATGTCAATTGCGGTAGGACTGTACTGCTTAAGCCGCAAAACATCGATTTTACTGATTTGATCTAAAGTCAAACTTTCATATAATTTCAGGATTAACAAATTAATATAACCGAAAAAATTGCACTTTCTTAGTTGTAGACTTAAAGTCGATTTTCTTGTAAATTGTATGTCAATTGCGGTAGCACTGTACTGCTTAAGCCGCAAAACATCGATTTTACTGATTTGATCTAAAGTCAAACTTTCATATAATTTCAGGATTAACAAATTAATATAACCGAAAAAATTGCACTTTCTTAGTTGTAGACTTAAAGTCGATTTTCTTGTAAATTGTATGTCAATTGCGGTAGCACTGTACTGCTTAAGCCGCAAAACATCGATTTTACTGATTTGATCTAAAGTCAAACTTTCATATAATTTCAGGATTAACAAATTAATATAACCGAAAAAATTGCACTTTCTTAGGTTTAGACTCAAAGTCGATTTTCTTGTAAATTGTATGTCAGTTGCGTGAGCACTGTACCGCTTAAGCCGAAAAACATGAATTTTACTAATTTGAGCGAAAGTCAAATTATATTGTTATTGCAGGATTAACAAATTAATATTACCGAAAAAGTTGCACTTTCTTAGGTTTAGACTTAAAGTCGATTTTCTTGTAAATTGTATGTCAATTGCGGTAGGACTGTACCGCTTAAGCCGAAAAACATGAATTTTATTGATTTGAGCGAAAGTCCAATTATATTGCTAGTGCAGAGTTGACAAATTAATATTACCGCAAAAGTTGCACTTTCTTAGTTTTAGACTTAAAGTCGATTTTCTTGTAAATTCTATGTCAATTGCGGTAGCACTGTCCTGCTTAAGCCGCAAAACAGCGATTTTACTGATTTGATCTAAAGTCAAACTTTCATATAATTTCAGGATTAACAAATTAATATAACCGAAAAAATTGCACTTTCTTAGGTTTAGACTTAAAGCCGATTTTCTTGTAAATTGTATGTCAGTTGCGTGAGCACTGTAAAGCTTAAGCCGAAAAACATGAATTTTACTAATTTGAGCGAAAGTCAAATTATATTGCTATTGCAGGATTAACAAATTAATATTCCCGACAAAATTGCACTTTCTTAGTTGTAGACTTAAAATCGAATTTCTTGTAAATTGTATGTCAATTGCGGTAGCACTGTACTGCTTAAGCCGCAAAACATCGATTTTACTGATTTGATCTAAAGTCAAACTTTCATATAATTTCAGGATTAACAAATTAATATAACCGAAAAAATTGCACTTTCTTAGTTGTAGACTTAAAGTCGATTTTCTTGTAAATTGTATGTCAATTGCGGTAGCACTGTACTGCTTAAGCCGCAAAACATCGATTTTACTGATTTGATCTAAAGTCAAACTTTCATATAATTTCAGGATTAACAAATTAATATAACCGAAAAAATTGCACTTTCTTAGTTGTAGACTTAAAGTCGATTTTCTTGTAAATTGTATGTCAATTGCGGTAGCACTGTACTGCTTAAGCCGCAAAACATCGATTTTACTGATTTGATCTAAAGTCAAACTTTCATATAATTTCAGGATTAACAAATTAATATAACCGAAAAAATTGCACTTTCTTAGGTTTAGACTCAAAGTCGATTTTCTTGTAAATTGTATGTCAATTGCGGTAGCACTGTACTGCTTAAGCCGCAAAACAGCGATTTTACTGATTTGATCTAAAGTCAAACTTTCATATAATTTCAGCATTAACAAATTAATATAACCAAAAAAATTGCACTTTCTTAGACTAGACTTAAAGCCGATTTTCTTGTAAATTTTATGTCAGTTGCGTGAGCAGTGTACTGCTTAAGCCGAAAAACATGAATTTTACTGATTTGAACGAAAGTCAAATTATATTGTTATTGCAGGATTAACAAATTAATATTACCGAAAAAGTTGCACTTTCTTAGGTTTAGACTTAAAGTCGATTTTCTTGTAAATTGTATGTCAATTGCGGTAGCACTGTACTGCTTAAGCCGCAAAACATCGATTTTACTGATTTGATCTAAAGTCAAACTTTCATATAATTTCAGGATTAACAAATTAATATAACCGAAAAAATTGCACTTTCTTAGGTTTAGACTCAAAGTCGATTTTCTTGTAAATTGTATGTCAGTTGCGTGAGCACTGTACCGCTTAAGCCGAAAAACATGAATTTTACTAATTTGAGCGAAAGTCAAACTTTCATATAATTTCAGGATTAACAAATTAATATAACCGAAAAAATTGCACTTTCTTAGGTTTAGACTCAAAGTCGATTTTCTTGTAAATTGTATGTCAATTGCGGTAGCACTGTACTGCTTAAGCCGCAAAACATCGATTTTACTGATTTGATCTAAAGTCAAACTTTCATATAATTTCAGGATTAACAAATTAATATAACCGAAAAAATTGCACTTTCTTAGGTTTAGACTCAAAGTCGATTTTCTTGTAAATTGTATGTCAGTTGCGTGAGCACTGTACCGCTTAAGCCGAAAAACATGAATTTTACTAATTTGAGCGAAAGTCAAATTATATTGTTATTGCAGGATTAACAAATTAATATTACCGAAAAAGTTGCACTTTCTTAGGTTTAGACTTAAAGTCGATTTTCTTGTAAATTGTATGTCAATTGCGGTAGGACTGTACCGCTTAAGCCGAAAAACATGAATTTTATTGATTTGAGCGAAAGTCCAATTATATTGCTAGTGCAGAGTTGACAAATTAATATTACCGCAAAAGTTGCACTTTCTTTGTTGTAGACTTAAAGTCGATTTTCTTGTAAATTGTATGTCAATTGCGGTAGCACTGTACTGCTTAAGCCGCAAAACATCGATTTTACTGATTTGATCTAAAGTCAAACTTTCATATAATTTCAGGATTAACAAATTAATATAACCGAAAAAATTGCACTTTCTTAGGTTTAGACTCAAAGTCGATTTTCTTGTAAATTGTATGTCAGTTGCGTGAGCACTGTACCGCTTAAGCCGAAAAACATGAATTTTACTAATTTGAGCGAAAGTCAAATTATATTGTTATTGCAGGATTAACAAATTAATATTACCGAAAAAGTTGCACTTTCTTAGGTTTAGACTTAAAGTCGATTTTCTTGTAAATTGTATGTCAATTGCGGTAGCACTGTACTGCTTAAGCCGCAAAACATCGATTTTACTGATTTGATCTAAAGTCAAACTTTCATATAATTTCAGGATTAACAAATTAATATAACCGAAAAAATTGCACTTTCTTAGGTTTAGACTCAAAGTCGATTTTCTTGTAAATTGTATGTCAGTTGCGTGAGCACTGTACCGCTTAAGCCGAAAAACATGAATTTTACTAATTTGAGCGAAAGTCAAATTATATTGTTATTGCAGGATTAACAAATTAATATTACCGAAAAAGTTGCACTTTCTTAGTTGTAGACTTAAAGTCGATTTTCTTGTAAATTGTATGTCAATTGCGGTAGCACTGTACTGCTTAAGCCGCAAAACATCGATTTTACTGACGTGATCTAAAGTCAAACTTTCATATAATTTCAGGATTAACAAATTAATATAACCGAAAAAATTGCACTTTTTTAGATTTAGACTTAAAGCCGATTTTCTTGTAAATTGTATGTTAAATACTTGAGCGCTGTACCGCTTAGGCCGAAACACATCAATTTTACTGATTTGATCTAAAGTCAAACTTTCATATAATTTCAGGATTAACAAATTAATATAACCGAAAAAATTGCACTTTCTTAGATTAGACTTAAAGCCGATTTTCTTGTAAATTGTATATCAGTTGCGTGAGCAGTGTACTGCTTAAGCCGAAAAACATGAATTTTACTGATTTGAACGAAAGTCAAATTATGTTGTTATTGCAGGATTAACAAATTAATATTCCCGAAAAAATTGCACTTTCTTAGTTTTAGACTTAAAGTCGATTTTCTTGTAAATTGTATATCAATTGCGGTAGCACTGTACTGCTTAAGCCGCAAATCATCGATTTTACTGATTTGATCTAAAGTCAAACTTTCATATAATTTCAGGATTAACAAATTAATATAACCGAAAAAATTGCACTTTCTTAGATTAGACTTAAAGCCGATTTTCTTGTAAATTGTATATCAGTTGCGTGAGCATTGTACTGCTTAAGCCGAAAAACATGAATTTTACTGATTTGAGCGAAAGTCAAATTTAGTTGTTATTGCAGGATTAACAAATTAGTATTACCGCAAAAGTTGCACTTTCTTAGTTTTAGACTTAAAGTCGATTTTCTTGTAAATTGTATATCAATTGCGGTAGCACTGTACTGCTTAAGCCGCAAAACATCGATTTTACTGACGTGATCTAAAGTCAAACTTTCATATAATTTCAGGATTAACAAATTAATATAACCGAAAAAATTGCACTTTTTTAGATTTAGACTTAAAGCCGATTTTCTTGTAAATTGTATGTTAAATACTTGAGCGCTGTACCGCTTAGGCCGAAACACATCAATTTTACTGATTTGATCTAAAGTCAAACTTTCATATAATTTCAGCATTAACAAATTAATATAACCAAAAAAATTGCACTTTCTTAGACTAGACTTAAAGCCGATTTTCTTGTAAATTTTATGTCAGTTGCGTGAGCAGTGTACTGCTTAAGCCGAAAAACATGAATTTTACTGATTTGAACGAAAGTCAAATTATGTTGTTATTGCAGGATTAACAAATTAATATTCCCGAAAAAATTGCACTTTCTTAGTTGTAGACTTAAAGTCGATTTTCTTGTAAATTGTATGTCAATTGCGGTAGCACTGTACTGCTTAAGCCGCAAAACATCGATTTTACTGATTTGATCTAAAGTCAAACTTTCATATAATTTCAGGATTAACAAATTAATATAACCGAAAAAATTGCACTTTCTTAGGTTTAGACTCAAAGCCGATTTTCTTGTAAATTGTATGTCAGTTGCGTGAGCACTGTACCGCTTAAGCCGAAAAACATGAATTTTACTAATTTGAGCGAAAGTCAAATTATATTGTTATTGCAGGATTAACAAATTAATATTAACGAAAAAATTGCACTTTCTTAGTTGTAGACTTAAAGTCGATTTTCTTGTAAATTCTATGTCCATTGCGGTAGCACTGTACTGCTTAAGCAGCAAAACATCGATTTTACTGATTTGATCTAAAGTCAAACTTTCATATAATTTCAGGATTAACAAATTAATATTACCGCAAAAGCTGCACTTTCTTAGTTTTAGACTTAAAGTCGATTTTCTTGTAAATTGTATGTCAATTGCGGTAGCACTGTACTGCTTAAGCCGCAAAACATCGATTTTACTGATTTGATCTAAAGTCAAACTTTCATATAATTTCAGGATTAACAAATAAATATAACCGAAAAAATTGCACTTTCTTAGGTTTAGACTCAAAGTCGATTTTCTTGTAAATTGTATGTCAGTTGCGGTAGCACTGTACTGCTTAAGCAGCAAAACATCGATTTTACTGATTTGATCTAAAGTCAAACTTTCATATAATTTCAGGATTAACAAATTAATATAACCGAAAAAATTGCACTTTCTTAGGTTTAGACTCAAAGTCGATTTTCTTGTAAATTGTATGTTAATTGCGGTAGCACTGTACTGCTTAAGCCGCAAAACATCGATTTTACTGATTTGATCTAAAGTCAAACTTTCATATAATTTCAGGATTAACAAATTAATATAACCGAAAAAATTGCACTTTCTTAGGTTTAGACTTAAAGCCGATTTTCTTGTAAATTGTATGTCAGTTGCGTGAGCACTGTACCGCTTAAGCCGAAAAACATGAATTTTACTAATTTGAGCGAAAGTCAAATTATATTGTTATTGCAGGATTAACAAATTAATATTACCGAAAAAATTGCACTTTCTTAGTTGTAGACTTAAAGTCGATTTTCTTGTAAATTGTATATCAATTGCGGTAGCACTGTACTGCTTAAGCCGCAAAACAGCGATTTTACTGATTTGATCTAAAGTCAAACTTTCATATAATTTCAGGATTAACAAATTAATATAACCGAAAAAATTGCACTTTCTTAGGTTTAGACTTAAAGCCGATTTTCTTGTAAATTGTATATCAATTGCGGTAGCACTGTACTGCTTAAGCCGCAAAACATCGATTTTACTGATTTGATCTAAAGTCAAACTTTCATATAATTTCAGGATTAACAAATTAATATAACCGAAAAAATTGCACTTTCTTAGATGTAGACTTAAAGCCGATTTTCTTGTAAAATGTATGTTAAATACTTGAGCGCTGTACCGCTTAGGCCGAAACACATCAATTTTACTGATTTGATCTAAAGTCAAACTTTCATATAATTTCAGCATTAACAAATTAATATAACCAAAAAAATTGCACTTTCTTAGACTAGACTTAAAGCCGATTTTCTTGTAAATTTTATGTCAGTTGCGTGAGCAGTGTACTGCTTAAGCCGAAAAACATGAATTTTACTGATTTGAACGAAAGTCAAATTATGTTGTTATTGCAGGATTAACAAATTAATATTACCGCAAAAGTTGCACTTTCTTAGTTTTAGACTTAAAGTCGATTTTCTTGTAAATTGTATGTCAATTGCGGTAGCACTGTACTGCTTAAGCCGCAAAACATCGATTTTACTGATTTGATCTAAAGTCAAACTTTCATATAATTTCAGGATTAACAAATTAATATAACCGAAAAAATTGCACTTTCTTAGGTTTAGACTCAAAGTCGATTTTCTTGTAAATTGTATGTCAGTTGCGTGAGCACTGTACCGCTTAAGCCGAAAAACATGAATTTTACTAATTTGAGCGAAAGTCAAATTATATTGTTATTGCAGGATTAACAAATTAATATCACCGCAAAAGTTGCACTTTCTTAGTTGTAGACTTAAAGTCGATTTTCTTGTAAATTCTATGTCAATTGCGGTAGCACTGTACTGCTTAAGCCGCAAAACATCGATTTTACTGATTTGATCTAAAGTCAAACTTTCATATAATTTCAGCATTAACAAATTAATATAACCAAAAAAATTGCACTTTCTTAGACTAGACTTAAAGCCGATTTTCTTGTAAATTTTATGTCAGTTGCGTGAGCAGTGTACTGCTTAAGCCGAAAAACATGAATTTTACTGATTTGAGCAAAAGTCAAATTATATTGTTATTGCAGGATTAACAAATTAATATTACCGCAAAAGTTGCACTTTCTTAGTTTTAGACTTAAAGTCGATTTTCTTGTAAATTGTATATCAATTGCGGTAGCACTGTACTGCTTAAGCCGCAAAACATCGATTTTACTGATTTGATCTAAAGTCAAACTTTCATATAATTTCAGGATTAACAAATTAATATAACCGAAAAAATTGCACTTTCTTAGATGTAGACTTAAAGCCGATTTTCTTGTAAAATGTATGTTAAATACTTGAGCGCTGTACCGCTTAGGCCGAAACACATTAATTTTACTGATTTGCGTTAAAAGCAAACTTTCATTTTATTTCAGGATTAACAATTGTATGTTACTTACTTGATCGCTGTACCGCTCAAGCCGAAATGTTATTTCAGGATTAACAAATTAAAATAACCGAAAAAATTGCAATTTCTTAGGTTTAAAATTTAAGTCCATTTTCTTGTAAATTGTATGTCAACTGCGGTAGCACTGTACTGCTTAAGCCGCTAAACATCGATTTTACTGATTTGATCTAAAGTCAAACTTTCATATAACTTCAGGATTAACAAATTAATATAACCGAAAAAATTGCACTTTCTTAGATTAGACTTAAAGCCGATTTTCTTGTAAATTGTATGTCAATTGCGTGAGCACTGTACTGCTTAAGCCGAAAAACATGAATTTTACTGATTTGAGCGAAAGTCAAATTATATTGTTATTGCAGGATTAACGAATTAATATTACCGCAAAAGTTGCACTTTCTTAGTTTTAGACTTAAAGTCGATTTTCTTGTAAATTCTATGTCAATTGCGGTAGCTCTGTACTGCTTAAGCCGCAAAACAGCGATTTTACTGATTTGATCTAAAGTCAAACTTTCATATAATTTCAGGATTAACAAATTAATATAACCGAAAAAATTGCACTTTCTTAGGTTTAGACTTAAAGCCGATTTTCTTGTAAATTGTATGTCAGTTGCGTGAGCACTGTAAAGCTTAAGCCGAAAAACATGAATTTTACTAATTTGAGCGAAAGTCAAATTATATTGCTATTGCAGGATTAACAAATTAATATTCCCGACAAAATTGCACTTTCTTAGTTGTAGACTTAAAGTCGAATTTCTTGTAAATTGTATGTCAATTGCGGTAGCACTGTTTTGCTTTACGCAAAACATCGATTTTACTGACGTGATCTAAAGTCAAACTTTCATATAATTTCAGGATTAACAAATTAATATTACCGCAAAAGTTGCACTTTCTTAGTTTTAGACTTAAAGTCGATTTTCTTGTAAATTGTATATCAATTGCGGTAGCACTGTACTGCTTAAGCCGCAAATCATCGATTTTACTGATTTGATCTAAAGTCAAACTTTCATATAATTTCAGGATTAACAAATTAATATAACCGAAAAAATTGCACTTTCTTAGATTAGACTTAAAGCCGATTTTCTTGTAAATTGTATATCAGTTGCGTGAGCATTGTACTGCTTAAGCCGAAAAACATGAATTTTACTGATTTGAGCGAAAGTCAAATTTAGTTGTTATTGCGGGATTAACAAATTAGTATTACCGCAAAAGTTGCACTTTCTTAGTTTTAGACTTAAAGTCGATTTTCTTGTAAATTGTATATCAATTGCGGTAGCACTGTACTGCTTAAGCCGCAAAACATCGATTTTACTGACGTGATCTAAAGTCAAACTTTCATATAATTTCAGGATTAACAAATTAATATAACCGAAAAAATTGCACTTTTTTAGATTTAGACTTAAAGCCGATTTTCTTGTAAATTGTATGTTAAATACTTGAGCGCTGTACCGCTTAGGCCGAAACACATCAATTTTACTGATTTGATCTAAAGTCAAACTTTCATATAATTTCAGCATTAACAAATTAATATAACCAAAAAAATTGCACTTTCTTAGACTAGACTTAAAGCCGATTTTCTTGTAAATTTTATGTCAGTTGCGTGAGCAGTGTACTGCTTAAGCCGAAAAACATGAATTTTACTGATTTGAACGAAAGTCAAATTATATTGTTATTGCAGGATTAACAAATTAATATTACCGAAAAAGTTGCACTTTCTTAGGTTTAGACTTAAAGTCGATTTTCTTGTAAATTGTATGTCAATTGCGGTAGCACTGTACTGCTTAAGCCGCAAAACATCGATTTTACTGATTTGATCTAAAGTCAAACTTTCATATAATTTCAGGATTAACAAATTAATATAACCGAAAAAATTGCACTTTCTTAGGTTTAGACTCAAAGTCGATTTTCTTGTAAATTGTATGTCAGTTGCGTGAGCACTGTACCGCTTAAGCCGAAAAACATGAATTTTACTAATTTGAGCGAAAGTCAAACTTTCATATAATTTCAGGATTAACAAATTAATATAACCGAAAAAATTGCACTTTCTTAGGTTTAGACTCAAAGTCGATTTTCTTGTAAATTGTATGTCAATTGCGGTAGCACTGTACTGCTTAAGCCGCAAAACATCGATTTTACTGATTTGATCTAAAGTCAAACTTTCATATAATTTCAGGATTAACAAATTAATATAACCGAAAAAATTGCACTTTCTTAGGTTTAGACTCAAAGTCGATTTTCTTGTAAATTGTATGTCAGTTGCGTGAGCACTGTACCGCTTAAGCCGAAAAACATGAATTTTACTAATTTGAGCGAAAGTCAAATTATATTGTTATTGCAGGATTAACAAATTAATATTACCGAAAAAGTTGCACTTTCTTAGGTTTAGACTTAAAGTCGATTTTCTTGTAAATTGTATGTCAATTGCGGTAGGACTGTACCGCTTAAGCCGAAAAACATGAATTTTATTGATTTGAGCGAAAGTCCAATTATATTGCTAGTGCAGAGTTGACAAATTAATATTACCGCAAAAGTTGCACTTTCTTAGTTTTAGACTTAAAGTCGATTTTCTTGTAAATTGTATGTCAATTGCGGTAGCACTGTACTGCTTAAGCCGCAAAACATCGATTTTACTGATTTGATCTAAAGTCAAACTTTCATATAATTTCAGGATTAACAAATTAATATAACCGAAAAAATTGCACTTTCTTAGGTTTAGACTCAAAGTCGATTTTCTTGTAAATTGTATGTCAGTTGCGTGAGCACTGTACCGCTTAAGCCGAAAAACATGAATTTTACTAATTTGAGCGAAAGTCAAATTATATTGTTATTGCAGGATTAACAAATTAATATTACCGAAAAAGTTGCACTTTCTTAGGTTTAGACTTAAAGTCGATTTTCTTGTAAATTGTATGTCAATTGCGGTAGCACTGTACTGCTTAAGCCGCAAAACATCGATTTTACTGATTTGATCTAAAGTCAAACTTTCATATAATTTCAGGATTAACAAATTAATATAACCGAAAAAATTGCACTTTCTTAGGTTTAGACTCAAAGTCGATTTTCTTGTAAATTGTATGTCAGTTGCGTGAGCACTGTACCGCTTAAGCCGAAAAACATGAATTTTACTAATTTGAGCGAAAGTCAAATTATATTGTTATTGCAGGATTAACAAATTAATATTACCGAAAAAGTTGCACTTTCTTAGGTTTAGACTTAAAGTCGATTTTCTTGTAAATTGTATGTCAATTGCGGTAGGACTGTACTGCTTAAGCCGCAAAACATCGATTTTACTGATTTGATCTAAAGTCAAACTTTCATATAATTTCAGGATTAACAAATTAATATAACCGAAAAAATTGCACTTTCTTAGTTGTAGACTTAAAGTCGATTTTCTTGTAAATTGTATGTCAATTGCGGTAGCACTGTACCGCTTAAGCCGAAAAACATGAATTTTACTAATTTGAGCGAAAGTCAAATTATATTGTTATTGCAGGATTAACAAATTAATATTACCGAAAAAGTTGCACTTTCTTAGGTTTAGACTTAAAGTCGATTTTCTTGTAAATTGTATGTCAATTGCGGTAGGACTGTACTGCTTAAGCCGCAAAACATCGATTTTACTGATTTGATCTAAAGTCAAACTTTCATATAATTTCAGGATTAACAAATTAATATAACCGAAAAAATTGCACTTTCTTAGTTGTAGACTTAAAGTCGATTTTCTTGTAAATTGTATGTCAATTGCGGTAGCACTGTACTGCTTAAGCCGCAAAACATCGATTTTACTGATTTGATCTAAAGTCAAACTTTCATATAATTTCAGGATTAACAAATTAATATAACCGAAAAAATTGCACTTTCTTAGTTGTAGACTTAAAGTCGATTTTCTTGTAAATTGTATGTCAATTGCGGTAGCACTGTACTGCTTAAGCCGCAAAACATCGATTTTACTGATTTGATCTAAAGTCAAACTTTCATATAATTTCAGGATTAACAAATTAATATAACCGAAAAAATTGCACTTTCTTAGGTTTAGACTCAAAGTCGATTTTCTTGTAAATTGTATGTCAGTTGCGTGAGCACTGTACCGCTTAAGCCGAAAAACATGAATTTTACTAATTTGAGCGAAAGTCAAATTATATTGTTATTGCAGGATTAACAAATTAATATTACCGAAAAAGTTGCACTTTCTTAGGTTTAGACTTAAAGTCGATTTTCTTGTAAATTGTATGTCAATTGCGGTAGGACTGTACCGCTTAAGCCGAAAAACATGAATTTTATTGATTTGAGCGAAAGTCCAATTATATTGCTAGTGCAGAGTTGACAAATTAATATTACCGCAAAAGTTGCACTTTCTTAGTTTTAGACTTAAAGTCGATTTTCTTGTAAATTCTATGTCAATTGCGGTAGCACTGTACTGCTTAAGCCGCAAAACAGCGATTTTACTGATTTGATCTAAAGTCAAACTTTCATATAATTTCAGGATTAACAAATTAATATAACCGAAAAAATTGCACTTTCTTAGGTTTAGACTTAAAGCCGATTTTCTTGTAAATTGTATGTCAGTTGCGTGAGCACTGTAAAGCTTAAGCCGAAAAACATGAATTTTACTAATTTGAGCGAAAGTCAAATTATATTGCTATTGCAGGATTAACAAATTAATATTCCCGACAAAATTGCACTTTCTTAGTTGTAGACTTAAAATCGAATTTCTTGTAAATTGTATGTCAATTGCGGTAGCACTGTACTGCTTAAGCCGCAAAACATCGATTTTACTGATTTGATCTAAAGTCAAACTTTCATATAATTTCAGGATTAACAAATTAATATAACCGAAAAAATTGCACTTTCTTAGTTGTAGACTTAAAGTCGATTTTCTTGTAAATTGTATGTCAATTGCGGTAGCACTGTACTGCTTAAGCCGCAAAACATCGATTTTACTGATTTGATCTAAAGTCAAACTTTCATATAATTTCAGGATTAACAAATTAATATAACCGAAAAAATTGCACTTTCTTAGTTGTAGACTTAAAGTCGATTTTCTTGTAAATTGTATGTCAATTGCGGTAGCACTGTACTGCTTAAGCCGCAAAACATCGATTTTACTGATTTGATCTAAAGTCAAACTTTCATATAATTTCAGGATTAACAAATTAATATAACCGAAAAAATTGCACTTTCTTAGGTTTAGACTCAAAGTCGATTTTCTTGTAAATTGTATGTCAGTTGCGTGAGCACTGTACCGCTTAAGCCGAAAAACATGAATTTTACTAATTTGAGCGAAAGTCAAATTATATTGTTATTGCAGGATTAACAAACTAATATTACCGAAAAAGTTGCACTTTCTTAGGTTTAGACTTAAAGTCGATTTTCTTGTAAATTGTATGTCAATTGCGGTAGGACTGTACTGCTTAAGCCGCAAAACATCGATTTTACTGATTTGATCTAAAGTCAAACTTTCATATAATTTCAGGATTAACAAATTAATATAACCGAAAAAATTGCACTTTCTTAGTTGTAGACTTAAAGTCGATTTTCTTGTAAATTGTATGTCAATTGCGGTAGCACTGTACTGCTTAAGCCGCAAAACATCGATTTTACTGATTTGATCTAAAGTCAAACTTTCATATAATTTCAGGATTAACAAATTAATATAACCGAAAAAATTGCACTTTCTTAGTTGTAGACTTAAAGTCGATTTTCTTGTAAATTGTATGTCAATTGCGGTAGCACTGTACTGCTTAAGCCGCAAAACATCGATTTTACTGATTTGATCTAAAGTCAAACTTTCATATAATTTCAGGATTAACAAATTAATATAACCGAAAAAATTGCACTTTCTTAGGTTTAGACTCAAAGTCGATTTTCTTGTAAATTGTATGTCAATTGCGGTAGGACTGTACCGCTTAAGCCGAAAAACATGAATTTTATTGATTTGAGCGAAAGTCCAATTATATTGCTAGTGCAGAGTTGACAAATTAATATTACCGCAAAAGTTGCACTTTCTTAGTTTTAGACTTAAAGTCGATTTTCTTGTAAATTCTATGTCAATTGCGGTAGCACTGTACTGCTTAAGCCGCAAAACAGCGATTTTACTGATTTGATCTAAAGTCAAACTTTCATATAATTTCAGGATTAACAAATTAATATAACCGAAAAAATTGCACTTTCTTAGTTGTAGACTTAAAGTCGATTTTCTTGTAAATTGTATGTCAATTGCGGTAGCACTGTACTGCTTAAGCCGCAAAACATCGATTTTACTGATTTGATCTAAAGTCAAACTTTCATATAATTTCAGGATTAACAAATTAATATAACCGAAAAAATTGCACTTTCTTAGGTTTAGACTCAAAGTCGATTTTCTTGTAAATTGTATGTCAGTTGCGTGAGCACTGTACCGCTTAAGCCGAAAAACATGAATTTTACTAATTTGAGCGAAAGTCAAATTATATTGTTATTGCAGGATTAACAAATTAATATTACCGAAAAAGTTGCACTTTCTTAGGTTTAGACTTAAAGTCGATTTTCTTGTAAATTGTATGTCAATTGCGGTAGGACTGTACCGCTTAAGCCGAAAAACATGAATTTTATTGATTTGAGCGAAAGTCCAATTATATTGCTAGTGCAGAGTTGACAAATTAATATTACCGCAAAAGTTGCACTTTCTTAGTTTTAGACTTAAAGTCGATTTTCTTGTAAATTCTATGTCAATTGCGGTAGCACTGTACTGCTTAAGCCGCAAAACAGCGATTTTACTGATTTGATCTAAAGTCAAACTTTCATATAATTTCAGGATTAACAAATTAATATAACCGAAAAAATTGCACTTTCTTAGTTGTAGACTTAAAGTCGATTTTCTTGTAAATTGTATGTCAATTGCGGTAGCACTGTACTGCTTAAGCCGCAAAACATCGATTTTACTGATTTGATCTAAAGTCAAACTTTCATATAATTTCAGGATTAACAAATTAATATAACCGAAAAAATTGCACTTTCTTAGGTTTAGACTCAAAGTCGATTTTCTTGTAAATTGTATGTCAGTTGCGTGAGCACTGTACCGCTTAAGCCGAAAAACATGAATTTTACTAATTTGAGCGAAAGTCAAATTATATTGTTATTGCAGGATTAACAAATTAATATAACCGAAAAAATTGCACTTTCTTAGTTGTAGACTTAAAGTCGATTTTCTTGTAAATTGTATGTCAATTGCGGTAGCACTGTACTGCTTAAGCCGCAAAACATCGATTTTACTGATTTGATCTAAAGTCAAACTTTCATATAATTTCAGGATTAACAAATTAATATAACCGAAAAAATTGCACTTTCTTAGGTTTAGACTCAAAGTCGATTTTCTTGTAAATTGTATGTCAGTTGCGTGAGCACTGTACCGCTTAAGCCGAAAAACATGAATTTTACTAATTTGAGCGAAAGTCAAATTATATTGTTATTGCAGGATTAACAAATTAATATTACCGAAAAAGTTGCACTTTCTTAGGTTTAGACTTAAAGTCGATTTTCTTGTAAATTGTATGTCAATTGCGGTAGCACTGTACTGCTTAAGCCGCAAAACATCGATTTTACTGATTTGATCTAAAGTCAAACTTTCATATAATTTCAGGATTAACAAATTAATATAACCGAAAAAATTGCACTTTCTTAGGTTTAGACTCAAAGTCGATTTTCTTGTAAATTGTATGTCAGTTGCGTGAGCACTGTACCGCTTAAGCCGAAAAACATGAATTTTACTAATTTGAGCGAAAGTCAAATTATATTGTTATTGCAGGATTAACAAATTAATATTACCGAAAAAGTTGCACTTTCTTCGGTTTAGACTTAAAGTCGATTTTCTTGTAAATTGTATGTCAATTGCGGTAGGACTGTACTGCTTAAGCCGCAAAACATCGATTTTACTGATTTGATCTAAAGTCAAACTTTCATATAATTTCAGGATTAACAAATTAATATAACCGAAAAAATTGCACTTTCTTAGTTGTAGACTTAAAGTCGATTTTCTTGTAAATTGTATGTCAATTGCGGTAGCACTGTACTGCTTAAGCCGCAAAACATCGATTTTACTGATTTGATCTAAAGTCAAACTTTCATATAATTTCAGGATTAACAAATTAATATAACCGAAAAAATTGCACTTTCTTAGTTGTAGACTTAAAGTCGATTTTCTTGTAAATTGTATGTCAATTGCGGTAGCACTGTACTGCTTAAGCCGCAAAACATCGATTTTACTGATTTGATCTAAAGTCAAACTTTCATATAATTTCAGGATTAACAAATTAATATAACCGAAAAAATTGCACTTTCTTAGGTTTAGACTCAAAGTCGATTTTCTTGTAAATTGTATGTCAGTTGCGTGAGCACTGTACCGCTTAAGCCGAAAAACATGAATTTTACTAATTTGAGCGAAAGTCAAATTATATTGTTATTGCAGGATTAACAAATTAATATTACCGAAAAAGTTGCACTTTCTTAGGTTTAGACTTAAAGTCGATTTTCTTGTAAATTGTATGTCAATTGCGGTAGGACTGTACCGCTTAAGCCGAAAAACATGAATTTTATTGATTTGAGCGAAAGTCCAATTATATTGCTAGTGCAGAGTTGACAAATTAATATTACCGCAAAAGTTGCACTTTCTTAGTTTTAGACTTAAAGTCGATTTTCTTGTAAATTCTATGTCAATTGCGGTAGCACTGTACTGCTTAAGCCGCAAAACAGCGATTTTACTGATTTGATCTAAAGTCAAACTTTCATATAATTTCAGGATTAACAAATTAATATAACCGAAAAAATTGCACTTTCTTAGGTTTAGACTTAAAGCCGATTTTCTTGTAAATTGTATGTCAGTTGCGTGAGCACTGTAAAGCTTAAGCCAAAAAACATGAATTTTACTAATTTGAGCGAAAGTCAAATTATATTGCTATTGCAGGATTAACAAATTAATATAACCGAAAAAATTGCACTTTCTTAGGTTTAGACTCAAAGTCGATTTTCTTGTAAATTGTATGTCAGTTGCGTGAGCACTGTACCGCTTAAGCCGAAAAACATGAATTTTACTAATTTGAGCGAAAGTCAAATTATATTGTTATTGCAGGATTAACAAATTAATATTACCGAAAAAGTTGCACTTTCTTCGGTTTAGACTTAAAGTCGATTTTCTTGTAAATTGTATGTCAATTGCGGTAGGACTGTACTGCTTAAGCCGCAAAACATCGATTTTACTGATTTGATCTAAAGTCAAACTTTCATATAATTTCAGGATTAACAAATTAATATAACCGAAAAAATTGCACTTTCTTAGTTGTAGACTTAAAGTCGATTTTCTTGTAAATTGTATGTCAATTGCGGTAGCACTGTACTGCTTAAGCCGCAAAACATCGATTTTACTGATTTGATCTAAAGTCAAACTTTCATATAATTTCAGGATTAACAAATTAATATAACCGAAAAAATTGCACTTTCTTAGTTGTAGACTTAAAGTCGATTTTCTTGTAAATTGTATGTCAATTGCGGTAGCACTGTACTGCTTAAGCCGCAAAACATCGATTTTACTGATTTGATCTAAAGTCAAACTTTCATATAATTTCAGGATTAACAAATTAATATAACCGAAAAAATTGCACTTTCTTAGGTTTAGACTCAAAGTCGATTTTCTTGTAAATTGTATGTCAGTTGCGTGAGCACTGTACCGCTTAAGCCGAAAAACATGAATTTTACTAATTTGAGCGAAAGTCAAATTATATTGTTATTGCAGGATTAACAAATTAATATTACCGAAAAAGTTGCACTTTCTTAGGTTTAGACTTAAAGTCGATTTTCTTGTAAATTGTATGTCAATTGCGGTAGGACTGTACCGCTTAAGCCGAAAAACATGAATTTTATTGATTTGAGCGAAAGTCCAATTATATTGCTAGTGCAGAGTTGACAAATTAATATTACCGCAAAAGTTGCACTTTCTTAGTTTTAGACTTAAAGTCGATTTTCTTGTAAATTCTATGTCAATTGCGGTAGCACTGTACTGCTTAAGCCGCAAAACAGCGATTTTACTGATTTGATCTAAAGTCAAACTTTCATATAATTTCAGGATTAACAAATTAATATAACCGAAAAAATTGCACTTTCTTAGGTTTAGACTTAAAGCCGATTTTCTTGTAAATTGTATGTCAGTTGCGTGAGCACTGTAAAGCTTAAGCCGAAAAACATGAATTTTACTAATTTGAGCGAAAGTCAAATTATATTGCTATTGCAGGATTAACAAATTAATATTCCCGACAAAATTGCACTTTCTTAGTTGTAGACTTAAAATCGAATTTCTTGTAAATTGTATGTCAATTGCGGTAGCACTGTTTTGCTTTAGCCGCAAAACATAGATTTTACTGATTTGATCAAAAGTCAAACTTTCATATAATTTCAGGATTAACAAATTAATATAACCAAAAAAATTGCACTTTCTTAGACTAGACTTAAAGCCGATTTTCTTGTAAATTTTATGTCAGTTGCGTGAGCAGTGTACTGCTTAAGCCGAAAAACATGAATTTTACTGATTTGAACGAAAGTCAAATTATGTTGTTATTGCAGGATTAATAAATTAATATTACCGCAAAAGTTGCACTTTCTTAGTTGTAGACTTAAAGTCGATTTTCTTGTAAATTCTATGTCAATTGCGGTAGCACTGTACTGCTTAAGCCGCAAAACAGCGATTTTACTGATTTGATCTAAAGTCAAACTTTCATATAATTTCAGGATTAACAAATTAATATTACCGCAAAAGTTGCACTTTCTTAGATTAGACTTAAAGCCGATTTTCTTGTAAATTGTATGTCAATTGCGTGAGCATTGTACCGCTCAAGCCGAAAAACATGAATTTTACTGATTTGAACGAAAGTCAAATTATGTTGTTATTGCAGGATTAACAAATTAATATCACCGCAAAAGTTGCACTTTCTTAGTTGTAGACTTAAAGTCGAATTTCTTGTAAATTGTATGTCAATTGCGGTAGCACTGTTTTGCTTTAGCCGCAAAACATCGATTTTACTGATTTGATCTAAAGTCAAACTTTCATATAATTTCAGGATTAACAAATTAATATAACCGAAAAAATTGCACTTTCTTAGGTTTAGACTTAAAGCCGATTTTCTTGTAAATTGTATGTCAGTTGCGTGAGCACTGTACCGCTTAAGCCGAAAAACATGAATTTTACTAACTTGAGCGAAAGTCAAATTATATTGTTATTGCAGGATTAACAAATTAATATTACCGAAAAAGTTGCACTTTCTTAGGTTTAGACTTAAAGCCGATTTTCTTGTAAATTGTATGTCAGTTGCGTGAGCACTGTAAAGCTTAAGCCGAAAAACATGAATTTTACTAATTTGAGCGAAAGTCAAATTATATTCTTATTGCAGGATTAACAAATTAATATTACCGAAAAAGTTGCACTTTCTTAGGTTTAGACTTAAAGTCGATTTTCTTGTGAATTGTATGTCAATTGCGGTAGGACTGTACCGCTTAAGCCGAAAAGCATGAATTTTATTGATTTGAGCGAAAGTCCAATTATATTGCTATTGCAGAGTTGACAAATTAATATAACCGAAAAAATTGCACTTTCTTAGATGTAGACTTAAAGCCGATTTTCTTGTAAAATGTATATCAGTTGCTTGAGGACTGTACTGCTTAAGCCGAAAAACATCAATTTTACTGGTTTGAGCGAAAGTCAAATTATATTGTTATTGCAGAATTGACATATTCATATAACCGAAAAAGTTGCACTTTCTTAGGTTTAGTCTCAAAGCCGATTTTCTTGTAAATTGTATGTCAATTGCGGTAGCACTGTACTGCTTAAGCCGAAAAACATCGATTTTACTGATTTGATCAAAAGTCAAACTTTCATATAATTTCAGGATTAACAAATTAATATGACCGAAAAAATTGCACTTTCTTAGGTTTAGACTTAAAGCCGATTTTCTTGTAAATTGTATGTCAGTTGCGTGAGCACTGTAAAGCTTAAGCCGAAAAACATGAATTTTACTAATTTGAGCGAAAGTCAAATTATATTGCTATTGCAGGATTAACAAATAAATATTACCGCAAAAGTTGCACTTTCTTAGTTTTAGACTTAAAGTCGAATTTCTTTTAAATTGTATGTCAATTGCGGTAGCACTGTTTTGCTTTAGCCGCAAAACATCGATTTTACTGATTTGATCTAAAGTCAAACTTTCATATAATTTCAGGATTAACAAATTAATATAACCGAAAAAATTGCACTTTCTTAGATTAGACTTAAAGCCGATTTTCTTGTAAATTGTATGTCAATTGCGTGAGCATTGTACCGCTCAAGCCGAAAAACATGAATTTTACTGATTTGAACGAAAGTCAAATTATGTTGTTATTGCAGGATTAATAAATTAATATTACCGAAAAAGTTGCACTTTCTTAGTTGTAGACTTAAAGTCGATTTTCTTGTAAATTCTATGTCAATTGCGGTAGCACTGTACTGCTTAAGCCGCAAAACAGCGATTTTACTGATTTGATCTAAAGTCAAACTTTCATATAATTTCAGGATTAACAAATTAATATTACCGCAAAAGTTGCACTTTCTTAGATTAGACTTAAAGCCGATTTTCTTGTAAATTGTATGTCAATTGCGTGAGCATTGTACCGCTCAAGCCGAAAAACATGAATTTTACTGATTTGAACGAAAGTCAAATTATGTTGTTATTGCAGGATTAACAAATTAATATCACCGCAAAAGTTGCACTTTCTTAGTTGTAGACTTAAAGTCGATTTTCTTGTAAATTCTATGTCAATTGCGGTAGCACTGTACTGCTTAAGCCGCAAAACATCGATTTTACTGATTTGATCTAAAGTCAAACTTTCATATAATTTCAGCATTAACAAATTAATATAACCAAAAAAATTGCACTTTCTTAGACTAGACTTAAGGCCGATTTTCTTGTAAATTTTATGTCAGTTGCGTGAGCAGTGTACTGCTTAAGCCGAAAAACATGAATTTTACTGATTTGAGCAAAAGTCAAATTATATTGTTATTGCAGGATTAACAAATTAATATTACCGCAAAAGTTGCACTTTCTTAGTTTTAGACTTAAAGTCGATTTTCTTGTAAATTGTATATCAATTGCGGTAGCACTGTACTGCTTAAGCCGCAAAACATCGATTTTACTGATTTGATCTAAAGTCAAACTTTCATATAATTTCAGGATTAACAAATTAATATAACCGAAAAAATTGCACTTTTTTAGATTTAGACTTAAAGCCGATTTTCTTGTAAATTTTATGTCAGTTGCGTGAGCAGTGTACTGCTCAAGCCGAAAAACATGAATTTTACTGATTTGAGCAAAAGTCAAATTATATTGTTATTGCAGGATTAACAAATTAATATTACCGCAAAAGTTGCACTTTCTTAGTTTTAGACTTAAAGTCGATTTTCTTGTAAATTGTATGTCAGTAGCGTGAGCACTGTACCGCTTAAGCCGAAAAACATGAATTTTACTAATTTGAGCGAAAGTCAAATTATATTGTTATTGCAGGATTAACAAATTAATATTACCGAAAAAGTTGCACTTTCTTAGGTTTAGACTTAAAGTCGATTTTCTTGTAAATTGTATGTCAATTGCGGTAGGACTGTACCGCTTAAGCCGAAAAACATGAATTTTATTGATTTGAGCGAAAGTCCAATTATATTGCTAGTGCAGAGTTGACAAATTAATATAACCGAAAAAATTGCACTTTCTTAGATGTAGACTTAAAGCCGATTTTCTTGTAAAATGTATGTTAAATACTTGAGCGCTGTACCGCTTAGGCCGAAACACATTAATTTTACTGGTTTGAGCGAAAGTCAAATTATATTGTTATTGCAGAATTGACATATTCATATAACCGAAAAAATTGCACTTTCTTAGGTTTAGACTTAAAGCCGATTTTCTTGTAAATTGTATGTCAGTTGCGTGAGCACTGTACCGCTTAAGCCGAAAAACATGAATTTTACTAATTTGAGCGAAAGTCAAATTATATTGTTATTGCAGGATTAACAAATTAATATTACCGAAAAAATTGCACTTTCTTAGTTGTAGACTTAAAGTCGATTTTCTTGTAAATTCTATGTCCATTGCGGTAGCACTGTACTGCTTAAGCAGCAAAACATCGATTTTACTGATTTGATCTAAAGTCAAACTTTCATATAATTTCAGGATTAACAAATTAATATTACCGCAAAAGCTGCACTTTCTTAGTTTTAGACTTAAAGTCGATTTTCTTGTAAATTGTATGTCAATTCCGGTAGCACTGTACTGCTTAAGCCGCAAAACATCGATTTTACTGATTTGATCTAAAGTCAAACTTTCATATAATTTCAGGATTAACAAATAAATATAACCGAAAAAATTGCACTTTCTTAGGTTTAGACTCAAAGTCGATTTTCTTGTAAATTGTATGTCAGTTGCGGTAGCACTGTACTGCTTAAGCAGCAAAACATCAATTTTACTGATTTGATCTAAAGTCAAACTTTCATATAATTTCAGGATTAACAAATTAATATAACCGAAAAAATTGCACTTTCTTAGGTTTAGACTCAAAGTCGATTTTCTTGTAAATTGTATGTTAATTGCGGTAGCACTGTACTGCTTAAGCCGCAAAACATCGATTTTACTGATTTGATCTAAAGTCAAACTTTCATATAATTTCAGGATTAACAAATTAATATAACCGAAAAAATTGCACTTTCTTAGGTTTAAACTTAAAGCCGATTTTCTTGTAAATTGTATGTCAGTTGCGTGAGCACTGTACCGCTTAAGCCGAAAAACATGAATTTTACTAATTTGAGCGAAAGTCAAATTATATTGTTATTGCAGGATTAACAAATTAATATTACCGAAAAAATTGCACTTTCTTAGTTGTAGACTTAAAGTCGATTTTCTTGTAAATTCTATGTCCATTGCGGTAGCACTGTACTGCTTAAGCAGCAAAACATCGATTTTACTGATTTGATCTAAAGTCAAACTTTCATATAATTTCAGGATTAACAAATTAATATTACCGCAAAATCTGCACTTTCTTAGTTTTAGACTTAAAGTCGATTTTCTTGTAAATTGTATGTCAATTGCGGTAGCACTGTACTGCTTAAGCCGCAAAACATCGATTTTACTGATTTGATCTAAAGTCAAACTTTCATATAATTTCAGGATTAACAAATTAATATAACCGAAAAAATTGCACTTTCTTAGGTTTAGACTTAAAGCCGATTTTCTTGTAAATTGTATGTCAGTTGCGTGAGCACTGTACCGCTTAAGCCGAAAAACATGAATTTTACTAATTTGAGCGAAAGTCAAATTATATTGTAATTGCAGGATTAACAAATTAATATTACCGAAAAAGTTGCACTTTCTTAGGATTAGACTTAAAGTCGATTTTCTTGTAAATTGTATATCAGTTGCGTGAACATTGTACTGCTTAAGCCGAAAAACATGAATTTTACTGATTTGAGCGAAAGTCAAATTTAGTTGTTATTGCAGGATTAACAAATTAGTATTACCGCAAAAGTTGCACTTTCTTAGTTTTAGACTTAAAGTCGATTTTCTTGTAAATTGTATATCAATTGCGGTAGCACTGTACTGCTTAAGCCGCAAAACATCGATTTTACTGACGTGATCTAAAGTCAAACTTTCATATAATTTCAGGATTAACAAATTAATATAACCGAAAAAATTGCACTTTTTTAGATTTAGACTTAAAGCCGATTTTCTTGTAAATTGTATGTTAAATACTTGAGCGCTGTACCGCTTAGGCCGAAACACATCAATTTTACTGATTTGATCTAAAGTCAAACTTTCATATAATTTCAGCATTAACAAGTTAATATAACCAAAAAAATTGCACTTTCTTAGACTAGACTTAAAGCCGATTTTCTTGTAAATTTTATGTCAGTTGCGTGAGCAGTGTACTGCTTAAGCCGAAAAACATGAATTTTACTGATTTGAACGAAAGTCAAATTATGTTGTTATTGCAGGATTAACAAATTAATATTCCCGAAAAAATTGCACTTTCTTAGTTGTAGACTTAAAGTCGATTTTCTTGTAAATTGTATGTCAATTGCGGTAGCACTGTACTGCTTAAGCCGCAAAACATCGATTTTACTGATTTGATCTAAAGTCAAACTTTCATATAATTTCAGGATTAACAAATTAATATAACCGAAAAAATTGCACTTTCTTAGGTTTAGACTCAAAGTCGATTTTCTTGTAAATTGTATGTCAGTTGCGTGAGCACTGTACCGCTTAAGCCGAAAAACATGAATTTTACTAATTTGAGCGAAAGTCAAATTATATTGTTATTGCAGGATTAACAAATTAATATTACCGAAAAAGTTGCACTTTCTTAGGTTTAGACTTAAAGTCGATTTTCTTGTAAATTGTATGTCAATTGCGGTAGGACTGTACCGCTTAAGCCGAAAAACATGAATTTTATTGATTTGAGCGAAAGTCCAATTATATTGCTAGTGCAGAGTTGACAAATTAATATAACCGAAAAAATTACACTTTCTTAGATGTAGACTTAAAGCCGATTTTCTTGTAAAATGTATGTTAAATACTTGAGCGCTGTACCGCTTAGGCCGAAACACATTAATTTTACTGATTTGCGTTAAAAGCAAACTTTCATTTTATTTCAGGATTAACAATTGTATGTTACTTACTTGATCGCTGTACCGCTCAAGCCGAAATGTTATTTCAGGATTAACAAATTAAAATAACCGAAAAAATTGCAATTTCTTAGGTTTAAAATTTAAGTCCATTTTCTTGTAAATTGTATGTCAACTGCGGTAGCACTGTACTGCTTAAGCCGCTAAACATCGATTTTACTGATTTGATCTAAAGTCAAATTATATTGTTATTGCAGGATTAACAAATTAATATTACCGCAAAAGTTGCACTTTCTTAGTTTTAGACTTAAAGTCGATTTTCTTGTAAATTCTATGTCAATTGCGGTAGCACTGTACTGCTTAAGCCGCAAAACAGCGATTTTACTGATTTGATCTAAAGTCAAACTTTCATATAATTTCAGGATTAACAAATTAATATAACCGAAAAAATTGCACTTTCTTAGATTAGACTTAAAGCCGATTTTCTTGTAAATTGTATGTCAATTGCGTGAGCACTGTACTGCTTAAGCCGAAAAACATGAATTTTACTGATTTGAGCGAAAGTCAAATTATATTGTTATTGCAGGATTAACAAATTAATATTACCGCAAAAGTTGCACTTTCTTAGTTTTAGACTTAAAGTCGATTTTCTTGTAAATTCTATGTCAATTGCGGTAGCACTGTACTGCTTAAGCCGCAAAACAGCGATTTTACTGATTTGATCTAAAGTCAAACTTTCATATAATTTCAGGATTAACAAATTAATATAACCGAAAAAATTGCACTTTCTTAGGTTTAGACTTAAAGCCGATTTTCTTGTAAATTGTATGTCAGTTGCGTGAGCACTGTAAAGCTTAAGCCGAAAAACATGAATTTTACTAATTTGAGCGAAAGTCAAATTATATTGCTATTGCAGGATTAACAAATTAATATTCCCGACAAAATTGCACTTTCTTAGTTTTAGACTTAAAGTCGATTTTCTTGTAAATTGTATATCAATTGCGGTAGCACTGTACTGCTTAAGCCGCAAAACATCGATTTTACTGACGTGATCTAAAGTCAAACTTTCATATAATTTCAGGATTAACAAATTAATATAACCGAAAAAATTGCACTTTTTTAGATTTAGACTTAAAGCCGATTTTCTTGTAAATTGTATGTTAAATACTTGAGCGCTGTACCGCTTAGGCCGAAACACATCAATTTTACTGATTTGATCTAAAGTCAAACTTTCATATAATTTCAGCATTAACAAATTAATATAACCAAAAAAATTGCACTTTCTTAGACTAGACTTAAAGCCGATTTTCTTGTAAATTTTATGTCAGTTGCGTGAGCAGTGTACTGCTTAAGCCGAAAAACATGAATTTTACTGATTTGAACGAAAGTCAAATTATGTTGTTATTGCAGGATTAACAAATTAATATTCCCGAAAAAATTGCACTTTCTTAGTTGTAGACTTAAAGTCGATTTTCTTGTAAATTGTATGTCAATTGCGGTAGCACTGTACTGCTTAAGCTGCAAAACATCGATTTTACTGATTTGATCTAAAGTCAAACTTTCATATAATTTCAGGATTAACAAATTAATATAACCGAAAAAATTGCACTTTCTTAGGTTTAGACTCAAAGTCGATTTTCTTGTAAATTGTATGTCAGTTGCGTGAGCACTGTACCGCTTAAGCCGAAAAACATGAATTTTACTAATTTGAGCGAAAGTCAAATTATATTGTTATTGCAGGATTAACAAATTAATATTACCGAAAAAGTTGCACTTTCTTAGGTTTAGACTTAAAGTCGATTTTCTTGTAAATTGTATGTCAATTGCGGTAGGACTGTACCGCTTAAGCCGAAAAACATGAATTTTATTGATTTGAGCGAAAGTCCAATTATATTGCTAGTGCAGAGTTGACAAATTAATATTACCGCAAAAGTTGCACTTTCTTAGTTTTAGACTTAAAGTCGATTTTCTTGTAAATTCTATGTCAATTGCGGTAGCACTGTACTGCTTAAGCCGCAAAACAGCGATTTTACTGATTTGATCTAAAGTCAAACTTTCATATAATTTCAGGATTAACAAATTAATATAACCGAAAAAATTGCACTTTCTTAGGTTTAGACTTAAAGCCGATTTTCTTGTAAATTGTATGTCAGTTGCGTGAGCACTGTAAAGCTTAAGCCGAAAAACATGAATTTTACTAATTTGAGCGAAAGTCAAATTATATTGCTATTGCAGGATTAACAAATTAATATTCCCGACAAAATTGCACTTTCTTAGTTGTAGACTTAAAGTCGAATTTCTTGTAAATTGTATGTCAATTGCGGTAGCACTGTTTTGCTTTAGCCGCAAAACATAGATTTTACTGATTTGATCAAAAGTCAAACTTTCATATAATTTCAGGATTAACAAATTAATATAACCAAAAAAATTGCACTTTCTTAGACTAGACTTAAAGCCGATTTTCTTGTAAATTTTATGTCAGTTGCGTGAGCAGTGTACTGCTTAAGCCGAAAAACATGAATTTTACTGATTTGAACGAAAGTCAAATTATGTTGTTATTGCAGGATTAATAAATTAATATTACCGCAAAAGTTGCACTTTCTTAGTTGTAGACTTAAAGTCGATTTTCTTGTAAATTCTATGTCGATTGCGGTAGCACTGTACTGCTTAAGCCGCAAAACAGCGATTTTACTGATTTGATCTAAAGTCAAACTTTCATATAATTTCAGGATTAACAAATTAATATTACCGCAAAAGTTGCACTTTCTTAGATTAGACTTAAAGCCGATTTTCTTGTAAATTGTATGTCAATTGCGTGAGCATTGTACCGCTCAAGCCGAAAAACATGAATTTTACTGATTTGAACGAAAGTCAAATTATGTTGTTATTGCAGGATTAACAAATTAATATCACCGCAAAAGTTGCACTTTCTTAGTTGTAGACTTAAAGTCGAATTTCTTGTAAATTGTATGTCAATTGCGGTAGCACTGTTTTGCTTTAGCCGCAAAACATCGATTTTACTGATTTGATCTAAAGTCAAACTTTCATATAATTTCAGGATTAACAAATTAATATAACCGAAAAAATTGCACTTTCTTAGGTTTAGACTTAAAGCCGATTTTCTTGTAAATTGTATGTCAGTTGCGTGAGCACTGTACCGCTTAAGCCGAAAAACATGAATTTTACTAACTTGAGCGAAAGTCAAATTATATTGTTATTGCAGGATTAACAAATTAATATTACCGAAAAAGTTGCACTTTCTTAGGTTTAGACTTAAAGCCGATTTTCTTGTAAATTGTATGTCAGTTGCGTGAGCACTGTAAAGCTTAAGCCGAAAAACATGAATTTTACTAATTTGAGCGAAAGTCAAATTATATTCTTATTGCAGGATTAACAAATTAATATTACCGAAAAAGTTGCACTTTCTTAGGTTTAGACTTAAAGTCGATTTTCTTGTGAATTGTATGTCAATTGCGGTAGGACTGTACCGCTTAAGCCGAAAAACATGAATTTTATTGATTTGAGCGAAAGTCCAATTATATTGCTATTGCAGAGTTGACAAATTAATATAACCGAAAAAATTGCACTTTCTTAGATGTAGACTTAAAGCCGATTTTCTTGCAAAATGTATATCAGTTGCGTGAGCACTGTACTGCTTAAGCCGAAAAACATCAATTTTACTGGTTTGAGCGAAAGTCAAATTATATTGTTATTGCAGAATTGACATATTCATATAACCGAAAAAGTTGCACTTTCTTAGGTTTAGTCTCAAAGCCGATTTTCTTGTAAATTGTATGTCAATTGCGGTAGCACTGTACTGCTTAAGCCGAAAAACATCGATTTTACTGATTTGATCAAAAGTCAAACTTTCATATAATTTCAGGATTAACAAATTAATATGACCGAAAAAATTGCACTTTCTTAGGTTTAGACTTAAAGCCGATTTTCTTGTAAATTGTATGTCAGTTGCGTGAGCACTGTAAAGCTTAAGCCGAAAAACATGAATTTTACTAATTTGAGCGAAAGTCAAATTATATTGCTATTGCAGGATTAACAAATAAATATTACCGCAAAAGTTGCACTTTCTTAGTTTTAGACTTAAAGTCGAATTTCTTGTAAATTGTATGTCAATTGCGGTAGCACTGTTTTGCTTTAGCCGCAAAACATCGATTTTACTGATTTGATCTAAAGTCAAACTTTCATATAATTTCAGGATTAACAAATTAATATAACCGAAAAAATTGCACTTTCTTAGATTAGACTTAAAGCCGATTTTCTTGTAAATTGTATGTCAATTGCGTGAGCATTGTACCGCTCAAGCCGAAAAACATGAATTTTACTGATTTGAACGAAAGTCAAATTATGTTGTTATTGCAGGATTAATAAATTAATATTACCGAAAAAGTTGCACTTTCTTAGTTGTAGACTTAAAGTCGATTTTCTTGTAAATTCTATGTCAATTGCGGTAGCACTGTACTGCTTAAGCCGCAAAACAGCGATTTTACTGATTTGATCTAAAGTCAAACTTTCATATAATTTCAGGATTAACAAATTAATATTACCGCAAAAGTTGCACTTTCTTAGATTAGACTTAAAGCCGATTTTCTTGTAAATTGTATGTCAATTGCGTGAGCATTGTACCGCTCAAGCCGAAAAACATGAATTTTACTGATTTGAACGAAAGTCAAATTATGTTGTTATTGCAGGATTAACAAATTAATATCACCGCAAAAGTTGCACTTTCTTAGTTGTAGACTTAAAGTCGATTTTCTTGTAAATTCTATGTCAATTGCGGTAGCACTGTACTGCTTAAGCCGCAAAACATCGATTTTACTGATTTGATCTAAAGTCAAACTTTCATATAATTTCAGCATTAACGAATTAATATAACCAAAAAAATTGCACTTTCTTAGACTAGACTTAAAGCCGATTTTCTTGTAAATTTTATGTCAGTTGCGTGAGCAGTGTACTGCTTAAGCCGAAAAACATGAATTTTACTGATTTGAGCAAAAGTCAAATTATATTGTTATTGCAGGATTAACAAATTAATATTACCGCAAAAGTTGCACTTTCTTAGTTTTAGACTTAAAGTCGATTTTCTTGTAAATTGTATATCAATTGCGGTAGCACTGTACTGCTTAAGCCGCAAAACATCGATTTTACTGATTTGATCTAAAGTCAAACTTTCATATAATTTCAGGATTAACAAATTAATATAACCGAAAAAATTGCACTTTTTTAGATTTAGACTTAAAGCCGATTTTCTTGTAAATTTTATGTCAGTTGCGTGAGCAGTGTACTGCTCAAGCCGAAAAACATGAATTTTACTGATTTGAGCAAAAGTCAAATTATATTGTTATTGCAGGATTAACAAATTAATATTACCGCAAAAGTTGCACTTTCTTAGTTTTAGACTTAAAGTCGATTTTCTTGTAAATTGTATGTCAGTTGCGTGAGCACTGTACCGCTTAAGCCGAAAAACATGAATTTTACTAATTTGAGCGAAAGTCAAATTATATTGTTATTGCAGGATTAACAAATTAATATTACCGAAAAAGTTGCACTTTCTTAGGTTTAGACTTAAAGTCGATTTTCTTGTAAATTGTATGTCAATTGCGGTAGGACTGTACCGCTTAAGCCGAAAAACATGAATTTTATTGATTTGAGCGAAAGTCCAATTATATTGCTAGTGCAGAGTTGACAAATTAATATAACCGAAAAAATTGCACTTTCTTAGATGTAGACTTAAAGCCGATTTTCTTGTAAAATGTATGTTAAATACTTGAGCGCTGTACCGCTTAGGCCGAAACACATTAATTTTACTGGTTTGAGCGAAAGTCAAATTATATTGTTATTGCAGAATTGACATATTCATAGAACCGAAAAAATTGCACTTTCTTAGGTTTAGACTTAAAGCCGATTTTCTTGTAAATTGTATGTCAGTTGCGTGAGCACTGTACCGCTTAAGCCGAAAAACATGAATTTTACTAATTTGAGCGAAAGTCAAATTATATTGTTATTGCAGGATTAACAAATTAATATTACCGAAAAAATTGCACTTTCTTAGTTGTAGACTTAAAGTCGATTTTCTTGTAAATTCTATGTCCATTGCGGTAGCACTGTACTGCTTAAGCAGCAAAACGTCGATTTTACTGATTTGATCTAAAGTCAAACTTTCATATAATTTCAGGATTAACAAATTAATATTACCGCAAAAGCTGCACTTTCTTAGTTTAAGACTTAAAGTCGATTTTCTTGTAAATTGTATGTCAATTGCGGTAGCACTGTACTGCTTAAGCCGCAAAACATCGATTTTACTGATTTGATCTAAAGTCAAACTTTCATATAATTTCAGGATTAACAAATAAATATAACCGAAAAAATTGCACTTTCTTAGGTTTAGACTCAAAGTCGATTTTCTTGTAAATTGTATGTCAGTTGCGGTAGCACTGTACTGCTTAAGCAGCAAAACATCGATTTTACTGATTTGATCTAAAGTCAAACTTTCATATAATTTCAGGATTAACAAATTAATATAACCGAAAAAATTGCACTTTCTTAGGTTTAGACTCAAAGTCGATTTTCTTGTAAATTGTATGTTAATTGCGGTAGCACTGTACTGCTTAAGCCGCAAAACATCGATTTTACTGATTTGATCTAAAGTCAAACTTTCATATAATTTCAGGATTAACAAATTAATATAACCGAAAAAATTGCACTTTCTTAGGTTTAGACTTAAAGCCGATTTTCTTGTAAATTGTATGTCAGTTGCGTGAGCACTGTACCGCTTAAGCCGAAAAACATGAATTTTACTAATTTGAGCGAAAGTCAAATTATATTGTTATTGCAGGATTAACAAATTAATATTACCGAAAAAATTGCACTTTCTTAGTTGTAGACTTAAAGTCGATTTTCTTGTAAATTCTATGTCCATTGCGGTAGCACTGTACTGCTTAAGCAGCAAAACATCGATTTTACTGATTTGATCTAAAGTCAAACTTTCATATAATTTCAGGATTAACAAATTAATATTACCGCAAAATCTGCACTTTCTTAGTTTTAGACTTAAAGTCGATTTTCTTGTAAATTGTATGTCAATTGCGGTAGCACTGTACTGCTTAAGCCGCAAAACATCGATTTTACTGATTTCATCTAAAGTCAAACTTTCATATAATTTCAGGATTAACAAATTAATATAACCGAAAAAATTGCACTTTCTTAGGTTTAGACTTAAAGCCGATTTTCTTGTAAATTGTATGTCAGTTGCGTGAGCACTGTACCGCTTAAGCCGAAAAACATGAATTTTACTAATTTGAGCGAAAGTCAAATTATATTGTTATTGCAGGATTAACAAATTAATATTACCGAAAAAGTTGCACTTTCTTAGGATTAGACTTAAAGTCGATTTTCTTGTAAATTGTATGTCAATTGCGGTAGCACTGTACTGCTTAAGGCGAAAAACATCGATTTTACTGATTTGATCAAAAGTCAAACTTTCATATAATTTCAGGATTAACAAATTAATATAACCGAAAAAATTGCACTTTCTTAGGTTTAGACTTAAAGCCGATTTTCTTGTAAATTGTATGTCAGTTGCGTGATCACTGTAAAGCTTAAGCCGAAAAACATGAATTTTACTAATTTGAGCGAAAGTCAAATTATATTGTTATTGCAGGATTAACAAATTAATATTACCGAAAAAATTGCACTTTTTTAGGTTTAGACTTAAAGTCGATTTTCTTGTAAATTGTATGTCAATTGCGGTAGGACTGTACCGCTTAAGCCGAAAAACATGAATTTTATTGATTTGAGCGAAAGTCCAATTATATTGCTATTGCAGAGTTGACAAATTAATATAACCGAAAAAATTGCGTTTTCTTAGATGTAGACTTAAAGCCGATAATCTTGTAAAATGTATATCAGTTGCTTGAGGACTGTACTGCTTAAGCCGAAAAACATCAATTTTACTGGTTTGAGCGAAAGTCAAATTATATTGTTATTGCAGAATTGACATATTCATATAACCGAAAAAGTTGCACTTTCTTAGGTTTAGTCTCAAAGCCGATTTTCTTGTAAATTGTATGTCAGTTGCGTTAGCACTGTACCGCTTAAGCCGAAAAACATCAATTTTACTGATTTGCGCTAAAAGCAAACTTTCATTTTATTTCAGGATTCACAATTGTATGTTACTTACTTGATCGCTGTACCTCCTAAGCCGAAATGTTATTCCAGGATTAACAAATTAAAATAACCGAAAAAATTGCAATTTCTTAGGTTTAAAATTTAAGTCCATTTTCTTGTAAATTGTATGTCAACTGCGGTAGCACTGTACTGCTTAAGCCGCAAAACATCGATTTTACTGATTTGATCAAAAGTCAAACTTTCATATAATTTCAGGATTAACAAATTAATATAACCGAAAAAATTGCACTTTCTTAGTTTTAGACTTAAAGTCGATTTTCTTGTAAATTGTATATCAATTGCGGTAGCACTGTACTGCTTAAGCCGCAAAACATCGATTTTACTGATTTGATCTAAAGTCAAACTTTCATATAATTTCAGGATTAACAAATTAATATAACCGAAAAAATTGCACTTTTTTAGATTTAGACTTAAAGCCGATTTTCTTGTAAATTTTATGTCAGTTGCGTGAGCAGTGTACTGCTCAAGCCGAAAAACATGAATTTTACTGATTTGAGCAAAAGTCAAATTATATTGTTATTGCAGGATTAACAAATTAATATTACCGCAAAAGTTGCACTTTCTTAGTTTTAGACTTAAAGTCGATTTTCTTGTAAATTGTATGTCAGTTGCGTGAGCACTGTACCGCTTAAGCCGAAAAACATGAATTTTACTAATTTGAGCGAAAGTCAAATTATATTGTTATTGCAGGATTAACAAATTAATATTACCGAAAAAGTTGCACTTTCTTAGGTTTAGACTTAAAGTCGATTTTCTTGTAAATTGTATGTCAATTGCGGTAGGACTGTACCGCTTAAGCCGAAAAACATGAATTTTATTGATTTGAGCGAAAGTCCAATTATATTGCTAGTGCAGAGTTGACAAATTAATATAACCGAAAAAATTGCACTTTCTTAGATGTAGACTTAAAGCCGATTTTCTTGTAAAATGTATGTTAAATACTTGAGCGCTGTACCGCTTAGGCCGAAACACATTAATTTTACTGGTTTGAGCGAAAGTCAAATTATATTGTTATTGCAGAATTGACATATTCATAGAACCGAAAAAATTGCACTTTCTTAGGTTTAGACTTAAAGCCGATTTTCTTGTAAATTGTATGTCAGTTGCGTGAGCACTGTACCGCTTAAGCCGAAAAACATGAATTTTACTAATTTGAGCGAAAGTCAAATTATATTGTTATTGCAGGATTAACAAATTAATATTACCGAAAAAATTGCACTTTCTTAGTTGTAGACTTAAAGTCGATTTTCTTGTAAATTCTATGTCCATTGCGGTAGCACTGTACTGCTTAAGCAGCAAAACGTCGATTTTACTGATTTGATCTAAAGTCAAACTTTGATATAATTTCAGGATTAACAAATTAATATTACCGCAAAAGCTGCACTTTCTTAGTTTAAGACTTAAAGTCGATTTTCTTGTAAATTGTATGTCAATTGCGGTAGCACTGTACTGCTTAAGCCGCAAAACATCGATTTTACTGATTTGATCTAAAGTCAAACTTTCATATAATTTCAGGATTAACAAATAAATATAACCGAAAAAATTGCACTTTCTTAGGTTTAGACTCAAAGTCGATTTTCTTGTAAATTGTATGTCAGTTGCGGTAGCACTGTACTGCTTAAGCAGCAAAACATCGATTTTACTGATTTGATCTAAAGTCAAACTTTCATATAATTTCAGGATTAACAAATTAATATAACCGAAAAAATTGCACTTTCTTAGGTTTAGACTCAAAGTCGATTTTCTTGTAAATTGTATGTTAATTGCGGTAGCACTGTACTGCTTAAGCCGCAAAACATCGATTTTACTGATTTGATCTAAAGTCAAACTTTCATATAATTTCAGGATTAACAAATTAATATAACCGAAAAAATTGCACTTTCTTAGGTTTAGACTTAAAGCCGATTTTCTTGTAAATTGTATGTCAGTTGCGTGAGCACTGTACCGCTTAAGCCGAAAAACATGAATTTTACTAATTTGAGCGAAAGTCAAATTATATTGTTATTGCAGGATTAACAAATTAATATTACCGAAAAAATTGCACTTTCTTAGTTGTAGACTTAAAGTCGATTTTCTTGTAAATTCTATGTCCATTGCGGTAGCACTGTACTGCTTAAGCAGCAAAACATCGATTTTACTGATTTGATCTAAAGTCAAACTTTCATATAATTTCAGGATTAACAAATTAATATTACCGCAAAATCTGCACTTTCTTAGTTTTAGACTTAAAGTCGATTTTCTTGTAAATTGTATGTCAATTGCGGTAGCACTGTACTGCTTAAGCCGCAAAACATCGATTTTACTGATTTCATCTAAAGTCAAACTTTCATATAATTTCAGGATTAACAAATTAATATAACCGAAAAAATTGCACTTTCTTAGGTTTAGACTTAAAGCCGATTTTCTTGTAAATTGTATGTCAGTTGCGTGAGCACTGTACCGCTTAAGCCGAAAAACATGAATTTTACTAATTTGAGCGAAAGTCAAATTATATTGTTATTGCAGGATTAACAAATTAATATTACCGAAAAAGTTGCACTTTCTTAGGATTAGACTTAAAGTCGATTTTCTTGTAAATTGTATGTCAATTGCGGTAGCACTGTACTGCTTAAGGCGAAAAACATCGATTTTACTGATTTGATCAAAAGTCAAACTTTCATATAATTTCAGGATTAACAAATTAATATAACCGAAAAAATTGCACTTTCTTAGGTTTAGACTTAAAGCCGATTTTCTTGTAAATTGTATGTCAGTTGCGTGATCACTGTAAAGCTTAAGCCGAAAAACATGAATTTTACTAATTTGAGCGAAAGTCAAATTATATTGTTATTGCAGGATTAACAAATTAATATTACCGAAAAAATTGCACTTTTTTAGGTTTAGACTTAAAGTCGATTTTCTTGTAAATTGTATGTCAATTGCGGTAGGACTGTACCGCTTAAGCCGAAAAACATGAATTTTATTGATTTGAGCGAAAGTCCAATTATATTGCTATTGCAGAGTTGACAAATTAATATAACCGAAAAAATTGCGTTTTCTTAGATGTAGACTTAAAGCCGATAATCTTGTAAAATGTATATCAGTTGCTTGAGGACTGTACTGCTTAAGCCGAAAAACATCAATTTTACTGGTTTGAGCGAAAGTCAAATTATATTGTTATTGCAGAATTGACATATTCATATAACCGAAAAAGTTGCACTTTCTTAGGTTTAGTCTCAAAGCCGATTTTCTTGTAAATTGTATGTCAGTTGCGTTAGCACTGTACCGCTTAAGCCGAAAAACATCAATTTTACTGATTTGCGCTAAAAGCAAACTTTCATTTTATTTCAGGATTCACAATTGTATGTTACTTACTTGATCGCTGTACCTCCTAAGCCGAAATGTTATTCCACGATTAACAAATTAAAATAACCGAAAAAATTGCAATTTCTTAGGTTTAAAATTTAAGTCCATTTTCTTGTAAATTGTATGTCAACTGCGGTAGCACTGTACTGCTTAAGCCGCAAAACATCGATTTTACTGATTTGATCAAAAGTCAAACTTTCATATAATTTCAGGATTAACAAATTAATATAACCGAAAAAATTGCACTTTCTTAGATTAAACTTAAAGCCGATTTTCTTGTAAATTGTATGTCAATTGCGTGAGCGCTGTACTGCTTAAGCCGTAAAACATCAATTTTACTGGTTTGAGCGAAAGTCAAATTATATTGTTATTGCAGGATTAACAAATTAGTATTACCGCAAAAGTTGCACTTTCTTAGTTTTAGACTTAAAGTCGATTTTCTTGTAAATATTATATCAGTTGCGTGAGCAGTGTACTGCTTAAGCCGAAAAACATGAATGTTACTGATTTGAACGAAAGTCAAATTATATTGTTATTGCAGAATTGACAAATTAATAAAACCGAAAAAATTGCACTTACTTAGGTTTAGACTTAAAGCCGATTTTCTTGTAAATTGTATGTCAGTTGCGTGAGCACTGTACCGCATAAGCTGAAAAAAATCAATATTACTGATTTGCGCGAAAGTAAAATTATATTGCTATTGCAGAAGTGACAAATTAATATAACCGAAAAAATTGCACTTACTTAGGTTTAGACTTAAAGTCGATTTTCTTGTAAATTGTATGTCAGTTGCGTGAGCACTGTACCGCATAAGCCGAAAAAAATCAATTTTACTGATTTGCGCGAAAGTAAAATTATATTGCTATTGCAGAATTGACAAATTAATATAACCGAAAAAATTGCACTTACTTAGGTTTAGACTTAAAGTCGATTTTCTTGTAAATTGTATATTAATCACTTGAGCACTGTTCCGCATAAGCCGAAAAAAATCAATTTTACTGATTTGCGCGAAAGTAAAATTATATTGCTATTGCAGAATTGACAAATTAATATAACCGAAAAAATTGCACTTACTTAGGTTTAGACTTTTAGTCGATTTTCTTGTAAATTGTATGTCAGTCGCGTGAGCACTGTACCGCATAAGCCGAAAAAAATTTATTTTACTGATTTGCGCGAAAGTAAAATTATATTGCTATTGCAGAATTGACAAATTAATATAACCGAAAAAATTGCACTTACTTAGGTTTAGACTCAAATTCGATTTTCTTGTAAATTGTATATTAATCACCTGAGCACTGTACCGCATAAGCCGAAAAACATCAATTTTACTGATTTGCGCGAAAGTAAAATTATATTGTTATTGCAGGATTAACAAATTAATATTACCGAAAAAGTTGCACTTTCTTAGGTTTAGACTCAAATTATCATCAATTTTACTGATTTGCGCGAAAGTAAAATTATAATGTTATTGCAGAATTTACATATTCACATAACCGAAAAAACTGCACTTTCTTAGATTTAGACTTAAAGCCGATTTTCTTCTAAATTGTATGTCAGTTGCGTGAGCACTGTACTGCTTAAGCCGAAAAATACGAATTTTTCTGATTTGAGCGAAAGTAAAATTATATTGCTATTGCAGAATTGACAAATTAATATAACCGAAAAAATTGCACTTTCTTAGATTTAGACTTAAAGCCGATTTTCTTGTAAATTGTATTTCAGTTGCGTGAGCACTGTACCGCTTGAGCCGAAAAACATGAATTTTACTGATTTGCGCGAAAGTAAAATTATATTGTTATTGCAGGATTAACAAATTAATATAACCGAAAAAATTGCACCTTCTTAGTTTTAGACTTAAAGCCGATTTTCTTGTAAATTGTATATCAGTTGCTTGAGGACTGTACTGCTTAAGCCGAAAAACATCAATTTTACTGGTTTGAGCGAAAGTAAAATTATATTGCTATTGCAGAATTGACAAATTAATATAACCGAAAAAATTGCACTTACTTAGGTTTAGACTCAAATTCGATTTTCTTGTAAATTGTATATTAATCACTTGAGCACTGTACCGCATAAGCCGAAAAACATCAATTTTACTGATTTGCGCGAAAGTAAAATTATAATGTTATTGCAGGATTAACAAATTAATATAACCGAAAAAATTGCACCTTCTTAGTTTTAGACTTAAAGCCGATTTTCTTGTAAATTGTATGTCAGTTGCATGAGCACTGTACCGCATAAGCCGTAAAACATCAATTTTACTGATTTACGCGAAAGTAAAATTATATTGCTATTGCAGAATTGACAAATTAATATAACCGAAAAAATTGCACTTTCTTAGATTTAGACTTAAAGCCGATTTTCTTGTAAATTGTATTTCCGTTGCGTGAGCACTGTACCGCTTGAGCCGAAAAACATGAATTTTACTGATTTGCGCGAAAGTAAAATTATATTGTTATTGCAGAATTTACATATTCACATAACCGAAAAAACTGCACTTTCTTAGATTTAGACTTAAAGCCGATTTTCTTCTAAATTGTATGTCAGTTGCGTGAGCACTGTACTGCTTAAGCCGAAAAATATGAATTTTTCTGATTTGAGCGAAAGTCAAATTATGTTGTTATTGCAGGATTAACAAATTAATATTACCGCAAAAGTTGCACTTTCTTAGTTGTAGACTTAAAGTCGATTTTCTTGTAAATTCTATGTCAATTGCGGTAGCACTGTACTGCTTAAGCCGAAAAACATGAATTTTTTTGATTTGAGCGAAAGTCCAATTATATTGCTATTGCAGAGTTGACAAATTAATATAACCGAAAAAATTGCACTTTCTTAGATGTAGACTTAAAGCCGATTTTCTTGTAAAATGTATATCAGTTGCTTGAGGACTGTACTGCTTAAGCCGAAAAACATCGATTTTACTGATTTGAGCGAAAGTCAAATTATATTGTTATTGCAGAATTGACATATTCATATAACCGAAAAAGTTGCACTTTCTAAGGTTTAGTCTCAAAGCCGATTTTCTTGTAAATTGTATGTCAGTTGCGTGAGCACTGTACCGCTTAAGCCGAAAAATATCGATTTTACTGATTTGATCTAAAGTCAAACTTTCATATAATTTCAGGCTTAACAAATTAATATAACCGGAAAAAGTGCACTTTCTTAGATTAAGACTTTAAGCCGATTTTCTTGTAAATTGTATATCAGTTGCGTGAGCATTGTACTGCTTAAGCCGTAAAACATCAATTTTACTGGTTTGAGCGAAAGTCAAATTATATTGTTATTGCAGGATTAACAAATTAGTATTACCGCAAAAGTTGCACTTTCTTAGTTTTAGACTTAAGGTCGATTTTCTTGTAAATTGTATATCAATTGCGGTAGCACTGTACTGCTTAAGCCGCAAAACATCTATTTTACTGATTTGATCTAAAGTCAAACTTTCATATAATTTCAGGCTTAACAAATTAATATAACCGGAAAAAGTGCACTTTCTTAGATTAAGACTTTAAGCCGACTTTCTTGTAAATTGTATATCAGTTGCGTGAGTGCTGTACTGCTTAAGCCGTAAAACATGAATTTTACTGGTTTGAGCGAAAGTCAAATTATATTGTTATTGCAGAATTGACATAACCGAAAAAATTGCACTTTTTTAGATTTAGACTTAAAGCCGATTACTGATTTGATCTAAAGTCAAACTTTCATATAATTTCAGGATTAACAAATTAATATAACCGAAAAAATTGCACTTTCTCAGATTAGACTTAAAGCCGATTTTCTTGTAAATTGTATATCAGTTGCGTGAGCATTGTACTGCTTAAGCCGAAAAACATGAATTTTACTGATTTGAGCGAAAGTCAAATTATGTCGTTATTGCAGGATTAACAAATTAGTATTACCGCAAAAGTTGCACTTTCTTAGTTTTAGACTTAAAGTCGATTTTCTTGTAAATTGTATATCAGTTGCTTGAGGACTGTACTGCTTAAGCCGAAAAACATCAATTTTACTGGTTTGAGCGAAAGTAAAATTATATTGCTATTGCAGAATTGACAAATTAATATAACCGAAAAAATTGCACTTACTTAGGTTTAGACTCAAATTCGATTTTCTTGTAAATTGTATATTAATCACTTGAGCACTGTACCGCATAAGCCGAAAAACATCAATTTTACTGATTTGCGCGAAAGTAAAATTATAATGTTATTGCAGGATTAACAAATTAATATAACCGAAAAAATTGCACCTTCTTAGTTTTAGACTTAAAGCCGATTTTCTTGTAAATTGTATGTCAGTTGCATGAGCACTGTACCGCATAAGCCGAAAAAATCAATTTTACTGATTTACGCGAAAGTAAAATTATATTGCTATTGCAGAATTGACAAATTAATATAACCGAAAAAATTGCACTTTCTTAGATTTAGACTTAAAGCCGATTTTCTTGTAAATTGTATTTCAGTTGCGTGAGCACTGTACCGCTTGAGCCGAAAAACATCGATTTTACTGATTTGAGCGAAAGTCAAATTATATTGTTATTGCAGAATTGACATATTCATATAACCGAAAAAGTTGCACTTTCTAAGGTTTAGTCTCAAAGCCGATTTTCTTGTAAATTGTATATCAGTTGCGTGAGCACTGTACAGCTTAAGCCGAAAAACATGAATTTTACTGATTTGAACGAAAGTCAAATTATATTGTTATTGCAGGATTAACAAATTAGTATTACCGCAAAAGTTGCACTTTCTTAGTTTTAGACTTAAAGTCGATTTTCTTGTAAATTGTATATCAATTGCGGTAGCACTGTACTGCTTAAGCCGCAAAACATCGATTTTACTGATTTGATCTAAAGTTAAACTTTCATATAATTTCAGGATTAACAAATTAATATAACCGAAAAAATTGCACTTTCTTAGGTTAGACTTAAAGCCGATTTTCTTGTAAATTGTATATCAGTTGCGTGAGCATTGTACTGCTTAAGCCGCAAAACATCGATTTTACTGATTTGATCTAAAGTCAAACTTTCATATAATTTCAGGCTTAACAAATTAATATAACCGGAAAAAGTGCACTTTCTTAGATTAAGACTTTAAGCCGATTTTCTTGTAAATTGTATATCAGTTGCGTGAGCGCTGTACTGCTTAAGCCGTAAAACATCAATTTTACTGGTTTGAGCGAAAGTCAAATTATATTGTTATTGCAGAATTGACATAACCGAAAAAATTGCACTTTTTTAGATTTAGACTTAAAGCCGATTTTCTTGTAAATTGTATGTTAATTACTTGAGCGCTGTACCGCTTAGGCCGAAAAACATTAATTTTACTGGTTTAAGCGAAAGTCAAATTATATTGTTATTGCAGAATTGACATATTCATATAACCGAAAAAATTGCACTTTCTTAGTTTCAGACTTAAAGTCGATTTTCTTGTAAATTGTATGTCAATTGCGTGAGCACTGTACTGCTTAAGCCGAAAAACATGAATTTTACTGATTTGAGCGAAAGTCAAATTATGTTGTTATTGCAGGATTAACAAATTAGTATTACCGCAAAAGTTGCACTTTCTTAGTTTTAGACTTAAAGTCGATTTTCTTGTAAATTGTATATAAATTGCGGTAGCACTGTACTGCTTAAGCCGCAAAACATCCATTTTACTGATTTGATCTAAAGTCAAACTTTCATATAATTTCAGGCTTAACAAATTAATATAACCGGAAAAAGTGCACTTTCTTAGATTAGACTTAAAGCCGATTTTCTTGTAAATTTTATGTCAGTTGCGTGAGCAGTGTACTGCTTAAGCCGAAAAACATGAATTTTACTGATTTGATCTAAAGTTAAACTTTCATATAATTTCAGGATTAACAAATTAATATAACCGAAAAAATTGCACTTTCTTAGTTGTAGACTTAAAGTCGATTTTCTTGTAAATTCTATGTCAATTGCGGTAGCACTGTACTGCTTAAGCCGCAAAACATCGATTTTACTGATTTGATCTAAAGTCAAACTTTCATATAATTTCAGCATTAACAAATTAATATAACCGAAAAGAGTGCACTTTCTTAGATTAAGACTTAAAGGCGATTTTCTTGTAAATTGTATATCAGTTGCGTGAGCGCTGTACTGCTTAAGCCGAAAAACATCAATTTTACTGGTTTGAGCGAAAGTCAAATTATATTGTTATTGTAGAATTGACATAACCGAAAAATTGCACTTTTTTAGATTTAGACTTAAAGCCGATTTTCTTGTAAATTGTATGTTTAATACTTGAGCGCTGTACCGCTTAGGCCGAAACACATCAATTTTACTGATTTGATCTAAAGTCAAACTTTCATATAATTTCAGGATTAACAAATTAATGTAACCGAAAAAATTGCACTTTCTTAGATTAGACTTAAAGCCGATTTTCTTGTAAATTTTATGTCAGTTGCGTGAGCAGTGTACTGCTTAAGCCGAAAAACATGAATTTTACTGATTTGAGCGAAAGTCAAATTATGTTGTTATTGCAGGATTAACAAATTAGTATTACCGCAAAAGTTGCACTTTCTTAGTTTTAGACTTAAAGTCGATTTTCTTGTAAATTGTATATCAATTGCGGTAGCACTGTACTGCTTAAGCCGCAAAACATCCATTTTACTGATTTGATCTAAAGTCAAACTTTCATATAATTTCAGGCTTAACAAATTAATATAACCGGAAAAAGTGCACTTTCTTAGATTAAGACTTTAAGCCGATTTTCTTGTAAATTGTATATCAGTTGCGTGAGCGCTGTACTGCTTAAGCCGTAAAACATCAATTTTACTGGTTTGAGCGAAAGTCAAATTATATTGTTATTGTAGAATTGACATATTCATATAACCGAAAAAATTGCACTTTCTTAGTTTCAGACTTAAAGTCTGTACTGCTTAAGCCGTAAAACATCAATTTTACTGGTTTGAGCGAAAGTCAAATTATATTGTTATTGCAGAATTGACATAACCGAAAAAATTGCACTTTTTTAGATTTAGACTTAAAGTCGATTTTCTTGTAAATTGTATGTCAATTGCGTGAGCACTGTACTGCTTTAGCCGAAAAACATGAATTTTACTGATTTGAGCGAAAGTCAAATTATGTTGTTATTGCAGGATTAACAAATTAATATTACCGCAAAAGTTGCACTTTCTTAGTTGTAGACTTAAAGTCGATTTTCTTGTAAATTCTATGTCAATTGCGGTAGCACTGTACTGCTTAAGCCGCAAAACATCGATTTTACTGATTTGATCTAAAGTCAAACTTTCATATAATTTCAGGATTAACAAATTAATATAACCGAAAAGAGTGCACTTTCTTAGATTAAGACTTAAAGGCGATTTTCTTGTAAATTGTATATCAGTTGCGTGAGCGCTGTACTGCTTAAGCCGAAAAACATCAATTTTACTGGTTTGAGCGAAAGTCAAATTATATTGTTATTGTAGAATTGACATTACCGAAAAAATTGCACTTATTTAGATTTAGACTTAAAGCCGATTTTCTTGTAAATTGTATGTTTAATACTTGAGCGCTGTACCGCTTAGGCCGAAACACATCAATTTTAATGATTTGATCTAAAGTCAAACTTTCATATAATTTCAGGATTAACAAATTAATGTAACCGAAAAAATTGCACTTTCTTAGATTAGACTTAAAGCCGATTTTCTTGTAAATTTTATGTCAGTTGCGTGAGCAGTGTACTGCTTAAGCCGAAAAACATGAATTTTACTGATTTGAGCGAAAGTCAAACTATGTTGTTATTGCAGGATTAACAAATTAGTATTACCGCAAAAGTTGCACTTTCTTAGTTTTAGACTTAAAGTCGATTTTCTTGTAAATTGTATATCAATTGCGGTAGCACTGTACTGCTTAAGCCGCAAAACATCCATTTTACTGATTTGATCTAAAGTCAAACTTTCATATAATTTCAGGCTTAACAAATTAATATAACCGGAAAAAGTGCACTTTCTTAGATTAAGACTTTAAGCCGATTTTCTTGTAAATTGTATATCAGTTGCGTTAGCGCTGTACTGCTTAAGCCGTAAAACATCAATTTTACTGGTTTGAGCGAAAGTCAAATTATATTGTTATTGCAGAATTGACATAACCGAAAAAATTGCACTTTTTTAGATTTAGACTTAAAGCCGATTTTCTTGTAAATTGTATGTTAATTACTTGAGCGCTGTACCGCTTAGGCCGAAAAACATTAATTTTACTGGTTTAAGCGAAAGTCAAATTATATTGTTATTGCAGAATTGACATATTCATATAACCGAAAAAATTGCACTTTCTTAGTTTCAGACTTAAAGTCGATTTTCTTGTAAATTGTATGTCAATTGCGTGAGCACTGTACTACTTTAGCCGAAAAACATGAATTTTACTGATTTGAGCGAAAGTCAAATTATGTTGTTATTGCAGGATTAACAAATTAATATTACCGCAAAAGTTGCACTTTCTTAGTTCTAGACTTAAAGTCGATTTTCTTGTAAATTCTATGTCAATTGCGGTAGCACTGTACTGCTTAAGCCGTAAAACATCGATTTTACTGATTTGATCTAAAGTCAAACTTTCATATAATTTCAGGATTAACAAATTAATATAACCGAAAAGAGTGCACTTTCTTAGATTAAGACTTAAAGGCGATTTTCTTGCAAATTGTATATCAGTTGCGTGAGCGCTGTACTGCTTAAGCCGAAAAACATCAATTTAACTGGTTTGAGCGAAAGTCAAATTATATTGTTATTGTAGAATTGACATAACCGAAAAAATTGCACTTTTTTAGATTTCGACTTAAAGCCGATTTTCTTGTAAATTGTATGTTAAATACTTGAGCGCTGTACCGCTTAGGCCGAAACACATCAATTTTACTGATTTGATCTAAAGTCAAGCTTTCATATAATTTCAGGATTAACAAATTAATGCAACCGAAAAAATTGCACTTTCTTAGATTAGACTTAAAGCCGATTTTCTTGTAAATTTTATGTCAGTTGCGTGAGCAGTGTACTGCTTAAGCCCAAAAACATGAATTTTACTGATTTGAACGAAAGTCAAATTATGTTGTTATTGCAGGATTAACAAATTAATATTACCGCAAAAGTTGCACTTTTTAATTGTAGACTTAAAGTCGATTTTCTTGTAAATTCTATGTCAATTGCAGTAGCACTGAACTGCTTAAGCCGCAAAACATCAATTTTACTGATTTGATCTAAAGTCAAACTTTCATATAATTTCAGGATTAACAAATTAATATTACCGCAAAAGTTGCACTTTCTTAGTTTTAGACTTAAAGTCGATTTTCTTGTAAATTGTATGTCAATTGCGGTAGCACTGTACTGCTTAAGCCGCAAAACATCGATTTTACTGATTTGATCTAAAGTCAAACTTTCATATAATTTCAGGATTAACAAATTAATATAACCGAAAAAATTGCACTTTCTTAGATTAGACTTAAAGCCGATTTTCCTGTAAATTTTATATCAATTGCGGTAGCACTGTACTGCTTAAGCCGCAAAACATCTATTTTACTGATTTGATCTAAAGTCAAACTTTCATATAATTTCAGGCTTAACAAATTAATATAGCCGGAAAAAGTGCACTTTCTTAGATTAGACTTAAAGCCGATTTTCTTGTAAATTGTATGTCAATTGCGTGAGCAGTGTACTGCTTAAGCCGAAAAACATGAATTTTACTGATTTGAGCGAAAGTCAAATTATGTTGTTATTGCAGGATTAACAAATTAGTATTACCGCAAAAGTTGCACTTTCTTAGTTTTAAACTTAAAGTCGATTTTCTTGTAAATTGTATATCAATTGCGGTAGCACTGTACCGCTTAGGCCGAAACACATCAATTTTACTGATTTGATCTAAAGTCAAGCTTTCATATAATTTCAGGATTAACAAATTAATGCAACCGAAAAAATTGCACTTTTTTAGATTTAGACTTAAAGCCGATTTTCTTGTAAATTGTATGTTTAATACTTGAGCGCTGTACCGCTTAGGCCGACACACATCAATTTTACTGATTTGATCTAAAGTCAAACTTTCATATAATTTCAGGATTAACAAATTAATGTAACCGAAAAAATTGCACTTTCTTAGATTAGACTTAAAGCCGATTTTCTTGTAAATTTTATGTCAGTTGCGTGAGCAGTGTACTGCTTAAGCCGAAAAACATGAATTTTACTGATTTGAGCGAAAGTCAAATTATGTTGTTATTGCAGGATTAACAAATTAATATTACCGCAAAAGTTGCACTTTTTAATTGTAGACTTAAAGTCGATTTTCTTGTAAATTCTATGTCAATTGCAGTAGCACTGAACTGCTTAAGCCGCAAAACATCGATTTTACTGATTTGATCTAAAGTCAAGCTTTCATATAATTTCAGGATTAACAAATTAATGCAACCGAAAAAATTGCACTTTCTTAGATTAGACTTAAAGCCGATTTTCTTGTAAATTTTATGTCAGTTGCGTGAGCAGTGTACTGCTTAAGCCGAAAAACATGAATTTTACTGATTTGAGCGAAAGTCAAATTATGTTGTTATTGCAGGATTAACAAATAAGTATTACCGCAAAAGTTGCACTTTCTTAGTTTTAAACTTAAAGTCGATTTTCTTGTAAATTGTATATCAATTGCGGTAGCACTGTACCGCTTAGGCCGAAACACATCAATTTTACTGATTTGATCTAAAGTCAAACTTTCATATAATTTCAGGATTAACAAATTAATGTAACCGAAAAAATTGCACTTTCTTAGATTAGACTTAAAGCCGATTTTCTTGTAAATTTTATGTCAGTTGCGTGAGCAGTGTACTGCTTAAGCCCAAAAACATGAATTTTACTGATTTGAACGAAAGTCAAATTATGTTGTTATTGCAGGATTAACAAATTAATATTACCGCAAAAGTTGCACTTTTTAATTGTAGACTTAAAGTCGATTTTCTTGTAAATTCTATGTCAATTGCAGTAGCACTGAACTGCTTAAGCCGCAAAACATCGATTTTACTGATTTGATCTAAAGTCAAGCTTTCATATAATTTCAGGATTAACAAATTAATGCAACCGAAAAAATTGCACTTTTTTAGATTTAGACTTAAAGCCGATTTTCTTGTAAATTGTATGTTTAATACTTGAGCGCTGTACCGCTTAGGCCGAAACACATCAATTTTACTGATTTGATCTAAAGTCAAACTTTCATATAATTTCAGGATTAACAAATAATGTAAACGAAAAAATTGCACTTTCTTAGATTAGACTTAAAGCCGATTTTCTTGTAAATTTTATGTCAGTTGCGTGAGCAGTGTACTGCTTAAGCCGAAAAACATGAATTTTACTGATTTGAGCGAAAGTCAAATTGTGTTGTTATTGCAGGATTAACAAATTAGTATTACCGCAAAAGTTGCACTTTCTTAGTTTTAGACTTAAAGTCGATTTTCTTGTAAATTGTATATCAATTGCGGTAGCACTGTACTGCTTAAGCCGCAAAACATCCATTTTACTGATTTGATCTAAAGTCAAACTTTCATATAATTTCAGGCTTAACAAATTAATATAACCGGAAAAAGTGCACTTTCTTAGATTAAGACTTTAAGCCGATTTTCTTGTAAATTGTATATCAGTTGCGTGAGCGCTGTACTGCTTAAGCCGTAAAACATCAATTTTACTGGTTTGAGCGAAAGTCAAATTATATTGTTATTGCAGAATTGACATAACCGAAAAAATTGCACTTTTTTAGATTTAGACTTAAAGCCGATTTTCTTGTAAATTGTATGTTAATTACTTGAGCGCTGTACCGCTTAGGCCGAAAAACATTAATTTTACTGGTTTGAGCGAAAGTCAAATTATATTGTTATTGCAGAATTGACATATTCATATAACCGAAAAAATTGCACTTTCTTAGTTTCAGACTTAAAGTCGATTTTCTTGTAAATTGTATGTCAATTGCGTGAGCACTGTACTGCTTTAGCCGAAAAACATGAATTTTACTGATTTGAGCGAAAGTCAAATTATGTTGTTATTGCAGGCTTAACAAATTAATATTACCGCAAAAGTTGCACTTTCATAGTTGTAGACTTAAAGTCGATTTTCTTGTAAATTCTATGTCAATTGCGGTAGCACTGTACTGCTTAAGCCAATAAACATCGATTTTACTGATTTGATCTAAAGTCAAACTTTCATATAATTTCAGGCTTAACAAATTAATATAGCCGGAAAAAGTGCACTTTCTTAGATTAGACTTAAAGCCGATTTTCTTGTAAATTGTATGTCAATTGCGTGAGCAGTGTACTGCTTAAGCCGAAAAACATGAATTTTACTGATTTGAGCGAAAGTCAAATTATGTTGTTATTGCAGGATTAACAAATTAGTATTACCGCAAAAGTTGCACTTTCTTAGTTTTAAACTTAAAGTCGATTTTCTTGTAAATTGTATATCAATTGCGGTAGCACTGTACCGCTTAGGCCGAAACACATCAATTTTACTGATTTGATCTAAAGTCAAGCTTTCATATAATTTCAGGATTAACAAATTAATGCAACCGAAAAAATTGCACTTTTTTAGATTTAGACTTAAAGCCGATTTTCTTGTAAATTTTATGTCAGTTGCGTGAGCAGTGTACTGCTTAAGCCGAAAAACATGAATTTTACTGATTTGAGCGAAAGTCAAATTATGTTGTTATTGCAGGATTAACAAATTAATATTACCGCAAAAGTTGCACTTTTTAATTGTAGACTTAAAGTCGATTTTCTTGTAAATTCTATGTCAATTGCAGTAGCACTGAACTGCTTAAGCCGCAAAACATCGATTTTACTGATTTGATCTAAAGTCAAGCTTTCATATAATTTCAGGATTAACAAATTAATGCAACCGAAAAAATTGCACTTTTTTAGATTTAGACTTAAAGCCGATTTTCTTGTAAATTGTATGTTTAATACTTGAGCGCTGTACCGCTTAGGCCGAAACACATCAATTTTACTGATTTGATCTAAAGTCAAACTTTCATATAATTTCAGGATTAACAAATTAATGTAACCGAAAAAATTGCACTTTCTTAGATTAGACTTAAAGCCGATTTTCTTGTAAATTTTATGTCAGTTGCGTGAGCAGTGTACTGCTTAAGCCGAAAAACATGAATTTTACTGATTTGAGCGAAAGTCAAATTGTGTTGTTATTGCAGGATTAACAAATTAGTATTACCGCAAAAGTTGCACTTTCTTAGTTTTAGACTTAAAGTCGATTTTCTTGTAAATTGTATATCAATTGCGGTAGCACTGTACTGCTTAAGCCGCAAAACATCCATTTTACTGATTTGATCTAAAGTCAAACTTTCATATAATTTCAGGCTTAACAAATTAATATAACCGGAAAAAGTGCACTTTCTTAGATTAAGACTTTAAGCCGATTTTCTTGTAAATTGTATATCAGTTGCGTGAGCGCTGTACTGCTTAAGCCGTAAAACATCAATTTTACTGGTTTGAGCGAAAGTCAAATTATATTGTTATTGCAGAATTGACATAACCGAAAAAATTGCACTTTTTTAGATTTAGACTTAAAGCCGATTTTCTTGTAAATTGTATGTTAATTACTTGAGCGCTGTACCGCTTAGGCCGAAAAAAATTAATTTTACTGGTTTGAGCGAAAGTCAAATTATATTGTTATTGCAGAATTGACATATTCATATAACCGAAAAAATTGCACTTTCTTAGTTTCAGACTTAAAGTCGATTTTCTTGTAAATTGTATGTCAATTGCGTGAGCACTGTACTGCTTTAGCCGAAAAACATGAATTTTACTGATTTGAGCGAAAGTCAAATTATGTTGTTATTGCAGGATTAACAAATTAATATTATCGCAAAAGTTGCACTTTCATAGTTGTAGACTTAAAGTCGATTTTCTTGTAAATTCTATGTCAATTGCTGTAGCACTGTACTGCTTAAGCCGCAAAACATCGATTTTACTGATTTGATCTAAAGTCAAACTTTCATATAATTTCAGGATTAACAAATTAATATAACCGAAAAGAGTGCACTTTCTTAGATTAAGACTTAAAGGCGATTTTCTTGTAAATTGTATATCAGTTGCGCGAGCGCTGTACTGCTTAAGCCGAAAACCATCAATTTTACTGGTTTGAGCGAAAGTCAAATTATATTGTTATTGTAGAATTGATATAACCGAAAAAATTGCACTTTTTTAGACTTAGACTTAAAGCCGATTTTCTTGTAAATTGTATGTTAAATACTTGAGCGCTGTACCGCTTAGGCCGAAACACATCAATTTTACTGATTTGATCTAAAGTCAAACTTTCATTTAATTTGCTGAACTGCTTAAGCCGCAAAACATCGATTTTACTGATTTGATCTAAAGTCAAACTTTCATATAATTTCAGGATTAACAAATTAATATTACCGCAAAAGTTGCACTTTCTTAGTTTTAGACTTAAAGTCGATTTTCTTGTAAATTGTATGTCAATTGCGGTAGCACTGTACTGCTTAAGCCGCAAAACATCGATTTTACTGATTCGATCTAAAGTCAAACTTTCATATAATTTCAGGATTAACAAATTAATATAACCGAAAAAATTGCACTTTCTTAGATTAGACTTAAAGCCGATTTTCTTGTAAATTTTATATCAATTGCGGTAGCACTGTACTGCTTAAGCCGCAAAACATCTATTTTACTGATGTGATCTAAAGTCAAACTTTCATATAATTTCAGGCTTAACAAATTAATATAACCGGAAATAGTGAACTTTCTTAGATTAAGACTTTAAGCCGATTTTCTTGTAAATTGTATATCAGTTGCGTGAGCGCTGTACTGCTTAAGCCGTAAAACATCAATTTTACTGGTTTGAGCGAAAGTCAAATTATATTGTTATTGCAGAATTGACATAACCGAAAAAATTGCACTTTTTTAGATTTAGACTTAAAGCCGATTTTCTTGTAAACTGTATGTTAATTACTTGAGCGCTGTACCGCTTAGGCCGAAAAACATTAATTTTACTGGTTTGAGCGAAAGTCAAATTATATTGTTATTGCAGAATTGACATATTCATATAACCGAAAAAATTGCACTTTCTTAGTTTCAGACTTAAAGTCGATTTTCTTGTAAATTGTATGTCAATTGCGTGAGCACTGTACTGCTTTAGCCGAAAAACATGAATTTTACTGATGTGATCTAAAGTCAAACTTTCATATAATTTCAGGATTAACAAATTAATATAGCCGGAAAAAGTGCACTTTCTTAGATTAAGACTTTAAGCCGATTTTCTTGTAAATTGTATGTTAATTACTTGAGCGCTGTACCGCCTAGGCCGAAAAACATTAATTTTACTGGTTTGAGCGAAAGTCAAATTATGTTGTTATTGCAGGATTAACAAATTAATATTACCGCAAAAGTTGCACTTTCTTAGTTGTAGACTTAAAGTCGATTTTCTTGTAAATTCTATGTCAATTGCGGTAGCACTGTACTGCTTAAGCCGCAAAACATCGATTTTACTGATTTGATCTAAAGTCAAACTTTCATATAATTTCAGGATTAACAAATTAATGTAACCGAAAAGAGTGCACTTTCTTAGATTAAGACTTAAAGGCGATTTTCTTGTAAATTGTATATCAGTTGCGTGAGCGCTGTACTGCTTAAGCCGAAAAACATCAATTTTACTGGTTTGAGCGAAAGTCAAATTATATTGTTATTGTAGAATTGACATAACCGAAAAAATTGCACTTATTTAGATTTAGACTTAAAGCCGATTTTCTTGTAAATTGTATGTTTAATACTTGAGCGCTGTACCGCTTAGGCCGAAACACATCAATTTTACTGATTTGATCTAAAGTCAAATTATATTGTTATTGTAGAATTGACATAACCGAAAAAATTGCACTTATTTAGATTTAGACTTAAAGCCGATTTTCTTGTAAATTGTATGTTTAATACTTGAGCGCTGTACCGCTTAGGCCGAAACACATCAATTTTACTGATTTGATCTAAAGTCAAACTTTCATATAATTTCAGGCTTAACAAATTAATATAGCCGGAAAAAGTGCACTTTCTTAGATTAAGACTTTAAGCCGATTTTCTTGTAAATTGTATATCAGTTGCGTGAGCGCTGTACTGCTTAAGCCGTAAAACATCAATTTTACTGGTTTGAGCGAAAGTCAAATTATGTTGTTATTGCAGGATTAACAAATTAATATAACCGAAAAGAGTGCACTTTCTTAGATTAAGACTTAAAGGCGATTTTCTTGTAAATTGTATATCAGTTGCGTGAGCGCTGTACTGCTTAAGCCGTAAAACATCAATTTTACTGGTTTGAGCGAAAGTCAAATTATGTTGTTATTGCAGGATTAACAAATTAATATTACCGCAAAAGTTGCACTTTCATAGTTGTAGACTTAAAGTCGATTTTCTTGTAAATTCTATGTCAATTGCGGTAGCACTGTACTGCTTAAGCCGCAAAACATCTATTTTACTGATGTGATCTAAAGTCAAACTTTCATATAATTTCAGGCTTAAGAAATTAATATAGCCGGAAAAAGTGCACTTTCTTAGATTAAGACTTTAAGCCGATTTTCTTGTAAATTGTATATCAGTTGCGTGAGCGCTGTACTGCTTAAGCCGTAAAACATCAATTTTACTGGTTTGAGCGAAAGTCAAATTATGTTGTTATTGCAGGATTAACAAATTAATATAACCGAAAAGAGTGCACTTTCTTAGATTAAAACTTAAAGGCGATTTTCTTGTAAATTGTATATCAGTTGCGTGAGCGCTGTACTGCTTAAGCCGAAAAACATCAATTTTACTGGTTTGAGCGAAAGTCAAATTATATTGTTATTGTAGAATTGACATAACCGAAAAAATTGCACTTATTTAGATTTAGACTTAAAGCCGATTTTCTTGTAAATTGTATGTTTAATACTTGAGCGCTGTACCGCTTAGGCCGAAACACATCAATTTTACTGATTTGATCTAAAGTCAAACTTTCATATAATTTCAGGATTACCAAATTAATGTAACCGAAAAAATTGCACTTTCTTAGATTAGACTTAAAGCCGATTTTCTTGTAAATTTTATGTTAGTTGCGTGAGCAGTGTACTGCTTAAGCCGAAAAACATGAATTTTACTGATTTGAGCGAAAGTCAAATTATGTTGTTATTGCAGGATTAACAAATTAGTATTACCGCAAAAGTCGCACTTTCTTAGTTTTAGACTTAAAATCGATTTTCTTGTAAATTGTATATCAATTGCGGTAGCACTGTACTGCTTAAGCCGCAAAACATCCATTTTACTGATTTGATCTAAAGTCAAACTTTCATATAATTTCAGGCTTAACAAATTAATATAACCGGAAAAAGTGCACTTTCTTAGATTAAGACTTTAAGCCGATTTTCTTGTAAATTGTATATCAGTTGCGTGAGCGCTGTACTGCTTAAGCCGTAAAACATCAATTTTACTGGTTTGAGCGAAAGTCAAATTATATTGTTATTGCAGAATTGACATAACCGAAAAAATTGCACTTTTTTAGATTTAGACTTAAAGCCGATTTTCTTGTTAATTGTATGTTAATTACTTGAGCGCTGTACCGCTTAGGCCGAAAAACATTAATTTTACTGGTTTAAGCGAAAGTCAAATTATATTGTTATTGCAGAATTGACATATTCATATAACCGAAAAAATTGCACTTTCTTAGTTTCAGACTTAAAGTCGATTTTCTTGTAAATTGTATGTCAATTGCGTGAGCACTGTACTACTTTAGCCGAAAAACATGAATTTTACTGATTTGAGCGAAAGTCAAATTATGTTGTTATTGCAGGATTAACAAATTAATATTACCGCAAAAGTTGCACTTTCTTAGTTGTAGACTTAAAGTCGATTTTCTTGTAAATTCTATGTCAATTGCGGTAGCACTGTACTGCTTAAGCCGCAAAACATCGATTTTACTGATTTGATCTAAAGTCAAACTTTCATATAATTTCAGGATTAACAAATTAATATAACCGAAAAGAGTGCACTTTCTTAGATTAAGACTTAAAGGCGATTTTCTTGTAAATTGTATATCAGTTGCGTGAGCGCTGTACTGCTTAAGCCGAAAAACATCAATTTTACTGGTTTGAGCGAAAGTCAAATTATATTGTTATTGTAGAATTGACATAACCGAAAAAATTGCACTTTTTTAGATTTCGACTTAAAGCCGATTTTCTTGTAAATTGTATGTTAAATACTTGAGCGCTGTACCGCTTAGGCCGAAACACATCAATTTTACTGATTTGATCTAAAGTCAAGCTTTCATATAATTTCAGGATTAACAAATTAATGCAACCGAAAAAATTGCACTTTCTTAGATTAGACTTAAAGCCGATTTTCTTGTAAATTGTATGTCAGTTGCGTGAGCAGTGTACTGCTTAAGCCGAAAAAGATCAATTTTACTGGTTTGAGCGAAAGTCAAATTATATTGTTATTGCAGAATTGACATATTCATATAACCGAAAAAATTGCACTTTCTTAGTTTTAGACTTAAAGTCGATTTTCTTGTAAATTGTATGTGAATTGCGTGAGCACTGTACTGCTTAAGCCGAAAAACATGAATTTTACTGATTTGAGCGAAAGTCAAATTATATTGTTATTGCACGATTAACAAATTAATATTACCGAAAAGGTTGCACTTTCTTAGTTTTAGACTTAAAGTCGATTTTCTTTTAAATTTTATGTCAATTGCGGTAGCACTGTACTGCTTAAGCCGAAAAACATCCATTTTACTGATTTGATCTTGAGTCAAACTTTCATATAATTTCAGAATTAACAAATTAATATAACCGAAAAAATTGCACTTTCTTAGATTTAGACTTAAAGTCGATTTTCTTGTAAATTGTATGTCAATTGCATGAGCACTGTACCGCTTAAGCCGAAAAACATCAATTTTACTGGTTTGAGCGAAAGTCAAATTATATTGTTATTGCAGAATTGACATATTCATATAACCGAAAAAATTGCACTTTCTTAGATTTAGACTTAAAGTCGATTTTCTTGTAAATTGTATGTCAATTGCATGAGCACTGTACTGCTTAAGCCGAAAAACATCAACTTTACTGATTTGCGCGAAAGTAACACTATAATGTTATGGCAGGATTAACAAATTAATATAAAAAAAAGAAAAGAAAAAATTGAACTTTCTTAGATTTTTACTTAAAGCCGATTTTCTTGTAAATTGTATGTTAATTACTTGAGCGGTGTACCGCTTAGGCCGAAAAACATCAATTTTACTGATTTGCGCTAAAAACAAACTTTTATTTTATTTCAGGATTAACAATTGTATGTTAATTACTTGATCGCTGTACCGCCTAAGCCAAAATGTTATTCCAGGATTAACAAATTAAAATAACCGAAAAAATTGCAATTTCTTAGGTTTAAAATTTAAGTCCATTTTCTTGTAAATTGTATGTCAACTGCGGTAGCACTGTACTGCTTAAGCCGCAAAACATCGATTTTACTGATTTGATCTAAAGTCAAACTTTCATATAATTTCAGGATTAACAAATTAATATAACCAGAAAAATTGCACTTTCTTAGATTTAGACTTAAAGCCGATTTTCTTGTATATTGTATATCAGTTGCGTGAGCACTGTACTGCCTAAGCCGAAAAACATCAATCTTACTGGTTTGAGCGAAAGTCAAATTATATTGTTATTGCAGAATTGACATATTCATATAACCGAAAAAATTGCACTTTCTTAGATTTAGACTTAAAGCCGATTTTCTTGTATATTGTATATCAGTTGCGTGAGCACTGTACTGCTTAAGCCGAAAAACATCAATTTTACTGGTTTGAGCGAAAGTCAAATTATATTGTTATTGCAGAATTGACATATTCATATAACCGAAAAAATTGCACTTTCTTAGTTTTAGACTTAAAGTCGATTTTCTTTTAAATTGTATGTCAATTGCATGAGCACTGTACCGCTTAAGCCGAAAAACATCAATTTTACTGGTTTGAGCGAAAGTCAAATTATATTGTTATTGCAGAATTCACATATTCATATAACCGAAAAAATTGCTGTACCGCTTAAGCCGAAAAACATGAGTTTTACTGATTTGAGCTAAAGTCAAATTATATTGTTATTGCAGGATTAACAAATTAATATTACCGAAAAAGTTGCACTTTCTTAGGTTTAGACTTAAAGTCAATTTTCTTGTAAATTGTATGTCAACTGCGGTAGCACTGTACTGCTTAAGCCGCAAAACATCGATTTTACTGATTTGATCTAAAGTCAAACTTTCATATAATATCAGGATTAACAAATTAATATAACCAGAAAAATTGCGCTTTCTTAGATTTAGACTTAAAGCCGATTTTCTTGTATATTGTATATCAGTTGCGTGAGCACTGTACTGCCTAAGCCGAAAAACATCAATTTTACTGGTTTGAGCGAAAGTCAAATTATATTGTTATTGCAGAATTGACATATTCATATAACCGAAAAAATTGCACTTTCTTAGATTTAGACTTAAAGCCGATTTTCTTGTATATTGTATATCAGTTGCGTGAGCACTGTACTGCTTAAGCCGAAAAACATCAATTTTACTGGTTTGAGCGAAAGTCAAATTATATTGTTATTGCAGAATTGACATATTCATATAACCGAAAAAATTGCACTTTCTTAGTTTTAGACTTAAAGTCGATTTTCTTTTAAATTGTATGTCAATTGCATGAGCACTGTACCGCTTAAGCCGAAAAACATCAATTTTACTGGTTTGAGCGAAAGTCAAATTATATTGTTATTGCAGAATTCACATATTCATATAACCGAAAAAATTGCACTTTCTTAAATTTAAACATAAAGCCGATTTTCTTGTAAATTGTATGTCAGTTGCGTGAGCACTGTACCGCTTAAGCCGAAAAACATGAATTTTACTGATTTGAGCTAAAGTCAAATTATATTGTTATTGCAGGATTAACAAATTAATATTACCGAAAAAGTTGCACTTTCTTAGGTTTAGACTTAAAGTAAATTTTCTTGTAAATTGTATGTCAATTGCGGTAGGACTGTACTGCTTAAGCCGCAAAACATCGATTTTACTGATTTGATCTAAAGTCAAACTTTCATATAATTTCAGGATTAACAAATTAATATAACCGAAAAAATTGCACTTTCTTAGATTTAGACTTAAAGTCGATTTTCTTGTAAATTGTATGTCAATTGCATGAGCACTGTACCGCTTAAGCCGAAAAACATCAATTTTACTGGTTTGAGCGAAAGTCAAATTATATTGTTATTGCAGAATTGACATATTCATATAACCGAAAAAATTGCACTTTCTTAGGTTTAGACTTAAAGCCGATTTTTTTGTAAATTGTATGTCAATTGCGGTAGCACTGTACTGCTTAAGCCGCAAAACATCGATTTTACTGATTTGATCTAAAGTCAAACTTTCATATAATTTCAGGATTAACAAATTAATATAACCGAAAAAATTGCACTTTCTTAGATTAGACTTAAAGCCGATTTTCTTGTAAATTGTATGTCAGTTGCGTGAGCACTGTACCGCTTAAGCCGAAAAACATGAATTTTACTGATTTTAGCGAAAGTCAAATTATATTGTTGTTGCAGAATTGATATATTCTTATAACCAAAAAAAATTGCACTTTCTTAGGTTTAGACTTAAAGAAGATTTTCTTGTAAATTGTATGTCAATTGCGTGAGCACTGTACCGCTTAAGCCGAAAAACATGAATTTTACTGATTTGAGCGAAAGTAAAACTATAATGTTATGGCAGGATTAACAAATTAATATAAAGAACAGAAAAGAAAAAATTTAACTTTCTTAGCTTTTTACTTAAAGCCGATTTTCCTTGTAAATTGTATGTCAACTGCGGAAGCACTGTACTGCTTAAGCCGCAAACCATCGATTTTACTGATTTGAGCGAAAGTCAAACTATATTGTTATTGCAGAATTGACATATTCATATAACCAGAAAAATTGCACTTTCTTAGCTTTTTACTTTAAGCCGATTTTCCTTGTAAATTGTATGTCAACTGCGGAAGCACTGTACTGCTTAAGCCGAAAAACATCAATTTTACTGGTTTGCGCGAAAGTAAAATTATATTGCTATTGCAGAATTGACAAATTAATATAACCGAAAAAATTGCACTTTCTTAGATTTAGACTTAAAGCCGATTTTCTTGTATATTGTATATCAGTTGCGTGAGCACTGTACTGCCTAAGCCGAAAAACATCAATTTTACTGGTTTGAGCGAAAGTCAAATTATATTGTTATTGCAGAATTGACATATTCATATAACCGAAAAAATTGCACTTTCTTAGTTTTAGACTTAAAGTCGATTTTCTTTTAAATTGTATGTCAATTGCATGAGCACTGTACCGCATAAGCCGAAAAACATCAATTTTACTGATTTGCGCGAAAGTAAAATTATATAGCTATTGCAGAATTGACAAATTAATATAACCGAAAAAATTGCACTTTCTTAGATTTAGACTTAAAGTCGATTTTCTTTTAAATTGTATGTCAGTTGCGTGAGCACTGTACTGCTTAAGCCGAAAAACATCAATTTAACTGGTTTGAGCGAAAGTAAAATTATATAGCTATTGCAGAATTGACATATTCATATAACCGAAAAAATTGCACTTACTTAGATTTAGACTTAAAGTCGATTTTCTTTTAAATTGTATGTCAGTTGCGTGAGCACTGTACTGCTTAAGCCGAAAAACATCAATTTAACTGGTTTGAGCGAAAGTCAAATTATATTGTTATTGCAGAATTGACATATTCATATAACCAGAAAAATTGCACTTTCTTAGATTTAGACTTAAAGCCGATTTTCTTGTATATTGTATATCAGTTGCGTGAGCACTGTACTGCTTAAGCCGCAAACCATCGATTTTACTGATTTGAGCGAAAGTCAAACTATATTGTTATTGCAGAATTGACATATTCATATAACCGAAAAAATTGCACTTTCTTAGTTTTAGACTTAAAGTCGATTTTCTTTTAAATTGTATGTCAATTGCATGAGCACTGTACCGCTTAAGCCGAAAAACATCAATTTTACTGATTTGAGCGAAAGTCAAATTATATTGTTATTGCAGAATTCACATATTCATATAACCGAAAAAATTGCACTTTCTTAGATTTAGACTTAAAGCCGATTTTCTTGTATATTGTATATCAGTTGCGTGAGCACTGTACTGCTTAAGCCGCAAACCATCGATTTTACTGATTTGAGCGAAAGTCAAACTATATTGTTATTGCAGAATTGACATATTCATATAACCGAAAAAATTGCACTTTCTTAGTTTTAGACTTAAAGCCGATTTTCTTGTAAATTGTATGTCAGTTGCGTGAGCACTGTACCGCTTAAGCCGAAAAACATGAATTTTAGTGATTTGAGCGAAAGTCAAATTATATTGTTATTGCAGAATTAAAAAATTTATATTACCGAAAAGGTTGCACTTTCTTAGTTTTAGACTTAAAGTCGATTTTCTTGTAAATTTTATGTCAATTGCGGTAGCACTGTACTGCTTAAGCCGAAAAACATCCATTTTACTGATTTGATCTTAAGTCAAACTTTCATATAATTTCAGGATTAACAAATTAATATAACCGAAAAAATTGCACTTTCTTAGATTTAGACTTAAAGTCGATTTTCTTGTAAATTGTATGTCAATTGCATGAGCACTGTACCGCTTAAGCCGAAAAACATAGATTTTACTGGTTTGAGCGAAAGTCAAATTATATTGTTATTGCAGAATTGACATATTCATATAACCGAAAAAATTGCACTTTCTTAGATTTAGACTTAAAGCCGATTTTCTTGTATATTGTATATCAGTTGCGTGAGCACTGTACTGCTTAAGCCGCAAACCATCGATTTTACTGATTTGAGCGAAAGTCAAACTATATTGTTATTGCAGAATTGACATATTCATATAACCGAAAAAATTGCACTTTCTTAGTTTTAGACTTAAAGTCGATTTTCTTTTAAATTGTATGTCAATTGCATGAGCACTGTACCGCTTAAGCCGAAAAACATCAATTTTACTGATTTGAGCGAAAGTCAAACTATATTGTTATTGCAGAATTGACATATTCATATAACCGAAAAAATTGCACTTTCTTAGTTTTAGACTTAAAGTCGATTTTCTTTTAAATTGTATGTCAATTGCATGAGCACTGTACCGCTTAAGCCGAAAAACATCAATTTTACTGATTTGAGCGAAAGTCAAATTATATTGTTATTGCAGAATTCACATATTCATATAACCAGAAAAATTGCACTTTCTTAGATTTAGACTTAAAGCCGATTTTCTTGTATATTGTATATCAGTTGCGTGAGCACTGTACTGCCTAAGCCGAAAAACATCAATTTTACTGGTTTGAGCGAAAGTCAAATTATATTGTTATTGCAGAATTGACATATTCATATAACCAGAAAAATTGCACTTTCTTAGATTTAGACTTAAAGCCGATTTTCTTGTATATTGTATATCAGTTGCGTGAGCACTGTACTGCCTAAGCCGAAAAACATCAATTTTACTGGTTTGAGCGAAAGTCAAATTATATTGTTATTGCAGAATTGACATATTCATATAACCGAAAAAATTGCACTTTCTTAGATTTAGACTTAAAGCCGATTTTCTTGTATATTGTATATCAGTTGCGTGAGCACTGTACTGCTTAAGCCGAAAAACATCAATTTAACTGATTTGCGCGAAAGTAAAATTATATAGCTATTGCAGAATTGACATATTCATATAACCGAAAAAATTGCACTTTCTTAGATTTAGACTTAAAGTCGATTTTCTTTTAAATTGTATGTCAGTTGCGTGAGCACTGTACCGCATAAGTCGAAAAACATCAGTTTTACTGATTTGAGCGAAAGTCAAATTATATTGTTATTGCAGAATTGACATATTCATATAACCAGAAAAATTGCACTTTCTTAGATTTAGACTTAAAGCCGATTTTCTTGTATATTGTATATCAGTTGCGTGAGCACTGTACTGCCTAAGCCGAAAAACATCAATTTAACTGGTTTGAGCGAAAGTCAAATTATATTGTTATTGCAGAATTGACATAATCATATAACCGAAAAAATTGCACTTTCTTAGTTTTAGACTTAAAGCCGATTTTCTTGTATATTGTATATCAGTTGCGTGAGCACTGTACTGCCTAAGCCGAAAAACATCAATTTTACTGGTTTGAGCGAAAGTCAAATTATATTGTTATTGCAGAATTGACATATTCATATAACCAGAAAAATTGCACTTTCTTAGATTTAGACTTAAAGCCGATTTTCTTGTATATTGTATATCAGTTGCGTGAGCACTGTACTGCTTAAGCCGCAAACCATCGATTTTACTGATTTGAGCGAAAGTCAAACTATATTGTTATTGCAGAATTGACATATTCATATAACCGAAAAAATTGCACTTTCTTAGTTTTAGACTTAAAGTCGATTTTCTTTTAAATTGTATGTCAATTGCATGAGCACTGTACCGCTTAAGCCGAAAAACATCAATTTTACTGATTTGAGCGAAAGTCAAATTATATTGTTATTGCAGAATTCACATATTCATATAACCGAAAAGGTTGCACTTTCTTAGTTTTAGACTTAAAGTCGATTTTCTTGTCAATTTTATGTCAATTGCGGTAGCACTGTACTGCTTAAGCCGAAAAACATCCATTTTACTGATTTGATCTTAAGTCAAACTTTCATATAATTTCAGGATTAACAAATTAATATAACCGAAAAAAATGCACTTTCTTAGATTTAGACTTAAAGTCGATTTTCTTGTAAATTGTATGTCAATTGCATGAGCACTGTACCGCTTAAGCCGAAAAACATAGATTTTACTGGTTTGAGCGAAAGTCAAATTCTATTGTTATTGCAGAATTGACATATTCATATAACCGAAAAAATTGCACTTTCTTAGATTTAGACTTAAAGCCGATTTTCTTGTATATTGTATATCAGTTGCGTGAGCACTGTACTGCTTAAGCCGCAAACCATCGATTTTACTGATTTGAGCGAAAGTCAAACTATATTGTTATTGCAGAATTGACATATTCATATAACCGAAAAAATTGCACTTTCTTAGTTTTAGACTTAAAGTCGATTTTCTTTTAAATTGTATGTCAATTGCATGAGCACTGTACCGCTTAAGCCGAAAAACATCAATTTTACTGATTTGAGCGAAAGTCAAACTATATTGTTATTGCAGAATTGACATATTCATATAACCGAAAAAATTGCACTTTCTTAGTTTTAGACTTAAAGTCGATTTTCTTTTAAATTGTATGTCAATTGCATGAGCACTGTACCGCTTAAGCCGAAAAACATCAATTTTACTGATTTGAGCGAAAGTCAAATTATATTGTTATTGCAGAATTCACATATTCATATAACCAGAAAAATTGCACTTTCTTAGATTTAGACTTAAAGCCGATTTTCTTGTATATTGTATATCAGTTGCGTGAGCACTGTACTGCCTAAGCCGAAAAACATCAATTTTACTGGTTTGAGCGAAAGTCAAATTATATTGTTATTGCAGAATTGACATATTCATATAACCAGAAAAATTGCACTTTCTTAGATTTAGACTTAAAGCCGATTTTCTTGTATATTGTATATCAGTTGCGTGAGCACTGTACTGCCTAAGCCGAAAAACATCAATTTTACTGGTTTGAGCGAAAGTCAAATTATATTGTTATTGCAGAATTGACATATTCATATAACCGAAAAAATTGCACTTTCTTAGATTTAGACTTAAAGCCGATTTTCTTGTATATTGTATATCAGTTGCGTGAGCACTGTACTGCTTAAGCCGAAAAACATCAATTTAACTGATTTGCGCGAAAGTAAAATTATATAGCTATTGCAGAATTGACATATTCATATAACCGAAAAAATTGCACTTTCTTAGATTTAGACTTAAAGTCGATTTTCTTTTAAATTGTATGTCAGTTGCGTGAGCACTGTACTGCTTAAGCCGAAAAACATCAATTTAACTGGTTTGAGCGAAAGTCAAATTATATTGTTATTGCAGAATTGACATAATCATATAACCGAAAAAATTGCACTTTCTTAGTTTTAGACTTAAAGCCGATTTTCTTGTATATTGTATATCAGTTGCGTGAGCACTGTACTGCCTAAGCCGAAAAACATCAATTTTACTGGTTTGAGCGAAAGTCAAATTATATTGTTATTGCAGAATTGACATATTCATATAACCAGAAAAATTGCACTTTCTTAGATTTAGACTTAAAGCCGATTTTCTTGTATATTGTATATCAGTTGCGTGAGCACTGTACTGCTTAAGCCGCAAACCATCGATTTTACTGATTTGAGCGAAAGTCAAACTATATTGTTATTGCAGAATTGACATATTCATATAACCGAAAAAATTGCACTTTCTTAGTTTTAGACTTAAAGTCGATTTTCTTTTAAATTGTATGTCAATTGCATGAGCACTGTACCGCTTAAGCCGAAAAACATCAATTTTACTGATTTGAGCGAAAGTCAAATTATATTGTTATTGCAGAATTCACATATTCATATAACCGAAAAAATTGCACTTTCTTAAATTTAGACTTAAAGCCGATTTTCTTGTAAATTGTATGTCAGTTGCGTGAGCACTGTACCGCTTAAGCCGAAAAACATGAATTTTAGTGATTTGAGCGAAAGTCAAATTATATTGTTATTGCAGAATTAAAAAATTAATATTACCGAAAAGGTTGCACTTTCTTAGTTTTAGACTTAAAGTCGATTTTCTTGTAAATTTTATGTCAATTGCGGTAGCACTGTACTGCTTAAGCCGAAAAACATCCATTTTACTGATTTGATCTTAAGTCAAACTTTCATATAATTTCAGGATTAACAAATTAATATAACCGAAAAAATTGCACTTTCTTAGATTTAGACTTAAAGTCGATTTTCTTGTAAATTGTATGTCAATTGCATGAGCACTGTACCGCTTAAGCCGAAAAACATAGATTTTACTGGTTTGAGCGAAAGTCAAATTATATTGTTATTGCAGAATTGACATATTCATATAACCGAAAAAATTGCACTTTCTTAGATTTAGACTTAAAGTCGATTTTCTTGTAAATTGTATGTCAATTGCATGAGCACTGTACTGCTTAAGCCGAAAAACATCAACTTTACTGATTTGCGCGAAAATAACACTATAATGTTATGGCAGGATTAACAAATTAATATAAAAAAAAGAAAAGAAAAAATCGAACTTTCTTAGATTTTTACTTAAAGCCGATTTTCTTGTAAATTGTATGTTAATTACTTGAGCACTGTACCGCTTAGGCCGAAAAACATCAATTTTACTGATTTGCGCTAAAAACAAACTTTTATTTTATTTCAGGATTAACAATTGTATGTTAATTACTTGATCGCTGTACCGCCTAAGCCGAAATGTTATTCCAGGATTAACAAATTAAAATAACCGAAAAAATTGCAATTTCTTAGGTTTAAAATTTAAGTCCATTTTCTTGTAAATTGTATGTCAACTGCGGTAGCACTGTATTGCTTAAGCCGCAAAACATCGATTTTACTGATTGGATCTAAAGTCAAACTTTCATATAATTTCAGGATTAACAAATTAATATAACCAGAAAAATTGCACTTTCTTAGATTTAGACTTATAGCCGATTTTCTTGTATATTGTATATCAGTTGCGTGAGCACTGTACTGCCTAAGCCGAAAAACATCAATTTTACTGGTTTGAGCGAAAGTCAAATTATATTGTTATTGCAGAATTGACATATTCATATAACCGAAAAAATTGCACTTTCTTAGTTTTAGACTTAAAGTCAATTTTCTTTTAAATTGTATGTCAATTGCATGAGCACTGTACCGCTTAAGCCGAAAAACATCAATTTTACTGGTTTGAGCGAAAGTCAAATTATATTGTTATTGCAGAATTCACATATTCATATAACCGAAAAAATTGCACTTTCTTAAATTTAAACTTAAAGCCGATTTTCTTGTAAATTGTATGTCAGTTGCGTGAGCACTGTACCGCTTAAGCCGAAAAACATGTATTTTACTGATTTGAGCTAAAGTCAAATTATATTGTTATTGCAGGATTAACAAATTAATATTACCGAAAAAGTTGCACTTTCTTAGGTTTAGACTTAAAGTCGATTTTCTTGTTAATTGTATGTCAATTGCGGTAGCACTGTACTGATTTGCTCTAAAGCCAAACTTTCATATAATTTTAGGATTAACAAATTAATATAACCGCAAAAATTGCACTTTCTTACCGAAAAAATTGCACTTCTTTAGATTTAGACTTAACGCCGATTTTCTTGTAAATTGTATGTTAATTACTTGAGCGCTGTACCGCTTAGGCCGAAACACATCAATTTTACTGATTTGATCGAAAGTCAAACTTTCATATAATTTCAGGATTAACAAATTAATATAACCGAAAAAATTGCACTTTCTTAGATTAGACTTAAAGCCGATTTTCCTGTAAATTTTATGTCAGTTGCGTGAGCAGTGTACTGCTTAAGCCAAAAAAGATCAATTTTACTGGTTTGGGCGAAAGTCAAATTATATTGTTATTGCAGAATTGACATATTCATATAACCGAAAAAATTGCACTTTCTTAGTTTTAGACTTAAAGTCGATTTTCTTGTAAATTGTATGTGAATTGCGTGAGCTCTGTACTGCTTAAGCCGAAAAACATGAATTTTACTGATTTGAGCGAAAGTCAAATTATATTGTTATTGCAGAATTAAAAAATTAATATTACCGAAAAGGTTGCACTTTCTTAGTTTTAGACTTAAAGTCGATTTTCTTGTAAATTTTATGTCAATTGCGGTAGCACTGTACTGCTTAAGCCGAAAAACATCCATTTTACTGATTTGATCTTAAGTCAAACTTTCATATAATTTCAGGATTAACAAATTAATATAACCGAAAAAATTGCACTTTCTTAGATTTAGACTTAAAGTCGATTTTCTTGTAAATTGTATGTCAATTGCATGAGCACTGTACCGCTTAAGCCGAAAAACATCAATTTTACTGGTTTGAGCGAAAGTCAAATTATATTGTTATTGCAGAATTGACATATTCATATAACCGAAAAAATTGCACTTTCTTAGGTTTAGACTTAAAGTCGATTTTTTTGTAAATTGTATGTCAATTGCGGTAGCACTGTACTGCTTAAGCCGAAAAACATGAATTTTAGTGATTTGAGCGAAAGTCAAATTATATTGTTATTGCAGAATTAAAAAATTAATATTACCGAAAAGGTTGCACTTTCTTAGTTTTAGACTTAAAGTCGATTTTCTTGTAAATTTTATGTCAATTGCGGTAGCACTGTACTGCTTAAGCCGAAAAACATCCATTTTACTGATTTGATCTTAAGTCAAACTTTCATATAATTTCAGGATTAACAAATTAATATAACCGAAAAAATTGCACTTTCTTAGATTTAGACTTAAAGCCGATTTTCTTGTATATTGTATATCAGTTGCGTGAGCACTGTACTGCTTAAGCCGCAAACCATCGATTTTACTGATTTGAGCGAAAGTCAAACTATATTGTTATTGCAGAATTGACATATTCATATAACCGAAAAAATTGCACTTTCTTAGTTTTAGACTTAAAGTCGATTTTCTTTTAAATTGTATGTCAATTGCATGAGCACTGTACCGCTTAAGCCGAAAAACATCAATTTTACTGATTTGAGCGAAAGTCAAACTATATTGTTATTGCAGAATTGACATATTCATATAACCGAAAAAATTGCACTTTCTTAGTTTTAGACTTAAAGTCGATTTTCTTTTAAATTGTATGTCAATTGCATGAGCACTGTACCGCTTAAGCCGAAAAACATCAATTTTACTGATTTGAGCGAAAGTCAAATTATATTGTTATTGCAGAATTCACATATTCATATAACCAGAAAAATTGCACTTTCTTAGATTTAGACTTAAAGCCGATTTTCTTGTATATTGTATATCAGTTGCGTGAGCACTGTACTGCCTAAGCCGAAAAACATCAATTTTACTGGTTTGAGCGAAAGTCAAATTATATTGTTATTGCAGAATTGATATATTCATATAACCAGAAAAATTGCACTTTCTTAGATTTAGACTTAAAGCCGATTTTCTTGTATATTGTATATCAGTTGCGTGAGCACTGTACTGCCTAAGCCGAAAAACATCAATTTTACTGGTTTGAGCGAAAGTCAAATTATATTGTTATTGCAGAATTGACATATTCATATAACCGAAAAAATTGCACTTTCTTAGATTTAGACTTAAAGCCGATTTTCTTGTATATTGTATATCAGTTGCGTGAGCACTGTACTGCTTAAGCCGAAAAACATCAATTTAACTGATTTGCGCGAAAGTAAAATTATATAGCTATTGCAGAATTGACATATTCATATAAGCGAAAAAATTGCACTTTCTTAGATTTAGACTTAAAGCCGATTTTCTTGTATATTGTATATCAGTTGCGTGAGCACTGTACTGCTTAAGCCGCAAACCATCGATTTTACTGATTTGAGCGAAAGTCAAACTATATTGTTATTGCAGAATTGACATATTCATATAACCGAAAAAATTGCACTTTCTTAGTTTTAGACTTAAAGTCGATTTTCTTTTAAATTGTATGTCAATTGCATGAGCACTGTACCGCTTAAGCCGAAAAACATCAATTTTACTGATTTGAGCGAAAGTCAAACTATATTGTTATTGCAGAATTGACATATTCATATAACCGAAAAAATTGCACTTTCTTAGTTTTAGACTTAAAGTCGATTTTCTTTTAAATTGTATGTCAATTGCATGAGCACTGTACCGCTTAAGCCGAAAAACATCAATTTTACTGATTTGAGCGAAAGTCAAATTATATTGTTATTGCAGAATTCACATATTCATATAACCAGAAAAATTGCACTTTCTTAGATTTAGACTTAAAGCCGATTTTCTTGTATATTGTATATCAGTTGCGTGAGCACTGTACTGCCTAAGCCGAAAAACATCAATTTTACTGGTTTGAGCGAAAGTCAAATTATATTGTTATTGCAGAATTGATATATTCATATAACCAGGAAAATTGCACTTTCTTAGATTTAGACTTAAAGCCGATTTTCTTGTATATTGTATATCAGTTGCGTGAGCACTGTACTGCTTAAGCCGAAAAACATCAATTTAACTGATTTGCGCGAAAGTCAAATTATATTGTTATTGCAGAATTCACATATTCATATAACCAGAAAAATTGCACTTTCTTAGATTTAGACTTAAAGCCGATTTTCTTGTATATTGTATATCAGTTGCGTGAGCACTGTACTGCCTAAGCCGAAAAACATCAATTTTACTGGTTTGAGCGAAAGTCAAATTATATTGTTATTGCAGAATTGACATATTCATATAACCGAAAAAATTGCACTTTCTTAGATTTGGACTTAAAGCCGATTTTCTTGTATATTGTATATCAGTTGCGTGAGCACTGTACTGCCTAAGCCGAAAAACATCAATTTAACTGATTTGAGCGAAAGTCAAATTATATTGTTATTGCAGAATTCACATATTCATATAACCAGAAAAATTGCACTTTCTTAGATTTAGACTTAAAGCCGATTTTCTTGTATATTGTATATCAGTTGCGTGAGCACTGTACTGCCTAAGCCGAAAAACATCAATTTTACTGGTTTGAGCGAAAGTCAAATTATATTGTTATTGCAGAATTGACATATTCATATAACCGAAAAAATTGCACTTTCTTAGATTTAGACTTAAAGCCGATTTTCTTGTATATTGTATATCAGTTGCGTGAGCACTGTACTGCTTAAGCCGAAAAACATCAATTTAACTGATTTGCGCGAAAGTAAAATTATATAGCTATTGCAGAATTGACATATTCATATAACCGAAAAAATTGCACTTTCTTAGATTTAGACTTAAAGTCGATTTTCTTTTAAATTGTATGTCAGTTGCGTGAGCACTGTACTGCTTAAGCCGAAAAACATTAATTTAACTGGTTTGAGCGAAAGTCAAATTATATTGTTATTGCAGAATTGACATATTCATATAACCGAAAAAATTGCACTTTCTTAGTTTTAGACTTAAAGCCGATTTTCTTGTATATTGTATATCAGTTGCGTGAGCACTGTACTGCCTAAGCCGAAAAACATCAATTTTACTGGTTTGAGCGAAAGTCAAATTATATTGTTATTGCAGAATTGACATATTCATATAACCAGAAAAATTGCACTTTCTTAGATTTAGACTTAAAGCCGATTTTCTTGTATATTGTATATCAGTTGCGTGAGCACTGTACTGCTTAAGCCGCAAACCATCGATTTTACTGATTTGAGCGAAAGTCAAACTATATTGTTATTGCAGAATTGACATATTCATATAACCGAAAAAATTGCACTTTCTTAGTTTTAGACTTAAAGTCGATTTTCTTTTAAATTGTATGTCAATTGCATGAGCACTGTACCGCTTAAGCCGAAAAACATCAATTTTACTGATTTGAGCGAAAGTCAAATTATATTGTTATTGCAGAATTCACATATTCATATAACCGAAAAAATTGCACTTTCTTAAATTTAGACTTAAAGCCGATTTTCTTGTAAATTGTATGTCAGTTGCGTGAGCACTGTACCGCTTAAGCCGAAAAACATGAATTTAAGTGATTTGAGCGAAAGTCAAATTATATTGTTATAGCAGAATTAAAAAATTAATATTACCGAAAAGGTTGCACTTTCTTAGTTTTAGACTTAAAGTCGATTTTCTTGTAAATTTTATGTCAATTGCGGTAGCACTGTACTGCTTAAGCCGAAAAACATCCATTTTACTGATTTGATCTTAAGTCAAACTTTCATATAATTTCAGGATTAACAAATTAATATAACCGAAAAAATTGCACTTTCTTAGATTTAGACTTAAAGTCGATTTTCTTGTAAATTGTATGTCAATTGCATGAGCACTGTACCGCGTAAGCCGAAAAACATAGATTTTACTGGTTTGAGCGAAAGTCAAATTATATTGTTATTGCAGAATTGACATATTCATATAACCGAAAAAATTGCACTTTCTTAGATTTAGACTTAAAGTCGATTTTCTTGTAAATTGTATGTCAATTGCATGAGCACTGTACTGCTTAAGCCGAAAAACATCAACTTTACTGATTTGCGCGAAAATAACACTATAATGTTATGGCAGGATTAACAAATTAATATAAAAAAAAGAAAAGAAAAAATCGAACTTTCTTAGATTTTTACTTAAAGCCGATTTTCTTGTAAATTGTATGTTAATTACTTGAGCACTGTACCGCTTAGGCCGAAAAACATCAATTTTACTGATTTGCGCTAAAAACAAACTTTTATTTTATTTCAGGATTAACAATTGTATGTTAATTACTTGATCGCTGTACCGCCTAAGCCGAAATGTTATTCCAGGATTAACAAATTAAAATAACCGAAAAAATTGCAATTTCTTAGGTTTAAAATTTAAGTCCATTTTCTTGTAAATTGTATGTCAACTGCGGTAGCACTGTACTGCTTAAGACGCAAAACATCGATTTTACTGATTGGATCTAAAGTCAAACTTTCATATAATTTCAGGATTAACAAATTAATATAACCAGAAAAATTGCACTTTCTTAGATTTAGACTTATAGCCGATTTTCTTGTATATTGTATATCAGTTGCGTGAGCACTGTACTGCCTAAGCCGAAAAACATCAATTTTACTGGTTTGAGCGAAAGTCAAATTATATTGTTATTGCAGAATTGACATATTCATATAACCGAAAAAATTGCACTTTCTTAGTTTTAGACTTAAAGTCAATTTTCTTTTAAATTGTATGTCAATTGCATGAGCACTGTACCGCTTAAGCCGAAAAACATCAATTTTACTGGTTTGAGCGAAAGTCAAATTATATTGTTATTGCAGAATTCACATATTCATATAACCGAAAAAATTGCACTTTCTTAAATTTAAACTTAAAGCCGATTTTCTTGTAAATTGTATGTCAGTTGCGTGAGCACTGTACCGCTTAAGCCGAAAAACATGTATTTTACTGATTTGAGCTAAAGTCAAATTATATTGTTATTGCAGGATTAACAAATTAATATTACCGAAAAAGTTGCACTTTCTTAGGTTTAGACTTAAAGTCGATTTTCTTGTAAATTGTATGTCAATTGCGGTAGCACTGTACTGATTTGCTCTAAAGCCAAACTTTCATATAATTTTAGGATTAACAAATTAATATAACCGCAAAAATTGCACTTTCTTACCGAAAAAATTGCACTTTTTTAGATTTAGACTTAACGCCGATTTTCTTGTAAATTGTATGTTAATTACTTGAGCGCTGTACCGCTTAGGCCGAAACACATCAATTTTACTGATTTGATCGAAAGTCAAACTTTCATATAATTTCAGGATTAACAAATTAATATAACCGAAAAAATTGCACTTTCTTAGATTAGACTTAAAGCCGATTTTCCTGTAAATTTTATGTCAGTTGCGTGAGCAGTGTACTGCTTTAGCCAAAAAAGATCAATTTTACTGGTTTGAGCGAAAGTCAAATTATATTGTTATTGCAGAATTGACATATTCATATAACCGAAAAAATTGCACTTTCTTAGTTTTAGACTTAAAGTCGATTTTCTTGTAAATTGTATGTGAATTGCGTGAGCACTGTACTGCTTAAGCCGAAAAACATGAATTTTACTGATTTGAGCGAAAGTCAAATTATATTGTTATTGCAGAATTAAAAAATTAATATTACCGAAAAGGTTGCACTTTCTTAGTTTTAGACTTAAAGTCGATTTTCTTGTAAATTTTATGTCAATTGCGGTAGCACTGTACTGCTTAAGCCGAAAAACATCCATTTTACTGATTTGATCTTAAGTCAAACTTTCATAAAATTTCAGGATTAACAAATTAATATAACCGAAAAAATTGCACTTTCTTAGATTTAGACTTAAAGTCGATTTTCTTGTAAATTGTATGTCAATTGCATGAGCACTGTACCGCTTAAGCCGAAAAACATCAATTTTACTGGTTTGAGCGAAAGTCAAATTATATTGTTATTGCAGAATTGACATATTCATATAACCGAAAAAATTGCACTTTCTTAGGTTTAGACTTAAAGTCGATTTTTTTGTAAATTGTATGTCAATTGCATGAGCACTGTACCGCTTAAGCCGAAAAACATAAATTTTACTGGTTTGAGCGAAAGTCAAATTATATTGTTATTGCAGAATTGACATATTCATATAACCGAAAAAATTGCACTTTCTTAAATTTAGAATTAAAGCCGATTTTCTTGTAAATTGTATGTCAGTTGCGTGAGCACTGTACCGCTTAAGCCGAAAAACATGAATTTTAGTGATTTGAGCGAAAGTCAAATTATATTGTTATTGCAGAATTAAAAAATTAATATTACCGAAAAGGTTGCACTTTCTTAGTTTTAGACTTAAAGTCGATTTTCTTGTAAATTTTATGTCAATTGCGGTAGCACTGTACTGCTTAAGCCGAAGAACATCCATTTTACTGATTTGATCTTAAGTCAAACTTTCATATAATTTCAGGATTAACAAATTAATATAACCAGAAAAATTGCACTTTCTTAGATTTAGACTTATAGCCGATTTTCTTGTATATTGTATATCAGTTGCGTGAGCACTGTACTGCCTAAGCCGAAAAACATCAATTTTACTGGTTTGAGCGAAAGTCAAATTATATTGTTATTGCAGAATTGACATATTCATATAACCGAAAAAATTGCACTTTCTTAGTTTTAGACTTAAAGTCAATTTTCTTTTAAATTGTATGTCAATTGCATGAGCACTGTACCGCTTAAGCCGAAAAACATCAATTTTACTGGTTTGAGCGAAAGTCAAATTATATTGTTATTGCAGAATTCACATATTCATATAACCGAAAAAATTGCACTTTCTTAAATTTAAACTTAAAGCCGATTTTCTTGTAAATTGTATGTCAGTTGCGTGAGCACTGTACCGCTTAAGCCGAAAAACATGTATTTTACTGATTTGAGCTAAAGTCAAATTATATTGTTATTGCAGGATTAACAAATTAATATTACCGAAAAAGTTGCACTTTCTTAGGTTTAGACTTAAAGTCGATTTTCTTGTAAATTGTATGTCAATTGCGGTAGCACTGTACTGATTTGCTCTAAAGCCAAACTTTCATATAATTTTAGGATTAACAAATTAATATAACCGCAAAAATTGCACTTTCTTACCGAAAAAATTGCACTTTTTAGATTTAGACTTAACGCCGATTTTCTTGTAAATTGTATGTTAATTACTTGAGCGCTGTACCGCTTAGGCCGAAACACATCAATTTTACTGATTTGATCGAAAGTCAAACTTTCATATAATTTCAGGATTAACAAATTAATATAACCGAAAAAATTGCACTTTCTTAGATTAGACTTAAAGCCGATTTTCCTGTAAATTTTATGTCAGTTGCGTGAGCAGTGTACTGCTTAAGCCAAAAAAGATCAATTTTACTGGTTTGAGCGAAAGTCAAATTATATTGTTATTGCAGAATTGACATATTCATATAACCGAAAAAATTGCACTTTCTTAGTTTTAGACTTAAAGTCGATTTTCTTGTAAATTGTATGTGAATTGCGTGAGCACTGTACTGCTTAAGCCGAAAAACATGAATTTTACTGATTTGAGCGAAAGTCAAATTATATTGTTATTGCAGAATTAAAAAATTAATATTACCGAAAAGGTTGCACTTTCTTAGTTTTAGACTTAAAGTCGATTTTCTTGTAAATTTTATGTCAATTGCGGTAGCACTGTACTGCTTAAGCCGAAAAACATCCATTTTACTGATTTGATCTTAAGTCAAACTTTCATAAAATTTCAGGATTAACAAATTAATATAACCGAAAAAATTGCACTTTCTTAGATTTAGACTTAAAGTCGATTTTCTTGTAAATTGTATGTCAATTGCATGAGCACTGTACCGCTTAAGCCGAAAAACATCAATTTTACTGGTTTGAGCGAAAGTCAAATTATATTGTTATTGCAGAATTGACATATTCATATAACCGAAAAAATTGCACTTTCTTAGGTTTAGACTTAAAGTCGATTTTTTTGTAAATTGTATGTCAATTGCGGTAGCACTGTACTGCTTAAGCCGCAAAACATCGATTTTACTGATTTGATCTAAAGTCAAACTTTCATATAATATCAGGATTAACAAATTAATATTACCGAAAAAATTGCACTTTCTTAGATTAGACTTAAAGCCGATTTTCTTGTAAATTGTATGTCAATTGCATGAGCACTGTACCGCTTAAGCCGAAAAACATAAATTTTACTGGTTTGAGCGAAAGTCAAATTATATTGTTATTGCAGAATTGACATATTCATATAACCGAAAAAATTGCACTTTCTTAAATTTAGAATTAAAGCCGATTTTCTTGTAAATTGTATGTCAGTTGCGTGAGCACTGTACCGCTTAAGCCGAAAAACATGAATTTTAGTGATTTGAGCGAAAGTCAAATTATATTGTTATTGCAGAATTAAAAAATTAATATTACCCAAAAGGTTGCACTTTCTTAGTTTTAGACTTAAAGTCGATTTTCTTGTAAATTTTATGTCAATTGCGGTAGCACTGTACTGCTTAAGCCGAAGAACATCCATTTTATTGATTTGATCTTAAGTCAAACTTTCATATAATTTCAGGATTAACAAATTAATATAACCGAAAAAATTGCACTTTCTTAGATTTAGACTTAAAGCCGATTTTCTTGTATATTGTATATCAGTTGCGTGAGCACTGTACTGCTTAAGCCGCAAACCATCGATTTTACTGATTTGAGCGAAAGTCAAACTATATTGTTATTGCAGAATTGACATATTCATATAACCGAAAAAATTGCACTTTCTTAGTTTTAGACTTAAAGTCGATTTTCTTTTAAATTGTATGTCAATTGCATGAGCACTGTACCGCTTAAGCCGAAAAACATCAATTTTACTGATTTGAGCGAAAGTCAAATTATATTGTTATTGCAGAATTCACATATTCATATAACCGAAAAAATTGCACTTTCTTAAATTTAGACTTAAAGCCGATTTTCTTGTAAATTGTATGTCAGTTGCGTGACCACTGTACCGCTTAAGCCGAAAAACATGAATTTTAGTGATTTGAGCGAAAGTCAAATTATATTGTTATTGCAGAATTAAAAAATTAATATTACCGAAAAGGTTGCACTTTCTTAGTTTTAGACTTAAAGTCGATTTTCTTGTAAATTTTATGTCAATTGCGGTAGCACTGTACTGCTTAAGCCGAAAAACATCCATTTTACTGATTTGATCTTAAGTCAAACTTTCATATAATTTCAGGATTAACAAATTAATATAACCGAAAAAATTGCACTTTCTTAGATTTAGACTTAAAGTCGATTTTCTTGTAAATTGTATGTCAATTGCATGAGCACTGTACCGCTTAAGCCGAAAAACATAGATTTTACTGGTTTGAGCGAAAGTCAAATTATATTGTTATTGCAGAATTGACATATTCATATAACCGAAAAAATTGCACTTTCTTAGATTTAGACTTAAAGTCGATTTTCTTGTAAATTGTATGTCAATTGCATGAGCACTGTACTGCTTAAGCCGAAAAACATCAACTTTACTGATTTGCGCGAAAATAACACTATAATGTTATGGCAGGATTAACAAATTAATATAAAAAAAAGAAAAGAAAAAATCGAACTTTCTTAGATTTTTACTTAAAGCCGATTTTCTTGTAAATTGTATGTTAATTACTTGAGCACTGTACCGCTTAGGCCGAAAAACATCAATTTTACTGATTTGCGCTAAAAACAAACTTTTATTTTATTTCAGGATTAACAATTGTATGTTAATTACTTGATCGCTGTACCGCCTAAGCCGAAATGTTATTCCAGGATTAACAAATTAAAATAACCGAAAAAATTGCAATTTCTTAGGTTTAAAATTTAAGTCCATTTTCTTGTAAATTGTATGTCAACTGCGGTAGCACTGTACTGCTTAAGCCGCAAAACATCGATTTTACTGATTGGATCTAAAGTCAAACTTTCATATAATTTCAGGATTAACAAATTAATATAACCAGAAAAATTGCACTTTCTTAGATTTAGACTTATAGCCGATTTTCTTGTATATTGTATATCAGTTGCGTGAGCACTGTACTGCCTAAGCCGAAAAACATCAATTTTACTGGTTTGAGCGAAAGTCAAATTATATTGTTATTGCAGAATTGACATATTCATATAACCGAAAAAATTGCACTTTCTTAGTTTTAGACTTAAAGTCAATTTTCTTTTAAATTGTATGTCAATTGCATGAGCACTGTACCGCTTAAGCCGAAAAACATCAATTTTACTGGTTTGAGCGAAAGTCAAATTATATTGTTATTGCAGAATTCACATATTCATATAACCGAAAAAATTGCACTTTCTTAAATTTAAACTTAAAGCCGATTTTCTTGTAAATTGTATGTCAGTTGCGTGAGCACTGTACCGCTTAAGCCGAAAAACATGTATTTTACTGATTTGAGCTAAAGTCAAATTATATTGTTATTGCAGGATTAACAAATTAATATTACCGAAAAAGTTGCACTTTCTTAGGTTTAGACTTAAAGTCGATTTTCTTGTAAATTGTATGTCAATTGCGGTAGCACTGTACTGATTTGCTCTAAAGCCAAACTTTCATATAATTTTAGGATTAACAAATTAATATAACCGCAAAAATTGCACTTTCTTACCGAAAAAATTGAACTTTTTTAGATTTAGACTTAACGCCGATTTTCTTGTAAATGGTATGTTAATTACTTGAGCGCTGTACCGCTTAGGCCGAAACACATCAATTTTACTGATTTGATCGAAAGTCAAACTTTCATATAATTTCAGGATTAACAAATTAATATAACCGAAAAAATTGCACTTTCTTAGATTAGACTTAAAGCCGATTTTCCTGTAAATTTTATGTCAGTTGCGTGAGCAGTGTACCGCTTAAGCCGAAAAACATAGATTTTACTGGTTTGAGCGAAAGTCAAATTATATTGTTATTGCAGAATTGACATATTCATATAACCGAAAAAATTGCACTTTCTTAGATTTAGACTTAAAGTCGATTTTCTTGTAAATTGTATGTCAATTGCATGAGCACTGTACTGCTTAAGCCGAAAAACATCAACTTTACTGATTTGCGCGAAAATAACACTATAATGTTATGGCAGGATTAACAAATTAATATAAAAAAAAGAAAAGAAAAAATCGAACTTTCTTAGATTTTTACTTAAAGCCGATTTTCTTGTAAATTGTATGTTAATTACTTGAGCACTGTACCGCTTAGGCCGAAAAACATCAATTTTACTGATTTGCGCTAAAAACAAACTTTTATTTTATTTCAGGATTAACAATTGTATGTTAATTACTTGATCGCTGTACCGCCTAAGCCGAAATGTTATTCCAGGATTAACAAATTAAAATAACCGAAAAAATTGCAATTTCTTAGGTTTAAAATTTAAGTCCATTTTCTTGTAAATTGTATGTCAACTGCGGTAGCACTGTACTGCTTAAGCCGCAAAACATCGATTTTACTGATTGGATCTAAAGTCAAACTTTCATATAATTTCAGGATTAACAAATTAATATAACCAGAAAAATTGCACTTTCTTAGATTTAGACTTATAGCCGATTTTCTTGTATATTGTATATCAGTTGCGTGAGCACTGTACTGCCTAAGCCGAAAAACATCAATTTTACTGGTTTGAGCGAAAGTCAAATTATATTGTTATTGCAGAATTGACATATTCATATAACCGAAAAAATTGCACTTTCTTAGTTTTAGACTTAAAGTCAATTTTCTTTTAAATTGTATGTCAATTGCATGAGCACTGTACCGCTTAAGCCGAAAAACATCAATTTTACTGGTTTGAGCGAAAGTCAAATTATATTGTTATTGCAGAATTCACATATTCATATAACCGAAAAAATTGCACTTTCTTAAATTTAAACTTAAAGCCGATTTTCTTGTAAATTGTATGTCAGTTGCGTGAGCACTGTACCGCTTAAGCCGAAAAACATGTATTTTACTGATTTGAGCTAAAGTAAAATTATATTGTTATTGCAGGATTAACAAATTAATATTACCGAAAAAGTTGCACTTTCTTAGGTTTAGACTTAAAGTCGATTTTCTTGTAAATTGTATGTCAATTGCGGTAGCACTGTACTGATTTGCTCTAAAGCCAAACTTTCATATAATTTTAGGATTAACAAATTAATATAACCGCAAAAATTGCACTTTCTTACCGAAAAAATTGAACTTTTTTAGATTTAGACTTAACGCCGATTTTCTTGTAAATGGTATGTTAATTACTTGAGCGCTGTACCGCTTAGGCCGAAACACATCAATTTTACTGATTTGATCGAAAGTCAAACTTTCATATAATTTCAGGATTAACAAATTAATATAACCGAAAAAATTGCACTTTCTTAGATTAGACTTAAAGCCGATTTTCCTGTAAATTGTATGTCAGTTGCGTGAGCACTGTACCGCTTAAGCCGAAAAACATGTATTTTACTGATTTGAGCTAAAGTAAAATTATATTGTTATTGCAGGATTAACAAATTAATATTACCGAAAAAGTTGCACTTTCTTAGGTTTAGACTTAAAGTCGATTTTCTTGTAAATTGTATGTCAATTGCGGTAGCACTGTACTGATTTGCTCTAAAGCCAAACTTTCATATAATTTTAGGATTAACAAATTAATATAACCGCAAAAATTGCACTTTCTTACCGAAAAAATTGAACTTTTTTAGATTTAGACTTAACGCCGATTTTCTTGTAAATGGTATGTTAATTACTTGAGCGCTGTACCGCTTAGGCCGAAACACATCAATTTTACTGATTTGATCGAAAGTCAAACTTTCATATAATTTCAGGATTAACAAATTAATATAACCGAAAAAATTGCACTTTCTTAGATTAGACTTAAAGCCGATTTTCCTGTAAATTTTATGTCAGTTGCGTGAGCAGTGTACTGCTTAAGCCAAAAAAGATCAATTTTACTGGTTTGAGCGAAAGTCATATTATATTGTTATTGCAGAATTGACATATTCATATAACCGAAAAAATTGCACTTTCTAAGTTTTAGACTTAAAGTCGATTTTCTTGTAAATTGTATGTGAATTGCGTGAGCACTGTACTGCTTAAGCCGAAAAACATGAATTTTACTGATTTGAGCGAAAGTCAAATTATATTGTTATTGCAGAATTAAAAAATCAATATTACCGAAAAGGTTGCACTTTCTTAGTTTTAGACTTAAAGTCGATTTTCTTGTAAATTTTATGTCAATTGCGGTAGCACTGTACTGCCTAAGCCGAAAAACATCAATTTTACTGGTTTGAGCGAAAGTCAAATTATATTGTTATTGCAGAATTGACATATTCATATAACCGAAAAAATTGCACTTTCTTAGTTTTAGACTTAAAGTCAATTTTCTTTTAAATTGTATGTCAATTGCATGAGCACTGTACCGCTTAAGCCGAAAAACATCAATTTTACTGGTTTGAGCGAAAGTCAAATCATATTGTTATTGCAGAATTCACATATTCATATAACCGAAAAAATTGCACTTTCTTAAATTTAAACTTAAAGCCGATTTTCTTGTAAATTGTATGTCAGTTGCGTGAGCACTGTACCGCTTAAGCCGAAAAACATGTATTTTACTGATTTGAGCTAAAGTCAAATTATATTGTTATTGCAGGATTAACAAATTAATATTACCGAAAAAGTTGCACTTTCTTAGGTTTAGACTTAAAGTCGATTTTCTTGTAAATTGTATGTCAATTGCGGTAGCACTGTACTGATTTGCTCTAAAGCCAAACTTTCATATAATTTTAGGATTAACAAATTAATATAACCGCAAAAATTGCACTTTCTTACCGAAAAAATTGCACTTTTTTAGATTTAGACTTAACGCCGATTTTCTTGTAAATTGTATGTTAATTACTTGAGCGCTGTACCGCTTAGGCCGAAACACATCAATTTTACTGATTTGATCGAAAGTCAAACTTTCATATAATTTCAGGATTAACAAATTAATATAACCGAAAAAATTGCACTTTCTTAGATTAGACTTAAAGCCGATTTTCCTGTAAATTTTATGTCAGTTGCGTGAGCAGTGTACTGCTTAAGCCAAAAAAGATCAATTTTACTGGTTTGAGCGAAAGTCAAATTATATTGTTATTGCAGAATTGACATATTCATATAACCGAAAAAATTGCACTTTCTTAGTTTTAGACTTAAAGTCGATTTTCTTTTAAATTGTATGTCAATTGCATGAGCACTGTACCGCTTAAGCCGAAAAACATCAATTTTACTGATTTGAGCGAAAGTCAAATTATATTGTTATTGCAGAATTCACATATTCATATAACCGAAAAAATTGCACTTTCTTAAATTTAGACTTAAAGCCGATTTTCTTGTAAATTGTATGTCAGTTGCGTGAGCACTGTACCGCTTAAGCCGAAAAACATGAATTTTAGTGATTTGAGCGAAAGTCAAATTATATTGTTATTGCAGAATTAAAAAATTAATATTACCGAAAAGGTTGCACTTTCTTAGTTTTAGACTTAAAGTCGATTTTCTTGTAAATTTTATGTCAATTGCGGTAGCACTGTACTGCTTAAGCCGAAAAACATCCATTTTACTGATTTGATCTTAAGTCAAACTTTCATATAATTTCAGGATTAACAAATTAATATAACCGAAAAAATTGCACTTTCTTAGATTTAGACTTAAAGTCGATTTTCTTGTAAATTGTATGTCAATTGCATGAGCACTGTACCGCTTAAGCCGAAAAACATAGATTTTACTGGTTTGAGCGAAAGTCAAATTATATTGTTATTGCAGAATTGACATATTCATATAACCGAAAAAATTGCACTTTCTTAGATTTAGACTTAAAGTCGATTTTCTTGTAAATTGTATGTCAATTGCATGAGCACTGTACTGCTTAAGCCGAAAAACATCAACTTTACTGATTTGCGCGAAAATAACACTATAATGTTATGGCAGGATTAACAAATTAATATAAAAAAAAGAAAAGAAAAAATCGAACTTTCTTAGATTTTTACTTAAAGCCGATTTTCTTGTAAATTGTATGTTAATTACTTGAGCACTGTACCGCTTAGGCCGAAAAACATCAATTTTACTGATTTGCGCTAAAAACAAACTTTTATTTTATTTCAGGATTAACAATTGTATGTTAATTACTTGATCGCTGTACCGCCTAAGCCGAAATGTTATTCCAGGATTAACAAATTAAAATAACCGAAAAAATTGCAATTTCTTAGGTTTAAAATTTAAGTCCATTTTCTTGTAAATTGTATGTCAACTGCGGTAGCACTGTACTGCTTAAGCCGCAAAACATCGATTTTACTGATTGGATCTAAAGTCAAACTTTCATATAATTTCAGGATTAACAAATTAATATAACCAGAAAAATTGCACTTTCTTAGATTTAGACTTATAGCCGATTTTCTTGTATATTGTATATCAGTTGCGTGAGCACTGTACTGCCTAAGCCGAAAAACATCAATTTTACTGGTTTGAGCGAAAGTCAAATTATATTGTTATTGCAGAATTGACATATTCATATAACCGAAAAAATTGCACTTTCTTAGTTTTAGACTTAAAGTCAATTTTCTTTTAAATTGTATGTCAATTGCATGAGCACTGTACCGCTTAAGCCGAAAAACATCAATTTTACTGGTTTGAGCGAAAGTCAAATTATATTGTTATTGCAGAATTCACATATTCATATAACCGAAAAAATTGCACTTTCTTAAATTTAAACTTAAAGCCGATTTTCTTGTAAATTGTATGTCAGTTGCGTGAGCACTGTACCGCTTAAGCCGAAAAACATGTATTTTACTGATTTGAGCTAAAGTCAAATTATATTGTTATTGCAGGATTAACAAATTAATATTACCGAAAAAGTTGCACTTTCTTAGGTTTAGACTTAAAGTCGATTTTCTTGTAAATTGTATGTCAATTGCGGTAGCACTGTACTGATTTGCTCTAAAGCCAAACTTTCATATAATTTTAGGATTAACAAATTAATATAACCGCAAAAATTGCACTTTCTTACCGAAAAAATTGCACTTTTTTAGATTTAGACTTAACGCCGATTTTCTTGTAAATTGTATGTTAATTACTTGAGCGCTGTACCGCTTAGGCCGAAACACATCAATTTTACTGATTTGATCGAAAGTCAAACTTTCATATAATTTCAGGATTAACAAATTAATATAACCGAAAAAATTGCACTTTCTTAGATTAGACTTAAAGCCGATTTTCCTGTAAATTTTATGTCAGTTGCGTGAGCAGTGTACTGCTTAAGCCAAAAAAGATCAATTTTACTGGTTTGAGCGAAAGTCAAATTATATTGTTATTGCAGAATTGACATATTCATATAACCGAAAAAATTGCACTTTCTTAGTTTTAGACTTAAAGTCAATTTTCTTTTAAATTGTATGTCAATTGCATGAGCACTGTACCGCTTAAGCCGAAAAACATCAATTTTACTGGTTTGAGCGAAAGTCAAATTATATTGTTATTGCAGAATTCACATATTCATATAACCGAAAAAATTGCACTTTCTTAAATTTAAACTTAAAGCCGATTTTCTTGTAAATTGTATGTCAGTTGCGTGAGCACTGTACCGCTTAAGCCGAAAAACATGTATTTTACTGATTTTAGCTAAAGTCAAATTATATTGTTATTGCAGGATTAACAAATTAATATTACCGAAAAAGTTGCACTTTCTTAGGTTTAGACTTAAAGTCGATTTTCTTGTAAATTGTATGTCAATTGCGGTAGCACTGTACTGATTTGCTCTAAAGCCAAACTTTCATATAATTTTAGGATTAACAAATTAATATAACCGCAAAAATTGCACTTTCTTACCGAAAAAATTGCACTTTTTTAGATTTAGACTTAACGCCGATTTTCTTGTAAATTGTATGTTAATTACTTGAGCGCTGTACCGCTTAGGCCGAAACACATCAATTTTACTGATTTGATCGAAAGTCAAACTTTCATATAATTTCAGGATTAACAAATTAATATAACCGAAAAAATTGCACTTTCTTAGATTAGACTTAAAGCCGATTTTCCTGTAAATTTTATGTCAGTTGCGTGAGCAGTGTACTGCTTAAGCCAAAAAAGATCAATTTTACTGGTTTGAGCGAAAGTCAAATTATATTGTTATTGCAGAATTGACATATTCATATAACCGAAAAAATTGCACTTTCTTAGTTTTAGACTTAAAGTCGATTTTCTTGTAAATTGTATGTGAATTGCGTGAGCACTGTACTGCTTAAGCCGAAAAACATGAATTTTACTGATTTGAGCGAAAGTCAAATTATATTGTTATTGCAGAATTAAAAAATTAATATTACCGAAAAGGTTGCACTTTCTTAGTTTTAGACTTAAAGTCGATTTTCTTGTAAATTTTATGTCAATTGCGGTAGCACTGTACTGCTTAAGCCGAAAAACATCCATTTTACTGATTTGATCTTAAGTCAAACTTTCATATAATTTCAGGATTAACAAATTAATATAACCGAAAAAATTGCACTTTCTTAGATTTAGACTTAAAGTCGATTTTCTTGTAAATTGTATGTCAATTGCATGAGCACTGTACCGCTTAAGCCGAAAAACATCAATTTTACTGGTTTGAGCGAAAGTCAAATTATATTGTTATTGCAGAATTGACACATTCATATAACCGAAAAAATTGCACTTTCTTAGGTTTAGACTTAAAGTCGATTTTTTTGTAAATTGTATGTCAATTGCGGTAGCACTGTACTGCTTAAGCCGCAAAACATCGATTTTACTGATTTGATCTAAAGTCAAACTTTCATATAATATCAGGATTAACAAATTAATATAACCGAAAAAATTGCACTTTCTTAGATTAGACTTAAAGCCGATTTTCTTGTAAATTGTATGTCAATTGCATGAGCACTGTACCGCTTAAGCCGAAAAACATAAATTTTACTGGTTTGAGCGAAAGTCAAATTATATTGTTATTGCAGAATTGACATATTCATATAACCGAAAAAATTGCACTTTCTTAAATTTAGAATTAAAGCCGATTTTCTTGTAAATTGTATGTCAGTTGCGTGAGCACTGTACCGCTTAAGCCGAAAAACATGAATTTTAGTGATTTGAGCGAAAGTCAAATTTTATTGTTATTGCAGAATTAAAAAATTAATATTACCGAAAAGGTTGCACTTTCTTAGTTTTAGACTTAAAGTCGATTTTCTTGTAAATTTTATGTCAATTGCGGTAGCACTGTACTGCTTAAGCCGAAGAACATCCATTTTACTGATTTGATCTTAAGTCAAACTTTCATATAATTTCAGGATTAACAAATTAATATAACCGAAAAAATTGCACTTTCTTAGATTTAGACTTAAAGCCGATTTTCTTGTATATTGTATATCAGTTGCGTGAGCACTGTACTGCCTAAGCCGAAAAACATCAATTTTACTGGTTTGAGCGAAAGTCAAATTATATTGTTATTGCAGAATTGACATATTCATATAACCGAAAAAATTGCACTTTCTTAGTTTTAGACTTAAAGTCAATTTTCTTTTAAATTGTATGTCAATTGCATGAGCACTGTACCGCTTAAGCCGAAAAACATCAATTTTACTGGTTTGAGCGAAAGTCAAATTATATTGTTATTGCAGAATTCACATATTCATATAACCGAAAAAATTGCACTTTCTTAAATTTAAACTTAAAGCCGATTTTCTTGTAAATTGTATGTCAGTTGCGTGAGCACTGTACCGCTTAAGCCGAAAAACATGTATTTTACTGATTTGAGCTAAAGTCAAATTATATTGTTATTGCAGGATTAACAAATTAATATTACCGAAAAAGTTGCACTTTCTTAGGTTTAGACTTAAAGTCGATTTTCTTGTAAATTGTATGTCAATTGCGGTAGCATTTTACTGATTTGCTCTAAAGCCAAACTTTCATATAATTTTAGGATTAACAAATTAATATAACCGCAAAAATTGCACGTTCTTACCGAAAAAATTGCACTTTTTTAGATTTAGACTTAACGCCGATTTTCTTGTAAATTGTATGTTAATTACTTGAGCGCTGTACCGCTTAGGCCGAAACACATCAATTTTACTGATTTGATCGAAAGTCAAACTTTCATATAATTTCAGGATTAACAAATTAATATAACCGAAAAAATTGCACTTTCTTAGATTAGACTTAAAGCCGATTTTCCTGTAAATTTTATGTCAGTTGCGTGAGCAGTGTACTGCTTAAGCCAAAAAAGATCAATTTTACTGGTTTGAGCGAAAGTCAAATTATATTGTTATTGCAGAATTGACATATTCATATAACCGAAAAAATTGCACTTTCTTAGTTTTAGACTTAAAGTCGATTTTCTTGTAAATTGTATGTGAATTGCGTGAGCACTGTACTGCTTAAGCCGAAAAACATGAATTTTACTGATTTGAGCGAAAGTCAAATTATATTGTTATTGCAGAATTAAAAAATTAATATTACCGAAAAGGTTGCACTTTCTTAGTTTTAGACTTAAAGTCGATTTTCTTGTAAATTTTATGTCAATTGCGGTAGCACTGTACTGCTTAAGCCGAAAAACATCCATTTTACTGATTTGATCTTAAGTCAAACTTTCATATAATTTCAGGATTAACAAATTAATATAACCGAAAAAATTGCACTTTCTTAGATTTAGACTTAAAGTCGATTTTCTTGTAAATTGTATGTCAATTGCATGAGCACTGTACCGCTTAAGCCGAAAAACATCAATTTTACTGGTTTGAGCGAAAGTCAAATTATATTGTTATTGCAGAATTGACATATTCATATAACCGAAAAAATTGCACTTTCTTAGGTTTAGACTTAAAGTCGATTTTTTTGTAAATTGTATGTCAATTGCGGTAGCACTGTACTGCTTAAGCCGCAAAACATCGATTTTACTGATTTGATCTAAAGTCAAACTTTCATATAATATCAGGATTAACAAATTAATATAACCGAAAAAATTGCACTTTCTTAGATTAGACTTAAAGCCGATTTTCTTGTAAATTGTATGTCAATTGCATGAGCACTGTACCGCTTAAGCCGAAAAACATAAATTTTACTGGTTTGAGCGAAAGTCAAATTATATTGTTATTGCAGAATTGACATATTCATATAACCGAAAAAATTGCACTTTCTTAAATTTAGAATTAAAGCCGATTTTCTTGTAAATTGTATGTCAGTTGCGTGAGCACTGTACCGCTTAAGCCGAAAAACATGAATTTTAGTGATTTGAGCGAAAGTCAAATTTTATTGTTATTGCAGAATTAAAAAATTAATATTACCGAAAAGGTTGCACTTTCTTAGTTTTAGACTTAAAGTCGATTTTCTTGTAAATTTTATGTCAATTGCGGTAGCACTGTACTGCTTAAGCCGAAGAACATCCATTTTACTGATTTGATCTTAAGTCAAACTTTCATATAATTTCAGGATTAACAAATTAATATAACCGAAAAAATTGCACTTTCTTAGATTTAGACTTAAAGCCGATTTTCTTGTATATTGTATATCAGTTGCGTGAGCACTGTACTGCTTAAGCCGCAAACCATCGATTTTACTGATTTGAGCGAAAGTCAAACTATATTGTTATTGCAGAATTGACATATTCATATAACCGAAAAAATTGCACTTTCTTAGTTTTAGACTTAAAGTCGATTTTCTTTTAAATTGTATGTCAATTGCATGAGCACTGTACCGCTTAAGCCGAAAAACATAAATTTTACTGATTTGAGCGAAAGTCAAATTATATTGTTATTGCAGAATTCACATATTCATATAACCGAAAAAATTGCACTTTCTTAAATTTAGACTTAAAGTCGATTTTCTTGTAAATTTTATGTCAATTGCGGTAGCACTGTACTGCTTAAGCCGAAAAACATCCATTTTACTGATTTGATCTTAAGTCAAACTTTCATATAATTTCAGGATTAACAAATTAATATAACCGAAAAAATTGCACTTTCTTAGATTTAGACTTAAAGTCGATTTTCTTGTAAATTGTATGTCAATTGCATGAGCACTGTACCGCTTAAGCCGAAAAACATAGATTTTACTGGTTTGAGCGAAAGTCAAATTATATTGTTATTGCAGAATTGACATATTCATATAACCGAAAAAATTGCACTTTCTTAGATTTAGACTTAAAGTCGATTTTCTTGTAAATTGTATGTCAATTGCATGAGCACTGTACTGCTTAAGCCGAAAAACATCAACTTTACTGATTTGCGCGAAAATAACACTATAATGTTATGGCAGGATTAACAAATTAATATAAAAAAAAGAAAAGGAAAAATCGAACTTTCTTAGATTTTTACTTAAAGCCGATTTTCTTGTAAATTGTATGTTAATTACTTGAGCACTGTACCGCTTAGGCCGAAAAACATCAATTTTACTGATTTGCGCTAAAAACAAACTTTTATTTTATTTCAGGATTAATAATTGTATGTTAATTACTTGATCGCTGTACCGCCTAAGCCGAAATGTTATTCCAGGATTAACAAATTAAAATAACCGAAAAAATTGCAATTTCTTAGGTTTAAAATTTAAGTCCATTTTCTTGTAAATTGTATGTCAACTGCGGTAGCACTGTACTGTTGCTTAAGCCGCAAAACATCGATTTTACTGATTGGATCTAAAGTCAAACTTTCATATAATTTCAGGATTAACAAATTAATATAACCGAAAAAATTGCACTTTCTTAGATTTAGACTTATAGCCGATTTTCTTGTATATTGTATATCAGTTGCGTGAGCACTGTACTGCCTAAGCCGAAAAACATCAATTTTACTGGTTTGAGCGAAAGTCAAATTATATTGTTATTGCAGAATTGACATATTCATATAACCGAAAAAATTGCACTTTCTTAGTTTTAGACTTAAAGTCAATTTTCTTTTAAATTGTATGTCAATTGCATGAGCACTGTACCGCTTAAGCCGAAAAACATCAATTTTACTGGTTTGAGCGAAAGTCAAATTATATTGTTATTGCAGAATTCACATATTCATATAACCGAAAAAATTGCACTTTCTTAAATTTAAACTTAAAGCCGATTTTCTTGTAAATTGTATGTCAGTTGCGTGAGCACTGTACCGCTTAAGCCGAAAAACATGTATTTTACTGATTTGAGCTAAAGTCAAATTATATTGATATTGCAGGATTAACAAATTAATATTACCGAAAAAGTTGCACTTTCTTAGGTTTAGACTTAAAGTCGATTTTCTTGTAAATTGTATGTCAATTGCGGTAGCACTGTACTGATTTGCTCTAAAGCCAAACTTTCATATAATTTTAGGATTAACAAATTAATATAACCGCAAAAATTGCACTTTCTTACCGAAAAAATTGAACTTTTTTAGATTTAGACTTAACGCCGATTTTCTTGTAAATGGTATGTTAATTACTTGAGCGCTGTACCGCTTAGGCCGAAACACATCAATTTTACTGATTTGATCGAAAGTCAAACTTTCATATAATTTCAGGATTAACAAATTAATATAACCGAAAAAATTGCACTTTCTTAGATTAGACTTAAAGCCGATTTTCCTGTAAATTTTATGTCAGTTGCGTGAGCAGTGTACCGCTTAAGCCGAAAAACATAGATTTTACTGGTTTGAGCGAAAGTCAAATTATATTGTTATTGCAGAATTGACATATTCATATAACCGAAAAAATTGCACTTTCTTAGATTTAGACTTAAAGTCGATTTTCTTGTAAATTGTATGTCAATTGCATGAGCACTGTACTGCTTAAGCCGAAAAACATCAACTTTACTGATTTGCGCGAAAATAACACTATAATGTTATGGCAGGATTAACAAATTAATATAAAAAAAAGAAAAGAAAAAATCGAACTTTCTTAGATTTTTACTTAAAGCCGATTTTCTTGTAAATTGTATGTTAATTACTTGAGCACTGTACCGCTTAGGCCGAAAAACATCAATTTTACTGATTTGCGCTAAAAACAAACTTTTATTTTATTTCAGGATTAACAATTGTATGTTAATTACTTGATCGCTGTACCGCCTAAGCCGAAATGTTATTCCAGGATTAACAAATTAAAATAACCGAAAAAATTGCAATTTCTTAGGTTTAAAATTTAAGTCCATTTTCTTGTAAATTGTATGTCAACTGCGGTAGCACTGTACTGCTTAAGCCGCAAAACATCGATTTTACTGATTGGATCTAAAGTCAAACTTTCATATAATTTCAGGATTAACAAATTAATATAACCAGAAAAATTGCACTTTCTTAGATTTAGACTTATAGCCGATTTTCTTGTATATTGTATATCAGTTGCGTGAGCACTGTACTGCCTAAGCCGAAAAACATCAATTTTACTGGTTTGAGCGAAAGTCAAATTATATTGTTATTGCAGAATTGACATATTCATATAACCGAAAAAATTGCACTTTCTTAGTTTTAGACTTAAAGTCAATTTTCTTTTAAATTGTATGTCAATTGCATGAGCACTGTACCGCTTAAGCCGAAAAACATCAATTTTACTGGTTTGAGCGAAAGTCAAATTATATTGTTATTGCAGAATTCACATATTCATATAACCGAAAAAATTGCACTTTCTTAAATTTAAACTTAAAGCCGATTTTCTTGTAAATTGTATGTCAGTTGCGTGAGCACTGTACCGCTTAAGCCGAAAAACATGTATTTTACTGATTTGAGCTAAAGTAAAATTATATTGTTATTGCAGGATTAACAAATTAATATTACCGAAAAAGTTGCACTTTCTTAGGTTTAGACTTAAAGTCGATTTTCTTGTAAATTGTATGTCAATTGCGGTAGCACTGTACTGATTTGCTCTAAAGCCAAACTTTCATATAATTTTAGGATTAACAAATTAATATAACCGCAAAAATTGCACTTTCTTACCGAAAAAATTGAACTTTTTTAGATTTAGACTTAACGCCGATTTTCTTGTAAATGGTATGTTAATTACTTGAGCACTGTACCGCTTAGGCCGAAACACATCAATTTTACTGATTTGATCGAAAGTCAAACTTTCATATAATTTCAGGATTAACAAATTAATATAACCGAAAAAATTGCACTTTCTTAGATTAGACTTAAAGCCGATTTTCCTGTAAATTTTATGTCAGTTGCGTGAGCAGTGTACTGCTTAAGCCAAAAAAGATCAATTTTACTGGTTTGAGCGAAAGTCAAATTATATTGTTATTGCAGAATTGACATATTCATATAACCGAAAAAATTGCACTTTCTAAGTTTTAGACTTAAAGTCGATTTTCTTGTAAATTGTATGTGAATTGCGTGAGCACTGTACTGCTTAAGCCGAAAAACATGAATTTTACTGATTTGAGCGAAAGTCAAATTATATTGTTATTGCAGAATTAAAAAATTAATATTACCGAAAAGGTTGCACTTTCTTAGTTTTAGACTTAAAGTCGATTTTCTTGTAAATTTTATGTCAATTGCGGTAGCACTGTACTGCCTAAGCCGAAAAACATCAATTTTACTGGTTTGAGCGAAAGTCAAATTATATTGTTATTGCAGAATTGAAATATTCATATAACCGAAAAAATTGCACTTTCTTAGTTTTAGACTTAAAGTCAATTTTCTTTTAAATTGTATGTCAATTGCATGAGCACTGTACCGCTTAAGCCGAAAAACATCAATTTTACTGGTTTGAGCGAAAGTCAAATCATATTGTTATTGCAGAATTCACATATTCATATAACCGAAAAAATTGCACTTTCTTAAATTTAAACTTAAAGCCGATTTTCTTGTAAATTGTATGTCAGTTGCGTGAGCACTGTACCGCTTAAGCCGAAAAACATGTATTTTACTGATTTGAGCTAAAGTCAAATTATATTGTTATTGCAGGATTAACAAATTAATATTACCGAAAAAGTTGCACTTTCTTAGGTTTAGACTTAAAGTCGATTTTCTTGTAAATTGTATGTCAATTGCGGTAGCACTGTACTGATTTGCTCTAAAGCCAAACTTTCATATAATTTTAGGATTAACAAATTAATATAACCGCAAAAATTGCACTTTCTTACCGAAAAAATTGCACTTTTTTAGATTTAGACTTAACGCCGATTTTCTTGTAAATTGTATGTTAATTACTTGAGCGCTGTACCGCTTAGGCCGAAACACATCAATTTTACTGATTTGATCGAAAGTCAAACTTTCATATAATTTCAGGATTAACAAATTAATATAACCGAAAAAATTGCACTTTCTTAGATTAGACTTAAAGCCGATTTTCCTGTAAATTTTATGTCAGTTGCGTGAGCAGTGTACTGCTTAAGCCAAAAAAGATCAATTTTACTGGTTTGAGCGAAAGTCAAATTATATTGTTATTGCAGAATTGACATATTCATATAACCGAAAAAATTGCACTTTCTTAGTTTTAGACTTAAAGTCGATTTTCTTGTAAATTGTATGTGAATTGCGTGAGCACTGTACTGCTTAAGCCGAAAAACATGAATTTTACTGATTTGAGCGAAAGTCAAATTATATTGTTATTGCAGAATTAAAAAATTAATATTACCGAAAAGGTTGCACTTTCTTAGTTTTAGACTTAAAGTCGATTTTCTTGTAAATTTTATGTCAATTGCGGTAGCACTGTACTGCTTAAGCCGAAAAACATCCATTTTACTGATTTGATCTAAAGTCAAACTTTCATATAATATCAGGATTAACAAATTAATATAACCGAAAAAATTGCACTTTCTTAGATTTAGACTTAAAGTCGATTTTCTTGTAAATTGTATGTCAATTGCATGAGCACTGTACCGCTTAAGCCGAAAAACATCAATTTTACTGGTTTGAGCGAAAGTCAAATTATATTGTTATTGCAGAATTGACATATTCATATAACCGAAAAAATTGCAATTTCTTAGGTTTAAAATTTAAGTCCATTTTCTTGTAAATTGTATGTCAAATTCGGTAGCACTGTACTGCTTAAGCCGCAAACCATCGATTTTACTGATTTGCTCTAAAGTCAAACTTTCATATAATTTCAGGATTAACAAATTAATATAACCGAAAAAATTGCACTTTCTTAGATTTAGACTTAAAGTCGATTTTCTTGTAAATTGTATGTCAATTGCATGAGCACTGTACCGCTTAAGCCGAAAAACATCAATTTTACTGGTTTGAGCGAAAGTCAAATTATATTGTTATTGCAGAATTGACATATTCATATAACCGAAAAAATTGCACTTTCTTAGGTTTAGACTTAAAGTCGATTTTTTTGTAAAATGTATGTCAGTTGCGGTAGCACTGTACTGCTTAAGCCGCAAAACAATGATTTTACTGATTTGATCTAAAGTCAAACTTTCATATAATTTCAGGATTAACAAATTAATATAACCGAAAAAATTGCACTTTCTTAGATTTAGACTTAAAGTCGATTTTCTTGTAAATTGTATGTGAATTGCGTGAGCACTGTACTGCTTAAGCCGAAAAACATGAATTTTACTGATTTGAGCGAAAGTCAAATTATATTGTTATTGCAGAATTAAAAAATTAATATTACCGAAAAGGTTGCACTTTCTTAGTTTTAGACTTAAAGTCGATTTTCTTGTAAATTTTATGTCAATTGCGGTAGCACTGTACTGCTTAAGCCGAAAAACATCCATTTTACTGATTTGATCTTAAGTCAAACTTTCATATAATTTCAGGATTAACAAATTAATATAACCGAAAAAATTGCACTTTCTTAGATTTAGACTTAAAGTCGATTTTCTTGTAAATTGTATGTCAATTGCATGAGCACTGTACTGCTTAAGCCGAAAAACATCAACTTTACTGATTTGCGCGAAAATAACACTATAATGTTATGGCAGGATTAACAAATTAATATAAAAAAAAGAAAAGAAAAAATTGAACTTTCTTAGATTTTTACTTAAAGCCGATTTTCTTGTAAATTGTATGTTAATTACTTGAGCACTGTACCGCTTAGGCCGAAAAACATCAATTTTACCGATTTGCGCTAAAAACAAACTTTTATTTTATTTCAGGATTAACAATTGTATGTTAATTACTTGATCGCTGTACCTCCTAAGCCGAAATGTTATTCCAGGATTAACAAATTAAAATAACCGAAAAAATTGCAATTTCTTAGGTTTAAAATTTATGTCCATTTTCTTGTAAATTGTATGTCAACTGCGGTAGCACTGTACTGCTTAAGCCGCAAAACATCGATTTTACTGATTTGATCTAAAGTCAAACTTTCATATAATTTCAGGATTAACAAATTAATATAACCAGAAAAATTGCACTTTCTTAGATTTAGACTTAAATCCGATTTTCTTGTATATTGTATATCAGTTGCGTGAGCACTGTACTGCCTAAGCCGAAAAACATCAATTTTACTGGTTTGAGCGAAAGTCAAATTATATTGTTATTGCAGAATTGACATATTCATATAACCGAAAAAATTGCACTTTCTTAGTTTTAGACTTAAAGTCAATTTTCTTTTAAATTGTATGTCAAATGCATGAGCACTGTACCGCTTAAGCCGAAAAACATCAATTTTACTGGTTTGAGCGAAAGTCAAATTATATTGTTATTGCAGAATTCACATATTCATATAACCGAAAAAATTGCACTTTCTTAAATTTAAAGTTAAAGCCGATTTTCTTGTAAATTGTATGTCAGTTGCGTGAGCACTGTACCGCTTAAGCCGAAAAACATGAATTTTACTGATTTGAGCTAAAGTCAAATTATATTGTTATTGCAGAATTAACAAATTAATATTACCGAAAAAGTTGCACTTTCTTAGGTTTAGACTTAAAGTCGATTTTCTTGTAAATTGTATGTCAATTGCGGTAGCACTGTACTGCTTAAGCCGCAAAACATCGATTTTACTGATTTGATCTAAAGTCAAACTTTCATATAATTTCAGGATTAACAAATTAATATAACCGAAAAAATTGCACTTTCTTAGATTTAGACTTGAAGTCGATTTTCTTGTAAATTGTATGTCAATTGCATGAGCACTGTACCGCTTAAGCCGAAAAACATCAATTTTACTGGTTTGAGCGAAAGTCAAATTATATTGTTATTGCAGAATTGACATATTCATATAACCGAAAAAATTGCACTTTCTTAGGTTTAGACTTAAAGTCGATTTTTTTGTAAATTGTATGTCAATTGCGGTAGCACTGTACTGCTTAAGCCGCAAAACATCGATTTTACTGATTTGATCTAAAGTCAAACTTTCATATAATATCAGGATTAACAAATTAATATAACCGAAAAAATTGCACTTTCTTAGATTAGACTTAAAGCCGATTTTCTTGTAAATTGTATGTCAATTGCATGAGCACTGTACCGCTTAAGCCGAAAAACATAAATTTTACTGGTTTGAGCGAAAGTCAAATTATATTGTTATTGCAGAATTGACATATTCATGTAACCGAAAAAATTGCACTTTCTTAGATTTAGACTTAAAGTGGATTTTCTTGTAAATTGTATGTCAATTGCATGAGCACTGTACTGCTTAAGCCGAAAAACATCAACTTTACTGATTTGCGCGAAAATAACACTATAATGTTATGGCAGGATTAACAAATTAATATAAAAAAAAGAAAAGAAAAAATTGAACTTTCTTAGATTTTTACTTAAAGCCGATTTTCTTGTAAATTGTATGTTAATTACTTGAGCGCTGTACCGCTTAGGCCGAAAAACATCAATTTTACTGATTTGCGCTAAAAACAAACTTTTATTTTATTTCAGGATTAACAATTGTATGTTAATTACTTGATCGCTGTACCGCCTAAGCCGAAATGTTATTCCAGGATTAACAAATTAAAATAACCGAAAAAATTGCAATTTCTTAGGTTTAAAATTTAAGTCCATTTTCTTGTAAATTGTATGTCAACTGCGGTAGCACTGTACTGCTTAAGCCGCAAAACATCGATTTTACTGATTTGATCTAAAGTCAAACTTTCATATAATTTCAGGACTAACAAATTAATATAACCAGAAAAATTGCACTTTCTTAGATTTAGACTTAAAGCCGATTTTCTTGTATATTGTATATCAGTTGCGTGAGCACTGTACTGCCTAAGCCGAAAAACATCAATTTTACTGGTTTGAGCGAAAGTCAAATTATATTGTTATTGCAGAATTGACATATTCATATAACCGAAAAAATTGCACTTTCTTAGTTTTAGACTTAAAGTCAATTTTCTTTTAAATTGTATGTCAATTGCATGAGCACTGTACCGCTTAAGCCGAAAAACATCAATTTTACTGGTTTGAGCGAAAGTCAAATTATATTGTTATTGCAGAATTGACATATTCATATAACCGAAAAAATTGCACTTTCTTAGTTTTAGACTTAAAGTCGATTTTCTTTTAAATTGTATGTCAATTGCATGAACACTGTACCGCTTAAGCCGAAAAACATCAATTTTACTGGTTTGAGCGAAAGTCAAATTATATTGTTATTGCAGAGTTCACATATTCATATAACCGAAAAAATTGCACTTTCTTAAATTTAAACATAAAGCCGATTTTCTTGTAAATTGTATGTCAGTTGCGTGAGCACTGTACCGCTTAAGCCGAAAAACATGAATTTTACTGATTTGAGCTAAAGTCAAATTATATTGTTATTGCAGAATTAAAAAATTAATATTACCGAAAAGGTTGCACTTTCTTAGATTTAGACTTAAAGTCGATTTTCTTGTAAATTGTATGTCAATTGCATGAGCACTGTACCGCTTAAGCCGAAAAACATAAATTTTACTGGTTTGAGCGAAAGTCAAATTATATTGTTATTGCAGAATTGACATATTCATATAACCGAAAAAATTGCACTTTCTTAGATTTAGACTTAAAGTCGATTTTCTTGTAAATTGTATGTCAATTGCATGAGCACTGTACTGCTTAAGCCGAAAAACATCAACTTTACTGATTTGCGCGAAAATAACACTATAATGTTATTGCAGGATTAACAAATTAATATAAAAAAAAAGAAAAGAAAAAATCGAACTTTCTTAGATTTTTACTTAAAGCCGATTTTCTTGTAAATTGTATGTTAATTACTTGAGCACTGTACCGCTTAGGCCGAAAAACATCAATTTTACTGATTTGCGCTAAAAACAAACTTTTATTTTATTTCAGGATTAACAATTGTATGTTAATTACTTGATCGCTGTACCGCCTAAGCCGAAATGTTATTCCAGGATTAACAAATTAAAATAACCGAAAAAATTGCAATTTCTTAGGTTTAAAATTTAAGTCCATTTTCTTGTAAATTGTATGTCAACTGCGGTAGCACTGTACTGCTTAAGCCGCAAAACATTGCACTTTCTTAGGTTTAGACTTAAAGTCGATTTTTTTGTAAATTTTATGTCAATTGCGGTAGCACTGTACTGCTTAAGCCGAAAAACATCCATTTTACTGATTTGATCTTAAGTCAAACTTTCATATAATTTCAGGATTAACAAATTAATATAACCGAAAAAATTGCACTTTCTTAGATTTAGACTTAAAGTCGATTTTCTTGTAAATTGTATGTCAATTGCATGAGCACTGTACCGCTTAAGCCGAAAAACATAAATTTTACTGGTTTGAGCGAAAGTCAAATTATATTGTTATTGCAGAATTGACATATTCATATAACCGAAAAAATTGCACTTTCTTAGATTTAGACTTAAAGTCGATTTTCTTGTAAATTGTATGTCAATTGCATGAGCACTGTACTGCTTAAGCCGAAAAACATCAACTTTACTGATTTGCGCGAAAATAACACTATAATGTTATTGCAGGATTAACAAATTAATATAAAAAAAAAGAAAAGAAAAAATCGAACTTTCTTAGATTTTTACTTAAAGCCGATTTTCTTGTAAATTGTATGTTAATTACTTGAGCACTGTACCGCTTAGGCCGAAAAACATCAATTTTACTGATTTGCGCTAAAAACAAACTTTTATTTTATTTCAGGATTAACAATTGTATGTTAATTACTTGATCGCTGTACCGCCTAAGCCGAAATGTTATTCCAGGATTAACAAATTAAAATAACCGAAAAAATTGCAATTTCTTAGGTTTAAAATTTAAGTCCATTTTCTTGTAAATTGTATGTCAACTGCGGTAGCACTGTACTGCTTAAGCCGCAAAACATCGATTTTACTGATTGGATCTAAAGTCAAACTTTCATATAATTTCAGGATTAACAAATTAATATAACCAGAAAAATTGCACTTTCTTAGATTTAGACTTATAGCCGATTTTCTTGTATATTGTATAACAGTTGCGTGAGCACTGTACTGCCTAAGCCGAAAAACATCAATTTTACTGGTTTGAGCGAAAGTCAAATTATATTGTTATTGCAGAATTGACATATTCATATAACCGAAAAAGTTGCACTTTCTTAGGTTTAAAATTTAAGTCCATTTTCTTGTAAATTGTATGTCAACTGCGGTAGCACTGTACTGCTTAAGCCGCAAAACATCGATTTTACTGATTGGATCTAAAGTCAAACTTTCATATAATTTCAGGATTAACAAATTAATATAACCAGAAAAATTGCACTTTCTTAGATTTAGACTTATAGCCGATTTTCTTGTATATTGTATAACAGTTGCGTGAGCACTGTACTGCTTAAGCCGAAAAACATGAATTTTACTGATTTGAGTGAAAGTCAAATTATATTGTTATTGCAGGATTAACAAATTAATATTACCGAAAAGGTTGCACTTTCTTAGTTTTAGACTTAAAGTCGATTTTCTTGTAAATTTTATGTCAATTGCGGTAGCACTGTACTGCTTAAGCCGCAAAACATCGATTTTACTGATTTGATCTAAAGTCAAACTTTCATATAATTTCAGGATTAACAAATTAATATAACCAGAAAAATTGCACTTTCTTAGATTTAGACTTAAAGCCGATTTTCTTGTATATTGTATATCAGTTGCGTGAGCACTGTACTGCCTAAGCCGAAAAACATCAATTTTACTGGTTTGAGCGAAAGTCAAATTATATTGTTATTGCAGAATTGACATATTCATATAACCGCAAAAATTGCACTTTCTTAGATTTAGACTTAAAGCCGATTTTCTTGTATATTGTATATCAGTTGCGTGAGCACTGTACTGCTTAAGCCGAAAATATCAATTTTACTGGTTTGAGCGAAAGTCAAATTATATTGTTATTGCAGAATTGACATATTCATATAACCGAAAAAATTGCACTTTCTTAGTTTTAGACTTAAAGACAATTTTCTTTTAAATTGTATGTCAATTGCATGAGCACTGTACCGCTTAAGCCGAAAAACATCAATTTTACTGGTTTGAGCGAAAGTCAAATTATATTGTTATTGCAGAATTCACATATTCATATAACCGAAAAAATTGCACTTTCTTAAATTTAAACTTAAAGCCGATTTTCTTGTAACTTGTATGGCAGTTGCGTGAGCACTGTACCGCTTAAGCCGAAAAACATGAATTTTACTGATTTGAGCTAAAGTCAAATTATATTGTTATTGCAGGATTAACAAATTAATATTACCGAAAAAGTTGCACTTTCTTAGGTTTAGACTTAAAGTCGATTTTCTTGTAAATTGTATGTCAATTGCGGTAGCACTGTACTGCTTAAGCCGCAAAACATCGATTTTACTGATTTGATCTTAAGTCAAACTTTCATATAATTTCAGGATTAACAAATTAATATAACCGAAAAAATTGCACTTTCTTAGATTTAGACTTAAAGCCGATTTTCTTGTTAATTGTATGTCAGTTGCGTGAGCACTGTACCGCTTAAGCCGAAAAACATGATTTTTACTGATTTGAGCGAAAGTCAAATTATATTGTTATTGCAGAATTGACATATTCATATAACCGAAAAAATTGCACTTTCTTAGGTTTAGACTTAAAGTCGATTTTTTTGTAAATTGTATGTCAATTGCGGTAGCACTGTACTGCTTAAGCCGCAAAACATCGATTTTACTGATTTGATCTAAAGTCAAACTTTCATATAATTTCAGGATTAACAAATTAATATAACCGAAAAAATTGCACCTTCTTAGATTAGACTTAAAGCCGATTTTCTTGTTAATTGTATGTCAGTTGCGTGAGCACTGTACCGCTTAAGCCGAAAAACATGATTTTTACTGATTTGAGCGAAAGTCAAATTATATTGTTATTGCAGGATTAACAAATTAATATTAACGAAAAAGTTTCACTTTCTTAGGTTTAGACTTAAAGTCGATTTTCTTGTAAATTGTATGTCAAATTCGGTAGCACTGTACTGCTTAAGCCGCAAACCATCGATTTTACTGATTTGCTCTAAAGTCAAACTTTCATATAATTTCAGGATTAACAAATTAATATAACCGAAAAAATTGCACTTTCTTAGATTTAGACTTAAAGTCGATTTTCTTGTAAATTGTATGTCAATTGCGGTAGCACTGTACTGCTTAAGCCGCAAAACATCGATTTTACTGATTTGATCTAAAGTCAAACTTTCATATAATTTCAGGATTAACAAATTAATATAACCGAAAAAATTGCACTTTCTTAGATTAGACTTAAAGCCGATTTTCTTGTAAATTGTATGTCAGTTGCGTGAGCACTGTACCGCTTAAGCCGAAAAACATGATTTTTACTGATTTGAGCGAAAGTCAAATTATATTGTTATTGCAGGATTAACAAATTCATATAACCGAAAAAATTGCACTTTCTTAGGTTTAGACTTAAAGTCGATTTTCTTGTAAATTGTATGTCAAATTCGGTAGCACTGTACTGCTTAAGCCGCAAACCATCGATTTTACTGATTTGCTCTAAAGTCAAACTTTCATATAATTTCAGGATTAACAAATTAATATAACCGAAAAAATTGCACTTTCTTAGATTTAGACTTAAAGTCGATTTTCTTGTAAATTGTATGTCAATTGCATGAGCACTGTACCGCTTAAGCCGAAAAACATCAATTTTACTGGTTTGAGCGAAAGTCAAATTATATTGTTATTGCAGAATTGACATATTCATATAACCGAAAAAATTGCACTTTCTTAGGTTTAGACTTAAAGTCGATTTTTTTGTAAAATGTATGTCAGTTGCGGTAGCACTGTACTGCTTAAGCCGCAAAACATCGGTTTTACTGATTTGATCTAAAGTCAAACTTTCATATAATTTCAGGATTAACAAATTAATATAACCGAAAAAATTGCACTTTCTTAGATTTAGACTTAAAGTCGATTTTCTTGTAAATTGTATGTCAATTGCATGAGCACTGTACCGCTTAAGCCGAAAAACATAAATTTTACTGGTTTGAGCGAAAGTCAAATTATATTGTTATTGCAGAATTGACATATTCATATAACCAAAAAAATTGCACTTTCTTAGGTTTAGACTTAAAGTCGATTTTTTTGTAAATTGTATGTCAATTGCGGTAGCACTGTACTGCTTAAGCCGCAAAACATCGATTTTACTGATTTGATCTAAAGTCAAACTTTCATATAATTTCAGGATTAACAAATTAATATAACCGAAAAAATTGCACTTTCTTAGATTAGACTTAAAGCCGATTTTCTTGTAAATTGTATGTCAGTTGCGTGAGCACTGTACCGCTTAAGCCGAAAAACATGATTTTTACTGATTTGAGCGAAAGTCAAATTATATTGTTATTGCAGGATTAACAAATTAATATTAACGAAAAAGTGGCACTTTCTTAGGTTTAGACTTAAAGTCGATTTTCTTGTAAATTGTATGGCAAATTCGGTAGCACTGTACTGCTTAAGCCGCAAACCATCGATTTTACTGATTTGCTCTAAAGTCAAACTTTCATATAATTTCAGGATTAACAAATTAATATAACCGAAAAAATTGCACTTTCTTAGATTTAGACTTAAAGTCGATTTTCTTGTAAATTGTATGTTAATTACTTGATCGCTGTACCGCCTAAGCCGAAATGTTATTCCAGGATTAACAAATTAAAATAACCGAAAAAATTGCAATTTCTTAGGTTTAAAATTTAAGTCCATTTTCTTGTAAATTGTATGTCAACTGCGGTAGCACTGTACTGCTTAAGCCGCAAAACATCGATTTTACTGATTTGATCTAAAGTCAAACTTTCATATAATTTCAGGATTAACAAATTAATATAACCAGAAAAATTGCACTTTCTTAGATTTAGACTTAAAGCCGATTTTCTTGTATATTGTATATCAGTTGCGTGAGCACTGTACTGCCTAAGCCGAAAAACATCAATTTTACTGGTTTGAGCGAAAGTCAAATTATATTGTTATTGCAGAATTGACATATTCATATAACCGAAAAAATTGCACTTTCTTAGATTTAAACTTAAAGCCGATTTTCTTGTAAATTGTATGTCAGTTGCGTGAGCACTGTACCGCTTAAGCCGAAAAACATGAATTTTACTGATTTGAGCTAAAGTCAAATTATATTGTTATTGCAGAATTGACATATTCATATAACCGAAAAAATTGCACTTTCTTAGTTTTAGACTTAAAGTCCATTTTCTTGTAAATTGTATGTCAACTGCGGTAGCACTGTACTGCTTAAGCCGCAAAACATCGATTTTACTGATTTGATCTAAAGTCAAACTTTCATATAATTTCAGGATTAACAAATTAATATAACCAGAAAAATTGCACTTTCTTAGATTTAGACTTAAAGCCGATTTTCTTGTATATTGTATATCAGTTGCGTGAGCACTGTACTGCCTAAGCCGAAAAACATCAATTTTACTGGTTTGAGCGAAAGTCAAATTATATTGTTATTGCAGAATTGACATATTCATATAACCGAAAAAATTGCACTTTCTTAGTTTTAGACTTAAAGTCGATTTTCTTGTAAATTGTATGTGAATTGCGTGAGCACTGTACTGCTTAAGCCGAAAAACATGAATTTTACTGATTTGAGCGAAAGTCAAATTATATTGTTATTGCAGGATTAACAAATTAATATTACCGAAAAGGTTGCACTTTCTTAGTTTTAGACTTAAAGTCGATTTTCTTGTAAATTTTATGTCAATTGCGGTAGCACTGTACTGCTTAAGCCGCAAAACATCGATTTTACTGATTTGATCTAAAGTCAAACTTTCATATAATTTCAGGATTAACAAATTAATATAACCAGAAAAATTGCACTTTCTTAGATTTAGACTTAAAGCCGATTTTCTTGTATATTGTATATCAGTTGCGTGAGCACTGTACTGCCTAAGCCGAAAAACATCAATTTTACTGGTTTGAGCGAAAGTCAAATTATATTGTTATTGCAGAATTGACGTATTCATATAACCGAAAAAATTGCACTTTCTTAGATTTAAACTTAAAGCCGATTTTCTTGTAAATTGTATGTCAGTTGCGTGAGCACTGTACCGCTTAAGCCGAAAAACATGAATTTTACTGATTTGAGCTAAAGTCAAATTATATTGTTATTGCAGAATTGACATATTCATATAACCGAAAAAATTGCACTTTCTTAGTTTTAGACTTAAAGTCAATTTTCTTTTAAATTGTATGTCAAATTCGGTAGCACTGTACTGCTTAAGCCGCAAACCATCGATTTTACTGATTTGCTCTAAAGTCAAACTTTCATATAATTTCAGGATTAACAAATTAATATTACCGAAAAATTTGCACTTTCTTAGATTTAGAATTAAAGCCAATTTTCTTGTAAATTGTATGTCAGTTGCGTGGGCACTGTACTGCTTAAGCCGAAAAAGATCAATTTTACTGGTTTGAGCGAAAGTCAAATTATATTGTTATTGCAGAATTGACATATTCATATAACCGAAAAAATTGCACTTTCTTAGTTTTAGACTTAAAGTCGATTTTCTTGTAAATTGTATGTGAATTGCGTGAGCACTGTACTGCTTAAGCCGAAAAACATGAATTTTACTGATTTGAGCGAAAGTCAAATTATATTGTTATTGCAGGATTAACAAATTAATATTACCGAAAAGGTTGCACTTTCTTAGTTTTAGACTTAAAGTCGATTTTCTTGTAAATTTTATGTCAATTGCGGTAGCACTGTACTGCTTAAGCCGCAAAACATCGATTTTACTGATTTGATCTAAAGTCAAACTTTCATATAATTTCAGGATTAACAAATTAATATAACCAGAAAAATTGCACTTTCTTAGATTTAGACTTAAAGCCGATTTTCTTGTATATTGTATATCAGTTGCGTGAGCACTGTACTGCCTAAGCCGAAAAACAACAATTTTACTGGTTTGAGCGAAAGTCAAATTATATTGTTATTGCAGAATTGACATATTCATATAACCGAAAAAATTGCACTTTCTTAGATTTAGACTTAAAGCCGATTTTCTTGTATATTGTATATCAGTTGCGTGAGCACTGTACTGCTTAAGCCGAAAATATCAATTTTACTGGTTTGAGCGAAAGTCAAATTATATTGTTATTGCAGAATAGACATATTCATATAACCGAAAAAATTGCACTTTCTTAGTTTTAGACTTAAAGACAATTTTCTTTTAAATTGTATGTCAATTGCATGAGCACTGTACCGCTTAAGCCGAAAAACATCAATTTTACTGGTTTGAGCGAAAGTCAAATTATATTGTTATTGCAGAATTCACATATTCATATAACCGAAAAAATTGCACTATGTTACTTTCTTAGATTTAGACTTAAAGCCGATTTTCTTGTAAATTGTATGTCAGTTGCGTGAGCACTGTACTGCTTAAGCCGAAAAACATGAATTTTACTGATTTTAGCGAAAGTCAAATTATATTGTTGTTGCAGAATTGATATATTCTTATAACCGAAAAAAATTGCACTTTCTTAGGTTTAGACTTAAAGAAGATTTTCTTGTAAATTGTATGTCAATTGCGTGAGCACTGTACCGCTTAAGCCGAAAAACATGAATTTTACTGATTTGAGCGAAAGTAAAACTATAATGTTATGGCAGGATTAACAAATTAATATAAAGAGCAGAAAAGAAAAAATTTAACTTTCTTAGATTTTTACTTAAAGCCGATTTTCCTTGTAAATTGTATGTCAACTGCGGAAGCTCTGTACCGCTTAAGCCACAAACCATCGATTTTACTGATTTGCTCTAAAGTCAAACTTTCATATAATTTCAGGATTAAAAAATTAATATAACCGAAAAATTTGCACTTTCTTAGATTTAGACTTATAGCCGATTTTCTTGTATATTGTATATCAGTTGCGTGAGCACTGTACTGCCTAAGCCGAAAAACATCAATTTTACTGGTTTGAGCGAAAGTCAAATTATATTGTTATTGCAGAATTGACATATTCATATAACCGAAAAAATTGCACTTTCTTAGTTTTAGACTTAAAGTCAATTTTCTTTTAAATTGTATGTCAATTGCATGAGCACTGTACCGCTTAAGCCGAAAAACATCAATTTTACTGGTTTGAGCGAAAGTCAAATTATATTGTTATTGCAGAATTGACATATTCATATAACCGAAAAAATTGCACTTTCTTAGGTTTAGACTTAAAGTCGATTTTTTTGTAAATTGTATGTCAATTGCGGTAGCACTGTACTGCTTAAGCCGCAAACCATCGATTTTACTGATTTGCTCTAAAGTCAAATTATATTGTTATTGCAGGATTAACAAATTAATATTAACGAAAAAGTTGCACTTTCTTAGGTTTAGACTTAAAGTCGATTTTCTTGTAAATTGTATGTTAATTACTTGATCGCTGTACCGCCTAAGCCGAAATGTTATTCCAGGATTAACAAATTAAAATAACCGAAAAAATTGCAATTTCTTAGGTTTAAAATTTAAGTCCATTTTCTTGTAAATTGTATGTCAATTGCGGTAGCACTGTACTGCTTAAGCCGAAAAACATCAATTTTACTGGTTTGAGCGAAAGTCAAATTATATTGTTATTGCAGGATTAACAAATTAATATTAACGAAAAAGTTGCACTTTCTTAGGTTTAGACTTAAAGTCGATTTTCTTGTAAATTGTATGGCAAATTCGGTAGCACTGTACTGCTTAAGCCGCAAACCATCGATTTTACTGATTTGCTCTAAAGTCAAACTTTCATATAATTTCAGGATTAACAAATTAATATAACCGAAAAAATTGCACTTTCTTAGATTTAGACTTAAAGTCGATTTTCTTGTAAATTGTATGTTAATTACTTGATCGCTGTACCGCCTAAGCCGAAATGTTATTCCAGGATTAACAAATTAAAATAACCGAAAAAATTGCAATTTCTTAGGTTTAAAATTTAAGTCCATTTTCTTGTAAATTGTATGTCAACTGCGGTAGCACTGTACTGCTTAAGCCGCAAAACATCGATTTTACTGATTTGATCTAAAGTCAAACTTTCATATAATTTCAGGATTAACAAATTAATATAACCGAAAAAATTGCACTTTCTTAGATTTAGACTTAAAGTCGATTTTCTTGTAAATTGTATGTCAATTGCATGAGCACTGTACCGCTTAAGCCGAAAAACATCAATTTTACTGGTTCGAGCTAAAGTCAAATTATATTGTTATTGCAGGATTAACAAATTAATATTAACGAAAAAGTTGCACTTTCTTAGGTTTAGACTTAAAGTCGATTTTCTTGTAAATTCTATGTAAAATTCGGTAGCACTGTACTGCTTAAGCCGCAAACCATCGATTTTACTGATTTGCTCTAAAGTCAAACTTTCATATAATTTCAGGATTAACAAATTAATATAACCGAAAAAATTGCACTTTCTTAGATTTAGACTTAAAGCCGATTTTCTTGTAAATTGTATGTCAACTGCGGTAGCACTGTACTGCTTAAGCCGCAAAACATCGATTTTACTGATTTGATCTAAAGTCAAACTTTCATATAATTTCAGGATTAACAAATTAACATAACCGAAAAAATTGTACTTTCTTAGATTAGACTTAAAGCCGATTTTCTTGTAAATTGTATGTCAGTTGCGTGAGCACTGTACCGCTTAAGCCGAAAAACATGATTTTTACTGATTTGAGCGAAAGTCAAATTATATTGTTATTGCAGGATTAACAAATTAATATTAACGAAAAAGTTGCACTTTCTTAGGTTTAGACTTAAAGTCGATTTTCTTGTAAATTCTATGTAAAATTCGGTAGCACTGTACTGCTTAAGCCGCAAACCATCGATTTTACTGATTTGCTCTAAAGTCAAACTTTCATATAATTTCAGGATTAACAAATTAATATAACCGAAAAAATTGCACTTTCTTAGATTTAGACTTAAAGCCGATTTTCTTGTAAATTGTATGTCAGTTGCGTGAGCACTGTACTGCTTAAGCCGAAAAACATCAATTTTACTGGTTTGAGCGAAAGTCAAATTTTATTGTTATTGCAGGATTAACAAATTAATATTACCGAAAAAGTTGCACTTTCTTAGGTTTAGACTCAAAATCGATTTTCTTGTAAATTGTATGTCAATTGCGGTGGCACTGTACTGCCTAAGCCGAAAAACATCAATTTTACTGGTTTGAGCGAAAGTCAAATTATATTGTTATTGCAGAATTGACATATTCATATAACCGAAAAAATTGCACTTTCTTAGGTTTAGACTTAAAGTCGATTTTTTTGTAAATTGTATGTCAATTGCGGTAGCACTGTACTGCTTAAGCCGCAAAACATCGATTTTACTGATTTGATCTAAAGTCAAACTTTCATATAATTTCAGGATTAACAAATTAACATAACCGAAAAAATTGCACTTTCTTAGATTAGACTTAAAGCCGATTTTCTTGTAAATTGTATGTCAGTTGCGTGAGCACTGTACCGCTTAAGCCGAAAAACATGATTTTTACTGATTTGAGCGAAAGTCAAATTATATTGTTATTGCAGGATTAACAAATTATTATTAACGAAAAAGTTGCACTTTCTTAGGTTTAGACTTAAAGTCGATTTTCTTGTAAATTGTATGTCAAATTCGGTAGCACTGTACTGCTTAAGCCGCAAACCATCGATTTTACTGATTTGCTCTAAAGTCAAACTTTCATATAATTTCAGGATTAACAAATTAATATAACCGAAAAAATTGCACTTTCTTAGATTTAGACTTAAAGTCGATTTTCTTGTAAATTGTATGTCAATTGCATGAGCACTGTACCGCTTAAGCCGAAAAACATCAATTTTACTGGTTTGAGCGAAAGTCAAATTATATTGTTATTGCAGAATTGACATATTCATATAACCGAAAAAATAGCACTTTCTTAAATTTAAACTTAAAGCCGATTTTCTTGTAAATTGTATGTCAGTTGCGGTAGCACTGTACTGCTTAAGCCGCTAAACATCGATTTTACTGATTTGATCTAAAGTCAAACTTTCATATTATTGCAGGATTAACAAATTAATATTAACGAAAAAGTTGCACTTTCTTAGGTTTAGACTTAAAGTCGATTTTCTTGTAAATTGTATGTCAAATTCGGTAGCACTGTACTGCTTAAGCCGCAAACCATCGATTTTACTGATTTGCTCTAAAGTCAAACTTTCATATAATTTCAGGATTAACAAATTAATATAACCGAAAAAATTGCACTTTCTTAGATTTAGACTTAAAGTCGATTTTCTTGTAAATTGTATGTTAATTACTTGATCGCTGTACCGCCTAAGCCGAAATGTTATTCCAGGATTAACAAATTAAAATAACCGAAAAAATTGCAATTTCTTAGGTTTAAAATTTAAGTCCATTTTCTTGTAAATTGTATGTCAACTGCGGTAGCACTGTACTGCTTAAGCCGCAAAACATCGATTTTACTGATTTGATCTAAAGTCAAACTTTCATATAATTTCAGGATTAACAAATTAATATAACCAGAAAAATTGCACTTTCTTAGATTTAGACTTAAAGCCGATTTTCTTGTATATTGTATATCAGTTGCGTGAGCACTGTACTGCCTAAGCCGAAAAACATCAATTTTACTGGTTTGAGCGAAAGTCAAATTATATTGTTATTGCAGAATTGACATATTCATATAACCGAAAAAATTGCACTTTCTTAGATTTAGACTTAAAGCCGATTTTCTTGTATATTGTATATCAGTTGCGTGAGCACTGTACTGCTTAAGCCGAAAAACATCAATTTTACTGGTTTGAGCGAAAGTCGAATTATATTGTTATTGCAGAATTGACATATTCATATAACCGAAAAAATTGCACTTTCTTAGTTTTAGACTTTAAGTCAATTTTCTTTTAAATTGTATGTCAATTGCGTGAGCACTGTACCGCTTAAGCCGAAAAACATCAATTTTACTGGTTTGAGCGAAAGTCAAATTATATTGTTATTGCAGAATTCACATATTCATATAACCGAAAAAATTGCACTTTCTTAAATTTAAACTTAAAGCCGATTTTCTTGTAAATTGTATGTCAGTTGCGTGAGCACTGTACCGCTTAAGCCGAAAACCATGATTTTTACTGACTTGAGCGAAAGTCAAATTATATTTTTATTGGTTTGAGCGAAAGTCAAATTATATTGTTATTGCAGAATTGACATATTCATATAACCGAAAAAATTGCACTTTCTTAGTTTTAGACTTTAAGTCAATTTTCTTTTAAATTGTATGTCAATTGCGTGAGCACTGTACCGCTTAAGCCGAAAAACATCAATTTTACTGGTTTGAGCGAAAGTCAAATTATATTGTTATTGCAGAATTCACATATTCATATAACCGAAAAAATTGCACTTTCTTAGTTTTAGACTTAAAGTCAATTTTCTTTTAAATTGTATGTCAATTGCGGTAGCACTGTACTGCTTAAGCCGCAAAACATCGATTTTACTGATTTGATCTAAAGTCAAACTTTCATATAATTTCAGGATTAACAAATTAATATAACCGAAAAAATTGCACTTTCTTAGATTAGACTTAAAGCCGATTTTCTTGTAAATTGTATGTCAGTTGCGTGAGCATTGTACCGCTTAAGCCGAAAAACATGATTTTTACTGATTTGAGCGAAAGTCAAATTATATTGTTATTGCAGGATTAACAAATTAATATTACCGAAAAAATTGTACTTTCTTAGTTTTAGACTTAAAGTCGATTTTCTTGTATATTTTATATCAGTTGCGTGAGCACTGTACTGCCTAAGCCGAAAAACATCAATTTTACTGGTTTGAGCGAAAGTCAAATTATATTGTTATTGCAGAATTGACATATTCATATAACCGAAAAAATTGCACTCTCTTAGGTTTAGACTTAAAGTCGATTTTTTTGTAAATTGTATGTCAATTGCGGTAGCACTGTACTGCTTAAGCCGCAAAACATCGATTTTACTGATTTGATCTAAAGTCAAACTTTCATATAATTTCAGGATTAACAAATTAACATAACCGAAAAAATTGTACTTTCTTAGATTAGACTTAAAGCCGATTTTCTTGTAAATTGTATGTCAGTTGCGTGAGCACTGTACCGCTTAAGCCGAAAAACATGATTTTTACTGATTTGAGCGAAAGTCAAATTATATTGTTATTGCAGGATTAACAAATTAATATTAACGAAAAAGTTGCACTTTCTTAGGTTTAGACTTAAAGTTGATTTTCTTGTAAATTCTATGTAAAACTCGGTAGCACTGTACTGCTTAAGCCGCAAACCATCGATTTTACTGATTTGCTCTAAAGTCAAACTTTCATATAATTTCAGGATTAACAAATTAATATAACCGAAAAAATTGCACTTTCTTAGATTTAGACTTAAAGCCGATTTTCTTGTAAATTGTATGTCAGTTGCGTGAGCACTGTACTGCTTAAGCCGAAAAACATCAATTTTACTGGTTTGAGCGAAAGTCAAATTTTATTGTTATTGCAGGATTAACAAATTAATATTACCGAAAAAGTTGCACTTTCTTAGGTTTAGACTCAAAATCGATTTTCTTGTAAATTGTATGTCAATTGCGGTGGCACTGTACTGCCTAAGCCGAAAAACATCAATTTTACTGGTTTGAGCGAAAGTCAAATTATATTGTTATTGCAGAATTGACATATTCATATAACCGAAAAAATTGCACTTTCTTAGGTTTAGACTTAAAGTCGATTTTTTTGTAAATTGTATGTCAATTGCGGTAGCACTGTACTGCTTAAGCCGCAAAACATCGATTTTACTGATTTGATCTAAAGTCAAACTTTCATATAATTTCAGGATTAACAAATTAACATAACCGAAAAAATTGCACTTTCTTAGATTAGACTTAAAGCCGATTTTCTTGTAAATTGTATGTCAGTTGCGTGAGCACTGTACCGCTTAAGCCGAAAAACATGATTTTTACTGATTTGAGCGAAAGTCAAATTATATTGTTATTGCAGGATTAACAAATTATTATTAACGAAAAAGTTGCACTTTCTTAGGTTTAGACTTAAAGTCGATTTTCTTGTAAATTGTATGTCAAATTCGGTAGCACTGTACTGCTTAAGCCGCAAACCATCGATTTTACTGATTTGCTCTAAAGTCAAACTTTCATATAATTTCAGGATTAACAAATTAATATAACCGAAAAAATTGCACTTTCTTAGATTTAGACTTAAAGTCGATTTTCTTGTAAATTGTATGTCAATTGCATGAGCACTGTACCGCTTAAGCCGAAAAACATCAATTTTACTGGTTTGAGCGAAAGTCAAATTATATTGTTATTGCAGAATTGACATATTCATATAACCGAAAAAATAGCACTTTCTTAAATTTAAACTTAAAGCCGATTTTCTTGTAAATTGTATGTCAGTTGTGGTAGCACTGTACTGCTTAAGCCGCTAAACATCGATTTTACTGATTTGATCTAAAGTCAAACTTTCATATTATTGCAGGATTAACAAATTAATATTAACGAAAAAGTTGCACTTTCTTAGGTTTAGACTTAAAGTCGATTTTCTTGTAAATTGTATGTCAAATTCGGTAGCACTGTACTGCTTAAGCCGCAAACCATCGATTTTACTGATTTGCTCTAAAGTCAAACTTTCATATAATTTCAGGATTAACAAATTAATATAACCGAAAAAATTGCACTTTTTTAGATTTAGACTTAAAGTCGATTTTCTTGTAAATTGTATGTTAATTACTTGATCGCTGTACCGCCTAAGCCGAAATGTTATTCCAGGATTAACAAATTAAAATAACCGAAAAAATTGCAATTTCTTAGGTTTAAAATTTAAGTCCATTTTCTTGTAAATTGTATGTCAACTGCGGTAGCACTGTACTGCTTAAGCCGCAAAACATCGATTTTACTGATTTGATCTAAAGTCAAACTTTCATATAATTTCAGGATTAACAAATTAATATAACCAGAAAAATTGCACTTTCTTAGATTTAGACTTAAAGCCGATTTTCTTGTATATTGTATATCAGTTGCGTGAGCACTGTACTGCCTAAGCCGAAAAACATCAATTTTACTGGTTTGAGCGAAAGTCAAATTATATTGTTATTGCAGAATTGACATATTCATATAACCGAAAAAATTGCACTTTCTTAGATTTAGACTTAAAGCCGATTTTCTTGTATATTGTATATCAGTTGCGTGAGCACTGTACTGCTTAAGCCGAAAAACATCAATTTTACTGGTTTGAGCGAAAGTCAAATTATATTGTTATTGCAGAATTGACATATTCATATAACCGAAAAAATTGCACTTTCTTAGTTTTAGACTTTAAGTCAATTTTCTTTTAAATTGTATGTCAATTGCGTGAGCACTGTACCGCTTAAGCCGAAAAACATCAATTTTACTGGTTTGAGCGAAAGTCAAATTATATTGTTATTGCAGAATTCACATATTCATATAACCGAAAAAATTGCACTTTCTTAGTTTTAGACTTAAAGTCAATTTTCTTTTAAATTGTATGTCAATTGCGTGAGCACTGTACCGCTTAAGCCGAAAAACATCAATTTTACTGGTTTGAGCGAAAGTCAAATTATATTGTTATTGCAGAATTCACATATTCATATAACCGAAAAAATTGCACTTTCTTAAATTTAAACTTAAAGCCGATTTTCTTGTAAATTGTATGTCAGTTGCGTGAGCACTGTACCGCTTAAGCCGAAAACCATGATTTTTACTGATTTGAGCGAAAGTCAAATTATATTTTTATTGGTTTGAGCGAAAGTCAAATTATAATGTTATTGCAGAATTGACATATTCATATAACCGAAAAAATTGCACTTTCTTAGTTTTAGACTTTAAGTCAATTTTCTTTTAAATTGTATGTCAATTGCGTGAGCACTGTACCGCTTAAGCCGAAAAACATCAATTTTACTGGTTTGAGCGAAAGTCAAATTATATTGTTATTGCAGAATTCACATATTCATATAACCGAAAAAATTGCACTTTCTTAGTTTTAGACTTAAAGTCAATTTTCTTTTAAATTGTATGTCAATTGCGTGAGCACTGTACCGCTTAAGCCGAAAAACATCAATTTTACTGGTTTGAGCGAAAGTCAAATTATATTGTTATTGCAGAATTCACATATTCATATAACCGAAAAAATTGCACTTTCTTAAATTTAAACTTAAAGCCGATTTTCTTGTAAATTGTATGTCAGTTGCGTGAGCACTGTACTGCTTAAGCCGCAAAACATCGATTTTACTGATTTGATCTAAAGTCAAACTTTCATATAATTTCAGGATTAACAAATTAATATAACCGAAAAAATTGCACTTTCTTAGATTAGACTTAAAGCCGATTTTCTTGTAAATTGTATGTCAGTTGCGTGAGCATTGTACCGCTTAAGCCGAAAAACATGATTTTTACTGATTTGAGCGAAAGTCAAATTATATTGTTATTGCAGGATTAACAAATTAATATTAACGAAAAAGTTGCACTTTCTTAGGTTTAGACTTAAAGTCGATTTTCTTGTAAATTGTATGTCAGTTGCGTGAGCACTGTACCGCTTAAGCCGAAAAACATGATTTTTACTGATTTGAGCGAAAGTCAAATTATATTGTTATTGCAGAATTGACATATTCATATAACCGAAAAAATTGCACTTTCTTAGGTTTAGACTTAAAGTCGATTTTTTTGTAAATTGTATGTCAATTGCGGTAGCACTGTACTGCTTAAGCCGCAAAACATCGATTTTACTGATTTGATCTAAAGTCAAACTTTCATATAATTTCAGGATTAACAAATTAACATAACTGAAAAAATTGCACTTTCTTAGATTAGACTTAAAGCCGATATTCTTGTAAATTGTATGTCAGTTGCGTGAGCACTGTACCGCTTAAGCCGAAAACCATGATTTTTACTGATTTGAGCGAAAGTCAAATTATATTTTTATTGCAGAATTGACATATTCATATAACCGAAAAAATTGCACTTTCTTAGGTTTAGACTTAAAGTCGATTTTTTTGTAAATTGTATGTCAATTGCGGTAGCACTGTACTGCTTAAGCCGCAAAACATCGATTTTACTGATTTGATCTAAAGTCAAACTTTCATATAATTTCAGGATTAACAAATTAATATAACCGAAAAAATTGCACTTTCTTAGATTAGACTTAAAGCCGATTTTCTTGTAAATTGTATGTCAGTTGCGTGAGCATTGTACCGCTTAAGCCGAAAAACATGATTTTTACTGATTTGAGCGAAAGTCAAATTATATTGTTATTGCAGGATTAACAAATTAATATTAACGAAAAAGTTGCACTTTCTTAGGTTTAGACTTAAAGTCGATTTTCTTGTAAATTGTATGTCAAATTCGGTAGCACTGTACTGCTTAAGCCGCAAACCATCGATTTTACTGATTTGCTCTAAAGTCAAACTTTCATATAATTTCAGGATTAACAAATTAATATAACCGAAAAAATTGCACTTTCTTAGATTTAGACTTAAAGTCGATTTTCTTGTAAATTGTATGTCAATTGCATGAGCACTGTACCGCTTAAGCCGAAAAACATCAATTTTACTGGTTTGAGCGAAAGTCAAATTATATTGTTATTGCAGAATTGACATATTCATATAACCGAAAAAATAGCACTTTCTTAAATTTAAACTTAAAGCCGATTTTCTTGTAAATTGTATGTCAGTTGCGGTAGCACTGTACTGCTTAAGCCGCTAAACATCGATTTTACTGATTTGATCTAAAGTCAAACTTTCATATTATTGCAGGATTAACAAATTAATATTAACGAAAAAGTTGCACTTTCTTAGGTTTAGACTTAAAGTCGATTTTCTTGTAAATTGTATGTCAAATTCGGTAGCACTGTACTGCTTAAGCCGCAAACCATCGATTTTACTGATTTGCTCTAAAGTCAAACTTTCATATAATTTCAGGATTAACAAATTAATATAACCGAAAAAATTGCACTTTCTTAGATTTAGACTTAAAGTCGATTTTCTTGTAAATTGTATGTTAATTACTTGATCGCTGTACCGCCTAAGCCGAAATGTTATTCCAGGATTAACAAATTAAAATAACCGAAAAAATTGCAATTTCTTAGGTTTAAAATTTAAGTCCATTTTCTTGTAAATTGTATGTCAACTGCGGTAGCACTGTACTGCTTAAGCCGCAAAACATCGATTTTACTGATTTGATCTAAAGTCAAACTTTCATATAATTTCAGGATTAACAAATTAATATAACCAGAAAAATTGCACTTTCTTAGATTTAGACTTAAAGCCGATTTTCTTGTATATTGTATATCAGTTGCGTGAGCACTGTACTGCCTAAGCCGAAAAACATCAATTTTACTGGTTTGAGCGAAAGTCAAATTATATTGTTATTGCAGAATTGACATATTCATATAACCGAAAAAATTGCACTTTCTTAGATTTAGACTTAAAGCCGATTTTCTTGTATATTGTATATCAGTTGCGTGAGCACTGTACTGCTTAAGCCGAAAAACATCAATTTTACTGGTTTGAGCGAAAGTCAAATTATATTGTTATTGCAGAATTGAAATATTCATATAACCGAAAAAATTGCACTTTCTTAGTTTTAGACTTTAAGTCAATTTTCTTTTAAATTGTATGTCAATTGCGTGAGCACTGTACCGCTTAAGCCGAAAAACATCAATTTTACTGGTTTGAGCGAAAGTCAAATTATATTGTTATTGCAGAATTCACATATTCATATAACCGAAAAAATTGCACTTTCTTAAATTTAAACTTAAAGCCGATTTTCTTGTAAATTGTATGTCAGTTGCGTGAGCACTGTACCGCTTAAGCCGAAAACCATGATTTTTACTGATTTGAGCGAAAGTCAAATTATATTTTTATTGGTTTGAGCGAAAGTCAAATTATATTGTTATTGCAGAATTGACATATTCATATAACCGAAAAAATTTCACTTTCTTAGTTTTAGACTTTAAGTCAATTTTCTTTTAAATTGTATGTCAATTGCGTGAGCACTGTACCGCTTAAGCCGAAAAACATCAATTTTACTGGTTTGAGCGAAAGTCAAATTATATTGTTATTGCAGAATTCACATATTCATATAACCGAAAAAATTGCACTTTCTTAGTTTTAGACTTAAAGTCAATTTTCTTTTAAATTGTATGTCAATTGCGGTAGCACTGTACTGCTTAAGCCGCAAAACATCGATTTTACTGATTTGATCTAAAGTCAAACTTTCATATAATTTCAGGATTAACAAATTAATATAACCGAAAAAATTGCACTTTCTTAGATTAGACTTAAAGCCGATTTTCTTGTAAATTGTATGTCAGTTGCGTGAGCATTGTACCGCTTAAGCCGAAAAACATGATTTTTACTGATTTGAGCGAAAGTCAAATTATATTGTTATTGCAGGATTAACAAATTAATATTACCGAAAAAATTGTACTTTCTTAGTTTTAGACTTAAAGTCGATTTTCTTGTATATTTTATATCAGTTGCGTGAGCACTGTACTGCCTAAGCCGAAAAACATCAATTTTACTGGTTTGAGCGAAAGTCAAATTATATTGTTATTGCAGAATTGACATATTCATATAACCGAAAAAATTGCACTCTCTTAGGTTTAGACTTAAAGTCGATTTTTTTGTAAATTGTATGTCAATTGCGGTAGCACTGTACTGCTTAAGCCGCAAAACATCGATTTTACTGATTTGATCTAAAGTCAAACTTTCATATAATTTCAGGATTAACAAATTAACATAACCGAAAAAATTGTACTTTCTTAGATTAGACTTAAAGCCGATTTTCTTGTAAATTGTATGTCAGTTGCGTGAGCACTGTACCGCTTAAGCCGAAAAACATGATTTTTACTGATTTGAGCGAAAGTCAAATTATATTGTTATTGCAGGATTAACAAATTAATATTAACGAAAAAGTTGCACTTTCTTAGGTTTAGACTTAAAGTTGATTTTCTTGTAAATTCTATGTAAAATTCGGTAGCACTGTACTGCTTAAGCCGCAAACCATCGATTTTACTGATTTGCTCTAAAGTCAAACTTTCATATAATTTCAGGATTAACAAATTAATATAACCGAAAAAATTGCACTTTCTTAGATTTAGACTTAAAGCCGATTTTCTTGTAAATTGTATGTCAGTTGCGTGAGCACTGTACTGCTTAAGCCGAAAAACATCAATTTTACTGGTTTGAGCGAAAGTCAAATTTTATTGTTATTGCAGGATTAACAAATTAATATTACCGAAAAAGTTGCACTTTCTTAGGTTTAGACTCAAAATCGATTTTCTTGTAAATTGTATGTCAATTGCGGTGGCACTGTACTGCCTAAGCCGAAAAACATCAATTTTACTGGTTTGAGCGAAAGTCAAATTATATTGTTATTGCAGAATTGACATATTCATATAACCGAAAAAATTGCACTTTCTTAGGTTTAGACTTAAAGTCGATTTTTTTGTAAATTGTATGTCAATTGCGGTAGCACTGTACTGCTTAAGCCGCAAAACATCGATTTTACTGATTTGATCTAAAGTCAAACTTTCATATAATTTCAGGATTAACAAATTAACATAACCGAAAAAATTGCACTTTCTTAGATTAGACTTAAAGCCGATTTTCTTGTAAATTGTATGTCAGTTGCGTGAGCACTGTACCGCTTAAGCCGAAAAACATGATTTTTACTGATTTGAGCGAAAGTCAAATTATATTGTTATTGCAGGATTAACAAATTATTATTAACGAAAAAGTTGCACTTTCTTAGGTTTAGACTTAAAGTCGATTTTCTTGTAAATTGTATGTCAAATTCGGTAGCACTGTACTGCTTAAGCCGCAAACCATCGATTTTACTGATTTGCTCTAAAGTCAAACTTTCATATAATTTCAGGATTAACAAATTAATATAACCGAAAAAATTGCACTTTCTTAGATTTAGACTTAAAGTCGATTTTCTTGTAAATTGTATGTCAATTGCATGAGCACTGTACCGCTTAAGCCGAAAAACATCAATTTTACTGGTTTGAGCGAAAGTCAAATTATATTGTTATTGCAGAATTGACATATTCATATAACCGAAAAAATAGCACTTTCTTAAATTTAAACTTAAAGCCGATTTTCTTGTAAATTGTATGTCAGTTGTGGTAGCACTGTACTGCTTAAGCCGCTAAACATCGATTTTACTGATTTGATCTAAAGTCAAACTTTCATATTATTGCAGGATTAACAAATTAATATTAACGAAAAAGTTGCACTTTCTTAGGTTTAGACTTAAAGTCGATTTTCTTGTAAATTGTATGTCAAATTCGGTAGCACTGTACTGCTTAAGCCGCAAACCATCGATTTTACTGATTTGCTCTAAAGTCAAACTTTCATATAATTTCAGGATTAACAAATTAATATAACCGAAAAAATTGCACTTTTTTAGATTTAGACTTAAAGTCGATTTTCTTGTAAATTGTATGTTAATTACTTGATCGCTGTACCGCCTAAGCCGAAATGTTATTCCAGGATTAACAAATTAAAATAACCGAAAAAATTGCAATTTCTTAGGTTTAAAATTTAAGTCCATTTTCTTGTAAATTGTATGTCAACTGCGGTAGCACTGTACTGCTTAAGCCGCAAAACATCGATTTTACTGATTTGATCTAAAGTCAAACTTTCATATAATTTCAGGATTAACAAATTAATATAACCAGAAAAATTGCACTTTCTTAGATTTAGACTTAAAGCCGATTTTCTTGTATATTGTATATCAGTTGCGTGAGCACTGTACTGCCTAAGCCGAAAAACATCAATTTTACTGGTTTGAGCGAAAGTCAAATTATATTGTTATTGCAGAATTGACATATTCATATAACCGAAAAAATTGCACTTTCTTAGATTTAGACTTAAAGCCGATTTTCTTGTATATTGTATATCAGTTGCGTGAGCACTGTACTGCTTAAGCCGAAAAACATCAATTTTACTGGTTTGAGCGAAAGTCAAATTATATTGTTATTGCAGAATTGACATATTCATATAACCGAAAAAATTGCACTTTCTTAGTTTTAGACTTTAAGTCAATTTTCTTTTAAATTGTATGTCAATTGCGTGAGCACTGTACCGCTTAAGCCGAAAAACATCAATTTTACTGGTTTGAGCGAAAGTCAAATTATATTGTTATTGCAGAATTCACATATTCATATAACCGAAAAAATTGCACTTTCTTAGTTTTAGACTTAAAGTCAATTTTCTTTTAAATTGTATGTCAATTGCGTGAGCACTGTACCGCTTAAGCCGAAAAACATCAATTTTACTGGTTTGAGCGAAAGTCAAATTATATTGTTATTGCAGAATTCACATATTCATATAACCGAAAAAATTGCACTTTCTTAAATTTAAACTTAAAGCCGATTTTCTTGTAAATTGTATGTCAGTTGCGTGAGCACTGTACCGCTTAAGCCGAAAACCATGATTTTTACTGATTTGAGCGAAAGTCAAATTATATTTTTATTGGTTTGAGCGAAAGTCAAATTATAATGTTATTGCAGAATTGACATATTCATATAACCGAAAAAATTGCACTTTCTTAGTTTTAGACTTTAAGTCAATTTTCTTTTAAATTGTATGTCAATTGCGTGAGCACTGTACCGCTTAAGCCGAAAAACATCAATTTTACTGGTTTGAGCGAAAGTCAAATTATATTGTTATTGCAGAATTCACATATTCATATAACCGAAAAAATTGCACTTTCTTAGTTTTAGACTTAAAGTCAATTTTCTTTTAAATTGTATGTCAATTGCGTGAGCACTGTACCGCTTAAGCCGAAAAACATCAATTTTACTGGTTTGAGCGAAAGTCAAATTATATTGTTATTGCAGAATTCACATATTCATATAACCGAAAAAATTGCACTTTCTTAAATTTAAACTTAAAGCCGATTTTCTTGTAAATTGTATGTCAGTTGCGTGAGCACTGTACTGCTTAAGCCGCAAAACATCGATTTTACTGATTTGATCTAAAGTCAAACTTTCATATAATTTCAGGATTAACAAATTAATATAACCGAAAAAATTGCACTTTCTTAGATTAGACTTAAAGCCGATTTTCTTGTAAATTGTATGTCAGTTGCGTGAGCATTGTACCGCTTAAGCCGAAAAACATGATTTTTACTGATTTGAGCGAAAGTCAAATTATATTGTTATTGCAGGATTAACAAATTAATATTAACGAAAAAGTTGCACTTTCTTAGGTTTAGACTTAAAGTCGATTTTCTTGTAAATTGTATGTCAGTTGCGTGAGCACTGTACCGCTTAAGCCGAAAAACATGATTTTTACTGATTTGAGCGAAAGTCAAATTATATTGTTATTGCAGAATTGACATATTCATATAACCGAAAAAATTGCACTTTCTTAGGTTTAGACTTAAAGTCGATTTTTTTGTAAATTGTATGTCAATTGCGGTAGCACTGTACTGCTTAAGCCGCAAAACATCGATTTTACTGATTTGATCTAAAGTCAAACTTTCATATAATTTCAGGATTAACAAATTAACATAACCGAAAAAATTGCACTTTCTTAGATTAGACTTAAAGCCGATATTCTTGTAAATTGTATGTCAGTTGCGTGAGCACTGTACCGCTTAAGCCGAAAACCATGATTTTTACTGATTTGAGCGAAAGTCAAATTATATTTTTATTGCAGAATTGACATATTCATATAACCGAAAAAATTGCACTTTCTTAGGTTTAGACTTAAAGTCGATTTTTTTGTAAATTGTATGTCAATTGCGGTAGCACTGTACTGCTTAAGCCGCAAAACATCGATTTTACTGATTTGATCTAAAGTCAAACTTTCATATAATTTCAGGATTAACAAATTAATATAACCGAAAAAATTGCACTTTCTTAGATTAGACTTAAAGCCGATTTTCTTGTAAATTGTATGTCAGTTGCGTGAGCATTGTACCGCTTAAGCCGAAAAACATGATTTTTACTGATTTGAGCGAAAGTCAAATTATATTGTTATTGCAGGATTAACAAATTAATATTAACGAAAAAGTTGCACTTTCTTAGGTTTAGACTTAAAGTCGATTTTCTTGTAAATTGTATGTCAAATTCGGTAGCACTGTACTGCTTAAGCCGCAAACCATCGATTTTACTGATTTGCTCTAAAGTCAAACTTTCATATAATTTCAGGATTAACAAATTAATATAACCGAAAAAATTGCACTTTCTTAGATTTAGACTTAAAGTCGATTTTCTTGTAAATTGTATGTCAATTGCATGATCACTGTACCGCTTAAGCCGAAAAACATCAATTTTACTGGTTTGAGCGAAAGTCAAATTATATTGTTATTGCAGAATTGACATATTCATATAACCGAAAAAATAGCACTTTCTTAAATTTAAACTTAAAGCCGATTTTCTTGTAAATTGTATGTCAGTTGCGGTAGCACTGTACTGCTTAAGCCGCAAAACATCGATTTTACTGATTTGATCTAAAGTCAAACTTTCATATAATTTCAGGATTAACAAATTAATATAACCGAAAAAATTGCACTTTCTTAGATTTAGACTTAAAGTCGATTTTCTTGTAAATTGTATGTCAATTGCAGGAGCACTGTACCGCTTAAGCCGAAAAACATCAATTTTACTGGTTTGAGCGAAAGTCAAATTATATTGTTATTGCAGAATTGACATATTCATATAACCGAAAAAATTGCACTTTCTTAGGTTTAGACTTAAAGTCGATTTTTTTGTAAATTGTATGTCAATTGCGGTAGCACTGTACTGCTTAAGCCGCAAAACATCGATTTTACTGATTTGATCTAAATTCAAACTTTCATATAATTTCAGGATTAACAAATTAATATAACCGAAAAAATTGCACTTTCTTAGATTAGACTTAAAGCCGATTTTCTTGTAAATTGTATGTCAGTTGCGTGAGCATTGTACCGCTTAAGCCGAAAAACATGATTTTTACTGATTTGAGCGAAAGTCAAATTATATTGTTATTGCAGGATTAACAAATTAATATTAACGAAAAAGTTGCACTTTCTTAGGTTTAGACTTAAAGTCGATTTTCTTGTAAATTGTATGTCAAATTCGGTAGCACTGTACTGCTTAAGCCGCAATTCATCGATTTTACTGATTTGCTCTAAAGTCAAACTTTCATATAATTTTAGGATTAACAAATTAATATAACCGAAAAAATTGCACTTTCTTAGATTTAGACTTAAAGTCGATTTTCTTGTAAATTGTATGTTAATTACTTGATCGCTGTACCGCCTAAGCCGAAATGTTATTCCAGGATTAACAAATTAAAATAACCGAAAAAATTGCAATTTCTTAGGTTTAAAATTTAAGTCCATTTTCTTGTAAATTGTATGTCAACTGCGGTAGCACTGTACTGCTTAAGCCGCAAAACATCGATTTTACTGATTTGATCTAAAGTCAAACTTTCATATAATTTCAGGATTAACAAATTAATATAACCAGAAAAATTGCACTTTCTTAGATTTAGACTTAAAGCCGATTTTCTTGTATATTGTATATCAGTTGCGTGAGCACTGTACTGCCTAAGCCGAAAAACATCAATTTTACTGGTTTGAGCGAAAGTCAAATTATATTGTTATTGCAGAATTGACATATTCATATAACCGAAAAAATTGCACTTTCTTAGATTTAGATTTAAAGCCGATTTTCTTGTATATTGTATATCAGTTGCGTGAGCACTGTACTGCTTAAGCCGAAAAACATCAATTTTACTGGTTTGAGCGAAAGTCAAATTATATTGTTATTGCAGAATTGACATATTCATATAACCGAAAAAATTTCACTTTCTTAGTTTTAGACTTAAACTCAATTTTCTTTTAAATTGTATGTCAATTGCGTGAGCACTGTACCGCTTAAGCCGAAAAACATCAATTTTACTGGTTTGAGCGAAAGTCAAATTATATTGTTATTGCAGAATTCACATATTCGTATAACCGAAAAAATTGCACTTTCTTAGTTTTAGACTTAAAGTCAATTTTCTTTTAAATTGTATGTCAATTGCGTGAGCACTGTACCGCTTAAGCCGAAAAACATGAATTTTACTGATTTGAGCTAAAGTCAAATTATATTGTTATTGCAGGATTAACAAATTAATATTACCGAAAAAGTTGCACTTTCTTAGGTTTAGACTTAAAGTCGATTTTCTTGTAAATTGCATGTCAATTGCGGTAGCACTGTACTGCTTAAGCCGCAAAACATCGATTTTACTGATTTGATCTAAAGTCAAACTTTCATATAATTTCAGGATTAATAAATTAATATATCCGAAAAAATTGCACTTTCTTAGATTAGACTTAAAGCCGATTTTCTTGTAAATTGTATGTCAGTTGCGTGAGCATTGTACCGCTTAAGCCGAAAAACATGATTTTTACTGATTTGAGCGAAAGTCAAATTATATTGTTATTGCAGGATTAACAAATTAATATTAACGAAAAAGTTGCACTTTCTTAGGTTTAGACTTAAAGTCGATTTTCTTGTAAATTGTATGTCAGTTGCGTGAGCACTGTACCGCTTAAGCCGAAAAACATGATTTTTACTGATTTGAGCGAAAGTCAAATTATATTGTTATTGCAGAATTGACATATTCATATAACCGAAAAAATTGCACTTTCTTAGGTTTAGACTTAAAGTCGATTTTTTTGTAAATTGTATGTCAATTGCGGTAGCACTGTACTGCTTAAGCCGCAAAACATCGATTTTACTGATTTGATCTAAAGTCAAACTTTCATATAATTTCAGGATTAACAAATTAACATAACCGAAAAAATTGCACTTTCTTAGATTAGACTTAAAGCCGATTTTATTGTAAATTGTATGTCAGTTGCGTGAGCACTGTACCGCTTAAGCCGAAAACCATGATTTTTACTGATTTGAGCGAAAGTCAAATTATATTTTTATTGCAGAATTGACATATTCATATAACCGAAAAAATTGCACTTTCTTAGGTTTAGACTTAAAGTCGATTTTTTTGTAAATTGTATGTCAATTGCGGTAGCACTGTTCTGCTTAAGCCGCAAAACATCGATTTTACTGATTTGATCTAAAGTCAAACTTTCATATAATTTCAGGATTAACAAATTAATATAACCGAAAAAATTGCACTTTCTTAGATTAGACTTAAAGCCGATTTTCTTGTAAATTGTATGTCAGTTGCGTGAGCATTGTACCGCTTAAGCCGAAAAACATGATTTTTACTGATTTGAGCGAAAGTCAAATTATATTGTTATTGCAGGATTAACAAATTAATATTAACGAAAAAGTTGCACTTTCTTAGGTTTAGACTTAAAGTCGATTTTCTTGTAAATTGTATGTCAAATTCGGTAGCACTGTACTGCTTAAGCCGCAAACCATCGATTTTACTGATTTGCTCTAAAGTCAAACTTTCATATAATTTCAGGATTAACAAATTAATATAACCGAAAAAATTGCACTTTCTTAGATTTAGACTTAAAGTCGATTTTCTTGTAAATTGTATGTCAATTGCATGAGCACTGTACCGCTTAAGCCGAAAAACATCAATTTTACTGGTTTGAGCGAAAGTCAAATTATATTGTTATTGCAGAATTGACATATTCATATAACCGAAAAAATAGCACTTTCTTAAATTTAAACTTAAAGCCGATTTTCTTGTAAATTGTATGTCAGTTGCGGTAGCACTGTACTGCTTAAGCCGCAAAACATCGATTTTACTGATTTGATCTAAAGTCAAACTTTCATATAATTTCAGGATTAACAAATTAATATAACCGAAAAAATTGCACTTTCTTAGATTTAGACTTAAAGTCGATTTTCTTGTAAATTGTATGTCAATTGCAGGAGCACTGTACCGCTTAAGCCGAAAAACATCAATTTTACTGGTTTGAGCGAAAGTCAAATTATATTGTTATTGCAGAATTGACATATTCATATAACCGAAAAAATTGCACTTTCTTAGGTTTAGACTTAAAGTCGATTTTTTTGTAAATTGTATGTCAATTGCGGTAGCACTGTACTGCTTAAGCCGCAAAACATCGATTTTACTGATTTGATCTAAATTCAAACTTTCATATAATTTCAGGATTAACAAATTAATATAACCGAAAAAATTGCACTTTCTTAGATTAGACTTAAAGCCGATTTTCTTGTAAATTGTATGTCAGTTGCGTGAGCATTGTACCGCTTAAGCCGAAAAACATGATTTTTACTGATTTGAGCGAAAGTCAAATTATATTGTTATTGCAGGATTAACAAATTAATATTAACGAAAAAGTTGCACTTTCTTAGGTTTAGACTTAAAGTCGATTTTCTTGTAAATTGTATGTCAAATTCGGTAGCACTGTACTGCTTAAGCCGCAATTCATCGATTTTACTGATTTGCTCTAAAGTCAAACTTTCATATAATTTTAGGATTAACAAATTAATATAACCGAAAAAATTGCACTTTCTTAGATTTAGACTTAAAGTCGATTTTCTTGTAAATTGTATGTTAATTACTTGATCGCTGTACCGCCTAAGCCGAAATGTTATTCCAGGATTAACAAATTAAAATAACCGAAAAAATTGCAATTTCTTAGGTTTAAAATTTAAGTCCATTTTCTTGTAAATTGTATGTCAACTGCGGTAGCACTGTACTGCTTAAGCCGCAAAACATCGATTTTACTGATTTGATCTAAAGTCAAACTTTCATATAATTTCAGGATTAACAAATTAATATAACCAGAAAAATTGCACTTTCTTAGATTTAGACTTAAAGCCGATTTTCTTGTATATTGTATATCAGTTGCGTGAGCACTGTACTGCCTAAGCCGAAAAACATCAATTTTACTGGTTTGAGCGAAAGTCAAATTATATTGTTATTGCAGAATTGACATATTCATATAACCGAAAAAATTTCACTTTCTTAGTTTTAGACTTAAACTCAATTTTCTTTTAAATTGTATGTCAATTGCGTGAGCACTGTACCGCTTAAGCCGAAAAACATCAATTTTACTGGTTTGAGCGAAAGTCAAATTATATTGTTATTGCAGAATTCACATATTCGTATAACCGAAAAAATTGCACTTTCTTAGTTTTAGACTTAAAGTCAATTTTCTTTTAAATTGTATGTCAATTGCGTGAGCACTGTACCGCTTAAGCCGAAAAACATGAATTTTACTGATTTGAGCTAAAGTCAAATTATATTGTTATTGCAGGATTAACAAATTAATATTACCGAAAAAGTTGCACTTTCTTAGGTTTAGACTTAAAGTCGATTTTCTTGTAAATTGCATGTCAATTGCGGTAGCACTGTACTGCTTAAGCCGCAAAACATCGATTTTACTGATTTGATCTAAAGTCAAACTTTCATATAATTTCAGGATTAACAAATTAATATAACCGAAAAAATTGCACTTTCTTAGATTTAGACTTAAAGTCGATTTTCTTGTAAATTGTATGTCAATTGCATGAGCACTGTACCGCTTAAGCCGAAAAACATCAATTTTACTGGTTTGAGCGAAAGTCAAATTATATTGTTATTGCAGAATTGACATATTCATATAACCGAAAAAATTGCACTTTCTTAGGTTTAGACTTAAAGTCGATTTTTTTGCAAATTGTATGTCAATTGCGGTAGCACTGTACTGCTTAAGCCGCAAAACATCGATTTTACTGATTTGATCTAAAGTCAAACTTTCATATAATTTCAGGATTAACAAATTAATATAACCGAAAAAATTGCACTTTCTTAGATTAGACTTAAAGCCGATTTTCTTGTAAATTGTATGTCAGTTGCGTGAGCACTGTACCGCTTAAGCCGAAAAACATGATTTTTACTGATTTGAGCGAAAGTCAAATTATATTGTTATTGCAGGATTAACAAATTAATATTAACGAAAAAGTTGCACTTTCTTAGGTTTAGACTTAAAGTCGATTTTCTTGTTAATTGTATGTCAAATTCGGTAGCACTGTACTGCTTAAGCCGCAAACCATCGATTTTACTGATTTGCTCTAAAGCCAAACTTTCATATTATTTCAGGATTAACAAATTAATATTACCGAAAAATTTGCACTTTCTTAGATTTAGAATTAAAGCCGATTTTCTTGTAAATTGTATGTCAGTTGCGTGGGCACTGTACTGCTTAAGCCGAAAAAGATCAATTTTACTGATTTGAGCGAAAGTTAAATTATATTGTTATTGCAGAATTGACATATTCATATAACCGAAAAAATTGCACTTTCTTAGTTTCAGACTTAAAGTCGATTTTCTTGTAAACTGTATGCCAATTGCGTGAGCACTGTACTGCTTTAGCCGAAAAACATGAATTTTACTGATTTGAGCGAAAGTTAAATTATATTGTTATTGCAGAATTGACATATTCATATAACCGAAAAAATTGCACTATGTTACTTTCTTAGATTTAGACTTAAAGCCGATTTTCTTGTAAATTGTATGTCAGTTGCGTGAGCACTGTACCGCTTAAGCCGAAAAACATGAATTTTACTGATTTTAGCGAAAGTCAAATTATATTGTTGTTGCAGAATTGATATATTCTTATAATCGAAAAAAATTGCACTTTCTTGGTTTAGACTTAAAGAAGATTTTCTTGTAAATTGTATGTCAATTGCGTGAGCACTGTACCGCTTAAGCCGAAAAACATGAATTTTACTGATTTGAGCGAAAGTAAAACTATAATGTTATGGCAGGATTAACAAATTAATATAAAGAACAGAAAAGAAAAAATTTAACTTTCTTAGATTTTTACTTAAAGCCGATTTTCCTTGTAAATTGTATGTCAACTGCGGAAGCACTGTACCGCTTAAGCCGCAAACCATCGATTTTACTGATTTGCTCTAAAGTCAAACTTTCATATAATTTCAGGATTAACAAATTAATATAACCGAAAAATTTGCACTTTCTTAGATTTAGACTTAAAGTCGATTTTCTTGTAAATTGTATGTTAATTACTTGAGCGCTGTAGAGCTTAGGCCGAAGAACATCAATTTTACTGATTTGCGCTTAAAGCAAACTTTCATTTTATTTTAGGGTTAACAATTGTACGTTAATTACTTGATCGCTAAACCGCTTAAGCCGAAATGTTATTTCAGGATTAACAAATTAATATAACCGAAAAAATTGCACTTTCTTAGGTTTAAAATATAAGTCCATTTTCTTGTAAATTGTATGTCAACTGCGGTAGCACTGTACTGCTTAAGCCGCAAAACATCGATTTTACTGATTTGATCTAAAGTCAAACTTTCATATAATTTCAGGATTAACAAATTAATATAACCGAAAAAATTGCACTTTCTTAGATTTAGACTTAAAGTCGATTTTCTTGTAAATTGTATGTCAATTGCATGAGCACTGTACCGCTTAAGCCGAAAAACATCAATTTTACTGGTTTGAGCGAAAGTCAAATTATATTGTTATTGCAGAATTGACATATTCATATAACCGAAAAAATTGCACTTTCTTAGGTTTAGACTTAAAGTCGATTTTTTTGTAAATTGTATGTCAATTGCGGTAGCACTGTACTGCTTAAGCCGCAAAACATCGATTTTACTGATTTGATCTAAAGTCAAACTTTCATATAATTTCAGGATTAACAAATTAATATAACCGAAAAAATTGCATTTTCTTAGATTAGACTTAAAGCCGATTTTCTTGTAAATTGTATGTCAGTTGCGTGAGCACTGTACCGCTTAAGCCGAAAAACATGATTTTTACTGATTTGAGCGAAAGTCAAATTATATTGTTATTGCAGAATTGACATATTCATATAACCGAAAAAATTGCACTTTCTTAGGTTTAGACTTAAAGTCGATTTTTTTGTAAATTGTATGTCAATTGCGGTAGCACTGTACTGCTTAAGCCGCAAAACATCGATTTTACTGATTTGATCTAAAGTCAAACTTTCATATAATTTCAGGATTAACAAATTAATATAACCGAAAAAATTGCACTTTCTTAGATTTAGACTTAAAGTCGATTTTCTTGTAAATTGTATGTCAATTGCATGAGCACTGTACCGCTTAAGCCGAAAAACATCAATTTTACTGATTTGAGCGAAAGTCAAATTATATTGTTATTGCAGGATTAACAAATTAATAGTAACGAAAAAGTTGCACTTTCTTAGGTTTAGACTTAAAGTCGATTTTCTTGTAAATTGTATGTCAAATTCGGTAGCACTGTACTGCTTAAGCCGCAAACCATCGATTTTACTGATTTGCTCTAAAGCCAAACTTTCATATTATTTCAGGATTAACAAATTAATATTACCGAAAAATTTGCACTTTCTTAGATTTAGAATTAAAGCCGATTTTCTTGTAAATTGTATGTCAGTTGCGTGGGCACTGTACTGCTTAAGCCAAAAAAGATCAATTTTACTGGTTTGAGCGAAAGTCAAATTATATTGTTATTGCAGAATTGACATATTCATATAACCGAAAAAATTGCACTTTCTTAGTTTCAGACTTAAAGTCGATTTTCTTGTAAACTGTATGCCAATTGCGTGAGCACTGTACTGCTTTAGCCGAAAAACATGAATTTTACTGATTTGAGCGAAAGTTAAATTATATTGTTATTGCAGAATTGACATATTCATATAACCGAAAAAATTGCACTATGTTACTTTCTTAGATTTAGACTTAAAGCCGATTTTCTTGTAAATTGTATGTCAGTTGCGTGAGCACTGTACCGCTTTAGCCGAAAAACATGAATTTTACCGATTTTAGCGAAAGTCAAATTATATTGTTGTTGCAGAATTGATATATTCTTATAACCGAAAAAAATTGCACTTTCTTAGGTTTAGACTTAAAGAAGATTTTCTTGTAAATTGTATGTCAATTGCGTGAGCACTGTACCGCTTAAGCCGAAAAACATGAATTTTACTGATTTGAGCGAAAGTAAAACTATAATGTTATAGCAGGATTAACAAATTAATATAAAGAACAGAAAAGAAAAAATTTAACTTTCTTAGATTTTTACTTAAAGCCGATTTTCCTTGTAAATTGTATGTCAACTGCGGAAGCACTGTACCGCTTAAGCCGCAAACCATCGATTTTACTGATTTGCTCTAAAGTCAAACTTTCATATAATTTCAGGATTAACAAATTAATATAACCGAAAAATTTGCACTTTCTTAGATTTAGACTTAAAGTCGATTTTCTTGTAAATTGTATGTTAATTACTTGAGCGCTGTAGAGCTTAGGCCGAAGAACATCAATTTTACTGATTTGCGCTTAAAGCAAACTTTCATTTTATTTTAGGGTTAACAATTGTACGTTAATTACTTGATCGCTAAACCGCTTAAGCCGAAATGTTATTTCAGGATTAACAAATTAATATAACCGAAAAAATTGCACTTTCTTAGGTTTAAAATATAAGTCCATTTTCTTGTAAATTGTATGTCAACTGCGGTAGCACTGTACTGCTTAAGCCGCAAAACATCGATTTTACTGATTTGATCTAAAGTCAAACTTTCATATAATTTCAGGATTAACAAATTAATATAACCGAAAAAATTGCACTTTCTTAGATTTAGACTTAAAGTCGATTTTCTTGTAAATTGTATGTCAATTGCATGAGCACTGTACCGCTTAAGCCGAAAAACATCAATTTTACTGGTTTGAGCGAAAGTCAAATTATATTGTTATTGCAGAATTGACATATTCATATAACCGAAAAAATTGCACTTTCTTAGGTTTAGACTTAAAGTCGATTTTTTTGTAAATTGTATGTCAATTGCGGTAGCACTGTACTGCTTAAGCCGCAAAACATCGATTTTACTGATTTGATCTAAAGTCAAACTTTCATATAATTTCAGGATTAACAAATTAATATAACCGAAAAAATTGCATTTTCTTAGATTAGACTTAAAGCCGATTTTCTTGTAAATTGTATGTCAGTTGCGTGAGCACTGTACCGCTTAAGCCGAAAAACATGATTTTTACTGATTTGAGCGAAAGTCAAATTATATTGTTATTGCAGAATTGACATATTCATATAACCGAAAAAATTGCACTTTCTTAGGTTTAGACTTAAAGTCGATTTTTTTGTAAATTGTATGTCAATTGCGGTAGCACTGTACTGCTTAAGCCGCAAAACATCGATTTTACTGATTTGATCTAAAGTCAAACTTTCATATAATTTCAGGATTAACAAATTAATATAACCGAAAAAATTGCACTTTCTTAGATTTAGACTTAAAGTCGATTTTCTTGTAAATTGTATGTCAATTGCATGAGCACTGTACCGCTTAAGCCGAAAAACATCAATTTTACTGATTTGAGCGAAAGTCAAATTATATTGTTATTGCAGGATTAACAAATTAATATTAACGAAAAAGTTGCACTTTCTTAGGTTTAGACTTAAAGTCGATTTTCTTGTAAATTGTATGTCAAATTCGGTAGCACTGTACTGCTTAAGCCGCAAACCATCGATTTTACTGATTTGCTCTAAAGCCAAACTTTCATATTATTTCAGGATTAACAAATTAATATTACCGAAAAATTTGCACTTTCTTAGATTTAGAATTAAAGCCGATTTTCTTGTAAATTGTATGTCAGTTGCGTGGGCACTGTACTGCTTAAGCCAAAAAAGATCAATTTTACTGGTTTGAGCGAAAGTCAAATTATATTGTTATTGCAGAATTGACATATTCATATAACCGAAAAAATTGCACTTTCTTAGTTTCAGACTTAAAGTCGATTTTCTTGTAAACTGTATGCCAATTGCGTGAGCACTGTACTGCTTTAGCCGAAAAACATGAATTTTACTGATTTGAGCGAAAGTTAAATTATATTGTTATTGCAGAATTGACATATTCATATAACCGAAAAAATTGCACTATGTTACTTTCTTAGATTTAGACTTAAAGCCGATTTTCTTGTAAATTGTATGTCAGTTGCGTGAGCACTGTACCGCTTTAGCCGAAAAACATGAATTTTACCGATTTTAGCGAAAGTCAAATTATATTGTTGTTGCAGAATTGATATATTCTTATAACCGAAAAAAATTGCACTTTCTTAGGTTTAGACTTAAAGAAGATTTTCTTGTAAATTGTATGTCAATTGCGTGAACACTGTACCGCTTAAGCCGAAAAACATGAATTTTACTGATTTGAGCGAAAGTAAAACTATAATGTTATAGCAGGATTAACAAATTAATATAAAGAACAGAAAAGAAAAAATTTAACTTTCTTAGATTTTTACTTAAAGCCGATTTTCCTTGTAAATTGTATGTCAACTGCGGAAGCACTGTACCGCTTAAGCCGCAAACCATCGATTTTACTGATTTGCTCTAAAGTCAAACTTTCATATAATTTCAGGATTAACAAATTAATATAACCGAAAAATTTGCACTTTCTTAGATTTAGACTTAAAGTCGATTTTCTTGTAAATTGTATGTTAATTACTTGAGCGCTGTAGAGCTTAGGCCGAAGAACATCAATTTTACTGATTTGCGCTTAAAGCAAACTTTCATTTTATTTTAGGATTAACAATTGTACGTTAATTACTTGATCGCTGTACCGCTTAAGCCGAAATGTTATTTCAGGATTAACAAATTAATATAACCGAAAAAATTGCACTTTCTTAGGTTTAAAATATAAGTCCATTTTCTTGTAAATTGTATGTCAACTGCGGTAGCACTGTACTGCTTAAGCCGCAAAACATCGATTTTACTGATTTGATCTAAAGTCAAACTTTCATTTAATTTCAGGATTAACAAATTAATATAACCGAAAAAATTGCACTTTCTTAGATTAGACTTAAAGCCGATTTTCTTCTAAATTGTATGTCAGTTGCGTGAGCACTGTACCGCTTAAGCCGAAAAACATCAATTTTACTGGTTTGAGCGAAAGTCAAATTATATTGTTATTGCAGAATTGACATATTCATATAACCGAAAAAATTGCACTTTCTTAGATTTAGACTTAAAGCCGATTTTCTTGTATATTGTATATCAGTTGCGTGAGCACTGTACTGCTTAAGCCGAAAAACATCAATTTTACTGGTTTGAGCGAAAGTCAATTTATATTGTTATTGCAGAATTGACATATTCTAATAACCGAAAAAATTGCACTTTCTTAGTTTTAGACTTAAAGTCAATTTTCTTTTAAATTGTATGTCAATTGCGTGAGCACTGTACCGCTTAAGCCGAAAAACATCAATTTTACTGGTTTGAGCGAAAGTCAAATTATATTGTTATTGCAGAATTCACATATTCATATAACCGAAAAAATTGCACTTTCTTAGTTTTAGACTTAAAGTCAATTTTCTTTTAAATTGTATGTCAATTGCGTGAGCACTGTACCGCTTAAGCCGAAAAACATCAATTTTACTGGTTTGAGCGAAAGTCAAATTATATTGTTATTGCAGAATTCACATATTCATATAACCGAAAAAATTGCACTTTCTTAAATTTAAACTTAAAGCCGATTTTCTTGTAAATTGTATGTCAATTGCGGTAGCACTGTACTGCTTAAGCCGCAAAACATCGATTTTACTGATTTGATCTAAAGTCAAACTTTCATATAATTTCAGGATTAACAAATTAATATAACCGAAAAAATTGCACTTTCTTAGATTAGACTTAAAGCCGATTTTCTTGTAAATTGTATGTCAGTTGCGTGAGCACTGTACCGCTAAAGCCGAAAAACATCAATTTTACTGGTTTGAGCGAAAGTCAAATTATATTGTTATTGCAGAATTCACATATTCATATAACCGAAAAAATTGCACTTTCTTAGTTTTAGACTTAAAGTCAATTTTCTTTTAAATTGTATGTCAATTGCGTGAGCACTGTACCGCTTAAGCCGAAAAACATCAATTTTACTGGTTTGAGCGAAAGTCAAATTATATTGTTATTGCAGAATTCACATATTCATATAACCGAAAAAATTGCACTTTCTTAAATTTAAACTTAAAGCCGATTTTCTTGTAAATTGTATGTCAATTGCGGTAGCACTGTACTGCTTAAGCCGCAAAACATCGATTTTACTGATTTGATCTAAAGTCAAACTTTCATATAATTTCAGGATTAACAAATTAATATAACCGAAAAAATTGCACTTTCTTAGATTAGACTTAAAGCCGATTTTCTTGTAAATTGTATGTCAGTTGCGTGAGCATTGTACCGCTTAAGCCGAAAAACATGATTTTTACTGATTTGAGCGAAAGTCAAATTATATTGTTATTGCAGGATTAACAAATTAATATTAACGAAAAAGTTGCACTTTCTTAGGTTTAGACTTAAAGTCGATTTTCTTGTAAATTGTATGTCAGTTGCGTGAGCACTGTACCGCTTATGCCGAAAAACATGATTTTTACTGATTTGAGCGAAAGTCAAATTATATTGTTATTGCAGAATTGACATATTCATATAACCGAAAAAATTGCACTTTCTTAGGTTTAGACTTAAAGTCGATTTTTTTGTAAATTGTATGTCAATTGCGGTAGCACTGTACTGCTTAAGCCGCAAAACATCGATTTTACTGATTTGATCTAAAGTCAAACTTTCATATAATTTCAGGATTAACAAATTAACATAACCGAAAAAATTGCACTTTCTTAGATTAGACTTAAAGCCGATTTTCTTGTAAATTGTATGTCAGTTGCGTGAGCACTGTACCGCTTAAGCCGAAAAACATGATTTTTACTGATTTGAGCGAAAGTCAAATTATATTGTTATTGCAGAATTGACATATTCATATAACCGAAAAAATTGCACTTTCTTAGGTTTAGACTTAAAGTCGATTTTTTTGTAAATTGTATGTCAATTGCGGTAGCACTGTACTGCTTAAGCCGCAAAACATCGATTTTACTGATTTGATCTAAAGTCAAACTTTCATATAATATCAGGATTAACAAATTAATGTAACCGAAAAAATTGCACTTTCTTAGATTAGACTTAAAGCCGATTTTCTTGTAAATTGTATGTCAGTTGCGTGAGCATTGTACCGCTTAAGCCGAAAAACATGATTTTTACTGATTTGAGCGAAAGGCAAATTATATTGTTATTGCAGGATTAACAAATTAATATTAACGAAAAAGTTGCACTTTCTTAGGTTTAGACTTAAAGTCGATTTTCTTGTAAATTGTATGTCAAATTCGGTAGCACTGTACTGCTTAAGCCGCAAACCATCGATTTTACTGATTTGCTCTAAAGTCAAACTTTCATATAATTTCAGGATTAACAAATTAATATAACCGAAAAAATTGCACTTTCTTAGATTTAGACTTAAAGTCGATTTTCTTGTAAATTGTATGTCAATTGCATGAGCACTGTACCGCTTAAGCCGAAAAACATCAATTTTACTGGTTTGAGCGAAAGTCAAATTATATTGTTATTGCAGAATTGACATATTCATATAACCGAAAAAATTGCACTTTCTTAGGTTTAGACTTAAAGTCGATTTTTTTGTAAATTGTATGTCAATTGCGGTAGCACTGTACTGCTTTAGCCGCAAAACATCGATTTTACTGATTTGATCTAAAGTCAAACTTTCATATAATTTCAGGATTAACAAATTAATATAACCGAAAAAATTGCACTTTCTTAGATTAGACTTAAAGCCGATTTTCTTGTAAATTGTATGTCAGTTGCGTGAGCATTGTACCGCTTAAGCCGAAAAACATGATTTTTACTGATTTGAGCGAAAGTCAAATTATATTGTTATTGCAGGATTAACAAATTAATATTAACGAAAAAGTTGCACTTTCTTAGGTTTAGACTTAAAGTCGATTTTCTTGTAAATTGTATGTCAAATTCGGTAGCACTGTACTGCTTAAGCCGCAATCCATCGATTTTACTGATTTGCTCTAAAGTCAAACTTTCATATAATTTCAGGATTAACAAATTAATATAACCGAAAAAATTGCACTTTCTTAGATTTAGACTTAAAGTCGATTTTCTTGTAAATTGTATGTTAATTACTTGATCGCTGTACCGCCTAAGCCGAAATGTTATTGCAGGATTAACAAATTAATATTAACGAAAAAGTTGCACTTTCTTAGGTTTAGACTTAAAGTCGATTTTCTTGTAAATTGTATGTCAACTGCGGTAGCACTGGACTGCTTAAGCCGCAAAACATCGATTTTACTGATTTGATCTAAAGTCAAACTTTCATATAATTTCAGGATTAACAAATTAATATAACCAGAAAAATTGCACTTTCTTTGATTTAGACTTAAAGCCGATTTTCTTGTATATTGTATATCAGTTGCGTGAGCACTGTACTGCCTAAGCCGAAAAACATCAATTTTACTGGTTTGAGCGAAAGTCAAATTATATTGTTATTGCAGAATTGACATATTCATATAACCGAAAAAATTGCACTTTCTTAGATTTAGATTTAAAGCCGATTTTCTTGTATATTGTATATCAGTTGCGTGAGCACTGTACTGCTTAAGCCGAAAAACATCAATTTTACTGGTTTGAGCGAAAGTCAAATTATATTGTTATTGCAGAATTGACATATTCATATAACCGAAAAAATTGCACTTTCTTAGTTTTAGACTTAAACTCAATTTTCTTTTAAATTGTATGTCAATTGCGTGAGCACTGTACCGCTTAAGCCGAAAAACATCAATTTTACTGGTTTGAGCGAAAGTCAAATTATATTGTTATTGCAGAATTCACATATTCATATAATCGAAAAAATTGCACTTTCTTAGTTTTAGACTTAAAGTCAATTTTCTTTTAAATTGTATGTCAATTGCGTGAGCACTGTACCGCTTAAGCCGAAAAACATCAATTTTACTGGTTTGAGCGAAAGTCAAATTATATTGTTATTGCAGAATTCACATATTCATATAACCGAAAAAATTGCACTTTCTTAAATTTAAACTTAAAGCCGATTTTCTTGTAAATTGTATGTCAGTTGCGTGAGCACTGTACCGCTTAAGCCGAAAAACATGAATTTTACTGATTTGAGCTAAAGTCAAATTATATTGTTATTGCAGGATTAACAAATTAATATTACCGAAAAAGTTGCACTTTCTTAGGTTTAGACTTAAAGTCGATTTTCTTGTAAATTGTATGTCAATTGCGGTAGCACTGTACTGCTTAAGCCGCAAAACATCGATTTTACTGATTTGATCTAAAGTCAAACTTTCATATAATTTCAGGATTAACAAATTAATATAACCGAAAAAATTGCACTTTCTTAGATTTAGACTTAAAGTCGATTTTCTTGTAAATTGTATGTCAATTGCATGAGCACTGTACCGCTTAAGCCGAAAAACATCAATTTTACTGGTTTGAGCGAAAGTCAAATTATATTGTTATTGCAGAATTGACATATTCATATAACCGAAAAAATTGCACTTTCTTAGGTTTAGACTTAAAGTCGATTTTTTTGCAAATTGTATGTCAATTGCGGTAGCACTGTACTGCTTAAGCCGCAAAACATCGATTTTACTGATTTGATCTAAAGTCAAACTTTCATATAATTTCAGGATTAACAAATTAATATAACCGAAAAAATTGCACTTTCTTAGATTAGACTTAAAGCCGATTTTCTTGTAAATTGTATGTCAGTTGCGTGAGCATTGTACCGCTTAAGCCGAAAAACATGATTTTTACTGATTTGAGCGAAAGTCAAATTATATTGTTATTGCAGGATTAACAAATTAATATTAACGAAAAAGTTGCACTTTCTTAGGTTTAGACTTAAAGTCGATTTTCTTGTAAATTGTATGTCAAATTCGGTAGCACTGTACTGCTTAAGCCGCAATCCATCGATTTTACTGATTTGCTCTAAAGTCAAACTTTCATATAATTTCAGGATTAACAAATTAATATAACCGAAAAAATTGCACTTTCTTAGATTTAGACTTAAAGTCGATTTTCTTGTAAATTGTATGTTAATTACTTGATCGCTGTACCGCCTAAGCCGAAATGTTATTGCAGGATTAACAAATTAATATTAACGAAAAAGTTGCACTTTCTTAGGTTTAGACTTAAAGTCGATTTTCTTGTAAATTGTATGTCAACTGCGGTAGCACTGGACTGCTTAAGCCGCAAAACATCGATTTTACTGATTTGATCTAAAGTCAAACTTTCATATAATTTCAGGATTAACAAATTAATATAACCAGAAAAATTGCACTTTCTTTGATTTAGACTTAAAGCCGATTTTTTTGTATATTGTATATCAGTTGCGTGAGCACTGTACTGCCTAAGCCGAAAAACATCAATTTTACTGGTTTGAGCGAAAGTCAAATTATATTGTTATTGCAGAATTGACATATTCATATAACCGAAAAAATTGCACTTTCTTAGATTTAGATTTAAAGCCGATTTTCTTGTATATTGTATATCAGTTGCGTGAGCACTGTACTGCTTAAGCCGAAAAACATCAATTTTACTGGTTTGAGCGAAAGTCAAATTATATTGTTATTGCAGAATTGACATATTCATATAACCGAAAAAATTGCACTTTCTTAGTTTTAGACTTAAACTCAATTTTCTTTTAAATTGTATGTCAATTGCGTGAGCACTGTACCGCTTAAGCCGAAAAACATCAATTTTACTGGTTTGAGCGAAAGTCAAATTATATTGTTATTGCAGAATTCACATATTCATATAATCGAAAAAATTGCACTTTCTTAGTTTTAGACTTAAAGTCAATTTTCTTTTAAATTGTATGTCAATTGCGTGAGCACTGTACCGCTTAAGCCGAAAAACATCAATTTTACTGGTTTGAGCGAAAGTCAAATTATATTGTTATTGCAGAATTCACATATTCATATAACCGAAAAAATTGCACTTTCTTAAATTTAAACTTAAAGCCGATTTTCTTGTAAATTGTATGTCAGTTGCGTGAGCACTGTACCGCTTAAGCCGAAAAACATGAATTTTACTGATTTGAGCTAAAGTCAAATTATATTGTTATTGCAGGATTAACAAATTAATATTACCGAAAAAGTTGCACTTTCTTAGGTTTAGACTTAAAGTCGATTTTCTTGTAAATTGTATGTCAATTGCGGTAGCACTGTACTGCTTAAGCCGCAAAACATCGATTTTACTGATTTGATCTAAAGTCAAACTTTCATATAATTTCAGGATTAACAAATTAATATAACCGAAAAAATTGCACTTTCTTAGATTTAGACTTAAAGTCGATTTTCTTGTAAATTGTATGTCAATTGCATGAGCACTGTACCGCTTAAGCCGAAAAACATCAATTTTACTGGTTTGAGCGAAAGTCAAATTATATTGTTATTGCAGAATTGACATATTCATATAACCGAAAAAATTGCACTTTCTTAGGTTTAGACTTAAAGTCGATTTTTTTGCAAATTGTATGTCAATTGCGGTAGCACTGTACTGCTTAAGCCGCAAAACATCGATTTTACTGATTTGATCTAAAGTCAAACTTTCATATAATTTCAGGATTAACAAATTAATATAACCGAAAAAATTGCACTTTCTTAGATTAGACTTAAAGCCGATTTTCTTGTAAATTGTATGTCAGTTGCGTGAGCACTCTACCGCTTAAGCCGAAAAACATGATTTTTACTGATTTGCGCGAAAGTCAAATTATATTGTTATTGCAGGATTAACAAATTAATATTAACGAAAAAGTTGCACTTTCTTAGGTTTAGACTTAAAGTCGATTTTCTTGTTAATTGTATGTCAAATTCGGTAGCACTGTACTGCTTAAGCCGCAAACCATCGATTTTACTGATTTGCTCTAAAGCCAAACTTTCATATTATTTCAGGATTAACAAATTAATATTACCGAAAAATTTGCACTTTCTTAGATTTAGAATTAAAGCCGATTTTCTTGTAAATTGTATGTCAGTTGCGTGGGCACTGTACTGCTTAAGCCGAAAAAGATCAATTTTACTGATTTGAGCGAAAGTTAAATTATATTGTTATTGCAGAATTGACATATTCATATAACCGAAAAAATTGCACTTTCTTAGTTTCAGACTTAAAGTCGATTTTCTTGTAAACTGTATGCCAATTGCGTGAGCACTGTACTGCTTTAGCCGAAAAACATGAATTTTACTGATTTGAGCGAAAGTTAAATTATATTGTTATTGCAGAATTGACATATTCATATAACCGAAAAAATTGCACTGTGTTACTTTCTTAGATTTAGACTTAAAGCCGATTTTCTTGTAAATTGTATGTCAGTTGCGTGAGCACTGTACCGCTTAGGCCGAAAAACATGAATTTTACTGATTTTAGCGAAAGTCAAATTATATTGTTGTTGCAGAATTGATATATTCTTATAATCGAAAAAAATTGCACTTTCTTGGTTTAGACTTAAAGAAGATTTTCTTGTAAATTGTATGTCAATTGCGTGAGCACTGTACCGCTTAAGCCGAAAAACATGAATTTTACTGATTTGAGCGAAAGTAAAACTATAATGTTATGGCAGGATTAACAAATTAATATAAAGAACAGAAAAGAAAAAATTTAACTTTCTTAGATTTTTACTTAAAGCCGATTTTCCTTGTAAATTGTATGTCAACTGCGGAAGCACTGTACCGCTTAAGCCGCAAACCATCGATTTTACTGATTTGCTCTAAAGTCAAGCTTTCATATAATTTCAGGATTAACAAATTAATATAACCGAAAAATTTGCACTTTCTTAGATTTAGACTTAAAGTCGATTTTCTTGTAAATTGTATGTTAATTACTTGAGCGCTGTAGAGCTTAGGCCGAAGAACATCAATTTTACTGATTTGCGCTTAAAGCAAACTTTCATTTTATTTTAGGGTTAACAATTGTACGTTAATTACTTGATCGCTAAACCGCTTAAGCCGAAATGTTATTTCAGGATTAACAAATTAATATAACCGAAAAAATTGCACTTTCTTAGGTTTAAAATATAAGTCCATTTTCTTGTAAATTGTATGTCAACTGCGGTAGCACTGTACTGCTTAAGCCGCAAAACATCGATTTTACTGATTTGATCTAAAGTCAAACTTTCATATAATTTCAGGATTAACAAATTAATATAACCGAAAAAATTGCACTTTCTTAGATTTAGACTTAAAGTCGATTTTCTTGTAAATTGTATGTCAATTGCATGAGCACTGTACCGCTTAAGCCGAAAAACATCAATTTTACTGGTTTGAGCGAAAGTCAAATTATATTGTTATTGCAGAATTGACATATTCATATAACCGAAAAAGTTGCACTTTCTTAGGTTTAAAATTTAAGTCCATTTTCTTGTAAATTGTATGTCAACTGCGGTAGCACTGTACTGCTTAAGCCGCAAAACATCGATTTTACTGATTGGATCTAAAGTCAAACTTTCATATAATTTCAGGATTAACAAATTAATATAACCAGAAAAATTGCACTTTCTTAGATTTAGACTTATAGCCGATTTTCTTGTATATTGTATAACAGTTGCGTGAGCACTGTACTGCTTAAGCCGAAAAACATGAATTTTACTGGTTTGAGCGAAAGTCAAATTATATTGTTATTGCAGAATTGACATATTCATATAACCGAAAAAGTTGCACTTTCTTAGGTTTAAAATTTAAGTCCATTTTCTTGTAAATTGTATGTCAACTGCGGTAGCACTGTACTGCTTAAGCCGCAAAACATCGATTTTACTGATTGGATCTAAAGTCAAACTTTCATATAATTTCAGGATTAACAAATTAATATAACCAGAAAAATTGCACTTTCTTAGATTTAGACTTATAGCCGATTTTCTTGTAAATTGTATGTCAATTGCATGAGCACTGTACCGCTTAAGCCGAAAAACATCAATTTTACTGGTTTGAGCGAAAGTCAAATTATATTGTTATTGCAGAATTGACATATTCATATAACCGAAAAAGTTGCACTTTCTTAGGTTTAAAATTTAAGTCCATTTTCTTGTAAATTGTATGTCAACTGCGGTAGCACTGTACTGCTTAAGCCGCAAAACATCGATTTTACTGATTTGATCTAAAGTCAAACTTTCATATAATTTCAGGATTAACAAATTAATATAACCGAAAGAATTGCACTTTCTTAGGTTTAGACTTAAAGTCGATTTTTTTGTAAATTGTATGTCAATTGCGGTAGCACTGTACTGCTTAAGCCGCAAAACATCGATTTTACTGATTTGATCTAAAGTCAAACTTTCATATAATTTCAGGATTAACAAATTAATATAACCGAAAAAATTGCACTTTCTTAGATTAGACTTAAAGCCGATTTTCTTGTAAATTTTATATCAATTGCGGTAGCACTGTACTGCTTAAGCCGCAAAACATCTATTTTACTGATTTGATCTAAAGTCAAACTTTCATATAATTTCAGGCTTAACAAATTAATATAGCCGGAAAAAGTGCACTTTCTTAGATTAAGACTTTAAGCCGATTTTCTTGTAAATTGTATATCAGTTGCGTGAGCGCTGTACTGCTTAAGCCGTAAAACATCAATTTTACTGATTTGAGCGAAAGTCAAATTATGTTGTTATTGCAGGATTAACAAATTAGTATTACCGCAAAAGTTGCACTTTCTTAGTTTTAGACTTAAAGTCGATTTTCTTGTAAATTGTATATCAATTGCGGTAGCACTGTACTGCTTAAGCCGCAAAACATCCATTTTACTGATTTGATGTAAAGTCAAACTTTCATATAATTTCAGGCTTAACAAATTAATATAACCGGAAAAAGTGCACTTTCTTAGATTAAGACTTTAAGCCGATTTTCTTGTAAATTGTATATCAGTTGCGTGAGCGCTGTACTGCTTAAGCCGTAAAACATCAATTTTACTGGCTTGAGCGAAAGTCAAATTATATTGTTATTGCAGAATTGACATAACCGAAAAAATTGCACTTTTTTAGATTTAGACTTAAAGCCGATTTTCTTGTAAATTGTATGTTAATTACTTGAGCACTGTACCGCATAAGCCGAAAAACATCAATTTTACTGATTTGCGCGAAAGTAAAATTATATTGTTATTGCATGATTAACAAATTAATATAACCGGAAAAAGTGCACTTTCTTAGATTAAGACTTTAAGCCGATTTTCTTGTAAATTGTATATCAGTTGCGTGAGCGCTGTACTGCTTAAGCCGTAAAACATCAATTTTACTGGCTTGAGCGAAAGTCAAATTATATTGTTATTGCAGAATTGACATAACCGAAAAAATTGCACTTTTTTAGATTTAGACTTAAAGCCGATTTTCTTGTAAATTGTATGTTAATTACTTGAGCGCTGTACCGCTTAGGCCGAAAAACATTAATTTTACTGGTTTGAGCGAAAGTCAAATTATATTGTTATTGCAGAATTGACATATTCATATAACCGAAAAAATTGCACTTTCTTAGTTTCAGACTTAAAGTCGATTTTCTTGTAAATTGTATTTCAGTTGCGTGAGCACTGTACCGCTTAAGCCGAAAAACATGAATTTTACTGATTTTAGCGAAAGTCAAATTATATTGTTGTTGCAGAATTGATATATTCTTATAATCGAAAAAAATTGCACTTTCTTGGTTTAGACTTAAAGAAGATTTTCTTGTAAATTGTATGTCAATTGCGTGAGCACTGTACCGCTTAAGCCGAAAAACATGAATTTTACTGATTTGAGCGAAAGTAAAACTATAATGTTATGGCAGGATTAACAAATTAATATAAAGAACAGAAAAGAAAAAATTTAACTTTCTTAGATTTTTACTTAAAGTCGATTTTCTTGTAAATTTTATATCAATTGCGGTAGCACTGTACTGCTTAACCCGCAAAACATCGATTTTACTGATTTGATCTAAAGTCAAACTTTCATTTAATTTCAGGATTAACAAATTAATATAACCGAAAAAATTGCACTTTCTTAGATTAGACTTAAAGCCGATTTTCTTGTAAATTGTATGTCAGTTGCGTGAGCACTGTACCGCTTAAGCCGAAAAACATCAATTTTACTGGTTTGAGCGAAAGTCAAATTATATTGTTATTGCAGAATTGACATATTCATATAACCGAAAAAATTGCACTTTCTTAGATTTAGACTTAAAGCCGATTTTCTTGTAAATTGTATATCAGTTGCGTGAGCATTGTACTGCTTAAGCCGAAAAACATGAATTTTACTGATTTGAGCGAAAGTCAAATTATGTTGTTATTGCAGGATTAACAAATTAGTATTACCGCAAAAGTTGCACTTTCTTAGTTTTAGACTTAAAGGCGATTTTCTTTTAAATTGTATATCAATTGCGGTAGCACTGTACTGCTTAAGCCGCAAAACAGCCATTTTACTGATTTGATCTAAAGTCAAACTTTCATATAATTTCAGGCTTAACAAATTAATATAACCGGAAAAAGTGCACTTTCTTAGATTAAGACTTTAGATTAAGACTTAAAGCCGATTTTCTGGTAAATTGTATATCAGTTGCGTGAGCGCTGTACTGCTTAAGCCGAAAAACATCAATTTTACTGGTTTGAGCGAAAGTCAAATTATATTGTTATTGTAGAATTGACATAACCGAAAAAATTGCACTTTTTTAGATTTAGACTTAAAGCCGATTTTCTTGTAAATTGTATGTTAAATACTTGTGCGCTGTACCGCTTAGGCCGAAACACATCAATTTTACTGATTTGATCTAAAGTCAAACTTTCATATAATTTCAGCATTAACAAATTAATATAACCGAAAAAATTGCACTTTCTTAGATTAGACTTAAAGCCGATTTTCTTGTAAATTGTATATCAGTTGCGTGAGCGCTGTACTGCTTAAGCCGTAAAACATCAATTTTACTGGTTTGAGCGAAAGTCAAATTATATTGTTATTGCAGAATTGACATAACCGAAAAAATTGCACTTTTTTAGATTTAGACTTAAAGCCGATTTTCTTGTAAATTGTATGTTAACTACTTGAGCGCTGTAGCGCTTAGGCCGAAAAACATCAATTTTACTGGTTTGAGCGAAAATCAAATTATATTGTTATTGCAGAAATGACATATTCATATAACCGAAAAAATTACACTTTCTTAGTTTCAGACTTAAAATCGATTTTCTTGTAAATTCTATGTCAATTGCGGTAGCACTGTACTGCTTAAGCCGCAAAACATCGATTTTACTGATTTGATCTAAAGTCAAACTTTCATATAATTTCAGGATTAACAAATTAATATTACCGCAAAAGTTGCACTTTCTTAGTTGTAGACTTAAAGTCGATTTTCTTGTAAATTCTATGTCAATTGCGGTAGCACTGTACTGCTTAAGCCGCCAAACATCGATTTTACTGATTTGATCTAAAGTCAAACTTTCATATAATTTCAGAATTAACAAATTAATATAACCGAAAAAATTGCACTTTCTTAGGTTTAGACTTAAAGCCGATTTTCTTGTAAATTGTATGTCAGTTGCGTGAGCACTGTAAAGCTTAAGCCGAAAAACATGCATTTTACTAATTTGAGCGAAAGTCAAATTATATTGCTATTGCAGGATTAACAAATTAATATTACCGAAAAAGTTGCACTTTCTTAGGTTTAGACTTAAAGTCGATTTTCTTGTAAATTGTATGTCAATTGCGGTAGGACTGTACCGCTTAAGCCAAAAAACATGAATTTTATTGATTTGAGCGAAAGTCCAATTATATTGCTATTGCAGAGTTGACAAATTAATATAACCGAAAAAATTGCACTTTCTGAGATGTAGACTTAAAGCCGATTTTCTTGTAAAATGTATATCAGTTGCTTGAGGACTGTACTGCTTAAGCCGAAAAACATCAATTTTACTGGTTTGAGCGAAACTCAAATTATATTGTTATTGCAGAATTGACATATTCATATAACCGAAAAAGTTGCACTTTCTTAGGTTTAGTCTCAAAGCCGATTTTCTTGTAAATTGTATGTCAATTGCGGTAGCACTGTACTGCTTAAGCCGAAAAACATCGATTTTACTGATTTGATCAAAAGTCAAACTTTCATATAATTTCAGGATTAACAAATTAATATAACCGAAAAAATTGCACTTTCTTAGGTTTAGACTTAAAGCCGATTTTCTTGTAAATTGTATGTCAGTTGCGTGAGCACTGTAAAGCTTAAGCCGAAAAACATGAATTTTACTAATTTGAGCGAAAGTCAAATTATATTGCTATTGCAGGATTAACAAATAAATATTACCGCAAAAGTTGCACTTTCTTAGTTTTAGACTTAAAGTCGAATTTCTTGTAAATTGTATGTCAATTGCGGTAGCACTGTTTTGCTTTAGCCGCAAAACATCGATTTTACTGATTTGATCTAAAGTCAAACTTTCATATAATTTCAGGATTAACAAATTAATATAACCGAAAAAATTGCACTTTCTTAGATTAGACTTAAAGCCGATTTTCTTGTAAATTGTATGTCAATTGCGTGAGCATTGTACCGCTCAAGCCGAAAAACATGAATTTTACTGATTTGAACGAAAGTCAAATTATGTTGTTATTGCAGGATTAACAAATTAATATTACCGCAAAAGTTGCACTTTCTTAGTTGTAGACTTAAAGTCGATTTTCTTGTAAATTCTATGTCAATTGCGGTAGCACTGTACTGCTTAAGCCGAAAAACATCGATTTTACTGATTTGATCAAAAGTCAAACTTTCATATAATTTCAGGATTAACAAATTAATATAACCGAAAAAATTGCACTTTCTTAGGTTTAGACTTAAAGCCGATTTTCTTGTAAATTGTATGTCAGTTGCGTGAGCACTGTAAAGCTTAAGCCGAAAAACATGAATTTTACTAATTTGAGCGAAAGTCAAATTATATTGTTATTGCAGGATTAACAAATTAATATTACCGAAAAAGTTGCACTTTCTTAGGTTTAGACTTAAAGTCGATTTTCTTGTAAATTGTATGTTAATTTCGGTAGGACTGTACCGCTTAAGCCGAAAAACATGAATTTTATTGATTTGAGCGAAAGTCCAATAATATTGCTATTGCAGAGTTGACAAATTAATATAACCGAAAAAATTGCACTTTCTTAGATGTAGACTTAAAGCCGATTTTCTTGTAAAATGTATATCAGTTGCTTGAGGACTGTACTGCTTATGCCGAAAAACATCAATTTTACTGGTTTGAGCGAAAGTCAAATTATATTGTTATTGCAGAATTGACATATTCATATAACCGAAAAAGTTGCACTTTCTTAGGTTTAGTCTCAAAACCGATTTTCTTGTAAATTGTATGTCAATTGCGGTAGCACTGTACTGCTTAAGCCGAAAAACATCGATTTTACTGATTTGATCAAAAGTCAAACTTTCATATAATTTCAGGATTAACAAATTAATATAACCGAAAAAATTGCACTTTCTTAGGTTTAGACTTAAAGCCGATTTTCTTGTAAAATGTATATCAGTTGCTTGAGGACTGTACTGCTTAAGCCGAAAAACATCAATTTTACTGGTTTGAGCGAAAGTCAAATTATATTGTTATTGCAGAATTCACATATTCATATAATCGAAAAAATTGCACTTTCTTAGTTTTAGACTTAAAGTCAATTTTCTTTTAAATTGTATGTCAATTGCGTGAGCACTGTACCGCTTAAGCCGAAAAACATCAATTTTACTGGTTTGAGCGAAAGTCAAATTATATTGTTATTGCAGAATTCACATATTCATATAACCGAAAAAATTGCACTTTCTTAAATTTAAACTTAAAGCCGATTTTCTTGTAAATTGTATGTCAGTTGCGTGAGCACTGTACCGCTTAAGCCGAAAAACATGAATTTTACTGATTTGAGCTAAAGTCAAATTATATTGTTATTGCAGGATTAACAAATTAATATTACCGAAAAAGTTGCACTTTCTTAGGTTTAGACTTAAAGTCGATTTTCTTGTAAATTGTATGTCAATTGCGGTAGCACTGTACTGCTTAAGCCGCAAAACATCGATTTTACTGATTTGATCTAAAGTCAAACTTTCATATAATTTCAGGATTAACAAATTAATATAACCGAAAAAATTGCACTTTCTTAGATTAGACTTAAAGCCGATTTTCTTGTAAATTGTATGTCAGTTGCGTGAGCACTGTACCGCTTAAGCCGAAAAACATGATTTTTACTGATTTGCGCGAAAGTCAAATTATATTGTTATTGCAGGATTAACTAATTAATATTAACGAAAAAGTTGCACTTTCTTAGGTTTAGACTTAAAGTCGATTTTCTTGTTAATTGTATGTCAAATTCGGTAGCACTGTACTGCTTAAGCCGCAAACCATCGATTTTACTGATTTGCTCTAAAGCCAAACTTTCATATTATTTCAGGATTAACAAATTAATATTACCGAAAAATTTGCACTTTCTTAGATTTAGAATTAAAGCCGATTTTCTTGTAAATTGTATGTCAGTTGCGTGGGCACTGTACTGCTTAAGCCGAAAAAGATCAATTTTACTGATTTGAGCGAAAGTTAAATTATATTGTTATTGCAGAATTGACATATTCATATAACCGAAAAAATTGCACTTTCTTAGTTTCAGACTTAAAGTCGATTTTCTTGTAAACTGTATGCCAATTGCGTGAGCACTGTACTGCTTTAGCCGAAAAACATGAATTTTACTGATTTGAGCGAAAGTTAAATTATATTGTTATTGCAGAATTGACATATTCATATAACCGAAAAAATTGCACTGTGTTACTTTCTTAGATTTAGACTTAAAGCCGATTTTCTTGTAAATTGTATGTCAGTTGCGTGAGCACTGTACCGCTTAAGCCGAAAAACATGAATTTTACTGATTTTAGCGAAAGTCAAATTATATTGTTGTTGCAGAATTGATATATTCTTATAATCGAAAAAAATTGCACTTTCTTGGTTTAGACTTAAAGAAGATTTTCTTGTAAATTGTATGTCAATTGCGTGAGCACTGTACCGCTTAAGCCGAAAAACATGAATTTTACTGATTTGAGCGAAAGTAAAACTATAATGTTATGGCAGGATTAACAAATTAATATAAAGAACAGAAAAGAAAAAATTTAACTTTCTTAGATTTTTACTTAAAGCCGATTTTCCTTGTAAATTGTATGTCAACTGCGGAAGCACTGTACCGCTTAAGCCGCAAACCATCGATTTTACTGATTTGCTCTAAAGTCAAACTTTCATATAATTTCAGGATTAACAAATTAATATAACCGAAAAATTTGCACTTTCTTAGATTTAGACTTAAAGTCGATTTTCTTGTAAATTGTATGTTAATTACTTGAGCGCTGTAGAGCTTAGGCCGAAGAACATCAATTTTACTGATTTGCGCTTAAAGCAAACTTTCATTTTATTTTAGGGTTAACAATTGTACGTTAATTACTTGATCGCTAAACCGCTTAAGCCGAAATGTTATTTCAGGATTAACAAATTAATATAACCGAAAAAATTGCACTTTCTTAGGTTTAAAATATAAGTCCATTTTCTTGTAAATTGTATGTCAACTGCGGTAGCACTGTACTGCTTAAGCCGCAAAACATCGATTTTACTGATTTGATCTAAAGTCAAACTTTCATATAATTTCAGGATTAACAAATTAATATAACCGAAAAAATTGCACTTTCTTAGATTTAGACTTAAAGTCGATTTTCTTGTAAATTGTATGTCAATTGCATGAGCACTGTACCGCTTAAGCCGAAAAACATCAATTTTACTGGTTTGAGCGAAAGTCAAATTATATTGTTATTGCAGAATTGACATATTCATATAACCGAAAGAATTGCACTTTCTTAGGTTTAGACTTAAAGTCGATTTTTTTGTAAATTGTATGTCAATTGTGGTAGCACTGTACTGCTTAAGCCGCAAAACATCGATTTTACTGATTTGATCTAAAGTCAAACTTTCATATAATTTCAGGATTAACAAATTAATATAACCGAAAAAATTGCACTTTCTTAGATTAGACTTAAAGCCGATTTTCTTGTAAATTTTATATCAATTGCGGTAGCACTGTACTGCTTAAGCCGCAAAACATCTATTTTACTGATTTGATCTAAAGTCAAACTTTCATATAATTTCAGGCTTAACAAATTAATATAGCCGGAAAAAGTGCACTTTCTTAGATTAAGATTTTAAGCCGATTTTCTTGTAAATTGTATATCAGTTGCGTGAGCGCTGTACTGCTTAAGCCGTAAAACTTCAATTTTACTGATTTGAGCGAAAGTCAAATTATGTTGTTATTGCAGGATTAACAAATTAGTATTACCGCAAAAGTTGCACTTTCTTAGTTTTAGACTTAAAGTCGATTTTCTTGTAAATTGTATATCAATTGCGGTAGCACTGTACTGCTTAAGCCGCAAAACATCCATTTTACTGATTTGATGTAAAGTCAAACTTTCATATAATTTCAGGCTTAGCAAATTAATATAACCGGAAAAAGTGCACTTTCTTAGATTAAGACTTTAAGCCGATTTTCTTGTAAATTGTATATCAGTTGCGTGAGCGCTGTACTGCTTAAGCCGTAAAACATCAATTTTACTGGCTTGAGCGAAAGTCAAATTATATTGTTATTGCAGAATTGACATAACCGAAAAAATTGCACTTTTTTAGATTTAGACTTAAAGCCGATTTTCTTGTAAATTGTATGTTAATTACTTGAGCGCTGTACCGCTTAGGCCGAAAAACATTAATTTTACTGGTTTGAGCGAAAGTCAAATTATATTGTTATTGCAGAATTGACATATTCATATAACCGAAAAAATTGCACTTTCTTAGTTTCAGACTTAAAGTCGATTTTCTTGTAAATTGTATTTCAGTTGCGTGAGCACTGTACCGCATAAGCCGAAAAACATCAATTTTACTGATTTGCGCGAAAGTAAAATTATATTGTTATTGCATGATTAACAAATTAATATAACCGGAAAAAGTGCACTTTCTTAGATTAAGACTTTAAGCCGATTTTCTTGTAAATTGTATATCAGTTGCGTGAGCGCTGTACTGCTTAAGCCGTAAAACATCAATTTTACTGGCTTGAGCGAAAGTCAAATTATATTGTTATTGCAGAATTGACATAACCGAAAAAATTGCACTTTTTTAGATTTAGACTTAAAGCCGATTTTCTTGTAAATTGTATGTTAATTACTTGAGCGCTGTACCGCTTAGGCCGAAAAACATTAATTTTACTGGTTTGAGCGAAAGTCAAATTATATTGTTATTGCAGAATTGACATATTCATATAACCGAAAAAATTGCACTTTCTTAGTTTCAGACTTAAAGTCGATTTTCTTGTAAATTGTATTTCAGTTGCGTGAGCACTGTACCGCTTAAGCCGAAAAACATGAATTTTACTGATTTTAGCGAAAGTCAAATTATATTGTTGTTGCAGAATTGATATATTCTTATAATCGAAAAAAATTGCACTTTCTTGGTTTAGACTTAAAGAAGATTTTCTTGTAAATTGTATGTCAATTGCGTGAGCACTGTACCGCTTAAGCCGAAAAACATGAATTTTACTGATTTGAGCGAAAGTAAAACTATAATGTTATGGCAGGATTAACAAATTAATATAAAGAACAGAAAAGAAAAAATTTAACTTTCTTAGATTTTTACTTAAAGTCGATTTTCTTGTAAATTTTATATCAATTGCGGTAGCACTGTACTGCTTAAGCCGCAAAACATCGATTTTACTGATTTGATCTAAAGTCAAACTTTCATTTAATTTCAGGATTAACAAATTAATATAACCGAAAAAATTGCACTTTCTTAGATTAGACTTAAAGCCGATTTTCTTGTAAATTGTATGTCAGTTGCGTGAGCACTGTACCGCTTAAGCCGAAAAACATCAATTTTACTGGTTTGAGCGAAAGTCAAATTATATTGTTATTGCAGAATTGACATATTCATATAACCGAAAAAATTGCACTTTCTTAGATTTAGACTTAAAGCCGATTTTCTTGTAAATTGTATGTCAACTGCGGTAGCACTGTACTGCTTAAGCCGAAAAACATGAATTTTACTGATTTGAGCGAAAGTCAAATTATGTTGTTATTGCAGGATTAACAAATTAGTATTACCGCAAAAGTTGCACTTTCTTAGTTTTAGACTTAAAGGCGATTTTCTTTTAAATTGTATATCAATTGCGGTAGCACTGTACTGCTTAAGCCGCAAAACATCCATTTTACTGATTTGATCTAAAGTCAAACTTTCATATAATTTCAGGCTTAACAAATTAATATAACCGGAAAAAGTGCACTTTCTTAGATTAAGACTTTAGATTAAGACTTAAAGCCGATTTTCTGGTAAATTGTATATCAGTTGCGTGAGCGCTGTACTGCTTAAGCCGAAAAACATCAATTTTACTGGTTTGAGCGAAAGTCAAATTATATTGTTATTGTAGAATTGACATAACCGAAAAAATTGCACTTTTTTAGATTTAGACTTAAAGCCGATTTTCTTGTAAATTGTATGTTAAATACTTGTGCGCTGTACCGCTTAGGCCGAAACACATCAATTTTACTGATTTGATCTAAAGTCAAACTTTCATATAATTTCAGCATTAACAAATTAATATAACCGAAAAAATTGCACTTTCTTAGATTAGACTTAAAGCCGATTTTCTTGTAAATTGTATATCAGTTGCGTGAGCGCTGTACTGCTTAAGCCGTAAAACATCAATTTTACTGGTTTGAGCGAAAGTCAAATTATATTGTTATTGCAGAATTGACATAACCGAAAAAATTGCACTTTTTTAGATTTAGACTTAAAGCCGATTTTCTTGTAAATTGTATGTTAATTACTTGAGCGCTGTAGCGCTTAGGCCGAAAAACATCAATTTTACTGGTTTGAGCGAAAATCAAATTATATTGTTATTGCAGAAATGACATATTCATATAACCGAAAAAATTACACTTTCTTAGTTTCAGACTTAAAATCGATTTTCTTGTAAATTCTATGTCAATTGCGGTAGCACTGTACTGCTTAAGCCGCAAAACATCGATTTTACTGATTTGATCTAAAGTCAAACTTTCATATAATTTCAGGATTAACAAATTAATATTACCGCAAAAGTTGCACTTTCTTAGTTGTAGACTTAAAGTCGATTTTCTTGTAAATTCTATGTCAATTGCGGTAGCACTGTACTGCTTAAGCCGCCAAACATCGATTTTACTGATTTGATCTAAAGTCAAACTTTCATATAATTTCAGAATTAACAAATTAATATAACCGAAAAAATTGCACTTTCTTAGGTTTAGACTTAAAGCCGATTTTCTTGTAAATTGTATGTCAGTTGCGTGAGCACTGTAAAGCTTAAGCCGAAAAACATGCATTTTACTAATTTGAGCGAAAGTCAAATTATATTGCTATTGCAGGATTAACAAATTAATATTACCGAAAAAGTTGCACTTTCTTAGGTTAGACTTAAAGTCGATTTTCTTGTAAATTGTATGTCAATTGCGGTAGGACTGTACCGCTTAAGCCAAAAAACATGAATTTTATTGATTTGAGCGAAAGTCCAATTATATTGCTATTGCAGAGTTGACAAATTAATATAACCGAAAAAATTGCACTTTCTGAGATGTAGACTTAAAGCCGATTTTCTTGTAAAATGTATATCAGTTGCTTGAGGACTGTACTGCTTAAGCCGAAAAACATCAATTTTACTGGTTTGAGCGAAAGTCAAATTATATTGTTATTGCAGAATTGACATATTCATATAACCGAAAAAGTTGCACTTTCTTAGGTTTAGTCTCAAAGCCGATTTTCTTGTAAATTGTATGTCAATTGCGGTAGCACTGTACTGCTTAAGCCGAAAAACATCGATTTTACTGATTTGATCAAAAGTCAAACTTTCATATAATTTCAGGATTAACAAATTAATATAACCGAAAAAATTGCACTTTCTTAGGTTTAGACTTAAAGCCGATTTTCTTGTAAATTGTATGTCAGTTGCGTGAGCACTGTAAAGCTTAAGCCGAAAAACATGAATTTTACTAATTTGAGCGAAAGTCAAATTATATTGCTATTGCAGGATTAACAAATAAATATTACCGCAAAAGTTGCACTTTCTTAGTTTTAGACTTAAAGTCGAATTTCTTGTAAATTGTATGTCAATTGCGGTAGCACTGTTTTGCTTTAGCCGCAAAACATCGATTTTACTGATTTGATCTAAAGTCAAACTTTCATATAATTTCAGGATTAACAAATTAATATAACCGAAAAAATTGCACTTTCTTAGATTAGACTTAAAGCCGATTTTCTTGTAAATTGTATGTCAATTGCGTGAGCATTGTACCGCTCAAGCCGAAAAACATGAATTTTACTGATTTGAACGAAAGTCAAATTATGTTGTTATTGCAGGATTAACAAATTAATATTACCGCAAAAGTTGCACTTTCTTAGTTGTAGACTTAAAGTCGATTTTCTTGTAAATTCTATGTCAATTGCGGTAGCACTGAAAAACATGAATTTTACTAATTTGAGCGAAAGTCAAATTATATTGTTATTGCAGGATTAACAAATTAATATTACCGAAAAAGTTGCACTTTCTTAGGTTTAGACTTAAAGTCGATTTTCTTGTAAATTGTATGTCAATTGCGGTAGGACTGTACCGCTTAAGCCGAAAAACATGAATTTTATTGATTTGAGCGAAAGTCCAATTATATTGCTATTGCAGAGTTGACAAATTAATATAACCGAAAAAATTGCACTTTCTTAGATGTAGACTTAAAGCCGATTTTCTTGTAAAATGTATATCAGTTGCTTGAGGACTGTACTGCTTAAGCCGAAAAACATCAATTTTACTGGTTTGAGCGAAAGTCAAATTATATTGTTATTGCAGAATTGACATATTCATATAACCGAAAAGTTGCACTTTCTTAGGTTTAGTCTCAAAGCCGATTTTCTTGTAAATTGTATGTCAATTGCGGTAGCACTGTACTGCTTAAGCCGAAAAACATCGATTTTACTGATTTGATCAAAAGTCAAACTTTCATATAATTTCAGGATTAACAAATTAATATAACCGAAAAAATTGCACTTTCTTAGGTTTAGACTTAAAGCCGATTTTCTTGTAAATTGTATGTCAGTTGCGTGAGCACTGTAAAGCTTAAGCCGAAAAACATGAATTTTACTAATTTGAGCGAAAGTCAAATTATATTGCTATTGCAGGATTAGCAAATAAATATTACCGCAAAAGTTGCACTTTCTTAGGTTTAGACTTAAAGTCGATTTTCTTGTAAATTGTATGTCAAATTCGGTAGCACTGTACTGCTTAAGCCGCAATTCATCGATTTTACTGATTTGCTCTAAAGTCAAACTTTCATATAATTTTAGGATTAACAAATTAATATAACCGAAAAAATTGCACTTTCTTAGATTTAGACTTAAAGTCGATTTTCTTGTAAATTGTATGTTAATTACTTGATCGCTGTACCGCCTAAGCCGAAATGTTATTCCAGGATTAACAAATTAAAATAACCGAAAAAATTGCAATTTCTTAGGTTTAAAATTTAAGTCCATTTTCTTGTAAATTGTATGTCAACTGCGGTAGCACTGTACTGCTTAAGCCGCAAAACATCGATTTTACTGATTTGATCTAAAGTCAAACTTTCATATAATTTCAGGATTAACAAATTAATATAACCAGAAAAATTGCACTTTCTTAGATTTAGACTTAAAGCCGATTTTCTTGTATATTGTATATCAGTTGCGTGAGCACTGTACTGCCTAAGCCGAAAAACATCAATTTTACTGGTTTGAGCGAAAGTCAAATTATATTGTTATTGCAGAATTGACATATTCATATAACCGAAAAAATTGCACTTTCTTAGATTTAGATTTAAAGCCGATTTTCTTGTATATTGTATATCAGTTGCGTGAGCACTGTACTGCTTAAGCCGAAAAACATCAATTTTACTGGTTTGAGCGAAAGTCAAATTATATTGTTATTGCAGAATTGACATATTCATATAACCGAAAAAATTTCACTTTCTTAGTTTTAGACTTAAACTCAATTTTCTTTTAAATTGTATGTCAATTGCGTGAGCACTGTACCGCTTAAGCCGAAAAACATCAATTTTACTGGTTTGAGCGAAAGTCAAATTATATTGTTATTGCAGAATTCACATATTCGTATAACCGAAAAAATTGCACTTTCTTAGTTTTAGACTTAAAGTCAATTTTCTTTTAAATTGTATGTCAATTGCGTGAGCACTGTACCGCTTAAGCCGAAAAACATGAATTTTACTGATTTGAGCTAAAGTCAAATTATATTGTTATTGCAGGATTAACAAATTAATATTACCGAAAAAGTTGCACTTTCTTAGGTTTAGACTTAAAGTCGATTTTCTTGTAAATTGCATGTCAATTGCGGTAGCACTGTACTGCTTAAGCCGCAAAACATCGATTTTACTGATTTGATCTAAAGTCAAACTTTCATATAATTTCAGGATTAACAAATTAATATAACCGAAAAAATTGCACTTTCTTAGATTAGACTTAAAGCCGATTTTCTTGTAAATTGTATGTCAGTTGCGTGAGCATTGTACCGCTTTAGCCGAAAAACATGATTTTTACTGATTTGAGCGAAAGTCAAATTATATTGTTATTGCAGGATTAACAAATTAATTTTAACGAAAAAGTTGCACTTTCTTAGGTTTAGACTTAAAGTCGATTTTCTTGTAAATTGTATGTCAGTTGCGTGAGCACTGTACCGCTTAAGCCGAAAAACATGATTTTTACTGATTTGAGCGAAAGTCAAATTATATTGTTATTGCAGAATTGACATATTCATATAACCGAAAAAATTGCACTTTCTTAGGTTTAGACTTAAAGTCGATTTTTTTGTAAATTGTATGTCAATTGCGGTAGCACTGTACTGCTTAAGCCGCAAAACATTGATTTTACTGATTTGATCTAAAGTCAAACTTTCATATAATTTCAGGATTAACAAATTAACATAACCGAAAAAATTGCACTTTCTTAGATTAGACTTAAAGCCGATTTTCTTGTAAATTGTATGTCAGTTGCGTGAGCACTGTACCGCTTAAGCCGAAAACCATGATTTTTACTGATTTGAGCGAAAGTCAAATTATATTTTTATTGCAGAATTGACATATTCATATAACCGAAAAAATTGCACTTTCTTAGGTTTAGACTTAAAGTCGATTTTTTTGTAAATTGTATGTCAATTGCGGTAGCACTGTACTGCTTAAGCCGCAAAACATCGATTTTACTGATTTGATCTAAAGTCAAACTTTCATATAATTTCAGGATTAACAAATTAATATAACCGAAAAAATTGCACTTTCTTAGATTAGACTTAAAGCCGATTTTCTTGTAAATTGTATGTCAGTTGCGTGAGCATTGTACCGCTTAAGCCGAAAAACATGATTTTTACTGATTTGAGCGAAAGTCAAATTATATTGTTATTGCAGGATTAACAAATTAATATTAACGAAAAAGTTGCACTTTCTTAGGTTTAGACTTAAAGTCGATTTTCTTGTAAATTGTATGTCAAATTCGGTAGCACTGTACTGCTTAAGCCGCAAACCATCGATTTTACTGATTTGCTCTAAAGTCAAACTTTCATATAATTTCAGGATTAACAAATTAATATAACCGAAAAAATTGCACTTTCTTAGATTTAGACTTAAAGTCGATTTTCTTGTAAATTGTATGTCAATTGCATGAGCACTGTACCGCTTAAGCCGAAAAACATCAATTTTACTGGTTTGAGCGAAAATCAAATTATATTGTTATTGCAGAATTGACATATTCATATAACCGAAAAAATAGCACTTTCTTAAATTTAAACTTAAAGCCGATTTTCTTGTAAATTGTATGTCAGTTGCGGTAGCACTGTACTGCTTAAGCCGCAAAACATCGATTTTACTGATTTGATCTAAAGTCAAACTTTCATATAATTTCAGGATTAACAAATTAATATAACCGAAAAAATTGCACTTTCTTAGATTTAGACTTAAAGTCGATTTTCTTGTAAATTGTATGTCAATTGCAGGAGCACTGTACCGCTTAAGCCGAAAAACATCAATTTTACTGGTTTGAGCGAAAGTCAAATTATATTGTTATTGCAGAATTGACATATTCATATAACCGAAAAAATTGCACTTTCTTAGGTTTAGACTTAAAGTCGATTTTTTTGTAAATTGTATGTCAATTGCGGTAGCACTGTACTGCTTAAGCCGCAAAACATCGATTTTACTGATTTGATCTAAATTCAAACTTTTATATAATTTCAGGATTAACAAATTAATATAACCGAAAAAATTGCACTTTCTTAGATTAGACTTAAAGCCGATTTTCTTGTAAATTGTATGTCAGTTGCGTGAGCATTGTACCGCTTAAGCCGAAAAACATGATTTTTACTGATTTGAGCGAAAGTCAAATTATATTGTTATTGCAGGATTAACAAATTAATATTAACGAAAAAGTTGCACTTTCTTAGGTTTAGACTTAAAGTCGATTTTCTTGTAAATTGTATGTCAAATTCGGTAGCACTGTACTGCTTAAGCCGCAATTCATCGATTTTACTGATTTGCTCTAAAGTCAAACTTTCATATAATTTTAGGATTAACAAATTAATATAACCGAAAAAATTGCACTTTCTTAGATTTAGACTTAAAGTCGATTTTCTTGTAAATTGTATGTTAATTACTTGATCGCTGTACCGCCTAAGCCGAAATGTTATTCCAGGATTAACAAATTTAAATAACCGAAAAAATTGCAATTTCTTAGGTTTAAAATTTAAGTCCATTTTCTTGTAAATTGTATGTCAACTGCGGTAGCACTGTACTGCTTAAGCCGCAAAACATCGATTTTACTGATTTGATCTAAAGTCAAACTTTCATATAATTTCAGGATTAACAAATTAATATAACCAGAAAAATTGCACTTTCTTAGATTTAGACTTAAAGCCGATTTTCTTGTATATTGTATATCAGTTGCGTGAGCACTGTACTGCCTAAGCCGAAAAACATCAATTTTACTGGTTTGAGCGAAAGTCAAATTATATTGTTATTGCAGAATTGACATATTCATATAACCGAAAAAATTGCACTTTCTTAGATTTAGATTTAAAGCCGATTTTCTTGTATATTGTATATCAGTTGCGTGAGCACTGTACTGCTTAAGCCGAAAAACATCAATTTTACTGGTTTGAGCGAAAGTCAAATTATATTGTTATTGCAGAATTGACATATTCATATAACCGAAAAAATTTCACTTTCTTAGTTTTAGACTTAAACTCAATTTTCTTTTAAATTGTATGTCAATTGCGTGAGCACTGTACCGCTTAAGCCGAAAAACATCAATTTTACTGGTTTGAGCGAAAGTCAAATTATATTGTTATTGCAGAATTCACATATTCGTATAACCGAAAAAATTGCACTTTCTTAGTTTTAGACTTAAAGTCAATTTTCTTTTAAATTGTATGTCAATTGCGTGAGCACTGTACCGCTTAAGCCGAAAAACATGAATTTTACTGATTTGAGCTAAAGTCAAATTATATTGTTATTGCAGGATTAACAAATTAATATTACCGAAAAAGTTGCACTTTCTTAGGTTTAGACTTAAAGTCGATTTTCTTGTAAATTGCATGTCAATTGCGGTAGCACTGTACTGCTTAAGCCGCAAAACATCGATTTTACTGATTTGATCTAAAGTCAAACTTTCATATAATTTCAGGATTAACAAATTAATATAACCGAAAAAATTGCACTTTCTTAGATTTAGACTTAAAGTCGATTTTCTTGTAAATTGTATGTCAATTGCATGATCACTGTACCGCTTAAGCCGAAAAACATCAATTTTACTGGTTTGAGCGAAAGTCAAATTATATTGTTATTGCAGAATTGACATATTCATATAACCGAAAAAATTGCACTTTCTTAGGTTTAGACTTAAAGTCGATTTTTTTGCAAATTGTATGTCAATTGCGGTAGCACTGTACTGCTTAAGCCGCAAAACATCGATTTTACTGATTTGATCTAAAGTCAAACTTTCATATAATTTCAGGATTAACAAATTAATATAACCGAAAAAATTGCACTTTCTTAGATTAGACTTAAAGCCGATTTTCTTGTAAATTGTATGTCAGTTGCGTGAGCACTGTACCGCTTAAGCCGAAAAACATGATTTTTACTGATTTGAGCGAAAGTCAAATTATATTGTTATTGCAGGATTAACAAATTAATATTAACGAAAAAGTTGCACTTTCTTAGGTTTAGACTTAAAGTCGATTTTCTTGTTAATTGTATGTCAAATTCGGTAGCACTGTACTGCTTAAGCCGCAAACCATCGATTTTACTGATTTGCTCTAAAGCCAAACTTTCATATTATTTCAGGATTAACAAATTAATATTACCGAAAAATTTGCACTTTCTTAGATTTAGAATTAAAGCCGATTTTCTTGTAAATTGTATGTCAGTTGCGTGGGCACTGTACTGCTTAAGCCGAAAAAGATCAATTTTACTGATTTGAGCGAAAGTTAAATTATATTGTTATTGCAGAATTGACATATTCATATAACCGAAAAAATTGCACTTTCTTAGTTTCAGACTTAAAGTCGATTTTCTTGTAAACTGTATGCCAATTGCGTGAGCACTGTACTGCTTTAGCCGAAAAACATGAATTTTACTGATTTGAGCGAAAGTTAAATTATATTGTTATTGCAGAATTGACATATTCATATAACCGAAAAAATTGCACTATGTTACTTTCTTAGATTTAGACTTAAAGCCGATTTTCTTGTAAATTGTATGTCAGTTGCGTGAGCACTGTACCGCTTAAGCCGAAAAACATGAATTTTACTGATTTTAGCGAAAGTCAAATTATATTGTTGTTGCAGAATTGATATATTCTTATAATCGAAAAAAATTGCACTTTCTTGGTTTAGACTTAAAGAAGATTTTCTTGTAAATTGTATGTCAATTGCGTGAGCACTGTACCGCTTAAGCCGAAAAACATGAATTTTACTGATTTGAGCGAAAGTAAAACTATAATGTTATGGCAGGATTAACAAATTAATATAAAGAACAGAAAAGAAAAAATTTAACTTTCTTAGATTTTTACTTAAAGCCGATTTTCCTTGTAAATTGTATGTCAACTGCGGAAGCACTGTACCGCTTAAGCCGCAAACCATCGATTTTACTGATTTGCTCTAAAGTCAAACTTTCATATAATTTCAGGATTAACAAATTAATATAACCGAAAAATTTGCACTTTCTTAGATTTAGACTTAAAGTCGATTTTCTTGTAAATTGTATGTTAATTACTTGAGCGCTGTAGAGCTTAGGCCGAAGAACATCAATTTTACTGATTTGCGCTTAAAGCAAACTTTCATTTTATTTTAGGGTTAACAATTGTACGTTAATTACTTGATCGCTAAACCGCTTAAGCCGAAATGTTATTTCAGGATTAACAAATTAATATAACCGAAAAAATTGCACTTTCTTAGGTTTAAAATATAAGTCCATTTTCTTGTAAATTGTATGTCAACTGCGGTAGCACTGTACTGCTTAAGCCGCAAAACATCGATTTTACTGATTTGATCTAAAGTCAAACTTTCATATAATTTCAGGATTAACAAATTAATATAACCGAAAAAATTGCACTTTCTTAGATTTAGACTTAAAGTCGATTTTCTTGTAAATTGTATGTCAATTGCATGAGCACTGTACCGCTTAAGCCGAAAAACATCAATTTTACTGGTTTGAGCGAAAGTCAAATTATATTGTTATTGCAGAATTGACATATTCATATAACCGAAAAAATTGCACTTTCTTAGGTTTAGACTTAAAGTCGATTTTTTTGTAAATTGTATGTCAATTGCGGTAGCACTGTACTGCTTAAGCCGCAAAACATCGATTTTACTGATTTGATCTAAAGTCAAACTTTCATATAATTTCAGGATTAACAAATTAATATAACCGAAAAAATTGCATTTTCTTAGATTAGACTTAAAGCCGATTTTCTTGTAAATTGTATGTCAGTTGCGTGAGCACTGTACCGCTTAAGCCGAAAAACATGATTTTTACTGATTTGAGCGAAAGTCAAATTATATTGTTATTGCAGAATTGACATATTCATATAACCGAAAAAATTGCACTTTCTTAGGTTTAGACTTAAAGTCGATTTTTTTGTAAATTGTATGTCAATTGCGGTAGCACTGTACTGCTTAAGCCGCAAAACATCGATTTTACTGATTTGATCTAAAGTCAAACTTTCATATAATTTCAGGATTAACAAATTAATATAACCGAAAAAATTGCACTTTCTTAGATTTAGACTTAAAGCCGATTTTCTTGTAAATTGTATGTCAATTGCATGAGCACTGTACCGCTTAAGCCGAAAAACATCAATTTTACTGATTTGAGCGAAAGTCAAATTATATTGTTATTGCAGGATTAACAAATTAATATTAACGAAAAAGTTGCACTTTCTTAGGTTTAGACTTAAAGTCGATTTTCTTGTAAATTGTATGTCAAATTCGGTAGCACTGTACTGCTTAAGCCGCAAACCATCGATTTTACTGATTTGCTCTAAAGCCAAACTTTCATATTATTTCAGGATTAACAAATTAATATTACCGAAAAATTTGCACTTTCTTAGATTTAGAATTAAAGCCGATTTTCTTGTAAATTGTATGTCAGTTGCGTGGGCACTGTACTGCTTAAGCCAAAAAAGATCAATTTTACTGGTTTGAGCGAAAGTCAAATTATATTGTTATTGCAGAATTGAAATATTCATATAACCGAAAAAATAGCACTTTCTTAGTTTCAGACTTAAAGTCGATTTTCTTGTAAACTGTATGCCAATTGCGTGAGCACTGTACTGCTTTAGCCGAAAAACATGAATTTTACTGATTTGAGCGAAAGTTAAATTATATTGTTATTGCAGAATTGACATATTCATATAACCGAAAAAATTGCACTATGTTACTTTCTTAGATTTAGACTTAAAGCCGATTTTCTTGTAAATTGTATGTCAGTTGCGTGAGCACTGTACCGCTTTAGCCGAAAAACATGAATTTTACCGATTTTAGCGAAAGTCAAATTATATTGTTGTTGCAGAATTGATATATTCTTATAACCGAAAAAAATTGCACTTTCTTAGGTTTAGACTTAAAGAAGATTTTCTTGTAAATTGTATGTCAATTGCGTGAGCACTGTACCGCTTAAGCCGAAAAACATGAATTTTACTGATTTGAGCGAAAGTAAAACTATAATGTTATAGCAGGATTAACAAATTAATATAAAGAACAGAAAAGAAAAAATTTAACTTTCTTAGATTTTTACTTAAAGCCGATTTTCCTTGTAAATTGTATGTCAACTGCGGAAGCACTGTACCGCTTAAGCCGCAAACCATCGATTTTACTGATTTGCTCTAAAGTCAAACTTTCATATAATTTCAGGATTAACAAATTAATATAACCGAAAAATTTGCACTTTCTTAGATTTAGACTTAAAGTCGATTTTCTTGTAAATTGTATGTTAATTACTTGAGCGCTGTAGAGCTTAGGCCGAAGAACATCAATTTTACTGATTTGCGCTTAAAGCAAACTTTCATTTTATTTTAGGATTAACAATTGTACGTTAATTACTTGATCGCTGTACCGCTTAAGCCGAAATGTTATTTCAGGATTAACAAATTAATATAACCGAAAAAATTGCACTTTCTTAGGTTTAAAATATAAGTCCATTTTCTTGTAAATTGTATGTCAACTGCGGTAGCACTGTACTGCTTAAGCCGCAAAACATCGATTTTACTGATTTGATCTAAAGTCAAACTTTCATTTAATTTCAGGATTAACAAATTAATATAACCGAAAAAATTGCACTTTCTTAGATTAGACTTAAAGCCGATTTTCTTGTAAATTGTATGTCAGTTGCGTGAGCACTGTACCGCTTAAGCCGAAAAACATCAATTTTACTGGTTTGAGCGAAAGTCAAATTATATTGTTATTGCAGAATTGACATATTCATATAACCGAAAAAATTGCACTTTCTTAGATTTAGACTTAAAGCCGATTTTCTTGTATATTGTATATCAGTTGCGTGAGCACTGTACTGCTTAAGCCGAAAAACATCAATTTTACTGGTTTGAGCGAAAGTCAATTTATATTGTTATTGCAGAATTGACATATTCTAATAACCGAAAAAATTGCACTTTCTTAGTTTTAGACTTTAAGTCAATTTTCTTTTAAATTGTATGTCAATTGCGTGAGCACTGTACCGCTTAAGCCGAAAAACATCAATTTTACTGGTTTGAGCGAAAGTCAAATTATATTGTTATTGCAGAATTCACATATTCATATAACCGAAAAAATTGCACTTTCTTAGTTTTAGACTTAAAGTCAATTTTCTTTTAAATTGTATGTCAATTGCGTGAGCACTGTACCGCTTAAGCCGAAAAACATCAATTTTACTGGTTTGAGCGAAAGTCAAATTATATTGTTATTGCAGAATTCACATATTCATATAACCGAAAAAATTGCACTTTCTTAAATTTAAACTTAAAGCCGATTTTCTTGTAAATTGTATGTCAATTGCGGTAGCACTGTACTGCTTAAGCCGCAAAACATCGATTTTACTGATTTGATCTAAAGTCAAACTTTCATATAATTTCAGGATTAACAAATTAATATAACCGAAAAAATTGCACTTTCTTAGATTAGACTTAAAGCCGATTTTCTTGTAAATTGTATGTCAGTTGCGTGAGCATTGTACCGCTTAAGCCGAAAAACATGATTTTTACTGATTTGAGCGAAAGTGAAATTATATTGTTATTGCAGGATTAACAAATTAATATTAACGAAAAAGTTGCACTTTCTTAGGTTTAGACTTAAAGTCGATTTTCTTGTAAATTGTATGTCAGTTGCGTGAGCACTGTACCGCTTAAGCCGAAAAACATGATTTTTACTGATTTGAGCGAAAGTCAAATTATATTGTTATTGCAGAATTGACATATTCATATAACCGAAAAAATTGCACTTTCTTAGGTTTAGACTTAAAGTCGATTTTTTTGTAAATTGTATGTCAATTGCGGTAGCACTGTACTGCTTAAGCCGCAAAACATCGATTTTACTGATTTGATCTAAAGTCAAACTTTCATATAATTTCAGGATTAACAAATTAACATAACCGAAAAAATTGCACTTTCTTAGATTAGACTTAAAGCCGATTTTCTTGTAAATTGTATGTCAGTTGCGTGAGCACTGTACCGCTTAAGCCGAAAAACATGATTTTTACTGATTTGAGCGAAAGTCAAATTATATTGTTATTGCAGAATTGACATATTCATATAACCGAAAAAATTGCACTTTCTTAGGTTTAGACTTAAAGTCGATTTTTTTGTAAATTGTATGTCAATTGCGGTAGCACTGTACTGCTTAAGCCGCAAAACATCGATTTTACTGATTTGATCTAAAGTCAAACTTTCATATAATATCAGGATAAACAAATTAATGTAACCGAAAAAATTGCACTTTCTTAGATTAGACTTAAAGCCGATTTTCTTGTAAATTGTATGTCAGTTGCGTGAGCATTGTACCGCTTAAGCCGAAAAACATGATTTTTACTGATTTGAGCGAAAGTCAAATTATATTGTTATTGCAGAATTGACATATTCATATAACCGAAAAAATTGCACTTTCTTAGGTTTAGACTTAAAGTCGATTTTTTTGTAAATTGTATGTCAATTGCGGTAGCACTGTACTGCTTAAGCCGCAAAACATCGATTTTACTGATTTGATCTAAAGTCAAACTTTCATATAATTTCAGGATTAACAAATTAATATAACCGAAAAAATTGCACTTTCTTAGATTAGACTTAAAGCCGATTTTCTTGTAAATTGTATGTCAGTTGCGTGAGCATTGTACCGCTTAAGCCGAAAAACATGATTTTTACTGATTTGAGCGAAAGTCAAATTATATTGTTATTGCAGGATTAACAAATTAATATTAACGAAAAAGTTGCACTTTCTTAGGTTTAGACTTAAAGTCGATTTTCTTGTAAATTGTATGTCAAATTCGGTAGCACTGTACTGCTTAAGCCGCAATCCATCGATTTTACTGATTTGCTCTAAAGTCAAACTTTCATATAATTTCAGGATTAACAAATTAATATAACCGAAAAAATTGCACTTTCTTAGATTTAGACTTAAAGTCGATTTTCTTGTAAATTGTATGTTAATTACTTGATCGCTGTACCGCCTAAGCCGAAATGTTATTGCAGGATTAACAAATTAATATTAACGAAAAAGTTGCACTTTCTTAGGTTTAGACTTAAAGTCGATTTTCTTGTAAATTGTATGTCAACTGCGGTAGCACTGTACTGCTTAAGCCGCAAAACATCGATTTTACTGATTTGATCTAAAGTCAAACTTTCATATAATTTCAGGATTAACAAATTAATATAACCAGAAAAATTGCACTTTCTTAGATTTAGACTTAAAGTCGATTTTCTTGTAAATTGTATGTCAATTGCATGAGCACTGTACCGCTTAAGCCGAAAAACATCAATTTTACTGGTTTGAGCGAAAGTCAAATTATATTGTTATTGCAGAATTGACATATTCATATAACCGAAAAAATTGCACTTTCTTAGGTTTAGACTTAAAGTCGATTTTTTTGTAAATTGTATGTCAATTGCGGTAGCACTGTACTGCTTAAGCCGCAATCCATCGATTTTACTGATTTGCTCTAAAGTCAAACTTTCATATAATTTCAGGATTAACAAATTAATATAACCGAAAAAATTGCACTTTCTTAGATTTAGACTTAAAGTCGATTTTCTTGTAAATTGTATGTTAATTACTTGATCGCTGTACCGCCTAAGCCGAAATGTTATTGCAGGATTAACAAATTAATATTAACGAAAAAGTTGCACTTTCTTAGGTTTAGACTTAAAGTCGATTTTCTTGTAAATTGTATGTCAAATTCGGTAGCACTGTACTGCTTAAGCCGCAAACCATCGATTTTACTGATTTGCTCTAAAGTCAAACTTTCATATAATTTCAGGATTAACAAATTAATATAACCGAAAAAATTGCACTTTCTTAGATTTAGACTTAAAGTCGATTTTCTTGTAAATTGTATGTCAATTGCATGAGCACTGTACCGCTTAAGCCGAAAAACATCAATTTTACTGGTTTGAGCGAAAGTCAAATTATATTGTTATTGCAGAATTGACATATTCATATAACCGAAAAAATTGCACTTTCTTAGGTTTAGACTTAAAGTCGATTTTTTTGTAAATTGTATGTCAATTGCGGTAGCACTGTACTGCTTAAGCCGCAAAACATCGATTTTACTGATTTGATCTAAAGTCAAACTTTCATATAATTTCAGGATTAACAAATTAATATAACCGAAAAAATTGCACTTTCTTAGATTAGACTTAAAGCCGATTTTCTTGTAAATTGTATGTCAGTTGCGTGAGCATTGTACCGCTTAAGCCGAAAAACATGATTTTTACTGATTTGAGCGAAAGTCAAATTATATTGTTATTGCAGGATTAACAAATTAATATTAACGAAAAAGTTGCACTTTCTTAGGTTTAGACTTAAAGTCGATTTTCTTGTAAATTGTATGTCAAATTCGGTAGCACTGTACTGCTTAAGCCGCAATCCATCGATTTTACTGATTTGCTCTAAAGTCAAACTTTCATATAATTTCAGGATTAACAAATTAATATAACCGAAAAAATTGCACTTTCTTAGATTTAGACTTAAAGTCGATTTTCTTGTAAATTGTATGTTAATTACTTGATCGCTGTACCGCCTAAGCCGAAATGTTATTGCAGGATTAACAAATTAATATTAACGAAAAAGTTGCACTTTCTTAGGTTTAGACTTAAAGTCGATTTTCTTGTAAATTGTATGTCAACTGCGGTAGCACTGTACTGCTTAAGCCGCAAAACATCGATTTTACTGATTTGATCTAAAGTCAAACTTTCATATAATTTCAGGATTAACAAATTAATATAACCAGAAAAATTGCACTTTCTTTGATTTAGACTTAAAGCCGATTTTCTTGTATATTGTATATCAGTTGCGTGAGCACTGTACTGCCTAAGCCGAAAAACATCAATTTTACTGGTTTGAGCGAAAGTCAAATTATATTGTTATTGCAGAATTGACATATTCATATAACCGAAAAAATTGCACTTTCTTAGATTTAGATTTAAAGCCGATTTTCTTGTATATTGTATATCAGTTGCGTGAGCACTGTACTGCTTAAGCCGAAAAACATCAATTTTACTGGTTTGAGCGAAAGTCAAATTATATTGTTATTGCAGAATTGACATATTCATATAACCGAAAAAATTGCACTTTCTTAGTTTTAGACTTAAACTCAATTTTCTTTTAAATTGTATGTCAATTGCGTGAGCACTGTACCGCTTAAGCCGAAAAACATCAATTTTACTGGTTTGAGCGAAAGTCAAATTATATTGTTATTGCAGAATTCACATATTCATATAATCGAAAAAATTGCACTTTCTTAGTTTTAGACTTAAAGTCAATTTTCTTTTAAATTGTATGTCAATTGCGTGAGCACTGTACCGCTTAAGCCGAAAAACATCAATTTTACTGGTTTGAGCGAAAGTCAAATTATATTGTTATTGCAGAATTCACATATTCATATAACCGAAAAAATTGCACTTTCTTAAATTTAAACTTAAAGCCGATTTTCTTGTAAATTGTATGTCAGTTGCGTGAGCACTGTACCGCTTAAGCCGAAAAACATGAATTTTACTGATTTGAGCTAAAGTCAAATTATATTGTTATTGCAGGATTAACAAATTAATATTACCGAAAAAGTTGCACTTTCTTAGGTTTAGACTTAAAGTCGATTTTCTTGTAAATTGTATGTCAATTGCGGTAGCACTGTACTGCTTAAGCCGCAAAACATCGATTTTACTGATTTGATCTAAAGTCAAACTTTCATATAATTTCAGGATTAACAAATTAATATAACCGAAAAAATTGCACTTTCTTAGATTTAGACTTAAAGTCGATTTTCTTGTAAATTGTATGTCAATTGCATGAGCACTGTACCGCTTAAGCCGAAAAACATCAATTTTACTGGTTTGAGCGAAAGTCAAATTATATTGTTATTGCAGAATTGACATATTCATATAACCGAAAAAATTGCACTTTCTTAGGTTTAGACTTAAAGTCGATTTTTTTGCAAATTGTATGTCAATTGCGGTAGCACTGTACTGCTTAAGCCGCAAAACATCGATTTTACTGATTTGATCTAAAGTCAAACTTTCATATAATTTCAGGATTAACAAATTAATATAACCGAAAAAATTGCACTTTCTTAGATTAGACTTAAAGCCGATTTTCTTGTAAATTGTATGTCAGTTGCGTGAGCACTGTACCGCTTAAGCCGAAAAACATGATTTTTACTGATTTGCGCGAAAGTCAAATTATATTGTTATTGCAGGATTAACAAATTAATATTAACGAAAAAGTTGCACTTTCTTAGGTTTAGACTTAAAGTCGATTTTCTTGTTAATTGTATGTCAAATTCGGTAGCACTGTACTGCTTAAGCCGCAAACCATCGATTTTACTGATTTGCTCTAAAGCCAAACTTTCATATTATTTCAGGATTAACAAATTAATATTACCGAAAAATTTGCACTTTCTTAGATTTAGAATTAAAGCCGATTTTCTTGTAAATTGTATGTCAGTTGCGTGGGCACTGTACTGCTTAAGCCGAAAAAGATCAATTTTACTGATTTGAGCGAAAGTTAAATTATATTGTTATTGCAGAATTGACATATTCATATAACCGAAAAAATTGCACTTTCTTAGTTTCAGACTTAAAGTCGATTTTCTTGTAAACTGTATGCCAATTGCGTGAGCACTGTACTGCTTTAGCCGAAAAACATGAATTTTACTGATTTGAGCGAAAGTTAAATTATATTGTTATTGCAGAATTGACATATTCATATAACCGAAAAAATTGCACTGTGTTACTTTCTTAGATTTAGACTTAAAGCCGATTTTCTTGTAAATTGTATGTCAGTTGCGTGAGCACTGTACCGCTTAAGCCGAAAAACATGAATTTTACTGATTTTAGCGAAAGTCAAATTATATTGTTGTTGCAGAATTGATATATTCTTATAATCGAAAAAAATTGCACTTTCTTGGTTTAGACTTAAAGAAGATTTTCTTGTAAATTGTATGTCAATTGCGTGAGCACTGTACCGCTTAAGCCGAAAAACATGAATTTTACTGATTTGAGCGAAAGTAAAACTATAATGTTATGGCAGGATTAACAAATTAATATAAAGAACAGAAAAGAAAAAATTTAACTTTCTTAGATTTTTACTTAAAGCCGATTTTCCTTGTAAATTGTATGTCAACTGCGGAAGCACTGTACCGCTTAAGCCGCAAACCATCGATTTTACTGATTTGCTCTAAAGTCAAACTTTCATATAATTTCAGGATTAACAAATTAATATAACCGAAAAATTTGCACTTTCTTAGATTTAGACTTAAAGTCGATTTTCTTGTAAATTGTATGTTAATTACTTGAGCGCTGTAGAGCTTAGGCCGAAGAACATCAATTTTACTGATTTGCGCTTAAAGCAAACTTTCATTTTATTTTAGGGTTAACAATTGTACGTTAATTACTTGATCGCTAAACCGCTTAAGCCGAAATGTTATTTCAGGATTAACAAATTAATATAACCGAAAAAATTGCACTTTCTTAGGTTTAAAATATAAGTCCATTTTCTTGTAAATTGTATGTCAACTGCGGTAGCACTGTACTGCTTAAGCCGCAAAACATCGATTTTACTGATTTGATCTAAAGTCAAACTTTCATATAATTTCAGGATTAACAAATTAATATAACCGAAAAAATTGCACTTTCTTAGATTTAGACTTAAAGTCGATTTTCTTGTAAATTGTATGTCAATTGCATGAGCACTGTACCGCTTAAGCCGAAAAACATCAATTTTACTGGTTTGAGCGAAAGTCAAATTATATTGTTATTGCAGAATTGACATATTCATATAACCGAAAGAATTGCACTTTCTTAGGTTTAGACTTAAAGTCGATTTTTTTGTAAATTGTATGTCAATTGCGGTAGCACTGTACTGCTTAAGCCGCAAAACATCGATTTTACTGATTTGATCTAAAGTCAAACTTTCATATAATTTCAGGATTAACAAATTAATATAACCGAAAAAATTGCACTTTCTTAGATTAGACTTAAAGCCGATTTTCTTGTAAATTTTATATCAATTGCGGTAGCACTGTACTGCTTAAGCCGCAAAACATCTATTTTACTGATTTGATCTAAAGTCAAACTTTCATATAATTTCAGGCTTAACAAATTAATATAGCCGGAAAAAGTGCACTTTCTTAGATTAAGACTTTAAGCCGATTTTCTTGTAAATTGTATATCAGTTGCGTGAGCGCTGTACTGCTTAAGCCGTAAAACATCAATTTTACTGATTTGAGCGAAAGTCAAATTATGTTGTTATTGCAGGATTAACAAATTAGTATTACCGCAAAAGTTGCACTTTCTTAGTTTTAGACTTAAAGTCGATTTTCTTGTAAATTGTATATCAATTGCGGTAGCACTGTACTGCTTAAGCCGCAAAACATCCATTTTACTGATTTGATGTAAAGTCAAACTTTCATATAATTTCAGGCTTAACAAATTAATATAACCGGAAAAAGTGCACTTTCTTAGATTAAGACTTTAAGCCGATTTTCTTGTAAATTGTATATCAGTTGCGTGAGCGCTGTACTGCTTAAGCCGTAAAACATCAATTTTACTGGCTTGAGCGAAAGTCAAATTATATTGTTATTGCAGAATTGACATAACCGAAAAAATTGCACTTTTTTAGATTTAGACTTAAAGCCGATTTTCTTGTAAATTGTATGTTAATTACTTGAGCGCTGTACCGCTTAGGCCGAAAAACATTAATTTTACTGGTTTGAGCGAAAGTCAAATTATATTGTTATTGCAGAATTGACATATTCATATAACCGAAAAAATTGCACTTTCTTAGTTTCAGACTTAAAGTCGATTTTCTTGTAAATTGTATTTCAGTTGCGTGAGCACTGTACCGCATAAGCCGAAAAACATCAATTTTACTGATTTGCGCGAAAGTAAAATTATATTGTTATTGCATGATTAACAAATTAATATAACCGGAAAAAGTGCACTTTCTTAGATTAAGACTTTAAGCCGATTTTCTTGTAAATTGTATATCAGTTGCGTGAGCGCTGTACTGCTTAAGCCGTAAAACATCAATTTTACTGGCTTGAGCGAAAGTCAAATTATATTGTTATTGCAGAATTGACATAACCGAAAAAATTGCACTTTTTTAGATTTAGACTTAAAGCCGATTTTCTTGTAAATTGTATGTTAATTACTTGAGCGCTGTACCGCTTAGGCCGAAAAACATTAATTTTACTGGTTTGAGCGAAAGTCAAATTATATTGTTATTGCAGAATTGACATATTCATATAACCGAAAAAATTGCACTTTCTTAGTTTCAGACTTAAAGTCGATTTTCTTGTAAATTGTATTTCAGTTGCGTGAGCACTGTACCGCTTAAGCCGAAAAACATGAATTTTACTGATTTTAGCGAAAGTCAAATTATATTGTTGTTGCAGAATTGATATATTCTTATAATCGAAAAAAATTGCACTTTCTTGGTTTAGACTTAAAGAAGATTTTCTTGTAAATTGTATGTCAATTGCGTGAGCACTGTACCGCTTAAGCCGAAAAACATGAATTTTACTGATTTGAGCGAAAGTAAAACTATAATGTTATGGCAGGATTAACAAATTAATATAAAGAACAGAAAAGAAAAAATTTAACTTTCTTAGATTTTTACTTAAAGTCGATTTTCTTGTAAATTTTATATCAATTGCGGTAGCACTGTACTGCTTAACCCGCAAAACATCGATTTTACTGATTTGATCTAAAGTCAAACTTTCATTTAATTTCAGGATTAACAAATTAATATAACCGAAAAAATTGCACTTTCTTAGATTAGACTTAAAGCCGATTTTCTTGTAAATTGTATGTCAGTTGCGTGAGCACTGTACCGCTTAAGCCGAAAAACATCAATTTTACTGGTTTGAGCGAAAGTCAAATTATATTGTTATTGCAGAATTGACATATTCATATAACCGAAAAAATTGCACTTTCTTAGATTTAGACTTAAAGCCGATTTTCTTGTAAATTGTATATCAGTTGCGTGAACATTGTACTGCTTAAGCCGAAAAACATGAATTTTACTGAATTGAGCGAAAGTTAAATTATGTTGTTATTGCAGGATTAACAAATTAGTATTACCGCAAAAGTTGCACTTTCTTAGTTTTAGACTTAAAGGCGATTTTCTTTTAAATTGTATATCAATTGCGGTAGCACTGTACTGCTTAAGCCGCAAAACAGCCATTTTACTGATTTGATCTAAAGTCAAACTTTCATATAATTTCAGGCTTAACAAATTAATATAACCGGAAAAAGTGCACTTTCTTAGATTAAGACTTTAGATTAAGACTTAAAGCCGATTTTCTGGTAAATTGTATATCAGTTGCGTGAGCGCTGTACTGCTTAAGCCGAAAAACATCAATTTTACTGGTTTGAGCGAAAGTCAAATTATATTGTTATTGTAGAATTGACATAACCGAAAAAATTGCACTTTTTTAGATTTAGACTTAAAGCCGATTTTCTTGTAAATTGTATGTTAAATACTTGTGCGCTGTACCGCTTAGGCCGAAACACATCAATTTTACTGATTTGATCTAAAGTCAAACTTTCATATAATTTCAGCATTAACAAATTAATATAACCGAAAAAATTGCACTTTCTTAGATTAGACTTAAAGCCGATTTTCTTGTAAATTGTATATCAGTTGCGTGAGCGCTGTACTGCTTAAGCCGTAAAACATCAATTTTACTGGTTTGAGCGAAAGTCAAATTATATTGTTATTGCAGAATTGACATAACCGAAAAAATTGCACTTTTTTAGATTTAGACTTAAAGCCGATTTTCTTGTAAATTGTATGTTAACTACTTGAGCGCTGTAGCGCTTAGGCCGAAAAACATCAATTTTACTGGTTTGAGCGAAAATCAAATTATATTGTTATTGCAGAAATGACATATTCATATAACCGAAAAAATTACACTTTCTTAGTTTCAGACTTAAAATCGATTTTCTTGTAAATTCTATGTCAATTGCGGTAGCACTGTACTGCTTAAGCCGCAAAACATCGATTTTACTGATTTGATCTAAAGTCAAACTTTCATATAATTTCAGGATTAACAAATTAATATTACCGCAAAAGTTGCACTTTCTTAGTTGTAGACTTAAAGTCGATTTTCTTGTAAATTCTATGTCAATTGCGGTAGCACTGTACTGCTTAAGCCGCCAAACATCGATTTTACTGATTTGATCTAAAGTCAAACTTTCATATAATTTCAGAATTAACAAATTAATATAACCGAAAAAATTGCACTTTCTTAGGTTTAGACTTAAAGCCGATTTTCTTGTAAATTGTATGTCAGTTGCGTGAGCACTGTAAAGCTTAAGCCGAAAAACATGCATTTTACTAATTTGAGCGAAAGTCAAATTATATTGCTATTGCAGGATTAACAAATTAATATTACCGAAAAAGTTGCACTTTCTTAGGTTTAGACTTAAAGTCGATTTTCTTGTAAATTGTATGTCAATTGCGGTAGGACTGTACCGCTTAAGCCAAAAAACATGAATTTTATTGATTTGAGCCAAAGTCCAATTATATTGCTATTGCAGAGTTGACAAATTAATATAACCGAAAAAATTGCACTTTCTGAGATGTAGACTTAAAGCCGATTTTCTTGTAAAATGTATATCAGTTGCTTGAGGACTGTACTGCTTAAGCCGAAAAACATCAATTTTACTGGTTTGAGCGAAACTCAAATTATATTGTTATTGCAGAATTGACATATTCATATAACCGAAAAAGTTGCACTTTCTTAGGTTTAGTCTCAAAGCCGATTTTCTTGTAAATTGTATGTCAATTGCGGTAGCACTGTACTGCTTAAGCCGAAAAACATCGATTTTACTGATTTGATCAAAAGTCAAACTTTCATATAATTTCAGGATTAACAAATTAATATAACCGAAAAAATTGCACTTTCTTAGGTTTAGACTTAAAGCCGATTTTCTTGTAAATTGTATGTCAGTTGCGTGAGCACTGTAAAGCTTAAGCCGAAAAACATGAATTTTACTAATTTGAGCGAAAGTCAAATTATATTGCTATTGCAGGATTAACAAATAAATATTACCGCAATAGTTGCACTTTCTTAGTTTTAGACTTAAAGTCGAATTTCTTGTAAATTGTATGTCAATTGCGGTAGCACTGTTTTGCTTTAGCCGCAAAACATCGATTTTACTGATTTGATCTAAAGTCAAACTTTCATATAATTTCAGGATTAACAAATTAATATAACCGAAAAAATTGCACTTTCTTAGATTAGACTTAAAGCCGATTTTCTTGTAAATTGTATGTCAATTGCGTGAGCATTGTACCGCTCAAGCCGAAAAACATGAATTTTACTGATTTGAACGAAAGTCAAATTATGTTGTTATTGCAGGATTAACAAATTAATATTACCGCAAAAGTTGCACTTTCTTAGCTGTAGACTTAAAGTCGATTTTCTTGTAAATTCTATGTCAATTGCGGTAGCACTGTACTGCTTAAGCCGAAAAACATCGATTTTACTGATTTGATCAAAAGTCAAACTTTCATATAATTTCAGGATTAACAAATTAATATAACCGAAAAAATTGCACTTTCTTAGGTTTAGACTTAAAGCCGATTTTCTTGTAAATTGTATGTCAGTTGCGTGAGCACTGTAAAGCTTAAGCCGAAAAACATGAATTTTACTAATTTGAGCGAAAGTCAAATTATATTGTTATTGCAGGATTAACAAATTAATATTACCGAAAAAGTTGCACTTTCTTAGGTTTAGACTTAAAGTCGATTTTCTTGTAAATTGTATGTTAATTGCGGTAGGACTGTACCGCTTAAGCCGAAAAACATGAATTTTATTGATTTGAGCGAAAGTCCAATTATATTGCTATTGCAGAGTTGACAAATTAATATAACCGAAAAAATTGCACTTTCTTAGATGTAGACTTAAAGCCGATTTTCTTGTAAAATGTATATCAGTTGCTTGAGGACTGTACTGCTTAAGCCGAAAAACATCAATTTTACTGGTTTGAGCGAAAGTCAAATTATATTGTTATTGCAGAATTGACATATTCATATAACCGAAAAAGTTGCACTTTCTTAGGTTTAGTCTCAAAACCGATTTTCTTGTAAATTGTATGTCAATTGCGGTAGCACTGTACTGCTTAAGCCGAAAAACATCGATTTTACTGATTTGATCAAAAGTAAAACTTTCATATAATTTCAGGATTAACAAATTAATATAACCGAAAAAATTGCACTTTCTTAGGTTTAGACTTAAAGCCGATTTTCTTGTAAAATGTATATCAGTTGCTTGAGGACTGTACTGCTTAAGCCGAAAAACATCAATTTTACTGGTTTGAGCGAAAGTCAAATTATATTGTTATTGCAGAATTCACATATTCATATAATCGAAAAAATTGCACTTTCTTAGTTTTAGACTTAAAGTCAATTTTCTTTTAAATTGTATGTCAATTGCGTGAGCACTGTACTGCTTAAGCCGAAAAACATCAATTTTACTGGTTTGAGCGAAAGTCAAATTATATTGTTATTGCAGAATTCACATATTCATATAACCGAAAAAATTGCACTTTCTTAAATTTAAACTTAAAGCCGATTTTCTTGTAAATTGTATGTCAGTTGCGTGAGCACTGTACCGCTTAAGCCGAAAAACATGAATTTTACTGATTTGAGCTAAAGTCAAATTATATTGTTATTGCAGGATTAACAAATTAATATTACCGAAAAAGTTGCACTTTCTTAGGTTTAGACTTAAAGTCGATTTTCTTGTAAATTGTATGTCAATTGCGGTAGCACTGTACTGCTTAAGCCGCAAAACATCGATTTTACTGATTTGATCTAAAGTCAAACTTTCATATAATTTCAGGATTAACAAATTAATATAACCGAAAAAATTGCACTTTCTTAGATTTAGACTTAAAGTCGATTTTCTTGTAAATTGTATGTCAATTGCATGAGCACTGTACCGCTTAAGCCGAAAAACATCAATTTTACTGGTTTGAGCGAAAGTCAAATTATATTGTTATTGCAGAATTGACATATTCATATAACCGAAAAAATTGCACTTTCTTAGGTTTAGACTTAAAGTCGATTTTTTTGCAAATTGTATGTCAATTGCGGTAGCACTGTACTGCTTAAGCCGCAAAACATCGATTTTACTGATTTGATCTAAAGTCAAACTTTCATATAATTTCAGGATTAACAAATTAATATAACCGAAAAAATTGCACTTTCTTAGATTAGACTTAAAGCCGATTTTCTTGTAAATTGTATGTCAGTTGCGTGAGCACTGTACCGCTTAAGCCGAAAAACATGATTTTTACTGATTTGCGCGAAAGTCAAATTATATTGTTATTGCAGGATTAACAAATTAATATTAACGAAAAAGTTGCACTTTCTTAGGTTTAGACTTAAAGTCGATTTTCTTGTTAATTGTATGTCAAATTCGGTAGCACTGTACTGCTTAAGCCGCAAACCATCGATTTTACTGATTTGCTCTAAAGCCAAACTTTCATATTATTTCAGGATTAACAAATTAATATTACCGAAAAATTTGCACTTTCTTAGATTTAGAATTAAAGCCGATTTTCTTGTAAATTGTATGTCAGTTGCGTGGGCACTGTACTGCTTAAGCCGAAAAAGATCAATTTTACTGATTTGAGCGAAAGTTAAATTATATTGTTATTGCAGAATTGACATATTCATATAACCGAAAAAATTGCACTTTCTTAGTTTCAGACTTAAAGTCGATTTTCTTGTAAACTGTATGCCAATTGCGTGAGCACTGTACTGCTTTAGCCGAAAAACATGAATTTTACTGATTTGAGCGAAAGTTAAATTATATTGTTATTGCAGAATTGACATATTCATATAACCGAAAAAATTGCACTGTGTTACTTTCTTAGATTTAGACTTAAAGCCGATTTTCTTGTCAATTGTATGTCAGTTGCGTGAGCACTGTACCGCTTAAGCCGAAAAACATGAATTTTACTGATTTTAGCGAAAGTCAAATTATATTGTTGTTGCAGAATTGATATATTCTTATAATCGAAAAAAATTGCACTTTCTTGGTTTAGACTTAAAGTCGATTTTTTTGTAAAATGTATGTCAGTTGCGGTAGCACTGTACTGCTTAAGCCGCAAAACAATGATTTTACTGATTTGATCTAAAGTCAAACTTTCATATAATTTCAGGATTAACAAATTAATATAACCGAAAAAATTGCACTTTCTTAGATTTAGACTTAAAGTCGATTTTCTTGTAAATTGTATGTGAATTGCGTGAGCACTGTACTGCTTAAGCCGAAAAACATGAATTTTACTGATTTGAGCGAAAGTCAAATTATATTGTTATTGCAGAATTAAAAAATTAATATTACCGAAAAGGTTGCACTTTCTTAGTTTTAGACTTAAAGTCGATTTTCTTGTAAATTTTATGTCAATTGCGGTAGCACTGTACTGCTTAAGCCGAAAAACATCCATTTTACTGATTTGATCTTAAGTCAAACTTTCATATAATTTCAGGATTAACAAATTAATATAACCGAAAAAATTGCACTTTCTTAGATTTAGACTTAAAGTCGATTTTCTTGTAAATTGTATGTCAATTGCATGAGCACTGTACTGCTTAAGCCGAAAAACATCAACTTTACTGATTTGCGCGAAAATAACACTATAATGTTATGGCAGGATTAACAAATTAATATAAAAAAAAGAAAAGAAAAAATTGAACTTTCTTAGATTTTTACTTAAAGCCGATTTTCTTGTAAATTGTATGTTAATTACTTGAGCACTGTACCGCTTAGGCCGAAAAACATCAATTTTACCGATTTGCGCGAAAATAACACTATAATGTTATGGCAGGATTAACAAATTAATATAAAAAAAAGAAAAGAAAAAATTGAACTTTCTTAGATTTTTACTTAAAATCGATTTTCTTGTAAATTCTATGTCAATTGCGGTAGCACTGTACTGCTTAAGCCGCCAAACATCGATTTTACTGATTTGATCTAAAGTCAAACTTTCATATAATTTCAGAATTAACAAATTAATATAACCGAAAAAATTGCACTTTCTTAGGTTTAGACTTAAAGCCGATTTTCTTGTAAATTGTATGTCAGTTGCGTGAGCACTGTAAAGCTTAAGCCGAAAAACATGCATTTTACTAATTTGAGCGAAAGTCAAATTATATTGCTATTGCAGGATTAACAAATTAATATTACCGAAAAAGTTGCACTTTCTTAGGTTTAGACTTAAAGTCGATTTTCTTGTAAATTGTATGTCAATTGCGGTAGGACTGTACCGCTTAAGCCAAAAAACATGAATTTTATTGATTTGAGCCAAAGTCCAATTATATTGCTATTGCAGAGTTGACAAATTAATATAACCGAAAAAATTGCACTTTCTGAGATGTAGACTTAAAGCCGATTTTCTTGTAAAATGTATATCAGTTGCTTGAGGACTGTACTGCTTAAGCCGAAAAACATCAATTTTACTGGTTTGAGCGAAACTCAAATTATATTGTTATTGCAGAATTGACATATTCATATAACCGAAAAAGTTGCACTTTCTTAGGTTTAGTCTCAAAGCCGATTTTCTTGTAAATTGTATGTCAATTGCGGTAGCACTGTACTGCTTAAGCCGAAAAACATCGATTTTACTGATTTGATCAAAAGTCAAACTTTCATATAATTTCAGGATTAACAAATTAATATAACCGAAAAAATTGCACTTTCTTAGGTTTAGACTTAAAGCCGATTTTCTTGTAAATTGTATGTCAGTTGCGTGAGCACTGTAAAGCTTAAGCCGAAAAACATGAATTTTACTAATTTGAGCGAAAGTCAAATTATATTGCTATTGCAGGATTAACAAATAAATATTACCGCAATAGTTGCACTTTCTTAGTTTTAGACTTAAAGTCGAATTTCTTGTAAATTGTATGTCAATTGCGGTAGCACTGTTTTGCTTTAGCCGCAAAACATCGATTTTACTGATTTGATCTAAAGTCAAACTTTCATATAATTTCAGGATTAACAAATTAATATAACCGAAAAAATTGCACTTTCTTAGATTAGACTTAAAGCCGATTTTCTTGTAAATTGTATGTCAATTGCGTGAGCATTGTACCGCTCAAGCCGAAAAACATGAATTTTACTGATTTGAACGAAAGTCAAATTATGTTGTTATTGCAGGATTAACAAATTAATATTACCGCAAAAGTTGCACTTTCTTAGCTGTAGACTTAAAGTCGATTTTCTTGTAAATTCTATGTCAATTGCGGTAGCACTGTACTGCTTAAGCCGAAAAACATCGATTTTACTGATTTGATCAAAAGTCAAACTTTCATATAATTTCAGGATTAACAAATTAATATAACCGAAAAAATTGCACTTTCTTAGGTTTAGACTTAAAGCCGATTTTCTTGTAAATTGTATGTCAGTTGCGTGAGCACTGTAAAGCTTAAGCCGAAAAACATGAATTTTACTAATTTGAGCGAAAGTCAAATTATATTGTTATTGCAGGATTAACAAATTAATATTACCGAAAAAGTTGCACTTTCTTAGGTTTAGACTTAAAGTCGATTTTCTTGTAAATTGTATGTTAATTGCGGTAGGACTGTACCGCTTAAGCCGAAAAACATGAATTTTATTGATTTGAGCGAAAGTCCAATTATATTGCTATTGCAGAGTTGACAAATTAATATAACCGAAAAAATTGCACTTTCTTAGATGTAGACTTAAAGCCGATTTTCTTGTAAAATGTATATCAGTTGCTTGAGGACTGTACTGCTTAAGCCGAAAAACATCAATTTTACTGGTTTGAGCGAAAGTCAAATTATATTGTTATTGCAGAATTGACATATTCATATAACCGAAAAAGTTGCACTTTCTTAGGTTTAGTCTCAAAACCGATTTTCTTGTAAATTGTATGTCAATTGCGGTAGCACTGTACTGCTTAAGCCGAAAAACATCGATTTTACTGATTTGATCAAAAGTAAAACTTTCATATAATTTCAGGATTAACAAATTAATATAACCGAAAAAATTGCACTTTCTTAGGTTTAGACTTAAAGCCGATTTTCTTGTAAAATGTATATCAGTTGCTTGAGGACTGTACTGCTTAAGCCGAAAAACATCAATTTTACTGGTTTGAGCGAAAGTCAAATTATATTGTTATTGCAGAATTCACATATTCATATAATCGAAAAAATTGCACTTTCTTAGTTTTAGACTTAAAGTCAATTTTCTTTTAAATTGTATGTCAATTGCGTGAGCACTGTACTGCTTAAGCCGAAAAACATCAATTTTACTGGTTTGAGCGAAAGTCAAATTATATTGTTATTGCAGAATTCACATATTCATATAACCGAAAAAATTGCACTTTCTTAAATTTAAACTTAAAGCCGATTTTCTTGTAAATTGTATGTCAGTTGCGTGAGCACTGTACCGCTTAAGCCGAAAAACATGAATTTTACTGATTTGAGCTAAAGTCAAATTATATTGTTATTGCAGGATTAACAAATTAATATTACCGAAAAAGTTGCACTTTCTTAGGTTTAGACTTAAAGTCGATTTTCTTGTAAATTGTATGTCAATTGCGGTAGCACTGTACTGCTTAAGCCGCAAAACATCGATTTTACTGATTTGATCTAAAGTCAAACTTTCATATAATTTCAGGATTAACAAATTAATATAACCGAAAAAATTGCACTTTCTTAGATTTAGACTTAAAGTCGATTTTCTTGTAAATTGTATGTCAATTGCATGAGCACTGTACCGCTTAAGCCGAAAAACATCAATTTTACTGGTTTGAGCGAAAGTCAAATTATATTGTTATTGCAGAATTGACATATTCATATAACCGAAAAAATTGCACTTTCTTAGGTTTAGACTTAAAGTCGATTTTTTTGCAAATTGTATGTCAATTGCGGTAGCACTGTACTGCTTAAGCCGCAAAACATCGATTTTACTGATTTGATCTAAAGTCAAACTTTCATATAATTTCAGGATTAACAAATTAATATAACCGAAAAAATTGCACTTTCTTAGATTAGACTTAAAGCCGATTTTCTTGTAAATTGTATGTCAGTTGCGTGAGCACTGTACCGCTTAAGCCGAAAAACATGATTTTTACTGATTTGCGCGAAAGTCAAATTATATTGTTATTGCAGGATTAACAAATTAATATTAACGAAAAAGTTGCACTTTCTTAGGTTTAGACTTAAAGTCGATTTTCTTGTTAATTGTATGTCAAATTCGGCCTGTAAGCATACAGTGCCCACGCTAACTGACTTACAGATTTGACTAAGCAAACTTCGCTTTAATTCTAAGATCTAAGAAAGTGCAAATTTTTTACCGAAAAATTTGCACTTTCTTAGATTTAGAATTAAAGCCGATTTTCTTGTAAATTGTATGTCAGTTGCGTGGGCACTGTACTGCTTAAGCCGAAAAAGATCAATTTTACTGATTTGAGCGAAAGTTAAATTATATTGTTATTGCAGAATTGACATATTCATATAACCGAAAAAATTGCACTTTCTTAGTTTCAGACTTAAAGTCGATTTTCTTGTAAACTGTATGCCAATTGCGTGAGCACTGTACTGCTTTAGCCGAAAAACATGAATTTTACTGATTTGAGCGAAAGTTAAATTATATTGTTATTGCAGAATTGACATATTCATATAACCGAAAAAATTGCACTGTGTTACTTTCTTAGATTTAGACTTAAAGCCGATTTTCTTGTCAATTGTATGTCAGTTGCGTGAGCACTGTACCGCTTAAGCCGAAAAACATGAATTTTACTGATTTTAGCGAAAGTCAAATTATATTGTTGTTGCAGAATTGATATATTCTTATAATCGAAAAAAATTGCACTTTCTTGGTTTAGACTTAAAGAAGATTTTCTTGTAAATTGTATGTCAATTGCGTGAGCACTGTACCGCTTAAGCCGAAAAACATGAATTTTACTGATTTGAGCGAAAGTAAAACTATAATGTTATGGCAGGATTAACAAATTAATATAAAGAACAGAAAAGAAAAAATTTAACTTTCTTAGATTTTTACTTAAAGCCGATTTTCCTTGTAAATTGTATGTCAACTGCGGAAGCACTGTACCGCTTAAGCCGCAAACCATCGATTTTACTGATTTGCTCTAAAGTCAAACTTTCATATAATTTCAGGATTAACAAATTAATATAACCGAAAAATTTGCACTTTCTTAGATTTAGACTTAAAGTCGATTTTCTTGTAAATTGTATGTTAATTACTTGAGCGCTGTAGAGCTTAGGCCGAAGAACATCAATTTTACTGATTTGCGCTTAAAGCAAACTTTCATTTTATTTTAGGGTTAACAATTGTACGTTAATTACTTGATCGCTAAACCGCTTAAGCCGAAATGTTATTTCAGGATTAACAAATTAATATAACCGAAAAAATTGCACTTTCTTAGGTTTAAAATATAAGTCCATTTTCTTGTAAATTGTATGTCAACTGCGGTAGCACTGTACTGCTTAAGCCGCAAAACATCGATTTTACTGATTTGATCTAAAGTCAAACTTTCATATAATTTCAGGATTAACAAATTAATATAACCGAAAAAATTGCACTTTCTTAGATTTAGACTTAAAGTCGATTTTCTTGTAAATTGTATGTCAATTGCATGAGCACTGTACCGCTTAAGCCGAAAAACATCAATTTTACTGGTTTGAGCGAAAGTCAAATTATATTGTTATTGCAGAATTGACATATTCATATAACCGAAAGAATTGCACTTTCTTAGGTTTAGACTTAAAGTCGATTTTTTTGTAAATTGTATGTCAATTGCGGTAGCACTGTACTGCTTAAGCCGCAAAACATCGATTTTACTGATTTGATCTAAAGTCAAACTTTCATATAATTTCAGGATTAACAAATTAATATAACCGAAAAAATTGCACTTTCTTAGATTAGACTTAAAGCCGATTTTCTTGTAAATTTTATATCAATTGCGGTAGCACTGTACTGCTTAAGCCGCAAAACATCTATTTTACTGATTTGATCTAAAGTCAAACTTTCATATAATTTCAGGCTTAACAAATTAATATAGCCGGAAAAAGTGCACTTTCTTAGATTAAGACTTTAAGCCGATTTTCTTGTAAATTGTATATCAGTTGCGTGAGCGCTGTACTGCTTAAGCCGTAAAACTTCAATTTTACTGATTTGAGCGAAAGTCAAATTATGTTGTTATTGCAGGATTAACAAATTAGTATTACCGCAAAAGTTGCACTTTCTTAGTTTTAGACTTAAAGTCGATTTTCTTGTAAATTGTATATCAATTGCGGTAGCACTGTACTGCTTAAGCCGCAAAACATCCATTTTACTGATTTGATGTAAAGTCAAACTTTCATATAATTTCAGGCTTAACAAATTAATATAACCGGAAAAAGTGCACTTTCTTAGATTAAGACTTTAAGCCGATTTTCTTGTAAATTGTATATCAGTTGCGTGAGCGCTGTACTGCTTAAGCCGTAAAACATCAATTTTACTGGCTTGAGCGAAAGTCAAATTATATTGTTATTGCAGAATTGACATAACCGAAAAAATTGCACTTTTTTAGATTTAGACTTAAAGCCGATTTTCTTGTAAATTGTATGTTAATTACTTGAGCGCTGTACCGCTTAGGCCGAAAAACATTAATTTTACTGGTTTGAGCGAAAGTCAAATTATATTGTTATTGCAGAATTGACATATTCATATAACCGAAAAAATTGCACTTTCTTAGTTTCAGACTTAAAGTCGATTTTCTTGTAAATTGTATTTCAGTTGCGTGAGCACTGTACCGCATAAGCCGAAAAACATCAATTTTACTGATTTGCGCGAAAGTAAAATTATATTGTTATTGCATGATTAACAAATTAATATAACCGGAAAAAGTGCACTTTCTTAGATTAAGACTTTAAGCCGATTTTCTTGTAAATTGTATATCAGTTGCGTGAGCGCTGTACTGCTTAAGCCGTAAAACATCAATTTTACTGGCTTGAGCGAAAGTCAAATTATATTGTTATTGCAGAATTGACATAACCGAAAAAATTGCACTTTTTTAGATTTAGACTTAAAGCCGATTTTCTTGTAAATTGTATGTTAATTACTTGAGCGCTGTACCGCTTAGGCCGAAAAACATTAATTTTACTGGTTTGAGCGAAAGTCAAATTATATTGTTATTGCAGAATTGACATATTCATATAACCGAAAAAATTGCACTTTCTTAGTTTCAGACTTAAAGTCGATTTTCTTGTAAATTGTATTTCAGTTGCGTGAGCACTGTACCGCTTAAGCCGAAAAACATGAATTTTACTGATTTTAGCGAAAGTCAAATTATATTGTTGTTGCAGAATTGATATATTCTTATAATCGAAAAAAATTGCACTTTCTTGGTTTAGACTTAAAGAAGATTTTCTTGTAAATTGTATGTCAATTGCGTGAGCACTGTACCGCTTAAGCCGAAAAACATGAATTTTACTGATTTGAGCGAAAGTAAAACTATAATGTTATGGCAGGATTAACAAATTAATATAAAGAACAGAAAAGAAAAAATTTAACTTTCTTAGATTTTTACTTAAAGTCGATTTTCTTGTAAATTTTATATCAATTGCGGTAGCACTGTACTGCTTAAGCCGCAAAACATCGATTTTACTGATTTGATCTAAAGTCAAACTTTCATTTAATTTCAGGATTAACAAATTAATATAACCGAAAAAATTGCACTTTCTTAGATTAGACTTAAAGCCGATTTTCTTGTAAATTGTATGTCAGTTGCGTGAGCACTGTACCGCTTAAGCCGAAAAACATCAATTTTACTGGTTTGAGCGAAAGTCAAATTATATTGTTATTGCAGAATTGACATATTCATATAACCGAAAAAATTGCACTTTCTTAGATTTAGACTTAAAGCCGATTTTCTTGTAAATTGTATATCAGTTGCGTGAGCATTGTACTGCTTAAGCCGAAAAACATGAATTTTACTGATTTGAGCGAAAGTCAAATTATGTTGTTATTGCAGGATTAACAAATTAGTATTACCGCAAAAGTTGCACTTTCTTAGTTTTAGACTTAAAGGCGATTTTCTTTTAAATTGTATATCAATTGCGGTAGCACTGTACTGCTTAAGCCGCAAAACATCCATTTTACTGATTTGATCTAAAGTCAAACTTTCATATAATTTCAGGCTTAACAAATTAATATAACCGGAAAAAGTGCACTTTCTTAGATTAAGACTTTAGATTAAGACTTAAAGCCGATTTTCTGGTAAATTGTATATCAGTTGCGTGAGCGCTGTACTGCTTAAGCCGAAAAACATCAATTTTACTGGTTTGAGCGAAAGTCAAATTATATTGTTATTGTAGAATTGACATAACCGAAAAAATTGCACTTTTTTAGATTTAGACTTAAAGCCGATTTTCTTGTAAATTGTATGTTAAATACTTGTGCGCTGTACCGCTTAGGCCGAAACACATCAATTTTACTGATTTGATCTAAAGTCAAACTTTCATATAATTTCAGCATTAACAAATTAATATAACCGAAAAAATTGCACTTTCTTAGATTAGACTTAAAGGCGATTTTCTTTTAAATTGTATATCAATTGCGGTAGCACTGTACTGCTTAAGCCGCAAAACATCCATTTTACTGATTTGATCTAAAGTCAAACTTTCATATAATTTCAGGCTTAACAAATTAATATAACCGGAAAAAGTGCACTTTCTTAGATTAAGACTTTAGATTAAGACTTAAAGCCGATTTTCTGGTAAATTGTATATCAGTTGCGTGAGCGCTGTACTGCTTAAGCCGAAAAACATCAATTTTACTGGTTTGAGCGAAAGTCAAATTATATTGTTATTGTAGAATTGACATAACCGAAAAAATTGCACTTTTTTAGATTTAGACTTAAAGCCGATTTTCTTGTAAATTGTATGTTAAATACTTGTGCGCTGTACCGCTTAGGCCGAAACACATCAATTTTACTGATTTGATCTAAAGTCAAACTTTCATATAATTTCAGCATTAACAAATTAATATAACCGAAAAAATTGCACTTTCTTAGATTAGACTTAAAGCCGATTTTCTTGTAAATTGTATATCAGTTGCGTGAGCGCTGTACTGCTTAAGCCGTAAAACATCAATTTTACTGGCTTGAGCGAAAGTCAAATTATATTGTTATTGCAGAATTGACATAACCGAAAAAATTGCACTTTTTTAGATTTAGACTTAAAGCCGATTTTCTTGTAAATTGTATGTTAATTACTTGAGCGCTGTACCGCTTAGGCCGAAAAACATTAATTTTACTGGTTTGAGCGAAAGTCAAATTATATTGTTATTGCAGAATTGACATATTCATATAACCGAAAAAATTGCACTTTCTTAGTTTCAGACTTAAAGTCGATTTTCTTGTAAATTGTATTTCAGTTGCGTGAGCACTGTACCGCTTAAGCCGAAAAACATGAATTTTACTGATTTTAGCGAAAGTCAAATTATATTGTTGTTGCAGAATTGATATATTCTTATAATCGAAAAAAATTGCACTTTCTTGGTTTAGACTTAAAGAAGATTTTCTTGTAAATTGTATGTCAATTGCGTGAGCACTGTACCGCTTAAGCCGAAAAACATGAATTTTACTGATTTGAGCGAAAGTAAAACTATAATGTTATGGCAGGATTAACAAATTAATATAAAGAACAGAAAAGAAAAAATTTAACTTTCTTAGATTTTTACTTAAAGTCGATTTTCTTGTAAATTTTATATCAATTGCGGTAGCACTGTACTGCTTAAGCCGCAAAACATCGATTTTACTGATTTGATCTAAAGTCAAACTTTCATTTAATTTCAGGATTAACAAATTAATATAACCGAAAAAATTGCACTTTCTTAGATTAGACTTAAAGCCGATTTTCTTGTAAATTGTATGTCAGTTGCGTGAGCACTGTACCGCTTAAGCCGAAAAACATCAATTTTACTGGTTTGATCGAAAGTCAAATTATATTGTTATTGCAGAATTGACATATTCATATAACCGAAAAAATTGCACTTTCTTAGATTTAGACTTAAAGCCGATTTTCTTGTAAATTGTATATCAGTTGCGTGAGCATTGTACTGCTTAAGCCGAAAAACATGAATTTTACTGATTTGAGCGAAAGTCAAATTATGTTGTTATTGCAGGATTAACAAATTAGTATTACCGCAAAAGTTGCACTTTCTTAGTTTTAGACTTAAAGGCGATTTTCTTTTAAATTGTATATCAATTGCGGTAGCACTGTACTGCTTAAGCCGCAAAACATCCATTTTACTGATTTGATCTAAAGTCAAACTTTCATATAATTTCAGGCTTAACAAATTAATATAACCGGAAAAAGTGCACTTTCTTAGATTAAGACTTTAGATTAAGACTTAAAGCCGATTTTCTGGTAAATTGTATATCAGTTGCGTGAGCGCTGTACTGCTTAAGCCGAAAAACATCAATTTTACTGGTTTGAGCGAAAGTCAAATTATATTGTTATTGTAGAATTGACATAACCGAAAAAATTGCACTTTTTTAGATTTAGACTTAAAGCCGATTTTCTTGTAAATTGTATGTTAAATACTTGTGCGCTGTACCGCTTAGGCCGAAACACATCAATTTTACTGATTTGATCTAAAGTCAAACTTTCATATAATTTCAGCATTAACAAATTAATATAACCGAAAAAATTGCACTTTCTTAGATTAGACTTAAAGCCGATTTTCTTGTAAATTGTATATCAGTTGCGTGAGCGCTGTACTGCTTAAGCCGTAAAACATCAATTTTACTGGTTTGAGCGAAAGTCAAATTATATTGTTATTGCAGAATTGACATAACCGAAAAAATTGCACTTTTTTAGATTTAGACTTAAAGCCGATTTTCTTGTAAATTGTATGTTAATTACTTGAGCGCTGTAGCGCTTAGGCCGAAAAACATCAATTTTACTGGTTTGAGCGAAAATCAAATTATATTGTTATTGCAGAAATGACATATTCATATAACCGAAAAAATTACACTTTCTTAGTTTCAGACTTAAAATCGATTTTCTTGTAAATTCTATGTCAATTGCGGTAGCACTGTACTGCTTAAGCCGCAAAACATCGATTTTACTGATTTGATCTAAAGTCAAACTTTCATATAATTTCAGGATTAACAAATTAATATTACCGCAAAAGTTGCACTTTCTTAGTTGTAGACTTAAAGTCGATTTTCTTGTAAATTCTATGTCAATTGCGGTAGCACTGTACTGCTTAAGCCGCCAAACATCGATTTTACTGATTTGATCTAAAGTCAAACTTTCATATAATTTCAGAATTAACAAATTAATATAACCGAAAAAATTGCACTTTCTTAGGTTTAGACTTAAAGCCGATTTTCTTGTAAATTGTATGTCAGTTGCGTGAGCACTGTAAAGCTTAAGCCGAAAAACATGCATTTTACTAATTTGAGCGAAAGTCAAATTATATTGCTATTGCAGGATTAACAAATTAATATTACCGAAAAAGTTGCACTTTCTTAGGTTTAGACTTAAAGTCGATTTTCTTGTAAATTGTATGTCAATTGCGGTAGGACTGTACCGCTTAAGCCAAAAAACATGAATTTTATTGATTTGAGCGAAAGTCCAATTATATTGCTATTGCAGAGTTGACAAATTAATATAACCGAAAAAATTGCACTTTCTGAGATGTAGACTTAAAGCCGATTTTCTTGTAAAATGTATATCAGTTGCTTGAGGACTGTACTGCTTAAGCCGAAAAACATCAATTTTACTGGTTTGAGCGAAAGTCAAATTATATTGTTATTGCAGAATTGACATATTCATATAACCGAAAAAGTTGCACTTTCTTAGGTTTAGTCTCAAAGCCGATTTTCTTGTAAATTGTATGTCAATTGCGGTAGCACTGTACTGCTTAAGCCGAAAAACATCGATTTTACTGATTTGATCAAAAGTCAAACTTTCATATAATTTCAGGATTAACAAATTAATATAACCGAAAAAATTGCACTTTCTTAGGTTTAGACTTAAAGCCGATTTTCTTGTAAATTGTATGTCAGTTGCGTGAGCACTGTAAAGCTTAAGCCGAAAAACATGAATTTTACTAATTTGAGCGAAAGTCAAATTATATTGCTATTGCAGGAATAACAAATAAATATTACCGCAAAAGTTGCACTTTCTTAGTTTTAGACTTAAAGTCGAATTTCTTGTAAATTGTATGTCAATTGCGGTAGCACTGTTTTGCTTTAGCCGCAAAACATCGATTTTACTGATTTGATCTAAAGTCAAACTTTCATATAATTTCAGGATTAACAAATTAATATAACCGAAAAAATTGCACTTTCTTAGATTAGACTTAAAGCCGATTTTCTTGTAAATTGTATGTCAATTGCGTGAGCATTGTACCGCTCAAGCCGAAAAACATGAATTTTACTGATTTGAACGAAAGTCAAATTATGTTGTTATTGCAGGATTAACAAATTAATATTACCGCAAAAGTTGCACTTTCTTAGTTGTAGACTTAAAGTCGATTTTCTTGTAAATTCTATGTCAATTGCGGTAGCACTGAAAAACATGAATTTTACTAATTTGAGCGAAAGTCAAATTATATTGTTATTGCAGGATTAACAAATTAATATTACCGAAAAAGTTGCACTTTCTTAGGTTTAGACTTAAAGTCGATTTTCTTGTAAATTGTATGTCAATTGCGGTAGGACTGTACCGCTTAAGCCGAAAAACATGAATTTTATTGATTTGAGCGAAAGTCCAATTATATTGCTATTGCAGAGTTGACAAATTAATATAACCGAAAAAATTGCACTTTCTTAGATGTAGACTTAAAGCCGATTTTCTTGTAAAATGTATATCAGTTGCTTGAGGACTGTACTGCTTAAGCCGAAAAACATCAATTTTACTGGTTTGAGCGAAAGTCAAATTATATTGTTATTGCAGAATTGACATATTCATATAACCGAAAAAGTTGCACTTTCTTAGGTTTAGTCTCAAAGCCGATTTTCTTGTAAATTGTATGTCAATTGCGGTACCACTGTACTGCTTAAGCCGAAAAACATCGATTTTACTAATTTGATCAAAAGTCAAACTTTCATATAATTTCAGGATTAACAAATTAATATAACCGAAAAAATTGCACTTTCTTAGGTTTAGACTTAAAGCCGATTTTCTTGTAAATTGTATGTCAGTTGCGTGAGCACTGTAAAGCTTAAGCCGAAAAACATGAATTTTACTAATTTGAGCGAAAGTCAAATTATATTGCTATTGCAGGATTAGCAAATAAATATTACCGCAAAAGTTGCACTTTCTTAGTTTTAGACTTAAAGTCGAATTTCTTGTAAATTGTATGTCAATTGCGGTAGCACTGTTTTGCTTTAGCCGCAAAACATCGATTTTACTGATTTGATCTAAAGTCAAACTTTCATATAATTTCAGGATTAACAAATTAATATAACCGAAAAAATTGCACTTTCTTAGATTAAACTTAAAGCCGATTTTCTTGTAAATTGTATGTCAATTGCGTGAGCATTGTACCGCTCAAACCGAAAAACATGAATTTTACTGATTTGATCAAAAGTCAAACTTTCATATAATTTCAGGATTAACAAATTAATATAACCGAAAAAATTGCACTTTCTTAGGTTTAGACTTAAAGCCGATTTTCTTGTAAATTGTATGTCAGTTGCGTGAGCACTGTAAAGCTTAAGCCGAAAAACATGAATTTTACTAATTTGAGCGAAAGTCAAATTATATTGTTATTGCAGGATTAACAAATTAATATTACCGAAAAAGTTGCACTTTCTTAGGTTTAGACTTAAAGTCGATTTTCTTGTAAATTCTATGTCAATTGCGGTAGCACTGTTTTGCTTTAGCCGCAAAACATCGATTTTACTGATTTGATCTAAAGTCAAACTTTCATATAATTTCAGGATTAACAAATTAATATAACCAAAAAAATTGCACTTTCTTAGATTAGACTTAAAGCCGATTTTCTTGTAAATTGTATGTCAATTGCGTGAGCATTGTACCGCTCAAACCGAAAAACATGAATTTTACTGATTTGAACGAAAGTCAAATTATGTTGTTATTGCAGGATTAACAAATTAATATTACCGCAAAAGTTGCACTTTCTTAGTTGTAGACTTAAAGTCGATTTTCTTGTAAATTCTATGTCAATTGCGGTAGCACTGTACTGCTTAAGCCGAAAAACATCGATTTTACTGATTTGATCAAAAGTCAAACTTTCATATAATTTCAGGATTAACAAATTAATATAACCGAAAAAATTGCACTTTCTTAGGTTTAGACTTAAAGCCGATTTTCTTGTAAATTGTATGTCAGTTGCGTGAGCACTGTAAAGCTTAAGCCGAAAAACATGAATTTTACTAATTTGAGCGAAAGTCAAATTATATTGTTATTGCAGGATTAACAAATTAATATTACCGAAAAAGTTGCACTTTCTTAGGTTTAGACTTAAAGTCGATTTCCTTTAAATTGTATGTCAATTGCGGTAGGACTGTACCGCTTAAGCCGAAAAACATGAATTTTATTGATTTGAGCGAAAGTCCAATTATATTGCTATTGCAGAGTTGACAAATTAATATAACCGAAAAAATTGCACTTTCTTAGATGTAGACTTAAAGCCGATTTTCTTGTAAAATGTATATCAGTTGCTTGAGGACTGTACTGCTTAAGCCGAAAAACATCAATTTTACTGGTTTGAGCGAAAGTCAAATTATGTTGTTATTGCAGAATTGACATATTCATATAACCGAAAAAGTTGCACTTTCTTAGATTAGACTTAAAGCCGATTTTCTTGTAAATTGTATGTCAATTGCGGTAGCACTGTACTGCTTAAGCCGAAAAACATCGATTTTACTGATTTGATCTAAAGTCAAACTTTCATATAATTTCAGGATTAACAAATTAATATAACCGAAAAAATTGCACTTTCTTAGATTAGACTTAAAGCCGATTTTCTTGTAAATTGTATGTCAATTGCGGTAGCACTGTACTGCTTAAGCCGAAAAACATCGATTTTACTGATTTGATCAAAAGTCAAACTTTCATATAATTTCAGGATTAACAAATTAATATAACCGAAAAAATTGCACTTTCTTAGGTTTAGACTTAAAGCCGATTTTCTTGTAAATTGTATGTCAGTTGCGTGAGAACTGTAAAGCTTAAGCCGAAAAACATGAATTTTATTAATTTGAGCGAAAGTCAAATTATATTGCTATTGCAGGATTAACAAATAAATATTACCGCAAAAGTTGCACTTTCTTAGTTTTAGACTTAAAGTCGAATTTCTTGTAAATTGTATGTCAATTGCGATAGCACTGTTTTGCTTTAGCCGCAAAACATCGATTTTACTGATTTGATCAAAAGTCAAACTTTCATATAATTTCAGGATTAACAAATTAATATAACCGAAAAAATTGCACTTTCTTAGGTTTAGACTTAAAGCCGATTTTCTTGTAAATTGTATGTCAGTTGCGTGAGCACTGTAAAGCTTAAGCCGAAAAACATGAATTTTACTAATTTGAGCGAAAGTCAAATTATATTGTTATTGCAGGATTAACAAATTAATATTACCGAAAAAGTTGCACTTTCTTAGGTTTAGACTTAAAGTCGATTTCCTTTAAATTGTATGTCAATTGCGGTAGGACTGTACCGCTTAAGCCGAAAAACATGAATTTTATTGATTTGAGCGAAAGTCAAATTATATTGTTATTGCAGAATTGACATATTCATATAACCGAAAAAGTTGCACTTTCTAAGGTTTAGTCTCAAAGCCGATTTTCTTGTAAATTGTATGTCAATTGCGGTAGCACTGTACTGCTTAAGCCGAAAAACATCGATTTTACTGATTTGATCAAAAGTCAAACTTTCATATAATTTCAGGATTAACAAATTAATATAACCGAAAAAATTGCACTTTCTTAGGTTTAGACTTAAAGCCGATTTTCTTGTAAATTGTATGTCAGTTGCGTGAGCACTGTAAAGCTTAAGCCGAAAAACATGAATTTTACTAATTTGAGCGAAAGTCAAATTATATTGCTATTGCAGGATTAACAAATAAATATTACCGCAAAAGTTGCACTTTCTTAGTTTTAGACTTAAAGTCGAATTTCTTGTAAATTGTATGTCAATTGCGGTAGCACTGTTTTGCTTTAGCCGCAAAACATCGATTTTACTGATTTGATCTAAAGTCAAACTTTCATATAATTTCAGGATTAACAAATTAATATAACCGAAAAAATTGCACTTTCTTAGATTAGACTTAAAGCCGATTTTCTTGTAAATTGTATGTCAATTGCGGTAGCACTGTACTGCTTAAGCCGAAAAACATCGATTTTACTGATTTGATCAAAAGTCAAACTTTCATATAATTTCAGGATTAACAAATTAATATAACCGAAAAAATTGCACTTTCTTAGGTTTAGACTTAAAGCCGATTTTCTTGTAAATTGTATGTCAGTTGCGTGAGAACTGTAAAGCTTAAGCCGAAAAACATGAATTTTATTAATTTGAGCGAAAGTCAAATTATATTGCTATTGCAGGATTAACAAATAAATATTACCGCAAAAGTTGCACTTTCTTAGTTTTAGACTTAAAGTCGAATTTCTTGTAAATTGTATGTCAATTGCGATAGCACTGTTTTGCTTTAGCCGCAAAACATCGATTTTACTGATTTGATCAAAAGTCAAACTTTCATATAATTTCAGGATTAACAAATTAATATAACCGAAAAAATTGCACTTTCTTAGGTTTAGACTTAAAGCCGATTTTCTTGTAAACTGTATGTCAGTTGCGTGAGCACTGTAAAGCTTAAGCCGAAAAACATGAATTTTACTAATTTGAGCGAAAGTCAAATTATATTGCTATTGCAGGATTAACAAATAAATATTACCGCAAAAGTTGCACTTTCTTAATTTTAGACTTAAGGTCGAATTTCTTGTAAATTGTATGTCAATTGCGGTAGCACTGTTTTGCTTTAGCCGCAAAACATCGATTTTACTGATTTGATCAAAAGTCAAACTTTCATATAATTTCAGGATTAACAAATTAATATAACCGAAAAAATTGCACTTTCTTAGGTTTAGACTTAAAGCCGATTTTCTTGTAAATTGTGTGTCAGTTGCGTGAGCACTGTAAAGCTTAAGCCGAAAAACATGAATTTTACTAATTTGAGCGAAAGTCAAATTATATTGCTATTGCAGGATTAACAAATAAATATTACCGCAAAAGTTTCACTTTCTTAGTTTTAGACTTAAAGTCGAATTTCTTGTAAATTGTATGTCAATTGCGGTAGCACTGTTTTGCTTTAGCCGCAAAACATCGATTTTACTGATTTGATCAAAAGTCAAACTTTCATATAATTTCAGGATTAACAAATTAATATAACCGAAATAATTGCACTTTCTTAGGTTTAGACTTTAAGCCGATTTTCTTGTAAATTGTATGTCAGTTGCGTGAGCACTGTAAAGCTTAAGCCGAAAAACATGAATTTTACTAATTTGAGCGAAAGTCAAATTATATTGTTATTGCAGGATTAACAAATTAATATTACCGCAAAAGTTGCACTTTCTTAGTTGTAGACTTAAAGTCGATTTTCTTGTAAATTCTATGTCAATTGCGGTAGCACTGTACTGCTTAAGCCGAAAAACATCGATTTTACTGATTTGATCAAAAGTCAAACTTTCATATAATTTCAGGATTAACAAATTAATATTACCGAAAAAGTTGCACTTTCTTAGGTTTAGACTTAAAGTCGATTTTCTTGTAAATTGTATGTCAATTGCGGTAGGACTGTACCGCTTAAGCCGAAAAACATGAATTTTATTGATTTGAGCGAAAGTCCAATTATATTGCTATTGCAGAGTTGACAAATTAATATAACCGAAAAAATTGCACTTTCTTAGATGTAGACTTAAAGCCGATTTTCTTGTAAAATGTATATCAGTTGCTTGAGGACTGTACTGCTTAAGTCGAAAAACATCAATTTTACTGGTTTGAGCGAAAGTCAAATTATATTGTTATTGCAGGATTAACAAATTAATATTACCGAAAAAGTTGCACTTTCTTAGGTTTAGACTTAAAGTCGATTTTCTTGTAAATTGTATGTCAATTGCGGTAGGACTGTACCGCTTAAGCCGAAAAACATGAATTTTATTGATTTGAGCGAAAGTCCAATTATATTGCTATTGCAGAGTTGACAAATTAATATAACCGAAAAAATTGCACTTTCTTAGATGTAGACTTAAAGCCGATTTTCTTGTAAAATGTATATCAGTTGCTTGAGGACTGTACTGCTTAAGTCGAAAAACATCAATTTTACTGGTTTGAGCGAAAGTCAAATTATATTGTTATTGCAGAATTGACCGAAATATAACCGAAAAAGTTGCACTTTCTTAGGTTTAGTCTCAAAGCCGATTTTCTTGTAAATTGTATGTCAATTGCGGTAGCACTGTACTGCTTAAGCCGAAAAACATCGATTTTACTGATTTGATCAAAAGTCAAACTTTCATATAATTTCAGGATTAACAAATTAATATAACCGAAAAAATTGCACTTTCTTAGGTTTAGACTCAAAGTCGATTTTCTTGTAAATTGTATGTCAGTTGCGTGAGCACTGTAAAGCTTAAGCCGAAAAACATGAATTTTACTAATTTGAGCGAAAGTCAAATTATATTGCTATTGCAAGATTAACAAATAAATATTACCGCAAAAGTTGCACTTTCTTAGTTTTAGACTTAAAGTCGAATTTCTTGTAAATTGTATGTCAATTGCGGTAGCACTGTTTTGCTTTAGCCGCAAAACATAGATTTTACTGATTTGATCAAAAGTCAAACTTTCATATAATTTCAGGATTAACAAATTAATATAACCGAAAAAATTGCACTTTCTTAGGTTTAGACTTAAAGCCGATTTTCTTGTAAATTGTATGTCAGTTGCGTGAGCACTGTAAAGCTTAAGCCGAAAAACATGGATTTTACTAATTTGAGCGAAAGTCAAATTATATTGTTATTGCAGGATTAACAAATTAATATTACCGCAAAAGTTGCACTTTCTTAGTTGTAGACTTAAAGTCGATTTTCTTGTAAATTCTATGTCAATTGCGGTAGCACTGTACTGCTTAAGCCGAAAAACATCGATTTTACTGATTTGATCAAAAGTCAAACTTTCATATAATTTCAGGATTAACAAATTAATATTACCGAAAAAGTTGCACTTTCTTAGGTTTAGACTTAAAGTCGATTTTCTTGTAAATTGTATGTCAATTGCGGTAGGACTGTACCGCTTAAGCCGAAAAACATGAATTTTATTGATTTGAGCGAAAGTCCAATTATATTGCTATTGCAGAGTTGACAAATTAATATAACCGAAAAAATTGCACTTTCTTAGATGTAGACTTAAAGCCGATTTTCTTGTAAAATGTATATCAGTTGCTTGAGGACTGTACTGCTTAAGTCGAAAAACATCAATTTTACTGGTTTGAGCGAAAGTCAAATTATATTGTTATTGCAGGATTAACAAATTAATATTACCGAAAAAGTTGCACTTTCTTAGGTTTAGACTTAAAGTCGATTTTCTTGTAAATTGTATGTCAATTGCGGTAGGACTGTACCGCTTAAGCCGAAAAACATGAATTTTATTGATTTGAGCGAAAGTCCAATTATATTGCTATTGCAGAGTTGACAAATTAATATAACCGAAAAAATTGCACTTTCTTAGATGTAGACTTAAAGCCGATTTTCTTGTAAAATGTATATCAGTTGCTTGAGGACTGTACTGCTTAAGTCGAAAAACATCAATTTTACTGGTTTGAGCGAAAGTCAAATTATATTGTAATTGCAGGATTAACAAATTAATATTACCGAAAAAGTTGCACTTTCTTAGGTTTAGACTTAAAGTCGATTTTCTTGTAAATTGTATGTCAATTGCGGTAGGACTGTACCGCTTAAGCCGAAAAACATGAATTTTATTGATTTGAGCGAAAGTCCAATTATATTGCTATTGCAGAGTTGACAAATTAATATAACCGAAAAAATTGCACTTTCTTAGATGTAGACTTAAAGCCGATTTTTTTGTAAAATGTATATCAGTTGCTTGAGGACTGTACTGCTTAAGTCGAAAAACATCAATTTTACTGGTTTGAGCGAAAGTCAAATTATATTGTTATTGCAGAATTGACCGAAATATAACCGAAAAAGTTGCACTTTCTTAGGTTTAGTCTCAAAGCCGATTTTCTTGTAAATTGTATGTCAATTGCGGTAGCACTGTACTGCTTAAGCCGAAAAACATCGATTTTACTGATTTGATCAAAAGTCAAACTTTCATATAATTTCAGGATTAACAAATTAATATAACCGAAAAAATTGCACTTTCTTAGGTTTAGACTCAAAGTCGATTTTCTTGTAAATTGTATGTCAGTTGCGTGAGCACTGTAAAGCTTAAGCCGAAAAACATGAATTTTACTAATTTGAGCGAAAGTCAAATTATATTGCTATTGCAAGATTAACAAATAAATATTACCGCAAAAGTTGCACTTTCTTAGTTTTAGACTTAAAGTCGAATTTCTTGTAAATTGTATGTCAATTGCGGTAGCACTGTTTTGCTTTAGCCGCAAAACATAGATTTTACTGATTTGATCAAAAGTCAAACTTTCATATAATTTCAGGATTAACAAATTAATATAACCGAAAAAATTGCACTTTCTTAGGTTTAGACTTAAAGCCGATTTTCTTGTAAATTGTATGTCAGTTGCGTGAGCACTGTAAAGCTTAAGCCGAAAAACATGAATTTTACTAATTTGAGCGAAAGTCAAATTATATTGTTATTGCAGGATTAACAAATTAATATTACCGCAAAAGTTGCACTTTCTTAGTTGTAGACTTAAAGTCGATTTTCTTGTAAATTCTATGTCAATTGCGGTAGCACTGTACTGCTTAAGCCGAAAAACATCGATTTTACTGATTTGATCAAAAGTCAAACTTTCATATAATTTCAGGATTAACAAATTAATATAACCGAAAAAATTGCACTTTCTTAGGTTTAGACTTAAAGCCGATTTTCTTGTAAATTGTATGTCAGTTGCGTGAGCACTGTAAAGCTTAAGCCGAAAAACATGAATTTTACTTATTTGAGCGAAAGTCAAATTATATTGTTATTGCAGGATTAACAAATTAATATTACCGAAAAAGTTGCACTTTCTTAGGTTTAGACTTAAAGTCGATTTTCTTGTAAATTGTATGTCAATTGCGGTAGGACTGTACCGCTTAAGCCGAAAAACATGAATTTTATTGATTTGAGCGAAAGTCCAATTATATTGCTATTGCAGAGTTGACAAATTAATATAACCGAAAAAATTGCACTTTCTTAGATGTAGACTTAAAGTCGATTTTCTTGTAAAATGTATATCAGTTGCTTGAGGACTGTACTGCTTAAGTCGAAAAACATCAATTTTACTGGTTTGAGCGAAAGTCAAATTATATTGTTATTGCAGAATTGACATATTCATATAACCGAAAAAGTTGCACTTTCTTAGGTTTAGTCTCAAAGCCGATTTTCTTGTAAATTGTATGTCAATTGCGGTAGCACTGTACTGCTTAAGCCGAAAAACATCGATTTTACTGATTTGATCAAAAGTCAAACTTTCATATAATTTCAGGATTAACAAATTAATATAACCGAAAAAATTGCACTTTCTTAGGTTTAGACTCAAAGTCGATTTTCTTGTAAATTGTATGTCAGTTGCGTGAGCACTGTAAAGCTTAAGCCGAAAAACATGAATTTTACTAATTTGAGCGAAAGTCAAATTATATTGCTATTGCAAGATTAACAAATAAATATTACCGCAAAAGTTGCACTTTCTTAGTTTTAGACTTAAAGTCGAATTTCTTGTAAATTGTATGTCAATTGCGGTAGCACTGTTTTGCTTTAGCCGCAAAACATAGATTTTACTGATTTGATCAAAAGTCAAACTTTCATATAATTTCAGGATTAACAAATTAATATAACCGAAAAAATTGCACTTTCTTAGATGTAGACTTAAAGCCGATTTTCTTGTAAATTGTATGTCAGTTGCGTGAGCACTGTAAAGCTTAAGCCGAAAAACATGAATTTTACTAATTTGAGCGAAAGTAAAATTATATTGTTATTGCAGGATTAACAAATTAATATTACCGCAAAAGTTGCACTTTCTTAGTTGTAGACTTAAAGTCGATTTTCTTGTAAATTCTATGTCAATTGCGGTAGCACTGTACTGCTTAAGCCGAAAAACATCGATTTTACTGATTTGATCAAAAGTCAAACTTTCATATAATTTCAGGATTAACAAATTAATATAACCGAAAAAATTGCACTTTCTTAGGTTTAGACTTAAAGCCGATTTTCTTGTAAATTGTATGTCAGTTGCGTGAGCACTGTAAAGCTTAAGCCGAAAAACATGAATTTTACTAATTTGAGCGAAAGTCAAATTATATTGCTATTGCAGGATTAACAAATAAATATTACCGCAAAAGTTGCACTTTCTTAGTTTTAGACTTAAAGTCGAATTTTTGTAAATTGTATGTCAATTGCGGTAGCACTGTTTTGCTTTAGCCGCAAAACATCGATTTTACTGATTTGATCAAAAGTCAAACTTTCATATAATTTCAGGATTAACAAATTAATATAACCGAAAAAATTGCACTTTCTTAGGTTTAGACTCAAAGTCGATTTTCTTGTAAATTGTATGTCAGTTGCGTGAGCACTGTAAAGCTTAAGCCGAAAAACATGAATTTTACTAATTTGAGCGAAAGTCAAATTATATTGCTATTGCAAGATTAACAAATAAATATTACCGCAAAAGTTGCACTTTCTTAGTTTTAGACTTAAAGTCGAATTTCTTGTAAATTGTATGTCAATTGCGGTAGCACTGTACTGCTTAAGCCGAAAAACATCGATTTTACTGATTTGATCAAAAGTCAAACTTTCATATAATTTCAGGATTAACAAATTAATATAACCGAAAAAATTGCACTTTCTTAGGTTTAGACTCAAAGTCGATTTTCTTGTAAATTGTATGTCAGTTGCGTGAGCACTGTAAAGCTTAAGCCGAAAAACATGAATTTTACTAATTTGAGCGAAAGTCAAATTATATTGCTATTGCAAGATTAACAAATAAATATTACCGCAAAAGTTGCACTTTCTTAGTTTTAGACTTAAAGTCGAATTTTTGTAAATTGTATGTCAATTGCGGTAGCACTGTACTGCTTAAGCCGAAAAACATCGATTTTACTGATTTGATCAAAAGTCAAACTTTCATATAATTTCAGGATTAACAAATTAATATAACCGAAAAAATTGCACTTTCTTAGGTTTAGACTCAAAGTCGATTTTCTTGTAAATTGTATGTCAGTTGCGTGAGCACTGTAAAGCTTAAGCCGAAAAACATGAATTTTACTAATTTGAGCGAAAGTCAAATTATATTGCTATTGCAGGATTAACAAATAAATATTACCGCAAAAGTTGCACTTTCTTAGTTTTAGACTTAAAGTCGAATTTTTGTAAATTGTATGTCAATTGCGGTAGCACTGTTTTGCTTTAGCCGCAAAACATCGATTTTACTGATTTGATCAAAAGTCAAACTTTCATATAATTTCAGGATTAACAAATTAATATAACCGAAAAAATTGCACTTTCTTAGGTTTAGACTTAAAGCCGATTTTCTTGTAAATTGTATGTCAGTTGCGTGAGCACTGTAAAGCTTAAGCCGAAAAACATGAATTTTACTAATTTGAGCGAAAGTCAAATTATATTGCTATTGCAGGATTAACAAATAAATATTACCGCAAAAGTTGCACTTTCTTAGTTTTAGACTTAAAGTCGAATTTTTGTAAATTGTATGTCAATTGCGGTAGCACTGTACTGCTTAAGCCGAAAAACATCGATTTTACTGATTTGATCAAAAGTCAAACTTTCATATAATTTCAGGATTAACAAATTAATATAACCGAAAAAATTGCACTTTCTTAGGTTTAGACTCAAAGTCGATTTTCTTGTAAATTGTATGTCAGTTGCGTGAGCACTGTAAAGCTTAAGCCGAAAAACATGAATTTTACTAATTTGAGCGAAAGTCAAATTATATTGCTATTGCAAGATTAACAAATAAATATTACCGCAAAAGTTGCACTTTCTTAGTTTTAGACTTAAAGTCGAATTTCTTGTAAATTGTATGTCAATTGCGGTAGCACTGTTTTGCTTTAGCCGCAAAACATAGATTTTACTGATTTGATCAAAAGTCAAACTTTCATATAATTTCAGGATTAACAAATTAATATAACCGAAAAAATTGCACTTTCTTAGGTTTAGACTTAAAGCCGATTTTCTTGTAAATTGTATGTCAGTTGCGTGAGCACTGTAAAGCTTAAGCCGAAAAACATGAATTTTACTAATTTGAGCGAAAGTCAAATTATATTGTTATTGCAGGATTAACAAATTAATATTACCGCAAAAGTTGCACTTTCTTAGTTGTAGACTTAAAGTCGATTTTCTTGTAAATTCTATGTCAATTGCGGTAGCACTGTACTGCTTAAGCCGAAAAACATCGATTTTACTGATTTGATCAAAAGTCAAACTTTCATATAATTTCAGGATTAACAAATTAATATAACCGAAAAAATTGCACTTTCTTAGGTTTAGACTTAAAGCCGATTTTCTTGTAAATTGTATGTCAGTTGCGTGAGCACTGTAAAGCTTAAGCCGAAAAACATGAATTTTACTTATTTGAGCGAAAGTCAAATTATATTGTTATTGCAGGATTAACAAATTAATATTACCGAAAAAGTTGCACTTTCTTAGGTTTAGACTTAAAGTCGATTTTCTTGTAAATTGTATGTCAATTGCGGTAGGACTGTACCGCTTAAGCCGAAAAACATGAATTTTATTGATTTGAGCGAAAGTCCAATTATATTGCTATTGCAGAGTTGACAAATTAATATAACCGAAAAAATTGCACTTTCTTAGATGTAGACTTAAAGCCGATTTTCTTGTAAAATGTATATCAGTTGCTTGAGGACTGTACTGCTTAAGTCGAAAAACATCAATTTTACTGGTTTGAGCGAAAGTCAAATTATATTGTTATTGCAGAATTGACATATTCATATAACCGAAAAAGTTGCACTTTCTTAGGTTTAGTCTCAAAGCCGATTTTCTTGTAAATTGTATGTCAATTGCGGTAGCACTGTACTGCTTAAGCCGAAAAACATCGATTTTACTGATTTGATCAAAAGTCAAACTTTCATATAATTTCAGGATTAACAAATTAATATAACCGAAAAAATTGCACTTTCTTAGGTTTAGACTCAAAGTCGATTTTCTTGTAAATTGTATGTCAGTTGCGTGAGCACTGTAAAGCTTAAGCCGAAAAACATGAATTTTACTAATTTGAGCGAAAGTCAAATTATATTGCTATTGCAAGATTAACAAATAAATATTACCGCAAAAGTTGCACTTTCTTAGTTTTAGACTTAAAGTCGAATTTCTTGTAAATTGTATGTCAATTGCGGTAGCACTGTTTTGCTTTAGCCGCAAAACATAGATTTTACTGATTTGATCAAAAGTCAAACTTTCATATAATTTCAGGATTAACAAATTAATATAACCGAAAAAATTGCACTTTCTTAGATGTAGACTTAAAGCCGATTTTCTTGTAAATTGTATGTCAGTTGCGTGAGCACTGTAAAGCTTAAGCCGAAAAACATGAATTTTACTAATTTGAGCGAAAGTAAAATTATATTGTTATTGCAGGATTAACAAATTAATATTACCGCAAAAGTTGCACTTTCTTAGTTGTAGACTTAAAGTCGATTTTCTTGTAAATTCTATGTCAATTGCGGTAGCACTGTACTGCTTAAGCCGAAAAACATCGATTTTACTGATTTGATCAAAAGTCAAACTTTCATATAATTTCAGGATTAACAAATTAATATAACCGAAAAAATTGCACTTTCTTAGGTTTAGACTTAAAGCCGATTTTCTTGTAAATTGTATGTCAGTTGCGTGAGCACTGTAAAGCTTAAGCCGAAAAACATGAATTTTACTAATTTGAGCGAAAGTCAAATTATATTGCTATTGCAGGATTAACAAATAAATATTACCGCAAAAGTTGCACTTTCTTAGTTTTAGACTTAAAGTCGAATTTTTGTAAATTGTATGTCAATTGCGGTAGCACTGTTTTGCTTTAGCCGCAAAACATCGATTTTACTGATTTGATCTAAGGTCAAACTTTAATATAATTTCAGGATTAACAAATTAATATAACCGAAAAAATAGCACTTTCTTAGATTAGACTTAAAGCCGATTTTCTTGTAAATTGTATGTCAATTGCGTGAGCATTGTACCGCTCAAGCCGAAAAACATGAATTTTACTGATTTGAACGAAAGTCAAATTATGTTGTTATTGCAGGATTAATAAATTAATATTACCGCAAAAGTTGCACTTTCTTAGTTGTAGACTTAAAGTCGATTTTCTTGTAAATTCTATGTCAATTGCGGTAGCACTGTACTGCTTAAGCCGCAAAACAGCGATTTTACTGATTTGATCTAAAGTCAAACTTTCATATAATTTCAGGATTAACAAATTAATATTACCGCAAAAGTTGCACTTTCTTATATTAGACTTAAAGCCGATTTTCTTGTAAATTGTATGTCAATTGCGTGAGCATTGTACCGCTCAAGCCGAAAAACATGAATTTTACTGATTTGAACGAAAGTCAAATTATGTTGTTATTGCAGGATTAACAAATTAATATCACCGCAAAAGTTGCACTTTCTTAGTTGTAGACTTAAAGTCGAATTTCTTGTAAATTGTATGTCAATTGCGGTAGCACTGTTTTGCTTTAGCCGCAAAACATCGATTTTACTGATTTGATCTAAAGTCAAACTTTCATATAATTTCAGGATTAACAAATTAATATAACCGAAAAAATTGCACTTTCTTAGGTTTAGACTTAAAGCCGATTTTCTTGTAAATTGTATGTCAGTTGCGTGAGCACTGTACCGCTTAAGCCGAAAAACATGAATTTTACTAACTTGAGCGAAAGTCAAATTATATTGTTATTGCAGGATTAACAAATTAATATTACCGAAAAAGTTGCACTTTCTTAGGTTTAGACTTAAAGCCGATTTTCTTGTAAATTGTATGTTAAATACTTGAGCGCTGTACCGCTTAGGCCGAAACACATCAATTTTACTGATTTGATCTAAAGTCAAACTTTCATATAATTTCAGCATTAACAAATTAATATAACCAAAAAAATTGCACTTTCTTAGACTAGACTTAAAGCCGATTTTCTTGTAAATTTTATGTCAGTTGCGTGAGCAGTGTACTGCTTAAGCCGAAAAACATGAATTTTACTGATTTGAACGAAAGTCAAATTATGTTGTTATTGCAGGATTAATAAATTAATATTACCGCAAAAGTTGCACTTTCTTAGTTGTAGACTTAAAGTCGATTTTCTTGTAAATTCTATGTCAATTGCGGTAGCACTGTACTGCTTAAGCCGAAAAACATCGATTTTACTGATTTGATCAAAAGTCAAACTTTCATATAATTTCAGGATTAACAAATTAATATAACCGAAAAAATTGCACTTTCTTAGGTTTAGACTTAAAGCCGATTTTCTTGTAAATTGTATGTCAGTTGCGTGAGCACTGTAAAGCTTAAGCCGAAAAACATGAATTTTACTAATTTGAGCGAAAGTCAAATTATATTGCTATTGCAGGATTAACAAATAAATATTACCGCAAAAGTTGCACTTTCTTAGTTTTAGACTTAAAGTCGAATTTTTGTAAATTGTATGTCAATTGCGGTAGCACTGTTTTGCTTTAGCCGCAAAACATCGATTTTACTGATTTGATCTAAGGTCAAACTTTAATATAATTTCAGGATTAACAAATTAATATAACCGAAAAAATAGCACTTTCTTAGATTAGACTTAAAGCCGATTTTCTTGTAAATTGTATGTCAATTGCGTGAGCATTGTACCGCTCAAGCCGAAAAACATGAATTTTACTGATTTGAACGAAAGTCAAATTATGTTGTTATTGCAGGATTAATAAATTAATATTACCGCAAAAGTTGCACTTTCTTAGTTGTAGACTTAAAGTCGATTTTCTTGTAAATTCTATGTCAATTGCGGTAGCACTGTACTGCTTAAGCCGCAAAACAGCGATTTTACTGATTTGATCTAAAGTCAAACTTTCATATAATTTCAGGATTAACAAATTAATATTACCGCAAAAGTTGCACTTTCTTATATTAGACTTAAAGCCGATTTTCTTGTAAATTGTATGTCAATTGCGTGAGCATTGTACCGCTCAAGCCGAAAAACATGAATTTTACTGATTTGAACGAAAGTCAAATTATGTTGTTATTGCAGGATTAACAAATTAATATCACCGCAAAAGTTGCACTTTCTTAGTTGTAGACTTAAAGTCGAATTTCTTGTAAATTGTATGTCAATTGCGGTAGCACTGTTTTGCTTTAGCCGCAAAACATCGATTTTACTGATTTGATCTAAAGTCAAACTTTCATATAATTTCAGGATTAACAAATTAATATAACCGAAAAAATTGCACTTTCTTAGGTTTAGACTTAAAGCCGATTTTCTTGTAAATTGTATGTCAGTTGCGTGAGCACTGTACCGCTTAAGCCGAAAAACATGAATTTTACTAACTTGAGCGAAAGTCAAATTATATTGTTATTGCAGGATTAACAAATTAATATTACCGAAAAAGTTGCACTTTCTTAGGTTTAGACTTAAAGCCGATTTTCTTGTAAATTGTATGTTAAATACTTGAGCGCTGTACCGCTTAGGCCGAAACACATCAATTTTACTGATTTGATCTAAAGTCAAACTTTCATATAATTTCAGCATTAACAAATTAATATAACCAAAAAAATTGCACTTTCTTAGACTAGACTTAAAGCCGATTTTCTTGTAAATTTTATGTCAGTTGCGTGAGCAGTGTACTGCTTAAGCCGAAAAACATGAATTTTACTGATTTGAACGAAAGTCAAATTATGTTGTTATTGCAGGATTAATAAATTAATATTACCGCAAAAGTTGCACTTTCTTAGTTGTAGACTTAAAGTCGATTTTCTTGTAAATTCTATGTCAATTGCGGTAGCACTGTACTGCTTAAGCCGCAAAACAGCGATTTTACTGATTTGATCTAAAGTCAAACTTTCATATAATTTCAGGATTAACAAATTAATATTACCGCAAAAGTTGCACTTTCTTAGATTAGACTTAAAGCCGATTTTCTTGTAAATTGTATGTCAATTGCGTGAGCATTGTACCGCTCAAGCCGAAAAACATGAATTTTACTGATTTGAACGAAAGTCAAATTATGTTGTTATTGCAGGATTAACAAATTAATATCACCGCAAAAGTTGCACTTTCTTAGTTGTAGACTTAAAGTCGAATTTCTTGTAAATTGTATGTCAATTGCGGTAGCACTGTTTTGCTTTAGCCGCAAAACATCGATTTTACTGATTTGATCTAAAGTCAAACTTTCATATAATTTCAGGATTAACAAATTAATATAACCGAAAAAATTGCACTTTCTTAGGTTTAGACTTAAAGCCGATTTTCTTGTAAATTGTATGTCAGTTGCGTGAGCACTGTACCGCTTAAGCCGAAAAACATGAATTTTACTAGCTTGAGCGAAAGTCAAATTATATTGTTATTGCAGGATTAACAAATTAATATTACCGAAAAAGTTGCACTTTCTTAGGTTTAGACTTAAAGCCGATTTTCTTGTAAATTGTATGTCAGTTGCGTGAGCACTGTAAAGCTTAAGCCGAAAAACATGAATTTTACTAATTTGAGCGAAAGTCAAATTATATTGTTATTGCAGGATTAACAAATTAATATTACCGAAAAAGTTGCACTTTCTTAGGTTTAGACTTAAAGTCGATTTTCTTGTGAATTGTATGTCAATTGCGGTAGGACTGTACCGCTTAAGCCGAAAAACATGAATTTTATTGATTTGAGCGAAAGTCCAATTATATTGCTATTGCAGAGTTGACAAATTAATATAACCGAAAAAATTGCACTTTCTTAGATGTAGACTTAAAGCCGATTTTCTTGTAAAATGTATATCAGTTGCTTGAGGACTGTACTGCTTAAGCCGAAAAACATCAATTTTACTGGTTTGAGCGAAAGTCAAATTATATTGTTATTGCAGAATTGACATATTCATATAACCGAAAAAGTTGCACTTTCTTAGGTTTAGTCTCAAAGCCGATTTTCTTGTAAATTGTATGTCAATTGCGGTAGCACTGTACTGCTTAAGCCGAAAAACATCGATTTTACTGATTTGATCAAAAGTCAAACTTTCATATAATTTCAGGATTAACAAATTAATATATTGCACTTTCTTAGGTTTAGACTTAAAGCCGATTTTCTTGTAAATTGTATGTCAGTTGCGTGAGCACTGTAAAGCTTAAGCCGAAAAACATGAATTTTACTAATTTGAGCGAAAGTCAAATTATATTGCTATTGCAGGATTAACAAATAAATATTACCGCAAAAGTTGCACTTTCTTAGTTTTAGACTTAAAGTCGAATTTCTTGTAAATTGTATGTCAATTGCGGTAGCACTGTTTTGCTTTAGCCGCAAAACATCGATTTTACTGATTTGATCTAAAGTCAAACTTTCATATAATTTCAGGATTAACAAATTAATATAACCGAAAAAATTGCACTTTCTTAGATTAGACTGAAAGCCGATTTTCTTGTAAATTGTATGTCAATTGCGTGAGCAGTGTACCGCTCAAGCCGAAAAACATGAATTTTACTGATTTGAGCGAAAGTCAAATTATATTGTTATTGCAGGATTAACAAATTAATATTACCGAAAAAGTTGCACTTTCTTAGTTGTAGACTTAAAGTCGATTTTCTTGATAATTCTATGTCAATTGCGGTAGCACTGTACTGCTTAAGCCGCAAAACAGCGATTTTACTGATTTGATCTAAAGTCAAACTTTCATATAATTTCAGGATTAACAAATTAATATTACCGCAAAAGTTGCACTTTCTTAGATTAGACTTAAAGCCGATTTTCTTTTAAATTGTATGTCAATTGCGTGAGCATTGTACCGCTCAAGCCGAAAAACATGAATTTTACTGATTTGAACGAAAGTCAAATTATGTTGTTATTGCAGGATTAACAAATTAATATCACCGCAAAAGTTGCACTTTCTTAGTTGTAGACTTAAAGTCGATTTTCTTGTAAATTCTATGTCAATTGCGGTAGCACTGTACTGCTTAAGCCGCAAAACATCGATTTTACTGATTTGATCTAAAGTCAAACTTTCATATAATTTCAGCATTAACAAATTAATATAACCAAAAAAATTGCACTTTCTTAGACTAGACTTAAAGCCGATTTTCTTGTAAATTTTATGTCAGTTGCGTGAGCAGTGTACTGCTTAAGCCGAAAAACATGAATTTTACTGATTTGAGCAAAAGTCAAATTATATTGTTATTGCAGGATTAACAAATTAATATTACCGAAAAAGTTGCACTTTCTTAGGTTTAGACTTAAAGCCGATTTTCTTGTAAATTGTATGTTAAATACTTGAGCGCTGTACCGCTTAGGCCGAAACACATCAATTTTACTGATTTGATCTAAAGTCAAACTTTCATATAATTTCAGCATTAACAAATTAATATAACCAAAAAAATTGCACTTTCTTAGACTAGACTTAAAGCCGATTTTCTTGTAAATTTTATGTCAGTTGCGTGAGCAGTGTACTGCTTAAGCCGAAAAACATGAATTTTACTGATTTGAACGAAAGTCAAATTATGTTGTTATTGCAGGATTAATAAATTAATATCACCGCAAAAGTTGCACTTTCTTAGTTGTAGACTTAAAGTCGAATTTCTTGTAAATTGTATGTCAATTGCGGTAGCACTGTTTTGCTTTAGCCGCAAAACATCGATTTTACTGATTTGATCTAAAGTCAAACTTTCATATAATTTCAGGATTAACAAATTAGTATAACCGAAAAAATTGCACTTTCTTAGGTTTAGACTTAAAGCCGATTTTCTTGTAAATTGTATGTCAGTTGCGTGAGCACTGTACCGCTTAAGCCGAAAAACATGAATTTTACTAACTTGAGCGAAAGTCAAATTATATTGTTATTGCAGGATTAACAAATTAATATTACCGAAAAAGTTGCACTTTCTTAGGTTTAGACTTAAAGCCGATTTTCTTGTAAATTGTATGTTAAATACTTGAGCGCTGTACCGCTTAGGCCGAAACACATCAATTTTACTGATTTGATCTAAAGTCAAACTTTCATATAATTTCAGCATTAACAAATTAATATAACCAAAAAAGTTGCACTTTCTTAGATTAGAATTAAAGCCGATTTTCTTGTAAATTGTATGTCAATTGCGTGAGCATTGTACCGCTCAAGCCGAAAAACATGAATTTTACTGATTTGAACGAAAGTCAAATTATGTTGTTATTGCAGGATTAACAAATTAATATCACCGCAAAAGTTGCACTTTCTTAGTTGTAGACTTAAAGTCGAATTTCTTGTAAATTGTATGTCAATTGCGGTAGCACTGTTTTGCTTTAGCCGCAAAACATCGATTTTACTGATTTGATCTAAAGTCAAACTTTCATATAATTTCAGGATTAACAAATTAATATAACCGAAAAAATTGCACTTTCTTAGGTTTAGACTTAAAGCCGATTTTCTTGTAAATTGTATGTCAGTTGCGTGAGCACTGTACCGCTTAAGCCGAAAAACATGAATTTTACTAGCTTGAGCGAAAGTCAAATTATATTGTTATTGCAGGATTAACAAATTAATATTACCGAAAAAGTTGCACTTTCTTAGGTTTAGACTTAAAGCCGATTTTCTTGTAAATTGTATGTCAGTTGCGTGAGCACTGTAAAGCTTAAGCCGAAAAACATGAATTTTACTAATTTGAGCGAAAGTCAAATTATATTGTTATTGCAGGATTAACAAATTAATATTACCGAAAAAGTTGCACTTTCTTAGGTTTAGACTTAAAGTCGATTTTCTTGTGAATTGTATGTCAATTGCGGTAGGACTGTACCGCTTAAGCCGCAAAACAGCGATTTTACTGATTTGATCTAAAGTCAAACTTTCATATAATTTCAGGATTAACAAATTAATATTACCGCAAAAGTTGCACTTTCTTAGATTAGACTTAAAGCCGATTTTCTTTTAAATTGTATGTCAATTGCGTGAGCAGTGTACCGCTCAAGCCGAAAAACATGAATTTTACTGATTTGAGCGAAAGTCAAATTATATTGTTATTGCAGGATTAACAAATTAATATTACCGAAAAAGTTGCACTTTCTTAGTTGTAGACTTAAAGTCGATTTTCTTGATAATTCTATGTCAATTGCGGTAGCACTGTACTGCTTAAGCCGCAAAACAGCGATTTTACTGATTTGATCTAAAGTCAAACTTTCATATAATTTCAGGATTAACAAATTAATATTACCGCAAAAGTTGCACTTTCTTAGATTAGACTTAAAGCCGATTTTCTTTTAAATTGTATGTCAATTGCGTGAGCATTGTACCGCTCAAGCCGAAAAACATGAATTTTACTGATTTGAACGAAAGTCAAATTATGTTGTTATTGCAGGATTAACAAATTAATATCACCGCAAAAGTTGCACTTTCTTAGTTGTAGACTTAAAGTCGATTTTCTTGTAAATTCTATGTCAATTGCGGTAGCACTGTACTGCTTAAGCCGCAAAACATCGATTTTACTGATTTGATCTAAAGTCAAACTTTCATATAATTTCAGCATTAACAAATTAATATAACCAAAAAAATTGCACTTTCTTAGACTAGACTTAAAGCCGATTTTCTTGTAAATTTTATGTCAGTTGCGTGAGCAGTGTACTGCTTAAGCCGAAAAACATGAATTTTACTGATTTGAGCAAAAGTCAAATTATATTGTTATTGCAGGATTAACAAATTAATATTACCGAAAAAGTTGCACTTTCTTAGGTTTAGACTTAAAGCCGATTTTCTTGTAAATTGTATGTTAAATACTTGAGCGCTGTACCGCTTAGGCCGAAACACATCAATTTTACTGATTTGATCTAAAGTCAAACTTTCATATAATTTCAGCATTAACAAATTAATATAACCAAAAAAATTGCACTTTCTTAGACTAGACTTAAAGCCGATTTTCTTGTAAATTTTATGTCAGTTGCGTGAGCAGTGTACTGCTTAAGCCGAAAAACATGAATTTTACTGATTTGAACGAAAGTCAAATTATGTTGTTATTGCAGGATTAATAAATTAATATCACCGCAAAAGTTGCACTTTCTTAGTTGTAGACTTAAAGTCGAATTTCTTGTAAATTGTATGTCAATTGCGGTAGCACTGTTTTGCTTTAGCCGCAAAACATCGATTTTACTGATTTGATCTAAAGTCAAACTTTCATATAATTTCAGGATTAACAAATTAATATAACCGAAAAAATTGCACTTTCTTAGGTTTAGACTTAAAGCCGATTTTCTTGTAAATTGTATGTCAGTTGCGTGAGCACTGTACCGCTTAAGCCGAAAAACATGAATTTTACTAACTTGAGCGAAAGTCAAATTATATTGTTATTGCAGGATTAACAAATTAATATTACCGAAAAAGTTGCACTTTCTTAGGTTTAGACTTAAAGCCGATTTTCTTGTAAATTGTATGTTAAATACTTGAGCGCTGTACCGCTTAGGCCGAAACACATCAATTTTACTGATTTGATCTAAAGTCAAACTTTCATATAATTTCAGCATTAACAAATTAATATAACCAAAAAAATTGCACTTTCTTAGACTAGACTTAAAGCCGATTTTCTTGTAAATTTTATGTCAGTTGCGTGAGCAGTGTACTGCTTAAGCCGAAAAACATGAATTTTACTGATTTGAACGAAAGTCAAATTATGTTGTTATTGCAGGATTAATAAATTAATATTACCGCAAAAGTTGCACTTTCTTAGTTGTAGACTTAAAGTCGATTTTCTTGTAAATTCTATGTCAATTGCGGTAGCACTGTACTGCTTAAGCCGCAAAACAGCGATTTTACTGATTTGATCTAAAGTCAAACTTTCATATAATTTCAGGATTAACAAATTAATATTACCGCAAAAGTTGCACTTTCTTAGATTAGACTTAAAGCCGATTTTCTTGTAAATTGTATGTCAATTGCGTGAGCATTGTACCGCTCAAGCCGAAAAACATGAATTTTACTGATTTGAACGAAAGTCAAATTATGTTGTTATTGCAGGATTAACAAATTAATATCACCGCAAAAGTTGCACTTTCTTAGTTGTAGACTTAAAGTCGAATTTCTTGTAAATTGTATGTCAATTGCGGTAGCACTGTTTTGCTTTAGCCGCAAAACATCGATTTTACTGATTTGATCTAAAGTCAAACTTTCATATAATTTCAGGATTAACAAATTAATATAACCGAAAAAATTGCACTTTCTTAGGTTTAGACTTAAAGCCGATTTTCTTGTAAATTGTATGTCAGTTGCGTGAGCACTGTACCGCTTAAGCCGAAAAACATGAATTTTACTAGCTTGAGCGAAAGTCAAATTATATTGTTATTGCAGGATTAACAAATTAATATTACCGAAAAAGTTGCACTTTCTTAGGTTTAGACTTAAAGCCGATTTTCTTGTAAATTGTATGTCAGTTGCGTGAGCACTGTAAAGCTTAAGCCGAAAAACATGAATTTTACTAATTTGAGCGAAAGTCAAATTATATTGTTATTGCAGGATTAACAAATTAATATTACCGAAAAAGTTGCACTTTCTTAGGTTTAGACTTAAAGTCGATTTTCTTGTGAATTGTATGTCAATTGCGGTAGGACTGTACCGCTTAAGCCGAAAAACATGAATTTTATTGATTTGAGCGAAAGTCCAATTATATTGCTATTGCAGAGTTGACAAATTAATATAACCGAAAAAATTGCACTTTCTTAGATGTAGACTTAAAGCCGATTTTCTTGTAAAATGTATATCAGTTGCTTGAGGACTGTACTGCTTAAGCCGAAAAACATCAATTTTACTGGTTTGAGCGAAAGTCAAATTATATTGTTATTGCAGAATTGACATATTCATATAACCGAAAAAGTTGCACTTTCTTAGGTTTAGTCTCAAAGCCGATTTTCTTGTAAATTGTATGTCAATTGCGGTAGCACTGTACTGCTTAAGCCGAAAAACATCGATTTTACTGATTTGATCAAAAGTCAAACTTTCATATAATTTCAGGATTAACAAATTAATATATTGCACTTTCTTAGGTTTAGACTTAAAGCCGATTTTCTTGTAAATTGTATGTCAGTTGCGTGAGCACTGTAAAGCTTAAGCCGAAAAACATGAATTTTACTAATTTGAGCGAAAGTCAAATTATATTGCTATTGCAGGATTAACAAATAAATATTACCGCAAAAGTTGCACTTTCTTAGTTTTAGACTTAAAGTCGAATTTCTTGTAAATTGTATGTCAATTGCGGTAGCACTGTTTTGCTTTAGCCGCAAAACATCGATTTTACTGATTTGATCTAAAGTCAAACTTTCATATAATTTCAGGATTAACAAATTAATATAACCGAAAAAATTGCACTTTCTTAGATTAGACTGAAAGCCGATTTTCTTGTAAATTGTATGTCAATTGCGTGAGCAGTGTACCGCTCAAGCCGAAAAACATGAATTTTACTGATTTGAGCGAAAGTCAAATTATATTGTTATTGCAGGATTAACAAATTAATATTACCGAAAAAGTTGCACTTTCTTAGTTGTAGACTTAAAGTCGATTTTCTTGATAATTCTATGTCAATTGCGGTAGCACTGTACTGCTTAGGCCGCAAAACAGCGATTTTACTGATTTGATCTAAAGTCAAACTTTCATATAATTTCAGGATTAACAAATTAATATTACCGCAAAAGTTGCACTTTCTTAGATTAGACTTAAAGCCGATTTTCTTTTAAATTGTATGTCAATTGCGTGAGCATTGTACCGCTCAAGCCGAAAAACATGAATTTTACTGATTTGAACGAAAGTCAAATTATGTTGTTATTGCAGGATTAACAAATTAATATCACCGCAAAAGTTGCACTTTCTTAGTTGTAGACTTAAAGTCGATTTTCTTGTAAATTCTATGTCAATTGCGGTAGCACTGTACTGCTTAAGCCGCAAAACATCGATTTTACTGATTTGATCTAAAGTCAAACTTTCATATAATTTCAGCATTAACAAATTAATATAACCAAAAAAATTGCACTTTCTTAGACTAGACTTAAAGCCGATTTTCTTGTAAATTGTATGTCAGTTGCGTGAGCACTGTACCGCTTAAGCCGAAAAACATGAATTTTACTAACTTGAGCGAAAGTCAAATTATATTGTTATTGCAGGATTAACAAATTAATATTACCGAAAAAGTTGCACTTTCTTAGGTTTAGACTTAAAGCCGATTTTCTTGTAAATTGTATGTTAAATACTTGAGCGCTGTACCGCTTAGGCCGAAACACATCAATTTTACTGATTTGATCTAAAGTCAAACTTTCATATAATTTCAGCATTAACAAATTAATATAACCAAAAAAATTGCACTTTCTTAGACTAGACTTAAAGCCGATTTTCTTGTAAATTTTATGTCAGTTGCGTGAGCAGTGTACTGCTTAAGCCGAAAAACATGAATTTTACTGATTTGAACGAAAGTCAAATTATGTTGTTATTGCAGGATTAATAAATTAATATTACCGCAAAAGTTGCACTTTCTTAGTTGTAGACTTAAAGTCGATTTTCTTGTAAATTCTATGTCAATTGCGGTAGCACTGTACTGCTTAAGCCGCAAAACAGCGATTTTACTGATTTGATCTAAAGTCAAACTTTCATATAATTTCAGGATTAACAAATTAATATTACCGCAAAAGTTGCACTTTCTTAGATTAGACTTAAAGCCGATTTTCTTGTAAATTGTATGTCAATTGCGTGAGCATTGTACCGCTCAAGCCGAAAAACATGAATTTTACTGATTTGAACGAAAGTCAAATTATGTTGTTATTGCAGGATTAACAAATTAATATCACCGCAAAAGTTGCACTTTCTTAGTTGTAGACTTAAAGTCGAATTTCTTGTAAATTGTATGTCAATTGCGGTAGCACTGTTTTGCTTTAGCCGCAAAACATCGATTTTACTGATTTGATCTAAAGTCAAACTTTCATATAATTTCAGGATTAACAAATTAATATAACCGAAAAAATTGCACTTTCTTAGGTTTAGACTTAAAGCCGATTTTCTTGTAAATTGTATGTCAGTTGCGTGAGCACTGTACCGCTTAAGCCGAAAAACATGAATTTTACTAACTTGAGCGAAAGTCAAATTATATTGTTATTGCAGGATTAACAAATTAATATTACCGAAAAAGTTGCACTTTCTTAGGTTTAGACTTAAAGCCGATTTTCTTGTAAATTGTATGTTAAATACTTGAGCGCTGTACCGCTTAGGCCGAAACACATCAATTTTACTGATTTGATCTAAAGTCAAACTTTCATATAATTTCAGCATTAACAAATTAATATAACCAAAAAAATTGCACTTTCTTAGACTAGACTTAAAGCCGATTTTCTTGTAAATTTTATGTCAGTTGCGTGAGCAGTGTACTGCTTAAGCCGAAAAACATGAATTTTACTGATTTGAACGAAAGTCAAATTATGTTGTTATTGCAGGATTAATAAATTAATATTACCGCAAAAGTTGCACTTTCTTAGTTGTAGACTTAAAGTCGATTTTCTTGTAAATTCTATGTCAATTGCGGTAGCACTGTACTGCTTAAGCCGCAAAACAGCGATTTTACTGATTTGATCTAAAGTCAAACTTTCATATAATTTCAGGATTAACAAATTAATATTACCGCAAAAGTTGCACTTTCTTAGATTAGACTTAAAGCCGATTTTCTTGTAAATTGTATGTCAATTGCGTGAGCATTGTACCGCTCAAGCCGAAAAACATGAATTTTACTGATTTGAACGAAAGTCAAATTATGTTGTTATTGCAGGATTAACAAATTAATATCACCGCAAAAGTTGCACTTTCTTAGTTGTAGACTTAAAGTCGAATTTCTTGTAAATTGTATGTCAATTGCGGTAGCACTGTTTTGCTTTAGCCGCAAAACATCGATTTTACTGATTTGATCTAAAGTCAAACTTTCATATAATTTCAGGATTAACAAATTAATATAACCGAAAAAATTGCACTTTCTTAGGTTTAGACTTAAAGCCGATTTTCTTGTAAATTGTATGTCAGTTGCGTGAGCACTGTACCGCTTAAGCCGAAAAACATGAATTTTACTAGCTTGAGCGAAAGTCAAATTATATTGTTATTGCAGGATTAACAAATTAATATTACCGAAAAAGTTGCACTTTCTTAGGTTTAGACTTAAAGCCGATTTTCTTGTAAATTGTATGTCAGTTGCGTGAGCACTGTAAAGCTTAAGCCGAAAAACATGAATTTTACTAATTTGAGCGAAAGTCAAATTATATTGTTATTGCAGGATTAACAAATTAATATTACCGAAAAAGTTGCACTTTCTTAGGTTTAGACTTAAAGTCGATTTTCTTGTGAATTGTATGTCAATTGCGGTAGGACTGTACCGCTTAAGCCGAAAAACATGAATTTTATTGATTTGAGCGAAAGTCCAATTATATTGCTATTGCAGAGTTGACAAATTAATATAACCGAAAAAATTGCACTTTCTTAGATGTAGACTTAAAGCCGATTTTCTTGTAAAATGTATATCAGTTGCTTGAGGACTGTACTGCTTAAGCCGAAAAACATCAATTTTACTGGTTTGAGCGAAAGTCAAATTATATTGTTATTGCAGAATTGACATATTCATATAACCGAAAAAGTTGCACTTTCTTAGGTTTAGTCTCAAAGCCGATTTTCTTGTAAATTGTATGTCAATTGCGGTAGCACTGTACTGCTTAAGCCGAAAAACATCGATTTTACTGATTTGATCAAAAGTCAAACTTTCATATAATTTCAGGATTAACAAATTAATATATTGCACTTTCTTAGGTTTAGACTTAAAGCCGATTTTCTTGTAAATTGTATGTCAGTTGCGTGAGCACTGTAAAGCTTAAGCCGAAAAACATGAATTTTACTAATTTGAGCGAAAGTCAAATTATATTGCTATTGCAGGATTAACAAATAAATATTACCGCAAAAGTTGCACTTTCTTAGTTTTAGACTTAAAGTCGAATTTCTTGTAAATTGTATGTCAATTGCGGTAGCACTGTTTTGCTTTAGCCGCAAAACATCGATTTTACTGATTTGATCTAAAGTCAAACTTTCATATAATTTCAGGATTAACAAATTAATATAACCGAAAAAATTGCACTTTCTTAGATTAGACTGAAAGCCGATTTTCTTGTAAATTGTATGTCAATTGCGTGAGCAGTGTACCGCTCAAGCCGAAAAACATGAATTTTACTGATTTGAGCGAAAGTCAAATTATATTGTTATTGCAGGATTAACAAATTAATATTACCGAAAAAGTTGCACTTTCTTAGTTGTAGACTTAAAGTCGATTTTCTTGATAATTCTATGTCAATTGCGGTAGCACTGTACTGCTTAGGCCGCAAAACAGCGATTTTACTGATTTGATCTAAAGTCAAACTTTCATATAATTTCAGGATTAACAAATTAATATTACCGCAAAAGTTGCACTTTCTTAGATTAGACTTAAAGCCGATTTTCTTTTAAATTGTATGTCAATTGCGTGAGCATTGTACCGCTCAAGCCGAAAAACATGAATTTTACTGATTTGAACGAAAGTCAAATTATGTTGTTATTGCAGGATTAACAAATTAATATCACCGCAAAAGTTGCACTTTCTTAGTTGTAGACTTAAAGTCGATTTTCTTGTAAATTCTATGTCAATTGCGGTAGCACTGTACTGCTTAAGCCGCAAAACATCGATTTTACTGATTTGATCTAAAGTCAAACTTTCATATAATTTCAGCATTAACAAATTAATATAACCAAAAAAATTGCACTTTCTTAGACTAGACTTAAAGCCGATTTTCTTGTAAATTTTATGTCAGTTGCGTGAGCAGTGTACTGCTTAAGCCGAAAAACATGAATTTTACTGATTTGAGCAAAAGTCAAATTATATTGTTATTGCAGGATTAACAAATTAATATTACCGCAAAAGTTGCACTTTCTTAGTTTTAGACTTAAAGTCGATTTTCTTGTAAATTGTATATCAATTGCGGTAGCACTGTACTGCTTAAGCCGCAAAACATCGATTTTACTGATTTGATCTAAAGTCAAACTTTCATATAATTTCAGGATTAACAAATTAATATAACCAAAAAAATTGCACTTTCTTAGACTAGACTTAAAGCCGATTTTCTTGTAAATTTTATGTCAGTTGCGTGAGCAGTGTACTGCTTAAGCCGAAAAACATGAATTTTACTGATTTGAGCAAAAGTCAAATTATATTGTTATTGCAGGATTAACAAATTAATATTACCGCAAAAGTTGCACTTTCTTAGTTTTAGACTTAAAGTCGATTTTCTTGTAAATTGTATATCAATTGCGGTAGCACTGTACTGCTTAAGCCGCAAAACATCGATTTTACTGATTTGATCTAAAGTCAAACTTTCATATAATTTCAGGATTAACAAATTAATATAACCGAAAAAATTGCACTTTTTTAGATTTAGACTTAAAGCCGATTTTCTTGTAAATTTTATGTCAGTTGCGTGAGCAGTGTACTGCTCAAGCCGAAAAACATGAATTTTACTGATTTGAGCAAAAGTCAAATTATATTGTTATTGCAGGATTAACAAATTTATATTACCGCAAAAATTGCACTTTCTTAGTTTTAGACTTAAAGTCGATTTTCTTGTAAATTGTATATCAATTGCGGTAGCACTGTACTGCTTAAGCTGCAAAACATCGATTTTACTGATTTGATCTAAAGTCAAACTTTCATATAATTTCAGCATTAACAAATTAATATAACCAAAAAAATTGCACTTTCTTAGACTAGACTTAAAGCCGATTTTCTTGTAAATTTGATGTCAGTTGCGTGAGCAGTGTACTGCTTAAGCCGAAAAACATGAATTTTATTGATTTGAGCGAAAGTCCAATTATATTGCTATTGCAGAGTTGACAAATTAATATAACCGAAAAAATTGCACTTTCTTAGATGTAGACTTAAAGCCGATTTTCTTGTAAAATGTATATCAGTTGCTTGAGGACTGTACTGCTTAAGCCGAAAAACATCAATTTTACTGGTTTGAGCAAAAGTCAAATTATATTGTTATTGCAGAATTGACATATTCATATAACCGAAAAAATTGCACTTTCTTAGATTTAGACTTAAAGCCGATTTTCTTGTAAATTGTATGTTAATTACTTGAGCGCTGTACCGCTTAGGCCGAAAAACATCAATTTTACTGATTTGCGTTAAAAGCAAACTTTCATTTTATTTCAGGATTAACAATTGTATGTTACATACTTGATCGCTGTACCGCTCAAGCCGAAATGTTATTTCAGGATTAACAAATTAAAATAACCGAAAAAATTGCAATTTCTTAGGTTTAAAATTTAAGTCCATTTTCTTGTAAATTGTATGTCAACTGCGGTAGCACTGTACTGCTTAAGCCGTAAAACATCGATTTTACTGATTTGATCTAAAGTCAAACTTTCATATAACTTCAGGATTAACAAATTAATATAACCGAAAAAATTGCACTTTCTTAGATTAGACTTAAAGCCGATTTTCTTGTAAATTGTATGTCAATTGCGTGAGCACTGTACTGCTTAAGCCGAAAAACATGAATTTTACTGATTTGAGCGAAAGTCAAATTATATTGTTATTGCAGGATTAACAAATTAATATTACCGCAAAAGTTGCACTTTCTTAGTTTTAGACTTAAAGTCGATTTTCTTGTAAATTGTATATCAATTGCGGTAGCACTGTACTGCTTAAGCCGCAAATCATCGATTTTACTGATTTGATCTAAAGTCAAACTTTCATATAATTTCAGGATTAACAAATTATTATAACAGAAAAAATTGCACTTTCTTAGATTAGACTTAAAGCCGATTTTCTTGTAAATTGTATATCAGTTGCGTGAACATTGTACTGCTTAAGCCGAAAAACATGAATTTTACTGATTTGAGCGAAAGTCAAATTTAGTTGTTATTGCAGGATTAACAAATTAGTATTACCGCAAAAGTTGCACTTTCTTAGTTTTAGACTTAAAGTCGATTTTCTTGTAAATTTTATATCAATTGCGGTAGCACTGTACTGCTTAAGCCGCAAAACATCGATTTTACTGACGTGATCTAAAGTCAAACTTTCATATAATTTCAGGATTAACAAATTAATATAACCGAAAAAATTGCACTTTTTTAGATCTAGACTTAAAGCCGATTTTCTTGTAAATTGTATGTTAAATACTTGAGCGCTGTACCGCTTAGGCCGAAACACATCAATTTTACTGATTTGATCTAAAGTCAAACTTTCATATAATTTCAGCATTAACAAATTAATATAACCAAAAAAATTGCACTTTCTTAGACTAGACTTAAAGCCGATTTTCTTGTAAATTTTATGTCAGTTGCGTGAGCAGTGTACTGCTTAAGCCGAAAAACATGAATTTTACTGATTTGAACGAAAGTCAAATTATGTTGTTATTGCAGGATTAACAAATTAATATTCCCGAAAAAATTGCACTTTCTTAGGTTTAGTCTCAAAGCCGATTTTCTTGTAAATTGTATGTCAATTGCGGTAGCACTGTACTGCTTAAGCCGAAAAACATCGATTTTACTGATTTGATCAAAAGTCAAACTTTCATATAATTTCAGGATTAACAAATTAATATAACCGAAAAAATTGCACTTTCTTAGGTTTAGACTTAAAGCCGATTTTCTTGTAAATTGTATGTCAGTTGCGTGAGCACTGTAAAGCTTAAGCCGAAAAACATGAATTTTACTAATTTGAGCGAAAGTCAAATTATATTGCTATTGCAGGATTAACAAATAAATATTACCGCAAAAGTTGCACTTTCTTAGTTTTAGACTTAAAGTCGAATTTCTTGTAAATTGTATGTCAATTGCGGTAGCACTGTACTGCTTAAGCCGCAAAACATCGATTTTACTGATTTGATCTAAAGTCAAACTTTCATATAATTTCAGCATTAACAAATTAATATAACCAAAAAAATTGCACTTTCTTAGACTAGACTTAAAGCCGATTTTCTTGTAAATTTTATGTCAGTTGCGTGAGCAGTGTACTGCTTAAGCCGAAAAACATGAATTTTACTGATTTGAGCAAAAGTCAAATTATATTGTTATTGCAGGATTAACAAATTAATATTACCGCAAAAGTTGCACTTTCTTAGTTTTAGACTTAAAGTCGATTTTCTTGTAAATTGTATATCAATTGCGGTAGCACTGTACTGCTTAAGCCGCAAAACATCGATTTTACTGATTTGATCTAAAGTCAAACTTTCATATAATTTCAGGATTAACAAATTAATATAACCAAAAAAATTGCACTTTCTTAGACTAGACTTAAAGCCGATTTTCTTGTAAATTTTATGTCAGTTGCGTGAGCATTGTACTGCTTAAGCCGAAAAACATGAATTTTACTGATTTGAGCAAAAGTCAAATTATATTGTTATTGCAGGATTAACAAATTAATATTACCGCAAAAGTTGCACTTTCTTAGTTTTAGACTTAAAGTCGATTTTCTTGTAAATTGTATATCAATTGCGGTAGCACTGTACTGCTTAAGCCGCAAAACAGCGATTTTACTGATTTGATCTAAAGTCAAACTTTCATATAATTTCAGGATTAACAAATTAATATTACCGCAAAAGTTGCACTTTCTTAGATTAGACTTAAAGCCGATTTTCTTTTAAATTGTATGTCAATTGCGTGAGCATTGTACCGCTCAAGCCGAAAAACATGAATTTTACTGATTTGAACGAAAGTCAAATTATGTTGTTATTGCAGGATTAACAAATTAATATCACCGCAAAAGTTGCACTTTCTTAGTTGTAGACTTAAAGTCGATTTTCTTGTAAATTCTATGTCAATTGCGGTAGCACTGTACTGCTTAAGCCGCAAAACATCGATTTTACTGATTTGATCTAAAGTCAAACTTTCATATAATTTCAGCATTAACAAATTAATATAACCAAAAAAATTGCACTTTCTTAGACTAGACTTAAAGCCGATTTTCTTGTAAATTTTATGTCAGTTGCGTGAGCAGTGTACTGCTTAAGCCGAAAAACATGAATTTTACTGATTTGAGCAAAAGTCAAATTATATTGTTATTGCAGGATTAACAAATTAATAATACCGCAAAAGTTGCACTTTCTTAGTTTTAGACTTAAAGTCGATTTTCTTGTAAATTGTATATCAATTGCGGTAGCACTGTACTGCTTAAGCCGCAAAACATCGATTTTACTGATTTGATCTAAAGTCAAACTTTCATATAATTTCAGGATTAACAAATTAATATAACCAAAAAAATTGCACTTTCTTAGGCTAGACTTAAAGCCGATTTTCTTGTAAATTTTATGTCAGTTGCGTGAGCAGTGTACTGCTTAAGCCGAAAAACATGAATTTTACTGATTTGAGCAAAAGTCAAATTATATTGTTATTGCAGGATTAACAAATTAATATTACCGCAAAAGTTGCACTTTCTTAGTTTTAGACTTAAAGTCGATTTTCTTGTAAATTGTATATCAATCGCGGTAGCACTGTACTGCTTAAGCCGCAAAACATCGATTTTACTGATTTGATCTAAAGTCAAACTTTCATATAATTTCAGGATTAACAAATTAATATAACCGAAAAAATTGCACTTTTTTAGATTTAGACTTAAAGCCGATTTTCTTGTAAATTTTATGTCAGTTGCGTGAGCAGTGTACTGCTCAAGCCGAAAAAATGAATTTTACTGATTTGAGCAAAAGTCAAATTATATTGTTATTGCAGGATTAACAAATTAATATTACCGCAAAAGTTGCACTTTCTTAGTTTTAGACTTAAAGTCGATTTTCTTGTAAATTGTATATCAATTGCGGTAGCACTGTACTGCTTAAGCCGCAAAACATCGATTTTACTGATTTGATCTAAAGTCAAACTTTCATATAATTTCAGCATTAACAAATTAATATAACCAAAAAAATTGCACTTTCTTAGACTAGACTTAAAGCCGATTTTCTTGTAAATTTTATGTCAGTTGCGTGAGCAGTGTACTGCTTAAGCCGAAAAACATGAATTTTATTGATTTGAGCGAAAGTCCAATTATATTGCTATTGCAGAGTTGACAAATTAATATAACCGAAAAAATTGCACTTTCTTAGATGTAGACTTAAAGCCGATTTTCTTGTAAAATGTATATCAGTTGCTTGAGGACTGTACTGCTTAAGCCGAAAAACATCAATTTTACTGGTTTGAGCGAAAGTCAAATTATATTGTTATTGCAGAATTGACATATTCATATAACCGAAAAAATTGCACTTTCTTAGATTTAGACTTAAAGCCGATTTTCTTGTAAATTGTATGTTAATTACTTGAGCGCTGTACCGCTTAGGCCGAAAAACATCAATTTTACTGATTTGCGTTAAAAGCAAACTTTCATTTTATTTCAGGATTAACAATTGTATGTTACTTACTTGATCGCTGTACCGCTCAAGCCGAAATGTTATTTCAGGATTAACAAATTAAAATAACCGAAAAAGTTGCACTTTCTTAGGTTTAGTCTCAAAGCCGATTTTCTTGTAAATTGTATGTCAATTGCGGTAGCACTGTACTGCTTAAGCCGAAAAACATCGATTTTACTGATTTGATCAAAAGTCAAACTTTCATATAATTTCAGGATTAACAAATTAATATAACCGAAAAAATTGCACTTTCTTAGGTTTAGACTCAAAGTCGATTTTCTTGTAAATTGTATGTCAGTTGCGTGAGCACTGTAAAGCTTAAGCCGAAAAACATGAATTTTACTAATTTGAGCGAAAGTCAAATTATATTGCTATTGCAAGATTAACAAATAAATATTACCGCAAAAGTTGCACTTTCTTAGTTTTAGACTTAAAGTCGAATTTCTTGTAAATTGTATGTCAATTGCGGTAGCACTGTTTTGCTTTAGCCGCAAAACATAGATTTTACTGATTTGATCAAAAGTCAAACTTTCATATAATTTCAGGATTAACAAATTAATATAACCGAAAAAATTGCACTTTCTTAGGTTTAGACTTAAAGCCGATTTTCTTGTAAATTGTATGTCAGTTGCGTGAGCACTGTAAAGCTTAAGCCGAAAAACATGAATTTTACTAATTTGAGCGAAAGTCAAATTATATTGTTATTGCAGGATTAACAAATTAATATTACCGCAAAAGTTGCACTTTCTTAGTTGTAGACTTAAAGTCGATTTTCTTGTAAATTCTATGTCAATTGCGGTAGCACTGTACTGCTTAAGCCGAAAAACATCGATTTTACTGATTTGATCAAAAGTCAAACTTTCATATAATTTCAGGATTAACAAATTAATATAACCGAAAAAATTGCACTTTCTTAGGTTTAGACTTAAAGCCGATTTTCTTGTAAATTGTATGTCAGTTGCGTGAGCACTGTAAAGCTTAAGCCGAAAAACATGAATTTTACTTATTTGAGCGAAAGTCAAATTATATTGTTATTGCAGGATTAACAAATTAATATTACCGAAAAAGTTGCACTTTCTTAGGTTTAGACTTAAAGTCGATTTTCTTGTAAATTGTATGTCAATTGCGGTAGGACTGTACCGCTTAAGCCGAAAAACATGAATTTTATTGATTTGAGCGAAAGTCCAATTATATTGCTATTGCAGAGTTGACAAATTAATATAACCGAAAAAATTGCACTTTCTTAGATGTAGACTTAAAGCCGATTTTCTTGTAAAATGTATATCAGTTGCTTGAGGACTGTACTGCTTAAGTCGAAAAACATCAATTTTACTGGTTTGAGCGAAAGTCAAATTATATTGTTATTGCAGAATTGACATATTCATATAACCGAAAAAGTTGCACTTTCTTAGGTTTAGTCTCAAAGCCGATTTTCTTGTAAATTGTATGTCAATTGCGGTAGCACTGTACTGCTTAAGCCGAAAAACATCGATTTTACTGATTTGATCAAAAGTCAAACTTTCATATAATTTCAGGATTAACAAATTAATATAACCGAAAAAATTGCACTTTCTTAGGTTTAGACTCAAAGTCGATTTTCTTGTAAATTGTATGTCAGTTGCGTGAGCACTGTAAAGCTTAAGCCGAAAAACATGAATTTTACTAATTTGAGCGAAAGTCAAATTATATTGCTATTGCAAGATTAACAAATAAATATTACCGCAAAAGTTGCACTTTCTTAGTTTTAGACTTAAAGTCGAATTTCTTGTAAATTGTATGTCAATTGCGGTAGCACTGTTTTGCTTTAGCCGCAAAACATAGATTTTACTGATTTGATCAAAAGTCAAACTTTCATATAATTTCAGGATTAACAAATTAATATAACCGAAAAAATTGCACTTTCTTAGATGTAGACTTAAAGCCGATTTTCTTGTAAATTGTATGTCAGTTGCGTGAGCACTGTAAAGCTTAAGCCGAAAAACATGAATTTTACTAATTTGAGCGAAAGTCAAATTATATTGCTATTGCAAGATTAACAAATAAATATTACCGCAAAAGTTGCACTTTCTTAGTTTTAGACTTAAAGTCGAATTTCTTGTAAATTGTATGTCAATTGCGGTAGCACTGTTTTGCTTTAGCCGCAAAACATCGATTTTACTGATTTGATCTAAGGTCAAACTTTAATATAATTTCAGGATTAACAAATTAATATAACCGAAAAAATAGCACTTTCTTAGATTAGACTTAAAGCCGATTTTCTTGTAAATTGTATGTCAATTGCGTGAGCATTGTACCGCTCAAGCCGAAAAACATGAATTTTACTGATTTGAACGAAAGTCAAATTATGTTGTTATTGCAGGATTAATAAATTAATATTACCGCAAAAGTTGCACTTTCTTAGTTGTAGACTTAAAGTCGATTTTCTTGTAAATTCTATGTCAATTGCGGTAGCACTGTACTGCTTAAGCCGCAAAACAGCGATTTTACTGATTTGATCTAAAGTCAAACTTTCATATAATTTCAGGATTAACAAATTAATATTACCGCAAAAGTTGCACTTTCTTATATTAGACTTAAAGCCGATTTTCTTGTAAATTGTATGTCAATTGCGTGAGCATTGTACCGCTCAAGCCGAAAAACATGAATTTTACTGATTTGAACGAAAGTCAAATTATGTTGTTATTGCAGGATTAACAAATTAATATCACCGCAAAAGTTGCACTTTCTTAGTTGTAGACTTAAAGTCGAATTTCTTGTAAATTGTATGTCAATTGCGGTAGCACTGTTTTGCTTTAGCCGCAAAACATCGATTTTACTGATTTGATCTAAAGTCAAACTTTCATATAATTTCAGGATTAACAAATTAATATAACCGAAAAAATTGCACTTTCTTAGGTTTAGACTTAAAGCCGATTTTCTTGTAAATTGTATGTCAGTTGCGTGAGCACTGTACCGCTTAAGCCGAAAAACATGAATTTTACTAACTTGAGCGAAAGTCAAATTATATTGTTATTGCAGGATTAACAAATTAATATTACCGAAAAAGTTGCACTTTCTTAGGTTTAGACTTAAAGCCGATTTTCTTGTAAATTGTATGTTAAATACTTGAGCGCTGTACCGCTTAGGCCGAAACACATCAATTTTACTGATTTGATCTAAAGTCAAACTTTCATATAATTTCAGCATTAACAAATTAATATAACCAAAAAAATTGCACTTTCTTAGACTAGACTTAAAGCCGATTTTCTTGTAAATTTTATGTCAGTTGCGTGAGCAGTGTACTGCTTAAGCCGAAAAACATGAATTTTACTGATTTGAACGAAAGTCAAATTATGTTGTTATTGCAGGATTAATAAATTAATATTACCGCAAAAGTTGCACTTTCTTAGTTGTAGACTTAAAGTCGATTTTCTTGTAAATTCTATGTCAATTGCGGTAGCACTGTACTGCTTAAGCCGCAAAACAGCGATTTTACTGATTTGATCTAAAGTCAAACTTTCATATAATTTCAGGATTAACAAATTAATATTACCGCAAAAGTTGCACTTTCTTAGATTAGACTTAAAGCCGATTTTCTTGTAAATTGTATGTCAATTGCGTGAGCATTGTACCGCTCAAGCCGAAAAACATGAATTTTACTGATTTGAACGAAAGTCAAATTATGTTGTTATTGCAGGATTAACAAATTAATATCACCGCAAAAGTTGCACTTTCTTAGTTGTAGACTTAAAGTCGAATTTCTTGTAAATTGTATGTCAATTGCGGTAGCACTGTTTTGCTTTAGCCGCAAAACATCGATTTTACTGATTTGATCTAAAGTCAAACTTTCATATAATTTCAGGATTAACAAATTAATATAACCGAAAAAATTGCACTTTCTTAGGTTTAGACTTAAAGCCGATTTTCTTGTAAATTGTATGTCAGTTGCGTGAGCACTGTACCGCTTAAGCCGAAAAACATGAATTTTACTAGCTTGAGCGAAAGTCAAATTATATTGTTATTGCAGGATTAACAAATTAATATTACCGAAAAAGTTGCACTTTCTTAGGTTTAGACTTAAAGCCGATTTTCTTGTAAATTGTATGTCAGTTGCGTGAGCACTGTAAAGCTTAAGCCGAAAAACATGAATTTTACTAATTTGAGCGAAAGTCAAATTATATTGTTATTGCAGGATTAACAAATTAATATTACCGAAAAAGTTGCACTTTCTTAGGTTTAGACTTAAAGTCGATTTTCTTGTGAATTGTATGTCAATTGCGGTAGGACTGTACCGCTTAAGCCGAAAAACATGAATTTTATTGATTTGAGCGAAAGTCCAATTATATTGCTATTGCAGAGTTGACAAATTAATATAACCGAAAAAATTGCACTTTCTTAGATGTAGACTTAAAGCCGATTTTCTTGTAAAATGTATATCAGTTGCTTGAGGACTGTACTGCTTAAGCCGAAAAACATCAATTTTACTGGTTTGAGCGAAAGTCAAATTATATTGTTATTGCAGAATTGACATATTCATATAACCGAAAAAGTTGCACTTTCTTAGGTTTAGTCTCAAAGCCGATTTTCTTGTAAATTGTATGTCAATTGCGGTAGCACTGTACTGCTTAAGCCGAAAAACATCGATTTTACTGATTTGATCAAAAGTCAAACTTTCATATAATTTCAGGATTAACAAATTAATATATTGCACTTTCTTAGGTTTAGACTTAAAGCCGATTTTCTTGTAAATTGTATGTCAGTTGCGTGAGCACTGTAAAGCTTAAGCCGAAAAACATGAATTTTACTAATTTGAGCGAAAGTCAAATTATATTGCTATTGCAGGATTAACAAATAAATATTACCGCAAAAGTTGCACTTTCTTAGTTTTAGACTTAAAGTCGAATTTCTTGTAAATTGTATGTCAATTGCGGTAGCACTGTTTTGCTTTAGCCGCAAAACATCGATTTTACTGATTTGATCTAAAGTCAAACTTTCATATAATTTCAGGATTAACAAATTAATATAACCGAAAAAATTGCACTTTCTTAGATTAGACTGAAAGCCGATTTTCTTGTAAATTGTATGTCAATTGCGTGAGCAGTGTACCGCTCAAGCCGAAAAACATGAATTTTACTGATTTGAGCGAAAGTCAAATTATATTGTTATTGCAGGATTAACAAATTAATATTACCGAAAAAGTTGCACTTTCTTAGTTGTAGACTTAAAGTCGATTTTCTTGATAATTCTATGTCAATTGCGGTAGCACTGTACTGCTTAAGCCGCAAAACAGCGATTTTACTGATTTGATCTAAAGTCAAACTTTCATATAATTTCAGGATTAACAAATTAATATTACCGCAAAAGTTGCACTTTCTTAGATTAGACTTAAAGCCGATTTTCTTTTAAATTGTATGTCAATTGCGTGAGCATTGTACCGCTCAAGCCGAAAAACATGAATTTTACTGATTTGAACGAAAGTCAAATTATGTTGTTATTGCAGGATTAACAAATTAATATCACCGCAAAAGTTGCACTTTCTTAGTTGTAGACTTAAAGTCGATTTTCTTGTAAATTCTATGTCAATTGCGGTAGCACTGTACTGCTTAAGCCGCAAAACATCGATTTTACTGATTTGATCTAAAGTCAAACTTTCATATAATTTCAGCATTAACAAATTAATATAACCAAAAAAATTGCACTTTCTTAGACTAGACTTAAAGCCGATTTTCTTGTAAATTTTATGTCAGTTGCGTGAGCAGTGTACTGCTTAAGCCGAAAAACATGAATTTTACTGATTTGAGCAAAAGTCAAATTATATTGTTATTGCAGGATTAACAAATTAATATTACCGAAAAAGTTGCACTTTCTTAGGTTTAGACTTAAAGCCGATTTTCTTGTAAATTGTATGTTAAATACTTGAGCGCTGTACCGCTTAGGCCGAAACACATCAATTTTACTGATTTGATCTAAAGTCAAACTTTCATATAATTTCAGCATTAACAAATTAATATAACCAAAAAAATTGCACTTTCTTAGACTAGACTTAAAGCCGATTTTCTTGTAAATTTTATGTCAGTTGCGTGAGCAGTGTACTGCTTAAGCCGAAAAACATGAATTTTACTGATTTGAACGAAAGTCAAATTATGTTGTTATTGCAGGATTAATAAATTAATATCACCGCAAAAGTTGCACTTTCTTAGTTGTAGACTTAAAGTCGAATTTCTTGTAAATTGTATGTCAATTGCGGTAGCACTGTTTTGCTTTAGCCGCAAAACATCGATTTTACTGATTTGATCTAAAGTCAAACTTTCATATAATTTCAGGATTAACAAATTAATATAACCGAAAAAATTGCACTTTCTTAGGTTTAGACTTAAAGCCGATTTTCTTGTAAATTGTATGTCAGTTGCGTGAGCACTGTACCGCTTAAGCCGAAAAACATGAATTTTACTAACTTGAGCGAAAGTCAAATTATATTGTTATTGCAGGATTAACAAATTAATATTACCGAAAAAGTTGCACTTTCTTAGGTTTAGACTTAAAGCCGATTTTCTTGTAAATTGTATGTTAAATACTTGAGCGCTGTACCGCTTAGGCCGAAACACATCAATTTTACTGATTTGATCTAAAGTCAAACTTTCATATAATTTCAGCATTAACAAATTAATATAACCAAAAAAATTGCACTTTCTTAGACTAGACTTAAAGCCGATTTTCTTGTAAATTTTATGTCAGTTGCGTGAGCAGTGTACTGCTTAAGCCGAAAAACATGAATTTTACTGATTTGAACGAAAGTCAAATTATGTTGTTATTGCAGGATTAATAAATTAATATTACCGCAAAAGTTGCACTTTCTTAGTTGTAGACTTAAAGTCGATTTTCTTGTAAATTCTATGTCAATTGCGGTAGCACTGTACTGCTTAAGCCGCAAAACAGCGATTTTACTGATTTGATCTAAAGTCAAACTTTCATATAATTTCAGGATTAACAAATTAATATTACCGCAAAAGTTGCACTTTCTTAGATTAGAATTAAAGCCGATTTTCTTGTAAATTGTATGTCAATTGCGTGAGCATTGTACCGCTCAAGCCGAAAAACATGAATTTTACTGATTTGAACGAAAGTCAAATTATGTTGTTATTGCAGGATTAACAAATTAATATCACCGCAAAAGTTGCACTTTCTTAGTTGTAGACTTAAAGTCGAATTTCTTGTAAATTGTATGTCAATTGCGGTAGCACTGTTTTGCTTTAGCCGCAAAACATCGATTTTACTGATTTGATCTAAAGTCAAACTTTCATATAATTTCAGGATTAACAAATTAATATAACCGAAAAAATTGCACTTTCTTAGGTTTAGACTTAAAGCCGATTTTCTTGTAAATTGTATGTCAGTTGCGTGAGCACTGTACCGCTTAAGCCGAAAAACATGAATTTTACTAGCTTGAGCGAAAGTCAAATTATATTGTTATTGCAGGATTAACAAATTAATATTACCGAAAAAGTTGCACTTTCTTAGGTTTAGACTTAAAGCCGATTTTCTTGTAAATTGTATGTCAGTTGCGTGAGCACTGTAAAGCTTAAGCCGAAAAACATGAATTTTACTAATTTGAGCGAAAGTCAAATTATATTGTTATTGCAGGATTAACAAATTAATATTACCGAAAAAGTTGCACTTTCTTAGGTTTAGACTTAAAGTCGATTTTCTTGTGAATTGTATGTCAATTGCGGTAGGACTGTACCGCTTAAGCCGCAAAACAGCGATTTTACTGATTTGATCTAAAGTCAAACTTTCATATAATTTCAGGATTAACAAATTAATATTACCGCAAAAGTTGCACTTTCTTAGATTAGACTTAAAGCCGATTTTCTTTTAAATTGTATGTCAATTGCGTGAGCAGTGTACCGCTCAAGCCGAAAAACATGAATTTTACTGATTTGAGCGAAAGTCAAATTATATTGTTATTGCAGGATTAACAAATTAATATTACCGAAAAAGTTGCACTTTCTTAGTTGTAGACTTAAAGTCGATTTTCTTGATAATTCTATGTCAATTGCGGTAGCACTGTACTGCTTAAGCCGCAAAACAGCGATTTTACTGATTTGATCTAAAGTCAAACTTTCATATAATTTCAGGATTAACAAATTAATATTACCGCAAAAGTTGCACTTTCTTAGATTAGACTTAAAGCCGATTTTCTTTTAAATTGTATGTCAATTGCGTGAGCATTGTACCGCTCAAGCCGAAAAACATGAATTTTACTGATTTGAACGAAAGTCAAATTATGTTGTTATTGCAGGATTAACAAATTAATATCACCGCAAAAGTTGCACTTTCTTAGTTGTAGACTTAAAGTCGATTTTCTTGTAAATTCTATGTCAATTGCGGTAGCACTGTACTGCTTAAGCCGCAAAACATCGATTTTACTGATTTGATCTAAAGTCAAACTTTCATATAATTTCAGCATTAACAAATTAATATAACCAAAAAAATTGCACTTTCTTAGACTAGACTTAAAGCCGATTTTCTTGTAAATTTTATGTCAGTTGCGTGAGCAGTGTACTGCTTAAGCCGAAAAACATGAATTTTACTGATTTGAGCAAAAGTCAAATTATATTGTTATTGCAGGATTAACAAATTAATATTACCGAAAAAGTTGCACTTTCTTAGGTTTAGACTTAAAGCCGATTTTCTTGTAAATTGTATGTTAAATACTTGAGCGCTGTACCGCTTAGGCCGAAACACATCAATTTTACTGATTTGATCTAAAGTCAAACTTTCATATAATTTCAGCATTAACAAATTAATATAACCAAAAAAATTGCACTTTCTTAGACTAGACTTAAAGCCGATTTTCTTGTAAATTTTATGTCAGTTGCGTGAGCAGTGTACTGCTTAAGCCGAAAAACATGAATTTTACTGATTTGAACGAAAGTCAAATTATGTTGTTATTGCAGGATTAATAAATTAATATCACCGCAAAAGTTGCACTTTCTTAGTTGTAGACTTAAAGTCGAATTTCTTGTAAATTGTATGTCAATTGCGGTAGCACTGTTTTGCTTTAGCCGCAAAACATCGATTTTACTGATTTGATCTAAAGTCAAACTTTCATATAATTTCAGGATTAACAAATTAATATAACCGAAAAAATTGCACTTTCTTAGGTTTAGACTTAAAGCCGATTTTCTTGTAAATTGTATGTCAGTTGCGTGAGCACTGTACCGCTTAAGCCGAAAAACATGAATTTTACTAACTTGAGCGAAAGTCAAATTATATTGTTATTGCAGGATTAACAAATTAATATTACCGAAAAAGTTGCACTTTCGTAGGTTTAGACTTAAAGCCGATTTTCTTGTAAATTGTATGTTAAATACTTGAGCGCTGTACCGCTTAGGCCGAAACACATCAATTTTACTGATTTGATCTAAAGTCAAACTTTCATATAATTTCAGCATTAACAAATTAATATAACCAAAAAAATTGCACTTTCTTAGACTAGACTTAAAGCCGATTTTCTTGTAAATTTTATGTCAGTTGCGTGAGCAGTGTACTGCTTAAGCCGAAAAACATGAATTTTACTGATTTGAACGAAAGTCAAATTATGTTGTTATTGCAGGATTAATAAATTAATATTACCGCAAAAGTTGCACTTTCTTAGTTGTAGACTTAAAGTCGATTTTCTTGTAAATTCTATGTCAATTGCGGTAGCACTGTACTGCTTAAGCCGCAAAACAGCGATTTTACTGATTTGATCTAAAGTCAAACTTTCATATAATTTCAGGATTAACAAATTAATATTACCGCAAAAGTTGCACTTTCTTAGATTAGACTTAAAGCCGATTTTCTTGTAAATTGTATGTCAATTGCGTGAGCATTGTACCGCTCAAGCCGAAAAACATGAATTTTACTGATTTGAACGAAAGTCAAATTATGTTGTTATTGCAGGATTAACAAATTAATATCACCGCAAAAGTTGCACTTTCTTAGTTGTAGACTTAAAGTCGAATTTCTTGTAAATTGTATGTCAATTGCGGTAGCACTGTTTTGCTTTAGCCGCAAAACATCGATTTTACTGATTTGATCTAAAGTCAAACTTTCATATAATTTCAGGATTAACAAATTAATATAACCGAAAAAATTGCACTTTCTTAGGTTTAGACTTAAAGCCGATTTTCTTGTAAATTGTATGTCAGTTGCGTGAGCACTGTACCGCTTAAGCCGAAAAACATGAATTTTACTAGCTTGAGCGAAAGTCAAATTATATTGTTATTGCAGGATTAACAAATTAATATTACCGAAAAAGTTGCACTTTCTTAGGTTTAGACTTAAAGCCGATTTTCTTGTAAATTGTATGTCAGTTGCGTGAGCACTGTAAAGCTTAAGCCGAAAAACATGAATTTTACTAATTTGAGCGAAAGTCAAATTATATTGTTATTGCAGGATTAACAAATTAATATTACCGAAAAAGTTGCACTTTCTTAGGTTTAGACTTAAAGTCGATTTTCTTGTGAATTGTATGTCAATTGCGGTAGGACTGTACCGCTTAAGCCGAAAAACATGAATTTTATTGATTTGAGCGAAAGTCCAATTATATTGCTATTGCAGAGTTGACAAATTAATATAACCGAAAAAATTGCACTTTCTTAGATGTAGACTTAAAGCCGATTTTCTTGTAAAATGTATATCAGTTGCTTGAGGACTGTACTGCTTAAGCCGAAAAACATCAATTTTACTGGTTTGAGCGAAAGTCAAATTATATTGTTATTGCAGAATTGACATATTCATATAACCGAAAAAGTTGCACTTTCTTAGGTTTAGTCTCAAAGCCGATTTTCTTGTAAATTGTATGTCAATTGCGGTAGCACTGTACTGCTTAAGCCGAAAAACATCGATTTTACTGATTTGATCAAAAGTCAAACTTTCATATAATTTCAGGATTAACAAATTAATATATTGCACTTTCTTAGGTTTAGACTTAAAGCCGATTTTCTTGTAAATTGTATGTCAGTTGCGTGAGCACTGTAAAGCTTAAGCCGAAAAACATGAATTTTACTAATTTGAGCGAAAGTCAAATTATATTGCTATTGCAGGATTAACAAATAAATATTACCGCAAAAGTTGCACTTTCTTAGTTTTAGACTTAAAGTCGAATTTCTTGTAAATTGTATGTCAATTGCGGTAGCACTGTTTTGCTTTAGCCGCAAAACATCGATTTTACTGATTTGATCTAAAGTCAAACTTTCATATAATTTCAGGATTAACAAATTAATATAACCGAAAAAATTGCACTTTCTTAGATTAGACTGAAAGCCGATTTTCTTGTAAATTGTATGTCAATTGCGTGAGCAGTGTACCGCTCAAGCCGAAAAACATGAATTTTACTGATTTGAGCGAAAGTCAAATTATATTGTTATTGCAGGATTAACAAATTAATATTACCGAAAAAGTTGCACTTTCTTAGTTGTAGACTTAAAGTCGATTTTCTTGATAATTCTATGTCAATTGCGGTAGCACTGTACTGCTTAGGCCGCAAAACAGCGATTTTACTGATTTGATCTAAAGTCAAACTTTCATATAATTTCAGGATTAACAAATTAATATTACCGCAAAAGTTGCACTTTCTTAGATTAGACTTAAAGCCGATTTTCTTTTAAATTGTATGTCAATTGCGTGAGCATTGTACCGCTCAAGCCGAAAAACATGAATTTTACTGATTTGAACGAAAGTCAAATTATGTTGTTATTGCAGGATTAACAAATTAATATCACCGCAAAAGTTGCACTTTCTTAGTTGTAGACTTAAAGTCGATTTTCTTGTAAATTCTATGTCAATTGCGGTAGCACTGTACTGCTTAAGCCGCAAAACATCGATTTTACTGATTTGATCTAAAGTCAAACTTTCATATAATTTCAGCATTAACAAATTAATATAACCAAAAAAATTGCACTTTCTTAGACTAGACTTAAAGCCGATTTTCTTGTAAATTGTATGTCAGTTGCGTGAGCACTGTACCGCTTAAGCCGAAAAACATGAATTTTACTAACTTGAGCGAAAGTCAAATTATATTGTTATTGCAGGATTAACAAATTAATATTACCGAAAAAGTTGCACTTTCTTAGGTTTAGACTTAAAGCCGATTTTCTTGTAAATTGTATGTTAAATACTTGAGCGCTGTACCGCTTAGGCCGAAACACATCAATTTTACTGATTTGATCTAAAGTCAAACTTTCATATAATTTCAGCATTAACAAATTAATATAACCAAAAAAATTGCACTTTCTTAGACTAGACTTAAAGCCGATTTTCTTGTAAATTTTATGTCAGTTGCGTGAGCAGTGTACTGCTTAAGCCGAAAAACATGAATTTTACTGATTTGAACGAAAGTCAAATTATGTTGTTATTGCAGGATTAATAAATTAATATTACCGCAAAAGTTGCACTTTCTTAGTTGTAGACTTAAAGTCGATTTTCTTGTAAATTCTATGTCAATTGCGGTAGCACTGTACTGCTTAAGCCGCAAAACAGCGATTTTACTGATTTGATCTAAAGTCAAACTTTCATATAATTTCAGGATTAACAAATTAATATTACCGCAAAAGTTGCACTTTCTTAGATTAGACTTAAAGCCGATTTTCTTGTAAATTGTATGTCAATTGCGTGAGCATTGTACCGCTCAAGCCGAAAAACATGAATTTTACTGATTTGAACGAAAGTCAAATTATGTTGTTATTGCAGGATTAACAAATTAATATCACCGCAAAAGTTGCACTTTCTTAGTTGTAGACTTAAAGTCGAATTTCTTGTAAATTGTATGTCAATTGCGGTAGCACTGTTTTGCTTTAGCCGCAAAACATCGATTTTACTGATTTGATCTAAAGTCAAACTTTCATATAATTTCAGGATTAACAAATTAATATAACCGAAAAAATTGCACTTTCTTAGGTTTAGACTTAAAGCCGATTTTCTTGTAAATTGTATGTCAGTTGCGTGAGCACTGTACCGCTTAAGCCGAAAAACATGAATTTTACTAACTTGAGCGAAAGTCAAATTATATTGTTATTGCAGGATTAACAAATTAATATTACCGAAAAAGTTGCACTTTCTTAGGTTTAGACTTAAAGCCGATTTTCTTGTAAATTGTATGTTAAATACTTGAGCGCTGTACCGCTTAGGCCGAAACACATCAATTTTACTGATTTGATCTAAAGTCAAACTTTCATATAATTTCAGCATTAACAAATTAATATAACCAAAAAAATTGCACTTTCTTAGACTAGACTTAAAGCCGATTTTCTTGTAAATTTTATGTCAGTTGCGTGAGCAGTGTACTGCTTAAGCCGAAAAACATGAATTTTACTGATTTGAACGAAAGTCAAATTATGTTGTTATTGCAGGATTAATAAATTAATATTACCGCAAAAGTTGCACTTTCTTAGTTGTAGACTTAAAGTCGATTTTCTTGTAAATTCTATGTCAATTGCGGTAGCACTGTACTGCTTAAGCCGCAAAACAGCGATTTTACTGATTTGATCTAAAGTCAAACTTTCATATAATTTCAGGATTAACAAATTAATATTACCGCAAAAGTTGCACTTTCTTAGATTAGACTTAAAGCCGATTTTCTTGTAAATTGTATGTCAATTGCGTGAGCATTGTACCGCTCAAGCCGAAAAACATGAATTTTACTGATTTGAACGAAAGTCAAATTATGTTGTTATTGCAGGATTAACAAATTAATATCACCGCAAAAGTTGCACTTTCTTAGTTGTAGACTTAAAGTCGAATTTCTTGTAAATTGTATGTCAATTGCGGTAGCACTGTTTTGCTTTAGCCGCAAAACATCGATTTTACTGATTTGATCTAAAGTCAAACTTTCATATAATTTCAGGATTAACAAATTAATATAACCGAAAAAATTGCACTTTCTTAGGTTTAGACTTAAAGCCGATTTTCTTGTAAATTGTATGTCAGTTGCGTGAGCACTGTACCGCTTAAGCCGAAAAACATGAATTTTACTAGCTTGAGCGAAAGTCAAATTATATTGTTATTGCAGGATTAACAAATTAATATTACCGAAAAAGTTGCACTTTCTTAGGTTTAGACTTAAAGCCGATTTTCTTGTAAATTGTATGTCAGTTGCGTGAGCACTGTAAAGCTTAAGCCGAAAAACATGAATTTTACTAATTTGAGCGAAAGTCAAATTATATTGTTATTGCAGGATTAACAAATTAATATTACCGAAAAAGTTGCACTTTCTTAGGTTTAGACTTAAAGTCGATTTTCTTGTGAATTGTATGTCAATTGCGGTAGGACTGTACCGCTTAAGCCGAAAAACATGAATTTTATTGATTTGAGCGAAAGTCCAATTATATTGCTATTGCAGAGTTGACAAATTAATATAACCGAAAAAATTGCACTTTCTTAGATGTAGACTTAAAGCCGATTTTCTTGTAAAATGTATATCAGTTGCTTGAGGACTGTACTGCTTAAGCCGAAAAACATCAATTTTACTGGTGTGAGCGAAAGTCAAATTATATTGTTATTGCAGAATTGACATATTCATATAACCGAAAAAGTTGCACTTTCTTAGGTTTAGTCTCAAAGCCGATTTTCTTGTAAATTGTATGTCAATTGCGGTAGCACTGTACTGCTTAAGCCGAAAAACATCGATTTTACTGATTTGATCAAAAGTCAAACTTTCATATAATTTCAGGATTAACAAATTAATATATTGCACTTTCTTAGGTTTAGACTTAAAGCCGATTTTCTTGTAAATTGTATGTCAGTTGCGTGAGCACTGTAAAGCTTAAGCCGAAAAACATGAATTTTACTAATTTGAGCGAAAGTCAAATTATATTGCTATTGCAGGATTAACAAATAAATATTACCGCAAAAGTTGCACTTTCTTAGTTTTAGACTTAAAGTCGAATTTCTTGTAAATTGTATGTCAATTGCGGTAGCACTGTTTTGCTTTAGCCGCAAAACATCGATTTTACTGATTTGATCTAAAGTCAAACTTTCATATAATTTCAGGATTAACAAATTAATATAACCGAAAAAATTGCACTTTCTTAGATTAGACTGAAAGCCGATTTTCTTGTAAATTGTATGTCAATTGCGTGAGCAGTGTACCGCTCAAGCCGAAAAACATGAATTTTACTGATTTGAGCGAAAGTCAAATTATATTGTTATTGCAGGATTAACAAATTAATATTACCGAAAAAGTTGCACTTTCTTAGTTGTAGACTTAAAGTCGATTTTCTTGATAATTCTATGTCAATTGCGGTAGCACTGTACTGCTTAGGCCGCAAAACAGCGATTTTACTGATTTGATCTAAAGTCAAACTTTCATATAATTTCAGGATTAACAAATTAATATTACCGCAAAAGTTGCACTTTCTTAGATTAGACTTAAAGCCGATTTTCTTTTAAATTGTATGTCAATTGCGTGAGCATTGTACCGCTCAAGCCGAAAAACATGAATTTTACTGATTTGAACGAAAGTCAAATTATGTTGTTATTGCAGGATTAACAAATTAATATCACCGCAAAAGTTGCACTTTCTTAGTTGTAGACTTAAAGTCGATTTTCTTGTAAATTCTATGTCAATTGCGGTAGCACTGTACTGCTTAAGCCGCAAAACATCGATTTTACTGATTTGATCTAAAGTCAAACTTTCATATAATTTCAGCATTAACAAATTAATATAACCAAAAAAATTGCACTTTCTTAGACTAGACTTAAAGCCGATTTTCTTGTAAATTTTATGTCAGTTGCGTGAGCAGTGTACTGCTTAAGCCGAAAAACATGAATTTTACTGATTTGAGCAAAAGTCAAATTATATTGTTATTGCAGGATTAACAAATTAATATTACCGCAAAAGTTGCACTTTCTTAGTTTTAGACTTAAAGTCGATTTTCTTGTAAATTGTATATCAATTGCGGTAGCACTGTACTGCTTAAGCCGCAAAACATCGATTTTACTGATTTGATCTAAAGTCAAACTTTCATATAATTTCAGGATTAACAAATTAATATAACCAAAAAAATTGCACTTTCTTAGACTAGACTTAAAGCCGATTTTCTTGTAAATTTTATGTCAGTTGCGTGAGCAGTGTACTGCTTAAGCCGAAAAACATGAATTTTACTGATTTGAGCAAAAGTCAAATTATATTGTTATTGCAGGATTAACAAATTAATATTACCGCAAAAGTTGCACTTTCTTAGTTTTAGACTTAAAGTCGATTTTCTTGTAAATTGTATATCAATTGCGGTAGCACTGTACTGCTTAAGCCGCAAAACATCGATTTTACTGATTTGATCTAAAGTCAAACTTTCATATAATTTCAGGATTAACAAATTAATATAACCGAAAAAATTGCACTTTTTTAGATTTAGACTTAAAGCCGATTTTCTTGTAAATTTTATGTCAGTTGCGTGAGCAGTGTACTGCTCAAGCCGAAAAACATGAATTTTACTGATTTGAGCAAAAGTCAAATTATATTGTTATTGCAGGATTAACAAATTTATATTACCGCAAAAATTGCACTTTCTTAGTTTTAGACTTAAAGTCGATTTTCTTGTAAATTGTATATCAATTGCGGTAGCACTGTACTGCTTAAGCTGCAAAACATCGATTTTACTGATTTGATCTAAAGTCAAACTTTCATATAATTTCAGCATTAACAAATTAATATAACCAAAAAAATTGCACTTTCTTAGACTAGACTTAAAGCCGATTTTCTTGTAAATTTGATGTCAGTTGCGTGAGCAGTGTACTGCTTAAGCCGAAAAACATGAATTTTATTGATTTGAGCGAAAGTCCAATTATATTGCTATTGCAGAGTTGACAAATTAATATAACCGAAAAAATTGCACTTTCTTAGATGTAGACTTAAAGCCGATTTTCTTGTAAAATGTATATCAGTTGCTTGAGGACTGTACTGCTTAAGCCGAAAAACATCAATTTTACTGGTTTGAGCAAAAGTCAAATTATATTGTTATTGCAGAATTGACATATTCATATAACCGAAAAAATTGCACTTTCTTAGATTTAGACTTAAAGCCGATTTTCTTGTAAATTGTATGTTAATTACTTGAGCGCTGTACCGCTTAGGCCGAAAAACATCAATTTTACTGATTTGCGTTAAAAGCAAACTTTCATTTTATTTCAGGATTAACAATTGTATGTTACATACTTGATCGCTGTACCGCTCAAGCCGAAATGTTATCTCAGGATTAACAAATTAAAATAACCGAAAAAATTGCAATTTCTTAGGTTTAAAATTTAAGTCCATTTTCTTGTAAATTGTATGTCAACTGCGGTAGCACTGTACTGCTTAAGCCGTAAAACATCGATTTTACTGATTTGATCTAAAGTCAAACTTTCATATAACTTCAGGATTAACAAATTAATATAACCGAAAAAATTGCACTTTCTTAGATTAGACTTAAAGCCGATTTTCTTGTAAATTGTATGTCAATTGCGTGAGCACTGTACTGCTTAAGCCGAAAAACATGAATTTTACTGATTTGAGCGAAAGTCAAATTATATTGTTATTGCAGGATTAACAAATTAATATTACCGCAAAAGTTGCACTTTCTTAGTTTTAGACTTAAAGTCGATTTTCTTGTAAATTGTATATCAATTGCGGTAGCACTGTACTGCTTAAGCCGCAAATCATCGATTTTACTGATTTGATCTAAAGTCAAACTTTCATATAATTTCAGGATTAACAAATTATTATAACAGAAAAAATTGCACTTTCTTAGATTAGACTTAAAGCCGATTTTCTTGTAAATTGTATATCAGTTGCGTGAACATTGTACTGCTTAAGCCGAAAAACATGAATTTTACTGATTTGAGCGAAAGTCAAATTTAGTTGTTATTGCAGGATTAACAAATTAGTATTACCGCAAAAGTTGCACTTTCTTAGTTTTAGACTTAAAGTCGATTTTCTTGTAAATTGTATATCAATCGCGGTAGCACTGTACTGCTTAAGCCGCAAAACATCGATTTTACTGACGTGATCTAAAGTCAAACTTTCATATAATTTCAGGATTAACAAATTAATATAACCGAAAAAATTGCACTTTTTTAGATCTAGACTTAAAGCCGATTTTCTTGTAAATTGTATGTTAAATACTTGAGCGCTGTACCGCTTAGGCCGAAACACATCAATTTTACTGATTTGATCTAAAGTCAAACTTTCATATAATTTCAGCATTAACAAATTAATATAACCAAAAAAATTGCACTTTCTTAGACTAGACTTAAAGCCGATTTTCTTGTAAATTTTATGTCAGTTGCGTGAGCAGTGTACTGCTTAAGCCGAAAAACATGAATTTTACTGATTTGAACGAAAGTCAAATTATGTTGTTATTGCAGGATTAACAAATTAATATTCCCGAAAAAATTGCACTTTCTTAGGTTTAGTCTCAAAGCCGATTTTCTTGTAAATTGTATGTCAATTGCGGTAGCACTGTACTGCTTAAGCCGAAAAACATCGATTTTACTGATTTGATCAAAAGTCAAACTTTCATATAATTTCAGGATTAGCAAATTAATATAACCGAAAAAATTGCACTTTCTTAGGTTTAGACTTAAAGCCGATTTTCTTGTAAATTGTATGTCAGTTGCGTGAGCACTGTAAAGCTTAAGCCGAAAAACATGAATTTTACTAATTTGAGCGAAAGTCAAATTATATTGCTATTGCAGGATTAACAAATAAATATTACCGCAAAAGTTGCACTTTCTTAGTTTTAGACTTAAAGTCGAATTTCTTGTAAATTGTATGTCAATTGCGGTAGCACTGTACTGCTTAAGCCGCAAAACATCGATTTTACTGATTTGATCTAAAGTCAAACTTTCATATAATTTCAGCATTAACAAATTAATATAACCAAAAAAATTGCACTTTCTTAGACTAGACTTAAAGCCGATTTTCTTGTAAATTTTATGTCAGTTGCGTGAGCAGTGTACTGCTTAAGCCGAAAAACATGAATTTTACTGATTTGAGCAAAAGTCAAATTATATTGTTATTGCAGGATTAACAAATTAATATTACCGCAAAAGTTGCACTTTCTTAGTTTTAGACTTAAAGTCGATTTTCTTGTAAATTGTATATCAATTGCGGTAGCACTGTACTGCTTAAGCCGCAAAACATCGATTTTACTGATTTGATCTAAAGTCAAACTTTCATATAATTTCAGGATTAACAAATTAATATAACCAAAAAAATTGCACTTTCTTAGACTAGACTTAAAGCCGATTTTCTTGTAAATTTTATGTCAGTTGCGTGAGCATTGTACTGCTTAAGCCGAAAAACATGAATTTTACTGATTTGAGCAAAAGTCAAATTATATTGTTATTGCAGGATTAACAAATTAATATTACCGCAAAAGTTGCACTTTCTTAGTTTTAGACTTAAAGTCGATTTTCTTGTAAATTGTATATCAATTGCGGTAGCACTGTACTGCTTAAGCCGCAAAACAGCGATTTTACTGATTTGATCTAAAGTCAAACTTTCATATAATTTCAGGATTAACAAATTAATATTACCGCAAAAGTTGCACTTTCTTAGATTAGACTTAAAGCCGATTTTCTTTTAAATTGTATGTCAATTGCGTGAGCATTGTACCGCTCAAGCCGAAAAACATGAATTTTACTGATTTGAACGAAAGTCAAATTATGTTGTTATTGCAGGATTAACAAATTAATATCACCGCAAAAGTTGCACTTTCTTAGTTGTAGACTTAAAGTCGATTTTCTTGTAAATTCTATGTCAATTGCGGTAGCACTGTACTGCTTAAGCCGCAAAACATCGATTTTACTGATTTGATCTAAAGTCAAACTTTCATATAATTTCAGCATTAACAAATTAATATAACCAAAAAAATTGCACTTTCTTAGACTAGACTTAAAGCCGATTTTCTTGTAAATTTTATGTCAGTTGCGTGAGCAGTGTACTGCTTAAGCCGAAAAACATGAATTTTACTGATTTGAGCAAAAGTCAAATTATATTGTTATTGCAGGATTAACAAATTAATAATACCGCAAAAGTTGCACTTTCTTAGTTTTAGACTTAAAGTCGATTTTCTTGTAAATTGTATATCAATTGCGGTAGCACTGTACTGCTTAAGCCGCAAAACATCGATTTTACTGATTTGATCTAAAGTCAAACTTTCATATAATTTCAGGATTAACAAATTAATATAACCAAAAAAATTGCACTTTCTTAGGCTAGACTTAAAGCCGATTTTCTTGTAAATTTTATGTCAGTTGCGTGAGCAGTGTACTGCTTAAGCCGAAAAACATGAATTTTACTGATTTGAGCAAAAGTCAAATTATATTGTTATTGCAGGATTAACAAATTAATATTACCGCAAAAGTTGCACTTTCTTAGTTTTAGACTTAAAGTCGATTTTCTTGTAAATTGTATATCAATCGCGGTAGCACTGTACTGCTTAAGCCGCAAAACATCGATTTTACTGATTTGATCTAAAGTCAAACTTTCATATAATTTCAGGATTAACAAATTAATATAACCGAAAAAATTGCACTTTTTTAGATTTAGACTTAAAGCCGATTTTCTTGTAAATTTTATGTCAGTTGCGTGAGCAGTGTACTGCTCAAGCCGAAAAAATGAATTTTACTGATTTGAGCAAAAGTCAAATTATATTGTTATTGCAGGATTAACAAATTAATATTACCGCAAAAGTTGCACTTTCTTAGTTTTAGACTTAAAGTCGATTTTCTTGTAAATTGTATATCAATTGCGGTAGCACTGTACTGCTTAAGCCGCAAAACATCGATTTTACTGATTTGATCTAAAGTCAAACTTTCATATAATTTCAGCATTAACAAATTAATATAACCAAAAAAATTGCACTTTCTTAGACTAGACTTAAAGCCGATTTTCTTGTAAATTTTATGTCAGTTGCGTGAGCAGTGTACTGCTTAAGCCGAAAAACATGAATTTTATTGATTTGAGCGAAAGTCCAATTATATTGCTATTGCAGAGTTGACAAATTAATATAACCGAAAAAATTGCACTTTCTTAGATGTAGACTTAAAGCCGATTTTCTTGTAAAATGTATATCAGTTGCTTGAGGACTGTACTGCTTAAGCCGAAAAACATCAATTTTACTGGTTTGAGCGAAAGTCAAATTATATTGTTATTGCAGAATTGACATATTCATATAACCGAAAAAATTGCACTTTCTTAGATTTAGACTTAAAGCCGATTTTCTTGTAAATTGTATGTTAATTACTTGAGCGCTGTACCGCTTAGGCCGAAAAACATCAATTTTACTGATTTGCGTTAAAAGCAAACTTTCATTTTATTTCAGGATTAACAATTGTATGTTACTTACTTGATCGCTGTACCGCTCAAGCCGAAATGTTATTTCAGGATTAACAAATTAAAATAACCGAAAAAATTGCAATTTCTTAGGTTTAAAATTTAAGTCCATTTTCTTGTAAATTGTATGTCAACTGCGGTAGCACTGTACTGCTTAAGCCGCAAAACATCGATTTTACTGATTTGATCTAAAGTCAAACTTTCATATAACTTCAGGATTAACAAATTAATATAACCGAATAAATTGCACTTTCTTAGATTAGACTTAAAGCCGATTTTCTTGTAAATTGTATGTCAATTGCGTGAGCACTGTACTGCTTAAGCCGAAAAACATGAATTTTACTGATTTGAGCGAAAGTCAAATTATATTGTTATTGCAGAATTAACAAATTAATATTACCGCAAAAGTTGCACTTTCTTAGTTTTAGACTTAAAGTCGATTTTCTTGTAAATTGTATATCAATTGCGGTAGCACTGTACTGCTTAAGCCGCAAATCATCGATTTTACTGATTTGATCTAAAGTCAAACTTTCATATAATTTCAGGATTAACAAATTAATATAACCGAAAAAATTGCACTTTCTTAGATTAGACTTAAAGCCGATTTTCTTGTAAATTGTATATCAGTTGCGTGAACATTGTACTGCTTAAGCCGAAAAACATGAATTTTACTGATTTGAGCGAAAGTCAAATTTAGTTGTTATTGCAGGATTAACAAATTAGTATTACCGCAAAAGTTGCACTTTCTTAGTTTTAGACTTAAAGTCGATTTTCTTGTAAATTGTATATCAATTGCGGTAGCACTGTACTGCTTAAGCCGCAAATCATCGATTTTACTGATTTGATCTAAAGTCAAACTTTCATATAATTTCAGGATTAACAAATTAATATAACCGAAAAAATTGCACTTTCTTAGATTAGACTTAAAGCCGATTTTCTTGTAAATTGTATATCAGTTGCGTGAACATTGTACTGCTTAAGCCGAAAAACATGAATTTTACTGATTTGAGCGAAAGTCAAATTTAGTTGTTATTGCAGGATTAACAAATTAGTATTACCGCAAAAGTTGCACTTTCTTAGTTTTAGACTTAAAGTCGATTTTCTTGTAAATTGTATATCAATTGCGGTAGCACTGTACTGCTTAAGCCGCAAAACATCGATTTTACTGACGTGATCTAAAGTCAAACTTTCATATAATTTCAGGATTAACAAATTAATATAACCGAAAAAATTGCACTTTTTTAGATTTAGACTTAAAGCCGATTTTCTTGTAAATTGTATGTTAAATACTTGAGCGCTGTACCGCTTAGGCCGAAACACATCAATTTTACTGATTTGATCTAAAGTCAAACTTTCATATAATTTCAGCATTAACAAATTAATATAACCAAAAAAATTGCACTTTCTTAGACTAGACTTAAAGCCGATTTTCTTGTAAATTTTATGTCAGTTGCGTGAGCAGTGTACTGCTTAAGCCGAAAAACATGAATTTTACTGATTTGAACGAAAGTCAAATTATGTTGTTATTGCAGGATTAACAAATTAATATTCCCGAAAAAATTGCACTTTCTTAGTTGTAGACTTAAAGTCGATTTTCTTGTAAAATGTATGTCAATTGCGGTAGCACTGTACTGCTTAAGCCGCAAAACATCGATTTTACTGATTTGATCTAAAGTCAAACTTTCATATAATTTCAGGATTAACAAATTAATATAACCGAAAAAATTGCACTTTCTTAGGTTTAGACTCAAAGTCGATTTTCTTGTAAATTGTATGTCAGTTGCGTGAGCACTGTACCGCTTAAGCCGAAAAACATGAATTTTACTAATTTGAGCGAAAGTCAAATTATATTGTTATTGCAGGATTAACAAATTAATATTACCGAAAAAGTTGCACTTTCTTAGGTTTAGACTTAAAGTCGATTTTCTTGTAAATTGTATGTCAATTGCGGTAGGACTGTACCGCTTAAGCCGAAAAACATGAATTTTATTGATTTGAGCGAAAGTCCAATTATATTGCTAGTGCAGAGTTGACAAATTAATATAACCGAAAAAATTACACTTTCTTTGATGTAGACTTAAAGCCGATTTTCTTGTAAAATGTATGTTAAATACTTGAGCGCTGTACCGCTTAGGCCGAAACACATTAATTTTACTGATTTTCGTTAAAAGCAAACTTTCATTTTATTTCAGGATTAACAATTGTATGTTACTTACTTGATCGATGTACCGCTCAAGCCGAAATGTTATTTCAGGATTAACAAATTAAAATAACCGAAAAAATTGCAATTTCTTAGGTTTAAAATTTAAGTCCATTTTCTTGTAAATTGTATGTCAACTGCGGTAGCACTGTACTGCTTAAGCCGCTAAACATCGATTTTACTGATTTGATCTAAAGTCAAACTTTCATATAACTTCAGGATTAACAAATTAATATAACCGAAAAAATTGCACTTTCTTAGATTAGACTTAAAGCCGATTTTCTTGTAAATTGTATGTCAATTGCGTGAGCACTGTACTGCTTAAGCCGAAAAACATGAATTTTACTGATTTGAGCGAAAGTCAAATTATATTGTTATTGCAGGATTAACAAATTAATATTACCGCAAAAGTTGCACTTTCTTAGTTTTAGACTTAAAGTCGATTTTCTTGTAAATTCTATGTCAATTGCGGTAGCACTGTACTGCTTAAGCCGCAAAACAGCGATTTTACTGATTTGATCTAAAGTCAAACTTTCATATAATTTCAGGATTAACAAATTAATATAACCGAAAAAATTGCACTTTCTTAGGTTTAGACTTAAAGCCGATTTTCTTGTAAATTGTATGTCAGTTGCGTGAGCACTGTAAAGCTTAAGCCGAAAAACATGAATTTTACTAATTTGAGCGAAAGTCAAATTATATTGCTTTTGCAGGATTAACAAATTAATATTCCCGACAAAATTGCACTTTCTTAGTTGTAGACTTAAAGTCGATTTTCTTGTAAATTGTATGTCAATTGCGGTAGCACTGTACTGCTTAAGCCGCAAAACATCGATTTTACTGATTTGATCTAAAGTCAAACTTTCATATAATTTCAGGATTAACAAATTAATACAACCGAAAAAATTGCACTTTCTTAGGTTTAGACTCAAAGTCGATTTTCTTGTAAATTGTATGTCAGTTGCGTGAGCACTGTACCGCTTAAGCCGAAAAACATGAATTTTACTAATTTGAGCGAAAGTCAAATTATATTGTTATTGCAGGATTAACAAATTAATATTACCGAAAAAGTTGCACTTTCTTAGGTTTAGACTTAAAGTCGATTTTCTTGTAAATTGTATGTCAATTGCGGTAGGACTGTACCGCTTAAGCCGAAAAACATGAATTTTATTGATTTGAGCGAAAGTCCAATTATATTGCTAGTGCAGAGTTGACAAATTAATATAACCGAAAAAATTACACTTTCTTAGATGTAGACTTAAAGCCGATTTTCTTGTAAAATGTATGTTAAATACTTGAGCGCTGTACCGCTTAGGCCGAAACACATTAATTTTACTGATTTGCGTTAAAAGCAAACTTTCATTTTATTTCAGGATTAACAATTGTATGTTACTTACTTGATCGCTGTACCGCTCAAGCCGAAATGTTATTTCAGGATTAACAAATTAAAATAACCGAAAAAATTGCAATTTCTTAGGTTTAAAATTTAAGTCCATTTTCTTGTAAATTGTATGTCAACTGCGGTAGCACTGTACTGCTTAAGCCGCTAAACATCGATTTTACTGATTTGATCTAAAGTCAAACTTTCATATAACTTCAGGATTAACAAATTAATCTAACCGAAAAAATTGCACTTTCTTAGATTAGACTTAAAGCCGATTTTCTTGTAAATTGTATGTCAATTGCGTGAGCACTGTACTGCTTAAGCCGAAAAACATGAATTTTACTGATTTGAGCGAAAGTCAAATTATATTGTTATTGCAGGATTAACAAATTAATATTACCGCAAAAGTTGCACTTTCTTAGTTTTAGACTTAAAGTCGATTTTCTTGTAAATTCTATGTCAATTGCGGTGGCACTGTACTGCTTAAGCCGCAAAACAGCGATTTTACTGATTTGATCTAAAGTCAAACTTTCATATAATTTCAGGATTAACAAATTAATATAACCGAAAAAATTGCACTTTCTTAGGTTTAGACTTAAAGCCGATTTTCTTGTAAATTGTATGTCAGTTGCGTGAGCACTGTAAAGCTTAAGCCGAAAAACATGAATTTTACTAATTTGAGCGAAAGTCAAATTATATTGCTATTGCAGGATTAACAAATTAATATTCCCGACAAAATTGCACTTTCTTAGTTGTAGACTTAAAGTCGAATTTCTTGTAAATTGTATGTCAATTGCGGTAGCACTGTTTTGCTTTACGCAAAACATCGATTTTACTGACGTGATCTAAAGTCAAACTTTCATATAATTTCAGGATTAACAAATTAATATTACCGCAAAAGTTGCACTTTCTTAGTTTTAGACTTAAAGTCGATTTTCTTGTAAATTGTATATCAATTGCGGTAGCACTGTACTGCTTAAGCCGCAAATCATCGATTTTACTGATTTGATCTAAAGTCAAACTTTCATATAATTTCAGGATTAACAAATTAATATAACCGAAAAAATTGCACTTTCTTAGATTAGACTTAAAGCCGATTTTCTTGTAAATTGTATATCAGTTGCGTGAACATTGTACTGCTTAAGCCGAAAAACATGAATTTTACTGATTTGAGCGAAAGTCAAATTTAGTTGTTATTGCAGGATTAACAAATTAGTATTACCGCAAAAGTTGCACTTTCTTAGTTTTAGACTTAAAGTCGATTTTCTTGTAAATTGTATATCAATTGCGGTAGCACTGTACTGCTTAAGCCGCAAATCATCGATTTTACTGATTTGATCTAAAGTCAAACTTTCATATAATTTCAGGATTAACAAATTAATATAACCGAAAAAATTGCACTTTCTTAGATTAGACTTAAAGCCGATTTTCTTGTAAATTGTATATCAGTTGCGTGAACATTGTACTGCTTAAGCCGAAAAACATGAATTTTACTGATTTGAGCGAAAGTCAAATTTAGTTGTTATTGCAGGATTAACAAATTAGTATTACCGCAAAAGTTGCACTTTCTTAGTTTTAGACTTAAAGTCGATTTTCTTGTAAATTGTATATCAATTGCGGTAGCACTGTACTGCTTAAGCCGCAAAACATCGATTTTACTGACGTGATCTAAAGTCAAACTTTCATATAATTTCAGGATTAACAAATTAATATAACCGAAAAAATTGCACTTTTTTAGATTTAGACTTAAAGCCGATTTTCTTGTAAATTGTATGTTAAATACTTGAGCGCTGTACCGCTTAGGCCGAAACACATCAATTTTACTGATTTGATCTAAAGTCAAACTTTCATATAATTTCAGCATTAACAAATTAATATAACCAAAAAAATTGCACTTTCTTAGACTAGACTTAAAGCCGATTTTCTTGTAAATTTTATGTCAGTTGCGTGAGCAGTGTACTGCTTAAGCCGAAAAACATGAATTTTACTGATTTGAACGAAAGTCAAATTATGTTGTTATTGCAGGATTAACAAATTAATATTCCCGAAAAAATTGCACTTTCTTAGTTGTAGACTTAAAGTCGATTTTCTTGTAAAATGTATGTCAATTGCGGTAGCACTGTACTGCTTAAGCCGCAAAACATCGATTTTACTGATTTGATCTAAAGTCAAACTTTCATATAATTTCAGGATTAACAAATTAATATAACCGAAAAAATTGCACTTTCTTAGGTTTAGACTCAAAGTCGATTTTCTTGTAAATTGTATGTCAGTTGCGTGAGCACTGTACCGCTTAAGCCGAAAAACATGAATTTTACTAATTTGAGCGAAAGTCAAATTATATTGTTATTGCAGGATTAACAAATTAATATTACCGAAAAAGTTGCACTTTCTTAGGTTTAGACTTAAAGTCGATTTTCTTGTAAATTGTATGTCAATTGCGGTAGGACTGTACCGCTTAAGCCGAAAAACATGAATTTTATTGATTTGAGCGAAAGTCCAATTATATTGCTAGTGCAGAGTTGACAAATTAATATAACCGAAAAAATTACACTTTCTTTGATGTAGACTTAAAGCCGATTTTCTTGTAAAATGTATGTTAAATACTTGAGCGCTGTACCGCTTAGGCCGAAACACATTAATTTTACTGATTTTCGTTAAAAGCAAACTTTCATTTTATTTCAGGATTAACAATTGTATGTTACTTACTTGATCGATGTACCGCTCAAGCCGAAATGTTATTTCAGGATTAACAAATTAAAATAACCGAAAAAATTGCAATTTCTTAGGTTTAAAATTTAAGTCCATTTTCTTGTAAATTGTATGTCAACTGCGGTAGCACTGTACTGCTTAAGCCGCTAAACATCGATTTTACTGATTTGATCTAAAGTCAAACTTTCATATAACTTCAGGATTAACAAATTAATATAACCGAAAAAATTGCACTTTCTTAGATTAGACTTAAAGCCGATTTTCTTGTAAATTGTATGTCAATTGCGTGAGCACTGTACTGCTTAAGCCGAAAAACATGAATTTTACTGATTTGAGCGAAAGTCAAATTATATTGTTATTGCAGGATTAACAAATTAATATTACCGCAAAAGTTGCACTTTCTTAGTTTTAGACTTAAAGTCGATTTTCTTGTAAATTCTATGTCAATTGCGGTAGCACTGTACTGCTTAAGCCGCAAAACAGCGATTTTACTGATTTGATCTAAAGTCAAACTTTCATATAATTTCAGGATTAACAAATTAATATAACCGAAAAAATTGCACTTTCTTAGGTTTAGACTTAAAGCCGATTTTCTTGTAAATTGTATGTCAGTTGCGTGAGCACTGTAAAGCTTAAGCCGAAAAACATGAATTTTACTAATTTGAGCGAAAGTCAAATTATATTGCTTTTGCAGGATTAACAAATTAATATTCCCGACAAAATTGCACTTTCTTAGTTGTAGACTTAAAGTCGATTTTCTTGTAAATTGTATGTCAATTGCGGTAGCACTGTACTGCTTAAGCCGCAAAACATCGATTTTACTGATTTGATCTAAAGTCAAACTTTCATATAATTTCAGGATTAACAAATTAATACAACCGAAAAAATTGCACTTTCTTAGGTTTAGACTCAAAGTCGATTTTCTTGTAAATTGTATGTCAGTTGCGTGAGCACTGTACCGCTTAAGCCGAAAAACATGAATTTTACTAATTTGAGCGAAAGTCAAATTATATTGTTATTGCAGGATTAACAAATTAATATTACCGAAAAAGTTGCACTTTCTTAGGTTTAGACTTAAAGTCGATTTTCTTGTAAATTGTATGTCAATTGCGGTAGGACTGTACCGCTTAAGCCGAAAAACATGAATTTTATTGATTTGAGCGAAAGTCCAATTATATTGCTAGTGCAGAGTTGACAAATTAATATAACCGAAAAAATTACACTTTCTTAGATGTAGACTTAAAGCCGATTTTCTTGTAAAATGTATGTTAAATACTTGAGCGCTGTACCGCTTAGGCCGAAACACATTAATTTTACTGATTTGCGTTAAAAGCAAACTTTCATTTTATTTCAGGATTAACAATTGTATGTTACTTACTTGATCGCTGTACCGCTCAAGCCGAAATGTTATTTCAGGATTAACAAATTAAAATAACCGAAAAAATTGCAATTTCTTAGGTTTAAAATTTAAGTCCATTTTCTTGTAAATTGTATGTCAACTGCGGTAGCACTGTACTGCTTAAGCCGCTAAACATCGATTTTACTGATTTGATCTAAAGTCAAACTTTCATATAACTTCAGGATTAACAAATTAATCTAACCGAAAAAATTGCACTTTCTTAGATTAGACTTAAAGCCGATTTTCTTGTAAATTGTATGTCAATTGCGTGAGCACTGTACTGCTTAAGCCGAAAAACATGAATTTTACTGATTTGAGCGAAAGTCAAATTATATTGTTATTGCAGGATTAACAAATTAATATTACCGCAAAAGTTGCACTTTCTTAGTTTTAGACTTAAAGTCGATTTTCTTGTAAATTCTATGTCAATTGCGGTGGCACTGTACTGCTTAAGCCGCAAAACAGCGATTTTACTGATTTGATCTAAAGTCAAACTTTCATATAATTTCAGGATTAACAAATTAATATAACCGAAAAAATTGCACTTTCTTAGGTTTAGACTTAAAGCCGATTTTCTTGTAAATTGTATGTCAGTTGCGTGAGCACTGTAAAGCTTAAGCCGAAAAACATGAATTTTACTAATTTGAGCGAAAGTCAAATTATATTGCTATTGCAGGATTAACAAATTAATATTCCCGACAAAATTGCACTTTCTTAGTTGTAGACTTAAAGTCGAATTTCTTGTAAATTGTATGTCAATTGCGGTAGCACTGTTTTGCTTTACGCAAAACATCGATTTTACTGACGTGATCTAAAGTCAAACTTTCATATAATTTCAGGATTAACAAATTAATATTACCGCAAAAGTTGCACTTTCTTAGTTTTAGACTTAAAGTCGATTTTCTTGTAAATTGTATATCAATTGCGGTAGCACTGTACTGCTTAAGCCGCAAAACATCGATTTTACTGATTTGATCTAAAGTCAAACTTTCATATAATTTCAGGATTAACAAATTAATATAACCAAAAAAATTGCACTTTCTTAGGCTAGACTTAAAGCCGATTTTCTTGTAAATTTTATGTCAGTTGCGTGAGCAGTGTACTGCTTAAGCCGAAAAACATGAATTTTACTGATTTGAGCAAAAGTCAAATTATATTGTTATTGCAGGATTAACAAATTAATATTACCGCAAAAGTTGCACTTTCTTAGTTTTAGACTTAAAGTCGATTTTCTTGTAAATTGTATATCAATTGCGGTAGCACTGTACTGCTTAAGCCGCAAAACATCGATTTTACTGATTTGATCTAAAGTCAAACTTTCATATAATTTCAGGATTAACAAATTAATATAACCGAAAAAATTGCACTTTTTTAGATTTAGACTTAAAGCCGATTTTCTTGTAAATTTTATGTCAGTTGCGTGAGCAGTGTACTGCTCAAGCCAAAAAACATGAATTTTACTGATTTGAGCAAAAGTCAAATTATATTGTTATTGCAGGATTAACAAATTAATATTACCGCAAAAGTTGCACTTTCTTAGTTTTAGACTTAAAGTCGATTTTCTTGTAAATTGTATATCAATTGCGGTAGCACTGTACTGCTTAAGCCGCAAAACATCGATTTTACTGATTTGATCTAAAGTCAAACTTTCATATAATTTCAGCATTAACAAATTAATATAACCAAAAAAATTGCACTTTCTTAGACTAGACTTAAAGCCGATTTTCTTGTAAATTTTATGTCAGTTGCGTGAGCAGTGTACTGCTTAAGCCGAAAAACATGAATTTTATTGATTTGAGCGAAAGTCCAATTATATTGCTATTGCAGAGTTGACAAATTAATATAACCGAAAAAATTGCACTTTCTTAGATGTAGACTTAAAGCCGATTTTCTTGTAAAATGTATATCAGTTGCTTGAGGACTGTACTGCTTAAGCCGAAAAACATCAATTTTACTGGTTTGAGCGAAAGTCAAATTATATTGTTATTGCAGAATTGACATATTCATATAACCGAAAAAATTGCACTTTCTTAGATTTAGACTTAAAGCCGATTTTCTTGTAAATTGTATGTTAATTACTTGAGCGCTGTACCGCTTAGGCCGAAAAACATCAATTTTACTGATTTGCGTTAAAAGCAAACTTTCATTTTATTTCAGGATTAACAATTGTATGTTACTTACTTGATCGCTGTACCGCTCAAGCCGAAATGTTATTTCAGGATTAACAAATTAAAATAACCGAAAAAATTGCAATTTCTTAGGTTTAAAATTTAAGTCCATTTTCTTGTAAATTGTATGTCAACTGCGGTAGCACTGTACTGCTTAAGCCGCAAAACATCGATTTTACTGATTTGATCTAAAGTCAAACTTTCATATAACTTCAGGATTAACAAATTAATATAACCGAAAAAATTGCACTTTCTTAGATTAGACTTAAAGCCGATTTTCTTGTAAATTGTATGTCAATTGCGTGAGCACTGTACTGCTTAAGCCGAAAAACATGAATTTTACTGATTTGAGCGAAAGTCAAATTATATTGTTATTGCAGGATTAACAAATTAATATTACCGCAAAAGTTGCACTTTCTTAGTTTTAGACTTAAAGTCGATTTTCTTGTAAATTGTATATCAATTGCGGTAGCACTGTACTGCTTAAGCCGCAAATCATCGATTTTAATGATTTGATCTAAAGTCAAACTTTCATATAATTTCAGGATTAACAAATTAATATAACCGAAAAAATTGCACTTTCTTAGATTAGACTTAAAGCCGTTTTTTTTGTAAATTGTATATCAGTTGCGTGAACATTGTACTGCTTAAGCCGAAAAACATGAATTTTACTGATTTGAGCGAAAGTCAAATTTAGTTGTTATTGCAGGATTAACAAATTAGTATTACCGCAAAAGTTGCACTTTCTTAGTTTTAGACTTAAAGTCGATTTTCTTGTAAATTGTATATCAATTGCGGTAGCACTGTACTGCTTAAGCCGCAAAACATCGATTTTACTGACGTGATCTAAAGTCAAACTTTCATATAATTTCAGGATTAACAAATTAATATAACCGAAAAAATTGCACTTTTTTAGATTTAGACTTAAAGCCGATTTTCTTGTAAATTGTATGTTAAATACTTGAGCGCTGTACCGCTTAGGCCGAAACACATCAATTTTACTGATTTGATCTAAAGTCAAACTTTCATATAATTTCAGCATTAACAAATTAATATAACCAAAAAAATTGCACTTTCTTAGACTAGACTTAAAGCCGATTTTCTTTAAATTTTATGTCAGTTGCGTGAGCAGTGTACTGCTTAAGCCGAAAAACATGAATTTTACTGATTTGAACGAAAGTCAAATTATGTTGTTATTGCAGGATTAACAAATTAATATTCCCGAAAAAATTGCACTTTCTTAGTTGTAGACTTAAAGTCGATTTTCTTGTAAATTGTATGTCAATTGCGGTAGCACTGTACTGCTTAAGCCGCAAAACATCGATTTTACTGATTTGATCTAAAGTCAAACTTTCATATAATTTCAGGATTAACAAATTAATATAACCGAAAAAATTGCACTTTCTTAGGTTTAGACTCAAAGTCGATTTTCTTGTAAATTGTATGTCAGTTGCGTGAGCACTGTACCGCTTAAGCCGAAAAACATGAATTTTACTAATTTGAGCGAAAGTCAAATTATATTGTTATTGCAGGATTAACAAATTAATATTACCGAAAAAGTTGCACATTCTTAGGTTTAGACTTAAAGTCGATTTTCTTGTAAATTGTATGTCAATTGCGGTAGGACTGTACCGCTTAAGCCGAAAAACATGAATTTTATTGATTTGAGCGAAAGTCCAATTATATTGCTAGTGCAGAGTTGACAAATTAATATAACCGAAAAAATTACACTTTCTTAGATGTAGACTTAAAGCCGATTTTCTTGTAAAATGTATGTTAAATACTTGAGCGCTGTACCGCTTAGGCCGAAACACATTAATTTTACTGATTTGCGTTAAAAGCAAACTTTCATTTTATTTCAGGATTAACAATTGTATGTTACTTACTTGATCGCTGTACCGCTCAAGCCGAAATGTTATTTCAGGATTAACAAATTAAAATAACCGAAAAAATTGCAATTTCTTAGGTTTAAAATTTAATTCCATTTTCTTGTAAATTGTATGTCAACTGCGGTAGCACTGTACTGCTTAAGCCGCTAAACATCGATTTTACTGATTTGATCTAAAGTCAAACTTTCATATAACTTCAGGATTAACAAATTAATATAACCGAAAAAATTGCACTTTCTTAGATTAGACTTAAAGCCGATTTTCTTGTAAATTGTATGTCAATTGCGTGAGCACTGTACTGCTTAAGCCGAAAAACATGAATTTTACTGATTTGAGCGAAAGTCAAATTATATTGTTATTGCAGGATTAACAAATTAATATTACCGCAAAGTTGCACTTTCTTAGTTTTAGACTTAAAGTCGATTTTCTTGTAAATTGTATATCAATTGCGGTAGCACTGTACTGCTTAAGCCGCAAATCATCGATTTTACTGATTTGATCTAAAGTCAAACTTTCATATAATTTCAGGATTAACAAATTAATATAACCGAAAAAATTGCACTTTCTTAGATTAGACTTAAAGCGGATTTTCTTGTAAATTGTATATCAATTGCGGTAGCACTGTACTGCTTAAGCCGCAAATCATCGATTTTACTGATTTGATCTAAAGTCAAACTTTCATATAATTTCAGGATTAACAAATTAATATAACCGAAAAAATTGCACTTTCTTAGATTAGACTTAAAGCGGATTTTCTTGTAAATTGTATATCAGTTGACAAATTAATATAACCGAAAAAATTGCACTTTCTTAGGTTTAGACTCAAAGTCGATTTTCTTGTAAATTGTATGTCAGTTGCGTGAGCACTGTACCGCTTAAGCCGAAAAACATGAATTTTACTAATTTGAGCGAAAGTCAAATTATATTGTTATTGCAGGATTAACAAATTAATATTACCGAAAAAGTTGCACTTTCTTAGGTTTAGACTTAAAGTCGATTTTCTTGTAAATTGTATGTCAATTGCGGTAGGACTGTACCGCTTAAGCCGAAAAACATGAATTTTATTGATTTGAGCGAAAGTCCAATTATATTGCTAGTGCAGAGTTGACAAATTAATATAACCGAAAAAATTACACTTTCTTAGATGTAGACTTAAAGCCGATTTTCTTGTAAAATGTATGTTAAATACTTGAGCGCTGTACCGCTTAGGCCGAAACACATTAATTTTACTGATTTGCGTTAAAAGCAAACTTTCATTTTATTTCAGGATTAACAATTGTATGTTACTTACTTGATCGCTGTACCGCTCAAGCCGAAATGTTATTTCAGGATTAACAAATTAAAATAACCGAAAAAATTGCAATTTCTTAGGTTTAAAATTTAATTCCATTTTCTTGTAAATTGTATGTCAACTGCGGTAGCACTGTACTGCTTAAGCCGCTAAACATCGATTTTACTGATTTGATCTAAAGTCAAACTTTCATATAACTTCAGGATTAACAAATTAATATAACCGAAAAAATTGCAGTTTCTTAGATTAGACTTAAAGCCGATTTTCTTGTAAATTGTATGTCAATTGCGTGAGCACTGTACTGCTTAAGCCGAAAAACATGAATTTTACTGATTTGAGCGAAAGTCAAATTATATTGTTATTGCAGGATTAACAAATTAATATTACCGCAAAGTTGCACTTTCTTAGTTTTAGACTTAAAGTCGATTTTCTTGTAAATTGTATATCAATTGCGGTAGCACTGTACTGCTTAAGCCGCAAATCATCGATTTTACTGATTTGATCTAAAGTCAAACTTTCATATAATTTCAGGATTAACAAATTAATATAACCGAAAAAATTGCACTTTCTTAGATTAGACTTAAAGCGGATTTTCTTGTAAATTGTATATCAATTGCGGTAGCACTGTACTGCTTAAGCCGCAAATCATCGATTTTACTGATTTGATCTAAAGTCAAACTTTCATATAATTTCAGGATTAACAAATTAATATAACCGAAAAAATTGCACTTTCTTAGATTAGACTTAAAGCGGATTTTCTTGTAAATTGTATATCAGTTGCGTGAGCATTGTACTGCTTAAGCCAAAAAACATGAATTTTACTGATTTGAGCGAAAGTCAAATTTAGTTGTTATTGCAGGATTAACAAATTAATATTCCCGACAAAATTGCACTTTCTTAGTTGTAGACTTAAAGTCGAATTTCTTGTAAATTGTATGTCAATTGCGGTAGCACTGTTTTGCTTTACGCAAAACATCGATTTTACTGACGTGATCTAAAGTCAAACTTTCATATAATTTCAGGATTAACAAATTAATATTACCGCAAAAGTTGCACTTTCTTAGTTTTAGACTTAAAGTCGATTTTCTTGTAAATTGTATATCAATTGCGGTAGCACTGTACTGCTTAAGCCGCAAATCATCGATTTTACTGATTTGATCTAAAGTCAAACTTTCATATAATTTCAGGATTAACAAATTAATATAACCGAAAAAATTGCACTTTCTTAGATTAGACTTAAAGCCGATTTTCTTGTAAATTGTATGTCAGTTGCGTGAGCACTGTAAAGCTTAAGCCGAAAAACATGAATTTTACTAATTTGAGCGAAAGTCAAATTATATTGCTATTGCAGGATTAACAAATTAATATTCCCGACAAAATTGCACTTTCTTAGTTGTAGACTTAAAGTCGAATTTCTTGTAAATTGTATGTCAATTGCGGTAGCACTGTTTTGCTTTACGCAAAACATCGATTTTACTGACGTGATCTAAAGTCAAACTTTCATATAATTTCAGGATTAACAAATTAATATTACCGCAAAAGTTGCACTTTCTTAGTTTTAGACTTAAAGTCGATTTTCTTGTAAATTGTATATCAATTGCGGTAGCACTGTACTGCTTAAGCCGCAAATCATCGATTTTACTGATTTGATCTAAAGTCAAACTTTCATATAATTTCAGGATTAACAAATTAATATAACCGAAAAAATTGCACTTTCTTAGGTTTAGACTTAAAGCCGATTTTCTTGTAAATTGTATGTCAGTTGCGTGAGCACTGTAAAGCTTAAGCCGAAAAACATGAATTTTACTAATTTGAGCGAAAGTCAAATTATATTGCTATTGCAGGATTAACAAATTAATATTCCCGACAAAATTGCACTTTCTTAGTTTTAGACTAAAAGTCGATTTTCTTGTAAATTGTATATCAATTGCGGTAGCACTGTACTGCTTAAGCCGCAAAACATCGATTTTACTGACGTGATCTAAAGTCAAACTTTCATATAATTTCAGGATTAACAAATTAATATAACCGAAAAAATTGCACTTTTTTAGATTTAGACTTAAAGCCGATTTTCTTGTAAATTGTATGTTAAATACTTGAGCGCTGTACCGCTTAGGCCGAAACACATCAATTTTACTGATTTGATCTAAAGTCAAACTTTCATATAATTTCAGCATTAACAAATTAATATAACCAAAAAAATTGCACTTTCTTAGACTAGACTTAAAGCCGATTTTCTTGTAAATTTTATGTCAGTTGCGTGAGCAGTGTACTGCTTAAGCCGAAAAACATGAATTTTACTGATTTGAACGAAAGTCAAATTATGTTGTTATTGCAGGATTAACAAATTAATATTCCCGAAAAAATTGCACTTTCTTAGTTGTAGACTTAAAGTCGATTTTCTTGTAAATTGTATGTCAATTGCGGTAGCACTGTACTGCTTAAGCCGCAAAACATCGATTTTACTGATTTGATCTAAAGTCAAACTTTCATATAATTTCAGGATTAACAAATTAATATAACCGAAAATATTGCACTTTCTTAGGTTTAGACTCAAAGTCGATTTTCTTGTAAATTGTATGTCAGTTGCGTGAGCACTGTACCGCTTAAGCCGAAAAACATGAATTTTACTAATTTGAGCGAAAGTCAAATTATATTGTTATTGCAGGATTAACAAATTAATATTACCGAAAAAGTTGCACTTTCTTAGGTTTAGACTTAAAGTCGATTTTCTTGTAAATTGTATGTCAATTGCGGTAGGACTGTACCGCTTAAGCCGAAAAACATGAATTTTATTGATTTGAGCGAAAGTCCAATTATATTGCTAGTGCAGAGTTGACAAATTAATATTACCGCAAAAGTTGCACTTTCTTAGTTTTAGACTTAAAGTCGATTTTCTTGTAAATTCTATGTCAATTGCGGTAGCACTGTACTGCTTAAGCCGCAAAACAGCGATTTTACTGATTTGATCTAAAGTCAAACTTTCATATAATTTCAGGATTAACAAATTAATATAACCGAAAAAATTGCACTTTCTTAGGTTTAGACTTAAAGCCGATTTTCTTGTAAATTGTATGTCAGTTGCGTGAGCACTGTAAAGCTTAAGCCGAAAAACATGAATTTTACTAATTTGAGCGAAAGTCAAATTATATTGCTATTGCAGGATTAACAAATTAATATTCCCGACAAAATTGCACTTTCTTAGTTGTAGACTTAAAGTCGAATTTCTTGTAAATTGTATGTCAATTGCGGTAGCACTGTTTTGCTTTACGCAAAACATCGATTTTACTGACGTGATCTAAAGTCAAACTTTCATATAATTTCAGGATTAACAAATTAATATTACCGCAAAAGTTGCACTTTCTTAGTTTTAGACTTAAAGTCGATTTTCTTGTAAATTGTATATCAATTGCGGTAGCACTGTACTGCTTAAGCCGCAAATCATCGATTTTACTGATTTGATCTAAAGTCAAACTTTCATATAATTTCAGGATTAACAAATTAATATAACCGAAAAAATTGCACTTTCTTAGATTAGACTTAAAGCCGATTTTCTTGTAAATTGTATGTCAGTTGCGTGAGCACTGTAAAGCTTAAGCCGAAAAACATGAATTTTACTAATTTGAGCGAAAGTCAAATTATATTGCTATTGCAGGATTAACAAATTAATATTCCCGACAAAATTGCACTTTCTTAGTTGTAGACTTAAAGTCGAATTTCTTGTAAATTGTATGTCAATTGCGGTAGCACTGTTTTGCTTTACGCAAAACATCGATTTTACTGACGTGATCTAAAGTCAAACTTTCATATAATTTCAGGATTAACAAATTAATATTACCGCAAAAGTTGCACTTTCTTAGTTTTAGACTTAAAGTCGATTTTCTTGTAAATTGTATATCAATTGCGGTAGCACTGTACTGCTTAAGCCGCAAATCATCGATTTTACTGATTTGATCTAAAGTCAAACTTTCATATAATTTCAGGATTAACAAATTAATATAACCGAAAAAATTGCACTTTCTTAGGTTTAGACTTAAAGCCGATTTTCTTGTAAATTGTATGTCAGTTGCGTGAGCACTGTAAAGCTTAAGCCGAAAAACATGAATTTTACTAATTTGAGCGAAAGTCAAATTATATTGCTATTGCAGGATTAACAAATTAATATTCCCGACAAAATTGCACTTTCTTAGTTTTAGACTAAAAGTCGATTTTCTTGTAAATTGTATATCAATTGCGGTAGCACTGTACTGCTTAAGCCGCAAAACATCGATTTTACTGACGTGATCTAAAGTCAAACTTTCATATAATTTCAGGATTAACAAATTAATATAACCGAAAAAATTGCACTTTTTTAGATTTAGACTTAAAGCCGATTTTCTTGTAAATTGTATGTTAAATACTTGAGCGCTGTACCGCTTAGGCCGAAACACATCAATTTTACTGATTTGATCTAAAGTCAAACTTTCATATAATTTCAGCATTAACAAATTAATATAACCAAAAAAATTGCACTTTCTTAGACTAGACTTAAAGCCGATTTTCTTGTAAATTTTATGTCAGTTGCGTGAGCAGTGTACTGCTTAAGCCGAAAAACATGAATTTTACTGATTTGAACGAAAGTCAAATTATGTTGTTATTGCAGGATTAACAAATTAATATTCCCGAAAAAATTGCACTTTCTTAGTTGTAGACTTAAAGTCGATTTTCTTGTAAATTGTATGTCAATTGCGGTAGCACTGTACTGCTTAAGCCGCAAAACATCGATTTTACTGATTTGATCTAAAGTCAAACTTTCATATAATTTCAGGATTAACAAATTAATATAACCGAAAATATTGCACTTTCTTAGGTTTAGACTCAAAGTCGATTTTCTTGTAAATTGTATGTCAGTTGCGTGAGCACTGTACCGCTTAAGCCGAAAAACATGAATTTTACTAATTTGAGCGAAAGTCAAATTATATTGTTATTGCAGGATTAACAAATTAATATTACCGAAAAAGTTGCACTTTCTTAGGTTTAGACTTAAAGTCGATTTTCTTGTAAATTGTATGTCAATTGCGGTAGGACTGTACCGCTTAAGCCGAAAAACATGAATTTTATTGATTTGAGCGAAAGTCCAATTATATTGCTAGTGCAGAGTTGACAAATTAATATTACCGCAAAAGTTGCACTTTCTTAGTTTTAGACTTAAAGTCGATTTTCTTGTAAATTCTATGTCAATTGCGGTAGCACTGTACTGCTTAAGCCGCAAAACAGCGATTTTACTGATTTGATCTAAAGTCAAACTTTCATATAATTTCAGGATTAACAAATTAATATAACCGAAAAAATTGCACTTTCTTAGGTTTAGACTTAAAGCCGATTTTCTTGTAAATTGTATGTCAGTTGCGTGAGCACTGTAAAGCTTAAGCCGAAAAACATGAATTTTACTAATTTGAGCGAAAGTCAAATTATATTGCTATTGCAGGATTAACAAATTAATATTCCCGACAAAATTGCACTTTCTTAGTTGTAGACTTAAAGTCGAATTTCTTGTAAATTTTATGTCAATTGCGGTAGCACTGTTTTGCTTTAGCCGCAAAACATAGATTTTACTGATTTGATCAAAAGTCAAACTTTCATATAATTTCAGGATTAACAAATTAATATAACCAAAAAAATTGCACTTTCTTAGACTAGACTTAAAGCCGATTTTCTTGTAAATTTTATGTCAGTTGCGTGAGCAGTGTACTGCTTAAGCCGAAAAACATGAATTTTACTGATTTGAACGAAAGTCAAATTATGTTGTTATTGCAGGATTAATAAATTAATATTACCGCAAAAGTTGCACTTTCTTAGTTGTAGACTTAAAGTCGATTTTCTTGTAAATTCTATGTCAATTGCGGTAGCACTGTACTGCTTAAGCCGCAAAACAGCGATTTTACTGATTTGATCTAAAGTCAAACTTTCATATAATTTCAGGATTAACAAATTAATATTACCGCAAAAGTTGCACTTTCTTAGATTAGACTTAAAGCCGATTTTCTTGTAAATTGTATGTCAATTGCGTGAGCATTGTACCGCTCAAGCCGAAAAACATGAATTTTACTGATTTGAACGAAAGTCAAATTATGTTGTTATTGCAGGATTAACAAATTAATATCACCGCAAAAGTTGCACTTTCTTAGTTGTAGACTTAAAGTCGAATTTCTTGTAAATTGTATGTCAATTGCGGTAGCACTGTTTTGCTTTAGCCGCAAAACATCGATTTTACTGATTTGATCTAAAGTCAAACTTTCATATAATTTCAGGATTAACAAATTAATATAACCGAAAAAATTGCACTTTCTTAGGTTTAGACTTAAAGCCGATTTTCTTGTAAATTGTATGCCAGTTGCGTGAGCACTGTACCGCTTAAGCCGAAAAACATGAATTTTACTAACTTGAGCGAAAGTCAAATTATATTGTTATTGCAGGATTAACAAATTAATATTACCGAAAAAGTTGCACTTTCTTAGGTTTAGACTTAAAGCCGATTTTCTTGTAAATTGTATGTCAGTTGCGTGAGCACTGTAAAGCTTAAGCCGAAAAACATGAATTTTACTAATTTGAGCGAAAGTCAAATTATATTGTTATTGCAGGATTAACAAATTAATATTACCGAAAAAGTTGCACTTTCTTAGGTTTAGACTTAAAGTCGATTTTCTTGTGAATTGTATGTCAATTGCGGTAGGACTGTACCGCTTAAGCCGAAAAACATGAATTTTATTGATTTGAGCGAAAGTCCAATTATATTGCTATTGCAGAGTTGACAAATTAATATAACCGAAAAAATTGCACTTTCTTAGATGTAGACTTAAAGCCGATTTTCTTGTAAAATGTATATCAGTTGCTTGAGGACTGTACTGCTTAAGCCGAAAAACATCAATTTTACTGGTTTGAGCGAAAGTCAAATTATATTGTTATTGCAGAATTGACATATTCATATAACCGAAAAAGTTGCACTTTCTTAGGTTTAGTCTCAAAGCCGATTTTCTTGTAAATTGTATGTCAATTGCGGTAGCACTGTACTGCTTAAGCCGAAAAACATGAATTTTACTAATTTGAGCGAAAGTCAAATTATATTGCTATTGCAGGATTAACAAATAAATATTACCGAAAAAGTTGCACTTTCTTAGGTTTAGACTTAAAGCCGATTTTCTTGTAAATTGTATGTCAGTTGCGTGAGCACTGTAAAGCTTAAGCCGAAAAACATGAATTTTACTAATTTCAGCGAAAGTCAAATTATATTGCTATTGCAGGATTAACAAATAAATATTACCGCAAAAGTTGCACTTTCTTAGTTTTAGACTTAAAGTCGAATTTCTTGTAAATTGTATGTCAATTACGGTAGCACTGTTTTGCTTTAGCCGCAAAACATCGATTTTACTGATTTGATCTAAAGTCAAACTTTCATATAATTTCAGGATTAACAAATTAATATAACCGAAAAAATTGCACTTTCTTAGATTAGACTTAAAGCCGATTTTCTTGTAAATTGTATGTCAATTGCGTGAGCATTGTACCGCTCAAGCCGAAAAACATGAATTTTACTGATTTGAACGAAAGTCAAATTATGTTGTTATTGCAGGATTAATAAATTAATATTACCGAAAAAGTTGCACTTTCTTAGTTGTAGACTTAAAGTCGATTTTCTTGTAAATTCTATGTCAATTGCGGTAGCACTGTACTGCTTAAGCCGCAAAACAGCGATTTTACTGATTTGATCTAAAGTCAAACTTTCATATAATTTCAGGATTAACAAATTAATATTACCGCAAAAGTTGCACTTTCTTAGATTAGACTTAAAGCCGATTTTCTTGTAAATTGTATGTCAATTGCGTGAGCATTGTACCGCTCAAGCCGAAAAACATGAATTTTACTGATTTGAACGAAAGTCAAATTATGTTGTTATTGCAGGATTAACAAATTAATATCACCGCAAAAGTTGCACTTTCTTAGTTGTAGACTTAAAGTCGATTTTCTTGTAAATTCTATGTCAATTGCGGTAGCACTGTACTGCTTAAGCCGCAAAACATCGATTTTACTGATTTGATCTAAAGTCAAACTTTCATATAATTTCAGCATTAACAAATTAATATAACCAAAAAAATTGCACTTTCTTAGACTAGACTTAAAGCCGATTTTCTTGTAAATTGTATGTCAGTTGCGTGAGCACTGTAAAGCTTAAGCCGAAAAACATGAATTTTACTAATTTGAGCGAAAGTCAAATTATATTGCTATTGCAGGATTAACAAATTAATATTCCCGACAAAATTGCACTTTCTTAGGTTTAGACTTAAAGCCGATTTTCTTGTAAATTGTATGTCAGTTGCGTGAGCACTGTAAAGCTTAAGCCGAAAAACATGAATTTTACTAATTTCAGCGAAAGTCAAATTATATTGCTATTGCAGGATTAACAAATAAATATTACCGCAAAAGTTGCACTTTCTTAGTTTTAGACTTAAAGTCGAATTTCTTGTAAATTGTATGTCAATTACGGTAGCACTGTTTTGCTTTAGCCGCAAAACATCGATTTTACTGATTTGATCTAAAGTCAAACTTTCATATAATTTCAGGATTAACAAATTAATATAACCGAAAAAATTGCACTTTCTTAGATTAGACTTAAAGCCGATTTTCTTGTAAATTGTATGTCAATTGCGTGAGCATTGTACCGCTCAAGCCGAAAAACATGAATTTTACTGATTTGAACGAAAGTCAAATTATGTTGTTATTGCAGGATTAATAAATTAATATTACCGAAAAAGTTGCACTTTCTTAGTTGTAGACTTAAAGTCGATTTTCTTGTAAATTCTATGTCAATTGCGGTAGCACTGTACTGCTTAAGCCGCAAAACAGCGATTTTACTGATTTGATCTAAAGTCAAACTTTCATATAATTTCAGGATTAACAAATTAATATTACCGCAAAAGTTGCACTTTCTTAGATTAGACTTAAAGCCGATTTTCTTGTAAATTGTATGTCAATTGCGTGAGCATTGTACCGCTCAAGCCGAAAAACATGAATTTTACTGATTTGAACGAAAGTCAAATTATGTTGTTATTGCAGGATTAACAAATTAATATCACCGCAAAAGTTGCACTTTCTTAGTTGTAGACTTAAAGTCGATTTTCTTGTAAATTCTATGTCAATTGCGGTAGCACTGTACTGCTTAAGCCGCAAAACATCGATTTTACTGATTTGATCTAAAGTCAAACTTTCATATAATTTCAGCATTAACAAATTAATATAACCAAAAAAATTGCACTTTCTTAGACTAGACTTAAAGCCGATTTTCTTGTAAATTTTATGTCAGTTGCGTGAGCAGTGTACTGCTTAAGCCGAAAAACATGAATTTTACTGATTTGAGCAAAAGTCAAATTATATTGTTATTGCAGGATTAACAAATTAATATTACCGCAAAAGTTGCACTTTCTTAGTTTTAGACTTAAAGTCGATTTTCTTGTAAATTGTATATCAATTGCGGTAGCACTGTACTGCTTAAGCCGCAAAACATCGATTTTACTGATTTGATCTAAAGTCAAACTTTCATATAATTTCAGGATTAACAAATTAATATAACCGAAAAAATTGCACTTTTTTAGATTTAGACTTAAAGCCGATTTTCTTGTAAATTTTATGTCAGTTGCGTGAGCAGTGTACTGCTCAAGCCGAAAAACATGAATTTTACTGATTTGAGCAAAAGTCAAATTATATTGTTATTGCAGGATTAACAAATTAATATTACCGCAAAAGTTGCACTTTCTTAGTTTTAGACTTAAAGTCGATTTTCTTGTAAATTGTATGTCAGTTGCGTGAGCACTGTACCGCTTAAGCCGAAAAACATGAATTTTACTAATTTGAGCGAAAGTCAAATTATATTGTTATTGCAGGATTAACAAATTAATATTACCGAAAAAGTTGCACTTTCTTAGGTTAAGACTTAAAGTCGATTTTCTTGTAAATTGTATGTCAATTGCGGTAGGACTGTACCGCTTAAGCCGAAAAACATGAATTTTATTGATTTGAGCGAAAGTCCAATTATATTGCTAGTGCAGAGTTGACAAATTAATATAACCGAAAAAATTGCACTTTCTTAGATGTAGACTTAAAGCCGATTTTCTTGTAAAATGTATGTTAAATACTTGAGCGCTGTACCGCTTAGGCCGAAACACATTAATTTTACTGGTTTGAGCGAAAGTCAAATTATATTGTTATTGCAGAATTGACATATTCATATAACCGAAAAAATTGCACTTTCTTAGGTTTAGACTTAAAGCCGATTTTCTTGTAAATTGTATGTCAGTTGCGTGAGCACTGTACCGCTTAAGCCGAAAAACATGAATTTTACTAATTTGAGCGAAAGTCAAATTATATTGTTATTGCAGGATTAACAAATTAATATTACCGAAAAAATTGCACTTTCTTAGTTGTAGACTTAAAGTCGATTTTCTTGTAAATTCTATGTCCATTGCGGTAGCACTGTACTGCTTAAGCAGCAAAACATCGATTTTACTGATTTGATCTAAAGTCAAACTTTCATATAATTTCAGGATTAACAAATTAATATTACCGCAAAAGCTGCACTTTCTTAGTTTTAGACTTAAAGTCGATTTTCTTGTAAATTGTATGTCAATTGCGGTAGCACTGTACTGCTTAAGCCGCAAAACATCGATTTTACTGATTTGATCTAAAGTCAAACTTTCATATAATTTCAGGATTAACAAATAAATATAACCGAAAAAATTGCACTTTCTTAGGTTTAGACTCAAAGTCGATTTTCTTGTAAATTGTATGTCAGTTGCGGTAGCACTGTACTGCTTAAGCAGCAAAACATCGATTTTACTGATTTGATCTAAAGTCAAACTTTTATATAATTTCAGGATTAACAAATTAATATAACCGAAAAAATTGCACTTTCTTAGGTTTAGACTCAAAGTCGATTTTCTTGTAAATTGTATGTTAATTGCGGTAGCACTGTACTGCTTAAGCCGCAAAACATCGATTTTACTGATTTGATCTAAAGTCAAACTTTCATATAATTTCAGGATTAACAAATTAATATAACCGAAAAAATTGCACTTTCTTAGGTTTAGACTTAAAGCCGATTTTATTGTAAATTGTATGTCAGTTGCGTGAGCACTGTACCGCTTAAGCCGAAAAACATGAATTTTACTAATTTGAGCGAAAGTCAAATTATATTGTTATTGCAGGATTAACAAATTAATATTACCGAAAAAATTGCACTTTCTTAGTTGTAGACTTAAAGTCGATTTTCTTGTAAATTCTATGTCCATTGCGGTAGCACTGTACTGCTTAAGCAGCAAAACATCGATTTTACTGATTTGATCTAAAGTCAAACTTTCATATAATTTCAGGATTAACAAATTAATATTACCGCAAAATCTGCACTTTCTTAGTTTTAGACTTAAAGTCGATTTTCTTGTAAATTGTATGTCAATTGCGGTAGCACTGTACTGCTTAAGCCGCAAAACATCGATTTTACTGATTTGATCTAAAGTCAAACTTTCATATAATTTCAGGATTAACAAATTAATATAACCGAAAAAATTGCACTTTCTTAGGTTTAGACTTAAAGCCGATTTTCTTGTAAATTGTATGTCAGTTGCGTGAGCACTGTACCGCTTAAGCCGAAAAACATGAATTTTACTAATTTGAGCGAAAGTCAAATTATATTGTAATTACAGGATTAACAAATTAATATTACCGAAAAAGTTGCACTTTCTTAGGGTTAGACTTAAAGTCGATTTTCTTGTAAATTGTATATCAGTTGCGTGAACATTGTACTGCTTAAGCCGAAAAACATGAATTTTACTGATTTGAGCGAAAGTCAAATTTAGTTGTTATTGCAGGATTAACAAATTAGTATTACCGCAAAAGTTGCACTTTCTTAGTTTTAGACTTAAAGTCGATTTTCTTGTAAATTGTATATCAATTGCGGTAGCACTGTACTGCTTAAGCCGCAAAACATCGATTTTACTGACGTGATCTAAAGTCAAACTTTCATATAATTTCAGGATTAACAAATTAATATAACCGAAAAAATTGCACTTTTTTAGATTTAGACTTAAAGCCGATTTTCTTGTAAATTGTATGTTAAATACTTGAGCGCTGTACCGCTTAGGCCGAAACACATCAATTTTACTGATTTGATCTAAAGTCAAACTTTCATATAATTTCAGCATTAACAAATTAATATAACCAAAAAAATTGCACTTTCTTAGACTAGACTTAAAGCCGATTTTCTTGTAAATTTTATGTCAGTTGCGTGAGCAGTGTACTGCTTAAGCCGAAAAACATGAATTTTACTGATTTGAACGAAAGTCAAATTATGTTGTTATTGCAGGATTAACAAATTAATATTCCCGAAAAAATTGCACTTTCTTAGTTGTAGACTTAAAGTCGATTTTCTTGTAAATTGTATGTCAATTGCGGTAGCACTGTACTGCTTAAGCCGCAAAACATCGATTTTACTGATTTGATCTAAAGTCAAACTTTCATATAATTTCAGGATTAACAAATTAATATAACCGAAAAAATTCCACTTTCTTAGGTTTAGACTCAAAGTCGATTTTCTTGTAAATTGTATGTCAGTTGCGTGAGCACTGTACCGCTTAAGCCGAAAAACATGAATTTTACTAATTTGAGCGAAAGTCAAATTATATTGTTATTGCAGGATTAACAAATTAATATTACCGAAAAAGTTGCACTTTCTTAGGTTTAGACTTAAAGTCGATTTTCTTGTAAATTGTATGTCAATTGCGGTAGGACTGTACCGCTTAAGCCGAAAAACATGAATTTTATTGATTTGAGCGAAAGTCCAATTATATTGCTAGTGCAGAGTTGACAAATTAATATAACCGAAAAAATTACACTTTCTTAGATGTAGACTTAAAGCCGATTTTCTTGTAAAATGTATGTTAAATACTTGAGCGCTGTACCGCTTAGGCCGAAACACATTAATTTTACTGATTTGCGTTAAAAGCAAACTTTCATTTTATTTCAGGATTAACAATTGTATGTTACTTACTTGATCGCTGTACCGCTTAAGCCGAAATGTTATTTCAGGATTAACAAATTAAAATAACCGAAAAAATTGCAATTTCTTAGGTTTAAAATTTAAGTCCATTTTCTTGTAAATTGTATGTCAACTGCGGTAGCACTGTACTGCTTAAGCCGCTAAACATCGATTTTACTGATTTGATCTAAAGTCAAACTTTCATATAACTTCAGGATTAACAAATTAATATAACCGAAAAAATTGCACTTTCTTAGATTAGACTTAAAGCCGATTTTCTTGTAAATTGTATGTCAATTGCGTGAGCACTGTACTGCTTAAGCCGAAAAACATGAATTTTACTGATTTGAGCGAAAGTCAAATTATATTGTTATTGCAGGATTAACAAATTAATATTACCGCAAAAGTTGCACTTTCTTAGTTTTAGACTTAAAGTCGATTTTCTTGTAAATTCTATGTCAATTGCGGTAGCACTGTACTGCTTAAGCCGCAAAACAGCGATTTTACTGATTTGATCTAAAGTCAAACTTTCATATAATTTCAGGATTAACAAATTAATATAACCGAAAAAATTGCACTTTCTTAGGTTTAGACTTAAAGCCGATTTTCTTGTAAATTGTATGTCAGTTGCGTGAGCACTGTAAAGCTTAAGCCGAAAAACATGAATTTTACTAATTTGAGCGAAAGTCAAATTATATTGCTATTGCAGGATTAACAAATTAATATTCCCGACAAAATTGCACTTTCTTAGTTGTAGACTTAAAGTCGAATTTCTTGTAAATTGTATGTCAATTGCGGTAGCACTGTTTTGCTTTACGCAAAACATCGATTTTACTGACGTGATCTAAAGTCAAACTTTCATATAATTTCAGGATTAACAAATTAATTTTACCGCAAAAGTTGCACTTTCTTAGTTTTAGACTTAAAGTCGATTTTCTTGTAAATTGTATATCAATTGCGGTAGCACTGTACTGCTTAAGCCGCAAATCATCGATTTTACTGATTTGATCTAAAGTCAAGCTTTCATATAATTTCAGGATTAACAAATTAATATAACCGAAAAAATTGCACTTTCTTAGATTAGACTTAAAGCCGATTTTCTTGTAAATTGTATATCAGTTGCGTGAGCATTGTACTGCTTAAGCCGAAAAACATGAATTTTACTGATTTGAGCGAAAGTCAAATTTAGTTGTTATTGCAGGATTAACAAATTAGTATTACCGCAAAAGTTGCACTTTCTTAGTTTTAGACTTAAAGTCGATTTTCTTGTAAATTGTATATCAATTGCGGTAGCACTGTACCGCTTAGGCCGAAACACATCAATTTTACTGATTTGATCTAAAGTCAAACTTTCATATAATTTCAGCATTAACAAATTAATATAACCAAAAAAATTGCACTTTCTTAGACTAGACTTAAAGCCGATTTTCTTGTAAATTTTATGTCAGTTGCGTGAGCAGTGTACTGCTTAAGCCGAAAAACATGAATTTTACTGATTTGAACGAAAGTCAAATTATGTTGTTATTGCAGGATTAACAAATTAATATTCCCGAAAAAATTGCACTTTCTTAGTTGTAGACTTAAAGTCGAATTTCTTGTAAATTGTATGTCAATTGCGGTAGCACTGTTTTGCTTTACGCAAAACATCGATTTTACTGACGTGATCTAAAGTCAAACTTTCATATAATTTCAGGATTAACAAATTAATTTTACCGCAAAAATTGCACTTTCTTAGATTAGACTTAAAGCCGATTTTCTTGTAAATTGTATATCAGTTGCGTGAGCATTGTACTGCTTAAGCCGAAAAACATGAATTTTACTGATTTGAACGAAAGTCAAATTATGTTGTTATTGCAGGATTAACAAATTAATATTCCCGAAAAAATTGCACTTTCTTAGTTGTAGACTTAAAGTCGATTTTCTTGTAAATTGTATGTCAATTGCGGTAGCACTGTACTGCTTAAGCCGCAAAACATCGATTTTACTGATTTGATCTAAAGTCAAACTTTCATATAATTTCAGGATTAACAAATTAATTTTACCGCAAAAATTGCACTTTCTTAGATTAGACTTAAAGCCGATTTTCTTGTAAATTGTATATCAGTTGCGTGAGCATTGTACTGCTTAAGCCGAAAAACATGAATTTTACTGATTTGAACGAAAGTCAAATTATGTTGTTATTGCAGGATTAACAAATTAATATTCCCGAAAAAATTGCACTTTCTTAGGTTTAGACTTAAAGTCGATTTTCTTGTAAATTGTATGTCAATTGCGGTAGGACTGTTTTGCTTTACGCAAAACATCGATTTTACTGACGTGATCTAAAGTCAAACTTTCATATAATTTCAGGATTAACAAATTAATTTTACCGCAAAAATTGCACTTTCTTAGATTAGACTTAAAGCCGATTTTCTTGTAAATTGTATATCAGTTGCGTGAGCATTGTACTGCTTAAGCCGAAAAACATGAATTTTACTGATTTGAACGAAAGTCAAATTATATTGTTATTGCAGGATTAACAAATTAATATTCCCGAAAAAATTGCACTTTCTTAGGTTTAGACTTAAAGTCGATTTTCTTGTAAATTGTATGTCAATTGCGGTAGGACTGTACCGCTTAAGCCGAAAAACATGAATTTTATTGATTTGAGCGAAAGTCCAATTATATTGCTAGTGCAGAGTTGACAAATTAATATTACCGCAAAAGTTGCACTTTCTTAGTTTTAGACTTAAAGTCGATTTTCTTGTAAATTCTATGTCAATTGCGGTAGCACTGTACTGCTTAAGCCGCAAAACAGCGATTTTACTGATTTGATCTAAAGTCAAACTTTCATATAATTTCAGGATTAACAAATTAATATAACCGAAAAAATTGCACTTTCTTAGGTTTAGACTTAAAGCCGATTTTCTTGTAAATTGTATGTCAGTTGCGTGAGCACTGTAAAGCTTAAGCCGAAAAACATGAATTTTACTAATTTGAGCGAAAGTCAAATTATATTGCTATTGCAGGATCAACAAATTAATATTCCCGACAAAATTGCACTTTCTTAGTTGTAGACTTAAAGTCGAATTTCTTGTAAATTGTATGTCAATTGCGGTAGCACTGTTTTGCTTTAGCCGCAAAACATAGATTTTACTGATTTGATCAAAAGTCAAACTTTCATATAATTTCAGGATTAACAAATTAATATAACCAAAAAAATTGCACTTTCTTAGACTAGACTTAAAGCCGATTTTCTTGTAAATTTTATGTCAGTTGCGTGAGCAGTGTACTGCTTAAGCCGAAAAACATGAATTTTACTGATTTGAACGAAAGTCAAATTATGTTGTTATTGCAGGATTAATAAATTAATATTACCGCAAAAGTTGCACTTTCTTAGTTGTAGACTTAAAGTCGATTTTCTTGTAAATTCTATGTCAATTGCGGTAGCACTGTACTGCTTAAGCCGCAAAACAGCGATTTTACTGATTTGATCTAAAGTCAAACTTTCATATAATTTCAGGATTAACAAATTAATATAACCGAAAAAATTGCACTTTCTTAGGTTTAGACTTAAAGCCGATTTTCTTGTAAATTGTATGTCAGTTGCGTGAGCACTGTAAAGCTTAAGCCGAAAAACATGAATTTTACTAATTTGAGCGAAAGTCAAATTATATTGCTATTGCAGGATTAACAAATTAATATTCCCGACAAAATTGCACTTTCTTAGTTGTAGACTTAAAGTCGAATTTCTTGTAAATTGTATGTCAATTGCGGTAGCACTGTTTTGCTTTACGCAAAACATCGATTTTACTGACGTGATCTAAAGTCAAACTTTCATATAATTTCAGGATTAACAAATTAATTTTACCGCAAAAGTTGCACTTTCTTAGTTTTAGACTTAAAGTCGATTTTCTTGTAAATTGTATATCAATTGCGGTAGCACTGTACTGCTTAAGCCGCAAATCATCGATTTTACTGATTTGATCTAAAGTCAAACTTTCATATAATTTCAGGATTAACAAATTAATATAACCGAAAAAATTGCACTTTCTTAGATTAGACTTAAAGCCGATTTTCTTGTAAATTGTATATCAGTTGCGTGAGCATTGTACTGCTTAAGCCGAAAAACATGAATTTTACTGATTTGAGCGAAAGTCAAATTTAGTTGTTATTGCAGGATTAACAAATTAGTATTACCGCAAAAGTTGCACTTTCTTAGTTTTAGACTTAAAGTCGATTTTCTTGTAAATTGTATATCAATTGCGGTAGCACTGTACTGCTTAAGCCGCAAAACATCGATTTTACTGACGTGATCTAAAGTCAAACTTTCATATAATTTCAGGATTAACAAATTAATATAACCGAAAAAATTGCACTTTTTTAGATTTAGACTTAAAGCCGATTTTCTTGTAAATTGTATGTTAAATACTTGAGCGCTGTACCGCTTAGGCCGAAACACATCAATTTTACTGATTTGATCTAAAGTCAAACTTTCATATAATTTCAGCATTAACAAATTAATATAACCAAAAAAATTGCACTTTCTTAGACTAGACTTAAAGCCGATTTTCTTGTAAATTTTATGTCAGTTGCGTGAGCAGTGTACTGCTTAAGCCGAAAAACATGAATTTTACTGATTTGAACGAAAGTCAAATTATGTTGTTATTGCAGGATTAACAAATTAATATTCCCGAAAAAATTGCACTTTCTTAGTTGTAGACTTAAAGTCGAATTTCTTGTAAATTGTATGTCAATTGCGGTAGCACTGTTTTGCTTTACGCAAAACATCGATTTTACTGACGTGATCTAAAGTCAAACTTTCATATAATTTCAGGATTAACAAATTAATTTTACCGCAAAAATTGCACTTTCTTAGATTAGACTTAAAGCCGATTTTCTTGTAAATTGTATATCAGTTGCGTGAGCATTGTACTGCTTAAGCCGAAAAACATGAATTTTACTGATTTGAACGAAAGTCAAATTATGTTGTTATTGCAGGATTAACAAATTAATATTCCCGAAAAAATTGCACTTTCTTAGTTGTAGACTTAAAGTCGATTTTCTTGTAAATTGTATGTCAATTGCGGTAGCACTGTACTGCTTAAGCCGCAAAACATCGATTTTACTGATTTGATCTAAAGTCAAACTTTCATATAATTTCAGGATTAACAAATTAATTTTACCGCAAAAATTGCACTTTCTTAGATTAGACTTAAAGCCGATTTTCTTGTAAATTGTATATCAGTTGCGTGAGCATTGTACTGCTTAAGCCGAAAAACATGAATTTTACTGATTTGAACGAAAGTCAAATTATGTTGTTATTGCAGGATTAACAAATTAATATTCCCGAAAAAATTGCACTTTCTTAGGTTTAGACTTAAAGTCGATTTTCTTGTAAATTGTATGTCAATTGCGGTAGGACTGTTTTGCTTTACGCAAAACATCGATTTTACTGACGTGATCTAAAGTCAAACTTTCATATAATTTCAGGATTAACAAATTAATTTTACCGCAAAAATTGCACTTTCTTAGATTAGACTTAAAGCCGATTTTCTTGTAAATTGTATATCAGTTGCGTGAGCATTGTACTGCTTAAGCCGAAAAACATGAATTTTACTGATTTGAACGAAAGTCAAATTATGTTGTTATTGCAGGATTAACAAATTAATATTCCCGAAAAAATTGCACTTTCTTAGGTTTAGACTTAAAGTCGATTTTCTTGTAAATTGTATGTCAATTGCGGTAGGACTGTACCGCTTAAGCCGAAAAACATGAATTTTATTGATTTGAGCGAAAGTCCAATTATATTGCTAGTGCAGAGTTGACAAATTAATATTACCGCAAAAGTTGCACTTTCTTAGTTTTAGACTTAAAGTCGATTTTCTTGTAAATTCTATGTCAATTGCGGTAGCACTGTACTGCTTAAGCCGCAAAACAGCGATTTTACTGATTTGATCTAAAGTCAAACTTTCATATAATTTCAGGATTAACAAATTAATATAACCGAAAAAATTGCACTTTCTTAGGTTTAGACTTAAAGCCGATTTTCTTGTAAATTGTATGTCAGTTGCGTGAGCACTGTAAAGCTTAAGCCGAAAAACATGAATTTTACTAATTTGAGCGAAAGTCAAATTATATTGCTATTGCAGGATCAACAAATTAATATTCCCGACAAAATTGCACTTTCTTAGTTGTAGACTTAAAGTCGAATTTCTTGTAAATTGTATGTCAATTGCGGTAGCACTGTTTTGCTTTAGCCGCAAAACATAGATTTTACTGATTTGATCAAAAGTCAAACTTTCATATAATTTCAGGATTAACAAATTAATATAACCAAAAAAATTGCACTTTCTTAGACTAGACTTAAAGCCGATTTTCTTGTAAATTTTATGTCAGTTGCGTGAGCAGTGTACTGCTTAAGCCGAAAAACATGAATTTTACTGATTTGAACGAAAGTCAAATTATGTTGTTATTGCAGGATTAATAAATTAATATTACCGCAAAAGTTGCACTTTCTTAGTTGTAGACTTAAAGTCGATTTTCTTGTAAATTCTATGTCAATTGCGGTAGCACTGTACTGCTTAAGCCGCAAAACAGCGATTTTACTGATTTGATCTAAAGTCAAACTTTCATATAATTTCAGGATTAACAAATTAATATTACCGCAAAAGTTGCACTTTCTTAGATTAGACTTAAAGCCGATTTTCTTGTAAATTGTGTGTCAATTGCGTGAGCATTGTACCGCTCAAGCCGAAAAACATGAATTTTACTGATTTGAACGAAAGTCAAATTATGTTGTTATTGCAGGATTAACAAATTAATATCACCGCAAAAGTTGCACTTTCTTAGTTGTAGACTTAAAGTCGAATTTCTTGTAAATTGTATGTCAATTGCGGTAGCACTGTTTTGCTTTAGCCGCAAAACATCGATTTTACTGATTTGATCTAAAGTCAAACTTTCATATAATTTCAGGATTAACAAATTAATATAACCGAAAAAATTGCACTTTCTTAGGTTTAGACTTAAAGCCGATTTTCTTGTAAATTGTATGTCAGTTGCGTGAGCACTGTACCGCTTAAGCCGAAAAACATGAATTTTACTAACTTGAGCGAAAGTCAAATTATATTGTTATTGCAGGATTAACAAATTAATATTACCGAAAAAGTTGCACTTTCTTAGGTTTAGACTTAAAGCCGATTTTCTTGTAAATTGTATGTCAGTTGCCTGAGCACTGTAAAGCTTAAGCCGAAAAACATGAATTTTACTAATTTGAGCGAAAGTCAAATTATATTCTTATTGCAGGATTAACAAATTAATATTACCGAAAAAGTTGCACTTTCTTAGGTTTAGACTTAAAGTCGATTTTCTTGTGAATTGTATGTCAGTTGCGGTAGGACTGTACCGCTTAAGCCGAAAAACATGAATTTTATTGATTTGAGCGAAAGTCCAATTATATTGCTATTGCAGAGTTGACAAATTAATATAACCGAAAAAATTGCACTTTCTTAGATGTAGACTTAAAGCCGATTTTCTTGTAAAATGTATATCAGTTGCTTGAGGACTGTACTGCTTAAGCCGAAAAACATCAATTTTACTGGTTTGAGCGAAAGTCAAATTATATTGTTATTGCAGAATTGACATATTCATATAACCGAAAAAGTTGCACTTTCTTAGGTTTAGTCTCAAAGCCGATTTTCTTGTAAATTGTATGTCAATTGCGGTAGCACTGTACTGCTTAAGCCGAAAAACATCGATTTTACTGATTTGATCAAAAGTCAAACTTTCATATAATTTCAGGATTAACAAATTAATATGACCGAAAAAATTGCACTTTCTTAGGTTTAGACTTAAAGCCGATTTTCTTGTAAATTGTATGTCAGTTGCGTGAGCACTGTAAAGCTTAAGCCGAAAAACATGAATTTTACTAATTTGAGCGAAAGTCAAATTATATTGCTATTGCAGGATTAACAAATAAATATTACCGCAAAAGTTGCACTTTCTTAGTTTTAGACTTAAAGTCGAATTTCTTGTAAATTGTATGTCAATTGCGGTAGCACTGTTTTGCTTTAGCCGCAAAACATCGATTTTACTGATTTGATCTAAAGTCAAACTTTCATATAATTTCAGGATTAACAAATTAATATAACCGAAAAAATTGCACTTTCTTAGATTAGACTTAAAGCCGATTTTCTTGTAAATTGTATGTCAATTGCGTGAGCATTGTACCGCTCAAGCCGAAAAACATGAATTTTACTGATTTGAACGAAAGTCAAATTATGTTGTTATTGCAGGATTAATAAATTAATATTACCGAAAAAGTTGCACTTTCTTAGTTGTAGACTTAAAGTCGATTTTCTTGTAAATTCTATGTCAATTGCGGTAGCACTGTACTGCTTAAGCCGCAAAACAGCGATTTTACTGATTTGATCTAAAGTCAAACTTTCATATAATTTCAGGATTAACAAATTAATATTACCGCAAAAGTTGCACTTTCTTAGATTAGACTTAAAGCCGATTTTCTTGTAAATTGTATGTCAATTGCGTGAGCATTGTACCGCTCAAGCCGAAAAACATGAATTTTACTGATTTGAACGAAAGTCAAATTATGTTGTTATTGCAGGATTAACAAATTAATATCACCGCAAAAGTTGCACTTTCTTAGTTGTAGACTTAAAGTCGATTTTCTTGTAAATTCTATGTCAATTGCGGTAGCACTGTACTGCTTAAGCCGCAAAACATCGATTTTACTGATTTGATCTAAAGTCAAACTTTCATATAATTTCAGCATTAACGAATTAATATAACCAAAAAAATTGCACTTTCTTAGACTAGACTTAAAGCCGATTTTCTTGTAAATTTTATGTCAGTTGCGTGAGCAGTGTACTGCTTAAGCCGAAAAACATGAATTTTACTGATTTGAGCAAAAGTCAAATTATATTGTTATTGCAGGATTAACAAATTAATATTACCGCAAAAGTTGCACTTTCTTAGTTTTAGACTTAAAGTCGATTTTCTTGTAAATTGTATATCAATTGCGGTAGCACTGTACTGCTTAAGCCGCAAAACATCGATTTTACTGATTTGATCTAAAGTCAAACTTTCATATAATTTCAGGATTAACAAATTAATATAACCGAAAAAATTGCACTTTTTTAGATTTAGACTTAAAGCCGATTTTCTTGTAAATTTTATGTCAGTTGCGTGAGCAGTGTACTGCTCAAGCCGAAAAACATGAATTTTACTGATTTGAGCAAAAGTCAAATTATATTGTTATTGCAGGATTAACAAATTAATATTACCGCAAAAGTTGCACTTTCTTAGTTTTAGACTTAAAGTCGATTTTCTTGTAAATTGTATGTCAGTTGCGTGAGCACTGTACCGCTTAACCCGAAAAACATGAATTTTACTAATTTGAGCGAAAGTCAAATTATATTGTTATTGCAGGATTAACAAATTAATATTACCGAAAAAGTTGCACTTTCTTAGGTTTAGACTTAAAGTCGATTTTCTTGTAAATTGTATGTCAATTGCGGTAGGACTGTACCGCTTAAGCCGAAAAACATGAATTTTATTGATTTGAGCGAAAGTCCAATTATATTGCTAGTGCAGAGTTGACAAATTAATATAACCGAAAAAATTGCACTTTCTTAGATGTAGACTTAAAGCCGATTTTCTTGTAAAATGTATGTTAAATACTTGAGCGCTGTACCGCTTAGGCCGAAACACATTAATTTTACTGGTTTGAGCGAAAGTCAAATTATATTGTTATTGCAGAATTGACATATTCATATAACCGAAAAAATTGCACTTTCTTAGGTTTAGACTTAAAGCCGATTTTCTTGTAAATTGTATGTCAGTTGCGTGAGCACTGTACCGCTTAAGCCGAAAAACATGAATTTTACTAATTTGAGCGAAAGTCAAATTATATTGTTATTGCAGGAATAACAAATTAATATTACCGAAAAAATTGCACTTTCTTAGTTGTAGACTTAAAGTCGATTTTCTTGTAAATTCTATGTCCATTGCGGTAGCACTGTACTGCTTAAGCAGCAAAACATCGATTTTACTGATTTGATCTAAAGTCAAACTTTCATATAATTTCAGGATTAACAAATTAATATTACCGCAAAAGCTGCACTTTCTTAGTTTTAGACTTAAAGTCGATTTTCTTGTAAATTGTATGTCAATTGCGGTAGCACTGTACTGCTTAAGCCGCAAAACATCGATTTTACTGATTTGATCTAAAGTCAAACTTTCATATAATTTCAGGATTAACAAATAAATATAACCGAAAAAATTGCACTTTCTTAGGTTTAGACTCAAAGTCGATTTTCTTGTAAATTGTATGTCAGTTGCGGTAGCACTGTACTGCTTAAGCAGCAAAACATCGATTTTACTGATTTGATCTAAAGTCAAACTTTCATATAATTTCAGGATTAACAAATTAATATAACCGAAAAAATTGCACTTTCTTAGGTTTAGACTCAAAGTCGATTTTCTTGTAAATTGTATGTTAATTGCGGTAGCACTGTACTGCTTAAGCCGCAAAACATCGATTTTACTGATTTGATCTAAAGTCAAACTTTCATATAATTTCAGGATTAACAAATTAATATAACCGAAAAAATTGCACTTTCTTAGGTTTAGACTTAAAGCCGATTTTCTTGTAAATTGTATGTCAGTTGCGTGAGCACTGTACCGCTTAAGCCGAAAAACATGAATTTTACTAATTTGAGCGAAAGTCAAATTATATTGTTATTGCAGGATTAACAAATTAATATTACCGAAAAAATTGCACTTTCTTAGTTGTAGACTTAAAGTCGATTTTCTTGTAAATTCTATGTCCATTGCGGTAGCACTGTACTGCTTAAGCAGCAAAACATCGATTTTACTGATTTGATCTAAAGTCAAACTTTCATATAATTTCAGGATTAACAAATTAATATTACCGCAAAATCTGCACTTTCTTAGTTTTAGACTTAAAGTCGATTTTCTTGTAAATTGTATGTCAATTGCGGTAGCACTGTACTGCTTAAGCCGCAAAACATCGATTTTACTGATTTGATCTAAAGTCAAACTTTCATATAATTTCAGGATTAACAAATTAATATAACCGAAAAAATTGCACTTTCTTAGGTTTAGACTTAAAGCCGATTTTCTTGTAAATTGTATGTCAGTTGCGTGAGCACTGTACCGCTTAAGCCGAAAAACATCAATTTTACTAATTTGAGCGAAAGTCAAATTATATTGTTATTGCAGGATTAACAAATTAATATTACCGAAAAAGTTGCACTTTCTTAGGATTAGACTTAAAGTCGATTTTCTTGTAAATTGTATGTCAATTGCGGTAGCACTGTACTGCTTAAGGCGAAAAACATCGATTTTACTGATTTGATCAAAAGTCAAACTTTCATATAATTTCAGGATTAACAAATTAATATAACCGAAAAAATTGCACTTTCTTAGGTTTAGACTTAAAGCCGATTTTCTTGTAAATTGTATGTCAGTTGCGTGATCACTGTAAAGCTTAAGCCGAAAAACATGAATTTTACTAATTTGAGCGAAAGTCAAATTATATTGTTATTGCAGGATTAACAAATTAATATTACCGAAAAAATTGCACTTTTTTAGGTTTAGACTTAAAGTCGATTTTCTTGTAAATTGTATGTCAATTGCGGTAGGACTGTACCGCTTAAGCCGAAAAACATGAATTTTATTGATTTGATCTAAAGTCAAACTTTCATATAATTTCAGGATTAACAAATTAATATAACCGAAAAAATTGCACTTTCTTAGATTAGACTTAAAGCCGATTTTCTTGTAAATTGTATGTCAATTGCGTGAGCATTGTACCGCTCAAGCCGAAAAACATGAATTTTACTGATTTGAACGAAAGTCAAATTATGTTGTTATTGCAGGATTAATAAATTAATATTACCGAAAAAGTTGCACTTTCTTAGTTGTAGACTTAAAGTCGAATTTCTTGTAAATTGTATGTCAATTGCGGTAGCACTGTTTTGCTTTAGCCGCAAAACATCGATTTTACTGATTTGATCTAAAGTCAAACTTTCATATAATTTCAGGATTAACAAATTAATATAACCGAAAAAGTTGCACTTTCTTAGGTTTAGACTTAAAGTCGATTTTCTTGTGAATTGTATGTCAATTGCGGTAGGACTGTACCGCTTAAGCCGAAAAACATGAATTTTATTGATTTGAGCGAAAGTCCAATTATATTGCTATTGCAGAGTTGACAAATTAATATAACCGAAAAAATTGCACTTTCTTAGATGTAGACTTAAAGCCGATTTTCTTGTAAAATGTATATCAGTTGCTTGAGGACTGTACTGCTTAAGCCGAAAAACATCAATTTTACTGGTTTGAGCGAAAGTCAAATTATATTGTTATTGCAGAATTGACATATTCATATAACCGAAAAAGTTGCACTTTCTTAGGTTTAGTCTCAAAGCCGATTTTCTTGTAAATTGTATGTCAATTGCGGTAGCACTGTACTGCTTAAGCCGAAAAACATCGATTTTACTGATTTGATCAAAAGTCAAATTATGTTGTTATTGCAGGATTAATAAATTAATATTACCGAAAAAGTTGCACTTTCTTAGTTGTAGACTTAAAGTCGATTTTCTTGTAAATTCTATGTCAATTGCGTGAGCATTGTACCGCTCAAGCCGAAAAACATGAATTTTACTGATTTGAACGAAAGTCAAATTATGTTGTTATTGCAGGATTAACAAATTAATATCACCGCAAAAGTTGCACTTTCTTAGTTGTAGACTTAAAGTCGAATTTCTTGTAAATTGTATGTCAATTGCGGTAGCACTGTTTTGCTTTAGCCGCAAAACATCGATTTTACTGATTTGATCTAAAGTCAAACTTTCATATAATTTCAGGATTAACAAATTAATATAACCGAAAAAATTGCACTTTCTTAGGTTTAGACTTAAAGCCGATTTTCTTGTAAATTGTATGTCAGTTGCGTGAGCACTGTACCGCTTAAGCCGAAAAACATGAATTTTACTAACTTGAGCGAAAGTCAAATTATATTGTTATTGCAGGATTAACAAATTAATATTACCGAAAAAGTTGCACTTTCTTAGGTTTAGACTTAAAGCCGATTTTCTTGTAAATTGTATGTCAGTTGCCTGAGCACTGTAAAGCTTAAGCCGAAAAACATGAATTTTACTAATTTGAGCGAAAGTCAAATTATATTCTTATTGCAGGATTAACAAATTAATATTACCGAAAAAGTTGCACTTTCTTAGGTTTAGACTTAAAGTCGATTTTCTTGTGAATTGTATGTCAATTGCGGTAGGACTGTACCGCTTAAGCCGAAAAACATGAATTTTATTGATTTGAGCGAAAGTCCAATTATATTGCTATTGCAGAGTTGACAAATTAATATAACCGAAAAAATTGCACTTTCTTAGATGTAGACTTAAAGCCGATTTTCTTGTAAAATGTATATCAATTGCGTGAGCATTGTACCGCTCAAGCCGAAAAACATGAATTTTACTGATTTGAACGAAAGTCAAATTATGTTGTTATTGCAGGATTAATAAATTAATATTACCGAAAAAGTTGCACTTTCTTAGTTGTAGACTTAAAGTCGATTTTCTTGTAAATTCTATGTCAATTGCGGTAGCACTGTACTGCTTAAGCCGCAAAACAGCGATTTTACTGATTTGATCTAAAGTCAAACTTTCATATAATTTCAGGATTAACAAATTAATATTACCGCAAAAGTTGCACTTTCTTAGATTAGACTTAAAGCCGATTTTCTTGTAAATTGTATGTCAATTGCGTGAGCATTGTACCGCTCAAGCCGAAAAACATGAATTTTACTGATTTGAACGAAAGTCAAATTATGTTGTTATTGCAGGATTAACAAATTAATATCACCGCAAAAGTTGCACTTTCTTAGTTGTAGACTTAAAGTCGATTTTCTTGTAAATTCTATGTCAATTGCGGTAGCACTGTACTGCTTAAGCCGCAAAACATCGATTTTACTGATTTGATCTAAAGTCAAACTTTCATATAATTTCAGCATTAACGAATTAATATAACCAAAAAAATTGCACTTTCTTAGACTAGACTTAAAGCCGATTTTCTTGTAAATTTTATGTCAGTTGCGTGAGCAGTGTACTGCTTAAGCCGAAAAACATGAATTTTACTGATTTGAGCAAAAGTCAAATTATATTGTTATTGCAGGATTAACAAATTAATATTACCGCAAAAGTTGCACTTTCTTAGTTTTAGACTTAAAGTCGATTTTCTTGTAAATTGTATATCAATTGCGGTAGCACTGTACTGCTTAAGCCGCAAAACATCGATTTTACTGATTTGATCTAAAGTCAAACTTTCATATAATTTCAGGATTAACAAATTAATATAACCGAAAAAATTGCACTTTTTTAGATTTAGACTTAAAGCCGATTTTCTTGTAAATTTTATGTCAGTTGCGTGAGCAGTGTACTGCTCAAGCCGAAAAACATGAATTTTACTGATTTGAGCAAAAGTCAAATTATATTGTTATTGCAGGATTAACAAATTAATATTACCGCAAAAGTTGCACTTTCTTAGTTTTAGACTTAAAGTCGATTTTCTTGTAAATTGTATGTCAGTTGCGTGAGCACTGTACCGCTTAACCCGAAAAACATGAATTTTACTAATTTGAGCGAAAGTCAAATTATATTGTTATTGCAGGATTAACAAATTAATATTACCGAAAAAGTTGCACTTTCTTAGGTTTAGACTTAAAGTCGATTTTCTTGTAAATTGTATGTCAATTGCGGTAGGACTGTACCGCTTAAGCCGAAAAACATGAATTTTATTGATTTGAGCGAAAGTCCAATTATATTGCTAGTGCAGAGTTGACAAATTAATATAACCGAAAAAATTGCACTTTCTTAGATGTAGACTTAAAGCCGATTTTCTTGTAAAATGTATGTTAAATACTTGAGCGCTGTACCGCTTAGGCCGAAACACATTAATTTTACTGGTTTGAGCGAAAGTCAAATTATATTGTTATTGCAGAATTGACATATTCATATAACCGAAAAAATTGCACTTTCTTAGGTTTAGACTTAAAGCCGATTTTCTTGTAAATTGTATGTCAGTTGCGTGAGCACTGTACCGCTTAAGCCGAAAAACATGAATTTTACTAATTTGAGCGAAAGTCAAATTATATTGTTATTGCAGGATTAACAAATTAATATTACCGAAAAAATTGCACTTTCTTAGTTGTAGACTTAAAGTCGATTTTCTTGTAAATTCTATGTCCATTGCGGTAGCACTGTACTGCTTAAGCAGCAAAACATCGATTTTACTGATTTGATCTAAAGTCAAACTTTCATATAATATCAGGATTAACAAATTAATATTACCGCAAAAGCTGCACTTTCTTAGTTTTAGACTTAAAGTCGATTTTCTTGTAAATTGTATGTCAATTGCGGTAGCACTGTACTGCTTAAGCCGCAAAACATCGATTTTACTGATTTGATCTAAAGTCAAACTTTCATATAATTTCAGGATTAACAAATAAATATAACCGAAAAAATTGCACTTTCTTAGGTTTAGACTCAAAGTCGATTTTCTTGTAAATTGTATGTCAGTTGCGGTAGCACTGTACTGCTTAAGCAGCAAAACATCGATTTTACTGATTTGATCTAAAGTCAAACTTTCATATAATTTCAGGATTAACAAATTAATATAACCGAAAAAATTGCACTTTCTTAGGTTTAGACTCAAAGTCGATTTTCTTGTAAATTGTATGTTAATTGCGGTAGCACTGTACTGCTTAAGCCGCAAAACATCGATTTTACTGATTTGATCTAAAGTCAAACTTTCATATAATTTCAGGATTAACAAATTAATATAACCGAAAAAATTGCACTTTCTTAGGTTTAGACTTAAAGCCGATTTTCTTGTAAATTGTATGTCAGTTGCGTGAGCACTGTACCGCTTAAGCCGAAAAACATGAATTTTACTAATTTGAGCGAAAGTCAAATTATATTGTTATTGCAGGATTAACAAATTAATATTACCGAAAAAATTGCACTTTCTTAGTTGTAGACTTAAAGTCGATTTTCTTGTAAATTCTATGTCCATTGCGGTAGCACTGTACTGCTTAAGCAGCAAAACATCGATTTTACTGATTTGATCTAAAGTCAAACTTTCATATAATTTCAGGATTAACAAATTAATATTACCGCAAAATCTGCACTTTCTTAGTTTTAGACTTAAAGTCGATTTTCTTGTAAATTGTATGTCAATTGCGGTAGCACTGTACTGCTTAAGCCGCAAAACATCGATTTTACTGATTTGATCTAAAGTCAAACTTTCATATAATTTCAGGATTAACAAATTAATATAACCGAAAAAATTGCACTTTCTTAGGTTTAGACTTAAAGCCGATTTTCTTGTAAATTGTATGTCAGTTGCGTGAGCACTGTACCGCTTAAGCCGAAAAACATCAATTTTACTAATTTGAGCGAAAGTCAAATTATATTGTTATTGCAGGATTAACAAATTAATATTACCGAAAAAGTTGCACTTTCTTAGGATTAGACTTAAAGTCGATTTTCTTGTAAATTGTATGTCAATTGCGGTAGCACTGTACTGCTTAAGGCGAAAAACATCGATTTTACTGATTTGATCAAAAGTCAAACTTTCATATAATTTCAGGATTAACAAATTAATATAACCGAAAAAATTGCACTTTCTTAGGTTTAGACTTAAAGCCGATTTTCTTGTAAATTGTATGTCAGTTGCGTGATCACTGTAAAGCTTAAGCCGAAAAACATGAATTTTACTAATTTGAGCGAAAGTCAAATTATATTGTTATTGCAGGATTAACAAATTAATATTACCGAAAAAATTGCACTTTTTTAGGTTTAGACTTAAAGTCGATTTTCTTGTAAATTGTATGTCAATTGCGGTAGGACTGTACCGCTTAAGCCGAAAAACATGAATTTTATTGATTTGATCTAAAGTCAAACTTTCATATAATTTCAGGATTAACAAATTAATATAACCGAAAAAATTGCACTTTCTTAGATTAGACTTAAAGCCGATTTTCTTGTAAATTGTATGTCAATTGCGTGAGCATTGTACCGCTCAAGCCGAAAAACATGAATTTTACTGATTTGAACGAAAGTCAAATTATGTTGTTATTGCAGGATTAATAAATTAATATTACCGAAAAAGTTGCACTTTCTTAGTTGTAGACTTAAAGTCGAATTTCTTGTAAATTGTATGTCAATTGCGGTAGCACTGTTTTGCTTTAGCCGCAAAACATCGATTTTACTGATTTGATCTAAAGTCAAACTTTCATATAATTTCAGGATTAACAAATTAATATAACCGAAAAAGTTGCACTTTCTTAGGTTTAGACTTAAAGTCGATTTTCTTGTGAATTGTATGTCAATTGCGGTAGGACTGTACCGCTTAAGCCGAAAAACATGAATTTTATTGATTTGAGCGAAAGTCCAATTATATTGCTATTGCAGAGTTGACAAATTAATATAACCGAAAAAATTGCACTTTCTTAGATGTAGACTTAAAGCCGATTTTCTTGTAAAATGTATATCAGTTGCTTGAGGACTGTACTGCTTAAGCCGAAAAACATCAATTTTACTGGTTTGAGCGAAAGTCAAATTATATTGTTATTGCAGAATTGACATATTCATATAACCGAAAAAGTTGCACTTTCTTAGGTTTAGTCTCAAAGCCGATTTTCTTGTAAATTGTATGTCAATTGCGGTAGCACTGTACTGCTTAAGCCGAAAAACATCGATTTTACTGATTTGATCAAAAGTCAAATTATGTTGTTATTGCAGGATTAATAAATTAATATTACCGAAAAAGTTGCACTTTCTTAGTTGTAGACTTAAAGTCGATTTTCTTGTAAATTCTATGTCAATTGCGTGAGCATTGTACCGCTCAAGCCGAAAAACATGAATTTTACTGATTTGAACGAAAGTCAAATTATGTTGTTATTGCAGGATTAACAAATTAATATCACCGCAAAAGTTGCACTTTCTTAGTTGTAGACTTAAAGTCGAATTTCTTGTAAATTGTATGTCAATTGCGGTAGCACTGTTTTGCTTTAGCCGCAAAACATCGATTTTACTGATTTGATCTAAAGTCAAACTTTCATATAATTTCAGGATTAACAAATTAATATAACCGAAAAAATTGCACTTTCTTAGGTTTAGACTTAAAGCCGATTTTCTTGTAAATTGTATGTCAGTTGCGTGAGCACTGTACCGCTTAAGCCGAAAAACATGAATTTTACTAACTTGAGCGAAAGTCAAATTATATTGTTATTGCAGGATTAACAAATTAATATTACCGAAAAAGTTGCACTTTCTTAGGTTTAGACTTAAAGCCGATTTTCTTGTAAATTGTATGTCAGTTGCCTGAGCACTGTAAAGCTTAAGCCGAAAAACATGAATTTTACTAATTTGAGCGAAAGTCAAATTATATTCTTATTGCAGGATTAACAAATTAATATTACCGAAAAAGTTGCACTTTCTTAGGTTTAGACTTAAAGTCGATTTTCTTGTGAATTGTATGTCAATTGCGGTAGGACTGTACCGCTTAAGCCGAAAAACATGAATTTTATTGATTTGAGCGAAAGTCCAATTATATTGCTATTGCAGAGTTGACAAATTAATATAACCGAAAAAATTGCACTTTCTTAGATGTAGACTTAAAGCCGATTTTCTTGTAAAATGTATATCAGTTGCTTGAGGACTGTACTGCTTAAGCCGAAAAACATCAATTTTACTGGTTTGAGCGAAAGTCAAATTATATTGTTATTGCAGAATTGACATATTCATATAACCGAAAAAGTTGCACTTTCTTAGGTTTAGTCTCAAAGCCGATTTTCTTGTAAATTGTATGTCAATTGCGGTAGCACTGTACTGCTTAAGCCGAAAAACATCGATTTTACTGATTTGATCAAAAGTCAAACTTTCATATAATTTCAGGATTAACAAATTAATATGACCGAAAAAATTGCACTTTCTTAGGTTTAGACTTAAAGCCGATTTTCTTGTAAATTGTATGTCAGTTACGTGAGCACTGTAAAGCTTAAGCCGAAAAACATGAATTTTACTAATTTGAGCGAAAGTCAAATTATATTGCTATTGCAGGATTAACAAATAAATATTACCGCAAAAGTTGCACTTTCTTAGTTTTAGACTTAAAGTCGAATTTCTTGTAAATTGTATGTCAATTGCGGTAGCACTGTTTTGCTTTAGCCGCAAAACATCGATTTTACTGATTTGATCTAAAGTCAAACTTTCATATAATTTCAGGATTAACAAATTAATATAACCGAAAAAATTGCACTTTCTTAGATTAGACTTAAAGCCGATTTTCTTGTAAATTGTATGTCAATTGCGTGAGCATTGTACCGCTCAAGCCGAAAAACATGAATTTTACTGATTTGAACGAAAGTCAAATTATGTTGTTATTGCAGGATTAATAAATTAATATTACCGAAAAAGTTGCACTTTCTTAGTTGTAGACTTAAAGTCGATTTTCTTGTAAATTCTATGTCAATTGCGGTAGCACTGTACTGCTTAAGCCGCAAAACAGCGATTTTACTGATTTGATCTAAAGTCAAACTTTCATATAATTTCAGGATTAACAAATTAATATTACCGCAAAAGTTGCACTTTCTTAGATTAGACTTAAAGCCGATTTTCTTGTAAATTGTATGTCAATTGCGTGAGCATTGTACCGCTCAAGCCGAAAAACATGAATTTTACTGATTTGAACGAAAGTCAAATTATGTTGTTATTGCAGGATTAACAAATTAATATCACCGCAAAAGTTGCACTTTCTTAGTTGTAGACTTAAAGTCGATTTTCTTGTAAATTCTATGTCAATTGCGGTAGCACTGTACTGCTTAAGCCGCAAAACATCGATTTTACTGATTTGATCTAAAGTCAAACTTTCATATAATTTCAGCATTAACGAATTAATATAACCAAAAAAATTGCACTTTCTTAGACTAGACTTAAAGCCGATTTTCTTGTAAATTTTATGTCAGTTGCGTGAGCAGTGTACTGCTTAAGCCGAAAAACATGAATTTTACTGATTTGAGCAAAAGTCAAATTATATTGTTATTGCAGGATTAACAAATTAATATTACCGCAAAAGTTGCACTTTCTTAGTTTTAGACTTAAAGTCGATTTTCTTGTAAATTGTATATCAATTGCGGTAGCACTGTACTGCTTAAGCCGCAAAACATCGATTTTACTGATTTGATCTAAAGTCAAACTTTCATATAATTTCAGGATTAACAAATTAATATAACCGAAAAAATTGCACTTTTTTAGATTTAGACTTAAAGCCGATTTTCTTGTAAATTTTATGTCAGTTGCGTGAGCAGTGTACTGCTCAAGCCGAAAAACATGAATTTTACTGATTTGAGCAAAAGTCAAATTATATTGTTATTGCAGGATTAACAAATTAATATTACCGCAAAAGTTGCACTTTCTTAGTTTTAGACTTAAAGTCGATTTTCTTGTAAATTGTATGTCAGTTGCGTGAGCACTGTACCGCTTAACCCGAAAAACATGAATTTTACTAATTTGAGCGAAAGTCAAATTATATTGTTATTGCAGGATTAACAAATTAATATTACCGAAAAAGTTGCACTTTCTTAGGTTTAGACTTAAAGTCGATTTTCTTGTAAATTGTATGTCAATTGCGGTAGGACTGTACCGCTTAAGCCGAAAAACATGAATTTTATTGATTTGAGCGAAAGTCCAATTATATTGCTAGTGCAGAGTTGACAAATTAATATAACCGAAAAAATTGCACTTTCTTAGATGTAGACTTAAAGCCGATTTTCTTGTAAAATGTATGTTAAATACTTGAGCGCTGTACCGCTTAGGCCGAAACACATTAATTTTACTGGTTTGAGCGAAAGTCAAATTATATTGTTATTGCAGAATTGACATATTCATATAACCGAAAAAATTGCACTTTCTTAGGTTTAGACTTAAAGCCGATTTTCTTGTAAATTGTATGTCAGTTGCGTGAGCACTGTACCGCTTAAGCCGAAAAACATGAATTTTACTAATTTGAGCGAAAGTCAAATTATATTGTTATTGCAGGATTAACAAATTAATATTACCGAAAAAATTGCACTTTCTTAGTTGTAGACTTAAAGTCGATTTTCTTGTAAATTCTATGTCCATTGCGGTAGCACTGTACTGCTTAAGCAGCAAAACATCGATTTTACTGATTTGATCTAAAGTCAAACTTTCATATAATTTCAGGATTAACAAATTAATATTACCGCAAAAGCTGCACTTTCTTAGTTTTAGACTTAAAGTCGATTTTCTTGTAAATTGTATGTCAATTGCGGTAGCACTGTACTGCTTAAGCCGCAAAACATCGATTTTACTGATTTGATCTAAAGTCAAACTTTCATATAATTTCAGGATTAACAAATAAATATAACCGAAAAAATTGCACTTTCTTAGGTTTAGACTCAAAGTCGATTTTCTTGTAAATTGTATGTCAGTTGCGGTAGCACTGTACTGCTTAAGCAGCAAAACATCGATTTTACTGATTTGATCTAAAGTCAAACTTTCATATAATTTCAGGATTAACAAATTAATATAACCGAAAAAGTTGCACTTTCTTAGGTTTAGACTTAAAGTCGATTTTCTTGTGAATTGTATGTCAATTGCGGTAGGACTGTACCGCTTAAGCCGAAAAACATGAATTTTATTGATTTGAGCGAAAGTCCAATTATATTGCTATTGCAGAGTTGACAAATTAATATAACCGAAAAAATTGCACTTTCTTAGATGTAGACTTAAAGCCGATTTTCTTGTAAAATGTATATCAGTTGCTTGAGGACTGTACTGCTTAAGCCGAAAAACATCAATTTTACTGGTTTGAGCGAAAGTCAAATTATATTGTTATTGCAGAATTGACATATTCATATAACCGAAAAAGTTGCACTTTCTTAGGTTTAGTCTCAAAGCCGATTTTCTTGTAAATTGTATGTCAATTGCGGTAGCACTGTACTGCTTAAGCCGAAAAACATCGATTTTACTGATTTGATCAAAAGTCAAATTATGTTGTTATTGCAGGATTAATAAATTAATATTACCGAAAAAGTTGCACTTTCTTAGTTGTAGACTTAAAGTCGATTTTCTTGTAAATTCTATGTCAATTGCGTGAGCATTGTACCGCTCAAGCCGAAAAACATGAATTTTACTGATTTGAACGAAAGTCAAATTATGTTGTTATTGCAGGATTAACAAATTAATATCACCGCAAAAGTTGCACTTTCTTAGTTGTAGACTTAAAGTCGAATTTCTTGTAAATTGTATGTCAATTGCGGTAGCACTGTTTTGCTTTAGCCGCAAAACATCGATTTTACTGATTTGATCTAAAGTCAAACTTTCATATAATTTCAGGATTAACAAATTAATATAACCGAAAAAATTGCACTTTCTTAGGTTTAGACTTAAAGCCGATTTTCTTGTAAATTGTATGTCAGTTGCGTGAGCACTGTACCGCTTAAGCCGAAAAACATGAATTTTACTAACTTGAGCGAAAGTCAAATTATATTGTTATTGCAGGATTAACAAATTAATATTACCGAAAAAGTTGCACTTTCTTAGGTTTAGACTTAAAGCCGATTTTCTTGTAAATTGTATGTCAGTTGCCTGAGCACTGTAAAGCTTAAGCCGAAAAACATGAATTTTACTAATTTGAGCGAAAGTCAAATTATATTCTTATTGCAGGATTAACAAATTAATATTACCGAAAAAGTTGCACTTTCTTAGGTTTAGACTTAAAGTCGATTTTCTTGTGAATTGTATGTCAATTGCGGTAGGACTGTACCGCTTAAGCCGAAAAACATGAATTTTATTGATTTGAGCGAAAGTCCAATTATATTGCTATTGCAGAGTTGACAAATTAATATAACCGAAAAAATTGCACTTTCTTAGATGTAGACTTAAAGCCGATTTTCTTGTAAAATGTATATCAGTTGCTTGAGGACTGTACTGCTTAAGCCGAAAAACATCAATTTTACTGGTTTGAGCGAAAGTCAAATTATATTGTTATTGCAGAATTGACATATTCATATAACCGAAAAAGTTGCACTTTCTTAGGTTTAGTCTCAAAGCCGATTTTCTTGTAAATTGTATGTCAATTGCGGTAGCACTGTACTGCTTAAGCCGAAAAACATCGATTTTACTGATTTGATCAAAAGTCAAACTTTCATATAATTTCAGGATTAACAAATTAATATGACCGAAAAAATTGCACTTTCTTAGGTTTAGACTTAAAGCCGATTTTCTTGTAAATTGTATGTCAGTTGCGTGAGCACTGTAAAGCTTAAGCCGAAAAACATGAATTTTACTAATTTGAGCGAAAGTCAAATTATATTGCTATTGCAGGATTAACAAATAAATATTACCGCAAAAGTTGCACTTTCTTAGTTTTAGACTTAAAGTCGAATTTCTTGTAAATTGTATGTCAATTGCGGTAGCACTGTTTTGCTTTAGCCGCAAAACATCGATTTTACTGATTTGATCTAAAGTCAAACTTTCATATAATTTCAGGATTAACAAATTAATATAACCGAAAAAATTGCACTTTCTTAGATTAGACTTAAAGCCGATTTTCTTGTAAATTGTATGTCAATTGCGTGAGCATTGTACCGCTCAAGCCGAAAAACATGAATTTTACTGATTTGAACGAAAGTCAAATTATGTTGTTATTGCAGGATTAATAAATTAATATTACCGAAAAAGTTGCACTTTCTTAGTTGTAGACTTAAAGTCGATTTTCTTGTAAATTCTATGTCAATTGCGGTAGCACTGTACTGCTTAAGCCGCAAAACAGCGATTTTACTGATTTGATCTAAAGTCAAACTTTCATATAATTTCAGGATTAACAAATTAATATTACCGCAAAAGTTGCACTTTCTTAGATTAGACTTAAAGCCGATTTTCTTGTAAATTGTATGTCAATTGCGTGAGCATTGTACCGCTCAAGCCGAAAAACATGAATTTTACTGATTTGAACGAAAGTCAAATTATGTTGTTATTGCAGGATTAACAAATTAATATCACCGCAAAAGTTGCACTTTCTTAGTTGTAGACTTAAAGTCGATTTTCTTGTAAATTCTATGTCAATTGCGGTAGCACTGTACTGCTTAAGCCGCAAAACATCGATTTTACTGATTTGATCTAAAGTCAAACTTTCATATAATTTCAGCATTAACGAATTAATATAACCAAAAAAATTGCACTTTCTTAGACTAGACTTAAAGCCGATTTTCTTGTAAATTTTATGTCAGTTGCGTGAGCAGTGTACTGCTTAAGCCGAAAAACATGAATTTTACTGATTTGAGCAAAAGTCAAATTATATTGTTATTGCAGGATTAACAAATTAATATTACCGCAAAAGTTGCACTTTCTTAGTTTTAGACTTAAAGTCGATTTTCTTGTAAATTGTATATCAATTGCGGTAGCACTGTACTGCTTAAGCCGCAAAACATCGATTTTACTGATTTGATCTAAAGTCAAACTTTCATATAATTTCAGGATTAACAAATTAATATAACCGAAAAAATTGCACTTTTTTAGATTTAGACTTAAAGCCGATTTTCTTGTAAATTTTATGTCAGTTGCGTGAGCAGTGTACTGCTCAAGCCGAAAAACATGAATTTTACTGATTTGAGCAAAAGTCAAATTATATTGTTATTGCAGGATTAACAAATTAATATTACCGCAAAAGTTGCACTTTCTTAGTTTTAGACTTAAAGTCGATTTTCTTGTAAATTGTATGTCAGTTGCGTGAGCACTGTACCGCTTAACCCGAAAAACATGAATTTTACTAATTTGAGCGAAAGTCAAATTATATTGTTATTGCAGGATTAACAAATTAATATTACCGAAAAAGTTGCACTTTCTTAGGTTTAGACTTAAAGTCGATTTTCTTGTAAATTGTATGTCAATTGCGGTAGGACTGTACCGCTTAAGCCGAAAAACATGAATTTTATTGATTTGAGCGAAAGTCCAATTATATTGCTAGTGCAGAGTTGACAAATTAATATAACCGAAAAAATTGCACTTTCTTAGATGTAGACTTAAAGCCGATTTTCTTGTAAAATGTATGTTAAATACTTGAGCGCTGTACCGCTTAGGCCGAAACACATTAATTTTACTGGTTTGAGCGAAAGTCAAATTATATTGTTATTGCAGAATTGACATATTCATATAACCGAAAAAATTGCACTTTCTTAGGTTTAGACTTAAAGCCGATTTTCTTGTAAATTGTATGTCAGTTGCGTGAGCACTGTACCGCTTAAGCCGAAAAACATGAATTTTACTAATTTGAGCGAAAGTCAAATTATATTGTTATTGCAGGATTAACAAATTAATATTACCGAAAAAATTGCACTTTCTTAGTTGTAGACTTAAAGTCGATTTTCTTGTAAATTCTATGTCCATTGCGGTAGCACTGTACTGCTTAAGCAGCAAAACATCGATTTTACTGATTTGATCTAAAGTCAAACTTTCATATAATTTCAGGATTAACAAATTAATATTACCGCAAAAGCTGCACTTTCTTAGTTTTAGACTTAAAGTCGATTTTCTTGTAAATTGTATGTCAATTGCGGTAGCACTGTACTGCTTAAGCCGCAAAACATCGATTTTACTGATTTGATCTAAAGTCAAACTTTCATATAATTTCAGGATTAACAAATAAATATAACCGAAAAAATTGCACTTTCTTAGGTTTAGACTCAAAGTCGATTTTCTTGTAAATTGTATGTCAGTTGCGGTAGCACTGTACTGCTTAAGCAGCAAAACATCGATTTTACTGATTTGATCTAAAGTCAAACTTTCATATAATTTCAGGATTAACAAATTAATATAACCGAAAAAATTGCACTTTCTTAGGTTTAGACTCAAAGTCGATTTTCTTGTAAATTGTATGTTAATTGCGGTAGCACTGTACTGCTTAAGCCGCAAAACATCGATTTTACTGATTTGATCTAAAGTCAAACTTTCATATAATTTCAGGATTAACAAATTAATATAACCGAAAAAATTGCACTTTCTTAGGTTTAGACTTAAAGCCGATTTTCTTGTAAATTGTATGTCAGTTGCGTGAGCACTGTACCGCTTAAGCCGAAAAACATGAATTTTACTAATTTGAGCGAAAGTCAAATTATATTGTTATTGCAGGATTAACAAATTAATATTACCGAAAAAATTGCACTTTCTTAGTTGTAGACTTAAAGTCGATTTTCTTGTAAATTCTATGTCCATTGCGGTAGCACTGTACTGCTTAAGCAGCAAAACATCGATTTTACTGATTTGATCTAAAGTCAAACTTTCATATAATTTCAGGATTAACAAATTAATATTACCGCAAAATCTGCACTTTCTTAGTTTTAGACTTAAAGTCGATTTTCTTGTAAATTGTATGTCAATTGCGGTAGCACTGTACTGCTTAAGCCGCAAAACATCGATTTTACTGATTTGATCTAAAGTCAAACTTTCATATAATTTCAGGATTAACAAATTAATATAACCGAAAAAATTGCACTTTCTTAGGTTTAGACTTAAAGCCGATTTTCTTGTAAATTGTATGTCAGTTGCGTGAGCACTGTACCGCTTAAGCCGAAAAACATCAATTTTACTAATTTGAGCGAAAGTCAAATTATATTGTTATTGCAGGATTAACAAATTAATATTACCGAAAAAGTTGCACTTTCTTAGGATTAGACTTAAAGTCGATTTTCTTGTAAATTGTATGTCAATTGCGGTAGCACTGTACTGCTTAAGGCGAAAAACATCGATTTTACTGATTTGATCAAAAGTCAAACTTTCATATAATTTCAGGATTAACAAATTAATATAACCGAAAAAATTGCACTTTCTTAGGTTTAGACTTAAAGCCGATTTTCTTGTAAATTGTATGTCAGTTGCGTGATCACTGTAAAGCTTAAGCCGAAAAACATGAATTTTACTAATTTGAGCGAAAGTCAAATTATATTGTTATTGCAGGATTAACAAATTAATATTACCGAAAAAATTGCACTTTTTTAGGTTTAGACTTAAAGTCGATTTTCTTGTAAATTGTATGTCAATTGCGGTAGGACTGTACCGCTTAAGCCGAAAAACATGAATTTTATTGATTTGAGCGAAAGTCCAATTATATTGCTATTGCAGAGTTGACAAATTAATATAACCGAAAAAATTGCGTTTTCTTAGATGTAGACTTAAAGCCGATAATCTTGTAAAATGTATATCAGTTGCTTGAGGACTGTACTGCTTAAGCCGAAAAACATCAATTTTACTGGTTTGAGCGAAAGTCAAATTATATTGTTATTGCAGAATTGACATATTCATATAACCGAAAAAGTTGCACTTTCTTAGGTTTAGTCTCAAAGCCGATTTTCTTGTAAATTGTATGTCAGTTGCGTGAGCACTGTACCGCTTAAGCCGAAAAACATCAATTTTACTGATTTTCGCTAAAAGCAAACTTTCATTTTATTTCAGGATTAACAATTGTATGTTACTTACTTGATCGCTGTACCTCCTAAGCCGAAATGTTATTCCAGGATTAACAAATTAAAATAACCGAAAAAATTGCAATTTCTTAGGTTTAAAATTTAAGTCCATTTTCTTGTAAATTGTATGTCAACTGCGGTAGCACTGTACTGCTTAAGCCGCAAAACATCGATTTTACTGATTTGATCTAAAGTCAAACTTTCATATAATTTCAGGATTAACAAATTAATATAACCGAAAAAATTGCACTTTCTTAGATTAAACTTAAAGCCGATTTTCTTGTAAATTGTATGTCAATTGCGTGAGCGCTGTACTGCTTAAGCCGTAAAACATCAATTTTACTGGTTTGAGCGAAAGTCAAATTATATTGTTATTGCAGGATTAACAAATTAGTATTACCGCAAAAGTTGCACTTTCTTAGTTTTAGACTTAAAGTCGATTTTCTTGTAAATATTATGTCAGTTGCGGGGGGAGTGTACTGCTTAAGCCGAAAAACATGAATGTTACTGATTTGAACGAAAGTCAAATTATATTGTTATTGCAGAATTGACAAATTAATAAAACCGAAAAAATTGCACTTACTTAGGTTTAGACTTAAAGCCGATTTTCTTGTAAATTGTATGTCAGTTGCGTGAGCACTGTACCGCATAAGCCGAAAAAAATCAATTTTACTGATTTGCGCGAAAGTAAAATTATATTGCTATTGCAGAAGTGACAAATTAATATAACCGAAAAAATTGCACTTACTTAGGTTTAGACTTAAAGTCGATTTTCTTGTAAATTGTATGTCAGTTGCGTGAGCACTGTACCGCATAAGCCGAAAAAAATCAATTTTACTGATTTGCGCGAAAGTAAAATTATATTGCTATTGCAGAATTGACAAATTAATATAACCGAAAAAATTGCACTTACTTAGGTTTAGACTTAAAGTCGATTTTCTTGTAAATTGTATATTAATCACTTGAGCACTGTTCCGCATAAGCCGAAAAAAATCAATTTTACTGATTTGCGCGAAAGTAAAATTATATTGCTATTGCAGAATTGACAAATTAATATAACCGAAAAAATTGCACTTACTTAGGTTTAGACTTAAAGTCGATTTTCTTGTAAATTGTATGTCAGTTGCGTGAGCACTGTACCGCATAAGCCGAAAAAAATCCATTTTACTGATTTGCGCGAAAGTAAAATTATATTGCTATTGCAGAATTGACAAATTAATATAACCGAAAAAATTGCACTTACTTAGGTTTAGACTCAAATTCGATTTTCTTGTAAATTGTATATTAATCACCTGAGCACTGTACCGCATAAGCCGAAAAACATCAATTTTACTGATTTGCGCGAAAGTAAAATTATATTGTTATTGCAGGATTAACAAATTAATATTACCGAAAAAGTTGCACTTTCTTAGGTTTAGACTCAAATTATCATCAATTTTACTGATTTGCGCGAAAGTAAAATTATAATGTTATTGCAGAATTTACATATTCACATAACCGAAAAAACTGCACTTTCTTAGATTTAGACTTAAAGCCGATTTTCTTCTAAATTGTATGTCAGTTGCGTGAGCACTGTACTGCTTAAGCCGAAAAATACGAATTTTTCTGATTTGAGCGAAAGTAAAATTATATTGCTATTGCAGAATTGACAAATTAATATAACCGAAAAAATTGCACTTTCTTAGATTTAGACTTAAAGCCGATTTTCTTGTAAATTGTATTTCAGTTGCGTGAGCACTGTACCGCTTGAGCCGAAAAACATGAATTTTACTGATTTGCGCGAAAGTAAAATTATATTGTTATTGCAGGATTAACAAATTAATATAACCGAAAAAATTGCACCTTCTTAGTTTTAGACTTAAAGCCGATTTTCTTGTAAATTGTATATCAGTTGCTTGAGGACTGTACTGCTTAAGCCGAAAAACATCAATTTTACTGGTTTGAGCGAAAGTAAAATTATATTGCTATTGCAGAATTGACAAATTAATATAACCGAAAAAATTGCACTTACTTAGGTTTAGACTCAAATTCGATTTTCTTGTAAATTGTATATTAATCACTTGAGCACTGTACCGCATAAGCCGAAAAACATCAATTTTACTGATTTGCGCGAAAGTAAAATTATAATGTTATTGCAGGATTAACAAATTAATATAACCGAAAAAATTGCACCTTCTTAGTTTTAGACTTAAACCGATTTTCTTGTAAATTGTATGTCAGTTGCATGAGCACTGTACCGCATAAGCCGAAAAACATCAATTTTACTGATTTACGCGAAAGTAAAATTATATTGCTATTGCAGAATTGACAAATTAATATAACCGAAAAAATTGCACTTTCTTAGATTTAGACTTAAAGCCGATTTTCTTGTAAATTGTATTTCCGTTGCATGAGCACTGTACCGCTTGAGCCGAAAAACATGAATTTTACAGATTTGCGCGAAAGTAAAATTATATTGTTATTGCAGAATTTACATATTCACATAACCGAAAAAACTGCACTTTCTTAGATTTAGACTTAAAGCCGATTTTCTTCTAAATTGTATGTCAGTTGCGTGAGCACTGTACTGCTTAAGCCGAAAAATATGAATTTTTCTGATTTGAGCGAAAGTCAAATTATGTTGTTATTGCAGGATTAACAAATTAATATTACCGCAAAAGTTGCACTTTCTTAGTTGTAGACTTAAAGTCGATTTTCTTGTAAATTCTATGTCAATTGCGGTAGCACTGTACTGCTTAAGCCGAAAAACATGAATTTTTTTGATTTGAGCGAAAGTCCAATTATATTGCTATTGCAGAGTTGACAAATTAATATAACCGAAAAAATTGCACTTTCTTAGATGTAGACTTAAAGCCGATTTTCTTGTAAAATGTATATCAGTTGCTTGAGGACTGTACTGCTTAAGCCGAAAAACATCGATTTTACTGATTTGAGCGAAAGTCAAATTATATTGTTATTGCAGAATTGACATATTCATATAACCGAAAAAGTTGCACTTTCTAAGGTTTAGTCTCAAAGCCGATTTTCTTGTAAATTGTATGTCAGTTGCGTGAGCACTGTACCGCTTAAGCCGAAAAATATCGATTTTACTGATTTGATCTAAAGTCAAACTTTCATATAATTTCAGGCTTAACAAATTAATATAACCGGAAAAAGTGCACTTTCTTAGATTAAGACTTTAAGCCGATTTTCTTGTAAATTGTATATCAGTTGCGTGAGCATTGTACTGCTTAAGCCGTAAAACATCAATTTTACTGGTTTGAGCGAAAGTCAAATTATATTGTTATTGCAGGATTAACAAATTAGTATTACCGCAAAAGTTGCACTTTCTTAGTTTTAGACTTAAGGTCGTTTTTCTTGTAAATTGTATATCAATTGCGGTAGCACTGTACTGCTTAAGCCGCAAAACATCTATTTTACTGATTTGATCTAAAGTCAAACTTTCATATAATTTCAGGCTTAACAAATTAATATAACCGGAAAAAGTGCACTTTCTTAGATTAAGACTTTAAGCCGATTTTCTTGTAAATTGTATATCAGTTGCGTGAGTGCTGTACTGCTTAAGCCGTAAAACATGAATTTTACTGGTTTGAGCGAAAGTCAAATTATATTGTTATTGCAGAATTGACATAACCGAAAAAATTGCACTTTTTTAGATTTAGACTTAAAGCCGATTACTGATTTGATCTAAAGTCAAACTTTCATATAATTTCAGGATTAACAAATTAATATAACCGAAAAAATTGCACTTTCTTAGATTAGACTTAAAGCCGATTTTCTTGTAAATTGTATATCAGTTGCGTGAGCATTGTACTGCTTAAGCCGAAAAACATGAATTTTACTGATTTGAGCGAAAGTCAAATTATGTCGTTATTGCAGGATTAACAAATTAGTATTACCGCAAAAGTTGCACTTTCTTAGTTTTAGACTTAAAGTCGATTTTCTTGTAAATTGTATATCAGTTGCTTGAGGACTGTACTGCTTAAGCCGAAAAACATCAATTTTACTGGTTTGAGCGAAAGTAAAATTATATTGCTATTGCAGAATTGACAAATTAATATAACCGAAAAAATTGCACTTACTTAGGTTTAGACTCAAATTCGATTTTCTTGTAAATTGTATATTAATCACTTGAGCACTGTACCGCATAAGCCGAAAAACATCAATTTTACTGATTTGCGCGAAAGTAAAATTATAATGTTATTGCAGGATTAACAAATTAATATAACCGAAAAAATTGCACCTTCTTAGTTTTAGACTTAAAGCCGATTTTCTTGTAAATTGTATCTCAGTTGCATGAGCACTGTACCGCATAAGCCGAAAAACATCAATTTTACTGATTTACGCGAAAGTAAAATTATATTGCTATTGCAGAATTGACAAATTAATATAACCGAAAAAAATGCACTTTCTTAGATTTAGACTTAAAGCCGATTTTCTTGTAAATTGTATTTCAGTTGCGTGAGCACTGTACCGCTTGAGCCGAAAAACATGAATTTTACTGATTTGCGCGAAAGTAAAATTATATTGTTATTGCAGGATTAACAAATTAATATTACCGAAAAAGTTGCACTTTCTTAGGTTTAGACTCAAATTATCATCAATTTTACTGATTTGCGCGAAAGTAAAATTATAATGTTATTGCAGAATTTACAAATTCACATAACCGAAAAAACTGCACTTTCTTAGATTTAGACTTAAAGCCGATTTTCTTCTAAATTGTATGTCAGTTGCGTGAGCACTGTACTGCTTAAGCCGAAAAATATGAATTTTTCTGATTTGAGCGAAAGTCAAATTATGTTGTTATTGCAGGATTAACAAATTAATATTACCGCAAAAGTTGCACTTTCTTAGTTGTAGACTTAAAGTCGATTTTCTTGTAAATTCTATGCCAATTGCGGTAGCACTGTACTGCTTAAGCCGAAAAACATGAATTTTATTGATTTGAGCGAAAGTCCAATTATATTGCTATTGCAGAGTTGACAAATTAATATAACCGAAAAAATTGCACTTTCTTAGATGTAGACTTAAAGCCGATTTTCTTGTAAAATGTATATCAGTTACTTGCGGACTGTACTGCTTAAGCCGAAAAACATCAATTTTACTGGTTTGAGCGAAAGTCAGATTATATTGTTATTGCAGAATTGACATATTCATATAACCGAAAAAGTTGCACTTTCTAAGGTTTAGTCTCAAAGCCGATTTTCTTGTAAATTGTATGTCAGTTGCGTGAGCACTGTACCGCTTAAGCCGAAAAACATCAATTTTACTGATTTGCGCTAAAAACAAACTTTCATTTTATTTCAGGATTAACAATTGTATGTTAATTACTTGAGCGCTGTACCGCTTAGGCCGAAAAACATCAATTTTACTGATTTGCGCTAAAGGCAAACTTTCATTTTATTTCAGGATTAACAATTGTATGTTACTTACTTGATCGCTGTACCGCTTAAGCCGTAATGTTATTTCAGGATTAACAAATTAAAATAGCCGAAAAAATTGCAATTTCTTAGGTTTAAAATTTAAGTCCATTTTCTTGTAAATTGTATGTCAACTGCGGTAGCACTGTACTGCTTAAGCCGCAAAACATCGATTTTACTGATTTGATCTAAAGTCAAACTTTCATATAATTTCAGGATTAACAAATTAATATAACCGAAAAAATTACACTTTCTTAGATTAGACTTAAAGCCGATTTTCTTGTAAATTGTATATCAGTTGCGTGAGCATTGTACTGCTTAAGCCGCAAAACATCGATTTTGCTGATTTGATCTAAAGTCAAACTTTCATATAATTTCAGGCTTAACAAATTAATATAACCGGAAAAAGTGCACTTTCTTAGATTAAGACTTTAAGCCGATTTTCTTGTAAATTGTATAACAGTTGCGTGAGCGCTGTACTGCTTAAGCCGAAAAAACATCATTTTTACTGGTTTGAGCGAAAGTCAAATTATATTGTTATTGAAGAATTGACATAACCGAAAAAATTGCACTTATTGAGATTTAGACTTAAAGCCGATTTTCTTGTTAATTGTATATCAGTTGCGTGAGCATTGTACTGCTTAAGCCGAAAAACATGAATTTTACTGATTTGATCTAAAGTCAAACTTTCATATAATTTCAGGATTAACAAATTAATATAACCGAAAAAATTGCACTTATTTAGATTTAGACTTAAAGCCGATTTTCTTGTAAATTGTATGTCAGTTGCGTGAGCACTGTACAGCTTAAGCCGAAAAACATGAATTTTACTGATTTGAGCGAAAGTCAAATTATATTGTTATTGCAGGATTAACAAATTAGTATTACCGCAAAAGTTGCACTTTCTTAGTTTTAGACTTAAAGTCGATTTTCTTGTAAATTGTATATCAATTGCGGTAGCACTGTACTGCTTAAGCCGCAAAACATCGATTTTACTGATTTGATCTAAAGTTAAACTTTCATATAATTTCAGGATTAACAAATTAATATAACCGAAAAAATTGCACTTTCTTAGGTTAGACTTAAAGCCGATTTTCTTGTAAATTGTATATCAGTTGCGTGAGCATTGTACTGCTTAAGCCGCAAAACATGAATTTTACTGATTTGATCTAAAGTCAAACTTTCATATAATTTCAAGATTAACAAATTAATATAACCGAAAAAATTGCACTTATTTAGATTTAGACTTAAAGCCGATTTTCTTGTAAATTGTATATCAGTTGCGTGAGCATTGTACTGCTTAAGCCGAAAAACATGAATTTTACTGATTTGATCTAAAGTCAAACTTTCATATAATTTCAGGATTAACAAATTAATATAACCGAAAAAATTGCTTTTATTTAGATTTAGACTTAAAGCCGATTTTCTTGTAAATTGTATGTCAGTTGCGTGAGCACTGTACAGCTTAAGCCGAAAAACATGAATTTTACTGATTTGAGCGAAAGTCAAATTATATTGTTATTGCAGGATTAACAAATTAGTATTACCGCAAAAGTTGCACTTTCTTAGTTTTAGACTTAAAGTCGATTTTCTTGTAAATTGTATATCAATTGCGGTAGCACTGTACCGCTTAAGCCGCAAAACATCGATTTTACTGATTTGATCTAAAGTTAAACTTTCATATAATTTCAGGATTAACAAATTAATATAACCGAAAAAATTGCACTTTCTTAGGTTAGACTTAAAGCCGATTTTCTTGTAAATTGTATATCAGTTGCGTGAGCATTGTACTGCTTAAGCCGCAAAACATCTATTTTACTGATTTGATCTAAAGTCAAACTTTCATATAATTTCAGGATTAACAAATTAATATAACCGAAAAAATTGCACTTATTTAGATTTAGACTTAAAGCCGATTTTCTTGTAAATTGTATGTCAGTTGCGTGAGCACTGTACAGCTTAAGCCGAAAAACATGAATTTTACTGATTTGAGCGAAAGTCAAATTATATTGTTATTGCAGGATTAAAAATTAGTATTACCGCAAAAGTTGCACTTTCTTAGTTTTAGACTTAAAGTCGATTTTCTTGTAAATTGTATATCAATTGCGGTAGCACTGTACTGCTTAAGCCGCAAAACATCGATTTTACTGATTTGATCTAAAGTTAAACTTTCATATAATTTCAGGATTAACAAATTAATATAACCGAAAAAATTGCACTTTCTTAGGTTAGACTTAAAGCCGATTTTCTTGTAAATTGTATATCAGTTGCGTGAGCATTGTACTGCTTAAGCCGCAAAACATCGATTTTACTGATTTGATCTAAAGTCAAACTTTCATATAATTTCAGGCTTAACAAATTAATATAACCGGAAAAAGTGCACTTTCTTAGATTAAGACTTTGAGCCGATTTTCTTGTAAATTGTATATCAGTTGCGTGAGCATTGTACTGCTTAAGCCGTAAAACATCAATTTTACTGGTTTGAGCGAAAGTCAAATTATATTGTTATTGCAGGATTAACAAATTAGTATTACCGCAAAAGTTGCACTTTCTTAGTTTTAGACTTAAAGTCGATTTTCTTGTAAATTGTATATCAATTGCGGTAGCACTGTACTGCTTAAGCCGCAGAACATCTATTTTACTGATTTGATCTAAAGTCAAACTTTCATATAATTTCAGGCTTAACAAATTAATATAACCGGAAAAAGTGCACTTTCTTAGATTAAGACTTTAAGCCGATTTTCTTGTAAATTGTATATCAGTTGCGTGAGCGCTGTACTGCTTAAGCCGTAAAACATCAATTTTACTGGTTTGAGCGAAAGTCAAATTATATTGTTATTGCAGAATTGACATAACCGAAAAAATTGCACTTATTTAGATTTAGACTTAAAGCCGATTTTCTTGTAAATTGTATATCAGTTGCGTGAGCATTGTACTGCTTAAGCCAAAAAACATGAATTTTACTGATTTGATCTAAAGTCAAACTTTCATATAATTTCAGGATTAACAAATTTAAATAACCGAAAAAATTGCAATTTCTTAGGTTTAAAATTTAAGTCCATTTTCTTGTAAATTGTATATCAATTGCGGTAGCACTGTACTGCTTAAGCCGCAAAACATCGATTTTACTGATTTGATCTAAAGTCAAACTTTCATATAATTTCAGGATTAACAAATTAATATAACCGAAAAAATTGCACTTTCTTAGATTAGACTTAAAGCCGATTTTCTTGTAAATTGTATATCAGTTGCGTGAGCATTGTACTGCTTAAGCCGAAAAACATGAATTTTACTGATTTGAGCGAAAGTCAAATTATGTTGTTATTGCAGGATTAACAAATTAGTATTACCGCAAAAGTTGCACTTTCTTAGTTTTAGACTTAAAGTCGATTTTCTTGTAAATTGTATATCAATTGCGGTAGCACTGTACTGCTTAAGCCGCAAAACATCCATTTTACTGATTTGATGTAAAGTCAAACTTTCATATAATTTCAGGCTTAACAAATTAATATAACCGGAAAAAGTGCACTTTCTTAGATTAAGACTTTAAGCCGATTTTCTTGTAAATTGTATATCAGTTGCGTGAGCGCTGTACTGCTTAAGCCGTAAAACATCAATTTTACTGGCTTGAGCGAAAGTCAAATTATATTGTTATTGCAGAATTGACATAACCGAAAAAATTGCACTTTTTTAGATTTAGACTTAAAGCCGATTTTCTCGTAAATTGTATGTTAATTACTTGAGCGCTGTACCGCTTAGGCCGAAAAACATTAATTTTACTGGTTTGAGCGAAAGTCAAATTATATTGTTATTGCAGAATTGGCATATTCATATAACCGAAAAAATTGCACTTTCTTAGTTTCAGACTTAAAGTCGATTTTCTTGTAAATTGTATGTAAATTGCGTGAGCACTGTACTGCTTTAGCCGAAAAACATGAATTTTACTGATTTGAGCGAAAGTCAAATTATGTTGTTATTGCAGGATTAACAAATTAATATTACCGCAAAAGTTGCACTTTCTTAGTTGTAGACTTAAAGTCGATTTTCTTGTAAATTGTATATCAATTGCGGTAGCACTGTACTGCTTAAGCCGCAAAACATCGATTTTACTGATTTGATCTAAAGTTAAACTTTCATATAATTTCAGGATTAACAAATTAATATAACCGAAAAAATTGCACTTTCTTAGGTTAGAGTTAAAGCCGATTTTCTTGTAAATTGTATATCAGTTGCGTGAGCATTGTACTGCTTAAGCCGCAAAACATCGATTTTACTGATTTGATCTAAAGTCAAACTTTCATATAATTTCAGGCTTAACAAATTAATATAACCGGAAAAAGTGCACTTTCTTAGATTAAGACTTTGAGCCGATTTTCTTGTAAATTGTATATCAGTTGCGTGAGCATTGTACTGCTTAAGCCGTTAAACATCAATTTTACTGGTTTGAGCGAAAGTCAAATTATATTGTTATTGCAGGATTAACAAATTAGTATTACCGCAAAAGTTGCACTTTCTTAGTTTTAGACTTAAAGTCGATTTTCTTGTAAATTGTATATCAATTGCGGTAGCACTGTACTGCTTAAGCCGCAAAACATCTATTTTACTGATTTGATCTAAAGTCAAACTTTCATATAATTTCAGGATTAACAAATTTAAATAACCGAAAAAATTGCAATTTCTTAGGTTTAAAATTTAAGTCCATTTTCTTGTAAATTGTATATCAATTGCGGTAGCACTGTACTGCTTAAGCCGCAAAACATCGATTTTACTGATTTGATCTAAAGTCAAACTTTCATATAATTTCAGGATTAACAAATTAATATAACCGAAAAAATTGCACTTTCTTAGATTAGACTTAAAGCCGATTTTCTTGTAAATTGTATATCAGTTGCGTGAGCATTGTACTGCTTAAGCCGAAAAACATGAATTTTACTGATTTGAGCGAAAGTCAAATTATGTTGTTATTGCAGGATTAACAAATTAGTATTACCGCAAAAGTTGCACTTTCTTAGTTTTAGACTTAAAGTCGATTTTCTTGTAAATTGTATATCAATTGCGGTAGCACTGTACTGCTTAAGCCGCAAAACATCCATTTTACTGATTTGATGTAAAGTCAAACTTTCATATAATTTCAGGCTTAACAAATTAATATAACCGGAAAAAGTGCACTTTCTTAGATTAAGACTTTAAGCCGATTTTCTTGTAAATTGTATATCAGTTGCGTGAGCGCTGTACTGCTTAAGCCGTAAAACATCAATTTTACTGGCTTGAGCGAAAGTCAAATTATATTGTTATTGCAGAATTGACATAACCGAAAAAATTGCACTTTTTTAGATTTAGACTTAAAGCCGATTTTCTCGTAAATTGTATGTTAATTACTTGAGCGCTGTACCGCTTAGGCCGAAAAACATTAATTTTACTGGTTTGAGCGAAAGTCAAATTATATTGTTATTGCAGAATTGGCATATTCATATAACCGAAAAAATTGCACTTTCTTAGTTTCAGACTTAAAGTCGATTTTCTTGTAAATTGTATGTAAATTGCGTGAGCACTGTACTGCTTTAGCCGAAAAACATGAATTTTACTGATTTGAGCGAAAGTCAAATTATGTTGTTATTGCAGGATTAACAAATTAATATTACCGCAAAAGTTGCACTTTCTTAGTTGTAGACTTAAAGTCGATTTTCTTGTAAATTGTATATCAATTGCGGTAGCACTGTACTGCTTAAGCCGCAAAACATCGATTTTACTGATTTGATCTAAAGTTAAACTTTCATATAATTTCAGGATTAACAAATTAATATAACCGAAAAAATTGCACTTTCTTAGGTTAGAGTTAAAGCCGATTTTCTTGTAAATTGTATATCAGTTGCGTGAGCATTGTACTGCTTAAGCCGCAAAACATCGATTTTACTGATTTGATCTAAAGTCAAACTTTCATATAATTTCAGGCTTAACAAATTAATATAACCGGAAAAAGTGCACTTTCTTAGATTAAGACTTTGAGCCGATTTTCTTGTAAATTGTATATCAGTTGCGTGAGCATTGTACTGCTTAAGCCGTTAAACATCAATTTTACTGGTTTGAGCGAAAGTCAAATTATATTGTTATTGCAGGATTAACAAATTAGTATTACCGCAAAAGTTGCACTTTCTTAGTTTTAGACTTAAAGTCGATTTTCTTGTAAATTGTATATCAATTGCGGTAGCACTGTACTGCTTAAGCCGCAAAACATCTATTTTACTGATTTGATCTAAAGTCAAACTTTCATATAATTTCAGGCTTAACAAATTAATATAACCGGAAAAAGTGCACTTTCTTAGATTAAGACTTTAAGCCGATTTTCTTGTAAATTGTATATCAGTTGCGTGAGCATTGTACTGCTTAAGCCGCAAAACATCGATTTTACTGATTTGATCTAAAGTCAAACTTTCATATAATTTCAGGCTTAACAAATTAATATAACCGGAAAAAGTGCACTTTCTTAGTTTTAGACTTAAAGCCGATTTTCTTGTAAATTGTATATCAGTTGCGTGAGCATTGTACTGCTTAAGCCGCAAAACATCGATTTTACTGATTTGATCTAAAGTCAAACTTTCATATAATTTCAGGCTTAACAAATTAATATAACCGGAAAAAGTGCACTTTCTTAGATTAAGACTTTGAGCCGATTTTCTTGTAAATTGTATATCAGTTGCGTGAGCATTGTACTGCTTAAGCCGTAAAACATCAATTTTACTGGTTTGAGCGAAAGTCAAATTATATTGTTATTGCAGGATTAACAAATTAGTATTACCGCAAAAGTTGCACTTTCTTAGTTTTAGACTTAAAGTCGATTTTCTTGTAAATTGTATATCAATTGCGGTAGCACTGTACTGCTTAAGCCGCAAAACATCTATTTTACTGATTTGATCTAAAGTCAAACTTTCATATAATTTCAGGCTTAACAAATTAATATAACCGGAAAAAGTGCACTTTCTTAGATTAAGACTTTAAGCCGATTTTCTTGTAAATGGTATATCAGTTGCGTGAGCACTGTACTGCTTTAGCCGAAAAACATGAATTTTACTGATTTGAGCGAAAGTCAAATTATGTTGTTATTGCAGGATTAACAAATTAATATTACCGCAAAAGTTGCACTTTCTTAGTTGTAGACTTAAAGTCGATTTTCTTGTAAATTCTATGTCAATTGCGGTAGCACTGTACTGCTTAAGCCGCAAAACATCGATTTTACTGATTTGATCTAAAGTTAAACTTTCATATAATTTCAGGATAAACAAATTAATATAACCGAAAAAATTGCACTTTCTTAGGTTAGACTTAAAGCCGATTTTCTTGTAAATTGTATATCAGTTGCGTGAGCATTGTACTGCTTAAGCCGCAAAACATCGATTTTACTGATTTGATCTAAAGTCAAACTTTCATATAATTTCAGGCTTAACAAATTAATATAACCGGAAAAAGTGCACTTTCTTAGATTAAGACTTTGAGCCGATTTTCTTGTAAATTGTATATCAGTTGCGTGAGCATTGTACTGCTTAAGCCGTAAAACATCAATTTTACTGGTTTGAGCGAAAGTCAAATTATATTGTTATTGCAGGATTAACAAATTAGTATTACCGCAAAAGTTGCACTTTCTTAGTTTTAGACTTAAAGTCGATTTTCTTGTAAATTGTATATCAATTGCGGTAGCACTGTACTGCTTAAGCCGCAAAACATCTATTTTACTGATTTGATCTAAAGTCAAACTTTCATATAATTTCAGGCTTAACAAATTAATATAACCGGAAAAAGTGCACTTTCTTAGATTAAGACTTTAAGCCGATTTTCTTGTAAATTGTATATCAGTTGCGTGAGCGCTGTACTGCTTAAGCCGTAAAACATCAATTTTACTGGTTTGAGCGAAAGTCAAATTATATTGTTATTGCAGAATTGACATAACCGAAAAAATTGCACTTATTTAGATTTAGACTTAAAGCCGATTTTCTTGTAAATTGTATATCAGTTGCGTGAGCATTGTACTGCTTAAGCCAAAAAACATGAATTTTACTGATTTGATCTAAAGTCAAACTTTCATATAATTTCAGGATTAACAAATTTAAATAACCGAAAAAATTGCAATTTCTTAGGTTTAAAATTTAAGTCCATTTTCTTGTAAATTGTATATCAATTGCGGTAGCACTGTACTGCTTAAGCCGCAAAACATCGATTTTACTGATTTGATCTAAAGTCAAACTTTCATATAATTTCAGGATTAACAAATTAATATAACCGAAAAAATTGCACTTTCTTAGATTAGACTTAAAGCCGATTTTCTTGTTAATTGTATATCAGTTGCGTGAGCATTGTACTGCTTAAGCCGAAAAACATGAATTTTACTGATTTGAGCGAAAGTCAAATTATGTTGTTATTGCAGGATTAACAAATTAGTATTACCGCAAATGTTGCACTTTCTTAGTTTTAGACTTAAAGTCGATTTTCTTGTAAACTGTATATCAATTGCGGTAGCACTGTACTGCTTAAGCCGCAAAACATCCATTTTACTGATTTGATGTAAAGTCAAACTTTCATATAATTTCAGGCTTAACAAATTAATATAACCGGAAAAAGTGCACTTTCTTAGATTAAGACTTTAAGCCGATTTTCTTGTAAATTGTATATCAGTTGCGTGAGCGCTGTACTGCTTAAGCCGTAAAACATCAATTTTACTGGCTTGAGCGAAAGTCAAATTATATTGTTATTGCAGAATTGACATAACCGAAAAAATTGCACTTTTTTAGATTTAGACTTAAAGCCGATTTTCTTGTAAATTGTATGTTAATTACTTGAGCGCTGTACCGCTTAGGCCGAAAAACATTAATTTTACTGGTTTGAGCGAAAGTCAAATTATATTGTTATTGCAGAATTGACATATTCATATAACCGAAAAAATTGCACTTTCTTAGTTTCAGACTTAAAGTCGATTTTCTTGTAAATTGTATGTAAATTGCGTGAGCACTGTACTGCTTTAGCCGAAAAACATGAATTTTACTGATTTGAGCGAAAGTCAAATTATGTTGTTATTGCAGGATTAACAAATTAATATTACCGCAAAAGTTGCACTTTCTTAGTTGTAGACTTAAAGTCGATTTTCTTGTAAATTCTATGTCAATTGCGGTAGCACTGTACTGCTTAAGCCGCAAAACATCGATTTTACTGATTTGATCTAAAGTCAAACTTTCATATAATTTCAGGATTAACAAATTAATATAACCGAAAAGAGTGCACTTTCTTAGATTAAGACTTAAAGGCGATTTTCTTGTAAATTGTATATCAGTTGCGCGAGCGCTGTACTGCTTAAGCCGCAAAACATCGATTTTACTGATTTGATCTAAAGTCAAACTTTCATATAATTTCAGGATTAACAAATTAATATAACCGAAAAGAGTGCACTTTCTTAGATTAAGACTTAAAGGCGATTTTCTTGTAAATTGTATATCAGTTGCGCGAGCGCTGTACTGCTTAAGCCGAAAACCATCAATTTTACTGGTTTGAGCGAAAGTCAAATTATATTGTTATTGTAGAATTGACATAACCGAAAAAATTGCACTTTTTTAGATTTCGACTTAAAGCCGATTTTCTTGTAAATTGTATGTTAAATACTTGAGCGCTGTACCGCTTAGGCCGAAACACATCAATTTTACTGATTTGATTTAAAGTCAAACTTTCATTTAATTTCAGGATTAACAAATTAATATAACCGAAAAAATTGCACTTTCTTAGATTAGACTTAAAGCCGATTTTCTTGTAAATTTTATGTCAGTTGTGTGACAGTGTACTGCTTAAGCCGAAAAATATGAATTTTACTGATTTGAACGAAAGTCAAATTATGTTGTTATTGCAGGATTAACATATTAATATTACCGCAAAAGTTGCACTTTTTAATTGTAGACTTAAAGTCGATTTTCTTGTAAATTCTATGTCAATTGCAGTAGCACTGAACTGCTTAAGCCGCAAAACATCGATTTTACTGATTTGATCTAAAGTCAAACTTTCATATAATTTCAGGATTAACAAATTAATATTACCGCAAAAGTTTCACTTTCTTAGTTTTAGACTTAAAGTCGATTTTCTTGTAAATTGTATGTCAATTGCGGTAGCACTGTACTGCTTAAGCCGCAAAACATCTATTTTACTGATTTGATCTAAAGTCAAACTTTCATATAATTTCAGGATTAACAAATTAATATAACCGAAAAAATTGCACTTTCTTAGATTAGACTTAAAGCCGATTTTCTTGTAAATTGTATATCAATTGCGGTAGCACTGTACTGCTTAAGCCGCCAAACATCTATTTTACTGATTTGATCTTAAGTCAAACTTTCATATAATTTCAGGCTTAACAAATTAATATAGCCGGAAAAAGTGCACTTTCTTAGATTAAGACTTTAAGCCGATTTTCTTGTAAATTGTATATCAGTTGCGTGAGCGCTGTACTGCTTAAGCCGTAAAACATCAATTTTACTGGTTTGAGCGAAAGTCAAATTATATTGTTATTGCAGAATTGACATAACCGAAAAAATTGCACTTTTTTAGATTTAGACTTAAAGCCGATTTTCTTGTAAATTGTATATCAGTTGCGTGAGCATTGTACTGCTTAAGCCGAAAAACATGAATTTTACTGATTTGATCTAAAGTCAAACTTTCATATAATTTCAGGATTAACAAATTAAAATAACCGAAAAAATTGCAATTTCTTAGGTCTAAAATTTAAGTCCATTTTCTTGTAAATTGTATATCAATTGCGGTAGCACTGTACTGCTTAAGCCGCAAAACATCGATTTTACTGATTTGATCTAAAGTCAAACTTTCATATAATTTCAGGATTAACAAATTAATATAACCGAAAAAATTGCACTTTCTTAGATTAGACTTAAAGCCGATTTTCTTGTAAATTGTATATCAGTTGCGTGAGCATTGTACTGCTTAAGCCGAAAAACATGAATTTTACTGATTTGAGCGAAAGTCAAATTATGTTGTTATTGCAGGATTAACAAATTAGTATTACCGCAAAAGTTGCACTTTCTTAGTTTTAGACTTAAAGTCGATTTTCTTGTAAATTGTATATCAATTGCGGTAGCACTGTACTACTTAAGCCGCAAAACATCCATTTTACTGATTTGATCTAAAGTCAAACTTTCATATAATTTCAGGCTTAACAAATTAATATAACCGGAAAAAGTGCACTTTCTTAGATTAAGACTTTAAGCCGATTTTCTTGTAAATTATATATCAGTTGCGTGAGCGCTGTACTGCTTAAGCCGTAAAACATCAATTTTACTGGTTTGAGCGAAAGTCAAATTATATTGTTATTGCAGAATTGACATAACTGAAAAAATTGCACTTTTTTAGATTTAGACTTAAAGCCGATTTTCTTGTAAATTGTATGTTAATTACTTGAGCGCTGTACCGCTTAGGCCGAAAAACATTAATTTTACTGGTTTGAGCGAAAGTCAAATTATATTGTTATTGCAGAATTGACATATTCATATAACCGAAAAAATTGCACTTTCTTAGTTTCAGACTTAAAGTCTGTACTGCTTAAGCCGTAAAACATCAATTTTACTGGTTTGAGCGAAAGTCAAATTATATTGTTATTGCAGAATTGACATAACCGAAAAAATTGCACTTTTTTAGATTTAGACTTAAAGCCGATTTTCTTGTAAATTGTATGTTAATTACTTGAGCGCTGTACCGCTTAGGCCGAAAAACATTAATTTTACTGGTTTGAGCGAAAGTCAAATTATATTGTTATTGCAGAATTGACATATTCATATAACCGAAAAAATTGCACTTTCTTAGTTTCAGACTTAAAGTCGATTTTCTTGTAAATTGTATGTCAATTGCGTGAGCACTGTACTGCTTTAGCCGAAAAACATGAATTTTACTGATTTGAGCGAAAGTCAAATTATGTTTTTATTGCAGGATTAACAAATTAATATTACCGCAAAAGTTGCACTTTCTTAGTTGTAGACTTAAAGTCGATTTTCTTGTAAATTCTATGTCAATTGCGGTAGCACTGTACTGCTTAAGCCGCAAAACATCGATTTTACTGATTTGATCTAAAGTCAAACTTTCATATAATTTCAGGATTAACAAATTAATATATCCGAAAAGAGTGCACTTTCTTATATTAAGACTTAAAGGCGATTTTCTTGTAAATTGTATATCAGTTGCGTGAGCGCTGTACTGCTTAAGCCGAAAAACATCAATTTTACTGGTTTGAGCGAAAGTCAAATTATATTGTTATTGTAGAATTGACATAACCAAAAAAATTGCACTTTTTTAGATTTAGACTTAAAGCCGATTTTCTTGTAAATTGTATGTTTAATACTTGAGCGCTGTACCGCTTAGGCCGAAACACATCAATTTTACTGATTTGATCTAAAGTCAAACTTTCATATAATTTCAGGATTAACAAATTAATGTAACCGAAAAAATTGCACTTTCTTAGATTAGACTTAAAGCCGATTTTCTTGTAAATTGTATATCAGTTGCGTGAGCGCTGTACTGCTTAAGCCGTAAAACATCAATTTTACTGGTTTGAGCGAAAGTCAAATTATATTGTTATTGCAGAATTGACATAACTGAAAAAATTGCACTTTTTTAGATTTAGACTTAAAGCCGATTTTCTTGTAAATTGTATGTTAATTTTTTGAGCGCTGTACCGCTTAGGCCGAAAAACATTAATTTTACTGGTTTGAGCGAAAGTCAAATTATATTGTTATTGCAGAATTGACATATTCATATAACCGAAAAAATTGCACTTTCTTAGTTTCAGACTTAAAGTCTGTACTGCTTAAGCCGTAAAACATCAATTTTACTGTTTTGAGCGAAAGTCAAATTATATTGTTATTGCAGAATTGACATAACCGAAAAAATTGCACTTTTTTAGATTTAGACTTAAAGCCGATTTTCTTGTAAATTGTATGTTAATTACTTGAGCGCTGTACCGCTTAGGCCGAAAAACATTAATTTTACTGGTTTGAGCGAAAGTCAAATTATATTGTTATTGCAGAATTGACATATTCATATAACCGAAAAAATTGCACTTGCTTAGTTTCAGACTTAAAGTCGATTTTCTTGTAAATTGTATGTCAATTGCGTGAGCACTGTACTGCTTTAGCCGAAAAACATGAATTTTACTGATTTGAGCGAAAGTCAAATTATGTTTTTATTGCAGGATTAACAAATTAATATTACCGCAAAAGATGCACTTTCTTAGTTGTAGACTTAAAGTCGATTTTCTTGTGAATTCTATGTCAATTGCGGTAGCACTGTACTGCTTAAGCCGCAAAACATCGATTTTACTGATTTGATCTAAAGTCAAACTTTCATATAATTTCAGGATTAACAAATTAATATATCCGAAAAGAGTGTACTTTCTTAGATTAAGACTTAAAGGCGATTTTCTTGTAAATTGTATATCAGTTGCGTGAGCGCTGTACTGCTTAAGCTGAAAAACATCAATTTTACTGATTTGATTTAAAGTCAAACTTTCATATAATTTCAGGATTAACAAATTAATGTAACCGAAAAAATTGCACTTTCTTAGATTAGACTTAAAGCCGATTTTCTTGTAAATTTTATGTCAGTTGCGTGAGCAGTGTACTGCTTAAGCCGAAAAACATGAATTTTACTGATTTGAGCGAAAGTCAAATTATGTTGTTATTGCAGGATTAACAAATTAGTATTACCGCAAAAGTTGCACTTTCTTAGTTTTAGACTTAAAGCCGATTTTCTTGTAAATTGTATATCAGTTGCGTGAGCGCTGTACTGCTTAAGCCGAAAAACATCGATTTTACTGATTTGATCTAAAGTCAAACTTTCATATAATTTCAGGATTAACAAATTAATATTACCGCAAAAGTTGCACTTTCTTAGTTTTAGACTTAAAGTCGATTTTCTTGTAAATTGTATGTCAATTGCGGTAGCACTGTACTGCTTAAACCGCAAAACATCGATTTTACTGATTTGATCTAAAGTCAAACTTTCATATAATTTCAGGATTAACAAATTAATATATCCGAAAAGAGTGCACTTTCTTAGATTAAGACTTAAAGGCGATTTTCTTGTAAATTGTATATCAGTTGCGTGAGCGCTGTACTGCTTAAGCCGAAAAACATCAATTTTACTGATTTGATTTAAAGTCAAACTTTCATATAATTTCAGGATTAACAAATTAATGTAACCGAAAAAATTGCACTTTCTTAGATTAGACTTAAAGCCGATTTTCTTGTAAATTGTATGTTAATTACTTGAGCGCTGTACCGCTTAGGCCGAAAAACATTAATTTTACTGGTTTGAGCGAAAGTCAAATTATATTGTTATTGCAGAATTGACATATTCATATAACCGAAAAAATTGCACTTTCTTAGTTTCAGACTTAAAGTCGATTTTCTTGTAAATTGTATGTCAATTGCGTGAGCACTGTACTGCTTTAGCCGAAAAACATGAATTTTACTGATTTGAGCGAAAGTCAAATTATGTTTTTATTGCAGGATTAACAAATTAATATTACCGCAAAAGTTGCACTTTCTTAGTTGTAGACTTAAAGTCGATTTTCTTGTAAATTCTATGTCAATTGCGGTAGCACTGTACTGCTTAAGCCGCAAAACGTCGATTTTACTGATTTGATCTAAAGTCAAACTTTCATATAATTTCAGGATTAACAAATTAATATATCCGAAAAGAGTGCACTTTCTTAGATTAAGACTTAAAGGCGATTTTCTTGTAAATTGTATATCAGTTGCGTGAGCGCTGTACTGCTTAAGCCGAAAAACATCAATTTTACTGATTTGATTTAAAGTCAAACTTTCATATAATTTCAGGATTAACAAATTAATGTAACCGAAAAAATTGCACTTTCTTAGATTAGACTTAAAGCCGATTTTCTTGTAAATTTTATGTCAGTTGTGTGACAGTGTACTGCTTAAGCCGAAAAATATGAATTTTACTGATTTGAACGAAAGTCAAATTATGTTGTTATTGCAGGATTAACATATTAATATTACCGCAAAAGTTGCACTTTTTAATTGTAGACTTAAAGTCGATTTTCTTGTAAATTCTATGTCAATTGCAGTAGCACTGAACTGCTTAAGCCGCAAAACATCGATTTTACTGATTTGATCTAAAGTCAAACTTTCATATAATTTCAGGATTAACAAATTAATATTACCGCAAAAGTTGCACTTTCTTAGTTTTAGACTTAAAGTCGATTTTCTTGTAAATTGTATGTCAATTGCGGTAGCACTGTACTGCTTAAGCCGCAAAACATCTATTTTACTGATTTGATCTAAAGTCAAACTTTCATATAATTTCAGGATTAACAAATTAATTTAACCGAAAAAATTGCACTTTCTTAGATTAGACTTAAAGCCGATTTTCTTGTAAATTGTATATCAATTGCGGTAGCACTGTACTGCTTAAGCCGCAAAACATCTATTTTACTGATTTGATCTTAAGTCAAACTTTCATATAATTTCAGGCTTAACAAATTAATATAGCCGGAAAAAGTGCACTTTCTTAGATTAAGACTTTAAGCCGATTTTCTTGTAAATTGTATATCAGTTGCGTGAGCGCTGTACTGCTTAAGCCGTAAAACATCAATTTTACTGGTTTGAGCGAAAGTCAAATTATATTGTTATTGCAGAATTGACATAACCGAAAAAATTGCACTTTTTTAGATTTAGACTTAAAGCCGATTTTCTTGTAAATTGTATATCAGTTGCGTGAGCATTGTACTGCTTAAGCCGAAAAACATGAATTTTACTGATTTGATCTAAAGTCAAACTTTCATATAATTTCAGGATTAACAAATTAAAATAACCGAAAAAATTGCAATTTCTTAGGTTTAAAATTTAAGTCCATTTTCTTGTAAATTGTATATCAATTGCGGTAGCACTGTACTGCTTAAGCCGTAAAACATCGATTTTACTGATTTGATCTAAAGTCAAACTTTCATATAATTTCAGGATTAACAAATTAATATAACCGAAAAAATTGCACTTTCTTAGATTAGACTTAAAGCCGATTTTCTTGTAAATTGTATATCAGTTGCGTGAGCATTGTACTGCTTAAGCCGAAAAACATGAATTTTACTGATTTGAGCGAAAGTCAAATTATGTTGTTATTGCAGGATTAACAAATTAGTATTACCGCAAAAGTTGCACTTTCTTAGTTTTAGACTTAAAGTCGATTTTCTTGTAAATTGTATATCAATTGCGGTAGCACTGTACTGCTTAAGCCGCAAAACATCCATTTTACTGATTTGATCTAAAGTCAAACTTTCATATAATTTCAGGATTAACAAATTAATATATCCGAAAAGAGTGTACTTTCTTAGATTAAGACTTAAAGGCGATTTTCTTGTAAATTGTATATCAGTTGCGTGAGCGCTGTACTGCTTAAGCTGAAAAACATCAATTTTACTGATTTGATTTAAAGTCAAACTTTCATATAATTTCAGGATTAACAAATTAATGTAACCGAAAAAATTGCACTTTCTTAGATTAGACTTAAAGCCGATTTTCTTGTAAATTGTATATCAGTTGCGTGAGCATTGTACTGCTTAAGCCGAAAAACATGAATTTTACTGATTTGAGCGAAAGTCAAATTATGTTGTTATTGCAGGATTAACAAATTAGTATTACCGCAAAAGTTGCACTTTCTTAGTTTTAGACTTAAAGTCGATTTTCTTGTAAATTGTATATCAATTGCGGTAGCACTGTACTGCTTAAGCCGCAAAACATCCATTTTACTGATTTGATCTAAAGTCAAACTTTCATATAATTTCAGGATTAACAAATTAATATATCCGAAAAGAGTGTACTTTCTTAGATTTAGACTTAAAGCCGATTTTCTTGTAAATTGTATATCAGTTGCGTGAGCATTGTACTGCTTAAGCCGAAAAACATGAATTTTACTGATTTGATCTAAAGTCAAACTTTCATATAATTTCAGGATTAACAAATTAATGTAACCGAAAAAATTGCACTTTCTTAGATTAGACTTAAAGCCGATTTTCTTGTAAATTGTATATCAGTTGCGTGAGCGCTGTACTGCTTAAGCCGTAAAACATCAATTTTACTGGTTTGAGCGAAAGTCAAATTATATTGTTATTGCAGAATTGACATAACTGAAAAAATTGCACTTTTTTAGATTTAGACTTAAAGCCGATTTTCTTGTAAATTGTATGTTAATTACTTGAGCGCTGTACCGCTTAGGCCGAAAAACATTAATTTTACTGGTTTGAGCGAAAGTCAAATTATATTGTTATTGCAGAATTGACATATTCATATAACCGAAAAAATTGCACTTTCTTAGTTTCAGACTTAAAGTCTGTACTGCTTAAGCCGTAAAACATCAATTTTACTGTTTTGAGCGAAAGTCAAATTATATTGTTATTGCAGAATTGACATAACCGAAAAAATTGCACTTTTTTAGATTTAGACTTAAAGCCGATTTTCTTGTAAATTGTATGTTAATTACTTGAGCGCTGTACCGCTTAGGCCGAAAAACATTAATTTTACTGGTTTGAGCGAAAGTCAAATTATATTGTTATTGCAGAATTGACATATTCATATAACCGAAAAAATTGCACTTGCTTAGTTTCAGACTTAAAGTCGATTTTCTTGTAAATTGTATGTCAATTGCGTGAGCACTGTACTGCTTTAGCCGAAAAACATGAATTTTACTGATTTGAGCGAAAGTCAAATTATGTTTTTATTGCAGGATTAACAAATTAATATTACCGCAAAAGATGCACTTTCTTAGTTGTAGACTTAAAGTCGATTTTCTTGTGAATTCTATGTCAATTGCGGTAGCACTGTACTGCTTAAGCCGCAAAACATCGATTTTACTGATTTGATCTAAAGTCAAACTTTCATATAATTTCAGGATTAACAAATTAATATATCCGAAAAGAGTGTACTTTCTTAGATTAAGACTTAAAGGCGATTTTCTTGTAAATTGTATATCAGTTGCGTGAGCGCTGTACTGCTTAAGCTGAAAAACATCAATTTTACTGATTTGATTTAAAGTCAAACTTTCATATAATTTCAGGATTAACAAATTAATGTAACCGAAAAAATTGCACTTTCTTAGATTAGACTTAAAGCCGATTTTCTTGTAAATTTTATGTCAGTTGCGTGAGCAGTGTACTGCTTAAGCCGAAAAACATGAATTTTACTGATTTGAGCGAAAGTCAAATTATGTTGTTATTGCAGGATTAACAAATTAGTATTACCGCAAAAGTTGCACTTTCTTAGTTTTAGACTTAAAGCCGATTTTCTTGTAAATTGTATATCAGTTGCGTGAGCGCTGTACTGCTTAAGCCGAAAAACATCGATTTTACTGATTTGATCTAAAGTCAAACTTTCATATAATTTCAGGATTAACAAATTAATATTACCGCAAAAGTTGCACTTTCTTAGTTTTAGACTTAAAGTCGATTTTCTTGTAAATTGTATGTCAATTGCGGTAGCACTGTACTGCTTAAACCGCAAAACATCGATTTTACTGATTTGATCTAAAGTCAAACTTTCATATAATTTCAGGATTAACAAATTAATATATCCGAAAAGAGTGCACTTTCTTAGATTAAGACTTAAAGGCGATTTTCTTGTAAATTGTATATCAGTTGCGTGAGCGCTGTACTGCTTAAGCCGAAAAACATCAATTTTACTGATTTGATTTAAAGTCAAACTTTCATATAATTTCAGGATTAACAAATTAATGTAACCGAAAAAATTGCACTTTCTTAGATTAGACTTAAAGCCGATTTTCTTGTAAATTGTATGTTAATTACTTGAGCGCTGTACCGCTTAGGCCGAAAAACATTAATTTTACTGGTTTGAGCGAAAGTCAAATTATATTGTTATTGCAGAATTGACATATTCATATAACCGAAAAAATTGCACTTTCTTAGTTTCAGACTTAAAGTCGATTTTCTTGTAAATTGTATGTCAATTGCGTGAGCACTGTACTGCTTTAGCCGAAAAACATGAATTTTACTGATTTGAGCGAAAGTCAAATTATGTTTTTATTGCAGGATTAACAAATTAATATTACCGCAAAAGTTGCACTTTCTTAGTTGTAGACTTAAAGTCGATTTTCTTGTAAATTCTATGTCAATTGCGGTAGCACTGTACTGCTTAAGCCGCAAAACGTCGATTTTACTGATTTGATCTAAAGTCAAACTTTCATATAATTTCAGGATTAACAAATTAATATATCCGAAAAGAGTGCACTTTCTTAGATTAAGACTTAAAGGCGATTTTCTTGTAAATTGTATATCAGTTGCGTGAGCGCTGTACTGCTTAAGCCGAAAAACATCAATTTTACTGATTTGATTTAAAGTCAAACTTTCATATAATTTCAGGATTAACAAATTAATGTAACCGAAAAAATTGCACTTTCTTAGATTAGACTTAAAGCCGATTTTCTTGTAAATTTTATGTCAGTTGTGTGACAGTGTACTGCTTAAGCCGAAAAATATGAATTTTACTGATTTGAACGAAAGTCAAATTATGTTGTTATTGCAGGATTAACATATTAATATTACCGCAAAAGTTGCACTTTTTAATTGTAGACTTAAAGTCGATTTTCTTGTAAATTCTATGTCAATTGCAGTAGCACTGAACTGCTTAAGCCGCAAAACATCGATTTTACTGATTTGATCTAAAGTCAAACTTTCATATAATTTCAGGATTAACAAATTAATATTACCGCAAAAGTTGCACTTTCTTAGTTTTAGACTTAAAGTCGATTTTCTTGTAAATTGTATGTCAATTGCGGTAGCACTGTACTGCTTAAGCCGCAAAACATCTATTTTACTGATTTGATCTAAAGTCAAACTTTCATATAATTTCAGGATTAACAAATTAATTTAACCGAAAAAATTGCACTTTCTTAGATTAGACTTAAAGCCGATTTTCTTGTAAATTGTATATCAATTGCGGTAGCACTGTACTGCTTAAGCCGCAAAACATCTATTTTACTGATTTGATCTTAAGTCAAACTTTCATATAATTTCAGGCTTAACAAATTAATATAGCCGGAAAAAGTGCACTTTCTTAGATTAAGACTTTAAGCCGATTTTCTTGTAAATTGTATATCAGTTGCGTGAGCGCTGTACTGCTTAAGCCGTAAAACATCAATTTTACTGGTTTGAGCGAAAGTCAAATTATATTGTTATTGCAGAATTGACATAACCGAAAAAATTGCACTTTTTTAGATTTAGACTTAAAGCCGATTTTCTTGTAAATTGTATATCAGTTGCGTGAGCATTGTACTGCTTAAGCCGAAAAACATGAATTTTACTGATTTGATCTAAAGTCAAACTTTCATATAATTTCAGGATTAACAAATTAAAATAACCGAAAAAATTGCAATTTCTTAGGTTTAAAATTTAAGTCCATTTTCTTGTAAATTGTATATCAATTGCGGTAGCACTGTACTGCTTAAGCCGCAAAACATCGATTTTACTGATTTGATCTAAAGTCAAACTTTCATATAATTTCAGGATTAACAAATTAATATAACCGAAAAAATTGCACTTTCTTAGATTAGACTTAAAGCCGATTTTCTTGTAAATTGTATATCAGTTGCGTGAGCATTGTACTGCTTAAGCCGAAAAACATGAATTTTACTGATTTGAGCGAAAGTCAAATTATGTTGTTATTGCAGGATTAACAAATTAGTATTACCGCAAAAGTTGCACTTTCTTAGTTTTAGACTTAAAGTCGATTTTCTTGTAAATTGTATATCAATTGCGGTAGCACTGTACTGCTTAAGCCGCAAAACATCCATTTTACTGATTTGATCTAAAGTCAAACTTTCATATAATTTCAGGCTTAACAAATTAATATAACCGGAAAAAGTGCACTTTCTTAGATTAAGACTTTAAGCCGATTTTCTTGTAAATTATATATCAGTTGCGTGAGCGCTGTACTGCTTAAGCCGTAAAACATCAATTTTACTGGTTTGAGCGAAAGTCAAATTATATTGTTATTGCAGAATTGACATAACTGAAAAAATTGCACTTTTTTAGATTTAGACTTAAAGCCGATTTTCTTGTAAATTGTATGTTAATTACTTGAGCGCTGTACCGCTTAGGCCGAAAAACATTAATTTTACTGGTTTGAGCGAAAGTCAAATTATATTGTTATTGCAGAATTGACATATTCATATAACCGAAAAAATTGCACTTTCTTAGTTTCAGACTTAAAGTCTGTACTGCTTAAGCCGTAAAACATCAATTTTACTGGTTTGAGCGAAAGTCAAATTATATTGTTATTGCAGAATTGACATAACCGAAAAAATTGCACTTTTTTAGATTTAGACTTAAAGCCGATTTTCTTGTAAATTGTATGTTAATTACTTGAGCGCTGTACCGCTTAGGCCGAAAAACATTAATTTTACTGGTTTGAGCGAAAGTCAAATTATATTGTTATTGCAGAATTGACATATTCATATAACCGAAAAAATTGCACTTTCTTAGTTTCAGACTTAAAGTCGATTTTCTTGTAAATTGTATGTCAATTGCGTGAGCACTGTACTGCTTTAGCCGAAAAACATGAATTTTACTGATTTGAGCGAAAGTCAAATTATGTTTTTATTGCAGGATTAACAAATTAATATTACCGCAAAAGTTGCATTTTCTTAGTTGTAGACTTAAAGTCGATTTTCTTGTAAATTCTATGTCAATTGCGGTAGCACTGTACTGCTTAAGCCGCAAAACATCGATTTTACTGATTTGATCTAAAGTCAAACTTTCATATAATTTCAGGATTAACAAATTAATATATCCGAAAAGAGTGCACTTTCTTAGATTAAGACTTAAAGGCGATTTTCTTGTAAATTGTATATCAGTTGCGTGAGCGCTGTACTGCTTAAGCCGAAAAACATCAATTTTACTGGTTTGAGCGAAAGTCAAATTATATTGTTATTGTAGAATTGACATAACCAAAAAAATTGCACTTTTTTAGATTTAGACTTAAAGCCGATTTTCTTGTAAATTGTATGTTTAATACTTGAGCGCTGTACCGCTTAGGCCGAAACACATCAATTTTACTGATTTGATCTAAAGTCAAACTTTCATATAATTTCAGGATTAACAAATTAATGTAACCGAAAAAATTGCACTTTCTTAGATTAGACTTAAAGCCGATTTTCTTGTAAATTGTATATCAGTTGCGTGAGCGCTGTACTGCTTAAGCCGTAAAACATCAATTTTACTGGTTTGAGCGAAAGTCAAATTATATTGTTATTGCAGAATTGACATAACCGAAAAAATTGCACTTTTTTAGATTTAGACTTAAAGCCGATTTTCTTGTAAATTGTATGTTAATTACTTGAGCGCTGTACCGCTTAGGCCGAAAAACATTAATTTTACTGGTTTGAGCGAAAGTCAAATTATATTGTTATTGCAGAATTGACATATTCATATAACCGAAAAAATTGCACTTTCTTAGTTTCAGACTTAAAGTCGATTTTCTTGTAAATTGTATGTCAATTGCGTGAGCACTGTACTGCTTTAGCCGAAAAACATGAATTTTACTGATTTGAGCGAAAGTCAAATTATGTTTTTATTGCAGGATTAACAAATTAATATTACCGCAAAAGTTGCACTTTCTTAGTTGTAGACTTAAAGTCGATTTTCTTGTAAATTCTATGTCAATTGCGGTAGCACTGTACTGCTTAAACCGCAAAACATCGATTTTACTGATTTGATCTAAAGTCAAACTTTCATATAATTTCAGGATTAACAAATTAATATATCCGAAAAGAGTGCACTTTCTTAGATTAAGACTTAAAGGCGATTTTCTTGTAAATTGTATATCAGTTGCGTGAGCGCTGTACTGCTTAAGCCGAAAAACATCAATTTTACTGATTTGATTTAAAGTCAAACTTTCATATAATTTCAGGATTAACAAATTAATGTAACCGAAAAAATTGCACTTTCTTAGATTAGACTTAAAACCGATTTTCTTGTAAATTTTATGTCAGTTGCGTGAGCAGTGTACTGCTTAAGCCGAAAAACATGAATTTTACTGATTTGAGCGAAAGTCAAATTATGTTGTTATTGCAGGATTAACAAATTAGTATTACCGCAAAAGTTGCACTTTCTTAGTTTTAGACTTAAAGCCGATTTTCTTGTAAATTGTATATCAGTTGCGTGAGCGCTGTACTGCTTAAGCCGAAAAACATCAATTTTACTGGTTTGAGCAAAAGTCAAACTATATTGTTATTGTAGAATTGACATAACCAAAAAAATTGCACTTTTTTAGATTAAGACTTAAAGCCGATTTTCTTGTAAATTGTATGTTTAATACTTGAGCGCTGTACCGCTTAGGCCGAAACACATCAATTTTACTGATTTGATTTAAAGTCAAACTTTCATATAATTTCAGGATTAACAAATTAATGTAACCGAAAAAATTGCACTTTCTTAGATTAGACTTAAAGCCGATTTTCTTGTAAATTGTATATCAGTTGCGTGAGCGCTGTACTGCTTAAGCCGAAAAACATCAATTTTACTGATTTGATTTAAAGTCAAACTTTCATATAATTTCAGGATTAACAAATTAATGTAACCGAAAAAATTGCACTTTCTTAGATTAGACTTAAAGCCGATTTTCTTGTAAATTGTATATCAGTTGCGTGAGCGCTGTACTGCTTAAGCCGAAAAACATCAATTTTACTGGTTTGAGCGAAAGTCAAATTATATTGTTATTGTAGAATTGACATAACCAAAAAAACTGCACTTTTTTAGATTTAGACTTAAAGCCGATTTTCTTGTAAATTGTATGTTTAATACTTGAGCGCTGTACCGCTTAGGCCGAAACACATCAATTTTACTGATTTGATTTAAAGTCAAACTTTCATATAATTTCAGGATTAACAAATTAATGTAACCGAAAAATTGCACTTTCTTAGATTAGACTTAAAGCCGATTTTCTTGTAAATTGTATATCAGTTGCGTGAGCGCTGTACTGCTTAAGCCGAAAAACATCAATTTTACTGGTTTGAGCGAAAGTCAAATTATATTGTTATTGTAGAATTGACATAACCGAAAAAATTGCACTTTTTTAGATTTAGACTTAAAGCCGATTTTCTTGTAAATTGTATGTTTAATACTTGAGCGCTGTACCGCTTAGGCCGAAACACATCAATTTTACTGATTTGATTTAAAGTCAAACTTTCATATAATTTCAGGATTAACAAATTAATGTAACCGAAAAAATTGCACTTTCTTAGATTAGACTTAAAGCCGATTTTCTTGTAAATTTTATGTCAGTTGCGTGAGCAGTGTACTGCTTAAGCCGAAAAACATGGATTTTACTGATTTGAGCGAAAGTCAAATTATGTTGTTATTGCAGGATTAACAAATTAGTATTACCGCAAAAGTTGCACTTTCTTAGGTTTAAAATTTAAGTCCATTTTCTTGTAAATTGTATATCAATTGCGGTAGCACTGTACTGCTTAAGCCGCAAAACATCGATTTTACTGATTTGATCTAAAGTCAAACTTTCATATAATTTCAGGATTAACAAATTAATATAACCGAAAAAATTGCACTTTCTTAGATTAGACTTAAAGCCGATTTTCTTGTAAATTGTATATCAGTTGCGTGAGCATTGTACTGCTTAAGCCGAAAAACATGAATTTTACTGATTTGAGCGAAAGTCAAACTTTCATATAATTTCAGGATTAACAAATTAATATAACCGGAAAAATTGCACTTTCTTAGATTAGACTTAAAGCCGATTTTCTTGTAAATTGTATGTCAATTGCGTGAGCAGTGTACTGCTTAAGCCGAAAAACATGAATTTTACTGATTTGAGCGAAAGTCAAATTATGTTGTTATTGCAGGATTAACAAATTAGTATTACCGCAAAAGTTGCACTTTCTTAGTTTTAGACTTAAAGTCGATTTTCTTGTAAATTGTATATCAATTGCGGTAGCACTGTACTGCCTAAGCCGCAAAACATCCATTTTACTGATTTGATCTAAAGTCAAACTTTCATATAATTTCAGGCTTAACAAATTAATATAACCGGAAAAAGTGCACTTTCTTAGATTAAGACTTTAAGCCGATTTTCTTGTAAATTGTATATCAGTTGCGTGAGCGCTGTACTGCTTAAGCCGTAAAACATCAATTTTACTGGTTTGAGCGAAAGTCAAATTATATTGTTATTGTAGAATTGACATAACCGAAAAAATTGCACTTTTTTAGATTTAGACTTAAAGCCGATTTTCTTGTAAATTGTATGTTAATACTTGAGCGCTGTACCGCTTAGGCCGAAACACATCAATTTTACTGATTTGATCTAAAGTCAAACTTTCATATAATTTCAGGATTAACAAATTAATGTAACTTAAAAAATTGCACTTTCTTAGATTAGACTTAAAGCCGATTTTCTTGTAAATTTTATGTCAGTTGCGTGAGCAGTGTACTGCTTAAGCCGAAAAACATGAATTTTACTGATTTGAGCGAAAGTCAAATTATGTTGTTATTGCAGGATTAACAAATTAGTATTACCGCAAAAGTTGCACTTTCTTAGTTTTAGACTTAAAGTCGATTTTCTTGTAAATTGTATATCAATTGCGGTAGCACTGTACTGCTTAAGCCGCAAAACATCCATTTTACTGATTTGATCTAAAGTCAAACTTTCATATAATTTCAGGCTTAACAAATTAATATAACCGGAAAAAGTGCACTTTCTTAGATTAAGACTTTAAGCCGATTTTCTTGTAAATTGTATATCAGTTGCGTGAACGCTGTACTGCTTAAGCCGTAAAACATCAATTTTACTGGTTTGAGCGAAAGTCAAATTATATTGTTATTGCAGAATTGACATAACCGAAAAAATTGCACTTTTTTAGGTTTAGACTTAAAGCCGATTTTCTTGTAAATTGTATGTTAATTACTTGAGCGCTGTACCGCTTAGGCCGAAAAACATTAATTTTACTGGTTTAAGCGAAAGTCAAATTATATTGTTATTGCAGAATTGATATATTCATATAACCGAAAAAATTGCACTTTCTTAGTTTCAGACTTAAGTCGATTTTCTTGTAAATTGTATGTCAATTGCGTGAGCACTGTACTACTTTAGCCGAAAAACATGAATTTTACTGATTTGAGCGAAAGTCAAATTATGTTGTTATTGCAGGATTAACAAATTAATATTACCGCAAAAGTTGCACTTTCTTAGTTGTAGACTTAAAGTCGATTTTCTTGTAAATTCTATGTCAATTGCGGTAGCACTGTACTGCTTAAGCCGCAAAACATCGATTTTACTGATTTGATCTAAAGTCAAACTTTCATATAATTTCAGGCTTAACAAATTAATATAACCGGAAAAAGTGCACTTTCTTAGATTAAGACTTTAAGCCGATTTTCTTGTAAATTGTATATCAGTTGCGTGAGCGCTGTACTGCTTAAGCCGTAAAACATCAATTTTACTGATTTGAGCGAAAGTCAAATTATGTTGTTATTGCAGGATTAACAAATTAGTATTACCGCAAAAGTTGCACTTTCTTAGTTTTAGACTTAAAGTCGATTTTCTTGTAAATTGTATATCAATTGCGGTAGCACTGTACTGCTTAAGCCGCTAAACATCCATTTTACTGATTTGATCTAAAGTCAAACTTTCATATAATTTCAGGCTTAACAAATTAATATAACCGGAAAAAGTGCACTTTCTTAGATTAAGACTTTAAGCCGATTTTCTTGTAAATTGTATATCAGTTGCGTGAGCGCTGTACTGCTTAAGCCGTAAAACATCAATTTTACTGGTTTGAGCGAAAGTCAAATTATATTGTTATTGTAGAATTGACATAACCGAAAAAATTGCACTTTTTTAGATTTAGACTTAAAGCCGATTTTCTTGTAAATTGTATGTTAATACTTGAGCGCTGTACCGCTTAGGCCGAAACACATCAATTTTACTGATTTGATCTAAAGTCAAACTTTCATATAATTTCAGGATTAACAAATTAATGTAACTGAAAAAATTGCACTTTCTTAGATTAGACTTAAAGCCGATTTTCTTGTAAATTTTATGTCAGTTGCGTGAGCAGTGTACTGCTTAAGCCGAAAAACATGAATTTTACTGATTTGAGCGAAAGTCAAATTATGTTGTTATTGCAGGATTAACAAATTAGTATTACCGCAAAAGTTGCACTTTCTTAGTTTTAGACTTAAAGTCGATTTTCTTGTAAATTGTATATCAATTGCGGTAGCACTGTACTGCTTAAGCCGCAAAACATCCATTTTACTGATTTGATCTAAAGTCAAACTTTCATATAATTTCAGGCTTAACAAATTAATATAACCGGAAAAAGTGCACTTTCTTAGATTAAGACTTTAAGCCGATTTTCTTGTAAATTGTATATCAGTTGCGTGAACTCTGTACTGCTTAACTCTGTACTGCTTAAGCCGTAAAACATCAATTTTACTGGTTTGAGCGAAAGTCAAATTATATTGTTATTGCAGAATTGACATAACCGAAAAAATTGCACTTTTTTAGGTTTAGACTTAAAGCCGATGTTCTTGTAAATTGTATGTTAATTACTTGAGCGCTGTACCGCTTAGGCCGAAAAACATTAATTTTACTGGTTTAAGCGAAAGTCAAATTTTATTGTTATTGCAGAATTGACATATTCATATAACCGAAAAAATTGCACTTTCTTAGTTTCAGACTTAAAGTCGATTTTCTTGTAAATTGTATGTCAATTGCGTGAGCACTGTATACTTTAGCCGAAAAACATGAATTTTACTGATTTGAGCGAAAGTCAAATTATGTTGTTATTGCAGGATTAACAAATTAATATTACCGCAAAAGTTGCACTTTCTTAGTTGTAGACTTAAAGTCGATTTTCTTGTAAATTCTATGTCAATTGCGGTAGCACTGTACTGCTTAAGCCGCAAAACATCGATTTTACTGATTTGATCTAAAGTCAAACTTTCATATAATTTCAGGCTTAACAAATTAATATAACCGGAAAAAGTGCACTTTCTTAGATTAAAACTTTAAGCCGATTTTCTTGTAAATTGTATATCAGTTGCGTGAGCGCTGTACTGCTTAAGCCGTAAAACATCAATTTTACTGGTTTGAGCGAAAGTCAAATTATATTGTTATTGCAGAATTGACATAACCGAAAAAATTGCACTTATTTAGATTTAGACTTAAAGCCGATTTTCTTGTAAATTGTATATCAGTTGCGTGAGCATTGTACTGCTTAAGCCGAAAAACATGAATTTTACTGATTTGATCTAAAGTCAAACTTTCATATAATTTCAGGATTAACAAATTTAAATAACCGAAAATATTGCAATTTCTTAGGTTTAAAATTTAAGTCCATTTTCTTGTAAATTGTATATCAATTGCGGTAGCACTGTACTGCTTAAGCCGCAAAACATCGATTTTACTGATTTGATCTAAAGTCAAACTTTCATATAATTTCAGGATTAACAAATTAATATAACCGAAAAAATTGCACTTTCTTAGGTTAGACTTAAAGCCGATTTTCTTGTAAATTGTATATCAGTTGCGTGAGCATTGTACTGCTTAAGCCGCAAAACATCGATTTTACTGATTTGATCTAAAGTCAAACTTTCATATAATTTCAGGCTTAACAAATTAATATAACCGGAAAAATTGCACTTTCTTAGATTAGACTTAAAGCCGATTTTCTTGTAAATTGTATATCAGTTGCGTGAGCATTGTACTGCTTAAGCCGAAAAACATGAATTTTACTGGTTTGAGCGAAAGTCAAATTATATTGTTATTGCAGGATTAACAAATTAGTATTACCGCAAAAGTTGCACTTTCTTAGTTTTAGACTTAAAGTCGATTTTCTTGTAAATTGTATATCAATTGCGGTAGCACTGTACTGCTTAAGCCGCAAAACATCCATTTTACTGATTTGATCTAAAGTCAAACTTTCATATAATTTCAGGCTTTACAAATTAATATAACCGGAAAAAGTGCACTTTCTTAGATTAAGACTTTAAGCCGATTTTCTTGTAAATTGTATATCAGTTGCGTGAGCGCTGTACTGCTTAAGCCGTAAAACATCAATTTTACTGGTTTGAGCGAAAGTCAAATTATATTGTTATTGCAGAATTGACATAACCGAAAAAATTGCACTTTTTTAGGTTTAGACTTAAAGTCGATTTTCTTGTAAATTGTATGTCAATTGCGTGAGCACTGTACTACTTTAGCCGAAAAACATGAATTTTACTGATTTGAGCGAAAGTCAAATTATGTTGTTATTGCAGAATTGACATATTCATATAACCGAAAAAATTGCACTTTCTTAGTTTCAGACTTAAAGTCGATTTTCTTGTAAATTGTATGTCAATTGCGTGAGCACTGTACTACTTTAGCCGAAAAACATGAATTTTACTGATTTGAGCGAAAGTCAAATTATGTTGTTATTGCAGGATTAACAAATTAATAATTCCGCAAAAGTTGCACTTTCGTAGTTGTAGACTTAAAGTCGATTTTCTTGTAAATTCTATGTCAATTGCGGTAGCACTGTACTGCTTAAGCCGCAAAACATCGATTTTACTGATTTGATCTAAAGTCAAACTTTCATATAATTTCAGGCTTAACAAATTAATATAACCGGAAAAAGTGCACTTTCTTAGATTAAGACTTTAAGCCGATTTTCTTGTAAATTGTATATCAGTTGCGTGAGCGCTGTACTGCTTAAGCCGAAAAACATGAATTTTACTGGTTTAAGCGAAAGTCAAATTATATTGTTATTGCAGAATTGACATATTCATATAACCGAAAAAATTGCACTTTCTTAGTTTCAGACTTAAAGTCGATTTTCTTGTAAATTGTATGTCAATTGCGTGAGCACTGTACTACTTTAGCCGAAAAACATGAATTTTACTGATTTGAGCGAAAGTCAAATTATGTTGTTATTGCAGAATTGACATATTCATATAACCGAAAAAATTGCACTTTCTTAGTTTCAGACTTAAAGTCGATTTTCTTGTAAATTGTATGTCAATTGCGTGAGCACTGTACTACTTTAGCCGAAAAACATGAATTTTACTGATTTGAGCGAAAGTCAAATTATGTTGTTATTGCAGGATTAACAAATTAATATTACCGCAAAAGTTGCACTTTCTTAGTTGTAGACTTAAAGTCGATTTTCTTGTAAATTCTATGTCAATTGCGGTAGCACTGTACTGCTTAAGCCGCAAAACATCTATTTTACTGATTTGATCTAAAGTCAAACTTTCATATAATTTCAGGATTAACAAATTTAAATAACCGAAAAAATTGCAATTTCTTAGGTTTAAAATTTAAGTCCATTTTCTTGTAAATTGTATATCAATTGCGGTAGCACTGTACTGCTTAAGCCGCAAAACATCGATTTTACTGATTTGATCTAAAGTCAAACTTTCATATAATTTCAGGATTAACAAATTAATATAACCGAAAAAATTGCACTTTCTTAGGTTAGACTTAAAGCCGATTTTCTTGTAAATTGTATATCAGTTGCGTGAGCATTGTACTGCTTAAGCCGCAAAACATCGATTTTACTGATTTGATCTAAAGTCAAACTTTCATATAATTTCAGGCTTAACAAATTAATATAACCGGAAAAATTGCACTTTCTTAGATTAGACTTAAAGCCAATTTTCTTGTAAATTGTATATCAGTTGCGTGAGCATTGTACTGCTTAAGCCGAAAAACATGAATTTTACTGGTTTGAGCGAAAGTCAAATTATATTGTTATTGCAGGATTAACAAATTAGTATTACCGCAAAAGTTGCACTTTCTTAGTTTTAGACTTAAAGTCGATTTTCTTGTAAATTGTATATCAATTGCGGTAGCACTGTACTACTTAAGCCGCAAAACATCTATTTTACTGATTTGATCTAAAGTCAAACTTTCATATAATTTCAGGCTTAACAAATTAATATAACCGGAAAAAGTGCACTTTCTTAGATTAAGACTTTAAGCCGATTTTCTTGTAAATTGTATATCAGTTGCGTGAGCGCTGTACTGCTTAAGCCGTAAAACATCAATTTTACTGGTTTGAGCGAAAGTCAAATTATATTGTTATTGCAGAATTGACATAACCGAAAAAATTGCACTTATTTAGATTTAGACTTAAAGCCGATTTTCTTGTAAATTGTATATCAGTTGCGTGAGCATTGTACTGCTTAAGCCGAAAAACATGAATTTTACTGATTTGATCTAAAGTCAAACTTTCATATAATTTCAGGATTAACAAATTTAAATAACCGAAAAAATTGCAATTTCTTAGGTTTAAAATTTAAGTCCATTTTCTTGTAAATTGTATATCAATTGCGGTAGCACTGTACTGCTTAAGCCGCAAAACATCGATTTTACTGATTTGATCTAAGCCGAATTGCTTAAGCCGTAAAACATCAATTTTACTGGTTTGAGCGAAAGTCAAATTATATTGTTATTGCAGAATTGACATAACCGAAAAAATTGCACTTATTTAGATTTAGACTTAAAGCCGATTTTCTTGTAAATTGTATATCAGTTGCGTGAGCATTGTATTGCTTGAGCCGAAAAACATGAATTTTACTGATTTGATCTAAAGTCAAACTTTCATATAATTTCAGGATTAACAAATTTAAATAACCGAAAAAATTGCAATTTCTTAGGTTTAAAATTTAAGTCCATTTTCTTGTAAATTGTATATCAATTGCGGTAGCACTGTACTGCTTAAGCCGCAAAACATCGATTTTACTGATTTGATCTAAAGTCAAACTTTCATATAATTTCAGGATTAACAAATTAATATAACCGAAAAAATTGCACTTTCTTAGATTAGACTTAAAGCCGATTTTCTTGTAAATTGTATATCAGTTGCGTGAGCATTGTACTGCTTAAGCCGAAAAACATGAATTTTACTGATTTGAGCGAAAGTCAAATTATGTTGTTATTGCAGGATTAACAAATTAGTATTACCGCAAAAGTTGCACTTTCTTAGTTTTAGACTGAAAGTCGATTTTCTTGTAAATTGTATATCAGTTGCGGTAGCACTGTACTGCTTAAGCCGCAAAACATCCATTTTACTGATTTGATCTAAAGTCAAACTTTCATATAATTTCAGGCTTAACAAACTAATATAACCGGAAAAAGTGCACTTTCTTAGATTAAGACTTTAAGCCGATTTTCTTGTAAATTGTATATCAGTTGCGTGAGCGCTGTACTGCTTAAGCCGTAAAACATCAATTTTACTGGCTTGAGCGAAAGTCAAATTATATTGTTATTGCAGAATTGACATAACCGAAAAAATTGCACTTTTTTAGATTTAGACTTAAAGCCGATTTTCTTGTAAATTGTATGTTAATTACTTGAGCGCTGTACCGCTTAGGCCGAAAAACATTAATTTTACTGGTTTGAGCGAAAGTCAAATTATATTGTTATTGCAGAATTGACATATTCATATAACCGAAAAAATTGCACTTTCTTAGTTTCAGACTTAAAGTCGATTTTCTTGTAAATTGTATGTAAATTGCGTGAGCAATGTACTGCTTTAGCCGAAAAACATGAATTTTACTGATTTGAGCGAAAGTCAAATTATGCTGTTAATGCAGGATTAACAAATTAATATTACCGCAAAAGTTGCACTTTCTTAGTTGTAGACTTAAAGTCGATTTTCTTGTAAATTCTATGTCAATTGCGGTAGCACTGTACTGCTTAAGCCGCAAAACATCGATTTTACTGATTTGATCTAAAGTCAAACTTTCATATAATTTCAGGATTAACAAATTAATATAACCGAAAAGAGTGCACTTTCTTAGATTAAGACTTAAAGGCGATTTTCTTGTAAATTGTATATCAGTTGCGCGAGCGCTGTACTGCTTAAGCCGAAAACCATCAATTTTACTGATTTGAACGAAAGTCAAATTATGTTGTTATTGCAGGATTAACATATTAATATTACCGCAAAAGTTGCACTTTTTAATTGTAGACTTAAAGTCGATTTTCTTGTAAATTCTATGTCAATTGCAGTAGCACTGAACTGCTTAAGCCGCAAAACATCGATTTTACTGATTTGATCTAAAGTCGAACTTTCATATAATTTCAGGATTAACAAATTAATATTACCGCAAAAGTTGCACTTTCTTAGTTTTAGAGTTAAAGTCGATTTTCTTGTAAATTGTATGTCAATTGCGGTAGCACTGTACTGCTTAAGCCGCAAAACATCGATTTTACTGATTTGATCTAAAGTCAAACTTTCATATAATTTCAGGCTTAACAAATTAATATAGCCGGAAAAAGTGCACTTTCTTAGATTAAGACTTTAAGCCGATTTTCTTGTAAATTGTAAATCAGTTGCGTGAGCGCTGTACTGCTTAAGCCGTAAAACATCAATTTTACTGGTTTGAGCGAAAGTCAAATTATATTGTTATTGCAGAATTGACATAACCGAAAAAATTGCACTTTTTTAGATTTAGACTTAAAGCCGATTTTCTTGGAAATTGTATATCAGTTGCGTGAGCATTGTACTGCTTAAGCCGAAAAACATGAATTTTACTGATTTGATCTAAAGTCAAACTTTCATATAATTTCAGGATTAACAAATTAAAATAATCGAAAAAATTGCAATTTCTTAGGTTTAAAATTTAAGTCCATTTTCTTGTAAATTGTATATCAATTGCGGTAGCACTGTACTGCTTAAGCCGCAAAACATCGATTTTACTGATTTGATCTAAAGTCAAACTTTCATATAATTTCAGGATTAACAAATTAATATAACCGAAAAAATTGCACTTTCTTAGATTAGACTTAAAGCCGATTTTCTTGTAAATTTTATATCAATTGCGGTAGCACTGTACTGCTTAAACCGCAAAACATCTATTTTACTGATTTGATCTAAAGTCAAACTTTCATATAATTTCAGGCTTAACAAATTAATATAACCGGAAAAAGTGCACTTTCTTAGATTAAGACTTTAAGCCGATTTTCTTGTAAATTGTATATCAGTTGCGTGAGCGCTGTACTGCTTAAGCCGAAAAACATGAATTTTACTGGTTTAAGCGAAAGTCAAATTATATTGTTATTGCAGAATTGACATATTCATATAACCGAAAAAATTGCACTTTCTTAGTTTTAGACTTAAAGTCGATTTTCTTGTAAATTGTATATCAATTGCGGTAGCACTGTACTACTTAAGCCGCAAAACATCTATTTTACTGATTTGATCTAAAGTCAAACTTTCATATAATTTCAGGCTTAACAAATTAATATAACCGGAAAAAGTGCACTTTCTTAGATTAAGACTTTAAGCCGATTTTCTTGTAAATTGTATATCAGTTGCGTGAGCGCTGTACTGCTTAAGCCGTAAAACATCAATTTTACTGGTTTGAGCGAAAGTCAAATTATATTGTTATTGCAGAATTGACATAACCGAAAAAATTGCACTTTTTTAGATTTAGACTTAAAGCCGATTTTCTTGGAAATTGTATATCAGTTGCGTGAGCATTGTACTGCTTAAGCCGAAAAACATGAATTTTACTGATTTGATCTAAAGTCAAACTTTCATATAATTTCAGGATTAACAAATTAAAATAATCGAAAAAATTGCAATTTCTTAGGTTTAAAATTTAAGTCCATTTTCTTGTAAATTGTATATCAATTGCGGTAGCACTGTACTGCTTAAGCCGCAAAACATCGATTTTACTGATTTGATCTAAAGTCAAACTTTCATATAATTTCAGGATTAACAAATTAATATAACCGAAAAAATTGCACTTTCTTAGATTAGACTTAAAGTCGATTTTCTTGTAAATTCTATGTCAATTGCGGTAGCACTGTACTGCTTAAGCCGCAAAACATCGATTTTACTGATTTGATCTAAAGTCAAACTTTCATATAATTTCAGGCTTAACAAATTAATATAACCGGAAAAAGTGCACTTTCTTAGATTAAAACTTTAAGCCGATTTTCTTGTAAATTGTATATCAGTTGCGTGAGCGCTGTACTGCTTAAGCCGTAAAACATCAATTTTACTGGTTTGAGCGAAAGTCAAATTATATTGTTATTGCAGAATTGACATAACCGAAAAAATTGCACTTATTTAGATTTAGACTTAAAGCCGATTTTCTTGTAAATTGTATATCAGTTGCGTGAGCATTGTACTGCTTAAGCCGAAAAACATGAATTTTACTGATTTGATCTAAAGTCAAACTTTCATATAATTTCAGGATTAACAAATTTAAATAACCGAAAATATTGCAATTTCTTAGGTTTAAAATTTAAGTCCATTTTCTTGTAAATTGTATATCAATTGCGGTAGCACTGTACTGCTTAAGCCGCAAAACATCGATTTTACTGATTTGATCTAAAGTCAAACTTTCATATAATTTCAGGATTAACAAATTAATATAACCGAAAAAATTGCACTTTCTTAGGTTAGACTTAAAGCCGATTTTCTTGTAAATTGTATATCAGTTGCGTGAGCATTGTACTGCTTAAGCCGCAAAACATCGATTTTACTGATTTGATCTAAAGTCAAACTTTCATATAATTTCAGGCTTAACAAATTAATATAACCGGAAAAATTGCACTTTCTTAGATTAGACTTAAAGCCGATTTTCTTGTAAATTGTATATCAGTTGCGTGAGCATTGTACTGCTTAAGCCGAAAAACATGAATTTTACTGGTTTGAGCGAAAGTCAAATTATATTGTTATTGCAGGATTAACAAATTAGTATTACCGCAAAAGTTGCACTTTCTTAGTTTTAGACTTAAAGTCGATTTTCTTGTAAATTGTATATCAATTGCGGTAGCACTGTACTGCTTAAGCCGCAAAACATCCATTTTACTGATTTGATCTAAAGTCAAACTTTCATATAATTTCAGGCTTTACAAATTAATATAACCGGAAAAAGTGCACTTTCTTAGATTAAGACTTTAAGCCGATTTTCTTGTAAATTGTATATCAGTTGCGTGAGCGCTGTACTGCTTAAGCCGTAAAACATCAATTTTACTGGTTTGAGCGAAAGTCAAATTATATTGTTATTGCAGAATTGACATAACCGAAAAGATTGCACTTTTTTAGGTTTAGACTTAAAGTCGATTTTCTTGTAAATTGTATGTCAATTGCGTGAGCACTGTACTACTTTAGCCGAAAAACATGAATTTTACTGATTTGAGCGAAAGTCAAATTATGTTGTTATTGCAGAATTGACATATTCATATAACCGAAAAAATTGCACTTTCTTAGTTTCAGACTTAAAGTCGATTTTCTTGTAAATTGTATGTCAATTGCGTGAGCACTGTACTACTTTAGCCGAAAAACATGAATTTTACTGATTTGAGCGAAAGTCAAATTATGTTGTTATTGCAGGATTAACAAATTAATAATTCCGCAAAAGTTGCACTTTCGTAGTTGTAGACTTAAAGTCGATTTTCTTGTAAATTCTATGTCAATTGCGGTAGCACTGTACTGCTTAAGCCGCAAAACATCGATTTTACTGATTTGATCTAAAGTCAAACTTTCATATAATTTCAGGCTTAACAAATTAATATAACCGGAAAAAGTGCACTTTCTTAGATTAAGACTTTAAGCCGATTTTCTTGTAAATTGTATATCAGTTGCGTGAGCGCTGTACTGCTTAAGCCGAAAAACATGAATTTTACTGGTTTAAGCGAAAGTCAAATTATATTGTTATTGCAGAATTGACATATTCATATAACCGAAAAAATTGCACTTTCTTAGTTTCAGACTTAAAGTCGATTTTCTTGTAAATTGTATGTCAATTGCGTGAGCACTGTACTACTTTAGCCGAAAAAATGAATTTTACTGATTTGAGCGAAAGTCAAATTATGTTGTTATTGCAGAATTGACATATTCATATAACCGAAAAAATTGCACTTTCTTAGTTTCAGACTTAAAGTCGATTTTCTTGTAAATTGTATGTCAATTGCGTGAGCACTGTACTACTTTAGCCGAAAAACATGAATTTTACTGATTTGAGCGAAAGTCAAATTATGTTGTTATTGCAGGATTAACAAATTAATATTACCGCAAAAGTTGCACTTTCTTAGTTGTAGACTTAAAGTCGATTTTCTTGTAAATTCTATGTCAATTGCGGTAGCACTGTACTGCTTAAGCCGCAAAACATCTATTTTACTGATTTGATCTAAAGTCAAACTTTCATATAATTTCAGGATTAACAAATTTAAATAACCGAAAAAATTGCAATTTCTTAGGTTTAAAATTTAAGTCCATTTTCTTGTAAATTGTATATCAATTGCGGTAGCACTGTACTGCTTAAGCCGCAAAACATCGATTTTACTGATTTGATCTAAAGTCAAACTTTCATATAATTTCAGGATTAACAAATTAATATAACCGAAAAAATTGCACTTTCTTAGGTTAGACTTAAAGCCGATTTTCTTGTAAATTGTATATCAGTTGCGTGAGCATTGTACTGCTTAAGCCGCAAAACATCGATTTTACTGATTTGATCTAAAGTCAAACTTTCATATAATTTCAGGCTTAACAAATTAATATAACCGGAAAAATTGCACTTTCTTAGATTAGACTTAAAGCCAATTTTCTTGTAAATTGTATATCAGTTGCGTGAGCATTGTACTGCTTAAGCCGAAAAACATGAATTTTACTGGTTTGAGCGAAAGTCAAATTATATTGTTATTGCAGGATTAACAAATTAGTATTACCGCAAAAGTTGCACTTTCTTAGTTTTAGACTTAAAGTCGATTTTCTTGTAAATTGTATATCAATTGCGGTAGCACTGTACTACTTAAGCCGCAAAACATCTATTTTACTGATTTGATCTAAAGTCAAACTTTCATATAATTTCAGGCTTAACAAATTAATATAACCGGAAAAAGTGCACTTTCTTAGATTAAGACTTTAAGCCGATTTTCTTGTAAATTGTATATCAGTTGCGTGAGCGCTGTACTGCTTAAGCCGTAAAACATCAATTTTACTGGTTTGAGCGAAAGTCAAATTATATTGTTATTGCAGAATTGACATAACCGAAAAAATTGCACTTATTTAGATTTAGACTTAAAGCCGATTTTCTTGTAAATTGTATATCAGTTGCGTGAGCATTGTACTGCTTAAGCCGAAAAACATGAATTTTACTGATTTGATCTAAAGTCAAACTTTCATATAATTTCAGGATTAACAAATTTAAATAACCGAAAAAATTGCAATTTCTTAGGTTTAAAATTTAAGTCCATTTTCTTGTAAATTGTATATCAATTGCGGTAGCACTGTACTGCTTAAGCCGCAAAACATCGATTTTACTGATTTGATCTAAGCCGAATTGCTTAAGCCGTAAAACATCAATTTTACTGGTTTGAGCGAAAGTCAAATTATATTGTTATTGCAGAATTGACATAACCGAAAAAATTGCACTTATTTAGATTTAGACTTAAAGCCGATTTTCTTGTAAATTGTATATCAGTTGCGTGAGCATTGTATTGCTTGAGCCGAAAAACATGAATTTTACTGATTTGATCTAAAGTCAAACTTTCATATAATTTCAGGATTAACAAATTTAAATAACCGAAAAAATTGCAATTTCTTAGGTTTAAAATTTAAGTCCATTTTCTTGTAAATTGTATATCAATTGCGGTAGCACTGTACTGCTTAAGCCGCAAAACATCGATTTTACTGATTTGATCTAAAGTCAAACTTTCATATAATTTCAGGATTAACAAATTAATATAACCGAAAAAATTGCACTTTCTTAGATTAGACTTAAAGCCGATTTTCTTGTAAATTGTATATCAGTTGCGTGAGCATTGTACTGCTTAAGCCGAAAAACATGAATTTTACTGATTTGAGCGAAAGTCAAATTATGTTGTTATTGCAGGATTAACAAATTAGTATTACCGCAAAAGTTGCACTTTCTTAGTTTTAGACTGAAAGTCGATTTTCTTGTAAATTGTATATCAGTTGCGGTAGCACTGTACTGCTTAAGCCGCAAAACATCCATTTTACTGATTTGATCTAAAGTCAAACTTTCATATAATTTCAGGCTTAACAAACTAATATAACCGGAAAAAGTGCACTTTCTTAGATTAAGACTTTAAGCCGATTTTCTTGTAAATTGTATATCAGTTGCGTGAGCGCTGTACTGCTTAAGCCGTAAAACATCAATTTTACTGGCTTGAGCGAAAGTCAAATTATATTGTTATTGCAGAATTGACATAACCGAAAAAATTGCACTTTTTTAGATTTAGACTTAAAGCCGATTTTCTTGTAAATTGTATGTTAATTACTTGAGCGCTGTACCGCTTAGGCCGAAAAACATTAATTTTACTGGTTTGAGCGAAAGTCAAATTATATTGTTATTGCAGAATTGACATATTCATATAACCGAAAAAATTGCACTTTCTTAGTTTCAGACTTAAAGTCGATTTTCTTGTAAATTGTATGTAAATTGCGTGAGCAATGTACTGCTTTAGCCGAAAAACATGAATTTTACTGATTTGAGCGAAAGTCAAATTATGCTGTTAATGCAGGATTAACAAATTAATATTACCGCAAAAGTTGCACTTTCTTAGTTGTAGACTTAAAGTCGATTTTCTTGTAAATTGTATGTCAATTGCGGTAGCACTGTACTGCTTAAGCCGCAAAACATCGATTTTACTGATTTGATCTAAAGTCAAACTTTCATATAATTTCAGGATTAACAAATTAATATAACCGAAAAGAGTGCACTTTCTTAGATTAAGACTTAAAGGCGATTTTCTTGTAAATTGTATATCAGTTGCGCGAGCGCTGTACTGCTTAAGCCGAAAACCATCAATTTTACTGATTTGAACGAAAGTCAAATTATGTTGTTATTGCAGGATTAACATATTAATATTACCGCAAAAGTTGCACTTTTTAATTGTAGACTTAAAGTCGATTTTCTTGTAAATTCTATGTCAATTGCAGTAGCACTGAACTGCTTAAGCCGCAAAACATCGATTTTACTGATTTGATCTAAAGTCGAACTTTCATATAATTTCAGGATTAACAAATTAATATTACCGCAAAAGTTGCACTTTCTTAGTTTTAGACTTAAAGTCGATTTTCTTGTAAATTGTATGTCAATTGCGGTAGCACTGTACTGCTTAAGCCGCAAAACATCGATTTTACTGATTTGATCTAAAGTCAAACTTTCATATAATTTCAGGCTTAACAAATTAATATAGCCGGAAAAAGTGCACTTTCTTAGATTAAGACTTTAAGCCGATTTTCTTGTAAATTGTAAATCAGTTGCGTGAGCGCTGTACTGCTTAAGCCGTAAAACATCAATTTTACTGGTTTGAGCGAAAGTCAAATTATATTGTTATTGCAGAATTGACATAACCGAAAAAATTGCACTTTTTTAGATTTAGACTTAAAGCCGATTTTCTTGGAAATTGTATATCAGTTGCGTGAGCATTGTACTGCTTAAGCCGAAAAACATGAATTTTACTGATTTGATCTAAAGTCAAACTTTCATATAATTTCAGGATTAACAAATTAAAATAATCGAAAAAATTGCAATTTCTTAGGTTTAAAATTTAAGTCCATTTTCTTGTAAATTGTATATCAATTGCGGTAGCACTGTACTGCTTAAGCCGCAAAACATCGATTTTACTGATTTGATCTAAAGTCAAACTTTCATATAATTTCAGGATTAACAAATTAATATAACCGAAAAAATTGCACTTTCTTAGATTAGACTTAAAGCCGATTTTCTTGTAAATTTTATATCAATTGCGGTAGCACTGTACTGCTTAAGCCGCAAAACATCTATTTTACTGATTTGATCTAAAGTCAAACTTTCATATAATTTCAGGCTTAACAAATTAATATAGCCGAAAAAATTGCAATTTCTTAGGTTTAAAATTTAAGTCCATTTTCTTGTAAATTGTATATCAATTGCGGTAGCACTGTACTGCTTAAGCCGCAAAACATCGATTTTACTGATTTGATCTAAAGTCAAACTTTCATATAATTTCAGGATTAACAAATTAATATAACCGAAAAAATTGCACTTTCTTAGATTAAGACTTTAAGCCGATTTTCTTGTAAATTGTATATCAGTTGCGTGAGCGCTGTACTGCTTAAGCCGTAAAACATCAATTTTACTGGTTTGAGCGAAAGTCAAATTATATTGTTATTGCAGAATTGACATAACCGAAAAAATTGCACTTTTTTAGATTTAGACTTAAAGCCGATTTTCTTGTAAATTGTATATCAGTTGCGTGAGCATTGTACTGCTTAAGCCGAAAAACATGAATTTTACTGATTTGATCTAAAGTCAAACTTTCATATAATTTCAGGATTAACAAATTAAAATAACCGAAAAAATTGCAATTTCTTAGGTTTAAAATTTAAGTCCATTTTCTTGTAAATTGTATATCAATTGCGGTAGCACTGTACTGCTTAAGCCGCAAAACATCGATTTTACTGATTTGATCTAAAGTCAAACTTTCATATAATTTCAGGATTAACAAATTAATATAACCGAAAAAATTGCACTTTCTTAGATTAGACTTAAAGCCGATTTTCTTGTAAATTGTATATCAGTTGCGTGAGCATTGTACTGCTTAAGCCGAAAAACATGAATTTTACTGATTTGAGCGAAAGTCAAATTATGTTGTTATTGCAGGATTAACAAATTAGTATTACCGCAAAAGTTTCACTTTCTTAGTTTTAGACTTAAAGTCGATTTTCTTGTAAATTGTATATCAATTGCGGTAGCACTGTACTGCTTAAGCCGCAAAACATCCATTTTACTGATTTGATCTAAAGTCAAACTTTCATATAATTTCAGGCTTAACAAATTAATATCACCGGAAAAAGTGCACTTTCTTAGATTAAGACTTTAAGCCGATTTTCTTGTAAATTGTATATCAGTTGCGTGAGCGCTGTACTGCTTAAGCCGTAAAACATCAATTTTACTGGTTTGAGCGAAAGTCAAATTATATTGTTATTGCAGAATTGACATAACCGAAAAAATTGCACTTTTTTAGATTTAGACTTAAAGCCGATTTTCTTGTAAATTGTATGTTAATTACTTGAGCGCTGTACCGCTTAGGCCGAAAAACATTAATTTTACTGGTTTGAGCGAAAGTCAAATTATATTGTTATTGCAGAATTGACATATTCATATAACCGAAAAAATTGCACTTTCTTAGTTTCAGACTTAAAGTCTGTACTGCTTAAGCCGTAAAACATCAATTTTACTGGTTTGAGCGAAAGTCAAATTATATTGTTATTGCAGAATTGACATAACCGAAAAAATTGCACTTTTTTAGATTTAGACTTAAAGCCGATTTTCTTGTAAATTGTATGTTAATTACTTGAGCGCTGTACCGCTTAGGCCGAAAAACATTAATTTTACTGGTTTGAGCGAAAGTCAAATTATATTGTTATTGCAGAATTGACATATTCATATAACCGAAAAAATTGCACTTTCTTAGTTTCAGACTTAAAGTCTGTACTGCTTAAGCCGTAAAACATCAATTTTACTGGTTTGAGCGAAAGTCAAATTATATTGTTATTGCAGAATTGACATATTCATATAACTGAAAAAATTGCACTTTCTTAGTTTCAGACTTAAAGTCGATTTTCTTGTAAATTGTATGTAAATTGCGTGAGCACTGTACTGCTTTAGCCGAAAAACATGAATTTTACTGATTTGAGCGAAAGTCAAATTATGTTGTTATTGCAGGATTAACAAATTAATATTACCGCAAAAGTTGCACTTTCTTAGTTGTAGACTTAAAGTCGATTTTCTTGTAAATTCTATGTCAATTGCGGTAGCACTGTACTGCTTAAGCCGCAAAACATCGATTTTACTGATTTGATCTAAAGTCAAACTTTCATATAGTTTCAGGATTAACAAATTAATATAACCGAAAAGAGTGCACTTTCTTAGATTAAGACTTAAAGGCGATTTTCTTGTAAATTGTATATCAGTTGCGCGAGCGCTGTACTGCTTAAGCCGAAAACCATCAATTTTACTGGTTTGAGCGAAAGTCAAATTATATTGTTATTGCAGAATTGACATATTCATATAACCGAAAAAATTGCACTTTCTTAGTTTCAGACTTAAAGTCTGTACTGCTTAAGCCGTAAAACATTAATTTTACTGTTTTGAGCGAAAGTCAAATTATATTGTTATTGCAGAATTGACATATTCATATAACCGAAAAAATTGCACTTTCTTAGTTTCAGACTTAAAGTCGATTTTCTTGTAAATTGTATGTTAATTGCGTGAGCACTTCACTGCTTTAGCCGAAAAACATGAATTTTACTGATTTGAGCGAAAGTCAAATTATGTTGTTATTGCAGGATTAACAAATTAATATTACCGCAAAAGTTGCACTTTCTTAGTTTTAGACTTAAAGTCGATTTTCTTGTAAATTCTATGTCAATTGCGGTAGCACTGTACTGCTTAAGCCGCAAAACATCGATTTTACTGATTTGATCTAAAGTCAAACTTTCATATAATTTCAGGATTAACAAATTAATATAACCGAAAAGAGTGCACTTTCTTAGATTAAGACTTTAAGGCGATTTTCTTGTAAATTATTATTATTATTATTATTTATTTATTTCCCAATTAAATATACAGTTGAACTACATATTAAACCCTATAGAGACAAAAAACAATTGCCTGTTGATAGGGTAGGGAAAAGATAAACCTAGGCCTATCGTACATGTATAATATTACTATAAGTATATGAATATATGAATGTATAAATGTATAATGTCACTCCCTTTTGAGTGTTTTAAATAGTTTTTCATTTTTAGTTTCTTATAATTAAAACTTTATTTTAAATGACTCTGTGTATCCAATAACCACTGTTTCAATTTAAATTTATTCGGCTTATTTATAACATTGAGGTTCTTATATTCAGTCGGCATTAGATTGTAATATTTCAAAGCTACATAATACGAATTTTTACTATATATTGTTTTGTTGACTTTACACAGTTTTATATTTTTATGCCTTGATCTTCCCTCATAGTTGATATACAATATTTTACATGCATTATAGAAGTACAATAAACTATTTATTACAAAGGTTTGTTTAATGTTTAAAGGTGAATTTTGTCCTAAGTCAAGTTTTTTTAGTATTCTTTGTTGCATGGTCAAAAGTGGCTGAATTACATTTCTGTAAGCACCCCCCCACGCTATGATGCCATAGTTTATTATGCTTTCAAATAATGCATGGTATAACATTTTTAAGGTCTTACTTTCCATGATTTGTTTTAATTTATGAATTATAAATTCGAAATATCTGACTTTTTTAATTACTTCTTTTACATGCATATCCCATTTCATTAGGTAATCGATGTTTATTCCTAGATACTTATAACTGTTCACTCTTTTTATTTCTTTGTTGTTTATATTTAATATTAATTTATCTGGGATATTACGTTTGTTACCACAGAAAGTTATATATACTGTTTTATCAACGTTCAGAGATAGTTGATTATTTCTTAGCCATTTACAAATATTTGATAATCTAATATTCATCTTTGTTTTAACATCATCCCAGTTTTTATCAGTACATAATATAGCAGTGTCGTCCGCATATGAAATGATTGACCCTTTTTCTACATATTTAAATATATCATTAATATACAATACAAAAAATAGTGGACCTAAGATTGTACCTTGAGGCACACCTATTTTTAAATATTTATCACTACTTACACTATCTCTATATCTAGTTGCTTGAGTTCTTTCACTCAGATAATCTTTTATTAAGTCAAGTGCTATCCCTCTTATACCATACTTTTCTAATTTACCTAGTAGTATCTTGTGGTTCACTGTGTCGAACGCTTTGGCTAGGTCTAGGAAAGCTATTGCAGTTTTATTATTTTTATTAAAATTTTCATATATGTAGTTAGTAATATAAGAGTGAGCATCTGCTGTACTTTTGTTCTTTAGGAAACCGTATTGCTTATCTGAGAAAATATTGCACTTCTCCATGAAATCGTATATTCTTTTATGCATCAGCTTTTCGAACAGTTTAGCTATATTAGATATCAAAGAGATCGGTCTATAGTTACTAGGATTATCCTTTTTACCTGCTTTGAAAATCGGTACTATCAGCGCTGATTTCAGGGCTTTTGGCCAAATTCCTTTAGAAATACATAGATTAAAAATGTATTCGAGAGGCTGACTAACCCAGAGATCTAAGTTTTTTATTATCTTAGTACTAATCTCATCTCTTCCACCCGCTTTGCCTTTCATTTTATTTATAGCTTTTAAGATTTCATTCACAGTTATCGGTTGTATAAAAATCGATTTACTATTATGTGGAATGCTATTTGACGCATTGTTTATTATATTTTTATCTAACCCTATATTATTAGCTAATTTGATGCCTACTTCACTAAAAAATTCATTCAATGTATTTGCAATATCTTCCGTAGTCGTTACTATTTTATCGTTTACATTTAGACATTCAATTTTAGTCTCAGTTTTTTCATTTCTACCTAACTTTATATTTAAGTATTGCCACAGTTTTTTACTATTATGCATATTTGAGCTTATTAAATTTTTTTCATATTTTATTTTAGCACATTTAATGACGTTGTTTAGCATTTTACAATATTGATTATATTCTTTTTTAGTATTTACGTTATTCTTATCTAACTTCCATATATTATATAAAGTTTCTTTTTTATTACAAGATATAATTATACCCTTCGTTATCCAGTTTTTTCTTGGAATATCGTCTTTCTTTTTGTTTTTGCCGCTATTTTTTACTATAGCTTTATTTGTTAAATTCTTTATTTCATGTATCAATGTTTCCAAGGCTTGATTTGGATCCTGTATTTCTAATATATTTGTCAAATCAGTACTATGACTTAGTGTATTTAGTTTTTTATAATCTATAGTCTTCTTGTAATTAGTTTTTCTTTTTTCGCTTTCCAATCTATTGATATCAGGATTGGATAATGGTCTGTAAAGATATTCGTATATGTATAAGATTTTATATTCATTATTGACGATTTAACAAATATATTGTCTATACAGGAGCCTTCCATGTTTTTAGAACTAGGTCTGGTAATTCCACTAAAGTAAGGAATATAACCTGCTTCTAATAGATTTGTTAAAAATGTAGTAGAATTATTATCAGATTTCAGTATATCAATATTAAAATCTCCAACTATACAGTGGTTTTTTATTTTTTTACTACGGACTAAATAATTGTAGAAATCTTTAATAAAATTTTCTTTTGTTATATCATGACTTCTGTATAATCCTGATATTTTAATATATGAATCGTTTACAGTTTTAATAGTAGTTGTTAGTATTTTACAGGATCCTATCTCCTCTGTCTTAGTTTCTTGCATCAGAGACGATTTTACGTAGATAACCACTCCATCGGCTTTGTTGATACTTCCTTTATTATAGTATGTTTTATACATGTCTATGTTATATAAATGATGGAACTCTAGATTCCATGTTTCAGAGCATACAATTACATCTGGTTTAATATCCATATTTTTAATCAACACTTCAACATTACTATGGTTAGATTTTAACCCTCTGACATTTAGGTGTATTATATGCATATCACTTGGCAACAATATTTTATTCAACTCTTGCACACTATTCACTTGTCTTTCTATATTATTTGCTCCTTTATATTCACTAAATTCTTCCATTTAAGTCGCTCAATAAAAATTATTTCCTGATTGCGCTTGAGGATAAAATAAGTACTTGACCCGGTATTTTACCTAGATATTTAGGTATTTTTGGTAAAGTAGGGTAATCTGTTTCTTTCATGAGTTTTTGAATTTTATGCTTGATATACTCACAGCCTGATGTATCATTTGGGTGATGATTTGTGCATTTGTTTTGCTTATACTTCTTATTATAGAAGTCACAATTTAGACATTTCAGTGTATTTGAATTACAGGCACTTGTTAGGTGGTCACCAGCACATTTTAGACACTTAGGTTCATTTTTGCATTTTTTGCTGTTGTGGTTGATCTGTCCACATTTGAAACATTGTAAATTGTATATCAGTTGCGCGAGCGCTGTACTGCTTAAGCCGAAAACCATCAATTTTACTGGTTTGAGCGAAAGTCAAATTATATTGTTATTGTAGAATTGACATAACCGAAAAAATTGAACTTTTTTAGATTTAGACTTAAAGCCGATTTTCTTGTATATTGTATGTTAAATACTTGAGCGCTGTTCCGCTTAGGCCGAAACACATCAATTTTACTGATTTGATCTAAAGTCAAACTTTCATTTAATTTCAGGATTAACAAATTAATATAACCGAAAAAATTGCACTTTCTTAGATTAGACTTAAAGCCGATTTTCTTGTAAATTTTATGTCAGTTGCGTGAGCAGTGTACTGCTTAAGCCGAAAAACATGAATTTTACTGATTTGAACGAAAGTCAAATTATGTTGTTATTGCAGGATTAACATATTAATATTACCGCAAAAGTTGCACTTTTTAATTGTAGACTTAAAGTCGATTTTCTTGTAAATTCTATGTCAATTGCAGTAGCACTGAACTGCTTAAGCCGCAAAACATCGATTTTACTGATTTGATCTAAAGTCAAACTTTCATATAATTTCAGGATTAACAAATTAATATTACCGCAAAAGTTGCACTTTCTTAGTTTTAGACTTAAAGTCGATTTTCTTGTAAATTTTATATCAATTGCGGTAGCACTGTACTGCTTAAGCCGCAAAACATCGATTTTACTGATTTGATCTAAAGTCAAACTTTCATATAATTTCAGGATTAACAAATTAATATAACCGAAAAAATTGCACTTTCTTAGATTAGACTTAAAGCCGATTTTCTTGTAAATTTTATATCAATTGCGGTAGCACTGTACTGCTTAAGCCGCAAAACATCGATTTTACTGATTTGATCTAAAGTCAAACTTTCATATAATTTCAGGATTAACAAATTAATATAACCGAAAAAATTGCACTTTCTTAGATTAGACTTAAAGCCGATTTTCTTGTAAATTTTATATCAATTGCGGTAGCACTGTACTGCTTAAGCCGCAAAACATCGATTTTACTGATTTGATCTAAAGTCAAACTTTCATATAATTTCAGGATTAACAAATTAATATAACCGAAAAAATTGCACTTTCTTAGATTAGACTTAAAGCCGATTTTCTTGTAAATTTTATATCAATTGCGGTAGCACTGTACTGCTTAAGCCGCAAAACATCGATTTTACTGATTTGATCTAAAGTCAAACTTTCATATAATTTCAGGATTAACAAATTAATATAACCGAAAAAATTGCACTTTCTTAGATTAAGACTTTAAGCCGATTTTCTTGTAAATTGTATATCAGTTGCGTGAGCGCTGTACTGCTTAAGCCGTAAAACATCAATTTTACTGGTTTGAGCGAAAGTCAAATTATATTGTTATTGCAGAATTGACATAACCGAAAAAATTGCACTTTTTTAGATTTAGACTTAAAGCCGATTTTCTTGTAAATTGTATATCAGTTGCGTGAGCATTGTACTGCTTAAGCCGAAAAACATGAATTTTACTGATTTGATCTAAAGTCAAACTTTCATATAATTTCAGGATTAACAAATTAAAATAACCGAAAAAATTGCAATTTCTTAGGTTTAAAATTTAAGTCCATTTTCTTGTAAATTGTATATCAATTGCGGTAGCACTGTACTGCTTAAGCCGCAAAACATCGATTTTACTGATTTGATCTAAAGTCAAACTTTCATATAATTTCAGGATTAACAAATTAATATAACCGAAAAAATTGCACTTTCTTAGATTAGACTTAAAGCCGATTTTCTTGTAAATTGTATATCAGTTGCGTGAGCATTGTACTGCTTAAGCCGAAAAACATGAATTTTACTGATTTGAGCGAAAGTCAAATTATGTTGTTATTGCAGGATTAACAAATTAGTATTACCGCAAAAGTTTCACTTTCTTAGTTTTAGACTTAAAGTCGATTTTCTTGTAAATTGTATATCAATTGCGGTAGCACTGTACTGCTTAAGCCGCAAAACATCCATTTTACTGATTTGATCTAAAGTCAAACTTTCATATAATTTCAGGCTTAACAAATTAATATCACCGGAAAAAGTGCACTTTCTTAGATTAAGACTTTAAGCCGATTTTCTTGTAAATTGTATATCAGTTGCGTGAGCGCTGTACTGCTTAAGCCGTAAAACATCAATTTTACTGGTTTGAGCGAAAGTCAAATTATATTGTTATTGCAGAATTGACATAACCGAAAAAATTGCACTTTTTTAGATTTAGACTTAAAGCCGATTTTCTTGTAAATTGTATGTTAATTACTTGAGCGCTGTACCGCTTAGGCCGAAAAACATTAATTTTACTGGTTTGAGCGAAAGTCAAATTATATTGTTATTGCAGAATTGACATATTCATATAACCGAAAAAATTGCACTTTCTTAGTTTCAGACTTAAAGTCTGTACTGCTTAAGCCGTAAAACATCAATTTTACTGGTTTGAGCGAAAGTCAAATTATATTGTTGTTGCAGAATTGACATAACCGAAAAAATTGCACTTTTTTAGATTTAGACTTAAAGCCGATTTTCTTGTAAATTGTATGTTAATTACTTGAGCGCTGTACCGCTTAGGCCGAAAAACATTAATTTTATTGGTTTGAGCGAAAGTCAAATTATATTGTTATTGCAGAATTGACATATTCATATAACCGAAAAAATTGCACTTTCTTAGTTTCAGACTTAAAGTCTGTACTGCTTAAGCCGTAAAACATCAATTTTACTGGTTTGAGCGAAAGTCAAATTATATTGTTATTGCAGAATTGACATATTCATATAACTGAAAAAATTGCACTTTCTTAGTTTCAGACTTAAAGTCGATTTTCTTGTAAATTGTATGTAAATTGCGTGAGCACTGTACTGCTTTAGCCGAAAAACATGAATTTTACTGATTTGAGCGAAAGTCAAATTATGTTGTTATTGCAGGATTAACAAATTAATATTACCGCAAAAGTTGCACTTTCTTAGTTGTAGACTTAAAGTCGATTTTCTTGTAAATTCTATGTCAATTGCGGTAGCACTGTACTGCTTAAGCCGCAAAACATCGATTTTACTGATTTGATCTAAAGTCAAACTTTCATATAATTTCAGGATTAACAAATTAATATAACCGAAAAGAGTGCACTTTCTTAGATTAAGACTTAAAGGCGATTTTCTTGTAAATTGTATATCAGTTGCGCGAGCGCTGTACTGCTTAAGCCGAAAACCATCAATTTTACTGGTTTGAGCGAAAGTCAAATTATATTGTTATTGCAGAATTGACATATTCATATAACCGAAAAAATTGCACTTTCTTAGTTTCAGACTTAAAGTCTGTACTGCTTAAGCCGTAAAACATTAATTTTACTGGTTTGAGCGAAAGTCAAATTATATTGTTATTGCAGAATTGACATATTCATATAACCGAAAAAATTGCACTTTCTTAGTTTCAGACTTAAAGTCGATTTTCTTGTAAATTGTATGTTAATTGCGTGAGCACTTCACTGCTTTAGCCGAAAAACATGAATTTTACTGATTTGAGCGAAAGTCAAATTATGTTGTTATTGCAGGATTAACAAATTAATATTACCGCAAAAGTTGCACTTTCTTAGTTTTAGACTTAAAGTCGATTTTCTTGTAAATTCTATGTCAATTGCGGTAGCACTGTACTGCTTTAGCCGCAAAACATCGATTTTACTGATTTGATCTAAAGTCAAACTTTCATATAATTTCAGGATTAACAAATTAATATAACCGAAAAGAGTGCACTTTCTTAGATTAAGACTTTAAGGCGATTTTCTTGTAAATTGTATATCAGTTGCGCGAGCGCTGTACTGCTTAAGCCGAAAACCATCAATTTTACTGGTTTGAGCGAAAGTCAAATTATATTGTTATTGTAGAATTGACATAACCGAAAAAATTGCACTTTTTTAGATTTAGACTTAAAGCCGATTTTCTTGTAAATTGTATGTTAAATACTTGAGCGCTGTACCGCTTAGGCCGAAACACATCAATTTTACTGATTTGATCTAAAGTCAAACTTTCATTTAATTTCAGGATTAACAAATTAATATAACCGAAAAAATTGCACTTTCTTAGATTAGACTTAAAGCCGATTTTCTTGTAAATTTTATGTCAGTTGCGTGAGCAGTGTACTGCTTAAGCCGAAAAACATGAATTTTACTGATTTGAACGAAAGTCAAATTATGTTGTTATTGCAGGATTAACATATTAATATTACCGCAAAAGTTGCACTTTTTAATTGTAGACTTAAAGTCGATTTTCTTGTAAATTCTATGTCAATTGCAGTAGCACTGAACTGCTTAAGCCGCAAAACATCGATTTTACTGATTTGATCTAAAGTCAAACTTTCATATAATTTCAGGATTAACAAATTAATATTACCGCAAAAGTTGCACTTTCTTAGTTTTAGACTTAAAGTCGATTTTCTTGTAAATTGTATGTCAATTGCGGTAGCACTGTACTGCTTAAGCCGCAAAACATCGATTTTACTGATTTGATCTAAAGTCAAACTTTCATATAATTTCAGGATTAACAAATTAATATAACCGAAAAAATTGCACTTTCTTAGATTAGACTTAAAGCCGATTTTCTTGTAAATTTTATATCAATTGCGGTAGCACTGTACTGCTTAAGCCGCAAAACATCTATTTTACTGATTTGATCTAAAGTCAAACTTTCATATAATTTCAGGCTTAACAAATTAATATAGCCGGAAAAAGTGCACTTTCTTAGATTAAGACTTTAAGCCGATTTTCTTGTAAATTGTATATCAGTTGCGTGAGCGCTGTACTGCTTAAGCCGTAAAACATCAATTTTACTGGTTTGAGCGAAAGTCAAATTATATTGTTATTGCAGAATTAACAAATTAGTATTACCGCAAAAGTTGCACTTTCTTAGTTTTAGACTTAAAGTCGATTTTCTTGTAAATTGTATATCAGTTGCGTGAGCATTGTACTGCTTAAGCCGAAAAACATGAATTTTACTGATTTGAGCGAAAGTCAAATTATGTTGTTATTGCAGGATTAACAAATTAGTATTACCGCAAAAGTTGCACTTTCTTAGTTTTAGACTTAAAGTCGATTTTCTTGTAAATTGTATGTAAATTGCGTGAGCACTGTACTGCTTTAGCCGAAAAACATGAATTTTACTGATTTGAGCGAAAGTCAAATTATGTTGTTATTGCAGGATTAACAAATTAATATTACCGCAAAAGTTGCACTTTCTTAGTTGTAGACTTAAAGTCGATTTTCTTGTAAATTGTATGTCAATTGCGGTAGCACTGTACTGCTTAAGCCGCAAAACATCGATTTTACTGATTTGATCTAAAGTCAAACTTTTATATAATTTCAGGATTAACAAATTTAAATAACCGAAAAAATTGCAATTTCTTAGGTTTAAAATTTAAGTCCATTTTCTTGTAAATTGTATATCAATTGCGGTAGCACTGTACTGCTTAGGCCGCAAAACATCGATTTTACTGATTTGATCTAAAGTCAAACTTTCATATAATTTCAGGATTAACAAATTAATATAACCGAAAAAATTGCACTTTCTTAGATTAGACTTAAAGCCGATTTTCTTGTAAATTGTATATCAGTTGCGTGAGCATTGTACTGCTTAAGCCGAAAAACATGAATTTTACTGATTTGAGCGAAAGTCAAATTATGTTGTTATTGCAGGATTAACAAATTAGTATTACCGCAAAAGTTGCACTTTCTTAGTTTTAGACTTAAAGTCGATTTTCTTGTAAATTGTATATCAATTGCGGTAGCACTGTACTGCTTAAGCCGCAAAACATCCATTTTACTGATTTGATCTAAAGTCAAACTTTCATATAATTTCAGGCTTAACAAATTAATATAACCGGAAAAAGTGCAGTTTCTTAGATTAAGACTTAAAGCCGATTTTCTTGTAAATTGTATGTTAATTGCGGTAGCACTGTACTGCTTAAGCCGAAAAACATGAATTTTACTGATTTGAGCGAAAGTCAAATTATATTGTTATTGCAGGATTAACAAATTAATATTACCGAAAAAGTTGCACTTTCTTAGTTTTAGACTTAAAGTCGATTTTCTTGTAAATTTTATGTCAATTGCGGTAGCACTGTACTGCTTAGGCCGCAAAACATCGATTTTACTGATTTGATCTAAAGTCAAACTTTCATATAATTTCAGGATTAACAAATTAATATAACCGAAAAAATTGCACTTTCTTAGATTAGACTTAAAGCCGATTTTCTTGTAAATTGTATATCAGTTGCGTGAGCGCTGTACTGCTTAAGCCGTAAAACATCAATTTTACTGGTTTGAGCGAAAGTCAAATTATATTGTTATTGCAGAATTGACATAACCGAAAAAATTGCACTTTTTTAGATTTAGACTTAATGCCGATTTTCTTGTAAATTGTATGTCAATTGCGGTAGCACTGTACTGCTTAAGCCGCAAAACATCCATTTTACTGATTTGATCTAAAGTCAAACTTTCATATAATTTCAGGCTTAACAAATTTAAATAACCGAAAAAATTGCAATTTCTTAGGTTTAAAATTTAAGTCCATTTTCTTGTAAATTGTATATCAATTGCGGTAGCACTGTACTGCTTAGGCCGCAAAACATCGATTTTACTGATTTGATCTAAAGTCAAACTTTCATATAATTTCAGGATTAACAAATTAATATAACCGAAAAAATTGCACTTTCTTAGATTAGACTTAAAGCCGATTTTCTTGTAAATTGTATATCAGTTGCGTGAGCGCTGTACTGCTTAAGCCGTAAAACATCAATTTTACTGGTTTGAGCGAAAGTCAAATTATATTGTTATTGCAGAATTGACATAACCGAAAAAATTGCACTTTTTTAGATTTAGACTTAATGCCGATTTTCTTGTAAATTGTATGTTAATTACTTGAGCGCTGTACCGCTTAGGCCGAAAAACATTAATTTTACTGGTTTGAGCGAAAGTCAAATTATATTGTTATTGCAGAATTAACATATTCATATAACCGAAAAAATTGTACTTTCTTAGTTTCAGACTTAAAGTCTGTACTGCTTAAGCCGTAAAACATCAATTTTACTGGTTTGAGCGAAAGTCAAATTATATTGTTATTGCAGAATTGACATAACCGAAAAAATTGCACTTTTTTAGATTTAGACTTAAAGCCGATTTTCTTGTAAATTGTATGTTAATTGCGGTAGCACTGTACTGCTTAAGCCGAAAAACATGAATTTTACTGATTTGAGCGAAAGTCAAATTATATTGTTATTGCAGGATTAACAAATTAATATTACCGAAAAAGTTGCACTTTCTTAGTTTTAGACTTAAAGTCGATTTTCTTGTAAATTTTATGTCAATTGCGGTAGCACTGTACTGCTTAAGCCGCAAAACATCGATTTTACTGATTTGATCTAAAGTCAAACTTTCATATAATTTCAGGATTAACAAATTAATATAACCAGAAAAATTGCACTTGTGCATGAGCACTGTACCGCTTAAGCCGAAAAACATCAATTTTACTGGTTTGAGCGAAAGTCAAATTATATTGTTATTGCAGAATTGACATATTCATATAACTGAAAAAATTGCACTTTCTTAGTTTCAGACTTAAAGTCGATTTTCTTGTAAATTGTATGTAAATTGCGTGAGCACTGTACTGCTTTAGCCGAAAAACATGAATTTTACTGATTTGAGCGAAAGTCAAATTATGTTGTTATTGCAGGATTAACAAATTAATATTACCGCAAAAGTTGCACTTTCTTAGTTGTAGACTTAAAGTCGATTTTCTTGTAAATTCTATGTCAATTGCGGTAGCACTGTACTGCTTAAGCCGCAAAACATCGATTTTACTGATTTGATCTAAAGTCAAACTTTCATATAATTTCAGGATTAACAAATTAATATAACCGAAAAGAGTGCACTTTCTTAGATTAAGACTTAAAGGCGATTTTCTTGTAAATTGTATATCAGTTGCGCGAGCGCTGTACTGCTTAAACCGAAAACCATCAATTTTACTGGTTTGAGCGAAAGTCAAATTATATTGTTATTGCAGAATTGACATATTCATATAACCGAAAAAATTGCACTTTCTTAGTTTTAGACTTAAAGTCTGTACTGCTTAAGCCGTAAAACATTAATTTTACTGGTTTGAGCGAAAGTCAAATTATATTGTTATTGCAGAATTGACATATTCATATAACCGAAAAAATTGCACTTTCTTAGATTAGACTTAAAGCCGATTTTCTTGTAAATTTTATGTCAGTTGCGTGAGCAGTGTACTGCTTAAGCCGAAAAACATGAATTTTACTGATTTGAACGAAAGTCAAATTATGTTGTTATTGCAGGATTAACATATTAATATTACCGCAAAAGTTGCACTTTTTAATTGTAGACTTAAAGTCGATTTTCTTGTAAATTTTATGTCAGTTGCGTGAGCAGTGTACTGCTTAAGCCGCAAAACATCGATTTTACTGATTTGATCTAAAGTCAAACTTTCATATAATTTCAGGATTAACAAATTAATATTACCGCAAAAGTTGCACTTTCTTAGTTTTAGACTTAAAGTCGATTTTCTTGTAAATTGTATGTCAATTGCGGTAGCACTGTACTGCTTAAGCCGCAAAACATCGATTTTACTGATTTGATCTAAAGTCAAACTTTCATATAATTTCAGGATTAACAAATTAATATAACCGAAAAAATTGCACTTTCTTAGATTAGACTTAAAGCCGATTTTCTTGTAAATTTTATATCAATTGCGGTAGCACTGTACTGCTTAAGCCGCAAAACATCTATTTTACTGATTTGATCTAAAGTCAAACTTTCATATAATTTCAGGCTTAACAAATTAATATAGCCGGAAAAAGTGCACTTTCTTAGATTAAGACTTTAAGCCGATTTTCTTGTAAATTGTATATCAGTTGCGTGAGCGCTGTACTGCTTAAGCCGTAAAACATCAATTTTACTGGTTTGAGCGAAAGTCAAATTATATTGTTATTGCAGAATTAACAAATTAGTATTACCGCAAAAGTTGCACTTTCTTAGTTTTAGACTTAAAGTCGATTTTCTTGTAAATTGTATATCAGTTGCGTGAGCATTGTACTGCTTAAGCCGAAAAACATGAATTTTACTGATTTGAGCGAAAGTCAAATTATGTTGTTATTGCAGGATTAACAAATTAGTATTACCGCAAAAGTTGCACTTTCTTAGTTTTAGACTTAAAGTCGATTTTCTTGTAAATTGTATGTAAATTGCGTGAGCACTGTACTGCTTTAGCCGAAAAACATGAATTTTACTGATTTGAGCGAAAGTCAAATTATGTTGTTATTGCAGGATTAACAAATTAATATTACCGCAAAAGTTGCACTTTCTTAGTTGTAGACTTAAAGTCGATTTTCTTGTAAATTGTATGTCAATTGCGGTAGCACTGTACTGCTTAAGCCGCAAAACATCGATTTTACTGATTTGATCTAAAGTCAAACTTTTATATAATTTCAGGATTAACAAATTTAAATAACCGAAAAAATTGCAATTTCTTAGGTTTAAAATTTAAGTCCATTTTCTTGTAAATTGTATATCAATTGCGGTAGCACTGTACTGCTTAGGCCGCAAAACATCGATTTTACTGATTTGATCTAAAGTCAAACTTTCATATAATTTCAGGATTAACAAATTAATATAACCGAAAAAATTGCACTTTCTTAGATTAGACTTAAAGCCGATTTTCTTGTAAATTGTATATCAGTTGCGTGAGCATTGTACTGCTTAAGCCGAAAAACATGAATTTTACTGATTTGAGCGAAAGTCAAATTATGTTGTTATTGCAGGATTAACAAATTAGTATTACCGCAAAAGTTGCACTTTCTTAGTTTTAGACTTAAAGTCGATTTTCTTGTAAATTGTATATCAATTGCGGTAGCACTGTACTGCTTAAGCCGCAAAACATCCATTTTACTGATTTGATCTAAAGTCAAACTTTCATATAATTTCAGGCTTAACAAATTAATATAACCGGAAAAAGTGCACTTTCTTAGATTAAGACTTAAAGGCGATTTTCTTGTAAATTGTATATCAGTTGCGTGAGCGCTGTACTGCTTAAGCCGTAAAACATCAATTTTACTGGTTTGAGCGAAAGTCAAATTATATTGTTATTGCAGAATTGACATAACCGAAAAAATTGCACTTTTTTAGATTTAGACTTAATGCCGATTTTCTTGTAAATTGTATGTTAATTACTTGAGCGCTGTACCGCTTAGGCCGAAAAACATTAATTTTACTGGTTTGAGCGAAAGTCAAATTATATTGTTATTGCAGAATTGACATATTCATATAACCGAAAAAATTGCACTTTCTTAGTTTCAGACTTAAAGTCTGTACTGCTTAAGCCGTAAAACATCAATTTTACTGGTTTGAGCGAAAGTCAAATTATATTGTTATTGCAGAATTGACATAACCGAAAAAATTGCACTTTTTTAGATTTAGACTTAAAGCCGATTTTCTTGTAAATTGTATGTTAATTGCGGTAGCACTGTACTGCTTAAGCCGAAAAACATGAATTTTACTGATTTGAGCGAAAGTCAAATTATATTGTTATTGCAGGATTAACAAATTAATATTACCGAAAAAGTTGCACTTTCTTAGTTTTAGACTTAAAGTCGATTTTCTTGTAAATTTTATGTCAATTGCGGTAGCACTGTACTGCTTAAGCCGCAAAACATCAATTTTACTGGTTTGAGCGAAAGTCAAATTATATTGTTATTGCAGAATTGACATATTCATATAACCGAAAAAATTGCACTTTCTTAGTTTTAGACTTAAAGTCAATTTTCTTTTAAATTGTATGTCAATTGCATGAGCACTGTACCGCTTAAGCCGAAAAACATCAATTTTACTGGTTTGAGCGAAAGTCAAATTATATTGTTATTGCAGAATTGACATATTCATATAACTGAAAAAATTGCACTTTCTTAGTTTCAGACTTAAAGTCGATTTTCTTGTAAATTGTATGTAAATTGCGTGAGCACTGTACTGCTTTAGCCGAAAAACATGAATTTTACTGATTTGAGCGAAAGTCAAATTATATTGTTATTGCAGAATTGACATATTCATATAACTGAAAAAATTGCACTTTCTTAGTTTCAGACTTAAAGTCGATTTTCTTGTAAATTGTATGTAAATTGCGTGAGCACTGTACTGCTTTAGCCGAAAAACATGAATTTTACTGATTTGAGCGAAAGTCAAATTATGTTGTTATTGCAGGATTAACAAATTAATATTACCGCAAAAGTTGCACTTTCTTAGTTGTAGACTTAAAGTCGATTTTCTTGTAAATTCTATGTCAATTGCGGTAGCACTGTACTGCTTAAGCCGCAAAACATCGATTTTACTGATTTGATCTAAAGTCAAACTTTCATATAATTTCAGGATTAACAAATTAATATAACCAGAAAAATTGCACTTTCTTAGATTTAGACTTAAAGCCGATTTTCTTGTATATTGTATATCAGTTGCGTGAGCACTGTACTGCCTAAGCCGAAAAACATCAATTTTACTGGTTTGAGCGAAAGTCAAATTATATTGTTATTGCAGAATTGACATATTCATATAACCGAAAAAATTGCACTTTCTTAGTTTTAGACTTAAAGTCAATTTTCTTTTAAATTGTATGTCAATTGCATGAGCACTGTACCGCTTAAGCCGAAAAACATCAATTTTACTGGTTTGAGCGAAAGTCAAATTATATTGTTATTGCAGAATTGACATATTCATATAACTGAAAAAATTGCACTTTCTTAGTTTCAGACTTAAAGTCGATTTTCTTGTAAATTGTATGTAAATTGCGTGAGCACTGTACTGCTTTAGCCGAAAAACATGAATTTTACTGATTTGAGCGAAAGTCAAATTATGTTGTTATTGCAGGATTAACAAATTAATATTACCGCAAAAGTTGCACTTTCTTAGTTGTAGACTTAAAGTCGATTTTCTTGTAAATTCTATGTCAATTGCGGTAGCACTGTACTGCTTAAGCCGCAAAACATCGATTTTACTGATTTGATCTAAAGTCAAACTTTCATATAATTTCAGGATTAACAAATTAATATAACCGAAAAGAGTGCACTTTCTTAGATTAAGACTTAAAGGCGATTTTCTTGTAAATTGTATATCAGTTGCGCGAGCGCTGTACTGCTTAAACCGAAAACCATCAATTTTACTGGTTTGAGCGAAAGTCAAATTATATTGTTATTGCAGAATTGACATATTCATATAACCGAAAAAATTGCACTTTCTTAGTTTCAGACTTAAAGTCTGTACTGCTTAAGCCGTAAAACATTAATTTTACTGGTTTGAGCGAAAGTCAAATTATATTGTTATTGCAGAATTGACATATTCATATAACCGAAAAAATTGCACTTTCTTAGTTTCAGACTTAAAGTCGATTTTCTTGTAAATTGTATGTAAATTGCGTGAGCACTTTACTGCTTTAGCCGAAAAACATGAATTTTACTGATTTGAGCGAAAGTCAAATTATGTTGTTATTGCAGGATTAACAAATTAATATTACCGCAAAAGTTGCACTTTCTTAGTTGTAGACTTAAAGTCGATTTTCTTGTAAATTCTATGTCAATTGCGGTAGCACTGTACTGCTTAAGCCGCAAAACATCGATTTTACTGATTTGATCTAAAGTCAAACTTTCATATAATTTCAGGATTAACAAATTAATATAACCGAAAAGAGTGCACTTTCTTAGATTAAGACTTAAAGGCGATTTTCTTGTAAATTGTATATCAGTTGCGCGAGCGCTGTACTGCTTAAACCGAAAACCATCAATTTTACTGGTTTGAGCGAAAGTCAAATTATATTGTTATTGCAGAATTGACATATTCATATAACCGAAAAAATTACACTTTCTTAGTTTCAGACTTAAAGTCTGTACTGCTTAAGCCGTAAAACATTAATTTTACTGGTTTGAGCGAAAGTCAAATTATATTGTTATTGCAGAATTGACATATTCATATAACCGAAAAAATTGCACTTTCTTAGTTTCAGACTTAAAGTCGATTTTCTTGTAAATTGTATGTAAATTGCGTGAGCACTTTACTGCTTTAGCCGAAAAACATGAATTTTACTGATTTGAGCGAAAGTCAAATTATGTTGTTATTGCAGGATTAACAAATTAATATTACCGCAAAAGTTGCACTTTCTTAGTTGTAGACTTAAAGTCGATTTTCTTGTAAATTCTATGTCAATTGCGGTAGCACTGTACTACTTAAGCCGCAAAACATCGATTTTACTGATTTGATCTAAAGTCAAATTTTCATATAATTTCAGGATTAACAAATTAATATAACCGAAAAGAGTGCACTTTCTTAGATTAAGACTTTAAGGCGATTTTCTTGTAAATTGTATATCAGTTGCGCGAGCGCTGTACTGCTTAAGCCGAAAACCATCAATTTTACTGGTTTGAGCGAAAGTCAAATTATATTGTTATTGTAGAATTGACATAACCGAAAAAATTGCACTTTTTTAGATTTAGACTTAAAGCCGATTTTCTTGTAAATTGTATGTTAAATACTTGAGCGCTGTACCGCTTAGGCCGAAACACATCAATTTTACTGATTTGATCTAAAGTCAAACTTTAATTTAATTTCAGGATTAACAAATTAATATAACCGAAAAAATTGCACTTTCTTAGATTAGACTTAAAGCCGATTTTCTTGTAAATTTTATGTCAGTTGCGTGAGCAGTGTACTGCTTAAGCCGAAAAACATGAATTTTACTGATTTGAACGAAAGTCAAATTATGTTGTTATTGCAGGATTAACATATTAATATTACCGCAAAAGTTGCACTTTTTAATTGTAGACTTAAAGTCGATTTTCTTGTAAATTCTATGTCAATTGCAGTAGCACTGAACTGCTTAAGCCGCAAAACATCGATTTTACTGATTTGATCTAAAGTCAAACTTTCATATAATTTCAGGATTAACAAATTAATATTACCGCAAAAGTTGCACTTTCTTAGTTTTAGACTTAAAGTCGATTTTCTTGTAAATTGTATGTCAATTGCGGTAGCACTGTACTGCTTAAGCCGCAAAACATCGATTTTACTGATTTGATCTAAAGTCAAACTTTCATATAATTTCAGGATTAACAAATTAATATAACTGAAAAAATTGCACTTTCTTAGATTAGACTTAAAGCCGATTTTCTTGTAAATTTTATATCAATTGCGGTAGCACTGTACTGCTTAAGCCGCAAAACATCTATTTTACTGATTTGATCTAAAGTCAAACTTTCATATAATTTCAGGCTTAACAAATTAATATAGCCGGAAAAAGTGCACTTTCTTAGATTAAGACTTTAAGCCGATTTTCTTGTAAATTGTATATCAGTTGCGTGAGCGCTGTACTGCTTAAGCCGTAAAACATCAATTTTACTGGTTTGAGCGAAAGTCAAATTATATTGTTATTGCAGAATTGACATAGCCGAAAAAATTGCACTTTTTTAGATTTAGACTTAAAGCCGATTTTCTTGTAAATTGTATATCAGTTGCGTGAGCATTGTACTGCTTAAGCCGAAAAACATGAATTTTACTGATTTGATCTAAAGTCAAACTTTCATATAATTTCAGGATTAACAAATTTAAATAACCGAAAAAATTGCAATTTCTTAGGTTTAAAATTTAAGTCCATTTTCTTGTAAATTGTATATCAATTGCGGTAGCACTGTACTGCTTAAGCCGCAAAACATCGATTTTACTGATTTGATCTAAAGTCAAACTTTCATATAATTTCAGGATTAACAAATTAATATAACCGAAAAAATTGCACTTTCTTAGATTAGACTTAAAGCCGATTTTCTTGTAAATTGTATATCAGTTGCGTGAGCATTGTACTGCTTAAGCCGAAAAACATGAATTTTACTGATTTGAGCGAAAGTCAAATTATGTTGTTATTGCAGGATTAACAAATTAGTATTACCGCAAAAGTTGCACTTTCTTAGTTTTAGACTTAAAGTCGATTTTCTTGTAAATTGTATATCAATTGCGGTAGCACTGTACTGCTTAAGCCGCAAAACATCCATTTTACTGATTTGATCTAAAGTCAAACTTTCATATAATTTCAGGCTTAACAAATTAATATAACCGGAAAAAGTGCACTTTCTTAGATTAAGACTTTAAGCCGATTTTCTTGTAAATTGTATATCAGTTGCGTGAGCGCTGTACTGCTTAAGCCGTAAAACATCAATTTTACTGGTTTGAGCGAAAGTCAAATTATATTGTTATTGCAGAATTGACATAACCGAAAAAATTGCACTTTTTTAGATTTAGACTTAAAGCCGATTTTCTTGTAAATTGTATGTTAATTACTTGAGCGCTGTACCGCTTAGGCCGAAAAACATTAATTTTACTGGTTTGAGCGAAAGTCAAATTATATTGTTATTGCAGAATTGACATATTCATATAACCGAAAAAATTGCACTTTCTTAGTTTCAGACTTAAAGTCTGTACTGCTTAAGCCGTAAAACATCAATTTTACTGGTTTGAGCGAAAGTCAAATTATATTGTTATTGCAGAATTGACATAACCGAAAAAATTGCACTTTTTTAGATTTAGACTTAAAGCCGATTTTCTTGTAAATTGTATGTTAATTACTTGAGCGCTGTACCGCTTAGGCCGAAAAACATTAATTTTACTGGTTTGAGCGAAAGTCAAATTATATTGTTATTGCAGAATTGACATATTCATATAACCGAAAAAATTGCACTTTCTTAGTTTCAGACTTGAAGTCTGTACTGCTTAAGCCGTAAAACATCAATTTTACTGGTTTGAGCGAAAGTCAAATTATATTGTTATTGCAGAATTGACATATTCATATAACCGAAAAAATTGCACATTCTTAGTTTCAGACTTAAAGTCGATTTTCTTGTAAATTGTATGTAAATTGCGTGAGCACTGTACTGCTTTAGCCGAAAAACATGAATTTTACCGATTTGAGCGAAAGTCAAATTATGTTGTTATTGCAGGATTAACAAATTAATATTACCGCAAAAGTTGCACTTTCTTAGTTGTAGACTTAAAGTCGATTTCCTTGTAAATTCTATGTCAATTGCGGTAGCACTGTACTGCTTAAGCCGCAAAACATCGATTTTACTGATTTGATCTAAAGTCAAACTTTCATATAATTTCAGGATTAACAAATTAATATAACCGAAAAGAGTGCACTTTCTTAGATTAAGACTTAAAGGCGATTTTCTTGTAAATTGTATATCAGTTGCGCGAGCGCTGTACTGCTTAAGCCGAAAACCATCAATTTTACTGGTTTGAGCGAAAGTCAAATTATATTGTTATTGCAGAATTGACATATTCATATAACCGAAAAAATTGCACTTTCTTAGTTTCAGACTTAAAGTCTGTACTGCTTAAGCCGTAAAACATTAATTTTACTGGTTTGAGCGAAAGTCAAATTATATTGTTATTGCAGAATTGACATATTCATATAACCGAAAAAATTGCACTTTCTTAGTTTCAGACTTAAAGTCGATTTTCTTGTAAATTGTATGTAAATTGCGTGAGCACTTTACTGCTTTAGCCGAAAAACATGAATTTTACTGATTTGAGCGAAAGTCAAATTATGTTGTTATTGCAGGATTAACAAATTAATATTACCGCAAAAGTTGCACTTTCTTAGTTGTAGACTTAAAGTCGATTTTCTTGTAAATTCTATGTCAATTGCGGTAGCACTGTACTGCTTAAGCCGCAAAACATCGATTTTACTGATTTGATCTAAAGTCAAACTTTCATATAATTTCAGGATTAACAAATTAATATAACCGAAAAGAGTGCACTTTCTTAGATTAAGACTTAAAGGCGATTTTTTTGTAAATTGTATATCAGTTGCGCGAGCGCTGTACTGCTTAAGCCGTAAAACATTAATTTTACTGGTTTGAGCGAAAGTCAAATTATATTGTTATTGCAGAATTGACATATTCATATAACCGAAAAAATTGCACATTCTTAGTTTCAGACTTAAAGTCGATTTTCTTGTAAATTGTATGTAAATTGCGTGAGCACTGTACTGCTTTAGCCGAAAAACATGAATTTTACTGATTTGAGCGAAAGTCAAATTATATTGTTATTGCAGGATTAACAAATTAATATTACCGCAAAAGTTGCACTTTCTTAGTTGTAGACTTAAAGTCGATTTCCTTGTAAATTCTATGTCAATTGCGGTAGCACTGTACTGCTTAAGCCGCAAAACATCGATTTTACTGATTTGATCTAAAGTCAAACTTTCATATAATTTCAGGATTAACAAATTAATATAACCGAAAAGAGTGCACTTTCTTAGATTAAGACTTAAAGGCGATTTTCTTGTAAATTGTATATCAGTTGCGCGAGCGCTGTACTGCTTAAGCCGAAAACCATCAATTCTACTGGTTTGAGCGAAAGTCAAATTATATTGTTATTGCAGAATTGACATATTCATATAACCGAAAAAATTGCACTTTCTTAGTTTCAGACTTAAAGTCTGTACTGCTTAAGCCGTAAAACATTAATTTTACTGGTTTGAGCGAAAGTCAAATTATATTGTTATTGCAGAATTGACATATTCATATAACCGAAAAAATTGCACTTTCTTAGTTTCAGACTTAAAGTCGATTTTCTTGTAAATTGTATGTAAATTGCGTGAGCACTTTACTGCTTTAGCCGAAAAACATGAATTTTACTGATTTGAGCGAAAGTCAAATTATGTTGTTATTGCAGGATTAACAAATTAATATTACCGCAAAAGTTGCACTTTCTTAGTTGTAGACTTAAAGTCGATTTTCTTGTAAATTCTATGTCAATTGCGGTAGCACTGTACTGCTTAAGCCGCAAAACATCGATTTTACTGATTTGATCTAAAGTCAAACTTTCATATAATTTCAGGATTAACAAATTAATATAACCGAAAAGAGTGCACTTTCTTAGATTAAGACTTAAAGGCGATTTTTTTGTAAATTGTATATCAGTTGCGCGAGCGCTGTACTGCTTAAGCCGAAAACCATCAATTTTACTGGTTTGAGCGAAAGTCAAATTATATTGTTATTGTAGAATTGACATAACCGAAAAAATTGCACTTTTTTAGATTTAGACTTAAAGCCGATTTTCTTGTAAATTGTATGTTAAATACTTGAGCGCTGTACCGCTTAGGCCGAAACACATCAATTTTACTGATTTGATATAAAGTCAAACTTTCATTTAATTTCAGGATTAACAAATTAATATAACCGAAAAAATTGCACTTTCTTAGATTAGACTTAAAGCCTATTTTCTTGTAAATTTTATGTCAGTTGCGTGAGCAGTGTACTGCTTAAGCCGAAAAACATGAATTTTACTGATTTGAACGAAAGTCAAATTATGTTGTTATTGCAGGATTAACATATTAATATTACCGCAAAAGTTGCACTTTTTAATTGTAGACTTAAAGTCGATTTTCTTGTAAATTCTATGTCAATTGCAGTAGCACTGAACTGCTTAAGCCGCAAAACATCGATTTTACTGATTTGATCTAAAGTCAAACTTTCATATAATTTCAGGATTAACAAATTAATATTACCGCAAAAGTTGCACTTTCTTAGTTTTAGACTTAAAGTCGATTTTCTTGTAAATTGTATGTCAATTGCGGTAGCACTGTACTGCTTAAGCCGCAAAACATCTATTTTACTGATTTGATCTAAAGTCAAACTTTCATATAATTTCAGGATTAACAAATTAATATTACCGCAAAAGTTGCACTTTCTTAGTTTTAGACTTAAAGTCGATTTTCTTGTAAATTCTATGTCAATTGCAGTAGCACTGAACTGCTTAAGCCGCAAAACATCGATTTTACTGATTTGATCTAAAGTCAAACTTTCATATAATTTCAGGATTAAAAAATTAATATAACCGAAAAAATTGCACTTTCTTAGATTAGACTTAAAGCCGATTTTCTTGTAAATTTTATATCAATTGCGGTAGCACTGTACCGCTTAAGCCGCAAAACATCTATTTTACTGATTTGATCTAAAGTCAAACTTTCATATAATTTCAGGCTTAACAAATTAATATAGCCGGAAAAAGTGCACTTTCTTAGATAAAGACTTTAAGCCGATTTTCTTGTAAATTGTATATCAGTTGCGTGAGCGCTGTACTGCTTAAGCCGTAAAACATCAATTTTACTGGTTTGAGCGAAAGTCAAATTATATTGTTATTGCAGAATTGACATAACCGAAAAAATTGCACTTTTTTAGATTTAGACTTAAAGCCGATTTTCTTGTAAATTGTATATCAGTTGCGTGAGCATTGTACTGCTTAAGCCGAAAAACATGAATTTTACTGATTTGATCTAAAGTCAAACTTTCATATAATTTCAGGATTAACAAATTAAAATAACCGAAAAAATTGCAATTTCTTAGGTTTAAAATTTAAGTCCATTTTCTTGTAAATTGTATATCAATTGCGGTAGCACTGTACTGCTTAAGCCGCAAAACATCGATTTTACTGATTTGATCTAAAGTCAAACTTTCATATAATTTCAGGATTAACAAATTAATATAACCGAAAAAATTGCACTTTCTTAGATTAGACTTAAAGCCGATTTTCTTGTAAATTGTATATCAGTTGCGTGAGCATTGTACTGCTTAAGCCGAAAAACATGAATTTTATTGATTTGAGCGAAAGTCAAATTATGTTGTTATTGCAGGATTAACAAATTAGTATTACCGCAAAAGTTGCACTTTCTTAGTTTTAGACTTAAAGTCGATTTTCTTGTAAATTGTATATCAATTGCGGTAGCACTGTACTGCTTAAGCCGCAAAACATCCATTTTACTGATTTGATCTAAAGTCAAACTTTCATATAATTTCAGGCTTAACAAATTAATATAACCGGAAAAAGTGCACTTTCTTAGATTAAGACTTTAAGCCGATTTTCTTGTAAATTGTATATCAGTTGCGTGAGCGCTGTACTGCTTAAGCCGAAAAACATCAATTTTACTGGTTTGAGCGAAAGTCAAATTATATTGTTATTGTAGAATTGACATAACCGAAAAAATTGCACTTTTTTAGATTTAGACTTAAAGCCGATTTTCTTGTAAATTGTATGTTAAATACTTGAGCGCTGTACCGCTTAGGCCGAAACACATCAATTTTACTGATTTGATCTAAAGTCAAACTTTCATATAATTTCAGGATTAACAAATTAATATAACCGAAAAAATTGCACTTTCTTAGATTAGACTTAAAGCCGATTTTCTTGTAAATTTTATATCAATTGCGGTAGCACTGTACTGCTTAAGCCGCAAAACATCTATTTTACTGATTTGATCTAAAGTCAAACTTTCATATAATTTCAGGCTTAACAAATTAATATAGCCGGAAAAAGTGCACTTTCTTAGATTAAGACTTTAAGCCGATTTTCTTGTAAATTGTATATCAGTTGCGTGAGCGCTGTACTGCTTAAGCCGTAAAACATCAATTTTACTGGTTTGAGCGAAAGTCAAATTATATTGTTATTGCAGAATTGACATAACCGAAAAAATTGCACTTTTTTAGATTTAGACTTAAAGCCGATTTTCTTGTAAATTGTATATCAGTTGCGTGAGCATTGTACTGCTTAAGCCGAAAAACATGAATTTTACTGATTTGATCTAAAGTCAAACTTTCATATAATTTCAGGATTAACAAATTAATATAACCGAAAAAATTGCACTTTCTTAGATTAGACTTAAAGCCGATTTTCTTGTAAATTTTATATCAATTGCGGTAGCACTGTACTGCTTAAGCCGCAAAACATCGATTTTACTGATTTGATCTAAAGTCAAACTTTCATATAATTTCAGGATTAACAAATTAATATAACCGAAAAAATTGCACTTTCTTAGATTAGACTTAAAGCCGATTTTCTTGTAAATTTTATATCAATTGCGGTAGCACTGTACTGCTTAAGCCGTAAAACATCAATTTTACTGGTTTGAGCGAAAGTCAAATTATATTGTTATTGCAGAATTGACATAACCGAAAAAATTGCACTTTTTTAGATTTAGACTTAAAGCCGATTTTCTTGTAAATTGTATATCAGTTGCGTGAGCATTGTACTGCTTAAGCCGAAAAACATGAATTTTACTGGTTTGAGCGAAAGTCAAATTATATTGTTATTGCAGAATTGACATAACCGAAAAAATTGCACTTTTTTAGATTTAGACTTAAAGCCGATTTTCTTGTAAATTGTATGTTAAATACTTGAGCGCTGTACCGCTTAGGCCGAAACACATCAATTTTACTGATTTGATCTAAAGTCAAACTTTCATTTAATTTCAGGATTAACAAATTAATATAACCGAAAAAATTGCACTTTCTTAGATTAGACTTAAAGCCGATTTTCTTGTAAATTTTATGTCAGTTGCGTGAGCAGTGTACTGCTTAAGCCGAAAAACATGAATTTTACTGATTTGAGCGAAAGGCAAATTATGTTGTTATTGCAGGATTAACAAATTAATATTACCGCAAAAGTTGCACTTTCTTAGTTGTAGACTTAAAGTCGATTTTCTTGTAAATTGTATGTCAATTGCGGTAGCACTGTACTGCTTAAGCCGCAAAACATCGATTTTACTGATTTGATCTAAAGTCAAACTTTCATATAATTTCAGGATTAACAAATTAATATAACCGAAAAAATTGCACTTTCTTAGATTAGACTTAAAGCCGATTTTCTTGTAAATTTTATATCAATTGCGGTAGCACTGTACTGCTTAAGCCGCAAAACATCTATTTTACTGATTTGATCTAAAGTCAAACTTTCATATAATTTCAGGCTTAACAAATTAATATAGCCGGAAAAAGTGCACTTTCTTAGATTAAGACTTTAAGCCGATTTTCTTGTAAATTGTATATCAGTTGCGTGAGCGCTGTACTGCTTAAGCCGTAAAACATCAATTTTACTGGTTTGAGCGAAAGTCAAATTATATTGTTATTGCAGAATTGACATAACCGAAAAAATTGCACTTTTTTAGATTTAGACTTAAAGCCGATTTTCTTGTAAATTGTATATCAGTTGCGTGAGCATTGTACTGCTTAAGCCGAAAAACATGAATTTTACTGATTTGATCTAAAGTCAAACTTTCATATAATTTCAGGATTAACAAATTTAAATAACCGAAAAAATTGCAATTTCTTAGGTTTAAATTTAAGTCCATTTTCTTGTAAATTGTATATCAATTGCGGTAGCACTGTACTGCTTAAGCCGCAAAACATCGATTTTACTGATTTGATCTAAAGTCAAACTTTCATATAATTTCAGGATTAACAAATTAATATAACCGAAAAAATTGCACTTTCTTAGATTAGACTTAAAGCCGATTTTCTTGTAAATTGTATATCAGTTGCGTGAGCATTGTACTGCTTAAGCCGAAAAACATGAATTTTACTGATTTGAGCGAAAGTCAAATTATGTTGTTATTGCAGGATTAACAAATTAGTATTACCGCAAAAGTTGCACTTTCTTAGTTTTAGACTTAAAGTCGATTTTCTTGTAAATTGTATATCAATTGCGGTAGCACTGTACTGCTTAAGCCGCAAAACATCCATTTTACTGATTTGATCTAAAGTCAAACTTTCATATAATTTCAGGCTTAACAAATTAATATAACCGGAAAAAGTGCACTTTCTTAGATTAAGACTTTAAGCCGATTTTCTTGTAAATTGTATATCAGTTGCGTGAGCGCTGTACTGCTTAAGCCGTAAAACATCAATTTTACTGGTTTGAGCGAAAGTCAAATTATATTGTTATTGCAGAATTGACATAACCGAAAAAATTGCACTTTTTTAGATTTAGACTTAAAGCCGATTTTCTTGTAAATTGTATGTTAATTACTTGAGCGCTGTACCGCTTAGGCCGAAAAACATTAATTTTACTGGTTTGAGCGAAAGTCAAATTATATTGTTATTGCAGAATTGACATATTCATATAACCGAAAAAATTGCACTTTCTTAGTTTCAGACTTAAAGTCTGTACTGCTTAAGCCGTAAAACATCAATTTTACTGGTTTGAGCGAAAGTCAAATTATTATGTTATTGCAGAATTGACATATTCATATAACCGAAAAAATTGCACTTTCTTAGTTTCAGACTTAAAGTCGATTTTCTTGTAAATTGTATGTAAATTGCGTGAGCACTGTACTGCTTTAGCCGAAAAACATGAATTTTACTGATTTGAGCGAAAGTCAAATTATGTTGTTATTGCAGGATTAACAAATTAATATTACCGCAAAAGTTGCACTTTCTTAGTTGTAGACTTAAAGTCGATTTCCTTGTAAATTCTATGTCAATTGCGGTAGCACTGTACTGCTTAAGCCGCAAAACATCGATTTTACTGATTTGATCTAAAGTCAAACTTTCATATAATTTCAGGATTAACAAATTAATATAACCGAAAAGAGTGCTCTTTCTTAGATTAAGACTTAAAGGCGATTTTCTTGTAAATTGTATATCAGTTGCGCGAGCGCTGTACTGCTTAAGCCGAAAACCATCAATTTTACTGGTTTGAGCGAAAGTCAAATTATATTGTTATTGCAGAATTGACATATTCATATAACCGAAAAAAGTGCACTTTCTTAGTTTCAGACTTAAAGTCTGTACTGCTTAAGCCGAAAACCATCAATTTTACTGGTTTGAGCGAAAGTCAAATTATATTGTTATTGTAGAATTGACATAACCGAAAAAATTGCACTTTTTTAGATTTAGACTTAAAGCCGATTTTCTTGTAAATTGTATGTTAAATACTTGAGCGCTGTACCGCTTAGGCCGAAACACATCAATTTTACTGATTTGATCTAAAGTCAAACTTTCATTTAATTTCAGGATTAACAAATTAATATAACCGAAAAGAGTGCACTTTCTTAGATTAAGACTTAAAGGCGATTTTCTTGTAAATTGTATATCAGTTGCGCGAGCGCTGTACTGCTTAAGCCGAAAACCATCAATTTTACTGGTTTGAGCGAAAGTCAAATTATATTGTTATTGCAGAATTGACATATTCATATAACCGAAAAAAGTGCACTTTCTTAGTTTCAGACTTAAAGTCTGTACTGCTTAAGCCGAAAACCATCAATTTTACTGGTTTGAGCGAAAGTCAAATTATATTGTTATTGTAGAATTGACATAACCGAAAAAATTGCACTTTTTTAGATTTAGACTTAAAGCCGATTTTCTTGTTAATTGTATGTTAAATACTTGAGCGCTGTACCGCTTAGGCCGAAACACATCAATTTTACTGGTTTGAGCGAAAGTCAAATTATATTGTTATTGCAGAATTGACATATTCATATAACCGAAAAAATTGCACTTTCTTAGTTTCAGACTTAAAGTCTGTACTGCTTAAGCCGAAAACCATCAATTTTACTGGTTTGAGCGAAAGTCAAATTATATTGTTATTGTAGAATTGACATAACCGAAAAAATTGCACTTTTTTAGATTTAGACTTAAAGCCGATTTTCTTGTAAATTGTATGTTAAATACTTGAGCGCTGTACCGCTTAGGCCGAAACACATCAATTTTACTGATTTGATCTAAAGTCAAACTTTCATTTAATTTCAGGATTAACAAATTAATATAACCGAAAAAATTGCACTTTCTTAGATTAAGACTTAAAGGCGATTTTCTTGTAAATTTTATGTCAATTGCGGTAGCGCTGTACTGCTTAAGCCGAAAACCATCAATTTTACTGGTTTGAGCGAAAGTCAAATTATATTGTTATTGCAGAATTGACATATTCATATAACCGAAAAAAGTGCACTTTCTTAGTTTCAGACTTAAAGTCTGTACTGCTTAAGCCGTAAAACATTAATTTTACTGGTTTGAGCGAAAGTCAAATTATATTGTTATTGCAGAATTGACATATTCATATAACCGAAAAAATTGCACTTTCTTAGTTTTAGACTTAAAGTCGATTTTCTTGTAAATTTTATGTCAGTTGCGTGAGCAGTGTACTGCTTAAGCCGAAAAACATGAATTTTACTGATTTGAACGAAAGTCAAATTATGTTGTTATTGCAGGATTAACATATTAATATTACCGCAAAAGTTGCACTTTTTAATTGTAGACTTAAAGTCGATTTTCTTGTAAATTCTATGTCAATTGCAGTAGCACTGAACTGCTTAAGCCGCAAAACATCGATTTTACTGATTTGATCTAAAGTCAAACTTTAATATAATTTCAGGATTAACAAATTAATATTACCGCAAAAGTTGCACTTTCTTAGTTTTAGACTTAAAGTCGATTTTCTTGTAAATTGTATGTCAATTGCGGTAGCACTGTACTGCTTAAGCCGCAAAACATCGATTTTACTGATTTGATCTAAAGTCAAACTTTCATATAATTTCAGGATTAACAAATTAATATAACCGAAAAAATTGCACTTTCTTAGATTAGACTTAAAGCCGATTTTCTTGTAAATTTTATATCAATTGCGGTAGCACTGTACTGCTTAAGCCGCAAAACATCTATTTTACTGATTTGATCTAAAGTCAAACTTTCATATAATTTCAGGCTTAACAAATTAATATAGCCAGAAAAAGTGCACTTTCTTAGATTAAGACTTTAAGCCGATTTTCTTGTAAATTGTATATCAGTTGCGTGAGCGCTGTACTGCTTAAGCCGTAAAACATCAATTTTACTGGTTTGAGCGAAAGTCAAATTATATTGTTATTGCAGAATTGACATAACCGAAAAAATTGCACTTTTTTAGATTTAGACTTAAAGCCGATTTTCTTGTAAATTGTATATCAGTTGCGTGAGCATTGTACTGCTTAAGCCGAAAAACATGAATTTTACTGATTTGATCTAAAGTCAAACTTTCATATAATTTCAGGCTTAACAAATTAATATAACCGGAAAAAGTGCACTTTCTTAGATTAAGACTTTAAGCCGATTTTCTTGTAAATTGTATATCAGTTGCGTGAGCGCTGTACTGCTTAAGCCGTAAAACATCAATTTTACTGGTTTGAGCGAAAGTCAAATTATATTGTTATTGCAGAATTGACATAACCGAAAAAATTGCACTTTTTTAGATTTAGACTTAAAGCCGATTTTCTTGTAAATTGTATGTTAATTACTTGAGCGCTGTACCGCTTAGGCCGAAAAACATTAATTTTACTGGTTTGAGCGAAAGTCAAATTATATTGTTATTGCAGAATTGACATATTCATATAACCGAAAAAATTGCACTTTCTTAGTTTCAGACTTAAAGTCTGTACTGCTTAAGCCGTAAAACATCAATTTTACTGGTTTGAGCGAAAGTCAAATTATATTGTTATTGCAGAATTGACATAACCGAAAAAAGTGCACTTTTTTAGATTTAGACTTAAAGCCGATTTTCTTGTAAATTGTATGTTAATTACTTGAGCGCTGTACCGCTTAGGCCGAAAAACATTAATTTTACTGGTTTGAGCGAAAGTCAAATTATATTGTTATTGCAGAATTGACATATTCATATAACCGAAAAAATTGCACTTTCTTAGTTTCAGACTTAAAGTCTGTACTGCTTAAGCCGTAAAACATCAATTTTACTGGTTTGAGCGAAAGTCAAATTATATTGTTATTGCAGAATTGACATATTCATATAACCGAAAAAATTGCACATTCTTAGTTTCAGACTTAAAGTCGATTTTCTTGTAAATTGTATGTAAATTGCGTGAGCACTGTACTGCTTTAGCCGAAAAACATGAATTTTACTGATTTGAGCGAAAGTCAAATTATGTTGTTATTGCAGGATTAACAAATTAATATTACCGCAAAAGTTGCACTTTCTTAGTTGTAGACTTAAAGTCGATTTCCTTGTAAATTCTATGTCAATTGCGGTAGCACTGTACTGCTTAAGCCGCAAAACATCGATTTTACTGATTTGATCTAAAGTCAAACTTTCATATAATTTCAGGATTAACAAATTAATATAACCGAAAAGAGTGCACTTTTTTAGATTAGACTTAAAGGCGATTTTCTTGTAAATTGTATATCAGTTGCGCGAGCGCTGTACTGCTTAAGCCGAAAACCATCAATTTTACTGGTTTGAGCGAAAGTCAAATTATATTGTTATTGCAGAATTGACATATTCATATAACCGAAAAAATTGCACTTTCTTAGTTTCAGACTTAAAGTCTGTACTGCTTAAGCCGTAAAACATTAATTTTACTGGTTTGAGCGAAAGTCAAATTATATTGTTATTGCAGAATTGACATATTCATATAACCGAAAAAATTGCACTTTCTTAGTTTCAGACTTAAAGTCGATTTTCTTGTAAATTGTATGTAAATTGCGTGAGCACTTTACTGCTTTAGCCGAAAAACATGAATTTTACTGATTTGAGCGAAAGTCAAATTATGTTGTTATTGCAGGATTAACAAATTAATATTACCGCAAAAGTTGCACTTTCTTAGTTGTAGACTTAAAGTCGATTTTCTTGTAAATTCTATGTCAATTGCGGTAGCACTGTACTGCTTAAGCCGCAAAACATCGATTTTACTGATTTGATCTAAAGTCAAACTTTCATATAATTTCAGGATTAACAAATTAATATAACCGAAAAGAGTGCACTTTCTTAGATTAAGACTTAAAGGCGATTTTTTTGTAAATTTTATATCAGTTGCGCGAGCGCTGTACTGCTTAAGCCGAAAACCATCAATTTTACTGGTTTGAGCGAAAGTCAAATTATATTGTTATTGTAGAATTGACATAACCGAAAAAATTGCACTTTTTTAGATTTAGACTTAAAGCCGATTTTCTTGTAAATTGTATGTTAAATACTTGAGCGCTGTACCGCTTAGGCCGAAACACATCAATTTTACTGATTTGATCTAAAGTCAAACTTTCATTTAATTTCAGGATTAACAAATTAATATAACCGAAAAAATTGCACTTTCTTAGATTAGACTTAAAGCCGATTTTCTTGTAAATTTTATGTCAGTTGCGTGAGCAGTGTACTGCTTAAGCCGAAAAACATGAATTTTACTGATTTGAACGAAAGTCAAATTATGTTGTTATTGCAGGATTAACATATTAATATTACCGCAAAAGTTGCACTTTTTAATTGTAGACTTAAAGTCGATTTTCTTGTAAATTCTATGTCAATTGCAGTAGCACTGAACTGCTTAAGCCGCAAAACATCGATTTTACTGATTTGATCTAAAGTCAAACTTTCATATAATTTCAGGATTAACAAATTAATATTACCGCAAAAGTTGCACTTTCTTAGTTTTAGACTTAAAGTCGATTTTCTTGTAAATTGTATGTCAATTGCGGTAGCACTGTACTGCTTAAGCCGCAAAACATCGATTTTACTGATTTGATCTAAAGTCAAACTTTCATATAATTTCAGGATTAAAAAATTAATATAACCGAAAAAATTGCACTTTCTTAGATTAGACTTAAAGCCGATTTTCTTGTAAATTTTATATCAATTGCGGTAGCACTGTACCGCTTAAGCCGCAAAACATCTATTTTACTGATTTGATCTAAAGTCAAACTTTCATATAATTTCAGGCTTAACAAATTAATATAGCCGGAAAAAGTGCACTTTCTTAGATAAAGACTTTAAGCCGATTTTCTTGTAAATTGTATATCAGTTGCGTGAGCGCTGTACTGCTTAAGCCGTAAAACATCAATTTTACTGGTTTGAGCGAAAGTCAAATTATATTCTTATTGCAGAATTGACATAACCGAAAAAATTGCACTTTTTTAGATTTAGACTTAAAGCCGATTTTCTTGTAAATTGTATGTTAATTACTTGAGCGCTGTACCGCTTAGGCCGAAAAACATTAATTTTACTGGTTTGAGCGAAAGTCAAATTATATTGTTATTGCAGAATTGACATATTCATATAACCGAAAAAATTGCACTTTCTTAGTTTCAGACTTAAAGTCTGTACTGCTTAAGCCGTAAAACATCAATTTTACTGGTTTGAGCGAAAGTCAAATTATATTGTTATTGCAGAATTGACATAACCGAAAAAATTGCACTTTTTTAGATTTAGACTTAAAGCCGATTTTCTTGTAAATTGTATGTTAATTACTTGAGCGCTGTACCGCTTAGGCCGAAAAACATTAATTTTACTGGTTTGAGCGAAAGTCAAATTATATTGTTATTGCAGAATTGACATATTCATATAACCGAAAAAATTGCACTTTCTTAGTTTCAGACTTAAAGTCTGTACTGCTTAAGCCGTAAAACATCAATTTTACTGGTTTGAGCGAAAGTCAAATTATATTGTTATTGCAGAATTGACATATTCATATAACCGAAAAAATTGCACATTCTTAGTTTCAGACTTAAAGTCGATTTTCTTGTAAATTGTATGTAAATTGCGTGAGCACTGTACTGCTTTAGCCGAAAAACATGAATTTTACTGATTTGAGCGAAAGTCAAATTATGTTGTTATTGCAGGATTAACAAATTAATATTACCGCAAAAGTTGCACTTTCTTAGTTGTAGACTTAAAGTCGATTTCCTTGTAAATTCTATGTCAATTGCGGTAGCACTGTACTGCTTAAGCCGCAAAACATCGATTTTACTGATTTGATCTAAAGTCAAACTTTCATATAATTTCAGGATTAACAAATTAATATAACCGAAAAGAGCGCACTTTTTTAGATTAGACTTAAAGGCGATTTTCTTGTAAATTGTATATCAGTTGCGCGAGCGCTGTACTGCTTAAGCCGAAAACCATCAATTTTACTGGTTTGAGCGAAAGTCAAATTATATTGTTATTGCAGAATTGACATATTCATATAACCGAAAAAATTGCACTTTTTTAGTTTCAGACTTAAAGTCTGTACTGCTTAAGCCGTAAAACATTAATTTTACTGGTTTGAGCGAAAGTCAAATTATATTGTTATTGCAGAATTGACATATTCATATAACCGAAAAAATTGCACTTTCTTAGTTTCAGACTTAAAGCCGATTTTCTTGTAAATTGTATGTAAATTGCGTGAGCACTTTACTGCTTTAGCCGAAAAACATGAATTTTACTGATTTGAGCGAAAGTCAAATTATGTTGTTATTGCAGGATTAACAAATTAATATTACCGCAAAAGTTGCACTTTCTTAGTTGTAGACTTAAAGTCGATTTTCTTGTAAATTCTATGTCAATTGCAGTAGCACTGAACTGCTTAAGCCGCAAAACATCGATTTTACTGATTTGATCTAAAGTCAAACTTGCATATAATTTCAGGATTAACAAATTAATATTACCGCAAAAGTTGCACTTTCTTAGTTGTAGACTTAAAGTCGATTTTCTTGTAAATTCTATGTCAATTGCGGTAGCACTGTACTGCTTAAGCCGCAAAACATCGATTTTACTGATTTGATCTAAAGTCAAACTTTCATATAATTTCAGGATTAACAAATTAATATAACCGAAAAGAGTGCACTCTTAGATTAAGACTTAAAGGCGATTTTTTTGTAAATTGTATATCAGTTGCGCGAGCGCTGTACTGCTTAAGCCGAAAACCATCAATTTTACTGGTTTGAGCGAAAGTCAAATTATATTGTTATTGTAGAATTGACATAACCGAAAAAATTGCACTTTTTTAGATTTAGACTTAAAGCCGATTTTCTTGTAAATTGTATGTTAAATACTTGAGCGCTGTACCGCTTAGGCCGAAACACATCAATTTTACTGATTTGATCTAAAGTCAAACTTTCATTTAATTTCAGGATTAACAAATTAATATAACCGAAAAAATTGCACTTTCTTAGATTAGACTTAAAGCCGATTTTCTTGTAAATTTTATGTCAGTTGCGTGAGCAGTGTACTGCTTAAGCCGAAAAACATGAATTTTACTGATTTGAACGAAAGTCAAATTATGTTGTTATTGCAGGATTAACATATTAATATTACCGCAAAAGTTGCACTTTTTAATTGTAGACTTAAAGTCGATTTTCTTGTAAATTCTATGTCAATTGCAGTAGCACTGAACTGCTTAAGCCGCAAAACATCGATTTTACTGATTTGATCTAAAGTCAAACTTTCATATAATTTCAGGATTAACAAATTAATATTACCGCAAAAGTTGCACTTTCTTAGTTTTAGACTTAAAGTCGATTTTCTTGTAAATTGTATGTCAATTGCGGTAGCACTGTACTGCTTAAGCCGCAAAACATCCATTTTACTGATTTGATCTAAAGTCAAACTTTCATATAATTTCAGGCTTAACAAATTAATATAACCGGAAAAAGTGCACTTTCTTAGATTAAGACTTAAAGGCGATTTTCTTGTAAATTGTATATCAGTTGCGTGAGCGCTGTACTGCTTAAGCCGAAAAACATCAATTTTACTGGTTTGAGCGAAAGTCAAATTATATTGTTATTGTAGAATTGACATAACCGAAAAATTGCACTTTTTTAGATTAGACTTAAAGCCGATTTTCTTGTAAATTGTATATCAGTTGCGTGAGCATTGTGCTGCTTAAGCCGAAAAACATGAATTTTACTGATTTGAGCGAAAGTCAAATTATGTTGTTATTGCAGGATTAACAAATTAGTATTACCGGTAAAGTTGCACTTTCTTAGTTTTAGACTTAAAGTCGATTTTCTTGTAAATTGTATATCAATTGCGGTAGCACTGTACTGCTTAAGCCGCAAAACATCCATTTTACTGATTTGATCTAAAGTCAAACTTTCATATAATTTCAGGCTTAACAAATTAATATAACCGGAAAAAGTGCACTTTCTTAGATTAAGACTTAAAGGCGATTTTCTTGTAAATTGTATATCAGTTGCGTGAGCGCTGTACCGCTTAGGCCGAAAAACATTAATTTTACTGGTTTGAGCGAAAGTCAAATTATATTGTTATTGCAGAATTGACATATTCATATAAGCGAAAAAATTGCACTTTCTTAGTTTCAGACTTAAAGTCTGTACTGCTTAAGCCGTAAAACATCAATTTTACTGGTTTGAGCGAAAGTCAAATTATATTGTTATTGCAGAATTGACATAACCGAAAAAATTGCACTTTTTTAGATTTAGACTTAAAGCCGATTTTCTTGTAAATTGTATGTTTAATACTTGAGCGCTGTACCGCTTAGGCCGAAACACATCAATTTTACTGATTTGATCTAAAGTCAAACTTTCATATAATTTCAGGATTAACAAATTAATGTAACCGAAAAAATTGCACTTTCTTAGATTAGACTTAAAGCCGATTTTCTTGTAAATTTTATGTCAGTTGCGTGAGCAGTGTACTGCTTAAGCCGAAAAACATGAATTTTACTGATTTGAGCGAAAGTCAAATTATGTTGTTATTGCAGGATTAACAAATTAGTATTACCGCAAAAGTTGCACTTTCTTAGTTTTAGACTTAAAGTCGATTTTCTTGTAAATTGTATATCAATTGCGGTAGCACTGTACTGCTTAAGCCGCAAAACATCCATTTTACTGATTTGATCTAAAGTCAAACTTTCATATAATTTCAGGCTTAACAAATTAATATAACCGGAAAAAGTGCACTTTCTTAGATTAAGACTTTAAGCCGATTTTCTTGTAAATTGTATATCAGTTGCGTGAGCGCTGTACTGCTTAAGCCGTAAAACATCAATTTTACTGGTTTGAACGAAAGTCAAATTATATTGTTATTGTAGAATTGACATATTCATATAACCGAAAAAATTGCACTTTCTTAGTTTCAGACTTAAAGTCTGTACTGCTTAAGCCGTAAAACATCAATTTTACTGGTTTGAGCGAAAGTCAAATTATATTGTTATTGCAGAATTGACATAACCGAAAAAATTGCACTTTTTTAGATTTAGACTTAAAGTCGATTTTCTTGTAAATTGTATGTCAATTGCGTGAGCACTGTACTGCTTTAGCCGAAAAACATGAATTTTACTGATTTGAGCGAAAGTCAAATTATGTTGTTATTGCAGGATTAACAAATTAATATTACCGCAAAAGTTGCACTTTCTTAGTTGTAGACTTAAAGTCGATTTTCTTGTAAATTCTATGTCAATTGCGGTAGCACTGTACTGCTTAAGCCGCAAAACATCGATTTTACTGATTTGATCTAAAGTCAAACTTTCATATAATTTCAGGATTAACAAATTAATATAACCGAAAAGAGTGCACTTTCTTAGATTAAGACTTAAAGGCGATTTTCTTGTAAATTGTATATCAGTTGCGTGAGCGCTGTACTGCTTAAGCCGAAAAACATCAATTTTACTGGTTTGAGCGAAAGTCAAATTATATTGTTATTGTAGAATTGACATAACCGAAAAAATTGCACTTATTTAGATTTAGACTTAAAGCCGATTTTCTTGTAAATTGTATGTTTAATACTTGAGCGCTGTACCGCTTAGGCCGAAACACATCAATTTTACTGATTTGATCTAAAGTCAAACTTTCATATAATTTCAGGATTAACAAATTAATGTAACCGAAAAAATTGCACTTTCTTAGATTAGACTTAAAGCCGATTTTCTTGTAAATTTTATGTCAGTTGCGTGAGCAGTGTACTGCTTAAGCCGAAAACCATGAATTTTACTTATTTGAGCGAAAGTCAAATTATGTTGTTATTGCAGGATTAACAAATTAGTATTACCGCAAAAGTTGCACTTTCTTAGTTTTAGACTTAAAGTCGATTTTCTTGTAAATTGTATATCAATTGCGGTAGCACTGTACTGCTTAAGCCGCAAAACATCCATTTTACTGATTTGATCTAAAGTCAAACTTTCATATAATTTCAGGCTTAACAAATTAATATAACCGGAAAAAGTGCACTTTCTTAGATTAAGACTTTAAGCCGATTTTCTTGTAAATTGTATATCAGTTGCGTGAGCGCTGTACTGCTTAAGCCGTAAAACATCAATTTTACTGGTTTGAGCGAAAGTCAAATTATATTGTTATTGCAGAATTGACATAACCGAAAAAATTGCACTTTTTTAGATTTAGACTTAAAGCCGATTTTCTTGTAAATTGTATGTTAATTACTTGAGCGCTGTACCGCTTAGGCCGAAAAACATTAATTTTACTGGTTTAAGCGAAAGTCAAATTATATTGTTATTGCAGAATTGACATATTCATATAACCGAAAAAATTGCACTTTCTTAGTTTCAGACTTAAAGTCGATTTTCTTGTAAATTGTATGTCAATTGCGTGAGCACTGTACTACTTTAGCCGAAAAACATGAATTTTACTGATTTGAGCGAAAGTCAAATTATGTTGTTATTGCAGGATTAACAAATTAATATTACCGCAAAAGTTGCACTTTCTTAGTTGTAGACTTAAAGTCGATTTTCTTGTAAATTCTATGTCAATTGCGGTAGCACTGTACTGCTTAAGCCGTAAAACATCGATTTTACTGATTTGATCTAAAGTCAAACTTTCATATAATTTCAGGATTAACAAATTAATATAACCGAAAAGAGTGCACTTTCTTAGATTAAGACTTAAAGGCGATTTTCTTGCAAATTGTATATCAGTTGCGTGAGCGCTGTACTGCTTAAGCCGAAAAACATCAATTTAACTGGTTTGAGCGAAAGTCAAATTATATTGTTATTGTAGAATTGACATAACCGAAAAAATTGCACTTTTTTAGATTTCGACTTAAAGCCGATTTTCTTGTAAATTGTATGTTAAATACTTGAGCGCTGTACCGCTTAGGCCGAAACACATCAATTTTACTGATTTGATCTAAAGTCAAGCTTTCATATAATTTCAGGATTAACAAATTAATGCAACCGAAAAAATTGCACTTTCTTAGATTAGACTTAAACCCGATTTTCTTGTAAATTTTATGTCAGTTGCGTGAGCAGTGTACTGCTTAAGCCCAAAAACATGAATTTTACTGATTTGAACGAAAGTCAAATTATGTTGTTATTGCAGGATTAACAAATTAATATTACCGCAAAAGTTGCACTTTTTAATTGTAGACTTAAAGTCGATTTTCTTGTAAATTCTATGTCAATTGCAGTAGCACTGAACTGCTTAAGCCGCAAAACATCAATTTTACTGATTTGATCTAAAGTCAAACTTTCATATAATTTCAGGATTAACAAATTAATATTAACGCAAAAGTTGCACTTTCTTAGTTTTAGACTTAAAGTCGATTTTCTTGTAAATTGTATGTCAATTGCGGTAGCACTGTACTGCTTAAGCCGCAAAACATCGATTTTACTGATTTGATCTAAAGTCAAACTTTCATATAATTTCAGGATTAACAAATTAATATAACCGAAAAAATTGCACTTTCTTAGATTAGACTTAAAGCCGATTTTCCTGTAAATTTTATATCAATTGCGGTAGCACTGTACTGCTTAAGCCGCAAAACATCTATTTTACTGATTTGATCTAAAGTCAAACTTTCATATAATTTCAGGCTTAACAAATTAATATAGCCGGAAAAAGTGCACTTTCTTAGATTAGACTTAAAGCCGATTTTCTTGTAAATTGTATGTCAATTGCGTGAGCAGTGTACTGCTTAAGCCGAAAAACATGAATTTTACTGATTTGAGCGAAAGTCAAATTATGTTGTTATTGCAGGATTAACAAATTAGTATTACCGCAAAAGTTGCACTTTCTTAGTTTTAAACTTAAAGTCGATTTTCTTGTAAATTGTATATCAATTGCGGTAGCACTGTACCGCTTAGGCCGAAACACATCAATTTTACTGATTTGATCTAAAGTCAAGCTTTCATATAATTTCAGGATTAACAAATTAATGCAACCGAAAAAATTGCACTTTTTTAGATTTAGACTTAAAGCCGATTTTCTTGTAAATTGTATGTTTAATACTTGAGCGCTGTACCGCTTAGGCCGACACACATCAATTTTACTGATTTGATCTAAAGTCAAACTTTCATATAATTTCAGGATTAACAAATTAATGTAACCGAAAAAATTGCACTTTCTTAGATTAGACTTAAAGCCGATTTTCTTGTAAATTTTATGTCAGTTGCGTGAGCAGTGTACTGCTTAAGCCGAAAAACATGAATTTTACTGATTTGAGCGAAAGTCAAATTATGTTGTTATTGCAGGATTAACAAATTAGTATTACCGCAAAAGTTGCACTTTCTTAGTTTTAAACTTAAAGTCGATTTTCTTGTAAATTGTATATCAATTGCAGTAGCACTGAACTGCTTAAGCCGCAAAACATCGATTTTACTGATTTGATCTAAAGTCAAGCTTTCATATAATTTCAGGATTAACAAATTAATGCAACCGAAAAAATTGCACTTTCTTAGATTAGACTTAAAGCCGATTTTCTTGTAAATTTTATGTCAGTTGCGTGAGCAGTGTACTGCTTAAGCCCAAAAACATGAATTTTACTGATTTGAACGAAAGTCAAATTATGTTGTTATTGCAGGATTAACAAATTAATATTACCGCAAAAGTTGCACTTTTTAATTGTAGACTTAAAGTCGATTTTCTTGTAAATTCTATGTCAATTGCAGTAGCACTGAACTGCTTAAGCCGCAAAACATCGATTTTACTGATTTGATCTAAAGTCAAGCTTTCATATAATTTCAGGATTAACAAATTAATGCAACCGAAAAAATTGGACTTTTTTAGATTTAGACTTAAAGCCGATTTTCTTGTAAATTTTATGTCAGTTGCGTGAGCAGTGTACTGCTTAAGCCCAAAAACATGAATTTTACTGATTTGAACGAAAGTCAAATTATGTTGTTATTGCAGGATTAACAAATTAATATTACCGCAAAAGTTGCACTTTTTAATTGTAGACTTAAAGTCGATTTTCTTGTAAATTCTATGTCAATTGCAGTAGCACTGAACTGCTTAAGCCGCAAAACATCGATTTTACTGATTTGATCTAAAGTCAAGCTTTCATATAATTTCAGGATTAACAAATTAATGCAACCGAAAAAATTGCACTTTTTTAGATTTAGACTTAAAGCCGATTTTCTTGTAAATTGTATGTTTAATACTTGAGCGCTGTACCGCTTAGGCCGACACACATCAATTTTACTGATTTGATCTAAAGTCAAACTTTCATATAATTTCAGGATTAACAAATTAATGTAACCGAAAAAATTGCACTTTCTTAGATTAGACTTAAAGCCGATTTTCTTGTAAATTGTATGTTTAATACTTGAGCGCTGTACCGCTTAGGCCGACACACATCAATTTTACTGATTTGATCTAAAGTCAAACTTTCATATAATTTCAGGATTAACAAATTAATGTAACCGAAAAAATTGCACTTTCTTAGATTAGACTTAAAGCCGATTTTCTTGTAAATTTTATGTCAGTTGCGTGAGCAGTGTACTGCTTAAGCCGAAAAACATGAATTTTACTGATTTGAGCGAAAGTCAAATTATGTTGTTATTGCAGGATTAACAAATTAGTATTACCGCAAAAGTTGCACTTTCTTAGTTTTAAACTTAAAGTCGATTTTCTTGTAAATTGTATATCAATTGCGGTAGCACTGTACCGCTTAGGCCGAAACACATCAATTTTACTGATTTGATCTAAAGTCAAACTTTCATATAATTTCAGGATTAACAAATTAATGTAACCGAAAAAATTGCACTTTCTTAGATTAGACTTAAAGCCGATTTTCTTGTAAATTTTATGTCAGTTGCGTGAGCAGTGTACTGCTTAAGCCGAAAAACATGAATTTTACTGATTTGAGCGAAAGTCAAATTATGTTGTTATTGCAGGATTAACAAATTAGTATTACCGCAAAAGTTGCACTTTCTTAGTTTTAAACTTAAAGTCGATTTTCTTGTAAATTGTATATCAATTGCAGTAGCACTGAACTGCTTAAGCCGCAAAACATCGATTTTACTGATTTGATCTAAAGTCAAGCTTTCATATAATTTCAGGATTAACAAATTAATGCAACCGAAAAAATTGCACTTTCTTAGATTAGACTTAAAGCCGATTTTCTTGTAAATTTTATGTCAGTTGCGTGAGCAGTGTACTGCTTAAGCCCAAAAACATGAATTTTACTGATTTGAACGAAAGTCAAATTATGTTGTTATTGCAGGATTAACAAATTAATATTACCGCAAAAGTTGCACTTTTTAATTGTAGACTTAAAGTCGATTTTCTTGTAAATTCTATGTCAATTGCAGTAGCACTGAACTGCTTAAGCCGCAAAACATCGATTTTACTGATTTGATCTAAAGTCAAGCTTTCATATAATTTCAGGATTAACAAATTAATGCAACCGAAAAAATTGGACTTTTTTAGATTTAGACTTAAAGCCGATTTTCTTGTAAATTTTATGTCAGTTGCGTGAGCAGTGTACTGCTTAAGCCCAAAAACATGAATTTTACTGATTTGAACGAAAGTCAAATTATGTTGTTATTGCAGGATTAACAAATTAATATTACCGCAAAAGTTGCACTTTTTAATTGTAGACTTAAAGTCGATTTTCTTGTAAATTCTATGTCAATTGCAGTAGCACTGAACTGCTTAAGCCGCAAAACATCGATTTTACTGATTTGATCTAAAGTCAAGCTTTCATATAATTTCAGGATTAACAAATTAATGCAACCGAAAAAATTGCACTTTTTTAGATTTAGACTTAAAGCCGATTTTCTTGTAAATTGTATGTTTAATACTTGAGCGCTGTACCGCTTAGGCCGACACACATCAATTTTACTGATTTGATCTAAAGTCAAACTTTCATATAATTTCAGGATTAACAAATTAATGTAACCGAAAAAATTGCACTTTCTTAGATTAGACTTAAAGCCGATTTTCTTGTAAATTGTATGTTTAATACTTGAGCGCTGTACCGCTTAGGCCGACACACATCAATTTTACTGATTTGATCTAAAGTCAAACTTTCATATAATTTCAGGATTAACAAATTAATGTAACCGAAAAAATTGCACTTTCTTAGATTAGACTTAAAGCCGATTTTCTTGTAAATTTTATGTCAGTTGCGTGAGCAGTGTACTGCTTAAGCCGAAAAACATGAATTTTACTGATTTGAGCGAAAGTCAAATTATGTTGTTATTGCAGGATTAACAAATTAGTATTACCGCAAAAGTTGCACTTTCTTAGTTTTAAACTTAAAGTCGATTTTCTTGTAAATTGTATATCAATTGCGGTAGCACTGTACCGCTTAGGCCGAAACACATCAATTTTACTGATTTGATCTAAAGTCAAACTTTCATATAATTTCAGGATTAACAAATTAATGTAACCGAAAAAATTGCACTTTCTTAGATTAGACTTAAAGCCGATTTTCTTGTAAATTTTATGTCAGTTGCGTGAGCAGTGTACTGCTTAAGCCCAAAAACATGAATTTTACTGATTTGAACGAAAGTCAAATTATGTTGTTATTGCAGGATTAACAAATTAATATTACCGCAAAAGTTGCACTTTTTAATTGTAGACTTAAAGTCGATTTTCTTGTAAATTCTATGTCAATTGCAGTAGCACTGAACTGCTTAAGCCGCAAAACATCGATTTTACTGATTTGATCTAAAGTCAAGCTTTCATATAATTTCAGGATTAACAAATTAATGCAACCGAAAAAATTGGACTTTTTTAGATTTAGACTTAAAGCCGATTTTCTTGTAAATTGTATGTTTAATACTTGAGCGCTGTACCGCTTAGGCCGAAACACATCAATTTTACTGATTTGATCTAAAGTCAAACTTTCATATAATTTCAGGATTAACAAATTAATGTAACCGAAAAAATTGCACTTTCTTAGATTAGACTTAAAGCCGATTTTCTTGTAAATTTTATGTCAGTTGCGTGAGCAGTGTACTGCTTAAGCCGAAAAACATGAATTTTACTGATTTGAGCGAAAGTCAAATTGTGTTGTTATTGCAGGATTAACAAATTAGTATTACCGCAAAAGTTGCACTTTCTTAGTTTTAGACTTAAAGTCGATTTTCTTGTAAATTGTATATCAATTGCGGTAGCACTGTACTGCTTAAGCCGCAAAACATCCATTTTACTGATTTGATCTAAAGTCAAACTTTCATATAATTTCAGGCTTAACAAATTAATATAACCGGAAAAAGTGCACTTTCTTAGATTAAGACTTTAAGCCGATTTTCTTGTAAATTGTATATCAGTTGCGTGAGCGCTGTACTGCTTAAGCCGTAAAACATCAATTTTACTGGTTTGAGCGAAAGTCAAATTATATTGTTATTGCAGAATTGACATAACCGAAAAAATTGCACTTTTTTAGATTTAGACTTAAAGCCGATTTTCTTGTAAATTGTATGTTAATTACTTGAGCGCTGTACCGCTTAGGCCGAAAAACATTAATTTTACTGGTTTGAGCGAAAGTCAAATTATATTGTTATTGCAGAATTGACATATTCATATAACCGAAAAAATTGCACTTTCTTAGTTTCAGACTTAAAGTCGATTTTCTTGTAAATTGTATGTCAATTGCGTGAGCACTGTACTGCTTTAGCCGAAAAACATGAATTTTACTGATTTGAGCGAAAGTCAAATTATGTTGTTATTGCAGGATTAACAAACTAATATTACCGCAAAAGTTGCACTTTCATAGTTGTAGACTTAAAGTCGATTTTCTTGTAAATTCTATGTCAATTGCGGTAGCACTGTACTGCTTAAGCCGCAAAACATCGATTTTACTGATTTGATCTAAAGTCAAAATTTCATATAATTTCAGGATTAACAAATTAATATAACCGAAAAGAGTGCACTTTCTTAGATTAAGACTTAAAGGCGATTTTCTTGTAAATTGTATATCAGTTGCGCGAGCGCTGTACTGCTTAAGCCGAAAACCATCAATTTTACTGGTTTGAGCGAAAGTCAAATTATATTGTTATTGTAGAATTGATATAACCGAAAAAATTGCACTTTTTTAGACTTAGACTTAAAGCCGATTTTCTTGTAAATTGTATGTTAAATACTTGAGCGCTGTACCGCTTAGGCCGAAACACATCAATTTTACTGATTTGATCTAAAGTCAAACTTTCATTTAATTTGCTGAACTGCTTAAGCCGCAAAACATCGATTTTACTGATTTGATCTAAAGTCAAACTTTCATATAATTTCAGGATTAACAAATTAATATTACCGCAAAAGTTGCACTTTCTTAGTTTTAGACTTAAAGTCGATTTTCTTGTAAATTGTATGTCAATTGCGGTAGCACTGTACTGCTTAAGCCGCAAAACATCGATTTTACTGATTTGATCTAAAGTCAAACTTTCATATAATTTCAGGATTAACAAATTAATATAACCGAAAAAATTGCACTTTCTTAGATTAGACTTAAAGCCGATTTTCTTGTAAATTTTATATCAATTGCGGTAGCACTGTACTGCTTAAGCCGCAAAACATCTATTTTACTGATGTGATCTAAAGTCAAACTTTCATATAATTTCAGGCTTAACAAATTAATATAGCCGGAAAAAGTGCACTTTCTTAGATTAAGACTTTAAGCCGATTTTCTTGTAAATTGTATATCAGTTGCGTGAGCGCTGTACTGCTTAAGCCGTAAAACATCAATTTTACTGGTTTGAGCGAAAGTCAAATTATATTGTTATTGCAGAATTGACATAACCGAAAAAATTGCACTTTTTTAGATTTAGACTTAAAGCCGATTTTCTTGTAAATTTTATGTCAGTTGCGTGAGCAGTGTACTGCTTAAGCCGAAAAACATGAATTTTACTGATTTGAGCGAAAGTCAAATTGTGTTGTTATTGCAGGATTAACAAATTAGTATTACCGCAAAAGTTGCACTTTCTTAGTTTTAGACTTAAAGCCGATTTTCTTGTAAATTGTATGTTAATTACTTGAGCGCTGTACCGCTTAGGCCGAAAAACATTAATTTTACTGGTTTGAGCGAAAGTCAAAATATATTGTTATTGCAGAATTGACATATTCATATAACCGAAAAAATTGCACTTTCTTAGTTTCAGACTTAAAGTCGATTTTCTTGTAAATTGTATGTCAATTGCGTGAGCACTGTACTGCTTTAGCCGCAAAACATCGATTTTACTGATTTGATCTAAAGTCAAACTTTCATATAATTTCAGGATTAACAAATTAATGTAACCGAAAAGAGTGCACTTTCTTAGATTAAGACTTAAAGGCGATTTTCTTGTAAATTGTATATCAGTTGCGTGAGCGCTGTACTGCTTAAGCCGAAAAACATCAATTTTACTGGTTTGAGCGAAAGTCAAATTATATTGTTATTGTAGAATTGACATAACCGAAAAAATTGCACTTATTTAGATTTAGACTTAAAGCCGATTTTCTTGTAAATTGTATGTTTAATACTTGAGCGCTGTACCGCTTAGGCCGAAACACATCAATTTTACTGATTTGATCTAAAGTCAAATTATATTGTTATTGTAGAATTGACATAACCGAAAAAATTGCACTTATTTAGATTTAGACTTAAAGCCGATTTTCTTGTAAATTGTATGTTTAATACTTGAGCGCTGTACCGCTTAGGCCGAAACACATAAATTTTACTGATTTGATCTAAAGTCAAACTTTCATATAATTTCAGGCTTAACAAATTAATATAGCCGGAAAAAGTGCACTTTCTTAGATTAAGACTTTAAGCCGATTTTCTTGTAAATTGTATATCAGTTGCGTGAGCGCTGTACTGCTTAAGCCGTAAAACATCAATTTTGCTGGTTTGAGCGAAAGTCAAATTATGTTGTTATTGCAGGATTAACAAATTAATATAACCGAAAAGAGTGCACTTTCTTAGATTAAGACTTAAAGGCGATTTTCTTGTAAATTGTATATCAGTTGCGTGAGCGCTGTACTGCTTAAGCCGTAAAACATCAATTTTACTGGTTTGAGCGAAAGTCAAATTATGTTGTTATTGCAGGATTAACAAATTAATATTACCGCAAAAGTTGCACTTTCATAGTTGTAGACTTAAAGTCGATTTTCTTGTAAATTCTATGTCAATTGCGGTAGCACTGTACTGCTTAAGCCGCAAAACATCTATTTTACTGATGTGATCTAAAGTCAAACTTTCATATAATTTCAGGCTTAACAAATTAATATAGCCGGAAAAAGTGCACTTTCTTAGATTAAGACTTTAAGCCGATTTTCTTGTAAATTGTATATCAGTTGCGTGAGCGCTGTACTGCTTAAGCCGTAAAACATCAATTTTACTGGTTTGAGCGAAAGTCAAATTATGTTGTTATTGCAGGATTAACAAAAATAATATAACCGAAAAGAGTGCACTTTCTTAGATTAAAACTTAAAGGCGATTTTCTTGTAAATTGTATATCAGTTGCGTGAGCGCTGTAGTGCTTAAGCCGAAAAACATCAATTTTACTGGTTTGAGCGAAAGTCAAATTATATTGTTATTGTAGAATTGACATAACCGAAAAAATTGCACTTATTTAGATTTAGACTTAAAGCCGATTTTCTTGTTAATTGTATGTTTAATACTTGAGCGCTGTACCGCTTAGGCCGAAACACATCAATTTTACTGATTTGATCTAAAGTCAAACTTTCATATAATTTCAGGATTAACAAATTAATGTAACCGAAAAAATTGCACTTTCTTAGATTAGACTTAAAGCCGATTTTCTTGTAAATTTTATGTTAGTTGCGTGAGCAGTGTACTGCTTAAGCCGAAAAATATGAATTTTACTGATTTGAGCGAAAGTCAAATTATGTTGTTATTGCAGGATTAACAAATTAGTATTACCGCAAAAGTCGCACTTTCTTAGTTTTAGACTTAAAATCGATTTTCTTGTAAATTGTATATCAATTGCGGTAGCACTGTACTGCTTAAGCCGCAAAACATCCATTTTACTGATTTGATCTAAAGTCAAACTTTCATATAATTTCAGGCTTAACAAATTAATATAACCGGAAAAAGTGCACTTTCTTAGATTAAGACTTTAAGCCGATTTTCTTGTAAATTGTATATCAGTTGCGTGAGTGCTGTACTGCTTAAGCCGTAAAACATCAATTTTACTGGTTTGAGCGAAAGTCAAATTATATTTTTATTGCAGAATTGACATATTCATATAACCGAAAAAATTGCACTTTCTTAGTTTTAGACTTAAAGTCGATTTTCTTGTAAATTGTATGTGAATTGCGTGAGCACTGTACTGCTTAAGCCGAAAAACATGAATTTTACTGATTTGAGCGAAAGTCAAATTATATTGTTATTGCACGATTAACAAATTAATATTACCGAAAAGGTTGCACTTTCTTAGTTTTAGACTTAAAGTCGATTTTCTTGTAAATTTTATGTCAATTGCGGTAGCACTGTACTGCTTAAGCCGAAAAACATCCATTTTACTGATTTGATCTTGAGTCAAACTTTCATATAATTTCAGAATTAACAAATTAATATAACCGAAAAAATTGCACTTTCTTAGATTTAGACTTAAAGTCGATTTTCTTGTAAATTGTATGTTAATTACTTGAGCGCTGTACCGCTTCGGCCGAAAAACATTAATTTTACTGGTTTAAGCGAAAGTCAAATTATATTGTTATTGCAGAATTGACATATTCATATAACCGAAAAAATTGCACTTTCTTAGTTTCAGACTTAAAGTCGATTTTCTTGTAAATTGTATGTCAATTGCGTGAGCACTGTACTACTTTAGCCGAAAAACATGAATTTTACTGATTTGAGCGAAAGTCAAATTATGTTGTTATTGCAGGATTAACAAATTAATATTACCGCAAAAGTTGCACTTTCTTAGTTGTAGACTTAAAGTCGATTTTCTTGTAAATTCTATGTCAATTGCGGTAGCACTGTACTGCTTAAGCCGCAAAACATCGATTTTACTGATTTGATCTAAAGTCAAACTTTCATATAATTTCAGGATTAACAAATTAATATAACCGAAAAGAGTGCACTTTCTTAGATTAAGACTTAAAGGCGATTTTCTTGTAAATAGTATATCAGTTGCGTGAGCGCTGTACTGCTTAAGCCGAAAAACATCAATTTTACTGGTTTGAGCGAAAGTCAAATTATATTGTTATTGTAGAATTGACATAACCGAAAAAATTGCACTTTTTTAGATTTCGACTTAAAGCCGATTTTCTTGTAAATTGTATGTTAAATACTTGAGCGCTGTACCGCTTAGGCCGAAACACATCAATTTTACTGATTTGATCTAAAGTCAAGCTTTCATATAATTTCAGGATTAACAAATTAATGCAACCGAAAAAATTGCACTTTCTTAGATTAGACTTAAAGCCGATTTTCTTGTAAATTGTATGTCAGTTGCGTGAGCAGTGTACTGCTTAAGCCGAAAAAGATCAATTTTACTGGTTTGAGCGAAAGTCAAATTATATTTTTATTGCAGAATTGACATATTCATATAACCGAAAAAATTGCACTTTCTTAGTTTTAGACTTAAAGTCGATTTTCTTGTAAATTGTATGTGAATTGCGTGAGCACTGTACTGCTTAAGCCGAAAAACATGAATTTTACTGATTTGAGCGAAAGTCAAATTATATTGTTATTGCACGATTAACAAATTAATATTACCGAAAAGGTTGCACTTTCTTAGTTTTAGACTTAAAGTCGATTTTCTTGTAAATTTTATGTCAATTGCGGTAGCACTGTACTGCTTAAGCCGAAAAACATCCATTTTACTGATTTGATCTTGAGTCAAACTTTCATATAATTTCAGAATTAACAAATTAATATAACCGAAAAAATTGCACTTTCTTAGATTTAGACTTAAAGTCGATTTTCTTGTAAATTGTATGTCAGTTGCGTGAGCAGTGTACTGCTTAAGCCGAAAAACATCCATTTTACTGATTTGATCTTGAGTCAAACTTTCATATAATTTCAGAATTAACAAATTAATGCAACCGAAAAAATTGCACTTTCTTAGATTAGACTTAAAGCCGATTTTCTTGTAAATTGTATGTCAGTTGCGTGAGCAGTGTACTGCTTAAGCCGAAAAAGATCAATTTTACTGGTTTGAGCGAAAGTCAAATTATATTTTTATTGCAGAATTGACATATTCATATAACCGAAAAAATTGCACTTTCTTAGTTTTAGACTTAAAGTCGATTTTCTTGTAAATTTTATGTCAATTGCGGTAGCACTGTACTGCTTAAGCCGAAAAACATCCATTTTACTGATTTGATCTTGAGTCAAACTTTCATATAATTTCAGAATTAACAAATTAATATTACCGAAAAGGTTGCACTTTCTTAGTTTTAGACTTAAAGTCGATTTTCTTGTAAATTTTATGTCAATTGCGGTAGCACTGTACTGCTTAAGCCGAAAAACATCCATTTTACTGATTTGATCTTGAGTCAAACTTTCATATAATTTCAGAATTAACAAATTAATGCAACCGAAAAAATTGCACTTTCTTAGATTAGACTTAAAGCCGATTTTCTTGTAAATTGTATGTCAGTTGCGTGAGCAGTGTACTGCTTAAGCCGAAAAAGATCAATTTTACTGGTTTGAGCGAAAGTCAAATTATATTTTTATTGCAGAATTGACATATTCATATAACCGAAAAAATTGCACTTTCTTAGTTTTAGACTTAAAGTCGATTTTCTTGTAAATTGTATGTGAATTGCGTGAGCACTGTACTGCTTTAGCCGAAAAACATGAATTTTACTGATTTGAGCGAAAGTCAAATTATGTTGTTATTGCAGGATTAACAAACTAATATTACCGCAAAAGTTGCACTTTCATAGTTGTAGACTTAAAGTCGATTTTCTTGTAAATTCTATGTCAATTGCGGTAGCACTGTACTGCTTAAGCCGCAAAACATCGATTTTACTGATTTGATCTAAAGTCAAAATTTCATATAATTTCAGGATTAACAAATTAATATAACCGAAAAGAGTGCACTTTCTTAGATTAAGACTTAAAGGCGATTTTCTTGTAAATTGTATATCAGTTGCGCGAGCGCTGTACTGCTTAAGCCGAAAACCATCAATTTTACTGGTTTGAGCGAAAGTCAAATTATATTGTTATTGTAGAATTGATATAACCGAAAAAATTGCACTTTTTTAGACTTAGACTTAAAGCCGATTTTCTTGTAAATTGTATGTTAAATACTTGAGCGCTGTACCGCTTAGGCCGAAACACATCAATTTTACTGATTTGATCTAAAGTCAAACTTTCATTTAATTTGCTGAACTGCTTAAGCCGCAAAACATCGATTTTACTGATTTGATCTAAAGTCAAACTTTCATATAATTTCAGGATTAACAAATTAATATTACCGCAAAAGTTGCACTTTCTTAGTTTTAGACTTAAAGTCGATTTTCTTGTAAATTGTATGTCAATTGCGGTAGCACTGTACTGCTTAAGCCGCAAAACATCGATTTTACTGATTTGATCTAAAGTCAAACTTTCATATAATTTCAGGATTAACAAATTAATATAACCGAAAAAATTGCACTTTCTTAGATTAGACTTAAAGCCGATTTTCTTGTAAATTTTATATCAATTGCGGTAGCACTGTACTGCTTAAGCCGCAAAACATCTATTTTACTGATGTGATCTAAAGTCAAACTTTCATATAATTTCAGGCTTAACAAATTAATATAGCCGGAAAAAGTGCACTTTCTTAGATTAAGACTTTAAGCCGATTTTCTTGTAAATTGTATATCAGTTGCGTGAGCGCTGTACTGCTTAAGCCGTAAAACATCAATTTTACTGGTTTGAGCGAAAGTCAAATTATATTGTTATTGCAGAATTGACATAACCGAAAAAATTGCACTTTTTTAGATTTAGACTTAAAGCCGATTTTCTTGTAAATTTTATGTCAGTTGCGTGAGCAGTGTACTGCTTAAGCCGAAAAACATGAATTTTACTGATTTGAGCGAAAGTCAAATTGTGTTGTTATTGCAGGATTAACAAATTAGTATTACCGCAAAAGTTGCACTTTCTTAGTTTTAGACTTAAAGCCGATTTTCTTGTAAATTGTATGTTAATTACTTGAGCGCTGTACCGCTTAGGCCGAAAAACATTAATTTTACTGGTTTGAGCGAAAGTCAAAATATATTGTTATTGCAGAATTGACATATTCATATAACCGAAAAAATTGCACTTTCTTAGTTTCAGACTTAAAGTCGATTTTCTTGTAAATTGTATGTCAATTGCGTGAGCACTGTACTGCTTTAGCCGCAAAACATCGATTTTACTGATTTGATCTAAAGTCAAACTTTCATATAATTTCAGGATTAACAAATTAATGTAACCGAAAAGAGTGCACTTTCTTAGATTAAGACTTAAAGGCGATTTTCTTGTAAATTGTATATCAGTTGCGTGAGCGCTGTACTGCTTAAGCCGAAAAACATCAATTTTACTGGTTTGAGCGAAAGTCAAATTATATTGTTATTGTAGAATTGACATAACCGAAAAAATTGCACTTATTTAGATTTAGACTTAAAGCCGATTTTCTTGTAAATTGTATGTTTAATACTTGAGCGCTGTACCGCTTAGGCCGAAACACATCAATTTTACTGATTTGATCTAAAGTCAAATTATATTGTTATTGTAGAATTGACATCACCGAAAAAATTGCACTTATTTAGATTTAGACTTAAAGCCGATTTTCTTGTAAATTGTATGTTTAATACTTGAGCGCTGTACCGCTTAGGCCGAAACACATAAATTTTACTGATTTGATCTAAAGTCAAACTTTCATATAATTTCAGGCTTAACAAATTAATATAGCCGGAAAAAGTGCACTTTCTTAGATTAAGACTTTAAGCCGATTTTCTTGTAAATTGTATATCAGTTGCGTGAGCGCTGTACTGCTTAAGCCGTAAAACATCAATTTTGCTGGTTTGAGCGAAAGTCAAATTATGTTGTTATTGCAGGATTAACAAATTAATATAACCGAAAAGAGTGCACTTTCTTAGATTAAGACTTAAAGGCGATTTTCTTGTAAATTGTATATCAGTTGCGTGAGCGCTGTACTGCTTAAGCCGTAAAACATCAATTTTACTGGTTTGAGCGAAAGTCAAATTATGTTGTTATTGCAGGATTAACAAATTAATATTACCGCAAAAGTTGCACTTTCATAGTTGTAGACTTAAAGTCGATTTTCTTGTAAATTCTATGTCAATTGCGGTAGCACTGTACTGCTTAAGCCGCAAAACATCTATTTTACTGATGTGATCTAAAGTCAAACTTTCATATAATTTCAGGCTTAACAAATTAATATAGCCGGAAAAAGTGCACTTTCTTAGATTAAGACTTTAAGCCGATTTTCTTGTAAATTGTATATCAGTTGCGTGAGCGCTGTACTGCTTAAGCCGTAAAACATCAATTTTACTGGTTTGAGCGAAAGTCAAATTATGTTGTTATTGCAGGATTAACAAAAATAATATAACCGAAAAGAGTGCACTTTCTTAGATTAAAACTTAAAGGCGATTTTCTTGTAAATTGTATATCAGTTGCGTGAGCGCTGTAGTGCTTAAGCCGAAAAACATCAATTTTACTGGTTTGAGCGAAAGTCAAATTATATTGTTATTGTAGAATTGACATAACCGAAAAAATTGCACTTATTTAGATTTAGACTTAAAGCCGATTTTCTTGTTAATTGTATGTTTAATACTTGAGCGCTGTACCGCTTAGGCCGAAACACATCAATTTTACTGATTTGATCTAAAGTCAAACTTTCATATAATTTCAGGATTAACAAATTAATGTAACCGAAAAAATTGCACTTTCTTAGATTAGACTTAAAGCCGATTTTCTTGTAAATTTTATGTTAGTTGCGTGAGCAGTGTACTGCTTAAGCCGAAAAATATGAATTTTACTGATTTGAGCGAAAGTCAAATTATGTTGTTATTGCAGGATTAACAAATTAGTATTACCGCAAAAGTCGCACTTTCTTAGTTTTAGACTTAAAATCGATTTTCTTGTAAATTGTATATCAATTGCGGTAGCACTGTACTGCTTAAGCCGCAAAACATCCATTTTACTGATTTGATCTAAAGTCAAACTTTCATATAATTTCAGGCTTAACAAATTAATATAACCGGAAAAAGTGCACTTTCTTAGATTAAGACTTTAAGCCGATTTTCTTGTAAATTGTATATCAGTTGCGTGAGTGCTGTACTGCTTAAGCCGTAAAACATCAATTTTACTGGTTTGAGCGAAAGTCAAATTATATTTTTATTGCAGAATTGACATATTCATATAACCGAAAAAATTGCACTTTCTTAGTTTTAGACTTAAAGTCGATTTTCTTGTAAATTGTATGTGAATTGCGTGAGCACTGTACTGCTTAAGCCGAAAAACATGAATTTTACTGATTTGAGCGAAAGTCAAATTATATTGTTATTGCACGATTAACAAATTAATATTACCGAAAAGGTTGCACTTTCTTAGTTTTAGACTTAAAGTCGATTTTCTTGTAAATTTTATGTCAATTGCGGTAGCACTGTACTGCTTAAGCCGAAAAACATCCATTTTACTGATTTGATCTTGAGTCAAACTTTCATATAATTTCAGAATTAACAAATTAATATAACCGAAAAAATTGCACTTTCTTAGATTTAGACTTAAAGTCGATTTTCTTGTAAATTGTATGTTAATTACTTGAGCGCTGTACCGCTTCGGCCGAAAAACATTAATTTTACTGGTTTAAGCGAAAGTCAAATTATATTGTTATTGCAGAATTGACATATTCATATAACCGAAAAAATTGCACTTTCTTAGTTTCAGACTTAAAGTCGATTTTCTTGTAAATTGTATGTCAATTGCGTGAGCACTGTACTACTTTAGCCGAAAAACATGAATTTTACTGATTTGAGCGAAAGTCAAATTATGTTGTTATTGCAGGATTAACAAATTAATATTACCGCAAAAGTTGCACTTTCTTAGTTGTAGACTTAAAGTCGATTTTCTTGTAAATTCTATGTCAATTGCGGTAGCACTGTACTGCTTAAGCCGCAAAACATCGATTTTACTGATTTGATCTAAAGTCAAACTTTCATATAATTTCAGGATTAACAAATTAATATAACCGAAAAGAGTGCACTTTCTTAGATTAAGACTTAAAGGCGATTTTCTTGTAAATTGTATATCAGTTGCGTGAGCGCTGTACTGCTTAAGCCGAAAAACATCAATTTTACTGGTTTGAGCGAAAGTCAAATTATATTGTTATTGTAGAATTGACATAACCGAAAAAATTGCACTTTTTTAGATTTCGACTTAAAGCCGATTTTCTTGTAAATTGTATGTTAAATACTTGAGCGCTGTACCGCTTAGGCCGAAACACATCAATTTTACTGATTTGATCTAAAGTCAAGCTTTCATATAATTTCAGGATTAACAAATTAATGCAACCGAAAAAATTGCACTTTCTTAGATTAGACTTAAAGCCGATTTTCTTGTAAATTGTATGTCAGTTGCGTGAGCAGTGTACTGCTTAAGCCGAAAAAGATCAATTTTACTGGTTTGAGCGAAAGTCAAATTATATTTTTATTGCAGAATTGACATATTCATATAACCGAAAAAATTGCACTTTCTTAGTTTTAGACTTAAAGTCGATTTTCTTGTAAATTGTATGTGAATTGCGTGAGCACTGTACTGCTTAAGCCGAAAAACATGAATTTTACTGATTTGAGCGAAAGTCAAATTATATTGTTATTGCACGATTAACAAATTAATATTACCGAAAAGGTTGCACTTTCTTAGTTTTAGACTTAAAGTCGATTTTCTTGTAAATTTTATGTCAATTGCGGTAGCACTGTACTGCTTAAGCCGAAAAACATCCATTTTACTGATTTGATCTTGAGTCAAACTTTCATATAATTTCAGAATTAACAAATTAATATAACCGAAAAAATTGCACTTTCTTAGATTTAGACTTAAAGTCGATTTTCTTGTAAATTGTATGTCAATTGCATGAGCACTGTACCGCTTAAGCCGAAAAACATCAATTTTACTGGTTTGAGCGAAAGTCAAATTATATTGTTATTGCACGATTAACAAATTAATATTACCGAAAAGGTTGCACTTTCTTAGTTTTAGACTTAAAGTCGATTTTCTTGTAAATTTTATGTCAATTGCGGTAGCACTGTACTGCTTAAGCCGAAAAACATCCATTTTACTGATTTGATCTTGAGTCAAACTTTCATATAATTTCAGAATTAACAAATTAATATAACCGAAAAAATTGCACTTTCTTAGATTTAGACTTAAAGTCGATTTTCTTGTAAATTGTATGTCAATTGCATGAGCACTGTACCGCTTAAGCCGAAAAACATCAATTTTACTGGTTTGAGCGAAAGTCAAATTATATTGTTATTGCAGAATTGACATATTCATATAACCGAAAAAATTGCACTTTCTTAGTTTTAGACTTAAAGTCGATTTTCTTGTAAATTGTATGTGAATTGCGTGAGCACTGTACTGCTTAAGCCGAAAAACATGAATTTTACTGATTTGAGCGAAAGTCAAATTATATTGTTATTGCACGATTAACAAATTAAAATAACCGAAAAAATTGCACTTTCTTAGATTTAGACTTAAAGCCGATTTTCTTGTATATTGTATATCAGTTGCGTGAGCACTGTACTGCCTAAGCCGAAAAACATCAATCTTACTGGTTTGAGCGAAAGTCAAATTATATTGTTATTGCAGAATTGACATATTCATATAACCGAAAAAATTGCACTTTCTTAGATTTAGACTTAAAGCCGATTTTCTTGTATATTGTATATCAGTTGCGTGAGCACTGTACTGCTTAAGCCGAAAAACATCAATTTTACTGGTTTGAGCGAAAGTCAAATTATATTGTTATTGCAGAATTGACATATTCATATAACCGAAAAAATTGCACTTTCTTAGTTTTAGACTTAAAGTCGATTTTCTTTTAAATTGTATGTCAATTGCATGAGCACTGTACCGCTTAAGCCGAAAAACATCAATTTTACTGGTTTGAGCGAAAGTCAAATTATATTGTTATTGCAGAATTCACATATTCATATAACCGAAAAAATTGCACTTTCTTAAATTTAAACATAAAGCCGATTTTCTTGTAAATTGTATGTCAGTTGCGTGAGCACTGTACCGCTTAAGCCGAAAAACATGAATTTTACTGATTTGAGCTAAAGTCAAATTATATTGTTATTGCAGGATTAACAAATTAATATTACCGAAAAAGTTGCACTTTCTTAGGTTTAGACTTAAAGTCAATTTTCTTGTAAATCGTATGTCAACTGCGGTAGCACTGTACTGCTTAAGCCGCAAAACATCGATTTTACTGATTTGATCTAAAGTCAAACTTTCATATAATTTCAGGATTAACAAATTAATATAACCAGAAAAATTGCACTTTCTTAGATTTAGACTTAAAGTCGATTTTCTTGTAAATTGTATGTCAATTGCATGAGCACTGTACCGCTTAAGCCGAAAAACATCAATTTTACTGGTTTGAGCGAAAGTCAAATTATATTGTTATTGCAGAATTGACATATTCATATAACCGAAAAAATTGCACTTTCTTAGTTTTAGACTTAAAGTCGATTTTCTTGTAAATTGTATGTGAATTGCGTGAGCACTGTACTGCTTAAGCCGAAAAACATGAATTTTACTGATTTGAGCGAAAGTCAAATTATATTGTTATTGCACGATTAACAAATTAAAATAACCGAAAAAATTGCACTTTCTTAGGTTTAGACTTAAAGTCAATTTTCTTGTAAATCGTATGTCAACTGCGGTAGCACTGTACTGCTTAAGCCGCAAAACATCGATTTTACTGATTTGATCTAAAGTCAAACTTTCATATAATTTCAGGATTAACAAATTAATATAACCAGAAAAATTGCACTTTCTTAGATTTAGACTTAAAGTCGATTTTCTTGTAAATTGTATGTCAATTGCATGAGCAATGTACCGCTTAAGCCGAAAAACATCAATTTTACTGGTTTGAGCGAAAGTCAAATTATATTGTTATTGCAGAATTGACATATTCATATAACCGAAAAAATTGCACTTTCTTAGTTTTAGACTTAAAGTCGATTTTCTTGTAAATTGTATGTGAATTGCGGTAGCACTGTACTGCTTAAGCCGCAAAACATCGATTTTACTGATTTGATCTAAAGTCAAACTTTCATATAATTTCAGGATTAACAAATTAATATAACCAGAAAAAATTGCACTTTCTTAGATTTAGACTTAAAGTCGATTTTCTTGTAAATTGTATGTCAATTGCATGAGCACTGTACCGCTTAAGCCGAAAAACATCAATTTTACTGGTTTGAGCGAAAGTCAAATTATATTGTTATTGCAGAATTGACATATTCATATAACCGAAAAAATTGCACTTTCTTAGTTTTAGACTTAAAGTCGATTTTCTTGTAAATTGTATGTGAATTGCGGTAGCACTGTACTGCTTAAGCCGCAAAACATCGATTTTACTGATTTGATCTAAAGTCAAACTTTCATATAATTTCAGGATTAACAAATTAATATAACCAGAAAAATTGCACTTTCTTAGATTTAGACTTAAAGTCGATTTTCTTGTAAATTGTATGTCAATTGCATGAGCACTGTACCGCTTAAGCCGAAAAACATCAATTTTACTGGTTTGAGCGAAAGTCAAATTATATTGTTATTGCAGAATTGACATATTCATATAACCGAAAAAATTGCACTTTCTTAGTTTTAGACTTAAAGTCGATTTTCTTGTAAATTGTATGTGAATTGCGGTAGCACTGTACTGCTTAAGCCGCAAAACATCCATTTTACTGATTTGATCTAAAGTCAAACTTTCATATAATTTCAGGCTTAACAAATTAATATAACCGGAAAAAGTGCACTTTCTTAGATTAAGACTTTAAGCCGATTTTCTTGTAAATTGTATATCAGTTGCGTGAGTGCTGTACTGCTTAAGCCGTAAAACATCAATTTTACTGGTTTGAGCGAAAGTCAAATTATATTTTTATTGCAGAATTGACATATTCATATAACCGAAAAAATTGCACTTTCTTAGTTTTAGACTTAAAGTCGATTTTCTTGTAAATTGTATGTGAATTGCGTGAGCACTGTACTGCTTAAGCCGAAAAACATGAATTTTACTGATTTGAGCGAAAGTCAAATTATATTGTTATTGCACGATTAACAAATTAATATTACCGAAAAGGTTGCACTTTCTTAGTTTTAGACTTAAAGTCGATTTTCTTGTAAATTTTATGTCAATTGCGGTAGCACTGTACTGCTTAAGCCGAAAAACATCCATTTTACTGATTTGATCTTGAGTCAAACTTTCATATAATTTCAGAATTAACAAATTAATATAACCGAAAAAATTGCACTTTCTTAGATTTAGACTTAAAGTCGATTTTCTTGTAAATTGTATGTTAATTACTTGAGCGCTGTACCGCTTCGGCCGAAAAACATTAATTTTACTGGTTTAAGCGAAAGTCAAATTATATTGTTATTGCAGAATTGACATATTCATATAACCGAAAAAATTGCACTTTCTTAGTTTCAGACTTAAAGTCGATTTTCTTGTAAATTGTATGTCAATTGCGTGAGCACTGTACTACTTTAGCCGAAAAACATGAATTTTACTGATTTGAGCGAAAGTCAAATTATGTTGTTATTGCAGGATTAACAAATTTATATTACCGCAAAAGTTGCACTTTCTTAGTTGTAGACTTAAAGTCGATTTTCTTGTAAATTCTATGTCAATTGCGGTAGCACTGTACTGCTTAAGCCGCAAAACATCGATTTTACTGATTTGATCTAAAGTCAAACTTTCATATAATTTCAGGATTAACAAATTAATATAACCGAAAAGAGTGCACTTTCTTAGATTAAGACTTAAAGGCGATTTTCTTGTAAATTGTATATCAGTTGCGTGAGCGCTGTACTGCTTAAGCCGAAAAACATCAATTTTACTGGTTTGAGCGAAAGTCAAATTATATTGTTATTGTAGAATTGACATAACCGAAAAAATTGCACTTTTTTAGATTTCGACTTAAAGCCGATTTTCTTGTAAATTGTATGTTAAATACTTGAGCGCTGTACCGCTTAGGCCGAAACACATCAATTTTACTGATTTGATCTAAAGTCAAGCTTTCATATAATTTCAGGATTAACAAATTAATGCAACCGAAAAAATTGCACTTTCTTAGATTAGACTTAAAGCCGATTTTCTTGTAAATTGTATGTCAGTTGCGTGAGCAGTGTACTGCTTAAGCCGAAAAAGATCAATTTTACTGGTTTGAGCGAAAGTCAAATTATATTTTTATTGCAGAATTGACATATTCATATAACCGAAAAAATTGCACTTTCTTAGTTTTAGACTTAAAGTCGATTTTCTTGTAAATTGTATGTGAATTGCGTGAGCACTGTACTGCTTAAGCCGAAAAACATGAATTTTACTGATTTGAGCGAAAGTCAAATTATATTGTTATTGCACGATTAACAAATTAATATTACCGAAAAGGTTGCACTTTCTTAGTTTTAGACTTAAAGTCGATTTTCTTGTAAATTTTATGTCAATTGCGGTAGCACTGTACTGCTTAAGCCGAAAAACATCCATTTTACTGATTTGATCTTGAGTCAAACTTTCATATAATTTCAGAATTAACAAATTAATATAACCGAAAAAATTGCACTTTCTTAGATTTAGACTTAAAGTCGATTTTCTTGTAAATTGTATGTCAATTGCATGAGCACTGTACCGCTTAAGCCGAAAAACATCAATTTTACTGGTTTGAGCGAAAGTCAAATTATATTGTTATTGCACGATTAACAAATTAATATTACCGAAAAGGTTGCACTTTCTTAGTTTTAGACTTAAAGTCGATTTTCTTGTAAATTTTATGTCAATTGCGGTAGCACTGTACTGCTTAAGCCGAAAAACATCCATTTTACTGATTTGATCTTGAGTCAAACTTTCATATAATTTCAGAATTAACAAATTAATATAACCGAAAAAATTGCACTTTCTTAGATTTAGACTTAAAGTCGATTTTCTTGTAAATTGTATGTCAATTGCATGAGCACTGTACCGCTTAAGCCGAAAAACATCAATTTTACTGGTTTGAGCGAAAGTCAAATTATATTGTTATTGCAGAATTGACATATTCATATAACCGAAAAAATTGCACTTTCTTAGTTTTAGACTTAAAGTCGATTTTCTTGTAAATTGTATGTGAATTGCGTGAGCACTGTACTGCTTAAGCCGAAAAACATGAATTTTACTGATTTGAGCGAAAGTCAAATTATATTGTTATTGCACGATTAACAAATTAAAATAACCGAAAAAATTGCACTTTCTTAGATTTAGACTTAAAGCCGATTTTCTTGTATATTGTATATCAGTTGCGTGAGCACTGTACTGCCTAAGCCGAAAAACATCAATCTTACTGGTTTGAGCGAAAGTCAAATTATATTGTTATTGCAGAATTGACATATTCATATAACCGAAAAAATTGCACTTTCTTAGATTTAGACTTAAAGCCGATTTTCTTGTATATTGTATATCAGTTGCGTGAGCACTGTACTGCTTAAGCCGAAAAACATCAATTTTACTGGTTTGAGCGAAAGTCAAATTATATTGTTATTGCAGAATTGACATATTCATATAACCGAAAAAATTGCACTTTCTTAGTTTTAGACTTAAAGTCGATTTTCTTTTAAATTGTATGTCAATTGCATGAGCACTGTACCGCTTAAGCCGAAAAACATCAATTTTACTGGTTTGAGCGAAAGTCAAATTATATTGTTATTGCAGAATTCACATATTCATATAACCGAAAAAATTGCACTTTCTTAAATTTAAACATAAAGCCGATTTTCTTGTAAATTGTATGTCAGTTGCGTGAGCACTGTACCGCTTAAGCCGAAAAACATGAATTTTACTGATTTGAGCTAAAGTCAAATTATATTGTTATTGCAGGATTAACAAATTAATATTACCGAAAAAGTTGCACTTTCTTAGGTTTAGACTTAAAGTCAATTTTCTTGTAAATCGTATGTCAACTGCGGTAGCACTGTACTGCTTAAGCCGCAAAACATCGATTTTACTGATTTGATCTAAAGTCAAACTTTCATATAATTTCAGGATTAACAAATTAATATAACCAGAAAAAATTGCACTTTCTTAGATTTAGACTTAAAGTCGATTTTCTTGTAAATTGTATGTCAATTGCATGAGCACTGTACCGCTTAAGCCGAAAAACATAGATTTTACTGGTTTGAGCGAAAGTCAAATTATATTGTTATTGCAGAATTGACATATTCATATAACCGAAAAAATTGCACTTTCTTAGATTTAGACTTAAAGCCGATTTTCTTGTATATTGTATATCAGTTGCGTGAGCACTGTACTGCTTAAGCCGAAAAACATCAATTTTACTGGTTTGAGCGAAAGTCAAATTATATTGTTATTGCAGAATTGACATATTCATATAACCGAAAAAATTGCACTTTCTTAGTTTTAGACTTAAAGTCGATTTTCTTGTAAATTGTATGTGAATTGCGTGAGCACTGTACTGCTTAAGCCGAAAAACATGAATTTTACTGATTTGAGCGAAAGTCAAATTATATTGTTATTGCACGATTAACAAATTAAAATAACCGAAAAAATTGCACTTTCTTAGATTTAGACTTAAAGCCGATTTTCTTGTATATTGTATATCAGTTGCGTGAGCACTGTACTGCCTAAGCCGAAAAACATCAATCTTACTGGTTTGAGCGAAAGTCAAATTATATTGTTATTGCAGAATTGACATATTCATATAACCGAAAAAATTGCACTTTCTTAGATTTAGACTTAAAGCCGATTTTCTTGTATATTGTATATCAGTTGCGTGAGCACTGTACTGCTTAAGCCGAAAAACATCAATTTTACTGGTTTGAGCGAAAGTCAAATTATATTGTTATTGCAGAATTGACATATTCATATAACCGAAAAAATTGCACTTTCTTAGTTTTAGACTTAAAGTCGATTTTCTTTTAAATTGTATGTCAATTGCATGAGCACTGTACCGCTTAAGCCGAAAAACATCAATTTTACTGGTTTGAGCGAAAGTCAAATTATATTGTTATTGCAGAATTCACATATTCATATAACCGAAAAAATTGCACTTTCTTAAATTTAAACATAAAGCCGATTTTCTTTTAAATTGTATGTCAATTGCATGAGCACTGTACCGCTTAAGCCGAAAAACATCAATTTTACTGGTTTGAGCGAAAGTCAAATTATATTGTTATTGCAGAATTGACATATTCATATAACCGAAAAAATTGCACTTTCTTAGTTTTAGACTTAAAGCCGATTTTCTTGTAAATTGTATGTCAGTTGCGTGAGCACTGTACCGCTTAAGCCGAAAAACATGAATTTTACTGATTTGAGCTAAAGTCAAATTATATTGTTATTGCAGGATTAACAAATTAATATTACCGAAAAAGTTGCACTTTCTTAGGTTTAGACTTAAAGTCAATTTTCTTGTAAATCGTATGTCAACTGCGGTAGCACTGTACTGCTTAAGCCGAAAAACATCCATTTTACTGATTTGATCTTGAGTCAAACTTTCATATAATTTCAGAATTAACAAATTAATATAACCGAAAAAATTGCACTTTCTTAGATTTAGACTTAAAGTCGATTTTCTTGTAAATTGTATGTCAATTGCATGAGCACTGTACCGCTTAAGCCGAAAAACATCAATTTTACTGGTTTGAGCGAAAGTCAAATTATATTGTTATTGCAGAATTGACATATTCATATAACCGAAAAAATTGCACTTTCTTAGTTTTAGACTTAAAGCCGATTTTCTTGTAAATTGTATGTCAGTTGCGTGAGCACTGTACCGCTTAAGCCGAAAAACATGAATTTTACTGATTTGAGCTAAAGTCAAATTATATTGTTATTGCAGGATTAACAAATTAATATTACCGAAAAAGTTGCACTTTCTTAGGTTTAGACTTAAAGTCAATTTTCTTGTAAATCGTATGTCAACTGCGGTAGCACTGTACTGCTTAAGCCGCAAAACATCGATTTTACTGATTTGATCTAAAGTCAAACTTTCATATAATTTCAGGATTAACAAATTAATATAACCAGAAAAAATTGCACTTTCTTAGATTTAGACTTAAAGTCGATTTTCTTGTAAATTGTATGTCAATTGCATGAGCACTGTACCGCTTAAGCCGAAAAACATAGATTTTACTGGTTTGAGCGAAAGTCAAATTATATTGTTATTGCAGAATTGACATATTCATATAACCGAAAAAATTGCACTTTCTTAGATTTAGACTTAAAGCCGATTTTCTTGTATATTGTATATCAGTTGCGTGAGCACTGTACTGCTTAAGCCGAAAAACATCAATTTTACTGGTTTGAGCGAAAGTCAAATTATATTGTTATTGCAGAATTGACATATTCATATAACCGAAAAAATTGCACTTTCTTAGTTTTAGACTTAAAGTCGATTTTCTTGTAAATTGTATGTGAATTGCGTGAGCACTGTACTGCTTAAGCCGAAAAACATGAATTTTACTGATTTGAGCGAAAGTCAAATTATATTGTTATTGCACGATTAACAAATTAAAATAACCGAAAAAATTGCACTTTCTTAGATTTAGACTTAAAGCCGATTTTCTTGTATATTGTATATCAGTTGCGTGAGCACTGTACTGCCTAAGCCGAAAAACATCAATCTTACTGGTTTGAGCGAAAGTCAAATTATATTGTTATTGCAGAATTGACATATTCATATAACCGAAAAAATTGCACTTTCTTAGATTTAGACTTAAAGCCGATTTTCTTGTATATTGTATATCAGTTGCGTGAGCACTGTACTGCTTAAGCCGAAAAACATCAATTTTACTGGTTTGAGCGAAAGTCAAATTATATTGTTATTGCAGAATTGACATATTCATATAACCGAAAAAATTGCACTTTCTTAGTTTTAGACTTAAAGTCGATTTTCTTTTAAATTGTATGTCAATTGCATGAGCACTGTACCGCTTAAGCCGAAAAACATCAATTTTACTGGTTTGAGCGAAAGTCAAATTATATTGTTATTGCAGAATTCACATATTCATATAACCGAAAAAATTGCACTTTCTTAAATTTAAACATAAAGCCGATTTTCTTTTAAATTGTATGTCAATTGCATGAGCACTGTACCGCTTAAGCCGAAAAACATCAATTTTACTGGTTTGAGCGAAAGTCAAATTATATTGTTATTGCAGAATTGACATATTCATATAACCGAAAAAATTGCACTTTCTTAGTTTTAGACTTAAAGCCGATTTTCTTGTAAATTGTATGTCAGTTGCGTGAGCACTGTACCGCTTAAGCCGAAAAACATGAATTTTACTGATTTGAGCTAAAGTCAAATTATATTGTTATTGCAGGATTAACAAATTAATATTACCGAAAAAGTTGCACTTTCTTAGGTTTAGACTTAAAGTCAATTTTCTTGTAAATCGTATGTCAACTGCGGTAGCACTGTACTGCTTAAGCCGAAAAACATCCATTTTACTGATTTGATCTTGAGTCAAACTTTCATATAATTTCAGAATTAACAAATTAATATAACCGAAAAAATTGCACTTTCTTAGATTTAGACTTAAAGTCGATTTTCTTGTAAATTGTATGTCAATTGCATGAGCACTGTACCGCTTAAGCCGAAAAACATCAATTTTACTGGTTTGAGCGAAAGTCAAATTATATTGTTATTGCAGAATTGACATATTCATATAACCGAAAAAATTGCACTTTCTTAGTTTTAGACTTAAAGTCGATTTTCTTGTAAATTGTATGTGAATTGCGTGAGCACTGTACTGCTTAAGCCGAAAAACATGAATTTTACTGATTTGAGCGAAAGTCAAATTATATTGTTATTGCACGATTAACAAATTAAAATAACCGAAAAAATTGCACTTTCTTAGATTTAGACTTAAAGTCGATTTTCTTGTAAATTGTATGTCAATTGCATGAGCACTGTACCGCTTAAGCCGAAAAACATCAATCTTACTGGTTTGAGCGAAAGTCAAATTATATTGTTATTGCAGAATTGACATATTCATATAACCGAAAAAATTGCACTTTCTTAGATTTAGACTTAAAGCCGATTTTCTTGTATATTGTATATCAGTTGCGTGAGCACTGTACTGCTTAAGCCGAAAAACATCAATTTTACTGGTTTGAGCGAAAGTCAAATTATATTGTTATTGCAGAATTGACATATTCATATAACCGAAAAAATTGCACTTTCTTAGTTTTAGACTTAAAGTCGATTTTCTTTTAAATTGTATGTCAATTGCATGAGCACTGTACCGCTTAAGCCGAAAAACATCAATTTTACTGGTTTGAGCGAAAGTCAAATTATATTGTTATTGCAGAATTCACATATTCATATAACCGAAAAAATTGCACCTTCTTAAATTTAAACATAAAGCCGATTTTCTTGTAAATTGTATGTCAGTTGCGTGAGCACTGTACCGCTTAAGCCGAAAAACATCAATCTTACTGGTTTGAGCGAAAGTCAAATTATATTGTTATTGCAGAATTGACATATTCATATAACCGAAAAAATTGCACTTTCTTAGATTTAGACTTAAAGCCGATTTTCTTGTATATTGTATATCAGTTGCGTGAGCACTGTACTGCTTAAGCCGAAAAACATGAATTTTACTGATTTGAGCGAAAGTCAAATTATATTGTTATTGCACGATTAACAAATTAAAATAACCGAAAAAATTGCACTTTCTTAGATTTAGACTTAAAGTCGATTTTCTTGTAAATTGTATGTCAATTGCATGAGCACTGTACCGCTTAAGCCGAAAAACATCAATCTTACTGGTTTGAGCGAAAGTCAAATTATATTGTTATTGCAGAATTGACATATTCATATAACCGAAAAAATTGCACTTTCTTAGATTTAGACTTAAAGCCGATTTTCTTGTATATTGTATATCAGTTGCGTGAGCACTGTACTGCTTAAGCCGAAAAACATCAATTTTACTGGTTTGAGCGAAAGTCAAATTATATTGTTATTGCAGAATTGACATATTCATATAACCGAAAAAATTGCACTTTCTTAGATTTAGACTTAAAGTCGATTTTCTTGTAAATTGTATGTCAATTGCATGAGCACTGTACCGCTTAAGCCGAAAAACATCAATCTTACTGGTTTGAGCGAAAGTCAAATTATATTGTTATTGCAGAATTGACATATTCATATAACCGAAAAAATTGCACTTTCTTAGATTTAGACTTAAAGCCGATTTTCTTGTATATTGTATATCAGTTGCGTGAGCACTGTACTGCTTAAGCCGAAAAACATCAATTTTACTGGTTTGAGCGAAAGTCAAATTATATTGTTATTGCAGAATTGACATATTCATATAACCGAAAAAATTGCACTTTCTTAGTTTTAGACTTAAAGTCGATTTTCTTGTAAATTGTATGTGAATTGCGTGAGCACTGTACTGCTTAAGCCGAAAAACATGAATTTTACTGATTTGAGCGAAAGTCAAATTATATTGTTATTGCACGATTAACAAATTAAAATAACCGAAAAAATTGCACTTTCTTAGATTTAGACTTAAAGTCGATTTTCTTGTAAATTGTATGTCAATTGCATGAGCACTGTACCGCTTAAGCCGAAAAACATCAATTTTACTGGTTTGAGCGAAAGTCAAATTATATTGTTATTGCAGAATTGACATATTCATATAACCGAAAAAATTGCACTTTCTTAGGTTTAGACTTAAAGCCGATTTTTTTGTAAATTGTATGTCAATTGCGGTAGCACTGTACTGCTTAAGCCGCAAAACATCGATTTTACTGATTTGATCTAAAGTCAAACTTTCATATAATTTCAGGATTAACAAATTAATATAACCGAAAAAATTGCACTTTCTTAGATTAGACTTAAAGCCGATTTTCTTGTAAATTGTATGTCAGTTGCGTGAGCACTGTACCGCTTAAGCCGAAAAACATGAATTTTACTGATTTTAGCGAAAGTCAAATTATATTGTTGTTGCAGAATTGATATATTCTTATAACCAAAAAAAATTGCGCTTTCTTAGGTTTAGACTTAAAGAAGATTTTCTTGTAAATTGTATGTCAATTGCGTGAGCACTGTACCGCTTAAGCCGAAAAACATGAATTTTACTGATTTGAGCGAAAGTAAAACTATAATGTTATGGCAGGATTAACAAATTAATATAAAGAACAGAAAAGAAAAAATTTAACTTTCTTAGCTTTTTACTTAAAGCCGATTTTCCTTGTAAATTGTATGTCAACTGCGGAAGCACTGTACTGCTTAAGCCGCAAACCATCGATTTTACTGATTTGAGCGAAAGTCAAACTATATTGTTATTGCAGAATTGACATATTCATATAACCAGAAAAATTGCACTTTCTTAGCTTTTTACTTTAAGCCGATTTTCCTTGTAAATTGTATGTCAACTGCGGAAGCACTGTACTGCTTAAGCCGAAAAACATCAATTTTACTGGTTTGAGCGAAAGTCAAATTATATTGTTATTGCAGAATTGACATATTCATATAACCGAAAAAATTGCACTTTCTTAGTTTTAGACTTAAAGTCGATTTTCTTTTAAATTGTATGTCAATTGCATGAGCACTGTACCGCATAAGCCGAAAAACATCAATTTTACTGATTTGCGCGAAAGTAAAATTATATAGCTATTGCAGAATTGACAAATTAATATAACCGAAAAAATTGCACTTTCTTAGATTTAGACTTAAAGTCGATTTTCTTTTAAATTGTATGTCAGTTGCGTGAGCACTGTACTGCTTAAGCCGAAAAACATCAATTTAACTGGTTTGAGCGAAAGTAAAATTATATAGCTATTGCAGAATTGACATATTCATATAACCGAAAAAATTGCACTTACTTAGATTTAGACTTAAAGTCGATTTTCTTTTAAATTGTATGTCAGTTGCGTGAGCACTGTACTGCTTAAGCCGAAAAACATCAATTTAACTGGTTTGAGCGAAAGTCAAATTATATTGTTATTGCAGAATTGAAATATTCATATAACCAGAAAAATTGCACTTTCTTAGATTTAGACTTAAAGCCGATTTTCTTGTATATTGTATATCAGTTGCGTGAGCACTGTACTGCTTAAGCCGCAAACCATCGATTTTACTGATTTGAGCGAAAGTCAAACTATATTGTTATTGCAGAATTGACATATTCATATAACCGAAAAAATTGCACTTTCTTAGTTTTAGACTTAAAGTCGATTTTCTTTTAAATTGTATGTCAATTGCATGAGCACTGTACCGCTTAAGCCGAAAAACATCAATTTTACTGATTTGAGCGAAAGTCAAATTATATTGTTATTGCAGAATTCACATATTCATATAACCGAAAAAATTGCACTTTCTTAAATTTAGACTTAAAGCCGATTTTCTTGTAAATTGTATGTCAGTTGCGTGAGCACTGTACCGCTTAAGCCGAAAAACATGAATTTTAGTGATTTGAGCGAAAGTCAAATTATATTGTTATTGCAGAATTAAAAAATTAATATTACCGAAAAGGTTGCACTTTCTTAGTTTTAGACTTAAAGTCGATTTTCTTGTAAATTTTATGTCAATTGCGGTAGCACTGTACTGCTTAAGCCGAAAAACATCCATTTTACTGATTTGATCTTAAGTCAAACTTTCATATAATTTCAGGATTAACAAATTAATATAACCGAAAAAATTGCACTTTCTTAGATTTAGACTTAAAGTCGATTTTCTTTTAAATTGTATGTCAATTGCATGAGCACTGTACCGCTTAAGCCGAAAAACATCAATTTTACTGATTTGAGCGAAAGTCAAATTATATTGTTATTGCAGAATTCACATATTCATATAACCAGAAAAATTGCACTTTCTTAGATTTAGACTTAAAGCCGATTTTCTTGTATATTGTATATCAGTTGCGTGAGCACTGTACTGCCTAAGCCGAAAAACATCAATTTTACTGGTTTGAGCGAAAGTCAAATTATATTGTTATTGCAGAATTGACATATTCATATAACCAGAAAAATTGCACTTTCTTAGATTTAGACTTAAAGCCGATTTTCTTGTATATTGTATATCAGTTGCGTGAGCACTGTACTGCCTAAGCCGAAAAACATCAATTTTACTGGTTTGAGCGAAAGTCAAATTATATTGTTATTGCAGAATTGACATATTCATATAACCGAAAAAATTGCACTTTCTTAGATTTAGACTTAAAGCCGATTTTCTTGTATATTGTATATCAGTTGCGTGAGCACTGTACTGCTTAAGCCGAAAAACATCAATTTAACTGATTTGCGCGAAAGTAAAATTATATAGCTATTGCAGAATTGACATATTCATATAACCGAAAAAATTGCACTTTCTTAGATTTAGACTTAAAGTCGATTTTCTTTTAAATTGTATGTCAGTTGCGTGAGCACTGTACTGCTTAAGCCGAAAAACATCAATTTAACTGGTTTGAGCGAAAGTCAAATTATATTGTTATTGCAGAATTGACATAATCATATAACCGAAAAAATTGCACTTTCTTAGTTTTAGACTTAAAGCCGATTTTCTTGTATATTGTATATCAGTTGCGTGAGCACTGTACTGCCTAAGCCGAAAAACATCAATTTTACTGGTTTGAGCGAAAGTCAAATTATATTGTTATTGCAGAATTGACATATTCATATAACCAGAAAAATTGCACTTTCTTAGATTTAGACTTAAAGCCGATTTTCTTGTATATTGTATATCAGTTGCGTGAGCACTGTACTGCTTAAGCCGCAAACCATCGATTTTACTGATTTGAGCGAAAGTCAAACTATATTGTTATTGCAGAATTGACATATTCATATAACCGAAAAAATTGCACTTTCTTAGTTTTAGACTTAAAGTCGATTTTCTTTTAAATTGTATGTCAATTGCATGAGCACTGTACCGCTTAAGCCGAAAAACATCAATTTTACTGATTTGAGCGAAAGTCAAATTATATTGTTATTGCAGAATTCACATATTCATATAACCGAAAAAATTGCACTTTCTTAAATTTAGACTTAAAGCCGATTTTCTTGTAAATTGTATGTCAGTTGCGTGAGCACTGTACCGCTTAAGCCGAAAAACATGAATTTTAGTGATTTGAGCGAAAGTCAAATTATATTGTTATTGCAGAATTAAAAAATTAATATTACCGAAAAGGTTGCACTTTCTTAGTTTTAGACTTAAAGTCGATTTTCTTGTAAATTTTATGTCAATTGCGGTAGCACTGTACTGCTTAAGCCGAAAAACATCCATTTTACTGATTTGATCTTAAGTCAAACTTTCATATAATTTCAGGATTAACAAATTAATATAACCGAAAAAATTGCACTTTCTTAGATTTAGACTTAAAGTCGATTTTCTTGTAAATTGTATGTCAATTGCATGAGCACTGTACCGCTTAAGCCGAAAAACATAGATTTTACTGGTTTGAGCGAAAGTCAAATTATATTGTTATTGCAGAATTGACATATTCATATAACCGAAAAAATTGCACTTTCTTAGATTTAGACTTAAAGTCGATTTTCTTGTAAATTGTATGTCAATTGCATGAGCACTGTACTGCTTAAGCCGAAAAACATCAACTTTACTGATTTGCGCGAAAATAACACTATAATGTTATGGCAGGATTAACAAATTAATATAAAAAAAAGAAAAGAAAAAATCGAACTTTCTTAGATTTTTACTTAAAGCCGATTTTCTTGTAAATTGTATGTTAATTACTTGAGCACTGTACCGCTTAGGCCGAAAAACATCAATTTTACTGATTTGCGCTAAAAACAAACTTTTATTTTATTTCAGGATTAACAATTGTATGTTAATTACTTGATCGCTGTACCGCCTAAGCCGAAATGTTATTCCAGGATTAACAAATTAAAATAACCGAAAAAATTGCAATTTCTTAGGTTTAAAATTTAAGTCCATTTTCTTGTAAATTGTATGTCAACTGCGGTAGCACTGTACTGCTTAAGCCGCAAAACATCGATTTTACTGATTGGATCTAAAGTCAAACTTTCATATAATTTCAGGATTAACAAATTAATATAACCAGAAAAATTGCACTTTCTTAGATTTAGACTTATAGCCGATTTTCTTGTATATTGTATATCAGTTGCGTGAGCACTGTACTGCCTAAGCCGAAAAACATCAATTTTACTGGTTTGAGCGAAAGTCAAATTATATTGTTATTGCAGAATTGACATATTCATATAACCGAAAAAATTGCACTTTCTTAGTTTTAGACTTAAAGTCAATTTTCTTTTAAATTGTATGTCAATTGCATGAGCACTGTACCGCTTAAGCCGAAAAACATCAATTTTACTGGTTTGAGCGAAAGTCAAATTATATTGTTATTGCAGAATTCACATATTCATATAACCGAAAAAATTGCACTTTCTTAAATTTAAACTTAAAGCCGATTTTCTTGTAAATTGTATGTCAGTTGCGTGAGCACTGTACCGCTTAAGCCGAAAAACATGTATTTTACTGATTTGAGCTAAAGTCAAATTATATTGTTATTGCAGGATTAACAAATTAATATTACCGAAAAAGTTGCACTTTCTTAGGTTTAGACTTAAAGTCGATTTTCTTGTAAATTGTATGTCAATTGCGGTAGCACTGTACTGATTTGCTCTAAAGCCAAACTTTCATATAATTTTAGGATTAACAAATTAATATAACCGCAAAAATTGCACTTTCTTACCGAAAAAATTGCACTTTTTCAGATTTAGACTTAACGCCGATTTTCTTGTAAATTGTATGTTAATTACTTGAGCGCTGTACCGCTTAGGCCGAAACACATCAATTTTACTGATTTGATCGAAAGTCAAACTTTCATATAATTTCAGGATTAACAAATTAATATAACCGAAAAAATTGCACTTTCTTAGATTAGACTTAAAGCCGATTTTCCTGTAAATTTTATGTCAGTTGCGTGAGCAGTGTACTGCTTAAGCCAAAAAAGATCAATTTTACTGGTTTGAGCGAAAGTCAAATTATATTGTTATTGCAGAATTGACATATTCATATAACCGAAAAAATTGCACTTTCTTAGTTTTAGACTTAAAGTCGATTTTCTTGTAAATTGTATGTGAATTGCGTGAGCTCTGTACTGCTTAAGCCGAAAAACATGAATTTTACTGATTTGAGCGAAAGTCAAATTATAATGTTATTGCAGAATTAAAAAATTAATATTACCGAAAAGGTTGCACTTTCTTAGTTTTAGACTTAAAGCCGATTTTCCTGTAAATTTTATGTCAGTTGCGTGAGCAGTGTACTGCTTAAGCCAAAAAACATCAATTTAACTGGTTTGAGCGAAAGTCAAATTATATTGTTATTGCAGAATTGACATAATCATATAACCGAAAAAATTGCACTTTCTTAGTTTTAGACTTAAAGCCGATTTTCTTGTATATTGTATATCAGTTGCGTGAGCACTGTACTGCCTAAGCCGAAAAACATCAATTTTACTGGTTTGAGCGAAAGTCAAATTATATTGTTATTGCAGAATTGACATATTCATATAACCAGAAAAATTGCACTTTCTTAGATTTAGACTTAAAGCCGATTTTCTTGTATATTGTATATCAGTTGCGTGAGCACTGTACTGCTTAAGCCGCAAACCATCGATTTTACTGATTTGAGCGAAAGTCAAACTATATTGTTATTGCAGAATTGACATATTCATATAACCGAAAAAATTGCACTTTCTTAGTTTTAGACTTAAAGTCGATTTTCTTTTAAATTGTATGTCAATTGCATGAGCACTGTACCGCTTAAGCCGAAAAACATCAATTTTACTGATTTGAGCGAAAGTCAAATTATATTGTTATTGCAGAATTCACATATTCATATAACCGAAAAAATTGCACTTTCTTAAATTTAGACTTAAAGCCGATTTTCTTGTAAATTGTATGTCAGTTGCGTGAGCACTGTACCGCTTAAGCCGAAAAACATGAATTTTAGTGATTTGAGCGAAAGTCAAATTATATTGTTATTGCAGAATTAAAAAATTAATATTACCGAAAAGGTTGCACTTTCTTAGTTTTAGACTTAAAGTCGATTTTCTTGTAAATTTTATGTCAATTGCGGTAGCACTGTACTGCTTAAGCCGAAAAACATCCATTTTACTGATTTGATCTTAAGTCAAACTTTCATATAATTTCAGGATTAACAAATTAATATAACCGAAAAAATTGCACTTTCTTAGATTTAGACTTAAAGTCGATTTTCTTGTAAATTGTATGTCAATTGCATGAGCACTGTACCGCTTAAGCCGAAAAACATAGATTTTACTGGTTTGAGCGAAAGTCAAATTATATTGTTATTGCAGAATTGACATATTCATATAACCGAAAAAATTGCACTTTCTTAGATTTAGACTTAAAGTCGATTTTCTTGTAAATTGTATGTCAATTGCATGAGCACTGTACTGCTTAAGCCGAAAAACATCAACTTTACTGATTTGCGCGAAAATAACACTATAATGTTATGGCAGGATTAACAAATTAATATAAAAAAAAGAAAAGAAAAAATCGAACTTTCTTAGATTTTTACTTAAAGCCGATTTTCTTGTAAATTGTATGTTAATTACTTGAGCACTGTACCGCTTAGGCCGAAAAACATCAATTTTACTGATTTGCGCTAAAAACAAACTTTTATTTTATTTCAGGATTAACAATTGTATGTTAATTACTTGATCGCTGTACCGCCTAAGCCGAAATGTTATTCCAGGATTAACAAATTAAAATAACCGAAAAAATTGCAATTTCTTAGGTTTAAAATTTAAGTCCATTTTCTTGTAAATTGTATGTCAACTGCGGTAGCACTGTACTGCTTAAGCCGCAAAACATCGATTTTACTGATTGGATCTAAAGTCAAACTTTCATATAATTTCAGGATTAACAAATTAATATAACCAGAAAAATTGCACTTTCTTAGATTTAGACTTATAGCCGATTTTCTTGTATATTGTATATCAGTTGCGTGAGCACTGTACTGCCTAAGCCGAAAAACATCAATTTTACTGGTTTGAGCGAAAGTCAAATTATATTGTTATTGCAGAATTGACATATTCATATAACCGAAAAAATTGCACTTTCTTAGTTTTAGACTTAAAGTCAATTTTCTTTTAAATTGTATGTCAATTGCATGAGCACTGTACCGCTTAAGCCGAAAAACATCAATTTTACTGGTTTGAGCGAAAGTCAAATTATATTGTTATTGCAGAATTCACATATTCATATAACCGAAAAAATTGCACTTTCTTAAATTTAAACTTAAAGCCGATTTTCTTGTAAATTGTATGTCAGTTGCGTGAGCACTGTACCGCTTAAGCCGAAAAACATGTATTTTACTGATTTGAGCTAAAGTCAAATTATATTGTTATTGCAGGATTAACAAATTAATATTACCGAAAAAGTTGCACTTTCTTAGGTTTAGACTTAAAGTCGATTTTCTTGTAAATTGTATGTCAATTGCGGTAGCACTGTACTGATTTGCTCTAAAGCCAAACTTTCATATAATTTTAGGATTAACAAATTAATATAACCGCAAAAATTGCACTTTCTTACCGAAAAAATTGCACTTTTTCAGATTTAGACTTAACGCCGATTTTCTTGTAAATTGTATGTTAATTACTTGAGCGCTGTACCGCTTAGGCCGAAACACATCAATTTTACTGATTTGATCGAAAGTCAAACTTTCATATAATTTCAGGATTAACAAATTAATATAACCGAAAAAATTGCACTTTCTTAGATTAGACTTAAAGCCGATTTTCCTGTAAATTTTATGTCAGTTGCGTGAGCAGTGTACTGCTTAAGCCAAAAAAGATCAATTTTACTGGTTTGAGCGAAAGTCAAATTATATTGTTATTGCAGAATTGACATATTCATATAACCGAAAAAATTGCACTTTCTTAGTTTTAGACTTAAAGTCGATTTTCTTGTAAATTGTATGTGAATTGCGTGAGCTCTGTACTGCTTAAGCCGAAAAACATGAATTTTACTGATTTGAGCGAAAGTCAAATTATAATGTTATTGCAGAATTAAAAAATTAATATTACCGAAAAGGTTGCACTTTCTTAGTTTTAGACTTAAAGTCGATTTTCTTGTAAATTTTATGTCAATTGCGGTAGCACTGTACTGCTTAAGCCGAAAAACATCCATTTTACTGATTTGATCTTAAGTCAAACTTTCATATAATTTCAGGATTAACAAATTAATATAACCGAAAAAATTGCACTTTCTTAGATTTAGACTTAAAGTCGATTTTCTTGTAAATTGTATGTCAATTGCATGAGCACTGTACCGCTTAAGCCGAAAAACATCAATTTTACTGGTTTGAGCGAAAGTCAAATTATATTGTTATTGCAGAATTGACATATTCATATAACCGAAAAAATTGCACTTTCTTAGGTTTAGACTTAAAGTCGATTTTTTTGTAAATTGTATGTCAATTGCGGTAGCACTGTACTGCTTAAGCCGAAAAACATGAATTTTAGTGATTTGAGCGAAAGTCAAATTATAATGTTATTGCAGAATTAAAAAATTAATATTACCGAAAAGGTTGCACTTTCTTAGTTTTAGACTTAAAGTCGATTTTCTTGTAAATTTTATGTCAATTGCGGTAGCACTGTACTGCTTAAGCCGAAAAACATCCATTTTACTGATTTGATCTTAAGTCAAACTTTCATATAATTTCAGGATTAACAAATTAATATAACCAAAAAAATTGCACTTTCTTAGATTTAGACTTAAAGCCGATTTTCTTGTATATTGTATATCAGTTGCGTGAGCACTGTACTGCTTAAGCCGCAAACCATCGATTTTACTGATTTGAGCGAAAGTCAAACTATATTGTTATTGCAGAATTGACATATTCATACAACCGAAAAAATTGCACTTTCTTAGTTTTAGACTTAAAGTCGATTTTCTTTTAAATTGTATGTCAATTGCATGAGCACTGTACCGCTTAAGCCGAAAAACATCAATTTTACTGATTTGAGCGAAAGTCAAACTATATTGTTATTGCAGAATTGACATATTCATATAACCGAAAAAATTGCACTTTCTTAGTTTTAGACTTAAAGTCGATTTTCTTTTAAATTGTATGTCAATTGCATGAGCACTGTACCGCTTAAGCCGAAAAACATCAATTTTACTGATTTGAGCGAAAGTCAAATTATATTGTTATTGCAGAATTCACATATTCATATAACCAGAAAAATTGCACTTTCTTAGATTTAGACTTAAAGCCGATTTTCTTGTATATTGTATATCAGTTGCGTGAGCACTGTACTGCCTAAGCCGAAAAACATCAATTTTACTGGTTTGAGCGAAAGTCAAATTATATTGTTATTGCAGAATTGATATATTCATATAACCAGAAAAATTGCACTTTCTTAGATTTAGACTTAAAGCCGATTTTCTTGTATATTGTATATCAGTTGCGTGAGCACTGTACTGCCTGAGCCGAAAAACATCAATTTTACTGGTTTGAGCGAAAGTCAAATTATATTGTTATTGCAGAATTGACATATTCATATAACCGAAAAAATTGCACTTTCTTAGATTTAGACTTAAAGCCGATTTTCTTGTATATTGTATATCAGTTGCGTGAGCACTGTACTGCTTAAGCCGAAAAACATCAATTTAACTGATTTGCGCGAAAGTAAAATTATATAGCTATTGCAGAATTGACATATTCATATAACCGAAAAAATTGCACTTTCTTAGATTTAGACTTAAAGTCGATTTTCTTTTAAATTGTATGTCAGTTGCGTGAGCACTGTACTGCTTAAGCCGAAAAACATTAATTTAACTGGTTTGAGCGAAAGTCAAATTATATTGTTATTGCAGAATTGACATATTCATATAACCGAAAAAATTGCACTTTCTTAGTTTTAGACTTAAAGCCGATTTTCTTGTATATTGTATATCAGTTGCGTGAGCACTGTACTGCCTAAGCCGAAAAACATCAATTTTACTGGTTTGAGCGAAAGTCAAATTATATTGTTATTGCAGAATTGACATATTCATATAACCAGAAAAATTGGACTTTCTTAGATTTAGACTTAAAGCCGATTTTCTTGTATATTGTATATCAGTTGCGTGAGCACTGTACTGCTTAAGCCGCAAACCATCGATTTTACTGATTTGAGCGAAAGTCAAACTATATTGTTATTGCAGAATTGACATATTCATATAACCGAAAAAATTGCACTTTCTTAGTTTTAGACTTAAAGTCGATTTTCTTTTAAATTGTATGTCAATTGCATGAGCACTGTACCGCTTAAGCCGAAAAACATCAATTTTACTGATTTGAGCGAAAGTCAAATTATATTGTTATTGCAGAATTCACATATTCATATAACCGAAAAAATTGCACTTTCTTAAATTTAGACTTAAAGCCGATTTTCTTGTAAATTGTATGTCAGTTGCGTGAGCACTGTACCGCTTAAGCCGAAAAACATGAATTTTAGTGATTTGAGCGAAAGTCAAATTATATTGTTATTGCAGAATTAAAAAATTAATATTACCGAAAAGGTTGCACTTTCTTAGTTTTAGACTTAAAGTCGATTTTCTTGTAAATTTTATGTCAATTGCGGTAGCACTGTACTGCTTAAGCCGAAAAACATCCATTTTACTGATTTGATCTTAAGTCAAACTTTCATATAATTTCAGGATTAACAAATTAATATAACCGAAAAAATTGCACTTTCTTAGATTTAGACTTAAAGTCGATTTTCTTGTAAATTGTATGTCAATTGCATGAGCACTGTACCGCTTAAGCCGAAAAACATAGATTTTACTGGTTTGAGCGAAAGTCAAATTATATTGTTATTGCAGAATTGACATATTCATATAACCGAAAAAATTGCACTTTCTTAGATTTAGACTTAAAGTCGATTTTCTTGTAAATTGTATGTCAATTGCATGAGCACTGTACTGCTTAAGCCGAAAAACATCAACTTTACTGATTTGCGCGAAAATAACACTATAATGTTATGGCAGGATTAACAAATTAATATAAAAAAAAGAAAAGAAAAAATCGAACTTTCTTAGATTTTTACTTAAAGCCGATTTTCTTGTAAATTGTATGTTAATTACTTGAGCACTGTACCGCTTAGGCCGAAAAACATCAATTTTACTGATTTGCGCTAAAAACAAACTTTTATTTTATTTCAGGATTAACAATTGTATGTTAATTACTTGATCGCTGTACCGCCTAAGCCGAAATGTTATTCCAGGATTAACAAATTAAAATAACCGAAAAAATTGCAATTTCTTAGGTTTAAAATTTAAGTCCATTTTCTTGTAAATTGTATGTCAACTGCGGTAGCACTGTACTGCTTAAGCCGCAAAACATCGATTTTACTGATTGGATCTAAAGTCAAACTTTCATATAATTTCAGGATTAACAAATTAATATAACCAGAAAAATTGCACTTTCTTAGATTTAGACTTATAGCCGATTTTCTTGTATATTGTATATCAGTTGCGTGAGCACTGTACTGCCTAAGCCGAAAAACATCAATTTTACTGGTTTGAGCGAAAGTCAAATTATATTGTTATTGCAGAATTGACATATTCATATAACCGAAAAAATTGCACTTTCTTAGTTTTAGACTTAAAGTCAATTTTCTTTTAAATTGTATGTCAATTGCATGAGCACTGTACCGCTTAAGCCGAAAAACATCAATTTTACTGGTTTGAGCGAAAGTCAAATTATATTGTTATTGCAGAATTCACATATTCATATAACCGAAAAAATTGCACTTTCTTAAATTTAAACTTAAAGCCGATTTTCTTGTAAATTGTATGTCAGTTGCGTGAGCACTGTACCGCTTAAGCCGAAAAACATGTATTTTACTGATTTGAGCTAAAGTCAAATTATATTATTATTGCAGGATTAACAAATTAATATTACCGAAAAAGTTGCACTTTCTTAGGTTTAGACTTAAAGTCGATTTTCTTGTAAATTGTATGTCAATTGCGGTAGCACTGTACTGATTTGCTCTAAAGCCAAACTTTCATATAATTTTAGGATTAACAAATTAATATAACCGCAAAAATTGCACTTTCTTACCGAAAAAATTGCACTTTTTTAGATTTAGACTTAACGCCGATTTTCTTGTAAATTGTATGTTAATTACTTGAGCGCTGTACCGCTTAGGCCGAAACACATCAATTTTACTGATTTGATCGAAAGTCAAACTTTCATATAATTTCAGGATTAACAAATTAATATAACCGAAAAAATTGCACTTTCTTAGATTAGACTTAAAGCCGATTTTCCTGTAAATTTTATGTCAGTTGCGTGAGCAGTGTACTGCTTAAGCCAAAAAAGATCAATTTTACTGGTTTGAGCGAAAGTCAAATTATATTGTTATTGCAGAATTGACATATTCATATAACCGAAAAAATTGCACTTTCTTAGTTTTAGACTTAAAGTCGATTTTCTTGTAAATTGTATGTGAATTGCGTGAGCACTGTACTGCTTAATCCGAAAAACATGAATTTTACTGATTTGAGCGAAAGTCAAATTATATTGTTATTGCAGAATTAAAAAATTAATATTACCGAAAAGGTTGCACTTTCTTAGTTTTAGACTTAAAGTCGATTTTCTTGTAAATTTTATGTCAATTGCGGTAGCACTGTACTGCTTAAGCCGAAAAACATCCATTTTACTGATTTGATCTTAAGTCAAACTTTCATATAATTTCAGGATTAACAAATTAATATAACCGAAAAAATTGCACTTTCTTAGATTTAGACTTAAAGTCGATTTTCTTGTAAATTGTATGTCAATTGCATGAGCACTGTACCGCTTAAGCCGAAAAACATCAATTTTACTGCTTTGAGCGAAAGTCAAATTATATTGTTATTGCAGAATTGACATATTCATATAACCGAAAAAATTGCACTTTCTTAGGTTTAGACTTAAAGTCGATTTTTTTGTAAATTGTATGTCAATTGCGGTAGCACTGTACTGCTTAAGCCGCAAAACATCGATTTTACTCATTTGATCTAAAGTCAAACTTTCATATAATATCAGGATTAACAAATTAATATAACCGAAAAAATTGCACTTTCTTAGATTAGACTTAAAGCCGATTTTCTTGTAAATTGTATGTCAATTGCATGAGCACTGTACCGCTTAAGCCGAAAAACATAAATTTTACTGGTTTGAGCGAAAGTCAAATTATATTGTTATTGCAGAATTGACATATTCATATAACCGAAAAAATTGCACTTTCTTAAATTTAGACTTAAAGCCGATTTTCTTGTAAATTGTATGTCAGTTGCGTGAGCACTGTACCGCTTAAGCCGAAAAACATGAATTTTAGTGATTTGAGCGAAAGTCAAATTATATTGTTATTGCAGAATTAAAAAATTAATATTACCGAAAAGGTTGCACTTTCTTAGTTTTAGACTTAAAGTCGATTTTCTTGTAAATTTTATGTCAATTGCGGTAGCACTGTACTGCTTAAGCCGAAAAACATCCATTTTACTGATTTGATCTTAAGTCAAACTTTCATATAATTTCAGGATTAACAAATTAATATAACCGAAAAAATTGCACTTTCTTAGATTTAGACTTAAAGCCGATTTTTTTGTATATTGTATATCAGTTGCGTGAGCACTGTACTGCTTAAGCCGCAAACCATCGATTTTACTGATTTGAGCGAAAGTCAAACTATATTGTTATTGCAGAATTGACATATTCATATAACCGAAAAAATTGCACTTTCTTAGTTTTAGACTTAAAGTAGATTTTCTTTTAAATTGTATGTCAATTGCATGAGCACTGTACCGCTTAAGCCGAAAAACATCAATTTTACTGATTTGAGCGAAAGTCAAATTATATTGTTATTGCAGAATTCACATATTCATATAACCGAAAAAATTGCACTTTCTTAAATTTAGACTTAAAGCCGATTTTCTTGTAAATTGTATGTCAGTTGCGTGAGCACTGTACCGCTTAAGCAGAAAAACATGAATTTTAGTGATTTGAGCGAAAGTCAAATTATATTGTTATTGCAGAATTAAAAAATTAATATTACCGAAAAGGTTGCACTTTCTTAGTTTTAGACTTAAAGTCGATTTTCTTGTAAATTTTATGTCAATTGCGGTAGCACTGTACTGCTTAAGCCGAAAAACATCCATTTTACTGATTTGATCTTAAGTCAAACTTTCATATAATTTCAGGATTAACAAATTAATATAACCGAAAAAATTGCACTTTCTTAGATTTAGACTTAAAGTCGATTTTCTTGTAAATTGTATGTCAATTGCATGAGCACTGTACCGCTTAAGCCGAAAAACATAGATTTTACTGGTTTGAGCGAAAGTCAAATTATATTGTTATTGCAGAATTGACATATTCATATAACCGAAAAAATTGCACTTTCTTAGATTTAGACTTAAAGTCGATTTTCTTGTAAATTGTATGTCAATTGCATGAGCACTGTACTGCTTAAGCCGAAAAACATCAACTTTACTGATTTGCGCGAAAATAACACTATAATGTTATGGCAGGATTAACAAATTAATATAAAAAAAAGAAAAGAAAAAATCGAACTTTCTTAGATTTTTACTTAAAGCCGATTTTCTTGTAAATTGTATGTTAATTACTTGAGCACTGTACCGCTTAGGCCGAAAAACATCAATTTTACTGATTTGCGCTAAAAACAAACTTTTATTTTATTTCAGGATTAACAATTGTATGTTAATTACTTGATCGCTGTACCGCCTAAGCCGAAATGTTATTCCAGGATTAACAAATTAAAATAACCGAAAAAATTGCAATTTCTTAGGTTTAAAATTTAAGTCCATTTTCTTGTAAATTGTATGTCAACTGCGGTAGCACTGTACTGCTTAAGCCGCAAAACATCGATTTTACTGATTGGATCTAAAGTCAAACTTTCATATAATTTCAGGATTAACAAATTAATATAACCAGAAAAATTGCACTTTCTTAGATTTAGACTTATAGCCGATTTTCTTGTATATTGTATATCAGTTGCGTGAGCACTGTACTGCCTAAGCCGAAAAACATCAATTTTACTGGTTTGAGCGAAAGTCAAATTATATTGTTATTGCAGAATTGACATATTCATATAACCGAAAAAATTGCACTTTCTTAGTTTTAGACTTAAAGTCAATTTTCTTTTAAATTGTATGTCAATTGCATGAGCACTGTACCGCTTAAGCCGAAAAACATCAATTTTACTGGTTTGAGCGAAAGTCAAATTATATTGTTATTGCAGAATTCACATATTCATATAACCGAAAAAATTGCACTTTCTTAAATTTAAACTTAAAGCCGATTTTCTTGTAAATTGTATGTCAGTTGCGTGAGCACTGTACCGCTTAAGCCGAAAAACATGTATTTTACTGATTTGAGCTAAAGTCAAATTATATTGTTATTGCAGGATTAACAAATTAATATTACCGAAAAAGTTGCACTTTCTTAGGTTTAGACTTAAAGTCGATTTTCTTGTAAATTGTATGTCAATTGCGGTAGCACTGTACTGATTTGCTCTAAAGCCAAACTTTCATATAATTTTAGGATTAACAAATTAATATAACCGCAAAAATTGCACTTTCTTACCGAAAAAATTGAACTTTTTTAGATTTAGACTTAACGCCGATTTTCTTGTAAATGGTATGTTAATTACTTGAGCGCTGTACCGCTTAGGCCGAAACACATCAATTTTACTGATTTGATCGAAAGTCAAACTTTCATATAATTTCAGGATTAACAAATTAATATAACCGAAAAAATTGCACTTTCTTAGATTAGACTTAAAGCCGATTTTCCTGTAAATTTTATGTCAGTTGCGTGAGCAGTGTACCGCTTAAGCCGAAAAACATAGATTTTACTGGTTTGAGCGAAAGTCAAATTATATTGTTATTGCAGAATTGACATATTCATATAACCGAAAAAATTGCACTTTCTTAGATTTAGACTTAAAGTCGATTTTCTTGTAAATTGTATGTCAATTGCATGAGCACTGTACTGCTTAAGCCGAAAAACATCAACTTTACTGATTTGCGCGAAAATAACACTATAATGTTATGGCAGGATTAACAAATTAATATAAAAAAAAGAAAAGAAAAAATCGAACTTTCTTAGATTTTTACTTAAAGCCGATTTTCTTGTAAATTGTATGTTAATTACTTGAGCACTGTACCGCTTAGGCCGAAAAACATCAATTTTACTGATTTGCGCTAAAAACAAACTTTTATTTTATTTCAGGATTAACAATTGTATGTTAATTACTTGATCGCTGTACCGCCTAAGCCGAAATGTTATTCCAGGATTAACAAATTAAAATAACCGTAAAAATTGCAATTTCTTAGGTTTAAAATTTAAGTCCATTTTCTTGTAAATTGTATGTCAACTGCGGTAGCACTGTACTGCTTAAGCCGCAAAACATCGATTTTACTGATTGGATCTAAAGTCAAACTTTCATATAATTTCAGGATTAACAAATTAATATAACCGGAAAAAGTGCACTTTCTTAGATTAAGACTTTAAGCCGATTTTCTTGTAAATTGTATATCAGTTGCGTGAGCGCTGTACTGCTTAAGCCGTAAAACATCAATTTTACTGGTTTGAGCGAAAGTCAAATTATATTTTTATTGCAGAATTGACATATTCATATAACCGAAAAAATTGCACTTTCTTAGTTTTAGACTTAAAGTCGATTTTCTTGTAAATTGTATGTGAATTGCGTGAGCACTGTACTGCTTAAGCCGAAAAACATGAATTTTACTGATTTGAGCGAAAGTCAAATTATATTGTTATTGCACGATTAACAAATTAATATTACCGAAAAGGTTGCACTTTCTTAGTTTTAGACTTAAAGTCGATTTTCTTGTAAATTTTATGTCAATTGCGGTAGCACTGTACTGCTTAAGCCGAAAAACATCCATTTTACTGATTTGATCTTGAGTCAAACTTTCATATAATTTCAGAATTAACAAATTAATATAACCGAAAAAATTGCACTTTCTTAGATTTAGACTTAAAGTCGATTTTCTTGTAAATTGTATGTTAATTACTTGAGCGCTGTACCGCTTAGGCCGAAAAACATTAATTTTACTGGTTTAAGCGAAAGTCAAATTATATTGTTATTGCAGAATTGACATATTCATATAACCGAAAAAATTGCACTTTCTTAGTTTCAGACTTAAAGTCGATTTTCTTGTAAATTGTATGTCAATTGCGTGAGCACTGTACTACTTTAGCCGAAAAACATGAATTTTACTGATTTGAGCGAAAGTCAAATTATGTTGTTATTGCAGGATTAACAAATTAATATTACCGCAAAAGTTGCACTTTCTTAGTTGTAGACTTAAAGTCGATTTTCTTGTAAATTCTATGTCAATTGCGGTAGCACTGTACTGCTTAAGCCGCAAAACATCGATTTTACTGATTTGATCTAAAGTCAAACTTTCATATAATTTCAGGATTAACAAATTAATATAACCGAAAAGAGTGCACTTTCTTAGATTAAGACTTAAAGGCGATTTTCTTGTAAATTGTATATCAGTTGCGTGAGCGCTGTACTGCTTAAGCCGAAAAACATCAATTTTACTGGTTTGAGCGAAAGTCAAATTATATTGTTATTGTAGAATTGACATAACCGAAAAAATTGCACTTTTTTAGATTTCGACTTAAAGCCGATTTTCTTGTAAATTGTATGTTAAATACTTGAGCGCTGTACCGCTTAGGCCGAAACACATCAATTTTACTGATTTGATCTAAAGTCAAGCTTTCATATAATTTCAGGATTAACAAATTAATGCAACCGAAAAAATTGCACTTTCTTAGATTAGACTTAAAGCCGATTTTCTTGTAAATTGTATGTCAGTTGCGTGAGCAGTGTACTGCTTAAGCCGAAAAAGATCAATTTTACTGGTTTGAGCGAAAGTCAAATTATATTTTTATTGCAGAATTGACATATTCATATAACCGAAAAAATTGCACTTTCTTAGTTTTAGACTTAAAGTCGATTTTCTTGTAAATTGTATGTGAATTGCGTGAGCACTGTACTGCTTAAGCCGAAAAACATGAATTTTACTGATTTGAGCGAAAGTCAAATTATATTGTTATTGCACGATTAACAAATTAATATTACCGAAAAAGTTGCACTTTCTTAGTTTTAGACTTAAAGTCGATTTTCTTGTAAATTTTATGTCAATTGCGGTAGCACTGTACTGCTTAAGCCGAAAAACATCCATTTTACTGATTTGATCTTGAGTCAAACTTTCATATAATTTCAGAATTAACAAATTAATATAACCGAAAAAATTGCACTTTCTTAGATTTAGACTTAAAGTCGATTTTCTTGTAAATTGTATGTCAATTGCATGAGCACTGTACCGCTTAAGCCGAAAAACATCAATTTTACTGGTTTGAGCGAAAGTCAAATTATATTGTTATTGCAGAATTGACATATTCATATAACCGAAAAAATTGCACTTTCTTAGATTTAGACTTAAAGTCGATTTTCTTGTAAATTGTATGTCAATTGCATGAGCACTGTACTGCTTAAGCCGAAAAACATCAACTTTACTGATTTGCGCGAAAGTAACACTATAATGTTATGGCAGGATTAACAAATTAATATAAAAAAAAGAAAAGAAAAAATTGAACTTTCTTAGATTTTTACTTAAAGCCGATTTTCTTGTAAATTGTATGTTAATTACTTGAGCGGTGTACCGCTTAGGCCGAAAAACATCAATTTTACTGATTTGCGCTAAAAACAAACTTTTATTTTATTTCAGGATTAACAATTGTATGTTAATTACTTGATCGCTGTACCGCCTAAGCCAAAATGTTATTCCAGGATTAACAAATTAAAATAACCGAAAAAATTGCAATTTCTTAGGTTTAAAATTTAAGTCCATTTTCTTGTAAATTGTATGTCAACTGCGGTAGCACTGTACTGCTTAAGCCGCAAAACATCGATTTTACTGATTTGATCTAAAGTCAAACTTTCATATAATTTCAGGATTAACAAATTAATATAACCAGAAAAATTGCACTTTCTTAGATTTAGACTTAAAGCCGATTTTCTTGTATATTGTATATCAGTTGCGTGAGCACTGTACTGCCTAAGCCGAAAAACATCAATCTTACTGGTTTGAGCGAAAGTCAAATTATATTGTTATTGCAGAATTGACATATTCATATAACCGAAAAAATTGCACTTTCTTAGATTTAGACTTAAAGCCGATTTTCTTGTATATTGTATATCAGTTGCGTGAGCACTGTACTGCTTAAGCCGAAAAACATCAATTTTACTGGTTTGAGCGAAAGTCAAATTATATTGTTATTGCAGAATTGACATATTCATATAACCGAAAAAATTGCACTTTCTTAGTTTTAGACTTAAAGTCGATTTTCTTTTAAATTGTATGTCAATTGCATGAGCACTGTACCGCTTAAGCCGAAAAACATCAATTTTACTGGTTTGAGCGAAAGTCAAATTATATTGTTATTGCAGAATTCACATATTCATATAACCGAAAAAATTGCACTTTCTTAAATTTAAACATAAAGCCGATTTTCTTGTAAATTGTATGTCAGTTGCGTGAGCACTGTACCGCTTAAGCCGAAAAACATGAATTTTACTGATTTGAGCTAAAGTCAAATTATATTGTTATTGCAGGATTAACAAATTAATATTACCGAAAAAGTTGCACTTTCTTAGGTTTAGACTTAAAGTCAATTTTCTTGTAAATTGTATGTCAACTGCGGTAGCACTGTACTGCTTAAGCCGCAAAACATCGATTTTACTGATTTGATCTAAAGTCAAACTTTCATATAATTTCAGGATTAACAAATTAATATAACCAGAAAAATTGCGCTTTCTTAGATTTAGACTTAAAGCCGATTTTCTTGTATATTGTATATCAGTTGCGTGAGCACTGTACTGCCTAAGCCGAAAAACATCAATTTTACTAGTTTGAGCGAAAGTCAAATTATATTGTTATTGCAGAATTGACATATTCATATAACCGAAAAAATTGCACTTTCTTAGATTTAGACTTAAAGCCGATTTTCTTGTATATTGTATATCAGTTGCGTGAGCACTGTACTGCTTAAGCCGAAAAACATCAATTTTACTGGTTTGAGCGAAAGTCAAATTATATTGTTATTGCAGAATTGACATATTCATATAACCGAAAAAATTGCACTTTCTTAGTTTTAGACTTAAAGTCGATTTTCTTTTAAATTGTATGTCAATTGCATGAGCACTGTACCGCTTAAGCCGAAAAACATCAATTTTACTGGTTTGAGCGAAAGTCAAATTATATTGTTATTGCAGAATTCACATATTCATATAACCGAAAAAATTGCACTTTCTTAAATTTAAACATAAAGCCGATTTTCTTGTAAATTGTATGTCAGTTGCGTGAGCACTGTACCGCTTAAGCCGAAAAACATGAATTTTACTGATTTGAGCTAAAGTCAAATTATATTGTTATTGCAGGATTAACAAATTAATATTACCGAAAAAGTTGCACTTTCTTAGGTTTAGACTTAAAGTCAATTTTCTTGTAAATTGTATGTCAATTGCGGTAGGACTGTACTGCTTAAGCCGCAAAACATCGATTTTACTGATTTGATCTAAAGTCAAACTTTCATATAATTTCAGGATTAACAAATTAATATAACCGAAAAAATTGCACTTTCTTAGATTTAGACTTAAAGTCGATTTTCTTGTAAATTGTATGTCAATTGCATGAGCACTGTACCGCTTAAGCCGAAAAACATCAATTTTACTGGTTTGAGCGAAAGTCAAATTATATTGTTATTGCAGAATTGACATATTCATATAACCGAAAAAATTACACTTTCTTAGGTTTAGACTTAAAGCCGATTTTTTTGTAAATTGTATGTCAATTGCGGTAGCACTGTACTGCTTAAGCCGCAAAACATCGATTTTACTGATTTGATCTAAAGTCAAACTTTCATATAATTTCAGGATTAACAAATTAATATAACCGAAAAAATTGCACTTTCTTAGATTAGACTTAAAGCCGATTTTCTTGTAAATTGTATGTCAGTTGCGTGAGCACTGTACCGCTTAAGCCGAAAAACATGAATTTTACTGATTTTAGCGAAAGTCAAATTATATTGTTGTTGCAGAATTGATATATTCTTATAACCAAAAAAAATTGCACTTTCTTAGGTTTAGACTTAAAGAAGATTTTCTTGTAAATTGTATGTCAATTGCGTGAGCACTGTACCGCTTAAGCCGAAAAACATGAATTTTACTGATTTGAGCGAAAGTAAAACTATAATGTTATGGCAGGATTAACAAATTAATATAAAGAACAGAAAAGAAAAAATTTAACTTTCTTAGCTTTTTACTTAAAGCCGATTTTCCTTGTAAATTGTATGTCAACTGCGGAAGCACTGTACTGCTTAAGCCGCAAACCATCGATTTTACTGATTTGAGCGAAAGTCAAACTATATTGTTATTGCAGAATTGACATATTCATATAACCAGAAAAATTGCACTTTCTTAGCTTTTTACTTTAAGCCGATTTTCCTTGTAAATTGTATGTCAACTGCGGAAGCACTGTACTGCTTAAGCCGAAAAACATCAATTTTACTGGTTTGAGCGAAAGTCAAATTATATTGTTATTGCAGAATTGACATATTCATATAACCGAAAAAATTGCACTTTCTTAGTTTTAGACTTAAAGTCGATTTTCTTTTAAATTGTATGTCAATTGCATGAGCACTGTACCGCATAAGCCGAAAAACATCAATTTTACTGATTTGCGCGAAAGTAAAATTATATAGCTATTGCAGAATTGACAAATTAATATAACCGAAAAAATTGCACTTTCTTAGATTTAGACTTAAAGTCGATTTTCTTTTAAATTGTATGTCAGTTGCGTGAGCAGTGTACTGCTTAAGCCGAAAAACATCAATTTAACTGGTTTGAGCGAAAGTAAAATTATATAGCTATTGCAGAATTGACATATTCATATAACCGAAAAAATTGCACTTACTTAGATTTAGACTTAAAGTCGATTTTCTTTTAAATTGTATGTCAGTTGCGTGAGCACTGTACTGCTTAAGCCGAAAAACATCAATTTAACTGGTTTGAGCGAAAGTCAAATTATATTGTTATTGCAGAATTGACATATTCATATAACCAGAAAAATTGCACTTTCTTATATTTAGACTTAAAGCCGATTTTCTTGTATATTGTATATCAGTTGCGTGAGCACTGTACTGCTTAAGCCGCAAACCATCGATTTTACTGATTTGAGCGAAAGTCAAACTATATTGTTATTGCAGAATTGACATATTCATATAACCGAAAAAATTGCACTTTCTTAGTTTTAGACTTAAAGTCGATTTTCTTTTAAATTGTATGTCAATTGCATGAGCACTGTACCGCTTAAGCCGAAAAACATCAATTTTACTGATTTGAGCGAAAGTCAAATTATATTGTTATTGCAGAATTCACATATTCATATAACCGAAAAAATTGCACTTTCTTAAATTTAGACTTAAAGCCGATTTTCTTGTAAATTGTATGTCAGTTGCGTGAGCACTGTACCGCTTAAGCCGAAAAACATGAATTTTAGTGATTTGAGCGAAAGTCAAATTATATTGTTATTGCAGAATTAAAAAATTAATATTACCGAAAAGGTTGCACTTTCTTAGTTTTAGACTTAAAGTCGATTTTCTTGTAAATTTTATGTCAATTGCGAAAGCACTGTACTGCTTAAGCCGAAAAACATCCATTTTACTGATTTGATCTTAAGTCAAACTTTCATATAATTTCAGGATTAACAAATTAATATAACCGAAAAAATTGCACTTTCTTAGATTTAGACTTAAAGTCGATTTTCTTGTAAATTGTATGTCAATTGCATGAGCACTGTACCGCTTAAGCCGAAAAACATAGATTTTACTGGTTTGAGCGAAAGTCAAATTATATTGTTATTGCAGAATTGACATATTCATATAACCGAAAAAATTGCACTTTCTTAGATTTAGACTTAAAGCCGATTTTCTTGTATATTGTATATCAGTTGCGTGAGCACTGTACTGCTTAAGCCGCAAACCATCGATTTTACTGATTTGAGCGAAAGTCAAACTATATTGTTATTGCAGAATTGACATATTCATATCACCGAAAAAATTGCACTTTCTTAGTTTTAGACTTAAAGTCGATTTTCTTTTAAATTGTATGTCAATTGCATGAGCACTGTACCGCTTAAGCCGAAAAACATCAATTTTACTGATTTGAGCGAAAGTCAAACTATATTGTTGTTGCAGAATTGACATATTCATATAACCGAAAAAATTGCACTTTCTTAGTTTTAGACTTAAAGTCGATTTTCTTTTAAATTGTATGTCAATTGCATGAGCACTGTACCGCTTAAGCCGAAAAACATCAATCTTACTGATTTGAGCGAAAGTCAAATTATATTGTTATTGCAGAATTCACATATTCATATAACCAGAAAAATTGCACTTTCTTAGATTTAGACTTAAAGCCGATTTTCTTGTATATTGTATATCAGTTGCGTGAGCACTGTACTGCCTAAGCCGAAAAACATCAATTTTACTGGTTTGAGCGAAAGTCAAATTATATTGTTATTGCAGAATTGACATATTCATATAACCAGAAAAATTGCACTTTCTTAGATTTAGACTTAAAGCCGATTTTCTTGTATATTGTATATCAGTTGCGTGAGCACTGTACTGCCTAAGCCGAAAAACATCAATTTTACTGGTTTGAGCGAAAGTCAAATTATATTGTTATTGCAGAATTGACATATTCATATAACCGAAAAAATTGCACTTTCTTAGATTTAGACTTAAAGCCGATTTTCTTGTATATTGTATATCAGTTGCGTGAGCACTGTACTGCTTAAGCCGAAAAACATCAATTTAACTGATTTGCGCGAAAGTAAAATTATATAGCTATTGCAGAATTGACATATTCATATAACCGAAAAAATTGCACTTTCTTAGATTTAGACTTAAAGTCGATTTTCTTTTAAATTGTATGTCAGTTGCGTGAGCACTGTACTGCTTAAGCCGAAAAACATCAATTTAACTGGTTTGAGCGAAAGTCAAATTATATTGTTATTGCAGAATTGACATAATCATATAACCGAAAAAATTGCACTTTCTTAGTTTTAGACTTAAAGCCGATTTTCTTGTATATTGTATATCAGTTGCGTGAGCACTGTACTGCCTAAGCCGAAAAACATCAATTTTACTGGTTTGAGCGAAAGTCAAATTATATTGTTATTGCAGAATTGACATATTCATATAACCAGAAAAATTGCACTTTCTTAGATTTAGACTTAAAGCCGATTTTCTTGTATATTGTATATCAGTTGCGTGAGCACTGTACTGCTTAAGCCGCAAACCATCGATTTTACTGATTTGAGCGAAAGTCAAACTATATTGTTATTGCAGAATTGACATATTCATATAACCGAAAAAATTGCACTTTCTTAGTTTTAGACTTAAAGTCGATTTTCTTTTAAATTGTATGTCAATTGCATGAGCACTGTACCGCTTAAGCCGAAAAACATCAATTTTACTGATTTGAGCGAAAGTCAAATTATATTGTTATTGCAGAATTCACATATTCATATAACCGAAAAAATTGCACTTTCTTAAATTTAGACTTAAAGCCGATTTTCTTGTAAATTGTATGTCAGTTGCGTGAGCACTGTACCGCTTAAGCCGAAAAACATGAATTTTAGTGATTTGAGCGAAAGTCAAATTATATTGTTATTGCAGAATTAAAAAATTAATATTACCGAAAAGGTTGCACTTTCTTAGTTTTAGACTTAAAGTCGATTTTCTTGTAAATTTTATGTCAATTGCGGTAGCACTGTACTGCTTAAGCCGAAAAACATCCATTTTACTGATTTGATCTTAAGTCAAACTTTCATATAATTTCAGGATTAACAAATTAATATAACCGAAAAAATTGCACTTTCTTAGATTTAGACTTAAAGTCGATTTTCTTGTAAATTGTATGTCAATTGCATGAGCACTGTACCGCTTAAGCCGAAAAACATAGATTTTACTGGTTTGAGCGAAAGTCAAATTATATTGTTATTGCAGAATTGACATATTCATATAACCGAAAAAATTGCACTTTCTTAGATTTAGACTTAAAGTCGATTTTCTTGTAAATTGTATGTCAATTGCATGAGCACTGTACTGCTTAAGCCGAAAAACATCAACTTTACTGATTTGCGCGAAAATAACACTATAATGTTATGGCAGGATTAACAAATTAATATAAAAAAAAGAAAAGAAAAAATCGAACTTTCTTAGATTTTTACTTAAAGCCGATTTTCTTGTAAATTGTATGTTAATTACTTGAGCACTGTACCGCTTAGGCCGAAAAACATCAATTTTACTGATTTGCGCTAAAAACAAACTTTTATTTTATTTCAGGATTAACAATTGTATGTTAATTACTTGATCGCTGTACCGCCTAAGCCGAAATGTTATTCCAGGATTAACAAATTAAAATAACCGAAAAAATTGCAATTTCTTAGGTTTAAAATTTAAGTCCATTTTCTTGTAAATTGTATGTCAACTGCGGTAGCACTGTACTGCTTAAGCCGCAAAACATCGATTTTACTGATTGGATCTAAAGTCAAACTTTCATATAATTTCAGGATTAACAAATTAATATAACCAGAAAAATTGCACTTTCTTAGATTTAGACTTATAGCCGATTTTCTTGTATATTGTATATCAGTTGCGTGAGCACTGTACTGCCTAAGCCGAAAAACATCAATTTTACTGGTTTGAGCGAAAGTCAAATTATATTGTTATTGCAGAATTGACATATTCATATAACCGAAAAAATTGCACTTTCTTAGTTTTAGACTTAAAGTCAATTTTCTTTTAAATTGTATGTCAATTGCATGAGCACTGTACCGCTTAAGCCGAAAAACATCAATTTTACTGGTTTGAGCGAAAGTCAAATTATATTGTTATTGCAGAATTCACATATTCATATAACCGAAAAAATTGCACTTTCTTAAATTTAAACTTAAAGCCGATTTTCTTGTAAATTGTATGTCAGTTGCGTGAGCACTGTACCGCTTAAGCCGAAAAACATGTATTTTACTGATTTGAGCTAAAGTCAAATTATATTGTTATTGCAGGATTAACAAATTAATATTACCGAAAAAGTTGCACTTTCTTAGGTTTAGACTTAAAGTCGATTTTCTTGTAAATTGTATGTCAATTGCGGTAGCACTGTACTGATTTGCTCTAAAGCCAAACTTTCATATAATTTTAGGATTAACAAATTAATATAACCGCAAAAATTGCACTTTCTTACCGAAAAAATTGCACTTTTTTAGATTTAGACTTAACGCCGATTTTCTTGTAAATTGTATGTTAATTACTTGAGCGCTGTACCGCTTAGGCCGAAACACATCAATTTTACTGATTTGATCGAAAGTCAAACTTTCATATAATTTCAGGATTAACAAATTAATATAACCGAAAAAATTGCACTTTCTTAGATTAGACTTAAAGCCGATTTTCCTGTAAATTTTATGTCAGTTGCGTGAGCAGTGTACTGCTTAAGCCAAAAAAGATCAATTTTACTGGTTTGAGCGAAAGTCAAATTATATTGTTATTGCAGAATTGACATATTCATATAACCGAAAAAATTGCACTTTCTTAGTTTTAGACTTAAAGTCGATTTTCTTGTAAATTGTATGTGAATTGCGTGAGCTCTGTACTGCTTAAGCCGAAAAACATGAATTTTACTGATTTGAGCGAAAGTCAAATTATATTGTTATTGCAGAATTAAAAAATTAATATTACCGAAAAGGTTGCACTTTCTTAGTTTTAGACTTAAAGTCGATTTTCTTGTAAATTTTATGTCAATTGCGGTAGCACTGTACTGCTTAAGCCGAAAAACATCCATTTTACTGATTTGATCTTAAGTCAAACTTTCATATAATTTCAGGATTAACAAATTAATATAACCGAAAAAATTGCACTTTCTTAGATTTAGACTTAAAGTCGATTTTCTTGTAAATTGTATGTCAATTGCATGAGCACTGTACCGCTTAAGCCGAAAAACATCAATTTTACTGGTTTGAGCGAAAGTCAAATTATATTGTTATTGCAGAATTGACATATTCATATAACCGAAAAAATTGCACTTTCTTAGGTTTAGACTTAAAGTCGATTTTTTTGTAAATTGTATGTCAATTGCGGTAGCACTGTACTGCTTAAGCCGAAAAACATGAATTTTAGTGATTTGAGCGAAAGTCAAATTATATTGTTATTGCAGAATTAAAAAAATTAATATTACCGAAAAGGTTGCACTTTCTTAGTTTTAGACTTAAAGTCGATTTACTTGTAAATTTTATGTCAATTGCGGTAGCACTGTACTGCTTAAGCCGAAAAACATCCATTGTACTGATTTGATCTTAAGTCCAACTTTCATATAATTTCAGGATTAACAAATTAATATAACCGAAAAAATTGCACTTTCTTAGATTTAGACTTAAAGCCGATTTTCTTGTATATTGTATATCAGTTGCGTGAGCACTGTACTGCTTAAGCCGCAAACCATCGATTTTACTGATTTGAGCGAAAGTCAAACTATATTGTTATTGCAGAATTGACATATTCATATAACCGAAAAAATTGCACTTTCTTAGTTTTATACTTAAAGTCGATTTTCTTTTAAATTGTATGTCAATTGCATGAGCACTGTACCGCTTAAGCCGAAAAACATCAATTTTACTGATTTGAGCGAAAGTCAAACTATATTGTTATTGCAGAATTGACATATTCATATAACCGAAAAAATTGCACTTTCTTAGTTTTAGACTTAAAGTCGATTTTCTTTTAAATTGTATGTCAATTGCATGAGCACTGTACCGCTTAAGCCGAAAAACATCAATTTTACTGATTTGAGCGAAAGTCAAATTATATTGTTATTGCAGAATTCACATATTCATATAACCAGAAAAATTGCACTTTCTTAGATTTAGACTTAAAGCCGATTTTCTTGTATATTGTATATCAGTTGCGTGAGCACTGTACTGCCTAAGCCGAAAAACATCAATTTTACTGGTTTGAGCGAAAGTCAAATTATATTGTTATTGCAGAATTGATATATTCATATAACCAGAAAAATTGCACTTTCTTAGATTTAGACTTAAAGCCGATTTTCTTGTATATTGTATATCAGTTGCGTGAGCACTGTACTGCCTAAGCCGAAAAACATCAATTTTACTGGTTTGAGCGAAAGTCAAATTATATTGTTATTGCAGAATTGACATATTCATATAACCGAAAAAATTGCACTTTCTTAGATTTAGACTTAAAGCCGATTTTCTTGTATATTGTATATCAGTTGCGTGAGCACTGTACTGCTTAAGCCGAAAAACATCAATTTAACTGATTTGCGCGAAAGTAAAATTATATAGCTATTGCAGAATTGACATATTCATATAACCGAAAAAATTGCACTTTCTTAGATTTAGACTTAAAGTCGATTTTCTTTTAAATTGTATGTCAGTTGCGTGAGCACTGTACTGCTTAAGCCGAAAAACATTAATTTAACTGGTTTGAGCGAAAGTCAAATTATATTGTTATTGCAGAATTGACATATTCATATAACCGAAAAAATTGCACTTTCTTAGTTTTAGACTTAAAGCCGATTTTCTTGTATATTGTATATCAGTTGCGTGAGCACTGTACTGCCTAAGCCGAAAAACATCAATTTTACTGGTTTGAGCGAAAGTCAAATTATATTGTTATTGCAGAATTGACATATTCATATAACCAGAAAAATTGCACTTTCTTAGATTTAGACTTAAAGCCGATTTTCTTGTATATTGTATATCAGTTGCGTGAGCACTGTACTGCTTAAGCCGCAAACCATCGATTTTACTGATTTGAGCGAAAGTCAAACTATATTGTTATTGCAGAATTGACATATTCATATAACCGAAAAAATTGCACTTTCTTAGTTTTAGACTTAAAGTCGATTTTCTTTTAAATTGTATGTCAATTGCATGAGCACTGTACCGCTTAAGCCGAAAAACATCAATTTTACTGATTTGAGCGAAAGTCAAATTATATTGTTATTGCAGAATTCACATATTCATATAACCGAAAAAATTGCACTTTCTTAAATTTAGACTTAAAGCCGATTTTCTTGTAAATTGTATGTCAGTTGCGTGAGCACTGTACCGCTTAAGCCGAAAAACATGAATTTTAGTGATTTGAGCGAAAGTCAAATTATATTGTTATTGCAGAATTAAAAAATTAATATTACCGAAAAGGTTGCACTTTCTTAGTTTTAGACTTAAAGTCGATTTTCTTGTAAATTTTATGTCAATTGCGGTAGCACTGTACTGCTTAAGCCGAAAAACATCCATTTTACTGATTTGATCTTAAGTCAAACTTTCATATAATTTCAGGATTAACAAATTAATATAACCGAAAAAATTGCACTTTCTTAGATTTAGACTTAAAGTCGATTTTCTTGTAAATTGTATGTCAATTGCATGAGCACTGTACCGCTTAAGCCGAAAAACATAGATTTTACTGGTTTGAGCGAAAGTCAAATTATATTGTTATTGCAGAATTGACATATTCATATAACCGAAAAAATTGCACTTTCTTAGATTTAGACTTAAAGTCGATTTTCTTGTAAATTGTATGTCAATTGCATGAGCACTGTACTGCTTAAGCCGAAAAACATCAACTTTACTGATTTGCGCGAAAATAACACTATAATGTTATGGCAGGATTAACAAATTAATATAAAAAAAAGAAAAGAAAAAATCGAACTTTCTTAGATTTTTACTTAAAGCCGATTTTCTTGTAAATTGTATGTTAATTACTTGAGCACTGTACCGCTTAGGCCGAAAAACATCAATTTTACTGATTTGCGCTAAAAACAAACTTTTATTTTATTTCAGGATTAACAATTGTATGTTAATTACTTGATCGCTGTACCGCCTAAGCCGAAATGTTATTCCAGGATTAACAAATTAAAATAACCGAAAAAATTGCAATTTCTTAGGTTTAAAATTTAAGTCCATTTTCTTGTAAATTGTATGTCAACTGCGGTAGCACTGTACTGCTTAAGCCGCAAAACATCGATTTTACTGATTGGATCTAAAGTCAAACTTTCATATAATTTCAGGATTAACAAATTAATATAACCAGAAAAATTGCACTTTCTTAGATTTAGACTTATAGCCGATTTTCTTGTATATTGTATATCAGTTGCGTGAGCACTGTACTGCCTAAGCCGAAAAACATCAATTTTACTGGTTTGAGCGAAAGTCAAATTATATTGTTATTGCAGAATTGACATATTCATATAACCGAAAAAATTGCACTTTCTTAGTTTTAGACTTAAAGTCAATTTTCTTTTAAATTGTATGTCAATTGCATGAGCACTGTACCGCTTAAGCCGAAAAACATCAATTTTACTGGTTTGAGCGAAAGTCAAATTATATTGTTATTGCAGAATTCACATATTCATATAACCGAAAAAATTGCACTTTCTTAAATTTAAACTTAAAGCCGATTTTCTTGTAAATTGTATGTGAATTGCATGAGCACTGTACTGCTTAAGCCGAAAAACATGAATTTTACTGATTTGAGCGAAAGTCAAATTATATTGTTATTGCAGAATTAAAAAATTAATATTACCGAAAAGGTTGCACTTTCTTAGTTTTAGACTTAAAGTCGATTTTCTTGTAAATTTTATGTCAATTGCGGTAGCACTGTACTGCTTAAGCCGAAAAACATCCATTTTACTGATTTGATCTTAAGTCAAACTTTCATATAATTTCAGGATTAACAAATTAATATAACCGAAAAAATTGCACTTTCTTAGATTAGACTTAAAGCCGATTTTCTTGTAAATTGTATGTCAATTGCATGAGCACTGTACCGCTTAAGCCGAAAAACATAAATTTTACTGGTTTGAGCGAAAGTCAAATTATATTGTTATTGCAGAATTGACATATTCATATAACCGAAAAAATTGCACTTTCTTAAATTTAGACTTAAAGCCGATTTTCTTGTAAATTGTATGTCAGTTGCGTGAGCACTGTACCGCTTAAGCCGAAAAACATGAATTTTAGTGATTTGAGCGAAAGTCAAATTATATTGTTATTGCAGAATTAAAAAATTAATATTACCGAAAAGGTTGCACTTTCTTAGTTTTAGACTTAAAGACGATTTTCTTGTAAATTTTATGTCAATTGCGGTAGCACTGTACTGCTTAAGCCGAAAAACATCCATTTTACTGATTTGATCTTAAGTCAAACTTTCATATAATTTCAGGATTAACAAATTAATATAACCGAAAAAATTGCACTTTCTTAGATTAGACTTAAAGCCGATTTTCTTGTAAATTGTATGTCAATTGCATGAGCACTGTACCGCTTAAGCCGAAAAACATCAATTTTACTGGTTTGAGCGAAAGTCAAATTATATTGTTATTGCAGAATTGACATATTCATATAACCGAAAAAATTGCACTTTCTTAGGTTTAGACTTAAAGTCGATTTTTTTGTAAATTGTATGTCAATTGCGGTAGCACTGTACTGCTTAAGCCGCAAAACATCGATTTTACTGATTTGATCTAAAGTCAAACTTTCATATAATATCAGGATTAACAAATTAATATAACCGAAAAAATTGCACTTTCTTAGATTAGACTTAAAGCCGATTTTCTTGTAAATTGTATGTCAATTGCATGAGCACTGTACCGCTTAAGCCGAAAAACATAAATTTTACTGGTTTGAGCGAAAGTCAAATTATATTGTTATTGCAGAATTGACATATTCATATAACCGAAAAAATTGCACTTTCTTAAATTTAGACTTAAAGCCGATTTTCTTGTAAATTGTATGTCAGTTGCGTGAGCACTGTACCGCTTAAGCCGAAAAACATGAATTTTAGTGATTTGAGCGAAAGTCAAATTATATTGTTATTGCAGAATTAAAAAATTAATATTACCGAAAAGGTTGCACTTTCTTAGTTTTAGACTTAAAGACGATTTTCTTGTAAATTTTATGTCAATTGCGGTAGCACTGTACTGCTTAAGCCGAAAAACATCCATTTTACTGATTTGATCTTAAGTCAAACTTTCATATAATTTCAGGATTAACAAATTAATATAACCGAAAAAATTGCACTTTCTTAGATTTAGACTTAAAGCCGATTTTTTTGTATATTGTATATCAGTTGCGTGAGCACTGTACTGCTTAAGCCGCAAACCATCGATTTTACTGATTTGAGCGAAAGTCAAACTATATTGTTATTGCAGAATTGACATATTCATATAACCGAAAAAATTGCACTTTCTTAGTTTTAGACTTAAAGTCGATTTTCTTTTAAATTGTATGTCAATTGCATGAGCACTGTACCGCTTAAGCCGAAAAACATCAATTTTACTGATTTGAGCGAAAGTCAAATTATATTGTTATTGCAGAATTCACATATTCATATAACCGAAAAAATTGCACTTTCTTAAATTTAGACTTAAAGCCGATTTTCTTGTAAATTGTATGTCAGTTGCGTGAGCACTGTACCGCTTAAGCCGAAAAACATGAATTTTAGTGATTTGAGCGAAAGTCAAATTATATTGTTATAGCAGAATTAAAAAATTAATATTACCGAAAAGGTTGCACTTTCTTAGTTTTAGACTTAAAGTCGATTTTCTTGTAAATTTTATGTCAATTGCGGTAGCACTGTACTGCTTAAGCCGAAAAACATCCATTTTACTGATTTGATCTTAAGTCAAACTTTCATATAATTTCAGGATTAACAAATTAATATAACCGAAAAAATTGCACTTTCTTAGATTTAGACTTAAAGTCGATTTTCTTGTAAATTGTATGTCAATTGCATGAGCACTGTACCGCTTAAGCCGAAAAACATAGATTTTACTGGTTTGAGCGAAAGTCAAATTATATTGTTATTGCAGAATTGACATATTCATATAACCGAAAAAATTGCACTTTCTTAGATTTAGACTTAAAGTCGATTTTCTTGTAAATTGTATGTCAATTGCATGAGCACTGTACTGCTTAAGCCGAAAAACATCAACTTTACTGATTTGCGCGAAAATAACACTATAATGTTATGGCAGGATTAACAAATTAATATAAAAAAAAAGAAAAGAAAAAATCGAACTTTCTTAGATTTTTACTTAAAGCCGATTTTCTTGTAAATTGTATGTTAATTACTTGAGCACTGTACCGCTTAGGCCGAAAAACATCAATTTTACTGATTTGCGCTAAAAACAAACTTTTATTTTATTTCAGGATTAACAATTGTATGTTAATTACTTGATCGCTGTACCGCCTAAGCCGAAATGTTATTCCAGGATTAACAAATTAAAATAACCGAAAAAATTGCAATTTCTTAGGTTTAAAATTTAAGTCCATTTTCTTGTAAATTGTATGTCAACTGCGGTAGCACTGTACTGCTTAAGCCGCAAAACATCGATTTTACTGATTGGATCTAAAGTCAAACTTTCATATAATTTCAGGATTAACAAATTAATATAACCAGAAAAATTGCACTTTCTTAGATTTAGACTTATAGCCGATTTTCTTGTATATTGTATATCAGTTGCGTGAGCACTGTACTGCCTAAGCCGAAAAACATCAATTTTACTGGTTTGAGCGAAAGTCAAATTATATTGTTATTGCAGAATTGACATATTCATATAACCGAAAAAATTGCACTTTCTTAGTTTTAGACTTAAAGTCAATTTTCTTTTAAATTGTATGTCAATTGCATGAGCACTGTACCGCTTAAGCCGAAAAACATCAATTTTACTGGTTTGAGCGAAAGTCAAATTATATTGTTATTGCAGAATTCACATATTCATATAACCGAAAAAATTGCACTTTCTTAAATTTAAACTTAAAGCCGATTTTCTTGTAAATTGTATGTCAGTTGCGTGAGCACTGTACCGCTTAAGCCGAAAAACATGTATTTTACTGATTTGAGCTAAAGTCAAATTATATTGTTATTGCAGGATTAACAAATTAATATTACCGAAAAAGTTGCACTTTCTTAGGTTTAGACTTAAAGTCGATTTTCTTGTAAATTGTATGTCAATTGCGGTAGCACTGTACTGATTTGCTCTAAAGCCAAACTTTCATATAATTTTAGGATTAACAAATTAATATAACCGCAAAAATTGCACTTTCTTACCGAAAAAATTGAACTTTTTTAGATTTAGACTTAACGCCGATTTTCTTGTAAATGGTATGTTAATTACTTGAGCGCTGTACCGCTTAGGCCGAAACACATCAATTTTACTGATTTGATCGAAAGTCAAACTTTCATATAATTTCAGGATTAACAAATTAATATAACCGAAAAAATTGCACTTTCTTAGATTAGACTTAAAGCCGATTTTCCTGTAAATTTTATGTCAGTTGCGTGAGCAGTGTACCGCTTAAGCCGAAAAACATAGATTTTACTGGTTTGAGCGAAAGTCAAATTATATTGTTATTGCAGAATTGACATATTCATATAACCGAAAAAATTGCACTTTCTTAGATTTAGACTTAAAGTCGATTTTCTTGTAAATTGTATGTCAATTGCATGAGCACTGTACTGCTTAAGCCGAAAAACATTAACTTTACTGATTTGCGCGAAAATAACACTATAATGTTATGGCAGGATTAACAAATTAATATAAAAAAAAGAAAAGAAAAAATCGAACTTTCTTAGATTTTTACTTAAAGCCGATTTTCTTGTAAATTGTATGTTAATTACTTGAGCACTGTACCGCTTAGGCCGAAAAACATCAATTTTACTGATTTGCGCTAAAAACAAACTTTTATTTTATTTCAGGATTAACAATTGTATGTTAATTACTTGATCGCTGTACCGCCTAAGCCGAAATGTTATTCCAGGATTAACAAATTAAAATAACCGAAAAAATTGCAATTTCTTAGGTTTAAAATTTAAGTCCATTTTCTTGTAAATTGTATGTCAACTGCGGTAGCACTGTACTGCTTAAGCCGCAAAACATCGATTTTACTGATTGGATCTAAAGTCAAACTTTCATATAATTTCAGGATTAACAAATTAATATAACCAGAAAAATTGCACTTTCTTAGATTTAGACTTATAGCCGATTTTCTTGTATATTGTATATCAGTTGCGTGAGCACTGTACTGCCTAAGCCGAAAAACATCAATTTTACTGGTTTGAGCGAAAGTCAAATTATATTGTTATTGCAGAATTGACATATTCATATAACCGAAAAAATTGCACTTTCTTAGTTTTAGACTTAAAGTCAATTTTCTTTTAAATTGTATGTCAATTGCATGAGCACTGTACCGCTTAAGCCGAAAAACATCAATTTTACTGGTTTGAGCGAAAGTCAAATTATATTGTTATTGCAGAATTCACATATTCATATAACCGAAAAAATTGCACTTTCTTAAATTTAAACTTAAAGCCGATTTTCTTGTAAATTGTATGTCAGTTGCGTGAGCACTGTACCGCTTAAGCCGAAAAACATGTATTTTACTGATTTGAGCTAAAGTCAAATTATATTGTTATTGCAGGATTAACAAATTAATATTACCGAAAAAGTTGCACTTTCTTAGGTTTAGACTTAAAGTCGATTTTCTTGTAAATTGTATGTCAATTGCGGTAGCACTGTACTGATTTGCTCTAAAGCCAAACTTTCATATAATTTTAGGATTAACAAATTAATATAACCGCAAAAATTGCACTTTCTTACCGAAAAAATTGAACTTTTTTAGATTTAGACTTAACGCCGATTTTCTTGTAAATGGTATGTTAATTACTTGAGCGCTGTACCGCTTAGGCCGAAACACATCAATTTTACTGATTTGATCGAAAGTCAAACTTTCATATAATTTCAGGATTAACAAATTAATATAACCGAAAAAATTGCACTTTCTTAGATTAGACTTAAAGCCGATTTTCCTGTAAAGTTTATGTCAGTTGCGTGAGCAGTGTACTGCTTAAGCCAAAAAAGATCAATTTTACTGGTTTGAGCGAAAGTCAAATTATATTGTTATTGCAGAATTGACATATTCATATAACCGAAAAAATTGCACTTTCTAAGTTTTAGACTTAAAGTCGATTTTCTTGTAAATTGTATGTGAATTGCGTGAGCATTATACTGCTTAAGCCGAAAAACATGAATTTTACTGATTTGAGCGAAAGTCAAATTATATTGTTATTGCAGAATTAAAAAATTAATATTACCGAAAAGGTTGCACTTTCTTAGTTTTAGACTTAAAGTCGATTTTCTTGTAAATTTTATGTCAATTGCGGTAGCACTGTACTGCTTAAGCCGAAAAACATCCATTTTACTGATTTGATCTTAAGTCAAACTTTCATATAATTTCAGGATTAACAAATTAATATAACCGAAAAAATTGCACTTTCTTAGATTTAGACTTAAAGTCGATTTTCTTGTAAATTGTATGTCAATTGCATGAGCACTGTACCGCTTAAGCCGAAAAACATCAATTTTACTGGTTTGAGCGAAAGTCAAATTATATTGTTATTGCAGAATTGACATATTCATATAACCGAAAAAATTGCACTTTCTTAGGTTTAGACTTAAAGTCGATTTTTTTGTAAATTGTATGTCAATTGCGGTAGCACTGTACTGCTTAAGCCGAAAAACATGAATTTTAGTGATTTGAGCGAAAGTCAAATTATATCGTTATTGCAGAATTAAAAAATTAATATTACCGAAAAGGTTGCACTTTCTTAGTTTTAGACTTAAAGTCGATTTTCTTGTAAATTTTATGTCAATTGCGGTAGCACTGTACTGCTTAAGCCGAAAAACATCCATTGTACTGATTTGATCTTAAGTCAAACTTTCATATAATTTCAGGATTAACAAATTAATATAACCGAAAAAATTGCACTTTCTTAGATTTAGACTTAAAGCCGATTTTCTTGTATATTGTATATCAGTTGCGTGAGCACTGTACTGCTTAAGCCGCAAACCATCGATTTTACTGATTTGAGCGAAAGTCAAACTATATTGTTATTGCAGAATTGACATATTCATATAACCGAAAAAATTGCACTTTCTTAGTTTTAGACTTAAAGTCGATTTTCTTTTAAATTGTATGTCAATTGCATGAGCACTGTACCGCTTAAGCCGAAAAACATCAATTTTACTGATTTGAGCGAAAATCAAACTATATTGTTATTGCAGAATTGACATATTCATATAACCGAAAAAATTGCACTTTCTTAGTTTTAGACTTAAAGTCGATTTTCTTTTAAATTGTATGTCAATTGCATGAGCACTGTACCGCTTAAGCCGAAAAACATCAATTTTACTGATTTGAGCGAAAGTCAAATTATATTGTTATTGCAGAATTCACATATTCATATAACCAGAAAAATTGCACTTTCTTAGATTTAGACTTAAAGCCGATTTTCTTGTATATTGTATATCAGTTGCGTGAGCACTGTACTGCCTAAGCCGAAAAACATCAATTTTACTGGTTTGAGCGAAAGTCAAATTATATTGTTATTGCAGAATTGATATATTCATATCACCAGAAAAATTGCACTTTCTTAGATTTAGACTTAAAGCCGATTTTCTTGTATATTGTATATCAGTTGCGTGAGCACTGTACTGCCTAAGCCGAAAAACATCAATTTTACTGGTTTGAGCGAAAGTCAAATTATATTGTTATTGCAGAATTGACATATTCATATAACCGAAAAAATTGCACTTTCTTAGTTTTAGACTTAAAGCCGATTTTCTTGTATATTGTATATCAGTTGCGTGAGCACTGTACTGCCTAAGCCGAAAAACATCAATTTTACTGGTTTGAGCGAAAGTCAAATTATATTGTTATTGCAGAATTGACATATTCATATAACCAGAAAAATTGCACTTTCTTAGATTTAGACTTAAAGCCGATTTTCTTGTATATTGTATATCAGTTGCGTGAGCACTGTACTGCTTAAGCCGCAAACCATCGATTTTACTGGTTTGAGCGAAAGTCAAATTATATTGTTATTGCAGAATTGATATATTCATATCACCAGAAAAATTGCACTTTCTTAGATTTAGACTTAAAGCCGATTTTCTTGTATATTGTATATCAGTTGCGTGAGCACTGTACTGCCTAAGCCGAAAAACATCAATTTTACTGGTTTGAGCGAAAGTCAAATTATATTGTTATTGCAGAATTGACATATTCATATAACCGAAAAAATTGCACTTTCTTAGTTTTAGACTTAAAGCCGATTTTCTTGTATATTGTATATCAGTTGCGTGAGCACTGTACTGCCTAAGCCGAAAAACATCAATTTTACTGGTTTGAGCGAAAGTCAAATTATATTGTTATTGCAGAATTCACATATTCATATAACCAGAAAAATTGCACTTTCTTAGATTTAGACTTAAAGCCGATTTTCTTGTATATTGTATATCAGTTGCGTGAGCACTGTACTGCCTAAGCCGAAAAACATCAATTTTACTGGTTTGAGCGAAAGTCAAATTATATTGTTATTGCAGAATTGATATATTCATATCACCAGAAAAATTGCACTTTCTTAGATTTAGACTTAAAGCCGATTTTCTTGTATATTGTATATCAGTTGCGTGAGCACTGTACTGCCTAAGCCGAAAAACATCAATTTTACTGGTTTGAGCGAAAGTCAAATTATATTGTTATTGCAGAATTGACATATTCATATAACCGAAAAAATTGCACTTTCTTAGTTTTAGACTTAAAGCCGATTTTCTTGTATATTGTATATCAGTTGCGTGAGCACTGTACTGCTTAAGCCGAAAAACATCAATTTAACTGATTTGCGCGAAAGTAAAATTATATAGCTATTGCAGAATTGACATATTCATATAACCGAAAAAATTGCACTTTCTTAGATTTAGACTTAAAGTCGATTTTCTTTTAAATTGTATGTCAGTTGCGTGAGCACTGTACTGCTTAAGCCGAAAAACATTAATTTAACTGGTTTGAGCGAAAGTCAAATTATATTGTTATTGCAGAATTGACATATTCATATAACCGAAAAAATTGCACTTTCTTAGTTTTAGACTTAAAGCCGATTTTCTTGTATATTGTATATCAGTTGCGTGAGCACTGTACTGCCTAAGCCGAAAAACATCAATTTTACTGGTTTGAGCGAAAGTCAAATTATATTGTTATTGCAGAATTGACATATTCATATAACCAGAAAAATTGCACTTTCTTAGATTTAGACTTAAAGCCGATTTTCTTGTATATTGTATATCAGTTGCGTGAGCACTGTACTGCTTAAGCCGCAAACCATCGATTTTACTGATTTGAGCGAAAGTCAAATTATATAGTGATATTGCAGAATTGACATATTCATATAACCGAAAAAATTGCACTTTCTTAGTTTTAGACTTAAAGTCGATTTTCTTTTAAATTGTATGTCAATTGCATGAGCACTGTACCGCTTAAGCCGAAAAACATCAATTTTACTGATTTGAGCGAAAGTCAAATTATATTGTTATTGCAGAATTCACATATTCATATAACCGAAAAAATTGCACTTTCTTAAATTTAGACTTAAAGCCGATTTTCTTGTAAATTGTATGTCAGTTGCGTGAGCACTGTACCGCTTAAGCCGAAAAACATGAATTTTAGTGATTTGAGCGAAAGTCAAATTATATTGTTATTGCAGAATTAAAAAATTAATATTACCGAAAAGGTTGCACTTTCTTAGTTTTAGACTTAAAGTCGATTTTCTTGTAAATTTTATGTCAATTGCGGTAGCACTGTACTGCTTAAGCCGAAAAACATCCATTTTACTGATTTGATCTTAAGTCAAACTTTCATATAATTTCAGGATTAACAAATTAATATAACCGAAAAAATTGCACTTTCTTAGATTTAGACTTAAAGTCGATTTTCTTGTAAATTGTATGTCAATTGCATGAGCACTGTACCGCTTAAGCCGAAAAACATAGATTTTACTGGTTTGAGCGAAAGTCAAATTATATTGTTATTGCAGAATTGACATATTCATATAACCGAAAAAATTGCACTTTCTTAGATTTAGACTTAAAGTCGATTTTCTTGTAAATTGTATGTCAATTGCATGAGCACTGTACTGCTTAAGCCGAAAAACATCAACTTTACTGATTTGCGCGAAAATAACACTATAATGTTATGGCAGGATTAACAAATTAATATAAAAAAAAGAAAAGAAAAAATCGAACTTTCTTAGATTTTTACTTAAAGCCGATTTTCTTGTAAATTGTATGTTAATTACTTGAGCACTTAGCTTAGGCCGAAAAACATCAATTTTACTGATTTGCGCTAAAAACAAACTTTTATTTTATTTCAGGATTAACAATTGTATGTTAATTACTTGATCGCTGTACCGCCTAAGCCGAAATGTTATTCCAGGATTAACAAATTAAAATAACCGAAAAAATTGCAATTTCTTAGGTTTAAAATTTAAGTCCATTTTCTTGTAAATTGTATGTCAACTGCGGTAGCACTGTACTGCTTAAGCCGCAAAACATCGATTTTACTGATTGGATCTAAAGTCAAACTTTCATATAATTTCAGGATTAACAAATTAATATAACCAGAAAAATTGCACTTTCTTAGATTTAGACTTATAGCCGATTTTCTTGTATATTGTATATCAGTTGCGTGAGCACTGTACTGCCTAAGCCGAAAAACATCAATTTTACTGGTTTGAGCGAAAGTCAAATTATATTGTTATTGCAGAATTGACATATTCATATAACCGAAAAAATTGCACTTTCTTAGTTTTAGACTTAAAGTCAATTTTCTTTTAAATTGTATGTCAATTGCATGAGCACTGTACCGCTTAAGCCGAAAAACATCAATTTTACTGGTTTGAGCGAAAGTCAAATTATATTGTTATTGCAGAATTCACATATTCATATAACCGAAAAAATTGCACTTTCTTAAATTTAAACTTAAAGCCGATTTTCTTGTAAATTGTATGTGAATTGCGTGAGCACTGTACTGCTTAAGCCGAAAAACATGAATTTTACTGATTTGAGCGAAAGTCAAATTATATTGTTATTGCAGAATTAAAAAATTAATATTACCGAAAAGGTTGCACTTTCTTAGTTTTAGACTTAAAGTCGATTTTCTTGTAAATTTTATGTCAATTGCGGTAGCACTGTACTGCTTAAGCCGAAAAACATCCATTTTACTGATTTGATCTTAAGTCAAACTTTCATATAATTTCAGGATTAACAAATTAATATAACCGAAAAAATTGCACTTTCTTAGATTTAGACTTAAAGTCGATTTTCTTGTAAATTGTATGTCAATTGCATGAGCACTGTACCGCTTAAGCCGAAAAACATCAATTTTACTGGTTTGAGCGAAAGTCAAATTATATTGTTATTGCAGAATTGACATATTCATATAACCGAAAAAATTGCACTTTCTTAGGTTTAGACTTAAAGTCGATTTTTTTGTAAATTGTATGTCAATTGCGGTAGCACTGTACTGCTTAAGCCGCAAAACATCGATTTTACTGATTTGATCTAAAGTCAAACTTTCATATAATATCAGGATTAACAAATTAATATAACCGAAAAAATTGCACTTTCTTAGATTAGACTTAAAGCCGATTTTCTTGTAAATTGTATGTCAATTGCATGAGCACTGTACCGCTTAAGCCGAAAAACATAAATTTTACTGGTTTGAGCGAAAGTCAAATTATATTGTTATTGCAGAATTGACATATTCATATAACCGAAAAAATTGCACTTTCTTAAATTTAGACTTAAAGCCGATTTTCTTGTAAATTGTATGTCAGTTGCGTGAGCACTGTACCGCTTAAGCCGAAAAACATGAATTTTAGTGATTTGAGCGAAAGTCAAATTATATTGTTATTGCAGAATTAAAAAATTAATATTACCGAAAAGGTTGCACTTTCTTAGTTTTAGACTTAAAGTCGATTTTCTTGTAAATTTTATGTCAATTGCGGTAGCACTGTACTGCTTAAGCCGAAAAACATCCATTTTACTGATTTGATCTTATGTCAAACTTTCATATAATTTCAGGATTAACAAATTAATATAACCGAAAAAATTGCACTTTCTTAGATTTAGACTTAAAGCCGATTTTTTTGTATATTGTATATCATATGCGTGAGCACTGTACTGCTTAAGCCGCAAACCATCGATTTTACTGATTTGAGCGAAAGTCAAACTATATTGTTATTGCAGAATTGACATATTCATATAACCGAAAAATTGCACTTTCTTAGTTTTAGACTTAAAGTCGATTTTCTTTTAAATTGTATGTCAATTGCATGAGCACTGTACCGCTTAAGCCGAAAAACATCAATTTTACTGATTTGAGCGAAAGTCAAATTATATTGTTATTGCAGAATTCACATATTCATATAACCGAAAAAATTGCACTTTCTTAAATTTAGACTTAAAGCCGATTTTCTTGTAAATTGTATGTCAGTTGCGTGAGCACTGTACCGCTTAAGCCGAAAAACATGAATTTTAGTGATTTGAGCGAAAGTCAAATTATATTGTTATTGCAGAATTAAAAAATTAATATTACCGAAAAGGTTGCACTTTCTTAGTTTTAGACTTAAAGTCGATTTTCTTGTAAATTTTATGTCAATTGCGGTAGCACTGTACTGCTTAAGCCGAAAAACATCCATTTTACTGATTTGATCTTAAATCAAACTTTCATATAATTTCAGGATTAACAAATTAATATAACCGAAAAAATTGCACTTTCTTAGATTTAGACTTAAAGTCGATTTTCTTGTAAATTACCGAAAAAGTTGCACTTTCTTAGGTTTAGACTTAAAGCCGATTTTCTCGTAAATTGTATGTCAGTTGCGTGAGCACTGTAAAGCTTAAGCCGAAAAACATGAATTTTACTAATTTGAGCGAAAGTCAAATTATATTGTTATTGCAGGATTAACAAATTAATATTACCGAAAAAGTTGCACTTTCTTAGGTTTAGACTTAAAGTCGATTTTCTTGTGAATTGTATGTCAATTGCGGTAGGACTGTACCGCTTAAGCCGAAAAACATGAATTTTATTGATTTGAGCGAAAGTCCAATTATATTGCTATTGCAGAGTTGACAAATTAATATAACCGAAAAAATTGCACTTTCTTAGATGTAGACTTAAAGCCGATTTTCTTGTAAAATGTATATCAGTTGCTTGAGGACTGTACTGCTTAAGCCGAAAAACATCAATTTTACTGGTTTGAGCGAAAGTCAAATTATATTGTTATTGCAGAATTGACATATTCATATAACCGAAAAAGTTGCACTTTCTTAGGTTTAGTCTCAAAGCCGATTTTCTTGTAAATTGTATGTCAATTGCGGTAGCACTGTACTGCTTAAGCCGAAAAACATCGATTTTACTGATTTGATCAAAAGTCAAACTTTCATATAATTTCAGGATTAACAAATTAATATATTGCACTTTCTTAGGTTTAGACTTAAAGCCGATTTTCTTGTAAATTGTATGTCAGTTGCGTGAGCACTGTAAAGCTTAAGCCGAAAAACATGAATTTTACTAATTTGAGCGAAAGTCAAATTATATTGCTATTGCAGGATTAACAAATAAATATTACCGCAAAAGTTGCACTTTCTTAGTTTTAGACTTAAAGTCGAATTTCTTGTAAATTGTATGTCAATTGCGGTAGCACTGTTTTGCTTTAGCCGCAAAACATCGATTTTACTGATTTGATCTAAAGTCAAACTTTCATATAATTTCAGGATTAACAAATTAATATAACCGAAAAAATTGCACTTTCTTAGATTAGACTGAAAGCCGATTTTCTTGTAAATTGTATGTCAATTGCGTGAGCAGTGTACCGCTCAAGCCGAAAAACATGAATTTTACTGATTTGAGCGAAAGTCAAATTATATTGTTATTGCAGGATTAACAAATTAATATTACCGAAAAAGTCGCACTTTCTTAGTTGTAGACTTAAAGTCGATTTTCTTGATAATTCTATGTCAATTGCGGTAGCACTGTACTGCTTAAGCCGCAAAACAGCGATTTTACTGATTTGATCTAAAGTCAAACTTTCATATAATTTCAGGATTAACAAATTAATATTACCGCAAAAGTTGCACTTTCTTAGATTAGACTTAAAGCCGATTTTCTTTTAAATTGTATGTCAATTGCGTGAGCATTGTACCGCTCAAGCCGAAAAACATGAATTTTACTGATTTGAACGAAAGTCAAATTATGTTGTTATTGCAGGATTAACAAATTAATATCACCGCAAAAGTTGCACTTTCTTAGTTGTAGACTTAAAGTCGATTTTCTTGTAAATTCTATGTCAATTGCGGTAGCACTGTACTGCTTAAGCCGCAAAACATCGATTTTACTGATTTGATCTAAAGTCAAACTTTCATATAATTTCAGCATTAACAAATTAATATAACCAAAAAAATTGCACTTTCTTAGACTAGACTTAAAGCCGATTTTCTTGTAAATTTTATGTCAGTTGCGTGAGCAGTGTACTGCTTAAGCCGAAAAACATGAATTTTACTGATTTGAGCAAAAGTCAAATTATATTGTTATTGCAGGATTAACAAATTAATATTACCGAAAAAGTTGCACTTTCTTAGGTTTAGACTTAAAGCCGATTTTCTTGTAAATTGTATGTTAAATACTTGAGCGCTGTACCGCTTAGGCCGAAACACATCAATTTTACTGATTTGATCTAAAGTCAAACTTTCATATAATTTCAGCATTAACAAATTAATATACCCAAAAAAATTGCACTTTCTTAGACTAGACTTAAAGCCGATTTTCTTGTAAATTTTATGTCAGTTGCGTGAGCAGTGTACTGCTTAAGCCGAAAAACATGAATTTTACTGATTTGAACGAAAGTCAAATTATGTTGTTATTGCAGGATTAATAAATTAATATCACCGCAAAAGTTGCACTTTCTTAGTTGTAGACTTAAAGTCGAATTTCTTGTAAATTGTATGTCAATTGCGGTAGCACTGTTTTGCTTTAGCCGCAAAACATCGATTTTACTGATTTGATCTAAAGTCAAACTTTCATATAATTTCAGGATTAACAAATTAATATAACCGAAAAAATTGCACTTTCTTAGGTTTAGACTTAAAGCCGATTTTCTTGTAAATTGTATGTCAGTTGCGTGAGCACTGTACCGCTTAAGCCGAAAAACATGAATTTTACTAACTTGAGCGAAAGTCAAATTATATTGTTATTGCAGGATTAACAAATTAATATTACCGAAAAAGTTGCACTTTCTTAGGTTTAGACTTAAAGCCGATTTTCTTGTAAATTGTATGTTAAATACTTGAGCGCTGTACCGCTTAGGCCGAAACACATCAATTTTACTGATTTGATCTAAAGTCAAACTTTCATATAATTTCAGCATTAACAAATTAATATAACCAAAAAAATTGCACTTTCTTAGACTAGACTTAAAGCCGATTTTCTTGTAAATTTTATGTCAGTTGCGTGAGCAGTGTACTGCTTAAGCCGAAAAACATGAATTTTACTGATTTGAACGAAAGTCAAATTATGTTGTTATTGCAGGATTAATAAATTAATATTACCGCAAAAGTTGCACTTTCTTAGTTGTAGACTTAAAGTCGATTTTCTTGTAAATTCTATGTCAATTGCGGTAGCACTGTACTGCTTAAGCCGCAAAACAGCGATTTTACTGATTTGATCTAAAGTCAAACTTTCATATAATTTCAGGATTAACAAATTAATATTACCGCAAAAGTTGCACTTTCTTAGATTAGACTTAAAGCCGATTTTCTTGTAAATTGTATGTCAATTGCGTGAGCATTGTACCGCTCAAGCCGAAAAACATGAATTTTACTGATTTGAACGAAAGTCAAATTATGTTGTTATTGCAGGATTAACAAATTAATATCACCGCAAAAGTTGCACTTTCTTAGTTGTAGACTTAAAGTCGAATTTCTTGTAAATTGTATGTCAATTGCGGTAGCACTGTTTTGCTTTAGCCGCAAAACATCGATTTTACTGATTTGATCTAAAGTCAAACTTTCATATAATTTCAGGATTAACAAATTAATATAACCGAAAAAATTGCACTTTCTTAGGTTTAGACTTAAAGCCGATTTTCTTGTAAATTGTATGTCAGTTGCGTGAGCACTGTACCGCTTAAGCCGAAAAACATGAATTTTACTAGCTTGAGCGAAAGTCAAATTATATTGTTATTGCAGGATTAACAAATTAATATTACCGAAAAAGTTGCACTTTCTTAGGTTTAGACTTAAAGCCGATTTTCTTGTAAATTGTATGTCAGTTGCGTGAGCACTGTAAAGCTTAAGCCGAAAAACATGAATTTTACTAATTTGAGCGAAAGTCAAATTATATTGTTATTGCAGGATTAACAAATTAATATTACCGAAAAAGTTGCACTTTCTTAGGTTTAGACTTAAAGTCGATTTTCTTGTGAATTGTATGTCAATTGCGGTAGGACTGTACCGCTTAAGCCGCAAAACAGCGATTTTACTGATTTGATCTAAAGTCAAACTTTCATATAATTTCAGGATTAACAAATTAATATTACCGCAAAAGTTGCACTTTCTTAGATTAGACTTAAAGCCGATTTTCTTTTAAATTGTATGTCAATTGCGTGAGCAGTGTACCGCTCAAGCCGAAAAACATGAATTTTACTGATTTGAGCGAAAGTCAAATTATATTGTTATTGCAGGATTAACAAATTAATATTACCGAAAAAGTTGCACTTTCTTAGTTGTAGACTTAAAGTCGATTTTCTTGATAATTCTATGTCAATTGCGGTAGCACTGTACTGCTTAAGCCGCAAAACAGCGATTTTACTGATTTGATCTAAAGTCAACCTTTCATATAATTTCAGCATTAACAAATTAATATAACCAAAAAAATTGCACTTTCTTAGATTAGACTTAAAGCCGATTTTCTTGTAAATTTTATGTCAGTTGCGTGAGCAGTGTACCGCTCAAGCCGAAAAACATGAATTTTACTGATTTGAACGAAAGTCAAATTATGTTGTTATTGCAGGATTAACAAATTAATATCACCGCAAAAGTTGCACTTTCTTAGTTGTAGACTTAAAGTCGATTTTCTTGTAAATTCTATGTCAATTGCGGTAGCACTGTACTGCTTAAGCCGCAAAACATCGATTTTACTGATTTGATCTAAAGTCAAACTTTCATATAATTTCAGCATTAACAAATTAATATAACCAAAAAAATTGCACTTTCTTAGACTAGACTTAAAGCCGATTTTCTTGTAAATTTTATGTCAGTTGCGTGAGCAGTGTACTGCTTAAGCCGAAAAACATGAATTTTACTGATTTGAGCAAAAGTCAAATTATATTGTTATTGCAGGATTAACAAATTAATATTACCGAAAAAGTTGCACTTTCTTAGGTTTAGACTTAAAGCCGATTTTCTTGTAAATTGTATGTTAAATACTTGAGCGCTGTACCGCTTAGGCCGAAACACATCAATTTTACTGATTTGATCTAAAGTCAAACTTTCATATAATTTCAGCATTAACAAATTAATATAACCAAAAAAATTGCACTTTCTTAGACTAGACTTAAAGCCGATTTTCTTGTAAATTTTATGTCAGTTGCGTGAGCAGTGTACTGCTTAAGCCGAAAAACATGAATTTTACTGATTTGAACGAAAGTCAAATTATGTTGTTATTGCAGGATTAATAAATTAATATCACCGCAAAAGTTGCACTTTCTTAGTTGTAGACTTAAAGTCGAATTTCTTGTAAATTGTATGTCAATTGCGGTAGCACTGTTTTGCTTTAGCCGCAAAACATCGATTTTACTGATTTGATCTAAAGTCAAACTTTCATATAATTTCAGGATTAACAAATTAATATAACCGAAAAAATTGCACTTTCTTAGGTTTAGACTTAAAGCCGATTTTCTTGTAAATTGTATGTCAGTTGCGTGAGCACTGTACCGCTTAAGCCGAAAAACATGAATTTTACTAACTTGAGCGAAAGTCAAATTATATTGTTATTGCAGGATTAACAAATTAATATTACCGAAAAAGTTGCACTTTCTTAGGTTTAGACTTAAAGCCGATTTTCTTGTAAATTGTATGTTAAATACTTGAGCGCTGTACCGCTTAGGCCGAAACACATCAATTTTACTGATTTGATCTAAAGTCAAACTTTCATATAATTTCAGCATTAACAAATTAATATAACCAAAAAAATTGCACTTTCTTAGACTAGACTTAAAGCCGATTTTCTTGTAAATTTTATGTCAGTTGCGTGAGCAGTGTACTGCTTAAGCCGAAAAACATGAATTTTACTGATTTGAACGAAAGTCAAATTATGTTGTTATTGCAGGATTAATAAATTAATATTACCGCAAAAGTTGCACTTTCTTAGTTGTAGACTTAAAGTCGATTTTCTTGTAAATTCTATGTCAATTGCGGTAGCACTGTACTGCTTAAGCCGCAAAACAGCGATTTTACTGATTTGATCTAAAGTCAAACTTTCATATAATTTCAGGATTAACAAATTAATATTACCTCAAAAGTTGCACTTTCTTAGATTAGACTTAAAGCCGATTTTCTTGTAAATTGTATGTCAATTGCGTGAGCATTGTACCGCTCAAGCCGAAAAACATGAATTTTACTGATTTGAACGAAAGTCAAATTATGTTGTTATTGCAGGATTAACAAATTAATATCACCGCAAAAGTTGCACTTTCTTAGTTGTAGACTTAAAGTCGAATTTCTTGTAAATTGTATGTCAATTGCGGTAGCACTGTTTTGCTTTAGCCGCAAAACATCGATTTTACTGATTTGATCTAAAGTCAAACTTTCATATAATTTCAGGATTAACAAATTAATATAACCGAAAAAATTGCACTTTCTTAGGTTTAGACTTAAAGCCGATTTTCTTGTAAATTGTATGTCAGTTGCGTGAGCACTGTACCGCTTAAGCCGAAAAACATGAATTTTACTAGCTTGAGCGAAAGTCAAATTATATTGTTATTGCAGGATTAACAAATTAATATTACCGAAAAAGTTGCACTTTCTTAGGTTTAGACTTAAAGCCGATTTTCTTGTAAATTGTATGTCAGTTGCGTGAGCACTGTAAAGCTTAAGCCGAAAAACATGAATTTTACTAATTTGAGCGAAAGTCAAATTATATTGTTATTGCAGGATTAACAAATTAATATTACCGAAAAAGTTGCACTTTCTTAGGTTTAGACTTAAAGTCGATTTTCTTGTGAATTGTATGTCAATTGCGGTAGGACTGTACCGCTTAAGCCGAAAAACATGAATTTTATTGATTTGAGCGAAAGTCCAATTATATTGCTATTGCAGAGTTGACAAATTAATATAACCGAAAAAATTGCACTTTCTTAGATGTAGACTTAAAGCCGATTTTCTTGTAAAATGTATATCAGTTGCTTGAGGACTGTACTGCTTAAGCCGAAAAACATCAATTTTACTGGTTTGAGCGAAAGTCAAATTATATTGTTATTGCAGAATTGACATATTCATATAACCGAAAAAGTTGCACTTTCTTAGGTTTAGTCTCAAAGCCGATTTTCTTGTAAATTGTATGTCAATTGCGGTAGCACTGTACTGCTTAAGCCGAAAAACATCGATTTTACTGATTTGATCAAAAGTCAAACTTTCATATAATTTCAGGATTAACAAATTAATATATTGCACTTTCTTAGGTTTAGACTTAAAGCCGATTTTCTTGTAAATTGTATGTCAGTTGCGTGAGCACTGTAAAGCTTAAGCCGAAAAACATGAATTTTACTAATTTGAGCGAAAGTCAAATTATATTGCTATTGCAGGATTAACAAATAAATATTACCGCAAAAGTTGCACTTTCTTAGTTTTAGACTTAAAGTCGAATTTCTTGTAAATTGTATGTCAATTGCGGTAGCACTGTTTTGCTTTAGCCGCAAAACATCGATTTTACTGATTTGATCTAAAGTCAAACTTTCATATAATTTCAGGATTAACAAATTAATATAACCGAAAAAATTGCACTTTCTTAGATTAGACTGAAAGCCGATTTTCTTGTAAATTGTATGTCAATTGCGTGAGCAGTGTACCGCTCAAGCCGAAAAACATGAATTTTACTGATTTGAGCGAAAGTCAAATTATATTGTTATTGCAGGATTAACAAATTAATATTACCGAAAAAGTTGCACTTTCTTAGTTGTAGACTTAAAGTCGATTTTCTAGATAATTCTATGTCAATTGCGGTAGCACTGTACTGCTTAGGCCGCAAAACAGCGATTTTACTGATTTGATCTAAAGTCAAACTTTCATATAATTTCAGGATTAACAAATTAATATTACCGCAAAAGTTGCACTTTCTTAGATTAGACTTAAAGCCGATTTTCTTTTAAATTGTATGTCAATTGCGTGAGCATTGTACCGCTCAAGCCGAAAAACATGAATTTTACTGATTTGAACGAAAGTCAAATTATGTTGTTATTGCAGGATTAACAAATTAATATCACCGCAAAAGTTGCACTTTCTTAGTTGTAGACTTAAAGTCGATTTTCTTGTAAATTCTATGTCAATTGCGGTAGCACTGTACTGCTTAAGCCGCAAAACATCGATTTTACTGATTTGATCTAAAGTCAAACTTTCATATAATTTCAGCATTAACAAATTAATATAACCAAAAAAATTGCACTTTCTTAGACTAGACTTAAAGCCGATTTTCTTGTAAATTGTATGTCAGTTGCGTGAGCACTGTACCGCTTAAGCCGAAAAACATGAATTTTACTAACTTGAGCGAAAGTCAAATTATATTGTTATTGCAGGATTAACAAATTAATATTACCGAAAAAGTTGCACTTTCTTAGGTTTAGACTTAAAGCCGATTTTCTTGTAAATTGTATGTTAAATACTTGAGCGCTGTACCGCTTAGGCCGAAACACATCAATTTTACTGATTTGATCTAAAGTCAAACTTTCATATAATTTCAGCATTAACAAATTAATATAACCAAAAAAATTGCACTTTCTTAGACTAGACTTAAAGCCGATTTTCTTGTAAATTTTATGTCAGTTGCGTGAGCAGTGTACTGCTTAAGCCGAAAAACATGAATTTTACTGATTTGAACGAAAGTCAAATTATGTTGTTATTGCAGGATTAATAAATTAATATTACCGCAAAAGTTGCACTTTCTTAGTTGTAGACTTAAAGTCGATTTTCTTGTAAATTCTATGTCAATTGCGGTAGCACTGTACTGCTTAAGCCGCAAAACAGCGATTTTACTGATTTGATCTAAAGTCAAACTTTCATATAATTTCAGGATTAACAAATTAATATTACCGCAAAAGTTGCACTTTCTTAGATTAGACTTAAAGCCGATTTTCTTGTAAATTGTATGTCAATTGCGTGAGCATTGTACCGCTCAAGCCGAAAAACATGAATTTTACTGATTTGAACGAAAGTCAAATTATGTTGTTATTGCAGGATTAACAAATTAATATCACCGCAAAAGTTGCACTTTCTTAGTTGTAGACTTAAAGTCGAATTTCTTGTAAATTGTATGTCAATTGCGGTAGCACTGTTTTGCTTTAGCCGCAAAACATCGATTTTACTGATTTGATCTAAAGTCAAACTTTCATATAATTTCAGGATTAACAAATTAATATAACCGAAAAAATTGCACTTTCTTAGGTTTAGACTTAAAGCCGATTTTCTTGTAAATTGTATGTCAGTTGCGTGAGCACTGTACCGCTTAAGCCGAAAAACATGAATTTTACTAACTTGAGCGAAAGTCAAATTATATTGTTATTGCAGGATTAACAAATTAATATTACCGAAAAAGTTGCACTTTCTTAGGTTTAGACTTAAAGCCGATTTTCTTGTAAATTGTATGTTAAATACTTGAGCGCTGTACCGCTTAGGCCGAAACACATCAATTTTACTGATTTGATCTAAAGTCAAACTTTCATATAATTTCAGCATTAACAAATTAATATAACCAAAAAAATTGCACTTTCTTAGACTAGACTTAAAGCCGATTTTCTTGTAAATTTTATGTCAGTTGCGTGAGCAGTGTACTGCTTAAGCCGAAAAACATGAATTTTACTGATTTGAACGAAAGTCAAATTATGTTGTTATTGCAGGATTAATAAATTAATATTACCGCAAAAGTTGCACTTTCTTAGTTGTAGACTTAAAGTCGATTTTCTTGTAAATTCTATGTCAATTGCGGTAGCACTGTACTGCTTAAGCCGCAAAACAGCGATTTTACTGATTTGATCTAAAGTCAAACTTTCATATAATTTCAGGATTAACAAATTAATATTACCGCAAAAGTTGCACTTTCTTAGATTAGACTTAAAGCCGATTTTCTTGTAAATTGTATGTCAATTGCGTGAGCATTGTACCGCTCAAGCCGAAAAACATGAATTTTACTGATTTGAACGAAAGTCAAATTATGTTGTTATTGCAGGATTAACAAATTAATATCACCGCAAAAGTTGCACTTTCTTAGTTGTAGACTTAAAGTCGAATTTCTTGTAAATTGTATGTCAATTGCGGTAGCACTGTTTTGCTTTAGCCGCAAAACATCGATTTTACTGATTTGATCTAAAGTCAAACTTTCATATAATTTCAGGATTAACAAATTAATATAACCGAAAAAATTGCACTTTCTTAGGTTTAGACTTAAAGCCGATTTTCTTGTAAATTGTATGTCAGTTGCGTGAGCACTGTACCGCTTAAGCCGAAAAACATGAATTTTACTAGCTTGAGCGAAAGTCAAATTATATTGTTATTGCAGGATTAACAAATTAATATTACCGAAAAAGTTGCACTTTCTTAGGTTTAGACTTAAAGCCGATTTTCTTGTAAATTGTATGTCAGTTGCGTGAGCACTGTAAAGCTTAAGCCGAAAAACATGAATTTTACTAATTTGAGCGAAAGTCAAATTATATTGTTATTGCAGGATTAACAAATTAATATTACCGAAAAAGTTGCACTTTCTTAGGTTTAGACTTAAAGTCGATTTTCTTGTGAATTGTATGTCAATTGCGGTAGGACTGTACCGCTTAAGCCGAAAAACATGAATTTTATTGATTTGAGCGAAAGTCCAATTATATTGCTATTGCAGAGTTGACAAATTAATATAACCGAAAAAATTGCACTTTCTTAGATGTAGACTTAAAGCCGATTTTCTTGTAAAATGTATATCAGTTGCTTGAGGACTGTACTGCTTAAGCCGAAAAACATCAATTTTACTGGTTTGAGCGAAAGTCAAATTATATTGTTATTGCAGAATTGACATATTCATATAACCGAAAAAGTTGCACTTTCTTAGGTTTAGTCTCAAAGCCGATTTTCTTGTAAATTGTATGTCAATTGCGGTAGCACTGTACTGCTTAAGCCGAAAAACATCGATTTTACTGATTTGATCAAAAGTCAAACTTTCATATAATTTCAGGATTAACAAATTAATATATTGCACTTTCTTAGGTTTAGACTTAAAGCCGATTTTCTTGTAAATTGTATGTCAGTTGCGTGAGCACTGTAAAGCTTAAGCCGAAAAACATGAATTTTACTAATTTGAGCGAAAGTCAAATTATATTGCTATTGCAGGATTAACAAATAAATATTACCGCAAAAGTTGCACTTTCTTAGTTTTAGACTTAAAGTCGAATTTCTTGTAAATTGTATGTCAATTGCGGTAGCACTGTTTTGCTTTAGCCGCAAAACATCGATTTTACTGATTTGATCTAAAGTCAAACTTTCATATAATTTCAGGATTAACAAATTAATATAACCGAAAAAATTGCACTTTCTTAGATTAGACTGAAAGCCGATTTTCTTGTAAATTGTATGTCAATTGCGTGAGCAGTGTACCGCTCAAGCCGAAAAACATGAATTTTACTGATTTGAGCGAAAGTCAAATTATATTGTTATTGCAGGATTAACAAATTAATATTACCGAAAAAGTTGCACTTTCTTAGTTGTAGACTTAAAGTCGATTTTCTTGATAATTCTATGTCAATTGCGGTAGCACTGTACTGCTTAGGCCGCAAAACAGCGATTTTACTGATTTGATCTAAAGTCAAACTTTCATATAATTTCAGGATTAACAAATTAATATTACCGCAAAAGTTGCACTTTCTTAGATTAGACTTAAAGCCGATTTTCTTTTAAATTGTATGTCAATTGCGTGAGCATTGTACCGCTCAAGCCGAAAAACATGAATTTTACTGATTTGAACGAAAGTCAAATTATGTTGTTATTGCAGGATTAACAAATTAATATCACCGCAAAAGTTGCACTTTCTTAGTTGTAGACTTAAAGTCGATTTTCTTGTAAATTCTATGTCAATTGCGGTAGCACTGTACTGCTTAAGCCGCAAAACATCGATTTTACTGATTTGATCTAAAGTCAAACTTTCATATAATTTCAGCATTAACAAATTAATATAACCAAAAAAATTGCACTTTCTTAGACTAGACTTAAAGCCGATTTTCTTGTAAATTGTATGTCAGTTGCGTGAGCACTGTACCGCTTAAGCCGAAAAACATGAATTTTACTAACTTGAGCGAAAGTCAAATTATATTGTTATTGCAGGATTAACAAATTAATATTACCGAAAAAGTTGCACTTTCTTAGGTTTAGACTTAAAGCCGATTTTCTTGTAAATTGTATGTTAAATACTTGAGCGCTGTACCGCTTAGGCCGAAACACATCAATTTTACTGATTTGATCTAAAGTCAAACTTTCATATAATTTCAGCATTAACAAATTAATATAACCAAAAAAATTGCACTTTCTTAGACTAGACTTAAAGCCGATTTTCTTGTAAATTTTATGTCAGTTGCGTGAGCAGTGTACTGCTTAAGCCGAAAAACATGAATTTTACTGATTTGAACGAAAGTCAAATTATGTTGTTATTGCAGGATTAATAAATTAATATTACCGCAAAAGTTGCACTTTCTTAGTTGTAGACTTAAAGTCGATTTTCTTGTAAATTCTATGTCAATTGCGGTAGCACTGTACTGCTTAAGCCGCAAAACAGCGATTTTACTGATTTGATCTAAAGTCAAACTTTCATATAATTTCAGGATTAACAAATTAATATTACCGCAAAAGTTGCACTTTCTTAGATTAGACTTAAAGCCGATTTTCTTGTAAATTGTATGTCAATTGCGTGAGCATTGTACCGCTCAAGCCGAAAAACATGAATTTTACTGATTTGAACGAAAGTCAAATTATGTTGTTATTGCAGGATTAACAAATTAATATCACCGCAAAAGTTGCACTTTCTTAGTTGTAGACTTAAAGTCGAATTTCTTGTAAATTGTATGTCAATTGCGGTAGCACTGTTTTGCTTTAGCCGCAAAACATCGATTTTACTGATTTGATCTAAAGTCAAACTTTCATATAATTTCAGGATTAACAAATTAATATAACCGAAAAAATTGCACTTTCTTAGGTTTAGACTTAAAGCCGATTTTCTTGTAAATTGTATGTCAGTTGCGTGAGCACTGTACCGCTTAAGCCGAAAAACATGAATTTTACTAACTTGAGCGAAAGTCAAATTATATTGTTATTGCAGGATTAACAAATTAATATTACCGAAAAAGTTGCACTTTCTTAGGTTTAGACTTAAAGCCGATTTTCTTGTAAATTGTATGTTAAATACTTGAGCGCTGTACCGCTTAGGCCGAAACACATCAATTTTACTGATTTGATCTAAAGTCAAACTTTCATATAATTTCAGCATTAACAAATTAATATAACCAAAAAAATTGCACTTTCTTAGACTAGACTTAAAGCCGATTTTCTTGTAAATTTTATGTCAGTTGCGTGAGCAGTGTACTGCTTAAGCCGAAAAACATGAATTTTACTGATTTGAACGAAAGTCAAATTATGTTGTTATTGCAGGATTAATAAATTAATATTACCGCAAAAGTTGCACTTTCTTAGTTGTAGACTTAAAGTCGATTTTCTTGTAAATTCTATGTCAATTGCGGTAGCACTGTACTGCTTAAGCCGCAAAACAGCGATTTTACTGATTTGATCTAAAGTCAAACTTTCATATAATTTCAGGATTAACAAATTAATATTACCGCAAAAGTTGCACTTTCTTAGATTAGACTTAAAGCCGATTTTCTTGTAAATTGTATGTCAATTGCGTGAGCATTGTACCGCTCAAGCCGAAAAACATGAATTTTACTGATTTGAACGAAAGTCAAATTATGTTGTTATTGCAGGATTAACAAATTAATATCACCGCAAAAGTTGCACTTTCTTAGTTGTAGACTTAAAGTCGAATTTCTTGTAAATTGTATGTCAATTGCGGTAGCACTGTTTTGCTTTAGCCGCAAAACATCGATTTTACTGATTTGATCTAAAGTCAAACTTTCATATAATTTCAGGATTAACAAATTAATATAACCGAAAAAATTGCACTTTCTTAGGTTTAGACTTAAAGCCGATTTTCTTGTAAATTGTATGTCAGTTGCGTGAGCACTGTACGGCTTAAGCCGAAAAACATGAATTTTACTAGCTTGAGCGAAAGTCAAATTATATTGTTATTGCAGGATTAACAAATTAATATTACCGAAAAAGTTGCACTTTCTTAGGTTTAGACTTAAAGCCGATTTTCTTGTAAATTGTATGTCAGTTGCGTGAGCACTGTAAAGCTTAAGCCGAAAAACATGAATTTTACTAATTTGAGCGAAAGTCAAATTATATTGTTATTGCAGGATTAACAAATTAATATTACCGAAAAAGTTGCACTTTCTTAGGTTTAGACTTAAAGTCGATTTTCTTGTGAATTGTATGTCAATTGCGGTAGGACTGTACCGCTTAAGCCGAAAAACATGAATTTTATTGATTTGAGCGAAAGTCCAATTATATTGCTATTGCAGAGTTGACAAATTAATATAACCGAAAAAATTGCACTTTCTTAGATGTAGACTTAAAGCCGATTTTCTTGTAAAATGTATATCAGTTGCTTGAGGACTGTACTGCTTAAGCCGAAAAACATCAATTTTACTGGTTTGAGCGAAAGTCAAATTATATTGTTATTGCAGAATTGACATATTCATATAACCGAAAAAGTTGCACTTTCTTAGGTTTAGTCTCAAAGCCGATTTTCTTGTAAATTGTATGTCAATTGCGGTAGCACTGTACTGCTTAAGCCGAAAAACATCGATTTTACTGATTTGATCAAAAGTCAAACTTTCATATAATTTCAGGATTAACAAATTAATATATTGCACTTTCTTAGGTTTAGACTTAAAGCCGATTTTCTTGTAAATTGTATGTCAGTTGCGTGAGCACTGTAAAGCTTAAGCCGAAAAACATGAATTTTACTAATTTGAGCGAAAGTCAAATTATATTGCTATTGCAGGATTAACAAATAAATATTACCGCAAAAGTTGCACTTTCTTAGTTTTAGACTTAAAGTCGAATTTCTTGTAAATTGTATGTCAATTGCGGTAGCACTGTTTTGCTTTAGCCGCAAAACATCGATTTTACTGATTTGATCTAAAGTCAAACTTTCATATAATTTCAGGATTAACAAATTAATATAACCGAAAAAATTGCACTTTCTTAGATTAGACTGAAAGCCGATTTTCTTGTAAATTGTATGTCAATTGCGTGAGCAGTGTACCGCTCAAGCCGAAAAACATGAATTTTACTGATTTGAGCGAAAGTCAAATTATATTGTTATTGCAGGATTAACAAATTAATATTACCGAAAAAGTTGCACTTTCTTAGTTGTAGACTTAAAGTCGATTTTCTTGATAATTCTATGTCAATTGCGGTAGCACTGTACTGCTTAGGCCGCAAAACAGCGATTTTACTGATTTGATCTAAAGTCAAACTTTCATATAATTTCAGGATTAACAAATTAATATTACCGCAAAAGTTGCACTTTCTTAGATTAGACTTAAAGCCGATTTTCTTTTAAATTGTATGTCAATTGCGTGAGCATTGTACCGCTCAAGCCGAAAAACATGAATTTTACTGATTTGAACGAAAGTCAAATTATGTTGTTATTGCAGGATTAACAAATTAATATCACCGCAAAAGTTGCACTTTCTTAGTTGTAGACTTAAAGTCGATTTTCTTGTAAATTCTATGTCAATTGCGGTAGCACTGTACTGCTTAAGCCGCAAAACATCGATTTTACTGATTTGATCTAAAGTCAAACTTTCATATAATTTCAGCATTAACAAATTAATATAACCAAAAAAATTGCACTTTCTTAGACTAGACTTAAAGCCGATTTTCTTGTAAATTTTATGTCAGTTGCGTGAGCAGTGTACTGCTTAAGCCGAAAAACATGAATTTTACTGATTTGAGCAAAAGTCAAATTATATTGTTATTGCAGGATTAACAAATTAATATTACCGCAAAAGTTGCACTTTCTTAGTTTTAGACTTAAAGTCGATTTTCTTGTAAATTGTAAATCAATTGCGGTAGCACTGTACTGCTTAAGCCGCAAAACATCGATTTTACTGATTTGATCTAAAGTCAAACTTTCATATAATTTCAGGATTAACAAATTAATATAACCGAAAAAATTGCACTTTTTTAGATTTAGACTTAAAGCCGATTTTCTTGTAAATTTTATGTCAGTTGCGTGAGCAGTGTACTGCTCAAGCCGAAAAACATGAATTTTACTGATTTGAGCAAAAGTCAAATTATATTGTTATTGCAGGATTAACAAATTTATATTACCGCAAAAATTGCACTTTCTTAGTTTTAGACTTAAAGTCGATTTTCTTGTAAATTGTATATCAATTGCGGTAGCACTGTACTGCTTAAGCTGCAAAACATCGATTTTACTGATTTGATCTAAAGTCAAACTTTCATATAATTTCAGCATTAACAAATTAATATAACCAAAAAAATTGCACTTTCTTAGACTAGACTTAAAGCCGATTTTCTTGTAAATTTGATGTCAGTTGCGTGAGCAGTGTACTGCTTAAGCCGAAAAACATGAATTTTATTGATTTGAGCGAAAGTCCAATTATATTGCTATTGCAGAGTTGACAAATTAATATAACCGAAAAAATTGCACCTTCTTAGATGTAGACTTAAAGCCGATTTTCTTGTAAAATGTATATCAGTTGCTTGAGGACTGTACTGCTTAAGCCGAAAAACATCAATTTTACTGGTTTGAGCAAAAGTCAAATTATATTGTTATTGCAGAATTGACATATTCATATAACCGAAAAAATTGCACTTTCTTAGATTTAGACTTAAAGCCGATTTTCTTGTAAATTGTATGTTAATTACTTGAGCGCTGTACCGCTTAGGCCGAAAAACATCAATTTTACTGATTTGCGTTAAAAGCAAACTTTCATTTTATTTCAGGATTAACAATTGTATGTTACTTACTTGATCGCTGTACCGCTCAAGCCGAAATGTTATTTCAGGATTAACAAATTAAAATAACCGAAAAAATTGCAATTTCTTAGGTTTAAAATTTAAGTCCATTTTCTTGTAAATTGTATGTCAACTGCGGTAGCACTGTACTGCTTAAGCCGTAAAACATCGATTTTACTGATTTGATCTAAAGTCAAACTTTCATATAACTTCAGGATTAACAAATTAATATAACCGAAAAAATTGCACTTTCTTAGATTAGACTTAAAGCCGATTTTCTTGTAAATTGTATGTCAATTGCGTGAGCACTGTACTGCTTAAGCCGAAAAACATGAATTTTACTGATTTGAGCGAAAGTCAAATTATATTGTTATTGCAGGATTAACAAATTAATATTACCGCAAAAGTTGCACTTTCTTAGTTTTAGACTTAAAGTCGATTTTCTTGTAAATTGTATATCAATTGCGGTAGCACTGTACTGCTTAAGCCGCAAATCATCGATTTTACTGATTTGATCTAAAGTCAAACTTTCATATAATTTCAGGATTAACAAATTATTATAACAGAAAAAATTGCACTTTCTTAGATTAGACTTAAAGCCGATTTTCTTGTAAATTGTATATCAGTTGCGTGAACATTGTACTGCTTAAGCCGAAAAACATGAATTTTACTGATTTGAGCGAAAGTCAAATTTAGTTGTTATTGCAGGATTAACAAATTAGTATTACCGCAAAAGTTGCACTTTCTTAGTTTTAGACTTAAAGTCGATTTTCTTGTAAATTGTATATCAATTGCGGTAGCACTGTACTGCTTAAGCCGCAAAACATCGATTTTACTGACGTGATCTAAAGTCAAACTTTCATATAATTTCAGGATTAACAAATTAATATAACCGAAAAAATTGCACTTTTTTAGATCTAGACTTAAAGCCGATTTTCTTGTAAATTGTATGTTAAATACTTGAGCGCTGTACCGCTTAGGCCGAAACACATCAATTTTACTGATTTGATCTAAAGTCAAACTTTCATATAATTTCAGCATTAACAAATTAATATAACCAAAAAAATTGCACTTTCTTAGACTAGACTTAAAGCCGATTTTCTTGTAAATTTTATGTCAGTTGCGTGAGCAGTGTACTGCTTAAGCCGAAAAACATGAATTTTACTGATTTGAACGAAAGTCAAATTATGTTGTTATTGCAGGATTAACAAATTAATATTCCCGAAAAAATTGCACTTTCTTAGGTTTAGTCTCAAAGCCGATTTTCTTGTAAATTGTATGTCAATTGCGGTAGCACTGTACTGCTTAAGCCGAAAAACATCGATTTTACTGATTTGATCAAAAGTCAAACTTTCATATAATTTCAGGATTAACAAATTAATATAACCGAAAAAATTGCACTTTCTTAGGTTTAGACTTAAAGCCGATTTTCTTGTAAATTGTATGTCAGTTGCGTGAGCACTGTAAAGCTTAAGCCGAAAAACATGAATTTTACTAATTTGAGCGAAAGTCAAATTATATTGCTATTGCAGGATTAACAAATAAATATTACCGCAAAAGTTGCACTTTCTTAGTTTTAGACTTAAAGTCGAATTTCTTGTAAATTGTATGTCAATTGCGGTAGCACTGTACTGCTTAAGCCGCAAAACATCGATTTTACTGATTTGATCTAAAGTCAAACTTTCATATAATTTCAGCATTAACAAATTAATATAACCAAAAAAATTGCACTTTCTTAGACTAGACTTAAAGCCGATTTTCTTGTAAATTTTATGTCAGTTGCGTGAGCAGTGTACTGCTTAAGCCGAAAAACATGAATTTTACTGATTTGAGCAAAAGTCAAATTATATTGTTATTGCAGGATTAACAAATTAATATTACCGCAAAAGTTGCACTTTCTTAGTTTTAGACTTAAAGTCGATTTTCTTGTAAATTGTATATCAATTGCGGTAGCACTGTACTGCTTAAGCCGCAAAACATCGATTTTACTGATTTGATCTAAAGTCAAACTTTCATATAATTTCAGGATTAACAAATTAATATAACCAAAAAAATTGCACTTTCTTAGACTAGACTTAAAGCCGATTTTCTTGTAAATTTTATGTCAGTTGCGTGAGCATTGTACTGCTTAAGCCGAAAAACATGAATTTTACTGATTTGAGCAAAAGTCAAATTATATTGTTATTGCAGGATTAACAAATTAATATTACCGCAAAAGTTGCACTTTCTTAGTTTTAGACTTAAAGTCGATTTTCTTGTAAATTGTATATCAATTGCGGTAGCACTGTACTGCTTAAGCCGCAAAACAGCGATTTTACTGATTTGATCTAAAGTCAAACTTTCATATAATTTCAGGATTAACAAATTAATATTACCGCAAAAGTTGCACTTTCTTAGATTAGACTTAAAGCCGATTTTCTTTTAAATTGTATGTCAATTGCGTGAGCATTGTACCGCTCAAGCCGAAAAACATGAATTTTACTGATTTGAACGAAAGTCAAATTATGTTGTTATTGCAGGATTAACAAATTAATATCACCGCAAAAGTTGCACTTTCTTAGTTGTAGACTTAAAGTCGATTTTCTTGTAAATTCTATGTCAATTGCGGTAGCACTGTACTGCTTAAGCCGCAAAACATCGATTTTACTGATTTGATCTAAAGTCAAACTTTCATATAATTTCAGCATTAACAAATTAATATAACCAAAAAAATTGCACTTTCTTAGACTAGACTTAAAGCCGATTTTCTTGTAAATTTTATGTCAGTTGCGTGAGCAGTGTACTGCTTAAGCCGAAAAACATGAATTTTACTGATTTGAGCAAAAGTCAAATTATATTGTTATTGCAGGATTAACAAATTAATAATACCGCAAAAGTTGCACTTTCTTAGTTTTAGACTTAAAGTCGATTTTCTTGTAAATTGTATATCAATTGCGGTAGCACTGTACTGCTTAAGCCGCAAAACATCGATTTTACTGATTTGATCTAAAGTCAAACTTTCATATAATTTCAGGATTAACAAATTAATATAACCAAAAAAATTGCACTTTCTTAGGCTAGACTTAAAGCCGATTTTCTTGTAAATTTTATGTCAGTTGCGTGAGCAGTGTACTGCTTAAGCCGAAAAACATGAATTTTACTGATTTGAGCAAAAGTCAAATTATATTGTTATTGCAGGATTAACAAATTAATATTACCGCAAAAGTTGCACTTTCTTAGTTTTAGACTTAAAGTCGATTTTCTTGTAAATTGTATATCAATTGCGGTAGCACTGTACTGCTTAAGCCGCAAAACATCGATTTTACTGATTTGATCTAAAGTCAAACTTTCATATAATTTCAGGATTAACAAATTAATATAACCGAAAAAATTGCACTTTTTTAGATTTAGACTTAAAGCCGATTTTCTTGTAAATTTTATGTCAGTTGCGTGAGCAGTGTACTGCTCAAGCCGAAAAACATGAATTTTACTGATTTGAGCAAAAGTCAAATTATATTGTTATTGCAGGATTAACAAATTAATATTACCGCAAAAGTTGCACTTTCTTAGTTTTAGACTTAAAGTCGATTTTCTTGTAAATTGTATATCAATTGCGGTAGCACTGTACTGCTTAAGCCGCAAAACATCGATTTTACTGATTTGATCTAAAGTCAAACTTTCATATAATTTCAGCATTAACAAATTAATATAACCAAAAAAATTGCACTTTCTTAGACTAGACTTAAAGCCGATTTTCTTGTAAATTTTATGTCAGTTGCGTGAGCAGTGTACTGCTTAAGCCGAAAAACATGAATTTTATTGATTTGAGCGAAAGTCCAATTATATTGCTATTACAGAGTTGACAAATTAATATAACCGAAAAAATTGCACTTTCTTAGATGTAGACTTAAAGCCGATTTTCTTGTAAAATGTATATCAGTTGCTTGAGGACTGTACTGCTTAAGCCGAAAAACATCAATTTTACTGGTTTGAGCGAAAGTCAAATTATATTGTTATTGCAGAATTGACATATTCATATAACCGAAAAAATTGCACTTTCTTAGATTTAGACTTAAAGCCGATTTTCTTGTAAATTGTATGTTAATTACTTGAGCGCTGTACCGCTTAGGCCGAAAAACATCAATTTTACTGATTTGCGTTAAAAGCAAACTTTCATTTTATTTCAGGATTAACAATTGTATGTTACTTACTTGATCGCTGTACCGCTCAAGCCGAAATGTTATTTCAGGATTAACAAATTAAAATAACCGAAAAAATTGCAATTTCTTAGGTTTAAAATTTAAGTCCATTTTCTTGTAAATTGTATGTCAACTGCGGTAGCACTGTACTGCTTAAGCCGCAAAACATCGATTTTACTGATTTGATCTAAAGTCAAACTTTCATATAACTTCAGGATTAACAAATTAATATAACCGAAAAAATTGCACTTTCTTAGATTAGACTTAAAGCCGATTTTCTTGTAAATTGTATGTCAATTGCGTGAGCACTGTACTGCTTAAGCCGAAAAACATGAATTTTACTGATTCGAGCGAAAGTCAAATTATATTGTTATTGCAGGATTAACAAATTAATATTACCGCAAAAGTTGCACTTTCTTAGTTTTAGACTTAAAGTCGATTTTCTTGTAAATTGTATATCAATTGCGGTAGCACTGTACTGCTTAAGCCGCAAATCATCGATTTTACTGATTTGATCTAAAGTCAAACTTTCATATAATTTCAGGATTAACAAATTAATATAACCGAAAAAATTGCACTTTCTTAGATTAGACTTAAAGCCGATTTTCTTGTAAATTGTATATCAGTTGCGTGAACATTGTACTGCTTAAGCCGAAAAACATGAATTTTACTGATTTGAGCGAAAGTCAAATTTAGTTGTTATTGCAGGATTAAAAAATTAGTATTACCGCAAAAGTTGCACTTTCTTAGTTTTAGACTTAAAGTCGATTTTCTTGTAAATTGTATATCAATTGCGGTAGCACTGTACTGCTTAAGCCGCAAATCATCGATTTTACTGATTTGATCTAAAGTCAAACTTTCATATAATTTCAGGATTAACAAATTAATATAACCGAAAAAATTGCACTTTCTTAGATTAGACTTAAAGCCGATTTTCTTGTAAATTGTATATCAGTTGCGTGAACATTGTACTGCTTAAGCCGAAAAACATGAATTTTACTGATTTGAGCGAAAGTCAAATTTAGTTGTTATTGCAGGATTAACAAATTAGTATTACCGCAAAAGTTGCACTTTCTTAGTTTTAGACTTAAAGTCGATTTTCTTGTAAATTGTATATCAATTGCGGTAGCACTGTACTGCTTAAGCCGCAAAACATCGATTTTACTGACGTGATCTAAAGTCAAACTTTCATATAATTTCAGGATTAACAAATTAATATAACCGAAAAAATTGCACTTTTTTAGATTTAGACTTAAAGCCGATTTTCTTGTAAATTGTATGTTAAATACTTGAGCGCTGTACCGCTTAGGCCGAAACACATCAATTTTACTGATTTGATCTAAAGTCAAACTTTCATATAATTTCAGCATTAACAAATTAATATAACCAAAAAAATTGCACTTTCTTAGACTAGACTTAAAGCCGATTTTCTTGTAAATTTTATGTCAGTTGCGTGAGCAGTGTACTGCTTAAGCCGAAAAACATGAATTTTACTGATTTGAACGAAAGTCAAATTATGTTGTTATTGCAGGATTAACAAATTAATATTCCCGAAAAAATTGCACTTTCTTAGTTGTAGACTTAAAGTCGATTTTCTTGTAAATTGTATGTCAATTGCGGTAGCACTGTACTGCTTAAGCCGCAAAACATCGATTTTACTGATTTGATCTAAAGTCAAACTTTCATATAATTTCAGGATTAACAAATTAATATAACCGAAAAAATTGCACTTTCTTAGGTTTAGACTCAAAGTCGATTTTCTTGTAAATTGTATGTCAGTTGCGTGAGCACTGTACCGCTTAAGCCGAAAAACATGAATTTTACTAATTTGAGCGAAAGTCAAATTATATTGTTATTGCAGGATTAACAAATTAATATTACCGAAAAAGTTGCACTTTCTTAGGTTTAGACTTAAAGTCGATTTTCTTGTAAATTGTATGTCAATTGCGGTAGGACTGTACCGCTTAAGCCGAAAAACATGAATTTTATTGATTTGAGCGAAAGTCCAATTATATTGCTAGTGCAGAGTTGACAAATTAATATAACCGAAAAAATTACACTTTCTTAGATGTAGACTTAAAGCCGATTTTCTTGTAAAATGTATGTTAAATACTTGAGCGCTGTACCGCTTAGGCCGAAACACATTAATTTTACTGATTTGCGTTAAAAGCAAACTTTCATTTTATTTCAGGATTAACAATTGTATGTTACTTACTTGATCGATGTACCGCTCAAGCCGAAATGTTATTTCAGGATTAACAAATTAAAATAACCGAAAAAATTGCAATTTCTTAGGTTTAAAATTTAAGTCCATTTTCTTGTAAATTGTATGTCAACTGCGGTAGCACTGTACTGCTTAAGCCGCTAAACATCGATTTTACTGATTTGATCTAAAGTCAAACTTTCATATAACTTCAGGATTAACAAATTAATATAACCGAAAAAATTGCACTTTCTTAGATTAGACTTAAAGCCGATTTTCTTGTAAATTGTATGTCAATTGCGTGAGCACTGTACTGCTTAAGCCGAAAAACATGAATTTTACTGATTTGAGCGAAAGTCAAATTATATTGTTATTGCAGGATTAACAAATTAATATTACCGCAAAAGTTGCACTTTCTTAGTTTTAGACTTAAAGTCGATTTTCTTGTAAATTCTATGTCAATTGCGGTAGCACTGTACTGCTTAAGCCGCAAAACAGCGATTTTACTGATTTGATCTAAAGTCAAACTTTCATATAATTTCAGGATTAACAAATTAATATAACCGAAAAAATTGCACTTTCTTAGGTTTAGACTTAAAGCCGATTTTCTTGTAAATTGTATGTCAGTTGCGTGAGCACTGTAAAGCTTAAGCCGAAAAACATGAATTTTACTAATTTGAGCGAAAGTCAAATTATATTGCTTTTGCAGGATTAACAAATTAATATTCCCGACAAAATTGCACTTTCTTAGTTGTAGACTTAAAGTCGATTTTCTTGTAAATTGTATGTCAATTGCGGTAGCACTGTACTGCTTAAGCCGCAAAACATCGATTTTACTGATTTGATCTAAAGTCAAACTTTCATATAATTTCAGGATTAACAAATTAATACAACCGAAAAAATTGCACTTTCTTAGGTTTAGACTCAAAGTCGATTTTCTTGTAAATTGTATGTCAGTTGCGTGAGCACTGTACCGCTTAAGCCGAAAAACATGAATTTTACTAATTTGAGCGAAAGTCAAATTATATTGTTATTGCAGGATTAACAAATTAATATTACCGAAAAAGTTGCACTTTCTTAGGTTTAGACTTAAAGTCGATTTTCTTGTAAATTGTATGTCAATTGCGGTAGGACTGTACCGCTTAAGCCGAAAAACATGAATTTTATTGATTTGAGCGAAAGTCCAATTATATTGCTAGTGCAGAGTTGACAAATTAATATAACCGAAAAAATTACACTTTCTTAGATGTAGACTTAAAGCCGATTTTCTTGTAAAATGTATGTTAAATACTTGAGCGCTGTACCGCTTAGGCCGAAACACATTAATTTTACTGATTTGCGTTAAAAGCAAACTTTCATTTTATTTCAGGATTAACAATTGTATGTTACTTACTTGATCGCTGTACCGCTCAAGCCGAAATGTTATTTCAGGATTAACAAATTAAAATAACCGAAAAAATTGCAATTTCTTAGGTTTAAAATTTAAGTCCATTTTCTTGTAAATTGTATGTCAACTGCGGTAGCACTGTACTGCTTAAGCCGCTAAACATCGATTTTACTGATTTGATCTAAAGTCAAACTTTCATATAACTTCAGGATTAACAAATTAATATAACCGAAAAAATTGCACTTTCTTAGATTAGACTTAAAGCCGATTTTCTTGTAAATTGTATGTCAATTGCGTGAGCACTGTACTGCTTAAGCCGAAAAACATGAATTTTACTGATTTGAGCGAAAGTCAAATTATATTGTTATTGCAGGATTAACAAATTAATATTACCGCAAAAGTTGCACTTTCTTAGTTTTAGACTTAAAGTCGATTTTCTTGTAAATTCTATGTCAATTGCGGTGGCACTGTACTGCTTAAGCCGCAAAACAGCGATTTTACTGATTTGATCTAAAGTCAAACTTTCATATAATTTCAGGATTAACAAATTAATATAACCGAAAAAATTGCACTTTCTTAGGTTTAGACTTAAAGCCGATTTTCTTGTAAATTGTATGTCAGTTGCGTGAGCACTGTAAAGCTTAAGCCGAAAAACATGAATTTTACTAATTTGAGCGAAAGTCAAATTATATTGCTATTGCAGGATTAACAAATTAATATTCCCGACAAAATTGCACTTTCTTAGTTGTAGACTTAAAGTCGAATTTCTTGTAAATTGTATGTCAATTGCGGTAGCACTGTTTTGCTTTACGCAAAACATCGATTTTACTGACGTGATCTAAAGTCAAACTTTCATATAATTTCAGGATTAACAAATTAATATTACCGCAAAAGTTGCACTTTCTTAGTTTTAGACTTAAAGTCGATTTTCTTGTAAATTGTATATCAATTGCGGTAGCACTGTACTGCTTAAGCCGCAAAACATCGATTTTACTGATTTGATCTAAAGTCAAACTTTCATATAATTTCAGGATTAACAAATTAATATAACCAAAAAAATTGCACTTTCTTAGGCTAGACTTAAAGCCGATTTTCTTGTAAATTTTATGTCAGTTGCGTGAGCAGTGTACTGCTTAAGCCGAAAAACATGAATTTTACTGATTTGAGCAAAAGTCAAATTATATTGTTATTGCAGGATTAACAAATTAATATTACCGCAAAAGTTGCACTTTCTTAGTTTTAGACTTAAAGTCGATTTTCTTGTAAATTGTATATCAATTGCGGTAGCACTGTACTGCTTAAGCCGCAAAACATCGATTTTACTGATTTGATCTAAAGTCAAACTTTCATATAATTTCAGGATTAACAAATTAATATAACCGAAAAAATTGCACTTTTTTAGATTTAGACTTAAAGCCGATTTTCTTGTAAATTTTATGTCAGTTGCGTGAGCAGTGTACTGCTCAAGCCAAAAAACATGAATTTTACTGATTTGAGCAAAAGTCAAATTATATTGTTATTGCAGGATTAACAAATTAATATTACCGCAAAAGTTGCACTTTCTTAGTTTTAGACTTAAAGTCGATTTTCTTGTAAATTGTATATCAATTGCGGTAGCACTGTACTGCTTAAGCCGCAAAACATCGATTTTACTGATTTGATCTAAAGTCAAACTTTCATATAATTTCAGCATTAACAAATTAATATAACCAAAAAAATTGCACTTTCTTAGACTAGACTTAAAGCCGATTTTCTTGTAAATTTTATGTCAGTTGCGTGAGCAGTGTACTGCTTAAGCCGAAAAACATGAATTTTATTGATTTGAGCGAAAGTCCAATTATATTGCTATTGCAGAGTTGACAAATTAATATAACCGAAAAAATTGCACTTTCTTAGATGTAGACTTAAAGCCGATTTTCTTGTAAAATGTATATCAGTTGCTTGAGGACTGTACTGCTTAAGCCGAAAAACATCAATTTTACTGGTTTGAGCGAAAGTCAAATTATATTGTTATTGCAGAATTGACATATTCATATAACCGAAAAAATTGCACTTTCTTAGATTTAGACTTAAAGCCGATTTTCTTGTAAATTGTATGTTAATTACTTGAGCGCTGTACCGCTTAGGCCGAAAAACATCAATTTTACTGATTTGCGTTAAAAGCAAACTTTCATTTTATTTCAGGATTAACAATTGTATGTTACTTACTTGATCGCTGTACCGCTCAAGCCGAAATGTTATTTCAGGATTAACAAATTAAAATAACCGAAAAAATTGCAATTTCTTAGGTTTAAAATTTAAGTCCATTTTCTTGTAAATTGTATGTCAACTGCGGTAGCACTGTACTGCTTAAGCCGCAAAACATCGATTTTACTGATTTGATCTAAAGTCAAACTTTCATATAACTTCAGGATTAACAAATTAATATAACCGAAAAAATTGCACTTTCTTAGATTAGACTTAAAGCCGATTTTCTTGTAAATTGTATGTCAATTGCGTGAGCACTGTACTGCTTAAGCCGAAAAACATGAATTTTACTGATTTGAGCGAAAGTCAAATTATATTGTTATTGCAGGATTAACAAATTAATATTACCGCAAAAGTTGCACTTTCTTAGTTTTAGACTTAAAGTCGATTTTCTTGTAAATTGTATATCAATTGCGGTAGCACTGTACTGCTTAAGCCGCAAATCATCGATTTTAATGATTTGATCTAAAGTCAAACTTTCATATAATTTCAGGATTAACAAATTAATATAACCGAAAAAATTGCACTTTCTTAGATTAGACTTAAAGCCGTTTTTTTTGTAAATTGTATATCAGTTGCGTGAACATTGTACTGCTTAAGCCGAAAAACATGAATTTTACTGATTTGAGCGAAAGTCAAATTTAGTTGTTATTGCAGGATTAACAAATTAGTATTACCGCAAAAGTTGCACTTTCTTAGTTTTAGACTTAAAGTCGATTTTCTTGTAAATTGTATATCAATTGCGGTAGCACTGTACTGCTTAAGCCGCAAAACATCGATTTTACTGACGTGATCTAAAGTCAAACTTTCATATAATTTCAGGATTAACAAATTAATATAACCGAAAAAATTGCACTTTTTTAGATTTAGACTTAAAGCCGATTTTCTTGTAAATTGTATGTTAAATACTTGAGCGCTGTACCGCTTAGGCCGAAACACATCAATTTTACTGATTTGATCTAAAGTCAAACTTTCATATAATTTCAGCATTAACAAATTAATATAACCAAAAAAATTGCACTTTCTTAGACTAGACTTAAAGCCGATTTTCTTTAAATTTTATGTCAGTTGCGTGAGCAGTATACTGCTTAAGCCGAAAAACATGAATTTTACTGATTTGAACGAAAGTCAAATTATGTTGTTATTGCAGGATTAACAAATTAATATTCCCGAAAAAATTGCACTTTCTTAGTTGTAGACTTAAAGTCGATTTTCTTGTAAATTGTATGTCAATTGCGGTAGCACTGTACTGCTTAAGCCGCAAAACATCGATTTTACTGATTTGATCTAAAGTCAAACTTTCATATAATTTCAGGATTAACAAATTAATATAACCGAAAAAATTGCACTTTCTTAGGTTTAGACTCAAAGTCGATTTTCTTGTAAATTGTATGTCAGTTGCGTGAGCACTGTACCGCTTAAGCCGAAAAACATGAATTTTACTAATTTGAGCGAAAGTCAAATTATATTGTTATTGCAGGATTAACAAATTAATATTACCGAAAAAGTTGCACTTTCTTAGGTTTAGACTTAAAGTCGATTTTCTTGTAAATTGTATGTCAATTGCGGTAGGACTGTACCGCTTAAGCCGAAAAACATGAATTTTATTGATTTGAGCGAAAGTCCAATTATATTGCTAGTGCAGAGTTGACAAATTAATATAACCGAAAAAATTACACTTTCTTAGATGTAGACTTAAAGCCGATTTTCTTGTAAAATGTATGTTAAATACTTGAGCGCTGTACCGCTTAGGCCGAAACACATTAATTTTACTGATTTGCGTTAAAAGCAAACTTTCATTTTATTTCAGGATTAACAATTGTATGTTACTTACTTGATCGCTGTACCGCTCAAGCCGAAATGTTATTTCAGGATTAACAAATTAAAATAACCGAAAAAATTGCAATTTCTTAGGTTTAAAATTTAATTCCATTTTCTTGTAAATTGTATGTCAACTGCGGTAGCACTGTACTGCTTAAGCCGCTAAACATCGATTTTACTGATTTGATCTAAAGTCAAACTTTCATATAACTTCAGGATTAACAAATTAATATAACCGAAAAAATTGCACTTTCTTAGATTAGACTTAAAGCCGATTTTCTTGTAAATTGTATGTCAATTGCGTGAGCACTGTACTGCTTAAGCCGAAAAACATGAATTTTACTGATTTGAGCGAAAGTCAAATTATATTGTTATTGCAGGATTAACAAATTAATATTACCGCAAAGTTGCACTTTCTTAGTTTTAGACTTAAAGTCGATTTTCTTGTAAATTGTATATCAATTGCGGTAGCACTGTACTGCTTAAGCCGCAAATCATCGATTTTACTGATTTGATCTAAAGTCAAACTTTCATATAATTTCAGGATTAACAAATTAATATAACCGAAAAAATTGCACTTTCTTAGATTAGACTTAAAGCGGATTTTCTTGTAAATTGTATATCAATTGCGGTAGCACTGTACTGCTTAAGCCGCAAATCATCGATTTTACTGATTTGATCTAAAGTCAAACTTTCATATAATTTCAGGATTAACAAATTAATATAACCGAAAAAATTGCACTTTCTTAGATTAGACTTAAAGCGGATTTTCTTGTAAATTGTATATCAGTTGCGTGAGCATTGTACTGCTTAAGCCAAAAAACATGAATTTTACTGATTTGAGCGAAAGTCAAATTTAGTTGTTATTGCAGGATTAACAAATTAATATTCCCGACAAAATTGCACTTTCTTAGTTGTAGACTTAAAGTCGAATTTCTTGTAAATTGTATGTCAATTGCGGTAGCACTGTTTTGCTTTACGCAAAACATCGATTTTACTGACGTGATCTAAAGTCAAACTTTCATATAATTTCAGGATTAACAAATTAATATTACCGCAAAAGTTGCACTTTCTTAGTTTTAGACTTAAAGTCGATTTTCTTGTAAATTGTATATCAATTGCGGTAGCACTGTACTGCTTAAGCCGCAAATCATCGATTTTACTGATTTGATCTAAAGTCAAACTTTCATATAATTTCAGGATTAACAAATTAATATAACCGAAAAAATTGCACTTTCTTAGATTAGACTTAAAGCCGATTTTCTTGTAAATTGTATGTCAGTTGCGTGAGCACTGTAAAGCTTAAGCCGAAAAACATGAATTTTACTAATTTGAGCGAAAGTCAAATTATATTGCTATTGCAGGATTAACAAATTAATATTCCCGACAAAATTGCACTTTCTTAGTTGTAGACTTAAAGTCGAATTTCTTGTAAATTGTATGTCAATTGCGGTAGCACTGTTTTGCTTTACGCAAAACATCGATTTTACTGACGTGATCTAAAGTCAAACTTTCATATAATTTCAGGATTAACAAATTAATATTACCGCAAAAGTTGCACTTTCTTAGTTTTAGACTTAAAGTCGATTTTCTTGTAAATTGTATATCAATTGCGGTAGCACTGTACTGCTTAAGCCGCAAATCATCGATTTTACTGATTTGATCTAAAGTCAAACTTTCATATAATTTCAGGATTAACAAATTAATATAACCGAAAAAATTGCACTTTCTTAGGTTTAGACTTAAAGCCGATTTTCTTGTAAATTGTATGTCAGTTGCGTGAGCACTGTAAAGCTTAAGCCGAAAAACATGAATTTTACTAATTTGAGCGAAAGTCAAATTATATTGCTATTGCAGGATTAACAAATTAATATTCCCGACAAAATTGCACTTTCTTAGTTTTAGACTAAAAGTCGATTTTCTTGTAAATTGTATATCAATTGCGGTAGCACTGTACTGCTTAAGCCGCAAAACATCGATTTTACTGACGTGATCTAAAGTCAAACTTTCATATAATTTCAGGATTAACAAATTAATATAACCGAAAAAATTGCACTTTTTTAGATTTAGACTTAAAGCCGATTTTCTTGTAAATTGTATGTTAAATACTTGAGCGCTGTACCGCTTAGGCCGAAACACATCAATTTTACTGATTTGATCTAAAGTCAAACTTTCATATAATTTCAGCATTAACAAATTAATATAACCAAAAAAATTGCACTTTCTTAGACTAGACTTAAAGCCGATTTTCTTGTAAATTTTATGTCAGTTGCGTGAGCAGTGTACTGCTTAAGCCGAAAAACATGAATTTTACTGATTTGAACGAAAGTCAAATTATGTTGTTATTGCAGGATTAACAAATTAATATTCCCGAAAAAATTGCACTTTCTTAGTTGTAGACTTAAAGTCGATTTTCTTGTAAATTGTATGTCAATTGCGGTAGCACTGTACTGCTTAAGCCGCAAAACATCGATTTTACTGATTTGATCTAAAGTCAAACTTTCATATAATTTCAGGATTAACAAATTAATATAACCGAAAATATTGCACTTTCTTAGGTTTAGACTCAAAGTCGATTTTCTTGTAAATTGTATGTCAGTTGCGTGAGCACTGTACCGCTTAAGCCGAAAAACATGAATTTTACTAATTTGAGCGAAAGTCAAATTATATTGTTATTGCAGGATTAACAAATTAATATTACCGAAAAAGTTGCACTTTCTTAGGTTTAGACTTAAAGTCGATTTTCTTGTAAATTGTATGTCAATTGCGGTAGGACTGTACCGCTTAAGCCGAAAAACATGAATTTTATTGATTTGAGCGAAAGTCCAATTATATTGCTAGTGCAGAGTTGACAAATTAATATTACCGCAAAAGTTGCACTTTCTTAGTTTTAGACTTAAAGTCGATTTTCTTGTAAATTATATGTCAATTGCGGTAGCACTGTACTGCTTAAGCCGCAAAACAGCGATTTTACTGATTTGATCTAAAGTCAAACTTTCATATAATTTCAGGATTAACAAATTAATATAACCGAAAAAATTGCACTTTCTTAGGTTTAGACTTAAAGCCGATTTTCTTGTAAATTGTATGTCAGTTGCGTGAGCACTGTAAAGCTTAAGCCGAAAAACATGAATTTTACTAATTTGAGCGAAAGTCAAATTATATTGCTATTGCAGGATTAACAAATTAATATTCCCGACAAAATTGCACTTTCTTAGTTGTAGACTTAAAGTCGAATTTCTTGTAAATTGTATGTCAATTGCGGTAGCACTGTTTTGCTTTAGCCGCAAAACATAGATTTTACTGATTTGATCAAAAGTCAAACTTTCATATAATTTCAGGATTAACAAATTAATATAACCAAAAAAATTGCACTTTCTTAGACTAGACTTAAAGCCGATTTTCTTGTAAATTTTATGTCAGTTGCGTGAGCAGTGTACTGCTTAAGCCGAAAAACATGAATTTTACTGATTTGAACGAAAGTCAAATTATGTTGTTATTGCAGGATTAATAAATTAATATTACCGCAAAAGTTGCACTTTCTTAGTTGTAGACTTAAAGTCGATTTTCTTGTAAATTCTATGTCAATTGCGGTAGCACTGTACTGCTTAAGCTGCAAAACAGCGATTTTACTGATTTGATCTAAAGTCAAACTTTCATATAATTTCAGGATTAACAAATTAATATTACCGCAAAAGTTGCACTTTCTTAGATTAGACTTAAAGCCGATTTTCTTGTAAATTGTATGTCAATTGCGTGAGCATTGTACCGCTCAAGCCGAAAAACATGAATTTTACTGATTTGAACGAAAGTCAAATTATGTTGTTATTGCAGGATTAACAAATTAATATCACCGCAAAAGTTGCACTTTCTTAGTTGTAGACTTAAAGTCGAATTTCTTGTAAATTGTATGTCAATTGCGGTAGCACTGTTTTGCTTTAGCCGCAAAACATCGATTTTACTGATTTGATCTAAAGTCAAACTTTCATATAATTTCAGGATTAACAAATTAATATAACCGAAAAAATTGCACTTTCTTAGGTTTAGACTTAAAGCCGATTTTCTTGTAAATTGTATGCCAGTTGCGTGAGCACTGTACCGCTTAAGCCGAAAAACATGAATTTTACTAACTTGAGCGAAAGTCAAATTATATTGTTATTGCAGGATTAACAAATTAATATTACCGAAAAAGTTGCACTTTCTTAGGTTTAGACTTAAAGCCGATTTTCTTGTAAATTGTATGTCAGTTGCGTGAGCACTGTAAAGCTTAAGCCGAAAAACATGAATTTTACTAATTTGAGCGAAAGTCAAATTATATTCTTATTGCAGGATTAACAAATTAATATTACCGAAAAAGTTGCACTTTCTTAGGTTTAGACTTAAAGTCAATTTTCTTGTGAATTGTATGTCAATTGCGGTAGGACTGTACCGCTTAAGCCGAAAAACATGAATTTTATTGATTTGAGCGAAAGTCCAATTATATTGCTATTGCAGAGTTGACAAATTAATATAACCGAAAAAATTGCACTTTCTTAGATGTAGACTTAAAGCCGATTTTCTTGTAAAATGTATATCAGTTGCTTGAGGACTGTACTGCTTAAGCCGAAAAACATCAATTTTACTGGTTTGAGCGAAAGTCAAATTATATTGTTATTGCAGAATTGACATATTCATATAACCGAAAAAGTTGCACTTTCTTAGGTTTAGTCTCAAAGCCGATTTTCTTGTAAATTGTATGTCAATTGCGGTAGCACTGTACTGCTTAAGCCGAAAAACATGAATTTTACTAATTTGAGCGAAAGTCAAATTATATTGCTATTGCAGGATTAACAAATAAATATTACCGAAAAAGTTGCACTTTCTTAGGTTTAGACTTAAAGCCGATTTTCTTGTAAATTGTATGTCAGTTGCGTGAGCACTGTAAAGCTTAAGCCGAAAAACATGAATTTTACTGATTTGAGCGAAAGTCAAATTATATTGCTATTGCAGGATTAACAAATAAATATTACCGCAAAAGTTGCACTTTCTTAGTTTTAGACTTAAAGTCGAATTTCTTGTAAATTGTATGTCAATTACGGTAGCACTGTTTTGCTTTAGCCGCAAAACAGCGATTTTACTGATTTGATCTAAAGTCAAACTTTCATATAATTTCAGGATTAACAAATTAATATTACCGCAAAAGTTGCACTTTCTTAGATTAGACTTAAAGCCGATTTTCTTGTAAATTGTATGTCAATTGCGTGAGCATTGTACCGCTCAAGCCGAAAAACATGAATTTTACTGATTTGAACGAAAGTCAAATTATGTTGTTATTGCAGGATTAATAAATTAATATTACCGAAAAAGTTGCACTTTCTTAGTTGTAGACTTAAAGTCGATTTTCTTGTAAATTCTATGTCAATTGCGGTAGCACTGTACTGCTTAAGCCGCAAAACAGCGATTTTACTGATTTGATCTAAAGTCAAACTTTCATATAATTTCAGGATTAACAAATTAATATTACCGCAAAAGTTGCACTTTCTTAGATTAGACTTAAAGCCGATTTTCTTGTAAATTGTATGTCAATTGCGTGAGCATTGTACCGCTCAAGCCGAAAAACATGAATTTTACTGATTTGAACGAAAGTCAAATTATGTTGTTATTGCAGGATTAACAAATTAATATCACCGCAAAAGTTGCACTTTCTTAGTTGTAGACTTAAAGTCGATTTTCTTGTAAATTCTATGTCAATTGCGGTAGCACTGTACTGCTTAAGCCGCAAAACAGCGATTTTACTGATTTGATCTAAAGTCAAACTTTCATATAATTTCAGGATTAACAAATTAATATCACCGCAAAAGTTGCACTTTCTTAGTTGTAGACTTTAAGTCGATTTTCTTGTAAATTCTATGTCAATTGCGGTAGCACTGTACTGCTTAAGCCGCAAAACATCGATTTTACTGATTTGATCTAAAGTCAAACTTTCATATAATTTCAGCATTAACAAATTAATATAACCAAAAAAATTGCACTTTCTTAGACTAGACTTAAAGCCGATTTTCTTGTAAATTCTATGTCAATTGCGGTAGCAGTGTACTGCTCAAGCCGAAAAACATGAATTTTACTGATTTGAGCAAAAGTCAAATTATATTGTTATTGCAGGATTAACAAATTAATATTACCGCAAAAGTTGCACTTTCTTAGTTTTAGACTTAAAGTCGATTTTCTTGTAAATTGTATGTCAGTTGCGTGAGCACTGTACCGCTTAAGCCGAAAAACATGAATTTTACTAATTTGAGCGAAAGTCAAATTATATTGTTATTGCAGGATTAACAAATTAATATTACCGAAAAAGTTGCACTTTCTTAGGTTAAGACTTAAAGTCGATTTTCTTGTAAATTGTATGTCAATTGCGGTAGGACTGTACCGCTTAAGCCGAAAAACATGAATTTTATTGATTTGAGCGAAAGTCCAATTATATTGCTAGTGCAGAGTTGACAAATTAATATAACCGAAAAAATTGCACTTTCTTAGATGTAGACTTAAAGCCGATTTTCTTGTAAAATGTATGTTAAATACTTGAGCGCTGTACCGCTTAGGCCGAAACACATTAATTTTACTGGTTTGAGCGAAAGTCAAATTATATTGTTATTGCAGAATTGACATATTCATATAACCGAAAAAATTGCACTTTCTTAGGTTTAGACTTAAAGCCGATTTTCTTGTAAATTGTATGTCAGTTGCGTGAGCACTGTACCGCTTAAGCCGAAAAACATGAATTTTACTAATTTGAGCGAAAGTCAAATTATATTGTTATTGCAGGATTAACAAATTAATATTACCGAAAAAATTGCACTTTCTTAGTTGTAGACTTAAAGTCGATTTTCTTGTAAATTCTATGTCCATTGCGGTAGCACTGTACTGCTTAAGCAGCAAAACATCGATTTTACTGATTTGATCTAAAGTCAAACTTTCATATAATTTCAGGATTAACAAATTAATATTACCGCAAAAGCTGCACTTTCTTAGTTTTAGACTTAAAGTCGATTTTCTTGTAAATTGTATGTCAATTGCGGTAGCACTGTACTGCTTAAGCCGCAAAACATCGATTTTACTGATTTGATCTAAAGTCAAACTTTCATATAATTTCAGGATTAACAAATAAATATAACCGAAAAAATTGCACTTTCTTAGGTTTAGACTCAAAGTCGATTTTCTTGTAAATTGTATGTCAGTTGCGGTAGCACTGTACTGCTTAAGCAGCAAAACATCGATTTTACTGATTTGATCTAAAGTCAAACTTTCATATAATTTCAGGATTAACAAATTAATATAACCGAAAAAATTGCACTTTCTTAGGTTTAGACTCAAAGTCGATTTTCTTGTAAATTGTATGTTAATTGCGGTAGCACTGTACTGCTTAAGCCGCAAAACATCGATTTTACTGATTTGATCTAAAGTCAAACTTTCATATAATTTCAGGATTAACAAATTAATATAACCGAAAAAATTGCACTTTCTTAGGTTTAGACTTAAAGCCGATTTTATTGTAAATTGTATGTCAGTTGCGTGAGCACTGTACCGCTTAAGCCGAAAAACATGAATTTTACTAATTTGAGCGAAAGTCAAATTATATTGTTATTGCAGGATTAACAAATTAATATTACCGAAAAAATTGCACTTTCTTAGTTGTAGACTTAAAGTCGATTTTCTTGTAAATTCTATGTCCATTGCGGTAGCACTGTACTGCTTAAGCAGCAAAACATCGATTTTACTGATTTGATCTAAAGTCAAACTTTCATATAATTTCAGGATTAACAAATTAATATTACCGCAAAATCTGCACTTTCTTAGTTTTAGACTTAAAGTCGATTTTCTTGTAAATTGTATGTCAATTGCGGTAGCACTGTACTGCTTAAGCCGCAAAACATCGATTTTACTGATTTGATCTAAAGTCAAACTTTCATATAATTTCAGGATTAACAAATTAATATAACCGAAAAAATTGCACTTTCTTAGGTTTAGACTTAAAGCCGATTTTCTTGTAAATTGTATGTCAGTTGCGTGAGCACTGTACCGCTTAAGCCGAAAAACATGAATTTTACTAATTTGAGCGAAAGTCAAATTATATTGTAATTACAGGATTAACAAATTAATATTACCGAAAAAGTTGCACTTTCTTAGGATTAGACTTAAAGTCGATTTTCTTGTAAATTGTATATCAGTTGCGTGAACATTGTACTGCTTAAGCCGAAAAACATGAATTTTACTGATTTGAGCGAAAGTCAAATTTAGTTGTTATTGCAGGATTAACAAATTAGTATTACCGCAAAAGTTGCACTTTCTTAGTTTTAGACTTAAAGTCGATTTTCTTGTAAATTGTATATCAATTGCGGTAGCACTGTACTGCTTAAGCCGCAAAACATCGATTTTACTGACGTGATCTAAAGTCAAACTTTCATATAATTTCAGGATTAACAAATTAATATAACCGAAAAAATTGCACTTTTTTAGATTTAGACTTAAAGCCGATTTTCTTGTAAATTGTATGTTAAATACTTGAGCGCTGTACCGCTTAGGCCGAAACACATCAATTTTACTGATTTGATCTAATGTCAAACTTTCATATAATTTCAGCATTAACAAATTAATATAACCAAAAAAATTGCACTTTCTTAGACTAGACTTAAAGCCGATTTTCTTGTAAATTTTATGTCAGTTGCGTGAGCAGTGTACTGCTTAAGCCGAAAAACATGAATTTTACTGATTTGAACGAAAGTCAAATTATGTTGTTATTGCAGGATTAACAAATTAATATTCCCGAAAAAATTGCACTTTCTTAGTTGTAGACTTAAAGTCGATTTTCTTGTAAATTGTATGTCAATTGCGGTAGCACTGTACTGCTTAAGCCGCAAAACATCGATTTTACTGATTTGATCTAAAGTCAAACTTTCATATAATTTCAGGATTAACAAATTAATATAACCGAAAAAATTCCACTTTCTTAGGTTTAGACTCAAAGTCGATTTTCTTGTAAATTGTATGTCAGTTGCGTGAGCACTGTACCGCTTAAGCCGAAAAACATGAATTTTACTAATTTGAGCGAAAGTCAAATTATATTGTTATTGCAGGATTAACAAATTAATATTACCGAAAAAGTTGCACTTTCTTAGGTTTAGACTTAAAGTCGATTTTCTTGTAAATTGTATGTCAATTGCGGTAGGACTGTACCGCTTAAGCCGAAAAACATGAATTTTATTGATTTGAGCGAAAGTCCAATTATATTGCTAGTGCAGAGTTGACAAATTAATATAACCGAAAAAATTACACTTTCTTAGATGTAGACTTAAAGCCGATTTTCTTGTAAAATGTATGTTAAATACTTGAGCGCTGTACCGCTTAGGCCGAAACACATTAATTTTACTGATTTGCGTTAAAAGCAAACTTTCATTTTATTTCAGGATTAACAATTGTATGTTACTTACTTGATCGCTGTACCGCTCAAGCCGAAATGTTATTTCAGGATTAACAAATTAAAATAACCGAAAAAATTGCAATTTCTTAGGTTTAAAATTTAAGTCCATTTTCTTGTAAATTGTATGTCAACTGCGGTAGCACTGTACTGCTTAAGCCGCTAAACATCGATTTTACTGATTTGATCTAAAGTCAAACTTTCATATAACTTCAGGATTAACAAATTAATATAACCGAAAAAATTGCACTTTCTTAGATTAGACTTAAAGCCGATTTTCTTGTAAATTGTATGTCAATTGCGTGAGCACTGTACTGCTTAAGCCGAAAAACATGAATTTTACTGATTTGAGCGAAAGTCAAATTATATTGTTATTGCAGGATTAACAAATTAATATTACCGCAAAAGTTGCACTTTCTTAGTTTTAGACTTAAAGTCGATTTTCTTGTAAATTCTATGTCAATTGCGGTAGCACTGTACTGCTTAAGCCGCAAAACAGCGATTTTACTGATTTGATCTAAAGTCAAACTTTCATATAATTTCAGGATTAACAAATTAATATAACCGAAAAAATTGCACTTTCTTAGGTTTAGACTTAAAGCCGATTTTCTTGTAAATTGTATGTCAGTTGCGTGAGCACTGTAAAGCTTAAGCCGAAAAACATGAATTTTACTAATTTGAGCGAAAGTCAAATTATATTGCTATTGCAGGATTAACAAATTAATATTCCCGACAAAATTGCACTTTCTTAGTTGTAGACTTAAAGTCGAATTTCTTGTAAATTGTATGTCAATTGCGGTAGCACTGTTTTGCTTTACGCAAAACATCGATTTTACTGACGTGATCTAAAGTCAAACTTTCATATAATTTCAGGATTAACAAATTAATTTTACCGCAAAAGTTGCACTTTCTTAGTTTTAGACTTAAAGTCGATTTTCTTGTAAATTGTATATCAATTGCGGTAGCACTGTACTGCTTAAGCCGCAAATCATCGATTTTACTGATTTGATCTAAAGTCAAACTTTCATATAATTTCAGGATTAACAAATTAATATAACCGAAAAAATTGCACTTTCTTAGATTAGACTTAAAGCCGATTTTCTTGTAAATTGTATATCAGTTGCGTGAGCATTGTACTGCTTAAGCCGAAAAACATGAATTTTACTGATTTGAGCGAAAGTCAAATTTAGTTGTTATTGCAGGATTAACAAACTAGTATTACCGCAAAAGTTGCACTTTCTTAGTTTTAGACTTAAAGTCGATTTTCTTGTAAATTGTATATCAATTGCGGTAGCACTGTACTGCTTAAGCCGCAAAACATCGATTTTACTGACGTGATCTAAAGTCAAACTTTCATATAATTTCAGGATTAACAAATTAATATAACCGAAAAAATTGCACTTTTTTAGATTTAGACTTAAAGCCGATTTTCTTGTAAATTGTATGTTAAATACTTGAGCGCTGTACCGCTTAGGCCGAAACACATCAATTTTACTGATTTGATCTAAAGTCAAACTTTCATATAATTTCAGCATTAACAAATTAATATAACCAAAAAAATTGCACTTTCTTAGACTAGACTTAAAGCCGATTTTCTTGTAAATTTTATGTCAGTTGCGTGAGCAGTGTACTGCTTAAGCCGAAAAACATGAATTTTACTGATTTGAACGAAAGTCAAATTATGTTGTTATTGCAGGATTAACAAATTAATATTCCCGAAAAAATTGCACTTTCTTAGTTGTAGACTTAAAGTCGATTTTCTTGTAAATTGTATGTCAATTGCGGTAGCACTGTACTGCTTAAGCCGCAAAACATCGATTTTACTGATTTGATCTAAAGTCAAACTTTCATATAATTTCAGGATTAACAAATTAATATAACCGAAAAAATTGCACTTTCTTAGGTTTAGACTCAAAGTCGATTTTCTTGTAAATTGTATGTCAGTTGCGTGAGCACTGTACCGCTTAAGCCGAAAAACATGAATTTTACTAATTTGAGCGAAAGTCAAATTATATTGTTATTGCAGGATTAACAAATTAATATTACCGAAAAAGTTGCACTTTCTTAGGTTTAGACTTAAAGTCGATTTTCTTGTAAATTGTATGTCAATTGCGGTAGGACTGTACCGCTTAAGCCGAAAGACATGAATTTTATTGATTTGAGCGAAAGTCCAATTATATTGCTAGTGCAGAGTTGACAAATTAATATTACCGCAAAAGTTGCACTTTCTTAGTTTTAGACTTAAAGTCGATTTTCTTGTAAATTCTATGTCAATTGCGGTAGCACTGTACTGCTTAAGCCGCAAAACAGCGATTTTACTGATTTGATCTAAAGTCAAACTTTCATATAATTTCAGGATTAACAAATTAATATAACCGAAAAAATTGCACTTTCTTAGGTTTAGACTTAAAGCCGATTTTCTTGTAAATTGTATGTCAGTTGCGTGAGCACTGTAAAGCTTAAGCCGAAAAACATGAATTTTACTAATTTGAGCGAAAGTCAAATTATATTGCTATTGCAGGATCAACAAATTAATATTCCCGACAAAATTGCACTTTCTTAGTTGTAGACTTAAAGTCGAATTTCTTGTAAATTGTATGTCAATTGCGGTAGCACTGTTTTGCTTTAGCCGCAAAACATAGATTTTACTGATTTGATCAAAAGTCAAACTTTCATATAATTTCAGGATTAACAAATTAATATAACCAAAAAAATTGCACTTTCTTAGACTAGACTTAAAGCCGATTTTCTTGTAAATTTTATGTCAGTTGCGTGAGCAGTGTACTGCTTAAGCCGAAAAACATGAATTTTACTGATTTGAACGAAAGTCAAATTATGTTGTTATTGCAGGATTAATAAATTAATATTACCGCAAAAGTTGCACTTTCTTAGTTGTAGACTTAAAGTCGATTTTCTTGTAAATTCTATGTCAATTGCGGTAGCACTGTACTGCTTAAGCCGCAAAACAGCGATTTTACTGATTTGATCTAAAGTCAAACTTTCATATAATTTCAGGATTAACAAATTAATATTACCGCAAAAGTTGCACTTTCTTAGATTAGACTTAAAGCCGATTTTCTTGTAAATTGTGTGTCAATTGCGTGAGCATTGTACCGCTCAAGCCGAAAAACATGAATTTTACTGATTTGAACGAAAGTCAAATTATGTTGTTATTGCAGGATTAACAAATTAATATCACCGCAAAAGTTGCACTTTCTTAGTTGTAGACTTAAAGTCGAATTTCTTGTAAATTGTATGTCAATTGCGGTAGCACTGTTTTGCTTTAGCCGCAAAACATCGATTTTACTGATTTGATCTAAAGTCAAACTTTCATATAATTTCAGGATTAACAAATTAATATAACCGAAAAAATTGCACTTTCTTAGGTTTAGACTTAAAGCCGATTTTCTTGTAAATTGTATGTCAGTTGCGTGAGCACTGTACCGCTTAAGCCGAAAAACATGAATTTTACTAACTTGAGCGAAAGTCAAATTATATTGTTATTGCAGGATTAACAAATTAATATTACCGAAAAAGTTGCACTTTCTTAGGTTTAGACTTAAAGCCGATTTTCTTGTAAATTGTATGTCAGTTGCCTGAGCACTGTAAAGCTTAAGCCGAAAAACATGAATTTTACTAATTTGAGCGAAAGTCAAATTATATTCTTATTGCAGGATTAACAAATTAATATTACCGAAAAAGTTGCACTTTCTTAGGTTTAGACTTAAAGTCGATTTTCTTGTGAATTGTATGTCAATTGCGGTAGGACTGTACCGCTTAAGCCGAAAAACATGAATTTTATTGATTTGAGCGAAAGTCCAATTATATTGCTATTGCAGAGTTGACAAATTAATATAACCGAAAAAATTGCACTTTCTTAGATGTAGACTTAAAGCCGATTTTCTTGTAAAATGTATATCAGTTGCTTGAGGACTGTACTGCTTAAGCCGAAAAACATCAATTTTACTGGTTTGAGCGAAAGTCAAATTATATTGTTATTGCAGAATTGACATATTCATATAACCGAAAAAGTTGCACTTTCTTAGGTTTAGTCTCAAAGCCGATTTTCTTGTAAATTGTATGTCAATTGCGGTAGCACTGTACTGCTTAAGCCGAAAAACATCGATTTTACTGATTTGATCAAAAGTCAAACTTTCATATAATTTCAGGATTAACAAATTAATATGACCGAAAAAATTGCACTTTCTTAGGTTTAGACTTAAAGCCGATTTTCTTGTAAATTGTATGTCAGTTGCGTGAGCACTGTAAAGCTTAAGCCGAAAAACATGAATTTTACTAATTTGAGCGAAAGTCAAATTATATTGCTATTGCAGGATTAACAAATAAATATTACCGCAAAAGTTGCACTTTCTTAGTTTTAGACTTAAAGTCGAATTTCTTGTAAATTGTATGTCAATTGCGGTAGCACTGTTTTGCTTTAGCCGCAAAACATCGATTTTACTGATTTGATCTAAAGTCAAACTTTCATATAATTTCAGGATTAACAAATTAATATAACCGAAAAAATTGCACTTTCTTAGATTAGACTTAAAGCCGATTTTCTTGTAAATTGTATGTCAATTGCGTGAGCATTGTACCGCTCAAGCCGAAAAACATGAATTTTACTGATTTGAACGAAAGTCAAATTATGTTGTTATTGCAGGATTAATAAATTAATATTACCGAAAAAGTTGCACTTTCTTAGTTGTAGACTTAAAGTCGATTTTCTTGTAAATTCTATGTCAATTGCGGTAGCACTGTACTGCTTAAGCCGCAAAACAGCGATTTTACTGATTTGATCTAAAGTCAAACTTTCATATAATTTCAGGATTAACAAATTAATATTACCGCAAAAGTTGCACTTTCTTAGATTAGACTTAAAGCCGATTTTCTTGTAAATTGTATGTCAATTGCGTGAGCATTGTACCGCTCAAGCCGAAAAACATGAATTTTACTGATTTGAACGAAAGTCAAATTATGTTGTTATTGCAGGATTAACAAATTAATATCACCGCAAAAGTTGCACTTTCTTAGTTGTAGACTTAAAGTCGATTTTCTTGTAAATTCTATGTCAATTGCGGTAGCACTGTACTGCTTAAGCCGCAAAACATCGATTTTACTGATTTGATCTAAAGTCAAACTTTCATATAATTTCAGCATTAACGAATTAATATAACCAAAAAAATTGCACTTTCTTAGACTAGACTTAAAGCCGATTTTCTTGTAAATTTTATGTCAGTTGCGTGAGCAGTGTACTGCTTAAGCCGAAAAACATGAATTTTACTGATTTGAGCAAAAGTCAAATTATATTGTTATTGCAGGATTAACAAATTAATATTACCGCAAAAGTTGCACTTTCTTAGTTTTAGACTTAAAGTCGATTTTCTTGTAAATTGTATATCAATTGCGGTAGCACTGTACTGCTTAAGCCGCAAAACATCGATTTTACTGATTTGATCTAAAGTCAAACTTTCATATAATTTCAGGATTAACAAATTAATATAACCGAAAAAATTGCACTTTTTTAGATTTAGACTTAAAGCCGATTTTCTTGTAAATTTTATGTCAGTTGCGTGAGCAGTGTACTGCTCAAGCCGAAAAACATGAATTTTACTGATTTGAGCAAAAGTCAAATTATATTGTTATTGCAGGATTAACAAATTAATATTACCGCAAAAGTTGCACTTTCTTAGTTTTAGACTTAAAGTCGATTTACTTGTAAATTGTATGTCAGTTGCGTGAGCACTGTACCGCTTAACCCGAAAAACATGAATTTTACTAATTTGAGCGAAAGTCAAATTATATTGTTATTGCAGGATTAACAAATTAATATTACCGAAAAAGTTGCACTTTCTTAGGTTTAGACTTAAAGTCGATTTTCTTGTAAATTGTATGTCAATTGCGGTAGGACTGTACCGCTTAAGCCGAAAAACATGAATTTTATTGATTTGAGCGAAAGTCCAATTATATTGCTAGTGCAGAGTTGACAAATTAATATAACCGAAAAAATTGCACTTTCTTAGATGTAGACTTAAAGCCGATTTTCTTGTAAAATGTATGTTAAATACTTGAGCGCTGTACCGCTTAGGCCGAAACACATTAATTTTACTGGTTTGAGCGAAAGTCAAATTATATTGTTATTGCAGAATTGACATATTCATATAACCGAAAAAATTGCACTTTCTTAGGTTTAGACTTAAAGCCGATTTTCTTGTAAATTGTATGTCAGTTGCGTGAGCACTGTACCGCTTAAGCCGAAAAACATGAATTTTACTAATTTGAGCGAAAGTCAAATTATATTGTTATTGCAGGATTAACAAATTAATATTACCGAAAAAATTGCACTTTCTTAGTTGTAGACTTAAAGTCGATTTTCTTGTAAATTCTATGTCCATTGCGGTAGCACTGTACTGCTTAAGCAGCAAAACATCGATTTTACTGATTTGATCTAAAGTCAAACTTTCATATAATTTCAGGATTAACAAATTAATATTACCGCAAAAGCTGCACTTTCTTAGTTTTAGACTTAAAGTCGATTTTCTTGTAAATTGTATGTCAATTGCGGTAGCACTGTACTGCTTAAGCCGCAAAACATCGATTTTACTGATTTGATCTAAAGTCAAACTTTCATATAATTTCAGGATTAACAAATAAATATAACCGAAAAAATTGCACTTTCTTAGGTTTAGACTCAAAGTCGATTTTCTTGTAAATTGTATGTCAGTTGCGGTAGCACTGTACTGCTTAAGCAGCAAAACATCGATTTTACTGATTTGATCTAAAGTCAAACTTTCATATAATTTCAGGATTAACAAATTAATATAACCGAAAAAATTGCACTTTCTTAGGTTTAGACTCAAAGTCGATTTTCTTGTAAATTGTATGTTAATTGCGGTAGCACTGTACTGCTTAAGCCGCAAAACATCGATTTTACTGATTTGATCTAAAGTCAAACTTTCATATAATTTCAGGATTAACAAATTAATATAACCGAAAAAATTGCACTTTCTTAGGTTTAGACTTAAAGCCGATTTTCTTGTAAATTGTATGTCAGTTGCGTGAGCACTGTACCGCTTAAGCCGAAAAACATGAATTTTACTAATTTGAGCGAAAGTCAAATTATATTGTTATTGCAGGATTAACAAATTAATATTACCGAAAAAATTGCACTTTCTTAGTTGTAGACTTAAAGTCGATTTTCTTGTAAATTCTATGTCCATTGCGGTAGCACTGTACTGCTTAAGCAGCAAAACATCGATTTTACTGATTTGATCTAAAGTCAAACTTTCATATAACTTCAGGATTAACAAATTAATATTACCGCAAAATCTGCACTTTCTTAGTTTTAGACTTAAAGTCGATTTTCTTGTAAATTGTATGTCAATTGCGGTAGCACTGTACTGCTTAAGCCGCAAAACATCGATTTTACTGATTTGATCTAAAGTCAAACTTTCATATAATTTCAGGATTAACAAATTAATATAACCGAAAAAATTGCACTTTCTTAGGTTTAGACTTAAAGCCGATTTTCTTGTAAATTGTATGTCAGTTGCGTGAGCACTGTACCGCTTAAGCCGAAAAACATCAATTTTACTAATTTGAGCGAAAGTCAAATTATATTGTTATTGCAGGATTAACAAATTAATATTACCGAAAAAGTTGCACTTTCTTAGGATTAGACTTAAAGTCGATTTTCTTGTAAATTGTATGTCAATTGCGGTAGCACTGTACTGCTTAAGGCGAAAAACATCGATTTTACTGATTTGATCAAAAGTCAAACTTTCATATAATTTCAGGATTAACAAATTAATATAACCGAAAAAATTGCACTTTCTTAGGTTTAGACTTAAAGCCGATTTTCTTGTAAATTGTATGTCAGTTGCGTGATCACTGTAAAGCTTAAGCCGAAAAACATGAATTTTACTAATTTGAGCGAAAGTCAAATTATATTGTTATTGCAGGATTAACAAATTAATATTACCGAAAAAATTGCACTTTTTTAGGTTTAGACTTAAAGTCGATTTTCTTGTAAATTGTATGTCAATTGCGGTAGGACTGTACCGCTTAAGCCGAAAAACATGAATTTTATTGATTTGAGCGAAAGTCCAATTATATTGCTATTGCAGAGTTGACAAATTAATATAACCGAAAAAATTGCGTTTTCTTAGATGTAGACTTAAAGCCGATAATCTTGTAAAATGTATATCAGTTGCTTGAGGACTGTACTGCTTAAGCCGAAAAACATCAATTTTACTGGTTTGAGCGAAAGTCAAATTATATTGTTATTGCAGAATTGACATATTCATATAACCGAAAAAGTTGCACTTTCTTAGGTTTAGTCTCAAAGCCGATTTTCTTGTAAATTGTATGTCAGTTGCGTGAGCACTGTACCGCTTAAGCCGAAAAACATCAATTTTACTGATTTGCGCTAAAAGCAAACTTTCATTTTATTTCAGGATTAACAATTGTATGTTACTTACTTGATCGCTGTACCTCCTAAGCCGAAATGTTATTCCAGGATTAACAAATTAAAATAACCGAAAAAATTGCAATTTCTTAGGTTTAAAATTTAAGTCCATTTTCTTGTAAATTGTATGTCAACTGCGGTAGCACTGTACTGCTTAAGCCGCAAAACATCGATTTTACTGATTTGATCTAAAGTCAAACTTTCATATAATTTCAGGATTAACAAATTAATATAACCGAAAAAATTGCACTTTCTTAGATTAAACTTAAAGCCGATTTTCTTGTAAATTGTATGTCAATTGCGTGAGCGCTGTACTGCTTAAGCCGTAAAACATCAATTTTACTGGTTTGAGCGAAAGTCAAATTATATTGTTATTGCAGGATTAACAAATTAGTATTACCGCAAAAGTTGCACTTTCTTAGTTTTAGACTTAAAGTCGATTTTCTTGTAAATATTATGTCAGTTGCGGGGGGAGTGTACTGCTTAAGCCGAAAAACATGAATGTTACTGATTTGAACGAAAGTCAAATTATATTGTTATTGCAGAATTGACAAATTAATAAAACCGAAAAAATTGCACTTACTTAGGTTTAGACTTAAAGCCGATTTTCTTGTAAATTGTATGTCAGTTGCGTGAGCACTGTACCGCATAAGCCGAAAAAAATCAATTTTACTGATTTGCGCGAAAGTAAAATTATATTGCTATTGCAGAAGTGACAAATTAATATAACCGAAAAAATTGCACTTACTTAGGTTTAGACTTAAAGTCGATTTTCTTGTAAATTGTATGTCAGTTGCGTGAGCACTGTACCGCATAAGCCGAAAAAAATCAATTTTACTGATTTGCGCGAAAGTAAAATTATATTGCTATTGCAGAATTGACAAATTAATATAACCGAAAAAATTGCACTTACTTAGGTTTAGACTTAAAGTCGATTTTCTTGTAAATTGTATATTAATCACTTGAGCACTGTTCCGCATAAGCCGAAAAAAATCAATTTTACTGATTTGCGCGAAAGTAAAATTATATTGCTATTGCAGAATTGACAAATTAATATAACCGAAAAAATTGCACTTACTTAGGTTTAGACTTAAAGTCGATTTTCTTGTAAATTGTATGTCAGTTGCGTGAGCACTGTACCGCATAAGCCGAAAAAAATCCATTTTACTGATTTGCGCGAAAGTAAAATTATATTGCTATTGCAGAATTGACAAATTAATATAACCGAAAAAATTGCACTTACTTAGGTTTAGACTCAAATTCGATTTTCTTGTAAATTGTATATTAATCACCTGAGCACTGTACCGCATAAGCCGAAAAACATCAATTTTACTGATTTGCGCGAAAGTAAAATTATATTGTTATTGCAGGATTAACAAATTAATATTACCGAAAAAGTTGCACTTTCTTAGGTTTAGACTCAAATTATCATCAATTTTACTGATTTGCGCGAAAGTAAAATTATAATGTTATTGCAGAATTTACATATTCACATAACCGAAAAAACTGCACTTTCTTAGATTTAGACTTAAAGCCGATTTTCTTCTAAATTGTATGTCAGTTGCGTGAGCACTGTACTGCTTAAGCCGAAAAATACGAATTTTTCTGATTTGAGCGAAAGTAAAATTATATTGCTATTGCAGAATTGACAAATTAATATAACCGAAAAAATTGCACTTTCTTAGATTTAGACTTAAAGCCGATTTTCTTGTAAATTGTATTTCAGTTGCGTGAGCACTGTACCGCTTGAGCCGAAAAACATGAATTTTACTGATTTGCGCGAAAGTAAAATTATATTGTTATTGCAGGATTAACAAATTAATATAACCGAAAAAATTGCACCTTCTTAGTTTTAGACTTAAAGCCGATTTTCTTGTAAATTGTATATCAGTTGCTTGAGGACTGTACTGCTTAAGCCGAAAAACATCAATTTTACTGGTTTGAGCGAAAGTAAAATTATATTGCTATTGCAGAATTGACAAATTAATATAACCGAAAAAATTGCACTTACTTAGGTTTAGACTCAAATTCGATTTTCTTGTAAATTGTATATTAATCACTTGAGCACTGTACCGCATAAGCCGAAAAACATCAATTTTACTGGTTTGCGCGAAAGTAAAATTATAATGTTATTGCAGGATTAACAAATTAATATAACCGAAAAAATTGCACCTTCTTAGTTTTAGACTTAAAGCCGATTTTCTTGTAAATTGTATGTCAGTTGCATGAGCACTGTACCGCATAAGCCGAAAAACATCAATTTTACTGATTTACGCGAAAGTAAAATTATATTGCTATTGCAGAATTGACAAATTAATATAACCGAAAAAATTGCACTTTCTTAGATTTAGACTTAAAGCCGATTTTCTTGTAAATTGTATTTCCGTTGCATGAGCACTGTACCGCTTGAGCCGAAAAACATGAATTTTACAGATTTGCGCGAAAGTAAAATTATATTGTTATTGCAGAATTTACATATTCACATAACCGAAAAAACTGCACTTTCTTAGATTTAGACTTAAAGCCGATTTTCTTCTAAATTGTATGTCAGTTGCGTGAGCACTGTACTGCTTAAGCCGAAAAATACGAATTTTTCTGATTTGAGCGAAAGTAAAATTATATTGCTATTGCAGAATTGACAAATTAATATAACCGAAAAAATTGCACTTTCTTAGATTTAGACTTAAAGCCGATTTTCTTGTAAATTGTATTTCAGTTGCGTGAGCACTGTACCGCTTGAGCCGAAAAACATGAATTTTACTGATTTGCGCGAAAGTAAAATTATATTGTTATTGCAGGATTAACAAATTAATATAACCGAAAAAATTGCACCTTCTTAGTTGTAGACTTAAAGTCGATTTTCTTGTAAATTCTATGTCAATTGCGGTAGCACTGTACTGCTTAAGCCGAAAAACATGAATTTTTTTGATTTGAGCGAAAGTCCAATTATATTGCTATTGCAGAGTTGACAAATTAATATAACCGAAAAAATTGCACTTTCTTAGATGTAGACTTAAAGCCGATTTTCTTGTAAAATGTATATCAGTTGCTTGAGGACTGTACTGCTTAAGCCGAAAAACATCGATTTTACTGATTTGAGCGAAAGTCAAATTATATTGTTATTGCAGAATTGACATATTCATATAACCGAAAAAGTTGCACTTTCTAAGGTTTAGTCTCAAAGCCGATTTTCTTGTAAATTGTATGTCAGTTGCGTGAGCACTGTACCGCTTAAGCCGAAAAATATCGATTTTACTGATTTGATCTAAAGTCAAACTTTCATATAATTTCAGGCTTAACAAATTAATATAACCGGAAAAAGTGCACTTTCTTAGATTAAGACTTTAAGCCGATTTTCTTGTAAATTGTATATCAGTTGCGTGAGCATTGTACTGCTTAAGCCGTAAAACATCAATTTTACTGGTTTGAGCGAAAGTCAAATTATATTGTTATTGCAGGATTAACAAATTAGTATTACCGCAAAAGTTGCACTTTCTTAGTTTTAGACTTAAGGTCGATTTTCTTGTAAATTGTATATCAATTGCGGTAGCACTGTACTGCTTAAGCCGCAAAACATCTATTTTACTGATTTGATCTAAAGTCAAACTTTCATATAATTTCAGGCTTAACAAATTAATATAACCGGAAAAAGTGCACTTTCTTAGATTAAGACTTTAAGCCGATTTTCTTGTAAATTGTATATCAGTTGCGTGAGTGCTGTACTGCTTAAGCCGTAAAACATGAATTTTACTGGTTTGAGCGAAAGTCAAATTATATTGTTATTGCAGAATTGACATAACCGAAAAAATTGCACTTTTTTAGATTTAGACTTAAAGCCGATTACTGATTTGATCTAAAGTCAAACTTTCATATAATTTCAGGATTAACAAATTAATATAACCGAAAAAATTGCACTTTCTTAGATTAGACTTAAAGCCGATTTTCTTGTAAATTGTATATCAGTTGCGTGAGCATTGTACTGCTTAAGCCGAAAAACATGAATTTTACTGATTTGAGCGAAAGTCAAATTATGTCGTTATTGCAGGATTAACAAATTAGTATTACCGCAAAAGTTGCACTTTCTTAGTTTTAGACTTAAAGTCGATTTTCTTGTAAATTGTATATCAGTTGCTTGAGGACTGTACTGCTTAAGCCGAAAAACATCAATTTTACTGGTTTGAGCGAAAGTAAAATTATATTGCTATTGCAGAATTGACAAATTAATATAACCGAAAAAATTGCACTTACTTAGGTTTAGACTCAAATTCGATTTTCTTGTAAATTGTATATTAATCACTTGAGCACTGTACCGCATAAGCCGAAAAACATCAATTTTACTGATTTGCGCGAAAGTAAAATTATAATGTTATTGCAGGATTAACAAATTAATATAACCGAAAAAATTGCACCTTCTTAGTTTTAGACTTAAAGCCGATTTTCTTGTAAATTGTATGTCAGTTGCATGAGCACTGTACCGCATAAGCCGAAAAACATCAATTTTACTGATTTACGCGAAAGTAAAATTATATTGCTATTGCAGAATTGACAAATTAATATAACCGAAAAAAATGCACTTTCTTAGATTTAGACTTAAAGCCGATTTTCTTGTAAATTGTATTTCAGTTGCGTGAGCACTGTACCGCTTGAGCCGAAAAACATGAATTTTACTGATTTGCGCGAAAGTAAAATTATATTGTTATTGCAGGATTAACAAATTAATATTACCGAAAAAGTTGCACTTTCTTAGGTTTAGACTCAAATTATCATCAATTTTACTGATTTGCGCGAAAGTAAAATTATAATGTTATTGCAGAATTTACAAATTCACATAACCGAAAAAACTGCACTTTCTTAGATTTAGACTTAAAGCCGATTTTCTTCTAAATTGTATGTCAGTTGCGTGAGCACTGTACTGCTTAAGCCGAAAAATATGAATTTTTCTGATTTGAGCGAAAGTCAAATTATGTTGTTATTGCAGGATTAACAAATTAATATTACCGCAAAAGTTGCACTTTCTTAGTTGTAGACTTAAAGTCGATTTTCTTGTAAATTCTATGCCAATTGCGGTAGCACTGTACTGCTTAAGCCGAAAAACATGAATTTTATTGATTTGAGCGAAAGTCCAATTATATTGCTATTGCAGAGTTGACAAATTAATATAACCGAAAAAATTGCACTTTCTTAGATGTAGACTTAAAGCCGATTTTCTTGTAAAATGTATATCAGTTGCTTGCGGACTGTACTGCTTAAGCCGAAAAACATCAATTTTACTGGTTTGAGCGAAAGTCAGATTATATTGTTATTGCAGAATTGACATATTCATATAACCGAAAAAGTTGCACTTTCTAAGGTTTAGTCTCAAAGCCGATTTTCTTGTAAATTGTATGTCAGTTGCGTGAGCACTGTACCGCTTAAGCCGAAAAACATCAGTTTTACTGATTTGCGCTAAAAACAAACTTTCATTTTATTTCAGGATTAACAATTGTATGTTAATTACTTGAGCGCTGTACCGCTTAGGCCGAAAAACATCAATTTTACTGATTTGCGCTAAAGGCAAACTTTCATTTTATTTCAGGATTAACAATTGTATGTTACTTACTTGATCGCTGTACCGCTTAAGCCGTAATGTTATTTCAGGATTAACAAATTAAAATAGCCGAAAAAATTGCAATTTCTTAGGTTTAAAATTTAAGTCCATTTTCTTGTAAATTGTATGTCAACTGCGGTAGCACTGTACTGCTTAAGCCGCAAAACATCGATTTTACTGATTTGATCTAAAGTCAAACTTTCATATAATTTCAGGATTAACAAATTAATATAACCGAAAAAATTACACTTTCTTAGATTAGACTTAAAGCCGATTTTCTTGTAAATTGTATATCAGTTGCGTGAGCATTGTACTGCTTAAGCCGCAAAACATCGATTTTGCTGATTTGATCTAAAGTCAAACTTTCATATAATTTCAGGCTTAACAAATTAATATAACCGGAAAAAGTGCACTTTCTTAGATTAAGACTTTAAGCCGATTTTCTTGTAAATTGTATAACAGTTGCGTGAGCGCTGTACTGCTTAAGCCGAAAAAACATCATTTTTACTGGTTTGAGCGAAAGTCAAATTATATTGTTATTGAAGAATTGACATAACCGAAAAAATTGCACTTATTGAGATTTAGACTTAAAGCCGATTTTCTTGTAAATTGTATATCAGTTGCGTGAGCATTGTACTGCTTAAGCCGAAAAACATGAATTTTACTGATTTGATCTAAAGTCAAACTTTCATATAATTTCAGGATTAACAAATTAATATAACCGAAAAAATTGCACTTATTTAGATTTAGACTTAAAGCCGATTTTCTTGTAAATTGTATGTCAGTTGCGTGAGCACTGTACAGCTTAAGCCGAAAAACATGAATTTTACTGATTTGAGCGAAAGTCAAATTATATTGTTATTGCAGGATTAACAAATTAGTATTACCGCAAAAGTTGCACTTTCTTAGTTTTAGACTTAAAGTCGATTTTCTTGTAAATTGTATATCAATTGCGGTAGCACTGTACTGCTTAAGCCGCAAAACATCGATTTTACTGATTTGATCTAAAGTTAAACTTTCATATAATTTCAGGATTAACAAATTAATATAACCGAAAAAATTGCACTTTCTTAGGTTAGACTTAAAGCCGATTTTCTTGTAAATTGTATATCAGTTGCGTGAGCATTGTACTGCTTAAGCCGCAAAACATGAATTTTACTGATTTGATCTAAAGTCAAACTTTCATATAATTTCAAGATTAACAAATTAATATAACCGAAAAAATTGCACTTATTTAGATTTAGACTTAAAGCCGATTTTCTTGTAAATTGTATATCAGTTGCGTGAGCATTGTACTGCTTAAGCCGAAAAACATGAATTTTACTGATTTGATCTAAAGTCAAACTTTCATATAATTTCAGGATTAACAAATTAATATAACCGAAAAAATTGCACTTATTTAGATTTAGACTTAAAGCCGATTTTCTTGTAAATTGTATGTCAGTTGCGTGAGCACTGTACAGCTTAAGCCGAAAAACATGAATTTTACTGATTTGAGCGAAAGTCAAATTATATTGTTATTGCAGGATTAACAAATTAGTATTACCGCAAAAGTTGCACTTTCTTAGTTTTAGACTTAAAGTCGATTTTCTTGTAAATTGTATATCAATTGCGGTAGCACTGTACTGCTTAAGCCGCAAAACATCGATTTTACTGATTTGATCTAAAGTTAAACTTTCATATAATTTCAGGATTAACAAATTAATATAACCGAAAAAATTGCACTTTCTTAGGTTAGACTTAAAGCCGATTTTCTTGTAAATTGTATATCAGTTGCGTGAGCATTGTACTGCTTAAGCCGCAAAACATCGATTTTACTGATTTGATCTAAAGTCAAACTTTCATATAATTTCAGGCTTAACAAATTAATATAACCGGAAAAAGTGCACTTTCTTAGATTAAGACTTTGAGCCGATTTTCTTGTAAATTGTATATCAGTTGCGTGAGCATTGTACTGCTTAAGCCGTAAAACATCAATTTTACTGGTTTGAGCGAAAGTCAAATTATATTGTTATTGCAGGATTAACAAATTAGTATTACCGCAAAAGTTGCACTTTCTTAGTTTTAGACTTAAAGTCGATTTTCTTGTAAATTGTATATCAATTGCGGTAGCACTGTACTGCTTAAGCCGCAGAACATCTATTTTACTGATTTGATCTAAAGTCAAACTTTCATATAATTTCAGGCTTAACAAATTAATATAACCGGAAAAAGTGCACTTTCTTAGATTAAGACTTTAAGCCGATTTTCTTGTAAATTGTATATCAGTTGCGTGAGCGCTGTACTGCTTAAGCCGTAAAACATCAATTTTACTGGTTTGAGCGAAAGTCAAATTATATTGTTATTGCAGAATTGACATAACCGAAAAAATTGCACTTATTTAGATTTAGACTTAAAGCCGATTTTCTTGTAAATTGTATATCAGTTGCGTGAGCATTGTACTGCTTAAGCCAAAAAACATGAATTTTACTGATTTGATCTAAAGTCAAACTTTCATATAATTTCAGGATTAACAAATTTAAATAACCGAAAAAATTGCAATTTCTTAGGTTTAAAATTTAAGTCCATTTTCTTGTAAATTGTATATCAATTGCGGTAGCACTGTACTGCTTAAGCCGCAAAACATCGATTTTACTGATTTGATCTAAAGTCAAACTTTCATATAATTTCAGGATTAACAAATTAATATAACCGAAAAAATTGCACTTTCTTAGATTAGACTTAAAGCCGATTTTCTTGTAAATTGTATATCAGTTGCGTGAGCATTGTACTGCTTAAGCCGAAAAACATGAATTTTACTGATTTGAGCGAAAGTCAAATTATGTTGTTATTGCAGGATTAACAAATTAGTATTACCGCAAAAGTTGCACTTTCTTAGTTTTAGACTTAAAGTCGATTTTCTTGTAAATTGTATATCAATTGCGGTAGCACTGTACTGCTTAAGCCGCAAAACATCCATTTTACTGATTTGATGTAAAGTCAAACTTTCATATAATTTCAGGCTTAACAAATTAATATAACCGGAAAAAGTGCACTTTCTTAGATTAAGACTTTAAGCCGATTTTCTTGTAAATTGTATATCAGTTGCGTGAGCGCTGTACTGCTTAAGCCGTAAAACATCAATTTTACTGGCTTGAGCGAAAGTCAAATTATATTGTTATTGCAGAATTGACATAACCGAAAAAATTGCACTTTTTTAGATTTAGACTTAAAGCCGATTTTCTCGTAAATTGTATGTTAATTACTTGAGCGCTGTACCGCTTAGGCCGAAAAACATTAATTTTACTGGTTTGAGCGAAAGTCAAATTATATTGTTATTGCAGAATTGACATATTCATATAACCGAAAAAATTGCACTTTCTTAGTTTCAGACTTAAAGTCGATTTTCTTGTAAATTGTATGTAAATTGCGTGAGCACTGTACTGCTTTAGCCGAAAAACATGAATTTTACTGATTTGAGCGAAAGTCAAATTATGTTGTTATTGCAGGATTAACAAATTAATATTACCGCAAAAGTTGCACTTTCTTAGTTGTAGACTTAAAGTCGATTTTCTTGTAAATTGTATATCAATTGCGGTAGCACTGTACTGCTTAAGCCGCAAAACATCGATTTTACTGATTTGATCTAAAGTTAAACTTTCATATAATTTCAGGATTAACAAATTAATATAACCGAAAAAATTGCACTTTCTTAGGTTAGAGTTAAAGCCGATTTTCTTGTAAATTGTATATCAGTTGCGTGAGCATTGTACTGCTTAAGCCGCAAAACATCGATTTTACTGATTTGATCTAAAGTCAAACTTTCATATAATTTCAGGCTTAACAAATTAATATAACCGGAAAAAGTGCACTTTCTTAGATTAAGACTTTGAGCCGATTTTCTTGTAAATTGTATATCAGTTGCGTGAGCATTGTACTGCTTAAGCCGTTAAACATCAATTTTACTGGTTTGAGCGAAAGTCAAATTATATTGTTATTGCAGGATTAACAAATTAGTATTACCGCAAAAGTTGCACTTTCTTAGTTTTAGACTTAAAGTCGATTTTCTTGTAAATTGTATATCAATTGCGGTAGCACTGTACTGCTTAAGCCGCAAAACATCTATTTTACTGATTTGATCTAAAGTCAAACTTTCATATAATTTCAGGCTTAACAAATTAATATAACCGGAAAAAGTGCACTTTCTTAGATTAAGACTTTAAGCCGATTTTCTTGTAAATTGTATATCAGTTGCGTGAGCATTGTACTGCTTAAGCCGCAAAACATCGATTTTACTGATTTGATCTAAAGTCAAACTTTCATATAATTTCAGGCTTAACAAATTAATATAACCGGAAAAAGTGCACTTTCTTAGTTTTAGACTTAAAGCCGATTTTCTTGTAAATTGTATATCAGTTGCGTGAGCATTGTACTGCTTAAGCCGCAAAACATCGATTTTACTGATTTGATCTAAAGTCAAACTTTCATATAATTTCAGGCTTAACAAATTAATATAACCGGAAAAAGTGCACTTTCTTAGATTAAGACTTTGAGCCGATTTTCTTGTAAATTGTATATCAGTTGCGTGAGCATTGTACTGCGTAAGCCGTAAAACATCAATTTTACTGGTTTGAGCGAAAGTCAAATTATATTGTTATTGCAGGATTAACAAATTAGTATTACCGCAAAAGTTGCACTTTCTTAGTTTTAGACTTAAAGTCGATTTTCTTGTAAATTGTATATCAATTGCGGTAGCACTGTACTGCTTAAGCCGCAAAACATCTATTTTACTGATTTGATCTAAAGTCAAACTTTCATATAATTTCAGGCTTAACAAATTAATATAACCGGAAAAAGTGCACTTTCTTAGATTAAGACTTTAAGCCGATTTTCTTGTAAATGGTATATCAGTTGCGTGAGCACTGTACTGCTTTAGCCGAAAAACATGAATTTTACTGATTTGAGCGAAAGTCAAATTATGTTGTTATTGCAGGATTAACAAATTAATATTACCGCAAAAGTTGCACTTTCTTAGTTGTAGACTTAAAGTCGATTTTCTTGTAAATTCTATGTCAATTGCGGTAGCACTGTACTGCTTAAGCCGCAAAACATCGATTTTACTGATTTGATCTAAAGTTAAACTTTCATATAATTTCAGGATTAACAAATTAATATAACCGAAAAAATTGCACTTTCTTAGGTTAGACTTAAAGCCGATTTTCTTGTAAATTGTATATCAGTTGCGTGAGCATTGTACTGCTTAAGCCGCAAAACATCGATTTTACTGATTTGATCTAAAGTCAAACTTTCATATAATTTCAGGCTTAACAAATTAATATAACCGGAAAAAGTGCACTTTCTTAGATTAAGACTTTGAGCCGATTTTCTTGTAAATTGTATATCAGTTGCGTGAGCATTGTACTGCTTAAGCCGTAAAACATCAATTTTACTGGTTTGAGCGAAAGTCAAATTATATTGTTATTGCAGGATTAACAAATTAGTATTACCGCAAAAGTTGCACTTTCTTAGTTTTAGACTTAAAGTCGATTTTCTTGTAAATTGTATATCAATTGCGGTAGCACTGTACTGCTTAAGCCGCAAAACATCTATTTTACTGATTTGATCTAAAGTCAAACTTTCATATAATTTCAGGCTTAACAAATTAATATAACCGGAAAAAGTGCACTTTCTTAGATTAAGACTTTAAGCCGATTTTCTTGTAAATTGTATATCAGTTGCGTGAGCGCTGTACTGCTTAAGCCGTAAAACATCAATTTTACTGGTTTGAGCGAAAGTCAAATTATATTGTTATTGCAGAATTGACATAACCGAAAAAATTGCACTTATTTAGATTTAGACTTAAAGCCGATTTTCTTGTAAATTGTATATCAGTTGCGTGAGCATTGTACTGCTTAAGCCAAAAAACATGAATTTTACTGATTTGATCTAAAGTCAAACTTTCATATAATTTCAGGATTAACAAATTTAAATAACCGAAAAAATTGCAATTTCTTAGGTTTAAAATTTAAGTCCATTTTCTTGTAAATTGTATATCAATTGCGGTAGCACTGTACTGCTTAAGCCGCAAAACATCGATTTTACTGATTTGATCTAAAGTCAAACTTTCATATAATTTCAGGATTAACAAATTAATATAACCGAAAAAATTGCACTTTCTTAGATTAGACTTAAAGCCGATTTTCTTGTTAATTGTATATCAGTTGCGTGAGCATTGTACTGCTTAAGCCGAAAAACATGAATTTTACTGATTTGAGCGAAAGTCAAATTATGTTGTTATTGCAGGATTAACAAATTAGTATTACCGCAAATGTTGCACTTTCTTAGTTTTAGACTTAAAGTCGATTTTCTTGTAAACTGTATATCAATTGCGGTAGCACTGTACTGCTTAAGCCGCAAAACATCCATTTTACTGATTTGATGTAAAGTCAAACTTTCATATAATTTCAGGCTTAACAAATTAATATAACCGGAAAAAGTGCACTTTCTTAGATTAAGACTTTAAGCCGATTTTCTTGTAAATTGTATATCAGTTGCGTGAGCGCTGTACTGCTTAAGCCGTAAAACATCAATTTTACTGGCTTGAGCGAAAGTCAAATTATATTGTTATTGCAGAATTGACATAACCGAAAAAATTGCACTTTTTTAGATTTAGACTTAAAGCCGATTTTCTTGTAAATTGTATGTTAATTACTTGAGCGCTGTACCGCTTAGGCCGAAAAACATTAATTTTACTGGTTTGAGCGAAAGTCAAATTATATTGTTATTGCAGAATTGACATATTCATATAACCGAAAAAATTGCACTTTCTTAGTTTCAGACTTAAAGTCGATTTTCTTGTAAATTGTATGTAAATTGCGTGAGCACTGTACTGCTTTAGCCGAAAAACATGAATTTTACTGATTTGAGCGAAAGTCAAATTATGTTGTTATTGCAGGATTAACAAATTAATATTACCGCAAAAGTTGCACTTTCTTAGTTGTAGACTTAAAGTCGATTTTCTTGTAAATTCTATGTCAATTGCGGTAGCACTGTACTGCTTAAGCCGCAAAACATCGATTTTACTGATTTGATCTAAAGTCAAACTTTCATATAATTTCAGGATTAACAAATTAATATAACCGAAAAGAGTGCACTTTCTTAGATTAAGACTTAAAGGCGATTTTCTTGTAAATTGTATATCAGTTGCGCGAGCGCTGTACTGCTTAAGCCGCAAAACATCGATTTTACTGATTTGATCTAAAGTCAAACTTTCATATAATTTCAGGATTAACAAATTAATATAACCGAAAAGAGTGCACTTTCTTAGATTAAGACTTAAAGGCGATTTTCTTGTAAATTGTATATCAGTTGCGCGAGCGCTGTACTGCTTAAGCCGAAAACCATCAATTTTACTGGTTTGAGCGAAAGTCAAATTATATTGTTATTGTAGAATTGACATAACCGAAAAAATTGCACTTTTTTAGATTTCGACTTAAAGCCGATTTTCTTGTAAATTGTATGTTAAATACTTGAGCGCTCTACCGCTTAGGCCGAAACACATCAATTTTACTGATTTGATTTAAAGTCAAACTTTCATTTAATTTCAGGATTAACAAATTAATATAACCGAAAAAATTGCACTTTCTTAGATTAGACTTAAAGCCGATTTTCTTGTAAATTTTATGTCAGTTGTGTGACAGTGTACTGCTTAAGCCGAAAAATATGAATTTTACTGATTTGAACGAAAGTCAAATTATGTTGTTATTGCAGGATTAACATATTAATATTACCGCAAAAGTTGCACTTTTTAATTGTAGACTTAAAGTCGATTTTCTTGTAAATTCTATGTCAATTGCAGTAGCACTGAACTGCTTAAGCCGCAAAACATCGATTTTACTGATTTGATCTAAAGTCAAACTTTCATATAATTTCAGGATTAACAAATTAATATTACCGCAAAAGTTTCACTTTCTTAGTTTTAGACTTAAAGTCGATTTTCTTGTAAATTGTATGTCAATTGCGGTAGCACTGTACTGCTTAAGCCGCAAAACATCTATTTTACTGATTTGATCTAAAGTCAAACTTTCATATAATTTCAGGATTAACAAATTAATATAACCGAAAAAATTGCACTTTCTTAGATTAGACTTAAAGCCGATTTTCTTGTAAATTGTATATCAATTGCGGTAGCACTGTACTGCTTAAGCCGCCAAACATCTATTTTACTGATTTGATCTTAAGTCAAACTTTCATATAATTTCAGGCTTAACAAATTAATATAGCCGGAAAAAGTGCACTTTCTTAGATTAAGACTTTAAGCCGATTTTCTTGTAAATTGTATATCAGTTGCGTGAGCGCTGTACTGCTTAAGCCGTAAAACATCAATTTTACTGGTTTGAGCGAAAGTCAAATTATATTGTTATTGCAGAATTGACATAACCGAAAAAATTGCACTTTTTTAGATTTAGACTTAAAGCCGATTTTCTTGTAAATTGTATATCAGTTGCGTGAGCATTGTACTGCTTAAGCCGAAAAACATGAATTTTACTGATTTGATCTAAAGTCAAACTTTCATATAATTTCAGGATTAACAAATTAAAATAACCGAAAAAATTGCAATTTCTTAGGTCTAAAATTTAAGTCCATTTTCTTGTAAATTGTATATCAATTGCGGTAGCACTGTACTGCTTAAGCCGCAAAACATCGATTTTACTGATTTGATCTAAAGTCAAACTTTCATATAATTTCAGGATTAACAAATTAATATAACCGAAAAAATTGCACTTTCTTAGATTAGACTTAAAGCCGATTTTCTTGTAAATTGTATATCAGTTGCGTGAGCATTGTACTGCTTAAGCCGAAAAACATGAATTTTACTGATTTGAGCGAAAGTCAAATTATGTTGTTATTGCAGGATTAACAAATTAGTATTACCGCAAAAGTTGCCCTTTCTTAGTTTTAGACTTAAAGTCGATTTTCTTGTAAATTGTATATCAATTGCGGTAGCACTGTACTACTTAAGCCGCAAAACATCCATTTTACTGATTTGATCTAAAGTCAAACTTTCATATAATTTCAGGCTTAACAAATTAATATAACCGGAAAAAGTGCACTTTCTTAGATTAAGACTTTAAGCCGATTTTCTTGTAAATTATATATCAGTTGCGTGAGCGCTGTACTGCTTAAGCCGTAAAACATCAATTTTACTGGTTTGAGCGAAAGTCAAATTATATTGTTATTGCAGAATTGACATAACTGAAAAAATTGCACTTTTTTAGATTTAGACTTAAAGCCGATTTTCTTGTAAATTGTATGTTAATTACTTGAGCGCTGTACCGCTTAGGCCGAAAAACATTAATTTTACTGGTTTGAGCGAAAGTCAAATTATATTGTTATTGCAGAATTGACATATTCATATAACCGAAAAAATTGCACTTTCTTAGTTTCAGACTTAAAGTCTGTACTGCTTAAGCCGTAAAACATCAATTTTACTGGTTTGAGCGAAAGTCAAATTATATTGTTATTGCAGAATTGACATAACCGAAAAAATTGCACTTTTTTAGATTTAGACTTAAAGCCGATTTTCTTGTAAATTGTATGTTAATTACTTGAGCGCTGTACCGCTTAGGCCGAAAAACATTAATTTTACTGGTTTGAGCGAAAGTCAAATTATATTGTTATTGCAGAATTGACATATTCATATAACCGAAAAAATTGCACTTTCTTAGTTTCAGACTTAAAGTCGATTTTCTTGTAAATTGTATGTCAATTGCGTGAGCACTGTACTGCTTTAGCCGAAAAACATGAATTTTACTGATTTGAGCGAAAGTCAAATTATGTTTTTATTGCAGGATTAACAAATTAATATTACCGCAAAAGTTGCACTTTCTTAGTTGTAGACTTAAAGTCGATTTTCTTGTAAATTCTATGTCAATTGCGGTAGCACTGTACTGCTTAAGCCGCAAAACATCGATTTTACTGATTTGATCTAAAGTCAAACTTTCATATAATTTCAGGATTAACAAATTAATATATCCGAAAAGAGTGCACTTTCTTATATTAAGACTTAAAGGCGATTTTCTTGTAAATTGTATATCAGTTGCGTGAGCGCTGTACTGCTTAAGCCGAAAAACATCAATTTTACTGGTTTGAGCGAAAGTCAAATTATATTGTTATTGTAGAATTGACATAACCAAAAAAATTGCACTTTTTTAGATTTAGACTTAAAGCCGATTTTCTTGTAAATTGTATGTTTAATACTTGAGCGCTGTACCGCTTAGGCCGAAACACATCAATTTTACTGATTTGATCTAAAGTCAAACTTTCATATAATTTCAGGATTAACAAATTAATGTAACCGAAAAAATTGCACTTTCTTAGATTAGACTTAAAGCCGATTTTCTTGTAAATTGTATATCAGTTGCGTGAGCGCTGTACTGCTTAAGCCGTAAAACATCAATTTTACTGGTTTGAGCGAAAGTCAAATTATATTGTTATTGCAGAATTGACATAACTGAAAAAATTGCACTTTTTTAGATTTAGACTTAAAGCCGATTTTCTTGTAAATTGTATGTTAATTACTTGAGCGCTGTACCGCTTAGGCCGAAAAACATTAATTTTACTGGTTTGAGCGAAAGTCAAATTATATTGTTATTGCAGAATTGACATATTCATATAACCGAAAAAATTGCACTTTCTTAGTTTCAGACTTAAAGTCTGTACTGCTTAAGCCGTAAAACATCAATTTTACTGTTTTGAGCGAAAGTCAAATTATATTGTTATTGCAGAATTGACATAACCGAAAAAATTGCACTTTTTTAGATTTAGACTTAAAGCCGATTTTCTTGTAAATTGTATGTTAATTACTTGAGCGCTGTACCGCTTAGGCCGAAAATTATTAATTTTACTGGTTTGAGCGAAAGTCAAATTATATTGTTATTGCAGAATTGACATATTCATATAACCGAAAAAATTGCACTTGCTTAGTTTCAGACTTAAAGTCGATTTTCTTGTAAATTGTATGTCAATTGCGTGAGCACTGTACTGCTTTAGCCGAAAAACATGAATTTTACTGATTTGAGCGAAAGTCAAATTATGTTTTTATTGCAGGATTAACAAATTAATATTACCGCAAAAGATGCACTTTCTTAGTTGTAGACTTAAAGTCGATTTTCTTGTGAATTCTATGTCAATTGCGGTAGCACTGTACTGCTTAAGCCGCAAAACATCGATTTTACTGATTTGATCTAAAGTCAAACTTTCATATAATTTCAGGATTAACAAATTAATATATCCGAAAAGAGTGTACTTTCTTAGATTAAGACTTAAAGGCGATTTTCTTGTAAATTGTATATCAGTTGCGTGAGCGCTGTACTGCTTAAGCTGAAAAACATCAATTTTACTGATTTGATTTAAAGTCAAACTTTCATATAATTTCAGGATTAACAAATTAATGTAACCGAAAAAATTGCACTTTCTTAGATTAGACTTAAAGCCGATTTTCTTGTAAATTTTATGTCAGTTGCGTGAGCAGTGTACTGCTTAAGCCGAAAAACATGAATTTTACTGATTTGAGCGAAAGTCAAATTATGTTGTTATTGCAGGATTAACAAATTAGTATTACCGCAAAAGTTGCACTTTCTTAGTTTTAGACTTAAAGCCGATTTTCTTGTAAATTGTATATCAGTTGCGTGAGCGCTGTACTGCTTAAGCCGAAAAACATCGATTTTACTGATTTGATCTAAAGTCAAACTTTCATATAATTTCAGGATTAACAAATTAATATTACCGCAAAAGTTGCACTTTCTTAGTTTTAGACTTAAAGTCGATTTTCTTGTAAATTGTATGTCAATTGCGGTAGCACTGTACTGCTTAAACCGCAAAACATCGATTTTACTGATTTGATCTAAAGTCAAACTTTCATATAATTTCAGGATTAACAAATTAATATATCCGAAAAGAGTGCACTTTCTTAGATTAAGACTTAAAGGCGATTTTCTTGTAAATTGTATATCAGTTGCGTGAGCGCTGTACTGCTTAAGCCGAAAAACATCAATTTTACTGATTTGATTTAAAGTCAAACTTTCATATAATTTCAGGATTAACAAATTAATGTAACCGAAAAAATTGCACTTTCTTAGATTAGACTTAAAGCCGATTTTCTTGTAAATTGTATGTTAATTACTTGAGCGCTGTACCGCTTAGGCCGAAAAACATTAATTTTACTGGTTTGAGCGAAAGTCAAATTATATTGTTATTGCAGAATTGACATATTCATATAACCGAAAAAATTGCACTTTCTTAGTTTCAGACTTAAAGTCGATTTTCTTGTAAATTGTATGTCAATTGCGTGAGCACTGTACTGCTTTAGCCGAAAAACATGAATTTTACTGATTTGAGCGAAAGTCAAATTATGTTTTTATTGCAGGATTAACAAATTAATATTACCGCAAAAGTTGCACTTTCTTAGTTGTAGACTTAAAGTCGATTTTCTTGTAAATTCTATGTCAATTGCGGTAGCACTGTACTGCTTAAGCCGCAAAACGTCGATTTTACTGATTTGATCTAAAGTCAAACTTTCATATAATTTCAGGATTAACAAATTAATATATCCGAAAAGAGTGCACTTTCTTAGATTAAGACTTAAAGGCGATTTTCTTGTAAATTGTATATCAGTTGCGTGAGCGCTGTACTGCTTAAGCCGAAAAACATCAATTTTACTGATTTGATTTAAAGTCAAACTTTCATATAATTTCAGGATTAACAAATTAATGTAACCGAAAAAATTGCACTTTCTTAGATTAGACTTAAAGCCGATTTTCTTGTAAATTTTATGTCAGTTGTGTGACAGTGTACTGCTTAAGCCGAAAAATATGAATTTTACTGATTTGAACGAAAGTCAAATTATGTTGTTATTGCAGGATTAACATATTAATATTACCGCAAAAGTTGCACTTTTTAATTGTAGACTTAAAGTCGATTTTCTTGTAAATTCTATGTCAATTGCAGTAGCACTGAACTGCTTAAGCCGCAAAACATCGATTTTACTGATTTGATCTAAAGTCAAACTTTCATATAATTTCAGGATTAACAAATTAATATTACCGCAAAAGTTGCACTTTCTTAGTTTTAGACTTAAAGTCGATTTTCTTGTAAATTGTATGTCAATTGCGGTAGCACTGTACTGCTTAAGCCGCAAAACATCTATTTTACTGATTTGATCTAAAGTCAAACTTTCATATAATTTCAGGATTAACAAATTAATTTAACCGAAAAAATTGCACTTTCTTAGATTAGACTTAAAGCCGATTTTCTTGTAAATTGTATATCAATTGCGGTAGCACTGTACTGCTTAAGCCGCAAAACATCTATTTTACTGATTTGATCTTAAGTCAAACTTTCATATAATTTCAGGCTTAACAAATTAATATAGCCGGAAAAAGTGCACTTTCTTAGATTAAGACTTTAAGCCGATTTTCTTGTAAATTGTATATCAGTTGCGTGAGCGCTGTACTGCTTAAGCCGTAAAACATCAATTTTACTGGTTTAAGCGAAAGTCAAATTATATTGTTATTGCAGAATTGACATAACCGAAAAAATTGCACTTTTTTAGATTTAGACTTAAAGCCGATTTTCTTGTAAATTGTATATCAGTTGCGTGAGCATTGTACTGCTTAAGCCGAAAAACATGAATTTTACTGATTTGATCTAAAGTCAAACTTTCATATAATTTCAGGATTAACAAATTAAAATAACCGAAAAAATTGCAATTTCTTAGGTTTAAAATTTAAGTCCATTTTCTTGTAAATTGTATATCAATTGCGGTAGCACTGTACTGCTTAAGCCGCAAAACATCGATTTTACTGATTTGATCTAAAGTCAAACTTTCATATAATTTCAGGATTAACAAATTAATATAACCGAAAAAATTGCACTTTCTTAGATTAGACTTAAAGCCGATTTTCTTGTAAATTGTATATCAGTTGCGTGAGCATTGTACTGCTTAAGCCGAAAAACATGAATTTTACTGATTTGAGCGAAAGTCAAATTATGTTGTTATTGCAGGATTAACAAATTAGTATTACCGCAAAAGTTGCACTTTCTTAGTTTTAGACTTAAAGTCGATTTTCTTGTAAATTGTATATCAATTGCGGTAGCACTGTACTGCTTAAGCCGCAAAACATCCATTTTACTGATTTGATCTAAAGTCAAACTTTCATATAATTTCAGGATTAACAAATTAATATATCCGAAAAGAGTGTACTTTCTTAGATTAAGACTTAAAGGCGATTTTCTTTTAAATTGTATATCAGTTGCGTGAGCGCTGTACTGCTTAAGCTGAAAAACATCAATTTTACTGATTTGATTTAAAGTCAAACTTTCATATAATTTCAGGATTAACAAATTAATGTAACCGAAAAAATTGCACTTTCTTAGATTAGACTTAAAGCCGATTTTCTTGTAAATTGTATATCAGTTGCGTGAGCATTGTACTGCTTAAGCCGAAAAACATGAATTTTACTGATTTGAGCGAAAGTCAAATTATGTTGTTATTGCAGGATTAACAAATTAGTATTACCGCAAAAGTTGCACTTTCTTAGTTTTAGACTTAAAGTCGATTTTCTTGTAAATTGTATATCAATTGCGGTAGCACTGTACTGCTTAAGCCGCAAAACATCCATTTTACTGATTTGATCTAAAGTCAAACTTTCATATAATTTCAGGATTAACAAATTAATATATCCGAAAAGAGTGTACTTTCTTAGATTTAGACTTAAAGCCGATTTTCTTGTAAATTGTATATCAGTTGCGTGAGCATTGTACTGCTTAAGCCGAAAAACATGAATTTTACTGATTTGATCTAAAGTCAAACTTTCATATAATTTCAGGATTAACAAATTAATGTAACCGAAAAAATTGCACTTTCTTAGATTAGACTTAAAGCCGATTTTCTTGTAAATTGTATATCAGTTGCGTGAGCGCTGTACTGCTTAAGCCGTAAAACATCAATTTTACTGGTTTGAGCGAAAGTCAAATTATATTGTTATTGCAGAATTGACATAACTGAAAAAATTGCACTTTTTTAGATTTAGACTTAAAGCCGATTTTCTTGTAAATTGTATGTTAATTACTTGAGCGCTGTACCGCTTAGGCCGAAAAACATTAATTTTACTGGTTTGAGCGAAAGTCAAATTATATTGTTATTGCAGAATTGACATATTCATATAACCGAAAAAATTGCACTTTCTTAGTTTCAGACTTAAAGTCTGTACTGCTTAAGCCGTAAAACATCAATTTTACTGTTTTGAGCGAAAGTCAAATTATATTGTTATTGCAGAATTGACATAACCGAAAAAATTGCACTTTTTTAGATTTAGACTTAAAGCCGATTTTCTTGTAAATTGTATGTTAATTACTTGAGCGCTGTACCGCTTAGGCCGAAAAACATTAATTTTACTGGTTTGAGCGAAAGTCAAATTATATTGTTATTGCAGAATTGACATATTCATATAACCGAAAAAATTGCACTTGCTTAGTTTCAGACTTAAAGTCGATTTTCTTGTAAATTGTATGTCAATTGCGTGAGCACTGTACTGCTTTAGCCGAAAAACATGAATTTTACTGATTTGAGCGAAAGTCAAATTATGTTTTTATTGCAGGATTAACAAATTAATATTACCGCAAAAGATGCACTTTCTTAGTTGTAGACTTAAAGTCGATTTTCTTGTGAATTCTATGTCAATTGCGGTAGCACTGTACTGCTTAAGCCGCAAAACATCGATTTTACTGATTTGATCTAAAGTCAAACTTTCATATAATTTCAGGATTAACAAATTAATATATCCGAAAAGAGTGTACTTTCTTAGATTAAGACTTAAAGGCGATTTTCTTGTAAATTGTATATCAGTTGCGTGAGCGCTGTACTGCTTAAGCTGAAAAACATCAATTTTACTGATTTGATTTAAAGTCAAACTTTCATATAATTTCAGGATTAACAAATTAATGTAACCGAAAAAATTGCACTTTCTTAGATTAGACTTAAAGCCGATTTTCTTGTAAATTTTATGTCAGTTGCGTGAGCAGTGTACTGCTTAAGCCGAAAAACATGAATTTTACTGATTTGAGCGAAAGTCAAATTATGTTGTTATTGCAGGATTAACAAATTAGTATTACCGCAAAAGTTGCACTTTCTTAGTTTTAGACTTAAAGCCGATTTTCTTGTAAATTGTATATCAGTTGCGTGAGCGCTGTACTGCTTAAGCCGAAAAACATCGATTTTACTGATTTGATCTAAAGTCAAACTTTCATATAATTTCAGGATTAACAAATTAATATTACCGCAAAAGTTGCACTTTCTTAGTTTTAGACTTAAAGTCGATTTTCTTGTAAATTGTATGTCAATTGCGGTAGCACTGTACTGCTTAAACCGCAAAACATCGATTTTACTGATTTGATCTAAAGTCAAACTTTCATATAATTTCAGGATTAACAAATTAATATATCCGAAAAGAGTGCACTTTCTTAGATTAAGACTTAAAGGCGATTTTCTTGTAAATTGTATATCAGTTGCGTGAGCGCTGTACTGCTTAAGCCGAAAAACATCAATTTTACTGATTTGATTTAAAGTCAAACTTTCATATAATTTCAGGATTAACAAATTAATGTAACCGAAAAAATTGCACTTTCTTAGATTAGACTTAAAGCCGATTTTCTTGTAAATTGTATGTTAATTACTTGAGCGCTGTACCGCTTAGGCCGAAAAACATTAATTTTACTGGTTTGAGCGAAAGTCAAATTATATTGTTATTGCAGAATTGACATATTCATATAACCGAAAAAATTGCACTTTCTTAGTTTCAGACTTAAAGTCGATTTTCTTGTAAATTGTATGTCAATTGCGTGAGCACTGTACTGCTTTAGCCGAAAAACATGAATTTTACTGATTTGAGCGAAAGTCAAATTATGTTTTTATTGCAGGATTAACAAATTAATATTACCGCAAAAGTTGCACTTTCTTAGTTGTAGACTTAAAGTCGATTTTCTTGTAAATTCTATGTCAATTGCGGTAGCACTGTACTGCTTAAGCCGCAAAACGTCGATTTTACTGATTTGATCTAAAGTCAAACTTTCATATAATTTCAGGATTAACAAATTAATATATCCGAAAAGAGTGCACTTTCTTAGATTAAGACTTAAAGGCGATTTTCTTGTAAATTGTATATCAGTTGCGTGAGCGCTGTACTGCTTAAGCCGAAAAACATCAATTTTACTGATTTGATTTAAAGTCAAACTTTCATATAATTTCAGGATTAACAAATTAATGTAACCGAAAAAATTGCACTTTCTTAGATTAGACTTAAAGCCGATTTTCTTGTAAATTTTATGTCAGTTGTGTGACAGTGTACTGCTTAAGCCGAAAAATATGAATTTTACTGATTTGAACGAAAGTCAAATTATGTTGTTATTGCAGGATTAACATATTAATATTACCGCAAAAGTTGCACTTTTTAATTGTAGACTTAAAGTCGATTTTCTTGTAAATTCTATGTCAATTGCAGTAGCACTGAACTGCTTAAGCCGCAAAACATCGATTTTACTGATTTGATCTAAAGTCAAACTTTCATATAATTTCAGGATTAACAAATTAATATTACCGCAAAAGTTGCACTTTCTTAGTTTTAGACTTAAAGTCGATTTTCTTGTAAATTGTATGTCAATTGCGGTAGCACTGTACTGCTTAAGCCGCAAAACATCTATTTTACTGATTTGATCTAAAGTCAAACTTTCATATAATTTCAGGATTAACAAATTAATTTAACCGAAAAAATTGCACTTTCTTAGATTAGACTTAAAGCCGATTTTCTTGTAAATTGTATATCAATTGCGGTAGCACTGTACTGCTTAAGCCGCAAAACATCTATTTTACTGATTTGATCTTAAGTCAAACTTTCATATAATTTCAGGCTTAACAAATTAATATAGCCGGAAAAAGTGCACTTTCTTAGATTAAGACTTTAAGCCGATTTTCTTGTAAATTGTATATCAGTTGCGTGAGCGCTGTACTGCTTAAGCCGTAAAACATCAATTTTACTGGTTTGAGCGAAAGTCAAATTATATTGTTATTGCAGAATTGACATAACCGAAAAAATTGCACTTTTTTAGATTTAGACTTAAAGCCGATTTTCTTGTAAATTGTATATCAGTTGCGTGAGCATTGTACTGCTTAAGCCGAAAAACATGAATTTTACTGATTTGATCTAAAGTCAAACTTTCATATAATTTCAGGATTAACAAATTAAAATAACCGAAAAAATTGCAATTTCTTAGGTTTAAAATTTAAGTCCATTTTCTTGTAAATTGTATATCAATTGCGGTAGCACTGTACTGCTTAAGCCGCAAAACATCGATTTTACTGATTTGATCTAAAGTCAAACTTTCATATAATTTCAGGATTAACAAATTAATATAACCGAAAAAATTGCACTTTCTTAGATTAGACTTAAAGCCGATTTTCTTGTAAATTGTATATCAGTTGCGTGAGCATTGTACTGCTTAAGCCGAAAAACATGAATTTTACTGATTTGAGCGAAAGTCAAATTATGTTGTTATTGCAGGATTAACAAATTAGTATTACCGCAAAAGTTGCACTTTCTTAGTTTTAGACTTAAAGTCGATTTTCTTGTAAATTGTATATCAATTGCGGTAGCACTGTACTGCTTAAGCCGCAAAACATCCATTTTACTGATTTGATCTAAAGTCAAACTTTCATATAATTTCAGGCTTAACAAATTAATATAACCGGAAAAAGTGCACTTTCTTAGATTAAGACTTTAAGCCGATTTTCTTGTAAATTATATATCAGTTGCGTGAGCGCTGTACTGCTTAAGCCGTAAAACATCAATTTTACTGGTTTGAGCGAAAGTCAAATTATATTGTTATTGCAGAATTGACATAACTGAAAAAATTGCACTTTTTTAGATTTAGACTTAAAGCCGATTTTCTTGTAAATTGTATGTTAATTACTTGAGCGCTGTACCGCTTAGGCCGAAAAACATTAATTTTACTGGTTTGAGCGAAAGTCAAATTATATTGTTATTGCAGAATTGACATATTCATATAACCGAAAAAATTGCACTTTCTTAGTTTCAGACTTAAAGTCTGTACTGCTTAAGCCGTAAAACATCAATTTTACTGGTTTGAGCGAAAGTCAAATTATATTGTTATTGCAGAATTGACATAACCGAAAAAATTGCACTTTTTTAGATTTAGACTTAAAGCCGATTTTCTTGTAAATTGTATGTTAATTACTTGAGCGCTGTACCGCTTAGGCCGAAAAACATTAATTTTACTGGTTTGAGCGAAAGTCAAACTTTCATATAATTTCAGGATTAACAAATTAATGTAACCGAAAAAATTGCACTTTCTTAGATTAGACTTAAAGCCGATTTTCTTGTAAATTGTATATCAGTTGCGTGAGCGCTGTACTGCTTAAGCCGAAAAACATCAATTTTACTGGTTTGAGCGAAAGTCAAATTATATTGTTATTGTAGAATTGACATAACCAAAAAAACTGCACTTTTTTAGATTTAGACTTAAAGCCGATTTTCTTGTAAATTGTATGTTTAATACTTGAGCGCTGTACCGCTTAGGCCGAAACACATCAATTTTACTGATTTGATTTAAAGTCAAACTTTCATATAATTTCAGGATTAACAAATTAATGTAACCGAAAAAATTGCACTTTCTTAGATTAGACTTAAAGCCGATTTTCTTGTAAATTGTATATCAGTTGCGTGAGCGCTGTACTGCTTAAGCCGAAAAACATCAATTTTACTGGTTTGAGCGAAAGTCAAACTATATTGTTATTGTAGAATTGACATAACCAAAAAAATTGCACTTTTTTAGATTAAGACTTAAAGCCGATTTTCTTGTAAATTGTATGTTTAATACTTGAGCGCTGTACCGCTTAGGCCGAAACACATCAATTTTACTGATTTGATTTAAAGTCAAACTTTCATATAATTTCAGGATTAACAAATTAATGTAACCGAAAAAATTGCACTTTCTTAGATTAGACTTAAAGCCGATTTTCTTGTAAATTGTATATCAGTTGCGTGAGCGCTGTACTGCTTAAGCCGAAAAACATCAATTTTACTGATTTGATTTAAAGTCAAACTTTCATATAATTTCAGGATTAACAAATTAATGTAACCGAAAAAATTGCACTTTCTTAGATTAGACTTAAAGCCGATTTTCTTGTAAATTGTATATCAGTTGCGTGAGCGCTGTACTGCTTAAGCCGAAAAACATCAATTTTACTGGTTTGAGCGAAAGTCAAATTATATTGTTATTGTAGAATTGACATAACCAAAAAAACTGCACTTTTTTAGATTTAGACTTAAAGCCGATTTTCTTGTAAATTGTATGTTTAATACTTGAGCGCTGTACCGCTTAGGCCGAAACACATCAATTTTACTGATTTGATTTAAAGTCAAACTTTCATATAATTTCAGGATTAACAAATTAATGTAACCGAAAAATTGCACTTTCTTAGATTAGACTTAAAGCCGATTTTCTTGTAAATTGTATATCAGTTGCGTGAGCGCTGTACTGCTTAAGCCGAAAAACATCAATTTTACTGGTTTGAGCGAAAGTCAAATTATATTGTTATTGTAGAATTGACATAACCGAAAAAATTGCACTTTTTTAGATTTAGACTTAAAGCCGATTTTCTTGTAAATTGTATGTTTAATACTTGAGCGCTGTACCGCTTAGGCCGAAACACATCAATTTTACTGATTTGATTTAAAGTCAAACTTTCATATAATTTCAGGATTAACAAATTAATGTAACCGAAAAAATTGCACTTTCTTAGATTAGACTTAAAGCCGATTTTCTTGTAAATTTTATGTCAGTTGCGTGAGCAGTGTACTGCTTAAGCCGAAAAACATGGATTTTACTGATTTGAGCGAAAGTCAAACTTTCATATAATTTCAGGATTAACAAATTAATATAACCGAAAAAATTGCACTTTCTTAGATTAGACTTAAAGCCGATTTTCTTGTAAATTGTATATCAGTTGCGTGAGCATTGTACTGCTTAAGCCGAAAAACATGAATTTTACTGATTTGAGCGAAAGTCAAACTTTCATATAATTTCAGGATTAACAAATTAATATAACCGGAAAAATTGCACTTTCTTAGATTAGACTTAAAGCCGATTTTCTTGTAAATTTTATGTCAGTTGCGTGAGCAGTGTACTGCTTAAGCCGAAAAACATGGATTTTACTGATTTGAGCGAAAGTCAAACTTTCATATAATTTCAGGATTAACAAATTAATATAACCGGAAAAAGTGCACTTTCTTAGATTAAGACTTTAAGCCGATTTTCTTGTAAATTGTATATCAGTTGCGTGAACGCTGTACTGCTTAAGCCGTAAAACATCAATTTTACTGGTTTGAGCGAAAGTCAAATTATATTGTTATTGCAGAATTGACATAACCGAAAAAATTGCACTTTTTTAGGTTTAGACTTAAAGCCGATTTTCTTGTAAATTGTATGTTAATTACTTGAGCGCTGTACCGCTTAGGCCGAAAAACATTAATTTTACTGGTTTAAGCGAAAGTCAAATTATATTGTTATTGCAGAATTGATATATTCATATAACCGAAAAAATTGCACTTTCTTAGTTTCAGACTTAAGTCGATTTTCTTGTAAATTGTATGTCAATTGCGTGAGCACTGTACTACTTTAGCCGAAAAACATGAATTTTACTGATTTGAGCGAAAGTCAAATTATGTTGTTATTGCAGGATTAACAAATTAATATTACCGCAAAAGTTGCACTTTCTTAGTTGTAGACTTAAAGTCGATTTTCTTGTAAATTCTATGTCAATTGCGGTAGCACTGTACTGCTTAAGCCGCAAAACATCGATTTTACTGATTTGATCTAAAGTCAAACTTTCATATAATTTCAGGCTTAACAAATTAATATAACCGGAAAAAGTGCACTTTCTTAGATTAAGACTTTAAGCCGATTTTCTTGTAAATTGTATATCAGTTGCGTGAGCGCTGTACTGCTTAAGCCGTAAAACATCAATTTTACTGATTTGAGCGAAAGTCAAATTATGTTGTTATTGCAGGATTAACAAATTAGTATTACCGCAAAAGTTGCACTTTCTTAGTTTTAGACTTAAAGTCGATTTTCTTGTAAATTGTATATCAATTGCGGTAGCACTGTACTGCTTAAGCCGCTAAACATCCATTTTACTGATTTGATCTAAAGTCAAACTTTCATATAATTTCAGGCTTAACAAATTAATATAACCGGAAAAAGTGCACTTTCTTAGATTAAGACTTTAAGCCGATTTTCTTGTAAATTGTATATCAGTTGCGTGAGCGCTGTACTGCTTAAGCCGTAAAACATCAATTTTACTGGTTTGAGCGAAAGTCAAATTATATTGTTATTGTAGAATTGACATAACCGAAAAAATTGCACTTTTTTAGATTTAGACTTAAAGCCGATTTTCTTGTAAATTGTATGTTAATACTTGAGCGCTGTACCGCTTAGGCCGAAACACATCAATTTTACTGATTTGATCTAAAGTCAAACTCTCATATAATTTCAGGATTAACAAATTAATGTAACTGAAAAAATTGCACTTTCTTAGATTAGACTTAAAGCCGATTTTCTTGTAAATTTTATGTCAGTTGCGTGAGCAGTGTACTGCTTAAGCCGAAAAACATGAATTTTACTGATTTGAGCGAAAGTCAAATTATGTTGTTATTGCAGGATTAACAAATTAGTATTACCGCAAAAGTTGCACTTTCTTAGTTTTAGACTTAAAGTCGATTTTCTTGTAAATTGTATATCAATTGCGGTAGCACTGTACTGCTTAAGCCGCAAAACATCCATTTTACTGATTTGATCTAAAGTCAAACTTTCATATAATTTCAGGCTTAACAAATTAATATAACCGGAAAAAGTGCACTTTCTTAGATTAAGACTTTAAGCCGATTTTCTTGTAAATTGTATATCAGTTGCGTGAACGCTGTACTGCTTAAGCCGTAAAACATCAATTTTACTGGTTTGAGCGAAAGTCAAATTATATTGTTATTGCAGAATTGACATAACCGAAAAAATTGCACTTTTTTAGGTTTAGACTTAAAGCCGATTTTCTTGTAAATTGTATGTTAATTACTTGAGCGCTGTACCGCTTAGGCCGAAAAACATTAATTTTACTGGTTTAAGCGAAAGTCAAATTTTATTGTTATTGCAGAATTGACATATTCATATAACCGAAAAAATTGCACTTTCTTAGTTTCAGACTTAAAGTCGATTTTCTTGTAAATTGTATGTCAATTGCGTGAGCACTGTATACTTTAGCCGAAAAACATGAATTTTACTGATTTGAGCGAAAGTCAAATTATGTTGTTATTGCAGGATTAACAAATTAATATTACCGCAAAAGTTGCACTTTCTTAGTTGTAGACTTAAAGTCGATTTTCTTGTAAATTCTATGTCAATTGCGGTAGCACTGTACTGCTTAAGCCGCAAAACATCGATTTTACTGATTTGATCTAAAGTCAAACTTTCATATAATTTCAGGCTTAACAAATTAATATAACCGGAAAAAGTGCACTTTCTTAGATTAAAACTTTAAGCCGATTTTCTTGTAAATTGTATATCAGTTGCGTGAGCGCTGTACTGCTTAAGCCGTAAAACATCAATTTTACTGGTTTGAGCGAAAGTCAAATTATATTGTTATTGCAGAATTGACATAACCGAAAAAATTGCACTTATTTAGATTTAGACTTAAAGCCGATTTTCTTGTAAATTGTATATCAGTTGCGTGAGCATTGTACTGCTTAAGCCGAAAAACATGAATTTTACTGATTTGATCTAAAGTCAAACTTTCATATAATTTCAGGATTAACAAATTTAAATAACCGAAAATATTGCAATTTCTTAGGTTTAAAATTTAAGTCCATTTTCTTGTAAATTGTATATCAATTGCGGTAGCACTGTACTGCTTAAGCCGCAAAACATCGATTTTACTGATTTGATCTAAAGTCAAACTTTCATATAATTTCAGGATTAACAAATTAATATAACCGAAAAAATTGCACTTTCTTAGGTTAGACTTAAAGCCGATTTTCTTGTAAATTGTATATCAGTTGCGTGAGCATTGTACTGCTTAAGCCGCAAAACATCGATTTTACTGATTTGATCTAAAGTCAAACTTTCATATAATTTCAGGCTTAACAAATTAATATAACCGGAAAAATTGCACTTTCTTAGATTAGACTTAAAGCCGATTTTCTTGTAAATTGTATATCAGTTGCGTGAGCATTGTACTGCTTAAGCCGAAAAACATGAATTTTACTGGTTTGAGCGAAAGTCAAATTATATTGTTATTGCAGGATTAACAAATTAGTATTACCGCAAAAGTTGCACTTTCTTAGTTTTAGACTTAAAGTCGATTTTCTTGTAAATTGTATATCAATTGCGGTAGCACTGTACTGCTTAAGCCGCAAAACATCCATTTTACTGATTTGATCTAAAGTCAAACTTTCATATAATTTCAGACTTTACAAATTAATATAACCGGAAAAAGTGCACTTTCTTAGATTAAGACTTTAAGCCGATTTTCTTGTAAATTGTATATCAGTTGCGTGAGCGCTGTACTGCTTAAGCCGTAAAACATCAATTTTACTGGTTTGAGCGAAAGTCAAATTATATTGTTATTGCAGAATTGACATAACCGAAAAAATTGCACTTTTTTAGGTTTAGACTTAAAGTCGATTTTCTTGTAAATTGTATGTCAATTGCGTGAGCACTGTACTACTTTAGCCGAAAAACATGAATTTTACTGATTTGAGCGAAAGTCAAATTATGTTGTTATTGCAGAATTGACATATTCATATAACCGAAAAAATTGCACTTTCTTAGTTTCAGACTTAAAGTCGATTTTCTTGTAAATTGTATGTCAATTGCGTGAGCACTGTACTACTTTAGCCGAAAAACATGAATTTTACTGATTTGAGCGAAAGTCAAATTATGTTGTTATTGCAGGATTAACAAATTAATAATTCCGCAAAAGTTGCACTTTCGTAGTTGTAGACTTAAAGTCGATTTTCTTGTAAATTCTATGTCAATTGCGGTAGCACTGTACTGCTTAAGCCGCAAAACATCGATTTTACTGATTTGATCTAAAGTCAAACTTTCATATAATTTCAGGCTTAACAAATTAATATAACCGGAAAAAGTGCACTTTCTTAGATTAAGACTTTAAGCCGATTTTCTTGTAAATTGTATATCAGTTGCGTGAGCGCTGTACTGCTTAAGCCGAAAAACATGAATTTTACTGGTTTAAGCGAAAGTCAAATTATATTGTTATTGCAGAATTGACATATTCATATAACCGAAAAAATTGCACTTTCTTAGTTTCAGACTTAAAGTCGATTTTCTTGTAAATTGTATGTCAATTGCGTGAGCACTGTACTACTTTAGCCGAAAAACATGAATTTTACTGATTTGAGCGAAAGTCAAATTATGTTGTTATTGCAGAATTGACATATTCATATAACCGAAAAAATTGCACTTTCTTAGTTTCAGACTTAAAGTCGATTTTCTTGTAAATTGTATGTCAATTGCGTGAGCACTGTACTACTTTAGCCGAAAAACATGAATTTTACTGATTTGAGCGAAAGTCAAATTATGTTGTTATTGCAGGATTAACAAATTAATATTACCGCAAAAGTTGCACTTTCTTAGTTGTAGACTTAAAGTCGATTTTCTTGTAAATTCTATGTCAATTGCGGTAGCACTGTACTGCTTAAGCCGCAAAACATCTATTTTACTGATTTGATCTAAAGTCAAACTTTCATATAATTTCAGGATTAACAAATTTAAATAACCGAAAAAATTGCAATTTCTTAGGTTTAAAATTTAAGTCCATTTTCTTGTAAATTGTATATCAATTGCGGTAGCACTGTACTGCTTAAGCCGCAAAACATCGATTTTACTGATTTGATCTAAAGTCAAACTTTCATATAATTTCAGGATTAACAAATTAATATAACCGAAAAAATTGCACTTTCTTAGGTTAGACTTAAAGCCGATTTTCTTGTAAATTGTATATCAGTTGCGTGAGCATTGTACTGCTTAAGCCGCAAAACATCGATTTTACTGATTTGATCTAAAGTCAAACTTTCATATAATTTCAGGCTTAACAAATTAATATAACCGGAAAAATTGCACTTTCTTAGATTAGACTTAAAGCCAATTTTCTTGTAAATTGTATATCAGTTGCGTGAGCATTGTACTGCTTAAGCCGAAAAACATGAATTTTACTGGTTTGAGCGAAAGTCAAATTATATTGTTATTGCAGGATTAACAAATTAGTATTACCGCAAAAGTTGCACTTTCTTAGTTTTAGACTTAAAGTCGATTTTCTTGTAAATTGTATATCAATTGCGGTAGCACTGTACTACTTAAGCCGCAAAACATCTATTTTACTGATTTGATCTAAAGTCAAACTTTCATATAATTTCAGGCTTAACAAATTAATATAACCGGAAAAAGTGCACTTTCTTAGATTAAGACTTTAAGCCGATTTTCTTGTAAATTGTATATCAGTTGCGTGAGCGCTGTACTGCTTAAGCCGTAAAACATCAATTTTACTGGTTTGAGCGAAAGTCAAATTATATTGTTATTGCAGAATTGACATAACCGAAAAAATTGCACTTATTTAGATTTAGACTTAAAGCCGATTTTCTTGTAAATTGTATATCAGTTGCGTGAGCATTGTACTGCTTAAGCCGAAAAACATGAATTTTACTGATTTGATCTAAAGTCAAACTTTCATATAATTTCAGGATTAACAAATTTAAATAACCGAAAAAATTGCAATTTCTTAGGTTTAAAATTTAAGTCCATTTTCTTGTAAATTGTATATCAATTGCGGTAGCACTGTACTGCTTAAGCCGCAAAACATCGATTTTACTGATTTGATCTAAGCCGAATTGCTTAAGCCGTAAAACATCAATTTTACTGGTTTGAGCGAAAGTCAAATTATATTGTTATTGCAGAATTGACATAACCGAAAAAATTGCACTTATTTAGATTTAGACTTAAAGCCGATTTTCTTGTAAATTGTATATCAGTTGCGTGAGCATTGTATTGCTTGAGCCGAAAAACATGAATTTTACTGATTTGATCTAAAGTCAAACTTTCATATAATTTCAGGATTAACAAATTTAAATAACCGAAAAAATTGCAATTTCTTAGGTTTAAAATTTAAGTCCATTTTCTTGTAAATTGTATATCAATTGCGGTAGCACTGTACTGCTTAAGCCGCAAAACATCGATTTTACTGATTTGATCTAAAGTCAAACTTTCATATAATTTCAGGATTAACAAATTAATATAACCGAAAAAATTGCACTTTCTTAGATTAGACTTAAAGCCGATTTTCTTGTAAATTGTATATCAGTTGCGTGAGCATTGTACTGCTTAAGCCGAAAAACATGAATTTTACTGATTTGAGCGAAAGTCAAATTATGTTGTTATTGCAGGATTAACAAATTAGTATTACCGCAAAAGTTGCACTTTCTTAGTTTTAGACTGAAAGTCGATTTTCTTGTAAATTGTATATCAGTTGCGGTAGCACTGTACTGCTTAAGCCGCAAAACATCCATTTTACTGATTTGATCTAAAGTCAAACTTTCATATAATTTCAGGCTTAACAAACTAATATAACCGGAAAAAGTGCACTTTCTTAGATTAAGACTTTAAGCCGATTTTCTTGTAAATTGTATATCAGTTGCGTGAGCGCTGTACTGCTTAAGCCGTAAAACATCAATTTTACTGGCTTGAGCGAAAGTCAAATTATATTGTTATTGCAGAATTGACATAACCGAAAAAATTGCACTTTTTTAGATTTAGACTTAAAGCCGATTTTCTTGTAAATTGTATGTTAATTACTTGAGCGCTGTACCGCTTAGGCCGAAAAACATTAATTTTACTGGTTTGAGCGAAAGTCAAATTATATTGTTATTGCAGAATTGACATATTCATATAACCGAAAAAATTGCACTTTCTTAGTTTCAGACTTAAAGTCGATTTTCTTGTAAATTGTATGTAAATTGCGTGAGCAATGTACTGCTTTAGCCGAAAAACATGAATTTTACTGATTTGAGCGAAAGTCAAATTATGCTGTTAATGCAGGATTAACAAATTAATATTACCGCAAAAGTTGCACTTTCTTAGTTGTAGACTTAAAGTCGATTTTCTTGTAAATTCTATGTCAATTGCGGTAGCACTGTACTGCTTAAGCCGCAAAACATCGATTTTACTGATTTGATCTAAAGTCAAACTTTCATATAATTTCAGGATTAACAAATTAATATAACCGAAAAGAGTGCACTTTCTTAGATTAAGACTTAAAGGCGATTTTCTTGTAAATTGTATATCAGTTGCGCGAGCGCTGTACTGCTTAAGCCGAAAACCATCAATTTTACTGATTTGAACGAAAGTCAAATTATGTTGTTATTGCAGGATTAACATATTAATATTACCGCAAAAGTTGCACTTTTTAATTGTAGACTTAAAGTCGATTTTCTTGTAAATTCTATGTCAATTGCAGTAGCACTGAACTGCTTAAGCCGCAAAACATCGATTTTACTGATTTGATCTAAAGTCGAACTTTCATATAATTTCAGGATTAACAAATTAATATTACCGCAAAAGTTGCACTTTCTTAGTTTTAGACTTAAAGTCGATTTTCTTGTAAATTGTATGTCAATTGCGGTAGCACTGTACTGCTTAAGCCGCAAAACATCGATTTTACTGATTTGATCTAAAGTCAAACTTTCATATAATTTCAGGCTTAACAAATTAATATAGCCGGAAAAAGTGCACTTTCTTAGATTAAGACTTTAAGCCGATTTTCTTGTAAATTGTAAATCAGTTGCGTGAGCGCTGTACTGCTTAAGCCGTAAAACATCAATTTTACTGGTTTGAGCGAAAGTCAAATTATATTGTTATTGCAGAATTGACATAACCGAAAAAATTGCACTTTTTTAGATTTAGACTTAAAGCCGATTTTCTTGGAAATTGTATATCAGTTGCGTGAGCATTGTACTGCTTAAGCCGAAAAACATGAATTTTACTGATTTGATCTAAAGTCAAACTTTCATATAATTTCAGGATTAACAAATTAAAATAATCGAAAAAATTGCAATTTCTTAGGTTTAAAATTTAAGTCCATTTTCTTGTAAATTGTATATCAATTGCGGTAGCACTGTACTGCTTAAGCCGCAAAACATCGATTTTACTGATTTGATCTAAAGTCAAACTTTCATATAATTTCAGGATTAACAAATTAATATAACCGAAAAAATTGCACTTTCTTAGATTAGACTTAAAGCCGATTTTCTTGTAAATTTTATATCAATTGCGGTAGCACTGTACTGCTTAAGCCGCAAAACATCTATTTTACTGATTTGATCTAAAGTCAAACTTTCATATAATTTCAGGCTTAACAAATTAATATAACCGGAAAAAGTGCACTTTCTTAGATTAAGACTTTAAGCCGATTTTCTTGTAAATTGTATATCAGTTGCGTGAGCGCTGTACTGCTTAAGCCGAAAAACATGAATTTTACTGGTTTAAGCGAAAGTCAAATTATATTGTTATTGCAGAATTGACATATTCATATAACCGAAAAAATTGCACTTTCTTAGTTTTAGACTTAAAGTCGATTTTCTTGTAAATTGTATATCAATTGCGGTAGCACTGTACTACTTAAGCCGCAAAACATCTATTTTACTGATTTGATCTAAAGTCAAACTTTCATATAATTTCAGGCTTAACAAATTAATATAACCGGAAAAAGTGCACTTTCTTAGATTAAGACTTTAAGCCGATTTTCTTGTAAATTGTATATCAGTTGCGTGAGCGCTGTACTGCTTAAGCCGTAAAACATCAATTTTACTGGTTTGAGCGAAAGTCAAATTATATTGTTATTGCAGAATTGACATAACCGAAAAAATTGCACTTTTTTAGATTTAGACTTAAAGCCGATTTTCTTGGAAATTGTATATCAGTTGCGTGAGCATTGTACTGCTTAAGCCGAAAAACATGAATTTTACTGATTTGATATAAAGTCAAATTTCATATAATTTCAGGATTAACAAATTAAAATAATCGAAAAAATTGCAATTTCTTAGGTTTAAAATTTAAGTCCATTTTCTTGTAAATTGTATATCAATTGCGGTAGCACTGTACTGCTTAAGCCGCAAAACATCGATTTTACTGATTTGATCTAAAGTCAAACTTTCATATAATTTCAGGATTAACAAATTAATATAACCGAAAAAATTGCACTTTCTTAGATTAGACTTAAAGTCGATTTTCTTGTAAATTCTATGTCAATTGCGGTAGCACTGTACTGCTTAAGCCGCAAAACATCGATTTTACTGATTTGATCTAAAGTCAAACTTTCATATAATTTCAGGCTTAACAAATTAATATAACCGGAAAAAGTGCACTTTCTTAGATTAAAACTTTATGCCGATTTTCTTGTAAATTGTATATCAGTTGCGTGAGCGCTGTACTGCTTAAGCCGTAAAACATCAATTTTACTGGTTTGAGCGAAAGTCAAATTATATTGTTATTGCAGAATTGACATAACCGAAAAAATTGCACTTATTTAGATTTAGACTTAAAGCCGATTTTCTTGTAAATTGTATATCAGTTGCGTGAGCATTGTACTGCTTAAGCCGAAAAACATGAATTTTACTGATTTGATCTAAAGTCAAACTTTCATATAATTTCAGGATTAACAAATTTAAATAACCGAAAATATTGCAATTTCTTAGGTTTAAAATTTAAGTCCATTTTCTTGTAAATTGTATATCAATTGCGGTAGCACTGTACTGCTTAAGCCGCAAAACATCGATTTTACTGATTTGATCTAAAGTCAAACTTTCATATAATTTCAGGATTAACAAATTAATATAACCGAAAAAATTGCACTTTCTTAGGTTAGACTTAAAGCCGATTTTCTTGTAAATTGTATATCAGTTGCGTGAGCATTGTACTGCTTAAGCCGCAAAACATCGATTTTACTGATTTGATCTAAAGTCAAACTTTCATATAATTTCAGGCTTAACAAATTAATATAACCGGAAAAATTGCACTTTCTTAGATTAGACTTAAAGCCGATTTTCTTGTAAATTGTATATCAGTTGCGTGAGCATTGTACTGCTTAGGCCGAAAAACATGAATTTTACTGGTTTGAGCGAAAGTCAAATTATATTGTTATTGCAGGATTAACAAATTAGTATTACCGCAAAAGTTGCACTTTCTTAGTTTTAGACTTAAAGTCGATTTTCTTGTAAATTGTATATCAATTGCGGTAGCACTGTACTGCTTAAGCCGCAAAACATCCATTTTACTGATTTGATCTAAAGTCAAACTTTCATATAATTTCAGGCTTTACAAATTAATATAACCGGAAAAAGTGCACTTTCTTAGATTAAGACTTTAAGCCGATTTTCTTGTAAATTGTATATCAGTTGCGTGAGCGCTGTACTGCTTAAGCCGTAAAACATTAATTTTACTGGTTTGAGCGAAAGTCAAATTATATTGTTATTGCAGAATTGACATAACCGAAAAAATTGCACTTTTTTAGGTTTAGACTTAAAGTCGATTTTCTTGTAAATTGTATGTCAATTGCGTGAGCACTGTACTACTTTAGCCGAAAAACATGAATTTTACTGATTTGAGCGAAAGTCAAATTATGTTGTTATTGCAGAATTGACATATTCATATAACCGAAAAAATTGCACTTTCTTAGTTTCAGACTTAAAGTCGATTTTCTTGTAAATTGTATGTCAATTGCGTGAGCACTGTACTACTTTAGCCGAAAAACATGAATTTTACTGATTTGAGCGAAAGTCAAATTATGTTGTTATTGCAGGATTAACAAATTAATAATTCCGCAAAAGTTGCACTTTCGTAGTTGTAGACTTAAAGTCGATTTTCTTGTAAATTCTATGTCAATTGCGGTAGCACTGTACTGCTTAAGCCGCAAAACATCGATTTTACTGATTTGATCTAAAGTCAAACTTTCATATAATTTCAGGCTTAACAAATTAATATAACCGGAAAAAGTGCACTTTCTTAGATTAAGACTTTAAGCCGATTTTCTTGTAAATTGTATATCAGTTGCGTGAGCGCTGTACTGCTTAAGCCGAAAAACATGAATTTTACTGGTTTAAGCGAAAGTCAAATTATATTGTTATTGCAGAATTGACATATTCATATAACCGAAAAAATTGCACTTTCTTAGTTTCAGACTTAAAGTCGATTTTCTTGTAAATTGTATGTCAATTGCGTGAGCACTGTACTACTTTAGCCGAAAAACATGAATTTTACTGATTTGAGCGAAAGTCAAATTATGTTGTTATTGCAGAATTGACATATTCATATAACCGAAAAAATTGCACTTTCTTAGTTTCAGACTTAAAGTCGATTTTCTTGTAAATTGTATGTCAATTGCGTGAGCACTGTACTACTTTAGCCGAAAAACATGAATTTTACTGATTTGAGCGAAAGTCAAATTATGTTGTTATTGCAGGATTAACAAATTAATATTACCGCAAAAGTTGCACTTTCTTAGTTGTAGACTTAAAGTCGATTTTCTTGTAAATTCTATGTCAATTGCGGTAGCACTGTACTGCTTAAGCCGCAAAACATCTATTTTACTGATTTGATCTAAAGTCAAACTTTCATATAATTTCAGGATTAACAAATTTAAATAACCGAAAAAATTGCAATTTCTTAGGTTTAAAATTTAAGTCCATTTTCTTGTAAATTGTATATCAATTGCGGTAGCACTGTACTGCTTAAGCCGCAAAACATCGATTTTACTGATTTGATCTAAAGTCAAACTTTCATATAATTTCAGGATTAACAAATTAATATAACCGAAAAAATTGCACTTTCTTAGGTTAGACTTAAAGCCGATTTTCTTGTAAATTGTATATCAGTTGCGTGAGCATTGTACTGCTTAAGCCGCAAAACATCGATTTTACTGATTTGATCTAAAGTCAAACTTTCATATAATTTCAGGCTTAACAAATTAATATAACCGGAAAAATTGCACTTTCTTAGATTAGACTTAAAGCCAATTTTCTTGTAAATTGTATATCAGTTGCGTGAGCATTGTACTGCTTAAGCCGAAAAACATGAATTTTACTGGTTTGAGCGAAAGTCAAATTATATTGTTATTGCAGGATTAACAAATTAGTATTACCGCAAAAGTTGCACTTTCTTAGTTTTAGACTTAAAGTCGATTTTCTTGTAAATTGTATATCAATTGCGGTAGCACTGTACTACTTAAGCCGCAAAACATCTATTTTACTGATTTGATCTAAAGTCAAACTTTCATATAATTTCAGGCTTAACAAATTAATATAACCGGAAAAAGTGCACTTTCTTAGATTAAGACTTTAAGCCGATTTTCTTGTAAATTGTATATCAGTTGCGTGAGCGCTGTACTGCTTAAGCCGTAAAACATCAATTTTACTGGTTTGAGCGAAAGTCAAATTATATTGTTATTGCAGAATTGACATAACCGAAAAAATTGCACTTATTTAGATTTAGACTTAAAGCCGATTTTCTTGTAAATTGTATATCAGTTGCGTGAGCATTGTACTGCTTAAGCCGAAAAACATGAATTTTACTGATTTGATCTAAAGTCAAACTTTCATATAATTTCAGGATTAACAAATTTAAATAACCGAAAAAATTGCAATTTCTTAGGTTTAAAATTTAAGTCCATTTTCTTGTAAATTGTATATCAATTGCGGTAGCACTGTACTGCTTAAGCCGCAAAACATCGATTTTACTGATTTGATCTAAGCCGAATTGCTTAAGCCGTAAAACATCAATTTTACTGGTTTGAGCGAAAGTCAAATTATATTGTTATTGCAGAATTGACATAACCGAAAAAATTGCACTTATTTAGATTTAGACTTAAAGCCGATTTTCTTGTAAATTGTATATCAGTTGCGTGAGCATTGTATTGCTTGAGCCGAAAAACATGAATTTTACTGATTTGATCTAAAGTCAAACTTTCATATAATTTCAGGATTAACAAATTTAAATAACCGAAAAAATTGCAATTTCTTAGGTTTAAAATTTAAGTCCATTTTCTTGTAAATTGTATATCAATTGCGGTAGCACTGTACTGCTTAAGCCGCAAAACATCGATTTTACTGATTTGATCTAAAGTCAAACTTTCATATAATTTCAGGATTAACAAATTAATATAACCGAAAAAATTGCACTTTCTTAGATTAGACTTAAAGCCGATTTTCTTGTAAATTGTATATCAGTTGCGTGAGCATTGTACTGCTTAAGCCGAAAAACATGAATTTTACTGATTTGAGCGAAAGTCAAATTATGTTGTTATTGCAGGATTAACAAATTAGTATTACCGCAAAAGTTGCACTTTCTTAGTTTTAGACTGAAAGTCGATTTTCTTGTAAATTGTATATCAGTTGCGGTAGCACTGTACTGCTTAAGCCGCAAAACATCCATTTTACTGATTTGATCTAAAGTCAAACTTTCATATAATTTCAGGCTTAACAAACTAATATAACCGGAAAAAGTGCACTTTCTTAGATTAAGACTTTAAGCCGATTTTCTTGTAAATTGTATATCAGTTGCGTGAGCGCTGTACTGCTTAAGCCGTAAAACATCAATTTTACTGGCTTGAGCGAAAGTCAAATTATATTGTTATTGCAGAATTGACATAACCGAAAAAATTGCACTTTTTTAGATTTAGACTTAAAGCCGATTTTCTTGTAAATTGTATGTTAATTACTTGAGCGCTGTACCGCTTAGGCCGAAAAACATTAATTTTACTGGTTTGAGCGAAAGTCAAATTATATTGTTATTGCAGAATTGACATATTCATATAACCGAAAAAATTGCACTTTCTTAGTTTCAGACTTAAAGTCGATTTTCTTGTAAATTGTATGTAAATTGCGTGAGCAATGTACTGCTTTAGCCGAAAAACATGAATTTTACTGATTTGAGCGAAAGTCAAATTATGCTGTTAATGCAGGATTAACAAATTAATATTACCGCAAAAGTTGCACTTTCTTAGTTGTAGACTTAAAGTCGATTTTCTTGTAAATTGTATGTCAATTGCGGTAGCACTGTACTGCTTAAGCCGCAAAACATCGATTTTACTGATTTGATCTAAAGTCAAACTTTCATATAGTTTCAGGATTAACAAATTAATATAACCGAAAAGAGTGCACTTTCTTAGATTAAGACTTAAAGGCGATTTTCTTGTAAATTGTATATCAGTTGCGCGAGCGCTGTACTGCTTAAGCCGAAAACCATCAATTTTACTGATTTGAACGAAAGTCAAATTATGTTGTTATTGCAGGATTAACATATTAATATTACCGCAAAAGTTGCACTTTTTAATTGTAGACTTAAAGTCGATTTTCTTGTAAATTCTATGTCAATTGCAGTAGCACTGAACTGCTTAAGCCGCAAAACATCGATTTTACTGATTTGATCTAAAGTCGAACTTTCATATAATTTCAGGATTAACAAATTAATATTACCGCAAAAGTTGCACTTTCTTAGTTTTAGACTTAAAGTCGATTTTCTTGTAAATTGTATGTCAATTGCGGTAGCACTGTACTGCTTAAGCCGCAAAACATCGATTTTACTGATTTGATCTAAAGTCAAACTTTCATATAATTTCAGGCTTAACAAATTAATATAGCCGGAAAAAGTGCACTTTCTTAGATTAAGACTTTAAGCCGATTTTCTTGTAAATTGTAAATCAGTTGCGTGAGCGCTGTACTGCTTAAGCCGTAAAACATCAATTTTACTGGTTTGAGCGAAAGTCAAATTATATTGTTATTGCAGAATTGACATAACCGAAAAAATTGCACTTTTTTAGATTTAGACTTAAAGCCGATTTTCTTGGAAATTGTATATCAGTTGCGTGAGCATTGTACTGCTTAAGCCGAAAAACATGAATTTTACTGATTTGATCTAAAGTCAAACTTTCATATAATTTCAGGATTAACAAATTAAAATAATCGAAAAAATTGCAATTTCTTAGGTTTAAAATTTAAGTCCATTTTCTTGTAAATTGTATATCAATTGCGGTAGCACTGTACTGCTTAAGCCGCAAAACATCGATTTTACTGATTTGATCTAAAGTCAAACTTTCATATAATTTCAGGATTAACAAATTAATATAACCGAAAAAATTGCACTTTCTTAGATTAGACTTAAAGCCGATTTTCTTGTAAATTTTATATCAATTGCGGTAGCACTGTACTGCTTAAGCCGCAAAACATCTATTTTACTGATTTGATCTAAAGTCAAACTTTCATATAATTTCAGGCTTAACAAATTAATATAGCCGAAAAAATTGCAATTTCTTAGGTTTAAAATTTAAGTCCATTTTCTTGTAAATTGTATATCAATTGCGGTAGCACTGTACTGCTTAAGCCGCAAAACATCGATTTTACTGATTTGATCTAAAGTCAAACTTTCATATAATTTCAGGATTAACAAATTAATATAACCGAAAAAATTGCACTTTCTTAGATTAAGACTTTAAGCCGATTTTCTTGTAAATTGTATATCAGTTGCGTGAGCGCTGTACTGCTTAAGCCGTAAAACATCAATTTTACTGGTTTGAGCGAAAGTCAAATTATATTGTTATTGCAGAATTGACATAACCGAAAAAATTGCACTTTTTTAGATTTAGACTTAAAGCCGATTTTCTTGTAAATTGTATATCAGTTGCGTGAGCATTGTACTGCTTAAGCCGAAAAACATGAATTTTACTGATTTGATCTAAAGTCAAACTTTCATATAATTTCAGGATTAACAAATTAAAATAACCGAAAAAATTGCAATTTCTTAGGTTTAAAATTTAAGTCCATTTTCTTGTAAATTGTATATCAATTGCGGTAGCACTGTACTGCTTAAGCCGCAAAACATCGATTTTACTGATTTGATCTAAAGTCAAACTTTCATATAATTTCAGGATTAACAAATTAATATAACCGAAAAAATTGCACTTTCTTAGATTAGACTTAAAGCCGATTTTCTTGTAAATTGTATATCAGTTGCGTGAGCATTGTACTGCTTAAGCCGAAAAACATGAATTTTACTGATTTGAGCGAAAGTCAAATTATGTTGTTATTGCAGGATTAACAAATTAGTATTACCGCAAAAGTTTCACTTTCTTAGTTTTAGACTTAAAGTCGATTTTCTTGTAAATTGTATATCAATTGCGGTAGCACTGTACTGCTTAAGCCGCAAAACATCCATTTTACTGATTTGATCTAAAGTCAAACTTTCATATAATTTCAGGCTTAACAAATTAATATCACCGGAAAAAGTGCACTTTCTTAGATTAAGACTTTAAGCCGATTTTCTTGTAAATTGTATATCAGTTGCGTGAGCGCTGTACTGCTTAAGCCGTAAAACATCAATTTTACTGGTTTGAGCGAAAGTCAAATTATATTGTTATTGCAGAATTGACATAACCGAAAAAATTGCACTTTTTTAGATTTAGACTTAAAGCCGATTTTCTTGTAAATTGTATGTTAATTACTTGAGCGCTGTACCGCTTAGGCCGAAAAACATTAATTTTACTGGTTTGAGCGAAAGTCAAATTATATTGTTATTGCAGAATTGACATATTCATATAACCGAAAAAATTGCACTTTCTTAGTTTCAGACTTAAAGTCTGTACTGCTTAAGCCGTAAAACATCAATTTTACTGGTTTGAGCGAAAGTCAAATTATATTGTTATTGCAGAATTGACATAACCGAAAAAATTGCACTTTTTTAGATTTAGACTTAAAGCCGATTTTCTTGTAAATTGTATGTTAATTACTTGAGCGCTGTACCGCTTAGGCCGAAAAACATTAATTTTACTGGTTTGAGCGAAAGTCAAATTATATTGTTATTGCAGAATTGACATATTCATATAACCGAAAAAATTGCACTTTCTTAGTTTCAGACTTAAAGTCTGTACTGCTTAAGCCGTAAAACATCAATTTTACTGGTTTGAGCGAAAGTCAAATTATATTGTTATTGCAGAATTGACATATTCATATATCTGAAAAAATTGCACTTTCTTAGTTTCAGACTTAAAGTCGATTTTCTTGTAAATTGTATGTAAATTGCGTGAGCACTGTACTGCTTTAGCCGAAAAACATGAATTTTACTGATTTGAGCGAAAGTCAAATTATGTTGTTATTGCAGGATTAACAAATTAATATTACCGCAAAAGTTGCACTTTCTTAGTTTTAGACTTAAAGTCCATTTTCTTGTAAATTGTATATCAATTGCGGTAGCACTGTACTGCTTAAGCCGCAAAACATCGATTTTACTGATTTGATCTAAAGTCAAACTTTCATATAATTTCAGGATTAACAAATTAATATAACCGAAAAAATTGCACTTTCTTAGATTAAGACTTTAAGCCGATTTTCTTGTAAATTGTATATCAGTTGCGTGAGCGCTGTACTGCTTAAGCCGTAAAACATCAATTTTACTGGTTTGAGCGAAAGTCAAATTATATTGTTATTGCAGAATTGACATAACCGAAAAAATTGCACTTTTTTAGATTTAGACTTAAAGCCGATTTTCTTGTAAATTGTATATCAGTTGCGTGAGCATTGTACTGCTTAAGCCGAAAAACATGAATTTTACTGATTTGATCTAAAGTCAAACTTTCATATAATTTCAGGATTAACAAATTAAAATAACCGAAAAAATTGCAATTTCTTAGGTTTAAAATTTAAGTCCATTTTCTTGTAAATTGTATATCAATTGCGGTAGCACTGTACTGCTTAAGCCGCAAAACATCGATTTTACTGATTTGATCTAAAGTCAAACTTTCATATAATTTCAGGATTAACAAATTAATATAACCGAAAAAATTGCACTTTCTTAGATTAGACTTAAAGCCGATTTTCTTGTAAATTGTATATCAGTTGCGTGAGCATTGTACTGCTTAAGCCGAAAAACATGAATTTTACTGATTTGAGCGAAAGTCAAATTATGTTGTTATTGCAGGATTAACAAATTAGTATTACCGCAAAAGTTTCACTTTCTTAGTTTTAGACTTAAAGTCGATTTTCTTGTAAATTGTATATCAATTGCGGTAGCACTGTACTGCTTAAGCCGCAAAACATCCATTTTACTGATTTGATCTAAAGTCAAACTTTCATATAATTTCAGGCTTAACAAATTAATATCACCGGAAAAAGTGCACTTTCTTAGATTAAGACTTTAAGCCGATTTTCTTGTAAATTGTATATCAGTTGCGTGAGCGCTGTACTGCTTAAGCCGTAAAACATCAATTTTACTGGTTTGAGCGAAAGTCAAATTATATTGTTATTGCAGAATTGACATAACCGAAAAAATTGCACTTTTTTAGATTTAGACTTAAAGCCGATTTTCTTGTAAATTGTATGTTAATTACTTGAGCGCTGTACCGCTTAGGCCGAAAAACATTAATTTTACTGGTTTGAGCGAAAGTCAAATTATATTGTTATTGCAGAATTGACATATTCATATAACCGAAAAAATTGCACTTTCTTAGTTTCAGACTTAAAGTCTGTACTGCTTAAGCCGTAAAACATCAATTTTACTGGTTTGAGCGAAAGTCAAATTATATTGTTATTGCAGAATTGACATAACCGAAAAAATTGCACTTTTTTAGATTTAGACTTAAAGCCGATTTTCTTGTAAATTGTATGTTAATTACTTGAGCGCTGTACCGCTTAGGCCGAAAAACATTAATTTTACTGGTTTGAGCGAAAGTCAAATTATATTGTTATTGCAGAATTGACATATTCATATAACCGAAAAAATTGCACTTTCTTAGTTTCAGACTTAAAGTCTGTACTGCTTAAGCCGTAAAACATCAATTTTACTGGTTTGAGCGAAAGTCAAATTATATTGTTATTGCAGAATTGACATATTCATATATCTGAAAAAATTGCACTTTCTTAGTTTCAGACTTAAAGTCGATTTTCTTGTAAATTGTATGTAAATTGCGTGAGCACTGTACTGCTTTAGCCGAAAAACATGAATTTTACTGATTTGAGCGAAAGTCAAATTATGTTGTTATTGCAGGATTAACAAATTAATATTACCGCAAAAGTTGCACTTTCTTAGTTGTAGACTTAAAGTCGATTTTCTTGTAAATTCTATGTCAATTGCGGTAGCACTGTACTGCTTAAGCCGCAAAACATCGATTTTACTGATTTGATCTAAAGTCAAACTTTCATATAATTTCAGGATTAACAAATTAATATAACCGAAAAGAGTGCACTTTCTTAGATTAAGACTTAAAGGCGATTTTCTTGTAAATTGTATATCAGTTGCGCGAGCGCTGTACTGCTTAAGCCGAAAACCATCAATTTTACTGGTTTGAGCGAAAGTCAAATTATATTGTTATTGCAGAATTGACATATTCATATAACCGAAAAAATTGCACTTTCTTAGTTTCAGACTTAAAGTCTGTACTGCTTAAGCCGTAAAACATTAATTTTACTGTTTTGAGCGAAAGTCAAATTATATTGTTATTGCAGAATTGACATATTCATATAACCGAAAAAATTGCACTTTCTTAGTTTCAGACTTAAAGTCGATTTTCTTGTAAATTGTATGTTAATTGCGTGAGCACTTCACTGCTTTAGCCGAAAAACATGAATTTTACTGATTTGAGCGAAAGTCAAATTATGTTGTTATTGCAGGATTAACAAATTAATATTACCGCAAAAGTTGCACTTTCTTAGTTTTAGACTTAAAGTCGATTTTCTTGTAAATTCTATGTCAATTGCGGTAGCACTGTACTGCTTAAGCCGCAAAACATCGATTTTACTGATTTGATCTAAAGTCAAACTTTCATATAATTTCAGGATTAACAAATTAATATAACCGAAAAGAGTGCACTTTCTTAGATTAAGACTTTAAGGCGATTTTCTTGTAAATTATTATTATTATTATTATTTATTTATTTCCCAATTAAATATACAGTTGAACTACATATTAAACCCTATAGAGACAAAAAACAATTGCCTGTTGATAGGGTAGGGAAAAGATAAACCTAGGCCTATCGTACATGTATAATATTACTATAAGTATATGAATATATGAATGTATAAATGTATAATGTCACTCCCTTTTGAGTGTTTTAAATAGTTTTTCATTTTTAGTTTCTTATAATTAAAACTTTATTTTAAATGACTCTGTGTATCCAATAACCACTGTTTCAATTTAAATTTATTCGGCTTATTTATAACATTGAGGTTCTTATATTCAGTCGGCATTAGATTGTAATATTTCAAAGCTACATAATACGAATTTTTACTATATATTGTTTTGTTGACTTTACACAGTTTTATATTTTTATGCCTTGATCTTCCCTCATAGTTGATATACAATATTTTACATGCATTATAGAAGTACAATAAACTATTTATTACAAAGGTTTGTTTAATGTTTAAAGGTGAATTTTGTCCTAAGTCAAGTTTTTTTAGTATTCTTTGTTGCATGGTCAAAAGTGGCTGAATTACATTTCTGTAAGCACCCCCCCACGCTATGATGCCATAGTTTATTATGCTTTCAAATAATGCATGGTATAACATTTTTAAGGTCTTACTTTCCATGATTTGTTTTAATTTATGAATTATAAATTCGAAATATCTGACTTTTTTAATTACTTCTTTTACATGCATATCCCATTTCATTAGGTAATCGATGTTTATTCCTAGATACTTATAACTGTTCACTCTTTTTATTTCTTTGTTGTTTATATTTAATATTAATTTATCTGGGATATTACGTTTGTTACCACAGAAAGTTATATATACTGTTTTATCAACGTTCAGAGATAGTTGATTATTTCTTAGCCATTTACAAATATTTGATAATCTAATATTCATCTTTGTTTTAACATCATCCCAGTTTTTATCAGTACATAATATAGCAGTGTCGTCCGCATATGAAATGATTGACCCTTTTTCTACATATTTAAATATATCATTAATATACAATACAAAAAATAGTGGACCTAAGATTGTACCTTGAGGCACACCTATTTTTAAATATTTATCACTACTTACACTATCTCTATATCTAGTTGCTTGAGTTCTTTCACTCAGATAATCTTTTATTAAGTCAAGTGCTATCCCTCTTATACCATACTTTTCTAATTTACCTAGTAGTATCTTGTGGTTCACTGTGTCGAACGCTTTGGCTAGGTCCTAGCTATTGCAGTTTTATTATTTTTATTAAAATTTTCATATATGTAGTTAGTAATATAAGAGTGAGCATCTGCTGTACTTTTGTTCTTTAGGAAACCGTATTGCTTATCTGAGAAAATATTGCACTTCTCCATGAAATCGTATATTCTTTTATGCATCAGCTTTTCGAACAGTTTAGCTATATTAGATATCAAAGAGATCGGTCTATAGTTACTAGGATTATCCTTTTTACCTGCTTTGAAAATCGGTACTATCAGCGCTGATTTCAGGGCTTTTGGCCAAATTCCTTTAGAAATACATAGATTAAAAATGTATTCGAGAGGCTGACTAACCCAGAGATCTAAGTTTTTTATTATCTTAGTACTAATCTCATCTCTTCCACCCGCTTTGTCTTTCATTTTATTTATAGCTTTTAAGATTTCATTCACAGTTATCGGTTGTATAAAAATCGATTTACTATTATGTGGAATGCTATTTGACGCATTGTTTATTATATTTTTATCTAACCCTATATTATTAGCTAATTTGATGCCTACTTCACTAAAAAATTCATTCAATGTATTTGCAATATCTTCCGTAGTCGTTACTATTTTATCGTTTACATTTAGACATTCAATTTTAGTCTCAGTTTTTTCATTTCTACCTAACTTTATATTTAAGTATTGCCACAGTTTTTTACTATTATGCATATTTGAGCTTATTAAATTTTTTTCATATTTTATTTTAGCACATTTAATGACGTTGTTTAGCATTTTACAATATTGATTATATTCTTTTTTAGTATTTACGTTATTCTTATCTAACTTCCATATATTATATAAAGTTTCTTTTTTATTACAAGATATAATTATACCCTTCGTTATCCAGTTTTTTCTTGGAATATCGTCTTTCTTTTTGTTTTTGCCGCTATTTTTTACTATAGCTTTATTTGTTAAATTCTTTATTTCATGTATCAATGTTTCCAAGGCTTGATTTGGATCCTGTATTTCTAATATATTTGTCAAATCAGTACTATGACTTAGTGTATTTAGTTTTTTATAATCTATAGTCTTCTTGTAATTAGTTTTTCTTTTTTCGCTTTTCCAATCTATTGATATCAGGATTGGATAATGGTCTGTAAAGATATTCGTATATGTATAAGATTTTATATTCATTATTGACGATTTAACAAATATATTGTCTATACAGGAGCCTTCCATGTTTTTAGAACTAGGTCTGGTAATTCCACTAAAGTAAGGAATATAACCTGCTTCTAATAGATTTGTTAAAAATGTAGTAGAATTATTATCAGATTTCAGTATATCAATATTAAAATCTCCAACTATACAGTGGTTTTTTATTTTTTTACTACGGACTAAATAATTGTAGAAATCTTTAATAAAATTTTCTTTTGTTATATCATGACTTCTGTATAATCCTGATATTTTAATATATGAATCGTTTACAGTTTTAATAGTAGTTGTTAGTATTTTACAGGATCCTATCTCCTCTGTCTTAGTTTCTTGCATCAGAGACGATTTTACGTAGATAACCACTCCATCGGCTTTGTTGATACTTCCTTTATTATAGTATGTTTTATACATGTCTATGTTATATAAATGATGGAACTCTAGATTCCATGTTTCAGAGCATACAATTACATCTGGTTTAATATCCATATTTTTAATCAACACTTCAACATTACTATGGTTAGATTTTAACCCTCTGACATTTAGGTGTATTATATGCATATCACTTGGCAACAATATTTTATTCAACTCTTGCACACTATTCACTTGTCTTTCTATATTATTTGCTCCTTTATATTCACTAAATTCTTCCATTTAAGTCGCTCAATAAAAATTATTTCCTGATTGCGCTTGAGGATAAAATAAGTACTTGACCCGGTATTTTACCTAGATATTTAGGTATTTTTGGTAAAGTAGGGTAATCTGTTTCTTTCATGAGTTTTTGAATTTTATGCTTGATATACTCACAGCCTGATGTACCATTTGGGTGATGATTTGTGCATTTGTTTTGCTTATACTTCTTATTATAGAAGTCACAATTTAGACATTTCAGTGTATTTGAATTACAGGCACTTGTTAGGTGGTCACCAGCACATTTTAGACACTTAGGTTCATTTTTGCATTTTTTGCTGTTGTGGTTGATCTGTCCACATTTGAAACATTGTAAATTGTATATCAGTTGCGCGAGCGCTGTACTGCTTAAGCCGAAAACCATCAATTTTACTGGTTTGAGCGAAAGTCAAATTATATTGTTATTGTAGAATTGACATAACCGAAAAAATTGCACTTTTTTAGATTTAGACTTAAAGCCGATTTTCTTGTAAATTGTATGTTAAATACTTGAGCGCTGTACCGCTTAGGCCGAAACACATCAATTTTACTGATTTGATCTAAAGTCAAACTTTCATTTAATTTCAGGATTAACAAATTAATATAACCGAAAAAGTGCACTTTCTTAGATTAGACTTAAAGCCGATTTTCTTGTAAATTTTATGTCAGTTGCGTGAGCAGTGTACTGCTTAAGCCGAAAAACATGAATTTTACTGATTTGAACGAAAGTCAAATTATGTTGTTATTGCAGGATTAACATATTAATATTACCGCAAAAGTTGCACTTTTTAATTGTAGACTTAAAGTCGATTTTCTTGTAAATTCTATGTCAATTGCAGTAGCACTGAACTGCTTAAGCCGCAAAACATCGATTTTACTGATTTGATCTAAAGTCAAACTTTCATATAATTTCAGGATTAACAAATTAATATAACCGAAAAAATTGCACTTTCTTAGATTAGACTTAAAGCCGATTTTCTTGTAAATTTTATGTCAGTTGCGTGAGCAGTGTACTGCTTAAGCCGAAAAACATGAATTTTACTGATTTGAACGAAAGTCAAATTATGTTGTTATTGCAGGATTAACATATTAATATTACCGCAAAAGTTGCACTTTTTAATTGTAGACTTAAAGTCGATTTTCTTGTAAATTCTATGTCAATTGCAGTAGCACTGAACTGCTTAAGCCGCAAAACATCGATTTTACTGATTTGATCTAAAGTCAAACTTTCATATAATTTCAGGATTAACAAATTAATATTACCGCAAAAGTTGCACTTTCTTAGTTTTAGACTTAAAGTCGATTTTCTTGTAAATTTTATATCAATTGCGGTAGCACTGTACTGCTTAAGCCGCAAAACATCGATTTTACTGATTTGATCTAAAGTCAAACTTTCATATAATTTCAGGATTAACAAATTAATATAACCGAAAAAATTGCACTTTCTTAGATTAGACTTAAAGCCGATTTTCTTGTAAATTTTATATCAATTGCGGTAGCACTGTACTGCTTAAGCCGCAAAACATCGATTTTACTGATTTGATCTAAAGTCAAACTTTCATATAATTTCAGGATTAACAAATTAATATAACCGAAAAAATTGCACTTTCTTAGATTAGACTTAAAGCCGATTTTCTTGTAAATTTTATATCAATTGCGGTAGCACTGTACTGCTTAAGCCGCAAAACATCGATTTTACTGATTTGATCTAAAGTCAAACTTTCATATAATTTCAGGATTAACAAATTAATATAACCGAAAAAATTGCACTTTCTTAGATTAGACTTAAAGCCGATTTTCTTGTAAATTTTATATCAATTGCGGTAGCACTGTACTGCTTAAGCCGCAAAACATCGATTTTACTGATTTGATCTAAAGTCAAACTTTCATATAATTTCAGGATTAACAAATTAATATAACCGAAAAAATTGCACTTTCTTAGATTAAGACTTTAAGCCGATTTTCTTGTAAATTGTATATCAGTTGCGTGAGCGCTGTACTGCTTAAGCCGTAAAACATCAATTTTACTGGTTTGAGCGAAAGTCAAATTATATTGTTATTGCAGAATTGACATAACCGAAAAAATTGCACTTTTTTAGATTTAGACTTAAAGCCGATTTTCTTGTAAATTGTATATCAGTTGCGTGAGCATTGTACTGCTTAAGCCGAAAAACATGAATTTTACTGATTTGATCTAAAGTCAAACTTTCATATAATTTCAGGATTAACAAATTAAAATAACCGAAAAAATTGCAATTTCTTAGGTTTAAAATTTAAGTCCATTTTCTTGTAAATTGTATATCAATTGCGGTAGCACTGTACTGCTTAAGCCGCAAAACATCGATTTTACTGATTTGATCTAAAGTCAAACTTTCATATAATTTCAGGATTAACAAATTAATATAACCGAAAAAATTGCACTTTCTTAGATTAGACTTAAAGCCGATTTTCTTGTAAATTGTATATCAGTTGCGTGAGCATTGTACTGCTTAAGCCGAAAAACATGAATTTTACTGATTTGAGCGAAAGTCAAATTATGTTGTTATTGCAGGATTAACAAATTAGTATTACCGCAAAAGTTTCACTTTCTTAGTTTTAGACTTAAAGTCGATTTTCTTGTAAATTGTATATCAATTGCGGTAGCACTGTACTGCTTAAGCCGCAAAACATCCATTTTACTGATTTGATCTAAAGTCAAACTTTCATATAATTTCAGGCTTAACAAATTAATATCACCGGAAAAAGTGCACTTTCTTAGATTAAGACTTTAAGCCGATTTTCTTGTAAATTGTATATCAGTTGCGTGAGCGCTGTACTGCTTAAGCCGTAAAACATCAATTTTACTGGTTTGAGCGAAAGTCAAATTATATTGTTATTGCAGAATTGACATAACCGAAAAAATTGCACTTTTTTAGATTTAGACTTAAAGCCGATTTTCTTGTAAATTGTATGTTAATTACTTGAGCGCTGTACCGCTTAGGCCGAAAAACATTAATTTTACTGGTTTGAGCGAAAGTCAAATTATATTGTTATTGCAGAATTGACATATTCATATAACCGAAAAAATTGCACTTTCTTAGTTTCAGACTTAAAGTCTGTACTGCTTAAGCCGTAAAACATCAATTTTACTGGTTTGAGCGAAAGTCAAATTATATTGTTGTTGCAGAATTGACATAACCGAAAAAATTGCACTTTTTTAGATTTAGACTTAAAGCCGATTTTCTTGTAAATTGTATGTTAATTACTTGAGCGCTGTACCGCTTAGGCCGAAAAACATTAATTTTATTGGTTTGAGCGAAAGTCAAATTATATTGTTATTGCAGAATTGACATATTCATATAACCGAAAAAATTGCACTTTCTTAGTTTCAGACTTAAAGTCGATTTTCTTGTAAATTGTATGTAAATTGCGTGAGCACTGTACTGCTTTAGCCGAAAAACATGAATTTTACTGATTTGAGCGAAAGTCAAATTATGTTGTTATTGCAGGATTAACAAATTAATATTACCGCAAAAGTTGCACTTTCTTAGTTGTAGACTTAAAGTCGATTTTCTTGTAAATTCTATGTCAATTGCGGTAGCACTGTACTGCTTAAGCCGCAAAACATCGATTTTACTGATTTGATCTAAAGTCAAACTTTCATATAATTTCAGGATTAACAAATTAATATAACCGAAAAGAGTGCACTTTCTTAGATTAAGACTTAAAGGCGATTTTCTTGTAAATTGTATATCAGTTGCGCGAGCGCTGTACTGCTTAAGCCGAAAACCATCAATTTTACTGGTTTGAGCGAAAGTCAAATTATATTGTTATTGCAGAATTGACATATTCATATAACCGAAAAAATTGCACTTTCTTAGTTTCAGACTTAAAGTCTGTACTGCTTAAGCCGTAAAACATTAATTTTACTGGTTTGAGCGAAAGTCAAATTATATTGTTATTGCAGAATTGACATATTCATATAACCGAAAAAATTGCACTTTCTTAGTTTCAGACTTAAAGTCGATTTTCTTGTAAATTGTATGTTAATTGCGTGAGCACTTCACTGCTTTAGCCGAAAAACATGAATTTTACTGATTTGAGCGAAAGTCAAATTATGTTGTTATTGCAGGATTAACAAATTAATATTACCGCAAAAGTTGCACTTTCTTAGTTTTAGACTTAAAGTCGATTTTCTTGTAAATTCTATGTCAATTGCGGTAGCACTGTACTGCTTTAGCCGCAAAACATCGATTTTACTGATTTGATCTAAAGTCAAACTTTCATATAATTTCAGGATTAACAAATTAATATAACCGAAAAGAGTGCACTTTCTTAGATTAAGACTTTAAGGCGATTTTCTTGTAAATTGTATATCAGTTGCGCGAGCGCTGTACTGCTTAAGCCGAAAACCATCAATTTTACTGGTTTGAGCGAAAGTCAAATTATATTGTTATTGTAGAATTGACATAACCGAAAAAATTGCACTTTTTTAGATTTAGACTTAAAGCCGATTTTCTTGTAAATTGTATGTTAAATACTTGAGCGCTGTACCGCTTAGGCCGAAACACATCAATTTTACTGATTTGATCTAAAGTCAAACTTTCATTTAATTTCAGGATTAACAAATTAATATAACCGAAAAAGTGCACTTTCTTAGATTAGACTTAAAGCCGATTTTCTTGTAAATTTTATGTCAGTTGCGTGAGCAGTGTACTGCTTAAGCCGAAAAACATGAATTTTACTGATTTGAACGAAAGTCAAATTATGTTGTTATTGCAGGATTAACATATTAATATTACCGCAAAAGTTGCACTTTTTAATTGTAGACTTAAAGTCGATTTTCTTGTAAATTCTATGTCAATTGCAGTAGCACTGAACTGCTTAAGCCGCAAAACATCGATTTTACTGATTTGATCTAAAGTCAAACTTTCATATAATTTCAGGATTAACAAATTAATATTACCGCAAAAGTTGCACTTTCTTAGTTTTAGACTTAAAGTCGATTTTCTTGTAAATTGTATGTCAATTGCGGTAGCACTGTACTGCTTAAGCCGCAAAACATCGATTTTACTGATTTGATCTAAAGTCAAACTTTCATATAATTTCAGGATTAACAAATTAATATAACCGAAAAAATTGCACTTTCTTAGATTAGACTTAAAGCCGATTTTCTTGTAAATTTTATATCAATTGCGGTAGCACTGTACTGCTTAAGCCGCAAAACATCTATTTTACTGATTTGATCTAAAGTCAAACTTTCATATAATTTCAGGCTTAACAAATTAATATAGCCGGAAAAAGTGCACTTTCTTAGATTAAGACTTTAAGCCGATTTTCTTGTAAATTGTATATCAGTTGCGTGAGCGCTGTACTGCTTAAGCCGTAAAACATCAATTTTACTGGTTTGAGCGAAAGTCAAATTATATTGTTATTGCAGAATTAACAAATTAGTATTACCGCAAAAGTTGCACTTTCTTAGTTTTAGACTTAAAGTCGATTTTCTTGTAAATTGTATATCAGTTGCGTGAGCATTGTACTGCTTAAGCCGAAAAACATGAATTTTACTGATTTGAGCGAAAGTCAAATTATGTTGTTATTGCAGGATTAACAAATTAGTATTACCGCAAAAGTTGCACTTTCTTAGTTTTAGACTTAAAGTCGATTTTCTTGTAAATTGTATGTAAATTGCGTGAGCACTGTACTGCTTTAGCCGAAAAACATGAATTTTACTGATTTGAGCGAAAGTCAAATTATGTTGTTATTGCAGGATTAACAAATTAATATTACCGCAAAAGTTGCACTTTCTTAGTTGTAGACTTAAAGTCGATTTTCTTGTAAATTGTATGTCAATTGCGGTAGCACTGTACTGCTTAAGCCGCAAAACATCGATTTTACTGATTTGATCTAAAGTCAAACTTTTATATAATTTCAGGATTAACAAATTTAAATAACCGAAAAAATTGCAATTTCTTAGGTTTAAAATTTAAGTCCATTTTCTTGTAAATTGTATATCAATTGCGGTAGCACTGTACTGCTTAGGCCGCAAAACATCGATTTTACTGATTTGATCTAAAGTCAAACTTTCATATAATTTCAGGATTAACAAATTAATATAACCGAAAAAATTGCACTTTCTTAGATTAGACTTAAAGCCGATTTTCTTGTAAATTGTATATCAGTTGCGTGAGCATTGTACTGCTTAAGCCGAAAAACATGAATTTTACTGATTTGAGCGAAAGTCAAATTATGTTGTTATTGCAGGATTAACAAATTAGTATTACCGCAAAAGTTGCACTTTCTTAGTTTTAGACTTAAAGTCGATTTTCTTGTAAATTGTATATCAATTGCGGTAGCACTGTACTGCTTAAGCCGCAAAACATCCATTTTACTGATTTGATCTAAAGTCAAACTTTCATATAATTTCAGGCTTAACAAATTAATATAACCGGAAAAAGTGCAGTTTCTTAGATTAAGACTTTAAGCCGATTTTCTTGTAAATTGTATATCAGTTGCGTGAGCGCTGTACTGCTTAAGCCGTAAAACATCAATTTTACTGGTTTGAGCGAAAGTCAAATTATATTGTTATTGCAGAATTGACATAACCGAAAAAATTGCACTTTTTTAGATTTAGACTTAATGCCGATTTTCTTGTAAATTGTATGTTAATTACTTGAGCGCTGTACCGCTTAGGCCGAAAAACATTAATTTTACTGGTTTGAGCGAAAGTCAAATTATATTGTTATTGCAGAATTAACATATTCATATAACCGAAAAAATTGCACTTTCTTAGTTTCAGACTTAAAGTCTGTACTGCTTAAGCCGTAAAACATCAATTTTACTGGTTTGAGCGAAAGTCAAATTATATTGTTATTGCAGAATTGACATAACCGAAAAAATTGCACTTTTTTAGATTTAGACTTAAAGCCGATTTTCTTGTAAATTGTATGTTAATTGCGGTAGCACTGTACTGCTTAAGCCGAAAAACATGAATTTTACTGATTTGAGCGAAAGTCAAATTATATTGTTATTGCAGGATTAACAAATTAATATTACCGAAAAAGTTGCACTTTCTTAGTTTTAGACTTAAAGTCGATTTTCTTGTAAATTTTATGTCAATTGCGGTAGCACTGTACTGCTTAAGCCGCAAAACATCGATTTTACTGATTTGATCTAAAGTCAAACTTTCATATAATTTCAGGATTAACAAATTAATATAACCAGAAAAATTGCACTTTCTTAGATTTAGACTTAAAGCCGATTTTCTTGTATATTGTATATCAGTTGCGTGAGCACTGTACTGCCTAAGCCGAAAAACATCAATTTTACTGGTTTGAGCGAAAGTCAAATTATATTGTTATTGCAGAATTGACATATTCATATAACCGAAAAAATTGCACTTTCTTAGTTTTAGACTTAAAGTCAATTTTCTTTTAAATTGTATGTCAATTGCATGAGCACTGTACCGCTTAAGCCGAAAAACATCAATTTTACTGGTTTGAGCGAAAGTCAAATTATATTGTTATTGCAGAATTGACATATTCATATAACTGAAAAAATTGCACTTTCTTAGTTTCAGACTTAAAGTCGATTTTCTTGTAAATTGTATGTAAATTGCGTGAGCACTGTACTGCTTTAGCCGAAAAACATGAATTTTACTGATTTGAGCGAAAGTCAAATTATGTTGTTATTGCAGGATTAACAAATTAATATTACCGCAAAAGTTGCACTTTCTTAGTTGTAGACTTAAAGTCGATTTTCTTGTAAATTCTATGTCAATTGCGGTAGCACTGTACTGCTTAAGCCGCAAAACATCGATTTTACTGATTTGATCTAAAGTCAAACTTTCATATAATTTCAGGATTAACAAATTAATATAACCGAAAAGAGTGCACTTTCTTAGATTAAGACTTAAAGGCGATTTTCTTGTAAATTGTATATCAGTTGCGCGAGCGCTGTACTGCTTAAACCGAAAACCATCAATTTTACTGGTTTGAGCGAAAGTCAAATTATATTGTTATTGCAGAATTGACATATTCATATAACCGAAAAAATTGCACTTTCTTAGTTTTAGACTTAAAGTCTGTACTGCTTAAGCCGTAAAACATTAATTTTACTGGTTTGAGCGAAAGTCAAATTATATTGTTATTGCAGAATTGACATATTCATATAACCGAAAAAATTGCACTTTCTTAGATTAGACTTAAAGCCGATTTTCTTGTAAATTTTATGTCAGTTGCGTGAGCAGTGTACTGCTTAAGCCGAAAAACATGAATTTTACTGATTTGAACGAAAGTCAAATTATGTTGTTATTGCAGGATTAACATATTAATATTACCGCAAAAGTTGCACTTTTTAATTGTAGACTTAAAGTCGATTTTCTTGTAAATTTTATGTCAGTTGCGTGAGCAGTGTACTGCTTAAGCCGCAAAACATCGATTTTACTGATTTGATCTAAAGTCAAACTTTCATATAATTTCAGGATTAACAAATTAATATTACCGCAAAAGTTGCACTTTCTTAGTTTTAGACTTAAAGTCGATTTTCTTGTAAATTGTATGTCAATTGCGGTAGCACTGTACTGCTTAAGCCGCAAAACATCGATTTTACTGATTTGATCTAAAGTCAAACTTTCATATAATTTCAGGATTAACAAATTAATATAACCGAAAAAATTGCACTTTCTTAGATTAGACTTAAAGCCGATTTTCTTGTAAATTTTATATCAATTGCGGTAGCACTGTACTGCTTAAGCCGCAAAACATCTATTTTACTGATTTGATCTAAAGTCAAACTTTCATATAATTTCAGGCTTAACAAATTAATATAGCCGGAAAAAGTGCACTTTCTTAGATTAAGACTTTAAGCCGATTTTCTTGTAAATTGTATATCAGTTGCGTGAGCGCTGTACTGCTTAAGCCGTAAAACATCAATTTTACTGGTTTGAGCGAAAGTCAAATTATATTGTTATTGCAGAATTAACAAATTAGTATTACCGCAAAAGTTGCACTTTCTTAGTTTTAGACTTAAAGTCGATTTTCTTGTAAATTGTATATCAGTTGCGTGAGCATTGTACTGCTTAAGCCGAAAAACATGAATTTTACTGATTTGAGCGAAAGTCAAATTATGTTGTTATTGCAGGATTAACAAATTAGTATTACCGCAAAAGTTGCACTTTCTTAGTTTTAGACTTAAAGTCGATTTTCTTGTAAATTGTATGTAAATTGCGTGAGCACTGTACTGCTTTAGCCGAAAAACATGAATTTTACTGATTTGAGCGAAAGTCAAATTATGTTGTTATTGCAGGATTAACAAATTAATATTACCGCAAAAGTTGCACTTTCTTAGTTGTAGACTTAAAGTCGATTTTCTTGTAAATTGTATGTCAATTGCGGTAGCACTGTACTGCTTAAGCCGCAAAACATCGATTTTACTGATTTGATCTAAAGTCAAACTTTTATATAATTTCAGGATTAACAAATTTAAATAACCGAAAAAATTGCAATTTCTTAGGTTTAAAATTTAAGTCCATTTTCTTGTAAATTGTATATCAATTGCGGTAGCACTGTACTGCTTAGGCCGCAAAACATCGATTTTACTGATTTGATCTAAAGTCAAACTTTCATATAATTTCAGGATTAACAAATTAATATAACCGAAAAAATTGCACTTTCTTAGATTAGACTTAAAGCCGATTTTCTTGTAAATTGTATATCAGTTGCGTGAGCATTGTACTGCTTAAGCCGAAAAACATGAATTTTACTGATTTGAGCGAAAGTCAAATTATGTTGTTATTGCAGGATTAACAAATTAGTATTACCGCAAAAGTTGCACTTTCTTAGTTTTAGACTTAAAGTCGATTTTCTTGTAAATTGTATATCAATTGCGGTAGCACTGTACTGCTTAAGCCGCAAAACATCCATTTTACTGATTTGATCTAAAGTCAAACTTTCATATAATTTCAGGCTTAACAAATTAATATAACCGGAAAAAGTGCACTTTCTTAGATTAAGACTTAAAGGCGATTTTCTTGTAAATTGTATATCAGTTGCGTGAGCGCTGTACTGCTTAAGCCGTAAAACATCAATTTTACTGGTTTGAGCGAAAGTCAAATTATATTGTTATTGCAGAATTGACATAACCGAAAAAATTGCACTTTTTTAGATTTAGACTTAATGCCGATTTTCTTGTAAATTGTATGTTAATTACTTGAGCGCTGTACCGCTTAGGCCGAAAAACATTAATTTTACTGGTTTGAGCGAAAGTCAAATTATATTGTTATTGCAGAATTGACATATTCATATAACCGAAAAAATTGCACTTTCTTAGTTTCAGACTTAAAGTCTGTACTGCTTAAGCCGTAAAACATCAATTTTACTGGTTTGAGCGAAAGTCAAATTATATTGTTATTGCAGAATTGACATAACCGAAAAAATTGCACTTTTTTAGATTTAGACTTAAAGCCGATTTTCTTGTAAATTGTATGTTAATTGCGGTAGCACTGTACTGCTTAAGCCGAAAAACATGAATTTTACTGATTTGAGCGAAAGTCAAATTATATTGTTATTGCAGGATTAACAAATTAATATTACCGAAAAAGTTGCACTTTCTTAGTTTTAGACTTAAAGTCGATTTTCTTGTAAATTTTATGTCAATTGCGGTAGCACTGTACTGCTTAAGCCGCAAAACATCAATTTTACTGGTTTGAGCGAAAGTCAAATTATATTGTTATTGCAGAATTGACATATTCATATAACCGAAAAAATTGCACTTTCTTAGTTTTAGACTTAAAGTCAATTTTCTTTTAAATTGTATGTCAATTGCATGAGCACTGTACCGCTTAAGCCGAAAAACATCAATTTTACTGGTTTGAGCGAAAGTCAAATTATATTGTTATTGCAGAATTGACATATTCATATAACTGAAAAAATTGCACTTTCTTAGTTTCAGACTTAAAGTCGATTTTCTTGTAAATTGTATGTAAATTGCGTGAGCACTGTACTGCTTTAGCCGAAAAACATGAATTTTACTGATTTGAGCGAAAGTCAAATTATGTTGTTATTGCAGGATTAACAAATTAATATTACCGCAAAAGTTGCACTTTCTTAGTTGTAGACTTAAAGTCGATTTTCTTGTAAATTCTATGTCAATTGCGGTAGCACTGTACTGCTTAAGCCGCAAAACATCGATTTTACTGATTTGATCTAAAGTCAAACTTTCATATAATTTCAGGATTAACAAATTAATATAACCAGAAAAATTGCACTTTCTTAGATTTAGACTTAAAGCCGATTTTCTTGTATATTGTATATCAGTTGCGTGAGCACTGTACTGCCTAAGCCGAAAAACATCAATTTTACTGGTTTGAGCGAAAGTCAAATTATATTGTTATTGCAGAATTGACATATTCATATAACCGAAAAAATTGCACTTTCTTAGTTTTAGACTTAAAGTCAATTTTCTTTTAAATTGTATGTCAATTGCATGAGCACTGTACCGCTTAAGCCGAAAAACATCAATTTTACTGGTTTGAGCGAAAGTCAAATTATATTGTTATTGCAGAATTGACATATTCATATAACTGAAAAAATTGCACTTTCTTAGTTTCAGACTTAAAGTCGATTTTCTTGTAAATTGTATGTAAATTGCGTGAGCACTGTACTGCTTTAGCCGAAAAACATGAATTTTACTGATTTGAGCGAAAGTCAAATTATGTTGTTATTGCAGGATTAACAAATTAATATTACCGCAAAAGTTGCACTTTCTTAGTTGTAGACTTAAAGTCGATTTTCTTGTAAATTCTATGTCAATTGCGGTAGCACTGTACTGCTTAAGCCGCAAAACATCGATTTTACTGATTTGATCTAAAGTCAAACTTTCATATAATTTCAGGATTAACAAATTAATATAACCGAAAAGAGTGCACTTTCTTAGATTAAGACTTAAAGGCGATTTTCTTGTAAATTGTATATCAGTTGTGCGAGCGCTGTACTGCTTAAACCGAAAACCATCAATTTTACTGGTTTGAGCGAAAGTCAAATTATATTGTTATTGCAGAATTGACATATTCATATAACCGAAAAAATTGCACTTTCTTAGTTTCAGACTTAAAGTCTGTACTGCTTAAGCCGTAAAACATTAATTTTACTGGTTTGAGCGAAAGTCAAATTATATTGTTATTGCAGAATTGACATATTCATATAACCGAAAAAATTGCACTTTCTTAGTTTCAGACTTAAAGTCAATTTTCTTTTAAATTGTATGTCAATTGCATGAGCACTGTACCGCTTAAGCCGAAAAACATCAATTTTACTGGTTTGAGCGAAAGTCAAATTATATTGTTATTGCAGAATTGACATATTCATATAACTGAAAAAATTGCACTTTCTTAGTTTCAGACTTAAAGTCGATTTTCTTGTAAATTGTATGTAAATTGCGTGAGCACTGTACTGCTTTAGCCGAAAAACATGAATTTTACTGATTTGAGCGAAAGTCAAATTATGTTGTTATTGCAGGATTAACAAATTAATATTACCGCAAAAGTTGCACTTTCTTAGTTGTAGACTTAAAGTCGATTTTCTTGTAAATTCTATGTCAATTGCGGTAGCACTGTACTGCTTAAGCCGCAAAACATCGATTTTACTGATTTGATCTAAAGTCAAACTTTCATATAATTTCAGGATTAACAAATTAATATAACCGAAAAGAGTGCACTTTCTTAGATTAAGACTTAAAGGCGATTTTCTTGTAAATTGTATATCAGTTGCGCGAGCGCTGTACTGCTTAAACCGAAAACCATCAATTTTACTGGTTTGAGCGAAAGTCAAATTATATTGTTATTGCAGAATTGACATATTCATATAACCGAAAAAATTGCACTTTCTTAGTTTTAGACTTAAAGTCTGTACTGCTTAAGCCGTAAAACATTAATTTTACTGGTTTGAGCGAAAGTCAAATTATATTGTTATTGCAGAATTGACATATTCATATAACCGAAAAAATTGCACTTTTTTAGATTTAGACTTAAAGCCGATTTTCTTGTAAATTGTATGTTAAATACTTGAGCGCTGTACCGCTTAGGCCGAAACACATCAATTTTACTGATTTGATCTAAAGTCAAACTTTAATTTAATTTCAGGATTAACAAATTAATATAACCGAAAAAATTGCACTTTCTTAGATTAGACTTAACGCCGATTTTCTTGTAAATTTTATGTCAGTTGCGTGAGCAGTGTACTGCTTAAGCCGAAAAACATGAATTTTACTGATTTGAACGAAAGTCAAATTATGTTGTTATTGCAGGATTAACATATTAATATTACTGCAAAAGTTGCACTTTTTAATTGTAGACTTAAAGTCGATTTTCTTGTAAATTCTATGTCAATTGCAGTAGCACTGAACTGCTTAAGCCGCAAAACATCGATTTTACTGATTTGATCTAAAGTCAAACTTTCATATAATTTCAGGATTAACAAATTAATATTACCGCAAAAGTTGCACTTTCTTAGTTTTAGACTTAAAGTCGATTTTCTTGTAAATTGTATGTCAATTGCGGTAGCACTGTACTGCTTAAGCCGCAAAACATCGATTTTACTGATTTGATCTAAAGTCAAACTTTCATATAATTTCAGGATTAACAAATTAATATAACTGAAAAAATTGCACTTTCTTAGATTAGACTTAAAGCCGATTTTCTTGTAAATTTTATATCAATTGCGGTAGCACTGTACTGCTTAAGCCGCAAAACATCTATTTTACTGATTTGATCTAAAGTCAAACTTTCATATAATTTCAGGCTTAACAAATTAATATAGCCGGAAAAAGTGCACTTTCTTAGATTAAGACTTTAAGCCGATTTTCTTGTAAATTGTATATCAGTTGCGTGAGCGCTGTACTGCTTAAGCCGTAAAACATCAATTTTACTGGTTTGAGCGAAAGTCAAATTATATTGTTATTGCAGAATTGACATAGCCGAAAAAATTGCACTTTTTTAGATTTAGACTTAAAGCCGATTTTCTTGTAAATTGTATATCAGTTGCGTGAGCATTGTACTGCTTAAGCCGAAAAACATGAATTTTACTGATTTGATCTAAAGTCAAACTTTCATATAATTTCAGGATTAACAAATTTAAATAACCGAAAAAATTGCAATTTCTTAGGTTTAAAATTTAAGTCCATTTTCTTGTAAATTGTATATCAATTGCGGTAGCACTGTACTGCTTAAGCCGCAAAACATCGATTTTACTGATTTGATCTAAAGTCAAACTTTCATATAATTTCAGGATTAACAAATTAATATAACCGAAAAAATTGCACTTTCTTAGATTAGACTTAAAGCCGATTTTCTTGTAAATTGTATATCAGTTGCGTGAGCATTGTACTGCTTAAGCCGAAAAACATGAATTTTACTGATTTGAGCGAAAGTCAAATTATGTTGTTATTGCAGGATTAACAAATTAGTATTACCGCAAAAGTTGCACTTTCTTAGTTTTAGACTTAAAGTCGATTTTCTTGTAAAATGTATATCAATTGCGGTAGCACTGTACTGCTTAAGCCGCAAAACATCCATTTTACTGATTTGATCTAAAGTCAAACTTTCATATAATTTCAGGCTTAACAAATTAATATAACCGGAAAAAGTGCACTTTCTTAGATTAAGACTTTAAGCCGATTTTCTTGTAAATTGTATATCAGTTGCGTGAGCGCTGTACTGCTTAAGCCGTAAAACATCAATTTTACTGGTTTGAGCGAAAGTCAAATTATATTGTTATTGCAGAATTGACATAACCGAAAAAATTGCACTTTTTTAGATTTAGACTTAAAGCCGATTTTCTTGTAAATTGTATGTTAATTACTTGAGCGCTGTACCGCTTAGGCCGAAAAACATTAATTTTACTGGTTTGAGCGAAAGTCAAATTATATTGTTATTGCAGAATTGACATATTCATATAACCGAAAAAATTGCACTTTCTTAGTTTCAGACTTAAAGTCTGTACTGCTTAAGCCGTAAAACATCAATTTTACTGGTTTGAGCGAAAGTCAAATTATATTGTTATTGCAGAATTGACATAACCGAAAAAATTGCACTTTTTTAGATTTAGACTTAAAGCCGATTTTCTTGTAAATTGTATGTTAATTACTTGAGCGCTGTACCGCTTAGGCCGAAAAACATTAATTTTACTGGTTTGAGCGAAAGTCAAATTATATTGTTATTGCAGAATTGACATATTCATATAACCGAAAAAATTGCACTTTCTTAGTTTCAGACTTGAAGTCTGTACTGCTTAAGCCGTAAAACATCAATTTTACTGGTTTGAGCGAAAGTCAAATTATATTGTTATTGCAGAATTGACATATTCATATAACCGAAAAAATTGCACATTCTTAGTTTCAGACTTAAAGTCGATTTTCTTGTAAATTGTATGTAAATTGCGTGAGCACTGTACTGCTTTAGCCGAAAAACATGAATTTTACTGATTTGAGCGAAAGTCAAATTATGTTGTTATTGCAGGATTAACAAATTAATATTACCGCAAAAGTTGCACTTTCTTAGTTGTAGACTTAAAGTCGATTTCCTTGTAAATTCTATGTCAATTGCGGTAGCACTGTACTGCTTAAGCCGCAAAACATCGATTTTACTGATTTGATCTAAAGTCAAACTTTCATATAATTTCAGGATTAACAAATTAATATAACCGAAAAGAGTGCACTTTCTTAGATTAAGACTTAAAGGCGATTTTCTTGTAAATTGTATATCAGTTGCGCGAGCGCTGTACTGCTTAAGCCGAAAACCATCAATTTTACTGGTTTGAGCGAAAGTCAAATTATATTGTTATTGCAGAATTGACATATTCATATAACCGAAAAAATTGCACTTTCTTAGTTTCAGACTTAAAGTCTGTACTGCTTAAGCCGTAAAACATTAATTTTACTGGTTTGAGCGAAAGTCAAATTATATTGTTATTGCAGAATTGACATATTCATATAACCGAAAAAATTGCACTTTCTTAGTTTCAGACTTAAAGTCGATTTTCTTGTAAATTGTATGTAAATTGCGTGAGCACTTTACTGCTTTAGCCGAAAAACATGAATTTTACTGATTTGAGCGAAAGTCAAATTATGTTGTTATTGCAGGATTAACAAATTAATATTACCGCAAAAGTTGCACTTTCTTAGTTGTAGACTTAAAGTCGATTTTCTTGTAAATTCTATGTCAATTGCGGTAGCACTGTACTGCTTAAGCCGCAAAACATCGATTTTACTGATTTGATCTAAAGTCAAACTTTCATATAATTTCAGGATTAACAAATTAATATAACCGAAAAGAGTGCACTTTCTTAGATTAAGACTTAAAGGCGATTTTTTTGTAAATTGTATATCAGTTGCGCGAGCGCTGTACTGCTTAAGCCGTAAAACATTAATTTTACTGGTTTGAGCGAAAGTCAAATTATATTGTTATTGCAGAATTGACATATTCATATAACCGAAAAAATTGCACATTCTTAGTTTCAGACTTAAAGTCGATTTTCTTGTAAATTGTATGTAAATTGCGTGAGCACTGTACTGCTTTAGCCGAAAAACATGAATTTTACTGATTTGAGCGAAAGTCAAATTATATTGTTATTGCAGGATTAACAAATTAATATTACCGCAAAAGTTGCACTTTCTTAGTTGTAGACTTAAAGTCGATTTCCTTGTAAATTCTATGTCAATTGCGGTAGCACTGTACTGCTTAAGCCGCAAAACATCGATTTTACTGATTTGATCTAAAGTCAAACTTTCATATAATTTCAGGATTAACAAATTAATATAACCGAAAAGAGTGCACTTTCTTAGATTAAGACTTAAAGGCGATTTTCTTGTAAATTGTATATCAGTTGCGCGAGCGCTGTACTGCTTAAGCCGAAAACCATCAATTCTACTGGTTTGAGCGAAAGTCAAATTATATTGTTATTGCAGAATTGACATATTCATATAACCGAAAAAATTGCACTTTCTTAGTTTCAGACTTAAAGTCTGTACTGCTTAAGCCGTAAAACATTAATTTTACTGGTTTGAGCGAAAGTCAAATTATATTGTTATTGCAGAATTGACATATTCATATAACCGAAAAAATTGCACTTTCTTAGTTTCAGACTTAAAGTCGATTTTCTTGTAAATTGTATGTAAATTTCGTGAGCACTTTACTGCTTTAGCCGAAAAACATGAATTTTACTGATTTGAGCGAAAGTCAAATTATGTTGTTATTGCAGGATTAACAAATTAATATTACCGCAAAAGTTGCACTTTCTTAGTTGTAGACTTAAAGTCGATTTTCTTGTAAATTCTATGTCAATTGCGGTAGCACTGTACTGCTTAAGCCGCAAAACATCGATTTTACTGATTTGATCTAAAGTCAAACTTTCATATAATTTCAGGATTAACAAATTAATATAACCGAAAAGAGTGCACTTTCTTAGATTAAGACTTAAAGGCGATTTTTTTGTAAATTGTATATCAGTTGCGCGAGCGCTGTACTGCTTAAGCCGAAAACCATCAATTTTACTGGTTTGAGCGAAAGTCAAATTATATTGTTATTGTAGAATTGACATAACCGAAAAAATTGCACTTTTTTAGATTTAGACTTAAAGCCGATTTTCTTGTAAATTGTATGTTAAATACTTGAGCGCTGTACCGCTTAGGCCGAAACACATCAATTTTACTGATTTGATATAAAGTCAAACTTTCATTTAATTTCAGGATTAACAAATTAATATAACCGAAAAAATTGCACTTTCTTAGATTAGACTTAAAGCCGATTTTCTTGTAAATTTTATGTCAGTTGCGTGAGCAGTGTACTGCTTAAGCCGAAAAACATGAATTTTACTGATTTGAACGAAAGTCAAATTATGTTGTTATTGCAGGATTAACATATTAATATTACCGCAAAAGTTGCACTTTTTAATTGTAGACTTAAAGTCGATTTTCTTGTAAATTCTATGTCAATTGCAGTAGCACTGAACTGCTTAAGCCGCAAAACATCGATTTTACTGATTTGATCTAAAGTCAAACTTTCATATAATTTCAGGATTAACAAATTAATATTACCGCAAAAGTTGCACTTTCTTAGTTTTAGACTTAAAGTCGATTTTCTTGTAAATTGTATGTCAATTGCGGTAGCACTGTACTGCTTAAGCCGCAAAACATCTATTTTACTGATTTGATCTAAAGTCAAACTTTCATATAATTTCAGGATTAACAAATTAATATTACCGCAAAAGTTGCACTTTCTTAGTTTTAGACTTAAAGTCGATTTTCTTGTAAATTCTATGTCAATTGCAGTAGCACTGAACTGCTTAAGCCGCAAAACATCGATTTTACTGATTTGATCTAAAGTCAAACTTTCATATAATTTCAGGATTAAAAAATTAATATAACCGAAAAAATTGCACTTTCTTAGATTAGACTTAAAGCCGATTTTCTTGTAAATTTTATATCAATTGCGGTAGCACTGTACCGCTTAAGCCGCAAAACATCTATTTTACTGATTTGATCTAAAGTCAAACTTTCATATAATTTCAGGCTTAACAAATTAATATAGCCGGAAAAAGTGCACTTTCTTAGATAAAGACTTTAAGCCGATTTTCTTGTAAATTGTATATCAGTTGCGTGAGCGCTGTACTGCTTAAGCCGTAAAACATCAATTTTACTGGTTTGAGCGAAAGTCAAATTATATTGTTATTGCAGAATTGACATAACCGAAAAAATTGCACTTTTTTAGATTTAGACTTAAAGCCGATTTTCTTGTAAATTGTATATCAGTTGCGTGAGCATTGTACTGCTTAAGCCGAAAAACATGAATTTTACTGATTTGATCTAAAGTCAAACTTTCATATAATTTCAGGATTAACAAATTAAAATAACCGAAAAAATTGCAATTTCTTAGGTTTAAAATTTAAGTCCATTTTCTTGTAAATTGTATATCAATTGCGGTAGCACTGTACTGCTTAAGCCGCAAAACATCGATTTTACTGATTTGATCTAAAGTCAAACTTTCATATAATTTCAGGATTAACAAATTAATATAACCGAAAAAATTGCACTTTCTTAGATTAGACTTAAAGCCGATTTTCTTGTAAATTGTATATCAGTTGCGTGAGCATTGTACTGCTTAAGCCGAAAAACATGAATTTTACTGATTTGAGCGAAAGTCAAATTATGTTGTTATTGCAGGATTAACAAATTAGTATTACCGCAAAAGTTGCACTTTCTTAGTTTTAGACTTAAAGTCGATTTTCTTGTAAATTGTATATCAATTGCGGTAGCACTGTACTGCTTAAGCCGCAAAACATCCATTTTACTGATTTGATCTAAAGTCAAACTTTCATATAATTTCAGGCTTAACAAATTAATATAACCGGAAAAAGTGCACTTTCTTAGATTAAGACTTTAAGCCGATTTTCTTGTAAATTGTATATCAGTTGCGTGAGCGCTGTACTGCTTAAGCCGAAAAACATCAATTTTACTGGTTTGAGCGAAAGTCAAATTATATTGTTATTGTAGAATTGACATAACCGAAAAAATTGCACTTTTTTAGATTTAGACTTAAAGCCGATTTTCTTGTAAATTGTATGTTAAATACTTGAGCGCTGTACCGCTTAGGCCGAAACACATCAATTTTACTGATTTGATCTAAAGTCAAACTTTCATATAATTTCAGGATTAACAAATTAATATAACCGAAAAAATTGCACTTTCTTAGATTAGACTTAAAGCCGATTTTCTTGTAAATTTTATATCAATTGCGGTAGCACTGTATTGCTTAAGCCGCAAAACATCTATTTTACTGATTTGATCTAAAGTCAAACTTTCATATAATTTCAGGCTTAACAAATTAATATAGCCGGAAAAAGTGCACTTTCTTAGATTAAGACTTTAAGCCGATTTTCTTGTAAATTGTATATCAGTTGCGTGAGCGCTGTACTGCTTAAGCCGTAAAACATCAATTTTACTGGTTTGAGCGAAAGTCAAATTATATTGTTATTGCAGAATTGACATAACCGAAAAAATTGCACTTTTTTAGATTTAGACTTAAAGCCGATTTTCTTGTAAATTGTATATCAGTTGCGTGAGCATTGTACTGCTTAAGCCGAAAAACATGAATTTTACTGATTTGATCTAAAGTCAAACTTTCATATAATTTCAGGATTAACAAATTAATATAACCGAAAAAATTGCACTTTCTTAGATTAGACTTAAAGCCGATTTTCTTGTAAATTTTATATCAATTGCGGTAGCACTGTACTGCTTAAGCCGCAAAACATCGATTTTACTGATTTGATCTAAAGTCAAACTTTCATATAATTTCAGGATTAACAAATTAATATAACCGAAAAAATTGCACTTTCTTAGATTAGACTTAAAGCCGATTTTCTTGTAAATTTTATATCAATTGCGGTAGCACTGTACTGCTTAAGCCGTAAAACATCAATTTTACTGGTTTGAGCGAAAGTCAAATTATATTGTTATTGCAGAATTGACATAACCGAAAAAATTGCACTTTTTTAGATTTAGACTTAAAGCCGATTTTCTTGTAAATTGTATATCAGTTGCGTGAGCATTGTACTGCTTAAGCCGAAAAACATGAATTTTACTGGTTTGAGCGAAAGTCAAATTATATTGTTATTGCAGAATTGACATAACCGAAAAAATTGCACTTTTTTAGATTTAGACTTAAAGCCGATTTTCTTGTAAATTGTATGTTAAATACTTGAGCGCTGTACCGCTTAGGCCGAAACACATCAATTTTACTGATTTGATCTAAAGTCAAACTTTCATTTAATTTCAGGATTAACAAATTAATATAACCGAAAAAATTGCACTTTCTTAGATTAGACTTAAAGCCGATTTTCTTGTAAATTTTATGTCAGTTGCGTGAGCAGTGTACTGCTTAAGCCGAAAAACATGAATTTTACTGATTTGAGCGAAAGGCAAATTATGTTGTTATTGCAGGATTAACAAATTAATATTACCGCAAAAGTTGCACTTTCTTAGTTGTAGACTTAAAGTCGATTTTCTTGTAAATTGTATGTCAATTGCGGTAGCACTGTACTGCTTAAGCCGCAAAACATCGATTTTACTGATTTGATCTAAAGTCAAACTTTCATATAATTTCAGGATTAACAAATTAATATAACCGAAAAAATTGCACTTTCTTAGATTAGACTTAAAGCCGATTTTCTTGTAAATTTTATATCAATTGCGGTAGCACTGTACTGCTTAAGCCGCAAAACATCTATTTTACTGATTTGATCTAAAGTCAAACTTTCATATAATTTCAGGCTTAACAAATTAATATAGCCGGAAAAAGTGCACTTTCTTAGATTAAGACTTTAAGCCGATTTTCTTGTAAATTGTATATCAGTTGCGTGAGCGCTGTACTGCTTAAGCCGTAAAACATCAATTTTACTGGTTTGAGCGAAAGTCAAATTATATTGTTATTGCAGAATTGACATAACCGAAAAAATTGCACTTTTTTAGATTTAGACTTAAAGCCGATTTTCTTGTAAATTGTATATCAGTTGCGTGAGCATTGTACTGCTTAAGCCGAAAAACATGAATTTTACTGATTTGATCTAAAGTCAAACTTTCATATAATTTCAGGATTAACAAATTTAAATAACCGAAAAAATTGCAATTTCTTAGGTTTAAATTTAAGTCCATTTTCTTGTAAATTGTATATCAATTGCGGTAGCACTGTACTGCTTAAGCCGCAAAACATCGATTTTACTGATTTGATCTAAAGTCAAACTTTCATATAATTTCAGGATTAACAAATTAATATAACCGAAAAAATTGCACTTTCTTAGATTAGACTTAAAGCCGATTTTCTTGTAAATTGTATATCAGTTGCGTGAGCATTGTACTGCTTAAGCCGAAAAACATGAATTTTACTGATTTGAGCGAAAGTCAAATTATGTTGTTATTGCAGGATTAACAAATTAGTATTACCGCAAAAGTTGCACTTTCTTAGTTTTAGACTTAAAGTCGATTTTCTTGTAAATTGTATATCAATTGCGGTAGCACTGTACTGCTTAAGCCGCAAAACATCCATTTTACTGATTTGATCTAAAGTCAAACTTTCATATAATTTCAGGCTTAACAAATTAATATAACCGGAAAAAGTGCACTTTCTTAGATTAAGACTTTAAGCCGATTTTCTTGTAAATTGTATATCAGTTGCGTGAGCGCTGTACTGCTTAAGCCGTAAAACATCAATTTTACTGGTTTGAGCGAAAGTCAAATTATATTGTTATTGCAGAATTGACATAACCGAAAAAATTGCACTTTTTTAGATTTAGACTTAAAGCCGATTTTCTTGTAAATTGTATGTTAATTACTTGAGCGCTGTACCGCTTAGGCCGAAAAACATTAATTTTACTGGTTTGAGCGAAAGTCAAATTATATTGTTATTGCAGAATTGACATATTCATATAACCGAAAAAATTGCACTTTCTTAGTTTCAGACTTAAAGTCTGTACTGCTTAAGCCGTAAAACATCAATTTTACTGGTTTGAGCGAAAGTCAAATTATTATGTTATTGCAGAATTGACATATTCATATAACCGAAAAAATTGCACTTTCTTAGTTTCAGACTTAAAGTCGATTTTCTTGTAAATTGTATGTAAATTGCGTGAGCACTGTACTGCTTTAGCCGAAAAACATGAATTTTACTGATTTGAGCGAAAGTCAAATTATGTTGTTATTGCAGGATTAACAAATTAATATTACCGCAAAAGTTGCACTTTCTTAGTTGTAGACTTAAAGTCGATTTCCTTGTAAATTCTATGTCAATTGCGGTAGCACTGTACTGCTTAAGCCGCAAAACATCGATTTTACTGATTTGATCTAAAGTCAAACTTTCATATAATTTCAGGATTAACAAATTAATATAACCGAAAAGAGTGCACTTTCTTAGATTAAGACTTAAAGGCGATTTTCTTGTAAATTGTATATCAGTTGCGCGAGCGCTGTACTGCTTAAGCCGAAAACCATCAATTTTACTGGTTTGAGCGAAAGTCAAATTATATTGTTATTGCAGAATTGACATATTCATATAACCGAAAAAAGTGCACTTTCTTAGTTTCAGACTTAAAGTCTGTACTGCTTAAGCCGAAAACCATCAATTTTACTGGTTTGAGCGAAAGTCAAATTATATTGTTATTGTAGAATTGACATAACCGAAAAAATTGCACTTTTTTAGATTTAGACTTAAAGCCGATTTTCTTGTAAATTGTATGTTAAATACTTGAGCGCTGTACCGCTTAGGCCGAAACACATCAATTTTACTGATTTGATCTAAAGTCAAACTTTCATTTAATTTCAGGATTAACAAATTAATATAACCGAAAAGAGTGCACTTTCTTAGATTAAGACTTAAAGGCGATTTTCTTGTAAATTGTATATCAGTTGCGCGAGCGCTGTACTGCTTAAGCCGAAAACCATCAATTTTACTGGTTTGAGCGAAAGTCAAATTATATTGTTATTGCAGAATTGACATATTCATATAACCGAAAAAAGTGCACTTTCTTAGTTTCAGACTTAAAGTCTGTACTGCTTAAGCCGAAAACCATCAATTTTACTGGTTTGAGCGAAAGTCAAATTATATTGTTATTGTAGAATTGACATAACCGAAAAAATTGCACTTTTTTAGATTTAGACTTAAAGCCGATTTTCTTGTTAATTGTATGTTAAATACTTGAGCGCTGTACCGCTTAGGCCGAAACACATCAATTTTACTGGTTTGAGCGAAAGTCAAATTATATTGTTATTGCAGAATTGACATATTCATATAACCGAAAAAATTGCACTTTCTTAGTTTCAGACTTAAAGTCTGTACTGCTTAAGCCGAAAACCATCAATTTTACTGGTTTGAGCGAAAGTCAAATTATATTGTTATTGTAGAATTGACATAACCGAAAAAATTGCACTTTTTTAGATTTAGACTTAAAGCCGATTTTCTTGTAAATTGTATGTTAAATACTTGAGCGCTGTACCGCTTAGGCCGAAACACATCAATTTTACTGATATGATCTAAAGTCAAACTTTCATTTAATTTCAGGATTAACAAATTAATATAACCGAAAAAATTGCACTTTCTTAGATTAAGACTTAAAGGCGATTTTCTTGTAAATTTTATGTCAATTGCGGTAGCGCTGTACTGCTTAAGCCGAAAACCATCAATTTTACTGGTTTGAGCGAAAGTCAAATTATATTGTTATTGCAGAATTGACATATTCATATAACCGAAAAAAGTGCACTTTCTTAGTTTCAGACTTAAAGTCTGTACTGCTTAAGCCGTAAAACATTAATTTTACTGGTTTGAGCGAAAGTCAAATTATATTGTTATTGCAGAATTGACATATTCATATAACCGAAAAAATTGCACTTTCTTAGTTTTAGACTTAAAGTCGATTTTCTTGTAAATTTTATGTCAGTTGCGTGAGCAGTGTACTGCTTAAGCCGAAAAACATGAATTTTACTGATTTGAACGAAAGTCAAATTATGTTGTTATTGCAGGATTAACATATTAATATTACCGCAAAAGTTGCACTTTTTAATTGTAGACTTAAAGTCGATTTTCTTGTAAATTCTATGTCAATTGCAGTAGCACTGAACTGCTTAAGCCGCAAAACATCGATTTTACTGATTTGATCTAAAGTCAAACTTTAATATAATTTCAGGATTAACAAATTAATATTACCGCAAAAGTTGCACTTTCTTAGTTTTAGACTTAAAGTCGATTTTCTTGTAAATTGTATGTCAATTGCGGTAGCACTGTACTGCTTAAGCCGCAAAACATCGATTTTACTGATTTGATCTAAAGTCAAACTTTCATATAATTTCAGGATTAACAAATTAATATAACCGAAAAAATTGCACTTTCTTAGATTAGACTTAAAGCCGATTTTCTTGTAAATTTTATATCAATTGCGGTAGCACTGTACTGCTTAAGCCGCAAAACATCTATTTTACTGATTTGATCTAAAGTCAAACTTTCATATAATTTCAGGCTTAACAAATTAATATAGCCAGAAAAAGTGCACTTTCTTAGATTAAGACTTTAAGCCGATTTTCTTGTAAATTTTATGTCAATTGCGGTAGCGCTGTACTGCTTAAGCCGAAAACCATCAATTTTACTGGTTTGAGCGAAAGTCAAATTATATTGTTATTGCAGAATTGACATATTCATATAACCGAAAAAAGTGCACTTTCTTAGTTTCAGACTTAAAGTCTGTACTGCTTAAGCCGTAAAACATCAATTTTACTGGTTTGAGCGAAAGTCAAATTATTATGTTATTGCAGAATTGACATATTCATATAACCGAAAAAATTGCACTTTCTTAGTTTCAGACTTAAAGTCGATTTTCTTGTAAATTGTATGTAAATTGCGTGAGCACTGTACTGCTTTAGCCGAAAAACATGAATTTTACTGATTTGAGCGAAAGTCAAATTATGTTGTTATTGCAGGATTAACATATTAATATTACCGCAAAAGTTGCACTTTTTAATTGTAGACTTAAAGTCGATTTTCTTGTAAATTCTATGTCAATTGCGGTAGCACTGTACTGCTTAAGCCGCAAAACATCGATTTTACTGATTTGATCTAAAGTCAAACTTTCATATAATTTCAGGATTAACAAATTAATATAACCGAAAAAATTGCACTTTCTTAGATTAGACTTAAAGCCGATTTTCTTGTAAATTTTATATCAATTGCGGTAGCACTGTACTGCTTAAGCCGCAAAACATCCATTTTACTGATTTGATCTAAAGTCAAACTTTCATATAATTTCAGGCTTAACAAATTAATATAACCGGAAAAAGTGCACTTTCTTAGATTAAGACTTTAAGCCGATTTTCTTGTAAACTGTATATCAGTTGCGTGAGCGCTGTACTGCTTAAGCCGTAAAACATCAATTTTACTGGTTTGAGCGAAAGTCAAATTATATTGTTATTGCAGGATTAACATATTAATATTACCGCAAAAGTTGCACTTTTTAATTGTAGACTTAAAGTCGATTTTCTTGTAAATTCTATGTCAATTGCAGTAGCACTGAACTGCTTAAGCCGCAAAACATCGATTTTACTGATTTGATCTAAAGTCAAACTTTAATATAATTTCAGGATTAACAAATTAATATTACCGCAAAAGTTGCACTTTCTTAGTTTTAGACTTAAAGTCGATTTTCTTGTAAATTGTATGTCAATTGCGGTAGCACTGTACTGCTTAAGCCGCAAAACATCGATTTTACTGATTTGATCTAAAGTCAAACTTTCATATAATTTCAGGATTAACAAATTAATATAACCGAAAAAATTGCACTTTCTTAGATTAGACTTAAAGCCGATTTTCTTGTAAATTTTATATCAATTGCGGTAGCACTGTACTGCTTAAGCCGCAAAACATCTATTTTACTGATTTGATCTAAAGTCAAACTTTCATATAATTTCAGGCTTAACAAATTAATATAGCCAGAAAAAGTGCACTTTCTTAGATTAAGACTTTAAGCCGATTTTCTTGTAAATTGTATATCAGTTGCGTGAGCGCTGTACTGCTTAAGCCGTAAAACATCAATTTTACTGGTTTGAGCGAAAGTCAAATTATATTGTTATTGCAGAATTGACATAACCGAAAAAATTGCACTTTTTTAGATTTAGACTTAAAGCCGATTTTCTTGTAAATTGTATATCAGTTGCGTGAGCATTGTACTGCTTAAGCCGAAAAACATGAATTTTACTGATTTGATCTAAAGTCAAACTTTCATATAATTTCAGGCTTAACAAATTAATATAACCGGAAAAAGTGCACTTTCTTAGATTAAGACTTTAAGCCGATTTTCTTGTAAATTGTATATCAGTTGCGTGAGCGCTGTACTGCTTAAGCCGTAAAACATCAATTTTACTGGTTTGAGCGAAAGTCAAATTATATTGTTATTGCAGAATTGACATAACCGAAAAAATTGCACTTTTTTAGATTTAGACTTAAAGCCGATTTTCTTGTAAATTGTATGTTAATTACTTGAGCGCTGTACCGCTTAGGCCGAAAAACATTAATTTTACTGGTTTGAGCGAAAGTCAAATTATATTGTTATTGCAGAATTGACATATTCATATAACCGAAAAAATTGCACTTTCTTAGTTTCAGACTTAAAGTCTGTACTGCTTAAGCCGTAAAACATCAATTTTACTGGTTTGAGCGAAAGTCAAATTATATTGTTATTGCAGAATTGACATAACCGAAAAAATTGCACTTTTTTAGATTTAGACTTAAAGCCGATATTCTTGTAAATTGTATGTTAATTACTTGAGCGCTGTACCGCTTAGGCCGAAAAACATTAATTTTACTGGTTTGAGCGAAAGTCAAATTATATTGTTATTGCAGAATTGACATATTCATATAACCGAAAAAATTGCACTTTCTTAGTTTCAGACTTAAAGTCTGTACTGCTTAAGCCGTAAAACATCAATTTTACTGGTTTGAGCGAAAGTCAAATTATATTGTTATTGCAGAATTGACATATTCATATAACCGAAAAAATTGCACATTCTTAGTTTCAGACTTAAAGTCGATTTTCTTGTAAATTGTATGTAAATTGCGTGAGCACTGTACTGCTTTAGCCGAAAAACATGAATTTTACTGATTTGAGCGAAAGTCAAATTATGTTGTTATTGCAGGATTAACAAATTAATATTACCGCAAAAGTTGCACTTTCTTAGTTGTAGACTTAAAGTCGATTTCCTTGTAAATTCTATGTCAATTGCGGTAGCACTGTACTGCTTAAGCCGCAAAACATCGATTTTACTGATTTGATCTAAAGTCAAACTTTCATATAATTTCAGGATTAACAAATTAATATAACCGAAAAGAGTGCACTTTTTTAGATTAGACTTAAAGGCGATTTTCTTGTAAATTGTATATCAGTTGCGCGAGCGCTGTACTGCTTTAGCCGAAAAACATGAATTTTACTGATTTGAGCGAAAGTCAAATTATGTTGTTATTGCAGGATTAACAAATTAATATTACCGCAAAAGTTGCACTTTCTTAGTTGTAGACTTAAAGTCGATTTTCTTGTAAATTCTATGTCAATTGCAGTAGCACTGAACTGCTTAAGCCGCAAAACATCGATTTTACTGATTTGATCTAAAGTCAAACTTTAATATAATTTCAGGATTAACAAATTAATATTACCGCAAAAGTTGCACTTTCTTAGTTTTAGACTTAAAGTCGATTTTCTTGTAAATTGTATGTCAATTGCGGTAGCACTGTACTGCTTAAGCCGCAAAACATCGATTTTACTGATTTGATCTAAAGTCAAACTTTCATATAATTTCAGGATTAACAAATTAATATAACCGAAAAAATTGCACTTTCTTAGATTAGACTTAAAGCCGATTTTCTTGTAAATTTTATATCAATTGCGGTAGCACTGTACTGCTTAAGCCGCAAAACATCCATTTTACTGATTTGATCTAAAGTCAAACTTTCATATAATTTCAGGCTTAACAAATTAATATAACCGGAAAAAGTGCACTTTCTTAGATTAAGACTTTAAGCCGATTTTCTTGTAAATTGTATATCAGTTGCGTGAGCGCTGTACTGCTTAAGCCGTAAAACATCAATTTTACTGGTTTGAGCGAAAGTCAAATTATATTGTTATTGCAGAATTGACATAACCGAAAAAATTGCACTTTTTTAGATTTAGACTTAAAGCCGATTTTCTTGTAAATTGTATGTTAATTACTTGAGCGCTGTACCGCTTAGGCCGAAAAACATTAATTTTACTGGTTTGAGCGAAAGTCAAATTATATTGTTATTGCAGAATTGACATATTCATATAACCGAAAAAATTGCACTTTCTTAGTTTCAGACTTAAAGTCTGTACTGCTTAAGCCGTAAAACATCAATTTTACTGGTTTGAGCGAAAGTCAAATTATTATGTTATTGCAGAATTGACATATTCATATAACCGAAAAAATTGCACTTTCTTAGTTTCAGACTTAAAGTCGATTTTCTTGTAAATTGTATGTAAATTGCGTGAGCACTGTACTGCTTTAGCCGAAAAACATGAATTTTACTGATTTGAGCGAAAGTCAAATTATGTTGTTATTGCAGGATTAACAAATTAATATTACCGCAAAAGTTGCACTTTCTTAGTTGTAGACTTAAAGTCGATTTCCTTGTAAATTCTATGTCAATTGCGGTAGCACTGTACTGCTTAAGCCGCAAAACATCGATTTTACTGATTTGATCTAAAGTCAAACTTTCATATAATTTCAGGATTAACAAATTAATATAACCGAAAAGAGTGCACTTTCTTAGATTAAGACTTAAAGGCGATTTTCTTGTAAATTGTATATCAGTTGCGCGAGCGCTGTACTGCTTAAGCCGAAAACCATCAATTTTACTGGTTTGAGCGAAAGTCAAATTATATTGTTATTGCAGAATTGACATATTCATATAACCGAAAAAAGTGCACTTTCTTAGTTTCAGACTTAAAGTCTGTACTGCTTAAGCCGAAAACCATCAATTTTACTGGTTTGAGCGAAAGTCAAATTATATTGTTATTGTAGAATTGACATAACCGAAAAAATTGCACTTTTTTAGATTTAGACTTAAAGCCGATTTTCTTGTAAATTGTATGTTAAATACTTGAGCGCTGTACCGCTTAGGCCGAAACACATCAATTTTACTGATTTGATCTAAAGTCAAACTTTCATTTAATTTCAGGATTAACAAATTAATATAACCGAAAAGAGTGCACTTTCTTAGATTAAGACTTAAAGGCGATTTTCTTGTAAATTGTATATCAGTTGCGCGAGCGCTGTACTGCTTAAGCCGAAAACCATCAATTTTACTGGTTTGAGCGAAAGTCAAATTATATTGTTATTGCAGAATTGACATATTCATATAACCGAAAAAAGTGCACTTTCTTAGTTTCAGACTTAAAGTCTGTACTGCTTAAGCCGAAAACCATCAATTTTACTGGTTTGAGCGAAAGTCAAATTATATTGTTATTGTAGAATTGACATAACCGAAAAAATTGCACTTTTTTAGATTTAGACTTAAAGCCGATTTTCTTGTTAATTGTATGTTAAATACTTGAGCGCTGTACCGCTTAGGCCGAAACACATCAATTTTACTGGTTTGAGCGAAAGTCAAATTATATTGTTATTGCAGAATTGACATATTCATATAACCGAAAAAATTGCACTTTCTTAGTTTCAGACTTAAAGTCTGTACTGCTTAAGCCGAAAACCATCAATTTTACTGGTTTGAGCGAAAGTCAAATTATATTGTTATTGTAGAATTGACATAACCGAAAAAATTGCACTTTTTTAGATTTAGACTTAAAGCCGATTTTCTTGTAAATTGTATGTTAAATACTTGAGCGCTGTACCGCTTAGGCCGAAACACATCAATTTTACTGATTTGATCTAAAGTCAAACTTTCATTTAATTTCAGGATTAACAAATTAATATAACCGAAAAAATTGCACTTTCTTAGATTAAGACTTAAAGGCGATTTTCTTGTAAATTTTATGTCAATTGCGGTAGCGCTGTACTGCTTAAGCCGAAAACCATCAATTTTACTGGTTTGAGCGAAAGTCAAATTATATTGTTATTGCAGAATTGACATATTCATATAACCGAAAAAAGTGCACTTTCTTAGTTTCAGACTTAAAGTCTGTACTGCTTAAGCCGTAAAACATTAATTTTACTGGTTTGAGCGAAAGTCAAATTATATTGTTATTGCAGAATTGACATATTCATATAACCGAAAAAATTGCACTTTCTTAGTTTTAGACTTAAAGTCGATTTTCTTGTAAATTTTATGTCAGTTGCGTGAGCAGTGTACTGCTTAAGCCGAAAAACATGAATTTTACTGATTTGAACGAAAGTCAAATTATGTTGTTATTGCAGGATTAACATATTAATATTACCGCAAAAGTTGCACTTTTTAATTGTAGACTTAAAGTCGATTTTCTTGTAAATTCTATGTCAATTGCAGTAGCACTGAACTGCTTAAGCCGCAAAACATCGATTTTACTGATTTGATCTAAAGTCAAACTTTAATATAATTTCAGGATTAACAAATTAATATTACCGCAAAAGTTGCACTTTCTTAGTTTTAGACTTAAAGTCGATTTTCTTGTAAATTGTATGTCAATTGCGGTAGCACTGTACTGCTTAAGCCGCAAAACATCGATTTTACTGATTTGATCTAAAGTCAAACTTTCATATAATTTCAGGATTAACAAATTAATATAACCGAAAAAATTGCACTTTCTTAGATTAGACTTAAAGCCGATTTTCTTGTAAATTTTATATCAATTGCGGTAGCACTGTACTGCTTAAGCCGCAAAACATCTATTTTACTGATTTGATCTAAAGTCAAACTTTCATATAATTTCAGGCTTAACAAATTAATATAGCCAGAAAAAGTGCACTTTCTTAGATTAAGACTTTAAGCCGATTTTCTTGTAAATTGTATATCAGTTGCGTGAGCGCTGTACTGCTTAAGCCGTAAAACATCAATTTTACTGGTTTGAGCGAAAGTCAAATTATATTGTTATTGCAGAATTGACATAACCGAAAAAATTGCACTTTTTTAGATTTAGACTTAAAGCCGATTTTCTTGTAAATTGTATATCAGTTGCGTGAGCATTGTACTGCTTAAGCCGAAAAACATGAATTTTACTGATTTGATCTAAAGTCAAACTTTCATATAATTTCAGGCTTAACAAATTAATATAACCGGAAAAAGTGCACTTTCTTAGATTAAGACTTTAAGCCGATTTTCTTGTAAATTGTATATCAGTTGCGTGAGCGCTGTACTGCTTAAGCCGTAAAACATCAATTTTACTGGTTTGAGCGAAAGTCAAATTATATTGTTATTGCAGAATTGACATAACCGAAAAAATTGCACTTTTTTAGATTTAGACTTAAAGCCGATTTTCTTGTAAATTGTATGTTAATTACTTGAGCGCTGTACCGCTTAGGCCGAAAAACATTAATTTTACTGGTTTGAGCGAAAGTCAAATTATATTGTTATTGCAGAATTGACATATTCATATAACCGAAAAAATTGCACTTTCTTAGTTTCAGACTTAAAGTCTGTACTGCTTAAGCCGTAAAACATCAATTTTACTGGTTTGAGCGAAAGTCAAATTATATTGTTATTGCAGAATTGACATAACCGAAAAAATTGCACTTTTTTAGATTTAGACTTAAAGCCGATTTTCTTGTAAATTGTATGTTAATTACTTGAGCGCTGTACCGCTTAGGCCGAAAAACATTAATTTTACTGGTTTGAGCGAAAGTCAAATTATATTGTTATTGCAGAATTGACATATTCATATAACCGAAAAAATTGCACTTTCTTAGTTTCAGACTTAAAGTCTGTACTGCTTAAGCCGTAAAACATCAATTTTACTGGTTTGAGCGAAAGTCAAATTATATTGTTATTGCAGAATTGACATATTCATATAACCGAAAAAATTGCACATTCTTAGTTTCAGACTTAAAGTCGATTTTCTTGTAAATTGTATGTAAATTGCGTGAGCACTGTACTGCTTTAGCCGAAAAACATGAATTTTACTGATTTGAGCGAAAGTCAAATTATGTTGTTATTGCAGGATTAACAAATTAATATTACCGCAAAAGTTGCACTTTCTTAGTTGTAGACTTAAAGTCGATTTCCTTGTAAATTCTATGTCAATTGCGGTAGCACTGTACTGCTTAAGCCGCAAAACATCGATTTTACTGATTTGATCTAAAGTCAAACTTTCATATAATTTCAGGATTTACAAATTAATATAACCGAAAAGAGTGCACTTTTTTAGATTAGACTTAAAGGCGATTTTCTTGTAAATTGTATATCAGTTGCGCGAGCGCTGTACTGCTTAAGCCGAAAACCATCAATTTTACTGGTTTGAGCGAAAGTCAAATTATATTGTTATTGCAGAATTGACATATTCATATAACCGAAAAAATTGCACTTTCTTAGTTTCAGACTTAAAGTCTGTACTGCTTAAGCCGTAAAACATTAATTTTACTGGTTTGAGCGAAAGTCAAATTATATTGTTATTGCAGAATTGACATATTCATATAACCGAAAAAATTGCACTTTCTTAGTTTCAGACTTAAAGTCGATTTTCTTGTAAATTGTATGTAAATTGCGTGAGCACTTTACTGCTTTAGCCGAAAAACATGAATTTTACTGATTTGAGCGAAAGTCAAATTATGTTGTTATTGCAGGATTAACAAATTAATATTACCGCAAAAGTTGCACTTTCTTAGTTGTAGACTTAAAGTCGATTTTCTTGTAAATTCTATGTCAATTGCGGTAGCACTGTACTGCTTAAGCCGCAAAACATCGATTTTACTGATTTGATCTAAAGTCAAACTTTCATATAATTTCAGGATTAACAAATTAATATAACCGAAAAGAGTGCACTTTCTTAGATTAAGACTTAAAGGCGATTTTTTTGTAAATTTTATATCAGTTGCGCGAGCGCTGTACTGCTTAAGCCGAAAACCATCAATTTTACTGGTTTGAGCGAAAGTCAAATTATATTGTTATTGTAGAATTGACATAACCGAAAAAATTGCACTTTTTTAGATTTAGACTTAAAGCCGATTTTCTTGTAAATTGTATGTTAAATACTTGAGCGCTGTACCGCTTAGGCCGAAACACATCAATTTTACTGATTTGATCTAAAGTCAAACTTTCATTTAATTTCAGGATTAACAAATTAATATAACCGAAAAAATTGCACTTTCTTAGATTAGACTTAAAGCCGATTTTCTTGTAAATTTTATGTCAGTTGCGTGAGCAGTGTACTGCTTAAGCCGAAAAACATGAATTTTACTGATTTGAACGAAAGTCAAATTATGTTGTTATTGCAGGATTAACATATTAATATTACCGCAAAAGTTGCACTTTTTAATTGTAGACTTAAAGTCGATTTTCTTGTAAATTCTATGTCAATTGCAGTAGCACTGAACTGCTTAAGCCGCAAAACATCGATTTTACTGATTTGATCTAAAGTCAAACTTTCATATAATTTCAGGATTAACAAATTAATATTACCGCAAAAGTTGCACTTTCTTAGTTTTAGACTTAAAGTCGATTTTCTTGTAAATTGTATGTCAATTGCGGTAGCACTGTACTGCTTAAGCCGCAAAACATCGATTTTACTGATTTGATCTAAAGTCAAACTTTCATATAATTTCAGGATTAAAAAATTAATATAACCGAAAAAATTGCACTTTCTTAGATTAGACTTAAAGCCGATTTTCTTGTAAATTTTATATCAATTGCGGTAGCACTGTACCGCTTAAGCCGCAAAACATCTATTTTACTGATTTGATCTAAAGTCAAACTTTCATATAATTTCAGGCTTAACAAATTAATATAGCCGGAAAAAGTGCACTTTCTTAGATAAAGACTTTAAGCCGATTTTCTTGTAAATTGTATATCAGTTGCGTGAGCGCTGTACTGCTTAAGCCGTAAAACATCAATTTTACTGGTTTGAGCGAAAGTCAAATTATATTGTTATTGCAGAATTGACATAACCGAAAAAATTGCACTTTTTTAGATTTAGACTTAAAGCCGATTTTCTTGTAAATTGTATGTTAATTACTTGAGCGCTGTACCGCTTAGGCCGAAAAACATTAATTTTACTGGTTTGAGCGAAAGTCAAATTATATTGTTATTGCAGAATTGACATATTCATATAACCGAAAAAATTGCACTTTCTTAGTTTCAGACTTAAAGTCTGTACTGCTTAAGCCGTAAAACATCAATTTTACTGGTTTGAGCGAAAGTCAAATTATATTGTTATTGCAGAATTGACATAACCGAAAAAATTGCACTTTTTTAGATTTAGACTTAAAGCCGATTTTCTTGTAAATTGTATGTTAATTACTTGAGCGCTGTACCGCTTAGGCCGAAAAACATTAATTTTACTGGTTTGAGCGAAAGTCAAATTATATTGTTATTGCAGAATTGACATATTCATATAACCGAAAAAATTGCACTTTCTTAGTTTCAGACTTAAAGTCTGTACTGCTTAAGCCGTAAAACATCAATTTTACTGGTTTGAGCGAAAGTCAAATTATATTGTTATTGCAGAATTGACATATTCATATAACCGAAAAAATTGCACATTCTTAGTTTCAGACTTAAAGTCGATTTTCTTGTAAATTGTATGTAAATTGCGTGAGCACTGTACTGCTTTAGCCGAAAAACATGAATTTTACTGATTTGAGCGAAAGTCAAATTATGTTGTTATTGCAGGATTAACAAATTAATATTACCGCAAAAGTTGCACTTTCTTAGTTGTAGACTTAAAGTCGATTTCCTTGTAAATTCTATGTCAATTGCGGTAGCACTGTACTGCTTAAGCCGCAAAACATCGATTTTACTGATTTGATCTAAAGTCAAACTTTCATATAATTTCAGGATTAACAAATTAATATAACCGAAAAGAGTGCACTTTTTTAGATTAGACTTAAAGGCGATTTTCTTGTAAATTGTATATCAGTTGCGCGAGCGCTGTACTGCTTAAGCCGAAAACCATCAATTTTACTGGTTTGAGCGAAAGTCAAATTATATTGTTATTGCAGAATTGACATATTCATATAACCGAAAAAATTGCACTTTTTTAGTTTCAGACTTAAAGTCTGTACTGCTTAAGCCGTAAAACATTAATTTTACTGGTTTGAGCGAAAGTCAAATTATATTGTTATTGCAGAATTGACATATTCATATAACCGAAAAAATTGCACTTTCTTAGTTTCAGACTTAAAGTCGATTTTCTTGTAAATTGTATGTAAATTGCGTGAGCACTTTACTGCTTTAGCCGAAAAACATGAATTTTACTGATTTGAGCGAAAGTCAAATTATGTTGTTATTGCAGGATTAACAAATTAATATTACCGCAAAAGTTGCACTTTCTTAGTTGTAGACTTAAAGTCGATTTTCTTGTAAATTCTATGTCAATTGCAGTAGCACTGAACTGCTTAAGCCGCAAAACATCGATTTTACTGATTTGATCTAAAGTCAAACTTGCATATAATTTCAGGATTAACAAATTAATATTACCGCAAAAGTTGCACTTTCTTAGTTGTAGACTTAAAGTCGATTTTCTTGTAAATTCTATGTCAATTGCGGTAGCACTGTACTGCTTAAGCCGCAAAACATCGATTTTACTGATTTGATCTAAAGTCAAACTTTCATATAATTTCAGGATTAACAAATTAATATAACCGAAAAGAGTGCACTCTTAGATTAAGACTTAAAGGCGATTTTTTTGTAAATTGTATATCAGTTGCGCGAGCGCTGTACTGCTTAAGCCGAAAACCATCAATTTTACTGGTTTGAGCGAAAGTCAAATTATATTGTTATTGTAGAATTGACATAACCGAAAAAATTGCACTTTTTTAGATTTAGACTTAAAGCCGATTTTCTTGTAAATTGTATGTTAAATACTTGAGCGCTGTACCGCTTAGGCCGAAACACATCAATTTTACTGATTTGATCTAAAGTCAAACTTTCATTTAATTTCAGGATTAACAAATTAATATAACCGAAAAAATTGCACTTTCTTAGATTAGACTTAAAGCCGATTTTCTTGTAAATTTTATGTCAGTTGCGTGAGCAGTGTACTGCTTAAGCCGAAAAACATGAATTTTACTGATTTGAACGAAAGTCAAATTATGTTGTTATTGCAGGATTAACATATTAATATTACCGCAAAAGTTGCACTTTTTAATTGTAGACTTAAAGTCGATTTTCTTGTAAATTCTATGTCAATTGCAGTAGCACTGAACTGCTTAAGCCGCAAAACATCGATTTTACTGATTTGATCTAAAGTCAAACTTTCATATAATTTCAGGATTAACAAATTAATATTACCGCAAAAGTTGCACTTTCTTAGTTTTAGACTTAAAGTCGATTTTCTTGTAAATTGTATGTCAATTGCGGTAGCACTGTACTGCTTAAGCCGCAAAACATCCATTTTACTGATTTGATCTAAAGTCAAACTTTCATATAATTTCAGGCTTAACAAATTAATATAACCGGAAAAAGTGCACTTTCTTAGATTAAGACTTAAAGGCGATTTTCTTGTAAATTGTATATCAGTTGCGTGAGCGCTGTACTGCTTAAGCCGAAAAACATCAATTTTACTGGTTTGAGCGAAAGTCAAATTATATTGTTATTGTAGAATTGACATAACCGAAAAATTGCACTTTTTTAGATTAGACTTAAAGCCGATTTTCTTGTAAATTGTATATCAGTTGCGTGAGCATTGTGCTGCTTAAGCCGAAAAACATGAATTTTACTGATTTGAGCGAAAGTCAAATTATGTTGTTATTGCAGGATTAACAAATTAGTATTACCGGTAAAGTTGCACTTTCTTAGTTTTAGACTTAAAGTCGATTTTCTTGTAAATTGTATATCAATTGCGGTAGCACTGTACTGCTTAAGCCGCAAAACATCCATTTTACTGATTTGATCTAAAGTCAAACTTTCATATAATTTCAGGCTTAACAAATTAATATAACCGGAAAAAGTGCACTTTCTTAGATTAAGACTTAAAGGCGATTTTCTTGTAAATTGTATATCAGTTGCGTGAGCGCTGTACCGCTTAGGCCGAAAAACATTAATTTTACTGGTTTGAGCGAAAGTCAAATTATATTGTTATTGCAGAATTGACATATTCATATAAGCGAAAAAATTGCACTTTCTTAGTTTCAGACTTAAAGTCTGTACTGCTTAAGCCGTAAAACATCAATTTTACTGGTTTGAGCGAAAGTCAAATTATATTGTTATTGCAGAATTGACATAACCGAAAAAATTGCACTTTTTTAGATTTAGACTTAAAGCCGATTTTCTTGTAAATTGTATGTTTAATACTTGAGCGCTGTACCGCTTAGGCCGAAACACATCAATTTTACTGATTTGATCTAAAGTCAAACTTTCATATAATTTCAGGATTAACAAATTAATGTAACCGAAAAAATTGCACTTTCTTAGATTAGACTTAAAGCCGATTTTCTTGTAAATTTTATGTCAGTTGCGTGAGCAGTGTACTGCTTAAGCCGAAAAACATGAATTTTACTGATTTGAGCGAAAGTCAAATTATGTTGTTATTGCAGGATTAACAAATTAGTATTACCGCAAAAGTTGCACTTTCTTAGTTTTAGACTTAAAGTCGATTTTCTTGTAAATTGTATATCAATTGCGGTAGCACTGTACTGCTTAAGCCGCAAAACATCCATTTTACTGATTTGATCTAAAGTCAAACTTTCATATAATTTCAGGCTTAACAAATTAATATAACCGGAAAAAGTGCACTTTCTTAGATTAAGACTTCAAGCCGATTTTCTTGTAAATTGTATATCAGTTGCGTGAGCGCTGTACTGCTTAAGCCGTAAAACATCAATTTTACTGGTTTGAACGAAAGTCAAATTATATTGTTATTGTAGAATTGACATATTCATATAACCGAAAAAATTGCACTTTCTTAGTTTCAGACTTAAAGTCTGTACTGCTTAAGCCGTAAAACATCAATTTTACTGGTTTGAGCGAAAGTCAAATTATATTGTTATTGCAGAATTGACATAACCGAAAAAATTGCACTTTTTTAGATTTAGACTTAAAGTCGATTTTCTTGTAAATTGTATGTCAATTGCGTGAGCACTGTACTGCTTTAGCCGAAAAACATGAATTTTACTGATTTGAGCGAAAGTCAAATTATGTTGTTATTGCAGGATTAACAAATTAATATTACCGCAAAAGTTGCACTTTCTTAGTTGTAGACTTAAAGTCGATTTTCTTGTAAATTCTATGTCAATTGCGGTAGCACTGTACTGCTTAAGCCGCAAAACATCGATTTTACTGATTTGATCTAAAGTCAAACTTTCATATAATTTCAGGATTAACAAATTAATATAACCGAAAAGAGTGCACTTTCTTAGATTAAGACTTAAAGGCGATTTTCTTGTAAATTGTATATCAGTTGCGTGAGCGCTGTACTGCTTAAGCCGAAAAACATCAATTTTACTGGTTTGAGCGAAAGTCAAATTATATTGTTATTGTAGAATTGACATAACCGAAAAAATTGCACTTATTTAGATTTAGACTTAAAGCCGATTTTCTTGTAAATTGTATGTTTAATACTTGAGCGCTGTACCGCTTAGGCCGAAACACATCAATTTTACTGATTTGATCTAAAGTCAAACTTTCATATAATTTCAGGATTAACAAATTAATGTAACCGAAAAAATTGCACTTTCTTAGATTAGACTTAAAGCCGATTTTCTTGTAAATTTTATGTCAGTTGCGTGAGCAGTGTACTGCTTAAGCCGAAAACCATGAATTTTACTGATTTGAGCGAAAGTCAAATTATGTTGTTATTGCAGGATTAACAAATTAGTATTACCGCAAAAGTTGCACTTTCTTAGTTTTAGACTTAAAGTCGATTTTCTTGTAAATTGTATATCAATTGCGGTAGCACTGTACTGCTTAAGCCGCAAAACATCCATTTTACTGATTTGATCTAAAGTCAAACTTTCATATAATTTCAGGCTTAACAAATTAATATAACCGGAAAAAGTGCACTTTCTTAGATTAAGACTTTAAGCCGATTTTCTTGTAAATTGTATATCAGTTGCGTGAGCGCTGTACTGCTTAAGCCGTAAAACATCAATTTTACTGGTTTGAGCGAAAGTCAAATTATATTGTTATTGCAGAATTGACATAACCGAAAAAATTGCACTTTTTTAGATTTAGACTTAAAGCCGATTTTCTTGTAAATTGTATGTTAATTACTTGAGCGCTGTACCGCTTAGGCCGAAAAACATTAATTTTACTGGTTTAAGCGAAAGTCAAATTATATTGTTATTGCAGAATTGACATATACATATAACCGAAAAAATTGCACTTTCTTAGTTTCAGACTTAAAGTCGATTTTCTTGTAAATTGTATGTCAATTGCGTGAGCACTGTACTACTTTAGCCGAAAAACATGAATTTTACTGATTTGAGCGAAAGTCAAATTATGTTGTTATTGCAGGATTAACAAATTAATATTACCGCAAAAGTTGCACTTTCTTAGTTGTAGACATAAAGTCGATTTTCTTGTAAATTCTATGTCAATTGCGGTAGCACTGTACTGCTTAAGCCGTAAAACATCGATTTTACTGATTTGATCTAAAGTCAAACTTTCATATAATTTCAGGATTAACAAATTAATATAACCGAAAAGAGTGCACTTTCTTAGATTAAGACTTAAAGGCGATTTTCTTGCAAATTGTATATCAGTTGCGTGAGCGCTGTACTGCTTAAGCCGAAAAACATCAATTTAACTGGTTTGAGCGAAAGTCAAATTATATTGTTATTGTAGAATTGACATAACCGAAAAAATTGCACTTTTTTAGATTTCGACTTAAAGCCGATTTTCTTGTAAATTGTATGTTAAATACTTGAGCGCTGTACCGCTTAGGCCGAAACACATCAATTTTACTGATTTGATCTAAAGTCAAGCTTTCATATAATTTCAGGATTAACAAATTAATGCAACCGAAAAAATTGCACTTTCTTAGATTAGACTTAAACCCGATTTTCTTGTAAATTTTATGTCAGTTGCGTGAGCAGTGTACTGCTTAAGCCCAAAAACATGAATTTTACTGATTTGAACGAAAGTCAAATTATGTTGTTATTGCAGGATTAACAAATTAATATTACCGCAAAAGTTGCACTTTTTAATTGTAGACTTAAAGTCGATTTTCTTGTAAATTCTATGTCAATTGCAGTAGCACTGAACTGCTTAAGCCGCAAAACATCAATTTTACTGATTTGATCTAAAGTCAAACTTTCATATAATTTCAGGATTAACAAATTAATATTAACGCAAAAGTTGCACTTTCTTAGTTTTAGACTTAAAGTCGATTTTCTTGTAAATTGTATGTCAATTGCGGTAGCACTGTACTGCTTAAGCCGCAAAACATCGATTTTACTGATTTGATCTAAAGTCAAACTTTCATATAATTTCAGGATTAACAAATTAATATAACCGAAAAAATTGCACTTTCTTAGATTAGACTTAAAGCCGATTTTCCTGTAAATTTTATATCAATTGCGGTAGCACTGTACTGCTTAAGCCGCAAAACATCTATTTTACTGATTTGATCTAAAGTCAAACTTTCATATAATTTCAGGCTTAACAAATTAATATAGCCGGAAAAAGTGCACTTTCTTAGATTAGACTTAAAGCCGATTTTCTTGTAAATTGTATGTCAATTGCGTGAGCAGTGTACTGCTTAAGCCGAAAAACATGAATTTTACTGATTTGAGCGAAAGTCAAATTATGTTGTTATTGCAGGATTAACAAATTAGTATTACCGCAAAAGTTGCACTTTCTTAGTTTTAAACTTAAAGTCGATTTTCTTGTAAATTGTATATCAATTGCGGTAGCACTGTACCGCTTAGGCCGAAACACATCAATTTTACTGATTTGATCTAAAGTCAAGCTTTCATATAATTTCAGGATTAACAAATTAATGCAACCGAAAAAATTGCACTTTTTTAGATTTAGACTTAAAGCCGATTTTCTTGTAAATTGTATGTTTAATACTTGAGCGCTGTACCGCTTAGGCCGACACACATCAATTTTACTGATTTGATCTAAAGTCAAACTTTCATATAATTTCAGGATTAACAAATTAATGTAACCGAAAAAATTGCACTTTCTTAGATTAGACTTAAAGCCGATTTTCTTGTAAATTTTATGTCAGTTGCGTGAGCAGTGTACTGCTTAAGCCGAAAAACATGAATTTTACTGATTTGAGCGAAAGTCAAATTATGTTGTTATTGCAGGATTAACAAATTAGTATTACCGCAAAAGTTGCACTTTCTTAGTTTTAAACTTAAAGTCGATTTTCTTGTAAATTGTATATCAATTGCAGTAGCACTGAACTGCTTAAGCCGCAAAACATCGATTTTACTGATTTGATCTAAAGTCAAGCTTTCATATAATTTCAGGATTAACAAATTAATGCAACCGAAAAAATTGCACTTTCTTAGATTAGACTTAAAGCCGATTTTCTTGTAAATTTTATGTCAGTTGCGTGAGCAGTGTACTGCTTAAGCCGAAAAACATGAATTTTACTGATTTGAGCGAAAGTCAAATTATGTTGTTATTGCAGGATTAACAAATTAGTATTACCGCAAAAGTTGCACTTTCTTAGTTTTAAACTTAAAGTCGATTTTCTTGTAAATTGTATATCAATTGCGGTAGCACTGTACCGCTTAGGCCGAAACACATCAATTTTACTGATTTGATCTAAAGTCAAACTTTCATATAATTTCAGGATTAACAAATTAATGTAACCGAAAAAATTGCACTTTCTTAGATTAGACTTAAAGCCGATTTTCTTGTAAATTTTATGTCAGTTGCGTGAGCAGTGTACTGCTTAAGCCGAAAAACATGAATTTTACTGATTTGAGCGAAAGTCAAATTGTGTTGTTATTGCAGGATTAACAAATTAGTATTACCGCAAAAGTTGCACTTTCTTAGTTTTAGACTTAAAGTCGATTTTCTTGTAAATTGTATATCAATTGCGGTAGCACTGTACTGCTTAAGCCGCAAAACATCCATTTTACTGATTTGATCTAAAGTCAAACTTTCATATAATTTCAGGCTTAACAAATTAATATAACCGGAAAAAGTGCACTTTCTTAGATTAAGACTTTAAGCCGATTTTCTTGTAAATTGTATATCAGTTGCGTGAGCGCTGTACTGCTTAAGCCGTAAAACATCAATTTTACTGGTTTGAGCGAAAGTCAAATTATATTGTTATTGCAGAATTGACATAACCGAAAAAATTGCACTTTTTTAAATTTAGACTTAAAGCCGATTTTCTTGTAAATTGTATGTTAATTACTTGAGCGCTGTACCGCTTAGGCCGAAAAACATTAATTTTACTGGTTTGAGCGAAAGTCAAATTATATTGTTATTGCAGAATTGACATATTCATATAACCGAAAAAATTGCACTTTCTTAGTTTCAGACTTAAAGTCGATTTTCTTGTAAATTGTATGTCAATTGCGTGAGCACTGTACTGCTTTAGCCGAAAAACATGAATTTTACTGATTTGAGCGAAAGTCAAATTATGTTGTTATTGCAGGATTAACAAACTAATATTACCGCAAAAGTTGCACTTTCATAGTTGTAGACTTAAAGTCGATTTTCTTGTAAATTCTATGTCAATTGCGGTAGCACTGTACTGCTTAAGCCGCAAAACATCGATTTTACTGATTTGATCTAAAGTCAAACTTTCATATAATTTCAGGATTAACAAATTAATATAACCGAAAAGAGTGCACTTTCTTAGATTAAGACTTAAAGGCGATTTTCTTGTAAATTGTATATCAGTTGCGCGAGCGCTGTACTGCTTAAGCCGAAAACCATCAATTTTACTGGTTTGAGCGAAAGTCAAATTATATTGTTATTGTAGAATTGATATAACCGAAAAAATTGCACTTTTTTAGACTTAGACTTAAAGCCGATTTTCTTGTAAATTGTATGTTAAATACTTGAGCGCTGTACCGCTTAGGCCGAAACACATCAATTTTACTGATTTGATCTAAAGTCAAACTTTCATTTAATTTGCTGAACTGCTTAAGCCGCAAAACATCGATTTTACTGATTTGATCTAAAGTCAAACTTTCATATAATTTCAGGATTAACAAATTAATATTACCGCAAAAGTTGCACTTTCTTAGTTTTAGACTTAAAGTCGATTTTCTTGTAAATTGTATGTCAATTGCGGTAGCACTGTACTGCTTAAGCCGCAAAACATCGATTTTACTGATTTGATCTAAAGTCAAACTTTCATATAATTTCAGGATTAACAAATTAATATAACCGAAAAAATTGCACTTTCTTAGATTAGACTTAAAGCCGATTTTCTTGTAAATTTTATATCAATTGCGGTAGCACTGTACTGCTTAAGCCGCAAAACATCTATTTTACTGATGTGATCTAAAGTCAAACTTTCATATAATTTCAGGCTTAACAAATTAATATAGCCGGAAAAAGTGCACTTTCTTAGATTAAGACTTTAAGCCGATTTTCTTGTAAATTGTATATCAGTTGCGTGAGCGCTGTACTGCTTAAGCCGTAAAACATCAATTTTACTGGTTTGAGCGAAAGTCAAATTATATTGTTATTGCAGAATTGACATAACCGAAAAAATTGCACTTTTTTAGATTTAGACTTAAAGCCGATTTTCTTGTAAATTTTATGTCAGTTGCGTGAGCAGTGTACTGCTTAAGCCGAAAAACATGAATTTTACTGATTTGAGCGAAAGTCAAATTGTGTTGTTATTGCAGGATTAACAAATTAGTATTACCGCAAAAGTTGCACTTTCTTAGTTTTAGACTTAAAGCCGATTTTCTTGTAAATTGTATGTTAATTACTTGAGCGCTGTACCGCTTAGGCCGAAAAACATTAATTTTACTGGTTTGAGCGAAAGTCAAAATATATTGTTATTGCAGAATTGACATATTCATATAACCGAAAAAATTGCACTTTCTTAGTTTCAGACTTAAAGTCGATTTTCTTGTAAATTGTATGTCAATTGCGTGAGCACTGTACTGCTTTAGCCGCAAAACATCGATTTTACTGATTTGATCTAAAGTCAAACTTTCATATAATTTCAGGATTAACAAATTAATGTAACCGAAAAGAGTGCACTTTCTTAGATTAGACTTAAAGCCGATTTTCTTGTAAATTTTATATCAATTGCGGTAGCACTGTACTGCTTAAGCCGCAAAACATCTATTTTACTGATGTGATCTAAAGTCAAACTTTCATATAATTTCAGGCTTAACAAATTAATATAGCCGGAAAAAGTGCACTTTCTTAGATTAAGACTTTAAGCCGATTTTCTTGTAAATTGTATATCAGTTGCGTGAGCGCTGTACTGCTTAAGCCGAAAAACATCAATTTTACTGGTTTGAGCGAAAGTCAAATTATATTGTTATTGTAGAATTGACATAACCGAAAAAATTGCACTTATTTAGATTTAGACTTAAAGCCGATTTTCTTGTAAATTGTATGTTTAATACTTGAGCGCTGTACCGCTTAGGCCGAAACACATCAATTTTACTGATTTGATCTAAAGTCAAATTATATTGTTATTGTAGAATTGACATAACCGAAAAAATTGCACTTATTTAGATTTAGACTTAAAGCCGATTTTCTTGTAAATTGTATGTTTAATACTTGAGCGCTGTACCGCTTAGGCCGAAACACATAAATTTTACTGATTTGATCTAAAGTCAAACTTTCATATAATTTCAGGCTTAACAAATTAATATAGCCGGAAAAAGTGCACTTTCTTAGATTAAGACTTTAAGCCGATTTTCTTGTAAATTGTATATCAGTTGCGTGAGCGCTGTACTGCTTAAGCCGTAAAACATCAATTTTACTGGTTTGAGCGAAAGTCAAATTATGTTGTTATTGCAGGATTAACAAATTAATATAACCGAAAAGAGTGCACTTTCTTAGATTAAGACTTAAAGGCGATTTTCTTGTAAATTGTATATCAGTTGCGTGAGCGCTGTACTGCTTAAGCCGTAAAACATCAATTTTACTGGTTTGAGCGAAAGTCAAATTATGTTGTTATTGCAGGATTAACAAATTAATATTACCGCAAAAGTTGCACTTTCATAGTTGTAGACTTAAAGTCGATTTTCTTGTAAATTCTATGTCAATTGCGGTAGCACTGTACTGCTTAAGCCGCAAAACATCTATTTTACTGATGTGATCTAAAGTCAAACTTTCATATAATTTCAGGCTTAACAAATTAATATAGCCGGAAAAAGTGCACTTTCTTAGATTAAGACTTTAAGCCGATTTTCTTGTAAATTGTATATCAGTTGCGTGAGCGCTGTACTGCTTATGCCGTAAAACATCAATTTTACTGGTTTGAGCGAAAGTCAAATTATGTTGTTATTGCAGGATTAACAAAAATAATATAACCGAAAAGAGTGCACTTTCTTAGATTAAAACTTAAAGGCGATTTTCTTGTAAATTGTATATCAGTTGCGTGAGCGCTGTACTGCTTAAGCCGAAAAACATCAATTTTACTGGTTTGAGCGAAAGTCAAATTATATTGTTATTGTAGAATTGACATAACCGAAAAAATTGCACTTATTTAGATTTAGACTTAAAGCCGATTTTCTTGTTAATTGTATGTTTAATACTTGAGCGCTGTACCGCTTAGGCCGAAACACATCAATTTTACTGATTTGATCTAAAGTCAAACTTTCATATAATTTCAGGATTAACAAATTAATGTAACCGAAAAAATTGCACTTTCTTAGATTAGACTTAAAGCCGATTTTCTTGTAAATTTTATGTTAGTTGCGTGAGCAGTGTACTGCTTAAGCCGAAAAATATGAATTTTACTGATTTGAGCGAAAGTCAAATTATGTTGTTATTGCAGGATTAACAAATTAGTATTACCGCAAAAGTCGCACTTTCTTAGTTTTAGACTTAAAATCGATTTTCTTGTAAATTGTATATCAATTGCGGTAGCACTGTACTGCTTAAGCCGCAAAACATCCATTTTACTGATTTGATCTAAAGTCAAACTTTCATATAATTTCAGGCTTAACAAATTAATATAACCGGAAAAAGTGCACTTTCTTAGATTAAGACTTTAAGCCGATTTTCTTGTAAATTGTATATCAGTTGCGTGAGTGCTGTACTGCTTAAGCCGTAAAACATCAATTTTACTGGTTTGAGCGAAAGTCAAATTATATTTTTATTGCAGAATTGACATATTCATATAACCGAAAAAATTGCACTTTCTTAGTTTTAGACTTAAAGTCGATTTTCTTGTAAATTGTATGTGAATTGCGTGAGCACTGTACTGCTTAAGCCGAAAAACATGAATTTTACTGATTTGAGCGAAAGTCAAATTATATTGTTATTGCACGATTAACAAATTAATATTACCGAAAAGGTTGCACTTTCTTAGTTTTAGACTTAAAGTCGATTTTCTTGTAAATTTTATGTCAATTGCGGTAGCACTGTACTGCTTAAGCCGAAAAACATCCATTTTACTGATTTGATCTTGAGTCAAACTTTCATATAATTTCAGAATTAACAAATTAATATAACCGAAAAAATTGCACTTTCTTAGATTTAGACTTAAAGTCGATTTTCTTGTAAATTGTATGTTAATTACTTGAGCGCTGTACCGCTTCGGCCGAAAAACATTAATTTTACTGGTTTAAGCGAAAGTCAAATTATATTGTTATTGCAGAATTGACATATTCATATAACCGAAAAAATTGCACTTTCTTAGTTTCAGACTTAAAGTCGATTTTCTTGTAAATTGTATGTCAATTGCGTGAGCACTGTACTACTTTAGCCGAAAAACATGAATTTTACTGATTTGAGCGAAAGTCAAATTATGTTGTTATTGCAGGATTAACAAATTAATATTACCGCAAAAGTTGCACTTTCTTAGTTGTAGACTTAAAGTCGATTTTCTTGTAAATTCTATGTCAATTGCGGTAGCACTGTACTGCTTAAGCCGCAAAACATCGATTTTACTGATTTGATCTAAAGTCAAACTTTCATATAATTTCAGGATTAACAAATTAATATAACCGAAAAGAGTGCACTTTCTTAGATTAAGACTTAAAGGCGATTTTCTTGTAAATTGTATATCAGTTGCGTGAGCGCTGTACTGCTTAAGCCGAAAAACATCAATTTTACTGGTTTGAGCGAAAGTCAAATTATATTGTTATTGTAGAATTGACATAACCGAAAAAATTGCACTTTTTTAGATTTCGACTTAAAGCCGATTTTCTTGTAAATTGTATGTTAAATACTTGAGCGCTGTACCGCTTAGGCCGAAACACATCAATTTTACTGATTTGATCTAAAGTCAAGCTTTCATATAATTTCAGGATTAACAAATTAATGCAACCGAAAAAATTGCACTTTCTTAGATTAGACTTAAAGCCGATTTTCTTGTAAATTGTATGTCAGTTGCGTGAGCAGTGTACTGCTTAAGCCGAAAAAGATCAATTTTACTGGTTTGAGCGAAAGTCAAATTATATTTTTATTGCAGAATTGACATATTCATATAACCGAAAAAATTGCACTTTCTTAGTTTTAGACTTAAAGTCGATTTTCTTGTAAATTGTATGTGAATTGCGTGAGCACTGTACTGCTTAAGCCGAAAAACATGAATTTTACTGATTTGAGCGAAAGTCAAATTATATTGTTATTGCACGATTAACAAATTAATATTACCGAAAAGGTTGCACTTTCTTAGTTTTAGACTTAAAGTCGATTTTCTTGTAAATTTTATGTCAATTGCGGTAGCACTGTACTGCTTAAGCCGAAAAACATCCATTTTACTGATTTGATCTTGAGTCAAACTTTCATATAATTTCAGAATTAACAAATTAATATAACCGAAAAAATTGCACTTTCTTAGATTTAGACTTAAAGTCGATTTTCTTGTAAATTGTATGTCAATTGCATGAGCACTGTACCGCTTAAGCCGAAAAACATCAATTTTACTGGTTTGAGCGAAAGTCAAATTATATTGTTATTGCACGATTAACAAATTAATATTACCGAAAAGGTTGCACTTTCTTAGTTTTAGACTTAAAGTCGATTTTCTTGTAAATTTTATGTCAATTGCGGTAGCACTGTACTGCTTAAGCCGAAAAACATCCATTTTACTGATTTGATCTTGAGTCAAACTTTCATATAATTTCAGAATTAACAAATTAATATAACCGAAAAAATTGCACTTTCTTAGATTTAGACTTAAAGTCGATTTTCTTGTAAATTGTATGTCAATTGCATGAGCACTGTACCGCTTAAGCCGAAAAACATCAATTTTACTGGTTTGAGCGAAAGTCAAATTATATTGTTATTGCAGAATTGACATATTCATATAACCGAAAAAATTGCACTTTCTTAGTTTTAGACTTAAAGTCGATTTTCTTGTAAATTGTATGTGAATTGCGTGAGCACTGTACTGCTTAAGCCGAAAAACATGAATTTTACTGATTTGAGCGAAAGTCAAATTATATTGTTATTGCACGATTAACAAATTAAAATAACCGAAAAAATTGCACTTTCTTAGATTTAGACTTAAAGCCGATTTTCTTGTATATTGTATATCAGTTGCGTGAGCACTGTACTGCCTAAGCCGAAAAACATCAATTTTACTGGTTTGAGCGAAAGTCAAATTATATTGTTATTGCAGAATTGACATATTCATATAACCGAAAAAATTGCACTTTCTTAGATTTAGACTTAAAGCCGATTTTCTTGTATATTGTATATCAGTTGCGTGAGCACTGTACTGCTTAAGCCGAAAAACATCAATTTTACTGGTTTGAGCGAAAGTCAAATTATATTGTTATTGCAGAATTGACATATTCATATAACCGAAAAAATTGCACTTTCTTAGTTTTAGACTTAAAGTCGATTTTCTTTTAAATTGTATGTCAATTGCATGAGCACTGTACCGCTTAAGCCGAAAAACATCAATTTTACTGGTTTGAGCGAAAGTCAAATTATATTGTTATTGCAGAATTCACATATTCATATAACCGAAAAAATTGCACTTTCTTAAATTTAAACATAAAGCCGATTTTCTTGTAAATTGTATGTCAGTTGCGTGAGCACTGTACCGCTTAGGCCGAAAAACATGAATTTTACTGATTTGAGCTAAAGTCAAATTATATTGTTATTGCAGGATTAACAAATTAATATTACCGAAAAAGTTGCACTTTCTTAGGTTTAGACTTAAAGTCAATTTTCTTGTAAATTGTATGTCAATTGCGGTAGGACTGTACTGCTTAAGCCGCAAAACATCGATTTTACTGATTTGATCTAAAGTCAAACTTTCATATAATTTCAGGATTAACAAATTAATATAACCGAAAAAATTGCACTTTCTTAGATTTAGAGTTAAAGTCGATTTTCTTGTAAATTGTATGTCAATTGCATGAGCACTGTACCGCTTAAGCCGAAAAACATCAATTTTACTGGTTTGAGCGAAAGTCAAATTATATTGTTATTGCAGAATTGACATATTCATATAACCGAAAAAATTGCACTTTCTTAGGTTTAGACTTAAAGCCGATTTTTTTGTAAATTGTATGTCAATTGCGGTAGCACTGTACTGCTTAAGCCGCAAAACATCGATTTTACTGATTTGATCTAAAGTCAAACTTTCATATAATTTCAGGATTAACAAATTAATATAACCGAAAAAATTGCACTTTCTTAGATTAGACTTAAAGCCGATTTTCTTGTAAATTGTATGTCAGTTGCGTGAGCACTGTACCGCTTAAGCCGAAAAACATGAATTTTACTGATTTTAGCGAAAGTCAAATTATATTGTTGTTGCAGAATTGATATATTCTTATAACCAAAAAAAATTGCACTTTCTTAGGTTTAGACTTAAAGAAGATTTTCTTGTAAATTGTATGTCAATTGCGTGAGCACTGTACCGCTTAAGCCGAAAAACATGAATTTTACTGATTTGAGCGAAAGTAAAACTATAATGTTATGGCAGGATTAACAAATTAATATAAAGAACAGAAAAGAAAAAATTTAACTTTCTTAGCTTTTTACTTAAAGCCGATTTTCCTTGTAAATTGTATGTCAACTGCGGAAGCACTGTACTGCTTAAGCCGCAAACCATCGATTTTACTGATTTGAGCGAAAGTCAAACTATATTGTTATTGCAGAATTGACATATTCATATAACCAGAAAAATTGCACTTTCTTAGCTTTTTACTTTAAGCCGATTTTCCTTGTAAATTGTATGTCAACTGCGGAAGCACTGTACTGCTTAAGCCGAAAAACATCAATTTTACTGGTTTGAGCGAAAGTCAAATTATATTGTTATTGCAGAATTGACATATTCATATAACCGAAAAAATTGCACTTTCTTAGTTTTAGACTTAAAGTCGATTTTCTTTTAAATTGTATGTCAATTGCATGAGCACTGTACCGCATAAGCCGAAAAACATCAATTTTACTGATTTGCGCGAAAGTAAAATTATATAGCTATTGCAGAATTGACAAATTAATATAACCGAAAAAATTGCACTTTCTTAGATTTAGACTTAAAGTCGATTTTCTTTTAAATTGTATGTCAGTTGCGTGAGCACTGTACTGCTTAAGCCGAAAAACATCAATTTAACTGGTTTGAGCGAAAGTAAAATTATATAGCTATTGCAGAATTGACATATTCATATAACCGAAAAAATTGCACTTACTTAGATTTAGACTTAAAGTCGATTTTCTTTTAAATTGTATGTCAGTTGCGTGAGCACTGTACTGCTTAAGCCGAAAAACATCAATTTAACTGGTTTGAGCGAAAGTCAAATTATATTGTTATTGCAGAATTGAAATATTCATATAACCAGAAAAATTGCACTTTCTTAGATTTAGACTTAAAGCCGATTTTCTTGTATATTGTATATCAGTTGCGTGAGCACTGTACTGCTTAAGCCGCAAACCATCGATTTTACTGATTTGAGCGAAAGTCAAACTATATTGTTATTGCAGAATTGACATATTCATATAACCGAAAAAATTGCACTTTCTTAGTTTTAGACTTAAAGTCGATTTTCTTTTAAATTGTATGTCAATTGCATGAGCACTGTACCGCTTAAGCCGAAAAACATCAATTTTACTGATTTGAGCGAAAGTCAAATTATATTGTTATTGCAGAATTCACATATTCATATAACCGAAAAAATTGCACTTTCTTAAATTTAGACTTAAAGCCGATTTTCTTGTAAATTGTATGTCAGTTGCGTGAGCACTGTACCGCTTAAGCCGAAAAACATGAATTTTAGTGATTTGAGCGAAAGTCAAATTATATTGTTATTGCAGAATTAAAAAATTAATATTACCGAAAAGGTTGCACTTTCTTAGTTTTAGACTTAAAGTCGATTTTCTTGTAAATTTTATGTCAATTGCGGTAGCACTGTACTGCTTAAGCCGAAAAACATCCATTTTACTGATTTGATCTTAAGTCAAACTTTCATATAATTTCAGGATTAACAAATTAATATAACCGAAAAAATTGCACTTTCTTAGATTTAGACTTAAAGTCGATTTTCTTGTAAATTGTATGTCAATTGCATGAGCACTGTACCGCTTAAGCCGAAAAACATAGATTTTACTGGTTTGAGCGAAAGTCAAATTATATTGTTATTGCAGAATTGACATATTCATATAACCGAAAAAATTGCACTTTCTTAGATTTAGACTTAAAGCCGATTTTCTTGTATATTGTATATCAGTTGCGTGAGCACTGTACTGCTTAAGCCGCAAACCATCGATTTTACTGATTTGAGCGAAAGTCAAACTATATTGTTATTGCAGAATTGACATATTCATATAACCGAAAAAATTGCACTTTCTTAGTTTTAGACTTAAAGTCGATTTTCTTTTAAATTGTATGTCAATTGCATGAGCACTGTACCGCTTAAGCCGAAAAACATCAATTTTACTGATTTGAGCGAAAGTCAAACTATATTGTTATTGCAGAATTGACATATTCATATAACCGAAAAAATTGCACTTTCTTAGTTTTAGACTTAAAGTCGATTTTCTTTTAAATTGTATGTCAATTGCATGAGCACTGTACCGCTTAAGCCGAAAAACATCAATTTTACTGATTTGAGCGAAAGTCAAATTATATTGTTATTGCAGAATTCACATATTCATATAACCAGAAAAATTGCACTTTCTTAGATTTAGACTTAAAGCCGATTTTCTTGTATATTGTATATCAGTTGCGTGAGCACTGTACTGCCTAAGCCGAAAAACATCAATTTTACTGGTTTGAGCGAAAGTCAAATTATATTGTTATTGCAGAATTGACATATTCATATAACCAGAAAAATTGCACTTTCTTAGATTTAGACTTAAAGCCGATTTTCTTGTATATTGTATATCAGTTGCGTGAGCACTGTACTGCCTAAGCCGAAAAACATCAATTTTACTGGTTTGAGCGAAAGTCAAATTATATTGTTATTGCAGAATTGACATATTCATATAACCGAAAAAATTGCACTTTCTTAGATTTAGACTTAAAGCCGATTTTCTTGTATATTGTATATCAGTTGCGTGAGCACTGTACTGCTTAAGCCGAAAAACATCAATTTAACTGATTTGCGCGAAAGTAAAATTATATAGCTATTGCAGAATTGACATATTCATATAACCGAAAAAATTGCACTTTCTTAGATTTAGACTTAAAGTCGATTTTCTTTTAAATTGTATGTCAGTTGCGTGAGCACTGTACTGCTTAAGCCGAAAAACATCAATTTAACTGGTTTGAGCGAAAGTCAAATTATATTGTTATTGCAGAATTGATATAATCATATAACCGAAAAAATTGCACTTTCTTAGTTTTAGACTTAAAGCCGATTTTCTTGTATATTGTATATCAGTTGCGTGAGCACTGTACTGCCTAAGCCGAAAAACATCAATTTTACTGGTTTGAGCGAAAGTCAAATTATATTGTTATTGCAGAATTGACATATTCATATAACCAGAAAAATTGCACTTTCTTAGATTTAGACTTAAAGCCGATTTTCTTGTATATTGTATATCAGTTGCGTGAGCACTGTACTGCTTAAGCCGCAAACCATCGATTTTACTGATTTGAGCGAAAGTCAAACTATATTGTTATTGCAGAATTGACATATTCATATAACCGAAAAAATTGCACTTTCTTAGTTTTAGACTTAAAGTCGATTTTCTTTTAAACTGTATGTCAATTGCATGAGCACTGTACCGCTTAAGCCGAAAAACATCAATTTTACTGATTTGAGCGAAAGTCAAATTATATTGTTATTGCAGAATTCACATATTCATATAACCGAAAAAATTGCACTTTCTTAAATTTAGACTTAAAGCCGATTTTCTTGTAAATTGTATGTCAGTTGCGTGAGCACTGTACCGCTTAAGCCGAAAAACATGAATTTTAGTGATTTGAGCGAAAGTCAAATTATATTGTTATTGCAGAATTAAAAAATTAATATTACCGAAAAGGTTGCACTTTCTTAGTTTTAGACTTAAAGTCGATTTTCTTGTAAATTTTATGTCAATTGCGGTAGCACTGTACTGCTTAAGCCGAAAAACATCCATTTTACTGATTTGATCTTAAGTCAAACTTTCATATAATTTCAGGATTAACAAATTAATATAACCGAAAAAATTGCACTTTCTTAGATTTAGACTTAAAGTCGATTTTCTTGTAAATTGTATGTCAATTGCATGAGCACTGTACCGCTTAAGCCGAAAAACATAGATTTTACTGGTTTGAGCGAAAGTCAAATTATATTGTTATTGCAGAATTGACATATTCATATAACCGAAAAAATTGCACTTTCTTAGATTTAGACTTAAAGTCGATTTTCTTGTAAATTGTATGTCAATTGCATGAGCACTGTACTGCTTAAGCCGAAAAACATCAACTTTACTGATTTGCGCGAAAATAACACTATAATGTTATGGCAGGATTAACAAATTAATATAAAAAAAAGAAAAGAAAAAATCGAACTTTCTTAGATTTTTACTTAAAGCCGATTTTCTTGTAAATTGTATGTTAATTACCTGAGCACTGTACCGCTTAGGCCGAAAAACATCAATTTTACTGATTTGCGCTAAAAACAAACTTTTATTTTATTTCAGGATTAACAATTGTATGTTAATTACTTGATCGCTGTACCGCCTAAGCCGAAATGTTATTCCAGGATTAACAAATTAAAATAACCGAAAAAATTGCAATTTCTTAGGTTTAAAATTTAAGTCCATTTTCTTGTAAATTGTATGTCAACTGCGGTAGCACTGTACTGCTTAAGCCGCAAAACATCGATTTTACTGATTGGATCTAAAGTCAAACTTTCATATAATTTCAGGATTAACAAATTAATATAACCAGAAAAATTGCACTTTCTTAGATTTAGACTTATAGCCGATTTTCTTGTATATTGTATATCAGTTGCGTGAGCACTGTACTGCCTAAGCCGAAAAACATCAATTTTACTGGTTTGAGCGAAAGTCAAATTATATTGTTATTGCAGAATTGACATATTCATATAACCGAAAAAATTGCACTTTCTTAGTTTTAGACTTAAAGTCAATTTTCTTTTAAATTGTATGTCAATTGCATGAGCACTGTACCGCTTAAGCCGAAAAACATCAATTTTACTGGTTTGAGCGAAAGTCAAATTATATTGTTATTGCAGAATTCACATATTCATATAACCGAAAAAATTGCACTTTCTTAAATTTAAACTTAAAGCCGATTTTCTTGTAAATTGTATGTCAGTTGCGTGAGCACTGTACCGCTTAAGCCGAAAAACATGTATTTTACTGATTTGAGCTAAAGTCAAATTATATTGTTATTGCAGGATTAACAAATTAATATTACCGAAAAAGTTGCACTTTCTTAGGTTTAGACTTAAAGTCGATTTTCTTGTAAATTGTATGTCAATTGCGGTAGCACTGTACTGATTTGCTCTAAAGCCAAACTTTCATATAATTTTAGGATTAACAAATTAATATAACCGCAAAAATTGCACTTTCTTACCGAAAAAATTGCACTTTTTCAGATTTAGACTTAACGCCGATTTTCTTGTAAATTGTATGTTAATTACTTGAGCGCTGTACCGCTTAGGCCGAAACACATCAATTTTACTGATTTGATCGAAAGTCAAACTTTCATATAATTTCAGGATTAACAAATTAATATAACCGAAAAAATTGCACTTTCTTAGATTAGACTTAAAGCCGATTTTCCTGTAAATTTTATGTCAGTTGCGTGAGCAGTGTACTGCTTAAGCCAAAAAAGATCAATTTTACTGGTTGGAGCGAAAGTCAAATTATATTGTTATTGCAGAATTGACATATTCATATAACCGAAAAAATTGCACTTTCTTAGTTTTAGACTTAAAGTCGATTTTCTTGTAAATTGTATGTGAATTGCGTGAGCTCTGTACTGCTTAAGCCGAAAAACATGAATTTTACTGATTTGAGCGAAAGTCAAATTATAATGTTATTGCAGAATTAAAAAATTAATATTACCGAAAAGGTTGCACTTTCTTAGTTTTAGACTTAAAGCCGATTTTCTTGTATATTGTATATCAGTTGCGTGAGCACTGTACTGCTTAAGCCGCAAACCATCGATTTAACTGATTTGCGCGAAAGTAAAATTATATAGCTATTGCAGAATTGACATATTCATATAACCGAAAAAATTGCACTTTCTTAGATTTAGACTTAAAGTCGATTTTCTTTTAAATTGTATGTCAGTTGCGTGAGCACTGTACTGCTTAAGCCGAAAAACATCAATTTAACTGGTTTGAGCGAAAGTCAAATTATATTGTTATTGCAGAATTGACATAATCATATAACCGAAAAAATTGCACTTTCTTAGTTTTAGACTTAAAGCCGATTTTCTTGTATATTGTATATCAGTTGCGTGAGCACTGTACTGCCTAAGCCGAAAAACATCAATTTTACTGGTTTGAGCGAAAGTCAAATTATATTGTTATTGCAGAATTGACATATTCATATAACTAGAAAAATTGCACTTTCTTAGATTTAGACTTAAAGCCGATTTTCTTGTATATTGTATATCAGTTGCGTGAGCACTGTACTGCTTAAGCCGAAAAACATCAATTTAACTGGTTTGAGCGAAAGTCAAATTATATTGTTATTGCAGAATTGACATAATCATATAACCGAAAAAATTGCACTTTCTTAGTTTTAGACTTAAAGCCGATTTTCTTGTATATTGTATATCAGTTGCGTGAGCACTGTACTGCCTAAGCCGAAAAACATCAATTTTACTGGTTTGAGCGAAAGTCAAATTATATTGTTATTGCAGAATTGACATATTCATATAACCAGAAAAATTGCACTTTCTTAGATTTAGACTTAAAGCCGATTTTCTTGTATATTGTATATCAGTTGCGTGAGCACTGTACTGCTTAAGCCGCAAACCATCGATTTTACTGATTTGAGCGAAAGTCAAACTATATTGTTATTGCAGAATTGACATATTCATATAACCGAAAAAATTGCACTTTCTTAGTTTTAGACTTAAAGTCGATTTTCTTTTAAATTGTATGTCAATTGCATGAGCACTGTACCGCTTAAGCCGAAAAACATCAATTTTACTGATTTGAGCGAAAGTCAAATTATATTGTTATTGCAGAATTCACATATTCATATAACCGAAAAAATTGCACTTTCTTAAATTTAGACTTAAAGCCGATTTTCTTGTAAATTGTATGTCAGTTGCGTGAGCACTGTACCGCTTAAGCCGAAAAACATGAATTTTAGTGATTTGAGCGAAAGTCAAATTATATTGTTATTGCAGAATTAAAAAATTAATATTACCGAAAAGGTTGCACTTTCTTAGTTTTAGACTTAAAGTCGATTTTCTTGTAAATTTTATGTCAATTGCGGTAGCACTGTACTGCTTAAGCCGAAAAACATCCATTTTACTGATTTGATCTTAAGTCAAACTTTCATATAATTTCAGGATTAACAAATTAATATAACCGAAAAAATTGCACTTTCTTAGATTTAGACTTAAAGTCGATTTTCTTGTAAATTGTATGTCAATTGCATGAGCACTGTACCGCTTAAGCCGAAAAACATAGATTTTACTGGTTTGAGCGAAAGTCAAATTATATTGTTATTGCAGAATTGACATATTCATATAACCGAAAAAATTGCACTTTCTTAGATTTAGACTTAAAGTCGATTTTCTTGTAAATTGTATGTCAATTGCATGAGCACTGTACTGCTTAAGCCGAAAAACATCAACTTTACTGATTTGCGCGAAAATAACACTATAATGTTATGGCAGGATTAACAAATTAATATAAAAAAAAGAAAAGAAAAAATCGAACTTTCTTAGATTTTTACTTAAAGCCGATTTTCTTGTAAATTGTATGTTAATTACTTGAGCACTGTACCGCTTAGGCCGAAAAACATCAATTTTACTGATTTGCGCTAAAAACAAACTTTTATTTTATTTCAGGATTAACAATTGTATGTTAATTACTTGATCGCTGTACCGCCTAAGCCGAAATGTTATTCCAGGATTAACAAATTAAAATAACCGAAAAAATTGCAATTTCTTAGGTTTAAAATTTAAGTCCATTTTCTTGTAAATTGTATGTCAACTGCGGTAGCACTGTACTGCTTAAGCCGCAAAACATCGATTTTACTGATTGGATCTAAAGTCAAACTTTCATATAATTTCAGGATTAACAAATTAATATAACCAGAAAAATTGCACTTTCTTAGATTTAGACTTATAGCCGATTTTCTTGTATATTGTATATCAGTTGCGTGAGCACTGTACTGCCTAAGCCGAAAAACATCAATTTTACTGGTTTGAGCGAAAGTCAAATTATATTGTTATTGCAGAATTGACATATTCATATAACCGAAAAAATTGCACTTTCTTAGTTTTAGACTTAAAGTCAATTTTCTTTTAAATTGTATGTCAATTGCATGAGCACTGTACCGCTTAAGCCGAAAAACATCAATTTTACTGGTTTGAGCGAAAGTCAAATTATATTGTTATTGCAGAATTCACATATTCATATAACCGAAAAAATTGCACTTTCTTAAATTTAAACTTAAAGCCGATTTTCTTGTAAATTGTATGTCAGTTGCGTGAGCACTGTACCGCTTAAGCCGAAAAACATGTATTTTACTGATTTGAGCTAAAGTCAAATTATATTGTTATTGCAGGATTAACAAATTAATATTACCGAAAAAGTTGCACTTTCTTAGGTTTAGACTTAAAGTCGATTTTCTTGTAAATTGTATGTCAATTGCGGTAGCACTGTACTGATTTGCTCTAAAGCCAAACTTTCATATAATTTTAGGATTAACAAATTAATATAACCGCAAAAATTGCACTTTCTTACCGAAAAAATTGCACTTTTTCAGATTTAGACTTAACGCCGATTTTCTTGTAAATTGTATGTTAATTACTTGAGCGCTGTACCGCTTAGGCCGAAACACATCAATTTTACTGATTTGATCGAAAGTCAAACTTTCATATAATTTCAGGATTAACAAATTAATATAACCGAAAAAATTGCACTTTCTTAGATTAGACTTAAAGCCGATTTTCCTGTAAATTTTATGTCAGTTGCGTGAGCAGTGTACTGCTTAAGCCAAAAAAGATCAATTTTACTGGTTGGAGCGAAAGTCAAATTATATTGTTATTGCAGAATTGACATATTCATATAACCGAAAAAATTGCACTTTCTTAGTTTTAGACTTAAAGTCGATTTTCTTGTAAATTGTATGTGAATTGCGTGAGCTCTGTACTGCTTAAGCCGAAAAACATGAATTTTACTGATTTGAGCGAAAGTCAAATTATAATGTTATTGCAGAATTAAAAAATTAATATTACCGAAAAGGTTGCACTTTCTTAGTTTTAGACTTAAAGCCGATTTTCTTGTATATTGTATATCAGTTGCGTGAGCACTGTACTGCTTAAGCCGCAAACCATCGATTTAACTGATTTGCGCGAAAGTAAAATTATATAGCTATTGCAGAATTGACATATTCATATAACCGAAAAAATTGCACTTTCTTAGATTTAGACTTAAAGTCGATTTTCTTTTAAATTGTATGTCAGTTGCGTGAGCACTGTACTGCTTAAGCCGAAAAACATCAATTTAACTGGTTTGAGCGAAAGTCAAATTATATTGTTATTGCAGAATTGACATAATCATATAACCGAAAAAATTGCACTTTCTTAGTTTTAGACTTAAAGCCGATTTTCTTGTATATTGTATATCAGTTGCGTGAGCACTGTACTGCCTAAGCCGAAAAACATCAATTTTACTGGTTTGAGCGAAAGTCAAATTATATTGTTATTGCAGAATTGACATATTCATATAACCAGAAAAATTGCACTTTCTTAGATTTAGACTTAAAGCCGATTTTCTTGTATATTGTATATCAGTTGCGTGAGCACTGTACTGCTTAAGCCGAAAAACATCAATTTAACTGGTTTGAGCGAAAGTCAAATTATATTGTTATTGCAGAATTGACATAATCATATAACCGAAAAAATTGCACTTTCTTAGTTTTAGACTTAAAGCCGATTTTCTTGTATATTGTATATCAGTTGCGTGAGCACTGTACTGCCTAAGCCGAAAAACATCAATTTTACTGGTTTGAGCGAAAGTCAAATTATATTGTTATTGCAGAATTGACATATTCATATAACCAGAAAAATTGCACTTTCTTAGATTTAGACTTAAAGCCGATTTTCTTGTATATTGTATATCAGTTGCGTGAGCACTGTACTGCTTAAGCCGCAAACCATCGATTTTACTGATTTGAGCGAAAGTCAAACTATATTGTTATTGCAGAATTGACATATTCATATAACCGAAAAAATTGCACTTTCTTAGTTTTAGACTTAAAGTCGATTTTCTTTTAAATTGTATGTCAATTGCATGAGCACTGTACCGCTTAAGCCGAAAAACATCAATTTTACTGATTTGAGCGAAAGTCAAATTATATTGTTATTGCAGAATTCACATATTCATATAACCGAAAAAATTGCACTTTCTTAAATTTAGACTTAAAGCCGATTTTCTTGTAAATTGTATGTCAGTTGCGTGAGCACTGTACCGCTTAAGCCGAAAAACATGAATTTTAGTGATTTGAGCGAAAGTCAAATTATATTGTTATTGCAGAATTAAAAAATTAATATTACCGAAAAGGTTGCACTTTCTTAGTTTTAGACTTAAAGTCGATTTTCTTGTAAATTTTATGTCAATTGCGGTAGCACTGTACTGCTTAAGCCGAAAAACATCCATTTTACTGATTTGATCTTAAGTCAAACTTTCATATAATTTCAGGATTAACAAATTAATATAACCGAAAAAATTGCACTTTCTTAGATTTAGACTTAAAGTCGATTTTCTTGTAAATTGTATGTCAATTGCATGAGCACTGTACCGCTTAAGCCGAAAAACATAGATTTTACTGGTTTGAGCGAAAGTCAAATTATATTGTTATTGCAGAATTGACATATTCATATAACCGAAAAAATTGCACTTTCTTAGATTTAGACTTAAAGTCGATTTTCTTGTAAATTGTATGTCAATTGCATGAGCACTGTACTGCTTAAGCCGAAAAACATCAACTTTACTGATTTGCGCGAAAATAACACTATAATGTTATGGCAGGATTAACAAATTAATATAAAAAAAAGAAAAGAAAAAATCGAACTTTCTTAGATTTTTACTTAAAGCCGATTTTCTTGTAAATTGTATGTTAATTACTTGAGCACTGTACCGCTTAGGCCGAAAAACATCAATTTTACTGATTTGCGCTAAAAACAAACTTTTATTTTATTTCAGGATTAACAATTGTATGTTAATTACTTGATCGCTGTACCGCCTAAGCCGAAATGTTATTCCAGGATTAACAAATTAAAATAACCGAAAAAATTGCAATTTCTTAGGTTTAAAATTTAAGTCCATTTTCTTGTAAATTGTATGTCAACTGCGGTAGCACTGTACTGCTTAAGCCGCAAAACATCGATTTTACTGATTGGATCTAAAGTCAAACTTTCATATAATTTCAGGATTAACAAATTAATATAACCAGAAAAATTGCACTTTCTTAGATTTAGACTTATAGCCGATTTTCTTGTATATTGTATATCAGTTGCGTGAGCACTGTACTGCCTAAGCCGAAAAACATCAATTTTACTGGTTTGAGCGAAAGTCAAATTATATTGTTATTGCAGAATTGACATATTCATATAACCGAAAAAATTGCACTTTCTTAGTTTTAGACTTAAAGTCAATTTTCTTTTAAATTGTATGTCAATTGCATGAGCACTGTACCGCTTAAGCCGAAAAACATCAATTTTACTGGTTTGAGCGAAAGTCAAATTATATTGTTATTGCAGAATTCACATATTCATATAACCGAAAAAATTGCACTTTCTTAAATTTAAACTTAAAGCCGATTTTCTTGTAAATTGTATGTCAGTTGCGTGAGCACTGTACCGCTTAAGCCGAAAAACATGTATTTTACTGATTTGAGCTAAAGTCAAATTATATTGTTATTGCAGGATTAACAAATTAATATTACCGAAAAAGTTGCACTTTCTTAGGTTTAGACTTAAAGTCGATTTTCTTGTAAATTGTATGTCAATTGCGGTAGCACTGTACTGATTTGCTCTAAAGCCAAACTTTCATATAATTTTAGGATTAACAAATTAATATAACCGCAAAAATTGCACTTTCTTACCGAAAAAATTGCACTTTTTCAGATTTAGACTTAACGCCGATTTTCTTGTAAATTGTATGTTAATTACTTGAGCGCTGTACCGCTTAGGCCGAAACACATCAATTTTACTGATTTGATCGAAAGTCAAACTTTCATATAATTTCAGGATTAACAAATTAATATAACCGAAAAAATTGCACTTTCTTAGATTAGACTTAAAGCCGATTTTCCTGTAAATTTTATGTCAGTTGCGTGAGCAGTGTACTGCTTAAGCCAAAAAAGATCAATTTTACTGGTTTGAGCGAAAGTCAAATTATATTGTTATTGCAGAATTGACATATTCATATAACCGAAAAAATTGCACTTTCTTAGTTTTAGACTTAAAGTCGATTTTCTTGTAAATTGTATGTGAATTGCGTGAGCTCTGTACTGCTTAAGCCGAAAAACATGAATTTTACTGATTTGAGCGAAAGTCAAATTATAATGTTATTGCAGAATTAAAAAATTAATATTACCGAAAAGGTTGCACTTTCTTAGTTTTAGACTTAAAGTCGATTTTCTTGTAAATTTTATGTCAATTGCGGTAGCACTGTACTGCTTAAGCCGAAAAACATCCATTTTACTGATTTGATCTTAAGTCAAACTTTCATATAATTTCAGGATTAACAAATTAATATAACCGAAAAAATTGCACTTTCTTAGATTTAGACTTAAAGTCGATTTTCTTGTAAATTGTATGTCAATTGCATGAGCACTGTACCGCTTAAGCCGAAAAACATCAATTTTACTGGTTTGAGCGAAAGTCAAATTATATTGTTATTGCAGAATTGACATATTCATATAACCGAAAAAATTGCACTTTCTTAGGTTTAGACTTAAAGTCGATTTTTTTGTAAATTGTATGTCAATTGCGGTAGCACTGTACTGCTTAAGCCGAAAAACATGAATTTTAGTGATTTGAGCGAAAGTCAAATTATATTGTTATTGCAGAATTAAAAAATTAATATTACCGAAAAGGTTGCACTTTCTTAGTTTTAGACTTAAAGTCGATTTTCTTGTAAATTTTATGTCAATTGCGGTAGCACTGTACTGCTTAAGCCGAAAAACATCCATTGTACTGATTTGATCTTAAGTCAAACTTTCATATAATTTCAGGATTAACAAATTAATATAACCGAAAAAATTGCACTTTCTTAGATTTAGACTTAAAGCCGATTTTCTTGTATATTGTATATCAGTTGCGTGAGCACTGTACTGCTTAAGCCGCAAACCATCGATTTTACTGATTTGAGCGAAAGTCAAACTATATTGTTATTGCAGAATTGACATATTCATATAACCGAAAAAATTGCACTTTCTTAGTTTTAGACTTAAAGTCGATTTTCTTTTAAATTGTATGTCAATTGCATGAGCACTGTACCGCTTAAGCCGAAAAACATCAATTTTACTGATTTGAGCGAAAGTCAAACTATATTGTTATTGCAGAATTGACATATTCATATAACCGAAAAAATTGCACTTTCTTAGTTTTAGACTTAAAGTCGATTTTCTTTTAAATTGTATGTCAATTGCATGAGCACTGTACCGCTTAAGCCGAAAAACATCAATTTTACTGATTTGAGCGAAAGTCAAATTATATTGTTATTGCAGAATTCACATATTCATATAACCAGAAAAATTGCACTTTCTTAGATTTAGACTTAAAGCCGATTTTCTTGTATATTGTATATCAGTTGCGTGAGCACTGTACTGCCTAAGCCGAAAAACATCAATTTTAGTGGTTTGAGCGAAAGTCAAATTATATTGTTATTGCAGAATTGATATATTCATATAACCAGAAAAATTGCACTTTCTTAGATTTAGACTTAAAGCCGATTTTCTTGTATATTGTATATCAGTTGCGTGAGCACTGTACTGCCTAAGCCGAAAAACATCAATTTTACTGGTTTGAGCGAAAGTCAAATTATATTGTTATTGCAGAATTGACATATTCATATAACCGAAAAAATTGCACTTTCTTAGATTTAGACTTAAAGCCGATTTTCTTGTATATTGTATATCAGTTGCGTGAGCACTGTACTGCTTAAGCCGAAAAACATCAATTTAACTGATTTGCGCGAAAGTAAAATTATATAGCTATTGCAGAATTGACATATTCATATAACCGAAAAAATTGCACTTTCTTAGATTTAGACTTAAAGTCGATTTTCTTTTAAATTGTATGTCAGTTGCGTGAGCACTGTACTGCTTAAGCCGAAAAACATTAATTTAACTGGTTTGAGCGAAAGTCAAATTATATTGTTATTGCAGAATTGACATATTCATATAACCGAAAAAATTGCACTTTCTTAGTTTTAGACTTAAAGCCGATTTTCTTGTATATTGTATATCAGTTGCGTGAGCACTGTACTGCCTAAGCCGAAAAACATCAATTTTACTGGTTTGAGCGAAAGTCAAATTATATTGTTATTGCAGAATTGACATATTCATATAACCAGAAAAATTGGACTTTCTTAGATTTAGACTTAAAGCCGATTTTCTTGTATATTGTATATCAGTTGCGTGAGCACTGTACTGCTTAAGCCGCAAACCATCGATTTTACTGATTTGAGCGAAAGTCAAACTATATTGTTATTGCAGAATTGACATATTCATATAACCGAAAAAATTGCACTTTCTTAGTTTTAGACTTAAAGTCGATTTTCTTTTAAATTGTATGTCAATTGCATGAGCACTGTACCGCTTAAGCCGAAAAACATCAATTTTACTGATTTGAGCGAAAGTCAAATTATATTGTTATTGCAGAATTCACATATTCATATAACCGAAAAAATTGCACTTTCTTAAATTTAGACTTAAAGCCGATTTTCTTGTAAATTGTATGTCAGTTGCGTGAGCACTGTACCGCTTAAGCCGAAAAACATGAATTTTAGTGATTTGAGCGAAAGTCAAATTATATTGTTATTGCAGAATTAAAAAATTAATATTACCGAAAAGGTTGCACTTTCTTAGTTTTAGACTTAAAGTCGATTTTCTTGTAAATTTTATGTCAATTGCGGTAGCACTGTACTGCTTAAGCCGAAAAACATCCATTTTACTGATTTGATCTTAAGTCAAACTTTCATATAATTTCAGGATTAACAAATTAATATAACCGAAAAAATTGCACTTTCTTAGATTTAGACTTAAAGTCGATTTTCTTGTAAATTGTATGTCAATTGCATGAGCACTGTACCGCTTAAGCCGAAAAACATAGATTTTACTGGTTTGAGCGAAAGTCAAATTATATTGTTATTGCAGAATTGACATATTCATATAACCGAAAAAATTGCACTTTCTTAGATTTAGACTTAAAGTCGATTTTCTTGTAAATTGTATGTCAATTGCATGAGCACTGTACTGCTTAAGCCGAAAAACATCAACTTTACTGATTTGCGCGAAAATAACACTATAATGTTATGGCAGGATTAACAAATTAATATAAAAAAAAGAAAAGAAAAAATCGAACTTTCTTAGATTTTTACTTAAAGCCGATTTTCTTGTAAATTGTATGTTAATTACTTGAGCACTGTACCGCTTAGGCCGAAAAACATCAATTTTACTGATTTGATCTTAAGTCAAACTTTCATATAATTTCAGGATTAACAAATTAATATAACCGAAAAAATTGCACTTTCTTAGATTTAGACTTAAAGCCGATTTTCTTGTATATTGTATATCAGTTGCGTGAGCACTGTACTGCTTAAGCCGCAAACCATCGATTTTACTGATTTGAGCGAAAGTCAAACTATATTGTTATTGCAGAATTGACATATTCATATAACCGAAAAAATTGCACTTTCTTAGTTTTAGACTTAAAGTCGATTTTCTTTTAAATTGTATGTCAATTGCATGAGCACTGTACCGCTTAAGCCGAAAAACATCAATTTTACTGATTTGAGCGAAAGTCAAATTATATTGTTATTGCAGAATTCACATATTCATATAACCGAAAAAATTGCACTTTCTTAAATTTAGACTTAAAGCCGATTTTCTTGTAAATTGTATGTCAGTTGCGTGAGCACTGTACCGCTTAAGCCGAAAAACATGAATTTTAGTGATTTGAGCGAAAGTCAAATTATATTGTTATTGCAGAATTAAAAAATTAATATTACCGAAAAGGTTGCACTTTCTTAGTTTTAGACTTAAAGTCGATTTTCTTGTAAATTTTATGTCAATTGCGGTAGCACTGTACTGCTTAAGCCGAAAAACATCCATTTTACTGATTTGATCTTAAGTCAAACTTTCATATAATTTCAGGATTAACAAATTAATATAACCGAAAAAATTGCACTTTCTTAGATTTAGACTTAAAGTCGATTTTCTTGTAAATTGTATGTCAATTGCATGAGCACTGTACCGCTTAAGCCGAAAAACATAGATTTTACTGGTTTGAGCGAAATTCAAATTATATTGTTATTGCAGAATTGACATATTCATATAACCGAAAAAATTGCACTTTCTTAGATTTAGACTTAAAGTCGATTTTCTTGTAAATTGTATGTCAATTGCATGAGCACTGTACTGCTTAAGCCGAAAAACATCAACTTTACTGATTTGCGCGAAAATAACACTATAATGTTATGGCAGGATTAACAAATTAATATAAAAAAAAGAAAAGAAAAAATCGAACTTTCTTAGATTTTTACTTAAAGCCGATTTTCTTGTAAATTGTATGTTAATTACTTGAGCACTGTACCGCTTAGGCCGAAAAACATCAATTTTACTGATTTGCGCTAAAAACAAACTTTTATTTTATTTCAGGATTAACAATTGTATGTTAATTACTTGATCGCTGTACCGCCTAAGCCGAAATGTTATTCCAGGATTAACAAATTAAAATAACCGAAAAAATTGCAATTTCTTAGGTTTAAAATTTAAGTCCATTTTCTTGTAAATTGTATGTCAACTGCGGTAGCACTGTACTGCTTAAGCCGCAAAACATCGATTTTACTGATTGGATCTAAAGTCAAACTTTCATATAATTTCAGGATTAACAAATTAATATAACCAGAAAAATTGCACTTTCTTAGATTTAGACTTATAGCCGATTTTCTTGTATATTGTATATCAGTTGCGTGAGCACTGTACTGCCTAAGCCGAAAAACATCAATTTTACTGGTTTGAGCGAAAGTCAAATTATATTGTTATTGCAGAATTGACATATTCATATAACCGAAAAAATTGCACTTTCTTAGTTTTAGACTTAAAGTCAATTTTCTTTTAAATTGTATGTCAATTGCATGAGCACTGTACCGCTTAAGCCGAAAAACATCAATTTTACTGGTTTGAGCGAAAGTCAAATTATATTGTTATTGCAGAATTCACATATTCATATAACCGAAAAAATTGCACTTTCTTAAATTTAAACTTAAAGCCGATTTTCTTGTAAATTGTATGTCAGTTGCGTGAGCACTGTACCGCTTAAGCCGAAAAACATGTATTTTACTGATTTGAGCTAAAGTCAAATTATATTGTTATTGCAGGATTAACAAATTAATATTACCGAAAAAGTTGCACTTTCTTAGGTTTAGACTTAAAGTCGATTTTCTTGTAAATTGTATGTCAATTGCGGTAGCACTGTACTGATTTGCTCTAAAGCCAAACTTTCATATAATTTTAGGATTAACAAATTAATATAACCGCAAAAATTGCACTTTCTTACCGAAAAAATTGCACTTTTTTAGATTTAGACTTAACGCCGATTTTCTTGTAAATTGTATGTTAATTACTTGAGCGCTGTACCGCTTAGGCCGAAACACATCAATTTTACTGATTTGATCGAAAGTCAAACTTTCATATAATTTCAGGATTAACAAATTAATATAACCGAAAAAATTGCACTTTCTTAGATTAGACTTAAAGCCGATTTTCCTGTAAATTTTATGTCAGTTGCGTGAGCAGTGTACTGCTTAAGCCAAAAAAGATCAATTTTACTGGTTTGAGCGAAAGTCAAATTATATTGTTATTGCAGAATTGACATATTCATATAACCGAAAAAATTGCACTTTCTTAGTTTTAGACTTAAAGTCGATTTTCTTGTAAATTGTATGTGAATTGCGTGAGCACTGTACTGCTTAAGCCGAAAAACATGAATTTTACTGATTTGAGCGAAAGTCAAATTATATTGTTATTGCAGAATTAAAAAATTAATATTACCGAAAAGGTTGCACTTTCTTAGTTTTAGACTTAAAGTCGATTTTCTTGTAAATTTTATGTCAATTGCGGTAGCACTGTACTGCTTAAGCCGAAAAACATCCATTTTACTGATTTGATCTTAAGTCAAACTTTCATATAATTTCAGGATTAACAAATTAATATAACCGAAAAAATTGCACTTTCTTAGATTTAGACTTAAAGTCGATTTTCTTGTAAATTGTATGTCAATTGCATGAGCACTGTACCGCTTAAGCCGAAAAACATCAATTTTACTGCTTTGAGCGAAAGTCAAATTATATTGTTATTGCAGAATTGACATATTCATATAACCGAAAAAATTGCACTTTCTTAGGTTTAGACTTAAAGTCGATTTTTTTGTAAATTGTATGTCAATTGCGGTAGCACTGTACTGCTTAAGCCGCAAAACATCGATTTTACTCATTTGATCTAAAGTCAAACTTTCATATAATATCAGGATTAACAAATTAATATAACCGAAAAAATTGCACTTTCTTAGATTAGACTTAAAGCCGATTTTCTTGTAAATTGTATGTCAATTGCATGAGCACTGTACCGCTTAAGCCGAAAAACATAAATTTTACTGGTTTGAGCGAAAGTCAAATTATATTGTTATTGCAGAATTGACATATTCATATAACCGAAAAAATTGCACTTTCTTAAATTTAGACTTAAAGCCGATTTTCTTGTAAATTGTATGTCAGTTGCGTGAGCACTGTACCGCTTAAGCCGAAAAACATGAATTTTAGTGATTTGAGCGAAAGTCAAATTATATTGTTATTGCAGAATTAAAAAATTAATATTACCGAAAAGGTTGCACTTTCTTAGTTTTAGACTTAAAGTCGATTTTCTTGTAAATTTTATGTCAATTGCGGTAGCACTGTACTGCTTAAGCCGAAAAACATCCATTTTACTGATTTGATCTTAAGTCAAACTTTCATATAATTTCAGGATTAACAAATTAATATAACCGAAAAAATTGCACTTTCTTAGATTTAGACTTAAAGCCGATTTTTTTGTATATTGTATATCAGTTGCGTGAGCACTGTACTGCTTAAGCCGCAAACCATCGATTTTACTGATTTGAGCGAAAGTCAAACTATATTGTTATTGCAGAATTGACATATTCATATAACCGAAAAAATTGCACTTTCTTAGTTTTAGACTTAAAGTAGATTTTCTTTTAAATTGTATGTCAATTGCATGAGCACTGTACCGCTTAAGCCGAAAAACATCAATTTTACTGATTTGAGCGAAAGTCAAATTATATTGTTATTGCAGAATTCACATATTCATATAACCGAAAAAATTGCACTTTCTTAAATTTAGACTTAAAGCCGATTTTCTTGTAAATTGTATGTCAGTTGCGTGAGCACTGTACCGCTTAAGCAGAAAAACATGAATTTTAGTGATTTGAGCGAAAGTCAAATTATATTGTTATTGCAGAATTAAAAAATTAATATTACCGAAAAGGTTGCACTTTCTTAGTTTTAGACTTAAAGTCGATTTTCTTGTAAATTTTATGTCAATTGCGGTAGCACTGTACTGCTTAAGCCGAAAAACATCCATTTTACTGATTTGATCTTAAGTCAAACTTTCATATAATTTCAGGATTAACAAATTAATATAACCGAAAAAATTGCACTTTCTTAGATTTAGACTTAAAGTCGATTTTCTTGTAAATTGTATGTCAATTGCATGAGCACTGTACCGCTTAAGCCGAAAAACATAGATTTTACTGGTTTGAGCGAAAGTCAAATTATATTGTTATTGCAGAATTGACATATTCATATAACCGAAAAAATTGCACTTTCTTAGATTTAGACTTAAAGTCGATTTTCTTGTAAATTGTATGTCAATTGCATGAGCACTGTACTGCTTAAGCCGAAAAACATCAACTTTACTGATTTGCGCGAAAATAACACTATAATGTTATGGCAGGATTAACAAATTAATATAAAAAAAAGAAAAGAAAAAATCGAACTTTCTTAGATTTTTACTTAAAGCCGATTTTCTTGTAAATTGTATGTTAATTACTTGAGCACTGTACCGCTTAGGCCGAAAAACATCAATTTTACTGATTTGCGCTAAAAACAAACTTTTATTTTATTTCAGGATTAACAATTGTATGTTAATTACTTGATCGCTGTACCGCCTAAGCCGAAATGTTATTCCAGGATTAACAAATTAAAATAACCGAAAAAATTGCAATTTCTTAGGTTTAAAATTTAAGTCCATTTTCTTGTAAATTGTATGTCAACTGCGGTAGCACTGTACTGCTTAAGCCGCAAAACATCGATTTTACTGATTGGATCTAAAGTCAAACTTTCATATAATTTCAGGATTAACAAATTAATATAACCAGAAAAATTGCACTTTCTTAGATTTAGACTTATAGCCGATTTTCTTGTATATTGTATATCAGTTGCGTGAGCACTGTACTGCCTAAGCCGAAAAACATCAATTTTACTGGTTTGAGCGAAAGTCAAATTATATTGTTATTGCAGAATTGACATATTCATATAACCGAAAAAATTGCACTTTCTTAGTTTTAGACTTAAAGTCAATTTTCTTTTAAATTGTATGTCAATTGCATGAGCACTGTACCGCTTAAGCCGAAAAACATCAATTTTACTGGTTTGAGCGAAAGTCAAATTATATTGTTATTGCAGAATTCACATATTCATATAAACGAAAAAATTGCACTTTCTTAAATTTAAACTTAAAGCCGATTTTCTTGTAAATTGTATGTCAGTTGCGTGAGCACTGTACCGCTTAAGCCGAAAAACATGTATTTTACTGATTTGAGCTAAAGTCAAATTATATTGTTATTGCAGGATTAACAAATTAATATTACCGAAAAAGTTGCACTTTCTTAGGTTTAGACTTAAAGTCGATTTTCTTGTAAATTGTATGTCAATTGCGGTAGCACTGTACTGATTTGCTCTAAAGCCAAACTTTCATATAATTTTAGGATTAACAAATTAATATAACCGCAAAAATTGCACTTTCTTACCGAAAAAATTGAACTTTTTTAGATTTAGACTTAACGCCGATTTTCTTGTAAATGGTATGTTAATTACTTGAGCGCTGTACCGCTTAGGCCGAAACACATCAATTTTACTGATTTGATCGAAAGTCAAACTTTCATATAATTTCAGGATTAACAAATTAATATAACCGAAAAAATTGCACTTTCTTAGATTAGACTTAAAGCCGATTTTCCTGTAAATTTTATGTCAGTTGCGTGAGCAGTGTACCGCTTAAGCCGAAAAACATAGATTTTACTGGTTTGAGCGAAAGTCAAATTATATTGTTATTGCAGAATTGACATATTCATATAACCGAAAAAATTGCACTTTCTTAGATTTAGACTTAAAGTCGATTTTCTTGTAAATTGTATGTCAATTGCATGAGCACTGTACTGCTTAAGCCCAAAAACATCAACTTTACTGATTTGCGCGAAAATAACACTATAATGTTATGGCAGGATTAACAAATTAATATAAAAAAAAGAAAAGAAAAAATCGAACTTTCTTAGATTTTTACTTAAAGCCGATTTTCTTGTAAATTGTATGTTAATTACTTGAGCACTGTACCGCTTAGGCCGAAAAACATCAATTTTACTGATTTGCGCTAAAAACAAACTTTTATTTTATTTCAGGATTAACAATTGTATGTTAATTACTTGATCGCTGTACCGCCTAAGCCGAAATGTTATTCCAGGATTAACAAATTAAAATAACCGTAAAAATTGCAATTTCTTAGGTTTAAAATTTAAGTCCATTTTCTTGTAAATTGTATGTCAACTGCGGTAGCACTGTACTGCTTAAGCCGCAAAACATCGATTTTACTGATTGGATCTAAAGTCAAACTTTCATATAATTTCAGGATTAACAAATTAATATAACCGGAAAAAGTGCACTTTCTTAGATTAAGACTTTAAGCCGATTTTCTTGTAAATTGTATATCAGTTGCGTGAGCGCTGTACTGCTTAAGCCGTAAAACATCAATTTTACTGGTTTTAGCGAAAGTCAAATTATATTTTTATTGCAGAATTGACATATTCATATAACCGAAAAAATTGCACTTTCTTAGTTTTAGACTTAAAGTCGATTTTCTTGTAAATTGTATGTGAATTGCGTGAGCACTGTACTGCTTAAGCCGAAAAACATGAATTTTACTGATTTGAGCGAAAGTCAAATTATATTGTTATTGCACGATTAACAAATTAATATTACCGAAAAGGTTGCACTTTCTTAGTTTTAGACTTAAAGTCGATTTTCTTGTAAATTTTATGTCAATTGCGGTAGCACTGTACTGCTTAAGCCGAAAAACATCCATTTTACTGATTTGATCTTGAGTCAAACTTTCATATAATTTCAGAATTAACAAATTAATATAACCGAAAAAATTGCACTTTCTTAGATTTAGACTTAAAGTCGATTTTCTTGTAAATTGTATGTTAATTACTTGAGCGCTGTACCGCTTAGGCCGAAAAACATTAATTTTACTGGTTTAAGCGAAAGTCAAATTATATTGTTATTGCAGAATTGACATATTCATATAACCGAAAAAATTGCACTTTCTTAGTTTCAGACTTAAAGTCGATTTTCTTGTAAATTGTATGTCAATTGCGTGAGCACTGTACTACTTTAGCCGAAAAACATGAATTTTACTGATTTGAGCGAAAGTCAAATTATGTTGTTATTGCAGGATTAACAAATTAATATTACCGCAAAAGTTGCACTTTCTTAGTTGTAGACTTAAAGTCGATTTTCTTGTAAATTCTATGTCAATTGCGGTAGCACTGTACTGCTTAAGCCGCAAAACATCGATTTTACTGATTTGATCTAAAGTCAAACTTTCATATAATTTCAGGATTAACAAATTAATATAACCGAAAAGAGTGCACTTTCTTAGATTAAGACTTAAAGGCGATTTTCTTGTAAATTGTATATCAGTTGCGTGAGCGCTGTACTGCTTAAGCCGAAAAACATCAATTTTACTGGTTTGAGCGAAAGTCAAATTATATTGTTATTGTAGAATTGACATAACCGAAAAAATTGCACTTTTTTAGATTTCGACTTAAAGCCGATTTTCTTGTAAATTGTATGTTAAATACTTGAGCGCTGTACCGCTTAGGCCGAAACACATCAATTTTACTGATTTGATCTAAAGTCAAGCTTTCATATAATTTCAGGATTAACAAATTAATGCAACCGAAAAAATTGCACTTTCTTAGATTAGACTTAAAGCCGATTTTCTTGTAAATTGTATGTCAGTTGCGTGAGCAGTGTACTGCTTAAGCCGAAAAAGATCAATTTTACTGGTTTGAGCGAAAGTCAAATTATATTTTTATTGCAGAATTGACATATTCATATAACCGAAAAAATTGCACTTTCTTAGTTTTAGACTTAAAGTCGATTTTCTTGTAAATTGTATGTGAATTGCGTGAGCACTGTACTGCTTAAGCCGAAAAACATGAATTTTACTGATTTGAGCGAAAGTCAAATTATATTGTTATTGCACGATTAACAAATTAATATTACCGAAAAAGTTGCACTTTCTTAGTTTTAGACTTAAAGTCGATTTTCTTGTAAATTTTATGTCAATTGCGGTAGCACTGTACTGCTTAAGCCGAAAAACATCCATTTTACTGATTTGATCTTGAGTCAAACTTTCATATAATTTCAGAATTAACAAATTAATATAACCGAAAAAATTGCACTTTCTTAGATTTAGACTTAAAGTCGATTTTCTTGTAAATTGTATGTCAATTGCATGAGCACTGTACCGCTTAAGCCGAAAAACATCAATTTTACTGGTTTGAGCGAAAGTCAAATTATATTGTTATTGCAGAATTGACATATTCATATAACCGAAAAAATTGCACTTTCTTAGATTTAGACTTAAAGTCGATTTTCTTGTAAATTGTATGTCAATTGCATGAGCACTGTACTGCTTAAGCCGAAAAACATCAACTTTACTGATTTGCGCGAAAGTAACACTATAATGTTATGGCAGGATTAACAAATTAATATAAAAAAAAGAAAAGAAAAAATTGAACTTTCTTAGATTTTTACTTAAAGCCGATTTGCTTGTAAATTGTATGTTAATTACTTGAGCGGTGTACCGCTTAGGCCGAAAAACATCAATTTTACTGATTTGCGCTAAAAACAAACTTTTATTTTATTTCAGGATTAACAATTGTATGTTAATTACTTGATCGCTGTACCGCCTAAGCCAAAATGTTATTCCAGGATTAACAAATTAAAATAACCGAAAAAATTGCAATTTCTTAGGTTTAAAATTTAAGTCCATTTTCTTGTAAATTGTATGTCAACTGCGGTAGCACTGTACTGCTTAAGCCGCAAAACATCGATTTTACTGATTTGATCTAAAGTCAAACTTTCATATAATTTCAGGATTAACAAATTAATATAACCAGAAAAATTGCACTTTCTTAGATTTAGACTTAAAGCCGATTTTCTTGTATATTGTATATCAGTTGCGTGAGCACTGTACTGCCTAAGCCGAAAAACATCAATCTTACTGGTTTGAGCGAAAGTCAAATTATATTGTTATTGCAGAATTGACATATTCATATAACCGAAAAAATTGCACTTTCTTAGATTTAGACTTAAAGCCGATTTTCTTGTATATTGTATATCAGTTGCGTGAGCACTGTACTGCTTAAGCCGAAAAACATCAATTTTACTGGTTTGAGCGAAAGTCAAATTATATTGTTATTGCAGAATTGACATATTCATATAACCGAAAAAATTGCACTTTCTTAGTTTTAGACTTAAAGTCGATTTTCTTTTAAATTGTATGTCAATTGCATGAGCACTGTACCGCTTAAGCCGAAAAACATCAATTTTACTGGTTTGAGCGAAAGTCAAATTATATTGTTATTGCAGAATTCACATATTCATATAACCGAAAAAATTGCACTTTCTTAAATTTAAACATAAAGCCGATTTTCTTGTAAATTGTATGTCAGTTGCGTGAGCACTGTACCGCTTAAGCCGAAAAACATGAATTTTACTGATTTGAGCTAAAGTCAAATTATATTGTTATTGCAGGATTAACAAATTAATATTACCGAAAAAGTTGCACTTTCTTAGGTTTAGACTTAAAGTCAATTTTCTTGTAAATTGTATGTCAACTGCGGTAGCACTGTACTGCTTAAGCCGCAAAACATCGATTTTACTGATTTGATCTAAAGTCAAACTTTCATATAATTTCAGGATTAACAAATTAATATAACCAGAAAAATTGCGCTTTCTTAGATTTAGACTTAAAGCCGATTTTCTTGTATATTGTATATCAGTTGCGTGAGCACTGTACTGCCTAAGCCGAAAAACATCAATTTTACTGGTTTGAGCGAAAGTCAAATTATATTGTTATTGCAGAATTGACATATTCATATAACCGAAAAAATTGCACTTTCTTAGATTTAGACTTAAAGCCGATTTTCTTGTATATTGTATATCAGTTGCGTGAGCACTGTACTGCTTAAGCCGAAAAACATCAATTTTACTGGTTTGAGCGAAAGTCAAATTATATTGTTATTGCAGAATTGACATATTCATATAACCGAAAAAATTGCACTTTCTTAGTTTTAGACTTAAAGTCGATTTTCTTTTAAATTGTATGTCAATTGCATGAGCACTGTACCGCTTAAGCCGAAAAACATCAATTTTACTGGTTTGAGCGAAAGTCAAATTATATTGTTATTGCAGAATTCACATATTCATATAACCGAAAAAATTGCACTTTCTTAAATTTAAACATAAAGCCGATTTTCTTGTAAATTGTATGTCAGTTGCGTGAGCACTGTACCGCTTAAGCCGAAAAACATGAATTTTACTGATTTGAGCTAAAGTCAAATTATATTGTTATTGCAGGATTAACAAATTAATATTACCGAAAAAGTTGCACTTTCTTAGGTTTAGACTTAAAGTCAATTTTCTTGTAAATTGTATGTCAATTGCGGTAGGACTGTACTGCTTAAGCCGCAAAACATCGATTTTACTGATTTGATCTAAAGTCAAACTTTCATATAATTTCAGGATTAACAAATTAATATAACCGAAAAAATTGCACTTTCTTAGATTTAGACTTAAAGTCGATTTTCTTGTAAATTGTATGTCAATTGCATGAGCACTGTACCGCTTAAGCCGAAAAACATCAATTTTACTGGTTTGAGCGAAAGTCAAATTATATTGTTATTGCAGAATTGACATATTCATATAACCGAAAAAATTGCACTTTCTTAGGTTTAGACTTAAAGCCGATTTTTTTGTAAATTGTATGTCAATTGCGGTAGCACTGTACTGCTTAAGCCGCAAAACATCGATTTTACTGATTTGATCTAAAGTCAAACTTTCATATAATTTCAGGATTAACAAATTAATATAACCGAAAAAATTGCACTTTCTTAGATTAGACTTAAAGCCGATTTTCTTGTAAATTGTATGTCAGTTGCGTGAGCACTGTACCGCTTAAGCCGAAAAACATGAATTTTACTGATTTTAGCGAAAGTCAAATTATATTGTTGTTGCAGAATTGATATATTCTTATAACCAAAAAAAATTGCACTTTCTTAGGTTTAGACTTAAAGAAGATTTTCTTGTAAATTGTATGTCAATTGCGTGAGCACTGTACCGTTTAAGCCGAAAAACATGAATTTTACTGATTTGAGCGAAAGTAAAACTATAATGTTATGGCAGGATTAACAAATTAATATAAAGAACAGAAAAGAAAAAATTTAACTTTCTTAGCTTTTTACTTAAAGCCGATTTTCCTTGTAAATTGTATGTCAACTGCGGAAGCACTGTACTGCTTAAGCCGCAAACCATCGATTTTACTGATTTGAGCGAAAGTCAAACTATATTGTTATTGCATAATTGACATATTCATATAACCAGAAAAATTGCACTTTCTTAGCTTTTTACTTTAAGCCGATTTTCCTTGTAAATTGTATGTCAACTGCGGAAGCACTGTACTGCTTAAGCCGAAAAACATCAATTTTACTGGTTTGAGCGAAAGTCAAATTATATTGTTATTGCAGAATTGACATATTCATATAACCGAAAAAATTGCACTTTCTTAGTTTTAGACTTAAAGTCGATTTTCTTTTAAATTGTATGTCAATTGCATGAGCACTGTACCGCATAAGCCGAAAAACATCAATTTTACTGATTTGCGCGAAAGTAAAATTATATAGCTATTGCAGAATTGACAAATTAATATAACCGAAAAAATTGCACTTTCTTAGATTTAGACTTAAAGTCGATTTTCTTTTAAATTGTATGTCAGTTGCGTGAGCAGTGTACTGCTTAAGCCGAAAAACATCAATTTAACTGGTTTGAGCGAAAGTAAAATTATATAGCTATTGCAGAATTGACATATTCATATAACCGAAAAAATTGCACTTACTTAGATTTAGACTTAAAGTCGATTTTCTTTTAAATTGTATGTCAGTTGCGTGAGCACTGTACTGCTTAAGCCGAAAAACATCAATTTAACTGGTTTGAGCGAAAGTCAAATTATATTGTTATTGCAGAATTGACATATTCATATAACCAGAAAAATTGCACTTTCTTAGATTTAGACTTAAAGCCGATTTTCTTGTATATTGTATATCAGTTGCGTGAGCACTGTACTGCTTAAGCCGCAAACCATCGATTTTACTGATTTGAGCGAAAGTCAAACTATATTGTTATTGCAGAATTGACATATTCATATAACCGAAAAAATTGCACTTTCTTAGTTTTAGACTTAAAGTCGATTTTCTTTTAAATTGTATGTCAATTGCATGAGCACTGTACCGCTTAAGCCGAAAAACATCAATTTTACTGATTTGAGCGAAAGTCAAATTATATTGTTATTGCAGAATTCACATATTCATATAACCGAAAAAATTGCACTTTCTTAAATTTAGACTTAAAGCCGATTTTCTTGTAAATTGTATGTCAGTTGCGTGAGCACTGTACCGCTTAAGCCGAAAAACATGAATTTTAGTGATTTGAGCGAAAGTCAAATTATATTGTTATTGCAGAATTAAAAAATTAATATTACCGAAAAGGTTGCACTTTCTTAGTTTTAGACTTAAAGTCGATTTTCTTGTAAATTTTATGTCAATTGCGAAAGCACTGTACTGCTTAAGCCGAAAAACATCCATTTTACTGATTTGATCTTAAGTCAAACTTTCATATAATTTCAGGATTAACAAATTAATATAACCGAAAAAATTGCACTTTCTTAGATTTAGACTTAAAGTCGATTTTCTTGTAAATTGTATGTCAATTGCATGAGCACTGTACCGCTTAAGCCGAAAAACATAGATTTTACTGGTTTGAGCGAAAGTCAAATTATATTGTTATTGCAGAATTGACATATTCATATAACCGAAAAAATTGCACTTTCTTAGATTTAGACTTAAAGCCGATTTTCTTGTATATTGTATATCAGTTGCGTGAGCACTGTACTGCTTAAGCCGCAAACCATCGATTTTACTGATTTGAGCGAAAGTCAAACTATATTGTTATTGCAGAATTGACATATTCATATCACCGAAAAAATTGCACTTTCTTAGTTTTAGACTTAAAGTCGATTTTCTTTTAAATTGTATGTCAATTGCATGAGCACTGTACCGCTTAAGCCGAAAAACATCAATTTTACTGATTTGAGCGAAAGTCAAACTATATTGTTATTGCAGAATTGACATATTCATATAACCGAAAAAATTGCACTTTCTTAGTTTTAGACTTAAAGTCGATTTTCTTTTAAATTGTATGTCAATTGCATGAGCACTGTACCGCTTAAGCCGAAAAACATCAATTTTACTGATTTGAGCGAAAGTCAAATTATATTGTTATTGCAGAATTCACATATTCATATAACCAGAAAAATTGCACTTTCTTAGATTTAGACTTAAAGCCGATTTTCTTGTATATTGTATATCAGTTGCGTGAGCACTGTACTGCCTAAGCCGAAAAACATCAATTTTACTGGTTTGAGCGAAAGTCAAATTATATTGTTATTGCAGAATTGACATATTCATATAACCAGAAAAATTGCACTTTCTTAGATTTAGACTTAAAGCCGATTTTCTTGTATATTGTATATCAGTTGCGTGAGCACTGTACTGCCTAAGCCGAAAAACATCAATTTTACTGGTTTGAGCGAAAGTCAAATTATATTGTTATTGCAGAATTGACATATTCATATAACCGAAAAAATTGCACTTTCTTAGATTTAGACTTAAAGCCGATTTTCTTGTATATTGTATATCAGTTGCGTGAGCACTGTACTGCTTAAGCCGAAAAACATCAATTTAACTGATTTGCGCGAAAGTAAAATTATATAGCTATTGCAGAATTGACATATTCATATAACCGAAAAAATTGCACTTTCTTAGATTTAGACTTAAAGTCGATTTTCTTTTAAATTGTATGTCAGTTGCGTGAGCACTGTACTGCTTAAGCCGAAAAACATCAATTTAACTGGTTTGAGCGAAAGTCAAATTATATTGTTATTGCAGAATTGACATAATCATATAACCGAAAAAATTGCACTTTCTTAGTTTTAGACTTAAAGCCGATTTTCTTGTATATTGTATATCAGTTGCGTGAGCACTGTACTGCCTAAGCCGAAAAACATCAATTTTACTGGTTTGAGCGAAAGTCAAATTATATTGTTATTGCAGAATTGACATATTCATATAACCAGAAAAATTGCACTTTCTTAGATTTAGACTTAAAGCCGATTTTCTTGTATATTGTATATCAGTTGCGTGAGCACTGTACTGCTTAAACCGCAAACCATCGATTTTACTGATTTGAGCGAAAGTCAAACTATATTGTTATTGCAGAATTGACATATTCATATAACCGAAAAAATTGCACTTTCTTAGTTTTAGACTTAAAGTCGATTTTCTTCTAAATTGTATGTCAATTGCATGAGCACTGTACCGCTTAAGCCGAAAAACATCAATTTTACTGATTTGAGCGAAAGTCAAATTATATTGTTATTGCAGAATTCACATATTCATATAACCGAAAAAATTGCACTTTCTTAAATTTAGACTTAAAGCCGATTTTCTTGTAAATTGTATGTCAGTTGCGTGAGCACTGTACCGCTTAAGCCGAAAAACATGAATTTTAGTGATTTGAGCGAAAGTCAAATTATATTGTTATTGCAGAATTAAAAAATTAATATTACCGAAAAGGTTGCACTTTCTTAGTTTTAGACTTAAAGTCGATTTTCTTGTAAATTTTATGTCAATTGCGGTAGCACTGTACTGCTTAAGCCGAAAAACATCCATTTTACTGATTTGATCTTAAGTCAAACTTTCATATAATTTCAGGATTAACAAATTAATATAACCGAAAAAATTGCACTTTCTTAGATTTAGACTTAAAGTCGATTTTCTTGTAAATTGTATGTCAATTGCATGAGCACTGTACCGCTTAAGCCGAAAAACATAGATTTTACTGGTTTGAGCGAAAGTCAAATTATATTGTTATTGCAGAATTGACATATTCATATAACCGAAAAAATTGCACTTTCTTAGATTTAGACTTAAAGTCGATTTTCTTGTAAATTGTATGTCAATTGCATGAGCACTGTACTGCTTAAGCCGAAAAACATCAACTTTACTGATTTGCGCGAAAATAACACTATAATGTTATGGCAGGATTAACAAATTAATATAAAAAAAAGAAAAGAAAAAATCGAACTTTCTTAGATTTTTACTTAAAGCCGATTTTCTTGTAAATTGTATGTTAATTACTTGAGCACTGTACCGCTTAGGCCGAAAAACATCAATTTTACTGATTTGCGCTAAAAACAAACTTTTATTTTATTTCAGGATTAACAATTGTATGTTAATTACTTGATCGCTGTACCGCCTAAGCCGAAATGTTATTCCAGGATTAACAAATTAAAATAACCGAAAAAATTGCAATTTCTTAGGTTTAAAATTTAAGTCCATTTTCTTGTAAATTGTATGTCAACTGCGGTAGCACTGTACTGCTTAAGCCGCAAAACATCGATTTTACTGATTGGATCTAAAGTCAAACTTTCATATAATTTCAGGATTAACAAATTAATATAACCAGAAAAATTGCACTTTCTTAGATTTAGACTTATAGCCGATTTTCTTGTATATTGTATATCAGTTGCGTGAGCACTGTACTGCCTAAGCCGAAAAACATCAATTTTACTGGTTTGAGCGAAAGTCAAATTATATTGTTATTGCAGAATTGACATATTCATATAACCGAAAAAATTGCACTTTCTTAGTTTTAGACTTAAAGTCAATTTTCTTTTAAATTGTATGTCAATTGCATGAGCACTGTACCGCTTAAGCCGAAAAACATCAATTTTACTGGTTTGAGCGAAAGTCAAATTATATTGTTATTGCAGAATTCACATATTCATATAACCGAAAAAATTGCACTTTCTTAAATTTAAACTTAAAGCCGATTTTCTTGTAAATTGTATGTCAGTTGCGTGAGCACTGTACCGCTTAAGCCGAAAAACATGTATTTTACTGATTTGAGCTAAAGTCAAATTATATTGTTATTGCAGGATTAACAAATTAATATTACCGAAAAAGTTGCACTTTCTTAGGTTTAGACTTAAAGTCGATTTTCTTGTAAATTGTATGTCAATTGCGGTAGCACTGTACTGATTTGCTCTAAAGCCAAACTTTCATATAATTTTAGGATTAACAAATTAATATAACCGCAAAAATTGCACTTTCTTACCGAAAAAATTGCACTTTTTTAGATTTAGACTTAACGCCGATTTTCTTGTAAATTGTATGTTAATTACTTGAGCGCTGTACCGCTTAGGCCGAAACACATCAATTTTACTGATTTGATCGAAAGTCAAACTTTCATATAATTTCAGGATTAACAAATTAATATAACCGAAAAAATTGCACTTTCTTAGATTAGACTTAAAGCCGATTTTCCTGTAAATTTTATGTCAGTTGCGTGAGCAGTGTACTGCTTAAGCCAAAAAAGATCAATTTTACTGGTTTGAGCGAAAGTCAAATTATATTGTTATTGCAGAATTGACATATTCATATAACCGAAAAAATTGCACTTTCTTAGTTTTAGACTTAAAGTCGATTTTCTTGTAAATTGTATGTGAATTGCGTGAGCTCTGTACTGCTTAAGCCGAAAAACATGAATTTTACTGATTTGAGCGAAAGTCAAATTATATTGTTATTGCAGAATTAAAAAATTAATATTACCGAAAAGGTTGCACTTTCTTAGTTTTAGACTTAAAGTCGATTTTCTTGTAAATTTTATGTCAATTGCGGTAGCACTGTACTGCTTAAGCCGAAAAACATCCATTTTACTGATTTGATCTTAAGTCAAACTTTCATATAATTTCAGGATTAACAAAATAATATAACCGAAAAAATTGCACTTTCTTAGATTTAGACTTAAAGTCGATTTTCTTGTAAATTGTATGTCAATTGCATGAGCACTGTACCGCTTAAGCCGAAAAACATCAATTTTACTGGTTTGAGCGAAAGTCAAATTATATTGTTATTGCAGAATTGACATATTCATATAACCGAAAAAATTGCACTTTCTTAGGTTTAGACTTAAAGTCGATTTTTTTGTAAATTGTATGTCAATTGCGGTAGCACTGTACTGCTTAAGCCGAAAAACATGAATTTTAGTGATTTGAGCGAAAGTCAAATTATATTGTTATTGCAGAATTAAAAAAATTAATATTACCGAAAAGGTTGCACTTTCTTAGTTTTAGACTTAAAGTCGATTTACTTGTAAATTTTATGTCAATTGCGGTAGCACTGTACTGCTTAAGCCGAAAAACATCCATTGTACTGATTTGATCTTAAGTCAAACTTTCATATAATTTCAGGATTAACAAATTAATATAACCGAAAAAATTGCACTTTCTTAGATTTAGACTTAAAGCCGATTTTCTTGTATATTGTATATCAGTTGCGTGAGCACTGTACTGCTTAAGCCGCAAACCATCGATTTTACTGATTTGAGCGAAAGTCAAACTATATTGTTATTGCAGAATTGACATATTCATATAACCGAAAAAATTGCACTTTCTTAGTTTTATACTTAAAGTCGATTTTCTTTTAAATTGTATGTCAATTGCATGAGCACTGTACCGCTTAAGCCGAAAAACATCAATTTTACTGATTTGAGCGAAAGTCAAACTATATTGTTATTGCAGAATTGACATATTCATATAACCGAAAAAATTGCACTTTCTTAGTTTTAGACTTAAAGTCGATTTTCTTTTAAATTGTATGTCAATTGCATGAGCACTGTACCGCTTAAGCCGAAAAACATCAATTTTACTGATTTGAGCGAAAGTCAAATTATATTGTTATTGCAGAATTCACATATTCATATAACCAGAAAAATTGCACTTTCTTAGATTTAGACTTAAAGCCGATTTTCTTGTATATTGTATATCAGTTGCGTGAGCACTGTACTGCCTAAGCCGAAAAACATCAATTTTACTGGTTTGAGCGAAAGTCAAATTATATTGTTATTGCAGAATTGATATATTCATATAACCAGAAAAATTGCACTTTCTTAGATTTAGACTTAAAGCCGATTTTCTTGTATATTGTATATCAGTTGCGTGAGCACTGTACTGCCTAAGCCGAAAAACATCAATTTTACTGGTTTGAGCGAAAGTCAAATTATATTGTTATTGCAGAATTGACATATTCATATAACCGAAAAAATTGCACTTTCTTAGATTTAGACTTAAAGCCGATTTTCTTGTATATTGTATATCAGTTGCGTGAGCACTGTACTGCTTAAGCCGAAAAACATCAATTTAACTGATTTGCGCGAAAGTAAAATTATATAGCTATTGCAGAATTGACATATTCATATAACCGAAAAAATTGCACTTTCTTAGATTTAGACTTAAAGTCGATTTTCTTTTAAATTGTATGTCAGTTGCGTGAGCACTGTACTGCTTAAGCCGAAAAACATTAATTTAACTGGTTTGAGCGAAAGTCAAATTATATTGTTATTGCAGAATTTACATATTCATATAACCGAAAAAATTGCACTTTCTTAGTTTTAGACTTAAAGCCGATTTTCTTGTATATTGTATATCAGTTGCGTGAGCACTGTACTGCCTAAGCCGAAAAACATCAATTTTACTGGTTTGAGCGAAAGTCAAATTATATTGTTATTGCAGAATTGACATATTCATATAACCAGAAAAATTGCACTTTCTTAGATTTAGACTTAAAGCCGATTTTCTTGTATATTGTATATCAGTTGCGTGAGCACTGTACTGCTTAAGCCGCAAACCATCGATTTTACTGATTTGAGCGAAAGTCAAACTATATTGTTATTGCAGAATTGACATATTCATATAACCGAAAAAATTGCACTTTCTTAGTTTTAGACTTAAAGTCGATTTTCTTTTAAATTGTATGTCAATTGCATGAGCACTGTACCGCTTAAGCCGAAAAACATCAATTTTACTGATTTGAGCGAAAGTCAAATTATATTGTTATTGCAGAATTCACATATTCATATAACCGAAAAAATTGCACTTTCTTAAATTTAGACTTAAAGCCGATTTTCTTGTAAATTGTATGTCAGTTGCGTGAGCACTGTACCGCTTAAGCCGAAAAACATGAATTTTAGTGATTTGAGCGAAAGTCAAATTATATTGTTATTGCAGAATTAAAAAATTAATATTACCGAAAAGGTTGCACTTTCTTAGTTTTAGACTTAAAGTCGATTTTCTTGTAAATTTTATGTCAATTGCGGTAGCACTGTACTGCTTAAGCCGAAAAACATCCATTTTACTGATTTGATCTTAAGTCAAACTTTCATATAATTTCAGGATTAACAAATTAATATAACCGAAAAAATTTCACTTTCTTAGATTTAGACTTAAAGTCGATTTTCTTGTAAATTGTATGTCAATTGCATGAGCACTGTACCGCTTAAGCCGAAAAACATAGATTTTACTGGTTTGAGCGAAAGTCAAATTATATTGTTATTGCAGAATTGACATATTCATATAACCGAAAAAATTGCACTTTCTTAGATTTAGACTTAAAGTCGATTTTCTTGTAAATTGTATGTCAATTGCATGAGCACTGTACTGCTTAAGCCGAAAAACATCAACTTTACTGATTTGCGCGAAAATAACACTATAATGTTATGGCAGGATTAACAAATTAATATAAAAAAAAGAAAAGAAAAAATCGAACTTTCTTAGATTTTTACTTAAAGCCGATTTTCTTGTAAATTGTATGTTAATTACTTGAGCACTGTACCGCTTAGGCCGAAAAACATCAATTTTACTGATTTGCGCTAAAAACAAACTTTTATTTTATTTCAGGATTAACAATTGTATGTTAATTACTTGATCGCTGTACCGCCTAAGCCGAAATGTTATTCCAGGATTAACAAATTAAAATAACCGAAAAAATTGCAATTTCTTAGGTTTAAAATTTAAGTCCATTTTCTTGTAAATTGTATGTCAACTGCGGTAGCACTGTACTGCTTAAGCCGCAAAACATCGATTTTACTGATTGGATCTAAAGTCAAACTTTCATATAATTTCAGGATTAACAAATTAATATAACCAGAAAAATTGCACTTTCTTAGATTTAGACTTATAGCCGATTTTCTTGTATATTGTATATCAGTTGCGTGAGCACTGTACTGCCTAAGCCGAAAAACATCAATTTTACTGGTTTGAGCGAAAGTCAAATTATATTGTTATTGCAGAATTGACATATTCATATAACCGAAAAAATTGCACTTTCTTAGTTTTAGACTTAAAGTCAATTTTCTTTTAAATTGTATGTCAATTGCATGAGCACTGTACCGCTTAAGCCGAAAAACATCAATTTTACTGGTTTGAGCGAAAGTCAAATTATATTGTTATTGCAGAATTCACATATTCATATAACCGAAAAAATTGCACTTTCTTAAATTTAAACTTAAAGCCGATTTTCTTGTAAATTGTATGTGAATTGCATGAGCACTGTACTGCTTAAGCCGAAAAACATGAATTTTACTGATTTGAGCGAAAGTCAAATTATATTGTTATTGCAGAATTAAAAAATTAATATTACCGAAAAGGTTGCACTTTCTTAGTTTTAGACTTAAAGTCGATTTTCTTGTAAATTTTATGTCAATTGCGGTAGCACTGTACTGCTTAAGCCGAAAAACATCCATTTTACTGATTTGATCTTAAGTCAAACTTTCATATAATTTCAGGATTAACAAATTAATATAACCGAAAAAATTGCACTTTCTTAGATTAGACTTAAAGCCGATTTTCTTGTAAATTGTATGTCAATTGCATGAGCACTGTACCGCTTAAGCCGAAAAACATAAATTTTACTGGTTTGAGCGAAAGTCAAATTATATTGTTATTGCAGAATTGACATATTCATATAACCGAAAAAATTGCACTTTCTTAAATTTAGACTTAAAGCCGATTTTCTTGTAAATTGTATGTCAGTTGCGTGAGCACTGTACCGCTTAAGCCGAAAAACATGAATTTTAGTGATTTGAGCGAAAGTCAAATTATATTGTTATTGCAGAATTAAAAAATTAATATTACCGAAAAGGTTGCACTTTCTTAGTTTTAGACTTAAAGACGATTTTCTTGTAAATTTTATGTCAATTGCGGTAGCACTGTACTGCTTAAGCCGAAAAACATCCATTTTACTGATTTGATCTTAAGTCAAACTTTCATATAATTTCAGGATTAACAAATTAATATAACCGAAAAAATTGCACTTTCTTAGATTAGACTTAAAGCCGATTTTCTTGTAAATTGTATGTCAATTGCATGAGCACTGTACCGCTTAAGCCGAAAAACATCAATTTTACTGGTTTGAGCGAAAGTCAAATTATATTGTTATTGCAGAATTGACATATTCATATAACCGAAAAAATTGCACTTTCTTAGGTTTAGACTTAAAGTCGATTTTTTTGTAAATTGTATGTCAATTGCGGTAGCACTGTACTGCTTAAGCCGCAAAACATCGATTTTACTGATTTGATCTAAAGTCAAACTTTCATATAATATCAGGATTAACAAATTAATATAACCGAAAAAATTGCACTTTCTTAGATTAGACTTAAAGCCGATTTTCTTGTAAATTGTATGTCAATTGCATGAGCACTGTACCGCTTAAGCCGAAAAACATAAATTTTACTGGTTTGAGCGAAAGTCAAATTATATTGTTATTGCAGAATTGACATATTCATATAACCGAAAAAATTGCACTTTCTTAAATTTAGACTTAAAGCCGATTTTCTTGTAAATTGTATGTCAGTTGCGTGAGCACTGTACCGCTTAAGCCGAAAAACATGAATTTTAGTGATTTGAGCGAAAGTCAAATTATATTGTTATTGCAGAATTAAAAAATTAATATTACCGAAAAGGTTGCACTTTCTTAGTTTTAGACTTAAAGACGATTTTCTTGTAAATTTTATGTCAATTGCGGTAGCACTGTACTGCTTAAGCCGAAAAACATCCATTTTACTGATTTGATCTTAAGTCAAACTTTCATATAATTTCAGGATTAACAAATTAATATAACCGAAAAAATTGCACTTTCTTAGATTTAGACTTAAAGCCGATTTTTTTGTATATTGTATATCAGTTGCGTGAGCACTGTACTGCTTAAGCCGCAAACCATCGATTTTACTGATTTGAGCGAAAGTCAAACTATATTGTTATTGCAGAATTGACATATTCATATAACCGAAAAAATTGCACTTTCTTAGTTTTAGACTTAAAGTCGATTTTCTTTTAAATTGTATGTCAATTGCATGAGCACTGTACCGCTTAAGCCGAAAAACATCAATTTTACTGATTTGAGCGAAAGTCAAATTATATTGTTATTGCAGAATTCACATATTCATATAACCGAAAAAATTGCACTTTCTTAAATTTAGACTTAAAGCCGATTTTCTTGTAAATTGTATGTCAGTTGCGTGAGCACTGTACCGCTTAAGCCGAAAAACATGAATTTTAGTGATTTGAGCGAAAGTCAAATTATATTGTTATTGCAGAATTAAAAAATTAATATTACCGAAAAGGTTGCACTTTCTTAGTTTTAGACTTAAAGTCGATTTTCTTGTAAATTTTATGTCAATTGCGGTAGCACTGTACTGCTTAAGCCGAAAAACATCCATTTTACTGATTTGATCTTAAGTCAAACTTTCATATAATTTCAGGATTAACAAATTAATATAACCGAAAAAATTGCACTTTCTTAGATTTAGACTTAAAGTCGATTTTCTTGTAAATTGTATGTCAATTGCATGAGCACTGTACCGCTTAAGCCGAAAAACATAGATTTTACTGGTTTGAGCGAAAGTCAAATTATATTGTTATTGCAGAATTGACATATTCATATAACCGAAAAAATTGCACTTTCTTAGATTTAGACTTAAAGTCGATTTTCTTGTAAATTGTATGTCAATTGCATGAGCACTGTACTGCTTAAGCCGAAAAACATCAACTTTACTGATTTGCGCGAAAATAACACTATAATGTTATGGCAGGATTAACAAATTAATATAAAAAAAAAGAAAAGAAAAAATCGAACTTTCTTAGATTTTTACTTAAAGCCGATTTTCTTGTAAATTGTATGTTAATTACTTGAGCACTGTACCGCTTAGGCCGAAAAACATCAATTTTACTGATTTGCGCTAAAAACAAACTTTTATTTTATTTCAGGATTAACAATTGTATGTTAATTACTTGATCGCTGTACCGCCTAAGCCGAAATGTTATTCCAGGATTAACAAATTAAAATAACCGAAAAAATTGCAATTTCTTAGGTTTAAAATTTAAGTCCATTTTCTTGTAAATTGTATGTCAACTGCGGTAGCACTGTACTGCTTAAGCCGCAAAACATCGATTTTACTGATTGGATCTAAAGTCAAACTTTCATATAATTTCAGGATTAACAAATTAATATAACCAGAAAAATTGCACTTTCTTAGATTTAGACTTATAGCCGATTTTCTTGTATATTGTATATCAGTTGCGTGAGCACTGTACTGCCTAAGCCGAAAAACATCAATTTTACTGGTTTGAGCGAAAGTCAAATTATATTGTTATTGCAGAATTGACATATTCATATAACCGAAAAAATTGCACTTTCTTAGTTTTAGACTTAAAGTCAATTTTCTTTTAAATTGTATGTCAATTGCATGAGCACTGTACCGCTTAAGCCGAAAAACATCAATTTTACTGGTTTGAGCGAAAGTCAAATTATATTGTTATTGCAGAATTCACATATTCATATAACCGAAAAAATTGCACTTTCTTAAATTTAAACTTAAAGCCGATTTTCTTGTAAATTGTATGTCAGTTGCGTGAGCACTGTACCGCTTAAGCCGAAAAACATGTATTTTACTGATTTGAGCTAAAGTCAAATTATATTGTTATTGCAGGATTAACAAATTAATATTACCGAAAAAGTTGCACTTTCTTAGGTTTAGACTTAAAGTCGATTTTCTTGTAAACTGTATGTCAATTGCGGTAGCACTGTACTGATTTGCTCTAAAGCCAAACTTTCATATAATTTTAGGATTAACAAATTAATATAACCGCAAAAATTGCACTTTCTTACCGAAAAAATTGAACTTTTTTAGATTTAGACTTAACGCCGATTTTCTTGTAAATGGTATGTTAATTACTTGAGCGCTGTACCGCTTAGGCCGAAACACATCAATTTTACTGATTTGATCGAAAGTCAAACTTTCATATAATTTCAGGATTAACAAATTAATATAACCGAAAAAATTGCACTTTCTTAGATTAGACTTAAAGCCGATTTTCCTGTAAATTTTATGTCAGTTGCGTGAGCAGTGTACCGCTTAAGCCGAAAAACATAGATTTTACTGGTTTGAGCGAAAGTCAAATTATATTGTTATTGCAGAATTGACATATTCATATAACCGAAAAAATTGCACTTTCTTAGATTTAGACTTAAAGTCGATTTTCTTGTAAATTGTATGTCAATTGCATGAGCACTGTACTGCTTAAGCCGAAAAACATCAACTTTACTGATTTGCGCGAAAATAACACTATAATGTTATGGCAGGATTAACAAATTAATATAAAAAAAGAAAAGAAAAAATCGAACTTTCTTAGATTTTTACTTAAAGCCGATTTTCTTGTAAATTGTATGTTAATTACTTGAGCACTGTACCGCTTAGGCCGAAAAACATCAATTTTACTGATTTGCGCTAAAAACAAACTTTTATTTTATTTCAGGATTAACAATTGTATGTTAATTACTTGATCGCTGTACCGCCTAAGCCGAAATGTTATTCCAGGATTAACAAATTAAAATAACCGAAAAAATTGCAATTTCTTAGGTTTAAAATTTAAGTCCATTTTCTTGTAAATTGTATGTCAACTGCGGTAGCACTGTACTGCTTAAGCCGCAAAACATCGATTTTACTGATTGGATCTAAAGTCAAACTTTCATATAATTTCAGGATTAACAAATTAATATAACCAGAAAAATTGCACTTTCTTAGATTTAGACTTATAGCCGATTTTCTTGTATATTGTATATCAGTTGCGTGAGCACTGTACTGCCTAAGCCGAAAAACATCAATTTTACTGGTTTGAGCGAAAGTCAAATTATATTGTTATTGCAGAATTGACATATTCATATAACCGAAAAAATTGCACTTTCTTAGTTTTAGACTTAAAGTCAATTTTCTTTTAAATTGTATGTCAATTGCATGAGCACTGTACCGCTTAAGCCGAAAAACATCAATTTTACTGGTTTGAGCGAAAGTCAAATTATATTGTTATTGCAGAATTCACATATTCATATAACCGAAAAAATTGCACTTTCTTAAATTTAAACTTAAAGCCGATTTTCTTGTAAATTGTATGTCAGTTGCGTGAGCACTGTACCGCTTAAGCCGAAAAACATGTATTTTACTGATTTGAGCTAAAGTCAAATTATATTGTTATTGCAGGATTAACAAATTAATATTACCGAAAAAGTTGCACTTTCTTAGGTTTAGACTTAAAGTCGATTTTCTTGTAAATTGTATGTCAATTGCGGTAGCACTGTACTGATTTGCTCTAAAGCCAAACTTTCATATAATTTTAGGATTAACAAATTAATATAACCGCAAAAATTGCACTTTCTTACCGAAAAAATTGAACTTTTTTAGATTTAGACTTAACGCCGATTTTCTTGTAAATGGTATGTTAATTACTTGAGCGCTGTACCGCTTAGGCCGAAACACATCAATTTTACTGATTTGATCGAAAGTCAAACTTTCATATAATTTCAGGATTAACAAATTAATATAACCGAAAAAATTGCACTTTCTTAGATTAGACTTAAAGCCGATTTTCCTGTAAAGTTTATGTCAGTTGCGTGAGCAGTGTACTGCTTAAGCCAAAAAAGATCAATTTTACTGGTTTGAGCGAAAGTCAAATTATATTGTTATTGCAGAATTGACATATTCATATAACCGAAAAAATTGCACTTTCTAAGTTTTAGACTTAAAGTCGATTTTCTTGTAAATTGTATGTGAATTGCGTGAGCATTATACTGCTTAAGCCGAAAAACATGAATTTTACTGATTTGAGCGAAAGTCAAATTATATTGTTATTGCAGAATTAAAAAATTAATATTACCGAAAAGGTTGCACTTTCTTAGTTTTAGACTTAAAGTCGATTTTCTTGTAAATTTTATGTCAATTGCGGTAGCACTGTACTGCTTAAGCCGAAAAACATCCATTTTACTGATTTGATCTTAAGTCAAACTTTCATATAATTTCAGGATTAACAAATTAATATAACCGAAAAAATTGCACTTTCTTAGATTTAGACTTAAAGTCGATTTTCTTGTAAATTGTATGTCAATTGCATGAGCACTGTACCGCTTAAGCCGAAAAACATCAATTTTACTGGTTTGAGCGAAAGTCAAATTATATTGTTATTGCAGAATTGACATATTCATATAACCGAAAAAATTGCACTTTCTTAGGTTTAGACTTAAAGTCGATTTTTTTGTAAATTGTATGTCAATTGCGGTAGCACTGTACTGCTTAAGCCGAAAAACATGAATTTTAGTGATTTGAGCGAAAGTCAAATTATATCGTTATTGCAGAATTAAAAAATTAATATTACCGAAAAGGTTGCACTTTCTTAGTTTTAGACTTAAAGTCGATTTTCTTGTAAATTTTATGTCAATTGCGGTAGCACTGTACTGCTTAAGCCGAAAAACATCCATTGTACTGATTTGATCTTAAGTCAAACTTTCATATAATTTCAGGATTAACAAATTAATATAACCGAAAAAATTGCACTTTCTTAGATTTAGACTTAAAGCCGATTTTCTTGTATATTGTATATCAGTTGCGTGAGCACTGTACTGCTTAAGCCGCAAACCATCGATTTTACTGATTTGAGCGAAAGTCAAACTATATTGTTATTGCAGAATTGACATATTCATATAACCGAAAAAATTGCACTTTCTTAGTTTTAGACTTAAAGTCGATTTTCTTTTAAATTGTATGTCAATTGCATGAGCACTGTACCGCTTAAGCCGAAAAACATCAATTTTACTGATTTGAGCGAAAGTCAAACTATATTGTTATTGCAGAATTGACATATTCATATAACCGAAAAAATTGCACTTTCTTAGTTTTAGACTTAAAGTCGATTTTCTTTTAAATTGTATGTCAATTGCATGAGCACTGTACCGCTTAAGCCGAAAAACATCAATTTTACTGATTTGAGCGAAAGTCAAATTATATTGTTATTGCAGAATTCACATATTCATATAACCAGAAAAATTGCACTTTCTTAGATTTACTGTACTGCCTAAGCCGAAAAACATCAATTTTACTGGTTTGAGCGAAAGTCAAATTATATTGTTATTGCAGAATTGATATATTCATATCACCAGAAAAATTGCACTTTCTTAGATTTAGACTTAAAGCCGATTTTCTTGTATATTGTATATCAGTTGCGTGAGCACTGTACTGCCTAAGCCGAAAAACATCAATTTTACTGGTTTGAGCGAAAGTCAAATTATATTGTTATTGCAGAATTGACATATTCATATAACCGAAAAAATTGCACTTTCTTAGATTTAGACTTAAAGCCGATTTTCTTGTATATTGTATATCAGTTGCGTGAGCACTGTACTGCTTAAGCCGAAAAACATCAATTTAACTGATTTGCGCGAAAGTAAAATTATATAGCTATTGCAGAATTGACATATTCATATAACCGAAAAAATTGCACTTTCTTAGATTTAGACTTAAAGTCGATTTTCTTTTAAATTGTATGTCAGTTGCGTGAGCACTGTACTGCTTAAGCCGAAAAACATTAATTTAACTGGTTTGAGCGAAAGTCAAATTATATTGTTATTGCAGAATTGACATATTCATATAACCGAAAAAATTGCACTTTCTTAGTTTTAGACTTAAAGCCGATTTTCTTGTATATTGTATATCAGTTGCGTGAGCACTGTACTGCCTAAGCCGAAAAACATCAATTTTACTGGTTTGAGCGAAAGTCAAATTATATTGTTATTGCAGAATTGACATATTCATATAACCAGAAAAATTGCACTTTCTTAGATTTAGACTTAAAGCCGATTTTCTTGTATATTGTATATCAGTTGCGTGAGCACTGTACTGCTTAAGCCGCAAACCATCGATTTTACTGATTTGAGCGAAAGTCAAACTATATTGTTATTGCAGAATTGACATATTCATATAACCGAAAAAATTGCACTTTCTTAGTTTTAGACTTAAAGTCGATTTTCTTTTAAATTGTATGTCAATTGCATGAGCACTGTACCGCTTAAGCCGAAAAACATCAATTTTACTGATTTGAGCGAAAGTCAAATTATATTGTTATTGCAGAATTCACATATTCATATAACCGAAAAAATTGCACTTTCTTAAATTTAGACTTAAAGCCGATTTTCTTGTAAATTGTATGTCAGTTGCGTGAGCACTGTACCGCTTAAGCCGAAAAACATGAATTTTAGTGATTTGAGCGAAAGTCAAATTATATTGTTATTGCAGAATTAAAAAATTAATATTACCGAAAAGGTTGCACTTTCTTAGTTTTAGACTTAAAGTCGATTTTCTTGTAAATTTTATGTCAATTGCGGTAGCACTGTACTGCTTAAGCCGAAAAACATCCATTTTACTGATTTGATCTTAAGTCAAACTTTCATATAATTTCAGGATTAACAAATTAATATAACCGAAAAAATTGCACTTTCTTAGATTTAGACTTAAAGTCGATTTTCTTGTAAATTGTATGTCAATTGCATGAGCACTGTACCGCTTAAGCCGAAAAACATAGATTTTACTGGTTTGAGCGAAAGTCAAATTATATTGTTATTGCAGAATTGACATATTCATATAACCGAAAAAATTGCACTTTCTTAGATTTAGACTTAAAGTCGATTTTCTTGTAAATTGTATGTCAATTGCATGAGCACTGTACTGCTTAAGCCGAAAAACATCAACTTTACTGATTTGCGCGAAAATAACACTATAATGTTATGGCAGGATTAACAAATTAATATAAAAAAAAGAAAAGAAAAAATCGAACTTTCTTAGATTTTTACTTAAAGCCGATTTTCTTGTAAATTGTATGTTAATTACTTGAGCACTGTACCGCTTAGGCCGAAAAACATCAATTTTACTGATTTGCGCTAAAAACAAACTTTTATTTTATTTCAGGATTAACAATTGTATGTTAATTACTTGATCGCTGTACCGCCTAAGCCGAAATGTTATTCCAGGATTAACAAATTAAAATAACCGAAAAAATTGCAATTTCTTAGGTTTAAAATTTAAGTCCATTTTCTTGTAAATTGTATGTCAACTGCGGTAGCACTGTACTGCTTAAGCCGCAAAACATCGATTTTACTGATTGGATCTAAAGTCAAACTTTCATATAATTTCAGGATTAACAAATTAATATAACCAGAAAAATTGCACTTTCTTAGATTTAGACTTATAGCCGATTTTCTTGTATATTGTATATCAGTTGCGTGAGCACTGTACTGCCTAAGCCGAAAAACATCAATTTTACTGGTTTGAGCGAAAGTCAAATTATATTGTTATTGCAGAATTGACATATTCATATAACCGAAAAAATTGCACTTTCTTAGTTTTAGACTTAAAGTCAATTTTCTTTTAAATTGTATGTCAATTGCATGAGCACTGTACCGCTTAAGCCGAAAAACATCAATTTTACTGGTTTGAGCGAAAGTCAAATTATATTGTTATTGCAGAATTCACATATTCATATAACCGAAAAAATTGCACTTTCTTAAATTTAAACTTAAAGCCGATTTTCTTGTAAATTGTATGTGAATTGCGTGAGCACTGTACTGCTTAAGCCGAAAAACATGAATTTTACTGATTTGAGCGAAAGTCAAATTATATTGTTATTGCAGAATTAAAAAATTAATATTACCGAAAAGGTTGCACTTTCTTAGTTTTAGACTTAAAGTCGATTTTCTTGTAAATTTTATGTCAATTGCGGTAGCACTGTACTGCTTAAGCCGAAAAACATCCATTTTACTGATTTGATCTTAAGTCAAACTTTCATATAATTTCAGGATTAACAAATTAATATAACCGAAAAAATTGCACTTTCTTAGATTTAGACTTAAAGTCGATTTTCTTGTAAATTGTATGTCAATTGCATGAGCACTGTACCGCTTAAGCCGAAAAACATCAATTTTACTGGTTTGAGCGAAAGTCAAATTATATTGTTATTGCAGAATTGACATATTCATATAACCGAAAAAATTGCACTTTCTTAGGTTTAGACTTAAAGTCGATTTTTTTGTAAATTGTATGTCAATTGCGGTAGCACTGTACTGCTTAAGCCGCAAAACATCGATTTTACTGATTTGATCTAAAGTCAAACTTTCATATAATATCAGGATTAACAAATTAATATAACCGAAAAAATTGCACTTTCTTAGATTAGACTTAAAGCCGATTTTCTTGTAAATTGTATGTCAATTGCATGAGCACTGTACCGCTTAAGCCGAAAAACATAAATTTTACTGGTTTGAGCGAAAGTCAAATTATATTGTTATTGCAGAATTGACATATTCATATAACCGAAAAAATTGCACTTTCTTAAATTTAGACTTAAAGCCGATTTTCTTGTAAATTGTATGTCAGTTGCGTGAGCACTGTACCGCTTAAGCCGAAAAACATGAATTTTAGTGATTTGAGCGAAAGTCAAATTATATTGTTATTGCAGAATTAAAAAATTAATATTACCGAAAAGGTTGCACTTTCTTAGTTTTAGACTTAAAGTCGATTTTCTTGTAAATTTTATGTCAATTGCGGTAGCACTGTACTGCTTAAGCCGAAAAACATCCATTTTACTGATTTGATCTTATGTCAAACTTTCATATAATTTCAGGATTAACAAATTAATATAACCGAAAAAATTGCACTTTCTTAGATTTAGACTTAAAGCCGATTTTTTTGTATATTGTATATCATATGCGTGAGCACTGTACTGCTTAAGCCGCAAACCATCGATTTTACTGATTTGAGCGAAAGTCAAACTATATTGTTATTGCAGAATTGACATATTCATATAACCGAAAAAATTGCACTTTCTTAGTTTTAGACTTAAAGTCGATTTTCTTTTAAATTGTATGTCAATTGCATGAGCACTGTACCGCTTAAGCCGAAAAACATCAATTTTACTGATTTGAGCGAAAGTCAAATTATATTGTTATTGCAGAATTCACATATTCATATAACCGAAAAAATTGCACTTTCTTAAATTTAGACTTAAAGCCGATTTTCTTGTAAATTGTATGTCAGTTGCGTGAGCACTGTACCGCTTAAGCCGAAAAACATGAATTTTAGTGATTTGAGCGAAAGTCAAATTATATTGTTATTGCAGAATTAAAAAATTAATATTACCGAAAAGGTTGCACTTTCTTAGTTTTAGACTTAAAGTCGATTTTCTTGTAAATTTTATGTCAATTGCGGTAGCACTGTACTGCTTAAGCCGAAAAACATCCATTTTACTGATTTGATCTTAAGTCAAACTTTCATATAATTTCAGGATTAACAAATTAATATAACCGAAAAAATTGCACTTTCTTAGATTTAGACTTAAAGTCGATTTTCTTGTAAATTGTATGTCAATTGCATGAGCACTGTACCGCTTAAGCCGAAAAACATAGATTTTACTGGTTTGAGCGAAAGTCAAATTATATTGTTATTGCAGAATTGACATATTCATATAACCGAAAAAATTGCACTTTCTTAGATTTAGACTTAAAGTCGATTTTCTTGTAAATTGTATGTCAATTGCATGAGCACTGTACTGCTTAAGCCGAAAAACATCAACTTTACTGATTTGCGCGAAAATAGCACTATAATGTTATGGCAGGATTAACAAATTAATATAAAAAAAAAGAAAAGAAAAAATCGAACTTTCTTAGATTTTTACTTAAAGCCGATTTTCTTGTAAATTGTATGTTAATTACTTGAGCACTGTACCGCTTAGGCCGAAAAACATCAATTTTACTGATTTGCGCTAAAAACAAACTTTTATTTTATTTCAGGATTAACAATTGTATGTTAATTACTTGATCGCTGTACCGCCTAAGCCGAAATGTTATTCCAGGATTAACAAATTAAAATAACCGAAAAAATTGCAATTTCTTAGGTTTAAAATTTAAGTCCATTTTCTTGTAAATTGTATGTCAACTGCGGTAGCACTGTACTGCTTAAGCCGCAAAACATCGATTTTACTGATTGGATCTAAAGTCAAACTTTCATATAATTTCAGGATTAACAAATTAATATAACCAGAAAAATGGCACTTTCTTAGATTTAGACTTATAGCCGATTTTCTTGTATATTGTATATCAGTTGCGTGAGCACTGTACTGCCTAAGCCGAAAAACATCAATTTTACTGGTTTGAGCGAAAGTCAAATTATATTGTTATTGCAGAATTGACATATTCATATAACCGAAAAAATTGCACTTTCTTAGTTTTAGACTTAAAGTCAATTTTCTTTTAAATTGTATGTCAATTGCATGAGCACTGTACCGCTTAAGCCGAAAAACATCAATTTTACTGGTTTGAGCGAAAGTCAAATTATATTGTTATTGCAGAATTCACATATTCATATAACCGAAAAAATTGCACTTTCTTAAATTTAAACTTAAAGCCGATTTTCTTGTAAATTGTATGTCAGTTGCGTGAGCACTGTACCGCTTAAGCCGAAAAACATGTATTTTACTGATTTGAGCTAAAGTCAAATTATATTGTTATTGCAGGATTAACAAATTAATATTACCGAAAAAGTTGCACTTTCTTAGGTTTAGACTTAAAGTCGATTTTCTTGTAAATTGTATGTCAATTGCGGTAGCACTGTACTGATTTGCTCTAAAGCCAAACTTTCATATAATTTTAGGATTAACAAATTAATATAACCGCAAAAATTGCACTTTCTTACCGAAAAAATTGAACTTTTTTAGATTTAGACTTAACGCCGATTTTCTTGTAAATGGTATGTTAATTACTTGAGCGCTGTACCGCTTAGGCCGAAACACATCAATTTTACTGATTTGATCGAAAGTCAAACTTTCATATAATTTCAGGATTAACAAATTAATATAACCGAAAAAATTGCACTTTCTTAGATTAGACTTAAAGCCGATTTTCCTGTAAATTTTATGTCAGTTGCGTGAGCAGTGTACCGCTTAAGCCGAAAAACATAGATTTTACTGGTTTGAGCGAAAGTCAAATTATATTGTTATTGCAGAATTAAAAAATTAATATTACCGAAAATGTTGCACTTTCTTAGTTTTAGACTTAAAGTCGATTTTCTTGTAAATTTTATGTCAATTGCGGTAGCACTGTACTGCCTAAGCCGAAAAACATCAATTTTACTGGTTTGAGCGAAAGTCAAATTATATTGTTATTGCAGAATTGACATATTCATATAACCGAAAAAATTGCACTTTCTTAGTTTTAGACTTAAAGTCAATTTTCTTTTAAATTGTATGTCAATTGCATGAGCACTGTACCGCTTAAGCCGAAAAACATCAATTTTACTGGTTTGAGCGAAAATCAAATCATATTGTTATTGCAGAATTCACATATTCATATAACCGAAAAAATTGCACTTTCTTAAATTTAAACTTAAAGCCGATTTTCTTGTAAATTGTATGTCAGTTGCGTGAGCACTGTACCGCTTAAGCCGAAAAACATGTACTTTACTGATTTGAGCTAAAGTCAAATTATATTGTTATTGCAGGATTAACAAATTAATATTACCGAAAAAGTTGCACTTTCTTAGGTTTAGACTTAAGGTCGATTTTCTTGTAAATTGTATGTCAATTGCGGTAGCACTGTACTGATTTGCTCTAAAGCCAAACTTTCATATAATTTTAGGATTAACAAATTAATATAACCGCAAAAATTGCACTTTCTTACCGAAAAAATTGCACTTTTTTAGATTTAGACTTAACGCCGATTTTCTTGTAAATTGTATGTTAATTACTTGAGCGCTGTACCGCTTAGGCCGAAACACATCAATTTTACTGATTTGATCGAAAGTCAAACTTTCATATAATTTCAGGATTAACAAATTAATATAACCGAAAAAATTGCACTTTCTTAGATTAGACTTAAAGCCGATTTTCCTGTAAATTTTATGTCAGTTGCGTGAGCAGTGTACTGCTTAAGCCAAAAAAGATCAATTTTACTGGTTTGAGCGAAAGTCAAATTATATTGTTATTGCAGAATTGACATATTCATATAACCGAAAAAATTGCACTTTCTTAGTTTTAGACTTAAAGTCGATTTTCTTGTAAATTGTATGTGAATTGCGTGAGCACTGTACTGCTTAAGCCGAAAAACATGTATTTTACTGATTTGAGCGAAAGTCAAATTATATTGTTATTGCAGAATTAAAAAATTAATATTACCGAAAAGGTTGCACTTTCTTAGTTTTAGACTTAAAGTCGATTTTCTTGTAAATTTTATGTCAATTGCGGTAGCACTGTACTGCTTAAGCCGAAAAACATCCATTTTACTGATTTGATCTAAAGTCAAACTTTCATATAATATCAGGATTAACAAATTAATATAACCGAAAAAATTGCACTTTCTTAGATTAGACTTAAAGCCGATTTTCTTGTAAATTGTATGTCAATTGCATGAGCACTGTACCGCTTAAGCCGAAAAACATAAATTTTACTGGTTTGAGCGAAAGTCAAATTATATTGTTATTGCAGAATTGACATATTCATATAACCGAAAAAATTGCACTTTCTTAGATTTAGACTTAAAGTGGATTTTCTTGTAAATTGTATGTCAATTGCATGAGCACTGTACTGCTTAAGCCGAAAAACATCAACTTTACTGATTTGCGCGAAAATAACACTATAATGTTATGGCAGGATTAACAAATTAATATAAAAAAAAGAAAAGAAAAAATTGAACTTTCTTAGATTTTTACTTAAAGTCGATTTTCTTGTAAATTGTATGTCAATTGCATGAGCACTGTACCGCTTAAGTCGAAAAACATCAATTTTACTGGTTTGAGCGAAAGTCAAATTATATTGTTATTGCAGAATTGACATATTCATATAACCGAAAAAATTGCACTTTCTTAGGTTTAAAATTTAAGTCCATTTTCTTGTAAATTGTATGTCAAATTCGGTAGCACTGTACTGCTTAAGCCGCAAACCATCGATTTTACTGATTTGCTCTAAAGTCAAACTTTCATATAATTTCAGGATTAACAAATTAATATAACCGAAAAAATTGCACTTTCTTAGATTTAGACTTAAAGTCGATTTTCTTGTAAATTGTATGTCAATTGCATGAGCACTGTACCGCTTAAGCCGAAAAACATCAATTTTACTGGTTTGAGCGAAAGTCAAATTATATTGTTATTGCAGAATTGACATATTCATATAACCGAAAAAATTGCACTTTCTTAGGTTTAGACTTAAAGTCGATTTTTTTGTAAAATGTATGTCAGTTGCGGTAGCACTGTACTGCTTAAGCCGCAAAACAATGATTTTACTGATTTGATCTAAAGTCAAACTTTCATATAATTTCAGGATTAACAAATTAATATAACCGTAAAAATTGCACTTTCTTAGATTTAGACTTAAAGTCGATTTTCTTGTAAATTGTATGTGAATTGCGTGAGCACTGTACTGCTTAAGCCGAAAAACATGAATTTTACTGATTTGAGCGAAAGTCAAATTATATTGTTATTGCAGAATTAAAAAATTAATATTACCGAAAAGGTTGCACTTTCTTAGTTTTAGACTTAAAGTCGATTTTCTTGTAAATTTTATGTCAATTGCGGTAGCACTGTACTGCTTAAGCCGAAAAACATCCATTTTACTGATTTGATCTTAAGTCAAACTTTCATATAATTTCAGGATTAACAAATTAATATAACCGAAAAAATTGCACTTTCTTAGATTTAGACTTAAAGTCGATTTTCTTGTAAATTGTATGTCAATTGCATGAGCACTGTACCGCTTAAGCCGAAAAACATAAATTTTACTGGTTTGAGCGAAAGTCAAATTATATTGTTATTGCAGAATTGACATATTCATATAACCGAAAAAATTGCACTTTCTTAGATTTAGACTTAAAGTCGATTTTCTTGTAAATTGTATGTCAATTGCATGAGCACTGTACTGCTTAAGCCGAAAAACATCAACTTTACTGATTTGCGCGAAAATAACACTATAATGTTATGGCAGGATTAACAAATTAATATAAAAAAAAGAAAAGAAAAAATTGAACTTTCTTAGATTTTTACTTAAAGCCGATTTTCTTGTAAATTGTATGTTAATTACTTGAGCACTGTACCGCTTAGGCCGAAAAACATCAATTTTACCGATTTGCGCTAAAAACAAACTTTTATTTTATTTCAGGATTAACAATTGTATGTTAATTACTTGATCGCTGTACCTCCTAAGCCGAAATGCTATTCCAGGATTAACAAATTAAAATAACCGAAAAAATTGCAATTTCTTAGGTTTAAAATTTATGTCCATTTTCTTGTAAATTGTATGTCAACTGCGGTAGCACTGTACTGCTTAAGCCGCAAAACATCGATTTTACTGATTTGATCTAAAGTCAAACTTTCATATAATTTCAGGATTAACAAATTAATATAACCAGAAAAATTGCACTTTCTTAGATTTAGACTTAAATCCGATTTTCTTGTATATTGTATATCAGTTGCGTGAGCACTGTACTGCCTAAGCCGAAAAACATCAATTTTACTGGTTTGAGCGAAAGTCAAATTATATTGTTATTGCAGAATTGACATATTCATATAACCGAAAAAACTGCACTTTCTTAGTTTTAGACTTAAAATCAATTTTCTTTTAAATTGTATGTCAATTGCATGAGCACTGTACCGCTTAAGCCGAAAAACATCAATTTTACTGGTTTGAGCGAAAGTCAAATTATATTGTTATTGCAGAATTCACATATTCATATAACCGAAAAAATTGCACTTTCTTAAATTTAAAGTTAAAGCCGATTTTCTTGTAAATTGTATGTCAGTTGCGTGAGCACTGTACCGCTTAAGCCGAAAAACATGAATTTTACTGATTTGAGCTAAAGTCAAATTATATTGTTATTGCAGAATTAACAAATTAATATTACCGAAAAAGTTGCACTTTCTTAGGTTTAGACTTAAAGTCGATTTTCTTGTAAATTGTATGTCAATTGCGGTAGCACTGTACTGCTTAAGCCGCAAAACATCGATTTTACTGATTTGATCTAAAGTCAAACTTTCATATAATTTCAGGATTAACAAATTAATATAACCGAAAAAATTGCACTTTCTTAGATTTAGACTTAAAGTCGATTTTCTTGTAAATTGTATGTCAATTGCATGAGCACTGTACCGCTTAAGCCGAAAAACATCAATTTTACTGGTTTGAGCGAAAGTCAAATTATATTGTTATTGCAGAATTGACATATTCATATAACCGAAAAAATTGCACTTTCTTAGGTTTAGACTTAAAGTCGATTTTTTTGTAAATTGTATGTCAATTGCGGTAGCACTGTACTGCTTAAGCCGCAAAACATCGATTTTACTGATTTGATCTAAAGTCAAACTTTCATATAATATCAGGATTAACAAATTATTATAACCGAAAAAATTGCACTTTCTTAGATTAGACTTAAAGCCGATTTTCTTGTAAATTGTATGTCAATTGCATGAGCACTGTACCGCTTAAGCCGAAAAACATAAATTTTACTGGTTTGAGCGAAAGTCAAATTATATTGTTATTGCAGAATTGACATATTCATGTAACCGAAAAAATTGCACTTTCTTAGATTTAGACTTAAAGTGGATTTTCTTGTAAATTGTATGTCAATTGCATGAGCACTGTACTGCTTAAGCCGAAAAACATCAACTTTACTGATTTGCGCGAAAATAACACTATAATGTTATGGCAGGATTAACAAATTAATATAAAAAAAAGAAAAGAAAAAATTGAACTTTCTTAGATTTTTACTTAAAGCCGATTTTCTTGTAAATTGTATGTTAATTACTTGAGCGCTGTACCGCTTAGGCCGAAAAACATCAATTTTACTGATTTGCGCTAAGAACAAACTTTTATTTTATTTCAGGATTAACAATTGTATGTTAATTACTTGATCGCTGTACCGCCTAAGCCGAAATGTTATTCCAGGATTAACAAATTAAAATAACCGAAAAAATTGCAATTTCTTAGGTTTAAAATTTAAGTCCATTTTCTTGTAAATTGTATGTCAACTGCGGTAGCACTGTACTGCTTAAGCCGCAAAACATCGATTTTACTGATTTGATCTAAAGTCAAACTTTCATATAATTTCAGGACTAACAAATTAATATAACCAGAAAAATTGCACTTTCTTAGATTTAGACTTAAAGCCGATTTTCTTGTATATTGTATATCAGTTGCGTGAGCACTGTACTGCCTAAGCCGAAAAACATCAATTTTACTGGTTTGAGCGAAAGTCAAATTATATTGTTATTGCAGAATTGACATATTCATATAACCGAAAAAATTGCACTTTCTTAGTTTTAGACTTAAAGTCAATTTTCTTTTAAATTGTATGTCAATTGCATGAGCACTGTACCGCTTAAGCCGAAAAACATCAATTTTACTGGTTTGAGCGAAAGTCAAATTATATTGTTATTGCAGAATTGACATATTCATATAACCGAAAAAATTGCACTTTCTTAGTTTTAGACTTAAAGTCGATTTTCTTTTAAATTGTATGTCAATTGCATGAACACTGTACCGCTTAAGCCGAAAAACATCAATTTTACTGGTTTGAACGAAAGTCAAATTATATTGTTATTGCAGAATTCACATATTCATATAACCGAAAAAATTGCACTTTCTTAAATTTAAACATAAAGCCGATTTTCTTGTAAATTGTATGTCAGTTGCGTGAGCACTGTACCGCTTAAGCCGAAAAACATGAATTTTACTGATTTGAGCTAAAGTCAAATTATATTGTTATTGCAGAATTAAAAAATTAATATTACCGAAAAGGTTGCACTTTCTTAGTTTTAGACTTAAAGTCGATTTTCTTGTAAATTTTATGTCAATTGCGGTAGCACTGTACTGCTTAAGCCGAAAAACATCCATTTTACTGATTTGATCTTAAGTCAAACTTTCATATAATTTCAGGATTAACAAATTAATATAACCGAAAAAATTGCACTTTCTTAGATTTAGACTTAAAGTCGATTTTCTTGTAAATTGTATGTCAATTGCATGAGCACTGTACCGCTTAAGCCGAAAAACATAAATTTTACTGGTTTGAGCGAAAGTCAAATTATATTATTATTGCAGAAATGACATATTCATATAACCGAAAAAATTGCACTTTCTTAGATTTAGACTTAAAGTCGATTTTCTTGTAAATTGTATGTCAATTGCATGAGCACTGTACTGCTTAAGCCGAAAAACATCAACTTTACTGATTTGCGCGAAAATAACACTATAATGTTATGGCAGGATTAACAAATTAATATAAAAAAAAGAAAAGAAAAAATCGAACTTTCTTAGATTTTTACTTAAAGCTGATTTTCTTGTAAATTGTATGTTAATTACTTGAGCACTGTACCGCTTAGGCCGAAAAACATCAATTTTACTGATTTGCGCTAAAAACAAACTTTTATTTTATTTCAGGATTAACAATTGTATGTTAATTACTTGATCGCTGTACCGCCTAAGCCGAAATGTTATTCCAGGATTAACAAATTAAAATAACCGAAAAAATTGCAATTTCTTAGGTTTAAAATTTAAGTCCATTTTCTTGTAAATTGTATGTCAATTGCGGTAGCACTGTACTGCTTAAGCCGCAAAACATCGATTTTACTGATTGGATCTAAAGTCAAACTTTCATATAATTTCAGGATTAACAAATTAATATAACCAGAAAAATTGCACTTTCTTAGATTTAGACTTATAGCCGATTTTCTTGTATATTGTATAACAGTTGCGTGAGCACTGTACTGCCTAAGCCGAAAAACATCAATTTTACTGGTTTGAGCGAAAGTCAAATTATATTGTTATTGCAGAATTGACATATTCATATAACCGAAAAAGTTGCACTTTCTTAGGTTTAGACTTAAAGTCGATTTTCTTGTAAATTGTATGTCAATTGCGGTAGCACTGTACTGATTTGCTCTAAAGCCAAACATTCAATAATTTTAGGATTAACAAATTAATATAACCGCAAAAATTGCACTTTCTTACCGAAAAAATTGCACTTTTTTAGATTTAGACTTAACGCCGATTTTCTTGTAAATTGTATGTTAATTACTTGAGCGCTGTACCGCTTAGGCCGAAACACATCAATTTTACTGATTTGATCTAAAGTCAAACTTTCATATAATTTCAGGATTAACAAATTAATATAACCGAAAAAATTGCACTTTCTTAGATTAGACTTAAAGCCGATTTTCCTGTAAATTTTATGTCAGTTGCGTGAGCAGTGTACTGCTTAAGCCAAAAAAGATCAATTTTACTGGTTTGAGCGAAAGTCAAATTATATTGTTATTGCAGAATTGACATATTCATATAACCGAAAAAATTGCACTTTCTTAGTTTTAGACTTAAAGTCGATTTTCTTGTAAATTGTATGTGAATTGCGTGAGCACTGTACTGCTTAAGCCGAAAAACATGAATTTTACTGATTTGAGCGAAAGTCAAATTATATTGTTATTGCAGAATTAAAAAATTAATATTACCGAAAAGGTTGCACTTTCTTAGTTTTAGACTTAAAGTCGATTTTCTTGTAAATTTTATGTCAATTGCGGTAGCACTGTACTGCTTAAGCCGAAAAACATCCATTTTACTGTTTTGATCTTAAGTCAAACTTTCATATAATTTCAGGATTAACAAATTAATATAACCGAAAAAAATGCACTTTCTTAGATTTAGACTTAAAGTCGATTTTCTTGTAAATTGTATGTCAATTGCATGAGCACTGTACCGCTTAAGCCGAAAAACATCAATTTTACTGGTTTGAGCGAAAGTCAAATTATATTGTTATTGCAGAATTGACATTTTCATATAACCGAAAAAATTGCACTTTCTTAGGTTTAGACTTAAAGTCGATTTTTTTGTAAATTGTATGTCAATTGCGGTAGCACTGTACTGCTTAAGCCGCAAAACATCGATTTTACTGATTTGATCTAAAGTCAAACTTTCATATAATATCAGGATTAACAAATTAATATAACCGAAAAAATTGCACTTTCTTAGATTAGACTTAAAGCCGATTTTCTTGTAAATTGTATGTCAATTGCATGAGCACTGTACCGCTTAAGCCGAAAAACATAAATTTTACTGGTTTGAGCGAAAGTCAAATTATATTGTTATTGCAGAATTGACATATTCATATAACCGAAAAAATTGCACTTTCTTAGATTTAGACTTAAAGTGGATTTTCTTGTAAATTGTATGTCAATTGCATGAGCACTGTACTGCTTAAGCCGAAAAACATCAACTTTACTGATTTGCGCGAAAATAACACTATTATGTTATGGCAGGATTAACAAATTAATATAAAAAAAAGAAAAGAAAAAATTGAACTTTCCTAGATTTTTACTTAAAGTCGATTTTCTTGTAAATTGTATGTCAATTGCATGAGCACTGTACCGCTTAAGCCGAAAAACATCAATTTTACTGGTTTGAGCTAAAGTCAAATTATATTGTTATTGCAGGATTAACAAATTAAAATAACCGAAAAAATTGCAATTTCTTAGGTTTAAAATTTAAGTCCATTTTCTTGTAAATTGTATGTCAAATTCGGTAGCACTGTACTGCTTAAGCCGCAAACCATCGATTTTACTGATTTGCTCTAAAGTCAAACTTTCATATAATTTCAGGATTAACAAATTAATATAACCGAAAAAATTGCACTTTCTTAGATTTAGACTTAAAGTCGATTTTCTTGTAAATTGTATGTCAATTGCATGAGCACTGTACCGCTTAAGCCGAAAAACATCAATTTTACTGGTTTGAGCGAAAGTCAAATTATATTGTTATTGCAGAATTGACATATTCATATAACCGAAAAAATTGCACTTTCTTAGGTTTAGACTTAAAGTCGATTTTTTTGTAAAATGTATGTCAGTTGCGGTAGCACTGTACTGCTTAAGCCGCAAAACATCGATTTTACTGATTTGATCTAAAGTCAAACTTTCATATAATTTCAGGATTAACAAATTAATATAACCGAAAAAATTGCACTTTCTTAGATTTAGACTTAAAGTCGATTTTCTTGTAAATTGTATGTGAATTGCGTGAGCACTGTACTGCTTAAGCCGAAAAACATGAATTTTACTGATTTGAGCGAAAGTCAAATTATATTGTTATTGCAGAATTAAAAAATTAATATTACCGAAAAGGTTGCACTTTCTTAGTTTTAGACTTAAAGTCGATTTTCTTGTAAATTTTATGTCAATTGCGGTAGCACTGTACTGCTTAAGCCGAAAAACATCCATTTTACTGATTTGATCTTAAGTCAAACTTTCATATAATTTCAGGATTAACAAATTAATATAACCGAAAAAATTGCACTTTCTTAGATTTAGACTTAAAGTCGATTTTCTTGTAAATTGTATGTCAATTGCATGAGCACTGTACCGCTTAAGCCGAAAAACATAAATTTTACTGGTTTGAGCGAAAGTCAAATTATATTGTTATTGCAGAATTGACATATTCATATAACCGAAAAAATTGCACTTTCTTAGATTTAGACTTAAAGTCGATTTTCTTGTAAATTGTATGTCAATTGCATGAGCACTGTACTGCTTAAGCCGAAAAACATCAACTTTACTGATTTGCGCGAAAATAACACTATAATGTTATGGCAGGATTAACAAACTAATATAAAAAAAAGAAAAGAAAAAATTGAACTTTCTTAGATTTTTACTTAAAGCCGATTTTCTTGTAAATTGTATGTTAATTACTTGAGCGCTGTACCGCTTAGGCCAAAAAACATCAATTTTACTGATTTGCACTAAAAACAAACTTTTATTTTATTTCAGGATTAACAATTGTATGTTAATTACTTGATCGCTGTACCTCCTAAGCCGAAATGTTATTCCAGGATTAACAAATTAAAATAACCGAAAAAATTGCAATTTCTTAGGTTTAAAATTTAAGTCCATTTTCTTGTAAATTGTATGTCAACTGCGGTAGCACTGTACTGCTTAAGCCGCAAAACATCGATTTTACTGATTTGATCTAAAGTCAAACTTTCATATAATTTCAGGATTAACAAATTAATATAACCAGAAAAATTGCACTTTCTTAGATTTAGACTTAAAGCCGATTTTCTTGTATATTGTATATCAGTTGCGTGAGCACTGTACTGCCTAAGCCGAAAAACATCAATTTTACTGGTTTGAGCGAAAGTCAAATTATATTGTTATTGCAGAATTGACATATTCATATAACCGAAAAAATTGCACTTTCTTAGTTTTAGACTTAAAGTCAATTTTCTTTTAAATTGTATGTCAATTGCATGAGCACTGTACCGCTTAAGCCGAAAAACATCAATTTTACTGGTTTGAGCGAAAGTCAAATTATATTGTTATTGCAGAATTCACATATTCATATAACCGAAAAAATTGCACTTTCTTAAATTTAAACTTAAAGCCGATTTTCTTGTAAATTGTATGTCAGTTGCGTGAGCACTGTACCGCTTAAGCCGAAAAACATGAATTTTACTGATTTGAGCTAAAGTCAGATTATATTGTTATTGCAGAATTAACAAATTAATATTACCGAAAAAGTTGCACTTTCTTAGGTTTAGACTTAAAGTCGATTTTCTTGTAAATTGTATGTCAATTGCGGTAGCACTGTACTGCTTAGGCCGCAAAACATCGATTTTACTGATTTGATCTAAAGTCAAACTTTCATATAATTTCAGGATTAACAAATTAATATAACCGAAAAAATTGCACTTTCTTAGATTTAGACTTAAAGTCGATTTTCTTGTAAATTGTATGTCAATTGCATGAGCACTGTACCGCTTAAGCCGAAAAACATCAATTTTACTGGTTTGAACGAAAGTCAAATTATATTGTTATTGCAGAATTGACATATTCATATAACCGAAAAAATTGCACTTTCTTAGGTTTAGACTTAAAGTCGATTTTTTTGTAAATTGTATGTCAATTGCGGTAGCACTGTACTGCTTAAGCCGCAAAACATCGATTTTACTGATTTGATCTAAAGTCAAACTTTCATATAATATCAGGATTAACAAATTAATATAACCGAAAAAACTGCACTTTCTTAGATTAGACTTAAAGCCGATTTTCTTGTAAATTGTATGTCAATTGCATGAGCACTGTACCGCTTAAGCCGAAAAACATAAATTTTACTGGTTTGAGCGAAAGTCAAATTATATTGTTATTGCAGAATTGACATATTCATGTAACCGAAAAAATTGCACTTTCTTAGATTTAGACTTAAAGTGGATTTTCTTGTAAATTGTATGTCAATTGCATGAGCACTGTACTGCTTAAGCCGAAAAACATCAACTTTACTGATTTGCGCGAAAATAACACTATAATGTTATGGCAGGATTAACAAATTAATATAAAAAAAAGAAAAGAAAAAATTGAACTTTCTTAGATTTTTACTTAAAGCCGATTTTCTTGTAAATTGTATGTTAATTACTTGAGCGCTGTACCGCTTAGGCCGAAAAACATCAATTTTACTGATTTGCGCTAAAAACAAACTTTTATTTTATTTCAGGATTAACAATTGTATGTTAATTACTTGATCGCTGTACCTCCTAAGCCGAAATGTTATTCCAGGATTAACAAATTAAAATAACCGAAAAAATTGCAATTTCTTAGGTTTAAAATTTAAGTCCATTTTCTTGAAAATTGTATGTCAACTGCGGTAGCACTGTACTGCTTAAGCCGCAAAACATCGATTTTACTGATTTGATCTAAAGTCAAACTTTCATATAATTTCAGGATTAACAAATTAATATAACCAGAAAAATTGCACTTTCGTAGATTTAGACTTAAAGCCGATTTTCTTGTATATTGTATATCAGTTGCGTGAGCACTGTACTGCCTAAGCCGAAAAACATCAATTTTACTGGTTTGAGCGAAAGTCAAATTATATTGTTATTGCAGAATTGACATATTCATATAACCGAAAAAATTGCACTTTCTTAGTTTTAGACTTAAAGTCAATTTTCTTTTAAATTGTATGTCAATTGCATGAGCACTGTACCGCTTAAGCCGAAAAACATCAATTTTACTGGTTTGAGCGAAAGTCAAATTATATTGTTATTGCAGAATTCACATATTCATATAACCGAAAAAATTGCACTTTCTTAAATTTAAACTTAAAGCCGATTTTCTTGTAAATTGTATGTCAGTTGCGTGAGCACTGTACCGCTTAAGCCGAAAAACATGAATTTTACTGATTTGAGCTAAAGTCAGATTATATTGTTATTGCAGAATTAACAAATTAATATTACCGAAAAAGTTGCACTTTCTTAGGTTTAGACTTAAAGTCGATTTTCTTGTAAATTGTATGTCAATTGCGGTAGCACTGTACTGCTTAAGCCGCAAAACATCGATTTTACTGATTTGATCTAAAGTCAAACTTTCATATAATTTCAGGATTAACAAATTAATATAACCGAAAAAATTGCACTTTCTTAGATTTAGACTTAAAGTCGATTTTCTTGTAAATTGTATGTCAATTGCATGAGCACTGTACCGCTTAAGCCGAAAAACATCAATTTTACTGGTTTGAACGAAAGTCAAATTATATTGTTATTGCAGAATTGACATATTCATATAACCGAAAAAATTGCACTTTCTTAGGTTTAGACTTAAAGTCGATTTTTTTGTAAATTGTATGTCAATTGCGGTAGCACTGTACTGCTTAAGCCGCAAAACATCGATTTTACTGATTTGATCTAAAGTCAAACTTTCATATAATATCAGGATTAACAAATTAATATAACCGAAAAAATTGCACTTTCTTAGATTAGACTTAAAGCCGATTTTCTTGTAAATTGTATGTCAATTGCATGAGCACTGTACCGCTTAAGCCGAAAAACATAAATTTTACTGGTTTGAGCGAAAGTCAAATTATATTGTTATTGCAGAATTGACATATTCATGTAACCGAAAAAATTGCACTTTCTTAGATTTAGACTTAAAGTGGATTTTCTTGTAAATTGTATGTCAATTGCATGAGCACTGTACTGCTTAAGCCGAAAAACATCAACTTTACTGATTTGCGCGAAAATAACACTATAATGTTATGGCAGGATTAACAAATTAATATAAAAAAAGAAAAGAAAAAATTGAACTTTCTTAGATTTTTACTTAAAGCCGATTTTCCTGTAAATTGTATGTTAATTGCATGAGCACTGTACCGCTTAAGCCGAAAAACATAAATTTTACTGGTTTGAGCGAAAGTCAAATTATATTGTTATTGCAGAATTGACATATTCATGTAACCGAAAAAATTTCACTTTCTTAGATTTAGACTTAAAGCCGATTTTCTTGTAAATTGTATGTCAATTGCATGAGCACTGTACTGCTTAAGCCGAAAAACATCAACTTTACTGATTTGCGCGAAAATAACACTATAATGTTATGGCAGGATTAACAAATTAATATAAAAAAAAGAAAAGAAAAAATTGAACTTTCTTAGATTTTTACTTAAAGCCGATTTTCTTGTAAATTGTATGTTAATTACTTGAGCGCTGTACCGCTTAGGCCGAAAAACATCAATTTTACTGATTTGCGCTAAAAACAAACTTTTATTTTATTTCAGGATTAACAATTGTATGTTAATTACTTGATCGCTGTACCGCCTAAGCCGAAATGTTATTCCAGGATTAACAAATTAAAATAACCGAAAAAATTGCAATTTCTTAGGTTTAAAATTTAAGTCCATTTTCTTGTAAATTGTATGTCAACTGCGGTAGCACTGTACTGCTTAAGCCGCAAAACATCGATTTTACTGATTGGATCTAAAGTCAAACTTTCATATAATTTCAGGATTAACAAATTTATATAACCAGAAAAATTGCACTTTCTTAGATTTAGACTTAAAGCCGATTTTCTTGTATATTGTATATCAGTTGCGTGAGCACTGTACTGCCTAAGCCGAAAAACATCAATTTTACTGGTTTGAGCGAAAGTCAAATTATATTGTTATTGCAGAATTGACATATTCATATAACCGAAAAAATTGCACTTTCTTAGTTTTAGACTTAAAGTCGATTTTCTTGTAAATTGTATGTGAATTGCGTGAGCACTGTACTGCTTAAGCCGAAAAACATGAATTTTACTGATTTGAGTGAAAGTCAAATTATATTGTTATTGCAGGATTAACAAATTAATATTACCGAAAAGGTTGCACTTTCTTAGTTTTAGACTTAAAGTCGATTTTCTTGTAAATTTTATGTCAATTGCGGTAGCACTGTACTGCTTAAGCCGCAAAACATCGATTTTACTGATTTGATCTAAAGTCAAACTTTCATATAATTTCAGGATTAACAAATTAATATAACCAGAAAAATTGCACTTTCTTAGATTTAGACTTAAAGCCGATTTTCTTTTATATTGTATATCAGTTGCGTGAGCACTGTACTGCCTAAGCCGAAAAACATCAATTTTACTGGTTTGAGCGAAAGTCAAATTATATTGTTATTGCAGAATTGACATATTCATATAACCGAAAAAATTGCACTTTCTTAGATTTAGACTTAAAGCCGATTTTCTTGTATATTGTATATCAGTTGCGTGAGCACTGTACTGCTTAAGCCGAAAATATCAATTTTACTGGTTTGAGCGAAAGTCAAATTATATTGTTATTGCAGAATTGACATATTCATATAACCGAAAAAATTGCACTTTCTTAGATTTAGACTTAAAGTCGATTTTCTTGTAAATTGTATGTCAATTGCATGAGCACTGTACCGCTTAAGCCGAAAAACATCAATTTTACTGGTTTGAGTGAAAGTCAAATTATATTGTTATTGCAGAATTCACATATTCATATAACCGAAAAAATTGCACTTTCTTAAATTTAAACTTAAAGCCGATTTTCTTGTAACTTGTATGGCAGTTGCGTGAGCACTGTACCGCTTAAGCCGAAAAACATGAATTTTACTGATTTGAGCTAAAGTCAAATTATATTGTTATTGCAGGATTAACAAATTAATATTACCGAAAAAGTTGCACTTTCTTAGGTTTAGACTTAAAGTCGATTTTCTTGTAAATTGTATGTCAATTGCGGTAGCACTGTACTGCTTAAGCCGCAAAACATCGATTTTACTGATTTGATCTTAAGTCAAACTTTCATATAATTTCAGGATTAACAAATTAATATAACCGAAAAAATTGCACTTTCTTAGATTTAGACTTAAAGCCGATTTTCTTGTTAATTGTATGTCAGTTGCGTGAGCACTGTACCGCTTAAGCCGAAAAACATGATTTTTACTGATTTGAGCGAAAGTCAAATTATATTGTTATTGCAGAATTGACATATTCATATAACCGAAAAAATTGCACTTTCTTAGGTTTAGACTTAAAGTCGATTTTTTTGTAAATTGTATGTCAATTGCGGTAGCACTGTACTGCTTAAGCCGCAAAACATCGATTTTACTGATTTGATCTAAAGTCAAACTTTCATATAATTTCAGGATTAACAAATTAATATAACCGAAAAAATTGCACCTTCTTAGATTAGACTTAAAGCCGATTTTCTTGTTAATTGTATGTCAGTTGCGTGAGCACTGTACCGCTTAAGCCGAAAAACATGATTTTTACTGATTTGAGCGAAAGTCAAATTATATTGTTATTGCAGGATTAACAAATTAATATTAACGAAAAAGTTTCACTTTCTTAGGTTTAGACTTAAAGTCGATTTTCTTGTAAATTGTATGTCAAATTCGGTAGCACTGTACTGCTTAAGCCGCAAACCATCGATTTTACTGATTTGCTCTAAAGTCAAACTTTCATATAATTTCAGGATTAACAAATTAATATAACCGAAAAAATTGCACTTTCTTAGATTTAGACTTAAAGTCGATTTTCTTGTAAATTGTATGTCAATTGCGGTAGCACTGTACTGCTTAAGCCGCAAAACATCGATTTTACTGATTTGATCTAAAGTCAAACTTTCATATAATTTCAGGATTAACAAATTAATATAACCGAAAAAATTGCACTTTCTTAGATTAGACTTAAAGCCGATTTTCTTGTAAATTGTATGTCAGTTGCGTGAGCACTGTACCGCTTAAGCCGAAAAACATGATTTTTACTGATTTGAGCGAAAGTCAAATTATATTGTTATTGCAGGATTAACAAATTCATAAAACCGAAAAAATTGCACTTTCTTAGGTTTAGACTTAAAGTCGATTTTCTTGTGAATTGTATGTCAAATTCGGTAGCACTGTACTGCTTAAGCCGCAAACCATCGATTTTACTGATTTGCTCTAAAGTCAAACTTTCATATAATTTCAGGATTAACAAATTAATATAACCGAAAAAATTGCACTTTCTTAGATTTAGACTTAAAGTCGATTTTCTTGTAAATTGTATGTCAATTGCATGAGCACTGTACCGCTTAAGCCGAAAAACATCAATTTTACTGGTTTGAGCGAAAGTCAAATTATATTGTTATTGCAGAATTGACATATTCATATAACCGAAAAAATTGCACTTTCTTAGGTTTAGACTTAAAGTCGATTTTTTTGTAAAATGTATGTCAGTTGCGGTAGCACTGTACTGCTTAAGCCGCAAAACATCGGTTTTACTGATTTGATCTAAAGTCAAACTTTCATATAATTTCAGGATTAACAAATTAATATAACCGAAAAAATTGCACTTTCTTAGATTTAGACTTAAAGTCGATTTTCTTGTAAATTGTATGTCAATTGCATGAGCACTGTACCGCTTAAGCCGAAAAACATAAATTTTACTGGTTTGAGCGAAAGTCAAATTATATTGTTATTGCAGAATTGACATATTCATATAACCAAAAAAATTGCACTTTCTTAGGTTTAGACTTAAAGTCGATTTTTTTGTAAATTGTATGTCAATTGCGGTAGCACTGTACTGCTTAAGCCGCAAAACATCGATTTTACTGATTTGATCTAAAGTCAAACTTTCATATAATTTCAGGATTAACAAATTAATATAACCGAAAAAATTGCACTTTCTTAGATTAGACTTAAAGCCGATTTTCTTGTAAATTGTATGTCAGTTGCGTGAGCACTGTAAAGCTTAAGCCGAAAAACATGATTTTTACTGATTTGAGCGAAAGTCAAATTATATTGTTATTGCAGGATTAACAAATTAATATTAACGAAAAAGTTGCACTTTCTTAGGTTTAGACTTAAAGTCGATTTTCTTGTAAATTGTATGGCGAATTCGGTAGCACTGTACTGCTTAAGCCGCAAACCATCGATTTTACTGATTTGCTCTAAAGTCAAACTTTCATATAATTTCAGGATTAACAAATTAATATAACCGAAAAAATTGCACTTTCTTAGATTTAGACTTAAAGTCGATTTTCTTGTAAATTGTATGTTAATTACTTGATCGCTGTACCGCCTAAGCCGAAATGTTATTCCAGGATTAACAAATTAAAATAACCGAAAAAATTGCAATTTCTTAGGTTTAAAATTTAAGTCCATTTTCTTGTAAATTGTATGTCAACTGCGGTAGCACTGTACTGCTTAAGCCGCAAAACATCGATTTTACTGATTTGATCTAAAGTCAAACTTTCATATAATTTCAGGATTAACAAATTAATATAACCAGAAAAATTGCACTTTCTTAGATTTAGACTTAAAGCCGATTTTCTTGTATATTGTATATCAGTTGCGTGAGCACTGTACTGCCTAAGCCGAAAAACATCAATTTTACTGGTTTGAGCGAAAGTCAAATTATATTGTTATTGCAGAATTGACATATTCATATAACCGAAAAAATTGCACTTTCTTAGATTTAAACTTAAAGCCGATTTTCTTGTAAATTGTATGTCAGTTGCGTGAGCACTGTACCGCTTAAGCCGAAAAACATGAATTTTACTGATTTGAGCTAAAGTCAAATTATATTGTTATTGCAGAATTGACATATTCATATAACCGAAAAAATTGCACTTTCTTAGTTTTAGACTTAAAGTCCATTTTCTTGTAAATTGTATGTCAACTGCGGTAGCACTGTACTGCTTAAGCCGCAAAACATCGATTTTACTGATTTGATCTAAAGTCAAACTTTCATATAATTTCAGGATTAACAAATTAATATAACCAGAAAAATTGCACTTTCTTAGATTTAGACTTAAAGCCGATTTTCTTGTATATTGTATATCAGTTGCGTGAGCACTGTACTGCCTAAGCCGAAAAACATCAATTTTACTGGTTTGAGCGAAAGTCAAATTATATTGTTATTGCAGAATTGACATATTCATATAACCGAAAAAATTGCACTTTCTTAGTTTTAGACTTAAAGTCGATTTTCTTGTAAATTGTATGTGAATTGCGTGAGCACTGTACTGCTTAAGCCGAAAAACATGAATTTTACTGATTTGAGCGAAAGTCAAATTATATTGTTATTGCAGGATTAACAAATTAATATTACCGAAAAGGTTGCACTTTCTTAGTTTTACACTTAAAGTCGATTTTCTTGTAAATTTTATGTCAATTGCGGTAGCACTGTACTGCTTAAGCCGAAAAACATCCATTTTACTGATTTGCTCTAAAGTCAAACTTTCATATAATTTCAGGATTAACAAATTAATATAACCGAAAAAATTGCACTTTCTTAGATTTAGACTTAAAGTCGATTTTCTTGTAAATTGTATGTCAGTTGCGTGAGCACTGTACCGCTTAAGCCGAAAAACATGATTTTTACTGATTTGAGCGAAAGTCAAATTATATTGTTATTGCAGGATTAACAAATTAATATTAACGAAAAAGTTGCACTTTCTTAGGTTTAGACTTAAAGTCGATTTTCTTGTAAATTGTATGGCAAATTCGGTAGCACTGTACTGCTTAAGCCGCAAACCATCGATTTTACTGATTTGCTCTAAAGTCAAACTTTCATATAATTTCAGGATTAACAAATTAATATAACCGAAAAAATTGCACTTTCTTAGATTTAGACTTAAAGTCGATTTTCTTGTAAATTGTATGTTAATTACTTGATCGCTGTACCGCCTAAGCCGAAATGTTATTCCAGGATTAACAAATTAAAATAACCGAAAAAATTGCAATTTCTTAGGTTTAAAATTTAAGTCCATTTTCTTGTAAATTGTATGTCAACTGCGGTAGCACTGTACTGCTTAAGCCGCAAAACATCGATTTTACTGATTTGATCTAAAGTCAAACTTTCATATAATTTCAGGATTAACAAATTAATATAACCAGAAAAATTGCACTTTCTTAGATTTAGACTTAAAGCCGATTTTCTTGTATATTGTATATCAGTTGCGTGAGCACTGTACTGCCTAAGCCGAAAAACATCAATTTTACTGGTTTGAGCGAAAGTCAAATTATATTGTTATTGCAGAATTGACATATTCATATAACCGAAAAAATTGCACTTTCTTAGATTTAAACTTAAAGCCGATTTTCTTGTAAATTGTATGTCAGTTGCGTGAGCACTGTACCGCTTAAGCCGAAAAACATGAATTTTACTGATTTGAGCTAAAGTCAAATTATATTGTTATTGCAGAATTGACATATTCATATAACCGAAAAAATTGCACTTTCTTAGTTTTAGACTTAAAGTCCATTTTCTTGTAAATTGTATGTCAACTGCGGTAGCACTGTACTGCTTAAGCCGCAAAACATCGATTTTACTGATTTGATCTAAAGTCAAACTTTCATATAATTTCAGGATTAACAAATTAATATAACCAGAAAAATTGCACTTTCTTAGATTTAGACTTAAAGCCGATTTTCTTGTATATTGTATATCAGTTGCGTGAGCACTGTACTGCCTAAGCCGAAAAACATCAATTTTACTGGTTTGAGCGAAAGTCAAATTATATTGTTATTGCAGAATTGACATATTCATATAACCGAAAAAATTGCACTTTCTTAGTTTTAGACTTAAAGTCGATTTTCTTGTAAATTGTATGTGAATTGCGTGAGCACTGTACTGCTTAAGCCGAAAAACATGAATTTTACTGATTTGAGCGAAAGTCAAATTATATTGTTATTGCAGGATTAACAAATTAATATTACCGAAAAGGTTGCACTTTCTTAGTTTTAGACTTAAAGTCGATTTTCTTGTAAATTTTATGTCAATTGCGGTAGCACTGTACTGCTTAAGCCGAAAAACATCCATTTTACTGATTTGCTCTAAAGTCAAACTTTCATATAATTTCAGGATTAACAAATTAATATAACCGAAAAAATTGCACTTTCTTAGATTTAGACTTAAAGTCGATTTTCTTGTAAATTGTATGTCAATTGCATGAGCACTGTACCGCTTAAGCCGAAAAACATCAATTTTACTGGTTTGAGCGAAAGTCAAATTATATTGTTATTGCAGAATTGACATATTCATATAACCGAAAAAATTGCACTTTCTTAGGTTTAGACTTAAAGTCGATTTTTTTGTAAAATGTATGTCAGTTGCGGTAGCACTGTACTGCTTAAGCCGCAAAACATCGATTTTACTGATTTGATCTAAAGTCAAACTTTCATATAATTTCAGGATTAACAAATTAATATAACCGAAAAAATTGCACTTTCTTAGATTTAGACTTGAAGTCGATTTTCTTGTAAATTGTATGTGAATTGCGTGAGCACTGTACTGCTTAAGCCGAAAAACATGAATTTTACTGATTTGAGCGAAAGTCAAATTATATTGTTATTGCAGAATTAAAAAATTAATATTACCGAAAAGGTTGCACTTTCTTAGTTTTAGACTTAAAGTCGATTTTCTTGTAAATTTTATGTCAATTGCGGTAGCACTGTACTGCTTAAGCCGAAAAACATCCATTTTACTGATTTGATCTTAAGTCAAACTTTCATATAATTTCAGGATTAACAAATTAATATAACCGAAAAAATTGCACTTTCTTAGATTTAGACTTAAAGTCGATTTTCTTGTAAATTGTATGTCAATTGCATGAGCACTGTACCGCTTAAGCCGAAAAACATAAATTTTACTGGTTTGAGCGAAAGTCAAATTATATTGTTATTGCAGAATTGACATATTCATATAACCGAAAAAATTGCACTTTCTTAGATTTAGACTTAAAGTCGATTTTCTTGTAAATTGTATGTCAATTGCATGAGCACTGTACTGCTTAAGCCGAAAAACATCAACTTTACTGATTTGCGCGAAAATAACACTATAATGTTATGGCAGGATTAACAAACTAATATAAAAAAAAGAAAAGAAAAAATTGAACTTTCTTAGATTTTTACTTAAAGCCGATTTTCTTGTAAATTGTATGTTAATTACTTGAGCGCTGTACCGCTTAGGCCGAAAAACATCAATTTTACTGATTTGCACTAAAAACAAACTTTTATTTTATTTCAGGATTAACAATTGTATGTTAATTACTTGATCGCTGTACCTCCTAAGCCGAAATGTTATTCCAGGATTAACAAATTAAAATAACCGAAAAAATTGCAATTTCTTAGGTTTAAAATTTAAGTCCATTTTCTTGTAAATTGTATGTCAACTGCGGTAGCACTGTACTGCTTAAGCCGCAAAACATCGATTTTACTGATTTGATCTAAAGTCAAACTTTCATATAATTTCAGGATTAACAAATTAATATAACCAGAAAAATTGCACTTTCTTAGATTTAGACTTAAAGCCGATTTTCTTGTATATTGTATATCAGTTGCGTGAGCACTGTACTGCCTAAGCCGAAAAACATCAATTTTACTGGTTTGAGCGAAAGTCAAATTATATTGTTATTGCAGAATTGACATATTCATATAACCGAAAAAATTGCACTTTCTTAGTTTTAGACTTAAAGTCAATTTTCTTTTAAATTGTATGTCAATTGCATGAGCACTGTACCGCTTAAGCCGAAAAACATGAATTTTACTGATTTGAGCTAAAGTCAGATTATATTGTTATTGCAGAATTAACAAATTAATATTACCGAAAAAGTTGCACTTTCTTAGGTTTAGACTTAAAGTCGATTTTCTTGTAAATTGTATGTCAATTGCGGTAGCACTGTACTGCTTAAGCCGCAAAACATCGATTTTACTGATTTGATCTAAAGTCAAACTTTCATATAATTTCAGGATTAACAAATTAATATAACCGAAAAAATTGCACTTTCTTAGATTTAGACTTAAAGTCGATTTTCTTGTAAATTGTATGTCAATTGCATGAGCACTGTACCGCTTAAGCCGAAAAACATCAATTTTACTGGTTTGAACGAAAGTCAAATTATATTGTTATTGCAGAATTGACATATTCATATAACCGAAAAAATTGCACTTTCTTAGGTTTAGACTTAAAGTCGATTTTTTTGTAAATTGTATGTCAATTGCGGTAGCACTGTACTGCTTAAGCCGCAAAACATCGATTTTACTGATTTGATCTAAAGTCAAACTTTCATATAATATCAGGATTAACAAATTAATATAACCGAAAAAATTGCACTTTCTTACATTAGACTTAAAGCCGATTTTCTTGTAAATTGTATGTCAATTGCATGAGCACTGTACCGCTTAAGCCGAAAAACATCAATTTTACTGGTTTGAACGAAAGTCAAATTATATTGTTATTGCAGAATTGACATATTCATATAACCGAAAAAATTGCACTTTCTTAGGTTTAGACTTAAAGTCGATTTTTTTGTAAATTGTATGTCAATTGCGGTAGCACTGTACTGCTTAAGCCGCAAAACATCGATTTTACTGATTTGATCTAAAGTCAAACTTTCATATAATATCAGGATTAACAAATTAATATAACCGAAAAAATTGCACTTTCTTAGATTAGACTTAAAGCCGATTTTCTTGTAAATTGTATGTCAATTGCATGAGCACTGTACCGCTTAAGCCGAAAAACATAAATTTTACTGGTTTGAGCGAAAGTCAAATTATATTGTTATTGCAGAATTGACATATTCATGTAACCGAAAAAATTGCACTTTCTTAGATTTAGACTTAAAGTGGATTTTCTTGTAAATTGTATGTCAATTGCATGAGCACTGTACTGCTTAAGCCGAAAAACATCAACTTTACTGATTTGCGCGAATATAACACTATAATGTTATGGCAGGATTAACAAATTAATATAAAAAAAGAAAAGAAAAAATTGAACTTTCTTAGATTTTTACTTAAAGCCGATTTTCTTGTAAATTGTATGTTAATTACTTGAGCGCTGTACCGCTTAGGCCGAAAAACATCAATTTTACTGGTTTGAACGAAAGTCAAATTATATTGTTATTGCAGAATTGACATATTCATATAACCGAAAAAATTGCACTTTCTTAGGTTTAGACTTAAAGTCGATTTTTTTGTAAATTGTATGTCAATTGCGGTAGCACTGTACTGCTTAAGCCGCAAAACATCGATTTTACTGATTTGATCTAAAGTCAAACTTTCATATAATTTCAGGATTAACAAATTAATATAACCAGAAAAATTGCACTTTCTTAGATTTAGACTTAAAGCCGATTTTCTTGTATATTGTATATCAGTTGCGTGAGCACTGTACTGCCTAAGCCGAAAAACATCAATTTTACTGGTTTGAGCGAAAGTCAAATTATATTGTTATTGCAGAATTGACATATTCATATAACCGAAAAAATTGCACTTTCTTAGTTTTAGACTTAAAGTCAATTTTCTTTTAAATTGTATGTCAATTGCATGAGCACTGTACCGCTTAAGCCGAAAAACATGAATTTTACTGATTTGAGCTAAAGTCAGATTATATTGTTATTGCAGAATTAACAAATTAATATTACCGAAAAAGTTGCACTTTCTTAGGTTTAGACTTAAAGTCGATTTTCTTGTAAATTGTATGTCAATTGCGGTAGCACTGTACTGCTTAAGCCGCAAAACATCGATTTTACTGATTTGATCTAAAGTCAAACTTTCATATAATTTCAGGATTAACAAATTAATATAACCGAAAAAATTGCACTTTCTTAGATTTAGACTTAAAGTCGATTTTCTTGTAAATTGTATGTCAATTGCATGAGCACTGTACCGCTTAAGCCGAAAAACATCAATTTTACTGGTTTGAACGAAAGTCAAATTATATTGTTATTGCAGAATTGACATATTCATATAACCGAAAAAATTGCACTTTCTTAGGTTTAGACTTAAAGTCGATTTTTTTGTAAATTGTATGTCAATTGCGGTAGCACTGTACTGCTTAAGCCGCAAAACATCGATTTTACTGATTTGATCTAAAGTCAAACTTTCATATAATATCAGGATTAACAAATTAATATAACCGAAAAAATTGCACTTTCTTAGATTAGACTTAAAGCCGATTTTCTTGTAAATTGTATGTCAATTGCATGAGCACTGTACCGCTTAAGCCGAAAAACATCAATTTTACTGGTTTGAACGAAAGTCAAATTATATTGTTATTGCAGAATTGACATATTCATATAACCGAAAAAATTGCACTTTCTTAGGTTTAGACTTAAAGTCGATTTTTTTGTAAATTGTATGTCAATTGCGGTAGCACTGTACTGCTTAAGCCGCAAAACATCGATTTTACTGATTTGATCTAAAGTCAAACTTTCATATAATATCAGGATTAACAAATTAATATAACCGAAAAAATTGCACTTTCTTAGATTAGACTTAAAGCCGATTTTCTTGTAAATTGTATGTCAATTGCATGAGCACTGTACCGCTTAAGCCGAAAAACATAAATTTTACTGGTTTGAGCGAAAGTCAAATTATATTGTTATTGCAGAATTGACATATTCATGTAACCGAAAAAATTGCACTTTCTTAGATTTAGACTTAAAGTGGATTTTCTTGTAAATTGTATGTCAATTGCATGAGCACTGTACTGCTTAAGCCGAAAAACATCAACTTTACTGATTTGCGCGAAAATAACACTATAATGTTATGGCAGGATTAACAAATTAATATAAAAAAAAGAAAAGAAAAAATTGAACTTTCTTAGATTTTTACTTAAAGCCGATTTTCTTGTAAATTGTATGTTAATTACTTGAGCGCTGTACCGCTTAGGCCGAAAAACATCAATTTTACTGATTTGCGCTAAAAACAAACTTTTATTTTATTTCAGGATTAACAATTGTATGTTAATTACTTGATCGCTGTACCTCCTAAGCCGAAATGTTATTCCAGGATTAACAAATTAAAATAACCGAAAAAATTGCAATTTCTTAGGTTTAAAATTTAAGTCCATTTTCTTGTAAATTGTATGTCAACTGCGGTAGCACTGTACTGCTTAAGCCGCAAAACATCGATTTTACTGATTTGATCTAAAGTCAAACTTTCATATAATTTCAGGATTAACAAATTAATATAACCAGAAAAATTGCACTTTCTTAGATTTAGACTTAAAGCCGATTTTCTTGTATATTGTATATCAGTTGCGTGAGCACTGTACTGCCTAAGCCGAAAAACATCAATTTTACTGGTTTGAGCGAAAGTCAAATTATATTGTTATTGCAGAATTGACATATTCATATAACCGAAAAAATTGCACTTTCTTAGTTTTAGACTTAAAGTCAATTTTCTTTTAAATTGTATGTCAATTGCATGAGCACTGTACCGCTTAAGCCGAAAAACATCAATTTTACTGGTTTGAGCGAAAGTCAAATTATATTGTTATTGCAGAATTCACATATTCATATAACCGAAAAAATTGCACTTTCTTAAATTTAAACTTAAAGCCGATTTTCTTGTAAATTGTATGTCAGTTGCGTGAGCACTGTACCGCTTAAGCCGAAAAACATGAATTTTACTGATTTGAGCTAAAGTCAGATTATATTGTTATTGCAGAATTAACAAATTAATATTACCGAAAAAGTTGCACTTTCTTAGGTTTAGACTTAAAGTCGATTTTCTTGTAAATTGTATGTCAATTGCGGTAGCACTGTACTGCTTAAGCCGCAAAACATCGATTTTACTGATTTGATCTAAAGTCAAACTTTCATATAATTTCAGGATTAACAAATTAATATAACCGAAAAAATTGCACTTTCTTAGATTTAGACTTAAAGTCGATTTTCTTGTAAATTGTATGTCAATTGCATGAGCACTGTACCGCTTAAGCCGAAAAACATAGATTTTACTGGTTTGAGCGAAAGTCAAATTATATTGTTATTGCAGAATTGACATATTCATATAACCGAAAAAATTGCACTTTCTTAGGTTTAGACTTAAAGTCGATTTTTTTGTAAATTGTATGTCAATTGCGGTAGCACTGTACTGCTTAAGCCGCAAAACATCGATTTTACTGATTTGATCTAAAGTCAAACTTTCATATAATATCAGGATTAACAAATTAATATAACCGAAAAAATTGCACTTTCTTAGATTAGACTTAAAGCCGATTTTCTTGTAAATTGTATGTCAATTGCATGAGCACTGTACCGCTTAAGCCGAAAAACATAAATTTTACTGGTTTGAGCGAAAGTCAAATTATATTGTTATTGCAGAATTGACATATTCATGTAACCGAAAAAATTGCACTTTCTTAGATTTAGACTTAAAGTGGATTTTCTTGTAAATTGTATGTCAATTGCATGAGCACTGTACTGCTTAAGCCGAAAAACATCAACTTTACTGATTTGCGCGAAAATAACACTATAATGTTATGGCAGGATTAACAAATTAATATAAAAAAAGAAAAGAAAAAATTGAACTTTCTTAGATTTTTACTTAAAGCCGATTTTCTTGTAAATTGTATGTTAATTGCATGAGCACTGTACCGCTTAAGCCGAAAAACATAAATTTTACTGGTTTGAGCGAAAGTCAAATTATATTATTATTGCAGAATTGACATATTCATGTAACCGAAAAAATTGCACTTTCTTAGATTTAGACTTAAAGCCGATTTTCTTGTAAATTGTATGTCAATTGCATGAGCACTGTACTGCTTAAGCCGAAAAACATCAACTTTACTGATTTGCGCGAAAATAACACTATAATGTTATGGCAGGATTAACAAATTAATATAAAAAAAAGAAAAGAAAAAATTGAACTTTCTTAGATTTTTACTTAAAGCCGATTTTCTTGTAAATTGTATGTTAATTACTTGAGCGCTGTACCGCTTAGGCCGAAAAACATCAATTTTACTGATTTGCGCTAAAAACAAACTTTTATTTTATTTCAGGATTAACAATTGTATGTTAATTACTTGATCGCTGTACCGCCTAAGCCGAAATGTTATTCCAGGATTAACAAATTAAAATAACCGAAAAAATTGCAATTTCTTAGGTTTAAAATTTAAGTCCATTTTCTTGTAAATTGTATGTCAACTGCGGTAGCACTGTACTGCTTAAGCCGCAAAACATCGATTTTACTGATTGGATCTAAAGTCAAACTTTCATATAATTTCAGGATTAACAAATTAATATAACCAGAAAAATTGCACTTTCTTAGATTTAGACTTAAAGCCGATTTTCTTGTATATTGTATATCAGTTGCGTGAGCACTGTACTGCCTAAGCCGAAAAACATCAATTTTACTGGTTTGAGCGAAAGTCAAATTATATTGTTATTGCAGAATTGACATATTCATATAACCGAAAAAATTGCACTTTCTTAGTTTTAGACTTAAAGTCGATTTTCTTGTAAATTGTATGTGAATTGCGTGAGCACTGTACTGCTTAAGCCGAAAAACATGAATTTTACTGATTTGAGTGAAAGTCAAATTATATTGTTATTGCAGGATTAACAAATTAATATTACCAAAAAGGTTGCACTTTCTTAGTTTTAGACTTAAAGTCGATTTTCTTGTAAATTTTATGTCAATTGCGGTAGCACTGTACTGCTTAAGCCGCAAAACATCGATTTTACTGATTTGATCTAAAGTCAAACTTTCATATAATTTCAGGATTAACAAATTAATATAACCAGAAAAATTGCACTTTCTTAGATTTAGACTTAAAGCCGATTTTCTTGTATATTGTATATCAGTTGCGTGAGCACTGTACTGCCTAAGCCGAAAAACATCAATTTTACTGGTTTGAGCGAAAGTCAAATTATATTGTTATTGCAGAATTGACATATTCATATAACCGAAAAAATTGCACTTTCTTAGATTTAGACTTAAAGCCGATTTTCTTGTATATTGTATATCAGTTGCGTGAGCACTGTACTGCTTAAGCCGAAAATATCAATTTTACTGGTTTGAGCGAAAGTCAAATTATATTGTTATTGCAGAATTGACATATTCATATAACCGAAAAAATTGCACTTTCTTAGTTTTAGACTTAAAGACAATTTTCTTTTAAATTGTATGTCAATTGCATGAGCACTGTACCGCTTAAGCCGAAAAACATCAATTTTACTGGTTTGAGCGAAAGTCAAATTATATTGTTATTGCAGAATTCACATATTCATATAACCGAAAAAATTGCACTTTCTTAAATTTAAACTTAAAGCCGATTTTCTTGTAACTTGTATGTCAGTTGCGTGAGCACTGTACCGCTTAAGCCGAAAAACATGAATTTTACTGATTTGAGCTAAAGTCAAATTATATTGTTATTGCAGGATTAACAAATTAATATTACCGAAAAAGTTGCACTTTCTTAGGTTTAGACTTAAAGTCGATTTTCTTGTAAATTGTATGTCAATTGCATGAGCACTGTACTGCTTAAGCCGAAAAACATCAACTTTACTGATTTGCGCGAAAATAACACTATAATGTTATGGCAGGATTAACAAATTAATATAAAAAAAAGAAAAGAAAAAATTGAACTTTCTTAGATTTTTACTTAAAGCCGATTTTCTTGTAAATTGTATGTTAATTACTTGAGCGCTGTACCGCTTAGGCCGAAAAACATCAATTTTACTGGTTTGAGCGAAAGTCAAATTATATTGTTATTGCAGAATTGACATATTCATATAACCGAAAAAATTGCACTTTCTTAGGTTTAGACTTAAAGTCGATTTTTTTGTAAATTGTATGTCAATTGCGGTAGCACTGTACTGCTTAAGCCGCAAAACATCGATTTTACTGATTTGATCTAAAGTCAAACTTTCATATAATATCAGGATTAACAAATTAATATAACCGAAAAAATTGCACTTTCTTAGATTAGACTTAAAGCCGATTTTCTTGTAAATTGTATGTCAATTGCATGAGCACTGTACCGCTTAAGCCGAAAAACATAAATTTTACTGGTTTGAGCGAAAGTCAAATTATATTGTTATTGCAGAATTGACATATTCATGTAACCGAAAAAATTGCACTTTCTTAGATTTAGACTTAAAGTGGATTTTCTTGTAAATTGTATGTCAATTGCATGAGCACTGTACTGCTTAAGCCGAAAAACATCAACTTTACTGATTTGCGCGAAAATAACACTATAATGTTATGGCAGGATTAACAAATTAATATAAAAAAAAGAAAAGAAAAAATTGAACTTTCTTAGATTTTTACTTAAAGCCGATTTTCTTGTAAATTGTATGTTAATTACTTGAGCGCTGTACCGCTTAGGCCGAAAAACATCAATTTTACTGATTTGCGCTAAAAACAAACTTTTATTTTATTTCAGGATTAACAATTGTATGTTAATTACTTGATCGCTGTACCTCCTAAGCCGAAATGTTATTCCAGGATTAACAAATTAAAATAACCGAAAAAATTGCAATTTCTTAGGTTTAAAATTTAAGTCCATTTTCTTGTAAATTGTATGTCAACTGCGGTAGCACTGTACTGCTTAAGCCGCAAAACATCGATTTTACTGATTTGATCTAAAGTCAAACTTTCATATAATTTCAGGATTAACAAATTAATATAACCAGAAAAATTGCACTTTCTTAGATTTAGACTTAAAGCCGATTTTCTTGTATATTGTATATCAGTTGCGTGAGCACTGTACTGCCTAAGCCGAAAAACATCAATTTTACTGGTTTGAGCGAAAGTCAAATTATATTGTTATTGCAGAATTGACATATTCATATAACCGAAAAAATTGCACTTTCTTAGTTTTAGACTTAAAGTCAATTTTCTTTTAAATTGTATGTCAATTGCATGAGCACTGTACCGCTTAAGCCGAAAAACATCAATTTTACTGGTTTGAGCGAAAGTCAAATTATATTGTTATTGCAGAATTCACATATTCATATAACCGAAAAAATTGCACTTTCTTAAATTTAAACTTAAAGCCGATTTTCTTGTAAATTGTATGTCAGTTGCGTGAGCACTGTACCGCTTAAGCCGAAAAACATGAATTTTACTGATTTGAGCTAAAGTCAGATTATATTGTTATTGCAGAATTAACAAATTAATATTACCGAAAAAGTTGCACTTTCTTAGGTTTAGACTTAAAGTCGATTTTCTTGTAAATTGTATGTCAATTGCGGTAGCACTGTACTGCTTAAGCCGCAAAACATCGATTTTACTGATTTGATCTAAAGTCAAACTTTCATATAATTTCAGGATTAACAAATTAATATAACCGAAAAAATTGCACTTTCTTAGATTTAGACTTAAAGTCGATTTTCTTGTAAATTGTATGTCAATTGCATGAGCACTGTACCGCTTAAGCCGAAAAACATAGATTTTACTGGTTTGAGCGAAAGTCAAATTATATTGTTATTGCAGAATTGACATATTCATATAACCGAAAAAATTGCACTTTCTTAGGTTTAGACTTAAAGTCGATTTTTTTGTAAATTGTATGTCAATTGCGGTAGCACTGTACTGCTTAAGCCGCAAAACATCGATTTTACTGATTTGATCTAAAGTCAAACTTTCATATAATATCAGGATTAACAAATTAATATAACCGAAAAAATTGCACTTTCTTAGATTAGACTTAAAGCCGATTTTCTTGTAAATTGTATGTCAATTGCATGAGCACTGTACCGCTTAAGCCGAAAAACATAAATTTTACTGGTTTGAGCGAAAGTCAAATTATATTGTTATTGCAGAATTGACATATTCATGTAACCGAAAAAATTGCACTTTCTTAGATTTAGACTTAAAGTGGATTTTCTTGTAAATTGTATGTCAATTGCATGAGCACTGTACTGCTTAAGCCGAAAAACATCAACTTTACTGATTTGCGCGAAAATAACACTATAATGTTATGGCAGGATTAACAAATTAATATAAAAAAAGAAAAGAAAAAATTGAACTTTCTTAGATTTTTACTTAAAGCCGATTTTCTTGTAAATTGTATGTTAATTGCATGAGCACTGTACCGCTTAAGCCGAAAAACATAAATTTTACTGGTTTGAGCGAAAGTCAAATTATATTATTATTGCAGAATTGACATATTCATGTAACCGAAAAAATTGCACTTTCTTAGATTTAGACTTAAAGCCGATTTTCTTGTAAATTGTATGTCAATTGCATGAGCACTGTACTGCTTAAGCCGAAAAACATCAACTTTACTGATTTGCGCGAAAATAACACTATAATGTTATGGCAGGATTAACAAATTAATATAAAAAAAAGAAAAGAAAAAATTGAACTTTCTTAGATTTTTACTTAAAGCCGATTTTCTTGTAAATTGTATGTTAATTACTTGAGCGCTGTACCGCTTAGGCCGAAAAACATCAATTTTACTGATTTGCGCTAAAAACAAACTTTTATTTTATTTCAGGATTAACAATTGTATGTTAATTACTTGATCGCTGTACCGCCTAAGCCGAAATGTTATTCCAGGATTAACAAATTAAAATAACCGAAAAAATTGCAATTTCTTAGGTTTAAAATTTAAGTCCATTTTCTTGTAAATTGTATGTCAACTGCGGTAGCACTGTACTGCTTAAGCCGCAAAACATCGATTTTACTGATTGGATCTAAAGTCAAACTTTCATATAATTTCAGGATTAACAAATTAATATAACCAGAAAAATTGCACTTTCTTAGATTTAGACTTAAAGCCGATTTTCTTGTATATTGTATATCAGTTGCGTGAGCACTGTACTGCCTAAGCCGAAAAACATCAATTTTACTGGTTTGAGCGAAAGTCAAATTATATTGTTATTGCAGAATTGACATATTCATATAACCGAAAAAATTGCACTTTCTTAGTTTTAGACTTAAAGTCGATTTTCTTGTAAATTGTATGTGAATTGCGTGAGCACTGTACTGCTTAAGCCGAAAAACATGAATTTTACTGATTTGAGTGAAAGTCAAATTATATTGTTATTGCAGGATTAACAAATTAATATTACCAAAAAGGTTGCACTTTCTTAGTTTTAGACTTAAAGTCGATTTTCTTGTAAATTTTATGTCAATTGCGGTAGCACTGTACTGCTTAAGCCGCAAAACATCGATTTTACTGATTTGATCTAAAGTCAAACTTTCATATAATTTCAGGATTAACAAATTAATATAACCAGAAAAATTGCACTTTCTTAGATTTAGACTTAAAGCCGATTTTCTTGTATATTGTATATCAGTTGCGTGAGCACTGTACTGCCTAAGCCGAAAAACATCAATTTTACTGGTTTGAGCGAAAGTCAAATTATATTGTTATTGCAGAATTGACATATTCATATAACCGAAAAAATTGCACTTTCTTAGATTTAGACTTAAAGCCGATTTTCTTGTATATTGTATATCAGTTGCGTGAGCACTGTACTGCTTAAGCCGAAAATATCAATTTTACTGGTTTGAGCGAAAGTCAAATTATATTGTTATTGCAGAATTGACATATTCATATAACCGAAAAAATTGCACTTTCTTAGTTTTAGACTTAAAGACAATTTTCTTTTAAATTGTATGTCAATTGCATGAGCACTGTACCGCTTAAGCCGAAAAACATCAATTTTACTGGTTTGAGCGAAAGTCAAATTATATTGTTATTGCAGAATTCACATATTCATATAACCGAAAAAATTGCACTTTCTTAAATTTAAACTTAAAGCCGATTTTCTTGTAACTTGTATGTCAGTTGCGTGAGCACTGTACCGCTTAAGCCGAAAAACATGAATTTTACTGATTTGAGCTAAAGTCAAATTATATTGTTATTGCAGGATTAACAAATTAATATTACCGAAAAAGTTGCACTTTCTTAGGTTTAGACTTAAAGTCGATTTTCTTGTAAATTGTATGTCAATTGCGGTAGCACTGTACTGCTTAAGCCGCAAAACATCGATTTTACTGATTTGATCTTAAGTCAAACTTTCATATAATTTCAGGATTAACAAATTAATATAACCGAAAAAATTGCACTTTCTTAGATTTAGACTTAAAGCCGATTTTCTTGTTAATTGTATGTCAGTTGCGTGAGCACTGTACCGCTTAAGCCGAAAAACATGATTTTTACTGATTTGAGCGAAAGTCAAATTATATTGTTATTGCAGAACTTACATATTCATATAACCGAAAAAATTGCACTTTCTTAGGTTTAGACTTAAAGTCGATTTTTTTGTAAATTGTATGTCAATTGCGGTAGCACTGTACTGCTTAAGCCGCAAAACATCGATTTTACTGATTTGATCTAAAGTCAAACTTTCATATAATTTCAGGATTAACAAATTAATATAACCGAAAAAATTGCACCTTCTTAGATTAGACTTAAAGCCGATTTTCTTGTTAATTGTATGTCAGTTGCGTGAGCACTGTACCGCTTAAGCCGAAAAACATGATTTTTACTGATTTGAGCGAAAGTCAAATTATATTGTTATTGCAGGATTAACAAATTAATATTAACGAAAAAGTTTCACTTTCTTAGGTTTAGACTTAAAGTCGATTTTCTTGTAAATTGTATGTCAAATTCGGTAGCACTGAACTGCTTAAGCCGCAAACCATCGATTTTACTGATTTGCTCTAAAGTCAAACTTTCATATAATTTCAGGATTAACAAATTAATATAACCGAAAAAATTGCACTTTCTTAGATTTAGACTTAAAGTCGATTTTCTTGTAAATTGTATGTCAATTGCGGTAGCACTGTACTGCTTAAGCCGCAAAACATCGATTTTACTGATTTGATCTAAAGTCAAACTTTCATATAATTTCAGGATTAACAAATTAATATAACCGAAAAAATTGCACTTTCTTAGATTAGACTTAAAGCCGATTTTCTTGTAAATTGTATGTCAGTTGCGTGAGCACTGTACCGCTTAAGCCGAAAAACATGATTTTTACTGATTTGAGCGAAAGTCAAATTATATTGTTATTGCAGGATTAACAAATTCATATAACCGAAAAAATTGCACTTTCTTAGGTTTAGACTTAAAGTCGATTTTCTTGTGAATTGTATGTCAAATTCGGTAGCACTGTACTGCTTAAGCCGCAAACCATCGATTTTACTGATTTGCTCTAAAGTCAAACTTTCATATAATTTCAGGATTAACAAATTAATATAACCGAAAAAATTGCACTTTCTTAGATTTAGACTTAAAGTCGATTTTCTTGTAAATTGTATGTCAATTGCATGAGCACTGTACCGCTTAAGCCGAAAAACATCAATTTTACTGGTTTGAGCGAAAGTCAAATTATATTGTTATTGCAGAATTGACATATTCATATAACCGAAAAAATTGCACTTTCTTAGGTTTAGACTTAAAGTCGATTTTTTTGTAAATTGTATGTCAATTGCGGTAGCACTGTACTGCTTAAGCCGAAAAACATGAATTTTAGTGATTTGAGCGAAAGTCAAATTATATTGTTATTGCAGAATTAAAAAATTAATATTACCGAAAAGGTTGCACTTTCTTAGTTTTAGACTTAAAGTCGATTTTCTTGTAAATTTTATGTCAATTGCGGTAGCACTGTACTGCTTAAGCCGAAAAACATCCATTGTACTGATTTGATCTTAAGTCAAACTTTCATATAATTTCAGGATTAACAAATTAATATAACCGAAAAAATTGCACTTTCTTAGATTTAGACTTAAAGCCGATTTTCTTGTATATTGTATATCAGTTGCGTGAGCACTGTACTGCTTAAGCCGCAAACCATCGATTTTACTGATTTGAGCGAAAGTCAAACTATATTGTTATTGCAGAATTGACATATTCATATAACCGAAAAAATTGCACTTTCTTAGTTTTAGACTTAAAGTCGATTTTCTTTTAAATTGTATGTCAATTGCATGAGCACTGTACCGCTTAAGCCGAAAAACATCAATTTTACTGATTTGAGCGAAAGTCAAACTATATTGTTATTGCAGAATTGACATATTCATATAACCGAAAAAATTGCACTTTCTTAGTTTTAGACTTAAAGTCGATTTTCTTTTAAATTGTATGTCAATTGCATGAGCACTGTACCGCTTAAGCCGAAAAACATCAATTTTACTGATTTGAGCGAAAGTCAAATTATATTGTTATTGCAGAATTCACATATTCATATAACCAGAAAAATTGCACTTTCTTAGATTTAGACTTAAAGCCGATTTTCTTGTATATTGTATATCAGTTGCGTGAGCACTGTACTGCCTAAGCCGAAAAACATCAATTTTACTGGTTTGAGCGAAAGTCAAATTATATTGTTATTGCAGAATTGATATATTCATATAACCAGAAAAATTGCACTTTCTTAGATTTAGACTTAAAGCCGATTTTCTTGTATATTGTATATCAGTTGCGTGAGCACTGTACTGCCTAAGCCGAAAAACATCAATTTTACTGGTTTGAGCGAAAGTCAAATTATATTGTTATTGCAGAATTGACATATTCATATAACCGAAAAAATTGCACTTTCTTAGATTTAGACTTAAAGCCGATTTTCTTGTATATTGTATATCAGTTGCGTGAGCACTGTACTGCTTAAGCCGAAAAACATCAATTTAACTGATTTGCGCGAAAGTAAAATTATATAGCTATTGCAGAATTGACATATTCATATAACCGAAAAAATTGCACTTTCTTAGATTTAGACTTAAAGTCGATTTTCTTTTAAATTGTATGTCAGTTGCGTGAGCACTGTACTGCTTAAGCCGAAAAACATTAATTTAATTGGTTTTAGCGAAAGTCAAATTATATTGTTATTGCAGAATTGACATATTCATATAACCGAAAAAATTGCACTTTCTTAGTTTTAGACTTAAAGCCGATTTTCTTGTATATTGTATATCAGTTGCGTGAGCACTGTACTGCCTAAGCCGAAAAACATCAATTTTACTGGTTTGAGCGAAAGTCAAATTATATTGTTATTGCAGAATTGACATATTCATATAACCAGAAAAATTGCACTTTCTTAGATTTAGACTTAAAGCCGATTTTCTTGTATATTGTATATCAGTTGCGTGAGCACTGTACTGCTTAAGCCGCAAACCATCGATTTTACTGATTTGAGCGAAAGTCAAACTATATTGTTATTGCAGAATTGACATATTCATATAACCGAAAAAATTGCACTTTCTTAGTTTTAGACTTAAAGTCGATTTTCTTTTAAATTGTATGTCAATTGCATGAGCACTGTACCGCTTAAGCCGAAAAACATCAATTTTTCTGATTTGAGCGAAAGTCAAATTATATTGTTATTGCAGAATTCACATATTCATATAACCGAAAAAATTGCACTTTCTTAAATTTAGACTTAAAGCCGATTTTCTTGTAAATTGTATGTCAGTTGCGTGAGCACTGTACCGCTTAAGCCGAAAAACATGAATTTTAGTGATTTGAGCGAAAGTCAAATTATATTGTTATTGCAGAATTAAAAAATTAATATTACCGAAAAGGTTGCACTTTCTTAGTTTTAGACTTAAAGTCGATTTTCTTGTAAATTTTATGTCAATTGCGGTAGCACTGTACTGCTTAAGCCGAAAAACATCCATTTTACTGATTTGATCTTAAGTCAAACTTTCATATAATTTCAGGATTAACAAATTAATATAACCGAAAAAATTGCACTTTCTTAGATTTAGACTTAAAGTCGATTTTCTTGTAAATTGTATGTCAATTGCATGAGCACTGTACCGCTTAAGCCGAAAAACATAGATTTTACTGGTTTGAGCGAAAGTCAAATTATATTGTTATTGCAGAATTGACATATTCATATAACCGAAAAAATTGCACTTTCTTAGATTTAGACTTAAAGTCGATTTTCTTGTAAATTGTATGTCAATTGCATGAGCACTGTACTGCTTAAGCCGAAAAACATCAACTTTACTGATTTGCGCGAAAATAACACTATAATGTTATGGCAGGATTAACAAATTAATATAAAAAAAAGAAAAGAAAAAATCGAACTTTCTTAGATTTTTACTTAAAGCCGATTTTCTTGTAAATTGTATGTTAATTACTTGAGCACTGTACCGCTTAGGCCGAAAAACATCAATTTTACTGATTTGCGCTAAAAACAAACTTTTATTTTATTTCAGGATTAACAATTGTATGTTAATTACTTGATCGCTGTACCGCCTAAGCCGAAATGTTATTCCAGGATTAACAAATTAAAATAACCGAAAAAATTGCAATTTCTTAGGTTTAAAATTTAAGTCCATTTTCTTGTAAATTGTATGTCAACTGCGGTAGCACTGTACTGCTTAAGCCGCAAAACATCGATTTTACTGATTGGATCTAAAGTCAAACTTTCATATAATTTCAGGATTAACAAATTAATATAACCGAAAAAATTGCACTTTCTTAGATTTAGACTTATAGCCGATTTTCTTGTATATTGTATATCAGTTGCGTGAGCACTGTACTGCCTAAGCCGAAAAACATCAATTTTACTGGTTTGAGCGAAAGTCAAATTATATTGTTATTGCAGAATTGACATATTCATATAACCGAAAAAATTGCACTTTCTTAGTTTTAGACTTAAAGTCAATTTTCTTTTAAATTGTATGTCAATTGCATGAGCACTGTACCGCTTAAGCCGAAAAACATCAATTTTACTGGTTTGAGCGAAAGTCAAATTATATTGTTATTGCAGAATTCACATATTCATATAACCGAAAAAATTGCACTTTCTTAAATTTAAACTTAAAGCCGATTTTCTTGTAAATTGTATGTCAGTTGCGTGAGCACTGTACCGCTTAAGCCGAAAAACATGTATTTTACTGATTTGAGCTAAAGTCAAATTATATTGTTATTGCAGGATTAACAAATTAATATTACCGAAAAAGTTGCACTTTCTTAGGTTTAGACTTAAAGTCGATTTTCTTGTAAATTGTATGTCAATTGCGGTAGCACTGTACTGATTTGCTCTAAAGCCAAACTTTCATATAATTTTAGGATTAACAAATTAATATAACCGCAAAAATTGCACTTTCTTACCGAAAAAATTGCACTTTTTTAGATTTAGACTTAACGCCGATTTTCTTGTAAATTGTATGTTAATTACTTGAGCGCTGTACCGCTTAGGCCGAAACACATCAATTTTACTGATTTGATCGAAAGTCAAACTTTCATATAATTTCAGGATTAACAAATTAATATAACCGAAAAAATTGCACTTTCTTAGATTAGACTTAAAGCCGATTTTCCTGTAAATTTTATGTCAGTTGCGTGAGCAGTGTACTGCTTAAGCCAAAAAAGATCAATTTTACTGGTTTGAGCGAAAGTCAAATTATATTGTTATTGCAGAATTGACATATTCATATAACCGAAAAAATTGCACTTTCTTAGTTTTAGACTTAAAGTCGATTTTCTTGTAAATTGTATGTGAATTGCGTGAGCACTGTACTGCTTAAGCCGAAAAACATGAATTTTACTGATTTGAGCGAAAGTCAAATTATATTGTTATTGCAGAATTAAAAAATTAATATTACCGAAAAGGTTGCACTTTCTTAGTTTTAGACTTAAAGTCGATTTTCTTGTAAATTTTATGTCAATTGCGGTAGCACTGTACTGCTTAAGCCGAAAAACATCCATTTTACTGATTTGATCTTAAGTCAAACTTTCATATAATTTCAGGATTAACAAATTAATATAACCGAAAAAATTGCACTTTCTTAGATTTAGACTTAAAGTCGATTTTCTTGTAAATTGTATGTCAATTGCATGAGCACTGTACCGCTTAAGCCGAAAAACATCAATTTTACTGGTTTGAGCGAAAGTCAAATTATATTGTTATTGCAGAATTGACATATTCATATAACCGAAAAAATTGCACTTTCTTAGGTTTAGACTTAAAGTCGATTTTTTTGTAAATTGTATGTCAATTGCGGTAGCACTGTACTGCTTAAGCCGCAAAACATCGATTTTACTCATTTGATCTAAAGTCAAACTTTCATATAATATCAGGATTAACAAATTAATATAACCGAAAAAATTGCACTTTCTTAGATTAGACTTAAAGCCGATTTTCTTGTAAATTGTATGTCAATTGCATGAGCACTGTACCGCTTAAGCCGAAAAACATAAATTTTACTGGTTTGAGCGAAAGTCAAATTATATTGTTATTGCAGAATTGACATATTCATATAACCGAAAAAATTGCACTTTCTTAAATTTAGACTTAAAGCCGATTTTCTTGTAAATTGTATGTCAGTTGCGTGAGCACTGTACCGCTTAAGCCGAAAAACATGAATTTTAGTGATTTGAGCGAAAGTCAAATTATATTGTTATTGCAGAATTAAAAAATTAATATTACCGAAAAGGTTGCACTTTCTTAGTTTTAGACTTAAAGTCGATTTTCTTGTAAATTTTATGTCAATTGCGGTAGCACTGTACTGCTTAAGCCGAAAAACATCCATTTTACTGATTTGATCTTAAGTCAAACTTTCATATAATTTCAGGATTAACAAATTAATATAACCGAAAAAATTGGACTTTCTTAGATTTAGACTTAAAGCCGATTTTTTTGTATATTGTATATCAGTTGCGTGAGCACTGTACTGCTTAAGCCGCAAACCATCGATTTTACTGATTTGAGCGAAAGTCAAACTATATTGTTATTGCAGAATTGACATATTCATATAACCGAAAAAATTGCACTTTCTTAGTTTTAGACTTAAAGTCGATTTTCTTTTAAATTGTATGTCAATTGCATGAGCACTGTACCGCTTAAGCCGAAAAACATCAATTTTACTGATTTGAGCGAAAGTCAAATTATATTGTTATTGCAGAATTCACATATTCATATAACCGAAAAAATTGCACTTTCTTAAATTTAGACTTAAAGCCGATTTTCTTGTAAATTGTATGTCAGTTGCGTGAGCACTGTACCGCTTAAGCCGAAAAACATGAATTTTAGTGATTTGAGCGAAAGTCAAATTATATTGTTATTGCAGAATTAAAAAATTAATATTACCGAAAAGGTTGCACTTTCTTAGTTTTAGACTTAAAGTCGATTTTCTTGTAAATTTTATGTCAATTGCGGTAGCACTGTACTGCTTAAGCCGAAAAACATCCATTTTACTGATTTGATCTTAAGTCAAACTTTCATATAATTTCAGGATTAACAAATTAATATAACCGAAAAAATTGCACTTTCTTAGATTTAGACTTAAAGTCGATTTTCTTGTAAATTGTATGTCAATTGCATGAGCACTGTACTGCTTAAGCCGAAAAACATCAACTTTACTGATTTGCGCGAAAATAACACTATAATGTTATGGCAGGATTAACAAATTAATATAAAAAAAAGAAAAGAAAAAATCAAACTTTCTTAGATTTTTACTTAAAGCCGATTTTCTTGTAAATTGTATGTTAATTACTTGAGCACTGTACCGCTTAGGCCGAAAAACATCAATTTTACTGATTTGCGCTAAAAACAAACTTTTATTTTATTTCAGGATTAACAATTGTATGTTAATTACTTGATCGCTGTACCGCCTAAGCCGAAATGTTATTCCAGGATTAACAAATTAAAATAACCGAAAAAATTGCAATTTCTTAGGTTTAAAATTTAAGTCCATTTTCTTGTAAATTATATGTCAACTGCGGTAGCACTGTACTGCTTAAGCCGCAAAACATCGATTTTACTGATTGGATCTAAAGTCAAACTTTCATATAATTTCAGGATTAACAAATTAATATAACCAGAAAAATTGCACTTTCTTAAATTTAGACTTATAGCCGATTTTCTTGTATATTGTATATCAGTTGCGTGAGCACTGTACTGCCTAAGCCGAAAAACATCAATTTTACTGGTTTGAGCGAAAGTCAAATTATATTGTTATTGCAGAATTGACATATTCATATAACCGAAAAAATTGCACTTTCTTAGTTTTAGACTTAAAGTCAATTTTCTTTTAAATTGTATGTCAATTGCATGAGCACTGTACCGCTTAAGCCGAAAAACATCAATTTTACTGGTTTGAGCGAAAGTCAAATTATATTGTTATTGCAGAATTCACATATTCATATAAACGAAAAAATTGCACTTTCTTAAATTTAAACTTAAAGCCGATTTTCTTGTAAATTGTATGTCAGTTGCGTGAGCACTGTACCGCTTAAGCCGAAAAACATGTATTTTACTGATTTGAGCTAAAGTCAAATTATATTGTTATTGCAGGATTAACAAATTAATATTACCGAAAAAGTTGCACTTTCTTAGGTTTAGACTTAAAGTCGATTTTCTTGTAAATTGTATGTCAATTGCGGTAGCACTGTACTGATTTGCTCTAAAGCCAAACTTTCATATAATTTTAGGATTAACAAATTAATATAACCGCAAAAATTGCACTTTCTTACCGAAAAAATTGAACTTTTTTAGATTTAGACTTAACGCCGATTTTCTTGTAAATGGTATGTTAATTACTTGAGCGCTGTACCGCTTAGGCCGAAACACATCAATTTTACTGATTTGATCGAAAGTCAAACTTTCATATAATTTCAGGATTAACAAATTAATATAACCGAAAAAATTGCACTTTCTTAGATTAGACTTAAAGCCGATTTTCCTGTAAATTTTATGTCAGTTGCGTGAGCAGTGTACCGCTTAAGCCGAAAAACATAGATTTTACTGGTTTGAGCGAAAGTCAAATTATATTGTTATTGCAGAATTGACATATTCATATAACCGAAAAAATTGCACTTTCTTAGATTTAGACTTAAAGTCGATTTTCTTGTAAATTGTATGTCAATTGCATGAGCACTGTACTGCTTAAGCCGAAAAACATCAACTTTACTGATTTGCGCGAAAATAACACTATAATGTTATGGCAGGATTAACAAATTAATATAAAAAAAAGAAAAGAAAAAATCGAACTTTCTTAGATTTTTACTTAAAGCCGATTTTCTTGTAAATTGTATGTTAATTACTTGAGCACTGTACCGCTTAGGCCGAAAAACATCAATTTTACTGATTTGCGCTAAAAACAAACTTTTATTTTATTTCAGGATTAACAATTGTATGTTAATTACTTGATCGCTGTACCGCCTAAGCCGAAATGTTATTCCAGGATTAACAAATTAAAATAACCGAAAAAATTGCAATTTCTTAGGTTTAAAATTTAAGTCCATTTTCTTGTAAATTGTATGTCAACTGCGGTAGCACTGTACTGCTTAAGCCGCAAAACATCGATTTTACTGATTGGATCTAAAGTCAAACTTTCATATAATTTCAGGATTAACAAATTAATATAACCGGAAAAAGTGCACTTTCTTAGATTAAGACTTTAAGCCGACTTTCTTGTAAATTGTATATCAGTTGCGTGAGCGCTGTACTGCTTAAGCCGTAAAACATCAATTTTACTGGTTTGAGCGAAAGTCAAATTATATTTTTATTGCAGAATTGACATATTCATATAACCGAAAAAATTGCACTTTCTTAGTTTTAGACTTAAAGTCGATTTTCTTGTAAATTGTATGTGAATTGCGTGAGCACTGTACTGCTTAAGCCGAAAAACATGAATTTTACTGATTTGAGCGAAAGTCAAATTATATTGTTATTGCACGATTAACAAATTAATATTACCGAAAAGGTTGCACTTTCTTAGTTTTAGACTTAAAGTCGATTTTCTTGTAAATTTTATGTCAATTGCGGTAGCACTGTACTGCTTAAGCCGAAAAACATCCATTTTACTGATTTGATCTTGAGTCAAACTTTCATATAATTTCAGAATTAACAAATTAATATAACCGAAAAAATTGCACTTTCTTAGATTTAGACTTAAAGTCGATTTTCTTGTAAATTGTATGTTAATTACTTGAGCGCTGTACCGCTTAGGCCGAAAAACATTAATTTTACTGGTTTAAGCGAAAGTCAAATTATATTGTTATTGCAGAATTGACATATTCATATAACCGAAAAAATTGCACTTTCTTAGTTTCAGACTTAAAGTCGATTTTCTTGTAAATTGTATGTCAATTGCGTGAGCACTGTACTACTTTAGCCGAAAAACATGAATTTTACTGATTTGAGCGAAAGTCAAATTATGTTGTTATTGCAGGATTAACAAATTAATATTACCGCAAAAGTTGCACTTTCTTAGTTGTAGACTTAAAGTCGATTTTCTTGTAAATTCTATGTCAATTGCGGTAGCACTGTACTGCTTAAGCCGCAAAACATCGATTTTACTGATTTGATCTAAAGTCAAACTTTCATATAATTTCAGGATTAACAAATTAATATAACCGAAAAGAGTGCACTTTCTTAGATTAAGACTTAAAGGCGATTTTCTTGTAAATTGTATATCAGTTGCGTGAGCGCTGTACTGCTTAAGCCGAAAAACATCAATTTTACTGGTTTGAGCGAAAGTCAAATTATATTGTTATTGTAGAATTGACATAACCGAAAAAATTGTACTTTTTTAGATTTCGACTTAAAGCCGATTTTCTTGTAAATTGTATGTTAAATACTTGAGCGCTGTACCGCTTAGGCCGAAACACATCAATTTTACTGATTTGATCTAAAGTCAAGCTTTCATATAATTTCAGGATTAACAAATCAATGCAACCGAAAAAATTGCACTTTCTTAGATTAGACTTAAAGCCGATTTTCTTGTAAATTGTATGTCAGTTGCGTGAGCAGTGTACTGCTTAAGCCGAAAAAGATCAATTTTACTGGTTTGAGCGAAAGTCAAATTATATTTTTATTGCAGAATTGACATATTCATATAACCGAAAAAATTGCACTTTCTTAGTTTTAGACTTAAAGTCGATTTTCTTGTAAATTGTATGTGAATTGCGTGAGCACTGTACTGCTTAAGCCGAAAAACATGAATTTTACTGATTTGAGCGAAAGTCAAATTATATTGTTATTGCACGATTAACAAATTAATATTACCGAAAAGGTTGCACTTTCTTAGTTTTAGACTTAAAGTCGATTTTCTTGTAAATTTTATGTCAATTGCGGTAGCACTGTACTGCTTAAGCCGCAAAACATGAATTTTACTAATTTGAGCGAATGTCAAATTATATTGTTATTGCAGGATTAACAAATTACTATTACCGAAAAAGTTGCACTTTCTTAGGTTTAGACTTAAAGTCGATTTTCTTGTAAATTGTATGTCAGTTGCGTGAGCACTGTACCGCTTAAGCCGAAAAACATGAATTTTACTAATTTGAGCGAAAGTCAAATTATATTGTTATTGCAGGATTAACAAATTAATATTACCGAAAAAGTTGCACTTTCATAGGTTTAGACTTAAAGTCGATTTTATTGTAAATTGTATGTCTATTGCGGTAGCACTGTACTGCTTAAGCCGCAAAACATCTATTTTACTGATTTGCGCTAAAAACAAACTTTCATTTTATTTCAGGATTAACAATTGTATGTTAATTACTTGAGCGCTGTACCGCTTAGGCCGAAAAACATCAATTTTACTGATTTGCGCTAAAAGCAAACTTTCATTTTATTTCAGGATTAACAATTGTATGTTACTTACTTGATCGCTGTACCGCTTAAGCCGAAATGTTATTTCAGGATTAACAAATTAAAATAACCGAAAAAATTGCAATTTCTTAGGTTTAAAATTTAAGTCCATTTTCTTGTAAATTGTATGTCAACTGCGGTAGCACTGTACTGCTTAAGCCGCAAAACATCGATTTTACTGATTTGATCTAAAGTCAAACTTTCATATAATTTCAGGATTAACAAATTAATATTACCGCAAAAGTTGCACTTTCTTAGTTTTAGACTTAAAGTCGATTTTCTTGTAAATTGTATGTCAATTGCGGTAGCACTGTACTGCTTGAGCCGCAAAACATCGATTTTACTTATTTGATCTAAAGTCAAACTTTCATGTAATTTCAGGATTAACAAATTAATATAACCGAAAAAATTGCACTTTCTTAGGTTTAGACTTAAAGCCGATTTTCTTGTAAATTGTATGTCAGTTGCGTGAGCACTGTACCGCTTAAGCCGAAAAACATGAATTTTACTAATTTGAGGGAAAGTCAAATTATATTGTTATTGCAGGATTAACAAATTAATATCGATTTCACTGATTTGATCTTAAGTCAAACTTTCATAGAATTTCAGGATTAACAAATTAATATAACCGAAAAAATTGCACTTTCTTAGATTAGACTTAAAGTCGATTTTCTTGTAAATTGTATGTCAATTGCGTGAGCATTGTACCGCTCAAGCCGAAAAACATGAATTTTACTGATTTGAACGAAAGTCAAATTATGTTGTTATTGCAGGATTAACAAATTAATATTACCGCAAACGTTGCACTTTCTTAGTTGTAGACTTAAAGTCGATTTTCTTGTAAATTCTTTGTCAATTGCGGTAGCACTGTACTGCTTAAGCCGAAAAACATGAATTTTACTAATTTGAGCGAAAGTCAAATTATATTGTTATTGCAGGATTAACAAATTAATATTACCGAAAAAGTTGCACTTTCTTAGGTTTAGACTTAAAGTCGATTTTCTTGTAAATTGTATGTCAATTGCGGTAGCACTGTACTGCTTAAGCCGAAAAACATCGATTTTACTAATTTGAACTAAAGTCAAACTTTCATATAATTTCAGGATTAACAAATTAATATAACCGAAAAAATTGCGTTTTCTTAGGTTTAGACTTAAAGCCGATTTTCTTGTAAATTGTATGTCAGTTGCGTGAGCACTGTACCGCTTAAGCCGAAAAACATGAATTTTACTAATTTGAGCGAAAGTCAAATTATATTGTTATTGCAGGATTAACAAATTACTATTACCGAAAAAGTTGCACTTTCTTAGGTTTAGACTTAAAGTCGATTTTCTTGTAAATTGTATGTCAATTGCGGTAGCACTGTACTGCTTAAGCCGAAAAACATCGATTTTACTAATTTGAACTAAAGTCAAACTTTCATATAATTTCAGGATTAACAAATGAATATAACCGAAAAAATTGCACTTTCTTAGGTTTAGACTTAAAGCCGATTTTCTTGTAAATTGTATGTCAGTTGCGTGAGCACTGTACTGCTTAAGCCGAGAAACATGAATTTTACTAATTTGAGCGAAAGTCAAATTATATTGTTATTGCAGGATTAACAAATTAATATTACCGAAAAAGTTGCACTTTCTTAGTTTTAGACTTAAAGTCGATTTTCTTGTAAATTGTATGTCAGTTGCGTGAGCACTGTACCGCTTAAGCCGAAAAACATGAATTTTACTCATTTGAGCGAAAGTCAAATTATATTTTTATTGCAGGATTAACAAATTAATATTACCGAAAAAGTTGCACTTTCATAGGTTTAGACTTAAAGTCGATTTTCTTGTAAATTGTATGTCAATTGCGGTAGCACTGTACTGCTTAAGCCGCAAAACATTGATTTTACTGATTTGATCTAAAGTCAAACTTTCATATAATTTCAGGATTAACAAATTAATATAACAGAAAAAATTGCACTTTCTTAGGTTTAGACTTAAAGCCGATTTTCTTGTAAATTGTATGTCAGTTGCGTGAGCACTGTACCGCTTAAGCCGAAAAACATGAATTTTACTAATTTGAGCGAATGTCAAATTATATTGTTATTGCAGGATTAACAAATTACTATTACCGAAAAAGTTGCACTTTCTTAGGTTTAGACTTAAAGTCGATTTTCTTGTAAATTGTATGTCAATTGCGGTAGCACTGTACTGCTTAAGCCGAAAAACATCGATTTTACTAATTTGAACTAAAGTCAAACTTTCATATAATTTCAGGATTAACAAATTAATATAACCGAAAAAATTGCACTTTCTTAGGTTTAGACTTAAAGTCGATTTTCTTGTAAATTGTATGTCAGTTGCGTGAGCACTGTAAAGCTTAAGCCGAAAAGCATGAATTTTACTAATTTGAGCGAAAGTCAAATTATATTAGTATTGCAGGATTAACAAATTAATATTACCGCAAAAGTTGCACTTTCTTAGGTTTAGACTTAAAGTCGATTTTCTTGTAAATTGTATGTCAGTTGCGTGAGCACTGTACCGCTTAAGCCGAAAAACATGAATTTTACTAATTTGAGCGAAAGTCAAATTATATTGTTATTGCAGGATTAACAAATTAATATTACCGAAAAAGTTGCACTTTCATAGGTTTAGACTTAAAGTCGATTTTCTTGTAAATTGTATGTCTATTGCGGTAGCACTGTACTGCTTAAGCCGCAAAACATCTATTTTACTGATTTGCGCTAAAAACAAACTTTCATTTTATTTCAGGATTAACAATTGTATGTTAATTACTTGAGCGCTGTACCGCTTAGGCCGAAAAACATCAATTTTACTGATTTGCGCTAAAAGCAAACTTTCATTTTATTTCAGGATTAACAATTGTATGTTACTTACTTGATCGCTGTACCGCTTAAGCCGAAATGTTATTTCAGGATTAACAAATTAAAATAACCGAAAAAATTGCAATTTCTTAGGTTTAAAATTTAAGTCCATTTTCTTGTAAATTGTATGTCAACTGCGGTAGCACTGTACTGCTTAAGCCGCAAAACATCGATTTTACTGATTTGATCTAAAGTCAAACTTTCATATAATTTCAGGATTAACAAATTAATATTACCGCAAAAGTTGCACTTTCTTAGTTTTAGACTTAAAGTCGATTTTCTTGTAAATTGTATGTCAATTGCGGTAGCACTGTACTGCTTGAGCCGCAAAACATCGATTTTACTTATTTGATCTAAAGTCAAACTTTCATGTAATTTCAGGATTAACAAATTAATATAACCGAAAAAATTGCACTTTCTTAGGTTTAGACTTAAAGCCGATTTTCTTGTAAATTGTATGTCAGTTGCGTGAGCACTGTACCGCTTAAGCCGAAAAACATGAATTTTACTAATTTGAGGGAAAGTCAAATTATATTGTTATTGCAGGATTAACAAATTAATATCGATTTCACTGATTTGATCTTAAGTCAAACTTTCATAGAATTTCAGGATTAACAAATTAATATAACCGAAAAAATTGCACTTTCTTAGATTAGACTTAAAGTCGATTTTCTTGTAAATTGTATGTCAATTGCGTGAGCATTGTACCGCTCAAGCCGAAAAACATGAATTTTACTGATTTGAACGAAAGTCAAATTATACTGTTATTGCAGGATTAACAAATTAATATTACCGAAAAAGTTGCACTTTCTTAGGTTTAGACTTAAAGTCGATTTTATTGTAAATTGTATGTCAATTGCGGTAGCACTGTACTGCTTAAGCCGAAAAACATCGATTTTACTGATTTGATCAAAAGTCAAACTTTCATATAATTTCAGGATTAACAAATTAATATAACCGAAAAAATTGCACTTTCTTAGGTTTAGACTTAAAGCCGATTTTCTTGTAAATTGTATGTCAGTTGCGTGAGCACTGTAAAGCTTAAGCCGAAAAACATGAATTTTACTAATTTGAGCGAAAGTCAAATTATATTATTATTGCAGGATTAACAAATTAATATTACCGAAAAAGTTGCACTTTCTTAGGTTTAGACTTAAAGTCGATTTTCTTGTAAATTGTATGTCAATTGCGGTAGGACTGTACCGCTTAAGCGGAAAAACACGACTTTTATTGATTTGAGCGAAAGTCCAATTATATTGCTATTGCAGAGTTGACAAATTAATATAACCGAAAAAATTGCACTTTCTTAGATGTAGACTTAAAGCCGATTTTCTTGTAAAATGTAAATCAGTTGCATGAGCACTGTAAAGCTTAAGCCGAAAAACATGAATTTTACTAATTTGAGCGAAAGTCAAATTATATTATTATTGCAGGATTAACAAATTAATATTACCGCAAACGTTGCACTTTCTTAGTTGTAGACTTAAAGTCGATTTTCTTGTAAATTCTTTGTCAATTGCGGTAGCACTGTACTGCTTAAGCCGAAAAACATGAATTTTACTAATTTGAGCGAAAGTCAAATTATACTGTTATTGCAGGATTAACAAATTAATATTACCGAAAAAGTTGCACTTTCTTAGGTTTAGACTTAAAGTCGATTTTATTGTAAATTGTATGTCAATTGCGGTAGCACTGTACTGCTTAAGCCGAAAAACATCGATTTTACTGATTTGATCAAAAGTCAAACTTTCATATAATTTCAGGATTAACAAATTAATATAACCGAAAAAATTGCACTTTCTTAGGTTTAGACTTAAAGCCGATTTTCTTGTAAATTGTATGTCAGTTGCGTGAGCACTGTAAAGCTTAAGCCGAAAAACATGAATTTTACTAATTTGAGCGAAAGTCAAATTATATTATTATTGCAGGATTAACAAATTAATATTACCGAAAAAGTTGCACTTTCTTAGGTTTAGACTTAAAGTCGATTTTCTTGTAAATTGTATGTCAATTGCGGTAGGACTGTACCGCTTAAGCGGAAAAACACGACTTTTATTGATTTGAGCGAAAGTCCAATTATATTGCTATTGCAGAGTTGACAAATTAATATAACCGAAAAAATTGCACTTTCTTAGATGTAGACTTAAAGCCGATTTTCTTGTAAAATGTAAATCAGTTGCTTGAGGACTGTACTGCTTACTCCGAAAAACATCAATTTTACTGGTTTGAGCGAAAGTCAAATTATATTGTTATTGCAGAATTGACATATTCATATAACCGAAAAAATTGCACTTTCTTAGATTTAGACTTAAAGCCGATTTTCTTGTAAATTGTATGTCAGTTGCGTGAGCACTGTACCGCTTAAGCCGAAAAACATCAATTTTACTGATTTGCGCTAAAAACAAACTTTCATTTTATTTCAGGATTAACAATTGTATGTTAATTACTTGAGCACTGTACCGCTTAGGCCGAAAAACATCAATTTTACTGATTTGCGCTAAAAGAAAACTTTCATTTTATTTCAGGATTAACAATTGTATGTTACTTACTTGATCGCTGTACCGCTTAAGCCGAAATGTTATTTCTGGATTAACAAATTAAAATAACCGAAAAAATTGCAATTTCTTAGGTTTAAAATTTAGGTCCATTTTCTTGTAAATTGTATGTCAATTGCGGTAGCACTGTACTGCTTAAGCCGAAAAACATGAATTTTACTAATTTGAGCGAAAGTCAAATTATACTGTTATTGCAGGATTAACAAATTAATATTACCGCAAAAGTTGCACTTTCTTAGTTTTAGACTTAAAGTCGATTTTTTTGTAAATTGTATGTCAATTGCGGTAGCACTGTACTGCTTAAGCCGAAAAACATCGATTTTACTGATTTGATCAAAAGTCAAACTTTCATATAATTTCAGGATTAACAAATTAATATAACCGAAAAAATTGCACTTTCTTAGGTTTAGACTTAAAGCCGATTTTCTTGTAAATTGTATGTCAGTTGCGTGAGCACTGTAAAGCTTAAGCCGAAAAACATGAATTTTACTGATTTGAGCGAAAGTCAAATTATATTATTATTGCAGGATTAACAAATTAATATTACCGAAAAAGTTGCACTTTCTTAGGTTTAGACTTAAAGTCGATTTTCTTGTAAATTGTATGTCAATTGCGGTAGGACTGTACCGCTTAAGCCGAAAAACACGACTTTTATTGATTTGAGCGAAAGTCCAATTATATTGCTATTGCAGAGTTGACAAATTAATATAACCGAAAAAATTGCACTTTCTTAGATGTAGACTTAAAGCCGATTTTCTTGTAAAATGTATATCAGTTGCTTGAGGACTATACTGCTTACTCCGAAAAACATCAATTTTACTGGTTTGTGCGAAAGTCAAACTTTCATATAATTTCAGGATTAACAAATTAATGAAAAAATTGCACTTTCTTAGGTTTAGACTTAAAGCCGATTTTCTTGTAAAATGTATGTCAGTTGCGTGAGCACTGTAAAGCTTAAGCCAAAAAACATCGATTTTACTGATTTGATCAAAAGTCAAACTTTCATATAATTTCAGGATTAACAAATTAACGAAAAAATTGCACTTTCTTAGGTTTAGACTTAAAGCCGATTTTCTTGTAAATTGTATGTCAGTTGCGTGAGCACTGTAAAGCTTAAGCCGAAAAACATGAATTTTACTAATTTGAGCGAAAGTCAAATTATATTATTATTGCAGGATTAACAAATTAATATTACCGAAAAAGTTGCACTTTCTAGGTTTAGACTTAAAGTCGATTTTCTTGTAAATTGTATGTCAATTGCGGTAGGACTGTACCGCTTAAGCCGAAAAACACGACTTTTATTGATTTGAGCGAAAGTCCAATTATATTGCTATTGCAGAGTTGACAAATTAATATAACCGAAAAAATTGCACTTTCTTAGATGTAGACTTAAAGCCGATTTTCTTGTAAAATGTATATCAGTTGCTTGAGGACTGTACTGCTTACTCCGAAAAACATCAATTTTACTGGTTTGAGCGAAAGTCAAATTATATTGTTATTGCAGAATTGACATATTCATATAACCGAAAAAATTGCACTTTCTTAGATTTAGACTTAAAGCCGATTTTCTTGTAAATTGTAGGTCAGTTGCGTGAGCACTGTACCGCTTAAGCCGAAAAACATCAATTTTACTGATTTTCGCTAAAAACAAACTTTCATTTTATTTCAGGATTAACAATTGTATGTTAATTACTTGAGCGCTGTACCGCTTAGGCCGAAAAACATCAATTTTACTGATTTGCGCTAAAAGAAAACTTTCATTTTATTTCAGGATTAACAATTGTATGTTACTTACTTGATCGCTGTACCGCTTAAGCCGAAATGTTATTTCAGCATTAACAAATTAAAATAACCGAAAAAATTGCAATTTCTTAGGTTTAAAATTTAGGTCCATTTTCTTGTAAATTGTATGTCAACTGCGGTAGCACTGTGCTGCTTAAGCCGCAAAACATCGATTTTACTGTTTTGATCTAAAGTCAAACTTTCATATAATTTCAGGATTAACAAATTAATATAACCGAAAAAATTGCACTTTCTTAGATTAGACTTAAAGCCGATTTTCTTGTAAATTGTATGTCAATTGCGTAAGCACTGTACTGCTTAGGCCGAAAAACATGAATTTTACTGATTTGAGCGAAAGTCAAATTATATTGTTATTGCAGGATTAACAAATTAATATTACCGCAAAAGTTGCACTTTCTTAGTTTTAGACTTAAAGTAGATTTTTTTGTAAATTGTATATCAATTGCGGTAGCACTGTACTGCTTAAGCCGCAAAACTTCGATTTTACTGATTTGATCTAAAGTCAAACTTTCATATAATTTCAGGATTAAAAAATTAATATAACCAAAAAAATTGCACTTTCTTAGATTAGACTTAAAGCCGATTTTCTTGTAAATTGTATATCAGTTGCGTGAGCATTGTACTGCTTAAGCCGAAAAACATGAATTTTACTGATTTGAGCGAAAGTCAAATTATATTGTTATTGCAGGATTAACAAATTAATATTACCGCAAAAGTTGCACTTTCTTAGTTGTAGACTTAAAGTCGATTTTCTTGTAAATTCTATGTCAATTGCGGTAGCACTGTACTGCTTAAGCCGCAAAACATCGATTTTACTGATTTGATCTAAAGTCAAACTTTCATATAATTTCAGGATTAACAAATTAATATAACTGAAAAGAGTGCACTTTCTTAGATTAAGACTTAAAGCCGATTTTCTTGTAAATTGTATATCAGTTGCGTGAGCGCTGTACTGCTTAAGCCGAAAAACATCAATTTTACTGGTTTGAGCGAAAGTCAAATTATATTGTTATTGTAGAATTGACATAACCGAAAAAATTGCACTTTTTTAGATTTAGACTTAAAGCCGATTTTCTTGTAAATTGTATGTTAAATACTTGTGCGCTGTACCGCTTAGGCCGAAACACATCAATTTTACTGATTTGATCTAAAGTCAAACTTTCATATAATTTCAGCATTAACAAATTAATATAACCGAAAAAATTGCACTTTCTTAGATTAGACTTAAAGCCGATTTTCTTGTAAATTGTATATCAGTTGCGTGAGCGCTGTACTGCTTAAGCCGTAAAACATCAATTTTACTGGTTTGAGCGAAAGTCAAATTATATTGTTATTGCAGAAATGACATTTTCATATAACCGAAAAAATTACACTTTCTTAGTTTCAGACTTAAAGTCGATTTTCTTGTAAATTGTATGTCAATTGCGTGAGCACTGTAAAGCTTAAGCCGAAAAACATGAATTTTACTGATTTGAGCGAAAGTCAAATTATATTATTATTGCAGGATTAACAAATTAATATTACCGAAAAAGTTGCACTTTCTTAGGTTTAGACTTAAAGTCGATTTTCTTGTAAATTGTATGTCAATTGCGGTAGGACTGTACCGCTTAAGCCGAAAAACACGACTTTTATTGATTTGAGCGAAAGTCCAATTATATTGCTATTGCAGAGTTGACAAATTAATATAACCGAAAAAATTGCACTTTCTTAGATGTAGACTTAAAGCCGATTTTCTTGTAAAATGTATATCAGTTGCTTGAGGACTATACTGCTTACTCCGAAAAACATCAATTTTACTGGTTTGAGCGAAAGTCAAACTTTCATATAATTTCAGGATTAACAAATTAATGAAAAAATTGCACTTTCTTAGGTTTAGACTTAAAGCCGATTTTCTTGTAAAATGTATGTCAGTTGCGTGAGCACTGTAAAGCTTAAGCCGAAAAACATCGATTTTACTGATTTGATCAAAAGTCAAACTTTCATATAATTTCAGGATTAACAAATTAACGAAAAAATTGCACTTTCTTAGGTTTAGACTTAAAGCCGATTTTCTTGTAAATTGTATGTCAGTTGCGTGAGCACTGTAAAGCTTAAGCCGAAAAACATGAATTTTACTAATTTGAGCGAAAGTCAAATTATATTATTATTGCAGGATTAACAAATTAATATTACCGAAAAAGTTGCACTTTCTAGGTTTAGACTTAAAGTCGATTTTCTTGTAAATTGTATGTCAATTGCGGTAGGACTGTACCGCTTAAGCCGAAAAACACGACTTTTATTGATTTGAGCGAAAGTCCAATTATATTGCTATTGCAGAGTTGACAAATTAATATAACCGAAAAAATTGCACTTTCTTAGATGTAGACTTAAAGCCGATTTTCTTGTAAAATGTATATCAGTTGCTTGAGGACTGTACTGCTTACTCCGAAAAACATCAATTTTACTGGTTTGAGCGAAAGTCAAATTATATTGTTATTGCAGAATTGACATATTCATATAACCGAAAAAATTGCACTTTCTTAGATTTAGACTTAAAGCCGATTTTCTTGTAAATTGTAGGTCAGTTGCGTGAGCACTGTACCGCTTAAGCCGAAAAACATCAATTTTACTGATTTTCGCTAAAAACAAACTTTCATTTTATTTCAGGATTAACAATTGTATGTTAATTACTTGAGCGCTGTACCGCTTAGGCCGAAAAACATCAATTTTACTGATTTGCGCTAAAAGAAAACTTTCATTTTATTTCAGGATTAACAATTGTATGTTACTTACTTGATCGCTGTACCGCTTAAGCCGAAATGTTATTTCAGCATTAACAGATTAAAATAACCGAAAAAATTGCAATTTCTTAGGTTTAAAATTTAGGTCCATTTTCTTGTAAATTGTATGTCAACTGCGGTAGCACTGTGCTGCTTAAGCCGCAAAACATCGATTTTACTGTTTTGATCTAAAGTCAAACTTTCATATAATTTCAGGATTAACAAATTAATATAACCGAAAAAATTGCACTTTCTTAGATTAGACTTAAAGCCGATTTTCTTGTAAATTGTATGTCAATTGCGTAAGCACTGTACTGCTTAAGCCGAAAAACATGAATTTTACTGATTTGAGCGAAAGTCAAATTATATTGTTATTGCAGGATTAACAAATTAATATTACCGCAAAAGTTGCACTTTCTTAGTTTTAGACTTAAAGTAGATTTTTTTGTAAATTGTATATCAATTGCGGTAGCACTGTACTGCTTAAGCCGCAAAACGTCGATTTTACTGATTTGATCTAAAGTCAAACTTTCATATAATTTCAGGATTAAAAAATTAATATAACCAAAAAAATTGCACTTTCTTAGATTAGACTTAAAGCCGATTTTCTTGTAAATTGTATATCAGTTGCGTGAGCATTGTACTGCTTAAGCCGAAAAACATGAATTTTACTGATTTAAGCGAAAGTCAAATTATATTGTTATTGCAGGATTAACAAATTAATATTACCGCAAAAGTTGCACTTTCTTAGTTGTAGACTTAAAGTCGATTTTCTTGTAAATTCTATGTCAATTGCGGTAGCACTGTACTGCTTAAGCCGCAAAACATCGATTTTACTGATTTGATCTAAAGTCAAACTTTCATATAATTTCAGGATTAACAAATTAATATAACTGAAAAGAGTGCACTTTCTTAGATTAAGACTTAAAGCCGATTTTCTTGTAAATTGTATATCAGTTGCGTGAGCGCTGTACTGCTTAAGCCGAAAAACATCAATTTTACTGGTTTGAGCGAAAGTCAAATTATATTGTTATTGTAGAATTGACATAACCGAAAAAATTGCACTTTTTTAGATTTAGACTTAAAGCCGATTTTCTTGTAAATTGTATGTTAAATACTTGTGCGCTGTACCGCTTAGGCCGAAACACATCAATTTTACTGATTTGATCTAAAGTCAAACTTTCATATAATTTCAGCATTAACAAATTAATATAACCGAAAAAATTGCACTTTCTTAGATTAGACTTAAAGCCGATTTTCTTGTAAATTGTATATCAGTTGCGTGAGCGCTGTACTGCTTAAGCCGTAAAACATCAATTTTACTGGTTTGAGCGAAAGTCAAATTATATTGTTATTGCAGAATTGACATAACCGAAAAAATTGCACTTTTTTAGATTTAGACTTAAAGCCGATTTTCTTGTAAATTGTATGTTAATTACTTGAGCGCTGTACCGCTTAGGCCGAAAAACATCAATTTTACTGGTTTGAGCGAAAGTCAAATTATATTGTTATTGCAGAAATGACATTTTCATATAACCGAAAAAATTACACTTTCTTAGTTTCAGACTTAAAGTCGATTTTCTTGTAAATTGTATGTCAATTGCGTGAGCACTGTACTGCTTTAGCCGAAAAACATGAATTTTACTGATTTGAGCGAAAGTCAAATTATGTTGTTATTGCAGGATTAACAAATTAATATTACCGCAAAAGTTGCACTTTCTTAGTTGTAGACTTAAAGTCGATTTTCTTGTAAATTCTATGTCAATTGCGGTAGCACTGTACTGCTTAAGCCGCAAAACATCGATTTTACTGATTTGATCTAAAGTCAAACTTTCATATAATTTCAGGATTAACAAATTAATATAACCGAAAAAATTGCACTTTCTTAGATTAGACTTAAAGCCGATTTTCTTGTAAATTGTATGTCAATTGCGTGAGCACTGTACTGCTTAAGCCGAAAAACATGAATTTTACTGATTTGAGCGAAAGTCAAATTATATTGTTATTGCAGGATTAACAAATTAATATTACCGCAAAAGTTGCACTTTCTTAGTTTTAGACTTAAAGTCGATTTTTTTGTAAATTGTATATCAATTGCGTGAGCACTGTACCGCTTAAGCCGAAAAACATCGATTTTACTGATTTGATCAAAAGTCAAACTTTCATATAATTTCAGGATTAACAAATTAATATAACCGAAAAAATTGCACTTTCTTAGGTTTAGACTTAAAGCCGATTTTCTTGTAAATTGTATGTCAGTTGCGTGAGCACTGTAAAGCTTAAGCCGAAAAACATGAATTTTACTGATTTGAGCGAAAGTCAAATTATGTTGTTATTGCAGGATTAACAAATTAATATTACCGCAAACGTTGCACTTTCTTAGTTGTAGACTTAAAGTCGATTTTCTTGTAAATTCTATGTCAATTGCGGTAGCACTGTACTGCTTAAGCCGAAAAACATGAATTTTACTAATTTGAGCGAAAGTCAAATTATACTGTTATTGCAGGATTAACAAATTAATATTACCGAAAAAGTTGCACTTTCTTAGGTTTAGACTTAAAGTCGATTTTATTGTAAATTGTATGTCAATTGCGGTAGCACTGTACTGCTTAAGCCGAAAAACATCGATTTTACTGATTTGATCAAAAGTCAAACTTTCATATAATTTCAGGATTAACAAATTAATATAACCGAAAAAATTGCACTTTCTTAGGTTTAGACTTAAAGCCGATTTTCTTGTAAATTGTATGTCAGTTGCGTGAGCACTGTAAAGCTTAAGCCGAAAAACATGAATTTTACTAATTTGAGCGAAAGTCAAATTATATTGTTATTGCAGAATTGACATATTCATATAACCGAAAAAATTGCACTTTCTTAGATGTAGACTTAAAGCCGATTTTCTTGTAAATTGTATGTTAATTACTTGAGGACTGTACTGCTTACTCCGAAAAACATCAATTTTACTGGTTTGAGCGAAAGTCAAATTATATTGTTATTGCAGAATTGACATATTCATATAACCGAAAAAATTGCACTTTCTTAGATGTAGACTTAAAGCCGATTTTCTTGTAAATTGTATGTTAATTACTTGAGCGCTGTACCGCTTAGGCCGAAAAACATCAATTTTACTGATTTGCGCTAAAAACAAACTTTCATTTTATTTCAGGATTAACAATTGTATGTTAATTACTTGAGCGCTGTACCGCTTAGGCCGAAAAACATCAATTTTACTGATTTGCGCTAAAAGAAAACTTTCATTTTATTTCAGGATTAACAATTGTATGTTACTTACTTGATCGCTGTACCGCTTAAGCCGAAATGTTATTTCAGGATTAACAAATTAAAATAACCGAAAAAATTGCAATTTCTTAGGTTTAAAATTTAGGTCCATTTTCTTGTAAATTGTATGTCAACTGCGGTAGCACTGTGCTGCTTAAGCCGCAAAACATCGATTTTACTGTTTTGATCTAAAGTCAAACTTTCATATAATTTCAGGATTAACAAATTAATATAACCGAAAAAATTGCACTTTCTTAGATTAGACTTAAAGCCGATTTTCTTGTAAATTGTATGTCAATTGCGTAAGCACTGTACTGCTTAAGCCGAAAAACATGAATTTTACTGATATGAGCGAAAGTCAAATTATATTGTTATTGCAGGATTAACAAATTAATATTACCGCAAAAGTTGCACTTTCTTAGTTTTAGACTTAAAGTAGATTTTTTTGTAAATTGTATATCAATTGCGGTAGCACTGTACTGCTTAAGCCGCAAAACATCGATTTTACTGATTTGATCTAAAGTCAAACTTTCATATAATTTCAGGATTAAAAAATTAATATAACCGAAAAAATTGCACTTTCTTAGATTAGACTTAAAGCCGATTTTCTTGTAAATTGTATATCAGTTGCGTGAGCATTGTACTGCTTAAGCCGAAAAACATGAATTTTACTGATTTGAGCGAAAGTCAAATTATATTGTTATTGCAGGATTAACAAATTAATATTACCGCAAAAGTTGCACTTTCTTAGTTGTAGACTTAAAGTCGATTTTCTTGTAAATTCTATGTCAATTGCGGTAGCACTGTACTGCTTAAGCCGCAAAACATCGATTTTACTGATTTGATCTAAAGTCAAACTTTCATATAATTTCAGGATTAACAAATTAATATAACCGAAAAGAGCGCACTTTCTTAGATTAAGACTTAAAGCCGATTTTCTTGTAAATTGTATATCAGTTGCGTGAGCGCTGTACTGCTTAAGCCGAAAAACATCAATTTTACTGGTTTGAGCGAAAGTCAAATTATATTGTTATTGTAGAATTGACATAACCGAAAAAATTGCACTTTTTTTAGATTTAGACTTAAAGCCGATTTTCTTGTAAATTGTATGTTAAATACTTGTGCGCTGTACCGCTTAGGCCGAAACACATCAATTTTACTGATTTGATCTAAAGTCAAACTTTCATATAATTTCAGCATTAACAAATTAATATAACCGAAAAAATTGCACTTTCTTAGATTAGACTTAAAGCCGATTTTCTTGTAAATTGTATATCAGTTGCGTCAGCGCTGTACTGCTTAAGCCGTAAAACATCAATTTTACTGGTTTGAGCGAAAGTCAAATTATATTGTTATTGCAGAATTGACATAACCGAAAAAATTGCACTTTCTTAGTTGTAGACTTAAAGTCGATTTTCTTGTAAATTCTATGTCAATTGCGTGAGCACTGTACCGCTTAGGCCGAAAAACATCAATTTTACTGATTTGCGCTAAAAGAAAACTTTCATTTTATTTCAGGATTAACAATTGTATGTTACTTACTTGATCGCTGTACCGCTTAAGCCGAAATGTTATTTCAGGATTAACAAATTAAAATAACCGAAAAAATTGCACTTTCTTAGGTTTAAAATTTAGGTCCATTTTCTTGTGAATTGTATGTCAACTGCGGTAGCACTGTACTGCTTAAGCCGCAAAACATCGATTTTACTGTTTTGATCTAAAGTCAAACTTTCATATAATTTCAGGATTAACAAATTAATATAACCGAAAAAATTGCACTTTCTTAGATTAGACTTAAAGCCGATTTTCTTGTAAATTGTATGTCAATTGCGTGAGCACTGTACTGCTTAAGCCGAAAAACATGAATTTTACTGATTTGAGCGAAAGTCAAATTATATTGTTATTGCAGGATTAACAAATTAATATTACCGCAAAAGTTGCACTTTCTTAGTTTTAGACTTAAAGTCGATTTTTTTGTAAATTGTATATCAATTGCGGTAGCACTGTACTGCTTAAGACGCAAAACATCGATTTTACTGATTTGATCTAAAGTCAAACTTTCATATAATTTCAGGATTAAAAAACTAATATAACCGAAAAAATTGCACTTTCTTAGATAAGACTTAAAGCCGATTTTCTTGTAAATTGTATATCAGTTGCGTGAGCATTGTACTGCTTAAGCCGAAAAACATGAATTTTACTGATTTGAGCGAAAGTCAAATTATATTGTGATTGCAGGATTAACAAATTAATATTACCGCAAAAGTTGCACTTTCTTAGTTGTAGACTTAAAGTCGATTTTCTTGTAAATTCTATGTCAATTGCTGTAGCACTGTACTGCTTAAGCCGCAAAACATCGATTTTACTGATTTGATCTAAAGTCAAACTTTCATATAATTTCAGGATTAACAAATTAATATAACCGAAAAGAGTGCACTTTCTTAGATTAAGACTTAAAGCCGATTTTCTTGTAAATTGTATATCAGTTGCGTGAGCGCTGTACTGCTTAAGCCGAAAAACATCAATTTTACTGGTTTGAGCGAAAGTCAAATTATATTGTTATTGTAGAATTGACATAACCGAAAAAATTGCACTTTTTTAGATCTAGACTTAAAGCCGATTTTCTTGTAAATTGTATGTTAAATACTTGTGCGCTGTACCGCTTAGGCCGAAACACATCAATTTTACTGATTTGATCTAAAGTCAAACTTTCATATAATTTCAGCATTAACAAATTAATATAACCGAAAAAATTGCACTTTCTTAGATTAGACTTAAAGCCGATTTTCTTGTAAATTGTATATCAGTTGCGTGAGCGCTGTACTGCTTAAGCCGTAAAACATCAATTTTACTGGTTTGAGCGAAAGTCAAATTATATTGTTATTGCAGAATTGACATAACCGAAAAAATTGCACTTTTTTAGATTTAGACTTAAAGCCGATTTTCTTGTAAATTGTATGTTAATTACTTGAGCGCTGTACCGCTTAGGCCGAAAAACATCAATTTTACTGGTTTGAGCGAAAGTTAAATTATATTGTTATTGCAGAAATGACATATTCATATAACCGAAAAAATTACACTTTCTTAGTTTCAGACTTAAAGTCGATTTTCTTGTAAATTGTATGTCAATTGCGTGAGCACTGTACTGCTTTAGCCGAAAAACATGAATTTTACTGATTTGAGCGAAAGTCAAATTATGTTGTTATTGCAGGATTAACAAATTAATATTACCGCAAAAGTTGCACTTTCTTAGTTGTAGACTTAAAGTCGATTTTCTTGTAAATTCTATGTCAATTGCGTGAGCACTGTACCGCTTAAGCCGAAAAACATCGATTTTACTGATTTGATCAAAAGTCAAACTTTCATATAATTTCAGGATTAACAAATTAATATAACCGAAAAAATTACACTTTCTTAGTTTCAGACTTAAAGTCGATTTTCTTGTAAATTGTATGTCAATTGCGTGAGCACTGTACTGCTTTAGCCGAAAAACATGAATTTTACTGATTTGAGCGAAAGTCAAATTATGTTGTTATTGCAGGATTAACAAATTAATATTACCGCAAAAGTTTCACTTTCTTAGTTGTAGACTTAAAGTCGATTTTCTTGTAAATTCTATGTCAATTGCGGTAGCACTGTACTGCTTAAGCCGCAAAACATCGATTTTACTGATTTGAGCGAAAGTCAAATTATATTATTATTGCAGGATTATCAAATTAATATTACCGAAAAAGTTGCACTTTCTTAGGTTTAGACTTAAAGTCGATTTTCTTGTAAATTGTATGTCAATTGCGGTAGCACTGTACTGCTTAAGCCGAAAAACATGAATTTTACTAATTTGAGCGAAAGTCAAATTATACTGTTATTGCAGGATTAACAAATTAATATTACCGCAAAAGTTTCACTTTCTTAGTTGTAGACTTAAAGTCGATTTTCTTGTAAATTCTATGTCAATTGCGGTAGCACTGTACTGCTTAAGCCGCAAAACATGAATTTTACTGATTTGAGCGAAAGTCAAATTATATTATTATTGCAGGATTATCAAATTAATATTACCGAAAAAGTTGCACTTTCTTAGGTTTAGACTTAAAGTCGATTTTCTTGTAAATTGTATGTCAATTGCGGTAGCACTGTACTGCTTAAGCCGAAAAACATGAATTTTACTAATTTGAGCGAAAGTCAAATTATACTGTTATTGCAGGATTAACAAATTAATATTACCGAAAAAGTTGCACTTTCTTAGGTTTAGACTTAAAGTCGATTTTTTTGTAAATTGTATATCAATTGCGTGAGCACTGTACCGCTTAAGCCGAAAAACATCGATTTTACTGATTTGATCAAAAGTCAAACTTTCATATAATTTCAGGATTAACAAATTAATATAACCGAAAAAATTGCACTTTCTTAGTTGCAGACTTAAAGCCGATTTTCTTGTAAATTGTATGTCAGTTGCGTGAGCACTGTAAAGCTTAAGCCGAAAAACTTGAATTTTACTGATTTGAGCGAAAGTCAAATTATATTGTTATTGCAGGATTAAAAAATTAATATTTCCGCAAAAGTTGCACTTTCTTAGTTTTAGACTTAAAGTCGATTTTTTTGTAAATTGTATATCAATTGCGTGAGCACTGTACCGCTTAAGCCGAAAAACATCGATTTTACTGATTTGATCAAAAGTCAAACTTTCATATAATTTCAGGATTAACAAATTAATATAACCGAAAAAATTGCACTTTCTTAGGTTTAGACTTAAAGCCGATTTTCTTGTAAATTCTATGTCAATTGCGGTAGCACTGTACTGCTTAAGCCGAAAAACATGAATTTTACTGATTTGATCAAAAGTCAAACTTTCATATAATTTCAGGATTAACAAATTAATATAACCGAAAAAATTGCACTTTCTTAGGTTTAGACTTAAAGCCGATTTTCTTGTAAATTGTATGTCAGTTGCGTGAGCACTGTAAAGCTTAAGCCGAAAAACATGAATTTTACTAATTTGAGCGAAAGTCAAATTATATTATTATTGCAGGATTATCAAATTAATATTACCGAAAAAGTTGCACTTTCTTAGGTTTAGACTTAAAGTCGATTTTCTTGTAAATTGTATGTCAATTGCGGTAGGACTGTACCGCTTAAGCCGAAAAACACGACTTTTATTGATTTGAGCGAAAGTCCAATTATATTGCTATTGCAGAGTTGACAAATTAATATAACCGAAAAAATTGCACTTTCTTAGATGTAGACTTAAAGCCGATTTTCTTGTAAAATGTATATCAGTTGCTTGAGGACTGTACTGCTTACTCCGAAAAACATCAATTTTACTGGTTTGAGCGAAAGTCAAATTATATTGTTATTGCAGAATTGACATATTCATATAACCGAAAAAATTGCACTTTCTTAGATTTAGACTTAAAGCCGATTTTCTTGTAAATTGTATGTCAGTTGCGTGAGCACTGTACCGCTTAAGCCGAAAAACATCAATTTTACTGATTTGCGCTAAAAACAAACTTTCATTTTATTTCAGGATTAACAATTGTATGTTAATTACTTGAGCGCTGTACCGCTTAGGCCGAAAAACATCAATTTTACTGATTTGCGCTAAAAGAAAACTTTCATTTTATTTCAGGATTAACAATTGTATGTTACTTACTTGATCGCTGTACCGCTTAAGCCGAAATGTTATTTCAGGATTAACAAATTAAAATAACCGAAAAAATTGCACTTTCTTAGGTTTAAAATTTAGGTCCATTTTCTTGTGAATTGTATGTCAACTGCGGTAGCACTGTACTGCTTAAGCCGCAAAACATCGATTTTACTGTTTTGATCTAAAGTCAAACTTTCATATAATTTCAGGATTAACAAATTAATATAACCGAAAAAATTGCACTTTCTTAGATTAGACTTAAAGCCGATTTTCTTGTAAATTGTATGTCAATTGCGTGAGCACTGTACTGCTTAAGCCGAAAAACATGAATTTTACTGATTTGAGCGAAAGTCAAATTATATTGTTATTGCAGGATTAACAAATTAATATTACCGCAAAAGTTGCACTTTCTTAGTTTTAGACTTAAAGTCGATTTTTTTGTAAATTGTATATCAATTGCGGTAGCACTGTACTGCTTAAGACGCAAAACATCGATTTTACTGATTTGATCTAAAGTCAAACTTTCATATAATTTCAGGATTAAAAAACTAATATAACCGAAAAAATTGCACTTTCTTAGATAAGACTTAAAGCCGATTTTCTTGTAAATTGTATATCAGTTGCGTGAGCATTGTACTGCTTAAGCCGAAAAACATGAATTTTACTGATTTGAGCGAAAGTCAAATTATATTGTGATTGCAGGATTAACAAATTAATATTACCGCAAAAGTTGCACTTTCTTAGTTGTAGACTTAAAGTCGATTTTCTTGTAAATTCTATGTCAATTGCTGTAGCACTGTACTGCTTAAGCCGCAAAACATCGATTTTACTGATTTGATCTAAAGTCAAACTTTCATATAATTTCAGGATTAACAAATTAATATAACCGAAAAGAGTGCACTTTCTTAGATTAAGACTTAAAGCCGATTTTCTTGTAAATTGTATATCAGTTGCGTGAGCGCTGTACTGCTTAAGCCGAAAAACATCAATTTTACTGGTTTGAGCGAAAGTCAAATTATATTGTTATTGTAGAATTGACATAACCGAAAAAATTGCACTTTTTTAGATCTAGACTTAAAGCCGATTTTCTTGTAAATTGTATGTTAAATACTTGTGCGCTGTACCGCTTAGGCCGAAACACATCAATTTTACTGATTTGATCTAAAGTCAAACTTTCATATAATTTCAGCATTAACAAATTAATATAACCGAAAAAATTGCACTTTCTTAGATTAGACTTAAAGCCGATTTTCTTGTAAATTGTATATCAGTTGCGTGAGCGCTGTACTGCTTAAGCCGTAAAACATCAATTTTACTGGTTTGAGCGAAAGTCAAATTATATTGTTATTGCAGAATTGACATAACCGAAAAAATTGCACTTTTTTAGATTTAGACTTAAAGCCGATTTTCTTGTAAATTGTATGTTAATTACTTGAGCGCTGTACCGCTTAGGCCGAAAAACATCAATTTTACTGGTTTGAGCGAAAGTTAAATTATATTGTTATTGCAGAAATGACATATTCATATAACCGAAAAAATTACACTTTCTTAGTTTCAGACTTAAAGTCGATTTTCTTGTAAATTGTATGTCAATTGCGTGAGCACTGTACTGCTTTAGCCGAAAAACATGAATTTTACTGATTTGAGCGAAAGTCAAATTATGTTGTTATTGCAGGATTAACAAATTAATATTACCTCAAAAGTTGCACTTTCTTAGTTGTAGACTTAAAGTCGATTTTCTTGTAAATTCTATGTCAATTGCGGTAGCACTGTACTGCTTAAGCCGCAAAACATCGATTTTACTGATTTGATCTAAAGTCAAACTTTCATATAATTTCAGGATTAACAAATTAATATAACCGAAAAGAGTGCACTTTCTTAGATTAAGACTTAAAGCCGATTTTCTTGTAAATTGTATATCAGTTGCGTGAGCGCTGTACTGCTTAAGCCGAAAAACATCAATTTTACTGGTTTGAGCGAATGTCAAATTATATTGTTATTGTAGAATTGACATAACCGAAAAAATTGCACTTTTTTAGATTTAGACTTAAAGCCGATTTTCTTGTAAATTGTATGTCAGTTGCGTGAGCACTGTACTGCTTTAGCCGAAAAACATGAATTTTACTGATTTGAGCGAAAGTCAAATTATGTTGTTATTGCAGGATTAACAAATTAATATTACCGCAAAAGTTGCACTTTCTTAGTTGTAGACTTAAAGTCGATTTTCTTGTAAATTCTATGTCAATTGCGGTAGCACTGTACTGCTTAAGCCGCAAAACATCGATTTTACTGATTTGATCTAAAGTCAAACTTTCATATAATTTCAGGATTAACAAATTAATATAACCGAAAAGAGTGCACTTTCTTAGATTAAGACTTAAAGCCGATTTTCTTGTAAATTTTATATCAGTTGCGTGAGCGCTGTACTGCTTAAGCCGAAACAAATCAATTTTACTGATTTGATCTAAAGTCAAACTTTCATATAATTTCAGCATTAACAAATTAATATAACCGAAAAAATTGCACTTTCTTAGATTAGACTTAAAGCCGATTTTCTTGTAAATTTTATGTCAGTTGCGTGAGCAGTGTACTGCTTAAGCCGAAAAACATGAGTTTTACTGATTTGAACGAAAGTCAAATTATGTTGTTATTGCAGGATTAACAAATTAATATTACCGCAAAAGTTGCACTTTCTTAGTTGTAGACTTAAAGTCGATTTTCTTGTAAATTCTATGTCAATTGCGGTAGCACTGTACTGCTTAAGCCGCAAAACATGAATTTTACTGATTTGATCTAAAGTCAAACTTTCATATAATTTCAGGATTAACAAATTAATATTACCGCAAAAGTTGCACTTTCTTAGTTGTAGACTTAAAGTCGATTTTCTTGTAAATTGTATGTCAATTGCGGTAGGACTGTACCGCTTAAGCCGAAAAACATGAATTTTATTGATTTGAGCGAAAGTCCAATTATATTGCTATTGCAGAGTTGTAAATTCTATGTCAATTGCGGTAGCACTGTACTGCTTAAGCCGCAAAACATCGATTTTACTGATTTGATCTAAAGTCAAACTTTCATATAATTTCAGAATTAACAAATTAATATAACCGAAAAAATTGCACTTTCTTATGTTTAGACTTAAAGCCGATTTTCTTGTAAATTGTATGTCAGTTGCGTGAGCACTGTAAAGCTTAAGCCGAAAAACATGAATTTTACTAATTTGAGCGAAAGTCAAATTATATTGCTATTGCAGGATTAACAAATTAATATTACCGAAAAAGTTGCATTTTCTTAGGTTTAGACTTAAAGTCGATTTTCTTGTAAATTGTATGTCAATTGCGGTAGGACTGTACCGCTTAAGTCGAAAAACATGAATTTTATTGATTTGAGCGAAAGTCCAATTATATTGCTATTGCAGGATTAACAAATAAATATTACCGCAAAAGTTGCACTTTCTTAGTTTTAGACTTAAAGTCGAATTTCTTGTAAATTGTATGTCAATTGCGGTAGCACTGTTTTGCTTTAGCCGCAAAACATCGATTTTACTGATTTGATCTAAAGTCAAACTTTCATATAATTTCAGGATTAACAAATTAATATAACCGAAAAAATTGCACTTTCTTAGATTAGACTTAAAGCCGATTTTCTTGTAAATTGTATGTCAATTGCGTGAGCATTGTACCGCTCAAGCCGAAAAACATGAATTTTACTGATTTGAACGAAAGTCAAATTATGTTGTTATTGCAGGATTAACAAATTAATATTACCGCAAAAGTTGCACTTTCTTAGTTGTAGACTTAAAGTCGATTTTCTTGTAAATTCTATGTCAATTGCGGTAGCACTGTACTGCTTAAGCCGAAAAACATCGATTTTACTGATTTGATCAAAAGTCAAACTTTCATATAATTTTAGGATTAACAAATTAATATAACCGAAAAAATTGCACTTTCTTAGGTTTAGACTTAAAGCCGATTTTCTTGTAAATTGTATGTCAGTTGCGTGAGCACTGTAAAGCTTTAGCCGAAAAACATGAATTTTACTAATTTGAGCGAAAGTCAAATTATATTGTTATTGCAGGATTAACAAATTAATATTACCGAAAAAGTTGCACTTTCTTAGGTTTAGACTTAAAGTCGATTTTCTTGTAAATTGTATGTCAATTGCGGTAGGACTGTACCGCTTAAGCCGAAAAACATGAATTTTATTGATTTGAGCGAAAGTCCAATTATATTGCTATTGCAGAGTTGACAAATTAATATAACCGAAAAAATTGCACTTTCTTAGATGTAGACTTAAAGCCGATTTTCTTGTAAAATGTATATCAGTTGCTTGAGGACTGTACTGCTTAAGCCGAAAAACATCAATTTTACTGGTTTGAGCGAAAGTCAAATTATATTGTTATTGCAGAATTGACATATTCATATAACCGAAAAAGTTGCACTTTCTTAGGTTTAGTCTCAAAGCCGATTTTCTTGTAAATTGTATGTCAATTGCGGTAGCACTGTACTGCTTAAGCCGAAAAACATCGATTTTACTGATTTGATCAAAAGTCAAACTTTCATATAATTTCAGGATTAACAAATTAATATTACCGCAAAAGTTGCACTTTCTTAGTTTTAGACTTAAAGTCGATTTTCTTGTAAATTGTATGTCAGTTGCGTGAGCACTGTACCACTTAAGCCGAAAAACATGTATTTTACTAATTTGAGCGAAAGTCAAATTATATTGTTATTGCAGGATTAACAAATTAATATTACCGAAAAAGTTGCACTTTCATAGGTTTAGACTTAAAGTCTATTTTCTTGTAAATTGTATGTCAATTGCGGTAGCACTGTACTGCTTAAGCCGCAAAACATCGATTTTACTGATTTGATCTAAAGTCAAACTTTCATATAATTTCAGGATTAACAAATTAATATAACCGAAAAAATTGCACTTTCTTAGGTTTAGACTTAAAGCCGATTTTCTTGTAAATTGTATGTCAGTTGCGTGAGCACTGTACCGCTTAAGCCGAAAAACATCGATTTTAAAGATTTGATCAAAAGTCAAACTTTCATATAATTTCAGGATTAACAAATTAATATAACCGAAAAAATTGCACTTTCTTAAGTTTAGACTTAAAGCCGATTTTCTTGTAAATTGTATGTCAGTTGCGTGAGCACTGTAAAGCTTAAGCCGAAAAACATGAATTTAACTAATTTGAGCGAAAGTCAAATTATATTGTTATTGCAGGATTAACAAATTAATATTACCGAAAAAGTTGCACTTTCTTAGGTTTAGACTTAAAGTCGATTTTCTTGTAAATTGTATGTCAATTGCGGTAGGACTGCACCGCTTAAGCCGAAAAACATGAATTTTATTGATTTGAGCGAAAGTCCAATTATATTGCTATTGCAGAGTTGACAAATTAATATAACCGAAAAAATTGCACTTTCTTAGATGTAGACTTAAAGCCGATTTTCTTGTAAAATGTATATCAGTTGCTTGAGGACTGTACTGCTTAAGCCGAAAAACATTAATTTTACTGGTTTGAGCGAAAGTCAAATTATATTGTTATTGCAGAATTGACATATTCATATAACCGAAAAAATTGCACTTTCTTAGATTTAGACTTAAAGCCGATTTTCTTGTAAATTGTATGTTAATTACTTGAGCGCTGTACCGCTTAGGCCGAAAAACATCAATTTTACTGATTTGCGCTAAAAGCAAACTTTCATTTTATTTCAGGATTAACAATTGTATGTTACTTACTTGATCGCTGTACCGACCAAGCCGAAATGTTATTTCAGGATTAACAAATTAAAATAACCGAAAAAATTGCAATTTCTTAGGTTTAAAATTTAAGTCCATTTTCTTGTAAATTGTATGTCAACTGCGGTAGCACTGTACTGCTTAAGCCGCAAAACATCGATTTTACTGATTTGATCTAAAGTCAAACTTTCATATAACTTCAGGATTAACAAATTAATATAACCGAAAAAATTGCACTTTCTTAGATTAGACTTTAAGCCGATTTTCTTGTAAATTGTATGTCAATTGCGTGAGCACTGTACTGCTTAAGCCGAAAAACATGAATTTTATTGATTTGAGCGAAAGTCAAATTATATTGTTATTGCAGGATTAACAAATTAATATTACCGCAAAAGTTTCACTTTCTTAGTTTTAGACTTAAAGTCGATTTTCTTGTAAATTGTATATCAATTGCGGTAGCACTGTACTGCTTAAGCCGCAAAACATCGATTTTTCTGATTTGATCTAAAGTCAAACTTTCATATAATTTCAGGATTAACAAATTAATATAACCGAAAAAATTGCACTTTCTTAGATTAGACTTAAAGCCGATTTTCTTGTAAATTGTATGTCAATTGCGTGAGCATTGTACCGCTCAAGCCGAAAAACATGAATTTTACTGATTTGAACGAAAGTCAAATTATGTTGCTATTGCAGGATTAACAAATAAATATTACCGCAAAAGTTGCACTTTCTTAGTTGTAGACTTAAAGTCGATTTTCTTGTAAATTCTATGTCAATTGCGGTAGCACTGTACTGCTTAAGCCGCAAAACATCGATTTTACTGATTTGATCTAAAGTCAAACTTTCATATAATTTCAGGATTAACAAATTAATATTACCGCAAAAGTTGCACTTTCTTAGTTTTAGACTTAAAGTCGATTTTCTTGTAAATTGTATGTCAGTTGCGTGAGCACTGTACCACTTAAGCCGAAAAACATGTATTTTACTAATTTGAGCGAAAGTCAAATTATATTGTTATTGCAGGATTAACAAATTAATATTACCGAAAAAGTTGCACTTTCATAGGTTTAGACTTAAAGTCTATTTTCTTGTAAATTGTATGTCAATTGCGGTAGCACTGTACTGCTTAAGCCGCAAAACATCGATTTTACTGATTTGATCTAAAGTCAAACTTTCATATAATTTCAGGATTAACAAATTAATATAACCGAAAAAATTGCACTTTCTTAGGTTTAGACTTAAAGCCGATTTTCTTGTTAATTGTATGTCAGTTGCGTGAGCACTGTACCGCTTAAGCCGAAAAACATCGATTTTAAAGATTTGATCAAAAGTCAAACTTTCATATAATTTCAGGATTAACAAATTAATATAACCGAAAAAATTGCACTTTCTTAGATTAGACTTAAAGCCGATTTTCTTGTAAATTGTATGTCAATTGCGTGAGCACTGTACTGCTTAAGCCGAAAAACATGAATTTTACTGATTTGAGCGAAAGTCAAATTATATTGTTATTGCAGGATTAACAAATTAATATTACCGCAAAAGTTGCACTTTCTTAGTTTTAGACTTAAAGTCGATTTTTTTGTAAATTGTATATCAATTGCGGTAGCACTGTACTGCTTAAGCCGCAAAACATCGATTTTACTGATTTGAGCGAAAGTCAAATTATATTGTTATTGCAGGATTAACAAATTAATATTACCGAAAAAGTTGCACTTTTTTAGATTTAGACTTAAAGCCGATTTTCTTGTAAATTGTATGTTAAATACTTGTGCGCTGTACCGCTTAGGCCGAAACACATCAATTTTACTGATTTGATCTAAAGTCAAACTTTCATATAATTTCAGCATTAACAAATTAATATAACCGAAAAAATTGCACTTTCTTAGATTAGACTTAAAGCCGATTTTCTTGTAAATTGTATATCAGTTGCGTCAGCGCTGTACTGCTTAAGCCGTAAAACATCAATTTTACTGGTTTGAGCGAAAGTCAAATTATATTGTTATTGCAGAATTGACATAACCGAAAAAATTGCACTTTTTTAGATTTAGACTTAAAGCCGATTTTCTTGTAAATTGTATGTTAATTACTTGAGCGCTGTACCGCTTAGGCCGAAAAACATCAATTTTACTGGTTTGAGCGAAAGTCAAATTATATTGTTATTGCAGAAATGACATATTCATATAACCGAAAAAATTACACTTTCTTAGTTTCAGACTTAAAGTCGATTTTCTTGTAAATTGTATGTCAATTGCGGTAGCACTGTACTGCTTAAGCCGCAAAACATCGATTTTACTGATTTGATCTAAAGTCAAACTTTCATATAATTTCAGGATTAACAAATTAATATAACCGAAAAAATTGCACTTTCTTAGGTTTAGACTTAAAGCCGATTTTCTTGTAAAATGTATATCAGTTGCTTGAGGACTGTACTGCTTAAGCCGAAAAACATTAATTTTACTGGTTTGAGCGAAAGTCAAATTATATTGTTATTGCAGAATTGACATATTCATATAACCGAAAAAATTGCACTTTCTTAGATTTAGACTTAAAGCCGATTTTCTTGTAAATTGTATGTTAATTACTTGAGCGCTGTACCGCTTAGGCCGAAAAACATCAATTTTACTGATTTGCGCTAAAAGCAAACTTTCATTTTATTTCAGGATTAACAATTGTATGTTACTTACTTGATCGCTGTACCGACCAAGCCGAAATGTTATTTCAGGATTAACAAATTAAAATAACCGAAAAAATTGCAATTTCTTAGGTTTAAAATTTAAGTCCATTTTCTTGTAAATTGTATGTCAACTGCGGTAGCACTGTACTGCTTAAGCCGCAAAACATCGATTTTACTGATTTGATCTAAAGTCAAACTTTCATATAACTTCAGGATTAACAAATTAATATAACCGAAAAAATTGCACTTTCTTAGATTAGACTTTAAGCCGATTTTCTTGTAAATTGTATGTCAGTTGCGTGAGCACTGTAAAGCTTAAGCCGAAAAACATGCATTTTACTGATTTGAGCGAAAGTCAAATTATGTTGTTATTGCAGGATTAACAAATTAATATTACCGCAAACGTTGCACTTTCTTAGTTGTAGACTTAAAGTCGATTTTCTTGTAAATTCTATGTCAATTGCGGTAGCACTGTACTGCTTAAGCCGAAAAACATGAATTTTACTAATTTGAGCGAAAGTCAAATTATACTGTTATTGCAGGATTAACAAATTAATATTACCGAAAAAGTTGCACTTTCTTAGGTTTAGACTTAAAGTCGATTTTATTGTAAATTGTATGTCAATTGCGGTAGCACTGTACTGCTTAAGCCGAAAAACATCGATTTTACTGATTTGATCTAAAGTCAAACTTTCATATAATTTCAGGATTAACAAATTAATATAACCGAAAAAATTGCACTTTCTTAGGTTTAGACTTAAAGCCGATTTTCTTGTAAATTGTATGTCAGTTGCGTGAGCACTGTAAAGCTTAAGCCGAAAAACATGAATTTTACTAATTTGAGCGAAAGTCAAATTATGTTGTTATTGCAGAATTGACATAACCGAAAAAATTGCACTTTTTTAGATTTAGACTTAAAGCCGATTTTCTTGTAAATTGTATGTTAATTCCTTGAGCGCTGTACCGCTTAGGCCGAAAAACATCAATTTTACTGGTTTGAGCGAAAGTCAAATTATATTGTTATTGCAGAAATGACATATTCATATAACCGAAAAAATTACACTTTCTTAGTTTCAGACTTAAAGTCGATTTTCTTGTAAATTGTATGTCAATTGCGTGAGCACTGTACTGCTTTAGCCGAAAAACATCAATTTTACTGATTTGCGCTAAAAACAAACTTTCATTTTATTTCAGGATTAACAAATTAATATAACCGAAAAAATTGCACTTTCTTAGATTAGACTTAAAGCCGATTTTCTTGTAAATTGTATGTCAATTGCGTGAGCACTGTACTGCTTAAGCCGAAAAACATGAATTTTACTGATTTGAGCGAAAGTCAAATTATATTGTTATTGCAGGATTAACAAATTAATATTACCGCAAAAGTTGCACTTTCTTAGTTTTAGATTAAAAGTCGATTTTTTTGTAAATTGTATATCAATTGCGGTAGCACTGTACTGCTTAAGCCGCAAAACATCGATTTTACTGATTTGAGCGAAAGTCAAATTATATTGTTATTGCAGGATTAACAAATTAATATTACCGAAAAAGTTGCACTTTTTTAGATTTAGACTTAAAGCCGATTTTCTTGTAAATTGTATGTTAAATACTTGTGCGCTGTACCGCTTAGGCCGAAACACATCAATTTTACTGATTTGATCTAAAGTCAAACTTTCATATAATTTCAGCATTAACAAATTAATATAACCGAAAAAATTGCACTTTCTTAGATTAGACTTAAAGCCGATTTTCTTGTAAATTGTATATCAGTTGCGTCAGCGCTGTACTGCTTAAGCCGTAAAACATCAATTTTACTGGTTTGAGCGAAAGTCAAATTATATTGTTATTGCAGAATTGACATAACCGAAAAAATTGCACTTTTTTAGATTTAGACTTAAAGCCGATTTTCTTGTAAATTGTATGTTAATTACTTGAGCGCTGTACCGCTTAGGCCGAAAAACATCAATTTTACTGGTTTGAGCGAAAGTCAAATTATATTGTTATTGCAGAAATGACATATTCATATAACCGAAAAAATTACACTTTCTTAGTTTCAGACTTAAAGTCGATTTTCTTGTAAATTGTATGTCAATTGCGGTAGCACTGTACTGCTTAAGCCGCAAAACATCGATTTTACTGATTTGATCTAAAGTCAAACTTTCATATAATTTCAGGATTAACAAATTAATATAACCGAAAAAATTGCACTTTCTTAGGTTTAGACTTAAAGCCGATTTTCTTGTAAAATGTATATCAGTTGCTTGAGGACTGTACTGCTTACTCCGAAAAACATCAATTTTACTGGTTTGAGCGAAAGTCAAATTATATTGTTATTGCAGAATTGACATATTCATATAACCGAAAAAATTTCACTTTCTTAGATTTAGACTTAAAGCCGATTTTCTTGTAAATTGTATGTCAGTTGCGTGAGCACTTTACCGCTTAAGCCGAAAAACATCAATTTTACTGATTTGCGCTAAAAACAAACTTTAATTTTATTTCAGGATTAACAATTGTATGTTAATTACTTGAGCGCTGTACCGCTTAGGCCGAAAAACATCAATTTTACTGATTTGCGCTAAAAGAAAACTTTCATTTTATTTCAGGATTAACAATTGTATGTTACTTACTTGATCGCTGTACCGCTTAAGCCGAAATGTTATTTCAGGATTAACAAATTAAAATAACCGAAAAAATTGCAATTTCTTAGGTTTAAAATTTAGGTCCATTTTCTTGTAAATTGTATGTCAACTGCGGTAGCACTGTACTGCTTAAGCCGCAAAACATCGATTTTACTGTTTTGATCTAAAGTCAAACTTTCATATAATTTCAGGATTAACAAATTAATATAACCGAAAAAATTGCACTTTCTTAGATTAGACTTAAAGCCGATTTTCTTGTAAATTGTATGTCAATTGCGTGAGCACTGTACTGCTTAAGCCGAAAAACATGAATTTTACTGATTTGAGCGAAAGTCAAATTATATTGTTATTGCAGGATTAACAAATTAATATTACCGCAAAAGTTGCACTTTCTTAGTTTTAGACTTAAAGTCGATTTTTTTGTAAATTGTATATCAATTGCGGTAGCACTGTACTGCTTAAGCCGCAAAACATCGATTTTACTGATTTGAGCGAAAGTCAAATTATATTGTTATTGCAGGATTAACAAATTAATATTACCGAAAAAGTTGCACTTTTTTAGATTTAGACTTAAAGCCGATTTTCTTGTAAATTGTATGTTAAATACTTGTGCGCTGTACCGCTTAGGCCGACACACATAAATTTTACTGATTTGATCTAAAGTCAAACTTTCATATAATTTCAGCATTAACAAATTAATATAACCGAAAAAATTGCACTTTCTTAGATTAGACTTAAAGCCGATTTTCTTGTAAATTGTATATCAGTTGCGTCAGCGCTGTACTGCTTAAGCCGTAAAACATCAATTTTACTGGTTTGAGCGAAAGTAAAATTATATTGTTATTGCAGAATTGACATAACCGAAAAAATTGCACTTTTTTAGATTTAGACTTAAAGCCGATTTTCTTGTAAATTGTATGTTAATTACTTGAGCGCTGTACCGCTTAGGCCGAAAAACATCAATTTTACTGGTTTGAGCGAAAGTCAAATTATATTGTTATTGCAGAAATGACATATTCATATAACCGAAAAAATTACACTTTCTTAGTTTCAGACTTAAAGTCGATTTTCTTGTAAATTGTATGTCAATTGCGTGAGCACTGTACTGCTTTAGCCGAAAAACATGAATTTTACTGATTTGAGCGAAAGTCAAATTATGTTGTTATTGCAGGATTAACAAATTAATATTACCGCAAAAGTTGCACTTTCTTAGTTGTAGACTTAAAGTCGATTTTCTTGTAAATTCTATGTCAATTGCGTGAGCACTGTACCGCTTAAGCCGAAAAACATCGATTTTACTGATTTGATCAAAAGTCAAACTTTCATATAATTTCAGGATTAACAAATTAATATAACCGAAAAAATTGCACTTTCTTAGGTTTAGACTTAAAGCCGATTTTCTTGTAAATTGTATGTCAGTTGCGTGAGCACTGTAAAGCTTAAGCCGAAAAACATGCATTTTACTGATTTGAGCGAAAGTCAAATTATGTTGTTATTGCAGGATTAACAAATTAATATTACCGCAAACGTTGCACTTTCTTAGTTGTAGACTTAAAGTCGATTTTCTTGTAAATTCTATGTCAATTGCGGTAGCACTGTACTGCTTAAGCCGAAAAACATGAATTTTACTAATTTGAGCGAAAGTCAAATTATACTGTTATTGCAGGATTAACAAATTAATATTACCGAAAAAGTTGCACTTTCTTAGGTTTAGACTTAAAGTCGATTTTATTGTAAATTGTATGTCAATTGCGGTAGCACTGTACTGCTTAAGCCGAAAAACATCGATTTTACTGATTTGATCAAAAGTCAAACTTTCATATAATTTCAGGATTAACAAATTAATATAACCGAAAAAATTGCACTTTCTTAGGTTTAGACTTAAAGCCGATTTTCTTGTAAATTGTATGTCAGTTGCGTGAGCACTGTAAAGCTTAAGCCGAAAAACATGAATTTTACTAATTTGAGCGAAAGTCAAATTATATTATTATTGCAGGATTATCAAATTAATATTACCGAAAAAGTTGCACTTACTTAGGTTTAGACTTAAAGTCGATTTTCTTGTAAATTGTATGTCAATTGCGGTAGGACTGTACCGCTTAAGCCGAAAAACACGACTTTTATTGATTTGAGCGAAAGTCCAATTATATTGCTATTGCAGAGTTGACAAATTAATATAACCGAAAAAATTGCACTTTCTTAGATGTAGACTTAAAGCCGATTTTCTTGTAAAATGTATATCAGTTGCTTGAGGACTGTACTGCTTACTCCGAAAAACATCAATTTTACTGGTTTGAGCGAAAGTCAAATTATATTGTTATTGCAGAATTGACATATTCATATAACCGAAAAAATTGCACTTTCTTAGATTTAGACTTAAAGCCGATTTTCTTGTAAATTGTATGTCAGTTGCGTGAGCACTTTACCGCTTAAGCCGAAAAACATCAATTTTACTGATTTGCGCTAAAAACAAACTTTCATTTTATTTCAGGATTAACAATTGTATGTTAATTACTTGAGCGCTGTACCGCTTAGGCCGAAAAACATCAATTTTACTGATTTGCGCTAAAAGAAAACTGTCATTTTATTTCAGGATTAACAATTGTATGTTACTTACTTGATCGCTGTACCGCTTAAGCCGAAATGTTATTTCAGGATTAACAAATTAAAATAACCGAAAAAATTGCAATTTCTTAGGTTTAAAATTTAGGTCCATTTTCTTGTAAATTGTATGTCAACTGCGGTAGCACTGTACTGCTTAAGCCGCAAAACATCGATTTTACTGTTTTGATCTAAAGTCAAACTTTCATATAATTTCAGGATTAACAAATTAATATAACCGAAAAAATTGCACTTTCTTAGATTAGACTTAAAGCCGATTTTCTTGTAAATTGTATGTCAATTGCGTGAGCACTGTACTGCTTAAGCCGAAAAACATGAATTTTACTGATTTGAGCGAAAGTCAAATTATATTGTTATTGCAGGATTAACAAATTAATATTACCGCAAAAGTTGCACTTTCTTAGTTTTAGACTTAAAGTCGATTTTTTTGTAAATTGTATATCAATTGCGGTAGCACTGTACTGCTTAAGCCGCAAAACATCGATTTTACTGATTTGATCTAAAGTCAAACTTTCATATAATTTCAGGATTAAAAAACTAATATAACCGAAAAAATTGCACTTTCTTAGATAAGACTTAAAGCCGATTTTCTTGTAAATTGTATATCAGTTGCGTGAGCATTGTACTGCTTAAGCCGAAAAACATGAATTTTACTGATTTGAGCGAAAGTCAAATTATATTGTTATTGCAGGATTAACAAATTAATATTACCGCAAAAGTTGCACTTTCTTAGTTGTAGACTTAAAGTCGATTTTCTTGTAAATTCTATGTCAATTGCGGTAGCACTGTACTGCTTAAGCCGCAAAACATCGATTTTACTGATTTGATCTAAAGTCAAACTTTCATATAATTTCAGGATTAACAAATTAATATAACCGAAAAGAGTGCACTTTCTTAGATTAAGACTTAAAGCCGATTTTCTTGTAAATTGTATATCAGTTGCGTGAGCGCTGTACTGCTTAAGCCGAAAAACATCAATTTTACTGGTTTGAGCGAAAGTCAAATTATATTGTTATTGTAGAATTGACATAACCGAAAAAATTGCACTTTTTTAGATTTAGACTTAAAGCCGATTTTCTTGTAAATTGTATGTTAATTACTTGAGCGCTGTACCGCTTAGGCCGAAAAACATCAATTTTACTGGTTTGAGCGAAAGTCAAATTATATTGTTATTGCAGAAATGACATATTCATATAACCGAAAAAATTACACTTTCTTAGTTTCAGACTTAAAGTCGATTTTCTTGTAAATTGTATGTCAATTGCGTGAGCACTGTACTGCTTTAGCCGAAAAACATGAATTTTACTGATTTGAGCGAAAGTCAAATTATATTGTTATTGCAGGATTAACAAATTAATATTACCGCAAAAGTTGCACTTTCTTAGTTTTAGACTTAAAGTCGATTTTTTTGTAAATTGTATATCAATTGCGTGAGCACTGTACCGCTTAGGCCGAAACACATCAATTTTACTGATTTGATCTAAAGTCAAACTTTCATATAATTTCAGCATTAACAAATTAATATAACCGAAAAAATTGCACTTTCTTAGATTAGACTTAAAGCCGATTTTCTTGTAAATTGTATGTCAGTTGCGTGAGCACTGTAAAGCTTAAGCCGAAAAACATCAATTTTACTGGTTTGAGCGAAAGTCAAATTATATTGTTATTGTAGAATTGACATAACCGAAAAAATTGCACTTTTTTAGATTTAGACTTAAAGCCGATTTTCTTGTAAATTGTATGTTAATTACTTGAGCGCTGTACCGCTTAGGCCGAAAAACATCAATTTTACTGGTTTGAGCGAAAGTCAAATTATATTGTTATTGCAGAAATGACATATTCATATAACCGAAAAAATTACACTTTCTTAGTTTCAGACTTAAAGTCGATTTTCTTGTAAATTGTATGTCAATTGCGGTAGCACTGTACTGCTTAAGCCGCAAAACATCGATTTTACTGATTTGATCTAAAGTCAAACTTTCATATAATTTCAGGATTAACAAATTAATATAACCGAAAAAATTGCACTTTCTTAGGTTTAGACTTAAAGCCGATTTTCTTGTAAAATGTATATCAGTTGCTTGAGGACTGTACTGCTTACTCCGAAAAACATCAATTTTACTGGTTTGAGCGAAAGTCAAATTATATTGTTATTGCAGAATTGACATATTCATATAACCGAAAAAATTTCACTTTCTTAGATTTAGACTTAAAGCCGATTTTCTTGTAAATTGTATGTCAGTTGCGTGAGCACTTTACCGCTTAAGCCGAAAAACATCAATTTTACTGATTTGCGCTAAAAACAAACTTTAATTTTATTTCAGGATTAACAATTGTATGTTAATTACTTGAGCGCTGTACCGCTTAGGCCGAAAAACATCAATTTTACTGATTTGCGCTAAAAGAAAACTTTCATTTTATTTCAGGATTAACAATTGTATGTTACTTACTTGATCGCTGTACCGCTTAAGCCGAAATGTTATTTCAGGATTAACAAATTAAAATAACCGAAAAAATTGCAATTTCTTAGGTTTAAAATTTAGGTCCATTTTCTTGTAAATTGTATGTCAACTGCGGTAGCACTGTACTGCTTAAGCCGCAAAACATCGATTTTACTGTTTTGATCTAAAGTCAAACTTTCATATAATTTCAGGATTAACAAATTAATATAACCGAAAAAATTGCACTTTCTTAGATTAGACTTAAAGCCGATTTTCTTGTAAATTGTATGTCAATTGCGTGAGCACTGTACTGCTTAAGCCGAAAAACATGAATTTTACTGATTTGAGCGAAAGTCAAATTATATTGTTATTGCAGGATTAACAAATTAATATTACCGCAAAAGTTGCACTTTCTTAGTTTTAGACTTAAAGTCGATTTTTTTGTAAATTGTATATCAATTGCGGTAGCACTGTACTGCTTAAGCCGCAAAACATCGATTTTACTGATTTGAGCGAAAGTCAAATTATATTGTTATTGCAGGATTAACAAATTAATATTACCGAAAAAGTTGCACTTTTTTAGATTTAGACTTAAAGCCGATTTTCTTGTAAATTGTATGTTAAATACTTGTGCGCTGTACCGCTTAGGCCGACACACATAAATTTTACTGATTTGATCTAAAGTCAAACTTTCATATAATTTCAGCATTAACAAATTAATATAACCGAAAAAATTGCACTTTCTTAGATTAGACTTAAAGCCGATTTTCTTGTAAATTGTATATCAGTTGCGTCAGCGCTGTACTGCTTAAGCCGTAAAACATCAATTTTACTGGTTTGAGCGAAAGTCAAATTATATTGTTATTGCAGAATTGACATAACCGAAAAAATTGCACTTTTTTAGATTTAGACTTAAAGCCGATTTTCTTGTAAATTGTATGTTAATTACTTGAGCGCTGTACCGCTTAGGCCGAAAAACATCAATTTTACTGGTTTGAGCGAAAGTCAAATTATATTGTTATTGCAGAAATGACATATTCATATAACCGAAAAAATTACACTTTCTTAGTTTCAGACTTAAAGTCGATTTTCTTGTAAATTGTATGTCAATTGCGTGAGCACTGTACTGCTTTAGCCGAAAAACATGAATTTTACTGATTTGAGCGAAAGTCAAATTATGTTGTTATTGCAGGATTAACAAATTAATATTACCGCAAAAGTTGCACTTTCTTAGTTGTAGACTTAAAGTCGATTTTCTTGTAAATTCTATGTCAATTGCGTGAGCACTGTACCGCTTAAGCCGAAAAACATCGATTTTACTGATTTGATCAAAAGTCAAACTTTCATATAATTTCAGGATTAACAAATTAATATAACCGAAAAAATTGCACTTTCTTAGGTTTAGACTTAAAGCCGATTTTCTTGTAAATTGTATGTCAGTTGCGTGAGCACTGTAAAGCTTAAGCCGAAAAACATGCATTTTACTGATTTGAGCGAAAGTCAAATTATGTTGTTATTGCAGGATTAACAAATTAATATTACCGCAAACGTTGCACTTTCTTAGTTGTAGACTTAAAGTCGATTTTCTTGTAAATTCTATGTCAATTGCGGTAGCACTGTACTGCTTAAGCCGAAAAACATGAATTTTACTAATTTGAGCGAAAGTCAAATTATACTGTTATTGCAGGATTAACAAATTAATATTACCGAAAAAGTTGCACTTTCTTAGGTTTAGACTTAAAGTCGATTTTATTGTAAATTGTATGTCAATTGCGGTAGCACTGTACTGCTTAAGCCGAAAAACATCGATTTTACTGATTTGATCAAAAGTCAAACTTTCATATAATTTCAGGATTAACAAATTAATATAACCGAAAAAATTGCACTTTCTTAGGTTTAGACTTAAAGCCGATTTTCTTGTAAATTGTATGTCAGTTGCGTGAGCACTGTAAAGCTTAAGCCGAAAAACATGAATTTTACTAATTTGAGCGAAAGTCAAATTATATTATTATTGCAGGATTATCAAATTAATATTACCGAAAAAGTTGCACTTACTTAGGTTTAGACTTAAAGTCGATTTTCTTGTAAATTGTATGTCAATTGCGGTAGGACTGTACCGCTTAAGCCGAAAAACACGACTTTTATTGATTTGAGCGAAAGTCCAATTATATTGCTATTGCAGAGTTGACAAATTAATATAACCGAAAAAATTGCACTTTCTTAGATGTAGACTTAAAGCCGATTTTCTTGTAAAATGTATATCAGTTGCTTGAGGACTGTACTGCTTACTCCGAAAAACATCAATTTTACTGGTTTGAGCGAAAGTCAAATTATATTGTTATTGCAGAATTGACATATTCATATAACCGAAAAAATTGCACTTTCTTAGATTTAGACTTAAAGCCGATTTTCTTGTAAATTGTATGTCAGTTGCGTGAGCACTTTACCGCTTAAGCCGAAAAACATCAATTTTACTGATTTGCGCTAAAAACAAACTTTCATTTTATTTCAGGATTAACAATTGTATGTTAATTACTTGAGCGCTGTACCGCTTAGGCCGAAAAACATCAATTTTACTGATTTGCGCTAAAAGAAAACTGTCATTTTATTTCAGGATTAACAATTGTATGTTACTTACTTGATCGCTGTACCGCTTAAGCCGAAATGTTATTTCAGGATTAACAAATTAAAATAACCGAAAAAATTGCAATTTCTTAGGTTTAAAATTTAGGTCCATTTTCTTGTAAATTGTATGTCAACTGCGGTAGCACTGTACTGCTTAAGGCGCAAAACATCGATTTTACTGTTTTGATCTAAAGTCAAACTTTCATATAATTTCAGGATTAACAAATTAATATAACCGAAAAAATTGCACTTTCTTAGATTAGACTTAAAGCCGATTTTCTTGTAAATTGTATGTCAATTGCGTGAGCACTGTACTGCTTAAGCCGAAAAACATGAATTTTACTGATTTGAGCGAAAGTCAAATTATATTGTTATTGCAGGATTAACAAATTAATATTACCGCAAAAGTTGCACTTTCTTAGTTTTAGACTTAAAGTCGATTTTTTTGTAAATTGTATATCAATTGCGGTAGCACTGTACTGCTTAAGCCGCAAAACATCGATTTTACTGATTTGATCTAAAGTCAAACTTTCATATAATTTCAGGATTAAAAAACTAATATAACCGAAAAAATTGCACTTTCTTAGATAAGACTTAAAGCCGATTTTCTTGTAAATTGTATATCAGTTGCGTGAGCATTGTACTGCTTAAGCCGAAAAACATGAATTTTACTGATTTGAGCGAAAGTCAAATTATATTGTTATTGCAGGATTAACAAATTAATATTACCGCAAAAGTTGCACTTTCTTAGTTGTAGACTTAAAGTCGATTTTCTTGTAAATTCTATGTCAATTGCGGTAGCACTGTACTGCTTAAGCCGCAAAACATCGATTTTACTGATTTGATCTAAAGTCAAACTTTCATATAATTTCAGGATTAACAAATTAATATAACCGAAAAGAGTGCACTTTCTTAGATTAAGACTTAAAGCCGATTTTCTTGTAAATTGTATATCAGTTGCGTGAGCGCTGTACTGCTTAAGCCGAAAAACATCAATTTTACTGGTTTGAGCGAAAGTCAAATTATATTGTTATTGTAGAATTGACATAACCGAAAAAATTGCACTTTTTTAGATTTAGACTTAAAGCCGATTTTCTTGTAAATTGTATGTTAATTACTTGAGCGCTGTACCGCTTAGGCCGAAAAACATCAATTTTACTGGTTTGAGCGAAAGTCAAATTATATTGTTATTGCAGAAATGACATATTCATATAACCGAAAAAATTACACTTTCTTAGTTTCAGACTTAAAGTCGATTTTCTTGTAAATTGTATGTCAATTGCGTGAGCACTGTACTGCTTTAGCCGAAAAACATGAATTTTACTGATTTGAGCGAAAGTCAAATTATATTGTTATTGCAGGATTAACAAATTAATATTACCGCAAAAGTTGCACTTTCTTAGTTTTAGACTTAAAGTCGATTTTTTTGTAAATTGTATATCAATTGCGTGAGCACTGTACCGCTTAGGCCGAAACACATCAATTTTACTGATTTGATCTAAAGTCAAACTTTCATATAATTTCAGCATTAACAAATTAATATAACCGAAAAAATTGCACTTTCTTAGATTAGACTTAAAGCCGATTTTCTTGTAAATTGTATATCAGTTGCGTGAGCGCTGTACTGCTTAAGCCGTAAAACATCAATTTTACTGGTTTGAGCGAAAGTCAAATTATATTGTTATTGCAGAATTGACATAACCGAAAAAATTGCACTTTTTTAGATTTAGACTTAAAGCCGATTTTCTTGTAAATTGTATGTTAATTACTTGAGCGCTGTACCGCTTAGGCCGAAAAACATCAATTTTACTGGTTTGAGCGAAAGTCAAATTATATTGTTATTGCAGAAATGACATATTCATATAACCGAAAAAATTACACTTTCTTAGTTTCAGACTTAAAGTCGATTTTCTTGTAAATTGTATGTCAATTGCGTGAGCACTGTACTGCTTTAGCCGAAAAACATGAATTTTACTGATTTGAGCGAAAGTCAAATTATGTTGTTATTGCAGGATTAACAAATTAATATTACCGCAAAAGTTGCACTTTCTTAGTTGTAGACTTAAAGTCGATTTTCTTGTAAATTCTATGTCAATTGCGGTAGCACTGTACTGCTTAAGCCGCAAAACATCGATTTTACTGATTTGATCTAAAGTCAAACTTTCATATAATTTCAGGATTAACAAATTAATATAACCGAAAAAATTGCACTTTCTTAGATTAGACTTAAAGCCGATTTTCTTGTAAATTGTATGTCAATTGCGTGAGCACTGTACTGCTTAAGCCCGAAAACATGAATTTTACTGATTTGAGCGAAAGTCAAATTATATTGTTATTGCAGGATTAACAAATTAATATTACCGCAAAAGTTGCACTTTCTTAGTTTTAGACTTAAAGTCGATTTTTTTGTAAATTGTATATCAATTGCGTGAGCACTGTACCGCTTAAGCCGAAAAACATCGATTTTACTGATTTGATCAAAAGTCAAACTTTCATATAATTTCAGGATTAACAAATTAATATAACCGAAAAAATTGCACTTTCTTAGGTTTAGACTTAAAGCCGATTTTCTTGTAAATTGTATGTCAGTTGCGTGAGCACTGTAAAGCTTAAGCCGAAAAACATGAATTTTACTGATTTGAGCGAAAGTCAAATTATGTTGTTATTGCAGGATTAACAAATTAATATTACCGCAAACGTTGCACTTTCTTAGTTGCAGACTTAAAGTCGATTTTTTTGTAAATTGTATATCAATTGCGTGAGCACTGTACCGCTTAAGCCGAAAAACATCGATTTTACTGATTTGATCAAAAGTCAAACTTTCATATAATTTCAGGATTAACAAATTAATATAACCGAAAAAATTGCACTTTCTTAGGTTTAGACTTAAAGCCGATTTTCTTGTAAATTCTATGTCAATTGCGGTAGCACTGTACTGCTTAAGCCGAAAAACATGAATTTTACTAATTTGAGCGAAAGTCAAATTATACTGTTATTGCAGGATTAACAAATTAATATTACCGAAAAAGTTGCACTTTCTTAGGTTTAGACTTAAAGTCGATTTTTTTGTAAATTGTATATCAATTGCGTGAGCACTGTACCGCTTAAGCCGAAAAACATCGATTTTACTGATTTGATCAAAAGTCAAACTTTCATATAATTTCAGGATTAACAAATTAATATAACCGAAAAAATTGCACTTTCTTAGTTGCAGACTTAAAGCCGATTTTCTTGTAAATTGTATGTCAGTTGCGTGAGCACTGTAAAGCTTAAGCCGAAAAACATGAATTTTACTGATTTGAGCGAAAGTCAAATTATATTGTTATTGCAGGATTAAAAAATTAATATTACCGCAAAAGTTGCACTTTCTTAGTTTTAGACTTAAAGTCGATTTTTTTGTAAATTGTATATCAATTGCGTGAGCACTGTACCGCTTAAGCCGAAAAACATCGATTTTACTGATTTGATCAAAAGTCAAACTTTCATATAATTTCAGGATTAACAAATTAATATAACCGAAAAAATTGCACTTTCTTAGGTTTAGACTTAAAGCCGATTTTCTTGTAAATTCTATGTCAATTGCGGTAGCACTGTACTGCTTAAGCCGAAAAACATGAATTTTACTGATTTGATCAAAAGTCAAACTTTCATATAATTTCAGGATTAACAAATTAATATAACCGAAAAAATTGCACTTTCTTAGGTTTAGACTTAAAGCCGATTTTCTTGTAAATTGTATGTCAGTTGCGTGAGCACTGTAAAGCTTAAGCCGAAAAACATGAATTTTACTAATTTGAGCGAAAGTCAAATTATATTATTATTGCAGGATTATCAAATTAATATTACCGAAAAAGTTGCACTTTCTTAGGTTTAGACTTAAAGTCGATTTTCTTGTAAATTGTATGTCAATTGCGGTAGGACTGTACCGCTTAAGCCGAAAAACACGACTTTTATTGATTTGAGCGAAAGTCCAATTATATTGCTATTGCAGAGTTGACAAATTAATATAACCGAAAAAATTGCACTTTCTTAGATGTAGACTTAAAGCCGATTTTCTTGTAAAATGTATATCAGTTGCTTGAGGACTGTACTGCTTACTCCGAAAAACATCAATTTTACTGGTTTGAGCGAAAGTCAAATTATATTGTTATTGCAGAATTGACATATTCATATAACCGAAAAAATTGCACTTTCTTAGATTTAGACTTAAAGCCGATTTTCTTGTAAATTGTATGTCAGTTGCGTGAGCACTGTACCGCTTAAGCCGAAAAACATCAATTTTACTGATTTGCGCTAAAAACAAACTTTCATTTTATTTCAGGATTAACAATTGTATGTTAATTACTTGAGCGCTGTACCGCTTAGGCCGAAAAACATCAATTTTACTGATTTGCGCTAAAAGAAAACTTTCATTTTATTTCAGGATTAACAATTGTATGTTACTTACTTGATCGCTGTACCGCTTAAGCCGAAATGTTATTTCAGGATTAACAAATTAAAATAACCGAAAAAATTGCACTTTCTTAGGTTTAAAATTTAGGTCCATTTTCTTGTAAATTGTATGTCAACTGCGGTAGCACTGTACTGCTTAAGCCGCAAAACATCGATTTTACTGTTTTGATCTAAAGTCAAACTTTCATATAATTTCAGGATTAACAAATTAATATAACCGAAAAAATTGCACTTTCTTAGATTAGACTTAAAGCCGATTTTCTTGTAAATTGTATGTCAATTGCGTGAGCACTGTACTGCTTAAGCCGAAAAACATGAATTTTACTGATTTGAGCGAAAGTCAAATTATATTGTTATTGCAGGATTAACAAATTAATATTACCGCAAAAGTTGCACTTTCTTAGTTTTAGACTTAAAGTCGATTTTTTTGTAAATTGTATATCAATTGCGGTAGCACTGTACTGCTTAACACGCAAAACATCGATTTTACTGATTTGATCTAAAGTCAAACTTTCATATAATTTCAGGATTAAAAAACTAATATAACCGAAAAAATTGCACTTTCTTAGATAAGACTTAAAGCCGATTTTCTTGTAAATTGTATATCAGTTGCGTGAGCATTGTACTGCTTAAGCCGAAAAACATGAATTTTACTGATTTGAGCGAAAGTCAAATTATATTGTTATTGCAGGATTAACAAATTAATATTACCGCAAAAGTTGCACTTTCTTAGTTGTAGACTTAAAGTCGATTTTCTTGTAAATTCTATGTCAATTGCGGTAGCACTGTACTGCTTAACACGCAAAACATCGATTTTACTGATTTGATCTAAAGTCAAACTTTCATATAATTTCAGGATTAACAAATTAATATAACCGAAAAGAGTGCACTTTCTTAGATTAGACTTAAAGCCGATTTTCTTGTAAATTGTATGTCAATTGCGTGAGCACTGTACTGCTTAAGCCGCAAAACATCGATTTTACTGTTTTGATCTAAAGTCAAACTTTCATATAATTTCAGGATTAACAAACTAATATAACCGAAAAAATTGCACTTTCTTAGGTTTAAAATTTAGGTCCATTTTCTTGTAAATTGTATGTCAACTGCGGTAGCACTGTACTGCTTAAGCCGCAAAACATCGATTTTACTGTTTTGATCTAAAGTCAAACTTTCATATAATTTCAGGATTAACAAATTAATATAACCGAAAAAATTGCACTTTCTTAGATTAGACTTAAAGCCGATTTTCTTGTAAATTGTATGTCAATTGCGTGAGCACTGTACTGCTTAAGCCGAAAAACATGAATTTTACTAATTTGAGCGAAAGTCAAATTATATTATTATTGCAGGATTATCAAATTAATATTACCGAAAAAGTTGCACTTACTTAGGTTTAGACTTAAAGTCGATTTTCTTGTAAATTGTATGTCAATTGCGGTAGGACTGTACCGCTTAAGCCGAAAAACACGACTTTTATTGATTTGAGCGAAAGTCCAATTATATTGCTATTGCAGAGTTGACAAATTAATATAACCGAAAAAATTGCACTTTCTTAGATGTAGACTTAAAGCCGATTTTCTTGTAAAATGTATATCAGTTGCTTGAGGACTGTACTGCTTACTCCGAAAAACATCAATTTTACTGGTTTGAGCGAAAGTCAAATTATATTGTTATTGCAGAATTGACATATTCATATAACCGAAAAAATTGCACTTTCTTAGATTTAGACTTAAAGCCGATTTTCTTGTAAATTGTATGTCAGTTGCGTGAGCACTTTACCGCTTAAGCCGAAAAACATCAATTTTACTGATTTGCGCTAAAAACAAACTTTCATTTTATTTCAGGATTAACAATTGTATGTTAATTACTTGAGCGCTGTACCGCTTAGGCCGAAAAACATCAATTTTACTGATTTGCGCTAAAAGAAAACTTTCATTTTATTTCAGGATTAACAATTGTATGTTACTTACTTGATCGCTGTACCGCTTAAGCCGAAATGTTATTTCAGGATTAACAAATTAAAATAACCGAAAAAATTGCAATTTCTTAGGTTTAAAATTTAGGTCCATTTTCTTGTAAATTGTATGTCAACTGCGGTAGCACTGTACTGCTTAAGCCGCAAAACATCGATTTTACTGTTTTGATCTAAAGTCAAACTTTCATATAATTTCAGGATTAACAAATTAATATAACCGAAAAAATTGCACTTTCTTAGATTAGACTTAAAGCCGATTTTCTTGTAAATTGTATGTCAATTGCGTGAGCACTGTACTGCTTAAGCCGAAAAACATGAATTTTACTGATTTGAGCGAAAGTCAAATTATATTGTTATTGCAGGATTAACAAATTAATATTACCGCAAAAGTTGCACTTTCTTAGTTTTAGACTTAAAGTCGATTTTTTTGTAAATTGTATATCAATTGCGGTAGCACTGTACTGCTTAAGCCGCAAAACATCGATTTTACTGATTTGATCTAAAGTCAAACTTTCATATAATTTCAGGATTAAAAAACTAATATAACCGAAAAAATTGCACTTTCTTAGATAAGACTTAAAGCCGATTTTCTTGTAAATTGTATATCAGTTGCGTGAGCATTGTACTGCTTAAGCCGAAAAACATGAATTTTACTGATTTGAGCGAAAGTCAAATTATATTGTTATTGCAGGATTAACAAATTAATATTACCGCAAAAGTTGCACTTTCTTAGTTGTAGACTTAAAGTCGATTTTCTTGTAAATTCTATGTCAATTGCGGTAGCACTGTACTGCTTAAGCCGCAAAACATCGATTTTACTGATTTGATCTAAAGTCAAACTTTCATATAATTTCAGGATTAACAAATTAATATAACCGAAAAGAGTGCACTTTCTTAGATTAAGACTTAAAGCCGATTTTCTTGTAAATTGTATATCAGTTGCGTGAGCGCTGTACTGCTTAAGCCGAAAAACATCAATTTTACTGGTTTGAGCGAAAGTCAAATTATATTGTTATTGTAGAATTGACATAACCGAAAAAATTGCACTTTTTTAGATTTAGACTTAAAGCCGATTTTCTTGTAAATTGTATGTTAATTACTTGAGCGCTGTACCGCTTAGGCCGAAAAACATCAATTTTACTGGTTTGAGCGAAAGTCAAATTATATTGTTATTGCAGAAATGACATATTCATATAACCGAAAAAATTACACTTTCTTAGTTTCAGACTTAAAGTCGATTTTCTTGTAAATTGTATGTCAATTGCGTGAGCACTGTACTGCTTTAGCCGAAAAACATGAATTTTACTGATTTGAGCGAAAGTCAAATTATATTGTTATTGCAGGATTAACAAATTAATATTACCGCAAAAGTTGCACTTTCTTAGTTTTAGACTTAAAGTCGATTTTTTTGTAAATTGTATATCAATTGCGTGAGTACTGTACCGCTTAGGCCGAAACACATCAATTTTACTGATTTGATCTAAAGTCAAACTTTCATATAATTTCAGCATTAACAAATTAATATAACCGAAAAAATTGCACTTTCTTAGATTAGACTTAAAGCCGATTTTCTTGTAAATTGTATATCAGTTGCGTGAGCGCTGTACTGCTTAAGCCGTAAAACATCAATTTTACTGGTTTGAGCGAAAGTCAAATTATATTGTTATTGCAGAATTGACATAACCGAAAAAATTGCACTTTTTTAGATTTAGACTTAAAGCCGATTTTCTTGTAAATTGTATGTTAATTACTTGAGCGCTGTACCGCTTAGGCCGAAAAACATCAATTTTACTGGTTTGAGCGAAAGTCAAATTATATTGTTATTGCAGAAATGACATATTCATATAACCGAAAAAATTACACTTTCTTAGTTTCAGACTTAAAGTCGATTTTCTTGTAAATTGTATGTCAATTGCGTGAGCACTGTACTGCTTTAGCCGAAAAACATGAATTTTACTGATTTGAGCGAAAGTCAAATTATGTTGTTATTGCAGGATTAACAAATTAATATTACCGCAAAAGTTGCACTTTCTTAGTTGTAGACTTAAAGTCGATTTTCTTGTAAATTCTATGTCAATTGCGGTAGCACTGTACTGCTTAAGCCGCAAAACATCGATTTTACTGATTTGATCTAAAGTCAAACTTTCATATAATTTCAGGATTAACAAATTAATATAACCGAAAAAATTGCACTTTCTTAGATTAGACTTAAAGCCGATTTTCTTGTAAATTGTATGTCAATTGCGTGAGCACTGTACTGCTTAAGCCCGAAAACATGAATTTTACTGATTTGAGCGAAAGTCAAATTGTATTGTTATTGCAGGATTAACAAATTAATATTACCGCAAAAGTTGCACTTTCTTAGTTTTAGACTTAAAGTCGATTTTTTTGTAAATTGTATATCAATTGCGTGAGCACTGTACCGCTTAAGCCGAAAAACATCGATTTTACTGATTTGATCAAAAGTCAAACTTTCATATAATTTCAGGATTAACAAATTAATATAACCGAAAAAATTGCACTTTCTTAGGTTTAGACTTAAAGCCGATTTTCTTGTAAATTGTATGTCAGTTGCGTGAGCACTGTAAAGCTTAAGCCGAAAAACATGAATTTTACTGATTTGAGCGAAAGTCAAATTATGTTGTTATTGCAGGATTAACAAATTAATATTACCGCAAACGTTGCACTTTCTTAGTTGCAGACTTAAAGTCGATTTTTTTGTAAATTGTATATCAATTGCGTGAGCACTGTACCGCTTAAGCCGAAAAACATCGATTTTACTGATTTGATCAAAAGTCAAACTTTCATATAATTTCAGGATTAACAAATTAATATAACCGAAAAAATTGCACTTTCTTAGGTTTAGACTTAAAGCCGATTTTCTTGTAAATTCTATGTCACTTGCGGTAGCACTGTACTGCTTAAGCCGAAAAACATGAATTTTACTAATTTGAGCGAAAGTCAAATTATACTGTTATTGCAGGATTAACAAATTAATATTACCGAAAAAGTTGCACTTTCTTAGGTTTAGACTTAAAGTCGATTTTTTTGTAAATTGTATATCAATTGCGTGAGCACTGTACCGCTTAAGCCGAAAAACATCGATTTTACTGATTTGATCAAAAGTCAAACTTTCATATAATTTCAGCATTAACAAATTAATATAACCGAAAAAATTGCACTTTCTTAGTTGCAGACTTAAAGCCGATTTTCTTGTAAATTGTATGTCAGTTGCGTGAGCACTGTAAAGCTTAAGCCGAAAAACATGAATTTTACTGATTTGAGCGAAAGTCAAATTATATTGTTATTGCAGGATTAAAAAATTAATATTACCGCAAAAGTTGCACTTTCTTAGTTTTAGACTTAAAGTCGATTTTTTTGTAAATTGTATATCAATTGCGTGAGCACTGTACCGCTTAAGCCGAAAAACATCGATTTTACTGATTTGATCAAAAGTCAAACTTTCATATAATTTCAGGATTAACAAATTAATATAACCGAAAAAATTGCACTTTCTTAGGTTTAGACTTAAAGCCGATTTTCTTGTAAATTCTATGTCAATTGCGGTAGCACTGTACTGCTTAAGCCGAAAAACATGAATTTTACTGATTTGATCAAAAGTCAAACTTTCATATAATTTCAGGATTAACAAATTAATATAACCGAAAAAATTGCACTTTCTTAGGTTTAGACTTAAAGCCGATTTTCTTGTAAATTGTATGTCAGTTGCGTGAGCACTGTAAAGCTTAAGCCGAAAAACATGAATTTTACTAATTTGAGCGAAAGTCAAATTATATTATTATTGCAGGATTATCAAATTAATATTACCGAAAAAGTTGCACTTTCTTAGGTTTAGACTTAAAGTCGATTTTCTTGTAAATTGTATGTCAATTGCGGTAGGACTGTACCGCTTAAGCCGAAAAACACGACTTTTATTGATTTGAGCGAAAGTCCAATTATATTGCTATTGCAGAGTTGACAAATTAATATAACCGAAAAAATTGCACTTTCTTAGATGTAGACTTAAAGCCGATTTTCTTGTAAAATGTATATCAGTTGCTTGAGGACTGTACTGCTTACTCCGAAAAACATCAATTTTACTGGTTTGAGCGAAAGTCAAATTATATTGTTATTGCAGAATTGACATATTCATATAACCGAAAAAATTGCACTTTCTTAGATTTAGACTTAAAGCCGATTTTCTTGTAAATTGTATGTCAGTTGCGTGAGCACTGTACCGCTTAAGCCGAAAAACATCAATTTTACTGATTTGCGCTAAAAACAAACTTTCATTTTATTTCAGGATTAACAATTGTATGTTAATTACTTGAGCGCTGTACCGCTTAGGCCGAAAAACATCAATTTTACTGATTTGCGCTAAAAGAAAACTTTCATTTTATTTCAGGATTAACAATTGTATGTTACTTACTTGATCGCTGTACCGCTTAAGCCGAAATGTTATTTCAGGATTAACAAATTAAAATAACCGAAAAAATTGCACTTTCTTAGGTTTAAAATTTAGGTCCATTTTCTTGTAAATTGTATGTCAACTGCGGTAGCACTGTACTGCTTAAGCCGCAAAACATCGATTTTACTGTTTTGATCTAAAGTCAAACTTTCATATAATTTCAGGATTAACAAATTAATATAACCGAAAAAATTGCACTTTCTTAGATTAGACTTAAAGCCGATTTTCTTGTAAATTGTATGTCAATTGCGTGAGCACTGTACTGCTTAAGCCGAAAAACATGAATTTTACTGATTTGAGCGAAAGTCAAATTATATTGTTATTGCAGGATTAACAAATTAATATTACCGCAAAAGTTGCACTTTCTTAGTTTTAGACTTAAAGTCGATTTTTTTGTAAATTGTATATCAATTGCGGTAGCACTGTACTGCTTAAGACGCAAAACATCGATTTTACTGATTTGATCTAAAGTCAAACTTTCATATAATTTCAGGATTAAAAAACTAATATAACCGAAAAAATTGCACTTTCTTAGATAAGACTTAAAGCCGATTTTCTTGTAAATTGTATATCAGTTGCGTGAGCATTGTACTGCTTAAGCCGAAAAACATGAATTTTACTGATTTGAGCGAAAGTCAAATTATATTGTTATTGCAGGATTAACAAATTAATATTACCGCAAAAGTTGCACTTTCTTAGTTGTAGACTTAAAGTCGATTTTCTTGTAAATTCTATGTCAATTGCTGTAGCACTGTACTGCTTAAGCCGCAAAACATCGATTTTACTGATTTGATCTAAAGTCAAACTTTCATATAATTTCAGGATTAACAAATTAATATAACCGAAAAGAGTGCACTTTCTTAGATTAAGACTTAAAGCCGATTTTCTTGTAAATTGTATATCAGTTGCGTGAGCGCTGTACTGCTTAAGCCGAAAAACATCAATTTTACTGGTTTGAGCGAAAGTCAAATTATATTGTTATTGTAGAATTGACATAACCGAAAAAATTGCACTTTTTTAGATCTAGACTTAAAGCCGATTTTCTTGTAAATTGTATGTTAAATACTTGTGCGCTGTACCGCTTAGGCCGAAACACATCAATTTTACTGATTTGATCTAAAGTCAAACTTTCATATAATTTCAGCATTAACAAATTAATATAACCGAAAAAATTGCACTTTCTTAGATTAGACTTAAAGCCGATTTTCTTGTAAATTGTATATCAGTTGCGTGAGCGCTGTACTGCTTAAGCCGTAAAACATCAATTTTACTGGTTTGAGCGAAAGTCAAATTATATTGTTATTGCAGAATTGACATAACCGAAAAAATTGCACTTTTTTAGATTTAGACTTAAAGCCGATTTTCTTGTAAATTGTATGTTAATTACTTGAGCGCTGTACCGCTTAGGCCGAAAAACATCAATTTTACTGGTTTGAGCGAAAGTTAAATTATATTGTTACTGCAGAAATGACATATTCATATAACCGAAAAAATTACACTTTCTTAGTTTCAGACTTAAAGTCGATTTTCTTGTAAATTGTATGTCAATTGCGTGAGCACTGTACTGTTTAGCCGAAAAACATGAATTTTACTGATTTGAGCGAAAGTCAAATTATGTTGTTATTGCAGGATTAACAAATTAATATTACCTCAAAAGTTGCACTTTCTTAGTTGTAGACTTAAAGTCGATTTTCTTGTAAATTCTATGTCAATTGCGGTAGCACTGTACTGCTTAAGCCGCAAAACATCGATTTTACTGATTTGATCTAAAGTCAAACTTTCATATAATTTCAGGATTAACAAATTAATATAACCGAAAAGAGTGCACTTTCTTAGATTAAGACTTAAAGCCGATTTTCTTGTAAATTGTATATCAGTTGCGTGAGCGCTGTACTGCTTAAGCCGAAAAACATCAATTTTACTGGTTTGAGCGAATGTCAAATTATATTGTTATTGTAGAATTGACATAACCGAAAAAATTGCACTTTTTTAGATTTAGACTTAAAGCCGATTTTCTTGTAAATTGTATGTCAGTTGCGTGAGCACTGTACTGCTTTAGCCGAAAAACATGAATTTTACTGATTTGAGCGAAAGTCAAATTATGTTGTTATTGCAGGATTAACAAATTAATATTACCGCAAAAGTTGCACTTTCTTAGTTGTAGACTTAAAGTCGATTTTCTTGTAAATTCTATGTCAATTGCGGTAGCACTGTACTGCTTAAGCCGCAAAACATCGATTTTACTGATTTGATCTAAAGTCAAACTTTCATATAATTTCAGGATTAACAAATTAATATAACCGAAAAGAGTGCACTTTCTTAGATTAAGACTTAAAGCCGATTTTCTTGTAAATTTTATATCAGTTGCGTGAGCGCTGTACTGCTTAAGCCGAAACAAATCAATTTTACTGATTTGATCTAAAGTCAAACTTTCATATAATTTCAGCATTAACAAATTAATATAACCGAAAAAATTGCACTTTCTTAGATTAGACTTAAAGCCGATTTTCTTGTAAATTTTATGTCAGTTGCGTGAGCAGTGTACTGCTTAAGCCGAAAAACATGAGTTTTACTGATTTGAACGAAAGTCAAATTATGTTGTTATTGCAGGATTAACAAATTAATATTACCGCAAAAGTTGCACTTTCTTAGTTGTAGACTTAAAGTCGATTTTCTTGTAAATTCTATGTCAATTGCGGTAGCACTGTACTGCTTAAGCCGCAAAACATGAATTTTACTGATTTGATCTAAAGTCAAACTTTCATATAATTTCAGGATTAACAAATTAATATTACCGCAAAAGTTGCACTTTCTTAGTTGTAGACTTAAAGTCGATTTTCTTGTAAATTGTATGTCAATTGCGGTAGGACTGTACCGCTTAAGCCGAAAAACATGAATTTTATTGATTTGAGCGAAAGTCCAATTATATTGCTATTGCAGAGTTGTAAATTCTATGTCAATTGCGGTAGCACTGTACTGCTTAAGCCGCAAATCATCGATTTTACTGATTTGATCTAAAGTCAAACTTTCATATAATTTCAGAATTAACAAATTAATATAACCGAAAAAATTGCACTTTCTTATGTTTAGACTTAAAGCCGATTTTCTTGTAAATTGTATGTCAGTTGCGTGAGCACTGTAAAGCTTAAGCCGAAAAACATGAATTTTACTAATTTGAGCGAAAGTCAAATTATATTGCTATTGCAGGATTAACAAATTAATATTACCGAAAAAGTTGCATTTTCTTAGGTTTAGACTTAAAGTCGATTTTCTTGTAAATTGTATGTCAATTGCGGTAGGACTGTACCGCTTAAGTCGAAAAACATGAATTTTATTGATTTGAGCGAAAGTCCAATTATATTGCTATTGCAGGATTAACAAATAAATATTACCGCAAAAGTTGCACTTTCTTAGTTTTAGACTTAAAGTCGAATTTCTTGTAAATTGTATGTCAATTGCGGTAGCACTGTTTTGCTTTAGCCGCAAAACATCGATTTTACTGATTTGATCTAAAGTCAAACTTTCATATAATTTCAGGATTAACAAATTAATATAACCGAAAAAATTGCACTTTCTTAGATTAGACTTAAAGCCGATTTTCTTGTAAATTGTATGTCAATTGCGTGAGCATTGTACCGCTCAAGCCGAAAAACATGAATTTTACTGATTTGAACGAAAGTCAAATTATGTTGTTATTGCAGGATTAACAAATTAATATTACCGCAAAAGTTGCACTTTCTTAGTTGTAGACTTAAAGTCGATTTTCTTGTAAATTGTATGTCAGTTGCGTGAGCACTGTAAAGCTTTAGCCGCAAAACATCGATTTTACTGATTTGATCTAAAGTCAAACTTTCATATAATTTCAGGATTAACAAATTAATATAACCGAAAAAATTGCACTTTCTTAGATTAGACTTAAAGCCGATTTTCTTGTAAATTCTACGTCAATTGCGGTAGCACTGTACTGCTTAAGCCGAAAAACATCGATTTTACTGATTTGATCAAAAGTCAAACTTTCATATAATTTTAGGATTAACAAATTAATATAACCGAAAAAATTGCACTTTCTTAGGTTTAGACTTAAAGCCGATTTTCTTGTAAATTGTATGTCAGTTGCGTGAGCACTGTAAAGCTTTAGCCGAAAAACATGAATTTTACTAATTTGAGCGAAAGTCAAATTATATTGTTATTGCAGGATTAACAAATTAATATTACCGAAAAAGTTGCACTTTCTTAGGTTTAGACTTAAAGTCGATTTTCTTGTAAATTGTATGTCAATTGCGGTAGGACTGTACCGCTTAAGCCGAAAAACATGAATTTTATTGATTTGAGCGAAAGTCCAATTATATTGCTATTGCAGAGTTGACAAATTAATATAACCGAAAAAATTGCACTTTCTTAGATGTAGACTTAAAGCCGATTTTCTTGTAAAATGTATATCAGTTGCTTGAGGACTGTACTGCTTAAGCCGAAAAACATCAATTTTACTGGTTTGAGCGAAAGTCAAATTATATTGTTATTGCAGAATTGACATATTCATATAACCGAAAAAGTTGCACTTTCTTAGGTTTAGTCTCAAAGCCGATTTTCTTGTAAATTGTATGTCAATTGCGGTAGCACTGTACTGCTTAAGCCGAAAAACATCGATTTTACTGATTTGATCAAAAGTCAAACTTTCATATAATTTCAGGATTAACAAATTAATATAACCGAAAAAATTGCACTTTCTTAGGTTTAGACTTAAAGCCGATTTTCTTGTAAATTGTATGTCAGTTGCGTGAGCACTGTAAAGCTTAAGCCGAAAAGCATGAATTTTACTAATTTGAGCGAAAGTCAAATTATATTGCTATTGCAGGATTAACAAATAAATATTACCGCAAAAGTTGCACTTTCTTAGTTTTAGACTTAAAGTCGATTTTTTTGTAAATTGTATGTCAATTGCGGTAGCACTGTTTTGCTTTAGCCGCAAAACATCGATTTTACTGATTTGATCTAAAGTCAAACTTTCATATAATTTCAGGATTAACAAATTAATATAACCGAAAAAATTGCACTTTCTTAGATTAGACTTAAAGCCGATTTTCTTGTAAATTGTATGTCAATTGCGTGAGCATTGTACCGCTCAAGCCGAAAAACATGAATTTTACTGATTTGAACGAAAGTCAAATTATGTTGTTATTGCAGGATTAACAAATTAATATCACCGCAAAAGTTGCACTTTCTTAGTTGTAGACTTAAAGTCGATTTTCTTGTAAATTCTATGTCAATTGCGGTAGCACTGTACTGCTTAAGCCGCAAATCATCGATTTTATTGATTTGATCTAAAGTCAAACTTTCATATAATTTCAGGATTAACAAATTAATATTACCGCAAAAGTTGCACTTTCTTAGTTTTAGACTTAAAGTCGATTTTCTTGTAAATTGTATGTCAGTTGCGTGAGCACTGTACCACTTAAGCCGAAAAACATGTATTTTACTAATTTGAGCGAAAGTCAAATTATATTGTTATTGCAGGATTAACAAATTAATATTACCGAAAAAGTTGCACTTTCATAGGTTTAGACTTAAAGTCTATTTTCTTGTAAATTGTATGTCAATTGCGGTAGCACTGTACTGCTTAAGCCGCAAAACATCGATTTTACTGATTTGATCTAAAGTCAAACTTTCATATAATTTCAGGATTAACAAATTAATATAACCGAAAAAATTGCACTTTCTTAGGTTTAGACTTAAAGCCGATTTTCTTGTAAATTGTATGTCAGTTGCGTGAGCACTGTACCGCTTAAGCCGAAAAACATCGATTTTAAAGATTTGATCAAAAGTCAAACTTTCATATAATTTCAGGATTAACAAATTAATATAACCGAAAAAATTGCACTTTCTTAAGTTTAGACTTAAAGCCGATTTTCTTGTAAATTGTATGTCAGTTGCGTGAGCACTGTAAAGCTTAAGCCGAAAAACATGAATTTAACTAATTTGAGCGAAAGTCAAATTATATTGTTATTGCAGGATTAACAAATTAATATTACCGAAAAAGTTGCACTTTCTTAGGTTTAGACTTAAAGTCGATTTTCTTGTAAATTGTATGTCAATTGCGGTAGGACTGCACCGCTTAAGCCGAAAAACATGAATTTTATTGATTTGAGCGAAAGTCCAATTATATTGCTATTGCAGAGTTGACAAATTAATATAACCGAAAAAATTGCACTTTCTTAGATGTAGACTTAAAGCCGATTTTCTTGTAAAATGTATATCAGTTGCTTGAGGACTGTACTGCTTAAGCCGAAAAACATTAATTTTACTGGTTTGAGCGAAAGTCAAATTATATTGTTATTGCAGAATTGACATATTCATATAACCGAAAAAATTGCACTTTCTTAGATTTAGACTTAAAGCCGATTTTCTTGTAAATTGTATGTTAATTACTTGAGCGCTGTACCGCTTAGGCCGAAAAACATCAATTTTACTGATTTGCGCTAAAAGCAAACTTTCATTTTATTTCAGGATTAACAATTGTATGTTACTTACTTGATCGCTGTACCGACCAAGCCGAAATGTTATTTCAGGATTAACAAATTAAAATAACCGAAAAAATTGCAATTTCTTAGGTTTAAAATTTAAGTCCATTTTCTTGTAAATTGTATGTCAACTGCGGTAGCACTGTACTGCTTAAGCCGCAAAACATCGATTTTACTGATTTGATCTAAAGTCAAACTTTCATATAACTTCAGGATTAACAAATTAATATAACCGAAAAGAGTGCACTTTCTTAGATTAGACTTTAAGCCGATTTTCTTGTAAATTGTATGTCAATTGCGTGAGCACTGTACTGCTTAAGCCGAAAAACATGAATTTTATTGATTTGAGCGAAAGTCAAATTATATTGTTATTGCAGGATTAACAAATTAATATTACCGCAAAAGTTTCACTTTCTTAGTTTTAGACTTAAAGTCGATTTTCTTGTAAATTGTATATCAATTGCGGTAGCACTGTACTGCTTAAGCCGCAAAACATCGATTTTTCTGATTTGATCTAAAGTCAAACTTTCATATAATTTCAGGATTAACAAATTAATATAACCGAAAAAATTGCACTTTCTTAGATTAGACTTAAAGCCGATTTTCTTGTAAATTGTATGTCAATTGCGTGAGCATTGTACCGCTCAAGCCGAAAAACATGAATTTTACTGATTTGAACGAAAGTCAAATTATGTTGCTATTGCAGGATTAACAAATAAATATTACCGCAAAAGTTGCACTTTCTTAGTTGTAGACTTAAAGTCGATTTTCTTGTAAATTCTATGTCAATTGCGGTAGCACTGTACTGCTTAAGCCGCAAAACATCGATTTTACTGATTTGATCTAAAGTCAAACTTTCATATAATTTCAGGATTAACAAATTAATATTACCGCAAAAGTTGCACTTTCTTAGTTTTAGACTTAAAGTCGATTTTCTTGTAAATTGTATGTCAGTTGCGTGAGCACTGTACCACTTAAGCCGAAAAACATGTATTTTACTAATTTGAGCGAAAGTCAAATTATATTGTTATTGCAGGATTAACAAATTAATATTACCGAAAAAGTTGCACTTTCATAGGTTTAGACTTAAAGTCTATTTTCTTGTAAATTGTATGTCAATTGCGGTAGCACTGTACTGCTTAAGCCGCAAAACATCGATTTTACTGATTTGATCTAAAGTCAAACTTTCATATAATTTCAGGATTAACAAATTAATATAACCGAAAAAATTGCACTTTCTTAGGTTTAGACTTAAAGCCGATTTTCTTGTAAATTGTATGTCAGTTGCGTGAGCACTGTACCGCTTAAGCCGAAAAACATCGATTTTAAAGATTTGATCAAAAGTCAAACTTTCATATAATTTCAGGATTAACAAATTAATATAACCGAAAAAATTGCACTTTCTTAAGTTTAGACTTAAAGCCGATTTTCTTGTAAATTGTATGTCAGTTGCGTGAGCACTGTAAAGCTTAAGCCGAAAAACATGAATTTAACTAATTTGAGCGAAAGTCAAATTATATTGTTATTGCAGGATTAACAAATTAATATTACCGAAAAAGTTGCACTTTCTTAGGTTTAGACTTAAAGTCGATTTTCTTGTAAATTGTATGTCAATTGCGGTAGGACTGCACCGCTTAAGCCGAAAAACATGAATTTTATTGATTTGAGCGAAAGTCCAATTATATTGCTATTGCAGAGTTGACAAATTAATATAACCGAAAAAATTGCACTTTCTTAGATGTAGACTTAAAGCCGATTTTCTTGTAAAATGTATATCAGTTGCGTGAGCACTGTACCGCTTAAGCCGAAAAACATCGATTTTAAAGATTTGATCAAAAGTCAAACTTTCATATAATTTCAGGATTAACAAATTAATATAACCGAAAAAATTGCACTTTCTTAAGTTTAGACTTAAAGCCGATTTTCTTGTAAATTGTATGTCAGTTGCGTGAGCACTGTAAAGCTTAAGCCGAAAAACATGAATTTAACTAATTTGAGCGAAAGTCAAATTATATTGTTATTGCAGGATTAACAAATTAATATTACCGAAAAAGTTGCACTTTCTTAGGTTTAGACTTAAAGTCGATTTTCTTGTAAATTGTATGTCAATTGCGGTAGGACTGCACCGCTTAAGCCGAAAAACATGAATTTTATTGATTTGAGCGAAAGTCCAATTATATTGTTATTGCAGGATTAACAAATTAATATTACCGCAAAAGTTTCACTTTCTTAGTTTTAGACTTAAAGTCGATTTTCTTGTAAATTGTATATCAATTGCGGTAGCACTGTACTGCTTAAGCCGCAAAACATCGATTTTTCTGATTTGATCTAAAGTCAAACTTTCATATAATTTCAGGATTAACAAATTAATATTACCGCAAAAGTTGCACTTTCTTAGTTTTAGACTTAAAGTCGATTTTCTTGTAAATTGTATGTCAGTTGCGTGAGCACTGTACCACTTAAGCCGAAAAACATGTATTTTACTAATTTGAGCGAAAGTCAAATTATATTGTTATTGCAGGATTAACAAATTAATATTACCGAAAAAGTTGCACTTTCATAGGTTTAGACTTAAAGTCTATTTTCTTGTAAATTGTATGTCAATTGCGGTAGCACTGTACTGCTTAAGCCGCAAAACATCGATTTTACTGATTTGATCTAAAGTCAAACTTTCATATAATTTCAGGATTAACAAATTAATATAACCGAAAAAATTGCACTTTCTTAGGTTTAGACTTAAAGCCGATTTTCTTGTAAATTGTATGTCAATTGCGGTAGGACTGCACCGCTTAAGCCGAAAAACATGAATTTTATTGATTTGAGCGAAAGTCCAATTATATTGTTATTGCAGGATTAACAAATTAATATTACCGCAAAAGTTTCACTTTCTTAGTTTTAGACTTAAAGTCGATTTTCTTGTAAATTGTATATCAATTGCGGTAGCACTGTACTGCTTAAGCCGCAAAACATCGATTTTTCTGATTTGATCTAAAGTCAAACTTTCATATAATTTCAGGATTAACAAATTAATATTACCGCAAAAGTTGCACTTTCTTAGTTTTAGACTTAAAGCCGATTTTCTTGTAAATTGTATGTCAGTTGCGTGAGCACTGTAAAGCTTAAGCCGAAAAACATGAATTTAACTAATTTGAGCGAAAGTCAAATTATATTGTTATTGCAGGATTAACAAATTAATATAACCGAAAAAATTGCACTTTCTTAAGTTTAGACTTAAAGCCGATTTTCTTGTAAATTGTATGTCAGTTGCGTGAGCACTGTAAAGCTTAAGCCGAAAAACATGAATTTAACTAATTTGAGCGAAAGTCAAATTATATTGTTATTGCAGGATTAACAAATTAATATAACCGAAAAAATTGCACTTTCTTAGATTAGACTTAAAGCCGATTTTCTTGTAAATTGTATGTCAATTGCGTGAGCATTGTACCGCTCAAGCCGAAAAACATGAATTTTACTGATTTGAACGAAAGTCAAATTATGTTGTTATTGCAGGATTAACAAATTAATATCACCGCAAAAGTTGCACTTTCTTAGTTGTAGACTTAAAGTCGATTTTCTTGTAAATTCTATGTCAATTGCGGTAGCACTGTACTGCTTAAGCCGCAAAACATCGATTTTATTGATTTGATCTAAAGTCAAACTTTCATATAAATTCAGGATTAACAAATTAATATTACCGCAAAAGTTGCACTTTCTTAGTTTTAGACTTAAAGTCGATTTTCTTGTAAATTGTATGTCAGTTGCGTGAGCACTGTACCACTTAAGCCGAAAAACATGTATTTTACTAATTTGAGCGAAAGTCAAATTATATTGTTATTGCAGGATTAACAAATTAATATTACCGAAAAAGTTGCACTTTCTTAGGTTTAGACTTAAAGTCGATTTTCTTGTAAATTGTATGTCAATTGCGGTAGGACTGCACCGCTTAAGCCGAAAAACATGAATTTTATTGATTTGAGCGAAAGTCCAATTATATTGCTATTGCAGAGTTGACAAATTAATATAACCGAAAAAATTGCACTTTCTTAGATGTAGACTTAAAGCCGATTTTCTTGTAAAATGTATATCAGTTGCTTGAGGACTGTACTGCTTAAGCCGAAAAACATTAATTTTACTGGTTTGAGCGAAAGTCAAATTATATTGTTATTGCAGAATTGACATATTCATATAACCGAAAAAATTGCACTTTCTTAGATTTAGACTTAAAGCCGATTTTCTTGTAAATTGTATGTTAATTACTTGAGCGCTGTACCGCTTAGGCCGAAAAACATCAATTTTACTGATTTGCGCTAAAAGCAAACTTTCATTTTATTTCAGGATTAACAATTGTATGTTACTTACTTGATCGCTGTACCGACCAAGCCGAAATGTTATTTCAGGATTAACAAATTAAAATAACCGAAAAAATTGCAATTTCTTAGGTTTAAAATTTAAGTCCATTTTCTTGTAAATTGTATGTCAACTGCGGTAGCACTGTACTGCTTAAGCCGCAAAACATCGATTTTACTGATTTGATCTAAAGTCAAACTTTCATATAACTTCAGGATTAACAAATTAATATAACCGAAAAAATTGCACTTTCTTAGATTAGACTTTAAGCCGATTTTCTTGTAAATTGTATGTCAATTGCGTGAGCACTGTACTGCTTAAGCCGAAAAACATGAATTTTATTGATTTGAGCGAAAGTCAAATTATATTGTTATTGCAGGATTAACAAATTAATATTACCGCAAAAGTTTCACTTTCTTAGTTTTAGACTTAAAGTCGATTTTCTTGTAAATTGTATATCAATTGCGGTAGCACTGTACTGCTTAAGCCGCAAAACATCGATTTTTCTGATTTGATCTAAAGTCAAACTTTCATATAATTTCAGGATTAACAAATTAATATAACCGAAAAAATTGCACTTTCTTAGATTAGACTTAAAGCCGATTTTCTTGTAAATTGTATGTCAATTGCGTGAGCATTGTACCGCTCAAGCCGAAAAACATGAATTTTACTGATTTGAACGAAAGTCAAATTATGTTGCTATTGCAGGATTAACAAATAAATATTACCGCAAAAGTTGCACTTTCTTAGTTGTAGACTTAAAGTCGATTTTCTTGTAAATTCTATGTCAATTGCGGTAGCACTGTACTGCTTATGCCGCAAAACATCGATTTTACTGATTTGATCTAAAGTTAAACTTTCATATAATTTCAGGATTAACAAATTAATATTACCGCAAAAGTTGCACTTTCTTAGTTTTAGACTTAAAGTCGATTTTCTTGTAAATTGTATGTCAGTTGCGTGAGCACTGTACCACTTAAGCCGAAAAACATGTATTTTACTAATTTGAGCGAAAGTCAAATTATATTGTTATTGCAGGATTAACAAATTAATATTACCGAAAAAGTTGCACTTTCATAGGTTTAGACTTAAAGTCTATTTTCTTGTAAATTGTATGTCAATTGCGGTAGCACTGTACTGCTTAAGCCGCAAAACATCGATTTTACTGATTTGATCTAAAGTCAAACTTTCATATAATTTCAGGATTAACAAATTAATATAACCGAAAAAATTGCACTTTCTTAGGTTTAGACTTAAAGCCGATTTTCTTGTAAATTGTATGTCAGTTGCGTGAGCACTGTACCGCTTAAGCCGAAAAACATCGATTTTAAAGATTTGATCAAAAGTCAAACTTTCATATAATTTCAGGATTAACAAATTAATATAACCGAAAAAATTGCACTTTCTTAAGTTTAGACTTAAAGCCGATTTTCTTGTAAATTGTATGTCAGTTGCGTGAGCACTGTAAAGCTTAAGCCGAAAAACATGAATTTAACTAATTTGAGCGAAAGTCAAATTATATTGTTATTGCAGGATTAACAAATTAATATTACCGAAAAAGTTGCACTTTCTTAGGTTTAGACTTAAAGTCGATTTTCTTGTAAATTGTATGTCAATTGCGGTAGGACTGCACCGCTTAAGCCGAAAAACATGAATTTTATTGATTTGAGCGAAAGTCCAATTATATTGCTATTGCAGAGTTGACAAATTAATATAACCGAAAAAATTGCACTTTCTTAGATGTAGACTTAAAGCCGATTTTCTTGTAAAATGTATATCAGTTGCTTGAGGACTGTACTGCTTAAGCCGAAAAACATTAATTTTACTGGTTTGAGCGAAAGTCAAATTATATTGTTATTGCAGAATTGACATATTCATATAACCGAAAAAATTGCACTTTCTTAGATTTAGACTTAAAGCCGATTTTCTTGTAAATTGTATGTTAATTACTTGAGCGCTGTACCGCTTAGGCCGAAAAACATCAATTTTACTGATTTGCGCTAAAAGCAAACTTTCATTTTATTTCAGGATTAACAATTGTATGTTACTTACTTGATCGCTGTACCGACCAAGCCGAAATGTTATTTCAGGATTAACAAATTAAAATAACCGAAAAAATTGCAATTTCTTAGGTTTAAAATTTAAGTCCATTTTCTTGTAAATTGTATGTCAACTGCGGTAGCACTGTACTGCTTAAGCCGCAAAACATCGATTTTACTGATTTGATCTAAAGTCAAACTTTCATATAACTTCAGGATTAACAAATTAATATAACCGAAAAAATTGCACTTTCTTAGATTAGACTTTAAGCCGATTTTCTTGTAAATTGTATGTCAATTGCGTGAGCACTGTACTGCTTAAGCCGAAAAACATGAATTTTATTGATTTGAGCGAAAGTCAAATTATATTGTTATTGCAGGATTAACAAATTAATATTACCGCAAAAGTTTCACTTTCTTAGTTTTAGACTTAAAGTCGATTTTCTTGTAAATTGTATATCAATTGCGGTAGCACTGTACTGCTTAAGCCGCAAAACATCGATTTTTCTGATTTGATCTAAAGTCAAACTTTCATATAATTTCAGGATTAACAAATTAATATAACCGAAAAAATTGCACTTTCTTAGATTAGACTTAAAGCCGATTTTCTTGTAAATTGTATATCAGTTGCGTGAGCATTGTACTGCTTAAGCCGAAAAACATGAATTTTACTGATTTGAGCGAAAGTCAAATTTAGTTGTTATTGCAGGTTTAACAAATTAGTATTACCGCAAAAGTTGCACTTTCTTAGTTTTAGACTTAAAGTCGATTTTCTTGTAAATTGTATATCAATTGCCGTAGCACTGTACTGCTTAAGCCGCAAAACATCGATTTTACTGACTTGATCTAAAGTCAAACTTTCATATAATTTCAGGATTAACAAATTAATATAACCGAAAAAATTGCACTTTTTTAGATTTAGACTTAAAGCCGATTTTCTTGTAAATTGTATGTTAAATACTTGAGCGCTGTACCGCTTAGGCCGAAACACATCAATTTTACTGATTTGCGCGAAAGTAAAATTATATTGCTATTGCAGAATTGACAAATTAATATAACCGAAAAAATTGCACTTACTTAGGTTTAGACTCAAATTCGATTTTCTTGTAAATTGTATATTAATCACTTGAGCACTGTACCGCATAAGCCGAAAAACATCAATTTTACTGATTTGCGCGAAAGTCAAATTATATTGTTATTGCAGGATTAACAAATTAATATTACCGAAAAAGTTGCACTTTCTTAGTTTTAGACTTAAAGTCGATTTTCTTGTAAATTGTATATCAATTGCGGTAGCACTGTACTGCTTAAGCCGCAAAACATCGATTTTACTGATTTGATCTAAAGTCAAACTTTCATATAACTTCAGGATTAACAAATTAATATAACCGAAAAAATTGCACTTTCTTAGATTAGACTTAAAGCCGATTTTCTTGTAAATTGTATGTCAATTGCGTGAGCACTGTACTGCTTAAGCCGAAAAACATGAATTTTACTGATTTGAGCGAAAGTCAAATTATATTGTTATTGCAGGATTAACAAATTAATATTACCGCAAAAGTTGCACTTTCTTAGTTTTAGACTTAAAGTCGATTTTCTTGTAAATTGTATATCAATTGCGGTAGCACTGTACTGCTTAAGCCGCAAAACATCGATTTTTCTGATTTGATCTAAAGTCAAACTTTCATATAATTTCAGGATTAACAAATTAATATAACCGAAAAAATTGCACTTTCTTAGATTAGACTTAAAGCCGATTTTCTTGTAAATTGTATATCAGTTGCGTGAGCAGTGTACTGCTTAAGCCGAAAAACATGAATTTTACTGAATTGAACGAAAGTCAAATTATGTTGTTATTGCAGGATTAACAAATTAATATTCCCGAAAAAATTGCACTTTCTTAGTTGTAGACTTAAAGTCGATTTTCTTGTAAATTGTATGTCAATTGCGGTAGCACTGTACTGCTTAAGCCGCAAAACATCGATTTTACTGATTTGATCTAAATTCAAACTTTCATATAATTTCAGGATTAACAAATTAATATTACCGCAAAAGTTGCACTTTCTTAGTTTTAGACTTAAAGTCGATTTTCTTGTAAATTGTATGTCAGTTGCGTGAGCACTGTACCACTTAAGCCGAAAAACATGTATTTTACTAATTTGAGCGAAAGTCAAATTATATTGTTATTGCAGGATTAACAAATTAATATTACCGAAAAAGTTGCACTTTCATAGGTTTAGACTTAAAGTCTATTTTCTTGTAAATTGTATGTCAATTGCGGTAGCACTGTACTGCTTAAGCCGCAAAACATCGATTTTACTGATTTGATCTAAAGTCAAACTTTCATATAATTTCAGGATTAACAAATTAATATAACCGAAAAAATTGCACTTTCTTAGGTTTAGACTTAAAGCCGATTTTCTTGTAAATTGTATGTCAGTTGCGTGAGCACTGTACCGCTTAAGCCGAAAAACATCGATTTTAAAGATTTGATCAAAAGTCAAACTTTCATATAATTTCAGGATTAACAAATTAATATAACCGAAAAAATTGCACTTTCTTAAGTTTAGACTTAAAGCCGATTTTCTTGTAAATTGTATGTCAGTTGCGTGAGCACTGTAAAGCTTAAGCCGAAAAACATGAATTTAACTAATTTGAGCGAAAGTCAAATTATATTGTTATTGCAGGATTAACAAATTAATATTACCGAAAAAGTTGCACTTTCTTAGGTTTAGACTTAAAGTCGATTTTCTTGTAAATTGTATGTCAATTGCGGTAGGACTGCACCGCTTAAGCCGAAAAACATGAATTTTATTGATTTGAGCGAAAGTCCAATTATATTGCTATTGCAGAGTTGACAAATAAATATAACCGAAAAAATTGCACTTTCTTAGATGTAGACTTAAAGCCGATTTTCTTGTAAAATGTATATCAGTTGCTTGAGGACTGTACTGCTTAAGCCGAAAAACATTAATTTTACTGGTTTGAGCGAAAGTCAAATTATATTGTTATTGCAGAATTGACATATTCATATAACCGAAAAAATTGCACTTTCTTAGATTTAGACTTAAAGCCGATTTTCTTGTAAATTGTATGTTAATTACTTGAGCGCTGTACCGCTTAGGCCGAAAAACATCAATTTTACTGATTTGCGCTAAAAGCAAACTTTCATTTTATTTCAGGATTAACAATTGTATGTTACTTACTTGATCGCTGTACCGACCAAGCCGAAATGTTATTTCAGGATTAACAAATTAAAATAACCGAAAAAATTGCAATTTCTTAGGTTTAAAATTTAAGTCCATTTTCTTGTAAATTGTATGTCAACTGCGGTAGCACTGTACTGCTTAAGCCGCAAAACATCGATTTTACTGATTTGATCTAAAGTCAAACTTTCATATAACTTCAGGATTAACAAATTAATATAACCGCAAAAATTGCACTTTCTTAGATTAGACTTTAAGCCGATTTTCTTGTAAATTGTATGTCAATTGCGTGAGCACTGTACTGCTTAAGCCGAAAAACATGAATTTTATTGATTTGAGCGAAAGTCAAATTATATTGTTATTGCAGGATTAACAAATTAATATTACCGCAAAAGTTTCACTTTCTTAGTTTTAGACTTAAAGTCGATTTTCTTGTAAATTGTATATCAATTGCGGTAGCACTGTACTGCTTAAGCCGCAAAACATCGATTTTTCTGATTTGATCTAAAGTCAAACTTTCATATAATTTCAGGATTAACAAATTAATATAATCGAAAAAATTGCACTTTCTTAGATTAGACTTAAAGCCGATTTTCTTGTAAATTGTATATCAGTTGCGTGAGCATTGTACTGCTTAAGCCGAAAAACATGAATTTTACTGATTTGAGCGAAAGTCAAATTTAGTTGTTATTGCAGGTTTAACAAATTAGTATTACCGCAAAAGTTGCACTTTCTTAGTTTTAGACTTAAAGTCGATTTTCTTGTAAATTGTATATCAATTGCGGTAGCACTGTACTGCTTAAGCCGCAAAACATCGATTTTTCTGATTTGATCTAAAGTCAAACTTTCATATAATTTCAGGATTAACAAATTAATATAACCGAAAAAATTGCACTTTCTTAGATTAGACTTAAAGCCGATTTTCTTGTAAATTGTATATCAGTTGCGTGAGCAGTGTACTGCTTAAGCCGAAAAACATGAATTTTACTGAATTGAACGAAAGTCAAATTATGTTGTTATTGCAGGATTAACAAATTAATATTCCCGAAAAAATTGCACTTTCTTAGTTGTAGACTTAAAGTCGATTTTCTTGTAAATTGTATGTCAATTGCGGTAGCACTGTACTGCTTAAGCCGCAAAACATCGATTTTACTGATTTGATCTAAATTCAAACTTTCATATAATTTCAGGATTAACAAATTAATATTACCGCAAAAGTTGCACTTTCTTAGTTTTAGACTTAAAGTCGATTTTCTTGTAAATTGTATGTCAATTGCGGTAGCACTGTACTGCTTAAGCCGCAAAACATCGATTTTACTGATTTGATCTAAAGTCAAACTTTCATATAATTTCAGGATTAACAAATTAATATTACCGCAAAAGTTGCACTTTCTTAGTTTTAGACTCAAAGTCGATTTTCTTGTAAATTGTATGTCAGTTGCGTGAGCACTGTACCGCTTAAGCCGAAAAACATGAATTTTACTAATTTGAGCGAAAGTCAAATTATATTGTTATTGCAGGATTAACAAATTAATATTACCGAAAAAGTTGCACTTTCTTAGGTTTAGACTTAAAGTCGATTTTCTTGTAAATTATATGGCAATTGCGGTAGGACTGTACCGCTTAAGCCGAAAAACATGAATTTTATTGATTTGAGCGAAAGTCCAATTATATTGCTAGTGCAGAGTTGACAAATTAATATAACCGAAAAAATTTCACTTTCTTAGATGTAGACTTAAAGCCGATTTTCTTGTAAAATGTATGTTAAATACTTGAGCGCTGTACCGCTTAGGCCGAAACACATTAATTTTACTGGTTTGAGCGAAAGTCAAATTATATTGTTATTGCAGAATTGACATATTCATATAACCGAAAAAATTGCACTTTCTTAGGTTTAGACTTAAAGCCGATTTTCTTGTAAATTGTATGTCAACTGCGTGAGCACTGTACCGCTTAAGCCGAAAAACATGAATTTTACTAATTTGAGCGAAAGTCAAATTATATTGTTATTGCAGGATTAACAAATTAATATTACCGAAAAAATTTCACTTTCTTAGTTTTAGACTTAAAGTCGATTTTCATGTAAATTGTATGTCAATTGCGGTAGCACTGTACTGCTTAAGCCGCAAAACATCGATTTTACTGATTTGATCTAAAGTCAAACTTTCATATAATTTCAGGATTAACAAATTAATATAACCGAAAAAATTGCACTTTCTTAGGTTTAGACTTAAAGCCGATTTTCTTGTAAATTGTATGTCAGTTGCGTGAGCACTGTACCGCTTAAGCCGAAAAACATGAATTTTACTAATTTGAGCGAAAGTCAAATTATATTGTTATTGCAGGATAAACAAATTAATATTACCGAAAAAGTTGCACTTTCTTAGGATTAGACTTAAAGTCGATTTTCTTGTAAATTGTATGTCAATTGCGGTAGCACTGTACTGCTTAAGGCGAAAAACATCGATTTTACTGATTTGATCAAAAGTCAAACTTTCATATAATTTCAGGATTAACAAATTAATATAACCGAAAAAATTGCACTTTCTTAGGTTTAGACTTAAAGCCGATTTTCTTGTAAATTGTATGTCAGTTGCGTGAGCACTGTACCGCTTAAGCCTAAAAAACATGAATTTTACTAATTTGAGCGAAAGTCAAATTATATTGTTATTGCAGGATTAACAAATTAATATTACCGAAAAAGTTGCACTTTCTTAGGTTTAGACTTAAAGTCGATTTTCTTGTAAATTGTATGTCAATTGCGGTAGGACTGTACCGCTTAAGCCGAAAAACATGAATTTTATTGATTTGAGCGAAAGTCCAATTATATTGCTATTGCAGAGTTGACAAATTAATAAAACCGAAAAAATTGCACTCTCTTAGATTAGACTTAAAGCCGATTTTCTTGTAAATATTATGTTAGTTGCGTGAGCAGTGTACTGCTTAAGCCGAAAAACATGAATTTTACTGATTTGAACGAAAGTCAAATTATATTGTTATTGCAGAATTGACAAATTAATAAAACCGAAAAAATTGCACTTACTTAGGTTTAGACTTAAAGCCGATTTTCTTGTAAATTGTATGTCAGTTGCGTGAGCACTGTACCGCATAAGCCGAAAAAAATCAATTTTACTGATTTGCGCGAAAGTAAAATTATATTGCTATTGCAGAAGTGACAAATTAATATAACCGAAAAAATTGCACTTACTTAGGTTAAGACTTAAAGTCGATTTTCTTGTAAATTGTATATTAATCACTTGAGCACTGTACCGCATAAGCCGAAAAACATGAATTTTACTGATTTGCGCGAAAGTAAAATTATATTGCTATTGCAGAATTGACAAATTAATATAACCGAAAAAATTGCACTTACTTAGGTTTAGACTCAAATTCGATTTTCTTGTAAATTGTATATTAATCACTTGAGCACTGTACCGCATAAGCCTAAAAACATAAATTTTACTGATTTGCGCGAAAGTAAAATTATAATGTTATTGCAGGATTAACAAATTAATATAACCGAAAAAATTGCACCTTCTTAGTTTTAGACTTAAAGCCGATTTTCTTGTAAATTGTATGTCAGTTGCATGAGCACTGTACCGCATAAGCCGAAAAACATCAATTTTACAGATTTGCGCGAAAGTAAAATTATATTGTTATTGCAGGATTAACAAATTAATATTACCGAAAAAGTTGCACTTTCTTAGGTTTAGACTCAAATTATCATCAATTTTACAGATTTGCGCGAAAGTAAAATTATAATGTTATTGCAGAATTTACATATTCACATAACCGAAAAAACTGCACTTTCTTAGATTTAGACTTAAAGCCGATTTTCTTCTAAATTGTATGTCAGTTGCGTGAGCACTGTACTGCTTAAGCCGAAAAATATGAATTTTTCTGATTTGAGCGAAAGTAAAATTATATTGCTATTGCAGAATTGACAAATTAATATAACCGAAAAAATTGCACTTTCTTAGATTTAGACTTAAAGCCGATTTTCTTGTAAATTGTATTTCAGTTGCGTGAGCACTGTACCGCTTGAGCCGAAAAACATCAATTTTACTGATTTGCGCGAAAGTAAAATTATATTGTTATTGCAGGATTAACAAATTAATATAACCGAAAAAATTGCACCTTCTTAGTTTTAGACTTAAAGCCGATTTTCTTGTAAATTGTATATCAGTTGCTTGAGGACTGTACTGCTTAAGCCGAAAAACATCAATTTTACTGGTTTGAGCGAAAGTAAAATTATATTGCTATTGCAGAATTGATAAATTAATATAACCGAAAAAATTGCACTTACTTAGGTTTAGACTCAAATTCGATTTTCTTGTAAATTGTATATTAATCACTTGAGCACTGTACCGCATAAGCCGAAAAACATCAATTTTACTGATTTGCGCGAAAGTAAAATTATATTGTTATTGCAGGATTAACATATTAATATTACCGAAAAAGTTGCACTTTCTTAGGTTTAGACTCAAATTATCATCAATTTTACTGATTTGCGCGAAAGTAAAATTATAATGTTATTGCAGAATTTACATATTCACATAACCGAAAAAACTGCACTTTCTTAGATTTAGACTTAAAGCCGATTTTCTTCTAAATTGTATGTCAGTTGCGTGAGCACTGTACTGCTTAAGCCGAAAAATATGAATTTTTCTGATTTGAGCGAAAGTCAAATTATGTTGTTATTGCAGGATTAACAAATTAATATTACCGCAAAAGTTGCACTTTCTTAGTTGTAGACTTAAAGTCGATTTTCTTGTAAATTCTATGTCAATTGCGGTAGCACTGTACTGCTTAAGCCTAAAAACATGAATTTTATTGATTTGAGCGAAAGTCCAATTATATTGCTATTGCAGAGTTGACAAATTAATATATCCGAAAAAATTGCACTTTCTTAGATGTAGACTTAAAGCCGATTTTCTTGTAAAATGTATATCAGTTGCTTGAGGACTGTACTGCTTAAGCCGAAAAACATCAATTTTACTAATTTGAGCGAAAGTCAAATTATATTGTTATTGCAGAATTGAGATATTCATATAACCGAAAAAGTTGCACTTTCTAAGGTTTAGTCTCAAAGCCGATTTTCTTGTAAATTGTATGTCAGTTGCGTGAGCACTGTACCGCTTAAGCCGAAAAACATCAATTTTACTGATTTGGGCTAAAAACAAACTTTCATTTTATTTCAGGAATAACAATTGTATGTTAATTACTTGAGCGCTGTACCGCTTAGGCCGAAAAACATCAATTTTACTGATTTGCGCTAAAAGCAAACTTTCATTTTATTTCAGGATTAACAATTGTATGTTACTTACTTGATCGCTGTACCGCTTAAGCCGAAATGTTATTTCAGGATAAACAAATTAATATAACCGAAAAAATTGCAATTTCTTAGGTTTAAAATTTAAGTCCATTTTCTTGTAAATTGTATGTCAACTGCGGTAGCACTGTACTGGGTTTAGTCTCAAAGCCGATTTTCTTGTAAATTGTATGTCAGTTGCGTGAGCACTGTACTGCTTAAGCCGCAAAGCATCGATTTTACTGATTTGATCTAAAGTCAAACTTTCATATAATTTCACGATTAACAAATTAATATAACCGAAAAAATTTCACTTTCTTAGATTAGACTTAAAGTCGATTTTCTTGTAAATTGTATATCAGTTGCTTGAGGACTGTACTGCTTAAGCCGAAAAACATCAATTTTACTGGTTTGAGCGAAAGTAAAATTATATTGCTATTGCAGAATTGACAAATTAATATAACCGAAAAAATTGCACTTACTTAGGTTTAGACTCAAATTCGATTTTCTTGTAAATTGTATATTAATCACTTGAGCACTGTACCGCATAAGCCGAAAAACATCAATTTTACTGATTTGCGCGAAAGTAAAATTATAATGTTATTGCAGGATTAACAAATTAATATAACCGAAAAAATTGCACCTTCTTAGTTTTAGACTTAAAGCCGATTTTCTTGTAAATTGTATGTCAGTTGCATGAGCACTGTACCGCATAAGCCGAAAAACATCAATTTTACTGATTTACGCGAAAGTAAAATTATATTGCTATTGCAGAATTGACAGATTAATATAACCGAAAAAATTGCACTTTCTTAGATTTAGACTTAAAGCCGATTTTCTTGTAAATTGTATGTCAATTGCGTGAGCACTGTACTGCTTAAGCCGAAAAACATGAATTTTACTGATTTGAGCGAAAGTCAAATTATATTGTTATTGCAGGATTAACAAATTAATATAACCGAAAAAATTGCACCTTCTTAGTTTTAGACTTAAAGCCGATTTTCTTGTAAATTGTATGTCAGTTGCATGAGCACTGTACCGCATAAGCCGAAAAACATCAATTTTACTGATTTACGCAAAAGTAAAATTATATTGCTATTGCAGAATTGACAGATTAATATAACCGAAAAAATTGCACTTTCTTAGATTAGACTTAAAGCCGATTTTCTTGTAAATTGTATGTCAATTGCGTGAGCACTGTACTGCTTAAGCCGAAAAACATGAATTTTACTGATTTGAGCGAAAGTCAAATTATATTGTTATTGCAGGATTAACAAATTAATATTACCGCAAAAGTTGCACTTTCTTAGTTTTAGACTTAAAGTCGATTTTCTTGTAAATTGTATGTCAATTGCGGTAGCACTGTACTGCTTAAGCCGAAAAACATCTATTTTACTGATTTGATCTAAAGTCAAACTTTCATATAATTTCAGGATTAACAAATTAATATTACCGCAAAAGTTGCACTTTCTTAGTTTTAGACTTAAAGTCGATTTTCTTGTAAACTGTATGTCAATTGCGTGAGCACTGTACAGCTTAAGCCGAAAAACATGAATTTTATTAATTTGAGCGAAAGTCAAATTATATTGTTATTGCAGGATTAACAAATTAGTATTACCGCAAAAGTTGCACTTTCTTAGTTTTAGACTTAAAGTCGATTTTCTTGTAAATTGTATATCAATTGCGGTAGCACTGTACTGCTTAAGCCGCAAAACATCTATTTTACTGATTTGATCTAAAGTCAAACTTTCATATAATTTCAGGATTAACAAATTAATATAACCGAAAAAATTGCACTTTCTTAGATTAGACTTAAAGCCGATTTTCTTGTAAATTGTATATCATTTGCGTGAGCATTGTACTGCTTAAGCCGCAAAACATCGATTTTACTGATTTGATCTAAAGTCAAACTTTCATATAATTTCAGGCTTAACAAATTAATATTACCGCAAAAGTTGCACTTTCTTAGTTTTAGACTTAAAGTCGATTTTCTTGTAAATTGTATATCAGTTGCGTGAGCATTGTACTGCTTAAGCCGTAAAACATCAATTTTACTGGTTTGAGCGAAAGTCAAATTATATTGTTATTGCAGGATTAACAAATTAGTATTACCGAAAAAGTTGCACTTTCTTAGGTTTAGACTCAAAGTCGATTTTCTTGTAAATTGTATGTTAATCACTTGAGCACTGTACCGCATAAGCCGAAAACATGAATTTTACTGATTTTAGCGAAAGTCAAATTATATTGTTGTTGCAGGATTAACAAATTAATATTACCGAAAAAATTGCACTTTCTTAGCTTTAGACTTAAAGTCGATTTTCTTGTAAATTGTATTTCAGTTGCGTGAGCACTGTACTGCTTAAGCCGAAAAACATCAATTTTACTGATTTGCGCGAAAGTAAAATTATAATGTTATTGCAGGATTAACAAATTAATATTACCGAAAAAGTTGCACTTTCTTAGGTTTAGACTTAAAGTCGATTTTCTTGTAAATTGTATGTCAGTTGCGTGAGCACTGTACCGCATAAGTCGAAAAACATCAATTTTACTGATTTGCGCGAAAGTAAAATTATAATGTTATTGCAGGATTAACAAATTAATATAACCGAAAAAATTGCACTTTCTTAAGTTTAGACTTAAAGCCGATTTTCTTGTAAATTTTATGTCAGTTGCGTGAGCACTGTACCGCATAAGCCGAAAAACATCAATTTTACTGATTTGCGCGAAAGTAAAATTATAATGTTATTGCAGGATTAACAAATTAATATAACCGAAAAAATTGCACTTTCTTAGTTTTAGACTTAAAGCCGATTTTCTTGTAAATTGTATGTCAGTTGCGTGAGCACTGTACCGCATAAGCCGAAAAACATCAATTTTACTGATTTGCGCGAAAGTAAAATTATAATGTTATTGCAGGATTAACAAATTAATATTACCGAAAAAATTGCACTTTCTTAGCTTTAGACTTAAAGCCGATTTTCTTGTAAATTGTATTTCAGTTGCGTGAGCACTGTACTGCTTAAGCCGAAAAACATCAATTTTACTGATTTGCGCGAAAGTAAAATTATAATGTTATTGCAGGATTAACAAATTAATATAACCGAAAAAATTGCACTTTCTTAGTTTTAGACTTAAAGCCGATTTTCTTGTAAATTGTATGTCAGTTGCGTGAGCACTGTACCGCATAAGCCGAAAAACATCAATTTTACTGATTTGCGCGAAAGTAAAATTATAATGTTATTGCAGGATTAACAAATTAATATTACCGAAAAAATTGCACTTTCTTAGTTTAGACTTAAAGTCGATTTTCTTGTAAATTGTATTTCAGTTGCGTGAGCACTGTACTGCTTAAGCCGAAAAACATCAATTTTACTGATTTGCGCGAAAGTAAAATTATAATGTTATTGCAGGATTAACAAATTAATATTACCGAAAAAGTTGCACTTTCTTAGGTTTAGACTTAAAGTCGATTTTCTTGTAAATTGTATGTCAATTGCGTGAGCACTGTACCGCATAAGCCAAAAACATGAATTTTACTGATTTTAGCGAAAGTCAAATTATATTGTTGTTGCAGAATTGACATATTCTTATAACCGAAAAAATTGCACTTTCTTAGATTTAGACTTAAAGTCGATTTTCTTGTAACTTGTATGTTAATTCCATGAGCACTGTACCGCTTAAGCCGAAAAACATCAATTTTACTGATTTGCGCTAGAGTCAAACTTTCATTTTATTTCAGGATTAACAATTGTATGTTAATTACGTGATCGCTGTACCGCTTAAGCCGAAATGTTTTTTCAGGATTAACAAATTAATATAACCGAAAAAATTGCACTTTCTTAGGTTTAAAATTCAAGTCCATTTTCTTGTAAATTGTATGTCAGTTGCGTGAGCACTGTACCGCATAAGCCGAAAAACATCAATTTTACTGATTTGCGCGAAAGTAAAATTATAATGTTATTGCAGGATTAACAAATTAATATTACCGAAAAAATTGCACTTTCTTAGCTTTAGACTTAAAGTCCATTTTCTTGTAAATTCTATTTCAGTTGCGTGAGCACTGTACCGCATAAGCCGAAAAACATCAATTTTACTGATTTGATTTAAAGTCAAACTTTCATATAATTTCAGGATTAACAAACTTATATAACCGAAAAAATTGCACTTTCTTAGATTTAGACTTAAAGCCGATTTTCTTGTAAATTGTATGTCAGTTGCGTGAGCACTGTACCGCATAAGCCGAAAAACATCAATTTTACTGATTTGCGCGAAAGTAAAATTATAATGTTATTGCAGGATTAACAAATTAATATTACCGAAAAAATTGCACTTTCTTAGCTTTAGACTTAAAGTCGATTTTCTTGTAAATTGTATTTCAGTTGCGTGAGCACTGTACTGCTTAAGCCGAAAAACATCAATTTTACTGATTTGCGCGAAAGTAAAATTATAATGTTATTGCAGGATTAACAAATTAATATAACGGAAAAAGTTGCACTTTCTTAGGTTTAGACTTAAAGTCGATTTTCTTGTAAATTGTATGTCAATTGCGTGAGCACTGTACCGCATAAGCCAAAAACATGAATTTTACTGATTTTAGCGAAAGTCAAATTATATTGTTGTTGCAGAATTGACATATTCTTATAACCGAAAAAATTGCACTTTCTTAGATTTAGACTTAAAGTCGATTTTCTTGTAACTTGTATGTTAATTCCATGAGCACTGTACCGCTTAAGCCGAAAAACATCAATTTTACTGATTTGCGCGAAAGTAAAATTATAATGTTATTGCAGGATTAACAAATTAATATAACCGAAAAAGTTGCACTTTCTTAGGTTTAGACTTAAAGTCGATTTTCTTGTAAATTGTATGTCAATTGCGTGAGCACTGTACCGCTTAGGCCGAAAAACATTAATTTTACTGGTTTAAGCGAAAGTCAAATTATATTGTTATTGCAGAATTGACATATTCATATAACCGAAAAAATTGCACTTTCTTAGTTTCAGACTTAAAGTCGATTTTCTTGTAAATTGTATGTCAATTGCGTGAGCACTGTACTACTTTAGCCGAAAAACATGAATTTTACTGATTTGAGCGAAAGTCAAATTATGTTGTTATTGCAGGATTAACAAATTAATATTACCGCAAAAGTTGCACTTTCTTAGTTGTAGACTTAAAGTCGATTTTCTTGTAAATTCTATGTCAATTGCGGTAGCACTGTACTGCTTAAGCCGCAAAACATCGATTTTACTGATTTGATCTAAAGTCAAACTTTCATATAATTTCAGGATTAACAAATTAATATAACCGAAAAGAGTGCACTTTCTTAGATTAAGACTTAAAGGCGATTTTCTTGTAAATTGTATATCAGTTGCGTGAGCGCTGTACTGCTTAAGCCGAAAAACATCAATTTTACTGGTTTGAGCGAAAGTCAAATTATATTGTTATTGTAGAATTGACATAACCGAAAAAATTGTACTTTTTTAGATTTCGACTTAAAGCCGATTTTCTTGTAAATTGTATGTTAAATACTTGAGCGCTGTACCGCTTAGGCCGAAACACATCAATTTTACTGATTTGATCTAAAGTCAAGCTTTCATATAATTTCAGGATTAACAAATCAATGCAACCGAAAAAATTGCACTTTCTTAGATTAGACTTAAAGCCGATTTTCTTGTAAATTGTATGTCAGTTGCGTGAGCAGTGTACTGCTTAAGCCGAAAAAGATCAATTTTACTGGTTTGAGCGAAAGTCAAATTATATTTTTATTGCAGAATTGACATATTCATATAACCGAAAAAATTGCACTTTCTTAGTTTTAGACTTAAAGTCGATTTTCTTGTAAATTGTATGTGAATTGCGTGAGCACTGTACTGCTTAAGCCGAAAAACATGAATTTTACTGATTTGAGCGAAAGTCAAATTATATTGTTATTGCACGATTAACAAATTAATATTACCGAAAAGGTTGCACTTTCTTAGTTTTAGACTTAAAGTCGATTTTCTTGTAAATTTTATGTCAATTGCGGTAGCACTGTACTGCTTAAGCCGAAAAACATCCATTTTACTGATTTGATCTTGAGTCAAACTTTCATATAATTTCAGAATTAACAAATTAATATAACCGAAAAAATTGCACTTTCTTAGATTTAGACTTAAAGTCGATTTTCTTGTAAATTGTATGTCAATTGCATGAGCACTGTACCGCTTAAGCCGAAAAACATCAATTTTACTGGTTTGAGCGAAAGTCAAATTATATTGTTATTGCAGAATTGACATATTCATATAACCGAAAAAATTGCACTTTCTTAGATTTAGACTTAAAGTCGATTTTCTTGTAAATTGTATGTCAATTGCATGAGCACTGTACTGCTTAAGCCGAAAAACATCAACTTTACTGATTTGCGCGAAAGTAACACTATAATGTTATGGCAGGATTAACAAATTAATATAAAAAAAAGAAAAGAAAAAATTGAACTTTCTTAGATTTTTACTTAAAGCCGATTTTCTTGTAAATTGTATGTTAATTACTTGAGCGGTGTACCGCTTAGGCCGAAAAACATCAATTTTACTGATTTGCGCTAAAAACAAACTTTTATTTTATTTCAGGATTAACAATTGTATGTTAATTACTTGATCGCTGTACCGCCTAAGCCAAAATGTTATTCCAGGATTAACAAATTAAAATAACCGAAAAAATTGCAATTTCTTAGGTTTAAAATTTAAGTCCATTTTCTTGTAAATTGTATGTCAACTGCGGTAGCACTGTACTGCTTAAGCCGCAAAACATGAATTTTACTAATTTGAGCGAATGTCAAATTATATTGTTATTGCAGGATTAACAAATTACTATTACCGAAAAAGTTGCACTTTCTTAGGTTTAGACTTAAAGTCGATTTTCTTGTAAATTGTATGTCAGTTGCGTGAGCACTGTACCGCTTAAGCCGAAAAACATGAATTTTACTAATTTGAGCGAAAGTCAAATTATATTGTTATTGCAGGATTAACAAATTAATATTACCGAAAAAGTTGCACTTTCATAGGTTTAGACTTAAAGTCGATTTTATTGTAAATTGTATGTCTATTGCGGTAGCACTGTACTGCTTAAGCCGCAAAACATCTATTTTACTGATTTGCGCTAAAAACAAACTTTCATTTTATTTCAGGATTAACAATTGTATGTTAATTACTTGAGCGCTGTACCGCTTAGGCCGAAAAACATCAATTTTACTGATTTGCGCTAAAAGCAAACTTTCATTTTATTTCAGGATTAACAATTGTATGTTACTTACTTGATCGCTGTACCGCTTAAGCCGAAATGTTATTTCAGGATTAACAAATTAAAATAACCGAAAAAATTGCAATTTCTTAGGTTTAAAATTTAAGTCCATTTTCTTGTAAATTGTATGTCAACTGCGGTAGCACTGTACTGCTTAAGCCGCAAAACATCGATTTTACTGATTTGATCTAAAGTCAAACTTTCATATAATTTCAGGATTAACAAATTAATATTACCGCAAAAGTTGCACTTTCTTAGTTTTAGACTTAAAGTCGATTTTCTTGTAAATTGTATGTCAATTGCGGTAGCACTGTACTGCTTGAGCCGCAAAACATCGATTTTACTTATTTGATCTAAAGTCAAACTTTCATGTAATTTCAGGATTAACAAATTAATATAACCGAAAAAATTGCACTTTCTTAGGTTTAGACTTAAAGCCGATTTTCTTGTAAATTGTATGTCAGTTGCGTGAGCACTGTACCGCTTAAGCCGAAAAACATGAATTTTACTAATTTGAGGGAAAGTCAAATTATATTGTTATTGCAGGATTAACAAATTAATATCGATTTCACTGATTTGATCTTAAGTCAAACTTTCATAGAATTTCAGGATTAACAAATTAATATAACCGAAAAAATTGCACTTTCTTAGATTAGACTTAAAGTCGATTTTCTTGTAAATTGTATGTCAATTGCGTGAGCATTGTACCGCTCAAGCCGAAAAACATGAATTTTACTGATTTGAACGAAAGTCAAATTATGTTGTTATTGCAGGATTAACAAATTAATATTACCGCAAACGTTGCACTTTCTTAGTTGTAGACTTAAAGTCGATTTTCTTGTAAATTCTTTGTCAATTGCGGTAGCACTGTACTGCTTAAGCCGAAAAACATGAATTTTACTAATTTGAGCGAAAGTCAAATTATATTGTTATTGCAGGATTAACAAATTAATATTACCGAAAAAGTTGCACTTTCTTAGGTTTAGACTTAAAGTCGATTTTCTTGTAAATTGTATGTCAATTGCGGTAGCACTGTACTGCTTAAGCCGAAAAACATCGATTTTACTAATTTGAACTAAAGTCAAACTTTCATATAATTTCAGGATTAACAAATGAATATAACCGAAAAAATTGCACTTTCTTAGGTTTAGACTTAAAGCCGATTTTCTTGTAAATTGTATGTCAGTTGCGTGAGCACTGTACTGCTTAAGCCGAAAAACATGAATTTTACTAATTTGAGCGAAAGTCAAATTATATTGTTATTGCAGGATTAACAAATTAATATTACCGAAAAAGTTGCACTTTCTTAGTTTTAGACTTAAAGTCGATTTTCTTGTAAATTGTATGTCAGTTGCGTGAGCACTGTACCGCTTAAGCCGAAAAACATGAATTTTACTCATTTGAGCGAAAGTCAAATTATATTTTTATTGCAGGATTAACAAATTAATATTACCGAAAAAGTTGCACTTTCATAGGTTTAGACTTAAAGTCGATTTTCTTGTAAATTGTATGTCAATTGCGGTAGCACTGTACTGCTTAAGCCGCAAAACATTGATTTTACTGATTTGATCTAAAGTCAAACTTTCATATAATTTCAGGATTAACAAATTAATATAACAGAAAAAATTGCACTTTCTTAGGTTTAGACTTAAAGCCGATTTTCTTGTAAATTGTATGTCAGTTGCGTGAGCACTGTACCGCTTAAGCCGAAAAACATGAATTTTACTAATTTGAGCGAATGTCAAATTATATTGTTATTGCAGGATTAACAAATTACTATTACCGAAAAAGTTGCACTTTCTTAGGTTTAGACTTAAAGTCGATTTTCTTGTAAATTGTATGTCAATTGCGGTAGCACTGTACTGCTTAAGCCGAAAAACATCGATTTTACTAATTTGAACTAAAGTCAAACTTTCATATAATTTCAGGATTAACAAATTAATATAACCGAAAAAATTGCACTTTCTTAGGTTTAGACTTAAAGTCGATTTTCTTGTAAATTGTATGTCAGTTGCGTGAGCACTGTAAAGCTTAAGCCGAAAAGCATGAATTTTACTAATTTGAGCGAAAGTCAAATTATATTAGTATTGCAGGATTAACAAATTAATATTACCGCAAAAGTTGCACTTTCTTAGGTTTAGACTTAAAGTCGATTTTCTTGTAAATTGTATGTCAGTTGCGTGAGCACTGTACCGCTTAAGCCGAAAAACATGAATTTTACTAATTTGAGCGAAAGTCAAATTATATTGTTATTGCAGGATTAACAAATTAATATTACCGAAAAAGTTGCACTTTCATAGGTTTAGACTTAAAGTCGATTTTCTTGTAAATTGTATGTCTATTGCGGTAGCACTGTACTGCTTAAGCCGCAAAACATCTATTTTACTGATTTGCGCTAAAAACAAACTTTCATTTTATTTCAGGATTAACAATTGTATGTTAATTACTTGAGCGCTGTACCGCTTAGGCCGAAAAACATCAATTTTACTGATTTGCGCTAAAAGCAAACTTTCATTTTATTTCAGGATTAACAATTGTATGTTACTTACTTGATCGCTGTACCGCTTAAGCCGAAATGTTATTTCAGGATTAACAAATTAAAATAACCGAAAAAATTGCAATTTCTTAGGTTTAAAATTTAAGTCCATTTTCTTGTAAATTGTATGTCAACTGCGGTAGCACTGTACTGCTTAAGCCGCAAAACATCGATTTTACTGATTTGATCTAAAGTCAAACTTTCATATAATTTCAGGATTAACAAATTAATATTACCGCAAAAGTTGCACTTTCTTAGTTTTAGACTTAAAGTCGATTTTCTTGTAAATTGTATGTCAATTGCGGTAGCACTGTACTGCTTGAGCCGCAAAACATCGATTTTACTTATTTGAGCGAAAGTCAAATTATATTGTTATTGCAGGATTAACAAATTAATATAACCGAAAAAATTGCACTTTCTTAGTTTTAGACTCAAAGTCGATTTTCTTGTAAATTGTATGTCAATTGCGTGAGCACTGTACCGCTTAAACCGAAAAACATGAATTTTACTGATTTGAGCGAAAGTCAAATTATATTGTTATTGCAGGATTAACAAATTTATATAACCGAAAAAATTGTACTGTCTTAGTTTTAGACTTAAAGTCGATTTTCTTGTAAATTGTATTTCAGTTGCGTGAGCACTGTACCGCTTAAGCCGAAAAACATGAATTTTACTGATTTGAGCGAAAGTCAAATTATATTGTTATTGCAGGATTAACAAATTAATATTACCGAAAAAGTTGCACTTTCATAGGTTTAGACTCAAAGTCGATTTTCTTGTAAATTGTATGTCAATTGCGGCAGCACTGTACTGCTTAAGCCGAAAAACATCAATATTACTGATTTGCGCGAAAGTAAAATTATAATGTTATTGCAGAATTTACATATTCATATAACCGAAAAAATTGCACTTTCTTAGTTTTAGACTGAAAGTCGATTTTCTTGTAAATTGTATGTCAATTGCGGCAGCACTGTACTGCTTAAGCCGAAAAACATGAATTTTACTAATTGGAGCGAAAGTCAAATTATATTGTTATTGCAGGATTAACAAATTAATATTACCGAAAAAGTTGCTCTTTCTTAGTTTTAGACTTAAAGTCGATTTTCTTATAAATTGTATGTTAATTGGGTGAGCACTGTACCGCTTAAACCGAAAATCATGAATTTTACTGATTTGAGCGAAAGTCAAATTATAATGTTATTGCAGAATTTACATATTCATATAACCGAAAAAATTGCACTTTCTTAGATTTAGACTGAAAGTCGATTTTCTTGTAAATTGTATGTCAATTGCGGCAGCACTGTACTGCTTAAGCCGAAAAACATGAATTTTACTGATTGGAGCGAAAGTCAAATTATATTGTTATTGCAGGATTAACAAATTAATATTACCGAAAAAGTTGCACTTTCTTAGTTTTAGACTCAAAGTCGATTTTCTTGTAAATTGTATGTCAATTGCGTGAGCACTGTACCGCTTAAACCGAAAAACATGAATTTTACTGATTTGAGCGAAAGTCAAATTATATTGTTATTGCAGGATTAACAAATTAATATAACCGAAAAAATTGTACTGTCTTAGTTTTTGACTTAAAGTTGATTTTCTTGTAAATTGTATTTCAGTTGCGTGAGCACTGTACCGCTTAAGCCGAAAAACAAAAATTTTACTGATTTGAGCGAAAGTCAAATTATATTGTTATTGCAGGATTAACAAATTAATATAACCGAAAAAATTGTACTGTCTTAGTTTTAGACATAAAGTTGATTTTCTTGTAAATTGTATTTCAGTTGCGTGAGCACTGTACCGCTTAAGCCGAAAAACAAAAATTTTACTGATTTGAGCGAAAGTCAAATTATATTGTTATTGCAGGATTAACAAATTAATATTACCGAAAAAGTTGCACTTTCATAGGTTTAGACTCAAAGTCGATTTTCTTGTAAATTGTATGTCAATTGCGGCAGCACTGTACTGCTTAAGCCGAAAAACATCAATATTACTGATTTGAGCGAAAGTCAAATTATATTGTTATTGCAGGATTAACAAATTAATATAACCGAAAAAATTGTACTGTCTTAGTTTTAGACTTAAAGTTGATTTTCTTGTAAATTGTATTTCAGTTGCGTGAGCACTGTACCGCTTAAACCGAAAAACAAAAATTTTACTGATTTGAGCGAAAGTCAAATTATATTGTTATTGCAGGATTAACAAATTAATATTACCGAAAAAGTTGCACTTTCATAGGTTTAGACTCAAAGTCGATTTTCTTGTAAATTGTATGTCAATTGCGGCAGCACTGTACTGCTTAAGCCGAAAAACATCAATATTACTGATTTGCGCGAAAGTAAAATTATAATGTTATTGCAGAATTTACATATTCATATAACCGGGAAAATTGTACTTTCTTAGTTTTAGACTTGAAGTCGATTTTCTTGTAAATTGTATGTCAATTGCGTGAGCACTGTGCTGCTTAAACCGAAAAACATGAATTTTACTGATTTGAGCGAAAGTCAAATTATATTGTTATTGCAGAATTGACATATTCATACAACCGAAAAAGTTGCACTTTCTTAGGTTTAGACTCAAAGTCGATTTTCTTGTAAAGTTTTAGACTGAAAGTCGATTTTCTCGTAAATTGTATGTCAATTGCGGCAGCACTGTACTGCTTAAGCCGAAAAACATCAATATTACTGATTTGCGCGAAAGTAAAATTATAATGTTATTGCAGAATTTACATATTCATATAACCGGGAAAATTGTACTTTCTTAGTTTTAGACTTGAAGTCGATTTTCTTGTAAATTGTATGTCAATTGCGTGAGCACTGTGCTGCTTAAACCGAAAATCATGAATTTTACTGATTTGAGCGAAAGTCAAATTATATTGTTATTGCAGGATTAACAAATTAATATAACTGAAAAAATTGCACTTTCTTAGATTTAGACTTAAAGCCGATTTTCTTGTAAATTGTATGTCAATTGCGGCAGCACTGTACCGCATAAACCGAAAAACATCAATTTTACTGATTTGAGCGAAAGTCAAATTATAATGTTATTGCAGGATTAACAAATTAATATACCCGAAAAAATTGCACTTTCTTAGTTTTAGACTTAAAGTCGATTTTATTGTAAATTGTATGTCAATTGGCAGCACTGCACTGCTTAAGCCGAAAAACATGAATTTTACTGATTTGAGCGAAAGTAAAATTATAATGTTATTGCAGGATTAACAAATTAATATTACCGAAAAAGTTGCACTTTCTTAGGTTTAGACTCATATTATCATCAATTTTACTGATTTGCGCGAAAGTAAAATTATATTGCTATTGCAGTATTGACAAATTAATATAACCAAAAAAATTGCACTTTCTTAGTTTTAGACTTAAATCCGATTTTCTTGTTAATTGTATGTCAGTTGCGTGAGCACTGTACCGCATAAGCCGAAAAACATGAATTTTACTGATTTGAGCGAAAGTCAAATTATAATGTTATTGCAGGATTAACAAATTAATATACCCGAAAAAATTGCACTTTCTTAGTTTTAGACTTGAAGGCGATTTTCTTGTAAATTGTATGTCAATTGCGATAGCACTGTACTGCTTAAACCGAAAAACATGAATTTTACTGATTTGAGCGAAAGTCAAATTATATTGTTATTGCAGAATTGACATATTCATACAACCGAAAAAGTTGCACTTTCTTAGGTTTAGACTCAAAGTCGATTTTCTTGTAAAGTTTTAGACTGAAAGTCGATTTTCTCGTAAATTGTATGTCAATTGCGGCAGCACTGTACTGCTTAAGCCGAAAAACATGAATTTTGCTGATTGGAGCGAAAGTCAAATTATATTGTTATTGCAGGATTAACAAATTAATATTACCGAAAAAGTTGCTCTTTCTTAGTTTTAGACTTAAAGTCGATTTTCTTCTAAATTGTATGTTAATTGGGTGAGCACTGTACCGCTTAAACCGAAAATCATGAATTTTACTGATTTGAGCGAAAGTCAAATTATATTGTTATTGCAGGATTAACAAATTAATATAACTGAAAAAATTGCACTTTCTTAGATTTAGACTTAAAGCCGATTTTCTTGTAAATTGTATGTCAATTGCGGCAGCACTGTACCGCATAAACCGAAAAACATCAATTTTACTGATTTGAGCGAAAGTCAAATTATATTGTTATTGCAGAATTGACATATTCATATAACCGAAAAAATTGCACTTTCTTAGTTTTAGACTTAAAGTCGATTTTATTGTAAATTGTATGTCAATTGGCAGCACTGCACTGCTTAAGCCGAAAAACATGAATTTTACTGATTTGAGCGAAAGTAAAATTATAATGTTATTGCAGGATTAACAAATTAATATTACCGAAAAAGTTGCACTTTCTTAGGTTTAGACTCATATTATCATCAATTTTACTGATTTGCGCGAAAGTAAAATTATATTGCTATTGCAGTATTGACAAATTAATATAACCAAAAAAATTGCACTTTCTTAGTTTTAGACTTAAATCCGATTTTCTTGTTAATTGTATGTCAGTTGCGTGAGCACTGTACCGCATAAGCCGAAAAACATGAATTTTACTGATTTGAGCGAAAGTCAAATTATAATGTTATTGCAGGATTAACAAATTAATATACCCGAAAAAATTGCACTTTCTTAGTTTTAGACTTGAAGGCGATTTTCTTGTAAATTGTATGTCAATTGCGATAGCACTGTACTGCTTAAACCGAAAAACATGAATTTTACTGATTTGAGCGAAAGTCAAATTATATTGTTATTGCAGAATTGACATATTCATACAACCGAAAAAGTTGCACTTTCTTAGGTTTAGACTCAAAGTCGATTTTCTTGTAAAGTTTTAGACTGAAAGTCGATTTTCTCGTAAATTGTATGTCAATTGCGGCAGCACTGTACTGCTTAAGCCGAAAAACATGAATTTTGCTGATTGGAGCGAAAGTCAAATTATATTGTTATTGCAGGATTAACAAATTAATATTACCGAAAAAGTTGCTCTTTCTTAGTTTTAGACTTAAAGTCGATTTTCTTCTAAATTGTATGTTAATTGGGTGAGCACTGTACCGCTTAAACCGAAAATCATGAATTTTACTGATTTGAGCGAAAGTCAAATTATATTGTTATTGCAGGATTAACAAATTAATATAACTGAAAAAATTGCACTTTCTTAGATTTAGACTTAAAGCCGATTTTCTTGTAAATTGTATGTCAATTGCGGCAGCACTGTACCGCATAAACCGAAAAACATCAATTTTACTGATTTGAGCGAAAGTCAAATTATATCGTTATTGCAGGATTAACAAATTAATATTACCGAAAAAGTTGCTCTTTCTTAGTTTTAGACTTAAAGTCGATTTTCTTCTAAATTGTATGTTAATTGGGTGAGCAGTGTACCGCTTTAACCGAAAATCATGAATTTTACTGATTTGAGCGAAAGTCAAATTATATTGTTATTGCAGGATTAACAAATTAATATTACCGCAAAAGTTGCACTTTCTTAGTTTTAGACTCAAAGTCGATTTTCTTGTAATTTGTATGTCAATTGCGTGAGCACTGTACCGCTTAAACCGAAAAACATGAATTTTACTGATTTGAGCGAAAGTCAAATTATATTGTTATTGCAGGATTAACAAATTAATATAACCGAAAAAATTGTACTGTCTTAGTTTTAGACTTAAAGTCGATTTTCTTGTAAATTTTATTTCAGTTGCGTGAGCACTGTACCGCTTAAGCCGAAAAACATGAATTTTACTGATTTGAGCGAAAGTCAAATTATATTGTTATTGCAGGATTAACAAATTAATATTACCGAAAAAGTTGCACTTTCATAGGTTTAGACTCAAAGTCGATTTTCTTGTAAAGTTTTAGACTGAAAGTCGATTTTCTTGTAAATTGTATGTCAATTGCGGCAGCACTGTACTGCTTAAGCCGAAAAACATCAATATTACTAATTGGAGCGAAAGTCAAATTATATTGTTATTGCAGGATTAACAAATTAATATTACCGAAAAAGTTGCTCTTTCTCAGTTTTAGACTTAAAGTCGATTTTCTTGTAAATTGTATTTCAGTTGCGTGAGCACTGTACCGCTTAAACCGAAAAACAAAAATTTTACTGATTTGAGCGAAAGTCAAATTATATTGTTATTGCAGGATTAACAAATTAATATTACCGAAAAAGTTGCACTTTCATAGGTTTAGACTCAAAGTCGATTTTCTTGTAAATTGTATGTCAATTGCGGCAGCACTGTACTGCTTAAGCCGAAAAACATCAATATTACTGATTTGCGCGAAAGTAAAATTATAATGTTATTGCAGAATTTACATATTCATATAACCGAAAAAATTGCACTTTCTTAGTTTTAGACTGAAAGTCGATTTTCTTGTAAATTGTATGTCAATTGCGGCAGCACTGTACTGCTTAAGCCGAAAAACATGAATTTTACTAATTGGAGCGAAAGTCAAATTATATTGTTATTGCAGGATTAACAAATTAATATTACCGAAAAAGTTGCTCTTTCTCAGTTTTAGACTTAAAGTCGATTTTCTTCTAAATTGTATGTTAATTGGGTGAGCACTGTACCGCTTAAACCGAAAATAATGAATTTTACTGATTTGAGCGAAAGTCAAATTATAATGTTATTGCAGAATTTACATATTCATATAACCGAAAAAATTGCACTTTCTTAGATTTAGACTGAAAGTCGATTTTCTTGTAAATTGTATGTCAATTGCGGCAGCACTGTACTGCTTAAGCCGAAAAACATGAATTTTACTGATTGGAGCGAAAGTCAAATTATATTGTTATTGCAGGATTAACAAATTAATATTACCGAAAAAGTTGCACTTTCTTAGTTTTAGACTCAAAGTCGATTTTCTTGTAAATTGTATGTCAATTGCGTGAGCACTGTACCGCTTAAACCGAAAAACATGAATTTTACTGATTTGAGCGAAAGTCAAATTATATTGTTATTGCAGGATTAACAAATTAATATAACCGAAAAAATTGTACTGTCTTAGTTTTAGACTTAAAGTTGATTTTCTTGTAAATTGTATTTCAGTTGCGTGAGCACTGTACCGCTTAAGCCGAAAAACAAAAATTTTACTGATTTGAGCGAAAGTCAAATTATATTGTTATTGCAGGATTAACAAATTAATATTACCGAAAAAGTTGCACTTTCATAGGTTTAGACTCAAAGTCGATTTTCTTGTAAATTGTATGTCAATTGCGGCAGCACTGTACTGCTTAAGCCGAAAAACATCAATATTACTGATTTGCGCGAAAGTAAAATTATAATGTTATTGCAGAATTTACATATTCATATAACCGGGAAAATTGTACTTTCTTAGTTTTAGACTTGAAGTCGATTTTCTTGTAAATTGTATGTCAATTGCGTGAGCACTGTGCTGCTTAAACCGAAAAACATGAATTTTACTGATTTGAGCGAAAGTCAAATTATATTGTTATTGCAGAATTGACATATTCATATAACCGAAAAAATTGCACTTTCTTAGTTTTAGACTTAAAGTCGATTTTCTTGTAAATTGTATTTCAGTTGCGTGAGTAGACTCAAAGTCGATTTTCTTGTAAATTGTATGTCAATTGGCAGCACTGCACTGCTTAAGCCGAAAAACATGAATTTTACTGATTTGAGCGAAAGTAAAATTATAATGTTATTGCAGGATTAACAAATTAATATTACCGAAAAAGTTGCACTTTCTTAGGTTTAGACTCAAATTATCATCAATTTTACTGATTTGCGCGAAAGTAAAATTATATTGCTATTGCAGTATTGACAAATTAATATAACCAAAAAAATTGCACTTTCTTAGTTTTAGACTTAAAGCCGATTTTCTTGTTAATTGTATGTCAGTTGCGTGAGCACTGTACCGCATAAGCCGAAAAACATGAATTTTACTGATTTGAGCGAAAGTCAAATTATATTGTTATTGCAGGATTAACAAATTAATATTACCGAAAAAGTTGCACTTTCTTAGTTTTAGACTCAAAGTCGATTTTCTTGTAAATTGTATGTCAATTGCGTGAGCACTGTACCGCTTAAACCGAAAAACATGAATTTTACTGATTTGAGCGAAAGTCAAATTATATTGTTATTGCAGGATTAACAAATTTATATAACCGAAAAAATTGTACTGTCTTAGTTTTAGACTTAAAGTCGATTTTCTTGTAAATTGTATTTCAGTTGCATGAGCACTGTACCGCTTAAGCCGAAAAACATGAATTTTACTGATTTGAGCGAAAGTCAAATTATATTGTTATTGCAGGATTAACAAATTAATATTACCGAAAAAGTTGCACTTTCATAGGTTTAGACTCAAAGTCGATTTTCTTGTAAATTGTATGTCAATTGCGGCAGCACTGTACTGCTTAAGCCGAAAAACATCAATATTACTAATTGGAGCGAAAGTCAAATTATATTGTTATTGCAGGATTAACAAATTAATATAACCGAAAAAATTGTACTGTCTTAGTTTTAGACTTAAAGTTGATTTTCTTGTAAATTGTATTTCAGTTGCGTGAGCACTGTACCGCTTAAACCGAAAAACAAAAATTTTACTGATTTGAGCGAAAGTCAAATTATATTGTTATTGCAGGATTAACAAATTAATATTACCGAAAAAGTTGCACTTTCATAGGTTTAGACTCAAAGTCGATTTTCTTGTAAATTGTATGTCAATTGCGGCAGCACTGTACTGCTTAAGCCGAAAAACATCAATATTACTGATTTGCGCGAAAGTAAAATTATAATGTTATTGCAGAATTTACATATTCATATAACCGAAAAAATTGCACTTTCTTAGTTTTAGACTGAAAGTCGATTTTCTTGTAAATTGTATGTCAATTGCGGCAGCACTGTACTGCTTAAGCCGAAAAACATGAATTTTACTAATTGGAGCGAAAGTCAAATTATATTGTTATTGCAGGATTAACAAATTAATATTACCGAAAAAGTTGCTCTTTCTCAGTTTTAGACTTAAAGTCGATTTTCTTCTAAATTGTATGTTAATTGGGTGAGCACTGTACCGCTTAAACCGAAAATAATGAATTTTACTGATTTGAGCGAAAGTCAAATTATAATGTTATTGCAGAATTTACATATTCATATAACCGAAAAAATTGCACTTTCTTAGATTTAGACTGAAAGTCGATTTTCTTGTAAATTGTATGTCAATTGCGGCAGCACTGTACTGCTTAAGCCGAAAAACATGAATTTTACTGATTGGAGCGAAAGTCAAATTATATTGTTATTGCAGGATTAACAAATTAATATTACCGAAAAAGTTGCACTTTCTTAGTTTTAGACTCAAAGTCGATTTTCTTGTAAATTGTATGTCAATTGCGTGAGCACTGTACCGCTTAAACCGAAAAACATGAATTTTACTGATTTGAGCGAAAGTCAAATTATATTGTTATTGCAGGATTAACAAATTAATATAACCGAAAAAATTGTACTGTCTTAGTTTTAGACTTAAAGTTGATTTTCTTGTAAATTGTATTTCAGTTGCGTGAGCACTGTACCGCTTAAGCCGAAAAACAAAAATTTTACTGATTTGAGCGAAAGTCAAATTATATTGTTATTGCAGGATTAACAAATTAATATTACCGAAAAAGTTGCACTTTCATAGGTTTAGACTCAAAGTCGATTTTCTTGTAAATTGTATGTCAATTGCGGCAGCACTGTACTGCTTAAGCCGAAAAACATCAATATTACTGATTTGCGCGAAAGTAAAATTATAATGTTATTGCAGAATTTACATATTCATATAACCGGGAAAATTGTACTTTCTTAGTTTTAGACTTGAAGTCGATTTTCTTGTAAATTGTATGTCAATTGCGTGAGCACTGTGCTGCTTAAACCGAAAAACATGAATTTTACTGATTTGAGCGAAAGTCAAATTATATTGTTATTGCAGAATTGACATATTCATATAACCGAAAAAATTGCACTTTCTTAGTTTTAGACTTAAAGTCGATTTTCTTGTAAATTGTATTTCAGTTGCGTGAGTAGACTCAAAGTCGATTTTCTTGTAAATTGTATGTCAATTGGCAGCACTGCACTGCTTAAGCCGAAAAACATGAATTTTACTGATTTGAGCGAAAGTAAAATTATAATGTTATTGCAGGATTAACAAATTAATATTACCGAAAAAGTTGCACTTTCTTAGGTTTAGACTCAAATTATCATCAATTTTACTGATTTGCGCGAAAGTAAAATTATATTGCTATTGCAGTATTGACAAATTAATATAACCAAAAAAATTGCACTTTCTTAGTTTTAGACTTAAAGCCGATTTTCTTGTTAATTGTATGTCAGTTGCGTGAGCACTGTACCGCATAAGCCGAAAAACATGAATTTTACTGATTTGAGCGAAAGTCAAATTATAATGTTATTGCAGGATTAACAAATTAATATACCCGAAAAAGTTGCACTTTCTTAGTTTTAGACTTGAAGGCGATTTTCTTGTAAATTGTATGTCAATTGCGATAGCACTGTACTGCTTAAACCGAAAAACATGAATTTTACTGATTTGAGCGAAAGTCAAATTATATTGTTATTGCAGAATTGACATATTCATACAACCGAAAAAGTTGCACTTTCTTAGGTTTAGACTCAAAGTCGATTTTCTTGTAAATTGTATGTCAATTGCGTGAGCACTGTACTGCTTAAACCGAAAAACATGAATTTTACTGATTTGAGCGAAAGTCAAATTATATTGTTATTGCAGGATTAACAAATTAATATAACCGAAAAAATTGTACTGTCTTAGTTTTAGACTTAAAGTCGATTTTCTTGTAAATTGTATTTCAGTTGCGAGAGCACTGTACCGCTTAAGCCGAAAAACATGAATTTTACTGATTTGAGCGAAAGTCAAATTATAATGTTATTGCAGGATTAACAAATTAATATACCCGAAAAAATTGCACTTTCTTAGTTTTAGACTTGAAGTCGATTTTCTTGTAAATTGTATGTCAATTGCGTGAGCACTGTACTGCTTAAACCGAAAAACATGAATTTTACTGATTTGAGCGAAAGTCAAATTATATTGTTATTGCAGGATTAACAAATTAATATAACCGAAAAAATTTTACTGTCTTAGTTTTAGACTTAAAGTCGATTTTCTTGTAAATTGTACTGCTTAAACCGAAAAACATGAATTTTACTGATTTGAGCGAAAGTCAAATTATATTGTTATTGCAGGATTAACAAATTAATATAACCGAAAAAATTGTACTGTCTTAGTTTTAGACTTAAAGTCGATTTTCTTGTAAATTGTACTGCTTAAACCGAAAAACATGAATTTTACTGATTTGAGCGAAAGTCAAATTATATTGTTATTGCAGGATTAACAAATTAATATAACCGAAAAAATTGCACTTTCTTAGTTTTAGACTTGAAGGCGATTTTCTTGTAAATTGTATGTCAATTGCGATAGCACTGTACTGCTTAAACCGAAAAACATGAATTTTACTGATTTGAGCGAAAGTCAAATTATATTGTTATTGCAGAATTGACATATTCATACAACCGAAAAAATTGCACTTTCTTAGTTTTAGACTTTAAGTCGATTTTCTTGAAAAATGTATTTCAGTTGCGTGAGCACTGTACCGCTTAAGCCGAAAAACATGAATTTTACTGATTTGAGCGAAAGTCAAATTATATTGTTATTGCAGAATTAACATATTCATATAACCGAAAAATTGGACTTTTTTAGTTTTAGACTAAAAGTCGATTTTCCTGTAAATTGTATTTTAGTTGCCTGAGCACTGTACCGCTTAAGCCGAAAAACATGAATTTTACTGATTGGAGCGAAAGTCAAATATATTGTTATTGCAGGATTAAAAAAATAATATTACCGAAAAAGTTGCACTTTCTTAGGTTTAGACTCAAAGTCGATTTTCTTCTAAATTGTATGTTAATTGGGTGAGCAGTGTACCGCTTTAACCGAAAATCATGAATTTTACTGATTTGAGCGAAAGTCAAATTATATTGTTATTGCAGGATTAACAAATTAATATAACCGAAAAAATTGTACTGTCTTAGTTTTAGACTTAAAGTCGATTTTCTTGTAAATTGTATGTCAATTGCGGCAGCACTGTACTGCTTAAGCCGAAAAACATCAATATTACTGATTTGCGCGAAAGTAAAATTATAATGTTATTGCAGAATTTACATATTCATATAACCGAAAAAATTGTACTTTCTTAGTTTTAGACTTAAAGTCGATTTTCTTCTAAATTGTATGTTAATTGGGTGAGCAGTGTACCGCTTTAACCGAAAATCATGAATTTTACTGATTTGAGCGAAAGTCAAATTATATTGTTATTGCAGGATTAACAAATTAATATAACCGAAAAAATTGTACTGTCTTAGTTTTAGACTTAAAGTCGATTTTCTTGTAAATTGTATGTCAATTGCGGCAGCACTGTACTGCTTAAGCCGAAAAACATCAATATTACTGATTTGCGCGAAAGTGAAATTATAATGTTATTGCAGAATTTACATATTCATATAACCGAGAAAATTTTTCTTTCTTAGTTTTAGACTTAAAGTCGATTTTCTTGTAAATTGTATGTCAATTGCGGCAGCACTGCACTGCTTAAGCCGAAAAACATGAATTTTACTGATTTGAGCGAAAGTAAAATTATAATGTTATTGCAGAATTTACATATTCATATAACCGAGAAAATTGTACTTTCTTAGTTTTAGACTTAAAGTCGATTTTCTTGTAAATTGCATGTCAATTGCGTGAGCACTGTACTGCTTAAGCCGAAAAACATGAGTTTTACTGATTTGAGCGAAAGTCAAATTATATTGTTATTGCAGAATTGACATATTCATATAACCGAAAATTTTCACTTTCTTAGTTTTAGACTTAAAGTCGATTTTCTTGTAAATTGTATTTCAGTTGCGTGAGCACTGTACCGCTTAAGCCGAAAAACATGAATTTTACTGATTGGAGCGAAAGTCAAATTATATTGTTATTGCAGGATTAACAAATTAATATTACCGAAAAAGTTGCACTTTCTTAGGTTTAGACTCAAAGTCGATTTTCTTGTAAATTGTATGTCAATTGCGTGAGCACTGTACCGCTTAAACCGAAAAACATAAATTTTACTGATTTGAGCGAAAGTCAAATTATATTGTTATTGCAGGATTAACAAATTAATATTACCGAAAAATTGTACTTTCTTAGTTTTATACTTAAAGTCGATTTTCTTGTAAATTGTATGTCAATTGCGTGAGCACTGTACTGCTTAAGCCGAAAAACATGAATTTTACTGATTTGAGCGAAAGTCAAATTATATTGTTATTGCAGAATTGACATATTCATATAACCGAAAATTTTCACTTTCTTAGTTTTAGACTTAAAGTCGATTTTCTTGTAAATTGTATTTTAGTTGCGTGAGCACTGTACCGCTTAAGCCGAAAAACATGAATTTTACTGATTGGAGCGAAAGTCAAATTATATTGTTATTGCAGGATTAACAAATTAATATAACCGAAAAAATTGTACTTTCTTAGTTTTAGACTTAAAGTCGATTTTCTTCTAAATTGTATGTTAATTGGGTAAGCACTGTTCCGCTTAAACCGAAAATCATGAATTTTACTGATTTGAGCGAAAGTCAAATTATATTGCTTTTGCAGGATTAACAAATTAATATTACCGAAAGAGTTGCACTTTCTTAGGTTTAGACTCAAAGTCGATTTTCTTGTAAATTGCACTGTACCGCTTAACCCGAAAAACATGAATTTTACTGATTTGAGCGAAAGTCAAATTATATTGTTATTGCAGGATTAACAAATTAATATAACCGAAAAAATTGTACTTTCTTAGTTTTAGACTTAAAGTCGATTTTCTTCTAAATTGTATGTTAATTGGGTAAGCACTGTTCCGCTTAAACCGAAAATCATGAATTTTACTGATTTGAGCGAAAGTCAAATTATATTGCTTTTGCAGGATTAACAAATTAATATTACCGAAAAAGTTGCACTTTCTTAGGTTTAGACTCAAAGTCGATTTTCTTGTAAATTGCACTGTACCGCTTAAACCGAAAAACATGAATTTTACTGATTTGAGCGAAAGTCAAATTATATTGTTATTGCAGGATTAACAAATTAATATAACCGAAAAAATTGTACTTTCTTAGGTTTAGACTCAAAGTCGATTTTCTTGTAAATTGTATGTCAATTGCGTGAGCACTGTACCGCTTAAACCGAAAAACATAAATTTTACTGATTTGAGCGAAAGTCAAGTTATATTGTTATTGCAGAATTAACATATTCATATAACCGAAAAATTGTACTTTCTTAGTTTTAGACTTAGAGTCGATTTTCTTCTAAATTGTATTTTAGTTGCGTGAGCACTGTACCGCTTAAGCCGAAAAACATGAATTTTACTGATTGGAGCGAAAGTCAAATTATATTGTTATTGCAGGATTAACAAATTAATATTACCGAAAAAGTTGCACTTTCTTAGGTTTAGACTCAAAGTCAACAAATTAATATTACCGAAAAATTGGACTTTCTTAGTTTTAGACTTAAAGTCGATTTTCTTGTAAATTGTATTTCAGTTGCGTGAGCACTGTACCGCTTAAGCCGAAAAACATGAATTTTACTGATTGGAGCGAAAGTCAAATTATATTGTTATTGCAGGAATAACAAATTAATATTACCGAAAAATTGGACTTTCTTAGTTTTAGACTTAAAGTCGATTTTCTTGTAAATTGTATTTCAGTTGCGTGAGCACTGTACCGTAAAACCGAAAAACATTAATTTTACTGATTGGAGCGAAAGTCAAATTATATTGTTATTAAAGGATTAACAAATTAATATTACCGAAAAAGTTGCAATTTCTTAGGGGTAGACCTAAAGTCGATTTTTTGTAAATTGTATGTCAATTGCGGCAGCACTGTACTGCTTAAGCCGAAAAACATCAATATTACTGATTTGCGCGAAAGTGAAATTATAATGTTATTGCAGGATTTACAAATTAATATTACCGAAAAATTGTACTTTCTTAGTTTTATACTTAAAGTCGATTTTCTTGTAAATTGTATGTCAATTGGGTAAGCACTGTTCCGCTTAAACCGAAAATCATGAATTTTACTGATTTGAGCGAAAGTCAAATTATATTGCTTTTGCAGGATTAACAAATTAATATTACCGAAAAAGTTGCACTTTCTTAGGTTTAGACTCAAAGTCGATTTTCTTGTAAATTGCACTGTACCGCTTAAACCGAAAAACATGAATTTTACTGATTTGAGCGAAAGTCAAATTATATTGTTATTGCAGGATTAACAAATTAATATAACCGAAAAAATTGTACTTTCTTAGTTTTAGACTTAAAGTCGATTTTCTTCTAAATTGTATGTTAATTGGGTGAGCACTGTTCCGCTTAAGCCGAAAATCATGAATTTTACTGATTTGAGCGAAAGTCAAATTATATTGCTTTTGCAGGATTAACAAATTAATATTACCGAAAGAGTTGCACTTTCTTAGGTTTAGACTCAAAGTCGATGTTCTTGTAAATTGCACTGTACCGCTTAAACCGAAAAACATGAATTTTACTGATTTGAGCGAAAGTCAAATTATATTGTTATTGCAGGATTAACAAATTAATATAACCGAAAAAATTGTACTTTCTTAGTTTTAGACTTAAAGTCGATTTTCTTCTAAATTGTATGTTAATTGGGTAAGCACTGTTCCGCTTAAACCGAAAATCATGAATTTTACTGATTTGAGCGAAAGTCAAATTATATTGCTTTTGCAGGATTAACAAATTAATATTACCGAAAAAGTTGCACTTTCTTAGGTTTAGACTCAAAGTCGATTTTCTTGTAAATTGCACTGTACCGCTTAAACCGAAAAACATGAATTTTACTGATTTGAGCGAAAGTCAAATTATATTGTTATTGCAGGATTAACAAATTAATATAACCGAAAAAATTGTACTTTCTTAGTTTTAGACTTAAAGTCGATTTTCTTCTAAATTGTATGTTAATTGGGTGAGCACTGTTCCGCTTAAGCCGAAAATCATGAATTTTACTGATTTGAGCGAAAGTCAAATTATATTGTTATTGCAGAATTAACATATTCATATAACCGAAAAATTGTACTTTCTTAGTTTTAGACTTAGAGTCGATTTTCTTCTAAATTGTATTTTAGTTGCGTGAGCACTGTACCGCTTAAGCCGAAAAACATGAATTTTACTGATTGGAGCGAAAGTCAAATTATATTGTTATTGCAGGATTAACAAATTAATATTACCGAAAAAGTTGCACTTTCTTAGGTTTAGACTCAAAGTAAACAAATTAATATTACCGAAAAATTGGACTTTCTTAGTTTTAGACTTAAAGTCGATTTTCTTGTAAATTGTATTTCAGTTGCGTGAGCACTGTACCGCTTAAGCCGAAAAACATGAATTTTACTGATTGGAGCGAAAGTCAAATTATATTGTTATTGCAGGAATAACAAATTAATATTACCGAAAAATTGGACTTTCTTAGTTTTAGACTTAAAGTCGATTTTCTTGTAAATTGTATTTCAGTTGCGTGAGCACTGTACCGTAAAACCGAAAAACATTAATTTTACTGATTGGAGCGAAAGTCAAATTATATTGTTATTAAAGGATTAACAAATTAATATTACCGAAAAAGTTGCAATTTCTTAGGGGTAGACCTAAAGTCGATTTTTTGTAAATTGTATGTCAATTGCGGCAGCACTGTACTGCTTAAGCCGAAAAACATCAATATTACTGATTTGCGCGAAAGTGAAATTATAATGTTATTGCAGGATTTACAAATTAATATTACCGAAAAATTGTACTTTCTTAGTTTTATACTTAAAGTCGATTTTCTTGTAAATTGTATGTCAATTGGGTAAGCACTGTTCCGCTTAAACCGAAAATCATGAATTTTACTGATTTGAGCGAAAGTCAAATTATATTGCTTTTGCAGGATTAACAAATTAATATTACCGAAAAAGTTGCACTTTCTTAGGTTTAGACTCAAAGTCGATTTTCTTGTAAATTGCACTGTACCGCTTAAACCGAAAAACATGAATTTTACTGATTTGAGCGAAAGTCAAATTATATTGTTATTGCAGGATTAACAAATTAATATAACCGAAAAAATTGTACTTTCTTAGTTTTAGACTTAAAGTCGATTTTCTTCTAAATTGTATGTTAATTGGGTGAGCACTGTTCCGCTTAAGCCGAAAATCATGAATTTTACTGATTTGAGCGAAAGTCAAATTATATTGCTTTTGCAGGATTAACAAATTAATATTACCGAAAGAGTTGCACTTTCTTAGGTTTAGACTCAAAGTCGATTTTCTTGTAAATTGCACTGTACCGCTTAAACCGAAAAACATGAATTTTACTGATTTGAGCGAAAGTCAAATTATATTGTTATTGCAGGATTAACAAATTAATATAACCGAAAAAATTGTACTTTCTTAGTTTTAGACTTAAAGTCGATTTTCTTCTAAATTGTATGTTAATTGGGTAAGCACTGTTCCGCTTAAACCGAAAATCATGAATTTTACTGATTTGAGCGAAAGTCAAATTATATTGCTTTTGCAGGATTAACAAATTAATATTACCGAAAAAGTTGCACTTTCTTAGGTTTAGACTCAAAGTCGATTTTCTTGTAAATTGCACTGTACCGCTTAAACCGAAAAACATGAATTTTACTGATTTGAGCGAAAGTCAAATTATATTGTTATTGCAGGATTAACAAATTAATATAACCGAAAAAATTGTACTTTCTTAGTTTTAGACTTAAAGTCGATTTTCTTCTAAATTGTATGTTAATTGGGTGAGCACTGTTCCGCTTAAGCCGAAAATCATGAATTTTACTGATTTGAGCGAAAGTCAAATTATATTGCTTTTGCAGGATTAACAAATTAATATTACCGAAAAAGTTGCACTTTCTTAGGTTTAGACTCAAAGTCGATTTTCTTGTAAATTGTATGTCAATTGCGTGAGCACTGTACCGCTTAAACCGAAAAACATTAATTTTACTGATTCGAGCGAAAGTCAGATTATATTGTTATTGCAGAATTAACATATTCATATAACCGAAAAATTGCACTTTCTTAGTTTTAGACTTAAAGTCGATTTTCTTGTAAATTGTATTTCAATTGCGTGAGCACTGTACCGCTTAAACCGAAAAACATGAATTTTACTGATTTGAGCGAAAGTCAAATTATATTGTTATTGCAGAATTAACATATTCATATAACCGAAAAATTGGACTTTCTTAGTTTTAGACTAAAAGTCGATTTTCCTGTAAATTGTATTTTAGTTGCCTGAGCACTGTACCGCTTAAGCCGAAAAACATGAATTTTACTGATTGGAGCGAAAGTCAAATATATTGTTATTGCAGGATTAAAAAAATAATATTACCGAAAAAGTTGCACTTTCTTAGGTTTAGACTCAAAGTCGATTTTCTTGTAAATTGTATGTCAATTGCGTGAGCACTGTTCCGCTTAAACCGAAAAACATGAATTTTACTGATTTGAGCGAAAGTCAAATTATATTGTTATTGCAGAATTAACATATTCATATAACCGAAAAATTGGACTTTCTTAGGTTTAGACTCAAAGTCGATTTTCTTGTAAATTGTATGTCAATTGCGTGAGCACTGTACCGCTTAAACCGAAAAACATGAATTTTACTGATTTGAGCGAAAGTCAAATTATATTGTTATTGCAGAATTAACATATTCATATAACCGAAAAATTGTACTTTCTTAGTTTTAGACTTAGAGTCGATTTTCTTCTAAATTGTATTTTAGTTGCGTGAGCACTGTACCGCTTAAGCCGAAAAACATGAATTTTACTGATTGGAGCGAAAGTCAAATTATATTGTTATTGCAGGATTAACAAATTAATATTACCGAAAAAGTTGCACTTTCTTAGGTTTAGACTCAAAGTCAACAAATTAATATTACCGAAAAATTGGACTTTCTTAGTTTTAGACTTAAAGTCGATTTTCTTGTAAATTGTATTTCAGTTGCGCGAGCACTGTACTGCTTAAGCCGAAAAACATGAATTTTACTGATTGGAGCGAAAGTCAAATTATATTGTTATTGCAGGATTAACAAATTAATATTACCGAAAAAGTTGCACTTTCTTAGGTTTAGACTCAAAGTCAACAAATTAATATTACCGAAAAATTGTACTTTCTTAGTTTTATACTTAAAGTCGATTTTCTTGTAAATTGTATGTCAATTGCGTGAGCACTGTACTGCTTAAGCCGAAAAACATGAATTTTACTGATTGGAGCGAAAGTCAAATTATATTGTTATTGCAGGATTAACAAATTAATATTACCGAAAAAGTTGCACTTTCTTAGGTTTAGACTCAAAGTCAACAAATTAATATTACCGAAAAATTGTACTTTCTTAGTTTTATACTTAAAGTCGATTTTCTTGTAAATTGTATGTCAATTGCGTGAGCACTGTACTGCTTAAGCCGAAAAACATGAATTTTACTGATTGGAGCGAAAGTCAAATTATATTGTTATTGCAGGATTAACAAATTAATATTACCGAAAAAGTTGCACTTTCTTAGGTTTAGACTCAAAGTCAACAAATTAATATAACCCAAAAATTTGTACTTTCTTAGTTTTAGACTTAAAGTCGATTTTCTTCTAAATTGTATGTTAATTGGGTAAGCACTGTTCCGCTTAAACCGAAAATCATGAATTTTACTGATTTGAGCGAAAGTCAAATTATATTGCTTTTGCAGGATTAACAAATTAATATTACCGAAAAAGTTGCACTTTCTTAGGTTTAGACTCAAAGTCGATTTTCTTGTAAATTGCACTGTACCGCTTAAACCGAAAAACATGAATTTTACTGATTTGAGCGAAAGTCAAATTATATTGTTATTGCAGGATTAACAAATTAATATAACCGAAAAAATTGTACTTTCTTAGTTTTAGACTTAAAGTCGATTTTCTTCTAAATTGTATGTTAATTGGGTGAGCACTGTACCGCATAAGCCGAAAAACATCAATTTTACTGATTTGCGCGAAAGTAAAACTATAATGTTATTGCAGGATTAACAACTTAATATTACCGAAAAAGTTGCACTTTCTTAGGTTTAGACTCAAAGTCGATTTTCTTGTAAATTGTATGTAAATCACTTGAGCACTGTACCGCTTAAACCGAAAAACATTAATTTTACTGATTCGAGCGAAAGTCAGATTATATTGTTATTGCAGAATTAACATATTCATATAACCGAAAAATTGCACTTTCTTAGTTTTAGACTTAAAGTCGATTTTCTTGTAAATTGTATTTCAATTGCGTGAGCACTGTACCGCTTAAACCGAAAAACATGAATTTTACTGATTTGAGCGAAAGTCAAATTATATTGTTATTGCAGAATTAACATATTCATATAACCGAAAAATTGGACTTTCTTAGTTTTAGACTAAAAGTCGATTTTCCTGTAAATTGTATTTTAGTTGCCTGAGCACTGTACCGCTTAAGCCGAAAAACATGAATTTTACTGATTGGAGCGAAAGTCAAATATATTGTTATTGCAGGATTAAAAAAATAATATTACCGAAAAAGTTGCACTTTCTTAGGTTTAGACTCAAAGTCGATTTTCTTGTAAATTGTATGTCAATTGCGTGAGCACTGTACCGCTTAAACCGAAAAACATGAATTTTACTGATTTGAGCGAAAGTCAAATTATATTGTTATTGCAGAATTAACATATTCATATAACCGAAAAATTGGACTTTCTTAGGTTTAGACTCAAAGTCGATTTTCTTGTAAATTGTATGTCAATTGCGTGAGCACTGTACCGCTTAAACCGAAAAACATGAATTTTACTGATTTGAGCGAAAGTCAAATTATATTGTTATTGCAGAATTAACATATTCATATAACCGAAAAATTGTACTTTCTTAGTTTTAGACTTAGAGTCGATTTTCTTCTAAATTGTATTTTAGTTGCGTGAGCACTGTACCGCTTAAGCCGAAAAACATGAATTTTACTGATTGGAGCGAAAGTCAAATTATATTGTTATTAAAGGATTAACAAATTAATATTACCGAAAAAGTTGCAATTTCTTAGGGGTAGACCTAAAGTCGATTTTTTGTAAATTGTATGTCAATTGCGGCAGCACTGTACTGCTTAAGCCGAAAAACATCAATATTACTGATTTGCGCGAAAGTGAAATTATAATGTTATTGCAGGATTTACAAATTAATATTACCGAAAAATTGTACTTTCTTAGTTTTATACTTAAAGTCGATTTTCTTGTAAATTGTATGTCAATTGGGTAAGCACTGTTCCGCTTAAACCGAAAATCATGAATTTTACTGATTTGAGCGAAAGTCAAATTATATTGCTTTTGCAGGATTAACAAATTAATATTACCGAAAAAGTTGCACTTTCTTAGGTTTAGACTCAAAGTCGATTTTCTTGTAAATTGCACTGTACCGCTTAAACCGAAAAACATGAATTTTACTGATTTGAGCGAAAGTCAAATTATATTGTTATTGCAGGATTAACAAATTAATATAACCGAAAAAATTGTACTTTCTTAGTTTTAGACTTAAAGTCGATTTTCTTCTAAATTGTATGTTAATTGGGTGAGCACTGTTCCGCTTAAGCCGAAAATCATGAATTTTACTGATTTGAGCGAAAGTCAAATTATATTGCTTTTGCAGGATTAACAAATTAATATTACCGAAAGAGTTGCACTTTCTTAGGTTTAGACTCAAAGTCGATTTTCTTGTAAATTGCACTGTACCGCTTAAACCGAAAAACATGAATTTTACTGATTTGAGCGAAAGTCAAATTATATTGTTATTGCAGGATTAACAAATTAATATAACCGAAAAAATTGTACTTTCTTAGTTTTAGACTTAAAGTCGATTTTCTTCTAAATTGTATGTTAATTGGGTAAGCACTGTTCCGCTTAAACCGAAAATCATGAATTTTACTGATTTGAGCGAAAGTCAAATTATATTGCTTTTGCAGGATTAACAAATTAATATTACCGAAAAAATTGTACTTTCTTAGTTTTAGACTTAAAGTCGATTTTCTTGTAAATTGTATGTCAATTGCGTGAGCACTGTACCGCTTAAACCGAAAAACATGAATTTTACTGATTTGAGCGAAAGTCAAATTATATTGTTATTGCAGAATTAACATATTCATATAACCGAAAAATTGGACTTTCTTAGGTTTAGACTCAAAGTCGATTTTCTTGTAAATTGTATGTCAATTGCGTGAGCACTGTACCGCTTAAGCCGAAAATCATGAATTTTACTGATTTGAGCGAAAGTCAAATTATATTGCTTTTGCAGGATTAACAAATTAATATTACCGAAAAAGTTGCACTTTCTTAGGTTTAGACTCAAAGTCGATTTTCTTGTAAATTGCACTGTTCCGCTTAAACCGAAAATCATGAATTTTACTGATTTGAGCGAAAGTCAAATTATATTGCTTTTGCAGGATTAACAAATTAATATTACCGAAAAAGTTGCACTTTCTTAGGTTTAGACTCAAAGTCGATTTTCTTGTAAATTGCACTGTACCGCTTAAATCGAAAAACATGAATTTTACTGATTTGAGCGAAAGTCAAATTATATTGTTATTGCAGGATTAACAAATTAATATAACCGAAAAAATTGTACTTTCTTAGTTTTAGACTTAAAGTCGATTTTCTTGTAAATTGTATGTCAATTGCGTGAGCACTGTACCGCTTAAACCGAAAAACATGAATTTTACTGATTTGAGCGAAAGTCAAATTATATTGTTATTGCAGAATTAACATATTCATATAACCGAAAAATTGGACTTTCTTAGGTTTAGACTCAAAGTCGATTTTCTTGTAAATTGTATGTCAATTGCGTGAGCACTGTACCGCTTAAGCCGAAAAACATGAATTTTACTGATTTGAGCGAAAGTCAAATTATATTGTTATTGCAGAATTGACATATTCATATAACCGAAAATTTTCACTTTCTCAGTTTTAGACTTAAAGTCGATTTTCTTGTAAATTGTATTTTAGTTGCGTGAGCACTGTACCGCTTAAGCCGAAAAACATGAATTTTACTGATTGGAGCGAAAGTCAAATTATATTGTTATTGCAGGATTAACAAATTAATATAACCGAAAAAATTGTACTTTCTTAGTTTTAGACTTAAAGTCGATTTTCTTCTAAATTGTATGTTAATTGGGTAAGCACTGTTCCGCTTAAACCGAAAATCATGAATTTTACTGATTTGAGCGAAAGTCAAATTATATTGCTTTTGCAGGATTAACAAATTAATATTACCGAAAAAGTTGCACTTTCTTAGGTTTAGACTCAAAGTCGATTTTCTTGTAAATTGCACTGTACCGCTTAAACCGAAAAACATGAATTTTACTGATTTGAGCGAAAGTCAAATTATATTGTTATTGCAGGATTAACAAATTAATATAACCGAAAAAATTGTACTTTCTTAGTTTTAGACTTAAAGTCGATTTTCTTCTAAATTGTATGTTAATTGGGTGAGCACTGTTCCGCTTAAGCCGAAAATCATGAATTTTACTGATTTGAGCGAAAGTCAAATTATATTGCTTTTGCAGGATTAACAAATTAATATTACCGAAAAAGTTGCACTTTCTTAGGTTTAGACTCAAAGTCGATTTTCTTGTAAATTGTATGTCAATTGCGTGAGCACTGTACCGCTTAAACCGAAAATTATTAATTTTACTGATTCGAGCGAAAGTCAGATTATATTGTTATTGCAGAATTAACATATTCATATAACCGAAAAATTGCACTTTCTTAGTTTTAGACTTAAAGTCGATTTTCTTGTAAATTGTATTTCAATTGCGTGAGCACTGTACCGCTTAAACCGAAAAACATGAATTTTACTGATTTGAGCGAAAGTCAAATTATATTGTTATTGCAGAATTAACATATTCATATAACCGAAAAATTGGACTTTCTTAGTTTTAGACTAAAAGTCGATTTTCCTGTAAATTGTATTTTAGTTGCCTGAGCACTGTACCGCTTAAGCCGAAAAACATGAATTTTACTGATTGGAGCGAAAGTCAAATATATTGTTATTGCAGGATTAAAAAAATAATATTACCGAAAAAGTTGCACTTTCTTAGGTTTAGACTCAAAGTCGATTTTCTTGTAAATTGTATGTCAATTGCGTGAGCACTGTACCGCTTAAACCGAAAAACATGAATTTTACTGATTTGAGCGAAAGTCAAATTATATTGTTATTGCAGAATTAACATTTTCATATAACCGAAAAATTGGACTTTCTTAGGTTTAGACTCAAAGTCGATTTTCTTGTAAATTGTATGTCAATTGCGTGAGCACTGTACCGCTTAAACCGAAAAACATGAATTTTACTGATTTGAGCGAAAGTCAAATTATATTGTTATTGCAGAATTAACATATTCATATAACCGAAAAATTGTACTTTCTTAGTTTTAGACTTAGAGTCGATTTTCTTCTAAATTGTATTTTAGTTGCGTGAGCACTGTACCGCTTAAGCCGAAAAACATGAATTTTACTGATTGGAGCGAAAGTCAAATTATATTGTTATTGCAGGATTAACAAATTAATATTACCGAAAAAGTTGCACTTTCTTAGGTTTAGACTCAAAGTCAACAAATTAATATTACCGAAAAATTGGACTTTCTTAGTTTTAGACTTAAAGTCGATTTTCTTGTAAATTGTATTTCAGTTGCGTGAGCACTGTACCGCTTAAGCCGAAAAACATGAATTTTACTGATTGGAGCGAAAGTCAAATTATATTGTTATTGCAGGATTAACAAATTAATATTACCGAAAAATTGGACTTTCTTAGTTTTAGACTTAAAGTCGATTTTCTTGTAAATTGTATTTCAGTTGCGTGAGCACTGTACCGCTTAAACCGAAAAACATGAATTTTACTGATTGGAGCGAAAGTCAAATTATATTGTTATTGCAGGATTAACAAATTAATATTACCGAAAAATTGGACTTTCTTAGGTTTAGACTCAAAGTCGATTTTCTTGTAAATTGTATTTCAGTTGCGTGAGCACTGTACCGCTTAAGCCGAAAAACATGAATTTTACTGATTGGAGCGAAAGTCAAATTATATTGTTATTGCAGGAATAACAAATTAATATTACCGAAAAATTGGACTTTCTTAGTTTTAGACTTAAAGTCGATTTTCTTGTAAATTGTATTTCAGTTGCGTGAGCACTGTACCGCTTAAACCGAAAAACATTAATTTTACTGATTGGAGCGAAAGTCAAATTATATTGTTATTAAAGGATTAACAAATTAATATTACCGAAAAAGTTGCAATTTCTTAGGGGTAGACCTAAAGTCGATTTTTTGTAAATTGTATGTCAATTGCGGCAGCACTGTACTGCTTAAGCCGAAAAACATCAATATTACTGATTTGCGCGAAAGTGAAATTATAATGTTATTGCAGGATTTACAAATTAATATTACCGAAAAATTGTACTTTCTTAGTTTTATACTTAAAGTCGATTTTCTTGTAAATTGTATGTCAATTGGGTAAGCACTGTTCCGCTTAAACCGAAAATCATGAATTTTACTGATTTGAGCGAAAGTCAAATTATATTGCTTTTGCAGGATTAACAAATTAATATTACCGAAAAAGTTGCACTTTCTTAGGTTTAGACTCAAAGTCGATTTTCTTGTAAATTGCACTGTACCGCTTAAACCGAAAAACATGAATTTTACTGATTTGAGCGAAAGTCAAATTATATTGTTATTGCAGGATTAACAAATTAATATAACCGAAAAAATTGTACTTTCTTAGTTTTAGACTTAAAGTCGATTTTCTTCTAAATTGTATGTTAATTGGGTGAGCACTGTTCCGCTTAAGCCGAAAATCATGAATTTTACTGATTTGAGCGAAAGTCAAATTATATTGCTTTTGCAGGATTAACAAATTAATATTACCGAAAGAGTTGCACTTTCTTAGGTTTAGACTCAAAGTCGATTTTCTTGTAAATTGCACTGTACCGCTTAAACCGAAAAACATGAATTTTACTGATTTGAGCGAAAGTCAAATTATATTGTTATTGCAGGATTAACAAATTAATATAACCGAAAAAATTGTACTTTCTTAGTTTTAGACTTAAAGTCGATTTTCTTCTAAATTGTATGTTAATTGGGTAAGCACTGTTCCGCTTAAACCGAAAATCATGAATTTTACTGATTTGAGCGAAAGTCAAATTATATTGCTTTTGCAGGATTAACAAATTAATATTACCGAAAAAGTTGCACTTTCTTAGGTTTAGACTCAAAGTCGATTTTCTTGTAAATTGTATGTCAATTGCGTGAGCAGTGTACCGCTTAAACCGAAAAACATGAATTTTACTGATTTGAGCGAAAGTCAAATTATATTGTTATTGCAGAATTAACATATTCATATAACCGAAAAATTGGACTTTCTTAGGTTTAGACTCAAAGTCGATTTTCTTGTAAATTGTATGTCAATTGCGTGAGCACTGTACCGCTTAAGCCGAAAAACATGAATTTTACTGATTTGAGCGAAAGTCAAATTATATTGTTATTGCAGAATTGACATATTCATATAACCGAAAATTTTCACTTTCTTAGTTTTAGACTTAAAGTCGATTTTCTTGTAAATTGTATTTTAGTTGCGTGAGCACTGTACCGCTTAAGCCGAAAAACATGAATTTTACTGATTGGAGCGAAAGTCAAATTATATTGTTATTGCAGGATTAACAAATTAATATAACCGAAAAAATTGTACTTTCTTAGTTTTAGACTTAAAGTCGATTTTCTTCTAAATTGTATGTTAATTGGGTAAGCACTGTTCCGCTTAAACCGAAAATCATGAATTTTACTGATTTGAGCGAAAGTCAAATTATATTGCTTTTGCAGGATTAACAAATTAATATTACCGAAAAAGTTGCACTTTCTTAGGTTTAGACTCAAAGTCGATTTTCTTGTAAATTGCACTGTACCGCTTAAACCGAAAAACATGAATTTTACTGATTTGAGCGAAAGTCAAATTATATTGTTATTGCAGGATTAACAAATTAATATAACCGAAAAAATTGTACTTTCTTAGTTTTAGACTTAAAGTCGATTTTCTTCTAAATTGTATGTTAATTGGGTGAGCACTGTTCCGCTTAAGCCGAAAATCATGAATTTTACTGATTTGAGCGAAAGTCAAATTATATTGCTTTTGCAGGATTAACAAATTAATATTACCGAAAAAGTTGCACTTTCTTAGGTTTAGACTCAAAGTCGATTTTCTTGTAAATTGTATGTCAATTGCGTGAGCACTGTACCGCTTAAACCGAAAATTATTAATTTTACTGATTCGAGCGAAAGTCAGATTATATTGTTATTGCAGAATTAACATATTCATATAACCGAAAAATTGCACTTTCTTAGTTTTAGACTTAAAGTCGATTTTCTTGTAAATTGTATTTCAATTGCGTGAGCACTGTACCGCTTAAACCGAAAAACATGAATTTTACTGATTTGAGCGAAAGTCAAATTATATTGTTATTGCAGAATTAACATATTCATATAACCGAAAAATTGGACTTTCTTAGTTTTAGACTAAAAGTCGATTTTCCTGTAAATTGTATTTTAGTTGCCTGAGCACTGTACCGCTTAAGCCGAAAAACATGAATTTTACTGATTGGAGCGAAAGTCAAATATATTGTTATTGCAGGATTAAAAAAATAATATTACCGAAAAAGTTGCACTTTCTTAGGTTTAGACTCAAAGTCGATTTTCTTGTAAATTGTATGTCAATTGCGTGAGCACTGTACCGCTTAAACCGAAAAACATGAATTTTACTGATTTGAGCGAAAGTCAAATTATATTGTTATTGCAGAATTAACATTTTCATATAACCGAAAAATTGGACTTTCTTAGGTTTAGACTCAAAGTCGATTTTCTTGTAAATTGTATGTCAATTGCGTGAGCACTGTACCGCTTAAACCGAAAAACATGAATTTTACTGATTTGAGCGAAAGTCAAATTATATTGTTATTGCAGAATTAACATATTCATATAACCGAAAAATTGTACTTTCTTAGTTTTAGACTTAGAGTCGATTTTCTTCTAAATTGTATTTTAGTTGCGTGAGCACTGTACCGCTTAAGCCGAAAAACATGAATTTTACTGATTGGAGCGAAAGTCAAATTATATTGTTATTGCAGGATTAACAAATTAATATTACCGAAAAAGTTGCACTTTCTTAGGTTTAGACTCAAAGTCAACAAATTAATATTACCGAAAAATTGGACTTTCTTAGTTTTAGACTTAAAGTCGATTTTCTTGTAAATTGTATTTCAGTTGCGTGAGCACTGTACCGCTTAAGCCGAAAAACATGAATTTTACTGATTGGAGCGAAAGTCAAATTATATTGTTATTGCAGGATTAACAAATTAATATTACCGAAAAATTGGACTTTCTTAGTTTTAGACTTAAAGTCGATTTTCTTGTAAATTGTATTTCAGTTGCGTGAGCACTGTACCGCTTAAACCGAAAAACATTAATTTTACTGATTGGAGCGAAAGTCAAATTATATTGTTATTAAAGGATTAACAAATTAATATTACCGAAAAAGTTGCAATTTCTTAGGGGTAGACCTAAAGTCGATTTTTTGTAAATTGTATGTCAATTGCGGCAGCACTGTACTGCTTAAGCCGAAAAACATCAATATTACTGATTTGCGCGAAAGTGAAATTATAATGTTATTGCAGAATTTACATATTCATATAACCGAGAAAATTTTTCTTTCTTAGGTTTAGACTTAAAGTCGATTTTCTTGTAAATTGTATGTCAATTGCGGCAGCACTGCACTGCTTAAGCCGAAAAACATGAATTTTACTGATTTGAGCGAAAGTCAAATTATATTGTTATTGCAGAATTGACATATTCATATAACCGAAAATTTTCACTTTCTTAGTTTTAGACTTAAAGTCGATTTTCTTGTAAATTGTATTTCAGTTGCGTGAGCACTGTACCGCTTAAGCCGAAAAACATGAATTTTACTGATTGGAGCGAAAGTCAAATTATATTGTTATTGCAGGATTAACAAATTAATATTACCGAAAAAGTTGCACTTTCTTAGGTTTAGACTCAAAGTCGATTTTCTTGTAAATTGTATGTCAATTGCGTGAGCACTGTACCGCTTAAACCGAAAAACATAAATTTTACTGATTTGAGCGAAAGTCAAATTATATTGTTATTGCAGGATTAACAAATTAATATTACCGAAAAATTGTACTTTCTTAGTTTTATACTTAAAGTCGATTTTCTTGTAAATTGTATGTCAATTGCGTGAGCACTGTACTGCTTAAGCCGAAAAACATGAATTTTACTGATTTGAGCGAAAGTCAAATTATATTGTTATTGCAGAATTGACATATTCATATAACCGAAAATTTTCACTTTCTTAGTTTTAGACTTAAAGTCGATTTTCTTGTAAATTGTATTTTAGTTGCGTGAGCACTGTACCGCTTAAGCCGAAAAACATGAATTTTACTGATTGGAGCGAAAGTCAAATTATATTGTTATTGCAGGATTAACAAATTAATATAACCGAAAAAATTGTACTTTCTTAGTTTTAGACTTAAAGTCGATTTTCTTCTAAATTGTATGTTAATTGGGTAAGCACTGTTCCGCTTAAACCGAAAATCATGAATTTTACTGATTTGAGCGAAAGTCAAATTATATTGCTTTTGCAGGATTAACAAATTAATATTACCGAAAAAGTTGCACGTTCTTAGGTTTAGACTCAAAGTCGATTTTCTTGTAAATTGTATGTCAATTGCGTGAGCACTGTACCGCTTAAACCGAAAAACATGAATCTTACTGATTTGAGCGAAAGTCAGATTATATTGTTATTGCAGAATTAACATATTCATATAACCGAAAAATTGCACTTTCTTAGTTTTAGACTTAAAGTCGATTTTTTTGTAAATTGTATTTCAATTGCGTGAGCACTGTACCGCTTAAACCGAAAAACATGAATTTTACTGATTTGAGCGAAAGTCAAATAATATTGTTATTGCAGAATTAACATATTCATATAACCGAAAAATTGGACTTTCTTAGTTTTAGACTTAAAGTCGATTTTCTTCTAAATTGTATTTTAGTTGCGTGAGCACTGTACCGCTTAAGCCGAAAAACATGAATTTTACTGATTGGAGCGAAAGTCAAATTATATTGTTATTGCAGGATTAACAAATTAATATTACCGAAAAAGTTGCACTTTCTTAGGTTTAGACTCAAAGTCGATTTTCTTGTAAATTGTATGTCAATTGCGTGAGCACTGTACCGCTTAAACCGAAAAACATGAATTTTACTGATTTGAGCGAAAGTCAAATTATATTGTTATTGCAGAATTAACATATTCATATAACCGAAAAATTGGACTTTCTTAGTTTTAGACTTAAAGTCGATTTTCTTGTAAATTGTATTTCAGTTGCGTGAGCACTGTACCGCTTAAGCCGAAAAACATGAATTTTACTGATTGGAGCGAAAGTCAAATTATATTGTTATTGCAGGATTAACAAATTAATATTACCGAAAAATTGGACTTTCTTAGTTTTAGACTTAAAGTCGATTTTCTTGTAAATTGTATTTCAGTTGCGTGAGCACTCTACCGCTTAAGCCGAAAAACATGAATTTTACTGATTGGAGCGAAAGTCAAATTATATTGTTATTGCAGAATTAACATATTTATATAACCGAAAAATTGGACTTTCTTAGGTTTAGACTCAAAGTCGATTTTCTTGTAAATTGTATGTCAATTGCGTGAGCACTGTACCGCTTAAACCGAAAAACATGAATTTTACTGATTTGAGCGAAAGTCAAATTATATTGTTATTGCAGAATTAACATATTCATATAACCGAAAAATTGTACTTTCTTAGTTTTAGACTTAGAGTCGATTTTCTTCTAAATTGTATTTTAGTTGCGTGAGCACTGTACCGCTTAAGCCGAAAAACATGAATTTTACTGATTGGAGCGAAAGTCAAATTATATTGTTATTGCAGGATTAACAAATTAATATTACCGAAAAAGTTGCACTTTCTTAGGTTTAGACTCAAAGTCAACAAATTAATATTACCGAAAAATTGGACTTTCTTAGTTTTAGACTTAAAGTCGATTTTCTTGTAAATTGTATTTCAGTTGCGTGAGCACTGTACCGCTTAAGCCGAAAAACATGAATTTTACTGATTGGAGCGAAAGTCAAATTATATTGTTATTGCAGGATTAACAAATTAATATTACCGAAAAATTGGACTTTCTTAGTTTTAGACTTAAAGTCGATTTTCTTGTAAATTGTATTTCAGTTGCGTGAGCACTGTACCGCTTAAACCGAAAAACATTAATTTTACTGATTGGAGCGAAGGTCAAATTATATTGTTATTAAAGGATTAACAAATTAATATTACCGAAAAGGTTGCAATTTCTTAGGGGTAGACCTAAAGTCGATTTTTTGTAAATTGTATGTCAATTGCGGCAGCACTGTACTGCTTAAGCCGAAAAACATCAATATTACTGATTTGCGCGAAAGTGAAATTATAATGTTATTGCAGAATTTACATATTCATATAACCGAGAAAATTTTTCTTTCTTAGGTTTAGACTTAAAGTCGATTTTCTTGTAAATTGTATGTCAATTGCGGCAGCACTGCATTGCTTAAGCCGAAAAACATGAATTTTACTGATTTGAGCGAAAGTAAAATTATAATGTTATTGCAGAATTTACATATTCATATAACCGAGAAAATTGTACTTTCTTAGTTTTAGACTTAAAGTCGATTTTCTTGTAAATTGCATGTCAATTGCGTGAGCACTGTACTGCTTAAGCCGAAAAACATGAGTTTTACTGATTTGAGCGAAAGTCAAATTATATTGTTATTGCAGAATTGACATATTCATATAACCGAAAATTTTCACTTTCTTAGTTTTAGACTTAAAGTCGATTTTCTTGTAAATTGTATTTCAGTTGCGTGAGCACTGTACCGCATAAGCCGAAAAACATGAATTTTACTGATTGGAGCGAAAGTCAAATTATATTGTTATTGCAGGATTAACAAATTAATATTACCGAAAAAGTTGCACTTTCTTAGGTTTAGACTCAAAGTCGATTTTCTTGTAAATTGTATGTCAATTGCGTGAGCACTGTACCGCTTAAACCGAAAAACATAAATTTTACTGATTTGAGCGAAAGTCAAATTATATTGTTATTGCAGGATTAACAAATTAATATTACCGAAAAATTGTACTTTCTTAGTTTTATACTTAAAGTCGATTTTCTTGTAAATTGTATGTCAATTGCGTGAGCACTGTACTGCTTAAGCCGAAAAACATGAATTTTACTGATTTGAGCGAAAGTCAAATTATATTGTTATTGCAGAATTGACATATTCATATAACCGAAAATTTTCACTTTCTTAGTTTTAGACTTAAAGTCGATTTTCTTGTAAATTGTATTTTAGTTGCGTGAGCACTGTACCGCTTAAGCCGAAAAACATGAATTTTACTGATTGGAGCGAAAGTCAAATTATATTGTTATTGCAGGATTAACAAATTAATATAACCGAAAAAATTGTACTTTCTTAGTTTTAGACTTAAAGTCGATTTTCTTCTAAATTGTATGTTAATTGGGTAAGCACTGTTCCGCTTAAACCGAAAATCATGAATTTTACTGATTTGAGCGAAAGTCAAATTATATTGCTTTTGCAGGATTAACAAATTAATATTACCGAAAAATTGGACTTTCTTAGTTTTAGACTTAAAGTCGATTTTCTTGTAAATTGTATTTCAGTTGCGTGAGCACTGTACCGCTTAAGCCGAAAAACATGAATTTTACTGATTGGAGCGAAAGTCAAATTATATTGTTATTGCAGGATTAACAAATTAATATTACCGAAAAATTGGACTTTCTTAGTTTTAGACTTAAAGTCGATTTTCTTGTAAATTGTATTTCAGTTGCGTGAGCACTGTACCGCTTAAACCGAAAAACATTAATTTTACTGATTGGAGCGAAGGTCAAATTATATTGTTATTAAAGGATTAACAAATTAATATTACCGAAAAGGTTGCAATTTCTTAGGGGTAGACCTAAAGTCGATTTTTTGTAAATTGTATGTCAATTGCGGCAGCACTGTACTGCTTAAGCCGAAAAACATCAATATTACTGATTTGCGCGAAAGTGAAATTATAATGTTATTGCAGAATTTACATATTCATATAACCGAGAAAATTTTTCTTTCTTAGGTTTAGACTTAAAGTCGATTTTCTTGTAAATTGTATGTCAATTGCGGCAGCACTGCATTGCTTAAGCCGAAAAACATGAATTTTACTGATTTGAGCGAAAGTAAAATTATAATGTTATTGCAGAATTTACATATTCATATAACCGAGAAAATTGTACTTTCTTAGTTTTAGACTTAAAGTCGATTTTCTTGTAAATTGCATGTCAATTGCGTGAGCACTGTACTGCTTAAGCCGAAAAACATGAGTTTTACTGATTTGAGCGAAAGTCAAATTATATTGTTATTGCAGAATTGACATATTCATATAACCGAAAATTTTCACTTTCTTAGTTTTAGACTTAAAGTCGATTTTCTTGTAAATTGTATTTCAGTTGCGTGAGCACTGTACCGCATAAGCCGAAAAACATGAATTTTACTGATTGGAGCGAAAGTCAAATTATATTGTTATTGCAGGATTAACAAATTAATATTACCGAAAAAGTTGCACTTTCTTAGGTTTAGACTCAAAGTCGATTTTCTTGTAAATTGTATGTCAATTGCGTGAGCACTGTACCGCTTAAACCGAAAAACATAAATTTTACTGATTTGAGCGAAAGTCAAATTATATTGTTATTGCAGGATTAACAAATTAATATTACCGAAAAATTGTACTTTCTTAGTTTTATACTTAAAGTCGATTTTCTTGTAAATTGTATGTCAATTGCGTGAGCACTGTACTGCTTAAGCCGAAAAACATGAATTTTACTGATTTGAGCGAAAGTCAAATTATATTGTTATTGCAGAATTGACATATTCATATAACCGAAAATTTTCACTTTCTTAGTTTTAGACTTAAAGTCGATTTTCTTGTAAATTGTATTTTAGTTGCGTGAGCACTGTACCGCTTAAGCCGAAAAACATGAATTTTACTGATTGGAGCGAAAGTCAAATTATATTGTTATTGCAGGATTAACAAATTAATATTACCGAAAAATTGGACTTTCTTAGTTTTAGACTTAAAGTCGATTTTCTTGTAAATTGTATTTCAGTTGCGTGAGCACTGTACCGCTTAAACCGAAAAACATTAATTTTACTGATTGGAGCGAAGGTCAAATTATATTGTTATTAAAGGATTAACAAATTAATATTACCGAAAAGGTTGCAATTTCTTAGGGGTAGACCTAAAGTCGATTTTTTGTAAATTGTATGTCAATTGCGGCAGCACTGTACTGCTTAAGCCGAAAAACATCAATATTACTGATTTGCGCGAAAGTGAAATTATAATGTTATTGCAGAATTTACATATTCATATAACCGAGAAAATTTTTCTTTCTTAGGTTTAGACTTAAAGTCGATTTTCTTGTAAATTGTATGTCAATTGCGGCAGCACTGCATTGCTTAAGCCGAAAAACATGAATTTTACTGATTTGAGCGAAAGTAAAATTATAATGTTATTGCAGAATTTACATATTCATATAACCGAGAAAATTGTACTTTCTTAGTTTTAGACTTAAAGTCGATTTTCTTGTAAATTGCATGTCAATTGCGTGAGCACTGTACTGCTTAAGCCGAAAAACATGAGTTTTACTGATTTGAGCGAAAGTCAAATTATATTGTTATTGCAGAATTGACATATTCATATAACCGAAAATTTTCACTTTCTTAGTTTTAGACTTAAAGTCGATTTTCTTGTAAATTGTATTTCAGTTGCGTGAGCACTGTACCGCATAAGCCGAAAAACATGAATTTTACTGATTGGAGCGAAAGTCAAATTATATTGTTATTGCAGGATTAACAAATTAATATTACCGAAAAAGTTGCACTTTCTTAGGTTTAGACTCAAAGTCGATTTTCTTGTAAATTGTATGTCAATTGCGTGAGCACTGTACCGCTTAAACCGAAAAACATAAATTTTACTGATTTGAGCGAAAGTCAAATTATATTGTTATTGCAGGATTAACAAATTAATATTACCGAAAAATTGTACTTTCTTAGTTTTATACTTAAAGTCGATTTTCTTGTAAATTGTATGTCAATTGCGTGAGCACTGTACTGCTTAAGCCGAAAAACATGAATTTTACTGATTTGAGCGAAAGTCAAATTATATTGTTATTGCAGAATTGACATATTCATATAACCGAAAATTTTCACTTTCTTAGTTTTAGACTTAAAGTCGATTTTCTTGTAAATTGTATTTTAGTTGCGTGAGCACTGTACCGCTTAAGCCGAAAAACATGAATTTTACTGATTGGAGCGAAAGTCAAATTATATTGTTATTGCAGGATTAACAAATTAATATAACCGAAAAAATTGTACTTTCTTAGTTTTAGACTTAAAGTCGATTTTCTTCTAAATTGTATGTTAATTGGGTAAGCACTGTTCCGCTTAAACCGAAAATCATGAATTTTACTGATTTGAGCGAAAGTCAAATTATATTGCTTTTGCAGGATTAACAAATTAATATTACCGAAAAAGTTGCACTTTCTTAGGTTTAGACTCAAAGTCGATTTTCTTGTAAATTGTATGTCAATTGCGTGAGCACTGTACCGCTTAAACCGAAAAACATGAATCTTACTGATTTGAGCGAAAGTCAGATTATATTGTTATTGCAGAATTAACATATTCATATAACCGAAAAATTGCACTTTCTTAGTTTTAGACTTAAAGTCGATTTTTTTGTAAATTGTATTTCAATTGCGTGAGCACTGTACCGCTTAAACCGAAAAACATGAATTTTACTGATTTGAGCGAAAGTCAAATTATATTGTTATTGCAGAATTAACATATTCATATAACCGAAAAATTGGACTTTCTTAGTTTTAGACTTAAAGTCGATTTTCTTCTAAATTGTATTTTAGTTGCGTGAGCACTGTACCGCTTAAGCCGAAAAACATGAATTTTACTGATTGGAGCGAAAGTCAAATTATATTGTTATTGCAGGATTAACAAATTAATATTACCGAAAAAGTTGCACTTTCTTAGGTTTAGACTCAAAGTCGATTTTCTTGTAAATTGTATGTCAATTGCGTGAGCACTGTACCGCTTAAACCGAAAAACATGAATTTTACTGATTTGAGCGAAAGTCAAATTATATTGTTATTGCAGAATTAACATATTCATATAACCGAAAAATTGGACTTTCTTAGTTTTAGACTTAAAGTCGATTTTCTTGTAAATTGTATTTCAGTTGCGTGAGCACTGTACCGCTTAAGCCGAAAAACATGAATTTTACTGATTGGAGCGAAAGTCAAATTATATTGTTATTGCAGGATTAACAAATTAATATTACCGAAAAATTGGACTTTCTTAGTTTTAGACTTAAAGTCGATTTTCTTGTAAATTGTATTTCAGTTGCGTGAGCACTGTACCGCTTAAGCCGAAAAACATGAATTTTACTGATTGGAGCGAAAGTCAAATTATATTGTTATTGCAGGATTAACAAATTAATATTACCGAAAAAGTTGCACTTTCTTAGGTTTAGACTTAAAGTCGATTTTCTTGTAAATTGTATTTCAATTGCGTGAGCACTGTACCGCTTAAACCGAAAAACATGAATTTTACTGATTTCAGCGAAAGTCAAATTACATTGTTATTGCAGAATTAACATATTCATATAACCGAAAAATTGGACTTTCTTACTTTTAGACTTAAAGTCGATTTTCTTGTAAATTGTATTTCAGTTGCGTGAGCACTGTACAGCTTAAGCCGAAAAACATGAATTTTACTGATTTGAGCGAAAGTCAGATTATATTGTTATTGCAGAATTAACATATTCATATAACCAAAAAATTGCACTTTCTTAGTTTTAGACTTAAAGTCGATTTTCTTGTAAATTGTATTTCAATTGCGTGAGCACTGTACCGCTTAAACCGAAAAACATGAATTTTACTGATTTGAGCGAAAGTCAAATTCTATTGTTATTGCATAATTAACATATTCATATAACCGAAAAATTGGACTTTCTTAGTTTTAGATTTGAAGTCGATTTTCTTGTAAATTGTATTTCAGTTGCGTGAGCACTGTACCGCTTAAGCTGAAAAACATGAATTTTACTGATTGGAGCGAAAGTCAAATTATATTGTTATTGCAGGATTAACAAATTAATATTACCGAAAAAGTTGCACTTTCTTAGGTTTAGACTCAAAGTCGATTTTCTTGTAAATTGTATGTCAATTGCGTGAGCACTGTACTGCTTAAGCCGAAAAACATGAATTTTACTGATTTGAGCGAAAGTCAAATTATATTGTTATTGCAGAATTGACATATTCATATAACCGAAAATTTTCACTTTCTTAGTTTTAGACTTAAAGTCGATTTTCTTGTAAATTGTATTTTAGTTGCGTGAGCACTGTACCGCTTAAGCCGAAAAACATGAATTTTACTGATTGGAGCGAAAGTCAAATTATATTGTTATTGCAGGATTAACAAATTAATATAACCGAAAAAATTGTACTTTCTTAGTTTTAGACTTAAAGTCGATTTTCTTCTAAATTGTATGTTAATTGGGTAAGCACTGTTCCGCTTAAACCGAAAATCATGAATTTTACTGATTTGAGCGAAAGTCAAATTATATTGCTTTTGCAGGATTAACAAATTAATATTACCGAAAAAGTTGCACTTTCTTAGGTTTAGACTCAAAGTCGATTTTCTTGTAAATTGTATGTCAATTGCGTGAGCACTGTACCGCTTAAACCGAAAAACATGAATCTTACTGATTTGAGCGAAAGTCAGATTATATTGTTATTGCAGAATTAACATATTCATATAACCGAAAAATTGCACTTTCTTAGTTTTAGACTTAAAGTCGATTTTTTTGTAAATTGTATTTCAATTGCGTGAGCACTGTACCGCTTAAACCGAAAAACATGAATTTTACTGATTTGAGCGAAAGTCAAATTATATTGTTATTGCAGAATTAACATATTCATATAACCGAAAAATTGGACTTTCTTAGTTTTAGACTTAAAGTCGATTTTCTTCTAAATTGTATTTTAGTTGCGTGAGCACTGTACCGCTTAAGCCGAAAAACATGAATTTTACTGATTGGAGCGAAAGTCAAATTATATTGTTATTGCAGGATTAACAAATTAATATTACCGAAAAAGTTGCACTTTCTTAGGTTTAGACTCAAAGTCGATTTTCTTGTAAATTGTATGTCAATTGCGTGAGCACTGTACCGCTTAAACCGAAAAACATGAATTTTACTGATTTGAGCGAAAGTCAAATTATATTGTTATTGCAGAATTAACATATTCATATAACCGAAAAATTGGACTTTCTTAGTTTTAGACTTAAAGTCGATTTTCTTGTAAATTGTATTTCAGTTGCGTGAGCACTGTACCGCTTAAGCCGAAAAACATGAATTTTACTGATTGGAGCGAAAGTCAAATTATATTGTTATTGCAGGATTAACAAATTAATATCACCGAAAAATTGGACTTTCTTAGTTTTAGACTTAAAGTCGATTTTCTTGTAAATTGTATTTCAGTTGCGTGAGCACTGTACCGCTTAAGCCGAAAAACATGAATTTTACTGATTGGAGCGAAAGTCAAATTATATTGTTATTGCAGAATTAACATATTTATATAACCGAAAAATTGGACTTTCTTAGGTTTAGACTCAAAGTCGATTTTCTTGTAAATTGTATGTCAATTGCGTGAGCACTGTACCGCTTAAACCGAAAAACATGAATTTTACTGATTTGAGCGAAAGTCAAATTATATTGTTATTGCAGAATTAACATATTCATATAACCGAAAAATTGTACTTTCTTAGTTTTAGACTTAGAGTCGATTTTCTTCTAAATTGTATTTTAGTTGCGTGAGCACTGTACCGCTTAAGCCGAAAAACATGAATTTTACTGATTGGAGCGAAAGTCAAATTATATTGTTATTGCAGGATTAACAAATTAATATTACCGAAAAAGTTGCACTTTCTTAGGTTTAGACTCAAAGTCAACAAATTAATATTACCGAAAAATTGGACTTTCTTAGTTTTAGACTTAAAGTCGATTTTCTTGTAAATTGTATTTCAGTTGCGTGAGCACTGTACCGCTTAAGCCGAAAAACATGAATTTTACTGATTGGAGCGAAAGTCAAATTATATTGTTATTGCAGGATTAACAAATTAATATTACCGAAAAATTGGACTTTCTTAGTTTTAGACTTAAAGTCGATTTTCTTGTAAATTGTATTTCAGTTGCGTGAGCACTGTACCGCTTAAACCGAAAAACATTAATTTTACTGATTGGAGCGAAGGTCAAATTATATTGTTATTAAAGGATTAACAAATTAATATTACCGAAAAGGTTGCAATTTCTTAGGGGTAGACCTAAAGTCGATTTTTTGTAAATTGTATGTCAATTGCGGCAGCACTGTACTGCTTAAGCCGAAAAACATCAATATTACTGATTTGCGCGAAAGTGAAATTATAATGTTATTGCAGAATTTACATATTCATATAACCGAGAAAATTTTTCTTTCTTAGGTTTAGACTTAAAGTCGATTTTCTTGTAAATTGTATGTCAATTGCGGCAGCACTGCACTGCTTAAGCCGAAAAACATGAATTTTACTGATTTGAGCGAAAGTAAAATTATAATGTTATTGCAGAATTTACATATTCATATAACCGAGAAAATTGTACTTTCTTAGTTTTAGACTTAAAGTCGATTTTCTTGTAAATCGCATGTCAATTGCGTGAGCACTGTACTGCTTAAACCGAAAAACATGAGTTTTACTGATTTGAGCGAAAGTCAAATTATATTGTTATTGCAGAATTGACATATTCATATAACCGAAAATTTTGACTTTCTTAGTTTTAGACTTAAAGTCGATTTTCTTGTAAATTGTATTTCAGTTGCGTGAGCACTGTACCGCTTAAGCCGAATAACATGAATTTTACTGATTTGAGCGAAAGTCAAATTATATTGCTTTTGCAGGATTAACAAATTAATATTACCGAAAAAGTTGCACTTTCTTAGGTTTAGACTCAAAGTCGATTTTCTTGTAAATTGTATTTCAATTGCGTGAGCACTGTACCGCTTAAACCGAATAACATGAATTTTACTGATTTGAGCGAAAGTCAAATTATATTGCTTTTGCAGGATTAACAAATTAATATTACCGAAAAATTGTACTTTCTTAGTTTTATACTTAAAGTCGATTTTCTTGTAAATTGTATGTCAATTGCGTGAGCACTGTACTGCTTAAGCCGAAAAACATGAATTTTACTGATTTGAGCGAAAGTCAAATTATATTGTTATTGCAGAATTGACATATTCATATAACCGAAAATTTTCACTTTCTTAGTTTTAGACTTAAAGTCGATTTTCTTGTAAATTGTATTTTAGTTGCGTGAGCACTGTACCGCTTAAGCCGAAAAACATGAATTTTACTGATTGGAGCGAAAGTCAAATTATATTGTTATTGCAGGATTAACAAATTAATATAACCGAAAAAATTGTACTTTCTTAGTTTTAGACTTAAAGTCGATTTTCTTCTAAATTGTATGTTAATTGGGTAAGCACTGTTCCGCTTAAACCGAAAATCATGAATTTTACTGATTTGAGCGAAAGTCAAATTATATTGCTTTTGCAGGATTAACAAATTAATATTACCGAAAAAGTTGCACTTTCTTAGGATTAGACTCAAAGTCGATTTTCTTGTAAATTGTATGTCAATTGCGTGAGCACTGTACCGCTTAAACCGAAAAACATGAATCTTACTGATTTGAGCGAAAGTCAGATTATATTGTTATTGCAGAATTAACATATTCATATAACCGAAAAATTGCACTTTCTTAGTTTTAGACTTAAAGTCGATTTTTTTGTAAATTGTATTTCAATTGCGTGAGCACTGTACCGCTTAAACCGAAAAACATGAATTTTACTGATTTGAGCGAAAGTCAAATTATATTGTTATTGCAGAATTAACATATTCATATAACCGAAAAATTGGACTTTCTTAGTTTTAGACTTAAAGTCGATTTTCTTCTAAATTGTATTTTAGTTGCGTGAGCACTGTACCGCTTAAGCCGAAAAACATGAATTTTACTGATTGGAGCGAAAGTCAAATTATATTGTTATTGCAGGATTAACAAATTAATATTACCGAAAAAGTTGCACTTTCTTAGGTTTAGACTCAAAGTCGATTTTCTTGTAAATTGTATGTCAATTGCGTGAGCACTGTACCGCTTAAACCGAAAAACATAAATTTTACTGATTTGAGCGAAAGTCAAATTATATTGTTATTGCAGGATTAACAAATTAATATTACCGAAAAATTGTACTTTCTTAGTTTTATACTTAAAGTCGATTTTCTTGTAAATTGTATGTCAATTGCGTGAGCACTGTACTGCTTAAGCCGAAAAACATGAATTTTACTGATTTGAGCGAAAGTCAAATTATATTGTTATTGCAGAATTGACATATTCATATAACCGAAAATTTTCACTTTCTTAGTTTTAGACTTAAAGTCGATTTTCTTGTAAATTGTATTTTAGTTGCGTGAGCACTGTACCGCTTAAGCCGAAAAACATGAATTTTACTGATTGGAGCGAAAGTCAAATTATATTGTTATTGCAGGATTAACAAATTAATATAACCGAAAAAATTGTACTTTCTTAGTTTTAGACTTAAAGTCGATTTTCTTCTAAATTGTATGTTAATTGGGTAAGCACTGTTCCGCTTAAACCGAAAATCATGAATTTTACTGATTTGAGCGAAAGTCAAATTATATTGCTTTTGCAGGATTAACAAATTAATATTACCGAAAAAGTTGCACTTTCTTAGGATTAGACTCAAAGTCGATTTTCTTGTAAATTGTATGTCAATTGCGTGAGCACTGTACCGCTTAAACCGAAAAACATGAATCTTACTGATTTGAGCGAAAGTCAGATTATATTGTTATTGCAGAATTAACATATTCATATAACCGAAAAATTGCACTTTCTTAGTTTTAGACTTAAAGTCGATTTTTTTGTAAATTGTATTTCAATTGCGTGAGCACTGTACCGCTTAAACCGAAAAACATGAATTTTACTGATTTGAGCGAAAGTCAAATTATATTGTTATTGCAGAATTAACATATTCATATAACCGAAAAATTGGACTTTCTTAGTTTTAGACTTAAAGTCGATTTTCTTCTAAATTGTATTTTAGTTGCGTGAGCACTGTACCGCTTAAGCCGAAAAACATGAATTTTACTGATTGGAGCGAAAGTCAAATTATATTGTTATTGCAGGATTAACAAATTAATATTACCGAAAAAGTTGCACTTTCTTAGGTTTAGACTCAAAGTCGATTTTCTTGTAAATTGTATGTCAATTGCGTGAGCACTGTACCGCTTAAACCGAAAAACATGAATTTTACTGATTTGAGCGAAAGTCAAATTATATTGTTATTGCAGAATTAACATATTCATATAACCGAAAAATTGGACTTTCTTAGTTTTAGACTTAAAGTCGATTTTCTTGTAAATTGTATTTCAGTTGCGTGAGCACTGTACCGCTTAAGCCGAAAAACATGAATTTTACTGATTGGAGCGAAAGTCAAATTATATTGTTATTGCAGGATTAACAAATTAATATTACCGAAAAATTGGACTTTCTTAGTTTTAGACTTAAAGTCGATTTTCTTGTAAATTGTATTTCAGTTGCGTGAGCACTGTACCGCTTAAGCCGAAAAACATGAATTTTACTGATTGGAGCGAAAGTCAAATTATATTGTTATTGCAGGATTAACAAATTAATATTACCGAAAAAGTTGCACTTTCTTAGGTTTAGACTTAAAGTCGATTTTCTTGTAAATTGTATTTCAATTGCGTGAGCACTGTACCGCTTAAACCGAAAAACATGAATTTTACTGATTTCAGCGAAAGTCAAATTACATTGTTATTGCAGAATTAACATATTCATATAACCGAAAAATTGGACTTTCTTAGTTTTAGACTTAAAGTCGATTTTCTTGTAAATTGTATTTCAGTTGCGTGAGCACTGTACAGCTTAAGCCGAAAAACATGAATTTTACTGATTTGAGCGAAAGTCAGATTATATTGTTATTGCAGAATTAACATATTCATATAACCAAAAAATTGCACTTTCTTAGTTTTAGACTTAAAGTCGATTTTCTTGTAAATTGTATTTCAATTGCGTGAGCACTGTACCGCTTAAACCGAAAAACATGAATTTTACTGATTTGAGCGAAAGTCAAATTCTATTGTTATTGCATAATTAACATATTCATATAACCGAAAAATTGGACTTTCTTAGTTTTAGATTTGAAGTCGATTTTCTTGTAAATTGTATTTCAGTTGCGTGAGCACTGTACCGCTTAAGCTGAAAAACATGAATTTTACTGATTGGAGCGAAAGTCAAATTATATTGTTATTGCAGGATTAACAAATTAATATTACCGAAAAAGTTGCACTTTCTTAGGTTTAGACTCAAAGTCGATTTTCTTGTAAATTGTATGTCAATTGCGTGAGCACTGTACCGCTTAAACCGAAAAACATGAATTTTACTGATTTGAGCGAAAGTCAAATTATATTGTTATTGCAGGATTAACAAATTAATATAACCGAAAAAATTGTACTTTCTTAGTTTTAGACTTAAAGTCGATTTTCTTCTAAATTGTATGTCAATTGCGTGAGCACTGTACCGCTTAAACCGAAAAACATGAATTTTACTGATTTGAGCGAAAGTCAAATTATATTGTTATTTCAGAATTAACATATTGCTATAACCGAAAAATTGCACTTTCTTAGGTTTAAAATTAAAGTCCATTTTCTTGTAAATTGTATGTCAACTGCGGTAGAACTGTACTGGTTAAGCCGCAAAACATCGATTTTACTGATTTGATCTAAAGTCAAACTTTCATATAATTTCAGGATTAACAAATTAATATAACCGAAAAAATTGCACTTTCTTAGTTTAAGACTTAAAGCCGATTTTCTTGTAAATTGTATGTCAGTTGCGTGAGCACTGTACCGCATAAGCCAAAAACATGAATTTTACTGATTGGAGCGAAAGTCAAATTATATTGTTATTGCAGGATTAACATATTCATATAACCGAAAAAATTGCACTTTCTTAGGTTTAGACTTAAAGTCGATTTTTTTGTAAATTGTATGTCAATTGCGGTAGCACTGTACTGCTTAAGCCGCAAAACATCGATTTTACTGATTTGATCTAAAGTCAAACTTTCATATAATATCAGGATTAACAAATTAATATAACCGAAAAAATTGCACTTTCTTAGATTAGACTTAAAGCCGATTTTCTTGTAAATTGTATGTCAATTGCATGAGCACTGTACCGCTTAAGCCGAAAAACATAAATTTTACTGGTTTGAGCGAAAGTCAAATTATATTGTTATTGCAGAATTGACATATTCATATAACCGAAAAAATTGCACTTTCTTAAATTTAGACTTAAAGCCGATTTTCTTGTAAATTGTATGTCAGTTGCGTGAGCACTGTACCGCTTAAGCCGAAAAACATGAATTTTAGTGATTTGAGCGAAAGTCAAATTATATTGTTATTGCAGAATTAAAAAATTAATATTACCGAAAAGGTTGCACTTTCTTAGTTTTAGACTTAAAGTCGATTTTTTTGTAAATTGTATGTCAATTGCGGTAGCACTGTACTGCTTAAGCCGCAAAACATCGATTTTACTGATTTGATCTAAAGTCAAACTTTCATATAATATCAGGATTAACAAATTAATATAACCGAAAAAATTGCACTTTCTTAGATTAGACTTAAAGCCGATTTTCTTGTAAATTGTATGTCAATTGCATGAGCACTGTACCGCTTAAGCCGAAAAACATAAATTTTACTGGTTTGAGCGAAAGTCAAATTATATTGTTATTGCAGAATTGACATATTCATATAACCGAAAAAATTGCACTTTCTTAAATTTAGACTTAAAGCCGATTTTCTTGTAAATTGTATGTCAGTTGCGTGAGCACTGTACCGCTTAAGCCGAAAAACATGAATTTTAGTGATTTGAGCGAAAGTCAAATTATATTGTTATTGCAGGATTAACAAATTAATATTACCGAAAAAGTTGCACTTTCTTAGGTTTAGACTTAAAGTCGATTTTCTTGTAAATTGTATTTCAATTGCGTGAGCACTGTACCGCTTAAACCGAAAAACATGAATTTTACTGATTTCAGCGAAAGTCAAATTACATTGTTATTGCAGAATTAACATATTCATATAACCGAAAAATTGGACTTTCTTAGTTTTAGACTTAAAGTCGATTTTCTTGTAAATTGTATTTCAGTTGCGTGAGCACTGTACAGCTTAAGCCGAAAAACATGAATTTTACTGATTTGAGCGAAAGTCAGATTATATTGTTATTGCAGAATTAACATATTCATATAACCAAAAAATTGCACTTTCTTAGTTTTAGACTTAAAGTCGATTTTCTTGTAAATTGTATTTCAATTGCGTGAGCACTGTACCGCTTAAACCGAAAAACATGAATTTTACTGATTTGAGCGAAAGTCAAATTCTATTGTTATTGCATAATTAACATATTCATATAACCGAAAAATTGGACTTTCTTAGTTTTAGATTTGAAGTCGATTTTCTTGTAAATTGTATTTCAGTTGCGTGAGCACTGTACCGCTTAAGCTGAAAAACATGAATTTTACTGATTGGAGCGAAAGTCAAATTATATTGTTATTGCAGGATTAACAAATTAATATTACCGAAAAAGTTGCACTTTCTTAGGTTTAGACTCAAAGTCGATTTTCTTGTAAATTGTATGTCAATTGCGTGAGCACTGTACCGCTTAAACCGAAAAACATGAATTTTACTGATTTGAGCGAAAGTCAAATTATATTGTTATTGCAGGATTAACAAATTAATATAACCGAAAAAATTGTACTTTCTTAGTTTTAGACTTAAAGTCGATTTTCTTCTAAATTGTATGTCAATTGCGTGAGCACTGTACCGCTTAAACCGAAAAACATGAATTTTACTGATTTGAGCGAAAGTCAAATTATATTGTTATTTCAGAATTAACATATTGCTATAACCGAAAAATTGCACTTTCTTAGGTTTAAAATTAAAGTCCATTTTCTTGTAAATTGTATGTCAACTGCGGTAGAACTGTACTGGTTAAGCCGCAAAACATCGATTTTACTGATTTGATCTAAAGTCAAACTTTCATATAATTTCAGGATTAACAAATTAATATAACCGAAAAAATTGCACTTTCTTAGTTTAAGACTTAAAGCCGATTTTCTTGTAAATTGTATGTCAGTTGCGTGAGCACTGTACCGCATAAGCCAAAAACATGAATTTTACTGATTGGAGCGAAAGTCAAATTATATTGTTATTGCAGGATTAACATATTCATATAACCGAAAAAATTGCACTTTCTTAGGTTTAGACTTAAAGTCGATTTTTTTGTAAATTGTATGTCAATTGCGGTAGCACTGTACTGCTTAAGCCGCAAAACATCGATTTTACTGATTTGATCTAAAGTCAAACTTTCATATAATATCAGGATTAACAAATTAATATAACCGAAAAAATTGCACTTTCTTAGATTAGACTTAAAGCCGATTTTCTTGTAAATTGTATGTCAATTGCATGAGCACTGTACCGCTTAAGCCGAAAAACATAAATTTTACTGGTTTGAGCGAAAGTCAAATTATATTGTTATTGCAGAATTGACATATTCATATAACCGAAAAAATTGCACTTTCTTAAATTTAGACTTAAAGCCGATTTTCTTGTAAATTGTATGTCAGTTGCGTGAGCACTGTACCGCTTAAGCCGAAAAACATGAATTTTAGTGATTTGAGCGAAAGTCAAATTATATTGTTATTGCAGAATTAAAAAATTAATATTACCGAAAAGGTTGCACTTTCTTAGTTTTAGACTTAAAGACGATTTTCTTGTAAATTTTATGTCAATTGCGGTAGCACTGTACTGCTTAAGCCGAAAAACATCCATTTTACTGATTTGATCTTAAGTCAAACTTTCATATAATTTCAGGATTAACAAATTAATATAACCGAAAAAATTGCACTTTCTTAGATTTAGACTTAAAGCCGATTTTTTTGTATATTGTATATCAGTTGCGTGAGCACTGTACTGCTTAAGCCGCAAACCATCGATTTTACTGATTTGAGCGAAAGTCAAACTATATTGTTATTGCAGAATTGACATATTCATATAACCGAAAAAATTGCACTTTCTTAGTTTTAGACTTAAAGTCGATTTTCTTTTAAATTGTATGTCAATTGCATGAGCACTGTACCGCTTAAGCCGAAAAACATCAATTTTACTGATTTGAGCGAAAGTCAAATTATATTGTTATTGCAGAATTCACATATTCATATAACCGAAAAAATTGCACTTTCTTAAATTTAGACTTAAAGCCGATTTTCTTGTAAATTGTATGTCAGTTGCGTGAGCACTGTACCGCTTAAGCCGAAAAACATGAATTTTAGTGATTTGAGCGAAAGTCAAATTATATTGTTATTGCAGAATTAAAAAATTAATATTACCGAAAAGGTTGCACTTTCTTAGTTTTAGACTTAAAGTCGATTTTCTTGTAAATTTTATGTCAATTGCGGTAGCACTGTACTGCTTAAGCCGAAAAACATCCATTTTACTGATTTGATCTTAAGTCAAACTTTCATATAATTTCAGGATTAACAAATTAATATAACCGAAAAAATTGCACTTTCTTAGATTTAGACTTAAAGTCGATTTTCTTGTAAATTGTATGTCAATTGCATGAGCACTGTACCGCTTAAGCCGAAAAACATAGATTTTACTGGTTTGAGCGAAAGTCAAATTATATTGTTATTGCAGAATTGACATATTCATATAACCGAAAAAATTGCACTTTCTTAGATTTAGACTTAAAGTCGATTTTCTTGTAAATTGTATGTCAATTGCATGAGCACTGTACTGCTTAAGCCGAAAAACATCAACTTTACTGATTTGCGCGAAAATAACACTATAATGTTATGGCAGGATTAACAAATTAATATAAAAAAAAAGAAAAGAAAAAATCGAACTTTCTTAGATTTTTACTTAAAGCCGATTTTCTTGTAAATTGTATGTTAATTACTTGAGCACTGTACCGCTTAGGCCGAAAAACATCAATTTTACTGATTTGCGCTAAAAACAAACTTTTATTTTATTTCAGGATTAACAATTGTATGTTAATTACTTGATCGCTGTACCGCCTAAGCCGAAATGTTATTCCAGGATTAACAAATTAAAATAACCGAAAAAATTGCAATTTCTTAGGTTTAAAATTTAAGTCCATTTTCTTGTAAATTGTATGTCAACTGCGGTAGCACTGTACTGCTTAAGCCGCAAAACATCGATTTTACTGATTGGATCTAAAGTCAAACTTTCATATAATTTCAGGATTAACAAATTAATATAACCAGAAAAATTGCACTTTCTTAGATTTAGACTTATAGCCGATTTTCTTGTATATTGTATATCAGTTGCGTGAGCACTGTACTGCCTAAGCCGAAAAACATCAATTTTACTGGTTTGAGCGAAAGTCAAATTATATTGTTATTGCAGAATTGACATATTCATATAACCGAAAAAATTGCACTTTCTTAGTTTTAGACTTAAAGTCAATTTTCTTTTAAATTGTATGTCAATTGCATGAGCACTGTACCGCTTAAGCCGAAAAACATCAATTTTACTGGTTTGAGCGAAAGTCAAATTATATTGTTATTGCAGAATTCACATATTCATATAACCGAAAAAATTGCACTTTCTTAAATTTAAACTTAAAGCCGATTTTCTTGTAAATTGTATGTCAGTTGCGTGAGCACTGTACCGCTTAAGCCGAAAAACATGTATTTTACTGATTTGAGCTAAAGTCAAATTATATTGTTATTGCAGGATTAACAAATTAATATTACCGAAAAAGTTGCACTTTCTTAGGTTTAGACTTAAAGTCGATTTTCTTGTAAACTGTATGTCAATTGCGGTAGCACTGTACTGATTTGCTCTAAAGCCAAACTTTCATATAATTTTAGGATTAACAAATTAATATAACCGCAAAAATTGCACTTTCTTACCGAAAAAATTGAACTTTTTTAGATTTAGACTTAACGCCGATTTTCTTGTAAATGGTATGTTAATTACTTGAGCGCTGTACCGCTTAGGCCGAAACACATCAATTTTACTGATTTGATCGAAAGTCAAACTTTCATATAATTTCAGGATTAACAAATTAATATAACCGAAAAAATTGCACTTTCTTAGATTAGACTTAAAGCCGATTTTCCTGTAAATTTTATGTCAGTTGCGTGAGCAGTGTACCGCTTAAGCCGAAAAACATAGATTTTACTGGTTTGAGCGAAAGTCAAATTATATTGTTATTGCAGAATTGACATATTCATATAACCGAAAAAATTGCACTTTCTTAGATTTAGACTTAAAGTCGATTTTCTTGTAAATTGTATGTCAATTGCATGAGCACTGTACTGCTTAAGCCGAAAAACATCAACTTTACTGATTTGCGCGAAAATAACACTATAATGTTATGGCAGGATTAACAAATTAATATAAAAAAAAGAAAAGAAAAAATCGAACTTTCTTAGATTTTTACTTAAAGCCGATTTTCTTGTAAATTGTATGTTAATTACTTGAGCACTGTACCGCTTAGGCCGAAAAACATCAATTTTACTGATTTGCGCTAAAAACAAACTTTTATTTTATTTCAGGATTAACAATTGTATGTTAATTACTTGATCGCTGTACCGCCTAAGCCGAAATGTTATTCCAGGATTAACAAATTAAAATAACCGAAAAAATTGCAATTTCTTAGGTTTAAAATTTAAGTCCATTTTCTTGTAAATTGTATGTCAACTGCGGTAGCACTGTACTGCTTAAGCCGCAAAACATCGATTTTACTGATTGGATCTAAAGTCAAACTTTCATATAATTTCAGGATTAACAAATTAATATAACCAGAAAAATTGCACTTTCTTAGATTTAGACTTATAGCCGATTTTCTTGTATATTGTATATCAGTTGCGTGAGCACTGTACTGCCTAAGCCGAAAAACATCAATTTTACTGGTTTGAGCGAAAGTCAAATTATATTGTTATTGCAGAATTGACATATTCATATAACCGAAAAAATTGCACTTTCTTAGTTTTAGACTTAAAGTCAATTTTCTTTTAAATTGTATGTCAATTGCATGAGCACTGTACCGCTTAAGCCGAAAAACATCAATTTTACTGGTTTGAGCGAAAGTCAAATTATATTGTTATTGCAGAATTCACATATTCATATAACCGAAAAAATTGCACTTTCTTAAATTTAAGCTTAAAGCCGATTTTCTTGTAAATTGTATGTCAGTTGCGTGAGCACTGTACCGCTTAAGCCGAAAAACATGTATTTTACTGATTTGAGCTAAAGTCAAATTATATTGTTATTGCAGGATTAACAAATTAATATTACCGAAAAAGTTGCACTTTCTTAGGTTTAGACTTAAAGTCGATTTTCTTGTAAATTGTATGTCAATTGCGGTAGCACTGTACTGATTTGCTCTAAAGCCAAACTTTCATATAATTTTAGGATTAACAAATTAATATAACCGCAAAAATTGCACTTTCTTACCGAAAAAATTGAACTTTTTTAGATTTAGACTTAACGCCGATTTTCTTGTAAATGGTATGTTAATTACTTGAGCGCTGTACCGCTTAGGCCGAAACACATCAATTTTACTGATTTGATCGAAAGTCAAACTTTCATATAATTTCAGGATTAACAAATTAATATAACCGAAAAAATTGCACTTTCTTAGATTAGACTTAAAGCCGATTTTCCTGTAAAGTTTATGTCAGTTGCGTGAGCAGTGTACTGCTTAAGCCAAAAAAGATCAATTTTACTGGTTTGAGCGAAAGTCAAATTATATTGTTATTGCAGAATTGACATATTCATATAACCGAAAAAATTGCACTTTCTAAGTTTTAGACTTAAAGTCGATTTTCTTGTAAATTGTATGTGAATTGCGTGAGCATTATACTGCTTAAGCCGAAAAACATGAATTTTACTGATTTGAGCGAAAGTCAAATTATATTGTTATTGCAGAATTAAAAAATTAATATTACCGAAAAGGTTGCACTTTCTTAGTTTTAGACTTAAAGTCGATTTTCTTGTAAATTTTATGTCAATTGCGGTAGCACTGTACTGCTTAAGCCGAAAAACATCCATTTTACTGATTTGATCTTAAGTCAAACTTTCATATAATTTCAGGATTAACAAATTAATATAACCGAAAAAATTGCACTTTCTTAGATTTAGACTTAAAGTCGATTTTCTTGTAAATTGTATGTCAATTGCATGAGCACTGTACCGCTTAAGCCGAAAAACATCAATTTTACTGGTTTGAGCGAAAGTCAAATTATATTGTTATTGCAGAATTGACATATTCATATAACCGAAAAAATTGCACTTTCTTAGGTTTAGACTTAAAGTCGATTTTTTTGTAAATTGTATGTCAATTGCGGTAGCACTGTACTGCTTAAGCCGAAAAACATGAATTTTAGTGATTTGAGCGAAAGTCAAATTATATCGTTATTGCAGAATTAAAAAATTAATATTACCGAAAAGGTTGCACTTTCTTAGTTTTAGACTTAAAGTCGATTTTCTTGTAAATTTTATGTCAATTGCGGTAGCACTGTACTGCTTAAGCCGAAAAACATCCATTGTACTGATTTGATCTTAAGTCAAACTTTCATATAATTTCAGGATTAACAAATTAATATAACCGAAAAAATTGCACTTTCTTAGATTTAGACTTAAAGCCGATTTTCTTGTATATTGTATATCAGTTGCGTGAGCACTGTACTGCTTAAGCCGCAAACCATCGATTTTACTGATTTGAGCGAAAGTCAAACTATATTGTTATTGCAGAATTGACATATTCATATAACCGAAAAAATTGCACTTTCTTAGTTTTAGACTTAAAGTCGATTTTCTTTTAAATTGTATGTCAATTGCATGAGCACTGTACCGCTTAAGCCGAAAAACATCAATTTTACTGATTTGAGCGAAAGTCAAACTATATTGTTATTGCAGAATTGACATATTCATATAACCGAAAAAATTGCACTTTCTTAGTTTTAGACTTAAAGTCGATTTTCTTTTAAATTGTATGTCAATTGCATGAGCACTGTACCGCTTAAGCCGAAAAACATCAATTTTACTGATTTGAGCGAAAGTCAAATTATATTGTTATTGCAGAATTCACATATTCATATAACCAGAAAAATTGCACTTTCTTAGATTTACTGTACTGCCTAAGCCGAAAAACATCAATTTTACTGGTTTGAGCGAAAGTCAAATTATATTGTTATTGCAGAATTGATATATTCATATCACCAGAAAAATTGCACTTTCTTAGATTTAGACTTAAAGCCGATTTTCTTGTATATTGTATATCAGTTGCGTGAGCACTGTACTGCCTAAGCCGAAAAACATCAATTTTACTGGTTTGAGCGAAAGTCAAATTATATTGTTATTGCAGAATTGACATATTCATATAACCGAAAAAATTGCACTTTCTTAGATTTAGACTTAAAGCCGATTTTCTTGTATATTGTATATCAGTTGCGTGAGCACTGTACTGCTTAAGCCGAAAAACATCAATTTAACTGATTTGCGCGAAAGTAAAATTATATAGCTATTGCAGAATTGACATATTCATATAACCGAAAAAATTGCACTTTCTTAGATTTAGACTTAAAGTCGATTTTCTTTTAAATTGTATGTCAGTTGCGTGAGCACTGTACTGCTTAAGCCGAAAAACATTAATTTAACTGGTTTGAGCGAAAGTCAAATTATATTGTTATTGCAGAATTGACATATTCATATAACCGAAAAAATTGCACTTTCTTAGTTTTAGACTTAAAGCCGATTTTCTTGTATATTGTATATCAGTTGCGTGAGCACTGTACTGCCTAAGCCGAAAAACATCAATTTTACTGGTTTGAGCGAAAGTCAAATTATATTGTTATTGCAGAATTGACATATTCATATAACCAGAAAAATTGCACTTTCTTAGATTTAGACTTAAAGCCGATTTTCTTGTATATTGTATATCAGTTGCGTGAGCACTGTACTGCTTAAGCCGCAAACCATCGATTTTACTGATTTGAGCGAAAGTCAAACTATATTGTTATTGCAGAATTGACATATTCATATAACCGAAAAAATTGCACTTTCTTAGTTTTAGACTTAAAGTCGATTTTCTTTTAAATTGTATGTCAATTGCATGAGCACTGTACCGCTTAAGCCGAAAAACATCAATTTTACTGATTTGAGCGAAAGTCAAATTATATTGTTATTGCAGAATTCACATATTCATATAACCGAAAAAATTGCACTTTCTTAAATTTAGACTTAAAGCCGATTTTCTTGTAAATTGTATGTCAGTTGCGTGAGCACTGTACCGCTTAAGCCGAAAAACATGAATTTTAGTGATTTGAGCGAAAGTCAAATTATATTGTTATTGCAGAATTAAAAAATTAATATTACCGAAAAGGTTGCACTTTCTTAGTTTTAGACTTAAAGTCGATTTTCTTGTAAATTTTATGTCAATTGCGGTAGCACTGTACTGCTTAAGCCGAAAAACATCCATTTTACTGATTTGATCTTAAGTCAAACTTTCATATAATTTCAGGATTAACAAATTAATATAACCGAAAAAATTGCACTTTCTTAGATTTAGACTTAAAGTCGATTTTCTTGTAAATTGTATGTCAATTGCATGAGCACTGTACCGCTTAAGCCGAAAAACATAGATTTTACTGGTTTGAGCGAAAGTCAAATTATATTGTTATTGCAGAATTGACATATTCATATAACCGAAAAAATTGCACTTTCTTAGATTTAGACTTAAAGTCGATTTTCTTGTAAATTGTATGTCAATTGCATGAGCACTGTACTGCTTAAGCCGAAAAACATCAACTTTACTGATTTGCGCGAAAATAACACTATAATGTTATGGCAGGATTAACAAATTAATATAAAAAAAAGAAAAGAAAAAATCGAACTTTCTTAGATTTTTACTTAAAGCCGATTTTCTTGTAAATTGTATGTTAATTACTTGAGCACTGTACCGCTTAGGCCGAAAAACATCAATTTTACTGATTTGCGCTAAAAACAAACTTTTATTTTATTTCAGGATTAACAATTGTATGTTAATTACTTGATCGCTGTACCGCCTAAGCCGAAATGTTATTCCAGGATTAACAAATTAAAATAACCGAAAAAATTGCAATTTCTTAGGTTTAAAATTTAAGTCCATTTTCTTGTAAATTGTATGTCAACTGCGGTAGCACTGTACTGCTTAAGCCGCAAAACATCGATTTTACTGATTGGATCTAAAGTCAAACTTTCATATAATTTCAGGATTAACAAATTAATATAACCAGAAAAATTGCACTTTCTTAGATTTAGACTTATAGCCGATTTTCTTGTATATTGTATATCAGTTGCGTGAGCACTGTACTGCCTAAGCCGAAAAACATCAATTTTACTGGTTTGAGCGAAAGTCAAATTATATTGTTATTGCAGAATTGACATATTCATATAACCGAAAAAATTGCACTTTCTTAGTTTTAGACTTAAAGTCAATTTTCTTTTAAATTGTATGTCAATTGCATGAGCACTGTACCGCTTAAGCCGAAAAACATCAATTTTACTGGTTTGAGCGAAAGTCAAATTATATTGTTATTGCAGAATTCACATATTCATATAACCGAAAAAATTGCACTTTCTTAAATTTAAACTTAAAGCCGATTTTCTTGTAAATTGTATGTGAATTGCGTGAGCACTGTACTGCTTAAGCCGAAAAACATGAATTTTACTGATTTGAGCGAAAGTCAAATTATATTGTTATTGCAGAATTAAAAAATTAATATTACCGAAAAGGTTGCACTTTCTTAGTTTTAGACTTAAAGTCGATTTTCTTGTAAATTTTATGTCAATTGCGGTAGCACTGTACTGCTTAAGCCGAAAAACATCCATTTTACTGATTTGATCTTAAGTCAAACTTTCATATAATTTCAGGATTAACAAATTAATATAACCGAAAAAATTGCACTTTCTTAGATTTAGACTTAAAGTCGATTTTCTTGTAAATTGTATGTCAATTGCATGAGCACTGTACCGCTTAAGCCGAAAAACATCAATTTTACTGGTTTGAGCGAAAGTCAAATTATATTGTTATTGCAGAATTGACATATTCATATAACCGAAAAAATTGCACTTTCTTAGGTTTAGACTTAAAGTCGATTTTTTTGTAAATTGTATGTCAATTGCGGTAGCACTGTACTGCTTAAGCCGCAAAACATCGATTTTACTGATTTGATCTAAAGTCAAACTTTCATATAATATCAGGATTAACAAATTAATATAACCGAAAAAATTGCACTTTCTTAGATTAGACTTAAAGCCGATTTTCTTGTAAATTGTATGTCAATTGCATGAGCACTGTACCGCTTAAGCCGAAAAACATAAATTTTACTGGTTTGAGCGAAAGTCAAATTATATTGTTATTGCAGAATTGACATATTCATATAACCGAAAAAATTGCACTTTCTTAAATTTAGACTTAAAGCCGATTTTCTTGTAAATTGTATGTCAGTTGCGTGAGCACTGTATCGCTTAAGCCGAAAAACATGAATTTTAGTGATTTGAGCGAAAGTCAAATTATATTGTTATTGCAGAATTAAAAAATTAATATTACCGAAAAGGTTGCACTTTCTTAGTTTTAGACTTAAAGTCGATTTTCTTGTAAATTTTATGTCAATTGCGGTAGCACTGTACTGCTTAAGCCGAAAAACATCCATTTTACTGATTTGATCTTATGTCAAACTTTCATATAATTTCAGGATTAACAAATTAATATAACCGAAAAAATTGCACTTTCTTAGATTTAGACTTAAAGCCGATTTTTTTGTATATTGTATATCATATGCGTGAGCACTGTACTGCTTAAGCCGCAAACCATCGATTTTACTGATTTGAGCGAAAGTCAAACTATATTGTTATTGCAGAATTGACATATTCATATAACCGAAAAAATTGCACTTTCTTAGTTTTAGACTTAAAGTCGATTTTCTTTTAAATTGTATGTCAATTGCATGAGCACTGTACCGCTTAAGCCGAAAAACATCAATTTTACTGATTTGAGCGAAAGTCAAATTATATTGTTATTGCAGAATTCACATATTCATATAACCGAAAAAATTGCACTTTCTTAAATTTAGACTTAAAGCCGATTTTCTTGTAAATTGTATGTCAGTTGCGTGAGCACTGTACCGCTTAAGCCGAAAAACATGAATTTTAGTGATTTGAGCGAAAGTCAAATTATATTGTTATTGCAGAATTAAAAAATTAATATTACCGAAAAGGTTGCACTTTCTTAGTTTTAGACTTAAAGTCGATTTTCTTGTAAATTTTATGTCAATTGCGGTAGCACTGTACTGCTTAAGCCGAAAAACATCCATTTTACTGATTTGATCTTAAGTCAAACTTTCATATAATTTCAGGATTAACAAATTAATATAACCGAAAAAATTGCACTTTCTTAGATTTAGACTTAAAGTCGATTTTCTTGTAAATTGTATGTCAATTGCATGAGCACTGTACCGCTTAAGCCGAAAAACATAGATTTTACTGGTTTGAGCGAAAGTCAAATTATATTGTTATTGCAGAATTGACATATTCATATAACCGAAAAAATTGCACTTTCTTAGATTTAGACTTAAAGTCGATTTTCTTGTAAATTGTATGTCAATTGCATGAGCACTGTACTGCTTAAGCCGAAAAACATCAACTTTACTGATTTGCGCGAAAATAGCACTATAATGTTATGGCAGGATTAACAAATTAATATAAAAAAAAAGAAAAGAAAAAATCGAACTTTCTTAGATTTTTACTTAAAGCCGATTTTCTTGTAAATTGTATGTTAATTACTTGAGCACTGTACCGCTTAGGCCGAAAAACATCAATTTTACTGATTTGCGCTAAAAACAAACTTTTATTTTATTTCAGGATTAACAATTGTATGTTAATTACTTGATCGCTGTACCGCCTAAGCCGAAATGTTATTCCAGGATTAACAAATTAAAATAACCGAAAAAATTGCAATTTCTTAGGTTTAAAATTTAAGTCCATTTTCTTGTAAATTGTATGTCAACTGCGGTAGCACTGTACTGCTTAAGCCGCAAAACATCGATTTTACTGATTGGATCTAAAGTCAAACTTTCATATAATTTCAGGATTAACAAATTAATATAACCAGAAAAATGGCACTTTCTTAGATTTAGACTTATAGCCGATTTTCTTGTATATTGTATATCAGTTGCGTGAGCACTGTACTGCCTAAGCCGAAAAACATCAATTTTACTGGTTTGAGCGAAAGTCAAATTATATTGTTATTGCAGAATTGACATATTCATATAACCGAAAAAATTGCACTTTCTTAGTTTTAGACTTAAAGTCAATTTTCTTTTAAATTGTATGTCAATTGCATGAGCACTGTACCGCTTAAGCCGAAAAACATCAATTTTACTGGTTTGAGCGAAAGTCAAATTATATTGTTATTGCAGAATTCACATATTCATATAACCGAAAAAATTGCACTTTCTTAAATTTAAACTTAAAGCCGATTTTCTTGTAAATTGTATGTCAGTTGCGTGAGCACTGTACCGCTTAAGCCGAAAAACATGTATTTTACTGATTTGAGCTAAAGTCAAATTATATTGTTATTGCAGGATTAACAAATTAATATTACCGAAAAAGTTGCACTTTCTTAGGTTTAGACTTAAAGTCGATTTTCTTGTAAATTGTATGTCAATTGCGGTAGCACTGTACTGATTTGCTCTAAAGCCAAACTTTCATATAATTTTAGGATTAACAAATTAATATAACCGCAAAAATTGCACTTTCTTACCGAAAAAATTGAACTTTTTTAGATTTAGACTTAACGCCGATTTTCTTGTAAATGGTATGTTAATTACTTGAGCGCTGTACCGCTTAGGCCGAAACACATCAATTTTACTGATTTGATCGAAAGTCAAACTTTCATATAATTTCAGGATTAACAAATTAATATAACCGAAAAAATTGCACTTTCTTAGATTAGACTTAAAGCCGATTTTCCTGTAAATTTTATGTCAGTTGCGTGAGCAGTGTACCGCTTAAGCCGAAAAACATAGATTTTACTGGTTTGAGCGAAAGTCAAATTATATTGTTATTGCAGAATTGACATATTCATATAACCGAAAAAATTGCACTTTCTTAGATTTAGACTTAAAGGCGATTTTCTTGTAAATTGTATGTCAATTGCATGAGCACTGTACTGCTTAAGCCGAAAAACATCAACTTTACTGATTTGCGCGAAAATAACACTATAATGTTATGGCAGGATTAACAAATTAATATAAAAAAAAGAAAAGAAAAAATCGAACTTTCTTAGATTTTTACTTAAAGCCGATTTTCTTGTAAATTGTATGTTAATTACTTGAGCACTGTACCGCTTAGGCCGAAAAACATCAATTTTACTGATTTGCGCTAAAAACAAACCTTTATTTTATTTCAGGATTAACAATTGTATGTTAATTACTTGATCGCTGTACCGCCTAAGCCGAAATGTTATTCCAGGATTAACAAATTAAAATAACCGAAAAAATTGCAATTTCTTAGGTTTAAAATTTAAGTCCATTTTCTTGTAAATTGTATGTCAACTGCGGTAGCACTGTACTGCTTAAGCCGCAAAACATCGATTTTACTGATTTGATCTAAAGTCAAACTTTCATATAACTTCAGGATTAACAAATTAATATTACCGAAAAGGTTGCACTTTCTTAGTTTTAGACTTAAAGTCGATTTTCTTGTAAATTTTATGTCAATTGCGGTAGCACTGTACTGCTTAAGCCGAAAAACATCCATTTTACTGATTTGATCTTAAGTCAAACTTTCATATAATTTCAGGATTAACAAATTAATATAACCGAAAAAATTGCACTTTCTTAGATTTAGACTTAAAGTCGATTTTCTTGTAAATTGTATGTCAATTGCATGAGCACTGTACCGCTTAAGCCGAAAAACATCAATTTTACTGGTTTGAGCGAAAGTCAAATTATATTGTTATTGCAGAATTGACATATTCATATAACCGAAAAAATTGCACTTTCTTAGGTTTAGACTTAAAGTCGATTTTTTTGTAAATTGTATGTCAATTGCGGTAGCACTGTACTGCTTAAGCCGCAAAACATCGATTTTACTGATTTGATCTAAAGTCAAACTTTCATATAATATCAGGATTAACAAATTAATATAACCGAAAAAATTGCACTTTCTTAGATTAGACTTAAAGCCGATTTTCTTGTAAATTGTATGTCAATTGCATGAGCACTGTACCGCTTAAGCCGAAAAACATAAATTTTACTGGTTTGAGCGAAAGTCAAATTATATTGTTATTGCAGAATTGACATATTCATATAACCGAAAAAATTGCACTTTCTTAAATTTAGACTTAAAGCCGATTTTCTTGTAAATTGTATGTCAGTTGCGTGAGCACTGTATCGCTTAAGCCGAAAAACATGAATTTTAGTGATTTGAGCGAAAGTCAAATTATATTGTTATTGCAGAATTAAAAAATTAATATTACCGAAAAGGTTGCACTTTCTTAGTTTTAGACTTAAAGTCGATTTTCTTGTAAATTTTATGTCAATTGCGGTAGCACTGTACTGCTTAAGCCGAAAAACATCCATTTTACTGATTTGATCTTATGTCAAACTTTCATATAATTTCAGGATTAACAAATTAATATAACCGAAAAAATTGCACTTTCTTAGATTTAGACTTAAAGCCGATTTTTTTGTATATTGTATATCATATGCGTGAGCACTGTACTGCTTAAGCCGCAAACCATCGATTTTACTGATTTGAGCGAAAGTCAAACTATATTGTTATTGCAGAATTGACATATTCATATAACCGAAAAAATTGCACTTTCTTAGTTTTAGACTTAAAGTCGATTTTCTTTTAAATTGTATGTCAATTGCATGAGCACTGTACCGCTTAAGCCGAAAAACATCAATTTTACTGATTTGAGCGAAAGTCAAATTATATTGTTATTGCAGAATTCACATATTCATATAACCGAAAAAATTGCACTTTCTTAAATTTAGACTTAAAGCCGATTTTCTTGTAAATTGTATGTCAGTTGCGTGAGCACTGTACCGCTTAAGCCGAAAAACATGAATTTTAGTGATTTGAGCGAAAGTCAAATTATATTGTTATTGCAGAATTAAAAAATTAATATTACCGAAAAGGTTGCACTTTCTTAGTTTTAGACTTAAAGTCGATTTTCTTGTAAATTTTATGTCAATTGCGGTAGCACTGTACTGCTTAAGCCGAAAAACATCCATTTTACTGATTTGATCTTAAGTCAAACTTTCATATAATTTCAGGATTAACAAATTAATATAACCGAAAAAATTGCACTTTCTTAGATTTAGACTTAAAGTCGATTTTCTTGTAAATTGTATGTCAATTGCATGAGCACTGTACCGCTTAAGCCGAAAAACATAGATTTTACTGGTTTGAGCGAAAGTCAAATTATATTGTTATTGCAGAATTGACATATTCATATAACCGAAAAAATTGCACTTTCTTAGATTTAGACTTAAAGTCGATTTTCTTGTAAATTGTATGTCAATTGCATGAGCACTGTACTGCTTAAGCCGAAAAACATCAACTTTACTGATTTGCGCGAAAATAGCACTATAATGTTATGGCAGGATTAACAAATTAATATAAAAAAAAAGAAAAGAAAAAATCGAACTTTCTTAGATTTTTACTTAAAGCCGATTTTCTTGTAAATTGTATGTTAATTACTTGAGCACTGTACCGCTTAGGCCGAAAAACATCAATTTTACTGATTTGCGCTAAAAACAAACTTTTATTTTATTTCAGGATTAACAATTGTATGTTAATTACTTGATCGCTGTACCGCCTAAGCCGAAATGTTATTCCAGGATTAACAAATTAAAATAACCGAAAAAATTGCAATTTCTTAGGTTTAAAATTTAAGTCCATTTTCTTGTAAATTGTATGTCAACTGCGGTAGCACTGTACTGCTTAAGCCGCAAAACATCGATTTTACTGATTGGATCTAAAGTCAAACTTTCATATAATTTCAGGATTAACAAATTAATATAACCAGAAAAATGGCACTTTCTTAGATTTAGACTTATAGCCGATTTTCTTGTATATTGTATATCAGTTGCGTGAGCACTGTACTGCCTAAGCCGAAAAACATCAATTTTACTGGTTTGAGCGAAAGTCAAATTATATTGTTATTGCAGAATTGACATATTCATATAACCGAAAAAATTGCACTTTCTTAGTTTTAGACTTAAAGTCAATTTTCTTTTAAATTGTATGTCAATTGCATGAGCACTGTACCGCTTAAGCCGAAAAACATCAATTTTACTGGTTTGAGCGAAAGTCAAATTATATTGTTATTGCAGAATTCACATATTCATATAACCGAAAAAATTGCACTTTCTTAAATTTAAACTTAAAGCCGATTTTCTTGTAAATTGTATGTCAGTTGCGTGAGCACTGTACCGCTTAAGCCGAAAAACATGTATTTTACTGATTTGAGCTAAAGTCAAATTATATTGTTATTGCAGGATTAACAAATTAATATTACCGAAAAAGTTGCACTTTCTTAGGTTTAGACTTAAAGTCGATTTTCTTGTAAATTGTATGTCAATTGCGGTAGCACTGTACTGATTTGCTCTAAAGCCAAACTTTCATATAATTTTAGGATTAACAAATTAATATAACCGCAAAAATTGCACTTTCTTACCGAAAAAATTGAACTTTTTTAGATTTAGACTTAACGCCGATTTTCTTGTAAATGGTATGTTAATTACTTGAGCGCTGTACCGCTTAGGCCGAAACACATCAATTTTACTGATTTGATCGAAAGTCAAACTTTCATATAATTTCAGGATTAACAAATTAATATAACCGAAAAAATTGCACTTTCTTAGATTAGACTTAAAGCCGATTTTCCTGTAAATTTTATGTCAGTTGCGTGAGCAGTGTACCGCTTAAGCCGAAAAACATAGATTTTACTGGTTTGAGCGAAAGTCAAATTATATTGTTATTGCAGAATTGACATATTCATATAACCGAAAAAATTGCACTTTCTTAGATTTAGACTTAAAGGCGATTTTCTTGTAAATTGTATGTCAATTGCATGAGCACTGTACTGCTTAAGCCGAAAAACATCAACTTTACTGATTTGCGCGAAAATAACACTATAATGTTATGGCAGGATTAACAAATTAATATAAAAAAAAGAAAAGAAAAAATCGAACTTTCTTAGATTTTTACTTAAAGCCGATTTTCTTGTAAATTGTATGTTAATTACTTGAGCACTGTACCGCTTAGGCCGAAAAACATCAATTTTACTGATTTGCGCTAAAAACAAACCTTTATTTTATTTCAGGATTAACAATTGTATGTTAATTACTTGATCGCTGTACCGCCTAAGCCGAAATGTTATTCCAGGATTAACAAATTAAAATAACCGAAAAAATTGCAATTTCTTAGGTTTAAAATTTAAGTCCATTTTCTTGTAAATTGTATGTCAACTGCGGTAGCACTGTACTGCTTAAGCCGCAAAACATCGATTTTACTGATTGGATCTAAAGTCAAACTTTCATATAATTTCAGGATTAACAAATTAATATAACCAGAAAAATTGCACTTTCTTAGATTTAGACTTATAGCCGATTTTCTTGTATATTGTATATCAGTTGCGTGAGCACTGTACTGCCTAAGCCGAAAAACATCAATTTTACTGGTTTGAGCGAAAGTCAAATTATATTGTTATTGCAGAATTGACATATTCATATAACCGAAAAAATTGCACTTTCTTAGTTTTAGACTTAAAGTCAATTTTCTTTTAAATTGTATGTCAATTGCATGAGCACTGTACCGCTTAAGCCGAAAAACATCAATTTTACTGGTTTGAGCGAAAGTCAAATTATATTGTTATTGCAGAATTCACATATTCATATAACCGAAAAAATTGCACTTTCTTAAATTTAAACTTAAAGCCGATTTTCTTGTAAATTGTATGTCAGTTGCGTGAGCACTGTACCGCTTAAGCCGAAAAACATGTATTTTACTGATTTGAGCTAAAGTCAAATTATATTGTTATTGCAGGATTAACAAATTAATATTACCGAAAAAGTTGCACTTTCTTAGGTTTAGACTTAAAGTCGATTTTCTTGTAAATTGTATGTCAATTGCGGTAGCACTGTACTGATTTGCTCTAAAGCCAAACTTTCATATAATTTTAGGATTAACAAATTAATATAACCGCAAAAATTGCACTTTCTTACCGAAAAAATTGAACTTTTTTAGATTTAGACTTAACGCCGATTTTCTTGTAAATGGTATGTTAATTACTTGAGCGCTGTACCGCTTAGGCCGAAACACATCAATTTTACTGATTTGATCGAAAGTCAAACTTTAATATAATTTCAGGATTAACAAATTAATATAACCGAAAAAATTGCACTTTCTTAGATTAGACTTAAAGCCGATTTTCCTGTAAATTTTATGTCAGTTGCGTGAGCAGTGTACTGCTTAAGCCAAAAAAGATCAATTTTACTGGTTTGAGCGAAAGTCAAATTATATTGTTATTGCAGAATTGACATATTCATATAACCGAAAAAATTGCACTTTCTAAGTTTTAGACTTAAAGTCGATTTTCTTGTAAATTGTATGTGAATTGCGTGAGCATTATACTGCTTAAGCCGAAAAACATGAATTTTACTGATTTGAGCGAAAGTCAAATTATATTGTTATTGCAGAATTAAAAAATTAATATTACCGAAAAGGTTGCACTTTCTTAGTTTTAGACTTAAAGTCGATTTTCTTGTAAATTTTATGTCAATTGCGGTAGCACTGTACTGCCTAAGCCGAAAAACATCAATTTTACTGGTTTGAGCGAAAGTCAAATTATATTGTTATTGCAGAATTGACATATTCATATAACCGAAAAAATTGCACTTTCTTAGTTTTAGACTTAAAGTCAATTTTCTTTTAAATTGTATGTCAATTGCATGAGCACTGTACCGCTTAAGCCGAAAAACATCAATTTTACTGGTTTGAGCGAAAATCAAATCATATTGTTATTGCAGAATTCACATATTCATATAACCGAAAAAATTGCACTTTCTTAAATTTAAACTTAAAGCCGATTTTCTTGTAAATTGTATGTCAGTTGCGTGAGCACTGTACCGCTTAAGCCGAAAAACATGTACTTTACTGATTTGAGCTAAAGTCAAATTATATTGTTATTGCAGGATTAACAAATTAATATTACCGAAAAAGTTGCACTTTCTTAGGTTTAGACTTAAGGTCGATTTTCTTGTAAATTGTATGTCAATTGCGGTAGCACTGTACTGATTTGCTCTAAAGCCAAACTTTCATATAATTTTAGGATTAACAAATTAATATAACCGCAAAAATTGCACTTTCTTACCGAAAAAATTGCACTTTTTTAGATTTAGACTTAACGCCGATTTTCTTGTAAATTGTATGTTAATTACTTGAGCGCTGTACCGCTTAGGCCGAAACACATCAATTTTACTGATTTGATCGAAAGTCAAACTTTCATATAATTTCAGGATTAACAAATTAATATAACCGAAAAAATTGCACTTTCTTAGATTAGACTTAAAGCCGATTTTCCTGTAAATTTTATGTCAGTTGCGTGAGCAGTGTACTGCTTAAGCCAAAAAAGATCAATTTTACTGGTTTGAGCGAAAGTCAAATTATATTGTTATTGCAGAATTGACATATTCATATAACCGAAAAAATTGCACTTTCTTAGTTTTAGACTTAAAGTCGATTTTCTTGTAAATTGTATGTGAATTGCGTGAGCACTGTACTGCTTAAGCCGAAAAACATGTATTTTACTGATTTGAGCGAAAGTCAAATTATATTGTTATTGCAGAATTAAAAAATTAATATTACCGAAAAGGTTGCACTTTCTTAGTTTTAGACTTAAAGTCGATTTTCTTGTAAATTTTATGTCAATTGCGGTAGCACTGTACTGCTTAAGCCGAAAAACATCCATTTTACTGATTTGATCTAAAGTCAAACTTTCATATAATATCAGGATTAACAAATTAATATAACCGAAAAAATTGCACTTTCTTAGATTAGACTTAAAGCCGATTTTCTTGTAAATTGTATGTCAATTGCATGAGCACTGTACCGCTTAAGCCGAAAAACATAAATTTTACTGGTTTGAGCGAAAGTCAAATTATATTGTTATTGCAGAATTGACATATTCATATAACCGAAAAAATTGCACTTTCTTAGATTTAGACTTAAAGTGGATTTTCTTGTAAATTGTATGTCAATTGCATGAGCACTGTACTGCTTAAGCCGAAAAACATCAACTTTACTGATTTGCGCGAAAATAACACTATAATATTATGGCAGGATTAACAAATTAATATAAAAAAAAGAAAAGAAAAAATTGAACTTTCTTAGATTTTTACTTAAAGTCGATTTTCTTGTAAATTGTATGTCAATTGCATGAGCACTGTACCGCTTAAGTCGAAAAACATCAATTTTACTGGTTTGAGCGAAAGTCAAATTATATTGTTATTGCAGAATTGACATATTCATATAACCGAAAAAATTGCACTTTCTTAGGTTTAAAATTTAAGTCCATTTTCTTGTAAATTGTATGTCAAATTCGGTAGCACTGTACTGCTTAAGCCGCAAACCATCGATTTTACTGATTTGCTCTAAAGTCAAACTTTCATATAATTTCAGGATTAACAAATTAATATAACCGAAAAAATTGCACTTTCTTAGATTTAGACTTAAAGTCGATTTTCTTGTAAATTGTATGTCAATTGCATGAGCACTGTACCGCTTAAGCCGAAAAACATCAATTTTACTGGTTTGAGCGAAAGTCAAATTATATTGTTATTGCAGAATTGACATATTCATATAACCGAAAAAATTGCACTTTCTTAGGTTTAGACTTAAAGTCGATTTTTTTGTAAAATGTATGTCAGTTGCGGTAGCACTGTACTGCTTAAGCCGCAAAACAATGATTTTACTGATTTGATCTAAAGTCAAACTTTCATATAATTTCAGGATTAACAAATTAATATAACCGTAAAAATTGCACTTTCTTAGATTTAGACTTAAAGTCGATTTTCTTGTAAATTGTATGTGAATTGCGTGAGCACTGTACTGCTTAAGCCGAAAAACATGAATTTTACTGATTTGAGCGAAAGTCAAATTATATTGTTATTGCACAATTAAAAAATTAATATTACCGAAAAGGTTGCACTTTCTTAGTTTTAGACTTAAAGTCGATTTTCTTGTAAATTTTATGTCAATTGCGGTAGCACTGTACTGCTTAAGCCGAAAAACATCCATTTTACTGATTTGATCTTAAGTCAAACTTTCATATAATTTCAGGATTAACAAATTAATATAACCGAAAAAATTGCACTTTCTTAGATTTAGACTTAAAGTCGATTTTCTTGTAAATTGTATGTCAATTGCATGAGCACTGTACCGCTTAAGCCGAAAAACATAAATTTTACTGGTTTGAGCGAAAGTCAAATTATATTGTTATTGCAGAATTGACATATTCATATAACCGAAAAAATTGCACTTTCTTAGATTTAGACTTAAAGTCGATTTTCTTGTAAATTGTATGTCAATTGCATGAGCACTGTACTGCTTAAGCCGAAAAACATCAACTTTACTGATTTGCGCGAAAATAACACTATAATGTTATGGCAGGATTAACAAATTAATATAAAAAAAAGAAAAGAAAAAATTGAACTTTCTTAGATTTTTACTTAAAGCCGATTTTCTTGTAAATTGTATGTTAATTACTTGAGCACTGTACCGCTTAGGCCGAAAAACATCAATTTTACCGATTTGCGCTAAAAACAAACTTTTATTTTATTTCAGGATTAACAATTGTATGTTAATTACTTGATCGCTGTACCTCCTAAGCCGAAATGCTATTCCAGGATTAACAAATTAAAATAACCGAAAAAATTGCAATTTCTTAGGTTTAAAATTTATGTCCATTTTCTTGTAAATTGTATGTCAACTGCGGTAGCACTGTACTGCTTAAGCCGCAAAACATCGATTTTACTGATTTGATCTAAAGTCAAACTTTCATATAATTTCAGGATTAACAAATTAATATAACCAGAAAAATTGCACTTTCTTAGATTTAGACTTAAATCCGATTTTCTTGTATATTGTATATCAGTTGCGTGAGCACTGTACTGCCTAAGCCGAAAAACATCAATTTTACTGGTTTGAGCGAAAGTCAAATTATATTGTTATTGCAGAATTGACATATTCATATAACCGAAAAAACTGCACTTTCTTAGTTTTAGACTTAAAGTCAATTTTCTTTTAAATTGTATGTCAATTGCATGAGCACTGTACCGCTTAAGCCGAAAAACATCAATTTTACTGGTTTGAGCGAAAGTCAAATTATATTGTTATTGCAGAATTCACATATTCATATAACCGAAAAAATTGCACTTTCTTAAATTTAAAGTTAAAGCCGATTTTCTTGTAAATTGTATGTCAGTTGCGTGAGCACTGTACCGCTTAAGCCGAAAAACATGAATTTTACTGATTTGAGCTAAAGTCAAATTATATTGTTATTGCAGAATTAACAAATTAATATTACCGAAAAAGTTGCACTTTCTTAGGTTTAGACTTAAAGTCGATTTTCTTGTAAATTGTATGTCAATTGCGGTAGCACTGTACTGCTTAAGCCGCAAAACATCGATTTTACTGATTTGATCTAAAGTCAAACTTTCATATAATTTCAGGATTAACAAATTAATATAACCGAAAAAATTGCACTTTCTTAGATTTAGACTTAAAGTCGATTTTCTTGTAAATTGTATGTCAATTGCATGAGCACTGTACCGCTTAAGCCGAAAAACATCAATTTTACTGGTTTGAGCGAAAGTCAAATTATATTGTTATTGCAGAATTGACATATTCATATAACCGAAAAAATTGCACTTTCTTAGGTTTAGACTTAAAGTCGATTTTTTTGTAAATTGTATGTCAATTGCGGTAGCACTGTACTGCTTAAGCCGCAAAACATCGATTTTACTGATTTGATCTAAAGTCAAACTTTCATATAATATCAGGATTAACAAATTATTATAACCGAAAAAATTGCACTTTCTTAGATTAGACTTAAAGCCGATTTTCTTGTAAATTGTATGTCAATTGCATGAGCACTGTACCGCTTAAGCCGAAAAACATAAATTTTACTGGTTTGAGCGAAAGTCAAATTATATTGTTATTGCAGAATTGACATATTCATGTAACCGAAAAAATTGCACTTTCTTAGATTTAGACTTAAAGTGGATTTTCTTGTAAATTGTATGTCAATTGCATGAGCACTGTACTGCTTAAGCCGAAAAACATCAACTTTACTGATTTGCGCGAAAATAACACTATAATGTTATGGCAGGATTAACAAATTAATATAAAAAAAAGAAAAGAAAAAATTGAACTTTCTTAGATTTTTACTTAAAGCCGATTTTCTTGTAAATTGTATGTTAATTACTTGAGCGCTGTACCGCTTAGGCCGAAAAACATCAATTTTACTGATTTGCGCTAAGAACAAACTTTTATTTTATTTCAGGATTAACAATTGTATGTTAATTACTTGATCGCTGTACCGCCTAAGCCGAAATGTTATTCCAGGATTAACAAATTAAAATAACCGAAAAAATTGCAATTTCTTAGGTTTAAAATTTAAGTCCATTTTCTTGTAAATTGTATGTCAACTGCGGTAGCACTGTACTGCTTAAGCCGCAAAACATCGATTTTACTGATTTGATCTAAAGTCAAACTTTCATATAATTTCAGGACTAACAAATTAATATAACCAGAAAAATTGCACTTTCTTAGATTTAGACTTAAAGCCGATTTTCTTGTATATTGTATATCAGTTGCGTGAGCACTGTACTGCCTAAGCCGAAAAACATCAATTTTACTGGTTTGAGCGAAAGTCAAATTATATTGTTATTGCAGAATTGACATATTCATATAACCGAAAAAATTGCACTTTCTTAGTTTTAGACTTAAAGTCAATTTTCTTTTAAATTGTATGTCAATTGCATGAGCACTGTACCGCTTAAGCCGAAAAACATCAATTTTACTGGTTTGAGCGAAAGTCAAATTATATTGTTATTGCAGAATTGACATATTCATATAACCGAAAAAATTGCACTTTCTTAGTTTTAGACTTAAAGTCGATTTTCTTTTAAATTGTATGTCAATTGCATGAACACTGTACCGCTTAAGCCGAAAAACATCAATTTTACTGGTTTGAACGAAAGTCAAATTATATTGTTATTGCAGAATTCACATATTCATATAACCGAAAAAATTGCACTTTCTTAAATTTAAACATAAAGCCGATTTTCTTGTAAATTGTATGTCAGTTGCGTGAGCACTGTACCGCTTAAGCCGAAAAACATGAATTTTACTGATTTGAGCTAAAGTCAAATTATATTGTTATTGCAGAATTAAAAAATTAATATTACCGAAAAGGTTGCACTTTCTTAGTTTTAGACTTAAAGTCGATTTTCTTGTAAATTTTATGTCAATTGCGGTAGCACTGTACTGCTTAAGCCGAAAAACATCCATTTTACTGATTTGATCTTAAGTCAAACTTTCATATAATTTCAGGATTAACAAATTAATATAACCGAAAAAATTGCACTTTCTTAGATTTAGACTTAAAGTCGATTTTCTTGTAAATTGTATGTCAATTGCATGAGCACTGTACCGCTTAAGCCGAAAAACATAAATTTTACTGGTTTGAGCGAAAGTCAAATTATATTGTTATTGCAGAAATGACATATTCATATAACCGAAAAAATTGCACTTTCTTAGATTTAGACTTAAAGTCGATTTTCTTGTAAATTGTATGTCAATTGCATGAGCACTGTACTGCTTAAGCCGAAAAACATCAACTTTACTGATTTGCGCGAAAATAACACTATAATGTTATGGCAGGATTAACAAATTAATATAAAAAAAAGAAAAGAAAAAATCGAACTTTCTTAGATTTTTACTTAAAGCTGATTTTCTTGTAAATTGTATGTTAATTACTTGAGCACTGTACCGCTTAGGCCGAAAAACATCAATTTTACTGATTTGCGCTAAAAACAAACTTTTATTTTATTTCAGGATTAACAATTGTATGTTAATTACTTGATCGCTGTACCGCCTAAGCCGAAATGTTATTCCAGGATTAACAAATTAAAATAACCGAAAAAATTGCAATTTCTTAGGTTTAAAATTTAAGTCCATTTTCTTGTAAATTGTATGTCAATTGCGGTAGCACTGTACTGCTTAAGCCGCAAAACATCGATTTTACTGATTGGATCTAAAGTCAAACTTTCATATAATTTCAGGATTAACAAATTAATATAACCAGAAAAATTGCACTTTCTTAGATTTAGACTTATAGCCGATTTTCTTGTATATTGTATAACAGTTGCGTGAGCACTGTACTGCCTAAGCCGAAAAACATCAATTTTACTGGTTTGAGCGAAAGTCAAATTATATTGTTATTGCAGAATTGACATATTCATATAACCGAAAAAGTTGCACTTTCTTAGGTTTAGACTTAAAGTCGATTTTCTTGTAAATTGTATGTCAATTGCGGTAGCACTGTACTGATTTGCTCTAAAGCCAAACATTCAATAATTTTAGGATTAACAAATTAATATAACCGCAAAAATTGCACTTTCTTACCGAAAAAATTGCACTTTTTTAGATTTAGACTTAACGCCGATTTTCTTGTAAATTGTATGTTAATTACTTGAGCGCTGTACCGCTTAGGCCGAAACACATCAATTTTACTGATTTGATCTAAAGTCAAACTTTCATATAATTTCAGGATTAACAAATTAATATAACCGAAAAAATTGCACTTTCTTAGATTAGACTTAAAGCCGATTTTCCTGTAAATTTTATGTCAGTTGCGTGAGCAGTGTACTGCTTAAGCCAAAAAAGATCAATTTTACTGGTTTGAGCGAAAGTCAAATTATATTGTTATTGCAGAATTGACATATTCATATAACCGAAAAAATTGCACTTTCTTAGTTTTAGACTTAAAGTCGATTTTCTTGTAAATTGTATGTGAATTGCGTGAGCACTGTACTGCTTAAGCCGAAAAACATGAATTTTACTGATTTGAGCGAAAGTCAAATTATATTGTTATTGCAGAATTAAAAAATTAATATTACCGAAAAGGTTGCACTTTCTTAGTTTTAGACTTAAAGTCGATTTTCTTGTAAATTTTATGTCAATTGCGGTAGCACTGTACTGCTTAAGCCGAAAAACATCCATTTTACTGTTTTGATCTTAAGTCAAACTTTCATATAATTTCAGGATTAACAAATTAATATAACCGAAAAAAATGCACTTTCTTAGATTTAGACTTAAAGTCGATTTTCTTGTAAATTGTATGTCAATTGCATGAGCACTGTACCGCTTAAGCCGAAAAACATCAATTTTACTGGTTTGAGCGAAAGTCAAATTATATTGTTATTGCAGAATTGACATTTTCATATAACCGAAAAAATTGCACTTTCTTAGGTTTAGACTTAAAGTCGATTTTTTTGTAAATTGTATGTCAATTGCGGTAGCACTGTACTGCTTAAGCCGCAAAACATCGATTTTACTGATTTGATCTAAAGTCAAACTTTCATATAATATCAGGATTAACAAATTAATATAACCGAAAAAATTGCACTTTCTTAGATTAGACTTAAAGCCGATTTTCTTGTAAATTGTATGTCAATTGCATGAGCACTGTACCGCTTAAGCCGAAAAACATAAATTTTACTGGTTTGAGCGAAAGTCAAATTATATTGTTATTGCAGAATTGACATATTCATATAACCGAAAAAATTGCACTTTCTTAGATTTAGACTTAAAGTGGATTTTCTTGTAAATTGTATGTCAATTGCATGAGCACTGTACTGCTTAAGCCGAAAAACATCAACTTTACTGATTTGCGCGAAAATAACACTATTATGTTATGGCAGGATTAACAAATTAATATAAAAAAAAGAAAAGAAAAAATTGAACTTTCCTAGATTTTTACTTAAAGTCGATTTTCTTGTAAATTGTATGTCAATTGCATGAGCACTGTACCGCTTAAGCCGAAAAACATCAATTTTACTGGTTTGAGCTAAAGTCAAATTATATTGTTATTGCAGGATTAACAAATTAAAATAACCGAAAAAATTGCAATTTCTTAGGTTTAAAATTTAAGTCCATTTTCTTGTAAATTGTATGTCAAATTCGGTAGCACTGTACTGCTTAAGCCGCAAACCATCGATTTTACTGATTTGCTCTAAAGTCAAACTTTCATATAATTTCAGGATTAACAAATTAATATAACCGAAAAAATTGCACTTTCTTAGATTTAGACTTAAAGTCGATTTTCTTGTAAATTGTATGTCAATTGCATGAGCACTGTACCGCTTAAGCCGAAAAACATCAATTTTACTGGTTTGAGCGAAAGTCAAATTATATTGTTATTGCAGAATTGACATATTCATATAACCGAAAAAATTGCACTTTCTTAGGTTTAGACTTAAAGTCGATTTTTTTGTAAAATGTATGTCAGTTGCGGTAGCACTGTACTGCTTAAGCCGCAAAACATCGATTTTACTGATTTGATCTAAAGTCAAACTTTCATATAATTTCAGGATTAACAAATTAATATAACCGAAAAAATTGCACTTTCTTAGATTTAGACTTAAAGTCGATTTTCTTGTAAATTGTATGTGAATTGCGTGAGCACTGTACTGCTTAAGCCGAAAAACATGAATTTTACTGATTTGAGCGAAAGTCAAATTATATTGTTATTGCAGAATTAAAAAATTAATATTACCGAAAAGGTTGCACTTTCTTAGTTTTAGACTTAAAGTCGATTTTCTTGTAAATTTTATGTCAATTGCGGTAGCACTGTACTGCTTAAGCCGAAAAACATCCATTTTACTGATTTGATCTTAAGTCAAACTTTCATATAATTTCAGGATTAACAAATTAATATAACCGAAAAAATTGCACTTTCTTAGATTTAGACTTAAAGTCGATTTTCTTGTAAATTGTATGTCAATTGCATGAGCACTGTACCGCTTAAGCCGAAAAACATAAATTTTACTGGTTTGAGCGAAAGTCAAATTATATTGTTATTGCAGAATTGACATATTCATATAACCGAAAAAATTGCACTTTCTTAGATTTAGACTTAAAGTCGATTTTCTTGTAAATTGTATGTCAATTGCATGAGCACTGTACTGCTTAAGCCGAAAAACATCAACTTTACTGATTTGCGCGAAAATAACACTATAATGTTATGGCAGGATTAACAAACTAATATAAAAAAAAGAAAAGAAAAAATTGAACTTTCTTAGATTTTTACTTAAAGCCGATTTTCTTGTAAATTGTATGTTAATTACTTGAGCGCTGTACCGCTTAGGCCGAAAAACATCAATTTTACTGATTTGCACTAAAAACAAACTTTTATTTTATTTCAGGATTAACAATTGTATGTTAATTACTTGATCGCTGTACCTCCTAAGCCGAAATGTTATTCCAGGATTAACAAATTAAAATAACCGAAAAAATTGCAATTTCTTAGGTTTAAAATTTAAGTCCATTTTCTTGTAAATTGTATGTCAACTGCGGTAGCACTGTACTGCTTAAGCCGCAAAACATCGATTTTACTGATTTGATCTAAAGTCAAACTTTCATATAATTTCAGGATTAACAAATTAATATAACCAGAAAAATTGCACTTTCTTAGATTTAGACTTAAAGCCGATTTTCTTGTATATTGTATATCAGTTGCGTGAGCACTGTACTGCCTAAGCCGAAAAACATCAATTTTACTGGTTTGAGCGAAAGTCAAATTATATTGTTATTGCAGAATTGACATATTCATATAACCGAAAAAATTGCACTTTCTTAGTTTTAGACTTAAAGTCAATTTTCTTTTAAATTGTATGTCAATTGCATGAGCACTGTACCGCTTAAGCCGAAAAACATCAATTTTACTGGTTTGAGCGAAAGTCAAATTATATTGTTATTGCAGAATTCACATATTCATATAACCGAAAAAATTGCACTTTCTTAAATTTAAACTTAAAGCCGATTTTCTTGTAAATTGTATGTCAGTTGCGTGAGCACTGTACCGCTTAAGCCGAAAAACATGAATTTTACTGATTTGAGCTAAAGTCAGATTATATTGTTATTGCAGAATTAACAAATTAATATTACCGAAAAAGTTGCACTTTCTTAGGTTTAGACTTAAAGTCGATTTTCTTGTAAATTGTATGTCAATTGCGGTAGCACTGTACTGCTTAGGCCGCAAAACATCGATTTTACTGATTTGATCTAAAGTCAAACTTTCATATAATTTCAGGATTAACAAATTAATATAACCGAAAAAATTGCACTTTCTTAGATTTAGACTTAAAGTCGATTTTCTTGTAAATTGTATGTCAATTGCATGAGCACTGTACCGCTTAAGCCGAAAAACATCAATTTTACTGGTTTGAACGAAAGTCAAATTATATTGTTATTGCAGAATTGACATATTCATATAACCGAAAAAATTGCACTTTCTTAGGTTTAGACTTAAAGTCGATTTTTTTGTAAATTGTATGTCAATTGCGGTAGCACTGTACTGCTTAAGCCGCAAAACATCGATTTTACTGATTTGATCTAAAGTCAAACTTTCATATAATATCAGGATTAACAAATTAATATAACCGAAAAAACTGCACTTTCTTAGATTAGACTTAAAGCCGATTTTCTTGTAAATTGTATGTCAATTGCATGAGCACTGTACCGCTTAAGCCGAAAAACATAAATTTTACTGGTTTGAGCGAAAGTCAAATTATATTGTTATTGCAGAATTGACATATTCATGTAACCGAAAAAATTGCACTTTCTTAGATTTAGACTTAAAGTGGATTTTCTTGTAAATTGTATGTCAATTGCATGAGCACTGTACTGCTTAAGCCGAAAAACATCAACTTTACTGATTTGCGCGAAAATAACACTATAATGTTATGGCAGGATTAACAAATTAATATAAAAAAAAGAAAAGAAAAAATTGAACTTTCTTAGATTTTTACTTAAAGCCGATTTTCTTGTAAATTGTATGTTAATTACTTGAGCGCTGTACCGCTTAGGCCGAAAAACATCAATTTTACTGATTTGCGCTAAAAACAAACTTTTATTTTATTTCAGGATTAACAATTGTATGTTAATTACTTGATCGCTGTACCTCCTAAGCCGAAATGTTATTCCAGGATTAACAAATTAAAATAACCGAAAAAATTGCAATTTCTTAGGTTTAAAATTTAAGTCCATTTTCTTGAAAATTGTATGTCAACTGCGGTAGCACTGTACTGCTTAAGCCGCAAAACATCGATTTTACTGATTTGATCTAAAGTCAAACTTTCATATAATTTCAGGATTAACAAATTAATATAACCAGAAAAATTGCACTTTCGTAGATTTAGACTTAAAGCCGATTTTCTTGTATATTGTATATCAGTTGCGTGAGCACTGTACTGCCTAAGCCGAAAAACATCAATTTTACTGGTTTGAGCGAAAGTCAAATTATATTGTTATTGCAGAATTGACATATTCATATAACCGAAAAAATTGCACTTTCTTAGTTTTAGACTTAAAGTCAATTTTCTTTTAAATTGTATGTCAATTGCATGAGCACTGTACCGCTTAAGCCGAAAAACATCAATTTTACTGGTTTGAGCGAAAGTCAAATTATATTGTTATTGCAGAATTCACATATTCATATAACCGAAAAAATTGCACTTTCTTAAATTTAAACTTAAAGCCGATTTTCTTGTAAATTGTATGTCAGTTGCGTGAGCACTGTACCGCTTAAGCCGAAAAACATGAATTTTACTGATTTGAGCTAAAGTCAGATTATATTGTTATTGCAGAATTAACAAATTAATATTACCGAAAAAGTTGCACTTTCTTAGGTTTAGACTTAAAGTCGATTTTCTTGTAAATTGTATGTCAATTGCGGTAGCACTGTACTGCTTAAGCCGCAAAACATCGATTTTACTGATTTGATCTAAAGTCAAACTTTCATATAATTTCAGGATTAACAAATTAATATAACCGAAAAAATTGCACTTTCTTAGATTTAGACTTAAAGTCGATTTTCTTGTAAATTGTATGTCAATTGCATGAGCACTGTACCGCTTAAGCCGAAAAACATCAATTTTACTGGTTTGAACGAAAGTCAAATTATATTGTTATTGCAGAATTGACATATTCATATAACCGAAAAAATTGCACTTTCTTAGGTTTAGACTTAAAGTCGATTTTTTTGTAAATTGTATGTCAATTGCGGTAGCACGGTACTGCTTAAGCCGCAAAACATCGATTTTACTGATTTGATCTAAAGTCAAACTTTCATATAATATCAGGATTAACAAATTAATATAACCGAAAAAATTGCACTTTCTTAGATTAGACTTAAAGCCGATTTTCTTGTAAATTGTATGTCAATTGCATGAGCACTGTACCGCTTAAGCCGAAAAACATAAATTTTACTGGTTTGAGCGAAAGTCAAATTATATTGTTATTGCAGAATTGACATATTCATGTAACCGAAAAAATTGCACTTTCTTAGATTTAGACTTAAAGTGGATTTTCTTGTAAATTGTATGTCAATTGCATGAGCACTGTACTGCTTAAGCCGAAAAACATCAACTTTACTGATTTGCGCGAAAATAACACTATAATGTTATGGCAGGATTAACAAATTAATATAAAAAAAGAAAAGAAAAAATTGAACTTTCTTAGATTTTTACTTAAAGCCGATTTTCCTGTAAATTGTATGTTAATTGCATGAGCACTGTACCGCTTAAGCCGAAAAACATAAATTTTACTGGTTTGAGCGAAAGTCAAATTATATTGTTATTGCAGAATTGACATATTCATGTAACCGAAAAAATTTCACTTTCTTAGATTTAGACTTAAAGCCGATTTTCTTGTAAATTGTATGTCAATTGCATGAGCACTGTACTGCTTAAGCCGAAAAACATCAACTTTACTGATTTGCGCGAAAATAACACTATAATGTTATGGCAGGATTAACAAATTAATATAAAAAAAAGAAAAGAAAAAATTGAACTTTCTTAGATTTTTACTTAAAGCCGATTTTCTTGTAAATTGTATGTTAATTACTTGAGCGCTGTACCGCTTAGGCCGAAAAACATCAATTTTACTGATTTGCGCTAAAAACAAACTTTTATTTTATTTCAGGATTAACAATTGTATGTTAATTACTTGATCGCTGTACCGCCTAAGCCGAAATGTTATTCCAGGATTAACAAATTAAAATAACCGAAAAAATTGCAATTTCTTAGGTTTAAAATTTAAGTCCATTTTCTTGTAAATTGTATGTCAACTGCGGTAGCACTGTACTGCTTAAGCCGCAAAACATCGATTTTACTGATTGGATCTAAAGTCAAACTTTCATATAATTTCAGGATTAACAAATTTATATAACCAGAAAAATTGCACTTTCTTAGATTTAGACTTAAAGCCGATTTTCTTGTATATTGTATATCAGTTGCGTGAGCACTGTACTGCCTAAGCCGAAAAACATCAATTTTACTGGTTTGAGCGAAAGTCAAATTATATTGTTATTGCAGAATTGACATATTCATATAACCGAAAAAATTGCACTTTCTTAGTTTTAGACTTAAAGTCGATTTTCTTGTAAATTGTATGTGAATTGCGTGAGCACTGTACTGCTTAAGCCGAAAAACATGAATTTTACTGATTTGAGTGAAAGTCAAATTATATTGTTATTGCAGGATTAACAAATTAATATTACCGAAAAGGTTGCACTTTCTTAGTTTTAGACTTAAAGTCGATTTTCTTGTAAATTTTATGTCAATTGCGGTAGCACTGTACTGCTTAAGCCGCAAAACATCGATTTTACTGATTTGATCTAAAGTCAAACTTTCATATAATTTCAGGATTAACAAATTAATATAACCAGAAAAATTGCACTTTCTTAGATTTAGACTTAAAGCCGATTTTCTTGTATATTGTATATCAGTTGCGTGAGCACTGTACTGCCTAAGCCGAAAAACATCAATTTTACTGGTTTGAGCGAAAGTCAAATTATATTGTTATTGCAGAATTGACATATTCATATAACCGAAAAAATTGCACTTTCTTAGATTTAGACTTAAAGCCGATTTTCTTGTATATTGTATATCAGTTGCGTGAGCACTGTACTGCTTAAGCCGAAAATATCAATTTTACTGGTTTGAGCGAAAGTCAAATTATATTGTTATTGCAGAATTGACATATTCATATAACCGAAAAAATTGCACTTTCTTAGATTTAGACTTAAAGTCGATTTTCTTGTAAATTGTATGTCAATTGCATGAGCACTGTACCGCTTAAGCCGAAAAACATCAATTTTACTGGTTTGAGCGAAAGTCAAATTATATTGTTATTGCAGAATTCACATATTCATATAACCGAAAAAATTGCACTTTCTTAAATTTAAACTTAAAGCCGATTTTCTTGTAACTTGTATGGCATTTGCGTGAGCACTGTACCGCTTAAGCCGAAAAACATGAATTTTACTGATTTGAGCTAAAGTCAAATTATATTGTTATTGCAGGATTAACAAATTAATATTACCGAAAAAGTTGCACTTTCTTAGGTTTAGACTTAAAGTCGATTTTCTTGTAAATTGTATGTCGATTGCGGTAGCACTGTACTGCTTAAGCCGCAAAACATCGATTTTACTGATTTGATCTTAAGTCAAACTTTCATATAATTTCAGGATTAACAAATTAATATAACCGAAAAAATTGCACTTTCTTAGATTTAGACTTAAAGCCGATTTTCTTGTTAATTGTATGTCAGTTGCGTGAGCACTGTACCGCTTAAGCCGAAAAACATGATTTTTACTGATTTGAGCGAAAGTCAAATTATATTGTTATTGCAGAATTGACATATTCATATAACCGAAAAAATTGCACTTTCTTAGGTTTAGACTTAAAGTCGATTTTTTTGTAAATTGTATGTCAATTGCGGTAGCACTGTACTGCTTAAGCCGCAAAACATCGATTTTACTGATTTGATCTAAAGTCAAACTTTCATATAATTTCAGGATTAACAAATTAATATAACCGAAAAAATTGCACCTTCTTAGATTAGACTTAAAGCCGATTTTCTTGTTAATTGTATGTCAGTTGCGTGAGCACTGTACCGCTTAAGCCGAAAAACATGATTTTTACTGATTTGAGCGAAAGTCAAATTATATTGTTATTGCAGGATTAACAAATTAATATTAACGAAAAAGTTTCACTTTCTTAGGTTTAGACTTAAAGTCGATTTTCTTGTAAATTGTATGTCAAATTCGGTAGCACTGTACTGCTTAAGCCGCAAACCATCGATTTTACTGATTTGCTCTAAAGTCAAACTTTCATATAATTTCAGGATTAACAAATTAATATAACCGAAAAAATTGCACTTTCTTAGATTTAGACTTAAAGTCGATTTTCTTGTAAATTGTATGTCAATTGCGTGAGCACTGTACCGCTTAAGCCGAAAAACATGATTTTTACTGATTTGAGCGAAAGTCAAATTATATTGTTATTGCAGGATTAACAAATTCATAAAACCGAAAAAATTGCACTTTCTTAGGTTTAGACTTAAAGTCGATTTTCTTGTGAATTGTATGTCAAATTCGGTAGCACTGTACTGCTTAAGCCGCAAACCATCGATTTTACTGATTTGCTCTAAAGTCAAACTTTCATATAATTTCAGGATTAACAAATTAATATAACCGAAAAAATTGCACTTTCTTAGATTTAGACTTAAAGTCGATTTTCTTGTAAATTGTATGTCAATTGCATGAGCACTGTACCGCTTAAGCCGAAAAACATCAATTTTACTGGTTTGAGCGAAAGTCAAATTATATTGTTATTGCAGAATTGACATATTCATATAACCGAAAAAATTGCACTTTCTTAGGTTTAGACTTAAAGTCGATTTTTTTGTAAAATGTATGTCAGTTGCGGTAGCACTGTACTGCTTAAGCCGCAAAACATCGGTTTTACTGATTTGATCTAAAGTCAAACTTTCATATAATTTCAGGATTAACAAATTAATATAACCGAAAAAATTGCACTTTCTTAGATTTAGACTTAAAGTCGATTTTCTTGTAAATTGTATGTCAATTGCATGAGCACTGTACCGCTTAAGCCGAAAAACATAAATTTTACTGGTTTGAGCGAAAGTCAAATTATATTGTTATTGCAGAATTGACATATTCATATAACCAAAAAAATTGCACTTTCTTAGGTTTAGACTTAAAGTCGATTTTTTTGTAAATTGTATGTCAATTGCGGTAGCACTGTACTGCTTAAGCCGCAAAACATCGATTTTACTGATTTGATCTAAAGTCAAACTTTCATATAATTTCAGGATTAACAAATTAATATAACCGAAAAAATTGCACTTTCTTAGATTAGACTTAAAGCCGATTTTCTTGTAAATTGTATGTCAGTTGCGTGAGCACTGTACCGCTTAAGCCGAAAAACATGATTTTTACTGATTTGAGCGAAAGTCAAATTATATTGTTATTGCAGGATTAACAAATTAATATTAACGAAAAAGTTGCACTTTCTTAGGTTTAGACTTAAAGTCGATTTTCTTGTAAATTGTATGGCGAATTCGGTAGCACTGTACTGCTTAAGCCGCAAACCATCGATTTTACTGATTTGCTCTAAAGTCAAACTTTCATATAATTTCAGGATTAACAAATTAATATAACCGAAAAAATTGCACTTTCTTAGATTTAGACTTAAAGTCGATTTTCTTGTAAATTGTATGTTAATTACTTGATCGCTGTACCGCCTAAGCCGAAATGTTATTCCAGGATTAACAAATTAAAATAACCGAAAAAATTGCAATTTCTTAGGTTTAAAATTTAAGTCCATTTTCTTGTAAATTGTATGTCAACTGCGGTAGCACTGTACTGCTTAAGCCGCAAAACATCGATTTTACTGATTTGATCTAAAGTCAAACTTTCATATAATTTCAGGATTAACAAATTAATATAACCAGAAAAATTGCACTTTCTTAGATTTAGACTTAAAGCCGATTTTCTTGTATATTGTATATCAGTTGCGTGAGCACTGTACTGCCTAAGCCGAAAAACATCAATTTTACTGGTTTGAGCGAAAGTCAAATTATATTGTTATTGCAGAATTGACATATTCATATAACCGAAAAAATTGCACTTTCTTAGGTTTAGACTTAAAGTCGATTTTTTTGTAAAATGTATGTCAGTTGCGGTAGCACTGTACTGCTTAAGCCGCAAAACATCGGTTTTACTGATTTGATCTAAAGTCAAACTTTCATATAATTTCAGGATTAACAAATTAATATAACCGAAAAAATTGCACTTTCTTAGATTTAGACTTAAAGTCGATTTTCTTGTAAATTGTATGTCAATTGCATGAGCACTGTACCGCTTAAGCCGAAAAACATGATTTTTACTGATTTGAGCGAAAGTCAAATTATATTGTTATTGCAGGATTAACAAATTAATATTAACGAAAAAGTTTCACTTTCTTAGGTTTAGACTTAAAGTCGATTTTCTTGTAAATTGTATGTCAAATTCGGTAGCACTGTACTGCTTAAGCCGCAAAACATCGATTTTACTGATTTGATCTAAAGTCAAACTTTCATATAATTTCAGGATTAACAAATTAATATAACCGAAAAAATTGCACTTTCTTAGATTAGACTTAAAGCCGATTTTCTTGTAAATTGTATGTCAGTTGCGTGAGCACTGTACCGCTTAAGCCGAAAAACATGATTTTTACTGATTTGAGCGAAAGTCAAATTATATTGTTATTGCAGGATTAACAAATTCATAAAACCGAAAAAATTGCACTTTCTTAGGTTTAGACTTAAAGTCGATTTTCTTGTGAATTGTATGTCAAATTCGGTAGCACTGTACTGCTTAAGCCGCAAACCATCGATTTTACTGATTTGCTCTAAAGTCAAACTTTCATATAATTTCAGGATTAACAAATTAATATAACCGAAAAAATTGCACTTTCTTAGATTTAGACTTAAAGTCGATTTTCTTGTAAATTGTATGTCAATTGCATGAGCACTGTACCGCTTAAGCCGAAAAACATCAATTTTACTGGTTTGAGCGAAAGTCAAATTATATTGTTATTGCAGAATTGACATATTCATATAACCGAAAAAATTGCACTTTCTTAGGTTTAGACTTAAAGTCGATTTTTTTGTAAAATGTATGTCAGTTGCGGTAGCACTGTACTGCTTAAGCCGCAAAACATCGGTTTTACTGATTTGATCTAAAGTCAAACTTTCATATAATTTCAGGATTAACAAATTAATATAACCGAAAAAATTGCACTTTCTTAGATTTAGACTTAAAGTCGATTTTCTTGTAAATTGTATGTCAATTGCATGAGCACTGTACCGCTTAAGCCGAAAAACATAAATTTTACTGGTTTGAGCGAAAGTCAAATTATATTGTTATTGCAGAATTGACATATTCATATAACCAAAAAAATTGCACTTTCTTAGGTTTAGACTTAAAGTCGATTTTTTTGTAAATTGTATGTCAATTGCGGTAGCACTGTACTGCTTAAGCCGCAAAACATCGATTTTACTGATTTGATCTAAAGTCAAACTTTCATATAATTTCAGGATTAACAAATTAATATAACCGAAAAAATTGCACTTTCTTAGATTAGACTTAAAGCCGATTTTCTTGTAAATTGTATGTCAGTTGCGTGAGCACTGTACCGCTTAAGCCGAAAAACATGATTTTTACTGATTTGAGCGAAAGTCAAATTATATTGTTATTGCAGGATTAACAAATTAATATTAACGAAAAAGTTGCACTTTCTTAGGTTTAGACTTAAAGTCGATTTTCTTGTAAATTGTATGGCGAATTCGGTAGCACTGTACTGCTTAAGCCGCAAACCATCGATTTTACTGATTTGCTCTAAAGTCAAACTTTCATATAATTTCAGGATTAACAAATTAATATAACCGAAAAAATTGCACTTTCTTAGATTTAGACTTAAAGTCGATTTTCTTGTAAATTGTATGTTAATTACTTGATCGCTGTACCGCCTAAGCCGAAATGTTATTCCAGGATTAACAAATTAAAATAACCGAAAAAATTGCAATTTCTTAGGTTTAAAATTTAAGTCCATTTTCTTGTAAATTGTATGTCAACTGCGGTAGCACTGTACTGCTTAAGCCGCAAAACATCGATTTTACTGATTTGATCTAAAGTCAAACTTTCATATAATTTCAGGATTAACAAATTAATATAACCAGAAAAATTGCACTTTCTTAGATTTAGACTTAAAGCCGATTTTCTTGTATATTGTATATCAGTTGCGTGAGCACTGTACTGCCTAAGCCGAAAAACATCAATTTTACTGGTTTGAGCGAAAGTCAAATTATATTGTTATTGCAGAATTGACATATTCATATAACCGAAAAAATTGCACTTTCTTAGATTTAAACTTAAAGCCGATTTTCTTGTAAATTGTATGTCAGTTGCGTGAGCACTGTACCGCTTAAGCCGAAAAACATGAATTTTACTGATTTGAGCTAAAGTCAAATTATATTGTTATTGCAGAATTGACATATTCATATAACCGAAAAAATTGCACTTTCTTAGTTTTAGACTTAAAGTCCATTTTCTTGTAAATTGTATGTCAACTGCGGTAGCACTGTACTGCTTAAGCCGCAAAACATCGATTTTACTGATTTGATCTAAAGTCAAACTTTCATATAATTTCAGGATTAACAAATTAATATAACCAGAAAAATTGCACTTTCTTAGATTTAGACTTAAAGCCGATTTTCTTGTATATTGTATATCAGTTGCGTGAGCACTGTACTGCCTAAGCCGAAAAACATCAATTTTACTGGTTTGAGCGAAAGTCAAATTATATTGTTATTGCAGAATTGACATATTCATATAACCGAAAAAATTGCACTTTCTTAGTTTTAGACTTAAAGTCGATTTTCTTGTAAATTGTATGTGAATTGCGTGAGCACTGTACTGCTTAAGCCGAAAAACATGAATTTTACTGATTTGAGCGAAAGTCAAATTATATTGTTATTGCAGGATTAACAAATTAATATTACCGAAAAGGTTGCACTTTCTTAGTTTTACACTTAAAGTCGATTTTCTTGTAAATTTTATGTCAATTGCGGTAGCACTGTACTGCTTAAGCCGAAAAACATCCATTTTACTGATTTGCTCTAAAGTCAAACTTTCATATAATTTCAGGATTAACAAATTAATATAACCGAAAAAATTGCACTTTCTTAGATTTAGACTTAAAGTCGATTTTCTTGTAAATTGTATGTCAGTTGCGTGAGCACTGTACCGCCTAAGCCGAAAAACATGATTTTTACTGATTTGAGCGAAAGTCAAATTATATTGTTATTGCAGGATTAACAAATTAATATTAACGAAAAAGTTGCACTTTCTTAGGTTTAGACTTAAAGTCGATTTTCTTGTAAATTGTATGGCAAATTCGGTAGCACTGTACTGCTTAAGCCGCAAACCATCGATTTTACTGATTTGCTCTAAAGTCAAACTTTCATATAATTTCAGGATTAACAAATTAATATAACCGAAAAAATTGCACTTTCTTAGATTTAGACTTAAAGTCGATTTTCTTGTAAATTGTATGTTAATTACTTGATCGCTGTACCGCCTAAGCCGAAATGTTATTCCAGGATTAACAAATTAAAATAACCGAAAAAATTGCAATTTCTTAGGTTTAAAATTTAAGTCCATTTTCTTGTAAATTGTATGTCAACTGCGGTAGCACTGTACTGCTTAAGCCGCAAAACATCGATTTTACTGATTTGATCTAAAGTCAAACTTTCATATAATTTCAGGATTAACAAATTAATATAACCAGAAAAATTGCACTTTCTTAGATTTAGACTTAAAGCCGATTTTCTTGTATATTGTATATCAGTTGCGTGAGCACTGTACTGCCTAAGCCGAAAAACATCAATTTTACTGGTTTGAGCGAAAGTCAAATTATATTGTTATTGCAGAATTGACATATTCATATAACCGAAAAAATTGCACTTTCTTAGATTTAAACTTAAAGCCGATTTTCTTGTAAATTGTATGTCAGTTGCGTGAGCACTGTACCGCTTAAGCCGAAAAACATGAATTTTACTGATTTGAGCTAAAGTCAAATTATATTGTTATTGCAGAATTGACATATTCATATAACCGAAAAAATTGCACTTTCTTAGTTTTAGACTTAAAGTCCATTTTCTTGTAAATTGTATGTCAACTGCGGTAGCACTGTACTGCTTAAGCCGCAAAACATCGATTTTACTGATTTGATCTAAAGTCAAACTTTCATATAATTTCAGGATTAACAAATTAATATAACCAGAAAAATTGCACTTTCTTAGATTTAGACTTAAAGCCGATTTTCTTGTATATTGTATATCAGTTGCGTGAGCACTGTACTGCCTAAGCCGAAAAACATCAATTTTACTGGTTTGAGCGAAAGTCAAATTATATTGTTATTGCAGAATTGACATATTCATATAACCGAAAAAATTGCACTTTCTTAGTTTTAGACTTAAAGTCGATTTTCTTGTAAATTGTATGTGAATTGCGTGAGCACTGTACTGCTTAAGCCGAAAAACATGAATTTTACTGATTTGAGCGAAAGTCAAATTATATTGTTATTGCAGGATTAACAAATTAATATTACCGAAAAGGTTGCACTTTCTTAGTTTTAGACTTAAAGTCGATTTTCTTGTAAATTTTATGTCAATTGCGGTAGCACTGTACTGCTTAAGCCGAAAAACATCCATTTTACTGATTTGCTCTAAAGTCAAACTTTCATATAATTTCAGGATTAACAAATTAATATAACCGAAAAAATTGCACTTTCTTAGATTTAGACTTAAAGTCGATTTTCTTGTAAATTGTATGTCAATTGCATGAGCACTGTACCGCTTAAGCCGAAAAACATCAATTTTACTGGTTTGAGCGAAAGTCAAATTATATTGTTATTGCAGAATTGACATATTCATATAACCGAAAAAATTGCACTTTCTTAGGTTTAGACTTAAAGTCGATTTTTTTGTAAAATGTATGTCAGTTGCGGTAGCACTGTACTGCTTAAGCCGCAAAACATCGATTTTACTGATTTGATCTAAAGTCAAACTTTCATATAATTTCAGGATTAACAAATTAATATAACCGAAAAAATTGCACTTTCTTAGATTTAGACTTGAAGTCGATTTTCTTGTAAATTGTATGTGAATTGCGTGAGCACTGTACTGCTTAAGCCGAAAAACATGAATTTTACTGATTTGAGCGAAAGTCAAATTATATTGTTATTGCAGAATTAAAAAATTAATATTACCGAAAAGGTTGCACTTTCTTAGTTTTAGACTTAAAGTCGATTTTCTTGTAAATTTTATGTCAATTGCGGTAGCACTGTACTGCTTAAGCCGAAAAACATCCATTTTACTGATTTGATCTTAAGTCAAACTTTCATATAATTTCAGGATTAACAAATTAATATAACCGAAAAAATTGCACTTTCTTAGATTTAGACTTAAAGTCGATTTTCTTGTAAATTGTATGTCAATTGCATGAGCACTGTACCGCTTAAGCCGAAAAACATAAATTTTACTGGTTTGAGCGAAAGTCAAATTATATTGTTATTGCAGAATTGACATATTCATATAACCGAAAAAATTGCACTTTCTTAGATTTAGACTTAAAGTCGATTTTCTTGTAAATTGTATGTCAATTGCATGAGCACTGTACTGCTTAAGCCGAAAAACATCAACTTTACTGATTTGCGCGAAAATAACACTATAATGTTATGGCAGGATTAACAAACTAATATAAAAAAAAGAAAAGAAAAAATTGAACTTTCTTAGATTTTTACTTAAAGCCGATTTTCTTGTAAATTGTATGTTAATTACTTGAGCGCTGTACCGCTTAGGCCGAAAAACATCAATTTTACTGATTTGCACTAAAAACAAACTTTTATTTTATTTCAGGATTAACAATTGTATGTTAATTACTTGATCGCTGTACCTCCTAAGCCGAAATGTTATTCCAGGATTAACAAATTAAAATAACCGAAAAAATTGCAATTTCTTAGGTTTAAAATTTAAGTCCATTTTCTTGTAAATTGTATGTCAACTGCGGTAGCACTGTACTGCTTAAGCCGCAAAACATCGATTTTACTGATTTGATCTAAAGTCAAACTTTCATATAATTTCAGGATTAACAAATTAATATAACCAGAAAAATTGCACTTTCTTAGATTTAGACTTAAAGCCGATTTTCTTGTATATTGTATATCAGTTGCGTGAGCACTGTACTGCCTAAGCCGAAAAACATCAATTTTACTGGTTTGAGCGAAAGTCAAATTATATTGTTATTGCAGAATTGACATATTCATATAACCGAAAAAATTGCACTTTCTTAGTTTTAGACTTAAAGTCAATTTTCTTTTAAATTGTATGTCAATTGCATGAGCACTGTACCGCTTAAGCCGAAAAACATGAATTTTACTGATTTGAGCTAAAGTCAGATTATATTGTTATTGCAGAATTAACAAATTAATATTACCGAAAAAGTTGCACTTTCTTAGGTTTAGACTTAAAGTCGATTTTCTTGTAAATTGTATGTCAATTGCGGTAGCACTGTACTGCTTAAGCCGCAAAACATCGATTTTACTGATTTGATCTAAAGTCAAACTTTCATATAATATCAGGATTAACAAATTAATATAACCGAAAAAATTGCACTTTCTTAGATTAGACTTAAAGCCGATTTTCTTGTAAATTGTATGTCAATTGCATGAGCACTGTACCGCTTAAGCCGAAAAACATAAATTTTACTGGTTTGAGCGAAAGTCAAATTATATTGTTATTGCAGAATTGACAAATTAATATTACCGAAAAAGTTGCACTTTCTTAGGTTTAGACTTAAAGTCGATTTTCTTGTAAATTTTATGTCAATTGCGGTAGCACTGTACTGCTTAAGCCGAAAAACATCCATTTTACTGATTTGCTCTAAAGTCAAACTTTCATATAATTTCAGGATTAACAAATTAATATAACCGAAAAAATTGCACTTTCTTAGATTTAGACTTAAAGTCGATTTTCTTGTAAATTGTATGTCAATTGCATGAGCACTGTACCGCTTAAGCCGAAAAACATGAATTTTACTGGTTTGAACGAAAGTCAAATTATATTGTTATTGCAGAATTGACATATTCATATAACCGAAAAAATTGCACTTTCTTAGGTTTAGACTTAAAGTCGATTTTTTTGTAAATTGTATGTCAATTGCGGTAGCACTGTACTGCTTAAGCCGCAAAACATCGATTTTACTGATTTGATCTAAAGTCAAACTTTCATATAATATCAGGATTAACAAATTAATATAACCGAAAAAATTGCACTTTCTTAGATTAGACTTAAAGCCGATTTTCTTGTAAATTGTATGTCAATTGCATGAGCACTGTACCGCTTAAGCCGAAAAACATAAATTTTACTGGTTTGAGCGAAAGTCAAATTATATTGTTATTGCAGAATTGACATATTCATGTAACCGAAAAAATTGCACTTTCTTAGGTTTAGACTTAAAGTGGATTTTCTTGTAAATTGTATGTCAATTGCATGAGCACTGTACTGCTTAAGCCGAAAAACATCAACTTTACTGATTTGCGCGAATATAACACTATAATGTTATGGCAGGATTAACAAATTAATATAAAAAAAGAAAAGAAAAAATTGAACTTTCTTAGATTTTTACTTAAAGCCGATTTTCTTGTAAATTGTATGTTAATTACTTGAGCGCTGTACCGCTTAGGCCGAAAAACATCAATTTTACTGGTTTGAACGAAAGTCAAATTATATTGTTATTGCAGAATTGACATATTCATATAACCGAAAAAATTGCACTTTCTTAGGTTTAGACTTAAAGTCGATTTTTTTGTAAATTGTATGTCAATTGCGGTAGCACTGTACTGCTTAAGCCGCAAAACATCGATTTTACTGATTTGATCTAAAGTCAAACTTTCATATAATTTCAGGATTAACAAATTAATATAACCAGAAAAATTGCACTTTCTTAGATTTAGACTTAAAGCCGATTTTCTTGTATATTGTATATCAGTTGCGTGAGCACTGTACTGCCTAAGCCGAAAAACATCAATTTTACTGGTTTGAGCGAAAGTCAAATTATATTGTTATTGCAGAATTGACATATTCATATAACCGAAAAAATTGCACTTTCTTAGTTTTAGACTTAAAGTCAATTTTCTTTTAAATTGTATGTCAATTGCATGAGCACTGTACCGCTTAAGCCGAAAAACATGAATTTTACTGATTTGAGCTAAAGTCAGATTATATTGTTATTGCAGAATTAACAAATTAATATTACCGAAAAAGTTGCACTTTCTTAGGTTTAGACTTAAAGTCGATTTTCTTGTAAATTGTATGTCAATTGCGGTAGCACTGTACTGCTTAAGCCGCAAAACATCGATTTTACTGATTTGATCTAAAGTCAAACTTTCATATAATTTCAGGATTAACAAATTAATATAACCGAAAAAATTGCACTTTCTTAGATTTAGACTTAAAGTCGATTTTCTTGTAAATTGTATGTCAATTGCATGAGCACTGTACCGCTTAAGCCGAAAAACATCAATTTTACTGGTTTGAACGAAAGTCAAATTATATTGTTATTGCAGAATTGACATATTCATATAACCGAAAAAATTGCACTTTCTTAGGTTTAGACTTAAAGTCGATTTTTTTGTAAATTGTATGTCAATTGCGGTAGCACTGTACTGCTTAAGCCGCAAAACATCGATTTTACTGATTTGATCTAAAGTCAAACTTTCATATAATATCAGGATTAACAAATTAATATAACCGAAAAAATTGCACTTTCTTAGATTAGACTTAAAGCCGATTTTCTTGTAAATTGTATGTCAATTGCATGAGCACTGTACCGCTTAAGCCGAAAAACATCAATTTTACTGGTTTGAACGAAAGTCAAATTATATTGTTATTGCAGAATTGACATATTCATATAACCGAAAAAATTGCACTTTCTTAGGTTTAGACTTAAAGTCGATTTTTTTGTAAATTGTATGTCAATTGCGGTAGCACTGTACTGCTTAAGCCGCAAAACATCGATTTTACTGATTTGACCTAAAGTCAAACTTTCATATAATATCAGGATTAACAAATTAATATAACCGAAAAAATTGCACTTTCTTAGATTAGACTTAAAGCCGATTTTCTTGTAAATTGTATGTCAATTGCATGAGCACTGTACCGCTTAAGCCGAAAAACATAAATTTTACTGGTTTGAGCGAAAGTCAAATTATATTGTTATTGCAGAATTGACATATTCATGTAACCGAAAAAATTGCACTTTCTTAGATTTAGACTTAAAGTGGATTTTCTTGTAAATTGTATGTCAATTGCATGAGCACTGTACTGCTTAAGCCGAAAAACATCAACTTTACTGATTTGCGCGAAAATAACACTATAATGTTATGGCAGGATTAACAAATTAATATAAAAAAAAGAAAAGAAAAAATTGAACTTTCTTAGATTTTTACTTAAAGCCGATTTTCTTGTAAATTGTATGTTAATTACTTGAGCGCTGTACCGCTTAGGCCGAAAAACATCAATTTTACTGATTTGCGCTAAAAACAAACTTTTATTTTATTTCAGGATTAACAATTGTATGTTAATTACTTGATCGCTGTACCTCCTAAGCCGAAATGTTATTCCAGGATTAACAAATTAAAATAACCGAAAAAATTGCAATTTCTTAGGTTTAAAATTTAAGTCCATTTTCTTGTAAATTGTATGTCAACTGCGGTAGCACTGTACTGCTTAAGCCGCAAAACATCGATTTTACTGATTTGATCTAAAGTCAAACTTTCATATAATTTCAGGATTAACAAATTAATATAACCAGAAAAATTGCACTTTCTTAGATTTAGACTTAAAGCCGATTTTCTTGTATATTGTATATCAGTTGCGTGAGCACTGTACTGCCTAAGCCGAAAAACATCAATTTTACTGGTTTGAGCGAAAGTCAAATTATATTGTTATTGCAGAATTGACATATTCATATAACCGAAAAAATTGCACTTTCTTAGTTTTAGACTTAAAGTCAATTTTCTTTTAAATTGTATGTCAATTGCATGAGCACTGTACCGCTTAAGCCGAAAAACATCAATTTTACTGGTTTGAGCGAAAGTCAAATTATATTGTTATTGCAGAATTCACATATTCATATAACCGAAAAAATTGCACTTTCTTAAATTTAAACTTAAAGCCGATTTTCTTGTAAATTGTATGTCAGTTGCGTGAGCACTGTACCGCTTAAGCCGAAAAACATGAATTTTACTGATTTGAGCTAAAGTCAGATTATATTGTTATTGCAGAATTAACAAATTAATATTACCGAAAAAGTTGCACTTTCTTAGGTTTAGACTTAAAGTCGATTTTCTTGTAAATTGTATGTCAATTGCGGTAGCACTGTACTGCTTAAGCCGCAAAACATCGATTTTACTGATTTGATCTAAAGTCAAACTTTCATATAATTTCAGGATTAACAAATTAATATAACCGAAAAAATTGCACTTTCTTAGATTTAGACTTAAAGTCGATTTTCTTGTAAATTGTATGTCAATTGCATGAGCACTGTACCGCTTAAGCCGAAAAACATAGATTTTACTGGTTTGAGCGAAAGTCAAATTATATTGTTATTGCAGAATTGACATATTCATATAACCGAAAAAATTGCACTTTCTTAGGTTTAGACTTAAAGTCGATTTTTTTGTAAATTGTATGTCAATTGCGGTAGCACTGTACTGCTTAAGCCGCAAAACATCGATTTTACTGATTTGATCTAAAGTCAAACTTTCATATAATATCAGGATTAACAAATTAATATAACCGAAAAAATTGCACTTTCTTAGATTAGACTTAAAGCCGATTTTCTTGTAAATTGTATGTCAATTGCATGAGCACTGTACCGCTTAAGCCGAAAAACATAAATTTTACTGGTTTGAGCGAAAGTCAAATTATATTGTTATTGCAGAATTGACATATTCATGTAACCGAAAAAATTGCACTTTCTTAGATTTAGACTTAAAGTGGATTTTCTTGTAAATTGTATGTCAATTGCATGAGCACTGTACTGCTTAAGCCGAAAAACATCAACTTTACTGATTTGCGCGAAAATAACACTATAATGTTATGGCAGGATTAACAAATTAATATAAAAAAAGAAAAGAAAAAATTGAACTTTCTTAGATTTTTACTTAAAGCCGATTTTCTTGTAAATTGTATGTTAATTGCATGAGCACTGTACCGCTTAAGCCGAAAAACATAAATTTTACTGGTTTGAGCGAAAGTCAAATTATATTGTTATTGCAGAATTGACATATTCATGTAACCGAAAAAATTGCACTTTCTTAGATTTAGACTTAAAGCCGATTTTCTTGTAAATTGTATGTCAATTGCATGAGCACTGTACTGCTTAAGCCGAAAAACATCAACTTTACTGATTTGCGCGAAAATAACACTATAATGTTATGGCAGGATTAACAAATTAATATAAAAAAAAGAAAAGAAAAAATTGAACTTTCTTAGATTTTTACTTAAAGCCGATTTTCTTGTAAATTGTATGTTAATTACTTGAGCGCTGTACCGCTTAGGCCGAAAAACATCAATTTTACTGATTTGCGCTAAAAACAAACTTTTATTTTATTTCAGGATTAACAATTGTATGTTAATTACTTGATCGCTGTACCGCCTAAGCCGAAATGTTATTCCAGGATTAACAAATTAAAATAACCGAAAAAATTGCAATTTCTTAGGTTTAAAATTTAAGTCCATTTTCTTGTAAATTGTATGTCAACTGCGGTAGCACTGTACTGCTTAAGCCGCAAAACATCGATTTTACTGATTGGATCTAAAGTCAAACTTTCATATAATTTCAGGATTAACAAATTAATATAACCAGAAAAATTGCACTTTCTTAGATTTAGACTTAAAGCCGATTTTCTTGTATATTGTATATCAGTTGCGTGAGCACTGTACTGCCTAAGCCGAAAAACATCAATTTTACTGGTTTGAGCGAAAGTCAAATTATATTGTTATTGCAGAATTGACATATTCATATAACCGAAAAAATTGCACTTTCTTAGTTTTAGACTTAAAGTCGATTTTCTTGTAAATTGTATGTGAATTGCGTGAGCACTGTACTGCTTAAGCCGAAAAACATGAATTTTACTGATTTGAGTGAAAGTCAAATTATATTGTTATTGCAGGATTAACAAATTAATATTACCAAAAAGGTTGCACTTTCTTAGTTTTAGACTTAAAGTCGATTTTCTTGTAAATTTTATGTCAATTGCGGTAGCACTGTACTGCTTAAGCCGCAAAACATCGATTTTACTGATTTGATCTAAAGTCAAACTTTCATATAATTTCAGGATTAACAAATTAATATAACCAGAAAAATTGCACTTTCTTAGATTTAGACTTAAAGCCGATTTTCTTGTATATTGTATATCAGTTGCGTGAGCACTGTACTGCCTAAGCCGAAAAACATCAATTTTACTGGTTTGAGCGAAAGTCAAATTATATTGTTATTGCAGAATTGACATATTCATATAACCGAAAAAATTGCACTTTCTTAGATTTAGACTTAAAGCCGATTTTCTTGTATATTGTATATCAGTTGCGTGAGCACTGTACTGCTTAAGCCGAAAATATCAATTTTACTGGTTTGAGCGAAAGTCAAATTATATTGTTATTGCAGAATTGACATATTCATATAACCGAAAAAATTGCACTTTCTTAGTTTTAGACTTAAAGACAATTTTCTTTTAAATTGTATGTCAATTGCATGAGCACTGTACCGCTTAAGCCGAAAAACATCAATTTTACTGGTTTGAGCGAAAGTCAAATTATATTGTTATTGCAGAATTCACATATTCATATAACCGAAAAAATTGCACTTTCTTAAATTTAAACTTAAAGCCGATTTTCTTGTAACTTGTATGTCAGTTGCGTGAGCACTGTACCGCTTAAGCCGAAAAACATGAATTTTACTGATTTGAGCTAAAGTCAAATTATATTGTTATTGCAGGATTAACAAATTAATATTACCGAAAAAGTTGCACTTTCTTAGGTTTAGACTTAAAGTCGATTTTCTTGTAAATTGTATGTCAATTGCGGTAGCACTGTACTGCTTAAGCCGCAAAACATCGATTTTACTGATTTGATCTTAAGTCAAACTTTCATATAATTTCAGGATTAACAAATTAATATAACCGAAAAAATTGCACTTTCTTAGATTTAGACTTAAAGCCGATTTTCTTGTTAATTGTATGTCAGTTGCGTGAGCACTGTACCGCTTAAGCCGAAAAAAATTAATTTTTACTGATTTGAGCGAAAGTCAAATTATATTGTTATTGCAGAACTTACATATTCATATAACCGAAAAAATTGCACTTTCTTAGGTTTAGACTTAAAGTCGATTTTTTTGTAAATTGTATGTCAATTGCGGTAGCACTGTACTGCTTAAGCCGCAAAACATCGATTTTACTGATTTGATCTAAAGTCAAACTTTCATATAATTTCAGGATTAACAAATTAATATAACCGAAAAAATTGCACCTTCTTAGATTAGACTTAAAGCCGATTTTCTTGTTAATTGTATGTCAGTTGCGTGAGCACTGTACCGCTTAAGCCGAAAAACATGATTTTTACTGATTTGAGCGAAAGTCAAATTATATTGTTATTGCAGGATTAACAAATTAATATTAACGAAAAAGTTTCACTTTCTTAGGTTTAGACTTAAAGTCGATTTTCTTGTAAATTGTATGTCAAATTCGGTAGCACTGAACTGCTTAAGCCGCAAACCATCGATTTTACTGATTTGCTCTAAAGTCAAACTTTCATATAATTTCAGGATTAACAAATTAATATAACCGAAAAAATTGCACTTTCTTAGATTTAGACTTAAAGTCGATTTTCTTGTAAATTGTATGTCAATTGCAGTAGCACTGTACTGCTTAAGCCGCAAAACATCGATTTTACTGATTTGATCTAAAGTCAAACTTTCATATAATTTCAGGATTAACAAATTAATATAACCGAAAAAATTGCACTTTCTTAGATTAGACTTAAAGCCGATTTTCTTGTAAATTGTATGTCAGTTGCGTGAGCACTGTACCGCTTAAGCCGAAAAACATGATTTTTACTGATTTGAGCGAAAGTCAAATTATATTGTTATTGCAGGATTAACAAATTCATATAACCGAAAAAATTGCACTTTCTTAGGTTTAGACTTAAAGTCGATTTTCTTGTGAATTGTATGTCAGTTGCGTGAGCACTGTACTGCCTAAGCCGAAAAACATCAATTTTACTGGTTTGAGCGAAAGTCAAATTATATTGTTATTGCAGAATTGACATATTCATATAACCGAAAAAATTGCACTTTCTTAGTTTTAGACTTAAAGTCGATTTTCTTGTAAATTGTATGTGAATTGCGTGAGCACTGTACTGCTTAAGCCGAAAAACATGAATTTTACTGATTTGAGTGAAAGTCAAATTATATTGTTATTGCAGGATTAACAAATTAATATTACCAAAAAGGTTGCACTTTCTTAGTTTTAGACTTAAAGTCGATTTTCTTGTAAATTTTATGTCAATTGCGGTAGCACTGTACTGCTTAAGCCGCAAAACATCGATTTTACTGATTTGATCTAAAGTCAAACTTTCATATAATTTCAGGATTAACAAATTAATATAACCAGAAAAATTGCACTTTCTTAGATTTAGACTTAAAGCCGATTTTCTTGTATATTGTATATCAGTTGCGTGAGCACTGTACTGCCTAAGCCGAAAAACATCAATTTTACTGGTTTGAGCGAAAGTCAAATTATATTGTTATTGCAGAATTGACATATTCATATAACCGAAAAAATTGCACTTTCTTAGATTTAGACTTAAAGCCGATTTTCTTGTATATTGTATATCAGTTGCGTGAGCACTGTACTGCTTAAGCCGAAAATATCAATTTTACTGGTTTGAGCGAAAGTCAAATTATATTGTTATTGCAGAATTGACATATTCATATAACCGAAAAAATTGCACTTTCTTAGTTTTAGACTTAAAGACAATTTTCTTTTAAATTGTATGTCAATTGCATGAGCACTGTACCGCTTAAGCCGAAAAACATCAATTTTACTGGTTTGAGCGAAAGTCAAATTATATTGTTATTGCAGAATTCACATATTCATATAACCGAAAAAATTGCACTTTCTTAAATTTAAACTTAAAGCCGATTTTCTTGTAACTTGTATGTCAGTTGCGTGAGCACTGTACCGCTTAAGCCGAAAAACATGAATTTTACTGATTTGAGCTAAAGTCAAATTATATTGTTATTGCAGGATTAACAAATTAATATTACCGAAAAAGTTGCACTTTCTTAGGTTTAGACTTAAAGTCGATTTTCTTGTAAATTGTATGTCAATTGCGGTAGCACTGTACTGCTTAAGCCGCAAAACATCGATTTTACTGATTTGATCTTAAGTCAAACTTTCATATAATTTCAGGATTAACAAATTAATATAACCGAAAAAATTGCACTTTCTTAGATTTAGACTTAAAGCCGATTTTCTTGTTAATTGTATGTCAGTTGCGTGAGCACTGTACCGCTTAAGCCGAAAAACATGATTTTTACTGATTTGAGCGAAAGTCAAATTATATTGTTATTGCAGAACTTACATATTCATATAACCGAAAAAATTGCACTTTCTTAGGTTTAGACTTAAAGTCGATTTTTTTGTAAATTGTATGTCAATTGCGGTAGCACTGTACTGCTTAAGCCGCAAAACATCGATTTTACTGATTTGATCTAAAGTCAAACTTTCATATAATTTCAGGATTAACAAATTAATATAACCGAAAAAATTGCACCTTCTTAGATTAGACTTAAAGCCGATTTTCTTGTTAATTGTATGTCAGTTGCGTGAGCACTGTACCGCTTAAGCCGAAAAACATGATTTTTACTGATTTGAGCGAAAGTCAAATTATATTGTTATTGCAGGATTAACAAATTAATATTAACGAAAAAGTTTCACTTTCTTAGGTTTAGACTTAAAGTCGATTTTCTTGTAAATTGTATGTCAAATTCGGTAGCACTGAACTGCTTAAGCCGCAAACCATCGATTTTACTGATTTGCTCTAAAGTCAAACTTTCATATAATTTCAGGATTAACAAATTAATATAACCGAAAAAATTGCACTTTCTTAGATTTAGACTTAAAGTCGATTTTCTTGTAAATTGTATGTCAATTGCAGTAGCACTGTACTGCTTAAGCCGCAAAACATCGATTTTACTGATTTGATCTAAAGTCAAACTTTCATATAATTTCAGGATTAACAAATTAATATAACCGAAAAAATTGCACTTTCTTAGATTAGACTTAAAGCCGATTTTCTTGTAAATTGTATGTCAGTTGCGTGAGCACTGTACCGCTTAAGCCGAAAAACATGATTTTTACTGATTTGAGCGAAAGTCAAATTATATTGTTATTGCAGGATTAACAAATTCATATAACCGAAAAAATTGCACTTTCTTAGGTTTAGACTTAAAGTCGATTTTCTTGTGAATTGTATGTCAAATTCGGTAGCACTGTACTGCTTAAGCCGCAAACCATCGATTTTACTGATTTGCTCTAAAGTCAAACTTTCATATAATTTCAGGATTAACAAATTAATATAACCGAAAAAATTGCACTTTCTTAGATTTAGACTTAAAGTCGATTTTCTTGTAAATTGTATGTCAATTGCATGAGCACTGTACCGCTTAAGCCGAAAAACATCAATTTTACTGGTTTGAGCGAAAGTCAAATTATATTGTTATTGCAGAATTGACATATTCATATAACCGAAAAAATTGCACTTTCTTAGGTTTAGACTTAAAGTCGATTTTTTTGTAAATTGTATGTCAATTGCGGTAGCACTGTACTGCTTAAGCCGAAAAACATGAATTTTAGTGATTTGAGCGAAAGTCAAATTATATTGTTATTGCAGAATTAAAAAATTAATATTACCGAAAAGGTTGCACTTTCTTAGTTTTAGACTTAAAGTCGATTTTCTTGTAAATTTTATGTCAATTGCGGTAGCACTGTACTGCTTAAGCCGAAAAACATCCATTGTACTGATTTGATCTTAAGTCAAACTTTCATATAATTTCAGGATTAACAAATTAATATAACCGAAAAAATTGCACTTTCTTAGATTTAGACTTAAAGCCGATTTTCTTGTATATTGTATATCAGTTGCGTGAGCACTGTACTGCTTAAGCCGCAAACCATCGATTTTACTGATTTGAGCGAAAGTCAAACTATATTGTTATTGCAGAATTGACATATTCATATAACCGAAAAAATTGCACTTTCTTAGTTTTAGACTTAAAGTCGATTTTCTTTTAAATTGTATGTCAATTGCATGAGCACTGTACCGCTTAAGCCGAAAAACATCAATTTTACTGATTTGAGCGAAAGTCAAACTATATTGTTATTGCAGAATTGACATATTCATATAACCGAAAAAATTGCACTTTCTTAGTTTTAGACTTAAAGTCGATTTTCTTTTAAATTGTATGTCAATTGCATGAGCACTGTACCGCTTAAGCCGAAAAACATCAATTTTACTGATTTGAGCGAAAGTCAAATTATATTGTTATTGCAGAATTCACATATTCATATAACCAGAAAAATTGCACTTTCTTAGATTTAGACTTAAAGCCGATTTTCTTGTATATTGTATATCAGTTGCGTGAGCACTGTACTGCCTAAGCCGAAAAACATCAATTTTACTGGTTTGAGCGAAAGTCAAATTATATTGTTATTGCAGAATTGATATATTCATATAACCAGAAAAATTGCACTTTCTTAGATTTAGACTTAAAGCCGATTTTCTTGTATATTGTATATCAGTTGCGTGAGCACTGTACTGCCTAAGCCGAAAAACATCAATTTTACTGGTTTGAGCGAAAGTCAAATTATATTGTTATTGCAGAATTGACATATTCATATAACCGAAAAAATTGCACTTTCTTAGATTTAGACTTAAAGCCGATTTTCTTGTATATTGTATATCAGTTGCGTGAGCACTGTACTGCTTAAGCCGAAAAACATCAATTTAACTGATTTGCGCGAAAGTAAAATTATATAGCTATTGCAGAATTGACATATTCATATAACCGAAAAAATTGCACTTTCTTAGATTTAGACTTAAAGTCGATTTTCTTTTAAATTGTATGTCAGTTGCGTGAGCACTGTACTGCTTAAGCCGAAAAACATTAATTTAATTGGTTTTAGCGAAAGTCAAATTATATTGTTATTGCAGAATTGACATATTCATATAACCGAAAAAATTGCACTTTCTTAGTTTTAGACTTAAAGCCGATTTTCTTGTATATTGTATATCAGTTGCGTGAGCACTGTACTGCCTAAGCCGAAAAACATCAATTTTACTGGTTTGAGCGAAAGTCAAATTATATTGTTATTGCAGAATTGACATATTCATATAACCAGAAAAATTGCACTTTCTTAGATTTAGACTTAAAGCCGATTTTCTTGTATATTGTATATCAGTTGCGTGAGCACTGTACTGCTTAAGCCGCAAACCATCGATTTTACTGATTTGAGCGAAAGTCAAACTATATTGTTATTGCAGAATTGACATATTCATATAACCGAAAAAATTGCACTTTCTTAGTTTTAGACTTAAAGTCGATTTTCTTTTAAATTGTATGTCAATTGCATGAGCACTGTACCGCTTAAGCCGAAAAACATCAATTTTACTGATTTGAGCGAAAGTCAAATTATATTGTTATTGCAGAATTCACATATTCATATAACCGAAAAAATTGCACTTTCTTAAATTTAGACTTAAAGCCGATTTTCTTGTAAATTGTATGTCAGTTGCGTGAGCACTGTACCGCTTAAGCCGAAAAACATGAATTTTAGTGATTTGAGCGAAAGTCAAATTATATTGTTATTGCAGAATTAAAAAATTAATATTACCGAAAAGGTTGCACTTTCTTAGTTTTAGACTTAAAGTCGATTTTCTTGTAAATTTTATGTCAATTGCGGTAGCACTGTACTGCTTAAGCCGAAAAACATCCATTTTACTGATTTGATCTTAAGTCAAACTTTCATATAATTTCAGGATTAACAAATTAATATAACCGAAAAAATTGCACTTTCTTAGATTTAGACTTAAAGTCGATTTTCTTGTAAATTGTATGTCAATTGCATGAGCACTGTACCGCTTAAGCCGAAAAACATAGATTTTACTGGTTTGAGCGAAAGTCAAATTATATTGTTATTGCAGAATTGACATATTCATATAACCGAAAAAATTGCACTTTCTTAGATTTAGACTTAAAGTCGATTTTCTTGTAAATTGTATGTCAATTGCATGAGCACTGTACTGCTTAAGCCGAAAAACATCAACTTTACTGATTTGCACGAAAATAACACTATAATGTTATGGCAGGATTAACAAATTAATACAAAAAAAAGAAAAGAAAAAATCGAACTTTCTTAGATTTTTACTTAAAGCCGATTTTCTTGTAAATTGTATGTTAATTACTTGAGCACTGTACCGCTTAGGCCGAAAAACATCAATTTTACTGATTTGCGCTAAAAACAAACTTTTATTTTATTTCAGGATTAACAATTGTATGTTAATTACTTGATCGCTGTACCGCCTAAGCCGAAATGTTATTCCAGGATTAACAAATTAAAATAACCGAAAAAATTGCAATTTCTTAGGTTTAAAATTTAAGTCCATTTTCTTGTAAATTGTATGTCAACTGCGGTAGCACTGTACTGCTTAAGCCGCAAAACATCGATTTTACTGATTGGATCTAAAGTCAAACTTTCATATAATTTCAGGATTAACAAATTAATATAACCAGAAAAATTGCACTTTCTTAGATTTAGACTTATAGCCGATTTTCTTGTATATTGTATATCAGTTGCGTGAGCACTGTACTGCCTAAGCCGAAAAACATCAATTTTACTGGTTTGAGCGAAAGTCAAATTATATTGTTATTGCAGAATTGACATATTCATATAACCGAAAAAATTGCACTTTCTTAGTTTTAGACTTAAAGTCAATTTTCTTTTAAATTGTATGTCAATTGCATGAGCACTGTACCGCTTAAGCCGAAAAACATCAATTTTACTGGTTTGAGCGAAAGTCAAATTATATTGTTATTGCAGAATTCACATATTCATATAACCGAAATAATTGCACTTTCTTAAATTTAAACTTAAAGCCGATTTTCTTGTAAATTGTATGTCAGTTGCGTGAGCACTGTACCGCTTAAGCCGAAAAACATGTATTTTACTGATTTGAGCTAAAGTCAAATTATATTGTTATTGCAGGATTAACAAATTAATATTACCGAAAAAGTTGCACTTTCTTAGGTTTAGACTTAAAGTCGATTTTCTTGTAAATTGTATGTCAATTGCGGTAGCACTGTACTGATTTGCTCTAAAGCCAAACTTTCATATAATTTTAGGATTAACAAATTAATATAACCGCAAAAATTGCACTTTCTTACCGAAAAAATTGCACTTTTTTAGATTTAGACTTAACGCCGATTTTCTTGTAAATTGTATGTTAATTACTTGAGCGCTGTACCGCTTAGGCCGAAACACATCAATTTTACTGATTTGATCGAAAGTCAAACTTTCATATAATTTCAGGATTAACAAATTAATATAACCGAAAAAATTGCACTTTCTTAGATTAGACTTAAAGCCGATTTTCCTGTAAATTTTATGTCAGTTGCGTGAGCAGTGTACTGCTTAAGCCAAAAAAGATCAATTTTACTGGTTTGAGCGAAAGTCAAATTATATTGTTATTGCAGAATTGACATATTCATATAACCGAAAAAATTGCACTTTCTTAGTTTTAGACTTAAAGTCGATTTTCTTGTAAATTGTATGTGAATTGCGTGAGCACTGTACTGCTTAAGCCGAAAAACATGAATTTTACTGATTTGAGCGAAAGTCAAATTATATTGTTATTGCAGAATTAAAAAATTAATATTACCGAAAAGGTTGCACTTTCTTAGTTTTAGACTTAAAGTCGATTTTCTTGTAAATTTTATGTCAATTGCGGTAGCACTGTACTGCTTAAGCCGAAAAACATCCATTTTACTGATTTGATCTTAAGTCAAACTTTCATATAATTTCAGGATTAACAAATTAATATAACCGAAAAAATTGCACTTTCTTAGATTTAGACTTAAAGTCGATTTTCTTGTAAATTGTATGTCAATTGCATGAGCACTGTACCGCTTAAGCCGAAAAACATCAATTTTACTGGTTTGAGCGAAAGTCAAATTATATTGTTATTGCAGAATTGACATATTCATATAACCGAAAAAATTGCACTTTCTTAGGTTTAGACTTAAAGTCGATTTTTTTGTAAATTGTATGTCAATTGCGGTAGCACTGTACTGCTTAAGCCGCAAAACATCGATTTTACTCATTTGATCTAAAGTCAAACTTTCATATAATATCAGGATTAACAAATTAATATAACCGAAAAAATTGCACTTTCTTAGATTAGACTTAAAGCCGATTTTCTTGTAAATTGTATGTCAATTGCATGAGCACTGTACCGCTTAAGCCGAAAAACATAAATTTTACTGGTTTGAGCGAAAGTCAAATTATATTGTTATTGCAGAATTGACATATTCATATAACCGAAAAAATTGCACTTTCTTAAATTTAGACTTAAAGCCGATTTTCTTGTAAATTGTATGTCAGTTGCGTGAGCACTGTACCGCTTAAGCCGAAAAACATGAATTTTAGTGATTTGAGCGAAAGTCAAATTATATTGTTATTGCAGAATTAAAAAATTAATATTACCGAAAAGGTTGCACTTTCTTAGTTTTAGACTTAAAGTCGATTTTCTTGTAAATTTTATGTCAATTGCGGTAGCACTGTACTGCTTAAGCCGAAAAACATCCATTTTACTGATTTGATCTTAAGTCAAACTTTCATATAATTTCAGGATTAACAAATTAATATAACCGAAAAAATTGCACTTTCTTAGATTTAGACTTAAAGCCGATTTTTTTGTATATTGTATATCAGTTGCGTGAGCACTGTACTGCTTAAGCCGCAAACCATCGATTTTACTGATTTGAGCGAAAGTCAAACTATATTGTTATTGCAGAATTGACATATTCATATAACCGAAAAAATTGCACTTTCTTAGTTTTAGACTTAAAGTCGATTTTCTTTTAAATTGTATGTCAATTGCATGAGCACTGTACCGCTTAAGCCGAAAAACATCAATTTTACTGATTTGAGCGAAAGTCAAATTATATTGTTATTGCAGAATTCACATATTCATATAACCGAAAAAATTGCACTTTCTTAAATTTAGACTTAAAGCCGATTTTCTTGTAAATTGTATGTCAGTTGCGTGAGCACTGTACCGCTTAAGCCGAAAAACATGAATTTTAGTGATTTGAGCGAAAGTCAAATTATATTGTTATTGCAGAATTAAAAAATTAATATTACCGAAAAGGTTGCACTTTCTTAGTTTTAGACTTAAAGTCGATTTTCTTGTAAATTTTATGTCAATTGCGGTAGCACTGTACTGCTTAAGCCGAAAAACATCCATTTTACTGATTTGATCTTAAGTCAAACTTTCATATAATTTCAGGATTAACAAATTAATATAACCGAAAAAATTGCACTTTCTTAGATTTAGACTTAAAGTCGATTTTCTTGTAAATTGTATGTCAATTGCATGAGCACTGTACTGCTTAAGCCGAAAAACATCAACTTTACTGATTTGCGCGAAAATAACACTATAATGTTATGGCAGGATTAACAAATTAATATAAAAAAAAGAAAAGAAAAAATCGAACTTTCTTAGATTTTTACTTAAAGCCGATTTTCTTGTAAATTGTATGTTAATTACTTGAGCACTGTACCGCTTAGGCCGAAAAACATCAATTTTACTGATTTGCGCTAAAAACAAACTTTTATTTTATTTCAGGATTAACAATTGTATGTTAATTACTTGATCGCTGTACCGCCTAAGCCGAAATGTTATTCCAGGATTAACAAATTAAAATAACCGAAAAAATTGCAATTTCTTAGGTTTAAAATTTAAGTCCATTTTCTTGTAAATTATATGTCAACTGCGGTAGCACTGTACTGCTTAAGCCGCAAAACATCGATTTTACTGATTGGATCTAAAGTCAAACTTTCATATAATTTCAGGATTAACAAATTAATATAACCAGAAAAATTGCACTTTCTTAAATTTAGACTTATAGCCGATTTTCTTGTATATTGTATATCAGTTGCGTGAGCACTGTACTGCCTAAGCCGAAAAACATCAATTTTACTGGTTTGAGCGAAAGTCAAATTATATTGTTATTGCAGAATTGACATATTCATATAACCGAAAAAATTGCACTTTCTTAGTTTTAGACTTAAAGTCAATTTTCTTTTAAATTGTATGTCAATTGCATGAGCACTGTACCGCTTAAGCCGAAAAACATCAATTTTACTGGTTTGAGCGAAAGTCAAATTATATTGTTATTGCAGAATTCACATATTCATATAAACGAAAAAATTGCACTTTCTTAAATTTAAACTTAAAGCCGATTTTCTTGTAAATTGTATGTCAGTTGCGTGAGCACTGTACCGCTTAAGCCGAAAAACATGTATTTTACTGATTTGAGCTAAAGTCAAATTATATTGTTATTGCAGGATTAACAAATTAATATTACCGAAAAAGTTGCACTTTCTTAGGTTTAGACTTAAAGTCGATTTTCTTGTAAATTGTATGTCAATTGCGGTAGCACTGTACTGATTTGCTCTAAAGCCAAACTTTCATATAATTTTAGGATTAACAAATTAATATAACCGCAAAAATTGCACTTTCTTACCGAAAAAATTGAACTTTTTTAGATTTAGACTTAACGCCGATTTTCTTGTAAATGGTATGTTAATTACTTGAGCGCTGTACCGCTTAGGCCGAAACACATCAATTTTACTGATTTGATCGAAAGTCAAACTTTCATATAATTTCAGGATTAACAAATTAATATAACCGAAAAAATTGCACTTTCTTAGATTAGACTTAAAGCCGATTTTCCTGTAAATTTTATGTCAGTTGCGTGAGCAGTGTACCGCTTAAGCCGAAAAACATAGATTTTACTGGTTTGAGCGAAAGTCAAATTATATTGTTATTGCAGAATTGACATATTCATATAACCGAAAAAATTGCACTTTCTTAGATTTAGACTTAAAGTCGATTTTCTTGTAAATTGTATGTCAATTGCATGAGCACTGTACTGCTTAAGCCGAAAAACATCAACTTTACTGATTTGCGCGAAAATAACACTATAATGTTATGGCAGGATTAACAAATTAATATAAAAAAAAGAAAAGAAAAAATCGAACTTTCTTAGATTTTTACTTAAAGCCGATTTTCTTGTAAATTGTATGTTAATTACTTGAGCACTGTACCGCTTAGGCCGAAAAACATCAATTTTACTGATTTGCGCTAAAAACAAACTTTTATTTTATTTCAGGATTAACAATTGTATGTTAATTACTTGATCGCTGTACCGCCTAAGCCGAAATGTTATTCCAGGATTAACAAATTAAAATAACCGAAAAAATTGCAATTTCTTAGGTTTAAAATTTAAGTCCATTTTCTTGTAAATTGTATGTCAACTGCGGTAGCACTGTACTGCTTAAGCCGCAAAACATCGATTTTACTGATTGGATCTAAAGTCAAACTTTCATATAATTTCAGGATTAACAAATTAATATAACCGGAAAAAGTGCACTTTCTTAGATTAAGACTTTAAGCCGACTTTCTTGTAAATTGTATATCAGTTGCGTGAGCGCTGTACTGCTTAAGCCGTAAAACATCAATTTTACTGGTTTGAGCGAAAGTCAAATTATATTTTTATTGCAGAATTGACATATTCATATAACCGAAAAAATTGCACTTTCTTAGTTTTAGACTTAAAGTCGATTTTCTTGTAAATTGTATGTGAATTGCGTGAGCACTGTACTGCTTAAGCCGAAAAACATGAATTTTACTGATTTGAGCGAAAGTCAAATTATATTGTTATTGCACGATTAACAAATTAATATTACCGAAAAGGTTGCACTTTCTTAGTTTTAGACTTAAAGTCGATTTTCTTGTAAATTTTATGTCAATTGCGGTAGCACTGTACTGCTTAAGCCGAAAAACATCCATTTTACTGATTTGATCTTGAGTCAAACTTTCATATAATTTCAGAATTAACAAATTAATATAACCGAAAAAATTGCACTTTCTTAGATTTAGACTTAAAGTCGATTTTCTTGTAAATTGTATGTTAATTACTTGAGCGCTGTACCGCTTAGGCCGAAAAACATTAATTTTACTGGTTTAAGCGAAAGTCAAATTATATTGTTATTGCAGAATTGACATATTCATATAACCGAAAAAATTGCACTTTCTTAGTTTCAGACTTAAAGTCGATTTTCTTGTAAATTGTATGTCAATTGCGTGAGCACTGTACTACTTTAGCCGAAAAACATGAATTTTACTGATTTGAGCGAAAGTCAAATTATGTTGTTATTGCAGGATTAACAAATTAATATTACCGCAAAAGTTGCACTTTCTTAGTTGTAGACTTAAAGTCGATTTTCTTGTAAATTCTATGTCAATTGCGGTAGCACTGTACTGCTTAAGCCGCAAAACATCGATTTTACTGATTTGATCTAAAGTCAAACTTTCATATAATTTCAGGATTAACAAATTAATATAACCGAAAAGAGTGCACTTTCTTAGATTAAGACTTAAAGGCGATTTTCTTGTAAATTGTATATCAGTTGCGTGAGCGCTGTACTGCTTAAGCCGAAAAACATCAATTTTACTGGTTTGAGCGAAAGTCAAATTATATTGTTATTGTAGAATTGACATAACCGAAAAAATTGTACTTTTTTAGATTTCGACTTAAAGCCGATTTTCTTGTAAATTGTATGTTAAATACTTGAGCGCTGTACCGCTTAGGCCGAAACACATCAATTTTACTGATTTGATCTAAAGTCAAGCTTTCATATAATTTCAGGATTAACAAATCAATGCAACCGAAAAAATTGCACTTTCTTAGATTAGACTTAAAGCCGATTTTCTTGTAAATTGTATGTCAGTTGCGTGAGCAGTGTACTGCTTAAGCCGAAAAAGATCAATTTTACTGGTTTGAGCGAAAGTCAAATTATATTTTTATTGCAGAATTGACATATTCATATAACCGAAAAAATTGCACTTTCTTAGTTTTAGACTTAAAGTCGATTTTCTTGTAAATTGTATGTGAATTGCGTGAGCACTGTACTGCTTAAGCCGAAAAACATGAATTTTACTGATTTGAGCGAAAGTCAAATTATATTGTTATTGCACGATTAACAAATTAATATTACCGAAAAGGTTGCACTTTCTTAGTTTTAGACTTAAAGTCGATTTTCTTGTAAATTTTATGTCAATTGCGGTAGCACTGTACTGCTTAAGCCGAAAAACATCCATTTTACTGATTTGATCTTGAGTCAAACTTTCATATAATTTCAGAATTAACAAATTAATATAACCGAAAAAATTGCACTTTCTTAGATTTAGACTTAAAGTCGATTTTCTTGTAAATTGTATGTCAATTGCATGAGCACTGTACCGCTTAAGCCGAAAAACATCAATTTTACTGGTTTGAGCGAAAGTCAAATTATATTGTTATTGCAGAATTGACATATTCATATAACCGAAAAAATTGCACTTTCTTAGATTTAGACTTAAAGTCGATTTTCTTGTAAATTGTATGTCAATTGCATGAGCACTGTACTGCTTAAGCCGAAAAACATCAACTTTACTGATTTGCGCGAAAGTAACACTATAATGTTATGGCAGGATTAACAAATTAATATAAAAAAAAGAAAAGAAAAAATTGAACTTTCTTAGATTTTTACTTAAAGCCGATTTTCTTGTAAATTGTATGTTAATTACTTGAGCGGTGTACCGCTTAGGCCGAAAAACATCAATTTTACTGATTTGCGCTAAAAACAAACTTTTGTTTTATTTCAGGATTAACAATTGTATGTTAATTACTTGATCGCTGTACCGCCTAAGCCAAAATGTTATTCCAGGATTAACAAATTAAAATAACCGAAAAAATTGCAATTTCTTAGGTTTAAAATTTAAGTCCATTTTCTTGTAAATTGTATGTCAACTGCGGTAGCACTGTATTGCTTAAGCCGCAAAACATCGATTTTACTGATTTGATCTAAAGTCAAACTTTCATATAATTTCAGGATTAACAAATTAATATAACCAGAAAAATTGCACTTTCTTAGATTTAGACTTAAAGCCGATTTTCTTGTATATTGTATATCAGTTGCGTGAGCACTGTACTGCCTAAGCCGAAAAACATCAATCTTACTGGTTTGAGCGAAAGTCAAATTATATTGTTATTGCAGAATTGACATATTCATATAACCGAAAAAATTGCACTTTCTTAGATTTAGACTTAAAGCCGATTTTCTTGTATATTGTATATCAGTTGCGTGAGCACTGTACTGCTTAAGCCGAAAAACATCAATTTTACTGGTTTGAGCGAAAGTCAAATTATATTGTTATTGCAGAATTGACATATTCATATAACCGAAAAAATTGCACTTTCTTAGTTTTAGACTTAAAGTCGATTTTCTTTTAAATTGTATGTCAATTGCATGAGCACTGTACCGCTTAAGCCGAAAAACATCAATTTTACTGGTTTGAGCGAAAGTCAAATTATATTGTTATTGCAGAATTCACATATTCATATAACCGAAAAAATTGCACTTTCTTAAATTTAAACATAAAGCCGATTTTCTTGTAAATTGTATGTCAGTTGCGTGAGCACTGTACCGCTTAAGCCGAAAAACATGAATTTTACTGATTTGAGCTAAAGTCAAATTATATTGTTATTGCAGGATTAACAAATTAATATTACCGAAAAAGTTGCACTTTCTTAGGTTTAGACTTAAAGTCAATTTTCTTGTAAATTGTATGTCAACTGCGGTAGCACTGTACTGCTTAAGCCGCAAAACATCGATTTTACTGATTTGATCTAAAGTCAAACTTTCATATAATTTCAGGATTAACAAATTAATATAACCAGAAAAATTGCGCTTTCTTAGATTTAGACTTAAAGCCGATTTTCTTGTATATTGTATATCAGTTGCGTGAGCACTGTACTGCCTAAGCCGAAAAACATCAATTTTACTGGTTTGAGCGAAAGTCAAATTATATTGTTATTGCAGAATTGACATATTCATATAACCGAAAAAATTGCACTTTCTTAGATTTAGACTTAAAGCCGATTTTCTTGTATATTGTATATCAGTTGCGTGAGCACTGTACTGCTTAAGCCGAAAAACATCAATTTTACTGGTTTGAGCGAAAGTCAAATTATATTGTTATTGCAGAATTGACATATTCATATAACCGAAAAAATTGCACTTTCTTAGTTTTAGACTTAAAGTCGATTTTCTTTTAAATTGTATGTCAATTGCATGAGCACTGTACCGCTTAAGCCGAAAAACATCAATTTTACTGGTTTGAGCGAAAGTCAAATTATATTGTTATTGCAGAATTCACATATTCATATAACCGAAAAAATTGCACTTTCTTAAATTTAAACATAAAGCCGATTTTCTTGTAAATTGTATGTCAGTTGCGTGAGCACTGTACCGCTTAAGCCGAAAAACATGAATTTTACTGATTTGAGCTAAAGTCAAATTATATTGTTATTGCAGGATTAACAAATTAATATTACCGAAAAAGTTGCACTTTCTTAGGTTTAGACTTAAAGTCAATTTTCTTGTAAATTGTATGTCAATTGCGGTAGGACTGTACTGCTTAAGCCGCAAAACATCGATTTTACTGATTTGATCTAAAGTCAAACTTTCATATAATTTCAGGATTAACAAATTAATATAACCGAAAAAATTGCACTTTCTTAGATTTAGACTTAAAGTCGATTTTCTTGTAAATTGTATGTCAATTGCATGAGCACTGTACCGCTTAAGCCGAAAAACATCAATTTTACTGGTTTGAGCGAAAGTCAAATTATATTGTTATTGCAGAATTGACATATTCATATAACCGAAAAAATTGCACTTTCTTAGGTTTAGACTTAAAGCCGATTTTTTTGTAAATTGTATGTCAATTGCGGTAGCACTGTACTGCTTAAGCCGCAAAACATCGATTTTACTGATTTGATCTAAAGTCAAACTTTCATATAATTTCAGGATTAACAAATTAATATAACCGAAAAAATTGCACTTTCTTAGATTAGACTTAAAGCCGATTTTCTTGTAAATTGTATGTCAGTTGCGTGAGCACTGTACCGCTTAAGCCGAAAAACATGAATTTTACTGATTTTAGCGAAAGTCAAATTATATTGTTGTTGCAGAATTGATATATTCTTATAACCAAAAAAAATTGCACTTTCTTAGGTTTAGACTTAAAGAAGATTTTCTTGTAAATTGTATGTCAATTGCGTGAGCACTGTACCGCTTAAGCCGAAAAACATGAATTTTACTGATTTGAGCGAAAGTAAAACTATAATGTTATGGCAGGATTAACAAATTAATATAAAGAACAGAAAAGAAAAAATTTAACTTTCTTAGCTTTTTACTTAAAGCCGATTTTCCTTGTAAATTGTATGTCAACTGCGGAAGCACTGTACTGCTTAAGCCGCAAACCATCGATTTTACTGATTTGAGCGAAAGTCAAACTATATTGTTATTGCAGAATTGACATATTCATATAACCAGAAAAATTGCACTTTCTTAGCTTTTTACTTTAAGCCGATTTTCCTTGTAAATTGTATGTCAACTGCGGAAGCACTGTACTGCTTAAGCCGAAAAACATCAATTTTACTGGTTTGAGCGAAAGTCAAATTATATTGTTATTGCAGAATTGACATATTCATATAACCGAAAAAATTGCACTTTCTTAGTTTTAGACTTAAAGTCGATTTTCTTTTAAATTGTATGTCAATTGCATGAGCACTGTACCGCATAAGCCGAAAAACATCAATTTTACTGATTTGCGCGAAAGTAAAATTATATAGCTATTGCAGAATTGACAAATTAATATAACCGAAAAAATTGCACTTTCTTAGATTTAGACTTAAAGTCGATTTTCTTTTAAATTGTATGTCAGTTGCGTGAGCACTGTACTGCTTAAGCCGAAAAACATCAATTTAACTGGTTTGAGCGAAAGTAAAATTATATAGCTATTGCAGAATTGACATATTCATATAACCGAAAAAATTGCACTTACTTAGATTTAGACTTAAAGTCGATTTTCTTTTAAATTGTATGTCAGTTGCGTGAGCACTGTACTGCTTAAGCCGAAAAACATCAATTTAACTGGTTTGAGCGAAAGTCAAATTATATTGTTATTGCAGAATTGACATATTCATATAACCAGAAAAATTGCACTTTCTTAGATTTAGACTTAAAGCCGATTTTCTTGTATATTGTATATCAGTTGCGTGAGCACTGTACTGCTTAAGCCGCAAACCATCGATTTTACTGATTTGAGCGAAAGTCAAACTATATTGTTATTGCAGAATTGACATATTCATATAACCGAAAAAATTGCACTTTCTTAGTTTTAGACTTAAAGTCGATTTTCTTTTAAATTGTATGTCAATTGCATGAGCACTGTACCGCTTAAGCCGAAAAACATCAATTTTACTGATTTGAGCGAAAGTCAAATTATATTGTTATTGCAGAATTCACATATTCATATAACCAGAAAAATTGCACTTTCTTAGATTTAGACTTAAAGCCGATTTTCTTGTATATTGTATATCAGTTGCGTGAGCACTGTACTGCCTAAGCCGAAAAACATCAATTTTACTGGTTTGAGCGAAAGTCAAATTATATTGTTATTGCAGAATTGACATATTCATATAACCAGAAAAATTGCACTTTCTTAGATTTAGACTTAAAGCCGATTTTCTTGTATATTGTATATCAGTTGCGTGAGCACTGTACTGCCTAAGCCGAAAAACATCAATTTTACTGGTTTGAGCGAAAGTCAAATTATATTGTTATTGCAGAATTGACATATTCATATAACCGAAAAAATTGCACTTTCTTAGATTTAGACTTAAAGCCGATTTTCTTGTATATTGTATATCAGTTGCGTGAGCACTGTACTGCTTAAGCCGAAAAACATCAATTTAACTGATTTGCGCGAAAGTAAAATTATATAGCTATTGCAGAATTGACATATTCATATAACCGAAAAAATTGCACTTTCTTAGATTTAGACTTAAAGTCGATTTTCTTTTAAATTGTATGTCAGTTGCGTGAGCACTGTACTGTAGACTTAAAGCCGATTTTCTTGTAAATTGTATGTCAGTTGCGTGAGCACTGTACCGCTTAAGCCGAAAAACATGAATTTTAGTGATTTGAGCGAAAGTCAAATTATATTGTTATTGCAGAATTAAAAAATTAATATTACCGAAAAGGTTGCACTTTCTTAGTTTTAGACTTAAAGTCGATTTTCTTGTAAATTTTATGTCAATTGCGAAAGCACTGTACTGCTTAAGCCGAAAAACATCCATTTTACTGATTTGATCTTAAGTCAAACTTTCATATAATTTCAGGATTAACAAATTAATATAACCGAAAAAATTGCACTTTCTTAGATTTAGACTTAAAGTCGATTTTCTTGTAAATTGTATGTCAATTGCATGAGCACTGTACCGCTTAAGCCGAAAAACATAGATTTTACTGGTTTGAGCGAAAGTCAAATTATATTGTTATTGCAGAATTGACATATTCATATAACCGAAAAAATTGCACTTTCTTAGATTTAGACTTAAAGCCGATTTTCTTGTATATTGTATATCAGTTGCGTGAGCACTGTACTGCTTAAGCCGCAAACCATCGATTTTACTGATTTGAGCGAAAGTCAAACTATATTGTTATTGCAGAATTGACATATTCATATCACCGAAAAAATTGCACTTTCTTAGTTTTAGACTTAAAGTCGATTTTCTTTTAAATTGTATGTCAATTGCATGAGCACTGTACCGCTTAAGCCGAAAAACATCAATTTTACTGATTTGAGCGAAAGTCAAACTATATTGTTATTGCAGAATTGACATATTCATATAACCGAAAAAATTGCACTTTCTTAGTTTTAGACTTAAAGTCGATTTTCTTTTAAATTGTATGTCAATTGCATGAGCACTGTACCGCTTAAGCCGAAAAACATCAATTTTACTGATTTGAGCGAAAGTCAAATTATATTGTTATTGCAGAATTCACATATTCATATAACCAGAAAAATTGCACTTTCTTAGATTTAGACTTAAAGCCGATTTTCTTGTATATTGTATATCAGTTGCGTGAGCACTGTACTGCCTAAGCCGAAAAACATCAATTTTACTGGTTTGAGCGAAAGTCAAATTATATTGTTATTGCAGAATTGACATATTCATATAACCAGAAAAATTGCACTTTCTTAGATTTAGACTTAAAGCCGATTTTCTTGTATATTGTATATCAGTTGCGTGAGCACTGTACTGCCTAAGCCGAAAAACATCAATTTTACTGGTTTGAGCGAAAGTCAAATTATATTGTTATTGCAGAATTGACATATTCATATAACCGAAAAAATTGCACTTTCTTAGATTTAGACTTAAAGCCGATTTTCTTGTATATTGTATATCAGTTGCGTGAGCACTGTACTGCTTAAGCCGAAAAACATCAATTTAACTGATTTGCGCGAAAGTAAAATTATATAGCTATTGCAGAATTGACATATTCATATAACCGAAAAAATTGCACTTTCTTAGATTTAGACTTAAAGTCGATTTTCTTTTAAATTGTATGTCAGTTGCGTGAGCACTGTACTGCTTAAGCCGAAAAACATCAATTTAACTGGTTTGAGCGAAAGTCAAATTATATTGTTATTGCAGAATTGACATAATCATATAACCGAAAAAATTGCACTTTCTTAGTTTTAGACTTAAAGCCGATTTTCTTGTATATTGTATATCAGTTGCGTGAGCACTGTACTGCCTAAGCCGAAAAACATCAATTTTACTGGTTTGAGCGAAAGTCAAATTATATTGTTATTGCAGAATTGACATATTCATATAACCAGAAAAATTGCACTTTCTTAGATTTAGACTTAAAGCCGATTTTCTTGTATATTGTATATCAGTTGCGTGAGCACTGTACTGCTTAAGCCGCAAACCATCGATTTTACTGATTTGAGCGAAAGTCAAACTATATTGTTATTGCAGAATTGACATATTCATATAACCGAAAAAATTGCACTTTCTTAGTTTTAGACTTAAAGTCGATTTTCTTTTAAATTGTATGTCAATTGCATGAGCACTGTACCGCTTAAGCCGAAAAACATCAATTTTACTGATTTGAGCGAAAGTCAAATTATATTGTTATTGCAGAATTCACATATTCATATAACCGAAAAAATTGCACTTTCTTAAATTTAGACTTAAAGCCGATTTTCTTGTAAATTGTATGTCAGTTGCGTGAGCACTGTACCGCTTAAGCCGAAAAACATGAATTTTAGTGATTTGAGCGAAAGTCAAATTATATTGTTATTGCAGAATTAAAAAATTAATATTACCGAAAAGGTTGCACTTTCTTAGTTTTAGACTTAAAGTCGATTTTCTTGTAAATTTTATGTCAATTGCGGTAGCACTGTACTGCTTAAGCCGAAAAACATCCATTTTACTGATTTGATCTTAAGTCAAACTTTCATATAATTTCAGGATTAACAAATTAATATAACCGAAAAAATTGCACTTTCTTAGATTTAGACTTAAAGTCGATTTTCTTGTAAATTGTAAGTCAATTGCATGAGCACTGTACCGCTTAAGCCGAAAAACATAGATTTTACTGGTTTGAGCGAAAGTCAAATTATATTGTTATTGCAGAATTGACATATTCATATAACCGAAAAAATTGCACTTTCTTAGATTTAGACTTAAAGTCGATTTTCTTGTAAATTGTATGTCAATTGCATGAGCACTGTACTGCTTAAGCCGAAAAACATCAACTTTACTGATTTGCGCGAAAATAACACTATAATGTTATGGCAGGATTAACAAATTAATATAAAAAAAAGAAAAGAAAAAATCGAACTTTCTTAGATTTTTACTTAAAGCCGATTTTCTTGTAAATTGTATGTTAATTACTTGAGCACTATACCGCTTAGGCCGAAAAACATCAATTTTACTGATTTGCGCTAAAAACAAACTTTTATTTTATTTCAGGATTAACAATTGTATGTTAATTACTTGATCGCTGTACCGCCTAAGCCGAAATGTTATTCCAGGATTAACAAATTAAAATAACCGAAAAAATTGCAATTTCTTAGGTTTAAAATTTAAGTCCATTTTCTTGTAAATTGTATGTCAACTGCGGTAGCACTGTACTGCTTAAGCCGCAAAACATCGATTTTACTGATTGGATCTAAAGTCAAACTTTCATATAATTTCAGGATTAACAAATTAATATAACCAGAAAAATTGCACTTTCTTAGATTTAGACTTATAGCCGATTTTCTTGTATATTGTATATCAGTTGCGTGAGCACTGTACTGCCTAAGCCGAAAAACATCAATTTTACTGGTTTGAGCGAAAGTCAAATTATATTGTTATTGCAGAATTGACATATTCATATAACCGAAAAAATTGCACTTTCTTAGTTTTAGACTTAAAGTCAATTTTCTTTTAAATTGTATGTCAATTGCATGAGCACTGTACCGCTTAAGCCGAAAAACATCAATTTTACTGGTTTGAGCGAAAGTCAAATTATATTGTTATTGCAGAATTCACATATTCATATAACCGAAAAAATTGCACTTTCTTAAATTTAAACTTAAAGCCGATTTTCTTGTGAATTGTATGTCAGTTGCGTGAGCACTGTACCGCTTAAGCCGAAAAACATGTATTTTACTGATTTGAGCTAAAGTCAAATTATATTGTTATTGCAGGATTAACAAATTAATATTACCGAAAAAGTTACACTTTCTTAGGTTTAGACTTAAAGTCGATTTTCTTGTATATTGTATATCAGTTGCGTGAGCACTGTACTGCCTAAGCCGAAAAACATCAATTTTACTGGTTTGAGCGAAAGTCAAATTATATTGTTATTGCAGAATTGACATATTCATATAACCGAAAAAATTGCACTTTCTTAGTTTTAGACTTAAAGTCAATTTTCTTGTAAATTGTATGTCAATTGCGGTAGCACTGTACTGCTTAAGCCGAAAAACATCCATTTTACTGATTTGATCTTAAGTCAAACTTTCATATAATTTCAGGATTAACAAATTAATATAACCGAAAAAATTGCACTTTCTTAGATTTAGACTTAAAGTCGATTTTCTTGTAAATTGTATGTCAATTGCATGAGCACTGTACCGCTTAAGCCGAAAAACATCAATTTTACTGGTTTGAGCGAAAGTCAAATTATATTGTTATTGCAGAATTGACATATTCATATAACCGAAAAAATTGCACTTTCTTAGGTTTAGACTTAAAGTCGATTTTTTTGTAAATTGTATGTCAATTGCGGTAGCACTGTACTGCTTAAGCCGAAAAACATGAATTTTAGTGATTTGAGCGAAAGTCAAATTATATTGTTATTGCAGAATTAAAAAATTAATATTACCGAAAAGGTTGCACTTTCTTAGTTTTAGACTTAAAGTCGATTTTCTTGTAAATTTTATGTCAATTGCGGTAGCACTGTACTGCTTAAGCCGAAAAACATCCATTGTACTGATTTGATCTTAAGTCAAACTTTCATATAATTTCAGGATTAACAAATTAATATAACCGAAAAAATTGCACTTTCTTAGATTTAGACTTAAAGCCGATTTTCTTGTATATTGTATATCAGTTGCGTGAGCACTGTACTGCTTAAGCCGCAAACCATCGATTTTACTGATTTGAGCGAAAGTCAAACTATATTGTTATTGCAGAATTGACATATTCATATAACCGAAAAAATTGCACTTTCTTAGTTTTATACTTAAAGTCGATTTTCTTTTAAATTGTATGTCAATTGCATGAGCACTGTACCGCTTAAGCCGAAAAACATCAATTTTACTGATTTGAGCGAAAGTCAAACTATATTGTTATTGCAGAATTGACATATTCATATAACCGAAAAAATTGCACTTTCTTAGTTTTAGACTTAAAGTCGATTTTCTTTTAAATTGTATGTCAATTGCATGAGCACTGTACCGCTTAAGCCGAAAAACATCAATTTTACTGATTTGAGCGAAAGTCAAATTATATTGTTATTGCAGAATTCACATATTCATATAACCAGAAAAATTGCACTTTCTTAGATTTAGACTTAAAGCCGATTTTCTTGTATATTGTATATCAGTTGCGTGAGCACTGTACTGCCTAAGCCGAAAAACATCAATTTTACTGGTTTGAGCGAAAGTCAAATTATATTGTTATTGCAGAATTGACATATTCATATAACCGAAAAAATTGCACTTTCTTAGATTTAGACTTAAAGCCGATTTTCTTGTGTATTGTATATCAGTTGCGTGAGCACTGTACTGCTTAAGCCGAAAAACATCAATTTAACTGATTTGCGCGAAAGTAAAATTATATAGCTATTGCAGAATTGACATATTCATATAACCGAAAAAATTGCACTTTCTTAGATTTATACTTAAAGTCGATTTTCTTTTAAATTGTATGTCAGTTGCGTGAGCACTGTACTGCTTAAGCCGAAAAACATTAATTTAACTGGTTTGAGCGAAAGTCAAATTATATTGTTATTGCAGAATTGACATATTCATATAACCGAAAAAATTGCACTTTCTTAGTTTTAGACTTAAAGCCGATTTTCTTGTATATTGTATATCAGTTGCGTGAGCACTGTACTGCCTAAGCCGAAAAACATCAATTTTACTGGTTTGAGCGAAAGTCAAATTATATTGTTATTGCAGAATTGACATATTCATATAACCAGAAAAATTGCACTTTCTTAGATTTAGACTTAAAGCCGATTTTCTTGTATATTGTATATCAGTTGCGTGAGCACTGTACTGCTTAAGCCGCAAACCATCGATTTTACTGATTTGAGCGAAAGTCAAACTATATTGTTATTGCAGAATTGACATATTCATATAACCGAAAAAATTGCACTTTCTTAGTTTTAGACTTAAAGTCGATTTTCTTTTAAATTGTATGTCAATTGCATGAGCACTGTACCGCTTAAGCCGAAAAACATCAATTTTACTGATTTGAGCGAAAGTCAAATTATATTGTTATTGCAGAATTCACATATTCATATAACCGAAAAAATTGCACTTTCTTAAATTTAGACTTAAAGCCGATTTTCTTGTAAATTGTATGTCAGTTGCGTGAGCACTGTACCGCTTAAGCCGAAAAACATGAATTTTAGTGATTTGAGCGAAAGTCAAATTATATTGTTATTGCAGAATTAAAAAATTAATATTACCGAAAAGGTTGCACTTTCTTAGTTTTAGACTTAAAGTCGATTTTCTTGTAAATTTTATGTCAATTGCGGTAGCACTGTACTGCTTAAGCCGAAAAACATCCATTTTACTGATTTGATCTTAAGTCAAACTTTCATATAATTTCAGGATTAACAAATTAATATAACCGAAAAAATTGCACTTTCTTAGATTTAGACTTAAAGTCGATTTTCTTGTAAATTGTATGTCAATTGCATGAGCACTGTACTGCTTAAGCCGAAAAACATCAACTTTACTGATTTGCGCGAAAATAACACTATAATGTTATGGCAGGATTAACAAATTAATATAAAAAAAAGAAAAGAAAAAATCGAACTTTCTTAGATTTTTACTTAAAGCCGATTTTCTTGTAAATTGTATGTTAATTACTTGAGCACTGTACCGCTTAGGCCGAAAAACATCAATTTTACTGATTTGCGCTAAAAACAAACTTTTATTTTATTTCAGGATTAACAATTGTATGTTAATTACTTGATCGCTGTACCGCCTAAGCCGAAATGTTATTCCAGGATTAACAAATTAAAATAACCGAAAAAATTGCAATTTCTTAGGTTTAAAATTTAAGTCCATTTTCTTGTAAATTGTATGTCAACTGCGGTAGCACTGTACTGCTTAAGCCGCAAAACATCGATTTTACTGATTGGATCTAAAGTCAAACTTTCATATAATTTCAGGATTAACAAATTAATATAACCAGAAAAATTGCACTTTCTTAGATTTAGACTTATAGCCGATTTTCTTGTATATTGTATATCAGTTGCGTGAGCACTGTACTGCCTAAGCCGAAAAACATCAATTTTACTGGTTTGAGCGAAAGTCAAATTATATTGTTATTGCAGAATTGACATATTCATATAACCGAAAAAATTGCACTTTCTTAGTTTTAGACTTAAAGTCAATTTTCTTTTAAATTGTATGTCAATTGCATGAGCACTGTACCGCTTAAGCCGAAAAACATCAATTTTACTGGTTTGAGCGAAAGTCAAATTATATTGTTATTGCAGAATTCACATATTCATATAACCGAAAAAATTGCACTTTCTTAAATTTAAACTTAAAGCCGATTTTCTTGTAAATTGTATGTGAATTGCGTGAGCACTGTACTGCTTAAGCCGAAAAACATGAATTTTACTGATTTGAGCGAAAGTCAAATTATATTGTTATTGCAGAATTAAAAAATTAATATTACCGAAAAGGTTGCACTTTCTTAGTTTTAGACTTAAAGTCGATTTTCTTGTAAATTTTATGTCAATTGCGGTAGCACTGTACTGCTTAAGCCGAAAAACATCCATTTTACTGATTTGATCTTAAGTCAAACTTTCATATAATTTCAGGATTAACAAATTAATATAACCGAAAAAATTGCACTTTCTTAGATTTAGACTTAAAGTCGATTTTCTTGTAAATTGTATGTCAATTGCATGAGCACTGTACCGCTTAAGCCGAAAAACATCAATTTTACTGGTTTGAGCGAAAGTCAAATTATATTGTTATTGCAGAATTGACATATTCATATAACCGAAAAAATTGCACTTTCTTAGGTTTAGACTTAAAGTCGATTTTTTTGTAAATTGTATGTCAATTGCGGTAGCACTGTACTGCTTAAGCCGCAAAACATCGATTTTACTGATTTGATCTAAAGTCAAACTTTCATATAATATCAGGATTAACAAATTAATATAACCGAAAAAATTGCACTTTCTTAGATTAGACTTAAAGCCGATTTTCTTGTAAATTGTATGTCAATTGCATGAGCACTGTACCGCTTAAGCCGAAAAACATAAATTTTACTGGTTTGAGCGAAAGTCAAATTATATTGTTATTGCAGAATTGACATATTCATATAACCGAAAAAATTGCACTTTCTTAAATTTAGACTTAAAGCCGATTTTCTTGTAAATTGTATGTCAGTTGCGTGAGCACTGTACCGCTTAAGCCGAAAAACATGAATTTTAGTGATTTGAGCGAAAGTCAAATTATATTGTTATTGCAGAATTAAAAAATTAATATTACCGAAAAGGTTGCACTTTCTTAGTTTTAGACTTAAAGTCGATTTTCTTGTAAATTTTATGTCAATTGCGGTAGCACTGTACTGCTTAAGCCGAAAAACATCCAGTTTACTGATTTGATCTTAAGTCAAACTTTCATATAATTTCAGGATTAACAAATTAATATAACCGAAAAAATTGCACTTTCTTAGATTTAGACTTAAAGCCGATTTTTTTGTATATTGTATATCAGTTGCGTGAGCACTGTACTGCTTAAGCCGCAAACCATCGATTTTACTGATTTGAGCGAAAGTCAAACTATATTGTTATTGCAGAATTGACATATTCATATAACCGAAAAAATTGCACTTTCTTAGTTTTAGACTTAAAGTCGATTTTCTTTTAAATTGTATGTCAATTGCATGAGCACTGTACCGCTTAAGCCGAAAAACATCAATTTTACTGATTTGAGCGAAAGTCAAATTATATTGTTATTGCAGAATTCACATATTCATATAACCGAAAAAATTGCACTTTCTTAAATTTAGACTTAAAGCCGATTTTCTTGTAAATTGTATGTCAGTTGCGTGAGCACTGTACCGCTTAAGCCGAAAAACATGAATTTTAGTGATTTGAGCGAAAGTCAAATTATATTGTTATTGCAGAATTAAAAAATTAATATTACCGAAAAGGTTGCACTTTCTTAGTTTTAGACTTAAAGTCGATTTTCTTGTAAATTTTATGTCAATTGCGGTAGCACTGTACTGCTTAAGCCGAAAAACATCCATTTTACTGATTTGATCTTAAGTCAAACTTTCATATAATTTCAGGATTAACAAATTAATATAACCGAAAAAATTGCACTTTCTTAGATTTAGACTTAAAGTCGATTTTCTTGTAAATTGTATGTCAATTGCATGAGCACTGTACCGCTTAAGCCGAAAAACATAGATTTTACTGGTTTGAGCGAAAGTCAAATTATATTGTTATTGCAGAATTGACATATTCATATAACCGAAAAAATTGCACTTTCTTAGATTTAGACTTAAAGTCGATTTTCTTGTAAATTGTATGTCAATTGCATGAGCACTGTACTGCTTAAGCCGAAAAACATCAACTTTACTGATTTGCGCGAAAATAACACTATAATGTTATGGCAGGATTAACAAATTAATATAAAAAAAAAGAAAAGAAAAAATCGAACTTTCTTAGATTTTTACTTAAAGCCGATTTTCTTGTAAATTGTATGTTAATTACTTGAGCACTGTACCGCTTAGGCCGAAAAACATCAATTTTACTGATTTGCGCTAAAAACAAACTTTTATTTTATTTCAGGATTAACAATTGTATGTTAATTACTTGATCGCTGTACCGCCTAAGCCGAAATGTTATTCCAGGATTAACAAATTAAAATAACCGAAAAAATTGCAATTTCTTAGGTTTAAAATTTAAGTCCATTTTCTTGTAAATTGTATGTCAACTGCGGTAGCACTGTACTGCTTAAGCCGCAAAACATCGATTTTACTGATTGGATCTAAAGTCAAACTTTCATATAATTTCAGGATTAACAAATTAATATAACCAGAAAAATGGCACTTTCTTAGATTTAGACTTATAGCCGATTTTCTTGTATATTGTATATCAGTTGCGTGAGCACTGTACTGCCTAAGCCGAAAAACATCAATTTTACTGGTTTGAGCGAAAGTCAAATTATATTGTTATTGCAGAATTGACATATTCATATAACCGAAAAAATTGCACTTTCTTAGTTTTAGACTTAAAGTCAATTTTCTTTTAAATTGTATGTCAATTGCATGAGCACTGTACCGCTTAAGCCGAAAAACATCAATTTTAGTGATTTGAGCGAAAGTCAAATTATATTGTTATTGCAGAATTAAAAAATTAATATTACCGAAAAGGTTGCACTTTCTTAGTTTTAGACTTAAAGTCGATTTTCTTGTAAATTTTATGTCAATTGCGGTAGCACTGTACTGCTTAAGCCGAAAAACATCCAGTTTACTGATTTGATCTTAAGTCAAACTTTCATATAATTTCAGGATTAACAAATTAATATAACCGAAAAAATTGCACTTTCTTAGATTTAGACTTAAAGCCGATTTTTTTGTATATTGTATATCAGTTGCGTGAGCACTGTACTGCTTAAGCCGCAAACCATCGATTTTACTGATTTGAGCGAAAGTCAAACTATATTGTTATTGCAGAATTGACATATTCATATAACCGAAAAAATTGCACTTTCTTAGTTTTAGACTTAAAGTCGATTTTCTTTTAAATTGTATGTCAATTGCATGAGCACTGTACCGCTTAAGCCGAAAAACATCAATTTTACTGATTTGAGCGAAAGTCAAATTATATTGTTATTGCAGAATTCACATATTCATATAACCGAAAAAATTGCACTTTCTTAAATTTAGACTTAAAGCCGATTTTCTTGTAAATTGTATGTCAGTTGCGTGAGCACTGTACCGCTTAAGCCGAAAAACATGAATTTTAGTGATTTGAGCGAAAGTCAAATTATATTGTTATTGCAGAATTAAAAAATTAATATTACCGAAAAGGTTGCACTTTCTTAGTTTTAGACTTAAAGTCGATTTTCTTGTAAATTTTATGTCAATTGCGGTAGCACTGTACTGCTTAAGCCGAAAAACATCCATTTTACTGATTTGATCTTAAGTCAAACTTTCATATAATTTCAGGATTAACAAATTAATATAACCGAAAAAATTGCACTTTCTTAGATTTAGACTTAAAGTCGATTTTCTTGTAAATTGTATGTCAATTGCATGAGCACTGTACCGCTTAAGCCGAAAAACATAGATTTTACTGGTTTGAGCGAAAGTCAAATTATATTGTTATTGCAGAATTGACATATTCATATAACCGAAAAAATTGCACTTTCTTAGATTTAGACTTAAAGTCGATTTTCTTGTAAATTGTATGTCAATTGCATGAGCACTGTACTGCTTAAGCCGAAAAACATCAACTTTACTGATTTGCGCGAAAATAACACTATAATGTTATGGCAGGATTAACAAATTAATATAAAAAAAAAGAAAAGAAAAAATCGAACTTTCTTAGATTTTTACTTAAAGCCGATTTTCTTGTAAATTGTATGTTAATTACTTGAGCACTGTACCGCTTAGGCCGAAAAACATCAATTTTACTGATTTGCGCTAAAAACAAACTTTTATTTTATTTCAGGATTAACAATTGTATGTTAATTACTTGATCGCTGTACCGCCTAAGCCGAAATGTTATTCCAGGATTAACAAATTAAAATAACCGAAAAAATTGCAATTTCTTAGGTTTAAAATTTAAGTCCATTTTCTTGTAAATTGTATGTCAACTGCGGTAGCACTGTACTGCTTAAGCCGCAAAACATCGATTTTACTGATTGGATCTAAAGTCAAACTTTCATATAATTTCAGGATTAACAAATTAATATAACCAGAAAAATGGCACTTTCTTAGATTTAGACTTATAGCCGATTTTCTTGTATATTGTATATCAGTTGCGTGAGCACTGTACTGCCTAAGCCGAAAAACATCAATTTTACTGGTTTGAGCGAAAGTCAAATTATATTGTTATTGCAGAATTGACATATTCATATAACCGAAAAAATTGCACTTTCTTAGTTTTAGACTTAAAGTCAATTTTCTTTTAAATTGTATGTCAATTGCATGAGCACTGTACCGCTTAAGCCGAAAAACATCAATTTTACTGGTTTGAGCGAAAGTCAAATTATATTGTTATTGCAGAATTCACATATTCATATAACCGAAAAAATTGCACTTTCTTAAATTTAAACTTAAAGCCGATTTTCTTGTAAATTGTATGTCAGTTGCGTGAGCACTGTACCGCTTAAGCCGAAAAACATGTATTCTACTGATTTGAGCTAAAGTCAAATTATATTGTTATTGCAGGATTAACAAATTAATATTACCGAAAAAGTTGCACTTTCTTAGGTTTAGACTTAAAGTCGATTTTCTTGTAAATTGTATGTCAATTGCGGTAGCACTGTACTGATTTGCTCTAAAGCCAAACTTTCATATAATTTTAGGATTAACAAATTAATATAACCGCAAAAATTGCACTTTCTTACCGAAAAAATTGAACTTTTTTAGATTTAGACTTAACGCCGATTTTCTTGTAAATGGTATGTTAATTACTTGAGCGCTGTACCGCTTAGGCCGAAACACATCAATTTTACTGATTTGATCGAAAGTCAAACTTTCATATAATTTCAGGATTAACAAATTAATATAACCGAAAAAATTGCACTTTCTTAGATTAGACTTAAAGCCGATTTTCCTGTAAATTTTATGTCAGTTGCGTGAGCAGTGTACTGCTTAAGCCAAAAAAGATCAATTTTACTGGTTTGAGCGAAAGTCAAATTATATTGTTATTGCAGAATTGACATATTCATATAACCGAAAAAATTGCACTTTCTAAGTTTTAGACTTAAAGTCGATTTTCTTGTAAATTGTATGTGAATTGCGTGAGCATTATACTGCTTAAGCCGAAAAACATGAATTTTACTGATTTGAGCGAAAGTCAAATTATATTGTTATTGCAGAATTAAAAAATTAATATTACCGAAAAGGTTGCACTTTCTTAGTTTTAGACTTAAAGTCGATTTTCTTGTAAATTTTATGTCAATTGCGGTAGCACTGTACTGCTTAAGCCGAAAAACATCCATTTTACTGATTTGATCTTAAGTCAAACTTTCATATAATTTCAGGATTAACAAATTAATATAACCGAAAAAATTGCACTTTCTTAGATTTAGACTTAAAGTCGATTTTCTTGTAAATTGTATGTCAATTGCATGAGCACTGTACCGCTTAAGCCGAAAAACATCAATTTTACTGGTTTGAGCGAAAGTCAAATTATATTGTTATTGCAGAATTGACATATTCATATAACCGAAAAAATTGCACTTTCTAAGTTTTAGACTTAAAGTCGATTTTCTTGTAAATTGTATGTGAATTGCGTGAGCTCTGTACTGCTTAAGCCGAAAAACATGAATTTTACTGATTTGAGCGAAAGTCAAATTATATTGTTATTGCAGAATTAAAAAATTAATATTACCGAAAAGGTTGCACTTTCTTAGTTTTAGACTTAAAGTCGATTTTCTTGTAAATTTTATGTCAATTGCGGTAGCACTGTACTGCTTAAGCCGAAAAACATCCATTTTACTGATTTGATCTTAAGTCAAACTTTCATATAATTTCAGGATTAACAAATTAATATAACCGAAAAAATTGCACTTTCTTAGATTTAGACTTAAAGTCGATTTTCTTGTAAATTGTATGTCAATTGCATGAGCACTGTACCGCTTAAGCCGAAAAACATCAATTTTACTGGTTTGAGCGAAAGTCAAATTATATTGTTATTGCAGAATTGACATATTCATATAACCGAAAAAATTGCACTTTCTTAGGTTTAGACTTAAAGTCGATTTTTTTGTAAATTGTATGTCAATTGCGGTAGCACTGTACTGCTTAAGCCGAAAAACATGAATTTTAGTGATTTGAGCGAAAGTCAAATTATATTGTTATTGCAGAATTAAAAAATTAATATTACCGAAAAGGTTGCACTTTCTTAGTTTTAGACTTAAAGTCGATTTTCTTGTAAATTTTATGTCAATTGCGGTAGCACTGTACTGCTTAAGCCGAAAAACATCCATTGTACTGATTTGATCTTAAGTCAAACTTTCATATAATTTCAGGATTAACAAATTAATATAACCGAAAAAATTGCACTTTCTTAGATTTAGACTTAAAGCCGATTTTCTTGTATATTGTATATCAGTTGCGTGAGCACTGTACTGCTTAAGCCGCAAACCATCGATTTTACTGATTTGAGCGAAAGTCAAACTATATTGTTATTGCAGAATTGACATATTCATATAACCGAAAAAATTGCACTTTCTTAGTTTTAGACTTAAAGTCGATTTTCTTTTAAATTGTATGTCAATTGCATGAGCACTGTACCGCTTAAGCCGAAAAACATCAATTTTACTGATTTGAGCGAAAGTCAAACTATATTGTTATTGCAGAATTGACATATTCATATAACCGAAAAAATTGCACTTTCTTAGTTTTAGACTTAAAGTCGATTTTCTTTTAAATTGTATGTCAATTGCATGAGCACTGTACCGCTTAAGCCGAAAAACATCAATTTTACTGATTTGAGCGAAAGTCAAATTATATTGTTATTGCAGAATTCACATATTCATATAACCAGAAAAATTGCACTTTCTTAGATTTAGACTTAAAGCCGATTTTCTTGTATATTGTATATCAGTTGCGTGAGCACTGTACTGCCTAAGCCGAAAAACATCAATTTTACTGGTTTGAGCGAAAGTCAAATTATATTGTTATTGCAGAATTGATATATTCATATAACCAGAAAAATTGCACTTTCTTAGATTTAGACTTAAAGCCGATTTTCTTGTATATTGTATATCAGTTGCGTGAGCACTGTACTGCCTAAGCCGAAAAACATCAATTTTACTGGTTTGAGCGAAAGTCAAATTATATTGTTATTGCAGAATTGACATATTCATATAACCGAAAAAATTGCACTTTCTTAGATTTAGACTTAAAGCCGATTTTCTTGTATATTGTATATCAGTTGCGTGAGCACTGTACTGCTTAAGCCGAAAAACATCAATTTAACTGATTTGCGCGAAAGTAAAATTATATAGCTATTGCAGAATTGACATATTCATATAACCGAAAAAATTGCACTTTCTTAGATTTAGACTTAAAGTCGATTTTCTTTTAAATTGTATGTCAGTTGCGTGAGCACTGTACTGCTTAAGCCGAAAAACATTAATTTAACTGGTTTGAGCGAAAGTCAAATTATATTGTTATTGCAGAATTGACATATTCATATAACCGAAAAAATTGCACTTTCTTAGTTTTAGACTTAAAGCCGATTTTATTGTATATTGTATATCAGTTGCGTGAGCACTGTACTTCCTAAGCCGAAAAACATCAATTTTACTGGTTTGAGCGAAAGTCAAATTATATTGTTATTGCAGAATTGACATATTCATATAACCAGAAAAATTGCACTTTCTTAGATTTAGACTTAAAGCCGATTTTCTTGTATATTGTATATCAGTTGCGTGAGCACTGTACTGCTTAAGCCGCAAACCATCGATTTTACTGATTTGAGCGAAAGTCAAACTATATTGTTATTGCAGAATTGACATATTCATATAACCGAAAAAATTGCACTTTCTTAGTTTTAGACTTAAAGTCGATTTTCTTTTAAATTGTATGTCAATTGCATGAGCACTGTACCGCTTAAGCCGAAAAACATCAATTTTACTGATTTGAGCGAAAGTCAAATTATATTGTTATTGCAGAATTCACATATTCATATAACCGAAAAAATTGCACTTTCTTAAATTTAGACTTAAAGCCGATTTTCTTGTAAATTGTATGTCAGTTGCGTGAGCACTGTACCGCTTAAGCCGAAAAACATCAATTTTACTGGTTTGAGCGAAAGTCAAATTATATTGTTATTGCAGAATTAAAAAATTAATATTACCGAAAAGGTTGCACTTTCTTAGTTTTAGACTTAAAGTCGATTTTCTTGTAAATTTTATGTCAATTGCGGTAGCACTGTACTGCTTAAGCCGAAAAACATCCATTTTACTGATTTGATCTTAAGTCAAACTTTCATATAATTTCAGGATTAACAAATTAATATAACCGAAAAAATTGCACTTTCTTAGATTTAGACTTAAAGTCGATTTTCTTGTAAATTGTATGTCAATTGCATGAGCACTGTACCGCTTAAGCCGAAAAACATAGATTTTACTGGTTTGAGCGAAAGTCAAATTATATTGTTATTGCAGAATTGACATATTCATATAACCGAAAAAATTGCACTTTCTTAGATTTAGACTTAAAGTCGATTTTCTTGTAAATTGTATGTCAATTGCATGAGCACTGTACTGCTTAAGCCGAAAAACATCAACTTTACTGATTTGCGCGAAAATAACACTATAATGTTATGGCAGGATTAACAAATTAATATAAAAAAAAGAAAAGAAAAAATCGAACTTTCTTAGATTTTTACTTAAAGCCGATTTTCTTGTAAATTGTATGTTAATTACTTGAGCACTGTACCGCTTAGGCCGAAAAACATCAATTTTACTGATTTGCGCTAAAAACAAACTTTTATTTTATTTCAGGATTAACAATTGTATGTTAATTACTTGATCGCTGTACCGCCTAAGCCGAAATGTTATTCCAGGATTAACAAATTAAAATAACCGAAAAAATTGCAATTTCTTAGGTTTAAAATTTAAGTCCATTTTCTTGTAAATTGTATGTCAACTGCGGTAGCACTGTACTGCTTAAGCCGCAAAACATCGATTTTACTGATTGGATCTAAAGTCAAACTTTCATATAATTTCAGGATTAACAAATTAATATAACCAGAAAAATTGCACTTTCTTAGATTTAGACTTATAGCCGATTTTCTTGTATATTGTATATCAGTTGCGTGAGCACTGTACTGCCTAAGCCGAAAAACATCAATTTTACTGGTTTGAGCGAAAGTCAAATTATATTGTTATTGCAGAATTGACATATTCATATAACCGAAAAAATTGCACTTTCTTAGTTTTAGACTTAAAGTCAATTTTCTTTTAAATTGTATGTCAATTGCATGAGCACTGTACCGCTTAAGCCGAAAAACATCAATTTTACTGGTTTGAGCGAAAGTCAAATTATATTGTTATTGCAGAATTCACATATTCATATAACCGAAAAAATTGCACTTTCTTAAATTTAAACTTAAAGCCGATTTTCTTGTAAATTGTATGTGAATTGCGTGAGCACTGTACTGCTTAAGCCGAAAAACATGAATTTTACTGATTTGAGCGAAAGTCAAATTATATTGTTATTGCAGAATTAAAAAATTAATATTACCGAAAAGGTTGCACTTTCTTAGTTTTAGACTTAAAGTCGATTTTCTTGTAAATTTTATGTCAATTGCGGTAGCACTGTACTGCTTAAGCCGAAAAACATCCATTTTACTGATTTGATCTTAAGTCAAACTTTCATATAATTTCAGGATTAACAAATTAATATAACCGAAAAAATTGCACTTTCTTAGATTTAGACTTAAAGTCGATTTTCTTGTAAATTGTATGTCAATTGCATGAGCACTGTACCGCTTAAGCCGAAAAACATCAATTTTACTGGTTTGAGCGAAAGTCAAATTATATTGTTATTGCAGAATTGACATATTCATATAACCGAAAAAATTGCACTTTCTTAGGTTTAGACTTAAAGTCGATTTTTTTGTAAATTGTATGTCAATTGCGGTAGCACTGTACTGCTTAAGCCGCAAAACATCGATTTTACTGATTTGATCTAAAGTCAAACTTTCATATAATATCAGGATTAACAAATTAATATAACCGAAAAAATTGCACTTTCTTAGATTAGACTTAAAGCCGATTTTCTTGTAAATTGTATGTCAATTGCATGAGCACTGTACCGCTTAAGCCGAAAAACATAAATTTTACTGGTTTGAGCGAAAGTCAAATTATATTGTTATTGCAGAATTGACATATTCATATAACCGAAAAAATTGCACTTTCTTAAATTTAGACTTAAAGCCGATTTTCTTGTAAATTGTATGTCAGTTGCGTGAGCACTGTACCGCTTAAGCCGAAAAACATGAATTTTAGTGATTTGAGCGAAAGTCAAATTATATTGTTATTGCAGAATTAAAAAATTAATATTACCGAAAAGGTTGCACTTTCTTAGTTTTAGACTTAAAGTCGATTTTCTTGTAAATTTTATGTCAATTGCGGTAGCACTGTACTGCTTAAGCCGAAAAACATCCATTTTACTGATTTGATCTTAAGTCAAACTTTCATATAATTTCAGGATTAACAAATTAATATAACCGAAAAAATTGCACTTTCTTAGATTTAGACTTAAAGCCGATTTTTTTGTATATTGTATATCAGTTGCGTGAGTTGCGTTTCATATAATTTCAGGATTAACAAATTAATATAACCGAAAAAATTGCACTTTCTTAGATTTAGACTTAAAGCCGATTTTTTTGTATATTGTATATCAGTTGCGTGAGCACTGTACTGCTTAAGCCGCAAACCATCGATTTTACTGATTTGAGCGAAAGTCAAACTATATTGTTATTGCAGAATTGACATATTCATATAACCGAAAAAATTGCACTTTCTTAGTTTTAGACTTAAAGTCGATTTTCTTTTAAATTGTATGTCAATTGCATGAGCACTGTACCGCTTAAGCCGAAAAACATCAATTTTACTGGTTTGAGCGAAAGTCAAATTATATTGTTATTGCAGAATTGACATATTCATATAACCGAAAAAATTGCACTTTCTTAAATTTAGACTTAAAGTCAATTTTCTTTTAAATTCTATGTCAATTGCATGAGCACTGTACCGCTTAAGCCGAAAAACATGTATTTTACTGATTTGAGCTAAAGTCAAATTATATTGTTATTGCAGGATTCACATATTCATATAACCGAAAAAATTGCACTTTCTTAAATTTAAACTTAAAGCCGATTTTCTTGTAAATTGTATGTCAGTTGCGTGAGCACTGTACCGCTTAAGCCGAAAAACATGTATTTTACTGATTTGAGCTAAAGTCAAATTATATTGTTATTGCAGGATTAACAAATTAATATTACCGAAAAAGTTGCACTTTCTTAGGTTTAGACTTAAAGTCGATTTTCTTGTAAATTGTATGTCAATTGCGGTTGCACTGTACTGATTTGCTCTAAAGCCAAACTTTCATATAATTTTAGGATTAACAAATTAATATAACCGCAAAAATTGCACTTTCTTACCGAAAAAATTGAACTTTTTTAGATTTAGACTTAACGCCGATTTTCTTGTAAATGGTATGTTAATTACTTGAGCGCTGTACCGCTTAGGCCGAAACACATCAATTTTACTGATTTGATCGAAAGTCAAACTTTCATATAATTTCAGGATTAACAAATTAATATAACCGAAAAAATTGCACTTTCTTAGATTAGACTTAAAGCCGATTTTCCTGTAAATTTTATGTCAGTTGCGTGAGCAGTGTACCGCTTAAGCCGAAAAACATAGATTTTACTGGTTTGAGCGAAAGTCAAATTATATTGTTATTGCAGAATTGACATATTCATATAACCGAAAAAATTGCACTTTCTTAGATTTAGACTTAAAGGCGATTTTCTTGTAAATTGTATGTCAATTGCATGAGCACTGTACTGCTTAAGCCGAAAAACATCAACTTTACTGATTTGCGCGAAAATAACACTATAATGTTATGGCAGGATTAACAAATTAATATAAAAAAAAGAAAAGAAAAAATCGAACTTTCTTAGATTTTTACTTAAAGCCGATTTTCTTGTAAATTGTATGTTAATTACTTGAGCACTGTACCGCTTAGGCCGAAAAACATCAATTTTACTGATTTGCGCTAAAAACAAACTTTTATTTTATTTCAGGATTAACAATTGTATGTTAATTACTTGATCGCTGTACCGCCTAAGCCGAAATGTTATTCCAGGATTAACAAATTAAAATAACCGAAAAAATTGCAATTTCTTAGGTTTAAAATTTAAGTCCATTTTCTTGTAAATTGTATGTCAACTGCGGTAGCACTGTACTGCTTAAGCCGCAAAACATCGATTTTACTGATTGGATCTAAAGTCAAACTTTCATATAATTTCAGGATTAACAAATTAATATAACCAGAAAAATTGCACTTTCTTAGATTTAGACTTATAGCCGATTTTCTTGTATATTGTATATCAGTTGCGTGAGCACTGTACTGCCTAAGCCGAAAAACATCAATTTTACTGGTTTGAGCGAAAGTCAAATTATATTGTTATTGCAGAATTGACATATTCATATAACCGAAAAAATTGCACTTTCTTAGTTTTAGACTTAAAGTCAATTTTCTTTTAAATTGTATGTCAATTGCATGAGCACTGTACCGCTTAAGCCGAAAAACATCAATTTTACTGGTTTGAGCGAAAGTCAAATTATATTGTTATTGCAGAATTCACATATTCATATAACCGAAAAAATTGCACTTTCTTAAATTTAAACTTAAAGCCGATTTTCTTGTAAATGGTATGTTAATTACTTGAGCGCTGTACCGCTTAGGCCGAAACACATCAATTTTACTGATTTGATCGAAAGTCAAACTTTCATATAATTTCAGGATTAACAAATTAATATAACCGAAAAAATTGCACTTTCTTAGATTAGACTTAAAGCCGATTTTCCTGTAAATTTTATGTCAGTTGCGTGAGCAGTGTACCGCTTAAGCCGAAAAACATAGATTTTACTGGTTTGAGCGAAAGTCAAATTATATTGTTATTGCAGAATTGACATATTCATATAACCGAAAAAATTGCACTTTCTTAGATTTAGACTTAAAGGCGATTTTCTTGTAAATTGTATGTCAATTGCGGTAGCACTGTACTGATTTGCTCTAAAGCCAAACTTTCATATAATTTTAGGATTAACAAATTAATATAACCGCAAAAATTGCACTTTCTTACCGAAAAAATTGAACTTTTTTAGATTAAGACTTAACGCCGATTTTCTTGTAAATGGTATGTTAATTACTTGAGCGCTGTACCGCTTAGGCCGAAACACATCAATTTTACTGATTTGATCGAAAGTCAAACTTTCATATAATTTCAGGATTAACAAATTAATATAACCGAAAAAATTGCACTTTCTTAGATTAGACTTAAAGCCGATTTTCCTGTAAATTTTATGTCAGTTGCGTGAGCAGTGTACCGCTTAAGCCGAAAAACATAGATTTTACTGGTTTGAGCGAAAGTCAAATTATATTGTTATTGCAGAATTGACATATTCATATAACCGAAAAAATTGCACTTTCTTAGATTTAGACTTAAAGGCGATTTTCTTGTAAATTGTATGTCAATTGCATGAGCACTGTACTGCTTAAGCCGAAAAACATCAACTTTACTGATTTGCGCGAAAATAACACTATAATGTTATGGCAGGATTAACAAATTAATATAAAAAAAAGAAAAGAAAAAATCGAACTTTCTTAGATTTTTACTTAAAGCCGATTTTCTTGTAAATTGTATGTTAATTACTTGAGCACTGTACCGCTTAGGCCGAAAAACATCAATTTTACTGATTTGCGCTAAAAACAAACTTTTATTTTATTTCAGGATTAACAATTGTATGTTAATTACTTGATCGCTGTACCGCCTAAGCCGAAATGTTATTCCAGGATTAACAAATTAAAATAACCGAAAAAATTGCAATTTCTTAGGTTTAAAATTTAAGTCCATTTTCTTGTAAATTGTATGTCAACTGCGGTAGCACTGTACTGCTTAAGCCGCAAAACATCGATTTTACTGATTGGATCTAAAGTCAAACTTTCATATAATTTCAGGATTAACAAATTAATATAACCAGAAAAATTGCACTTTCTTAGATTTAGACTTATAGCCGATTTTCTTGTATATTGTATATCAGTTGCGTGAGCACTGTACTGCCTAAGCCGAAAAACATCAATTTTACTGGTTTGAGCGAAAGTCAAATTATATTGTTATTGCAGAATTGACATATTCATATAACCGAAAAAATTGCACTTTCTTAGTTTTAGACTTAAAGTCAATTTTCTTTTAAATTGTATGTCAATTGCATGAGCACTGTACCGCTTAAGCCGAAAAACATCAATTTTACTGGTTTGAGCGAAAGTCAAATTATATTGTTATTGCAGAATTCACATATTCATATAACCGAAAAAATTGCACTTTCTTAAATTTAAACTTAAAGCCGATTTTCTTGTAAATGGTATGTTAATTACTTGAGCGCTGTACCGCTTAGGCCGAAACACATCAATTTTACTGATTTGATCGAAAGTCAAACTTTCATATAATTTCAGGATTAACAAATTAATATAACCGAAAAAATTGCACTTTCTTAGATTAGACTTAAAGCCGATTTTCCTGTAAATTTTATGTCAGTTGCGTGAGCAGTGTACCGCTTAAGCCGAAAAACATAGATTTTACTGGTTTGAGCGAAAGTCAAATTATATTGTTATTGCAGAATTGACATATTCATATAACCGAAAAAATTGCACTTTCTTAGATTTAGACTTAAAGGCGATTTTCTTGTAAATTGTATGTCAATTGCGGTAGCACTGTACTGATTTGCTCTAAAGCCAAACTTTCATATAATTTTAGGATTAACAAATTAATATAACCGCAAAAATTGCACTTTCTTACCGAAAAAATTGAACTTTTTTAGATTAAGACTTAACGCCGATTTTCTTGTAAATGGTATGTTAATTACTTGAGCGCTGTACCGCTTAGGCCGAAACACATCAATTTTACTGATTTGATCGAAAGTCAAACTTTCATATAATTTCAGGATTAACAAATTAATATAACCGAAAAAATTGCACTTTCTTAGATTAGACTTAAAGCCGATTTTCCTGTAAATTTTATGTCAGTTGCGTGAGCAGTGTACTGCTTAAGCCAAAAAAGATCAATTTTACTGGTTTGAGCGAAAGTCAAATTATATTGTTATTGCAGAATTGACATATTCATATAACCGAAAAAATTGCACTTTCTAAGTTTTAGACTTAAAGTCGATTTTCTTGTAAATTGTATGTGAATTGCGTGAGCATTATACTGCTTAAGCCGAAAAACATGAATTTTACTGATTTGAGCGAAAGTCAAATTATATTGTTATTGCAGAATTAAAAAATTAATATTACCGAAAAGGTTGCACTTTCTTAGTTTTAGAATTAAAGTCGATTTTCTTGTAAATTTTATGTCAATTGCGGTAGCACTGTACTGCCTAAGCCGAAAAACATCAATTTTACTGGTTTGAGCGAAAGTCAAATTATATTGTTATTGCAGAATTGACATATTCATATAACCGAAAAAATTGCACTTTCTTAGTTTTAGACTTAAAGTCAATTTTCTTTTAAATTGTATGTCAATTGCATGAGCACTGTACCGCTTAAGCCGAAAAACATCAATTTTACTGGTTTGAGCGAAAATCAAATCATATTGTTATTGCAGAATTCACATATTCATATAACCGAAAAAATTGCACTTTCTTAAATTTAAACTTAAAGCCGATTTTCTTGTAAATTGTATGTCAGTTGCGTGAGCACTGTACCGCTTAAGCCGAAAAACATGTACTTTACTGATTTGAGCTAAAGTCAAATTATATTGTCATTGCAGGATTAACAAATTAATATTACCGAAAAAGTTGCACTTTCTTAGGTTTAGACTTAAGGTCGATTTTCTTGTAAATTGTATGTCAATTGCGGTAGCACTGTACTGATTTGCTCTAAAGCCAAACTTTCATATAATTTTAGGATTAACAAATTAATATAACCGCAAAAATTGCACTTTCTTACCGAAAAAATTGCACTTTTTTAGATTTAGACTTAACGCCGATTTTCTTGTAAATTGTATGTTAATTACTTGAGCGCTGTACCGCTTAGGCCGAAACACATCAATTTTACTGATTTGATCGAAAGTCAAACTTTCATATAATTTCAGGATTAACAAATTAATATAACCGAAAAAATTGCACTTTCTTAGATTAGACTTAAAGCCGATTTTCCTGTAAATTTTATGTCAGTTGCGTGAGCAGTGTACTGCTTAAGCCAAAAAAGATCAATTTTACTGGTTTGAGCGAAAGTCAAATTATATTGTTATTGCAGAATTGACATATTCATATAACTGAAAAAATTGCACTTTCTTAGTTTTAGACTTAAAGTCGATTTTCTTGTAAATTGTATGTGAATTGCGTGAGCACTGTACTGCTTAAGCCGAAAAACATGAATTTTACTGATTTGAGCGAAAGTCAAATTATATTGTTATTGCAGAATTAAAAAATTAATATTACCGAAAAGGTTGCACTTTCTTAGTTTTAGACTTAAAGTCGATTTTCCTGTAAATTTTATGTCAATTGCGGTAGCACTGTACTGCTTAAGCCGAAAAACATCCATTTTACTGATTTGATCTAAAGTCAAACTTTCATATAATATCAGGATTAACAAATTAATATAACCGAAAAAATTGCACTTTCTTAGATTAGACTTAAAGCCGATTTTCTTGTAAATTGTATGTCAATTGCATGAGCACTGTACCGCTTAAGCCGAAAAACATAAATTTTACTGGTTTGAGCGAAAGTCAAATTATATTGTTATTGCAGAATTGACATATTCATATAACCGAAAAAATTGCACTTTCTTAGATTTAGACTTAAAGTGGATTTTCTTGCAAATTGTATGTCAATTGCATGAGCACTGTACTGCTTAAGCCGAAAAACATCAACTTTACTGATTTGCGCGAAAATAACACTATAATGTTATGGCAGGATTAACAAATTAATATAAAAAAAAGAAAAGAAAAAATTGAACTTTCTTAGATTTTACTTAAAGTCGATTTTCTTGTAAATTGTATGTCAATTGCATGAGCACTGTACCGCTTAAGCCGAAAAACATCAATTTTACTGGTTTGAGCGAAAGTCAAATTATATTGTTATTGCAGAATTGACATATTCATATAACCGAAAAAATTGCACTTTCTTAGGTTTAAAATTTAAGTCCATTTTCTTGTAAATTGTATGTCAAATTCGGTAGCACTGTACTGCTTAAGCCGCAAACCATCGATTTTACTGATTTGCTCTAAAGTCAAACTTTCATATAATTTCAGGATTAACAAATTAATATAACCGAAAAAATTGCACTTTCTTAGATTTAGACTTAAAGTCGATTTTCTTGTAAATTGTATGTCAATTGCATGAGCACTGTACCGCTTAAGCCGAAAAACATCAATTTTACTGGTTTGAGCGAAAGTCAAATTATATTGTTATTGCAGAATTGACATATTCATATAACCGAAAAAATTGCACTTTCTTAGGTTTAGACTTAAAGTCGATTTTTTTGTAAAATGTATGTCAGTTGCGGTAGCACTGTACTGCTTAAGCCGCAAAACAATGATTTTACTGATTTGATCTAAAGTCAAACTTTCATATAATTTCAGGATTAACAAATTAATATAACCGAAAAAATTGCACTTTCTTAGATTTAGACTTAAAGTCGATTTTCTTGTAAATTGTATGTGAATTGCGTGAGCACTGTACTGCTTAAGCCGAAAAACATGAATTTTACTGATTTGAGCGAAAGTCAAATTATATTGTTATTGCAGAATTAAAAAATTAATATTACCGAAAAGGTTGCACTTTCTTAGTTTTAGACTTAAAGTCGATTTTCTTGTAAATTTTATGTCAATTGCGGTAGCACTGTACTGCTTAAGCCGAAAAACATCCATTTTACTGATTTGATCTTAAGTCAAACTTTCATATAATTTCAGGATTAACAAATTAATATAACCGAAAAAATTGCACTTTCTTAGATTTAGACTTAAAGTCGATTTTCTTGTAAATTGTATGTCAATTGCATGAGCACTGTACCGCTTAAGCCGAAAAACATAAATTTTACTGGTTTGAGCGAAAGTCAAATTATATTGTTATTGCAGAATTGACATATTCATATAACCGAAAAAATTGCACTTTCTTAGATTTAGACTTAAAGTCGATTTTCTTGTAAATTGTATGTCAATTGCATGAGCACTGTACTGCTTAAGCCGAAAAACATCAACTTTACTGATTTGCGCGAAAATAACACTATAATGTTATGGCAGGATTAACAAATTAATATAAAAAAAAGAAAAGAAAAAATTGAACTTTCTTAGATTTTTACTTAAAGCCGATTTTCTTGTAAATTGTATGTTAATTACTTGAGCACTGTACCGCTTAGGCCGAAAAACATCAATTTTACCGATTTGCGCTAAAAACAAACTTTTATTTTATTTCAGGATTAACAATTGTATGTTAATTACTTGATCGCTGTACCTCCTAAGCCGAAATGCTATTCCAGGATTAACAAATTAAAATAACCGAAAAAATTGCAATTTCTTAGGTTTAAAATTTATGTCCATTTTCTTGTAAATTGTATGTCAACTGCGGTAGCACTGTACTGCTTAAGCCGCAAAACATCGATTTTACTGATTTGATCTAAAGTCAAACTTTCATATAATTTCAGGATTAACAAATTAATATAACCAGAAAAATTGCACTTTCTTAGATTTAGACTTAAATCCGATTTTCTTGTATATTGTATATCAGTTGCGTGAGCACTGTACTGCCTAAGCCGAAAAACATCAATTTTACTGGTTTGAGCGAAAGTCAAATTATATTGTTATTGCAGAATTGACATATTCATATAACCGAAAAAATTGCACTTTCTTAGTTTTAGACTTAAAGTCAATTTTCTTTTAAATTGTATGTCAATTGCATGAGCACTGTACCGCTTAAGCCGAAAAACATCAATTTTACTGGTTTGAGCGAAAGTCAAATTATATTGTTATTGCAGAATTCACATATTCATATAACCGAAAAAATTGCACTTTCTTAAATTTAAAGTTAAAGCCGATTTTCTTGTAAATTGTATGTCAGTTGCGTGAGCACTGTACCGCTTAAGCCGAAAAACATGAATTTTACTGATTTGAGCTAAAGTCAAATTATATTGTTATTGCAGAATTAACAAATTAATATTACCGAAAAAGTTGCACTTTCTTAGGTTTAGACTTAAAGTCGATTTTCTTGTAAATTGTATGTCAATTGCGGTAGCACTGTACTGCTTAAGCCGCAAAACATCGATTTTACTGATTTGATCTAAAGTCAAACTTTCATATAATTTCAGGATTAACAAATTAATATAACCGAAAAAATTGCACTTTCTTAGATTTAGACTTAAAGTCGATTTTCTTGTAAATTGTATGTCAATTGCATGAGCACTGTACCGCTTAAGCCGAAAAACATCAATTTTACTGGTTTGAGCGAAAGTCAAATTATATTGTTATTGCAGAATTGACATATTCATATAACCGAAAAAATTGCACTTTCTTAGGTTTAGACTTAAAGTCGATTTTTTTGTAAATTGTATGTCAATTGCGGTAGCACTGTACTGCTTAAGCCGCAAAACATCGATTTTACTGATTTGATCTAAAGTCAAACTTTCATATAATATCAGGATTAACAAATTATTATAACCGAAAAAATTGCACTTTCTTAGATTAGACTTAAAGCCGATTTTCTTGTAAATTGTATGTCAATTGCATGAGCACTGTACCGCTTAAGCCGAAAAACATAAATTTTACTGGTTTGAGCGAAAGTCAAATTATATTGTTATTGCAGAATTGACATATTCATGTAACCGAAAAAATTGCACTTTCTTAGATTTAGACTTAAAGTGGGTTTTCTTGTAAATTGTATGTCAATTGCATGAGCACTGTACTGCTTAAGCCGAAAAACATCAACTTTACTGATTTGCGCGAAAATAACACTATAATGTTATGGCAGGATTAACAAATTAATATAAAAAAAAGAAAAGAAAAAATTGAACTTTCTTAGATTTTTACTTAAAGCCGATTTTCTTGTAAATTGTATGTTAATTACTTGAGCGCTGTACCGCTTAGGCCGAAAAACATCAATTTTACTGATTTGCGCTAAAAACAAACTTTTATTTTATTTCAGGATTAACAATTGTATGTTAATTACTTGATCGCTGTACCGCCTAAGCCGAAATGTTATTCCAGGATTAACAAATTAAAATAACCGACAAAAATTGCAATTTCTTAGGTTTAAAATTTAAGTCCATTTTCTTGTAAATTGTATGTCAACTGCGGTAGCACTGTACTGCTTAAGCCGCAAAACATCGATTTTACTGATTTGATCTAAAGTCAAACTTTCATATAATTTCAGGACTAACAAATTAATATAACCAGAAAAATTGCACTTTCTTAGATTTAGACTTAAAGCCGATTTTCTTGTATATTGTATATCAGTTGCGTGAGCACTGTACTGCCTAAGCCGAAAAACATCAATTTTACTGGTTTGAGCGAAAGTCAAATTATATTGTTATTGCAGAATTGACATATTCATATAACCGAAAAAATTGCACTTTCTTAGTTTTAGACTTAAAGTCAATTTTCTTTTAAATTGTATGTCAATTGCATGAGCACTGTACCGCTTAAGCCGAAAAACATCAATTTTACTGGTTTGAGCGAAAGTCAAATTATATTGTTATTGCAGAATTGACATATTCATATAACCGAAAAAATTGCACTTTCTTAGTTTTAGACTTAAAGTCGATTTTCTTTTAAATTGTATGTCAATTGCATGAACACTGTACCGCTTAAGCCGAAAAACATCAATTTTACTGGTTTGAGCGAAAGTCAAATTATATTGTTATTGCAGAATTCACATATTATTATAACCGAAAAAATTGCACTTTCTTAAATTTAAACATAAAGCCGATTTTCTTGTAAATTGTATGTCAGTTGCGTGAGCACTGTACCGCTTAAGCCGAAAAACATGAATTTTACTGATTTGAGCTAAAGTCAAATTATATTGTTATTGCAGAATTAAAAAATTAATATTACCGAAAAGGTTGCACTTTCTTAGTTTTAGACTTAAAGTCGATTTTCTTGTAAATTTTATGTCAATTGCGGTAGCACTGTACTGCTTAAGCCGAAAAACATCCATTTTACTGATTTGATCTTAAGTCAAACTTTCATATAATTTCAGGATTAACAAATTAATATAACCGAAAAAATTGCACTTTCTTAGATTTAGACTTAAAGTCGATTTTCTTGTAAATTGTATGTCAATTGCATGAGCACTGTACCGCTTAAGCCGAAAAACATAAATTTTACTGGTTTGAGCGAAAGTCAAATTATATTGTTATTGCAGAAATGACATATTCATATAACCGAAAAAATTGCACTTTCTTAGATTTAGACTTAAAGTCGATTTTCTTGTAAATTGTATGTCAATTGCATGAGCACTGTACTGCTTAAGCCGAAAAACATCAACTTTACTGATTTGCGCGAAAATAACACTATAATGTTATGGCAGGATTAACAAATTAATATAAAAAAAAGAAAAGAAAAAATCGAACTTTCTTAGATTTTTACTTAAAGCTGATTTTCTTGTAAATTGTATGTTAATTACTTGAGCACTGTACCGCTTAGGCCGAAAAACATCAATTTTACTGATTTGCGCTAAAAACAAACTTTTATTTTATTTCAGGATTAACAATTGTATGTTAATTACTTGATCGCTGTACCGCCTAAGCCGAAATGTTATTCCAGGATTAACAAATTAAAATAACCGAAAAAATTGCAATTTCTTAGGTTTAAAATTTAAGTCCATTTTCTTGTAAATTGTATGTCAACTGCGGTAGCACTGTACTGCTTAAGCCGCAAAATATCGATTTTACTGATTGGATCTAAAGTCAAACTTTCATATAATTTCAGGATTAACAAATTAATATAACCAGAAAAATTGCACTTTCTTAGATTTAGACTTATAGCCGATTTTCTTGTATATTGTATAACAGTTGCGTGAGCACTGTACTGCCTAAGCCGAAAAACATCAATTTTACTGGTTTGAGCGAAAGTCAAATTATATTGTTATTGCAGAATTGACATATTCATATAACCGAAAAAGTTGCACTTTCTTAGGTTTAGACTTAAAGTCGATTTTCTTGTAAATTGTATGTCAATTGCGGTAGCACTGTACTGATTTGCTCTAAAGCCAAACATTCATATAATTTTAGGATTAACAAATTAATATAACCGCAAAAATTGCACTTTCTTACCGAAAAAATTGCACTTTTTTAGATTTAGACTTAACGCCGATTTTCTTGTAAATTGTATGTTAATTACTTGAGCGCTGTACCGCTTAGGCCGAAACACATCAATTTTACTGATTTGATCGAAAGTCAAACTTTCATATAATTTCAGGATTAACAAATTAATATAACCGAAAAAATTGCACTTTCTTAGATTAGACTTAAAGCCGATTTTCCTGTAAATTTTATGTCAGTTGCGTGAACAGTGTACTGCTTAAGCCAAAAAAGATCAATTTTACTGGTTTGAGCGAAAGTCAAATTATATTGTTATTGCAGAATTGACATATTCATATAACCGAAAAAATTGCACTTTCTTAGTTTTAGACTTAAAGTCGATTTTCTTGTAAATTGTATGTGAATTGCGTGAGCACTGTACTGCTTAAGCCGAAAAACATGAATTTTACTGATTTGAGCGAAAGTCAAATTATATTGTTATTGCAGAATTAAAAAATTAATATTACCGAAAAGGTTGCACTTTCTTAGTTTTAGACTTAAAGTCGATTTTCTTGTAAATTTTATGTCAATTGCGGTAGCACTGTACTGCTTAAGCCGAAAAACATCCATTTTACTGATTTGATCTTAAGTCAAACTTTCATATAATTTCAGGATTAACAAATTAATATAACCGAAAAAAATGCACTTTCTTAGATTTAGACTTAAAGTCGATTTTCTTGTAAATTGTATGTCAATTGCATGAGCACTGTACCGCTTAAGCCGAAAAACATCAATTTTACTGGTTTGAGCGAAAGTCAAATTATATTGTTATTGCAGAATTGACATTTTCATATAACCGAAAAAATTGCACTTTCTTAGGTTTAGACTTAAAGTCGATTTTTTTGTAAATTGTATGTCAATTGCGGTAGCACTGTACTGCTTAAGCCGCAAAACATCGATTTTACTGATTTGATCTAAAGTCAAACTTTCATATAATATCAGGATTAACAAATTAATATAACCGAAAAAATTGCACTTTCTTAGATTAGACTTAAAGCCGATTTTCTTGTAAATTGTATGTCAATTGCATGAGCACTGTACCGCTTAAGCCGAAAAACATAAATTTTACTGGTTTGAGCGAAAGTCAAATTATATTGTTATTGCAGAATTGACATATTCATATAACCGAAAAAATTGCACTTTCTTAGATTTAGACTTAAAGTGGATTTTCTTGTAAATTGTATGTCAATTGCATGAGCACTGTACTGCTTAAGCCGAAAAACATCAACTTTACTGATTTGCGCGAAAATAACACTATTATGTTATGGCAGGATTAACAAATTAATATAAAAAAAAGAAAAGAAAAAATTGAACTTTCTTAGATTTTTACTTAAAGTCGATTTTCTTGTAAATTGTATGTCAATTGCATGAGCACTGTACCGCTTAAGCCGAAAAACATCAATTTTACTGGTTTGAGCTAAAGTCAAATTATATATATATATATATTGTTATTGCAGGATTAACAAATTAAAATAACCGAAAAAATTGCAATTTCTTAGGTTTAAAATTTAAGTCCATTTTCTTGTAAATTGTATGTCAAATTCGGTAGCACTGTACTGCTTAAGCCGTAAACCATCGATTTTACTGATTTGCTCTAAAGTCAAACTTTCATATAATTTCAGGATTAACAAATTAATATAACCGAAAAAATTGCACTTTCTTAGATTTAGACTTAAAGTCGATTTTCTTGTAAATTGTATGTCAATTGCATGAGCACTGTACCGCTTAAGCCGAAAAACATCAATTTTACTGGTTTGAGCGAAAGTCAAATTATATTGTTATTGCAGAATTGACATATTCATATAACCGAAAAAATTGCACTTTCTTAGGTTTAGACTTAAAGTCGATTTTTTTGTAAAATGTATGTCAGTTGCGGTAGCACTGTACTGCTTAAGCCGCAAAACATCGATTTTACTGATTTGATCTAAAGTCAAACTTTCATATAATTTCAGGATTAACAAATTAATATAACCGAAAAAATTGCACTTTCTTAGATTTAGACTTAAAGTCGATTTTCTTGTAAATTGTATGTGAATTGCGTGAGCACTGTACTGCTTAAGCCGAAAAACATGAATTTTACTGATTTGAGCGAAAGTCAAATTATATTGTTATTGCAGAATTAAAAAATTAATATTACCGAAAAGGTTGCACTTTCTTAGTTTTAGACTTAAAGTCGATTTTCTTGTAAATTTTATGTCAATTGCGGTAGCACTGTACTGCTTAAGCCGAAAAACATCCATTTTACTGATTTGATCTTAAGTCAAACTTTCATATAATTTCAGGATTAACAAATTAATATAACCGAAAAAATTGCACTTTCTTAGATTTAGACTTAAAGTCGATTTTCTTGTAAATTGTATGTCAATTGCATGAGCACTGTACCGCTTAAGCCGAAAAACATAAATTTTACTGGTTTGAGCGAAAGTCAAATTATATTGTTATTGCAGAATTGACATATTCATATAACCGAAAAAATTGCACTTTCTTAGATTTAGACTTAAAGTCGATTTTCTTGTAAATTGTATGTCAATTGCATGAGCACTGTACTGCTTAAGCCGAAAAACATCAACTTTACTGATTTGCGCGAAAATAACACTATAATGTTATGGCAGGATTAACAAACTAATATAAAAAAAAGAAAAGAAAAAATTGAACTTTCTTAGATTTTTACTTAAAGCCGATTTTCTTGTAAATTGTATGTTAATTACTTGAGCGCTGTACCGCTTAGGCCGAAAAACATCAATTTTACTGATTTGCACTAAAAACAAACTTTTATTTTATTTCAGGATTAACAATTGTATGTTAATTACTTGATCGCTGTACCTCCTAAGCCGAAATGTTATTCCAGGATTAACAAATTAAAATAACCGAAAAAATTGCAATTTCTTAGGTTTAAAATTTAAGTCCATTTTCTTGTAAATTGTATGTCAACTGCGGTAGCACTGTACTGCTTAAGCCGCAAAACATCGATTTTACTGATTTGATCTAAAGTCAAACTTTCATATAATTTCAGGATTAACAAATTAATATAACCAGAAAAATTGCACTTTCTTAGATTTAGACTTAAAGCCGATTTTCTTGTATATTGTATATCAGTTGCGTGAGCACTGTACTGCCTAAGCCGAAAAACATCAATTTTACTGGTTTGAGCGAAAGTCAAATTATATTGTTATTGCAGAATTGACATATTCATATAACCGAAAAAATTGCACTTTCTTAGTTTTAGACTTAAAGTCAATTTTCTTTTAAATTGTATGTCAATTGCATGAGCACTGTACCGCTTAAGCCGAAAAACATCAATTTTACTGGTTTGAGCGAAAGTCAAATTATATTGTTATTGCAGAATTCACATATTCATATAACCGAAAAAATTGCACTTTCTTAAATTTAAACTTAAAGCCGATTTTCTTGTAAATTGTATGTCAGTTGCGTGAGCACTGTACCGCTTAAGCCGAAAAACATGAATTTTACTGATTTGAGCTAAAGTCAGATTATATTGTTATTGCAGAATTAACAAATTAATATTACCGAAAAAGTTGCACTTTCTTAGGTTTAGACTTAAAGTCGATTTTCTTGTAAATTGTATGTCAATTGCGGTAGCAGTGTACTGCTTAAGCCGCAAAACATCGATTTTACTGATTTGATCTAAAGTCAAACTTTCATATAATTTCAGGATTAACAAATTAATATAACCGAAAAAATTGCACTTTCTTAGATTTAGACTTAAAGTCGATTTTCTTGTAAATTGTATGTCAATTGCATGAGCACTGTACCGCTTAAGCCGAAAAACATCAATTTTACTGGTTTGAACGAAAGTCAAATTATATTGTTATTGCAGAATTGACATATTCATATAACCGAAAAAATTGCACTTTCTTAGGTTTAGACTTAAAGTCGATTTTTTTGTAAATTGTATGTCAATTGCGGTAGCACTGTACTGCTTAAGCCGCAAAACATCGATTTTACTGATTTGATCTAAAGTCAAACTTTCATATAATATCAGGATTAACAAATTAATATAACCGAAAAAATTGCACTTTCTTAGATTAGACTTAAAGCCGATTTTCTTGTAAATTGTATGTCAATTGCATGAGCACTGTACCGCTTAAGCCGAAAAACATAAATTTTACTGGTTTGAGCGAAAGTCAAATTATATTGTTATTGCAGAATTGACATATTCATGTAACCGAAAAAATTGCACTTTCTTAGATTTAGACTTAAAGTGGATTTTCTTGTAAATTGTATGTCAATTGCATGAGAACTGTACTGCTTAAGCCGAAAAACATCAACTTTACTGATTTGCGCGAAAATAACACTATAATGTTATGGCAGGATTAACAAATTAATATAAAAAAAAGAAAAGAAAAAATTGAACTTTCTTAGATTTTTACTTAAAGCCGATTTTCTTGTAAATTGTATGTTAATTACTTGAGCGCTGTACCGCTTAGGCCGAAAAACATCAATTTTACTGATTTGCGCTAAAAACAAATTTTATTTTATTTCAGGATTAACAATTGTATGTTAATTACTTGATCGCTGTACCTCCTAAGCCGAAATGTTATTCCAGGATTAACAAATTAAAATAACCGAAAAAATTGCAATTTCTTAGGTTTAAAATTTAAGTCCATTTTCTTGTAAATTGTATGTCAACTGCGGTAGCACTGTACTGCTTAAGCCGCAAAACATCGATTTTACTGATTTGATCTAAAGTCAAACTTTCATATAATTTCAGGATTAACAAATTAATATAACCAGAAAAATTGCACTTTCTTAGATTTAGACTTAAAGCCGATTTTCTTGTATATTGTATATCAGTTGAGTGAGCACTGTACTGCCTAAGCCGAAAAACATCAATTTTACTGGTTTGAGCGAAAGTCAAATTATATTGTTATTGCAGAATTGACATATTCATATAACCGAAAAAATTGCACTTTCTTAGTTTTAGACTTAAAGTCAATTTTCTTTTAAATTGTATGTCAATTGCATGAGCACTGTACCGCTTAAGCCGAAAAACATCAATTTTACTGGTTTGAGCGAAAGTCAAATTATATTGTTATTGCAGAATTCACATATTCATATAACCGAAAAAATTGCACTTTCTTAAATTTAAACTTAAAGCCGATTTTCTTGTAAATTGTATGTCAGTTGCGTGAGCACTGTACCGCTTAAGCCGAAAAACATGAATTTTACTGATTTGAGCTAAAGTCAGATTATATTGTTATTGCAGAATTAACAAATTAATATTACCGAAAAAGTTGCACTTTCTTAGGTTTAGACTTAAAGTCGATTTTCTTGTAAATTGTATGTCAATTGCGGTAGCACTGTACTGCTTAAGCCGCAAAACATCGATTTTACTGATTTGATCTAAAGTCAAACTTTCATATAATTTCAGGATTAACAAATTAATATAACCGAAAAAATTGCACTTTCTTAGATTTAGACTTAAAGTCGATTTTCTTGTAAATTGTATGTCAATTGCATGAGCACTGTACCGCTTAAGCCGAAAAACATCAATTTTACTGGTTTGAACGAAAGTCAAATTATATTGTTATTGCAGAATTGACATATTCATATAACCGAAAAAATTGCACTTTCTTAGGTTTAGACTTAAAGTCGATTTTTTTGTAAATTGTATGTCAATTGCGGTAGCACTGTACTGCTTAAGCCGCAAAACATCGATTTTACTGATTTGATCTAAAGTCAAACTTTCATATAATATCAGGATTAACAAATTAATATAACCGAAAAAATTGCACTTTCTTAGATTAGACTTAAAGCCGATTTTCTTGTAAATTGTATGTCAATTGCATGAGCACTGTACCGCTTAAGCCGAAAAACATAAATTTTACTGGTTTGAGCGAAAGTCAAATTATATTGTTATTGCAGAATTGACATATTCATGTAACCGAAAAAATTGCACTTTCTTAGATTTAGACTTAAAGTGGATTTTCTTGTAAATTGTATGTCAATTGCATGAGCACTGTACTGCTTAAGCCGAAAAACATCAACTTTACTGATTTGCGCGAAAATAACACTATAATGTTATGGCAGGATTAACAAATTAATATAAAAAAAGAAAAGAAAAAATTGAACTTTCTTAGATTTTTACTTAAAGCCGATTTTCTTGTAAATTGTATGTTAATTGCATGAGCACTGTACCGCTTAAGCCGAAAAACATAAATTTTACTGGTTTGAGCGAAAGTCAAATTATATTGTTATTGCAGAATTGACATATTCATGTAACCGAAAAAATTGCACTTTCTTAGATTTAGACTTAAAGCCGATTTTCTTGTAAATTGTATGTCAATTGCATGAGCACTGTACTGCTTAAGCCGAAAAACATCAACTTTACTGATTTGCGCGAAAATAACACTATAATGTTATGGCAGGATTAACAAATTAATATAAAAAAAAGAAAAGAAAAAATTGAACTTTCTTAGATTTTTACTTAAAGCCGATTTTCTTGTAAATTGTATGTTAATTACTTGAGCGCTGTACCGCTTAGGCCGAAAAACATCAATTTTACTGATTTGCGCTAAAAACAAACTTTTATTTTATTTCAGGATTAACAATTGTATGTTAATTACTTGATCGCTGCACCGCCTAAGCCGAAATGTTATTCCAGGATTAACAAATTAAAATAACCGAAAAAATTGCAATTTCTTAGGTTTAAAATTTAAGTCCATTTTCTTGTAAATTGTATGTCAACTGCGGTAGCACTGTACTGCTTAAGCCGCAAAACATCGATTTTACTGATTGGATCTAAAGTCAAACTTTCATATAATTTCAGGATTAACAAATTAATATAACCAGAAAAATTGCACTTTCTTAGATTTAGACTTAAAGCCGATTTTCTTGTATATTGTATATCAGTTGCGTGAGCACTGTACTGCCTAAGCCGAAAAACATCAATTTTACTGGTTTGAGCGAAAGTCAAATTATATTGTTATTGCAGAATTGACATATTCATATAACCGAAAAAATTGCACTTTCTTAGTTTTAGACTTAAAGTCGATTTTCTTGTAAATTGTATGTGAATTGCGTGAGCACTGTACTGCTTAAGCCGAAAAACATGAATTTTACTGATTTGAGTGAAAGTCAAATTATATTGTTATTGCAGGATTAACAAATTAATATTACCGAAAAGGTTGCACTTTCTTAGTTTTAGACTTAAAGTCGATTTTCTTGTAAATTTTATGTCAATTGCGGTAGCACTGTACTGCTTAAGCCGCAAAACATCGATTTTACTGATTTGATCTAAAGTCAAACTTTCATATAATTTCAGGATTAACAAATTAATATAACCAGAAAAATTGCACTTTCTTAGATTTAGACTTAAAGCCGATTTTCTTGTATATTGTATATCAGTTGCGTGAGCACTGTACTGCCTAAGCCGAAAAACATCAATTTTACTGGTTTGAGCGAAAGTCAAATTATATTGTTATTGCAGAATTGACATATTCATATAACCGAAAAAATTGCACTTTCTTAGATTTAGACTTAAAGCCGATTTTCTTGTATATTGTATATCAGTTGCGTGAGCACTGTACTGCTTAAGCCGAAAATATCAATTTTACTGGTTTGAGCGAAAGTCAAATTATATTGTTATTGCAGAATTGACATATTCATATAACCGAAAAAATTGCACTTTCTTAGTTTTAGACTTAAAGACAATTTTCTTTTAAATTGTATGTCAATTGCATGAGCACTGTACCGCTTAAGCCGAAAAACATCAATTTTACTGGTTTGAGCGAAAGTCAAATTATATTGTTATTGCAGAATTCACATATTCATATAACCGAAAAAATTGCACTTTCTTAAATTTAAACTTAAAGCCGATTTTCTTGTAACTTGTATGTCAGTTGCGTGAGCACTGTACCGCTTAAGCCGAAAAACATGAATTTTACTGATTTGAGCTAAAGTCAAATTATATTGTTATTGCAGGATTAACAAATTAATATTACCGAAAAAGTTGCACTTTCTTAGGTTTAGACTTAAAGTCGATTTTCTTGTAAATTGTATGTCAATTGCGGTAGCACTGTACTGCTTAAGCCGCAAAACATCGATTTTACTGATTTGATCTTAAGTCAAACTTTCATATAATTTCAGGATTAACAAATTAATATAACCGAAAAAATTGCACTTTCTTAGATTTAGACTTAAAGCCGATTTTCTTGTTAATTGTATGTCAGTTGCGTGAGCACTGTACCGCTTAAGCCGAAAAACATGATTTTTACTGATTTGAGCGAAAGTCAAATTATATTGTTATTGCAGAATTGACATATTCATATAACCGAAAAAATTGCACTTTCTTAGGTTTAGACTTAAAGTCGATTTTTTTGTAAATTGTATGTCAATTGCGGTAGCACTGTACTGCTTAAGCCGCAAAACATCGATTTTACTGATTTGATCTAAAGTCAAACTTTCATATAATTTCAGGATTAACAAATTAATATAACCGAAAAAATTGCACCTTCTTAGATTAGACTTAAAGCCGATTTTCTTGTTAATTGTATGTCAGTTGCGTGAGCACTGTACCGCTTAAGCCGAAAAACATGATTTTTACTGATTTGAGCGAAAGTCAAATTATATTGTTATTGCAGGATTAACAAATTAATATTAACGAAAAAGTTTCACTTTCTTAGGTTTAGACTTAAAGTCGATTTTCTTGTAAATTGTATGTCAAATTCGGTAGCACTGTACTGCTTAAGCCGCAAACCATCGATTTTACTGATTTGCTCTAAAGTCAAACTTTCATATAATTTCAGGATTAACAAATTAATATAACCGAAAAAATTGCACTTTCTTAGATTTAGACTTAAAGTCGATTTTCTTGTAAATTGTATGTCAATTGCGGTAGCACTGTACTGCTTAAGCCGCAAAACATCGATTTTACTGATTTGATCTAAAGTCAAACTTTCATATAATTTCAGGATTAACAAATTAATATAACCGAAAAAATTGCACTTTCTTAGATTAGACTTAAAGCCGATTTTCTTGTAAATTGTATGTCAGTTGCGTGAGCACTGTACCGCTTAAGCCGAAAAACATGATTTTTACTGATTTGAGCGAAAGTCAAATTATATTGTTATTGCAGGATTAACAAATTCATATAACCGAAAAAATTGCACTTTCTTAGGTTTAGACTTAAAGTCGATTTTCTTGTGAATTGTATGTCAAATTCGGTAGCACTGTACTGCTTAAGCCGCAAACCATCGATTTTACTGATTTGCTCTAAAGTCAAACTTTCATATAATTTCAGGATTAACAAATTAATATAACCGAAAAAATTGCACTTTCTTAGATTTAGACTTAAAGTCGATTTTCTTGTAAATTGTATGTCAATTGCATGAGCACTGTACCGCTTAAGCCGAAAAACATCAATTTTACTGGTTTGAGCGAAAGTCAAATTATATTGTTATTGCAGAATTGACATATTCATATAACCGAAAAAATTGCACTTTCTTAGGTTTAGACTTAAAGTCGATTTTTTTGTAAAATGTATGTCAGTTGCGGTAGCACTGTACTGCTTAAGCCGCAAAACATCGGTTTTACTGATTTGATCTAAAGTCAAACTTTCATATAATTTCAGGATTAACAAATTAATATAACCGAAAAAATTGCACTTTCTTAGATTTAGACTTAAAGTCGATTTTCTTGTAAATTGTATGTCAATTGCATGAGCACTGTACCGCTTAAGCCGAAAAACATAAATTTTACTGGTTTGAGCGAAAGTCAAATTATATTGTTATTGCAGAATTGACATATTCATATAACCAAAAAAATTGCACTTTCTTAGGTTTAGACTTAAAGTCGATTTTTTTGTAAATTGTATGTCAATTGCGGTAGCACTGTACTGCTTAAGCCGCAAAACATCGATTTTACTGATTTGCTCTAAAGTCAAACTTTCATATAATTTCAGGATTAACAAATTAATATAACCGAAAAAATTGCACTTTCTTAGATTAGACTTAAAGCCGATTTTCTTGTAAATTGTATGTCAGTTGCGTGAGCACTGTACCGCTTAAGCCGAAAAACATGATTTTTACTGATTTGAGCGAAAGTCAAATTATATTGTTATTGCAGGATTAACAAATTAATATTAACGAAAAAGTTGCACTTTCTTAGGTTTAGACTTAAAGTCGATTTTCTTGTAAATTGTATGGCAAATTCGGTAGCACTGTACTGCTTAAGCCGCAAACCATCGATTTTACTGATTTGCTCTAAAGTCAAACTTTCATATAATTTCAGGATTAACAAATTAATATAACCGAAAAAATTGCACTTTCTTAGATTTAGACTTAAAGTCGATTTTCTTGTAAATTGTATGTTAATTACTTGATCGCTGTACCGCCTAAGCCGAAATGTTATTCCAGGATTAACAAATTAAAATAACCGAAAAAATTGCAATTTCTTAGGTTTAAAATTTAAGTCCATTTTCTTGTAAATTGTATGTCAACTGCGGTAGCACTGTACTGCTTAAGCCGCAAAACATCGATTTTACTGATTTGATCTAAAGTCAAACTTTCATATAATTTCAGGATTAACAAATTAATATAACCAGAAAAATTGCACTTTCTTAGATTTAGACTTAAAGCCGATTTTCTTGTATATTGTATATCAGTTGCGTGAGCACTGTACTGCCTAAGCCGAAAAACATCAATTTTACTGGTTTGAGCGAAAGTCAAATTATATTGTTATTGCAGAATTGACATATTCATATAACCGAAAAAATTGCACTTTCTTAGATTTAAACTTAAAGCCGATTTTCTTGTAAATTGTATGTCAGTTGCGTGAGCACTGTACCGCTTAAGCCGAAAAACATGAATTTTACTGAGCTAAAGTCAAATTATATTGTTATTGCAGAATTGACATATTCATATAACCGAAAAAATTGCACTTTCTTAGTTTTAGACTTAAAGTCCATTTTCTTGTAAATTGTATGTCAACTGCGGTAGCACTGTACTGCTTAAGCCGCAAAACATCGATTTTACTGATTTGATCTAAAGTCAAACTTTCATATAATTTCAGGATTAACAAATTAATATAACCAGAAAAATTGCACTTTCTTAGATTTAGACTTAAAGCCGATTTTCTTGTATATTGTATATCAGTTGCGTGAGCACTGTACTGCCTAAGCCGAAAAACATCAATTTTACTGGTTTGAGCGAAAGTCAAATTATATTGTTATTGCAGAATTGACATATTCATATAACCGAAAAAATTGCACTTTCTTAGTTTTAGACTTAAAGTCGATTTTCTTGTAAATTGTATGTGAATTGCGTGAGCACTGTACTGCTTAAGCCGAAAAACATGAATTTTACTGATTTGAGCGAAAGTCAAATTATATTGTTATTGCAGGATTAACAAATTAATATTACCGAAAAGGTTGCACTTTCTTAGTTTTAGACTTAAAGTCGATTTTCTTGTAAATTTTATGTCAATTGCGGTAGCACTGTACTGCTTAAGCCGAAAAACATCCATTTTACTGATTTGCTCTAAAGTCAAACTTTCATATAATTTCAGGATTAACAAATTAATATAACCGAAAAAATTGCACTTTCTTAGATTTAGACTTAAAGTCGATTTTCTTGTAAATTGTATGTCAATTGCATGAGCACTGTACCGCTTAAGCCGAAAAACATCAATTTTACTGGTTTGAGCGAAAGTCAAATTATATTGTTATTGCAGAATTGACATATTCATATAACCGAAAAAATTGCACTTTCTTAGGTTTAGACTTAAAGTCGATTTTTTTGTAAAATGTATGTCAGTTGCGGTAGCACTGTACTGCTTAAGCCGCAAAACATCGATTTTACTGATTTGATCTAAAGTCAAACTTTCATATAATTTCAGGATTAACAAATTAATATAACCGAAAAAATTGCACTTTCTTAGATTTAGACTTAAAGTCGATTTTCTTGTAAATTGTATGTGAATTGCGTGAGCACTGTACTGCTTAAGCCGAAAAACATGAATTTTACTGATTTGAGCGAAAGTCAAATTATATTGTTATTGCAGAATTAAAAAATTAATATTACCGAAAAGGTTGCACTTTCTTAGATTTAGACTTAAAGTCGATTTTCTTGTAAATTGTATGTCAATTGCATGAGCACTGTACCGCTTAAGCCGAAAAACATAAATTTTACTGGTTTGAGCGAAAGTCAAATTATATTGTTATTGCAGAATTGACATATTCATATAACCGAAAAAATTGCACTTTCTTAGGTTTAGACTTAAAGTCGATTTTTTTGTAAAATGTATGTCAGTTGCGGTAGCACTGTACTGCTTAAGCCGCAAAACATCGATTTTACTGATTTGATCTAAAGTCAAACTTTCATATAATTTCAGGATTAACAAATTAATATAACCGAAAAAATTGCACTTTCTTAGATTTAGACTTAAAGTCGATTTTCTTGTAAATTGTATGTCAATTGCATGAGCACTGTACCGCTTAAGCCGAAAAACATAAATTTTACTGGTTTGAGCGAAAGTCAAATTATATTGTTATTGCAGAATTGACATATTCATATAACCGAAAAAATTGCACTTTCTTAGATTTAGACTTAAAGTCGATTTTCTTGTAAATTGTATGTCAATTGCATGAGCACTGTACTGCTTAAGCCGAAAAACATCAACTTTACTGATTTGCGCGAAAATAACACTATAATGTTATGGCAGGATTAACAAACTAATATAAAAAAAAGAAAAGAAAAAATTGAACTTTCTTAGATTTTTACTTAAAGCCGATTTTCTTGTAAATTGTATGTTAATTACTTGAGCGCTGTACCGCTTAGGCCGAAAAACATCAATTTTACTGATTTGCACTAAAAACAAACTTTTATTTTATTTCAGGATTAACAATTGTATGTTAATTACTTGATCGCTGTACCTCCTAAGCCGAAATGTTATTCCAGGATTAACAAATTAAAATAACCGAAAAAATTGCAATTTCTTAGGTTTAAAATTTAAGTCCATTTTCTTGTAAATTGTATGTCAACTGCGGTAGCACTGTACTGCTTAAGCCGCAAAACATCGATTTTACTGATTTGATCTAAAGTCAAACTTTCATATAATTTCAGGATTAACAAATTAATATAACCAGAAAAATTGCACTTTCTTAGATTTAGACTTAAAGCCGATTTTCTTGTATATTGTATATCAGTTGCGTGAGCACTGTACTGCCTAAGCCGAAAAACATCAATTTTACTGGTTTGAGCGAAAGTCAAATTATATTGTTATTGCAGAATTGACATATTCATATAACCGAAAAAATTGCACTTTCTTAGTTTTAGACTTAAAGTCAATTTTCTTTTAAATTGTATGTCAATTGCATGAGCACTGTACCGCTTAAGCCGAAAAACATGAATTTTACTGATTTGAGCTAAAGTCAGATTATATTGTTATTGTAGAATTAACAAATTAATATTACCGAAAAAGTTGCACTTTCTTAGGTTTAGACTTAAAGTCGATTTTCTTGTAAATTGTATGTCAATTGCGGTAGCACTGTACTGCTTAAGCCGCAAAACATCGATTTTACTGATTTGATCTAAAGTCAAACTTTCATATAATTTCAGGATTAACAAATTAATATAACCGAAAAAATTGCACTTTCTTAGATTTAGACTTAAAGTCGATTTTCTTGTAAATTGTATGTCAATTGCATGAGCACTGTACCGCTTAAGCCGAAAAACATCAATTTTACTGGTTTGAACGAAAGTCAAATTATATTGTTATTGCAGAATTGACATATTCATATAACCGAAAAAATTGCACTTTCTTAGGTTTAGACTTAAAGTCGATTTTTTTGTAAATTGTATGTCAATTGCGGTAGCACTGTACTGCTTAAGCCGCAAAACATCGATTTTACTGATTTGATCTAAAGTCAAACTTTCATATAATATCAGGATTAACAAATTAATATAACCGAAAAAATTGCACTTTCTTAGATTAGACTTAAAGCCGATTTTCTTGTAAATTGTATGTCAATTGCATGAGCACTGTACCGCTTAAGCCGAAAAACATCAATTTTACTGGTTTGAACGAAAGTCAAATTATATTGTTATTGCAGAATTGACATATTCATATAACCGAAAAAATTGCACTTTCTTAGGTTTAGACTTAAAGTCGATTTTTTTGTAAATTGTATGTCAATTGCGGTAGCACTGTACTGCTTAAGCCGCAAAACATCGATTTTACTGATTTGATCTAAAGTCAAACTTTCATATAATATCAGGATTAACAAATTAATATAACCGAAAAAATTGCACTTTCTTAGATTAGACTTAAAGCCGATTTTCTTGTAAATTGTATGTCAATTGCATGAGCACTGTACCGCTTAAGCCGAAAAACATAAATTTTACTGGTTTGAGCGAAAGTCAAATTATATTGTTATTGCAGAATTGACATATTCATGTAACCGAAAAAATTGCACTTTCTTAGATTTAGACTTAAAGTGGATTTTCTTGTAAATTGTATGTCAATTGCATGAGCACTGTACTGCTTAAGCCGAAAAACATCAACTTTACTGATTTGCGCGAAAATAACACTATAATGTTATGGCAGGATTAACAAATTAATATAAAAAAAAGAAAAGAAAAAATTGAACTTTCTTAGATTTTTACTTAAAGCCGATTTTCTTGTAAATTGTATGTTAATTACTTGAGCGCTGTACCGCTTAGGCCGAAAAACATCAATTTTACTGATTTGCGCTAAAAACAAACTTTTATTTTATTTCAGGATTAACAATTGTATGTTAATTACTTGATCGCTGTACCTCCTAAGCCGAAATGTTATTCCAGGATTAACAAATTAAAATAACCGAAAAAATTGCAATTTCTTAGGTTTAAAATTTAAGTCCATTTTCTTGTAAATTGTATGTCAACTGCGGTAGCACTGTACTGCTTAAGCCGCAAAACATCGATTTTACTGATTTGGTCTAAAGTCAAACTTTCATATAATTTCAGGATTAACAAATTAATATAACCAGAAAAATTGCACTTTCTTAGATTTAGACTTAAAGTCAATTTTCTTTTAAATTGTATGTCAATTGCATGAGCACTGTACCGCTTAAGCCGAAAAACATCAATTTTACTGGTTTGAGCGAAAGTCAAATTATATTGTTATTGCAGAATTCACATATTCATATAACCGAAAAAATTGCACTTTCTTAAATTTAAACTTAAAGCCGATTTTCTTGTAAATTGTATGTCAGTTGCGTGAGCACTGTACCGCTTAAGCCGAAAAACATGAATTTTACTGATTTGAGCTAAAGTCAGATTATATTGTTATTGCAGAATTAACAAATTAATATTACCGAAAAAGTTGCACTTTCTTAGGTTTAGACTTAAAGTCGATTTTCTTGTAAATTGTATGTCAATTGCGGTAGCACTGTACTGCTTAAGCCGCAAAACATCGATTTTACTGATTTGATCTAAAGTCAAACTTTCATATAATTTCAGGATTAACAAATTAATATAACCGAAAAAATTGCACTTTCTTAGATTAGACTTAAAGCCGATTTTCTTGTAAATTGTATGTCAATTGCATGAGCACTGTACCGCTTAAGCCGAAAAACATAAATTTTACTGGTTTGAGCGAAAGTCAAATTATATTGTTATTGCAGAATTGACATATTCATGTAACCGAAAAAATTGCACTTTCTTAGATTTAGACTTAAAGTGGATTTTCTTGTAAATTGTATGTCAATTGCATGAGCACTGTACTGCTTAAGCCGAAAAACATCAACTTTACTGATTTGCGCGAAAATAACACTATAATGTTATGGCAGGATTAACAAATTAATATAAAAAAAAGAAAAGAAAAAATTGAACTTTCTTAGATTTTTACTTAAAGCCGATTTTCTTGTAAATTGTATGTTAATTACTTGAGCGCTGTACCGCTTAGGCCGAAAAACATCAATTTTACTGATTTGCGCTAAAAACAAACTTTTATTTTATTTCAGGATTAACAATTGTATGTTAATTACTTGATCGCTGTACCTCCTAAGCCGAAATGTTATTCCAGGATTAACAAATTAAAATAACCGAAAAAATTGCACTTTCTTAAATTTAAACTTAAAGCCGATTTTCTTGTATATTGTATATCAGTTGCGTGAGCACTGTACTGCCTAAGCCGAAAAACATCAATTTTACTGGTTTGAGCGAAAGTCAAATTATATTGTTATTGCAGAATTGACATATTCATATAACCGAAAAAATTGCACTTTCTTAGTTTTAGACTTAAAGTCAATTTTCTTTTAAATTGTATGTCAATTGCATGAGCACTGTACCGCTTAAGCCGAAAAACATCAATTTTACTGGTTTGAGCGAAAGTCAAATTATATTGTTATTGCAGAATTCACATATTCATATAACCGAAAAAATTGCACTTTCTTAAATTTAAACTTAAAGCCGATTTTCTTGTAAATTGTATGTCAGTTGCGTGAGCACTGTACCGCTTAAGCCGAAAAACATGAATTTTACTGATTTGAGCTAAAGTCAGATTATATTGTTATTGCAGAATTAACAAATTAATATTACCGAAAAAGTTGCACTTTCTTAGGTTTAGACTTAAAGTCGATTTTCTTGTAAATTGTATGTCAATTGCGGTAGCACTGTACTGCTTAAGCCGCAAAACATCGATTTTACTGATTTGATCTAAAGTCAAACTTTCATATAATTTCAGGATTAACAAATTAATATAACCGAAAAAATTGCACTTTCTTAGATTTAGACTTAAAGTCGATTTTCTTGTAAATTGTATGTCAATTGCATGAGCACTGTACCGCTTAAGCCGAAAAACATCAATTTTACTGTTTGAACGAAAGTCAAATTATATTGTTATTGCAGAATTGACATATTCATATAACCGAAAAAATTGCACTTTCTTAGGTTTAGACTTAAAGTCGATTTTTTTGTAAATTGTATGTCAATTGCGGTAGCACTGTACTGCTTAAGCCGCAAAACATCGATTTTACTGATTTGATCTAAAGTCAAACTTTCATATAATATCAGGATTAACAAATTAATATAACCGAAAAAATTGCACTTTCTTAGATTAGACTTAAAGCCGATTTTCTTGTAAATTGTATGTCAATTGCATGAGCACTGTACCGCTTAAGCCGAAAAACATAAATTTTACTGGTTTGAGCGAAAGTCAAATTATATTGTTATTGCAGAATTGACATATTCATGTAACCGAAAAAATTGCACTTTCTTAGATTTAGACTTAAAGTGGATTTTCTTGTAAATTGTATGTCAATTGCATGAGCACTGTACTGCTTAAGCCGAAAAACATCAACTTTACTGATTTGCGCGAAAATAACACTATAATGTTATGGCAGGATTAACAAATTAATATAAAAAAAGAAAAGAAAAAATTGAACTTTCTTAGATTTTTACTTAAAGCCGATTTTCTTGTAAATTGTATGTTAATTGCATGAGCACTGTACCGCTTAAGCCGAAAAACATAAATTTTACTGGTTTGCGCTAAAAACAAACTTTTATTTTATTTCAGGATTAACAATTGTATGTTAATTACTTGATCGCTGTACCTCCTAAGCCGAAATGTTATTCCAGGATTAACAAATTAAAATAACCGAAAAAATTGCACTTTCTTAAATTTAAACTTAAAGCCGATTTTCTTGTATATTGTATATCAGTTGCGTGAGCACTGTACTGCCTAAGCCGAAAAACATCAATTTTACTGGTTTGAGCGAAAGTCAAATTATATTGTTATTGCAGAATTGACATATTCATGTAACCGAAAAAATTGCACTTTCTTAGATTTAGACTTAAAGTGGATTTTCTTGTAAATTGTATGTCAATTGCATGAGCACTGTACTGCTTAAGCCGAAAAACATCAACTTTACTGATTTGCGCGAAAATAACACTATAATGTTATGGCAGGATTAACAAATTAATATAAAAAAAGAAAAGAAAAAATTGAACTTTCTTAGATTTTTACTTAAAGCCGATTTTCTTGTAAATTGTATGTTAATTACTTGAGCGCTGTACCGCTTAGGCCGAAAAACATCAATTTTACTGATTTGCGCTAAAAACAAACTTTTATTTTATTTCAGGATTAACAATTGTATGTTAATTACTTGATCGCTGTACCTCCTAAGCCGAAATGTTATTCCAGGATTAACAAATTAAAATAACCGAAAAAATTGCACTTTCTTAAATTTAAACTTAAAGCCGATTTTCTTGTATATTGTATATCAGTTGCGTGAGCACTGTACTGCCTAAGCCGAAAAACATCAATTTTACTGGTTTGAGCGAAAGTCAAATTATATTGTTATTGCAGAATTGACATATTCATATAACCGAAAAAATTGCACTTTCTTAGTTTTAGACTTAAAGTCAATTTTCTTTTAAATTGTATGTCAATTGCATGAGCACTGTACCGCTTAAGCCGAAAAACATCAATTTTACTGGTTTGAGCGAAAGTCAAATTATATTGTTATTGCAGAATTCACATATTCATATAACCGAAAAAATTGCACTTTCTTAAATTTAAACTTAAAGCCGATTTTCTTGTAAATTGTATGTCAGTTGCGTGAGCACTGTACCGCTTAAGCCGAAAAACATGAATTTTACTGATTTGAGCTAAAGTCAGATTATATTGTTATTGCAGAATTAACAAATTAATATTACCGAAAAAGTTGCACTTTCTTAGGTTTAGACTTAAAGTCGATTTTCTTGTAAATTGTATGTCAATTGCGGTAGCACTGTACTGCTTAAGCCGCAAAACATCGATTTTACTGATTTGATCTAAAGTCAAACTTTCATATAATTTCAGGATTAACAAATTAATATAACCGAAAAAATTGCACTTTCTTAGATTTAGACTTAAAGTCGATTTTCTTGTAAATTGTATGTCAATTGCATGAGCACTGTACCGCTTAAGCCGAAAAACATCAATTTTACTGTTTGAACGAAAGTCAAATTATATTGTTATTGCAGAATTGACATATTCATATAACCGAAAAAATTGCACTTTCTTAGGTTTAGACTTAAAGTCGATTTTTTTGTAAATTGTATGTCAATTGCGGTAGCACTGTACTGCTTAAGCCGCAAAACATCGATTTTACTGATTTGATCTAAAGTCAAACTTTCATATAATATCAGGATTAACAAATTAATATAACCGAAAAAATTGCACTTTCTTAGATTAGACTTAAAGCCGATTTTCTTGTAAATTGTATGTCAATTGCATGAGCACTGTACCGCTTAAGCCGAAAAACATAAATTTTACTGGTTTGAGCGAAAGTCAAATTATATTGTTATTGCAGAATTGACATATTCATGTAACCGAAAAAATTGCACTTTCTTAGATTTAGACTTAAAGTGGATTTTCTTGTAAATTGTATGTCAATTGCATGAGCACTGTACTGCTTAAGCCGAAAAACATCAACTTTACTGATTTGCGCGAAAATAACACTATAATGTTATGGCAGGATTAACAAATTAATATAAAAAAAGAAAAGAAAAAATTGAACTTTCTTAGATTTTTACTTAAAGCCGATTTTCTTGTAAATTGTATGTTAATTGCATGAGCACTGTACCGCTTAAGCCGAAAAACATAAATTTTACTGGTTTGAGCGAAAGTCAAATTATATTGTTATTGCAGAATTGAAATATTCATGTAACCGAAAAAATTGCACTTTCTTAGATTTAGACTTAAAGCCGATTTTCTTGTAAATTGTATGTCAATTGCATGAGCACTGTACTGCTTAAGCCGAAAAACATCAACTTTACTGATTTGCGCGAAAATAACACTATAATGTTATGGCAGGATTAACAAATTAATATAAAAAAAAGAAAAGAAAAAATTGAACTTTCTTAGATTTTTACTTAAAGACGATTTTCTTGTAAATTGTATGTTAATTACTTGAGCGCTGTACCGCTTAGGCCGAAAAACATCAATTTTACTGATTTGCGCTAAAAACAAACTTTTATTTTATTTCAGGATTAACAATTGTATGTTAATTACTTGATCGCTGTACCGCCTAAGCCGAAATGTTATTCCAGGATTAACAAATTAAAATAACCGAAAAAATTGCAATTTCTTAGGTTTAAAATTTAAGTCCATTTTCTTGTAAATTGTATGTCAACTGCGGTAGCACTGTACTGCTTAAGCCGCAAAACATCGATTTTACTGATTGGATCTAAAGTCAAACTTTCATATAATTTCAGGATTAACAAATTAATATAACCAGAAAAATTGCACTTTCTTAGATTTAGACTTAAAGCCGATTTTCTTGTATATTGTATATCAGTTGCGTGAGCACTGTACTGCCTAAGCCGAAAAACATCAATTTTACTGGTTTGAGCGAAAGTCAAATTATATTGTTATTGCAGAATTGACATATTCATATAACCGAAAAAATTGCACTTTCTTAGTTTTAGACTTAAAGTCGATTTTCTTGTAAATTGTATGTGAATTGCGTGAGCACTGTACTGCTTAAGCCGAAAAACATGAATTTTACTGATTTGAGTGAAAGTCAAATTATATTGTTATTGCAGGATTAACAAATTAATATTACCAAAAAGGTTGCACTTTCTTAGTTTTAGACTTAAAGTCGATTTTCTTGTAAATTTTATGTCAATTGCGGTAGCACTGTACTGCTTAAGCCGCAAAACATCGATTTTACTGATTTGATCTAAAGTCAAACTTTCATATAATTTCAGGATTAACAAATTAATATAACCAGAAAAATTGCACTTTCTTAGATTTAGACTTAAAGCCGATTTTCTTGTATATTGTATATCAGTTGCGTGAGCACTGTACTGCCTAAGCCGAAAAACATCAATTTTACTGGTTTGAGCGAAAGTCAAATTATATTGTTATTGCAGAATTGACATATTCATATAACCGAAAAAATTGCACTTTCTTAGATTTAGACTTAAAGCCGATTTTCTTGTATATTGTATATCAGTTGCGTGAGCACTGTACTGCTTAAGCCGAAAATATCAATTTTACTGGTTTGAGCGAAAGTCAAATTATATTGTTATTGCAGAATTGACATATTCATATAACCGAAAAAATTGCACTTTCTTAGTTTTAGACTTAAAGACAATTTTCTTTTAAATTGTATGTCAATTGCATGAGCACTGTACCGCTTAAGCCGAAAAACATCAATTTTACTGGTTTGAGCGAAAGTCAAATTATATTGTTATTGCAGAATTCACATATTCATATAACCGAAAAAATTGCACTTTCTTAAATTTAAACTTAAAGCCGATTTTCTTGTAACTTGTATGTCAGTTGCGTGAGCACTGTACCGCTTAAGCCGAAAAACATGAATTTTACTGATTTGAGCTAAAGTCAAATTATATTGTTATTGCAGGATTAACAAATTAATATTACCGAAAAAGTTGCACTTTCTTAGGTTTAGACTTAAAGTCGATTTTCTTGTAAATTGTATGTCAATTGCGGTAGCACTGTACTGCTTAAGCCGCAAAACATCGATTTTACTGATTTGATCTTAAGTCAAACTTTCATATAATTTCAGGATTAACAAATTAATATAACCGAAAAAATTGCACTTTCTTAGATTTAGACTTAAAGCCGATTTTCTTGTTAATTGTATGTCAGTTGCGTGAGCACTGTACCGCTTAAGCCGAAAAACATGATTTTTACTGATTTGAGCGAAAGTCAAATTATATTGTTATTGCAGGATTAACAAATTAATATTAACGAAAAAGTTTCACTTTCTTAGGTTTAGACTTAAAGTCGATTTTCTTGTAAATTGTATGTCAAATTCGGTAGCACTGTACTGCTTAAGCCGCAAACCATCGATTTTACTGATTTGCTCTAAAGTCAAACTTTCATATAATTTCAGGATTAACAAATTAATATAACCGAAAAAATTGCACTTTCTTAGATTTAGACTTAAAGTCGATTTTCTTGTAAATTGTATGTCAATTGCGGTAGCACTGTACTGCTTAAGCCGCAAAACATCGATTTTACTGATTTGATCTAAAGTCAAACTTTCATATAATTTCAGGATTAACAAATTAATATAACCGAAAAAATTGCACTTTCTTAGATTAGACTTAAAGCCGATTTTCTTGTAAATTGTATGTCAGTTGCGTGAGCACTGTACCGCTTAAGCCGAAAAACATGATTTTTACTGATTTGAGCGAAAGTCAAATTATATTGTTATTGCAGGATTAACAAATTCATATAACCGAAAAAATTGCACTTTCTTAGGTTTAGACTTAAAGTCGATTTTCTTGTGAATTGTATGTCAAATTCGGTAGCACTGTACTGCTTAAGCCGCAAACCATCGATTTTACTGATTTGCTCTAAAGTCAAACTTTCATATAATTTCAGGATTAACAAATTAATATAACCGAAAAAATTGCACTTTCTTAGATTTAGACTTAAAGTCGATTTTCTTGTAAATTGTATGTCAATTGCATGAGCACTGTACCGCTTAAGCCGAAAAACATCAATTTTACTGGTTTGAGCGAAAGTCAAATTATATTGTTATTGCAGAATTGACATATTCATATAACCGAAAAAATTGCACTTTCTTAGGTTTAGACTTAAAGTCGATTTTTTTGTAAAATGTATGTCAGTTGCGGTAGCACTGTACTGCTTAAGCCGCAAAACATCGGTTTTACTGATTTGATCTAAAGTCAAACTTTCATATAATTTCAGGATTAACAAATTAATATAACCGAAAAAATTGCACTTTCTTAGATTTAGACTTAAAGTCGATTTTCTTGTAAATTGTATGTCAATTGCATGAGCACTGTACCGCTTAAGCCGAAAAACATAAATTTTACTGGTTTGAGCGAAAGTCAAATTATATTGTTATTGCAGAATTGACATATTCATATAACCAAAAAAATTGCACTTTCTTAGGTTTAGACTTAAAGTCGATTTTTTTGTAAATTGTATGTCAATTGCGGTAGCACTGTACTGCTTAAGCCGCAAAACATCGATTTTACTGATTTGATCTAAAGTCAAACTTTCATATAATTTCAGGATTAACAAATTAATATAACCGAAAAAATTGCACTTTCTTAGATTAGACTTAAAGCCGATTTTCTTGTAAATTGTATGTCAGTTGCGTGAGCACTGTACCGCTTAAGCCGAAAAACATGATTTTTACTGATTTGAGCGAAAGTCAAATTATATTGTTATTGCAGGATTAACAAATTAATATTAACGAAAAAGTTGCACTTTCTTAGGTTTAGACTTAAAGTCGATTTTCTTGTAAATTGTATGGCAAATTCGGTAGCACTGTACTGCTTAAGCCGCAAACCATCGATTTTACTGATTTGCTCTAAAGTCAAACTTTCATATAATTTCAGGATTAACAAATTAATATAACCGAAAAAATTGCACTTTCTTAGATTTAGACTTAAAGTCGATTTTCTTGTAAATTGTATGTTAATTACTTGATCGCTGTACCGCCTAAGCCGAAATGTTATTCCAGGATTAACAAATTAAAATAACCGAAAAAATTGCAATTTCTTAGGTTTAAAATTTAAGTCCATTTTCTTGTAAATTGTATGTCAACTGCGGTAGCACTGTACTGCTTAAGCCGCAAAACATCGATTTTACTGATTTGATCTAAAGTCAAACTTTCATATAATTTCAGGATTAACAAATTAATATAACCATAAAAATTGCACTTTCTTAGATTTAGACTTAAAGCCGATTTTCTTGTATATTGTATATCAGTTGCGTGAGCACTGTACTGCCTAAGCCGAAAAACATCAATTTTACTGGTTTGAGCGAAAGTCAAATTATATTGTTATTGCAGAATTGACATATTCATATAACCGAAAAAATTGCACTTTCTTAGATTTAAACTTAAAGCCGATTTTCTTGTAAATTGTATGTCAGTTGCGTGAGCACTGTACCGCTTAAGCCGAAAAACATGAATTTTACTGATTTGAGCTAAAGTCAAATTATATTGTTATTGCAGAATTGACATATTCATATAACCGAAAAAATTGCACTTTCTTAGTTTTAGACTTAAAGTCCATTTTCTTGTAAATTGTATGTCAACTGCGGTAGCACTGTACTGCTTAAGCCGCAAAACATCGATTTTACTGATTTGATCTAAAGTCAAACTTTCATATAATTTCAGGATTAACAAATTAATATAACCAGAAAAATTGCACTTTCTTAGATTTAGACCTAAAGCCGATTTTCTTGTATATTGTATATCAGTTGCGTGAGCACTGTACTGCCTAAGCCGAAAAACATCAATTTTACTGGTTTGAGCGAAAGTCAAATTATATTGTTATTGCAGAATTGACATATTCATATAACCGAAAAAATTGCACTTTCTTAGTTTTAGACTTAAAGTCGATTTTCTTGTAAATTGTATGTGAATTGCGTGAGCACTGTACTGCTTAAGCCGAAAAACATGAATTTTACTGATTTTAGCGAAAGTCAAATTATATTGTTATTGCAGGATTAACAAATTAATATTACCGAAAAGGTTGCACTTTCTTAGTTTTAGACTTAAAGTCGATTTTCTTGTAAATTTTATGTCAATTGCGGTAGCACTGTACTGCTTAAGCCGCAAAACATCGATTTTACTGATTTGATCTAAAGTCAAACTTTCATATAATTTCAGGATTAACAAATTAATATAACCAGAAAAATTGCACTTTCTTAGATTTAGACTTAAAGCCGATTTTCTTGTATATTGTATATCAGTTGCGTGAGCACTGTACTGCCTAAGCCGAAAAACATCAATTTTACTGGTTTGAGCGAAAGTCAAATTATATTGTTATTGCAGAATTGACATATTCATATAACCGAAAAAATTGCACTTTCTTAGATTTAAACTTAAAGCCGATTTTCTTGTAAATTGTATGTCAGTTGCGTGAGCACTGTACCGCTTAAGCCGAAAAACATGAATTTTACTGATTTGAGCTAAAGTCAAATTATATAGTTATTGCAGAATTGACATATTCATATAACCGAAAAAATTGCACTTTCTTAGTTTTAGACTTAAAGTCAATTTTCTTTTAAATTGTATGTCAAATTCGGTAGCACTGTACTGCTTAAGCCGCAAACCATCGATTTTACTGATTTGCTCTAAAGTCAAACTTTCATATAATTTCAGGATTAACAAATTAATATTACCGAAAAATTTGCACTTTCTTAGATTTAGAATTAAAGCCAATTTTCTTGTAAATTGTATGTCAGTTGCGTGGGCACTGTACTGCTTAAGCCGAAAAAGATCAATTTTACTGGTTTGAGCGAAAGTCAAATTATATTGTTATTGCAGAATTGACATATTCATATAACCGAAAAAATTGCACTTTCTTAGTTTTAGACTTAAAGTCGATTTTCTTGTAAATTGTATGTGAATTGCGTGAGCACTGTACTGCTTAAGCCGAAAAACATGAATTTTACTGATTTGAGCGAAAGTCAAATTATATTGTTATTGCAGGATTAACAAATTAATATTACCGAAAAGGTTGCACTTTCTTAGTTTTAGACTTAAAGTCGATTTTCTTGTAAATTTTATGTCAATTGCGGTAGCACTGTACTGCTTAAGCCGCAAAACATCGATTTTACTGATTTGATCTAAAGTCAAACTTTCATATAATTTCAGGATTAACAAATTAATATAACCAGAAAAATTGCACTTTCTTAGATTTAGACTTAAAGCCGATTTTCTTGTATATTGTATATCAGTTGCGTGAGCACTGTACTGCCTAAGCCGAAAAACATCAATTTTACTGGTTTGAGCGAAAGTCAAATTATATTGTTATTGCAGAATTGACATATTCATATAACCGAAAAAATTGCACTTTCTTAGATTTAAACTTAAAGCCGATTTTCTTGTAAATTGTATGTCAGTTGCGTGAGCACTGTACCGCTTAAGCCGAAAAACATGAATTTTACTGATTTGAGCTAAAGTCAAATTATATAGTTATTGCAGAATTGACATATTCATATAACCGAAAAAATTGCACTTTCTTAGTTTTAGACTTAAAGTCAATTTTCTTTTAAATTGTATGTCAAATTCGGTAGCACTGTACTGCTTAAGCCGCAAACCATCGATTTTACTGATTTGCTCTAAAGTCAAACTTTCATATAATTTCAGGATTAACAAATTAATATTACCGAAAAATTTGCACTTTCTTAGATTTAGAATTAAAGCCAATTTTCTTGTAAATTGTATGTCAGTTGCGTGGGCACTGTACTGCTTAAGCCGAAAAAGATCAATTTTACTGGTTTGAGCGAAAGTCAAATTATATTGTTATTGCAGAATTGACATATTCATATAACCGAAAAAATTGCACTTTCTTAGTTTTATACTTAAAGTCGATTTTCTTGTAAATTGTATGTGAATTGCGTGAGCACTGTACTGCTTAAGCCGAAAAACATGAATTTTACTGATTTGAGCGAAAGTCAAATTATATTGTTATTGCAGGATTAACAAATTAATATTACCGAAAAGGTTGCACTTTCTTAGTTTTAGACTTAAAGTCGATTTTCTTGTAAATTTTATGTCAATTGCGGTAGCACTGTACTGCTTAAGCCGCAAAACATCGATTTTACTGATTTGATCTAAAGTCAAACTTTCATATAATTTCAGGATTAACAAATTAATATAACCAGAAAAATTGCACTTTCTTAGATTTAGACTTAAAGCCGATTTTCTTGTATATTGTATATCAGTTGCGTGAGCACTGTACTGCCTAAGCCGAAAAACATCAATTTTACTGGTTTGAGCGAAAGTCAAATTATATTGTTATTGCAGAATTGACATATTCATATAACCGAAAAAATTGCACTTTCTTAGATTTAGACTTAAAGCCGATTTTCTTGTATATTGTATATCAGTTGCGTGAGCACTGTACTGCTTAAGCCGAAAATATCAATTTTACTGGTTTGAGCGAAAGTCAAATTATATTGTTATTGCAGAATAGACATATTCATATAACCGAAAAAATTGCACTTTCTTAGTTTTAGACTTAAAGACAATTTTCTTTTAAATTGTATGTCAATTGCATGAGCACTGTACCGCTTAAGCCGAAAAACACCAATTTTACTGGTTTGAGCGAAAGTCAAATTATATTGTTATTGCAGAATTCACATATTCATATAACCGAAAAAATTGCACTATGTTACTTTCTTAGATTTAGACTTAAAGCCGATTTTCTTGTAAATTGTATGTCAGTTGCGTGAGCACTGTACCGCTTAAGCCGAAAACCATCGATTTTACTGATTTGCTCTAAAGTCAAACTTTCATATAATTTCAGGATTAACAAATTAATATAACCGAAAAAATTGCACTTTCTTAGATTTAGACTTAAAGTCGATTTTCTTGTAAATTGTATGTCAATTGCATGAGCACTGTACCGCTTAAGCCGAAAAACATCAATTTTACTGGTTTGAACGAAAGTCAAATTATATTGTTATTGCAGAATTGACATATTCATATAACCGAAAAAATTGCACTTTCTTAGGTTTAGACTTAAAGTCGATTTTTTTGTAAATTGTATGTCAATTGCGGTAGCACTGTACTGCTTAAGCCGCAAAACATCGATTTTACTGATTTGATCTAAAGTCAAACTTTCATATAATATCAGGATTAACAAATTAATATAACCGAAAAAATTGCACTTTCTTAGATTAGACTTAAAGCCGATTTTCTTGTAAATTGTATGTCAATTGCATGAGCACTGTACCGCTTAAGCCGAAAAACACCAATTTTACTGGTTTGAGCGAAAGTCAAATTATATTGTTATTGCAGAATTCACATATTCATATAACCGAAAAAATTGCACTATGTTACTTTCTTAGATTTAGACTTAAAGCCGATTTTCTTGTAAATTGTATGTCAATTGCGGTAGCACTGTACTGCTTAAGCCGCAAAACATCGATTTTACTGATTTGATCTAAAGTCAAACTTTCATATAATATCAGGATTAACAAATTAATATAACCGAAAAAATTGCACTTTCTTAGATTAGACTTAAAGCCGATTTTCTTGTAAATTGTATGTCAATTGCATGAGCACTGTACCGCTTAAGCCGAAAAACATCAATTTTACTGGTTTGAACGAAAGTCAAATTATATTGTTATTGCAGAATTGACATATTCATATAACCGAAAAAATTGCACTTTCTTAGGTTTAGACTTAAAGTCGATTTTTTTGTAAATTGTATGTCAATTGCGGTAGCACTGTACTGCTTAAGCCGCAAAACATCGATTTTACTGATTTGATCTAAAGTCAAACTTTCATATAATATCAGGATTAACAAATTAATATAACCGAAAAAATTGCACTTTCTTAGATTAGACTTAAAGCCGATTTTCTTGTAAATTGTATGTCAATTGCATGAGCACTGTACCGCTTAAGCCGAAAAACATAAATTTTACTGGTTTGAGCGAAAGTCAAATTATATTGTTATTGCAGAATTGACATATTCATGTAACCGAAAAAATTGCACTTTCTTAGATTTAGACTTAAAGTGGATTTTCTTGTAAATTGTATGTCAATTGCATGAGCACTGTACTGCTTAAGCCGAAAAACATCAACTTTACTGATTTGCGCGAAAATAACACTATAATGTTATGGCAGGATTAACAAATTAATATAAAAAAAAGAAAAGAAAAAATTGAACTTTCTTAGATTTTTACTTAAAGCCGATTTTCTTGTAAATTGTATGTTAATTACTTGAGCGCTGTACCGCTTAGGCCGAAAAACATCAATTTTACTGATTTGCGCTAAAAACAAACTTTTATTTTATTTCAGGATTAACAATTGTATGTTAATTACTTGATCGCTGTACCTCCTAAGCCGAAATGTTATTCCAGGATTAACAAATTAAAATAACCGAAAAAATTGCAATTTCTTAGGTTTAAAATTTAAGTCCATTTTCTTGTAAATTGTATGTCAACTGCGGTAGCACTGTACTGCTTAAGCCGCAAAACATCGATTTTACTGATTTGATCTAAAGTCAAACTTTCATATAATTTCAGGATTAACAAATTAATATAACCAGAAAAATTGCACTTTCTTAGATTTAGACTTAAAGTCAATTTTCTTTTAAATTGTATGTCAATTGCATGAGCACTGTACCGCTTAAGCCGAAAAACATCAATTTTACTGGTTTGAGCGAAAGTCAAATTATATTGTTATTGCAGAATTCACATATTCATATAACCGAAAAAATTGCACTTTCTTAAATTTAAACTTAAAGCCGATTTTCTTGTAAATTGTATGTCAGTTGCGTGAGCACTGTACCGCTTAAGCCGAAAAACATGAATTTTACTGATTTGAGCTAAAGTCAGATTATATTGTTATTGCAGAATTAACAAATTAATATTACCGAAAAAGTTGCACTTTCTTAGGTTTAGACTTAAAGTCGATTTTCTTGTAAATTGTATGTCAATTGCGGTAGCACTGTACTGCTTAAGCCGCAAAACATCGATTTTACTGATTTGATCTAAAGTCAAACTTTCATATAATTTCAGGATTAACAAATTAATATAACCGAAAAAATTGCACTTTCTTAGATTAGACTTAAAGCCGATTTTCTTGTAAATTGTATGTCAATTGCATGAGCACTGTACCGCTTAAGCCGAAAAACATAAATTTTACTGGTTTGAGCGAAAGTCAAATTATATTGTTATTGCAGAATTGACATATTCATGTAACCGAAAAAATTGCACTTTCTTAGATTTAGACTTAAAGTGGATTTTCTTGTAAATTGTATGTCAATTGCATGAGCACTGTACTGCTTAAGCCGAAAAACATCAACTTTACTGATTTGCGCGAAAATAACACTATAATGTTATGGCAGGATTAACAAATTAATATAAAAAAAAGAAAAGAAAAAATTGAACTTTCTTAGATTTTTACTTAAAGCCGATTTTCTTGTAAATTGTATGTTAATTACTTGAGCGCTGTACCGCTTAGGCCGAAAAACATCAATTTTACTGATTTGCGCTAAAAACAAACTTTTATTTTATTTCAGGATTAACAATTGTATGTTAATTACTTGATCGCTGTACCTCCTAAGCCGAAATGTTATTCCAGGATTAACAAATTAAAATAACCGAAAAAATTGCACTTTCTTAAATTTAAACTTAAAGCCGATTTTCTTGTATATTGTATATCAGTTGCGTGAGCACTGTACTGCCTAAGCCGAAAAACATCAATTTTACTGGTTTGAGCGAAAGTCAAATTATATTGTTATTGCAGAATTCACATATTCATATAACCGAAAAAATTGCACTTTCTTAAATTTAAACTTAAAGCCGATTTTCTTGTAAATTGTATGTCAGTTGCGTGAGCACTGTACCGCTTAAGCCGAAAAACATGAATTTTACTGATTTGAGCTAAAGTCAGATTATATTGTTATTGCAGAATTGACATATTCATATAACCGAAAAAATTGCACTTTCTTAGTTTTAGACTTAAAGTCAATTTTCTTTTAAATTGTATGTCAATTGCATGAGCACTGTACCGCTTAAGCCGAAAAACATCAATTTTACTGGTTTGAGCGAAAGTCAAATTATATTTTTATTGCAGAATTCACATATTCATATAACCGAAAAAATTGCACTTTCTTAAATTTAAACTTAAAGCCGATTTTCTTGTAAATTGTATGTCAGTTGCGTGAGCACTGTACCGCTTAAGCCGAAAAACATGAATTTTACTGATTTGAGCTAAAGTCAGATTATATTGTTATTGCAGAATTAACAAATTAATATTACCGAAAAAGTTGCACTTTCTTAGGTTTAGACTTAAAGTCGATTTTCTTGTAAATTGTATGTCAATTGCGGTAGCACTGTACTGCTTAAGCCGAAAAACATCAATTTTACTGGTTTGAGCGAAAGTCAAATTATATTTTTATTGCAGAATTCACATATTCATATAACCGAAAAAATTGCACTTTCTTAAATTTAAACTTAAAGCCGATTTTCTTGTAAATTGTATGTCAGTTGCGTGAGCACTGTACCGCTTAAGCCGAAAAACATCAATTTTACTGGTTTGAACGAAAGTCAAACTTTCATATAATTTCAGGATTAACAAATTAATATAACCGAAAAAATTGCACTTTCTTAGATTTAGACTTAAAGCCGATTTTCTTGTAAATTGTATGTTAATTACTTGAGCGCTGTACCGCTTAGGCCGAAAAACATGAATTTTACTGATTTGAGCTAAAGTCAGATTATATTGTTATTGCAGAATTGACATATTCATATAACCGAAAAAATTGCACTTTCTTAGTTTTAGACTTAAAGTCAATTTTCTTTTAAATTGTATGTCAATTGCATGAGCACTGTACCGCTTAAGCCGAAAAACATCAATTTTACTGGTTTGAGCGAAAGTCAAATTATATTTTTATTGCAGAATTCACATATTCATATAACCGAAAAAATTGCACTTTCTTAAATTTAAACTTAAAGCCGATTTTCTTGTAAATTGTATGTCAGTTGCGTGAGCACTGTACCGCTTAAGCCGAAAAACATGAATTTTACTGATTTGAGCTAAAGTCAGATTATATTGTTATTGCAGAATTAACAAATTAATATTACCGAAAAAGTTGCACTTTCTTAGGTTTAGACTTAAAGTCGATTTTCTTGTAAATTGTATGTCAATTGCGGTAGCACTGTACTGCTTAAGCCGCAAAACATCGATTTTACTGATTTGATCTAAAGTCAAACTTTCATATAATTTCAGGATTAACAAATTAATATAACCGAAAAAATTGCACTTTCTTAGATTTAGACTTAAAGTCGATTTTCTTGTAAATTGTATGTCAATTGCATGAGCACTGTACCGCTTAAGCCGAAAAACATCAATTTTACTGGTTTGAACGAAAGTCAAACTTTCATATAATTTCAGGATTAACAAATTAATATAACCGAAAAAATTGCACTTTCTTAGATTTAGACTTAAAGCCGATTTTCTTGTAAATTGTATGTTAATTACTTGAGCGCTGTACCGCTTAGGCCGAAAAACATCAATTTTACTGGGTTGAGCGAAAGTCAAATTATATTGTTATTGCAGAATTCACATATTCATATAACCGAAAAAATTGCACTTTCTTAAATTTAAACTTAAAGCCGATTTTCTTGTAAATTGTATGTCAGTTGCGTGAGCACTGTACCGCTTAAGCCGAAAAACATGAATTTTACTGATTTGAGCTAAAGTCAGATTATATTGTTATTGCAGAATTAACAAATTAATATTACCGAAAAAATTGCACTTTCTTAGATTTAGACTTAAAGCCGATTTTCTTGTAAATTGTATGTTAATTACTTGAGCGCTGTACCGCTTAGGCCGAAAAACATCAATTTTACTGGTTTGAGCGAAAGTCAAATTATATTGTTATTGCAGAATTCACATATTCATATAACCGAAAAAGTTGCACTTTCTTAGATTTAGACTTAAAGTCGATTTTCTTGTAAATTGTATGTCAATTGCGGTAGCACTGTACTGCTTAAGCCGCAAAACATCGATTTTACTGATTTGATCTAAAGTCAAACTTTCATATAATTTCAGGATTAACAAATTAATATAACCGAAAAAATTGCACTTTCTTAGATTTAGACTTAAAGCCGATTTTCTTGTAAATTGTATGTTAATTACTTGAGCGCTGTACCGCTTAGGCCGAAAAACATCAATTTTACTGATTTGCGCTAAAAACAAACTTTTATTTTATTTCAGGATTAACAATTGTATGTTAATTACTTGATCGCTGTACCTCCTAAGCCGAAATGTTATTCCAGGATTAACAAATTAAAATAACCGAAAAAATTGCACTTTCTTAAATTTAAACTTAAAGCCGATTTTCTTGTATATTGTATATCAGTTGCGTGAGCACTGTACTGCCTAAGCCGAAAAACATCAATTTTACTGGTTTGAGCGAAAGTCAAATTATATTGTTATTGCAGAATTCACATATTCATATAACCGAAAAAATTGCACTTTCTTAAATTTAAACTTAAAGCCGATTTTCTTGTATATTGTATATCAGTTGCGTGAGCACTGTACTGCCTAAGCCGAAAAACATCAATTTTACTGGTTTGAGCGAAAGTCAAATTATATTGTTATTGCAGAATTGACATATTCATATAACCGAAAAAATTGCACTTTCTTAGTTTTAGACTTAAAGTCAATTTTCTTTTAAATTGTATGTCAATTGCATGAGCACTGTACCGCTTAAGCCGAAAAACATCAATTTTACTGGTTTGAGCGAAAGTCAAATTATATTGTTATTGCAGAATTCACATATTCATATAACCGAAAAAATTGCACTTTCTTAAATTTAAACTTAAAGCCGATTTTCTTGTAAATTGTATGTCAGTTGCGTGAGCACTGTACCGCTTAAGCCGAAAAACATGAATTTTACTGATTTGAGCTAAAGTCAGATTATATTGTTATTGCAGAATTAACAAATTAATATTACCGAAAAAGTTGCACTTTCTTAGGTTTAGACTTAAAGTCGATTTTCTTGTAAATTGTATGTCAATTGCGGTAGCACTGTACTGCTTAAGCCGCAAAACATCGATTTTACTGATTTGATCTAAAGTCAAACTTTCATATAATTTCAGGATTAACAAATTAATATAACCGAAAAAATTGCACTTTCTTAGATTTAGACTTAAAGTCGATTTTCTTGTAAATTGTATGTCAATTGCATGAGCACTGTACCGCTTAAGCCGAAAAACATCAATTTTACTGGTTTGAACGAAAGTCAAATTATATTGTTATTGCAGAATTGACATATTCATATAACCGAAAAAATTGCACTTTCTTAGGTTTAGACTTAAAGTCGATTTTTTTGTAAATTGTATGTCAATTGCGGTAGCACTGTACTGCTTAAGCCGCAAAACATCGATTTTACTGATTTGATCTAAAGTCAAACTTTCATATAATATCAGGATTAACAAATTAATATAACCGAAAAAATTGCACTTTCTTAGATTAGACTTAAAGCCGATTTTCTTGTAAATTGTATGTCAATTGCATGAGCACTGTACCGCTTAAGCCGAAAAACATAAATTTTACTGGTTTGAGCGAAAGTCAAATTATATTGTTATTGCAGAATTGACATATTCATGTAACCGAAAAAATTGCACTTTCTTAGATTTAGACTTAAAGTGGATTTTCTTGTAAATTGTATGTCAATTGCATGAGCACTGTACTGCTTAAGCCGAAAAACATCAACTTTACTGATTTGCGCGAAAATAACACTATAATGTTATGGCAGGATTAACAAATTAATATAAAAAAAGAAAAGAAAAAATTGAACTTTCTTAGATTTTTACTTAAAGCCGATTTTCTTGTAAATTGTATGTTAATTGCATGAGCACTGTACCGCTTAAGCCGAAAAACATAAATTTTACTGGTTTGAGCGAAAGTCAAATTATATTGTTATTGCAGAATTGACATATTCATGTAACCGAAAAAATTGCACTTTCTTAGATTTAGACTTAAAGCCGATTTTCTTGTAAATTGTATGTCAATTGCATGAGCACTGTACTGCTTAAGCCGAAAAACATCAACTTTACTGATTTGCGCGAAAATAACACTATAATGTTATGGCAGGATTAACAAATTAATATAAAAAAAAGAAAAGAAAAAATTGAACTTTCTTAGATTTTTACTTAAAGCCGATTTTCTTGTAAATTGTATGTTAATTACTTGAGCGCTGTACCGCTTAGGCCGAAAAACATCAATTTTACTGATTTGCGCTAAAAACAAACTTTTATTTTATTTCAGGATTAACAATTGTATGTTAATTACTTGATCGCTGTACCGCCTAAGCCGAAATGTTATTCCAGGATTAACAAATTAAAATAACCGAAAAAATTGCAATTTCTTAGGTTTAAAATTTAAGTCCATTTTCTTGTAAATTGTATGTCAACTGCGGTAGCACTGTACTGCTTAAGCCGCAAAACATCGATTTTACTGATTGGATCTAAAGTCAAACTTTCATATAATTTCAGGATTAACAAATTAATATAACCAGAAAAATTGCACTTTCTTAGATTTAGACTTAAAGCCGATTTTCTTGTATATTGTATATCAGTTGCGTGAGCACTGTACTGCCTAAGCCGAAAAACATCAATTTTACTGGTTTGAGCGAAAGTCAAATTATATTGTTATTGCAGAATTGACATATTCATATAACCGAAAAAATTGCACTTTCTTAGTTTTAGACTTAAAGTCGATTTTCTTGTAAATTGTATGTGAATTGCGTGAGCACTGTACTGCTTAAGCCGAAAAACATCAACTTTACTGATTTGCGCGAAAATAACACTATAATGTTATGGCAGGATTAACAAATTAATATAAAAAAAGAAAAGAAAAAATTGAACTTTCTTAGATTTTTACTTAAAGCCGATTTTCTTGTAAATTGTATGTTAATTGCATGAGCACTGTACCGCTTAAGCCGAAAAACATAAATTTTACTGGTTTGAGCGAAAGTCAAATTATATTGTTATTGCAGAATTGACATATTCATGTAACCGAAAAAATTGCACTTTCTTAGATTTAGACTTAAAGCCGATTTTCTTGTAAATTGTATGTCAATTGCATGAGCACTGTACTGCTTAAGCCGAAAAACATCAACTTTACTGATTTGCGCGAAAATAACACTATAATGTTATGGCAGGATTAACAAATTAATATAAAAAAAAGAAAAGAAAAAATTGAACTTTCTTAGATTTTTACTTAAAGCCGATTTTCTTGTAAATTGTATGTTAATTACTTGAGCGCTGTACCGCTTAGGCCGAAAAACATCAATTTTACTGATTTGCGCTAAAAACAAACTTTTATTTTATTTCAGGATTAACAATTGTATGTTAATTACTTGATCGCTGTACCGCCTAAGCCGAAATGTTATTCCAGGATTAACAAATTAAAATAACCGAAAAAATTGCAATTTCTTAGGTTTAAAATTTAAGTCCATTTTCTTGTAAATTGTATGTCAACTGCGGTAGCACTGTACTGCTTAAGCCGCAAAACATCGATTTTACTGATTGGATCTAAAGTCAAACTTTCATATAATTTCAGGATTAACAAATTAATATAACCAGAAAAATTGCACTTTCTTAGATTTAGACTTAAAGCCGATTTTCTTGTATATTGTATATCAGTTGCGTGAGCACTGTACTGCCTAAGCCGAAAAACATCAATTTTACTGGTTTGAGCGAAAGTCAAATTATATTGTTATTGCAGAATTGACATATTCATATAACCGAAAAAATTGCACTTTCTTAGTTTTAGACTTAAAGTCGATTTTCTTGTAAATTGTATGTGAATTGCGTGAGCACTGTACTGCTTAAGCCGAAAAACATGAATTTTACTGATTTGAGTGAAAGTCAAATTATATTGTTATTGCAGGATTAACAAATTAATATTACCAAAAAGGTTGCACTTTCTTAGTTTTAGACTTAAAGTCGATTTTCTTGTAAATTTTATGTCAATTGCGGTAGCACTGTACTGCTTAAGCCGCAAAACATCGATTTTACTGATTTGATCTAAAGTCAAACTTTCATATAATTTCAGGATTAACAAATTAATATAACCAGAAAAATTGCACTTTCTTAGATTTAGACTTAAAGCCGATTTTCTTGTATATTGTATATCAGTTGCGTGAGCACTGTACTGCCTAAGCCGAAAAACATCAATTTTACTGGTTTGAGCGAAAGTCAAATTATATTGTTATTGCAGAATTGACATATTCATATAACCGAAAAAATTGCACTTTCTTAGATTTAGACTTAAAGCCGATTTTCTTGTATATTGTATATCAGTTGCGTGAGCACTGTACTGCTTAAGCCGAAAATATCAATTTTACTGGTTTGAGCGAAAGTCAAATTATATTGTTATTGCAGAATTGACATATTCATATAACCGAAAAAATTGCACTTTCTTAGTTTTAGACTTAAAGACAATTTTCTTTTAAATTGTATGTCAATTGCATGAGCACTGTACCGCTTAAGCCGAAAAACATCAATTTTAATGGTTTGAGCGAAAGTCAAATTATATTGTTATTGCAGAATTCACATATTCATATAACCGAAAAAATTGCACTTTCTTAAATTTAAACTTAAAGCCGATTTTCTTGTAACTTGTATGTCAGTTGCGTGAGCACTGTACCGCTTAAGCCGAAAAACATGAATTTTACTGATTTGAGCTAAAGTCAAATTATATTGTTATTGCAGGATTAACAAATTAATATTACCGAAAAAGTTGCACTTTCTTAGGTTTAGACTTAAAGTCGATTTTCTTGTAAATTGTATGTCAATTGCGGTAGCACTGTACTGCTTAAGCCGCAAAACATCGATTTTACTGATTTGATCTTAAGTCAAACTTTCATATAATTTCAGGATTAACAAATTAATATAACCGAAAAAATTGCACTTTCTTAGATTTAGACTTAAAGCCGATTTTCTTGTTAATTGTATGTCAGTTGCGTGAGCACTGTACCGCTTAAGCCGAAAAACATGATTTTTACTGATTTGAGCGAAAGTCAAATTATATTGTTATTGCAGAATTGACATATTCATATAACCGAAAAAATTGCACTTTCTTAGGTTTAGACTTAAAGTCGATTTTTTTGTAAATTGTATGTCAATTGCGGTAGCACTGTACTGCTTAAGCCGCAAAACATCGATTTTACTGATTTGATCTAAAGTCAAACTTTCATATAATTTCAGGATTAACAAATTAATATAACCGAAAAAATTGCACCTTCTTAGATTAGACTTAAAGCCGATTTTCTTGTTAATTGTATGTCAGTTGCGTGAGCACTGTACCGCTTAAGCCGAAAAACATGATTTTTACTGATTTGAGCGAAAGTCAAATTATATTGTTATTGCAGGATTAACAAATTAATATTAACGAAAAAGTTTCACTTTCTTAGGTTTAGACTTAAAGTCGATTTTCTTGTAAATTGTATGTCAAATTCGGTAGCACTGTACTGCTTAAGCCGCAAACCATCGATTTTACTGATTTGCTCTAAAGTCAAACTTTCATATAATTTCAGGATTAACAAATTAATATAACCGAAAAAATTGCACTTTCTTAGATTTAGACTTAAAGTCGATTTTCTTGTAAATTGTATGTCAATTGCGGTAGCACTGTACTGCTTAAGCCGCAAAACATCGATTTTACTGATTTGATCTAAAGTCAAACTTTCATATAATTTCAGGATTAACAAATTAATATAACCGAAAAAATTGCACTTTCTTAGATTAGACTTAAAGCCGATTTTCTTGTAAATTGTATGTCAGTTGCGTGAGCACTGTACCGCTTAAGCCGAAAAACATGATTTTTACTGATTTGAGCGAAAGTCAAATTATATTGTTATTGCAGGATTAACAAATTCATATAACCGAAAAAATTGCACTTTCTTAGGTTTAGACTTAAAGTCGATTTTCTTGTGAATTGTATGTCAAATTCGGTAGCACTGTACTGCTTAAGCCGCAAACCATCGATTTTACTGATTTGCTCTAAAGTCAAACTTTCATATAATTTCAGGATTAACAAATTAATATAACCGAAAAAATTGCACTTTCTTAGATTTAGACTTAAAGTCGATTTTCTTGTAAATTGTATGTCAATTGCATGAGCACTGTACCGCTTAAGCCGAAAAACATCAATTTTACTGGTTTGAGCGAAAGTCAAATTATATTGTTATTGCAGAATTGACATATTCATATAACCGAAAAAATTGCACTTTCTTAGGTTTAGACTTAAAGTCGATTTTTTTGTAAAATGTATGTCAGTTGCGGTAGCACTGTACTGCTTAAGCCGCAAAACATCGGTTTTACTGATTTGATCTAAAGTCAAACTTTCATATAATTTCAGGATTAACAAATTAATATAACCGAAAAAATTGCACTTTCTTAGATTTAGACTTAAAGTCGATTTTCTTGTAAATTGTATGTCAATTGCATGAGCACTGTACCGCTTAAGCCGAAAAACATAAATTTTACTGGTTTGAGCGAAAGTCAAATTATATTGTTATTGCAGAATTGACATATTCATATAACCAAAAAAATTGCACTTTCTTAGGTTTAGACTTAAAGTCGATTTTTTTGTAAATTGTATGTCAATTGCGGTAGCACTGTACTGCTTAAGCCGCAAAACATCGATTTTACTGATTTGATCTAAAGTCAAACTTTCATATAATTTCAGGATTAACAAATTAATATAACCGAAAAAATTGCACTTTCTTAGATTAGACTTAAAGCCGATTTTCTTGTAAATTGTATGTCAGTTGCGTGAGCACTGTACCGCTTAAGCCGAAAAACATGATTTTTACTGATTTTAGCGAAAGTCAAATTATATTGTTATTGCAGGATTAACAAATTAATATTAACGAAAAAGTTGCACTTTCTTAGGTTTAGACTTAAAGTCGATTTTCTTGTAAATTGTATGGCAAATTCGGTAGCACTGTACTGCTTAAGCCGCAAACCATCGATTTTACTGATTTGCTCTAAAGTCAAACTTTCATATAATTTCAGGATTAACAAATTAATATAACCGAAAAAATTGCACTTTCTTAGATTTAGACTTAAAGTCGATTTTCTTGTAAATTGTATGTTAATTACTTGATCGCTGTACCGCCTAAGCCGAAATGTTATTCCAGGATTAACAAATTAAAATAACCGAAAAAATTGCAATTTCTTAGGTTTAAAATTTAAGTCCATTTTCTTGTAAATTGTATGTCAACTGCGGTAGCACTGTACTGCTTAAGCCGCAAAACATCGATTTTACTGATTTGATCTAAAGTCAAACTTTCATATAATTTCAGGATTAACAAATTAATATAACCAGAAAAATTGCACTTTCTTAGATTTAGACTTAAAGCCGATTTTCTTGTATATTGTATATCAGTTGCGTGAGCACTGTACTGCCTAAGCCGAAAAACATCAATTTTACTGGTTTGAGCGAAAGTCAAATTATATTGTTATTGCAGAATTGACATATTCATATAACCGAAAAAATTGCACTTTCTTAGATTTAAACTTAAAGCCGATTTTCTTGTAAATTGTATGTCAGTTGCGTGAGCACTGTACCGCTTAAGCCGAAAAACATGAATTTTACTGATTTGAGCTAAAGTCAAATTATATTGTTATTGCAGAATTGACATATTCATATAACCGAAAAAATTGCACTTTCTTAGTTTTAGACTTAAAGTCCATTTTCTTGTAAATTGTATGTCAACTGCGGTAGCACTGTACTGCTTAAGCCGCAAAACATCGATTTTACTGATTTGATCTAAAGTCAAACTTTCATATAATTTCAGGATTAACAAATTAATATAACCAGAAAAATTGCACTTTCTTAGATTTAGACTTAAAGCCGATTTTCTTGTATATTGTATATCAGTTGCGTGAGCACTGTACTGCCTAAGCCGAAAAACATCAATTTTACTGGTCTGAGCGAAAGTCAAATTATATTGTTATTGCAGAATTGACATATTCATATAACCGAAAAAATTGCACTTTCTTAGTTTTAGACTTAAAGTCGATTTTCTTGTAAATTGTATGTGAATTGCGTGAGCACTGTACTGCTTAAGCCGAAAAACATGAATTTTACTGATTTGAGCGAAAGTCAAATTATATTGTTATTGCAGGATTAACAAATTAATATTACCGAAAAGGTTGCACTTTCTTAGTTTTAGACTTAAAGTCGATTTTCTTGTAAATTTTATGTCAATTGCGGTAGCACTGTACTGCTTAAGCCGCAAAACATCGATTTTACTGATTTGATCTAAAGTCAAACTTTCATATAATTTCAGGATTAACAAATTAATATAACCAGAAAAATTGCACTTTCTTAGATTTAGACTTAAAGCCGATTTTCTTGTATATTGTATATCAGTTGCGTGAGCACTGTACTGCCTAAGCCGAAAAACATCAATTTTACTGGTTTGAGCGAAAGTCAAATTATATTGTTATTGCAGAATTGACATATTCATATAACCGAAAAAATTGCACTTTCTTAGATTTAAACTTAAAGCCGATTTTCTTGTAAATTGTATGTCAGTTGCGTGAGCACTGTACCGCTTAAGCCGAAAAACATGAATTTTACTGATTTGAGCTAAAGTCAAATTATATAGTTATTGCAGAATTGACATATTCATATAACCGAAAAAATTGCACTTTCTTAGTTTTAGACTTAAAGTCAATTTTCTTTTAAATTGTATGTCAAATTCGGTAGCACTGTACTGCTTAAGCCGCAAACCATCGATTTTACTGATTTGCTCTAAAGTCAAACTTTCATATAATTTCAGGATTAACAAATTAATATTACCGAAAAATTTGCACTTTCTTAGATTTAGAATTAAAGCCAATTTTCTTGTAAATTGTATGTCAGTTGCGTGGGCACTGTACTGCTTAAGCCGAAAAAGATCAATTTTACTGGTTTGAGCGAAAGTCAAATTATATTGTTATTGCAGAATTGACATATTCATATAACCGAAAAAATTGCACTTTCTTAGTTTTAGACTTAAAGTCGATTTTCTTGTAAATTGTATGTGAATTGCGTGAGCACTGTACTGCTTAAGCCGAAAAACATGAATTTTACTGATTTGAGCGAAAGTCAAATTATATTGTTATTGCAGGATTAACAAATTAATATTACCGAAAAGGTTGCACTTTCTTAGTTTTAGACTTAAAGTCGATTTTCTTGTAAATTTTATGTCAATTGCGGTAGCACTGTACTGCTTAAGCCGCAAAACATCGATTTTACTGATTTGATCTAAAGTCAAACTTTCATATAATTTCAGGATTAACAAATTAATATAACCAGAAAAATTGAACTTTCTTAGATTTAGACTTAAAGCCGATTTTCTTGTATATTGTATATCAGTTGCGTGAGCACTGTACTGCCTAAGCCGAAAAACATCAATTTTACTGGTTTGAGCGAAAGTCAAATTATATTGTTATTGCAGAATTGACATATTCATATAACCGAAAAAATTGCACTTTCTTAGATTTAGACTTAAAGCCGATTTTCTTGTATATTGTATATCAGTTGCGTGAGCACTGTACTGCTTAAGCCGAAAATATCAATTTTACTGGTTTGAGCGAAAGTCAAATTATATTGTTATTGCAGAATAGACATATTCATATAACCGAAAAAATTGCACTTTCTTAGTTTTAGACTTAAAGACAATTTTCTTTTAAATTGTATGTCAATTGCATGAGCACTGTACCGCTTAAGCCGAAAAACACCAATTTTACTGGTTTGAGCGAAAGTCAAATTATATTGTTATTGCAGAATTCACATATTCATATAACCGAAAAAATTGCACTATGTTACTTTCTTAGATTTAGACTTAAAGCCGATTTTCTTGTAAATTGTATGTCAGTTGCGTGAGCACTGTACCGCTTAAGCCGAAAAACATGAATTTTACTGATTTGAGCGAAAGTAAAACTATAATGTTATGGCAGGATTAACAAATTAATATAAAGAGCAGAAAAGAAAAAATTTAACTTTCTTAGATTTTTACTTAAAGCCGATTTTCCTTGTAAATTGTATGTCAACTGCGGAAGCTCTGTACCGCTTAAGCCACAAACCATCGATTTTACTGATTTGCTCTAAAGTCAAACTTTCATATAATTTCAGGATTAAAAAATTAATATAACCGAAAAATTTGCACTTTCTTAGATTTAGACTTATAGCCGATTTTCTTGTATATTGTATATCAGTTGCGTGAGCACTGTACTGCCTAAGCCGAAAAACATCAATTTTACTGGTTTGAGCGAAAGTCAAATTATATTGTTATTGCAGAATTGATATATTCTTATAACCGAAAAAAATTGCACTTTCTTAGGTTTAGACTTAAAGAAGATTTTCTTGTAAATTGTATGTCAATTGCGTGAGCACTGTACCGCTTAAGCCGAAAAACATGAATTTTACTGATTTGAGCGAAAGTAAAACTATAATGTTATGGCAGGATTAACAAATTAATATAAAGAGCAGAAAAGAAAAAATTTAACTTTCTTAGATTTTTACTTAAAGCCGATTTTCCTTGTAAATTGTATGTCAACTGCGGAAGCTCTGTACCGCTTAAGCCACAAACCATCGATTTTACTGATTTGCTCTAAAGTCAAACTTTCATATAATTTCAGGATTAACAAATTAATATAACCAGAAAAATTGCACTTTCTTAGATTTAGACTTAAAGCCGATTTTCTTGTATATTGTATATCAGTTGCGTGAGCACTGTACTGCCTAAGCCGAAAAACATCAATTTTACTGGTTTGAGCGAAAGTCAAATTATATTGTTATTGCAGAATTGACATATTCATATAACCGAAAAAATTGCACTTTCTTAGATTTAGACTTAAAGCCGATTTTCTTGTATATTGTATATCAGTTGCGTGAGCACTGTACTGCTTAAGCCGAAAATATCAATTTTACTGGTTTGAGCGAAAGTCAAATTATATTGTTATTGCAGAATAGACATATTCATATAACCGAAAAAATTGCACTTTCTTAGTTTTAGACTTAAAGACAATTTTCTTTTAAATTGTATGTCAATTGCATGAGCACTGTACCGCTTAAGCCGAAAAACATCAATTTTACTGGTTTGAGCGAAAGTCAAATTATATTGTTATTGCAGAATTCACATATTCATATAACCGAAAAAATTGCACTATGTTACTTTCTTAGATTTAGACTTAAAGCCGATTTTCTTGTAAATTGTATGTCAGTTGCGTGAGCACTGTACCGCTTAAGCCGAAAAACATGAATTTTACTGATTTTAGCGAAAGTCAAATTATATTGTTGTTGCAGAATTGATATATTCTTATAACCGAAAAAAATTGCACTTTCTTAGGTTTAGACTTAAAGAAGATTTTCTTGTAAATTGTATGTCAATTGCGTGAGCACTGTACCGCTTAAGCCGAAAAACATGAATTTTACTGATTTGAGCGAAAGTAAAACTATAATGTTATGGCAGGATTAACAAATTAATATAAAGAGCAGAAAAGAAAAAATTTAACTTTCTTAGATTTTTACTTAAAGCCGATTTTCCTTGTAAATTGTATGTCAACTGCGGAAGCTCTGTACCGCTTAAGCCACAAACCATCGATTTTACTGATTTGCTCTAAAGTCAAACTTTCATATAATTTCAGGATTAAAAAATTAATATAACCGAAAAATTTGCACTTTCTTAGATTTAGACTTATAGCCGATTTTCTTGTATATTGTATATCAGTTGCGTGAGCACTGTACTGCCTAAGCCGAAAAACATCAATTTTACTGGTTTGAGCGAAAGTCAAATTATATTGTTATTGCAGAATTGACATATTCATATAACCGAAAAAATTGCACTTTCTTAGTTTTAGACTTAAAGTCAATTTTCTTTTAAATTGTATGTCAATTGCATGAGCACTGTACCGCTTAAGCCGAAAAACATCAATTTTACTGGTTTGAGCGAAAGTCAAATTATATTGTTATTGCAGAATTGACATATTCATATAACCGAAAAAATTGCACTTTCTTAGGTTTAGACTTAAAGTCGATTTTTTTGTAAATTGTATGTCAATTGCGGTAGCACTGTACTGCTTAAGCCGCAAACCATCGATTTTACTGATTTGCTCTAAAGTCAAATTATATTGTTATTGCAGGATTAACAAATTAATATTAACGAAAAAGTTGCACTTTCTTAGGTTTAGACTTAAAGTCGATTTTCTTGTAAATTGTATGTTAATTACTTGATCGCTGTACCGCCTAAGCCGAAATGTTATTCCAGGATTAACAAATTAAAATAACCGAAAAAATTGCAATTTCTTAGGTTTAAAATTTAAGTCCATTTTCTTGTAAATTGTATGTCAACTGCGGTAGCACTGTACTGCTTAAGCCGCAAAACATCGATTTTACTGATTTGATCTAAAGTCAAACTTTCATATAATTTCAGGATTAACAAATTAATATAACCGAAAAAATTGCACTTTCTTAGATTTAGACTTAAAGTCGATTTTCTTGTAAATTGTATGTCAATTGCATGAGCACTGTACCGCTTAAGCCGAAAAACATCAATTTTACTGGTTCGAGCGAAAGTCAAATTATATTGTTATTGCAGAATTCACATATTCATATAACCGAAAAAATTGCACTTTCTTAAATTTAAACTTAAAGCCGATTTTCTTGTATATTGTATATCAGTTGCGTGAGCACTGTACTGCTTAAGCCGAAAATATCAATTTTACTGGTTTGAGCGAAAGTCAAATTATATTGTTATTGCAGAATTGACATATTCATATAACCGAAAAAATTGCACTTTCTTAGATTTAGACTTAAAGCCGATTTTCTTGTATATTGTATATCAGTTGCGTGAGCACTGTACTGCTTAAGCCGAAAATATCAATTTTACTGGTTTGAGCGAAAGTCAAATTATATTGTTATTGCAGAATTGACATATTCATATAACCGAAAAAATTGCACTTTCTTAGATTTAGACTTAAAGCCGATTTTCTTGTATATTGTATATCAGTTGCGTGAGCACTGTACTGCTTAAGCCGAAAATATCAATTTTACTGGTTTGAGCGAAAGTCAAATTATATTGTTATTGCAGAATAGACATATTCATATAACCGAAAAAATTGCACTTTCTTAGTTTTAGACTTAAAGACAATTTTCTTTTAAATTGTATGTCAATTGCATGAGCACTGTACCGCTTAAGCCGAAAAACATCAATTTTACTGGTTTGAGCGAAAGTCAAATTATATTGTTATTGCAGAATTCACATATTCATATAACCGAAAAAATTGCACTATGTTACTTTCTTAGATTTAGACTTAAAGCCGATTTTCTTGTAAATTGTATGTCAGTTGCGTGAGCACTGTACCGCTTAAGCCGAAAAACATGAATTTTACTGATTTTAGCGAAAGTCAAATTATATTGTTGTTGCAGAATTGATATATTCTTATAACCGAAAAAAATTGCACTTTCTTAGGTTTAGACTTAAAGAAGATTTTCTTGTAAATTGTATGTCAATTGCGTGAGCACTGTACCGCTTAAGCCGAAAAACATGAATTTTACTGATTTGAGCGAAAGTAAAACTATAATGTTATGGCAGGATTAACAAATTAATATAAAGAGCAGAAAAGAAAAAATTTAACTTTCTTAGATTTTTACTTAAAGCCGATTTTCCTTGTAAATTGTATGTCAACTGCGGAAGCTCTGTACCGCTTAAGCCACAAACCATCGATTTTACTGATTTGCTCTAAAGTCAAACTTTCATATAATTTCAGGATTAAAAAATTAATATAACCGAAAAATTTGCACTTTCTTAGATTTAGACTTATAGCCGATTTTCTTGTATATTGTATATCAGTTGCGTGAGCACTGTACTGCCTAAGCCGAAAAACATCAATTTTACTGGTTTGAGCGAAAGTCAAATTATATTGTTATTGCAGAATTGACATATTCATATAACCGAAAAAATTGCACTTTCTTAGTTTTAGACTTAAAGTCAATTTTCTTTTAAATTGTATGTCAATTGCATGAGCACTGTACCGCTTAAGCCGAAAAACATCAATTTTACTGGTTTGAGCGAAAGTCAAATTATATTGTTATTGCAGAATTGACATATTCATATAACCGAAAAAATTGCACTTTCTTAGGTTTAGACTTAAAGTCGATTTTTTTGTAAATTGTATGTCAATTGCGGTAGCACTGTACTGCTTAAGCCGCAAACCATCGATTTTACTGATTTGCTCTAAAGTCAAATTATATTGTTATTGCAGGATTAACAAATTAATATTAACGAAAAAGTTGCACTTTCTTAGGTTTAGACTTAAAGTCGATTTTCTTGTAAATTGTATGTTAATTACTTGATCGCTGTACCGCCTAAGCCGAAATGTTATTCCAGGATTAACAAATTAAAATAACCGAAAAAATTGCAATTTCTTAGGTTTAAAATTTAAGTCCATTTTCTTGTAAATTGTATGTCAATTGCGGTAGCACTGTACTGCTTAAGCCGAAAAACATCAATTTTACTGGTTTGAGCGAAAGTCAAATTATATTGTTATTGCAGGATTAACAAATTAATATTAACGAAAAAGTTGCACTTTCTTAGGTTTAGACTTAAAGTCGATTTTCTTGTAAATTGTATGGCAAATTCGGTAGCACTGTACTGCTTAAGCCGCAAACCATCGATTTTACTGATTTGCTCTAAAGTCAAACTTTCATATAATTTCAGGATTAACAAATTAATATAACCGAAAAAATTGCACTTTCTTAGATTTAGACTTAAAGTCGATTTTCTTGTAAATTGTATGTTAATTACTTGATCGCTGTACCGCCTAAGCCGAAATGTTATTCCAGGATTAACAAATTAAAATAACCGAAAAAATTGCAATTTCTTAGGTTTAAAATTTAAGTCCATTTTCTTGTAAATTGTATGTCAACTGCGGTAGCACTGTACTGCTTAAGCCGCAAAACATCGATTTTACTGATTTGATCTAAAGTCAAACTTTCATATAATTTCAGGATTAACAAATTAATATAACCGAAAAAATTGCACTTTCTTAGATTTAGACTTAAAGTCGATTTTCTTGTAAATTGTATGTCAATTGCATGAGCACTGTACCGCTTAAGCCGAAAAACATCAATTTTACTGGTTCGAGCGAAAGTCAAATTATATTGTTATTGCAGAATTCACATATTCATATAACCGAAAAAATTGCACTTTCTTAAATTTAAACTTAAAGCCGATTTTCTTGTAACTTGTATGTCAGTTGCGTGAGCACTGTACCGCTTAAGCCGAAAAACATGAATTTTACTGATTTGAGCTAAAGTCAAATTATATTGTTATTGCAGGATTAACAAATTAATATAACCGAAAAAATTGCACTTTCTTAGATTAGACTTAAAGCCGATTTTCTTGTAAATTGTATGTCAGTTGCGTGAGCACTGTACCGCTTAAGCCGAAAAACATGATTTTTACTGATTTGAGCGAAAGTCAAATTATATTGTTATTGCAGGATTAACAAATTAATATTAACGAAAAAGTTGCACTTTCTTAGGTTTAGACTTAAAGTCGATTTTCTTGTAAATTGTATGTCAAATTCGGTAGCACTGTACTGCTTAAGCCGCAAACCATCGATTTTACTGATTTGCTCTAAAGACAAACTTTCATATAATTTCAGGATTAACAAATTAATATAACCGAAAAAATTGCACTTTCTTAGATTTAGACTTAAAGTCGATTTTCTTGTAAATTGTATGTCAATTGCATGAGCACTGTACCGCTTAAGCCGAAAAACATCAATTTTACTGGTTTGAGCGAAAGTCAAATTTTATTGTTATTGCAGAATTGACATATTCATATAACCGAAAAAATAGCACTTTCTTAAATTTAAACTTAAAGCCGATTTTCTTGTAAATTGTATGTCAGTTGCGGTAGCACTGTACTGCTTAAGCCGCAAAACATCGATTCTACTGATTTGATCGAAAGTCAAACTTTCATATAATTTCAGGATTAACAAATTAATATAACCGAAAAAATTGCACTTTCTTAGATTTAGACTTAAAGTCGATTTTCTTGTAAATTGTATGTCAATTGCAGGAGCACTGTACCGCTTAAGCCGAAAAACATCAATTTTACTGGTTTGAGCGAAAGTCAAATTATATTGTTATTGCAGAATTGACATATTCATATAACCGAAAAAATTGCACTTTCTTAGGTTTAGACTTAAAGTCGATTTTTTTGTAAATTGTATGTCAATTGCGGTAGCACTGTACTGCTTAAGCCGCAAAACATCGATTTTACTGATTTGATCTAAAGTCAAACTTTCATATAATTTCAGGATTAACAAATTAATATAACCGAAAAAATTGCACTTTCTTAGATTAGACTTAAAGCCGATTTTCTTGTAAATTGTATGTCAGTTGCGTGAGCATTGTACCGCTTAAGCCGAAAAACATGATTTTTACTGATTTGAGCGAAAGTCAAATTATATTGTTATTGCAGGATTAACAAATTAATATTACCGAAAAAATTGTACTTTCTTAGTTTTAGACTTAAAGTCGATTTTCTTGTATATTTTATATCAGTTGCGTGAGCACTGTACTGCCTAAGCCGAAAAACATCAATTTTACTGGTTTGAGCGAAAGTCAAATTATATTGTTATTGCAGAATTGACATATTCATATAACCGAAAAAATTGCACTCTCTTAGGTTTAGACTTAAAGTCGATTTTTTTGTAAATTGTATGTCAATTGCGGTAGCACTGTACTGCTTAAGCCGCAAAACATCGATTTTACTGATTTGATCTAAAGTCAAACTTTCATATAATTTCAGGATTAACAAATTAACATAACCGAAAAAATTGTACTTTCTTAGATTAGACTTAAAGCCGATTTTCTTGTAAATTGTATGTCAGTTGCGTGAGCACTGTACCGCTTAAGCCGAAAAACATGATTTTTACTGATTTGAGCGAAAGTCAAATTATATTGTTATTGCAGGATTAACAAATTAATATTAACGAAAAAGTTGCACTTTCTTAGGTTTAGACTTAAAGTCGATTTTCTTGTAAATTGTATGTAAAATTCGGTAGCACTGTACTGCTTAAGCCGCAAACCATCGATTTTACTGATTTGCTCTAAAGTCAAACTTTCATATAATTTCAGGATTAACAAATTAATATAACCGAAAAAATTGCACTTTCTTAGATTAAGACTTAAAGCCGATTTTCTTGTAAATTGTATGTCAGTTGCGTGAGCACTGTACTGCTTAAGCCGAAAAACATCAATTTTACTGGTTTGAGCGAAAGTCAAATTTTATTGTTATTGCAGGATTAACAAATTAATATTACCGAAAAAGTTGCACTTTCTTAGGTTTAGACTCAAAATCGATTTTCTTGTAAATTGTATGTCAATTGCGGTGGCACTGTACTGCCTAAGCCGAAAAACATCAATTTTACTGGTTTGAGCGAAAGTCAAATTATATTGTTATTGCAGAATTGACATATTCATATAACCGAAAAAATTGCACTTTCTTAGGTTTAGACTTAAAGTCGATTTTTTTGTAAATTGTATGTCAATTGCGGTAGCACTGTACTGCTTAAGCCGCAAAACATCGATTTTACTGATTTGATCTAAAGTCAAACTTTCATATAATTTCAGGATTAACAAATTAACATAACCGAAAAAATTGCACTTTCTTAGATTAGACTTAAAGCCGATTTTCTTGTAAATTGTATGTCAGTTGCGTGAGCACTGTACCGCTTAAGCCGAAAAACATGATTTTTACTGATTTGAGCGAAAGTCAAATTATATTGTTATTGCAGGATTAACAAATTATTATTAACGAAAAAGTTGCACTTTCTTAGGTTTAGACTTAAAGTCGATTTTCTTGTAAATTGTATGTCAAATTCGGCAGCACTGTACTGCTTAAGCCGCAAACCATCGATTTTACTGATTTGCTCTAAAGTCAAACTTTCATATAATTTCAGGATTAACAAATTAATATAACCGAAAAAATTGCACTTTCTTAGATTTAGACTTAAAGTCGATTTTCTTGTAAATTGTATGTCAATTGCATGAGCACTGTACCGCTTAAGCCGAAAAACATCAATTTTACTGGTTTGAGCGAAAGTCAAATTATATTGTTATTGCAGAATTGACATATTCATATAACCGAAAAAATAGCACTTTCTTAAATTTAAACTTAAAGCCGATTTTCTTGTAAATTGTATGTCAGTTGCGGTAGCACTGTACTGCTTAAGCCGCAAAACATCGATTTTACTGATTTGATCTAAAGTCAAACTTTCATATTATTGCAGGATTAACAAATTAATATTAACGAAAAAGTTGCACTTTCTTAGGTTTAGACTTAAAGTCGATTTTCTTGTAAATTGTATGTCAAATTCGGTAGCACTGTACTGCTTAAGCCGCAAACCATCGATTTTACTGATTTGCTCTAAAGTCAAACTTTCATATAATTTCAGGATTAACAAATTAATATAACCGAAAAAATTGCACTTTCTTAGATTTAGACTTAAAGTCGATTTTCTTGTAAATTGTATGTTAATTACTTGATCGCTGTACCGCCTAAGCCGAAATGTTATTCCAGGATTAACAAATTAAAATAACCGAAAAAATTGCAATTTCTTAGGTTTAAAATTTAAGTCCATTTTCTTGTAAATTGTATGTCAACTGCGGTAGCACTGTACTGCTTAAGCCGCAAAACATCGATTTTACTGATTTGATCTAAAGTCAAACTTTCATATAATTCCAGGTTTAACAAATTAATATAACCAGAAAAATTGCACTTTCTTAGATTTAGACTTAAAGCCGATTTTCTTGTATATTGTATATCAGTTGCGTGAGCACTGTACTGCCTTAGCCGAAAAACATCAATTTTACTGGTTTGAGCGAAAGTCAAATTATATTGTTATTGCAGAATTGACATATTCATATAACCGAAAAAATTGCACTTTCTTAGATTTAGACTTAAAGCCGATTTTCTTGTATATTGTATATCAGTTGCGTGAGCACTGTACTGCTTAAGCCGAAAAACATCAATTTTACTGGTTTGAGCGAAAGTCAAATTATATTGTTATTGCAGAATTGACATATTCATATAACCGAAAAAATTGCACTTTCTTAGTTTTAGACTTTAAGTCAATTTTTTTTAAATTGTATGTCAATTGCGTGAGCACTGTACCGCTTAAGCCGAAAAACATCAATTTTACTGGTTTGAGCGAAAGTCAAATTATATTGTTATTGCAGAATTCACATATTCATATAACCGAAAAAATTGCACTTTCTTAGTTTTAGACTTAAAGTCAATTTTCTTTTAAATTGTATGTCAATTGCGTGAGCACTGTACCGCTTAAGCCGAAAAACATCAATTTTACTGGTTTGAGCGAAAGTCAAATTATATTGTTATTGCAGAATTCACATATTCATATAACCGAAAAAATTGCACTTTCTTAAATTTAAACTTAAATCCGATTTTCTTGTAAATTGTATGTCAATTGCGGTAGCACTGTACTGCTTAAGCCGCAAAACATCGATTTTACTGATTTGATCTAAAGTCAAACTTTCATATAATTTCAGGATTAACAAATTAATATAACCGAAAAAATTGCACTTTCTTAGATTAGACTTAAAGCCGATTTTCTTGTAAATTGTATGTCAGTTGCGTGAGCATTGTACCGCTTAAGCCGAAAAACATGATTTTTACTGATTTGAGCGAAAGTCAAATTATATTGTTATTGCAGGATTAACATATTAATATTAACGAAAAAGTTGCACTTTCTTAGGTTTAGACTTAAAGTCGATTTTCTTGTAAATTGTATGTCAGTTGCGTGAGCACTGTACCGCTTAAGCCGAAAAACATGATTTTTACTGATTTGAGCGAAAGTCAAATTATATTGTTATTGCAGAATTGACATATTCATATAACCGAAAAAATTGCACTTTCTTAGGTTTAGACTTAAAGTCGATTTTTTTGTAAATTGTATGTCAATTGCGGTAGCACTGTACTGCTTAAGCCGCAAAACATCGATTTTACTGATTTGATCTAAAGTCAAACTTTCATATAATTTCAGGATTAACAAATTAACATAACCGAAAAAATTGCACTTTCTTAGATTAGACTTAAAGCCGATTTTCTTGTAAATTGTATGTCAGTTGCGTGAGCACTGTACCGCTTAAGCCGAAAACCATGATTTTTACTGATTTGAGCGAAAGTCAAATTATATTTTTATTGCAGAATTGACATATTCATATAACCGAAAAAATTGCACTTTCTTAGGTTTAGACTTAAAGTCGATTTTTTTGTAAATTGTATGTCAATTGCGGTAGCACTGTACTGCTTAAGCCGCAAAACATCGATTTTACTGATTTGATCTAAAGTCAAACTTTCATATAATTTCAGGATTAACAAATTAATATAACCGAAAAAATTGCACTTTCTTAGATTAGACTTAAAGCCGATTTTCTTGTAAATTGTATGTCAGTTGCGTGAGCATTGTACCGCTTAAGCCGAAAAACATGATTTTTACTGATTTGAGCGAAAGTCAAATTATATTGTTATTGCAGGATTAACAAATTAATATAACCGAAAAAATTGCACTTTCTTAGATTTAGACTTAAAATCGATTTTCTTGTAAATTGTATGTCAATTGCATGAGCACTGTACCGCTTAAGCCGAAAAACATCAATTTTACTGGTTTGAGCGAAAGTCAAATTATATTGTTATTGCAGAATTGACATATTCATATAACCGAAAAAATAGCACTTTCTTAAATTTAAACTTAAAGCCGATTTTCTTGTAAATTGTATGTCAGTTGCGGTAGCACTGTACTGCTTAAGCCGCAAAACATCGATTTTACTGATTTGATCTAAAGTCAAACTTTCATATAATTTCAGGATTAACAAATTAATATAACCGAAAAAATTGCACTTTCTTAGATTTAGACTTAAAGTCGATTTTCTTGTAAATTGTATGTCAATTGCAGGAGCACTGTACCGCTTAAGCCGAAAAACATCAATTTTACTGGTTTGAGCGAAAGTCAAATTATATTGTTATTGCAGAATTGACATATTCATATAACCGAAAAAATTGCACTTTCTTAGGTTTAGACTTAAAGTCGATTTTTTTGTAAATTGTATGTCAATTGCGGTAGCACTGTACTGCTTAAGCCGCAAAACATCGATTTTACTGATTTGATCTAAAGTCAAACTTTCATATAATTTCAGGATTAACAAATTAATATAACCGAAAAAATTGCACTTTCTTAGATTAGACTTAAAGCCGATTTTCTTGTAAATTGTATGTCAGTTGCGTGAGCATTGTACCGCTTAAGCCGAAAAACATGATTTTTACTGATTTGAGCGAAAGTCAAATTATATTGTTATTGCAGGATTAACAAATTAATATTAACGAAAAAGTTGCACTTTCTTAGGTTTAGACTTAAAGTCGATTTTCTTGTAAATTGTATGTCAAATTCGGTAGCACTGTACTGCTTAAGCCGCAATTCATCGATTTTACTGATTTGCTCTAAAGTCAAACTTTCATATAATTTTAGGATTAACAAATTAATATAACCGTAAAAATTGCACTTTCTTAGATTTAGACTTAAAGTCGATTTTCTTGTAAATTGTATGTTAATTACTTGATCGCTGTACCGCCTAAGCCGAAATGTTATTCCAGGATTAACAAATTAAAATAACCGAAAAAATTGCAATTTCTTAGGTTTAAAATTTAAGTCCATTTTCTTGTAAATTGTATGTCAACTGCGGTAGCACTGTACTGCTTAAGCCGCAAAACATCGATTTTACTGATTTGATCTAAAGTCAAACTTTCATATAATTTCAGGATTAACAAATTAATATAACCAGAAAAATTGCACTTTCTTAGATTTAGACTTAAAGCCGATTTTCTTGTATATTGTATATCAGTTGCGTGAGCACTGTACTGCCTAAGCCGAAAAACATCAATTTTACTGGTTTGAGCGAAAGTCAAATTATATTGTTATTGCAGAATTGACATATTCATATAACCGAAAAAATTGCACTTTCTTAGATTTAGATTTAAAGCCGATTTTCTTGTATATTGTATATCAGTTGCGTGAGCACTGTACTGCTTAAGCCGAAAAACATCAATTTTACTGGTTTGAGCGAAAGTCAAATTATATTGTTATTGCAGAATTGACATATTCATATAACCGAAAAAATTTCACTTTCTTAGTTTTAGACTTAAACTCAATTTTCTTTTAAATTGTATGTCAATTGCGTGAGCACTGTACCGCTTAAGCCGAAAAACATCAATTTTACTGGTTTGAGCGAAAGTCAAATTATATTGTTATTGCAGAATTCACATATTCGTATAACCGAAAAAATTGCACTTTCTTAGTTTTAGACTTAAAGTCAATTTTCTTTTAAATTGTATGTCAATTGCGTGAGCACTGTACCGCTTAAGCCGAAAAACATGAATTTTACTGATTTGAGCTAAAGTCAAATTATATTGTTATTGCAGGATTAACAAATTAATATTACCGAAAAAGTTGCACTTTCTTAGGTTTAGACTTAAAGTCGATTTTCTTGTAAATTGCATGTCAATTGCGGTAGCACTGTACTGCTTAAGCCGCAAAACATCGATTTTACTGATTTGATCTAAAGTCAAACTTTCATATAATTTCAGGATTAACAAATTAATATAAAAGGAAAAAATTGCACTTTCTTAGATTTAGACTTAAAGTCGATTTTCTTGTAAATTGTATGTCAATTGCATGAGCACTGTACCGCTTAAGCCGAAAAACATCAATTTTACTGGTTTGAGCGAAAGTCAAATTATATTGTTATTGCAGAATTGACATATTCATATAACCGAAAAAATTGCACTTTCTTAGGTTTAGACTTAAAGTCGATTTTTTTGCAAATTGTATGTCAATTGCGGTAGCACTGTACTGCTTAAGCCGCAAAACATCGATTTTACTGATTTGATCTAAAGTCAAACTTTCATATAATTTCAGGATTAACAAATTAATATAACCGAAAAAATTGCACTTTCTTAGATTAGACTTAAAGCCGATTTTCTTGTAAATTGTATGTCAGTTGCGTGAGCACTGTACCGCTTAAGCCGAAAAACATGATTTTTACTGATTTGAGCGAAAGTCAAATTATATTGTTATTGCAGGATTAACAAATTAATATTAACGAAAAAGTTGCACTTTCTTAGGTTTAGACTTAAAGTCGATTTTCTTGTTAATTGTATGTCAAATTCGGTAGCACTGTACTGCTTAAGCCGCAAACCATCGATTTTACTGATTTGCTCTAAAGCCAAACTTTCATATTATTTCAGGATTAACAAATTAATATTACCGAAAAATTTGCACTTTCTTAGATTTAGAATTAAAGCCGATTTTCTTGTAAATTGTATGTCAGTTGCGTGGGCACTGTACTGCTTAAGCCGAAAAAGATCAATTTTACTGATTTGAGCGAAAGTTAAATTATATTGTTATTGCAGAATTGACATATTCATATAACCGAAAAAATTGCACTTTCTTAGTTTCAGACTTAAAGTCGATTTTCTTGTAAACTGTATGCCAATTGCGTGAGCACTGTACTGCTTTAGCCGAAAAACATGAATTTTACTGATTTGAGCGAAAGTTAAATTATATTGTTATTGCAGAATTGACATATTCATATAACCGAAAAAATTGCACTGTGTTACTTTCTTAGATTTAGACTTAAAGCCGATTTTCTTGTAAATTGTATGTCAGTTGCGTGAGCACTGTACCGCTTAAGCCGAAAAACATGAATTTTACTGATTTTAGCGAAAGTCAAATTATATTGTTGTTGCAGAATTGATATATTCTTATAATCGAAAAAAATTGCACTTTCTTGGTTTAGACTTAAAGAAGATTTTCTTGTAAATTGTATGTCAATTGCGTGAGCACTGTACCGCTTAAGCCGAAAAACATGAATTTTACTGATTTCAGCGAAAGTAAAACTATAATGTTATGGCAGGATTAACAAATTAATATAAAGAACAGAAAAGAAAAAATTTAACTTTCTTAGATTTTTACTTAAAGCCGATTTTCCTTGTAAATTGTATGTCAACTGCGGAAGCACTGTACCGCTTAAGCCGCAAACCATCGATTTTACTGATTTGCTCTAAAGTCAAACTTTCATATAATTTCAGGATTAACAAATTAATATAACCGAAAAATTTGCACTTTCTTAGATTTAGACTTAAAGTCGATTTTCTTGTAAATTGTATGTTAATTACTTGAGCGCTGTAGAGCTTAGGCCGAAGAACATCAATTTTACTGATTTGCGCTTAAAGCAAACTTTCATTTTATTTTAGGGTTAACAATTGTACGTTAATTACTTGATCGCTAAACCGCTTAAGCCGAAATGTTATTTCAGGATTAACAAATTAATATAACCGAAAAAATTGCACTTTCTTAGGTTTAAAATATAAGTCCATTTTCTTGTAAATTGTATGTCAACTGCGGTAGCACTGTACTGCTTAAGCCGCAAAACATCGATTTTACTGATTTGATCTAAAGTCAAACTTTCATATAATTTCAGGATTAACAAATTAATATAACCGAAAAAATTGCACTTTCTTAGATTTAGACTTAAAGTCGATTTTCTTGTAAATTGTATGTCAATTGCATGAGCACTGTACCGCTTAAGCCGAAAAACATCAATTTTACTGGTTTGAGCGAAAGTCAAATTATATTGTTATTGCAGAATTGACATATTCATATAACCGAAAAAATTGCACTTTCTTAGGTTTAGACTTAAAGTCGATTTTTTTGTAAATTGTATGTCAATTGCGGTAGCACTGTACTGCTTAAGCCGCAAAACATCGATTTTACTGATTTGATCTAAAGTCAAACTTTCATATAATTTCAGGATTAACAAATTAATATAACCGAAAAAATTGCATTTTCTTAGATTAGACTTAAAGCCGATTTTCTTGTAAATTGTATGTCAGTTGCGTGAGCACTGTACCGCTTAAGCCGAAAAACATGATTTTTACTGATTTGAGCGAAAGTCAAATTATATTGTTATTGCAGAATTGACATATTCATATAACCGAAAAAATTGCACTTTCTTAGGTTTAGACTTAAAGTCGATTTTTTTGTAAATTGTATGTCAATTGCGGTAGCACTGTACTGCTTAAGCCGCAAAACATCGATTTTACTGATTTGATCTAAAGTCAAACTTTCATATAATTTCAGGATTAACAAATTAATATAACCGAAAAAATTGCACTTTCTTAGATTTAGACTTAAAGTCGATTTTCTTGTAAATTGTATGTCAATTGCATGAGCACTGTACCGCTTAAGCCGAAAAACATCAATTTTACTGATTTGAGCGAAAGTCAAATTATATTGTTATTGCAGGATTAACAAATTAATATTAACGAAAAAGTTGCACTTTCTTAGGTTTAGACTTAAAGTCGATTTTCTTGTAAATTGTATGTCAAATTCGGTAGCACTGTACTGCTTAAGCCGCAAACCATCGATTTTACTGATTTGCTCTAAAGCCAAACTTTCATATTATTTCAGGATTAACAAATTAATATTACCGAAAAATTTGCACTTTCTTAGATTTAGAATTAAAGCCGATTTTCTTGTAAATTGTATGTCAGTTGCGTGGGCACTGTACTGCTTAAGCCAAAAAAGATCAATTTTACTGGTTTGAGCGAAAGTCAAATTATATTGTTATTGCAGAATTGACATATTCATATAACCGAAAAAATTGCACTTTCTTAGTTTCAGACTTAAAGTCGATTTTCTTGTAAACTGTATGCCAATTGCGTGAGCACTGTACTGCTTTAGCCGAAAAACATGAATTTTACTGATTTGAGCGAAAGTTAAATTATATTGTTATTGCAGAATTGACATATTCATATAACCGAAAAAATTGCACTATGTTACTTTCTTAGATTTAGACTTAAAGCCGATTTTCTTGTAAATTGTATGTCAGTTGCGTGAGCACTGTACCGCTTTAGCCGAAAAACATGAATTTTACCGATTTTAGCGAAAGTCAAATTATATTGTTGTTGCAGAATTGATATATTCTTATAACCGAAAAAAATTGCACTTTCTTAGGTTTAGACTTTAAGAAGATTTTCTTGTAAATTGTATGTCAATTATGTGAGCACTGTACCGCTTAAGCCGAAAAACATGAATTTTACTGATTTGAGCGAAAGTAAAACTATAATGTTATAGCAGGATTAACAAATTAATATAAAGAACAGAAAAGAAAAAATTTTACTTTCTTAGATTTTTACTTAAAGCCGATTTTCCTTGTAAATTGTATGTCAACTGCGGAAGCACTGTACCGCTTAAGCCGCAAACCATCGATTTTACTGATTTGCTCTAAAGTCAAACTTTCATATAATTTCAGGATTAACAAATTAATATAACCGAAAAATTTGCACTTTCTTAGATTTAGACTTAAAGTCGATTTTCTTGTAAATTGTATGTTAATTACTTGAGCGCTGTAGAGCTTAGGCCGAAGAACATCAATTTTACTGATTTGCGCTTAAAGCAAACTTTCATTTTATTTTAGGATTAACAATTGTACGTTAATTACTTGATCGCTGTACCGCTTAAGCCGAAATGTTATTTCAGGATTAACAAATTAATATAACCGAAAAAATTGCACTTTCTTAGGTTTAAAATATAAGTCCATTTTCTTGTAAATTGTATGTCAACTGCGGTAGCACTGTACTGCTTAAGCCGCAAAACATCGATTTTACTGATTTGATCTAAAGTCAAACTTTCATTTAATTTCAGGATTAACAAATTAATATAACCGAAAAAATTGCACTTTCTTAGATTAGACTTAAAGCCGATTTTCTTGTAAATTGTATGTCAGTTGCGTGAGCACTGTACCGCTTAAGCCGAAAAACATCAATTTTACTGGTTTGAGCGAAAGTCAAATTATATTGTTATTGCAGAATTGACATATTCATATAACCGAAAAAATTGCACTTTCTTAGATTTAGACTTAAAGTCAATTTTCTTTTAAATTGTATGTCAATTGCGTGAGCACTGTACCGCTTAAGCCGAAAAACATCAATTTTACTGGTTTGAGCGAAAGTCAAATTATATTGTTATTGCAGAATTCACATATTCATATAACCGAAAAAATTGCACTTTCTTAGTTTTAGACTTAAAGTCAATTTTCTTTTAAATTGTATGTCAATTGCGTGAGCACTGTACCGCTTAAGCCGAAAAACATCAATTTTACTGGTTTGAGCGAAAGTCAAATTATATTGTTATTGCAGAATTCACATATTCATATAACCGAAAAAATTGCACTTTCTTAAATTTAAACTTAAAGCCGATTTTCTTGTAAATTGTATGTCAATTGCGGTAGCACTGTACTGCTTAAGCCGCAAAACATCGATTTTACTGATTTGATCTAAAGTCAAACTTTCATATAATTTCAGGATTAACAAATTAATATAACCGAAAAAATTGCACTTTCTTAGATTAGACTTAAAGCCGATTTTCTTGTAAATTGTATGTCAGTTGCGTGAGCATTGTACCGCTTAAGCCGAAAAACATGATTTTTACTGATTTGAGCGAAAGTCAAATTATATTGTTATTGCAGGATTAACAAATTAATATTAACGAAAAAGTTGCACTTTCTTAGGTGTAGACTTAAAGTCGATTTTCTTGTAAATTGTATGTCAGTTGCGTGAGCACTGTACCGCTTAAGCCGAAAAACATGATTTTTACTGATTTGAGCGAAAGTCAAATTATATTGTTATTGCAGAATTGACATATTCATATAACCGAAAAAATTGCACTTTCTTAGGTTTAGACTTAAAGTCGATTTTTTTGTAAATTGTATGTCAATTGCGGTAGCACTGTACTGCTTAAGCCGCAAAACATCGATTTTACTGATTTGATCTAAAGTCAAACTTTCATATAATTTCAGGATTAACAAATTAACATAACCGAAAAAATTGCACTTTCTTAGATTAGACTTGAAGCCGATTTTCTTGTAAATTGTATGTCAGTTGCGTGAGCACTGTACCGCTTAAGCCGAAAAACATGATTTTTACTGATTTGAGCGAAAGTCAAATTATATTGTTATTGCAGAATTGACATATTCATATAACCGAAAAAATTGCACTTTCTTAGGTTTAGACTTAAAGTCGATTTTTTTGTAAATTGTATGTCAATTGCGGTAGCACTGTACTGCTTAAGCCGCAAAACATCGATTTTACTGATTTGATCTAAAGTCAAACTTTCATATAATTTCAGGATTAACAAATTAAGGTAACCGAAAAAATTGCACTTTCTTAGATTACACTTAAAGCCGATTTTCTTGTAAATTGTATGTCAGTTGCGTGAGCATTGTACCGCTTAAGCCGAAAAACATGATTTTTACTGATTTGAGCGAAAGGCAAATTATATTGTTATTGCAGGATTAACAAATTAATATTAACGAAAAAGTTGCACTTTCTTAGGTTTAGACTTAAAGTCGATTTTCTTGTAAATTGTATGTCAGTTGCGTGAGCACTGTACCGCTTAAGCCGAAAAACATGATTTTTACTGATTTGAGCGAAAGTTAAATTATATTGTTATTGCAGAATTGACATATTCATATAACCGAAAAAATTGCACTATGTTACTTTCTTAGATTTAGACTTAAAGCCGATTTTCTTGTAAATTGTATGTCAGTTGCGTGAGCACTGTACCGCTTTAGCCGAAAAACATGAATTTTACCGATTTTAGCGAAAGTCAAATTATATTGTTGTTGCAGAATTGATATATTCTTATAACCGAAAAAAATTGCACTTTCTTAGGTTTAGACTTAAAGAAGATTTTCTTGTAAATTGTATGTCAATTGCGTGAGCACTGTACCGCTTAAGCCGAAAAACATGAATTTTACTGATTTGAGCGAAAGTAAAACTATAATGTTATAGCAGGATTAACAAATTAATATAAAGAACAGAAAAGAAAAAATTTAACTTTCTTAGATTTTTACTTAAAGCCGATTTTCCTTGTAAATTGTATGTCAACTGCGGAAGCACTGTACCGCTTAAGCCGCAAACCATCGATTTTACTGATTTGCTCTAAAGTCAAACTTTCATATAATTTCAGGATTAACAAATTAATATAACCGAAAAATTTGCACTTTCTTAGATTTAGACTTAAAGTCGATTTTCTTGTAAATTGTATGTTAATTACTTGAGCGCTGTAGAGCTTAGGCCGAAGAACATCAATTTTACTGATTTGCGCTTAAAGCAAACTTTCATTTTATTTTAGGATTAACAATTGTACGTTAATTACTTGATCGCTGTACCGCTTAAGCCGAAATGTTATTTCAGGATTAACAAATTAATATAACCGAAAAAATTGCACTTTCTTAGGTTTAAAATATAAGTCCATTTTCTTGTAAATTGTATGTCAACTGCGGTAGCACTGTACTGCTTAAGCCGCAAAACATCGATTTTACTGATTTGATCTAAAGTCAAACTTTCATTTAATTTCAGGATTAACAAATTAATATAACCGAAAAAATTGCACTTTCTTAGATTAGACTTAAAGCCGATTTTCTTGTAAATTGTATGTCAGTTGCGTGAGCACTGTACCGCTTAAGCCGAAAAACATCAATTTTACTGGTTTGAGCGAAAGTCAAATTATATTGTTATTGCAGAATTGACATATTCATATAACCGAAAAAATTGCACTTTCTTAGATTTAGACTTAAAGTCAATTTTCTTTTAAATTGTATGTCAATTGCGTGAGCACTGTACCGCTTAAGCCGAAAAACATCAATTTTACTGGTTTGAGCGAAAGTCAAATTATATTGTTATTGCAGAATTCACATATTCATATAACCGAAAAAATTGCACTTTCTTAGTTTTAGACTTAAAGTCAATTTTCTTTTAAATTGTATGTCAATTGCGTGAGCACTGTACCGCTTAAGCCGAAAAACATCAATTTTACTGGTTTGAGCGAAAGTCAAATTATATTGTTATTGCAGAATTCACATATTCATATAACCGAAAAAATTGCACTTTCTTAAATTTAAACTTAAAGCCGATTTTCTTGTAAATTGTATGTCAATTGCGGTAGCACTGTACTGCTTAAGCCGCAAAACATCGATTTTACTGATTTGATCTAAAGTCAAACTTTCATATAATTTCAGGATTAACAAATTAATATAACCGAAAAAATTGCACTTTCTTAGATTAGACTTAAAGCCGATTTTCTTGTAAATTGTATGTCAGTTGCGTGAGCATTGTACCGCTTAAGCCGAAAAACATGATTTTTACTGATTTGAGCGAAAGTCAAATTATATTGTTATTGCAGGATTAACAAATTAATATTAACGAAAAAGTTGCACTTTCTTAGGTTTAGACTTAAAGTCGATTTTCTTGTAAATTGTATGTCAGTTGCGTGAGCACTGTACCGCTTAAGCCGAAAAACATGATTTTTACTGATTTGAGCGAAAGTCAAATTATATTGTTATTGCAGAATTGACATATTCATATAACCGAAAAAATTGCACTTTCTTAGGTTTAGACTTAAAGTCGATTTTTTTGTAAATTGTATGTCAATTGCGGTAGCACTGTACTGCTTAAGCCGCAAAACATCGATTTTACTGATTTGATCTAAAGTCAAACTTTCATATAATTTCAGGATTAACAAATTAACATAACCGAAAAAATTGCACTTTCTTAGATTAGACTTGAAGCCGATTTTCTTGTAAATTGTATGTCAGTTGCGTGAGCACTGTACCGCTTAAGCCGAAAAACATGATTTTTACTGATTTGAGCGAAAGTCAAATTATATTGTTATTGCAGAATTGACATATTCATATAACCGAAAAAATTGCACTTTCTTAGGTTTAGACTTAAAGTCGATTTTTTTGTAAATTGTATGTCAATTGCGGTAGCACTGTACTGCTTAAGCCGCAAAACATCGATTTTACTGATTTGATCTAAAGTCAAACTTTCATATAATTTCAGGATTAACAAATTAATGTAACCGAAAAAATTGCACTTTCTTAGATTAGACTTAAAGCCGATTTTCTTGTAAATTGTATGTCAGTTGCGTGAGCATTGTACCGCTTAAGCCGAAAAACATGATTTTTACTGATTTGAGCGAAAGGCAAATTATATTGTTATTGCAGGATTAACAAATTAATATTAACGAAAAAGTTGCACTTTCTTAGGTTTAGACTTAAAGTCGATTTTCTTGTAAATTGTATGTCAAATTCGGTAGCACTGTACTGCTTAAGCCGCAAACCATCGATTTTACTGATTTGCTCTAAAGTCAAACTTTCATATAATTTCAGGATTAACAAATTAATATAACCGAAAAAATTGCACTTTCTTAGATTTAGACTTAAAGTCGATTTTCTTGTAAATTGTATGTCAATTGCATGAGCACTGTACCGCTTAAGCCGAAAAACATCAATTTTACTGGTTTGAGCGAAAGTCAAATTATATTGTTATTGCAGAATTGACATATTCATATAACCGAAAAAATTGCACTTTCTTAGGTTTAGACTTAAAGTCGATTTTTTTGTAAATTGTATGTCAATTGCGGTAGCACTGTACTGCTTAAGCCGCAAAACATCGATTTTACTGATTTGATCTAAAGTCAAACTTTCATATAATTTCAGGATTAACAAATTAATATAACCGAAAAAATTGCACTTTCTTAGATTAGACTTAAAGCCGATTTTCTTGTAAATTGTATGTCAGTTGCGTGAGCATTGTACCGCTTAAGCCGAAAAACATGATTTTTACTGATTTGAGCGAAAGTCAAATTATATTGTTATTGCAGGATTAACAAATTAATATTAACGAAAAAGTTGCACTTTCTTAGGTTTAGACTTAAAGTCGATTTTCTTGTAAATTGTATGTCAAATTCGGTAGCACTGTACTGCTTAAGCCGCAATCCATCGATTTTACTGATTTGCTCTAAAGTCAAACTTTCATATAATTTCAGGATTAACAAATTAATATAACCGAAAAAATTGCACTTTCTTAGATTTAGACTTAAAGTCGATTTTCTTGTAAATTGTATGTTAATTACTTGATCGCTGTACCGCCTAAGCCGAAATGTTATTGCAGGATTAACAAATTAATATTAACGAAAAAGTTGCACTTTCTTAGGTTTAGACTTAAAGTCGATTTTCTTGTAAATTGTATGTCAACTGCGGTAGCACTGTACTGCTTAAGCCGCAAAACATCGATTTTACTGATTTGATCTAAAGTCAAACTTTCATATAATTTCAGGATTAACAAATTAATATAACCAGAAAAATTGCACTTTCTTTGATTTAGACTTAAAGCCGATTTTCTTGTATATTGTATATCAGTTGCGTGAGCACTGTACTGCCTAAGCCGAAAAACATCAATTTTACTGGTTTGAGCGAAAGTCAAATTATATTGTTATTGCAGAATTGACATATTCATATAACCGAAAAAATTGCACTTTCTTAGATTTAGATTTAAAGCCGATTTTCTTGTATATTGTATATCAGTTGCGTGAGCACTGTACCGCTTAAGCCGAAAAACATGAATTTTACTGATTTGAGCTAAAGTCAAATTATATTGTTATTGCAGGATTAACAAATTAATATTACCGAAAAAGTTGCACTTTCTTAGGTTTAGACTTAAAGTCGATTTTCTTGTAAATTGTATGTCAATTGCGGTAGCACTGTACTGCTTAAGCCGCAAAACATCGATTTTACTGATTTGATCTAAAGTCAAACTTTCATATAATTTCAGGATTAACAAATTAATATAACCGAAAAAATTGCACTTTCTTAGATTTAGACTTAAAGTCGATTTTCTTGTAAATTGTATGTCAATTGCATGAGCACTGTACCGCTTAAGCCGAAAAACATCAATTTTACTGGTTTGAGCGAAAGTCAAATTATATTGTTATTGCAGAATTGACATATTCATATAACCGAAAAAATTGCACTTTCTTAGGTTTAGACTTAAAGTCGATTTTTTTGCAAATTGTATGTCAATTGCGGTAGCACTGTACTGCTTAAGCCGCAAAACATCGATTTTACTGATTTGATCTAAAGTCAAACTTTCATATAATTTCAGGATTAACAAATTAATATAACCGAAAAAATTGCACTTTCTTAGATTAGACTTAACCCGATTTTCTTGTAAATTGTATGTCAGTTGCGTGAGCACTGTACCGCTTAAGCCGAAAAACATGATTTTTACTGATTTGCGCGAAAGTCAAATTATATTGTTATTGCAGGATTAACAAATTAATATTAACGAAAAAGTTGCACTTTCTTAGGTTTAGACTTAAAGTCGATTTTCTTGTTAATTGTATGTCAAATTCGGTAGCACTGTACTGCTTAAGCCGCAAACCATCGATTTTACTGATTTGCTCTAAAGCCAAACTTTCATATTATTTCAGGATTAACAAATTAATATTACCGAAAAATTTGCACTTTCTTAGATTTAGAATTAAAGCCGATTTTCTTGTAAATTGTATGTCAGTTGCGTGGGCACTGTACTGCTTAAGCCGAAAAAGATCAATTTTACTGATTTGAGCGAAAGTTAAATTATATTGTTATTGCAGAATTGACATATTCATATAACCGAAAAAATTGCACTTTCTTAGTTTCAGACTTAAAGTCGATTTTCTTGTAAACTGTATGCCAATTGCGTGAGCACTGTACTGCTTTAGCCGAAAAACATGAATTTTACTGATTTGAGCGAAAGTTAAATTATATTGTTATTGCAGAATTGACATATTCATATAACCGAAAAAATTGCACTGTGTTACTTTCTTAGATTTAGACTTAAAGCCGATTTTCTTGTAAATTGTATGTCAGTTGCGTGAGCACTGTACCGCTTAAGCCGAAAAACATGAATTTTACTGATTTTAGCGAAAGTCAAATTATATTTTTGTTGCAGAATTGATATATTCTTATAATCGAAAAAAATTGCACTTTCTTGGTTTAGACTTAAAGAAGATTTTCTTGTAAATTGTATGTCAATTGCGTGAGCACTGTACCGCTTAAGCCGAAAAACATGAATTTTACTGATTTCAGCGAAAGTAAAACTATAATGTTATGGCAGGATTAACAAATTAATATAAAGAACAGAAAAGAAAAAATTTAACTTTCTTAGATTTTTACTTAAAGCCGATTTTCCTTGTAAATTGTATGTCAACTGCGGAAGCACTGTACCGCTTAAGCCGCAAACCATCGATTTTACTGATTTGCTCTAAAGTCAAACTTTCATATAATTTCAGGATTAACAAATTAATATAACCGAAAAATTTGCACTTTCTTAGATTTAGACTTAAAGTCGATTTTCTTGTAAATTGTATGTTAATTACTTGAGCGCTGTAGAGCTTAGGCCGAAGAACATCAATTTTACTGATTTGCGCTTAAAGCAAACTTTCATTTTATTTTAGGGTTAACAATTGTACGTTAATTACTTGATCGCTAAACCGCTTAAGCCGAAATGTTATTTCAGGATTAACAAATTAATATAACCGAAAAAATTGCACTTTCTTAGGTTTAAAATATAAGTCCATTTTCTTGTAAATTGTATGTCAACTGCGGTAGCACTGTACTGCTTAAGCCGCAAAACATCGATTTTACTGATTTGATCTAAAGTCAAACTTTCATATAATTTCAGGATTAACAAATTAATATAACCGAAAAAATTGCACTTTCTTAGATTTAGACTTAAAGTCGATTTTCTTGTAAATTGTATGTCAATTGCATGAGCACTGTACCGCTTAAGCCGAAAAACATCAATTTTACTGGTTTGAGCGAAAGTCAAATTATATTGTTATTGCAGAATTGACATATTCATATAACCGAAAGAATTGCACTTTCTTAGGTTTAGACTTAAAGTCGATTTTTTTGTAAATTGTATGTCAATTGCGGTAGCACTGTACTGCTTAAGCCGCAAAACATCGATTTTACTGATTTGATCTAAAGTCAAACTTTCATATAATTTCAGGATTAACAAATTAATATAACCGAAAAAATTGCACTTTCTTAGATTAGACTTAAAGCCGATTTTCTTGTAAATTGTATGTCAGTTGCGTGAGCACTGTACCGCTTAAGCCGAAAAACATGATTTTTACTGATTTGAGCGAAAGTCAAATTATATTGTTATTGCAGGATTAACAAATTAATATTAACGAAAAAGTTGCACTTTCTTAGGTTTAGACTTAAAGTCGATTTTCTTGTAAATTGTATGTCAAATTCGGTAGCACTGTACTGCTTAAGCCGCAAACCATCGATTTTACTGATTTGCTCTAAAGCCAAACTTTCATATTATTTCAGGATTAACAAATTAATATTACCGAAAAATTTGCACTTTCTTAGATTTAGAATTAAAGCCGATTTTCTTGTAAATTGTATGTCAGTTGCGTGGGCACTGTACTGCTTAAGCCGAAAAAGATCAATTTTACTGGTTTGAGCGAAAGTCAAATTAAATATGTTATTGCAGAATTGACATATTCATATAACCGAAAAAATTGCACTTTCTTAGTTTCAGACTTAAAGTCGATTTTCTTGTAAACTGTATGCCAATTGCGTGAGCACTGTACTGCTTTAGCCGAAAAACATGAATTTTACTGATTTGAGCGAAAGTTAAATTATATTGTTATTGCAGAATTGACATATTCATATAACCGAAAAAATTGCACTATGTTACTTTCTTAGATTTAGACTTAAAGCCGATTTTCTTGTAAATTGTATGTTAATTACTTGAGCGCTGTAGAGCTTAGGCCGAAGAACATCAATTTTACTGATTTGCGCTTAAAGCAAACTTTCATTTTATTTTAGGATTAACAATTGTACGTTAATTACTTGATCGCTGTACCGCTTAAGCCGAAATGTTATTTCAGGATTAACAAATTAATATAACCGAATTGCACTTTCTTAGGTTTAAAATATAAGTCCATTTTCTTGTAAATTGTATGTCAACTGCGGAAGCACTGTACCGCTTAAGCCGCAAACCATCGATTTTACTGATTTGCTCTAAAGTCAAACTTTCATATAATTTCAGGATTAACAAATTAATATAACCGAAAAATTTGCACTTTCTTAGATTTAGACTTAAAGTCGATTTTCTTGTAAATTGTATGTTAATTACTTGAGCGCTGTAGAGCTTAGGCCGAAGAACATCAATTTTACTGATTTGCGCTTAAAGCAAACTTTCATTTTATTTTAGGATTAACAATTGTACGTTAATTACTTGATCGCTGTACCGCTTAAGCCGAAATGTTATTTCAGGATTAACAAATTAATATAACCGAATTGCACTTTCTTAGGTTTAAAATATAAGTCCATTTTCTTGTAAATTGTATGTCAACTGCGGTAGCACTGTACTGCTTAAGCCGCAAAACATCGATTTTACTGATTTGATCTAAAGTCAAACTTTCATATAATTTCAGGATTAACAAATTAATATAACCGAAAAAATTGCACTTTCTTAGATTAGATTTAAAGCCGATTTTCTTGTAAATTGTATATCAGTTGCGTGAGCATTGTACTGCTTAAGCCGAAAAACATCAATTTTACTGGTTTGAGCGAAAGTCAAATTTTATTGTTATTGCAGGATTAACAAATTAATATTACCGAAAAAGTTGCACTTTCTTAGGTTTAGACTCAAAATCGATTTTCTTGTAAATTGTAAGTCAATTGCGGTGGCACTGTACTGCTTAAGCCGAAAAACATGAATTTTACTGATTTGAGCGAAAGTCAAATTATATTGTTATTGCAGGATTAACAAATTAATATTACCGAAAAAATTTTACTTTCTTAGGTTTAAACTCAAAATCGATTTTCTTGTAAATTGTATGTCAATTGCGGTAGCACTGTACTGCTTAAGCCTAAAACCATCGATTTTACTGATTTGCTCTAAAGTCAAACTTTCATATAATTTCAGGATTAACAAATTAATATAACCGAAAAATTTGCACTTTCTTAGATTTAGACTTAAAGCCGATTTTCTTGTAAATTGTATGTCAGTTGCATAAAGCACTGTACTGCTTAAGCCGCAAAACATCAGTTATACTGATTTGAGTGAAAGTCAAATTATATTGTTATTGCAGAATTGACATATTCATATAACCGAAAAAATTGCGCTTTCTTAGTTTTAGACTTAAAGTCGATTTTCTTGTAAATTGTATGTCAATTGCGTGAACACTGTACCGCATAAGCCAAAAACATGAATTTTACTGATTTTAGCGAAAGTCAAAATATGTTGTTGTTGCAGAATTGACATATTCATATAACCGAAAAAATTGCACTAGATCCTAGATTTAGACTTAAAATCGATTTCCTTGTAAATTGTATGTCAGTTGCGTGAGCACTGTACTGCTTAAGCCGAAAAACATCAATTTTACTGCTTTGAGCGAAAGTCAAATTTTGTTGTTATTGCAGGATTAACAAATTAATATTACCGAAAAAGTTGCACTTTCTTAGGTTTAGACTCAAAATCGATTTTCTTGTAAATTGTATGTCAATTGCGGTGGCACTGTACTGCTTAAGCCGAAAAACATGAATTTTACTGATTTGAGCGAAAGTCAAATTATATTGTTATTGCAGGATTAACAAATTAATATTACCGAAAAAATTTTACTTTCTTAGGTTTAGACTCAAAATCGATTTTCTTGTAAATTGTATGTCAATTGCGGTAGCACTGTACTGCTTAAGCCTAAAACCATCGATTTTACTGATTTGCTCTAAAGTCAAACTTTCATATAATTTCAGGATTAACAAATTAATATAACCGAAAAACTTGCACTTTCTTAGATTTAGACTTAAAGCCGATTTTCTTGTAAATTGTATGTCAGTTGCGTAAAGCACTGTACTGCTTAAGCCGCAAAACATCAATTTTACTGATTTGAGTGAAAGTCAAATAATATTGTTATTGCAGAATTGACATATTCATATAACCGAAAAAATTGCGCTTTCTTAGTTTTAGACTCAAAATCGATTTTCTTGTAAATTGTATGTCAATTGCGGTAGCACTGTACTGATTAAGCCTAAAAGCATCGATTTTACTGATTTGCTCTAAAGTCAAACTTTCATATAATTTCAGGATTAACAAATTAATATAACCGAAAAATTTGCACTTTCTTAGATTTAGACTTAAAGCCGATTTTCTTGTAAATTGTATGTCAGTTGCGTGAGCACTGTACCGCTTAAGCCGCAAAACATCAATTTTACTGATTTGAGTGAAAGTCAAATTATATTGTTATTGCAGGATTAACAAATTAATATTAACGAAAAAGTTGCACTTTCTTAGGTTTAGACTTAAAGTCGATTTTCTTGTAAATTGTATGTCAAATTCGGTAGCACTGTACTGCTTAAGCCGCAAACCATCGATTTTACTGATTTGCTCTAAAGCCAAACTTTCATATTATTTCAGGATTAACAAATTAATATTACCGAAAAATTTGCACTTTCTTAGATTTAGAATTAAAGCCGATTTTCTTGTAAATTGTATGTCAGTTGCGTGGGCACTGTACTGCTTAAGCCGAAAAAGATCAATTTTACTGGTCTGAGCGAAAGTCAAATTATATTGTTATTGCAGAATTGACATATTCATATAACCGAAAAAATTGCACTTTCTTAGTTTCAGACTTAAAGTCGATTTTCTTGTAAACTGTATGCCAATTGCGTGAGCACTGTACTGCTTTAGCCGAAAAACATGAATTTTACTGATTTGAGCGAAAGTTAAATTATATTGTTATTGCAGAATTGACATATTCATATAACCGAAAAAATTGCACTATGTTACTTTCTTAGATTTAGACTTAAAGCCGATTTTCTTGTAAATTGTATGTCAGTTGCGTGAGCACTGTACCGCTTAAGCCGAAAAACATGAATTTTACCGATTTTAGCGAAAGTCAAATTATATTGTTGTTGCAGAATTGATATATTCTTATAACCGAAAAAAATTGCACTTTCTTAGGTTTAGACTTAAAGAAGATTTTCTTGTAAATTGTATGTCAATTGCGTGAGCACTGTACCGCTTAAGCCGAAAAACATGAATTTTACTGATTTGAGCGAAAGTAAAACTATAATGTTATGGCAGGATTAACAAATTAATATAAAGAACAGAAAAGAAAAAATTTAACTTTCTTAGATTTTTACTTAAAGCCGATTTTCCTTGTAAATTGTATGTCAACTGCGGAAGCACTGTACCGCTTAAGCCGCAAACCATCGATTTTACTGATTTGCTCTAAAGTCAAACTTTCATATAATTTCAGGATTAACAAATTAATATAACCGAAAAATTTGCACTTTCTTAGATTTAGACTTAAAGTCGATTTTCTTGTAAATTGTATGTTAATTACTTGAGCGCTGTAGAGCTTAGGCCGAAGAACATCAATTTTACTGATTTGCGCTTAAAGCAAACTTTCATTTTATTTTAGGATTAACAATTGTACGTTAATTACTTGATCGCTGTACCGCTTAAGCCGAAATGTTATTTCAGGATTAACAAATTAATATAACCGAAAAAATTGCACTTTCTTAGGTTTAAAATATAAGTCCATTTTCTTGTAAATTGTATGTCAACTGCGGTAGCACTGTACTGCTTAAGCCGCAAAACATCGATTTTACTGATTTGATCTAAAGTCAAACTTTCATATAATTTCAGGATTAACAAATTAATATAACCGAAAAAATTGCACTTTCTTAGATTAGACTTAAAGCCGATTTTCTTGTAAATTGTATATCAGTTGCGTGAGCATTGTACTGCTTAAGCCGAAAAACATCAATTTTACTGGTTTGAGCGAAAGTCAAATTTTATTGTTATTGCAGGATTAACAAATTAATATTACCGAAAAAGTTGCACTTTCTTAGGTTTAGACTCAAAATCGATTTTCTTGTAAATTGTATGTCAATTGCGGTGGCACTGTACTGCTTAAGCCGAAAAACATGAATTTTACTGATTTGAGCGAAAGTCAAATTATATTGTTATTGCAGGATTAACAAATTAATATTACCGAAAAAATTTTACTTTCTTAGGTTTAAACTCAAAATCGATTTTCTTGTAAATTGTATGTCAATTGCGGTAGCACTGTACCGCATAAGCCAAAAACATGAATTTTACTGATTTTAGCGAAAGTCAAAATATGTTGTTGTTGCAGAATTGACATATTCATATAACCGAAAAAATTGCACTAGATCCTAGATTTAGACTTAAAATCGATTTCCTTGTAAATTGTATGTCAGTTGCGTGAGCATTGTACTGCTTAAGCCGAAAAACATCAATTTTACTGGTTTGAGCGAAAGTCAAATTTTATTGTTATTGCAGGATTAACAAATTAATATTACCGAAAAAGTTGCACTTTCTTAGGTTTAGACTCAAAATCGATTTTCTTGTAAATTGTAAGTCAATTGCGGTGGCACTGTACTGCTTAAGCCGAAAAACATGAATTTTACTGATTTGAGCGAAAGTCAAATTATATTGTTATTGCAGGATTAACAAATTAATATTACCGAAAAAATTTTACTTTCTTAGGTTTAAACTCAAAATCGATTTTCTTGTAAATTGTATGTCAATTGCGGTAGCACTGTACTGCTTAAGCCTAAAACCATCGATTTTACTGATTTGCTCTAAAGTCAAACTTTCATATAATTTCAGGATTAACAAATTAATATAACCGAAAAATTTGCACTTTCTTAGATTTAGACTTAAAGCCGATTTTCTTGTAAATTGTATGTCAGTTGCATAAAGCACTGTACTGCTTAAGCCGCAAAACATCAGTTATACTGATTTGAGTGAAAGTCAAATTATATTGTTATTGCAGAATTGACATATTCATATAACCGAAAAAATTGCGCTTTCTTAGTTTTAGACTTAAAGTCGATTTTCTTGTAAATTGTATGTCAATTGCGTGAACACTGTACCGCATAAGCCAAAAACATGAATTTTACTGATTTTAGCGAAAGTCAAAATATGTTGTTGTTGCAGAATTGACATATTCATATAACCGAAAAAATTGCACTAGATCCTAGATTTAGACTTAAAATCGATTTCCTTGTAAATTGTATGTCAGTTGCGTGAGCACTGTACTGCTTAAGCCGAAAAACATCAATTTTACTGCTTTGAGCGAAAGTCAAATTTTGTTGTTATTGCAGGATTAACAAATTAATATTACCGAAAAAGTTGCACTTTCTTAGGTTTAGACTCAAAATCGATTTTCTTGTAAATTGTATGTCAATTGCGGTGGCACTGTACTGCTTAAGCCGAAAAACATGAATTTTACTGATTTGAGCGAAAGTCAAATTATATTGTTATTGCAGGATTAACAAATTAATATTACCGAAAAAATTTTACTTTCTTAGGTTTAGACTCAAAATCGATTTTCTTGTAAATTGTATGTCAATTGCGGTAGCACTGTACTGCTTAAGCCTAAAACCATCGATTTTACTGATTTGCTCTAAAGTCAAACTTTCATATAATTTCAGGATTAACAAATTAATATAACCGAAAAACTTGCACTTTCTTAGATTTAGACTTAAAGCCGATTTTCTTGTAAATTGTATGTCAGTTGCGTAAAGCACTGTACTGCTTAAGCCGCAAAACATCAATTTTACTGATTTGAGTGAAAGTCAAATAATATTGTTATTGCAGAATTGACATATTCATATAACCGAAAAAATTGCGCTTTCTTAGTTTTAGACTCAAAATCGATTTTCTTGTAAATTGTATGTCAATTGCGGTAGCACTGTACTGATTAAGCCTAAAAGCATCGATTTTACTGATTTGCTCTAAAGTCAAACTTTCATATAATTTCAGGATTAACAAATTAATATAACCGAAAAATTTGCACTTTCTTAGATTTAGACTTAAAGCCGATTTTCTTGTAAATTGTATGTCAGTTGCGTGAGCACTGTACCGCTTAAGCCGCAAAACATCAATTTTACTGATTTGAGTGAAAGTCAAATTATATTGTTATTGCAGGATTAACAAATTAATATTAACGAAAAAGTTGCACTTTCTTAGGTTTAGACTTAAAGTCGATTTTCTTGTAAATTGTATGTCAAATTCGGTAGCACTGTACTGCTTAAGCCGCAAACCATCGATTTTACTGATTTGCTCTAAAGCCAAACTTTCATATTATTTCAGGATTAACAAATTAATATTACCGAAAAATTTGCACTTTCTTAGATTTAGAATTAAAGCCGATTTTCTTGTAAATTGTATGTCAGTTGCGTGGGCACTGTACTGCTTAAGCCGAAAAAGATCAATTTTACTGGTTTGAGCGAAAGTCAAATTATATTGTTATTGCAGAATTGACATATTCATATAACCGAAAAAATTGCACTTTCTTAGTTTCAGACTTAAAGTCGATTTTCTTGTAAACTGTATGCCAATTGCGTGAGCACTGTACTGCTTTAGCCGAAAAACATGAATTTTACTGATTTGAGCGAAAGTTAAATTATATTGTTATTGCAGAATTGACATATTCATATAACCGAAAAAATTGCACTATGTTACTTTCTTAGATTTAGACTTAAAGCCGATTTTCTTGTAAATTGTATGTCAGTTGCGTGAGCACTGTACCGCTTAAGCCGAAAAACATGAATTTTACCGATTTTAGCGAAAGTCAAATTATATTGTTGTTGCAGAATTGATATATTCTTATAACCGAAAAAAATTGCACTTTCTTAGGTTTAGACTTAAAGAAGATTTTCTTGTAAATTGTATGTCAATTATGTGAGCACTGTACCGCTTAAGCCGAAAAACATGAATTTTACTGATTTGAGCGAAAGTAAAACTATAATGTTATGGCAGGATTAACAAATTAATATAAAGAACAGAAAAGAAAAAATTTAACTTTCTTAGATTTTTACTTAAAGCCGATTTTCCTTGTAAATTGTATGTCAACTGCGGAAGCACTGTACCGCTTAAGCCGCAAACCATCGATTTTACTGATTTGCTCTAAAGTCAAACTTTCATATAATTTCAGGATTAACAAATTAATATAACCGAAAAATTTGCACTTTCTTAGATTTAGACTTAAAGTCGATTTTCTTGTAAATTGTATGTTAATTACTTGAGCGCTGTAGAGCTTAGGCCGAAGAACATCAATTTTACTGATTTGCGCTTAAAGCAAACTTTCATTTTATTTTAGGATTAACAATTGTACGTTAATTACTTGATCGCTGTACCGCTTAAGCCGAAATGTTATTTCAGGATTAACAAATTAATATAACCGAAAAAATTGCACTTTCTTAGGTTTAAAATATAAGTCCATTTTCTTGTAAATTGTATGTCAACTGCGGTAGCACTGTACTGCTTAAGCCGCAAAACATCGATTTTACTGATTTGATCTAAAGTCAAACTTTCATATAATTTCAGGATTAACAAATTAATATAACCGAAAAAATTGCACTTTCTTAGATTAGACTTAAAGCCGATTTTCTTGTAAATTGTATATCAGTTGCGTGAGCATTGTACTGCTTAAGCCGAAAAACATCAATTTTACTGGTTTGAGCGAAAGTCAAATTTTATTGTTATTGCAGGATTAACAAATTAATATTACCGAAAAAGTTGCACTTTCTTAGGTTTAGACTCAAAATCGATTTTCTTGTAAATTGTATGTCAATTGCGGTGGCACTGTACTGCTTAAGCCGAAAAACATGAATTTTACTGATTTGAGCGAAAGTCAAATTATATTGTTATTGCAGGATTAACAAATTAATATTACCGAAAAAATTTTACTTTCTTAGGTTTAAACTCAAAATCGATTTTCTTGTAAATTGTATGTCAATTGCGGTAGCACTGTACTGCTTAAGCCTAAAACCATCGATTTTACTGATTTGCTCTAAAGTCAAACTTTCATATAATTTCAGGATTAACAAATTAATATAACCGAAAAATTTGCACTTTCTTAGATTTAGACTTAAAGCCGATTTTCTTGTAAATTGTATGTCAGTTGCATAAAGCACTGTACTGCTTAAGCCGCAAAACATCAATTATACTGATTTGAGTGAAAGTCAAATTATATTGTTATTGCAGAATTGACATATTCATATAACCGAAAAAATTGCGCTTTCTTAGTTTTAGACTTAAAGTCGATTTTCTTGTAAATTGTATGTCAATTGCGTGAGCACTGTACCGCATAAGCCAAAAACATGAATTTTACTGATTTTAGCGAAAGTCAAAATATGTTGTTGTTGCAGAATTGACATATTCATATAACCGAAAAAATTGCACTAGATCCTAGATTTAGACTTAAAATCGATTTCCTTGTAAATTGTATGTCAGTTGCGTGAGCACTGTACTGCTTAAGCCGAAAAACATCAATTTTACTGCTTTGAGCGAAAGTCAAATTATATTGTTATTGCAGGATTAACAAATTAATATTACCGAAAAAATTTTACTTTCTTAGGTTTAGACTCAAAATCGATTTTCTTGTAAATTGTATGTCAATTGCGGTAGCACTGTACTGCTTAAGCCTAAAACCATCGATTTTACTGATTTGCTCTAAAGTCAAACTTTCATATAATTTCAGGATTAACAAATTAATATAACCGAAAAATTTGCACTTTCTTAGATTTAGACTTAAAGCCGATTTTCTTGTAAATTGTATGTCAGTTGCGTAAAGCACTGTACTGCTTAAGCCGCAAAACATCAATTTTACTGATTTGAGTGAAAGTCAAATAATATTGTTGTTGCAGAATTGACATATTCATATAACCGAAAAAATTGCGCTTTCTTAGTTTTAGACTCAAAATCGATTTTCTTGTAAATTGTATGTCAATTGCGGTAGCACTGTACTGATTAAGCCTAAAAGCATCGATTTTACTGATTTGCTCTAAAGTCAAACTTTCATATAATTTCAGGATTAACAAATTAATATAACCGAAAAATTTGCACTTTCTTAGATTTAGACTTAAAGCCGATTTTCTTGTAAATTGTATGTCAGTTGCGTGAGCACTGTACCGCTTAAGCCGCAAAACATCAATTTTACTGATTTGAGCGAAAGTCAAATTATATTGTTATTGCAGATTTGACAAATTAATATAACCGAAAAATTTGCACTTTCTTAGATTTAGACTTAAAGTCGATTTTCTTGTAAATTGTATGTTAATGACTTGAGCGCTGTAGAGCTTAGGCCGAAGAACATCAATTTTACTGATTTGCGCTTAAAGCAAACTTTCATTTTATTTTAGGATTAACAAATTAATATAACCGAAAAAATTGCACTTTCTTAGGTTTAGACTTAAAGAAGATTTTCTTGTAAATTGTATGTCAATTGCGTGAGCACTGTACCGCTTAAGCCGAAAAACATCAATTTTACTGGTTTGAGCGAAAGTCAAATTATATTGTTATTGCAGATTTGACAAATTAATATAACCGAAAAATAAAAAATAAAGTCGATTTTCTTGTAAATTGTATGTTAATTACTTGAGCGCTGTAGAGCTTAGGCCGAAGAACATCAATTTTACTGATTTGCGCTTAAAGCAAACTTTCATTTTATTTTAGGATTAACAATTGTACGTTAATTACTTGATCGCTGTACCGCTTAAGCCGAAATGTTATTTCAGGATTAACAAATTAATATAACCGAAAAAATTGCACTTTCTTAGGTTTAAAATATAAGTCCATTTTCTTGTAAATTGTATGTCAACTGCGGTAGCACTGTACTGCTTAAGCCGCAAAACATCGATTTTACTGATTTGATCTAAAGTCAAACTTTCATATAATTTCAGGATTAACAAATTAATATAACCGAAAAAATTGCACTTTCTTAGGTTTAGACTTAAAGAAGATTTTCTTGTAAATTGTATGTCAATTGCGTGAGCACTGTACCGCTTAAGCCGAAAAACATCAATTTTACTGGTTTGAGCGAAAGTCAAATTATATTGTTATTGCAGATTTGACATATTCATATAACCGAAAGAATTGCACTTTCTTAGGTTTAGACTTAAAGTCGATTTTCTTGTAAATTGTATGTCAAATTCGGTAGCACTGTACTGCTTAAGCCGCAAACCATCGATTTTACTGATTTGCTCTAAAGCCAAACTTTCATATTATTTCAGGATTAACAAATTAATATTACCGAAAAATTTGCACTTTCTTAGATTTAGAATTAAAGCCGATTTTCTTGTAAATTGTATGTCAGTTGCGTGGGCACTGTACTGCTTAAGCCGAAAAAGATCAATTTTACTGGTTTGAGCGAAAGTCAAATTATATTGTTATTGCAGAATTGACATATTCATATAACCGAAAAAATTGCACTTTCTTAGTTTCAGACTTAAAGTCGATTTTCTTGTAAACTGTATGCCAATTGCGTGAGCACTGTACTGCTTTAGCCGAAAAACATGAATTTTACTGATTTGAGCGAAAGTTAAATTATATTGTTATTGCAGAATTGACATATTCATATAACCGAAAAAATTGCACTTTCTTAGGTTTAGACTTAAAGTCGATTTTTTTGTAAATTGTATGTCAATTGCGGTAGCACTGTACTGCTTAAGCCGCAAAACATCGATTTTACTGATTTGCTCTAAAGTCAAACTTTCATATAATTTCAGGATTAAAAAATTAATATAACCGAAAAATTTGCACTTTCTTAGATTTAGACTTATAGCCGATTTTCTTGTATATTGTATATCAGTTGCGTGAGCACTGTACTGCCTAAGCCGAAAAACATCAATTTTACTGGTTTGAGCGAAAGTCAAATTATATTGTTATTGCAGAATTGACATATTCATATAACCGAAAAAATTGCACTTTCTTAGTTTTAGACTTAAAGTCAATTTTCTTTTAAATTGTATGTCAATTGCATGAGCACTGTACCGCTTAAGCCGAAAAACATCAATTTTACTGGTTTGAGCGAAAGTCAAATTATATTGTTATTGCAGAATTGACATATTCATATAACCGAAAAAATTGCACTTTCTTAGGTTTAGACTTAAAGTCGATTTTTTTGTAAATTGTATGTCAATTGCGGTAGCACTGTACTGCTTAAGCCGCAAACCATCGATTTTACTGATTTGCTCTAAAGTCAAATTATATTGTTATTGCAGGATTAACAAATTAATATTAACGAAAAAGTTGCACTTTCTTAGGTTTAGACTTAAAGTCGATTTTCTTGTAAATTGTATGTTAATTACTTGATCGCTGTACCGCCTAAGCCGAAATGTTATTCCAGGATTAACAAATTAAAATAACCGAAAAAATTGCAATTTCTTAGGTTTAAAATTTAAGTCCATTTTCTTGTAAATTGTATGTCAATTGCGGTAGCACTGTACTGCTTAAGCCGAAAAACATCAATTTTACTGGTTTGAGCGAAAGTCAAATTATATTGTTATTGCAGGATTAACAAATTAATATTAACGAAAAAGTTGCACTTTCTTAGGTTTAGACTTAAAGTCGATTTTCTTGTAAATTGTATGGCAAATTCGGTAGCACTGTACTGCTTAAGCCGCAAACCATCGATTTTACTGATTTGCTCTAAAGTCAAACTTTCATATAATTTCAGGATTAACAAATTAATATAACCGAAAAAATTGCACTTTCTTAGATTTAGACTTAAAGTCGATTTTCTTGTAAATTGTATGTTAATTACTTGATCGCTGTACCGCCTAAGCCGAAATGTTATTCCAGGATTAACAAATTAAAATAACCGAAAAAATTGCAATTTCTTAGGTTTAAAATTTAAGTCCATTTTCTTGTAAATTGTATGTCAACTGCGGTAGCACTGTACTGCTTAAGCCGCAAAACATCGATTTTACTGATTTGATCTAAAGTCAAACTTTCATATAATTTCAGGATTAACAAATTAATATAACCGAAAAAATTGCACTTTCTTAGATTTAGACTTAAAGTCGATTTTCTTGTAAATTGTATGTCAATTGCATGAGCACTGTACCGCTTAAGCCGAAAAACATCAATTTTACTGGTTCGAGCGAAAGTCAAATTATATTGTTATTGCAGAATTCACATATTCATATAACCGAAAAAATTGCACTTTCTTAAATTTAAACTTAAAGCCGATTTTCTTGTAACTTGTATGTCAGTTGCGTGAGCACTGTACCGCTTAAGCCGAAAAACATGAATTTTACTGATTTGAGCTAAAGTCAAATTATATTGTTATTGCAGGATTAACAAATTAATATAACCGAAAAAATTGCACTTTCTTAGATTAGACTTAAAGCCGATTTTCTTGTAAATTGTATGTCAGTTGCGTGAGCACTGTACCGCTTAAGCCGAAAAACATGATTTTTACTGATTTGAGCGAAAGTCAAATTATATTGTTATTGCAGGATTAACAAATTAATATTAACGAAAAAGTTGCACTTTCTTAGGTTTAGACTTAAAGTCGATTTTCTTGTAAATTGTATGTCAAATTCGGTAGCACTGTACTGCTTAAGCCGCAAACCATCGATTTTACTGATTTGCTCTAAAGACAAACTTTCATATAATTTCAGGATTAACAAATTAATATAACCGAAAAAATTGCACTTTCTTAGATTTAGACTTAAAGTCGATTTTCTTGTAAATTGTATGTCAATTGCATGAGCACTGTACCGCTTAAGCCGAAAAACATCAATTTTACTGGTTTGAGCGAAAGTCAAATTTTATTGTTATTGCAGAATTGACATATTCATATAACCGAAAAAATAGCACTTTCTTAAATTTAAACTTAAAGCCGATTTTCTTGTAAATTGGATGTCAGTTGCGGTAGCACTGTACTGCTTAAGCCGCAAAACATCGATTCTACTGATTTGATCGAAAGTCAAACTTTCATATAATTTCAGGATTAACAAATTAATATAACCGAAAAAATTGCACTTTCTTAGATTTAGACTTAAAGTCGATTTTCTTGTAAATTGTATGTCAATTGCAGGAGCACTGTACCGCTTAAGCCGAAAAACATCAATTTTACTGGTTTGAGCGAAAGTCAAATTATATTGTTATTGCAGAATTGACATATTCATATAACCGAAAAAATTGCACTTTCTTAGGTTTAGACTTAAAGTCGATTTTTTTGTAAATTGTATGTCAATTGCGGTAGCACTGTACTGCTTAAGCCGCAAAACATCGATTTTACTGATTTGATCTAAAGTCAAACTTTCATATAATTTCAGGATTAACAAATTAATATAACCGAAAAAATTGCACTTTCTTAGATTAGACTTAAAGCCGATTTTCTTGTAAATTGTATGTCAGTTGCGTGAGCATTGTACCGCTTAAGCCGAAAAACATGATTTTTACTGATTTGAGCGAAAGTCAAATTATATTGTTATTGCAGGATTAACAAATTAATATTACCGAAAAAATTGTACTTTCTTAGTTTTAGACTTAAAGTCGATTTTCTTGTATATTTTATATCAGTTGCGTGAGCACTGTACTGCCTAAGCCGAAAAACATCAATTTTACTGGTTTGAGCGAAAGTCAAATTATATTGTTATTGCAGAATTGACATATTCATATAACCGAAAAAATTGCACTCTCTTAGGTTTAGACTTAAAGTCGATTTTTTTGTAAATTGTATGTCAATTGCGGTAGCACTGTACTGCTTAAGCCGCAAAACATCGATTTTACTGATTTGATCTAAAGTCAAACTTTCATATAATTTCAGGATTAACAAATTAACATAACCGAAAAAATTGTACTTTCTTAGATTAGACTTAAAGCCGATTTTCTTGTAAATTGTATGTCAGTTGCGTGAGCACTGTACCGCTTAAGCCGAAAAACATGATTTTTACTGATTTGAGCGAAAGTCAAATTATATTGTTATTGCAGGATTAACAAATTAATATTAACGAAAAAGTTGCACTTTCTTAGGTTTAGACTTAAAGTCGATTTTCTTGTAAATTGTATGTAAAATTCGGTAGCACTGTACTGCTTAAGCCGCAAACCATCGATTTTACTGATTTGCTCTAAAGTCAAACTTTCATATAATTTCAGGATTAACAAATTAATATAACCGAAAAAATTGCACTTTCTTAGATTAAGACTTAAAGCCGATTTTCTTGTAAATTGTATGTCAGTTGCGTGAGCACTGTACTGCTTAAGCCGAAAAACATCAATTTTACTGGTTTGAGCGAAAGTCAAATTTTATTGTTATTGCAGGATTAACAAATTAATATTACCGAAAAAGTTGCACTTTCTTAGGTTTAGACTCAAAATCGATTTTCTTGTAAATTGTATGTCAATTGCGGTGGCACTGTACTGCCTAAGCCGAAAAACATCAATTTTACTGGTTTGAGCGAAAGTCAAATTATATTGTTATTGCAGAATTGACATATTCATATAACCGAAAAAATTGCACTTTCTTAGGTTTAGACTTAAAGTCGATTTTTTTGTAAATTGTATGTCAATTGCGGTAGCACTGTACTGCTTAAGCCGCAAAACATCGATTTTACTGATTTGATCTAAAGTCAAACTTTCATATAATTTCAGGATTAACAAATTAACATAACCGAAAAAATTGCACTTTCTTAGATTAGACTTAAAGCCGATTTTCTTGTAAATTGTATGTCAGTTGCGTGAGCACTGTACCGCTTAAGCCGAAAAACATGATTTTTACTGATTTGAGCGAAAGTCAAATTATATTGTTATTGCAGGATTAACAAATTATTATTAACGAAAAAGTTGCACTTTCTTAGGTTTAGACTTAAAGTCGATTTTCTTGTAAATTGTATGTCAAATTCGGTAGCACTGTACTGCTTAAGCCGCAAACCATCGATTTTACTGATTTGCTCTAAAGTCAAACTTTCATATAATTTCAGGATTAACAAATTAATATAACCGAAAAAATTGCACTTTCTTAGATTTAGACTTAAAGTCGATTTTCTTGTAAATTGTATGTCAATTGCATGAGCACTGTACCGCTTAAGCCGAAAAACATCAATTTTACTGGTTTGAGCGAAAGTCAAATTATATTGTTATTGCAGAATTGACATATTCATATAACCGAAAAAATAGCACTTTCTTAAATTTAAACTTAAAGCCGATTTTCTTGTAAATTGTATGTCAGTTGCGGTAGCACTGTACTGCTTAAGCCGCAAAACATCGATTTTACTGATTTGATCTAAAGTCAAACTTTCATATTATTGCAGGATTAACAAATTAATATTAACGAAAAAGTTGCACTTTCTTAGGTTTAGACTTAAAGTCGATTTTCTTGTAAATTGTATGTCAAATTCGGTAGCACTGTACTGCTTAAGCCGCAAACCATCGATTTTACTGATTTGCTCTAAAGTCAAACTTTCATATAATTTCAGGATTAACAAATTAATATAACCGAAAAAATTGCACTTTCTTAGATTTAGACTTAAAGTCGATTTTCTTGTAAATTGTATGTTAATTACTTGATCGCTGTACCGCCTAAGCCGAAATGTTATTCCAGGATTAACAAATTAAAATAACCGAAAAAATTGCAATTTCTTAGGTTTAAAATTTAAGTCCATTTTCTTGTAAATTGTATGTCAACTGCGGTAGCACTGTACTGCTTAAGCCGCAAAACATCGATTTTACTGATTTGATCTAAAGTCAAACTTTCATATAATTTCAGGATTAACAAATTAATATAACCAGAAAAATTGCACTTTCTTAGATTTAGACTTAAAGCCGATTTTCTTGTATATTGTATATCAGTTGCGTGAGCACTGTACTGCCTTAGCCGAAAAACATCAATTTTACTGGTTTGAGCGAAAGTCAAATTATATTGTTATTGCAGAATTGACATATTCATATAACCGAAAAAATTGCACTTTCTTAGATTTAGACTTAAAGCCGATTTTCTTGTATATTGTATATCAGTTGCGTGAGCACTGTACTGCTTAAGCCGAAAAACATCAATTTTACTGGTTTGAGCGAAAGTCAAATTATATTGTTATTGCAGAATTGACATATTCATATAACCGAAAAAATTGCACTTTCTTAGTTTTAGACTTTAAGTCAATTTTTTTTAAATTGTATGTCAATTGCGTGAGCACTGTACCGCTTAAGCCGAAAAACATCAATTTTACTGGTTTGAGCGAAAGTCAAATTATATTGTTATTGCAGAATTCACATATTCATATAACCGAAAAAATTGCACTTTCTTAGTTTTAGACTTAAAGTCAATTTTCTTTTAAATTGTATGTCAATTGCGTGAGCACTGTACCGCTTAAGCCGAAAAACATCAATTTTACTGGTTTGAGCGAAAGTCAAATTATATTGTTATTGCAGAATTCACATATTCATATAACCGAAAAAATTGCACTTTCTTAAATTTAAACTTAAATCCGATTTTCTTGTAAATTGTATGTCAATTGCGGTAGCACTGTACTGCTTAAGCCGCAAAACATCGATTTTACTGATTTGATCTAAAGTCAAACTTTCATATAATTTCAGGATTAACAAATTAATATAACCGAAAAAATTGCACTTTCTTAGATTAGACTTAAAGCCGATTTTCTTGTAAATTGTATGTCAGTTGCGTGAGCATTGTACCGCTTAAGCCGAAAAACATGATTTTTACTGATTTGAGCGAAAGTCAAATTATATTGTTATTGCAGGATTAACATATTAATATTAACGAAAAAGTTGCACTTTCTTAGGTTTAGACTTAAAGTCGATTTTCTTGTAAATTGTATGTCAGTTGCGTGAGCACTGTACCGCTTAAGCCGAAAAACATGATTTTTACTGATTTGAGCGAAAGTCAAATTATATTGTTATTGCAGAATTGACATATTCATATAACCGAAAAAATTGCACTTTCTTAGGTTTAGACTTAAAGTCGATTTTTTTGTAAATTGTATGTCAATTGCGGTAGCACTGTACTGCTTAAGCCGCAAAACATCGATTTTACTGATTTGATCTAAAGTCAAACTTTCATATAATTTCAGGATTAACAAATTAACATAACCGAAAAAATTGCACTTTCTTAGATTAGACTTAAAGCCGATTTTCTTGTAAATTGTATGTCAGTTGCGTGAGCACTGTACCGCTTAAGCCGAAAACCATGATTTTTACTGATTTGAGCGAAAGTCAAATTATATTTTTATTGCAGAATTGACATATTCATATAACCGAAAAAATTGCACTTTCTTAGGTTTAGACTTAAAGTCGATTTTTTTGTAAATTGTATGTCAATTGCGGTAGCACTGTACTGCTTAAGCCGCAAAACATCGATTTTACTGATTTGATCTAAAGTCAAACTTTCATATAATTTCAGGATTAACAAATTAATATAACCGAAAAAATTGCACTTTCTTAGATTAGACTTAAAGCCGATTTTCTTGTAAATTGTATGTCAGTTGCGTGAGCATTGTACCGCTTAAGCCGAAAAACATGATTTTTACTGATTTGAGCGAAAGTCAAATTATATTGTTATTGCAGGATTAACAAATTAATATAACCGAAAAAATTGCACTTTCTTAGATTTAGACTTAAAGTCGATTTTCTTGTAAATTGTATGTCAATTGCATGAGCACTGTACCGCTTAAGCCGAAAAACATCAATTTTACTGGTTTGAGCGAAAGTCAAATTATATTGTTATTGCAGAATTGACATATTCATATAACCGAAAAAATAGCACTTTCTTAAATTTAAACTTAAAGCCGATTTTCTTGTAAATTGTATGTCAGTTGCGGTAGCACTGTACTGCTTAAGCCGCAAAACATCGATTTTACTGATTTGATCTAAAGTCAAACTTTCATATAATTTCAGGATTAACAAATTAATATAACCGAAAAAATTGCACTTTCTTAGATTTAGACTTAAAGTCGATTTTCTTGTAAATTGTATGTCAATTGCAGGAGCACTGTACCGCTTAAGCCGAAAAACATCAATTTTACTGGTTTGAGCGAAAGTCAAATTATATTGTTATTGCAGAATTGACATATTCATATAACCGAAAAAATTGCACTTTCTTAGGTTTAGACTTAAAGTCGATTTTTTTGTAAATTGTATGTCAATTGCGGTAGCACTGTACTGCTTAAGCCGCAAAACATCGATTTTACTGATTTGATCTAAAGTCAAACTTTCATATAATTTCAGGATTAACAAATTAATATAACCGAAAAAATTGCACTTTCTTAGATTAGACTTAAAGCCGATTTTCTTGTAAATTGTATGTCAGTTGCGTGAGCATTGTACCGCTTAAGCCGAAAAACATGATTTTTACTGATTTGAGCGAAAGTCAAATTATATTGTTATTGCAGGATTAACAAATTAATATTAACGAAAAAGTTGCACTTTCTTAGGTTTAGACTTAAAGTCGATTTTCTTGTAAATTGTATGTCAAATTCGGTAGCACTGTACTGCTTAAGCCGCAATTCATCGATTTTACTGATTTGCTCTAAAGTCAAACTTTCATATAATTTTAGGATTAACAAATTAATATAACCGTAAAAATTGCACTTTCTTAGATTTAGACTTAAAGTCGATTTTCTTGTAAATTGTATGTTAATTACTTGATCGCTGTACCGCCTAAGCCGAAATGTTATTCCAGGATTAACAAATTAAAATAACCGAAAAAATTGCAATTTCTTAGGTTTAAAATTTAAGTCCATTTTCTTGTAAATTGTATGTCAACTGCGGTAGCACTGTACTGCTTAAGCCGCAAAACATCGATTTTACTGATTTGATCTAAAGTCAAACTTTCATATAATTTCAGGATTAACAAATTAATATAACCAGAAAAATTGCACTTTCTTAGATTTAGACTTAAAGCCGATTTTCTTGTATATTGTATATCAGTTGCGTGAGCACTGTACTGCCTAAGCCGAAAAACATCAATTTTACTGGTTTGAGCGAAAGTCAAATTATATTGTTATTGCAGAATTGACATATTCATATAACCGAAAAAATTGCACTTTCTTAGATTTAGATTTAAAGCCGATTTTCTTGTATATTGTATATCAGTTGCGTGAGCACTGTACTGCTTAAGCCGAAAAACATCAATTTTACTGGTTTGAGCGAAAGTCAAATTATATTGTTATTGCAGAATTTACATATTCATATAACCGAAAAAATTTCACTTTCTTAGTTTTAGACTTAAACTCAATTTTCTTTTAAATTGTATGTCAATTGCGTGAGCACTGTACCGCTTAAGCCGAAAAACATCAATTTTACTGGTTTGAGCGAAAGTCAAATTATATTGTTATTGCAGAATTCACATATTCGTATAACCGAAAAAATTGCACTTTCTTAGTTTTAGACTTAAAGTCAATTTTCTTTTAAATTGTATGTCAATTGCGTGAGCACTGTACCGCTTAAGCCGAAAAACATGAATTTTACTGATTTGAGCTAAAGTCAAATTATATTGTTATTGCAGGATTAACAAATTAATATTACCGAAAAAGTTGCACTTTCTTAGGTTTAGACTTAAAGTCGATTTTCTTGTAAATTGCATGTCAATTGCGGTAGCACTGTACTGCTTAAGCCGCAAAACATCGATTTTACTGATTTGATCTAAAGTCAAACTTTCATATAATTTCAGGATTAACAAATTAATATAAAAGGAAAAAATTGCACTTTCTTAGATTTAGACTTAAAGTCGATTTTCTTGTAAATTGTATGTCAATTGCATGAGCACTGTACCGCTTAAGCCGAAAAACATCAATTTTACTGGTTTGAGCGAAAGTCAAATTATATTGTTATTGCAGAATTGACATATTCATATAACCGAAAAAATTGCACTTTCTTAGGTTTAGACTTAAAGTCGATTTTTTTGCAAATTGTATGTCAATTGCGGTAGCACTGTACTGCTTAAGCCGCAAAACATCGATTTTACTGATTTGATCTAAAGTCAAACTTTCATATAATTTCAGGATTAACAAATTAATATAACCGAAAAAATTGCACTTTCTTAGATTAGACTTAAAGCCGATTTTCTTGTAAATTGTATGTCAGTTGCGTGAGCACTGTACCGCTTAAGCCGAAAAACATGATTTTTACTGATTTGAGCGAAAGTCAAATTATATTGTTATTGCAGGATTAACAAATTAATATTAACGAAAAAGTTGCACTTTCTTAGGTTTAGACTTAAAGTCGATTTTCTTGTTAATTGTATGTCAAATTCGGTAGCACTGTACTGCTTAAGCCGCAAACCATCGATTTTACTGATTTGCTCTAAAGCCAAACTTTCATATTATTTCAGGATTAACAAATTAATATTACCGAAAAATTTGCACTTTCTTAGATTTAGAATTAAAGCCGATTTTCTTGTAAATTGTATGTCAGTTGCGTGGGCACTGTACTGCTTAAGCCGAAAAAGATCAATTTTACTGATTTGAGCGAAAGTTAAATTATATTGTTATTGCAGAATTGACATATTCATATAACCGAAAAAATTGCACTTTCTTAGTTTCAGACTTAAAGTCGATTTTCTTGTAAACTGTATGCCAATTGCGTGAGCACTGTACTGCTTTAGCCGAAAAACATGAATTTTACTGATTTGAGCGAAAGTTAAATTATATTGTTATTGCAGAATTGACATATTCATATAACCGAAAAAATTGCACTGTGTTACTTTCTTAGATTTAGACTTAAAGCCGATTTTCTTGTAAATTGTATGTCAGTTGCGTGAGCACTGTACCGCTTAAGCCGAAAAACATGAATTTTACTGATTTTAGCGAAAGTCAAATTATATTGTTGTTGCAGAATTGATATATTCTTATAATCGAAAAAAATTGCACTTTCTTGGTTTAGACTTAAAGAAGATTTTCTTGTAAATTGTATGTCAATTGCGTGAGCACTGTACCGCTTAAGCCGAAAAACATGAATTTTACTGATTTCAGCGAAAGTAAAACTATAATGTTATGGCAGGATTAACAAATTAATATAAAGAACAGAAAAGAAAAAATTTAACTTTCTTAGATTTTTACTTAAAGCCGATTTTCCTTGTAAATTGTATGTCAACTGCGGAAGCACTGTACCGCTTAAGCCGCAAACCATCGATTTTACTGATTTGCTCTAAAGTCAAACTTTCATATAATTTCAGGATTAACAAATTAATATAACCGAAAAATTTGCACTTTCTTAGATTTAGACTTAAAGTCGATTTTCTTGTAAATTGTATGTTAATTACTTGAGCGCTGTAGAGCTTAGGCCGAAGAACATCAATTTTACTGATTTGCGCTTAAAGCAAACTTTCATTTTATTTTAGGGTTAACAATTGTACGTTAATTACTTGATCGCTAAACCGCTTAAGCCGAAATGTTATTTCAGGATTAACAAATTAATATAACCGAAAAAATTGCACTTTCTTAGGTTTAAAATATAAGTCCATTTTCTTGTAAATTGTATGTCAACTGCGGTAGCACTGTACTGCTTAAGCCGCAAAACATCGATTTTACTGATTTGATCTAAAGTCAAACTTTCATATAATTTCAGGATTAACAAATTAATATAACCGAAAAAATTGCACTTTCTTAGATTTAGACTTAAAGTCGATTTTCTTGTAAATTGTATGTCAATTGCATGAGCACTGTACCGCTTAAGCCGAAAAACATCAATTTTACTGGTTTGAGCGAAAGTCAAATTATATTGTTATTGCAGAATTGACATATTCATATAACCGAAAAAATTGCACTTTCTTAGGTTTAGACTTAAAGTCGATTTTTTTGTAAATTGTATGTCAATTGCGGTAGCACTGTACTGCTTAAGCCGCAAAACATCGATTTTACTGATTTGATCTAAAGTCAAACTTTCATATAATTTCAGGATTAACAAATTAATATAACCGAAAAAATTGCATTTTCTTAGATTAGACTTAAAGCCGATTTTCTTGTAAATTGTATGTCAGTTGCGTGAGCACTGTACCGCTTAAGCCGAAAAACATGATTTTTACTGATTTGAGCGAAAGTCAAATTATATTGTTATTGCAGAATTGACATATTCATATAACCGAAAAAATTGCACTTTCTTAGGTTTAGACTTAAAGTCGATTTTTTTGTAAATTGTATGTCAATTGCGGTAGCACTGTACTGCTTAAGCCGCAAAACATCGATTTTACTGATTTGATCTAAAGTCAAACTTTCATATAATTTCAGGATTAACAAATTAATATAACCGAAAAAATTGCACTTTCTTAGATTTAGACTTAAAGTCGATTTTCTTGTAAATTGTATGTCAATTGCATGAGCACTGTACCGCTTAAGCCGAAAAACATCAATTTTACTGATTTGAGCGAAAGTCAAATTATATTGTTATTGCAGGATTAACAAATTAATATTAACGAAAAAGTTGCACTTTCTTAGGTTTAGACTTAAAGTCGATTTTCTTGTAAATTGTATGTCAAATTCGGTAGCACTGTACTGCTTAAGCCGCAAACCATCGATTTTACTGATTTGCTCTAAAGCCAAACTTTCATATTATTTCAGGATTAACAAATTAATATTACCGAAAAATTTGCACTTTCTTAGATTTAGAATTAAAGCCGATTTTCTTGTAAATTGTATGTCAGTTGCGTGGGCACTGTACTGCTTAAGCCAAAAAAGATCAATTTTACTGGTTTGAGCGAAAGTCAAATTATATTGTTATTGCAGAATTGACATATTCATATAACCGAAAAAATTGCACTTTCTTAGTTTCAGACTTAAAGTCGATTTTCTTGTAAACTGTATGCCAATTGCGTGAGCACTGTACTGCTTTAGCCGAAAAACATGAATTTTACTGATTTGAGCGAAAGTTAAATTATATTGTTATTGCAGAATTGACATATTCATATAACCGAAAAAATTGCACTATGTTACTTTCTTAGATTTAGACTTAAAGCCGATTTTCTTGTAAATTGTATGTCAGTTGCGTGAGCACTGTACCGCTTTAGCCGAAAAACATGAATTTTACCGATTTTAGCGAAAGTCAAATTATATTGTTGTTGCAGAATTGATATATTCTTATAACCGAAAAAAATTGCACTTTCTTAGGTTTAGACTTTAAGAAGATTTTCTTGTAAATTGTATGTCAATTATGTGAGCACTGTACCGCTTAAGCCGAAAAACATGAATTTTACTGATTTGAGCGAAAGTAAAACTATAATGTTATAGCAGGATTAACAAATTAATATAAAGAACAGAAAAGAAAAAATTTAACTTTCTTAGATTTTTACTTAAAGCCGATTTTCCTTGTAAATTGTATGTCAACTGCGGAAGCACTGTACCGCTTAAGCCGCAAACCATCGATTTTACTGATTTGCTCTAAAGTCAAACTTTCATATAATTTCAGGATTAACAAATTAATATAACCGAAAAATTTGCACTTTCTTAGATTTAGACTTAAAGTCGATTTTCTTGTAAATTGTATGTTAATTACTTGAGCGCTGTAGAGCTTAGGCCGAAGAACATCAATTTTACTGATTTGCGCTTAAAGCAAACTTTCATTTTATTTTAGGATTAACAATTGTACGTTAATTACTTGATCGCTGTACCGCTTAAGCCGAAATGTTATTTCAGGATTAACAAATTAATATAACCGAAAAAATTGCACTTTCTTAGGTTTAAAATATAAGTCCATTTTCTTGTAAATTGTATGTCAACTGCGGTAGCACTGTACTGCTTAAGCCGCAAAACATCGATTTTACTGATTTGATCTAAAGTCAAACTTTCATTTAATTTCAGGATTAACAAATTAATATAACCGAAAAAATTGCACTTTCTTAGATTAGACTTAAAGCCGATTTTCTTGTAAATTGTATGTCAGTTGCGTGAGCACTGTACCGCTTAAGCCGAAAAACATCAATTTTACTGGTTTGAGCGAAAGTCAAATTATATTGTTATTGCAGAATTGACATATTCATATAACCGAAAAAATTGCACTTTCTTAGATTTAGACTTAAAGTCAATTTTCTTTTAAATTGTATGTCAATTGCGTGAGCACTGTACCGCTTAAGCCGAAAAACATCAATTTTACTGGTTTGAGCGAAAGTCAAATTATATTGTTATTGCAGAATTCACATATTCATATAACCGAAAAAATTGCACTTTCTTAGTTTTAGACTTAAAGTCAATTTTCTTTTAAATTGTATGTCAATTGCGTGAGCACTGTACCGCTTAAGCCGAAAAACATCAATTTTACTGGTTTGAGCGAAAGTCAAATTATATTGTTATTGCAGAATTCACATATTCATATAACCGAAAAAATTGCACTTTCTTAAATTTAAACTTAAAGCCGATTTTCTTGTAAATTGTATGTCAATTGCGGTAGCACTGTACTGCTTAAGCCGCAAAACATCGATTTTACTGATTTGATCTAAAGTCAAACTTTCATATAATTTCAGGATTAACAAATTAATATAACCGAAAAAATTGCACTTTCTTAGATTAGACTTAAAGCCGATTTTCTTGTAAATTGTATGTCAGTTGCGTGAGCATTGTACCGCTTAAGCCGAAAAACATGATTTTTACTGATTTGAGCGAAAGTCAAATTATATTGTTATTGCAGGATTAACAAATTAATATTAACGAAAAAGTTGCACTTTCTTAGGTGTAGACTTAAAGTCGATTTTCTTGTAAATTGTATGTCAGTTGCGTGAGCACTGTACCGCTTAAGCCGAAAAACATGATTTTTACTGATTTGAGCGAAAGTCAAATTATATTGTTATTGCAGAATTGACATATTCATATAACCGAAAAAATTGCACTTTCTTAGGTTTAGACTTAAAGTCGATTTTTTTGTAAATTGTATGTCAATTGCGGTAGCACTGTACTGCTTAAGCCGCAAAACATCGATTTTACTGATTTGATCTAAAGTCAAACTTTCATATAATTTCAGGATTAACAAATTAACATAACCGAAAAAATTGCACTTTCTTAGATTAGACTTGAAGCCGATTTTCTTGTAAATTGTATGTCAGTTGCGTGAGCACTGTACCGCTTAAGCCGAAAAACATGATTTTTACTGATTTGAGCGAAAGTCAAATTATATTGTTATTGCAGAATTGACATATTCATATAACCGAAAAAATTGCACTTTCTTAGGTTTAGACTTAAAGTCGATTTTTTTGTAAATTGTATGTCAATTGCGGTAGCACTGTACTGCTTAAGCCGCAAAACATCGATTTTACTGATTTGATCTAAAGTCAAACTTTCATATAATTTCAGGATTAACAAATTAAGGTAACCGAAAAAATTGCACTTTCTTAGATTAGACTTAAAGCCGATTTTCTTGTAAATTGTATGTCAGTTGCGTGAGCATTGTACCGCTTAAGCCGAAAAACATGATTTTTACTGATTTGAGCGAAAGGCAAATTATATTGTTATTGCAGGATTAACAAATTAATATTAACGAAAAAGTTGCACTTTCTTAGGTTTAGACTTAAAGTCGATTTTCTTGTAAATTGTATGTCAGTTGCGTGAGCACTGTACCGCTTAAGCCGAAAAACATGATTTTTACTGATTTGAGCGAAAGTTAAATTATATTGTTATTGCAGAATTGACATATTCATATAACCGAAAAAATTGCACTATGTTACTTTCTTAGATTTAGACTTAAAGCCGATTTTCTTGTAAATTGTATGTCAGTTGCGTGAGCACTGTACCGCTTTAGCCGAAAAACATGAATTTTACCGATTTTAGCGAAAGTCAAATTATATTGTTGTTGCAGAATTGATATATTCTTATAACCGAAAAAAATTGCACTTTCTTAGGTTTAGACTTAAAGAAGATTTTCTTGTAAATTGTATGTCAATTGCGTGAGCACTGTACCGCTTAAGCCGAAAAACATGAATTTTACTGATTTGAGCGAAAGTAAAACTATAATGTTATAGCAGGATTAACAAATTAATATAAAGAACAGAAAAGAAAAAATTTAACTTTCTTAGATTTTTACTTAAAGCCGATTTTCCTTGTAAATTGTATGTCAACTGCGGAAGCACTGTACCGCTTAAGCCGCAAACCATCGATTTTACTGATTTGCTCTAAAGTCAAACTTTCATATAATTTCAGGATTAACAAATTAATATAACCGAAAAATTTGCACTTTCTTAGATTTAGACTTAAAGTCGATTTTCTTGTAAATTGTATGTTAATTACTTGAGCGCTGTAGAGCTTAGGCCGAAGAACATCAATTTTACTGATTTGCGCTTAAAGCAAACTTTCATTTTATTTTAGGATTAACAATTGTACGTTAATTACTTGATCGCTGTACCGCTTAAGCCGAAATGTTATTTCAGGATTAACAAATTAATATAACCGAAAAAATTGCACTTTCTTAGGTTTAAAATATAAGTCCATTTTCTTGTAAATTGTATGTCAACTGCGGTAGCACTGTACTGCTTAAGCCGCAAAACATCGATTTTACTGATTTGATCTAAAGTCAAACTTTCATTTAATTTCAGGATTAACAAATTAATATAACCGAAAAAATTGCACTTTCTTAGATTAGACTTAAAGCCGATTTTCTTGTAAATTGTATGTCAGTTGCGTGAGCACTGTACCGCTTAAGCCGAAAAACATCAATTTTACTGGTTTGAGCGAAAGTCAAATTATATTGTTATTGCAGAATTGACATATTCATATAACCGAAAAAATTGCACTTTCTTAGATTTAGACTTAAAGTCAATTTTCTTTTAAATTGTATGTCAATTGCGTGAGCACTGTACCGCTTAAGCCGAAAAACATCAATTTTACTGGTTTGAGCGAAAGTCAAATTATATTGTTATTGCAGAATTCACATATTCATATAACCGAAAAAATTGCACTTTCTTAGTTTTAGACTTAAAGTCAATTTTCTTTTAAATTGTATGTCAATTGCGTGAGCACTGTACCGCTTAAGCCGAAAAACATCAATTTTACTGGTTTGAGCGAAAGTCAAATTATATTGTTATTGCAGAATTCACATATTCATATAACCGAAAAAATTGCACTTTCTTAAATTTAAACTTAAAGCCGATTTTCTTGTAAATTGTATGTCAATTGCGGTAGCACTGTACTGCTTAAGCCGCAAAACATCGATTTTACTGATTTGATCTAAAGTCAAACTTTCATATAATTTCAGGATTAACAAATTAATATAACCGAAAAAATTGCACTTTCTTAGATTAGACTTAAAGCCGATTTTCTTGTAAATTGTATGTCAGTTGCGTGAGCATTGTACCGCTTAAGCCGAAAAACATGATTTTTACTGATTTGAGCGAAAGTCAAATTATATTGTTATTGCAGGATTAACAAATTAATATTAACGAAAAAGTTGCACTTTCTTAGGTTTAGACTTAAAGTCGATTTTCTTGTAAATTGTATGTCAGTTGTGTGAGCACTGTACCGCTTAAGCCGAAAAACATGATTTTTACTGATTTGAGCGAAAGTCAAATTATATTGTTATTGCAGAATTGACATATTCATATAACCGAAAAAATTGCACTTTCTTAGGTTTAGACTTAAAGTCGATTTTTTTGTAAATTGTATGTCAATTGCGGTAGCACTGTACTGCTTAAGCCGCAAAACATCGATTTTACTGATTTGATCTAAAGTCAAACTTTCATATAATTTCAGGATTAACAAATTAACACAACCGAAAAAATTGCACTTTCTTAGATTAGACTTGAAGCCGATTTTCTTGTAAATTGTATGTCAGTTGCGTGAGCACTGTACCGCTTAAGCCGAAAAACATGATTTTTACTGATTTGAGCGAAAGTCAAATTATATTGTTATTGCAGAATTGACATATTCATATAACCGAAAAAATTGCACTTTCTTAGGTTTAGACTTAAAGTCGATTTTTTTGTAAATTGTATGTCAATTGCGGTAGCACTGTACTGCTTAAGCCGCAAAACATCGATTTTACTGATTTGATCTAAAGTCAAACTTTCATATAATTTCAGGATTAACAAATTAATGTAACCGAAAAAATTGCACTTTCTTAGATTAGACTTAAAGCCGATTTTCTTGTAAATTGTATGTCAGTTGCGTGAGCATTGTACCGCTTAAGCCGAAAAACATGATTTTTACTGATTTGAGCGAAAGGCAAATTATATTGTTATTGCAGGATTAACAAATTAATATTAACGAAAAAGTTGCACTTTCTTAGGTTTAGACTTAAAGTCGATTTTCTTGTAAATTGTATGTCAAATTCGGTAGCACTGTACTGCTTAAGCCGCAAACCATCGATTTTACTGATTTGCTCTAAAGTCAAACTTTCATATAATTTCAGGATTAACAAATTAATATAACCGAAAAAATTGCACTTTCTTAGATTTAGACTTAAAGTCGATTTTCTTGTAAATTGTATGTCAATTGCATGAGCACTGTACCGCTTAAGCCGAAAAACATCAATTTTACTGGTTTGAGCGAAAGTCAAATTATATTGTTATTGCAGAATTGACATATTCATATAACCGAAAAAATTGCACTTTCTTAGGTTTAGACTTAAAGTCGATTTTTTTGTAAATTGTATGTCAATTGCGGTAGCACTGTACTGCTTAAGCCGCAAAACATCGATTTTACTGATTTGATCTAAAGTCAAACTTTCATATAATTTCAGGATTAACAAATTAATATAACCGAAAAAATTGCACTTTCTTAGATTAGACTTAAAGCCGATTTTCTTGTAAATTGTATGTCAGTTGCGTGAGCATTGTACCGCTTAAGCCGAAAAACATGATTTTTACTGATTTGAGCGAAAGTCAAATTATATTGTTATTGCAGGATTAACAAATTAATATTAACGAAAAAGTTGCACTTTCTTAGGTTTAGACTTAAAGTCGATTTTCTTGTAAATTGTATGTCAAATTCGGTAGCACTGTACTGCTTAAGCCGCAATCCATCGATTTTACTGATTTGCTCTAAAGTCAAACTTTCATATAATTTCAGGATTAACAAATTAATATAACCGAAAAAATTGCACTTTCTTAGATTTAGACTTAAAGTCGATTTTCTTGTAAATTGTATGTTAATTACTTGATCGCTGTACCGCCTAAGCCGAAATGTTATTGCAGGATTAACAAATTAATATTAACGAAAAAGTTGCACTTTCTTAGGTTTAGACTTAAAGTCGATTTTCTTGTAAATTGTATGTCAACTGCGGTAGCACTGTACTGCTTAAGCCGCAAAACATCGATTTTACTGATTTGATCTAAAGTCAAACTTTCATATAATTTCAGGATTAACAAATTAATATAACCAGAAAAATTGCACTTTCTTTGATTTAGACTTAAAGCCGATTTTCTTGTATATTGTATATCAGTTGCGTGAGCACTGTACTGCCTAAGCCGAAAAACATCAATTTTACTGGTTTGAGCGAAAGTCAAATTATATTGTTATTGCAGAATTGACATATTCATATAACCGAAAAAATTGCACTTTCTTAGATTTAGATTTAAAGCCGATTTTCTTGTATATTGTATATCAGTTGCGTGAGCACTGTACCGCTTAAGCCGAAAAACATGAATTTTACTGATTTGAGCTAAAGTCAAATTATATTGTTATTGCAGGATTAACAAATTAATATTACCGAAAAAGTTGCACTTTCTTAGGTTTAGACTTAAAGTCGATTTTCTTGTAAATTGTATGTCAATTGCGGTAGCACTGTACTGCTTAAGCCGCAAAACATCGATTTTACTGATTTGATCTAAAGTCAAACTTTCATATAATTTCAGGATTAACAAATTAATATAACCGAAAAAATTGCACTTTCTTAGATTTAGACTTAAAGTCGATTTTCTTGTAAATTGTATGTCAATTGCATGAGCACTGTACCGCTTAAGCCGAAAAACATCAATTTTACTGGTTTGAGCGAAAGTCAAATTATATTGTTATTGCAGAATTGACATATTCATATAACCGAAAAAATTGCACTTTCTTAGGTTTAGACTTAAAGTCGATTTTTTTGCAAATTGTATGTCAATTGCGGTAGCACTGTACTGCTTAAGCCGCAAAACATCGATTTTACTGATTTGATCTAAAGTCAAACTTTCATATAATTTCAGGATTAACAAATTAATATAACCGAAAAAATTGCACTTTCTTAGATTAGACTTAACCCGATTTTCTTGTAAATTGTATGTCAGTTGCGTGAGCACTGTACCGCTTAAGCCGAAAAACATGATTTTTACTGATTTGCGCGAAAGTCAAATTATATTGTTATTGCAGGATTAACAAATTAATATTAACGAAAAAGTTGCACTTTCTTAGGTTTAGACTTAAAGTCGATTTTCTTGTTAATTGTATGTCAAATTCGGTAGCACTGTACTGCTTAAGCCGCAAACCATCGATTTTACTGATTTGCTCTAAAGCCAAACTTTCATATTATTTCAGGATTAACAAATTAATATTACCGAAAAATTTGCACTTTCTTAGATTTAGAATTAAAGCCGATTTTCTTGTAAATTGTATGTCAGTTGCGTGGGCACTGTACTGCTTAAGCCGAAAAAGATCAATTTTACTGATTTGAGCGAAAGTTAAATTATATTGTTATTGCAGAATTGACATATTCATATAACCGAAAAAATTGCACTTTCTTAGTTTCAGACTTAAAGTCGATTTTCTTGTAAACTGTATGCCAATTGCGTGAGCACTGTACTGCTTTAGCCGAAAAACATGAATTTTACTGATTTGAGCGAAAGTTAAATTATATTGTTATTGCAGAATTGACATATTCATATAACCGAAAAAATTGCACTGTGTTACTTTCTTAGATTTAGACTTAAAGCCGATTTTCTTGTAAATTGTATGTCAGTTGCGTGAGCACTGTACCGCTTAAGCCGAAAAACATGAATTTTACTGATTTTAGCGAAAGTCAAATTATATTGTTGTTGCAGAATTGATATATTCTTATAATCGAAAAAAATTGCACTTTCTTGGTTTAGACTTAAAGAAGATTTTCTTGTAAATTGTATGTCAATTGCGTGAGCACTGTACCGCTTAAGCCGAAAAACATGAATTTTACTGATTTCAGCGAAAGTAAAACTATAATGTTATGGCAGGATTAACAAATTAATATAAAGAACAGAAAAGAAAAAATTTAACTTTCTTAGATTTTTACTTAAAGCCGATTTTCCTTGTAAATTGTATGTCAACTGCGGAAGCACTGTACCGCTTAAGCCGCAAACCATCGATTTTACTGATTTGCTCTAAAGTCAAACTTTCATATAATTTCAGGATTAACAAATTAATATAACCGAAAAATTTGCACTTTCTTAGATTTAGACTTAAAGTCGATTTTCTTGTAAATTGTATGTTAATTACTTGAGCGCTGTAGAGCTTAGGCCGAAGAACATCAATTTTACTGATTTGCGCTTAAAGCAAACTTTCATTTTATTTTAGGGTTAACAATTGTACGTTAATTACTTGATCGCTAAACCGCTTAAGCCGAAATGTTATTTCAGGATTAACAAATTAATATAACCGAAAAAATTGCACTTTCTTAGGTTTAAAATATAAGTCCATTTTCTTGTAAATTGTATGTCAACTGCGGTAGCACTGTACTGCTTAAGCCGCAAAACATCGATTTTACTGATTTGATCTAAAGTCAAACTTTCATATAATTTCAGGATTAACAAATTAATATAACCGAAAAAATTGCACTTTCTTAGATTTAGACTTAAAGTCGATTTTCTTGTAAATTGTATGTCAATTGCATGAGCACTGTACCGCTTAAGCCGAAAAACATCAATTTTACTGGTTTGAGCGAAAGTCAAATTATATTGTTATTGCAGAATTGACATATTCATATAACCGAAAGAATTGCACTTTCTTAGGTTTAGACTTAAAGTCGATTTTTTTGTAAATTGTATGTCAATTGCGGTAGCACTGTACTGCTTAAGCCGCAAAACATCGATTTTACTGATTTGATCTAAAGTCAAACTTTCATATAATTTCAGGATTAACAAATTAATATAACCGAAAAAATTGCACTTTCTTAGATTAGACTTAAAGCCGATTTTCTTGTAAATTGTATGTCAGTTGCGTGAGCACTGTACCGCTTAAGCCGAAAAACATGATTTTTACTGATTTGAGCGAAAGTCAAATTATATTGTTATTGCAGGATTAACAAATTAATATTAACGAAAAAGTTGCACTTTCTTAGGTTTAGACTTAAAGTCGATTTTCTTGTAAATTGTATGTCAAATTCGGTAGCACTGTACTGCTTAAGCCGCAAACCATCGATTTTACTGATTTGCTCTAAAGCCAAACTTTCATATTATTTCAGGATTAACAAATTAATATTACCGAAAAATTTGCACTTTCTTAGATTTAGAATTAAAGCCGATTTTCTTGTAAATTGTATGTCAGTTGCGTGGGCACTGTACTGCTTAAGCCGAAAAAGATCAATTTTACTGGTTTGAGCGAAAGTCAAATTAAATATGTTATTGCAGAATTGACATATTCATATAACCGAAAAAATTGCACTTTCTTAGTTTCAGACTTAAAGTCGATTTTCTTGTAAACTGTATGCCAATTGCGTGAGCACTGTACTGCTTTAGCCGAAAAACATGAATTTTACTGATTTGAGCGAAAGTTAAATTATATTGTTATTGCAGAATTGACATATTCATATAACCGAAAAAATTGCACTATGTTACTTTCTTAGATTTAGACTTAAAGCCGATTTTCTTGTAAATTGTATGTTAATTACTTGAGCGCTGTAGAGCTTAGGCCGAAGAACATCAATTTTACTGATTTGCGCTTAAAGCAAACTTTCATTTTATTTTAGGATTAACAATTGTACGTTAATTACTTGATCGCTGTACCGCTTAAGCCGAAATGTTATTTCAGGATTAACAAATTAATATAACCGAATTGCACTTTCTTAGGTTTAAAATATAAGTCCATTTTCTTGTAAATTGTATGTCAACTGCGGAAGCACTGTACCGCTTAAGCCGCAAACCATCGATTTTACTGATTTGCTCTAAAGTCAAACTTTCATATAATTTCAGGATTAACAAATTAATATAACCGAAAAATTTGCACTTTCTTAGATTTAGACTTAAAGTCGATTTTCTTGTAAATTGTATGTTAATTACTTGAGCGCTGTAGAGCTTAGGCCGAAGAACATCAATTTTACTGATTTGCGCTTAAAGCAAACTTTCATTTTATTTTAGGATTAACAATTGTACGTTAATTACTTGATCGCTGTACCGCTTAAGCCGAAATGTTATTTCAGGATTAACAAATTAATATAACCGAATTGCACTTTCTTAGGTTTAAAATATAAGTCCATTTTCTTGTAAATTGTATGTCAACTGCGGTAGCACTGTACTGCTTAAGCCGCAAAACATCGATTTTACTGATTTGATCTAAAGTCAAACTTTCATATAATTTCAGGATTAACAAATTAATATAACCGAAAAAATTGCACTTTCTTAGATTAGACTTAAAGCCGATTTTCTTGTAAATTGTATATCAGTTGCGTGAGCATTGTACTGCTTAAGCCGAAAAACATCAATTTTACTGGTTTGAGCGAAAGTCAAATTTTATTGTTATTGCAGGATTAACAAATTAATATTACCGAAAAAGTTGCACTTTCTTAGGTTTAGACTCAAAATCGATTTTCTTGTAAATTGTAAGTCAATTGCGGTGGCACTGTACTGCTTAAGCCGAAAAACATGAATTTTACTGATTTGAGCGAAAGTCAAATTATATTGTTATTGCAGGATTAACAAATTAATATTACCGAAAAAATTTTACTTTCTTAGGTTTAAACTCAAAATCGATTTTCTTGTAAATTGTATGTTAATTACTTGAGCGCTGTAGAGCTTAGGCCGAAGAACATCAATTTTACTGATTTGCTCTAAAGTCAAACTTTCATATAATTTCAGGATTAACAAATTAATATAACCGAAAAATTTGCACTTTCTTAGATTTAGACTTAAAGCCGATTTTCTTGTAAATTGTATGTCAGTTGCATAAAGCACTGTACTGCTTAAGCCGCAAAACATCAGTTATACTGATTTGAGTGAAAGTCAAATTATATTGTTATTGCAGAATTGACATATTCATATAACCGAAAAAATTGCGCTTTCTTAGTTTTAGACTTAAAGTCGATTTTCTTGTAAATTGTATGTCAATTGCGTGAACACTGTACCGCATAAGCCAAAAACATGAATTTTACTGATTTTAGCGAAAGTCAAAATATGTTGTTGTTGCAGAATTGACATATTCATATAACCGAAAAAATTGCACTAGATCCTAGATTTAGACTTAAAATCGATTTCCTTGTAAATTGTATGTCAGTTGCGTGAGCACTGTACTGCTTAAGCCGAAAAACATCAATTTTACTGCTTTGAGCGAAAGTCAAATTTTGTTGTTATTGCAGGATTAACAAATTAATATTACCGAAAAAGTTGCACTTTCTTAGGTTTAGACTCAAAATCGATTTTCTTGTAAATTGTATGTCAATTGCGGTGGCACTGTACTGCTTAAGCCGAAAAACATGAATTTTACTGATTTGAGCGAAAGTCAAATTATATTGTTATTGCAGGATTAACAAATTAATATTACCGAAAAAATTTTACTTTCTTAGGTTTAGACTCAAAATCGATTTTCTTGTAAATTGTATGTCAATTGCGGTAGCACTGTACTGCTTAAGCCTAAAACCATCGATTTTACTGATTTGCTCTAAAGTCAAACTTTCATATAATTTCAGGATTAACAAATTAATATAACCGAAAAACTTGCACTTTCTTAGATTTAGACTTAAAGCCGATTTTCTTGTAAATTGTATGTCAGTTGCGTAAAGCACTGTACTGCTTAAGCCGCAAAACATCAATTTTACTGATTTGAGTGAAAGTCAAATAATATTGTTATTGCAGAATTGACATATTCATATAACCGAAAAAATTGCGCTTTCTTAGTTTTAGACTCAAAATCGATTTTCTTGTAAATTGTATGTCAATTGCGGTAGCACTGTACTGATTAAGCCTAAAAGCATCGATTTTACTGATTTGCTCTAAAGTCAAACTTTCATATAATTTCAGGATTAACAAATTAATATAACCGAAAAATTTGCACTTTCTTAGATTTAGACTTAAAGCCGATTTTCTTGTAAATTGTATGTCAGTTGCGTGAGCACTGTACCGCTTAAGCCGCAAAACATCAATTTTACTGATTTGAGTGAAAGTCAAATTATATTGTTATTGCAGGATTAACAAATTAATATTAACGAAAAAGTTGCACTTTCTTAGGTTTAGACTTAAAGTCGATTTTCTTGTAAATTGTATGTCAAATTCGGTAGCACTGTACTGCTTAAGCCGCAAACCATCGATTTTACTGATTTGCTCTAAAGCCAAACTTTCATATTATTTCAGGATTAACAAATTAATATTACCGAAAAATTTGCACTTTCTTAGATTTAGAATTAAAGCCGATTTTCTTGTAAATTGTATGTCAGTTGCGTGGGCACTGTACTGCTTAAGCCGAAAAAGATCAATTTTACTGGTCTGAGCGAAAGTCAAATTATATTGTTATTGCAGAATTGACATATTCATATAACCGAAAAAATTGCACTTTCTTAGTTTCAGACTTAAAGTCGATTTTCTTGTAAACTGTATGCCAATTGCGTGAGCACTGTACTGCTTTAGCCGAAAAACATGAATTTTACTGATTTGAGCGAAAGTTAAATTATATTGTTATTGCAGAATTGACATATTCATATAACCGAAAAAATTGCACTATGTTACTTTCTTAGATTTAGACTTAAAGCCGATTTTCTTGTAAATTGTATGTCAGTTGCGTGAGCACTGTACCGCTTAAGCCGAAAAACATGAATTTTACCGATTTTAGCGAAAGTCAAATTATATTGTTGTTGCAGAATTGATATATTCTTATAACCGAAAAAAATTGCACTTTCTTAGGTTTAGACTTAAAGAAGATTTTCTTGTAAATTGTATGTCAATTGCGTGAGCACTGTACCGCTTAAGCCGAAAAACATGAATTTTACTGATTTGAGCGAAAGTAAAACTATAATGTTATGGCAGGATTAACAAATTAATATAAAGAACAGAAAAGAAAAAATTTAACTTTCTTAGATTTTTACTTAAAGCCGATTTTCCTTGTAAATTGTATGTCAACTGCGGAAGCACTGTACCGCTTAAGCCGCAAACCATCGATTTTACTGATTTGCTCTAAAGTCAAACTTTCATATAATTTCAGGATTAACAAATTAATATAACCGAAAAATTTGCACTTTCTTAGATTTAGACTTAAAGTCGATTTTCTTGTAAATTGTATGTTAATTACTTGAGCGCTGTAGAGCTTAGGCCGAAGAACATCAATTTTACTGATTTGCGCTTAAAGCAAACTTTCATTTTATTTTAGGATTAACAATTGTACGTTAATTACTTGATCGCTGTACCGCTTAAGCCGAAATGTTATTTCAGGATTAACAAATTAATATAACCGAAAAAATTGCACTTTCTTAGGTTTAAAATATAAGTCCATTTTCTTGTAAATTGTATGTCAACTGCGGTAGCACTGTACTGCTTAAGCCGCAAAACATCGATTTTACTGATTTGATCTAAAGTCAAACTTTCATATAATTTCAGGATTAACAAATTAATATAACCGAAAAAATTGCACTTTCTTAGATTAGACTTAAAGCCGATTTTCTTGTAAATTGTATATCAGTTGCGTGAGCATTGTACTGCTTAAGCCGAAAAACATCAATTTTACTGGTTTGAGCGAAAGTCAAATTTTATTGTTATTGCAGGATTAACAAATTAATATTACCGAAAAAGTTGCACTTTCTTAGGTTTAGACTCAAAATCGATTTTCTTGTAAATTGTATGTCAATTGCGGTGGCACTGTACTGCTTAAGCCGAAAAACATGAATTTTACTGATTTGAGCGAAAGTCAAATTATATTGTTATTGCAGGATTAACAAATTAATATTACCGAAAAAATTTTACTTTCTTAGGTTTAAACTCAAAATCGATTTTCTTGTAAATTGTATGTCAATTGCGGTAGCACTGTACCGCATAAGCCAAAAACATGAATTTTACTGATTTTAGCGAAAGTCAAAATATGTTGTTGTTGCAGAATTGACATATTCATATAACCGAAAAAATTGCACTAGATCCTAGATTTAGACTTAAAATCGATTTCCTTGTAAATTGTATGTCAGTTGCGTGAGCATTGTACTGCTTAAGCCGAAAAACATCAATTTTACTGGTTTGAGCGAAAGTCAAATTTTATTGTTATTGCAGGATTAACAAATTAATATTACCGAAAAAGTTGCACTTTCTTAGGTTTAGACTCAAAATCGATTTTCTTGTAAATTGTAAGTCAATTGCGGTGGCACTGTACTGCTTAAGCCGAAAAACATGAATTTTACTGATTTGAGCGAAAGTCAAATTATATTGTTATTGCAGGATTAACAAATTAATATTACCGAAAAAATTTTACTTTCTTAGGTTTAAACTCAAAATCGATTTTCTTGTAAATTGTATGTCAATTGCGGTAGCACTGTACTGCTTAAGCCTAAAACCATCGATTTTACTGATTTGCTCTAAAGTCAAACTTTCATATAATTTCAGGATTAACAAATTAATATAACCGAAAAATTTGCACTTTCTTAGATTTAGACTTAAAGCCGATTTTCTTGTAAATTGTATGTCAGTTGCATAAAGCACTGTACTGCTTAAGCCGCAAAACATCAGTTATACTGATTTGAGTGAAAGTCAAATTATATTGTTATTGCAGAATTGACATATTCATATAACCGAAAAAATTGCGCTTTCTTAGTTTTAGACTTAAAGTCGATTTTCTTGTAAATTGTATGTCAATTGCGTGAACACTGTACCGCATAAGCCAAAAACATGAATTTTACTGATTTTAGCGAAAGTCAAAATATGTTGTTGTTGCAGAATTGACATATTCATATAACCGAAAAAATTGCACTAGATCCTAGATTTAGACTTAAAATCGATTTCCTTGTAAATTGTATGTCAGTTGCGTGAGCACTGTACTGCTTAAGCCGAAAAACATCAATTTTACTGCTTTGAGCGAAAGTCAAATTTTGTTGTTATTGCAGGATTAACAAATTAATATTACCGAAAAAGTTGCACTTTCTTAGGTTTAGACTCAAAATCGATTTTCTTGTAAATTGTATGTCAATTGCGGTGGCACTGTACTGCTTAAGCCGAAAAACATGAATTTTACTGATTTGAGCGAAAGTCAAATTATATTGTTATTGCAGGATTAACAAATTAATATTACCGAAAAAATTTTACTTTCTTAGGTTTAGACTCAAAATCGATTTTCTTGTAAATTGTATGTCAATTGCGGTAGCACTGTACTGCTTAAGCCTAAAACCATCGATTTTACTGATTTGCTCTAAAGTCAAACTTTCATATAATTTCAGGATTAACAAATTAATATAACCGAAAAACTTGCACTTTCTTAGATTTAGACTTAAAGCCGATTTTCTTGTAAATTGTATGTCAGTTGCGTAAAGCACTGTACTGCTTAAGCCGCAAAACATCAATTTTACTGATTTGAGTGAAAGTCAAATAATATTGTTATTGCAGAATTGACATATTCATATAACCGAAAAAATTGCGCTTTCTTAGTTTTAGACTCAAAATCGATTTTCTTGTAAATTGTATGTCAATTGCGGTAGCACTGTACTGATTAAGCCTAAAAGCATCGATTTTACTGATTTGCTCTAAAGTCAAACTTTCATATAATTTCAGGATTAACAAATTAATATAACCGAAAAATTTGCACTTTCTTAGATTTAGACTTAAAGCCGATTTTCTTGTAAATTGTATGTCAGTTGCGTGAGCACTGTACCGCTTAAGCCGCAAAACATCAATTTTACTGATTTGAGTGAAAGTCAAATTATATTGTTATTGCAGGATTAACAAATTAATATTAACGAAAAAGTTGCACTTTCTTAGGTTTAGACTTAAAGTCGATTTTCTTGTAAATTGTATGTCAAATTCGGTAGCACTGTACTGCTTAAGCCGCAAACCATCGATTTTACTGATTTGCTCTAAAGCCAAACTTTCATATTATTTCAGGATTAACAAATTAATATTACCGAAAAATTTGCACTTTCTTAGATTTAGAATTAAAGCCGATTTTCTTGTAAATTGTATGTCAGTTGCGTGGGCACTGTACTGCTTAAGCCGAAAAAGATCAATTTTACTGGTTTGAGCGAAAGTCAAATTATATTGTTATTGCAGAATTGACATATTCATATAACCGAAAAAATTGCACTTTCTTAGTTTCAGACTTAAAGTCGATTTTCTTGTAAACTGTATGCCAATTGCGTGAGCACTGTACTGCTTTAGCCGAAAAACATGAATTTTACTGATTTGAGCGAAAGTTAAATTATATTGTTATTGCAGAATTGACATATTCATATAACCGAAAAAATTGCACTATGTTACTTTCTTAGATTTAGACTTAAAGCCGATTTTCTTGTAAATTGTATGTCAGTTGCGTGAGCACTGTACCGCTTAAGCCGAAAAACATGAATTTTACCGATTTTAGCGAAAGTCAAATTATATTGTTGTTGCAGAATTGATATATTCTTATAACCGAAAAAAATTGCACTTTCTTAGGTTTAGACTTAAAGAAGATTTTCTTGTAAATTGTATGTCAATTGCGTGAGCACTGTACCGCTTAAGCCGAAAAACATGAATTTTACTGATTTGAGCGAAAGTAAAACTATAATGTTATGGCAGGATTAACAAATTAATATAAAGAACAGAAAAGAAAAAATTTAACTTTCTTAGATTTTTACTTAAAGCCGATTTTCCTTGTAAATTGTATGTCAACTGCGGAAGCACTGTACCGCTTAAGCCGCAAACCATCGATTTTACTGATTTGCTCTAAAGTCAAACTTTCATATAATTTCAGGATTAACAAATTAATATAACCGAAAAATTTGCACTTTCTTAGATTTAGACTTAAAGTCGATTTTCTTGTAAATTGTATGTTAATTACTTGAGCGCTGTAGAGCTTAGGCCGAAGAACATCAATTTTACTGATTTGCGCTTAAAGCAAACTTTCATTTTATTTTAGGATTAACAATTGTACGTTAATTACTTGATCGCTGTACCGCTTAAGCCGAAATGTTATTTCAGGATTAACAAATTAATATAACCGAAAAAATTGCACTTTCTTAGGTTTAAAATATAAGTCCATTTTCTTGTAAATTGTATGTCAACTGCGGTAGCACTGTACTGCTTAAGCCGCAAAACATCGATTTTACTGATTTGATCTAAAGTCAAACTTTCATATAATTTCAGGATTAACAAATTAATATAACCGAAAAAATTGCACTTTCTTAGATTAGACTTAAAGCCGATTTTCTTGTAAATTGTATAACAGTTGCGTGAGCATTGTACTGCTTAAGCCGAAAAACATCAATTTTACTGGTTTGAGCGAAAGTCAAATTTTATTGTTATTGCAGGATTAACAAATTAATATTACCGAAAAAGTTGCACTTTCTTAGGTTTAGACTCAAAATCGATTTTCTTGTAAATTGTATGTCAATTGCGGTGGCACTGTACTGCTTAAGCCGAAAAACATGAATTTTACTGATTTGAGCGAAAGTCAAATTATATTGTTATTGCAGGATTAACAAATTAATATTACCGAAAAAATTTTACTTTCTTAGGTTTAAACTCAAAATCGATTTTCTTGTAAATTGTATGTCAATTGCGGTAGCACTGTACTGCTTAAGCCTAAAACCATCGATTTTACTGATTTGCTCTAAAGTCAAACTTTCATATAATTTCAGGATTAACAAATTAATATAACCGAAAAATTTGCACTTTCTTAGATTTAGACTTAAAGCCGATTTTCTTGTAAATTGTATGTCAGTTGCATAAAGCACTGTACTGCTTAAGCCGCAAAACATCAATTATACTGATTTGAGTGAAAGTCAAATTATATTGTTATTGCAGAATTGACATATTCATATAACCGAAAAAATTGCGCTTTCTTAGTTTTAGACTTAAAGTCGATTTTCTTGTAAATTGTATGTCAATTGCGTGAGCACTGTACCGCATAAGCCAAAAACATGAATTTTACTGATTTTAGCGAAAGTCAAAATATGTTGTTGTTGCAGAATTGACATATTCATATAACCGAAAAAATTGCACTAGATCCTAGATTTAGACTTAAAATCGATTTCCTTGTAAATTGTATGTCAGTTGCGTGAGCACTGTACTGCTTAAGCCGAAAAACATCAATTTTACTGCTTTGAGCGAAAGTCAAATTATATTGTTATTGCAGGATTAACAAATTAATATTACCGAAAAAATTTTACTTTCTTAGGTTTAGACTCAAAATCGATTTTCTTGTAAATTGTATGTCAATTGCGGTAGCACTGTACTGCTTAAGCCTAAAACCATCGATTTTACTGATTTGCTCTAAAGTCAAACTTTCATATAATTTCAGGATTAACAAATTAATATAACCGAAAAATTTGCACTTTCTTAGATTTAGACTTAAAGCCGATTTTCTTGTAAATTGTATGTCAGTTGCGTAAAGCACTGTACTGCTTAAGCCGCAAAACATCAATTTTACTGATTTGAGTGAAAGTCAAATAATATTGTTATTGCAGAATTGACATATTCATATAACCGAAAAAATTGCGCTTTCTTAGTTTTAGACTCAAAATCGATTTTCTTGTAAATTGTATGTCAATTGCGGTAGCACTGTACTGATTAAGCCTAAAAGCATCGATTTTACTGATTTGCTCTAAAGTCAAACTTTCATATAATTTCAGGATTAACAAATTAATATAACCGAAAAATTTGCACTTTCTTAGATTTAGACTTAAAGCCGATTTTCTTGTAAATTGTATGTCAGTTGCGTGAGCACTGTACCGCTTAAGCCGCAAAACATCAATTTTACTGATTTGAGCGAAAGTCAAATTATATTGTTATTGCAGATTTGACAAATTAATATAACCGAAAAATTTGCACTTTCTTAGATTTAGACTTAAAGTCGATTTTCTTGTAAATTGTATGTTAATGACTTGAGCGCTGTAGAGCTTAGGCCGAAGAACATCAATTTTACTGATTTGCGCTTAAAGCAAACTTTCATTTTATTTTAGGATTAACAAATTAATATAACCGAAAAAATTGCACTTTCTTAGGTTTAGACTTAAAGAAGATTTTCTTGTAAATTGTATGTCAATTGCGTGAGCACTGTACCGCTTAAGCCGAAAAACATCAATTTTACTGGTTTGAGCGAAAGTCAAATTATATTGTTATTGCAGATTTGACAAATTAATATAACCGAAAAATAAAAAATAAAGTCGATTTTCTTGTAAATTGTATGTTAATTACTTGAGCGCTGTAGAGCTTAGGCCGAAGAACATCAATTTTACTGATTTGCGCTTAAAGCAAACTTTCATTTTATTTTAGGATTAACAATTGTACGTTAATTACTTGATCGCTGTACCGCTTAAGCCGAAATGTTATTTCAGGATTAACAAATTAATATAACCGAAAAAATTGCACTTTCTTAGGTTTAAAATATAAGTCCATTTTCTTGTAAATTGTATGTCAACTGCGGTAGCACTGTACTGCTTAAGCCGCAAAACATCGATTTTACTGATTTGATCTAAAGTCAAACTTTCATATAATTTCAGGATTAACAAATTAATATAACCGAAAAAATTGCACTTTCTTAGGTTTAGACTTAAAGAAGATTTTCTTGTAAATTGTATGTCAATTGCGTGAGCACTGTACCGCTTAAGCCGAAAAACATCAATTTTACTGGTTTGAGCGAAAGTCAAATTATATTGTTATTGCAGATTTGACATATTCATATAACCGAAAGAATTGCACTTTCTTAGGTTTAGACTTAAAGTCGATTTTCTTGTAAATTGTATGTCAAATTCGGTAGCACTGTACTGCTTAAGCCGCAAACCATCGATTTTACTGATTTGCTCTAAAGCCAAACTTTCATATTATTTCAGGATTAACAAATTAATATTACCGAAAAATTTGCACTTTCTTAGATTTAGAATTAAAGCCGATTTTCTTGTAAATTGTATGTCAGTTGCGTGGGCACTGTACTGCTTAAGCCGAAAAAGATCAATTTTACTGGTTTGAGCGAAAGTCAAATTATATTGTTATTGCAGAATTGACATATTCATATAACCGAAAAAATTGCACTTTCTTAGTTTCAGACTTAAAGTCGATTTTCTTGTAAACTGTATGCCAATTGCGTGAGCACTGTACTGCTTTAGCCGAAAAACATGAATTTTACTGATTTGAGCGAAAGTTAAATTATATTGTTATTGCAGAATTGACATATTCATATAACCGAAAAAATTGCACTATGTTACTTTCTTAGTTTCAGACTTAAAGTCGATTTTCTTGTAAACTGTATGCCAATTGCGTGAGCACTGTACTGCTTTAGCCGAAAAACATGAATTTTACTGATTTGAGCGAAAGTTAAATTATATTGTTATTGCAGAATTGACATATTCATATAACCGAAAAAATTGCACTATGTTACTTTCTTAGATTTAGACTTAAAGCCGATTTTCTTGTAAATTGTATGTCAGTTGCGTGAGCACTGTACCGCTTAAGCCGAAAAACATGAATTTTACCGATTTTAGCGAAAGTCAAATTATATTGTTGTTGCAGAATTGATATATTCTTATAACCGAAAAAAATTGCACTTTCTTAGGTTTAGACTTAAAGAAGATTTTCTTGTAAATTGTATGTCAATTGCGTGAGCACTGTACCGCTTAAGCCGAAAAACATGAATTTTACTGATTTGAGCGAAAGTAAAACTATAATGTTATGGCAGGATTAACAAATTAATATAAAGAACAGAAAAGAAAAAATTTAACTTTCTTAGATTTTTACTTAAAGCCGATTTTCCTTGTAAATTGTATGTCAACTGCGGAAGCACTGTACCGCTTAAGCCGCAAACCATCGATTTTACTGATTTGCTCTAAAGTCAAACTTTCATATAATTTCAGGATTAACAAATTAATATAACCGAAAAATTTGCACTTTCTTAGATTTAGATTTAAAGTCGATTTTCTTGTAAATTGTATGTTAATTACTTGAGCGCTGTAGAGCTTAGGCCGAAGAACATCAATTTTACTGATTTGCGCTTAAAGCAAACTTTCATTTTATTTTAGGATTAACAATTGTACGTTAATTACTTGATCGCTGTACCGCTTAAGCCGAAATGTTATTTCAGGATTAACAAATTAATATAACCGAAAAAATTGCACTTTCTTAGGTTTAAAATATAAGTCCATTTTCTTGTAAATTGTATGTCAACTGCGGTAGCACTGTACTGCTTAAGCCGCAAAACATCGATTTTACTGATTTGATCTAAAGTCAAACTTTCATATAATTTCAGGATTAACAAATTAATATAACCGAAAAAATTGCACTTTCTTAGGTTTAGACTTAAAGAAGATTTTCTTGTAAATTGTATGTCAATTGCGTGAGCACTGTACCGCTTAAGCCGAAAAACATCAATTTTACTGGTTTGAGCGAAAGTCAAATTATATTGTTATTGCAGATTTGACATATTCATATAACCGAAAGAATTGCACTTTCTTAGGTTTAGACTTAAAGTCGATTTTCTTGTAAATTGTATGTCAAATTCGGTAGAACTGTACTGCTTAAGCCGCAAACCATCGATTTTACTGATTTGCTCTAAAGCCAAACTTTCATATTATTTCAGGATTAACAAATTAATATTACCGAAAAATTTGCACTTTCTTAGATTTAGAATTAAAGCCGATTTTCTTGTAAATTGTATGTCAGTTGCGTGGGCACTGTACTGCTTAAGCCGAAAAAGATCAATTTTACTGGTTTGAGCGAAAGTCAAATTATATTGTTATTGCAGAATTGACATATTCATATAACCGAAAAAATTGCACTTTCTTAGTTTCAGACTTAAAGTCGATTTTCTTGTAAACTGTATGCCAATTGCGTGAGCACTGTACTGCTTTAGCCGAAAAACATGAATTTTACTGATTTGAGCGAAAGTTAAATTATATTGTTATTGCAGAATTGACATATTCATATAACCGAAAAAATTGCACTATGTTACTTTCTTAGATTTAGACTTAAAGCCGATTTTCTTGTAAATTGTATGTCAGTTGCGAGAGCACTGTACCGCTTAAGCCGAAAAACATGAATTTTACCGATTTTAGCGAAAGTCAAATTATATTGTTGTTGCAGAATTGATATATTCTTATAACCGAAAAAAATTGCACTTTCTTAGGTTTAGACTTAAAGAAGATTTTCTTGTAAATTGTATGTCAATTGCGTGAGCACTGTACCGCTTAAGCCGAAAAACATGAATTTTACTGATTTGAGCGAAAGTAAAATTATATAGCTATTGCAGAATTGACAAATTAATATAACCGAAAAAATTGCACTTTCTTAGATTTAGACTTAAAGTCGATTTTCTTTTAAATTGTATGTCAGTTGCGTGAGCACTGTACTGCTTAAGCCGAAAAACATGAATTTTACTGATTTGAGCGAAAGTAAAACTATAATGTTATGGCAGGATTAACAAATTAATATAAAGAACAGAAAAGAAAAAATTTAACTTTCTTAGATTTTTACTTAAAGCCGATTTTCCTTGTAAATTGTATGTCAACTGCGGAAGCACTGTACCGCTTAAGCCGCAAACCATCGATTTTACTGATTTGCTCTAAAGTCAAACTTTCATATAATTTCAGGATTAACAAATTAATATAACCGAAAAATTTGCACTTTCTTAGATTTAGATTTAAAGTCGATTTTCTTGTAAATTGTATGTTAATTACTTGAGCGCTGTAGAGCTTAGGCCGAAGAACATCAATTTTACTGATTTGCGCTTAAAGCAAACTTTCATTTTATTTTAGGATTAACAATTGTACGTTAATTACTTGATCGCTGTACCGCTTAAGCCGAAATGTTATTTCAGGATTAACAAATTAATATAACCGAAAAAATTGCACTTTCTTAGGTTTAAAATATAAGTCCATTTTCTTGTAAATTGTATGTCAACTGCGGTAGCACTGTACTGCTTAAGCCGCAAAACATCGATTTTACTGATTTGATCTAAAGTCAAACTTTCATATAATTTCAGGATTAACAAATTAATATAACCGAAAAAATTGCACTTTCTTAGGTTTAGACTTAAAGAAGATTTTCTTGTAAATTGTATGTCAATTGCGTGAGCACTGTACCGCTTAAGCCGAAAAACATCAATTTTACTGGTTTGAGCGAAAGTCAAATTATATTGTTATTGCAGATTTGACATATTCATATAACCGAAAGAATTGCACTTTCTTAGGTTTAGACTTAAAGTCGATTTTCTTGTAAATTGTATGTCAAATTCGGTAGAACTGTACTGCTTAAGCCGCAAACCATCGATTTTACTGATTTGCTCTAAAGCCAAACTTTCATATTATTTCAGGATTAACAAATTAATATTACCGAAAAATTTGCACTTTCTTAGATTTAGAATTAAAGCCGATTTTCTTGTAAATTGTATGTCAGTTGCGTGGGCACTGTACTGCTTAAGCCGAAAAAGATCAATTTTACTGGTTTGAGCGAAAGTCAAATTATATTGTTATTGCAGAATTGACATATTCATATAACCGAAAAAATTGCACTTTCTTAGTTTCAGACTTAAAGTCGATTTTCTTGTAAACTGTATGCCAATTGCGTGAGCACTGTACTGCTTTAGCCGAAAAACATGAATTTTACTGATTTGAGCGAAAGTTAAATTATATTGTTATTGCAGAATTGACATATTCATATAACCGAAAAAATTGCACTATGTTACTTTCTTAGATTTAGACTTAAAGCCGATTTTCTTGTAAATTGTATGTCAGTTGCGAGAGCACTGTACCGCTTAAGCCGAAAAACATGAATTTTACCGATTTTAGCGAAAGTCAAATTATATTGTTGTTGCAGAATTGATATATTCTTATAACCGAAAAAAATTGCACTTTCTTAGGTTTAGACTTAAAGAAGATTTTCTTGTAAATTGTATGTCAATTGCGTGAGCACTGTACCGCTTAAGCCGAAAAACATGAATTTTACTGATTTGAGCGAAAGTAAAATTATATAGCTATTGCAGAATTGACAAATTAATATAACCGAAAAAATTGCACTTTCTTAGATTTAGACTTAAAGTCGATTTTCTTTTAAATTGTATGTCAGTTGCGTGAGCACTGTACTGCTTAAGCCGAAAAACATGAATTTTACTGATTTGAGCGAAAGTAAAACTATAATGTTATGGCAGGATTAACAAATTAATATAAAGAACAGAAAAGAAAAAATTTAACTTTCTTAGATTTTTACTTAAAGCCGATTTTCCTTGTAAATTGTATGTCAACTGCGGAAGCACTGTACCGCTTAAGCCGCAAACCATCGATTTTACTGATTTGCTCTAAAGTCAAACTTTCATATAATTTCAGGATTAACAAATTAATATAACCGAAAAATTTGCACTTTCTTAGATTTAGACTTAAAGTCGATTTTTTTGTAAATTGTATGTTAATTACTTGAGCGCTGTAGAGCTTAGGCCGAAGAACATCAATTTTACTGATTTGCGCTTAAAGCAAACTTTCATTTTATTTTAGGATTAACAATTGTACGTTAATTACTTGATCGCTGTACCGCTTAAGCCGAAATGTTATTTCAGGATTAACAAATTAATATAACCGAAAAAATTGCACTTTCTTAGGTTTAAAATATAAGTCCATTTTCTTGTAAATTGTATGTCAACTGCGGTAGCACTGTACTGCTTAAGCCGCAAAACATCGATTTTACTGATTTGATCTAAAGTCAAACTTTCATATAATTTCAGGATTAACAAATTAATATAACCGAAAAAATTGCACTTTCTTAGATTAGACTTAAAGCCGATTTTCTTGTAAATTGTATATCAGTTGCGTGAGCATTGTACTGCTTAAGCCGAAAAACATCAATTTTACTGGTTTGAGCGAAAGTCAAATTTTATTGTTATTGCAGGATTAACAAATTAATATTACCGAAAAAGTTGCACTTTCTTAGGTTTAGACTCAAAATCGATTTTCTTGTAAATTGTATGTCAATTGCGGTGGCACTGTACTGCTTAAGCCGAAAAACATGAATTTTACTGATTTGAGCGAAAGTCAAATTATATTGTTATTGCAGGATTAACAAATTAATATTACCGAAAAAATTTTACTTTCTTAGGTTTAAACTCAAAATCGATTTTCTTGTAAATTGTATGTCAATTGCGGTAGCACTGTACTGCTTAAGCCTAAAACCATCGATTTTACTGATTTGCTCTAAAGTCAAACTTTCATATAATTTCAGGATTAACAAATTAATATAACCGAAAAATTTGCACTTTCTTAGATTTAGACTTAAAGCCGATTTTCTTGTAAATTGTATGTCAGTTGCATAAAGCACTGTACTGCTTAAGCCGCAAAACATCAATTATACTGATTTGAGTGAAAGTCAAATTATATTGTTATTGCAGAATTGACATATTCATATAACCGAAAAAATTGCGCTTTCTTAGTTTTAGACTTAAAGTCGATTTTCTTGAAAATTGTATGTCAATTGCGTGAGCACTGTACCGCATAAGCCAAAAACATGAATTTTACTGATTTTAGCGAAAGTCAAAATATGTTGTTGTTGCAGAATTGACATATTCATATAACCGAAAAAATTGCACTAGATCCTAGATTTAGACTTAAAATCGATTTCCTTGTAAATTGTATGTCAGTTGCGTGAGCACTGTACTGCTTAAGCCGAAAAACATCAATTTTACTGCTTTGAGCGAAAGTCAAATTTTGTTGTTATTGCAGGATTAACAAATTAATATTACCGAAAAAGTTGCACTTTCTTAGGTTTAGACTCAAAATCGATTTTCTTGTAAATTGTATGTCAATTGCGGTAGCACTGTACTGCTTAAGCCGAAAAACATGAATTTTACTGATTTGAGCGAAAGTCAAATTATATTGTTATTGCAGGATTAACAAATTAATATTACCGAAAAAATTTTACTTTCTTAGGTTTAGACTCAAAATCGATTTTCTTGTAAATTGTATGTCAATTGCGGTAGCACTGTACTGCTTAAGCCTAAAACCATCGATTTTACTGATTTGCTCTAAAGTCAAACTTTCATATAATTTCAGGATTAACAAATTAATATAACCGAAAAATTTGCACTTTCTTAGATTTAGACTTAAAGCCGATTTTCTTGTAAATTGTATGTCAGTTGCGTAAAGCACTGTACTGCTTAAGCCGCAAAACATCAATTTTACTGATTTGAGTGAAAGTCAAATAATATTGTTATTGCAGAATTGACATATTCATATAACCGAAAAAATTGCGCTTTCTTAGTTTTAGACTCAAAATCGATTTTCTTGTAAATTGTATGTCAATTGCGGTAGCACTGTACTGATTAAGCCTAAAAGCATCGATTTTACTGATTTGCTCTAAAGTCAAACTTTCATATAATTTCAGGATTAACAAATTAATATAACCGAAAAATTTGCACTTTCTTAGATTTAGACTTAAAGCCGATTTTCTTGTAAATCGTATGTCAGTTGCGTGAGCACTGTACCGCTTAAGCCGCAAAACATCAATTTTACTGATTTGAGTGAAAGTCAAATTATATTGTTATTGCAGGATTAACAAATTAATATTAACGAAAAAGTTGCACTTTCTTAGGTTTAGACTTAAAGAAGATTTTCTTGTAAATTGTATGTCAATTGCGTGAGCACTGTACCGCTTAAGCCGAAAAACATCAATTTTACTGGTTTGAGCGAAAGTCAAATTATATTGTTATTGCAGATTTGACATATTCATATAACCGAAAGAATTGCACTTTCTTAGGTTTAGACTTAAAGTCGATTTTTTTGTAAATTGTATGTCAATTGCGGTAGCACTGTACTGCTTAAGCCGCAAAACATCGATTTTACTGATTTGATCTAAAGTCAAACTTTCATATAATTTCAGGATTAACAAATTAATATAACCGAAAAAATTGCACTTTCTTAGATTAGACTTAAAGCCGATTTTCTTGTAAATTGTATGTCAGTTGCGTGAGCACTGTACCGCTTAAGCCGAAAAACATGATTTTTACTGATTTGAGCGAAAGTCAAATTATATTGTTATTGCAGGATTAACAAATTAATATTAACGAAAAAGTTGCACTTTCTTAGGTTTAGACTTAAAGTCGATTTTCTTGTAAATTGTATGTCAAATTCGGTAGCACTGTACTGCTTAAGCCGCAAACCATCGATTTTACTGATTTGCTCTAAAGCCAAACTTTCATATTATTTCAGGATTAACAAATTAATATTACCGAAAAATTTGCACTTTCTTAGATTTAGAATTAAAGCCGATTTTCTTGTAAATTGTATGTCAGTTGCGTGGGCACTGTACTGCTTAAGCCGAAAAAGATCAATCTGACTGGTTTGAGCGAAAGTCAAATTATATTGTTATTGCAGAATTGACATATTCATATAACCGAAAAAATTGCACTTTCTTAGTTTCAGACTTAAAGTCGATTTTCTTGTAAACTGTATGCCAATTGCGTGAGCACTGTACTGCTTTAGCCGAAAAACATGAATTTTACTGATTTGAGCGAAAGTTAAATTATATTGTTATTGCAGAATTGACATATTCATATAACCGAAAAAATTGCACTATGTTACTTTCTTAGATTTAGACTTAAAGCCGATTTTCTTGTAAATTGTATGTCAGTTGCGTGAGCACTGTACCGCTTAAGCCGAAAAACATGAATTTTACCGATTTTAGCGAAAGTCAAATTATATTGTTGTTGCAGAATTGATATATTCTTATAACCGAAAAAAATTGCACTTTCTTAGGTTTAGACTTAAAGAAGATTTTCTTGTAAATTGTATGTCAATTGCGTGAGCACTGTACCGCTTAAGCCGAAAAACATGAATTTTACTGATTTGAGCGAAAGTAAAACTATAATGTTATGGCAGGATTAACAAATTAATATAAAGAACAGAAAAGAAAAAATTTAACTTTCTTAGATTTTTACTTAAAGCCGATTTTCCTTGTAAATTGTATGTCAACTGCGGAAGCACTGTACCGCTTAAGCCGCAAACCATCGATTTTACTGATTTGCTCTAAAGTCAAACTTTCATATAATTTCAGGATTAACAAATTAATATAACCGAAAAATTTGCACTTTCTTAGATTTAGACTTAAAGTCGATTTTCTTGTAAATTGTATGTTAATTACTTGAGCGCTGTAGAGCTTAGGCCGAAGAACATCAATTTTACTGATTTGCGCTTAAAGCAAACTTTCATTTTATTTTAGGATTAACAATTGTTCGTTAATTACTTGATCGCTGTACCGCTTAAGCCGAAATGTTATTTCAGGATTAACAAATTAATATAACCGAAAAAATTGCACTTTCTTAGGTTTAAAATATAAGTCCATTTTCTTGTAAATTGTATGTCAACTGCGGTAGCACTGTACTGCTTAAGCCGCAAAACATCGATTTTACTGATTTGATCTAAAGTCAAACTTTCATTTAATTTCAGGATTAACAAATTAATATAACCGAAAAAATTGCACTTTCTTAGATTAGACTTAAAGCCGATTTTCTTGTAAATTGTATATCAGTTGCGTGAGCATTGTACTGCTTAAGCCGAAAAACATCAATTTTACTGGTTTGAGCGAAAGTCAAATTTTATTGTTATTTCAGGATTAACAAATTAATATAACCGAAAAATTTGCACTTTCTTAGATTTAGACTTAAAGCCGATTTTCTTGTAAATCGTATGTCAGTTGCGTGAGCACTGTACCGCTTAAGCCGCAAAACATCAATTTTACTGATTTGAGTGAAAGTCAAATTATATTGTTATTGCAGGATTAACAAATTAATATTAACGAAAAAGTTGCACTTTCTTAGGTTTAGACTTAAAGAAGATTTTCTTGTAAATTGTATGTCAATTGCGTGAGCACTGTACCGCTTAAGCCGAAAAACATCAATTTTACTGGTTTGAGCGAAAGTCAAATTATATTGTTATTGCAGATTTGACATATTCATATAACCGAAAGAATTGCACTTTCTTAGGTTTAGACTTAAAGTCGATTTTTTTGTAAATTGTATGTCAATTGCGGTAGCACTGTACTGCTTAAGCCGCAAAACATCGATTTTACTGATTTGATCTAAAGTCAAACTTTCATATAATTTCAGGATTAACAAATTAATATAACCGAAAAAATTGCACTTTCTTAGATTAGACTTAAAGCCGATTTTCTTGTAAATTGTATGTCAGTTGCGTGAGCACTGTACCGCTTAAGCCGAAAAACATGATTTTTACTGATTTGAGCGAAAGTCAAATTATATTGTTATTGCAGGATTAACAAATTAATATTAACGAAAAAGTTGCACTTTCTTAGGTTTAGACTTAAAGTCGATTTTCTTGTAAATTGTATGTCAAATTCGGTAGCACTGTACTGCTTAAGCCGCAAACCATCGATTTTACTGATTTGCTCTAAAGCCAAACTTTCATATTATTTCAGGATTAACAAATTAATATTACCGAAAAATTTGCACTTTCTTAGATTTAGAATTAAAGCCGATTTTCTTGTAAATTGTATGTCAGTTGCGTGGGCACTGTACTGCTTAAGCCGAAAAAGATCAATTTGACTGGTTTGAGCGAAAGTCAAATTATATTGTTATTGCAGAATTGACATATTCATATAACCGAAAAAATTGCACTTTCTTAGTTTCAGACTTAAAGTCGATTTTCTTGTAAACTGTATGCCAATTGCGTGAGCACTGTACTGCTTTAGCCGAAAAACATGAATTTTACTGATTTGAGCGAAAGTTAAATTATATTGTTATTGCAGAATTGACATATTCATATAACCGAAAAAATTGCACTATGTTACTTTCTTAGATTTAGACTTAAAGCCGATTTTCTTGTAAATTGTATGTCAGTTGCGTGAGCACTGTACCGCTTAAGCCGAAAAACATGAATTTTACCGATTTTAGCGAAAGTCAAATTATATTGTTGTTGCAGAATTGATATATTCTTATAACCGAAAAAAATTGCACTTTCTTAGGTTTAGACTTAAAGAAGATTTTCTTGTAAATTGTATGTCAATTGCGTGAGCACTGTACCGCTTAAGCCGAAAAACATGAATTTTACTGATTTGAGCGAAAGTAAAACTATAATGTTATGGCAGGATTAACAAATTAATATAAAGAACAGAAAAGAAAAAATTTAACTTTCTTAGATTTTTACTTAAAGCCGATTTTCCTTGTAAATTGTATGTCAACTGCGGAAGCACTGTACCGCTTAAGCCGCAAACCATCGATTTTACTGATTTGCTCTAAAGTCAAACTTTCATATAATTTCAGGATTAACAAATTAATATAACCGAAAAATTTGCACTTTCTTAGATTTAGACTTAAAGTCGATTTTCTTGTAAATTGTATGTTAATTACTTGAGCGCTGTAGAGCTTAGGCCGAAGAACATCAATTTTACTGATTTGCGCTTAAAGCAAACTTTCATTTTATTTTAGGATTAACAATTGTTCGTTAATTACTTGATCGCTGTACCGCTTAAGCCGAAATGTTATTTCAGGATTAACAAATTAATATAACCGAAAAAATTGCACTTTCTTAGGTTTAAAATATAAGTCCATTTTCTTGTAAATTGTATGTCAACTGCGGTAGCACTGTACTGCTTAAGCCGCAAAACATCGATTTTACTGATTTGATCTAAAGTCAAACTTTCATTTAATTTCAGGATTAACAAATTAATATAACCGAAAAAATTGCACTTTCTTAGATTAGACTTAAAGCCGATTTTCTTGTAAATTGTATATCAGTTGCGTGAGCATTGTACTGCTTAAGCCGAAAAACATCAATTTTACTGGTTTGAGCGAAAGTCAAATTTTATTGTTATTGCAGGATTAACAAATTAATATTACCGAAAAAGTTGCACTTTCTTAGGTTTAGACTCAAAATCGATTTTCTTGTAAATTGTATGTCAATTGCGGTGGCACTGTACTGCTTAAGCCTAAAACCATCGATTTTACTGATTTGCTCTAAAGTCAAACTTTCATTTAATTTCAGGATTAACAAATTAATATAACCGAAAAAATTGCACTTTCTTAGATTAGACTTAAAGCCGATTTTCTTGTAAATTGTATGTCAGTTGCGTGGGCACTGTACTGCTTAAGCCGAAAAAGATCAATTTTACTGGTTTGAGCGAAAGTCAAATTATATTGTTATTGCAGAATTGACATATTCATATAACCGAAAAAATTGCACTTTCTTAGGTTTAGACTCAAAATCGATTTTCTTGTAAATTGTATGTCAATTGCGGTGGCACTGTACTGCTTAAGCCTAAAACCATCGATTTTACTGATTTGCTCTAAAGTCAAACTTTCATTTAATTTCAGGATTAACAAATTAATATAACCGAAAAAATTGCACTTTCTTAGATTAGACTTAAAGCCGATTTTCTTGTAAATTGTATGTCAGTTGCGTGGGCACTGTACTGCTTAAGCCGAAAAAGATCAATTTTACTGGTTTGAGCGAAAGTCAAATTATATTGTTATTGCAGAATTGACATATTCATATAACCGAAAAAATTGCACTTTCTTAGGTTTAGACTCAAAATCGATTTTCTTGTAAATTGTATGTCAATTGCGGTGGCACTGTACTGCTTAAGCCTAAAACCATCGATTTTACTGATTTGCTCTAAAGTCAAACTTTCATTTTATTTTAGGATTAACAATTGTTCGTTAATTACTTGATCGCTGTACCGCTTAAGCCGAAATGTTATTGCAGGATTAACAAATTAATATTACCGAAAAAATTTTACTTTCTTAGGTTTAAACTCAAAATCGATTTTCTTGTAAATTGTATGTCAATTGCGGTGGCACTGTACTGCTTAAGCCTAAAACCATCGATTTTACTGATTTGCTCTAAAGTCAAACTTTCATATTATTTCAGGATTAACAAATTAATATTACCGAAAAATTTGCACTTTCTTAGATTTAGAATTAAAGCCGATTTTCTTGTAAATTGTATGTCAGTTGCGTGGGCACTGTACTGCTTAAGCCGAAAAAGATCAATTTTACTGGTTTGAGCGAAAGTCAAATTATATTGTTATTGCAGAATTGACATATTCATATAACCGAAAAAATTGCACTTTCTTAGTTTCAGACTTAAAGTCGATTTTCTTGTAAACTGTATGCCAATTGCGTGAGCACTGTACCGCTTAAGCCGAAAAACATGAATTTTACCGATTTTAGCGAAAGTCAAATTATATTGTTGTTGCAGAATTGATATATTCTTATAACCGAAAAAAATTGCATTTTCTTAGGTTTAGACTTAAAGAAGATTTTCTTGTAAATTGTATGTCAATTGCGTGAGCACTGTACCGCTTAAGCCGAAAAACATGAATTTTACTGATTTGAGCGAAAGTAAAACTATAATGTTATGGCAGGATTAACAAATTAATATAAAGAACAGAAAAGAAAAAATTTAACTTTCTTAGATTTTTACTTAAAGCCGATTTTCCTTGTAAATTGTATGTCAACTGCGGAAGCACTGTACCGCTTAAGCCGCAAACCATCGATTTTACTGATTTGCTCTAAAGTCAAACTTTCATATAATTTCAGGATTAACAAATTAATATAACCGAAAAATTTGCACTTTCTTAGATTTAGACTTAAAGTCGATTTTCTTGTAAATTGTATGTTAATTACTTGAGCGCTGTAGAGCTTAGGCCGAAGAACATCAATTTTACTGATTTGCGCTTAAAGCAAACTTTCATTTTATTTTAGGATTAACAATTGTACGTTAATTACTTGATCGCTGTACCGCTTAAGCCGAAATGTTATTTCAGGATTATTAAATTAATATAACCGAAAAAATTGCACTTTCTTAGGTTTAAAATATAAGTCCATTTTCTTGTAAATTGTATGTCAACTGCGGTAGCACTGTACTGCTTAAGCCGCAAAACATCGATTTTACTGATTTGCTCTAAAGTCAAACTTTCATATAATTTCAGGATTAACAAATTAATATAACCGAAAAAATTGCACTTTCTTAGATTAGACTTAAAGCCGATTTTCTTGTAAATTGTATATCAGTTGCGTGAGCATTGTACTGCTTAAGCCGAAAAACATCAATTTTACTGGTTTGAGCGAAAGTCAAATTTTATTGTTATTGCAGGATTAACAAATTAATATTACCGAAAAAGTTGCACTTTCTTAGGTTTAGACTCAAAATCGATTTTCTTGTAAATTGTATGTCAATTGCGGTGGCACTGTACTGCTTAAGCCGAAAAACATGAATTTTACTGAGCGAAAGTCAAATTATATTGTTATTGCAGGATTAACAAATTAATATTACCGAAAAAATTTTACTTTCTTAGGTTTAAACTCAAAATCGATTTTCTTGTAAATTGTATGTCAATTGCGGTAGCACTGTACTGCTTAAGCCTAAAACCATCGATTTTACTGATTTGCTCTAAAGTCAAACTTTCATATAATTTCAGGATTAACAAATTAATATAACCGAAAAATTTGCACTTTCTTAGATTTAGACTTAAAGCCGATTTTCTTGTAAATTGTATGTCAGTTGCGTAAAGCACTGTACTGCTTAAGGCGCAAAACATCAATTTTACTGATTTGAGTGAAAGTCAAATTATATTGTTATTGCAGAATTGACATATTCTTTTAACCGAAAAAATTGCACTTTCTTAGATGTAGACTTAAAGTCGATTTTCTTGTAACTTGTATGTTAATTCCATGAGCACTGTACCGCTTAAGCCGAAAAACATCAATTTTACTGATTTGCGCTAGAGTCAAACTTTCATTTTATTTCAGGATTAACAATTGTATGTTAATTACGTGATCACTGTACCGCTTAAGCCGAAATGTTTTTTCAGGATTAACAAATTAATATAAACGAAAAAATTGCACTTTCTTAGGTTTAAATTTCAAGTCCATTATCTTGTAAATTGTATGTCAGTTGCGTGAGCACTGTACTGCTTAAGCCGAATAACATCAATTTTACTGATTTAAACGAAAGTCAAATTATATTGTTATTGCAGAATTGACATATTCATATAACCGAAAAAATTGCACTAGATCCTTGATTTAGACTTAAAGTCGATTTTCTTGTAAATTGTATGTCAGTTGCGTGAGCACTTTACTGCTTAAGCCGAAAAACATCAATTTTTCTGATTTGCGCGAAGGTAAAATTATATTGCTATTGCAGAATTGACAAATTAATATAAAGAACAGAAAAGAAAAAATTTAACTTTCTTAGATTTAGACTTAAAGCCGATTTTCTTGTAAATTGTATGTCAGTTGCGTAAAGCACTGTACTGCTTAAGCCGCAAAACATCAATTATACTGATTTGAGTGAAAGTCAAATTATATTGTTATTGCAGAATTGACATATTCATATAACCGAAAAAATTGCGCTTTCTTAGTTTTAGACTTAAAGTCGATTTTCTTGTAAATTGTATGTCAATTGCGTGAGCACTGTACCGCATAAGCCAAAAACATGAATTTTACTGATTTTAGCGAAAGTCAAAATATGTTGTTGTTGCAGAATTGACATATTCATATAACCGAAAAAATTGCACTAGATCCTAGATTTAGACTTAAAATCGATTTCCTTGTAAATTGTATGTCAGTTGCGTGAGCACTGTACTGCTTAAGCCGAAAAACATCAATTTTACTGCTTTGAGCGAAAGTCAAATTTTATTGTTATTGCAGGATTAACAAATTAATATTACCGAAAAAGTTGCACTTTCTTAGGTTTAGACTCAAAATCGATTTTCTTGTAAATTGTATGTCAATTGCGGTGGCACTGTACTGCTTAAGCCGAAAAACATGAATTTTACTGACTTGAGCGAAAGTCAAATTATATTGTTATTGCAGGATTAACAAATTAATATTACCGAAAAAATTTTACTTTCTTAGGTTTAGACTCAAAATCGATTTTCTTGTAAATTGTATGTCAATTGCGGTAGCACTGTACTGCTTAAGCCTAAAACCATCGATTTTACTGATTTGCTCTAAAGTCAAACTTTCATATAATTTCAGGATTAACAAATTAATATAACCGAAAAATTTGCACTTTCTTAGATTTAGACTTAAAGCCGATTTTCTTGTAAATTGTATGTCAGTTGCGTAAAGCACTGTACTGCTTAAGCCGCAAAACATCAATTTTACTGATTTGAGTGAAAGTCAAATAATATTGTTATTGCAGAATTGACATATTCATATAACCGAAAAAATTGCGCTTTCTTAGTTTTAGACTCACAATCGATTTTCTTGTAAATTGTATGTCAAATGCGGTAGCACTGTACTGATTAAGCCTAAAAGCATCGATTTTACTGATTTGCTCTAAAGTCAAACTTTCATATAATTTCAGGATTAACAAATTAATATAACCGAAAAATTTGCACTTTCTTAGATTTAGACTTAAAGCCGATTTTCTTGTAAATTGTATGTCAGTTGCGTAAAGCACTGTACTGCTTAAGCCGCAAAACATCAATTTTACTGATTTGAGTGAAAGTCAAATTATATTGTTATTGCAGAATTGACATATTCTTTTAACCGAAAAAATTGCACTTTCTTAGATTTAGACTTAAAGTCGATTTTCTTGTAACTTGTATGTTAATTCCATGAGCACTGTACCGCTTAAGCCGAAAAACATCAATTTTACTGATTTGCGCTAGAGTCAAACTTTCATTTTATTTCAGGATTAACAATTGTATGTTAATTACGTGATCACTGTAACGCTTAAGCCGAAATGTTTTTTCAGGATTAACAAATTAATATAAACGAAAAAATTGCACTTTCTTAGGTTTAAATTTCAAGTCCATTATCTTGTAAATTGTATGTCAGTTGCGTGAGCACTGTACTGCTTAAGCCGAAAAACATCAATTTTACTGATTTGAGCGAAAGTCAAATTATATTGTTATTGCAGAATTGACATATTCATATAACCGAAAAAATTGCACTAGATCCTTGATTTAGACTTAAAGTCGATTTTCTTGTAAATTGTATGTCAGTTGCGTGAGCACTTTACTGCTTAAGCCGAAAAACATCAATTTTTCTGATTTGCGCGAAAGTAAAATTATATTGCTATTGCAGAATTGACAAATTAATATAACCGAAAAAATTGCGATTTCTTAGCTTTAGACTTAAAGTCGATTTTCTTGTAAATTGTATTTCAGTTGCGTGAGCACTGTACCGCATAAGCCGAAAAACATCAATTTTACTGATTTGCGCGAAAGTCAAATTATATTGTTATTGCATGATTAACAAATTAATATTACCGAAAAAGTTGCACTTTCTTAGGTTTAGACTCAAAGTCGATTTTCTTGTAAATTGTATGTTAATCACTTGAGCACTGTACCGCATAAGCCGAAAAACATCAATTTTACTGATTTGCGCGAAAGTAAAATTATAATGTTATTGCAGGATTAACAAATTAATATAACCGAAAAATTGCACTTTCTTTGTTTTAGACTTAAAGCCGATTTTCTTGTAAATTGTATGTCAGTTGCATGAGCACTGTACCGCATAAGCCGAAAAACATCAATTTTACTGATTTGCGCGAAAGTAAAATTATATTGCTATTGCAGAATTGACAAATTAATATAACCGAAAAAATTACACTTTCTTAGTTTAAGACTTAAAGCCGATTTTCTTGTAAATTGTATGTCAGTTGCGTGAGTACTGTACCGCATAAGCCGAAAAACATCAATTTTACTGATTTGCGCGAAAGTAAAATTATATAGCTATTGCAGAATTGACAAATTAATATAACCGAAAAAATTGCACTTTCTTAGGTTTAGACTTAAAGCCGATTTTCTTGTAAATTTTATGTCAGTTGCGTGAGCACTGTACCGCATAAGCCGAAAAACATCAATTTTACTGATTTGCGCGAAAGTAAAATTATAATGTTATTGCAGGATTAACAAATTAATATAACCGAAAAAATTGCACTTTCTTAGTTTTAGACTTAAAGCCGATTTTCTTGTAAATTGTATGTCAGTTGCGTGAGCACTGTACCGCATAAGCCGAAAAACATCAATTTTACTGATTTGCGCGAAAGTAAAATTATATAGCTATTGCAGAATTGACAAATTAATATAACCGAAAAAATTGCACTTTCTTAGTTTTAGACTTAAAGCCGATTTGCTTGTAAATTGTATGTCAGTTGCGTGAGCACTGTACCGCATAAGCCGAAAAACATCAATTTTACTGATTTGCGCGAAAGAAAATTTATAATGTTATTGCAGAATTGACATATTCATATAACCGAAAAAATTGCGCTTTCTTAGTTTTAGACTTAAAGCCGGTTTTCTTGTAAATTTTATGTCAGTTGCGTGAGCACTGTACCGCATAAGCCGAAAAACATCAATTTTACTGATTTGCGCGAAAGTAAAATTATAATGTTATTGCAGGATTAACAAATTAATATAACCGAAAAAATTGCACTTTCTTAGTTTTAGACTTAAAGCCGATTTTCTTGTAAATTGTATGTCAATTGCGTGAGCACTGTACCGCATAAGCCAAAAACATGAATTTTACTGATTTTAGCGAAAGTCAAATTATATTGTTGTTGCAGAATTGACATATTCTTACAACCGAAAAAATTGCACTTTCTTAGATTTAGACTTAAAGTCGATTTTCTTGTAACTTGTATGTTAATTCCATGAGCACTGTACCGCTTAAGCCGAAAAACATCAATTTTACTGATTTGCGCTAGAGTCAAACTTTCATTTTATTTCAGGATTAACAATTGTATGTTAATTTGGTGATCGCTGTACCGCTTAAGCCGAAATGTTTTTTCAGGATTAACAAAATAATATAACTGAAAAAATTGCACGTTCTTAGGTTTAAAATTCAAATCCATTTTCTTGTAAATTGTATGTCAGTTGCATGAGCACTGTACTGCTTAAGCCGAAAAACATCAATTTTACTGATTTGAGCGAAAGTCAAATTATATTGTTATTGCAGAATTGACATATTCATATAACCGAAAAAATTGCACTAGATCCTAGATTTAGACTTAAAGTCGATTTTCTTGTAAATTGTATGTCAGTTGCGTGAGCACTGTACTGCTTAAGCCGAAAAACATCAATTTTACTGATTTGCGCGAAAGTAAAATTATATTGCTATTGCAGAATTGACAAATTAATATAACCGAAAAAATTGCACTTTTTAGGTTTAGACTTAAAGCCGATTTTCTTGTAAATTGTATGTCAGTTGCGTGAGCACTGTACCGCTTAAGCCGAAAAACATCAATTTTACGGATTTGCGCGAAAGTCAAATTATATTGTTATTGCATGATTAACAAATTAATATTACCGAAAAAGTTGCACTTTCTTAGGTTTAGACTCAAAGTCGATTTTCTTGTAAATTGTATGTTAATCACTTGAGCACTGTACCGCATAAGCCGAAAAACATCAATTTTACTGATTTGCGCGAAAGTAAAATTATAATGTTATTGCAGGATTAACAAATTAATATAACCGAAAAAATTGCACTTTCTTTGTTTTAGACTTAAAGCCGATTTTCTTGTAAATTGTATATCAGTTGCATGAGCACTGTACCGCATAAGCCGAAAAACATCAATTTTACTGATTTGCGCGAAAGTAAAATTATATTGCTATTGCAGAATTGACAAATTAATATAACCGAAAAAATTCCACTTTCTTAGTTTAAGACTTAAAGCCGATTTTCTTGTAAATTGTATGTCAGTTGCGTGAGCACTGTACCGCATAAGCCGAAAAACATCAATTTTACTGATTTGCGCGAAAGTAAAATTATATAGCTATTGCAGAATTGAAAAATTAATATAACCGAAAAAATTGCACTTTCTTAGTTTTAGACTTAAAGCCGATTTTCTTGTAAATTGTATGTCAGTTGCGTGAGCACTGTACCGCATAAGCCGAAAAACATCAATTTTACTGATTTGCGCTAAAAGCAAACTTTCATTTTATTTCAGGATTAACAATTGTATGTTAATTATTTGATCGCTGTACCGCTTAAGCCGAAATGTTTTTTCAGGATTAACAAATTAATATAACGGAAAAAATTGCATTTTCTTAGGTTTAAAATTAAAGTCCATTTTCTTGTAAATTGTATGTCAACTGCGGTAGCACTGTACTGGTTAAGCCGCAAAACATCGATTTTACTGATTTGATTTAAAGTCAAACTTTCATATGATTTCAGGATTAACAAATTAATATAACCGAAAAAATTGCACTTTCTTAGATTTAGACTTAAAGCCGATTTTCTTGTAAATTGTATGTCAGTTGCGTGAGCACTGTACTGCTTAAGCCGAAAACCATGAATTTTACTGATTTGAGCGAAAGTTAAATTATATTTTTATTGCATGATTAACAAATTAATATAACCGAAAAAGTTGCATTTTCTTAGGTTTACACTTAAAGTCGATTTTCTTGTAAATTGTATGTTAAGCACTTGAGCACTGTACCGCATAAGCCGAAAAACATCAATTTTACTGATTTGCGCGAAAGTCAAATTATATTGCTATTGCAGAATTGACAAATTAATATAACCGAAAAAATTACACTTTCTTAGTTTAAGACTTAAAGCCGATTTTCTTGTAAATTGTATGTCAGTTGCGTGAGCACTGTACCGCATAAGCCGAAAAACATCAATTTTACTGATTTGCGCGAAAGTAAAATTATATAGCTATTGCAGAATTGACAAATTAATATAACCGAAAAAATTGCACTTTCTTAGGTTTAGACTTAAAGCCGATTTTCTTGTAAATTTTATGTCAGTTGCGTGAGCACTGTACCGCATAAACCGAAAAACATCAATTTTACTGATTTGCGCGAAAGTAAAATTATAATGTTATTGTAGGATTAACAAATTAATATAACCGAAAAAATTGCACTTTCTTAGTTTTAGACTTAAAGCCGATTTTCTTGTAAATTGTATGTCAGTTGCGTGAGCACTGTACCGCATAAGCCGAAAAACATCAATTTTACTGATTTGCGCGAAAGTAAAATTATATTGCTATTGCAGAATTGACAAATTAATATAACCGAAAAAATTTCACTTTCTTAGGTTTAGACTTAAAGCCGATTTTCTTGTAAATTGTATGTCAGTTGCGTGAGCACTGTACCGCATAAGCCGAAAAACATCAATTTTACTGATTTGCGCTAGAGTCAAACTTTCATTTTATTTCAGGATTAACAATTGTATGTTAATTACGTGATCGCTGTACCGCTTAAGCCCAAATGTTTTTACAGGATTAACAAATTAATATAACCGAAAAAATTGCACTTTCTTAGGTTTAAAATTCAAGTCCATTTTCTTGTAAATTGTATGTCAGTTGCGTGAGCACTGTACTGCTTAAGCCGAAAAACATCAATTTTACTGATTTGAGCGAAAGTCAAATTATATTGTTATTGCAGAATTGACATATTCATATAACCGAAAAAATTGCACTAGATCCTAAATTTAGACTTAAAGTCGATTTTCTTGTAAATTGTATGTCAGTTGCGTGAGCACTGTACTGCTTAAGCCGAAAAACATAAATTTTACTGATTTGCGCGAAAGTAAAATTATAATGTTATTGCAGGATTAACAAATTAATATTACCGAAAAAATTGCACTTTCTTAGCTTTAGACTTAAAGTCGATTTTCTTGTAAATTGTATTTCAGTTGCGTGAGCACTGTACCGCATAAGCCGAAAAACCTCAATTTTACTGATTTGCGCGAAAGTAAAATTATATTGTTATTGCATGATTAACAAATTAATATTACCGAAAAAGTGGCACTTTCTTAGGTTTAGACTCAAAGTAGATTTTCTTGTAAATTGTATGTTAATCACTTGAGCACTGTACCGCATAAGCCGAAAAACATCAATTTTACTGATTTGCGCGAAAGTAAAATTATAATGTTATTGCAGGATTAACAAATTAATATTACCGAAAAAATTGCACTTTCTTAGCTTTAGACTTAAAGTCGATTTTCTTGTAAATTGTATTTCAGTTGCGTGAGCACTGTACCGCATAAGTCGAAAAACATCAATTTTACTGATTTGCGCGAAAGTAAAATTATATTGCTATTGCAGAATTGACAAATTAATATAACCGAAAAAATTACACTTTCTTAGTTTAAGACTTAAAGCCGATTTTCTTGTAAATTGTATGTCAGTTGCGTGAGCACTGTACCGCATAAGCCGAAAAACATCAATTTTACTGATTTGCGCGAAAGCAAAATTATATAGCTATTGCATCAATTTTACTGATTTGCGCTAGAATCAAAATTTCATTTTATTTCAGGATTAACAATTGTATGTTAATTACGTGATCGCTGTACCGCTTAAGCCGAAATGTTTTTTCAGGATTAACAAATTAATATAACCGAAAAAATTGCACTTTCATAGGTTTAAAATTCAATTTTTTCTTGTAAATTGTATGTCAGTTGCGTGAGCACTGTACTGCTTAAGCCGAAAAACATCAATTTTACTGATTTGAGCGAAAGTCAAATTATATTGTTATTGCATAATTGACATATTCATATAACCGAAAAAATTGCACTAGATCCTAGATTTAGACTTAAAGTCGATTTTCTTGTAAATTGTATGTCAGTTGCGTGAGCACTGTACTGCTTAAGCCGAAAAACATCAATTTTACTGATTTGCGCGAAAGTAAAATTATATAGCTATTGCAGAATTGACAAATTAATATAACCGAAAAAATTGCACTTTCTTAGGTTTAGACTTAAAGCCGATTTTCTTGTAAATTTTATGTCAGTTGCGTGAGCACTGTACCGCATAAGCCGAAAAACATCAATTTTACTGATTTGCGCGAAAGTAAAATTATAATGTTATTGCAGGATTAACAAATTAATATAACCGAAAAAATTGCACTTTCTTAGTTTTAGACTTAAAGCCGATTTTCTTGTAAATTGTATGTCAGTTGCGTGAGCACTGTACCGCATAAGCCGAAAAACATCAATTTTACTGATTTGCGCGAAAGGAAAATTATAATGTTATTGCAGGATTAACAAATTAATATAACCGAAAAAATTGCACTTTCTTAGTTTTAGACTTAAAGCCGATTTTCTTGTAAATTGTATGTCAGTTGCGTGAGCACTGTACCGCATAAGCCGAAAAACATCAATTTTACTGATTTGCGCGAAAGTAAAATTATAATGTTATTGCAGGATTAACAAATTAATATAACCGAAAAAATTGCACTTTCTTAGGTTTAGACTTAAAGCCGATTTTCTTGTAAATTTTATGTCAGTTGCGTGAGCACTGTACCGCATAAGCCGAAAAACATCAATTTTACTGATTTGCGCGAAAGTAAAATTATATAGCTATTGCAGAATTGACAAATTAATATAACCGAATAAATTGCACTTTCTTAGGTTTAGACTTAAAGCCGATTTTCTTGTAAATTTTATGTCAGTTGCGTGAGCACTGTACCGCATAAGCCGAAAAACATCAATTTTACTGATTTGCGCGAAAGTAAAATTATAATGTTATTGCAGGATTAACAAATTAATATAACCGAAAAAATTGCACTTTCTTAGTTTTAGACTTAAAGCCGATTTTCTTGTAAATTGTATGTCAGTTGCGTGAGCACTGTACCGCATAAGCCGAAAAACATCAATTTTACTGATTTGCGCGAAAGTAAAATTATATTGCTATTGCAGAATTGACAAATTAATATAACCGAAAAAATTGCACTTTCTTAGTTTTAGACTTAAAGCCGATTTGCTTGTAAATTGTATGTCAGTTGCGTGAGCACTGTACCGCATAAGCCGAAAAACATCAATTTTACTGATTTGCGCGAAAGAAAATTTATAATGTTATTGCAGAATTGACATATTCATATAACCGAAAAAATTGCGCTTTCTTAGTTTTAGACTTAAAGCCGATTTTCTTGTAAATTTTATGTCAGTTGCGTGAGCACTGTACCGCATAAGCCGAAAAACATCAATTTTACTGATTTGCGCGAAAGTAAAATTATATAGCTATTGCAGAATTGACAAATTAATATAACCGAAAAAATTGCACTTTCTTAGGTTTAGACTTAAAGCCGATTTTCTTGTAAATTTTATGTCAGTTGCGTGAGCACTGTACCGCATAAGCCGAAAAACATCAATTTTACTGATTTGCGCGAAAGTAAAATTATAATGTTATTGCAGGATTAACAAATTAATATAACCGAAAAAATTGCACTTTCTTAGTTTTAGTCTTAAAGCCGATTTTCTTGTAAATTGTATGTCAGTTGCGTGAGCACTGTACCGCATAAGCCGAAAAACATCAATTTTACTGATTTGCGCGAAAGAAAATTTATAATGTTATTGCAGAATTGACATATTCATATAACCGAAAAAATTGCGCTTTCTTAGTTTTAGACTTAAAGTCGATTTTCTTGTAAATTGTATGTCAATTGCGTGAGCACTGTACCGCATAAGCCAAAAACAAGAATTTTACTGATTTTAGCGAAAGTCAAATTATATTGTTGTTGCAGAATTGACATATTCTTATAACCGAAAAAATTGCACTTTCTTAGATTTAGACTTAAAGTCGATTTTCTTGTAACTTGTATGTTAATTCCATGAGCACTGTACCGCTTAAGCCGAAAAACATCAATTTTACTGATTTGCGCTAGAGTCAAACTTTCATTTTATTTCAGGATTAACAATTGTATGTTAATTTGGTGATCGCTGTACCGCTTAAGCCGAAATGTTTTTTCAGGATTAACAAAATAATATAACTGAAAAAATTGCACGTTCTTAGGTTTAAAATTCAAGTCCATTTTCTTGTAAATTGTATGTCAGTTGCATGAGCACTGTACCGCATAAGCCGAAAAACATCAATTTTACTGATTTGCGCGAAAGTAAAATTATATAGCTATTGCAGAATTGACAAATTAATATAACCGAAAAAATTGCACTTTCTTAGGTTTAGACTTAAAGCCGATTTTCTTGTAAATTTTATGTCAGTTGCGTGAGCACTGTACCGCATAAGCCGAAAAACATCAATTTTACTGATTTGCGCGAAAGTAAAATTATATAGCTATTGCAGAATTGACAAATTAATATAACCGAAAAAATTGCACTTTCTTAGGTTTAGACTTAAAGCCGATTTTCTTGTAAATTTTATGTCAGTTGCGTGAGCACTGTACCGCATAAGCCGAAAAACATCAATTTTACTGATTTGCGCGAAAGTAAAATTATAATGTTATTGCAGGATTAACAAATTAATATAACCGAAAAAATTGCACTTTCTTAGTTTTAGACTTAAAGCCGATTTTCTTGTAAATTGTATGTCAGTTGCGTGAGCACTGTACCGCATAAGCCGAAAAACATCAATTTTACTGATTTGCGCGAAAGTAAAATTATATTGCTATTGCAGAATTGACAAATTAATATAACCGAAAAAATTGCACTTTCTTAGTTTTAGACTTAAAGCCGATTTGCTTGTAAATTGTATGTCAGTTGCGTGAGCACTGTACCGCATAAGCCGAAAAACATCAATTTTACTGATTTGCGCGAAAGTAAAATTATATAGCTATTGCAGAATTGACAAATTAATATAACCGAAAAAATTGCACTTTCTTAGGTTTAGACTTAAAGCCGATTTTCTTGTAAATTTTATGTCAGTTGCGTGAGCACTGTACTGCTTAAGCCGAAAAACATCAATTTTACTGATTTGCGCGAAAGTAAAATTATATTGCTATTGCAGAATTGACAAATTAATATAACCGAAAAAATTGCACTTTCTTAGGTTTAGACTTAAAGCCGATTTTCTTGTAAATTGTATGTCAGTTGCGTGAGCACTGTACCGCTTAAGCCGAAAAACATCAATTTTACGGATTTGCGCGAAAGTCAAATTATATTGTTATTGCATGATTAACAAATTAATATTACCGAAAAAGTTGCACTTTCTTAGGTTTAGACTCAAAGTCGATTTTCTTGTAAATTGTATGTTAATCACTTGAGCACTGTACCGCATAAGCCGAAAAACATCAATTTTACTGATTTGCGCGAAAGTAAAATTATAATGTTATTGCAGGATTAACAAATTAATATAACCGAAAAAATTGCACTTTCTTAGATTTAGACTTAAAGTCGATTTTCTTGTAAATTGTATGTTAATTACTTGATCGCTGTACCGCCTAAGCCGAAATGTTACTCCAGGATTAACAAATTAAAATAACCGAAAAAATTGCAATTTCTTAGGTTTAAAATTTAAGTCCATTTTCTTGTAAATTGTATGTCAACTGCGGTAGCACTGTACTGCTTAAGCCGCAAAACATCGATTTTACTGATTTGATCTAAAGTCAAACTTTCATATAATTTCAGGATTAACAAATTAATATAACCAGAAAAATTGCACTTTCTTAGATTTAGACTTAAAGCCGATTTTCTTGTATATTGTATATCAGTTGCGTGAGCACTGTACTGCCTAAGCCGAAAAACATCAATTTTACTGGTTTGAGCGAAAGTCAAATTATATTGTTATTGCAGAATTGACATATTAATATAACCGAAAAAATTGCACTTTCTTAGATTTAAACTTAAAGCCGATTTTCTTGTAAATTGTATGTCAGTTGCGTGAGCACTGTACCGCTTAAGCCGAAAAACATGAATTTTACTGATTTGAGCTAAAGTCAAATTATATTGTTATTGCAGAATTGACATATTCATATAACCGAAAAAATTGCACTTTCTTAGTTTTAGACTTAAAGTCCATTTTCTTGTAAATTGTATGTCAACTGCGGTAGCACTGTACTGCTTAAGCCGCAAAACATCGATTTTACTGATTTGATCTAAAGTCAAACTTTCATATAATTTCAGGATTAACAAATTAATATAACCAGAAAAATTGCACTTTCTTAGATTTAGACTTAAAGCCGATTTTCTTGTATATTGTATATCAGTTGCGTGAGCACTGTACTGCCTAAGCCGAAAAACATCAATTTTACTGGTTTGAGCGAAAGTCAAATTATATTGTTATTGCAGAATTGACATATTCATATAACCGAAAAAATTGCACTTTCTTAGTTTTAGACTTAAAGTCGATTTTCTTGTAAATTGTATGTGAATTGCGTGAGCACTGTACTGCTTAAGCCGAAAAACATGAATTTTACTGATTTGAGCGAAAGTCAAATTATATTGTTATTGCAGGATTAACAAATTAATATTACCGAAAAGGTTGCACTTTCTTAGTTTTACACTTAAAGTCGATTTTCTTGTAAATTTTATGTCAATTGCGGTAGCACTGTACTGCTTAAGCCGAAAAACATCCATTTTACTGATTTGCTCTAAAGTCAAACTTTCATATAATTTCAGGATTAACAAATTAATATAACCGAAAAAATTTCACTTTCTTAGATTTAGACTTAAAGTCGATTTTCTTGTAAATTGTATGTCAGTTGCGTGAGCACTGTACCGCTTAAGCCGAAAAACATGATTTTTACTGATTTGAGCGAAAGTCAAATTATATTGTTATTGCAGGATTAACAAATTAATATTAACGAAAAAGTTGCACTTTCTTAGGTTTAGACTTAAAGTCGATTTTCTTGTAAATTGTATGGCAAATTCGGTAGCACTGTACTGCTTAAGCCGCAAACCATCGATTTTACTGATTTGCTCTAAAGTCAAACTTTCATATAATTTCAGGATTAACAAATTAATATAACCGAAAAAATTGCACTTTCTTAGATTTAGACTTAAAGTCGATTTTCTTGTAAATTGTATGTTAATTACTTGATCGCTGTACCGCCTAAGCCGAAATGTTATTCCAGGATTAACAAATTAAAATAACCGAAAAAATTGCAATTTCTTAGGTTTAAAATTTAAGTCCATTTTCTTGTAAATTGTATGTCAACTGCGGTAGCACTGTACTGCTTAAGCCGCAAAACATCGATTTTACTGATTTGATCTAAAGTCAAACTTTCATATAATTTCAGGATTAACAAATTAATATAACCAGAAAAATTGCACTTTCTTAGATTTAGACTTAAAGCCGATTTTCTTGTATATTGTATATCAGTTGCGTGAGCACTGTACTGCCTAAGCCGAAAAACATCAATTTTACTGGTTTGAGCGAAAGTCAAATTATATTGTTATTGCAGAATTGACATATTCATATAACCGAAAAAATTGCACTTTCTTAGATTTAAACTTAAAGCCGATTTTCTTGTAAATTGTATGTCAGTTGCGTGAGCACTGTACCGCTTAAGCCGAAAAACATGAATTTTACTGATTTGAGCTAAAGTCAAATTTTATTGTTATTGCAGAATTGACATATTCATATAACCGAAAAAATTGCACTTTCTTAGTTTTAGACTTAAAGTCCATTTTCTTGTAAATTGTATGTCAACTGCGGTAGCACTGTACTGCTTAAGCCGCAAAACATCGATTTTACTGATTTGATCTAAAGTCAAACTTTCATATAATTTCAGGATTAACAAATTAATATAACCAGAAAAATTGCACTTTCTTAGATTTAGACTTAAAGCCGATTTTCTTGTATATTGTATATCAGTTGCGTGAGCACTGTACTGCCTAAGCCGAAAAACATCAATTTTACTGGTTTGAGCGAAAGTCAAATTATATTGTTATTGCAGAATTGACATATTCATATAACCGAAAAAATTGCACTTTCTTAGTTTTAGACTTAAAGTCGATTTTCTTGTAAATTGTATGTGAATTGCGTGAGCACTGTACTGCTTAAGCCGAAAAACATCCATTTTACTGATTTGCTCTAAAGTCAAACTTTCATATAATTTCAGGATTAACAAATTAATATAACCGAAAAAATTGCACTTTCTTAGATTTAGACTTAAAGTCGATTTTCTTGTAAATTGTATGTCAATTGCATGAGCACTGTACCGCTTAAGCCGAAAAACATCAATTTTACTGGTTTGAGCGAAAGTCAAATTATATTGTTATTGCAGAATTGACATATTCATATAACCGAAAAAATTGCACTTTCTTAGGTTTAGACTTAAAGTCGATTTTTTTGTAAAATGTATGTCAGTTGCGGTAGCACTGTACTGCTTAAGCCGCAAAACATCGATTTTACTGATTTGATCTAAAGTCAAACTTTCATATAATTTCAGGATTAACAAATTAATATAACCGAAAAAATTGCACTTTCTTAGATTTAGACTTGAAGTCGATTTTCTTGTAAATTGTATGTGAATTGCGTGAGCACTGTACTGCTTAAGCCGAAAAACATGAATTTTACTGATTTGAGCGAAAGTCAAATTATATTGTTATTGCAGAATTAAAAAATTAATATTACCGAAAAGGTTGCACTTTCTTAGTTTTAGACTTAAAGTCGATTTTCTTGTAAATTTTATGTCAATTGCGGTAGCACTGTACTGCTTAAGCCGAAAAACATCCATTTTACTGATTTGATCTTAAGTCAAACTTTCATATAATTTCAGGATTAACAAATTAATATAACCGAAAAAATTGCACTTTCTTAGATTTAGACTTAAAGTCGATTTTCTTGTAAATTGTATGTCAATTGCATGAGCACTGTACCGCTTAAGCCGAAAAACATAAATTTTACTGGTTTGAGCGAAAGTCAAATTATATTGTTATTGCAGAATTGACATATTCATATAACCGAAAAAATTGCACTTTCTTAGATTTAGACTTAAAGTCGATTTTCTTGTAAATTGTATGTCAATTGCATGAGCACTGTACTGCTTAAGCCGAAAAACATCAACTTTACTGATTTGCGCGAAAATAACACTATAATGTTATGGCAGGATTAACAAACTAATATAAAAAAAAGAAAAGAAAAAATTGAACTTTCTTAGATTTTTACTTAAAGCCGATTTTCTTGTAAATTGTATGTTAATTACTTGAGCGCTGTACCGCTTAGGCCGAAAAACATCAATTTTACTGATTTGCACTAAAAACAAACTTTTATTTTATTTCAGGATTAACAATTGTATGTTAATTACTTGATCGCTGTACCTCCTAAGCCGAAATGTTATTCCAGGATTAACAAATTAAAATAACCGAAAAAATTGCAATTTCTTAGGTTTAAAATTTAAGTCCATTTTCTTGTAAATTGTATGTCAACTGCGGTAGCACTGTACTGCTTAAGCCGCAAAACATCGATTTTACTGATTTGATCTAAAGTCAAACTTTCATATAATTTCAGGATTAACAAATTAATATAACCAGAAAAATTGCACTTTCTTAGATTTAGACTTAAAGCCGATTTTCTTGTATATTGTATATCAGTTGCGTGAGCACTGTACTGCCTAAGCCGAAAAACATCAATTTTACTGGTTTGAGCGAAAGTCAAATTATATTGTTATTGCAGAATTGACATATTCATATAACCGAAAAAATTGCACTTTCTTAGTTTTAGACTTAAAGTCAATTTTCTTTTAAATTGTATGTCAATTGCATGAGCACTGTACCGCTTAAGCCGAAAAACATGAATTTTACTGATTTGAGCTAAAGTCAGATTATATTGTTATTGCAGAATTAACAAATTAATATTACCGAAAAAGTTGCACTTTCTTAGGTTTAGACTTAAAGTCGATTTTCTTGTAAATTGTATGTCAATTGCGGTAGCACTGTACTGCTTAAGCCGCAAAACATCGATTTTACTGATTTGATCTAAAGTCAAACTTTCATATAATTTCAGGATTAACAAATTAATATAACCGAAAAAATTGCACTTTCTTAGATTTAGACTTAAAGTCGATTTTCTTGTAAATTGTATGTCAATTGCATGAGCACTGTACCGCTTAAGCCGAAAAACATCAATTTTACTGGTTTGAACGAAAGTCAAATTATATTGTTATTGCAGAATTGACATATTCATATAACCGAAAAAATTGCACTTTCTTAGGTTTAGACTTAAAGTCGATTTTTTTGTAAATTGTATGTCAATTGCGGTAGCACTGTACTGCTTAAGCCGCAAAACATCGATTTTACTGATTTGATCTAAAGTCAAACTTTCATATAATATCAGGATTAACAAATTAATATAACCGAAAAAATTGCACTTTCTTACATTAGACTTAAAGCCGATTTTCTTGTAAATTGTATGTCAATTGCATGAGCACTGTACCGCTTAAGCCGAAAAACATCAATTTTACTGGTTTGAACGAAAGTCAAATTATATTGTTATTGCAGAATTGACATATTCATATAACCGAAAAAATTGCACTTTCTTAGGTTTAGACTTAAAGTCGATTTTTTTGTAAATTGTATGTCAATTGCGGTAGCACTGTACTGCTTAAGCCGCAAAACATCGATTTTACTGATTTGATCTAAAGTCAAACTTTCATATAATATCAGGATTAACAAATTAATATAACCGAAAAAATTGCACTTTCTTAGATTAGACTTAAAGCCGATTTTCTTGTAAATTGTATGTCAATTGCATGAGCACTGTACCGCTTAAGCCGAAAAACATAAATTTTACTGGTTTGAGCGAAAGTCAAATTATATTGTTATTGCAGAATTGACATATTCATGTAACCGAAAAAATTGCACTTTCTTAGATTTAGACTTAAAGTGGATTTTCTTGTAAATTGTATGTCAATTGCATGAGCACTGTACTGTTTAAGCCGAAAAACATCAACTTTACTGATTTGCGCGAATATAACACTATAATGTTATGGCAGGATTAACAAATTAATATAAAAAAAGAAAAGAAAAAATTGAACTTTCTTAGATTTTTACTTAAAGCCGATTTTCTTGTAAATTGTATGTTAATTACTTGAGCGCTGTACCGCTTAGGCCGAAAAACATCAATTTTACTGGTTTGAACGAAAGTCAAATTATATTGTTATTGCAGAATTGACATATTCATATAACCGAAAAAATTGCACTTTCTTAGGTTTAGACTTAAAGTCGATTTTTTTGTAAATTGTATGTCAATTGCGGTAGCACTGTACTGCTTAAGCCGCAAAACATCGATTTTACTGATTTGATCTAAAGTCAAACTTTCATATAATTTCAGGATTAACAAATTAATATAACCAGAAAAATTGCACTTTCTTAGATTTAGACTTAAAGCCGATTTTCTTGTATATTGTATATCAGTTGCGTGAGCACTGTACTGCCTAAGCCGAAAAACATCAATTTTACTGGTTTGAGCGAAAGTCAAATTATATTGTTATTGCAGAATTGACATATTCATATAACCGAAAAAATTGCACTTTCTTAGTTTTAGACTTAAAGTCAATTTTCTTTTAAATTGTATGTCAATTGCATGAGCACTGTACCGCTTAAGCCGAAAAACATGAATTTTACTGATTTGAGCTAAAGTCAGATTATATTGTTATTGCAGAATTAACAAATTAATATTACCGAAAAAGTTGCACTTTCTTAGGTTTAGACTTAAAGTCGATTTTCTTGTAAATTGTATGTCAATTGCGGTAGCACTGTACTGCTTAAGCCGCAAAACATCGATTTTACTGATTTGATCTAAAGTCAAACTTTCATATAATTTCAGGATTAACAAATTAATATAACCGAAAAAATTGCACTTTCTTAGATTTAGACTTAAAGTCGATTTTCTTGTAAATTGTATGTCAATTGCATGAGCACTGTACCGCTTAAGCCGAAAAACATCAATTTTACTGGTTTGAACGAAAGTCAAATTATATTGTTATTGCAGAATTGACATATTCATATAACCGAAAAAATTGCACTTTCTTAGGTTTAGACTTAAAGTCGATTTTTTTGTAAATTGTATGTCAATTGCGGTAGCACTGTACTGCTTAAGCCGCAAAACATCGATTTTACTGATTTGATCTAAAGTCAAACTTTCATATAATATCAGGATTAACAAATTAATATAACCGAAAAAATTGCACTTTCTTAGATTAGACTTAAAGCCGATTTTCTTGTAAATTGTATGTCAATTGCATGAGCACTGTACCGCTTAAGCCGAAAAACATCAATTTTACTGGTTTGAACGAAAGTCAAATTATATTGTTATTGCAGAATTGACATATTCATATAACCGAAAAAATTGCACTTTCTTAGGTTTAGACTTAAAGTCGATTTTTTTGTAAATTGTATGTCAATTGCGGTAGCACTGTACTGCTTAAGCCGCAAAACATCGATTTTACTGATTTGATCTAAAGTCAAACTTTCATATAATATCAGGATTAACAAATTAATATAACCGAAAAAATTGCACTTTCTTAGATTAGACTTAAAGCCGATTTTCTTGTAAATTGTATGTCAATTGCATGAGCACTGTACCGCTTAAGCCGAAAAACATAAATTTTACTGGTTTGAGCGAAAGTCAAATTATATTGTTATTGCAGAATTGACATATTCATGTAACCGAAAAAATTGCACTTTCTTAGATTTAGACTTAAAGTGGATTTTCTTGTAAATTGTATGTCAATTGCATGAGCACTGTACTGCCTAAGCCGAAAAACATCAACTTTACTGATTTGCGCGAAAATAACACTATAATGTTATGGCAGGATTAACAAATTAATATAAAAAAAAGAAAAGAAAAAATTGAACTTTCTTAGATTTTTACTTAAAGCCGATTTTCTTGTAAATTGTATGTTAATTACTTGAGCGCTGTACCGCTTAGGCCGAAAAACATCAATTTTACTGATTTGCGCTAAAAACAAACTTTTATTTTATTTCAGGATTAACAATTGTATGTTAATTACTTGATCGCTGTACCTCCTAAGCCGAAATGTTATTCCAGGATTAACAAATTAAAATAACCGAAAAAATTGCAATTTCTTAGGTTTAAAATTTAAGTCCATTTTCTTGTAAATTGTATGTCAACTGCGGTAGCACTGTACTGCTTAAGCCGCAAAACATCGATTTTACTGATTTGATCTAAAGTCAAACTTTCATATAATTTCAGGATTAACAAATTAATATAACCAGAAAAATTGCACTTTCTTAGATTTAGACTTAAAGCCGATTTTCTTGTATATTGTATATCAGTTGCGTGAGCACTGTACTGCCTAAGCCGAAAAACATCAATTTTACTGGTTTGAGCGAAAGTCAAATTATATTGTTATTGCAGAATTGACATATTCATATAACCGAAAAAATTGCACTTTCTTAGTTTTAGACTTAAAGTCAATTTTCTTTTAAATTGTATGTCAATTGCATGAGCACTGTACCGCTTAAGCCGAAAAACATCAATTTTACTGGTTTGAGCGAAAGTCAAATTATATTGTTATTGCAGAATTCACATATTCATATAACCGAAAAAATTGCACTTTCTTAAATTTAAACTTAAAGCCGATTTTCTTGTAAATTGTATGTCAGTTGCGTGAGCACTGTACCGCTTAAGCCGAAAAACATGAATTTTACTGATTTGAGCTAAAGTCAGATTATATTGTTATTGCAGAATTAACAAATTAATATTACCGAAAAAGTTGCACTTTCTTAGGTTTAGACTTAAAGTCGATTTTCTTGTAAATTGTATGTCAATTGCGGTAGCACTGTACTGCTTAAGCCGCAAAACATCGATTTTACTGATTTGATCTAAAGTCAAACTTTCATATAATTTCAGGATTAACAAATTAATATAACCGAAAAAATTGCACTTTCTTAGATTTAGACTTAAAGTCGATTTTCTTGTAAATTGTATGTCAATTGCATGAGCACTGTACCGCTTAAGCCGAAAAACATAGATTTTACTGGTTTGAGCGAAAGTCAAATTATATTGTTATTGCAGAATTGACATATTCATATAACCGAAAAAATTGCACTTTCTTAGGTTTAGACTTAAAGTCGATTTTTTTGTAAATTGTATGTCAATTGCGGTAGCACTGTACTGCTTAAGCCGCAAAACATCGATTTTACTGATTTGATCTAAAGTCAAACTTTCATATAATATCAGGATTAACAAATTAATATAACCGAAAAAATTGCACTTTCTTAGATTAGACTTAAAGCCGATTTTCTTGTAAATTGTATGTCAATTGCATGAGCACTGTACCGCTTAAGCCGAAAAACATAAATTTTACTGGTTTGAGCGAAAGTCAAATTATATTGTTATTGCAGAATTGACATATTCATGTAACCGAAAAAATTGCACTTTCTTAGATTTAGACTTAAAGTGGATTTTCTTGTAAATTGTATGTCAATTGCATGAGCACTGTACTGCTTAAGCCGAAAAACATCAACTTTACTGATTTGCGCGAAAATAACACTATAATGTTATGGCAGGATTAACAAATTAATATAAAAAAAGAAAAGAAAAAATTGAACTTTCTTAGATTTTTACTTAAAGCCGATTTTCTTGTAAATTGTATGTTAATTGCATGAGCACTGTACCGCTTAAGCCGAAAAACATAAATTTTACTGGTTTGAGCGAAAGTCAAATTATATTGTTATTGCAGAATTGACATATTCATGTAACCGAAAAAATTGCACTTTCTTAGATTTAGACTTAAAGCCGATTTTCTTGTAAATTGTATGTCAATTGCATGAGCACTGTACTGCTTAAGCCGAAAAACATCAACTTTACTGATTTGCGCGAAAATAACACTATAATGTTATGGCAGGATTAACAAATTAATATAAAAAAAAGAAAAGAAAAAATTGAACTTTCTTAGATTTTTACTTAAAGCCGATTTTCTTGTAAATTGTATGTTAATTACTTGAGCACTGTACTGCTTAAGCCGAAAAACATCAACTTTACTGATTTGCGCGAAAATAACACTATAATGTTATGGCAGGATTAACAAATTAATATAAAAAAAGAAAAGAAAAAATTGAACTTTCTTAGATTTTTACTTAAAGCCGATTTTCTTGTAAATTGTATGTTAATTGCATGAGCACTGTACCGCTTAAGCCGAAAAACATCAACTTTACTGATTTGCGCGAAAATAACACTATAATGTTATGGCAGGATTAACAAATTAATATAAAAAAAGAAAAGAAAAAATTGAACTTTCTTAGATTTTTACTTAAAGCCGATTTTCTTGTAAATTGTATGTTAATTGCATGAGCACTGTACCGCTTAAGCCGAAAAACATAAATTTTACTGGTTTGAGCGAAAGTCAAATTATATTGTTATTGCAGAATTGACATATTCATGTAACCGAAAAAATTGCACTTTCTTAGATTTAGACTTAAAGCCGATTTTCTTGTAAATTGTATGTCAATTGCATGAGCACTGTACTGCTTAAGCCGAAAAACATCAACTTTACTGATTTGCGCGAAAATAACACTATAATGTTATGGCAGGATTAACAAATTAATATAAAAAAAAGAAAAGAAAAAATTGAACTTTCTTAGATTTTTACTTAAAGCCGATTTTCTTGTAAATTGTATGTCAATTGCATGAGCACTGTACTGCTTAAGCCGAAAAACATCAACTTTACTGATTTGCGCGAAAATAACACTATAATGTTATGGCAGGATTAACAAATTAATATAAAAAAAAGAAAAGAAAAAATTGAACTTTCTTAGATTTTTACTTAAAGCCGATTTTCTTGTAAATTGTATGTTAATTACTTGAGCACTGTACTGCTTAAGCCGAAAAACATCAACTTTACTGATTTGCGCGAAAATAACACTATAATGTTATGGCAGGATTAACAAATTAATATAAAAAAAAGAAAAGAAAAAATTGAACTTTCTTAGATTTTTACTTAAAGCCGATTTTCTTGTAAATTGTATGTTAATTACTTGAGCACTGTACTGCTTAAGCCGAAAAACATCAACTTTACTGATTTGCGCGAAAATAACACTATAATGTTATGGCAGGATTAACAAATTAATATAAAAAAAAGAAAAGAAAAAATTGCACTTTCTTAGATTTAGACTTAAAGCCGATTTTCTTGTAAATTGTATGTCAATTGCATGAGCACTGTACTGCTTAAGCCGAAAAACATCAACTTTACTGATTTGCGCGAAAATAACACTATAATGTTATGGCAGGATTAACAAATTAATATAAAAAAAAGAAAAGAAAAAATTGAACTTTCTTAGATTTTTACTTAAAGCCGATTTTCTTGTAAATTGTATGTTAATTACTTGAGCACTGTACTGCTTAAGCCGAAAAACATCAACTTTACTGATTTGCGCGAAAATAACACTATAATGTTATGGCAGGATTAACAAATTAATATAAAAAAAAGAAAAGAAAAAATTGCACTTTCTTAGATTTAGACTTAAAGCCGATTTTCTTGTAAATTGTATGTCAATTGCATGAGCACTGTACTGCTTAAGCCGAAAAACATCAACTTTACTGATTTGCGCGAAAATAACACTATAATGTTATGGCAGGATTAACAAATTAATATAAAAAAAAGAAAAGAAAAAATTGAACTTTCTTAGATTTTTACTTAAAGCCGATTTTCTTGTAAATTGTATGTCAATTGCATGAGCACTGTACTGCTTAAGCCGAAAAACATCAACTTTACTGATTTGCGCGAAAATAACACTATAATGTTATGGCAGGATTAACAAATTAATATAAAAAAAAGAAAAGAAAAAATTGAACTTTCTTAGATTTTTACTTAAAGCCGATTTTCTTGTAAATTGTATGTTAATTACTTGAGCACTGTACTGCTTAAGCCGAAAAACATCAACTTTACTGATTTGCGCGAAAATAACACTATAATGTTATGGCAGGATTAACAAATTAATATAAAAAAAAGAAAAGAAAAAATTGCACTTTCTTAGATTTAGACTTAAAGCCGATTTTCTTGTAAATTGTATGTCAATTGCATGAGCACTGTACTGCTTAAGCCGAAAAACATCAACTTTACTGATTTGCGCGAAAATAACACTATAATGTTATGGCAGGATTAACAAATTAATATAAAAAAAAGAAAAGAAAAAATTGAACTTTCTTAGATTTTTACTTAAAGCCGATTTTCTTGTAAATTGTATGTTAATTACTTGAGCACTGTACTGCTTAAGCCGAAAAACATCAACTTTACTGATTTGCGCGAAAATAACACTATAATGTTATGGCAGGATTAACAAATTAATATAAAAAAAGAAAAGAAAAAATTGCACTTTCTTAGATTTAGACTTAAAGCCGATTTTCTTGTAAATTGTATGTCAATTGCATGAGCACTGTACTGCTTAAGCCGAAAAACATCAACTTTACTGATTTGCGCGAAAATAACACTATAATGTTATGGCAGGATTAACAAATTAATATAAAAAAAGAAAAGAAAAAATTGAACTTTCTTAGATTTTTACTTAAAGCCGATTTTCTTGTAAATTGTATGTTAATTGCATGAGCACTGTACCGCTTAAGCCGAAAAACATAAATTTTACTGGTTTGAGCGAAAGTCAAATTATATTGTTATTGCAGAATTGACATATTCATGTAACCGAAAAAATTGCACTTTCTTAGATTTAGACTTAAAGCCGATTTTCTTGTAAATTGTATGTCAATTGCATGAGCACTGTACTGCTTAGGCCGAAAAACATCAACTTTACTGATTTGCGCGAAAATAACACTATAATGTTATGGCAGGATTAACAAATTAATATAAAAAAAAGAAAAGAAAAAATTGAACTTTCTTAGATTTTTACTTAAAGCCGATTTTCTTGTAAATTGTATGTCAATTGCATGAGCACTGTACTGCTTAAGCCGAAAAACATCAACTTTACTGATTTGCGCGAAAATAACACTATAATGTTATGGCAGGATTAACAAATTAATATAAAAAAAGAAAAGAAAAAATTGAACTTTCTTAGATTTTTACTTAAAGCCGATTTTCTTGTAAATTGTATGTTAATTGCATGAGCACTGTACCGCTTAAGCCGAAAAACATAAATTTTACTGGTTTGAGCGAAAGTCAAATTATATTGTTATTGCAGAATTGACATATTCATGTAACCGAAAAAATTGCACTTTCTTAGATTTAGACTTAAAGCCGATTTTCTTGTAAATTGTATGTCAATTGCATGAGCACTGTACTGCTTAAGCCGAAAAACATCAACTTTACTGATTTGCGCGAAAATAACACTATAATGTTATGGCAGGATTAACAAATTAATATAAAAAAAAGAAAAGAAAAAATTGAACTTTCTTAGATTTTTACTTAAAGTCGATTTTCTTGTAAATTTTATGTCAATTGCGGTAGCACTGTACTGCTTAAGCCGAAAAACATCCATTTTACTGATTTGCTCTAAAGTCAAACTTTCATATAATTTCAGGATTAACAAATTAATATAACCGAAAAAATTGCACTTTCTTAGATTTAGACTTAAAGTCGATTTTCTTGTAATTTGTATGTCAATTGCATGAGCACTGTACCGCTTAAGCCGAAAAACATCAATTTTACTGGTTTGAGCGAAAGTCAAATTATATTGTTATTGCAGAATTGACATATTCATATAACCGAAAAAATTGCACTTTCTTAGGTTTAGACTTAAAGTCGATTTTTTTGTAAAATGTATGTCAGTTGCGGTAGCACTGTACTGCTTAAGCCGCAAAACATCGATTTTACTGATTTGATCTAAAGTCAAACTTTCATATAATTTCAGGATTAACAAATTAATATAACCGAAAAAATTGCACTTTCTTAGATTTAGACTTGAAGTCGATTTTCTTGTAAATTGTATGTGAATTGCGTGAGCACTGTACTGCTTAAGCCGAAAAACATGAATTTTACTGATTTGAGCGAAAGTCAAATTATATTGTTATTGCAGAATTAAAAAATTAATATTACCGAAAAGGTTGCACTTTCTTAGTTTTAGACTTAAAGTCGATTTTCTTGTAAATTTTATGTCAATTGCGGTAGCACTGTACTGCTTAAGCCGAAAAACATCCATTTTACTGATTTGATCTTAAGTCAAACTTTCATATAATTTCAGGATTAACAAATTAATATAACCGAAAAAATTGCACTTTCTTAGATTTAGACTTAAAGTCGATTTTCTTGTAAATTGTATGTCAATTGCATGAGCACTGTACCGCTTAAGCCGAAAAACATAAATTTTACTGGTTTGAGCGAAAGTCAAATTATATTGTTATTGCAGAATTGACATATTCATATAACCGAAAAAATTGCACTTTCTTAGATTTAGACTTAAAGTCGATTTTCTTGTAAATTGTATGTCAATTGCATGAGCACTGTACTGCTTAAGCCGAAAAACATCAACTTTACTGATTTGCGCGAAAATAACACTATAATGTTATGGCAGGATTAACAAACTAATATAAAAAAAAGAAAAGAAAAAATTGAACTTTCTTAGATTTTTACTTAAAGCCGATTTTCTTGTAAATTGTATGTTAATTACTTGAGCGCTGTACCGCTTAGGCCGAAAAACATCAATTTTACTGATTTGCACTAAAAACAAACTTTTATTTTATTTCAGGATTAACAATTGTATGTTAATTACTTGATCGCTGTACCTCCTAAGCCGAAATGTTATTCCAGGATTAACAAATTAAAATAACCGAAAAAATTGCAATTTCTTAGGTTTAAAATTTAAGTCCATTTTCTTGTAAATTGTATGTCAACTGCGGTAGCACTGTACTGCTTAAGCCGCAAAACATCGATTTTACTGATTTGATCTAAAGTCAAACTTTCATATAATTTCAGGATTAACAAATTAATATAACCAGAAAAATTGCACTTTCTTAGATTTAGACTTAAAGCCGATTTTCTTGTATATTGTATATCAGTTGCGTGAGCACTGTACTGCCTAAGCCGAAAAACATCAATTTTACTGGTTTGAGCGAAAGTCAAATTATATTGTTATTGCAGAATTGACATATTCATATAACCGAAAAAATTGCACTTTCTTAGTTTTAGACTTAAAGTCAATTTTCTTTTAAATTGTATGTCAATTGCATGAGCACTGTACCGCTTAAGCCGAAAAACATGAATTTTACTGATTTGAGCTAAAGTCAGATTATATTGTTATTGCAGAATTAACAAATTAATATTACCGAAAAAGTTGCACTTTCTTAGGTTTAGACTTAAAGTCGATTTTCTTGTAAATTGTATGTCAATTGCGGTAGCACTGTACTGCTTAAGCCGCAAAACATCGATTTTACTGATTTGATCTAAAGTCAAACTTTCATATAATTTCAGGATTAACAAATTAATATAACCGAAAAAATTGCACTTTCTTAGATTTAGACTTAAAGTCGATTTTCTTGTAAATTGTATGTCAATTGCATGAGCACTGTACCGCTTAAGCCGAAAAACATCAATTTTACTGGTTTGAACGAAAGTCAAATTATATTGTTATTGCAGAATTGACATATTCATATAACCGAAAAAATTGCACTTTCTTAGGTTTAGACTTAAAGTCGATTTTTTTGTAAATTGTATGTCAATTGCGGTAGCACTGTACTGCTTAAGCCGCAAAACATCGATTTTACTGATTTGATCTAAAGTCAAACTTTCATATAATATCAGGATTAACAAATTAATATAACCGAAAAAATTGCACTTTCTTACATTAGACTTAAAGCCGATTTTCTTGTAAATTGTATGTCAATTGCATGAGCACTGTACCGCTTAAGCCGAAAAACATCAATTTTACTGGTTTGAACGAAAGTCAAATTATATTGTTATTGCAGAATTGACATATTCATATAACCGAAAAAATTGCACTTTCTTAGGTTTAGACTTAAAGTCGATTTTTTTGTAAATTGTATGTCAATTGCGGTAGCACTGTACTGCTTAAGCCGCAAAACATCGATTTTACTGATTTGATCTAAAGTCAAACTTTCATATAATATCAGGATTAACAAATTAATATAACCGAAAAAATTGCACTTTCTTAGATTAGACTTAAAGCCGATTTTCTTGTAAATTGTATGTCAATTGCATGAGCACTGTACCGCTTAAGCCGAAAAACATAAATTTTACTGGTTTGAGCGAAAGTCAAATTATATTGTTATTGCAGAATTGACATATTCATGTAACCGAAAAAATTGCACTTTCTTAGATTTAGACTTAAAGTGGATTTTCTTGTAAATTGTATGTCAATTGCATGAGCACTGTACTGTTTAAGCCGAAAAACATCAACTTTACTGATTTGCGCGAATATAACACTATAATGTTATGGCAGGATTAACAAATTAATATAAAAAAAGAAAAGAAAAAATTGAACTTTCTTAGATTTTTACTTAAAGCCGATTTTCTTGTAAATTGTATGTTAATTACTTGAGCGCTGTACCGCTTAGGCCGAAAAACATCAATTTTACTGGTTTGAACGAAAGTCAAATTATATTGTTATTGCAGAATTGACATATTCATATAACCGAAAAAATTGCACTTTCTTAGGTTTAGACTTAAAGTCGATTTTTTTGTAAATTGTATGTCAATTGCGGTAGCACTGTACTGCTTAAGCCGCAAAACATCGATTTTACTGATTTGATCTAAAGTCAAACTTTCATATAATTTCAGGATTAACAAATTAATATAACCAGAAAAATTGCACTTTCTTAGATTTAGACTTAAAGCCGATTTTCTTGTATATTGTATATCAGTTGCGTGAGCACTGTACTGCCTAAGCCGAAAAACATCAATTTTACTGGTTTGAGCGAAAGTCAAATTATATTGTTATTGCAGAATTGACATATTCATATAACCGAAAAAATTGCACTTTCTTAGTTTTAGACTTAAAGTCAATTTTCTTTTAAATTGTATGTCAATTGCATGAGCACTGTACCGCTTAAGCCGAAAAACATGAATTTTACTGATTTGAGCTAAAGTCAGATTATATTGTTATTGCAGAATTAACAAATTAATATTACCGAAAAAGTTGCACTTTCTTAGGTTTAGACTTAAAGTCGATTTTCTTGTAAATTGTATGTCAATTGCGGTAGCACTGTACTGCTTAAGCCGCAAAACATCGATTTTACTGATTTGATCTAAAGTCAAACTTTCATATAATTTCAGGATTAACAAATTAATATAACCGAAAAAATTGCACTTTCTTAGATTTAGACTTAAAGTCGATTTTCTTGTAAATTGTATGTCAATTGCATGAGCACTGTACCGCTTAAGCCGAAAAACATCAATTTTACTGGTTTGAACGAAAGTCAAATTATATTGTTATTGCAGAATTGACATATTCATATAACCGAAAAAATTGCACTTTCTTAGGTTTAGACTTAAAGTCGATTTTTTTGTAAATTGTATGTTAATTGCGGTAGCACTGTACTGCTTAAGCCGCAAAACATCGATTTTACTGATTTGATCTAAAGTCAAACTTTCATATAATATCAGGATTAACAAATTAATATAACCGAAAAAATTGCACTTTCTTAGATTAGACTTAAAGCCGATTTTCTTGTAAATTGTATGTCAATTGCATGAGCACTGTACCGCTTAAGCCGAAAAACATCAATTTTACTGGTTTGAACGAAAGTCAAATTATATTGTTATTGCAGAATTCACATATTCATATAACCGAAAAAATTGCACTTTCTTAAATTTAAACTTAAAGCCGATTTTCTTGTAACTTGTATGTCAGTTGCGTGAGCACTGTACCGCTTAAGCCGAAAAACATGAATTTTACTGATTTGATCTAAAGTCAAACTTTCATATAATATCAGGATTAACAAATTAATATAACCGAAAAAATTGCACTTTCTTAGATTAGACTTAAAGCCGATTTTCTTGTAAATTGTATGTCAATTGCATGAGCACTGTACCGCTTAAGCCGAAAAACATAAATTTTACTGGTTTGAGCGAAAGTCAAATTATATTGTTATTGCAGAATTGACATATTCATGTAACCGAAAAAATTGCACTTTCTTAGATTTAGACTTAAAGTGGATTTTCTTGTAAATTGTATGTCAATTGCATGAGCACTGTACTGCTTAAGCCGAAAAACATCAACTTTACTGATTTGCGCGAAAATAACACTATAATGTTATGGCAGGATTAACAAATTAATATAAAAAAAAGAAAAGAAAAAATTGAACTTTCTTAGATTTTTACTTAAAGCCGATTTTCTTGTAAATTGTATGTTAATTACTTGAGCGCTGTACCGCTTAGGCCGAAAAACATCAATTTTACTGATTTGCGCTAAAAACAAACTTTTATTTTATTTCAGGATTAACAATTGTATGTTAATTACTTGATCGCTGTACCTCCTAAGCCGAAATGTTATTCCAGGATTAACAAATTAAAATAACCGAAAAAATTGCAATTTCTTAGGTTTAAAATTTAAGTCCATTTTCTTGTAAATTGTATGTCAACTGCGGTAGCACTGTACTGCTTAAGCCGCAAAACATCGATTTTACTGATTTGATCTAAAGTCAAACTTTCATATAATTTCAGGATTAACAAATTAATATAACCAGAAAAATTGCACTTTCTTAGATTTAGACTTAAAGCCGATTTTCTTGTATATTGTATATCAGTTGCGTGAGCACTGTACTGCCTAAGCCGAAAAACATCAATTTTACTGGTTTGAGCGAAAGTCAAATTATATTGTTATTGCAGAATTGACATATTCATATAACCGAAAAAATTGCACTTTCTTAGTTTTAGACTTAAAGTCAATTTTCTTTTAAATTGTATGTCAATTGCATGAGCACTGTACCGCTTAAGCCGAAAAACATCAATTTTACTGGTTTGAGCGAAAGTCAAATTATATTGTTATTGCAGAATTCACATATTCATATAACCGAAAAAATTGCACTTTCTTAAATTTAAACTTAAAGCCGATTTTCTTGTAAATTGTATGTCAGTTGCGTGAGCACTGTACCGCTTAAGCCGAAAAACATGAATTTTACTGATTTGAGCTAAAGTCAGATTATATTGTTATTGCAGAATTAACAAATTAATATTACCGAAAAAGTTGCACTTTCTTAGGTTTAGACTTAAAGTCGATTTTCTTGTAAATTGTATGTCAATTGCGGTAGCACTGTACTGCTTAAGCCGCAAAACATCGATTTTACTGATTTGATCTAAAGTCAAACTTTCATATAATTTCAGGATTAACAAATTAATATAACCGAAAAAATTGCACTTTCTTAGATTTAGACTTAAAGTCGATTTTCTTGTAAATTGTATGTCAATTGCATGAGCACTGTACCGCTTAAGCCGAAAAACATAGATTTTACTGGTTTGAGCGAAAGTCAAATTATATTGTTATTGCAGAATTGACATATTCATATAACCGAAAAAATTGCACTTTCTTAGGTTTAGACTTAAAGTCGATTTTTTTGTAAATTGTATGTCAATTGCGGTAGCACTGTACTGCTTAAGCCGCAAAACATCGATTTTACTGATTTGATCTAAAGTCAAACTTTCATATAATATCAGGATTAACAAATTAATATAACCGAAAAAATTGCACTTTCTTAGATTAGACTTAAAGCCGATTTTCTTGTAAATTGTATGTCAATTGCATGAGCACTGTACCGCTTAAGCCGAAAAACATAAATTTTACTGGTTTGAGCGAAAGTCAAATTATATTGTTATTGCAGAATTGACATATTCATGTAACCGAAAAAATTGCACTTTCTTAGATTTAGACTTAAAGTGGATTTTCTTGTAAATTGTATGTCAATTGCATGAGCACTGTACTGCTTAAGCCGAAAAACATCAACTTTACTGATTTGCGCGAAAATAACACTATAATGTTATGGCAGGATTAACAAATTAATATAAAAAAAGAAAAGAAAAAATTGAACTTTCTTAGATTTTTACTTAAAGCCGATTTTCTTGTAAATTGTATGTTAATTGCATGAGCACTGTACCGCTTAAGCCGAAAAACATAAATTTTACTGGTTTGAGCGAAAGTCAAATTATATTGTTATTGCAGAATTGACATATTCATGTAACCGAAAAAATTGCACTTTCTTAGATTTAGACTTAAAGCCGATTTTCTTGTAAATTGTATGTCAATTGCATGAGCACTGTACTGCTTAAGCCGAAAAACATCAACTTTACTGATTTGCGCGAAAATAACACTATAATGTTATGGCAGGATTAACAAATTAATATAAAAAAAAGAAAAGAAAAAATTGAACTTTCTTAGATTTTTACTTAAAGCCGATTTTCTTGTAAATTGTATGTTAATTACTTGAGCGCTGTACCGCTTAGGCCGAAAAACATCAATTTTACTGATTTGCGCTAAAAACAAACTTTTATTTTATTTCAGGATTAACAATTGTATGTTAATTACTTGATCGCTGTACCGCCTAAGCCGAAATGTTATTCCAGGATTAACAAATTAAAATAACCGAAAAAATTGCAATTTCTTAGGTTTAAAATTTAAGTCCATTTTCTTGTAAATTGTATGTCAACTGCGGTAGCACTGTACTGCTTAAGCCGCAAAACATCGATTTTACTGATTGGATCTAAAGTCAAACTTTCATATAATTTCAGGATTAACAAATTAATATAACCAGAAAAATTGCACTTTCTTAGATTTAGACTTAAAGCCGATTTTCTTGTATATTGTATATCAGTTGCGTGAGCACTGTACTGCCTAAGCCGAAAAACATCAATTTTACTGGTTTGAGCGAAAGTCAAATTATATTGTTATTGCAGAATTGACATATTCATATAACCGAAAAAATTGCACTTTCTTAGTTTTAGACTTAAAGTCGATTTTCTTGTAAATTGTATGTGAATTGCGTGAGCACTGTACTGCTTAAGCCGAAAAACATGAATTTTACTGATTTGAGTGAAAGTCAAATTATATTGTTATTGCAGGATTAACAAATTAATATTACCAAAAAGGTTGCACTTTCTTAGTTTTAGACTTAAAGTCGATTTTCTTGTAAATTTTATGTCAATTGCGGTAGCTCTGTACTGCTTAAGCCGCAAAACATCGATTTTACTGATTTGATCTAAAGTCAAACTTTCATATAATTTCAGGATTAACAAATTAATATAACCAGAAAAATTGCACTTTCTTAGATTTAGACTTAAAGCCGATTTTCTTGTATATTGTATATCAGTTGCGTGAGCACTGTACTGCCTAAGCCGAAAAACATCAATTTTACTGGTTTGAGCGAAAGTCAAATTATATTGTTATTGCAGAATTGACATATTCATATAACCGAAAAAATTGCACTTTCTTAGATTTAGACTTAAAGCCGATTTTCTTGTATATTGTATATCAGTTGCGTGAGCACTGTACTGCTTAAGCCGAAAATATCAATTTTACTGGTTTGAGCGAAAGTCAAATTATATTGTTATTGCAGAATTGACATATTCATATAACCGAAAAAATTGCACTTTCTTAGTTTTAGACTTAAAGACAATTTTCTTTTAAATTGTATGTCAATTGCATGAGCACTGTACCGCTTAAGCCGAAAAACATCAATTTTACTGGTTTGAGCGAAAGTCAAATTATATTGTTATTGCAGAATTCACATATTCATATAACCGAAAAAATTGCACTTTCTTAAATTTAAACTTAAAGCCGATTTTCTTGTAACTTGTATGTCAGTTGCGTGAGCACTGTACCGCTTAAGCCGAAAAACATGAATTTTACTGATTTGAGCTAAAGTCAAATTATATTGTTATTGCAGGATTAACAAATTAATATTACCGAAAAAGTTGCACTTTCTTAGGTTTAGACTTAAAGTCGATTTTCTTGTAAATTGTATGTCAATTGCGGTAGCACTGTACTGCTTAAGCCGCAAAACATCGATTTTACTGATTTGATCTTAAGTCAAACTTTCATATAATTTCAGGATTAACAAATTAATATAACCGAAAAAATTGCACTTTCTTAGATTTAGACTTAAAGCCGATTTTCTTGTTAATTGTATGTCAGTTGCGTGAGCACTGTACCGCTTAAGCCGAAAAACATGATTTTTACTGATTTGAGCGAAAGTCAAATTATATTGTTATTGCAGAACTTACATATTCATATAACCGAAAAAATTGCACTTTCTTAGGTTTAGACTTAAAGTCGATTTTTTTGTAAATTGTATGTCAATTGCGGTAGCACTGTACTGCTTAAGCCGCAAAACATCGATTTTACTGATTTGATCTAAAGTCAAACTTTCATATAATTTCAGGATTAACAAATTAATATAACCGAAAAAATTGCACCTTCTTAGATTAGACTTAAAGCCGATTTTCTTGTTAATTGTATGTCAGTTGCGTGAGCACTGTACCGCTTAAGCCGAAAAACATGATTTTTACTGATTTGAGCGAAAGTCAAATTATATTGTTATTGCAGGATTAACAAATTAATATTAACGAAAAAGTTTCACTTTCTTAGGTTTAGACTTAAAGTCGATTTTCTTGTAAATTGTATGTCAAATTCGGTAGCACTGTACTGCTTAAGCCGCAAACCATCGATTTTACTGATTTGCTCTAAAGTCAAACTTTCATATAATTTCAGGATTAACAAATTAATATAACCGAAAAAATTGCACTTTCTTAGATTTAGACTTAAAGTCGATTTTCTTGTAAATTGTATGTCAATTGCGGTAGCACTGTACTGCTTAAGCCGCAAAACATCGATTTTACTGATTTGATCTAAAGTCAAACTTTCATATAATTTCAGGATTAACAAATTAATATAACCGAAAAAATTGCACTTTCTTAGATTAGACTTAAAGCCGATTTTCTTGTAAATTGTATGTCAGTTGCGTGAGCACTGTACCGCTTAAGCCGAAAAACATGATTTTTACTGATTTGAGCGAAAGTCAAATTATATTGTTATTGCAGGATTAACAAATTCATATAACCGAAAAAATTGCACTTTCTTAGGTTTAGACTTAAAGTCGATTTTCTTGTGAATTGTATGTCAAATTCGGTAGCACTGTACTGCTTAAGCCGCAAACCATCGATTTTACTGATTTGCTCTAAAGTCAAACTTTCATATAATTTCAGGATTAACAAATTAATATAACCGAAAAAATTGCACTTTCTTAGATTTAGACTTAAAGTCGATTTTCTTGTAAATTGTATGTCAATTGCATGAGCACTGTACCGCTTAAGCCGAAAAACATCAATTTTACTGGTTTGAGCGAAAGTCAAATTATATTGTTATTGCAGAATTGACATATTCATATAACCGAAAAAATTGCACTTTCTTAGGTTTAGACTTAAAGTCGATTTTTTTGTAAATTGTATGTCAATTGCGGTAGCACTGTACTGCTTAAGCCGAAAAACATGAATTTTAGTGATTTGAGCGAAAGTCAAATTATATTGTTATTGCAGAATTAAAAAATTAATATTACCGAAAAGGTTGCACTTTCTTAGTTTTAGACTTAAAGTCGATTTTCTTGTAAATTTTATGTCAATTGCGGTAGCACTGTACTGCTTAAGCCGAAAAACATCCATTGTACTGATTTGATCTTAAGTCAAACTTTCATATAATTTCAGGATTAACAAATTAATATAACCGAAAAAATTGCACTTTCTTAGATTTAGACTTAAAGCCGATTTTCTTGTATATTGTATATCAGTTGCGTGAGCACTGTACTGCTTAAGCCGCAAACCATCGATTTTACTGATTTGAGCGAAAGTCAAACTATATTGTTATTGCAGAATTGACATATTCATATAACCGAAAAAATTGCACTTTCTTAGTTTTAGACTTAAAGTCGATTTTCTTTTAAATTGTATGTCAATTGCATGAGCACTGTACCGCTTAAGCCGAAAAACATCAATTTTACTGATTTGAGCGAAAGTCAAATTATATTGTTATTGCAGAATTCACATATTCATATAACCAGAAAAATTGCACTTTCTTAGATTTAGACTTAAAGCCGATTTTCTTGTATATTGTATATCAGTTGCGTGAGCACTGTACTGCCTAAGCCGAAAAACATCAATTTTACTGGTTTGAGCGAAAGTCAAATTATATTGTTATTGCAGAATTGATATATTCATATAACCAGAAAAATTGCACTTTCTTAGATTTAGACTTAAAGCCGATTTTCTTGTATATTGTATATCAGTTGCGTGAGCACTGTACTGCCTAAGCCGAAAAACATCAATTTTACTGGTTTGAGCGAAAGTCAAATTATATTGTTATTGCAGAATTGACATATTCATATAACCGAAAAAATTGCACTTTCTTAGATTTAGACTTAAAGCCGATTTTCTTGTATATTGTATATCAGTTGCGTGAGCACTGTACTGCTTAAGCCGAAAAACATCAATTTAACTGATTTGCGCGAAAGTAAAATTATATAGCTATTGCAGAATTGACATATTCATATAACCGAAAAAATTGCACTTTCTTAGATTTAGACTTAAAGTCGATTTTCTTTTAAATTGTATGTCAGTTGCGTGAGCACTGTACTGCTTAAGCCGAAAAACATTAATTTAATTGGTTTTAGCGAAAGTCAAATTATATTGTTATTGCAGAATTGACATATTCATATAACCGAAAAAATTGCACTTTCTTAGTTTTAGACTTAAAGCCGATTTTCTTGTATATTGTATATCAGTTGCGTGAGCACTGTACTGCCTAAGCCGAAAAACATCAATTTTACTGGTTTGAGCGAAAGTCAAATTATATTGTTATTGCAGAATTGACATATTCATATAACCAGAAAAATTGCACTTTCTTAGATTTAGACTTAAAGCCGATTTTCTTGTATATTGTATATCAGTTGCGTGAGCACTGTACTGCTTAAGCCGCAAACCATCGATTTTACTGATTTGAGCGAAAGTCAAACTATATTGTTATTGCAGAATTGACATATTCATATAACCGAAAAAATTGCACTTTCTTAGTTTTAGACTTAAAGTCGATTTTCTTTTAAATTGTATGTCAATTGCATGAGCACTGTACCGCTTAAGCCGAAAAACATCAATTTTACTGATTTGAGCGAAAGTCAAATTATATTGTTATTGCAGAATTCACATATTCATATAACCGAAAAAATTGCACTTTCTTAAATTTAGACTTAAAGCCGATTTTCTTGTAAATTGTATGTCAGTTGCGTGAGCACTGTACCGCTTAAGCCGAAAAACATGAATTTTAGTGATTTGAGCGAAAGTCAAATTATATTGTTATTGCAGAATTAAAAAATTAATATTACCGAAAAGGTTGCACTTTCTTAGTTTTAGACTTAAAGTCGATTTTCTTGTAAATTTTATGTCAATTGCGGTAGCACTGTACTGCTTAAGCCGAAAAACATCCATTTTACTGATTTGATCTTAAGTCAAACTTTCATATAATTTCAGGATTAACAAATTAATATAACCGAAAAAATTGCACTTTCTTAGATTTAGACTTAAAGTCGATTTTCTTGTAAATTGTATGTCAATTGCATGAGCACTGTACCGCTTAAGCCGAAAAACATAGATTTTACTGGTTTGAGCGAAAGTCAAATTATATTGTTATTGCAGAATTGACATATTCATATAACCGAAAAAATTGCACTTTCTTAGATTTAGACTTAAAGTCGATTTTCTTGTAAATTGTATGTCAATTGCATGAGCACTGTACTGCTTAAGCCGAAAAACATCAACTTTACTGATTTGCGCGAAAATAACACTATAATGTTATGGCAGGATTAACAAATTAATATAAAAAAAAGAAAAGAAAAAATCGAACTTTCTTAGATTTTTACTTAAAGCCGATTTTCTTGTAAATTGTATGTTAATTACTTGAGCACTGTACCGCTTAGGCCGAAAAACATCAATTTTACTGATTTGCGCTAAAAACAAACTTTTATTTTATTTCAGGATTAACAATTGTATGTTAATTACTTGATCGCTGTACCGCCTAAGCCGAAATGTTATTCCAGGATTAACAAATTAAAATAACCGAAAAAATTGCAATTTCTTAGGTTTAAAATTTAAGTCCATTTTCTTGTAAATTGTATGTCAACTGCGGTAGCACTGTACTGCTTAAGCCGCAAAACATCGATTTTACTGATTGGATCTAAAGTCAAACTTTCATATAATTTCAGGATTAACAAATTAATATAACCAGAAAAATTGCACTTTCTTAGATTTAGACTTATAGCCGATTTTCTTGTATATTGTATATCAGTTGCGTGAGCACTGTACTGCCTAAGCCGAAAAACATCAATTTTACTGGTTTGAGCGAAAGTCAAATTATATTGTTATTGCAGAATTGACATATTCATATAACCGAAAAAATTGCACTTTCTTAGTTTTAGACTTAAAGTCAATTTTCTTTTAAATTGTATGTCAATTGCATGAGCACTGTACCGCTTAAGCCGAAAAACATCAATTTTACTGGTTTGAGCGAAAGTCAAATTATATTGTTATTGCAGAATTCACATATTCATATAACCGAAAAAATTGCACTTTCTTAAATTTAAACTTAAAGCCGATTTTCTTGTAAATTGTATGTCAGTTGCGTGAGCACTGTACCGCTTAAGCCGAAAAACATGTATTTTACTGATTTGAGCTAAAGTCAAATTATATTGTTATTGCAGGATTAACAAATTAATATTACCGAAAAAGTTGCACTTTCTTAGGTTTAGACTTAAAGTCGATTTTCTTGTAAATTGTATGTCAATTGCGGTAGCACTGTACTGATTTGCTCTAAAGCCAAACTTTCATATAATTTTAGGATTAACAAATTAATATAACCGCAAAAATTGCACTTTCTTACCGAAAAAATTGCACTTTTTTAGATTTAGACTTAACGCCGATTTTCTTGTAAATTGTATGTTAATTACTTGAGCGCTGTACCGCTTAGGCCGAAACACATCAATTTTACTGATTTGATCGAAAGTCAAACTTTCATATAATTTCAGGATTAACAAATTAATATAACCGAAAAAATTGCACTTTCTTAGATTAGACTTAAAGCCGATTTTCCTGTAAATTTTATGTCAGTTGCGTGAGCAGTGTACTGCTTAAGCCAAAAAAGATCAATTTTACTGGTTTGAGCGAAAGTCAAATTATATTGTTATTGCAGAATTGACATATTCATATAACCGAAAAAATTGCACTTTCTTAGTTTTAGACTTAAAGTCGATTTTCTTGTAAATTGTATGTGAATTGCGTGAGCACTGTACTGCTTAAGCCGAAAAACATGAATTTTACTGATTTGAGCGAAAGTCAAATTATATTGTTATTGCAGAATTAAAAAATTAATATTACCGAAAAGGTTGCACTTTCTTAGTTTTAGACTTAAAGTCGATTTTCTTGTAAATTTTATGTCAATTGCGGTAGCACTGTACTGCTTAAGCCGAAAAACATCCATTTTACTGATTTGATCTTAAGTCAAACTTTCATATAATTTCAGGATTAACAAATTAATATAACCGAAAAAATTGCACTTTCTTAGATTTAGACTTAAAGTCGATTTTCTTGTAAATTGTATGTCAATTGCATGAGCACTGTACCGCTTAAGCCGAAAAACATCAATTTTACTGGTTTGAGCGAAAGTCAAATTATATTGTTATTGCAGAATTGACATATTCATATAACCGAAAAAATTGCACTTTCTTAGGTTTAGACTTAAAGTCGATTTTTTTGTAAATTGTATGTCAATTGCGGTAGCACTGTACTGCTTAAGCCGCAAAACATCGATTTTACTCATTTGATCTAAAGTCAAACTTTCATATAATATCAGGATTAACAAATTAATATAACCGAAAAAATTGCACTTTCTTAGATTAGACTTAAAGCCGATTTTCTTGTAAATTGTATGTCAATTGCATGAGCACTGTACCGCTTAAGCCGAAAAACATAAATTTTACTGGTTTGAGCGAAAGTCAAATTATATTGTTATTGCAGAATTGACATATTCATATAACCGAAAAAATTGCACTTTCTTAAATTTAGACTTAAAGCCGATTTTCTTGTAAATTGTATGTCAGTTGCGTGAGCACTGTACCGCTTAAGCCGAAAAACATGAATTTTAGTGATTTGAGCGAAAGTCAAATTATATTGTTATTGCAGAATTAAAAAATTAATATTACCGAAAAGGTTGCACTTTCTTAGTTTTAGACTTAAAGTCGATTTTCTTGTAAATTTTATGTCAATTGCGGTAGCACTGTACTGCTTAAGCCGAAAAACATCCATTTTACTGATTTGATCTTAAGTCAAACTTTCATATAATTTCAGGATTAACAAATTAATATAACCGAAAAAATTGCACTTTCTTAGATTTAGACTTAAAGCCGATTTTTTTGTATATTGTATATCAGTTGCGTGAGCACTGTACTGCTTAAGCCGCAAACCATCGATTTTACTGATTTGAGCGAAAGTCAAACTATATTGTTATTGCAGAATTGACATATTCATATAACCGAAAAAATTGCACTTTCTTAGTTTTAGACTTAAAGTCGATTTTCTTTTAAATTGTATGTCAATTGCATGAGCACTGTACCGCTTAAGCCGAAAAACATCAATTTTACTGATTTGAGCGAAAGTCAAATTATATTGTTATTGCAGAATTCACATATTCATATAACCGAAAAAATTGCACTTTATTAAATTTAGACTTAAAGCCGATTTTCTTGTAAATTGTATGTCAGTTGCGTGAGCACTGTACCGCTTAAGCCGAAAAACATGAATTTTAGTGATTTGAGCGAAAGTCAAATTATATTGTTATTGCAGAATTAAAAAATTAATATTACCGAAAAGGTTGCACTTTCTTAGTTTTAGACTTAAAGTCGATTTTCTTGTAAATTTTATGTCAATTGCGGTAGCACTGTACTGCTTAAGCCGAAAAACATCCATTTTACTGATTTGATCTTAAGTCAAACTTTCATATAATTTCAGGATTAACAAATTAATATAACCGAAAAAATTGCACTTTCTTAGATTTAGACTTAAAGTCGATTTTCTTGTAAATTGTATGTCAATTGCATGAGCACTGTACCGCTTAAGCCGAAAAACATAGATTTTACTGGTTTGAGCGAAAGTCAAATTATATTGTTATTGCAGAATTGACATATTCATATAACCGAAAAAATTGCACTTTCTTAGATTTAGACTTAAAGTCGATTTTCTTGTAAATTGTATGTCAATTGCATGAGCACTGTACTGCTTAAGCCGAAAAACATCAACTTTACTGATTTGCGCGAAAATAACACTATAATGTTATGGCAGGATTAACAAATTAATATAAAAAAAAGAAAAGAAAAAATCGAACTTTCTTAGATTTTTACTTAAAGCCGATTTTCTTGTAAATTGTATGTTAATTACTTGAGCACTGTACCGCTTAGGCCGAAAAACATCAATTTTACTGATTTGCGCTAAAAACAAACTTTTATTTTATTTCAGGATTAACAATTGTATGTTAATTACTTGATCGCTGTACCGCCTAAGCCGAAATGTTATTCCAGGATTAACAAATTAAAATAACCGAAAAAATTGCAATTTCTTAGGTTTAAAATTTAAGTCCATTTTCTTGTAAATTATATGTCAACTGCGGTAGCACTGTACTGCTTAAGCCGCAAAACATCGATTTTACTGATTGGATCTAAAGTCAAACTTTCATATAATTTCAGGATTAACAAATTAATATAACCAGAAAAATTGCACTTTCTTAAATTTAGACTTATAGCCGATTTTCTTGTATATTGTATATCAGTTGCGTGAGCACTGTACTGCCTAAGCCGAAAAACATCAATTTTACTGGTTTGAGCGAAAGTCAAATTATATTGTTATTGCAGAATTGACATATTCATATAACCGAAAAAATTGCACTTTCTTAGTTTTAGACTTAAAGTCAATTTTCTTTTAAATTGTATGTCAATTGCATGAGCACTGTACCGCTTAAGCCGAAAAACATCAATTTTACTGGTTTGAGCGAAAGTCAAATTATATTGTTATTGCAGAATTCACATATTCATATAAACGAAAAAATTGCACTTTCTTAAATTTAAACTTAAAGCCGATTTTCTTGTAAATTGTATGTCAGTTGCGTGAGCACTGTACCGCTTAAGCCGAAAAACATGTATTTTACTGATTTGAGCTAAAGTCAAATTATATTGTTATTGCAGGATTAACAAATTAATATTACCGAAAAAGTTGCACTTTCTTAGGTTTAGACTTAAAGTCGATTTTCTTGTAAATTGTATGTGAATTGCGGTAGCACTGTACTGATTTGCTCTAAAGCCAAACTTTCATATAATTTTAGGATTAACAAATTAATATAACCGCAAAAATTGCACTTTCTTACCGAAAAAATTGAACTTTTTTAGATTTAGACTTAACGCCGATTTTCTTGTAAATGGTATGTTAATTACTTGAGCGCTGTACCGCTTAGGCCGAAACACATCAATTTTACTGATTTGATCGAAAGTCAAACTTTCATATAATTTCAGGATTAACAAATTAATATAACCGAAAAAATTGCACTTTCTTAGATTAGACTTAAAGCCGATTTTCCTGTAAATTTTATGTCAGTTGCGTGAGCAGTGTACCGCTTAAGCCGAAAAACATAGATTTTACTGGTTTGAGCGAAAGTCAAATTATATTGTTATTGCAGAATTGACATATTCATATAACCGAAAAAATTGCACTTTCTTAGATTTAGACTTAAAGTCGATTTTCTTGTAAATTGTATGTCAATTGCATGAGCACTGTACTGCTTAAGCCGAAAAACATCAACTTTACTGATTTGCGCGAAAATAACACTATAATGTTATGGCAGGATTAACAAATTAATATAAAAAAAAGAAAAGAAAAAATCGAACTTTCTTAGATTTTTACTTAAAGCCGATTTTCTTGTAAATTGTATGTTAATTACTTGAGCACTGTACCGCTTAGGCCGAAAAACATCAATTTTACTGATTTGCGCTAAAAACAAACTTTTATTTTATTTCAGGATTAACAATTGTATGTTAATTACTTGATCGCTGTACCGCCTAAGCCGAAATGTTATTCCAGGATTAACAAATTAAAATAACCGAAAAAATTGCAATTTCTTAGGTTTAAAATTTAAGTCCATTTTCTTGTAAATTGTATGTCAACTGCGGTAGCACTGTACTGCTTAAGCCGCAAAACATCGATTTTACTGATTGGATCTAAAGTCAAACTTTCATATAATTTCAGGATTAACAAATTAATATAACCGGAAAAAGTGCACTTTCTTAGATTAAGACTTTAAGCCGACTTTCTTGTAAATTGTATATCAGTTGCGTGAGCGCTGTACTGCTTAAGCCGTAAAACATCAATTTTACTGGTTTGAGCGAAAGTCAAATTATATTTTTATTGCAGAATTGACATATTCATATAACCGAAAAAATTGCACTTTCTTAGTTTTAGACTTAAAGTCGATTTTCTTGTAAATTGTATGTGAATTGCGTGAGCACTGTACTGCTTAAGCCGAAAAACATGAATTTTACTGATTTGAGCGAAAGTCAAATTATATTGTTATTGCACGATTAACAAATTAATATTACCGAAAAGGTTGCACTTTCTTAGTTTTAGACTTAAAGTCGATTTTCTTGTAAATTTTATGTCAATTGCGGTAGCACTGTACTGCTTAAGCCGAAAAACATCCATTTTACTGATTTGATCTTGAGTCAAACTTTCATATAATTTCAGAATTAACAAATTAATATAACCGAAAAAATTGCACTTTCTTAGATTTAGACTTAAAGTCGATTTTCTTGTAAATTGTATGTTAATTACTTGAGCGCTGTACCGCTTAGGCCGAAAAACATTAATTTTACTGGTTTAAGCGAAAGTCAAATTATATTGTTATTGCAGAATTGACATATTCATATAACCGAAAAAATTGCACTTTCTTAGTTTCAGACTTAAAGTCGATTTTCTTGTAAATTGTATGTCAATTGCGTGAGCACTGTACTACTTTAGCCGAAAAACATGAATTTTACTGATTTGAGCGAAAGTCAAATTATGTTGTTATTGCAGGATTAACAAATTAATATTACCGCAAAAGTTGCACTTTCTTAGTTGTAGACTTAAAGTCGATTTTCTTGTAAATTCTATGTCAATTGCGGTAGCACTGTACTGCTTAAGCCGCAAAACATCGATTTTACTGATTTGATCTAAAGTCAAACTTTCATATAATTTCAGGATTAACAAATTAATATAACCGAAAAGAGTGCACTTTCTTAGATTAAGACTTAAAGGCGATTTTCTTGTAAATTGTATATCAGTTGCGTGAGCGCTGTACTGCTTAAGCCGAAAAACATCAATTTTACTGGTTTGAGCGAAAGTCAAATTATATTGTTATTGTAGAATTGACATAACCGAAAAAATTGTACTTTTTTAGATTTCGACTTAAAGCCGATTTTCTTGTAAATTGTATGTTAAATACTTGAGCGCTGTACCGCTTAGGCCGAAACACATCAATTTTACTGATTTGATCTAAAGTCAAGCTTTCATATAATTTCAGGATTAACAAATTAATGCAACCGAAAAAATTGCACTTTCTTAGATTAGACTTAAAGCCGATTTTCTTGTAAATTGTATGTCAGTTGCGTGAGCAGTGTACTGCTTAAGCCGAAAAAGATCAATTTTACTGGTTTGAGCGAAAGTCAAATTATATTTTTATTGCAGAATTGACATATTCATATAACCGAAAAAATTGCACTTTCTTAGTTTTAGACTTAAAGTCGATTTTCTTGTAAATTGTATGTGAATTGCGTGAGCACTGTACTGCTTAAGCCGAAAAACATGAATTTTACTGATTTGAGCGAAAGTCAAATTATATTGTTATTGCACGATTAACAAATTAATATTACCGAAAAGGTTGCACTTTCTTAGTTTTAGACTTAAAGTCGATTTTCTTGTAAATTTTATGTCAATTGCGGTAGCACTGTACTGCTTAAGCCGAAAAACATCCATTTTACTGATTTGATCTTGAGTCAAACTTTCATATAATTTCAGAATTAACAAATTAATATAACCGAAAAAATTGCACTTTCTTAGATTTAGACTTAAAGTCGATTTTCTTGTAAATTGTATGTCAGTTGCGTGAGCAGTGTACTGCTTAAGCCGAAAAAGATCAATTTTACTGGTTTGAGCGAAAGTCAAATTATATTTTTATTGCAGAATTGACATATTCATATAACCGAAAAAATTGCACTTTCTTAGTTTTAGACTTAAAGTCGATTTTCTTGTAAATTGTATGTGAATTGCGTGAGCACTGTACTGCTTAAGCCGAAAAACATGAATTTTACTGATTTGAGCGAAAGTCAAATTATATTGTTATTGCACGATTAACAAATTAATATTACCGAAAAGGTTGCACTTTCTTAGTTTTAGACTTAAAGTCGATTTTCTTGTAAATTTTATGTCAATTGCGGTAGCACTGTACTGCTTAAGCCGAAAAACATCCATTTTACTGATTTGATCTTGAGTCAAACTTTCATATAATTTCAGAATTAACAAATTAATATAACCGAAAAAATTGCACTTTCTTAGATTTAGACTTAAAGTCGATTTTCTTGTAAATTGTATGTCAATTGCATGAGCACTGTACTGCTTAAGCCGAAAAACATCAACTTTACTGATTTGCGCGAAAGTAACACTATAATGTTATGGCAGGATTAACAAATTAATATAAAAAAAAGAAAAGAAAAAATTGAACTTTCTTAGATTTTTACTTAAAGCCGATTTTCTTGTAAATTGTATGTTAATTACTTGAGCGGTGTACCGCTTAGGCCGAAAAACATCAATTTTACTGATTTGCGCTAAAAACAAACTTTTATTTTATTTCAGGATTAACAATTGTATGTTAATTACTTGATCGCTGTACCGCCTAAGCCAAAATGTTATTCCAGGATTAACAAATTAAAATAACCGAAAAAATTGCAATTTCTTAGGTTTAAAATTTAAGTCCATTTTCTTGTAAATTGTATGTCAACTGCGGTAGCACTGTACTGCTTAAGCCGCAAAACATCGATTTTACTGATTTGATCTAAAGTCAAACTTTCATATAATTTCAGGATTAACAAATTAATATAACCAGAAAAATTGCACTTTCTTAGATTTAGACTTAAAGCCGATTTTCTTGTATATTGTATATCAGTTGCGTGAGCACTGTACTGCCTAAGCCGAAAAACATCAATCTTACTGGTTTGAGCGAAAGTCAAATTATATTGTTATTGCAGAATTGACATATTCATATAACCGAAAAAATTGCACTTTCTTAGATTTAGACTTAAAGCCGATTTTCTTGTATATTGTATATCAGTTGCGTGAGCACTGTACTGCTTAAGCCGAAAAACATCAATTTTACTGGTTTGAGCGAAAGTCAAATTATATTGTTATTGCAGAATTGACATATTCATATAACCGAAAAAATTGCACTTTCTTAGTTTTAGACTTAAAGTCGATTTTCTTTTAAATTGTATGTCAATTGCATGAGCACTGTACCGCTTAAGCCGAAAAACATCAATTTTACTGGTTTGAGCGAAAGTCAAATTATATTGTTATTGCAGAATTCACATATTCATATAACCGAAAAAATTGCACTTTCTTAAATTTAAACATAAAGCCGATTTTCTTGTAAATTGTATGTCAGTTGCGTGAGCACTGTACCGCTTAAGCCGAAAAACATGAATTTTACTGATTTGAGCTAAAGTCAAATTATATTGTTATTGCAGGATTAACAAATTAATATTACCGAAAAAGTTGCACTTTCTTAGGTTTAGACTTAAAGTCAATTTTCTTGTAAATTGTATGTCAACTGCGGTAGCACTGTACTGCTTAAGCCGCAAAACATCGATTTTACTGATTTGATCTAAAGTCAAACTTTCATATAATTTCAGGATTAACAAATTAATATAACCAGAAAAATTGCGCTTTCTTAGATTTAGACTTAAAGCCGATTTTCTTGTATATTGTATATCAGTTGCGTGAGCACTGTACTGCCTAAGCCGAAAAACATCAATTTTACTGGTTTGAGCGAAAGTCAAATTATATTGTTATTGCAGAATTGACATATTCATATAACCGAAAAAATTGCACTTTCTTAGATTTAGACTTAAAGCCGATTTTCTTGTATATTGTATATCAGTTGCGTGAGCACTGTACTGCTTAAGCCGAAAAACATCAATTTTACTGGTTTGAGCGAAAGTCAAATTATATTGTTATTGCAGAATTGACATATTCATATAACCGAAAAAATTGCACTTTCTTAGTTTTAGACTTAAAGTCGATTTTCTTTTAAATTGTATGTCAATTGCATGAGCACTGTACCGCTTAAGCCGAAAAACATCAATTTTACTGGTTTGAGCGAAAGTCAAATTATATTGTTATTGCAGAATTCACATATTCATATAACCGAAAAAATTGCACTTTCTTAAATTTAAACATAAAGCCGATTTTCTTGTAAATTGTATGTCAGTTGCGTGAGCACTGTACCGCTTAAGCCGAAAAACATGAATTTTACTGATTTGAGCTAAAGTCAAATTATATTGTTATTGCAGGATTAACAAATTAATATTACCGAAAAAGTTGCACTTTCTTAGGTTTAGACTTAAAGTCAATTTTCTTGTAAATTGTATGTCAATTGCGGTAGGACTGTACTGCTTAAGCCGCAAAACATCGATTTTACTGATTTGATCTAAAGTCAAACTTTCATATAATTTCAGGATTAACAAATTAATATAACCGAAAAAATTGCACTTTCTTAGATTTAGACTTAAAGTCGATTTTCTTGTAAATTGTATGTCAATTGCATGAGCACTGTACCGCTTAAGCCGAAAAACATCAATTTTACTGGTTTGAGCGAAAGTCAAATTATATTGTTATTGCAGAATTGACATATTCATATAACCGAAAAAATTGCACTTTCTTAGGTTTAGACTTAAAGCCGATTTTTTTGTAAATTGTATGTCAATTGCGGTAGCACTGTACTGCTTAAGCCGCAAAACATCGATTTTACTGATTTGATCTAAAGTCAAACTTTCATATAATTTCAGGATTAACAAATTAATATAACCGAAAAAATTGCACTTTCTTAGATTAGACTTAAAGCCGATTTTCTTGTAAATTGTATGTCAGTTGCGTGAGCACTGTACCGCTTAAGCCGAAAAACATGAATTTTACTGATTTTAGCGAAAGTCAAATTATATTGTTGTTGCAGAATTGATATATTCTTATAACCAAAAAAAATTGCACTTTCTTAGGTTTAGACTTAAAGAAGATTTTCTTGTAAATTGTATGTCAATTGCGTGAGCACTGTACCGCTTAAGCCGAAAAACATGAATTTTACTGATTTGAGCGAAAGTAAAACTATAATGTTATGGCAGGATTAACAAATTAATATAAAGAACAGAAAAGAAAAAATTTAACTTTCTTAGCTTTTTACTTAAAGCCGATTTTCCTTGTAAATTGTATGTCAACTGCGGAAGCACTGTACTGCTTAAGCCGCAAACCATCGATTTTACTGATTTGAGCGAAAGTCAAACTATATTGTTATTGCAGAATTGACATATTCATATAACCAGAAAAATTGCACTTTCTTAGCTTTTTACTTTAAGCCGATTTTCCTTGTAAATTGTATGTCAACTGCGGAAGCACTGTACTGCTTAAGCCGAAAAACATCAATTTTACTGGTTTGAGCGAAAGTCAAATTATATTGTTATTGCAGAATTGACATATTCATATAACCGAAAAAATTGCACTTTCTTAGTTTTAGACTTAAAGTCGATTTTCTTTTAAATTGTATGTCAATTGCATGAGCACTGTACCGCATAAGCCGAAAAACATCAATTTTACTGATTTGCGCGAAAGTAAAATTATATAGCTATTGCAGAATTGACAAATTAATATAACCGAAAAAATTGCACTTTCTTAGATTTAGACTTAAAGTCGATTTTCTTTTAAATTGTATGTCAGTTGCGTGAGCACTGTACTGCTTAAGCCGAAAAACATCAATTTAACTGGTTTGAGCGAAAGTAAAATTATATAGCTATTGCAGAATTGACATATTCATATAACCGAAAAAATTGCACTTACTTAGATTTAGACTTAAAGTCGATTTTCTTTTAAATTGTATGTCAGTTGCGTGAGCACTGTACTGCTTAAGCCGAAAAACATCAATTTAACTGGTTTGAGCGAAAGTCAAATTATATTGTTATTGCAGAATTGACATATTCATATAACCAGAAAAATTGCACTTTCTTAGATTTAGACTTAAAGCCGATTTTCTTGTATATTGTATATCAGTTGCGTGAGCACTGTACTGCTTAAGCCGCAAACCATCGATTTTACTGATTTGAGCGAAAGTCAAACTATATTGTTATTGCAGAATTGACATATTCATATAACCGAAAAAATTGCACTTTCTTAGTTTTAGACTTAAAGTCGATTTTCTTTTAAATTGTATGTCAATTGCATGAGCACTGTACCGCTTAAGCCGAAAAACATCAATTTTACTGATTTGAGCGAAAGTCAAATTATATTGTTATTGCAGAATTCACATATTCATATAACCGAAAAAATTGCACTTTCTTAAATTTAGACTTAAAGCCGATTTTCTTGTAAATTGTATGTCAGTTGCGTGAGCACTGTACCGCTTAAGCCGAAAAACATGAATTTTAGTGATTTGAGCGAAAGTCAAATTATATTGTTATTGCAGAATTAAAAAATTAATATTACCGAAAAGGTTGCACTTTCTTAGTTTTAGACTTAAAGTCGATTTTCTTGTAAATTTTATGTCAATTGCGAAAGCACTGTACTGCTTAAGCCGAAAAACATCCATTTTACTGATTTGATCTTAAGTCAAACTTTCATATAATTTCAGGATTAACAAATTAATATAACCGAAAAAATTGCACTTTCTTAGATTTAGACTTAAAGTCGATTTTCTTGTAAATTGTATGTCAATTGCATGAGCACTGTACCGCTTAAGCCGAAAAACATAGATTTTACTGGTTTGAGCGAAAGTCAAATTATATTGTTATTGCAGAATTGACATATTCATATAACCGAAAAAATTGCACTTTCTTAGATTTAGACTTAAAGCCGATTTTCTTGTATATTGTATATCAGTTGCGTGAGCACTGTACTGCTTAAGCCGCAAACCATCGATTTTACTGATTTGAGCGAAAGTCAAACTATATTGTTATTGCAGAATTGACATATTCATATCACCGAAAAAATTGCACTTTCTTAGTTTTAGACTTAAAGTCGATTTTCTTTTAAATTGTATGTCAATTGCATGAGCACTGTACCGCTTAAGCCGAAAAACATCAATTTTACTGATTTGAGCGAAAGTCAAACTATATTGTTATTGCAGAATTGACATATTCATATAACCGAAAAAATTGCACTTTCTTAGTTTTAGACTTAAAGTCGATTTTCTTTTAAATTGTATGTCAATTGCATGAGCACTGTACCGCTTAAGCCGAAAAACATCAATTTTACTGATTTGAGCGAAAGTCAAATTATATTGTTATTGCAGAATTCACATATTCATATAACCAGAAAAATTGCACTTTCTTAGATTTAGACTTAAAGCCGATTTTCTTGTATATTGTATATCAGTTGCGTGAGCACTGTACTGCCTAAGCCGAAAAACATCAATTTTACTGGTTTGAGCGAAAGTCAAATTATATTGTTATTGCAGAATTGACATATTCATATAACCAGAAAAATTGCACTTTCTTAGATTTAGACTTAAAGCCGATTTTCTTGTATATTGTATATCAGTTGCGTGAGCACTGTACTGCCTAAGCCGAAAAACATCAATTTTACTGGTTTGAGCGAAAGTCAAATTATATTGTTATTGCAGAATTGACATATTCATATAACCGAAAAAATTGCACTTTCTTAGATTTAGACTTAAAGCCGATTTTCTTGTATATTGTATATCAGTTGCGTGAGCACTGTACTGCTTAAGCCGAAAAACATCAATTTAACTGATTTGCGCGAAAGTAAAATTATATAGCTATTGCAGAATTGACATATTCATATAACCGAAAAAATTGCACTTTCTTAGATTTAGACTTAAAGTCGATTTTCTTTTAAATTGTATGTCAGTTGCGTGAGCACTGTACTGCTTAAGCCGAAAAACATCAATTTAACTGGTTTGAGCGAAAGTCAAATTATATTGTTATTGCAGAATTGACATAATCATATAACCGAAAAAATTGCACTTTCTTAGTTTTAGACTTAAAGCCGATTTTCTTGTATATTGTATATCAGTTGCGTGAGCACTGTACTGCCTAAGCCGAAAAACATCAATTTTACTGGTTTGAGCGAAAGTCAAATTATATTGTTATTGCAGAATTGACATATTCATATAACCAGAAAAATTGCACTTTCTTAGATTTAGACTTAAAGCCGATTTTCTTGTATATTGTATATCAGTTGCGTGAGCACTGTACTGCTTAAGCCGCAAACCATCGATTTTACTGATTTGAGCGAAAGTCAAACTATATTGTTATTGCAGAATTGACATATTCATATAACCGAAAAAATTGCACTTTCTTAGTTTTAGACTTAAAGTCGATTTTCTTTTAAATTGTATGTCAATTGCATGAGCACTGTACCGCTTAAGCCGAAAAACATCAATTTTACTGATTTGAGCGAAAGTCAAATTATATTGTTATTGCAGAATTCACATATTCATATAACCGAAAAAATTGCACTTTCTTAAATTTAGACTTAAAGCCGATTTTCTTGTAAATTGTATGTCAGTTGCGTGAGCACTGTACCGCTTAAGCCGAAAAACATGAATTTTAGTGATTTGAGCGAAAGTCAAATTATATTGTTATTGCAGAATTAAAAAATTAATATTACCGAAAAGGTTGCACTTTCTTAGTTTTAGACTTAAAGTCGATTTTCTTGTAAATTTTATGTCAATTGCGGTAGCACTGTACTGCTTAAGCCGAAAAACATCCATTTTACTGATTTGATCTTAAGTCAAACTTTCATATAATTTCAGGATTAACAAATTAATATAACCGAAAAAATTGCACTTTCTTAGATTTAGACTTAAAGTCGATTTTCTTGTAAATTGTAAGTCAATTGCATGAGCACTGTACCGCTTAAGCCGAAAAACATAGATTTTACTGGTTTGAGCGAAAGTCAAATTATATTGTTATTGCAGAATTGACATATTCATATAACCGAAAAAATTGCACTTTCTTAGATTTAGACTTAAAGTCGATTTTCTTGTAAATTGTATGTCAATTGCATGAGCACTGTACTGCTTAAGCCGAAAAACATCAACTTTACTGATTTGCGCGAAAATAACACTATAATGTTATGGCAGGATTAACAAATTAATATAAAAAAAAGAAAAGAAAAAATCGAACTTTCTTAGATTTTTACTTAAAGCCGATTTTCTTGTAAATTGTATGTTAATTACTTGAGCACTGTACCGCTTAGGCCGAAAAACATCAATTTTACTGATTTGCGCTAAAAACAAACTTTTATTTTATTTCAGGATTAACAATTGTATGTTAATTACTTGATCGCTGTACCGCCTAAGCCGAAATGTTATTCCAGGATTAACAAATTAAAATAACCGAAAAAATTGCAATTTCTTAGGTTTAAAATTTAAGTCCATTTTCTTGTAAATTGTATGTCAACTGCGGTAGCACTGTACTGCTTAAGCCGCAAAACATCGATTTTACTGATTGGATCTAAAGTCAAACTTTCATATAATTTCAGGATTAACAAATTAATATAACCAGAAAAATTGCACTTTCTTAGATTTAGACTTATAGCCGATTTTCTTGTATATTGTATATCAGTTGCGTGAGCACTGTACTGCCTAAGCCGAAAAACATCAATTTTACTGGTTTGAGCGAAAGTCAAATTATATTGTTATTGCAGAATTGACATATTCATATAACCGAAAAAATTGCACTTTCTTAGTTTTAGACTTAAAGTCAATTTTCTTTTAAATTGTATGTCAATTGCATGAGCACTGTACCGCTTAAGCCGAAAAACATCAATTTTACTGGTTTGAGCGAAAGTCAAATTATATTGTTATTGCAGAATTCACATATTCATATAACCGAAAAAATTGCACTTTCTTAAATTTAAACTTAAAGCCGATTTTCTTGTGAATTGTATGTCAGTTGCGTGAGCACTGTACCGCTTAAGCCGAAAAACATGTATTTTACTGATTTGAGCTAAAGTCAAATTATATTGTTATTGCAGGATTAACAAATTAATATTACCGAAAAAGTTGCACTTTCTTAGGTTTAGACTTAAAGTCGATTTTCTTGTAAATTGTATGTCAATTGCGGTAGCACTGTACTGCTTAAGCCGAAAAACATCCATTTTACTGATTTGATCTTAAGTCAAACTTTCATATAATTTCAGGATTAACAAATTAATATAACCGAAAAAATTGCACTTTCTTAGATTTAGACTTAAAGTCGATTTTCTTGTAAATTGTATGTCAATTGCATGAGCACTGTACCGCTTAAGCCGAAAAACATCAATTTTACTGGTTTGAGCGAAAGTCAAATTATATTGTTATTGCAGAATTGACATATTCATATAACCGAAAAAATTGCACTTTCTTAGGTTTAGACTTAAAGTCGATTTTTTTGTAAATTGTATGTCAATTGCGGTAGCACTGTACTGCTTAAGCCGAAAAACATGAATTTTAGTGATTTGAGCGAAAGTCAAATTATATTGTTATTGCAGAATTAAAAAATTAATATTACCGAAAAGGTTGCACTTTCTTAGTTTTAGACTTAAAGTCGATTTTCTTGTAAATTTTATGTCAATTGCGGTAGCACTGTACTGCTTAAGCCGAAAAACATCCATTGTACTGATTTGATCTTAAGTCAAACTTTCATATAATTTCAGGATTAACAAATTAATATAACCGAAAAAATTGCACTTTCTTAGATTTAGACTTAAAGCCGATTTTCTTGTATATTGTATATCAGTTGCGTGAGCACTGTACTGCTTAAGCCGCAAACCATCGATTTTACTGATTTGAGCGAAAGTCAAACTATATTGTTATTGCAGAATTGACATATTCATATAACCGAAAAAATTGCACTTTCTTAGTTTTATACTTAAAGTCGATTTTCTTTTAAATTGTATGTCAATTGCATGAGCACTGTACCGCTTAAGCCGAAAAACATCAATTTTACTGATTTGAGCGAAAGTCAAACTATATTGTTATTGCAGAATTGACATATTCATATAACCGAAAAAATTGCACTTTCTTAGTTTTAGACTTAAAGTCGATTTTCTTTTAAATTGTATGTCAATTGCATGAGCACTGTACCGCTTAAGCCGAAAAACATCAATTTTACTGATTTGAGCGAAAGTCAAATTATATTGTTATTGCAGAATTCACATATTCATATAACCAGAAAAATTGCACTTTCTTAGATTTAGACTTAAAGCCGATTTTCTTGTATATTGTATATCAGTTGCGTGAGCACTGTACTGCCTAAGCCGAAAAACATCAATTTTACTGGTTTGAGCGAAAGTCAAATTATATTGTTATTGCAGAATTGACATATTCATATAACCGAAAAAATTGCACTTTCTTAGATTTAGACTTAAAGCCGATTTTCTTGTGTATTGTATATCAGTTGCGTGAGCACTGTACTGCTTAAGCCGAAAAACATCAATTTAACTGATTTGCGCGAAAGTAAAATTATATAGCTATTGCAGAATTGACATATTCATATAACCGAAAAAATTGCACTTTCTTAGATTTAGACTTAAAGTCGATTTTCTTTTAAATTGTATGTCAGTTGCGTGAGCACTGTACTGCTTAAGCCGAAAAACATTAATTTAACTGGTTTGAGCGAAAGTCAAATTATATTGTTATTGCAGAATTGACATATTCATATAACCGAAAAAATTGCACTTTCTTAGTTTTAGACTTAAAGCCGATTTTCTTGTATATTGTATATCAGTTGCGTGAGCACTGTACTGCCTAAGCCGAAAAACATCAATTTTACTGGTTTGAGCGAAAGTCAAATTATATTGTTATTGCAGAATTGACATATTCATATAACCAGAAAAATTGCACTTTCTTAGATTTAGACTTAAAGCCGATTTTCTTGTATATTGTATATCAGTTGCGTGAGCACTGTACTGCTTAAGCCGCAAACCATCGATTTTACTGATTTGAGCGAAAGTCAAACTATATTGTTATTGCAGAATTGACATATTCATATAACCGAAAAAATTGCACTTTCTTAGTTTTAGACTTAAAGTCGATTTTCTTTTAAATTGTATGTCAATTGCATGAGCACTGTACCGCTTAAGCCGAAAAACATCAATTTTACTGATTTGAGCGAAAGTCAAATTATATTGTTATTGCAGAATTCACATATTCATATAACCGAAAAAATTGCACTTTCTTAAATTTAGACTTAAAGCCGATTTTCTTGTAAATTGTATGTCAGTTGCGTGAGCACTGTACCGCTTAAGCCGAAAAACATGAATTTTAGTGATTTGAGCGAAAGTCAAATTATATTGTTATTGCAGAATTAAAAAATTAATATTACCGAAAAGGTTGCACTTTCTTAGTTTTAGACTTAAAGTCGATTTTCTTGTAAATTTTATGTCAATTGCGGTAGCACTGTACTGCTTAAGCCGAAAAACATCCATTTTACTGATTTGATCTTAAGTCAAACTTTCATATAATTTCAGGATTAACAAATTAATATAACCGAAAAAATTGCACTTTCTTAGATTTAGACTTAAAGTCGATTTTCTTGTAAATTGTATGTCAATTGCATGAGCACTGTACTGCTTAAGCCGAAAAACATCAACTTTACTGATTTGCGCGAAAATAACACTATAATGTTATGGCAGGATTAACAAATTAATATAAAAAAAAGAAAAGAAAAAATCGAACTTTCTTAGATTTTTACTTAAAGCCGATTTTCTTGTAAATTGTATGTTAATTACTTGAGCACTGTACCGCTTAGGCCGAAAAACATCAATTTTACTGATTTGCGCTAAAAACAAACTTTTATTTTATTTCAGGATTAACAATTGTATGTTAATTACTTGATCGCTGTACCGCCTAAGCCGAAATGTTATTCCAGGATTAACAAATTAAAATAACCGAAAAAATTGCAATTTCTTAGGTTTAAAATTTAAGTCCATTTTCTTGTAAATTGTATGTCAACTGCGGTAGCACTGTACTGCTTAAGCCGCAAAACATCGATTTTACTGATTGGATCTAAAGTCAAACTTTCATATAATTTCAGGATTAACAAATTAATATAACCAGAAAAATTGCACTTTCTTAGATTTAGACTTATAGCCGATTTTCTTGTATATTGTATATCAGTTGCGTGAGCACTGTACTGCCTAAGCCGAAAAACATCAATTTTACTGGTTTGAGCGAAAGTCAAATTATATTGTTATTGCAGAATTGACATATTCATATAACCGAAAAAATTGCACTTTCTTAGTTTTAGACTTAAAGTCAATTTTCTTTTAAATTGTATGTCAATTGCATGAGCACTGTACCGCTTAAGCCGAAAAACATCAATTTTACTGGTTTGAGCGAAAGTCAAATTATATTGTTATTGCAGAATTCACATATTCATATAACCGAAAAAATTGCACTTTCTTAAATTTAAACTTAAAGCCGATTTTCTTGTAAATTGTATGTGAATTGCGTGAGCACTGTACTGCTTAAGCCGAAAAACATGAATTTTACTGATTTGAGCGAAAGTCAAATTATATTGTTATTGCAGAATTAAAAAATTAATATTACCGAAAAGGTTGCACTTTCTTAGTTTTAGACTTAAAGTCGATTTTCTTGTAAATTTTATGTCAATTGCGGTAGCACTGTACTGCTTAAGCCGAAAAACATCCATTTTACTGATTTGATCTTAAGTCAAACTTTCATATAATTTCAGGATTAACAAATTAATATAACCGAAAAAATTGCACTTTCTTAGATTTAGACTTAAAGTCGATTTTCTTGTAAATTGTATGTCAATTGCATGAGCACTGTACCGCTTAAGCCGAAAAACATCAATTTTACTGGTTTGAGCGAAAGTCAAATTATATTGTTATTGCAGAATTGACATATTCATATAACCGAAAAAATTGCACTTTCTTAGGTTTAGACTTAAAGTCGATTTTTTTGTAAATTGTATGTCAATTGCGGTAGCACTGTACTGCTTAAGCCGCAAAACATCGATTTTACTGATTTGATCTAAAGTCAAACTTTCATATAATATCAGGATTAACAAATTAATATAACCGAAAAAATTGCACTTTCTTAGATTAGACTTAAAGCCGATTTTCTTGTAAATTGTATGTCAATTGCATGAGCACTGTACCGCTTAAGCCGAAAAACATAAATTTTACTGGTTTGAGCGAAAGTCAAATTATATTGTTATTGCAGAATTGACATATTCATATAACCGAAAAAATTGCACTTTCTTAAATTTAGACTTAAAGCCGATTTTCTTGTAAATTGTATGTCAGTTGCGTGAGCACTGTACCGCTTAAGCCGAAAAACATGAATTTTAGTGATTTGAGCGAAAGTCAAATTATATTGTTATTGCAGAATTAAAAAATTAATATTACCGAAAAAATTGCACTTTCTTAGATTTAGACTTAAAGCCGATTTTCTTGTATATTGTATATCAGTTGCGTGAGCACTGTACTGCTTAAGCCGCAAACCATCGATTTTACTGATTTGAGCGAAAGTCAAACTATATTGTTATTGCAGAATTGACATATTCATATAACCGAAAAAATTGCACTTTCTTAGTTTTATACTTAAAGTCGATTTTCTTTTAAATTGTATGTCAATTGCATGAGCACTGTACCGCTTAAGCCGAAAAACATCAATTTTACTGATTTGAGCGAAAGTCAAACTATATTGTTATTGCAGAATTGACATATTCATATAACCGAAAAAATTGCACTTTCTTAGTTTTAGACTTAAAGTCGATTTTCTTTTAAATTGTATGTCAATTGCATGAGCACTGTACCGCTTAAGCCGAAAAACATCAATTTTACTGATTTGAGCGAAAGTCAAATTATATTGTTATTGCAGAATTCACATATTCATATAACCAGAAAAATTGCACTTTGTTAGATTTAGACTTAAAGCCGATTTTCTTGTATATTGTATATCAGTTGCGTGAGCACTGTACTGCCTAAGCCGAAAAACATCAATTTTACTGGTTTGAGCGAAAGTCAAATTATATTGTTATTGCAGAATTGACATATTCATATAACCGAAAAAATTGCACTTTCTTAGATTTAGACTTAAAGCCGATTTTCTTGTGTATTGTATATCAGTTGCGTGAGCACTGTACTGCTTAAGCCGAAAAACATCAATTTAACTGATTTGCGCGAAAGTAAAATTATATAGCTATTGCAGAATTGACATATTCATATAACCGAAAAAATTGCACTTTCTTAGATTTAGACTTAAAGTCGATTTTCTTTTAAATTGTATGTCAGTTGCGTGAGCACTGTACTGCTTAAGCCGAAAAACATTAATTTAACTGGTTTGAGCGAAAGTCAAATTATATTGTTATTGCAGAATTGACATATTCATATAACCGAAAAAATTGCACTTTCTTAGTTTTAGACTTAAAGCCGATTTTCTTGTATATTGTATATCAGTTGCGTGAGCACTGTACTGCCTAAGCCGAAAAACATCAATTTTACTGGTTTGAGCGAAAGTCAAATTATATTGTTATTGCAGAATTGACATATTCATATAACCAGAAAAATTGCACTTTCTTAGATTTAGACTTAAAGCCGATTTTCTTGTATATTGTATATCAGTTGCGTGAGCACTGTACTGCTTAAGCCGCAAACCATCGATTTTACTGATTTGAGCGAAAGTCAAACTATATTGTTATTGCAGAATTGACATATTCATATAACCGAAAAAATTGCACTTTCTTAGTTTTAGACTTAAAGTCGATTTTCTTTTAAATTGTATGTCAATTGCATGAGCACTGTACCGCTTAAGCCGAAAAACATCAATTTTACTGATTTGAGCGAAAGTCAAATTATATTGTTATTGCAGAATTCACATATTCATATAACCGAAAAAATTGCACTTTCTTAAATTTAGACTTAAAGCCGATTTTCTTGTAAATTGTATGTCAGTTGCGTGAGCACTGTACCGCTTAAGCCGAAAAACATGAATTTTAGTGATTTGAGCGAAAGTCAAATTATATTGTTATTGCAGAATTAAAAAATTAATATTACCGAAAAGGTTGCACTTTCTTAGTTTTAGACTTAAAGTCGATTTTCTTGTAAATTTTATGTCAATTGCGGTAGCACTGTACTGCTTAAGCCGAAAAACATCCATTTTACTGATTTGATCTTAAGTCAAACTTTCATATAATTTCAGGATTAACAAATTAATATAACCGAAAAAATTGCACTTTCTTAGATTTAGACTTAAAGTCGATTTTCTTGTAAATTGTATGTCAATTGCATGAGCACTGTACTGCTTAAGCCGAAAAACATCAACTTTACTGATTTGCGCGAAAATAACACTATAATGTTATGGCAGGATTAACAAATTAATATAAAAAAAAGAAAAGAAAAAATCGAACTTTCTTAGATTTTTACTTAAAGCCGATTTTCTTGTAAATTGTATGTTAATTACTTGAGCACTGTACCGCTTAGGCCGAAAAACATCAATTTTACTGATTTGCGCTAAAAACAAACTTTTATTTTATTTCAGGATTAACAATTGTATGTTAATTACTTGATCGCTGTACCGCCTAAGCCGAAATGTTATTCCAGGATTAACAAATTAAAATAACCGAAAAAATTGCAATTTCTTAGGTTTAAAATTTAAGTCCATTTTCTTGTAAATTGTATGTCAACTGCGGTAGCACTGTACTGCTTAAGCCGCAAAACATCGATTTTACTGATTGGATCTAAAGTCAAACTTTCATATAATTTCAGGATTAACAAATTAATATAACCAGAAAAATTGCACTTTCTTAGATTTAGACTTATAGCCGATTTTCTTGTATATTGTATATCAGTTGCGTGAGCACTGTACTGCCTAAGCCGAAAAACATCAATTTTACTGGTTTGAGCGAAAGTCAAATTATATTGTTATTGCAGAATTGACATATTCATATAACCGAAAAAATTGCACTTTCTTAGTTTTAGACTTAAAGTCAATTTTCTTTTAAATTGTATGTCAATTGCATGAGCACTGTACCGCTTAAGCCGAAAAACATCAATTTTACTGGTTTGAGCGAAAGTCAAATTATATTGTTATTGCAGAATTCACATATTCATATAACCGAAAAAATTGCACTTTCTTAAATTTAAACTTAAAGCCGATTTTCTTGTAAATTGTATGTGAATTGCGTGAGCACTGTACTGCTTAAGCCGAAAAACATGAATTTTACTGATTTGAGCGAAAGTCAAATTATATTGTTATTGCAGAATTAAAAAATTAATATTACCGAAAAGGTTGCACTTTCTTAGTTTTAGACTTAAAGTCGATTTTCTTGTAAATTTTATGTCAATTGCGGTAGCACTGTACTGCTTAAGCCGAAAAACATCCATTTTACTGATTTGATCTTAAGTCAAACTTTCATATAATTTCAGGATTAACAAATTAATATAACCGAAAAAATTGCACTTTCTTAGATTTAGACTTAAAGTCGATTTTCTTGTAAATTGTATGTCAATTGCATGAGCACTGTACCGCTTAAGCCGAAAAACATCAATTTTACTGGTTTGAGCGAAAGTCAAATTATATTGTTATTGCAGAATTGACATATTCATATAACCGAAAAAATTGCACTTTCTTAGGTTTAGACTTAAAGTCGATTTTTTTGTAAATTGTATGTCAATTGCGGTAGCACTGTACTGCTTAAGCCGCAAAACATCGATTTTACTGATTTGATCTAAAGTCAAACTTTCATATAATATCAGGATTAACAAATTAATATAACCGAAAAAATTGCACTTTCTTAGATTAGACTTAAAGCCGATTTTCTTGTAAATTGTATGTCAATTGCATGAGCACTGTACCGCTTAAGCCGAAAAACATAAATTTTACTGGTTTGAGCGAAAGTCAAATTATATTGTTATTGCAGAATTGACATATTCATATAACCGAAAAAATTGCACTTTCTTAAATTTAGACTTAAAGCCGATTTTCTTGTAAATTGTATGTCAGTTGCGTGAGCACTGTACCGCTTAAGCCGAAAAACATGAATTTTAGTGATTTGAGCGAAAGTCAAATTATATTGTTATTGCAGAATTAAAAAATTAATATTACCGAAAAGGTTGCACTTTCTTAGTTTTAGACTTAAAGTCGATTTTCTTGTAAATTTTATGTCAATTGCGGTAGCACTGTACTGCTTAAGCCGAAAAACATCCATTTTACTGATTTGATCTTAAGTCAAACTTTCATATAATTTCAGGATTAACAAATTAATATAACCGAAAAAATTGCACTTTCTTAGATTTAGACTTAAAGCCGATTTTTTTGTATATTGTATATCAGTTGCGTGAGCACTGTACTGCTTAAGCCGCAAACCATCGATTTTACTGATTTGAGCGAAAGTCAAACTATATTGTTATTGCAGAATTGACATATTCATATAACCGAAAAAATTGCACTTTCTTAGTTTTAGACTTAAAGTCGATTTTCTTTTAAATTGTATGTCAATTGCATGAGCACTGTACCGCTTAAGCCGAAAAACATCAATTTTACTGATTTGAGCGAAAGTCAAATTATATTGTTATTGCAGAATTCACATATTCATATAACCGAAAAAATTGCACTTTCTTAAATTTAGACTTAAAGCCGATTTTCTTGTAAATTGTATGTCAGTTGCGTGAGCACTGTACCGCTTAAGCCGAAAAACATGAATTTTAGTGATTTGAGCGAAAGTCAAATTATATTGTTATTGCAGAATTAAAAAATTAATATTACCGAAAAGGTTGCACTTTCTTAGTTTTAGACTTAAAGTCGATTTTCTTGTAAATTTTATGTCAATTGCGGTAGCACTGTACTGCTTAAGCCGAAAAACATCCATTTTACTGATTTGATCTTAAGTCAAACTTTCATATAATTTCAGGATTAACAAATTAATATAACCGAAAAAATTGCACTTTCTTAGATTTAGACTTAAAGTCGATTTTCTTGTAAATTGTATGTCAATTGCATGAGCACTGTACCGCTTAAGCCGAAAAACATAGATTTTACTGGTTTGAGCGAAAGTCAAATTATATTGTTATTGCAGAATTGACATATTCATATAACCGAAAAAATTGCACTTTCTTAGATTTAGACTTAAAGTCGATTTTCTTGTAAATTGTATGTCAATTGCATGAGCACTGTACTGCTTAAGCCGAAAAACATCAACTTTACTGATTTGCGCGAAAATAACACTATAATGTTATGGCAGGATTAACAAATTAATATAAAAAAAAAGAAAAGAAAAAATCGAACTTTCTTAGATTTTTACTTAAAGCCGATTTTCTTGTAAATTGTATGTTAATTACTTGAGCACTGTACCGCTTAGGCCGAAAAACATCAATTTTACTGATTTGCGCTAAAAACAAACTTTTATTTTATTTCAGGATTAACAATTGTATGTTAATTACTTGATCGCTGTACCGCCTAAGCCGAAATGTTATTCCAGGATTAACAAATTAAAATAACCGAAAAAATTGCAATTTCTTAGGTTTAAAATTTAAGTCCATTTTCTTGTAAATTGTATGTCAACTGCGGTAGCACTGTACTGCTTAAGCCGCAAAACATCGATTTTACTGATTGGATCTAAAGTCAAACTTTCATATAATTTCAGGATTAACAAATTAATATAACCAGAAAAATGGCACTTTCTTAGATTTAGACTTATAGCCGATTTTCTTGTATATTGTATATCAGTTGCGTGAGCACTGTACTGCCTAAGCCGAAAAACATCAATTTTACTGGTTTGAGCGAAAGTCAAATTATATTGTTATTGCAGAATTGACATATTCATATAACCGAAAAAATTGCACTTTCTTAGTTTTAGACTTAAAGTCAATTTTCTTTTAAATTGTATGTCAATTGCATGAGCACTGTACCGCTTAAGCCGAAAAACATCAATTTTACTGGTTTGAGCGAAAGTCAAATTATATTGTTATTGCAGAATTCACATATTCATATAACCGAAAAAATTGCACTTTCTTAAATTTAAACTTAAAGCCGATTTTCTTGTAAATTGTATGTCAGTTGCGTGAGCACTGTACCGCTTAAGCCGAAAAACATGTATTTTACTGATTTGAGCTAAAGTCAAATTATATTGTTATTGCAGGATTAACAAATTAATATTACCGAAAAAGTTGCACTTTCTTAGGTTTAGACTTAAAGTCGATTTTCTTGTAAATTGTATGTCAATTGCGGTAGCACTGTACTGATTTGCTCTAAAGCCAAACTTTCATATAATTTTAGGATTAACAAATTAATATAACCGCAAAAATTGCACTTTCTTACCGAAAAAATTGAACTTTTTTAGATTTAGACTTAACGCCGATTTTCTTGTAAATGGTATGTTAATTACTTGAGCGCTGTACCGCTTAGGCCGAAACACATCAATTTTACTGATTTGATCGAAAGTCAAACTTTCATATAATTTCAGGATTAACAAATTAATATAACCGAAAAAATTGCACTTTCTTAGATTAGACTTAAAGCCGATTTTCCTGTAAATTTTATGTCAGTTGCGTGAGCAGTGTACTGCTTAAGCCAAAAAAGATCAATTTTACTGGTTTGAGCGAAAGTCAAATTATATTGTTATTGCAGAATTGACATATTCATATAACCGAAAAAATTGCACTTTCTAAGTTTTAGACTTAAAGTCGATTTTCTTGTAAATTGTATGTGAATTGCGTGAGCATTATACTGCTTAAGCCGAAAAACATGAATTTTACTGATTTGAGCGAAAGTCAAATTATATTGTTATTGCAGAATTAAAAAATTAATATTACCGAAAAGGTTGCACTTTCTTAGTTTTAGACTTAAAGTCGATTTTCTTGTAAATTTTATGTCAATTGCGGTAGCACTGTACTGCTTAAGCCGAAAAACATCCATTTTACTGATTTGATCTTAAGTCAAACTTTCATATAATTTCAGGATTAACAAATTAATATAACCGAAAAAATTGCACTTTCTTAGATTTAGACTTAAAGTCGATTTTCTTGTAAATTGTATGTCAATTGCATGAGCACTGTACCGCTTAAGCCGAAAAACATCAATTTTACTGGTTTGAGCGAAAGTCAAATTATATTGTTATTGCAGAATTGACATATTCATATAACCGAAAAAATTGCACTTTCTAAGTTTTAGACTTAAAGTCGATTTTCTTGTAAATTGTATGTGAATTGCGTGAGCTCTGTACTGCTTAAGCCGAAAAACATGAATTTTACTGATTTGAGCGAAAGTCAAATTATATTGTTATTGCAGAATTAAAAAATTAATATTACCGAAAAGGTTGCACTTTCTTAGTTTTAGACTTAAAGTCGATTTTCTTGTAAATTTTATGTCAATTGCGGTAGCACTGTACTGCTTAAGCCGAAAAACATCCATTTTACTGATTTGATCTTAAGTCAAACTTTCATATAATTTCAGGATTAACAAATTAATATAACCGAAAAAATTGCACTTTCTTAGATTTAGACTTAAAGTCGATTTTCTTGTAAATTGTATGTCAATTGCATGAGCACTGTACCGCTTAAGCCGAAAAACATCAATTTTACTGGTTTGAGCGAAAGTCAAATTATATTGTTATTGCAGAATTGACATATTCATATAACCGAAAAAATTGCACTTTCTTAGGTTTAGACTTAAAGTCGATTTTTTTGTAAATTGTATGTCAATTGCGGTAGCACTGTACTGCTTAAGCCGAAAAACATGAATTTTAGTGATTTGAGCGAAAGTCAAATTATATTGTTATTGCAGAATTAAAAAATTAATATTACCGAAAAGGTTGCACTTTCTTAGTTTTAGACTTAAAGTCGATTTTCTTGTAAATTTTATGTCAATTGCGGTAGCACTGTACTGCTTAAGCCGAAAAACATCCATTGTACTGATTTGATCTTAAGTCAAACTTTCATATAATTTCAGGATTAACAAATTAATATAACCGAAAAAATTGCACTTTCTTAGATTTAGACTTAAAGCCGATTTTCTTGTATATTGTATATCAGTTGCGTGAGCACTGTACTGCTTAAGCCGCAAACCATCGATTTTACTGATTTGAGCGAAAGTCAAACTATATTGTTATTGCAGAATTGACATATTCATATAACCGAAAAAATTGCACTTTCTTAGTTTTAGACTTAAAGTCGATTTTCTTTTAAATTGTATGTCAATTGCATGAGCACTGTACCGCTTAAGCCGAAAAACATCAATTTTACTGATTTGAGCGAAAGTCAAACTATATTGTTATTGCAGAATTGACATATTCATATAACCGAAAAAATTGCACTTTCTTAGTTTTAGACTTAAAGTCGATTTTCTTTTAAATTGTATGTCAATTGCATGAGCACTGTACCGCTTAAGCCGAAAAACATCAATTTTACTGATTTGAGCGAAAGTCAAATTATATTGTTATTGCAGAATTCACATATTCATATAACCAGAAAAATTGCACTTTCTTAGATTTAGACTTAAAGCCGATTTTCTTGTATATTGTATATCAGTTGCGTGAGCACTGTACTGCCTAAGCCGAAAAACATCAATTTTACTGGTTTGAGCGAAAGTCAAATTATATTGTTATTGCAGAATTGACATATTCATATAACCGAAAAAATTGCACTTTCTTAGATTTAGACTTAAAGCCGATTTTCTTGTATATTGTATATCAGTTGCGTGAGCACTGTACTGCTTAAGCCGAAAAACATCAATTTAACTGATTTGCGCGAAAGTAAAATTATATAGCTATTGCAGAATTGACATATTCATATAACCGAAAAAATTGCACTTTCTTAGATTTAGACTTAAAGTCGATTTTCTTTTAAATTGTATGTCAGTTGCGTGAGCACTGTACTGCTTAAGCCGAAAAACATTAATTTAACTGGTTTGAGCGAAAGTCAAATTATATTGTTATTGCAGAATTGACATATTCATATAACCGAAAAAATTGCACTTTCTTAGTTTTAGACTTAAAGCCGATTTTATTGTATATTGTATATCAGTTGCGTGAGCACTGTACTTCCTAAGCCGAAAAACATCAATTTTACTGGTTTGAGCGAAAGTCAAATTATATTGTTATTGCAGAATTGACATATTCATATAACCAGAAAAATTGCACTTTCTTAGATTTAGACTTAAAGCCGATTTTCTTGTATATTGTATATCAGTTGCGTGAGCACTGTACTGCTTAAGCCGCAAACCATCGATTTTACTGATTTGAGCGAAAGTCAAACTATATTGTTATTGCAGAATTGACATATTCATATAACCGAAAAAATTGCACTTTCTTAGTTTTAGACTTAAAGTCGATTTTCTTTTAAATTGTATGTCAATTGCATGAGCACTGTACCGCTTAAGCCGAAAAACATCAATTTTACTGATTTGAGCGAAAGTCAAATTATATTGTTATTGCAGAATTCACATATTCATATAACCGAAAAAATTGCACTTTCTTAAATTTAGACTTAAAGCCGATTTTCTTGTAAATTGTATGTCAGTTGCGTGAGCACTGTACCGCTTAAGCCGAAAAACATGAATTTTAGTGATTTGAGCGAAAGTCAAATTATATTGTTATTGCAGAATTAAAAAATTAATATTACCGAAAAGGTTGCACTTTCTTAGTTTTAGACTTAAAGTCGATTTTCTTGTAAATTTTATGTCAATTGCGGTAGCACTGTACTGCTTAAGCCGAAAAACATCCATTTTACTGATTTGATCTTAAGTCAAACTTTCATATAATTTCAGGATTAACAAATTAATATAACCGAAAAAATTGCACTTTCTTAGATTTAGACTTAAAGTCGATTTTCTTGTAAATTGTATGTCAATTGCATGAGCACTGTACCGCTTAAGCCGAAAAACATAGATTTTACTGGTTTGAGCGAAAGTCAAATTATATTGTTATTGCAGAATTGACATATTCATATAACCGAAAAAATTGCACTTTCTTAGATTTAGACTTAAAGTCGATTTTCTTGTAAATTGTATGTCAATTGCATGAGCACTGTACTGCTTAACCCGAAAAACATCAACTTTACTGATTTGCGCGAAAATAACACTATAATGTTATGGCAGGATTAACAAATTAATATAAAAAAAAGAAAAGAAAAAATCGAACTTTCTTAGATTTTTACTTAAAGCCGATTTTCTTGTAAATTGTATGTTAATTACTTGAGCACTGTACCGCTTAGGCCGAAAAACATCAATTTTACTGATTTGCGCTAAAAACAAACTTTTATTTTATTTCAGGATTAACAATTGTATGTTAATTACTTGATCGCTGTACCGCCTAAGCCGAAATGTTATTCCAGGATTAACAAATTAAAATAACCGAAAAAATTGCAATTTCTTAGGTTTAAAATTTAAGTCCATTTTCTTGTAAATTGTATGTCAACTGCGGTAGCACTGTACTGCTTAAGCCGCAAAACATCGATTTTACTGATTGGATCTAAAGTCAAACTTTCATATAATTTCAGGATTAACAAATTAATATAACCAGAAAAATTGCACTTTCTTAGATTTAGACTTATAGCCGATTTTCTTGTATATTGTATATCAGTTGCGTGAGCACTGTACTGCCTAAGTCGAAAAACATCAATTTTACTGGTTTGAGCGAAAGTCAAATTATATTGTTATTGCAGAATTGACATATTCATATAACCGAAAAAATTGCACTTTCTTAGTTTTAGACTTAAAGTCAATTTTCTTTTAAATTGTATGTCAATTGCATGAGCACTGTACCGCTTAAGCCGAAAAACATCAATTTTACTGGTTTGAGCGAAAGTCAAATTATATTGTTATTGCAGAATTCACATATTCATATAACCGAAAAAATTGCACTTTCTTAAATTTAAACTTAAAGCCGATTTTCTTGTAAATTGTATGTGAATTGCGTGAGCACTGTACTGCTTAAGCCGAAAAACATGAATTTTACTGATTTGAGCGAAAGTCAAATTATATTGTTATTGCAGAATTAAAAAATTAATATTACCGAAAAGGTTGCACTTTCTTAGTTTTAGACTTAAAGTCGATTTTCTTGTAAATTTTATGTCAATTGCGGTAGCACTGTACTGCTTAAGCCGAAAAACATCCATTTTACTGATTTGATCTTAAGTCAAACTTTCATATAATTTCAGGATTAACAAATTAATATAACCGAAAAAATTGCACTTTCTTAGATTTAGACTTAAAGTCGATTTTCTTGTAAATTGTATGTCAATTGCATGAGCACTGTACCGCTTAAGCCGAAAAACATCAATTTTACTGGTTTGAGCGAAAGTCAAATTATATTGTTATTGCAGAATTGACATATTCATATAACCGAAAAAATTGCACTTTCTTAGGTTTAGACTTAAAGTCGATTTTTTTGTAAATTGTATGTCAATTGCGGTAGCACTGTACTGCTTAAGCCGCAAAACATCGATTTTACTGATTTGATCTAAAGTCAAACTTTCATATAATATCAGGATTAACAAATTAATATAACCGAAAAAATTGCACTTTCTTAGATTAGACTTAAAGCCGATTTTCTTGTAAATTGTATGTCAATTGCATGAGCACTGTACCGCTTAAGCCGAAAAACATAAATTTTACTGGTTTGAGCGAAAGTCAAATTATATTGTTATTGCAGAATTGACATATTCATATAACCGAAAAAATTGCACTTTCTTAAATTTAGACTTAAAGCCGATTTTCTTGTAAATTGTATGTCAGTTGCGTGAGCACTGTACCGCTTAAGCCGAAAAACATGAATTTTAGTGATTTGAGCGAAAGTCAAATTATATTGTTATTGCAGAATTAAAAAATTAATATTACCGAAAAGGTTGCACTTTCTTAGTTTTAGACTTAAAGTCGATTTTCTTGTAAATTTTATGTCAATTGCGGTAGCACTGTACTGCTTAAGCCGAAAAACATCCATTTTACTGATTTGATCTTAAGTCAAACTTTCATATAATTTCAGGATTAACAAATTAATATAACCGAAAAAATTGCACTTTCTTAGATTTAGACTTAAAGCCGATTTTTTTGTATATTGTATATCAGTTGCGTGAGTTGCGTTTCATATAATTTCAGGATTAACAAATTAATATAACCGAAAAAATTGCACTTTCTTAGATTTAGACTTAAAGCCGATTTTTTTGTATATTGTATATCAGTTGCGTGAGCACTGTACTGCTTAAGCCGCAAACCATCGATTTTACTGATTTGAGCGAAAGTCAAACTATATTGTTATTGCAGAATTGACATATTCATATAACCGAAAAAATTGCACTTTCTTAGTTTTAGACTTAAAGTCGATTTTCTTTTAAATTGTATGTCAATTGCATGAGCACTGTACCGCTTAAGCCGAAAAACATCAATTTTACTGGTTTGAGCGAAAGTCAAATTATATTGTTATTGCAGAATTGACATATTCATATAACCGAAAAAATTGCACTTTCTTAAATTTAGACTTAAAGTCAATTTTCTTTTAAATTCTATGTCAATTGCATGAGCACTGTACCGCTTAAGCCGAAAAACATGTATTTTACTGATTTGAGCTAAAGTCAAATTATATTGTTATTGCAGGATTCACATATTCATATAACCGAAAAAATTGCACTTTCTTAAATTTAAACTTAAAGCCGATTTTCTTGTAAATTGTATGTCAGTTGCGTGAGCACTGTACCGCTTAAGCCGAAAAACATGTATTTTACTGATTTGAGCTAAAGTCAAATTATATTGTTATTGCAGGATTAACAAATTAATATTACCGAAAAAGTTGCACTTTCTTAGGTTTAGACTTAAAGTCGATTTTCTTGTAAATTGTATGTCAATTGCGGTTGCACTGTACTGATTTGCTCTAAAGCCAAACTTTCATATAATTTTAGGATTAACAAATTAATATAACCGCAAAAATTGCACTTTCTTACCGAAAAAATTGAACTTTTTTAGATTTAGACTTAACGCCGATTTTCTTGTAAATGGTATGTTAATTACTTGAGCGCTGTACCGCTTAGGCCGAAACACATCAATTTTACTGATTTGATCGAAAGTCAAACTTTCATATAATTTCAGGATTAACAAATTAATATAACCGAAAAAATTGCACTTTCTTAGATTAGACTTAAAGCCGATTTTCCTGTAAATTTTATGTCAGTTGCGTGAGCAGTGTACCGCTTAAGCCGAAAAACATAGATTTTACTGGTTTGAGCGAAAGTCAAATTATATTGTTATTGCAGAATTGACATATTCATATAACCGAAAAAATTGCACTTTCTTAGATTTAGACTTAAAGGCGATTTTCTTGTAAATTGTATGTCAATTGCATGAGCACTGTACTGCTTAAGCCGAAAAACATCAACTTTACTGATTTGCGCGAAAATAACACTATAATGTTATGGCAGGATTAACAAATTAATATAAAAAAAAGAAAAGAAAAAATCGAACTTTCTTAGATTTTTACTTAAAGCCGATTTTCTTGTAAATTGTATGTTAATTACTTGAGCACTGTACCGCTTAGGCCGAAAAACATCAATTTTACTGATTTGCGCTAAAAACAAACTTTTATTTTATTTCAGGATTAACAATTGTATGTTAATTACTTGATCGCTGTACCGCCTAAGCCGAAATGTTATTCCAGGATTAACAAATTAAAATAACCGAAAAAATTGCAATTTCTTAGGTTTAAAATTTAAGTCCATTTTCTTGTAAATTGTATGTCAACTGCGGTAGCACTGTACTGCTTAAGCCGCAAAACATCGATTTTACTGATTGGATCTAAAGTCAAACTTTCATATAATTTCAGGATTAACAAATTAATATAACCAGAAAAATTGCACTTTCTTAGATTTAGACTTATAGCCGATTTTCTTGTATATTGTATATCAGTTGCGTGAGCACTGTACTGCCTAAGCCGAAAAACATCAATTTTACTGGTTTGAGCGAAAGTCAAATTATATTGTTATTGCAGAATTGACATATTCATATAACCGAAAAAATTGCACTTTCTTAGTTTTAGACTTAAAGTCAATTTTCTTTTAAATTGTATGTCAATTGCATGAGCACTGTACCGCTTAAGCCGAAAAACATCAATTTTACTGGTTTGAGCGAAAGTCAAATTATATTGTTATTGCAGAATTCACATATTCATATAACCGAAAAAATTGCACTTTCTTAAATTTAAACTTAAAGCCGATTTTCTTGTAAATGGTATGTTAATTACTTGAGCGCTGTACCGCTTAGGCCGAAACACATCAATTTTACTGATTTGATCGAAAGTCAAACTTTCATATAATTTCAGGATTAACAAATTAATATAACCGAAAAAATTGCACTTTCTTAGATTAGACTTAAAGCCGATTTTCCTGTAAATTTTATGTCAGTTGCGTGAGCAGTGTACCGCTTAAGCCGAAAAACATAGATTTTACTGGTTTGAGCGAAAGTCAAATTATATTGTTATTGCAGAATTGACATATTCATATAACCGAAAAAATTGCACTTTCTTAGATTTAGACTTAAAGGCGATTTTCTTGTAAATTGTATGTCAATTGCGGTAGCACTGTACTGATTTGCTCTAAAGCCAAACTTTCATATAATTTTAGGATTAACAAATTAATATAACCGCAAAAATTGCACTTTCTTACCGAAAAAATTGAACTTTTTTAGATTAAGACTTAACGCCGATTTTCTTGTAAATGGTATGTTAATTACTTGAGCGCTGTACCGCTTAGGCCGAAACACATCAATTTTACTGATTTGATCGAAAGTCAAACTTTCATATAATTTCAGGATTAACAAATTAATATAACCGAAAAAATTGCACTTTCTTAGATTAGACTTAAAGCCGATTTTCCTGTAAATTTTATGTCAGTTGCGTGAGCAGTGTACCGCTTAAGCCGAAAAACATAGATTTTACTGGTTTGAGCGAAAGTCAAATTATATTGTTATTGCAGAATTGACATATTCATATAACCGAAAAAATTGCACTTTCTTAGATTTAGACTTAAAGGCGATTTTCTTGTAAATTGTATGTCAATTGCATGAGCACTGTACTGCTTAAGCCGAAAAACATCAACTTTACTGATTTGCGCGAAAATAACACTATAATGTTATGGCAGGATTAACAAATTAATATAAAAAAAAGAAAAGAAAAAATCGAACTTTCTTAGATTTTTACTTAAAGCCGATTTTCTTGTAAATTGTATGTTAATTACTTGAGCACTGTACCGCTTAGGCCGAAAAACATCAATTTTACTGATTTGCGCTAAAAACAAACTTTTATTTTATTTCAGGATTAACAATTGTATGTTAATTACTTGATCGCTGTACCGCCTAAGCCGAAATGTTATTCCAGGATTAACAAATTAAAATAACCGAAAAAATTGCAATTTCTTAGGTTTAAAATTTAAGTCCATTTTCTTGTAAATTGTATGTCAACTGCGGTAGCACTGTACTGCTTAAGCCGCAAAACATCGATTTTACTGATTGGATCTAAAGTCAAACTTTCATATAATTTCAGGATTAACAAATTAATATAACCAGAAAAATTGCACTTTCTTAGATTTAGACTTATAGCCGATTTTCTTGTATATTGTATATCAGTTGCGTGAGCACTGTACTGCCTAAGCCGAAAAACATCAATTTTACTGGTTTGAGCGAAAGTCAAATTATATTGTTATTGCAGAATTGACATATTCATATAACCGAAAAAATTGCACTTTCTTAGTTTTAGACTTAAAGTCAATTTTCTTTTAAATTGTATGTCAATTGCATGAGCACTGTACCGCTTAAGCCGAAAAACATCAATTTTACTGGTTTGAGCGAAAGTCAAATTATATTGTTATTGCAGAATTCACATATTCATATAACCGAAAAAATTGCACTTTCTTAAATTTAAACTTAAAGCCGATTTTCTTGTAAATGGTATGTTAATTACTTGAGCGCTGTACCGCTTAGGCCGAAACACATCAATTTTACTGATTTGATCGAAAGTCAAACTTTCATATAATTTCAGGATTAACAAATTAATATAACCGAAAAAATTGCACTTTCTTAGATTAGACTTAAAGCCGATTTTCCTGTAAATTTTATGTCAGTTGCGTGAGCAGTGTACCGCTTAAGCCGAAAAACATAGATTTTACTGGTTTGAGCGAAAGTCAAATTATATTGTTATTGCAGAATTGACATATTCATATAACCGAAAAAATTGCACTTTCTTAGATTTAGACTTAAAGGCGATTTTCTTGTAAATTGTATGTCAATTGCGGTAGCACTGTACTGATTTGCTCTAAAGCCAAACTTTCATATAATTTTAGGATTAACAAATTAATATAACCGCAAAAATTGCACTTTCTTACCGAAAAAATTGAACTTTTTTAGATTAAGACTTAACGCCGATTTTCTTGTAAATGGTATGTTAATTACTTGAGCGCTGTACCGCTTAGGCCGAAACACATCAATTTTACTGATTTGATCAAAAGTCAAACTTTCATATAATTTCAGGATTAACAAATTAATATAACCGAAAAAATTGCACTTTCTTAGATTAGACTTAAAGCCGATTTTCCTGTAAATTTTATGTCAGTTGCGTGAGCAGTGTACTGCTTAAGCCAAAAAAGATCAATTTTACTGGTTTGAGCGAAAGTCAAATTATATTGTTATTGCAGAATTGACATATTCATATAACCGAAAAAATTGCACTTTCTAAGTTTTAGACTTAAAGTCGATTTTCTTGTAAATTGTATGTGAATTGCGTGAGCATTATACTGCTTAAGCCGAAAAACATGAATTTTACTGATTTGAGCGAAAGTCAAATTATATTGTTATTGCAGAATTAAAAAATTAATATTACCGAAAAGGTTGCACTTTCTTAGTTTTAGAATTAAAGTCGATTTTCTTGTAAATTTTATGTCAATTGCGGTAGCACTGTACTGCCTAAGCCGAAAAACATCAATTTTACTGGTTTGAGCGAAAGTCAAATTATATTGTTATTGCAGAATTGACATATTCATATAACCGAAAAAATTGCACTTTCTTAGTTTTAGACTTAAAGTCAATTTTCTTTTAAATTGTATGTCAATTGCATGAGCACTGTACCGCTTAAGCCGAAAAACATCAATTTTACTGGTTTGAGCGAAAATCAAATCATATTGTTATTGCAGAATTCACATATTCATATAACCGAAAAAATTGCACTTTCTTAAATTTAAACTTAAAGCCGATTTTCTTGTAAATTGTATGTCAGTTGCGTGAGCACTGTACCGCTTAAGCCGAAAAACATGTACTTTACTGATTTGAGCTAAAGTCAAATTATATTGTCATTGCAGGATTAACAAATTAATATTACCGAAAAAGTTGCACTTTCTTAGGTTTAGACTTAAGGTCGATTTTCTTGTAAATTGTATGTCAATTGCGGTAGCACTGTACTGATTTGCTCTAAAGCCAAACTTTCATATAATTTTAGGATTAACAAATTAATATAACCGCAAAAATTGCACTTTCTTACCGAAAAAATTGCACTTTTTTAGATTTAGACTTAACGCCGATTTTCTTGTAAATTGTATGTTAATTACTTGAGCGCTGTACCGCTTAGGCCGAAACACATCAATTTTACTGATTTGATCGAAAGTCAAACTTTCATATAATTTCAGGATTAACAAATTAATATAACCGAAAAAATTGCACTTTCTTAGATTAGACTTAAAGCCGATTTTCCTGTAAATTTTATGTCAGTTGCGTGAGCAGTGTACTGCTTAAGCCAAAAAAGATCAATTTTACTGGTTTGAGCGAAAGTCAAATTATATTGTTATTGCAGAATTGACATATTCATATAACTGAAAAAATTGCACTTTCTTAGTTTTAGACTTAAAGTCGATTTTCTTGTAAATTGTATGTGAATTGCGTGAGCACTGTACTGCTTAAGCCGAAAAACATGAATTTTACTGATTTGAGCGAAAGTCAAATTATATTGTTATTGCAGAATTAAAAAATTAATATTACCGAAAAGGTTGCACTTTCTTAGTTTTAGACTTAAAGTCGATTTTCTTGTAAATTTTATGTCAATTGCGGTAGCACTGTACTGCTTAAGCCGAAAAACATCCATTTTACTGATTTGATCTAAAGTCAAACTTTCATATAATATCAGGATTAACAAATTAATATAACCGAAAAAATTGCACTTTCTTAGATTAGACTTAAAGCCGATTTTCTTGTAAATTGTATGTCAATTGCATGAGCACTGTACCGCTTAAGCCGAAAAACATAAATTTTACTGGTTTGAGCGAAAGTCAAATTATATTGTTATTGCAGAATTGACATATTCATATAACCGAAAAAATTGCACTTTCTTAGATTTAGACTTAAAGTGGATTTTCTTGCAAATTGTATGTCAATTGCATGAGCACTGTACTGCTTAAGCCGAAAAACATCAACTTTACTGATTTGCGCGAAAATAACACTATAATGTTATGGCAGGATTAACAAATTAATATAAAAAAAAGAAAAGAAAAAATTGAACTTTCTTAGATTTTACTTAAAGTCGATTTTCTTGTAAATTGTATGTCAATTGCATGAGCACTGTACCGCTTAAGCCGAAAAACATCAATTTTACTGGTTTGAGCGAAAGTCAAATTATATTGTTATTGCAGAATTGACATATTCATATAACCGAAAAAATTGCACTTTCTTAGGTTTAAAATTTAAGTCCATTTTCTTGTAAATTGTATGTCAAATTCGGTAGCACTGTACTGCTTAAGCCGCAAACCATCGATTTTACTGATTTGCTCTAAAGTCAAACTTTCATATAATTTCAGGATTAACAAATTAATATAACCGAAAAAATTGCACTTTCTTAGATTTAGACTTAAAGTCGATTTTCTTGTAAATTGTATGTCAATTGCATGAGCACTGTACCGCTTAAGCCGAAAAACATCAATTTTACTGGTTTGAGCGAAAGTCAAATTATATTGTTATTGCAGAATTGACATATTCATATAACCGAAAAAATTGCACTTTCTTAGGTTTAGACTTAAAGTCGATTTTTTTGTAAAATGTATGTCAGTTGCGGTAGCACTGTACTGCTTAAGCCGCAAAACAATGATTTTACTGATTTGATCTAAAGTCAAACTTTCATATAATTTCAGGATTAACAAATTAATATAACCGAAAAAATTGCACTTTCTTAGATTTAGACTTAAAGTCGATTTTCTTGTAAATTGTATGTGAAGTGCGTGAGCACTGTACTGCTTAAGCCGAAAAACATGAATTTTACTGATTTGAGCGAAAGTCAAACTTTCATATAATTTCAGGATTAACAAATTAATATAACCGAAAAAATTGCACTTTCTTAGATTTAGACTTAAAGTCGATTTTCTTGTAAATTGTATGTCAATTGCATGAGCACTGTACCGCTTAAGCCGAAAAACATAAATTTTACTGGTTTGAGCGAAAGTCAAATTATATTGTTATTGCAGAATTGACATATTCATATAACCGAAAAAATTGCACTTTCTTAGATTTAGACTTAAAGTCGATTTTCTTGTAAATTGTATGTCAATTGCATGAGCACTGTACTGCTTAAGCCGAAAAACATCAACTTTACTGATTTGCGCGAAAATAACACTATAATGTTATGGCAGGATTAACAAATTAATATAAAAAAAAGAAAAGAAAAAATTGAACTTTCTTAGATTTTTACTTAAAGCCGATTTTCTTGTAAATTGTATGTTAATTACTTGAGCACTGTACCGCTTAGGCCGAAAAACATCAATTTTACCGATTTGCGCTAAAAACAAACTTTTATTTTATTTCAGGATTAACAATTGTATGTTAATTACTTGATCGCTGTACCTCCTAAGCCGAAATGCTATTCCAGGATTAACAAATTAAAATAACCGAAAAAATTGCAATTTCTTAGGTTTAAAATTTATGTCCATTTTCTTGTAAATTGTATGTCAACTGCGGTAGCACTGTACTGCTTAAGCCGCAAAACATCGATTTTACTGATTTGATCTAAAGTCAAACTTTCATATAATTTCAGGATTAACAAATTAATATAACCAGAAAAATTGCACTTTCTTAGATTTAGACTTAAATCCGATTTTCTTGTATATTGTATATCAGTTGCGTGAGCACTGTACTGCCTAAGCCGAAAAACATCAATTTTACTGGTTTGAGCGAAAGTCAAATTATATTGTTATTGCAGAATTGACATATTCATATAACCGAAAAAATTGCACTTTCTTAGTTTTAGACTTAAAGTCAATTTTCTTTTAAATTGTATGTCAATTGCATGAGCACTGTACCGCTTAAGCCGAAAAACATCAATTTTACTGGTTTGAGCGAAAGTCAAATTATATTGTTATTGCAGAATTCACATATTCATATAACCGAAAAAATTGCACTTTCTTAAATTTAAAGTTAAAGCCGATTTTCTTGTAAATTGTATGTCAGTTGCGTGAGCACTGTACCGCTTAAGCCGAAAAACATGAATTTTACTGATTTGAGCTAAAGTCAAATTATATTGTTATTGCAGAATTAACAAATTAATATTACCGAAAAAGTTGCACTTTCTTAGGTTTAGACTTAAAGTCGATTTTCTTGTAAATTGTATGTCAATTGCGGTAGCACTGTACTGCTTAAGCCGCAAAACATCGATTTTACTGATTTGATCTAAAGTCAAACTTTCATATAATTTCAGGATTAACAAATTAATATAACCGAAAAAATTGCACTTTCTTAGATTTAGACTTAAAGTCGATTTTCTTGTAAATTGTATGTCAATTGCATGAGCACTGTACCGCTTAAGCCGAAAAACATCAATTTTACTGGTTTGAGCGAAAGTCAAATTATATTGTTATTGCAGAATTGACATATTCATATAACCGAAAAAATTGCACTTTCTTAGGTTTAGACTTAAAGTCGATTTTTTTGTAAATTGTATGTCAATTGCGGTAGCACTGTACTGCTTAAGCCGCAAAACATCGATTTTACTGATTTGATCTAAAGTCAAACTTTCATATAATATCAGGATTAACAAATTATTATAACCGAAAAAATTGCACTTTCTTAGATTAGACTTAAAGCCGATTTTCTTGTAAATTGTATGTCAATTGCATGAGCACTGTACCGCTTAAGCCGAAAAACATAAATTTTACTGGTTTGAGCGAAAGTCAAATTATATTGTTATTGCAGAATTGACATATTCATGTAACCGAAAAAATTGCACTTTCTTAGATTTAGACTTAAAGTGGGTTTTCTTGTAAATTGTATGTCAATTGCATGAGCACTGTACTGCTTAAGCCGAAAAACATCAACTTTACTGATTTGCGCGAAAATAACACTATAATGTTATGGCAGGATTAACAAATTAATATAAAAAAAAGAAAAGAAAAAATTGAACTTTCTTAGATTTTTACTTAAAGCCGATTTTCTTGTAAATTGTATTTTAATTACTTGAGCGCTGTACCGCTTAGGCCGAAAAACATCAATTTTACTGATTTGCGCTAAAAACAAACTTTTATTTTATTTCAGGATTAACAATTGTATGTTAATTACTTGATCGCTGTACCGCCTAAGCCGAAATGTTATTCCAGGATTAACAAATTAAAATAACCGAAAAAATTGCAATTTCTTAGGTTTAAAATTTAAGTCCATTTTCTTGTAAATTGTATGTCAACTGCGGTAGCACTGTACTGCTTAAGCCGCAAAACATCGATTTTACTGATTTGATCTAAAGTCAAACTTTCATATAATTTCAGGACTAACAAATTAATATAACCAGAAAAATTGCACTTTCTTAGATTTAGACTTAAAGCCGATTTTCTTGTATATTGTATATCAGTTGCGTGAGCACTGTACTGCCTAAGCCGAAAAACATCAATTTTACTGGTTTGAGCGAAAGTCAAATTATATTGTTATTGCAGAATTGACATATTCATATAACCGAAAAAATTGCACTTTCTTAGTTTTAGACTTAAAGTCAATTTTCTTTTAAATTGTATGTCAATTGCATGAGCACTGTACCGCTTAAGCCGAAAAACATCAATTTTACTGGTTTGAGCGAAAGTCAAATTATATTGTTATTGCAGAATTGACATATTCATATAACCGAAAAAATTGCACTTTCTTAGTTTTAGACTTAAAGTCGATTTTCTTTTAAATTGTATGTCAATTGCATGAACACTGTACCGCTTAAGCCGAAAAACATCAATTTTACTGGTTTGAGCGAAAGTCAAATTATATTGTTATTGCAGAATTCACATATTATTATAACCGAAAAAATTGCACTTTCTTAAATTTAAACATAAAGCCGATTTTCTTGTAAATTGTATGTCAGTTGCGTGAGCACTGTACCGCTTAAGCCGAAAAACATGAATTTTACTGATTTGAGCTAAAGTCAAATTATATTGTTATTGCAGAATTAAAAAATTAATATTACCGAAAAGGTTGCACTTTCTTAGTTTTAGACTTAAAGTCGATTTTCTTGTAAATTTTATGTCAATTGCGGTAGCACTGTACTGCTTAAGCCGAAAAACATCCATTTTACTGATTTGATCTTAAGTCAAACTTTCATATAATTTCAGGATTAACAAATTAATATAACCGAAAAAATTGCACTTTCTTAGATTTAGACTTAAAGTCGATTTTCTTGTAAATTGTATGTCAATTGCATGAGCACTGTACCGCTTAAGCCGAAAAACATAAATTTTACTGGTTTGAGCGAAAGTCAAATTATATTGTTATTGCAGAAATGACATATTCATATAACCGAAAAAATTGCACTTTCTTAGATTTAGACTTAAAGTCGATTTTCTTGTAAATTGTATGTCAATTGCATGAGCACTGTACTGCTTAAGCCGAAAAACATCAACTTTACTGATTTGCGCGAAAATAACACTATAATGTTATGGCAGGATTAACAAATTAATATAAAAAAAAGAAAAGAAAAAATCGAACTTTCTTAGATTTTTACTTAAAGCTGATTTTCTTGTAAATTGTATGTTAATTACTTGAGCACTGTACCGCTTAGGCCGAAAAACATCAATTTTACTGATTTGCGCTAAAAACAAACTTTTATTTTATTTCAGGATTAACAATTGTATGTTAATTACTTGATCGCTGTACCGCCTAAGCCGAAATGTTATTCCAGGATTAACAAATTAAAATAACCGAAAAAATTGCAATTTCTTAGGTTTAAAATTTAAGTCCATTTTCTTGTAAATTGTATGTCAACTGCGGTAGCACTGTACTGCTTAAGCCGCAAAACATCGATTTTACTGATTGGATCTAAAGTCAAACTTTCATATAATTTCAGGATTAACAAATTAATATAACCAGAAAAATTGCACTTTCTTAGATTTAGACTTATAGCCGATTTTCTTGTATATTGTATAACAGTTGCGTGAGCACTGTACTGCCTAAGCCGAAAAACATCAATTTTACTGGTTTGAGCGAAAGTCAAATTATATTGTTATTGCAGAATTGACATATTCATATAACCGAAAAAGTTGCACTTTCTTAGGTTTAGACTTAAAGTCGATTTTCTTGTAAATTGTATGTCAATTGCGGTAGCACTGTACTGATTTGCTCTAAAGCCAAACATTCATATAATTTTAGGATTAACAAATTAATATAACCGCAAAAATTGCACTTTCTTACCGAAAAAATTGCACTTTTTTAGATTTAGACTTAACGCCGATTTTCTTGTAAATTGTATGTTAATTACTTGAGCGCTGTACCGCTTAGGCCGACACACATCAATTTTACTGATTTGATCGAAAGTCAAACTTTCATATAATTTCAGGATTAACAAATTAATATAACCGAAAAAATTGCACTTTCTTAGATTAGACTTAAAGCCGATTTTCCTGTAAATTTTATGTCAGTTGCGTGAGCAGTGTACTGCTTAAGCCAAAAAAGATCAATTTTACTGGTTTGAGCGAAAGTCAAATTATATTGTTATTGCAGAATTGACATATTCATATAACCGAAAAAATTGCACTTTCTTAGTTTTAGACTTAAAGTCGATTTTCTTGTAAATTGTATGTGAATTGCGTGAGCACTGTACTGCTTAAGCCGAAAAACATGAATTTTACTGATTTGAGCGAAAGTCAAATTATATTGTTATTGCAGAATTAAAAAATTAATATTACCGAAAAGGTTGCACTTTCTTAGTTTTAGACTTAAAGTCGATTTTCTTGTAAATTTTATGTCAATTGCGGTAGCACTGTACTGCTTAAGCCGAAAAACATCCATTTTACTGATTTGATCTTAAGTCAAACTTTCATATAATTTCAGGATTAACAAATTAATATAACCGAAAAAAATGCACTTTCTTAGATTTAGACTTAAAGTCGATTTTCTTGTAAATTGTATGTCAATTGCATGAGCACTGTACCGCTTAAGCCGAAAAACATCAATTTTACTGGTTTGAGCGAAAGTCAAATTATATTGTTATTGCAGAATTGACATTTTCATATAACCGAAAAAATTGCACTTTCTTAGGTTTAGACTTAAAGTCGATTTTTTTGTAAATTGTATGTCAATTGCGGTAGCACTGTACTGCTTAAGCCGCAAAACATCGATTTTACTGATTTGATCTAAAGTCAAACTTTCATATAATTTCAGGATTAACAAATTAATATAACCGAAAAAATTGCACTTTCTTAGATTTAGACTTAAAGTCGATTTTCTTGTAAATTGTATGTGAATTGCGTGAGCACTGTACTGCTTAAGCCGAAAAACATGAATTTTACTGATTTGAGCGAAAGTCAAATTATATTGTTATTGCAGAATTAAAAAATTAATATTACCGAAAAGGTTGCACTTTCTTAGTTTTAGACTTAAAGTCGATTTTCTTGTAAATTTTATGTCAATTGCGGGAGCACTGTACTGCTTAAGCCGAAAAACATCCATTTTACTGATTTGATCTTAAGTCAAACTTTCATATAATTTCAGGATTAACAAATTAATATAACCGAAAAAATTGCACTTTCTTAGATTTAGACTTAAAGTCGATTTTCTTGTAAATTGTATGTCAATTGCATGAGCACTGTACCGCTTAAGCCGAAAAACATAAATTTTACTGGTTTGAGCGAAAGTCAAATTATATTGTTATTGCAGAATTGACATATTCATATAACCGAAAAAATTGCACTTTCTTAGATTTAGACTTAAAGTCGATTTTCTTGTAAATTGTATGTCAATTGCATGAGCACTGTACTGCTTAAGCCGAAAAACATCAACTTTACTGATTTGCGCGAAAATAACACTATAATGTTATGGCAGGATTAACAAACTAATATAAAAAAAAGAAAAGAAAAAATTGAACTTTCTTAGATTTTTACTTAAAGCCGATTTTCTTGTAAATTGTATGTTAATTACTTGAGCGCTGTACCGCTTAGGCCGAAAAACATCAATTTTACTGATTTGCACTAAAAACAAACTTTTATTTTATTTCAGGATTAACAATTGTATGTTAATTACTTGATCGCTGTACCTCCTAAGCCGAAATGTTATTCCAGGATTAACAAATTAAAATAACCGAAAAAATTGCAATTTCTTAGGTTTAAAATTTAAGTCCATTTTCTTGTAAATTGTATGTCAACTGCGGTAGCACTGTACTGCTTAAGCCGCAAAACATCGATTTTACTGATTTGATCTAAAGTCAAACTTTCATATAATTTCAGGATTAACAAATTAATATAACCAGAAAAATTGCACTTTTTTAGATTTAGACTTAAAGCCGATTTTCTTGTATATTGTATATCAGTTGCGTGAGCACTGTACTGCCTAAGCCGAAAAACATCAATTTTACTGGTTTGAGCGAAAGTCAAATTATATTGTTATTGCAGAATTGACATATTCATATAACCGAAAAAATTGCACTTTCTTAGTTTTAGACTTAAAGTCAATTTTCTTTTAAATTGTATGTCAATTGCATGAGCACTGTACCGCTTAAGCCGAAAAACATCAATTTTACTGGTTTGAGCGAAAGTCAAATTATATTGTTATTGCAGAATTCACATATTCATATAACCGAAAAAATTGCACTTTCTTAAATTTAAACTTAAAGCCGATTTTCTTGTAAATTGTATGTCAGTTGCGTGAGCACTGTACCGCTTAAGCCGAAAAACATGAATTTTACTGATTTGAGCTAAAGTCAGATTATATTGTTATTGCAGAATTAACAAATTAATATTACCGAAAAAGTTGCACTTTCTTAGGTTTAGACTTAAAGTCGATTTTCTTGTAAATTGTATGTCAATTGCGGTAGCAGTGTACTGCTTAAGCCGCAAAACATCGATTTTACTGATTTGATCTAAAGTCAAACTTTCATATAATTTCAGGATTAACAAATTAATATAACCGAAAAAATTGCACTTTCTTAGATTTAGACTTAAAGCCGATTTTCTTGTAAATTGTATGTCAATTGCATGAGCACTGTACCGCTTAAGCCGAAAAACATCAATTTTACTGGTTTGAACGAAAGTCAAATTATATTGTTATTGCAGAATTGACATATTCATATAACCGAAAAAATTGCACTTTCTTAGGTTTAGACTTAAAGTCGATTTTTTTGTAAATTGTATGTCAATTGCGGTAGCACTGTACTGCTTAAGCCGCAAAACATCGATTTTACTGATTTGATCTAAAGTCAAACTTTCATATAATATCAGGATTAACAAATTAATATAACCGAAAAAATTGCACTTTCTTAGATTAGACTTAAAGCCGATTTTCTTGTAAATTGTATGTCAATTGCATGAGCACTGTACCGCTTAAGCCGAAAAACATAAATTTTACTGGTTTGAGCGAAAGTCAAATTATATTGTTATTGCAGAATTGACATATTCATGTAACCGAAAAAATTGCACTTTCTTAGATTTAGACTTAAAGTGGATTTTCTTGTAAATTGTATGTCAATTGCATGAGCACTGTACTGCTTAAGCCGAAAAACATCAACTTTACTGATTTGCGCGAAAATAACACTATAATGTTATGGCAGGATTAACAAATTAATATAAAAAAAAGAAAAGAAAAAATTGAACTTTCTTAGATTTTTACTTAAAGCCGATTTTCTTGTAAATTGTATGTTAATTACTTGAGCGCTGTACCGCTTAGGCCGAAAAACATCAATTTTACTGATTTGCGCTAAAAACAAATTTTATTTTATTTCAGGATTAACAATTGTATGTTAATTACTTGATCGCTGTACCTCCTAAGCCGAAATGTTATTCCAGGATTAACAAATTAAAATAACCGAAAAAATTGCAATTTCTTAGGTTTAAAATTTAAGTCCATTTTCTTGTAAATTGTATGTCAACTGCGGTAGCACTGTACTGCTTAAGCCGCAAAACATCGATTTTACTGATTTGATCTAAAGTCAAACTTTCATATAATTTCAGGATTAACAAATTAATATAACCAGAAAAATTGCACTTTCTTAGATTTAGACTTAAAGCCGATTTTCTTGTATATTGTATATCAGTTGCGTGAGCACTGTACTGCCTAAGCCGAAAAACATCAATTTTACTGGTTTGAGCGAAAGTCAAATTATATTGTTATTGCAGAATTGACATATTCATATAACCGAAAAAATTGCACTTTCTTAGTTTTAGACTTAAAGTCAATTTTCTTTTAAATTGTATGTCAATTGCATGAGCACTGTACCGCTTAAGCCGAAAAACATCAATTCTACTGGTTTGAGCGAAAGTCAAATTATATTGTTATTGCAGAATTCACATATTCATATAACCGAAAAAATTGCACTTTCTTAAATTTAAACTTAAAGCCGATTTTCTTGTAAATTGTATGTCAGTTGCGTGAGCACTGTACCGCTTAAGCCGAAAAACATGAATTTTACTGATTTGAGCTAAAGTCAGATTATATTGTTATTGCAGAATTAACAAATTAATATTACCGAAAAAGTTGCACTTTCTTAGGTTTAGACTTAAAGTCGATTTTCTTGTAAATTGTATGTCAATTGCGGTAGCACTGTACTGCTTAAGCCGCAAAACATCGATTTTACTGATTTGATCTAAAGTCAAACTTTCATATAATTTCAGGATTAACAAATTAATATAACCGAAAAAATTGCACTTTCTTAGATTTAGACTTAAAGTCGATTTTCTTGTAAATTGTATGTCAATTGCATGAGCACTGTACCGCTTAAGCCGAAAAACATCAATTTTACTGGTTTGAACGAAAGTCAAATTATATTGTTATTGCAGAATTGACATATTCATATAACCGAAAAAATTGCACTTTCTTAGGTTTAGACTTAAAGTCGATTTTTTTGTAAATTGTATGTCAATTGCGGTAGCACTGTACTGCTTAAGCCGCAAAACATCGATTTTACTGATTTGATCTAAAGTCAAACTTTCATATAATATCAGGATTAACAAATTAATATAACCGAAAAAATTGCACTTTCTTAGATTAGACTTAAAGCCGATTTTCTTGTAAATTGTATGTCAATTGCATGAGCACTGTACCGCTTAAGCCGAAAAACATAAATTTTACTGGTTTGAGCGAAAGTCAAATTATATTGTTATTGCAGAATTGACATATTCATGTAACCGAAAAAATTGCACTTTCTTAGATTTAGACTTAAAGTGGATTTTCTTGTAAATTGTATGTCAATTGCATGAGCACTGTACTGCTTAAGCCGAAAAACATCAACTTTACTGATTTGCGCGAAAATAACACTATAATGTTATGGCAGGATTAACAAATTAATATAAAAAAAGAAAAGAAAAAATTGAACTTTCTTAGATTTTTACTTAAAGCCGATTTTCTTGTAAATTGTATGTTAATTGCATGAGCACTGTACCGCTTAAGCCGAAAAACATAAATTTTACTGGTTTGAGCGAAAGTCAAATTATATTGTTATTGCAGAATTGACATATTCATGTAACCGAAAAAATTGCACTTTCTTAGATTTAGACTTAAAGCCGATTTTCTTGTAAATTGTATGTCAATTGCATGAGCACTGTACTGCTTAAGCCGAAAAACATCAACTTTACTGATTTGCGCGAAAATAACACTATAATGTTATGGCAGGATTAACAAATTAATATAAAAAAAAGAAAAGAAAAAATTGAACTTTCTTAGATTTTTACTTAAAGCCGATTTTCTTGTAAATTGTATGTTAATTACTTGAGCGCTGTACCGCTTAGGCCGAAAAACATCAATTTTACTGATTTGCGCTAAAAACAAACTTTTATTTTATTTCAGGATTAACAATTGTATGTTAATTACTTGATCGCTGCACCGCCTAAGCCGAAATGTTATTCCAGGATTAACAAATTAAAATAACCGAAAAAATTGCAATTTCTTAGGTTTAAAATTTAAGTCCATTTTCTTGTAAATTGTATGTCAACTGCGGTAGCACTGTACTGCTTAAGCCGCAAAACATCGATTTTACTGATTGGATCTAAAGTCAAACTTTCATATAATTTCAGGATTAACAAATTAATATAACCAGAAAAATTGCACTTTCTTAGATTTAGACTTAAAGCCGATTTTCTTGTATATTGTATATCAGTTGCGTGAGCACTGTACTGCCTAAGCCGAAAAACATCAATTTTACTGGTTTGAGCGAAAGTCAAATTATATTGTTATTGCAGAATTGACATATTCATATAACCGAAAAAATTGCACTTTCTTAGTTTTAGACTTAAAGTCGATTTTCTTGTAAATTGTATGTGAATTGCGTGAGCACTGTACTGCTTAAGCCGAAAAACATGAATTTTACTGATTTGAGTGAAAGTCAAATTATATTGTTATTGCAGGATTAACAAATTAATATTACCGAAAAGGTTGCACTTTCTTAGTTTTAGACTTAAAGTCGATTTTCTTGTAAATTTTATGTCAATTGCGGTAGCACTGTACTGCTTAAGCCGCAAAACATCGATTTTACTGATTTGATCTAAAGTCAAACTTTCATATAATTTCAGGATTAACAAATTAATATAACCAGAAAAATTGCACTTTCTTAGATTTAGACTTAAAGCCGATTTTCTTGTATATTGTATATCAGTTGCGTGAGCACTGTACTGCCTAAGCCGAAAAACATCAATTTTACTGGTTTGAGCGAAAGTCAAATTATATTGTTATTGCAGAATTGACATATTCATATAACCGAAAAAATTGCACTTTCTTAGATTTAGACTTAAAGCCGATTTTCTTGTATATTGTATATCAGTTGCGTGAGCACTGTACTGCTTAAGCCGAAAATATCAATTTTACTGGTTTGAGCGAAAGTCAAATTATATTGTTATTGCAGAATTGACATATTCATATAACCGAAAAAATTGCACTTTCTTAGTTTTAGACTTAAAGACAATTTTCTTTTAAATTGTATGTCAATTGCATGAGCACTGTACCGCTTAAGCCGAAAAACATCAATTTTACTGGTTTGAGCGAAAGTCAAATTATATTGTTATTGCAGAATTCACATATTCATATAACCGAAAAAATTGCACTTTCTTAAATTTAAACTTAAAGCCGATTTTCTTGTAACTTGTATGTCAGTTGCGTGAGCACTGTACCGCTTAAGCCGAAAAACATGAATTTTACTGATTTGAGCTAAAGTCAAATTATATTGTTATTGCAGGATTAACAAATTAATATTACCGAAAAAGTTGCACTTTCTTAGGTTTAGACTTAAAGTCGATTTTCTTGTAAATTGTATGTCAATTGCGGTAGCACTGTACTGCTTAAGCCGCAAAACATCGATTTTACTGATTTGATCTTAAGTCAAACTTTCATATAATTTCAGGATTAACAAATTAATATAACCGAAAAAATTGCACTTTCTTAGATTTAGACTTAAAGCCGATTTTCTTGTTAATTGTATGTCAGTTGCGTGAGCACTGTACCGCTTAAGCCGAAAAACATGATTTTTACTGATTTGAGCGAAAGTCAAATTATATTGTTATTGCAGAATTGACATATTCATATAACCGAAAAAATTGCACTTTCTTAGGTTTAGACTTAAAGTCGATTTTTTTGTAAATTGTATGTCAATTGCGGTAGCACTGTACTGCTTAAGCCGCAAAACATCGATTTTACTGATTTGATCTAAAGTCAAACTTTCATATAATTTCAGGATTAACAAATTAATATAACCGAAAAAATTGCACCTTCTTAGATTAGACTTAAAGCCGATTTTCTTGTTAATTGTATGTCAGTTGCGTGAGCACTGTACCGCTTAAGCCGAAAAACATGATTTTTACTGATTTGAGCGAAAGTCAAATTATATTGTTATTGCAGGATTAACAAATTAATATTAACGAAAAAGTTTCACTTTCTTAGGTTTAGACTTAAAGTCGATTTTCTTGTAAATTGTATGTCAAATTCGGTAGCACTGTACTGCTTAAGCCGCAAACCATCGATTTTACTGATTTGCTCTAAAGTCAAACTTTCATATAATTTCAGGATTAACAAATTAATATAACCGAAAAAATTGCACTTTCTTAGATTTAGACTTAAAGTCGATTTTCTTGTAAATTGTATGTCAATTGCGGTAGCACTGTACTGCTTAAGCCGCAAAACATCGATTTTACTGATTTGATCTAAAGTCAAACTTTCATATAATTTCAGGATTAACAAATTAATATAACCGAAAAAATTGCACTTTCTTAGATTAGACTTAAAGCCGATTTTCTTGTAAATTGTATGTCAGTTGCGTGAGCACTGTACCGCTTAAGCCGAAAAACATGATTTTTACTGATTTGAGCGAAAGTCAAATTATATTGTTATTGCAGGATTAACAAATTCATATAACCGAAAAAATTGCACTTTCTTAGGTTTAGACTTAAAGTCGATTTTCTTGTGAATTGTATGTCAAATTCGGTAGCACTGTACTGCTTAAGCCGCAAACCATCGATTTTACTGATTTGCTCTAAAGTCAAACTTTCATATAATTTCAGGATTAACAAATTAATATAACCGAAAAAATTGCACTTTCTTAGATTTAGACTTAAAGTCGATTTTCTTGTAAATTGTATGTCAATTGCATGAGCACTGTACCGCTTAAGCCGAAAAACATCAATTTTACTGGTTTGAGCGAAAGTCAAATTATATTGTTATTGCAGAATTGACATATTCATATAACCGAAAAAATTGCACTTTCTTAGGTTTAGACTTAAAGTCGATTTTTTTGTAAAATGTATGTCAGTTGCGGTAGCACTGTACTGCTTAAGCCGCAAAACATCGGTTTTACTGATTTGATCTAAAGTCAAACTTTCATATAATTTCAGGATTAACAAATTAATATAACCGAAAAAATTGCACTTTCTTAGATTTAGACTTAAAGTCGATTTTCTTGTAAATTGTATGTCAATTGCATGAGCACTGTACCGCTTAAGCCGAAAAACATAAATTTTACTGGTTTGAGCGAAAGTCAAATTATATTGTTATTGCAGAATTGACATATTCATATAACCAAAAAAATTGCACTTTCTTAGGTTTAGACTTAAAGTCGATTTTTTTGTAAATTGTATGTCAATTGCGGTAGCACTGTACTGCTTAAGCCGCAAAACATCGATTTTACTGATTTGCTCTAAAGTCAAACTTTCATATAATTTCAGGATTAACAAATTAATATAACCGAAAAAATTGCACTTTCTTAGATTAGACTTAAAGCCGATTTTCTTGTAAATTGTATGTCAGTTGCGTGAGCACTGTACCGCTTAAGCCGAAAAACATGATTTTTACTGATTTGAGCGAAAGTCAAATTATATTGTTATTGCAGGATTAACAAATTAATATTAACGAAAAAGTTGCACTTTCTTAGGTTTAGACTTAAAGTCGATTTTCTTGTAAATTGTATGGCAAATTCGGTAGCACTGTACTGCTTAAGCCGCAAACCATCGATTTTACTGATTTGCTCTAAAGTCAAACTTTCATATAATTTCAGGATTAACAAATTAATATAACCGAAAAAATTGCACTTTCTTAGATTTAGACTTAAAGTCGATTTTCTTGTAAATTGTATGTTAATTACTTGATCGCTGTACCGCCTAAGCCGAAATGTTATTCCAGGATTAACAAATTAAAATAACCGAAAAAATTGCAATTTCTTAGGTTTAAAATTTAAGTCCATTTTCTTGTAAATTGTATGTCAACTGCGGTAGCACTGTACTGCTTAAGCCGCAAAACATCGATTTTACTGATTTGATCTAAAGTCAAACTTTCATATAATTTCAGGATTAACAAATTAATATAACCAGAAAAATTGCACTTTCTTAGATTTAGACTTAAAGCCGATTTTCTTGTATATTGTATATCAGTTGCGTGAGCACTGTACTGCCTAAGCCGAAAAACATCAATTTTACTGGTTTGAGCGAAAGTCAAATTATATTGTTATTGCAGAATTGACATATTCATATAACCGAAAAAATTGCACTTTCTTAGATTTAAACTTAAAGCCGATTTTCTTGTAAATTGTATGTCAGTTGCGTGAGCACTGTACCGCTTAAGCCGAAAAACATGAATTTTACTGATTTGAGCTAAAGTCAAATTATATTGTTATTGCAGAATTGACATATTCATATAACCGAAAAAATTGCACTTTCTTAGTTTTAGACTTAAAGTCCATTTTCTTGTAAATTGTATGTCAACTGCGGTAGCACTGTACTGCTTAAGCCGCAAAACATCGATTTTACTGATTTGATCTAAAGTCAAACTTTCATATAATTTCAGGATTAACAAATTAATATAACCAGAAAAATTGCACTTTCTTAGATTTAGACTTAAAGCCGATTTTCTTGTATATTGTATATCAGTTGCGTGAGCACTGTACTGCCTAAGCCGAAAAACATCAATTTTACTGGTTTGAGCGAAAGTCAAATTATATTGTTATTGCAGAATTGACATATTCATATAACCGAAAAAATTGCACTTTCTTAGTTTTAGACTTAAAGTCGATTTTCTTGTAAATTGTATGTGAATTGCGTGAGCACTGTACTGCTTAAGCCGAAAAACATGAATTTTACTGATTTGAGCGAAAGTCAAATTATATTGTTATTGCAGGATTAACAAATTAATATTACCGAAAAGGTTGCACTTTCTTAGTTTTAGACTTAAAGTCGATTTTCTTGTAAATTTTATGTCAATTGCGGTAGCACTGTACTGCTTAAGCCGAAAAACATCCATTTTACTGATTTGCTCTAAAGTCAAACTTTCATATAATTTCAGGATTAACAAATTAATATAACCGAAAAAATTGCACTTTCTTAGATTTAGACTTAAAGTCGATTTTCTTGTAAATTGTATGTCAATTGCATGAGCACTGTACCGCTTAAGCCGAAAAACATCAATTTTACTGGTTTGAGCGAAAGTCAAATTATATTGTTATTGCAGAATTGACATATTCATATAACCGAAAAAATTGCACTTTCTTAGGTTTAGACTTAAAGTCGATTTTTTTGTAAAATGTATGTCAGTTGCGGTAGCACTGTACTGCTTAAGCCGCAAAACATCGATTTTACTGATTTGATCTAAAGTCAAACTTTCATATAATTTCAGGATTAACAAATTAATATAACCGAAAAAATTGCACTTTCTTAGATTTAGACTTAAAGTCGATTTTCTTGTAAATTGTATGTGAATTGCGTGAGCACTGTACTGCTTAAGCCGAAAAACATGAATTTTACTGATTTGAGCGAAAGTCAAATTATATTGTTATTGCAGAATTAAAAAATTAATATTACCGAAAAGGTTGCACTTTCTTAGATTTAGACTTAAAGTCGATTTTCTTGTAAATTGTATGTCAATTGCATGAGCACTGTACCGCTTAAGCCGAAAAACATAAATTTTACTGGTTTGAGCGAAAGTCAAATTATATTGTTATTGCAGAATTGACATATTCATATAACCGAAAAAATTGCACTTTCTTAGGTTTAGACTTAAAGTCGATTTTTTTGTAAAATGTATGTCAGTTGCGGTAGCACTGTACTGCTTAAGCCGCAAAACATCGATTTTACTGATTTGATCTAAAGTCAAACTTTCATATAATTTCAGGATTAACAAATTAATATAACCGAAAAAATTGCACTTTCTTAGATTTAGACTTAAAGTCGATTTTCTTGTAAATTGTATGTCAATTGCATGAGCACTGTACCGCTTAAGCCGAAAAACATAAATTTTACTGGTTTGAGCGAAAGTCAAATTATATTGTTATTGCAGAATTGACATATTCATATAACCGAAAAAATTGCACTTTCTTAGATTTAGACTTAAAGTCGATTTTCTTGTAAATTGTATGTCAATTGCATGAGCACTGTACTGCTTAAGCCGAAAAACATCAACTTTACTGATTTGCGCGAAAATAACACTATAATGTTATGGCAGGATTAACAAACTAATATAAAAAAAAGAAAAGAAAAAATTGAACTTTCTTAGATTTTTACTTAAAGCCGATTTTCTTGTAAATTGTATGTTAATTACTTGAGCGCTGTACCGCTTAGGCCGAAAAACATCAATTTTACTGATTTGCACTAAAAACAAACTTTTATTTTATTTCAGGATTAACAATTGTATGTTAATTACTTGATCGCTGTACCTCCTAAGCCGAAATGTTATTCCAGGATTAACAAATTAAAATAACCGAAAAAATTGCAATTTCTTAGGTTTAAAATTTAAGTCCATTTTCTTGTAAATTGTATGTCAACTGCGGTAGCACTGTACTGCTTAAGCCGCAAAACATCGATTTTACTGATTTGATCTAAAGTCAAACTTTCATATAATTTCAGGATTAACAAATTAATATAACCAGAAAAATTGCACTTTCTTAGATTTAGACTTAAAGCCGATTTTCTTGTATATTGTATATCAGTTGCGTGAGCACTGTACTGCCTAAGCCGAAAAACATCAATTTTACTGGTTTGAGCGAAAGTCAAATTATATTGTTATTGCAGAATTGACATATTCATATAACCGAAAAAATTGCACTTTCTTAGTTTTAGACTTAAAGTCAATTTTCTTTTAAATTGTATGTCAATTGCATGAGCACTGTACCGCTTAAGCCGAAAAACATGAATTTTACTGATTTGAGCTAAAGTCAGATTATATTGTTATTGTAGAATTAACAAATTAATATTACCGAAAAAGTTGCACTTTCTTAGGTTTAGACTTAAAGTCGATTTTCTTGTAAATTGTATGTCAATTGCGGTAGCACTGTACTGCTTAAGCCGCAAAACATCGATTTTACTGATTTGATCTAAAGTCAAACTTTCATATAATTTCAGGATTAACAAATTAATATAACCGAAAAAATTGCACTTTCTTAGATTTAGACTTAAAGTCGATTTTCTTGTAAATTGTATGTCAATTGCATGAGCACTGTACCGCTTAAGCCGAAAAACATCAATTTTACTGGTTTGAACGAAAGTCAAATTATATTGTTATTGCAGAATTGACATATTCATATAACCGAAAAAATTGCACTTTCTTAGGTTTAGACTTAAAGTCGATTTTTTTGTAAATTGTATGTCAATTGCGGTAGCACTGTACTGCTTAAGCCGCAAAACATCGATTTTACTGATTTGATCTAAAGTCAAACTTTCATATAATATCAGGATTAACAAATTAATATAACCGAAAAAATTGCACTTTCTTAGATTAGACTTAAAGCCGATTTTCTTGTAAATTGTATGTCAATTGCATGAGCACTGTACCGCTTAAGCCGAAAAACATCAATTTTACTGGTTTGAACGAAAGTCAAATTATATTGTTATTGCAGAATTGACATATTCATATAACCGAAAAAATTGCACTTTCTTAGGTTTAGACTTAAAGTCGATTTTTTTGTAAATTGTATGTCAATTGCGGTAGCACTGTACTGCTTAAGCCGCAAAACATCGATTTTACTGATTTGATCTAAAGTCAAACTTTCATATAATATCAGGATTAACAAATTAATATAACCGAAAAAATTGCACTTTCTTAGATTAGACTTAAAGCCGATTTTCTTGTAAATTGTATGTCAATTGCATGAGCACTGTACCGCTTAAGCCGAAAAACATAAATTTTACTGGTTTGAGCGAAAGTCAAATTATATTGTTATTGCAGAATTGACATATTCATGTAACCGAAAAAATTGCACTTTCTTAGATTTAGACTTAAAGTGGATTTTCTTGTAAATTGTATGTCAATTGCATGAGCACTGTACTGCTTAAGCCGAAAAACATCAACTTTACTGATTTGCGCGAAAATAACACTATAATGTTATGGCAGGATTAACAAATTAATATAAAAAAAAGAAAAGAAAAAATTGAACTTTCTTAGATTTTTACTTAAAGCCGATTTTCTTGTAAATTGTATGTTAATTACTTGAGCGCTGTACCGCTTAGGCCGAAAAACATCAATTTTACTGATTTGCGCTAAAAACAAACTTTTATTTTATTTCAGGATTAACAATTGTATGTTAATTACTTGATCGCTGTACCTCCTAAGCCGAAATGTTATTCCAGGATTAACAAATTAAAATAACCGAAAAAATTGCAATTTCTTAGGTTTAAAATTTAAGTCCATTTTCTTGTAAATTGTATGTCAACTGCGGTAGCACTGTACTGCTTAAGCCGCAAAACATCGATTTTACTGATTTGATCTAAAGTCAAACTTTCATATAATTTCAGGATTAACAAATTAATATAACCAGAAAAATTGCACTTTCTTAGATTTAGACTTAAAGTCAATTTTCTTTTAAATTGTATGTCAATTGCATGAGCACTGTACCGCTTAAGCCGAAAAACATCAATTTTACTGGTTTGAGCGAAAGTCAAATTATATTGTTATTGCAGAATTCACATATTCATATAACCGAAAAAATTGCACTTTCTTAAATTTAAACTTAAAGCCGATTTTCTTGTAAATTGTATGTCAGTTGCGTGAGCACTGTACCGCTTAAGCCGAAAAACATGAATTTTACTGATTTGAGCTAAAGTCAGATTATATTGTTATTGCAGAATTAACAAATTAATATTACCGAAAAAGTTGCACTTTCTTAGGTTTAGACTTAAAGTCGATTTTCTTGTAAATTGTATGTCAATTGCGGTAGCACTGTACTGCTTAAGCCGCAAAACATCGATTTTACTGATTTGATCTAAAGTCAAACTTTCATATAATTTCAGGATTAACAAATTAATATAACCGAAAAAATTGCACTTTCTTAGATTAGACTTAAAGCCGATTTTCTTGTAAATTGTATGTCAATTGCATGAGCACTGTACCGCTTAAGCCGAAAAACATAAATTTTACTGGTTTGAGCGAAAGTCAAATTATATTGTTATTGCAGAATTGACATATTCATGTAACCGAAAAAATTGCACTTTCTTAGATTTAGACTTAAAGTGGATTTTCTTGTAAATTGTATGTCAATTGCATGAGCACTGTACTGCTTAAGCCGAAAAACATCAACTTTACTGATTTGCGCGAAAATAACACTATAATGTTATGGCAGGATTAACAAATTAATATAAAAAAAAAAAAAGAAAAAATTGAACTTTCTTAGATTTTTACTTAAAGCCGATTTTCTTGTAAATTGTATGTTAATTACTTGAGCGCTGTACCGCTTAGGCCGAAAAACATCAATTTTACTGATTTGCGCTAAAAACAAACTTTTATTTTATTTCAGGATTAACAATTGTATGTTAATTACTTGATCGCTGTACCTCCTAAGCCGAAATGTTATTCCAGGATTAACAAATTAAAATAACCGAAAAAATTGCACTTTCTTAAATTTAAACTTAAAGCCGATTTTCTTGTATATTGTATATCAGTTGCGTGAGCACTGTACTGCCTAAGCCGAAAAACATCAATTTTACTGGTTTGAGCGAAAGTCAAATTATATTGTTATTGCAGAATTGACATATTCATATAACCGAAAAAATTGCACTTTCTTAGTTTTAGACTTAAAGTCAATTTTCTTTTAAATTGTATGTCAATTGCATGAGCACTGTACCGCTTAAGCCGAAAAACATCAATTTTACTGGTTTGAGCGAAAGTCTAATTATATTGTTATTGCAGAATTCACATATTCATATAACCGAAAAAATTGCACTTTCTTAAATTTAAACTTAAAGCCGATTTTCTTGTAAATTGTATGTCAGTTGCGTGAGCACTGTACCGCTTAAGCCGAAAAACATGAATTTTACTGATTTGAGCTAAAGTCAGATTATATTGTTATTGCAGAATTAACAAATTAATATTACCGAAAAAGTTGCACTTTCTTAGGTTTAGACTTAAAGTCGATTTTCTTGTAAATTGTATGTCAATTGCGGTAGCACTGTACTGCTTAAGCCGCAAAACATCGATTTTACTGATTTGATCTAAAGTCAAACTTTCATATAATTTCAGGATTAACAAATTAATATAACCGAAAAAATTGCACTTTCTTAGATTTAGACTTAAAGTCGATTTTCTTGTAAATTGTATGTCAATTGCATGAGCACTGTACCGCTTAAGCCGAAAAACATCAATTTTACTGTTTGAACGAAAGTCAAATTATATTGTTATTGCAGAATTGACATATTCATATAACCGAAAAAATTGCACTTTCTTAGGTTTAGACTTAAAGTCGATTTTTTTGTAAATTGTATGTCAATTGCGGTAGCACTGTACTGCTTAAGCCGCAAAACATCGATTTTACTGATTTGATCTAAAGTCAAACTTTCATATAATATCAGGATTAACAAATTAATATAACCGAAAAAATTGCACTTTCTTAGATTAGACTTAAAGCCGATTTTCTTGTAAATTGTATGTCAATTGCATGAGCACTGTACCGCTTAAGCCGAAAAACATAAATTTTACTGGTTTGAGCGAAAGTCAAATTATATTGTTATTGCAGAATTGACATATTCATGTAACCGAAAAAATTGCACTTTCTTAGATTTAGACTTAAAGTGGATTTTCTTGTAAATTGTATGTCAATTGCATGAGCACTGTACTGCTTAAGCCGAAAAACATCAACTTTACTGATTTGCGCGAAAATAACACTATAATGTTATGGCAGGATTAACAAATTAATATAAAAAAAGAAAAGAAAAAATTGAACTTTCTTAGATTTTTACTTAAAGCCGATTTTCTTGTAAATTGTATGTTAATTGCATGAGCACTGTACCGCTTAAGCCGAAAAACATAAATTTTACTGGTTTGAGCGAAAGTCAAATTATATTGTTATTGCAGAATTGACATATTCATGTAACCGAAAAAATTGCACTTTCTTAGATTTAGACTTAAAGCCGATTTTCTTGTAAATTGTATGTCAATTGCATGAGCACTGTACTGCTTAAGCCGAAAAACATCAACTTTACTGATTTGCGCGAAAATAACACTATAATGTTATGGCAGGATTAACAAATTAATATAAAAAAAAGAAAAGAAAAAATTGAACTTTCTTAGATTTTTACTTAAAGACGATTTTCTTGTAAATTGTATGTTAATTACTTGAGCGCTGTACCGCTTAGGCCGAAAAACATCAATTTTACTGATTTGCGCTAAAAACAAACTTTTATTTTATTTCAGGATTAACAATTGTATGTTAATTACTTGATCGCTGTACCGCCTAAGCCGAAATGTTATTCCAGGATTAACAAATTAAAATAACCGAAAAAATTGCAATTTCTTAGGTTTAAAATTTAAGTCCATTTTCTTGTAAATTGTATGTCAACTGCGGTAGCACTGTACTGCTTAAGCCGCAAAACATCGATTTTACTGATTGGATCTAAAGTCAAACTTTCATATAATTTCAGGATTAACAAATTAATATAACCAGAAAAATTGCACTTTCTTAGATTTAGACTTAAAGCCGATTTTCTTGTATATTGTATATCAGTTGCGTGAGCACTGTACTGCCTAAGCCGAAAAACATCAATTTTACTGGTTTGAGCGAAAGTCAAATTATATTGTTATTGCAGAATTGACATATTCATATAACCGAAAAAATTGCACTTTCTTAGTTTTAGACTTAAAGTCGATTTTCTTGTAAATTGTATGTGAATTGCGTGAGCACTGTACTGCTTAAGCCGAAAAACATGAATTTTACTGATTTGAGTGAAAGTCAAATTATATTGTTATTGCAGGATTAACAAATTAATATTACCAAAAAGGTTGCACTTTCTTAGTTTTAGACTTAAAGTCGATTTTCTTGTAAATTTTATGTCAATTGCGGTAGCACTGTACTGCTTAAGCCGCAAAACATCGATTTTACTGATTTGATCTAAAGTCAAACTTTCATATAATTTCAGGATTAACAAATTAATATAACCAGAAAAATTGCACTTTCTTAGATTTAGACTTAAAGCCGATTTTCTTGTATATTGTATATCAGTTGCGTGAGCACTGTACTGCCTAAGCCGAAAAACATCAATTTTACTGGTTTGAGCGAAAGTCAAATTATATTGTTATTGCAGAATTGACATATTCATATAACCGAAAAAATTGCACTTTCTTAGATTTAGACTTAAAGCCGATTTTCTTGTATATTGTATATCAGTTGCGTGAGCACTGTACTGCTTAAGCCGAAAATATCAATTTTACTGGTTTGAGCGAAAGTCAAATTATATTGTTATTGCAGAATTGACATATTCATATAACCGAAAAAATTGCACTTTCTTAGTTTTAGACTTAAAGACAATTTTCTTTTAAATTGTATGTCAATTGCATGAGCACTGTACCGCTTAAGCCGAAAAACATCAATTTTACTGGTTTGAGCGAAAGTCAAATTATATTGTTATTGCAGAATTCACATATTCATATAACCGAAAAAATTGCACTTTCTTAAATTTAAACTTAAAGCCGATTTTCTTGTAACTTGTATGTCAGTTGCGTGAGCACTGTACCGCTTAAGCCGAAAAACATGAATTTTACTGATTTGAGCTAAAGTCAAATTATATTGTTATTGCAGGATTAACAAATTAATATTACCGAAAAAGTTGCACTTTCTTAGGTTTAGACTTAAAGTCGATTTTCTTGTAAATTGTATGTCAATTGCGGTAGCACTGTACTGCTTAAGCCGCAAAACATCGATTTTACTGATTTGATCTTAAGTCAAACTTTCATATAATTTCAGGATTAACAAATTAATATAACCGAAAAAATTGCACTTTCTTAGATTTAGACTTAAAGCCGATTTTCTTGTTAATTGTATGTCAGTTGCGTGAGCACTGTACCGCTTAAGCCGAAAAACATGATTTTTACTGATTTGAGCGAAAGTCAAATTATATTGTTATTGCAGAATTGACATATTCATATAACCGAAAAAATTGCACTTTCTTAGGTTTAGACTTAAAGTCGATTTTTTTGTAAATTGTATGTCAATTGCGGTAGCACTGTACTGCTTAAGCCGCAAAACATCGATTTTACTGATTTGATCTAAAGTCAAACTTTCATATAATTTCAGGATTAACAAATTAATATAACCGAAAAAATTGCACCTTCTTAGATTAGACTTAAAGCCGATTTTCTTGTAAATTGTATGTCAGTTGCGTGAGCACTGTACCGCTTAAGCCGAAAAACATGATTTTTACTGATTTGAGCGAAAGTCAAATTATATTGTTATTGCAGGATTAACAAATTAATATTAACGAAAAAGTTTCACTTTCTTAGGTTTAGACTTAAAGTCGATTTTCTTGTAAATTGTATGTCAAATTCGGTAGCACTGTACTGCTTAAGCCGCAAACCATCGATTTTACTGATTTGCTCTAAAGTCAAACTTTCATATAATTTCAGGATTAACAAATTAATATAACCGAAAAAATTGCACTTTCTTAGATTTAGACTTAAAGTCGATTTTCTTGTAAATTGTATGTCAATTGCGGTAGCACTGTACTGCTTAAGCCGCAAAACATCGATTTTACTGATTTGATCTAAAGTCAAACTTTCATATAATTTCAGGATTAACAAATTAATATAACCGAAAAAATTGCACTTTCTTAGATTAGACTTAAAGCCGATTTTCTTGTAAATTGTATGTCAGTTGCGTGAGCACTGTACCGCTTAAGCCGAAAAACATGATTTTTACTGATTTGAGCGAAAGTCAAATTATATTGTTATTGCAGGATTAACAAATTCATATAACCGAAAAAATTGCACTTTCTTAGGTTTAGACTTAAAGTCGATTTTCTTGTGAATTGTATGTCAAATTCGGTAGCACTGTACTGCTTAAGCCGCAAACCATCGATTTTACTGATTTGCTCTAAAGTCAAACTTTCATATAATTTCAGGATTAACAAATTAATATAACCGAAAAAATTGCACTTTCTTAGATTTAGACTTAAAGTCGATTTTCTTGTAAATTGTATGTCAATTGCATGAGCACTGTACCGCTTAAGCCGAAAAACATCAATTTTACTGGTTTGAGCGAAAGTCAAATTATATTGTTATTGCAGAATTGACATATTCATATAACCGAAAAAATTGCACTTTCTTAGGTTTAGACTTAAAGTCGATTTTTTTGTAAAATGTATGTCAGTTGCGGTAGCACTGTACTGCTTAAGCCGCAAAACATCGGTTTTACTGATTTGATCTAAAGTCAAACTTTCATATAATTTCAGGATTAACAAATTAATATAACCGAAAAAATTGCACTTTCTTAGATTTAGACTTAAAGTCGATTTTCTTGTAAATTGTATGTCAATTGCATGAGCACTGTACCGCTTAAGCCGAAAAACATAAATTTTACTGGTTTGAGCGAAAGTCAAATTATATTGTTATTGCAGAATTGACATATTCATATAACCAAAAAAATTGCACTTTCTTAGGTTTAGACTTAAAGTCGATTTTTTTGTAAATTGTATGTCAATTGCGGTAGCACTGTACTGCTTAAGCCGCAAAACATCGATTTTACTGATTTGATCTAAAGTCAAACTTTCATATAATTTCAGGATTAACAAATTAATATAACCGAAAAAATTGCACTTTCTTAGATTAGACTTAAAGCCGATTTTCTTGTAAATTGTATGTCAGTTGCGTGAGCACTGTACCGCTTAAGCCGAAAAACATGATTTTTACTGATTTGAGCGAAAGTCAAATTATATTGTTATTGCAGGATTAACAAATTAATATTAACGAAAAAGTTGCACTTTCTTAGGTTTAGACTTAAAGTCGATTTTCTTGTAAATTGTATGGCAAATTCGGTAGCACTGTACTGCTTAAGCCGCAAACCATCGATTTTACTGATTTGCTCTAAAGTCAAACTTTCATATAATTTCAGGATTAACAAATTAATATAACCGAAAAAATTGCACTTTCTTAGATTTAGACTTAAAGTCGATTTTCTTGTAAATTGTATGTTAATTACTTGATCGCTGTACCGCCTAAGCCGAAATGTTATTCCAGGATTAACAAATTAAAATAACCGAAAAAATTGCAATTTCTTAGGTTTAAAATTTAAGTCCATTTTCTTGTAAATTGTATGTCAACTGCGGTAGCACTGTACTGCTTAAGCCGCAAAACATCGATTTTACTGATTTGATCTAAAGTCAAACTTTCATATAATTTCAGGATTAACAAATTAATATAACCAGAAAAATTGCACTTTCTTAGATTTAGACTTAAAGCCGATTTTCTTGTATATTGTATATCAGTTGCGTGAGCACTGTACTGCCTAAGCCGAAAAACATCAATTTTACTGGTTTGAGCGAAAGTCAAATTATATTGTTATTGCAGAATTGACATATTCATATAACCGAAAAAATTGCACTTTCTTAGATTTAAACTTAAAGCCGATTTTCTTGTAAATTGTATGTCAGTTGCGTGAGCACTGTACCGCTTAAGCCGAAAAACATGAATTTTACTGATTTGAGCTAAAGTCAAATTATATTGTTATTGCAGAATTGACATATTCATATAACCGAAAAAATTGCACTTTCTTAGTTTTAGACTTAAAGTCCATTTTCTTGTAAATTGTATGTCAACTGCGGTAGCACTGTACTGCTTAAGCCGCAAAACATCGATTTTACTGATTTGATCTAAAGTCAAACTTTCATATAATTTCAGGATTAACAAATTAATATAACCAGAAAAATTGCACTTTCTTAGATTTAGACCTAAAGCCGATTTTCTTGTATATTGTATATCAGTTGCGTGAGCACTGTACTGCCTAAGCCGAAAAACATCAATTTTACTGGTTTGAGCGAAAGTCAAATTATATTGTTATTGCAGAATTGATATATTCATATAACCGAAAAAATTGCACTTTCTTAGTTTTAGACTTAAAGTCGATTTTCTTGTAAATTGTATGTGAATTGCGTGAGCACTGTACTGCTTAAGCCGAAAAACATGAATTTTACTGATTTTAGCGAAAGTCAAATTATATTGTTATTGCAGGATTAACAAATTAATATTACCGAAAAGGTTGCACTTTCTTAGTTTTAGACTTAAAGTCGATTTTCTTGTAAATTTTATGTCAATTGCGGTAGCACTGTACTGCTTAAGCCGCAAAACATCGATTTTACTGATTTGATCTAAAGTCAAACTTTCATATAATTTCAGGATTAACAAATTAATATAACCAGAAAAATTGCACTTTCTTAGATTTAGACTTAAAGCCGATTTTCTTGTATATTGTATATCAGTTGCGTGAGCACTGTACTGCCTAAGCCGAAAAACATCAATTTTACTGGTTTGAGCGAAAGTCAAATTATATTGTTATTGCAGAATTGACATATTCATATAACCGAAAAAATTGCACTTTCTTAGATTTAAACTTAAAGCCGATTTTCTTGTAAATTGTATGTCAGTTGCGTGAGCACTGTACCGCTTAAGCCGAAAAACATGAATTTTACTGATTTGAGCTAAAGTCAAATTATATAGTTATTGCAGAATTGACATATTCATATAACCGAAAAAATTGCACTTTCTTAGTTTTAGACTTAAAGTCAATTTTCTTTTAAATTGTATGTCAAATTCGGTAGCACTGTACTGCTTAAGCCGCAAACCATCGATTTTACTGATTTGCTCTAAAGTCAAACTTTCATATAATTTCAGGATTAACAAATTAATATTACCGAAAAATTTGCACTTTCTTAGATTTAGAATTAAAGCCAATTTTCTTGTAAATTGTATGTCAGTTGCGTGGGCACTGTACTGCTTAAGCCGAAAAAGATCAATTTTACTGGTTTGAGCGAAAGTCAAATTATATTGTTATTGCAGAATTGACATATTCATATAACCGAAAAAATTGCACTTTCTTAGTTTTAGACTTAAAGTCGATTTTCTTGTAAATTGTATGTGAATTGCGTGAGCACTGTACTGCTTAAGCCGAAAAACATGAATTTTACTGATTTGAGCGAAAGTCAAATTATATTGTTATTGCAGGATTAACAAATTAATATTACCGAAAAGGTTGCACTTTCTTAGTTTTAGACTTAAAGTCGATTTTCTTGTAAATTTTATGTCAATTGCGGTAGCACTGTACTGCTTAAGCCGCAAAACATCGATTTTACTGATTTGATCTAAAGTCAAACTTTCATATAATTTCAGGATTAACAAATTAATATAACCAGAAAAATTGCACTTTCTTAGATTTAGACTTAAAGCCGATTTTCTTGTATATTGTATATCAGTTGCGTGAGCACTGTACTGCCTAAGCCGAAAAACATCAATTTTACTGGTTTGAGCGAAAGTCAAATTATATTGTTATTGCAGAATTGACATATTCATATAACCGAAAAAATTGCACTTTCTTAGATTTAAACTTAAAGCCGATTTTCTTGTAAATTGTATGTCAGTTGCGTGAGCACTGTACCGCTTAAGCCGAAAAACATGAATTTTACTGATTTGAGCTAAAGTCAAATTATATAGTTATTGCAGAATTGACATATTCATATAACCGAAAAAATTGCACTTTCTTAGTTTTAGACTTAAAGTCAATTTTCTTTTAAATTGTATGTCAAATTCGGTAGCACTGTACTGCTTAAGCCGCAAACCATCGATTTTACTGATTTGCTCTAAAGTCAAACTTTCATATAATTTCAGGATTAACAAATTAATATTACCGAAAAATTTGCACTTTCTTAGATTTAGAATTAAAGCCAATTTTCTTGTAAATTGTATGTCAGTTGCGTGGGCACTGTACTGCTTAAGCCGAAAAAGATCAATTTTACTGGTTTGAGCGAAAGTCAAATTATATTGTTATTGCAGAATTGACATATTCATATAACCGAAAAAATTGCACTTTCTTAGTTTTAGACTTAAAGTCGATTTTCTTGTAAATTGTATGTGAATTGCGTGAGCACTGTACTGCTTAAGCCGAAAAACATGAATTTTACTGATTTGAGCGAAAGTCAAATTATATTGTTATTGCAGGATTAACAAATTAATATTACCGAAAAGGTTGCACTTTCTTAGTTTTAGACTTAAAGTCGATTTTCTTGTAAATTTTATGTCAATTGCGGTAGCACTGTACTGCTTAAGCCGCAAAACATCGATTTTACTGATTTGATCTAAAGTCAAACTTTCATATAATTTCAGGATTAACAAATTAATATAACCAGAAAAATTGCACTTTCTTAGATTTAGACTTAAAGCCGATTTTCTTGTATATTGTATATCAGTTGCGTGAGCACTGTACTGCCTAAGCCGAAAAACATCAATTTTACTGGTTTGAGCGAAAGTCAAATTATATTGTTATTGCAGAATTGACATATTCATATAACCGAAAAAATTGCACTTTCTTAGATTTAGACTTAAAGCCGATTTTCTTGTATATTGTATATCAGTTGCGTGAGCACTGTACTGCTTAAGCCGAAAATATCAATTTTACTGGTTTGAGCGAAAGTCAAATTATATTGTTATTGCAGAATAGACATATTCATATAACCGAAAAAATTGCACTTTCTTAGTTTTAGACTTAAAGACAATTTTCTTTTAAATTGTATGTCAATTGCATGAGCACTGTACCGCTTAAGCCGAAAAACACCAATTTTACTGGTTTGAGCGAAAGTCAAATTATATTGTTATTGCAGAATTCACATATTCATATAACCGAAAAAATTGCACTATGTTACTTTCTTAGATTTAGACTTAAAGCCGATTTTCTTGTAAATTGTATGTCAGTTGCGTGAGCACTGTACCGCTTAAGCCGAAAACCATCGATTTTACTGATTTGCTCTAAAGTCAAACTTTCATATAATTTCAGGATTAACAAATTAATATAACCGAAAAAATTGCACTTTCTTAGATTTAGACTTAAAGTCGATTTTCTTGTAAATTGTATGTCAATTGCATGAGCACTGTACCGCTTAAGCCGAAAAACATCAATTTTACTGGTTTGAACGAAAGTCAAATTATATTGTTATTGCAGAATTGACATATTCATATAACCGAAAAAATTGCACTTTCTTAGGTTTAGACTTAAAGTCGATTTTTTTGTAAATTGTATGTCAATTGCGGTAGCACTGTACTGCTTAAGCCGCAAAACATCGATTTTACTGATTTGATCTAAAGTCAAACTTTCATATAATATCAGGATTAACAAATTAATATAACCGAAAAAATTGCACTTTCTTAGATTAGACTTAAAGCCGATTTTCTTGTAAATTGTATGTCAATTGCATGAGCACTGTACCGCTTAAGCCGAAAAACACCAATTTTACTGGTTTGAGCGAAAGTCAAATTATATTGTTATTGCAGAATTCACATATTCATATAACCGAAAAAATTGCACTATGTTACTTTCTTAGATTTAGACTTAAAGCCGATTTTCTTGTAAATTGTATGTCAATTGCGGTAGCACTGTACTGCTTAAGCCGCAAAACATCGATTTTACTGATTTGATCTAAAGTCAAACTTTCATATAATATCAGGATTAACAAATTAATATAACCGAAAAAATTGCACTTTCTTAGATTAGACTTAAAGCCGATTTTCTTGTAAATTGTATGTCAATTGCATGAGCACTGTACCGCTTAAGCCGAAAAACATCAATTTTACTGGTTTGAACGAAAGTCAAATTATATTGTTATTGCAGAATTGACATATTCATATAACCGAAAAAATTGCACTTTCTTAGGTTTAGACTTAAAGTCGATTTTTTTGTAAATTGTATGTCAATTGCGGTAGCACTGTACTGCTTAAGCCGCAAAACATCGATTTTACTGATTTGATCTAAAGTCAAACTTTCATATAATATCAGGATTAACAAATTAATATAACCGAAAAAATTGCACTTTCTTAGATTAGACTTAAAGCCGATTTTCTTGTAAATTGTATGTCAATTGCATGAGCACTGTACCGCTTAAGCCGAAAAACATAAATTTTACTGGTTTGAGCGAAAGTCAAATTATATTGTTATTGCAGAATTGACATATTCATGTAACCGAAAAAATTGCACTTTCTTAGATTTAGACTTAAAGTGGATTTTCTTGTAAATTGTATGTCAATTGCATGAGCACTGTACTGCTTAAGCCGAAAAACATCAACTTTACTGATTTGCGCGAAAATAACACTATAATGTTATGGCAGGATTAACAAATTAATATAAAAAAAAGAAAAGAAAAAATTGAACTTTCTTAGATTTTTACTTAAAGCCGATTTTCTTGTAAATTGTATGTTAATTACTTGAGCGCTGTACCGCTTAGGCCGAAAAACATCAATTTTACTGATTTGCGCTAAAAACAAACTTTTATTTTATTTCAGGATTAACAATTGTATGTTAATTACTTGATCGCTGTACCTCCTAAGCCGAAATGTTATTCCAGGATTAACAAATTAAAATAACCGAAAAAATTGCAATTTCTTAGGTTTAAAATTTAAGTCCATTTTCTTGTAAATTGTATGTCAACTGCGGTAGCACTGTACTGCTTAAGCCGCAAAACATCGATTTTACTGATTTGATCTAAAGTCAAACTTTCATATAATTTCAGGATTAACAAATTAATATAACCAGAAAAATTGCACTTTCTTAGATTTAGACTTAAAGTCAATTTTCTTTTAAATTGTATGTCAATTGCATGAGCACTGTACCGCTTAAGCCGAAAAACATCAATTTTACTGGTTTGAGCGAAAGTCAAATTATATTGTTATTGCAGAATTCACATATTCATATAACCGAAAAAATTGCACTTTCTTAAATTTAAACTTAAAGCCGATTTTCTTGTAAATTGTATGTCAGTTGCGTGAGCACTGTACCGCTTAAGCCGAAAAACATGAATTTTACTGATTTGAGCTAAAGTCAGATTATATTGTTATTGCAGAATTAACAAATTAATATTACCGAAAAAGTTGCACTTTCTTAGGTTTAGACTTAAAGTCGATTTTCTTGTAAATTGTATGTCAATTGCGGTAGCACTGTACTGCTTAAGCCGCAAAACATCGATTTTACTGATTTGATCTAAAGTCAAACTTTCATATAATTTCAGGATTAACAAATTAATATAACCGAAAAAATTGCACTTTCTTAGATTAGACTTAAAGCCGATTTTCTTGTAAATTGTATGTCAATTGCATGAGCACTGTACCGCTTAAGCCGAAAAACATAAATTTTACTGGTTTGAGCGAAAGTCAAATTATATTGTTATTGCAGAATTGACATATTCATGTAACCGAAAAAATTGCACTTTCTTAGATTTAGACTTAAAGTGGATTTTCTTGTAAATTGTATGTCAATTGCATGAGCACTGTACTGCTTAAGCCGAAAAACATCAACTTTACTGATTTGCGCGAAAATAACACTATAATGTTATGGCAGGATTAACAAATTAATATAAAAAAAAGAAAAGAAAAAATTGAACTTTCTTAGATTTTTACTTAAAGCCGATTTTCTTGTAAATTGTATGTTAATTACTTGAGCGCTGTACCGCTTAGGCCGAAAAACATCAATTTTACTGATTTGCGCTAAAAACAAACTTTTATTTTATTTCAGGATTAACAATTGTATGTTAATTACTTGATCGCTGTACCTCCTAAGCCGAAATGTTATTCCAGGATTAACAAATTAAAATAACCGAAAAAATTGCACTTTCTTAAATTTAAACTTAAAGCCGATTTTCTTGTATATTGTATATCAGTTGCGTGAGCACTGTACTGCCTAAGCCGAAAAACATCAATTTTACTGGTTTGAGCGAAAGTCAAATTATATTGTTATTGCAGAATTCACATATTCATATAACCGAAAAAATTGCACTTTCTTAAATTTAAACTTAAAGCCGATTTTCTTGTAAATTGTATGTCAGTTGCGTGAGCACTGTACCGCTTAAGCCGAAAAACATGAATTTTACTGATTTGAGCTAAAGTCAGATTATATTGTTATTGCAGAATTGACATATTCATATAACCGAAAAAATTGCACTTTCTTAGTTTTAGACTTAAAGTCAATTTTCTTTTAAATTGTATGTCAATTGCATGAGCACTGTACCGCTTAAGCCGAAAAACATCAATTTTACTGGTTTGAGCGAAAGTCAAATTATATTGTTATTGCAGAATTCACATATTCATATAACCGAAAAAATTGCACTTTCTTAAATTTAAACTTAAAGCCGATTTTCTTGTAAATTGTATGTCAGTTGCGTGAGCACTGTACCGCTTAAGCCGAAAAACATGAATTTTACTGATTTGAGCTAAAGTCAGATTATATTGTTATTGCAGAATTAACAAATTAATATTACCGAAAAAGTTGCACTTTCTTAGGTTTAGACTTAAAGTCGATTTTCTTGTAAATTGTATGTCAATTGCGGTAGCACTGTACTGCTTAAGCCGCAAAACATCGATTTTACTGATTTGATCTAAAGTCAAACTTTCATATAATTTCAGGATTAACAAATTAATATAACCGAAAAAATTGCACTTTCTTAGATTTAGACTTAAAGTCGATTTTCTTGTAAATTGTATGTCAATTGCATGAGCACTGTACCGCTTAAGCCGAAAAACATCAATTTTACTGGTTTGAACGAAAGTCAAACTTTCATATAATTTCAGGATTAACAAATTAATATAACCGAAAAAATTGCACTTTCTTAGATTTAGACTTAAAGCCGATTTTCTTGTAAATTGTATGTTAATTACTTGAGCGCTGTACCGCTTAGGCCGAAAAACATCAATTTTACTGGTTTGAGCGAAAGTCAAATTATATTGTTATTGCAGAATTCACATATTCATATAACCGAAAAAATTGCACTTTCTTAAATTTAAACTTAAAGCCGATTTTCATGTAAATTGTATGTCAGTTGCGTGAGCACTGTACCGCTTAAGCCGAAAAACATGAATTTTACTGATTTGAGCTAAAGTCAGATTATATTGTTATTGCAGAATTAACAAATTAATATTACCGAAAAAATTGCACTTTCTTAGATTTAGACTTAAAGCCGATTTTCTTGTAAATTGTATGTTAATTACTTGAGCGCTGTACCGCTTAGGCCGAAAAACATCAATTTTACTGGTTTGAGCGAAAGTCAAATTATATTGTTATTGCAGAATTCACATATTCATATAACCGAAAAAGTTGCACTTTCTTAGATTTAGACTTAAAGTCGATTTTCTTGTAAATTGTATGTCAATTGCGGTAGCACTGTACTGCTTAAGCCGCAAAACATCGATTTTACTGATTTGATCTAAAGTCAAACTTTCATATAATTTCAGGATTAACAAATTAATATAACCGAAAAAATTGCACTTTCTTAGATTTAGACTTAAAGCCGATTTTCTTGTAAATTGTATGTTAATTACTTGAGCGCTGTACCGCTTAGGCCGAAAAACATCAATTTTACTGATTTGCGCTAAAAACAAACTTTTATTTTATTTCAGGATTAACAATTGTATGTTAATTACTTGATCGCTGTACCTCCTAAGCCGAAATGTTATTCCAGGATTAACAAATTAAAATAACCGAAAAAATTGCACTTTCTTAAATTTAAACTTAAAGCCGATTTTCTTGTATATTGTATATCAGTTGCGTGAGCACTGTACTGCCTAAGCCGAAAAACATCAATTTTACTGGTTTGAGCGAAAGTCAAATTATATTGTTATTGCAGAATTCACATATTCATATAACCGAAAAAATTGCACTTTCTTAAATTTAAACTTAAAGCCGATTTTCTTGTATATTGTATATCAGTTGCGTGAGCACTGTACTGCCTAAGCCGAAAAACATCAATTTTACTGGTTTGAGCGAAAGTCAAATTATATTGTTATTGCAGAATTGACATATTCATATAACCGAAAAAATTGCACTTTCTTAGTTTTAGACTTAAAGTCAATTTTCTTTTAAATTGTATGTCAATTGCATGAGCACTGTACCGCTTAAGCCGAAAAACATCAATTTTACTGGTTTGAGCGAAAGTCAAATTATATTGTTATTGCAGAATTCACATATTCATATAACCGAAAAAATTGCACTTTCTTAAATTTAAACTTAAAGCCGATTTTCTTGTAAATTGTATGTCAGTTGCGTGAGCACTGTACCGCTTAAGCCGAAAAACATGAATTTTACTGATTTGAGCTAAAGTCAGATTATATTGTTATTGCAGAATTAACAAATTAATATTACCGAAAAAGTTGCACTTTCTTAGGTTTAGACTTAAAGTCGATTTTCTTGTAAATTGTATGTCAATTGCGGTAGCACTGTACTGCTTAAGCCGCAAAACATCGATTTTACTGATTTGATCTAAAGTCAAACTTTCATATAATTTCAGGATTAACAAATTAATATAACCGAAAAAATTGCACTTTCTTAGATTTAGACTTAAAGTCGATTTTCTTGTAAATTGTATGTCAATTGCATGAGCACTGTACCGCTTAAGCCGAAAAACATCAATTTTACTGGTTTGAACGAAAGTCAAATTATATTGTTATTGCAGAATTGACATATTCATATAACCGAAAAAATTGCACTTTCTTAGGTTTAGACTTAAAGTCGATTTTTTTGTAAATTGTATGTCAATTGCGGTAGCACTGTACTGCTTAAGCCGCAAAACATCGATTTTACTGATTTGATCTAAAGTCAAACTTTCATATAATATCAGGATTAACAAATTAATATAACCGAAAAAATTGCACTTTCTTAGATTAGACTTAAAGCCGATTTTCTTGTAAATTGTATGTCAATTGCATGAGCACTGTACCGCTTAAGCCGAAAAACATAAATTTTACTGGTTTGAGCGAAAGTCAAATTATATTGTTATTGCAGAATTGACATATTCATGTAACCGAAAAAATTGCACTTTCTTAGATTTAGACTTAAAGTGGATTTTCTTGTAAATTGTATGTCAATTGCATGAGCACTGTACTGCTTAAGCCGAAAAACATCAACTTTACTGATTTGCGCGAAAATAACACTATAATGTTATGGCAGGATTAACAAATTAATATAAAAAAAGAAAAGAAAAAATTGAACTTTCTTAGATTTTTACTTAAAGCCGATTTTCTTGTAAATTGTATGTTAATTGCATGAGCACTGTACCGCTTAAGCCGAAAAACATAAATTTTACTGGTTTGAGCGAAAGTCAAATTATATTGTTATTGCAGAATTGACATATTCATGTAACCGAAAAAATTGCACTTTCTTAGATTTAGACTTAAAGCCGATTTTCTTGTAAATTGTATGTCAATTGCATGAGCACTGTACTGCTTAAGCCGAAAAACATCAACTTTACTGATTTGCGCGAAAATAACACTATAATGTTATGGCAGGATTAACAAATTAATATAAAAAAAAGAAAAGAAAAAATTGAACTTTCTTAGATTTTTACTTAAAGCCGATTTTCTTGTAAATTGTATGTTAATTACTTGAGCGCTGTACCGCTTAGGCCGAAAAACATCAATTTTACTGATTTGCGCTAAAAACAAACTTTTATTTTATTTCAGGATTAACAATTGTATGTTAATTACTTGATCGCTGTACCGCCTAAGCCGAAATGTTATTCCAGGATTAACAAATTAAAATAACCGAAAAAATTGCAATTTCTTAGGTTTAAAATTTAAGTCCATTTTCTTGTAAATTGTATGTCAACTGCGGTAGCACTGTACTGCTTAAGCCGCAAAACATCGATTTTACTGATTGGATCTAAAGTCAAACTTTCATATAATTTCAGGATTAACAAATTAATATAACCAGAAAAATTGCACTTTCTTAGATTTAGACTTAAAGCCGATTTTCTTGTATATTGTATATCAGTTGCGTGAGCACTGTACTGCCTAAGCCGAAAAACATCAATTTTACTGGTTTGAGCGAAAGTCAAATTATATTGTTATTGCAGAATTGACATATTCATATAACCGAAAAAATTGCACTTTCTTAGTTTTAGACTTAAAGTCGATTTTCTTGTAAATTGTATGTGAATTGCGTGAGCACTGTACTGCTTAAGCCGAAAAACATGAATTTTACTGATTTGAGTGAAAGTCAAATTATATTGTTATTGCAGGATTAACAAATTAATATTACCAAAAAGGTTGCACTTTCTTAGTTTTAGACTTAAAGTCGATTTTCTTGTAAATTTTATGTCAATTGCGGTAGCACTGTACTGCTTAAGCCGCAAAACATCGATTTTACTGATTTGATCTAAAGTCAAACTTTCATATAATTTCAGGATTAACAAATTAATATAACCAGAAAAATTGCACTTTCTTAGATTTAGACTTAAAGCCGATTTTCTTGTATATTGTATATCAGTTGCGTGAGCACTGTACTGCCTAAGCCGAAAAACATCAATTTTACTGGTTTGAGCGAAAGTCAAATTATATTGTTATTGCAGAATTGACATATTCATATAACCGAAAAAATTGCACTTTCTTAGATTTAGACTTAAAGCCGATTTTCTTGTATATTGTATATCAGTTGCGTGAGCACTGTACTGCTTAAGCCGAAAATATCAATTTTACTGGTTTGAGCGAAAGTCAAATTATATTGTTATTGCAGAATTGACATATTCATATAACCGAAAAAATTGCACTTTCTTAGTTTTAGACTTAAAGACAATTTTCTTTTAAATTGTATGTCAATTGCATGAGCACTGTACCGCTTAAGCCGAAAAACATCAATTTTACTGGTTTGAGCGAAAGTCAAATTATATTGTTATTGCAGAATTCACATATTCATATAACCGAAAAAATTGCACTTTCTTAAATTTAAACTTAAAGCCGATTTTCTTGTAACTTGTATGTCAGTTGCGTGAGCACTGTACCGCTTAAGCCGAAAAACATGAATTTTACTGATTTGAGCTAAAGTCAAATTATATTGTTATTGCAGGATTAACAAATTAATATTACCGAAAAAGTTGCACTTTCTTAGGTTTAGACTTAAAGTCGATTTTCTTGTAAATTGTATGTCAATTGCGGTAGCACTGTACTGCTTAAGCCGCAAAACATCGATTTTACTGATTTGATCTTAAGTCAAACTTTCATATAATTTCAGGATTAACAAATTAATATAACCGAAAAAATTGCACTTTCTTAGATTTAGACTTAAAGCCGATTTTCTTGTTAATTGTATGTCAGTTGCGTGAGCACTGTACCGCTTAAGCCGAAAAACATGATTTTTACTGATTTGAGCGAAAGTCAAATTATATTGTTATTGCAGAATTGACATATTCATATAACCGAAAAAATTGCACTTTCTTAGGTTTAGACTTAAAGTCGATTTTTTTGTAAATTGTATGTCAATTGCGGTAGCACTGTACTGCTTAAGCCGCAAAACATCGATTTTACTGATTTGATCTAAAGTCAAACTTTCATATAATTTCAGGATTAACAAATTAATATAACCGAAAAAATTGCACCTTCTTAGATTAGACTTAAAGCCGATTTTCTTGTAAATTGTATGTCAATTGCGGTAGCACTGTACTGCTTAAGCCGCAAAACATCGATTTTACTGATTTGATCTAAAGTCAAACTTTCATATAATTTCAGGATTAACAAATTAATATAACCGAAAAAATTGCACTTTCTTAGATTAGACTTAAAGCCGATTTTCTTGTTAATTGTATGTCAGTTGCGTGAGCACTGTACCGCTTAAGCCGAAAAACATGATTTTTACTGATTTGAGCGAAAGTCAAATTATATTGTTATTGCAGGATTAACAAATTAATATTACCGAAAAAGTTGCACTTTCTTAGGTTTAGACTTAAAGTCGATTTTCTTGTAAATTGTATGTCAATTGCGGTAGCACTGTACTGCTTAAGCCGCAAAACATCGATTTTACTGATTTGATCTTAAGTCAAACTTTCATATAATTTCAGGATTAACAAATTAATATAACCGAAAAAATTGCACTTTCTTAGATTAGACTTAAAGCCGATTTTCTTGTTAATTGTATGTCAGTTGCGTGAGCACTGTACCGCTTAAGCCGAAAAACATGAATTTTACTGATTTGAGCTAAAGTCAAATTATATTGTTATTGCAGGATTAACAAATTAATATTACCGAAAAAGTTGCACTTTCTTAGGTTTAGACTTAAAGTCGATTTTCTTGTAAATTGTATGTCAATTGCGGTAGCACTGTACTGCTTAAGCCGCAAAACATCGATTTTACTGATTTGATCTTAAGTCAAACTTTCATATAATTTCAGGATTAACAAATTAATATAACCGAAAAAATTGCACTTTCTTAGATTAGACTTAAAGCCGATTTTCTTGTTAATTGTATGTCAGTTGCGTGAGCACTGTACCGCTTAAGCCGAAAAACATGATTTTTACTGATTTGAGCGAAAGTCAAATTATATTGTTATTGCAGGATTAACAAATTAATATTAACGAAAAAGTTTCACTTTCTTAGGTTTAGACTTAAAGTCGATTTTCTTGTAAATTGTATGTCAAATTCGGTAGCACTGTACTGCTTAAGCCGCAAACCATCGATTTTACTGATTTGCTCTAAAGTCAAACTTTCATATAATTTCAGGATTAACAAATTAATATAACCGAAAAAATTGCACTTTCTTAGATTTAGACTTAAAGTCGATTTTCTTGTAAATTGTATGTCAATTGCGGTAGCACTGTACTGCTTAAGCCGCAAAACATCGATTTTACTGATTTGATCTAAAGTCAAACTTTCATATAATTTCAGGATTAACAAATTAATATAACCGAAAAAATTGCACTTTCTTAGATTAGACTTAAAGCCGATTTTCTTGTAAATTGTATGTCAGTTGCGTGAGCACTGTACCGCTTAAGCCGAAAAACATGATTTTTACTGATTTGAGCGAAAGTCAAATTATATTGTTATTGCAGGATTAACAAATTCATATAACCGAAAAAATTGCACTTTCTTAGGTTTAGACTTAAAGTCGATTTTCTTGTGAATTGTATGTCAAATTCGGTAGCACTGTACTGCTTAAGCCGCAAACCATCGATTTTACTGATTTGCTCTAAAGTCAAACTTTCATATAATTTCAGGATTAACAAATTAATATAACCGAAAAAATTGCACTTTCTTAGATTTAGACTTAAAGTCGATTTTCTTGTAAATTGTATGTCAATTGCATGAGCACTGTACCGCTTAAGCCGAAAAACATCAATTTTACTGGTTTGAGCGAAAGTCAAATTATATTGTTATTGCAGAATTGACATATTCATATAACCGAAAAAATTGCACTTTCTTAGGTTTAGACTTAAAGTCGATTTTTTTGTAAAATGTATGTCAGTTGCGGTAGCACTGTACTGCTTAAGCCGCAAAACATCGGTTTTACTGATTTGATCTAAAGTCAAACTTTCATATAATTTCAGGATTAACAAATTAATATAACCGAAAAAATTGCACTTTCTTAGATTTAGACTTAAAGTCGATTTTCTTGTAAATTGTATGTCAATTGCATGAGCACTGTACCGCTTAAGCCGAAAAACATAAATTTTACTGGTTTGAGCGAAAGTCAAATTATATTGTTATTGCAGAATTGACATATTCATATAACCAAAAAAATTGCACTTTCTTAGGTTTAGACTTAAAGTCGATTTTTTTGTAAATTGTATGTCAATTGCGGTAGCACTGTACTGCTTAAGCCGCAAAACATCGATTTTACTGATTTGATCTAAAGTCAAACTTTCATATAATTTCAGGATTAACAAATTAATATAACCGAAAAAATTGCACTTTCTTAGATTAGACTTAAAGCCGATTTTCTTGTAAATTGTATGTCAGTTGCGTGAGCACTGTACCGCTTAAGCCGAAAAACATGATTTTTACTGATTTGAGCGAAAGTCAAATTATATTGTTATTGCAGGATTAACAAATTAATATTAACGAAAAAGTTGCACTTTCTTAGGTTTAGACTTAAAGTCGATTTTCTTGTAAATTGTATGGCAAATTCGGTAGCACTGTACTGCTTAAGCCGCAAACCATCGATTTTACTGATTTGCTCTAAAGTCAAACTTTCATATAATTTCAGGATTAACAAATTAATATAACCGAAAAAATTGCACTTTCTTAGATTTAGACTTAAAGTCGATTTTCTTGTAAATTGTATGTTAATTACTTGATCGCTGTACCGCCTAAGCCGAAATGTTATTCCAGGATTAACAAATTAAAATAACCGAAAAAATTGCAATTTCTTAGGTTTAAAATTTAAGTCCATTTTCTTGTAAATTGTATGTCAACTGCGGTAGCACTGTACTGCTTAAGCCGCAAAACATCGATTTTACTGATTTGATCTAAAGTCAAACTTTCATATAATTTCAGGATTAACAAATTAATATAACCAGAAAAATTGCACTTTCTTAGATTTAGACTTAAAGCCGATTTTCTTGTATATTGTATATCAGTTGCGTGAGCACTGTACTGCCTAAGCCGAAAAACATCAATTTTACTGGTTTGAGCGAAAGTCAAATTATATTGTTATTGCAGAATTGACATATTCATATAACCGAAAAAATTGCACTTTCTTAGATTTAAACTTAAAGCCGATTTTCTTGTAAATTGTATGTCAGTTGCGTGAGCACTGTACCGCTTAAGCCGAAAAACATGAATTTTACTGATTTGAGCTAAAGTCAAATTATATTGTTATTGCAGAATTGACATATTCATATAACCGAAAAAATTGCACTTTCTTAGTTTTAGACTTAAAGTCCATTTTCTTGTAAATTGTATGTCAACTGCGGTAGCACTGTACTGCTTAAGCCGCAAAACATCGATTTTACTGATTTGATCTAAAGTCAAACTTTCATATAATTTCAGGATTAACAAATTAATATAACCAGAAAAAATGCACTTTCTTAGATTTAGACTTAAAGCCGATTTTCTTGTATATTGTATATCAGTTGCGTGAGCACTGTACTGCCTAAGCCGAAAAACATCAATTTTACTGGTCTGAGCGAAAGTCAAATTATATTGTTATTGCAGAATTGACATATTCATATAACCGAAAAAATTGCACTTTCTTAGTTTTAGACTTAAAGTCGATTTTCTTGTAAATTGTATGTGAATTGCGTGAGCACTGTACTGCTTAAGCCGAAAAACATGAATTTTACTGATTTGAGCGAAAGTCAAATTATATTGTTATTGCAGGATTAACAAATTAATATTACCGAAAAGGTTGCACTTTCTTAGTTTTAGACTTAAAGTCGATTTTCTTGTAAATTTTATGTCAATTGCGGTAGCACTGTACTGCTTAAGCCGCAAAACATCGATTTTACTGATTTGATCTAAAGTCAAACTTTCATATAATTTCAGGATTAACAAATTAATATAACCAGAAAAATTGCACTTTCTTAGATTTAGACTTAAAGCCGATTTTCTTGTATATTGTATATCAGTTGCGTGAGCACTGTACTGCCTAAGCCGAAAAACATCAATTTTACTGGTTTGAGCGAAAGTCAAATTATATTGTTATTGCAGAATTGACATATTCATATAACCGAAAAAATTGCACTTTCTTAGATTTAAACTTAAAGCCGATTTTCTTGTAAATTGTATGTCAGTTGCGTGAGCACTGTACCGCTTAAGCCGAAAAACATGAATTTTACTGATTTGAGCTAAAGTCAAATTATATAGTTATTGCAGAATTGACATATTCATATAACCGAAAAAATTGCACTTTCTTAGTTTTAGACTTAAAGTCAATTTTCTTTTAAATTGTATGTCAAATTCGGTAGCACTGTACTGCTTAAGCCGCAAACCATCGATTTTACTGATTTGCTCTAAAGTCAAACTTTCATATAATTTCAGGATTAACAAATTAATATTACCGAAAAATTTGCACTTTCTTAGATTTAGAATTAAAGCCAATTTTCTTGTAAATTGTATGTCAGTTGCGTGGGCACTGTACTGCTTAAGCCGAAAAAGATCAATTTTACTGGTTTGAGCGAAAGTCAAATTATATTGTTATTGCAGAATTGACATATTCATATAACCGAAAAAATTGCACTTTCTTAGTTTTAGACTTAAAGTCGATTTTCTTGTAAATTGTATGTGAATTGCGTGAGCACTGTACTGCTTAAGCCGAAAAACATGAATTTTACTGATTTGAGCGAAAGTCAAATTATATTGTTATTGCAGGATTAACAAATTAATATTACCGAAAAGGTTGCACTTTCTTAGTTTTAGACTTAAAGTCGATTTTCTTGTAAATTTTATGTCAATTGCGGTAGCACTGTACTGCTTAAGCCGCAAAACATCGATTTTACTGATTTGATCTAAAGTCAAACTTTCATATAATTTCAGGATTAACAAATTAATATAACCAGAAAAATTGAACTTTCTTAGATTTAGACTTAAAGCCGATTTTCTTGTATATTGTATATCAGTTGCGTGAGCACTGTACTGCCTAAGCCGAAAAACATCAATTTTACTGGTTTGAGCGAAAGTCAAATTATATTGTTATTGCAGAATTGACATATTCATATAACCGAAAAAATTGCACTTTCTTAGATTTAGACTTAAAGCCGATTTTCTTGTATATTGTATATCAGTTGCGTGAGCACTGTACTGCTTAAGCCGAAAATATCAATTTTACTGGTTTGAGCGAAAGTCAAATTATATTGTTATTGCAGAATAGACATATTCATATAACCGAAAAAATTGCACTTTCTTAGTTTTAGACTTAAAGACAATTTTCTTTTAAATTGTATGTCAATTGCATGAGCACTGTACCGCTTAAGCCGAAAAACACCAATTTTACTGGTTTGAGCGAAAGTCAAATTATATTGTTATTGCAGAATTCACATATTCATATAACCGAAAAAATTGCACTATGTTACTTTCTTAGATTTAGACTTAAAGCCGATTTTCTTGTAAATTGTATGTCAGTTGCGTGAGCACTGTACCGCTTAAGCCGAAAAACATGAATTTTACTGATTTGAGCGAAAGTAAAACTATAATGTTATGGCAGGATTAACAAATTAATATAAAGAGCAGAAAAGAAAAAATTTAACTTTCTTAGATTTTTACTTAAAGCCGATTTTCCTTGTAAATTGTATGTCAACTGCGGAAGCTCTGTACCGCTTAAGCCACAAACCATCGATTTTACTGATTTGCTCTAAAGTCAAACTTTCATATAATTTCAGGATTAAAAAATTAATATAACCGAAAAATTTGCACTTTCTTAGATTTAGACTTATAGCCGATTTTCTTGTATATTGTATATCAGTTGCGTGAGCACTGTACTGCCTAAGCCGAAAAACATCAATTTTACTGGTTTGAGCGAAAGTCAAATTATATTGTTATTGCAGAATTGATATATTCTTATAACCGAAAAAAATTGCACTTTCTTAGGTTTAGACTTAAAGAAGATTTTCTTGTAAATTGTATGTCAATTGCGTGAGCACTGTACCGCTTAAGCCGAAAAACATGAATTTTACTGATTTGAGCGAAAGTAAAACTATAATGTTATGGCAGGATTAACAAATTAATATAAAGAGCAGAAAAGAAAAAATTTAACTTTCTTAGATTTTTACTTAAAGCCGATTTTCCTTGTAAATTGTATGTCAACTGCGGAAGCTCTGTACCGCTTAAGCCACAAACCATCGATTTTACTGATTTGCTCTAAAGTCAAACTTTCATATAATTTCAGGATTAACAAATTAATATAACCAGAAAAATTGCACTTTCTTAGATTTAGACTTAAAGCCGATTTTCTTGTATATTGTATATCAGTTGCGTGAGCACTGTACTGCCTAAGCCGAAAAACATCAATTTTACTGGTTTGAGCGAAAGTCAAATTATATTGTTATTGCAGAATTGACATATTCATATAACCGAAAAAATTGCACTTTCTTAGATTTAGACTTAAAGCCGATTTTCTTGTATATTGTATATCAGTTGCGTGAGCACTGTACTGCTTAAGCCGAAAATATCAATTTTACTGGTTTGAGCGAAAGTCAAATTATATTGTTATTGCAGAATAGACATATTCATATAACCGAAAAAATTGCACTTTCTTAGTTTTAGACTTAAAGACAATTTTCTTTTAAATTGTATGTCAATTGCATGAGCACTGTACCGCTTAAGCCGAAAAACATCAATTTTACTGGTTTGAGCGAAAGTCAAATTATATTGTTATTGCAGAATTCACATATTCATATAACCGAAAAAATTGCACTATGTTACTTTCTTAGATTTAGACTTAAAGCCGATTTTCTTGTAAATTGTATGTCAGTTGCGTGAGCACTGTACCGCTTAAGCCGAAAAACATGAATTTTACTGATTTTAGCGAAAGTCAAATTATATTGTTGTTGCAGAATTGATATATTCTTATAACCGAAAAAAATTGCACTTTCTTAGGTTTAGACTTAAAGAAGATTTTCTTGTAAATTGTATGTCAATTGCGTGAGCACTGTACCGCTTAAGCCGAAAAACATGAATTTTACTGATTTGAGCGAAAGTAAAACTATAATGTTATGGCAGGATTAACAAATTAATATAAAGAGCAGAAAAGAAAAAATTTAACTTTCTTAGATTTTTACTTAAAGCCGATTTTCCTTGTAAATTGTATGTCAACTGCGGAAGCTCTGTACCGCTTAAGCCACAAACCATCGATTTTACTGATTTGCTCTAAAGTCAAACTTTCATATAATTTCAGGATTAAAAAATTAATATAACCGAAAAATTTGCACTTTCTTAGATTTAGACTTATAGCCGATTTTCTTGTATATTGTATATCAGTTGCGTGAGCACTGTACTGCCTAAGCCGAAAAACATCAATTTTACTGGTTTGAGCGAAAGTCAAATTATATTGTTATTGCAGAATTGACATATTCATATAACCGAAAAAATTGCACTTTCTTAGTTTTAGACTTAAAGTCAATTTTCTTTTAAATTGTATGTCAATTGCATGAGCACTGTACCGCTTAAGCCGAAAAACATCAATTTTACTGGTTTGAGCGAAAGTCAAATTATATTGTTATTGCAGAATTGACATATTCATATAACCGAAAAAATTGCACTTTCTTAGGTTTAGACTTAAAGTCGATTTTTTTGTAAATTGTATGTCAATTGCGGTAGCACTGTACTGCTTAAGCCGCAAACCATCGATTTTACTGATTTGCTCTAAAGTCAAATTATATTGTTATTGCAGGATTAACAAATTAATATTAACGAAAAAGTTGCACTTTCTTAGGTTTAGACTTAAAGTCGATTTTCTTGTAAATTGTATGTTAATTACTTGATCGCTGTACCGCCTAAGCCGAAATGTTATTCCAGGATTAACAAATTAAAATAACCGAAAAAATTGCAATTTCTTAGGTTTAAAATTTAAGTCCATTTTCTTGTAAATTGTATGTCAATTGCGGTAGCACTGTACTGCTTAAGCCGAAAAACATCAATTTTACTGGTTTGAGCGAAAGTCAAATTATATTGTTATTGCAGGATTAACAAATTAATATTAACGAAAAAGTTGCACTTTCTTAGGTTTAGACTTAAAGTCGATTTTCTTGTAAATTGTATGGCAAATTCGGTAGCACTGTACTGCTTAAGCCGCAAACCATCGATTTTACTGATTTGCTCTAAAGTCAAACTTTCATATAATTTCAGGATTAACAAATTAATATAACCGAAAAAATTGCACTTTCTTAGATTTAGACTTAAAGTCGATTTTCTTGTAAATTGTATGTTAATTACTTGATCGCTGTACCGCCTAAGCCGAAATGTTATTCCAGGATTAACAAATTAAAATAACCGAAAAAATTGCAATTTCTTAGGTTTAAAATTTAAGTCCATTTTCTTGTAAATTGTATGTCAACTGCGGTAGCACTGTACTGCTTAAGCCGCAAAACATCGATTTTACTGATTTGATCTAAAGTCAAACTTTCATATAATTTCAGGATTAACAAATTAATATAACCGAAAAAATTGCACTTTCTTAGATTTAGACTTAAAGTCGATTTTCTTGTAAATTGTATGTCAATTGCATGAGCACTGTACCGCTTAAGCCGAAAAACATCAATTTTACTGGTTCGAGCGAAAGTCAAATTATATTGTTATTGCAGAATTCACATATTCATATAACCGAAAAAATTGCACTTTCTTAAATTTAAACTTAAAGCCGATTTTCTTGTATATTGTATATCAGTTGCGTGAGCACTGTACTGCTTAAGCCGAAAATATCAATTTTACTGGTTTGAGCGAAAGTCAAATTATATTGTTATTGCAGAATTGACATATTCATATAACCGAAAAAATTGCACTTTCTTAGATTTAGACTTAAAGCCGATTTTCTTGTATATTGTATATCAGTTGCGTGAGCACTGTACTGCTTAAGCCGAAAATATCAATTTTACTGGTTTGAGCGAAAGTCAAATTATATTGTTATTGCAGAATTGACATATTCATATAACCGAAAAAATTGCACTTTCTTAGTTTTAGACTTAAAGACAATTTTCTTTTAAATTGTATGTCAATTGCATGAGCACTGTACCGCTTAAGCCGAAAAACATCAATTTTACTGGTTTGAGCGAAAGTCAAATTATATTGTTATTGCAGAATTCACATATTCATATAACCGAAAAAATTGCACTATGTTACTTTCTTAGATTTAGACTTAAAGTCGATTTTCTTGTAAATTGTATGTCAATTGCATGAGCACTGTACCGCTTAAGCCGAAAAACATCAATTTTACTGGTTCGAGCGAAAGTCAAATTATATTGTTATTGCAGAATTCACATATTCATATAACCGAAAAAATTGCACTTTCTTAAATTTAAACTTAAAGCCGATTTTCTTGTATATTGTATATCAGTTGCGTGAGCACTGTACTGCTTAAGCCGAAAATATCAATTTTACTGGTTTGAGCGAAAGTCAAATTATATTGTTATTGCAGAATTGACATATTCATATAACCGAAAAAATTGCACTTTCTTAGATTTAGACTTAAAGCCGATTTTCTTGTATATTGTATATCAGTTGCGTGAGCACTGTACTGCCTAAGCCGAAAAACATCAATTTTACTGGTTTGAGCGAAAGTCAAATTATATTGTTATTGCAGAATTGACATATTCATATAACCGAAAAAATTGCACTTTCTTAGATTTAGACTTAAAGCCGATTTTCTTGTATATTGTATATCAGTTGCGTGAGCACTGTACTGCTTAAGCCGAAAATATCAATTTTACTGGTTTGAGCGAAAGTCAAATTATATTGTTATTGCAGAATAGACATATTCATATAACCGAAAAAATTGCACTTTCTTAGTTTTAGACTTAAAGACAATTTTCTTTTAAATTGTATGTCAATTGCATGAGCACTGTACCGCTTAAGCCGAAAAACATCAATTTTACTGGTTTGAGCGAAAGTCAAATTATATTGTTATTGCAGAATTCACATATTCATATAACCGAAAAAATTGCACTATGTTACTTTCTTAGATTTAGACTTAAAGCCGATTTTCTTGTAAATTGTATGTCAGTTGCGTGAGCACTGTACCGCTTAAGCCGAAAAACATGAATTTTACTGATTTTAGCGAAAGTCAAATTATATTGTTGTTGCAGAATTGATATATTCTTATAACCGAAAAAAATTGCACTTTCTTAGGTTTAGACTTAAAGAAGATTTTCTTGTAAATTGTATGTCAATTGCGTGAGCACTGTACCGCTTAAGCCGAAAAACATGAATTTTACTGATTTGAGCGAAAGTAAAACTATAATGTTATGGCAGGATTAACAAATTAATATAAAGAGCAGAAAAGAAAAAATTTAACTTTCTTAGATTTTTACTTAAAGCCGATTTTCCTTGTAAATTGTATGTCAACTGCGGAAGCTCTGTACCGCTTAAGCCACAAACCATCGATTTTACTGATTTGCTCTAAAGTCAAACTTTCATATAATTTCAGGATTAAAAAATTAATATAACCGAAAAATTTGCACTTTCTTAGATTTAGACTTATAGCCGATTTTCTTGTATATTGTATATCAGTTGCGTGAGCACTGTACTGCCTAAGCCGAAAAACATCAATTTTACTGGTTTGAGCGAAAGTCAAATTATATTGTTATTGCAGAATTGACATATTCATATAACCGAAAAAATTGCACTTTCTTAGTTTTAGACTTAAAGTCAATTTTCTTTTAAATTGTATGTCAATTGCATGAGCACTGTACCGCTTAAGCCGAAAAACATCAATTTTACTGGTTTGAGCGAAAGTCAAATTATATTGTTATTGCAGAATTGACATATTCATATAACCGAAAAAATTGCACTTTCTTAGGTTTAGACTTAAAGTCGATTTTTTTGTAAATTGTATGTCAATTGCGGTAGCACTGTACTGCTTAAGCCGCAAACCATCGATTTTACTGATTTGCTCTAAAGTCAAATTATATTGTTATTGCAGGATTAACAAATTAATATTAACGAAAAAGTTGCACTTTCTTAGGTTTAGACTTAAAGTCGATTTTCTTGTAAATTGTATGTTAATTACTTGATCGCTGTACCGCCTAAGCCGAAATGTTATTCCAGGATTAACAAATTAAAATAACCGAAAAAATTGCAATTTCTTAGGTTTAAAATTTAAGTCCATTTTCTTGTAAATTGTATGTCAATTGCGGTAGCACTGTACTGCTTAAGCCGAAAAACATCAATTTTACTGGTTTGAGCGAAAGTCAAATTATATTGTTATTGCAGGATTAACAAATTAATATTAACGAAAAAGTTGCACTTTCTTAGGTTTAGACTTAAAGTCGATTTTCTTGTAAATTGTATGGCAAATTCGGTAGCACTGTACTGCTTAAGCCGCAAACCATCGATTTTACTGATTTGCTCTAAAGTCAAACTTTCATATAATTTCAGGATTAACAAATTAATATAACCGAAAAAATTGCACTTTCTTAGATTTAGACTTAACGTCGATTTTCTTGTAAATTGTATGTTAATTACTTGATCGCTGTACCGCCTAAGCCGAAATGTTATTCCAGGATTAACAAATTAAAATAACCGAAAAAATTGCAATTTCTTAGGTTTAAAATTTAAGTCCATTTTCTTGTAAATTGTATGTCAACTGCGGTAGCACTGTACTGCTTAAGCCGCAAAACATCGATTTTACTGATTTGATCTAAAGTCAAACTTTCATATAATTTCAGGATTAACAAATTAATATAACCGAAAAAATTGCACTTTCTTAGATTTAGACTTAAAGTCGATTTTCTTGTAAATTGTATGTCAATTGCATGAGCACTGTACCGCTTAAGCCGAAAAACATCAATTTTACTGGTTCGAGCGAAAGTCAAATTATATTGTTATTGCAGAATTCACATATTCATATAACCGAAAAAATTGCACTTTCTTAAATTTAAACTTAAAGCCGATTTTCTTGTATATTGTATATCAGTTGCGTGAGCACTGTACTGCTTAAGCCGAAAATATCAATTTTACTGGTTTGAGCGAAAGTCAAATTATATTGTTATTGCAGAATTGACATATTCATATAACCGAAAAAATTGCACTTTCTTAGATTTAGACTTAAAGCCGATTTTCTTGTATATTGTATATCAGTTGCGTGAGCACTGTACTGCTTAAGCCGAAAATATCAATTTTACTGGTTTGAGCGAAAGTCAAATTATATTGTTATTGCAGAATTGACATATTCATATAACCGAAAAAATTGCACTTTCTTAGATTTAGACTTAAAGCCGATTTTCTTGTATATTGTATATCAGTTGCGTGAGCACTGTACTGCTTAAGCCGAAAATATCAATTTTACTGGTTTGAGCGAAAGTCAAATTATATTGTTATTGCAGAATAGACATATTCATATAACCGAAAAAATTGCACTTTCTTAGTTTTAGACTTAAAGACAATTTTCTTTTAAATTGTATGTCAATTGCATGAGCACTGTACCGCTTAAGCCGAAAAACATCAATTTTACTGGTTTGAGCGAAAGTCAAATTATATTGTTATTGCAGAATTCACATATTCATATAACCGAAAAAATTGCACTATGTTACTTTCTTAGATTTAGACTTAAAGCCGATTTTCTTGTAAATTGTATGTCAGTTGCGTGAGCACTGTACCGCTTAAGCCGAAAAACATGAATTTTACTGATTTTAGCGAAAGTCAAATTATATTGTTGTTGCAGAATTGATATATTCTTATAACCGAAAAAAATTGCACTTTCTTAGGTTTAGACTTAAAGAAGATTTTCTTGTAAATTGTATGTCAATTGCGTGAGCACTGTACCGCTTAAGCCGAAAAACATGAATTTTACTGATTTGAGCGAAAGTAAAACTATAATGTTATGGCAGGATTAACAAATTAATATAAAGAGCAGAAAAGAAAAAATTTAACTTTCTTAGATTTTTACTTAAAGCCGATTTTCCTTGTAAATTGTATGTCAACTGCGGAAGCTCTGTACCGCTTAAGCCACAAACCATCGATTTTACTGATTTGCTCTAAAGTCAAACTTTCATATAATTTCAGGATTAAAAAATTAATATAACCGAAAAATTTGCACTTTCTTAGATTTAGACTTATAGCCGATTTTCTTGTATATTGTATATCAGTTGCGTGAGCACTGTACTGCCTAAGCCGAAAAACATCAATTTTACTGGTTTGAGCGAAAGTCAAATTATATTGTTATTGCAGAATTGACATATTCATATAACCGAAAAAATTGCACTTTCTTAGTTTTAGACTTAAAGTCAATTTTCTTTTAAATTGTATGTCAATTGCATGAGCACTGTACCGCTTAAGCCGAAAAACATCAATTTTACTGGTTTGAGCGAAAGTCAAATTATATTGTTATTGCAGAATTGACATATTCATATAACCGAAAAAATTGCACTTTCTTAGGTTTAGACTTAAAGTCGATTTTTTTGTAAATTGTATGTCAATTGCGGTAGCACTGTACTGCTTAAGCCGCAAACCATCGATTTTACTGATTTGCTCTAAAGTCAAATTATATTGTTATTGCAGGATTAACAAATTAATATTAACGAAAAAGTTGCACTTTCTTAGGTTTAGACTTAAAGTCGATTTTCTTGTAAATTGTATGTTAATTACTTGATCGCTGTACCGCCTAAGCCGAAATGTTATTCCAGGATTAACAAATTAAAATAACCGAAAAAATTGCAATTTCTTAGGTTTAAAATTTAAGTCCATTTTCTTGTAAATTGTATGTCAATTGCGGTAGCACTGTACTGCTTAAGCCGAAAAACATCAATTTTACTGGTTTGAGCGAAAGTCAAATTATATTGTTATTGCAGGATTAACAAATTAATATTAACGAAAAAGTTGCACTTTCTTAGGTTTAGACTTAAAGTCGATTTTCTTGTAAATTGTATGGCAAATTCGGTAGCACTGTACTGCTTAAGCCGCAAACCATCGATTTTACTGATTTGCTCTAAAGTCAAACTTTCATATAATTTCAGGATTAACAAATTAATATAACCGAAAAAATTGCACTTTCTTAGATTTAGACTTAAAGTCGATTTTCTTGTAAATTGTATGTTAATTACTTGATCGCTGTACCGCCTAAGCCGAAATGTTATTCCAGGATTAACAAATTAAAATAACCGAAAAAATTGCAATTTCTTAGGTTTAAAATTTAAGTCCATTTTCTTGTAAATTGTATGTCAACTGCGGTAGCACTGTACTGCTTAAGTCGCAAAACATCGATTTTACTGATTTGATCTAAAGTCAAACTTTCATATAATTTCAGGATTAACAAATTAATATAACCGAAAAAATTGCACTTTCTTAGATTTAGACTTAAAGTCGATTTTCTTGTAAATTGTATGTCAATTGCATGAGCACTGTACCGCTTAAGCCGAAAAACATCAATTTTACTGGTTCGAGCGAAAGTCAAATTATATTGTTATTGCAGAATTCACATATTCATATAACCGAAAAAATTGCACTTTCTTAAATTTAAACTTAAAGCCGATTTTCTTGTAACTTGTATGTCAGTTGCGTGAGCACTGTACCGCTTAAGCCGAAAAACATGAATTTTACTGATTTGAGCTAAAGTCAAATTATATTGTTATTGCAGGATTAACAAATTAATATAACCGAAAAAATTGCACTTTCTTAGATTAGACTTAAAGCCGATTTTCTTGTAAATTGTATGTCAGTTGCGTGAGCACTGTACCGCTTAAGCCGAAAAACATGATTTTTACTGATTTGAGCGAAAGTCAAATTATATTGTTATTGCAGGATTAACAAATTAATATTAACGAAAAAGTTGCACTTTCTTAGGTTTAGACTTAAAGTCGATTTTCTTGTAAATTGTATGTCAAATTCGGTAGCACTGTACTGCTTAAGCCGCAAACCATCGATTTTACTGATTTGCTCTAAAGACAAACTTTCATATAATTTCAGGATTAACAAATTAATATAACCGAAAAAATTGCACTTTCTTAGATTTAGACTTAAAGTCGATTTTCTTGTAAATTGTATGTCAATTGCATGAGCACTGTACCGCTTAAGCCGAAAAACATCAATTTTACTGGTTTGAGCGAAAGTCAAATTTTATTGTTATTGCAGAATTGACATATTCATATAACCGAAAAAATAGCACTTTCTTAAATTTAAACTTAAAGCCGATTTTCTTGTAAATTGTATGTCAGTTGCGGTAGCACTGTACTGCTTAAGCCGCAAAACATCGATTCTACTGATTTGATCGAAAGTCAAACTTTCATATAATTTCAGGATTAACAAATTAATATAACCGAAAAAATTGCACTTTCTTAGATTTAGACTTAAAGTCGATTTTCTTGTAAATTGTATGTCAATTGCAGGAGCACTGTACCGCTTAAGCCGAAAAACATCAATTTTACTGGTTTGAGCGAAAGTCAAATTATATTGTTATTGCAGAATTGACATATTCATATAACCGAAAAAATTGCACTTTCTTAGGTTTAGACTTAAAGTCGATTTTTTTGTAAATTGTATGTCAATTGCGGTAGCACTGTACTGCTTAAGCCGCAAAACATCGATTTTACTGATTTGCTCTAAAGTCAAACTTTCATATAATTTCAGGATTAACAAATTAATATAACCGAAAAAATTGCACTTTCTTAGATTTAGACTTAAAGTCGATTTTCTTGTAAATTGTATGTCAATTGCATGAGCACTGTACCGCTTAAGCCGAAAAACATCAATTTTACTGGTTCGAGCGAAAGTCAAATTATATTGTTATTGCAGAATTCACATATTCATATAACCGAAAAAATTGCACTTTCTTAGGTTTAGACTTAAAGTCGATTTTCTTGTAAATTGTATGGCAAATTCGGTAGCACTGTACTGCTTAAGCCGCAAACCATCGATTTTACTGATTTGCTCTAAAGTCAAACTTTCATATAATTTCAGGATTAACAAATTAATATAACCGAAAAAATTGCACTTTCTTAGATTTAGACTTAAAGTCGATTTTCTTGTAAATTGTATGTTAATTACTTGATCGCTGTACCGCCTAAGCCGAAATGTTATTCCAGGATTAACAAATTAAAATAACCGAAAAAATTGCAATTTCTTAGGTTTAAAATTTAAGTCCATTTTCTTGTAAATTGTATGTCAACTGCGGTAGCACTGTACTGCTTAAGTCGCAAAACATCGATTTTACTGATTTGATCTAAAGTCAAACTTTCATATAATTTCAGGATTAACAAATTAATATAACCGAAAAAATTGCACTTTCTTAGATTTAGACTTAAAGTCGATTTTCTTGTAAATTGTATGTCAATTGCATGAGCACTGTACCGCTTAAGCCGAAAAACATCAATTTTACTGGTTCGAGCGAAAGTCAAATTATATTGTTATTGCAGAATTCACATATTCATATAACCGAAAAAATTGCACTTTCTTAAATTTAAACTTAAAGCCGATTTTCTTGTAACTTGTATGTCAGTTGCGTGAGCACTGTACCGCTTAAGCCGAAAAACATGAATTTTACTGATTTGAGCTAAAGTCAAATTATATTGTTATTGCAGGATTAACAAATTAATATAACCGAAAAAATTGCACTTTCTTAGATTAGACTTAAAGCCGATTTTCTTGTAAATTGTATGTCAGTTGCGTGAGCACTGTACCGCTTAAGCCGAAAAACATGATTTTTACTGATTTGAGCGAAAGTCAAATTATATTGTTATTGCAGGATTAACAAATTAATATTAACGAAAAAGTTGCACTTTCTTAGGTTTAGACTTAAAGTCGATTTTCTTGTAAATTGTATGTCAAATTCGGTAGCACTGTACTGCTTAAGCCGCAAACCATCGATTTTACTGATTTGCTCTAAAGACAAACTTTCATATAATTTCAGGATTAACAAATTAATATAACCGAAAAAATTGCACTTTCTTAGATTTAGACTTAAAGTCGATTTTCTTGTAAATTGTATGTCAATTGCATGAGCACTGTACCGCTTAAGCCGAAAAACATCAATTTTACTGGTTTGAGCGAAAGTCAAATTTTATTGTTATTGCAGAATTGACATATTCATATAACCGAAAAAATAGCACTTTCTTAAATTTAAACTTAAAGCCGATTTTCTTGTAAATTGTATGTCAGTTGCGGTAGCACTGTACTGCTTAAGCCGCAAAACATCGATTCTACTGATTTGATCGAAAGTCAAACTTTCATATAATTTCAGGATTAACAAATTAATATAACCGAAAAAATTGCACTTTCTTAGATTTAGACTTAAAGTCGATTTTCTTGTAAATTGTATGTCAATTGCAGGAGCACTGTACCGCTTAAGCCGAAAAACATCAATTTTACTGGTTTGAGCGAAAGTCAAATTATATTGTTATTGCAGAATTGACATATTCATATAACCGAAAAAATTGCACTTTCTTAGGTTTAGACTTAAAGTCGATTTTTTTGTAAATTGTATGTCAATTGCGGTAGCACTGTACTGCTTAAGCCGCAAAACATCGATTTTACTGATTTGATCTAAAGTCAAACTTTCATATAATTTCAGGATTAACAAATTAATATAACCGAAAAAATTGCACTTTCTTAGATTAGACTTAAAGCCGATTTTCTTGTAAATTGTATGTCAGTTGCGTGAGCATTGTACCGCTTAAGCCGAAAAACATGATTTTTACTGATTTGAGCGAAAGTCAAATTATATTGTTATTGCAGGATTAACAAATTAATATTACCGAAAAAATTGTACTTTCTTAGTTTTAGACTTAAAGTCGATTTTCTTGTATATTTTATATCAGTTGCGTGAGCACTGTACTGCCTAAGCCGAAAAACATCAATTTTACTGGTTTGAGCGAAAGTCAAATTATATTGTTATTGCAGAATTGACATATTCATATAACCGAAAAAATTGCACTCTCTTAGGTTTAGACTTAAAGTCGATTTTTTTGTAAATTGTATGTCAATTGCGGTAGCACTGTACTGCTTAAGCCGCAAAACATCGATTTTACTGATTTGATCTAAAGTCAAACTTTCATATAATTTCAGGATTAACAAATTAACATAACCGAAAAAATTGTACTTTCTTAGATTAGACTTAAAGCCGATTTTCTTGTAAATTGTATGTCAGTTGCGTGAGCACTGTACCGCTTAAGCCGAAAAACATGATTTTTACTGATTTGAGCGAAAGTCAAATTATATTGTTATTGCAGGATTAACAAATTAATATTAACGAAAAAGTTGCACTTTCTTAGGTTTAGACTTAAAGTCGATTTTCTTGTAAATTGTATGTAAAATTCGGTAGCACTGTACTGCTTAAGCCGCAAACCATCGATTTTACTGATTTGCTCTAAAGTCAAACTTTCATATAATTTCAGGATTAACAAATTAATATAACCGAAAAAATTGCACTTTCTTAGATTAAGACTTAAAGCCGATTTTCTTGTAAATTGTATGTCAGTTGCGTGAGCACTGTACTGCTTAAGCCGAAAAACATCAATTTTACTGGTTTGAGCGAAAGTCAAATTTTATTGTTATTGCAGGATTAACAAATTAATATTACCGAAAAAGTTGCACTTTCTTAGGTTTAGACTCAAAATCGATTTTCTTGTAAATTGTATGTCAATTGCGGTGGCACTGTACTGCCTAAGCCGAAAAACATCAATTTTACTGGTTTGAGCGAAAGTCAAATTATATTGTTATTGCAGAATTGACATATTCATATAACCGAAAAAATTGCACTTTCTTAGGTTTAGACTTAAAGTCGATTTTTTTGTAAATTGTATGTCAATTGCGGTAGCACTGTACTGCTTAAGCCGCAAAACATCGATTTTACTGATTTGATCTAAAGTCAAACTTTCATATAATTTCAGGATTAACAAATTAACATAACCGAAAAAATTGCACTTTCTTAGATTAGACTTAAAGCCGATTTTCTTGTAAATTGTATGTCAGTTGCGTGAGCACTGTACCGCTTAAGCCGAAAAACATGATTTTTACTGATTTGAGCGAAAGTCAAATTATATTGTTATTGCAGGATTAACAAATTATTATTAACGAAAAAGTTGCACTTTCTTAGGTTTAGACTTAAAGTCGATTTTCTTGTAAATTGTATGTCAAATTCGGTAGCACTGTACTGCTTAAGCCGCAAACCATCGATTTTACTGATTTGCTCTAAAGTCAAACTTTCATATAATTTCAGGATTAACAAATTAATATAACCGAAAAAATTGCACTTTCTTAGATTTAGACTTAAAGTCGATTTTCTTGTAAATTGTATGTCAATTGCATGAGCACTGTACCGCTTAAGCCGAAAAACATCAATTTTACTGGTTTGAGCGAAAGTCAAATTATATTGTTATTGCAGAATTGACATATTCATATAACCGAAAAAATAGCACTTTCTTAAATTTAAACTTAAAGCCGATTTTCTTGTAAATTGTATGTCAGTTGCGGTAGCACTGTACTGCTTAAGCCGCAAAACATCGATTTTACTGATTTGATCTAAAGTCAAACTTTCATATTATTGCAGGATTAACAAATTAATATTAACGAAAAAGTTGCACTTTCTTAGGTTTAGACTTAAAGTCGATTTTCTTGTAAATTGTATGTCAAATTCGGTAGCACTGTACTGCTTAAGCCGCAAACCATCGATTTTACTGATTTGCTCTAAAGTCAAACTTTCATATAATTTCAGGATTAACAAATTAATATAACCGAAAAAATTGCACTTTCTTAGATTTAGACTTAAAGTCGATTTTCTTGTAAATTGTATGTTAATTACTTGATCGCTGTACCGCCTAAGCCGAAATGTTATTCCAGGATTAACAAATTAAAATAACCGAAAAAATTGCAATTTCTTAGGTTTAAAATTTAAGTCCATTTTCTTGTAAATTGTATGTCAACTGCGGTAGCACTGTACTGCTTAAGCCGCAAAACATCGATTTTACTGATTTGATCTAAAGTCAAACTTTCATATAATTTCAGGATTAACAAATTAATATAACCAGAAAAATTGCACTTTCTTAGATTTAGACTTAAAGCCGATTTTCTTGTATATTGTATATCAGTTGCGTGAGCACTGTACTGCCTTAGCCGAAAAACATCAATTTTACTGGTTTGAGCGAAAGTCAAATTATATTGTTATTGCAGAATTGACATATTCATATAACCGAAAAAATTGCACTTTCTTAGATTTAGACTTAAAGCCGATTTTCTTGTATATTGTATATCAGTTGCGTGAGCACTGTACTGCTTAAGCCGAAAAACATCAATTTTACTGGTTTGAGCGAAAGTCAAATTATATTGTTATTGCAGAATTGACATATTCATATAACCGAAAAAATTGCACTTTCTTAGTTTTAGACTTTAAGTCAATTTTTTTTAAATTGTATGTCAATTGCGTGAGCACTGTACCGCTTAAGCCGAAAAACATCAATTTTACTGGTTTGAGCGAAAGTCAAATTATATTGTTATTGCAGAATTCACATATTCATATAACCGAAAAAATTGCACTTTCTTAGTTTTAGACTTAAAGTCAATTTTCTTTTAAATTGTATGTCAATTGCGTGAGCACTGTACCGCTTAAGCCGAAAAACATCAATTTTACTGGTTTGAGCGAAAGTCAAATTATATTGTTATTGCAGAATTCACATATTCATATAACCGAAAAAATTGCACTTTCTTAAATTTAAACTTAAATCCGATTTTCTTGTAAATTGTATGTCAATTGCGGTAGCACTGTACTGCTTAAGCCGCAAAACATCGATTTTACTGATTTGATCTAAAGTCAAACTTTCATATAATTTCAGGATTAACAAATTAATATAACCGAAAAAATTGCACTTTCTTAGATTAGACTTAAAGCCGATTTTCTTGTAAATTGTATGTCAGTTGCGTGAGCATTGTACCGCTTAAGCCGAAAAACATGATTTTTACTGATTTGAGCGAAAGTCAAATTATATTGTTATTGCAGGATTAACATATTAATATTAACGAAAAAGTTGCACTTTCTTAGGTTTAGACTTAAAGTCGATTTTCTTGTAAATTGTATGTCAGTTGCGTGAGCACTGTACCGCTTAAGCCGAAAAACATGATTTTTACTGATTTGAGCGAAAGTCAAATTATATTGTTATTGCAGAATTGACATATTCATATAACCGAAAAAATTGCACTTTCTTAAATTTAAACTTAAATCCGATTTTCTTGTAAATTGTATGTCAATTGCGGTAGCACTGTACTGCTTAAGCCGCAAAACATCGATTTTACTGATTTGATCTAAAGTCAAACTTTCATATAATTTCAGGATTAACAAATTAATATAACCGAAAAAATTGCACTTTCTTAGATTTAGACTTAAAGTCGATTTTCTTGTAAATTGTATGTCAATTGCATGAGCACTGTACCGCTTAAGCCGAAAAACATTAATTTTACTGGTTCGAGCGAAAGTCAAATTATATTGTTATTGCAGAATTCACATATTCATATAACCGAAAAAATTGCACTTTCTTAAATTTAAACTTAAAGCCGATTTTCTTGTATATTGTATATCAGTTGCGTGAGCACTGTACTGCTTAAGCCGAAAATATCAATTTTACTGGTTTGAGCGAAAGTCAAATTATATTGTTATTGCAGAATTGACATATTCATATAACCGAAAAAATTGCACTTTCTTAGATTTAGACTTAAAGCCGATTTTCTTGTATATTGTATATCAGTTGCGTGAGCACTGTACTGCTTAAGCCGAAAATATCAATTTTACTGGTTTGAGCGAAAGTCAAATTATATTGTTATTGCAGAATTGACATATTCATATAACCGAAAAAATTGCACTTTCTTAGATTTAGACTTAAAGCCGATTTTCTTGTATATTGTATATCAGTTGCGTGAGCACTGTACTGCTTAAGCCGAAAATATCAATTTTACTGGTTTGAGCGAAAGTCAAATTATATTGTTATTGCAGAATAGACATATTCATATAACCGAAAAAATTGCACTTTCTTAGTTTTAGACTTAAAGACAATTTTCTTTTAAATTGTATGTCAATTGCATGAGCACTGTACCGCTTAAGCCGAAAAACATCAATTTTACTGGTTTGAGCGAAAGTCAAATTATATTGTTATTGCAGAATTCACATATTCATATAACCGAAAAAATTGCACTATGTTACTTTCTTAGATTTAGACTTAAAGCCGATTTTCTTGTAAATTGTATGTCAGTTGCGTGAGCACTGTACCGCTTAAGCCGAAAAACATGAATTTTACTGATTTTAGCGAAAGTCAAATTATATTGTTGTTGCAGAATTGATATATTCTTATAACCGAAAAAAATTGCACTTTCTTAGGTTTAGACTTAAAGAAGATTTTCTTGTAAATTGTATGTCAATTGCGTGAGCACTGTACCGCTTAAGCCGAAAAACATGAATTTTACTGATTTGAGCGAAAGTAAAACTATAATGTTATGGCAGGATTAACAAATTAATATAAAGAGCAGAAAAGAAAAAATTTAACTTTCTTAGATTTTTACTTAAAGCCGATTTTCCTTGTAAATTGTATGTCAACTGCGGAAGCTCTGTACCGCTTAAGCCACAAACCATCGATTTTACTGATTTGCTCTAAAGTCAAACTTTCATATAATTTCAGGATTAAAAAATTAATATAACCGAAAAATTTGCACTTTCTTAGATTTAGACTTATAGCCGATTTTCTTGTATATTGTATATCAGTTGCGTGAGCACTGTACTGCCTAAGCCGAAAAACATCAATTTTACTGGTTTGAGCGAAAGTCAAATTATATTGTTATTGCAGAATTGACATATTCATATAACCGAAAAAATTGCACTTTCTTAGTTTTAGACTTAAAGTCAATTTTCTTTTAAATTGTATGTCAATTGCATGAGCACTGTACCGCTTAAGCCGAAAAACATCAATTTTACTGGTTTGAGCGAAAGTCAAATTATATTGTTATTGCAGAATTGACATATTCATATAACCGAAAAAATTGCACTTTCTTAGGTTTAGACTTAAAGTCGATTTTTTTGTAAATTGTATGTCAATTGCGGTAGCACTGTACTGCTTAAGCCGCAAACCATCGATTTTACTGATTTGCTCTAAAGTCAAATTATATTGTTATTGCAGGATTAACAAATTAATATTAACGAAAAAGTTGCACTTTCTTAGGTTTAGACTTAAAGTCGATTTTCTTGTAAATTGTATGTTAATTACTTGATCGCTGTACCGCCTAAGCCGAAATGTTATTCCAGGATTAACAAATTAAAATAACCGAAAAAATTGCAATTTCTTAGGTTTAAAATTTAAGTCCATTTTCTTGTAAATTGTATGTCAATTGCGGTAGCACTGTACTGCTTAAGCCGAAAAACATCAATTTTACTGGTTTGAGCGAAAGTCAAATTATATTGTTATTGCAGGATTAACAAATTAATATTAACGAAAAAGTTGCACTTTCTTAGGTTTAGACTTAAAGTCGATTTTCTTGTAAATTGTATGGCAAATTCGGTAGCACTGTACTGCTTAAGCCGCAAACCATCGATTTTACTGATTTGCTCTAAAGTCAAACTTTCATATAATTTCAGGATTAACAAATTAATATAACCGAAAAAATTGCACTTTCTTAGATTTAGACTTAAAGTCGATTTTCTTGTAAATTGTATGTTAATTACTTGATCGCTGTACCGCCTAAGCCGAAATGTTATTCCAGGATTAACAAATTAAAATAACCGAAAAAATTGCAATTTCTTAGGTTTAAAATTTAAGTCCATTTTCTTGTAAATTGTATGTCAACTGCGGTAGCACTGTACTGCTTAAGCCGCAAAACATCGATTTTACTGATTTGATCTAAAGTCAAACTTTCATATAATTTCAGGATTAACAAATTAATATAACCGAAAAAATTGCACTTTCTTAGATTTAGACTTAAAGTCGATTTTCTTGTAAATTGTATGTCAATTGCATGAGCACTGTACCGCTTAAGCCGAAAAACATCAATTTTACTGGTTCGAGCGAAAGTCAAATTATATTGTTATTGCAGAATTCACATATTCATATAACCGAAAAAATTGCACTTTCTTAAATTTAAACTTAAAGCCGATTTTCTTGTAACTTGTATGTCAGTTGCGTGAGCACTGTACCGCTTAAGCCGAAAAACATGAATTTTACTGATTTGAGCTAAAGTCAAATTATATTGTTATTGCAGGATTAACAAATTAATATAACCGAAAAAATTGCACTTTCTTAGATTAGACTTAAAGCCGATTTTCTTGTAAATTGTATGTCAGTTGCGTGAGCACTGTACCGCTTAAGCCGAAAAACATGATTTTTACTGATTTGAGCGAAAGTCAAATTATATTGTTATTGCAGGATTAACAAATTAATATTAACGAAAAAGTTGCACTTTCTTAGGTTTAGACTTAAAGTCGATTTTCTTGTAAATTGTATGTCAAATTCGGTAGCACTGTACTGCTTAAGCCGCAAACCATCGATTTTACTGATTTGCTCTAAAGACAAACTTTCATATAATTTCAGGATTAACAAATTAATATAACCGAAAAAATTGCACTTTCTTAGATTTAGACTTAAAGTCGATTTTCTTGTAAATTGTATGTCAATTGCATGAGCACTGTACCGCTTAAGCCGAAAAACATCAATTTTACTGGTTTGAGCGAAAGTCAAATTTTATTGTTATTGCAGAATTGACATATTCATATAACCGAAAAAATAGCACTTTCTTAAATTTAAACTTAAAGCCGATTTTCTTGTAAATTGTATGTCAGTTGCGGTAGCACTGTACTGCTTAAGCCGCAAAACATCGATTCTACTGATTTGATCGAAAGTCAAACTTTCATATAATTTCAGGATTAACAAATTAATATAACCGAAAAAATTGCACTTTCTTAGATTTAGACTTAAAGTCGATTTTCTTGTAAATTGTATGTCAATTGCAGGAGCACTGTACCGCTTAAGCCGAAAAACATCAATTTTACTGGTTTGAGCGAAAGTCAAATTATATTGTTATTGCAGAATTGACATATTCATATAACCGAAAAAATTGCACTTTCTTAGGTTTAGACTTAAAGTCGATTTTTTTGTAAATTGTATGTCAATTGCGGTAGCACTGTACTGCTTAAGCCGCAAAACATCGATTTTACTGATTTGATCTAAAGTCAAACTTTCATATAATTTCAGGATTAACAAATTAATATAACCGAAAAAATTGCACTTTCTTAGATTAGACTTAAAGCCGATTTTCTTGTAAATTGTATGTCAGTTGCGTGAGCATTGTACCGCTTAAGCCGAAAAACATGATTTTTACTGATTTGAGCGAAAGTCAAATTATATTGTTATTGCAGGATTAACAAATTAATATTACCGAAAAAATTGTACTTTCTTAGTTTTAGACTTAAAGTCGATTTTCTTGTATATTTTATATCAGTTGCGTGAGCACTGTACTGCCTAAGCCGAAAAACATCAATTTTACTGGTTTGAGCGAAAGTCAAATTATATTGTTATTGCAGAATTGACATATTCATATAACCGAAAAAATTGCACTCTCTTAGGTTTAGACTTAAAGTCGATTTTTTTGTAAATTGTATGTCAATTGCGGTAGCACTGTACTGCTTAAGCCGCAAAACATCGATTTTACTGATTTGATCTAAAGTCAAACTTTCATATAATTTCAGGATTAACAAATTAACATAACCGAAAAAATTGTACTTTCTTAGATTAGACTTAAAGCCGATTTTCTTGTAAATTGTATGTCAGTTGCGTGAGCACTGTACCGCTTAAGCCGAAAAACATGATTTTTACTGATTTGAGCGAAAGTCAAATTATATTGTTATTGCAGGATTAACAAATTAATATTAACGAAAAAGTTGCACTTTCTTAGGTTTAGACTTAAAGTCGATTTTCTTGTAAATTGTATGTAAAATTCGGTAGCACTGTACTGCTTAAGCCGCAAACCATCGATTTTACTGATTTGCTCTAAAGTCAAACTTTCATATAATTTCAGGATTAACAAATTAATATAACCGAAAAAATTGCACTTTCTTAGATTAAGACTTAAAGCCGATTTTCTTGTAAATTGTATGTCAGTTGCGTGAGCACTGTACTGCTTAAGCCGAAAAACATCAATTTTACTGGTTTGAGCGAAAGTCAAATTTTATTGTTATTGCAGGATTAACAAATTAATATTACCGAAAAAGTTGCACTTTCTTAGGTTTAGACTCAAAATCGATTTTCTTGTAAATTGTATGTCAATTGCGGTGGCACTGTACTGCCTAAGCCGAAAAACATCAATTTTACTGGTTTGAGCGAAAGTCAAATTATATTGTTATTGCAGAATTGACATATTCATATAACCGAAAAAATTGCACTTTCTTAGGTTTAGACTTAAAGTCGATTTTTTTGTAAATTGTATGTCAATTGCGGTAGCACTGTACTGCTTAAGCCGCAAAACATCGATTTTACTGATTTGATCTAAAGTCAAACTTTCATATAATTTCAGGATTAACAAATTAACATAACCGAAAAAATTGCACTTTCTTAGATTAGACTTAAAGCCGATTTTCTTGTAAATTGTATGTCAGTTGCGTGAGCACTGTACCGCTTAAGCCGAAAAACATGATTTTTACTGATTTGAGCGAAAGTCAAATTATATTGTTATTGCAGGATTAACAAATTATTATTAACGAAAAAGTTGCACTTTCTTAGGTTTAGACTTAAAGTCGATTTTCTTGTAAATTGTATGTCAAATTCGGTAGCACTGTACTGCTTAAGCCGCAAACCATCGATTTTACTGATTTGCTCTAAAGTCAAACTTTCATATAATTTCAGGATTAACAAATTAATATAACCGAAAAAATTGCACTTTCTTAGATTTAGACTTAAAGTCGATTTTCTTGTAAATTGTATGTCAATTGCATGAGCACTGTACCGCTTAAGCCGAAAAACATCAATTTTACTGGTTTGAGCGAAAGTCAAATTATATTGTTATTGCAGAATTGACATATTCATATAACCGAAAAAATAGCACTTTCTTAAATTTAAACTTAAAGCCGATTTTCTTGTAAATTGTATGTCAGTTGCGGTAGCACTGTACTGCTTAAGCCGCAAAACATCGATTTTACTGATTTGATCTAAAGTCAAACTTTCATATTATTGCAGGATTAACAAATTAATATTAACGAAAAAGTTGCACTTTCTTAGGTTTAGACTTAAAGTCGATTTTCTTGTAAATTGTATGTCAAATTCGGTAGCACTGTACTGCTTAAGCCGCAAACCATCGATTTTACTGATTTGCTCTAAAGTCAAACTTTCATATAATTTCAGGATTAACAAATTAATATAACCGAAAAAATTGCACTTTCTTAGATTTAGACTTAAAGTCGATTTTCTTGTAAATTGTATGTTAATTACTTGATCGCTGTACCGCCTAAGCCGAAATGTTATTCCAGGATTAACAAATTAAAATAACCGAAAAAATTGCAATTTCTTAGGTTTAAAATTTAAGTCCATTTTCTTGTAAATTGTATGTCAACTGCAGGAGCACTGTACCGCTTAAGCCGAAAAACATCAATTTTACTGGTTTGAGCGAAAGTCAAATTATATTGTTATTGCAGAATTGACATATTCATATAACCGAAAAAATTGCACTTTCTTAGGTTTAGACTTAAAGTCGATTTTTTTGTAAATTGTATGTCAATTGCGGTAGCACTGTACTGCTTAAGCCGCAAAACATCGATTTTACTGATTTGATCTAAAGTCAAACTTTCATATAATTTCAGGATTAACAAATTAATATAACCGAAAAAATTGCACTTTCTTAGATTAGACTTAAAGCCGATTTTCTTGTAACTTGTATGTCAGTTGCGTGAGCACTGTACCGCTTAAGCCGAAAAACATGAATTTTACTGATTTGAGCTAAAGTCAAATTATATTGTTATTGCAGGATTAACAAATTAATATAACCGAAAAAATTGCACTTTCTTAGATTAGACTTAAAGCCGATTTTCTTGTAAATTGTATGTCAGTTGCGTGAGCACTGTACCGCTTAAGCCGAAAAACATGATTTTTACTGATTTGAGCGAAAGTCAAATTATATTGTTATTGCAGGATTAACAAATTAATATTAACGAAAAAGTTGCACTTTCTTAGATTAGACTTAAAGCCGATTTTCTTGTAAATTGTATGTCAGTTGCGTGAGCACTGTACCGCTTAAGCCGAAAAACATGATTTTTACTGATTTGAGCGAAAGTCAAATTATATTGTTATTGCAGGATTAACAAATTAATATTAACGAAAAAGTTGCACTTTCTTAGGTTTAGACTTAAAGTCGATTTTCTTGTAAATTGTATGTCAAATTCGGTAGCACTGTACTGCTTAAGCCGCAAACCATCGATTTTACTGATTTGCTCTAAAGACAAACTTTCATATAATTTCAGGATTAACAAATTAATATAACCGAAAAAATTGCACTTTCTTAAATTTAAACTTAAAGCCGATTTTCTTGTAACTTGTATGTCAGTTGCGTGAGCACTGTACCGCTTAAGCCGAAAAACATCAATTTTACTGGTTTGAGCGAAAGTCAAATTATATTGTTATTGCAGAATTGACATATTCATATAACCGAAAAAATTGCACTTTCTTAGGTTTAGACTTAAAGTCGATTTTTTTGTAAATTGTATGTCAATTGCGGTAGCACTGTACTGCTTAAGCCGCAAAACATCGATTTTACTGATTTGATCTAAAGTCAAACTTTCATATAATTTCAGAATTCACATATTCATATAACCGAAAAAATTGCACTTTCTTAAATTTAAACTTAAAGCCGATTTTCTTGTAACTTGTATGTCAGTTGCGTGAGCACTGTACCGCTTAAGCCGAAAAACATGAATTTTACTGATTTGAGCTAAAGTCAAATTATATTGTTATTGCAGGATTAACAAATTAATATAACCGAAAAAATTGCACTTTCTTAGATTAGACTTAAAGCCGATTTTCTTGTAAATTGTATGTCAGTTGCGTGAGCACTGTACCGCTTAAGCCGAAAAACATGATTTTTACTGATTTGAGCGAAAGTCAAATTATATTGTTATTGCAGGATTAACAAATTAATATTAACGAAAAAGTTGCACTTTCTTAGGTTTAGACTTAAAGTCGATTTTCTTGTAAATTGTATGTCAAATTCGGTAGCACTGTACTGCTTAAGCCGCAAACCATCGATTTTACTGATTTGCTCTAAAGACAAACTTTCATATAATTTCAGGATTAACAAATTAATATAACCGAAAAAATTGCACTTTCTTAGATTTAGACTTAAAGTCGATTTTCTTGTAAATTGTATGTCAATTGCATGAGCACTGTACCGCTTAAGCCGAAAAACATCAATTTTACTGGTTTGAGCGAAAGTCAAATTTTATTGTTATTGCAGAATTGACATATTCATATAACCGAAAAAATAGCACTTTCTTAAATTTAAACTTAAAGCCGATTTTCTTGTAAATTGTATGTCAGTTGCGGTAGCACTGTACTGCTTAAGCCGCAAAACATCGATTCTACTGATTTGATCGAAAGTCAAACTTTCATATAATTTCAGGATTAACAAATTAATATAACCGAAAAAATTGCACTTTCTTAGATTTAGACTTAAAGTCGATTTTCTTGTAAATTGTATGTCAATTGCAGGAGCACTGTACCGCTTAAGCCGAAAAACATCAATTTTACTGGTTTGAGCGAAAGTCAAATTATATTGTTATTGCAGAATTGACATATTCATATAACCGAAAAAATTGCACTTTCTTAGGTTTAGACTTAAAGTCGATTTTTTTGTAAATTGTATGTCAATTGCGGTAGCACTGTACTGCTTAAGCCGCAAAACATCGATTTTACTGATTTGATCTAAAGTCAAACTTTCATATAATTTCAGGATTAACAAATTAATATAACCGAAAAAATTGCACTTTCTTAGATTAGACTTAAAGCCGATTTTCTTGTAAATTGTATGTCAGTTGCGTGAGCATTGTACCGCTTAAGCCGAAAAACATGATTTTTACTGATTTGAGCGAAAGTCAAATTATATTGTTATTGCAGGATTAACAAATTAATATTACCGAAAAAATTGTACTTTCTTAGTTTTAGACTTAAAGTCGATTTTCTTGTATATTTTATATCAGTTGCGTGAGCACTGTACTGCCTAAGCCGAAAAACATCAATTTTACTGGTTTGAGCGAAAGTCAAATTATATTGTTATTGCAGAATTGACATATTCATATAACCGAAAAAATTGCACTCTCTTAGGTTTAGACTTAAAGTCGATTTTTTTGTAAATTGTATGTCAATTGCGGTAGCACTGTACTGCTTAAGCCGCAAAACATCGATTTTACTGATTTGATCTAAAGTCAAACTTTCATATAATTTCAGGATTAACAAATTAACATAACCGAAAAAATTGTACTTTCTTAGATTAGACTTAAAGCCGATTTTCTTGTAAATTGTATGTCAGTTGCGTGAGCACTGTACCGCTTAAGCCGAAAAACATGATTTTTACTGATTTGAGCGAAAGTCAAATTATATTGTTATTGCAGGATTAACAAATTAATATTAACGAAAAAGTTGCACTTTCTTAGGTTTAGACTTAAAGTCGATTTTCTTGTAAATTGTATGTAAAATTCGGTAGCACTGTACTGCTTAAGCCGCAAACCATCGATTTTACTGATTTGCTCTAAAGTCAAACTTTCATATAATTTCAGGATTAACAAATTAATATAACCGAAAAAATTGCACTTTCTTAGATTAAGACTTAAAGCCGATTTTCTTGTAAATTGTATGTCAGTTGCGTGAGCACTGTACTGCTTAAGCCGAAAAACATCAATTTTACTGGTTTGAGCGAAAGTCAAATTTTATTGTTATTGCAGGATTAACAAATTAATATTACCGAAAAAGTTGCACTTTCTTAGGTTTAGACTCAAAATCGATTTTCTTGTAAATTGTATGTCAATTGCGGTGGCACTGTACTGCCTAAGCCGAAAAACATCAATTTTACTGGTTTGAGCGAAAGTCAAATTATATTGTTATTGCAGAATTGACATATTCATATAACCGAAAAAATTGCACTTTCTTAGGTTTAGACTTAAAGTCGATTTTTTTGTAAATTGTATGTCAATTGCGGTAGCACTGTACTGCTTAAGCCGCAAAACATCGATTTTACTGATTTGATCTAAAGTCAAACTTTCATATAATTTCAGGATTAACAAATTAACATAACCGAAAAAATTGCACTTTCTTAGATTAGACTTAAAGCCGATTTTCTTGTAAATTGTATGTCAGTTGCGTGAGCACTGTACCGCTTAAGCCGAAAAACATGATTTTTACTGATTTGAGCGAAAGTCAAATTATATTGTTATTGCAGGATTAACAAATTATTATTAACGAAAAAGTTGCACTTTCTTAGGTTTAGACTTAAAGTCGATTTTCTTGTAAATTGTATGTCAAATTCGGTAGCACTGTACTGCTTAAGCCGCAAACCATCGATTTTACTGATTTGCTCTAAAGTCAAACTTTCATATAATTTCAGGATTAACAAATTAATATAACCGAAAAAATTGCACTTTCTTAGATTTAGACTTAAAGTCGATTTTCTTGTAAATTGTATGTCAATTGCATGAGCACTGTACCGCTTAAGCCGAAAAACATCAATTTTACTGGTTTGAGCGAAAGTCAAATTATATTGTTATTGCAGAATTGACATATTCATATAACCGAAAAAATAGCACTTTCTTAAATTTAAACTTAAAGCCGATTTTCTTGTAAATTGTATGTCAGTTGCGGTAGCACTGTACTGCTTAAGCCGCAAAACATCGATTTTACTGATTTGATCTAAAGTCAAACTTTCATATTATTGCAGGATTAACAAATTAATATTAACGAAAAAGTTGCACTTTCTTAGGTTTAGACTTAAAGTCGATTTTCTTGTAAATTGTATGTCAAATTCGGTAGCACTGTACTGCTTAAGCCGCAAACCATCGATTTTACTGATTTGCTCTAAAGTCAAACTTTCATATAATTTCAGGATTAACAAATTAATATAACCGAAAAAATTGCACTTTCTTAGATTTAGACTTAAAGTCGATTTTCTTGTAAATTGTATGTTAATTACTTGATCGCTGTACCGCCTAAGCCGAAATGTTATTCCAGGATTAACAAATTAAAATAACCGAAAAAATTGCAATTTCTTAGGTTTAAAATTTAAGTCCATTTTCTTGTAAATTGTATGTCAACTGCGGTAGCACTGTACTGCTTAAGCCGCAAAACATCGATTTTACTGATTTGATCTAAAGTCAAACTTTCATATAATTTCAGGATTAACAAATTAATATAACCAGAAAAATTGCACTTTCTTAGATTTAGACTTAAAGCCGATTTTCTTGTATATTGTATATCAGTTGCGTGAGCACTGTACTGCCTTAGCCGAAAAACATCAATTTTACTGGTTTGAGCGAAAGTCAAATTATATTGTTATTGCAGAATTGACATATTCATATAACCGAAAAAATTGCACTTTCTTAGATTTAGACTTAAAGCCGATTTTCTTGTATATTGTATATCAGTTGCGTGAGCACTGTACTGCTTAAGCCGAAAAACATCAATTTTACTGGTTTGAGCGAAAGTCAAATTATATTGTTATTGCAGAATTGACATATTCATATAACCGAAAAAATTGCACTTTCTTAGTTTTAGACTTTAAGTCAATTTTTTTTAAATTGTATGTCAATTGCGTGAGCACTGTACCGCTTAAGCCGAAAAACATCAATTTTACTGGTTTGAGCGAAAGTCAAATTATATTGTTATTGCAGAATTCACATATTCATATAACCGAAAAAATTGCACTTTCTTAGTTTTAGACTTAAAGTCAATTTTCTTTTAAATTGTATGTCAATTGCGTGAGCACTGTACCGCTTAAGCCGAAAAACATCAATTTTACTGGTTTGAGCGAAAGTCAAATTATATTGTTATTGCAGAATTCACATATTCATATAACCGAAAAAATTGCACTTTCTTAAATTTAAACTTAAATCCGATTTTCTTGTAAATTGTATGTCAATTGCGGTAGCACTGTACTGCTTAAGCCGCAAAACATCGATTTTACTGATTTGATCTAAAGTCAAACTTTCATATAATTTCAGGATTAACAAATTAATATAACCGAAAAAATTGCACTTTCTTAGATTAGACTTAAAGCCGATTTTCTTGTAAATTGTATGTCAGTTGCGTGAGCATTGTACCGCTTAAGCCGAAAAACATGATTTTTACTGATTTGAGCGAAAGTCAAATTATATTGTTATTGCAGGATTAACATATTAATATTAACGAAAAAGTTGCACTTTCTTAGGTTTAGACTTAAAGTCGATTTTCTTGTAAATTGTATGTCAGTTGCGTGAGCACTGTACCGCTTAAGCCGAAAAACATGATTTTTACTGATTTGAGCGAAAGTCAAATTATATTGTTATTGCAGAATTGACATATTCATATAACCGAAAAAATTGCACTTTCTTAGGTTTAGACTTAAAGTCGATTTTTTTGTAAATTGTATGTCAATTGCGGTAGCACTGTACTGCTTAAGCCGCAAAACATCGATTTTACTGATTTGATCTAAAGTCAAACTTTCATATAATTTCAGGATTAACAAATTAACATAACCGAAAAAATTGCACTTTCTTAGATTAGACTTAAAGCCGATTTTCTTGTAAATTGTATGTCAGTTGCGTGAGCACTGTACCGCTTAAGCCGAAAACCATGATTTTTACTGATTTGAGCGAAAGTCAAATTATATTTTTATTGCAGAATTGACATATTCATATAACCGAAAAGATTGCACTTTCTTAGGTTTAGACTTAAAGTCGATTTTTTTGTAAATTGTATGTCAATTGCGGTAGCACTGTACTGCTTAAGCCGCAAAACATCGATTTTACTGATTTGATCTAAAGTCAAACTTTCATATAATTTCAGGATTAACAAATTAATATAACCGAAAAAATTGCACTTTCTTAGATTAGACTTAAAGCCGATTTTCTTGTAAATTGTATGTCAGTTGCGTGAGCATTGTACCGCTTAAGCCGAAAAACATGATTTTTACTGATTTGAGCGAAAGTCAAATTATATTGTTATTGCAGGATTAACAAATTAATATAACCGAAAAAATTGCACTTTCTTAGATTTAGACTTAAAGTCGATTTTCTTGTAAATTGTATGTCAATTGCATGAGCACTGTACCGCTTAAGCCGAAAAACATCAATTTTACTGGTTTGAGCGAAAGTCAAATTATATTGTTATTGCAGAATTGACATATTCATATAACCGAAAAAATAGCACTTTCTTAAATTTAAACTTAAAGCCGATTTTCTTGTAAATTGTATGTCAGTTGCGGTAGCACTGTACTGCTTAAGCCGCAAAACATCGATTTTACTGATTTGATCTAAAGTCAAACTTTCATATAATTTCAGGATTAACAAATTAATATAACCGAAAAAATTGCACTTTCTTAGATTTAGACTTAAAGTCGATTTTCTTGTAAATTGTATGTCAATTGCAGGAGCACTGTACCGCTTAAGCCGAAAAACATCAATTTTACTGGTTTGAGCGAAAGTCAAATTATATTGTTATTGCAGAATTGACATATTCATATAACCGAAAAAATTGCACTTTCTTAGGTTTAGACTTAAAGTCGATTTTTTTGTAAATTGTATGTCAATTGCGGTAGCACTGTACTGCTTAAGCCGCAAAACATCGATTTTACTGATTTGATCTAAAGTCAAACTTTCATATAATTTCAGGATTAACAAATTAATATAACCGAAAAAATTGCACTTTCTTAGATTAGACTTAAAGCCGATTTTCTTGTAAATTGTATGTCAGTTGCGTGAGCATTGTACCGCTTAAGCCGAAAAACATGATTTTTACTGATTTGAGCGAAAGTCAAATTATATTGTTATTGCAGGATTAACAAATTAATATTAACGAAAAAGTTGCACTTTCTTAGGTTTAGACTTAAAGTCGATTTTCTTGTAAATTGTATGTCAAATTCGGTAGCACTGTACTGCTTAAGCCGCAATTCATCGATTTTACTGATTTGCTCTAAAGTCAAACTTTCATATAATTTTAGGATTAACAAATTAATATAACCGTAAAAATTGCACTTTCTTAGATTTAGACTTAAAGTCGATTTTCTTGTAAATTGTATGTTAATTACTTGATCGCTGTACCGCCTAAGCCGAAATGTTATTCCAGGATTAACAAATTAAAATAACCGAAAAAATTGCAATTTCTTAGGTTTAAAATTTAAGTCCATTTTCTTGTAAATTGTATGTCAACTGCGGTAGCACTGTACTGCTTAAGCCGCAAAACATCGATTTTACTGATTTGATCTAAAGTCAAACTTTCATATAATTTCAGGATTAACAAATTAATATAACCAGAAAAATTGCACTTTCTTAGATTTAGACTTAAAGCCGATTTTCTTGTATATTGTATATCAGTTGCGTGAGCACTGTACTGCCTAAGCCGAAAAACATCAATTTTACTGGTTTGAGCGAAAGTCAAATTATATTGTTATTGCAGAATTGACATATTCATATAACCGAAAAAATTGCACTTTCTTAGATTTAGATTTAAAGCCGATTTTCTTGTATATTGTATATCAGTTGCGTGAGCACTGTACTGCTTAAGCCGAAAAACATCAATTTTACTGGTTTGAGCGAAAGTCAAATTATATTGTTATTGCAGAATTGACATATTCATATAACCGAAAAAATTTCACTTTCTTAGTTTTAGACTTAAACTCAATTTTCTTTTAAATTGTATGTCAATTGCGTGAGCACTGTACCGCTTAAGCCGAAAAACATCAATTTTACTGGTTTGAGCGAAAGTCAAATTATATTGTTATTGCAGAATTCACATATTCGTATAACCGAAAAAATTGCACTTTCTTAGTTTTAGACTTAAAGTCAATTTTCTTTTAAATTGTATGTCAATTGCGTGAGCACTGTACCGCTTAAGCCGAAAAACATGAATTTTACTGATTTGAGCTAAAGTCAAATTATATTGTTATTGCAGGATTAACAAATTAATATTACCGAAAAAGTTGCACTTTCTTAGGTTTAGACTTAAAGTCGATTTTCTTGTAAATTGCATGTCAATTGCGGTAGCACTGTACTGCTTAAGCCGCAAAACATCGATTTTACTGATTTGATCTAAAGTCAAACTTTCATATAATTTCAGGATTAACAAATTAATATAAAAGGAAAAAATTGCACTTTCTTAGATTTAGACTTAAAGTCGATTTTCTTGTAAATTGTATGTCAATTGCATGAGCACTGTACCGCTTAAGCCGAAAAACATCAATTTTACTGGTTTGAGCGAAAGTCAAATTATATTGTTATTGCAGAATTGACATATTCATATAACCGAAAAAATTGCACTTTCTTAGGTTTAGACTTAAAGTCGATTTTTTTGCAAATTGTATGTCAATTGCGGTAGCACTGTACTGCTTAAGCCGCAAAACATCGATTTTACTGATTTGATCTAAAGTCAAACTTTCATATAATTTCAGGATTAACAAATTAATATAACCGAAAAAATTGCACTTTCTTAGATTAGACTTAAAGCCGATTTTCTTGTAAATTGTATGTCAGTTGCGTGAGCACTGTACCGCTTAAGCCGAAAAACATGATTTTTACTGATTTGAGCGAAAGTCAAATTATATTGTTATTGCAGGATTAACAAATTAATATTAACGAAAAAGTTGCACTTTCTTAGGTTTAGACTTAAAGTCGATTTTCTTGTTAATTGTATGTCAAATTCGGTAGCACTGTACTGCTTAAGCCGCAAACCATCGATTTTACTGATTTGCTCTAAAGCCAAACTTTCATATTATTTCAGGATTAACAAATTAATATTACCGAAAAATTTGCACTTTCTTAGATTTAGAATTAAAGCCGATTTTCTTGTAAATTGTATGTCAGTTGCGTGGGCACTGTACTGCTTAAGCCGAAAAAGATCAATTTTACTGATTTGAGCGAAAGTTAAATTATATTGTTATTGCAGAATTGACATATTCATATAACCGAAAAAATTGCACTTTCTTAGTTTCAGACTTAAAGTCGATTTTCTTGTAAACTGTATGCCAATTGCGTGAGCACTGTACTGCTTTAGCCGAAAAACATGAATTTTACTGATTTGAGCGAAAGTTAAATTATATTGTTATTGCAGAATTGACATATTCATATAACCGAAAAAATTGCACTGTGTTACTTTCTTAGATTTAGACTTAAAGCCGATTTTCTTGTAAATTGTATGTCAGTTGCGTGAGCACTGTACCGCTTAAGCCGAAAAACATGAATTTTACTGATTTTAGCGAAAGTCAAATTATATTGTTGTTGCAGAATTGATATATTCTTATAATCGAAAAAAATTGCACTTTCTTGGTTTAGACTTAAAGAAGATTTTCTTGTAAATTGTATGTCAATTGCGTGAGCACTGTACCGCTTAAGCCGAAAAACATGAATTTTACTGATTTCAGCGAAAGTAAAACTATAATGTTATGGCAGGATTAACAAATTAATATAAAGAACAGAAAAGAAAAAATTTAACTTTCTTAGATTTTTACTTAAAGCCGATTTTCCTTGTAAATTGTATGTCAACTGCGGAAGCACTGTACCGCTTAAGCCGCAAACCATCGATTTTACTGATTTGCTCTAAAGTCAAACTTTCATATAATTTCAGGATTAACAAATTAATATAACCGAAAAATTTGCACTTTCTTAGATTTAGACTTAAAGTCGATTTTCTTGTAAATTGTATGTTAATTACTTGAGCGCTGTAGAGCTTAGGCCGAAGAACATCAATTTTACTGATTTGCGCTTAAAGCAAACTTTCATTTTATTTTAGGGTTAACAATTGTACGTTAATTACTTGATCGCTAAACCGCTTAAGCCGAAATGTTATTTCAGGATTAACAAATTAATATTACCGAAAAAGTTGCACTTTCTTAGGTTTAGACTTAAAGTCGATTTTCTTGTAAATTGCATGTCAATTGCGGTAGCACTGTACTGCTTAAGCCGCAAAACATCGATTTTACTGATTTGATCTAAAGTCAAACTTTCATATAATTTCAGGATTAACAAATTAATATAAAAGGAAAAAATTGCACTTTCTTAGATTTAGACTTAAAGTCGATTTTCTTGTAAATTGTATGTCAATTGCATGAGCACTGTACCGATTAAGCCGAAAAACATCAATTTTACTGGTTTGAGCGAAAGTCAAATTATATTGTTATTGCAGAATTGACATATTCATATAACCGAAAAAATTGCACTTTCTTAGGTTTAGACTTAAAGTCGATTTTTTTGCAAATTGTATGTCAATTGCGGTAGCACTGTACTGCTTAAGCCGCAAAACATCGATTTTACTGATTTGATCTAAAGTCAAACTTTCATATAATTTCAGGATTAACAAATTAATATAACCGAAAAAATTGCACTTTCTTAGATTAGACTTAAAGCCGATTTTCTTGTAAATTGTATGTCAGTTGCGTGAGCACTGTACCGCTTAAGCCGAAAAACATGATTTTTACTGATTTGAGCGAAAGTCAAATTATATTGTTATTGCAGGATTAACAAATTAATATTAACGAAAAAGTTGCACTTTCTTAGGTTTAGACTTAAAGTCGATTTTCTTGTTAATTGTATGTCAAATTCGGTAGCACTGTACTGCTTAAGCCGCAAACCATCGATTTTACTGATTTGCTCTAAAGCCAAACTTTCATATTATTTCAGGATTAACAAATTAATATTACCGAAAAATTTGCACTTTCTTAGATTTAGAATTAAAGCCGATTTTCTTGTAAATTGTATGTCAGTTGCGTGGGCACTGTACTGCTTAAGCCGAAAAAGATCAATTTTACTGATTTGAGCGAAAGTTAAATTATATTGTTATTGCAGAATTGACATATTCATATAACCGAAAAAATTGCACTTTCTTAGTTTCAGACTTAAAGTCGATTTTCTTGTAAACTGTATGCCAATTGCGTGAGCACTGTACTGCTTTAGCCGAAAAACATGAATTTTACTGATTTGAGCGAAAGTTAAATTATATTGTTATTGCAGAATTGACATATTCATATAACCGAAAAAATTGCACTGTGTTACTTTCTTAGATTTAGACTTAAAGCCGATTTTCTTGTAAATTGTATGTCAGTTGCGTGAGCACTGTACCGCTTAAGCCGAAAAACATGAATTTTACTGATTTTAGCGAAAGTCAAATTATATTGTTGTTGCAGAATTGATATATTCTTATAATCGAAAAAAATTGCACTTTCTTGGTTTAGACTTAAAGAAGATTTTCTTGTAAATTGTATGTCAATTGCGTGAGCACTGTACCGCTTAAGCCGAAAAACATGAATTTTACTGATTTCAGCGAAAGTAAAACTATAATGTTATGGCAGGATTAACAAATTAATATAAAGAACAGAAAAGAAAAAATTTAACTTTCTTAGATTTTTACTTAAAGCCGATTTTCCTTGTAAATTGTATGTCAACTGCGGAAGCACTGTACCGCTTAAGCCGCAAACCATCGATTTTACTGATTTGCTCTAAAGTCAAACTTTCATATAATTTCAGGATTAACAAATTAATATAACCGAAAAATTTGCACTTTCTTAGATTTAGACTTAAAGTCGATTTTCTTGTAAATTGTATGTTAATTACTTGAGCGCTGTAGAGCTTAGGCCGAAGAACATCAATTTTACTGATTTGCGCTTAAAGCAAACTTTCATTTTATTTTAGGGTTAACAATTGTACGTTAATTACTTGATCGCTAAACCGCTTAAGCCGAAATGTTATTTCAGGATTAACAAATTAATATAACCGAAAAAATTGCACTTTCTTAGGTTTAAAATATAAGTCCATTTTCTTGTAAATTGTATGTCAACTGCGGTAGCACTGTACTGCTTAAGCCGCAAAACATCGATTTTACTGATTTGATCTAAAGTCAAACTTTCATATAATTTCAGGATTAACAAATTAATATAACCGAAAAAATTGCACTTTCTTAGATTTAGACTTAAAGTCGATTTTCTTGTAAATTGTATGTCAATTGCATGAGCACTGTACCGCTTAAGCCGAAAAACATCAATTTTACTGGTTTGAGCGAAAGTCAAATTATATTGTTATTGCAGAATTGACATATTCATATAACCGAAAAAATTGCACTTTCTTAGGTTTAGACTTAAAGTCGATTTTTTTGTAAATTGTATGTCAATTGCGGTAGCACTGTACTGCTTAAGCCGCAAAACATCGATTTTACTGATTTGATCTAAAGTCAAACTTTCATATAATTTCAGGATTAACAAATTAATATAACCGAAAAAATTGCATTTTCTTAGATTAGACTTAAAGCCGATTTTCTTGTAAATTGTATGTCAGTTGCGTGAGCACTGTACCGCTTAAGCCGAAAAACATGATTTTTACTGATTTGAGCGAAAGTCAAATTATATTGTTATTGCAGAATTGACATATTCATATAACCGAAAAAATTGCACTTTCTTAGGTTTAGACTTAAAGTCGATTTTTTTGTAAATTGTATGTCAATTGCGGTAGCACTGTACTGCTTAAGCCGCAAAACATCGATTTTACTGATTTGATCTAAAGTCAAACTTTCATATAATTTCAGGATTAACAAATTAATATAACCGAAAAAATTGCACTTTCTTAGATTTAGACTTAAAGTCGATTTTCTTGTAAATTGTATGTCAATTGCATGAGCACTGTACCGCTTAAGCCGAAAAACATCAATTTTACTGATTTGAGCGAAAGTCAAATTATATTGTTATTGCAGGATTAACAAATTAATATTAACGAAAAAGTTGCACTTTCTTAGGTTTAGACTTAAAGTCGATTTTCTTGTAAATTGTATGTCAAATTCGGTAGCACTGTACTGCTTAAGCCGCAAACCATCGATTTTACTGATTTGCTCTAAAGCCAAACTTTCATATTATTTCAGGATTAACAAATTAATATTACCGAAAAATTTGCACTTTCTTAGATTTAGAATTAAAGCCGATTTTCTTGTAAATTGTATGTCAGTTGCGTGGGCACTGTACTGCTTAAGCCAAAAAAGATCAATTTTACTGGTTTGAGCGAAAGTCAAATTATATTGTTATTGCAGAATTGACATATTCATATAACCGAAAAAATTGCACTTTCTTAGTTTCAGACTTAAAGTCGATTTTCTTGTAAACTGTATGCCAATTGCGTGAGCACTGTACTGCTTTAGCCGAAAAACATGAATTTTACTGATTTGAGCGAAAGTTAAATTATATTGTTATTGCAGAATTGACATATTCATATAACCGAAAAAATTGCACTATGTTACTTTCTTAGATTTAGACTTAAAGCCGATTTTCTTGTAAATTGTATGTCAGTTGCGTGAGCACTGTACCGCTTTAGCCGAAAAACATGAATTTTACCGATTTTAGCGAAAGTCAAATTATATTGTTGTTGCAGAATTGATATATTCTTATAACCGAAAAAAATTGCACTTTCTTAGGTTTAGACTTTAAGAAGATTTTCTTGTAAATTGTATGTCAATTATGTGAGCACTGTACCGCTTAAGCCGAAAAACATGAATTTTACTGATTTGAGCGAAAGTAAAACTATAATGTTATAGCAGGATTAACAAATTAATATAAAGAACAGAAAAGAAAAAATTTAACTTTCTTAGATTTTTACTTAAAGCCGATTTTCCTTGTAAATTGTATGTCAACTGCGGAAGCACTGTACCGCTTAAGCCGCAAACCATCGATTTTACTGATTTGCTCTAAAGTCAAACTTTCATATAATTTCAGGATTAACAAATTAATATAACCGAAAAATTTGCACTTTCTTAGATTTAGACTTAAAGTCGATTTTCTTGTAAATTGTATGTTAATTACTTGAGCGCTGTAGAGCTTAGGCCGAAGAACATCAATTTTACTGATTTGCGCTTAAAGCAAACTTTCATTTTATTTTAGGATTAACAATTGTACGTTAATTACTTGATCGCTGTACCGCTTAAGCCGAAATGTTATTTCAGGATTAACAAATTAATATAACCGAAAAAATTGCACTTTCTTAGGTTTAAAATATAAGTCCATTTTCTTGTAAATTGTATGTCAACTGCGGTAGCACTGTACTGCTTAAGCCGCAAAACATCGATTTTACTGATTTGATCTAAAGGCAAACTTTCATTTAATTTCAGGATTAACAAATTAATATAACCGAAAAAATTGCACTTTCTTAGATTAGACTTAAAGCCGATTTTCTTGTAAATTGTATGTCAGTTGCGTGAGCACTGTACCGCTTAAGCCGAAAAACATCAATTTTACTGGTTTGAGCGAAAGTCAAATTATATTGTTATTGCAGAATTGACATATTCATATAACCGAAAAAATTGCACTTTCTTAGATTTAGACTTAAAGTCAATTTTCTTTTAAATTGTATGTCAATTGCGTGAGCACTGTACCGCTTAAGCCGAAAAACATCAATTTTACTGGTTTGAGCGAAAGTCAAATTATATTGTTATTGCAGAATTCACATATTCATACAACCGAAAAAATTGCACTTTCTTAGTTTTAGACTTAAAGTCAATTTTCTTTTAAATTGTATGTCAATTGCGTGAGCACTGTACCGCTTAAGCCGAAAAACATCAATTTTACTGGTTTGAGCGAAAGTCAAATTATATTGTTATTGCAGAATTCACATATTCATATAACCGAAAAAATTGCACTTTCTTAAATTTAAACTTAAAGCCGATTTTCTTGTAAATTGTATGTCAATTGCGGTAGCACTGTACTGCTTAAGCCGCAAAACATCGATTTTACTGATTTGATCTAAAGTCAAACTTTCATATAATTTCAGGATTAACAAATTAATATAACCGAAAAAATTGCACTTTCTTAGATTAGACTTAAAGCCGATTTTCTTGTAAATTGTATGTCAGTTGCGTGAGCATTGTACCGCTTAAGCCGAAAAACATGATTTTTACTGATTTGAGCGAAAGTCAAATTATATTGTTATTGCAGGATTAACAAATTAATATTAACGAAAAAGTTGCACTTTCTTAGGTGTAGACTTAAAGTCGATTTTCTTGTAAATTGTATGTCAGTTGCGTGAGCACTGTACCGCTTAAGCCGAAAAACATGATTTTTACTGATTTGAGCGAAAGTCAAATTATATTGTTATTGCAGAATTGACATATTCATATAACCGAAAAAATTGCACTTTCTTAGGTTTAGACTTAAAGTCGATTTTTTTGTAAATTGTATGTCAATTGCGGTAGCACTGTACTGCTTAAGCCGCAAAACATCGATTTTACTGATTTGATCTAAAGTCAAACTTTCATATAATTTCAGGATTAACAAATTAACATAACCGAAAAAATTGCACTTTCTTAGATTAGACTTGAAGCCGATTTTCTTGTAAATTGTATGTCAGTTGCGTGAGCACTGTACCGCTTAAGCCGAAAAACATGATTTTTACTGATTTGAGCGAAAGTCAAATTATATTGTTATTGCAGAATTGACATATTCATATAACCGAAAAAATTGCACTTTCTTAGGTTTAGACTTAAAGTCGATTTTTTTGTAAATTGTATGTCAATTGCGGTAGCACTGTACTGCTTAAGCCGCAAAACATCGATTTTACTGATTTGATCTAAAGTCAAACTTTCATATAATTTCAGGATTAACAAATTAAGGTAACCGAAAAAATTGCACTTTCTTAGATTAGACTTAAAGCCGATTTTCTTGTAAATTGTATGTCAGTTGCGTGAGCATTGTACCGCTTAAGCCGAAAAACATGATTTTTACTGATTTGAGCGAAAGGCAAATTATATTGTTATTGCAGGATTAACAAATTAATATTAACGAAAAAGTTGCACTTTCTTAGGTTTAGACTTAAAGTCGATTTTCTTGTAAATTGTATGTCAGTTGCGTGAGCACTGTACCGCTTAAGCCGAAAAACATGATTTTTACTGATTTGAGCGAAAGTTAAATTATATTGTTATTGCAGAATTGACATATTCATATAACCGAAAAAATTGCACTATGTTACTTTCTTAGATTTAGACTTAAAGCCGATTTTCTTGTAAATTGTATGTCAGTTGCGTGAGCACTGTACCGCTTTAGCCGAAAAACATGAATTTTACCGATTTTAGCGAAAGTCAAATTATATTGTTGTTGCAGAATTGATATATTCTTATAACCGAAAAAAATTGCACTTTCTTAGGTTTAGACTTAAAGAAGATTTTCTTGTAAATTGTATGTCAATTGCGTGAGCACTGTACCGCTTAAGCCGAAAAACATGAATTTTACTGATTTGAGCGAAAGTAAAACTATAATGTTATAGCAGGATTAACAAATTAATATAAAGAACAGAAAAGAAAAAATTTAACTTTCTTAGATTTTTACTTAAAGCCGATTTTCCTTGTAAATTGTATGTCAACTGCGGAAGCACTGTACCGCTTAAGCCGCAAACCATCGATTTTACTGATTTGCTCTAAAGTCAAACTTTCATATAATTTCAGGATTAACAAATTAATATAACCGAAAAATTTGCACTTTCTTAGATTTAGACTTAAAGTCGATTTTCTTGTAAATTGTATGTTAATTACTTGAGCGCTGTAGAGCTTAGGCCGAAGAACATCAATTTTACTGATTTGCGCTTAAAGCAAACTTTCATTTTATTTTAGGATTAACAATTGTACGTTAATTACTTGATCGCTGTACCGCTTAAGCCGAAATGTTATTTCAGGATTAACAAATTAATATAACCGAAAAAATTGCACTTTCTTAGGTTTAAAATATAAGTCCATTTTCTTGTAAATTGTATGTCAACTGCGGTAGCACTGTACTGCTTAAGCCGCAAAACATCGATTTTACTGATTTGATCTAAAGTCAAACTTTCATTTAATTTCAGGATTAACAAATTAATATAACCGAAAAAATTGCACTTTCTTAGATTAGACTTAAAGCCGATTTTCTTGTAAATTGTATGTCAGTTGCGTGAGCACTGTACCGCTTAAGCCGAAAAACATCAATTTTACTGGTTTGAGCGAAAGTCAAATTATATTGTTATTGCAGAATTGACATATTCATATAACCGAAAAAATTGCACTTTCTTAGATTTAGACTTAAAGTCAATTTTCTTTTAAATTGTATGTCAATTGCGTGAGCACTGTACCGCTTAAGCCGAAAAACATCAATTTTACTGGTTTGAGCGAAAGTCAAATTATATTGTTATTGCAGAATTCACATATTCATATAACCGAAAAAATTGCACTTTCTTAGTTTTAGACTTAAAGTCAATTTTCTTTTAAATTGTATGTCAATTGCGTGAGCACTGTACCGCTTAAGCCGAAAAACATCAATTTTACTGGTTTGAGCGAAAGTCAAATTATATTGTTATTGCAGAATTCACATATTCATATAACCGAAAAAATTGCACTTTCTTAAATTTAAACTTAAAGCCGATTTTCTTGTAAATTGTATGTCAATTGCGGTAGCACTGTACTGCTTAAGCCGCAAAACATCGATTTTACTGATTTGATCTAAAGTCAAACTTTCATATAATTTCAGGATTAACAAATTAATATAACCGAAAAAATTGCACTTTCTTAGATTAGACTTAAAGCCGATTTTCTTGTAAATTGTATGTCAGTTGCGTGAGCATTGTACCGCTTAAGCCGAAAAACATGATTTTTACTGATTTGAGCGAAAGTCAAATTATATTGTTATTGCAGGATTAACAAATTAATATTAACGAAAAAGTTGCACTTTCTTAGGTTTAGACTTAAAGTCGATTTTCTTGTAAATTGTATGTCAGTTGCGTGAGCACTGTACCGCTTAAGCCGAAAAACATGATTTTTACTGATTTGAGCGAAAGTCAAATTATATTGTTATTGCAGAATTGACATATTCATATAACCGAAAAAATTGCACTTTCTTAGGTTTAGACTTAAAGTCGATTTTTTTGTAAATTGTATGTCAATTGCGGTAGCACTGTACTGCTTAAGCCGCAAAACATCGATTTTACTGATTTGATCTAAAGTCAAACTTTCATATAATTTCAGGATTAACAAATTAACATAACCGAAAAAATTGCACTTTCTTAGATTAGACTTGAAGCCGATTTTCTTGTAAATTGTATGTCAGTTGCGTGAGCACTGTACCGCTTAAGCCGAAAAACATGATTTTTACTGATTTGAGCGAAAGTCAAATTATATTGTTATTGCAGAATTGACATATTCATATAACCGAAAAAATTGCACTTTCTTAGGTTTAGACTTAAAGTCGATTTTTTTGTAAATTGTATGTCAATTGCGGTAGCACTGTACTGCTTAAGCCGCAAAACATCGATTTTACTGATTTGATCTAAAGTCAAACTTTCATATAATTTCAGGATTAACAAATTAATGTAACCGAAAAAATTGCACTTTCTTAGATTAGACTTAAAGCCGATTTTCTTGTAAATTGTATGTCAGTTGCGTGAGCATTGTACCGCTTAAGCCGAAAAACATGATTTTTACTGATTTGAGCGAAAGGCAAATTATATTGTTATTGCAGGATTAACAAATTAATATTAACGAAAAAGTTGCACTTTCTTAGGTTTAGACTTAAAGTCGATTTTCTTGTAAATTGTATGTCAAATTCGGTAGCACTGTACTGCTTAAGCCGCAAACCATCGATTTTACTGATTTGCTCTAAAGTCAAACTTTCATATAATTTCAGGATTAACAAATTAATATAACCGAAAAAATTGCACTTTCTTAGATTTAGACTTAAAGTCGATTTTCTTGTAAATTGTATGTCAATTGCATGAGCACTGTACCGCTTAAGCCGAAAAACATCAATTTTACTGGTTTGAGCGAAAGTCAAATTATATTGTTATTGCAGAATTGACATATTCATATAACCGAAAAAATTGCACTTTCTTAGGTTTAGACTTAAAGTCGATTTTTTTGTAAATTGCATGTCAATTGCGGTAGCACTGTACTGCTTAAGCCGCAAAACATCGATTTTACTGATTTGATCTAAAGTCAAACTTTCATATAATTTCAGGATTAACAAATTAATATAACCGAAAAAATTGCACTTTCTTAGATTAGACTTAAAGCCGATTTTCTTGTAAATTGTATGTCAGTTGCGTGAGCATTGTACCGCTTAAGCCGAAAAACATGATTTTTACTGATTTGAGCGAAAGTCAAATTATATTGTTATTGCAGGATTAACAAATTAATATTAACGAAAAAGTTGCACTTTCTTAGGTTTAGACTTAAAGTCGATTTTCTTGTAAATTGTATGTCAAATTCGGTAGCACTGTACTGCTTAAGCCGCAATCCATCGATTTTACTGATTTGCTCTAAAGTCAAACTTTCATATAATTTCAGGATTAACAAATTAATATAACCGAAAAAATTGCACTTTCATAGATTTAGACTTAAAGTCGATTTTCTTGTAAATTGTATGTTAATTACTTGATCGCTGTACCGCCTAAGCCGAAATGTTATTGCAGGATTAACAAATTAATATTAACGAAAAAGTTGCACTTTCTTAGGTTTAGACTTAAAGTCGATTTTCTTGTAAATTGTATGTCAACTGCGGTAGCACTGTACTGCTTAAGCCGCAAAACATCGATTTTACTGATTTGATCTAAAGTCAAACTTTCATATAATTTCAGGATTAACAAATTAATATAACCAGAAAAATTGCACTTTCTTTGATTTAGACTTAAAGCCGATTTTCTTGTATATTGTATATCAGTTGCGTGAGCACTGTACTGCCTAAGCCGAAAAACATCAATTTTACTGGTTTGAGCGAAAGTCAAATTATATTGTTATTGCAGAATTGACATATTCATATAACCGAAAAAATTGCACTTTCTTAGATTTAGATTTAAAGCCGATTTTCTTGTATATTGTATATCAGTTGCGTGAGCACTGTACCGCTTAAGCCGAAAAACATGAATTTTACTGATTTGAGCTAAAGTCAAATTATATTGTTATTGCAGGATTAACAAATTAATATTACCGAAAAAGTTGCACTTTCTTAGGTTTAGACTTAAAGTCGATTTTCTTGTAAATTGTATGTCAATTGCGGTAGCACTGTACTGCTTAAGCCGCAAAACATCGATTTTACTGATTTGATCTAAAGTCAAACTTTCATATAATTTCAGGATTAACAAATTAATATAACCGAAAAAATTGCACTTTCTTAGATTTAGACTTAAAGTCGATTTTCTTGTAAATTGTATGTCAATTGCATGAGCACTGTACCGCTTAAGCCGAAAAACATCAATTTTACTGGTTTGAGCGAAAGTCAAATTATATTGTTATTGCAGAATTGACATATTCATATAACCGAAAAAATTGCACTTTCTTAGGTTTAGACTTAAAGTCGATTTTTTTGCAAATTGTATGTCAATTGCGGTAGCACTGTACTGCTTAAGCCGCAAAACATCGATTTTACTGATTTGATCTAAAGTCAAACTTTCATATAATTTCAGGATTAACAAATTAATATAACCGAAAAAATTGCACTTTCTTAGATTAGACTTAACCCGATTTTCTTGTAAATTGTATGTCAGTTGCGTGAGCACTGTACCGCTTAAGCCGAAAAACATGATTTTTACTGATTTGCGCGAAAGTCAAATTATATTGTTATTGCAGGATTAACAAATTAATATTAACGAAAAAGTTGCACTTTCTTAGGTTTAGACTTAAAGTCGATTTTCTTGTTAATTGTATGTCAAATTCGGTAGCACTGTACTGCTTAAGCCGCAAACCATCGATTTTACTGATTTGCTCTAAAGCCAAACTTTCATATTATTTCAGGATTAACAAATTAATATTACCGAAAAATTTGCACTTTCTTAGATTTAGAATTAAAGCCGATTTTCTTGTAAATTGTATGTCAGTTGCGTGGGCACTGTACTGCTTAAGCCGAAAAAGATCAATTTTACTGATTTGAGCGAAAGTTAAATTATATTGTTATTGCAGAATTGACATATTCATATAACCGAAAAAATTGCACTTTCTTAGTTTCAGACTTAAAGTCGATTTTCTTGTAAACTGTATGCCAATTGCGTGAGCACTGTACTGCTTTAGCCGAAAAACATGAATTTTACTGATTTGAGCGAAAGTTAAATTATATTGTTATTGCAGAATTGACATATTCATATAACCGAAAAAATTGCACTGTGTTACTTTCTTAGATTTAGACTTAAAGCCGATTTTCTTGTAAATTGTATGTCAGTTGCGTGAGCACTGTACCGCTTAAGCCGAAAAACATGAATTTTACTGATTTTAGCGAAAGTCAAATTATATTGTTGTTGCAGAATTGATATATTCTTATAATCGAAAAAAATTGCACTTTCTTGGTTTAGACTTAAAGAAGATTTTCTTGTAAATTGTATGTCAATTGCGTGAGCACTGTACCGCTTAAGCCGAAAAACATGAATTTTACTGATTTCAGCGAAAGTAAAACTATAATGTTATGGCAGGATTAACAAATTAATATAAAGAACAGAAAAGAAAAAATTTAACTTTCTTAGATTTTTACTTAAAGCCGATTTTCCTTGTAAATTGTATGTCAACTGCGGAAGCACTGTACCGCTTAAGCCGCAAACCATCGATTTTACTGATTTGCTCTAAAGTCAAACTTTCATATAATTTCAGGATTAACAAATTAATATAACCGAAAAATTTGCACTTTCTTAGATTTAGACTTAAAGTCGATTTTCTTGTAAATTGTATGTTAATTACTTGAGCGCTGTAGAGCTTAGGCCGAAGAACATCAATTTTACTGATTTGCGCTTAAAGCAAACTTTCATTTTATTTTAGGGTTAACAATTGTACGTTAATTACTTGATCGCTAAACCGCTTAAGCCGAAATGTTATTTCAGGATTAACAAATTAATATAACCGAAAAAATTGCACTTTCTTAGGTTTAAAATATAAGTCCATTTTCTTGTAAATTGTATGTCAACTGCGGTAGCACTGTACTGCTTAAGCCGCAAAACATCGATTTTACTGATTTGATCTAAAGTCAAACTTTCATATAATTTCAGGATTAACAAATTAATATAACCGAAAAAATTGCACTTTCTTAGATTTAGACTTAAAGTCGATTTTCTTGTAAATTGTATGTCAATTGCATGAGCACTGTACCGCTTAAGCCGAAAAACATCAATTTTACTGGTTTGAGCGAAAGTCAAATTATATTGTTATTGCAGAATTGACATATTCATATAACCGAAAGAATTGCACTTTCTTAGGTTTAGACTTAAAGTCGATTTTTTTGTAAATTGTATGTCAATTGCGGTAGCACTGTACTGCTTAAGCCGCAAAACATCGATTTTACTGATTTGATCTAAAGTCAAACTTTCATATAATTTCAGGATTAACAAATTAATATAACCGAAAAAATTGCACTTTCTTAGATTAGACTTAAAGCCGATTTTCTTGTAAATTGTATGTCAGTTGCGTGAGCACTGTACCGCTTAAGCCGAAAAACATGATTTTTACTGATTTGAGCGAAAGTCAAATTATATTGTTATTGCAGGATTAACAAATTAATATTAACGAAAAAGTTGCACTTTCTTAGGTTTAGACTTAAAGTCGATTTTCTTGTAAATTGTATGTCAAATTCGGTAGCACTGTACTGCTTAAGCCGCAAACCATCGATTTTACTGATTTGCTCTAAAGCCAAACTTTCATATTATTTCAGGATTAACAAATTAATATTACCGAAAAATTTGCACTTTCTTAGATTTAGAATTAAAGCCGATTTTCTTGTAAATTGTATGTCAGTTGCGTGGGCACTGTACTGCTTAAGCCGAAAAAGATCAATTTTACTGGTTTGAGCGAAAGTCAAATTAAATATGTTATTGCAGAATTGACATATTCATATAACCGAAAAAATTGCGCTTTCTTAGTTTTAGACTCAAAATCGATTTTCTTGTAAATTGTATGTCAATTGCGGTAGCACTGTACTGATTAAGCCTAAAAGCATCGATTTTACTGATTTGCTCTAAAGTCAAACTTTCATATAATTTCAGGATTAACAAATTAATATTAACGAAAAAGTTGCACTTTCTTAGGTTTAGACTTAAAGTCGATTTTCTTGTAAATTGTATGTCAAATTCGGTAGCACTGTACTGCTTAAGCCGCAAACCATCGATTTTACTGATTTGCTCTAAAGTCAAACTTTCATATAATTTCAGGATTAACAAATTAATATAACCGAAAAATTTGCACTTTCTTAGATTTAGACTTAAAGCCGATTTTCTTGTAAATTGTATGTCAGTTGCATAAAGCACTGTACTGCTTAAGCCGCAAAACATCAGTTATACTGATTTGAGTGAAAGTCAAATTATATTGTTATTGCAGAATTGACATATTCATATAACCGAAAAAATTGCGCTTTCTTAGTTTTAGACTTAAAGTCGATTTTCTTGTAAATTGTATGTCAATTGCGTGAACACTGTACCGCATAAGCCAAAAACATGAATTTTACTGATTTTAGCGAAAGTCAAAATATGTTGTTGTTGCAGAATTGACATATTCATATAACCGAAAAAATTGCACTAGATCCTAGATTTAGACTTAAAATCGATTTCCTTGTAAATTGTATGTCAGTTGCGTGAGCACTGTACTGCTTAAGCCGAAAAACATCAATTTTACTGCTTTGAGCGAAAGTCAAATTTTGTTGTTATTGCAGGATTAACAAATTAATATTACCGAAAAAGTTGCACTTTCTTAGGTTTAGACTCAAAATCGATTTTCTTGTAAATTGTATGTCAATTGCGGTGGCACTGTACTGCTTAAGCCGAAAAACATGAATTTTACTGATTTGAGCGAAAGTCAAATTATATTGTTATTGCAGGATTAACAAATTAATATTACCGAAAAAATTTTACTTTCTTAGGTTTAGACTCAAAATCGATTTTCTTGTAAATTGTATGTCAATTGCGGTAGCACTGTACTGCTTAAGCCTAAAACCATCGATTTTACTGATTTGCTCTAAAGTCAAACTTTCATATAATTTCAGGATTAACAAATTAATATAACCGAAAAACTTGCACTTTCTTAGATTTAGACTTAAAGCCGATTTTCTTGTAAATTGTATGTCAGTTGCGTAAAGCACTGTACTGCTTAAGCCGCAAAACATCAATTTTACTGATTTGAGTGAAAGTCAAATAATATTGTTATTGCAGAATTGACATATTCATATAACCGAAAAAATTGCGCTTTCTTAGTTTTAGACTCAAAATCGATTTTCTTGTAAATTGTATGTCAATTGCGGTAGCACTGTACTGATTAAGCCTAAAAGCATCGATTTTACTGATTTGCTCTAAAGTCAAACTTTCATATAATTTCAGGATTAACAAATTAATATAACCGAAAAATTTGCACTTTCTTAGATTTAGACTTAAAGCCGATTTTCTTGTAAATTGTATGTCAGTTGCGTGAGCACTGTACCGCTTAAGCCGCAAAACATCAATTTTACTGATTTGAGTGAAAGTCAAATTATATTGTTATTGCAGGATTAACAAATTAATATTAACGAAAAAGTTGCACTTTCTTAGGTTTAGACTTAAAGTCGATTTTCTTGTAAATTGTATGTCAAATTCGGTAGCACTGTACTGCTTAAGCCGCAAACCATCGATTTTACTGATTTGCTCTAAAGCCAAACTTTCATATTATTTCAGGATTAACAAATTAATATTACCGAAAAATTTGCACTTTCTTAGATTTAGAATTAAAGCCGATTTTCTTGTAAATTGTATGTCAGTTGCGTGGGCACTGTACTGCTTAAGCCGAAAAAGATCAATTTTACTGGTTTGAGCGAAAGTCAAATTATATTGTTATTGCAGAATTGACATATTCATATAACCGAAAAAGTTGCACTTTCTTAGTTTCAGACTTAAAGTCGATTTTCTTGTAAACTGTATGCCAATTGCGTGAGCACTGTACTGCTTTAGCCGAAAAACATGAATTTTACTGATTTGAGCGAAAGTTAAATTATATTGTTATTGCAGAATTGACATATTCATATAACCGAAAAAATTGCACTATGTTACTTTCTTAGATTTAGACTTAAAGCCGATTTTCTTGTAAATTGTATGTCAGTTGCGTGAGCACTGTACCGCTTAAGCCGAAAAACATGAATTTTACCGATTTTAGCGAAAGTCAAATTATATTGTTGTTGCAGAATTGATATATTCTTATAACCGAAAAAAATTGCACTTTCTTAGGTTTAGACTTAAAGAAGATTTTCTTGTAAATTGTATGTCAATTGCGTGAGCACTGTACCGCTTAAGCCGAAAAACATGAATTTTACTGATTTGAGCGAAAGTAAAACTATAATGTTATGGCAGGATTAACAAATTAATATAAAGAACAGAAAAGAAAAAATTTAACTTTCTTAGATTTTTACTTAAAGCCGATTTTCCTTGTAAATTGTATGTCAACTGCGGAAGCACTGTACCGCTTAAGCCGCAAACCATCGATTTTACTGATTTGCTCTAAAGTCAAACTTTCATATAATTTCAGGATTAACAAATTAATATAACCGAAAAAATTGCACTTTCTTAGATTTAGACTTAAAGTCGATTTTCTTGTAAATTGTATGTTAATTACTTGAGCGCTGTAGAGCTTAGGCCGAAGAACATCAATTTTACTGATTTGCGCTTAAAGCAAACTTTCATTTTATTTTAGGATTAACAATTGTACGTTAATTACTTGATCGCTGTACCGCTTAAGCCGAAATGTTATTTCAGGATTAACAAATTAATATAACCGAAAAAATTGCACTTTCTTAGGTTTAAAATATAAGTCCATTTTCTTGTAAATTGTATGTCAACTGCGGTAGCACTGTACTGCTTAAGCCGCAAAACATCGATTTTACTGATTTGATCTAAAGTCAAACTTTCATATAATTTCAGGATTAACAAATTAATATAACCGAAAAAATTGCACTTTCTTAGATTAGACTTAAAGCCGATTTTCTTGTAAATTGTATATCAGTTGCGTGAGCATTGTACTGCTTAAGCCGAAAAACATCAATTTTACTGGTTTGAGCGAAAGTCAAATTTTATTGTTATTGCAGGATTAACAAATTAATATTACCGAAAAAGTTGCACTTTCTTAGGTTTAGACTCAAAATCGATTTTCTTGTAAATTGTATGTCAATTGCGGTGGCACTGTACTGCTTAAGCCGAAAAACATGAATTTTACTGATTTGAGCGAAAGTCAAATTATATTGTTATTGCAGGATTAACAAATTAATATTACCGAAAAAATTTTACTTTCTTAGGTTTAAACTCAAAATCGATTTTCTTGTAAATTGTATGTCAATTGCGGTAGCACTGTACCGCATAAGCCAAAAACATGAATTTTACTGATTTTAGCGAAAGTCAAAATATGTTGTTGTTGCAGAATTGACATATTCATATAACCGAAAAAATTGCACTAGATCCTAGATTTAGACTTAAAATCGATTTCCTTGTAAATTGTATGTCAGTTGCGTGAGCATTGTACTGCTTAAGCCGAAAAACATCAATTTTACTGGTTTGAGCGAAAGTCAAATTTTATTGTTATTGCAGGATTAACAAATTAATATTACCGAAAAAGTTGCACTTTCTTAGGTTTAGACTCAAAATCGATTTTCTTGTAAATTGTAAGTCAATTGCGGTGGCACTGTACTGCTTAAGCCGAAAAACATGAATTTTACTGATTTGAGCGAAAGTCAAATTATATTGTTATTGCAGGATTAACAAATTAATATTACCGAAAAAATTTTACTTTCTTAGGTTTAAACTCAAAATCGATTTTCTTGTAAATTGTATGTCAATTGCGGTAGCACTGTACTGCTTAAGCCTAAAACCATCGATTTTACTGATTTGCTCTAAAGTCAAACTTTCATATAATTTCAGGATTAACAAATTAATATAACCGAAAAATTTGCACTTTCTTAGATTTAGACTTAAAGCCGATTTTCTTGTAAATTGTATGTCAGTTGCATAAAGCACTGTACTGCTTAAGCCGCAAAACATCAGTTATACTGATTTGAGTGAAAGTCAAATTATATTGTTATTGCAGAATTGACATATTCATATAACCGAAAAAATTGCGCTTTCTTAGTTTTAGACTTAAAGTCGATTTTCTTGTAAATTGTATGTCAATTGCGTGAACACTGTACCGCATAAGCCAAAAACATGAATTTTACTGATTTTAGCGAAAGTCAAAATATGTTGTTGTTGCAGAATTGACATATTCATATAACCGAAAAAATTGCACTAGATCCTAGATTTAGACTTAAAATCGATTTCCTTGTAAATTGTATGTCAGTTGCGTGAGCACTGTACTGCTTAAGCCGAAAAACATCAATTTTACTGCTTTGAGCGAAAGTCAAATTTTGTTGTTATTGCAGGATTAACAAATTAATATTACCGAAAAAGTTGCACTTTCTTAGGTTTAGACTCAAAATCGATTTTCTTGTAAATTGTATGTCAATTGCGGTGGCACTGTACTGCTTAAGCCGAAAAACATGAATTTTACTGATTTGAGCGAAAGTCAAATTATATTGTTATTGCAGGATTAACAAATTAATATTACCGAAAAAATTTTACTTTCTTAGGTTTAGACTCAAAATCGATTTTCTTGTAAATTGTATGTCAATTGCGGTAGCACTGTACTGCTTAAGCCTAAAACCATCGATTTTACTGATTTGCTCTAAAGTCAAACTTTCATATAATTTCAGGATTAACAAATTAATATAACCGAAAAACTTGCACTTTCTTAGATTTAGACTTAAAGCCGATTTTCTTGTAAATTGTATGTCAGTTGCGTAAAGCACTGTACTGCTTAAGCCGCAAAACATCAATTTTACTGATTTGAGTGAAAGTCAAATAATATTGTTATTGCAGAATTGACATATTCATATAACCGAAAAAATTGCGCTTTCTTAGTTTTAGACTCAAAATCGATTTTCTTGTAAATTGTATGTCAATTGCGGTAGCACTGTACTGATTAAGCCTAAAAGCATCGATTTTACTGATTTGCTCTAAAGTCAAACTTTCATATAATTTCAGGATTAACAAATTAATATAACCGAAAAATTTGCACTTTCTTAGATTTAGACTTAAAGCCGATTTTCTTGTAAATTGTATGTCAGTTGCGTGAGCACTGTACCGCTTAAGCCGCAAAACATCAATTTTACTGATTTGAGTGAAAGTCAAATTATATTGTTATTGCAGGATTAACAAATTAATATTAACGAAAAAGTTGCACTTTCTTAGGTTTAGACTTAAAGTCGATTTTCTTGTAAATTGTATGTCAAATTCGGTAGCACTGTACTGCTTAAGCCGCAAACCATCGATTTTACTGATTTGCTCTAAAGCCAAACTTTCATATTATTTCAGGATTAACAAATTAATATTACCGAAAAATTTGCACTTTCTTAGATTTAGAATTAAAGCCGATTTTCTTGTAAATTGTATGTCAGTTGCGTGGGCACTGTACTGCTTAAGCCGAAAAAGATCAATTTTACTGGTTTGAGCGAAAGTCAAATTATATTGTTATTGCAGAATTGACATATTCATATAACCGAAAAAATTGCACTTTCTTAGTTTCAGACTTAAAGTCGATTTTCTTGTAAACTGTATGCCAATTGCGTGAGCACTGTACTGCTTTAGCCGAAAAACATGAATTTTACTGATTTGAGCGAAAGTTAAATTATATTGTTATTGCAGAATTGACATATTCATATAACCGAAAAAATTGCACTATGTTACTTTCTTAGATTTAGACTTAAAGCCGATTTTCTTGTAAATTGTATGTCAGTTGCGTGAGCACTGTACCGCTTAAGCCGAAAAACATGAATTTTACCGATTTTAGCGAAAGTCAAATTATATTGTTGTTGCAGAATTGATATATTCTTATAACCGAAAAAAATTGCACTTTCTTAGGTTTAGACTTAAAGAAGATTTTCTTGTAAATTGTATGTCAATTGCGTGAGCACTGTACCGCTTAAGCCGAAAAACATGAATTTTACTGATTTGAGCGAAAGTAAAACTATAATGTTATGGCAGGATTAACAAATTAATATAAAGAACAGAAAAGAAAAAATTTAACTTTCTTAGATTTTTACTTAAAGCCGATTTTCCTTGTAAATTGTATGTCAACTGCGGAAGCACTGTACCGCTTAAGCCGCAAACCATCGATTTTACTGATTTGCTCTAAAGTCAAACTTTCATATAATTTCAGGATTAACAAATTAATATAACCGAAAAATTTGCACTTTCTTAGATTTAGACTTAAAGTCGATTTTCTTGTAAATTGTATGTTAATTACTTGAGCGCTGTAGAGCTTAGGCCGAAGAACATCAATTTTACTGATTTGCGCTTAAAGCAAACTTTCATTTTATTTTAGGATTAACAATTGTACGTTAATTACTTGATCGCTGTACCGCTTAAGCCGAAATGTTATTTCAGGATTAACAAATTAATATAACCGAAAAAATTGCACTTTCTTAGGTTTAAAATATAAGTCCATTTTCTTGTAAATTGTATGTCAACTGCGGTAGCACTGTACTGCTTAAGCCGCAAAACATCGATTTTACTGATTTGATCTAAAGTCAAACTTTCATATAATTTCAGGATTAACAAATTAATATAACCGAAAAAATTGCACTTTCTTAGATTAGACTTAAAGCCGATTTTCTTGTAAATTGTATATCAGTTGCGTGAGCATTGTACTGCTTAAGCCGAAAAACATCAATTTTACTGGTTTGAGCGAAAGTCAAATTTTATTGTTATTGCAGGATTAACAAATTAATATTACCGAAAAAGTTGCACTTTCTTAGGTTTAGACTCAAAATCGATTTTCTTGTAAATTGTATGTCAATTGCGGTGGCACTGTACTGCTTAAGCCGAAAAACATGAATTTTACTGATTTGAGCGAAAGTCAAATTATATTGTTATTGCAGGATTAACAAATTAATATTACCGAAAAAATTTTACTTTCTTAGGTTTAAACTCAAAATCGATTTTCTTGTAAATTGTATGTCAATTGCGGTAGCACTGTACTGCTTAAGCCTAAAACCATCGATTTTACTGATTTGCTCTAAAGTCAAACTTTCATATAATTTCAGGATTAACAAATTAATATAACCGAAAAATTTGCACTTTCTTAGATTTAGACTTAAAGCCGATTTTCTTGTAAATTGTATGTCAGTTGCATAAAGCACTGTACTGCTTAAGCCGCAAAACATCAATTATACTGATTTGAGTGAAAGTCAAATTATATTGTTATTGCAGAATTGACATATTCATATAACCGAAAAAATTGCGCTTTCTTAGTTTTAGACTTAAAGTCGATTTTCTTGTAAATTGTATGTCAATTGCGTGAGCACTGTACCGCATAAGCCAAAAACATGAATTTTACTGATTTTAGCGAAAGTCAAAATATGTTGTTGTTGCAGAATTGACATATTCATATAACCGAAAAAATTGCACTAGATCCTAGATTTAGACTTAAAATCGATTTCCTTGTAAATTGTATGTCAGTTGCGTGAGCACTGTACTGCTTAAGCCGAAAAACATCAATTTTACTGCTTTGAGCGAAAGTCAAATTATATTGTTATTGCAGGATTAACAAATTAATATTACCGAAAAAATTTTACTTTCTTAGGTTTAGACTCAAAATCGATTTTCTTGTAAATTGTATGTCAATTGCGGTAGCACTGTACTGCTTAAGCCTAAAACCATCGATTTTACTGATTTGCTCTAAAGTCAAACTTTCATATAATTTCAGGATTAACAAATTAATATAACCGAAAAATTTGCACTTTCTTAGATTTAGACTTAAAGCCGATTTTCTTGTAAATTGTATGTCAGTTGCGTAAAGCACTGTACTGCTTAAGCCGCAAAACATCAATTTTACTGATTTGAGTGAAAGTCAAATAATATTGTTATTGCAGAATTGACATATTCATATAACCGAAAAAATTGCGCTTTCTTAGTTTTAGACTCAAAATCGATTTTCTTGTAAATTGTATGTCAATTGCGGTAGCACTGTACTGATTAAGCCTAAAAGCATCGATTTTACTGATTTGCTCTAAAGTCAAACTTTCATATAATTTCAGGATTAACAAATTAATATAACCGAAAAATTTGCACTTTCTTAGATTTAGACTTAAAGCCGATTTTCTTGTAAATTGTATGTCAGTTGCGTGAGCACTGTACCGCTTAAGCCGCAAAACATCAATTTTACTGATTTGAGCGAAAGTCAAATTATATTGTTATTGCAGATTTGACAAATTAATATAACCGAAAAATTTGCACTTTCTTAGATTTAGACTTAAAGTCGATTTTCTTGTAAATTGTATGTTAATGACTTGAGCGCTGTAGAGCTTAGGCCGAAGAACATCAATTTTACTGATTTGCGCTTAAAGCAAACTTTCATTTTATTTTAGGATTAACAAATTAATATAACCGAAAAAATTGCACTTTCTTAGGTTTAGACTTAAAGAAGATTTTCTTGTAAATTGTATGTCAATTGCGTGAGCACTGTACCGCTTAAGCCGAAAAACATCAATTTTACTGGTTTGAGCGAAAGTCAAATTATATTGTTATTGCAGATTTGACAAATTAATATAACCGAAAAATAAAAAATAAAGTCGATTTTCTTGTAAATTGTATGTTAATTACTTGAGCGCTGTAGAGCTTAGGCCGAAGAACATCAATTTTACTGATTTGCGCTTAAAGCAAACTTTCATTTTATTTTAGGATTAACAATTGTACGTTAATTACTTGATCGCTGTACCGCTTAAGCCGAAATGTTATTTCAGGATTAACAAATTAATATAACCGAAAAAATTGCACTTTCTTAGGTTTAAAATATAAGTCCATTTTCTTGTAAATTGTATGTCAACTGCGGTAGCACTGTACTGCTTAAGCCGCAAAACATCGATTTTACTGATTTGATCTAAAGTCAAACTTTCATATAATTTCAGGATTAACAAATTAATATAACCGAAAAAATTGCACTTTCTTAGGTTTAGACTTAAAGAAGATTTTCTTGTAAATTGTATGTCAATTGCGTGAGCACTGTACCGCTTAAGCCGAAAAACATCAATTTTACTGGTTTGAGCGAAAGTCAAATTATATTGTTATTGCAGATTTGACATATTCATATAACCGAAAGAATTGCACTTTCTTAGGTTTAGACTTAAAGTCGATTTTCTTGTAAATTGTATGTCAAATTCGGTAGCACTGTACTGCTTAAGCCGCAAACCATCGATTTTACTGATTTGCTCTAAAGCCAAACTTTCATATTATTTCAGGATTAACAAATTAATATTACCGAAAAATTTGCACTTTCTTAGATTTAGAATTAAAGCCGATTTTCTTGTAAATTGTATGTCAGTTGCGTGGGCACTGTACTGCTTAAGCCGAAAAAGATCAATTTTACTGGTTTGAGCGAAAGTCAAATTATATTGTTATTGCAGAATTGACATATTCATATAACCGAAAAAATTGCACTTTCTTAGTTTCAGACTTAAAGTCGATTTTCTTGTAAACTGTATGCCAATTGCGTGAGCACTGTACTGCTTTAGCCGAAAAACATGAATTTTACTGATTTGAGCGAAAGTTAAATTATATTGTTATTGCAGAATTGACATATTCATATAACCGAAAAAATTGCACTATGTTACTTTCTTAGTTTCAGACTTAAAGTCGATTTTCTTGTAAACTGTATGCCAATTGCGTGAGCACTGTACTGCTTTAGCCGAAAAACATGAATTTTACTGATTTGAGCGAAAGTTAAATTATATTGTTATTGCAGAATTGACATATTCATATAACCGAAAAAATTGCACTATGTTACTTTCTTAGATTTAGACTTAAAGCCGATTTTCTTGTAAATTGTATGTCAGTTGCGTGAGCACTGTACCGCTTAAGCCGAAAAACATGAATTTTACCGATTTTAGCGAAAGTCAAATTATATTGTTGTTGCAGAATTGATATATTCTTATAACCGAAAAAAATTGCACTTTCTTAGGTTTAGACTTAAAGAAGATTTTCTTGTAAATTGTATGTCAATTGCGTGAGCACTGTACCGCTTAAGCCGAAAAACATGAATTTTACTGATTTGAGCGAAAGTAAAACTATAATGTTATGGCAGGATTAACAAATTAATATAAAGAACAGAAAAGAAAAAATTTAACTTTCTTAGATTTTTACTTAAAGCCGATTTTCCTTGTAAATTGTATGTCAACTGCGGAAGCACTGTACCGCTTAAGCCGCAAACCATCGATTTTACTGATTTGCTCTAAAGTCAAACTTTCATATAATTTCAGGATTAACAAATTAATATAACCGAAAAATTTGCACTTTCTTAGATTTAGATTTAAAGTCGATTTTCTTGTAAATTGTATGTTAATTACTTGAGCGCTGTAGAGCTTAGGCCGAAGAACATCAATTTTACTGATTTGCGCTTAAAGCAAACTTTCATTTTATTTTAGGATTAACAATTGTACGTTAATTACTTGATCGCTGTACCGCTTAAGCCGAAATGTTATTTCAGGATTAACAAATTAATATAACCGAAAAAATTGCACTTTCTTAGGTTTAAAATATAAGTCCATTTTCTTGTAAATTGTATGTCAACTGCGGTAGCACTGTACTGCTTAAGCCGCAAAACATCGATTTTACTGATTTGATCTAAAGTCAAACTTTCATATAATTTCAGGATTAACAAATTAATATAACCGAAAAAATTGCACTTTCTTAGGTTTAGACTTAAAGAAGATTTTCTTGTAAATTGTATGTCAATTGCGTGAGCACTGTACCGCTTAAGCCGAAAAACATCAATTTTACTGGTTTGAGCGAAAGTCAAATTATATTGTTATTGCAGATTTGACATATTCATATAACCGAAAGAATTGCACTTTCTTAGGTTTAGACTTAAAGTCGATTTTCTTGTAAATTGTATGTCAAATTCGGTAGAACTGTACTGCTTAAGCCGCAAACCATCGATTTTACTGATTTGCTCTAAAGCCAAACTTTCATATTATTTCAGGATTAACAAATTAATATTACCGAAAAATTTGCACTTTCTTAGATTTAGAATTAAAGCCGATTTTCTTGTAAATTGTATGTCAGTTGCGTGGGCACTGTACTGCTTAAGCCGAAAAAGATCAATTTTACTGGTTTGAGCGAAAGTCAAATTATATTGTTATTGCAGAATTGACATATTCATATAACCGAAAAAATTGCACTTTCTTAGTTTCAGACTTAAAGTCGATTTTCTTGTAAACTGTATGCCAATTGCGTGAGCACTGTACTGCTTTAGCCGAAAAACATGAATTTTACTGATTTGAGCGAAAGTTAAATTATATTGTTATTGCAGAATTGACATATTCATATAACCGAAAAAATTGCACTATGTTACTTTCTTAGATTTAGACTTAAAGCCGATTTTCTTGTAAATTGTATGTCAGTTGCGTGAGCACTGTACCGCTTAAGCCGAAAAACATGAATTTTACCGATTTTAGCGAAAGTCAAATTATATTGTTGTTGCAGAATTGATATATTCTTATAACCGAAAAAAATTGCACTTTCTTAGGTTTAGACTTAAAGAAGATTTTCTTGTAAATTGTATGTCAATTGCGTGAGCACTGTACCGCTTAAGCCGAAAAACATGAATTTTACTGATTTGAGCGAAAGTAAAATTATATAGCTATTGCAGAATTGACAAATTAATATAACCGAAAAAATTGCACTTTCTTAGATTTAGACTTAAAGTCGATTTTCTTTTAAATTGTATGTCAGTTGCGTGAGCACTGTACTGCTTAAGCCGAAAAACATGAATTTTACTGATTTGAGCGAAAGTAAAACTATAATGTTATGGCAGGATTAACAAATTAATATAAAGAACAGAAAAGAAAAAATTTAACTTTCTTAGATTTTTACTTAAAGCCGATTTTCCTTGTAAATTGTATGTCAACTGCGGAAGCACTGTACCGCTTAAGCCGCAAACCATCGATTTTACTGATTTGCTCTAAAGTCAAACTTTCATATAATTTCAGGATTAACAAATTAATATAACCGAAAAATTTGCACTTTCTTAGATTTAGACTTAAAGTCGATTTTCTTGTAAATTGTATGTTAATTACTTGAGCGCTGTAGAGCTTAGGCCGAAGAACATCAATTTTACTGATTTGCGCTTAAAGCAAACTTTCATTTTATTTTAGGATTAACAATTGTACGTTAATTACTTGATCGCTGTACCGCTTAAGCCGAAATGTTATTTCAGGATTAACAAATTAATATAACCGAAAAAATTGCACTTTCTTAGGTTTAAAATATAAGTCCATTTTCTTGTAAATTGTATGTCAACTGCGGTAGCACTGTACTGCTTAAGCCGCAAAACATCGATTTTACTGATTTGATCTAAAGTCAAACTTTCATATAATTTCAGGATTAACAAATTAATATAACCGAAAAAATTGCACTTTCTTAGATTAGACTTAAAGCCGATTTTCTTGTAAATTGTATATCAGTTGCGTGAGCATTGTACTGCTTAAGCCGAAAAACATCAATTTTACTGGTTTGAGCGAAAGTCAAATTTTATTGTTATTGCAGGATTAACAAATTAATATTACCGAAAAAGTTGCACTTTCTTAGGTTTAGACTCAAAATCGATTTTCTTGTAAATTGTATGTCAATTGCGGTGGCACTGTACTGCTTAAGCCGAAAAACATGAATTTTACTGATTTGAGCGAAAGTCAAATTATATTGTTATTGCAGGATTAACAAATTAATATTACCGAAAAAATTTTACTTTCTTAGGTTTAAACTCAAAATCGATTTTCTTGTAAATTGTATGTCAATTGCGGTAGCACTGTACTGCTTAAGCCTAAAACCATCGATTTTACTGATTTGCTCTAAAGTCAAACTTTCATATAATTTCAGGATTAACAAATTAATATAACCGAAAAATTTGCACTTTCTTAGATTTAGACTTAAAGCCGATTTTCTTGTAAATTGTATGTCAGTTGCATAAAGCACTGTACTGCTTAAGCCGCAAAACATCAATTATACTGATTTGAGTGAAAGTCAAATTATATCGTTATTGCAGAATTGACATATTCATATAACCGAAAAAATTGCGCTTTCTTAGTTTTAGACTTAAAGTCGATTTTCTTGAAAATTGTATGTCAATTGCGTGAGCACTGTACCGCATAAGCCAAAAACATGAATTTTACTGATTTTAGCGAAAGTCAAAATATGTTGTTGTTGCAGAATTGACATATTCATATAACCGAAAAAATTGCACTAGATCCTAGATTTAGACTTAAAATCGATTTCCTTGTAAATTGTATGTCAGTTGCGTGAGCACTGTACTGCTTAAGCCGAAAAACATCAATTTTACTGCTTTGAGCGAAAGTCAAATTTTGTTGTTATTGCAGGATTAACAAATTAATATTACCGAAAAAGTTGCACTTTCTTAGGTTTAGACTCAAAATCGATTTTCTTGTAAATTGTATGTCAATTGCGGTAGCACTGTACTGCTTAAGCCGAAAAACATGAATTTTACTGATTTGAGCGAAAGTCAAATTATATTGTTATTGCAGGATTAACAAATTAATATTACCGAAAAAATTTTACTTTCTTAGGTTTAGACTCAAAATCGATTTTCTTGTAAATTGTATGTCAATTGCGGTAGCACTGTACTGCTTAAGCCTAAAACCATCGATTTTACTGATTTGCTCTAAAGTCAAACTTTCATATAATTTCAGGATTAACAAATTAATATAACCGAAAAATTTGCACTTTCTTAGATTTAGACTTAAAGCCGATTTTCTTGTAAATTGTATGTCAGTTGCGTAAAGCACTGTACTGCTTAAGCCGCAAAACATCAATTTTACTGATTTGAGTGAAAGTCAAATAATATTGTTATTGCAGAATTGACATATTCATATAACCGAAAAAATTGCGCTTTCTTAGTTTTAGACTCAAAATCGATTTTCTTGTAAATTGTATGTCAATTGCGGTAGCACTGTACTGATTAAGCCTAAAAGCATCGATTTTACTGATTTGCTCTAAAGTCAAACTTTCATATAATTTCAGGATTAACAAATTAATATAACCGAAAAATTTGCACTTTCTTAGATTTAGACTTAAAGCCGATTTTCTTGTAAATCGTATGTCAGTTGCGTGAGCACTGTACCGCTTAAGCCGCAAAACATCAATTTTACTGATTTGAGTGAAAGTCAAATTATATTGTTATTGCAGGATTAACAAATTAATATTAACGAAAAAGTTGCACTTTCTTAGGTTTAGACTTAAAGAAGATTTTCTTGTAAATTGTATGTCAATTGCGTGAGCACTGTACCGCTTAAGCCGAAAAACATCAATTTTACTGGTTTGAGCGAAAGTCAAATTATATTGTTATTGCAGATTTGACATATTCATATAACCGAAAGAATTGCACTTTCTTAGGTTTAGACTTAAAGTCGATTTTTTTGTAAATTGTATGTCAATTGCGGTAGCACTGTACTGCTTAAGCCGCAAAACATCGATTTTACTGATTTGATCTAAAGTCAAACTTTCATATAATTTCAGGATTAACAAATTAATATAACCGAAAAAATTGCACTTTCTTAGATTAGACTTAAAGCCGATTTTCTTGTAAATTGTATGTCAGTTGCGTGAGCACTGTACCGCTTAAGCCGAAAAACATGATTTTTACTGATTTGAGCGAAAGTCAAATTATATTGTTATTGCAGGATTAACAAATTAATATTAACGAAAAAGTTGCACTTTCTTAGGTTTAGACTTAAAGTCGATTTTCTTGTAAATTGTATGTCAAATTCGGTAGCACTGTACTGCTTAAGCCGCAAACCATCGATTTTACTGATTTGCTCTAAAGCCAAACTTTCATATTATTTCAGGATTAACAAATTAATATTACCGAAAAATTTGCACTTTCTTAGATTTAGAATTAAAGCCGATTTTCTTGTAAATTGTATGTCAGTTGCGTGGGCACTGTACTGCTTAAGCCGAAAAAGATCAATCTGACTGGTTTGAGCGAAAGTCAAATTATATTGTTATTGCAGAATTGACATATTCATATAACCGAAAAAATTGCACTTTCTTAGTTTCAGACTTAAAGTCGATTTTCTTGTAAACTGTATGCCAATTGCGTGAGCACTGTACTGCTTTAGCCGAAAAACATGAATTTTACTGATTTGAGCGAAAGTTAAATTATATTGTTATTGCAGAATTGACATATTCATATAACCGAAAAAATTGCACTATGTTACTTTCTTAGATTTAGACTTAAAGCCGATTTTCTTGTAAATTGTATGTCAGTTGCGTGAGCACTGTACCGCTTAAGCCGAAAAACATGAATTTTACCGATTTTAGCGAAAGTCAAATTATATTGTTGTTGCAGAATTGATATATTCTTATAACCGAAAAAAATTGCACTTTCTTAGGTTTAGACTTAAAGAAGATTTTCTTGTAAATTGTATGTCAATTGCGTGAGCACTGTACCGCTTAAGCCGAAAAACATGAATTTTACTGATTTGAGCGAAAGTAAAACTATAATGTTATGGCAGGATTAACAAATTAATATAAAGAACAGAAAAGAAAAAATTTAACTTTCTTAGATTTTTACTTAAAGCCGATTTTCCTTGTAAATTGTATGTCAACTGCGGAAGCACTGTACCGCTTAAGCCGCAAACCATCGATTTTACTGATTTGCTCTAAAGTCAAACTTTCATATAATTTCAGGATTAACAAATTAATATAACCGAAAAATTTGCACTTTCTTAGATTTAGACTTAAAGTCGATTTTCTTGTAAATTGTATGTTAATTACTTGAGCGCTGTAGAGCTTAGGCCGAAGAACATCAATTTTACTGATTTGCGCTTAAAGCAAACTTTCATTTTATTTTAGGATTAACAATTGTTCGTTAATTACTTGATCGCTGTACCGCTTAAGCCGAAATGTTATTTCAGGATTAACAAATTAATATAACCGAAAAAATTGCACTTTCTTAGGTTTAAAATATAAGTCCATTTTCTTGTAAATTGTATGTCAACTGCGGTAGCACTGTACTGCTTAAGCCGCAAAACATCGATTTTACTGATTTGATCTAAAGTCAAACTTTCATTTAATTTCAGGATTAACAAATTAATATAACCGAAAAAATTGCACTTTCTTAGATTAGACTTAAAGCCGATTTTCTTGTAAATTGTATATCAGTTGCGTGAGCATTGTACTGCTTAAGCCGAAAAACATCAATTTTACTGGTTTGAGCGAAAGTCAAATTTTATTGTTATTTCAGGATTAACAAATTAATATAACCGAAAAATTTGCACTTTCTTAGATTTAGACTTAAAGCCGATTTTCTTGTAAATCGTATGTCAGTTGCGTGAGCACTGTACCGCTTAAGCCGCAAAACATCAATTTTACTGATTTGAGTGAAAGTCAAATTATATTGTTATTGCAGGATTAACAAATTAATATTAACGAAAAAGTTGCACTTTCTTAGGTTTAGACTTAAAGAAGATTTTCTTGTAAATTGTATGTCAATTGCGTGAGCACTGTACCGCTTAAGCCGAAAAACATCAATTTTACTGGTTTGAGCGAAAGTCAAATTATATTGTTATTGCAGATTTGACATATTCATATAACCGAAAGAATTGCACTTTCTTAGGTTTAGACTTAAAGTCGATTTTTTTGTAAATTGTATGTCAATTGCGGTAGCACTGTACTGCTTAAGCCGCAAAACATCGATTTTACTGATTTGATCTAAAGGCAAACTTTCATATAATTTCAGGATTAACAAATTAATATAACCGAAAAAATTGCACTTTCTTAGATTAGACTTAAAGCCGATTTTCTTGTAAATTGTATGTCAGTTGCGTGAGCACTGTACCGCTTAAGCCGAAAAACATGATTTTTACTGATTTGAGCGAAAGTCAAATTATATTGTTATTGCAGGATTAACAAATTAATATTAACGAAAAAGTTGCACTTTCTTAGGTTTAGACTTAAAGTCGATTTTCTTGTAAATTGTATGTCAAATTCGGTAGCACTGTACTGCTTAAGCCGCAAACCATCGATTTTACTGATTTGCTCTAAAGCCAAACTTTCATATTATTTCAGGATTAACAAATTAATATTACCGAAAAATTTGCACTTTCTTAGATTTAGAATTAAAGCCGATTTTCTTGTAAATTGTATGTCAGTTGCGTGGGCACTGTACTGCTTAAGCCGAAAAAGATCAATTTGACTGGTTTGAGCGAAAGTCAAATTATATTGTTATTGCAGAATTGACATATTCATATAACCGAAAAAATTGCACTTTCTTAGTTTCAGACTTAAAGTCGATTTTCTTGTAAACTGTATGCCAATTGCGTGAGCACTGTACTGCTTTAGCCGAAAAACATGAATTTTACTGATTTGAGCGAAAGTTAAATTATATTGTTATTGCAGAATTGACATATTCATATAACCGAAAAACTTGCACTATGTTACTTTCTTAGATTTAGACTTAAAGCCGATTTTCTTGTAAATTGTATGTCAGTTGCGTGAGCACTGTACCGCTTAAGCCGAAAAACATGAATTTTACCGATTTTAGCGAAAGTCAAATTATATTGTTGTTGCAGAATTGATATATTCTTATAACCGAAAAAAATTGCACTTTCTTAGGTTTAGACTTAAAGAAGATTTTCTTGTAAATTGTATGTCAATTGCGTGAGCACTGTACCGCTTAAGCCGAAAAACATGAATTTTACTGATTTGAGCGAAAGTAAAACTATAATGTTATGGCAGGATTAACAAATTAATATAAAGAACAGAAAAGAAAAAATTTAACTTTCTTAGATTTTTACTTAAAGCCGATTTTCCTTGTAAATTGTATGTCAACTGCGGAAGCACTGTACCGCTTAAGCCGCAAACCATCGATTTTACTGATTTGCTCTAAAGTCAAACTTTCATATAATTTCAGGATTAACAAATTAATATAACCGAAAAATTTGCACTTTCTTAGATTTAGACTTAAAGTCGATTTTCTTGTAAATTGTATGTTAATTACTTGAGCGCTGTAGAGCTTAGGCCGAAGAACATCAATTTTACTGATTTGCGCTTAAAGCAAACTTTCATTTTATTTTAGGATTAACAATTGTTCGTTAATTACTTGATCGCTGTACCGCTTAAGCCGAAATGTTATTTCAGGATTAACAAATTAATATAACCGAAAAAATTGCACTTTCTTAGGTTTAAAATATAAGTCCATTTTCTTGTAAATTGTATGTCAACTGCGGTAGCACTGTACTGCTTAAGCCGCAAAACATCGATTTTACTGATTTGATCTAAAGTCAAACTTTCATTTAATTTCAGGATTAACAAATTAATATAACCGAAAAAATTGCACTTTCTTAGATTAGACTTAAAGCCGATTTTCTTGTAAATTGTATATCAGTTGCGTGAGCATTGTACTGCTTAAGCCGAAAAACATCAATTTTACTGGTTTGAGCGAAAGTCAAATTTTATTGTTATTGCAGGATTAACAAATTAATATTACCGAAAAAGTTGCACTTTCTTAGGTTTAGACTCAAAATCGATTTTCTTGTAAATTGTATGTCAATTGCGGTGGCACTGTACTGCTTAAGCCTAAAACCATCGATTTTACTGATTTGCTCTAAAGCCAAACTTTCATATTATTTCAGGATTAACAAATTAATATTACCGAAAAATTTGCACTTTCTTAGATTTAGAATTAAAGCCGATTTTCTTGTAAATTGTATGTCAGTTGCGTGGGCACTGTACTGCTTAAGCCGAAAAAGATCAATTTGACTGGTTTGAGCGAAAGTCAAATTATATTGTTATTGCAGAATTGACATATTCATATAACCGAAAAAATTGCACTTTCTTAGTTTCAGACTTAAAGTCGATTTTCTTGTAAACTGTATGCCAATTGCGTGAGCACTGTACTGCTTTAGCCGAAAAACATGAATTTTACTGATTTGAGCGAAAGTTAAATTATATTGTTATTGCAGAATTGACATATTCATATAACCGAAAAAATTGCACTATGTTACTTTCTTAGATTTAGACTTAAAGCCGATTTTCTTGTAAATTGTATGTCAGTTGCGTGAGCACTGTACCGCTTAAGCCGAAAAACATGAATTTTACTGATTTTAGCGAAAGTCAAAATATGTTGTTGTTGCAGAATTGACATATTCATATAACCGAAAAAATTGCACTAGATCCTAGATTTAGACTTAAAATCGATTTCCTTGTAAATTGTATGTCAGTTGCGTGAGCACTGTACTGCTTAAGCCGAAAAACATCAATTTTACTGCTTTGAGCGAAAGTCAAATTTTGTTGTTATTGCAGGATTAACAAATTAATATTACCGAAAAAGTTGCACTTTCTTAGGTTTAGACTCAAAATCGATTTTCTTGTAAATTGTATGTCAATTGCGGTAGCACTGTACTGCTTAAGCCTAAAACCATCGATTTTACTGATTTGCTCTAAAGTCAAACTTTCATATAATTTCAGGATTAACAAATTAATATAACCGAAAAATTTGCACTTTCTTAGATTTAGACTTAAAGCCGATTTTCTTGTAAATTGTATGTCAGTTGCGTAAAGCACTGTACTGCTTAAGCCGCAAAACATCAATTTTACTGATTTGAGTGAAAGTCAAATAATATTGTTATTGCAGAATTGACATATTCATATAACCGAAAAAATTGCGCTTTCTTAGTTTTAGACTCAAAATCGATTTTCTTGTAAATTGTATGTCAATTGCGGTAGCACTGTACTGATTAAGCCTAAAAGCATCGATTTTACTGATTTGCTCTAAAGTCAAACTTTCATATAATTTCAGGATTAACAAATTAATATAACCGAAAAATTTGCACTTTCTTAGATTTAGACTTAAAGCCGATTTTCTTGTAAATCGTATGTCAGTTGCGTGAGCACTGTACCGCTTAAGCCGCAAAACATCAATTTTACTGATTTGAGTGAAAGTCAAATTATATTGTTATTGCAGGATTAACAAATTAATATTAACGAAAAAGTTGCACTTTCTTAGGTTTAGACTTAAAGAAGATTTTCTTGTAAATTGTATGTCAATTGCGTGAGCACTGTACCGCTTAAGCCGAAAAACATCAATTTTACTGGTTTGAGCGAAAGTCAAATTATATTGTTATTGCAGATTTGACATATTCATATAACCGAAAGAATTGCACTTTCTTAGGTTTAGACTTAAAGTCGATTTTTTTGTAAATTGTATGTCAATTGCGGTAGCACTGTACTGCTTAAGCCGCAAAACATCGATTTTACTGATTTGATCTAAAGTCAAACTTTCATATAATTTCAGGATTAACAAATTAATATAACCGAAAAAATTGCACTTTCTTAGATTAGACTTAAAGCCGATTTTCTTGTAAATTGTATGTCAGTTGCGTGAGCACTGTACCGCTTAAGCCGAAAAACATGATTTTTACTGATTTGAGCGAAAGTCAAATTATATTGTTATTGCAGGATTAACAAATTAATATTAACGAAAAAGTTGCACTTTCTTAGGTTTAGACTTAAAGTCGATTTTCTTGTAAATTGTATGTCAAATTCGGTAGCACTGTACTGCTTAAGCCGCAAACCATCGATTTTACTGATTTGCTCTAAAGCCAAACTTTCATATTATTTCAGGATTAACAAATTAATATTACCGAAAAATTTGCACTTTCTTAGATTTAGAATTAAAGCCGATTTTCTTGTAAATTGTATGTCAGTTGCGTGGGCACTGTACTGCTTAAGCCGAAAAAGATCAATCTGACTGGTTTGAGCGAAAGTCAAATTATATTGTTATTGCAGAATTGACATATTCATATAACCGAAAAAATTGCACTTTCTTAGTTTCAGACTTAAAGTCGATTTTCTTGTAAACTGTATGCCAATTGCGTGAGCACTGTACTGCTTTAGCCGAAAAACATGAATTTTACTGATTTGAGCGAAAGTTAAATTATATTGTTATTGCAGAATTGACATATTCATATAACCGAAAAAATTGCACTATGTTACTTTCTTAGATTTAGACTTAAAGCCGATTTTCTTGTAAATTGTATGTCAGTTGCGTGAGCACTGTACCGCTTAAGCCGAAAAACATGAATTTTACCGATTTTAGCGAAAGTCAAATTATATTGTTGTTGCAGAATTGATATATTCTTATAACCGAAAAAAATTGCACTTTCTTAGGTTTAGACTTAAAGAAGATTTTCTTGTAAATTGTATGTCAATTGCGTGAGCACTGTACCGCTTAAGCCGAAAAACATGAATTTTACTGATTTGAGCGAAAGTAAAACTATAATGTTATGGCAGGATTAACAAATTAATATAAAGAACAGAAAAGAAAAAATTTAACTTTCTTAGATTTTTACTTAAAGCCGATTTTCCTTGTAAATTGTATGTCAACTGCGGAAGCACTGTACCGCTTAAGCCGCAAACCATCGATTTTACTGATTTGCTCTAAAGTCAAACTTTCATATAATTTCAGGATTAACAAATTAATATAACCGAAAAATTTGCACTTTCTTAGATTTAGACTTAAAGTCGATTTTCTTGTAAATTGTATGTTAATTACTTGAGCGCTGTAGAGCTTAGGCCGAAGAACATCAATTTTACTGATTTGCGCTTAAAGCAAACTTTCATTTTATTTTAGGATTAACAATTGTTCGTTAATTACTTGATCGCTGTACCGCTTAAGCCGAAATGTTATTTCAGGATTAACAAATTAATATAACCGAAAAAATTGCACTTTCTTAGGTTTAAAATATAAGTCCATTTTCTTGTAAATTGTATGTCAACTGCGGTAGCACTGTACTGCTTAAGCCGCAAAACATCGATTTTACTGATTTGATCTAAAGTCAAACTTTCATTTAATTTCAGGATTAACAAATTAATATAACCGAAAAAATTGCACTTTCTTAGATTAGACTTAAAGCCGATTTTCTTGTAAATTGTATATCAGTTGCGTGAGCATTGTACTGCTTAAGCCGAAAAACATCAATTTTACTGGTTTGAGCGAAAGTCAAATTTTATTGTTATTTCAGGATTAACAAATTAATATAACCGAAAAATTTGCACTTTCTTAGATTTAGACTTAAAGCCGATTTTCTTGTAAATCGTATGTCAGTTGCGTGAGCACTGTACCGCTTAAGCCGCAAAACATCAATTTTACTGATTTGAGTGAAAGTCAAATTATATTGTTATTGCAGGATTAACAAATTAATATTAACGAAAAAGTTGCACTTTCTTAGGTTTAGACTTAAAGAAGATTTTCTTGTAAATTGTATGTCAATTGCGTGAGCACTGTACCGCTTAAGCCGAAAAACATCAATTTTACTGGTTTGAGCGAAAGTCAAATTATATTGTTATTGCAGATTTGACATATTCATATAACCGAAAGAATTGCACTTTCTTAGGTTTAGACTTAAAGTCGATTTTTTTGTAAATTGTATGTCAATTGCGGTAGCACTGTACTGCTTAAGCCGCAAAACATCGATTTTACTGATTTGATCTAAAGTCAAACTTTCATATAATTTCAGGATTAACAAATTAATATAACCGAAAAAATTGCACTTTCTTAGATTAGACTTAAAGCCGATTTTCTTGTAAATTGTATGTCAGTTGCGTGAGCACTGTACCGCTTAAGCCGAAAAACATGATTTTTACTGATTTGAGCGAAAGTCAAATTATATTGTTATTGCAGGATTAACAAATTAATATTAACGAAAAAGTTGCACTTTCTTAGGTTTAGACTTAAAGTCGATTTTCTTGTAAATTGTATGTCAAATTCGGTAGCACTGTACTGCTTAAGCCGCAAACCATCGATTTTACTGATTTGCTCTAAAGCCAAACTTTCATATTATTTCAGGATTAACAAATTAATATTACCGAAAAATTTGCACTTTCTTAGATTTAGAATTAAAGCCGATTTTCTTGTAAATTGTATGTCAGTTGCGTGGGCACTGTACTGCTTAAGCCGAAAAAGATCAATTTGACTGGTTTGAGCGAAAGTCAAATTATATTGTTATTGCAGAATTGACATATTCATATAACCGAAAAAATTGCACTTTCTTAGTTTCAGACTTAAAGTCGATTTTCTTGTAAACTGTATGCCAATTGCGTGAGCACTGTACTGCTTTAGCCGAAAAACATGAATTTTACTGATTTGAGCGAAAGTTAAATTATATTGTTATTGCAGAATTGACATATTCATATAACCGAAAAAATTGCACTATGTTACTTTCTTAGATTTAGACTTAAAGCCGATTTTCTTGTAAATTGTATGTCAGTTGCGTGAGCACTGTACCGCTTAAGCCGAAAAACATGAATTTTACCGATTTTAGCGAAAGTCAAATTATATTGTTGTTGCAGAATTGATATATTCTTATAACCGAAAAAAATTGCACTTTCTTAGGTTTAGACTTAAAGAAGATTTTCTTGTAAATTGTATGTCAATTGCGTGAGCACTGTACCGCTTAAGCCGAAAAACATGAATTTTACTGATTTGAGCGAAAGTAAAACTATAATGTTATGGCAGGATTAACAAATTAATATAAAGAACAGAAAAGAAAAAATTTAACTTTCTTAGATTTTTACTTAAAGCCGATTTTCCTTGTAAATTGTATGTCAACTGCGGAAGCACTGTACCGCTTAAGCCGCAAACCATCGATTTTACTGATTTGCTCTAAAGTCAAACTTTCATATAATTTCAGGATTAACAAATTAATATAACCGAAAAATTTGCACTTTCTTAGATTTAGACTTAAAGTCGATTTTCTTGTAAATTGTATGTTAATTACTTGAGCGCTGTAGAGCTTAGGCCGAAGAACATCAATTTTACTGATTTGCGCTTAAAGCAAACTTTCATTTTATTTTAGGATTAACAATTGTTCGTTAATTACTTGATCGCTGTACCGCTTAAGCCGAAATGTTATTTCAGGATTAACAAATTAATATAACCGAAAAAATTGCACTTTCTTAGGTTTAAAATATAAGTCCATTTTCTTGTAAATTGTATGTCAACTGCGGTAGCACTGTACTGCTTAAGCCGCAAAACATCGATTTTACTGATTTGATCTAAAGTCAAACTTTCATTTAATTTCAGGATTAACAAATTAATATAACCGAAAAAATTGCACTTTCTTAGATTAGACTTAAAGCCGATTTTCTTGTAAATTGTATATCAGATGCGTGAGCATTGTACTGCTTAAGCCGAAAAACATCAATTTTACTGGTTTGAGCGAAAGTCAAATTTTATTGTTATTGCAGGATTAACAAATTAATATTACCGAAAAAGTTGCACTTTCTTAGGTTTAGACTCAAAATCGATTTTCTTGTAAATTGTATGTCAATTGCGGTGGCACTGTACTGCTTAAGCCTAAAACCATCGATTTTACTGATTTGCTCTAAAGTCAAACTTTCATATTATTTCAGGATTAACAAATTAATATTACCGAAAAATTTGCACTTTCTTAGATTTAGAATTAAAGCCGATTTTCTTGTAAATTGTATGTCAGTTGCGTGGGCACTGTACTGCTTAAGCCGAAAAAGATCAATTTTACTGGTTTGAGCGAAAGTCAAATTATATTGTTATTGCAGAATTGACATATTCATATAACCGAAAAAATTGCACTTTCTTAGGTTTAGACTCAAAATCGATTTTCTTGTAAATTGTATGTCAATTGCGGTGGCACTGTACTGCTTAAGCCTAAAACCATCGATTTTACTGATTTGCTCTAAAGTCAAACTTTCATTTAATTTCAGGATTAACAAATTAATATAACCGAAAAAATTGCACTTTCTTAGATTAGACTTAAAGCCGATTTTCTTGTAAATTGTATGTCAGTTGCGTGGGCACTGTACTGCTTAAGCCGAAAAAGATCAATTTTACTGGTTTGAGCGAAAGTCAAATTATATTGTTATTGCAGAATTGACATATTCATATAACCGAAAAAATTGCACTTTCTTAGGTTTAGACTCAAAATCGATTTTCTTGTAAATTGTATGTCAATTGCGGTGGCACTGTACTGCTTAAGCCTAAAACCATCGATTTTACTGATTTGCTCTAAAGTCAAACTTTCATTTTATTTTAGGATTAACAATTGTTCGTTAATTACTTGATCGCTGTACCGCTTAAGCCGAAATGTTATTGCAGGATTAACAAATTAATATTACCGAAAAAATTTTACTTTCTTAGGTTTAAACTCAAAATCGATTTTCTTGTAAATTGTATGTCAATTGCGGTGGCACTGTACTGCTTAAGCCTAAAACCATCGATTTTACTGATTTGCTCTAAAGTCAAACTTTCATATTATTTCAGGATTAACAAATTAATATTACCGAAAAATTTGCACTTTCTTAGATTTAGAATTAAAGCCGATTTTCTTGTAAATTGTATGTCAGTTGCGTGGGCACTGTACTGCTTAAGCCGAAAAAGATCAATTTTACTGGTTTGAGCGAAAGTCAAATTATATTGTTATTGCAGAATTGACATATTCATATAACCGAAAAAATTGCACTTTCTTAGTTTCAGACTTAAAGTCGATTTTCTTGTAAACTGTATGCCAATTGCGTGAGCACTGTACCGCTTAAGCCGAAAAACATGAATTTTACCGATTTTAGCGAAAGTCAAATTATATTGTTGTTGCAGAATTGATATATTCTTATAACCGAAAAAAATTGCATTTTCTTAGGTTTAGACTTAAAGAAGATTTTCTTGTAAATTGTATGTCAATTGCGTGAGCACTGTACCGCTTAAGCCGAAAAACATGAATTTTACTGATTTGAGCGAAAGTAAAACTATAATGTTATGGCAGGATTAACAAATTAATATAAAGAACAGAAAAGAAAAAATTTAACTTTCTTAGATTTTTACTTAAAGCCGATTTTCCTTGTAAATTGTATGTCAACTGCGGAAGCACTGTACCGCTTAAGCCGCAAACCATCGATTTTACTGATTTGCTCTAAAGTCAAACTTTCATATAATTTCAGGATTAACAAATTAATATAACCGAAAAATTTGCACTTTCTTAGATTTAGACTTAAAGTCGATTTTCTTGTAAATTGTATGTTAATTACTTGAGCGCTGTAGAGCTTAGGCCGAAGAACATCAATTTTACTGATTTGCGCTTAAAGCAAACTTTCATTTTATTTTAGGATTAACAATTGTACGTTAATTACTTGATCGCTGTACCGCTTAAGCCGAAATGTTATTTCAGGATTATTAAATTAATATAACCGAAAAAATTGCACTTTCTTAGGTTTAAAATATAAGTCCATTTTCTTGTAAATTGTATGTCAACTGCGGTAGCACTGTACTGCTTAAGCCTAAAACCATCGATTTTACTGATTTGCTCTAAAGTCAAACTTTCATATAATTTCAGGATTAACAAATTAATATAACCGAAAAATTTGCACTTTCTTAGATTTAGACTTAAAGCCGATTTTCTTGTAAATTGTATGTCAGTTGCGTAAAGCACTGTACTGCTTAAGGCGCAAAACATCAATTTTACTGATTTGAGTGAAAGTCAAATTATATTGTTATTGCAGAATTGACATATTCTTTTAACCGAAAAAATTGCACTTTCTTAGATGTAGACTTAAAGTCGATTTTCTTGTAACTTGTATGTTAATTCCATGAGCACTGTACCGCTTAAGCCGAAAAACATCAATTTTACTGATTTGCGCTAGAGTCAAACTTTCATTTTATTTCAGGATTAACAATTGTATGTTAATTACGTGATCACTGTACCGCTTAAGCCGAAATGTTTTTTCAGGATTAACAAATTAATATAAACGAAAAAATTGCACTTTCTTAGGTTTAAATTTCAAGTCCATTATCTTGTAAATTGTATGTCAGTTGCGTGAGCACTGTACTGCTTAAGCCGAATAACATCAATTTTACTGATTTAAACGAAAGTCAAATTATATTGTTATTGCAGAATTGACATATTCATATAACCGAAAAAATTGCACTAGATCCTTGATTTAGACTTAAAGTCGATTTTCTTGTAAATTGTATGTCAGTTGCGTGAGCACTTTACTGCTTAAGCCGAAAAACATCAATTTTTCTGATTTGCGCGAAGGTAAAATTATATTGCTATTGCAGAATTGACAAATTAATATAAAGAACAGAAAAGAAAAAATTTAACTTTCTTAGATTTAGACTTAAAGCCGATTTTCTTGTAAATTGTATGTCAGTTGCGTAAAGCACTGTACTGCTTAAGCCGCAAAACATCAATTATACTGATTTGAGTGAAAGTCAAATTATATTGTTATTGCAGAATTGACATATTCATATAACCGAAAAAATTGCGCTTTCTTAGTTTTAGACTTAAAGTCGATTTTCTTGTAAATTGTATGTCAATTGCGTGAGCACTGTACCGCATAAGCCAAAAACATGAATTTTACTGATTTTAGCGAAAGTCAAAATATGTTGTTGTTGCAGAATTGACATATTCATATAACCGAAAAAATTGCACTAGATCCTAGATTTAGACTTAAAATCGATTTCCTTGTAAATTGTATGTCAGTTGCGTGAGCACTGTACTGCTTAAGCCGAAAAACATCAATTTTACTGCTTTGAGCGAAAGTCAAATTTTATTGTTATTGCAGGATTAACAAATTAATATTACCGAAAAAGTTGCACTTTCTTAGGTTTAGACTCAAAATCGATTTTCTTGTAAATTGTATGTCAATTGCGGTGGCACTGTACTGCTTAAGCCGAAAAACATGAATTTTACTGACTTGAGCGAAAGTCAAATTATATTGTTATTGCAGGATTAACAAATTAATATTACCGAAAAAATTTTACTTTCTTAGGTTTAGACTCAAAATCGATTTTCTTGTAAATTGTATGTCAATTGCGGTAGCACTGTACTGCTTAAGCCTAAAACCATCGATTTTACTGATTTGCTCTAAAGTCAAACTTTCATATAATTTCAGGATTAACAAATTAATATAACCGAAAAATTTGCACTTTCTTAGATTTAGACTTAAAGCCGATTTTCTTGTAAATTGTATGTCAGTTGCGTAAAGCACTGTACTGCTTAAGCCGCAAAACATCAATTTTACTGATTTGAGTGAAAGTCAAATAATATTGTTATTGCAGAATTGACATATTCATATAACCGAAAAAATTGCGCTTTCTTAGTTTTAGACTCACAATCGATTTTCTTGTAAATTGTATGTCAAATGCGGTAGCACTGTACTGATTAAGCCTAAAAGCATCGATTTTACTGATTTGCTCTAAAGTCAAACTTTCATATAATTTCAGGATTAACAAATTAATATAACCGAAAAATTTGCACTTTCTTAGATTTAGACTTAAAGCCGATTTTCTTGTAAATTGTATGTCAGTTGCGTAAAGCACTGTACTGCTTAAGCCGCAAAACATCAATTTTACTGATTTGAGTGAAAGTCAAATTATATTGTTATTGCAGAATTGACATATTCTTTTAACCGAAAAAATTGCACTTTCTTAGATTTAGACTTAAAGTCGATTTTCTTGTAACTTGTATGTTAATTCCATGAGCACTGTACCGCTTAAGCCGAAAAACATCAATTTTACTGATTTGCGCTAGAGTCAAACTTTCATTTTATTTCAGGATTAACAATTGTATGTTAATTACGTGATCACTGTAACGCTTAAGCCGAAATGTTTTTTCAGGATTAACAAATTAATATAAACGAAAAAATTGCACTTTCTTAGGTTTAAATTTCAAGTCCATTATCTTGTAAATTGTATGTCAGTTGCGTGAGCACTGTACTGCTTAAGCCGAAAAACATCAATTTTACTGATTTGAGCGAAAGTCAAATTATATTGTTATTGCAGAATTGACATATTCATATAACCGAAAAAATTGCACTAGATCCTTGATTTAGACTTAAAGTCGATTTTCTTGTAAATTGTATGTCAGTTGCGTGAGCACTTTACTGCTTAAGCCGAAAAACATCAATTTTTCTGATTTGCGCGAAAGTAAAATTATATTGCTATTGCAGAATTGACAAATTAATATAACCGAAAAAATTGCGATTTCTTAGCTTTAGACTTAAAGTCGATTTTCTTGTAAATTGTATTTCAGTTGCGTGAGCACTGTACCGCATAAGCCGAAAAACATCAATTTTACTGATTTGCGCGAAAGTCAAATTATATTGTTATTGCATGATTAACAAATTAATATTACCGAAAAAGTTGCACTTTCTTAGGTTTAGACTCAAAGTCGATTTTCTTGTAAATTGTATGTTAATCACTTGAGCACTGTACCGCATAAGCCGAAAAACATCAATTTTACTGATTTGCGCGAAAGTAAAATTATAATGTTATTGCAGGATTAACAAATTAATATAACCGAAAAATTGCACTTTCTTTGTTTTAGACTTAAAGCCGATTTTCTTGTAAATTGTATGTCAGTTGCATGAGCACTGTACCGCATAAGCCGAAAAACATCAATTTTACTGATTTGCGCGAAAGTAAAATTATATTGCTATTGCAGAATTGACAAATTAATATAACCGAAAAAATTACACTTTCTTAGTTTAAGACTTAAAGCCGATTTTCTTGTAAATTGTATGTCAGTTGCGTGAGCACTGTACCGCATAAGCCGAAAAACATCAATTTTACTGATTTGCGCGAAAGTAAAATTATATAGCTATTGCAGAATTGACAAATTAATATAACCGAAAAAATTGCACTTTCTTAGGTTTAGACTTAAAGCCGATTTTCTTGTAAATTTTATGTCAGTTGCGTGAGCACTGTACCGCATAAGCCGAAAAACATCAATTTTACTGATTTGCGCGAAAGTAAAATTATAATGTTATTGCAGGATTAACAAATTAATATAACCGAAAAAATTGCACTTTCTTAGTTTTAGACTTAAAGCCGATTTTCTTGTAAATTGTATGTCAGTTGCGTGAGCACTGTACCGCATAAGCCGAAAAACATCAATTTTACTGATTTGCGCGAAAGTAAAATTATATAGCTATTGCAGAATTGACAAATTAATATAACCGAAAAAATTGCACTTTCTTAGTTTTAGACTTAAAGCCGATTTGCTTGTAAATTGTATGTCAGTTGCGTGAGCACTGTACCGCATAAGCCGAAAAACATCAATTTTACTGATTTGCGCGAAAGAAAATTTATAATGTTATTGCAGAATTGACATATTCATATAACCGAAAAAATTGCGCTTTCTTAGTTTTAGACTTAAAGCCGGTTTTCTTGTAAATTTTATGTCAGTTGCGTGAGCACTGTACCGCATAAGCCGAAAAACATCAATTTTACTGATTTGCGCGAAAGTAAAATTATAATGTTATTGCAGGATTAACAAATTAATATAACCGAAAAAATTGCACTTTCTTAGTTTTAGACTTAAAGCCGATTTTCTTGTAAATTGTATGTCAATTGCGTGAGCACTGTACCGCATAAGCCAAAAACATGAATTTTACTGATTTTAGCGAAAGTCAAATTATATTGTTGTTGCAGAATTGACATATTCTTACAACCGAAAAAATTGCACTTTCTTAGATTTAGACTTAAAGTCGATTTTCTTGTAACTTGTATGTTAATTCCATGAGCACTGTACCGCTTAAGCCGAAAAACATCAATTTTACTGATTTGCGCTAGAGTCAAACTTTCATTTTATTTCAGGATTAACAATTGTATGTTAATTTGGTGATCGCTGTACCGCTTAAGCCGAAATGTTTTTTCAGGATTAACAAAATAATATAACTGAAAAAATTGCACGTTCTTAGGTTTAAAATTCAAATCCATTTTCTTGTAAATTGTATGTCAGTTGCATGAGCACTGTACTGCTTAAGCCGAAAAACATCAATTTTACTGATTTGAGCGAAAGTCAAATTATATTGTTATTGCAGAATTGACATATTCATATAACCGAAAAAATTGCACTAGATCCTAGATTTAGACTTAAAGTCGATTTTCTTGTAAATTGTATGTCAGTTGCGTGAGCACTGTACTGCTTAAGCCGAAAAACATCAATTTTACTGATTTGCGCGAAAGTAAAATTATATTGCTATTGCAGAATTGACAAATTAATATAACCGAAAAAATTGCACTTTTTAGGTTTAGACTTAAAGCCGATTTTCTTGTAAATTGTATGTCAGTTGCGTGAGCACTGTACCGCATAAGCCGAAAAACATCAATTTTACTGATTTGAGCGAAAGTAAAACTATAATGTTATGGCAGGATTAACAAATTAATATAAAGAACAGAAAAGAAAAAATTGCACTTTCTTAGATTTAGACTTAAAGTCGATTTTCTTGTAACTTGTATGTTAATTCCATGAGCACTGTACCGCTTAAGCCGAAAAACATCAATTTTACTGATTTGCGCTAGAGTCAAACTTTCATTTTATTTCAGGATTAACAATTGTATGTTAATTTGGTGATCGCTGTACCGCTTAAGCCGAAATGTTTTTTCAGGATTAACAAAATAATATAACTGAAAAAATTGCACGTTCTTAGGTTTAAAATTCAAATCCATTTTCTTGTAAATTGTATGTCAGTTGCGTGAGCACTGTACTGCTTAAGCCGAAAAACATCAATTTTACTGATTTGCGCGAAAGTAAAATTATATTGCTATTGCAGAATTGACAAATTAATATAACCGAAAAAATTGCACTTTTTAGGTTTAGACTTAAAGCCGATTTTCTTGTAAATTGTATGTCAGTTGCGTGAGCACTGTACTGCTTAAGCCGAAAAACATCAATTTTACTGATTTGCGCGAAAGTAAAATTATATTGCTATTGCAGAATTGACAAATTAATATAACCGAAAAAATTGCACTTTTTAGGTTTAGACTTAAAGCCGATTTTCTTGTAAATTGTATGTCAGTTGCGTGAGCACTGTACCGCATAAGCCGAAAAACATCAATTTTACGGATTTGCGCGAAAGTCAAATTATATTGTTATTGCATGATTAACAAATTAATATTACCGAAAAAGTTGCACTTTCTTAGGTTTAGACTCAAAGTCGATTTTCTTGTAAATTGTATGTTAATCACTTGAGCACTGTACCGCATAAGCCGAAAAACATCAATTTTACTGATTTGCGCGAAAGTAAAATTATAATGTTATTGCAGGATTAACAAATTAATATAACCGAAAAAATTGCACTTTCTTTGTTTTAGACTTAAAGCCGATTTTCTTGTAAATTGTATATCAGTTGCATGAGCACTGTACCGCATAAGCCGAAAAACATCAATTTTACTGATTTGCGCGAAAGTAAAATTATATTGCTATTGCAGAATTGACAAATTAATATAACCGAAAAAATTCCACTTTCTTAGTTTAAGACTTAAAGCCGATTTTCTTGTAAATTGTATGTCAGTTGCGTGAGCACTGTACCGCATAAGCCGAAAAACATCAATTTTACTGATTTGCGCGAAAGTAAAATTATATAGCTATTGCAGAATTGAAAAATTAATATAACCGAAAAAATTGCACTTTCTTAGTTTTAGACTTAAAGCCGATTTTCTTGTAAATTGTATGTCAGTTGCGTGAGCACTGTACCGCATAAGCCGAAAAACATCAATTTTACTGATTTGCGCTAAAAGCAAACTTTCATTTTATTTCAGGATTAACAATTGTATGTTAATTATTTGATCGCTGTACCGCTTAAGCCGAAATGTTTTTTCAGGATTAACAAATTAATATAACGGAAAAAATTGCATTTTCTTAGGTTTAAAATTAAAGTCCATTTTCTTGTAAATTGTATGTCAACTGCGGTAGCACTGTACTGGTTAAGCCGCAAAACATCGATTTTACTGATTTGATTTAAAGTCAAACTTTCATATGATTTCAGGATTAACAAATTAATATAACCGAAAAAATTGCACTTTCTTAGATTTAGACTTAAAGCCGATTTTCTTGTAAATTGTATGTCAGTTGCGTGAGCACTGTACTGCTTAAGCCGAAAACCATGAATTTTACTGATTTGAGCGAAAGTTAAATTATATTTTTATTGCATGATTAACAAATTAATATAACCGAAAAAGTTGCATTTTCTTAGGTTTAGACTCAAAGTCGATTTTCTTGTAAATTGTATGTTAAGCACTTGAGCACTGTACCGCATAAGCCGAAAAACATCAATTTTACTGATTTGCGCGAAAGTCAAATTATATTGCTATTGCAGAATTGACAAATTAATATAACCGAAAAAATTACACTTTCTTAGTTTAAGACTTAAAGCCGATTTTCTTGTAAATTGTATGTCAGTTGCGTGAGCACTGTACCGCATAAGCCGAAAAACATCAATTTTACTGATTTGCGCGAAAGTAAAATTATATAGCTATTGCAGAATTGACAAATTAATATAACCGAAAAAATTGCACTTTCTTAGGTTTAGACTTAAAGCCGATTTTCTTGTAAATTTTATGTCAGTTGCGTGAGCACTGTACCGCATAAACCGAAAAACATCAATTTTACTGATTTGCGCGAAAGTAAAATTATAATGTTATTGTAGGATTAACAAATTAATATAACCGAAAAAATTGCACTTTCTTAGTTTTAGACTTAAAGCCGATTTTCTTGTAAATTGTATGTCAGTTGCGTGAGCACTGTACCGCATAAGCCGAAAAACATCAATTTTACTGATTTGCGCGAAAGTAAAATTATATTGCTATTGCAGAATTGACAAATTAATATAACCGAAAAAATTTCACTTTCTTAGGTTTAGACTTAAAGCCGATTTTCTTGTAAATTGTATGTCAGTTGCGTGAGCACTGTACCGCATAAGCCGAAAAAAATCAATTTTACTGATTTGCGCTAGAGTCAAACTTTCATTTTATTTCAGGATTAACAATTGTATGTTAATTACGTGATCGCTGTACCGCTTAAGCCCAAATGTTTTTTCAGGATTAACAAATTAATATAACCGAAAAAATTGCACTTTCTTAGGTTTAAAATTCAAGTCCATTTTCTTGTAAATTGTATGTCAGTTGCGTGAGCACTGTACTGCTTAAGCCGAAAAACATCAATTTTACTGATTTGAGCGAAAGTCAAATTATATTGTTATTGCAGAATTGACATATTCATATAACCGAAAAAATTGCACTAGATCCTAAATTTAGACTTAAAGTCGATTTTCTTGTAAATTGTATGTCAGTTGCGTGAGCACTGTACTGCTTAAGCCGAAAAACATAAATTTTACTGATTTGCGCGAAAGTAAAATTATAATGTTATTGCAGGATTAACAAATTAATATTACCGAAAAAATTGCACTTTCTTAGCTTTAGACTTAAAGTCGATTTTCTTGTAAATTGTATTTCAGTTGCGTGAGCACTGTACCGCATAAGCCGAAAAACATCAATTTTACTGATTTGCGCGAAAGTAAAATTATATTGTTATTGCATGATTAACAAATTAATATTACCGAAAAAGTGGCACTTTCTTAGGTTTAGACTCAAAGTCGATTTTCTTGTAAATTGTATGTTAATCACTTGAGCACTGTACCGCATAAGCCGAAAAACATCAATTTTACTGATTTGCGCGAAAGTAAAATTATAATGTTATTGCAGGATTAACAAATTAATATTACCGAAAAAATTGCACTTTCTTAGCTTTAGACTTAAAGTCGATTTTCTTGTAAATTGTATTTCAGTTGCGTGAGCACTGTACCGCATAAGTCGAAAAACATCAATTTTACTGATTTGCGCGAAAGTAAAATTATATTGCTATTGCAGAATTGACAAATTAATATAACCGAAAAAATTACACTTTCTTAGTTTAAGACTTAAAGCCGATTTTCTTGTAAATTGTATGTCAGTTGCGTGAGCACTGTACCGCATAAGCCGAAAAACATCAATTTTACTGATTTGCGCGAAAGCAAAATTATATAGCTATTGCATCAATTTTACTGATTTGCGCTAGAATCAAAATTTCATTTTATTTCAGGATTAACAATTGTATGTTAATTACGTGATCGCTGTACCGCTTAAGCCGAAATGTTTTTTCAGGATTAACAAATTAATATAACCGAAAAAATTGCACTTTCATAGGTTTAAAATTCAATTTTTTCTTGTAAATTGTATGTCAGTTGCGTGAGCACTGTACTGCTTAAGCCGAAAAACATCAATTTTACTGATTTGAGCGAAAGTCAAATTATATTGTTATTGCATAATTGACATATTCATATAACCGAAAAAATTGCACTAGATCCTAGATTTAGACTTAAAGTCGATTTTCTTGTAAATTGTATGTCAGTTGCGTGAGCACTGTACTGCTTAAGCCGAAAAACATCAATTTTACTGATTTGCGCGAAAGTAAAATTATATAGCTATTGCAGAATTGACAAATTAATATAACCGAAAAAATTGCACTTTCTTAGGTTTAGACTTAAAGCCGATTTTCTTGTAAATTTTATGTCAGTTGCGTGAGCACTGTACCGCATAAGCCGAAAAACATCAATTTTACTGATTTGCGCGAAAGTAAAATTATAATGTTATTGCAGGATTAACAAATTAATATAACCGAAAAAATTGCACTTTCTTAGTTTTAGACTTAAAGCCGATTTTCTTGTAAATTGTATGTCAGTTGCGTGAGCACTGTACCGCATAAGCCGAAAAACATCAATTTTACTGATTTGCGCGAAAGGAAAATTATAATGTTATTGCAGGATTAACAAATTAATATAACCGAAAAAATTGCACTTTCTTAGTTTTAGACTTAAAGCCGATTTTCTTGTAAATTGTATGTCAGTTGCGTGAGCACTGTACCGCATAAGCCGAAAAACATCAATTTTACTGATTTGCGCGAAAGTAAAATTATAATGTTATTGCAGGATTAACAAATTAATATAACCGAAAAAATTGCACTTTCTTAGGTTTAGACTTAAAGCCGATTTTCTTGTAAATTTTATGTCAGTTGCGTGAGCACTGTACCGCATAAGCCGAAAAACATCAATTTTACTGATTTGCGCGAAAGTAAAATTATATAGCTATTGCAGAATTGACAAATTAATATAACCGAAAAAATTGCACTTTCTTAGGTTTAGACTTAAAGCCGATTTTCTTGTAAATTTTATGTCAGTTGCGTGAGCACTGTACCGCATAAGCCGAAAAACATCAATTTTACTGATTTGCGCGAAAGTAAAATTATAATGTTATTGCAGGATTAACAAATTAATATAACCGAAAAAATTGCACTTTCTTAGTTTTAGACTTAAAGCCGATTTTCTTGTAAATTGTATGTCAGTTGCGTGAGCACTGTACCGCATAAGCCGAAAAACATCAATTTTACTGATTTGCGCGAAAGTAAAATTATATTGCTATTGCAGAATTGACAAATTAATATAACCGAAAAAATTGCACTTTCTTAGTTTTAGACTTAAAGCCGATTTGCTTGTAAATTGTATGTCAGTTGCGTGAGCACTGTACCGCATAAGCCGAAAAACATCAATTTTACTGATTTGCGCGAAAGAAAATTTATAATGTTATTGCAGAATTGACATATTCATATAACCGAAAAAATTGCGCTTTCTTAGTTTTAGACTTAAAGCCGATTTTCTTGTAAATTTTATGTCAGTTGCGTGAGCACTGTACCGCATAAGCCGAAAAACATCAATTTTACTGATTTGCGCGAAAGTAAAATTATATAGCTATTGCAGAATTGACAAATTAATATAACCGAAAAAATTGCACTTTCTTAGGTTTAGACTTAAAGCCGATTTTCTTGTAAATTTTATGTCAGTTGCGTGAGCACTGTACCGCATAAGCCGAAAAACATCAATTTTACTGATTTGCGCGAAAGTAAAATTATAATGTTATTGCAGGATTAACAAATTAATATAACCGAAAAAATTGCACTTTCTTAGTTTTAGTCTTAAAGCCGATTTTCTTGTAAATTGTATGTCAGTTGCGTGAGCACTGTACCGCATAAGCCGAAAAACATCAATTTTACTGATTTGCGCGAAAGTAAAATTATAATGTTATTGCAGGATTAACAAATTAATATAACCGAAAAAATTGCACTTTCTTAGGTTTAGACTTAAAGCCGATTTTCTTGTAAATTTTATGTCAGTTGCGTGAGCACTGTACCGCATAAGCCGAAAAACATCAATTTTACTGATTTGCGCGAAAGTAAAATTATATAGCTATTGCAGAATTGACAAATTAATATAACCGAAAAAATTGCACTTTCTTAGGTTTAGACTTAAAGCCGATTTTCTTGTAAATTTTATGTCAGTTGCGTGAGCACTGTACCGCATAAGCCGAAAAACATCAATTTTACTGATTTGCGCGAAAGTAAAATTATAATGTTATTGCAGGATTAACAAATTAATATAACCGAAAAAATTGCACTTTCTTAGTTTTAGACTTAAAGCCGATTTTCTTGTAAATTGTATGTCAGTTGCGTGAGCACTGTACCGCATAAGCCGAAAAACATCAATTTTACTGATTTGCGCGAAAGTAAAATTATATTGCTATTGCAGAATTGACAAATTAATATAACCGAAAAAATTGCACTTTCTTAGTTTTAGACTTAAAGCCGATTTGCTTGTAAATTGTATGTCAGTTGCGTGAGCACTGTACCGCATAAGCCGAAAAACATCAATTTTACTGATTTGCGCGAAAGAAAATTTATAATGTTATTGCAGAATTGACATATTCATATAACCGAAAAAATTGCGCTTTCTTAGTTTTAGACTTAAAGCCGATTTTCTTGTAAATTTTATGTCAGTTGCGTGAGCACTGTACCGCATAAGCCGAAAAACATCAATTTTACTGATTTGCGCGAAAGTAAAATTATATAGCTATTGCAGAATTGACAAATTAATATAACCGAAAAAATTGCACTTTCTTAGGTTTAGACTTAAAGCCGATTTTCTTGTAAATTTTATGTCAGTTGCGTGAGCACTGTACCGCATAAGCCGAAAAACATCAATTTTACTGATTTGCGCGAAAGTAAAATTATAATGTTATTGCAGGATTAACAAATTAATATAACCGAAAAAATTGCACTTTCTTAGTTTTAGTCTTAAAGCCGATTTTCTTGTAAATTGTATGTCAGTTGCGTGAGCACTGTACCGCATAAGCCGAAAAACATCAATTTTACTGATTTGCGCGAAAGAAAATTTATAATGTTATTGCAGAATTGACATATTCATATAACCGAAAAAATTGCGCTTTCTTAGTTTTAGACTTAAAGTCGATTTTCTTGTAAATTGTATGTCAATTGCGTGAGCACTGTACCGCATAAGCCAAAAACAAGAATTTTACTGATTTTAGCGAAAGTCAAATTATATTGTTGTTGCAGAATTGACATATTCTTATAACCGAAAAAATTGCACTTTCTTAGATTTAGACTTAAAGTCGATTTTCTTGTAAATTGTATGTTAATTCCATGAGCACTGTACCGCTTAAGCCGAAAAACATCAATTTTACTGATTTGCGCTAGAGTCAAACTTTCATTTTATTTCAGGATTAACAATTGTATGTTAATTTGGTGATCGCTGTACCGCTTAAGCCGAAATGTTTTTTCAGGATTAACAAAATAATATAACTGAAAAAATTGCACGTTCTTAGGTTTAAAATTCAAGTCCATTTTCTTGTAAATTGTATGTCAGTTGCATGAGCACTGTACCGCATAAGCCGAAAAACATCAATTTTACTGATTTGCGCGAAAGTAAAATTATATAGCTATTGCAGAATTGACAAATTAATATAACCGAAAAAATTGCACTTTCTTAGGTTTAGACTTAAAGCCGATTTTCTTGTAAATTTTATGTCAGTTGCGTGAGCACTGTACCGCATAAGCCGAAAAACATCAATTTTACTGATTTGCGCGAAAGTAAAATTATATAGCTATTGCAGAATTGACAAATTAATATAACCGAAAAAATTGCACTTTCTTAGGTTTAGACTTAAAGCCGATTTTCTTGTAAATTTTATGTCAGTTGCGTGAGCACTGTACCGCATAAGCCGAAAAACATCAATTTTACTGATTTGCGCGAAAGTAAAATTATAATGTTATTGCAGGATTAACAAATTAATATAACCGAAAAAATTGCACTTTCTTAGTTTTAGACTTAAAGCCGATTTTCTTGTAAATTGTATGTCAGTTGCGTGAGCACTGTACCGCATAAGCCGAAAAACATCAATTTTACTGATTTGCGCGAAAGTAAAATTATATTGCTATTGCAGAATTGACAAATTAATATAACCGAAAAAATTGCACTTTCTTAGTTTTAGACTTAAAGCCGATTTGCTTGTAAATTGTATGTCAGTTGCGTGAGCACTGTACCGCATAAGCCGAAAAACATCAATTTTACTGATTTGCGCGAAAGTAAAATTATATAGCTATTGCAGAATTGACAAATTAATATAACCGAAAAAATTGCACTTTCTTAGGTTTAGACTTAAAGCCGATTTTCTTGTAAATTTTATGTCAGTTGCGTGAGCACTGTACTGCTTAAGCCGAAAAACATCAATTTTACTGATTTGCGCGAAAGTAAAATTATATTGCTATTGCAGAATTGACAAATTAATATAACCGAAAAAATTGCACTTTCTTAGGTTTAGACTTAAAGCCGATTTTCTTGTAAATTGTATGTCAGTTGCGTGAGCACTGTACCGCTTAAGCCGAAAAACATCAATTTTACGGATTTGCGCGAAAGTCAAATTATATTGTTATTGCATGATTAACAAATTAATATTACCGAAAAAGTTGCACTTTCTTAGGTTTAGACTCAAAGTCGATTTTCTTGTAAATTGTATGTTAATCACTTGAGCACTGTACCGCATAAGCCGAAAAACATCAATTTTACTGATTTGCGCGAAAGTAAAATTATAATGTTATTGCAGGATTAACAAATTAATATAACCGAAAAAATTGCACTTTCTTTGTTTTAGACTTAAAGCCGATTTTCTTGTAAATTGTATATCAGTTGCATGAGCACTGTACCGCATAAGCCGAAAAACATCAATTTTACTGATTTGCGCGAAAGTAAAATTATATTGCTATTGCAGAATTGACAAATTAATATAACCGAAAAAATTCCACTTTCTTAGTTTAAGACTTAAAGCCGATTTTCTTGTAAATTGTATGTCAGTTGCGTGAGCACTGTACCGCATAAGCCGAAAAACATCAATTTTACTGATTTGCGCGAAAGTAAAATTATATAGCTATTGCAGAATTGAAAAATTAATATAACCGAAAAAATTGCACTTTCTTAGTTTTAGACTTAAAGCCGATTTTCTTGTAAATTGTATGTCAGTTGCGTTAGCACTGTACCGCATAAGCCGAAAAACATCAATTTTACTGATTTGCGCTAAAAGCATACTTTCATTTTATTTCAGGATTAACAATTGTATGTTAATTATTTGATCGCTGTACCGCTTAAGCCGAAATGTTTTTTCAGGATTAACAAATTAATATAACGGAAAAAATTGCATTTTCTTAGGTTTAAAATTAAAGTACATTTTCTTGTAAATTGTATGTCAACTGCGGTAGCGCTGTACTGGTTAAGCCGCAAAACATCGATTTTACTGATTTGATTTAAAGTCAAACTTTCATATGATTTCAGGATTAACAAATTAATATAACCGAAAAAATTGCACTTTCTTAGATTTAGACTTAAAGCCGATTTTCTTGTAAATTGTATGTCAGTTGCGTGAGCACTGTACCGCTTAAGCCGAAAAACATCAATTTTACGGATTTGCGCGAAAGTCAAATTATAATGTTATTGCAGGATTAACAAATTAATATTACCGAAAAAATTGCACTTTCTTAGTTTTAGACTTAAAGCCGATTTTCTTGTAAATTGTATGTCAGTTGCGTGAGCACTGTACCGCATAAGCCGAAAAACATCAATTTTACTGATTTGCGCGAAAGTAAAATTATATAGCTATTGCAGAATTGAAAAATTAATATAACCGAAAAAATTGCACTTTCTTAGTTTTAGACTTAAAGCCGATTTTCTTGTAAATTGTATGTCAGTTGCGTGAGCACTGTACCGCTTAAGCCGAAAAACATCAATTTTACGGATTTGCGCGAAAGTCAAATTATAATGTTATTGCAGGATTAACAAATTAATATTACCGAAAAAATTGCACTTTCTTAGTTTTAGACTTAAAGCCGATTTTCTTGTAAATTGTATGTCAGTTGCGTGAGCACTGTACCGCATAAGCCGAAAAACATCAATTTTACTGATTTGCGCGAAAGGAAAATTATAATGTTATTGCAGGATTAACAAATTAATATAACCGAAAAAATTGCACTTTCTTAGTTTTAGACTTAAAGCCGATTTTCTTGTAAATTGTATGTCAGTTGCGTGAGCACTGTACCGCATAAGCCGAAAAACATCAATTTTACTGATTTGCGCGAAAGTAAAATTATAATGTTATTGCAGGATTAACAAATTAATATAACCGAAAAAATTGCACTTTCTTAGTTTTAGACTTAAAGCCGATTTTCTTGTAAATTGTATGTCAGTTGCGTGAGCACTGTACCGCATAAGCCGAAAAACATCAATTTTACTGATTTGCGCGAAAGGAAAATTATAATGTTATTGCAGGATTAACAAATTAATATAACCGAAAAAATTGCACTTTCTTAGTTTTAGACTTAAAGCCGATTTTCTTGTAAATTGTATGTCAGTTGCGTGAGCACTGTACCGCTTAAGCCGAAAAATATGAATTTTACTGATTTGAGCGAAAGTCAAATTATGTTGTTATTGCAGGATTAACAAATTAGTATTACCGCAAAAGTCGCACTTTCTTAGTTTTAGACTTAAAGCCGATTTTCTTGTAAATTGTATGTCAGTTGCGTGAGCACTGTACCGCTTAAGCCGAAAAACATCAATTTTACGGATTTGCGCGAAAGTCAAATTATAATGTTATTGCAGGATTAACAAATTAATATAACCGAAAAAATTGCACTTTCTTAGTTTTAGACTTAAAGCCGATTTTCTTGTAAATTGTATGTCAGTTGCGTGAGCACTGTACCGCATAAGCCGAAAAACATCAATTTTACTGATTTGCGCGAAAGTAAAATTATAATGTTATTGCAGGATTAACAAATTAATATAACCGAAAAAATTGCACTTTCTTAGTTTTAGACTTAAAGCCGATTTTCTTGTAAATTGTATGTCAGTTGCGTGAGCACTGTACCGCATAAGCCGAATAACATGAATTTTACTGATTTGAGCGAAAGTCAAATTATATTGCTTTTGCAGGATTAACAAATTAATATTACCGAAAAAGTTGCACTTTCTTAGGTTTAGACTCAAAGTCGATTTTCTTGTAAATTGTATGTCAATTGCGGCAGCACTGTACTGCTTAAGCCGAAAAACATTAATATTACTGATTTGCGCGAAAGTAAAATTATATTGCTTTTGCAGGATTAACAAATTAATATTACCGAAAAAGTTGCATTTTCTTAGGTTTAAAATTAAAGTCCATTTTCTTGTAAATTGTATGTCAACTGCGGTAGCACTGTACTGGTTAAGCCGCAAAACATCGATTTTACTGATTTGATTTAAAGTCAAACTTTCATATGATTTCAGGATTAACAAATTAATATAACCGAAAAAATTGCACTTTCTTAGATTTAGACTTAAAGCCGATTTTCTTGTAAATTGTATGTCAGTTGCGTGAGCACTGTACTGCTTAAGCCGAAAAACATAAATTTTACTGATTTGCGCGAAAGTAAAATTATAATGTTATTGCAGGATTAACAAATTAATATTACCGAAAAAATTGCACTTTCTTAGCTTTAGACTTAAAGTCGATTTTCTTGTAAATTGTATTTCAGTTGCGTGAGCACTGTACCGCATAAGCCGAAAAACATCAATTTTACTGATTTGCGCGAAAGTAAAATTATATTGTTATTGCATGATTAACAAATTAATATTACCGAAAAAGTGGCACTTTCTTAGGTTTAGACTCAAAGTCGATTTTCTTGTAAATTGTATGTTAATCACTTGAGCACTGTACCGAATAAGCCGAAAAACATCAATTTTACTGATTTGCGCGAAAGTAAAATTATAATGTTATTGCAGGATTAACAAATTAATATTACCGAAAAAATTGCACTTTCTTAGCTTTAGACTTAAAGTCGATTTTCTTGTAAATTGTATTTCAGTTGCGTGAGCACTGTACCGCATAAGTCGAAAAACATCAATTTTACTGATTTGCGCGAAAGTAAAATTATATTGCTATTGCAGAATTGACAAATTAATATAACCGAAAAAATTACACTTTCTTAGTTTAAGACTTAAAGCCGATTTTCTTGTAAATTGTATGTCAGTTGCGTGAGCACTGTACCGCATAAGCCGAAAAACATCAATTTTACTGATTTGCGCGAAAGTAAAATTATATAGCTATTGCATCAATTTTACTGATTTGCGCTAGAATCAAAATTTAATTTTATTTCAGGATTAACAATTGTATGTTAATTACGTGATCGCTGTACCGCTTAAGCCGAAATGTTTTTTCAGGATTAACAAATTAATATAACCGAAAAAATTGCACTTTCATAGGTTTAGACTTAAAGCCGATTTTCTTGTAAATTGTATGTCAGTTGCGTGAGCACTGTACTGCTTAAGCCGAAAAACATCAATTTTACTGATTTGAGCGAAAGTCAAATTATATTGTTATTGCATAATTGACATATTCATATAACCGAAAAAATTGCACTAGATCCTAGATTTAGACTTAAAGTCGATTTTCTTGTAAATTGTATGTCAGTTGCGTGAGCACTGTACTGCTTAAGCCGAAAAACATCAATTTTACTGATTTGCGCGAAAGTAAAATTATATAGCTATTGCAGAATTGACAAATTAATATAACCGAAAAAATTGCACTTTCTTAGGTTTAGACTTAAAGCCGATTTTCTTGTAAATTTTATGTCAGTTGCGTGAGCACTGTACCGCATAAGCCGAAAAACATCAATTTTACTGATTTGGGCGAAAGTAAAATTATAATGTTATTGCAGGATTAACAAATTAATATAACCCAAAAAATTGCACTTTCTTAGTTTTAGACTTAAAGCCGATTTTCTTGTAAATTGTATGTCAGTTGCGTGAGCACTGTACCGCATAAGCCGAAAAACATCAATTTTACTGATTTGCGCGAAAGGAAAATTATAATGTTATTGCAGGATTAACAAATTAATATAACCGAAAAAATTGCACTTTCTTAGTTTTAGACTTAAAGCCGATTTTCTTGTAAATTGTATGTCAGTTGCGTGAGCACTGTACCGCATAAGCCGAAAAACATCAATTTTACTGATTTGCGCGAAAGTAAAATTATAATGTTATTGCAGGATTAACAAATTAATATAACCGAAAAAATTGCACTTTCTTAGGTTTAGACTTAAAGCCGATTTTCTTGTAAATTTTATGTCAGTTGCGTGAGCACTGTACCGCATAAGCCGAAAAACATCAATTTTACTGATTTGCGCGAAAGTAAAATTATATAGCTATTGCAGAATTGACAAATTAATATAACCGAAAAAATTGCACTTTCTTAGGTTTAGACTTAAAGCCGATTTTCTTGTAAATTTTATGTCAGTTGCGTGAGCACTGTACCGCATAAGCCGAAAAACATCAATTTTACTGATTTGCGCGAAAGTAAAATTATAATGTTATTGCAGGATTAACAAATTAATATAACCGAAAAAATTGCACTTTCTTAGTTTTAGACTTAAAGCCGATTTTCTTGTAAATTGTATGTCAGTTGCGTGAGCACTGTACCGCATAAGCCGAAAAACATCAATTTTACTGATTTGCGCGAAAGTAAAATTATATTGCTATTGCAGAATTGACAAATTAATATAACCGAAAAAATTGCACTTTCTTAGTTTTAGACTTAAAGTCGATTTTCTTGTAAATTGTATGTCAGTTGCGTGAGCACTGTACTGCTTAAGCCGAAAAACATCAATTTTACTGATTTGCGCGAAAGTAAAATTATACTGCTATTGCAGAATTGACAAATTAATATAACCGAAAAAATTGCACTTTCTTAGGTCTAGACTTAAAGCCGATTTTCTTGTAAATTGTATGTCAGTTGCGTGAGCACTGTACCGCTTAAGCCGAAAAACATCAATTTTACGGATTTGCGCGAAAGTCAAATTATATTGTTATTGCATGATTAACAAATTAATATTACCGAAAAAGTTGCACTTTCTTAGGTTTAGACTCAAAGTCGATTTTCTTGTAAATTGTATGTTAATCACTTGAGCACTGTACCGCATAAGCCGAAAAACATCAATTTTACTGATTTGCGCGAAAGTAAAATTATAATGTTATTGCAGGATTAACAAATTAATATAACCGAAAAAATTGCACTTTCTTTGTTTTAGACTTAAAGCCGATTTTCTTGTAAATTGTATATCAGTTGCATGAGCACTGTACCGCATAAGCCGAAAAACATCAATTTTACTGATTTGCGCGAAAGTAAAATTATATTGCTATTGCAGAATTGACAAATTAATATAACCGAAAAAATTCCACTTTCTTAGTTTAAGACATAAAGCCGATTTTCTTGTAAATTGTATGTCAGTTGCGTGAGCACTGTACCGCATAAGCCGAAAAACATCAATTTTACTGATTTGCGCTAAAAGCATACTTTCATTTTATTTCAGGATTAACAATTGTATGTTAATTATATGATCGCTGTACCGCTTAAGCCGAAATGTTTTTTCAGGATTAACAAATTAATATAACGGAAAAAATTGCATTTTCTTAGGTTTAAAATTAAAGTCCATTTTCTTGTAAATTGTATGTCAACTGCGGTAGCACTGTACTGGTTAAGCCGCAAAACATCGATTTTACTGATTTGATTTAAAGTCAAACTTTCATATGATTTCAGGATTAACAAATTAATATAACCGAAAAAATTGCACTTTCTTAGATTTAGACTTAAAGCCGATTTTCTTGTAAATTGTATGTCAGTTGCGTGAGCACTGTACTGCTTAAGCCGAAAACCATGAATTTTACTGATTTGAGCGAAAGTTAAATTATATTTTTATTGCATGATTAACAAATTAATATAACCGAAAAAGTTGCATTTTCTTATGTTTAGACTCAAAGTCGATTTTCTTGTAAATTGTATGTTAAGCACTTGAGCACTGTACCGCATAAGCCGAAAAACATCAATTTTACTGATTTGCGCGAAAGTCAAATTATATTGCTATTGCAGAATTGACAAATTAATATAACCGAAAAAATTACACTTTCTTAGTTTAAGACTTAAAGCCGATTTTCTTGTAAATTGTATGTCAGTTGCGTGAGCACTGTACCGCATAAGCCGAAAAACATCAATTTTACTGATTTGCGCGAAAGTAAAATTATATAGCTATTGCAGAATTGACAAATTAATATAACCGAAAAAATTGCACTTTCTTAGGTTTAGACTTAAAGCCGATTTTCTTGTAAATTTTATGTCAGTTGCGTGAGCACTGTACCGCATAAGCCGAAAAACATCAATTTTACTGATTTGCGCGAAAGTAAAATTATAATGTTATTGTAAGATTAACAAATTAATATAACCGAAAAAATTGCACTTTCTTAGTTTTAGACTTAAAGCCGATTTTCTTGTAAATTGTATGTCAGTTGCGTGAGCACTGTACCGCATAAGCCGAAAAACATCAATTTTACTGATTTGCGCGAAAGTAAAATTATATTGCTATTGCAGAATTGACAAATTAATATAACCGAAAAAATTTCACTTTCTTAGGTTTAGACTTAAAGCCGATTTTCTTGTAAATTGTATGTCAGTTGCGTGCGCACTGTACCGCATAAGCCGAAAAACATCAATTTTACTGATTTGCGCTAGAGTCAAACTTTCATTTTATTTCAGGATTAACAATTGTATGTTAATTACGTGATCGCTGTACCGCTTAAGCCCAAATGTTTTTTCAGGATTAACAAATTAATATAACCGAAAAAATTGCACTTTCTTAGGTTTAAAATTCAAGTCCATTTTCTTGTAAATTGTATGTCAGTTGCGTGAGCACTGTACTGCTTAAGCCGAAAAACATCAATTTTACTGATTTGAGCGAAAGTCAAATTATATTGTTATTGCAGAATTGACATATTCATATAACCGAAAAAATTGCACTAGATCCTAGATTTAGACTTAAAGTCGATTTTCTTGTAAATTGTATGTCAGTTGCGTGAGCACTGTACTGCTTAAGCCGAAAAACATAAATTTTACTGATTTGCGCGAAAGTAAAATTATAATGTTATTGCAGGATTAACAAATTAATATTACCGAAAAAATTGCACTTTCTTAGCTTTAGACTTAAAGTCGATTTTCTTGTAAATTGTATTTCAGTTGCGTGAGCACTGTACCGCATAAGCCGAAAAACATCAATTTTACTGATTTGCGCGAAAGTAAAATTATATTGTTATTGCATGATTAACAAATTAATATTACCGAAAAAGTGGCACTTTCTTAGGTTTAGACTCAAAGTCGATTTTCTTGTAAATTGTATGTTAATCACTTGAGCACTGTACCGCATAAGCCGAAAAACATCAATTTTACTGATTTGCGCGAAAGTAAAATTATAATGTTATTGCAGGATTAACAAATTAATATTACCGAAAAAATTGCACTTTCTTAGCTTTAGACTTAAAGTCGATTTTCTTGTAAATTGTATTTCAGTTGCGTGAGCACTGTACCGCATAAGTCGAAAAACATCAATTTTACTGATTTGCGCGAAAGTAAAATTATATTGCTATTGCAGAATTGACAAATTAATATAACCGAAAAAATTACACTTTCTTAGTTTAAGACTTAAAGCCGATTTTCTTGTAAATTGTATGTCAGTTGCGTGAGCACTGTACCGCATAAGCCGAAAAACATCAATTTTACTGATTTGCGCGAAAGTAAAATTATATAGCTATTGCATCAATTTTACTGATTTGCGCTAGAATCAAAATTTCATTTTATTTCAGGATTAACAATTGTATGTTAATTACGTGATCGCTGTACCGCTTAAGCCGAAATGTTTTTTCAGGATTAACAAATTAATATAACCGAAAAAATTGCACTTTCATAGGTTTAAAATTCAAGTCCATTTTCTTGTAAATTGTATGTCAATTGCGTGAGCACTGTACTGCTTAAACTGAAAAACATGAATTTTACTGATTTGAGCGAAAGTCAAATTATATTGTTATTGCAGAATTGACATATTCATATAACCGAAAAAATTGCACTAGATCCTAGATTTAGACTTAAAGTCGATTTTCTTGTAAATTGTATGTCAGTTGCGTGAGCACTGTACTGCTTAAGCCGAAAAACATCAATTTTACTGATTTGCGTGAAAGTAAAATTATATTGTTATTGCATGATTAACAAATTAATATTACCGAATAAGTGGCACTTTCTTAGGTTTAGACTCAAAGTCGATTTTCTTGTAAATTGTATGTTAATCACTTGAGCACTGTACCGCATAAGCCGAAAAACATCAATTTTACTGATTTGCGCGAAAGTAAAATTATAATGTTATTGCAGGATTAACAAATTAATATTACCGAAAAAATTGCACTTTCTTAGCTTTAGACTTAAAGTCGATTTTCTTGTAAATTGTATTTCAGTTGCGTGAGCACTGTACCGCATAAGTCGAAAAACATCAATTTTACTGATTTGCGCGAAAGTAAAATTATATTGCTATTGCAGAATTGACAAATTAATATAACCGAAAAAATTACACTTTCTTAGTTTAAGACTTAAAGCCGATTTTCTTGTAAATTGTATGTCAGTTGCGTGAGCACTGTACCGCATAAGCCGAAAAACATCAATTTTACTGATTTGCGCGAAAGTAAAATTATAATGTTATTGCGGGTTTAACAAATTAATATAACCGAAAAAATTGCACTTTCTTAGTTTTAGACTTAAAGCCGATTTTCTTGTAAATTGTATGTCAGTTGCGTGAGCACTGTAACGCATAAGCCGAAAAACATCAATTTTACTGATTTGCGTGAAAGTAAAATTATATTGCTATTGCAGAATTGACATATTCATATAACCGAAAAAATTGCACTTTCTTAGGTTTAGACTTAAAGCCGATTTTCTTGTAAATTGTATGTCAGTTGCGTGAGCACTGTACCGCTTAAGCCGAAAAACATGAATTTTACTGATTTGAGCGAAAGTCAAATTATATTGTTATTGCAGGATTAACAAATTAATATTACCGAAAAAGTTGCACCTTCTTAGGTTTAGACTCAAAGTCGATTTTCTTGTAAATTGTATGTTAATCCCTTGAGCCCTGTACCGCATAAGCCGAAAAACATAATTTTACTGATTTGCGCGAAAGTAAAATTATAATGTTATTGCAGGATTAACAAATTAATATAACCGAAAAAAATGCACTTTCTTAGTTTTAGACTTAAAACCGATTTTCTTGTAAATTGTATGTCAGTTGCGTGAGCACTGTACCGCAAAAGCCGAAAAACATCAATTTTACTGATTTGCGCGAAAGTAAAATTATAATGTTATTGCAGGATTAACAAATTAATATAACCGAAAAAATTGCACTATCTTAGTTTTAGACTTAAATTCGATTTTCTTGTAAATTGAATGTTAATTACTTGAGCGCTGTACCGCTTAGGCCGAAAAACATAAATTTTACTGATTTTCTTAGATTTAGACTTAAATTGTATGTCAGTTGCGTGAGCACTGTACCGCATAAGTCGAAAAACATCAATTTTACTGATTTGCGCGAAAGTAAAATTATATTGCTATTGCAGAATTGACAAATTAATATAACCGAAAAAATTACACTTTCTTAGTTTAAGACTTAAAGCCGATTTTCTTGTAAATTGTATGTCAGTTGCGTGAGCACTGTACCGCATAAGCCGAAAAACATCAATTTTACTGATTTGCGCGAAAGTAAAATTATATTGCTATTGCAGAATTGACAAATTAATATAACCGAAAAAATTACACTTTCTTAGTTTAAGACTTAAAGCCGATTTTCTTGTAAATTGTATGTCAGTTGCGTGAGCACTGTACCGCATAAGCCGAAAAACATCAATTTTACTGATTTGCGCGAAAGTAAAATTATATTGCTATTGCAGAATTGACAAATTAATATAACCGAAAAAATTGCGCTTTCTTAGCTTTAGACTTAAAGCCGATTTTCTTGTAAATTGTATGTCAGTTGCGTGAGCACTGTACCGCATAAGCCGAAAAACATCAATTTTACTGATTTGCGCGAAAGTAAAATTATATTGCTATTGCAGAATTGACAAATTAATATAACCGAAAAAATTGCGCTTTCTTAGCTTTAGACTTAAAGCCGATTTTCTTGTAAATTGTATGTCAGTTGCGTGAGCACTGTACCGCATAAGCCGAAAAACATCAATTTTACTGATTTGCGCGAAAGTAAAATTATATTGCTATTGCAGAATTGACAAATTAATATAACCGAAAAAATTGCGCTTTCTTAGCTTTAGACTTAAAGCCGATTTTCTTGTAAATTGTATGTCAGTTGCGTGAGCACTGTACCGCATAAGCCGAAAAACATCAATTTTACTGATTTGCGCGAAAGTAAAATTATATTGCTATTGCAGAATTGACAAATTAATATAACCGAAAAAATTGCACTTTCTTAGTTTAAGACTTAAAGCCGATTTTCTTGTAAATTGTATGTCAGTTGCGTGAGCACTGTACCGCATAAGCCGAAAAACATCAATTTTACTGATTTGCGCGAAAGTAAAATTATATTGCTATTGCAGAATTGACAAATTAATATAACCGAAAAAATTGCGCTTTCTTAGCTTTAGACTTAAAGCCGATTTTCTTGTAAATTGTATGTCAGTTGCGTGAGCACTGTACCGCATAAGCCGAAAAACATCAATTTTACTGATTTGCGCGAAAGTAAAATTATATTGCTATTGCAGAATTGACAAATTAATATAACCGAAAAAATTGCACTTTCTTAGTTTAAGACTTAAAGCCGATTTTCTTGTAAATTGTATGTCAGTTGCGTGAGCACTGTACCGCATAAGCCGAAAAACATCAATTTTACTGATTTGCGCGAAAGTAAAATTATAATGTTATTGCAGGATTAACAAATTATATAACCGAAAAAATTGCACTATCTTAGTTTTAGACTTAAATTCGATTTTCTTGTAAATTGAATGTTAATTACTTGAGCGCTGTACCGCTTAGGCCGAAAAACATAAATTTTACTGATTTTCTTAGATTTAGACTTAAATTGTATGTCAGTTGCGTGAGCACTGTACCGCATAAGTCGAAAAACATCAATTTTACTGATTTGCGCGAAAGTAAAATTATATTGCTATTGCAGAATTGACAAATTAATATAACCGAAAAAATTACACTTTCTTAGTTTAAGACTTAAAGCCGATTTTCTTGTAAATTGTATGTCAGTTGCGTGAGCACTGTACCGCATAAGCCGAAAAACATCAATTTTACTGATTTGCGCGAAAGTAAAATTATATTGCTATTGCAGAATTGACAAATTAATATAACCGAAAAAATTACACTTTCTTAGTTTAAGACTTAAAGCCGATTTTCTTGTAAATTGTATGTCAGTTGCGTGAGCACTGTACCGCATAAGCCGAAAAACATCAATTTTACTGATTTGCGCGTAAGTAAAATTATATTGCTATTGCAGAATTGACAAATTAATATAACCGAAAAAATTGCGCTTTCTTAGCTTTAGACTTAAAGCCGATTTTCTTGTAAATTGTATGTCAGTTGCGTGAGCACTGTACCGCATAAGCCGAAAAACATCAATTTTACTGATTTGCGCGAAAGTAAAATTATATTGCTATTGCAGAATTGACAAATTAATATAGCCGAAAAAATTGCGCTTTCTTAGCTTTAGACTTAAAGCCGATTTTCTTGTAAATTGTATGTCAGTTGCGTGAGCACTGTACCGCATAAGCCGAAAAACATCAATTTTACTGATTTGCGCGAAAGTAAAATTATATTGCTATTGCAGAATTGACAAATTAATATAACCGAAAAAACTGCGCTTTCTTAGCTTTAGACTTAAAGCCGATTTTCTTGTAAATTGTATGTCAGTTGCGTGAGCACTGTACCGCATAAGTCGAAAAACATCAATTTTACTGATTTGCGCGAAAGTAAAATTATATTGCTATTGCAGAATTAACAAATTAATATAACCGAAAAAATTACACTTTCTTAGTTTAAGACTTAAAGCCGATTTTCTTGTAAATTGTATGTCAGTTGCGTGAGCACTGTACCGCATAAGCCGAAAAACATCAATTTTACTGATTTGCGCGAAAGTAAAATTATATTGCTATTGCAGAATTGACAAATTAATATAACCGAAAAAATTGCGCTTTCTTAGCTTTAGACTTAAAGCCGATTTTCGTGTAAATTGTATGTCAGTTGCGTGAGTACTGTACCGCATAAGCCGAAAAACATAAATTTTACTGATTTGCGCGAAAGTAAAATTATAATGTTATTGCAGGATTAACAAATTAATATTACCGAAAAAATTGCACTTTCTTAGCTTTAGACTTAAAGTCGATTTTCTTGTAAATTGTATTTCAGTTGCGTGAGCACTGTACCGCATAAGCCGAAAAACATCAATTTTACTGATTTGATTTAAAGTCAAACTTTCATATAATATCAGGATTAACAAATAAATATAACCGAAAAAATTGCACTTTATTAGATTTAGACTTAAAGCCGATTTTCTTGTAAATTGTATGTCAGTTGCGTGAGCACTGTACCGCATAAGCCGAAAAACATCAATTTTACTGATTTGCGCGAAAGTAAAATTATATTGCTATTGCAGAATTAACAAATTAATATTACCGAAAAAGTTGCACTTTCTTAGGTTTAGACTTAAAGCCGATTTTCTTGTAAATTGTATGTCAGTTGCGTGAGCACTGTACCGCATAAGCCGAAAAACATCAATTTTACTGATTTGCGCGAAAGTAAAATTATAATGTTATTGCAGAATTGACATATTCATATAACCGAAAAAATTGCGCTTTCTTAGTTTTAGACTTAAAGTCGATTTTCTTGTAAATTGTATGTCAGTTGCGTGAGCACTGTACCGCATAAGTCGAAAAACATCAATTTTACTGATTTGCGCGAAAGTAAAATTATATTGCTATTGCAGAATTGACAAATTAATATAACCGAAAAAATTGCACTTTCTTTGTTTTAGACTTAAAGCCGATTTTCTTGTAAATTGTATGTCAGTTGCATGAGCACTGTACCGCATAAGTCGAAAAACATCAATTTTACTGATTTGCGCGAAAGTAAAATTATATTGCTATTGCAGAATTGACAAATTAATATAACCGAAAAAATTACACTTTCTTAGTTTAAGACTTAAAGCCGATTTTCTTGTAAATTGTATGTCAGTTGCGTGAGCACTGTACCGCATAAGCCGAAAAACATCAATTTTACTGATTTGCGCGAAAGTAAAATTATATAGCTATTGCAGAATTGACAAATTAATATAACCGAAAAAATTTCACTTTCTTAAGTTTAGACTTGAAGCCGATTTTCTTGTAAATTTTATGTCAGTTGCGTGAGCACTGTACCGCATAAGCCGAAAAACATCAATTTTACTGTTTTGCGCGAAAGTAAAATTATATAGCTATTGCAGAATTGACAAATTAATATAACCAAAAAAATTACACTTTCTTAGTTTAAGACTTAAAGCCGATTTTCTTGTAAATTTTATGTCAGTTGCGTGAGCACTGTACCGCATAAGCCGAAAAACATCAATTTTACTGATTTGCGCGAAAGTAAAATTATAATGTTATTGCAGGATTAACAAATTAATATAACCGAAAAAATTGCGTTTTCTTAGCTTTAGACTTAAAGCCGATTTTCTTGTAAATTGTATGTCAGTTGCGTGAGCACTGTACCGCATAAGTCGAAAAACATCAATTTTACTGATTTGCGCGAAAGTAAAATTATATTGCTATTGCAGAATTGACAAATTAATATAACCGAAAAAATTACACTTTCTTAGTTTAAGACTTAAAGCCGATTTTCTTGTAAATTGTATGTCAGTTGCGTGAGCACTGTACCGCATAAGCCGAAAAACATCAATTTTACTGATTTGCGCGAAAGTAAAATTATATTGCTATTGCAGAATTGACAAATTAATATAACCGAAAAAATTGCGCTTTCTTAGCTTTAGACTTAAAGCCGATTTTCTTGTAAATTGTATGTCAGTTGCGTGAGCACTGTACCGCATAAGCCGAAAAACATCAATTTTACTGATTTGCGCGAAAGTAAAATTATAATGTTATTGCAGGATTAACAAATTAATATTACCGAAAAAATTGCACTTTCTTAGCTTTAGACTTAAAGTCGATTTTCTTGTAAATTGTATTTCAGTTGCGTGAGCACTGTACCGCATAAGCCGAAAAACATCAACTTTACTGATTTGATTTAAAGTCAAACTTTCATATAATATCAGGATTAACAAATAAATATAACCGAAAAAATTGCACTTTATTAGATTTAGACTTAAAGCCGATTTTCTTGTAAATTGTATGTCAGTTGCGTGAGCACTGTACCGCATAAGCCGAAAAACATCAATTTTACTGATTTGCGCGAAAGTAAAATTATATTGCTATTGCAGAATTGACAAATTAATATAACCGAAAAAATTGCGCTTTCTTAGCTTTAGACTTAAAGCCGATTTTCTTGTAAATTGTATGTCAGTTGCGTGAGCACTGTACCGCATAAGCCGAAAAACATCAATTTTACTGATTTGCGCGAAAGTAAAATTATATTGCTATTGCAGAATTGACAAATTAATATAACCGAAAAAATTGCGCTTTCTTAGCTTTAGACTTAAAGCCGATTTTCTTGTAAATTGTATGTCAGTTGCGTGAGCACTGTACCGCATAAGCCGAAAAACATCAATTTTACTGATTTGCGCGAAAGTAAAATTATATTGCTATTGCAGAATTGACAAATTAATATAACCGAAAAAATTGCGCTTTCTTAGCTTTAGACTTAAAGCCGATTTTCTTGTAAATTGTATGTCAGTTGCGTGAGCACTGTACCGCATAAGCCGAAAAACATCAATTTTACTGATTTGCGCGAAAGTAAAATTATATTGCTATTGCAGAATTGACAAATTAATATAACCGAAAAAACTGCGCTTTCTTAGCTTTAGACTTAAAGCCGATTTTCTTGTAAATTGTATGTCAGTTGCGTGAGCACTGTACCGCATAAGTCGAAAAACATCAATTTTACTGATTTGCGCGAAAGTAAAATTATATTGCTATTGCAGAATTGACAAATTAATATAACCGAAAAAATTACACTTTCTTAGTTTAAGACTTAAAGCCGATTTTCTTGTAAATTGTATGTCAGTTGCGTGAGCACTGTACCGCATAAGCCGAAAAACATCAATTTTACTGATTTGCGCGAAAGTAAAATTATATTGCTATTGCAGAATTGACAAATTAATATAACCGAAAAAATTGCGCTTTCTTAGCTTTAGACTTAAAGCCGATTTTCTTGTAAATTGTATGTCAGTTGCGTGAGCACTGTACCGCATAAGCCGAAAAACATCAATTTTACTGATTTGCGCGAAAGTAAAATTATAATGTTATTGCAGGATTAACAAATTAATATTACCGAAAAAATTGCACTTTCTTAGCTTTAGACTTAAAGTCGATTTTCTTGTAAATTGTATTTCAGTTGCGTGAGCACTGTACCGCATAAGCCGAAAAACATCAACTTTACTGATTTGATTTAAAGTCAAACTTTCATATAATATCAGGATTAACAAATAAATATAACCGAAAAAATTGCACTTTATTAGATTTAGACTTAAAGCCGATTTTCTTGTAAATTGTATGTCAGTTGCGTGAGCACTGTACCGCATAAGCCGAAAAACATCAATTTTACTGATTTGCGCGAAAGTAAAATTATATTGCTATTGCAGAATTGACAAATTAATATAACCGAAAAAATTGCGCTTTCTTAGCTTTAGACTTAAAGCCGATTTTCTTGTAAATTGTATGTCAGTTGCGTGAGCACTGTACCGCATAAGCCGAAAAACATCAATTTTACTGATTTGCGCGAAAGTAAAATTATATTGCTATTGCAGAATTGACAAATTAATATAACCGAAAAAATTGCGCTTTCTTAGCTTTAGACTTAAAGCCGATTTTCTTGTAAATTGTATGTCAGTTGCGTGAGCACTGTACCGCATAAGCCGAAAAACATCAATTTTACTGATTTGCGCGAAAGTAAAATTATATTGCTATTGCAGAATTGACAAATTAATATAACCGAAAAAATTGCGCTTTCTTAGCTTTAGACTTAAAGCCGATTTTCGTGTAAATTGTATGTCAGTTGCGTGAGTACTGTACCGCATAAGCCGAAAAACATCAATTTTACTGATTTGCGCGAAAGTAAAATTATAATGTTATTGCAGGATTAACAAATTAATATTACCGAAAAAATTGCACTTTCTTAGCTTTAGACTTAAAGTCGATTTTCTTGTAAATTGTATTTCAGTTGCGTGAGCACTGTACCGCATAAGCCGAAAAACATCAATTTTACTGATTTGATTTAAAGTGAAACTTTCATATAATATCAGGATTAACAAATAAATATAACCGAAAAAATTGCACTTTATTAGATTTAGACTTAAAGCCGATTTTCTTGTAAATTGTATGTCAGTTGCGTGAGCACTGTACCGCATAAGCCGAAAAACATCAATTTTACTGATTTGCGCGAAAGTAAAATTATATTGCTATTGCAGAATTAACAAATTAATATTACCGAAAAAGTTGCACTTTCTTAGGTTTAGACTTAAAGCCGATTTTCTTGTAAATTGTATGTCAGTTGCGTGAGCACTGTACCGCATAAGCCGAAAAACATCAATTTTACTGATTTGCGCGAAAGTAAAATTATAATGTTATTGCAGAATTGACATATTCATATAACCGAAAAAATTGCGCTTTCTTAGTTTTAGACTTAAAGTCGATTTTCTTGTAAATTGTATGTCAGTTGCGTGAGCACTGTACCGCATAAGTCGAAAAACATCAATTTTACTGATTTGCGCGAAAGTAAAATTATATTGCTATTGCAGAATTGACAAATTAATATAACCGAAAAAATTGCACTTTCTTTGTTTTAGACTTAAAGCCGATTTTCTTGTAAATTGTATGTCAGTTGCATGAGCACTGTACCGCATAAGTCGAAAAACATCAATTTTACTGATTTGCGCGAAAGTAAAATTATATTGCTATTGCAGAATTGACAAATTAATATAACCGAAAAAATTACACTTTCTTAGTTTAAGACTTAAAGCCGATTTTCTTGTAAATTGTATGTCAGTTGCGTGAGCACTGTACCGCATAAGCCGAAAAACATCAATTTTACTGATTTGCGCGAAAGTAAAATTATATAGCTATTGCAGAATTGACAAATTAATATAACCGAAAAAATTGCACTTTCTTAAGTTTAGACTTGAAGCCGATTTTCTTGTAAATTTTATGTCAGTTGCGTGAGCACTGTACCGCATAAGCCGAAAAACATCAATTTTACTGTTTTGCGCGAAAGTAAAATTATATAGCTATTGCAGAATTGACAAATTAATATAACCAAAAAAATTACACTTTCTTAGTTTAAGACTTAAAGCCGATTTTCTTGTAAATTTTATGTCAGTTGCGTGAGCACTGTACCGCATAAGCCGAAAAACATCAATTTTACTGATTTGCGCGAAAGTAAAATTATAATGTTATTGCAGGATTAACAAATTAATATAACCGAAAAAATTGCGTTTTCTTAGCTTTAGACTTAAAGCCGATTTTCTTGTAAATTGTATGTCAGTTGCGTGAGCACTGTACCGCATAAGTCGAAAAACATCAATTTTACTGATTTGCGCGAAAGTAAAATTATATTGCTATTGCAGAATTGACAAATTAATATAACCGAAAAAATTACACTTTCTTAGTTTAAGACTTAAAGCCGATTTTCTTGTAAATTGTATGTCAGTTGCGTGAGCACTGTACCGCATAAGCCGAAAAACATCAATTTTACTGATTTGCGCGAAAGTAAAATTATATTGCTATTGCAGAATTGACAAATTAATATAACCGAAAAAATTGCGCTTTCTTAGCTTTAGACTTAAAGCCGATTTTCTTGTAAATTGTATGTCAGTTGCGTGAGCACTGTACCGCATAAGCCGAAAAACATCAATTTTACTGATTTGCGCGAAAGTAAAATTATAATGTTATTGCAGGATTAACAAATTAATATTACCGAAAAAATTGCACTTTCTTAGCTTTAGACTTAAAGTCGATTTTCTTGTAAATTGTATTTCAGTTGCGTGAGCACTGTACCGCATAAGCCGAAAAACATCAACTTTACTGATTTGATTTAAAGTCAAACTTTCATATAATATCAGGATTAACAAATAAATATAACCGAAAAAATTGCACTTTATTAGATTTAGACTTAAAGCCGATTTTCTTGTAAATTGTATGTCAGTTGCGTGAGCACTGTACCGCATAAGCCGAAAAACATCAATTTTACTGATTTGCGCGAAAGTAAAATTATATTGCTATTGCAGAATTGACAAATTAATATAACCGAAAAAATTGCGCTTTCTTAGCTTTAGACTTAAAGCCGATTTTCTTGTAAATTGTATGTCAGTTGCGTGAGCACTGTACCGCATAAGCCGAAAAACATCAATTTTACTGATTTGCGCGAAAGTAAAATTATATTGCTATTGCAGAATTGACAAATTAATATAACCGAAAAAATTGCGCTTTCTTAGCTTTAGACTTAAAGCCGATTTTCTTGTAAATTGTATGTCAGTTGCGTGAGCACTGTACCGCATAAGCCGAAAAACATCAATTTTACTGATTTGCGCGAAAGTAAAATTATATTGCTATTGCAGAATTGACAAATTAATATAACCGAAAAAATTGCGCTTTCTTAGCTTTAGACTTAAAGCCGATTTTCTTGTAAATTGTATGTCAGTTGCGTGAGCACTGTACCGCATAAGCCGAAAAACATCAATTTTACTGATTTGCGCGAAAGTAAAATTATATTGCTATTGCAGAATTGACAAATTAATATAACCGAAAAAACTGCGCTTTCTTAGCTTTAGACTTAAAGCCGATTTTCTTGTAAATTGTATGTCAGTTGCGTGAGCACTGTACCGCATAAGTCGAAAAACATCAATTTTACTGATTTGCGCGAAAGTAAAATTATATTGCTATTGCAGAATTGACAAATTAATATAACCGAAAAAATTACACTTTCTTAGTTTAAGACTTAAAGCCGATTTTCTTGTAAATTGTATGTCAGTTGCGTGAGCACTGTACCGCATAAGCCGAAAAACATCAATTTTACTGATTTGCGCGAAAGTAAAATTATATTGCTATTGCAGAATTGACAAATTAATATAACCGAAAAAATTGCGCTTTCTTAGCTTTAGACTTAAAGCCGATTTTCTTGTAAATTGTATGTCAGTTGCGTGAGCACTGTACCGCATAAGCCGAAAAACATCAATTTTACTGATTTGCGCGAAAGTAAAATTATAATGTTATTGCAGGATTAACAAATTAATATTACCGAAAAAATTGCACTTTCTTAGCTTTAGACTTAAAGTCGATTTTCTTGTAAATTGTATTTCAGTTGCGTGAGCACTGTACCGCATAAGCCGAAAAACATCAACTTTACTGATTTGATTTAAAGTCAAACTTTCATATAATATCAGGATTAACAAATAAATATAACCGAAAAAATTGCACTTTATTAGATTTAGACTTAAAGCCGATTTTCTTGTAAATTGTATGTCAGTTGCGTGAGCACTGTACCGCATAAGCCGAAAAACATCAATTTTACTGATTTGCGCGAAAGTAAAATTATATTGTTATTGCAGAATTGACAAATTAATATAACCGAAAAAATTGCGCTTTCTTAGCTTTAGACTTAAAGCCGATTTTCTTGTAAATTGTATGTCAGTTGCGTGAGCACTGTACCGCATAAGCCGAAAAACATCAATTTTACTGATTTGCGCGAAAGTAAAATTATATTGCTATTGCAGAATTGACAAATTAATATAACCGAAAAAATTGCGCTTTCTTAGCTTTAGACTTAAAGCCGATTTTCTTGTAAATTGTATGTCAGTTGCGTGAGCACTGTACCGCATAAGCCGAAAAACATCAATTTTACTGATTTGCGCGAAAGTAAAATTATATTGCTATTGCAGAATTGACAAATTAATATAACCGAAAAAATTGCGCTTTCTTAGCTTCAGACTTAAAGCCGATTTTCTTGTAAATTGTATGTCAGTTGCGTGAGCACTGTACCGCATAAGCCGAAAAACATCAATTTTACTGATTTGCGCGAAAGTAAAATTATATTGCTATTGCAGAATTGACAAATTAATATAACCGAAAAAACTGCGCTTTCTTAGCTTTAGACTTAAAGCCGATTTTCTTGTAAATTGTATGTCAGTTGCGTGAGCACTGTACCGCATAAGTCGAAAAACATCAATTTTACTGATTTGCGCGAAAGTAAAATTATATTGCTATTGCAGAATTGACAAATTAATATAACCGAAAAAATTACACTTTCTTAGTTTAAGACTTAAAGCCGATTTTCTTGTAAATTGTATGTCAGTTGCGTGAGCACTGTACCGCATAAGCCGAAAAACATCAATTTTACTGATTTGCGCGAAAGTAAAATTATATTGCTATTGCAGAATTGACAAATTAATATAACCGAAAAAATTGCGCTTTCTTAGCTTTAGACTTAAAGCCGATTTTCTTGTAAATTGTATGTCAGTTGCGTGAGCACTGTACCGCATAAGCCGAAAAACATCAATTTTACTGATTTGCGCGAAAGTAAAATTATAATGTTATTGCAGGATTAACAAATTAATATTACCGAAAAAATTGCACTTTCTTAGCTTTAGACTTAAAGTCGATTTTCTTGTAAATTGTATTTCAGTTGCGTGAGCACTGTACCGCATAAGCCGAAAAACATCAATTTTACTGATTTGATTTAAAGTCAAACTTTCATATAATATCAGGATTAACAAATAAATATAACCGAAAAAATTGCACTTTATTAGATTTAGACTTAAAGCCGATTTTCTTGTAAATTGTATGTCAGTTGCGTGAGCACTGTACCGCATAAGCCGAAAAACATCAATTTTACTGATTTGCGCGAAAGTAAAATTATATTGCTATTGCAGAATTAACAAATTAATATTACCGAAAAAGTTGCACTTTCTTAGGTTTAGACTTAAAGCCGATTTTCTTGTAAATTGTATGTCAGTTGCGTGAGCACTGTACCGCATAAGCCGAAAAACATCAATTTTACTGATTTGCGCGAAAGTAAAATTATAATGTTATTGCAGAATTGACATATTCATATAACCGAAAAAATTGCGCTTTCTTAGTTTTAGACTTAAAGTCGATTTTCTTGTAAATTGTATGTCAGTTGCGTGAGCACTGTACCGCATAAGTCGAAAAACATCAATTTTACTGATTTGCGCGAAAGTAAAATTATATTGCTATTGCAGAATTGACAAATTAATATAACCGAAAAAATTGCACTTTCTTTGTTTTAGACTTAAAGCCGATTTTCTTGTAAATTGTATGTCAGTTGCATGAGCACTGTACCGCATAAGTCGAAAAACATCAATTTTACTGATTTGCGCGAAAGTAAAATTATATTGCTATTGCAGAATTGACAAATTAATATAACCGAAAAAATTACACTTTCTTAGTTTAAGACTTAAAGCCGATTTTCTTGTAAATTGTATGTCAGTTGCGTGAGCACTGTACCGCATAAGCCGAAAAACATCAATTTTACTGATTTGCGCGAAAGTAAAATTATATAGCTATTGCAGAATTGACAAATTAATATAACCGAAAAAATTGCACTTTCTTAAGTTTAGACTTGAAGCCGATTTTCTTGTAAATTTTATGTCAGTTGCGTGAGCACTGTACCGCATAAGCCGAAAAACATCAATTTTACTGTTTTGCGCGAAAGTAAAATTATATAGCTATTGCAGAATTGACAAATTAATATAACCAAAAAAATTACACTTTCTTAGTTTAAGACTTAAAGCCGATTTTCTTGTAAATTTTATGTCAGTTGCGTGAGCACTGTACCGCATAAGCCGAAAAACATCAATTTTACTGATTTGCGCGAAAGTAAAATTATAATGTTATTGCAGGATTAACAAATTAATATAACCGAAAAAATTGCGCTTTCTTAGCTTTAGACTTAAAGCCGATTTTCTTGTAAATTGTATGTCAGTTGCGTGAGCACTGTACCGCATAAGTCGAAAAACATCAATTTTACTGATTTGCGCGAAAGTAAAATTATATTGCTATTGCAGAATTGACAAATTAATATAACCGAAAAAATTACACTTTCTTAGTTTAAGACTTAAAGCCGATTTTCTTGTAAATTGTATGTCAGTTGCGTGAGCACTGTACCGCATAAGCCGAAAAACATCAATTTTACTGATTTGCGCGAAAGTAAAATTATATTGCCATTGCAGAATTGACAAATTAATATAACCGAAAAAATTGCGCTTTCTTAGCTTTAGACTTAAAGCCGATTTTCTTGTAAATTGTATGTCAGTTGCGTGAGCACTGTACCGCATAAGCCGAAAAACATCAATTTTACTGATTTGCGCGAAAGTAAAATTATAATGTTATTGCAGGATTAACAAATTAATATTACCGAAAAAATTGCACTTTCTTAGCTTTAGACTTAAAGTCGATTTTCTTGTAAATTGTATTTCAGTTGCGTGAGCACTGTACCGCATAAGCCGAAAAACATCAACTTTACTGATTTGATTTAAAGTCAAACTTTCATATAATATCAGGATTAACAAATAAATATAACCGAAAAAATTGCACTTTATTAGATTTAGACTTAAAGCCGATTTTCTTGTAAATTGTATGTCAGTTGCGTGAGCACTGTACCGCATAAGCCGAAAAACATCAATTTTACTGATTTGCGCGAAAGTAAAATTATATTGCTATTGCAGAATTAACAAATTAATATTACCGAAAAAGTTGCACTTTCTTAGGTTTAGACTTAAAGCCGATTTTCTTGTAAATTGTATGTCAGTTGCGTGAGCACTGTACCGCATAAGCCGAAAAACATCAATTTTACTGATTTGCGCGAAAGTAAAATTATAATGTTATTGCAGAATTGACATATTCATATAACCGAAAAAATTGCGCTTTCTTAGTTTTAGACTTAAAGTCGATTTTCTTGTAAATTGTATGTCAGTTGCGTGAGCACTGTACCGCATAAGTCGAAAAACATCAATTTTACTGATTTGCGCGAAAGTAAAATTATATTGCTATTGCAGAATTGACAAATTAATATAACCGAAAAAATTGCACTTTCTTTGTTTTAGACTTAAAACCGATTTTCTTGTAAATTGTATGTCAGTTGCATGAGCACTGTACCGCATAAGTCGAAAAACATCAATTTTACTGATTTGCGCGAAAGTAAAATTATATTGCTATTGCAGAATTGACAAATTAATATAACCGAAAAAATTACACTTTCTTAGTTTAAGACTTAAAGCCGATTTTCTTGTAAATTGTATGTCAGTTGCGTGAGCACTGTACCGCATAAGCCGAAAAACATCAATTTTACTGATTTGCGCGAAAGTAAAATTATATAGCTATTGCAGAATTGACAAATTAATATAACCGAAAAAATTGCACTTTCTTAAGTTTAGACTTGAAGCCGATTTTCTTGTAAATTTTATGTCAGTTGCGTGAGCACTGTACCGCATAAGCCGAAAAACATCAATTTTACTGTTTTGCGCGAAAGTAAAATTATATAGCTATTGCAGAATTGACAAATTAATATAACCAAAAAAATTACACTTTCTTAGTTTAAGACTTAAAGCCGATTTTCTTGTAAATTTTATGTCAGTTGCGTGAGCACTGTACCGCATAAGCCGAAAAACATCAATTTTACTGATTTGCGCGAAAGTAAAATTATAATGTTATTGCAGGATTAACAAATTAATATAACCGAAAAAATTGCGCTTTCTTAGCTTTAGACTTAAAGCCGATTTTCTTGTAAATTGTATGTCAGTTGCGTGAGCACTGTACCGCATAAGTCGAAAAACATCAATTTTACTGATTTGCGCGAAAGTAAAATTATATTGCTATTGCAGAATTGACAAATTAATATAACCGAAAAAATTACACTTTCTTAGTTTAAGACTTAAAGCCGATTTTCTTGTAAATTGTATGTCAGTTGCGTGAGCACTGTACCGCATAAGCCGAAAAACATCAATTTTACTGATTTGCGCGAAAGTAAAATTATATTGCTATTGCAGAATTGACAAATTAATATAACCGAAAAAATTGCGCTTTCTTAGCTTTAGACTTAAAGCCGATTTTCTTGTAAATTGTATGTCAGTTGCGTGAGCACTGTACCGCATAAGCCGAAAAACATCAATTTTACTGATTTGCGCGAAAGTAAAATTATATTGCTATTGCAGAATTGACAAATTAATATAACCGAAAAAATTGCGCTTTCTTAGCTTTAGACTTAAAGCCGATTTTCTTGTAAATTGTATGTCAGTTGCGTGAGCACTGTACCGCATAAGTCGAAAAACATCAATTTTACTGATTTGCGCGAAAGTAAAATTATATTGCTATTGCAGAATTGACAAATTAATATAACCGAAAAAATTACACTTTCTTAGTTTAAGACTTAAAGCCGATTTTCTTGTAAATTGTATGTCAGTTGCGTGGGCACTGTACCACATAACCCAAAAAACATCAATTTTACTGATTTGCGCGAAAGTAAAATTATATTGTTATTGCAGAATTGACATATTCATATAACCGAAAAAATTGCGCTTTCTTAGTTTTAGACTTAAAGTCGATTTTCTTGTAAATTGTATGTCAATTGCGTGAGCACTGTACCGCATAAGCCAAAAACATGAATTTTACTGATTTAGCGAAAGTCAAATTATATTGTTGTTGCAGAATTGACATATTCTTATAACCGAAAAAATTGCATTTTCTTAGATTTAGACTAACAGTCGATTTTCTTGTAACTTGTATGTTAATTCCATGAGCACTGTACCGCTTAAGCCGAAAAACATCAATTTTACTGATTTGCGCTAGAGTCAAACTTTCATTTTATTTCAGGATTAACAATTGTATGTTAATTACGTAATCGCTGTACCGCTTAAGCCGAAATGTTTTTTCAGGATTAACAAATTAATGTAACCGAAAAAATTGCACTTTCTTAGGTTTAAAATTCAAGTCCATTTTCTTGTAAATTGTATGTCAGTTGCGTGAGCACTGTACTGCTTAAGCCGGAAAACATCAATTTTACTGATTTGAGCGAAAGTCAAATTATATTGTTATTGCAGAATTGACATATTCATATAACCGAAAAAATTGCACTAGATCCTAGATTTAGACTTAAAGTCGATTTTCTTGTAAATTGTATGTCAGTTGCATGAGCACTGTACCGCATAAGTCGAAAAACATCAATTTTACTGATTTGCGCGAAAGTAAAATTATATTGCTATTGCAGAATTGACAAATTAATATAACCGAAAAAATTACACTTTCTTAGTTTAAGACTTAAAGCCGATTTTCTTTTAAATTGTATGTCAGTTGCGTGAGCACTGTACCGCATAACCCAAAAAACATCAATTTTACTGATTTGCGCGAAAGTAAAATTATATTGTTATTGCAGAATTGACATATTCATATAACCGAAAAAATTGCGCTTTCTTAGTTTTAGACTTAAAGTCGATGTTCTTGTAAATTGTATGTCAATTGCGTGAGCACTGTACCGCATAAGTCGAAAAACATCAATTTTACTGATTTGCGCGAAAGTAAAATTATATTGCTATTGCAGAATTGACAAATTAATATAACCGAAAAAATTGCGCTTTCTTAGCTTTAGACTTAAAGCCGATTTTCTTGTAAATTGTATGTCAGTTGCGTGAGCACTGTACCGCATAAGTCGAAAAACATCAATTTTACTGATTTGCGCGAAAGTAAAATTATATTGCTATTGCAGAATTGACAAATTAATATAACCGAAAAAATTACACTTTCTTAGTTTAAGACTTAAAGCCGATTTTCTTGTAAATTGTATGTCAGTTGCGTGAGCACTGTACCGCATAAGCCGAAAAACATCAATTTTACTGATTTGCGCGAAAGTAAAATTATATTGCTATTGCAGAATTGACAAATTAATATAACCGAAAAAATTGCGCTTTCTTAGCTTTAGACTTAAAGCCGATTTTCTTGTAAATTGTATGTCAGTTGCGTGAGCACTGTACCGCATAAGCCGAAAAACATCAATTTTACTGATTTGCGCGAAAGTAAAATTATATTGCTATTGCAGAATTGACAAATTAATATAACCGAAAAAATTGCGCTTTCTTAGCTTTAGACTTAAAGCCGATTTTCTTGTAAATTGTATGTCAGTTGCGTGAGCACTGTACCGCATAAGTCGAAAAACATCAATTTTACTGATTTGCGCGAAAGTAAAATTATATTGCTATTGCAGAATTGACAAATTAATATAACCGAAAAAATTACACTTTCTTAGTTTAAGACTTAAAGCCGATTTTCTTGTAAATTGTATGTCAGTTGCGTGGGCACTGTACCGCATAACCCAAAAAACATCAATTTTACTGATTTGCGCGAAAGTAAAATTATATTGTTATTGCAGAATTGACATATTCATATAACCGAAAAAATTGCGCTTTCTTAGTTTTAGACTTAAAGTCGATTTTCTTGTAAATTGTATGTCAATTGCGTGAGCACTGTACCGCATAAGCCAAAAACATGAATTTTACTGATTTAGCGAAAGTCAAATTATATTGTTGTTGCAGAATTGACATATTCTTATAACCGAAAAAATTGCATTTTCTTAGATTTAGACTAACAGTCGATTTTCTTGTAACTTGTATGTTAATTCCATGAGCACTGTACCGCTTAAGCCGAAAAACATCAATTTTACTGATTTGCGCTAGAGTCAAACTTTCATTTTATTTCAGGATTAACAATTGTATGTTAATTACGTAATCGCTGTACCGCTTAAGCCGAAATGTTTTTTCAGGATTAACAAATTAATGTAACCGAAAAAATTGCACTTTCTTAGGTTTAAAATTCAAGTCCATTTTCTTGTAAATTGTATGTCAGTTGCGTGAGCACTGTACTGCTTAAGCCGGAAAACATCAATTTTACTGATTTGAGCGAAAGTCAAATTATATTGTTATTGCAGAATTGACATATTCATATAACCGAAAAAATTGCACTAGATCCTAGATTTAGACTTAAAGTCGATTTTCTTGTAAATTGTATGTCAGTTGCATGAGCACTGTACCGCATAAGTCGAAAAACATCAATTTTACTGATTTGCGCGAAAGTAAAATTATATTGCTATTGCAGAATTGACAAATTAATATAACCGAAAAAATTACACTTTCTTAGTTTAAGACTTAAAGCCGATTTTCTTTTAAATTGTATGTCAGTTGCGTGAGCACTGTACCGCATAACCCAAAAAACATCAATTTTACTGATTTGCGCGAAAGTAAAATTATATTGTTATTGCAGAATTGACATATTCATATAACCGAAAAAATTGCGCTTTCTTAGTTTTAGACTTAAAGTCGATGTTCTTGTAAATTGTATGTCAATTGCGTGAGCACTGTACCGCATAAGCCAAAAACATGAATTTTACTGATTTAGCGAAAGTCAAATTATATTGTTGTTGCAGAATTGACATATTCTTATAACCGAAAAAATTGCATTTTCTTAGATTTAGACTTACAGTCGATTTTCTTGTAACTTGTATGTTAATTCCATGAGCACTGTACCGCTTAAGCCGAAAAACATCAATTTTACTGATTTGCGCTAGAGTCAAACTTTCATTTTATTTCAGGATTAACAATTGTATGTTAATTACGTGATCGCTGTACCGCTTAAGCCGAAATGTTTTTTCAGGATTAACAAATTAATGTAACCGAAAAAATTGCACTTTCTTAGGTTTAAAATTCAAGTCCATTTTCTTGTAAATTGTATGTCAGTTGCGTGAGCACTGTACTGCTTAAGCCGGAAAACATCAATTTTACTGATTTGAGCGAAAGTCAAATTATATTGTTATTGCAGAATTGACATATTCATATAACCGAAAAAATTGCACTAGATCCTAGATTTAGACTTAAAGCCGATTTTCTTGTAAATTGTATGTCAGTTGCGTGAGCACTGTACCGCATAAGTCGAAAAACATCAATTTTACTGATTTGCGCGAAAGTAAAATTATATTGCTATTGCAGAATTGACAAATTAATATAACCGAAAAAATTACACTTTCTTAGTTTAAGACTTAAAGCCGATTTTCTTGTAAATTGTATGTCAGTTGCGTGAGCACTGTACCGCATAAGCCGAAAAACATCAATTTTACTGATTTGCGCGAAAGTAAAATTATATTGCTATTGCAGAATTGACAAATTAATATAACCGAAAAAATTGCGCTTTCTTAGCTTTAGACTTAAAGCCGATTTTCTTGTAAATTGTATGTCAGTTGCGTGAGCACTGTACCGCATAAGCCGAAAAACATCAATTTTACTGATTTGCGCGAAAGTAAAATTATATTGCTATTGCAGAATTGACATATTCATATAACCGAAAAAATTGCGCTTTCTTAGTTTTAGACTTAAAGTCGATTTTCTTGTAAATTGTATGTCAGTTGCGTGAGCACTGTACCGCATAAGTCGAAAAACATCAATTTTACTGATTTGCGCGAAAGTAAAATTATATTGCTATTGCAGAATTGACAAATTAATATAACCGAAAAAATTGCACTTTCTTTGTTTTAGACTTAAAGCCGATTTTCTTGTAAATTGTATGTCAGTTGCATGAGCACTGTACCGCATAAGTCGAAAAACATCAATTTTACTGATTTGCGCGAAAGTAAAATTATATTGCTATTGCAGAATTGACAAATTAATATAACCGAAAAAATTACACTTTCTTAGTTTAAGACTTAAAGCCGATTTTCTTGTAAATTGTATGTCAGTTGCGTGAGCACTGTACCGCATAAGCCGAAAAACATCAATTTTACTGATTTGCGCGAAAGTAAAATTATATAGCTATTGCAGAATTGACAAATTAATATAACCGAAAAAATTGCACTTTCTTAAGTTTAGACTTGAAGCCGATTTTCTTGTAAATTTTATGTCAGTTGCGTGAGCACTGTACCGCATAAGCCGAAAAACATCAATTTTACTGTTTTGCGCGAAAGTAAAATTATATAGCTATTGCAGAATTGACAAATTAATATAACCAAAAAAATTACACTTTCTTAGTTTAAGACTTAAAGCCGATTTTCTTGTAAATTTTATGTCAGTTGCGTGAGCACTGTACCGCATAAGCCGAAAAACATCAATTTTACTGATTTGCGCGAAAGTAAAATTATAATGTTATTGCAGGATTAACAAATTAATATAACCGAAAAAATTGCGCTTTCTTAGCTTTAGACTTAAAGCCGATTTTCTTGTAAATTGTATGTCAGTTGCGTGAGCACTGTACCGCATAAGTCGAAAAACATCAATTTTACTGATTTGCGCGAAAGTAAAATTATATTGCTATTGCAGAATTGACAAATTAATATAACCGAAAAAATTACACTTTCTTAGTTTAAGACTTAAAGCCGATTTTCTTGTAAATTGTATGTCAGTTGCGTGAGCACTGTACCGCATAAGCCGAAAAACATCAATTTTACTGATTTGCGCGAAAGTAAAATTATATTGCTATTGCAGAATTGACAAATTAATATAACCGAAAAAATTGCGCTTTCTTAGCTTTAGACTTAAAGCCGATTTTCTTGTAAATTGTATGTCAGTTGCGTGAGCACTGTACCGCATAAGCCGAAAAACATCAATTTTACTGATTTGCGCGAAAGTAAAATTATATTGCTATTGCAGAATTGACAAATTAATATAACCGAAAAAATTGCGCTTTCTTAGCTTTAGACTTAAAGCCGATTTTCTTGTAAATTGTATGTCAGTTGCGTGAGCACTGTACCGCATAAGTCGAAAAACATCAATTTTACTGATTTGCGCGAAAGTAAAATTATATTGCTATTGCAGAATTGACAAATTAATATAACCGAAAAAATTACACTTTCTTAGTTTAAGACTTAAAGCCGATTTTCTTGTAAATTGTATGTCAGTTGCGTGGGCACTGTACCGCATAACCCAAAAAACATCAATTTTACTGATTTGCGCGAAAGTAAAATTATATTGTTATTGCAGAATTGACATATTCATATAACCGAAAAAATTGCGCTTTCTTAGTTTTAGACTTAAAGTCGATTTTCTTGTAAATTGTATGTCAATTGCGTGAGCACTGTACCGCATAAGCCAAAAACATGAATTTTACTGATTTAGCGAAAGTCAAATTATATTGTTGTTGCAGAATTGACATATTCTTATAACCGAAAAAATTGCATTTTCTTAGATTTAGACTAACAGTCGATTTTCTTGTAACTTGTATGTTAATTCCATGAGCACTGTACCGCTTAAGCCGAAAAACATCAATTTTACTGATTTGCGCTAGAGTCAAGCTTTCATTTTATTTCAGGATTAACAATTGTATGTTAATTACGTAATCGCTGTACCGCTTAAGCCGAAATGTTTTTTCAGGATTAACAAATTAATGTAACCGAAAAAATTGCACTTTCTTAGGTTTAAAATTCAAGTCCATTTTCTTGTAAATTGTATGTCAGTTGCGTGAGCACTGTACTGCTTAAGCCGGAAAACATCAATTTTACTGATTTGAGCGAAAGTCAAATTATATTGTTATTGCAGAATTGACATATTCATATAACCGAAAAAATTGCACTAGATCCTAGATTTAGACTTAAAGTCGATTTTCTTGTAAATTGTATGTCAGTTGCATGAGCACTGTACCGCATAAGTCGAAAAACATCAATTTTACTGATTTGCGCGAAAGTAAAATTATATTGCTATTGCAGAATTGACAAATTAATATAACCGAAAAAATTACACTTTCTTAGTTTAAGACTTAAAGCCGATTTTCTTTTAAATTGTATGTCAGTTGCGTGAGCACTGTACCGCATAACCCAAAAAACATCAATTTTACTGATTTGCGCGAAAGTAAAATTATATTGTTATTGCAGAATTGACATATTCATATAACCGAAAAAATTGCGCTTTCTTAGTTTTAGACTTAAAGTCGATGTTCTTGTAAATTGTATGTCAATTGCGTGAGCACTGTACCGCATAAGCCAAAAACATGAATTTTACTGATTTAGCGAAAGTCAAATTATATTGTTGTTGCAGAATTGACATATTCTTATAACCGAAAAAATTGCATTTTCTTAGATTTAGACTTACAGTCGATTTTCTTGTAACTTGTATGTTAATTCCATGAGCACTGTACCGCTTAAGCCGAAAAACATCAATTTTACTGATTTGCGCTAGAGTCAAACTTTCATTTTATTTCAGGATTAACAATTGTATGTTAATTACGTGATCGCTGTACCGCTTAAGCCGAAATGTTTTTTCAGGATTAACAAATTAATGTAACCGAAAAAATTGCACTTTCTTAGGTTTAAAATTCAAGTCCATTTTCTTGTAAATTGTATGTCAGTTGCGTGAGCACTGTACTGCTTAAGCCGGAAAACATCAATTTTACTGATTTGAGCGAAAGTCAAATTATATTGTTATTGCAGAATTGACATATTCATATAACCGAAAAAATTGCACTAGATCCTAGATTTAGACTTAAAGTCGATTTTCTTGTAAATTGTATGTCAGTTGCATAAGCACTGTACCGCATAAGTCGAAAAACATCAATTTTACTGATTTGCGCGAAAGTAAAATTATATTGCTATTGCAGAATTGACAAATTAATATAACCGAAAAAATTACACTTTCTTAGTTTAAGACTTAAAGCCGATTTTCTTTTAAATTGTATGTCAGTTGCGTGAGCACTGTACCGCATAAGCCGAAAAACATCAATTTTACTGTTTTGTGCGAAAGTAAAATTATATAGCTATTGCAGAATTGACAAATTAATATAACCAAAAAAATTACACTTTCTTAGTTTAAGACTTAAAGCCGATTTTCTTGTAAATTGTAAGTCAGTTGCGTGAGCACTGTACCGCATAAGCCGAAAAACATCAATTTTACTGATTTGCGCGAAAGTAAAATTATATTGCTATTGCAGAATTGACAAATTAATATAACCGAAAAAATTGCGCTTTCTTAGCTTTAGACTTAAAGCTGATTTTCTTGTAAATTGTATGTCAGTTGCGTGAGCACTGTACCGCATAAGCCGAAAAACATCAATTTTACTGATTTGCGCGAAAGTAAAATTATAATGTTATTGCAGGATTAACAAATTAATATAACCGAAAAAATTGCGCTTTCTTAGCTTTAGACTTAAAGCCGATTTTCTTGTAAATTGTATGTCAGTTGCGTGAGCACTGTACCGCATAAGCCGAAAAACATCAATTTTACTGATTTGCGCGACAGTAAAATTATAATGTTATTGCAGGATTAACAAATTAATATTACCGAAAAAATTGCACTTTCTTAGCTTTAGACTTAAAGTCGATTTTCTTGTTAATTGTATTTCAGTTGCGTGAGCACTGTACTGCTTAAGCCGGAAAACATCAATTTTACTGATTTGAGCGAAAGTCAAATTATATTGTTATTGCAGAATTGACATATTCATATAACCGAAAAAATTGCACTAGATCCTAGATTTAGACTTAAAGCCGATTTTCTTGTAAATTGTATGTCAGTTGCGTGAGCACTGTACCGCATAAGCCGAAAAACATCAATTTTACTGATTTGCGCGAAAGTAAAATTATATTGCTATTGCAGAATTGACAAATTAATATAACCGAAAAAATTGCGCTTTCTTATCTTTAGACTTAAAGCCGATTTTCTTGTAAATTGTATGTCAGTTGCGTGAGCACTGTACCGCATAAGTCGAAAAACATCAATTTTACTGATTTGCGCGAAAGTAAAATTATATTGCTATTGCAGAATTGACAAATTAATATAACCGAAAAAATTACACTTTCTTAGTTTAAGACTTAAAGCCGATTTTCTTGTAACTTGTATGTTAATTCCATGAGCACTGTACCGCTTAAGCCGAAAAACATCAATTTTACTGATTTGCGCTAGAGTCAAACTTTCATTTTATTTCAGGATTAACAATTGTATGTTAATTACGTGATCGCTGTACCGCTTAAGCCGAAATGTTTTTTCAGGATTAACAAATTAATGTAACCGAAAAAATTGCACTTTCTTAGGTTTAAAATTCAAGTCCATTTTCTTGTAAATTGTATGTCAGTTGCGTGAGCACTATACTGCTTAAGCCGGAAAACATCAATTTTACTGATTTGAGCGAAAGTCAAATTATATTGTTATTGCAGAATTGACATATTCATATAACCGAAAAAATTGCACTAGATCCTAGATTTAGACTTAAAGTCGATTTTCTTGTAAATTGTATGTCAGTTGCATGAGCACTGTACCGCATAAGTCGAAAAACATCAATTTTACTGATTTGCGCGAAAGTAAAATTATATTGCTATTGCAGAATTGACAAATTAATATAACCGAAAAAATTACACTTTCTTAGTTTAAGACTTAAAGCCGATTTTCTTTTAAATTGTATGTCAGTTGCGTGAGCACTGTACCGCATAAGCCGAAAAACATCAATTTTACTGTTTTGTGCGAAAGTAAAATTATATAGCTATTGCAGAATTGACAAATTAATATAACCAAAAAAATTACACTTTCTTAGTTTAAGACTTAAAGCCGATTTTCTTGTAAATTGTATGTCAGTTGCGTGAGCACTGTACCGCATAAGCCGAAAAACATCAATTTTACTGATTTGCGCGAAAGTAAAATTATATTGCTATTGCAGAATTGACAAATTAATATAACCGAAAAAATTGCGCTTTCTTAGCTTTAGACTTAAAGCCGATTTTCTTGTAAATTGTATGTCAGTTGCGTGAGCACTGTACCGCATAACCCAAAAAACATCAATTTTACTGATTTGCGCTAGAGTCAAACTTTCATTTTATTTCAGGATTAACAATTGTATGTTAATTACGTGATCGCTGTACCGCTTAAGCCGAAATGTTTTTTCAGGATTAACAAATTAATGTAACCGAAAAAATTGCACTTTCTTAGGTTTAAAATTCAAGTCCATTTTCTTGTAAATTGTATGTCAGTTGCGTGAGCACTGTACCGCATAAGCCGAAAAACATCAATTTTACTGATTTGCGCGAAAGTAAAATTATAATGTTATTGCAGGATTAACAAATTAATATAACCGAAAAAATTGCGCTTTCTTAGCTTTAGACTTAAAGCCGATTTTCTTGTAAATTGTATGTCAGTTGCGTGAGCACTGTACCGCATAAGCCGAAAAACATCAATTTTACTGATTTGCGCGAAAGTAAAATTATAATGTTATTGCAGGATTAACAAATTAATATAACCGAAAAAATTGCGCTTTCTTAGCTTTAGACTTAAAGCCGATTTTCTTGTAAATTGTATGTCAGTTGCGTGAGCACTGTACCGCATAAGTCGAAAAACATCAATTTTACTGATTTGCGCGAAAGTAAAATTATATTGCTATTGCAGAATTGACAAATTAATATAACCTAAAAAATTACACTTTCTTAGTTTAAGACTTAAAGCCGATTTTCTTGTAAATTGTATGTCAGTTGCGTGAGCACTGTACCGCATAACCCAAAAAACATCAATTTTACTGATTTGCGCGAAAGTAAAATTATATTGTTATTGCAGAATTGACATATTCATATAACCGAAAAAATTGCCCTTTCTTAGTTTTAGACTTAAAGTCGATTTTCTTGTAAATTGTATGTCAGTTGCATGAGCACTGTACCGCATAAGTCGAAAAACATCAATTTTACTGATTTGCGCGAAAGTAAAATTATATTGCTATTGCAGAATTGACAAATTAATATAACCGAAAAAATTACACTTTCTTAGTTTAAGACTTAAAGCCGATTTTCTTTTAAATTGTATGTCAGTTGCGTGAGCACTGTACCGCATAAGCCGAAAAACATCAATTTTACTGTTTTGTGCGAAAGTAAAATTATATAGCTATTGCAGAATTGACAAATTAATATAACCAAAAAAATTACACTTTCTTAGTTTAAGACTTAAAGCCGATTTTCTTGTAAATTGTATGTCAGTTGCGTGAGCACTGTACCGCATAAGCCGAAAAACATCAATTTTACTGATTTGCGCGAAAGTAAAATTATATTGCTATTGCAGAATTGACAAATTAATATAACCGAAAAAATTGCGCTTTCTTAGCTTTAGACTTAAAGCCGATTTTCTTGTAAATTGTATGTCAGTTGCGTGAGCACTGTACCGCATAACCCAAAAAACATCAATTTTACTGATTTGCGCTAGAGTCAAACTTTCATTTTATTTCAGGATTAACAATTGTATGTTAATTACGTGATCGCTGTACCGCTTAAGCCGAAATGTTTTTTCAGGATTAACAAATTAATGTAACCGAAAAAATTGCACTTTCTTAGGTTTAAAATTCAAGTCCATTTTCTTGTAAATTGTATGTCAGTTGCGTGAGCACTGTACCGCATAAGCCGAAAAACATCAATTTTACTGATTTGCGCGAAAGTAAAATTATAATGTTATTGCAGGATTAACAAATTAATATAACCGAAAAAATTGCGCTTTCTTAGCTTTAGACTTAAAGCCGATTTTCTTGTAAATTGTATGTCAGTTGCGTGAGCACTGTACCGCATAAGCCGAAAAACATCAATTTTACTGATTTGCGCGAAAGTAAAATTATAATGTTATTGCAGGATTAACAAATTAATATAACCGAAAAAATTGCGCTTTCTTAGCTTTAGACTTAAAGCCGATTTTCTTGTAAATTGTATGTCAGTTGCGTGAGCACTGTACCGCATAAGTCGAAAAACATCAATTTTACTGATTTGCGCGAAAGTAAAATTATATTGCTATTGCAGAATTGACAAATTAATATAACCTAAAAAATTACACTTTCTTAGTTTAAGACTTAAAGCCGATTTTCTTGTAAATTGTATGTCAGTTGCGTGAGCACTGTACCGCATAACCCAAAAAACATCAATTTTACTGATTTGCGCGAAAGTAAAATTATATTGTTATTGCAGAATTGACATATTCATATAACCGAAAAAATTGCCCTTTCTTAGTTTTAGACTTAAAGTCGATTTTCTTGTAAATTGTATGTCAATTGCGTGAGCACTGTACCGCATAAGCCAAAAACATGAATTTTACTGATTTAGCGAAAGTCAAATTATATTGTTGTTGCAGAATTGACATATTCTTATAACCGAAAAAATTGCATTTTCTTAGATTTAGACTTACAGTCGATTTTCTTGTAACTTGTATGTTAATTCCATGAGCACTGTACCGCTTAAGCCGAAAAACGTCAATTTTACTGATTTGCGCTAGAGTCAAACTTTCATTTTATTTCAGGATTAACAATTGTATGTTAATTACGTGATCGCTGTACCGCTTAAGCCGAAATGTTTTTTCAGGATTAACAAATTAATGTAACCGAAAAAATTGCACTTTCTTAGGTTTAAAATTCAAGTCCATTTTCTTGTACATTGTATGTCAGTTGCGTGAGCACTGTACTGCTTAAGCCGGAAAACATCAATTTTACTGATTTGAGCGAAAGTCAAATTATATTGTTATTGCAGAATTGACATATTCATATAACCGAAAAAATTGCACTAGATCCTAGATTTAGACTTAAAGTCGATTTTCTTGTAAATTGTATGTCAGTTGCATGAGCACTGTACCGCATAAGTCGAAAAACATCAATTTTACTGATTTGCGCGAAAGTAAAATTATATTGCTATTGCAGAATTGACGAATTAATATAACCGAAAAAATTGCGCTTTCTTAGCTTTAGACTTAAAGCCGATTTTCTTGTAAATTGTATGTCAGTTGCGTGAGCACTGTACCGCATAAGCCGAAAAACATCAATTTTACTGTTTTGTGCGAAAGTAAAATTATATAGCTATTGCAGAATTGACAAATTAATATAACCAAAAAAATTACACTTTCTTAGTTTAAGACTTAAAGCCGATTTTCTTGTAAATTGTATGTCAGTTGCGTGAGCACTGTACCGCATAAGCCGAAAAACATCAATTTTACTGATTTGCGCGAAAGTAAAATTATATTGCTATTGCAGAATTGACAAATTAATATAACCGAAAAAATTGCGCTTTCTTAGCTTTAGACTTAAAGCCGATTTTCTTGTAAATTGTATGTCAGTTGCGTGAGCACTGTACCGCATAAGCCGAAAAACATCAATTTTACTGATTTGCGCGAAAGTAAAATTATAATGTTATTGCAGGATTAACAAATTAATATAACCGAAAAAATTGCGCTTTCTTAGCTTTAGACTTAAAGCCGATTTTCTTGTAAATTGTATGTCAGTTGCGTGAGCACTGTACCGCATAAGCCGAAAAACATCAATTTTACTGATTTGCGCGAAAGTAAAATTATAATGTTATTGCAGGATTAACAAATTAATATTACCGAAAAAATTGCACTTTCTTAGCTTTAGACTTAAAGTCGATTTTCTTGTAAATTGTATTTCAGTTGCGTGAGCACTGTACTGCTTAAGCCGGAAAACATCAATTTTACTGATTTGAGCGAAAGTCAAATTATATTGTTATTGCAGAATTGACATATTCATATAACCGAAAAAATTGCACTAGATCCTAGATTTAGACTTAAAGCCGATTTTCTTGTAAATTGTATGTCAGTTGCGTGAGCACTGTACCGCATAAGCCGAAAAACATCAATTTTACTGATTTGCGCGAAAGTAAAATTATATTGCTATTGCAGAATTGACAAATTAATATAACCGAAAAAATTGCACTTACTTAGGTTTAGACTTAAAGCCGATTTTCTTGTAAATTGTATGTCAGTTGCGTGAGCACTGTACCGCATAAGTCGAAAAACATCAATTTTACTGATTTGCGCGAAAGTAAAATTATATTGCTATTGCAGAATTGACAAATTAATATAACCGAAAAAATTACACTTTCTTAGTTTAAGACTTAAAGCCGATTTTCTTGTAACTTGTATGTTAATTCCATGAGCACTGTACCGCTTAAGCCGAAAAACATCAATTTTACTGATTTGCGCAAGAGTCAAACTTTCATTTTATTTCAGGATTAACAATTGTATGTTAATTACGTGATCGCTGTACCGCTTAAGCCGAAATGTTTTTTCAGGATTAACAAATTAATGTAACCGAAAAAATTGCACTTTCTTAGGTTTAAAATTCAAGTCCATTTTCTTGTAAATTGTATGTCAGTTGCGTGAGCACTGTACTGCTTAAGCCGGAAAACATCAATTTTACTGATTTGAGCGAAAGTCAAATTATATTGTTATTGCAGAATTGACATATTCATATAACCGAAAAAATTGCACTAGATCCTAGATTTAGACTTAAAGTCGATTTTCTTGTAAATTGTATGTCAGTTGCATGAGCACTGTACCGCATAAGTCGAAAAACATCAATTTTACTGATTTGCGCGAAAGTAAAATTATATTGCTATTGCAGAATTGACAAATTAATATAACCGAAAAAATTACACTTTCTTAGTTTAAGACTTAAAGCCGATTTTCTTTTAAATTGTATGTCAGTTGCGTGAGCACTGTACCGCATAAGCCGAAAAACATCAATTTTACTGTTTTGTGCGAAAGTAAAATTATATAGCTATTGCAGAATTGACAAATTAATATAACCAAAAAAATTACACTTTCTTAGTTTAAGACTTAAAGCCGATTTTCTTGTAAATTGTATGTCAGTTGCGTGAGCACTGTACCGCATAAGCCGAAAAACATCAATTTTACTGATTTGCGCGAAAGTAAAATTATATTGCTATTGCAGAATTGACAAATTAATATAACCGAAAAAATTGCACTTTCTTAGCTTTAGACTTAAAGTCGATTTTCTTGTAAATTGTATTTCAGTTGCGTGAGCACTGTACCGCATAAGTCGAAAAACATCAATTTTACTGATTTGCGCGAAAGTAAAATTATATTGCTATTGCAGAATTGACAAATTAATATAACCGAAAAAATTACACTTTCTTAGGTTTAGACTTAAAGCCGATTTTCTTGTAAATTGTATGTCAGTTGCGTGAGCACTGTACCGCATAAGCCGAAAAACATCAATTTTACTGATTTGCGCGAAAGTAAAATTATAATGTTATTGCGGGTTTAACAAATTAATATAACCGAAAAAATTGCACTTTCTTAGTTTTAGACTTAAAGCCGATTTTCTTGTAAATTGTATGTCAGTTGCGTGAGCACTGTACCGCATAAGTCGAAAAACATCAATTTTACTGATTTGCGCGAAAGTAAAATTATATTGCTATTGCAGAATTGACAAATTAATATAACCGAAAAAATTACACTTTCTTAGTTTAAGACTTAAAGCCGATTTTCTTGTAAATTGTATGTCAGTTGCGTGAGCACTGTACCGCATAAGCCGAAAAACATCAATTTTACTGATTTGCGCGAAAGTAAAATTATAATGTTATTGCAGGATTAACAAATTAATATTACCGAAAAAATTGCACTTTCTTAGCTTTAGACTTAAAGTCGATTTTCTTGTAAATTGTATTTCAGTTGCGTGAGCACTGTACCGCATAAGTCGAAAAACATCAATTTTACTGATTTGCGCGAAAGTAAAATTATATTGCTATTGCAGAATTGACAAATTAATATAACCGAAAAAATTACACTTTCTTAGTTTAAGACTTAAAGCCGATTTTCTTGTAAATTGTATGTCAGTTGCGTGAGCACTGTACCGCATAAGCCGAAAAACATCAATTTTACTGATTTGCGCGAAAGTAAAATTATAATGTTATTGCGGGTTTAACAAATTAATATAACCGAAAAAATTGCACTTTCTTAGTTTTAGACTTAAAGCCGATTTTCTTGTAAATTGTATGTCAGTTGCGTGAGCACTGTAACGCATAAGCCGAAAAACATCAATTTTACTGATTTGCGTGAAAGTAAAATTATATTGCTATTGCAGAATTGACATATTCATATAACCGAAAAAATTGCACTTTCTTAGGTTTAGACTTAAAGCCGATTTTCTTGTAAATTGTATGTCAGTTGCGTGAGCACTGTACCGCTTAAGCCGAAAAACATGAATTTTACTGATTTGAGCGAAAGTCAAATTATATTGTTATTGCATGATTAACAAATTAATATTACCGAAAAAGTTGCACCTTCTTAGGTTTAGACTCAAAGTCGATTTTCTTGTAAATTGTATGTTAATCCCTTGAGCCCTGTACCGCATAAGCCGAAAAACATAATTTTACTGATTTGCGCGAAAGTAAAATTATAATGTTATTGCAGGATTAACAAATTAATATAACCGAAAAAAATGCACTTTCTTAGTTTTAGACTTAAAGCCGATTTTCTTGTAAATTGTATGTCAGTTGCGTGAGCACTGTACCGCAAAAGCCGAAAAACATCAATTTTACTGATTTGCGCGAAAGTAAAATTATAATGTTATTGCAGGATTAACAAATTAATATAACCGAAAAAATTGCACTATCTTAGTTTTAGACTTAAATTCGATTTTCTTGTAAATTGAATGTTAATTACTTGAGCGCTGTACCGCTTAGGCCGAAAAACATAAATTTTACTGATTTTCTTAGATTTAGACTTAAATTGTATGTCAGTTGCGTGAGCACTGTACCGCATAAGTCGAAAAACATCAATTTTACTGATTTGCGCGGAAGTAAAATTATATTGCTATTGCAGAATTGACAAATTAATATAACCGAAAAAATTACACTTTCTTAGTTTAAGACTTAAAGCCGATTTTCTTGTAAATTGTATGTCAGTTGCGTGAGCACTGTACCGCATAAGCCGAAAAACATCAATTTTACTGATTTGCGCGAAAGTAAAATTATATTGCTATTGCAGAATTGACAAATTAATATAACCGAAAAAATTACACTTTCTTAGTTTAAGACTTAAAGCCGATTTTCTTGTAAATTGTATGTCAGTTGCGTGAGCACTGTACCGCATAAGCCGAAAAACATCAATTTTACTGATTTGCGCGAAAGTAAAATTATATTGCTATTGCAGAATTGACAAATTAATATAACCGAAAAAATTGCGCTAGATCCTAGATTTAGACTTAAAGCCGATTTTCTTGTAAATTTTATGTCAGTTGCGTGAGCACTGTACCGCATAAGCCAAAAAACATCAATTTTACTGATTTGCGCGAAAGTAAAATTATATTGCTATTGCAGAATTGACAAATTAATATAACCGAAAAAATTGCGCTTTCTTAGCTTTAGACTTAAAGCCGATTTTCTTGTAAATTGTATGTCAGTTGCGTGAGCACTGTACCGCATAAGCCGAAAAACATCAATTTTACTGATTTGCGCGAAAGTAAAATTATATTGCTATTGCAGAATTGACAAATTAATATAACCGAAAAAATTGCGCTTTCTTAGCTTTAGACTTAAAGCCGATTTTCTTGTAAATTGTATGTCAGTTGCGTGAGCACTGTACCGCATAAGTCGAAAAACATCAATTTTACTGATTTGCGCGAAAGTAAAATTATATTGCTATTGCAGAATTGACAAATTAATATAACCGAAAAAATTACACTTTCTTAGTTTAAGACTTAAAGCCGATTTTCTTGTAAATTGTATGTCAGTTGCGTGAGCACTGTACCGCATAAGCCGAAAAACATCAATTTTACTGATTTGCGCGAAAGTAAAATTATATTGCTATTGCAGAATTGACAAATTAATATAACCGAAAAAATTGCGCTTTCTTAGCTTTAGACTTAAAGCCGATTTTCTTGTAAATTGTATGTCAGTTGCGTGAGCACTGTACCGCATAAGCCGAAAAACATCAATTTTACTGATTTGCGCGAAAGTAAAATTATATTGCTATTGCAGAATTGACAAATTAATATAACCGAAAAAATTGCGCTTTCTTAGCTTTAGACTTAAAGCCGATTTTCTTGTAAATTGTATGTCAGTTGCGTGAGCACTGTACCGCATAAGCCGAAAAACATCAATTTTACTGATTTGCGCGAAAGTAAAATTATATAGCTATTGCAGAATTGACAAATTAATATAACCGAAAAAATTGCACTTTCTTAGATTTAGACTTAAAGCCGATTTTCTTGTAAATTGTATGTCAGTTGCGTGAGCACTGTACCGCATAAGCCGAAAAACATCAATTTTACTAATTTGCGCGAAAGTAAAATTATATTGCTATTGCAGAATTGACAAATTAATATAACCGAAAAAATTGCGCTTTCTTAGCTTTAGACTTAAAGCCGATTTTCTTGTAAATTGTATGTCAGTTGCGTGAGCACTGTACCGCATAAGTCGAAAAACATCAATTTTACTGATTTGCGCGAAAGTAAAATTATATTGCTATTGCAGAATTGACAAATTAATATAACCGAAAAAATTACACTTTCTTAGTTTAAGACTTAAAGCCGATTTTCTTGTAAATTGTATGTCAGTTGCGTGAGCACTGTACCGCATAAGCCGAAAAACATCAATTTTACTGATTTGCGCGAAAGTAAAATTATATTGCTATTGCAGAATTGACAAATTAATATAACCGAAAAAATTGCGCTTTCTTAGCTTTAGACTTAAAGCCGATTTTCTTGTAAATTGTATGTCAGTTGCGTGAGCACTGTACCGCATAAGCCGAAAAACATCAATTTTACTGATTTGCGCGAAAGTAAAATTATAATGTTATTGCAGGATTAACAAATTAATATTACCGAAAAAATTGCACTTTCTTAGCTTTAGACTTAAAGTCGATTTTCTTGTAAATTGTATTTCAGTTGCGTGAGCACTGTACCGCATAAGCCGAAAAACATCAATTTTACTGATTTGATTTAAAGTCAAACTTTCATATAATATCAGGATTAACAAATAAATATAACCGAAAAAATTGCACTTTATTAGATTTAGACTTAAAGCCGATTTTCTTGTAAATTGTATGTCATTTGCGTGAGCACTGTACCGCATAAGCCGAAAAACATCAATTTTACTGATTTGCGCGAAAGTAAAATTATATTGCTATTGCAGAATTAACAAATTAATATTACCGAAAAAGTTGCACTTTCTTAGGTTTAGACTTAAAGCCGATTTTCTTGTAAATTGTATGTCAGTTGCGTGAGCACTGTACCGCATAAGCCGAAAAACATCAATTTTACTGATTTGCGCGAAAGTAAAATTATAATGTTATTGCAGAATTGACATATTCATATAACCGAAAAAATTGCGCTTTCTTAGCTTTAGACTTAAAGCCGATTTTCTTGTAAATTGTATGTCAGTTGCGTGAGCACTGTACCGCATAAGTCGAAAAACATCAATTTTACTGATTTGCGCGAAAGTAAAATTATATTGCTATTGCAGAATTGACAAATTAATATAACCGAAAAAATTGCGCTTTCTTAGCTTTAGACTTAAAGCCGATTTTCTTGTAAATTGTATGTCAGTTGCGTGAGCACTGTACCGCATAAGCCGAAAAACATCAATTTTACTGATTTGCGCGAAAGTAAAATTATATTGCTATTGCAGAATTGACAAATTAATATAACCGAAAAAATTGCGCTTTCTTAGCTTTAGACTTAAAGCCGATTTTCTTGTAAATTGTATGTCAGTTGCGTGAGCACTGTACCGCATAAACCGAAAAACATCAATTTTACTGATTTGCGCGAAAGTAAAATTATATAGCTATTGCAGAATTGACAAATTAATATAACCGAAAAAATTGCACTTTCTTAGATTTAGACTTAAAGCCGATTTTCTTGTAAATTGTATGTCAGTTGCGTGAGCACTGTACCGCATAAGCCGAAAAACATCAATTTTACTGATTTGCGCGAAAGTAAAATTATATTGCTATTGCAGAATTGACAAATTAATATAACCGAAAAAATTACACTTTCTTAGTTTAAGACTTAAAGCCGATTTTCTTGTAAATTGTATGTCAGTTGCGTGAGCACTGTACCGCATAAGCCGAAAAACATCAATTTTACTGATTTGCGCGAAAGTAAAATTATATTGCTATTGCAGAATTAACAAATTAATATTACCGAAAAAGTTGCACTTTCTTAGGTTTAGACTTAAAGCCGATTTTCTTGTAAATTGTATGTCAGTTGCGTGAGCACTGTACCGCATAAGCCGAAAAACATCAATTTTACTGATTTGCGCGAAAGTAAAATTATATTGCTATTGCAGAATTGACAAATTAATATAACCGAAAAAATTGCGCTTTCTTAGCTTTAGACTTAAAGCCGATTTTCTTGTAAATTGTATGTCAGTTGCGTGAGCACTGTACCGCATAAGTCGAAAAACATCAATTTTACTGATTTGCGCGAAAGTAAAATTATATTGCTATTGCAGAATTGACAAATTAATATAACCGAAAAAATTACACTTTCTTAGTTTAAGACTTAAAGCCGATTTTCTTGTAAATTGTATGTCAGTTGCGTGAGCACTGTACCGCATAAGCCGAAAAACATCAATTTTACTGATTTGCGCGAAAGTAAAATTATATTGCTATTGCAGAATTGACAAATTAATATAACCGAAAAAATTGCGCTTTCTTAGCTTTAGACTTAAAGCCGATTTTCTTGTAAATTGTATGTCAGTTGCGTGAGCACTGTACCGCATAAGCCGAAAAACATCAATTTTACTGATTTGCGCGAAAGTAAAATTATATTGCTATTGCAGAATTGACAAATTAATATAACCGAAAAAATTGCGCTTTCTTAGCTTTAGACTTAAAGCCGATTTTCTTGTAAATTGTATGTCAGTTGCGTGAGCACTGTACCGCATAAGCCGAAAAACATCAATTTTACTGATTTGCGCGAAAGTAAAATTATATAGCTATTGCAGAATTGACAAATTAATATAACCGAAAAAATTGCACTTTCTTAGATTTAGACTTAAAGCCGATTTTCTTGTAAATTGTATGTCAGTTGCGTGAGCACTGTACCGCATAAGCCGAAAAACATCAATTTTACTAATTTGCGCGAAAGTAAAATTATATTGCTATTGCAGAATTGACAAATTAATATAACCGAAAAAATTGCGCTTTCTTAGCTTTAGACTTAAAGCCGATTTTCTTGTAAATTTTATGTCAGTTGCGTGAGCACTGTACCGCATAAGCCAAAAAACATCAATTTTACTGATTTGCGCGAAAGTAAAATTATATTGCTATTGCAGAATTGACAAATTAATATAACCGAAAAAATTGCGCTTTCTTAGCTTTAGACTTAAAGCCGATTTTCTTGTAAATTGTATGTCAGTTGCGTGAGCACTGTACCGCATAAGCCGAAAAACATCAATTTTACTGATTTGCGCGAAAGTAAAATTATATTGCTATTGCAGAATTGACAAATTAATATAACCGAAAAAATTGCGCTTTCTTAGCTTTAGACTTAAAGCCGATTTTCTTGTAAATTGTATGTCAGTTGCGTGAGCACTGTACCGCATAAGCCGAAAAACATCAATTTTACTGATTTGCGCGAAAGTAAAATTATATTGCTATTGCAGAATTGACAAATTAATATAACCGAAAAAATTGCGCTTTCTTAGCTTTAGACTTAAAGCCGATTTTCTTGTAAATTGTATGTCAGTTGCGTGAGCACTGTACCGCATAAGCCGAAAAACATCAATTTTACTGATTTGCGCGAAAGTAAAATTATATTGCTATTGCAGAATTGACAAATTAATATAACCGAAAAAATTGCGCTTTCTTAGCTTTAGACTTAAAGCCGATTTTCTTGTAAATTGTATGTCAGTTGCGTGAGCACTGTACCGCATAAGCCGAAAAACATCAATTTTACTGATTTGCGCGAAAGTAAAATTATATTGCTATTGCAGAATTGACAAATTAATATAACCGAAAAAATTGCGCTTTCTTAGCTTTAGACTTAAAGCCGATTTTCTTGTAAATTGTATGTCAGTTGCGTGAGCACTGTACCGCATAAGCCGAAAAACATCAATTTTACTGATTTGCGCGAAAGTAAAATTATATAGCTATTGCAGAATTGACAAATTAATATAACCGAAAAAATTGCACTTTCTTAGATTTAGACTTAAAGCCGATTTTCTTGTAAATTGTATGTCAGTTGCGTGAGCACTGTACCGCATAAGCCGAAAAACATCAATTTTACTAATTTGCGCGAAAGTAAAATTATATTGCTATTGCAGAATTGACAAATTAATATAACCGAAAAAATTGCGCTTTCTTAGCTTTAGACTTAAAGCCGATTTTCTTGTAAATTGTATGTCAGTTGCGTGAGCACTGTACCGCATAAGCCGAAAAACATCAATTTTACTAATTTGCGCGAAAGTAAAATTATATTGCTATTGCAGAATTGACAAATTAATATAACCGAAAAAATTGCGCTTTCTTAGCTTTAGACTTAAAGCCGATTTTCTTGTAAATTGTATGTCAGTTGCGTGAGCACTGTACCGCATAAGTCGAAAAACATCAATTTTACTGATTTGCGCGAAAGTAAAATTATATTGCTATTGCAGAATTAACAAATTAATATAACCGAAAAAAATGCACTTTCTTAGTTTTAGACTTAAAGCCGATTTTCTTGTAAATTGTATGTCAGTTGCGTGAGCACTGTACCGCAAAAGCCGAAAAACATCAATTTTACTGATTTGCGCGAAAGTAAAATTATAATGTTATTGCAGGATTAACAAATTAATATAACCGAAAAAATTGCACTATCTTAGTTTTAGACTTAAATTCGATTTTCTTGTAAATTGAATGTTAATTACTTGAGCGCTGTACCGCTTAGGCCGAAAAACATAAATTTTACTGATTTTCTTAGATTTAGACTTAAATTGTATGTCAGTTGCGTGAGCACTGTACCGCATAAGTCGAAAAACATCAATTTTACTGATTTGCGCGGAAGTAAAATTATATTGCTATTGCAGAATTGACAAATTAATATAACCGAAAAAATTACACTTTCTTAGTTTAAGACTTAAAGCCGATTTTCTTGTAAATTGTATGTCAGTTGCGTGAGCACTGTACCGCATAAGCCGAAAAACATCAATTTTACTGATTTGCGCGAAAGTAAAATTATATTGCTATTGCAGAATTGACAAATTAATATAACCGAAAAAATTACACTTTCTTAGTTTAAGACTTAAAGCCGATTTTCTTGTAAATTGTATGTCAGTTGCGTGAGCACTGTACCGCATAAGCCGAAAAACATCAATTTTACTGATTTGCGCGAAAGTAAAATTATATTGCTATTGCAGAATTGACAAATTAATATAACCGAAAAAATTGCGCTAGATCCTAGATTTAGACTTAAAGCCGATTTTCTTGTAAATTTTATGTCAGTTGCGTGAGCACTGTACCGCATAAGCCAAAAAACATCAATTTTACTGATTTGCGCGAAAGTAAAATTATATTGCTATTGCAGAATTGACAAATTAATATAACCGAAAAAATTGCGCTTTCTTAGCTTTAGACTTAAAGCCGATTTTCTTGTAAATTGTATGTCAGTTGCGTGAGCACTGTACCGCATAAGCCGAAAAACATCAATTTTACTGATTTGCGCGAAAGTAAAATTATATTGCTATTGCAGAATTGACAAATTAATATAACCGAAAAAATTGCGCTTTCTTAGCTTTAGACTTAAAGCCGATTTTCTTGTAAATTGTATGTCAGTTGCGTGAGCACTGTACCGCATAAGTCGAAAAACATCAATTTTACTGATTTGCGCGAAAGTAAAATTATATTGCTATTGCAGAATTGACAAATTAATATAACCGAAAAAATTACACTTTCTTAGTTTAAGACTTAAAGCCGATTTTCTTGTAAATTGTATGTCAGTTGCGTGAGCACTGTACCGCATAAGCCGAAAAACATCAATTTTACTGATTTGCGCGAAAGTAAAATTATATTGCTATTGCAGAATTGACAAATTAATATAACCGAAAAAATTGCGCTTTCTTAGCTTTAGACTTAAAGCCGATTTTCTTGTAAATTGTATGTCAGTTGCGTGAGCACTGTACCGCATAAGCCGAAAAACATCAATTTTACTGATTTGCGCGAAAGTAAAATTATATTGCTATTGCAGAATTGACAAATTAATATAACCGAAAAAATTGCGCTTTCTTAGCTTTAGACTTAAAGCCGATTTTCTTGTAAATTGTATGTCAGTTGCGTGAGCACTGTACCGCATAAGCCGAAAAACATCAATTTTACTGATTTGCGCGAAAGTAAAATTATATAGCTATTGCAGAATTGACAAATTAATATAACCGAAAAAATTGCACTTTCTTAGATTTAGACTTAAAGCCTATTTTCTTGTAAATTGTATGTCAGTTGCGTGAGCACTGTACCGCATAAGCCGAAAAACATCAATTTTACTAATTTGCGCGAAAGTAAAATTATATTGCTATTGCAGAATTGACAAATTAATATAACCGAAAAAATTGCGCTTTCTTAGCTTTAGACTTAAAGCCGATTTTCTTGTAAATTGTATGTCAGTTGCGTGAGCACTGTACCGCATAAGTCGAAAAACATCAATTTTACTGATTTGCGCGAAAGTAAAATTATATTGCTATTGCAGAATTGACAAATTAATATAACCGAAAAAATTACACTTTCTTAGTTTAAGACTTAAAGCCGATTTTCTTGTAAATTGTATGTCAGTTGCGTGAGCACTGTACCGCATAAGCCGAAAAACATCAATTTTACTGATTTGCGCGAAAGTAAAATTATATTGCTATTGCAGAATTGACAAATTAATATAACCGAAAAAATTGCGCTTTCTTAGCTTTAGACTTAAAGCCGATTTTCTTGTAAATTGTATGTCAGTTGCGTGAGCACTGTACCGCATAAGCCGAAAAACATCAATTTTACTGATTTGCGCGAAAGTAAAATTATAATGTTATTGCAGGATTAACAAATTAATATTACCGAAAAAATTGCACTTTCTTAGCTTTAGACTTAAAGTCGATTTTCTTGTAAATTGTATTTCAGTTGCGTGAGCACTGTACCGCATAAGCCGAAAAACATCAATTTTACTGATTTGATTTAAAGTCAAACTTTCATATAATATCAGGATTAACAAATAAATATAACCGAAAAAATTGCACTTTATTAGATTTAGACTTAAAGCCGATTTTCTTGTAAATTGTATGTCATTTGCGTGAGCACTGTACCGCATAAGCCGAAAAACATCAATTTTACTGATTTGCGCGAAAGTAAAATTATATTGCTATTGCAGAATTAACAAATTAATATTACCGAAAAAGTTGCACTTTCTTAGGTTTAGACTTAAAGCCGATTTTCTTGTAAATTGTATGTCAGTTGCGTGAGCACTGTACCGCATAAGCCGAAAAACATCAATTTTACTGATTTGCGCGAAAGTAAAATTATAATGTTATTGCAGAATTGACATATTCATATAACCGAAAAAATTGCGCTTTCTTAGTTTTAGACTTAAAGTCGATTTTCTTGTAAATTGTATGTCAGTTGCGTGAGCACTGTACCGCATAAGTCGAAAAACATCAGTTTTACTGATTTGCGCGAAAGTAAAATTATATTGCTATTGCAGAATTGACAAATTAATATAACCGAAAAAATTGCACTTTCTTTGTTTTAGACTTAAAGCCGATTTTCTTGTAAATTGTATGTCAGTTGCATGAGCACTGTACCGCATAAGTCGAAAAACATCAATTTTACTGATTTGCGCGAAAGTAAAATTATATTGCTATTGCAGAATTGACAAATTAATATAACCGAAAAAATTACACTTTCTTAGTTTAAGACTTAAAGCCGATTTTCTTGTAAATTGTATGTCAGTTGCGTGAGCACTGTACCGCATAAGCCGAAAAACATCAATTTTACTGATTTGCGCGAAAGTAAAATTATATAGCTATTGCAGAATTGCCAAATTAATATAACCGAAAAAATTGCACTTTCTTAAGTTTAGACTTGAAGCCGATTTTCTTGTAAATTTTATGTCAGTTGCGTGAGCACTGTACCGCATAAGCCGAAAAACATCAATTTTACTGTTTTGCGCGAAAGTAAAATTATATAGCTATTGCAGAATTGACAAATTAATATAACCAAAAAAATTACACTTTCTTAGTTTAAGACTTAAAGCCGATTTTCTTGTAAATTTTATGTCAGTTGCGTGAGCACTGTACCGCATAAGCCGAAAAACATCAATTTTACTGATTTGCGCGAAAGTAAAATTATAATGTTATTGCAGGATTAACAAATTAATATAACCGAAAAAATTGCGCTTTCTTAGCTTTAGACTTAAAGCCGATTTTCTTGTAAATTGTATGTCAGTTGCGTGAGCACTGTACCGCATAAGTCGAAAAACATCAATTTTACTGATTTGCGCGAAAGTAAAATTATATTGCTATTGCAGAATTGACAAATTAATATAACCGAAAAAATTACACTTTCTTAGTTTAAGACTTAAAGCCGATTTTCTTGTAAATTGTATGTCAGTTGCGTGAGCACTGTACCGCATAAGCCGAAAAACATCAATTTTACTGATTTGCGCGAAAGTAAAATTATATTGCTATTGCAGAATTGACAAATTAATATAACCGAAAAAATTGCGCTTTCTTAGCTTTAGACTTAAAGCCGATTTTCTTGTAAATTGTATGTCAGTTGCGTGAGCACTGTACCGCATAAGCCGAAAAACATCAATTTTACTGATTTGCGCGAAAGTAAAATTATAATGTTATTGCAGGATTAACAAATTAATATTACCGAAAAAATTGCACTTTCTTAGCTTTAGACTTAAAGTCGATTTTCTTGTAAATTGTATTTCAGTTGCGTGAGCACTGTACCGCATAAGCCGAAAAACATCAACTTTACTGATTTGATTTAAAGTCAAACTTTCATATAATATCAGGATTAACAAATAAATATAACCGAAAAAATTGCACTTTATTAGATTTAGACTTAAAGCCGATTTTCTTGTAAATTGTATGTCAGTTGCGTGAGCACTGTACCGCATAAGCCGAAAAACATCAATTTTACTGATTTGCGCGAAAGTAAAATTATATTGCTATTGCAGAATTAACAAATTAATATTACCGAAAAAGTTGCACTTTCTTAGGTTTAGACTTAAAGCCGATTTTCTTGTAAATTGTATGTCAGTTGCGTGAGCACTGTACCGCATAAGCCGAAAAACATCAATTTTACTGATTTGCGCGAAAGTAAAATTATAATGTTATTGCAGAATTGACATATTCATATAACCGAAAAAATTGCGCTTTCTTAGTTTTAGACTTAAAGTCGATTTTCTTGTAAATTGTATGTCAGTTGCGTGAGCACTGTACCGCATAAGTCGAAAAACATCAATTTTACTGATTTGCGCAAAAGTAAAATTATATTGCTATTGCAGAATTGACAAATTAATATAACCGAAAAAATTGCACTTTCTTTGTTTTAGACTTAAAGCCGATTTTCTTGTAAATTGTATGTCAGTTGCATGAGCACTGTACCGCATAAGTCGAAAAACATCAATTTTACTGATTTGCGCGAAAGTAAAATTATATTGCTATTGCAGAATTGACAAATTAATATAACCGAAAAAATTACACTTTCTTAGTTTAAGACTTAAAGCCGATTTTCTTGTAAATTGTATGTCAGTTGCGTGAGCACTGTACCGCATAAGCCGAAAAACATCAATTTTACTGATTTGCGCGAAAGTAAAATTATATAGCTATTGCAGAATTGACAAATTAATATAACCGAAAAAATTGCACTTTCTTAAGTTTAGACTTGAAGCCGATTTTCTTGTAAATTTTATGTCAGTTGCGTGAGCACTGTACCGCATAAGCCGAAAAACATCAATTTTACTGTTTTGCGCGAAAGTAAAATTATATAGCTATTGCAGAATTGACAAATTAATATAACCAAAAAAATTACACTTTCTTAGTTTAAGACTTAAAGCCGATTTTCTTGTAAATTTTATGTCAGTTGCGTGAGCACTGTACCGCATAAGCCGAAAAACATCAATTTTACTGATTTGCGCGAAAGTAAAATTATAATGTTATTGCAGGATTAACAAATTAATATAAGCGAAAAAATTGCGCTTTCTTAGCTTTAGACTTAAAGCCGATTTTCTTGTAAATTGTATGTCAGTTGCGTGAGCACTGTACCGCATAAGTCGAAAAACATCAATTTTACTGATTTGCGCGAAAGTAAAATTATATTGCTATTGCAGAATTGACAAATTAATATAACCGAAAAAATTACACTTTCTTAGTTTAAGAATTAAAGCCGATTTTCTTGTAAATTGTATGTCAGTTGCGTGAGCACTGTACCGCATAAGCCGAAAAACATCAATTTTACTGATTTGCGCGAAAGTAAAATTATATTGCTATTGCAGAATTGACAAATTAATATAACCGAAAAAATTGCGCTTTCTTAGCTTTAGACTTAAAGCCGATTTTCTTGTAAATTGTATGTCAGTTGCGTGAGCACTGTACCGCATAAGCCGAAAAACATCAATTTTACTGATTTGCGCGAAAGTAAAATTATATTGCTATTGCAGAATTGACAAATTAATATAACCGAAAAAATTGCGCTTTCTTAGCTTTAGACTTAAAGCCGATTTTCTTGTAAATTGTATGTCAGTTGCGTGAGCACTGTACCGCATAAGTCGAAAAACATCAATTTTACTGATTTGCGCGAAAGTAAAATTATATTGCTATTGCAGAATTGACAAATTAATATAACCGAAAAAATTACACTTTCTTAGTTTAAGACTTAAAGCCGATTTTCTTGTAAATTGTATGTCAGTTGCGTAAGCACTGTACCGCATAAGTCGAAAAACATCAATTTTACTGATTTGCGCGAAAGTAAAATTATATTGCTATTGCAGAATTGACAAATTAATATAACCGAAAAAATTACACTTTCTTAGTTTAAGACTTAAAGCCGATTTTCTTTTAAATTGTATGTCAGTTGCGTGAGCACTGTACCGCATAAGCCGAAAAACATCAATTTTACTGTTTTGTGCGAAAGTAAAATTATATAGCTATTGCAGAATTGACAAATTAATATAACCAAAAAAATTACACTTTCTTAGTTTAAGACTTAAAGCCGATTTTCTTGTAAATTGTATGTCAGTTGCGTGAGCACTGTACCGCATAAGCCGAAAAACATCAATTTTACTGATTTGCGCGAAAGTAAAATTATATTGCTATTGCAGAATTGACAAATTAATATAACCGAAAAAATTGCACTAGATCCTAGATTTAGACTTAAAGTCGATTTTCTTGTAAATTGTATGTCAGTTGCATGAGCACTGTACCGCATAAGTCGAAAAACATCAATTTTACTGATTTGCGCGAAAGTAAAATTATATTGCTATTGCAGAATTGACAAATTAATATAACCGAAAAAATTGCGCTTTCTTAGCTTTAGACTTAAAGCCGATTTTCTTGTAAATTGTATGTCAGTTGCGTGAGCACTGTACCGCATAAGCCGAAAAACATCAATTTTACTGATTTGCGCGAAAGTAAAATTATAATGTTATTGCAGGATTAACAAATTAATATTACCGAAAAAATTGCACTTTCTTAGCTTTAGACTTAAAGTCGATTTTCTTGTAAATTGTATTTCAGTTGCGTGAGCACTGTACCGCATAAGCCGAAAAACATCAATTTTACTGATTTGCGCGAAAGTAAAATTATATTGCTATTGCAGAATTGACATATTAATATAACCGAAAAAATTGCGCTTTCTTAGCTTTAGACTTAAAGCCGATTTTCTTGTAAATTGTATGTCAGTTGCGTGAGCACTGTACCGCATAACCCAAAAAACATCAATTTTACTGATTTGCGCTAGAGTCAAACTTTCATTTTATTTCAGGATTAACAATTGTATGTTAATTACGTGATCGCTGTACCGCTTAAGCCGAAATGTTTTTTCAGGATTAACAAATTAATGTAACCGAAAAAATTGCACTTTCTTAGGTTTAAAATTCAAGTCCATTTTCTTGTAAATTGTATGTCAGTTGAGTGAGCACTGTACCGCATAAGCCGAAAAACATCAATTTTACTGATTTTCGCGAAAGTAAAATTCTAATGTTATTGCAGGATTAACAAATTAATATAACCGAAAAAATTGCGCTTTCTTAGCTTTAGACTTAAAGCCGATTTTCTTGTAAATTGTATGTCAGTTGCGTGAGCACTGTACCGCATAAGCCGAAAAACATCAATTTTACTGATTTGCGCGAAAGTAAAATTATAATGTTATTGCAGGATTAACAAATTAATATAACCGAAAAAATTGCGCTTTCTTAGCTTTAGACTTAAAGCCGATTTTCTTGTAAATTGTATGTCAGTTGCGTGAGCACTGTACCGCATAAGTCGAAAAACATCAATTTTACTGATTTGCGCGAAAGTAAAATTATATTGCTATTGCAGAATTGACAAATTAATATAACCGAAAAAATTACACTTTCTTAGTTTAAGACTTAAAGCCGATTTTCTTGTAAATTGTATGTCAGTTGCGTGAGCACTGTACCGCATAACCCAAAAAACATCAATTTTACTGATTTGCGCGAAAGTAAAATTATATTGTTATTGCAGAATTGACATATTCATATAACCGAAAAAATTGCGCTTTCTTAGTTTTAGACTTAAAGTCGATTTTCTTGTAAATTGTATGTCAATTGCGTCAGCACTGTACCGCATAAGCCAAAAACATGAATTTTACTGATTTAGCGAAAGTCAAATTATATTGTTGTTGCAGAATTGACATATTCTTATAACCGAAAAAATTGCATTTTCTTAGATTTAGACTTACAGTCGATTTTCTTGTAACTTGTATGTTAATTCCATGAGCACTGTACCGCTTAAGCCGAAAAACATCAATTTTACTGATTTGCGCTAGAGTCAAACTTTCATTTTATTTCAGGATTAACAATTGTATGTTAATTACGTGATCGCTGTACCGCTTAAGCCGAAATGTTTTTTCAGGATTAACAAATTAATGTAACCGAAAAAATTGCACTTTCTTAGGTTTAAAATTCAAGTCCATTTTCTTGTAAATTGTATGTCAGTTGCGTGAGCACTGTACTGCTTAAGCCGGAAAACATCAATTTTACTGATTTGAGCGAAAGTCAAATTATATTGTTATTGCAGAATTGACATATTCATATAACCGAAAAAATTGCACTAGATCCTAGATTTAGACTTAAAGTCGATTTTCTTGTAAATTGTATGTCAGTTGCATGAGCACTGTACCGCATAAGTCGAAAAACATCAATTTTACTGATTTGCGCGAAAGTAAAATTATATTGCTATTGCAGAATTGACAAATTAATATAACCGAAAAAATTACACTTTCTTAGTTTAAGACTTAAAGCCGATTTTCTTTTAAATTGTATGTCAGTTGCGTGAGCACTGTACCGCATAAGCCGAAAAACATCAATTTTACTGTTTTGTGCGAAAGTAAAATTATATAGCTATTGCAGAATTGACAAATTAATATAACCAAAAAAATTACACTTTCTTAGTTTAAGACTTAAAGCCGATTTTCTTGTAAATTGTATGTCAGTTGCGTGAGCACTGTACCGCATAAGCCGAAAAACATCAATTTTACTGATTTGCGCGAAAGTAAAATTATATTGCTATTGCAGAATTGACAAATTAATATAACCGAAAAAATTGCGCTTTCTTAGCTTTAGACTTAAAGCCGATTTTCTTGTAAATTGTATGTCAGTTGCGTGAGCACTGTACCGCATAAGCCGAAAAACATCAATTTTACTGATTTGCGCGAAAGTAAAATTATAATGTTATTGCAGGATTAACAAATTAATATAACCGAAAAAATTGCGCTTTCTTAGCTTTAGACTTAAAGCCGATTTTCTTGTAAATTGTATGTCAGTTGCGTGAGCACTGTACCGCATAAGCCGAAAAACATCAATTTTACTGATTTGCGCGAAAGTAAAATTATAATGTTATTGCAGGATTAACAAATTAATATTATCGAAAAAATTGCACTTTCTTAGCTTTAGACTTAAAGTCCATTTTCTTGTAAATTGTATGTCAGTTGCGTGAGCACTGTACCGCATAAGCCGGAAAACATCAATTTTACTGATTTGAGCGAAAGTCAAATTATATTGTTATTGCAGAATTGACATATTCATATAACCGAAAAAATTGCACTAGATCCTAGATTTAGACTTAAAGCCGATTTTCTTGTAAATTGTATGTCAGTTGCGTGAGCACTGTACCGCATAAGCCGAAAAACATCAATTTTACTGATTTGCGCGAAAGTAAAATTATATTGCTATTGCAGAATTGACAAATTAATATAACCGAAAAAATTGCGCTTTCTTAGCTTTAGACTTAAAGCCGATTTTCTTGTAAATTGTATGTCAGTTGCGTGAGCACTGTACCGCATAAGTCGAAAAACATCAATTTTACTGATTTGCGCGAAAGTAAAATTATATTGCTATTGCAGAATTGACAAATTAATATAACCGAAAAAATTACACTTTCTTAGTTTAAGACTTAAAGCCGATTTTCTTGTAACTTGTATGTTAATTCCATGAGCACTGTACCGCTTAAGCCGAAAAACATCAATTTTACTGATTTGCGCTAGAGTCAAACTTTCATTTTATTTCAGGATTAACAATTGTATGTTAATTACGTGATCGCTGTACCGCTTAAGCCGAAATGTTTTTTCAGGATTAACAAATTAATGTAACCGAAAAAATTGCACTTTCTTAGGTTTAAAATTCAAGTCCATTTTCTTGTAAATTGTATGTCAGTTGCGTGAGCACTGTACTGCTTAAGCCGGAAAACATCAATTTTACTGATTTGAGCGAAAGTCAAATTATATTGTTATTGCAGAATTGACATATTCATATAACCGAAAAAATTGCACTAGATCCTAGATTTAGACTTAAAGTCGATTTTCTTGTAAATTGTATGTCAGTTGCATGAGCACTGTACCGCATAAGTCGAAAAACATCAATTTTACTGATTTGCGCGAAAGTAAAATTATATTGCTATTGCAGAATTGACAAATTAATATAACCGAAAAAATTACACTTTCTTAGTTTAAGACTTAAAGCCGATTTTCTTTTAAATTGTATGTCAGTTGCGTGAGCACTGTACCGCATAAGCCGAAAAACATCAATTTTACTGTTTTGTGCGAAAGTAAAATTATATAGCTATTGCAGAATTGACAAATTAATATAACCAAAAAAATTACACTTTCTTAGTTTAAGACTTAAAGCCGATTTTCTTGTAAATTGTATGTCAGTTGCGTGAGCACTGTACCGCATAAGCCGAAAAACATCAATTTTACTGATTTGCGCGAAAGTAAAATTATATTGCTATTGCAGAATTGACAAATTAATATAACCGAAAAAATTGCGCTTTCTTAGCTTTAGACTTAAAGCCGATTTTCTTGTAAATTGTATGTCAGTTGCGTGAGCACTGTACCGCATAAGTCGAAAAACATCAATTTTACTGATTTGCGCGAAAGTAAAATTATATTGCTATTGCAGAATTGACAAATTAATATAACCGAAAAAATTACACTTTCTTAGTTTAAGACTTAAAGCCGATTTTCTTGTAACTTGTATGTTAATTCCATGAGCACTGTACCGCTTAAGCCGAAAAACATCAATTTTACTGATTTGCGCTAGAGTCAAACTTTCATTTTATTTCAGGATTAACAATTGTATGTTAATTACGTGATCGCTGTACCGCTTAAGCCGAAATGGTTTTTCAGGATTAACAAATTAATGTAACCGAAAAAATTGCACTTTCTTAGGTTTAAAATTCAAGTCCATTTTCTTGTAAATTGTATGTCAGTTGCGTGAGCACTGTACTGCTTAAGCCGGAAAACATCAATTTTACTGATTTGAGCGAAAGTCAAATTATATTGTTATTGCAGAATTGACATATTCATATAACCGAAAAAATTGCACTAGATCCTAGATTATGCTTAAAGTCGATTTTCTTGTAAATTGTATGTCAGTTGCATGAGCACTGTACCGCATAAGTCGAAAAACATCAATTTTACTGATTTGCGCGAAAGTAAAATTATATTGCTATTGCAGAATTGACAAATTAATATAACCGAAAAAATTACACTTTCTTAGTTTAAGACTTAAAGCCGATTTTCTTTTAAATTGTATGTCAGTTGCGTGAGCACTGTACCGCATAAGCCGAAAAACATCAATTTTACTGTTTTGTGCGAAAGTAAAATTATATAGCTATTGCAGAATTGACAAATTAATATAACCAAAAAAATTACACTTTCTTAGTTTAAGACTTAAAGCCGATTTTCTTGTAAATTGTATGTCAGTTGCGTGAGCACTGTACCGCATAAGCCGAAAAACATCAATTTTACTGATTTGCGCGAAAGTAAAATTATATTGCTATTGCAGAATTGACAAATTAATATAACCGAAAAAATTGCGCTTTCTTAGCTTTAGACTTAAAGCCGAGTTTCTTGTAAATTGTATGTCAGTTGCGTGAGCACTGTACCGCATAAGCCGAAAAACATCAATTTTACTGATTTGCGCGAAAGTAAAATTATAATGTTATTGCAGGATTAACAAATTAATATAACCGAAAAAATTGCGCTTTCTTAGCTTTAGACTTAAAGCCGATTTTCTTGTAAATTGTATGTCAGTTGCGTGAGCACTGTACCGCATAAGCCGAAAAACATCAATTTTACTGATTTGCGCGAAAGTAAAATTATAATGTTATTGCAGGATTAACAAATTAATATTACCGAAAAAATTGCACTTTCTTAGCTTTAGACTTAAAGTCGATTTTCTTGTAAATTGTATTTCAGTTGCGTGAGCACTGTACTGCTTAAGCCGGAAAACATCAATTTTACTGATTTGAGCGAAAGTCAAATTATATTGTTATTGCAGAATTGACATATTCATATAACCGAAAAAATTGCACTAGATCCTAGATTTAGACTTAAAGCCGATTTTCTTGTAAATTGTATGTCAGTTGCGTGAGCACTGTACCGCATAAGCCGAAAAACATCAATTTTACTGATTTGCGCGAAAGTAAAATTATATTGCTATTGCAGAATTGACAAATTAATATAAGCGAAAAAATTGCGCTTTCTTAGCTTTAGACTTAAAGCCGATTTTCTTGTAAATTGTATGTCAGTTGCGTGAGCACTGTACCGCATAAGTCGAAAAACATCAATTTTACTGATTTGCGCGAAAGTAAAATTATATTGCTATTGCAGAATTGACAAATTAATATAACCGAAAAAATTACACTTTCTTAGTTTAAGACTTAAAGCCGATTTTCTTGTAAATTGTATGTCAGTTGCATGAGCACTGTACCGCATAAGCCGAAAAACATCAATTTTACTGATTTGCGCGAAAGTAAAATTATATTGCTATTGCAGAATTGACAAATTAATATAACCGAAAAAATTGCGCTTTCTTAGCTTTAGACTTAAAGCCGATTTTCTTGTAAATTGTATGTCAGTTGCGTGAGCACTGTACCGCATAAGTCGAAAAACATCAATTTTACTGATTTGCGCGAAAGTAAAATTATATTGCTATTGCAGAATTGACAAATTAATATAACCGAAAAAATTACACTTTCTTAGTTTAAGACTTAAAGCCGATTTTCTTGTAACTTGTATGTTAATTCCATGAGCACTGTACCGCTTAAGCCGAAAAACATCAATTTTACTGATTTGCGCTAGAGTCAAACTTTCATTTTATTTCAGGATTAACAATTGTATGTTAATTACGTGATCGCTGTACCGCTTAAGCCGAAATGTTTTTTCAGGATTAACAAATTAATGTAACCGAAAAAATTGCACTTTCTTAGGTTTAAAATTCAAGTCCATTTTCTTGTAAATTGTATGTCAGTTGCGTGAGCACTGTACTGCTTAAGCCGGAAAACATCAATTTTACTGATTTGAGCGAAAGTCAAATTATATTGTTATTGCAGAATTGACATATTCATATAACCGAAAAAATTGCACTAGATCCTAGATTTAGACTTAAAGTCGATTTTCTTGTAAATTGTATGTCAGTTGTATGAGCACTGTACCGCATAAGTCGAAAAACATCAATTTTACTGATTTGCGCGAAAGTAAAATTATATTGCTATTGCAGAATTGACAAGTTAATATAACCGAAAAAATTACACTTTTTTAGTTTAAGACTTAAAGCCGATTTTCTTTTAAATTGTATGTCAGTTGCGTGAGCACTGTACCGCATAAGCCGAAAAACATCAATTTTACTGTTTTGTGCGAAAGTAAAATTATATAGCTATTGCAGAATTGACAAATTAATATAACCAAAAAAATTACACTTTCTTAGTTTAAGACTTAAAGCCGATTTTCTTGTAAATTGTATGTCAGTTGCGTGAGCACTGTACCGCATAAGCCGAAAAACATCAATTTTACTGATTTGCGCGAAAGTAAAATTATATTGCTATTGCAGAATTGACAAATTAATATAACCGAAAAAATTGCGCTTTCTTAGCTTTAGACTTAAAGCCGATTTTCTTGTAAATTGTATGTCAGTTGCGTGAGCACTGTACCGCATAACCCAAAAAACATCAATTTTACTGATTTGCGCTAGAGTAAACTTTCATTTTATTTCAGGATTAACAATTGTATGTTAATTACGTGATCGCTGTACCGCTTAAGCCGAAATGTTTTTTCAGGATTAACAAATTAATGTAACCGAAAAAATTGCACTTTCTTAGGTTTAAAATTCAAGTCCATTTTCTTGTAAATTGTATGTCAGTTGCGTGAGCACTGTACCGCATAAGCCGAAAAACATCAATTTTACTGATTTGCGCGAAAGTAAAATTATAATGTTATTGCAGGATTAACAAATTAATATAACCGAAAAAATTGCGCTTTCTTAGCTTTAGACTTAAAGCCGATTTTCTTGTAAATTGTATGTCAGTTGCGTGAGCACTGTACCGCATAAGCCGAAAAACATCAATTTTACTGATTTGCGCGAAAGTAAAATTATAATGTTATTGCAGGATTAACAAATTAATATAACCGAAAAAATTGCGCTTTCTTAGCTTTAGACTTAAAGCCGATTTTCTTGTAAATTGTATGTCAGTTGCGTGAGCACTGTACCGCATAAGTCGAAAAACATCAATTTTACTGATTTGCGCGAAAGTAAAATTATATTGCTATTGCAGAATTGACAAATTAATATAACCGAAAAAATTACACTTTCTTAGTTTAAGACTTAAAGCCGATTTTCTTGTAAATTGTATGTCAGTTGCGTGAGCACTGTACCGCATAACCCAAAAAACATCAATTTTACTGATTTGCGCGAAAGTAAAATTATATTGTTATTGCAGAATTGACATATTCATATAACCGAAAAAATTGCGCTTTCTTAGTTTTAGACTTAAAGTCGATTTTCTTGTAAATTGTATGTCAATTGCGTGAGCACTGTACCGCATAAGCCAAAAACATGAATTTTACTGATTTAGCGAAAGTCAAATTATATTGTTGTTGCAGAATTGACATATTCTTATAACCGAAAAAATTGCATTTTCTTAGATTTAGACTTACAGTCGATTTTCTTGTAACTTGTATGTTAATTCCATGAGCACTGTACCGCTTAAGCCGAAAAACATCAATTTTACTGATTTGCGCTAGAGTCAAACTTTCATTTTATTTCAGGATTAACAATTGTATGTTAATTACGTGATCGCTGTACCGCTTAAGCCGAAATGTTTTTTCAGGATTAACAAATTAATGTAACCGAAAAAATTGCACTTTCTTAGGTTTAAAATTCAAGTCCATTTTCTTGTAAATTGTATGTCAGTTGCGTGAGCACTGTACTGCTTAAGCCGGAAAACATCAATTTTACTGATTTGAGCGAAAGTCAAATTATATTGTTATTGCAGAATTGACATATTCATATAACCGAAAAAATTGCACTAGATCCTAGATTTAGACTTAAAGTCGATTTTCTTGTAAATTGTATGTCAGTTGCATGAGCACTGTACCGCATAAGTCGAAAAACATCAATTTTACTGATTTGCGCGAAAGTAAAATTATATTGCTATTGCAGAATTGACAAATTAATATAACCGAAAAAATTACACTTTCTTAGTTTAAGACTTAAAGCCGATTTTCTTTTAAATTGTATGTCAGTTGCGTGAGCACTGTACCGCATAAGCCGAAAAACATCAATTTTACTGTTTTGTGCGAAAGTAAAATTATATAGCTATTGCAGAATTGACAAATTAATATAACCAAAAAAATTACACTTTCTTAGTTTAAGACTTAAAGCCGATTTTCTTGTAAATTGTATGTCAGTTGCGTGAGCACTGTATCGCATAAGCCGAAAAACATCAATTTTACTGATTTGCGCGAAAGTAAAATTATATTGCTATTGCAGAATTGACAAAATTAATATAACCGAAAAAATTGCGCTTTCTTAGCTTTAGACTTAAAGCCGATTTTCTTGTAAATTGTATGTCAGTTGCGTGAGCACTGTACCGCATAAGCCGAAAAACATCAATTTTACTGATTTGCGCGAAAGTAAAATTATAATGTTATTGCAGGATTAACAAATTAATATAACCGAAAAAATTGCGCTTTCTTAGCTTTAGACTTAAAGCCGATTTTCTTGTAAATTGTATGTCAGTTGCGTGAGCACTGTACCGCATAAGCCGAAAAACATCAATTTTACTGATTTGCGCGAAAGTAAAATTATAATGTTATTGCAGGATTAACAAATTAATATTACCGAAAAAATTGCACTTTCTTAGCTTTAGACTTAAAGTCGATTTTCTTGTAAATTGTATTTCAGTTGCGTGAGCACTGTACTGCTTAAGCCGGAAAACATCAATTTTACTGATTTGAGCGAAAGTCAAATTATATTGTTATTGCAGAATTGACATATTCATATAACCGAAAAAATTGCACTAGATCCTAGATTTAGACTTAAAGCCGATTTTCTTGTAAATTGTATGTCAGTTGCGTGAGCACTGTACCGCATAAGCCGAAAAACATCAATTTTACTGATTTGCGCGAAAGTCAAATTATATTGCTATTGCAGAATTGACAAATTAATATAACCGAAAAAATTACACTTTCTTAGTTTAAGACTTAAAGCCGATTTTCTTGTAAATTGTATGTCAGTTGCGTGAGCACTGTACCGCATAAGCCGAAAAACATCAATTTTACTGATTTGCGCGAAAGTAAAATTATATTGCTATTGCAGAATTGACAAATTAATATAACCGAAAAAATTGCGCTTTCTTAGCTTTAGACTTAAAGCCGATTTTCTTGTAAATTGTATGTCAGTTGCGTGAGCACTGTACCGCATAAGTCGAAAAACATCAATTTTACTGATTTGCGCGAAAGTAAAATTATATTGCTATTGCAGAATTGACAAATTAATATAACCGAAAAAATTACACTTTCTTAGTTTAAGACTTAAAGCCGATTTTCTTGTAACTTGTATGTTAATTCCATGAGCACTGTACCGCTTAAGCCGAAAAACATCAATTTTACTGATTTGCGCTAGAGTCAAACTTTCATTTTATTTCAGGATTAACAATTGTATGTTAATTACGTGATCGCTGTACCGCTTAAGCCGAAATGTTTTTTCAGGATTAACAAATTAATGTAACCGAAAAAATTGCACTTTCTTAGGTTTAAAATTCAAGTCCATTTTCTTGTAAATTGTATGTCAGTTGCGTGAGCACTGTACTGCTTAAGCCGGAAAACATCAATTTTACTGATTTGAGCGAAAGTCAAATTATATTGTTATTGCAGAATTGACATATTCATATAACCGAAAAAATTGCACTAGATCCTAGATTTAGACTTAAAGTCGATTTTCTTGTAAATTGTATGTCAGTTGCATGAGCACTGTACCGCATAAGTCGAAAAACATCAATTTTACTGATTTGCGCGAAAGTAAAATTATATTGCTATTGCAGAATTGACAAATTAATATAACCGAAAAAATTACACTTTCTTAGTTTAAGACTTAAAGCCGATTTTCTTTTAAATTGTATGTCAGTTGCGTGAGCACTGTACCGCATAAGCCGAAAAACATCAATTTTACTGTTTTGTGCGAAAGTAAAATTATATAGCTATTGCAGAATTGACAAATTAATATAACCAAAAAAATTACACTTTCTTAGTTTAAGACTTAAAGCCGATTTTCTTGTAAATTGTATGTCAGTTGCGTGAGCACTGTACCGCATAAGCCGAAAAACATCAATTTTACTGATTTGCGCGAAAGTAAAATTATATTGCTATTGCAGAATTGACAAATTAATATAACCGAAAAAATTGCGCTTTCTTAGCTTTAGACTTAAAGCCGATTTTCTTGTAAATTGTATGTCAGTTGCGTGAGCACTGTACCGCATAAGCCGAAAAACATCAATTTTACTGATTTGCGCGAAAGTAAAATTATAATGTTATTGCAGGATTAACAAATTAATATAACCGAAAAAATTGCGCTTTCTTAGCTTTAGACTTAAAGCCGATTTTCTTGTAAATTGTATGTCAGTTGCGTGAGCACTGTACCGCATAAGCCGAAAAACATCAATTTTACTGATTTGCGCGAAAGTAAAATTATAATGTTATTGCAGGATTAACAAATTAATATTACCGAAAAAATTGCACTTTCTTAGCTTTAGACTTAAAGTCGATTTTCTTGTAAATTGTATTTCAGTTGCGTGAGCACTGTACTGCTTAAGCCGGAAAACATCAATTTTACTGATTTGCGCGAAAGTAAAATTATAATGTTATTGCAGGATTAACAAATTAATATAACCGAAAAAATTGCGCTTTCTTAGCTTTAGACTTAAAGCCGATTTTCTTGTAAATTGTATGTCAGTTGCGTGAGCACTGTACCGCATAAGTCGAAAAACATCAATTTTACTGATTTGCGCGAAAGTAAAATTATATTGCTATTGCAGAATTGACAAATTAATATAACCGAAAAAATTACACTTTCTTAGTTTAAGACTTAAAGCCGATTTTCTTGTAAATTGTATGTCAGTTGCGTGAGCACTGTACCGCATAAGCCGAAAAACATCAATTTTACTGATTTGCGCGAAAGTAAAATTATATTGCTATTGCAGAATTGACAAATTAATATAACCGAAAAAATTGCGCTTTCTTAGCTTTAGACTTAAAGCCGATTTTCTTGTAAATTGTATGTCAGTTGCGTGAGCACTGTACCGCATAAGTCGAAAAACATCAATTTTACTGATTTGCGCGAAAGTAAAATTATATTGCTATTGCAGAATTGACAAATTAATATAACCGAAAAAATTACACTTTCTTAGCTTAAGACTTAAAGCCGATTTTCTTGTAAATTGTATGTCAGTTGCGTGAGCACTGTACCGCATAACCCAAAAAACATCAATTTTACTGATTTGCGCGAAAGTAAAATTATTTTGTTATTGCCGAATTGACATATTTATATAACCGAAAAAATTGCGCTTTCTTAGTTTTAGACTTAAAGTCGATTTTCTTGTAAATTGTATGTCAATTGCGTGAGCACTGTACCGCATAAGCCAAAAACATGAATTTTACTGATTTAGCGAAAGTCAAATTATATTGTTGTTGCAGAATTGACATATTCTTATAACCGAAAAAATTGCATTTTCTTAGATTTAGACTTACAGTCGATTTTCTTGTAACTTGTATGTTAATTCCATGAGCACTGTACCGCTTAAGCCGAAAAACATCAATTTTACTGATTTGCGCTAGAGTCAAACTTTCATTTTATTTCAGGATTAACAATTGTATGTTAATTACGTGATCGCTGTACCGCTTAAGCCGAAATGTTTTTTCAGGATTAACAAATTAATGTAACCGAAAAAATTGCACTTTCTTAGGTTTAAAATTCAAGTCCATTTTCTTGTAAATTGTATGTCAGTTGCGTGAGCACTGTACTGCTTAAGCCGGAAAACATCAATTTTACTGATTTGAGCGAAAGTCAAATTATATTGTTATTGCAGAATTGACATATTCATATAACCGAAAAAATTGCACTAGATCCTAGATTTAGACTTAAAGTCGATTTTCTTGTAAATTGTATGTCAGTTGCATGAGCACTGTACCGCATAAGTCGAAAAACATCAATTTTACTGATTTGCGCGAAAGTAAAATTATATTGCTATTGCAGAATTGACAAATTAATATAACCGAAAAAATTACACTTTCTTAGTTTAAGACTTAAAGCCGATTTTCTTTTAAATTGTATGTCAGTTGCGTGAGCACTGTACCGCATAAGCCGAAAAACATCAATTTTACTGTTTTGTGCGAAAGTAAAATTATATAGCTATTGCAGAATTGACAAATTAATATAACCAAAAAAATTACACTTTCTTAGTTTAAGACTTAAAGCCGATTTTCTTGTAAATTTTATGTCAGTTGCGTGAGCACTGTACCGCATAAGCCGAAAAACATTAATTTTACTGATTTGCGCGAAAGTAAAATTATATAGCTATTGCAGAATTGACAAATTAATATAACCGAAAAAATTGCACTTTCTTAAGTTTAGACTTAAAGCCGATTTTCTTGTAAATTGTATGTCAGTTGCGTGAGCACTGTACCGCATAAGCCGAAAAACATTAATTTTACTGATTTGCGCGAAAGTAAAATTATATAGCTATTGCAGAATTGACAAATTAATATAACCGAAAAAATTGCACTTTCTTAAGTTTAGACTTAAAGCCGATTTTCTTGTAAATTTTATGTCAGTTGCGTGAGCACTGTACCGCATAAGTCGAAAAACATCAATTTTACTGATTTGCGCGAAAGTAAAATTATATTGCTATTGCAGAATTGACAAATTAATATAACCGAAAAAATTACACTTTCTTAGTTTAAGACTTAAAGCCGATTTTCTTGTAAATTGTATGTCAGTTGCATGAGCACTGTACCGCATAAGCCGAAAAACATCAATTTTACTGATTTGCGCGAAAGTAAAATTATATTGCTATTGCAGAATTGACAAATTAATATAACCGAAAAAATTACACTTTCTTAGTTTAAGACTTAAAGCCGATTTTCTTGTAAATTGTATGTCAGTTGCGTGAGCACTGTACCGCATAAGCCGAAAAACATTAATTTTACTGATTTGCGCGAAAGTAAAATTATATTGCTATTGCAGAATTGACAAATTAATATAACCGAAAAAATTACACTTTCTTAGTTTAAGACTTAAAGCCGATTTTCTTGTAAATTGTATGTCAGTTGCGTGAGCACTGTACCGCATAAGTCGAAAAACATCAATTTTACTGATTTGCGCGAAAGTAAAATTATATTGCTATTGCAGAATTGACAAATTAATATAACCGAAAAAATTACACTTTCTTAGTTTAAGACTTAAAGCCGATTTTCTTGTAAATTGTATGTCAGTTGCATGAGCACTGTACCGCATAAGCCGAAAAACATCAATTTTACTGATTTGCGCGAAAGTAAAATTATATTGCTATTGCAGAATTGACAAATTAATATAACCGAAAAAATTACACTTTCTTAGTTTAAGACTTAAAGCCGATTTTCTTGTAAATTGTATGTCAGTTGCGTGAGCACTGTACCGCATAAGCCGAAAAACATTAATTTTACTGATTTGCGCGAAAGTAAAATTATATAGCTATTGCAGAATTGACAAATTAATATAACCGAAAAAATTGCACTTTCTTAAGTTTAGACTTAAAGCCGATTTTCTTGTAAATTTTATGTCAGTTGCGTGAGCACTGTACCGCATAAGCCGAAAAACATCAATTTTACTGATTTGCGCGAAAGTAAAATTATAATGTTATTGCAGGATTAACAAATTAATATAACCGAAAAAATTGCGCTTTCTTAGCTTTAGACTTAAAGCCGATTTTCTTGTAAATTGTATGTCAGTTGCGTGAGCACTGTACCGCATAAGTCGAAAAACATCAATTTTACTGATTTGCGCGAAAGTAAAATTATATTGCTATTGCAGAATTGACAAATTAATATAACCGAAAAAATTACACTTTCTTAGTTTAAGACTTAAAGCCGATTTTCTTGTAAATTTTATGTCAGTTGCGTGAGCACTGTACCGCATAAGCCGAAAAACATCAATTTTACTGATTTGCGCGAAAGTAAAATTATATTGCTATTGCAGAATTGACAAATTAATATAACCGAAAAAATTGCGCTTTCTTAGCTTTAGACTTAAAGCCGATTTTCTTGTAAATTGTATGTCAGTTGCGTGAGCACTGTACCGCATAAGCCGAAAAACATCAATTTTACTGATTTGCGCGAAAGTAAAATTATATTGCTATTGCAGAATTGACAAATTAATATAACCGAAAAAATTGCGCTTTCTTAGCTTTAGACTTAAAGCCGATTTTCTTGTAAATTGTATGTCAGTTGCGTGAGCACTGTACCGCATAAGTCGAAAAACATCAATTTTACTGATTTGCGCGAAAGTAAAATTATATTGCTATTGCAGAATTGACAAATTAATATAACCGAAAAAATTACACTTTCTTAGTTTAAGACTTAAAGCCGATTTTCTTGTAAATTGTATGTCAGTTGCGTGAGCACTGTACCGCATAAGTCGAAAAACATCAATTTTACTGATTTGCGCGAAAGTAAAATTATATTGGTATTGCAGAATTGACAAATTAATATAACCGAAAAAATTACACTTTCTTAGTTTAAGACTTAAAGCCGATTTTCTTGTAAATTGTATGTCAGTTGCGTGAGCACTGTACCGCATAACCCAAAAAACATCAATTTTACTGATTTGCGCGAAAGTAAAATTATTTTGTTATTGCAGAATTGACATATTCATATAACCGAAAAAATTGCGCTTTCTTAGTTTTAGACTTAAAGTCGATTTTCTTGTAAATTGTATGTTAATTCCATGAGCACTGTACCGCTTAAGCCGAAAAACATCAATTTTACTGATTTGCGCTAGAGTCAAACTTTCATTTTATTTCAGGATTAACAATTGTATGTTAATTACGTGATCGCTGTACCGCTTAAGCCGAAATGTTTTTTCAGGATTAACAAATTAATGTAACCGAAAAAATTGCACTTTCTTAGGTTTAAAATTCAAGTCCATTTTCTTGTAAATTGTATGTCAGTTGCGTGAGCACTGTACTGCTTAAGCCGGAAAACATCAATTTTACTGATTTGAGCGAAAGTCAAATTATATTGTTATTGCAGAATTGACATATTCATATAACCGAAAAAATTGCACTAGATCCTAGATTTAGACTTAAAGTCGATTTTCTTGTAAATTGTATGTCAGTTGCATGAGCACTGTACCGCATAAGTCGAAAAACATCAATTTTACTGATTTGCGCGAAAGTAAAATTATATTGCTATTGCAGAATTGACAAATTAATATAACCGAAAAAATTACACTTTCTTAGTTTAAGACTTAAAGCCGATTTTCTTGTAAATTGTATGTCAGTTGCGTGAGCATTGTACCGCATAAGCCGAAAAACATCAATTTTACTGATTTGCGCGAAAGTAAAATTATATTGCTATTGCAGAATTGACAAATTAATATAACCGAAAAAATGGCGCTTTCTTAGCTTTAGACTTAAAGCCGATTTTCTTGTAAATTGTATGTCAGTTGCGTGAGCACTGTACCGCATAAGCCGAAAAACATCAATTTTACTGATTTGCGCGAAAGTAAAATTATAATGTTATTGCAGGATTAACAAATTAATATTACCGAAAAAATTGCACTTTCTTAGCTTTAGACTTAAAGTCGATTTTCTTGTAAATTGTATTTCAGTTGCGTGAGCACTGTACCGCATAAGCCGAAAAACATCAATTTTACTGATTTGATTTAAAGTCAAACTTTCATATAATATCAGGATTAACAAATAAATATAACCGAAAAAATTGCACTTTCTAAGATTTAGACTTAAAGCCGATTTTCTTGTAAATTGTATGTCAGTTGCGTGAGCACTATACCGCATAAGTCGAAAAACATCAATTTTACTGATTTGCGCGAAAGTAAAATTATATTGCTATTGCAGAATTGACAAATTAATATAACCGAAAAAATTACACTTTCTTAGTTTAAGACTTAAAGCCGATTTTCTTGTAAATTGTATGTCAGTTTCGTGAGCACTGTACCGCATAAGCCGAAAAACATCAATTTTACTGATTTGCGCGAAAGTAAAATTATATTGCTATTGCAGAATTGACAAATTAATATAACCGAAAAAATTGCACTTTCTTAGCTTTAGACTTAAAGTCGATTTTCTTGTAAATTGTATTTCAGTTGCGTGAGCACTGTACCGCATAAGCCGAAAAACATCAATTTTACTGATTTGCGCGAAAGTCAAATTATATTGTTATTGCATGATTAACAAATTAATATTACCGAAAAAGTTGCACTTTCTTAGGTTTAGACTTAAAGCCGATTTTCTTGTAAATTGTATGTCAGTTGCGTGAGCACTGTACCGCATAAGCCGTAAAACATCAATTTTACTGATTTGCGCGAAAGTCAAATTATATTGTTATTGCATGATTAACAAATTAATATTACCGAAAAAGTTGCACTTTCTTAGCTTTAGACTTAAAGCCGATTTTCTTGTAAATTGTATGTCAGTTGCGTGAGCACTGTACCGCATAAGCCGAAAAACATCAATTTTACTGATTTGCGCGAAAGTAAAATTATAATGTTATTGCAGAATTGACATATTCATAAAACCGAAAAAATTGCGCTTTCTTAGTTTTAGACTTAAAGTCGATTTTCTTGTAAATTGTATGTTAATTCCATGAGCACTGTACCGCTTAAGCCGAAAAACATCAATTTTACTGATTTGCGCTAGAGTCAAACTTTCATTTTATTTCAGGATTAACAATTGTATGTTAATTACGTGATCGCTGTACCGCTTAAGCCGAAATGTTTTTTCAGGATTAACAAATTAATGTAACCGAAAAAATTGCACTTTCTTAGGTTTAAAATTCAAGTCCATTTTCTTGTAAATTGTATGTCAGTTGCGTGAGCACTGTACTGCTTAAGCCGGAAAACATCAATTTTACTGATTTGAGCGAAAGTCAAATTATATTGTTATTGCAGAATTGACATATTCATATAACCGAAAAAATTGCACTAGATCCTAGATTTAGACTTAAAGTCGATTTTCTTGTAAATTGTATGTTAATTCCATGAGCACTGTACCGCTTAAGCCGAAAAACATCAATTTTACTGATTTGCGCTAGAGTCAAACTTTCATTTTATTTCAGGATTAACAATTGTATGTTAATTACGTGATCGCTGTACCGCTTAAGCCGAAATGTTTTTTCAGGATTAACAAATTAATATAACCGAAAAAATTGCACTTTCTTAGGTTTAAAATTCAAGTCCATTTTCTTGTAAATTGTATGTCAGTTGCGTGAGCACTGTACTGCTTAAGCCGGAAAACATCAATTTTACTGATTTGAGCGAAAGTCAAATTATATTGTTATTGCAGAATTGACATATTCATATAACCGAAAAAATTGCACTAGATCCTAGATTTAGACTTAAAGTCGATTTTCTTGTAACTTGTATGTCAGTTGCGTGAGCATTGTACCGCATAAGCCGAAAAACATCAATTTTACTGATTTGCGCGAAAGTAAAATTATATTGCTATTGCAGAATTGACAAATTAATATAACCGAAAAAATTGCGCTTTCTTAGCTTTAGACTTAAAGCCGATTTTCTTGTAAATTGTATGTCAGTTGCGTGAGCACTGTACCGCATAAGCCGAAAAACATCAATTTTACTGATTTGCGCGAAAGTAAAATTATAATGTTATTGCAGGATTAACAAATTAATATTACCGAAAAAATTGCACTTTCTTAGCTTTAGACTTAAAGTCGATTTTCTTGTAAATTGTATTTCAGTTGCGTGAGCACTGTACCGCATAAGCCGAAAAACATCAATTTTACTGATTTGATTTAAAGTCAAACTTTCATATAATATCAGGATTAACAAATAAATATAACCGAAAAAATTGCACTTTCTAAGATTTAGACTTAAAGCCGATTTTCTTGTAAATTGTATGTCAGTTGCGTGAGCACTATACCGCATAAGTCGAAAAACATCAATTTTACTGATTTGCGCGAAAGTAAAATTATATTGCTATTGCAGAATTGACAAATTAATATAACCGAAAAAATTACACTTTCTTAGTTTAAGACTTAAAGCCGATTTTCTTGTAAATTGTATGTCAGTTTCGTGAGCACTGTACCGCATAAGCCGAAAAACATCAATTTTACTGATTTGCGCGAAAGTAAAATTATATTGCTATTGCAGAATTGACAAATTAATATAACCGAAAAAATTGCACTTTCTTAGCTTTAGACTTAAAGTCGATTTTCTTGTAAATTGTATTTCAGTTGCGTGAGCACTGTACCGCATAAGCCGAAAAACATCAATTTTACTGATTTGCGCGAAAGTCAAATTATATTGTTATTGCATGATTAACAAATTAATATTACCGAAAAAGTTGCACTTTCTTAGGTTTAGACTTAAAGCCGATTTTCTTGTAAATTGTATGTCAGTTGCGTGAGCACTGTACCGCATAAGCCGTAAAACATCAATTTTACTGATTTGCGCGAAAGTCAAATTATATTGTTATTGCATGATTAACAAATTAATATTACCGAAAAAGTTGCACTTTCTTAGCTTTAGACTTAAAGCCGATTTTCTTGTAAATTGTATGTCAGTTGCGTGAGCACTGTACCGCATAAGCCGAAAAACATCAATTTTACTGATTTGCGCGAAAGTAAAATTATAATGTTATTGCAGAATTGACATATTCATAAAACCGAAAAAATTGCGCTTTCTTAGTTTTAGACTTAAAGTCGATTTTCTTGTAAATTGTATGTTAATTCCATGAGCACTGTACCGCTTAAGCCGAAAAACATCAATTTTACTGATTTGCGCTAGAGTCAAACTTTCATTTTATTTCAGGATTAACAATTGTATGTTAATTACGTGATCGCTGTACCGCTTAAGCCGAAATGTTTTTTCAGGATTAACAAATTAATGTAACCGAAAAAATTGCACTTTCTTAGGTTTAAAATTCAAGTCCATTTTCTTGTAAATTGTATGTCAGTTGCGTGAGCACTGTACTGCTTAAGCCGGAAAACATCAATTTTACTGATTTGAGCGAAAGTCAAATTATATTGTTATTGCAGAATTGACATATTCATATAACCGAAAAAATTGCACTAGATCCTAGATTTAGACTTAAAGTCGATTTTCTTGTAAATTGTATGTTAATTCCATGAGCACTGTACCGCTTAAGCCGAAAAACATCAATTTTACTGATTTGCGCTAGAGTCAAACTTTCATTTTATTTCAGGATTAACAATTGTATGTTAATTACGTGATCGCTGTACCGCTTAAGCCGAAATGTTTTTTCAGGATTAACAAATTAATGTAACCGAAAAAATTGCACTTTCTTAGGTTTAAAATTCAAGTCCATTTTCTTGTAAATTGTATGTCAGTTGCGTGAGCACTGTACTGCTTAAGCCGGAAAACATCAATTTTACTGATTTGAGCGAAAGTCAAATTATATTGTTATTGCAGAATTGACATATTCATATAACCGAAAAAATTGCACTAGATCCTAGATTTAGACTTAAAGTCGATTTTCTTGTAAATTGTATGTTAATTCCATGAGCACTGTACCGCTTAAGCCGAAAAACATCAATTTTACTGATTTGCGCTAGAGTCAAACTTTCATTTTATTTCAGGATTAACAATTGTATGTTAATTACGTGATCGCTGTACCGCTTAAGCCGAAATGTTTTTTCAGGATTAACAAATTAATATAACCGAAAAAATTGCACTTTCTTAGGTTTAAAATTCAAGTCCATTTTCTTGTAAATTGTATGTCAGTTGCGTGAGCACTGTACTGCTTAAGCCGGAAAACATCAATTTTACTGATTTGAGCGAAAGTCAAATTATATTGTTATTGCAGAATTGACATATTCATATAACCGAAAAAATTGCACTAGATCCTAGATTTAGACTTAAAGTCGATTTTCTTGTAACTTGTATGTTAATTCCATGAGCACTGTACCGCTTAAGCCGAAAAACATCAATTTTACTGATTTGCGCTAGAGTCAAACTTTCATTTTATTTCAGGATTAACAATTGTATGTTAATTACGTGATCGCTGTACCGCTTAAGCCGAAATGTTTTTTCAGGATTAACAAATTAATATAACCGAAAAAATTGCACTTTCTTAGGTTTAAAATTCAAGTCCATTTTCTTGTAAATTGTATGTCAGTTGCGTGAGCACTGTACTGCTTAAGCCGGAAAACATCAATTTTACTGATTTGAGCGAAAGTCAAATTATATTGTTATTGCAGAATTGACATATTCATATAACCGAAAAAATTGCACTAGATCCTAGATTTAGACTTAAAGTCGATTTTCTTGTAAATTGTATGTCAGTTGCGTGAGCACTGTACTGCTTAAGCCGAAAAACATCAATTTTACTGATTTGCGCGAAAGTAAAATTATATTGCTATTGCAGAATTGACAAATTAACATAACCGAAAAAATTGCGCTTTCTTAGCTTTAGACTTAAAGCCGATTTTCTTGTAAATTGTATGTCAGTTGCGTGAGCACTGTACCGCATAAGCCGAAAAACATCAATTTTACTGATTTGCGCGAAAGTAAAGTTATAATGTTATTGCAGGATTAACAAATTAATATAACCGAAAAAATTGCGCTTTCTTAGCTTTAGACTTAAAGCCGATTTTCTTGTAAATTGTATGTCAGTTGCGTGAGCACTGTACCGCATAAGCCGAAAAACATCAATTTTACTGATTTGCGCGAAAGTAAAATTATAATGTTATTGCAGGATTAACAAATTAATATTACCGAAAAAATTGCACTTTCTTAGCTTTAGACTTAAAGTCGATTTTCTTGTAAATTGTATTTCAGTTGCGTGAGCACTGTACTGCTTAAGCCGGAAAACATCAATTTTACTGATTTGCGCGAAAGTAAAATTATAATGTTATTGCAGGATTAACAAATTAATATAACCGAAAAAATTGCGCTTTCTTAGCTTTAGACTTAAAGCCGATTTTCTTGTAAATTGTATGTCAGTTGCGTGAGCACTGTACCGCATAAGTCGAAAAACATCAATTTTACTGATTTGCGCGAAAGTAAAATTATATTGCTATTGCAGAATTGACAAATTAATATAACCGAAAAAATTACACTTTCTTAGTTTAAGACTTAAAGCCGATTTTCTTGTAAATTGTATGTCAGTTGCGTGAGCACTGTACCGCATAAGCCGAAAAACATCAATTTTACTGATTTGCGCGAAAGTAAAATTATATTGCTATTGCAGAATTGACAAATTAATATAACCGAAAAAATTGCGCTTTCTTAGCTTTAGACTTAAAGCCGATTTTCTTGTAAATTGTATGTCAGTTGCGTGAGCACTGTACCGCATAAGCCGAAAAACATCAATTTTACTGATTTGCGCGAAAGTAAAATTATATTGCTATTGCAGAATTGACAAATTAATATAACCGAAAAAATTGCGCTTTCTTAGCTTTAGACTTAAAGCCGATTTTCTTGTAAATTGTATGTCAGTTGCGTGAGCACTGTACCGCATAAGTCGAAAAACATCAATTTTACTGATTTGCGCGAAAGTAAAATTATATTGCTATTGCAGAATTGACAAATTAATATAACCGAAAAAATTACACTTTCTTAGCTTAAGACTTAAAGCCGATTTTCTTGTAAATTGTATGTCAGTTGCGTGAGCACTGTACCGCATAACCCAAAAAACATCAATTTTACTGATTTGCGCGAAAGTAAAATTATTTTGTTATTGCAGAATTGACATATTCATATAACCGAAAAAATTGCGCTTTCTTAGTTTTAGACTTAAAGTCGATTTTCTTGTAAATTGTATGTCAATTGCGTGAGCACTGTACCGCATAAGCCAAAAACATGAATTTTACTGATTTAGCGAAAGTCAAATTATATTGTTGTTGCAGAATTGACATATTCTTATAACCGAAAAAATTGCATTTTCTTAGATTTAGACTTACAGTCGATTTTCTTGTAACTTGTATGTTAATTCCATGAGCACTGTACCGCTTAAGCCGAAAAACATCAATTTTACTGATTTGCGCTAGAGTCAAACTTTCATTTTATTTCAGGATTAACAATTGTATGTTAATTACGTGATCGCTGTACCGCTTAAGCCGAAATGTTTTTTCAGGATTAACAAATTAATGTAACCGAAAAAATTGCACTTTCTTAGGTTTAAAATTCAAGTCCATTTTCTTGTAAATTGTATGTCAGTTGCGTGAGCACTGTACTGCTTAAGCCGGAAAACATCAATTTTACTGATTTGAGCGAAAGTCAAATTATATTGTTATTGCAGAATTGACATATTCATATAACCGAAAAAATTGCACTAGATCCTAGATTTAGACTTAAAGTCGATTTTCTTGTAAATTGTATGTCAGTTGCATGAGCACTGTACCGCATAAGTCGAAAAACATCAATTTTACTGATTTGCGCGAAAGTAAAATTATATTGCTATTGCAGAATTGACAAATTAATATAACCGAAAAAATTACACTTTCTTAGTTTAAGACTTAAAGCCGATTTTCTTTTAAATTGTATGTCAGTTGCGTGAGCACTGTACCGCATAAGCCGAAAAACATCAATTTTACTGTTTTGTGCGAAAGTAAAATTATATAGCTATTGCAGAATTGACAAATTAATATAACCAAAAAAATTACACTTTCTTAGTTTAAGACTTAAAGCCGATTTTCTTGTAAATTGTATGTCAGTTGCGTGAGCACTGTACCGCATAAGCCGAAAAACATCAATTTTACTGATTTGCGCGAAAGTAAAATTATATTGCTATTGCAGAATTGACAAATTAATATAACCGAAAAAATTGCGCTTTCTTAGCTTTAGACTTAAAGCCGATTTTCTTGTAAATTGTATGTCAGTTGCGTGAGCACTGTACCGCATAAGTCGAAAAACATCAATTTTACTGATTTGCGCGAAAGTAAAATTATATTGCTATTGCAGAATTGACAAATTAATATAACCGAAAAAATTACACTTTCTTAGTTTAAGACTTAAAGCCGATTTTCTTGTAAATTGTATGTCAGTTGCATGAGCACTGTACCGCATAAGCCGAAAAACATCAATTTTACTGATTTGCGCGAAAGTAAAATTATATTGCTATTGCAGAATTGACAAATTAATATAACCGAAAAAATTACACTTTCTTAGTTTAAGACTTAAAGCCGATTTTCTTGTAAATTGTATGTCAGTTGCGTGAGCACTGTACCGCATAAGCCGAAAAACATCAATTTTACTGATTTGCGCGAAAGTAAAATTATATAGCTATTGCAGAATTGACAAATTAATATAACCGAAAAAATTGCACTTTCTTAAGTTTAGACTTAAAGCCGATTTTCTTGTAAATTTTATGTCAGTTGCGTGAGCACTGTACCGCATAAGCCGAAAAACATCAATTTTACTGTTTTGCGCGAAAGTAAAATTATATAGCTATTGCAGAATTGACAAATTAATATAACCAAAAAAATTACACTTTCTTAGTTTAAGACTTAAAGCCGATTTTCTTGTAAATTTTATGTCAGTTGCGTGAGCACTGTACCGCATAAGCCGAAAAACATCAATTTTACTGATTTGCGCGAAAGTAAAATTATAATGTTATTGCAGGATTAACAAATTAATATAACCGAAAAAATTGCGCTTTCTTAGCTTTAGACTTAAAGCCGATTTTCTTGTAAATTGTATGTCAGTTGCGTGAGCACTGTACGGCATAAGTCGAAAAACATCAATTTTACTGATTTGCGCGAAAGTAAAATTATATTGCTATTGCAGAATTGACAAATTAATATAACCGAAAAAATTACACTTTCTTAGTTTAAGACTTAAAGCCGATTTTCTTGTAAATTTTATGTCAGTTGCGTGAGCACTGTACCGCATAAGCCGAAAAACATCAATTTTACTGATTTGCGCGAAAGTAAAATTATATTGCTATTGCAGAATTGACAAATTAATATAACCGAAAAAATTGCGCTTTCTTAGCTTTAGACTTAAAGCCGATTTTCTTGTAAATTGTATGTCAGTTGCGTGAGCACTGTACCGCATAAGCCGAAAAACATCAATTTTACTGATTTGCGCGAAAGTAAAATTATATTGCTATTGCAGAATTGACAAATTAATATAACCGAAAAAATTGCGCTTTCTTAGCTTTAGACTTAAAGCCGATTTTCTTGTAAATTGTATGTCAGTTGCGTGAGCACTGTACCGCATAAGTCGAAAAACATCAATTTTACTGATTTGCGCGAAAGTAAAATTATATTGCTATTGCAGAATTGACAAATTAATATAACCGAAAAAATTACACTTTCTTAGTTTAAGACTTAAAGCCGATTTTCTTGTAAATTGTATGTCAGTTGCGTGAGCACTGTACCGCATAAGTCGAAAAACATCAATTTTACTGATTTGCGCGAAAGTAAAATTATATTGCTATTGCAGAATTGACAAATTAATATAACCGAAAAAATTACACTTTCTTAGTTTAAGACTTAAAGCCGATTTTCTTGTAAATTGTATGTCAGTTGCGTGAGCACTGTACCGCATAACCCAAAAAACATCAATTTTACTGATTTGCGCGAAAGTAAAATTATTTTGTTATTGCAGAATTGACATATTCATATAACCGAAAAAATTGCGCTTTCTTAGTTTTAGACTTAAAGTCGATTTTCTTGTAAATTGTATGTTAATTCCATGAGCACTGTACCGCTTAAGCCGAAAAACATCAATTTTACTGATTTGCGCTAGAGTCAAACTTTCATTTTATTTCAGGATTAACAATTGTATGTTAATTACGTGATCGCTGTACCGCTTAAGCCGAAATGTTTTTTCAGGATTAACAAATTAATGTAACCGAAAAAATTGCACTTTCTTAGGTTTAAAATTCAAGTCCATTTTCTTGTAAATTGTATGTCAGTTGCGTGAGCACTGTACCGCATAACCCAAAAAACATCAATTTTACTGATTTGCGCGAAAGTAAAATTATATTGCTATTGCAGAATTGACAAATTAATATAACCGAAAAAATTGCGCTTTCTTAGCTTTAGACTTAAAGCCGATTTTCTTGTAAATTGTATGTCAGTTGCGTGAGCACTGTACCGCATAAGCCGAAAAACATCAATTTTACTGATTTGCGCGAAAGTAAAATTATATTGCTATTGCAGAATTGACAAATTAATATAACCGAAAAAATTGCGCTTTCTTAGCTTTAGACTTAAAGCCGATTTTCTTGTAAATTGTATGTCAGTTGCGTGAGCACTGTACCGCATAAGTCGAAAAACATCAATTTTACTGATTTGCGCGAAAGTAAAATTATATTGCTATTGCAGAATTGACAAATTAATATAACCGAAAAAATTACACTTTCTTAGTTTAAGACTTAAAGCCGATTTTCTTGTAAATTGTATGTCAGTTGCGTGAGCACTGTACCGCATAAGTCGAAAAACATCAATTTTACTGATTTGCGCGAAAGTAAAATTATATTGCTATTGCAGAATTGACAAATTAATATAACCGAAAAAATTACACTTTCTTAGTTTAAGACTTAAAGCCGATTTTCTTGTAAATTGTATGTCAGTTGCGTGAGCACTGTACCGCATAACCCAAAAAACATCAATTTTACTGATTTGCGCGAAAGTAAAATTATTTTGTTATTGCAGAATTGACATATTCATATAACCGAAAAAATTGCGCTTTCTTAGTTTTAGACTTAAAGTCGATTTTCTTGTAAATTGTATGTTAATTCCATGAGCACTGTACCGCTTAAGCCGAAAAACATCAATTTTACTGATTTGCGCTAGAGTCAAACTTTCATTTTATTTCAGGATTAACAATTGTATGTTAATTACGTGATCGCTGTACCGCTTAAGCCGAAATGTTTTTTCAGGATTAACAAATTAATGTAACCGAAAAAATTGCACTTTCTTAGGTTTAAAATTCAAGTCCATTTTCTTGTAAATTGTATGTCAGTTGCGTGAGCACTGTACTGCTTAAGCCGGAAAACATCAATTTTACTGATTTGAGCGAAAGTCAAATTATATTGTTATTGCAGAATTGACATATTCATATAACCGAAAAAATTGCACTAGATCCTAGATTTAGACTTAAAGTCGATTTTCTTGTAAATTGTATGTCAGTTGCATGAGCACTGTACCGCATAAGTCGAAAAACATCAATTTTACTGATTTGCGCAAAAGTAAAATTATATTGCTATTGCAGAATTGACAAATTAATATAACCGAAAAAATTACACTTTCTTAGTTTAAGACTTAAAGCCGATTTTCTTTTAAATTGTATGTCAGTTGCGTGAGCACTGTACCGCATAAGCCGAAAAACATCAATTTTACTGTTTTGTGCGAAAGTAAAATTATATAGCTATTGCAGAATTGACAAATTAATATAACCAAAAAAATTACACTTTCTTAGTTTAAGACTTAAAGCCGATTTTCTTGTAAATTGTATGTCAGTTGCGTGAGCACTGTACCGCATAAGCCGAAAAACATCAATTTTACTGATTTGCGCGAAAGTAAAATTATATTGCTATTGCAGAATTGACAAATTAATATAACCGAAAAAATTGCGCTTTCTTAGCTTTAGACTTAAAGCCGATTTTCTTGTAAATTGTATGTCAGTTGCGTGAGCACTGTACCGCATAATTCGAAAAACATCAGTTTTACTGATTTGCGCGAAAGTAAAATTATATTGCTATTGCAGAATTGACAAATTAATATAACCGAAAAAATTACACTTTCTTAGTTTAAGACTTAAAGCCGATTTTCTTGTAAATTGTATGTCAGTTGCGTGAGCATTGTACCGCATAAGCCGAAAAACATCAATTTTACTGATTTGCGCGAAAGTAAAATTATATTGCTATTGCAGAATTGACAAATTAATATAACCGAAAAAATTGCGCTTTCTTAGCTTTAGACTTAAAGCCGATTTTCTTGTAAATTGTATGTCAGTTGCGTGAGCACTGTACCGCATAAGCCGAAAAACATCAATTTTACTGATTTGCGCGAAAGTAAAATTATAATGTTATTGCAGGATTAACAAATTAATATTACCGAAAAAATTGCACTTTCTTAGCTTTAGACTTAAAGTCGATTTTCTTGTAAATTGTATTTCAGTTGCGTGAGCACTGTACCGCATAAGCCGAAAAACATCAATTTTACTGATTTGATTTAAAGTCAAACTTTCATATAATATCAGGATTAACAAATAAATATAACCGAAAAAATTGCACTTTCTAAGATTTAGACTTAAAGCCGATTTTCTTGTAAATTGTATGTCAGTTGCGTGAGCACTATACCGCATAAGTCGAAAAACATCAATTTTACTGATTTGCGCGAAAGTAAAATTATATTGCTATTGCAGAATTGACAAATTAATATAACCGAAAAAATTACACTTTCTTAGTTTAAGACTTAAAGCCGATTTTCTTGTAAATTGTATGTCAGTTTCGTGAGCACTGTACCGCATAAGCCGAAAAACATCAATTTTACTGATTTGCGCGAAAGTAAAATTATATTGCTATTGCAGAATTGACAAATTAATATAACCGAAAAAATTGCACTTTCTTAGCTTTAGACTTAAAGTCGATTTTCTTGTAAATTGTATTTCAGTTGCGTGAGCACTGTACCGCATAAGCCGAAAAACATCAATTTTACTGATTTGCGCGAAAGTCAAATTATATTGTTATTGCATGATTAACAAATTAATATTACCGAAAAAGTTGCACTTTCTTAGGTTTAGACTTAAAGCCGATTTTCTTGTAAATTGTATGTCAGTTGCGTGAGCACTGTACCGCATAAGCCGTAAAACATCAATTTTACTGATTTGCGCGAAAGTCAAATTATATTGTTATTGCATGATTAACAAATTAATATTACCGAAAAAGTTGCACTTTCTTAGATTTAGGCTTAAAGTCGATTTTCTTGTAACTTGTATGTTAATTCCATGAGCACTGTACCGCTTAAGCCGAAAAACATCAATTTTACTGATTTGCGCTAGAGTCAAACTTTCATTTTATTTCAGGATTAACAATTGTATGTTAATTACGTGATCGCTGTACCGCTTAAGCCGAAATGTTTTTTCAGGATTAACAAATTAATATAACCGAAAAAATTGCACTTTCTTAGGTTTAAAATTCAAGTCCATTTTCTTGTAAATTGTATGTCAGTTGCGTGAGCACTGTACTGCTTAAGCCGGAAAACATCAATTTTACTGATTTGAGCGAAAGTCAAATTATATTGTTATTGCAGAATTGACATATTCATATAACCGAAAAAATTGCACTAGATCCTAGATTTAGACTTAAAGTCGATTTTCTTGTAAATTGTATGTCAGTTGCGTGAGCACTGTACTGCTTAAGCCGAAAAACATCAATTTTACTGATTTGCGCGAAAGTAAAATTATATTGCTATTGCAGAATTGACAAATTAACATAACCGAAAAAATTGCGCTTTCTTAGCTTTAGACTTAAAGCCGATTTTCTTGTAAATTGTATGTCAGTTGCGTGAGCACTGTACCGCATAAGCCGAAAAACATCAATTTTACTGATTTGCGCGAAAGTAAAATTATAATGTTATTGCAGGATTAACAAATTAATATTACCGAAAAAATTGCACTTTCTTAGCTTTAGACTTAAAGTCGATTTTCTTGTAAATTGTATTTCAGTTGCGTGAGCACTGTACCGCATAAGCCGAAAAACATCAATTTTACGGATTTGCGCGAAAGTCAAATTATGTTGTTATTGCATGATTAACAAATTAATATTACCGAAAAAGTTGCACTTTCTTAGGTTTAGACTCAAATTCGATTTTCTTGTAAATTGTATGTTAATCACTTGAGCACTGTACCGCATAAGCCGAAAAACATCAATTTTACTGATTTGCGCGAAAGTAAAATTATAATGTTATTGCAGGATTAACAAATTAATATAACCGAAAAAATTGCACTTTCTTTGTTTTAGACTTAAAGCCGATTTTCTTGTAAATTGTATGTCTGTTGCATGAGCACTGTACCGCATAAGTCGAAAAACATCAATTTTACTGATTTGCGCGAAAGTAAAATTATATTGCTATTGCAGAATTGACAAATTAATATAACCGAAAAAATTACACTTTCTTAGTTTAAGACTTAAAGCCGATTTTCTTGTAAATTGTATATCAGTTGCGTGAGCACTGTACCGCATAAGCCGAAAAACATCAATTTTACTTGTTTGCGCGAAAGTAAAATTATATAGCTATTGCAGAATTGACAAATTAATATAACCGAAAAAATTGCACTTTCTTAAGTTTAGACTTAAAGCCGATTTTATTGTAAATTGTATGTCAGTTGCATGAGCACTGTACCGCATAAGCCGAAAAACATCAATTTTACTGATTTGCGCGAAAGTAAAATTATAATGTTATTGCAGGATTAACAAATTAATATAACCGAAAAAATTGCACTTTCTTTGTTTTAGACTTAAAGCCGATTTTCTTGTAAATTGTATGTCAGTTGCATGAGCACTGTACCGCATAAGTCGAAAAACATCAATTTTACTGATTTGCGCGAAAGTAAAATTATATTGCTATTGCAGAATTGACAAATTAATATAACCGAAAAAATTGCACTTTCTTAGCTTTAGACTTAAAGTCGATTTTCTTGTAAAGTGTATTTCAGTTGCGTGAGCACTGTACCGCATAAGCCGAAAAACATCAATTTTACTTGTTTGCGCGAAAGTAAAATTATATAGCTATTGCAGAATTGACAAATTAATATAACCGAAAAAATTGCACTTTCTTAAGTTTAGACTTAAAGCCGATTTTCTTGTAAATTGTATGTCAGTTGCATGAGCACTGTACCGCATAAGCCGAAAAACATCAATTTTACTGATTTGCGCGAAAGTAAAATTATAATGTTATTGCAGGATTAACAAATTAATATAACCGAAAAAATTGCACTTTCTTTGTTTTAGACTTAAAGCCGATTTTCTTGTAAATTGTATGTCAGTTGCATGAGCACTGTACCGCATAAGCCGAAAACATCAATTTTACTGATTTGCGCGAAAGTCAAATTATATTGTTATTGCATGATTAACAAATTAATATTACCGAAAAAGTTGCACTTTCTTAGGTTTAGACTCAAAGTCGATTTTCTTGTAAATTGTATGTCAGTTGCGTGAGCACTGTACCGCATAAGCCGAAAAACATCAATTTTACTGATTTGCGCGAAAGTAAAATTATAATGTTATTGCAGGATTAACAAATTAATATAACCGAAAAAATTGCACTTTCTTTGTTTTAGACTTAAAGCCGATTTTCTTGTAAATTGTATGTCAGTTGCATGAGCACTGTACCGCATAAGCCGAAAACATCAATTTTACTGATTTGCGCGAAAGTAAAATTATATTGCTATTGCAGAATTGACAAATTAATATAACCGAAAAAATTGCACTTTCTTAGCTTTAGACTTAAAGTCGATTTTCTTGTAAAGTGTATTTCAGTTGCGTGAGCACTGTACCGCATAAGCCGAAAACATCAATTTTACTGATTTGCGCGAAAGTCAAATTATATTGTTATTGCATGATTAACAAATTAATATTACCGAAAAAATTGCACTTTCTTTGTTTTAGACTTAAAGCCGATTTTCTTGTAAATTGTATGTCAGTTGCATGAGCACTGTACCGCATAAGCCGAAAACATCAATTTTACTGATTTGCGCGAAAGTAAAATTATATTGCTATTGCAGAATTGACAAATTAATATAACCGAAAAAATTGCACTTTCTTTGTTTTAGACTTAAAGCCGATTTTCTTGTAAATTGTATGTCAGTTGCATGAGCACTGTACCGCATAAGCCGAAAACATCAATTTTACTGATTTGCGCGAAAGTCAAATTATATTGTTATTGCATGATTAACAAATTAATATTACCGAAAAAGTTGCACTTTCTTAGGTTTAGACTCAAAGTCGATTTTCTTGTAAATTGTATGTCAGTTGCATGAGCACTGTACCGCATAAGCCGAAAAACATCAATTTTACTGATTTGCGCGAAAGTAAAATTATAATGTTATTGCAGGATTAACAAATTAATATAACCGAAAAAATTGCACTTTCTTTGTTTTAGACTTAAAGCCGATTTTCTTGTAAATTGTATGTCAGTTGCATGAGCACTGTACCGCATAAGCCGAAAACATCAATTTTACTGATTTGCGCGAAAGTAAAATTATATTGCTATTGCAGAATTGACAAATTAATATAACCGAAAAAATTGCACTTTCTTAGCTTTAGACTTAAAGTCGATTTTCTTGTAAAGTGTATTTCAGTTGCGTGAGCACTGTACCGCATAAGCCGAAAAACATCAATTTTACTTGTTTGCGCGAAAGTAAAATTATATAGCTATTGCAGAATTGACAAATTAATATAACCGAAAAAATTGCACTTTCTTAAGTTTAGACTTAAAGCCGATTTTCTTGTAAATTGTATGTCAGTTGCATGAGCACTGTACCGCATAAGCCGAAAAACATCAATTTTACTGATTTGCGCGAAAGTAAAATTATGTTGTTATTGCATGATTAACAAATTAATATTACCGAAAAAGTTGCACTTTCTTAGGTTTAGACTCAAAGTCGATTTTCTTGTAAATTGTATGTTAATCACTTGAGCACTGTACCGCATAAGCCGAAAACATCAATTTTACTGATTTGCGCGAAAGTCAAATTATATTGTTATTGCATGATTAACAAATTAATATTACCGAAAAAGTTGCACTTTCTTAGGTTTAGACTCAAAGTCGATTTTCTTGTAAATTGTATGTCAGTTGCGTGAGCACTGTACCGCATAAGCCGAAAAACATCAATTTTACTGATTTGCGCGAAAGTAAAATTATAATGTTATTGCAGGATTAACAAATTAATATAACCGAAAAAATTGCACTTTCTTTGTTTTAGACTTAAAGCCGATTTTCTTGTAAATTGTATGTCAGTTGCATGAGCACTGTACCGCATAAGCCGAAAAACATCAATTTTACTGATTTGCGCGAAAGTAAAATTATAATGTTATTGCAGGATTAACAAATTAATATTACCGAAAAAATTGCACTTTCTTAACTTTAGACTTAAAGTCGATTTTCTTGTAAATTGTATTTCAGTTGCGTGAGCACTGTACCGCATAAGCCGAAAAACATCAATTTTACTGATTTGCGCGAAAGTCAAATTATGTTGTTATTGCATGATTAACAAATTAATATTACCGAAAAAGTTGCACTTTCTTAGGTTTAGACTCAAAGTCGATTTTCTTGTAAATTGTATGTTAATCACTTGAGCACTGTACCGCATAAGCCGAAAATTATCAATTTTACTGATTTGCGCGAAAGTAAAATTATAATGTTATTGCAGGATTAACAAATTAATATAACCGAAAAAATTGCACTTTCTGTGTTTTAGACTTAAAGCCGATTTTCTTGTAAATTGTATGTCAGTTGCATGAGCACTGTACCGCATAAGTCGAAAAACATCAATTTTACTGATTTGCGCGAAAGTAAAATTATATTGCTATTGCAGAATTGACAAATTAATATAACCGAAAAAATTACACTTTCTTTGTTTTAGACTTAAAGCCGATTTTCTTGTAAATTGTATGTCAGTTGCATGAGCACTGTACCGCATAAGCCGAAAAACATCAATTTTACTGATTTGCGCGAAAGTAAAATTATAATGTTATTGCAGGATTAACAAATTAATATAACCGAAAAAATTGCACTTTCTTTGTTTTAGACTTAAAGCCGATTTTCTTGTAAATTGTATGTCAGTTGCATGAGCACTGTACCGCATAAGTCGAAAAACATCAATTTTACTGATTTGCGCGAAAGTAAAATTATATTGCTATTGCAGAATTGACAAATTAATATAACCGAAAAAATTGCACTTTCTTAGCTTTAGACTTAAAGTCGATTTTCTTGTAAAGTGTATTTCAGTTGCGTGAGCACTGTACCGCATAAGCCGAAAAACATCAATTTTACTTGTTTGCGCGAAAGTAAAATTATATAGCTATTGCAGAATTGACAAATTAATATAACCGAAAGAATTGCACTTTCTTAAGTTTAGACTTAAAGCCGATTTTCTTGTAAATTGTATGTCAGTTGCATGAGCACTGTACCGCATAAGCCGAAAAACATCAATTTTACTGATTTGCGCGAAAGTAAAATTATAATGTTATTGCAGGATTAACAAATTAATATAACCGAAAAAATTGCACTTTCTTTGTTTTAGACTTAAAGCCGATTTTCTTGTAAATTGTATGTCAGTTGCATGAGCACTGTACCGCATAAGCCGAAAAACATCAATTTTACTGATTTGCGCGAAAGTCAAATTATGTTGTTATTGCATGATTAACAAATTAATATTACCGAAAAAGTTGCACTTTCTTAGGTTTAGACTCAAAGTCGATTTTCTTGTAAATTGTATGTTAATCACTTGAGCACTGTACCGCATAAGCCGAAAACATCAATTTTACTGATTTGCGCGAAAGTCAAATTATATTGTTATTGCATGATTAACAAATTAATATTACCGAAAAAGTTGCACTTTCTTAGGTTTAGACTCAAAGTCGATTTTCTTGTAAATTGTATGTTAATCACTTGAGCACTGTACCGCATAAGCCGAAAAACATCAATTTTACTGATTTGCGCGAAAGTAAAATTATAATGTTATTGCAGGATTAACAAATTAATATAACCGAAAAAATTGCACTTTCTTTGTTTTAGACTTAAAGCCGATTTTCTTGTAAATTGTATGTCAGTTGCATGAGCACTGTACCGCATAAGCCGAAAAACATCAATTTTACTGATTTGCGCGAAAGTAAAATTATAATGTTATTGCAGGATTAACAAATTAATATTACCGAAAAAATTGCACTTTCTTAACTTTAGACTTAAAGTCGATTTTCTTGTAAATTGTATTTCAGTTGCGTGAGCACTGTACCGCATAAGCCGAAAAACATCAATTTTACTGATTTGCGCGAAAGTCAAATTATGTTGTTATTGCATGATTAACAAATTAATATTACCGAAAAAGTTGCACTTTCTTAGGTTTAGACTCAAAGTCGATTTTCTTGTAAATTGTATGTTAATCACTTGAGCACTGTACCGCATAAGCCGAAAATTATCAATTTTACTGATTTGCGCGAAAGTAAAATTATAATGTTATTGCAGGATTAACAAATTAATATAACCGAAAAAATTGCACTTTCTGTGTTTTAGACTTAAAGCCGATTTTCTTGTAAATTGTATGTCAGTTGCATGAGCACTGTACCGCATAAGTCGAAAAACATCAATTTTACTGATTTGCGCGAAAGTAAAATTATATTGCTATTGCAGAATTGACAAATTAATATAACCGAAAAAATTACACTTTCTTAGTTTAAGACTTAAAACCGATTTTCTTGTAAATTGTATGTCAGTTGCGTGAGCACTGTACCGCATAAGCCGAAAAACATCAATTTTACTTGTTTGCGCGAAAGTACAATTATATAGCTATTGCAGAATTGACGAATTAATATAACCGAAAAAATTGCACTTTCTTAAGTTTAGACTTAAAGCCGATTTTCTTGTAAATTGTATGTCAGTTGCATGAGCACTGTACCGCATAAGCCGAAAAACATCAATTTTACTGATTTGCGCGAAAGTAAAATTATAATGTTATTGCAGGATTAACAAATTAATATAACCGAAAAAATTGCACTTTCTTTGTTTTAGACTTAAAGCCGATTTTCTTGTAAATTGTATGTCAGTTGCATGAGCACTGTACCGCATAAGCCGAAAAACATCAATTTTACTGATTTGCGCGAAAGTAAAATTATAATGTTATTGCAGGATTAACAAATTATTATTACCGAAAAAATTTCACTTTCTTAGCTTTAGACTTAAAGACGATTTTCTTGTAAAGTGTATTTCAGTTGCGTGAGCACTGTACCGCATAAGCCGAAAAACATCAATTTTACTGATTTGCGCGAAAGTCAAATTATGTTGTTATTGCATGATTAACAAATTAATATTACCGAAAAAGTTGCACTTTCTTAGGTTTAGACTCAAAGTCGATTTTCTTGTAAATTGTATGTTAATCACTTGAGCACTGTACCGCATAAGCCGAAAACATCAATTTTACTGATTTGCGCGGAAGTCAAATTATATTGTCATTGCATGATTAACAAATTAATATTACCGAAAAAGTTGCACTTTCTTAGGTTTAGACTCAAAGTCGATTTTCTTGTAAATTGTATGTTAATCACTTGAGCACTGTACCGCATAAGCCGAAAAACATCAATTTTACTGATTTGCGCGAAAGTAAAATTATAATGTTATTGCAGGATTAACAAATTAATATAACCGAAAAAATTGCACTTTCTTTGTATTAGACTTAAAGCCGATTTTCTTGTAAATTGTATGTCAGTTGCATGAGCACTGTACCGCATAAGCCGAAAAACATCAATTTTACTGATTTGCGCGAAAGTCAAATTATGTTGTTATTGCATGATTAACAAATTAATATTACCGAAAAAGTTGCACTTTCTTAGGTTTAGACTCAAAGTCGATTTTCTTGTAAATTGTATGTTAATCACTTGAGCACTGTACCGCATAAGCCGAAAATTATAAATTTTACTGATTTGCGCGAAAGTAAAATTATAATGTTATTGCAGGATTAACAAATTAATATAACCGAAAAAATTGCACTTTCTGTGTTTTAGACTTAAAGCCGATTTTCTTGTAAATTGTATGTCAGTTGCATGAGCACTGTACCGCATAAGTCGAAAAACATCAATTTTACTGATTTGCGCGAAAGTAAAATTATATTGCTATTGCAGAATTGACAAATTAATATAACCGAAAAAATTACACTTTCTTAGTTTAAGACTTAAAACCGATTTTCTTGTAAATTGTATGTCAGTTGCGTGAGCACTGTACCGCATAAGCCGAAAAACATCAATTTTACTTGTTTGCGCGAAAGTACAATTATATAGCTATTGCAGAATTGACAAATTAATATAACCGAAAAAATTGCACTTTCTTTGTTTTAGACTTAAAGCCGATTTTCTTGTAAATTGTATGTCTGTTGCATGAGCACTGTACCGCATAAGTCGAAAAACATCAATTTTACTGATTTGCGCGAAAGTAAAATTATATTGCTATTGCAGAATTGACAAATTAATATAACCGAAAAAATTACACTTTCTTAGTTTAAGACTTAAAGCCGATTTTCTTGTAAATTGTATGTCAGTTGCGTGAGCACTGTACCGCATAAGCCGAAAAACATCAATTTTACTTGTTTGCGCGAAAGTAAAATTATATAGCTATTGCAGAATTGACAAATTAATATAACCGAAAAAATTGCACTTTCTTAAGTTTAGACTTAAAGCCGATTTTATTGTAAATTGTATGTCAGTTGCATGAGCACTGTACCGCATAAGCCGAAAAACATCAATTTTACTGATTTGCGCGAAAGTAAAATTATAATGTTATTGCAGGATTAACAAATTAATATAACCGAAAAAATTGCACTTTCTTTGTTTTAGACTTAAAGCCGATTTTCTTGTAAATTGTATGTCAGTTGCATGAGCACTGTACCGCATAAGTCGAAAAACATCAATTTTACTGATTTGCGCGAAAGTAAAATTATATTGCTATTGCAGAATTGACAAATTAATATAACCGAAAAAATTGCACTTTCTTAGCTTTAGACTTAAAGTCGATTTTCTTGTAAAGTGTATTTCAGTTGCGTGAGCACTGTACCGCATAAGCCGAAAAACATCAATTTTACTTGTTTGCGCGAAAGTAAAATTATATAGCTATTGCAGAATTGACAAATTAATATAACCGAAAAAATTGCACTTTCTTAAGTTTAGACTTAAAGCCGATTTTCTTGTAAATTGTATGTCAGTTGCATGAGCACTGTACCGCATAAGCCGAAAAACATCAATTTTACTGATTTGCGCGAAAGTAAAATTATAATGTTATTGCAGGATTAACAAATTAATATAACCGAAAAAATTGCACTTTCTTTGTTTTAGACTTAAAGCCGATTTTCTTGTAAATTGTATGTCAGTTGCATGAGCACTGTACCGCATAAGCCGAAAAACATCAATTTTACTGATTTGCGCGAAAGTCAAATTATGTTGTTATTGCATGATTAACAAATTAATATTACCGAAAAAGTTGCACTTTCTTAGGATTAGACTCAAAGTCGATTTTCTTGTAAATTGTATGTTAATCACTTGAGCACTGTACCGCATAAGCCGAAAACATCAATTTTACTGATTTGCGCGAAAGTCAAATTATATTGTTATTGCATGATTAACAAATTAATATTACCGAAAAAGTTGCACTTTCTTAGGTTTAGACTCAAAGTCGATTTTCTTGTAAATTGTATGTTAATCACTTGAGCACTGTACCGCATAAGCCGAAAAACATCAATTTTACTGATTTGCGCGAAAGTAAAATTATAATGTTATTGCAGGATTAACAAATTAATATAACCGAAAAAATTGCACTTTCTTTGTTTTAGACTTAAAGCCGATTTTCTTGTAAATTGTATGTCAGTTGCATGAGCACTGTACCGCATAAGCCGAAAAACATCAATTTTACTGATTTGCGCGAAAGTAAAATTATAATGTTATTGCAGGATTAACAAATTAATATTACCGAAAAAATTGCACTTTCTTAACTTTAGACTTAAAGTCGATTTTCTTGTAAATTGTATTTCAGTTGCGTGAGCACTGTACCGCATAAGCCGAAAAACATAAATTTTACTGATTTGCGCGAAAGTCAAATTATGTTGTTATTGCATGATTAACAAATTAATATTACCGAAAAAGTTGCACTTTCTTAGGTTTAGACTCAAAGTCGATTTTCTTGTAAATTGTATGTTAATCACTTGAGCACTGTACCGCATAAGCCGAAAATTATCAATTTCACTGATTTGCGCGAAAGTAAAATTATAATGTTATTGCAGGATTAACAAATTAATATAACCGAAAAAATTGCAATTTTTGTGTTTTAGACTTAAAGCCGATTTTCTTGTAAATTGTATGTCAGTTGCATGAGCACTGTACCGCATAAGTCGAAAAACATCAATTTTACTGATTTGCGCGAAAGTAAAATTATATTGCTATTGCAGAATTGACAAATTAATATAACCGAAAAAATTACACTTTCTTAGTTTAAGACTTAAAACCGATTTTCTTGTAAATTGTATGTCAGTTGCGTGAGCACTGTACCGCATAAGCCGAAAAACATCAATTTTACTTGTTTGCGCGAAAGTACAATTATATAGCTATTGCAGAATTGACAAATTAATATAACCGAAAAAATTGCACTTTCTTAAGTTTAGACTTAAAGCCGATTTTCTTGTAAATTGTATGTCAGTTGCATGAGCACTGTACCGCATAAGCCGAAAAACATCAATTTTACTGATTTGCGCGAAAGTAAAATTATAATGTTATTGCAGGATTAACAAATTAATATAACCGAAAAAATTGCACTTTCTTTGTTTTAGACTTAAAGCCGATTTTCTTGTAAATTGTATGTCAGTTGCATGAGCACTGTACCGCATAAGCCGAAAAACATCAATTTTACTGATTTGCGCGAAAGTAAAATTATAATGTTATTGCAGGATTAACAAATTATTATTACCGAAAAAATTTCACTTTCTTAGCTTTAGACTTAAAGACGATTTTCTTGTAAAGTGTATTTCAGTTGCGTGAGCACTGTACCGCATAAGCCGAAAAACATCAATTTTACTGATTTGCGCGAAAGTCAAATTATGTTGTTATTGCATGATTAACAAATTAATATTACCGAAAAAGTTGCACTTTCTTAGGTTTAGACTCAAAGTCGATTTTCTTGTAAATTGTATGTTAATCACTTGAGCACTGTACCGCATAAGCCGAAAACATCAATTTTACTGATTTGCGCGAAAGTCAAATTATATTGTTATTGCATGATTAACAAATTAATATTACCGAAAAAGTTGCACTTTCTTAGGTTTAGACTCAAAGTCGATTTTCTTGTAAATTGTATGTTAATCACTTGAGCACTGTACCGCATAAGCCGAAAAACATCAATTTTACTGATTTGCGCGAAAGTAAAATTATAATGTTATTGCAGGATTAACAAATTAATATAACCGAAAAAATTGCACTTTCTTTGTATTAGACTTAAAGCCGATTTTCTTGTAAATTGTATGTCAGTTGCATGAGCACTGTACCGCATAAGCCGAAAAACATCAATTTTACTGATTTGCGCGAAAGTAAAATTATAATGTTATTGCAGGATTAACAAATTAATATTACCGAAAAAATTGCACTTTCTTAGCTTTAGACTTAAAGTCGATTTTCTTGTAAATTGTATTTCAGTTGCGTGAGCACTGTACCGCATAAGCCGAAAAACATCAATTTTACTGATTTGCGCGAAAGTCAAACTATGTTGTTATTGCATGATTAACAAATTAATATTACCGAAAAAGTTGCACTTTCTTAGGTTTAGACTCAAAATCGATTTTCTTGTAAATTGTATGTTAATCACTTAAGCACTGTACCGCATAAGCCGAAAAACATCAATTTTACTGATTTGCGCGAAAGTCAAATTATATTGTTATTGCATGATTAACAAATTAATATTACCGAAAAAGTTGCACTTTCTTAGGTTTAGACTTAAAGCCGATTTTCTTGTAAATTGTCTGTCAGTTGCGTGAGCACTGTACCGCATAAGCCGAAAAACATCAATTTTACTGATTTGCGCGAAAGTAAAATTATAATGTTATTGCAGAATTGACATATTCATATAACCGAAAAAATTGCGCTTTCTTAGTTTTAGACTTAAAGTCGATTTTCTTGTAAATTGTATGTCAATTTCGTGAGCACTGTACCGCATAAGCCAAAAACATGAATTTTACTGATTTTAGCGTAAGTCAAATTATATTGTTGTTGCAGAATTGACATATTCTTATAACCGAAAAAATTGCACTTTCTTAGATTTAGACTTAAAGTCGATTTTCTTGTAACTTGTATGTTAATTCCATGAGCACTGTACCGCTTAAGCCGAAAAACATCAATTTTACTGATTTGCGCTAGAGTCAAACTTTCATTTTATTTCAGGATTAACAATTGTATGTTAATTACGTGATCGCTGTACCGCTTAAGCCGAAATGTTTTTTTAGGATTAACAAATTAATATAACCGAAAAAATTGCACTTTCTTAGGTTTAAAATTCAAGTCCATTTTCTTGTAAATTGTATGTCAGTTGCGTGAGCACTGTACTGCTTAAGCCGGAAAACATCAATTTTACTGATTTGAGCGAAAGTCAAATTATATTGTTATTGCAGAACTGACATATTCATATAACCGAAAAAATTGCACTAGATCCTAGATTTAGACTTAAAGTCGATTTTCTTGTAAATTGTATGTCAGTTGCGTGAGCACTGTACTGCTTAAGCCGAAAAACATCAATTTTACTGATTTGCGCGAAAGTAAAATTATATTGCTATTGCAGAATTGACAAATTAATATAACCGAAAAAATTGCGCTTTCTTAGCTTTAGACTTAAAGCCGATTTTCTTGTAAATTGTATGTCAGTTGCGTGAGCACTGTACCGCATAAGCCGAAAAACATCAATTTTACTGATTTGCGCGAAAGTAAAATTATAATGTTATTGCAGGATTAACAAATTAATATTACCGAAAAAATTGCACTTTCTTAGCTTTAGACTTAAAGTCGATTTTCTTGTAAATTGTATTTCAGTTGCGTGAGCACTGTACCGCATAAGCCGAAAAACATCAATTTTACTGATTTGCGCGAAAGTCAAACTATGTTGTTATTGCATGATTAACAAATTAATATTACCGAAAAAGTTGCACTTTCTTAGGTTTAGACTCAAAATCGATTTTCTTGTAAATTGTATGTTAATCACTTAAGCACTGTACCGCATAAGCCGAAAAACATCAATTTTACTGATTTGCGCGAAAGTCAAATTATATTGTTATTGCATGATTAACAAATTAATATTACCGAAAAAGTTGCACTTTCTTAGGTTTAGACTCAAAGTCGATTTTCTTGTAAATTGTATGTTAATCACTTGAGCACTGTACCGCATAAGCCGAAAAACATCAATTTTACTGATTTGCGCGAAAGTAAAATTATAATGTTATTGCAGGATTAACAAATTAATATAACCGAAAAAATTGCACTTTCTTTGTATTAGACTTAAAGCCGATTTTCTTGTAAATTGTATGTCAGTTGCATGAGCACTGTACCGCATAAGCCGAAAAACATCAATTTTACTGATTTGCGCGAAAGTAAAATTATAATGTTATTGCAGGATTAACAAATTAATATTACCGAAAAAATTGCACTTTCTTAGCTTTAGACTTAAAGTCGATTTTCTTGTAAATTGTATTTCAGTTGCGTGAGCACTGTACCGCATAAGCCGAAAAACATCAATTTTACTGATTTGCGCGAAAGTCAAACTATGTTGTTATTGCATGATTAACAAATTAATATTACCGAAAAAGTTGCACTTTCTTAGGTTTAGACTCAAAATCGATTTTCTTGTAAATTGTATGTTAATCACTTAAGCACTGTACCGCATAAGCCGAAAAACATCAATTTTACTGATTTGCGCGAAAGTCAAATTATATTGTTATTGCATGATTAACAAATTAATATTACCGAAAAAGTTGCACTTTCTTAGGTTTAGACTTAAAGCCGATTTTCTTGTAAATTGTCTGTCAGTTGCGTGAGCACTGTACCGCATAAGCCGAAAAACATCAATTTTACTGATTTGCGCGAAAGTAAAATTATAATGTTATTGCAGAATTGACATATTCATATAACCGAAAAAATTGCGCTTTCTTAGTTTTAGACTTAAAGTCGATTTTCTTGTAAATTGTATGTCAATTGCGTGAGCACTGTACCGCATAAGCCAAAAACATGAATTTTACTGATTTTAGCGTAAGTCAAATTATATTGTTGTTGCAGAATTGACATATTCTTATAACCGAAAAAATTGCACTTTCTTAGATTTAGACTTAAAGTCGATTTTCTTGTAACTTGTATGTTAATTCCATGAGCACTGTACCGCTTAAGCCGAAAAACATCAATTTTACTGATTTGCGCTAGAGTCAAACTTTCATTTTATTTCAGGATTAACAATTGTATGTTAATTACGTGATCGCTGTACCGCTTAAGCCGAAATGTTTTTTTAGGATTAACAAATTAATATAACCGAAAAAATTGCACTTTCTTAGGTTTAAAATTCAAGTCCATTTTCTTGTAAATTGTATGTCAGTTGCGTGAGCACTGTACTGCTTAAGCCGGAAAACATCAATTTTACTGATTTGAGCGAAAGTCAAATTATATTGTTATTGCAGAACTGACATATTCATATAACCGAAAAAATTGCACTAGATCCTAGATTTAGACTTAAAGTCGATTTTCTTGTAAATTGTATGTCAGTTGCGTGAGCACTGTACTGCTTAAGCCGAAAAACATCAATTTTACTGATTTGCGCGAAAGTAAAATTATATTGCTATTGCAGAATTGACAAATTAATATAACCGAAAAAATTGCGCTTTCTTAGCTTTAGACTTAAAGCCGATTTTCTTGTAAATTGTATGTCAGTTGCGTGAGCACTGTACCGCATAAGCCGAAAAACATCAATTTTACTGATTTGCGCGAAAGTAAAATTATAATGTTATTGCAGGATTAACAAATTAATATTACCGAAAAAATTGCACTTTCTTAGCTTTAGACTTAAAGTCGATTTTCTTGTAAATTGTATTTCAGTTGCGTGAGCACTGTACCGCATAAGCCGAAAAACATCAATTTTACTGATTTGCGCGAAAGTCAAATTATGTTGTTATTGCATGATTAACAAATTAATATTACCGAAAAAGTTGCACTTTCTTAGGTTTAGACTCAAAGTCGATTTTCTTGTAAATTGTATGTTAATCACTTGAGCACTGTACCGCATAAGCCGAAAAACATCAATTTTACTGATTTGCGCGAAAGTAAAATTATAATTTTATTGCAGGATTAACAAATTAATATAACCGAAAAAATTGCACTTTCTTTGTTTTAGACTTAAAGCCGATTTTCTTGTAAATTGTATGTCAGTTGCATGAGCACTGTACCGCATAAGTCGAAAAACATCAATTTTACTGATTTGCGCGAAAGTAAAATTATATTGCAATTGCAGAATTGACAAATTAATATAACCGAAAAAATTACACTTTCTTAGTTTAAGAATTAAAGCCGATTTTATTGTAAATTGTATGTCAGTTGCGTGAGCACTGTACCGCATAAGCCGAAAAACATCAATTTTACTGATTTGCGCGAAAGTAAAATTATATAGCTATTGCAGAATTGACAAATTAATATAACCGAAAAAATTGCACTTTCTTAAGTTTAGACTTAAAGCCGATTTTCTTGTAAATTTTATGTCAGTTGCGTGAGCACTGTACCGCATAAGCCGAAAAACATCAATTTTACTGTTTTGCGCGAAAGTAAAATTATATAGCTATTGCAGAATTGACATATTAATATAACCGAAAAAATTGCACTTTCTTAAGTTTAGACTTAAAGCCGATTTTCTTGTAAATTTTATGTCAGTTGCGTGAGCACTGTACCGCATAAGCCGGAAAACATCAATTTTACTGATTTGCGCGAAAGTAAAATTATAATGTTATTGCAGGATTAACAAATTAATATAACCGAAAAATTGCACTTTCTTAGGTTTAGACTTAAAGTCGATTTGCTTCTAAATTGTATGTTAATTGCGTGAGCACTGTACCGCTTAAACCGAAAAACATGAATTTTACTGATTTGAGCGAAAGTAAAATTATATTGTTATTGCATGATTAACAAATTAATATTACCGAAAAAGTTGCACCTTCTTAGGTTTAGACTCAAAGTCGATTTTCTTGTAAATTGTATGTTAATCACTTGAGCACTGTACCGCATAAGCCGAAAAACATAATTTAACTGATTTGCGCGAAAGTAAAATTATAATGTTATTGCAGGATTAACAAATTAATATAACCGAAAAAAATGCACTTTCTTAGTTTTAGACTTAAATCCGATTTTCTTGTAAATTGTATGTCAGTTGCGTGAGCACTGTACCGCATAAGCCGAAAAACATCAATTTTACTGATTTGCGCAAAAGTAAAATTATAATGTTATTGCAGGATTAACAAATTAATATTACCGAAAAAATTACACTTTCTTAGTTTTAGACTTAAAGCCGATTTTCTTGTAAATTGTATGTCAGTTGCGTGAACACTGTACCGCATAAGCCGAAAAACATGAATTTTACTGATTTGCGCGAAAGTAAAATTATATTGCTATTGCAGAATTGACAAATTAATATAACCGAAAAATTGCACTTTCTTAGGTTTAGACTTAAAGTCGATTTGCTTCTAAATTGTATGTTAATTGCGTGAGCACTGTACCGCTTAAACCGAAAAACATGAATTTTACTGATTTGAGCGAAAGTAAAATTATATTGTTATTGCATGATTAACAAATTAATATTACCGAAAAAGTTGCACCTTCTTAGGTTTAGACTCAAAGTCGATTTTCTTGTAAATTGTATGTTAATCACTTGAGCACTGTACCGCATAAGCCGAAAAACATAATTTAACTGATTTGCGCGAAAGTAAAATTATAATGTTATTGCAGGATTAACAAATTAATATAACCGAAAAAAATGCACTTTCTTAGTTTTAGACTTAAATCCGATTTTCTTGTAAATTGTATGTCAGTTGCGTGAGCACTGTACCGCATAAGCCGAAAAACATCAATTTTACTGATTTGCGCAAAAGTAAAATTATAATGTTATTGCAGGATTAACAAATTAATATAACCGAAAAAATTGCACTTTCTTAGTTTTAGACTTAAATTCGAGTTTCTTGTAAATTGAATGTTAATTACTTGAGCGCTGTACCGCTTAGGCCGAAAAACATAAATTTTACTGATTTGCGCTAAAAGCAAACTTTCATTTTATTTCAGGATTAACAATTGTATGTTAATTACTTGATCGCTGTTCCGCTTAAGCCGAAATGTTATTTCAGAATTAACAAATTAATATAACGGAAAAAATTGCATTTTCTTAGGTTTAAAATTAAAGTCCATTTTCTTGTAAATTGTATGTCAACTGCGGTAGCACTGTACTGGTTAAGCCGCAAAACATCGATTTTACTGATTTGATTTAAAGTCAAACTTTCATATAATTTCAGGATTAACAAATTAATATAACCGAAAAAATTGCACTTTCTTAGATTTAGACTTAAAGCCGATTTTCTTGTAAATTGTATGTCAGTTGCGTGAGCTCTGTACTGCTTAAGCCGAAAACCATCAATTTTACTGATTTGAGCGAAAGTCAAATTATATTGTTATTGCATGATTAAAAGATGAAAAGTTGCATTTTCTTAGGTTTAGACTCAAAGTCGATTTTCTTGTAAATTGTTCGTTAAGCACTTGAGCACTGTACCGCATAAGCCGAAAAACATCAATTTTACTGATTTGCGCGAAAGTAAAATTATATTGCTATTGCAGAATTGACAAATTAATATAACCGAAAAAATTGCACTTTCTTAGCTTTAGACTTAAAGTCGATTTTCTTGCAAATTGTATTTCAGTTGCGCGAGCACTGTACCGCTTAAGCCGAAAAACATGAATTTTACTGATTTGAGCGAAAGTCAAGTTATATTGTTATTGCATGATTAACAAATTAATATTACCGAAAAAGTTGCATTTTCTTAGGCTTAGACTCAAAGTCGATTTTCTTGTAAATTGTATGTTAATCACTTGAGCACTGTACCGCATAAGCCGAAAAACATCAATTTTACTAATTTGCGCGAAAGTAAAATTATAATGTTATTGCCGGATTAACAAATTAATATAACCGAAAAAATTGCACTTTCTTAGTTTTAGACTTAAAGCCGATTTTCTTGTAAATTGTATGTCAGTTGTGTGAGCACTGTACCGCATAAGCCGAAAAACATGAATTTTACTGATTTGCGCGAAAGTCAAATTATATTGTTATTGCAGGATTAACAAATAAATATTACAGAAAAAGTTGCACTTTATTAGGTTTAGACTTAAAGTCGATTTTCTTGTAAATTGTATGTCAATTGCGGTAGCACTGTACTGCTTAAGCCGAAAAACATCGATTTTACTGATTTGATCAAAAGTCAAACTTTCATATAATTTCAGGATTAACAAAATAATATAACCGAAAAAATTGCACTTTCTTAGGTTTAGACTTAAATTCGATTTTCTTGTAAATTGAATGTTAATTACGTGATCGCTGTACCGCTTAAGCCGAAATGTTTTTTTAGGATTAACAAATTAATATAACCGAAAAAATTGCACTTTCTTAGGTTTAAAATTCAAGTCCATTTTCTTGTAAATTGTATGTCAGTTGCGTGAGCACTGTACTGCTTAAGCCGGAAAACATCAATTTTACTGATTTGAGCGAAAGTCAAATTATATTGTTATTGCAGAATTGACATATTCATATAACCGAAAAAATTGCACTAGATCCTAGATTTAGACTTAAAGTCGATTTTCTTGTAAATTGTATGTCAGTTGCGTGAGCACTGTACTGCTTAAGCCGAAAAACATCAATTTTACTGATTTGCCCGAAAGTAAAATTATATTGCTATTGCAGAATTGACAAATTAATATAACCGAAAAAATTGCGCTTTCTTAGCTTTAGACTTAAAGCCGATTTTCTTGTAAATTGTATGTCAGTTGCGTGAGCACTGTACCGCATAAGCCGAAAAACATCAATTTTACTGATTTGCGCGAAAGTAAAATTATAATGTTATTGCAGGATTAACAAATTAATATTACCGAAAAAATTGCACTTTCTTAGCTTTAGACTTAAAGTCGATTTTCTTGTAAATTGTATTTCAGTTGCGTGAGCACTGTACCGCATAAGCCGAAAAACATCAATTTTACTGATTTGCGCGAAAGTCAAATTATGTTGTTATTGCATGATTAACAAATTAATATTACCGAAAAAGTTGCACTTTCTTAGGTTTAGACTCAAAGTCGATTTTCTTGTAAATTATATGTTAATCACTTGAGCACTGTACCGCATAAGCCGAAAAACATCAATTTTACTGATTTGCGCTAAAAGCAAACTTTCATTTTATTTCAGGATTAACAATTGTATGTTAATTACTTGATCGCTGTTCCGCTTAAGCCGAAATGTTATTTCAGAATTAACAAATTAATATAACGGAAAAAATTGCATTTTCTTAGGTTTAAAATTAAAGTCCATTTTCTTGTAAATTGTATGTCAACTGCGGTAGCACTGTACTGGTTAAGCCGCAAAACATCGATTTTACTGATTTGATTTAAAGTCAAACTTTCATATAATTTCAGGATTAACAAATTAATATAACCGAAAAAATTGCACTTTCTTAGATTTAGACTTAAAGCCGATTTTCTTGTAAATTGTATGTCAGTTGCGTGAGCACTGTACTGCTTAAGCCGAAAAACATCAATTTTACTGATTTGCCCGAAAGTAAAATTATATTGCAATTGCAGAATTGACAAATTAATATAACCGAAAAAATTACACTTTCTTAGTTTAAGACTTAAAGCCGATTTTCTTGTAAATTGTATGTCAGTTGTGTGAGCACTGTACCGCATAAGCCGAAAAACATGAATTTTACTGATTTGCGCGAAAGTCAAGTTATATTGTTATTGCATGATTAACAAATTAATATTACCGAAAAAGTTGCATTTTCTTAGGCTTAGACTCAAAGTCGATTTTCTTGTAAATTGAATGTTAATTACTTGAGCGCTGTACCGCTTAGGCCGAAAAACATAAATTTTACTGATTTGCGCTAAAAGCAAACTTTCATTTTATTTCAGGATTAACAATTGTATGTTAATTACTTGATCGCTGTTCCGCTTAAGCCGAAATGTTATTTCAGAATTAACAAATTAATATAACGGAAAAAATTGCATTTTCTTAGGTTTAAAATTAAAGTCCATTTTCTTGTAAATTGTATGTCAACTGCGGTAGCACTGTACTGGTTAAGCCGCAAAACATCGATTTTACTGATTTGATTTAAAGTCAAACTTTCATATAATTTCAGGATTAACAAATTAATATAACCGAAAAAATTGCACTTTCTTAGATTTAGACTTAAAGCCGATTTTCTTGTAAATTGTATGTCAGTTGCGTGAGCTCTGTACTGCTTAAGCCGAAAACCATCAATTTTACTGATTTGAGCGAAAGTCAAATAATATTGTTATTGCATGATTAAAAGATGAAAAGTTGCATTTTCTTAGGTTTAGACTCAAAGTCGATTTTCTTGTAAATTGTTTGTTAAGCACTTGAGCACTGTACCGCATAAGCCGAAAAACATCAATTTTACTGATTTGCGCGAAAGTAAAATTATATTGCTATTGCAGAATTGACAAATTAATATAACCGAAAAAATTGCACTTTCTTAGCTTTAGACTTAAAGTCGATTTTCTTGCAAATTGTATTTCAGTTGCGCGAGCACTGTACCGCTTAAGCCGAAAAACATGAATTTTACTGATTTGAACGAAAGTCAAGTTATATTGTTATTGCATGATTAACAAATTAATATTACCGAAAAAGTTGCATTTTCTTAGGCTTAGACTCAAAGTCGATTTTCTTGTAAATTGTATGTTAATCACTTGAGCACTGTACCGCATAAGCCGAAAAACATCAATTTTACTAATTTGCGCGAAAGTAAAATTATAATGTTATTGCCGGATTAACAAATTAATATAACCGAAAAAATTGCACTTTCTTAGTTTTAGACTTAAAGCCGATTTTCTTGTAAATTGTATGTCAGTTGTGTGAGCACTGTACCGCATAAGCCGAAAAACATGAATTTTACTGATTTGCGCGAAAGTCAAATTATATTGTTATTGCAGGATTAACAAATAAATATTACAGAAAAAGTTGCACTTTATTAGGTTTAGACTTAAAGTCGATTTTCTTGTAAATTGTATGTCAATTGCGGTAGCACTGTACTGCTTAAGCCGAAAAACATCGATTTTACTGATTTGATCAAAAGTCAAACTTTCATATAATTTCAGGATTAACAAAATAATATAACCGAAAAAATTGCACTTTCTTAGGTTTAGACTTAAATTCGATTTTCTTGTAAATTGAATGTTAATTACGTGATCGCTGTACCGCTTAAGCCGAAATGTTTTTTTAGGATTAACAAATTAATATAACCGAAAAAATTGCACTTTCTTAGGTTTAAAATTCAAGTCCATTTTCTTGTAAATTGTATGTCAACTGCGGTAGCACTGTACTGGTTAAGCCGCAAAACATCGATTTTACTGATTTGATTTAAAGTCAAACTTTCATATAATTTCAGGATTAACAAATTAATATAACCGAAAAAATTGCGCTTTCTTAGCTTTAGACTTAAAGCCGATTTTCTTGTAAATTGTATGTCAGTTGCGTGAGCACTGTACCGCATAAGCCGAAAAACATCAATTTTACTGATTTGCGCGAAAGTAAAATTATAATGTTATTGCAGGATTAACAAATTAATATTACCGAAAAAATTGCACTTTCTTAGCTTTAGACTTAAAGTCGATTTTCTTGTAAATTGTATTTCAGTTGCGTGAGCACTGTACCGCATAAGCCGAAAAACATCAATTTTACTGATTTGCGCGAAAGTCAAATTATGTTGTTATTGCATGATTAACAAATTAATATTACCGAAAAAGTTGCACTTTCTTAGGTTTAGACTCAAAGTCGATTTTCTTGTAAATTATATGTTAATCACTTGAGCACTGTACCGCATAAGCCGAAAAACATCAATTTTACTGATTTGCGCTAAAAGCAAACTTTCATTTTATTTCAGGATTAACAATTGTATGTTAATTACTTGATCGCTGTTCCGCTTAAGCCGAAATGTTATTTCAGAATTAACAAATTAATATAACGGAAAAAATTGCATTTTCTTAGGTTTAAAATTAAAGTCCATTTTCTTGTAAATTGTACGTCAACTGCGGTAGCACTGTACTGGTTAAGCCGCAAAACATCGATTTTACTGATTTGATTTAAAGTCAAACTTTCATATAATTTCAGGATTAACAAATTAATATAACCGAAAAAATTGCACTTTCTTAGATTTAGACTTAAAGCCGATTTTCTTGTAAATTGTATGTCAGTTGCGTGAGCACTGTACTGCTTAAGCCGAAAAACATCAATTTTACTGATTTGCCCGAAAGTAAAATTATATTGCAATTGCAGAATTGACAAATTAATATAACCGAAAAAATTACACTTTCTTAGTTTAAGACTTAAAGCCGATTTTCTTGTAAATTGTATGTCAGTTGTGTGAGCACTGTACCGCATAAGCCGAAAAACATGAATTTTACTGATTTGCGCGAAAGTCAAGTTATATTGTTATTGCATGATTAACAAATTAATATTACCGAAAAAGTTGCATTTTCTTAGGCTTAGACTCAAAGTCGATTTTCTTGTAAATTGAATGTTAATTACTTGAGCGCTGTACCGCTTAGGCCGAAAAACATAAATTTTACTGATTTGCGCTAAAAGCAAACTTTCATTTTATTTCAGGATTAACAATTGTATGTTAATTACTTGATCGCTGTTCCGCTTAAGCCGAAATGTTATTTCAGAATTAACAAATTAATATAACGGAAAAAATTGCATTTTCTTAGGTTTAAAATTAAAGTCCATTTTCTTGTAAATTGTATGTCAACTGCGGTAGCACTGTACTGGTTAAGCCGCAAAACATCGATTTTACTGATTTGATTTAAAGTCAAACTTTCATATAATTTCAGGATTAACAAATTAATATAACCGAAAAAATTGCACTTTCTTAGATTTAGACTTAAAGCCGATTTTCTTGTAAATTGTATGTCAGTTGCGTGAGCTCTGTACTGCTTAAGCCGAAAACCATCAATTTTACTGATTTGAGCGAAAGTCAAATAATATTGTTATTGCATGATTAAAAGATGAAAAGTTGCATTTTCTTAGGTTTAGACTCAAAGTCGATTTTCTTGTAAATTGTTTGTTAAGCACTTGAGCACTGTACCGCATAAGCCGAAAAACATCAATTTTACTGATTTGCGCGAAAGTAAAATTATATTGCTATTGCAGAATTGACAAATTAATATAACCGAAAAAATTGCACTTTCTTAGCTTTAGACTTAAAGTCGATTTTCTTGCAAATTGTATTTCAGTTGCGCGAGCACTGTACCGCTTAAGCCGAAAAACATGAATTTTACTGATTTGAACGAAAGTCAAGTTATATTGTTATTGCATGATTAACAAATTAATATTACCGAAAAAGTTGCATTTTCTTAGGCTTAGACTCAAAGTCGATTTTCTTGTAAATTGTATGTTAATCACTTGAGCACTGTACCGCATAAGCCGAAAAACATCAATTTTACTAATTTGCGCGAAAGTAAAATTATAATATTATTGCCGGATTAACAAATTAATATAACCGAAAAAATTGCACTTTCTTAGTTTTAGACTTAAAGCCGATTTTCTTGTAAATTGTATGTCAGTTGTGTGAGCACTGTACCGCATAAGCCGAAAAACATGAATTTTACTGATTTGCGCGAAAGTCAAATTATATTGTTATTGCAGGATTAACAAATAAATATTACAGAAAAAGTTGCACTTTATTAGGTTTAGACTTAAAGTCGATTTTCTTGTAAATTGTATGTCAATTGCGGTAGCACTGTACTGCTTAAGCCGAAAAACATCGATTTTACTGATTTGATCAAAAGTCAAACTTTCATATAATTTCAGGATTAACAAAATAATATAACCGAAAAAATTGCACTTTCTTAGGTTTAGACTTAAATTCGATTTTCTTGTAAATTGAATGTTAATTACGTGATCGCTGTACCGCTTAAGCCGAAATGTTTTTTTAGGATTAACAAATTAATATAACCGAAAAAATTGCACTTTCTTAGGTTTAAAATTCAAGTCCATTTTCTTGTAAATTGTATGTCAGTTGCGTGAGCACTGTACTGCTTAAGCCGGAAAACATCAATTTTACTGATTTGAGCGAAAGTCAAATTATATTGTTATTGCAGAATTGACATATTCATATAACCGAAAAAATTGCACTAGATCCTAGATTTAGACTTAAAGTCGATTTTCTTGTAAATTGTATGTCAGTTGCGTGAGCACTGTACTGCTTAAGCCGAAAAACATCAATTTTACTGATTTGCGCGAAAGTAAAATTATATTCCTATTGCAGAATTGACAAATTAATATAACCGAAAAAATTGCGCTTTCTTAGCTTTAGACTTAAAGCCGATTTTCTTGTAAATTGTATGTCAGTTGCGTGAGCACTGTACCGCATAAGCCGAAAAACATCAATTTTACTGATTTGCGCGAAAGTAAAATTATAATGTTACTGCAGGATTAACAAATTAATATTACCGAAAAAATTGCACTTTCTTAGCTTTAGACTTAAAGTCGATTTTCTTGTAAATTGTATTTCAGTTGCGTGAGCACTGTACCGCATAAGCCGAAAAACATCAATTTTACTGATTTGCGCGAAAGTCAAATTATGTTGTTATTGCATGATTAACAAATTAATATTACCGAAAAAGTTGCACTTTCTTAGGTTTAGACTCAAAGTCGATTTTCTTGTAAATTATATGTTAATCACTTGAGCACTGTACCGCATAAGCCGAAAAACATCAATTTTACTGATTTGCGCGAAAGTAAAATTATAATTTTATTGCAGGATTAACAAATTAATATAACCGAAAAAATTGCACTTTCTTTGTTTTAGACTTAAAGCCGATTTTCTTGTAAATTGTATGTCAGTTGCATGAGCACTGTACCGCATAAGTCGAAAAACATCAATTTTACTGATTTGCGCGAAAGTAAAATTATATTGCAATTGCAGAATTGACAAATTAATATAACCGAAAAAATTACACTTTCTTAGTTTAAGACTTAAAGCCGATTTTCTTGTAAATTGTATGTCAGTTGCGTGAGCACTGTACCGCATAAGCCGAAAAACATCAATTTTACTGATTTGCGCGAAAGTAAAATTATATAGCTATTGCAGAATTGACAAATTAATATAACCGAAAAAATTGCACTTTCTTAAGTTTAGACTTAAAGCCGATTTTCTTGTAAATTTTATGTCAGTTGCGTGAGCACTGTACCGCATAAGCCGAAAAACATCAATTTTACTGTTTTGCGCGAAAGTAAAATTATATAGCTATTGCAGAATTGATATATTAATATAACCGAAAAAATTGCACTTTCTTAAGTTTAGACTTAAAGCCGATTTTCTTGTAAATTTTATGTCAGTTGCGTGAGCACTGTACCGCATAAGCCGGAAAACATCAATTTTACTGATTTGCGCGAAAGTAAAATTATAATGTTATTGCAGGATTAACAAATTAATATAACCGAAAAAATTGCACTTTCTTAGTTTTAGACTTAAAGCCGATTTTCTTGTAAATTGTATGTCAGTTGCGTGAGCACTGTACCGCATAAGCCGAAAAACATCAATTTTACTGATTTGCGCGAAAGTAAAATTATATTGCTATTGCAGAATTGACAAATTAATATAACCGAAAAATTGCACTTTCTTAGGTTTAGACTTAAAGTCGATTTGCTTCTAAATTGTATGTTAATTGCGTGAGCACTGTACCGCTTAAACCGAAAAACATGAATTTTACTGATTTGAGCGAAAGTAAAATTATATTGTTATTGCATGATTAACAAATTAATATTACCGAAAAAGTTTCACCTTCTTAGGTTTAGACTCAAAGTCGATTTTCTTGTAAATTGTATGTTAATCACTTGAGCACTGTACCGCATAAGCCGAAAAACATAATTTAACTGATTTGCGCGAAAGTAAAATTATAATGTTATTGCAGGATTAACAAATTAATATAACCGAAAAAAATGCACTTTCTTAGTTTTAGACTTAAATCCGATTTTCTTGTAAATTGTATGTCAGTTGCGTGAGCACTGTACCGCATAAGCCGAAAAACATCAATTTTACTGATTTGCGCAAAAGTAAAATTATAATGTTATTGCAGGATTAACAAATTAATATAACCGAAAAAATTGCACTTTCTTAGTTTTAGACTTAAATTCGAGTTTCTTGTAAATTGAATGTTAATTACTTGAGCGCTGTACCGCTTAAGCCGAAATGTTATTTCAGAATTAACAAATTAATATAACGGAAAAAATTGCATTTTCTTAGGTTTAAAATTAAAGTCCATTTTCTTGTAAATTGTATGTCAACTGCGGTAGCACTGTACTGGTTAAGCCGCAAAACATCGATTTTACTGATTTGATTTAAAGTCAAACTTTCATATAATTTCAGGATTAACAATTGTATGTTAATTACTTGATCGCTGTTCCGCTTAAGCCGAAATGTTATTTCAGAATTAACAAATTAATATAACGGAAAAAATTGCATTTTCTTAGGTTTAAAATTAAAGTCCATTTTCTTGTAAATTGTATGTCAACTGCGGTAGCACTGTACTGGTTAAGCCGCAAAACATCGATTTTACTGATTTGATTTAAAGTCAAACTTTCATATAATTTCAGGATTAACAAATTAATATAACCGAAAAAATTGCACTTTCTTAGATTTAGACTTAAAGCCGATTTTCTTGTAAATTGTATGTCAGTTGCGTGAGCTCTGTACTGCTTAAGCCGAAAACCATCAATTTTACTGATTTGAGCGAAAGTCAAATTATATTGTTATTGCATGATTAAAAGATGAAAAGTTGCATTTTCTTAGGTTTAGACTCAAAGTCGATTTTCTTGTAAATTGTTTGTTAAGCACTTGAGCACTGTACCGCATAAGCCGAAAAACATCAATTTTACTGATTTGCGCGAAAGTAAAATTATATTGCTATTGCAGAATTGACAAATTAATATAACCGAAAAAATTGCACTTTCTTAGCTTTAGACTTAAAGTCGATTTTCTTGCAAATTGTATTTCAGTTGCGCGAGCACTGTGCCGCTTAAGCCGAAAAACATGAATTTTACTGATTTGAGCGAAAGTCAAGTTATATTGTTATTGCATGATTAACAAATTAATATTACCGAAAAAGTTGCATTTTCTTAGGCTTAGACTCAAAGTCGATTTTCTTGTAAATTGTATGTTAATCACTTGAGCACTGTACCGCATAAGCCGAAAAACATCAATTTTACTAATTTGCGCGAAAGTAAAATTATAATGTTATTGCCGGATTAACAAATTAATATAACCGAAAAAATTGCACTTTCTTAGTTTTAGACTTAAAGCCGATTTTCTTGTAAATTGTATGTCAGTTGTGTGAGCACTGTACCGCATAAGCCGAAAAACATGAATTTTACTGATTTGCGCGAAAGTCAAATTATATTGTTATTGCAGGATTAACAAATAAATATTACAGAAAAAGTTGCACTTTATTAGGTTTAGACTTAAAGTCGATTTTCTTGTAAATTGTATGTCAATTGCGGTAGCACTGTACTGCTTAAGCCGAAAAACATCGATTTTACTGATTTGATCAAAAGTCAAACTTTCATATAATTTCAGGATTAACAAAATAATATAACCGAAAAAATTGCACTTTCTTAGGTTTAGACTTAAATTCGATTTTCTTGTAAATTGAATGTTAATTACTTGAGCGCTGTACCGCTTAGGCCGAAAAACATAAATTTTACTGATTTGCGCTAAAAGCAAACTTTCATTTTATTTCAGGATTAACAATTGTATGTTAATTACTTGATCGCTGTACCGCTTAAGCCGAAATGTTATTTCAGGATTAACAAAATAATATAACCGAAAAAATTGCACTTTCTTAGGTTTAGACTTAAAGCCGATTTTCTTGTAAATTGTATGTCAGTTGCGTGAGCACTGTACTGCTTAAGCGGAAAACCATGAATTTTACTGATTTGAGCGAAAGTCAAATTATATTGTTATTGCATGATTAACAAATTAATATTACCGAAAAAGTTGCATTTTCTTAGGTTTAGACTCAAAGTCGATTTTCTTGTAAATTGTATGTTAAGCACTTGAGCACTGTACCGCATAAGCCGAAAAACATCAATTTTACTGATTTGCGCGAAAGTAAAATTATATTGTTATTGCATGATTAACAAATTAATATTACCGAATAAGTGGCACTTTCTTAGTTTTAGACTCAAAGTCGATTTTCTTGTAAATTGTATGTTAATCACTTGAGCACTGTACCGCATAAGCCGAAAAACATCAATTTTACTGATTTGCGCGAAAGTAAAATTATAATGTTATTGCAGGATTAACAAATTATTATTACCGAAAAAATTGCACTTTCTTAGCTTTAGACTTAAAGTCGATTTTCTTGTAAATTGTATTTCAGTTGCGTGAGCACTGTACCGCATAAGTCGAAAAACATCAATTTTACTGATTTGCGCGAAAGTAAAATTATATTGCTATTGCAGAATTGACAAATTAATATAACCGAAAAAATTACACTTTCTTAGTTTAAGACTTAAAGCCGATTTTCTTGTAAATTGTATGTCAGTTGCGTGAGCACTGTACCGCATAAGCCGAAAAACATCAATTTTACTGATTTGCGCGAAAGTAAAATTATATAGCTATTGCAGAATTGACAAATTAATATAACCGAAAAAATTGCACTTTCTTAGTTTTAGACTTAAAGCCGATTTTCTTGTAAATTGTATGTCAGTTGCGTGAGCACTGTACTGCTTAAGCCGAAAAACATCAATTTTACTGATTTGCGCGAAAGTAAAATTATATTGCTATTGCAGAATTGACAAATTAATATAACCGAAAAAATTGCGCTTTCTTAGCTTTAGACTTAAAGCCGATTTTCTTGTAAATTGTATGTCAGTTGCGTGAGCACTGTACCGCATAACCCAAAAAACATCAATTTTACTGATTTGCGCTAGAGTCAAACTTTCATTTTATTTCAGGATTAACAATTGTATGTTAATTACGTGATCGCTGTACCGCTTAAGCCGAAATGTTTTTTCAGGATTAACAAATTAATGTAACCGAAAAAATTGCACTTTCTTAGGTTTAAAATTCAAGTCCATTTTCTTGTAAATTGTATGTCAGTTGCGTGAGCACTGTACCGCATAAGCCGAAAAACATCAATTTTACTGATTTGCGCGAAAGTAAAATTATAATGTTATTGCAGGATTAACAAATTAATATAACCGAAAAAATTGCGCTTTCTTAGCTTTAGACTTAAAGCCGATTTTCTTGTAAATTGTATGTCAGTTGCGTGAGCACTGTACCGCATAAGCCGAAAAACATCAATTTTACTGATTTGCGCGAAAGTAAAATTATAATGTTATTGCAGGATTAACAAATTAATATAACCGAAAAAATTGCGCTTTCTTAGCTTTAGACTTAAAGCCGATTTTCTTGTAAATTGTATGTCAGTTGCGTGAGCACTGTACCGCATAAGTCGAAAAACATCAATTTTACTGATTTGCGCGAAAGTAAAATTATATTGCTATTGCAGAATTGACAAATTAATATAACCGAAAAAATTACACTTTCTTAGTTTAAGACTTAAAGCCGATTTTCTTGTAAATTGTATGTCAGTTGCGTGAGCACTGTACCGCATAACCCAAAAAACATCAATTTTACTGATTTGCGCGAAAGTAAAATTATATTGTTATTGCAGAATTGACATATTCATATAACCGAAAAAATTGCGCTTTCTTAGTTTTAGACTTAAAGTCGATTTTCTTGTAAATTGTATGTCAATTGCGTGAGCACTGTACCGCATAAGCCAAAAACATGAATTTTACTGATTTAGCGAAAGTCAAATTATATTGTTGTTGCAGAATTGACATATTCTTATAACCGAAAAAATTGCATTTTCTTAGATTTAGACTTACAGTCGATTTTCTTGTAACTTGTATGTTAATTCCATGAGCACTGTACCGCTTAAGCCGAAAAACATCAATTTTACTGATTTGCGCTAGAGTCAAACTTTCATTTTATTTCAGGATTAACAATTGTATGTTAATTACGTGATCGCTGTACCGCTTAAGCCGAAATGTTTTTTCAGGATTAACAAATTAATGTAACCGAAAAAATTGCACTTTCTTAGGTTTAAAATTCAAGTCCATTTTCTTGTAAATTGTATGTCAGTTGCGTGAGCACTGTACTGCTTAAGCCGGAAAACATCAATTTTACTGATTTGAGCGAAAGTCAAATAATATTGTTATTGCAGAATTGACATATTCATATAACCGAAAAAATTGCACTAGATCCTAGATTTAGACTTAAAGTCGATTTTCTTGTAAATTGTATGTCAGTTGCATGAGCACTGTACCGCATAAGTCGAAAAACATCAATTTTACTGATTTGCGCGAAAGTAAAATTATATTGCTATTGCAGAATTGACAAATTAATATAACCGAAAAAATTACACTTTCTTAGTTTAAGACTTAAAGCCGATTTTCTTTTAAATTGTATGTCAGTTGCGTGAGCACTGTACCGCATAAGCCGAAAAACATCAATTTTACTGTTTTGTGCGAAAGTAAAATTATATAGCTATTGCAGAATTGACAAATTAATATAACCAAAAAAATTACACTTTCTTAGTTTAAGACTTAAAGCCGATTTTCTTGTAAATTGTATGTCAGTTGCGTGAGCACTGTACCGCATAAGCCGAAAAACATCAATTTTACTGATTTGCGCGAAAGTAAAATTATATTGCTATTGCAGAATTGACAAATTAATATAACCGAAAAAATTGCGCTTTCTTAGCTTTAGACTTAAAGCCGATTTTCTTGTAAATTGTATGTCAGTTGCGTGAGCACTGTACCGCATAAGCCGAAAAACATCAATTTTACTGATTTGCGCGAAAGTAAAATTATAATGTTATTGCAGGATTAACAAATTAATATTACCGAAAAAATTGCACTTTCTTAGCTTTAGACTTAAAGTCGATTTTCTTGTAAATTGTATTTCAGTTGCGTGAGCACTGTACTGCTTAAGCCGGAAAACATCAATTTTACTGATTTGAGCGAAAGTCAAATTATATTGTTATTGCAGAATTGACATATTCATATAACCGAAAAAATTGCACTAGATCCTAGATTTAGACTTAAAGCCGATTTTCTTGTAAATTGTATGTCAGTTGCGTGAGCACTGTACCGCATAAGCCGAAAAACATCAATTTTACTGATTTGCGCGAAAGTAAAATTATATTGCTATTGCAGAATTGACAAATTAATATAACCGAAAAAATTGCGCTTTCTTAGCTTTAGACTTAAAGCCGATTTTCTTGTAAATTGTATGTCAGTTGCGTGAGCACTGTACCGCATAAGTCGAAAAACATCAATTTTACTGATTTGCGCGAAAGTAAAATTATATTGCTATTGCAGAATTGACAAATTAATATAACCGAAAAAATTACACTTTCTTAGTTTAAGACTTAAAGCCGATTTTCTTGTAACTTGTATGTTAATTCCATGAGCACTGTACCGCTTAAGCCGAAAAACATCAATTTTACTGATTTGCGCTAGAGTCAAACTTTCATTTTATTTCAGGATTAACAATTGTATGTTAATTACGTGATCGCTGTACCGCTTAAGCCGAAATGTTTTTTCAGGATTAACAAATTAATGTAACCGAAAAAATTGCACTTTCTTAGGTTTAAAATTCAAGTCCATTTTCTTGTAAATTGTATGTCAGTTGCGTGAGCACTGTACTGCTTAAGCCGGAAAACATCAATTTTACTGATTTGAGCGAAAGTCAAATTATATTGTTATTGCAGAATTGACATATTCATATAACCGAAAAAATTGCACTAGATCCTAGATTTAGACTTAAAGTCGATTTTCTTGTAAATTGTATGTCAGTTGCATGAGCACTGTACCGCATAAGTCGAAAAACATCAATTTTACTGATTTGCGCGAAAGTAAAATTATATTGCTATTGCAGAATTGACAAATTAATATAACCGAAAAAATTACACTTTCTTAGTTTAAGACTTAAAGCCGATTTTCTTTTAAATTGTATGTCAGTTGCGTGAGCACTGTACCGCATAAGCCGAAAAACATCAATTTTACTGTTTTGTGCGAAAGTAAAATTATATAGCTATTGCAGAATTGACAAATTAATATAACCAAAAAAATTACACTTTCTTAGTTTAAGACTTAAAGCCGATTTTCTTGTAAATTGTATGTCAGTTGCGTGAGCACTGTACCGCATAAGCCGAAAAACATCAATTTTACTGATTTGCGCGAAAGTAAAATTATATTGCTATTGCAGAATTGACAAATTAATATAACCGAAAAAATTGCGCTTTCTTAGCTTTAGACTTAAAGCCGATTTTCTTGTAAATTGTATGTCAGTTGCGTGAGCACTGTACCGCATAAGCCGAAAAACATCAATTTTACTGATTTGCGCGAAAGTAAAATTGTAATGTTATTGCAGGATTAACAAATTAATATAACCGAAAAAATTGCGCTTTCTTAGCTTTAGACTTAAAGCCGATTTTCTTGTAAATTGTATGTCAGTTGCGTGAGCACTGTACCGCATAAGCCGAAAAACATCAATTTTACTGATTTGCGCGAAAGTAAAATTATAATGTTATTGCAGGATTAACAAATTAATATTACCGAAAAAATTGCACTTTCTTAGCTTTAGACTTAAAGTCGATTTTCTTGTAAATTGTATTTCAGTTGCGTGAGCACTGTACTGCTTAAGCCGGAAAACATCAATTTTACTGATTTGAGCGAAAGTCAAATTATATTGTTATTGCAGAATTGACATATTCATATAACCGAAAAAATTGCACTAGATCCTAGATTTAGACTTAAAGCCGATTTTCTTGTAAATTGTATGTCAGTTGCGTGAGCACTGTACCGCATAAGCCGAAAAACATCAATTTTACTGATTTGCGCGAAAGTAAAATTATATTGCTATTGCAGAATTGACAAATTAATATAAGCGAAAAAATTGCGCTTTCTTAGCTTTAGACTTAAAGCCGATTTTCTTGTAAATTGTATGTCAGTTGCGTGAGCACTGTACCGCATAAGTCGAAAAACATCAATTTTACTGATTTGCGCGAAAGTAAAATTATATTGCTATTGCAGAATTGACAAATTAATATAACCGAAAAAATTACACTTTCTTAGTTTAAGACTTAAAGCCGATTTTCTTGTAAATTGTATGTCAGTTGCATGAGCACTGTACCGCATAAGCCGAAAAACATCAATTTTACTGATTTGCGCGAAAGTAAAATTATATTGCTATTGCAGAATTGACAAATTAATATAACCGAAAAAATTACACTTTCTTAGTTTAAGACTTAAAGCCGATTTTCTTGTAAATTGTATGTCAGTTGCGTGAGCACTGTACCGCATAAGCCGAAAAACATCAATTTTACTGATTTGCGCGAAAGTAAAATTATATAGCTATTGCAGAATTGACAAATTAATATAACCGAAAAAATTGCACTTTCTTAAGTTTAGACTTAAAGCCGATTTTCTTGTAAATTTTATGTCAGTTGCGTGAGCACTGTACCGCATAAGCCGAAAAACATCAATTTTACTGTTTTGCGCGAAAGTAAAATTATATAGCTATTGCAGAATTGACAAAATAATATAACCAAAAAAATTACACTTTCTTAGTTTAAGACTTAAAGCCGATTTTCTTGTAAATTTTATGTCAGTTGCGTGAGCACTGTACCGCATAAGCCGAAAAACATCAATTTTACTGTTTTGCGCGAAAGTAAAATTATATAGCTATTGCAGAATTGACAAAATAATATAACCAAAAAAATTACACTTTCTTAGTTTAAGACTTAAAGCCGATTTTCTTGTAAATTTTATGTCAGTTGCGTGAGCACTGTACCGCATAAGCCGAAAAACATCAATTTTACTGATTTGCGCGAAAGTAAAATTATATAGCTATTGCAGAATTGACAAATTAATATAACCGAAAAAATTACACTTTCTTAGTTTAAGACTTAAAGCCGATTTTCTTGTAAATTGTATGTCAGTTGCATGAGCACTGTACCGCATAAGCCGAAAAACATCAATTTTACTGATTTGCGCGAAAGTAAAATTATATTGCTATTGCAGAATTGACAAATTAATATAACCGAAAAAATTACACTTTCTTAGTTTAAGACTTAAAGCCGATTTTCTTGTAAATTGTATGTCAGTTGCGTGAGCACTGTACCGCATAAGCCGAAAAACATCAATTTTACTGATTTGCGCGAAAGTGAAATTATATAGCTATTGCAGAATTGACAAATTAATATAACCGAAAAAATTGCACTTTCTTAAGTTTAGACTTAAAGCCGATTTTCTTGTAAATTTTATGTCAGTTGCGTGAGCACTGTACCGCTTAAACCGAAAAACATGAATTTTACTGATTTGAGCGAAAGTAAAATTATATTGTTATTGCATGATTAACAAATTAATATTACCGAAAAAGTTTCACCTTCTTAGGTTTAGACTCAAAGTCGATTTTCTTGTAAATTGTATGTTAATCACTTGAGCACTGTACCGCATAAGCCGAAAAACATAATTTAACTGATTTGCGCGAAAGTAAAATTATAATGTTATTGCAGGATTAACAAATTAATATAACCGAAAAAAATGCACTTTCTTAGTTTTAGACTTAAATCCGATTTTCTTGTAAATTGTATGTCAGTTGCGTGAGCACTGTACCGCATAAGCCGAAAAACATCAATTTTACTGATTTGCGCAAAAGTAAAATTATAATGTTATTGCAGGATTAACAAATTAATATAACCGAAAAAATTGCACTTTCTTAGTTTTAGACTTAAATTCGAGTTTCTTGTAAATTGAATGTTAATTACTTGAGCGCTGTACCGCTTAAGCCGAAATGTTATTTCAGAATTAACAAATTAATATAACGGAAAAAATTGCATTTTCTTAGGTTTAAAATTAAAGTCCATTTTCTTGTAAATTGTATGTCAACTGCGGTAGCACTGTACTGGTTAAGCCGCAAAACATCGATTTTACTGATTTGATTTAAAGTCAAACTTTCATATAATTTCAGGATTAACAATTGTATGTTAATTACTTGATCGCTGTTCCGCTTAAGCCGAAATGTTATTTCAGAATTAACAAATTAATATAACGGAAAAAATTGCATTTTCTTAGGTTTAAAATTAAAGTCCATTTTCTTGTAAATTGTATGTCAACTGCGGTAGCACTGTACTGGTTAAGCCGCAAAACATCGATTTTACTGATTTGATTTAAAGTCAAACTTTCATATAATTTCAGGATTAACAAATTAATATAACCGAAAAAATTGCACTTTCTTAGATTTAGACTTAAAGCCGATTTTCTTGTAAATTGTATGTCAGTTGCGTGAGCTCTGTACTGCTTAAGCCGAAAACCATCAATTTTACTGATTTGAGCGAAAGTCAAATTATATTGTTATTGCATGATTAAAAGATGAAAAGTTGCATTTTCTTAGGTTTAGACTCAAAGTCGATTTTCTTGTAAATTGTTTGTTAAGCACTTGAGCACTGTACCGCATAAGCCGAAAAACATCAATTTTACTGATTTGCGCGAAAGTAAAATTATATTGCTATTGCAGAATTGACAAATTAATATAACCGAAAAAATTGCACTTTCTTAGCTTTAGACTTAAAGTCGATTTTCTTGCAAATTGTATTTCAGTTGCGCGAGCACTGTGCCGCTTAAGCCGAAAAACATGAATTTTACTGATTTGAGCGAAAGTCAAGTTATATTGTTATTGCATGATTAACAAATTAATATTACCGAAAAAGTTGCATTTTCTTAGGCTTAGACTCAAAGTCGATTTTCTTGTAAATTGTATGTTAATCACTTGAGCACTGTACCGCATAAGCCGAAAAACATCAATTTTACTAATTTGCGCGAAAGTAAAATTATAATGTTATTGCCGGATTAACAAATTAATATAACCGAAAAAATTGCACTTTCTTAGTTTTAGACTTAAAGCCGATTTTCTTGTAAATTGTATGTCAGTTGTGTGAGCACTGTACCGCATAAGCCGAAAAACATGAATTTTACTGATTTGCGCGAAAGTCAAATTATATTGTTATTGCAGGATTAACAAATAAATATTACAGAAAAAGTTGCACTTTATTAGGTTTAGACTTAAAGTCGATTTTCTTGTAAATTGTATGTCAATTGCGGTAGCACTGTACTGCTTAAGCCGAAAAACATCGATTTTACTGATTTGATCAAAAGTCAAACTTTCATATAATTTCAGGATTAACAAAATAATATAACCGAAAAAATTGCACTTTCTTAGGTTTAGACTTAAATTCGATTTTCTTGTAAATTGAATGTTAATTACTTGAGCGCTGTACCGCTTAGGCCGAAAAACATAAATTTTACTGATTTGCGCTAAAAGCAAACTTTCATTTTATTTCAGGATTAACAATTGTATGTTAATTACTTGATCGCTGTACCGCTTAAGCCGAAATGTTATTTCAGGATTAACAAAATAATATAACCGAAAAAATTGCACTTTCTTAGGTTTAGACTTAAAGCCGATTTTCTTGTAAATTGTATGTCAGTTGCGTGAGCACTGTACCGCATAAGCCGAAAAACATCAATTTTACTGATTTGCGCGAAAGTAAAATTATATTGCTATTGCAGAATTGACAAATTAATATAACCGAAAAAATTGCGCTTTCTTAGCTTTAGACTTAAAGCCGATTTTCTTGTAAATTGTATGTCAGTTGCGTGAGCACTGTACCGCATAAGTCGAAAAACATCAATTTTACTGATTTGCGCGAAAGTAAAATTATATTGCTATTGCAGAATTGACAAATTAATATAACCGAAAAAATTACACTTTCTTAGTTTAAGACTTAAAGCCGATTTTCTTGTAACTTGTATGTTAATTCCATGAGCACTGTACCGCTTAAGCCGAAAAACATCAATTTTACTGATTTGCGCTAGAGTCAAACTTTCATTTTATTTCAGGATTAACAATTGTATGTTAATTACGTGATCGCTGTACCGCTTAAGCCGAAATGTTTTTTCAGGATTAACAAATTAATGTAACCGAAAAAATTGCACTTTCTTAGGTTTAAAATTCAAGTCCATTTTCTTGTAAATTGTATGTCAGTTGCGTGAGCACTGTACTGCTTAAGCCGGAAAACATCAATTTTACTGATTTGAGCGAAAGTCAAATTATATTGTTATTGCAGAATTGACATATTCATATAACCGAAAAAATTGCACTAGATCCTAGATTTAGACTTAAAGTCGATTTTCTTGTAAATTGTATGTCAGTTGCATGAGCACTGTACCGCATAAGTCGAAAAACATCAATTTTACTGATTTGCGCGAAAGTAAAATTATATTGCTATTGCAGAATTGACAAATTAATATAACCGAAAAAATTACACTTTCTTAGTTTAAGACTTAAAGCCGATTTTCTTTTAAATTGTATGTCAGTTGCGTGAGCACTGTACCGCATAAGCCGAAAAACATCAATTTTACTGTTTTGTGCGAAAGTAAAATTATATAGCTATTGCAGAATTGACAAATTAATATAACCAAAAAAATTACACTTTCTTAGTTTAAGACTTAAAGCCGATTTTCTTGTAAATTGTATGTCAGTTGCGTGAGCACTGTACCGCATAAGCCGAAAAACATCAATTTTACTGATTTGCGCGAAAGTAAAATTATATTGCTATTGCAGAATTGACAAATTAATATAACCGAAAAAATTGCGCTTTCTTAGCTTTAGACTTAAAGCCGATTTTCTTGTAAATTGTATGTCAGTTGCGTGAGCACTGTACCGCATAAGCCGAAAAACATCAATTTTACTGATTTGCGCGAAAGTAAAATTATAATGTTATTGCAGGATTAACAAATTAATATAACCGAAAAAATTGCGCTTTCTTAGCTTTAGACTTAAAGCCGATTTTCTTGTAAATTGTATGTCAGTTGCGTGAGCACTGTACCGCATAAGCCGAAAAACATCAATTTTACTGATTTGCGCGAAAGTAAAATTATAATGTTATTGCAGGATTAACAAATTAATATTACCGAAAAAATTGCACTTTCTTAGCTTTAGACTTAAAGTCGATTTTCTTGTAAATTGTATTTCAGTTGCGTGAGCACTGTACTGCTTAAGCCGGAAAACATCAATTTTACTGATTTGAGCGAAAGTCAAATTATATTGTTATTGCAGAATTGACATATTCATATAACCGAAAAAATTGCACTAGATCCTAGATTTAGACTTAAAGCCGATTTTCTTGTAAATTGTATGTCAGTTGCGTGAGCACTGTACCGCATAAGCCGAAAAACATCAATTTTACTGATTTGCGCGAAAGTAAAATTATATTGCTATTGCAGAATTGACAAATTAATATAAGCGAAAAAATTGCGCTTTCTTAGCTTTAGACTTAAAGCCGATTTTCTTGTAAATTGTATGTCAGTTGCGTGAGCACTGTACCGCATAAGTCGAAAAACATCAATTTTACTGATTTGCGCGAAAGTAAAATTATATTGCTATTGCAGAATTGACAAATTAATATAACCGAAAAAATTACACTTTCTTAGTTTAAGACTTAAAGCCGATTTTCTTGTAAATTGTATGTCAGTTGCATGAGCACTGTACCGCATAAGCCGAAAAACATCAATTTTACTGATTTGCGCGAAAGTAAAATTATATTGCTATTGCAGAATTGACAAATTAATATAACCGAAAAAATTACACTTTCTTAGTTTAAGACTTAAAGCCGATTTTCTTGTAAATTGTATGTCAGTTGCGTGAGCACTGTACCGCATAAGCCGAAAAACATCAATTTTACTGATTTGCGCGAAAGTAAAATTATATAGCTATTGCAGAATTGACAAATTAATATAACCGAAAAAATTGCACTTTCTTAAGTTTAGACTTAAAGCCGATTTTCTTGTAAATTTTATGTCAGTTGCGTGAGCACTGTACCGCATAAGCCGAAAAACATCAATTTTACTGTTTTGCGCGAAAGTAAAATTATATAGCTATTGCAGAATTGACAAAATAATATAACCAAAAAAATTACACTTTCTTAGTTTAAGACTTAAAGCCGATTTTCTTGTAAATTTTATGTCAGTTGCGTGAGCACTGTACCGCATAAGCCGAAAAACATCAATTTTACTGATTTGCGCGAAAGTAAAATTATAATGTTATTGCAGGATTAACAAATTAATATAACCGAAAAAATTGCGCTTTCTTAGCTTTAGACTTAAAGCCGATTTTCATGTAAATTGTATGTCAGTTGCGTGAGCACTGTACCGCATAAGTCGAAAAACATCAATTTTACTGATTTGCGCGAAAGTAAAATTATATTGCTATTGCAGAATTGACAAATTAATATAACCGAAAAAATTACACTTTCTTAGTTTAAGACTTAAAGCCGATTTTCTTGTAAATTGTATGTCAGTTGCGTGAGCACTGTACCGCATAAGCCGAAAAACATCAATTTTACTGATTTGCGCGAAAGTAAAATTATATTGCTATTGCAGAATTGACAAATTAATATAACCGAAAAAATTGCGCTTTCTTAGCTTTAGACTTAAAGCCGATTTTCTTGTAAATTGTATGTCAGTTGCGTGAGCACTGTACCGCATAAGCCGAAAAACATCAATTTTACTGATTTGCGCGAAAGTAAAATTATATTGCTATTGCAGAATTGACAAATTAATATAACCGAAAAAATTGCGCTTTCTTAGCTTTAGACTTAAAGCCGATTTTCTTGTAAATTGTATGTCAGTTGCGTGAGCACTGTACCGCATAAGTCGAAAAACATCAATTTTACTGATTTGCGCGAAAGTAAAATTATATTGCTATTGCAGAATTGACAAATTAATATAACCGAAAAAATTACACTTTCTTAGTTTAAGACTTAAAGCCGATTTTCTTGTAAATTGTATGTCAGTTGCGTGAGCACTGTACCGCATAACCCAAAAAACATCAATTTTACTGATTTGCGCGAAAGTAAAATTATTTTGTTATTGCAGAATTGACATATTCATATAACCGAAAAAATTGCGCTTTCTTAGTTTTAGACTTAAAGTCGATTTTCTTGTAAATTGTATGTCAATTGCGTGAGCACTGTACCGCATAAGCCAAAAACATGAATTTTACTGATTTAGCGAAAGTCAAATTATATTGTTGTTGCAGAATTGACATATTCTTATAACCGAAAAAATTGCATTTTCTTAGATTTAGACTTACAGTCGATTTTCTTGTAACTTGTATGTTAATTCCATGAGCACTGTACCGCTTAAGCCGAAAAACATCAATTTTACTGATTTGCGCTAGAGTCAAACTTTCATTTTATTTCAGGATTAACAATTGTACGTTAATTACGTGATCGCTGTACCGCTTAAGCCGAAATGTTTTTTCAGGATTAACAAATTAATGTAACCGAAAAAATTGCACTTTCTTAGGTTTAAAATTCAAGTCCATTTTCTTGTAAATTGTATGTCAGTTGCGTGAGCACTGTACTGCTTAAGCCGGAAAACATCAATTTTACTGATTTGAGCGAAAGTCAAATTATATTGTTATTGCAGAATTGACATATTCATATAACCGAAAAAATTGCACTAGATCCTAGATTTAGACTTAAAGTCGATTTTCTTGTAAATTGTATGTCAGTTGCATGAGCACTGTACCGCATAAGTCGAAAAACATCAATTTTACTGATTTGCGCGAAAGTAAAATTATATTGCTATTGCAGAATTGACAAATTAATATAACCGAAAAAATTACACTTTCTTAGTTTAAGACTTAAAGCCGATTTTCTTTTAAATTGTATGTCAGTTGCGTGAGCACTGTACCGCATAAGCCGAAAAACATCAATTTTACTGTTTTGTGCGAAAGTAAAATTATATAGCTATTGCAGAATTGACAAATTAATATAACCAAAAAAATTACACTTTCTTAGTTTAAGACTTAAAGCCGATTTTCTTGTAAATTGTATGTCAGTTGCGTGAGCACTGTACCGCATAAGCCGAAAAACATCAATTTTACTGATTTGCGCGAAAGTAAAATTATATTGCTATTGCAGAATTGACAAATTAATATAACCGAAAAAATTGCGCTTTCTTAGCTTTAGACTTAAAGCCGATTTTCTTGTAAATTGTATGTCAGTTGCGTGAGCACTGTACCGCATAAGTCGAAAAACATCAATTTTACTGATTTGCGCGAAAGTAAAATTATATTGCTATTGCAGAATTGACAAATTAATATAACCGAAAAAATTACACTTTCTTAGTTTAAGACTTAAAGCCGATTTTCTTGTAAATTGTATGTCAGTTGCATGAGCACTGTACCGCATAAGCCGAAAAACATCAATTTTACTGATTTGCGCGAAAGTAAAATTATATTGCTATTGCAGAATTGACAAATTAATATAACCGAAAAAATTACACTTTCTTAGTTTAAGACTTAAAGCCGATTTTCTTGTAAATTGTATGTCAGTTGCGTGAGCACTGTACCGCATAAGCCGAAAAACATCAATTTTACTGATTTGCGCGAAAGTAAAATTATATAGCTATTGCAGAATTGACAAATTAATATAACCGAAAAAATTGCACTTTCTTAAGTTTAGACTTAAAGCCGATTTTCTTGTAAATTTTATGTCAGTTGCGTGAGCACTGTACCGCATAAGCCGAAAAACATCAATTTTACTGTTTTGCGCGAAAGTAAAATTATATAGCTATTGCAGAATTGACAAATTAATATAACCAAAAAAATTACACTTTCTTAGTTTAAGACTTAAAGCCGATTTTCTTGTAAATTTTATGTCAGTTGCGTGAGCACTGTACCGCATAAGCCGAAAAACATCAATTTTACTGATTTGCGCGAAAGTAAAATTATAATGTTATTGCAGGATTAACAAATTAATATAACCGAAAAAATTGCGCTTTCTTAGCTTTAGACTTAAAGCCGATTTTCTTGTAAATTGTATGTCAGTTGCGTGAGCACTGTACCGCATAAGTCGAAAATAATCAATTTTACTTATTTGCGCGAAAGTAAAATTATATTGCTATTGCAGAATTGACAAATTAATATAACCGAAAAAATTACACTTTCTTAGTTTAAGACTTAAAGCCGATTTTCTTGTAAATTGTATGTCAGTTGCGTGAGCACTGTACCGCATAAGCCGAAAAACATCAATTTTACTGATTTGCGCGAAAGTAAAATTATATTGCTATTGCAGAATTGACAAATTAATATAACCGAAAAAATTGCGCTTTCTTAGCTTTAGACTTAAAGCCGATTTTCTTGTAAATTGTATGTCAGTTGCGTGAGCACTGTACCGCATAAGCCAAAAAACATCAATTTTACTGATTTGCGCGAAAGTAAAATTATATTGCTATTGCAGAATTGACAAATTAATATAACCGAAAAAATTGCGCTTTCTTAGCTTTAGACTTAAAGCCGATTTTCTTGTAAATTGTATGTCAGTTGCGTGAGCACTGTACCGCATAAGTCGAAAAACATCAATTTTACTGATTTGCGCGAAAGTAAAATTATATTGCTATTGCAGAATTGACAAATTAATATAACCGAAAAAATTACACTTTCTTAGTTTAAGACTTAAAGCCGATTTTCTTGTAAATTGTATGTCAGTTGCGTGAGCACTGTACCGCATAACCCAAAAAACATCAATTTTACTGATTTGCGCGAAAGTAAAATTATTTTGTTATTGCAGAATTGACATATTCATATAACCGAAAAAATTGCGCTTTCTTAGTTTTAGACTTAAAGTCGATTTTCTTGTAAATTGTATGTCAATTGCGTGAGCACTGTACCGCATAAGCCAAAAACATGAATTTTACTGATTTAGCGAAAGTCAAATTATATTGTTGTTGCAGAATTGACATATTCTTATAACCGAAAAAATTGCATTTTCTTAGATTTAGACTTACAGTCGATTTTCTTGTAACTTGTATGTTAATTCCATGAGCACTGTACCGCTTAAGCCGAAAAACATCAATTTTACTGATTTGCGCTAGAGTCAAACTTTCATTTTATTTCAGGATTAACAATTGTATGTTAATTACGTGATCGCTGTACCGCTTAAGCCGAAATGTTTTTTCAGGATTAACAAATTAATGTAACCGAAAAAATTGCACTTTCTTAGGTTTAAAATTCAAGTCCATTTTCTTGTAAATTGTATGTCAGTTGCGTGAGCACTGTACTGCTTAAGCCGGAAAACATTAATTTTACTGATTTGAGCGAAAGTCAAATTATATTGTTATTGCAGAATTGACATATTCATATAACCGAAAAAATTGCACTAGATCCTAGATTTAGACTTAAAGTCGATTTTCTTGTAAATTGTATGTCAGTTGCATGAGCACTGTACCGCATAAGTCGAAAAACATCAATTTTACTGATTTGCGCGAAAGTAAAATTATATTGCTATTGCAGAATTGACAAATTAATATAACCGAAAAAATTACACTTTCTTAGTTTAAGACTTAAAGCCGATTTTCTTTTAAATTGTATGTCAGTTGCGTGAGCACTGTACCGCATAAGCCGAAAAACATCAATTTTACTGTTTTGTGCGAAAGTAAAATTATATAGCTATTGCAGAATTGACAAATTAATATAACCAAAAAAATTACACTTTCTTAGTTTAAGACTTAAAGCCGATTTTCTTGTAAATTGTATGTCAGTTGCGTGAGCACTGTACCGCATAAGCCGAAAAACATCAACTTTACTGATTTGCGCGAAAGTAAAATTATATTGCTATTGCAGAATTGACAAATTAATATAACCGAAAAAATTGCGCTTTCTTAGCTTTAGACTTAAAGCCGATTTTCTTGTAAATTGTATGTCAGTTGCGTGAGCACTGTACCGCATAAGTCGAAAAACATCAGTTTTACTGATTTGCGCGAAAGTAAAATTATATTGCTATTGCAGAATTGACAAATTAATATAACCGAAAAAATTACACTTTCTTAGTTTAAGACTTAAAGCCGATTTTCTTGTAAATTGTATGTCAGTTGCGTGAGCATTGTACCGCATAAGCCGAAAAACATCAATTTTACTGATTTGCGCGAAAGTAAAATTATATTGCTATTGCAGAATTGACAAATTAATATAACCGAAAAAATTGCGCTTTCTTAGCTTTAGACTTAAAGCCGATTTTCTTGTAAATTGTATGTCAGTTGCGTGAGCACTGTACCGCATAAGCCGAAAAACATCAATTTTACTGATTTGCGCGAAAGTAAAATTATAATGTTATTGCAGGATTAACAAATTAATATTACCGAAAAAATTGCACTTTCTTAGCTTTAGACTTAAAGTCGATTTTCTTGTAAATTGTATTTCAGTTGCGTGAGCACTGTACCGCATAAGCCGAAAAACATCAATTTTACTGATTTGATTTAAAGTCAAACTTTCATATAATATCAGGATTAACAAATAAATATAACCGAAAAAATTGCACTTTCTTAGATTTAGACTTAAAGCCGATTTTCTTGTAAATTGTATGTCAGTTGCGTGAGCACTATACCGCATAAGTCGAAAAACATCAATTTTACTGATTTGCGCGAAAGTAAAATTATATTGCTATTGCAGAATTGACAAATTAATATAACCGAAAAAATTACACTTTCTTAGTTTAAGACTTAAATCCGATTTTCTTGTAAATTGTATGTCAGTTTCGTGAGCACTGTACCGCATAAGCCGAAAAACATCAATTTTACTGATTTGCGCGAAAGTAAAATTATATTGCTATTGCAGAATTGACAAATTAATATAACCGAAAAAATTGCACTTTCTTAGCTTTAGACTTAAAGTCGATTTTCTTGTAAATTGTATTTCAGTTGCGTGAGCACTGTACCGCATAAGCCGAAAAACATCAATTTTACTGATTTGCGCGAAAGTCAAATTATATTGTTATTGCATGATTAACAAATTAATATTACCGAAAAAGTTGCACTTTCTTAGGTTTAGACTTAAAGCCGATTTTCTTGTAAATTGTATGTCAGTTGCGTGAGCACTGTACCGCATAAGCCGAAAAACATCAATTTTACTGATTTGCGCGAAAGTCAAATTATATTGTTATTGCATGATTAACAAATTAATATTACCGAAAAAGTTGCACTTTCTTAGCTTTAGACTTAAAGCCGATTTTCTTGTAAATTGTATGTCAGTTGCGTGAGCACTGTACCGCATAAGCCGAAAAACATCAATTTTACTGATTTGCGCGAAAGTAAAATTATAATGTTATTGCAGAATTGACATATTCATATAACCGAAAAAATTGCGCTTTCTTAGTTTTAGACTTAAAGTCGATTTTCTTGTAAATTGTATGTCAATTGCGTGAGCACTGTACCGCATAAGCCAAAAACATGAATTTTACTGATTTTAGCGAAAGTCAAATTATATTGTTGTTGCAGAATTGACATATTCTTATAACCGAAAAAATTGCACTTTCTTAGATTTAGGCTTAAAGTCGATTTTCTTGTAACTTGTATGTTAATTCCATGAGCACTGTACCGCTTAAGCCGAAAAACATCAATTTTACTGATTTGCGCTAGAGTCAAACTTTCATTTTATTTCAGGATTAACAATTGTATGTTAATTACGTGATCGCTGTACCGCTTAAGCCGAAATGTTTTTTCAGGATTAACAAATTAATATAACCGAAAAAATTGCACTTTCTTAGGTTTAAAATTCAAGTCCATTTTCTTGTAAATTGTATGTCAGTTGCGTGAGCACTGTACTGCTTAAGCCGGAAAACATCAATTTTACTGATTTGAGCGAAAGTCAAATTATATTGTTATTGCAGAATTGACATATTCATATAACCGAAAAAATTGCACTAGATCCTAGATTTAGACTTAAAGTCGATTTTCTTGTAAATTGTATGTCAGTTGCGTGAGCACTGTACTGCTTAAGCCGAAAAACATCAATTTTACTGATTTGCGCGAAAGTAAAATTATAATGTTATTGCAGGATTAACAAATTAATATAACCGAAAAAATTGCACTTTCTTAGCTTTAGACTTAAAGTCGATTTTCTTGTAAATTGTATTTCAGTTGCGTGAGCACTGTACCGCATAAGCCGAAAAACATCAATTTTACTGATTTGCGCGAAAGTCAAATTATGTTGTTATTGCATGATTAACAAATTAATATTACCGAAAAAGTTGCACTTTCTTAGGTTTAGACTCAAAGTCGATTTTCTTGTAAATTGTATGTTAATCACTTGAGCACTGTACCGCATAAGCCGAAAAACATCAATTTTACTGATTTGCGCGAAAGTAAAATTATAATGTTATTGCAGGATTAACAAATTAATATAACCGAAAAAATTGCGCTTTCTTAGCTTTAGACTTAAAGCCGATTTTCTTGTAAATTGTATGTCAGTTGCGTGAGCACTGTACCGCATAAGCCGAAAAACATCAATTTTACTGATTTGCGCGAAAGTCAAATTATGTTGTTATTGCATGATTAACAAATTAATATTACCGAAAAAGTTGCACTTTCTTAGGTTTAGACTCAAAGTCGATTTTCTTGTAAATTGTATGTTAATCACTTGAGCACTGTACCGCATAAGCCGAAAAACATCAATTTTACTGATTTGCGCGAAAGTAAAATTATAATGTTATTGCAGGATTAACAAATTAATATAACCGAAAAAATTGCGCTTTCTTAGCTTTAGACTTAAAGCCGATTTTCTTGCAAATTGTATGTCAGTTGCGTGAGCACTGTACCGCATAAGCCGAAAAACATCAATTTTACTGATTTGCGCGAAAGTCAAATTATGTTGTTATTGCATGATTAACAAATTAATATTACCGAAAAAGTTGCACTTTCTTAGGTTTAGACTTAAAGCCGATTTTCTTGTAAATTGTATGTCAGTTGCGTGAGCACTGTACCGCATAAGCCGAAAAACATCAATTTTACTGATTTGCGCGAAAGTCAAATTATGTTGTTATTGCATGATTAACAAATTAATATTACCGAAAAAGTTGCACTTTCTTAGGTTTAGACTCAAAGTCGATTTTCTTGTAAATTGTATGTTAATCACTTGAGCACTGTACCGCATAAGCCGAAAAACATCAATTTTACTGATTTGCGCGAAAGTAAAATTATAATGTTATTGCAGGATTAACAAATTAATATAACCGAAAAAATTGCACTTTCTTTGTTTTAGACTTAAAGCCGATTTTCTTGTAAATTGTATGTCAGTTGCATGAGCACTGTACCGCATAAGTCGAAAAACATCAATTTTACTGATTTGCGCGAAAGTCAAATTATGTTGTTATTGCATGATTAACAAATTAATATTACCGAAAAAGTTGCACTTTCTTAGGTTTAGACTCAAAGTCGATTTTCTTGTAAATTGTATGTTAATCACTTGAGCACTGTACCGCATAAGCCGAAAAACATCAATTTTACTGATTTGCGCGAAAGTAAAATTATAATGTTATTGCAGGATTAACAAATTAATATAACCGAAAAAATTGCACTTTCTTAGCTTTAGACTTAAAGTCGATTTTCTTGTAAATTGTATTTCAGTTGCGTGAGCACTGTACCGCATAAGCCGAAAAACATCAATTTTACTGATTTGCGCGAAAGTAAAATTATATTGCTATTGCACAATTGACAAATTAATATAACCGAAAAAATTACACTTTCTTAGTTTTAGACTTAAAGCCGATTTTCTTGTAAATTGTATGTCAGTTGCATGAGCACTGTACCGCATAAGTCGAAAAACATCAATTTTACTGATTTGCGCGAAAGTAAAATTATATTGCTATTGCACAATTGACAAATTAATATAACCGAAAAAATTACACTTTCTTAGTTTAAGACTTAAAGCCGATTTTCTTGTAAATTGTATGTCAGTTGCGTGAGCACTGTACCGCATAAGTCGAAAAACATCAATTTTACTGATTTGCGCGAAAGTAAAATTATATTGCTATTGCACAATTGACAAATTAATATAACCGAAAAAATTACACTTTCTTAGTTTAAGACTTAAAGCCGATTTTCTTGTAAATTGTATGTCAGTTGCGTGAGCACTGTACCGCATAAGCCGAAAAACATCAATTTTACTTGTTTGCGCGAAAGTAAAATTATATAGCTATTGCAGAATTGACAAATTAATATAACCGAAAAAATTGCACTTTCTTAAGTTTAGACTTAAAGCCGATTTTCTTGTAAATTGTATGTCAGTTGCATGAGCACTGTACCGCATAAGCCGAAAAACATCAATTTTACTGATTTGCGCGAAAGTAAAATTATAATGTTATTGCAGGATTAACAAATTAATATAACCGAAAAAATTGCACTTTCTTTGTTTTAGACTTAAAGCCGATTTTCTTGTAAATTGTATGTCAGTTGCATGAGCACTGTACCGCATAAGTCGAAAAACATCAATTTTACTGATTTGCGCGAAAGTAAAATTATATTGCTATTGCAGAATTGACAAATTAATATAACCGAAAAAATTGCACTTTCTTAGCTTTAGACTTAAAGTCGATTTTCTTGTAAAGTGTATTTCAGTTGCGTGAGCACTGTACCGCATAAGCCGAAAAACATCAATTTTACTTGTTTGCGCGAAAGTAAAATTATATAGCTATTGCAGAATTGACAAATTAATATAACCGAAAAAATTGCACTTTCTTAAGTTTAGACTTAAAGCCGATTTTCTTGTAAATTGTATGTCAGTTGCATGAGCACTGTACCGCATAAGCCGAAAAACATCAATTTTACTGATTTGCGCGAAAGTAAAATTATAATGTTATTGCAGGATTAACAAATTAATATAACCGAAAAAATTGCACTTTCTTTGTTTTAGACTTAAAGCCGATTTTCTTGTAAATTGTATGTCAGTTGCATGAGCACTGTACCGCATAAGTCGAAAAACATCAATTTTACTGATTTGCGCGAAAGTAAAATTATATTGCTATTGCAGAATTGACAAATTAATATAACCGAAAAAATTGCACTTTCTTAGCTTTAGACTTAAAGTCGATTTTCTTGTAAAGTGTATTTCAGTTGCGTGAGCACTGTACCGCATAAGCCGAAAAACATCAATTTTACTTGTTTGCGCGAAAGTAAAATTATATAGCTATTGCAGAATTGACAAATTAATATAACCGAAAAAATTGCACTTTCTTAAGTTTAGACTTAAAGCCGATTTTCTTGTAAATTGTATGTCAGTTGCATGAGCACTGTACAGCATAAGTCGAAAAACATCAATTTTACTGATTTGCGCGAAAGTCAAATTATGTTGTTATTGCATGATTAACAAATTAATATTACCGAAAAAGTTGCACTTTCTTAGGTTTAGACTCAAAGTCGATTTTCTTGTAAATTGTATGTTAATCACTTGAGCACTGTACCGCATAAGCCGAAAAACATCAATTTTACTGATTTGCGCGAAAGTAAAATTATATTGCTATTGCACAATTGACAAATTAATATAACCGAAAAAATTACACTTTCTTAGTTTAAGACTTAAAGCCGATTTTCTTGTAAATTGTATGTCAGTTGCGTGAGCACTGTACCGCATAAGCCGAAAAACATCAATTTTACTTGTTTGCGCGAAAGTAAAATTATATAGCTATTGCAGAATTGACAAATTAATATAACCGAAAAAATTGCACTTTCTTAAGTTTAGACTTAAAGCCGATTTTCTTGTAAATTGTATGTCAGTTGCATGAGCACTGTACCGCATAAGCCGAAAAACATCAATTTTACTGATTTGCGCGAAAGTAAAATTATAATGTTATTGCAGGATTAACAAATTAATATAACCGAAAAAATTGCACTTTCTTTGTTTTAGACTTAAAGCCGATTTTCTTGTAAATTGTATGTCAGTTGCATGAGCACTGTACCGCATAAGTCGAAAAACATCAATTTTACTGATTTGCGCGAAAGTAAAATTATATTGCTATTGCACAATTGACAAATTAATATTACCGAAAAAGTTGCACTTTCTTAGGTTTAGACTCAAAGTCGATTTTCTTGTAAATTGTATGTTAATCACTTGAGCACTGTACCGCATAAGCCGAAAAACATCAATTTTACTGATTTGCGCGAAAGTAAAATTATAATGTTATTGCAGGATTAACAAATTAATATAACCGAAAAAATTGCACTTTCTTTGTTTTAGACTTAAAGCCGATTTTCTTGTAAATTGTATGTCAGTTGCATGAGCACTGTACCGCATAAGTCGAAAAACATCAATTTTACTGATTTGCGCGAAAGTAAAATTATATTGCTATTGCAGAATTGACAAATTAATATAACCGAAAAAATTACACTTTCTTAGTTTAAGACTTAAAGCCGATTTTCTTTTAAATTGTATGTCAGTTGCGTGAGCACTGTACCGCATAACCCAAAAAACATCAATTTTACTGATTTGCGCGAAAGTAAAATTATATTGTTATTGCAGAATTGACATATTCATATAACCGAAAAAATTGCGCTTTCTTAGTTTTAGACTTAAAGTCGATGTTCTTGTAAATTGTATGTCAATTGCGTGAGCACTGTACCGCATAAGTCGAAAAACATCAATTTTACTGATTTGCGCGAAAGTAAAATTATATTGCTATTGCAGAATTGACAAATTAATATAACCGAAAAAATTGCGCTTTCTTAGCTTTAGACTTAAAGCCGATTTTCTTGTAAATTGTATGTCAGTTGCGTGAGCACTGTACCGCATAAGTCGAAAAACATCAATTTTACTGATTTGCGCGAAAGTAAAATTATATTGCTATTGCAGAATTGACAAATTAATATAACCGAAAAAATTACACTTTCTTAGTTTAAGACTTAAAGCCGATTTTCTTGTAAATTGTATGTCAGTTGCGTGAGCACTGTACCGCATAAGCCGAAAAACATCAATTTTACTGATTTGCGCGAAAGTAAAATTATATTGCTATTGCAGAATTGACAAATTAATATAACCGAAAAAATTGCGCTTTCTTAGCTTTAGACTTAAAGCCGATTTTCTTGTAAATTGTATGTCAGTTGCGTGAGCACTGTACCGCATAAGCCGAAAAACATCAATTTTACTGATTTGCGCGAAAGTAAAATTATATTGCTATTGCAGAATTGACATATTCATATAACCGAAAAAATTGCGCTTTCTTAGTTTTAGACTTAAAGTCGATTTTCTTGTAAATTGTATGTCAATTGCGTGAGCACTGTACCGCATAAGCCAAAAACATGAATTTTACTGATTTAGCGAAAGTCAAATTATATTGTTGTTGCAGAATTGACATATTCTTATAACCGAAAAAATTGCATTTTCTTAGATTTAGACTAACAGTCGATTTTCTTGTAACTTGTATGTTAATTCCATGAGCACTGTACCGCTTAAGCCGAAAAACATCAATTTTACTGATTTGCGCTAGAGTCAAACTTTCATTTTATTTCAGGATTAACAATTGTATGTTAATTACGTAATCGCTGTACCGCTTAAGCCGAAATGTTTTTTCAGGATTAACAAATTAATGTAACCGAAAAAATTGCACTTTCTTAGGTTTAAAATTCAAGTCCATTTTCTTGTAAATTGTATGTCAGTTGCGTGAGCACTGTACTGCTTAAGCCGGAAAACATCAATTTTACTGATTTGAGCGAAAGTCAAATTATATTGTTATTGCAGAATTGACATATTCATATAACCGAAAAAATTGCACTAGATCCTAGATTTAGACTTAAAGTCGATTTTCTTGTAAATTGTATGTCAGTTGCATGAGCACTGTACCGCATAAGTCGAAAAACATCAATTTTACTGATTTGCGCGAAAGTAAAATTATATTGCTATTGCAGAATTGACAAATTAATATAACCGAAAAAATTACACTTTCTTAGTTTAAGACTTAAAGCCGATTTTCTTTTAAATTGTATGTCAGTTGCGTGAGCACTGTACCGCATAACCCAAAAAACATCAATTTTACTGATTTGCGCGAAAGTAAAATTATATTGTTATTGCAGAATTGACATATTCATATAACCGAAAAAATTGCGCTTTCTTAGTTTTAGACTTAAAGTCGATGTTCTTGTAAATTGTATGTCAATTGCGTGAGCACTGTACCGCATAAGCCAAAAACATGAATTTTACTGATTTAGCGAAAGTCAAATTATATTGTTGTTGCAGAATTGACATATTCTTATAACCGAAAAAATTGCATTTTCTTAGATTTAGACTTACAGTCGATTTTCTTGTAACTTGTATGTTAATTCCATGAGCACTGTACCGCTTAAGCCGAAAAACATCAATTTTACTGATTTGCGCTAGAGTCAAACTTTCATTTTATTTCAGGATTAACAATTGTATGTTAATTACGTGATCGCTGTACCGCTTAAGCCGAAATGTTTTTTCAGGATTAACAAATTAATGTAACCGAAAAAATTGCACTTTCTTAGGTTTAAAATTCAAGTCCATTTTCTTGTAAATTGTATGTCAGTTGCGTGAGCACTGTACTGCTTAAGCCGGAAAACATCAATTTTACTGATTTGAGCGAAAGTCAAATTATATTGTTATTGCAGAATTGACATATTCATATAACCGAAAAAATTGCACTAGATCCTAGATTTAGACTTAAAGCCGATTTTCTTGTAAATTGTATGTCAGTTGCGTGAGCACTGTACCGCATAAGTCGAAAAACATCAATTTTACTGATTTGCGCGAAAGTAAAATTATATTGCTATTGCAGAATTGACAAATTAATATAACCGAAAAAATTACACTTTCTTAGTTTAAGACTTAAAGCCGATTTTCTTGTAAATTGTATGTCAGTTGCGTGAGCACTGTACCGCATAAGCCGAAAAACATCAATTTTACTGATTTGCGCGAAAGTAAAATTATATTGCTATTGCAGAATTGACAAATTAATATAACCGAAAAAATTGCGCTTTCTTAGCTTTAGACTTAAAGCCGATTTTCTTGTAAATTGTATGTCAGTTGCGTGAGCACTGTACCGCATAAGCCGAAAAACATCAATTTTACTGATTTGCGCGAAAGTAAAATTATATTGCTATTGCAGAATTGACATATTCATATAACCGAAAAAATTGCGCTTTCTTAGTTTTAGACTTAAAGTCGATTTTCTTGTAAATTGTATGTCAGTTGCGTGAGCACTGTACCGCATAAGTCGAAAAACATCAATTTTACTGATTTGCGCGAAAGTAAAATTATATTGCTATTGCAGAATTGACAAATTAATATAACCGAAAAAATTGCACTTTCTTTGTTTTAGACTTAAAGCCGATTTTCTTGTAAATTGTATGTCAGTTGCATGAGCACTGTACCGCATAAGTCGAAAAACATCAATTTTACTGATTTGCGCGAAAGTAAAATTATATTGCTATTGCAGAATTGACAAATTAATATAACCGAAAAAATTACACTTTCTTAGTTTAAGACTTAAAGCCGATTTTCTTGTAAATTGTATGTCAGTTGCGTGAGCACTGTACCGCATAAGCCGAAAAACATCAATTTTACTGATTTGCGCGAAAGTAAAATTATATAGCTATTGCAGAATTGACAAATTAATATAACCGAAAAAATTGCACTTTCTTAAGTTTAGACTTGAAGCCGATTTTCTTGTAAATTTTATGTCAGTTGCGTGAGCACTGTACCGCATAAGCCGAAAAACATCAATTTTACTGTTTTGCGCGAAAGTAAAATTATATAGCTATTGCAGAATTGACAAATTAATATAACCAAAAAAATTACACTTTCTTAGTTTAAGACTTAAAGCCGATTTTCTTGTAAATTTTATGTCAGTTGCGTGAGCACTGTACCGCATAAGCCGAAAAACATCAATTTTACTGATTTGCGCGAAAGTAAAATTATAATGTTATTGCAGGATTAACAAATTAATATAACCGAAAAAATTGCGCTTTCTTAGCTTTAGACTTAAAGCCGATTTTCTTGTAAATTGTATGTCAGTTGCGTGAGCACTGTACCGCATAAGTCGAAAAACATCAATTTTACTGATTTGCGCGAAAGTAAAATTATATTGCTATTGCAGAATTGACAAATTAATATAACCGAAAAAATTACACTTTCTTAGTTTAAGACTTAAAGCCGATTTTCTTGTAAATTGTATGTCAGTTGCGTGAGCACTGTACCGCATAAGCCGAAAAACATCAATTTTACTGATTTGCGCGAAAGTAAAATTATATTGCTATTGCAGAATTGACAAATTAATATAACCGAAAAAATTGCGCTTTCTTAGCTTTAGACTTAAAGCCGATTTTCTTGTAAATTGTATGTCAGTTGCGTGAGCACTGTACCGCATAAGCCGAAAAACATCAATTTTACTGATTTGCGCGAAAGTAAAATTATATTGCTATTGCAGAATTGACAAATTAATATAACCGAAAAAATTGCGCTTTCTTAGCTTTAGACTTAAAGCCGATTTTCTTGTAAATTGTATGTCAGTTGCGTGAGCACTGTACCGCATAAGTCGAAAAACATCAATTTTACTGATTTGCGCGAAAGTAAAATTATATTGCTATTGCAGAATTGACAAATTAATATAACCGAAAAAATTACACTTTCTTAGTTTAAGACTTAAAGCCGATTTTCTTGTAAATTGTATGTCAGTTGCGTGGGCACTGTACCGCATAACCCAAAAAACATCAATTTTACTGATTTGCGCGAAAGTAAAATTATATTGTTATTGCAGAATTGACATATTCATATAACCGAAAAAATTGCGCTTTCTTAGTTTTAGACTTAAAGTCGATTTTCTTGTAAATTGTATGTCAATTGCGTGAGCACTGTACCGCATAAGCCAAAAACATGAATTTTACTGATTTAGCGAAAGTCAAATTATATTGTTGTTGCAGAACTGACATATTCTTATAACCGAAAAAATTGCATTTTCTTAGATTTAGACTAACAGTCGATTTTCTTGTAACTTGTATGTTAATTCCATGAGCACTGTACCGCTTAAGCCGAAAAACATCAATTTTACTGATTTGCGCTAGAGTCAAGCTTTCATTTTATTTCAGGATTAACAATTGTATGTTAATTACGTAATCGCTGTACCGCTTAAGCCGAAATGTTTTTTCAGGATTAACAAATTAATGTAACCGAAAAAATTGCACTTTCTTAGGTTTAAAATTCAAGTCCATTTTCTTGTAAATTGTATGTCAGTTGCGTGAGCACTGTACTGCTTAAGCCGGAAAACATCAATTTTACTGATTTGAGCGAAAGTCAAATTATATTGTTATTGCAGAATTGACATATTCATATAACCGAAAAAATTGCACTAGATCCTAGATTTAGACTTAAAGTCGATTTTCTTGTAAATTGTATGTCAGTTGCATGAGCACTGTACCGCATAAGTCGAAAAACATCAATTTTACTGATTTGCGCGAAAGTAAAATTATATTGCTATTGCAGAATTGACAAATTAATATAACCGAAAAAATTACACTTTCTTAGTTTAAGACTTAAAGCCGATTTTCTTTTAAATTGTATGTCAGTTGCGTGAGCACTGTACCGCATAACCCAAAAAACATCAATTTTACTGATTTGCGCGAAAGTAAAATTATATTGTTATTGCAGAATTGACATATTCATATAACCGAAAAAATTGCGCTTTCTTAGTTTTAGACTTAAAGTCGATGTTCTTGTAAATTGTATGTCAATTGCGTGAGCACTGTACCGCATAAGCCAAAAACATGAATTTTACTGATTTAGCGAAAGTCAAATTATATTGTTGTTGCAGAATTGACATATTCTTATAACCGAAAAAATTGCATTTTCTTAGATTTAGACTTACAGTCGATTTTCTTGTAACTTGTATGTTAATTCCATGAGCACTGTACCGCTTAAGCCGAAAAACATCAATTTTACTGATTTGCGCTAGAGTCAAACTTTCATTTTATTTCAGGATTAACAATTGTATGTTAATTACGTGATCGCTGTACCGCTTAAGCCGAAATGTTTTTTCAGGATTAACAAATTAATGTAACCGAAAAAATTGCACTTTCTTAGGTTTAAAATTCAAGTCCATTTTCTTGTAAATTGTATGTCAGTTGCGTGAGCACTGTACTGCTTAAGCCGGAAAACATCAATTTTACTGATTTGAGCGAAAGTCAAATTATATTGTTATTGCAGAATTGACATATTCATATAACCGAAAAAATTGCACTAGATCCTAGATTTAGACTTAAAGTCGATTTTCTTGTAAATTGTATGTCAGTTGCATAAGCACTGTACCGCATAAGTCGAAAAACATCAATTTTACTGATTTGCGCGAAAGTAAAATTATATTGCTATTGCAGAATTGACAAATTAATATAACCGAAAAAATTACACTTTCTTAGTTTAAGACTTAAAGCCGATTTTCTTTTAAATTGTATGTCAGTTGCGTGAGCACTGTACCGCATAAGCCGAAAAACATCAATTTTACTGTTTTGTGCGAAAGTAAAATTATATAGCTATTGCAGAATTGACAAATTAATATAACCAAAAAAATTACACTTTCTTAGTTTAAGACTTAAAGCCGATTTTCTTGTAAATTGTAAGTCAGTTGCGTGAGCACTGTACCGCATAAGCCGAAAAACATCAATTTTACTGATTTGCGCGAAAGTAAAATTATATTGCTATTGCAGAATTGACAAATTAATATAACCGAAAAAATTGCGCTTTCTTAGCTTTAGACTTAAAGCTGATTTTCTTGTAAATTGTATGTCAGTTGCGTGAGCACTGTACCGCATAAGCCGAAAAACATCAATTTTACTGATTTGCGCGAAAGTAAAATTATAATGTTATTGCAGGATTAACAAATTAATATAACCGAAAAAATTGCGCTTTCTTAGCTTTAGACTTAAAGCCGATTTTCTTGTAAATTGTATGTCAGTTGCGTGAGCACTGTACCGCATAAGCCGAAAAACATCAATTTTACTGATTTGCGCGAAAGTAAAATTATAATGTTATTGCAGGATTAACAAATTAATATTACCGAAAAAATTGCACTTTCTTAGCTTTAGACTTAAAGTCGATTTTCTTGTTAATTGTATTTCAGTTGCGTGAGCACTGTACTGCTTAAGCCGGAAAACATCAATTTTACTGATTTGAGCGAAAGTCAAATTATATTGTTATTGCAGAATTGACATATTCATATAACCGAAAAAATTGCACTAGATCCTAGATTTAGACTTAAAGCCGATTTTCTTGTAAATTGTATGTCAGTTGCGTGAGCACTGTACCGCATAAGCCGAAAAACATCAATTTTACTGATTTGCGCGAAAGTAAAATTATATTGCTATTGCAGAATTGACAAATTAATATAACCGAAAAAATTGCGCTTTCTTATCTTTAGACTTAAAGCCGATTTTCTTGTAAATTGTATGTCAGTTGCGTGAGCACTGTACCGCATAAGTCGAAAAACATCAATTTTACTGATTTGCGCGAAAGTAAAATTATATTGCTATTGCAGAATTGACAAATTAATATAACCGAAAAAATTACACTTTCTTAGTTTAAGACTTAAAGCCGATTTTCTTGTAACTTGTATGTTAATTCCATGAGCACTGTACCGCTTAAGCCGAAAAACATCAATTTTACTGATTTGCGCTAGAGTCAAACTTTCATTTTATTTCAGGATTAACAATTGTATGTTAATTACGTGATCGCTGTACCGCTTAAGCCGAAATGTTTTTTCAGGATTAACAAATTAATGTAACCGAAAAAATTGCACTTTCTTAGGTTTAAAATTCAAGTCCATTTTCTTGTAAATTGTATGTCAGTTGCGTGAGCACTATACTGCTTAAGCCGGAAAACATCAATTTTACTGATTTGAGCGAAAGTCAAATTATATTGTTATTGCAGAATTGACATATTCATATAACCGAAAAAATTGCACTAGATCCTAGATTTAGACTTAAAGTCGATTTTCTTGTAAATTGTATGTCAGTTGCATGAGCACTGTACCGCATAAGTCGAAAAACATCAATTTTACTGATTTGCGCGAAAGTAAAATTATATTGCTATTGCAGAATTGACAAATTAATATAACCGAAAAAATTACACTTTCTTAGTTTAAGACTTAAAGCCGATTTTCTTTTAAATTGTATGTCAGTTGCGTGAGCACTGTACCGCATAAGCCGAAAAACATCAATTTTACTGTTTTGTGCGAAAGTAAAATTATATAGCTATTGCAGAATTGACAAATTAATATAACCAAAAAAATTACACTTTCTTAGTTTAAGACTTAAAGCCGATTTTCTTGTAAATTGTATGTCAGTTGCGTGAGCACTGTACCGCATAAGCCGAAAAACATCAATTTTACTGATTTGCGCGAAAGTAAAATTATATTGCTATTGCAGAATTGACAAATTAATATAACCGAAAAAATTGCGCTTTCTTAGCTTTAGACTTAAAGCCGATTTTCTTGTAAATTGTATGTCAGTTGCGTGAGCACTGTACCGCATAACCCAAAAAACATCAATTTTACTGATTTGCGCTAGAGTCAAACTTTCATTTTATTTCAGGATTAACAATTGTATGTTAATTACGTGATCGCTGTACCGCTTAAGCCGAAATGTTTTTTCAGGATTAACAAATTAATGTAACCGAAAAAATTGCACTTTCTTAGGTTTAAAATTCAAGTCCATTTTCTTGTAAATTGTATGTCAGTTGCGTGAGCACTGTACCGCATAAGCCGAAAAACATCAATTTTACTGATTTGCGCGAAAGTAAAATTATAATGTTATTGCAGGATTAACAAATTAATATAACCGAAAAAATTGCGCTTTCTTAGCTTTAGACTTAAAGCCGATTTTCTTGTAAATTGTATGTCAGTTGCGTGAGCACTGTACCGCATAAGCCGAAAAACATCAATTTTACTGATTTGCGCGAAAGTAAAATTATAATGTTATTGCAGGATTAACAAATTAATATAACCGAAAAAATTGCGCTTTCTTAGCTTTAGACTTAAAGCCGATTTTCTTGTAAATTGTATGTCAGTTGCGTGAGCACTGTACCGCATAAGTCGAAAAACATCAATTTTACTGATTTGCGCGAAAGTAAAATTATATTGCTATTGCAGAATTGACAAATTAATATAACCGAAAAAATTACACTTTCTTAGTTTAAGACTTAAAGCCGATTTTCTTGTAAATTGTATGTCAGTTGCGTGAGCACTGTACCGCATAACCCAAAAAACATCAATTTTACTGATTTGCGCGAAAGTAAAATTATATTGTTATTGCAGAATTGACATATTCATATAACCGAAAAAATTGCCCTTTCTTAGTTTTAGACTTAAAGTCGATTTTCTTGTAAATTGTATGTCAATTGCGTGAGCACTGTACCGCATAAGCCAAAAACATGAATTTTACTGATTTAGCGAAAGTCAAATTATATTGTTGTTGCAGAATTGACATATTCTTATAACCGAAAAAATTGCATTTTCTTAGATTTAGACTTACAGTCGATTTTCTTGTAACTTGTATGTTAATTCCATGAGCACTGTACCGCTTAAGCCGAAAAACGTCAATTTTACTGATTTGCGCTAGAGTCAAACTTTCATTTTATTTCAGGATTAACAATTGTATGTTAATTACGTGATCGCTGTACCGCTTAAGCCGAAATGTTTTTTCAGGATTAACAAATTAATGTAACCGAAAAAATTGCACTTTCTTAGGTTTAAAATTCAAGTCCATTTTCTTGTACATTGTATGTCAGTTGCGTGAGCACTGTACTGCTTAAGCCGGAAAACATCAATTTTACTGATTTGAGCGAAAGTCAAATTATATTGTTATTGCAGAATTGACATATTCATATAACCGAAAAAATTGCACTAGATCCTAGATTTAGACTTAAAGTCGATTTTCTTGTAAATTGTATGTCAGTTGCATGAGCACTGTACCGCATAAGTCGAAAAACATCAATTTTACTGATTTGCGCGAAAGTAAAATTATATTGCTATTGCAGAATTGACGAATTAATATAACCGAAAAAATTGCGCTTTCTTAGCTTTAGACTTAAAGCCGATTTTCTTGTAAATTGTATGTCAGTTGCGTGAGCACTGTACCGCATAAGCCGAAAAACATCAATTTTACTGTTTTGTGCGAAAGTAAAATTATATAGCTATTGCAGAATTGACAAATTAATATAACCAAAAAAATTACACTTTCTTAGTTTAAGACTTAAAGCCGATTTTCTTGTAAATTGTATGTCAGTTGCGTGAGCACTGTACCGCATAAGCCGAAAAACATCAATTTTACTGATTTGCGCGAAAGTAAAATTATATTGCTATTGCAGAATTGACAAATTAATATAACCGAAAAAATTGCGCTTTCTTAGCTTTAGACTTAAAGCCGATTTTCTTGTAAATTGTATGTCAGTTGCGTGAGCACTGTACCGCATAAGCCGAAAAACATCAATTTTACTGATTTGCGCGAAAGTAAAATTATAATGTTATTGCAGGATTAACAAATTAATATAACCGAAAAAATTGCGCTTTCTTAGCTTTAGACTTAAAGCCGATTTTCTTGTAAATTGTATGTCAGTTGCGTGAGCACTGTACCGCATAAGCCGAAAAACATCAATTTTACTGATTTGCGCGAAAGTAAAATTATAATGTTATTGCAGGATTAACAAATTAATATTACCGAAAAAATTGCACTTTCTTAGCTTTAGACTTAAAGTCGATTTTCTTGTAAATTGTATTTCAGTTGCGTGAGCACTGTACTGCTTAAGCCGGAAAACATCAATTTTACTGATTTGAGCGAAAGTCAAATTATATTGTTATTGCAGAATTGACATATTCATATAACCGAAAAAATTGCACTAGATCCTAGATTTAGACTTAAAGCCGATTTTCTTGTAAATTGTATGTCAGTTGCGTGAGCACTGTACCGCATAAGCCGAAAAACATCAATTTTACTGATTTGCGCGAAAGTAAAATTATATTGCTATTGCAGAATTGACAAATTAATATAACCGAAAAAATTGCACTTACTTAGGTTTAGACTTAAAGCCGATTTTCTTGTAAATTGTATGTCAGTTGCGTGAGCACTGTACCGCATAAGTCGAAAAACATCAATTTTACTGATTTGCGCGAAAGTAAAATTATATTGCTATTGCAGAATTGACAAATTAATATAACCGAAAAAATTACACTTTCTTAGTTTAAGACTTAAAGCCGATTTTCTTGTAACTTGTATGTTAATTCCATGAGCACTGTACCGCTTAAGCCGAAAAACATCAATTTTACTGATTTGCGCAAGAGTCAAACTTTCATTTTATTTCAGGATTAACAATTGTATGTTAATTACGTGATCGCTGTACCGCTTAAGCCGAAATGTTTTTTCAGGATTAACAAATTAATGTAACCGAAAAAATTGCACTTTCTTAGGTTTAAAATTCAAGTCCATTTTCTTGTAAATTGTATGTCAGTTGCGTGAGCACTGTACTGCTTAAGCCGGAAAACATCAATTTTACTGATTTGAGCGAAAGTCAAATTATATTGTTATTGCAGAATTGACATATTCATATAACCGAAAAAATTGCACTAGATCCTAGATTTAGACCTCAAGTCGATTTTCTTGTAAATTGTATGTCAGTTGCATGAGCACTGTACCGCATAAGTCGAAAAACATCAATTTTACTGATTTGCGCGAAAGTAAAATTATATTGCTATTGCAGAATTGACAAATTAATATAACCGAAAAAATTACACTTTCTTAGTTTAAGACTTAAAGCCGATTTTCTTTTAAATTGTATGTCAGTTGCGTGAGCACTGTACCGCATAAGCCGAAAAACATCAATTTTACTGTTTTGTGCGAAAGTAAAATTATATAGCTATTGCAGAATTGACAAATTAATATAACCAAAAAAATTACACTTTCTTAGTTTAAGACTTAAAGCCGATTTTCTTGTAAATTGTATGTCAGTTGCGTGAGCACTGTACCGCATAAGCCGAAAAACATCAATTTTACTGATTTGCGCGAAAGTAAAATTATATTGCTATTGCAGAATTGACAAATTAATATAACCGAAAAAATTGCACTTTCTTAGCTTTAGACTTAAAGTCGATTTTCTTGTAAATTGTATTTCAGTTGCGTGAGCACTGTACCGCATAAGTCGAAAAACATCAATTTTACTGATTTGCGCGAAAGTAAAATTATATTGCTATTGCAGAATTGACAAATTAATATAACCGAAAAAATTACACTTTCTTAGGTTTAGACTTAAAGCCGATTTTCTTGTAAATTGTATGTCAGTTGCGTGAGCACTGTACCGCATAAGCCGAAAAACATCAATTTTACTGATTTGCGCGAAAGTAAAATTATAATGTTATTGCGGGTTTAACAAATTAATATAACCGAAAAAATTGCACTTTCTTAGTTTTAGACTTAAAGCCGATTTTCTTGTAAATTGTATGTCAGTTGCGTGAGCACTGTACCGCATAAGTCGAAAAACATCAATTTTACTGATTTGCGCGAAAGTAAAATTATATTGCTATTGCAGAATTGACAAATTAATATAACCGAAAAAATTACACTTTCTTAGTTTAAGACTTAAAGCCGATTTTCTTGTAAATTGTATGTCAGTTGCGTGAGCACTGTACCGCATAAGCCGAAAAACATCAATTTTACTGATTTGCGCGAAAGTAAAATTATAATGTTATTGCAGGATTAACAAATTAATATTACCGAAAAAATTGCACTTTCTTAGCTTTAGACTTAAAGTCGATTTTCTTGTAAATTGTATTTCAGTTGCGTGAGCACTGTACCGCATAAGTCGAAAAACATCAATTTTACTGATTTGCGCGAAAGTAAAATTATATTGCTATTGCAGAATTGACAAATTAATATAACCGAAAAAATTACACTTTCTTAGTTTAAGACTTAAAGCCGATTTTCTTGTAAATTGTATGTCAGTTGCGTGAGCACTGTACCGCATAAGCCGAAAAACATCAATTTTACTGATTTGCGCGAAAGTAAAATTATAATGTTATTGCGGGTTTAACAAATTAATATAACCGAAAAAATTGCACTTTCTTAGTTTTAGACTTAAAGCCGATTTTCTTGTAAATTGTATGTCAGTTGCGTGAGCACTGTAACGCATAAGCCGAAAAACATCAATTTTACTGATTTGCGTGAAAGTAAAATTATATTGCTATTGCAGAATTGACATATTCATATAACCGAAAAAATTGCACTTTCTTAGGTTTAGACTTAAAGCCGATTTTCTTGTAAATTGTATGTCAGTTGCGTGAGCACTGTACCGCTTAAGCCGAAAAACATGAATTTTACTGATTTGAGCGAAAGTCAAATTATATTGTTATTGCATGATTAACAAATTAATATTACCGAAAAAGTTGCACCTTCTTAGGTTTAGACTCAAAGTCGATTTTCTTGTAAATTGTATGTTAATCCCTTGAGCCCTGTACCGCATAAGCCGAAAAACATAATTTTACTGATTTGCGCGAAAGTAAAATTATAATGTTATTGCAGGATTAACAAATTAATATAACCGAAAAAAATGCACTTTCTTAGTTTTAGACTTAAAGCCGATTTTCTTGTAAATTGTATGTCAGTTGCGTGAGCACTGTACCGCAAAAGCCGAAAAACATCAATTTTACTGATTTGCGCGAAAGTAAAATTATAATGTTATTGCAGGATTAACAAATTAATATAACCGAAAAAATTGCACTATCTTAGTTTTAGACTTAAATTCGATTTTCTTGTAAATTGAATGTTAATTACTTGAGCGCTGTACCGCTTAGGCCGAAAAACATAAATTTTACTGATTTTCTTAGATTTAGACTTAAATTGTATGTCAGTTGCGTGAGCACTGTACCGCATAAGTCGAAAAACATCAATTTTACTGATTTGCGCGGAAGTAAAATTATATTGCTATTGCAGAATTGACAAATTAATATAACCGAAAAAATTACACTTTCTTAGTTTAAGACTTAAAGCCGATTTTCTTGTAAATTGTATGTCAGTTGCGTGAGCACTGTACCGCATAAGCCGAAAAACATCAATTTTACTGATTTGCGCGAAAGTAAAATTATATTGCTATTGCAGAATTGACAAATTAATATAACCGAAAAAATTACACTTTCTTAGTTTAAGACTTAAAGCCGATTTTCTTGTAAATTGTATGTCAGTTGCGTGAGCACTGTACCGCATAAGCCGAAAAACATCAATTTTACTGATTTGCGCGAAAGTAAAATTATATTGCTATTGCAGAATTGACAAATTAATATAACCGAAAAAATTGCGCTAGATCCTAGATTTAGACTTAAAGCCGATTTTCTTGTAAATTTTATGTCAGTTGCGTGAGCACTGTACCGCATAAGCCAAAAAACATCAATTTTACTGATTTGCGCGAAAGTAAAATTATATTGCTATTGCAGAATTGACAAATTAATATAACCGAAAAAATTGCGCTTTCTTAGCTTTAGACTTAAAGCCGATTTTCTTGTAAATTGTATGTCAGTTGCGTGAGCACTGTACCGCATAAGCCGAAAAACATCAATTTTACTGATTTGCGCGAAAGTAAAATTATATTGCTATTGCAGAATTGACAAATTAATATAACCGAAAAAATTGCGCTTTCTTAGCTTTAGACTTAAAGCCGATTTTCTTGTAAATTGTATGTCAGTTGCGTGAGCACTGTACCGCATAAGTCGAAAAACATCAATTTTACTGATTTGCGCGAAAGTAAAATTATATTGCTATTGCAGAATTGACAAATTAATATAACCGAAAAAATTACACTTTCTTAGTTTAAGACTTAAAGCCGATTTTCTTGTAAATTGTATGTCAGTTGCGTGAGCACTGTACCGCATAAGCCGAAAAACATCAATTTTACTGATTTGCGCGAAAGTAAAATTATATTGCTATTGCAGAATTGACAAATTAATATAACCGAAAAAATTGCGCTTTCTTAGCTTTAGACTTAAAGCCGATTTTCTTGTAAATTGTATGTCAGTTGCGTGAGCACTGTACCGCATAAGCCGAAAAACATCAATTTTACTGATTTGCGCGAAAGTAAAATTATATTGCTATTGCAGAATTGACAAATTAATATAACCGAAAAAATTGCGCTTTCTTAGCTTTAGACTTAAAGCCGATTTTCTTGTAAATTGTATGTCAGTTGCGTGAGCACTGTACCGCATAAGCCGAAAAACATCAATTTTACTGATTTGCGCGAAAGTAAAATTATATAGCTATTGCAGAATTGACAAATTAATATAACCGAAAAAATTGCACTTTCTTAGATTTAGACTTAAAGCCGATTTTCTTGTAAATTGTATGTCAGTTGCGTGAGCACTGTACCGCATAAGCCGAAAAACATCAATTTTACTAATTTGCGCGAAAGTAAAATTATATTGCTATTGCAGAATTGACAAATTAATATAACCGAAAAAATTGCGCTTTCTTAGCTTTAGACTTAAAGCCGATTTTCTTGTAAATTGTATGTCAGTTGCGTGAGCACTGTACCGCATAAGTCGAAAAACATCAATTTTACTGATTTGCGCGAAAGTAAAATTATATTGCTATTGCAGAATTGACAAATTAATATAACCGAAAAAATTACACTTTCTTAGTTTAAGACTTAAAGCCGATTTTCTTGTAAATTGTAAGTCAGTTGCGTGAGCACTGTACCGCATAAGCCGAAAAACATCAATTTTACTGATTTGCGCGAAAGTAAAATTATATTGCTATTGCAGAATTGACAAATTAATATAACCGAAAAAATTGCGCTTTCTTAGCTTTAGACTTAAAGCCGATTTTCTTGTAAATTGTATGTCAGTTGCGTGAGCACTGTACCGCATAAGCCGAAAAACATCAATTTTACTGATTTGCGCGAAAGTAAAATTATAATGTTATTGCAGGATTAACAAATTAATATTACCGAAAAAATTGCACTTTCTTAGCTTTAGACTTAAAGTCGATTTTCTTGTAAATTGTATTTCAGTTGCGTGAGCACTGTACCGCATAAGCCGAAAAACATCAATTTTACTGATTTGATTTAAAGTCAAACTTTCATATAATATCAGGATTAACAAATAAATATAACCGAAAAAATTGCACTTTATTAGATTTAGACTTAAAGCCGATTTTCTTGTAAATTGTATGTCATTTGCGTGAGCACTGTACCGCATAAGCCGAAAAACATCAATTTTACTGATTTGCGCGAAAGTAAAATTATATTGCTATTGCAGAATTAACAAATTAATATTACCGAAAAAGTTGCACTTTCTTAGGTTTAGACTTAAAGCCGATTTTCTTGTAAATTGTATGTCAGTTGCGTGAGCACTGTACCGCATAAGCCGAAAAACATCAATTTTACTGATTTGCGCGAAAGTAAAATTATAATGTTATTGCAGAATTGACATATTCATATAACCGAAAAAATTGCGCTTTCTTAGCTTTAGACTTAAAGCCGATTTTCTTGTAAATTGTATGTCAGTTGCGTGAGCACTGTACCGCATAAGTCGAAAAACATCAATTTTACTGATTTGCGCGAAAGTAAAATTATATTGCTATTGCAGAATTGACAAATTAATATAACCGAAAAAATTGCGCTTTCTTAGCTTTAGACTTAAAGCCGATTTTCTTGTAAATTGTATGTCAGTTGCGTGAGCACTGTACCGCATAAGCCGAAAAACATCAATTTTACTGATTTGCGCGAAAGTAAAATTATATTGCTATTGCAGAATTGACAAATTAATATAACCGAAAAAATTGCGCTTTCTTAGCTTTAGACTTAAAGCCGATTTTCTTGTAAATTGTATGTCAGTTGCGTGAGCACTGTACCGCATAAGCCGAAAAACATCAATTTTACTGATTTGCGCGAAAGTAAAATTATATAGCTATTGCAGAATTGACAAATTAATATAACCGAAAAAATTGCACTTTCTTAGATTTAGACTTAAAGCCGATTTTCTTGTAAATTGTATGTCAGTTGCGTGAGCACTGTACCGCATAAGCCGAAAAACATCAATTTTACTGATTTGCGCGAAAGTAAAATTATATTGCTATTGCAGAATTGACAAATTAATATAACCGAAAAAATTACACTTTCTTAGTTTAAGACTTAAAGCCGATTTTCTTGTAAATTGTATGTCAGTTGCGTGAGCACTGTACCGCATAAGCCGAAAAACATCAATTTTACTGATTTGCGCGAAAGTAAAATTATATTGCTATTGCAGAATTAACAAATTAATATTACCGAAAAAGTTGCACTTTCTTAGGTTTAGACTTAAAGCCGATTTTCTTGTAAATTGTATGTCAGTTGCGTGAGCACTGTACCGCATAAGCCGAAAAACATCAATTTTACTGATTTGCGCGAAAGTAAAATTATATTGCTATTGCAGAATTGACAAATTAATATAACCGAAAAAATTGCGCTTTCTTAGCTTTAGACTTAAAGCCGATTTTCTTGTAAATTGTATGTCAGTTGCGTGAGCACTGTACCGCATAAGTCGAAAAACATCAATTTTACTGATTTGCGCGAAAGTAAAATTATATTGCTATTGCAGAATTGACAAATTAATATAACCGAAAAAATTACACTTTCTTAGTTTAAGACTTAAAGCCGATTTTCTTGTAAATTGTATGTCAGTTGCGTGAGCACTGTACCGCATAAGCCGAAAAACATCAATTTTACTGATTTGCGCGAAAGTAAAATTATATTGCTATTGCAGAATTGACAAATTAATATAACCGAAAAAATTGCGCTTTCTTAGCTTTAGACTTAAAGCCGATTTTCTTGTAAATTGTATGTCAGTTGCGTGAGCACTGTACCGCATAAGCCGAAAAACATCAATTTTACTGATTTGCGCGAAAGTAAAATTATATTGCTATTGCAGAATTGACAAATTAATATAACCGAAAAAATTGCGCTTTCTTAGCTTTAGACTTAAAGCCGATTTTCTTGTAAATTGTATGTCAGTTGCGTGAGCACTGTACCGCATAAGCCGAAAAACATCAATTTTACTGATTTGCGCGAAAGTAAAATTATATAGCTATTGCAGAATTGACAAATTAATATAACCGAAAAAATTGCACTTTCTTAGATTTAGACTTAAAGCCGATTTTCTTGTAAATTGTATGTCAGTTGCGTGAGCACTGTACCGCATAAGCCGAAAAACATCAATTTTACTAATTTGCGCGAAAGTAAAATTATATTGCTATTGCAGAATTGACAAATTAATATAACCGAAAAAATTGCGCTTTCTTAGCTTTAGACTTAAAGCCGATTTTCTTGTAAATTTTATGTCAGTTGCGTGAGCACTGTACCGCATAAGCCAAAAAACATCAATTTTACTGATTTGCGCGAAAGTAAAATTATATTGCTATTGCAGAATTGACAAATTAATATAACCGAAAAAATTGCGCTTTCTTAGCTTTAGACTTAAAGCCGATTTTCTTGTAAATTGTATGTCAGTTGCGTGAGCACTGTACCGCATAAGCCGAAAAACATCAATTTTACTGATTTGCGCGAAAGTAAAATTATATTGCTATTGCAGAATTGACAAATTAATATAACCGAAAAAATTGCGCTTTCTTAGCTTTAGACTTAAAGCCGATTTTCTTGTAAATTGTATGTCAGTTGCGTGAGCACTGTACCGCATAAGCCGAAAAACATCAATTTTACTGATTTGCGCGAAAGTAAAATTATATTGCTATTGCAGAATTGACAAATTAATATAACCGAAAAAATTGCGCTTTCTTAGCTTTAGACTTAAAGCCGATTTTCTTGTAAATTGTATGTCAGTTGCGTGAGCACTGTACCGCATAAGCCGAAAAACATCAATTTTACTGATTTGCGCGAAAGTAAAATTATATTGCTATTGCAGAATTGACAAATTAATATAACCGAAAAAATTGCGCTTTCTTAGCTTTAGACTTAAAGCCGATTTTCTTGTAAATTGTATGTCAGTTGCGTGAGCACTGTACCGCATAAGCCGAAAAACATCAATTTTACTGATTTGCGCGAAAGTAAAATTATATTGCTATTGCAGAATTGACAAATTAATATAACCGAAAAAATTGCGCTTTCTTAGCTTTAGACTTAAAGCCGATTTTCTTGTAAATTGTATGTCAGTTGCGTGAGCACTGTACCGCATAAGCCGAAAAACATCAATTTTACTGATTTGCGCGAAAGTAAAATTATATAGCTATTGCAGAATTGACAAATTAATATAACCGAAAAAATTGCACTTTCTTAGATTTAGACTTAAAGCCGATTTTCTTGTAAATTGTATGTCAGTTGCGTGAGCACTGTACCGCATAAGCCGAAAAACATCAATTTTACTAATTTGCGCGAAAGTAAAATTATATTGCTATTGCAGAATTGACAAATTAATATAACCGAAAAAATTGCGCTTTCTTAGCTTTAGACTTAAAGCCGATTTTCTTGTAAATTGTATGTCAGTTGCGTGAGCACTGTACCGCATAAGCCGAAAAACATCAATTTTACTAATTTGCGCGAAAGTAAAATTATATTGCTATTGCAGAATTGACAAATTAATATAACCGAAAAAATTGCGCTTTCTTAGCTTTAGACTTAAAGCCGATTTTCTTGTAAATTGTATGTCAGTTGCGTGAGCACTGTACCGCATAAGTCGAAAAACATCAATTTTACTGATTTGCGCGAAAGTAAAATTATATTGCTATTGCAGAATTAACAAATTAATATAACCGAAAAAAATGCACTTTCTTAGTTTTAGACTTAAAGCCGATTTTCTTGTAAATTGTATGTCAGTTGCGTGAGCACTGTACCGCAAAAGCCGAAAAACATCAATTTTACTGATTTGCGCGAAAGTAAAATTATAATGTTATTGCAGGATTAACAAATTAATATAACCGAAAAAATTGCACTATCTTAGTTTTAGACTTAAATTCGATTTTCTTGTAAATTGAATGTTAATTACTTGAGCGCTGTACCGCTTAGGCCGAAAAACATAAATTTTACTGATTTTCTTAGATTTAGACTTAAATTGTATGTCAGTTGCGTGAGCACTGTACCGCATAAGTCGAAAAACATCAATTTTACTGATTTGCGCGGAAGTAAAATTATATTGCTATTGCAGAATTGACAAATTAATATAACCGAAAAAATTACACTTTCTTAGTTTAAGACTTAAAGCCGATTTTCTTGTAAATTGTATGTCAGTTGCGTGAGCACTGTACCGCATAAGCCGAAAAACATCAATTTTACTGATTTGCGCGAAAGTAAAATTATATTGCTATTGCAGAATTGACAAATTAATATAACCGAAAAAATTACACTTTCTTAGTTTAAGACTTAAAGCCGATTTTCTTGTAAATTGTATGTCAGTTGCGTGAGCACTGTACCGCATAAGCCGAAAAACATCAATTTTACTGATTTGCGCGAAAGTAAAATTATATTGCTATTGCAGAATTGACAAATTAATATAACCGAAAAAATTGCGCTAGATCCTAGATTTAGACTTAAAGCCGATTTTCTTGTAAATTTTATGTCAGTTGCGTGAGCACTGTACCGCATAAGCCAAAAAACATCAATTTTACTGATTTGCGCGAAAGTAAAATTATATTGCTATTGCAGAATTGACAAATTAATATAACCGAAAAAATTGCGCTTTCTTAGCTTTAGACTTAAAGCCGATTTTCTTGTAAATTGTATGTCAGTTGCGTGAGCACTGTACCGCATAAGCCGAAAAACATCAATTTTACTGATTTGCGCGAAAGTAAAATTATATTGCTATTGCAGAATTGACAAATTAATATAACCGAAAAAATTGCGCTTTCTTAGCTTTAGACTTAAAGCCGATTTTCTTGTAAATTGTATGTCAGTTGCGTGAGCACTGTACCGCATAAGTCGAAAAACATCAATTTTACTGATTTGCGCGAAAGTAAAATTATATTGCTATTGCAGAATTGACAAATTAATATAACCGAAAAAATTACACTTTCTTAGTTTAAGACTTAAAGCCGATTTTCTTGTAAATTGTATGTCAGTTGCGTGAGCACTGTACCGCATAAGCCGAAAAACATCAATTTTACTGATTTGCGCGAAAGTAAAATTATATTGCTATTGCAGAATTGACAAATTAATATAACCGAAAAAATTGCGCTTTCTTAGCTTTAGACTTAAAGCCGATTTTCTTGTAAATTGTATGTCAGTTGCGTGAGCACTGTACCGCATAAGCCGAAAAACATCAATTTTACTGATTTGCGCGAAAGTAAAATTATATTGCTATTGCAGAATTGACAAATTAATATAACCGAAAAAATTGCGCTTTCTTAGCTTTAGACTTAAAGCCGATTTTCTTGTAAATTGTATGTCAGTTGCGTGAGCACTGTACCGCATAAGCCGAAAAACATCAATTTTACTGATTTGCGCGAAAGTAAAATTATATAGCTATTGCAGAATTGACAAATTAATATAACCGAAAAAATTGCACTTTCTTAGATTTAGACTTAAAGCCGATTTTCTTGTAAATTGTATGTCAGTTGCGTGAGCACTGTACCGCATAAGCCGAAAAACATCAATTTTACTAATTTGCGCGAAAGTAAAATTATATTGCTATTGCAGAATTGACAAATTAATATAACCGAAAAAATTGCGCTTTCTTAGCTTTAGACTTAAAGCCGATTTTCTTGTAAATTGTATGTCAGTTGCGTGAGCACTGTACCGCATAAGTCGAAAAACATCAATTTTACTGATTTGCGCGAAAGTAAAATTATATTGCTATTGCAGAATTGACAAATTAATATAACCGAAAAAATTACACTTTCTTAGTTTAAGACTTAAAGCCGATTTTCTTGTAAATTGTATGTCAGTTGCGTGAGCACTGTACCGCATAAGCCGAAAAACATCAATTTTACTGATTTGCGCGAAAGTAAAATTATATTGCTATTGCAGAATTGACAAATTAATATAACCGAAAAAATTGCGCTTTCTTAGCTTTAGACTTAAAGCCGATTTTCTTGTAAATTGTATGTCAGTTGCGTGAGCACTGTACCGCATAAGCCGAAAAACATCAATTTTACTGATTTGCGCGAAAGTAAAATTATAATGTTATTGCAGGATTAACAAATTAATATTACCGAAAAAATTGCACTTTCTTAGCTTTAGACTTAAAGTCGATTTTCTTGTAAATTGTATTTCAGTTGCGTGAGCACTGTACCGCATAAGCCGAAAAACATCAATTTTACTGATTTGATTTAAAGTCAAACTTTCATATAATATCAGGATTAACAAATAAATATAACCGAAAAAATTGCACTTTATTAGATTTAGACTTAAAGCCGATTTTCTTGTAAATTGTATGTCATTTGCGTGAGCACTGTACCGCATAAGCCGAAAAACATCAATTTTACTGATTTGCGCGAAAGTAAAATTATATTGCTATTGCAGAATTAACAAATTAATATTACCGAAAAAGTTGCACTTTCTTAGGTTTAGACTTAAAGCCGATTTTCTTGTAAATTGTATGTCAGTTGCGTGAGCACTGTACCGCATAAGCCGAAAAACATCAATTTTACTGATTTGCGCGAAAGTAAAATTATAATGTTATTGCAGAATTGACATATTCATATAACCGAAAAAATTGCGCTTTCTTAGTTTTAGACTTAAAGTCGATTTTCTTGTAAATTGTATGTCAGTTGCGTGAGCACTGTACCGCATAAGTCGAAAAACATCAGTTTTACTGATTTGCGCGAAAGTAAAATTATATTGCTATTGCAGAATTGACAAATTAATATAACCGAAAAAATTGCACTTTCTTTGTTTTAGACTTAAAGCCGATTTTCTTGTAAATTGTATGTCAGTTGCATGAGCACTGTACCGCATAAGTCGAAAAACATCAATTTTACTGATTTGCGCGAAAGTAAAATTATATTGCTATTGCAGAATTGACAAATTAATATAACCGAAAAAATTACACTTTCTTAGTTTAAGACTTAAAGCCGATTTTCTTGTAAATTGTATGTCAGTTGCGTGAGCACTGTACCGCATAAGCCGAAAAACATCAATTTTACTGATTTGCGCGAAAGTAAAATTATATAGCTATTGCAGAATTGCCAAATTAATATAACCGAAAAAATTGCACTTTCTTAAGTTTAGACTTGAAGCCGATTTTCTTGTAAATTTTATGTCAGTTGCGTGAGCACTGTACCGCATAAGCCGAAAAACATCAATTTTACTGTTTTGCGCGAAAGTAAAATTATATAGCTATTGCAGAATTGACAAATTAATATAACCAAAAAAATTACACTTTCTTAGTTTAAGACTTAAAGCCGATTTTCTTGTAAATTTTATGTCAGTTGCGTGAGCACTGTACCGCATAAGCCGAAAAACATCAATTTTACTGATTTGCGCGAAAGTAAAATTATAATGTTATTGCAGGATTAACAAATTAATATAACCGAAAAAATTGCGCTTTCTTAGCTTTAGACTTAAAGCCGATTTTCTTGTAAATTGTATGTCAGTTGCGTGAGCACTGTACCGCATAAGTCGAAAAACATCAATTTTACTGATTTGCGCGAAAGTAAAATTATATTGCTATTGCAGAATTGACAAATTAATATAACCGAAAAAATTACACTTTCTTAGTTTAAGACTTAAAGCCGATTTTCTTGTAAATTGTATGTCAGTTGCGTGAGCACTGTACCGCATAAGCCGAAAAACATCAATTTTACTGATTTGCGCGAAAGTAAAATTATATTGCTATTGCAGAATTGACAAATTAATATAACCGAAAAAATTGCGCTTTCTTAGCTTTAGACTTAAAGCCGATTTTCTTGTAAATTGTATGTCAGTTGCGTGAGCACTGTACCGCATAAGCCGAAAAACATCAATTTTACTGATTTGCGCGAAAGTAAAATTATAATGTTATTGCAGGATTAACAAATTAATATTACCGAAAAAATTGCACTTTCTTAGCTTTAGACTTAAAGTCGATTTTCTTGTAAATTGTATTTCAGTTGCGTGAGCACTGTACCGCATAAGCCGAAAAACATCAACTTTACTGATTTGATTTAAAGTCAAACTTTCATATAATATCAGGATTAACAAATAAATATAACCGAAAAAATTGCACTTTATTAGATTTAGACTTAAAGCCGATTTTCTTGTAAATTGTATGTCAGTTGCGTGAGCACTGTACCGCATAAGCCGAAAAACATCAATTTTACTGATTTGCGCGAAAGTAAAATTATATTGCTATTGCAGAATTAACAAATTAATATTACCGAAAAAGTTGCACTTTCTTAGGTTTAGACTTAAAGCCGATTTTCTTGTAAATTGTATGTCAGTTGCGTGAGCACTGTACCGCATAAGCCGAAAAACATCAATTTTACTGATTTGCGCGAAAGTAAAATTATAATGTTATTGCAGAATTGACATATTCATATAACCGAAAAAATTGCGCTTTCTTAGTTTTAGACTTAAAGTCGATTTTCTTGTAAATTGTATGTCAGTTGCGTGAGCACTGTACCGCATAAGTCGAAAAACATCAATTTTACTGATTTGCGCAAAAGTAAAATTATATTGCTATTGCAGAATTGACAAATTAATATAACCGAAAAAATTGCACTTTCTTTGTTTTAGACTTAAAGCCGATTTTCTTGTAAATTGTATGTCAGTTGCATGAGCACTGTACCGCATAAGTCGAAAAACATCAATTTTACTGATTTGCGCGAAAGTAAAATTATATTGCTATTGCAGAATTGACAAATTAATATAACCGAAAAAATTACACTTTCTTAGTTTAAGACTTAAAGCCGATTTTCTTGTAAATTGTATGTCAGTTGCGTGAGCACTGTACCGCATAAGCCGAAAAACATCAATTTTACTGATTTGCGCGAAAGTAAAATTATATAGCTATTGCAGAATTGACAAATTAATATAACCGAAAAAATTGCACTTTCTTAAGTTTAGACTTGAAGCCGATTTTCTTGTAAATTTTATGTCAGTTGCGTGAGCACTGTACCGCATAAGCCGAAAAACATCAATTTTACTGTTTTGCGCGAAAGTAAAATTATATAGCTATTGCAGAATTGACAAATTAATATAACCAAAAAAATTACACTTTCTTAGTTTAAGACTTAAAGCCGATTTTCTTGTAAATTTTATGTCAGTTGCGTGAGCACTGTACCGCATAAGCCGAAAAACATCAATTTTACTGATTTGCGCGAAAGTAAAATTATAATGTTATTGCAGGATTAACAAATTAATATAAGCGAAAAAATTGCGCTTTCTTAGCTTTAGACTTAAAGCCGATTTTCTTGTAAATTGTATGTCAGTTGCGTGAGCACTGTACCGCATAAGTCGAAAAACATCAATTTTACTGATTTGCGCGAAAGTAAAATTATATTGCTATTGCAGAATTGACAAATTAATATAACCGAAAAAATTACACTTTCTTAGTTTAAGAATTAAAGCCGATTTTCTTGTAAATTGTATGTCAGTTGCGTGAGCACTGTACCGCATAAGCCGAAAAACATCAATTTTACTGATTTGCGCGAAAGTAAAATTATATTGCTATTGCAGAATTGACAAATTAATATAACCGAAAAAATTGCGCTTTCTTAGCTTTAGACTTAAAGCCGATTTTCTTGTAAATTGTATGTCAGTTGCGTGAGCACTGTACCGCATAAGCCGAAAAACATCAATTTTACTGATTTGCGCGAAAGTAAAATTATATTGCTATTGCAGAATTGACAAATTAATATAACCGAAAAAATTGCGCTTTCTTAGCTTTAGACTTAAAGCCGATTTTCTTGTAAATTGTATGTCAGTTGCGTGAGCACTGTACCGCATAAGTCGAAAAACATCAATTTTACTGATTTGCGCGAAAGTAAAATTATATTGCTATTGCAGAATTGACAAATTAATATAACCGAAAAAATTACACTTTCTTAGTTTAAGACTTAAAGCCGATTTTCTTGTAAATTGTATGTCAGTTGCGTAAGCACTGTACCGCATAAGTCGAAAAACATCAATTTTACTGATTTGCGCGAAAGTAAAATTATATTGCTATTGCAGAATTGACAAATTAATATAACCGAAAAAATTACACTTTCTTAGTTTAAGACTTAAAGCCGATTTTCTTTTAAATTGTATGTCAGTTGCGTGAGCACTGTACCGCATAAGCCGAAAAACATCAATTTTACTGTTTTGTGCGAAAGTAAAATTATATAGCTATTGCAGAATTGACAAATTAATATAACCAAAAAAATTACACTTTCTTAGTTTAAGACTTAAAGCCGATTTTCTTGTAAATTGTATGTCAGTTGCGTGAGCACTGTACCGCATAAGCCGAAAAACATCAATTTTACTGATTTGCGCGAAAGTAAAATTATATTGCTATTGCAGAATTGACAAATTAATATAACCGAAAAAATTGCACTAGATCCTAGATTTAGACTTAAAGTCGATTTTCTTGTAAATTGTATGTCAGTTGCATGAGCACTGTACCGCATAAGTCGAAAAACATCAATTTTACTGATTTGCGCGAAAGTAAAATTATATTGCTATTGCAGAATTGACAAATTAATATAACCGAAAAAATTGCGCTTTCTTAGCTTTAGACTTAAAGCCGATTTTCTTGTAAATTGTATGTCAGTTGCGTGAGCACTGTACCGCATAAGCCGAAAAACATCAATTTTACTGATATGCGCGAAAGTAAAATTATAATGTTATTGCAGGATTAACAAATTAATATTACCGAAAAAATTGCACTTTCTTAGCTTTAGACTTAAAGTCGATTTTCTTGTAAATTGTATTTCAGTTGCGTGAGCACTGTACCGCATAAGCCGAAAAACATCAATTTTACTGATTTGCGCGAAAGTAAAATTATATTGCTATTGCAGAATTGACAAATTAATATAACCGAAAAAATTGCGCTTTCTTAGCTTTAGACTTAAAGCCGATTTTCTTGTAAATTGTATGTCAGTTGCGTGAGCACTGTACCGCATAACCCAAAAAACATCAATTTTACTGATTTGCGCTAGAGTCAAACTTTCATTTTATTTCAGGATTAACAATTGTATGTTAATTACGTGATCGCTGTACCGCTTAAGCCGAAATGTTTTTTCAGGATTAACAAATTAATGTAACCGAAAAAATTGCACTTTCTTAGGTTTAAAATTCAAGTCCATTTTCTTGTAAATTGTATGTCAGTTGAGTGAGCACTGTACCGCATAAGCCGAAAAACATCAATTTTACTGATTTTCGCGAAAGTAAAATTCTAATGTTATTGCAGGATTAACAAATTAATATAACCGAAAAAATTGCGCTTTCTTAGCTTTAGACTTAAAGCCGATTTTCTTGTAAATTGTATGTCAGTTGCGTGAGCACTGTACCGCATAAGCCGAAAAACATCAATTTTACTGATTTGCGCGAAAGTAAAATTATAATGTTATTGCAGGATTAACAAATTAATATAACCGAAAAAATTGCGCTTTCTTAGCTTTAGACTTAAAGCCGATTTTCTTGTAAATTGTATGTCAGTTGCGTGAGCACTGTACCGCATAAGTCGAAAAACATCAATTTTACTGATTTGCGCGAAAGTAAAATTATATTGCTATTGCAGAATTGACAAATTAATATAACCGAAAAAATTACACTTTCTTAGTTTAAGACTTAAAGCCGATTTTCTTGTAAATTGTATGTCAGTTGCGTGAGCACTGTACCGCATAACCCAAAAAACATCAATTTTACTGATTTGCGCGAAAGTAAAATTATATTGTTATTGCAGAATTGACATATTCATATAACCGAAAAAATTGCGCTTTCTTAGTTTTAGACTTAAAGTCGATTTTCTTGTAAATTGTATGTCAATTGCGTCAGCACTGTACCGCATAAGCCAAAAACATGAATTTTACTGATTTAGCGAAAGTCAAATTATATTGTTGTTGCAGAATTGACATATTCTTATAACCGAAAAAATTGCATTTTCTTAGATTTAGACTTACAGTCGATTTTCTTGTAACTTGTATGTTAATTCCATGAGCACTGTACCGCTTAAGCCGAAAAACATCAATTTTACTGATTTGCGCTAGAGTCAAACTTTCATTTTATTTCAGGATTAACAATTGTATGTTAATTACGTGATCGCTGTACCGCTTAAGCCGAAATGTTTTTTCAGGATTAACAAATTAATGTAACCGAAAAAATTGCACTTTCTTAGGTTTAAAATTCAAGTCCATTTTCTTGTAAATTGTATGTCAGTTGCGTGAGCACTGTACTGCTTAAGCCGGAAAACATCAATTTTACTGATTTGAGCGAAAGTCAAATTATATTGTTATTGCAGAATTGACATATTCATATAACCGAAAAAATTGCACTAGATCCTAGATTTAGACTTAAAGTCGATTTTCTTGTAAATTGTATGTCAGTTGCATGAGCACTGTACCGCATAAGTCGAAAAACATCAATTTTACTGATTTGCGCGAAAGTAAAATTATATTGCTATTGCAGAATTGACAAATTAATATAACCGAAAAAATTACACTTTCTTAGTTTAAGACTTAAAGCCGATTTTCTTTTAAATTGTATGTCAGTTGCGTGAGCACTGTACCGCATAAGCCGAAAAACATCAATTTTACTGTTTTGTGCGAAAGTAAAATTATATAGCTATTGCAGAATTGACAAATTAATATAACCAAAAAAATTACACTTTCTTAGTTTAAGACTTAAAGCCGATTTTCTTGTAAATTGTATGTCAGTTGCGTGAGCACTGTACCGCATAAGCCGAAAAACATCAATTTTACTGATTTGCGCGAAAGTAAAATTATATTGCTATTGCAGAATTGACAAATTAATATAACCGAAAAAATTGCGCTTTCTTAGCTTTAGACTTAAAGCCGATTTTCTTGTAAATTGTATGTCAGTTGCGTGAGCACTGTACCGCATAAGCCGAAAAACATCAATTTTACTGATTTGCGCGAAAGTAAAATTATAATGTTATTGCAGGATTAACAAATTAATATAACCGAAAAAATTGCGCTTTCTTAGCTTTAGACTTAAAGCCGATTTTCTTGTAAATTGTATGTCAGTTGCGTGAGCACTGTACCGCATAAGCCGAAAAACATCAATTTTACTGATTTGCGCGAAAGTAAAATTATAATGTTATTGCAGGATTAACAAATTAATATTATCGAAAAAATTGCACTTTCTTAGCTTTAGACTTAAAGTCCATTTTCTTGTAAATTGTATGTCAGTTGCGTGAGCACTGTACCGCATAAGCCGGAAAACATCAATTTTACTGATTTGAGCGAAAGTCAAATTATATTGTTATTGCAGAATTGACATATTCATATAACCGAAAAAATTGCACTAGATCCTAGATTTAGACTTAAAGCCGATTTTCTTGTAAATTGTATGTCAGTTGCGTGAGCACTGTACCGCATAAGCCGAAAAACATCAATTTTACTGATTTGCGCGAAAGTAAAATTATATTGCTATTGCAGAATTGACAAATTAATATAACCGAAAAAATTGCGCTTTCTTAGCTTTAGACTTAAAGCCGATTTTCTTGTAAATTGTATGTCAGTTGCGTGAGCACTGTACCGCATAAGTCGAAAAACATCAATTTTACTGATTTGCGCGAAAGTAAAATTATATTGCTATTGCAGAATTGACAAATTAATATAACCGAAAAAATTACACTTTCTTAGTTTAAGACTTAAAGCCGATTTTCTTGTAACTTGTATGTTAATTCCATGAGCACTGTACCGCTTAAGCCGAAAAACATCAATTTTACTGATTTGCGCTAGAGTCAAACTTTCATTTTATTTCAGGATTAACAATTGTATGTTAATTACGTGATCGCTGTACCGCTTAAGCCGAAATGTTTTTTCAGGATTAACAAATTAATGTAACCGAAAAAATTGCACTTTCTTAGGTTTAAAATTCAAGTCCATTTTCTTGTAAATTGTATGTCAGTTGCGTGAGCACTGTACTGCTTAAGCCGGAAAACATCAATTTTACTGATTTGAGCGAAAGTCAAATTATATTGTTATTGCAGAATTGACATATTCATATAACCGAAAAAATTGCACTAGATCCTAGATTTAGACTTAAAGTCGATTTTCTTGTAAATTGTATGTCAGTTGCATGAGCACTGTACCGCATAAGTCGAAAAACATCAATTTTACTGATTTGCGCGAAAGTAAAATTATATTGCTATTGCAGAATTGACAAATTAATATAACCGAAAAAATTACACTTTCTTAGTTTAAGACTTAAAGCCGATTTTCTTTTAAATTGTATGTCAGTTGCGTGAGCACTGTACCGCATAAGCCGAAAAACATCAATTTTACTGTTTTGTGCGAAAGTAAAATTATATAGCTATTGCAGAATTGACAAATTAATATAACCAAAAAAATTACACTTTCTTAGTTTAAGACTTAAAGCCGATTTTCTTGTAAATTGTATGTCAGTTGCGTGAGCACTGTACCGCATAAGCCGAAAAACATCAATTTTACTGATTTGCGCGAAAGTAAAATTATATTGCTATTGCAGAATTGACAAATTAATATAACCGAAAAAATTGCGCTTTCTTAGCTTTAGACTTAAAGCCGATTTTCTTGTAAATTGTATGTCAGTTGCGTGAGCACTGTACCGCATAAGTCGAAAAACATCAATTTTACTGATTTGCGCGAAAGTAAAATTATATTGCTATTGCAGAATTGACAAATTAATATAACCGAAAAAATTACACTTTCTTAGTTTAAGACTTAAAGCCGATTTTCTTGTAACTTGTATGTTAATTCCATGAGCACTGTACCGCTTAAGCCGAAAAACATCAATTTTACTGATTTGCGCTAGAGTCAAACTTTCATTTTATTTCAGGATTAACAATTGTATGTTAATTACGTGATCGCTGTACCGCTTAAGCCGAAATGGTTTTTCAGGATTAACAAATTAATGTAACCGAAAAAATTGCACTTTCTTAGGTTTAAAATTCAAGTCCATTTTCTTGTAAATTGTATGTCAGTTGCGTGAGCACTGTACTGCTTAAGCCGGAAAACATCAATTTTACTGATTTGAGCGAAAGTCAAATTATATTGTTATTGCAGAATTGACATATTCATATAACCGAAAAAATTGCACTAGATCCTAGATTTAGACTTAAAGTCGATTTTCTTGTAAATTGTATGTCAGTTGCATGAGCACTGTACCGCATAAGTCGAAAAACATCAATTTTACTGATTTGCGCGAAAGTAAAATTATATTGCTATTGCAGAATTGACAAATTAATATAACCGAAAAAATTACACTTTCTTAGTTTAAGACTTAAAGCCGATTTTCTTTTAAATTGTATGTCAGTTGCGTGAGCACTGTACCGCATAAGCCGAAAAACATCAATTTTACTGTTTTGTGCGAAAGTAAAATTATATAGCTATTGCAGAATTGACAAATTAATATAACCAAAAAAATTACACTTTCTTAGTTTAAGACTTAAAGCCGATTTTCTTGTAAATTGTATGTCAGTTGCGTGAGCACTGTACCGCATAAGCCGAAAAACATCAATTTTACTGATTTGCGCGAAAGTAAAATTATATTGCTATTGCAGAATTGACAAATTAATATAACCGAAAAAATTGCGCTTTCTTAGCTTTAGACTTAAAGCCGATTTTCTTGTAAATTGTATGTCAGTTGCGTGAGCACTGTACCGCATAAGCCGAAAAACATCAATTTTACTGATTTGCGCGAAAGTAAAATTATAATGTTATTGCAGGATTAACAAATTAATATAACCGAAAAAATTGCGCTTTCTTAGCTTTAGACTTAAAGCCGATTTTCTTGTAAATTGTATGTCAGTTGCGTGAGCACTGTACCGCATAAGCCGAAAAACATCAATTTTACTGATTTGCGCGAAAGTAAAATTATAATGTTATTGCAGGATTAACAAATTAATATTACCGAAAAAATTGCACTTTCTTAGCTTTAGACTTAAAGTCGATTTTCTTGTAAATTGTATTTCAGTTGCGTGAGCACTGTACTGCTTAAGCCGGAAAACATCAATTTTACTGATTTGAGCGAAAGTCAAATTATATTGTTATTGCAGAATTGACATATTCATATAACCGAAAAAATTGCACTAGATCCTAGATTTAGACTTAAAGCCGATTTTCTTGTAAATTGTATGTCAGTTGCGTGAGCACTGTACCGCATAAGCCGAAAAACATCAATTTTACTGATTTGCGCGAAAGTAAAATTATATTGCTATTGCAGAATTGACAAATTAATATAAGCGAAAAAATTGCGCTTTCTTAGCTTTAGACTTAAAGCCGATTTTCTTGTAAATTGTATGTCAGTTGCGTGAGCACTGTACCGCATAAGTCGAAAAACATCAATTTTACTGATTTGCGCGAAAGTAAAATTATATTGCTATTGCAGAATTGACAAATTAATATAACCGAAAAAATTACACTTTCTTAGTTTAAGACTTAAAGCCGATTTTCTTGTAAATTGTATGTCAGTTGCATGAGCACTGTACCGCATAAGCCGAAAAACATCAATTTTACTGATTTGCGCGAAAGTAAAATTATATTGCTATTGCAGAATTGACAAATTAATATAACCGAAAAAATTGCGCTTTCTTAGCTTTAGACTTAAACCGATTTTCTTGTAAATTGTATGTCAGTTGCGTGAGCACTGTACCGCATAAGTCGAAAAACATCAATTTTACTGATTTGCGCGAAAGTAAAATTATATTGCTATTGCAGAATTGACAAATTAATATAACCGAAAAAATTACACTTTCTTAGTTTAAGACTTAAAGCCGATTTTCTTGTAACTTGTATGTTAATTCCATGAGCACTGTACCGCTTAAGCCGAAAAACATCAATTTTACTGATTTGCGCTAGAGTCAAACTTTCATTTTATTTCAGGATTAACAATTGTATGTTAATTACGTGATCGCTGTACCGCTTAAGCCGAAATGTTTTTTCAGGATTAACAAATTAATGTAACCGAAAAAATTGCACTTTCTTAGGTTTAAAATTCAAGTCCATTTTCTTGTAAATTGTATGTCAGTTGCGTGAGCACTGTACTGCTTAAGCCGGAAAACATCAATTTTACTGATTTGAGCGAAAGTCAAATTATATTGTTATTGCAGAATTGACATATTCATATAACCGAAAAAATTGCACTAGATCCTAGATTTAGACTTAAAGTCGATTTTCTTGTAAATTGTATGTCAGTTGTATGAGCACTGTACCGCATAAGTCGAAAAACATCAATTTTACTGATTTGCGCGAAAGTAAAATTATATTGCTATTGCAGAATTGACAAGTTAATATAACCGAAAAAATTACACTTTCTTAGTTTAAGACTTAAAGCCGATTTTCTTTTAAATTGTATGTCAGTTGCGTGAGCACTGTACCGCATAAGCCGAAAAACATCAATTTTACTGTTTTGTGCGAAAGTAAAATTATATAGCTATTGCAGAATTGACAAATTAATATAACCAAAAAAATTACACTTTCTTAGTTTAAGACTTAAAGCCGATTTTCTTGTAAATTGTATGTCAGTTGCGTGAGCACTGTACCGCATAAGCCGAAAAACATCAATTTTACTGATTTGCGCGAAAGTAAAATTATATTGCTATTGCAGAATTGACAAATTAATATAACCGAAAAAATTGCGCTTTCTTAGCTTTAGACTTAAAGCCGATTTTCTTGTAAATTGTATGTCAGTTGCGTGAGCACTGTACCGCATAACCCAAAAAACATCAATTTTACTGATTTGCGCTAGAGTCAAACTTTCATTTTATTTCAGGATTAACAATTGTATGTTAATTACGTGATCGCTGTACCGCTTAAGCCGAAATGTTTTTTCAGGATTAACAAATTAATGTAACCGAAAAAATTGCACTTTCTTAGGTTTAAAATTCAAGTCCATTTTCTTGTAAATTGTATGTCAGTTGCGTGAGCACTGTACCGCATAAGCCGAAAAACATCAATTTTACTGATTTGCGCGAAAGTAAAATTATAATGTTATTGCAGGATTAACAAATTAATATAACCGAAAAAATTGCGCTTTCTTAGCTTTAGACTTAAAGCCGATTTTCTTGTAAATTGTATGTCAGTTGCGTGAGCACTGTACCGCATAAGCCGAAAAACATCAATTTTACTGATTTGCGCGAAAGTAAAATTATAATGTTATTGCAGGATTAACAAATTAATATAACCGAAAAAATTGCGCTTTCTTAGCTTTAGACTTAAAGCCGATTTTCTTGTAAATTGTATGTCAGTTGCGTGAGCACTGTACCGCATAAGTCGAAAAACATCAATTTTACTGATTTGCGCGAAAGTAAAATTATATTGCTATTGCAGAATTGACAAATTAATATAACCGAAAAAATTACACTTTCTTAGTTTAAGACTTAAAGCCGATTTTCTTGTAAATTGTATGTCAGTTGCGTGAGCACTGTACCGCATAACCCAAAAAACATCAATTTTACTGATTTGCGCGAAAGTAAAATTATATTGTTATTGCAGAATTGACATATTCATATAACCGAAAAAATTGCGCTTTCTTAGTTTTAGACTTAAAGTCGATTTTCTTGTAAATTGTATGTCAATTGCGTGAGCACTGTACCGCATAAGCCAAAAACATGAATTTTACTGATTTAGCGAAAGTCAAATTATATTGTTGTTGCAGAATTGACATATTCTTATAACCGAAAAAATTGCATTTTCTTAGATTTAGACTTACAGTCGATTTTCTTGTAACTTGTATGTTAATTCCATGAGCACTGTACCGCTTAAGCCGAAAAACATCAATTTTACTGATTTGCGCTAGAGTCAAACTTTCATTTTATTTCAGGATTAACAATTGTATGTTAATTACGTGATCGCTGTACCGCTTAAGCCGAAATGTTTTTTCAGGATTAACAAATTAATGTAACCGAAAAAATTGCACTTTCTTAGGTTTAAAATTCAAGTCCATTTTCTTGTAAATTGTATGTCAGTTGCGTGAGCACTGTACTGCTTAAGCCGGAAAACATCAATTTTACTGATTTGAGCGAAAGTCAAATTATATTGTTATTGCAGAATTGACATATTCATATAACCGAAAAAATTGCACTAGATCCTAGATTTAGACTTAAAGTCGATTTTCTTGTAAATTGTATGTCAGTTGCATGAGCACTGTACCGCATAAGTCGAAAAACATCAATTTTACTGATTTGCGCGAAAGTAAAATTATATTGCTATTGCAGAATTGACAAATTAATATAACCGAAAAAATTACACTTTCTTAGTTTAAGACTTAAAGCCGATTTTCTTTTAAATTGTATGTCAGTTGCGTGAGCACTGTACCGCATAAGCCGAAAAACATCAATTTTACTGTTTTGTGCGAAAGTAAAATTATATAGCTATTGCAGAATTGACAAATTAATATAACCAAAAAAATTACACTTTCTTAGTTTAAGACTTAAAGCCGATTTTCTTGTAAATTGTATGTCAGTTGCGTGAGCACTGTATCGCATAAGCCGAAAAACATCAATTTTACTGATTTGCGCGAAAGTAAAATTATATTGCTATTGCAGAATTGACAAAATTAATATAACCGAAAAAATTGCGCTTTCTTAGCTTTAGACTTAAAGCCGATTTTCTTGTAAATTGTATGTCAGTTGCGTGAGCACTGTACCGCATAAGCCGAAAAACATCAATTTTACTGATTTGCGCGAAAGTAAAATTATAATGTTATTGCAGGATTAACAAATTAATATAACCGAAAAAATTGCGCTTTCTTAGCTTTAGACTTAAAGCCGATTTTCTTGTAAATTGTATGTCAGTTGCGTGAGCACTGTACCGCATAAGCCGAAAAACATCAATTTTACTGATTTGCGCGAAAGTAAAATTATAATGTTATTGCAGGATTAACAAATTAATATTACCGAAAAAATTGCACTTTCTTAGCTTTAGACTTAAAGTCGATTTTCTTGTAAATTGTATTTCAGTTGCGTGAGCACTGTACTGCTTAAGCCGGAAAACATCAATTTTACTGATTTGAGCGAAAGTCAAATTATATTGTTATTGCAGAATTGACATATTCATATAACCGAAAAAATTGCACTAGATCCTAGATTTAGACTTAAAGCCGATTTTCTTGTAAATTGTATGTCAGTTGCGTGAGCACTGTACCGCATAAGCCGAAAAACATCAATTTTACTGATTTGCGCGAAAGTCAAATTATATTGCTATTGCAGAATTGACAAATTAATATAACCGAAAAAATTACACTTTCTTAGTTTAAGACTTAAAGCCGATTTTCTTGTAAATTGTATGTCAGTTGCGTGAGCACTGTACCGCATAAGCCGAAAAACATCAATTTTACTGATTTGCGCGAAAGTAAAATTATATTGCTATTGCAGAATTGACAAATTAATATAACCGAAAAAATTGCGCTTTCTTAGCTTTAGACTTAAAGCCGATTTTCTTGTAAATTGTATGTCAGTTGCGTGAGCACTGTACCGCATAAGTCGAAAAACATCAATTTTACTGATTTGCGCGAAAGTAAAATTATATTGCTATTGCAGAATTGACAAATTAATATAACCGAAAAAATTACACTTTCTTAGTTTAAGACTTAAAGCCGATTTTCTTGTAACTTGTATGTTAATTCCATGAGCACTGTACCGCTTAAGCCGAAAAACATCAATTTTACTGATTTGCGCTAGAGTCAAACTTTCATTTTATTTCAGGATTAACAATTGTATGTTAATTACGTGATCGCTGTACCGCTTAAGCCGAAATGTTTTTTCAGGATTAACAAATTAATGTAACCGAAAAAATTGCACTTTCTTAGGTTTAAAATTCAAGTCCATTTTCTTGTAAATTGTATGTCAGTTGCGTGAGCACTGTACTGCTTAAGCCGGAAAACATCAATTTTACTGATTTGAGCGAAAGTCAAATTATATTGTTATTGCAGAATTGACATATTCATATAACCGAAAAAATTGCACTAGATCCTAGATTTAGACTTAAAGTCGATTTTCTTGTAAATTGTATGTCAGTTGCATGAGCACTGTACCGCATAAGTCGAAAAACATCAATTTTACTGATTTGCGCGAAAGTAAAATTATATTGCTATTGCAGAATTGACAAATTAATATAACCGAAAAAATTACACTTTCTTAGTTTAAGACTTAAAGCCGATTTTCTTTTAAATTGTATGTCAGTTGCGTGAGCACTGTACCGCATAAGCCGAAAAACATCAATTTTACTGTTTTGTGCGAAAGTAAAATTATATAGCTATTGCAGAATTGACAAATTAATATAACCAAAAAAATTACACTTTCTTAGTTTAAGACTTAAAGCCGATTTTCTTGTAAATTGTATGTCAGTTGCGTGAGCACTGTACCGCATAAGCCGAAAAACATCAATTTTACTGATTTGCGCGAAAGTAAAATTATATTGCTATTGCAGAATTGACAAATTAATATAACCGAAAAAATTGCGCTTTCTTAGCTTTAGACTTAAAGCCGATTTTCTTGTAAATTGTATGTCAGTTGCGTGAGCACTGTACCGCATAAGCCGAAAAACATCAATTTTACTGATTTGCGCGAAAGTAAAATTATAATGTTATTGCAGGATTAACAAATTAATATAACCGAAAAAATTGCGCTTTCTTAGCTTTAGACTTAAAGCCGATTTTCTTGTAAATTGTATGTCAGTTGCGTGAGCACTGTACCGCATAAGCCGAAAAACATCAATTTTACTGATTTGCGCGAAAGTAAAATTATAATGTTATTGCAGGATTAACAAATTAATATTACCGAAAAAATTGCACTTTCTTAGCTTTAGACTTAAAGTCGATTTTCTTGTAAATTGTATTTCAGTTGCGTGAGCACTGTACTGCTTAAGCCGGAAAACATCAATTTTACTGATTTGCGCGAAAGTAAAATTATAATGTTATTGCAGGATTAACAAATTAATATAACCGAAAAAATTGCGCTTTCTTAGCTTTAGACTTAAAGCCGATTTTCTTGTAAATTGTATGTCAGTTGCGTGAGCACTGTACCGCATAAGTCGAAAAACATCAATTTTACTGATTTGCGCGAAAGTAAAATTATATTGCTATTGCAGAATTGACAAATTAATATAACCGAAAAAATTACACTTTCTTAGTTTAAGACTTAAAGCCGATTTTCTTGTAAATTGTATGTCAGTTGCGTGAGCACTGTACCGCATAAGCCGAAAAACATCAATTTTACTGATTTGCGCGAAAGTAAAATTATATTGCTATTGCAGAATTGACAAATTAATATAACCGAAAAAATTGCGCTTTCTTAGCTTTAGACTTAAAGCCGATTTTCTTGTAAATTGTATGTCAGTTGCGTGAGCACTGTACCGCATAAGCCGAAAAACATCAATTTTACTGATTTGCGCGAAAGTAAAATTATATTGCTATTGCAGAATTGACAAATTAATATAACCGAAAAAATTGCGCTTTCTTAGCTTTAGACTTAAAGCCGATTTTCTTGTAAATTGTATGTCAGTTGCGTGAGCACTGTACCGCATAAGTCGAAAAACATCAATTTTACTGATTTGCGCGAAAGTAAAATTATATTGCTATTGCAGAATTGACAAATTAATATAACCGAAAAAATTACACTTTCTTAGCTTAAGACTTAAAGCCGATTTTCTTGTAAATTGTATGTCAGTTGCGTGAGCACTGTACCGCATAACCCAAAAAACATCAATTTTACTGATTTGCGCGAAAGTAAAATTATTTTGTTATTGCCGAATTGACATATTTATATAACCGAAAAAATTGCGCTTTCTTAGTTTTAGACTTAAAGTCGATTTTCTTGTAAATTGTATGTCAATTGCGTGAGCACTGTACCGCATAAGCCAAAAACATGAATTTTACTGATTTAGCGAAAGTCAAATTATATTGTTGTTGCAGAATTGACATATTCTTATAACCGAAAAAATTGCATTTTCTTAGATTTAGACTTACAGTCGATTTTCTTGTAACTTGTATGTTAATTCCATGAGCACTGTACCGCTTAAGCCGAAAAACATCAATTTTACTGATTTGCGCTAGAGTCAAACTTTCATTTTATTTCAGGATTAACAATTGTATGTTAATTACGTGATCGCTGTACCGCTTAAGCCGAAATGTTTTTTCAGGATTAACAAATTAATGTAACCGAAAAAATTGCACTTTCTTAGGTTTAAAATTCAAGTCCATTTTCTTGTAAATTGTATGTCAGTTGCGTGAGCACTGTACTGCTTAAGCCGGAAAACATCAATTTTACTGATTTGAGCGAAAGTCAAATTATATTGTTATTGCAGAATTGACATATTCATATAACCGAAAAAATTGCACTAGATCCTAGATTTAGACTTAAAGTCGATTTTCTTGTAAATTGTATGTCAGTTGCATGAGCACTGTACCGCATAAGTCGAAAAACATCAATTTTACTGATTTGCGCGAAAGTAAAATTATATTGCTATTGCAGAATTGACAAATTAATATAACCGAAAAAATTACACTTTCTTAGTTTAAGACTTAAAGCCGATTTTCTTTTAAATTGTATGTCAGTTGCGTGAGCACTGTACCGCATAAGCCGAAAAACATCAATTTTACTGTTTTGTGCGAAAGTAAAATTATATAGCTATTGCAGAATTGACAAATTAATATAACCAAAAAAATTACACTTTCTTAGTTTAAGACTTAAAGCCGATTTTCTTGTAAATTGTATGTCAGTTGCGTGAGCACTGTACCGCATAAGCCGAAAAACATCAATTTTACTGATTTGCGCGAAAGTAAAATTATATTGCTATTGCAGAATTGACAAATTAATATAACCGAAAAAATTGCACTTTCTTAAGTTTAGACTTAAAGCCGATTTTCTTGTAAATTTTATGTCAGTTGCGTGAGCACTGTACCGCATAAGCCGAAAAACATTAATTTTACTGATTTGCGCGAAAGTAAAATTATATAGCTATTGCAGAATTGACAAATTAATATAACCGAAAAAATTGCACTTTCTTAAGTTTAGACTTAAAGCCGATTTTCTTGTAAATTGTATGTCAGTTGCGTGAGCACTGTACCGCATAAGCCGAAAAACATTAATTTTACTGATTTGCGCGAAAGTAAAATTATATAGCTATTGCAGAATTGACAAATTAATATAACCGAAAAAATTGCACTTTCTTAAGTTTAGACTTAAAGCCGATTTTCTTGTAAATTTTATGTCAGTTGCGTGAGCACTGTACCGCATAAGTCGAAAAACATCAATTTTACTGATTTGCGCGAAAGTAAAATTATATTGCTATTGCAGAATTGACAAATTAATATAACCGAAAAAATTACACTTTCTTAGTTTAAGACTTAAAGCCGATTTTCTTGTAAATTGTATGTCAGTTGCATGAGCACTGTACCGCATAAGCCGAAAAACATCAATTTTACTGATTTGCGCGAAAGTAAAATTATATTGCTATTGCAGAATTGACAAATTAATATAACCGAAAAAATTACACTTTCTTAGTTTAAGACTTAAAGCCGATTTTCTTGTAAATTGTATGTCAGTTGCGTGAGCACTGTACCGCATAAGCCGAAAAACATTAATTTTACTGATTTGCGCGAAAGTAAAATTATATTGCTATTGCAGAATTGACAAATTAATATAACCGAAAAAATTACACTTTCTTAGTTTAAGACTTAAAGCCGATTTTCTTGTAAATTGTATGTCAGTTGCGTGAGCACTGTACCGCATAAGTCGAAAAACATCAATTTTACTGATTTGCGCGAAAGTAAAATTATATTGCTATTGCAGAATTGACAAATTAATATAACCGAAAAAATTACACTTTCTTAGTTTAAGACTTAAAGCCGATTTTCTTGTAAATTGTATGTCAGTTGCATGAGCACTGTACCGCATAAGCCGAAAAACATCAATTTTACTGATTTGCGCGAAAGTAAAATTATATTGCTATTGCAGAATTGACAAATTAATATAACCGAAAAAATTACACTTTCTTAGTTTAAGACTTAAAGCCGATTTTCTTGTAAATTGTATGTCAGTTGCGTGAGCACTGTACCGCATAAGCCGAAAAACATTAATTTTACTGATTTGCGCGAAAGTAAAATTATATAGCTATTGCAGAATTGACAAATTAATATAACCGAAAAAATTGCACTTTCTTAAGTTTAGACTTAAAGCCGATTTTCTTGTAAATTTTATGTCAGTTGCGTGAGCACTGTACCGCATAAGCCGAAAAACATCAATTTTACTGATTTGCGCGAAAGTAAAATTATAATGTTATTGCAGGATTAACAAATTAATATAACCGAAAAAATTGCGCTTTCTTAGCTTTAGACTTAAAGCCGATTTTCTTGTAAATTGTATGTCAGTTGCGTGAGCACTGTACCGCATAAGTCGAAAAACATCAATTTTACTGATTTGCGCGAAAGTAAAATTATATTGCTATTGCAGAATTGACAAATTAATATAACCGAAAAAATTACACTTTCTTAGTTTAAGACTTAAAGCCGATTTTCTTGTAAATTTTATGTCAGTTGCGTGAGCACTGTACCGCATAAGCCGAAAAACATCAATTTTACTGATTTGCGCGAAAGTAAAATTATATTGCTATTGCAGAATTGACAAATTAATATAACCGAAAAAATTGCGCTTTCTTAGCTTTAGACTTAAAGCCGATTTTCTTGTAAATTGTATGTCAGTTGCGTGAGCACTGTACCGCATAAGCCGAAAAACATCAATTTTACTGATTTGCGCGAAAGTAAAATTATATTGCTATTGCAGAATTGACAAATTAATATAACCGAAAAAATTGCGCTTTCTTAGCTTTAGACTTAAAGCCGATTTTCTTGTAAATTGTATGTCAGTTGCGTGAGCACTGTACCGCATAAGTCGAAAAACATCAATTTTACTGATTTGCGCGAAAGTAAAATTATATTGCTATTGCAGAATTGACAAATTAATATAACCGAAAAAATTACACTTTCTTAGTTTAAGACTTAAAGCCGATTTTCTTGTAAATTGTATGTCAGTTGCGTGAGCACTGTACCGCATAAGTCGAAAAACATCAATTTTACTGATTTGCGCGAAAGTAAAATTATATTGGTATTGCAGAATTGACAAATTAATATAACCGAAAAAATTACACTTTCTTAGTTTAAGACTTAAAGCCGATTTTCTTGTAAATTGTATGTCAGTTGCGTGAGCACTGTACCGCATAACCCAAAAAACATCAATTTTACTGATTTGCGCGAAAGTAAAATTATTTTGTTATTGCAGAATTGACATATTCATATAACCGAAAAAATTGCGCTTTCTTAGTTTTAGACTTAAAGTCGATTTTCTTGTAAATTGTATGTTAATTCCATGAGCACTGTACCGCTTAAGCCGAAAAACATCAATTTTACTGATTTGCGCTAGAGTCAAACTTTCATTTTATTTCAGGATTAACAATTGTATGTTAATTACGTGATCGCTGTACCGCTTAAGCCGAAATGTTTTTTCAGGATTAACAAATTAATGTAACCGAAAAAATTGCACTTTCTTAGGTTTAAAATTCAAGTCCATTTTCTTGTAAATTGTATGTCAGTTGCGTGAGCACTGTACTGCTTAAGCCGGAAAACATCAATTTTACTGATTTGAGCGAAAGTCAAATTATATTGTTATTGCAGAATTGACATATTCATATAACCGAAAAAATTGCACTAGATCCTAGATTTAGACTTAAAGTCGATTTTCTTGTAAATTGTATGTCAGTTGCATGAGCACTGTACCGCATAAGTCGAAAAACATCAATTTTACTGATTTGCGCGAAAGTAAAATTATATTGCTATTGCAGAATTGACAAATTAATATAACCGAAAAAATTACACTTTCTTAGTTTAAGACTTAAAGCCGATTTTCTTGTAAATTGTATGTCAGTTGCGTGAGCATTGTACCGCATAAGCCGAAAAACATCAATTTTACTGATTTGCGCGAAAGTAAAATTATATTGCTATTGCAGAATTGACAAATTAATATAACCGAAAAAATTGCGCTTTCTTAGCTTTAGACTTAAAGCCGATTTTCTTGTAAATTGTATGTCAGTTGCGTGAGCACTGTACCGCATAAGCCGAAAAACATCAATTTTACTGATTTGCGCGAAAGTAAAATTATAATGTTATTGCAGGATTAACAAATTAATATTACCGAAAAAATTGCACTTTCTTAGCTTTAGACTTAAAGTCGATTTTCTTGTAAATTGTATTTCAGTTGCGTGAGCACTGTACCGCATAAGCCGAAAAACATCAATTTTACTGATTTGATTTAAAGTCAAACTTTCATATAATATCAGGATTAACAAATAAATATAACCGAAAAAATTGCACTTTCTAAGATTTAGACTTAAAGCCGATTTTCTTGTAAATTGTATGTCAGTTGCGTGAGCACTATACCGCATAAGTCGAAAAACATCAATTTTACTGATTTGCGCGAAAGTAAAATTATATTGCTATTGCAGAATTGACAAATTAATATAACCGAAAAAATTACACTTTCTTAGTTTAAGACTTAAAGCCGATTTTCTTGTAAATTGTATGTCAGTTTCGTGAGCACTGTACCGCATAAGCCGAAAAACATCAATTTTACTGATTTGCGCGAAAGTAAAATTATATTGCTATTGCAGAATTGACAAATTAATATAACCGAAAAAATTGCACTTTCTTAGCTTTAGACTTAAAGTCGATTTTCTTGTAAATTGTATTTCAGTTGCGTGAGCACTGTACCGCATAAGCCGAAAAACATCAATTTTACTGATTTGCGCGAAAGTCAAATTATATTGTTATTGCATGATTAACAAATTAATATTACCGAAAAAGTTGCACTTTCTTAGGTTTAGACTTAAAGCCGATTTTCTTGTAAATTGTATGTCAGTTGCGTGAGCACTGTACCGCATAAGCCGTAAAACATCAATTTTACTGATTTGCGCGAAAGTCAAATTATATTGTTATTGCATGATTAACAAATTAATATTACCGAAAAAGTTGCACTTTCTTAGCTTTAGACTTAAAGCCGATTTTCTTGTAAATTGTATGTCAGTTGCGTGAGCACTGTACCGCATAAGCCGAAAAACATCAATTTTACTGATTTGCGCGAAAGTAAAATTATAATGTTATTGCAGAATTGACATATTCATAAAACCGAAAAAATTGCGCTTTCTTAGTTTTAGACTTAAAGTCGATTTTCTTGTAAATTGTATGTTAATTCCATGAGCACTGTACCGCTTAAGCCGAAAAACATCAATTTTACTGATTTGCGCTAGAGTCAAACTTTCATTTTATTTCAGGATTAACAATTGTATGTTAATTACGTGATCGCTGTACCGCTTAAGCCGAAATGTTTTTTCAGGATTAACAAATTAATGTAACCGAAAAAATTGCACTTTCTTAGGTTTAAAATTCAAGTCCATTTTCTTGTAAATTGTATGTCAGTTGCGTGAGCACTGTACTGCTTAAGCCGGAAAACATCAATTTTACTGATTTGAGCGAAAGTCAAATTATATTGTTATTGCAGAATTGACATATTCATATAACCGAAAAAATTGCACTAGATCCTAGATTTAGACTTAAAGTCGATTTTCTTGTAAATTGTATGTTAATTCCATGAGCACTGTACCGCTTAAGCCGAAAAACATCAATTTTACTGATTTGCGCTAGAGTCAAACTTTCATTTTATTTCAGGATTAACAATTGTATGTTAATTACGTGATCGCTGTACCGCTTAAGCCGAAATGTTTTTTCAGGATTAACAAATTAATATAACCGAAAAAATTGCACTTTCTTAGGTTTAAAATTCAAGTCCATTTTCTTGTAAATTGTATGTCAGTTGCGTGAGCACTGTACTGCTTAAGCCGGAAAACATCAATTTTACTGATTTGAGCGAAAGTCAAATTATATTGTTATTGCAGAATTGACATATTCATATAACCGAAAAAATTGCACTAGATCCTAGATTTAGACTTAAAGTCGATTTTCTTGTAACTTGTATGTCAGTTGCGTGAGCATTGTACCGCATAAGCCGAAAAACATCAATTTTACTGATTTGCGCGAAAGTAAAATTATATTGCTATTGCAGAATTGACAAATTAATATAACCGAAAAAATTGCGCTTTCTTAGCTTTAGACTTAAAGCCGATTTTCTTGTAAATTGTATGTCAGTTGCGTGAGCACTGTACCGCATAAGCCGAAAAACATCAATTTTACTGATTTGCGCGAAAGTAAAATTATAATGTTATTGCAGGATTAACAAATTAATATTACCGAAAAAATTGCACTTTCTTAGCTTTAGACTTAAAGTCGATTTTCTTGTAAATTGTATTTCAGTTGCGTGAGCACTGTACCGCATAAGCCGAAAAACATCAATTTTACTGATTTGATTTAAAGTCAAACTTTCATATAATATCAGGATTAACAAATAAATATAACCGAAAAAATTGCACTTTCTAAGATTTAGACTTAAAGCCGATTTTCTTGTAAATTGTATGTCAGTTGCGTGAGCACTATACCGCATAAGTCGAAAAACATCAATTTTACTGATTTGCGCGAAAGTAAAATTATATTGCTATTGCAGAATTGACAAATTAATATAACCGAAAAAATTACACTTTCTTAGTTTAAGACTTAAAGCCGATTTTCTTGTAAATTGTATGTCAGTTTCGTGAGCACTGTACCGCATAAGCCGAAAAACATCAATTTTACTGATTTGCGCGAAAGTAAAATTATATTGCTATTGCAGAATTGACAAATTAATATAACCGAAAAAATTGCACTTTCTTAGCTTTAGACTTAAAGTCGATTTTCTTGTAAATTGTATTTCAGTTGCGTGAGCACTGTACCGCATAAGCCGAAAAACATCAATTTTACTGATTTGCGCGAAAGTCAAATTATATTGTTATTGCATGATTAACAAATTAATATTACCGAAAAAGTTGCACTTTCTTAGGTTTAGACTTAAAGCCGATTTTCTTGTAAATTGTATGTCAGTTGCGTGAGCACTGTACCGCATAAGCCGTAAAACATCAATTTTACTGATTTGCGCGAAAGTCAAATTATATTGTTATTGCATGATTAACAAATTAATATTACCGAAAAAGTTGCACTTTCTTAGCTTTAGACTTAAAGCCGATTTTCTTGTAAATTGTATGTCAGTTGCGTGAGCACTGTACCGCATAAGCCGAAAAACATCAATTTTACTGATTTGCGCGAAAGTAAAATTATAATGTTATTGCAGAATTGACATATTCATAAAACCGAAAAAATTGCGCTTTCTTAGTTTTAGACTTAAAGTCGATTTTCTTGTAAATTGTATGTTAATTCCATGAGCACTGTACCGCTTAAGCCGAAAAACATCAATTTTACTGATTTGCGCTAGAGTCAAACTTTCATTTTATTTCAGGATTAACAATTGTATGTTAATTACGTGATCGCTGTACCGCTTAAGCCGAAATGTTTTTTCAGGATTAACAAATTAATGTAACCGAAAAAATTGCACTTTCTTAGGTTTAAAATTCAAGTCCATTTTCTTGTAAATTGTATGTCAGTTGCGTGAGCACTGTACTGCTTAAGCCGGAAAACATCAATTTTACTGATTTGAGCGAAAGTCAAATTATATTGTTATTGCAGAATTGACATATTCATATAACCGAAAAAATTGCACTAGATCCTAGATTTAGACTTAAAGTCGATTTTCTTGTAAATTGTATGTTAATTCCATGAGCACTGTACCGCTTAAGCCGAAAAACATCAATTTTACTGATTTGCGCTAGAGTCAAACTTTCATTTTATTTCAGGATTAACAATTGTATGTTAATTACGTGATCGCTGTACCGCTTAAGCCGAAATGTTTTTTCAGGATTAACAAATTAATGTAACCGAAAAAATTGCACTTTCTTAGGTTTAAAATTCAAGTCCATTTTCTTGTAAATTGTATGTCAGTTGCGTGAGCACTGTACTGCTTAAGCCGGAAAACATCAATTTTACTGATTTGAGCGAAAGTCAAATTATATTGTTATTGCAGAATTGACATATTCATATAACCGAAAAAATTGCACTAGATCCTAGATTTAGACTTAAAGTCGATTTTCTTGTAAATTGTATGTTAATTCCATGAGCACTGTACCGCTTAAGCCGAAAAACATCAATTTTACTGATTTGCGCTAGAGTCAAACTTTCATTTTATTTCAGGATTAACAATTGTATGTTAATTACGTGATCGCTGTACCGCTTAAGCCGAAATGTTTTTTCAGGATTAACAAATTAATATAACCGAAAAAATTGCACTTTCTTAGGTTTAAAATTCAAGTCCATTTTCTTGTAAATTGTATGTCAGTTGCGTGAGCACTGTACTGCTTAAGCCGGAAAACATCAATTTTACTGATTTGAGCGAAAGTCAAATTATATTGTTATTGCAGAATTGACATATTCATATAACCGAAAAAATTGCACTAGATCCTAGATTTAGACTTAAAGTCGATTTTCTTGTAACTTGTATGTTAATTCCATGAGCACTGTACCGCTTAAGCCGAAAAACATCAATTTTACTGATTTGCGCTAGAGTCAAACTTTCATTTTATTTCAGGATTAACAATTGTATGTTAATTACGTGATCGCTGTACCGCTTAAGCCGAAATGTTTTTTCAGGATTAACAAATTAATATAACCGAAAAAATTGCACTTTCTTAGGTTTAAAATTCAAGTCCATTTTCTTGTAAATTGTATGTCAGTTGCGTGAGCACTGTACTGCTTAAGCCGGAAAACATCAATTTTACTGATTTGAGCGAAAGTCAAATTATATTGTTATTGCAGAATTGACATATTCATATAACCGAAAAAATTGCACTAGATCCTAGATTTAGACTTAAAGTCGATTTTCTTGTAAATTGTATGTCAGTTGCGTGAGCACTGTACTGCTTAAGCCGAAAAACATCAATTTTACTGATTTGCGCGAAAGTAAAATTATATTGCTATTGCAGAATTGACAAATTAACATAACCGAAAAAATTGCGCTTTCTTAGCTTTAGACTTAAAGCCGATTTTCTTGTAAATTGTATGTCAGTTGCGTGAGCACTGTACCGCATAAGCCGAAAAACATCAATTTTACTGATTTGCGCGAAAGTAAAGTTATAATGTTATTGCAGGATTAACAAATTAATATAACCGAAAAAATTGCGCTTTCTTAGCTTTAGACTTAAAGCCGATTTTCTTGTAAATTGTATGTCAGTTGCGTGAGCACTGTACCGCATAAGCCGAAAAACATCAATTTTACTGATTTGCGCGAAAGTAAAATTATAATGTTATTGCAGGATTAACAAATTAATATTACCGAAAAAATTGCACTTTCTTAGCTTTAGACTTAAAGTCGATTTTCTTGTAAATTGTATTTCAGTTGCGTGAGCACTGTACTGCTTAAGCCGGAAAACATCAATTTTACTGATTTGCGCGAAAGTAAAATTATAATGTTATTGCAGGATTAACAAATTAATATAACCGAAAAAATTGCGCTTTCTTAGCTTTAGACTTAAAGCCGATTTTCTTGTAAATTGTATGTCAGTTGCGTGAGCACTGTACCGCATAAGTCGAAAAACATCAATTTTACTGATTTGCGCGAAAGTAAAATTATATTGCTATTGCAGAATTGACAAATTAATATAACCGAAAAAATTACACTTTCTTAGTTTAAGACTTAAAGCCGATTTTCTTGTAAATTGTATGTCAGTTGCGTGAGCACTGTACCGCATAAGCCGAAAAACATCAATTTTACTGATTTGCGCGAAAGTAAAATTATATTGCTATTGCAGAATTGACAAATTAATATAACCGAAAAAATTGCGCTTTCTTAGCTTTAGACTTAAAGCCGATTTTCTTGTAAATTGTATGTCAGTTGCGTGAGCACTGTACCGCATAAGCCGAAAAACATCAATTTTACTGATTTGCGCGAAAGTAAAATTATATTGCTATTGCAGAATTGACAAATTAATATAACCGAAAAAATTGCGCTTTCTTAGCTTTAGACTTAAAGCCGATTTTCTTGTAAATTGTATGTCAGTTGCGTGAGCACTGTACCGCATAAGTCGAAAAACATCAATTTTACTGATTTGCGCGAAAGTAAAATTATATTGCTATTGCAGAATTGACAAATTAATATAACCGAAAAAATTACACTTTCTTAGCTTAAGACTTAAAGCCGATTTTCTTGTAAATTGTATGTCAGTTGCGTGAGCACTGTACCGCATAACCCAAAAAACATCAATTTTACTGATTTGCGCGAAAGTAAAATTATTTTGTTATTGCAGAATTGACATATTCATATAACCGAAAAAATTGCGCTTTCTTAGTTTTAGACTTAAAGTCGATTTTCTTGTAAATTGTATGTCAATTGCGTGAGCACTGTACCGCATAAGCCAAAAACATGAATTTTACTGATTTAGCGAAAGTCAAATTATATTGTTGTTGCAGAATTGACATATTCTTATAACCGAAAAAATTGCATTTTCTTAGATTTAGACTTACAGTCGATTTTCTTGTAACTTGTATGTTAATTCCATGAGCACTGTACCGCTTAAGCCGAAAAACATCAATTTTACTGATTTGCGCTAGAGTCAAACTTTCATTTTATTTCAGGATTAACAATTGTATGTTAATTACGTGATCGCTGTACCGCTTAAGCCGAAATGTTTTTTCAGGATTAACAAATTAATGTAACCGAAAAAATTGCACTTTCTTAGGTTTAAAATTCAAGTCCATTTTCTTGTAAATTGTATGTCAGTTGCGTGAGCACTGTACTGCTTAAGCCGGAAAACATCAATTTTACTGATTTGAGCGAAAGTCAAATTATATTGTTATTGCAGAATTGACATATTCATATAACCGAAAAAATTGCACTAGATCCTAGATTTAGACTTAAAGTCGATTTTCTTGTAAATTGTATGTCAGTTGCATGAGCACTGTACCGCATAAGTCGAAAAACATCAATTTTACTGATTTGCGCGAAAGTAAAATTATATTGCTATTGCAGAATTGACAAATTAATATAACCGAAAAAATTACACTTTCTTAGTTTAAGACTTAAAGCCGATTTTCTTTTAAATTGTATGTCAGTTGCGTGAGCACTGTACCGCATAAGCCGAAAAACATCAATTTTACTGTTTTGTGCGAAAGTAAAATTATATAGCTATTGCAGAATTGACAAATTAATATAACCAAAAAAATTACACTTTCTTAGTTTAAGACTTAAAGCCGATTTTCTTGTAAATTGTATGTCAGTTGCGTGAGCACTGTACCGCATAAGCCGAAAAACATCAATTTTACTGATTTGCGCGAAAGTAAAATTATATTGCTATTGCAGAATTGACAAATTAATATAACCGAAAAAATTGCGCTTTCTTAGCTTTAGACTTAAAGCCGATTTTCTTGTAAATTGTATGTCAGTTGCGTGAGCACTGTACCGCATAAGTCGAAAAACATCAATTTTACTGATTTGCGCGAAAGTAAAATTATATTGCTATTGCAGAATTGACAAATTAATATAACCGAAAAAATTACACTTTCTTAGTTTAAGACTTAAAGCCGATTTTCTTGTAAATTGTATGTCAGTTGCATGAGCACTGTACCGCATAAGCCGAAAAACATCAATTTTACTGATTTGCGCGAAAGTAAAATTATATTGCTATTGCAGAATTGACAAATTAATATAACCGAAAAAATTACACTTTCTTAGTTTAAGACTTAAAGCCGATTTTCTTGTAAATTGTATGTCAGTTGCGTGAGCACTGTACCGCATAAGCCGAAAAACATCAATTTTACTGATTTGCGCGAAAGTAAAATTATATAGCTATTGCAGAATTGACAAATTAATATAACCGAAAAAATTGCACTTTCTTAAGTTTAGACTTAAAGCCGATTTTCTTGTAAATTTTATGTCAGTTGCGTGAGCACTGTACCGCATAAGCCGAAAAACATCAATTTTACTGTTTTGCGCGAAAGTAAAATTATATAGCTATTGCAGAATTGACAAATTAATTTAACCAAAAAAATTACACTTTCTTAGTTTAAGACTTAAAGCCGATTTTCTTGTAAATTTTATGTCAGTTGCGTGAGCACTGTACCGCATAAGCCGAAAAACATCAATTTTACTGATTTGCGCGAAAGTAAAATTATAATGTTATTGCAGGATTAACAAATTAATATAACCGAAAAAATTGCGCTTTCTTAGCTTTAGACTTAAAGCCGATTTTCTTGTAAATTGTATGTCAGTTGCGTGAGCACTGTACGGCATAAGTCGAAAAACATCAATTTTACTGATTTGCGCGAAAGTAAAATTATATTGCTATTGCAGAATTGACAAATTAATATAACCGAAAAAATTACACTTTCTTAGTTTAAGACTTAAAGCCGATTTTCTTGTAAATTTTATGTCAGTTGCGTGAGCACTGTACCGCATAAGCCGAAAAACATCAATTTTACTGATTTGCGCGAAAGTAAAATTATATTGCTATTGCAGAATTGACAAATTAATATAACCGAAAAAATTACACTTTCTTAGTTTAAGACTTAAAGCCGATTTTCTTGTAAATTGTATGTCAGTTGCGTGAGCACTGTACCGCATAAGTCGAAAAACATCAATTTTACTGATTTGCGCGAAAGTAAAATTATATTGCTATTGCAGAATTGACAAATTAATATAACCGAAAAAATTACACTTTCTTAGTTTAAGACTTAAAGCCGATTTTCTTGTAAATTGTATGTCAGTTGCGTGAGCACTGTACCGCATAACCCAAAAAACATCAATTTTACTGATTTGCGCGAAAGTAAAATTATTTTGTTATTGCAGAATTGACATATTCATATAACCGAAAAAATTGCGCTTTCTTAGTTTTAGACTTAAAGTCGATTTTCTTGTAAATTGTATGTTAATTCCATGAGCACTGTACCGCTTAAGCCGAAAAACATCAATTTTACTGATTTGCGCTAGAGTCAAACTTTCATTTTATTTCAGGATTAACAATTGTATGTTAATTACGTGATCGCTGTACCGCTTAAGCCGAAATGTTTTTTCAGGATTAACAAATTAATGTAACCGAAAAAATTGCACTTTCTTAGGTTTAAAATTCAAGTCCATTTTCTTGTAAATTGTATGTCAGTTGCGTGAGCACTGTACCGCATAACCCAAAAAACATCAATTTTACTGATTTGCGCGAAAGTAAAATTATATTGCTATTGCAGAATTGACAAATTAATATAACCGAAAAAATTGCGCTTTCTTAGCTTTAGACTTAAAGCCGATTTTCTTGTAAATTGTATGTCAGTTGCGTGAGCACTGTACCGCATAAGCCGAAAAACATCAATTTTACTGATTTGCGCGAAAGTAAAATTATATTGCTATTGCAGAATTGACAAATTAATATAACCGAAAAAATTGCGCTTTCTTAGCTTTAGACTTAAAGCCGATTTTCTTGTAAATTGTATGTCAGTTGCGTGAGCACTGTACCGCATAAGTCGAAAAACATCAATTTTACTGATTTGCGCGAAAGTAAAATTATATTGCTATTGCAGAATTGACAAATTAATATAACCGAAAAAATTACACTTTCTTAGTTTAAGACTTAAAGCCGATTTTCTTGTAAATTGTATGTCAGTTGCGTGAGCACTGTACCGCATAAGTCGAAAAACATCAATTTTACTGATTTGCGCGAAAGTAAAATTATATTGCTATTGCAGAATTGACAAATTAATATAACCGAAAAAATTACACTTTCTTAGTTTAAGACTTAAAGCCGATTTTCTTGTAAATTGTATGTCAGTTGCGTGAGCACTGTACCGCATAACCCAAAAAACATCAATTTTACTGATTTGCGCGAAAGTAAAATTATTTTGTTATTGCAGAATTGACATATTCATATAACCGAAAAAATTGCGCTTTCTTAGTTTTAGACTTAAAGTCGATTTTCTTGTAAATTGTATGTTAATTCCATGAGCACTGTACCGCTTAAGCCGAAAAACATCAATTTTACTGATTTGCGCTAGAGTCAAACTTTCATTTTATTTCAGGATTAACAATTGTATGTTAATTACGTGATCGCTGTACCGCTTAAGCCGAAATGTTTTTTCAGGATTAACAAATTAATGTAACCGAAAAAATTGCACTTTCTTAGGTTTAAAATTCAAGTCCATTTTCTTGTAAATTGTATGTCAGTTGCGTGAGCACTGTACTGCTTAAGCCGGAAAACATCAATTTTACTGATTTGAGCGAAAGTCAAATTATATTGTTATTGCAGAATTGACATATTCATATAACCGAAAAAATTGCACTAGATCCTAGATTTAGACTTAAAGTCGATTTTCTTGTAAATTGTATGTCAGTTGCATGAGCACTGTACCGCATAAGTCGAAAAACATCAATTTTACTGATTTGCGCAAAAGTAAAATTATATTGCTATTGCAGAATTGACAAATTAATATAACCGAAAAAATTACACTTTCTTAGTTTAAGACTTAAAGCCGATTTTCTTTTAAATTGTATGTCAGTTGCGTGAGCACTGTACCGCATAAGCCGAAAAACATCAATTTTACTGTTTTGTGCGAAAGTAAAATTATATAGCTATTGCAGAATTGACAAATTAATATAACCAAAAAAATTACACTTTCTTAGTTTAAGACTTAAAGCCGATTTTCTTGTAAATTGTATGTCAGTTGCGTGAGCACTGTACCGCATAAGCCGAAAAACATCAATTTTACTGATTTGCGCGAAAGTAAAATTATATTGCTATTGCAGAATTGACAAATTAATATAACCGAAAAAATTGCGCTTTCTTAGCTTTAGACTTAAAGCCGATTTTCTTGTAAATTGTATGTCAGTTGCGTGAGCACTGTACCGCATAATTCGAAAAACATCAGTTTTACTGATTTGCGCGAAAGTAAAATTATATTGCTATTGCAGAATTGACAAATTAATATAACCGAAAAAATTACACTTTCTTAGTTTAAGACTTAAAGCCGATTTTCTTGTAAATTGTATGTCAGTTGCGTGAGCATTGTACCGCATAAGCCGAAAAACATCAATTTTACTGATTTGCGCGAAAGTAAAATTATATTGCTATTGCAGAATTGACAAATTAATATAACCGAAAAAATTGCGCTTTCTTAGCTTTAGACTTAAAGCCGATTTTCTTGTAAATTGTATGTCAGTTGCGTGAGCACTGTACCGCATAAGTCGAAAAACATCAATTTTACTGATTTGCGCGAAAGTAAAATTATATTGCTATTGCAGAATTGACAAATTAATATAACCGAAAAAATTACACTTTCTTAGCTTAAGACTTAAAGCCGATTTTCTTGTAAATTGTATGTCAGTTGCGTGAGCACTGTACCGCATAACCCAAAAAACATCAATTTTACTGATTTGCGCGAAAGTAAAATTATTTTGTTATTGCAGAATTGACATATTCATATAACCGAAAAAATTGCGCTTTCTTAGTTTTAGACTTAAAGTCGATTTTCTTGTAAATTGTATGTCAATTGCGTGAGCACTGTACCGCATAAGCCAAAAACATGAATTTTACTGATTTAGCGAAAGTCAAATTATATTGTTGTTGCAGAATTGACATATTCTTATAACCGAAAAAATTGCATTTTCTTAGATTTAGACTTACAGTCGATTTTCTTGTAACTTGTATGTTAATTCCATGAGCACTGTACCGCTTAAGCCGAAAAACATCAATTTTACTGATTTGCGCTAGAGTCAAACTTTCATTTTATTTCAGGATTAACAATTGTATGTTAATTACGTGATCGCTGTACCGCTTAAGCCGAAATGTTTTTTCAGGATTAACAAATTAATGTAACCGAAAAAATTGCACTTTCTTAGGTTTAAAATTCAAGTCCATTTTCTTGTAAATTGTATGTCAGTTGCGTGAGCACTGTACTGCTTAAGCCGGAAAACATCAATTTTACTGATTTGAGCGAAAGTCAAATTATATTGTTATTGCAGAATTGACATATTCATATAACCGAAAAAATTGCACTAGATCCTAGATTTAGACTTAAAGTCGATTTTCTTGTAAATTGTATGTCAGTTGCATGAGCACTGTACCGCATAAGTCGAAAAACATCAATTTTACTGATTTGCGCGAAAGTAAAATTATATTGCTATTGCAGAATTGACAAATTAATATAACCGAAAAAATTACACTTTCTTAGTTTAAGACTTAAAGCCGATTTTCTTTTAAATTGTATGTCAGTTGCGTGAGCACTGTACCGCATAAGCCGAAAAACATCAATTTTACTGTTTTGTGCGAAAGTAAAATTATATAGCTATTGCAGAATTGACAAATTAATATAACCAAAAAAATTACACTTTCTTAGTTTAAGACTTAAAGCCGATTTTCTTGTAAATTGTATGTCAGTTGCGTGAGCACTGTACCGCATAAGCCGAAAAACATCAATTTTACTGATTTGCGCGAAAGTAAAATTATATTGCTATTGCAGAATTGACAAATTAATATAACCGAAAAAATTGCGCTTTCTTAGCTTTAGACTTAAAGCCGATTTTCTTGTAAATTGTATGTCAGTTGCGTGAGCACTGTACCGCATAAGTCGAAAAACATCAATTTTACTGATTTGCGCGAAAGTAAAATTATATTGCTATTGCAGAATTGACAAATTAATATAACCGAAAAAATTACACTTTCTTAGTTTAAGACTTAAAGCCGATTTTCTTGTAAATTGTATGTCAGTTGCATGAGCACTGTACCGCATAAGCCGAAAAACATCAATTTTACTGATTTGCGCGAAAGTAAAATTATATTGCTATTGCAGAATTGACAAATTAATATAACCGAAAAAATTACACTTTCTTAGTTTAAGACTTAAAGCCGATTTTCTTGTAAATTGTATGTCAGTTGCGTGAGCACTGTACCGCATAAGCCGAAAAACATCAATTTTACTGATTTGCGCGAAAGTAAAATTATATAGCTATTGCAGAATTGACAAATTAATATAACCGAAAAAATTGCACTTTCTTAAGTTTAGACTTAAAGCCGATTTTCTTGTAAATTTTATGTCAGTTGCGTGAGCACTGTACCGCATAAGCCGAAAAACATCAATTTTACTGTTTTGCGCGAAAGTAAAATTATATAGCTATTGCAGAATTGACAAATTAATATAACCAAAAAAATTACACTTTCTTAGTTTAAGACTTAAAGCCGATTTTCTTGTAAATTTTATGTCAGTTGCGTGAGCACTGTACCGCATAAGCCGAAAAACATCAATTTTACTGATTTGCGCGAAAGTAAAATTATAATGTTATTGCAGGATTAACAAATTAATATAACCGAAAAAATTGCGCTTTCTTAGCTTTAGACTTAAAGCCGATTTTCTTGTAAATTGTATGTCAGTTGCGTGAGCACTGTACGGCATAAGTCGAAAAACATCAATTTTACTGATTTGCGCGAAAGTAAAATTATATTGCTATTGCAGAATTGACAAATTAATATAACCGAAAAAATTACACTTTCTTAGTTTAAGACTTAAAGCCGATTTTCTTGTAAATTTTATGTCAGTTGCGTGAGCACTGTACCGCATAAGCCGAAAAACATCAATTTTACTGATTTGCGCGAAAGTAAAATTATATTGCTATTGCAGAATTGACAAATTAATATAACCGAAAAAATTGCGCTTTCTTAGCTTTAGACTTAAAGCCGATTTTCTTGTAAATTGTATGTCAGTTGCGTGAGCACTGTACCGCATAAGCCGAAAAACATCAATTTTACTGATTTGCGCGAAAGTAAAATTATATTGCTATTGCAGAATTGACAAATTAATATAACCGAAAAAATTGCGCTTTCTTAGCTTTAGACTTAAAGCCGATTTTCTTGTAAATTGTATGTCAGTTGCGTGAGCACTGTACCGCATAAGTCGAAAAACATCAATTTTACTGATTTGCGCGAAAGTAAAATTATATTGCTATTGCAGAATTGACAAATTAATATAACCGAAAAAATTACACTTTCTTAGTTTAAGACTTAAAGCCGATTTTCTTGTAAATTGTATGTCAGTTGCGTGAGCACTGTACCGCATAAGTCGAAAAACATCAATTTTACTGATTTGCGCGAAAGTAAAATTATATTGCTATTGCAGAATTGACAAATTAATATAACCGAAAAAATTACACTTTCTTAGTTTAAGACTTAAAGCCGATTTTCTTGTAAATTGTATGTCAGTTGCGTGAGCACTGTACCGCATAACCCAAAAAACATCAATTTTACTGATTTGCGCGAAAGTAAAATTATTTTGTTATTGCAGAATTGACATATTCATATAACCGAAAAAATTGCGCTTTCTTAGTTTTAGACTTAAAGTCGATTTTCTTGTAAATTGTATGTTAATTCCATGAGCACTGTACCGCTTAAGCCGAAAAACATCAATTTTACTGATTTGCGCTAGAGTCAAACTTTCATTTTATTTCAGGATTAACAATTGTATGTTAATTACGTGATCGCTGTACCGCTTAAGCCGAAATGTTTTTTCAGGATTAACAAATTAATGTAACCGAAAAAATTGCACTTTCTTAGGTTTAAAATTCAAGTCCATTTTCTTGTAAATTGTATGTCAGTTGCGTGAGCACTGTACCGCATAACCCAAAAAACATCAATTTTACTGATTTGCGCGAAAGTAAAATTATATTGCTATTGCAGAATTGACAAATTAATATAACCGAAAAAATTGCGCTTTCTTAGCTTTAGACTTAAAGCCGATTTTCTTGTAAATTGTATGTCAGTTGCGTGAGCACTGTACCGCATAAGCCGAAAAACATCAATTTTACTGATTTGCGCGAAAGTAAAATTATATTGCTATTGCAGAATTGACAAATTAATATAACCGAAAAAATTGCGCTTTCTTAGCTTTAGACTTAAAGCCGATTTTCTTGTAAATTGTATGTCAGTTGCGTGAGCACTGTACCGCATAAGTCGAAAAACATCAATTTTACTGATTTGCGCGAAAGTAAAATTATATTGCTATTGCAGAATTGACAAATTAATATAACCGAAAAAATTACACTTTCTTAGTTTAAGACTTAAAGCCGATTTTCTTGTAAATTGTATGTCAGTTGCGTGAGCACTGTACCGCATAAGTCGAAAAACATCAATTTTACTGATTTGCGCGAAAGTAAAATTATATTGCTATTGCAGAATTGACAAATTAATATAACCGAAAAAATTACACTTTCTTAGTTTAAGACTTAAAGCCGATTTTCTTGTAAATTGTATGTCAGTTGCGTGAGCACTGTACCGCATAACCCAAAAAACATCAATTTTACTGATTTGCGCGAAAGTAAAATTATTTTGTTATTGCAGAATTGACATATTCATATAACCGAAAAAATTGCGCTTTCTTAGTTTTAGACTTAAAGTCGATTTTCTTGTAAATTGTATGTTAATTCCATGAGCACTGTACCGCTTAAGCCGAAAAACATCAATTTTACTGATTTGCGCTAGAGTCAAACTTTCATTTTATTTCAGGATTAACAATTGTATGTTAATTACGTGATCGCTGTACCGCTTAAGCCGAAATGTTTTTTCAGGATTAACAAATTAATGTAACCGAAAAAATTGCACTTTCTTAGGTTTAAAATTCAAGTCCATTTTCTTGTAAATTGTATGTCAGTTGCGTGAGCACTGTACTGCTTAAGCCGGAAAACATCAATTTTACTGATTTGAGCGAAAGTCAAATTATATTGTTATTGCAGAATTGACATATTCATATAACCGAAAAAATTGCACTAGATCCTAGATTTAGACTTAAAGTCGATTTTCTTGTAAATTGTATGTCAGTTGCATGAGCACTGTACCGCATAAGTCGAAAAACATCAATTTTACTGATTTGCGCAAAAGTAAAATTATATTGCTATTGCAGAATTGACAAATTAATATAACCGAAAAAATTACACTTTCTTAGTTTAAGACTTAAAGCCGATTTTCTTTTAAATTGTATGTCAGTTGCGTGAGCACTGTACCGCATAAGCCGAAAAACATCAATTTTACTGTTTTGTGCGAAAGTAAAATTATATAGCTATTGCAGAATTGACAAATTAATATAACCAAAAAAATTACACTTTCTTAGTTTAAGACTTAAAGCCGATTTTCTTGTAAATTGTATGTCAGTTGCGTGAGCACTGTACCGCATAAGCCGAAAAACATCAATTTTACTGATTTGCGCGAAAGTAAAATTATATTGCTATTGCAGAATTGACAAATTAATATAACCGAAAAAATTGCGCTTTCTTAGCTTTAGACTTAAAGCCGATTTTCTTGTAAATTGTATGTCAGTTGCGTGAGCACTGTACCGCATAATTCGAAAAACATCAGTTTTACTGATTTGCGCGAAAGTAAAATTATATTGCTATTGCAGAATTGACAAATTAATATAACCGAAAAAATTACACTTTCTTAGTTTAAGACTTAAAGCCGATTTTCTTGTAAATTGTATGTCAGTTGCGTGAGCATTGTACCGCATAAGCCGAAAAACATCAATTTTACTGATTTGCGCGAAAGTAAAATTATATTGCTATTGCAGAATTGACAAATTAATATAACCGAAAAAATTGCGCTTTCTTAGCTTTAGACTTAAAGCCGATTTTCTTGTAAATTGTATGTCAGTTGCGTGAGCACTGTACCGCATAAGCCGAAAAACATCAATTTTACTGATTTGCGCGAAAGTAAAATTATAATGTTATTGCAGGATTAACAAATTAATATTACCGAAAAAATTGCACTTTCTTAGCTTTAGACTTAAAGTCGATTTTCTTGTAAATTGTATTTCAGTTGCGTGAGCACTGTACCGCATAAGCCGAAAAACATCAATTTTACTGATTTGATTTAAAGTCAAACTTTCATATAATATCAGGATTAACAAATAAATATAACCGAAAAAATTGCACTTTCTAAGATTTAGACTTAAAGCCGATTTTCTTGTAAATTGTATGTCAGTTGCGTGAGCACTATACCGCATAAGTCGAAAAACATCAATTTTACTGATTTGCGCGAAAGTAAAATTATATTGCTATTGCAGAATTGACAAATTAATATAACCGAAAAAATTACACTTTCTTAGTTTAAGACTTAAAGCCGATTTTCTTGTAAATTGTATGTCAGTTTCGTGAGCACTGTACCGCATAAGCCGAAAAACATCAATTTTACTGATTTGCGCGAAAGTAAAATTATATTGCTATTGCAGAATTGACAAATTAATATAACCGAAAAAATTGCACTTTCTTAGCTTTAGACTTAAAGTCGATTTTCTTGTAAATTGTATTTCAGTTGCGTGAGCACTGTACCGCATAAGCCGAAAAACATCAATTTTACTGATTTGCGCGAAAGTCAAATTATATTGTTATTGCATGATTAACAAATTAATATTACCGAAAAAGTTGCACTTTCTTAGGTTTAGACTTAAAGCCGATTTTCTTGTAAATTGTATGTCAGTTGCGTGAGCACTGTACCGCATAAGCCGTAAAACATCAATTTTACTGATTTGCGCGAAAGTCAAATTATATTGTTATTGCATGATTAACAAATTAATATTACCGAAAAAGTTGCACTTTCTTAGATTTAGGCTTAAAGTCGATTTTCTTGTAACTTGTATGTTAATTCCATGAGCACTGTACCGCTTAAGCCGAAAAACATCAATTTTACTGATTTGCGCTAGAGTCAAACTTTCATTTTATTTCAGGATTAACAATTGTATTTTAATTACGTGATCGCTGTACCGCTTAAGCCGAAATGTTTTTTCAGGATTAACAAATTAATATAACCGAAAAAATTGCACTTTCTTAGGTTTAAAATTCAAGTCCATTTTCTTGTAAATTGTATGTCAGTTGCGTGAGCACTGTACTGCTTAAGCCGGAAAACATCAATTTTACTGATTTGAGCGAAAGTCAAATTATATTGTTATTGCAGAATTGACATATTCATATAACCGAAAAAATTGCACTAGATCCTAGATTTAGACTTAAAGTCGATTTTCTTGTAAATTGTATGTCAGTTGCGTGAGCACTGTACTGCTTAAGCCGAAAAACATCAATTTTACTGATTTGCGCGAAAGTAAAATTATATTGCTATTGCAGAATTGACAAATTAACATAACCGAAAAAATTGCGCTTTCTTAGCTTTAGACTTAAAGCCGATTTTCTTGTAAATTGTATGTCAGTTGCGTGAGCACTGTACCGCATAAGCCGAAAAACATCAATTTTACTGATTTGCGCGAAAGTAAAATTATAATGTTATTGCAGGATTAACAAATTAATATTACCGAAAAAATTGCACTTTCTTAGCTTTAGACTTAAAGTCGATTTTCTTGTAAATTGTATTTCAGTTGCGTGAGCACTGTACCGCATAAGCCGAAAAACATCAATTTTACGGATTTGCGCGAAAGTCAAATTATGTTGTTATTGCATGATTAACAAATTAATATTACCGAAAAAGTTGCACTTTCTTAGGTTTAGACTCAAAGTCGATTTTCTTGTAAATTGTATGTTAATCACTTGAGCACTGTACCGCATAAGCCGAAAAACATCAATTTTACTGATTTGCGCGAAAGTAAAATTATAATGTTATTGCAGGATTAACAAATTAATATAACCGAAAAAATTGCACTTTCTTTGTTTTAGACTTAAAGCCGATTTTCTTGTAAATTGTATGTCTGTTGCATGAGCACTGTACCGCATAAGTCGAAAAACATCAATTTTACTGATTTGCGCGAAAGTAAAATTATATTGCTATTGCAGAATTGACAAATTAATATAACCGAAAAAATTACACTTTCTTAGTTTAAGACTTAAAGCCGATTTTCTTGTAAATTGTATGTCAGTTGCGTGAGCACTGTACCGCATAAGCCGAAAAACATCAATTTTACTTGTTTGCGCGAAAGTAAAATTATATAGCTATTGCAGAATTGACAAATTAATATAACCGAAAAAATTGCACTTTCTTAAGTTTAGACTTAAAGCCGATTTTATTGTAAATTGTATGTCAGTTGCATGAGCACTGTACCGCATAAGCCGAAAAACATCAATTTTACTGATTTGCGCGAAAGTAAAATTATAATGTTATTGCAGGATTAACAAATTAATATAACCGAAAAAATTGCACTTTCTTTGTTTTAGACTTAAAGCCGATTTTCTTGTAAATTGTATGTCAGTTGCATGAGCACTGTACCGCATAAGTCGAAAAACATCAATTTTACTGATTTGCGCGAAAGTAAAATTATATTGCTATTGCAGAATTGACAAATTAATATAACCGAAAAAATTGCACTTTCTTAGCTTTAGACTTAAAGTCGATTTTCTTGTAAAGTGTATTTCAGTTGCGTGAGCACTGTACCGCATAAGCCGAAAAACATCAATTTTACTTGTTTGCGCGAAAGTAAAATTATATAGCTATTGCAGAATTGACAAATTAATATAACCGAAAAAATTGCACTTTCTTAAGTTTAGACTTAAAGCCGATTTTCTTGTAAATTGTATGTCAGTTGCATGAGCACTGTACCGCATAAGCCGAAAAACATCAATTTTACTGATTTGCGCGAAAGTAAAATTATAATGTTATTGCAGGATTAACAAATTAATATAACCGAAAAAATTGCACTTTCTTTGTTTTAGACTTAAAGCCGATTTTCTTGTAAATTGTATGTCAGTTGCATGAGCACTGTACCGCATAAGCCGAAAACATCAATTTTACTGATTTGCGCGAAAGTCAAATTATATTGCTATTGCAGAATTGACAAATTAATATAACCGAAAAAATTGCACTTTCTTTGTTTTAGACTTAAAGCCGATTTTCTTGTAAATTGTATGTCAGTTGCATGAGCACTGTACCGCATAAGCCGAAAACATCAATTTTACTGATTTGCGCGAAAGTAAAATTATATTGCTATTGCAGAATTGACAAATTAATATAACCGAAAAAATTGCACTTTCTTTGTTTTAGACTTAAAGCCGATTTTCTTGTAAATTGTATGTCAGTTGCATGAGCACTGTACCGCATAAGCCGAAAACATCAATTTTACTGATTTGCGCGAAAGTCAAATTATATTGTTATTGCATGATTAACAAATTAATATTACCGAAAAAGTTGCACTTTCTTAGGTTTAGACTCAAAGTCGATTTTCTTGTAAATTGTATGTCAGTTGCATGAGCACTGTACCGCATAAGCCGAAAAACATCAATTTTACTGATTTGCGCGAAAGTAAAATTATAATGTTATTGCAGGATTAACAAATTAATATAACCGAAAAAATTGCACTTTCTTTGTTTTAGACTTAAAGCCGATTTTCTTGTAAATTGTATGTCAGTTGCATGAGCACTGTACCGCATAAGCCGAAAACATCAATTTTACTGATTTGCGCGAAAGTAAAATTATATTGCTATTGCAGAATTGACAAATTAATATAACCGAAAAAATTGCACTTTCTTAGCTTTAGACTTAAAGTCGATTTTCTTGTAAAGTGTATTTCAGTTGCGTGAGCACTGTACCGCATAAGCCGAAAACATCAATTTTACTGATTTGCGCGAAAGTCAAATTATATTGTTATTGCATGATTAACAAATTAATATTACCGAAAAAGTTGCACTTTCTTAGGTTTAGACTCAAAGTCGATTTTCTTGTAAATTGTATGTCAGTTGCATGAGCACTGTACCGCATAAGCCGAAAAACATCAATTTTACTGATTTGCGCGAAAGTAAAATTATAATGTTATTGCAGGATTAACAAATTAATATAACCGAAAAAATTGCACTTTCTTTGTTTTAGACTTAAAGCCGATTTTCTTGTAAATTGTATGTCAGTTGCATGAGCACTGTACCGCATAAGCCGAAAACATCAATTTTACTGATTTGCGCGAAAGTAAAATTATATTGCTATTGCAGAATTGACAAATTAACATAACCGAAAAAATTGCACTTTCTTAGCTTTAGACTTAAAGTCGATTTTCTTGTAAATTGTATTTCAGTTGCGTGAGCACTGTACCGCATAAGCCGAAAAACATCAATTTTACTGATTTGCGCGAAAGTCAAATTATATTGTTATTGCATGATTAACAAATTAATATTACCGAAAAAGTTGCACTTTCTTAGGTTTAGACTTAAAGCCGATTTTCTTGTAAATTGTATGTCAGTTGCGTGAGCACTGTACCGCATAAGCCGTAAAACATCAATTTTACTGATTTGCGCGAAAGTCAAATTATATTGTTATTGCATGATTAACAAATTAATATTACCGAAAAAGTTGCACTTTCTTAGATTTAGGCTTAAAGTCGATTTTCTTGTAACTTGTATGTTAATTCCATGAGCACTGTACCGCTTAAGCCGAAAAACATCAATTTTACTGATTTGCGCTAGAGTCAAACTTTCATTTTATTTCAGGATTAACAATTGTATGTTAATTACGTGATCGCTGTACCGCTTAAGCCGAAATGTTTTTTCAGGATTAACAAATTAATATAACCGAAAAAATTGCACTTTCTTAGGTTTAAAATTCAAGTCCATTTTCTTGTAAATTGTATGTCAGTTGCGTGAGCACTGTACTGCTTAAGCCGGAAAACATCAATTTTACTGATTTGAGCGAAAGTCAAATTATATTGTTATTGCAGAATTGACATATTCATATAACCGAAAAAATTGCACTAGATCCTAGATTTAGACTTAAAGTCGATTTTCTTGTAAATTGTATGTCAGTTGCGTGAGCACTGTACTGCTTAAGCCGAAAAACATCAATTTTACTGATTTGCGCGAAAGTAAAATTATATTGCTATTGCAGAATTGACAAATTAACATAACCGAAAAAATTGCGCTTTCTTAGCTTTAGACTTAAAGCCGATTTTCTTGTAAATTGTATGTCAGTTGCGTGAGCACTGTACCGCATAAGCCGAAAAACATCAATTTTACTGATTTGCGCGAAAGTAAAATTATAATGTTATTGCAGGATTAACAAATTAATATTACCGAAAAAATTGCACTTTCTTAGCTTTAGACTTAAAGTCGATTTTCTTGTAAATTGTATTTCAGTTGCGTGAGCACTGTACCGCATAAGCCGAAAAACATCAATTTTACGGATTTGCGCGAAAGTCAAATTATGTTGTTATTGCATGATTAACAAATTAATATTACCGAAAAAGTTGCACTTTCTTAGGTTTAGACTCAAAGTCGATTTTCTTGTAAATTGTATGTTAATCACTTGAGCACTGTACCGCATAAGCCGAAAAACATCAATTTTACTGATTTGCGCGAAAGTAAAATTATAATGTTATTGCAGGATTAACAAATTAATATAACCGAAAAAATTGCACTTTCTTTGTTTTAGACTTAAAGCCGATTTTCTTGTAAATTGTATGTCTGTTGCATGAGCACTGTACCGCATAAGTCGAAAAACATCAATTTTACTGATTTGCGCGAAAGTAAAATTATATTGCTATTGCAGAATTGACAAATTAATATAACCGAAAAAATTACACTTTCTTAGTTTAAGACTTAAAGCCGATTTTCTTGTAAATTGTATGTCAGTTGCGTGAGCACTGTACCGCATAAGCCGAAAAACATCAATTTTACTTGTTTGCGCGAAAGTAAAATTATATAGCTATTGCAGAATTGACAAATTAATATAACCGAAAAAATTGCACTTTCTTAAGTTTAGACTTAAAGCCGATTTTATTGTAAATTGTATGTCAGTTGCATGAGCACTGTACCGCATAAGCCGAAAAACATCAATTTTACTGATTTGCGCGAAAGTAAAATTATAATGTTATTGCAGGATTAACAAATTAATATAACCGAAAAAATTGCACTTTCTTTGTTTTAGACTTAAAGCCGATTTTCTTGTAAATTGTATGTCAGTTGCATGAGCACTGTACCGCATAAGTCGAAAAACATCAATTTTACTGATTTGCGCGAAAGTAAAATTATATTGCTATTGCAGAATTGACAAATTAATATAACCGAAAAAATTGCACTTTCTTAGCTTTAGACTTAAAGTCGATTTTCTTGTAAAGTGTATTTCAGTTGCGTGAGCACTGTACCGCATAAGCCGAAAAACATCAATTTTACTTGTTTGCGCGAAAGTAAAATTATATAGCTATTGCAGAATTGACAAATTAATATAACCGAAAAAATTGCACTTTCTTAAGTTTAGACTTAAAGCCGATTTTCTTGTAAATTGTATGTCAGTTGCATGAGCACTGTACCGCATAAGCCGAAAAACATCAATTTTACTGATTTGCGCGAAAGTAAAATTATAATGTTATTGCAGGATTAACAAATTAATATAACCGAAAAAATTGCACTTTCTTTGTTTTAGACTTAAAGCCGATTTTCTTGTAAATTGTATGTCAGTTGCATGAGCACTGTACCGCATAAGCCGAAAACATCAATTTTACTGATTTGCGCGAAAGTCAAATTATATTGTTATTGCATGATTAACAAATTAATATTACCGAAAAAGTTGCACTTTCTTAGGTTTAGACTCAAAGTCGATTTTCTTGTAAATTGTATGTCAGTTGCGTGAGCACTGTACCGCATAAGCCGAAAAACATCAATTTTACTGATTTGCGCGAAAGTAAAATTATAATGTTATTGCAGGATTAACAAATTAATATAACCGAAAAAATTGCACTTTCTTTGTTTTAGACTTAAAGCCGATTTTCTTGTAAATTGTATGTCAGTTGCATGAGCACTGTACCGCATAAGCCGAAAACATCAATTTTACTGATTTGCGCGAAAGTAAAATTATATTGCTATTGCAGAATTGACAAATTAATATAACCGAAAAAATTGCACTTTCTTAGCTTTAGACTTAAAGTCGATTTTCTTGTAAAGTGTATTTCAGTTGCGTGAGCACTGTACCGCATAAGCCGAAAACATCAATTTTACTGATTTGCGCGAAAGTCAAATTATATTGTTATTGCATGATTAACAAATTAATATTACCGAAAAAATTGCACTTTCTTTGTTTTAGACTTAAAGCCGATTTTCTTGTAAATTGTATGTCAGTTGCATGAGCACTGTACCGCATAAGCCGAAAACATCAATTTTACTGATTTGCGCGAAAGTAAAATTATATTGCTATTGCAGAATTGACAAATTAATATAACCGAAAAAATTGCACTTTCTTTGTTTTAGACTTAAAGCCGATTTTCTTGTAAATTGTATGTCAGTTGCATGAGCACTGTACCGCATAAGCCGAAAACATCAATTTTACTGATTTGCGCGAAAGTCAAATTATATTGTTATTGCATGATTAACAAATTAATATTACCGAAAAAGTTGCACTTTCTTAGGTTTAGACTCAAAGTCGATTTTCTTGTAAATTGTATGTCAGTTGCATGAGCACTGTACCGCATAAGCCGAAAAACATCAATTTTACTGATTTGCGCGAAAGTAAAATTATAATGTTATTGCAGGATTAACAAATTAATATAACCGAAAAAATTGCACTTTCTTTGTTTTAGACTTAAAGCCGATTTTCTTGTAAATTGTATGTCAGTTGCATGAGCACTGTACCGCATAAGCCGAAAACATCAATTTTACTGATTTGCGCGAAAGTAAAATTATATTGCTATTGCAGAATTGACAAATTAATATAACCGAAAAAATTGCACTTTCTTAGCTTTAGACTTAAAGTCGATTTTCTTGTAAAGTGTATTTCAGTTGCGTGAGCACTGTACCGCATAAGCCGAAAAACATCAATTTTACTTGTTTGCGCGAAAGTAAAATTATATAGCTATTGCAGAATTGACAAATTAATATAACCGAAAAAATTGCACTTTCTTAAGTTTAGACTTAAAGCCGATTTTCTTGTAAATTGTATGTCAGTTGCATGAGCACTGTACCGCATAAGCCGAAAAACATCAATTTTACTGATTTGCGCGAAAGTAAAATTATGTTGTTATTGCATGATTAACAAATTAATATTACCGAAAAAGTTGCACTTTCTTAGGTTTAGACTCAAAGTCGATTTTCTTGTAAATTGTATGTTAATCACTTGAGCACTGTACCGCATAAGCCGAAAACATCAATTTTACTGATTCGCGCGAAAGTCAAATTATATTGTTATTGCATGATTAACAAATTAATATTACCGAAAAAGTTGCACTTTCTTAGGTTTAGACTCAAAGTCGATTTTCTTGTAAATTGTATGTCAGTTGCGTGAGCACTGTACCGCATAAGCCGAAAAACATCAATTTTACTGATTTGCGCGAAAGTAAAATTATAATGTTATTGCAGGATTAACAAATTAATATAACCGAAAAAATTGCACTTTCTTTGTTTTAGACTTAAAGCCGATTTTCTTGTAAATTGTATGTCAGTTGCATGAGCACTGTACCGCATAAGCCGAAAAACATCAATTTTACTGATTTGCGCGAAAGTAAAATTATAATGTTATTGCAGGATTAACAAATTAATATTACCGAAAAAATTGCACTTTCTTAACTTTAGACTTAAAGTCGATTTTCTTGTAAATTGTATTTCAGTTGCGTGAGCACTGTACCGCATAAGCCGAAAAACATCAATTTTACTGATTTGCGCGAAAGTCAAATTATGTTGTTATTGCATGATTAACAAATTAATATTACCGAAAAAGTTGCACTTTCTTAGGTTTAGACTCAAAGTCGATTTTCTTGTAAATTGTATGTTAATCACTTGAGCACTGTACCGCATAAGCCGAAAATTATCAATTTTACTGATTTGCGCGAAAGTAAAATTATAATGTTATTGCAGGATTAACAAATTAATATAACCGAAAAAATTGCACTTTCTGTGTTTTAGACTTAAAGCCGATTTTCTTGTAAATTGTATGTCAGTTGCATGAGCACTGTACCGCATAAGTCGAAAAACATCAATTTTACTGATTTGCGCGAAAGTAAAATTATATTGCTATTGCAGAATTGACAAATTAATATAACCGAAAAAATTACACTTTCTTTGTTTTAGACTTAAAGCCGATTTTCTTGTAAATTGTATGTCAGTTGCATGAGCACTGTACCGCATAAGCCGAAAAACATCAATTTTACTGATTTGCGCGAAAGTAAAATTATAATGTTATTGCAGGATTAACAAATTAATATAACCGAAAAAATTGCACTTTCTTTGTTTTAGACTTAAAGCCGATTTTCTTGTAAATTGTATGTCAGTTGCATGAGCACTGTACCGCATAAGTCGAAAAACATCAATTTTACTGATTTGCGCGAAAGTAAAATTATATTGCTATTGCAGAATTGACAAATTAATATAACCGAAAAAATTGCACTTTCTTAGCTTTAGACTTAAAGTCGATTTTCTTGTAAAGTGTATTTCAGTTGCGTGAGCACTGTACCGCATAAGCCGAAAAACATCAATTTTACTTGTTTGCGCGAAAGTAAAATTATATAGCTATTGCAGAATTGACAAATTAATATAACCGAAAGAATTGCACTTTCTTAAGTTTAGACTTAAAGCCGATTTTCTTGTAAATTGTATGTCAGTTGCATGAGCACTGTACCGCATAAGCCGAAAAACATCAATTTTACTGATTTGCGCGAAAGTAAAATTATAATGTTATTGCAGGATTAACAAATTAATATAACCGAAAAAATTGCACTTTCTTTGTTTTAGACTTAAAGCCGATTTTCTTGTAAATTGTATGTCAGTTGCATGAGCACTGTACCGCATAAGCCGAAAAACATCAATTTTACTGATTTGCGCGAAAGTCAAATTATGTTGTTATTGCATGATTAACAAATTAATATTACCGAAAAAGTTGCACTTTCTTAGGTTTAGACTCAAAGTCGATTTTCTTGTAAATTGTATGTTAATCACTTGAGCACTGTACCGCATAAGCCGAAAACATCAATTTTACTGATTTGCGCGAAAGTCAAATTATATTGTTATTGCATGATTAACAAATTAATATTACCGAAAAAGTTGCACTTTCTTAGGTTTAGACTCAAAGTCGATTTTCTTGTAAATTGTATGTTAATCACTTGAGCACTGTACCGCATAAGCCGAAAAACATCAATTTTACTGATTTGCGCGAAAGTAAAATTATAATGTTATTGCAGGATTAACAAATTAATATAACCGAAAAAATTGCACTTTCTTTGTTTTAGACTTAAAGCCGATTTTCTTGTAAATTGTATGTCAGTTGCATGAGCACTGTACCGCATAAGCCGAAAAACATCAATTTTACTGATTTGCGCGAAAGTAAAATTATAATGTTATTGCAGGATTAACAAATTAATATTACCGAAAAAATTGCACTTTCTTAACTTTAGACTTAAAGTCGATTTTCTTGTAAATTGTATTTCAGTTGCGTGAGCACTGTACCGCATAAGCCGAAAAACATCAATTTTACTGATTTGCGCGAAAGTCAAATTATGTTGTTATTGCATGATTAACAAATTAATATTACCGAAAAAGTTGCACTTTCTTAGGTTTAGACTCAAAGTCGATTTTCTTGTAAATTGTATGTTAATCACTTGAGCACTGTACCGCATAAGCCGAAAATTATCAATTTTACTGATTTGCGCGAAAGTAAAATTATAATGTTATTGCAGGATTAACAAATTAATATAACCGAAAAAATTGCACTTTCTGTGTTTTAGACTTAAAGCCGATTTTCTTGTAAATTGTATGTCAGTTGCATGAGCACTGTACCGCATAAGTCGAAAAACATCAATTTTACTGATTTGCGCGAAAGTAAAATTATATTGCTATTGCAGAATTGACAAATTAATATAACCGAAAAAATTACACTTTCTTAGTTTAAGACTTAAAACCGATTTTCTTGTAAATTGTATGTCAGTTGCGTGAGCACTGTACCGCATAAGCCGAAAAACATCAATTTTACTTGTTTGCGCGAAAGTACAATTATATAGCTATTGCAGAATTGACGAATTAATATAACCGAAAAAATTGCACTTTCTTAAGTTTAGACTTAAAGCCGATTTTCTTGTAAATTGTATGTCAGTTGCATGAGCACTGTACCGCATAAGCCGAAAAACATCAATTTTACTGATTTGCGCGAAAGTAAAATTATAATGTTATTGCAGGATTAACAAATTAATATAACCGAAAAAATTGCACTTTCTTTGTTTTAGACTTAAAGCCGATTTTCTTGTAAATTGTATGTCAGTTGCATGAGCACTGTACCGCATAAGCCGAAAAACATCAATTTTACTGATTTGCGCGAAAGTAAAATTATAATGTTATTGCAGGATTAACAAATTATTATTACCGAAAAAATTTCACTTTCTTAGCTTTAGACTTAAAGACGATTTTCTTGTAAAGTGTATTTCAGTTGCGTGAGCACTGTACCGCATAAGCCGAAAAACATCAATTTTACTGATTTGCGCGAAAGTCAAATTATGTTGTTATTGCATGATTAACAAATTAATATTACCGAAAAAGTTGCACTTTCTTAGGTTTAGACTCAAAGTCGATTTTCTTGTAAATTGTATGTTAATCACTTGAGCACTGTACCGCATAAGCCGAAAACATCAATTTTACTGATTTGCGCGGAAGTCAAATTATATTGTCATTGCATGATTAACAAATTAATATTACCGAAAAAGTTGCACTTTCTTAGGTTTAGACTCAAAGTCGATTTTCTTGTAAATTGTATGTTAATCACTTGAGCACTGTACCGCATAAGCCGAAAAACATCAATTTTACTGATTTGCGCGAAAGTAAAATTATAATGTTATTGCAGGATTAACAAATTAATATAACCGAAAAAATTGCACTTTCTTTGTATTAGACTTAAAGCCGATTTTCTTGTAAATTGTATGTCAGTTGCATGAGCACTGTACCGCATAAGCCGAAAAACATCAATTTTACTGATTTGCGCGAAAGTCAAATTATGTTGTTATTGCATGATTAACAAATTAATATTACCGAAAAAGTTGCACTTTCTTAGGTTTAGACTCAAAGTCGATTTTCTTGTAAATTGTATGTTAATCACTTGAGCACTGTACCGCATAAGCCGAAAATTATCAATTTTACTGATTTGCGCGAAAGTAAAATTATAATGTTATTGCAGGATTAACAAATTAATATAACCGAAAAAATTGCACTTTCTGTGTTTTAGACTTAAAGCCGATTTTCTTGTAAATTGTATGTCAGTTGCATGAGCACTGTACCGCATAAGTCGAAAAACATCAATTTTACTGATTTGCGCGAAAGTAAAATTATATTGCTATTGCAGAATTGACAAATTAATATAACCGAAAAAATTACACTTTCTTAGTTTAAGACTTAAAACCGATTTTCTTGTAAATTGTATGTCAGTTGCGTGAGCACTGTACCGCATAAGCCGAAAAACATCAATTTTACTTGTTTGCGCGAAAGTACAATTATATAGCTATTGCAGAATTGACAAATTAATATAACCGAAAAAATTGCACTTTCTTTGTTTTAGACTTAAAGCCGATTTTCTTGTAAATTGTATGTCTGTTGCATGAGCACTGTACCGCATAAGTCGAAAAACATCAATTTTACTGATTTGCGCGAAAGTAAAATTATATTGCTATTGCAGAATTGACAAATTAATATAACCGAAAAAATTACACTTTCTTAGTTTAAGACTTAAAGCCGATTTTCTTGTAAATTGTATGTCAGTTGCGTGAGCACTGTACCGCATAAGCCGAAAAACATCAATTTTACTTGTTTGCGCGAAAGTAAAATTATATAGCTATTGCAGAATTGACAAATTAATATAACCGAAAAAATTGCACTTTCTTAAGTTTAGACTTAAAGCCGATTTTATTGTAAATTGTATGTCAGTTGCATGAGCACTGTACCGCATAAGCCGAAAAACATCAATTTTACTGATTTGCGCGAAAGTAAAATTATAATGTTATTGCAGGATTAACAAATTAATATAACCGAAAAAATTGCACTTTCTTTGTTTTAGACTTAAAGCCGATTTTCTTGTAAATTGTATGTCAGTTGCATGAGCACTGTACCGCATAAGTCGAAAAACATCAATTTTACTGATTTGCGCGAAAGTAAAATTATATTGCTATTGCAGAATTGACAAATTAATATAACCGAAAAAATTGCACTTTCTTAGCTTTAGACTTAAAGTCGATTTTCTTGTAAAGTGTATTTCAGTTGCGTGAGCACTGTACCGCATAAGCCGAAAAACATCAATTTTACTTGTTTGCGCGAAAGTAAAATTATATAGCTATTGCAGAATTGACAAATTAATATAACCGAAAAAATTGCACTTTCTTAAGTTTAGACTTAAAGCCGATTTTCTTGTAAATTGTATGTCAGTTGCATGAGCACTGTACCGCATAAGCCGAAAAACATCAATTTTACTGATTTGCGCGAAAGTAAAATTATAATGTTATTGCAGGATTAACAAATTAATATAACCGAAAAAATTGCACTTTCTTTGTTTTAGACTTAAAGCCGATTTTCTTGTAAATTGTATGTCAGTTGCATGAGCACTGTACCGCATAAGCCGAAAAACATCAATTTTACTGATTTGCGCGAAAGTCAAATTATGTTGTTATTGCATGATTAACAAATTAATATTACCGAAAAAGTTGCACTTTCTTAGGATTAGACTCAAAGTCGATTTTCTTGTAAATTGTATGTTAATCACTTGAGCACTGTACCGCATAAGCCGAAAACATCAATTTTACTGATTTGCGCGAAAGTCAAATTATATTGTTATTGCATGATTAACAAATTAATATTACCGAAAAAGTTGCACTTTCTTAGGTTTAGACTCAAAGTCGATTTTCTTGTAAATTGTATGTTAATCACTTGAGCACTGTACCGCATAAGCCGAAAAACATCAATTTTACTGATTTGCGCGAAAGTAAAATTATAATGTTATTGCAGGATTAACAAATTAATATAACCGAAAAAATTGCACTTTCTTTGTTTTAGACTTAAAGCCGATTTTCTTGTAAATTGTATGTCAGTTGCATGAGCACTGTACCGCATAAGCCGAAAAACATCAATTTTACTGATTTGCGCGAAAGTAAAATTATAATGTTATTGCAGGATTAACAAATTAATATTACCGAAAAAATTGCACTTTCTTAACTTTAGACTTAAAGTCGATTTTCTTGTAAATTGTATTTCAGTTGCGTGAGCACTGTACCGCATAAGCCGAAAAACATAAATTTTACTGATTTGCGCGAAAGTCAAATTATGTTGTTATTGCATGATTAACAAATTAATATTACCGAAAAAGTTGCACTTTCTTAGGTTTAGACTCAAAGTCGATTTTCTTGTAAATTGTATGTTAATCACTTGAGCACTGTACCGCATAAGCCGAAAATTATCAATTTTACTGATTTGCGCGAAAGTAAAATTATAATGTTATTGCAGGATTAACAAATTAATATAACCGAAAAAATTGCACTTTCTGTGTTTTAGACTTAAAGCCGATTTTCTTGTAAATTGTATGTCAGTTGCATGAGCACTGTACCGCATAAGTCGAAAAACATCAATTTTACTGATTTGCGCGAAAGTAAAATTATATTGCTATTGCAGAATTGACAAATTAATATAACCGAAAAAATTACACTTTCTTAGTTTAAGACTTAAAACCGATTTTCTTGTAAATTGTATGTCAGTTGCGTGAGCACTGTACCGCATAAGCCGAAAAACATCAATTTTACTTGTTTGCGCGAAAGTACAATTATATAGCTATTGCAGAATTGACAAATTAATATAACCGAAAAAATTGCACTTTCTTAAGTTTAGACTTAAAGCCGATTTTCTTGTAAATTGTATGTCAGTTGCATGAGCACTGTACCGCATAAGCCGAAAAACATCAATTTTACTGATTTGCGCGAAAGTAAAATTATAATGTTATTGCAGGATTAACAAATTAATATAACCGAAAAAATTGCACTTTCTTTGTTTTAGACTTAAAGCCGATTTTCTTGTAAATTGTATGTCAGTTGCATGAGCACTGTACCGCATAAGCCGAAAAACATCAATTTTACTGATTTGCGCGAAAGTAAAATTATAATGTTATTGCAGGATTAACAAATTATTATTACCGAAAAAATTTCACTTTCTTAGCTTTAGACTTAAAGACGATTTTCTTGTAAAGTGTATTTCAGTTGCGTGAGCACTGTACCGCATAAGCCGAAAAACATCAATTTTACTGATTTGCGCGAAAGTCAAATTATGTTGTTATTGCATGATTAACAAATTAATATTACCGAAAAAGTTGCACTTTCTTAGGTTTAGACTCAAAGTCGATTTTCTTGTAAATTGTATGTTAATCACTTGAGCACTGTACCGCATAAGCCGAAAACATCAATTTTACTGATTTGCGCGAAAGTCAAATTATATTGTTATTGCATGATTAACAAATTAATATTACCGAAAAAGTTGCACTTTCTTAGGTTTAGACTCAAAGTCGATTTTCTTGTAAATTGTATGTTAATCACTTGAGCACTGTACCGCATAAGCCGAAAAACATCAATTTTACTGATTTGCGCGAAAGTAAAATTATAATGTTATTGCAGGATTAACAAATTAATATAACCGAAAAAATTGCACTTTCTTTGTATTAGACTTAAAGCCGATTTTCTTGTAAATTGTATGTCAGTTGCATGAGCACTGTACCGCATAAGCCGAAAAACATCAATTTTACTGATTTGCGCGAAAGTAAAATTATAATGTTATTGCAGGATTAACAAATTAATATTACCGAAAAAATTGCACTTTCTTAGCTTTAGACTTAAAGTCGATTTTCTTGTAAATTGTATTTCAGTTGCGTGAGCACTGTACCGCATAAGCCGAAAAACATCAATTTTACTGATTTGCGCGAAAGTCAAACTATGTTGTTATTGCATGATTAACAAATTAATATTACCGAAAAAGTTGCACTTTCTTAGGTTTAGACTCAAAATCGATTTTCTTGTAAATTGTATGTTAATCACTTAAGCACTGTACCGCATAAGCCGAAAAACATCAATTTTACTGATTTGCGCGAAAGTCAAATTATATTGTTATTGCATGATTAACAAATTAATATTACCGAAAAAGTTGCACTTTCTTAGGTTTAGACTTAAAGCCGATTTTCTTGTAAATTGTCTGTCAGTTGCGTGAGCACTGTACCGCATAAGCCGAAAAACATCAATTTTACTGATTTGCGCGAAAGTAAAATTATAATGTTATTGCAGAATTGACATATTCATATAACCGAAAAAATTGCGCTTTCTTAGTTTTAGACTTAAAGTCGATTTTCTTGTAAATTGTATGTCAATTTCGTGAGCACTGTACCGCATAAGCCAAAAACATGAATTTTACTGATTTTAGCGTAAGTCAAATTATATTGTTGTTGCAGAATTGACATATTCTTATAACCGAAAAAATTGCACTTTCTTAGATTTAGACTTAAAGTCGATTTTCTTGTAACTTGTATGTTAATTCCATGAGCACTGTACCGCTTAAGCCGAAAAACATCAATTTTACTGATTTGCGCTAGAGTCAAACTTTCATTTTATTTCAGGATTAACAATTGTATGTTAATTACGTGATCGCTGTACCGCTTAAGCCGAAATGTTTTTTTAGGATTAACAAATTAATATAACCGAAAAAATTGCACTTTCTTAGGTTTAAAATTCAAGTCCATTTTCTTGTAAATTGTATGTCAGTTGCGTGAGCACTGTACTGCTTAAGCCGGAAAACATCAATTTTACTGATTTGAGCGAAAGTCAAATTATATTGTTATTGCAGAACTGACATATTCATATAACCGAAAAAATTGCACTAGATCCTAGATTTAGACTTAAAGTCGATTTTCTTGTAAATTGTATGTCAGTTGCGTGAGCACTGTACTGCTTAAGCCGAAAAACATCAATTTTACTGATTTGCGCGAAAGTAAAATTATATTGCTATTGCAGAATTGACAAATTAATATAACCGAAAAAATTGCGCTTTCTTAGCTTTAGACTTAAAGCCGATTTTCTTGTAAATTGTATGTCAGTTGCGTGAGCACTGTACCGCATAAGCCGAAAAACATCAATTTTACTGATTTGCGCGAAAGTAAAATTATAATGTTATTGCAGGATTAACAAATTAATATTACCGAAAAAATTGCACTTTCTTAGCTTTAGACTTAAAGTCGATTTTCTTGTAAATTGTATTTCAGTTGCGTGAGCACTGTACCGCATAAGCCGAAAAACATCAATTTTACTGATTTGCGCGAAAGTCAAACTATGTTGTTATTGCATGATTAACAAATTAATATTACCGAAAAAGTTGCACTTTCTTAGGTTTAGACTCAAAATCGATTTTCTTGTAAATTGTATGTTAATCACTTAAGCACTGTACCGCATAAGCCGAAAAACATCAATTTTACTGATTTGCGCGAAAGTCAAATTATATTGTTATTGCATGATTAACAAATTAATATTACCGAAAAAGTTGCACTTTCTTAGGTTTAGACTCAAAGTCGATTTTCTTGTAAATTGTATGTTAATCACTTGAGCACTGTACCGCATAAGCCGAAAAACATCAATTTTACTGATTTGCGCGAAAGTAAAATTATAATGTTATTGCAGGATTAACAAATTAATATAACCGAAAAAATTGCACTTTCTTTGTATTAGACTTAAAGCCGATTTTCTTGTAAATTGTATGTCAGTTGCATGAGCACTGTACCGCATAAGCCGAAAAACATCAATTTTACTGATTTGCGCGAAAGTAAAATTATAATGTTATTGCAGGATTAACAAATTAATATTACCGAAAAAATTGCACTTTCTTAGCTTTAGACTTAAAGTCGATTTTCTTGTAAATTGTATTTCAGTTGCGTGAGCACTGTACCGCATAAGCCGAAAAACATCAATTTTACTGATTTGCGCGAAAGTCAAACTATGTTGTTATTGCATGATTAACAAATTAATATTACCGAAAAAGTTGCACTTTCTTAGGTTTAGACTCAAAATCGATTTTCTTGTAAATTGTATGTTAATCACTTAAGCACTGTACCGCATAAGCCGAAAAACATCAATTTTACTGATTTGCGCGAAAGTCAAATTATATTGTTATTGCATGATTAACAAATTAATATTACCGAAAAAGTTGCACTTTCTTAGGTTTAGACTTAAAGCCGATTTTCTTGTAAATTGTCTGTCAGTTGCGTGAGCACTGTACCGCATAAGCCGAAAAACATCAATTTTACTGATTTGCGCGAAAGTAAAATTATAATGTTATTGCAGAATTGACATATTCATATAACCGAAAAAATTGCGCTTTCTTAGTTTTAGACTTAAAGTCGATTTTCTTGTAAATTGTATGTCAATTGCGTGAGCACTGTACCGCATAAGCCAAAAACATGAATTTTACTGATTTTAGCGTAAGTCAAATTATATTGTTGTTGCAGAATTGACATATTCTTATAACCGAAAAAATTGCACTTTCTTAGATTTAGACTTAAAGTCGATTTTCTTGTAACTTGTATGTTAATTCCATGAGCACTGTACCGCTTAAGCCGAAAAACATCAATTTTACTGATTTGCGCTAGAGTCAAACTTTCATTTTATTTCAGGATTAACAATTGTATGTTAATTACGTGATCGCTGTACCGCTTAAGCCGAAATGTTTTTTTAGGATTAACAAATTAATATAACCGAAAAAATTGCACTTTCTTAGGTTTAAAATTCAAGTCCATTTTCTTGTAAATTGTATGTCAGTTGCGTGAGCACTGTACTGCTTAAGCCGGAAAACATCAATTTTACTGATTTGAGCGAAAGTCAAATTATATTGTTATTGCAGAACTGACATATTCATATAACCGAAAAAATTGCACTAGATCCTAGATTTAGACTTAAAGTCGATTTTCTTGTAAATTGTATGTCAGTTGCGTGAGCACTGTACTGCTTAAGCCGAAAAACATCAATTTTACTGATTTGCGCGAAAGTAAAATTATATTGCTATTGCAGAATTGACAAATTAATATAACCGAAAAAATTGCGCTTTCTTAGCTTTAGACTTAAAGCCGATTTTCTTGTAAATTGTATGTCAGTTGCGTGAGCACTGTACCGCATAAGCCGAAAAACATCAATTTTACTGATTTGCGCGAAAGTAAAATTATAATGTTATTGCAGGATTAACAAATTAATATTACCGAAAAAATTGCACTTTCTTAGCTTTAGACTTAAAGTCGATTTTCTTGTAAATTGTATTTCAGTTGCGTGAGCACTGTACCGCATAAGCCGAAAAACATCAATTTTACTGATTTGCGCGAAAGTCAAATTATGTTGTTATTGCATGATTAACAAATTAATATTACCGAAAAAGTTGCACTTTCTTAGGTTTAGACTCAAAGTCGATTTTCTTGTAAATTGTATGTTAATCACTTGAGCACTGTACCGCATAAGCCGAAAAACATCAATTTTACTGATTTGCGCGAAAGTAAAATTATAATTTTATTGCAGGATTAACAAATTAATATAACCGAAAAAATTGCACTTTCTTTGTTTTAGACTTAAAGCCGATTTTCTTGTAAATTGTATGTCAGTTGCATGAGCACTGTACCGCATAAGTCGAAAAACATCAATTTTACTGATTTGCGCGAAAGTAAAATTATATTGCAATTGCAGAATTGACAAATTAATATAACCGAAAAAATTACACTTTCTTAGTTTAAGAATTAAAGCCGATTTTATTGTAAATTGTATGTCAGTTGCGTGAGCACTGTACCGCATAAGCCGAAAAACATCAATTTTACTGATTTGCGCGAAAGTAAAATTATATAGCTATTGCAGAATTGACAAATTAATATAACCGAAAAAATTGCACTTTCTTAAGTTTAGACTTAAAGCCGATTTTCTTGTAAATTTTATGTCAGTTGCGTGAGCACTGTACCGCATAAGCCGAAAAACATCAATTTTACTGTTTTGCGCGAAAGTAAAATTATATAGCTATTGCAGAATTGACATATTAATATAACCGAAAAAATTGCACTTTCTTAAGTTTAGACTTAAAGCCGATTTTCTTGTAAATTTTATGTCAGTTGCGTGAGCACTGTACCGCATAAGCCGGAAAACATCAATTTTACTGATTTGCGCGAAAGTAAAATTATAATGTTATTGCAGGATTAACAAATTAATATAACCGAAAAATTGCACTTTCTTAGGTTTAGACTTAAAGTCGATTTGCTTCTAAATTGTATGTTAATTGCGTGAGCACTGTACCGCTTAAACCGAAAAACATGAATTTTACTGATTTGAGCGAAAGTAAAATTATATTGTTATTGCATGATTAACAAATTAATATTACCGAAAAAGTTGCACCTTCTTAGGTTTAGACTCAAAGTCGATTTTCTTGTAAATTGTATGTTAATCACTTGAGCACTGTACCGCATAAGCCGAAAAACATAATTTAACTGATTTGCGCGAAAGTAAAATTATAATGTTATTGCAGGATTAACAAATTAATATAACCGAAAAAAATGCACTTTCTTAGTTTTAGACTTAAATCCGATTTTCTTGTAAATTGTATGTCAGTTGCGTGAGCACTGTACCGCATAAGCCGAAAAACATCAATTTTACTGATTTGCGCAAAAGTAAAATTATAATGTTATTGCAGGATTAACAAATTAATATTACCGAAAAAATTACACTTTCTTAGTTTTAGACTTAAAGCCGATTTTCTTGTAAATTGTATGTCAGTTGCGTGAACACTGTACCGCATAAGCCGAAAAACATGAATTTTACTGATTTGCGCGAAAGTAAAATTATATTGCTATTGCAGAATTGACAAATTAATATAACCGAAAAATTGCACTTTCTTAGGTTTAGACTTAAAGTCGATTTGCTTCTAAATTGTATGTTAATTGCGTGAGCACTGTACCGCTTAAACCGAAAAACATGAATTTTACTGATTTGAGCGAAAGTAAAATTATATTGTTATTGCATGATTAACAAATTAATATTACCGAAAAAGTTGCACCTTCTTAGGTTTAGACTCAAAGTCGATTTTCTTGTAAATTGTATGTTAATCACTTGAGCACTGTACCGCATAAGCCGAAAAACATAATTTAACTGATTTGCGCGAAAGTAAAATTATAATGTTATTGCAGGATTAACAAATTAATATAACCGAAAAAAATGCACTTTCTTAGTTTTAGACTTAAATCCGATTTTCTTGTAAATTGTATGTCAGTTGCGTGAGCACTGTACCGCATAAGCCGAAAAACATCAATTTTACTGATTTGCGCAAAAGTAAAATTATAATGTTATTGCAGGATTAACAAATTAATATAACCGAAAAAATTGCACTTTCTTAGTTTTAGACTTAAATTCGAGTTTCTTGTAAATTGAATGTTAATTACTTGAGCGCTGTACCGCTTAGGCCGAAAAACATAAATTTTACTGATTTGCGCTAAAAGCAAACTTTCATTTTATTTCAGGATTAACAATTGTATGTTAATTACTTGATCGCTGTTCCGCTTAAGCCGAAATGTTATTTCAGAATTAACAAATTAATATAACGGAAAAAATTGCATTTTCTTAGGTTTAAAATTAAAGTCCATTTTCTTGTAAATTGTATGTCAACTGCGGTAGCACTGTACTGGTTAAGCCGCAAAACATCGATTTTACTGATTTGATTTAAAGTCAAACTTTCATATAATTTCAGGATTAACAAATTAATATAACCGAAAAAATTGCACTTTCTTAGATTTAGACTTAAAGCCGATTTTCTTGTAAATTGTATGTCAGTTGCGTGAGCTCTGTACTGCTTAAGCCGAAAACCATCAATTTTACTGATTTGAGCGAAAGTCAAATTATATTGTTATTGCATGATTAAAAGATGAAAAGTTGCATTTTCTTAGGTTTAGACTCAAAGTCGATTTTCTTGTAAATTGTTCGTTAAGCACTTGAGCACTGTACCGCATAAGCCGAAAAACATCAATTTTACTGATTTGCGCGAAAGTAAAATTATATTGCTATTGCAGAATTGACAAATTAATATAACCGAAAAAATTGCACTTTCTTAGCTTTAGACTTAAAGTCGATTTTCTTGCAAATTGTATTTCAGTTGCGCGAGCACTGTACCGCTTAAGCCGAAAAACATGAATTTTACTGATTTGAGCGAAAGTCAAGTTATATTGTTATTGCATGATTAACAAATTAATATTACCGAAAAAGTTGCATTTTCTTAGGCTTAGACTCAAAGTCGATTTTCTTGTAAATTGTATGTTAATCACTTGAGCACTGTACCGCATAAGCCGAAAAACATCAATTTTACTAATTTGCGCGAAAGTAAAATTATAATGTTATTGCCGGATTAACAAATTAATATAACCGAAAAAATTGCACTTTCTTAGTTTTAGACTTAAAGCCGATTTTCTTGTAAATTGTATGTCAGTTGTGTGAGCACTGTACCGCATAAGCCGAAAAACATGAATTTTACTGATTTGCGCGAAAGTCAAATTATATTGTTATTGCAGGATTAACAAATAAATATTACAGAAAAAGTTGCACTTTATTAGGTTTAGACTTAAAGTCGATTTTCTTGTAAATTGTATGTCAATTGCGGTAGCACTGTACTGCTTAAGCCGAAAAACATCGATTTTACTGATTTGATCAAAAGTCAAACTTTCATATAATTTCAGGATTAACAAAATAATATAACCGAAAAAATTGCACTTTCTTAGGTTTAGACTTAAATTCGATTTTCTTGTAAATTGAATGTTAATTACGTGATCGCTGTACCGCTTAAGCCGAAATGTTTTTTTAGGATTAACAAATTAATATAACCGAAAAAATTGCACTTTCTTAGGTTTAAAATTCAAGTCCATTTTCTTGTAAATTGTATGTCAGTTGCGTGAGCACTGTACTGCTTAAGCCGGAAAACATCAATTTTACTGATTTGAGCGAAAGTCAAATTATATTGTTATTGCAGAATTGACATATTCATATAACCGAAAAAATTGCACTAGATCCTAGATTTAGACTTAAAGTCGATTTTCTTGTAAATTGTATGTCAGTTGCGTGAGCACTGTACTGCTTAAGCCGAAAAACATCAATTTTACTGATTTGCCCGAAAGTAAAATTATATTGCTATTGCAGAATTGACAAATTAATATAACCGAAAAAATTGCGCTTTCTTAGCTTTAGACTTAAAGCCGATTTTCTTGTAAATTGTATGTCAGTTGCGTGAGCACTGTACCGCATAAGCCGAAAAACATCAATTTTACTGATTTGCGCGAAAGTAAAATTATAATGTTATTGCAGGATTAACAAATTAATATTACCGAAAAAATTGCACTTTCTTAGCTTTAGACTTAAAGTCGATTTTCTTGTAAATTGTATTTCAGTTGCGTGAGCACTGTACCGCATAAGCCGAAAAACATCAATTTTACTGATTTGCGCGAAAGTCAAATTATGTTGTTATTGCATGATTAACAAATTAATATTACCGAAAAAGTTGCACTTTCTTAGGTTTAGACTCAAAGTCGATTTTCTTGTAAATTATATGTTAATCACTTGAGCACTGTACCGCATAAGCCGAAAAACATCAATTTTACTGATTTGCGCTAAAAGCAAACTTTCATTTTATTTCAGGATTAACAATTGTATGTTAATTACTTGATCGCTGTTCCGCTTAAGCCGAAATGTTATTTCAGAATTAACAAATTAATATAACGGAAAAAATTGCATTTTCTTAGGTTTAAAATTAAAGTCCATTTTCTTGTAAATTGTATGTCAACTGCGGTAGCACTGTACTGGTTAAGCCGCAAAACATCGATTTTACTGATTTGATTTAAAGTCAAACTTTCATATAATTTCAGGATTAACAAATTAATATAACCGAAAAAATTGCACTTTCTTAGATTTAGACTTAAAGCCGATTTTCTTGTAAATTGTATGTCAGTTGCGTGAGCACTGTACTGCTTAAGCCGAAAAACATCAATTTTACTGATTTGCCCGAAAGTAAAATTATATTGCAATTGCAGAATTGACAAATTAATATAACCGAAAAAATTACACTTTCTTAGTTTAAGACTTAAAGCCGATTTTCTTGTAAATTGTATGTCAGTTGTGTGAGCACTGTACCGCATAAGCCGAAAAACATGAATTTTACTGATTTGCGCGAAAGTCAAGTTATATTGTTATTGCATGATTAACAAATTAATATTACCGAAAAAGTTGCATTTTCTTAGGCTTAGACTCAAAGTCGATTTTCTTGTAAATTGAATGTTAATTACTTGAGCGCTGTACCGCTTAGGCCGAAAAACATAAATTTTACTGATTTGCGCTAAAAGCAAACTTTCATTTTATTTCAGGATTAACAATTGTATGTTAATTACTTGATCGCTGTTCCGCTTAAGCCGAAATGTTATTTCAGAATTAACAAATTAATATAACGGAAAAAATTGCATTTTCTTAGGTTTAAAATTAAAGTCCATTTTCTTGTAAATTGTATGTCAACTGCGGTAGCACTGTACTGGTTAAGCCGCAAAACATCGATTTTACTGATTTGATTTAAAGTCAAACTTTCATATAATTTCAGGATTAACAAATTAATATAACCGAAAAAATTGCACTTTCTTAGATTTAGACTTAAAGCCGATTTTCTTGTAAATTGTATGTCAGTTGCGTGAGCTCTGTACTGCTTAAGCCGAAAACCATCAATTTTACTGATTTGAGCGAAAGTCAAATAATATTGTTATTGCATGATTAAAAGATGAAAAGTTGCATTTTCTTAGGTTTAGACTCAAAGTCGATTTTCTTGTAAATTGTTTGTTAAGCACTTGAGCACTGTACCGCATAAGCCGAAAAACATCAATTTTACTGATTTGCGCGAAAGTAAAATTATATTGCTATTGCAGAATTGACAAATTAATATAACCGAAAAAATTGCACTTTCTTAGCTTTAGACTTAAAGTCGATTTTCTTGCAAATTGTATTTCAGTTGCGCGAGCACTGTACCGCTTAAGCCGAAAAACATGAATTTTACTGATTTGAACGAAAGTCAAGTTATATTGTTATTGCATGATTAACAAATTAATATTACCGAAAAAGTTGCATTTTCTTAGGCTTAGACTCAAAGTCGATTTTCTTGTAAATTGTATGTTAATCACTTGAGCACTGTACCGCATAAGCCGAAAAACATCAATTTTACTAATTTGCGCGAAAGTAAAATTATAATGTTATTGCCGGATTAACAAATTAATATAACCGAAAAAATTGCACTTTCTTAGTTTTAGACTTAAAGCCGATTTTCTTGTAAATTGTATGTCAGTTGTGTGAGCACTGTACCGCATAAGCCGAAAAACATGAATTTTACTGATTTGCGCGAAAGTCAAATTATATTGTTATTGCAGGATTAACAAATAAATATTACAGAAAAAGTTGCACTTTATTAGGTTTAGACTTAAAGTCGATTTTCTTGTAAATTGTATGTCAATTGCGGTAGCACTGTACTGCTTAAGCCGAAAAACATCGATTTTACTGATTTGATCAAAAGTCAAACTTTCATATAATTTCAGGATTAACAAAATAATATAACCGAAAAAATTGCACTTTCTTAGGTTTAGACTTAAATTCGATTTTCTTGTAAATTGAATGTTAATTACGTGATCGCTGTACCGCTTAAGCCGAAATGTTTTTTTAGGATTAACAAATTAATATAACCGAAAAAATTGCACTTTCTTAGGTTTAAAATTCAAGTCCATTTTCTTGTAAATTGTATGTCAACTGCGGTAGCACTGTACTGGTTAAGCCGCAAAACATCGATTTTACTGATTTGATTTAAAGTCAAACTTTCATATAATTTCAGGATTAACAAATTAATATAACCGAAAAAATTGCGCTTTCTTAGCTTTAGACTTAAAGCCGATTTTCTTGTAAATTGTATGTCAGTTGCGTGAGCACTGTACCGCATAAGCCGAAAAACATCAATTTTACTGATTTGCGCGAAAGTAAAATTATAATGTTATTGCAGGATTAACAAATTAATATTACCGAAAAAATTGCACTTTCTTAGCTTTAGACTTAAAGTCGATTTTCTTGTAAATTGTATTTCAGTTGCGTGAGCACTGTACCGCATAAGCCGAAAAACATCAATTTTACTGATTTGCGCGAAAGTCAAATTATGTTGTTATTGCATGATTAACAAATTAATATTACCGAAAAAGTTGCACTTTCTTAGGTTTAGACTCAAAGTCGATTTTCTTGTAAATTATATGTTAATCACTTGAGCACTGTACCGCATAAGCCGAAAAACATCAATTTTACTGATTTGCGCTAAAAGCAAACTTTCATTTTATTTCAGGATTAACAATTGTATGTTAATTACTTGATCGCTGTTCCGCTTAAGCCGAAATGTTATTTCAGAATTAACAAATTAATATAACGGAAAAAATTGCATTTTCTTAGGTTTAAAATTAAAGTCCATTTTCTTGTAAATTGTATGTCAACTGCGGTAGCACTGTACTGGTTAAGCCGCAAAACATCGATTTTACTGATTTGATTTAAAGTCAAACTTTCATATAATTTCAGGATTAACAAATTAATATAACCGAAAAAATTGCACTTTCTTAGATTTAGACTTAAAGCCGATTTTCTTGTAAATTGTATGTCAGTTGCGTGAGCACTGTACTGCTTAAGCCGAAAAACATCAATTTTACTGATTTGCCCGAAAGTAAAATTATATTGCAATTGCAGAATTGACAAATTAATATAACCGAAAAAATTACACTTTCTTAGTTTAAGACTTAAAGCCGATTTTCTTGTAAATTGTATGTCAGTTGTGTGAGCACTGTACCGCATAAGCCGAAAAACATGAATTTTACTGATTTGCGCGAAAGTCAAGTTATATTGTTATTGCATGATTAACAAATTAATATTACCGAAAAAGTTGCATTTTCTTAGGCTTAGACTCAAAGTCGATTTTCTTGTAAATTGAATGTTAATTACTTGAGCGCTGTACCGCTTAGGCCGAAAAACATAAATTTTACTGATTTGCGCTAAAAGCAAACTTTCATTTTATTTCAGGATTAACAATTGTATGTTAATTACTTGATCGCTGTTCCGCTTAAGCCGAAATGTTATTTCAGAATTAACAAATTAATATAACGGAAAAAATTGCATTTTCTTAGGTTTAAAATTAAAGTCCATTTTCTTGTAAATTGTATGTCAACTGCGGTAGCACTGTACTGGTTAAGCCGCAAAACATCGATTTTACTGATTTGATTTAAAGTCAAACTTTCATATAATTTCAGGATTAACAAATTAATATAACCGAAAAAATTGCACTTTCTTAGATTTAGACTTAAAGCCGATTTTCTTGTAAATTGTATGTCAGTTGCGTGAGCTCTGTACTGCTTAAGCCGAAAACCATCAATTTTACTGATTTGAGCGAAAGTCAAATAATATTGTTATTGCATGATTAAAAGATGAAAAGTTGCATTTTCTTAGGTTTAGACTCAAAGTCGATTTTCTTGTAAATTGTTTGTTAAGCACTTGAGCACTGTACCGCATAAGCCGAAAAACATCAATTTTACTGATTTGCGCGAAAGTAAAATTATATTGCTATTGCAGAATTGACAAATTAATATAACCGAAAAAATTGCACTTTCTTAGCTTTAGACTTAAAGTCGATTTTCTTGCAAATTGTATTTCAGTTGCGCGAGCACTGTACCGCTTAAGCCGAAAAACATGAATTTTACTGATTTGAACGAAAGTCAAGTTATATTGTTATTGCATGATTAACAAATTAATATTACCGAAAAAGTTGCATTTTCTTAGGCTTAGACTCAAAGTCGATTTTCTTGTAAATTGTATGTTAATCACTTGAGCACTGTACCGCATAAGCCGAAAAACATCAATTTTACTAATTTGCGCGAAAGTAAAATTATAATGTTATTGCCGGATTAACAAATTAATATAACCGAAAAAATTGCACTTTCTTAGTTTTAGACTTAAAGCCGATTTTCTTGTAAATTGTATGTCAGTTGTGTGAGCACTGTACCGCATAAGCCGAAAAACATGAATTTTACTGATTTGCGCGAAAGTCAAATTATATTGTTATTGCAGGATTAACAAATAAATATTACAGAAAAAGTTGCACTTTATTAGGTTTAGACTTAAAGTCGATTTTCTTGTAAATTGTATGTCAATTGCGGTAGCACTGTACTGCTTAAGCCGAAAAACATCGATTTTACTGATTTGATCAAAAGTCAAACTTTCATATAATTTCAGGATTAACAAAATAATATAACCGAAAAAATTGCACTTTCTTAGGTTTAGACTTAAATTCGATTTTCTTGTAAATTGAATGTTAATTACGTGATCGCTGTACCGCTTAAGCCGAAATGTTTTTTTAGGATTAACAAATTAATATAACCGAAAAAATTGCACTTTCTTAGGTTTAAAATTCAAGTCCATTTTCTTGTAAATTGTATGTCAGTTGCGTGAGCACTGTACTGCTTAAGCCGGAAAACATCAATTTTACTGATTTGAGCGAAAGTCAAATTATATTGTTATTGCAGAATTGACATATTCATATAACCGAAAAAATTGCACTAGATCCTAGATTTAGACTTAAAGTCGATTTTCTTGTAAATTGTATGTCAGTTGCGTGAGCACTGTACTGCTTAAGCCGAAAAACATCAATTTTACTGATTTGCGCGAAAGTAAAATTATATTCCTATTGCAGAATTGACAAATTAATATAACCGAAAAAATTGCGCTTTCTTAGCTTTAGACTTAAAGCCGATTTTCTTGTAAATTGTATGTCAGTTGCGTGAGCACTGTACCGCATAAGCCGAAAAACATCAATTTTACTGATTTGCGCGAAAGTAAAATTATAATGTTACTGCAGGATTAACAAATTAATATTACCGAAAAAATTGCACTTTCTTAGCTTTAGACTTAAAGTCGATTTTCTTGTAAATTGTATTTCAGTTGCGTGAGCACTGTACCGCATAAGCCGAAAAACATCAATTTTACTGATTTGCGCGAAAGTCAAATTATGTTGTTATTGCATGATTAACAAATTAATATTACCGAAAAAGTTGCACTTTCTTAGGTTTAGACTCAAAGTCGATTTTCTTGTAAATTATATGTTAATCACTTGAGCACTGTACCGCATAAGCCGAAAAACATCAATTTTACTGATTTGCGCGAAAGTAAAATTATAATTTTATTGCAGGATTAACAAATTAATATAACCGAAAAAATTGCACTTTCTTTGTTTTAGACTTAAAGCCGATTTTCTTGTAAATTGTATGTCAGTTGCATGAGCACTGTACCGCATAAGTCGAAAAACATCAATTTTACTGATTTGCGCGAAAGTAAAATTATATTGCAATTGCAGAATTGACAAATTAATATAACCGAAAAAATTACACTTTCTTAGTTTAAGACTTAAAGCCGATTTTCTTGTAAATTGTATGTCAGTTGCGTGAGCACTGTACCGCATAAGCCGAAAAACATCAATTTTACTGATTTGCGCGAAAGTAAAATTATATAGCTATTGCAGAATTGACAAATTAATATAACCGAAAAAATTGCACTTTCTTAAGTTTAGACTTAAAGCCGATTTTCTTGTAAATTTTATGTCAGTTGCGAGAGCACTGTACCGCATAAGCCGAAAAACATCAATTTTACTGTTTTGCGCGAAAGTAAAATTATATAGCTATTGCAGAATTGATATATTAATATAACCGAAAAAATTGCACTTTCTTAAGTTTAGACTTAAAGCCGATTTTCTTGTAAATTTTATGTCAGTTGCGTGAGCACTGTACCGCATAAGCCGGAAAACATCAATTTTACTGATTTGCGCGAAAGTAAAATTATAATGTTATTGCAGGATTAACAAATTAATATAACCGAAAAAATTGCACTTTCTTAGTTTTAGACTTAAAGCCGATTTTCTTGTAAATTGTATGTCAGTTGCGTGAGCACTGTACCGCATAAGCCGAAAAACATCAATTTTACTGATTTGCGCGAAAGTAAAATTATATTGCTATTGCAGAATTGACAAATTAATATAACCGAAAAATTGCACTTTCTTAGGTTTAGACTTAAAGTCGATTTGCTTCTAAATTGTATGTTAATTGCGTGAGCACTGTACCGCTTAAACCGAAAAACATGAATTTTACTGATTTGAGCGAAAGTAAAATTATATTGTTATTGCATGATTAACAAATTAATATTACCGAAAAAGTTTCACCTTCTTAGGTTTAGACTCAAAGTCGATTTTCTTGTAAATTGTATGTTAATCACTTGAGCACTGTACCGCATAAGCCGAAAAACATAATTTAACTGATTTGCGCGAAAGTAAAATTATAATGTTATTGCAGGATTAACAAATTAATATAACCGAAAAAAATGCACTTTCTTAGTTTTAGACTTAAATCCGATTTTCTTGTAAATTGTATGTCAGTTGCGTGAGCACTGTACCGCATAAGCCGAAAAACATCAATTTTACTGATTTGCGCAAAAGTAAAATTATAATGTTATTGCAGGATTAACAAATTAATATAACCGAAAAAATTGCACTTTCTTAGTTTTAGACTTAAATTCGAGTTTCTTGTAAATTGAATGTTAATTACTTGAGCGCTGTACCGCTTAAGCCGAAATGTTATTTCAGAATTAACAAATTAATATAACGGAAAAAATTGCATTTTCTTAGGTTTAAAATTAAAGTCCATTTTCTTGTAAATTGTATGTCAACTGCGGTAGCACTGTACTGGTTAAGCCGCAAAACATCGATTTTACTGATTTGATTTAAAGTCAAACTTTCATATAATTTCAGGATTAACAATTGTATGTTAATTACTTGATCGCTGTTCCGCTTAAGCCGAAATGTTATTTCAGAATTAACAAATTAATATAACGGAAAAAATTGCATTTTCTTAGGTTTAAAATTAAAGTCCATTTTCTTGTAAATTGTATGTCAACTGCGGTAGCACTGTACTGGTTAAGCCGCAAAACATCGATTTTACTGATTTGATTTAAAGTCAAACTTTCATATAATTTCAGGATTAACAAATTAATATAACCGAAAAAATTGCACTTTCTTAGATTTAGACTTAAAGCCGATTTTCTTGTAAATTGTATGTCAGTTGCGTGAGCTCTGTACTGCTTAAGCCGAAAACCATCAATTTTACTGATTTGAGCGAAAGTCAAATTATATTGTTATTGCATGATTAAAAGATGAAAAGTTGCATTTTCTTAGGTTTAGACTCAAAGTCGATTTTCTTGTAAATTGTTTGTTAAGCACTTGAGCACTGTACCGCATAAGCCGAAAAACATCAATTTTACTGATTTGCGCGAAAGTAAAATTATATTGCTATTGCAGAATTGACAAATTAATATAACCGAAAAAATTGCACTTTCTTAGCTTTAGACTTAAAGTCGATTTTCTTGCAAATTGTATTTCAGTTGCGCGAGCACTGTGCCGCTTAAGCCGAAAAACATGAATTTTACTGATTTGAGCGAAAGTCAAGTTATATTGTTATTGCATGATTAACAAATTAATATTACCGAAAAAGTTGCATTTTCTTAGGCTTAGACTCAAAGTCGATTTTCTTGTAAATTGTATGTTAATCACTTGAGCACTGTACCGCATAAGCCGAAAAACATCAATTTTACTAATTTGCGCGAAAGTAAAATTATAATGTTATTGCCGGATTAACAAATTAATATAACCGAAAAAATTGCACTTTCTTAGTTTTAGACTTAAAGCCGATTTTCTTGTAAATTGTATGTCAGTTGTGTGAGCACTGTACCGCATAAGCCGAAAAACATGAATTTTACTGATTTGCGCGAAAGTCAAATTATATTGTTATTGCAGGATTAACAAATAAATATTACAGAAAAAGTTGCACTTTATTAGGTTTAGACTTAAAGTCGATTTTCTTGTAAATTGTATGTCAATTGCGGTAGCACTGTACTGCTTAAGCCGAAAAACATCGATTTTACTGATTTGATCAAAAGTCAAACTTTCATATAATTTCAGGATTAACAAAATAATATAACCGAAAAAATTGCACTTTCTTAGGTTTAGACTTAAATTCGATTTTCTTGTAAATTGAATGTTAATTACTTGAGCGCTGTACCGCTTAGGCCGAAAAACATAAATTTTACTGATTTGCGCTAAAAGCAAACTTTCATTTTATTTCAGGATTAACAATTGTATGTTAATTACTTGATCGCTGTACCGCTTAAGCCGAAATGTTATTTCAGGATTAACAAAATAATATAACCGAAAAAATTGCACTTTCTTAGGTTTAGACTTAAAGCCGATTTTCTTGTAAATTGTATGTCAGTTGCGTGAGCACTGTACTGCTTAAGCGGAAAACCATGAATTTTACTGATTTGAGCGAAAGTCAAATTATATTGTTATTGCATGATTAACAAATTAATATTACCGAAAAAGTTGCATTTTCTTAGGTTTAGACTCAAAGTCGATTTTCTTGTAAATTGTATGTTAAGCACTTGAGCACTGTACCGCATAAGCCGAAAAACATCAATTTTACTGATTTGCGCGAAAGTAAAATTATATTGTTATTGCATGATTAACAAATTAATATTACCGAATAAGTGGCACTTTCTTAGTTTTAGACTCAAAGTCGATTTTCTTGTAAATTGTATGTTAATCACTTGAGCACTGTACCGCATAAGCCGAAAAACATCAATTTTACTGATTTGCGCGAAAGTAAAATTATAATGTTATTGCAGGATTAACAAATTATTATTACCGAAAAAATTGCACTTTCTTAGCTTTAGACTTAAAGTCGATTTTCTTGTAAATTGTATTTCAGTTGCGTGAGCACTGTACCGCATAAGTCGAAAAACATCAATTTTACTGATTTGCGCGAAAGTAAAATTATATTGCTATTGCAGAATTGACAAATTAATATAACCGAAAAAATTACACTTTCTTAGTTTAAGACTTAAAGCCGATTTTCTTGTAAATTGTATGTCAGTTGCGTGAGCACTGTACCGCATAAGCCGAAAAACATCAATTTTACTGATTTGCGCGAAAGTAAAATTATATAGCTATTGCAGAATTGACAATTTAATATAACCGAAAAAATTGCACTTTCTTAGTTTTAGACTTAAAGCCGATTTTCTTGTAAATTGTATGTCAGTTGCGTGAGCACTGTACTGCTTAAGCCGAAAAACATCAATTTTACTGATTTGCGCGAAAGTAAAATTATATTGCTATTGCAGAATTGACAAATTAATATAACCGAAAAAATTGCGCTTTCTTAGCTTTAGACTTAAAGCCGATTTTCTTGTAAATTGTATGTCAGTTGCGTGAGCACTGTACCGCATAACCCAAAAAACATCAATTTTACTGATTTGCGCTAGAGTCAAACTTTCATTTTATTTCAGGATTAACAATTGTATGTTAATTACGTGATCGCTGTACCGCTTAAGCCGAAATGTTTTTTCAGGATTAACAAATTAATGTAACCGAAAAAATTGCACTTTCTTAGGTTTAAAATTCAAGTCCATTTTCTTGTAAATTGTATGTCAGTTGCGTGAGCACTGTACCGCATAAGCCGAAAAACATCAATTTTACTGATTTGCGCGAAAGTAAAATTATAATGTTATTGCAGGATTAACAAATTAATATAACCGAAAAAATTGCGCTTTCTTAGCTTTAGACTTAAAGCCGATTTTCTTGTAAATTGTATGTCAGTTGCGTGAGCACTGTACCGCATAAGCCGAAAAACATCAATTTTACTGATTTGCGCGAAAGTAAAATTATAATGTTATTGCAGGATTAACAAATTAATATAACCGAAAAAATTGCGCTTTCTTAGCTTTAGACTTAAAGCCGATTTTCTTGTAAATTGTATGTCAGTTGCGTGAGCACTGTACCGCATAAGTCGAAAAACATCAATTTTACTGATTTGCGCGAAAGTAAAATTATATTGCTATTGCAGAATTGACAAATTAATATAACCGAAAAAATTACACTTTCTTAGTTTAAGACTTAAAGCCGATTTTCTTGTAAATTGTATGTCAGTTGCGTGAGCACTGTAACGCATAACCCAAAAAACATCAATTTTACTGATTTGCGCGAAAGTAAAATTATATTGTTATTGCAGAATTGACATATTCATATAACCGAAAAAATTGCGCTTTCTTAGTTTTAGACTTAAAGTCGATTTTCTTGTAAATTGTATGTCAATTGCGTGAGCACTGTACCGCATAAGCCAAAAACATGAATTTTACCGATTTAGCGAAAGTCAAATTATATTGTTGTTGCAGAATTGACATATTCTTATAACCGAAAAAATTGCATTTTCTTAGATTTAGACTTACAGTCGATTTTCTTGTAACTTGTATGTTAATTCCATGAGCACTGTACCGCTTAAGCCGAAAAACATCAATTTTACTGATTTGCGCTAGAGTCAAACTTTCATTTTATTTCAGGATTAACAATTGTATGTTAATTACGTGATCGCTGTACCGCTTAAGCCGAAATGTTTTTTCAGGATTAACAAATTAATGTAACCGAAAAAATTGCACTTTCTTAGGTTTAAAATTCAAGTCCATTTTCTTGTAAATTGTATGTCAGTTGCGTGAGCACTGTACTGCTTAAGCCGGAAAACATCAATTTTACTGATTTGAGCGAAAGTCAAATAATATTGTTATTGCAGAATTGACATATTCATATAACCGAAAAAATTGCACTAGATCCTAGATTTAGACTTAAAGTCGATTTTCTTGTAAATTGTATGTCAGTTGCATGAGCACTGTACCGCATAAGTCGAAAAACATCAATTTTACTGATTTGCGCGAAAGTAAAATTATATTGCTATTGCAGAATTGACAAATTAATATAACCGAAAAAATTACACTTTCTTAGTTTAAGACTTAAAGCCGATTTTCTTTTAAATTGTATGTCAGTTGCGTGAGCACTGTACCGCATAAGCCGAAAAACATCAATTTTACTGTTTTGTGCGAAAGTAAAATTATATAGCTATTGCAGAATTGACAAATTAATATAACCAAAAAAATTACACTTTCTTAGTTTAAGACTTAAAGCCGATTTTCTTGTAAATTGTATGTCAGTTGCGTGAGCACTGTACCGCATAAGCCGAAAAACATCAATTTTACTGATTTGCGCGAAAGTAAAATTATATTGCTATTGCAGAATTGACAAATTAATATAACCGAAAAAATTGCGCTTTCTTAGCTTTAGACTTAAAGCCGATTTTCTTGTAAATTGTATGTCAGTTGCGTGAGCACTGTACCGCATAAGCCGAAAAACATCAATTTTACTGATTTGCGCGAAAGTAAAATTATAATGTTATTGCAGGATTAACAAATTAATATTACCGAAAAAATTGCACTTTCTTAGCTTTAGACTTAAAGTCGATTTTCTTGTAAATTGTATTTCAGTTGCGTGAGCACTGTACTGCTTAAGCCGGAAAACATCAATTTTACTGATTTGAGCGAAAGTCAAATTATATTGTTATTGCAGAATTGACATATTCATATAACCGAAAAAATTGCACTAGATCCTAGATTTAGACTTAAAGCCGATTTTCTTGTAAATTGTATGTCAGTTGCGTGAGCACTGTACCGCATAAGCCGAAAAACATCAATTTTACTGATTTGCGCGAAAGTAAAATTATATTGCTATTGCAGAATTGACAAATTAATATAACCGAAAAAATTGCGCTTTCTTAGCTTTAGACTTAAAGCCGATTTTCTTGTAAATTGTATGTCAGTTGCGTGAGCACTGTACCGCATAAGTCGAAAAACATCAATTTTACTGATTTGCGCGAAAGTAAAATTATATTGCTATTGCAGAATTGACAAATTAATATAACCGAAAAAATTACACTTTCTTAGTTTAAGACTTAAAGCCGATTTTCTTGTAACTTGTATGTTAATTCCATGAGCACTGTACCGCTTAAGCCGAAAAACATCAATTTTACTGATTTGCGCTAGAGTCAAACTTTCATTTTATTTCAGGATTAACAATTGTATGTTAATTACGTGATCGCTGTACCGCTTAAGCCGAAATGTTTTTTCAGGATTAACAAATTAATGTAACCGAAAAAATTGCACTTTCTTAGGTTTAAAATTCAAGTCCATTTTCTTGTAAATTGTATGTCAGTTGCGTGAGCACTGTACTGCTTAAGCCGGAAAACATCAATTTTACTGATTTGAGCGAAAGTCAAATTATATTGTTATTGCAGAATTGACATATTCATATAACCGAAAAAATTGCACTAGATCCTAGATTTAGACTTAAAGTCGATTTTCTTGTAAATTGTATGTCAGTTGCATGAGCACTGTACCGCATAAGTCGAAAAACATCAATTTTACTGATTTGCGCGAAAGTAAAATTATATTGCTATTGCAGAATTGACAAATTAATATAACCGAAAAAATTACACTTTCTTAGTTTAAGACTTAAAGCCGATTTTCTTTTAAATTGTATGTCAGTTGCGTGAGCACTGTACCGCATAAGCCGAAAAACATCAATTTTACTGTTTTGTGCGAAAGTAAAATTATATAGCTATTGCAGAATTGACAAATTAATATAACCAAAAAAATTACACTTTCTTAGTTTAAGACTTAAAGCCGATTTTCTTGTAAATTGTATGTCAGTTGCGTGAGCACTGTACCGCATAAGCCGAAAAACATCAATTTTACTGATTTGCGCGAAAGTAAAATTATATTGCTATTGCAGAATTGACAAATTAATATAACCGAAAAAATTGCGCTTTCTTAGCTTTAGACTTAAAGCCGATTTTCTTGTAAATTGTATGTCAGTTGCGTGAGCACTGTACCGCATAAGCCGAAAAACATCAATTTTACTGATTTGCGCGAAAGTAAAATTATAATGTTATTGCAGGATTAACAAATTAATATAACCGAAAAAATTGCGCTTTCTTAGCTTTAGACTTAAAGCCGATTTTCTTGTAAATTGTATGTCAGTTGCGTGAGCACTGTACCGCATAAGCCGAAAAACATCAATTTTACTGATTTGCGCGAAAGTAAAATTATAATGTTATTGCAGGATTAACAAATTAATATTACCGAAAAAATTGCACTTTCTTAGCTTTAGACTTAAAGTCGATTTTCTTGTAAATTGTATTTCAGTTGCGTGAGCACTGTACTGCTTAAGCCGGAAAACATCAATTTTACTGATTTGAGCGAAAGTCAAATTATATTGTTATTGCAGAATTGACATATTCATATAACCGAAAAAATTGCACTAGATCCTAGATTTAGACTTAAAGCCGATTTTCTTGTAAATTGTATGTCAGTTGCGTGAGCACTGTACCGCATAAGCCGAAAAACATCAATTTTACTGATTTGCGCGAAAGTAAAATTATATTGCTATTGCAGAATTGACAAATTAATATAAGCGAAAAAATTGCGCTTTCTTAGCTTTAGACTTAAAGCCGATTTTCTTGTAAATTGTATGTCAGTTGCGTGAGCACTGTACCGCATAAGTCGAAAAACATCAATTTTACTGATTTGCGCGAAAGTAAAATTATATTGCTATTGCAGAATTGACAAATTAATATAACCGAAAAAATTACACTTTCTTAGTTTAAGACTTAAAGCCGATTTTCTTGTAAATTGTATGTCAGTTGCATGAGCACTGTACCGCATAAGCCGAAAAACATCAATTTTACTGATTTGCGCGAAAGTAAAATTATATTGCTATTGCAGAATTGACAAATTAATATAACCGAAAAAATTACACTTTCTTAGTTTAAGACTTAAAGCCGATTTTCTTGTAAATTGTATGTCAGTTGCGTGAGCACTGTACCGCATAAGCCGAAAAACATCAATTTTACTGATTTGCGCGAAAGTAAAATTATATAGCTATTGCAGAATTGACAAATTAATATAACCGAAAAAATTGCACTTTCTTAAGTTTAGACTTAAAGCCGATTTTCTTGTAAATTTTATGTCAGTTGCGTGAGCACTGTACCGCATAAGCCGAAAAACATCAATTTTACTGTTTTGCGCGAAAGTAAAATTATATAGCTATTGCAGAATTGACAAAATAATATAACCAAAAAAATTACACTTTCTTAGTTTAAGACTTAAAGCCGATTTTCTTGTAAATTTTATGTCAGTTGCGTGAGCACTGTACCGCATAAGCCGAAAAACATCAATTTTACTGTTTTGCGCGAAAGTAAAATTATATAGCTATTGCAGAATTGACAAAATAATATAACCAAAAAAATTACACTTTCTTAGTTTAAGACTTAAAGCCGATTTTCTTGTAAATTTTATGTCAGTTGCGTGAGCACTGTACCGCATAAGCCGAAAAACATCAATTTTACTGATTTGCGCGAAAGTAAAATTATATAGCTATTGCAGAATTGACAAATTAATATAACCGAAAAAATTACACTTTCTTAGTTTAAGACTTAAAGCCGATTTTCTTGTAAATTGTATGTCAGTTGCATGAGCACTGTACCGCATAAGCCGAAAAACATCAATTTTACTGATTTGCGCGAAAGTAAAATTATATTGCTATTGCAGAATTGACAAATTAATATAACCGAAAAAATTACACTTTCTTAGTTTAAGACTTAAAGCCGATTTTCTTGTAAATTGTATGTCAGTTGCGTGAGCACTGTACCGCATAAGCCGAAAAACATCAATTTTACTGATTTGCGCGAAAGTAAAATTATATAGCTATTGCAGAATTGACAAATTAATATAACCGAAAAAATTGCACTTTCTTAAGTTTAGACTTAAAGCCGATTTTCTTGTAAATTTTATGTCAGTTGCGTGAGCACTGTACCGCTTAAACCGAAAAACATGAATTTTACTGATTTGAGCGAAAGTAAAATTATATTGTTATTGCATGATTAACAAATTAATATTACCGAAAAAGTTTCACCTTCTTAGGTTTAGACTCAAAGTCGATTTTCTTGTAAATTGTATGTTAATCACTTGAGCACTGTACCGCATAAGCCGAAAAACATAATTTAACTGATTTGCGCGAAAGTAAAATTATAATGTTATTGCAGGATTAACAAATTAATATAACCGAAAAAAATGCACTTTCTTAGTTTTAGACTTAAATCCGATTTTCTTGTAAATTGTATGTCAGTTGCGTGAGCACTGTACCGCATAAGCCGAAAAACATCAATTTTACTGATTTGCGCAAAAGTAAAATTATAATGTTATTGCAGGATTAACAAATTAATATAACCGAAAAAATTGCACTTTCTTAGTTTTAGACTTAAATTCGAGTTTCTTGTAAATTGAATGTTAATTACTTGAGCGCTGTACCGCTTAAGCCGAAATGTTATTTCAGAATTAACAAATTAATATAACGGAAAAAATTGCATTTTCTTAGGTTTAAAATTAAAGTCCATTTTCTTGTAAATTGTATGTCAACTGCGGTAGCACTGTACTGGTTAAGCCGCAAAACATCGATTTTACTGATTTGATTTAAAGTCAAACTTTCATATAATTTCAGGATTAACAATTGTATGTTAATTACTTGATCGCTGTTCCGCTTAAGCCGAAATGTTATTTCAGAATTAACAAATTAATATAACGGAAAAAATTGCATTTTCTTAGGTTTAAAATTAAAGTCCATTTTCTTGTAAATTGTATGTCAACTGCGGTAGCACTGTACTGGTTAAGCCGCAAAACATCGATTTTACTGATTTGATTTAAAGTCAAACTTTCATATAATTTCAGGATTAACAAATTAATATAACCGAAAAAATTGCACTTTCTTAGATTTAGACTTAAAGCCGATTTTCTTGTAAATTGTATGTCAGTTGCGTGAGCTCTGTACTGCTTAAGCCGAAAACCATCAATTTTACTGATTTGAGCGAAAGTCAAATTATATTGTTATTGCATGATTAAAAGATGAAAAGTTGCATTTTCTTAGGTTTAGACTCAAAGTCGATTTTCTTGTAAATTGTTTGTTAAGCACTTGAGCACTGTACCGCATAAGCCGAAAAACATCAATTTTACTGATTTGCGCGAAAGTAAAATTATATTGCTATTGCAGAATTGACAAATTAATATAACCGAAAAAATTGCACTTTCTTAGCTTTAGACTTAAAGTCGATTTTCTTGCAAATTGTATTTCAGTTGCGCGAGCACTGTGCCGCTTAAGCCGAAAAACATGAATTTTACTGATTTGAGCGAAAGTCAAGTTATATTGTTATTGCATGATTAACAAATTAATATTACCGAAAAAGTTGCATTTTCTTAGGCTTAGACTCAAAGTCGATTTTCTTGTAAATTGTATGTTAATCACTTGAGCACTGTACCGCATAAGCCGAAAAACATCAATTTTACTAATTTGCGCGAAAGTAAAATTATAATGTTATTGCCGGATTAACAAATTAATATAACCGAAAAAATTGCACTTTCTTAGTTTTAGACTTAAAGCCGATTTTCTTGTAAATTGTATGTCAGTTGTGTGAGCACTGTACCGCATAAGCCGAAAAACATGAATTTTACTGATTTGCGCGAAAGTCAAATTATATTGTTATTGCAGGATTAACAAATAAATATTACAGAAAAAGTTGCACTTTATTAGGTTTAGACTTAAAGTCGATTTTCTTGTAAATTGTATGTCAATTGCGGTAGCACTGTACTGCTTAAGCCGAAAAACATCGATTTTACTGATTTGATCAAAAGTCAAACTTTCATATAATTTCAGGATTAACAAAATAATATAACCGAAAAAATTGCACTTTCTTAGGTTTAGACTTAAATTCGATTTTCTTGTAAATTGAATGTTAATTACTTGAGCGCTGTACCGCTTAGGCCGAAAAACATAAATTTTACTGATTTGCGCTAAAAGCAAACTTTCATTTTATTTCAGGATTAACAATTGTATGTTAATTACTTGATCGCTGTACCGCTTAAGCCGAAATGTTATTTCAGGATTAACAAAATAATATAACCGAAAAAATTGCACTTTCTTAGGTTTAGACTTAAAGCCGATTTTCTTGTAAATTGTATGTCAGTTGCGTGAGCACTGTACCGCATAAGCCGAAAAACATCAATTTTACTGATTTGCGCGAAAGTAAAATTATATTGCTATTGCAGAATTGACAAATTAATATAACCGAAAAAATTGCGCTTTCTTAGCTTTAGACTTAAAGCCGATTTTCTTGTAAATTGTATGTCAGTTGCGTGAGCACTGTACCGCATAAGTCGAAAAACATCAATTTTACTGATTTGCGCGAAAGTAAAATTATATTGCTATTGCAGAATTGACAAATTAATATAACCGAAAAAATTACACTTTCTTAGTTTAAGACTTAAAGCCGATTTTCTTGTAACTTGTATGTTAATTCCATGAGCACTGTACCGCTTAAGCCGAAAAACATCAATTTTACTGATTTGCGCTAGAGTCAAACTTTCATTTTATTTCAGGATTAACAATTGTATGTTAATTACGTGATCGCTGTACCGCTTAAGCCGAAATGTTTTTTCAGGATTAACAAATTAATGTAACCGAAAAAATTGCACTTTCTTAGGTTTAAAATTCAAGTCCATTTTCTTGTAAATTGTATGTCAGTTGCGTGAGCACTGTACTGCTTAAGCCGGAAAACATCAATTTTACTGATTTGAGCGAAAGTCAAATTATATTGTTATTGCAGAATTGACATATTCATATAACCGAAAAAATTGCACTAGATCCTAGATTTAGACTTAAAGTCGATTTTCTTGTAAATTGTATGTCAGTTGCATGAGCACTGTACCGCATAAGTCGAAAAACATCAATTTTACTGATTTGCGCGAAAGTAAAATTATATTGCTATTGCAGAATTGACAAATTAATATAACCGAAAAAATTACACTTTCTTAGTTTAAGACTTAAAGCCGATTTTCTTTTAAATTGTATGTCAGTTGCGTGAGCACTGTACCGCATAAGCCGAAAAACATCAATTTTACTGTTTTGTGCGAAAGTAAAATTATATAGCTATTGCAGAATTGACAAATTAATATAACCAAAAAAATTACACTTTCTTAGTTTAAGACTTAAAGCCGATTTTCTTGTAAATTGTATGTCAGTTGCGTGAGCACTGTACCGCATAAGCCGAAAAACATCAATTTTACTGATTTGCGCGAAAGTAAAATTATATTGCTATTGCAGAATTGACAAATTAATATAACCGAAAAAATTGCGCTTTCTTAGCTTTAGACTTAAAGCCGATTTTCTTGTAAATTGTATGTCAGTTGCGTGAGCACTGTACCGCATAAGCCGAAAAACATCAATTTTACTGATTTGCGCGAAAGTAAAATTATAATGTTATTGCAGGATTAACAAATTAATATAACCGAAAAAATTGCGCTTTCTTAGCTTTAGACTTAAAGCCGATTTTCTTGTAAATTGTATGTCAGTTGCGTGAGCACTGTACCGCATAAGCCGAAAAACATCAATTTTACTGATTTGCGCGAAAGTAAAATTATAATGTTATTGCAGGATTAACAAATTAATATTACCGAAAAAATTGCACTTTCTTAGCTTTAGACTTAAAGTCGATTTTCTTGTAAATTGTATTTCAGTTGCGTGAGCACTGTACTGCTTAAGCCGGAAAACATCAATTTTACTGATTTGAGCGAAAGTCAAATTATATTGTTATTGCAGAATTGACATATTCATATAACCGAAAAAATTGCACTAGATCCTAGATTTAGACTTAAAGCCGATTTTCTTGTAAATTGTATGTCAGTTGCGTGAGCACTGTACCGCATAAGCCGAAAAACATCAATTTTACTGATTTGCGCGAAAGTAAAATTATATTGCTATTGCAGAATTGACAAATTAATATAAGCGAAAAAATTGCGCTTTCTTAGCTTTAGACTTAAAGCCGATTTTCTTGTAAATTGTATGTCAGTTGCGTGAGCACTGTACCGCATAAGTCGAAAAACATCAATTTTACTGATTTGCGCGAAAGTAAAATTATATTGCTATTGCAGAATTGACAAATTAATATAACCGAAAAAATTACACTTTCTTAGTTTAAGACTTAAAGCCGATTTTCTTGTAAATTGTATGTCAGTTGCATGAGCACTGTACCGCATAAGCCGAAAAACATCAATTTTACTGATTTGCGCGAAAGTAAAATTATATTGCTATTGCAGAATTGACAAATTAATATAACCGAAAAAATTACACTTTCTTAGTTTAAGACTTAAAGCCGATTTTCTTGTAAATTGTATGTCAGTTGCGTGAGCACTGTACCGCATAAGCCGAAAAACATCAATTTTACTGATTTGCGCGAAAGTAAAATTATATAGCTATTGCAGAATTGACAAATTAATATAACCGAAAAAATTGCACTTTCTTAAGTTTAGACTTAAAGCCGATTTTCTTGTAAATTTTATGTCAGTTGCGTGAGCACTGTACCGCATAAGCCGAAAAACATCAATTTTACTGTTTTGCGCGAAAGTAAAATTATATAGCTATTGCAGAATTGACAAAATAATATAACCAAAAAAATTACACTTTCTTAGTTTAAGACTTAAAGCCGATTTTCTTGTAAATTTTATGTCAGTTGCGTGAGCACTGTACCGCATAAGCCGAAAAACATCAATTTTACTGATTTGCGCGAAAGTAAAATTATAATGTTATTGCAGGATTAACAAATTAATATAACCGAAAAAATTGCGCTTTCTTAGCTTTAGACTTAAAGCCGATTTTCATGTAAATTGTATGTCAGTTGCGTGAGCACTGTACCGCATAAGTCGAAAAACATCAATTTTACTGATTTGCGCGAAAGTAAAATTATATTGCTATTGCAGAATTGACAAATTAATATAACCGAAAAAATTACACTTTCTTAGTTTAAGACTTAAAGCCGATTTTCTTGTAAATTGTATGTCAGTTGCGTGAGCACTGTACCGCATAAGCCGAAAAACATCAATTTTACTGATTTGCGCGAAAGTAAAATTATATTGCTATTGCAGAATTGACAAATTAATATAACCGAAAAAATTGCGCTTTCTTAGCTTTAGACTTAAAGCCGATTTTCTTGTAAATTGTATGTCAGTTGCGTGAGCACTGTACCGCATAAGCCGAAAAACATCAATTTTACTGATTTGCGCGAAAGTAAAATTATATTGCTATTGCAGAATTGACAAATTAATATAACCGAAAAAATTGCGCTTTCTTAGCTTTAGACTTAAAGCCGATTTTCTTGTAAATTGTATGTCAGTTGCGTGAGCACTGTACCGCATAAGTCGAAAAACATCAATTTTACTGATTTGCGCGAAAGTAAAATTATATTGCTATTGCAGAATTGACAAATTAATATAACCGAAAAAATTACACTTTCTTAGTTTAAGACTTAAAGCCGATTTTCTTGTAAATTGTATGTCAGTTGCGTGAGCACTGTACCGCATAACCCAAAAAACATCAATTTTACTGATTTGCGCGAAAGTAAAATTATTTTGTTATTGCAGAATTGACATATTCATATAACCGAAAAAATTGCGCTTTCTTAGTTTTAGACTTAAAGTCGATTTTCTTGTAAATTGTATGTCAATTGCGTGAGCACTGTACCGCATAAGCCAAAAACATGAATTTTACTGATTTAGCGAAAGTCAAATTATATTGTTGTTGCAGAATTGACATATTCTTATAACCGAAAAAATTGCATTTTCTTAGATTTAGACTTACAGTCGATTTTCTTGTAACTTGTATGTTAATTCCATGAGCACTGTACCGCTTAAGCCGAAAAACATCAATTTTACTGATTTGCGCTAGAGTCAAACTTTCATTTTATTTCAGGATTAACAATTGTACGTTAATTACGTGATCGCTGTACCGCTTAAGCCGAAATGTTTTTTCAGGATTAACAAATTAATGTAACCGAAAAAATTGCACTTTCTTAGGTTTAAAATTCAAGTCCATTTTCTTGTAAATTGTATGTCAGTTGCGTGAGCACTGTACTGCTTAAGCCGGAAAACATCAATTTTACTGATTTGAGCGAAAGTCAAATTATATTGTTATTGCAGAATTGACATATTCATATAACCGAAAAAATTGCACTAGATCCTAGATTTAGACTTAAAGTCGATTTTCTTGTAAATTGTATGTCAGTTGCATGAGCACTGTACCGCATAAGTCGAAAAACATCAATTTTACTGATTTGCGCGAAAGTAAAATTATATTGCTATTGCAGAATTGACAAATTAATATAACCGAAAAAATTACACTTTCTTAGTTTAAGACTTAAAGCCGATTTTCTTTTAAATTGTATGTCAGTTGCGTGAGCACTGTACCGCATAAGCCGAAAAACATCAATTTTACTGTTTTGTGCGAAAGTAAAATTATATAGCTATTGCAGAATTGACAAATTAATATAACCAAAAAAATTACACTTTCTTAGTTTAAGACTTAAAGCCGATTTTCTTGTAAATTGTATGTCAGTTGCGTGAGCACTGTACCGCATAAGCCGAAAAACATCAATTTTACTGATTTGCGCGAAAGTAAAATTATATTGCTATTGCAGAATTGACAAATTAATATAACCGAAAAAATTGCGCTTTCTTAGCTTTAGACTTAAAGCCGATTTTCTTGTAAATTGTATGTCAGTTGCGTGAGCACTGTACCGCATAAGTCGAAAAACATCAATTTTACTGATTTGCGCGAAAGTAAAATTATATTGCTATTGCAGAATTGACAAATTAATATAACCGAAAAAATTACACTTTCTTAGTTTAAGACTTAAAGCCGATTTTCTTGTAAATTGTATGTCAGTTGCATGAGCACTGTACCGCATAAGCCGAAAAACATCAATTTTACTGATTTGCGCGAAAGTAAAATTATATTGCTATTGCAGAATTGACAAATTAATATAACCGAAAAAATTACACTTTCTTAGTTTAAGACTTAAAGCCGATTTTCTTGTAAATTGTATGTCAGTTGCGTGAGCACTGTACCGCATAAGCCGAAAAACATCAATTTTACTGATTTGCGCGAAAGTAAAATTATATAGCTATTGCAGAATTGACAAATTAATATAACCGAAAAAATTGCACTTTCTTAAGTTTAGACTTAAAGCCGATTTTCTTGTAAATTTTATGTCAGTTGCGTGAGCACTGTACCGCATAAGCCGAAAAACATCAATTTTACTGTTTTGCGCGAAAGTAAAATTATATAGCTATTGCAGAATTGACAAATTAATATAACCAAAAAAATTACACTTTCTTAGTTTAAGACTTAAAGCCGATTTTCTTGTAAATTTTATGTCAGTTGCGTGAGCACTGTACCGCATAAGCCGAAAAACATCAATTTTACTGATTTGCGCGAAAGTAAAATTATAATGTTATTGCAGGATTAACAAATTAATATAACCGAAAAAATTGCGCTTTCTTAGCTTTAGACTTAAAGCCGATTTTCTTGTAAATTGTATGTCAGTTGCGTGAGCACTGTACCGCATAAGTCGAAAATAATCAATTTTACTTATTTGCGCGAAAGTAAAATTATATTGCTATTGCAGAATTGACAAATTAATATAACCGAAAAAATTACACTTTCTTAGTTTAAGACTTAAAGCCGATTTTCTTGTAAATTGTATGTCAGTTGCGTGAGCACTGTACCGCATAAGCCGAAAAACATCAATTTTACTGATTTGCGCGAAAGTAAAATTATATTGCTATTGCAGAATTGACAAATTAATATAACCGAAAAAATTGCGCTTTCTTAGCTTTAGACTTAAAGCCGATTTTCTTGTAAATTGTATGTCAGTTGCGTGAGCACTGTACCGCATAAGCCAAAAAACATCAATTTTACTGATTTGCGCGAAAGTAAAATTATATTGCTATTGCAGAATTGACAAATTAATATAACCGAAAAAATTGCGCTTTCTTAGCTTTAGACTTAAAGCCGATTTTCTTGTAAATTGTATGTCAGTTGCGTGAGCACTGTACCGCATAAGTCGAAAAACATCAATTTTACTGATTTGCGCGAAAGTAAAATTATATTGCTATTGCAGAATTGACAAATTAATATAACCGAAAAAATTACACTTTCTTAGTTTAAGACTTAAAGCCGATTTTCTTGTAAATTGTATGTCAGTTGCGTGAGCACTGTACCGCATAACCCAAAAAACATCAATTTTACTGATTTGCGCGAAAGTAAAATTATTTTGTTATTGCAGAATTGACATATTCATATAACCGAAAAAATTGCGCTTTCTTAGTTTTAGACTTAAAGTCGATTTTCTTGTAAATTGTATGTCAATTGCGTGAGCACTGTACCGCATAAGCCAAAAACATGAATTTTACTGATTTAGCGAAAGTCAAATTATATTGTTGTTGCAGAATTGACATATTCTTATAACCGAAAAAATTGCATTTTCTTAGATTTAGACTTACAGTCGATTTTCTTGTAACTTGTATGTTAATTCCATGAGCACTGTACCGCTTAAGCCGAAAAACATCAATTTTACTGATTTGCGCTAGAGTCAAACTTTCATTTTATTTCAGGATTAACAATTGTATGTTAATTACGTGATCGCTGTACCGCTTAAGCCGAAATGTTTTTTCAGGATTAACAAATTAATGTAACCGAAAAAATTGCACTTTCTTAGGTTTAAAATTCAAGTCCATTTTCTTGTAAATTGTATGTCAGTTGCGTGAGCACTGTACTGCTTAAGCCGGAAAACATTAATTTTACTGATTTGAGCGAAAGTCAAATTATATTGTTATTGCAGAATTGACATATTCATATAACCGAAAAAATTGCACTAGATCCTAGATTTAGACTTAAAGTCGATTTTCTTGTAAATTGTATGTCAGTTGCATGAGCACTGTACCGCATAAGTCGAAAAACATCAATTTTACTGATTTGCGCGAAAGTAAAATTATATTGCTATTGCAGAATTGACAAATTAATATAACCGAAAAAATTACACTTTCTTAGTTTAAGACTTAAAGCCGATTTTCTTTTAAATTGTATGTCAGTTGCGTGAGCACTGTACCACATAAGCCGAAAAACATCAATTTTACTGTTTTGTGCGAAAGTAAAATTATATAGCTATTGCAGAATTGACAAATTAATATAACCAAAAAAATTACACTTTCTTAGTTTAAGACTTAAAGCCGATTTTCTTGTAAATTGTATGTCAGTTGCGTGAGCACTGTACCGCATAAGCCGAAAAACATCAACTTTACTGATTTGCGCGAAAGTAAAATTATATTGCTATTGCAGAATTGACAAATTAATATAACCGAAAAAATTGCGCTTTCTTAGCTTTAGACTTAAAGCCGATTTTCTTGTAAATTGTATGTCAGTTGCGTGAGCACTGTACCGCATAAGTCGAAAAACATCAGTTTTACTGATTTGCGCGAAAGTAAAATTATATTGCTATTGCAGAATTGACAAATTAATATAACCGAAAAAATTACACTTTCTTAGTTTAAGACTTAAAGCCGATTTTCTTGTAAATTGTATGTCAGTTGCGTGAGCATTGTACCGCATAAGCCGAAAAACATCAATTTTACTGATTTGCGCGAAAGTAAAATTATATTGCTATTGCAGAATTGACAAATTAATATAACCGAAAAAATTGCGCTTTCTTAGCTTTAGACTTAAAGCCGATTTTCTTGTAAATTGTATGTCAGTTGCGTGAGCACTGTACCGCATAAGCCGAAAAACATCAATTTTACTGATTTGCGCGAAAGTAAAATTATAATGTTATTGCAGGATTAACAAATTAATATTACCGAAAAAATTGCACTTTCTTAGCTTTAGACTTAAAGTCGATTTTCTTGTAAATTGTATTTCAGTTGCGTGAGCACTGTACCGCATAAGCCGAAAAACATCAATTTTACTGATTTGATTTAAAGTCAAACTTTCATATAATATCAGGATTAACAAATAAATATAACCGAAAAAATTGCACTTTCTTAGATTTAGACTTAAAGCCGATTTTCTTGTAAATTGTATGTCAGTTGCGTGAGCACTATACCGCATAAGTCGAAAAACATCAATTTTACTGATTTGCGCGAAAGTAAAATTATATTGCTATTGCAGAATTGACAAATTAATATAACCGAAAAAATTACACTTTCTTAGTTTAAGACTTAAAGCCGATTTTCTTGTAAATTGTATGTCAGTTTCGTGAGCACTGTACCGCATAAGCCGAAAAACATCAATTTTACTGATTTGCGCGAAAGTAAAATTATATTGCTATTGCAGAATTGACAAATTAATATAACCGAAAAAATTGCACTTTCTTAGCTTTAGACTTAAAGTCGATTTTCTTGTAAATTGTATTTCAGTTGCGTGAGCACTGTACCGCATAAGCCGAAAAACATCAATTTTACTGATTTGCGCGAAAGTCAAATTATATTGTTATTGCATGATTAACAAATTAATATTACCGAAAAAGTTGCACTTTCTTAGGTTTAGACTTAAAGCCGATTTTCTTGTAAATTGTATGTCAGTTGCGTGAGCACTGTACCGCATAAGCCGAAAAACATCAATTTTACTGATTTGCGCGAAAGTCAAATTATATTGTTATTGCATGATTAACAAATTAATATTACCGAAAAAGTTGCACTTTCTTAGCTTTAGACTTAAAGCCGATTTTCTTGTAAATTGTATGTCAGTTGCGTGAGCACTGTACCGCATAAGCCGAAAAACATCAATTTTACTGATTTGCGCGAAAGTAAAATTATAATGTTATTGCAGAATTGACATATTCATATAACCGAAAAAATTGCGCTTTCTTAGTTTTAGACTTAAAGTCGATTTTCTTGTAAATTGTATGTCAATTGCGTGAGCACTGTACCGCATAAGCCAAAAACATGAATTTTACTGATTTTAGCGAAAGTCAAATTATATTGTTGTTGCAGAATTGACATATTCTTATAACCGAAAAAATTGCACTTTCTTAGATTTAGGCTTAAAGTCGATTTTCTTGTAACTTGTATGTTAATTCCATGAGCACTGTACCGCTTAAGCCGAAAAACATCAATTTTACTGATTTGCGCTAGAGTCAAACTTTCATTTTATTTCAGGATTAACAATTGTATGTTAATTACGTGATCGCTGTACCGCTTAAGCCGAAATGTTTTTTCAGGATTAACAAATTAATATAACCGAAAAAATTGCACTTTCTTAGGTTTAAAATTCAAGTCCATTTTCTTGTAAATTGTATGTCAGTTGCGTGAGCACTGTACTGCTTAAGCCGGAAAACATCAATTTTACTGATTTGAGCGAAAGTCAAATTATATTGTTATTGCAGAATTGACATATTCATATAACCGAAAAAATTGCACTAGATCCTAGATTTAGACTTAAAGTCGATTTTCTTGTAAATTGTATGTCAGTTGCGTGAGCACTGTACTGCTTAAGCCGAAAAACATCAATTTTACTGATTTGCGCGAAAGTAAAATTATAATGTTATTGCAGGATTAACAAATTAATATAACCGAAAAAATTGCACTTTCTTAGCTTTAGACTTAAAGTCGATTTTCTTGTAAATTGTATTTCAGTTGCGTGAGCACTGTACCGCATAAGCCGAAAAACATCAATTTTACTGATTTGCGCGAAAGTCAAATTATGTTGTTATTGCATGATTAACAAATTAATATTACCGAAAAAGTTGCACTTTCTTAGGTTTAGACTCAAAGTCGATTTTCTTGTAAATTGTATGTTAATCACTTGAGCACTGTACCGCATAAGCCGAAAAACATCAATTTTACTGATTTGCGCGAAAGTAAAATTATAATGTTATTGCAGGATTAACAAATTAATATAACCGAAAAAATTGCGCTTTCTTAGCTTTAGACTTAAAGCCGATTTTCTTGTAAATTGTATGTCAGTTGCGTGAGCACTGTACCGCATAAGCCGAAAAACATCAATTTTACTGATTTGCGCGAAAGTCAAATTATGTTGTTATTGCATGATTAACAAATTAATATTACCGAAAAAGTTGCACTTTCTTAGGTTTAGACTCAAAGTCGATTTTCTTGTAAATTGTATGTTAATCACTTGAGCACTGTACCGCATAAGCCGAAAAACATCAATTTTACTGATTTGCGCGAAAGTAAAATTATAATGTTATTGCAGGATTAACAAATTAATATAACCGAAAAAATTGCGCTTTCTTAGCTTTAGACTTAAAGCCGATTTTCTTGCAAATTGTATGTCAGTTGCGTGAGCACTGTACCGCATAAGCCGAAAAACATCAATTTTACTGATTTGCGCGAAAGTCAAATTATGTTGTTATTGCATGATTAACAAATTAATATTACCGAAAAAGTTGCACTTTCTTAGGTTTAGACTTAAAGCCGATTTTCTTGTAAATTGTATGTCAGTTGCGTGAGCACTGTACCGCATAAGCCGAAAAACATCAATTTTACTGATTTGCGCGAAAGTCAAATTATGTTGTTATTGCATGATTAACAAATTAATATTACCGAAAAAGTTGCACTTTCTTAGGTTTAGACTCAAAGTCGATTTTCTTGTAAATTGTATGTTAATCACTTGAGCACTGTACCGCATAAGCCGAAAAACATCAATTTTACTGATTTGCGCGAAAGTAAAATTATAATGTTATTGCAGGATTAACAAATTAATATAACCGAAAAAATTGCACTTTCTTTGTTTTAGACTTAAAGCCGATTTTCTTGTAAATTGTATGTCAGTTGCATGAGCACTGTACCGCATAAGTCGAAAAACATCAATTTTACTGATTTGCGCGAAAGTCAAATTATGTTGTTATTGCATGATTAACAAATTAATATTACCGAAAAAGTTGCACTTTCTTAGGTTTAGACTCAAAGTCGATTTTCTTGTAAATTGTATGTTAATCACTTGAGCACTGTACCGCATAAGCCGAAAAACATCAATTTTACTGATTTGCGCGAAAGTAAAATTATAATGTTATTGCAGGATTAACAAATTAATATAACCGAAAAAATTGCACTTTCTTAGCTTTAGACTTAAAGTCGATTTTCTTGTAAATTGTATTTCAGTTGCGTGAGCACTGTACCGCATAAGCCGAAAAACATCAATTTTACTGATTTGCGCGAAAGTAAAATTATATTGCTATTGCACAATTGACAAATTAATATAACCGAAAAAATTACACTTTCTTAGTTTTAGACTTAAAGCCGATTTTCTTGTAAATTGTATGTCAGTTGCATGAGCACTGTACCGCATAAGTCGAAAAACATCAATTTTACTGATTTGCGCGAAAGTAAAATTATATTGCTATTGCACAATTGACAAATTAATATAACCGAAAAAATTACACTTTCTTAGTTTAAGACTTAAAGCCGATTTTCTTGTAAATTGTATGTCAGTTGCGTGAGCACTGTACCGCATAAGTCGAAAAACATCAATTTTACTGATTTGCGCGAAAGTAAAATTATATTGCTATTGCACAATTGACAAATTAATATAACCGAAAAAATTACACTTTCTTAGTTTAAGACTTAAAGCCGATTTTCTTGTAAATTGTATGTCAGTTGCGTGAGCACTGTACCGCATAAGCCGAAAAACATCAATTTTACTTGTTTGCGCGAAAGTAAAATTATATAGCTATTGCAGAATTGACAAATTAATATAACCGAAAAAATTGCACTTTCTTAAGTTTAGACTTAAAGCCGATTTTCTTGTAAATTGTATGTCAGTTGCATGAGCACTGTACCGCATAAGCCGAAAAACATCAATTTTACTGATTTGCGCGAAAGTAAAATTATAATGTTATTGCAGGATTAACAAATTAATATAACCGAAAAAATTGCACTTTCTTTGTTTTAGACTTAAAGCCGATTTTCTTGTAAATTGTATGTCAGTTGCATGAGCACTGTACCGCATAAGTCGAAAAACATCAATTTTACTGATTTGCGCGAAAGTAAAATTATATTGCTATTGCAGAATTGACAAATTAATATAACCGAAAAAATTGCACTTTCTTAGCTTTAGACTTAAAGTCGATTTTCTTGTAAAGTGTATTTCAGTTGCGTGAGCACTGTACCGCATAAGCCGAAAAACATCAATTTTACTTGTTTGCGCGAAAGTAAAATTATATAGCTATTGCAGAATTGACAAATTAATATAACCGAAAAAATTGCACTTTCTTAAGTTTAGACTTAAAGCCGATTTTCTTGTAAATTGTATGTCAGTTGCATGAGCACTGTACCGCATAAGCCGAAAAACATCAATTTTACTGATTTGCGCGAAAGTAAAATTATAATGTTATTGCAGGATTAACAAATTAATATAACCGAAAAAATTGCACTTTCTTTGTTTTAGACTTAAAGCCGATTTTCTTGTAAATTGTATGTCAGTTGCATGAGCACTGTACCGCATAAGTCGAAAAACATCAATTTTACTGATTTGCGCGAAAGTAAAATTATATTGCTATTGCAGAATTGACAAATTAATATAACCGAAAAAATTGCACTTTCTTAGCTTTAGACTTAAAGTCGATTTTCTTGTAAAGTGTATTTCAGTTGCGTGAGCACTGTACCGCATAAGCCGAAAAACATCAATTTTACTTGTTTGCGCGAAAGTAAAATTATATAGCTATTGCAGAATTGACAAATTAATATAACCGAAAAAATTGCACTTTCTTAAGTTTAGACTTAAAGCCGATTTTCTTGTAAATTGTATGTCAGTTGCATGAGCACTGTACCGCATAAGTCGAAAAACATCAATTTTACTGATTTGCGCGAAAGTCAAATTATGTTGTTATTGCATGATTAACAAATTAATATTACCGAAAAAGTTGCACTTTCTTAGGTTTAGACTCAAAGTCGATTTTCTTGTAAATTGTATGTTAATCACTTGAGCACTGTACCGCATAAGCCGAAAAACATCAATTTTACTGATTTGCGCGAAAGTAAAATTATATTGCTATTGCACAATTGACAAATTAATATAACCGAAAAAATTACACTTTCTTAGTTTAAGACTTAAAGCCGATTTTCTTGTAAATTGTATGTCAGTTGCGTGAGCACTGTACCGCATAAGCCGAAAAACATCAATTTTACTTGTTTGCGCGAAAGTAAAATTATATAGCTATTGCAGAATTGACAAATTAATATAACCGAAAAAATTGCACTTTCTTAAGTTTAGACTTAAAGCCGATTTTCTTGTAAATTGTATGTCAGTTGCATGAGCACTGTACCGCATAAGCCGAAAAACATCAATTTTACTGATTTGCGCGAAAGTAAAATTATAATGTTATTGCAGGATTAACAAATTAATATAACCGAAAAAATTGCACTTTCTTTGTTTTAGACTTAAAGCCGATTTTCTTGTAAATTGTATGTCAGTTGCATGAGCACTGTACCGCATAAGTCGAAAAACATCAATTTTACTGATTTGCGCGAAAGTAAAATTATATTGCTATTGCACAATTGACAAATTAATATTACCGAAAAAGTTGCACTTTCTTAGGTTTAGACTCAAAGTCGATTTTCTTGTAAATTGTATGTTAATCACTTGAGCACTGTACCGCATAAGCCGAAAAACATCAATTTTACTGATTTGCGCGAAAGTAAAATTATAATGTTATTGCAGGATTAACAAATTAATATAACCGAAAAAATTGCACTTTCTTTGTTTTAGACTTAAAGCCGATTTTCTTGTAAATTGTATGTCAGTTGCATGAGCACTGTACCGCATAAGTCGAAAAACATCAATTTTACTGATTTGCGCGAAAGTAAAATTATATTGCTATTGCACAATTGACAAATTAATATAACCGAAAAAATTACACTTTCTTAGTTTAAGACTTAAAGCCGATTTTCTTGTAAATTGTATGTCAGTTGCGTGAGCACTGTACCGCATAAGCCGAAAAACATCAATTTTACTTGTTTGCGCGAAAGTAAAATTATATAGCTATTGCAGAATTGACAAATTAATATAACCGAAAAAATTGCACTTTCTTAAGTTTAGACTTAAAGCCGATTTTCTTGTAAATTGTATGTCAGTTGCATGAGCACTGTACCGCATAAGCCGAAAAACATCAATTTTACTGATTTGCGCGAAAGTAAAATTATAATGTTATTGCAGGATTAACAAATTAATATAACCGAAAAAATTGCACTTTCTTTGTTTTAGACTTAAAGCCGATTTTCTTGTAAATTGTATGTCAGTTGCATGAGCACTGTACCGCATAAGTCGAAAAACATCAATTTTACTGATTTGCGCGAAAGTAAAATTATATTGCTATTGCAGAATTGACAAATTAATATAACCGAAAAAATTGCACTTTCTTAGCTTTAGACTTAAAGTCGATTTTCTTGTAAAGTGTATTTCAGTTGCGTGAGCACTGTACCGCATAAGCCGAAAAACATCAATTTTACTTGTTTGCGCGAAAGTAAAATTATATAGCTATTGCAGAATTGACAAATTAATATAACCGAAAAAATTGCACTTTCTTAAGTTTAGACTTAAAGCCGATTTTCTTGTAAATTGTATGTCAGTTGCATGAGCACTGTACCGCATAAGCCGAAAAACATCAATTTTACTGATTTGCGCGAAAGTAAAATTATAATGTTATTGCAGGATTAACAAATTAATATAACCGAAAAAATTGCACTTTCTTTGTTTTAGACTTAAAGCCGATTTTCTTGTAAATTGTATGTCAGTTGCATGAGCACTGTACCGCATAAGCCGAAAAACATCAATTTTACTGATTTGCGCGAAAGTCAAATTATGTTGTTATTGCATGATTAACAAATTAATATTACCGAAAAAGTTGCACTTTCTTAGGTTTAGACTCAAAGTCGATTTTCTTGTAAATTGTATGTTAATCACTTGAGCACTGTACCGCATAAGCCGAAAACATCAATTTTACTGATTTGCGCGAAAGTCAAATTATATTGTTATTGCATGATTAACAAATTAATATTACCGAAAAAGTTGCACTTTCTTAGGTTTAGACTCAAAGTCGATTTTCTTGTAAATTGTATGTTAATCACTTGAGCACTGTACCGCATAAGCCGAAAAACATCAATTTTACTGATTTGCGCGAAAGTAAAATTATAATGTTATTGCAGGATTAACAAATTAATATAACCGAAAAAATTGCACTTTCTTTGTTTTAGACTTAAAGCCGATTTTCTTGTAAATTGTATGTCAGTTGCATGAGCACTGTACCGCATAAGCCGAAAAACATCAATTTTACTGATTTGCGCGAAAGTAAAATTATAATGTTATTGCAGGATTAACAAATTAATATTACCGAAAAAATTGCACTTTCTTAACTTTAGACTTAAAGTCGATTTTCTTGTAAATTGTATTTCAGTTGCGTGAGCACTGTACCGCATAAGCCGAAAAACATCAATTTTACTGATTTGCGCGAAAGTCAAATTATGTTGTTATTGCATGATTAACAAATTAATATTACCGAAAAAGTTGCACTTTCTTAGGTTTAGACTCAAAGTCGATTTTCTTGTAAATTGTATGTTAATCACTTGAGCACTGTACCGCATAAGCCGAAAAACATCAATTTTACTGATTTGCGCGAAAGTAAAATTATAATGTTATTGCAGGATTAACAAATTAATATAACCGAAAAAATTGCACTTTCTTTGTTTTAGACTTAAAGCCGATTTTCTTGTAAATTGTATGTCAGTTGCATGAGCACTGTACCGCATAAGTCGAAAAACATCAATTTTACTGATTTGCGCGAAAGTAAAATTATATTGCTATTGCAGAATTGACAAATTAATATAACCGAAAAAATTACACTTTCTTAGTTTAAGACTTAAAACCGATTTTCTTGTAAATTGTATGTCAGTTGCGTGAGCACTGTACCGCATAAGCCGAAAAACATCAATTTTACTTGTTTGCGCGAAAGTACAATTATATAGCTATTGCAGAATTGACAAATTAATATAACCGAAAAAATTGCACTTTCTTAAGTTTAGACTTAAAGCCGATTTTCTTGTAAATTGTATGTCAGTTGCATGAGCACTGTACCGCATAAGCCGAAAAACATCAATTTTACTGATTTGCGCGAAAGTAAAATTATAATGTTATTGCAGGATTAACAAATTAATATAACCGAAAAAATTGCACTTTCTTTGTTTTAGACTTAAAGCCGATTTTCTTGTAAATTGTATGTCAGTTGCATGAGCACTGTACCGCATAAGCCGAAAAACATCAATTTTACTGATTTGCGCGAAAGTAAAATTATAATGTTATTGCAGGATTAACAAATTATTATTACCGAAAAAATTGCGCTTTCTTAGTTTTAGACTTAAAGTCGATTTTCTTGTAAATTGTATGTCAATTGCGTGAGCACTGTACCGCATAAGCCAAAAACATGAATTTTACTGATTTTAGCGAAAGTCAAATTATATTGTTGTTGCAGAATTGACATATTCTTATAACCGAAAAAATTGCACTTTCTTAGATTTAGACTTAAAGTCGATTTTCTTGTAACTTGTATGTTAATTCCATGAGCACTGTACCGCTTAAGCCGAAAAACATCAATTTTACTGATTTGCGCTAGAGTCAAACTTTCATTTTATTTCAGGATTAACAATTGTATGTTAATTACGTGATCGCTGTACCGATTAAGCCGAAATGTTTTTTTAGGATTAACAAATTAATATAACCGAAAAAATTGCACTTTCTTAGGTTTAAAATTCAAGTCCATTTTCTTGTAAATTGTATGTCAGTTGCGTGAGCACTGTACTGCTTAAGCCGGAAAACATCAATTTTACTGATTTGAGCGAAAGTCAAATTATATTGTTATTGCAGAATTGACATATTCATATAACCGAAAAAATTGCACTAGATCCTAGATTTAGACTTAAAGTCGATTTTCTTGTAAATTGTATGTCAGTTGCGTGAGCACTGTACTGCTTAAGCCGAAAAACATCAATTTTACTGATTTGCGCGAAAGTAAAATTATATTGCTATTGCAGAATTGACAAATTAATATAACCGAAAAAATTGCGCTTTCTTAGCTTTAGACTTAAAGCCGATTTTCTTGTAAATTGTATGTCAGTTGCGTGAGCACTGTACCGCATAAGCCGAAAAACATCAATTTTACTGATTTGCGCGAAAGTAAAATTATAATGTTATTGCAGGATTAACAAATTAATATTACCGAAAAAATTGCACTTTCTTAGCTTTAGACTTAAAGTCGATTTTCTTGTAAATTGTATTTCAGTTGCGTGAGCACTAAACCGCATAAGCCGAAAAACATCAATTTTACTGATTTGCGCGAAAGTCAAATTATGTTGTTATTGCATGATTAACAAATTAATATTACCGAAAAAGTTGCACTTTCTTAGGTTTAGACTCAAAGTCGATTTTCTTGTAAATTGTATGTTAATCACTTGAGCACTGTACCGCATAAGCCGAAAAACATCAATTTTACTGATTTGCGCGAAAGTAAAATTATAATTTTATTGCAGGATTAACAAATTAATATAACCGAAAAAATTGCACTTTCTTTGTTTTAGACTTAAAGCCGATTTTCTTGTAAATTGTATGTCAGTTGCATGAGCACTGTACCGCATAAGTCGAAAAACATCAATTTTACTGATTTGCGCGAAAGTAAAATTATATTGCAATTGCAGAATTGACAAATTAATATAACCGAAAAAATTGCACTTTCTTAAGTTTAGACTTAAAGCCGATTTTCTTGTAAATTTTATGTCAGTTGCGTGAGCACTGTACCGCATAAGCCGAAAAACATCAATTTTACTGTTTTGCGCGAAAGTAAAATTATATAGCTATTGCAGAATTGACATATTAATATAACCGAAAAAATTGCACTTTCTTAAGTTTAGACTTAAAGCCGATTTTCTTGTAAATTTTATGTCAGTTGCGTGAGCACTGTACCGCATAAGCCGGAAAACATCAATTTTACTGATTTGCGCGGAAGTAAAATTATAATGTTATTGCAGGATTAACAAATTAATATAACCGAAAAATTGCACTTTCTTAGGTTTAGACTTAAAGTCGATTTGCTTCTAAATTGTATGTTAATTGCGTGAGCACTGTACCGCTTAAACCGAAAAACATGAATTTTACTGATTTGAGCGAAAGTAAAATTATATTGTTATTGCATGATTAACAAATTAATATTACCGAAAAAGTTGCACCTTCTTAGGTTTAGACTCAAAGTCGATTTTCTTGTAAATTGTATGTTAATCACTTGAGCACTGTACCGCATAAGCCGAAAAACATAATTTAACTGATTTGCGCGAAAGTAAAATTATAATGTTATTGCAGGATTAACAAATTAATATAACCGAAAAAAATGCACTTTCTTAGTTTTAGACTTAAATCCGATTTTCTTGTAAATTGTATGTCAGTTGCGTGAGCACTGTACCGCATAAGCCGAAAAACATCAATTTTACTGATTTGCGCAAAAGTAAAATTATAATGTTATTGCAGGATTAACAAATTAATATTACCGAAAAAATTACACTTTCTTAGTTTTAGACTTAAAGCCGATTTTCTTGTAAATTTTATGTCAGTTGCGTGAACACTGTACCGCATAAGCCGAAAAACATGAATTTTACTGATTTGCGCGAAAGTAAAATTATATTGCTATTGCAGAATTGACAAATTAATATAACCGAAAAATTGCACTTTCTTAGGTTTAGACTTAAAGTCGATTTGCTTCTAAATTGTATGTTAATTGCGTGAGCACTGTACCGCTTAAACCGAAAAACATGAATTTTACTGATTTGAGCGAAAGTAAAATTATATTGTTATTGCATGATTAACAAATTAATATTACCGAAAAAGTTGCACCTTCTTAGGTTTAGACTCAAAGTCGATTTTCTTGTAAATTGTATGTTAATCACTTGAGCACTGTACCGCATAAGCCGAAAAACATAATTTAACTGATTTGCGCGAAAGTAAAATTATAATGTTATTGCAGGATTAACAAATTAATATAACCGAAAAAAATGCACTTTCTTAGTTTTAGACTTAAATCCGATTTTCTTGTAAATTGTATGTCAGTTGCGTGAGCACTGTACCGCATAAGCCGAAAAACATCAATTTTACTGATTTGCGCAAAAGTAAAATTATAATGTTATTGCAGGATTAACAAATTAATATAACCGAAAAAATTGCACTTTCTTAGTTTTAGACTTAAATTCGAGTTTCTTGTAAATTGAATGTTAATTACTTGAGCGCTGTACCGCTTAGGCCGAAAAACATAAATTTTACTGATTTGCGCTAAAAGCAAACTTTCATTTTATTTCAGGATTAACAATTGTATGTTAATTACTTGATCGCTGTTCCGCTTAAGCCGAAATGTTATTTCAGAATTAACAAATTAATATAACGGAAAAAATTGCATTTTCTTAGGTTTAAAATTAAAGTCCATTTTCTTGTAAATTGTATGTCAACTGCGGTAGCACTGTACTGCTTAAGCCGCAAAACATCGATTTTACTGATTTGCGCAAAAGTAAAATTATAATGTTATTGCAGGATTAACAAATTAATATAACCGAAAAAATTGCACTTTCTTAGTTTTAGACTTAAATTCGAGTTTCTTGTAAATTGAATGTTAATTACTTGAGCGCTGTACCGCTTAGGCCGAAAAACATAAATTTTACTGATTTGCGCTAAAAGCAAACTTTCATTTTATTTCAGGATTAACAATTGTATGTTAATTACTTGATCGCTGTTCCGCTTAAGCCGAAATGTTATTTCAGAATTAACAAATTAATATAACGGAAAAAATTGCACTTTCTTAGATTTAGACTTAAAGCCGATTTTCTTGTAAATTGTATGTCAGTTGCGTGAGCTCTGTACTGCTTAAGCCGAAAACCATCAATTTTACTGATTTGAGCGAAAGTCAAATTATATTGTTATTGCATGATTAAAAGATGAAAAGTTGCATTTTCTTAGGTTTAGACTCAAAGTCGATTTTCTTGTAAATTGTTTGTTAAGCACTTGAGCACTGTACCGCATAAGCCGAAAAACATCAATTTTACTGATTTGCGCGAAAGTAAAATTATATTGCTATTGCAGAATTGACAAATTAATATAACCGAAAAAATTGCACTTTCTTAGCTTTAGACTTAAAGTCGATTTTCTTGCAAATTGTATTTCAGTTGCGCGAGCACTGTACCGCTTAAGCCGAAAAACATGAATTTTACTGATTTGAGCGAAAGTCAAGTTATATTGTTATTGCATGATTAACAAATTAATATTACCGAAAAAGTTGCATTTTCTTAGGCTTAGACTCAAAGTCGATTTTCTTGTAAATTGTATGTTAATCACTTGAGCACTGTACCGCATAAGCCGAAAAACATCAATTTTACTAATTTGCGCGAAAGTAAAATTATAATGTTATTGCAGGATTAACAAATAAATATTACAGAAAAAGTTGCACTTTATTAGGTTTAGACTTAAAATCGATTTTCTTGTAAATTGTATGTCAATTGCGGTAGCACTGTACTGCTTAAGCCGAAAAACATCGATTTTACTGATTTGATCAAAAGTCAAACTTTCATATAATTTCAGGATTAACAAAATAATATAACCGAAAAAATTGCACTTTCTTAGGTTTAGACTTAAATTCGATTTTCTTGTAAATTGAATGTTAATTACGTGATCGCTGTACCGCTTAAGCCGAAATGTTTTTTTAGGATTAACAAATTAATATAACCGAAAAAATTGCACTTTCTTAGGTTTAAAATGCAAGTCCATTTTCTTGTAAATTGTATGTCAGTTGCGTGAGCACTGTACTGCTTAAGCCGGAAAACATCAATTTTACTGATTTGAGCGAAAGTCAAATTATATTGTTATTGCAGAATTGACATATTCATATAACCGAAAAAATTGCACTAGATCCTAGATTTAGACTTAAAGTCGATTTTCTTGTAAATTGTATGTCAGTTGCGTGAGCACTGTACTGCTTAAGCCGAAAAACATCAATTTTACTGATTTGCGCGAAAGTAAAATTATATTGCTATTGCAGAATTGACAAATTAATATAACCGAAAAAATTGCGCTTTCTTAGCTTTAGACTTAAAGCCGATTTTCTTGTAAATTGTATGTCAGTTGCGTGAGCACTGTACCGCATAAGCCGAAAAACATCAATTTTACTGATTTGCGCGAAAGTAAAATTATAATGTTATTGCAGGATTAACAAATTAATATTACCGAAAAAATTGCACTTTCTTAGCTTTAGACTTAAAGTCGATTTTCTTGTAAATTGTATTTCAGTTGCGTGAGCACTGTACCGCATAAGCCGAAAAACATCAATTTTACTGATTTGCGCGAAAGTCAAATTATGTTGTTATTGCATGATTAACAAATTAATATTACCGAAAAAGTTGCACTTTCTTAGGTTTAGACTCAAAGTCGATTTTCTTGTAAATTATATGTTAATCACTTGAGCACTGTACCGCATAAGCCGAAAAAGATCAATTTTACTGATTTGCGCGAAAGTAAAATTATAATTTTATTGCAGGATTAACAAATTAATATAACCGAAAAAATTGCACTTTCTTTGTTTTAGACTTAAAGCCGATTTTCTTGTAAATTGTATGTCAGTTGCATGAGCACTGTACCGCATAAGTCGAAAAACATCAATTTTACTGATTTGCGCGAAAGTAAAATTATATTGCAATTGCAGAATTGACAAATTAATATAACCGAAAAAATTGCACTTTCTTAAGTTTAGACTTAAAGCCGATTTTCTTGTAAATTTTATGTCAGTTGCGTGAGCACTGTACCGCATAAGCCGGAAAACATCAATTTTACTGATTTGCGCGAAAGTAAAATTATAATGTTATTGCAGGATTAACAAATTAATATAACCGAAAAAATTGCACTTTCTTAGTTTTAGACTTAAAGCCGATTTTCTTGTAAATTGTATGTCAGTTGCGTGAGCACTGTACCGCATAAGCCGAAAAACATCAATTTTACTGATTTGCGCGAAAGTAAAATTATAATTTTATTGCAGGATTAACAAATTAATATAACCGAAAAAATTACACTTTCTTAGTTTAAGACTTAAAGCCGATTTTCTTGTAAATTATATGTTAATCACTTGAGCACTGTACCGCATAAGCCGAAAAAGATCAATTTTACTGATTTGCGCGAAAGTAAAATTATAATTTTATTGCAGGATTAACAAATTAATATAACCGAAAAAATTACACTTTCTTAGTTTAAGACTTAAAGCCGATTTTCTTGTAAATTGTATGTCAGTTGCGTGAGCACTGTACCGCATAAGCCGAAAAACATCAATTTTACTGATTTGCGCGAAAGTAAAATTATATAGCTATTGCAGAATTGACACATTAATATAACCGAAAAAATTGCACTTTCTTAAGTTTAGACTTAAAGCCGATTTTCTTGTAAATTTTATGTCAGTTGCGTGAGCACTGTACCGCATAAGCCGAAAAACATCAATTTTACTGTTTTGCGCGAAAGTAAAATTATATAGCTATTGCAGAATTGACATATTAATATAACCGAAAAAATTGCACTTTCTTAAGTTTAGACTTAAAGCCGATTTTCTTGTAAATTTTATGTCAGTTGCGTGAGCACTGTACCGCATAAGCCGGAAAACATCAATTTTACTGATTTGCGCGAAAGTAAAATTATAATGTTATTGCAGGATTAACAAATTAATATAACCGAAAAAATTGCACTTTCTTAGTTTTAGACTTAAAGCCGATTTTCTTGTAAATTGTATGTCAGTTGCGTGAGCACTGTACCGCATAAGCCGAAAAACATCAATTTTACTGATTTGCGCGAAAGTAAAATTATATTGCTATTGCAGAATTGACAAATTAATATAACCGAAAAATTGCACTTTCTTAGGTTTAGACTTAAAGTCGATTTGCTTCTAAATTGTATGTTAATTGCGTGAGCACTGTACCGCTTAAACCGAAAAACATGAATTTTACTGATTTGAGCGAAAGTAAAATTATATTGTTATTGCATGATTAACAAATTAATATTACCGAAAAAGTTGCACCTTCTTAGGTTTAGACTCAAAGTCGATTTTCTTGTAAATTGTATGTTAATCACTTGAGCACTGTACCGCATAAGCCGAAAAACATAATTTAACTGATTTGCGCGAAAGTAAAATTATATTGCTATTGCAGAATTGACAAATTAATATAACCGAAAAAATTGCACTTTCTTAGTTTTAGACTTAAAGCCGATTTTCTTGTAAATTGTATGTCAGTTGCGTGAGCACTGTACCGCATAAGCCGAAAAACATCAATTTTACTGATTTGCGCGAAAGTAAAATTATAATGTTATTGCAGGATTAACAAATTAATATAACCGAAAAAAATGCACTTTCTTAGTTTTAGACTTAAATCCGATTTTCTTGTAAATTGTATGTCAGTTGCGTGAGCACTGTACCGCATAAGCCGAAAAACATCAATTTTACTGATTTGCGCAAAAGTAAAATTATAATGTTATTGCAGGATTAACAAATTAATATAACCGAAAAAATTGCACTTTCTTAGTTTTAGACTTAAATTCGAGTTTCTTGTAAATTGAATGTTAATTACTTGAGCGCTGTACCGCTTAGGCCGAAAAACATAAATTTTACTGATTTGCGCTAAAAGCAAACTTTCATTTTATTTCAGGATTAACAATTGTATGTTAATTACTTGATCGCTGTTCCGCTTAAGCCGAAATGTTATTTCAGAATTAACAAATTAATATAACGGAAAAAATTGCATTTTCTTAGGTTTAAAATTAAAGTCCATTTTCTTGTAAATTGTATGTCAACTGCGGTAGCACTGTACTGGTTAAGCCGCAAAACATCGATTTTACTGATTTGATTTAAAGTCAAACTTTCATATAATTTCAGGATTAACAAATTAATATAACCGAAAAAATTGCACTTTCTTAGATTTAGACTTAAAGCCGATTTTCTTGTAAATTGTATGTCAGTTGCGTGAGCTCTGTACTGCTTAAGCCGAAAACCATCAATTTTACTGATTTGAGCGAAAGTCAAATTATATTGTTATTGCATGATTAAAAGATGAAAAGTTGCATTTTCTTAGGTTTAGACTCAAAGTCGATTTTCTTGTAAATTGTTTGTTAAGCACTTGAGCACTGTACCGCATAAGCCGAAAAACATCAATTTTACTGATTTGCGCGAAAGTAAAATTATATTGCTATTGCAGAATTGACAAATTAATATAACCGAAAAAATTGCACTTTCTTAGCTTTAGACTTAAAGTCGATTTTCTTGCAAATTGTATTTCAGTTGCGCGAGCACTGTGCCGCTTAAGCCGAAAAACATGAATTTTACTGATTTGAGCGAAAGTCAAGTTATATTGTTATTGCATGATTAACAAATTAATATTACCGAAAAAGTTGCATTTTCTTAGGCTTAGACTCAAAGTCGATTTTCTTGTAAATTGTATGTTAATCACTTGAGCACTGTACCGCATAAGCCGAAAAACATCAATTTTACTAATTTGCGCGAAAGTCAAATTATATTGTTATTGCAGGATTAACAAATAAATATTACAGAAAAAGTTGCACTTTATTAGGTTTAGACTTAAAGTCGATTTTCTTGTAAATTGTATGTCAATTGCGGTAGCACTGTACTGCTTAAGCCGAAAAACATCGATTTTACTGATTTGATCAAAAGTCAAACTTTCATATAATTTCAGGATTAACAAAATAATATAACCGAAAAAATTGCACTTTCTTAGGTTTAGACTTAAATTCGATTTTCTTGTAAATTGAATGTTAATTACTTGAGCGCTGTACCGCTTAGGCCGAAAAACATAAATTTTACTGATTTGCGCTAAAAGCAAACTTTCATTTTATTTCAGGATTAACAATTGTATGTTAATTACTTGATCGCTGTACCGCTTAAGCCGAAATGTTATTTCAGGATTAACAAATTAATATAACAGAAAAAATTGCACTTTCTTAGTTTTAGACTTAAAGCCGATTTTCTTGTAAATTGTATGTCAGTTGCGTGAGCACTGTACTGCTTAAGCGGAAAACCATGAATTTTACTGATTTGAGCGAAAGTCAAATTATATTGTTATTGCATGATTAACAAATTAATATTACCGAAAAAGTTGCATTTTCTTAGGTTTAGACTCAAAGTCGATTTTCTTGTAAATTGTATGTTAAGCACTTGAGCACTGTACCGCATAAGCCGAAAAACATCAATTTTACTGATTTGCGCGAAAGTAAAATTATATTGTTATTGCATGATTAACAAATTAATATTACCGAATAAGTGGCACTTTCTTAGGTTTAGACTCAAAGTCGATTTTCTTGTAAATTGTATGTTAATCACTTGAGCACTGTACCGCATAAGCCGAAAAACATCAATTTTACTGATTTGCGCGAAAGTAAAATTATAATGTTATTGCAGGATTAACAAATTATTATTACCGAAAAAATTGCACTTTCTTAGCTTTAGACTTAAAGTCGATTTTCTTGTAAATTGTATTTCAGTTGCGTGAGCACTGTACCGCATAAGTCGAAAAACATCAATTTTACTGATTTGCGCGAAAGTAAAATTATATTGTTATTGCATGATTAACAAATTAATATTACCGAATAAGTGGCACTTTCTTAGGTTTAGACTCAAAGTCGATTTTCTTGTAAATTGTATGTTAATCACTTGAGCACTGTACCGCATAAGCCGAAAAACATCAATTTTACTGATTTGCGCGAAAGTAAAATTATAATGTTATTGCAGGATTAACAAATTAATATTACCGAAAAAATTGCACTTTCTTAGCTTTAGACTTAAAGTCGATTTTCTTGTAAATTGTATTTCAGTTGCGTGAGCACTGTACCGCATAAGTCGAAAAACATCAATTTTACTGATTTGCGCGAAAGTAAAATTATATTGCTATTGCAGAATTGACAAATTAATATAACCGAAAAAATTACACTTTCTTAGTTTAAGACTTAAAGCCGATTTTCTTGTAAATTGTATGTCAGTTGCGTGAGCACTGTACCGCATAAGCCGAAAAACATCAATTTTACTGATTTGCGCGAAAGTAAAATTATATAGCTATTGCAGAATTGACAAATTAATATAACCGAAAAAATTGCACTTTCTTAGTTTTAGACTTAAAGCCGATTTTCTTGTAAATTGTATGTCAGTTGCGTGCGCACTGTACTGCTTAAGCCGAAAAACATCAATTTTACTGATTTGCGCGAAAGTAAAATTATATTGTTATTGCATGATTAACAAATTAATATTACCGAATAAGTGGCACTTTCTTAGGTTTAGACTCAAAGTCGATTTTCTTGTAAATTGTATGTTAATCACTTGAGCACTGTACCGCATAAGCCGAAAAACATCAATTTTACTGATTTGCGCGAAAGTAAAATTATAATGTTATTGCAGGATTAACAAATTAATATTACCGAAAAAATTGCACTTTCTTAGCTTTAGACTTAAAGTCGATTTTCTTGTAAATTGTATTTCAGTTGCGTGAGCACTGTACCGCATAAGTCGAAAAACATCAATTTTACTGATTTGCGCGAAAGTAAAATTATATTGCTATTGCAGAATTGACAAATTAATATAACCGAAAAAATTACACTTTCTTAGTTTAAGACTTAAAGCCGATTTTCTTGTAAATTGTATGTCAGTTGCGTGAGCACTGTACCGCATAAGCCGAAAAACATCAATTTTACTGATTTGCGCGAAAGTAAAATTATAATGTTATTGCAGGTTTAACAAATTAATATAACCGAAAAAATTGCACTTTCTTAGTTTTAGACTTAAAGCCGATTTTCTTGTAGATTGTATGTCAGTTGCGTGAGCACTGTAACGCATAAGCCGAAAAACATCAATTTTACTGATTTGCGTGAAAGTAAAATTATATTGCTATTGCAGAATTGACAAATTAATATAACCGAAAAAATTGCACTTTCTTAGGTTTAGACTTAAAGCCGATTTTCTTGTAAATTGTATGTCAGTTGCGTGAGCACTGTACCGCTTAAGCCGAAAAACATGAATTTTACTGATTTGAGCGGAAGTCAAATTATATTGTTATTGCATGATTAACAAATTAATATTACCGAAAAAGTTGCACTTTCTTAGGTTTAGACTCAAAGTCGATTTTCTTGTAAATTGTATGTTAATCCCTTGAGCACTGTACCGCATAAGCCGAAAAACATAATTTTACTGATTTGCGCGAAAGTAAAATTATAATGTTATTGCAGGATTAACAAATTAATATAACCGAAAAAAATGCACTTTCTTAGTTTTAGACTTAAAGCCGATTTTCTTGTAAATTGTATGTCAGTTGCGTGAGCACTGTACCGCAAAAGCCGAAAAACATCAATTTTACTGATTTGCGCGAAAGTAAAATTATAATGTTATTGCAGGATTAACAAATTAATATAACCGAAAAAATTGCACTTTCTTAGTTTTAGACTTAAATTCGATTTTCTTGTAAATTGAATGTTAATTTCTTGAGCGCTGTACCGCTTAGGCCGAAAAACATAAATTTTACTGATTTGCGCTAAAAGCAAACTTTCATTTTATTTCAGAATTAACAATTGTATGTTAATTACTTGATCGCTGTACCGCTTAAGCCGAAATGTTATTTCAGAATTAACAAATTAATATAACGGAAAAAATTGCATTTTCTTAGGTTTAAAATTAAAGTCCATTTTCTTGTAAATTGTATGTCAACTGCGGTAGCACTGTACTGGTTAAGCCGCAAAAAATCGATTTTACTGATTTGATTTAAAGTCAAACTTTCATATAATTTCAGGATTAACAAACTAATATAACCGAAAAAATTGCACTTTCTTAGATTTAGACTTAAAGCCGATTTTCTTGTAAATTGTATGTCAGTTGCGTGAGCACTGTACCGCATAAGTCGAAAAACATCAATTTTACTGATTTGCGCGAAAGTAAAATTATATTGCTATTGCAGAATTGACAAATTAATATAACCGAAAAAATTACACTTTCTTAGTTTAAGACTTAAAGCCGATTTTCTTGTAAATTGTATGTCAGTTGCGTGAGCACTGTACCGCATAAGCCGAAAAACATCAATTTTACTGATTTGCGCGAAAGTAAAATTATATTGCTATTGCAGAATTGACAAATTAATATAACCGAAAAAATTACACTTTCTTAGTTTAAGACTTAAAGCCGATTTTCTTGTAAATTGTATGTCAGTTGCGTGAGCACTGTACCGCATAAGCCGAAAAACATCAATTTTACTGATTTGCGCGAAAGTAAAATTATATTGCTATTGCAGAATTGACAAATTAATATAACCGAAAAAATTGCGCTTTCTTAGCTTTAGACTTAAAGCCGATTTTCTTGTAAATTGTATGTCAGTTGCGTGAGCACTGTACCGCATAAGCCGAAAAACATCAATTTTACTGATTTGCGCGAAAGTAAAATTATATTGCTATTGCAGAATTGACAAATTAATATAACCGAAAAAATTGCGCTTTCTTAGCTTTAGACTTAAAGCCGATTTTCTTGTAAATTGTATGTCAGTTGCGTGAGCACTGTACCGCATAAGTCGAAAAACATCAATTTTACTGATTTGCGCGAAAGTAAAATTATATTGCTATTGCAGAATTGACAAATTAATATAACCGAAAAAATTACACTTTCTTAGTTTAAGACTTAAAGCCGATTTTCTTGTAAATTGTATGTCAGTTGCGTGAGCACTGTACCGCATAAGCCGAAAAACATCAATTTTACTGATTTGCGCGAAAGTAAAATTATATTGCTATTGCAGAATTGACAAATTAATATAACCGAAAAAATTGCGCTTTCTTAGCTTTAGACTTAAAGCCGATTTTCTTGTAAATTGTATGTCAGTTGCGTGAGCACTGTACCGCATAAGCCGAAAAACATCAATTTTACTGATTTGCGCGAAAGTAAAATTATATAGCTATTGCAGAATTGACAAATTAATATAACCGAAAAAATTGCACTTTCTTAGATTTAGACTTAAAGCCGATTTTCTTGTAAATTGTATGTCAGTTGCGTGAGCACTGTACCGCATAAGCCGAAAAACATCAATTTTACTGATTTGCGCGAAAGTAAAATTATATTGCTATTGCAGAATTGACAAATTAATATAACCGAAAAAATTGCGCTTTCTTAGCTTTAGACTTAAAGCCGATTTTCTTGTAAATTGTATGTCAGTTGCGTGAGCACTGTACCGCATAAGCCGAAAAACATCAATTTTACTGATTTGCGCGAAAGTAAAATTATATTGCTATTGCAGAATTGACAAATTAATATAACCGAAAAAATTGCGCTTTCTTAGCTTTAGACTTAAAGCCGATTTTCTTGTAAATTGTATGTCAGTTGCGTGAGCACTGTACCGCATAAGCCGAAAAACATCAATTTTACTGATTTGCGCGAAAGTAAAATTATATTGCTATTGCAGAATTGACAAATTAATATAACCGAAAAAATTGCGCTTTCTTAGCTTTAGACTTAAAGCCGATTTTCTTGTAAATTGTATGTCAGTTGCGTGAGCACTGTACCGCATAAGCCGAAAAACATCAATTTTACTGATTTGCGCGAAAGTAAAATTATATTGCTATTGCAGAATTGACAAATTAATATAACCGAAAAAATTGCGCTTTCTTAGCTTTAGACTTAAAGCCGATTTTCTTGTAAATTGTATGTCAGTTGCGTGAGCACTGTACCGCATAAGCCGAAAAACATCAATTTTACTGATTTGCGCGAAAGTAAAATTATATTGCTATTGCAGAATTGACAAATTAATATAACCGAAAAAAATACACTTTCTTAGTTTAAGACTTAAAGCCGATTTTCTTGTAAATTGTATGTCAGTTGCGTGAGCACTGTACCGCATAAGCCGAAAAACATCAATTTTACTGATTTGCGCGAAAGTAAAATTATATTGCTATTGCAGAATTGACAAATTAATATAACCGAAAAAATTGCGCTTTCTTAGCTTTAGACTTAAAGCCGATTTTCTTGTAAATTGTATGTCAGTTGCGTGAGCACTGTACCGCATAAGCCGAAAAACATCAATTTTACTGATTTGCGCGAAAGTAAAATTATATTGCTATTGCAGAATTGACAAATTAATATAACCGAAAAAATTACACTTTCTTAGTTTAAGACTTAAAGCCGATTTTCTTGTAAATTGTATGTCAGTTGCGTGAGCACTGTACCGCATAAGCCGAAAAACATCAATTTTACTGATTTGCGCGAAAGTAAAATTATATTGCTATTGCAGAATTGACAAATTAATATAACCGAAAAAATTGCGCTTTCTTAGCTTTAGACTTAAAGCCGATTTTCTTGTAAATTGTATGTCAGTTGCGTGAGCACTGTACCGCATAAGCCGAAAAACATCAATTTTACTGATTTGCGCGAAAGTAAAATTATATTGCTATTGCAGAATTGACAAATTAATATAACCGAAAAAATTGCGCTTTCTTAGCTTTAGACTTAAAGCCGATTTTCTTGTAAATTGTATGTCAGTTGCGTGAGCACTGTACCGCATAAGCCGAAAAACATCAATTTTACTGATTTGCGCGAAAGTAAAATTATATTGCTATTGCAGAATTGACAAATTAATATAACCGAAAAAATTGCGCTTTCTTAGCTTTAGACTTAAAGCCGATTTTCTTGTAAATTGTATGTCAGTTGCGTGAGCACTGTACCGCATAAGCCGAAAAACATCAATTTTACTGATTTGCGCGAAAGTAAAATTATATTGCTATTGCAGAATTGACAAATTAATATAACCGAAAAAATTACACTTTCTTAGTTTAAGACTTAAAGCCGATTTTCTTGTAAATTGTATGTCAGTTGCGTGAGCACTGTACCGCATAAGCCGAAAAACATCAATTTTACTGATTTGCGCGAAAGTAAAATTATATTGCTATTGCAGAATTGACAAATTAATATAACCGAAAAAATTGCGCTTTCTTAGCTTTAGACTTAAAGCCGATTTTCTTGTAAATTGTATGTCAGTTGCGTGAGCACTGTACCGCATAAGCCGAAAAACATCAATTTTACTGATTTGCGCGAAAGTAAAATTATATTGCTATTGCAGAATTGACAAATTAATATAACCGAAAAAATTGCGCTTTCTTAGCTTTAGACTTAAAGCCGATTTTCTTGTAAATTGTATGTCAGTTGCGTGAGCACTGTACCGCATAAGCCGAAAAACATCAATTTTACTGATTTGCGCGAAAGTAAAATTATATAGCTATTGCAGAATTGACAAATTAATATAACCGAAAAAATTGCACTTTCTTAGATTTAGACTTAAAGCCGATTTTCTTGTAAATTGTATGTCAGTTGCGTGAGCACTGTACCGCATAAGCCGAAAAACATCAATTTTACTAATTTGCGCGAAAGTAAAATTATATTGCTATTGCAGAATTGACAAATTAATATAACCGAAAAAATTGCGCTTTCTTAGCTTTAGACTTAAAGCCGATTTTCTTGTAAATTGTATGTCAGTTGCGTGAGCACTGTACCGCATAAGCCGAAAAACATCAATTTTACTAATTTGCGCGAAAGTAAAATTATATTGCTATTGCAGAATTGACAAATTAATATAACCGAAAAAATTGCGCTTTCTTAGCTTTAGACTTAAAGCCGATTTTCTTGTAAATTGTATGTCAGTTGCGTGAGCACTGTACCGCATAAGTCGAAAAACATCAATTTTACTGATTTGCGCGAAAGTAAAATTATATAGCTATTGCAGAATTGACAAATTAATATAACCGAAAAAATTACACTTTCTTAGTTTAAGACTTAAAGCCGATTTTCTTGTAAATTGTATGTCAGTTGCGTGAGCACTGTACCGCATAAGCCGAAAAACATCAATTTTACTGATTTGCGCGAAAGTAAAATTATATAGCTATTGCAGAATTGACAAATTAATATAACCGAAAAAATTGCACTTTCTTAGATTTAGACTTAAAGCCGATTTTCTTGTAAATTGTATGTCAGTTGCGTGAGCACTGTACCGCATAAGCCGAAAAACATCAATTTTACTGATTTGCGCGAAAGTAAAATTATATTGCTATTGCAGAATTGACAAATTAATATAACCGAAAAAATTGCGCTTTCTTAGCTTTAGACTTAAAGCCGATTTTCTTGTAAATTGTATGTCAGTTGCGTGAGCACTGTACCGCATAAGCCGAAAAACATCAATTTTACTGATTTGCGCGAAAGTAAAATTATATTGCTATTGCAGAATTGACAAATTAATATAACCGAAAAAATTGCGCTTTCTTAGCTTTAGACTTAAAGCCGATTTTCTTGTAAATTGTATGTCAGTTGCGTGAGCACTGTACCGCATAAGCCGAAAAACATCAATTTTACTGATTTGCGCGAAAGTAAAATTATATTGCTATTGCAGAATTGACAAATTAATATAACCGAAAAAATTACACTTTCTTAGTTTAAGACTTAAAGCCGATTTTCTTGTAAATTGTATGTCAGTTGCGTGAGCACTGTACCGCATAAGCCGAAAAACATCAATTTTACTGATTTGCGCGAAAGTAAAATTATATTGCTATTGCAGAATTGACAAATTAATATAACCGAAAAAATTGCGCTTTCTTAGCTTTAGACTTAAAGCCGATTTTCTTGTAAATTGTATGTCAGTTGCGTGAGCACTGTACCGCATAAGCCGAAAAACATCAATTTTACTGATTTGCGCGAAAGTAAAATTATATTGCTATTGCAGAATTGACAAATTAATATAACCGAAAAAATTGCGCTTTCTTAGCTTTAGACTTAAAGCCGATTTTCTTGTAAATTGTATGTCAGTTGCGTGAGCACTGTACCGCATAAGCCGAAAAACATCAATTTTACTGATTTGCGCGAAAGTAAAATTATATAGCTATTGCAGAATTGACAAATTAATATAACCGAAAAAATTGCACTTTCTTAGATTTAGACTTAAAGCCGATTTTCTTGTAAATTGTATGTCAGTTGCGTGAGCACTGTACCGCATAAGCCGAAAAACATCAATTTTACTAATTTGCGCGAAAGTAAAATTATATTGCTATTGCAGAATTGACAAATTAATATAACCGAAAAAATTGCGCTTTCTTAGCTTTAGACTTAAAGCCGATTTTCTTGTAAATTGTATGTCAGTTGCGTGAGCACTGTACCGCATAAGTCGAAAAACATCAATTTTACTGATTTGCGCGAAAGTAAAATTATATAGCTATTGCAGAATTGACAAATTAATATAACCGAAAAAATTACACTTTCTTAGTTTAAGACTTAAAGCCGATTTTCTTGTAAATTGTATGTCAGTTGCGTGAGTACTGTACCGCATAAGCCGAAAAACATCAATTTTACTGATTTGCGCGAAAGTAAAATTATATTGCTATTGCAGAATTGACAAATTAATATAACCGAAAAAATTGCGCTTTCTTAGCTTTAGACTTAAAGCCGATTTTCTTGTAAATTGTATGTCAGTTGCGTGAGCACTGTACCGCATAAGCCGAAAAACATCAATTTTACTGATTTGCGCGAAAGTAAAATTATAATGTTATTGCAGGATTAACAAATTAATATTACCGAAAAAATTGCACTTTCTTAGCTTTAGACTTAAAGTCGATTTTCTTGTAAATTGTATTTCAGTTGCGTGAGCACTGTACCGCATAAGCCGAAAAACATCAATTTTACTGATTTGATTTAAAGTCAAACTTTCATATAATATCAGGATTAACAAATAAATATAACCGAAAAAATTGCACTTTCTTAGATTTAGACTTAAAGCCGATTTTCTTGTAAATTGTATGTCAGTTGCGTGAGCACTGTACCGCATAAGCCGAAAAACATCAATTTTACTGATTTGCGCGAAAGTAAAATTATATTGCTATTGCAGAATTAACAAATTAATATTACCGAAAAAGTTGCACTTTCTTAGGTTTAGACTTAAAGCCGATTTTCTTGTAAATTGTATGTCAGTTGCGTGAGCACTGTACCGCATAAGCCGAAAAACATCAATTTTACTGATTTGCGCGAAAGTAAAATTATAATGTTATTGCAGAATTGACATATTCATATAACCGAAAAAATTGCGCTTTCTTAGTTTTAGACTTAAAGTCGATTTTCTTGTAAATTGTATGTCAGTTGCGTGAGCACTGTACCGCATAAGTCGAAAAACATCAATTTTACTGATTTGCGCGAAAGTAAAATTATATTGCTATTGCAGAATTGACAAATTAATATAACCGAAAAAATTGCACTTTCTTTGTTTTAGACTTAAAGCCGATTTTCTTGTAAATTGTATGTCAGTTGCATGAGCACTGTACCGCATAAATCGAAAAACATCAATTTTACTAATTAGCGCGAAAGTAAAATTATATTGCTATTGCAGAATTGACAAATTAATATAACCGAAAAAATTACACTTTCTTAGTTTAAGACTTAAAGCCGATTTTCTTGTAAATTGTATGTCAGTTGCGTGAGCACTGTACCGCATAAGCCGAAAAACATCAATTTTACTGATTTGCGCGAAAGTAAAATTATATAGCTATTGCAGAATTGACAAATTAATATAACCGAAAAAATTGCACTTTCTTAAGTTTAGACTTAAAGCCGATTTTCTTGTAAATTTTATGTCAGTTGCGTGAGCACTGTACCGCATAAGCCGAAAAACATCAATTTTACTGTTTTGCGCGAAAGTAAAATTATATAGCTATTGCAGAATTGACAAATTAATATAACCAAAAAAATTACACTTTCTTAGTTTAAGACTTAAAGCCGATTTTCTTGTAAATTTTATGTCAGTTGCGTGAGCACTGTACCGCATAAGCCGAAAAACATCAATTTTACTGATTTGCGCGAAAGTAAAATTATAATGTTATTGCAGGATTAACAAATTAATATAACCGAAAAAATTGCGCTTTCTTAGCTTTAGACTTAAAGCCGATTTTCTTGTAAATTGTATGTCAGTTGCGTGAGCACTGTACCGCATAAGTCGAAAAACATCAATTTTACTGATTTGCGCGAAAGTAAAATTATATTGCTATTGCAGAATTGACAAATTAATATAACCGAAAAAATTACACTTTCTTAGTTTAAGACTTAAAGCCGATTTTCTTGTAAATTGTATGTCAGTTGCGTGAGCACTGTACCGCATAAGCCGAAAAACATCAATTTTACTGATTTGCGCGAAAGTAAAATTATATTGCTATTGCAGAATTGACAAATTAATATAACCGAAAAAATTGCGCTTTCTTAGCTTTAGACTTAAAGCCGATTTTCTTGTAAATTGTATGTCAGTTGCGTGAGCACTGTACCGCATAAGCCGAAAAACATCAATTTTACTGATTTGCGCGAAAGTAAAATTATATTGCTATTGCAGAATTGACAAATTAATATAACCGAAAAAATTGCGCTTTCTTAGCTTTAGACTTAAAGCCGATTTTCTTGTAAATTGTATGTCAGTTGCGTGAGCACTGTACCGCATAAGTCGAAAAACATCAATTTTACTGATTTGCGCGAAAGTAAAATTATATTGCTATTGCAGAATTGACAAATTAATATAACCGAAAAAATTACACTTTCTTAGTTTAAGACTTAAAGCCGATTTTCTTGTAAATTGTATGTCAGTTGCGTGAGCACTGTACCGCATAACCCAAAAAACATCAATTTTACTGATTTGCGCGAAAGTAAAATTATATTGTTATTGCAGAATTGACATATTCATATAACCGAAAAAATTGCGCTTTCTTAGTTTTAGACTTAAAGTCGATTTTCTTGTAAATTGTATGTCAATTGCGTGAGCACTGTACCGCATAAGCCAAAAACATGAATTTTACTGATTTAGCGAAAGTCAAATTATATTGTTGTTGCAGAATTGACATATTCTTATAACCGAAAAAATTGCATTTTCTTAGATTTAGACTTACAGTCGATTTTCTTGTAACTTGTATGTTAATTCCATGAGCACTGTACCGCTTAAGCCGAAAAACATCAATTTTACTGATTTGCGCTAGAGTCAAACTTTCATTTTATTTCAGGATTAACAATTGTATGTTAATTACGTGATCGCTGTACCGCTTAAGCCGAAATGTTTTTTCAGGATTAACAAATTAATGTAACCGAAAAAATTGCACTTTCTTAGGTTTAAAATTCAAGTCCATTTTCTTGCAAATTGTATGTCAGTTGCGTGAGCACTGTACTGCTTAAGCCAGAAAACATCAATTTTACTGATTTGAGCGAAAGTCAAATTATATTGTTATTGCAGAATTGACATATTCATATAACCGAAAAAATTGCACTAGATCCTAGATTTAGACTTAAAGTCGATTTTCTTGTAAATTGTATGTCAGAGGCGTGAGCACTGTACCGCATAAGTCGAAAAACATCAATTTTACTGATTTGCGCGAAAGTAAAATTATATTGCTATTGCAGAATTGACAAATTAATATAACCGAAAAAATTACACTTTCTTAGTTTAAGACTTAAAGCCGATTTTCTTTTAAATTGTATGTCAGTTGCGTGAGCACTGTACCGCATAAGCCGAAAAACATCAATTTTACTGTTCTGTGCGAAAGTAAAATTATATAGCTATTGCAGAATTGACAAATTAAAATAACCAAAAAAATTACACTTTCTTAGTTTAAGACTTAAAGCCGATTTTCTTGTAAATTGTATGTCAGTTGCGTGAGCACTGTACCGCATAAGCCGAAAAACATCAATTTTACTGATTTGCGCGAAAGTAAAATTATATTGCTATTGCAGAATTGACAAATTAATATAACCGAAAAAATTGCGCTTTCTTAGCTTTAGACTTAAAGCCGATTTTCTTGTAAATTGTATGTCAGTTGCGTGAGCACTGTACCGCATAAGCCGAAAAACATCAATTTTACTGATTTGCGCGAAAGTAAAATTATAATGTTATTGCAGGATTAACAAATTAATATTACCGAAAAAATTGCACTTTCTTAGCTTTAGACTTAAAGTCGATTTTCTTGTAAATTGTATTTCAGTTGCGTGAGCACTGTACCGCATAAGCCGAAAAACATCAATTTTACTGATTTGCGCGAAAGTAAAATTATAATGTTATTGCAGAATTGACATATTCTTATAACCGAAAAAATTGCATTTTCTTAGATTTAGACTTAAAGCCGATTTTCTTGTAAATTGTATGTCAGTTGCGTGAGCACTGTACCGCATAAGCCGAAAAACATCAATTTTACTAATTTGCGCGAAAGTAAAATTATATTGCTATTGCAGAATTGACAAATTAATATAACCGAAAAAATTACACTTTCTTAGTTTAAGACTTAAAGTCGATTTTCTTGTAAATTGTATGTCAGTTGCGTGAGCACTGTACCGCATAAGCCGAAAAACATCAATTTTACTGATTTGCGCGAAAGTAAAATTATATTGCTATTGCAGAATTGACAAATTAATATAACCGAAAAAATTGCGCTTTCTTAGCTTTAGACTTAAAGCCGATTTTCTTGTAAATTGTATGTCAGTTGCGTGAGCACTGTACCGCATAAGCCGAAAAACATCAATTTTACTAATTTGCGCGAAAGTAAAATTATATTGCTATTGCAGAATTGACAAATTAATATAACCGAAAAAATTACACTTTCTTAGTTTAAGACTTAAAGTCGATTTTCTTGTAAATTGTATGTCAGTTGCGTGAGCACTGTACCGCATAAGCCGAAAAACATCAATTTTACTGATTTGCGCGAAAGTAAAATTATATTGCTATTGCAGAATTGACAAATTAATATAACCGAAAAAATTGCGCTTTCTTAGCTTTAGACTTAAAGCCGATTTTCTTGTAAATTGTATGTCAGTTGCGTGAGCACTGTACCGCATAAGCCGAAAAACATCAATTTTACTGATTTGCGCGAAAGTAAAATTATATTGCTATTGCAGAATTGACAAATTAATATAACCGAAAAAATTGCGCTTTCTTAGCTTTAGACTTAAAGCCGATTTTCTTGTAAATTGTATGTCAGTTGCGTGAGCACTGTACCGCATAAGCCGAAAAACATCAATTTTACTGATTTGCGCGAAAGTAAAATTATATAGCTATTGCAGAATTGACAAATTAATATAACCGAAAAAATTGCACTTTCTTAGATTTAGACTTAAAGCCGATTTTCTTGTAAATTGTATGTCAGTTGCGTGAGCACTGTACCGCATAAGCCGAAAAACATCAATTTTACTAATTTGCGCGAAAGTAAAATTATATTGCTATTGCAGAATTGACAAATTAATATAACCGAAAAAATTGCGCTTTCTTAGCTTTAGACTTAAAGCCGATTTTCTTGTAAATTGTATGTCAGTTGCGTGAGCACTGTACCGCATAAGTCGAAAAACATCAATTTTACTGATTTGCGCGAAAGTAAAATTATATAGCTATTGCAGAATTGACAAATTAATATAACCGAAAAAATTACACTTTCTTAGTTTAAGACTTAAAGCCGATTTTCTTGTAAATTGTATGTCAGTTGCGTGAGTACTGTACCGCATAAGCCGAAAAACATCAATTTTACTGATTTGCGCGAAAGTAAAATTATATTGCTATTGCAGAATTGACAAATTAATATAACCGAAAAAATTGCGCTTTCTTAGCTTTAGACTTAAAGCCGATTTTCTTGTAAATTGTATGTCAGTTGCGTGAGCACTGTACCGCATAAGCCGAAAAACATCAATTTTACTGATTTGCGCGAAAGTAAAATTATAATGTTATTGCAGGATTAACAAATTAATATTACCGAAAAAATTGCACTTTCTTAGCTTTAGACTTAAAGTCGATTTTCTTGTAAATTGTATTTCAGTTGCGTGAGCACTGTACCGCATAAGCCGAAAAACATCAATTTTACTGATTTGATTTAAAGTCAAACTTTCATATAATATCAGGATTAACAAATAAATATAACCGAAAAAATTGCACTTTCTTAGATTTAGACTTAAAGCCGATTTTCTTGTAAATTGTATGTCAGTTGCGTGAGCACTGTACCGCATAAGCCGAAAAACATCAATTTTACTGATTTGCGCGAAAGTAAAATTATATTGCTATTGCAGAATTAACAAATTAATATTACCGAAAAAGTTGCACTTTCTTACGTTTAGACTTAAAGCCGATTTTCTTGTAAATTGTATGTCAGTTGCGTGAGCACTGTACCGCATAAGCCGAAAAACATCAATTTTACTGATTTGCGCGAAAGTAAAATTATAATGTTATTGCAGAATTGACATATTCATATAACCGAAAAAATTGCGCTTTCTTAGTTTTAGACTTAAAGTCGATTTTCTTGTAAATTGTATGTCAGTTGCGTGAGCACTGTACCGCATAAGTCGAAAAACATCAATTTTACTGATTTGCGCGAAAGTAAAATTATATTGCTATTGCAGAATTGACAAATTAATATAACCGAAAAAATTGCACTTTCTTTGTTTTAGACTTAAAGCCGATTTTCTTGTAAATTGTATGTCAGTTGCATGAGCACTGTACCGCATAAATCGAAAAACATCAATTTTACTAATTAGCGCGAAAGTAAAATTATATTGCTATTGCAGAATTGACAAATTAATATAACCGAAAAAATTACACTTTCTTAGTTTAAGACTTAAAGCCGATTTTCTTGTAAATTGTATGTCAGTTGCGTGAGCACTGTACCGCATAAGCCGAAAAACATCAATTTTACTGATTTGCGCGAAAGTAAAATTATATAGCTATTGCAGAATTGACAAATTAATATAACCGAAAAAATTGCACTTTCTTAAGTTTAGACTTAAAGCCGATTTTCTTGTAAATTTTATGTCAGTTGCGTGAGCACTGTACCGCATAAGCCGAAAAACATCAATTTTACTGTTTTGCGCGAAAGTAAAATTATATAGCTATTGCAGAATTGACAAATTAATATAACCAAAAAAATTACACTTTCTTAGTTTAAGACTTAAAGCCGATTTTCTTGTAAATTTTATGTCAGTTGCGTGAGCACTGTACCGCATAAGCCGAAAAACATCAATTTTACTGATTTGCGCGAAAGTAAAATTATAATGTTATTGCAGGATTAACAAATTAATATAACCGAAAAAATTGCGCTTTCTTAGCTTTAGACTTAAAGCCGATTTTCTTGTAAATTGTATGTCAGTTGCGTGAGCACTGTACCGCATAAGTCGAAAAACATCAATTTTACTGATTTGCGCGAAAGTAAAATTATATTGCTATTGCAGAATTGACAAATTAATATAACCGAAAAAATTACACTTTCTTAGTTTAAGACTTAAAGCCGATTTTCTTGTAAATTGTATGTCAGTTGCGTGAGCACTGTACCGCATAAGCCGAAAAACATCAATTTTACTGATTTGCGCGAAAGTAAAATTATATTGCTATTGCAGAATTGACAAATTAATATAACCGAAAAAATTGCGCTTTCTTAGCTTTAGACTTAAAGCCGATTTTCTTGTAAATTGTATGTCAGTTGCGTGAGCACTGTACCGCATAAGCCGAAAAACATCAATTTTACTGATTTGCGCGAAAGTAAAATTATATTGCTATTGCAGAATTGACAAATTAATATAACCGAAAAAATTGCGCTTTCTTAGCTTTAGACTTAAAGCCGATTTTCTTGTAAATTGTATGTCAGTTGCGTGAGCACTGTACCGCATAAGTCGAAAAACATCAATTTTACTGATTTGCGCGAAAGTAAAATTATATTGCTATTGCAGAATTGACAAATTAATATAACCGAAAAAATTACACTTTCTTAGTTTAAGACTTAAAGCCGATTTTCTTGTAAATTGTATGTCAGTTGCGTGAGCACTGTACCGCATAACCCAAAAAACATCAATTTTACTGATTTGCGCGAAAGTAAAATTATATTGTTATTGCAGAATTGACATATTCATATAACCGAAAAAATTGCGCTTTCTTAGTTTTAGACTTAAAGTCGATTTTCTTGTAAATTGTATGTCAATTGCGTGAGCACTGTACCGCATAAGCCAAAAACATGAATTTTACTGATTTAGCGAAAGTCAAATTATATTGTTGTTGCAGAATTGACATATTCTTATAACCGAAAAAATTGCATTTTCTTAGATTTAGACTTACAGTCGATTTTCTTGTAACTTGTATGTTAATTCCATGAGCACTGTACCGCTTAAGCCGAAAAACATCAATTTTACTGATTTGCGCTAGAGTCAAACTTTCATTTTATTTCAGGATTAACAATTGTATGTTAATTACGTGATCGCTGTACCGCTTAAGCCGAAATGTTTTTTCAGGATTAACAAATTAATGTAACCGAAAAAATTGCACTTTCTTAGGTTTAAAATTCAAGTCCATTTTCTTGCAAATTGTATGTCAGTTGCGTGAGCACTGTACTGCTTAAGCCAGAAAACATCAATTTTACTGATTTGAGCGAAAGTCAAATTATATTGTTATTGCAGAATTGACATATTCATATAACCGAAAAAATTGCACTAGATCCTAGATTTAGACTTAAAGTCGATTTTCTTGTAAATTGTATGTCAGAGGCGTGAGCACTGTACCGCATAAGTCGAAAAACATCAATTTTACTGATTTGCGCGAAAGTAAAATTATATTGCTATTGCAGAATTGACAAATTAATATAACCGAAAAAATTACACTTTCTTAGTTTAAGACTTAAAGCCGATTTTCTTTTAAATTGTATGTCAGTTGCGTGAGCACTGTACCGCATAAGCCGAAAAACATCAATTTTACTGTTCTGTGCGAAAGTAAAATTATATAGCTATTGCAGAATTGACAAATTAAAATAACCAAAAAAATTACACTTTCTTAGTTTAAGACTTAAAGCCGATTTTCTTGTAAATTGTATGTCAGTTGCGTGAGCACTGTACCGCATAAGCCGAAAAACATCAATTTTACTGATTTGCGCGAAAGTAAAATTATATTGCTATTGCAGAATTGACAAATTAATATAACCGAAAAAATTGCGCTTTCTTAGCTTTAGACTTAAAGCCGATTTTCTTGTAAATTGTATGTCAGTTGCGTGAGCACTGTACCGCATAAGTCGAAAAACATCAATTTTACTGATTTGCGTGAAAGTAAAATTATATTGCTATTGCAGAATTGACAAATTAATATAACCGAAAAAATTACACTTTCTTAGTTTAAGACTTAAAGCCGATTTTCTTGTAAATTGTATGTCAGTTGCGTGAGCACTGTACCGCATAAGCCGAAAAACATCAATTTTACTGATTTGCGCGAAAGTAAAATTATATTGCTATTGCAGAATTGACAAATTAATATAACCGAAAAAATTGCGCTTTCTTAGCTTTAGACTTAAAGCCGATTTTCTTGTAAATTGTATGTCAGTTGCGGGAGCACTGTACCGCATAAGCCGAAAAACATCAATTTTACTGATTTGCGCGAAAGTAAAATTATAATGTTATTGCAGGATTAACAAATTAATATTACCGAAAAAATTGCACTTTCTTAGCTTTAGACTTAAAGTCGATTTTCTTGTAAATTGTATTTCAGTTGCGTGAGCACTGTACCGCATAAGCCGAAAAACATCAATTTTACTGATTTGATTTAAAGTCAAACTTTCATATAATATCAGGATTAACAAATAAATATAACCGAAAAAATTGCACTTTCTTAGATTTAGACTTAAAGCCGATTTTCTTGTAAATTGTATGTCAGTTGCGTGAGCACTGTACCGCATAAGTCGAAAAACATCAATTTTACTGATTTGCGCGAAAGTAAAATTATATTGCTATTGCAGAATTGACAAATTAATATAACCGAAAAAATTACACTTTCTTAGTTTAAGACTTAAAGCCGATTTTCTTGTAAATTGTATGTCAGTTTCGTGAGCACTGTACCGCATAAGCCGAAAAACATCAATTTTACTGATTTGCGCGAAAGTAAAATTATATTGCTATTGCAGAATTGACAAATTAATATAACCGAAAAAATTGCGCTTTCTTAGCTTTAGACTTAAAGCCGATTTTCTTGTAAATTGTATGTCAGTTGCGTGAGCACTGTACCGCATAAGCCGAAAAACATCAATTTTACTGATTTGCGCGAAAGTAAAATTATATAGCTATTGCAGAATTGACAAATTAATATAACCGAAAAAATTGCACTTTCTTAGATTTAGACTTAAAGCCGATTTTCTTGTAAATTGTATGTCAGTTGCGTGAGCACTGTACCGCATAAGCCGAAAAACATCAATTTTACTAATTTGCGCGAAAGTAAAATTATATTGCTATTGCAGAATTGACAAATTAATATAACCGAAAAAATTGCGCTTTCTTAGCTTTAGACTTAAAGCCGATTTTCTTGTAAATTGTATGTCAGTTGCGTGAGCACTGTACCGCATAAGTCGAAAAACATCAATTTTACTGATTTGCGCGAAAGTAAAATTATATAGCTATTGCAGAATTGACAAATTAATATAACCGAAAAAATTACACTTTCTTAGTTTAAGACTTAAAGCCGATTTTCTTGTAAATTGTATGTCAGTTGCGTGAGTACTGTACCGCATAAGCCGAAAAACATCAATTTTACTGATTTGCGCGAAAGTAAAATTATATTGCTATTGCAGAATTGACAAATTAATATAACCGAAAAAATTGCGCTTTCTTAGCTTTAGACTTAAAGCCGATTTTCTTGTAAATTGTATGTCAGTTGCGTGAGCACTGTACCGCATAAGCCGAAAAACATCAATTTTACTGATTTGCGCGAAAGTAAAATTATAATGTTATTGCAGGATTAACAAATTAATATTACCGAAAAAATTGCACTTTCTTAGCTTTAGACTTAAAGTCGATTTTCTTGTAAATTGTATTTCAGTTGCGTGAGCACTGTACCGCATAAGCCGAAAAACATCAATTTTACTGATTTGATTTAAAGTCAAACTTTCATATAATATCAGGATTAACAAATAAATATAACCGAAAAAATTGCACTTTCTTAGATTTAGACTTAAAGCCGATTTTCTTGTAAATTGTATGTCAGTTGCGTGAGCACTGTACCGCATAAGCCGAAAAACATCAATTTTACTGATTTGCGCGAAAGTAAAATTATATTGCTATTGCAGAATTAACAAATTAATATTACCGAAAAAGTTGCACTTTCTTAGGTTTAGACTTAAAGCCGATTTTCTTGTAAATTGTATGTCAGTTGCGTGAGCACTGTACCGCATAAGCCGAAAAACATCAATTTTACTGATTTGCGCGAAAGTAAAATTATAATGTTATTGCAGAATTGACATATTCATATAACCGAAAAAATTGCGCTTTCTTAGTTTTAGACTTAAAGTCGATTTTCTTGTAAATTGTATGTCAGTTGCGTGAGCACTGTACCGCATAAGTCGAAAAACATCAATTTTACTGATTTGCGCGAAAGTAAAATTATATTGCTATTGCAGAATTGACAAATTAATATAACCGAAAAAATTGCACTTTCTTTGTTTTAGACTTAAAGCCGATTTTCTTGTAAATTGTATGTCAGTTGCATGAGCACTGTACCGCATAAATCGAAAAACATCAATTTTACTAATTAGCGCGAAAGTAAAATTATATTGCTATTGCAGAATTGACAAATTAATATAACCGAAAAAATTACACTTTCTTAGTTTAAGACTTAAAGCCGATTTTCTTGTAAATTGTATGTCAGTTGCGTGAGCACTGTACCGCATAAGCCGAAAAACATCAATTTTACTGATTTGCGCGAAAGTAAAATTATATAGCTATTGCAGAATTGACAAATTAATATAACCGAAAAAATTGCACTTTCTTAAGTTTAGACTTAAAGCCGATTTTCTTGTAAATTTTATGTCAGTTGCGTGAGCACTGTACCGCATAAGCCGAAAAACATCAATTTTACTGTTTTGCGCGAAAGTAAAATTATATAGCTATTGCAGAATTGACAAATTAATATAACCAAAAAAATTACACTTTCTTAGTTTAAGACTTAAAGCCGATTTTCTTGTAAATTTTATGTCAGTTGCGTGAGCACTGTACCGCATAAGCCGAAAAACATCAATTTTACTGATTTGCGCGAAAGTAAAATTATAATGTTATTGCAGGATTAACAAATTAATATAACCGAAAAAATTGCGCTTTCTTAGCTTTAGACTTAAAGCCGATTTTCTTGTAAATTGTATGTCAGTTGCGTGAGCACTGTACCGCATAAGTCGAAAAACATCAATTTTACTGATTTGCGTGAAAGTAAAATTATATTGCTATTGCAGAATTGACAAATTAATATAACCGAAAAAATTACACTTTCTTAGTTTAAGACTTAAAGCCGATTTTCTTGTAAATTGTATGTCAGTTGCGTGAGCACTGTACCGCATAAGCCGAAAAACATCAATTTTACTGATTTGCGCGAAAGTAAAATTATATAGCTATTGCAGAATTGACAAATTAATATAACCGAAAAAATTGCACTTTCTTAAGTTTAGACTTAAAGCCGATTTTCTTGTAAATTTTATGTCAGTTGCGTGAGCACTGTACCGCATAAGCCGAAAAACATCAATTTTACTAATTAGCGCGAAAGTAAAATTATATTGCTATTGCAGAATTGACAAATTAATATAACCGAAAAAATTACACTTTCTTAGTTTAAGACTTAAAGCCGATTTTCTTGTAAATTGTATGTCAGTTGCGTGAGCACTGTACCGCATAAGCCGAAAAACATCAATTTTACTGATTTGCGCGAAAGTAAAATTATATAGCTATTGCAGAATTGACAAATTAATATAACCGAAAAAATTGCACTTTCTTAAGTTTAGACTTAAAGCCGATTTTCTTGTAAATTTTATGTCAGTTGCGTGAGCACTGTACCGCATAAGCCGAAAAACATCAATTTTACTGTTTTGCGCGAAAGTAAAATTATATAGCTATTGCAGAATTGACAAATTAATATAACCAAAAAAATTACACTTTCTTAGTTTAAGACTTAAAGCCGATTTTCTTGTAAATTTTATGTCAGTTGCGTGAGCACTGTACCGCATAAGCCGAAAAACATCAATTTTACTGATTTGCGCGAAAGTAAAATTATAATGTTATTGCAGGATTAACAAATTAATATAACCGAAAAAATTGCGCTTTCTTAGCTTTAGACTTAAAGCCGATTTTCTTGTAAATTGTATGTCAGTTGCGTGAGCACTGTACCGCATAAGTCGAAAAACATCAATTTTACTGATTTGCGCGAAAGTAAAATTATATTGCTATTGCAGAATTGACAAATTAATATAACCGAAAAAATTACACTTTCTTAGTTTAAGACTTAAAGCCGATTTTCTTGTAAATTGTATGTCAGTTGCGTGAGCACTGTACCGCATAAGCCGAAAAACATCAATTTTACTGATTTGCGCGAAAGTAAAATTATATTGCTATTGCAGAATTGACAAATTAATATAACCGAAAAAATTGCGCTTTCTTAGCTTTAGACTTAAAGCCGATTTTCTTGTAAATTGTATGTCAGTTGCGTGAGCACTGTACCGCATAAGCCGAAAAACATCAATTTTACTGATTTGCGCGAAAGTAAAATTATATTGCTATTGCAGAATTGACAAATTAATATAACCGAAAAAATTGCGCTTTCTTAGCTTTAGACTTAAAGCCGATTTTCTTGTAAATTGTATGTCAGTTGCGTGAGCACTGTACCGCATAAGTCGAAAAACATCAATTTTACTGATTTGCGCGAAAGTAAAATTATATTGCTATTGCAGAATTGACAAATTAATATAACCGAAAAAATTACACTTTCTTAGTTTAAGACTTAAAGCCGATTTTCTTGTAAATTGTATGTCAGTTGCGTGAGCACTGTACCGCATAACCCAAAAAACATCAATTTTACTGATTTGCGCGAAAGTAAAATTATATTGTTATTGCAGAATTGACATATTAATATAACCGAAAAAATTACACTTTCTTAGTTTAAGACTTAAAGCCGATTTTCTTGTAAATTGTATGTCAGTTGCGTGAGCACTGTACCGCATAAGCCGAAAAACATCAATTTTACTGATTTGCGCGAAAGTAAAATTATATTGCTATTGCAGAATTGACAAATTAATATAACCGAAAAAATTGCGCTTTCTTAGCTTTAGACTTAAAGCCGATTTTCTTGTAAATTGTATGTCAGTTGCGTGAGCACTGTACCGCATAAGCCGAAAAACATCAATTTTACTGATTTGCGCGAAAGTAAAATTATATTGCTATTGCAGAATTGACAAATTAATATAACCGAAAAAATTGCGCTTTCTTAGCTTTAGACTTAAAGCCGATTTTCTTGTAAATTGTATGTCAGTTGCGTGAGCACTGTACCGCATAAGTCGAAAAACATCAATTTTACTGATTTGCGCGAAAGTAAAATTATATTGCTATTGCAGAATTGACAAATTAATATAACCGAAAAAATTACACTTTCTTAGTTTAAGACTTAAAGCCGATTTTCTTGTAAATTGTATGTCAGTTGCGTGAGCACTGTACCGCATAACCCAAAAAACATCAATTTTACTGATTTGCGCGAAAGTAAAATTATATTGTTATTGCAGAATTGACATATTCATATAACCGAAAAAATTGCGCTTTCTTAGTTTTAGACTTAAAGTCGATTTTCTTGTAAATTGTATGTCAATTGCGTGAGCACTGTACCGCATAAGCCAAAAACATGAATTTTACTGATTTAGCGAAAGTCAAATTATATTGTTGTTGCAGAATTGACATATTCTTATAACCGAAAAAATTGCATTTTCTTAGATTTAGACTTACAGTCGATTTTCTTGTAACTTGTATGTTAATTCCATGAGCACTGTACCGCTTAAGCCGAAAAACATCAATTTTACTGATTTGCGCTAGAGTCAAACTTTCATTTTATTTCAGGATTAACAATTGTATGTTAATTACGTGATCGCTGTACCGCTTAAGCCGAAATGTTTTTTCAGGATTAACAAATTAATGTAACCGAAAAAATTGCACTTTCTTAGGTTTAAAATTCAAGTCCATTTTCTTGCAAATTGTATGTCAGTTGCGTGAGCACTGTACTGCTTAAGCCAGAAAACATCAATTTTACTGATTTGAGCGAAAGTCAAATTATATTGTTATTGCAGAATTGACATATTCATATAACCGAAAAAATTGCACTAGATCCTAGATTTAGACTTAAAGTCGATTTTCTTGTAAATTGTATGTCAGAGGCGTGAGCACTGTACCGCATAAGTCGAAAAACATCAATTTTACTGATTTGCGCGAAAGTAAAATTATATTGCTATTGCAGAATTGACAAATTAATATAACCGAAAAAATTACACTTTCTTAGTTTAAGACTTAAAGCCGATTTTCTTTTAAATTGTATGTCAGTTGCGTGAGCACTGTACCGCATAAGCCGAAAAACATCAATTTTACTGTTCTGTGCGAAAGTAAAATTATATAGCTATTGCAGAATTGACAAATTAAAATAACCAAAAAAATTACACTTTCTTAGTTTAAGACTTAAAGCCGATTTTCTTGTAAATTGTATGTCAGTTGCGTGAGCACTGTACCGCATAAGCCGAAAAACATCAATTTTACTGATTTGCGCGAAAGTAAAATTATATTGCTATTGCAGAATTGACAAATTAATATAACCGAAAAAATTGCGCTTTCTTAGCTTTAGACTTAAAGCCGATTTTCTTGTAAATTGTATGTCAGTTGCGTGAGCACTGTACCGCATAAGTCGAAAAACATCAATTTTACTGATTTGCGTGAAAGTAAAATTATATTGCTATTGCAGAATTGACAAATTAATATAACCGAAAAAATTACACTTTCTTAGTTTAAGACTTAAAGCCGATTTTCTTGTAAATTGTATGTCAGTTGCGTGAGCACTGTACCGCATAAGCCGAAAAACATCAATTTTACTGATTTGCGCGAAAGTAAAATTATATTGCTATTGCAGAATTGACAAATTAATATAACCGAAAAAATTGCGCTTTCTTAGCTTTAGACTTAAAGCCGATTTTCTTGTAAATTGTATGTCAGTTGCGGGAGCACTGTACCGCATAAGCCGAAAAACATCAATTTTACTGATTTGCGCGAAAGTAAAATTATAATGTTATTGCAGGATTAACAAATTAATATTACCGAAAAAATTGCACTTTCTTAGCTTTAGACTTAAAGTCGATTTTCTTGTAAATTGTATTTCAGTTGCGTGAGCACTGTACCGCATAAGCCGAAAAACATCAATTTTACTGATTTGATTTAAAGTCAAACTTTCATATAATATCAGGATTAACAAATAAATATAACCGAAAAAATTGCACTTTCTTAGATTTAGACTTAAAGCCGATTTTCTTGTAAATTGTATGTCAGTTGCGTGAGCACTGTACCGCATAAGTCGAAAAACATCAATTTTACTGATTTGCGCGAAAGTAAAATTATATTGCTATTGCAGAATTGACAAATTAATATAACCGAAAAAATTACACTTTCTTAGTTTAAGACTTAAAGCCGATTTTCTTGTAAATTGTATGTCAGTTTCGTGAGCACTGTACCGCATAAGCCGAAAAACATCAATTTTACTGATTTGCGCGAAAGTAAAATTATATTGCTATTGCAGAATTGACAAATTAATATAACCGAAAAAATTGCACTTTCTTAGCTTTAGACTTAAAGTCGATTTTCTTGTAAATTGTATTTCAGTTGCGTAAGCACTGTACCGCATAAGCCGAAAAACATCAATTTTACTGATTTGCGCGAAAGTAAAATTATATTGCTATTGCAGAATTGACAAATTAATATAACCGAAAAAATTGCGCTTTCTTAGCTTTAGACTTAAAGCCGATTTTCTTGTAAATTGTATGTCAGTTGCGTGAGCACTGTACCGCATAAGGCGAAAAACATCAATTTTACTGATTTGCGCGAAAGTAAAATTATATTGCTATTGCAGAATTGACAAATTAATATAACCGAAAAAATTACACTTTCTTAGTTTAAGACTTAAAGCCGATTTTCTTGTAAATTGTATGTCAGTTTCGTGAGCACTGTACCGCATAAGCCGAAAAACATCAATTTTACTGATTTGCGCGAAAGTAAAATTATATTGCTATTGCAGAATTGACAAATTAATATAACCGAAAAAATTGCACTTTCTTAGCTTTAGACTTAAAGTCGATTTTCTTGTAAATTGTATTTCAGTTGCGTGAGCACTGTACCGCATAAGCCGAAAAACATCAATTTTACTGATTTGCGCGAAAGTAAAATTATATTGCTATTGCAGAATTGACAAATTAATATAACCGAAAAAATTGCGCTTTCTTAGCTTTAGACTTAAAGCCGATTTTCTTGTAAATTGTATGTCAGTTGCGTGAGCACTGTACCGCATAAGTCGAAAAACATCAATTTTACTGATTTGCGCGAAAGTAAAATTATATTGCTATTGCAGAATTGACAAATTAATATAACCGAAAAAATTACACTTTCTTAGTTTAAGACTTAAAGCCGATTTTCTTGTAAATTGTATGTCAGTTGCGTGAGCACTGTACCGCATAAGCCGAAAAACATCAATTTTACTGATTTGCTCGAAAGTAAAATTATATTGCTATTGCAGAATTGACAAATTAATATAACCGAAAAAATTGCGCTTTCTTAGCTTTAGACTTAATGCCGATTTTCTTGTAAATTGTATGTCAGTTGCGTGAGCACTGTACCGCATAAGCCGAAAAACATCAATTTTACTGATTTGCGCGAAAGTAAAATTATATTAATATTGCATGATTAACAAATTAATATTACCGAAAAAGTTGCACTTTCTTAGGTTTAGACTTAAAGCCGATTTTCTTGTAAATTGTATGTCAGTTGCGTGAGCACTGTACCGCATAAGCCGAAAAACATCAATTTTACTGATTTGCGCGAAAGTCAAATTATATTGTTATTGCATGATTAACAAATTAATATTACCGAAAAAGTTGCACTTTCTTAGGTTTAGACTTAAAGCCGATTTTCTTGTAAATTGTATGTCAGTTGCGTGAGCACTGTACCGCATAAGCCGAAAAACATCAATTTTACTGATTTGCGCGAAAGTAAAATTATAATGTTATTGCAGAATTGACATATTCATATAACCGAAAAAATTGCGCTTTCTTAGTTTTAGACTTAAAGTCGATTTTCTTGTAAATTGTATGTCAATTGCGTGAGCACTGTACCGCATAAGCCAAAAACATGAATTTTACTGATTTTAGCGAAAGTCAAATTATATTGTTGTTGCAGAATTGACATATTCTTATAACCGAAAAAATTGCACTTTCTTAGATTTAGGCTTAAAGTCGATTTTCTTGTAACTTGTATGTTAATTCCATGAGCACTGTACCGCTTAAGCCGAAAAACATCAATTTTACTGATTTGCGCTAGAGTCAAACTTTCATTTTATTTCAGGATTAACAATTGTATGTCAATTACGTGATCGCTGTACCGCTTAAGCCGAAATGTTTTTTCAGGATTAACAAATTAATATAACCGAAAAAATTGCACTTTCTTAGGTTTAAAATTCAAGTCCATTTTCTTGTAAATTGTATGTCAGTTGCGTGAGCACTGTACTGCTTAAGCCGGAAAACATCAATTTTACTGATTTGAGCGAAAGTAAAATTATATTGTTATTGCAGAATTGACATATTCATATAACCGAAAAAATTGCACTAGATCCTAGATTTAGACTTAAAGTCGATTTTCTTGTAAATTGTATGTCAGTTGCGTGAGCACTGTACTGCTTAAGCCGAAAAACATCAATTTTACTGATTTGCGCGAAAGTAAAATTATATTGCTATTGCAGAATTGACAAATTAACATAACCGAAAAAATTGCGCTTTCTTAGCTTTAGACTTAAAGCCGATTTTCTTGTAAATTGTATGTCAGTTGCGTGAGCACTGTACTGCTTAAGCCGAAAAACATCAATTTTACTGATTTGCGCGAAAGTAAAATTATATTGCTATTGCAGAATTGACAAATTAACATAACCGAAAAAATTGCGCTTTCTTAGCTTTAGACTTAAAGCCGATTTTCTTGTAAATTGTATGTCAGTTGCGTGAGCACTGTACCGCATAAGCCGAAAAACATCAATTTTACTGATTTGCGCGAAAGTCAAATTATGTTGTTATTGCATGATTAACAAATTAATATTACCGAAAAAGTTGCACTTTCTTAGGTTTAGACTCAAAGTCGATTTTCTTGTAAATTGTATGTTGATCACTTGAGCACTGTACCGCATAAGCCGAAAAACATCAATTTTACTGATTTGCGCGAAAGTAAAATTATAATGTTATTGCAGGATTAACAAATTAATATAACCGAAAAAATTGCACTTTCTTTGTTTTAGACTTAAAGCCGATTTTCTTGTAAATTGTATGTCAGTTGCATGAGCACTGTACCGCATAAGTCGAAAAACATCAATTTTACTGATTTGCGCGAAAGTAAAATTATATTGCTATTGCAGAATTGACAAATTAATATAACCGAAAAAATTACACTTTCTTAGTTTAAGACTTAAAGCCGATTTTCTTGTAAATTGTATGTCAGTTGCGTGAGCACTGTACCGCATAAGCCGAAAAACATCAATTTTACTGATTTGCGCGAAAGTAAAATTATATTGCTATTGCAGAATTGACAAATTAATATAACCGAAAAAATTGCACTTTCTTAAGTTTAGACTTAAAGCCGATTTTCTTGTAAATTGTATGTCAGTTGCATGAGCTTTGTACCGCATAAGCCGAAAAACATCAATTTTACTGATTTGCGCGAAAGTAAAATTATAATGTTATTGCAGGATTAACAAATTAATATAACCGAAAAAATTGCACTTTCTTTGTTTTAGACTTAAAGCCGATTTTCTCGTAAATTGTATGTCAGTTGCATGAGCACTGTACCGCATAAGCCGAAAAACATCAATTTTACTGATTTGCGCGAAAGTAAAATTATAATGTTATTGCAGGATTAACAAATTAATATTACCGAAAAAATTGCACTTTCTTAGCTTTAGACTTAAAGTCGATTTTCTTGTAAAGTGTATTTCAGTTGCGTGAGCACTGTACCGCATAAGCCGAAAAACATCAATTTTACTGATTTGCGCGAAAGTAAAATTATAATGTTATTGCAGGATTAACAAATTAATATAACCGAAAAAATTGCACTTTCTTTGTTTTAGACTTAAAGCCGATTTTCTTGTAAATTGTATGTCAGTTGCATGAGCACTGTACCGCATAAGTCGAAAAACATCAATTTTACTGATTTGCGCGAAAGTAAAATTATATTGCTATTGCAGAATTGACAAATTAATAGAACCGAAAAAATTACACTTTCTTAGTTTAAGACTTAAAGCCGATTTTCTTGTAAATTGTATGTCAGTTGCGTGAGCACTGTACCGCATAAGCCGAAAAACATCAATTTTACTTGTTTGCGCGAAAGTAAAATTATATAGCTATTGCAGAATTGACAAATTAATATAACCGAAAAAATTGCACTTTCTTAAGTTTAGACTTAAAGCCGATTTTCTTGTAAATTGTATGTCAGTTGCATGAGCACTGTACCGCATAAGCCGAAAAACATCAATTTTACTGATTTGCGCGAAAGTAAAATTATAATGTTATTGCAGGATTAACAAATTAATATTACCGAAAAAATTGCACTTTCTTAGCTTTAGACTTAAAGTCGATTTTCTTGTAAAGTGTATTTCAGTTGCGTGAGCACTGTACCGCATAAGCCGAAAAACATCAATTTTACTGATTTGCGCGAAAGTAAAATTATATTGCTATTGCAGAATTGACAAATTAATATAACCGAAAAAATTGCGCTTTCTTAGCTTTAGACTTAAAGCCGATTTTCTTGTAAATTGTATGTCAGTTGCGGGAGCACTGTACCGCATAAGCCGAAAAACATCAATTTTACTGATTTGCGCGAAAGTAAAATTATAATGTTATTGCAGGATTAACAAATTAATATTACCGAAAAAATTGCACTTTCTTAGCTTTAGACTTAAAGTCGATTTTCTTGTAAATTGTATTTCAGTTGCGTGAGCACTGTACCGCATAAGCCGAAAAACATCAATTTTACTGATTTGATTTAAAGTCAAACTTTCATATAATATCAGGATTAACAAATAAATATAACCGAAAAAATTGCACTTTCTTAGATTTAGACTTAAAGCCGATTTTCTTGTAAATTGTATGTCAGTTGCGTGAGCACTGTACCGCATAAGTCGAAAAACATCAATTTTACTGATTTGCGCGAAAGTAAAATTATATTGCTATTGCAGAATTGACAAATTAATATAACCGAAAAAATTACACTTTCTTAGTTTAAGACTTAAAGCCGATTTTCTTGTAAATTGTATGTCAGTTTCGTGAGCACTGTACCGCATAAGCCGAAAAACATCAATTTTACTGATTTGCGCGAAAGTAAAATTATATTGCTATTGCAGAATTGACAAATTAATATAACCGAAAAAATTGCACTTTCTTAGCTTTAGACTTAAAGTCGATTTTCTTGTAAATTGTATTTCAGTTGCGTAAGCACTGTACCGCATAAGCCGAAAAACATCAATTTTACTGATTTGCGCGAAAGTAAAATTATATTGCTATTGCAGAATTGACAAATTAATATAACCGAAAAAATTGCGCTTTCTTAGCTTTAGACTTAAAGCCGATTTTCTTGTAAATTGTATGTCAGTTGCGTGAGCACTGTACCGCATAAGGCGAAAAACATCAATTTTACTGATTTGCGCGAAAGTAAAATTATATTGCTATTGCAGAATTGACAAATTAATATAACCGAAAAAATTACACTTTCTTAGTTTAAGACTTAAAGCCGATTTTCTTGTAAATTGTATGTCAGTTTCGTGAGCACTGTACCGCATAAGCCGAAAAACATCAATTTTACTGATTTGCGCGAAAGTAAAATTATATTGCTATTGCAGAATTGACAAATTAATATAACCGAAAAAATTGCACTTTCTTAGCTTTAGACTTAAAGTCGATTTTCTTGTAAATTGTATTTCAGTTGCGTGAGCACTGTACCGCATAAGCCGAAAAACATCAATTTTACTGATTTGCGCGAAAGTAAAATTATATTGCTATTGCAGAATTGACAAATTAATATAACCGAAAAAATTGCGCTTTCTTAGCTTTAGACTTAAAGCCGATTTTCTTGTAAATTGTATGTCAGTTGCGTGAGCACTGTACCGCATAAGTCGAAAAACATCAATTTTACTGATTTGCGCGAAAGTAAAATTATATTGCTATTGCAGAATTGACAAATTAATATAACCGAAAAAATTACACTTTCTTAGTTTAAGACTTAAAGCCGATTTTCTTGTAAATTGTATGTCAGTTGCGTGAGCACTGTACCGCATAAGCCGAAAAACATCAATTTTACTGATTTGCTCGAAAGTAAAATTATATTGCTATTGCAGAATTGACAAATTAATATAACCGAAAAAATTGCGCTTTCTTAGCTTTAGACTTAATGCCGATTTTCTTGTAAATTGTATGTCAGTTGCGTGAGCACTGTACCGCATAAGCCGAAAAACATCAATTTTACTGATTTGCGCGAAAGTAAAATTATATTAATATTGCATGATTAACAAATTAATATTACCGAAAAAGTTGCACTTTCTTAGGTTTAGACTTAAAGCCGATTTTCTTGTAAATTGTATGTCAGTTGCGTGAGCACTGTACCGCATAAGCCGAAAAACATCAATTTTACTGATTTGCGCGAAAGTCAAATTATATTGTTATTGCATGATTAACAAATTAATATTACCGAAAAAGTTGCACTTTCTTAGGTTTAGACTTAAAGCCGATTTTCTTGTAAATTGTATGTCAGTTGCGTGAGCACTGTACCGCATAAGCCGAAAAACATCAATTTTACTGATTTGCGCGAAAGTAAAATTATAATGTTATTGCAGAATTGACATATTCATATAACCGAAAAAATTGCGCTTTCTTAGTTTTAGACTTAAAGTCGATTTTCTTGTAAATTGTATGTCAATTGCGTGAGCACTGTACCGCATAAGCCAAAAACATGAATTTTACTGATTTTAGCGAAAGTCAAATTATATTGTTGTTGCAGAATTGACATATTCTTATAACCGAAAAAATTGCACTTTCTTAGATTTAGGCTTAAAGTCGATTTTCTTGTAACTTGTATGTTAATTCCATGAGCACTGTACCGCTTAAGCCGAAAAACATCAATTTTACTGATTTGCGCTAGAGTCAAACTTTCATTTTATTTCAGGATTAACAATTGTATGTCAATTACGTGATCGCTGTACCGCTTAAGCCGAAATGTTTTTTCAGGATTAACAAATTAATATAACCGAAAAAATTGCACTTTCTTAGGTTTAAAATTCAAGTCCATTTTCTTGTAAATTGTATGTCAGTTGCGTGAGCACTGTACTGCTTAAGCCGGAAAACATCAATTTTACTGATTTGAGCGAAAGTAAAATTATATTGTTATTGCAGAATTGACATATTCATATAACCGAAAAAATTGCACTAGATCCTAGATTTAGACTTAAAGTCGATTTTCTTGTAAATTGTATGTCAGTTGCGTGAGCACTGTACTGCTTAAGCCGAAAAACATCAATTTTACTGATTTGCGCGAAAGTAAAATTATATTGCTATTGCAGAATTGACAAATTAACATAACCGAAAAAATTGCGCTTTCTTAGCTTTAGACTTAAAGCCGATTTTCTTGTAAATTGTATGTCAGTTGCGTGAGCACTGTACTGCTTAAGCCGAAAAACATCAATTTTACTGATTTGCGCGAAAGTAAAATTATATTGCTATTGCAGAATTGACAAATTAACATAACCGAAAAAATTGCGCTTTCTTAGCTTTAGACTTAAAGCCGATTTTCTTGTAAATTGTATGTCAGTTGCGTGAGCACTGTACCGCATAAGCCGAAAAACATCAATTTTACTGATTTGCGCGAAAGTCAAATTATGTTGTTATTGCATGATTAACAAATTAATATTACCGAAAAAGTTGCACTTTCTTAGGTTTAGACTCAAAGTCGATTTTCTTGTAAATTGTATGTTGATCACTTGAGCACTGTACCGCATAAGCCGAAAAACATCAATTTTACTGATTTGCGCGAAAGTAAAATTATAATGTTATTGCAGGATTAACAAATTAATATAACCGAAAAAATTGCACTTTCTTTGTTTTAGACTTAAAGCCGATTTTCTTGTAAATTGTATGTCAGTTGCATGAGCACTGTACCGCATAAGTCGAAAAACATCAATTTTACTGATTTGCGCGAAAGTAAAATTATATTGCTATTGCAGAATTGACAAATTAATATAACCGAAAAAATTACACTTTCTTAGTTTAAGACTTAAAGCCGATTTTCTTGTAAATTGTATGTCAGTTGCGTGAGCACTGTACCGCATAAGCCGAAAAACATCAATTTTACTGATTTGCGCGAAAGTAAAATTATATTGCTATTGCAGAATTGACAAATTAATATAACCGAAAAAATTGCACTTTCTTAAGTTTAGACTTAAAGCCGATTTTCTTGTAAATTGTATGTCAGTTGCATGAGCTTTGTACCGCATAAGCCGAAAAACATCAATTTTACTGATTTGCGCGAAAGTAAAATTATAATGTTATTGCAGGATTAACAAATTAATATAACCGAAAAAATTGCACTTTCTTTGTTTTAGACTTAAAGCCGATTTTCTCGTAAATTGTATGTCAGTTGCATGAGCACTGTACCGCATAAGCCGAAAAACATCAATTTTACTGATTTGCGCGAAAGTAAAATTATAATGTTATTGCAGGATTAACAAATTAATATTACCGAAAAAATTGCACTTTCTTAGCTTTAGACTTAAAGTCGATTTTCTTGTAAAGTGTATTTCAGTTGCGTGAGCACTGTACCGCATAAGCCGAAAAACATCAATTTTACTGATTTGCGCGAAAGTAAAATTATAATGTTATTGCAGGATTAACAAATTAATATAACCGAAAAAATTGCACTTTCTTTGTTTTAGACTTAAAGCCGATTTTCTTGTAAATTGTATGTCAGTTGCATGAGCACTGTACCGCATAAGTCGAAAAACATCAATTTTACTGATTTGCGCGAAAGTAAAATTATATTGCTATTGCAGAATTGACAAATTAATAGAACCGAAAAAATTACACTTTCTTAGTTTAAGACTTAAAGCCGATTTTCTTGTAAATTGTATGTCAGTTGCGTGAGCACTGTACCGCATAAGCCGAAAAACATCAATTTTACTTGTTTGCGCGAAAGTAAAATTATATAGCTATTGCAGAATTGACAAATTAATATAACCGAAAAAATTGCACTTTCTTAAGTTTAGACTTAAAGCCGATTTTCTTGTAAATTGTATGTCAGTTGCATGAGCACTGTACCGCATAAGCCGAAAAACATCAATTTTACTGATTTGCGCGAAAGTCAAATTATGTTGTTATTGCAGGATTAACAAATTTATATAACCGAAAAAATTGCACTTTCTTTGTTTTAGACTTAAAGCCGATTTTCTTGTAAATTGTATGTCAGTTGCATGAGCACTGTACCGCATAAGCCGAAAAACATCAATTTTACTGATTTGCGCGAAAGTAAAATTATAATGTTATTGCAGGATTAACAAATTAATATTACCGAAAAAATTTCACTTTCTTAGCTTTAGACTTAAAGTCGATTTTCTTGTAAAGTGTATTTCAGTTGCGTGAGCACTGTACCGCATAAGCCGAAAAACATCAATTTTACTGATTTGCGCGAAAGTCAAATTATGTTGTTATTGCATGATTAACAAATTAATATTACCGAAAAAGTTGCACTTTCTTAGGTTTAGACTCAAAGTCGATTTTCTTGTAAATTGTATGTTAATCACTTGAGCACTGTACCGCATAAGCCGAAAACATCAATTTTACTGATTTGCGCGAAAGTCAAATTATATTGTTATTGCATGATTAACAAATTAATATTACCGAAAAAGTTGCACTTTCTTAGGTTTAGACTCAAAGTCGATTTTCTTGTAAATTGTATGTTAATCACTTGAGCACTGTACCGCATAAGCCGAAAAACATCAATTTTACTGATTTGCGCGAAAGTAAAATTATAATGTTATTGCAGGATTAACAAATTAATATAACCGAAAAAATTGCACTTTCTTTGTATTAGACTTAAAGCCGATTTTCTTGTAAATTGTATGTCAGTTGCACGAGCACTGTACCGCATAAGCCGAAAAACATCAATTTTACTGATTTGCGCGAAAGTCAAATTATATTGTTATTGCATGATTAACAAATTAATATTACCGAAAAAATTGCACTTTCTTAGCTTTAGACTTAAAGTCGATTTTCTTGTAAATTGTATGTTAATCACTTGAGCACTGTACCGCATAAGCCGAAAAACATCAATTTTACTGATTTGCGCGAAAGTAAAATTATAATGTTATTGCAGGATTAACAAATTAATATAACCGAAAAAATTGCACTTTCTTTGTATTAGACTTAAAGCCGATTTTCTTGTAAATTGTATGTCAGTTGCATGAGCACTGTACCGCATAAGCCGAAAAACATCAATTTTACTGATTTGCGCGAAAGTAAAATTATAATGTTATTGCAGGATTAACAAATTAATATTACCGAAAAAATTGCACTTTCTTAGCTTTAGACTTAAAGTCGATTTTCTTGTAAATTGTATTTCAGTTGCGTGAGCACTGTACCGCATAAGCCGAAAAACATCAATTTTACTGATTTGCGCGAAAGTCAAATTATGTTGTTATTGCATGATTAACAAATTAATATTACCGAAAAAGTTGCACTTTCTTAGGTTTAGACTCAAAGTCGATTTTCTTGTAAATTGTATGTTAATCACTTGAGCACTGTACCGCATAAGCCGAAAAACATCAATTTTACTGATTTGCGCGAAAGTCAAATTATATTGTTATTGCATGATTAACAAATTAATATTACCGAAAAAGTTGCACTTTCTTAGGTTTAGACTTAAAGCCGATTTTCTTGTAAATTGTATGTCAGTTGCGTGAGCACTGTACCGCATAAGCCGAAAAACATCAATTTTACTGATTTGCGCGAAAGTAAAATTATAATGTTATTGCAGAATTGACATATTCATATAACCGAAAAAATTGCGCTTTCTTAGTTTTAGACTTAAAGTCGATTTTCTTGTAAATTGTATGTCAATTGCGTGAGCACTGTACCGCATAAGCCAAAAACATGAATTTTACTGATTTTAGCGAAAGTCAAATTATATTGTTGTTGCAGAATTGACATATTCTTATAACCGGAAAAATTGCACTTTCTTAGATTTAGACTTAAAGTCGATTTTCTTGTAACTTGTATGTTAATTCCATGAGCACTGTACCGCTTAAGCCGAAAAACATCAATTTTACTGATTTGCGCTAGAGTCAAACTTTCATTTTATTTCAGGATTAACAATTGTATGTTAATTACGTGATCGCTGTACCGCTTAAGCCGAAATGTTTTTTTAGGATTAACAAATTAATATAACCGAAAAAATTGCACTTTCTTTGTATTAGACTTAAAGCCGATTTTCTTGTAAATTGTATGTCAGTTGCGTGAGCACTGTACTGCTTAAGCCGGAAAACATCAATTTTACTGATTTGAGCGAAAGTCAAATTATATTGTTATTGCAGAATTGACATATTCATATAACCGAAAAAATTGCACCAGATCCTAGATTTAGACTTAAAGTCGATTTTCTTGTAAATTGTATGTCAGTTGCGTGAGCACTGTACTGCTTAAGCCGAAAAACATCAATTTTACTGATTTGCGCGAAAGTAAAATTATATTGCTATTGCAGAATTGACAAATTAATATAACCGAAAAAATTGCGCTTTCTTAGCTTTAGACTTAAAGCCGATTTTCTTGTAAATTGTATGTCAGTTGCGTGAGCACTGTACCGCATAAGCCGAAAAACATCAATTTTACTGATTTGCGCGAAAGTAAAATTATAATGTTATTGCAGGATTAACAAATTAATATTACCGAAAAAATTGCACTTTCTTAGCTTTAGACTTAAAGTCGATTTTCTTGTAAATTTTATTTCAGTTGCGTGAGCACTGTACCGCATAAGCCGAAAAACATCAATTTTACTGATTTGCGCGAAAGTAAAATTATAATGTTATTGCAGGATTAACAAATTAATATTACCGAAAAAATTGCACTTTCTTAGTTTTAGACTCAAAGTCGATTTTCTTGTAAATTGTATGTTAATCACTTGAGCACTGTACCGCATAAGCCGAAAAACATCAATTTTACTGATTTGCGCGAAAGTAAAATTATAATTTTATTGCAGGATTAACAAATTAATATAACCGAAAAAATTGCACTTTCTTTGTTTTAGACTTAAAGCCGATTTTCTTGTAAATTGTATGTCAGTTGCATGAGCACTGTACCGCATAAGTCGAAAAACATCAATTTTACTGATTTGCGCGAAAGTAAAATTATATTGCAATTGCAGAATTGACAAATTAATATAACCGAAAAAATTACACTTTCTTAGTTTAAGACTTAAAGCCGATTTTCTTGTAAATTGTATGTCAGTTGCGTGAGCACTGTACCGCATAAGCCGAAAAACATCAGTTTTACTGATTTGCGCGAAAGTAAAATTATATAGCTATTGCAGAATTGACAAATTAATATAACCGAAAAAATTGCACTTTCTTTGTATTAGACTTAAAGCCGATTTTCTTGTAAATTGTATGTCAGTTGCGTGAGCACTGTACTGCTTAAGCCGGAAAACATCAATTTTACTGATTTGAGCGAAAGTCAAATTATATTGTTATTGCAGAATTGACATATTCATATAACCGAAAAAATTACACTTTCTTAGTTTAAGACTTAAAGCCGATTTTCTTGTAAATTGTATGTCAGTTGCGTGAGCACTGTACCGCATAAGCCGAAAAACATCAGTTTTACTGATTTGCGCGAAAGTAAAATTATATAGCTATTGCAGAATTGACAAATTAATATAACCGAAAAAATTGCACTTTCTTTGTATTAGACTTAAAGCCGATTTTCTTGTAAATTGTATGTCAGTTGCGTGAGCACTGTACTGCTTAAGCCGGAAAACATCAATTTTACTGATTTGCGCGAAAGTAAAATTATATTGCAATTGCAGAATTGACAAATTAATATAACCGAAAAAATTACACTTTCTTAGTTTAAGACTTAAAGCCGATTTTCTTGTAAATTGTATGTCAGTTGCGTGAGCACTGTACCGCATAAGCCGAAAAACATCAGTTTTACTGATTTGCGCGAAAGTAAAATTATATAGCTATTGCAGAATTGACAAATTAATATAACCGAAAAAATTGCACTTTCTTTGTATTAGACTTAAAGCCGATTTTCTTGTAAATTGTATGTCAGTTGCGTGAGCACTGTACTGCTTAAGCCGAAAAACATCAATTTTACTGATTTGCGCGAAAGTCAAATTATATTGTTATTGCATGATTAACAAATTAATATTACCGAAAAAATTGCACTTTCTTAGCTTTAGACTTAAAGTCGATTTTCTTGTAAATTGTATGTTAATCACTTGAGCACTGTACCGCATAAGCCGAAAAACATCAATTTTACTGATTTGCGCGAAAGTAAAATTATAATGTTATTGCAGGATTAACAAATTAATATTACCGAAAAAATTGCACTTTCTTAGCTTTAGACTTAAAGTCGATTTTCTTGTAAATTGTATTTCAGTTGCATGAGCACTGTACCGCATAAGCCGAAAAACATCAATTTTACTGATTTGCGCGAAAGTAAAATTATAATGTTATTGCAGGATTAACAAATTAATATTACCGAAAAAATTTCACTTTCTTAGCTTTAGACTTAAAGTCGATTTTCTTGTAAAGTGTATTTCAGTTGCGTGAGCACTGTACCGCATAAGCCGAAAAACATCAATTTTACTGATTTGCGCGAAAGTCAAATTATGTTGTTATTGCATGATTAACAAATTAATATTACCGAAAAAGTTGCACTTTCTTAGGTTTAGACTCAAAGTCGATTTTCTTGTAAATTGTATGTTAATCACTTGAGCACTGTACCGCATAAGCCGAAAACATCAATTTTACTGATTTGCGCGAAAGTCAAATTATATTGTTATTGCATGATTAACAAATTAATATTACCGAAAAAGTTGCACTTTCTTAGGTTTAGACTCAAAGTCGATTTTCTTGTAAATTGTATGTTAATCACTTGAGCACTGTACCGCATAAGCCGAAAAACATCAATTTTACTGATTTGCGCGAAAGTAAAATTATAATGTTATTGCAGGATTAACAAATTAATATAACCGAAAAAATTGCACTTTCTTTGTATTAGACTTAAAGCCGATTTTCTTGTAAATTGTATGTCAGTTGCACGAGCACTGTACCGCATAAGCCGAAAAACATCAATTTTACTGATTTGCGCGAAAGTCAAATTATATTGTTATTGCATGATTAACAAATTAATATTACCGAAAAAATTGCACTTTCTTAGCTTTAGACTTAAAGTCGATTTTCTTGTAAATTGTATGTTAATCACTTGAGCACTGTACCGCATAAGCCGAAAAACATCAATTTTACTGATTTGCGCGAAAGTAAAATTATAATGTTATTGCAGGATTAACAAATTAATATAACCGAAAAAATTGCACTTTCTTTGTATTAGACTTAAAGCCGATTTTCTTGTAAATTGTATGTCAGTTGCATGAGCACTGTACCGCATAAGCCGAAAAACATCAATTTTACTGATTTGCGCGAAAGTAAAATTATAATGTTATTGCAGGATTAACAAATTAATATTACCGAAAAAATTGCACTTTCTTAGCTTTAGACTTAAAGTCGATTTTCTTGTAAATTGTATTTCAGTTGCGTGAGCACTGTACCGCATAAGCCGAAAAACATCAATTTTACTGATTTGCGCGAAAGTCAAATTATGTTGTTATTGCATGATTAACAAATTAATATTACCGAAAAAGTTGCACTTTCTTAGGTTTAGACTCAAAGTCGATTTTCTTGTAAATTGTATGTTAATCACTTGAGCACTGTACCGCATAAGCCGAAAAACATCAATTTTACTGATTTGCGCGAAAGTCAAATTATATTGTTATTGCATGATTAACAAATTAATATTACCGAAAAAGTTGCACTTTCTTAGGTTTAGACTTAAAGCCGATTTTCTTGTAAATTGTATGTCAGTTGCGTGAGCACTGTACCGCATAAGCCGAAAAACATCAGTTTTACTGATTTGCGCGAAAGTAAAATTATATAGCTATTGCAGAATTGACAAATTAATATAACCGAAAAAATTGCACTTTCTTTGTATTAGACTTAAAGCCGATTTTCTTGTAAATTGTATGTCAGTTGCGTGAGCACTGTACTGCTTAAGCCGGAAAACATCAATTTTACTGATTTGAGCGAAAGTCAAATTATATTGTTATTGCAGAATTGACATATTCATATAACCGAAAAAATTACACTTTCTTAGTTTAAGACTTAAAGCCGATTTTCTTGTAAATTGTATGTCAGTTGCGTGAGCACTGTACCGCATAAGCCGAAAAACACCAGTTTTACTGATTTGCGCGAAAGTAAAATTATATAGCTATTGCAGAATTGACAAATTAATATAACCGAAAAAATTGCACTTTCTTTGTATTAGACTTAAAGCCGATTTTCTTGTAAATTGTATGTCAGTTGCGTGAGCACTGTACTGCTTAAGCCGGAAAACATCAATTTTACTGATTTGCGCGAAAGTAAAATTATATTGCAATTGCAGAATTGACAAATTAATATAACCGAAAAAATTACACTTTCTTAGTTTAAGACTTAAAGCCGATTTTCTTGTAAATTGTATGTCAGTTGCGTGAGCACTGTACCGCATAAGCCGAAAAACATCAGTTTTACTGATTTGCGCGAAAGTAAAATTATATAGCTATTGCAGAATTGACAAATTAATATAACCGAAAAAATTGCACTTTCTTTGTATTAGACTTAAAGCCGATTTTCTTGTAAATTGTATGTCAGTTGCGTGAGCACTGTACTGCTTAAGCCGAAAAACATCAATTTTACTGATTTGCGCGAAAGTCAAATTATATTGTTATTGCATGATTAACAAATTAATATTACCGAAAAAATTGCACTTTCTTAGCTTTAGACTTAAAGTCGATTTTCTTGTAAATTGTATGTTAATCACTTGAGCACTGTACCGCATAAGCCGAAAAACATCAATTTTACTGATTTGCGCGAAAGTAAAATTATAATGTTATTGCAGGATTAACAAATTAATATTACCGAAAAAATTGCACTTTCTTAGCTTTAGACTTAAAGTCGATTTTCTTGTAAATTGTATTTCAGTTGCATGAGCACTGTACCGCATAAGCCGAAAAACATCAATTTTACTGATTTGCGCGAAAGTAAAATTATAATGTTATTGCAGGATTAACAAATTAATATTACCGAAAAAATTTCACTTTCTTAGCTTTAGACTTAAAGTCGATTTTCTTGTAAAGTGTATTTCAGTTGCGTGAGCACTGTACCGCATAAGCCGAAAAACATCAATTTTACTGATTTGCGCGAAAGTCAAATTATGTTGTTATTGCATGATTAACAAATTAATATTACCGAAAAAGTTGCACTTTCTTAGGTTTAGACTCAAAGTCGATTTTCTTGTAAATTGTATGTTAATCACTTGAGCACTGTACCGCATAAGCCGAAAACATCAATTTTACTGATTTGCGCGAAAGTCAAATTATATTGTTATTGCATGATTAACAAATTAATATTACCGAAAAAGTTGCACTTTCTTAGGTTTAGACTCAAAGTCGATTTTCTTGTAAATTGTATGTTAATCACTTGAGCACTGTACCGCATAAGCCGAAAAACATCAATTTTACTGATTTGCGCGAAAGTAAAATTATAATGTTATTGCAGGATTAACAAATTAATATAACCGAAAAAATTGCACTTTCTTTGTATTAGACTTAAAGCCGATTTTCTTGTAAATTGTATGTCAGTTGCACGAGCACTGTACCGCATAAGCCGAAAAACATCAATTTTACTGATTTGCGCGAAAGTCAAATTATATTGTTATTGCATGATTAACAAATTAATATTACCGAAAAAATTGCACTTTCTTAGCTTTAGACTTAAAGTCGATTTTCTTGTAAATTGTATGTTAATCACTTGAGCACTGTACCGCATAAGCCGAAAAACATCAATTTTACTGATTTGCGCGAAAGTAAAATTATAATGTTATTGCAGGATTAACAAATTAATATAACCGAAAAAATTGCACTTTCTTTGTATTAGACTTAAAGCCGATTTTCTTGTAAATTGTATGTCAGTTGCATGAGCACTGTACCGCATAAGCCGAAAAACATCAATTTTACTGATTTGCGCGAAAGTAAAATTATAATGTTATTGCAGGATTAACAAATTAATATTACCGAAAAAATTGCACTTTCTTAGCTTTAGACTTAAAGTCGATTTTCTTGTAAATTGTATTTCAGTTGCGTGAGCACTGTACCGCATAAGCCGAAAAACATCAATTTTACTGATTTGCGCGAAAGTCAAATTATGTTGTTATTGCATGATTAACAAATTAATATTACCGAAAAAGTTGCACTTTCTTAGGTTTAGACTCAAAGTCGATTTTCTTGTAAATTGTATGTTAATCACTTGAGCACTGTACCGCATAAGCCGAAAAACATCAATTTTACTGATTTGCGCGAAAGTCAAATTATGTTGTTATTGCATGATTAACAAATTAATATTACCGAAAAAGTTGCACTTTCTTAGGTTTAGACTCAAAGTCGATTTTCTTGTAAATTGTATGTTAATCACTTGAGCACTGTACCGCATAAGCCGAAAAACATCAATTTTACTGATTTGCGCGAAAGTAAAATTATAATGTTATTGCAGGATTAACAAATTAATATAACCGAAAAAATTGCACTTTCTTTGTATTAGACTTAAAGCCGATTTTCTTGTAAATTGTATGTCAGTTGCGTGAGCACTGTACCGCATAAGCCGAAAAACATCAATTTTACTGATTTGCGCGAAAGTAAAATTATAATGTTATTGCAGAATTGACATATTCATATAACCGAAAAAATTGCGCTTTCTTAGTTTTAGACTTAAAGTCGATTTTCTTGTAAATTGTATGTCAATTGCGTGAGCACTGTACCGCATAAGCCAAAAACATGAATTTTACTGATTTTAGCGAAAGTCAAATTATATTGTTGTTGCAGAATTGACATATTCTTATAACCGGAAAAATTGCACTTTCTTAGATTTAGACTTAAAGTCGATTTTCTTGTAACTTGTATGTTAATTCCATGAGCACTGTACCGCTTAAGCCGAAAAACATCAATTTTACTGATTTGCGCTAGAGTCAAACTTTCATTTTATTTCAGGATTAACAATTGTATGTTAATTACGTGATCGCTGTACCGCTTAAGCCGAAATGTTTTTTTAGGATTAACAAATTAATATAACCGAAAAAATTGCACTTTCTTTGTATTAGACTTAAAGCCGATTTTCTTGTAAATTGTATGTCAGTTGCGTGAGCACTGTACTGCTTAAGCCGGAAAACATCAATTTTACTGATTTGAGCGAAAGTCAAATTATATTGTTATTGCAGAATTGACATATTCATATAACCGAAAAAATTGCACCAGATCCTAGATTTAGACTTAAAGTCGATTTTCTTGTAAATTGTATGTCAGTTGCGTGAGCACTGTACTGCTTAAGCCGAAAAACATCAATTTTACTGATTTGCGCGAAAGTAAAATTATATTGCTATTGCAGAATTGACAAATTAATATAACCGAAAAAATTGCGCTTTCTTAGCTTTAGACTTAAAGCCGATTTTCTTGTAAATTGTATGTCAGTTGCGTGAGCACTGTACCGCATAAGCCGAAAAACATCAATTTTACTGATTTGCGCGAAAGTAAAATTATAATGTTATTGCAGGATTAACAAATTAATATTACCGAAAAAATTGCACTTTCTTAGCTTTAGACTTAAAGTCGATTTTCTTGTAAATTTTATTTCAGTTGCGTGAGCACTGTACCGCATAAGCCGAAAAACATCAATTTTACTGATTTGCGCGAAAGTAAAATTATAATGTTATTGCAGGATTAACAAATTAATATTACCGAAAAAATTGCACTTTCTTAGTTTTAGACTCAAAGTCGATTTTCTTGTAAATTGTATGTTAATCACTTGAGCACTGTACCGCATAAGCCGAAAAACATCAATTTTACTGATTTGCGCGAAAGTAAAATTATAATTTTATTGCAGGATTAACAAATTAATATAACCGAAAAAATTGCACTTTCTTTGTTTTAGACTTAAAGCCGATTTTCTTGTAAATTGTATGTCAGTTGCATGAGCACTGTACCGCATAAGTCGAAAAACATCAATTTTACTGATTTGCGCGAAAGTAAAATTATATTGCAATTGCAGAATTGACAAATTAATATAACCGAAAAAATTACACTTTCTTAGTTTAAGACTTAAAGCCGATTTTCTTGTAAATTGTATGTCAGTTGCGTGAGCACTGTACCGCATAAGCCGAAAAACATCAGTTTTACTGATTTGCGCGAAAGTAAAATTATATAGCTATTGCAGAATTGACAAATTAATATAACCGAAAAAATTGCACTTTCTTTGTATTAGACTTAAAGCCGATTTTCTTGTAAATTGTATGTCAGTTGCGTGAGCACTGTACTGCTTAAGCCGGAAAACATCAATTTTACTGATTTGAGCGAAAGTCAAATTATATTGTTATTGCAGAATTGACATATTCATATAACCGAAAAAATTGCACCAGATCCTAGATTTAGACTTAAAGTCGATTTTCTTGTAAATTGTATGTCAGTTGCGTGAGCACTGTACTGCTTAAGCCGAAAAACATCAATTTTACTGATTTGCGCGAAAGTAAAATTATATTGCTATTGCAGAATTGACAAATTAATATAACCGAAAAAATTGCGCTTTCTTAGCTTTAGACTTAAAGCCGATTTTCTTGTAAATTGTATGTCAGTTGCGTGAGCACTGTACCGCATAAGCCGAAAAACATCAATTTTACTGATTTGCGCGAAAGTAAAATTATAATGTTATTGCAGGATTAACAAATTAATATTACCGAAAAAATTGCACTTTCTTAGCTTTAGACTTAAAGTCGATTTTCTTGTAAATTGTATTTCAGTTGCGTGAGCACTGTACCGCATAAGCCGAAAAACATCAATTTTACTGATTTGCGCGAAAGTAAAATTATAATGTTATTGCAGGATTAACAAATTAATATTACCGAAAAAATTGCACTTTCTTAGTTTTAGACTCAAAGTCGATTTTCTTGTAAATTGTATGTTAATCACTTGAGCACTGTACCGCATAAGCCGAAAAACATCAATTTTACTGATTTGCGCGAAAGTAAAATTATAATTTTATTGCAGGATTAACAAATTAATATAACCGAAAAAATTGCACTTTCTTTGTTTTAGACTTAAAGCCGATTTTCTTGTAAATTGTATGTCAGTTGCATGAGCACTGTACCGCATAAGTCGAAAAACATCAATTTTACTGATTTGCGCGAAAGTAAAATTATATTGCAATTGCATTGACAAATTAATATAACCGAAAAAATTACACTTTCTTAGTTTAAGACTTAAAGCCGATTTTCTTGTAAATTGTATGTCAGTTGCGTGAGCACTGTACCGCATAAGCCGAAAAACATCAATTTTACTGATTTGCGCGAAAGTAAAATTATATAGCTATTGCAGAATTGACAAATTAATATAACCGAAAAAATTGCACTTTCTTAAGTTTAGACTTAAAGCCGATTTTCTTGTAAATTTTATGTCAGTTGCGTGAGCACTGTACCGCATAAGCCGAAAAACATCAATTTTACTGTTTTGCGCGAAAGTAAAATTATATAGCTATTGCAGAATTGACATATTAATATAACCGAAAAAATTGCACTTTCTTAAGTTTAGACTTAAAGCCGATTTTCTTGTAAATTTTATGTCAGTTGCGTGAGCACTGTACCGCATAAGCCGGAAAACATCAATTTTACTGATTTGCGCGAAAGTAAAATTATAATGTTATTGCAGAATTGACATATTAATATAACCGAAAAAATTGCACTTTCTTAAGTTTAGACTTAAAGCCGATTTTCTTGTAAATTGTATGTCAGTTGCGTGAGCACTGTACCGCATAAGCCGAAAAACATCAATTTTACTGATTTGCGCGAAAGTAAAATTATATAGCTATTGCAGAATTGACAAATTAATATAACCGAAAAAATTGCACTTTCTTAAGTTTAGACTTAAAGCCGATTTTCTTGTAAATTTTATGTCAGTTGCGTGAGCACTGTACCGCATAAGCCGAAAAACATCAATTTTACTGTTTTGCGCGAAAGTAAAATTATATAGCTATTGCAGAATTGACATATTAATATAACCGAAAAAATTGCACTTTCTTAGTTTTAGACTTAAAGCCGATTTTCTTGTAAATTGTATGTCAGTTGCGTGAGCACTGTACCGCATAAGCCGAAAAACATCAATTTTACTGATTTGCGCGAAAGTAAAATTATATAGCTATTGCAGAATTGACATATTAATATAACCGAAAAAATTGCACTTTCTTAGTTTTAGACTTAAAGCCGATTTTCTTGTAAATTGTATGTCAGTTGCGTGAGCACTGTACCGCATAAGCCGAAAAACATCAATTTTACTGATTTGCGCGAAAGTAAAATTATATTGCTATTGCAGAATTGACATATTAATATAACCGAAAAAATTGCACTTTCTTAAGTTTAGACTTAAAGCCGATTTTCTTGTAAATTTTATGTCAGTTGCGTGAGCACTGTACCGCATAAGCCGAAAAACATCAATTTTACTGTTTTGCGCGAAAGTAAAATTATATAGCTATTGCAGAATTGACATATTAATATAACCGAAAAAATTGCACTTTCTTAGTTTTAGACTTAAAGCCGATTTTCTTGTAAATTGTATGTCAGTTGCGTGAGCACTGTACCGCATAAGCCGAAAAACATCAATTTTACTGATTTGCGCGAAAGTAAAATTATATTGCTATTGCAGAATTGACAAATTAATATAACCGAAAAATTGCACTTTCTTAGGTTTAGACTTAAAGTCGATTTGCTTCTAAATTGTATGTTAATTGCGTGAGCACTGTACCGCTTAAACCGAAAAACATGAATTTTACTGATTTGAGCGAAAGTAAAATTATATTGTTATTGCATGATTAACAAATTAATATTACCGAAAAAGTTGCACCTTCTTAGGTTTAGACTCAAAGTCGATTTTCTTGTAAATTGTATGTTAATCACTTGAGCACTGTACCGCATAAGCCGAAAAACATAATTTAACTGATTTGCGCGAAAGTAAAATTATAATGTTATTGCAGGATTAACAAATTAATATAACCGAAAAAATTGCACTTTCTTAAGTTTAGACTTAAAGCCGATTTTCTTGTAAATTTTATGTCAGTTGCGTGAGCACTGTACCGCATAAGCCGAAAAACATCAATTTTACTGTTTTGCGCGAAAGTAAAATTATATAGCTATTGCAGAATTGACATATTAATATAACCGAAAAAATTGCACTTTCTTAGTTTTAGACTTAAAGCCGATTTTCTTGTAAATTGTATGTCAGTTGCGTGAGCACTGTACCGCATAAGCCGAAAAACATCAATTTTACTGTTTTGCGCGAAAGTAAAATTATATAGCTATTGCAGAATTGACATATTAATATAACCGAAAAAATTGCACTTTCTTAAGTTTAGACTTAAAGCCGATTTTCTTGTAAATTTTATGTCAGTTGCGTGAGCACTGTACCGCATAAGCCGAAAAACATCAATTTTACTGTTTTGCGCGAAAGTAAAATTATATAGCTATTGCAGAATTGACATATTAATATAACCGAAAAAATTGCACTTTCTTAAGTTTAGACTTAAAGCCGATTTTCTTGTAAATTGTATGTCAGTTGCGTGAGCACTGTACCGCATAAGCCGAAAAACATCAATTTTACTGATTTGCGCGAAAGTAAAATTATATAGCTATTGCAGAATTGACAAATTAATATAACCGAAAAAATTGCACTTTCTTAAGTTTAGACTTAAAGCCGATTTTCTTGTAAATTTTATGTCAGTTGCGTGAGCACTGTACCGCATAAGCCGAAAAACATCAATTTTACTGTTTTGCGCGAAAGTAAAATTATATAGCTATTGCAGAATTGACATATTAATATAACCGAAAAAATTGCACTTTCTTAGTTTTAGACTTAAAGCCGATTTTCTTGTAAATTGTATGTCAGTTGCGTGAGCACTGTACCGCATAAGCCGAAAAACATCAATTTTACTGATTTGCGCGAAAGTAAAATTATATTGCTATTGCAGAATTGACAAATTAATATAACCGAAAAATTGCACTTTCTTAGGTTTAGACTTAAAATCGATTTGCTTCTAAATTGTATGTTAATTGCGTGAGCACTGTACCGCTTAAACCGAAAAACATGAATTTTACTGATTTGAGCGAAAGTAAAATTATATTGTTATTGCATGATTAACAAATTAATATTACCGAAAAAGTTGCACCTTCTTAGGTTTAGACTCAAAGTCGATTTTCTTGTAAATTGTATGTTAATCACTTGAGCACTGTACCGCATAAGCCGAAAAACATAATTTAACTGATTTGCGCGAAAGTAAAATTAGAATGTTATTGCAGGATTAACAAATTAATATAACCGAAAAAAATGCACTTTCTTAGTTTTAGACTTAAATCCGATTTTCTTGTAAATTGTATGTCAGTTGCGTGAGCACTGTACCGCATAAGCCGAAAAACATCAATTTTACTGATTTGCGCAAAAGTAAAATTATAATGTTATTGCAGGATTAACAAATTAGTATAACCGAAAAAATTGCACTTTCTTAGTTTTAGACTTAAATTCGAGTTTCTTGTAAATTGAATGTTAATTACTTGAGCGCTGTACCGCTTAGGCCGAAAAACATAAATTTTACTGATTTGCGCTAAAAGCAAACTTTCATTTTATTTCAGGATTAACAATTGTATGTTAATTACTTGATCGCTGTTCCGGTTAAGCCGAAATGTTATTTCAGAATTAACAAATTAATATAGCGGAAAAAATTGCATTTTCTTAGGTTTAAAATTAAAGTCCATTTTCTTGTAAATTGTATGTCAACTGCGGTAGCACTGTACTGGTTAAGCCGCAAAACATCGATTTTACTGATTTGATTTTAAGTCAAACTTTCATATAATTTCAGGATTAACAAATTAATATAACCGAAAAAATTGCACTTTCTTAGATTTAGACTTAAAGCCGATTTTCTTGTAAATTGTATGTCAGTTGCGTGAGCTCTGTACTGCTTAAGCCGAAAACCATCAATTTTACTGATTTGAGCGAAAGTCAAATTATATTGTTATTGCATGATTAAAAGATGAAAAGTTGCATTTTCTTAGGTTTAGACTCAAAGTCGATTTTCTTGTAAATTGTTTGTTAAGCACTTGAGCACTGTACCGCATAAGCCGAAAAACATCAATTTTACTGATTTGCGCGAAAGTAAAATTATATTGCTATTGCAGAATTGACAAATTAATATAACCGAAAAAATTGCACTTTCTTAGCTTTAGACTTAAACTCGATTTTCTTGCAAATTGTATTTCAGTTGCGCGAGCACTGTACCGCTTAAGCCGAAAAACATGAATTTTACTGATTTGAGCGAAAGTCAAGTTATATTGTTATTGCATGATTAACAAATTAATATTACCGAAAAAGTTGCATTTTCTTAGGCTTAGACTCAAAGTCGATTTTCTTGTAAATTGTATGTTAATCACTTGAGCACTGTACCGCATAAGCCGAAAAACATCAATTTTACTAATTTGCGCGAAAGTAAAATTATAATGTTATTGCCGGATTAACAAATTAATATAACCGAAAAAATTGCACTTTCTTAGTTTTAGACTTAAAGCCGATTTTCTTGTAAATTGTATGTCAGTTGTGTGAGCACTGTACCGCATAAGCCGAAAAACATCAATTTTACTGATTTGAGCGAAAGTAAAATTATATTGCTATTGCAGAATTGACAAATTAATATAACCGAAAAAATTGCACTTTCTTAGCTTTAGACTTAAACTCGATTTTCTTGCAAATTGTATTTCAGTTGCGCGAGCACTGTACCGCTTAAGCCGAAAAACATGAATTTTACTGTTTTGCGCGAAAGTAAAATTATATAGCTATTGCAGAATTGACATATTAATATAACCGAAAAAATTGCACTTTCTTAGTTTTAGACTTAAAGCCGATTTTCTTGTAAATTGTATGTCAGTTGCGTGAGCACTGTACCGCATAAGCCGAAAAACATCAATTTTACTGATTTGCGCGAAAGTAAAATTATATTGCTATTGCAGAATTGACAAATTAATATAACCGAAAAATTGCACTTTCTTAGGTTTAGACTCAAAGTCGATTTGCTTCTAAATTGTATGTTAATTGCGTGAGCACTGTACCGCTTAAACCGAAAAACATGAATTTTACTGATTTGAGCGAAAGTAAAATTATATTGTTATTGCATGATTAACAAATTAATATTACCGAAAAAGTTGCACCTTCTTAGGTTTAGACTCAAAGTCGATTTTCTTGTAAATTGTATGTTAATCACTTGAGCACTGTACCGCATAAGCCGAAAAACATAATTTAACTGATTTGCGCGAAAGTAAAATTATAATGTTATTGCAGGATTAACAAATTAATATAACCGAAAAAAATGCACTTTCTTAGTTTTAGACTTAAATCCGATTTTCTTGTAAATTGTATGTCAGTTGCGTGAGCACTGTACCGCATAAGCCGAAAAACATCAATTTTACTGATTTGCGCAAAAGTAAAATTATAATGTTATTGCAGGATTAACAAATTAGTATAACCGAAAAAATTGCACTTTCTTAGTTTTAGACTTAAATTCGAGTTTCTTGTAAATTGAATGTTAATTACTTGAGCGCTGTACCGCTTAGGCCGAAAAACATAAATTTTACTGATTTGCGCTAAAAGCAAACTTTCATTTTATTTCAGGATTAACAATTGTATGTTAATTACTTGATCGCTGTTCCGCTTAAGCCGAAATGTTATTTCAGAATTAACAAATTAATATAGCGGAAAAAATTGCATTTTCTTAGGTTTAAAATTAAAGTCCATTTTCTTGTAAATTGTATGTCAACTGCGGTAGCACTGTACTGGTTAAGCCGCAAAACATCGATTTTACTGATTTGATTTTAAGTCAAACTTTCATATAATTTCAGGATTAACAAATTAATATAACCGAAAAAATTGCACTTTCTTAGATTTAGACTTAAAGCCGATTTTCTTGTAAATTGTATGTCAGTTGCGTGAGCTCTGTACTGCTTAAGCCGAAAACCATCAATTTTACTGATTTGAGCGAAAGTCAAATTATATTGTTATTGCATGATTAAAAGATGAAAAGTTGCATTTTCTTAGGTTTAGACTCAAAGTCGATTTTCTTGTAAATTGTTTGTTAAGCACTTGAGCACTGTACCGCATAAGCCGAAAAACATCAATTTTACTGATTTGCGCGAAAGTAAAATTATATTGCTATTGCAGAATTGACAAATTAATATAACCGAAAAAATTGCACTTTCTTAGCTTTAGACTTAAACTCGATTTTCTTGCAAATTGTATTTCAGTTGCGCGAGCACTGTACCGCTTAAGCCGAAAAACATGAATTTTACTGATTTGAGCGAAAGTCAAGTTATATTGTTATTGCATGATTAACAAATTAATATTACCGAAAAAGTTGCATTTTCTTAGGCTTAGACTCAAAGTCGATTTTCTTGTAAATTGTATGTTAATCACTTGAGCACTGTACCGCATAAGCCGAAAAACATCAATTTTACTAATTTGCGCGAAAGTAAAATTATAATGTTATTGCCGGATTAACAAATTAATATAACCGAAAAAATTGCACTTTCTTAGTTTTAGACTTAAAGCCGATTTTCTTGTAAATTGTATGTCAGTTGTGTGAGCACTGTACCGCATAAGCCGAAAAACATCAATTTTACTGATTTGAGCGAAAGTAAAATTATATTGCTATTGCAGAATTGACAAATTAATATAACCGAAAAAATTGCACTTTCTTAGCTTTAGACTTAAACTCGATTTTCTTGCAAATTGTATTTCAGTTGCGCGAGCACTGTACCGCTTAAGCCGAAAAACATGAATTTTACTGATTTGAGCGAAAGTCAAGTTATATTGTTATTGCATGATTAACAAATTAATATTACCGAAAAAGTTGCATTTTCTTAGGCTTAGACTCAAAGTCGATTTTCTTGTAAATTGTTTGTTAAGCACTTGAGCACTGTACCGCATAAGCCGAAAAACATCAATTTTACTGATTTGCGCGAAAGTAAAATTATATTGCTATTGCAGAATTGACAAATTAATATAACCGAAAAAATTGCACTTTCTTAGCTTTAGACTTAAACTCGATTTTCTTGCAAATTGTATTTCAGTTGCGCGAGCACTGTACCGCTTAAGCCGAAAAACATGAATTTTACTGATTTGAGCGAAAGTCAAGTTATATTGTTATTGCATGATTAACAAATTAATATTACCGAAAAAGTTGCATTTTCTTAGGCTTAGACTCAAAGTCGATTTTCTTGTAAATTGTATGTTAATCACTTGAGCACTGTACCGCATAAGCCGAAAAACATCAATTTTACTAATTTGCGCGAAAGTAAAATTATAATGTTATTGCCGGATTAACAAATTAATATAACCGAAAAAATTGCACTTACTTAGGTTTAGACTTAAAGCCGATTTTCTTGTAAATTGTATGTCAGAGGCGTGAGCACTGTACCGCATAAGCCGAAAAACATCAATTTTACTGATTTGAGCGAAAGTAAAATTATATTGCTATTGCAGAATTGACAAATTAATATAACCGAAAAAATTGCACTTACTTAGGTTTAGACTTAAAGCCGATTTTCTTGTAAATTGTATGTCAGTTGCGTGAGCACTGTACCGCTTAAGCCGAAAAACATCAATTTTACTGATTTGAGCGAAAGTCAAATTATATTGCTATTGCAGAATTGACAAATTAATATAACCGAAAAAATTGCACTTACTTAGGTTTAGACTTAAAGCCGATTTTCTTGTAAATTGTATTTCAGTTGCGCGAGCACTGTAACGCTTAAGCCGAAAAACATCAATTTTACTGATTTGAGCGAAAGTCAAATTATGTTGTTATTGCAGAATTGAAAAATTATTATAACCGAAATAATTGCACTTTCTTAGGCTTAGACTCAAAGTCGATTTTCTTGTAAATTGTATTTCAGTTGCGTGAGCACTGTACCGCATAAGCCGAAAAACATCAATTTTACTGATTTGCGCGAAAGTAAAATTATAATGTTATTGCAGGATTAACAAATTAATATAACCGAAAAAATTGCACTTACTTAGGTTTAGACTTAAAGCCGATTTTCTTGTAAATTGTATGTCAGAGGCGTGAGCACTGTACCGCATAAGCCGAAAAACATAATTTTACTGATTTGCGCGAAAGTAAAATTATAATGTTATTGCAGGATTAACAAATTTATATAACCGAAAAAATTGCACTTACTTAGGTTTAGACTTAAAGTCGATTTTCTTGTAAATTGTATGCTAATCACTTGAGCACTGTACCGCATAAGCCGAAAAACATAATTTTACTGATTTGCGCGAAAGTAAAATTATATTGCTATTGCAGAATTGAAAAATTAATATAACCGAAATAATTGCACTTTCTTAGGCTTAGACTCAAAGTCGATTTTCTTGTAAATTGTATATTGATCACTTGAGCACTGTACCGCATAAGCCGAAAAACATCAATTTTACTGATTTGCGCGAAAGTAAAATTATAATGTTATTGCAGGATTAACAAATTAATATAACCGAAAAAATTGCACTTACTTAGGTTTAGACTTAAATTCGATTTTCTTGTAAATTGAATGTTAATTACTTGAGCGCTGTACCGCTTAGGCCGAAAAACATTAATTTTACTGATTTGCGCTAAAAGCAAACTTTCATTTTATTTCAGGATTAACAATTGTATGTTAATTACTTGATCGCTGTACCGCTTAAGCCGAAATGTTATTTCAGGATTAACAAATTAATATAACCGAAAAAATTGCACTTTCTTAGTTTTAGACTTAAAGCCGATTTTCTTGTAAATTGTATGTCAGTTGTGTGAGCACTGTACCGCATAAGCCGAAAAACATCAATTTTACTGATTTGCGCGAAAGTCAAGTTATATTGTTATTGCATGATTAACAAATTAATATTACCGAAAAAGTTGCATTTTCTTAGGCTTAGACTCAAAGTCGATTTTCTTGTAAATTGTATGTTAATCACTTGAGCACTGTACCGCATAAGCCGAAAAACATCAATTTTACTAATTTGCGCGAAAGTAAAATTATAATGTTATTGCCGGATTAACAAATTAATATAACCGAAAAAATTGCACTTTCTTAGTTTTAGACTTAAAGCCGATTTTCTTGTAAATTGTATGTCAGTTGTGTGAGCACTGTACCGCATAAGCCGAAAAACATGAATTTTACTGATTTGCGCGAAAGTCAAATTATATTGTTATTGCAGGATTAACAAATAAATATTACAGAAAAAGTTGCCCTTTATTAGGTTTAGACTTAAAGTCGATTTTCTTGTAAATTGTATGTCAATTGCGGTAGCACTGTACTGCTTAAGCCGAAAAACATCGATTTTACTGATTTGATCAAAAGTCAAACTTTCATATAATTTCAGGATTAACAAAATAATATAACCGAAAAAATTGCACTTTCTTAGGTTTAGACTTAAATTCGATTTTCTTGTAAATTGAATGTTAATTACTTGAGCGCTGTACCGCTTAGGCCGAAAAACATAAATTTTACTGATTTGCGCTAAAAGCAAACTTTCATTTTATTTCAGGATTAACAATTGTATGTTAATTACTTGATCGCTGTACCGCTTAAGCCGAAATGTTATTTCAGGATTAACAAATTAATATAACCGAAAAAATTGCACTTTCTTAGTTTTAGACTTAAAGCCGATTTTCTTGTAAATTGTATGTCAGTTGTGTGAGCACTGTACCGCATAAGCCGAAAAACATCAATTTTACTGATTTGCGCGAAAGTAAAATTATATTGTTATTACAGGATTAACAAATTAATATTACCGAAAAAGTTGCACTTTATTAAATTGTATGTCAATTGCGGTAGCACTGTACTGGTTAAGCCGCAAAACACCGATTTTACTGATTTGATTTAAAGTCAAACTTTCATATAATTTCAGTATTAACAAATTAATATAACCGAAAAAATTGCACTTTCTTGGATTTAGACTTAAAGCCGATTTTCTTGTAAATTGTATGTCAGTTGCGTGAGCACTGTACTGCTTAAGCGGAAAACCATGAATTTTACTGATTTGAGCGAAAGTCAAATTATATTGTTATTGCATGATTAACAAATTAATATTACCGAAAAAGTTGCATTTTCTTAGGTTTAGACTCAAAGTCGATTTTCTTGTAAATTGTATGTTAAGCACTTGAGCACTGTACCGCATAAGCCGAAAAACATCAATTTTACTGATTTGCGCGAAAGTAAAATTATATTGCTATTGCAGAATTGACAAATTAATATAACCGAAAAAATTGCACTTTCTTAGTTTTAGACTTAAAGTCGATTTTCTTGTAAATTGTATTTCAGTTGCGCGAGCACTGTCTCGCTTAAGCCGAAAAACATCAATTTTACTGATTTGCGCGAAAGTAAAATTATATTGCTATTGCAGAATTGAAAAATTAATATAACCGAAATAATTGCACTTTCTTAGGCTTAGACTCAAAGTCGATTTTCTTGTAAATTGTATATTAATCACTTGAGCACTGTACGGCATAAGCCGAAAAACATCAATTTTACTGATTTGCGCGAAAGTAAAATTATAATGTTATTGCAGGATTAACAAATTAATATAACCGAAAAAATTGCACTTACTTAGGTTTAGACTTAAAGCCGATTTTCTTGTAAATTGTATGTCAGAGGCGTGAGCACTGTACCGCATAAGCCGAAAAACATCAATTTTACTGATTTGAGCGAAAGTAAAATTATATTGCTATTGCAGAATTGACAAATTAATATAACCGAAAAAATTGCACTTACTTAGGTTTAGACTTAAAGCCGATTTTCTTGTAAATTGTATGTCAGTTGCGTGAGCACTGTACCGCTTAAGCCGAAAAACATCAATTTTACTGATTTGAGCGAAAGTCAAATTATATTGCTATTGCAGAATTGACAAATTAATATAACCGAAAAAATTGCACTTACTTAGGTTTAGACTTAAAGCCGATTTTCTTGTAAATTGTATTTCAGTTGCGCGAGCACTGTACCGCTTAAGCCGAAAAACATCAATTTTACTGATTTGAGCGAAAGTCAAATTATGTTGTTATTGCAGAATTGAAAAATTATTATAACCGAAATAATTGCACTTTCTTAGGCTTAGACTCAAAGTCGATTTTCTTGTAAATTGTATTTCAGTTGCGTGAGCACAGTACCGCATAAGCCGAAAAACATCAATTTTACTGATTTGCGCGAAAGTAAAATTATAATGTTATTGCAGGATTAACAAATTAATATAACCGAAAAAATTGCACTTACTTAGGTTTAGACTTAAAGCCGATTTTCTTGTAAATTGTATGTCAGAGGCGTGAGCACTGTACCGCATAAGCCGAAAAACATAATTTTACTGATTTGCGCGAAAGTAAAATTATAATGTTATTGCAGGATTAACAAATTTATATAACCGAAAAAATTGCACTTACTTAGGTTTAGACTTAAAGTCGATTTTCTTGTAAATTGTATGTTAATCACTTGAGCACTGTACCGCATAAGCCGAAAAACATAATTTTACTGATTTGCGCGAAAGTAAAATTATATTGCTATTGCAGAATTGAAAAATTAATATAACCGAAATAATTGCACTTTCTTAGGCTTAGACTCAAAGTCGATTTTCTTGTAAATTGTATATTAATCACTTGAGCACTGTACCGCATAAGCCGAAAAACATCAATTTTACTGATTTGCGCGAAAGTAAAATTATAATGTTATTGCAGGATTAACAAATTAATATAACCGAAAAAATTGCACTTACTTAGGTTTAGACTTAAAGCCGATTTTCTTGTAAATTGTATGTCAGAGGCGTGAGCACTGTACCGCATAAGCCGAAAAACATCAATTTTACTGATTTGAGCGAAAGTAAAATTATATTGCTATTGCAGAATTGACAAATTAATATAACCGAAAAAATTGCACTTACTTAGGTTTAGACTTAAAGCCGATTTTCTTGTAAATTGTATGTCAGTTGCGTGAGCACTGTACCGCATAAGCCGAAAAACATCAATCTGACTGATTTGCGCGAAAGTAAAATTATATTGCTATTGCAGAATTGACAAATTAATATAACCGAAAAAATTGCACTTACTTAGGTTTAGACTTAAAGTCGATTTTCTTGTAAATTGTATGTTAATCACTTGAGCACTGTACCGCATAAGCCGAAAAACATAATTTTACTGATTTGCGCGAAAGTAAAATTATATTGCTATTGCAGAATTGACAAATTAATATAACCGAAAAAATTGCACTTACTTAGGTTTAGACTTAAAGCCGATTTTCTTGTAAATTGTATGTCAGTTGCGTGAGCACTGTACCGCATAAGCCGAAAAACATCAATTTTACAGATTTGCGCGAAAGTAAAATTATATTGCTATTGCTGAATTGACAAATTAATATAACCGAAAAAATTGCACTTTCTTAGCTTTAGACTTAAAGTCGATTTTCTGGTAAATTGTATTTCAGTTGCGCGAGCACTGTACCGCTTAAGCCGAAAAACATAATTTTACTGATTTGCGCGAAAGTAAAATTATAATGTTATTGCAGGATTAACAAATTAATATTACCGAAAAAATTGCACTTACTTAGGTTTAGACTTAAAGCCGATTTTCTTGTAAATTGTATGTCAGTTGCGCGAGCACTGTACCGCTTAAGCCGAAAAACATCAATTTTACTGATTTGAGCGAAAGTCAAATTATATTGCTATTGCAGAATTGACAAATTAATATAACCGAAAAAATTGCACTTACTTAGGTTTAGACTTAAAGTCGATTTTCTTGTAAATTGTATGTTAATCACTTGAGCACTGTACCGCCTAAGCCGAAAAACATAATTTTACTGATTTGCGCGAAAGTAAAATTATATTGCTATTGCAGAATTGACAAATTAATATAACCGAAATAATTGCACTTTCTTAGGTTTAGACTTAAAGTCGATTTTCTTGTAAATTGTATGTTAATCACTTGAGCACTGTACCGCATAAGCCGAAAAACATAATTTTACTGATTTGCGCGAAAGTAAAATTATATTGCTATTGCAGAATTGACAAATTAATATTACCGAAATAATTGCACTTTCTTAGGCTTAGACTCAAAGTCGATTTTCTTGTAAATTGTATATTAATCACTTGAGCACTGTACCGCATAAGCCGAAAAACATCAATTTTACTGATTTGCGCGAAAGTAAAATTATAATGTTATTGCAGGATTAACAAATTAATATAACCGAAAAAATTGCACTTACTTAGGTTTAGACTTAAAGCCGATTTTCTTGTAAATTGTATGTCAGTTGCGTGAGCACTGTACCGCATAAGCCGAAAAACATCAATCTTACTGATTTGTGCGAAAGTAAAATTATATTGCTATTGCAGAATTGACAAATTAATATAACCGAAAAAATTGCACTTACTTAGGTTTAGACTTAAAGTCGATTTTCTTGTAAATTGTATGTTAATCACTTGAGCACTGTACCGCATAAGCCGAAAAACATAATTTTACTGATTTGCGCGAAAGTAAAATTATATTGCTATTGCAGAATTGACAAATTAATATAACCGAAATAATTGCACTTTCTTAGGCTTAGACTCAAAGTCGATTTTCTTGTAAATTGTATATTAATCACTTGAGCACTGTACCGCATAAGCCAAAAAACATCAATTTTACTGATTTGCGCGAAAGTAAAATTATAATGTTATTGCAGGATTAACAAATTAATATAACCGAAAAAATTGCACTTACTTAGGTTTAGACTTAAAGCCGATTTTCTTGTAAATTGTATGTCAGTTGCGTGAGCACTGTACCGCATAAGCCGAAAAACATCAATTTTACAGATTTGCGCGAAAGTAAAATTATATTGCTATTGCTGAATTGACAAATTAATATAACCGAAAAAATTGCACTTTCTTAGCTTTAGACTTAAAGTCGATTTTCTGGTAAATTGTATTTCAGTTGCGCGAGCACTGTACCGCATAAGCCGAAAAACATCAATTTTACAGATTTGCGCGAAAGTAAAATTATATTGCTATTGCTGAATTGACAAATTAATATAACCGAAAAAATTGCACTTTCTTAGCTTTAGACTTAAAGTCGATTTTCTGGTAAATTGTATTTCAGTTGCGCGAGCACTGTACCGCTTAAGCCGAAAAACATAATTTTACTGATTTGCGCGAAAGTAAAATTATAATGTTATTGCAGGATTAACAAATTAATATAACCGAAAAAATTGCACTTACTTAGGTTTAGACTTAAAGCCGATTTTCTTGTAAATTGTATGTCAGTTGCGCGAGCACTGTACCGCTTAAGCCGAAAAACATCAATTTTACTGATTTGAGCGAAAGTCAAATTATTTTGCTATTGCAGAATTGACAAATTAATATAACCGAAAAAATTGCACTTACTTAGGTTTAGACTTAAAGTCGATTTTCTTGTAAATTGTATGTTAATCACTTGAGCACTGTACCGCCTAAGCCAAAAAACATAATTTTACTGATTTGCGCGAAAGTAAAATTATATTGCTATTGCAGAATTGACAAATTAATATAACCGAAATAATTGCACTTTCTTAGGTTTAGACTTAAAGTCGATTTTCTTGTAAATTGTATGTTAATCACTTGAGCACTGTACCGCATAAGCCGAAAAACATAATTTTACTGATTTGCGCGAAAGTAAAATTATATTGCTATTGCAGAATTGACAAATTAATATAACCGAAATAATTGCACTTTCTTAGGCTTAGACTCAAAGTCGATTTTCTTGTAAATTGTATATTAATCACTTGAGCACTGTACCGCATAAGCCGAAAAACATCAATTTTACTGATTTGCGCGAAAGTAAAATTATAATGTTATTGCAGGATTAACAAATTAATATAACCGAAAAAATTGCACTTACTTAGGTTTAGACTTAAAGCCGATTTTCTTGTAAATTGTATGTCAGAGGCGTAAACACTGTACCGCATAAGCCGAAAAACATCAATTTTACTGATTTGAGCGAAAGTAAAATTATATTGCTATTGCAGAATTGACAAATTAATATAACCGAAAAAATTGCACTTACTTAGGTTTAGACTTAAAGCCGATTTTCTTGTAAATTGTATGTCAGTTGCGTGAGCACTGTACCGCATAAGCCGAAAAACATCAATCTTACTGATTTGTGCGAAAGTAAAATTATATTGCTATTGCAGAATTGACAAATTAATATAACCGAAAAAATTGCACTTACTTAGGTTTAGACTTAAAGTCGATTTTCTTGTAAATTGTATGTTAATCACTTGAGCACTGTACCGCATAAGCCGAAAAACATAATTTTACTGATTTGCGCGAAAGTAAAATTATATTGCTATTGCAGAATTGACAAATTAATATAACCGAAATAATTGCACTTTCTTAGGCTTAGACTCAAAGTCGATTTTCTTGTAAATTGTATATTAATCACTTGAGCACTGTACCGCATAAGCCGAAAAACATCAATTTTACTGATTTGCGCGAAAGTAAAATTATAATGTTATTGCAGGATTAACAAATTAATATAACCGAAAAAATTGCACTTACTTAGGTTTAGACTTAAAGCCGATTTTCTTGTAAATTGTATGTCAGAGGCGTGAGCACTGTACCGCATAAGCCGAAAAACATCAATTTTACTGATTTGAGCGAAAGTAAAATTATATTGCTATTGCAGAATTGACAAATTAATATAACCGAAAAAAATGCACTTACTTAGGTTTAGACTTAAAGCCGATTTTCTTGTAAATTGTATGTCAGTTGCGTGAGCACTGTACCGCATAAGCCGAAAAACATCAATCTTACTGATTTGCGCGAAAGTAAAATTATATTGCTATTGCAGAATTGAGAAATTAATATAACCGAAAAAATTGCACTTACTTAGGTTTAGACTTAAAGTCGATTTTCTTGTAAATTGTATGTTAATCACTTGAGCACTGTACCGCATAAGCCGAAAAACATAATTTTACTGATTTGCGCGAAAGTAAAATTATAATGTTATTGCAGGATTAACAAATTAATATAACCGAAAAAATTGCACTTACTTAGGTTTAGACTTAAAGCCGATTTTCTTGTAAATTGTATGTCAGAGGCGTGAGCACTGTACCGCATAAGCCGAAAAACATCAATTTTACTGATTTGAGCGAAAGTAAAATTATATTGCTATTGCAGAATTGACAAATTAATATAACCGAAAAAAATGCACTTACTTAGGTTTAGACTTAAAGCCGATTTTCTTGTAAATTGTATGTCAGTTGCGTGAGCACTGTACCGCTTAAGCCGAAAAACATAATTTTACTGATTTGCGCGAAAGTAAGATTATAATGTTATTGCAGGATTAACAAATTAATATAACCGAAAAAATTGCACTTACTTAGGTTTAGACTTAAAGCCGATTTTCTTGTAAATTGTATGTCATTTGCGCGAGCACTGTACCGCTTAAGCCGAAAAACATCAATTATACTGATTTGAGCGAAAGTCAAATTATAATGTTATTGCAGGATTAACAAATTAATATAACCGAAAAAATTGCACTTACTTAGGTTTAGACTTAAAGCCGATTTTCTTGTAAATTGTATGTCAGAGGCGTGAGCACTGTACCGCATAAGCCGAAAAACATAATTTTACTGATTTGCGCGAAAGTAAAATTATAATGTTATTGCAGGATTAACAAATTTATATAACCGAAAAAATTGCACTTACTTAGGTTTAGACTTAAAGTCGATTTTCTTGTAAATTGTATGTTAATCACTTGAGCACTGTACCGCATAAGCCGAAAAACATCAATTTTACTGATTTGAGCGAAAGTAAAATTATATTGCTATTGCAGAATTGACAAATTAATATAACCGAAAAAATTGCACTTACTTAGGTTTAGACTTAAAGCCGATTTTCTTGTAAATTGTATGTTAATCACTTGAGCACTGTACCGCATAAGCCGAAAAACATCAATCTGACTGATTTGCGCGAAAGTAAAATTATATTGCTATTGCAGAATTGACAAATTAATATAACCGAAAAAATTGCACTTACTTAGGTTTAGACTTAAAGTCGATTTTCTTGTAAATTGTATGTTAATCACTTGAGCACTGTACCGCATAAGCCGAAAAACATAATTTTACTGATTTGCGCGAAAGTAAAATTATATTGCTATTGCAGAATTGACAAATTAATATAACCGAAAAAATTGCACTTACTTAGGTTTAGACTTAAAGCCGATTTTCTTGTAAATTGTATGTCAGTTGCGTGAGCACTGTACCGCATAAGCCGAAAAACATCAATTTTACAGATTTGCGCGAAAGTAAAATTATATTGCTATTGCTGAATTGACAAATTAATATAACCGAAAAAATTGCACTTTCTTAGCTTTAGACCTAAAGTCGATTTTCTGGTAAATTGTATTTCAGTTGCGCGAGCACTGTACCGCATAAGCCGAAAAACATCAATTTTACTGATTTGAGCGAAAGTAAAATTATATTGCTATTGCAGAATTGACAAATTAATATAACCGAAAAAATTGCACTTACTTAGGTTTAGACTTAAAGCCGATTTTCTTGTAAATTGTATGTCAGTTGCGTGAGCACTGTACCGCATAAACCGAAAAACATCAATCTTACTGATTTGTGCGAAAGTAAAATTATATTGCTATTGCAGAATTGACAAATTAATATAACCGAAAAAATTGCACTTACTTAGGTTTAGACTTAAAGTCGATTTTCTTGTTAATTGTATGTTAATCACTTGAGCACTGTACCGCATAAGCCGAAAAACATAATTTTACTGATTTGCGCGAAAGTAAAATTATATTGCTATTGCAGAATTGACAAATTAATATAACCGAAAAAATTGCACTTACTTAGGTTTAGACTTAAAGCCGATTTTCTTGTAAATTGTATGTCAGAGGCGTGAGCACTGTACCGCATAAGCCGAAAAACATCAATTTTACTGATTTGAGCGAAAGTAAAATTATATTGTTATTGCAGGATTAACAAATTAATATAACCGAAAAAATTGCACTTACTTAGGTTTAGACTTAAAGCCGATTTTCTTGTAAATTGTATGTCAGAGGCGTGAGCACTGTACCGCATAAACCGAAAAACATCAATCTTACTGATTTGTGCGAAAGTAAAATTATATTGCTATGGCAGAATTGACAAATTAATATAACCGAAAAAATTGCACTTACTTAGGTTTAGACTTAAAGTCGATTTTCTTGTTAATTGTATGTTAATCACTTGAGCACTGTACCGCATAAGCCGAAAAACATAATTTTACTGATTTGCGCGAAAGTAAAATTATAATGTTATTGCAGGATTAACAAATTAATATAACCGAAAAAATTGCACTTACTTAGGTTTAGACTTAAAGCCGATTTTCTTGTAAATTGTATCTCAGTTGCGCGAGCACTGTACCGCTTAAGCCGAAAAACATCAATTATACTGATTTGAGCGAAAGTCAAATTATATTGCTATTGCAGAATTGACAAATTAATATAACCGAAAAAATTGCACTTACTTAGGTTTAGACTTAAAGTCGATTTTCTTGTAAATTGTATGTTAATCACTTGAGCACTGTACCGCATAAGCCGGAAAACATAATTTTACTGATTTGCGCGAAAGTAAAATTATATTGCTATTGCAGAATTGACAAATTAATATAACCGAAATAATTGCACTTTCTTAGGCTTAGACTCAAAGTCGATTTTCTTGTAAATTGTATATTAATCACTTGAGCACTGTACCGCATAAGCCGAAAAACATCAATTTTACTGATTTGCGCGAAAGTAAAATTATAATGTTATTGCAGGATTAACAAATTAATATAACCGAAAAAATTGCACTTACTTAGGTTTAGACTTAAAGCCGATTTTCTTGTAAATTGTATGTCAGAGGCGTGAGCACTGTACCGCATAAGCCGAAAAACATCAATTTTACTGATTTGAGCGAAAGTAAAATTATATTGTTATTGCAGGATTAACAAATTAATATAACCGAAAAAATTGCACTTACTTAGGTTTAGACTTAAAGCCGATTTTCTTGTAAATTGTATGTCAGTTGCGTGAGCACTGTACCGCTTAAGCCGAAAAACATGAAATTTAATGATTTGAGCGAAAGTCAAATTATATTGTTATTGCATGATTAACAAATTAATATAACCGAAAAAGTTGCATTTTCTTAGGTTTAGACTCAAAGTCGATTTTCTTGTAAATTGTATGTTAATCACTTGAGCACTGTACCGCATAAGCCGAAAAACATCAATTTTACTGAATTGCGCGAAAGTAAAATTATATTGCTATTGCAGAATTGACAAATTAATATAACCGAAAAAATTGCACTTTCTTAGCTTTAGATTTAAAGTCGATTTTCTTGCAAATTGTATTTCAGTTGCGCGAGCACTGTCCTCTTAAGCCGAAAAACATGAATTTTACTGATTTAAGCGAAAGTCAAATTATATTGTTATTGCATGATTAACAAATTAATATTACCGAAAAAGTTGCACTTACTTAGGTTTAGACTTAAAGTCGATTTTCTTGTAAATTGTATGTTAATCACTTGAGCACTGTACCGCATAAGCCGAAAAACATAATTTTACTGATTTGCGCGAAAGTAAAATTATATTGCTATTGCAGAATTGACAAATTAATATAACCGAAAAAATTGCACTTACTTAGGTTTAGACTTAAAGCCGATTTTCTTGTAAATTGTATGTCAGTTGCGTGAGCACTGTACCGCATAAGCCGAAAAACATCAATTTTACTGATTTGCGCGAAAGTAAAATTATATTGCTATTGCAGGATTAACAAATTAATATAACCGAAAAAATTGCACTTACTTAGGTTTAGACTTAAAGCCGATTTTCTTGTAAATTGTATGTCAGAGGCGTGAGCACTGTACCGCATAAGCCGAAAAACATGAATTTTACTGATTTAAGCGAAAGTCAAATTATATTGTTATTGCATGATTAACAAATTAATATTACCGAAAAAGTTGCACTTACTTAGGTTTAGACTTAAAGTCGATTTTCTTGTAAATTGTATGTTAATCACTTGAGCACTGTACCGCATAAGCCGAAAAACATAATTTTACTGATTTGCGCGAAAGTAAAATTATATTGCTATTGCAGAATTGACAAATTAATATAACCGAAAAAATTGCACTTACTTAGGTTTAGACTTAAAGCCGATTTTCTTGTAAATTGTATGTCAGTTGCGTGAGCACTGTACCGCATAAGCCGAAAAACATCAATTTTACTGATTTGCGCGAAAGTAAAATTATAATGTTATTGCAGGATTAACAAATTAATATAACCGAAAAAATTGCACTTACTTAGGTTTAGACTTAAAGCCGATTTTCTTGTAAATTGTATGTCAGAGGCGTGAGCACTGTACCGCATAAGCCGAAAAACATCAATTTTACTGATTTGCGCGAAAGTAAAATTATAATGTTATTGCAGGATTAACAAATTAATATAACCGAAAAAATTGCACTTACTTAGGTTTATACTTAAAGCCGATTTTCTTGTAAATTGTATGTCAGTTGCGCGAGCACTGTACCGCTTAAGCCGAAAAACATCAATTATACTGATTTGAGCGAAAGTCAAATTATATTGCTATTGCAGAATTGACAAATTAATATAACCGAAAAAATTGCACTTACTTAGGTTTAGACTTAAAGTCGATTTTCTTGTAAATTGTATGTTAATCACTTGAGCACTGTACCGCATAAGCCGGAAAACATAATTTTACTGATTTGCGCGAAAGTAAAATTATATTGCTATTGCAGAATTGACAAATTAATATAACCGAAATAATTGCACTTTCTTAGGCTTAGACTCAAAGTCGATTTTCTTGTAAATTGTATATTAATCACTTGAGCACTGTACCGCATAAGCCGAAAAACATCAATTTTACTGATTTGCGCGAAAGTAAAATTATAATGTTATTGCAGGATTAACAAATTAATATAACCGAAAAAATTGCACTTACTTAGGTTTAGACTTAAAGCCGATTTTCTTGTAAATTGTATGTCAGAGGCGTGAGCACTGTACCGCATAAGCCGAAAAACATCAATTTTACTGATTTGAGCGAAAGTAAAATTATATTGTTATTGCAGGATTAACAAATTAATATAACCGAAAAAATTGCACTTACTTAGGTTTAGACTTAAAGCCGATTTTCTTGTAAATTGTATGTCAGTTGCGTGAGCACTGTACCGCTTAAGCCGAAAAACATGAAATTTAATGATTTGAGCGAAAGTCAAATTATATTGTTATTGCATGATTAACAAATTAATATAACCGAAAAAGTTGCATTTTCTTAGGTTTAGACTCAAAGTCGATTTTCTTGTAAATTGTATGTTAATCACTTGAGCACTGTACCGCATAAGCCGAAAAACATCAATTTTACTGAATTGCGCGAAAGTAAAATTATATTGCTATTGCAGAATTGACAAATTAATATAACCGAAAAAATTGCACTTACTTAGGTTTAGACTTAAAGCCGATTTTCTTGTAAATTGTATGTTAATCACTTGAGCACTGTACCGCATAAGCCGAAAAACATCAATCTGACTGATTTGCGCGAAAGTAAAATTATATTGCTATTGCAGAATTGACAAATTAATATAACCGAAAAAATTGCACTTACTTAGGCTTAGACTCAAAGTCGATTTTCTTGTAAATTGTATATTAATCACTTGAGCACTGTACCGCATAAGCCGAAAAACATCAATTTTACTGATTTGCGCGAAAGTAAAATTATAATGTTATTGCAGGATTAACAAATTAATATAACCGAAAAAATTGCACTTACTTAGGTTTAGACTTAAAGCCGATTTTCTTGTAAACTGTATGTCAGAGGCGTGAGCACTGTACCGCATAAGCCGAAAAACATCAATTTTACTGATTTGAGCGAAAGTAAAATTATATTGCTATTGCAGAATTGACAAATTAATATAACCGAAAAAATTGCACTTACTTAGGTTTAGACTTAAAGCCGATTTTCTTGTAAATTGTATGTTAATCACTTGAGCACTGTACCGCATAAGCCGAAAAACATCAATCTGACTGATTTGCGCGAAAGTAAAATTATATTGCTATTGCAGAATTGACAAATTAATATAACCGAAAAAATTGCACTTACTTAGGTTTAGACTTAAAGTCGATTTTCTTGTAAATTGTATGTTAATCACTTGAGCACTGTACCGCATAAGCCGAAAAACATAATTTTACTGATTTGCGCGAAAGTAAAATTATATTGCTATTGCAGAATTGACAAATTAATATAACCGAAAAAATTGCACTTACTTAGGTTTAGACTTAAAGCCGATTTTCTTGTAAATTGTATGTCAGTTGCGTGAGCACTGTACCGCATAAGCCGAAAAACATCAATTTTACAGATTTGCGCGAAAGTAAAATTATATTGCTATTGCTGAATTGACAAATTAATATAACCGAAAAAATTGCACTTTCTTAGCTTTAGACTTAAAGTCGATTTTCTGGTAAATTGTATGTTAATCACTTGAGCACTGTACCGCATAAGCCGAAAAACATAATTTTACTGATTTGCGCGAAAGTAAAATTATATTGCTATTGCAGAATTGACAAATTAATATAACCGAAAAAATTGCACTTACTTAGGTTTAGACTTAAAGCCGATTTTCTTGTAAATTGTATGTCAGTTGCGTGAGCACTGTACCGCATAAGCCGAAAAACATCAATTTTACAGATTTGCGCGAAAGTAAAATTATATTGCTATTGCTGAATTGACAAATTAATATAACCGAAAAAATTGCACTTACTTAGGTTTAGACTTAAAGTCGATTTTCTTGTAAATTGTATGTTAATCACTTGAGCACTGTACCGCATAAGCCGAAAAACATAATTTTACTGATTTGCGCGAAAGTAAAATTATAATGTTATTGCAGGATTAACAAATTAATATAACCGAAAAAATTGCACTTACTTAGGTTTAGACTTAAAGCCGATTTTCTTGTAAATTGTATGTCAGTTGCGCGAGCACTGTACCGCTTAAGCCGAAAAACATCAATTATACTGATTTGAGCGAAAGTCAAATTATATTGCTATTGCAGAATTGACAAATTAATATAACCGAAAAAATTGCACTTACTTAGGTTTAGACTTAAAGTCGATTTTCTTGTAAATTGTATGTTAATCACTTGAGCACTGTACCGCATAAGCCGGAAAACATAATTTTACTGATTTGCGCGAAAGTAAAATTATATTGCTATTGCAGAATTGACAAATTAATATAACCGAAATAATTGCACTTTCTTAGGCTTAGACTAAAAGTCGATTTTCTTGTAAATTGTATATTAATCACTTGAGCACTGTACCGCATAAGCCGAAAAACATCAATTTTACTGATTTGCGCGAAAGTAAAATTATAATGTTATTGCAGGATTAACAAATTAATATAACCGAAAAAATTGCACTTACTTAGGTTTAGACTTAAAGCCGATTTTCTTGTAAATTGTATGTCAGAGGCGTGAGCACTGTACCGCATAAGCCGAAAAACATCAATTTTACTGATTTGAGCGAAAGTAAAATTATATTGTTATTGCAGGATTAACAAATTAATATAACCGAAAAAATTGCACTTACTTAGGTTTAGACTTAAAGCCGATTTTCTTGTAAATTGTATGTCAGTTGCGTGAGCACTGTACCGCTTAAGCCGAAAAACATGAAATTTAATGATTTGAGCGAAAGTCAAATTATATTGTTATTGCATGATTAACAAATTAATATAACCGAAAAAGTTGCATTTTCTTAGGTTTAGACTCAAAGTCGATTTTCTTGTAAATTGTATGTTAATCACTTGAGCACTGTACCGCATAAGCCGAAAAACATCAATTTTACTGAATTGCGCGAAAGTAAAATTATATTGCTATTGCAGAATTGACAAATTAATATAACCGAAAAAATTGCACTTTCTTAGCTTTAGATTTAAAGTCGATTTTCTTGCAAATTGTATTTCAGTTGCGCGAGCACTGTCCTCTTAAGCCGAAAAACATGAATTTTACTGATTTGAGCGAAAGTCAAATTATATTGTTATTGCATGATTAACAAATTAATATTACCGAAAAAGTTGCATTTTCTTAGGCTTAGACTCAAAGTCGATTTTCTTTTAAATTGTATGTTAATCACTTGAGCACTGTACCGCATAAGCCGAAAAACATCAATTTTACTGATTTGCGCGAAAGTAAAATTATATTGCTATTGCAGAATTGACAAATTAATATAACCGAAAAAATTGCACTTTCTTAGGTTTAGACTTAAAACCGATTTTCTTGTAAATTGAATGTCAGTTGCGTGAGCACTGTACCGCTTAAGCCGAAAAACATGAAATTTAATGATTTGAGCGAAAGTCAAATTATATTGTTATTGCAGGATTAACAAGTTAATATAACCGAAAACATTACACTTTCTTAGTTAAAGACTTAAGCCAATTTTCTTGTAAATTGTATGTCAGAGGCGTGAGCACTGTACCGCATAAGCCGAAAAACATCAATTTTACTGATTTGCGCGAAAGTAAAATTATATTGCTATTGCAGAATTGACAAATTAATATAACCGAAAAAATTGCACTTACTTAGGTTTAGACTTAAAGCTGATTTTCTTGTAAACTGTATGTCAGTTGCGTGAGCACTGTACCGCATAAGCCGAAAAACATCAATTTTACTGATTTGTGCGAAAGTAAAATTATATTGCTATTGCAGAATTGACAAATTAATATAACCGAAAAAATTGCACTTACTTAGGTTTAGACTTAAAGTCGATTTTCATGTAAATTGTATGTTAATCACTTGAGCACTGTACCGCATAAGCCAAAAAACATCAATTTTACTGATTTGCGCGAAAGTAAAATTATATTGTTATTGCAGGATTAACAAATTAATATTACCGAAAAAGTTGCACTTTCTTAGGTTTAGACTCAAAGTCGATTTTCCTGTAAATTGTATGTCAGTTGTGTGAGCACTGTACTGCTTAGGCCGAAAAACATGAATTTTACTGATTTGAGCGAAAGTCAAATTATATTGTTATTGCAGGATTAACAAGTTAATATAACCGAAAACATTACACTTTCTTAGTTAAAGACTTAAGCCAATTTTCTTGTAAATTGTATGTCAGAGGCGTGAGCACTGTACCGCATAAGCCGAAAAACATCAATTTTACTGATTTGCGCGAAAGTAAAATTATATTGCTATTGCAGAATTGACAAATTAATATAACCGAAAAAATTGCACTTACTTAGGTTTAGACTTAAAGCTGATTTTCTTGTAAACTGTATGTCAGTTGCGTGAGCACTGTACCGCATAAGCCGAAAAACATCAATTTTACTGATTTGTGCGAAAGTAAAATTATATTGCTATTGCAGAATTGACAAATTAATATAACCGAAAAAATTGCACTTACTTAGGTTTAGACTTAAAGTCGATTTTCATGTAAATTGTATGTTAATCACTTGAGCACTGTACCGCATAAGCCAAAAAACATCAATTTTACTGATTTGCGCGAAAGTAAAATTATATTGCTATTGCAGAATTGACAAATTAATATAACCGAAATAATTGCACTTTCTTAGGCTTAGACTCAAAGTCGATTTTCTTGTAAATTGTATATTAATCACTTGAGCACTGTACCGCATAAGCCGAAAAACATCAATTTTACTGATTTGCGCGAAAGTAAAATTATATTGTTATTGCAGGATTAACAAATTAATATTACCGAAAAAGTTGCACTTTCTTAGGTTTAGACTCAAAGTCGATTTTCCTGTAAATTGTATGTCAGTTGTGTGAGCACTGTACTGCTTAGGCCGAAAAACATGAATTTTACTGATTTGAGCGAAAGTCAAATTATATTGTTATTGCAGGATTAACAAGTTAATATAACCGAAAACATTACACTTTCTTAGTTTAAGACTTAAGCCATTTTTCTTGTAAATTGTATGTCAGAGGCGTGAGCACTGTACCGCATAAGCCGAAAAACATCAATTTTACTGATTTGCGCGAAAGTAAAATTATATTGCTATTGCAGAATTGACAAATTAATATAACTGAAATAATTGCACTTTCTTAGGCTTAGACTCAAAGTCGATTTTCTTGTAAATTGTATATTAATCACTTGAGCACTGTACCGCATAAGCCGAAAAACATCAATTTTACTGATTTGCGCGAAAGTAAAATTATATTGTTATTGCAGGATTAACAAATTAATATTACCGAAAAAGTTGCACTTTCTTAGGTTTAGACTCAAAGTCGATTTTCCAGTAAATTGTATGTCAGTTGCGTGAGCACTGTACCGCTTAAGCCGAAAAACATGAAATTTAATGATTTGAGCGAAAGTCAAATTATATTGTTATTGCAGGATTAACAAGTTAATATAACCGAAAACATTACACTTTCTTAGTTTAAGACTTAAGCCAATTTTCTTGTAAATTGTATGTCAGAGGCGTGAGCACTGTACCGCATAAGCCGAAAAACATCAATTTTACTGATTTGCGCGAAAGTAAAATTATATTGCTATTGCAGAATTGACAAATTAATATAACCGAAAAAATTGCACTTACTTAGGTTTAGACTTAAAGCTGATTTTCTTGTAAACTGTATGTCAGTTGCGTGAGCACTGTACCGCATAAGCCGAAAAACATCAATTTTACTGATTTGTGCGAAAGTAAAATTATATTGCTATTGCAGAATTGACAAATTAATATAACCGAAAAAATTGCACTTACTTAGGTTTAGACTTAAAGTCGATTTTCTTGTAAATTGTATGTTAATCACTTGAGCACTGTACCGCATAAGCCAAAAAACATAATTTTACTGATTTGCGCGAAAGTAAAATTATATTGCTATTGCAGAATTGATAAATTAATATAACCGAAATAATTGCACTTTCTTAGGCTTAGACTCAAAGTCGATTTTCTTGTAAATTGTATATTAATCACTTGAGCACTGTACCGCATAAGCCGAAAAACATCAATTTTACTGATTTGCGCGAAAGTAAAATTATAATGTTATTGCAGGATTAACAAATTAATATAACCGAAAAAATTACACTTTCTTAGTTTAAGACTTAAAGCCGATTTTCTTGTAAATTGTATGTCAGAGGCGTGAGCACTGTACCGCATAAGCCGAAAAACATCAATTTTACTGATTTGCGCGAAAGTAAAATTATATTGCTATTGCAGAATTGACAAATTAATATAACCGAAAAAATTGCACTTTCTTATCTTTAGACTTAAAGCCGATTTTCTTGTAAATTGTATGTCAGTTGCGTGAGCACTGTACCGCTTAAGCCGAAAAACATCAATTTTACTGATTTGCGCGAAAGTAAAATTATAATGTTATTGCAGAATTGACAAATTAATATAACCGAAAAAATTGCACTTTCTTAGGCTTAGACTTAAAGTCGATTTTCTTGTAAATTGTATTTCAGTTGCGCGAGCACTGTACCGCTTAAGCCGAAAAACATGAATTTTACTGATTTGAGCGAAAGTCAAATTATATTGTTATTGCATGATTAACAAATTAATATAACCGAAAAAGTTGCATTTTCTTAGGCTTAGACTCAAAGTCGATTTTCTTGTAAATTGTATGTTAATCACTTGAGCACTGTACCGCATTAGCCGATAAACATAATTTTACTGATTTGCGCGAAAGTAAAATTATATTGCTATTGCAGAATTGACAAATTAATATAACCGAAATAATTGCACTTTCTTAGGTTTAGACTCAAATTCGATTTTCTTGTAAATTGTATATTATTCACTTGAGCACTGTACCGCATAAGCCGAAAAACATCAATTTTACTGATTTGGCGAAAGTAAAATTATATTGCTATTGCAGAATTGATAAATTAATATAACCGAAATAATTGCACTTTCTTAGGCTTAGACTCAAATTCGATTTTCTTGTAAATTGTATATTATTCACTTGAGCACTGTACCGCATAAGCCGAAAAACATCAATTTTACTGATTTGCGCGAAAGTAAAATTATATTGTTATTGCAGGATTAACAAATTAATATTACCGAAAAAGTTGCACTTTCTTAGGTTTAGACTCAAAGTCGATTTTCCAGTAAATTGTATGTCAGTTGCGTGAGCACTGTACCGCTTAAGCCGAAAAACATGAAATTTAATGATTTGAGCGAAAGTCAAATTATATTGTTATTGCAGGATTAACAAGTTAATATAACCGAAAACATTACACTTTCTTAGTTTAAGACTTAAGCCAATTTTCTTGTAAATTGTATGTCAGAGGCGTGAGCACTGTACCGCATAAGCCGAAAAACATCAATTTTACTGATTTGCGCGAAAGTAAAATTATATTGCTATTGCAGAATTGATAAATTAATATAACCGAAATAATTGCACTTTCTTAGGCTTAGACTCAAAGTCGATTTTCTTGTAAATTGTATATTAATCACTTGAGCACTGTACCGCATAAGCCGAAAAACATCAATTTTACTGATTTGCGCGAAAGTAAAATTATAATGTTATTGCAGGATTAACAAATTAATATAACCGAAAAAATTACACTTTCTTAGTTTAAGACTTAAAGCCGATTTTCTTGTAAATTGTATGTCAGAGGCGTGAGCACTGTACCGCATAAGCCGAAAAACATCAATTTTACTGATTTGCGCGAAAGTAAAATTATATTGCTATTGCAGAATTGACAAATTAATATAACCGAAAAAATTGCACTTTCTTATCTTTAGACTTAAAGCCGATTTTCTTGTAAATTGTATGTCAGTTGCGTGAGCACTGTACCGCTTAAGCCGAAAAACATCAATTTTACTGATTTGCGCGAAAGTAAAATTATAATGTTATTGCAGAATTGACAAATTAATATAACCGAAAAAATTGCACTTTCTTAGGCTTAGACTTAAAGTCGATTTTCTTGTAAATTGTATTTCAGTTGCGCGAGCACTGTACCGCTTAAGCCGAAAAACATGAATTTTACTGATTTGAGCGAAAGTCAAATTATATTGTTATTGCATGATTAACAAATTAATATAACCGAAAAAGTTGCATTTTCTTAGGCTTAGACTCAAAGTCGATTTTCTTGTAAATTGTATGTTAATCACTTGAGCACTGTACCGCATTAGCCGATAAACATAATTTTACTGATTTGCGCGAAAGTAAAATTATATTGCTATTGCAGAATTGACAAATTAATATAACCGAAATAATTGCACTTTCTTAGGTTTAGACTCAAATTCGATTTTCTTGTAAATTGTATATTATTCACTTGAGCACTGTACCGCATAAGCCGAAAAACATCAATTTTACTGATTTGGCGAAAGTAAAATTATATTGCTATTGCAGAATTGATAAATTAATATAACCGAAATAATTGCACTTTCTTAGGCTTAGACTCAAATTCGATTTTCTTGTAAATTGTATATTATTCACTTGAGCACTGTACCGCATAAGCCGAAAAACATCAATTTTACTGATTTGCGCGAAAGTAAAATTATATTGTTATTGCAGGATTAACAAATTAATATTACCGAAAAAGTTGCACTTTCTTAGGTTTAGACTCAAAGTCGATTTTCCAGTAAATTGTATGTCAGTTGCGTGAGCACTGTACCGCTTAAGCCGAAAAACATGAAATTTAATGATTTGAGCGAAAGTCAAATTATATTGTTATTGCAGGATTAACAAGTTAATATAACCGAAAACATTACACTTTCTTAGTTTAAGACTTAAGCCAATTTTCTTGTAAATTGTATGTCAGAGGCGTGAGCACTGTACCGCATAAGCCGAAAAACATCAATTTTACTGATTTGCGCGAAAGTAAAATTATATTGCTATTGCAGAATTGACAAATTAATATAACCGAAAAAATTGCACTTACTTAGGTTTAGACTTAAAGCTGATTTTCTTGTAAACTGTATGTCAGTTGCGTGAGCACTGTACCGCATAAGCCGAAAAACATCAATTTTACTGATTTGTGCGAAAGTAAAATTATATTGCTATTGCAGAATTGACAAATTAATATAACCGAAAAAATTGCACTTACTTAGGTTTAGACTTAAAGTCGATTTTCTTGTAAATTGTATGTTAATCACTTGAGCACTGTACCGCATAAGCCAAAAAACATAATTTTACTGATTTGCGCGAAAGTAAAATTATATTGCTATTGCAGAATTGATAAATTAATATAACCGAAATAATTGCACTTTCTTAGGCTTAGACTCAAAGTCGATTTTCTTGTAAATTGTATATTAATCACTTGAGCACTGTACCGCATAAGCCGAAAAACATCAATTTTACTGATTTGCGCGAAAGTAAAATTATAATGTTATTGCAGGATTAACAAATTAATATAACCGAAAAAATTACACTTTCTTAGTTTAAGACTTAAAGCCGATTTTCTTGTAAATTGTATGTCAGAGGCGTGAGCACTGTACCGCATAAGCCGAAAAACATCAATTTTACTGATTTGCGCGAAAGTAAAATTATATTGCTATTGCAGAATTGACAAATTAATATAACCGAAAAAATTGCACTTTATTAGCTTTAGACTTAAAGCCGATTTTCTTGTAAATTGTATGTCAGTTGCGTGAGCACTGTACCGCTTAAGCCGAAAAACATCAATTTTACTGATTTGCGCGAAAGTAAAATTATATTGCTATTGCAGAATTGACAAATTAATATAACCGAAAAAATTGCACTTTCTTAGGTTTAGACTTAAAGTCGATTTTCTTGTAAATTGAATTTCAGTTGCGCGAGCACTGTACCGCATAAGCCGAAAAACATCAATTTTACTGATTTGAGCGAAAGTCAAATTATATTGTTATTGCATGATTAACAAATTAATATAACCGAAAAAGTTGCATTTTCTTAGGCTTAGACTCAAAGTCGATTTTCTTGTAAATTGTATGTTAATCACTTGAGCACTGTACCGCATTAGCCGAAAAACATAATTTTACTGATTTGCGCGAAAGTAAAATTATATTGCTATTGCAGAATTGACAAATTAATATAACCGAAATAATTGCACTTTCTTAGGTTTAGACTCAAATTCGATTTTCTTGTAAATTGTATATTATTCACTTGAGCACTGTACCGCATAAGCCGAAAAACATCAATTTTACTGATTTGGCGAAAGTAAAATTATAATGTTATTGCAGGATTAACAAATTAATATAACCGAAAAAATTACACTTTCTTAGTTTAAGACTTAAAGCCGATTTTCTTGTAAATTGTATGTCAGAGGCGTGAGCACTGTACCGCATAAGCCGAAAAACATCAATTTTACTGATTTGCGCGAAAGTAAAATTATATTGCTATTGCAGAATTGACAAATTAATATAACCGAAAAAATTGCACTTTCTTAGCTTTAGACTTAAAGCCGATTTTCTTGTAAATTGTATGTCAGTTGCGTGAGCACTGTACCGCTTAAGCCGAAAAACATCAATTTTACTGATTTGCGCGAAAGTAAAATTATATTGCTATTGCAGAATTGACAAATTAATATAACCGAAAAAATTGCACTTTCTTAGGCTTAGACTTAAAGTCGATTTTCTTGTAAATTGTATTTCAGTTGCGCGAGCACTGTACCGCTTAAGCCGAAAAACATGAATTTTACTGATTTGAGCGAAAGTCAAATTATATTGTTATTGCATGATTAACAAATTAATATAACCGAAAAAGTTGCATTTTCTTAGGCTTAGACTCAAAGTCGATTTTCTTGTAAATTGTATGTTAATCACTTGAGCACTGTACCGCATTAGCCGAAAAACATAATTTTACTGATTTGCGCGAAAGTAAAATTATATTGCTATTGCAGAATTGACAAATTAATATAACCGAAATAATTGCACTTTCTTAGGTTTAGACTCAAATTCGATTTTCTTGTAAATTGTATATTATTCACTTGAGCATTGTACCGCATAAGCCGAAAAACATCAATTTTACTGATTTGGCGAAAGTAAAATTATAATGTTATTGCAGGATTAACAAATTAATATAACCGAAAAAATTGCACCTTCTTAGTTTTAGACTTAAAGCCGATTTTCTTATAAATTGTATGTCAGTTGCATGAGCCCTGTACCGCATAAGCCGAAAAACATCAATTTTACGGATTTGCGCGAAAGTAAAATTATATTGCTATTGCAGAATTGACAAATTAATATAACTGAAAAAATTGCACTTTCTTAGTTTTAGACTTAAAGCCGATTTTCTTGTAAAATGTATGTCAGTTGCGTGAGCACTGTACCGCATAAGCCGAAAAACATCAATTTTACTGATTTGCGCGAAAGTAAAATTATATTGCTATTGCAGAATTGACAAATTAATATAACCGAAAAAATTGCGCTTTCTTAGCTTTAGACTTAAAGCCGATTTTCTTGTAAATTGTATTTCAGTTGCGTGAGCACTGTACCGCATAAGCCGAAAAACATCAATTTTACTGATTTGGCGAAAGTAAAATTATAATGTTATTGCAGGATTAACAAATTAATATAACCGAAAAAATTGCACCTTCTTAGTTTTAGACTTAAAGCCGATTTTCTTATAAATTGTATGTCAGTTGCATGAGCCCTGTACCGCATAAGCCGAAAAACATCAATTTTACGGATTTGCGCGAAAGTAAAATTATATTGCTATTGCAGAATTGACAAATTAATATAACTGAAAAAATTGCACTTTCTTAGTTTTAGACTTAAAGCCGATTTTCTTGTAAAATGTATGTCAGTTGCGTGAGCACTGTACCGCATAAGCCGAAAAACATCAATTTTACTGATTTGCGCGAAAGTAAAATTATATTGCTATTGCAGAATTGACAAATTAATATAACCGAAAAAATTACACTTTCTTAGTTTAAGACTTAAAGCCGATTTTCTTGTAAAATGTATGTCAGTTGCGTGAGCACTGTACCGCATAAGCCGAAAAACATCAATTTTACTGATTTGCGCGAAAGTAAAATTATATTGCTATTGCAGAATTGACAAATTAATATAACCGAAAAAATTGCGCTTTCTTAGCTTTAGACTTAAAGCCGATTTTCTTGTAAAATGTATGTCAGTTGCGTGAGCACTGTACCGCTTAAGCCGAAAAACATCAATTTTACTGATTTGCGCGAAAGTAAAATTATATTGTTATTGCAGGATTAACAAATTAATATTACCGAAAAAGTTGCACTTTCTTAGGTTTAGACTCAAAGTCGATTTTCCTGTAAATTGTATGTCAGTTGTGTGAGCACTGTACTGCTTAGGCCGAAAAACATGAATTTTACTGATTTGAGCGAAAGTCAAATTATATTGTTATTGCAGGATTAACAAGTTAATATAACCGAAAACATTGCATTTTCTTAGGCTTAGACTCAAAGTCGATTTTCTTGTAAATTGTATGTTAATCACTTGAGCACTGTACCGCATAAGCCGAAAAACATAATTTTACTGATTTGCGCGAAAGTAAAATTATATTGCTATTGCAGAATTGACAAATTAATATAACCGAAATAATTGCACTTTCTTAGGTTTAGACTCAAATTCGATTTTCTTGTAAATTGTATATTATTCACTTGAGCACTGTACCGCATAAGCCGAAAAACATCAATTTTACTGATTTGGCGAAAGTAAAATTATAATGTTATTGCAGGATTAACAAATTAATATAACCGAAAAAATTGCACCTTCTTAGTTTTAGACTTAAAGCCGATTTTCTTATAAATTGTATGTCAGTTGCATGAGCCCTGTACCGCATAAGCCGAAAAACATCAATTTTACTGATTTGCGCGAAAGTAAAATTATATTGCTATTGCAGAATTGACAAATTAATATAACCGAAAAAATTGCACTTTCTTAGCTTTAGACTTAAAGCCGATTTTCTTGTAAATTGTATGTCAGAGGCGTGAGCACTGTACCGCATTAGCCGAAAAACATCAATTTTACTGATTTGTGCGAAAGTAAAATTATATTGCTATTGCAGAATTGACAAATTAATATAACCGATAAAATTGCACTTACTTAGGTTTAGACTTAAAGCTGATTTTCTTGTAAACTGTATGTCAGTTGCGTGAGCACTGTACCGCATAAGCCGAAAAACATCAATTTTACTGATTTGTGCGAAAGTAAAATTATATTGCTATTGCAGAATTGACAAATTAATATAACCGAAAAAATTGCACTTACTTAGGTTTAGACTTAAAGTCGATTTTCTTGTAAATTGTATGTTAATCACTTGAGCACTGTACCGCATAAGCCAAAAAACATAATTTTACTGAGTTGCGCGAAAGTAAAATTATATTGCTATTGCAGAATTGACAAATTAATATAACCGAAATAATTGCACTTTCTTAGGCTTAGACTCAAAGTCGATTTTCTTGTAAATTGTATATTAATCACTTGAGCACTGTACCGCATAAGCCGAAAAACATCAATTTTACTGATTTGCGCGAAAGTAAAATTATATTGTTATTGCAGGTTTAACAAATTAATATTACCGAAAAAGTTGCACTTTCTTAGGTTTAGACTCAAAGTCGATTTTCCTGTAAATTGTATGTCAGTTGCGTGAGCACTGTACCGCTTAAGCCGAAAAACATGAAATTTAATGATTTGAGCGAAAGTCAAATTATATTGTTATTGCAGGATTAACAAGTTAATATAACCGAAAACATTACACTTTCTTAGTTTAAGACTTAAGCCAATTTTCTTGTAAATTGTATGTCAGTTGCGCGAGCACTGTACCGCTTAAGCCGAAAAACATCAATTATACTGATTTGAGCGAAAGTCAAATTATATTGCTATTGCAGAATTGACAAATTAATATAACCGAAAAAATTGCACTTACTTAGGTTTAGACTTAAAGTCGATTTTCTTGTAAATTGTATGTTAATCACTTGAGCACTGTACCGCATAAGCCGGAAAACATAATTTTACTGATTTGCGCGAAAGTAAAATTATATTGCTATTGCAGAATTGACAAATTAATATAACCGAAATAATTGCACTTTCTTAGGCTTAGACTCAAAGTCGATTTTCTTGTAAATTGTATATTAATCACTTGAGCACTGTACCGCATAAGCCGAAAAACATCAATTTTACTGATTTGCGCGAAAGTAAAATTATTATGTTATTGCAGGATTAACAAATTAATATAACCGAAATAATTGCACTTTCTTAGGCTTAGACTTAAAGCCGATTTTCTTGTAAATTGTATGTCAGAGGCGTGAGCACTGTACCGCATAAGCCGAAAAACATGAAATTTAATGATTTGAGCGAAAGTCAAATTATATTGTTATTGCAGGATTAACAAGTTAATATAACCGAAAACATTACACTTTCTTAGTTTAAGACTTAAGCCAATTTTCTTGTAAATTGTATGTCAGAGGCGTGAGCACTGTACCGCATAAGCCGAAAAACATCAATTTTACTGATTTGCGCGAAAGTAAAATTATATTGCTATTGCAGAATTGACAAATTAATATAACCGAAAAAATTGCACTTACTTAGGTTTAGACTTAAAGCTGATTTTCTTGTAAACTGTATGTCAGTTGCGTGAGCACTGTACCGCATAAGCCGAAAAACATCAATTTTACTGATTTGTGCGAAAGTAAAATTATATTGCTATTGCAGAATTGACAAATTAATATAACCGAAAAATTGCACTTACTTAGGTTTAGACTTAAAGTCGATTTTCTTGTAAATTGTATGTTAATCACTTGAGCACTGTACCGCATAAGCCAAAAAACATAATTTTACTGATTTGCGCGAAAGTAAAATTATATTGCTATTGCAGGATTAACAAATTAATATAACCGAAATAATTGCACTTTCTTAGGCTTAGACTTAAAGCCGATTTTCTTGTAAATTGTATGTCAGAGGCGTGAGCACTGTACCGCATAAGCCGAAAAACATGAAATTTAATGATTTGAGCGAAAGTCAAATTATATTGTTATTGCAGGATTAACAAGTTAATATAACCGAAAACATTACACTTTCTTAGTTTAAGACTTAAGCCAATTTTCTTGTAAATTGTATGTCAGAGGCGTGAGCACTGTACCGCATAAGCCGAAAAACATCAATTTTACTGATTTGCGCGAAAGTAAAATTATATTGCTATTGCAGAATTGACAAATTAATATAACCGAAAAAATTGCACTTTCTTAGGTTTAGACTTAAAGTCGATTTTCTTGTAAATTGTATGTCAGAGGCGTGAGCACTGTACCGCATAAGCCGAAAAACATCAATTTTACTGATTTGCGCGAAAGTAAAATTATATTGCTATTGCAGAATTGACAAATTAATATAACCGAAAAAATTGCACTTTCTTAGCTTTAGACTTAAAGCCGATTTTCTTGTAAATTGTATGTCAGTTGCGTGAGCACTGTACCGCTTAAGCCGAAAAACATCAATTTTACTGATTTGCGCGAAAGTAAAATTATATTGCTATTGCAGAATTGACAAATTAATATAACCGAAAAAATTGCACTTTCTTAGGTTTAGACTTAAAGTCGATTTTCTTGTAAATTGAATTTCAGTTGCGCGAGCACTGTACCGCATAAGCCGAAAAACATCAATTTTACTGATTTGAGCGAAAGTCAAATTATATTGTTATTGCATGATTAACAAATTAATATAACCGAAAAAGTTGCATTTTCTTAGGCTTAGACTCAAAGTCGATTTTCTTGTAAATTGTATGTTAATCACTTGAGCACTGTACCGCATTAGCCGAAAAACATAATTTTACTGATTTGCGCGAAAGTAAAATTATATTGCTATTGCAGAATTGACAAATTAATATAACCGAAATAATTGCACTTTCTTAGGTTTAGACTCAAATTCGATTTTCTTGTAAATTGTATATTATTCACTTGAGCACTGTACCGCATAAGCCGAAAAACATCAATTTTACTGATTTGGCGAAAGTAAAATTATAATGTTATTGCAGGATTAACAAATTAATATAACCGAAAAAATTACACTTTCTTAGTTTAAGACTTAAAGCCGATTTTCTTGTAAATTGTATGTCAGAGGCGTGAGCACTGTACCGCATAAGCCGAAAAACATCAATTTTACTGATTTGCGCGAAAGTAAAATTATATTGCTATTGCAGAATTGACAAATTAATATAACCGAAAAAATTGCACTTTCTTAGCTTTAGACTTAAAGCCGATTTTCTTGTAAATTGTATGTCAGTTGCGTGAGCACTGTACCGCTTAAGCCGAAAAACATCAATTTTACTGATTTGCGCGAAAGTAAAATTATATTGCTATTGCAGAATTGACAAATTAATATAACCGAAAAAATTGCACTTTCTTAGGCTTAGACTTAAAGTCGATTTTCTTGTAAATTGTATTTCAGTTGCGCGAGCACTGTACCGCTTAAGCCGAAAAACATGAATTTTACTGATTTGAGCGAAAGTCAAATTATATTGTTATTGCATGATTAACAAATTAATATAACCGAAAAAGTTGCATTTTCTTAGGCTTAGACTCAAAGTCGATTTTCTTGTAAATTGTATGTTAATCACTTGAGCACTGTACCGCATTAGCCGAAAAACATAATTTTACTGATTTGCGCGAAAGTAAAATTATATTGCTATTGCAGAATTGACAAATTAATATAACCGAAATAATTGCACTTTCTTAGGTTTAGACTCAAATTCGATTTTCTTGTAAATTGTATATTATTCACTTGAGCATTGTACCGCATAAGCCGAAAAACATCAATTTTACTGATTTGGCGAAAGTAAAATTATAATGTTATTGCAGGATTAACAAATTAATATAACCGAAAAAATTGCACCTTCTTAGTTTTAGACTTAAAGCCGATTTTCTTATAAATTGTATGTCAGTTGCATGAGCCCTGTACCGCATAAGCCGAAAAACATCAATTTTACGGATTTGCGCGAAAGTAAAATTATATTGCTATTGCAGAATTGACAAATTAATATAACTGAAAAAATTGCACTTTCTTAGTTTTAGACTTAAAGCCGATTTTCTTGTAAAATGTATGTCAGTTGCGTGAGCACTGTACCGCATAAGCCGAAAAACATCAATTTTACTGATTTGCGCGAAAGTAAAATTATATTGCTATTGCAGAATTGACAAATTAATATAACCGAAAAAATTGCGCTTTCTTAGCTTTAGACTTAAAGCCGATTTTCTTGTAAATTGTATTTCAGTTGCGTGAGCACTGTACCGCATAAGCCGAAAAACATCAATTTTACTGATTTGGCGAAAGTAAAATTATAATGTTATTGCAGGATTAACAAATTAATATAACCGAAAAAATTGCACCTTCTTAGTTTTAGACTTAAAGCCGATTTTCTTATAAATTGTATGTCAGTTGCATGAGCCCTGTACCGCATAAGCCGAAAAACATCAATTTTACGGATTTGCGCGAAAGTAAAATTATATTGCTATTGCAGAATTGACAAATTAATATAACTGAAAAAATTGCACTTTCTTAGTTTTAGACTTAAAGCCGATTTTCTTGTAAAATGTATGTCAGTTGCGTGAGCACTGTACCGCATAAGCCGAAAAACATCAATTTTACTGATTTGCGCGAAAGTAAAATTATATTGCTATTGCAGAATTGACAAATTAATAACACCGAAAAAATTACACTTTCTTAGTTTAAGACTTAAAGCCGATTTTCTTGTAAAATGTATGTCAGTTGCGTGAGCACTGTACCGCATAAGCCGAAAAACATCAATTTTACTGATTTGCGCGAAAGTAAAATTATATTGCTATTGCAGAATTGACAAATTAATATAACCGAAAAAATTGCGCTTTCTTAGCTTTAGACTTAAAGCCGATTTTCTTGTAAAATGTATGTCAGTTGCGTGAGCACTGTACCGCTTAAGCCGAAAAACATCAATTTTACTGATTTGCGCGAAAGTAAAATTATATTGTTATTGCAGGATTAACAAATTAATATTACCGAAAAAGTTGCACTTTCTTAGGTTTAGACTCAAAGTCGATTTTCCTGTAAATTGTATGTCAGTTGTGTGAGCACTGTACTGCTTAGGCCGAAAAACATGAATTTTACTGATTTGAGCGAAAGTCAAATTATATTGTTATTGCAGGATTAACAAGTTAATATAACCGAAAACATTGCATTTTCTTAGGCTTAGACTCAAAGTCGATTTTCTTGTAAATTGTATGTTAATCACTTGAGCACTGTACCGCATAAGCCGAAAAACATAATTTTACTGATTTGCGCGAAAGTAAAATTATATTGCTATTGCAGAATTGACAAATTAATATAACCGAAATAATTGCACTTTCTTAGGTTTAGACTCAAATTCGATTTTCTTGTAAATTGTATATTATTCACTTGAGCACTGTACCGCATAAGCCGAAAAACATCAATTTTACTGATTTGGCGAAAGTAAAATTATAATGTTATTGCAGGATTAACAAATTAATATAACCGAAAAAATTGCACCTTCTTAGTTTTAGACTTAAAGCCGATTTTCTTATAAATTGTATGTCAGTTGCATGAGCCCTGTACCGCATAAGCCGAAAAACATCAATTTTACTGATTTGCGCGAAAGTAAAATTATATTGCTATTGCAGAATTGACAAATTAATATAACCGAAAAAATTGCACTTTCTTAGCTTTAGACTTAAAGCCGATTTTCTTGTAAATTGTTTGTCAGAGGCGTGAGCACTGTACCGCATAAGCCGAAAAACATCAATTTTACTGATTTGTGCGAAAGTAAAATTATATTGCTATTGCAGAATTGACAAATTAATATAACCGATAAAATTGCACTTACTTAGGTTTAGACTTAAAGCTGATTTTCTTGTAAACTGTATGTCAGTTGCGTGAGCACTGTACCGCATAAGCCGAAAAACATCAATTTTACTGATTTGTGCGAAAGTAAAATTATATTGCTATTGCAGAATTGACAAATTAATATAACCGAAAAAATTGCACTTACTTAGGTTTAGACTTAAAGTCGATTTTCTTGTAAATTGTATGTTAATCACTTAAGCACTGTACCGCATAAGCCAAAAAACATAATTTTACTGATTTGCGCGAAAGTAAAATTATATTGCTATTGCAGAATTGACAAATTAATATAACCGAAATAATTGCACTTTCTTAGGCTTAGACTCAAAGTCGATTTTCTTGTAAATTGTATATTAATCACTTGAGCACTGTACCGCATAAGCCGAAAAACATCAATTTTACTGATTTGCGCGAAAGTAAAATTATATTGTTATTGCAGGATTAACAAATTAATATTACCGAAAAAGTTGCACTTTCTTAGGTTTAGACTCAAAGTCGATTTTCCTGTAAATTGTATGTCAGTTGCGTGAGCACTGTACCGCTTAAGCCGAAAAACATGAAATTTAATGATTTGAGCGAAAGTCAAATTATATTGTTATTGCAGGATTAACAAGTTAATATAACCGAAAACATTACACTTTCTTAGTTTAAGACTTAAGCCAATTTTCTTGTAAATTGTATGTCAGTTGCGCGAGCACTGTACCGCTTAAGCCGAAAAACATCAATTATACTGATTTGAGCGAAAGTCAAATTATATTGCTATTGCAGAATTGACAAATTAATATAACCGAAAAAATTGCACTTACTTAGGTTTAGACTTAAAGTCGATTTTCTTGTAAATTGTATGTTAATCACTTGAGCACTGTACCGCATAAGCCGGAAAACATAATTTTACTGATTTGCGCGAAAGTAAAATTATATTGCTATTGCAGAATTGACAAATTAATATAACCGAAATAATTGCACTTTCTTAGGCTTAGACTCAAAGTCGATTTTCTTGTAAATTGTATATTAATCACTTGAGCACTGTACCGCATAAGCCGAAAAACATCAATTTTACTGATTTGCGCGAAAGTAAAATTATTATGTTATTGCAGGATTAACAAATTAATATAACCGAAATAATTGCACTTTCTTAGGCTTAGACTTAAAGCCGATTTTCTTGTAAATTGTATGTCAGAGGCGTGAGCACTGTACCGCATAAGCCGAAAAACATGAAATTTAATGATTTGAGCGAAAGTCAAATTATATTGTTATTGCAGGATTAACAAGTTAATATAACCGAAAACATTACACTTTCTTAGTTTAAGACTTAAGCCAATTTTCTTGTAAATTGTATGACAGAGGCGTGAGCACTGTACCGCATAAGCCGAAAAACATCAATTTTACTGATTTGCGCGAAAGTAAAATTATATTGCTATTGCAGAATTGACAAATTAATATAACCGAAAAAATTGCACTTACTTAGGTTTAGACTTAAAGCTGATTTTCTTGTAAACTGTATGTCAGTTGCGTGAGCACTGTACCGCATAAGCCGAAAAACATCAATTTTACTGATTTGTGCGAAAGTAAAATTATATTGCTATTGCAGAATTGACAAATTAATATAACCGAAAAATTGCACTTACTTAGGTTTAGACTTAAAGTCGATTTTCTTGTAAATTGTATGTTAATCACTTGAGCACTGTACCGCATAAGCCAAAAAACATAATTTTACTGATTTGCGCGAAAGTAAAATTATATTGCTATTGCAGAATTGACGAATTAATATAACCGAAATAATTGCACTTTCTTAGGCTTAGACTCAAAGTCGATTTTCTTGTAAATTGTATATTAATCACTTGAGCACTGTACCGCATAAGCCGAAAAACATCAATTTTACTGATTTGCGCGAAAGTAAAATTATATTGTTATTGCAGGATTAACAAATTAATATTACCGAAAAAGTTGCACTTTCTTAGGTTTAGACTCAAAGTCGATTTTCCTGTAAATTGTATGTCAGTTGTGTGAGCACTGTACTGCTTAGGCCGAAAAACATGAATTTTACTGATTTGAGCGAAAGTCAAATTATATTGTTATTGCAGGATTAACAAGTTAATATAACCGAAAACATTACACTTTCTTAGTTTAAGACTTAAGCCATTTTTCTTGTAAATTGTATGTCAGAGGCGTGAGCACTGTACCGCATAAGCCGAAAAACATCAATTTTACTGATTTGCGCGAAAGTAAAATTATATTGCTATTGCAGAATTGACAAATTAATATAACCGAAATAATTGCACTTTCTTAGGCTTAGACTCAAAGTCGATTTTCTTGTAAATTGTATATTAATCACTTGAGCACTGTACCGCATAAGCCGAAAAACATCAATTTTACTGATTTGCGCGAAAGTAAAATTATATTGTTATTGCAGGATTAACAAATTAATATTACCGAAAAAGTTGCACTTTCTTAGGTTTAGACTCAAAGTCGATTTTCCTGTAAATTGTATGTCAGTTGCGTGAGCACTGTACCGCTTAAGCCGAAAAACATGAAATTTAATGATTTGAGCGAAAGTCAAATTATATTGTTATTGCAGGATTAACAAGTTAATATAACCGAAAACATTACACTTTCTTAGTTTAAGACTTAAGCCAATTTTCTTGTAAATTGTATGTCAGTTGCGCGAGCACTGTACCGCTTAAGCCGAAAAACATCAATTATACTGATTTGAGCGAAAGTCAAATTATATTGCTATTGCAGAATTGACAAATTAATATAACCGAAAAAATTGCACTTACTTAGGTTTAGACTTAAAGTCGATTTTCTTGTAAATTGTATGTTAATCACTTGAGCACTGTACCGCATAAGCCGGAAAACATAATTTTACTGATTTGCGCGAAAGTAAAATTATATTGCTATTGCAGAATTGACAAATTAATATAACCGAAATAATTGCACTTTCTTAGGCTTAGACTCAAAGTCGATTTTCTTGTAAATTGTATATTAATCACTTGAGCACTGTACCGCATAAGCCGAAAAACATCAATTTTACTGATTTGCGCGAAAGTAAAATTATTATGTTATTGCAGGATTAACAAATTAATATAACCGAAATAATTGCACTTTCTTAGGCTTAGACTTAAAGCCGATTTTCTTGTAAATTGTATGTCAGAGGCGTGAGCACTGTACCGCATAAGCCGAAAAACATGAAATTTAATGATTTGAGCGAAAGTCAAATTATATTGTTATTGCAGGATTAACAAGTTAATATAACCGAAAACATTACACTTTCTTAGTTTAAGACTTAAGCCAATTTTCTTGTAAATTGTATGCCAGAGGCGTGAGCACTGTACCGCATAAGCCGAAAAACATCAATTTTACTGATTTGCGCGAAAGTAAAATTATATTGCTATTGCAGAATTGACAAATTAATATAACCGAAAAAATTGCACTTACTTAGGTTTAGACTTAAAGCTGATTTTCTTGTAAACTGTATGTCAGTTGCGTGAGCACTGTACCGCATAAGCCGAAAAACATCAATTTTACTGATTTGTGCGAAAGTAAAATTATATTGCTATTGCAGAATTGACAAATTAATATAACCGAAAAATTGCACTTACTTAGGTTTAGACTTAAAGTCGATTTTCTTGTAAATTGTATGTTAATCACTTGAGCACTGTACCGCATAAGCCAAAAAACATAATTTTACTGATTTGCGCGAAAGTAAAATTATATTGCTATTGCAGAATTGACGAATTAATATAACCGAAATAATTGCACTTTCTTAGGCTTAGACTCAAAGTCGATTTTCTTGTAAATTGTATATTAATCACTTGAGCACTGTACCGCATAAGCCGAAAAACATCAATTTTACTGATTTGCGCGAAAGTAAAATTATATTGTTATTGCAGGATTAACAAATTAATATTACCGAAAAAGTTGCACTTTCTTAGGTTTAGACTCAAAGTCGATTTTCCTGTAAATTGTATGTCAGTTGTGTGAGCACTGTACTGCTTAGGCCGAAAAACATGAATTTTACTGATTTGAGCGAAAGTCAAATTATATTGTTATTGCAGGATTAACAAGTTAATATAACCGAAAACATTACACTTTCTTAGTTTAAGACTTAAGCCATTTTTCTTGTAAATTGTATGTCAGAGGCGTGAGCACTGTACCGCATAAGCCGAAAAACATCAATTTTACTGATTTGCGCGAAAGTAAAATTATATTGCTATTGCAGAATTGACAAATTAATATAACCGAAATAATTGCACTTTCTTAGGCTTAGACTCAAAGTCGATTTTCTTGTAAATTGTATATTAATCACTTGAGCACTGTACCGCATAAGCCGAAAAACATCAATTTTACTGATTTGCGCGAAAGTAAAATTATATTGTTATTGCAGGATTAACAAATTAATATTACCGAAAAAGTTGCACTTTCTTAGGTTTAGACTCAAAGTCGATTTTCCTGTAAATTGTATGTCAGTTGCGTGAGCACTGTACCGCTTAAGCCGAAAAACATGAAATTTAATGATTTGAGCGAAAGTCAAATTATATTGTTATTGCAGGATTAACAAGTTAATATAACCGAAAACATTACACTTTCTTAGTTTAAGACTTAAGCCAATTTTCTTGTAAATTGTATGTCAGAGGCGTGAGCACTGTACGGCATAAGCCGAAAAACATCAATTTTACTGATTTGCGCGAAAGTAAAATTATATTGCTATTGCAGAATTGACAAATTAATATAACCGAAAAAATTGCACTTACTTAGGTTTAGACTTAAAGCTGATTTTCTTGTAAACTGTATGTCAGTTGCGTGAGCACTGTACCGCATAAGCCGAAAAACATCAATTTTACTGATTTGTGCGAAAGTAAAATTATATTGCTATTGCAGAATTGACAAATTAATATAACCGAAAAAATTGCACTTACTTAGGTTTAGACTTAAAGTCGATTTTCTTGTAAATTGTATGTTAATCACTTGAGCACTGTACCGCATAAGCCAAAAAACATAATTTTACTGATTTGCGCGAAAGTAAAATTATATTGCTATTGCAGAATTGACAAATTAATATAACCGAAATAATTGCACTTTCTTAGGCTTAGACTCAAAGTCGATTTTCTTGTAAATTGTATATTAATCACTTGAGCACTGTACCGCATAAGCCGAAAAACATCAATTTTACTGATTTGCGCGAAAGTAAAATTATAATGTTATTGCAGGATTAACAAATTAATATAACCGAAAAAATTACACTTTCTTAGTTTAAGACTTAAAGCCGATTTTCTTGTAAATTGTATGTCAGAGGCGTGAGCACTGTACCGCATAAGCCGAAAAACATCAATTTTACTGATTTGCGCGAAAGTAAAATTATATTGCTATTGCAGAATTGACAAATTAATATAACCGAAAAAATTGCACTTTCTTAGCTTTAGACTTAAAGCCGATTTTCTTGTAAATTGTATGTCAGTTGCGTGAGCACTGTACCGCTTAAGCCGAAAAACATCAATTTTACTGATTTGCGCGAAAGTAAAATTATATTGCTATTGCAGAATTGACAAATTAATATAACCGAAAAAATTGCACTTTCTTAGCTTTAGACTTAAAGTCGATTTTCTTGTAAATTGAATTTCAGTTGCGCGAGCACTGTACCGCTTAAGCCGAAAAACATGAATTTTACTGATTTGAGCGAAAGTCAAATTATATTGTTATTGCATGATTAACAAATTAATATTACCGAAAAAGTTGCATTTTCTTAGGTTTAGACTCAAAGTCGATTTTCTTGTAAATTGTATGTTAATCACTTGAGCACTGTACCGCATAAGCCGAAAAACATCAATTTTACTGATTTGCGCGAAAGTAAAATTATATTGCTATTGCAGAATTGACAAATTAATATAACCGAAAAAATTGCACTTTCTTAGGCTTAGACTTAAAGTCGATTTTCTTGTAAATTGTATTTCAGTTGCGCGAGCACTGTACCGCTTAAGCCGAAAAACATGAATTTTACTGATTTGAGCGAAAGTCAAATTATATTGTTATTGCATGATTAACAAATTAATATAACCGAAAAAGTTGCATTTTCTTAGGCTTAGACTCAAAGTCGATTTTCTTGTAAATTGTATGTTAATCACTTGAGCACTGTACCGCATAAGCCGAAAAACATAATTTTACTGATTTGCGCGAAAGTAAAATTATATTGCTATTGCAGAATTGACAAATTAATATAACCGAAATAATTGCACTTTCTTAGGTTTAGACTCAAATTCGATTTTCTTGTAAATTGTATATTATTCACTTGAGCACTGTACCGCATAAGCCGAAAAACATCAATTTTACTGATTTGGCAAAAGTAAAATTATAATGTTATTGCAGGATTAACAAATTAATATAACCGAAAAAATTGCACCTTCTTAGTTTTAGACTTAAAGCCGATTTTCTTATAAATTGTATGTCAGTTGCATGAGCCCTGTACCGCATAAGCCGAAAAACATCAATTTTACGGATTTGCGCGAAAGTAAAATTATATTGCTATTGCAGAATTGACAAATTAATATAACTGAAAAAATTGCACTTTCTTAGTTTTAGACTTAAAGCCGATTTTCTTGTAAAATGTATGTCAGTTGCGTGAGCACTGTACCGCATAAGCCGAAAAACATCAATTTTACTGATTTGCGCGAAAGTAAAATTATATTGCTATTGCAGAATTGACAAATTAATATAACCGAAAAAATTGCACTTTCTTAGATTTAGACTTAAAGCCGATTTTCTTGTAAATTGTATTTTAGTTGCGTGAGCACTGTACCGCTTGAGCCGAAAAACATGAATTTTACTGATTTGAGCGAAAGTCAAATTATATTGTTATTGCAGGATTAAACAATTAATATTACCGAAAAAGTTGCACTTTATTAGGTTTAGACTCAAATTATCATCAATTTTACTGATTTGCGCGAAAGTAAAATTATAATGTTATTGCAGAATTTACATATTCATACAACCAAGAAATTTGCACTTTCTTAGTTTTAGACTTAAAGCCGATTTTCTTGTAAATTGTATGTCAGTTGCGTGAGCACTGTACCGCATAAGCCGAAAAACATGAATTTTACTGATTTGCGCGAAAGTAAAATTATAATGTTATTGCAGAATTTATATATTCATATAACCGAGAAAATTGTACCTTTTTAGTTTTAGACTTAAAGTCGATTTGCTTGTAAATTGTATTTCAGTTGCGCGAGCACTGTACCGCTTAAGCCGAAAAACAGAAATTTTACTGATTTGAGCGAAAGTCAAATTATATTGTTATTGCATGATTAACAAATTAATATTACCGAAAAAGTTGCATTTTCTTAGGCTTAGACTCAAAGTCGATTTTCTTGTAAATTGTATGTTAATCACTTGAGCACTGTACCGCATAAGCCGAAAAACATAATTCTACTGATTTGCGCGAAAGTAAAATTATATTGCTATTGCAGAATTGACAAATTAATATAACCGAAATAATTGCACTTTCTTAGGTTTAGACTCAAATTCGATTTTCTTGTAAATTGTATGTTAACCACTTGAGCACTGTACCGCATAAGCCGAAAAACATCAATTTTACTGATTTGCGCGAAAGTAAAATTATATTGCTATTGCAGAATTGACAAATTAATATAACCGAAAAAATTGCACTTTCTTAGCTTTAGACTTAAAGCCGATTTTCTTGTAAATTGTATGTCAGTTGCGTGAGCACTGTACCGCATAAGCCGAAAAACATCAATTTTACTGATTTGCGCGAAAGTAAAATTATATTGCTATTGCAGAATTGACAAATTAATATAACCGAAAAAATTGCATTTTCTTAGATTTAGAATTAAAGCCGATTTTCTTGTAAATTGTATTTCAGTTGCGCGAGCACTGTACCGCTTAAGCCGAAAAACATGAATTTTACTGATTTGAGCGAAAGTCAAATTATATTGTTATTGCATGATTAACAAATTAATATTACCGAAAAAGTTGCATTTTCTTAGGCTTAGACTCAAAGTCGATTTTCTTGTAAATTGTATGTTAATCACTTGAGCACTGTACCGCATAAGCCGAAAAGCATAATTTTACCGATTTGCGCGAAAGTAAAATTATATTGCTATTGCAGAATTGACAAATTAATATAAACGAAATAATTGCACTTTCTTAGGTTTAGACTCAAATTCGATTTTCTTGTAAATTGTATATTAATCACTTGAGCACTGTACCGCATAAGCCGAAAAACATCAATTTTACTGATTTGCGCGAAAGTAAAATTATAATGTTATTGCAGGATTAACAAATTAATATAACCGAAAAAATTGCACCTTCTTAGTTTTAGACTTAAAGCCGATTTTCTTGTAAATTGTATGTCAGTTGCATGAGCACTGTACCGCATAAGCCGAAAAATATCAATTTTACGGATTTGCGCGAAAGTAAAATTATATTGCTATTGCAGAATTGACAAATTAATATAACCGAAAAAATTGCACTTTCTTAGTTTTAGACTTAAAGCCGATTTTCTTGTAAATTGTATGTCAGTTGCGTGAGCACTGTACCGCATAAGCCAAAAAACATCAATTTTACTGATTTGCGCGAAAGTAAAATTATATTGCTATTGCAGAATTGACAAATTAATATAACCGAAAAAATTGCACTTTCTTAGATTTAGACTTAAAGCCGATTTTCTTGTAAAATTGTATTTCAGTTGCGTGAGCACTGTACCGCTTGTGCCGAAAAACATGAATTTTACTGATTTGCGCGAAAGTAAAATTATATTGTTTTTGCAGGATTAACAAATTAATATTACAGAAAAAGTTGCACTTTCTTAGGTTTAGACTCAAATTATCATCAATTTTACTGATTTGCGCGAAAGTAAAATTATAATGTTATTGCAGAATTAACATATTCATATAACCGAAAAATTGCACTTTCTTAGGTTTAAAATATAAGTCCATTTTCTTGTAAATTATATGTCAACTGCGGTAGCACTGTACTGGTTAAGAATAAACCGAAAAAATTGCACTTTCTTAGATTTAGACTTGAAGGCGATTTTCTTGTAAATTGTATGTCAGTTGCGTGAGCGCTGTACCGCTTAAGCGGAAAAACATGAATTTTACTGATTTGAGCGAAAGTCAAATTATATTATTATTGCAGAATTAACATATTCATATAACCGAAAAAATTGCACTTTCTTAGATTTAGACTTAAAGCCGATTTTCTTCTAAATTGTATGTCAGTTGCGTGAGCACTGTACCGCTTGTGCCGAAAAACATGAATTTTACTGATTTGCGCGAAAGTAAAATTATATTGTTATTGCAGGATTAACAAATTAATATTACAGAAAAAGTTGCACTTTCTTAGGTTTAGACTCAAATTATCATCAATTTTACTGATTTGCGCGAAAGTAAAATTATAATGTTATTGCAGAATTTACATATTCATATAACCGAAAAAATTGCACTTTCTTAGATTTAGACTTAAAGCCGATTTTCTTCTAAATTGTATGTCAGTTGCGTGAGCACTGTACCGCATAAGCCGAAAAACATCAATTTTACTGATTTGCGCGAAAGTAAAATTATATTGCTATTGCAGAATTGACAAATTAATATAACCGAAAAAATTGCACTTTCTTAGCTTTAGACTTAAAGTCGATTTTCTTGTAAATTGTATTTCAGTTGCGCGAGCACTGTACCGCTTAAGCCGAAAAACATGAATTTTACTGATTTGAGGGAAAGTCAAATTATATTGTTATTGCATGATTAACAAATTAATATAACCGAAAAAGTTGCATTTTCTTAGGCTTAGACTCAAAGTCGATTTTCTTGTAAATTGTATGTTAATCACTTGAGCACTGTACCGCATAAGCCGAAAAACATAATTTTACTGATTTGCGCGAAAGTAAAATTATATTGCTATTGCAGAATTGACAAATTAATATAACCGAAATAATTGCACTTTCTTAGGTTTAGACTCAAATTCGATTTTCTTGTAAATTGTATATTATTCACTTGAGCACTGTACCGCATAAGCCGAAAAACGTCAATTTTACTGATTTGGCGAAAGTAAAATTATAATGTTATTGCAGGATTAACAAATTAATATAACCGAAAAAATTGCACCTTCTTAGTTTTAGACTTAAAGCCGATTTTCTTATAAATTGTATGTCAGTTGCATGAGCCCTGTACCGCATAAGCCGAAAAACATCAATTTTACGGATTTGCGCGAAAGTAAAATTATATTGTTATTGCAGAATTGACAAATTAATATAACCGAAAAAATTGCACTTTCTTAGTTTTAGACTTAAAGCCGATTTTCTTGTAAAATGTATGTCAGTTGCGTGAGCACTGTACCGCATAAGCCGAAAAACATCAATTTTACTGATTTGCGCGAAAGTAAAATTATATTGCTATTGCAGAATTGACAAATTAATATAACCTAAAAAATTGCACTTTCTTAGATTTAGACTTAAAGCCGATTTTCTTGTAAATTGTATTTCAGTTGCGTGAGCACTGTACCGCTTGAGCCGAAAAACATGAATTTTACTGATTTGAGCGAAAGTCAAATTATATTGTTATTGCAGGATTAAACAATTAATATTACCGAAAAAGTTGCACTTTATTAGGTTTAGACTCAAATTATCATCAATTTTACTGATTTGCGCGAAAGTAAAATTATAATGTTATTGCAGAATTTACATATTCATATAACCGAGAAAATTGTACCTTCTTAGTTTTAGACTTAATGTCGATTTGCTTGTAAATTGTATTTCAGTTGCGCGAGCACTGTACCGCTTAAGCCGAAAAACAGAAATTTTACTGATTTGAGCGAAAGTCAAATTATATTGTTATTGCATGATTAACAAATTAATATTACCGAAAAAGTTGCATTTTCTTAGGCTTAGACTCAAAGTCGATTTTCTTGTAAATTGTATGTTAATCACTTGAGCACTGTACCGCATAAGCCGAAAAACATAATTCTACTGATTTGCGCGAAAGTAAAATTATATTGCTATTGCAGAATTGACAAATTAATATAACCGAAATAATTGCACTTTCTTAGGTTTACCCTCAAATTCGATTTTCTTGTAAATTGTATGTTAACCACTTGAGCACTGTACCGCATAAGCCGAAAAACATCAATTTTACTGATTTGCGCGAAAGTAAAATTATATTGCTATTGCAGAATTGACAAATTAATATAACCGAAAAAATTGCACTTTCTTAGCTTTAGACTTAAAGCCGATTTTCTTGTAAATTGTATGTCAGTTGCGTGAGCACTGTACCGCATAAGCCGAAAAACATCAATTTTACTGATTTGCGCGAAAGTAAAATTATATTGCTATTGCAGAATTGACAAATTAATATAACCGAAAAAATTGCATTTTCTTAGATTTAGAATTAAAGCCGATTTTCTTGTAAATTGTATTTCAGTTGCGCGAGCACTGTACCGCTTAAGCCGAAAAACATGAATTTTACTGATTTGAGCGAAAGTCAAATTATATTGTTATTGCATGATTAACAAATTAATATTACCGAAAAAGTTGCATTTTCTTAGGCTTAGACTCAAAGTCGATTTTCTTGTAAATTGTATGTTAATCACTTGAGCACTGTACCGCATAAGCCGAAAAGCATAATTTTACTGATTTGCGCGAAAGTAAAATTATATTGCTATTGCAGAATTGACAAATTAATATAAACGAAATAATTGCACTTTCTTAGGTTTAGACTCAAATTCGATTTTCTTGTAAATTGTATATTAATCACTTGAGCACTGTACCGCATAAGCCGAAAAACATCAATTTTACTGATTTGCGCGAAAGTAAAATTATAATGTTATTGCAGGATTAACAAATTAATATAACCGAAAAAATTGCACCTTCTTAGTTTTAGACTTAAAGCCGATTTTCTTCTAAATTGTATGTCAGTTGCGTGAGCACTGTACCGCTTGAGCCGAAAAACATGAATTTTACTGATTTGCACGAAAGTAAAATTATAATGTTATTGCAGAATTTACATATTCATATAACCGAAAAAATTGCACTTTCTTAGATTTAGACTTAAAGCCGATTTTCTTCTAAATTGTATGTCAGTTGCGTCAGCACTGTACTGCTTGAGCCGAAAAATATGAATTTTTCTGATTTGAGCGAAAGTCAAATTATATTGTTATTGCAGGATTAACAAATTAATATTACCGAAAAAGTTGCACTTTATTATGTTTAGACTCAAATTATCATCAATTTTACTGATTTGCGCGAAAGTAAAATTATAATGTTATTGCAGAATTTACATATTCATATATCCGAGAAAATTGTACTTTCTTAGTTTTAGACTTAAAGCCGATTTTCTTGTAAATTGTATGTCAGTTGCGTGAGCACTGTACCGCATAAGCCGAAAAACATGAATTTTACTGATTTGCGCGAAAGTAAAATTATAATGTTATTGCAGAATTTACATATTCATATAACCGAAAAAATTGCACTTTCTTAGATTTAGACTTAAAGCCGATTTTCTTGTAAATTTTATGTCAGTTGCGTGAGCACTGTACCGCATAAGCCGAAAAACATGAATTTTACTGATTTGCGCGAAAGTAAAATTATAATGTTATTGCAGAATTTACAAATTAATATAACCGAAAAAATTGCACCTTCTTAGTTTTAGACTTAAAGCCGATTTTCTTATAAATTGTATGTCAGTTGCATGAGCCCTGTACCGCATAAGCCGAAAAACATCAATTTTACGGATTTGCGCGAAAGTAAAATTATATTGTTATTGCAGAATTGACAAATTAATATAACCGAAAAAATTGCACTTTCTTAGATTTAGACTTAAAGCCGATTTTCTTGTAAATTATATTTCAGTTGCGTGAGCACTGTACCGCTTGAGCCGAGAAACATGAATTTTACTGATTTGAGCGAAAGTCAAATTATATTGTTATTGCAGGATTAAACAATTAATATTACCGAAAAAGTTGCACTTTATTAGGTTTAGACTCAAATTATCATCAATTTTACTGATTTGCGCGAAAGTAAAATTATAATGTTATTGCAGAATTTACATATTCATATAACCGAAAAAATTGCACTTTCTTAGATTTAGACTTAAAGCCGATTTTCTTCTAAATTGTATGTCAGTTGCGTGAGCACTGTACCGCATAAGCCGAAAAACATCAATTTTACTGATTTGCGCGAAAGTAAAATTATATTGCTATTGCAGAATTGACAAATTAATATAACCGAAAAAATTGCACTTTCTTAGCTTTAGACTTAAAGTCGATTTTCTTGTAAATTGTATTTCAGTTGCGCGAGCACTGTACCGCTTAAGCCGAAAAACATGAATTTTACTGATTTGAGGGAAAGTCAAATTATATTGTTATTGCATGATTAACAAATTAATATAACCGAAAAAGTTGCATTTTCTTAGGCTTAGACTCAAAGTCGATTTTCTTGTAAATTGTATGTTAATCACTTGAGCACTGTACCGCATAAGCCGAAAAACATAATTTTACTGATTTGCGCGAAAGTAAAATTATATTGCTATTGCAGAATTGACAAATTAATATAACCGAAATAATTGCACTTTCTTAGGTTTAGACTCAAATTCGATTTTCTTGTAAATTGTATATTATTCACTTGAGCACTGTACCGCATAAGCCGAAAAACATCAATTTTACTGATTTGGCGAAAGTAAAATTATAATGTTATTGCAGGATTAACAAATTAATATAACCGAAAAAATTGCACCTTCTTAGTTTTAGACTTAAAGCCGATTTTCTTATAAATTGTATGTCAGTTGCATGAGCCCTGTACCGCATAAGCCGAAAAACATCAATTTTACGGATTTGCGCGAAAGTAAAATTATATTGTTATTGCAGAATTGACAAATTAATATAACCGAAAAAATTGCACTTTCTTAGTTTTAGACTTAAAGCCGATTTTCTTGTAAAATGTATGTCAGTTGCGTGAGCACTGTACCGCATAAGCCGAAAAACATCAATTTTACTGATTTGCGCGAAAGTAAAATTTAATTGCTATTGCAGAATTGACAAATTAATATAACCGAAAAAATTGCACTTTCTTAGATTTAGACTTAAAGCCGATTTTCTTGTAAATTGTATTTCAGTTGCGTGAGCACTGTACCGCTTGAGCCGAAAAACATGAATTTTACTGATTTGAGCGAAAGTCAAATTATATTGTTATTGCAGGATTAAACAATTAATATTACCGAAAAAGTTGCACTTTATTAGGTTTAGACTCAAATTATCATCAATTTTACTGATTTGCGCGAAAGTAAAATTATAATGTTATTGCAGAATTTACATATTCATATAACCGAGAAAATTGTACCTTCTTAGTTTTAGACTTAAAGTCGATTTGCTTGTAAATTGTATTTCAGTTGCGCGAGCACTGTACCGCTTAAGCCGAAAAACAGAAATTTTACTGATTTGAGCGAAAGTCAAATTATATTGTTATTGCATGATTAACAAATTAATATTACCGAAAAAGTTGCATTTTCTTAGGCTTAGACTCAAAGTCGATTTTCTTGTAAATTGTATGTTAATCACTTGAGCACTGTACCGCATAAGCCGAAAAACATAATTCTACTGATTTGCGCGAAAGTAAAATTATATTGCTATTGCAGAATTGACAAATTAATATAACCGAAATAATTGCACTTTCTTAGGTTTACCCTCAAATTCGATTTTCTTGTAAATTGTATGTTAACCACTTGAGCACTGTACCGCATAAGCCGAAAAACATCAATTTTACTGATTTGCGCGAAAGTAAAATTATATTGCTATTGCAGAATTGACAAATTAATATAACCGAAAAAATTGCACTTTCTTAGCTTTAGACTTAAAGCCGATTTTCTTGTAAATTGTATGTCAGTTGCGTGAGCACTGTACCGCATAAGCCGAAAAACATCAATTTTACTGATTTGCGCGAAAGTAAAATTATATTGCTAGTGCAGAATTGACAAATTAATATAACCGAAAAAATTGCATTTTCTTAGATTTAGAATTAAAGCCGATTTTCTTGTAAATTGTATTTCAGTTGCGCGAGCACTGTACCGCTTAAGCCGAAAAACATGAATTTTACTGATTTGAGCGAAAGTCAAATTATATTGTTATTGCATGATTAACAAATTAATATTACCGAAAAAGTTGCATTTTCTTAGGCTTAGACTCAAAGTCGATTTTCTTGTAAATTGTATGTTAATCACTTGAGCACTGTACCGCATAAGCCGAAAAGCATAATTTTACTGATTTGCGCGAAAGTAAAATTATATTGCTATTGCAGAATTGACAAATTAATATAAACGAAATAATTGCACTTTCTTAGGTTTAGACTCAAATTCGATTTTCTTGTAAATTGTATATTAATCACTTGAGCACTGTACCGCATAAGCCGAAAAACATCAATTTTACTGATTTGCGCGAAAGTAAAATTATAATGTTATTGCAGGATTAACAAATTAATATAACCGAAAAAATTGCACCTTCTTAGTTTTAGACTTAAAGCCGATTTTCTTCTAAATTGTATGTCAGTTGCGTGAGCACTGTACCGCTTGAGCCGAAAAACATGAATTTTACTGATTTGCACGATGTAAAATTATAATGTTATTGCAGAATTTACATATTCATATAACCGAAAAAATTGCACTTTCTTAGATTTAGACTTAAAGCCGATTTTCTTCTAAATTGTATGTCAGTTGCGTGAGCACTGTACTGCTTGAGCCGAAAAATATGAATTTTTCTGATTTGAGCGAAAGTCAAATTATATTGTTATTGCAGGATTAACAAATTAATATTACCGAAAAAGTTGCACTTTATTAGGTTTAGACTCAAATTATCACCAATTTTACTGATTTGCGCGAAAGTAAAATTATAATGTTATTGCAGAATTTACATATTCATATATCCGAGAAAATTGTACTTTCTTAGTTTTAGACCTAAAGCCGATTTTCTTGTAAATTGTATGTCAGTTGCGTGAGCACTGTACCGCTTGAGCAGAAAAACATGAATTTTACTGATTTGCACGATGTAAAATTATAATGTTATTGCAGAATTTACATATTCATATAACCGAAAAAATTGCACTTTCTTAGATTTAGACTTAAAGCCGATTTTCTTCTAAATTGTATGTCAGTTGCGTGAGCACTGTACTGCTTGAGCCGAAAAATATGAATTTTTCTGATTTGAGCGAAAGTCAAATTATATTGTTATTGCAGGATTAACAAATTAATATTACCGAAAAAGTTGCACTTTATTAGGTTTAGACTCAAATTATCATCAATTTTACTGATTTGCGCGAAAGTAAAATTATAATGTTATTGCAGGATTAACAAATTAATATAACCGAAAAAATTGCACCTTCTTAGTTTTAGACTTAAAGCCGATTTTCTTCTAAATTGTATGTCAGTTGCGTGAGCACTGTACCGCATAAGCCGAAAAACATCAATTTTACTGATTTGCGCGAAAGTAAAATTATAATGTTATTGCAGGATTAACAAATTAATATAACCGAAAAAATTGCACCTTCTTAGTTTTAGACTTAAAGCCGATTTTCTTCTAAATTGTATGTCAGTTGCGTGAGCACTGTACCGCTTGAGCCGAAAAACATGAATTTTACTGATTTGCACGATGTAAAATTATAATGTTATTGCAGAATTTACATATTCATATAACCGAAAAAATTGCACTTTCTTAGATTTAGACTTAAAGCCGATTTTCTTCTAAATTGTATGTCAGTTGCGTGAGCACTGTACTGCTTGAGCCGAAAAATATGAATTTTTCTGATTTGAGCGAAAGTCAAATTATATTGTTATTGCAGGATTAACAAATTAATATTACCGAAAAAGTTGCACTTTATTAGGTTTAGACTCAAATTATCATCAATTTTACTGATTTGCGCGAAAGTAAAATTATAATGTTATTGCAGGATTAACAAATTAATATAACCGAAAAAATTGCACCTTCTTAGTTTTAGACTTAAAGCCGATTTTCTTCTAAATTGTATGTCAGTTGCGTGAGCACTGTACCGCTTGAGCCGAAAAACATGAATTTTACTGATTTGCACGATGTAAAATTATAATGTTATTGCAGAATTTACATATTCATATAACCGAAAAAATTGCACTTTCTTAGATTTAGACTTAAAGCCGATTTTCTTCTAAATTGTATGTCAGTTGCGTGAGCACTGTACTGCTTGAGCCGAAAAATATGAATTTTTCTGATTTGAGCGAAAGTCAAATTATATTGTTATTGCAGGATTAACAAATTAATATTACCGAAAAAGTTGCACTTTATTAGGTTTAGACTCAAATTATCATCAATTTTACTGATTTGCGCGAAAGTAAAATTATAATGTTATTGCAGGATTAACAAATTAATATAACCGAAAAAATTGCACCTTCTTAGTTTTAGACTTAAAGCCGATTTTTTTCTAAATTGTATGTCAGTTGCGTGAGCACTGTACCGCATAAGCCGAAAAACATCAATTTTACTGATTTGCGCGAAAGTAAAATTATAATGTTATTGCAGGATTAACAAATTAATATAACCGAAAAAATTGCACCTTCTTAGTTTTAGACTTAAAGCCGATTTTCTTCTAAATTGTATGTCAGTTGCGTGAGCACTGTACCGCATAAGCCGAAAAACATGAATTTTACTGATTTGCGCGAAAGTAAAATTATAATGTTATTGCAGAATTTACATATTCATATAACCGAAAAAATTGCACTTTCTTAGATTTAGACTTAAAGCCGATTTTCTTGTAAATTTTATGTCAGTTGCGTGAGCACTGTACCGCATAAGCCGAAAAACATGAATTTTACTGATTTGCGCGAAAGTAAAATTATAATGTTATTGCAGAATTTACAAATTAATATAACCGAAAAAATTGCACCTTCTTAGTTTTAGACTTAAAGCCGATTTTCTTATAAATTGTATGTCAGTTGCATGAGCCCTGTACCGCATAAGCCGAAAAACATCAATTTTACGGATTTGCGCGAAAGTAAAATTATATTGTTATTGCAGAATTGACAAATTAATATAACCGAAAAAATTGCACTTTCTTAGATTTAGACTTAAAGCCGATTTTCTTGTAAATTGTATTTCAGTTGCGTGAGCACTGTACCGCTTGAGCCGAAAAACATGAATTTTACTGATTTGAGCGAAAGTCAAATTATATTGTTATTGCAGGATTAAACAATTAATATTACCGAAAAAGTTGCACTTTATTAGGTTTAGACTCAAATTATCATCAATTTTACTGATTTGCGCGAAAGTAAAATTATAATGTTATTGCAGAATTTACATATTCATATAACCGAAAAAATTGCACTTTCTTAGATTTAGACTTAAAGCCGATTTTCTTCTAAATTGTATGTCAGTTGCGTGAGCACTGTACCGCATAAGCCGAAAAACATCAATTTTACTGATTTGCGCGAAAGTAAAATTATATTGCTATTGCAGAATTGACAAATTAATATAACCGAAAAAATTGCACTTTCTTAGCTTTAGACTTAAAGTCGATTTTCTTGTAAATTGTATTTCAGTTGCGCGAGCACTGTACCGCTTAAGCCGAAAAACATGAATTTTACTGATTTGAGGGAAAGTCAAATTATATTGTTATTGCATGATTAACAAATTAATATAACCGAAAAAGTTGCATTTTCTTAGGCTTAGACTCAAAGTCGATTTTCTTGTAAATTGTATGTTAATCACTTGAGCACTGTACCGCATAAGCCGAAAAACATAATTTTACTGATTTGCGCGAAAGTAAAATTATATTGCTATTGCAGAATTGACAAATTAATATAACCGAAATAATTGCACTTTCTTAGGTTTAGACTCAAATTCGATTTTCTTGTAAATTGTATATTATTCACTTGAGCACTGTACCGCATAAGCCGAAAAACATCAATTTTACTGATTTGGCGAAAGTAAAATTATAATGTTATTGCAGGATTAACAAATTAATATAACCGAAAAAATTGCACCTTCTTAGTTTTAGACTTAAAGCCGATTTTCTTATAAATTGTATGTCAGTTGCATGAGCCCTGTACCGCATAAGCCGAAAAACATCAATTTTACGGATTTGCGCGAAAGTAAAATTATATTGTTATTGCAGAATTGACAAATTAATATAACCGAAAAAATTGCACTTTCTTAGTTTTAGACTTAAAGCCGATTTTCTTGTAAAATGTATGTCAGTTGCGTGAGCACTGTACCGCATAAGCCGAAAAACATCAATTTTACTGATTTGCGCGAAAGTAAAATTATATTGCTATTGCAGAATTGACAAATTAATATAACCGAAAAAATTGCACTTTCTTAGCTTTAGACTTAAAGCCGATTTTCTTGTAAATTGTATGTCAGTTGCGTGAGCACTGTACCGCATAAGCCGAAAAACATCAATTTTACTGATTTGCGCGAAAGTAAAATTATATTGCTATTGCAGAATTGACAAATTAATATAACCGAAAAAATTGCATTTTCTTAGATTTAGAATTAAAGCCGATTTTCTTGTAAATTGTATTTCAGTTGCGCGAGCACTGTACCGCTTAAGCCGAAAAACATGAATTTTACTGATTTGAGCGAAAGTCAAATTATATTGTTATTGCATGATTAACAAATTAATATTACCGAAAAAGTTGCATTTTCTTAGGCTTAGACTCAAAGTCGATTTTCTTGTAAATTGTATGTTAATCACTTGAGCACTGTACCGCATTATACATATATAAGTAAAATTATATTGCTATTGCAGAATTGACAAATTAATATAAACGAAATAATTGCACTTTCTTAGGTTTAGACTCAAATTCGATTTTCTTGTAAATTGTATATTAATCACTTGAGCACTGTACTGCATAAGCCGAAAAACATCAATTTTACTGATTTGCGCGAAAGTAAAATTATAATGTTATTGCAGGATTAACAAATTAATATAACCGAAAAAATTGCACCTTCTTAGTTTTAGACTTAAAGCCGATTTTCTTCTAAATTGTATGTCAGTTGCGTGAGCACTGTACCGCTTGAGCCGAAAAACATGAATTTTACTGATTTGCACGATGTAAAATTATAATGTTATTGCAGAATTTACATATTCATATAACCGAAAAAATTGCACTTTCTTAGATTTAGACTTAAAGCCGATTTTCTTCTAAATTGTATGTCAGTTGCGTGAGCACTGTACCGCTTGAGCCGAAAAATATGAATTTTTCTGATTTGAGCGAAAGTCAAATTATATTGTTATTGCAGGATTAACAAATTAATATTACCGAAAAAGTTGCACTTTATTAGGTTTAGACTCAAATTATCATCAATTTTACTGATTTGCGCGAAAGTAAAATTATAATGTTATTGCAGAATTTACATATTCATATATCCGAGAAAATTGTACTTTCTTAGTTTTAGACTTAAAGCCGATTTTCTTGTAAATTGTATGTCAGTTGCGTGAGCACTGTACCGCATAAGCCGAAAAACATGAATTTTACTGATTTGCGCGAAAGTAAAATTATAATGTTATTGCAGAATTTAAATATTCATATAACCGAAAAAATTGCACTTTCTTAGATTTAGACTTAAAGCCGATTTTCTTGTAAATTTTATGTCAGTTGCGTGAGCACTGTACCGCATAAGCCGAAAAACATGAATTTTACTGATTTGCGCGAAAGTAAAATTATAATGTTATTGCAGAATTTACAAATTAATATTACCGAAAAAGTTGCACTTTATTAGGTTTAGACTCAAATTATCATCAATTTTACTGATTTGCGCGAAAGTAAAATTATAATGTTATTGCAGAATTTACATATTCATATAACCGAGAAAATTGTACTTTCTTAGTTTTAGACTTAAAGCCGATTTTCTTGTAAATTTTATGTCAGTTGCGTGGGCACTGTACCGCATAAGCCGAAAAACATGAATTTTACTGATTTGCGCGAAAGTAAAATTATAATGTTATTGCAGAATTTACATATTCATATAACCGAGAAAATTTTACCTTCTTAGTTTTAGACTTAAAGCCGATCTTCTTGTTAATTGTATGTCAGTTGCGTGAGCACTGTGCCGTATAAGCCGAAAAACATGAATTTTACTGATTTGAGCGAAAGTCAAATTATATTGTTATTGCAGGATTAACAAATTAATATTACCGAAAAAGTTGCACTTTATTAGGTTTAGACTCAAATTATCATCAATTTTACTGATTTGCGCGAAAGTAAAATTATAATGTTATTGCAGAATTTACATATTCATATAACCGAGAAAATTGCACTTTCTTAGTTTTAGACTTAAAGCCTATTTTCTTGTAAATTGTATGTCAGTTGCGTGAGCACTGTACCGCATAAGCCGAAAAACATGAATTTTACTGATTTGCGCGAAAGTAAAATTATAATGTTATTGCAGAATTTACATATTCATATAACCGAGAAAATTGTACCTTCTTAGTTTTAGACTTAAAGTCGATTTGCTTGTAAATTGTATTTCAGTTGCGCGAGCACTGTACCGCTTAAGCCGAAAAACAGAAATTTTACTGATTTGAGCGAAAGTCAAATTATATTGTTATTGCATGATTAACAAATTAATATTACCAAAAAAGTTGCATTTGCTTAGGCTTAGACTCAAAGTCGATTTTCTTGTAAATTGTATGTTAACCACTTGAGCACTGTACCGCATAAGCCGAAAAACATCAATTTTACTGATTTGCGCGAAAGTAAAATTATATTGCTATTGCAGAATTGACAAATTAATATAACCGAAAAAATTGCACTTTCTTAGCTTTAGACTTAAAGAAGATTTTCTTGTAAATTGTATGTCAGTTGCGTGAGCACTGTACCGCATAAGCCGAAAAACATGAACTTTACTGATTTGCGCGAAAGTAAAATTATAATGTTATTGCAGAATTTACATATTCATATAACCGAAAAAATTGCACTTTCTTAGATTTAGACTTAAAGCCGATTTTCTTGTAAATTTTATGTCAGTTGCGTGAGCACTGTACCGCATAAGCCGAAAAACATGAATTTGACTGATTTGCGCGAAAGTAAAATTATAATGTTATTGCAGAATTTACAAATTAATATAACCGAAAAAATTGCACTTTCTTAGTTTTAGACTTAAAGCCGATTTTCTTCTAAATTGTATGTCAGTTGCGTGAGCACTGTACCGCATAAGCCGAAAAACATCAATTTTACTGATTTGCGCGAAAGTAAAATTATATTGCTATTGCAGAATTGACAAATTAATATAACCGAAAAAATTGCACTTTCTTAGCTTTAGACTTAAAGTCGATTTTCTTGTAAATTGTATTTCAGTTGCGCGAGCACTGTACCGCTTAAGCCGAAAAACATGAATTTTACTGATTTGAGGGAAAGTCAAATTATATTGTTATTGCATGATTAACAAATTAATATAACCGAAAAAGTTGCATTTTCTTAGGCTTAGACTCAAAGTCGATTTTCTTGTAAATTGTATGTTAATCACTTGAGCACTGTACCGCATAGGCCGAAAAACATAATTTTACTGATTTGCGCGAAAGTAAAATTATATTGCTATTGCAGAATTGACAAATAAATATAACCGAAATAATTGCACTTTCTTAGGTTTAGACTCAAATTCGATTTTCTTGTAAATTGTATATTATTCACTTGAGCACTGTACCGCATAAGCCGAAAAACATGAATTTTATTGATTTGCGCGAAAGTAAAATTATAATGTTATTGCAGAATTGACAAATTAATATAACCGAAAAAATTGCACTTTCTTAGTTTTAGACTTAAAGCCGATTTTCTTCTAAATTGTATGTCAGTTGCGTGAGCACTGTACCGCATAAGCCGAAAAACATGAATTTTACTGATTTGCGCGAAAGTAAAATTATAATGTTATTGCAGAATTTACATATTCATATAACCGAAAAAATTGCACTTTCTTAGATTTAGACTTAAAGCCGATTTTCTTGTAAATTTTATGTCAGTTGCGTGAGCACTGTACCGCATAAGCCGAAAAACATGAATTTTACTGATTTGCGCGAAAGTAAAATTATATTGCTATTGCAGAATTGACAAATTAATATAACCGAAAAAATTGCACTTTCTTAGATTTAGACTTAAAGCCGATTTTCTTGTAAATTGTATTTCAGTTGCGCGAGCACTGTACCGCTTAAGCCGAAAAACATGAATTTTATTGATTTGCGCGAAAGTAAAATTATAATGTTATTGCAGAATTGACAAATTAATATAACCGAAAAAATTGCACTTTCTTAGATTTAGACTTAAAGCCGATTTTCTTGTAAATTGTATTTCAGTTGCGCGAGCACTGTACCGCTTAAGCCGAAAAACATGAATTTTATTGATTTACGCGAAAGTAAAATTATAATGTTATTGCAGAATTGACAAATTAATATAACCGAAAAAATTGCACTTTCTTAGTTTTAGACTTAAAGCCGATTTTCTTCTAAATTGTATGTCAGTTGCGTGAGCACTGTACCGCATAAGCCGAAAAACATCAATTTTACTGATTTGCGCGAAAGTAAAATTATAATGTTATTGCAGAATTTACATATTCATATAACCGAAAAAATTGCACTTTCTTAGATTTAGACTTAAAGCCGATTTTCTTGTAAATTTTATGTCAGTTGCGTGAGCACTGTACCGCATAAGCCGAAAAACATGAATTTTACTGATTTGCGCGAAAGTAAAATTATATTGCTATTGCAGAATTGACAAATTAATATAACCGAAAAAATTGCACTTTCTTAGATTTAGACTTAAAGCCGATTTTCTTGTAAATTGTATTTCAGTTGCGCGAGCACTGTACCGCTTAAGCCGAAAAACATGAATTTTACTGATTTGAGCGAAAGTCAAATTATATTGTTATTGCATGATTAACAAATTAATATTACCGAAAAAGTTGCATTTTCTTAGGCTTAGACTCAAAGTCGATTTTCTTGTAAATTGTATGTTAATCACTTGAGCACTGTACCGCATAAGCCGAAAAACATAATTCTACTGATTTACGCGAAAGTAAAATTATATTGCTATTGCAGAATTGACAAATTAATATAACCGAAAAAATTGCACTTTCTTAGATTTAGACTTAAAGCCGATTTTCTTCTAAATTGTATGTCAGTTGCGTGAGCACTGTACCGCATAAGCCGAAAAACATAATTTTACTGATTTGCGCGAAAGGAAAATTATAATGTTATTGCAGAATTGACAAATTAATATAACCGAAAAAATTGCACTTTCTTAGCTTTAGACTTAAAGTCGATTTTCTTGTAAATTGTATTTCAGTTGCGCGAGCACTGTACCGCTTAAGCCGAAAAACAGAAATTTTACTGATTTGAGCGAAAGTCAAATTATATTGCTATTGCATGATTAACAAATTAATATTACCGAAAAAGTTGCATTTTCTTAGGCTTAGACTCAAAGTCGATTTTCTTGTAAATTGTATGTTAATCACTTGAGCACTGTACCGCATAAGCCGAAAAACATAATTCTACTGATTTACGCGAAAGTAAAATTATATTGCTATTGCAGAATTGACAAATTAATATAACCGAAAAAATTGCACTTTCTTAGATTTAGACTTAAAGCCGATTTTCTTCTAAATTGTATTTCAGTTGCGCGAGCACTGTACCGCTTAAGCCGAAAAACATGAATTTTACTGATTTGAGCGAAAGTCAAATTATATTGTTATTGCATGATTAACAAATTAATATTACCGAAAAAGTTGCATTTTCTTAGGCTTAGACTCAAAGTCGATTTTCTTGTAAATTGTATGTTAATCACTTGAGCACTGTACCGCATAAGCCGAAAAACATAATTCTACTGATTTGCGCGAAAGTAAAATTATATTGCTATTGCAGAATTGACAAATTAATATAACCGAAAAAATTGCACTTTCTTAGATTTAGACTTAAAGCCGATTTTCTTCTAAATTGTATGTCAGTTGCGTGAGCACTGTACCGCATAAGCCGAAAAACATAATTTTACTGATTTGCGCGAAAGGAAAATTATAATGTTATTGCAGAATTGACAAATTAATATAACCGAAAAAATTGCACTTTCTTAGCTTTAGACTTAAAGTCGATTTTCTTGTAAATTGTATTTCAGTTGCGCGAGCACTGTACCGCTTAAGCCGAAAAACAGAAATTTTACTGATTTGAGCGAAAGTCAAATTATATTGTTATTGCATGATTAACAAATTAATATTACCGAAAAAGTTGCATTTTCTTAGGCTTAGACTCAAAGTCGATTTTCTTGTAAATTGTATGTTAATCACTTGAGCACTGTACCGCATAAGCCGAAAAACATAATTCTACTGATTTACGCGAAAGTAAAATTATATTGCTATTGCAGAATTGACAAATTAATATAACCGAAATAATTGCACTTTCTTAGGTTTAGACTCAAATTCGATTTTCTTGTAAATTGTATGTTAACCACTTGAGCACTGCACCGCATAAGCCGAAAAACATCAATTTTACTGATTTGAGCGAAAGTCAAATTATATTGTTATTGCATGATTAACAAATTAATATAACCGAAAAAGTTGCATTTTCTTAGGCTTAGACTCAAAGTCGATTTTCTTGTAAATTGTATGTTAATCACTTGAGCACTGTACCGCATTAGCCGAAAAACATAATTTTACTGATTTGCGCGAAAGTAAAATTATATTGCTATTGCAGAATTGACAAATTAATATAACCGAAAAAATTGCACTTTCTTAGCTTTAGACTTAAAGCCGATTTTCTTGTAAATTGTATGTCAGTTGCGTGAGCACTGTACCGCATAAGCCGAAAAACATCAATTTTACTGATTTGCGCGAAAGTAAAATTATATTGCTATTGCAGAATTGACAAATTAATATAACCGAAAAAATTGCATTTTCTTAGATTTAGAATTAAAGCCGATTTTCTTGTAAATTGTATTTCAGTTGCGCGAGCACTGTACCGCTTAAGCCGAAAAACATGAATTTTACTGATTTGAGCGAAAGTCAAATTATATTGTTATTGCATGATTAACAAATTAATATTACCGAAAAAGGTGCATTTTCTTAGGCTTAGACTCAAAGTCGATTTTCTTGTAAATTGTATGTTAATCACTTGAGCACTGTACCGCATAAGCCGAAAAGCATAATTTTACTGATTTGCGCGAAAGTAAAATTATATTGCTATTGCAGAATTGACAAATTAATATAAACGAAATAATTGCACTTTCTTAGGTTTAGACTCAAATTCGATTTTCTTGTAAATTGTATATTAATCACTTGAGCACTGTACCGCATAAGCCGAAAAACATCAATTTTACTGATTTGCGCGAAAGTAAAATTATAATGTTATTGCAGGATTAACAAATTAAAATAACCGAAAAAATTGCACCTTCTTAGTTTTAGACTTAAAGCCGATTTTCTTGTAAATTGTATGTCAGTTGCATGAGCACTGTACCGCATAAGCCGAAAAATATCAATTTTACGGATTTGCGCGAAAGTAAAATTATATTGCTCTTGCAGAATTGACAAATTATTATAACCGAAAAAATTGCACTTTCTTAGTTTTAGACTTAAAGCCGATTTTCTTGTAAATTGTATGTCAGTTGCGTGAGCACTGTACCGCATAAGCCGAAAAACATCAATTTTACTGATTTGCGCGAAAGTAAAATTATATTGCTATTGCAGAATTGACAAATTAATATAACCGAAAAAATTGCACTTTCTTAGATTTAGACTTAAAGCCGATTTTCTTGTAAAATTGTATTTCAGTTGCGTGAGCACTGTACCGCTTGTGCCGAAAAACATTAATTTTACTGATTTGCGCGAAAGTAAAATTATATTGTTATTGCAGGATTAACAAATTAATATTACAGAAAAAGTTGCACTTTCTTAGGTTTAGACTCAAATGATCATCAATTTTACTGATTTGCGCGAAAGTAAAATTATATTGCTCTTGCAGAATTGACAAATTAATATAACCGAAAAAATTGCACTTTCTTAGATTTAGACTTAAAGCCAATTTTCTTGTAAAATTGTATTTCAGTTGCGTGAGCACTGTACCGCATAAGCCGAAAAACATCAATTTTACTGATTTGCGCGAAAGTAAAATTATAATGTTATTGCAGGATTAACAAATTAAAATAACCGAAAAAATTGCACCTTCTTAGTTTTAGACTTAAAGCCGATTTTCTTGTAAATTGTATGTCAGTTACATGAGCACTGTACCGCATAAGCCGAAAAATATCAATTTTACGGATTTGCGCGAAAGTAAAATTATATTGCTCTTGCAGAATTGACAAATTAATATAACCGAAAAAATTGCACTTTCTTAGTTTTAGACTTAAAGCCGATTTTCTTGTAAATTGTATTTCAGTTGCGCGAGCACTGTACCGCTTAAGCCGAAAAACATGAATTTTACTGATTTGCGCGAAAGTAAAATTATATTGCTATTGCAGAATTGACAAATTAATATAACCGAAAAAATTGCACTTTCTTAGATTTAGACTTAAAGCCGATTTTCTTCTAAATTGTATGTCAGTTGCGTGAGCACTGTACCGCTTGAGCCGAAAAACATGAATTTTACTGATTTGCACGAAAGTAAAATTATAATGTTATTGCAGAATTTACATATTCATATAACCGAAAAAATTGCACTTTCTTAGATTTAGACTTAAAGCCGATTTTCTTCTAAATTGTATGTCAGTTGCGTGAGCACTGTACTGCTTGAGCCGAAAAATATGAATTTTTCTGATTTGAGCGAAAGTCAAATTATATTGTTATTGCAGGATTAACAAATTAATATTACCGAAAAAGTTGCACTTTATTAGGTTTAGACTCAAATTATCATCAATTTTACTGATTTGCGCGAAAGTAAAATTATAATGTTATTGCAGAATTTACATATTCATATATCCGAGAAAATTGTACTTTCTTAGTTTTAGACTTAAAGCCGATTTTCTTCTAAATTGTATGTCAGTTGCGTGAGCACTGTACCGCATAAGCCGAAAAACATGAATTTTACTGATTTGCGCGAAAGTAAAATTATATTGCTATTGCAGAATTGACAAATTAATATAACCGAAATAATTGCACTTTCTTAGATTTAGACTTAAAGCCGATTTTCTTGTAAATTGTATTTCAGTTGCGCGAGCACTGTACCGCTTAAGCCGAAAAACATGAATTTTACTGATTTGCGCGAAAGTAAAATTATAATGTTATTGCAGAATTTACATATTCATATAACCGAAAAAATTGCACTTTCTTAGATTTAGACTTAAAGCCGATTTTCTTGTAAATTTTATATCAGTTGCGGGAGCACTGTACCGCATAAGCCGAAAAACATGAATTTTACTGATTTGCGCGAAAGTAAAATTATATTGCTATTGCAGAATTGACAAATTAATATAACCGAAAAAATTGCACTTTCTTAGATTTAGACTTAAAGCCGATTTTCTTGTAAATTGTATTTCAGTTGCGCGAGCACTGTACCGCTTAAGCCGAAAAACATGAATTTTATTGATTTGCGCGAAAGTAAAATTATAATGTTATTGCAGAATTGACAAATTAATATAACCGAAAAAATTGCACTTTCTTAGGTTTAGACTCAAATTCGATTTTCTTGTAAATTGTATATTAATCACTTGAGCACTGTACCGCATAAGCCGAAAAACATCAATTTTACTGATTTGCGCGAAAGTAAAATTATAATGTTATTGCAGGATTAACAAATTAATATAACCGAAAAAATTGCACCTTCTTAGTTTTAGACTTAAAGCCGATTTTCTTGTAAATTGTATGTCAGTTGCATGAGCACTGTACCGCATAAGCCGAAAAACATGAATTTTACTGATTTGCGCGAAAGTAAAATTATAATGTTATTGCAGAATTTACATATTCATATAACCGAAGAAATTGCACTTTCTTAGATTTAGACTTAAAGCCGATTTTCTTGTAAATTTTATGTCAGTTGCGTGAGCACTGTACCGCATAAGCCGAAAAACATGAATTTTACTGATTTGCGCGAAAGTAAAATTATATTGCTATTGCATGATTAACAAATTAATATTACCGAAAAAGTTGCATTTTCTTAGGCTTAGACTCAAATTCGATTTTCTTGTAAATTGTATATTAATCACTTGAGCACTGTACCGCATAAGCCGAAAAACATCAATTTTACTGATTTGCGCGAAAGTAAAATTATAATGTTATTGCAGGATTAACAAATTAATATAACCGAAAAAATTGCACCTTCTTAGTTTTAGACTTAAAGCCGATTTTCTTGTAAATTGTATGTCAGTTGCATGAGCACTGTACCGCATAAGCCGAAAAACATGAATTTTACTGATTTGCGCGAAAGTAAAATTATAATGTTATTGCAGAATTTACATATTCATATAACCGAAAAAATTGCACTTTCTTAGATTTAGACTTAAAGCCGATTTTCTTGTAAAATTGTATTTCAGTTGCGTGAGCACTGTACCGCATAAGCCGAAAAACATCAATTTTACTGATTTGCGCGAAAGTAAAATTATAATGTTATTGCAGGATTAACAAATTAGAATAACCGAAAAAATTGCACCTTCTTAGTTTTAGACTTAAAGCCGATTTTCTTGTAAATTGTATGTCAGTTGCATGAGCACTGTACCGCATAAGCCGAAAAATATCAATTTTACGGATTTGCGCGAAAGTAAAATTATATTGCTCTTGCAGAATTGACAAATTATTATAACCGAAAAAGTTGCATTTTCTTAGGCTTAGACTCAAAGTCGATTTTCTTGTAAATTGTATGTTAATCACTTGAGCACTGTACCGCATAAGCCGAAAAACATAATTTTACTGATTTGAGCGAAAGTCAAATTATATTGTTATTGCATGATTAACAAATTAATATTACCGAAAAAGTTGCATTTTCTTAGGCTTAGACTCAAAGTCGATTTTCTTGTAAATTGTATGTTAATCACTTGAGCACTGTACCGCATAAGCCGAAAAACATAATTCTACTGATTTGCGCGAAAGTAAAATTATAATGTTATTGCAGGATTAACAAATTAAAATAACCGAAAAAATTGCACCTTCTTAGTTTTAGACTTAAAGCCGATTTTCTTGTAAATTGTATGTCAGTTGCATGAGCACTGTACCGCATAAGCCGAAAAATATCAATTTTACGGATTTGCGCGAAAGTAAAATTATATTGCTCTTGCAGAATTGACAAATTATTATAACCGAAAAAATTGCACTTTCTTAGTTTTAGACTTAAAGCCGATTTTCTTGTAAATTGTATGTCAGTTGCGTGAGCACTGTACCGCATAAGCCGAAAAACATCAATTTTACTGATTTGCGCGAAAGTAAAATTATATTGCTATTGCAGAATTGACAAATTAATATAACCGAAAAAATTGCACTTTCTTAGATTTAGACTTAAAGCCGATTTTCTTGTAAAATTGTATTTCAGTTGCGTGAGCACTGTACCGCTTGTGCCGAAAAACATTAATTTTACTGATTTGCGCGAAAGTAAAATTATATTGTTATTGCAGGATTAACAAATTAATATTACAGAAAAAGTTGCACTTTCTTAGGTTTAGACTCAAATGATCATCAATTTTACTGATTTGCGCGAAAGTAAAATTATATTGCTCTTGCAGAATTGACAAATTAATATAACCGAAAAAATTGCACTTTCTTAGATTTAGACTTAAAGCCGATTTTCTTGTAAAATTGTATTTCAGTTGCGTGAGCACTGTACCGCATAAGCCGAAAAACATCAATTTTACTGATTTGCGCGAAAGTAAAATTATAATGTTATTGCAGGATTAACAAATTAAAATAACCGAAAAAATTGCACCTTCTTAGTTTTAGACTTAAAGCCGATTTTCTTGTAAATTGTATGTCAGTTGCATGAGCACTGTACCGCATAAGCCGAAAAATATCAATTTTACGGATTTGCGCGAAAGTAAAATTATATTGCTCTTGCAGAATTGACAAATTATTATAACCGAAAAAATTGCACTTTCTTAGTTTTAGACTTAAAGCCGATTTTCTTGTAAATTGTATGTCAGTTGCGTGAGCACTGTACCGCATAAGCCGAAAAACATCAATTTTACTGATTTGCGCGAAAGTAAAATTATATTGCTATTGCAGAATTGACAAATTAATATAACCGAAAAAATTGCACTTTCTTAGATTTAGACTTAAAGCCGATTTTCTTGTAAAATTGTATTTCAGTTGCGTGAGCACTGTACCGCTTGTGCCGAAAAACATTAATTTTACTGATTTGCGCGAAAGTAAAATTATATTGTTATTGCAGGATTAACAAATTAATATTACAGAAAAAGTTGCACTTTCTTAGGTTTAGACTCAAATGATCATCAATTTTACTGATTTGCGCGAAAGTAAAATTATATTGCTCTTGCAGAATTGACAAATTAATATAACCGAAAAAATTGCACTTTCTTAGATTTAGACTTAAAGCCGATTTTCTTGTAAAATTGTATTTCAGTTGCGTGAGCACTGTACCGCATAAGCCGAAAAACATCAATTTTACTGATTTGCGCGAAAGTAAAATTATAATGTTATTGCAGGATTAACAAATTAAAATAACCGAAAAAATTGCACCTTCTTAGTTTTAGACTTAAAGCCGATTTTCTTGTAAATTGTATGTCAGTTGCATGAGCACTGTACCGCATAAGCCGAAAAATATCAATTTTACGGATTTGCGCGAAAGTAAAATTATATTGCTCTTGCAGAATTGACAAATTAATATAACCGAAAAAATTGCACTTTCTTAGTTTTAGACTTAAAGCCGATTTTCTTGTAAATTGTATTTCAGTTGCGCGAGCACTGTACCGCTTAAGCCGAAAAACATGAATTTTACTGATTTGCGCGAAAGTAAAATTATATTGCTATTGCAGAATTGACAAATTAATATAACCGAAAAAATTGCACTTTCTTAGATTTAGACTTAAAGCCGATTTTCTTCTAAATTGTATGTCAGTTGCGTGAGCACTGTACCGCTTGAGCCGAAAAACATGAATTTTACTGATTTGCACGAAAGTAAAATTATAATGTTATTGCAGAATTTACATATTCATATAACCGAAAAAATTGCACTTTCTTAGATTTAGACTTAAAGCCGATTTTCTTCTAAATTGTATGTCAGTTGCGTGAGCACTGTACTGCTTGAGCCGAAAAATATGAATTTTTCTGATTTGAGCGAAAGTCAAATTATATTGTTATTGCAGGATTAACAAATTAATATTACCGAAAAAGTTGCACTTTATTAGGTTTAGACTCAAATTATCATCAATTTTACTGATTTGCGCGAAAGTAAAATTATAATGTTATTGCAGAATTTACATATTCATATATCCGAGAAAATTGTACTTTCTTAGTTTTAGACTTAAAGCCGATTTTCTTCTAAATTGTATGTCAGTTGCGTGAGCACTGTACCGCATAAGCCGAAAAACATGAATTTTACTGATTTGCGCGAAAGTAAAATTATATTGCTATTGCAGAATTGACAAATTAATATAACCGAAATAATTGCACTTTCTTAGATTTAGACTTAAAGCCGATTTTCTTGTAAATTGTATTTCAGTTGCGCGAGCACTGTACCGCTTAAGCCGAAAAACATGAATTTTACTGATTTGCGCGAAAGTAAAATTATAATGTTATTGCAGAATTTACATATTCATATAACCGAAAAAATTGCACTTTCTTAGATTTAGACTTAAAGCCGATTTTCTTGTAAATTTTATGTCAGTTGCGGGAGCACTGTACCGCATAAGCCGAAAAACATGAATTTTACTGATTTGCGCGAAAGTAAAATTATATTGCTATTGCAGAATTGACAAATTAATATAACCGAAAAAATTGCACTTTCTTAGATTTAGACTTAAAGCCGATTTTCTTGTAAATTGTATTTCAGTTGCGCGAGCACTGTACCGCTTAAGCCGAAAAACATGAATTTTATTGATTTGCGCGAAAGTAAAATTATAATGTTATTGCAGAATTGACAAATTAATATAACCGAAAAAATTGCACTTTCTTAGGTTTAGACTCAAATTCGATTTTCTTGTAAATTGTATATTAATCACTTGAGCACTGTACCGCATAAGCCGAAAAACATCAATTTTACTGATTTGCGCGAAAGTAAAATTATAATGTTATTGCAGGATTAACAAATTAATATAACCGAAAAAATTGCACCTTCTTAGTTTTAGACTTAAAGCCGATTTTCTTGTAAATTGTATGTCAGTTGCATGAGCACTGTACCGCATAAGCCGAAAAACATGAATTTTACTGATTTGCGCGAAAGTAAAATTATAATGTTATTGCAGAATTTACATATTCATATAACCGAAAAAATTGCACTTTCTTAGATTTAGACTTAAAGCCGATTTTCTTGTAAATTTTATGTCAGTTGCGTGAGCACTGTACCGCATAAGCCGAAAAACATGAATTTTACTGATTTGCGCGAAAGTAAAATTATATTGCTATTGCAGAATTGACAAATTAATATAACCGAAAAAATTGCACTTTCTTAGATTTAGACTTAAAGCCGATTTTCTTGTAAAATTGTATTTCAGTTGCGTGAGCACTGTACCGCATAAGCCGAAAAACATCAATTTTAATGATTTGCGCGAAAGTAAAATTATAATGTTATTGCAGGATTAACAAATTAAAATAACCGAAAAAATTGCACCTTCTTAGTTTTAGACTTAAAGCCGATTTTCTTATAAATTGTATGTCAGTTGCATGAGCCCTGTACCGCATAAGCCGAAAAACATCAATTTTACGGATTTGCCCGAAAGTAAAATTATATTGCTATTGCAGAATTGACAAATTAATATAACCGAAAAAATTGCACTTTCTTAGTTTTAGACTTAAAGCCGATTTTCTTGTAAATTGTATTTCAGTTGCGCGAGCACTGTACCGCTTAAGCCGAAAAACATGAATTTTACTGATTTGCGCGAAAGTAAAATTATATTGCTATTGCAGAATTGACAAATTAATATAACCGAAAAAATTGCACTTTCTTAGATTTAGACTTAAAGCCGATTTTCTTCTAAATTGTATGTTAGTTGCGTGAGCACTGTACCGCTTGAGCCGAAAAACATGAATTTTACTGATTTGCACGAAAGTAAAATTATAATGTTATTGCAGAATTTACATATTCATATAACCGAAAAAATTGCACTTTCTTAGATTCAGACTTAAAGCCGATTTTCTTCTAAATTGTATGTCAGTTGCGTGAGCACTGTACTGCTTGAGCCGAAAAATATGAATTTTTCTGATTTGAGCGAAAGTCAAATTATATTGTTATTGCAGGCTTAACAAATTAATATTACCGAAAAAGTTGCACTTTATTAGGTTTAGACTCAAATTATCATCAATTTTACTGATTTGCGCGAAAGTAAAATTATAATGTTATTGCAGAATTTACATATTCATATATCCGAGAAAATTGTACTTTCTTAGTTTTAGACTTAAAGCCGATTTTCTTGTAAATTGTATGTCAGTTGCGTGAGCACTGTACCGCATAAGCCAAAAAACATGAATTTTACTGATTTGCGCGAAAGTAAAATTATATTGCTATTGCAGAATTGACAAATTAATATAACCGAAAAAATTGCACTTTCTTAGATTTAGACTTAAAGCCGATTTTCTTGTAAATTGTATTTCAGTTGCGCGAGCACTGTACCGCTTAAGCCGAAAAACATGAATTTTACTGATTTGCGCGAAAGTAAAATTATAATGTTATTGCAGAATTTACATATTCATATAACCGAAAAAATTGCACTTTCTTAGATTTAGACTTAAAGCCGATTTTCTTGTAAATTGTATGTCAGTTGCGTGAGCACTGTACCGCATAAGCCGAAAAACATCAATTTTACTGATTTGCGCGAAAGTAAAATTATATTGCTATTGCAGAATTGACAAATTAATATAACCGAAAAAATTGCACTTTCTTAGATTTAGACTTAAAGCCGATTTTCTTGTAAATTGTATTTCAGTTGCGCGAGCACTGTACCGCTTAAGCCGAAAAACATGAATTTTATTGATTTGCGCGAAAGTAAAATTATAATGTTATTGCAGAATTGACAAATTAATATAACCGAAAAAATTGCACTTTCTTAGGTTTAGACTCAAATTCGATTTTCTTGTAAATTGTATTTCAGTTGCGCGACCACTGTACCGCTTAAGCCGAAAACCATGAATTTTATTGATTTGCGCGAAAGTAAAATTATAATGTTATTGCAGAATTGACAAATTAATGTAACCGAAAAAATATTTCTTAGTTTTAGACTTAAAGCCGATTTTCTTCTAAATTGTATGTCAGTTGCGTGAGCACTGTACCGCATAAGCCGAAAAGATCTTAGATTTAGACTTAAAGCCGATTTTCTTGTAAATTGTATTTCAGTTGCGCGAGCACTGTACCGCTTAAGCCGAAAAACATGAATTTTACTGATTTGCGCGAAAGTAAAATTATATTAATCACTTGAGCACTGTACCGCATAAGCCGAAAAACATCAATTTTACTGATTTGCGCGAAAGTAAAATTATAATGTTATTGCAGGATTAACAAATTAATATAACCGAAAAAATTGCACCTTCTTAGTTTTAGACTTAAAGCCGATTTTCTTGTAAATTGTATGTCAGTTGCATGAGCACTGTACCGCATAAGCCGAAAAACATGAATTTTACTGATTTGCGCGAAAGTAAAATTATAATGTTATTGCAGAATTTACATATTCATATAACCGAAAAAATTGCACTTTCTTAGATTTAGACTTAAAGCCGATTTTCTTGTAAATTGTATGTCAGTTGCGTGAGCACTGTACCGCATAAGCCGAAAAACATCAATTTTACTGATTTGCGCGAAAGTAAAATTATATTGCTATTGCAGAATTGACAAATTAATATAACCGAAAAAATTGCACTTTCTTAGATTTAGACTTAAAGCCGATTTTCTTGTAAATTGTATTTCAGTTGCGCGAGCACTGTACCGCTTAAGCCGAAAAACATAATTTTATTGATTTGCGCGAAAGTAAAATTACAATGTTATTGCAGAATTGACAAATTAATATAACCGAAAAAATTGCACTTTCTCAGATTTAGACTTAAAGCCGATTTTCTTGTAAATTGTATTTCAGTTGCGCGACCACTGTACCGCTTAAGCCGAAAAACATGAATTTTATTGATTTGCGCGAAAGTAAAATTATAATGTTATTGCAGAATTGACAAATTAATATAACCGAAAAAATTGCACTTTCTTAGTTTTAGACTTAAAGCCGATTTTCTTCTAAATTGTATGTCAGTTGCGGGAGCACTGTACCGCATAAGCCGAAAAACATCAATTTTACTGATTTGCGCGAAAGTAAAATTATATTGCTATTGCAGAATTGACAAATTAATATAACCGAAAAAATTGCACTTTCTTAGATTTAGACTTAAAGCCGATTTTCTTGTAAATTGTATTTCAGTTGCGCGAGCACTGTACCGCTTAAGCCGAAAAACATGAATTTTATTGATTTGCGCGAAAGTAAAATTATAATGTTATTGCAGAATTGACAAATTAATATAACCGAAAAAATTGCACTTTCTTAGATTTAGACTTAAAGCCGATTTTCTTCTAAATTGTATGTCAGTTGCGTGAGCACTGTACCGCATAAGCCGAAAAACATCAATTTTACTGATTTGCGCGAAAGTAAAATTATATTGCTATTGCAGAATTGACAAATTACTATAACCGAAAAAATTGCACTTTCTTAGCTTTAGACTTAAAGTCGATTTTCTTGTAAATTGTATTTCAGTTGCGCGAGCACTGTACCGCTTAAGCCGAAAAACATGAATTTAACTGATTTGAGGGAAAGTCAAATTATATTGTTATTGCATGATTAACAAATTAATATAACCGAAAAAGTTGCATTTTCTTAGGCTTAGACTCAAAGTCGATTTTCTTGTAAATTGTATGTTAATCACTTGAGCACTGTACCGCATAAGCCGAAAAACATAATTTTACTGATTTGCGCGAAAGTAAAATTATATTGCTATTGCAGAATTGACAAATTAATATAACCGAAATAATTGCACTTTCTTAGGTTTAGACTCAAATTCGATTTTCTTGTAAATTGTATATTATTCACTTGAGCGCTGTACCGCATAAGCCGAAAAACATCAATTTTACTGATTTGGCGAAAGTAAAATTATAATGTTATTGCAGGATTAACAAATTAATATAACCGAAAAAATTGCACCTTCTTAGTTTTAGACTTAAAGCCGATTTTCTTATAAATTGTATGTCAGTTGCATGAGCCCTGTACCGCATAACCCGAAAAACATCAATTTTACGGATTTGCCCGAAAGTAAAATTATATTGCTATTGCAGAATTGACAAATTAATATAACCGAAAAAATTGCACTTTCTTAGTTTTAGACTTAAAGCCGATTTTCTTGTAAAATGTATGTCAGTTGCGTGAGCACTGTACCGCATAAGCCGAAAAACATCAATTTTACTGATTTGCGCGAAAGTAAAATTATATTGCTATTGCAGAATTGACAAGTTAATATAACCGAAAAAATTGCACTTTCTTAGATTTAGACTTAAAGCCGATTTTCTTGTAAATTGTATTTCAGTTGCGTGAGCACTGTACCGCTTGAGCCGAAAAACATGAATTTTACTGATTTGAGCGAAAGTCAAATTATATTGTTATTGCAGGATTAAACAATTAATATTACCGAAAAAGTTGTACTTTATTAGGTTTAGACTCAAATTATCATCAATTTTACTGATTTGCGCGAAAGTAAAATTATAATGTTATTGCAGAATTTACATATTCATATAACCGAGAAAATTGTACCTTCTTAGTTTTAGACTTAAAGTCGATTTGCTTGTAAATTGTATTTCAGTTGCGCGAGCACTGTACCGCTTAAGCCGAAAAACAGAAATTTTACTGATTTGAGCGAAAGTCAAATTATATTGTTATTGCATGATTAACAAATTAATATTACCGAAAAAGTTGCATTTTCTTAGGCTTAGACTCAAAGTCGATTTTCTTGTAAATTGTATGTTAATCACTTGAGCACTGTACCGCATAAGCCGAAAAACATAATTCTACTGATTTGCGCGAAAGTAAAGTTATATTGGTATTGCAGAATTGACAAATTAATATAACCGAAATAATTGCACTTTCTTAGGTTTAGACTCAAATTCGATTTTCTTGTAAATTGTATGTTAACCACTTGAGCACTGTACCGCATAAGCCGAAAAACATCAATTTTACTGATTTGCGCGAAAGTAAAATTATATTGCTATTGCAGAATTGACAAATTAATATAACCGAAAAAATTGCACTTTCTTAGCTTTAGACTTAAAGCCGATTTTCTTGTAAATTGTATGTCAGTTGCGTGAGCACTGTACCGCATAAGCCGAAAAACATCAATTTTACTGATTTGCGCGAAAGTAAAATTATATTGCTATTGCAGAATTGACAAATTAATATAACCGAAAAAATTGCATTTTCTTAGATTTAGAATTAAAGCCGATTTTCTTGTAAATTATATTTCAGTTGCGCGAGCACTGTACCGCTTAAGCCGAAAAACATGAATTTTACTGATTTGAGCGAAAGTCAAATTATATTGTTATTGCATGATTAACAAATTAATATTACCGAAAAAGTTGCATTTTCTTAGGCTTAGACTCAAAGTCGATTTTCTTGTAAATTGTATGTTAATCACTTGAGCACTGTACCGCATAAGCCGAAAAGCATAATTTTACTGATTTGCGCGAAAGTAAAATTATATTGCTATTGCAGAATTGACAAATTAATATAAACGAAATAATTGCACTTTCTTAGGTTTAGACTCAAATTCGATTTTCTTGTAAATTGTATATTAATCACTTGAGCACTGTACCGCATAAGCCGAAAAACATCAATTTTACTGATTTGCGCGAAAGTAAAATTATAATGTTATTGCAGGATTAACAAATTAATATAACCGAAAAAATTGCACCTTCTTAGTTTTAGACTTAAAGCCGATTTTCTTGTAAATTGTATGTCAGTTGCATGAGCACTGTACCGCATAAGCCGAAAAATATCAATTTTATGGATTTGCGCGAAAGTAAAATTATATTGCTATTGCAGAATTGACAAATTAATATAACCGAAAAAATTGCACTTTCTTAGTTTTAGACTTAAAGCCGATTTTCTTGTAAATTGTATGTCAGTTGCGTGAGCACTGTACCGCATAAGCCGAAAAACATCAATTTTACTGATTTGCGCGAAAGTAAAATTATATTGCTATTGCAGAATTGACAAATTAATATAACCGAAAAAATTGCACTTTCTTAGATTTAGACTTAAAGCCGATTTTCTTGTAAAATTGTATTTCAGTTGCGTGAGCACTGTACCGCTTGTGCCGAAAAACATGAATTTTACTGATTTGCGCGAAAGTAAAATTATATTGTTATTGCAGGATTAACAAAATAAAATATTACAGAAAAAGTTGCACTATCTTAGGTTTAGACTCAAATTGTCATCAATTTTACTGATTTGCGCGAAAGTAAAATTATAATGTTATTGCAGAATTTACATATTCATATAACCGAAAAAATTGCACTTTCTTAGATTTAGACTTAAAGCCGATTTTCTTCTAAATTGTATGTCAGTTGCGTGAGCACTGTACCGCTTGAGCCGAAAAACATGAATTTTACTGATTTGCACGAAAGTAAAATTATAATGTTATTGCAGAATTTACATATTCATATAACCGAAAAAATTGCACTTTCTTAGATTTAGACTTAAAGCCGATTTTCTTCTAAATTGTATGTCAGTTGCGTGAGCACTGTACTGCTTGAGCCGAAAAATATGAATTTTTCTGATTTGAGCGAAAGTCAAATTATATTGTTATTGCAGGATTAACAAACTAATATTACCGAAAAAGTTGCACTTTATTAGGTTTAGACTCAAATTATCATCAATTTTACTGATTTGCGCGAAAGTAAAATTATAATGTTATTGCAGAATTTACATATTCATATATCCGAGAAAATTGTACTTTTTTAGTTTTAGACTTAAAGCCGATTTTCTTGTAAATTGTATGTCAGTTGCGTGAGCACTGTACCGCATAAGCCGAAAAACATGAATTTTACTGATTTGCGCGAAAGTAAAATTATAATGTTATTGCAGAATTTACATATTCATATAACCGAAAAAATTGCACTTTCTTAGATTTAGACTTAAAGCCGATTTTCTTGTAAATTTTATGTCAGTTGCGTGAGCACTGTACCGCATAAGCCGAAAAACATGAATTTTACTGATTTGCGCGAAAGTAAAATTATATTGCTATTGCAGAATTGACAAATTAATATAACCGAAAAAATTGCACTTTCTTAGATTTAGACTTAAAGCCGATTTTCTTGTAAATTGTATTTCAGTTGCGCGAGCACTGTACCGCTTAAGCCGAAAAACATGAATTTTATTGATTTGCGCGAAAGTAAAATTATAATGTTATTGCAGAATTGACAAATTAATATAACCGAAAAAATTGCACTTTCTTAGGTTTAGACTCAAATTCGATTTTCTTGTAAATTGTATATTAATCACTTGAGCACTGTACCGCATAAGCCGAAAAACATCAATTTTACTGATTTGCGCGAAAGTAAAATTATAATGTTATTGCAGGATTAACAAATTAATATAACCGAAAAAATTGCACCTTCTTAGTTTTAGACTTAAAGCCGATTTTCTTGTAAATTGTATGTCAGTTGCATGAGCACTGTACCGCATAAGCCGAAAAACATGAATTTTACTGATTTGCGCGAAAGTAAAATTATAATGTTATTGCAGAATTTACATATTCATATAACCGAAAAAATTGCACTTTCTTAGATTTAGACTTAAAGCCGATTTTCTTGTAAATTGTATGTCAGTTGCGTGAGCACTGTACCGCATAAGCCGAAAAACATCAATTTTACTGATTTGCGCGAAAGTAAAATTATATTGCTATTGCAGAATTGACAAATTAATATAACCGAAAAAATTGCACTTTCTTAGATTTAGACTTAAAGCCGATTTTCTTGTAAATTGTATTTCAGTTGCGCGAGCACTGTACCGCTTAAGCCGAAAAACATGAATTTTATTGATTTGCGCGAAAGTAAAATTATAATGTTATTGCAGAATTGACAAATTAATATAACCGAAAAAATTGCACTTTCTTAGATTTAGACTTAAAGCCGATTTTCTTGTAAATTGTATTTCAGTTGCGCGAGCACTGTACCGCTTAAGCCGAAAAACATGAATTTTATTGATTTGCGCGAAAGTAAAATTATAATGTTATTGCAGAATTGACAAATTAATATAACCGAAAAAATTGCACTTTCTTAGTTTTAGACTTAAAGCCGATTTTCTTCTAAATTGTATGTCAGTTGCGTGAGCACTGTACCGCATAAGCCGAAAAACATCAATTTTTCTGATTTGCGCGAATGTAAAATTATATTGCTATTGCAGAATTGACAAATTAATATAACCGAAAAAATTGCACTTTCTTAGCTTTAGACTTAAAGCCGATTTTCTTGTAAATTGTATGTCAGTTGCGTGAGCACTGTACCGCATAAGCCGAAAAACATCAATTTTACTGATTTGCGCGAAAGTAAAATTATATTGCTATTGCAGAATTGACAAATTAATATAACCGAAAAAATTGCACTTTCTTAGATTTAGACTTAAAGCCGATTTTCTTGTAAATTGTATTTCAGTTGCGCGAGCACTGTACTGCTTAAGCCGAAAAACATGAATTTTACTGATTTGAGCGAAAGTCAAATTATATTGTTATTGCATGATTAACAAATTAATATTACCGAAAAAGTTGCATTTTCTTAGGCTTAGACTCAAAGTCGATTTTCTTTTAAATTGTATGTTAATCACTTGAGCACTGTACCGCATAAGCCGAAAAACATCAATTTTACTGATTTGCGCGAAAGTAAAATTATATTGCTATTGCAGAATTGACAAATTAATATAACCGAAAAAATTGCACTTTCTTAAGTTTAGACTTAAAGCCGATTTTCTTGTAAATTGTATGTCAGTTGCGTGAGCACTGTACCGCTTAAGCCGAAAAACATGAAATTTAATGATTTGAGCGAAAGTCAAATTATATTGCTATTGCAGAATTGACAAATTAATATAACCGAAAAAATTGCACTTTCTTAGATTTAGACTTAAAGCCGATTTTCTTGTAAATTGTATGTCAGTTGCGTGAGCACTGTACCGCATAAGCCGAAAAACATCAATTTTACTGATTTGCGCGAAAGTAAAATTATATTGCTATTGCAGAATTGACAAATTAATATAACCGAAAAAATTGCACTTTCTTAGATTTAGACTTAAAGCCGATTTTCTTGTAAATTGTATTTCAGTTGCGCGAGCACTGTACCGCTTAAGCCGAAAAACATGAATTTTATTGATTTGCGCGAAAGTAAAATTATAATGTTATTGCAGAATTGACAAATTAATATAACCGAAAAAATTGCACTTTCTTAGATTTAGACTTAAAGCCGATTTTCTTGTAAATTGTATTTCAGTTGCGCGAGCACTGTACCGCTTAAGCCGAAAAACATGAATTTTATTGATTTGCGCGAAAGTAAAATTATAATGTTATTGCAGAATTGACAAATTAATATAACCGAAAAAATTGCACTTTCTTAGTTTTAGACTTAAAGCCGATTTTCTTCTAAATTGTATGTCAGTTGCGTGAGCACTGTACCGCATAAGCCGAAAAACATCAATTTTACTGATTTGCGCGAATGTAAAATTATATTGCTATTGCAGAATTGACAAATTAATATAACCGAAAAAATTGCACTTTCTTAGCTTTAGACTTAAAGCCGATTTTCTTGTAAATTGTATGTCAGTTGCGTGAGCACTGTAGCGCATAAGCCGAAAAACATCAATTTTACTGATTTGCGCGAAAGTAAAATTATATTGCTATTGCAGAATTGACAAATTAATATAACCGAAAAAATTGCACTTTCTTAGATTTAGACTTAAAGCCGATTTTCTTGTAAATTGTATTTCAGTTGCGCGAGCACTGTACTGCTTAAGCCGAAAAACATGAATTTTACTGATTTGAGCGAAAGTCAAATTATATTGTTATTGCATGATTAACAAATTAATATGACCGAAAAAGTTGCATTTTCTTAGGCTTAGACTCAAAGTCGATTTTCTTTTAAATTGTATGTTAATCACTTGAGCACTGTACCGCATAAGCCGAAAAACATCAATTTTACTGATTTGCGCGAAAGTAAAATTATATTGCTATTGCAGAATTGACAAATTAATATAACCGAAAAAATTGCACTTTCTTAAGTTTAGACTTAAAGCCGATTTTCTTGTAAATTGTATGTCAGTTGCGTGAGCACTGTACCGCTTAAGCCGAAAAACATGAAATTTAATGATTTGAGCGAAAGTCAAATTATATTGTTATTGCAAAATTAACAAGTTAATATAACCGAAAACATTACACTTTCTTAGTTTAAGACTTAAGCTGATTTTCTTGTAAATTGTATGTCAGAGGCGTGAGCACTGTACCGCATAAGCCGAAAAACATCAATTTTACTGATTTGCGCGTAAGTAAAATTATATTGCTATTGCAGAATTGACAAATTAATATAACCGAAAAAATTGCACTTTCTTAGGTTTAGACTTAAAGCCGATTTGCTTGTAAATTGTATGTCAGTTGCGTGAGCACTGTACCGCTTAAGCCGAAAAACATAAAATTTAATGATTTGAGCGAAAGTCAAATTATATTGTTATTGCAGGGTTAACAAGTTAATATAACCGAAAACATTACACTTTCTTAGTTTAAGACTTAAGCCGATTTTCTTGTAAATTGTATGTCAGAGGCGTGAGCACTGTACCGCATAAGCCGAAAAACATCAATTTTACTGATTTGCGCGAAAGTAAAATTATATTGCTATTGCAGAATTGACAAATTAATATAACCGAAAAAATTGCACTTACTTAGGTTTAGACTTAAAGCCGATTTTCTTGCAAACTGTATGTCAGTTGCGTGAGCACTGTACCGCATAAGCCGAAAAACATCAATTTTACTGATTTGCGCGAAAGTAAAATTATATTGCTATTGCAGAATTGACAAATTAATATAACCGAAAAAATTGCACTTACTTAGGTTTAGACTTAAAGTCGATTTTCTTGTAAATTGTATGTTAATCACTTGAGCACCGTACCGCATAAGCCAAAAAACATAATTTTACTGATTTGCGCGAAAGTAAAATTATATTGCTATTGCAGAATTGACAAATTAATATAACCGAAATAATTGCACTTTCTTAGGCTTAGACTCAAAGTCGATTTTCTTGTAAATTGTATATTAATCACTTGAGCACTGTACCGCATAAGCCGAAAAACATCAATTTTACTGATTTGCGCGAAAGTAAAATTATAATGTTATTGCAGGATTAACAAATTAATATAACCGAAAAAATTACACTTTCTTAGTTTAAGACTTAAAGCCGATTTTCTTGTAAATTGTATTTCAGTTGCGCGAGCACTGTACCGCTTAAGCCGAAAAACATGAATTTTACTGATTTGAGCGAAAGTCAAATTATATTGTTATTGCATGATTAACAAATTAATATTACCGAAAAAGTTGCATTTTCTTAGACTTAGACTCAAAGTCGATTTTCTTTTAAATTGTATGTTAATCACTTGAGCACTGTACCGCATAAGCCGAAAAACATCAATTTTACTGATTTGCGCGAAAGTAAAATTATATTGCTATTGCAGAATTGACAAATTAATATAACCGAAAAAATTGCACTTTCTTAGGTTTAGACTTAAAGCCGATTTTCTTGTAAATTGTATGTCAGTTGCGTGAGCACTGTACCGCTTAAGCCGAAAAACATGAAATTTAATGATTTGAGCGAAAGTCAAATTATATTGTTATTGCAGGATTAACAAGTTAATATAACCGAAAACATTACACTTTCTTAGTTTAAGACTTAAGCCGATTTTCTTGTAAATTGTATGTCAGGGGCGTGAGCACTGTACCGCATAAGCCGAAAAACATCAATTTTACTGATTTGCGCGTAAGTAAAATTATATTGCTATTGCAGAATTGACAAATTAATATAACCGAAAAAATTGCACTTTCTTAGGTTTAGACTTAAAGCCGATTTTCTTGTAAATTGTATGTCAGTTGCGTGAGCACTGTACCGCTTAAGCCGAAAAACATAAAATTTAATGATTTGAGCGAAAGTCAAATTATATTGTTATTGCAGGGTTAACAAGTTAATATAACCGAAAACATTACACTTTCTTAGTTTAAGACTTAAGCCGATTTTCTTGTAAATTGTATGTCAGAGGCGTGAGCACTGTACCGCATAAGCCGAAAAACATCAATTTTACTGATTTGCGCGAAAGTAAAATTATATTGCTATTGCAGAATTGACAAATTAATATAACCGAAAAAATTGCACTTACTTAGGTTTAGACTTAAAGCCGATTTTCTTTTAAACTGTATGTCAGTTGCGTGAGCACTGTACCGCATAAGCCGAAAAACATCAATTTTACTGATTTGCGCGAAAGTAAAATTATATTGCTATTGCAGAATTGACAAATTAATATAACCGAAAAAATTGCACTTACTTAGGTTTAGACTTAAAGTCGATTTTCTTGTAAATTGTATGTTAATCACTTGAGCACCGTACCGCATAAGCCAAAAAACATAATTTTACTGATTTGCGCGAAAGTAAAATTATATTGCTATTGCAGAATTGACAAATTAATATAACCGAAATAATTGCACTTTCTTAGGCTTAGACTCAAAGTCGATTTTCTTGTAAATTGTATATTAATCACTTGAGCACTGTACCGCATAAGCCGAAAAACATCAATTTTACTGATTTGCGCGAAAGTAAAATTATAATGTTATTGCAGGATTAACAAATTAATATAACCGAAAAAATTACACTTTCTTAGTTTAAGACTTAAAGCCGATTTTCTTGTAAATTGTATGTCAGAGGCGTGAGCACTGTACCGCATAAGCCGAAAAACATCAATTTTACTGATTTGCGCGAAAGTAAAATTATATTGCCATTGCAGAATTGACAAATTAATATAACCGAAAAAATTGCACTTTCTTAGCTTTAGACTTAAAGCCGATTTTCTTGTAAATTGTATGTCAGTTGCGTGAGCACTGTACCGCTTAAGCCGAAAAACATCAATTTTACTGATTTGCGCGAAAGTAAAATTATATTGCTATTGCAGAATTGACAAATTAATATAACCGAAAAAATTGCACTTTCTTAGCTTTAGACTTAAAGTCGATTTTCTTGTAAATTGTATTTCAGTTGCGCGAGCACTGTACCGCATAAGCCGAAAAACATGAATTTTACTGATTTGAGCGAAAGTCAAATTATATTGTTATTGCATGATTAACAAATTAATATAACCGAAAAAAATGCATTTTCTTAGGCTTAGACTCAAAGTCGATTTTCTTGTAAATTGTATGTTAATCACTTGAGCACTGTACCGCATAAGCCGAAAAACATAATTTTACTGATTTGCGCGAAAGTAAAATTATATTGCTATTGCAGAATTGACAAATTAATATAACCGAAATAATTGCACTTTCTTAGGTTTAGACTCAAATTCGATTTTCTTGTAAATTGTATATTATTCACTTGAGCACTGTAACGCATAAGCCGAAAAACATCAATTTTACTGATTTGGCGAAAGTAAAATTATAATGTTATTGCAGGATTAACAAATTAATATAACCGAAAAAATTGCACCTTCTTAGTTTTAGACTTAAAGCCGATTTTCTTATAAATTGTATGTCAGTTGCATGAGCCCTGTACCGCATAAGCCGAAAAACATCAATTTTACGGATTTGCGCGAAAGTAAAATTATATTGCTATTGCAGAATTGACAAATTAATATAACCGAAAAAATTGCACTTTCTTAGTTTTAGACTTAAAGCCGATTTTCTTGTAAAATGTATTTCAGTTGCGTGAGCACAGTACCGCATAAGCCGAAAAACATCAATTTTACTGATTTGCGCGAAAGTAAAATTATATTGCTATTGCAGAATTGACAAATTAATATAACCGAAAAAATTGCACTTTCTTAGATTTAGACTTAAAGCCGATTTTCTTGTAAATTGTATTTCAGTTGCGTGAGCACTGTACCGCTTGAGCCGAAAAACATGAATTTTACTGATTTGAGCAAAAGTCAAATTATATTGTTATTGCAGGATTAAACAATTAATATAACCGAAAAAATTGCACTTTCTTAGATTTAGACTTAAAGCCGATTTTCTTGTAAATTGTATTTCAGTTGCGCGAGCACTGTACCGCTTAAGCCGAAAAACATGAATTTTATTGATTTGCGCGAAAGTAAAATTATAATGTTATTGCAGAATTGACAAATTAATATAACCGAAAAAATTGCACTTTCTTAGGTTTAGACTCAAATTCGATTTTCTTGTAAATTGTATTTCAGTTGCGCGACCACTGTACCGCTTAAGCCGAAAACCATGAATTTTATTGATTTGCGCGAAAGTAAAATTATAATGTTATTGCAGAATTGACAAATTAATGTAACCGAAAAAATTGCACTTTCTTAGTTTTAGACTTAAAGCCGATTTTCTTCTAAATTGTATGTCAGTTGCGTGAGCACTGTACCGCATAAGCCGAAAAGATCTTAGATTTAGACTTAAAGCCGATTTTCTTGTAAATTGTATTTCAGTTGCGCGAGCACTGTACCGCTTAAGCCGAAAAACATGAATTTTACTGATTTGCGCGAAAGTAAAATTATAATGTTATTGCAGAATTTACATATTCATATAACCGTAAAATTGCACTTTCTTAGATTTAGACTTAAAGCCGATTTTCTTGTAAATTTTATGTCAGTTGCGTGAGCACTGTACCGCATAAGCCGAAAAACATGAATTTTACTGATTTGCGCGAAAGTAAAATTATATTGCTATTGCAGAATTGACAAATTAATATAACCGAAAAAATTGCACTTTCTTAGATTTAGACTTAAAGCCGATTTTCTTGTAAATTGTATTTCAGTTGCGCGAGCACTGTACCGCTTAAGCCGAAAAACATGAATTTTATTGATTTGCGCGAAAGTAAAATTATAATGTTATTGCAGAATTGACAAATTAATATAACCGAAAAAATTGCACTTTCTTAGGTTTAGACTCAAATTCGATTTTCTTGTAAATTGTATATTAATCACTTGAGCACTGTACCGCATAAGCCGAAAAACATCAATTTTACTGATTTGCGCGAAAGTAAAATTATAATGTTATTGCAGGATTAACAAATTAATATAACCGAAAAAATTGCACCTTCTTAGTTTTAGACTTAAAGCCGATTTTCTTGTAAATTGTATGTCAGTTGCATGAGCACTGTACCGCATAAGCCGAAAAACATGAATTTTACTGATTTGCGCGAAAGTAAAATTATAATGTTATTGCAGAATTTACATATTCATATAACCGAAAAAATTGCACTTTCTTAGATTTAGACTTAAAGCCGATTTTCTTGTAAATTGTATGTCAGTTGCGTGAGCACTGTACCGCATAAGCCGAAAAACATCAATTTTACTGATTTGCGCGAAAGTAAAATTATATTGCTATTGCAGAATTGACAAATTAATATAACCGAAAAAATTGCACTTTCTTAGATTTAGACTTAAAGCCGATTTTCTTGTAAATTGTATTTCAGTTGCGCGAGCACTGTACCGCTTAAGCCGAAAAACATGAATTTTATTGATTTGCGCGAAAGTAAAATTATAATGTTATTGCAGAATTGACAAATTAATATAACCGAAAAAATTGCACTTTCTCAGATTTAGACTTAAAGCCGATTTTCTTGTAAATTGTATTTCAGTTGCGCGACCACTGTACCGCATAAGCCGAAAAACATGAATTTTACTGATTTGAGCGAAAGTCAAATTATATTGTTATTGCATGATTAACAAATTAATATAACCGAAAAAAATGCATTTTCTTAGGCTTAGACTCAAAGTCGATTTTCTTGTAAATTGTATGTTAATCACTTGAGCACTGTACCGCATAAGCCGAAAAACATAATTTTACTGATTTGCGCGAAAGTAAAATTATATTGCTATTGCAGAATTGACAAATTAATATAACCGAAATAATTGCACTTTCTTAGATTTAGACTTAAAGCCGATTTTCTTGTAAATTGTATTTCAGTTGCGCGAGCACTGTACCGCTTAAGCCGAAAAACATGAATTTTATTGATTTGCGCGAAAGTAAAATTATAATGTTATTGCAGGATTAACAAATTAATATAACCGAAAAAATTACACTTTCTTAGTTTAAGACTTAAAGCCGATTTTCTTGTAAATTGTATGTCAGAGGCGTGAGCACTGTACCGCATAAGCCGAAAAACATCAATTTTACTGATTTGCGCGAAAGTAAAATTATATTGCCATTGCAGAATTGACAAATTAATATAACCGAAAAAATTGCACTTTCTTAGCTTTAGACTTAAAGCCGATTTTCTTGTAAATTGTATGTCAGTTGCGTGAGCACTGTACCGCTTAAGCCGAAAAACATCAATTTTACTGATTTGCGCGAAAGTAAAATTATATTGCTATTGCAGAATTGACAAATTAATATAACCGAAATAATTGCACTTTCTTAGATTTAGACTTAAAGCCGATTTTCTTGTAAATTGTATTTCAGTTGCGCGAGCACTGTACCGCTTAAGCCGAAAAACATGAATTTTATTGATTTGCGCGAAAGTAAAATTATAATGTTATTGCAGGATTAACAAATTAATATAACCGAAAAAATTACACTTTCTTAGTTTAAGACTTAAAGCCGATTTTCTTGTAAATTGTATGTCAGAGGCGTGAGCACTGTACCGCATAAGCCGAAAAACATCAATTTTACTGATTTGCGCGAAAGTAAAATTATATTGCCATTGCAGAATTGACAAATTAATATAACCGAAAAAATTGCACTTTCTTAGCTTTAGACTTAAAGCCGATTTTCTTGTAAATTGTATTTCAGTTGCGCGACCACTGTACCGCATAAGCCGAAAAACATGAATTTTACTGATTTGAGCGAAAGTCAAATTATATTGTTATTGCATGATTAACAAATTAATATAACCGAAAAAAATGCATTTTCTTAGGCTTAGACTCAAAGTCGATTTTCTTGTAAATTGTATGTTAATCACTTGAGCACTGTACCGCATAAGCCGAAAAACATAATTTTACTGATTTGCGCGAAAGTAAAATTATATTGCTATTGCAGAATTGACAAATTAATATAACCGAAATAATTGCACTTTCTTAGATTTAGACTTAAAGCCGATTTTCTTGTAAATTGTATTTCAGTTGCGCGAGCACTGTACCGCTTAAGCCGAAAAACATGAATTTTATTGATTTGCGCGAAAGTAAAATTATAATGTTATTGCAGGATTAACAAATTAATATAACCGAAAAAATTACACTTTCTTAGTTTAAGACTTAAAGCCGATTTTCTTGTAAATTGTATGTCAGAGGCGTGAGCACTGTACCGCATAAGCCGAAAAACATCAATTTTACTGATTTGCGCGAAAGTAAAATTATATTGCCATTGCAGAATTGACAAATTAATATAACCGAAAAAATTGCACTTTCTTAGCTTTAGACTTAAAGCCGATTTTCTTGTAAATTGTATGTCAGTTGCGTGAGCACTGTACCGCTTAAGCCGAAAAACATCAATTTTACTGATTTGCGCGAAAGTAAAATTATATTGCTATTGCAGAATTGACAAATTAATATAACCGAAAAAATTGCACTTACTTAGGTTTAGACTTAAAGTCGATTTTCTTGTAAATTGTATGTTAATCACTTGAGCACCGTACCGCATAAGCCAAAAAACATAATTTTACTGATTTGCGCGAAAGTAAAATTATATTGCCATTGCAGAATTGACAAATTAATATAACCGAAAAAATTGCACTTTCTTAGCTTTAGACTTAAAGCCGATTTTCTTGTAAATTGTATGTCAGTTGCGTGAGCACTGTACCGCTTAAGCCGAAAAACATCAATTTTACTGATTTGCGCGAAAGTAAAATTATATTGCTATTGCAGAATTGACAAATTAATATAACCGAAAAAATTGCACTTTCTTAGCTTTAGACTTAAAGTCGATTTTCTTGTAAATTGTATTTCAGTTGCGCGAGCACTGTACCGCATAAGCCGAAAAACATGAATTTTACTGATTTGAGCGAAAGTCAAATTATATTGTTATTGCATGATTAACAAATTAATATAACCGAAAAAAATGCATTTTCTTAGGCTTAGACTCAAAGTCGATTTTCTTGTAAATTGTATGTTAATCACTTGAGCACTGTACCGCATAAGCCGAAAAACATAATTTTACTGATTTGCGCGAAAGTAAAATTATATTGCTATTGCAGAATTGACAAATTAATATAACCGAAATAATTGCACTTTCTTAGGTTTAGACTCAAATTCGATTTTCTTGTAAATTGTATATTATTCACTTGAGCACTGTAACGCATAAGCCGAAAAACATCAATTTTACTGATTTGGCGAAAGTAAAATTATAATGTTATTGCAGGATTAACAAATTAATATAACCGAAAAAATTGCACCTTCTTAGTTTTAGACTTAAAGCCGATTTTCTTATAAATTGTATGTCAGTTGCATGAGCCCTGTACCGCATAAGCCGAAAAACATCAATTTTACGGATTTGCGCGAAAGTAAAATTATATTGCTATTGCAGAATTGACAAATTAATATAACCGAAAAAATTGCACTTTCTTAGTTTTAGACTTAAAGCCGATTTTCTTGTAAAATGTATTTCAGTTGCGTGAGCACAGTACCGCATAAGCCGAAAAACATCAATTTTACTGATTTGCGCGAAAGTAAAATTATATTGCTATTGCAGAATTGACAAATTAATATAACCGAAAAAATTGCACTTTCTTAGATTTAGACTTAAAGCCGATTTTCTTGTAAATTGTATTTCAGTTGCGTGAGCACTGTACCGCTTGAGCCGAAAAACATGAATTTTACTGATTTGAGCAAAAGTCAAATTATATTGTTATTGCAGGATTAAACAATTAATATAACCGAAAAAATTGCACTTTCTTAGATTTAGACTTAAAGCCGATTTTCTTGTAAATTGTATTTCAGTTGCGCGAGCACTGTACCGCTTAAGCCGAAAAACATGAATTTTATTGATTTGCGCGAAAGTAAAATTATAATGTTATTGCGGAATTGACAAATTAATATAACCGAAAAAATTGCACTTTCTTAGGTTTAGACTCAAATTCGATTTTCTTGTAAATTGTATTTCAGTTGCGCGACCACTGTACCGCTTAAGCCGAAAACCATGAATTTTATTGATTTGCGCGAAAGTAAAATTATAATGTTATTGCAGAATTGACAAATTAATGTAACCGAAAAAATTGCACTTTCTTAGTTTTAGACTTAAAGCCGATTTTCTTCTAAATTGTATGTCAGTTGCGTGAGCACTGTACCGCATAAGCCGAAAAGATCTTAGATTTAGACTTAAAGCCGATTTTCTTGTAAATTGTATTTCAGTTGCGCGAGCACTGTACCGCTTAAGCCGAAAAACATGAATTTTACTGATTTGCGCGAAAGTAAAATTATAATGTTATTGCAGAATTTACATATTCATATAACCGTAAAATTGCACTTTCTTAGATTTAGACTTAAAGCCGATTTTCTTGTAAATTTTATGTCAGTTGCGTGAGCACTGTACCGCATAAGCCGAAAAACATGAATTTTACTGATTTGCGCGAAAGTAAAATTATATTGCTATTGCAGAATTGACAAATTAATATAACCGAAAAAATTGCACTTTCTTAGATTTAGACTTAAAGCCGATTTTCTTGTAAATTGTATTTCAGTTGCGCGAGCACTGTACCGCTTAAGCCGAAAAACATGAATTTTATTGATTTGCGCGAAAGTAAAATTATAATGTTATTGCAGAATTGACAAATTAATATAACCGAAAAAATTGCACTTTCTTAGGTTTAGACTCAAATTCGATTTTCTTGTAAATTGTATATTAATCACTTGAGCACTGTACCGCATAAGCCGAAAAACATCAATTTTACTGATTTGCGCGAAAGTAAAATTATAATGTTATTGCAGGATTAACAAATTAATATAACCGAAAAAATTGCACCTTCTTAGTTTTAGACTTAAAGCCGATTTTCTTGTAAATTGTATGTCAGTTGCATGAGCACTGTACCGCATAAGCCGAAAAACATGAATTTTACTGATTTGCGCGAAAGTAAAATTATAATGTTATTGCAGAATTTACATATTCATATAACCGAAAAAATTGCACTTTCTTAGATTTAGACTTAAAGCCGATTTTCTTGTAAATTGTATGTCAGTTGCGTGAGCACTGTACCGCATAAGCCGAAAAACATCAATTTTACTGATTTGCGCGAAAGTAAAATTATATTGCTATTGCAGAATTGACAAATTAATATAACCGAAAAAATTGCACTTTCTTAGATTTAGACTTAAAGCCGATTTTCTTGTAAATTGTATTTCAGTTGCGCGAGCACTGTACCGCTTAAGCCGAAAAACATGAATTTTATTGATTTGCGCGAAAGTAAAATTATAATGTTATTGCAGAATTGACAAATTAATATAACCGAAAAAATTGCACTTTCTCAGATTTAGACTTAAAGCCGATTTTCTTGTAAATTGTATTTCAGTTGCGCGACCACTGTACCGCTTAAGCCGAAAAACATGAATTTTATTGATTTGCGCGAAAGTAAAATTATAATGTTATTGCAGAATTGACAAATTAATATAACCGAAAAAATTGCACTTTCTTAGTTTTAGACTTAAAGCCGATTTTCTTCTAAATTGTATGTCAGTTGCGTGAGCACTGTACCGCATAAGCCGAAAAACATCAATTTTACTGATTTGCGCGAAAGTAAAATTATATTGCTATTGCAGAATTGACAAATTAATATAACCGAAAAAATTGCACTTTCTTAGATTTAGACTTAAAGCCGATTTTCTTGTAAATTGTATTTCAGTTGCGCGAGCACTGTACCGCTTAAGCCGAAAAACATGAATTTTATTGATTTGCGCGAAAGTAAAATTATAATGTTATTGCAGAATTGACAAATTAATATAACCGAAAAAATTGCACTTTCTTAGATTTAGACTTAAAGCCGATTTTCTTCTAAATTGTATGTCAGTTGCGTGAGCACTGTACCGCATAAGCCGAAAAACATCAATTTTACTGATTTGCGCGAAAGTAAAATTATATTGCTATTGCAGAATTGACAAATTACTATAACCGAAAAAATTGCACTTTCTTAGCTTTAGACTTAAAGTCGATTTTCTTGTAAATTGTATTTCAGTTGCGCGAGCACTGTACCGCTTAAGCCGAAAAACATGAATTTAACTGATTTGAGGGAAAGTCAAATTATATTGTTATTGCATGATTAACAAATTAATATAACCGAAAAAGTTGCATTTTCTTAGGCTTAGACTCAAAGTCGATTTTCTTGTAAATTGTATGTTAATCACTTGAGCACTGTACCGCATAAGCCGAAAAACATAATTTTACTGATTTGCGCGAAAGTAAAATTATATTGCTATTGCAGAATTGACAAATTAATATAACCGAAATAATTGCACTTTCTTAGGTTTAGACTCAAATTCGATTTTCTTGTAAATTGTATATTATTCACTTGAGCGCTGTACCGCATAAGCCGAAAAACATCAATTTTACTGATTTGGCGAAAGTAAAATTATAATGTTATTGCAGGATTAACAAATTAATATAACCGAAAAAATTGCACCTTCTTAGTTTTAGACTTAAAGCCGATTTTCTTATATTTTGTATGTCAGTTGCATGAGCCCTGTACCGCATAAGCCGAAAAACATCAATTTTACGGATTTGCCCGAAAGTAAAATTATATTGCTATTGCAGAATTGACAAATTAATATAACCGAAAAAATTGCACTTTCTTAGTTTTAGACTTAAAGCCGATTTTCTTGTAAAATGTATGTCAGTTGCGTGAGCACTGTACCGCATAAGCCGAAAAACATCAATTTTACTGATTTGCGCGAAAGTAAAATTATATTGCTATTGCAGAATTGACAAGTTAATATAACCGAAAAAATTGCACTTTCTTAGATTTAGACTTAAAGCCGATTTTCTTGTAAATTGTATTTCAGTTGCGTGAGCACTGTACCGCTTGAGCCGAAAAACATGAATTTTACTGATTTGAGCGAAAGTCAAATTATATTGTTATTGCAGGATTAAACAATTAATATTACCGAAAAAGTTGCACTTTATTAGGTTTAGACTTAAATTATCATCAATTTTACTGATTTGCGCGAAAGTAAAATTATAATGTTATTGCAGAATTTACATATTCATATAACCGAGAAAATTGTACCTTCTTAGTTTTAGACTTAAAGTCGATTTGCTTGTAAATTGTATTTCAGTTGCGCGAGCACTGTACCGCTTAAGCCGAAAAACAGAAATTTTACTGATTTGAGCGAAAGTCAAATTATATTGTTATTGCATGATTAACAAATTAATATTACCGAAAAAGTTGCATTTTCTTAGGCTTAGACTCAAAGTCGATTTTCTTGTAAATTGTATTTCAGTTGCGCGAGCACTGTACCGCTTAAGCCGAAAAACATGAATTTAACTGATTTGAGGGAAAGTCAAATTATATTGTTATTGCATGATTAACAAATTAATATAACCGAAAAAGTTGCATTTTCTTAGGCTTAGACTCAAAGTCGATTTTCTTGTAAATTGTATGTTAATCACTTGAGCACTGTACCGCATAAGCCGAAAAACATAATTTTACTGATTTGCGCGAAAGTAAAATTATATTGCTATTGCAGAATTGACAAATTAATATAACCGAAATAATTGCACTTTCTTAGGTTTAGACTCAAATTCGATTTTCTTGTAAATTGTATATTATTCACTTGAGCGCTGTACCGCATAAGCCGAAAAACATCAATTTTACTGATTTGGCGAAAGTAAAATTATAATGTTATTGCAGGATTAACAAATTAATATAACCGAAAAAATTGCACCTTCTTAGTTTTAGACTTAAAGCCGATTTTCTTATAAATTGTATGTCAGTTGCGTGAGCACTGTACCGCATAAGCCGAAAAACATCAATTTTACTGATTTGCGCGAAAGTAAAATTATATTGCTATTGCAGAATTGACAAGTTAATATAACCGAAAAAATTGCACTTTCTTAGATTTAGACTTAAAGCCGATTTTCTTGTAAATTGTATTTCAGTTGCGCGAGCACTGTACCGCTTAAGCCGAAAAACATGAATTTTATTGATTTGCGCGAAAGTAAAATTATAATGTTATTGCAGAATTGACAAATTAATATAACCGAAAAAATTGCACTTTCTTAGATTTAGACTTAAAGCCGATTTTCTTCTAAATTGTATGTCAGTTGCGTGAGCACTGTACCGCATAAGCCGAAAAACATCAATTTTACTGATTTGCGCGAAAGTAAAATTATATTGCTATTGCAGAATTGACAAATTACTATAACCGAAAAAATTGCACTTTCTTAGCTTTAGACTTAAAGTCGATTTTCTTGTAAATTGTATTTCAGTTGCGCGAGCACTGTACCGCTTAAGCCGAAAAACATGAATTTAACTGATTTGAGGGAAAGTCAAATTATATTGTTATTGCATGATTAACAAATTAATATAACCGAAAAAGTTGCATTTTCTTAGGCTTAGACTCAAAGTCGATTTTCTTGTAAATTGTATGTTAATCACTTGAGCACTGTACCGCATAAGCCGAAAAACATAATTTTACTGATTTGCGCGAAAGTAAAATTATATTGCTATTGCAGAATTGACAAATTAATATAACCGAAATAATTGCACTTTCTTAGGTTTAGACTCAAATTCGATTTTCTTGTAAATTGTATATTATTCACTTGAGCGCTGTACCGCATAAGCCGAAAAACATCAATTTTACTGATTTGGCGAAAGTAAAATTATAATGTTATTGCAGGATTAACAAATTAATATAACCGAAAAAATTGCACCTTCTTAGTTTTAGACTTAAAGCCGATTTTCTTATAAATTGTATGTCAGTTGCATGAGCCCTGTACCGCATAAGCCGAAAAACATCAATTTTACGGATTTGCCCGAAAGTAAAATTATATTGCTATTGCAGAATTGACAAATTAATATAACCGAAAAAATTGCACTTTCTTAGTTTTAGACTTAAAGCCGATTTTCTTGTAAAATGTATGTCAGTTGCGTGAGCACTGTACCGCATAAGCCGAAAAACATCAATTTTACTGATTTGCGCGAAAGTAAAATTATATTGCTATTGCAGAATTGACAAGTTAATATAACCGAAAAAATTGCACTTTCTTAGATTTAGACTTAAAGCCGATTTTCTTGTAAATTGTATTTCAGTTGCGTGAGCACTGTACCGCTTGAGCCGAAAAACATGAATTTTACTGATTTGAGCGAAAGTCAAATTATATTGTTATTGCAGGATTAAACAATTAATATTACCGAAAAAGTTGCACTTTATTAGGTTTAGACTCAAATTATCATCAATTTTACTGATTTGCGCGAAAGTAAAATTATAATGTTATTGCAGAATTTACATATTCATATAACCGAGAAAATTGTACCTTCTTAGTTTTAGACTTAAAGTCGATTTGCTTGTAAATTGTATTTCAGTTGCGCGAGCACTGTACCGCTTAAGCCGAAAAACAGAAATTTTACTGATTTGAGCGAAAGTCAAATTATATTGTTATTGCATGATTAACAAATTAATATTACCGAAAAAGTTGCATTTTCTTAGGCTTAGACTCAAAGTCGATTTTCTTGTAAATTGTATGTTAATCACTTGAGCACTGTACCGCATAAGCCGAAAAACATAATTCTACTGATTTGCGCGAAAGTAAAATTATATTGGTATTGCAGAATTGACAAATTAATATAACCGAAATAATTGCACTTTCTTAGCTTTAGACTTAAAGCCGATTTTCTTGTAAATTGTATGTCAGTTGCGTGAGCACTGTACCGCATAAGCCGAAAAACATCAATTTTACGGATTTGCCCGAAAGTAAAATTATATTGCTATTGCAGAATTGACAAGTTAATATAACCGAAAAAATTGCACTTTCTTAGATTTAGACTTAAAGCCGATTTTCTTGTAAAATGTATGTCAGTTGCGTGAGCACTGTACCGCATAAGCCGAAAAACATCAATTTTACTGATTTGCGCGAAAGTAAAATTATATTGCTATTGCAGAATTGACAAGTTAATATAACCGAAAAAATTGCACTTTCTTAGATTTAGACTTAAAGCCGATTTTCTTGTAAATTGTATTTCAGTTGCGTGAGCACTGTACCGCTTGAGCCGAAAAACATGAATTTTACTGATTTGAGCGAAAGTCAAATTATATTGTTATTGCAGGATTAAACAATTAATATTACCGAAAAAGTTGCACTTTATTAGGTTTAGACTCAAATTATCATCAATTTTACTGATTTGCGCGAAAGTAAAATTATAATGTTATTGCAGAATTTACATATTCATATAACCGAGAAAATTGTACCTTCTTAGTTTTAGACTTAAAGTCGATTTGCTTGTAAATTGTATTTCAGTTGCGCGAGCACTGTACCGCTTAAGCCGAAAAACAGAAATTTTACTGATTTGAGCGAAAGTCAAATTATATTGTTATTGCATGATTAACAAATTAATATTACCGAAAAAGTTGCATTTTCTTAGGCTTAGACTCAAATTCGATTTTCTTGTAAATTGTATGTTAACCACTTGAGCACTGTACCGCATAAGCCGAAAAACGTCAATTTTACTGATTTGCGCGAAAGTAAAATTATATTGCTATTGCAGAATTGACAAATTAATATAACCGAAAAAATTGCACTTTCTTAGCTTTAGACTTAAAGCCGATTTTCTTGTAAATTGTATGTCAGTTGCGTGAGCACTGTACCGCATAAGCCGAAAAACATCAATTTTACTGATTTGCGCGAAAGTAAAATTATATTGCTATTGCAGAATTGACAAATTAATATAACCGAAAAAATTGCATTTTCTTAGATTTAGAATTAAAGCCGATTTTCTTGTAAATTATATTTCAGTTGCGCGAGCACTGTACCGCTTAAGCCGAAAAACATGAATTTTACTGATTTGAGCGAAAGTCAAATTATATTGTTATTGCATGATTAACAAATTAATATTACCGAAAAAGTTGCATTTTCTTAGGCTTAGACTCAAAGTCGATTTTCTTGTAAATTGTATGTTAATCACTTGAGCACTGTACCGCATAAGCCGAAAAGCATAATTTTACTGATTTGCGCGAAAGTAAAATTATATTGCTATTGCAGAATTGACAAATTAATATAAACGAAATAATTGCACTTTCTTAGGTTTAGACTCAAATTCGATTTTCTTGTAAATTGTATATTAATCACTTGAGCACTGTACCGCATAAGCCGAAAAACATCAATTTTACTGATTTGCGCGAAAGTAAAATTATAATGTTATTGCAGGATTAACAAATTAATATAACCGAAAAAATTGCACCTTCTTAGTTTTAGACTTAAAGCCGATTTTCTTGTAAATTGTATGTCAGTTGCATGAGCACTGTACCGCATAAGCCGAAAAATATCAATTTTACGGATTTGCGCGAAAGTAAAATTATATTGCTATTGCAGAATTGACAAATTAATATAACCGAAAAAATTGCACTTTCTTAGTTTTAGACTTAAAGCCGATTTTCTTGTAAATTGTATGTCAGTTGCGTGAGCACTGTACCGCATAAGCCGAAAAACATCAATTTTACTGATTTGCGCGAAAGTAAAATTATATTGCTATTGCAGAATTGACAAATTAATATAACCGAAAAAATTGCACTTTCTTAGATTTAGACTTAAAGCCGATTTTCTTGTAAAATTGTATTTCAGTTGCGTGAGCACTGTACCGCTTGTGCCGAAAAACATGAATTTTACTGATTTGCGCGAAAGTAAAATTATATTGTTATTGCAGGATTAACAAATTAATATTACAGAAAAAGTTGCACTATCTTAGGTTTAGACTCAAATTGTCATCAATTTTACTGATTTGCGCGAAAGTAAAATTATAATGTTATTGCAGAATTTACATATTCATATAACCGAAAAAATTGCACTTTCTTAGATTTAGACTTAAAGCCGATTTTCTTCTAAATTGTATGTCAGTTGCGTGAGCACTGTACCGCTTGAGCCGAAAAACATGAATTTTACTGATTTGCACGAAAGTAAAATTATAATGTTATTGCAGAATTTACATATTCATATAACCGAAAAAATTGCACTTTCTTAGATTTAGACTTAAAGCCGATTTTCTTCTAAATTGTATGTCAGTTGCGTGAGCACTGTACTGCTTGAGCCGAAAAATATGAATTTTTCTGATTTGAGCGAAAGTCAAATTATATTGTTATTGCAGGATTAACAAACTAATATTACCGAAAAAGTTGCACTTTATTAGGTTTAGACTCAAATTATCATCAATTTTACTGATTTGCGCGAAAGTAAAATTATAATGTTATTGCAGAATTTACATATTCATATATCCGAGAAAATTGTACTTTTTTAGTTTTAGACTTAAAGCCGATTTTCTTGTAAATTGTATGTCAGTTGCGTGAGCACTGTACCGCATAAGCCGAAAAACATGAATTTTACTGATTTGCGCGAAAGTAAAATTATAATGTTATTGCAGAATTTACATATTCATATAACCGAAAAAATTGCACTTTCTTAGATTTAGACTTAAAGCCGATTTTCTTGTAAATTTTATGTCAGTTGCGTGAGCACTGTACCGCATAAGCCGAAAAACATGAATTTTACTGATTTGCGCGAAAGTAAAATTATATTGCTATTGCAGAATTGACAAATTAATATAACCGAAAAAATTGCACTTTCTTAGATTTAGACTTAAAGCCGATTTTCTTGTAAATTGTATTTCAGTTGCGCGAGCACTGTACCGCTTAAGCCGAAAAACATGAATTTTATTGATTTGCGCGAAAGTAAAATTATAATGTTATTGCAGAATTGACAAATTAATATAACCGAAAAAATTGCACTTTCTTAGGTTTAGACTCAAATTCGATTTTCTTGTAAATTGTATATTAATCACTTGAGCACTGTACCGCATAAGCCGAAAAACATCAATTTTACTGATTTGCGCGAAAGTAAAATTATAATGTTATTGCAGGATTAACAAATTAATATAACCGAAAAAATTGCACCTTCTTAGTTTTAGACTTAAAGCCGATTTTCTTGTAAATTGTATGTCAGTTGCATGAGCACTGTACCGCATAAGCCGAAAAACATGAATTTTACTGATTTGCGCGAAAGTAAAATTATAATGTTATTGCAGAATTTACATATTCATATAACCGAAAAAATTGCACTTTCTTAGATTTAGACTTAAAGCCGATTTTCTTGTAAATTGTATGTCAGTTGCGTGAGCACTGTACCGCATAAGCCGAAAAACATCAATTTTACTGATTTGCGCGAAAGTAAAATTATATTGCTATTGCAGAATTGACAAATTAATATAACCGAAAAAATTGCACTTTCTTAGATTTAGACTTAAAGCCGATTTTCTTGTAAATTGTATTTCAGTTGCGCGAGCACTGTACCGCTTAAGCCGAAAAACATGAATTTTATTGATTTGCGCGAAAGTAAAATTATAATGTTATTGCAGAATTGACAAATTAATATAACCGAAAAAATTGCACTTTCTTAGATTTAGACTTAAAGCCGATTTTCTTGTAAATTGTATTTCAGTTGCGCGAGCACTGTACCGCTTAAGCCGAAAAACATGAATTTTATTGATTTGCGCGAAAGTAAAATTATAATGTTATTGCAGAATTGACAAATTAATATAACCGAAAAAATTGCACTTTCTTAGTTTTAGACTTAAAGCCGATTTTCTTCTAAATTGTATGTCAGTTGCGTGAGCACTGTACCGCATAAGCCGAAAAACATCAATTTTACTGATTTGCGCGAATGTAAAATTATATTGCTATTGCAGAATTGACAAATTAATATAACCGAAAAAATTGCACTTTCTTAGCTTTAGACTTAAAGCCGATTTTCTTGTAAATTGTATGTCAGTTGCGTGAGCACTGTACCGCATAAGCCGAAAAACATCAATTTTACTGATTTGCGCGAAAGTAAAATTATATTGCTATTGCAGAATTGACAAATTAATATAACCGAAAAAATTGCACTTTCTTAGATTTAGACTTAAAGCCGATTTTCTTGTAAATTGTATTTCAGTGGCGCGAGCACTGTACCGCTTAAGCCGAAAAACATGAATTTTACTGATTTGAGCGAAAGTCAAATTATATTGTTATTGCATGATTAACAAATTAATATTACCGAAAAAGTTGCATTTTCTTAGGCTTAGACTCAAAGTCGATTTTCTTTTAAATTGTATGTTAATCACTTGAGCACTGTACCGCATAAGCCGAAAAACATCAATTTTACTGATTTGCGCGAAAGTAAAATTATATTGCTATTGCAGAATTGACAAATTAATATAACCGAAAAAATTGCACTTTCTTAAGTTTAGACTTAAAGCCGATTTTCTTGTAAATTGTATGTCAGTTGCGTGAGCACTGTACCGCTTAAGCCGAAAAACATGAAATTTAATGATTTGAGCGAAAGTCAAATTATATTGTTATTGCAAAATTAACAAGTTAATATAACCGAAAACATTACACTTTCTTAGTTTAAGACTTAAGCCGATTTTCTTGTAAATTGTATGTCAGAGGCGTGAGCACTGTACCGCATAAGCCGAAAAACATCAATTTTACTGATTTGCGCGTAAGTAAAATTATATTGCTATTGCAGAATTGACAAATTAATATAACCGAAAAAATTGCACTTTCTTAGGTTTAGACTTTAAGCCGATTTGCTTGTAAATTGTATGTCAGTTGCGTGAGCACTGTACCGCTTAAGCCGAAAAACATAAAATTTAATGATTTGAGCGAAAGTCAAATTATATTGTTATTGCAGGGTTAACAAGTTAATATAACCGAAAACATTACACTTTCTTAGTTTAAGACTTAAGCCGATTTTCTTGTAAATTGTATGTCAGAGGCGTGAGCACTGTACCGCATAAGCCGAAAAACATCAATTTTACTGATTTGCGCGAAAGTAAAATTATATTGCTATTGCAGAATTGACAAATTAATATAACCGAAAAAATTGCACTTACTTAGGTTTAGACTTAAAGCCGATTTTCTTGCAAACTGTATGTCAGTTGCGTGAGCACTGTACCGCATAAGCCGAAAAACATCAATTTTACTGATTTGCGCGAAAGTAAAATTATATTGCTATTGCAGAATTGACAAATTAATATAACCGAAAAAATTGCACTTACTTAGGTTTAGACTTAAAGTCGATTTTCTTGTAAATTGTATGTTAATCACTTGAGCACCGTACCGCATAAGCCAAAAAACATAATTTTACTGATTTGCGCGAAAGTAAAATTATATTGCTATTGCAGAATTGACAAATTAATATAACCGAAATAATTGCACTTTCTTAGGCTTAGACTCAAAGTCGATTTTCTTGTAAATTGTATATTAATCACTTGAGCACTGTACCGCATAAGCCGAAAAACATCAATTTTACTGATTTGCGCGAAAGTAAAATTATAATGTTATTGCAGGATTAACAAATTAATATAACCGAAAAAATTACACTTTCTTAGTTTAAGACTTAAAGCCGATTTTCTTGTAAATTGTATTTCAGTTGCGCGAGCACTGTACCGCTTAAGTCGAAAAACATGAATTTTACTGATTTGAGCGAAAGTCAAATTATATTGTTATTGCATGATTAACAAATTAATATTACCGAAAAAGTTGCATTTTCTTAGACTTAGACTCAAAGTCGATTTTCTTTTAAATTGTATGTTAATCACTTGAGCACTGTACCGCATAAGCCGAAAAACATCAATTTTACTGATTTGCGCGAAAGTAAAATTATATTGCTATTGCAGAATTGACAAATTAATATAACCGAAAAAATTGCACTTTCTTAGGTTTAGACTTAAAGCCGATTTTCTTGTAAATTGTATGTCAGTTGCGTGAGCACTGTACCGCTTAAGCCGAAAAACATGAAATTTAACGATTTGAGCGAAAGTCAAATTATATTGTTATTGCAGGATTAACAAGTTAATATAACCGAAAACATTACACTTTCTTAGTTTAAGACTTAAGCCGATTTTCTTGTAAATTGTATGTCAGGGGCGTGAGCACTGTACCGCATAAGCCGAAAAACATCAATTTTACTGATTTGCGCGTAAGTAAAATTATATTGCTATTGCAGAATTGACAAATTAATATAACCGAAAAAATTGCACTTTCTTAGGTTTAGACTTAAAGCCGATTTTCTTGTAAATTGTATGTCAGTTGCGTGAGCACTGTACCGCTTAAGCCGAAAAACATAAAATTTAATGATTTGAGCGAAAGTCAAATTATATTGTTATTGCAGGGTTAACAAGTTTATATAACCGAAAACATTACACTTTCTTAGTTTAAGACTTAAGCCGATTTTCTTGTAAATTGTATGTCAGAGGCGTGAGCACTGTACCGCATAAGCCGAAAAACATCAATTTTACTGATTTGCGCGAAAGTAAAATTATATTGCTATTGCAGAATTGACAAATTAATATAACCGAAAAAATTGCACTTACTTAGGTTTAGACTTAAAGCCGATTTTCTTTTAAACTGTATGTCAGTTGCGTGAGCACTGTACCGCATAAGCCGAAAAACATCAATTTTACTGATTTGCGCGAAAGTAAAATTATATTGCTATTGCAGAATTGACAAATTAATATAACCGAAAAAATTGCACTTACTTAGGTTTAGACTTAAAGTCGATTTTCTTGTAAATTGTATGTTAATCACTTGAGCACCGTACCGCATAAGCCAAAAAACATAATTTTACTGATTTGCGCGAAAGTAAAATTATATTGCTATTGCAGAATTGACAAATTAATATAACCGAAATAATTGCACTTTCTTAGGCTTAGACTCAAAGTCGATTTTCTTGTAAATTGTATATTAATCACTTGAGCACTGTACCGCATAAGCCGAAAAACATCAATTTTACTGATTTGCGCGAAAGTAAAATTATAATGTTATTGCAGGATTAACAAATTAATATAACCGAAAAAATTACACTTTCTTAGTTTAAGACTTAAAGCCGATTTTCTTGTAAATTGTATGTCAGAGGCGTGAGCACTGTACCGCATAAGCCGAAAAACATCAATTTTACTGATTTGCGCGAAAGTAAAATTATATTGCCATTGCAGAATTGACAAATTAATATAACCGAAAAAATTGCACTTTCTTAGCTTTAGACTTAAAGCCGATTTTCTTGTAAATTGTATGTCAGAGGCGTGAGCACTGTACCGCATAAGCCGAAAAACATCAATTTTACTGATTTGCGCGAAAGTAAAATTATATTGCTATTGCAGAATTGACAAATTAATATAACCGAAAAAATTGCACTTACTTAGGTTTAGACTTTAAGCCGATTTTCTTGTAAATTGTATGTCAGTTGCGTGAGCACTGTACCGCTTAAGCCGAAAAACATAAAATTTAATGATTTGAGCGAAAGTCAAATTATATTGTTATTGCAGGGTTAACAAGTTAATATAACCGAAAACATTACACTTTCTTAGTTTAAGACTTAAGCCGATTTTCTTGTAAATTGTATGTCAGAGGCGTGAGCACTGTACCGCATAAGCCGAAAAACATCAATTTTACTGATTTGCGCGAAAGTAAAATTATATTGCTATTGCAGAATTGACAAATTAATATAACCGAAAAAATTGCACTTACTTAGGTTTAGACTTAAAGCCGATTTTCTTTTAAACTGTATGTCAGTTGCGTGAGCACTGTACCGCATAAGCCGAAAAACATCAATTTTACTGATTTGCGCGAAAGTAAAATTATATTGCTATTGCAGAATTGACAAATTAATATAACCGAAAAAATTGCACTTACTTAGGTTTAGACTTAAAGTCGATTTTCTTGTAAATTGTATGTTAATCACTTGAGCACCGTACCGCATAAGCCAAAAAACATAATTTTACTGATTTGCGCGAAAGTAAAATTATATTGCTATTGCAGAATTGACAAATTAATATAACCGAAATAATTGCACTTTCTTAGGCTTAGACTCAAAGTCGATTTTCTTGTAAATTGTATATTAATCACTTGAGCACTGTACCGCATAAGCCGAAAAACATCAATTTTACTGATTTGCGCGAAAGTAAAATTATAATGTTATTGCAGGATTAACAAATTAATATAACCGAAAAAATTACACTTTCTTAGTTTAAGACTTAAAGCCGATTTTCTTGTAAATTGTATGTCAGAGGCGTGAGCACTGTACCGCATAAGCCGAAAAACATCAATTTTACTGATTTGCGCGAAAGTAAAATTATATTGCCATTGCAGAATTGACAAATTAATATAACCGAAAAAATTGCACTTTCTTAGCTTTAGACTTAAAGCCGATTTTCTTGTAAATTGTATGTCAGTTGCGTGAGCACTGTACCGCTTAAGCCGAAAAACATCAATTTTACTGATTTGCGCGAAAGTAAAATTATATTGCCATTGCAGAATTGACAAATTAATATAACCGAAAAAATTGCACTTTCTTAGCTTTAGACTTAAAGCCGATTTTCTTGTAAATTGTATGTCAGTTGCGTGAGCACTGTACCGCTTAAGCCGAAAAACATCAATTTTACTGATTTGCGCGAAAGTAAAATTATAATGTTATTGCAGGATTAACAAATTAATATAACCGAAAAAATTGCACTTTCTTAGATTTAGACTTAAAGCCGATTTTCTTGTAAATTGTATTTCAGTTGCGTGAGCACTGTACCGCATAAGCCGAAAAACATAATTTTACTGATTTGCGCGAAAGTAAAATTATATTGCTATTGCAGAATTGACAAATTAATATAACCGAAATAATTGCACTTTCTTAGGTTTAGACTCAAATTCGATTTTCTTGTAAATTGTATATTATTCACTTGAGCACTGTAACGCATAAGCCGAAAAACATCAATTTTACTGATTTGACGAAAGTAAAATTATAATGTTATTGCAGGATTAACAAATTAATATAACCGAAAAAATTGCACTTTCTTAGCTTTAGACTTAAAGTCGATTTTCTTGTAAATTGTATTTCAGTTGCGCGAGCACTGTACCGCATAAGCCGAAAAACATGAATTTTACTGATTTGAGCGAAAGTCAAATTATATTGTTATTGCATGATTAACAAATTAATATAACCGAAAAAAATGCATTTTCTTAGGCTTAGACTCAAAGTCGATTTTCTTGTAAATTGTATGTTAATCACTTGAGCACTGTACCGCATAAGCCGAAAAACATAATTTTACTGATTTGCGCGAAAGTAAAATTATATTGCTATTGCAGAATTGACAAATTAATATAACCGAAATAATTGCACTTTCTTAGGTTTAGACTCAAATTCGATTTTCTTGTAAATTGTATATTATTCACTTGAGCACTGTAACGCATAAGCCGAAAAACATCAATTTTACTGATTTGACGAAAGTAAAATTATAATGTTATTGCAGGATTAACAAATTAATATAACCGAAAAAATTGCACTTTCTTAGATTTAGACTTAAAGCCGATTTTCTTGTAAATTGTATGTCAGTTGCGTGAGCACTGTACCGCATAAGCCGAAAAACATGAATTTTACTGATTTGCGCGAAAGTAAAATTATAATGTTATTGCAGAATTTACATATTCATATAACCGAGAAAATTGTACCTTCTTAGTTTTAGACTTAAAGTCGATTTGCTTGTAAATTGTATTTCAGTTGCGCGAGCACTGTACCGCTTAAGCCGAAAAACATCAATTTTACTGATTTGCGCGAAAGTAAAATTATATTGCTATTGCAGAATTGACAAATTAATATAACCGAAAAAATTGCGCTTTCTTAGCTTTAGACTTAAAGCCGATTTTCTTGTAAATTGTATGTCAGTTGCGTGAGCACTGTACCGCATAAGCCGAAAAACATCAATTTTACTGATTTGCGCGAAAGTAAAATTATAACGTTATTGCAGGATTAACAAATTAATATAACCGAAAAAATTGCACTTTCTTAGTTTTAGACTTAAAGCCGATTTTCTTGTAAATTTTATGTCAGTTGCGTGAGCACTGTACCGCTTAAGCCGAAAAACATAAAATTTAATGATTTGAGCGAAAGTCAAATTATATTGTTATTGCAGGGTTAACAAGTTAATATAACCGAAAACATTACACTTTCTTAGTTTAAGACTTAAGCCGATTTTCTTGTAAATTGTATGTCAGAGGCGTGAGCACTGTACCGCATAAGCCGAAAAACATCAATTTTACTGATTTGCGCGAAAGTAAAATTATATTGCTATTGCAGAATTGACAAATTAATATAACCGAAAAAATTGCACTTACTTAGGTTTAGACTTTAAGCCGATTTTCTTGTAAATTGTATGTCAGTTGCGTGAGCACTGTACCGCTTAAGCCGAAAAACATAAAATTTAATGATTTGAGCGAAAGTCAAATTATATTGTTATTGCAGGGTTAACAAGTTAATATAACCGAAAACATTACACTTTCTTAGTTTAAGACTTAAGCCGATTTTCTTGTAAATTGTATGTCAGAGGCGTGAGCACTGTACCGCATAAGCCGAAAAACATCAATTTTACTGATTTGCGCGAAAGTAAAATTATATTGCTATTGCAGAATTGACAAATTAATATAACCGAAAAAATTGCACTTACTTAGGTTTAGACTTAAAGCCGATTTTCTTGTAAACTGTATGTCAGTTGCGTGAGCACTGTACCGCATAAGCCGAAAAACATCAATTTTACTGATTTGCGCGAAAGTAAAATTATATTGCTATTGCAGAATTGACAAATTAATATAACCGAAAAAATTGCACTTACTTAGGTTTAGACTTAAAGTCGATTTTCTTGTAAATTGTATGTTAATCACTTGAGCACCGTACCGCATAAGCCAAAAAACATAATTTTACTGATTTGCGCGAAAGTAAAATTATATTGCTATTGCAGAATTGACAAATTAATATAACCGAAATAATTGCACTTTCTTAGGCTTAGACTCAAAGTCGATTTTCTTGTAAATTGTATATTAATCACTTGAGCACTGTACCGCATAAGCCGAAAAACATCAATTTTACTGATTTGCGCGAAAGTAAAATTATAATGTTATTGCAGGATTAACAAATTAATATAACCGAAAAAATTACACTTTCTTAGTTTAAGACTTAAAGCCGATTTTCTTGTAAATTGTATGTCAGAGGCGTGAGCACTGTACCGCATAAGCCGAAAAACATCAATTTTACTGATTTGCGCGAAAGTAAAATTATATTGCCATTGCAGAATTGACAAATTAATATAACCGAAAAAATTGCACTTTCTTAGCTTTAGACTTAAAGCCGATTTTCTTGTAAATTGTATGTCAGTTGCGTGAGCACTGTACCGCTTAAGCCGAAAAACATCAATTTTACTGATTTGCGCGAAAGTAAAATTATATTGCTATTGCAGAATTGACAAATTAATATAACCGAAAAAATTGCACTTTCTTAGCTTTAGACTTAAAGTCGATTTTCTTGTAAATTGTATTTCAGTTGCGCGAGCACTGTACCGCATAAGCCGAAAAACATGAATTTTACTGATTTGAGCGAAAGTCAAATTATATTGTTATTGCATGATTAACAAATTAATATAACCGAAAAAGTTGCATTTTCTTAGGCTTAGACTCAAAGTCGATTTTCTTGTAAATTGTATGTTAATCACTTGAGCACTGTACCGCATAAGCCGAAAAACATAATTTTACTGATTTGCGCGAAAGTAAAATTATATTGCTATTGCAGAATTGACAAATTAATATAACCGAAATAATTGCACTTTCTTAGGTTTAGACTCAAATTCGATTTTCTTGTAAATTGTATATTATTCACTTGAGCACTGTAACGCATAAGCCGAAAAACATCAATTTTACTGATTTGGCGAAAGTAAAATTATAATGTTATTGCAGGATTAACAAATTAATATAACCGAAAAAATTGCACCTTCTTAGTTTTAGACTTAAAGCCGATTTTCTTATAAATTGTATGTCAGTTGCATGAGCCCTGTACCGCATAAGCCGAAAAACATCAATTTTACGGATTTGCGCGAAAGTAAAATTATATTGCTATTGCAGAATTGACAAATTAATATAACCGAAAAAATTGCACTTTCTTAGTTTTAGACTTAAAGCCGATTTTCTTGTAAAATGTATGTCAGTTGCGTGAGCACAGTACCGCATAAGCCGAAAAACATCAATTTTACTGATTTGCGCGAAAGTAAAATTATATTGCTATTGCAGAATTGACAAATTAATATAACCGAAAAAATTGCACTTTCTTAGATTTAGACTTAAAGCCGATTTTCTTGTAAATTGTATTTCAGTTGCGTGAGAACTGTACCGCTTGAGCCGAAAAACATGAATTTTACTGATTTGAGCGAAAGTCAAATTATATTGTTATTGCAGGATTAAACAATTAATATTACCGAAAAAGTTGCACTTTATTAGGTTTAGACTCAAATTATCATCAATTTTACTGATTTGCGCGAAAGTAAAATTATAATGTTATTGCAGAATTTACATATTCATACAACCGAGAAAATTGCACTTTCTTAGTTTTAGACTTAAAGCCGATTTTCTTGTAAATTGTATGTCAGTTGCGTGAGCACTGTACCGCATAAGCCGAAAAACATGAATTTTACTGATTTGCGCGAAAGTAAAATTATAATGTTATTGCAGAATTTACATATTCATATAACCGAGAAAATTGTACCTTCTTAGTTTTAGACTTAAAGTCGATTTGCTTGTAAATTGTATTTCAGTTGCGCGAGCACTGTACCGCTTAAGCCGAAAAACAGAAATTTTACTGATTTGAGCGAAAGTCAAATTATATTGTTATTGCATGATTAACAAATTAATATTACCGAAAAAGTTGCATTTTCTTAGGCTTAGACTCAAAGTCGATTTTCTTGTAAATTGTATGTTAATCACTTGAGCACTGTACCGCATAAGCCGAAAAACATAATTCTACTGATTTGCGCGAAAGTAAAATTATATTGCTATTGCAGAATTGACAAATTAATATAACCGAAATAATTGCACTTTCTTAGGTTTAGACTCAAATTCGATTTTCTTGTAAATTGTATGTTAACCACTTGAGCACTGTACCGCATAAGCCGAAAAACATCAATTTTACTGATTTGCGCGAAAGTAAAATTATATTGCTATTGCAGAATTGACAAATTAATATAACCGAAAAAATTCCACTTTCTTAGCTTTAGACTTAAAGCCGATTTTCTTGTAAATTGTATGTCAGTTGCGTGAGCACTGTACCGCATAAGCCGAAAAACATCAATTTTACTGATTTGCGCGAAAGTAAAATTATATTGCTATTGCAGAATTGACAAATTAATATAACCGAAAAAATTGCATTTTCTTAGATTTAGAATTAAAGCCGATTTTCTTGTAAATTGTATGTTAATCACTTGAGCACTGTACCGCATAAGCCGAAAAACATGAATTTTACTGATTTGCGCGAAAGTAAAATTATAATGTTATTGCAGAATTTACATATTCATATAACCGAGAAAATTGTACCTTCTTAGTTTTAGACTTAAAGTCGATTTGCTTGTAAATTGTATTTCAGTTGCGCGAGCACTGTACCGCTTAAGCCGAAAAACAGAAATTTTACTGATTTGAGCGAAAGTCAAATTACATTGTTATTGCATGATTAACAAATTAATATTACCGAAAAAGTTGCATTTTCTTAGGCTGATTTGCGCGAAAGTAAAATTATATTGCTATTGCAGAATTGACAAATTAATATAACCGAAAAAATTGCATTTTCCTAGATTTAGAATTAAAGCCGATTTTCTTGTAAATTGTATGTTAATCACTTGAGCACTGTACCGCATAAGCCGAAAAACATCAATTTTACTGATTTGCGCGAAAGTAAAATTATATTGCTATTGCAGGATTAACAAATTAATATTACAGAAAAAGTTGCACTTTCTTAGGTTTAGACTCAAATTATCATCAATTTTACTGATTTGCGCGAAAGTAAAATTATAATGTTATTGCAGAATTTACATATTCATATAACCGAAAAAATTGCACTTTCTTAGATTTAGACTTAAAGCCGATTTTCTTCTAAATTGTATGTCAGTTGCGTGAGCACTGTACCGCTTGAGCCGAAAAACATGAATTTTACTGATTTGCGCGAAAGTAAAATTATAATGTTATTGGAGAATTTACATATTCATATAACCGAAAAAATTGCACTTTCTTAGATTTAGACTTAAAGCCGATTTTCTTCTAAATTGTATGTCAGTTGCGTGAGCACTGTACCGCATAAGCCGAAAAACATCAATTTTACTGATTTGCGCGAAAGTAAAATTATAATGTTATTGCAGAATTTACATATTCATATAACCGAGAAAATTGTACCTTCTTAGTTTTAGACTTAAAGTCGATTTGCTTGTAAATTGTATTTCAGTTGCGCGAGCACTGTACCGCTTAAGCCGAAAAACAGAAGTTTTACTGATTTGAGCGAAAGTCAAATTATATTGTTATTGCATGATTAACAAATTAATATTACCGAAAAAGTTGCATTTTCTTAGGCTTAGACTCAAAGTCGATTTTCTTGTAAATTGTATGTTAATCACTTGAGCACTGTACCGCATAAGCCGAAAAACATAATTCTACTGATTTGCGCGAAAGTAAAATTATATTGCTATTGCAGAATTGACAAATTAATATAACCGAAATAATTGCACTTTCTTAGGTTTAGACTCAAATTCGATTTTCTTGTAAATTGTATGTTAACCACTTGAGCACTGTACCGCATAAGCCGAAAAACATCAATTTTACTGATTTGCGCGAAAGTAAAATTATATTGCTATTGCAGAATTGACAAATTAATATAACCGAAAAAATTCCACTTTCTTAGCTTTAGACTTAAAGCCGATTTTCTTGTAAATTGTATGTCAGTTGCGTGAGCACTGTACCGCATAAGCCGAAAAACATCAATTTTACTGATTTGCGCGAAAGTAAAATTATATTGCTATTGCAGAATTGACAAATTAATATAACCGAAAAAATTGCATTTTCTTAGATTTAGAATTAAAGCCGATTTTCTTGTAAATTGTATGTTAATCACTTGAGCACTGTACCGCATAAGCCGAAAAACATGAATTTTACTGATTTGCGCGAAAGTAAAATTATAATGTTATTGCAGAATTTACATATTCATATAACCGAGAAAATTGTACCTTCTTAGTTTTAGACTTAAAGTCGATTTGCTTGTAAATTGTATTTCAGTTGCGCGAGCACTGTACCGCTTAAGCCGAAAAACAGAAATTTTACTGATTTGAGCGAAAGTCAAATTACATTGTTATTGCATGATTAACAAATTAATATTACCGAAAAAGTTGCATTTTCTTAGGCTTAGACTCAAAGCCGATTTTCTTGTAAATTGTATGTTAATCACTTGAGCACTGTACCGCATAAGCCGAAAAACATAATTCTACTGATTTGCGCGAAAGTAAAATTATATTGCTAATGCAGAATTGACAAATTAATATAACCGAAAAAATTCCACTTTCTTAGCTTTAGACTTAAAGTCGATTTTCTTGTAAATTGTATGTTAATCACTTGAGCACTGTACCGCATAAGCCGAAAAACATAATTCTACTGATTTGCGCGAAAGTAAAATTATATTGCTATTGCAGAATTGACAAATTAATATAACCGAAATAATTGCACTTTCTTAGGTTTAGACTCAAATTCGATTTTCTTGTAAATTGTATGTTAACCACTTGAGCACTGTACCGCATAAGCCGAAAAACATCAATTTTACTGATTTGCGCGAAAGTAAAATTATATTGCTATTGCAGAATTGACAAATTAATATAACCGAAAAAATTCCACTTTCTTAGCTTTAGACTTAAAGCCGATTTTCTTGTAAATTGTATGTCAGTTGCGTGAGCACTGTACCGCATAAGCCGAAAAACATCAATTTTACTGATTTGCGCGAAAGTAAAATTATATTGCTATTGCAGAATTGACAAATTAATATAACCGAAAAAATTGCATTTTCTTAGATTTAGAATTAAAGCCGATTTTCTTGTAAATTGTATGTTAATCACTTGAGCACTGTACCGCATAAGCCGAAAAACATGAATTTTACTGATTTGCGCGAAAGTAAAATTATAATGTTATTGCAGAATTTACATATTCATATAACCGAGAAAATTGTACCTTCTTAGTTTTAGACTTAAAGTCGATTTGCTTGTAAATTGTATTTCAGTTGCGCGAGCACTGTACCGCTTAAGCCGAAAAACAGAAATTTTACTGATTTGAGCGAAAGTCAAATTACATTGTTATTGCATGATTAACAAATTAATATTACCGAAAAAGTTGCATTTTCTTAGGCTTAGACTCAAAGCCGATTTTCTTGTAAATTGTATGTTAATCACTTGAGCACTGTACCGCATAAGCCGAAAAACATAATTCTACTGATTTGCGCGAAAGTAAAATTATATTGCTAATGCAGAATTGACAAATTAATATAACCGAAATAATTGCACTTTCTTAGGTTTAGACTCAAATTCGATTTTCTTGTAAATTGTATGTTAACCACTTGAGCACTGTACCGCATAAGCCGAAAAACATCAATTTTACTGATTTGCGCGAAAGTAAAATTATATTGCTATTGCAGAATTGACAAATTAATATAACCGAAAAAATTGCACTTTCTTAGCTTTAGACTTAAAGCCGATTTTCTTGTAAATTGTATGTTAACCACTTGAGCACTGTACCGCATAAGCCGAAAAACATCAATTTTACTGATTTGCGCGAAAGTAAAATTATATTGCTATTGCAGAATTGACAAATTAATATAACCGAAAAAATTGCACTTTCTTAGCTTTAGACTTAAAGCCGATTTTCTTGTAAATTGTATGTCAGTTGCGTGAGCACTGTACCGCATAAGCCGAAAAACATCAATTTTACTGATTTGCGCGAAAGTAAAATTATATTGCTATTGCAGAATTGACAAATTAATATAACCGAAAAAATTGCATTTTCTTAGATTTAGAATTAAAGCCGATTTTCTTGTAAATTGTATGTTAATCACTTGAGCACTATACCGCATAAGCCGAAAAACATCAATTTTACTGATTTGCGCGAAAGTAAAATTATAATGTTATTGCAGGATTAACAAATTAATATAACCGAAAAAATTGCACCTTCTTAGTTTTAGACTTAAAGCCGATTTTCTTGTAAATTGTATGTCAGTTGCATGAGCACTGTACCGCATAAGCCGAAAAACATCAATTTTACGGATTTGCGCGAAAGTAAAATTATATTGCTATTGCAGAATTGACAAATTAATATAACCGAAAAAATTGCACTTTCTTAGTTTTAGACTTAAAGCCGATTTTCTTGTAAATTGTATGTCAGTTGCGTGAGCACTGTACCGCATAAGCCGAAAAACATCAATTTTACTGATTTGCGCGAAAGTAAAATTATATTGCTATTGCAGGATTAACAAATTAATATTACAGAAAAAGTTGCACTTTCTTAGGTTTAGACTCAAATTATCATCAATTTTACTGATTTGCGCGAAAGTAAAATTATAATGTTATTGCAGAATTTACATATTCATATAACCGAAAAAATTGCACTTTCTTAGATTTAGACTTAAAGCCGATTTTCTTCTAAATTGTATGTCAGTTGCGTGAGCACTGTACCGCTTGAGCCGAAAAACATGAATTTTACTGATTTGCGCGAAAGTAAAATTATAATGTTATTGGAGAATTTACATATTCATATAACCGAAAAAATTGCACTTTCTTAGATTTAGACTTAAAGCCGATTTTCTTCTAAATTGTATGTCAGTTGCGTGAGCACTGTACCGCATAAGCCGAAAAACATCAATTTTACTGATTTGCGCGAAAGTAAAATTATAATGTTATTGCAGAATTTACATATTCATATAACCGAGAAAATTGTACCTTCTTAGTTTTAGACTTAAAGTCGATTTGCTTGTAAATTGTATTTCAGTTGCGCGAGCACTGTACCGCTTAAGCCGAAAAACAGAAGTTTTACTGATTTGAGCGAAAGTCAAATTATATTGTTATTGCATGATTAACAAATTAATATTACCGAAAAAGTTGCATTTTCTTAGGCTTAGACTCAAAGTCGATTTTCTTGTAAATTGTATGTTAATCACTTGAGCACTGTACCGCATAAGCCGAAAAACATAATTCTACTGATTTGCGCGAAAGTAAAATTATATTGCTATTGCAGAATTGACAAATTAATATAACCGAAATAATTGCACTTTCTTAGGTTTAGACTCAAATTCGATTTTCTTGTAAATTGTATGTTAACCACTTGAGCACTGTACCGCATAAGCCGAAAAACATCAATTTTACTGATTTGCGCGAAAGTAAAATTATATTGCTATTGCAGAATTGACAAATTAATATAACCGAAAAAATTCCACTTTCTTAGCTTTAGACTTAAAGCCGATTTTCTTGTAAATTGTATGTCAGTTGCGTGAGCACTGTACCGCATAAGCCGAAAAACATCAATTTTACTGATTTGCGCGAAAGTAAAATTATAACGTTATTGCAGGATTAACAAATTAATATAACCGAAAAAATTGCACTTTCTTAGTTTTAGACTTAAAGCCGATTTTCTTGTAAATTTTATGTCAGTTGCGTGAGCACTGTACCGCTTAAGCCGAAAAACATAAAATTTAATGATTTGAGCGAAAGTCAAATTATATTGTTATTGCAGGGTTAACAAGTTAATATAACCGAAAACATTACACTTTCTTAGTTTAAGACTTAAGCCGATTTTCTTGTAAATTGTATGTCAGAGGCGTGAGCACTGTACCGCATAAGCCGAAAAACATCAATTTTACTGATTTGCGCGAAAGTAAAATTATATTGCTATTGCAGAATTGACAAATTAATATAACCGAAAAAATTGCACTTACTTAGGTTTAGACTTTAAGCCGATTTTCTTGTAAATTGTATGTTAATCACTTGAGCACTGTACCGCATAAGCCGAAAAACATGAATTTTACTGATTTGCGCGAAAGTAAAATTATAATGTTATTGCAGAATTTACATATTCATATAACCGAGAAAATTGTACCTTCTTAGTTTTAGACTTAAAGTCGATTTGCTTGTAAATTGTATTTCAGTTGCGCGAGCACTGTACCGCTTAAGCCGAAAAACAGAAATTTTACTGATTTGAGCGAAAGTCAAATTACATTGTTATTGCATGATTAACAAATTAATATTACCGAAAAAGTTGCATTTTCTTAGATTTAGAATTAAAGCCGATTTTCTTGTAAATTGTATGTTAATCACTTGAGCACTGTACCGCATAAGCCGAAAAACATCAATTTTACTGATTTGCGCGAAAGTAAAATTATATTGCTATTGCAGGATTAACAAATTAATATTACAGAAAAAGTTGCACTTTCTTAGGTTTAGACTCAAATTATCATCAATTTTACTGATTTGCGCGAAAGTAAAATTATAATGTTATTGCAGAATTTACATATTCATATAACCGAAAAAATTGCACTTTCTTAGATTTAGACTTAAAGCCGATTTTCTTCTAAATTGTATGTCAGTTGCGTGAGCACTGTACCGCTTGAGCCGAAAAACATGAATTTTACTGATTTGCGCGAAAGTAAAATTATAATGTTATTGGAGAATTTACATATTCATATAACCGAAAAAATTGCACTTTCTTAGATTTAGACTTAAAGCCGATTTTCTTCTAAATTGTATGTCAGTTGCGTGAGCACTGTACCGCATAAGCCGAAAAACATCAATTTTACTGATTTGCGCGAAAGTAAAATTATAATGTTATTGCAGAATTTACATATTCATATAACCGAGAAAATTGTACCTTCTTAGTTTTAGACTTAAAGTCGATTTGCTTGTAAATTGTATTTCAGTTGCGCGAGCACTGTACCGCTTAAGCCGAAAAACAGAAGTTTTACTGATTTGAGCGAAAGTCAAATTATATTGTTATTGCATGATTAACAAATTAATATTACCGAAAAAGTTGCATTTTCTTAGGCTTAGACTCAAAGTCGATTTTCTTGTAAATTGTATGTTAATCACTTGAGCACTGTACCGCATAAGCCGAAAAACATAATTCTACTGATTTGCGCGAAAGTAAAATTATATTGCTATTGCAGAATTGACAAATTAATATAACCGAAATAATTGCACTTTCTTAGGTTTAGACTCAAATTCGATTTTCTTGTAAATTGTATGTTAACCACTTGAGCACTGTACCGCATAAGCCGAAAAACATCAATTTTACTGATTTGCGCGAAAGTAAAATTATATTGCTATTGCAGAATTGACAAATTAATATAACCGAAAAAATTCCACTTTCTTAGCTTTAGACTTAAAGCCGATTTTCTTGTAAATTGTATGTCAGTTGCGTGAGCACTGTACCGCATAAGCCGAAAAACATCAATTTTACTGATTTGCGCGAAAGTAAAATTATATTGCTATTGCAGAATTGACAAATTAATATAACCGAAAAAATTGCATTTTCTTAGATTTAGAATTAAAGCCGATTTTCTTGTAAATTGTATGTTAATCACTTGAGCACTGTACCGCATAAGCCGAAAAACATGAATTTTACTGATTTGCGCGAAAGTAAAATTATAATGTTATTGCAGAATTTACATATTCATATAACCGAGAAAATTGTACCTTCTTAGTTTTAGACTTAAAGTCGATTTGCTTGTAAATTGTATTTCAGTTGCGCGAGCACTGTACCGCTTAAGCCGAAAAACAGAAATTTTACTGATTTGAGCGAAAGTCAAATTACATTGTTATTGCATGATTAACAAATTAATATTACCGAAAAAGTTGCATTTTCTTAGGCTTAGACTCAAAGCCGATTTTCTTGTAAATTGTATGTTAATCACTTGAGCACTGTACCGCATAAGCCGAAAAACATAATTCTACTGATTTGCGCGAAAGTAAAATTATATTGCTAATGCAGAATTGACAAATTAATATAACCGAAATAATTGCACTTTCTTAGGTTTAGACTCAAATTCGATTTTCTTGTAAATTGTATGTTAACCACTTGAGCACTGTACCGCATAAGCCGAAAAACATCAATTTTACTGATTTGCGCGAAAGTAAAATTATATTGCTATTGCAGAATTGACAAATTAATATAACCGAAAAAATTGCACTTTCTTAGCTTTAGACTTAAAGCCGATTTTCTTGTAAATTGTATGTTAACCACTTGAGCACTGTACCGCATAAGCCGAAAAACATCAATTTTACTGATTTGCGCGAAAGTAAAATTATATTGCTATTGCAGAATTGACAAATTAATATAACCGAAAAAATTGCACTTTCTTAGCTTTAGACTTAAAGCCGATTTTCTTGTAAATTGTATGTCAGTTGCGTGAGCACTGTACCGCATAAGCCGAAAAACATCAATTTTACTGATTTGCGCGAAAGTAAAATTATATTGCTATTGCAGAATTGACAAATTAATATAACCGAAAAAATTGCATTTTCTTAGATTTAGAATTAAAGCCGATTTTCTTGTAAATTGTATGTTAATCACTTGAGCACTATACCGCATAAGCCGAAAAACATCAATTTTACTGATTTGCGCGAAAGTAAAATTATAATGTTATTGCAGGATTAACAAATTAATATAACCGAAAAAATTGCACCTTCTTAGTTTTAGACTTAAAGCCGATTTTCTTGTAAATTGTATGTCAGTTGCATGAGCACTGTACCGCATAAGCCGAAAAACATCAATTTTACGGATTTGCGCGAAAGTAAAATTATATTGCTATTGCAGAATTGACAAATTAATATAACCGAAAAAATTGCACTTTCTTAGTTTTAGACTTAAAGCCGATTTTCTTGTAAATTGTATGTCAGTTGCGTGAGCACTGTACCGCATAAGCCGAAAAACATCAATTTTACTGATTTGCGCGAAAGTAAAATTATATTGCTATTGCAGAATTGACAAATTAATATAACCGAAAAAATTGCACTTTCTTAGATTTAGACTTAAAGCCGATTTTCTTGTAAAATTGTATTTCAGTTGCGTGAGCACTGTACCGCTTGTGCCGAAAAACATGAATTTTACTGATTTGCGCGAAAGTAAAATTATATTGTTATTGCAGGATTAACAAATTAATATTACAGAAAAAGTTGCACTTTCTTAGGTTTAGACTCAAATTATCATCAATTTTACTGATTTGCGCGAAAGTAAAATTATAATGTTATTGCAGAATTTACATATTCATATAACCGAAAAAATTGCACTTTCTTAGATTTAGACTTAAAGCCGATTTTCTTCTAAATTGTATGTCAGTTGCGTGAGCACTGTACCGCTTGAGCCGAAAAACATGAATTTTACTGATTTGCGCGAAAGTAAAATTATAATGTTATTGGAGAATTTACATATTCATATAACCGAAAAAATTGCACTTTCTTAGATTTAGACTTAAAGCCGATTTTCTTCTAAATTGTATGTCAGTTGCGTGAGCACTGTACTGCTTGAGCCGAAAAATATGAATTTTTCTGATTTGAGCGAAAGTCAAATTATATTGTTATTGCAGGATTAACAAATTCATATAACCGAGAAAATTGTACTTTCTTAGTTTTAGACTTAAAGCCGATTTTCTTGTAAATTGTATGTCAGTTGCGTGAGCACTGTACCGCATAAGCCGAAAAACATGAATTTTACTGATTTGCGCGAAAGTAAAATTATAATGTTATTGCAGAATTTACATATTCATATAACCGAAAAAATTGCACTTTCTTAGATTTAGACTTAAAGCCGATTTTCTTGTAAATTGTATGTCAGTTGCGTGAGCACTGTACCGCATAAGCCGAAAAACATGAATTTTACTGATTTGCGCGAAAGTAAAATTATAATGTTATTGCAGAATTTACATATTCATATAACCGAAAAAATTGCACTTTCTTAGATTTAGACTCAAATTATCATCAATTTTACTGATTTGCGCGAAAGTAAAAATATAATGTTATTGCAGAATTTACATATTCATATAACCGAGAAAATTGTACTTTCTTAGTTTTAGACTTAAAGCCGATTTTCTTGTAAATTTTATGTCAGTTGCGTGGGCACTGTACCGCATAAGCCGAAAAACATGAATTTTACTGATTTGCGCGAAAGTAAAATTATAATGTTATTGCAGAATTTACATATTCATATAACCGAGAAAATTGTACCTTCTTAGTTTTAGACTTAAAGCCGATCTTCTTGTTAATTGTATGTCAGTTGCGTGAGCACTGTGCCGCATAAGCCGAAAAACATGAATTTTACTGATTTGAGCGAAAGTCAAATTATATTGTTATTGCAGGATTAACAAATTAATATTACCGAAAAAGTTGCACTTTATTAGGTTTAGACTCAAATTATCATCAATTTTACTGATTTGCGCGAAAGTAAAATTATAATGTTATTGCAGAATTTACATATTCATATAACCGAGAAAATTGCACTTTCTTAGTTTTAGACTTAAAGCCGATTTTCTTGTAAAATGTATGTCAGTTGCGTGAGCACTGTACCGCATAAGCCGAAAAACATGAATTTTACTGATTTGCGCGAAAGTAAAATTATAATGTTATTGCAGAATTTACATATTCATATAACCGAGAAAATTGTACCTTCTTAGTTTTAGACTTAAAGCCGATCTTCTTGTTAATTGTATTTCAGTTGCGCGAGCACTGTACCGCTTAAGCCGAAAAACAGAAATTTTACTGATTTGAGCGAAAGTCAAATTATATTGTTATTGCATGATTAACAAATTAATATTACCAAAAAAGTTGCATTTGCTTAGGCTTAGACTCAAAGTCGATTTTCTTGTAAATTGTATGTTAATCACTTGAGCACTGTACCGCATAAGCCGAAAAACATAATTTTACTGATTTGCGCGAAAGTAAAATTATATTGCTATTGCAGAATTGACAAATTAATATAACCGAAATAATTGCACTTTCTTAGGTTTAGACTCAAATTCGATTTTCTTGTAAATTGTATGTTAACCACTTGAGCACTGTACCGCATAAGCCGAAAAACATCAATTTTACTGATTTGCGCGAAAGTAAAATTATATTGCTATTGCAGAATTGACAAATTAATATAACCGAAAAAATTGCACTTTCTTAGCTTTAGACTGAAAGCCGATTTTCTTGTAAATTTTATGTCAGTTGCGTGGGCACTGTACCGCATAAGCCGAAAAACATGAATTTTACTGATTTGCGCGAAAGTCAAATTATATTGTTATTGCAGGATTAACAAATTAATATTACCGAAAAAGTTGCACTTTATTAGGTTTAGACTCAAATTATCATCAATTTTACTGATTTGCGCGAAAGTAAAATTATAATGTTATTGCAGAATTTACATATTCATATAACCGAGAAAATTGCACTTTCTTAGATTTAGACTTAAAGCCGATTTTCTTCTAAATTGTATGTCAGTTGCGTGAGCGCTGTACCGCTTGAGCCGAAAAACATGAATTTTACTGATTTGCGCGAAAGTAAAATTATAATGTTATTGCAGAATTTACATATTCATATAACCGAGAAAATTGCACTTTCTTAGTTTTAGACTTAAAGCCGATTTTCTTGTAAAATGTATGTCAGTTGCGTGAGCACTGTACCGCTTAAGCCGAAAAACATGAATTTTACTGATTTGCGCGAAAGTAAAATTATAATGTTATTGCAGAATTTACATATTCATATAACCGAGAAAATTGTACCTTCTTAGTTTTAGACTTAAAGCCGATCTTCTTGTTAATTGTATTTCAGTTGCGCGAGCACTGTACCGCTTAAGCCGAAAAACAGAAATTTTACTGATTTGAGCGAAAGTCAAATTATATTGTTATTGCATGATTAACAAATTAATATTACCAAAAAGTTGCATTTGCTTAGGCTTAGACTCAAAGTCGATTTTCTTGTAAATTGTATGTTAATCACTTGAGCACTGTACCGCATAAGCCGAAAAACATAATTTTACTGATTTGCGCGAAAGTAAAATTATATTGCTATTGCAGAATTGACAAATTAATATAACCGAAATAATTGCACTTTCTTAGGTTTAGACTCAAATTCGATTTTCTTGTAAATTGTATGTTAACCACTTGAGCACTGTACCGCATAAGCCGAAAAACATCAATTTTACTGATTTGCGCGAAAGTAAAATTATATTGCTATTGCAGAATTGACAAATTAATATAACCGAAAAAATTGCACTTTCTTAGCTTTAGACTGAAAGCCGATTTTCTTGTAAATTGTATGTCAGTTGCGTGAGCACTGTACCGCATAAGCCGAAAAACATCAATTTTACTGATTTGCGCGAAAGTAAAATTATATTGCTATTGCAGAATTGACAAATTAATATAACCGAAAAAATTGCACTTTCTTAGATTTAGACTTAAAGCCGATTTTCTTGTAAATTGTATTTCAGTTGCGCGAGCACTGTACCGCTTAAGCCGAAAAACATGAATTTTACTGATTTGCGCGAAAGTAAAATTATAATGTTATTGCAGAATTTACATATTCATATAACCGAGAAATTTGTACCTTCTTAGTTTTAGACTTAAAGCCGATCTTCTTGTAAATTGTATGTCAGTTGCGTGAGCACTGTGCCGCATAAGCCGAAAAACATGAATTTTACTGATTTGAGCGAAAGTCAAATTATATTGTTATTGCAGGATTAACAAATTAATATTACCGAAAAAGTTGCACTTTATTAGGTTTAGACTCAAATTATCATCAATTTTACTGATTTGCGCGAAAGTAAAATTATAATGTTATTGCAGAATTTACATTTCATATAACCGAGAAAATTGCACTTTCTTAGTTTTAGACTTAAAGCCGATTTTCTTGTAAATTGTATGTCAGTTGCGTGAGCACTGTACCGCATAAGCCGAAAAACATCAATTTTACTGATTTGCGCGAAAGTAAAATTATATTGCTATTGCAGAATTGACAAATTAATATAACCGAGAAAATTGCACTTTCTTAGTTTTAGACTTAAAGCCGATTTTCTTGTAAATTGTATGTCAGTTGCGTGAGCACTGTACCGCATAAGCCGAAAAACATGAATTTTACTGATTTGCGCGAAAGTAAAATTATAATGTTATTGCAGAATTTACATATTCATATAACCGAGAAAATTGTACTTTCTTAGTTTTAGACTTAAAGCCGATTTTCTTGTAAATTTTATGTCAGTTGCGTGGGCACTGTACCGCATAAGCCGAAAAACATGAACTTTACTGATTTGCGCGAAAGTAAAATTATAATGTTATTGCAGAATTTACATATTCATATAACCGAGAAAATTGTACTTTCTTAGTTTTTGACTTAAAGCCGATTTTCTTGTAAATTTTATGTCAGTTGCGTGGGCACTGTACCGCATAAGCCGAAAAACATGAACTTTACTGATTTGCGCGAAAGTAAAATTATAATGTTATTGCAGAATTTACATATTCATATAACCGGGAAAATTGTACCTTCTTAGTTTTAGACTTAAAGTCGATTTGCTTGTAAATTGTATTTCAGTTGCGCGAGCACTGTACCGCTTAAGCCGAAAAACAGAAATTTTACTGATTTGAGCGAAAGTCAAATTATATTGTTATTGCATGATTAACAAATTAATATTACCAAAAAAGTTGCATTTGCTTAGGCTTAGACTCAAAGTCGATTTTCTTGTAAATTGTATGTTAATCACTTGAGCACTGTACCGCATAAGCCGAAAAACATAACTTTACTGATTTGCGCGAAAGTAAAATTATATTGCTATTGCAGAATTGACAAATTAATATAACCGAAATAATTGCACTTTCTTAGGTTTAGACTCAAAGTCGATTTTCTTGTAAATTGTATGTTAATCACTTGAGCACTGTACCGCATAAGCCGAAAAACATCAATTTTACTGATTTGCGCGAAAGTAAAATTATAATGTTATTGCAGAATTTACATATTCATATAACCGAGAAAATTGCACTTTCTTAGTTTTAGACTTAAAGCCGATTTTCTTGTAAATTGTATGTCAGTTGCGTGAGCACTGTACCGCATAAGCCGAAAAACATGAATTTTACTGATTTGCGCGAAAGAAAAATTATAATGTTATTGCAGAATTTACATGTTCATATAACCGAGAAAATTGTACCTTCTTAGTTTTAGACTTAAAGTCGATTTGCTTGTAAATTGTATTTCAGTTGCGCGAGCACTGTACCGCTTAAGCCGAAAAACATGAATTTTACTGATTTGAGCGAAAGTCAAATTATATTGTTATTGCATGATTAACAAATTAATATTACCGAAAAAGTTGCGTTTTCTTAGGCTTAGACTCAAAGTCGATTTTCTTGTAAATTGTATGTTAATCACTTGAGCACTGTACCGCATAAGCCGAAAAACATAATTTTACTGATTTGCGCGAAAGTAAAATTATATTGCTATTGCAGAATTGACAAATTAATATAACCGAAATAATTGCACTTTCTTAGTTTTAGACTTAAAGCCGATTTTCTTGTAAATTGTATGTCAGTTGCGTGAGCACTGTACCGCATAAGCCGAAAAACATCAATTTTACTGATTTGCGCGAAAGTAAAATTATATTGCTATTGCAGAATTGACAAATTAATATAACCGAAAAAATTGCACTTTCTTAGATTTAGACTTAAAGCCGATTTTCTTGTAAAATTGTATTTCAGTTGCGTGAGCACTGTACCGCTTGTGCCGAAAAACATGAATTTTACTGATTTGCGCGAAAGTAAAATTATATTGTTATTGCAGGATTAACAAATTAATATTACAGAAAAAGTTGCACTTTCTTAGGTTTAGACTCAAATTATCATCAATTTTACTGATTTGCGCGAAAGTAAAATTATAATGTTATTGCAGAATTTACATATTCATATATCCGAGAAAATTGTACTTTCTTAGTTTTAGACTTAAAGCCGATTTTCTTGTAAATTGTATGTCAGTTGCGTGAGCACTGTACCGCATAAGCCGAAAAACATGAATTTTACTGATTTGCGCGAAAGTAAAATTATAATGTTATTGCAGAATTTACATATTCATATAACCGAAAAAATTGCACTTTCTTAGATTTAGACTTAAAGCCGATTTTCTTGTAAATTTTATGTCAGTTGCGTGAGCACTGTACCGCATAAGCCGAAAAACATGAATTTTACTGATTTGCGCGAAAGTAAAATTATAATGTTATTGCAGAATTTACAAATTAATATTACAGAAAAAGTTGCACTTTATTAGGTTTAGACTCAAATTATCATCAATTTTACTGATTTGCGCGAAAGTAAAATTATAATGTTATTGCAGAATTTACATATTCATATAACCGAAAAAATTGCACTTTCTTAGATTTAGACTTAAAGCCGATTTTCTTCTAAATTGTATGTCAGTTGCGTGAGCACTGTACCGCTTGAGCCGAAAAACATGAATTTTACTGATTTGCGCGAAAGTAAAATTATAATGTTATTGCAGAATTTACATATTCATATAACCGAAAAAATTGCACTTTCTTAGATTTAGACTTAAAGCCGATTTTCTTCTAAATTGTATGTCAGTTGCGTGAGCACTGTACTGCTTGAGCCGAAAAATATGAATTTTTCTGATTTGAGCGAAAGTCAAATTATATTGTTATTGCAGGATTAACAAATTAATATTACCGAAAAAGTTGCCCTTTATTAGGTTTAGACTCAAATTATCATCAATTTTACTGATTTGCGCGAAAGTAAAATTATAATGTTATTGCAGAATTTACAAATTAATATTACAGAAAAAGTTGCACTTTATTAGGTTTAGACTCAAATTATCATCAATTTTACTGATTTGCGCGAAAGTAAAATTATAATGTTATTGCAGAATTTACATATTCATATAACCGAAAAAATTGCACTTTCTTAGATTTAGACTTAAAGCCGATTTTCTTCTAAATTGTATGTCAGTTGCGTGAGCACTGTACCGCTTGAGCCGAAAAACATGAATTTTACTGATTTGCGCGAAAGTAAAATTATAATGTTATTGCAGAATTTACATATTCATATAACCGAAAAAATTGCACTTTCTTAGATTTAGACTTAAAGCCGATTTTCTTCTAAATTGTATGTCAGTTGCGTGAGCACTGTACTGCTTGAGCCGAAAAATATGAATTTTTCTGATTTGAGCGAAAGTCAAATTATATTGTTATTGCAGGATTAACAAATTAATATTACCGAAAAAGTTGCACTTTATTAGGTTTAGACTCAAATTATCATCAATTTTACTGATTTGCGCGAAAGTAAAATTATAATGTTATTGCAGAATTTACAAATTAATATTACCGAAAAAGTTGCACTTTATTAGGTTTAGACTCAAATTATCATCAATTTTTCTGATTTGCGCGAAAGTAAAATTATAATGTTATTGCAGAATTTACATATTCATATAACCGAGAAAATTGTACTTTCTTAGTTTTAGACTTAAAGCCGATTTTCTTGTAAATTTTATGTCAGTTGCGTGGGCACTGTACCGCATAAGCCGAAAAACATGAATTTTACTGATTTGCGCGAAAGTAAAATTATAATGTTATTGCAGAATTTACATATTCATATAACCGAGAAAATTGTACCTTCTTAGTTTTAGACTTAAAGCCGATCTTCTTGTTAATTGTATGTCAGTTGCGTGAGCACTGTGCCGCATAAGCCGAAAAACATGAATTTTACTGATTTGAGCGAAAGTCAAATTATATTGTTATTGCAGGATTAACAAATTAATATTACCGAAAAAGTTGCACTTTATTAGGTTTAGACTCAAATTATCATCAATTTTACTGATTTGCGCGAAAGTAAAATTATAATGTTATTGCAGAATTTACATATTCATATAACCGAAAAAATTGCACTTTCTTAGATTTAGACTTAGAGCCGATTTTCTTCTAAATTGTATGTCAGTTGCGTGAGCACTGTACTGCTTGAGCCGAAAAATATGAATTTTTCTGATTTGAGCGAAAGTCAAATTATATTGTTATTGCAGGATTAACAAATTAATATTACCGAAAAAGTTGCACTTTATTAGGTTTAGACTCAAATTATCATCAATTTTACTGATTTGCGCGAAAGTAAAATTATAATGTTATTGCAGAATTTACATATTCATATATCCGAGAAAATTGTACTTTCTTAGTTTTAGACTTAAAGCCGATTTTCTTGTAAATTGTATGTCAGTTGCGTGAGCACTGTACCGCATAAGCCGAAAAACATGAATTTTACTGATTTGCGCGAAAGTAAAATTATAATGTTATTGCAGAATTTACATATTCATATAACCGAAAAAATTGCACTTTCTTAGATTTAGACTTAAAGCCGATTTTCTTGTAAATTTTATGTCAGTTGCGTGAGCACTGTACCGCATAAGCCGAAAAACATGAATTTTACTGATTTGCGCGAAAGTAAAATTATAATGTTATTGCAGAATTTACAAATTAATATTACAGAAAAAGTTGCACTTTATTAGGTTTAGACTCAAATTATCATCAATTTTACTGATTTGCGCGAAAGTAAAATTATAATGTTATTGCAGAATTTACATATTCATATAACCGAAAAAATTGCACTTTCTTAGATTTAGACTTAAAGCCGATTTTCTTCTAAATTGTATGTCAGTTGCGTGAGCACTGTACCGCTTGAGCCGAAAAACATGAATTTTACTGATTTGCGCGAAAGTAAAATTATAATGTTATTGCAGAATTTACATATTCATATAACCGAAAAAATTGCACTTTCTTAGATTTAGACTTAAAGCCGATTTTCTTCTAAATTGTATGTCAGTTGCGTGAGCACTGTACTGCTTGAGCCGAAAAATATGAATTTTTCTGATTTGAGCGAAAGTCAAATTATATTGTTATTGCAGGATTAACAAATTAATATTACCGAAAAAGTTGCACTTTATTAGGTTTAGACTCAAATTATCATCAATTTTACTGATTTGCGCGAAAGTAAAATTATAATGTTATTGCAGAATTTACATATTCATATATCCGAGAAAATTGTACTTTCTTAGTTTTAGACTTAAAGCCGATTTTCTTGTAAATTGTATTTCAGTTGCGTGAGCACTGTACCGTATAAGCCGAAAAACATGAATTTTACTGATTTGCGCGAAAGTAAAATTATAATGTTATTGCAGAATTTACATATTCATATAACCGAAAAAATTGCACTTTCTTAGATTTAGACTTAAAGCCGATTTTCTTGTAAATTTTATGTCAGTTGTGTGAGCACTGTACCGCATAAGCCGAAAAACATGAATTTTACTGATTTGCGCGAAAGTAAAATTATAATGTTATTGCAGAATTTACAAATTAATATTACCGAAAAAGTTGCACTTTATTAGGTTTAGACTCAAATTATCATCAATTTTACTGATTTGCGCGAAAGTAAAATTATAATGTTATTGCAGAATTTACATATTCATATAACCGAGAAAATTGTACTTTCTTAGTTTTAGACTTAAAGCCGATTTTCTTGTAAATTTTATGTCAGTTGCGTGGGCACTGTACCGCATAAGCCGAAAAACATGAATTTTACTGATTTGCGCGAAAGTAAAATTATAATGTTATTGCAGAATTTACATATTCATATAACCGAGAAAATTGTACCTTCTTAGTTTTAGACTTAAAGCCGATCTTCTTGTTAATTGTATGTCAGTTGCGTGAGCACTGTGCCGCATAAGCCGAAAAACATGAATTTTACTGATTTGAGCGAAAGTCAAATTATATTGTTATTGCAGGATTAACAAATTAATATTACCGAAAAAGTTGCACTTTATTAGGTTTAGACTCAAATTATCATCAATTTTACTGATTTGCGCGAAAGTAAAATTATAATGTTATTGCAGAATTTACATATTCATATAACCGAGAAAATTGCACTTTCTTAGCTTTAGACTTAAAGCCGATTTTCTTGTAAATTGTATGTCAGTTGCGTGAGCACTGTACCGCATAAGCCGAAAAACATCAATTTTACTGATTTGCGCGAAAGTAAAATTATATTGCTATTGCAGAATTGACAAATTAATATAACCGAAAAAATTGCACTTTCTTAGATTTAGACTTAAAGCCGATTTTCTTGTAAATTGTATTTCAGTTGCGCGAGCACTGTACCGCTTAAGCCGAAAAACATGAATTTTACTGATTTGAGCGAAAGTCAAATTATATTGTTATTGCATGATTAACAAATTAATATTACCGAAAAAGTTGCATTTTCTTAGGCTTAGACTCAAAGTCGATTTTCTTGTAAATTGTATGTTAATCACTTGAGCACTGTACCGCATACGCCGAAAAACATAATTTTACTGATTTGCGCGAAAGTAAAATTATATTGCTATTGCAGAATTGACAAATTAATATAACCGAAATAATTGCACTTTCTTAGGTTTGGACTCAAATTCGATTTTCTTGTAAATTGTATATTAATCACTTGAGCACTGTACCGCATAAACCGAAAAACATCAATTTTACTGATTTGCGCAAAAGTAAAATTATAATGTTATTGCAGGATTAACAAATTAATATAACCGAAAAAATTGCACCTTCTTAGTTTTAGACTTAAAGCCGATTTTCTTGTAAATTGTATGTCAGTTGCATGAGCACTGTACCGCATAAGCCGAAAAACATCAATTTTACGGATTTGCGCGAAAGTTAAATTATATTGTTATTGCAGTATTGACAAATTAATATAACCGAAAAAATTGCACTTTCTTAGTTTTAGACTTAAAGCCGATTTTCTTGTAAATTGTATGTCAGTTGCGTGAGCACTGTACCGCATAAGCCGAAAAACATCAATTCTACTGATTTGCGCGAAAGTAAAATTATATTGCTATTGCAGAATTGACAAATTAATATAACCGAAAAAATTGCACTTTCTTAGATTTAGACTTAAAGCCGATTTTCTTGAAAAATTGTATTTCAGTTGCGTGAGCACTGTACTGCTTGAGCCGAAAAACATGAATTTTACTGATTTGCGCGAAAGTAAAATTATAATGTTATTGCAGAATTTACATATTCATATATCCGAGAAAATTGTACTTTCTTAGTTTTAGACTTAAAGCCGATTTTCTTGTAAATTGTATGTCAGTTGCGTGAGCACTGTACCGCATAAGCCGAAAAACATCAATTCTACTGATTTGCGCGAAAGTTAAATTATATTGTTATTGCAGTATTGACAAATTAATATAACCGAAAAAATTGCACTTTCTTAGTTTTAGACTTAAAGCCGATTTTCTTGTAAATTGTATGTCAGTTGCGTGAGCACTGTACCGCATAAGCCGAAAAACATCAATTCTACTGATTTGCGCGAAAGTAAAATTATATTACTATTGCAGAATTGACAAATTAATATAACCGAAAAAATTGCACTTTCTTAGATTTAGACTTAAAGCCGATTTTCTTGAAAAATTGTATTTCAGTTGCGTGAGCACTGTACTGCTTGAGCCGAAAAACATGAATTTTACTGATTTGCGCGAAAGTAAAATTATAATGTTATTGCAGGATTAACAAATTAATATAACCGAAAAAATTGCACCTTCTTAGTTTTAGACTTAAAGCCGATTTTCTTGTAAATTGTATGTCAGTTGCATGAGCACTGTACCGCATAAGCCGAAAAACATCAATTTTACGGATTTGCGCGAAAGTTAAATTATATTGTTATTGCAGTATTGACAAATTAATATAACCGAAAAAATTGCACTTTCTTAGTTTTAGACTTAAAGCCGATTTTCTTGTAAATTGTATGTCAGTTGCGTGAGCACTGTACCGCATAAGCCGAAAAACATCAATTCTACTGATTTGCGCGAAAGTAAAATTATATTGCTATTGCAGAATTGACAAATTAATATAACCGAAAAAATTGCACTTTCTTAGATTTAGACTTAAAGCCGATTTTCTTGAAAAATTGTATTTCAGTTGCGTGAGCACTGTACTGCTTGAGCCGAAAAACATGAATTTTACGGATTTGCGCGAAAGTTAAATTATATTGTTATTGCAGTATTGACAAATTAATATAACCGAAAAAATTGCACTTTCTTAGTTTTAGACTTAAAGCCGATTTTCTTGTAAATTGTATGTCAGTTGCTGGAGCACTGTACCGCATAAGCCGAAAAACATGAATTTTACTGATTTGCGCGAAAGTAAAATTATAATGTTATTGCAGAATTTACATATTCATATAACCGAAAAAATTGCACTTTCTTAGATTTAGACTTAAAGCCGATTTTCTTCTAAATTGTATGTCAGTTGCGTGAGCACTGTACTGCTTAAGCCGAAAAATATGAATTTTTCTGATTTGAGCGAAAGTCAAATTATATTGTTATTGCAGGATTAACAAATTAATATTACCGAAAAAATTGCACTTTCTTAGTTTTAGACTTAAAGCCGATCTTCTTGTAAATTGTATGTCAGTTGCGTGAGCACTGTGCCGCATAAGCTGAAAAACATGAATTTTACTGATTTGAGCGAAAGTCAAATTATATTGTTATTGAAGGATTAACAAATAAATATTACCGAAAAAGTTGCACTTTATTAGGTTTAGACTCAAATTATCATCAATTTTACTGATTTGCGCGAAAGTAAAATTATAATGTTATTGCAGAATTTACATATTCATATAACCGAGAAAATTGTACTTTCTTAGTTTTAGACTTAAAGCCGATTTTCTTGTAAATTTTATGTCAGTTGCGTGAGCACTGTACCGTATAAGCCGAAAAACATGAATTTTACTGATTTGCGCGAAAGTAAAATTATAATGTTATTGCAGAATTTACATATTCATATAACCGAGAAAATTGTACCTTCTTAGTTTTAGACTTAAAGTCGATTTGCTTGTAAATTGTATTTCAGTTGCGTGAGCACTGTACCGCTTAAACCGAAAAACATGAATTTTACTGATTTGAGCGAAAGTCAAATTATATTGTTATTGCAGGATTAACAAATTAATATTACCGAAAATGTTGCACTTTCTTAGGTTTACACGCAAAGTCGATTTTCTTGTAAATTCTATGTCAATTGCGGCACCACTGTACTGCTTAAGCCGAAAAACATCAATATTACTGATTTGCGCGAAAGTAAAATTATAATGTTTTTGCAGAATTTACATATTCATATTACCGAGAAAATTGTACTTTCTTAGTTTTAGACTTAAAGTCGATTTGCTTGTAAATTGTATTTCAATTGCGTGAGCACTGTACCGCATAAGCCGAAAAACATGAGTTTTACTGATTTGCGCGAAAGTAAAATTATAATGTTATTGCAGAATTTACATATTCATATAACCGAGAAAATTGTACTTTCTTAGTTTTAGACTTAAAGTCGATTTTCTTGTAAATTGAATGTTAATTACTTGAGCGCTGTAAAGCTTAGGCCGAAAAACATCAATTTTACTGATTTGCGCGAAAGTAAAATTATAATGTTATTGCAGAATTTACATATTCATATAACCGAGAAAATTGCACTTTCTTAGATTTAGACTTAAAGCCGATTTTCTTGTAAATTGTATGTCAGTTGCGTGAGCACTGTACTGCTTAAACCGAAAAACATGAATTTTACTGATTTGAGCGAAAGTCAAATTATATTGTTATTGCAGGATTAACAAATTAATATTACCGAAAAAGTTGCACTTTCTTAGATTTAGACTTAAAGTCGATTTGCTTGTAAATTGTATTTCAATTGCGTGAGCACTGTACTGCTTAAACCGAAAAACATGAATTTTACTGATTTGAGCGAAAGTCAAATTATATTGTTATTGCAGAATTGACATATTCATATAACCGAAAAAATTGCACTTTCTTAGTTTTAGACTTAAAGTCGATTTTCTTGTAAATTGTATTGCAGTTGCGTGAGCACTGTACTGCTTAAACCGAAAAACATGAATTTTACCGATTTGAGCGAAAGTAAAATTATATTGTTATTGCAGGATTAACAAATTAATATTACCGAAAAAGTTGCACTTTCTTAGGTTTACACGCAAAGTCGATTTTCTTGTAAATTGTATGTCAATTGCGGCACCACTGTACTGCTTAAGCCGAAAAACATCAATATTACTGATTTGCGCGAAAGTAAAATTATAATGTTATTGCAGAATTTACATATTCATATAACCGAGAAAATTGTACTTTCTTAGTTTTAGACTTAAAGTCGATTTGCTTGTAAATTGTATTTCAATGGCGTGAGCACTCTACCGCATAAGCCGAAAAACATGAATTTTACTGATTTGCGCGAAAGTAAAATTATAATGTTATTGCAGAATTTACATATTCATATAACCGAGAAAATTGTACTTTCTTAGTTTTAGACTTAAAGTCGATTTGCTTGTAAATTGTATTTCAATTGCGTGAGCACTGTACCGCATAAGCCGAAAAACATGAATTTTACTGATTTGCGCGAAAGTAAAATTATAATGTTATTGCAGGATTAACAAATTAATATTACCGAAAAAGTTGCACTTTCTTAGGTTTACACGCAAAGCCGATTTTCTTGTAAATTGTATGTCAGTTGCGTGAGCACTGTACCGCATAAGCCGAAAAACATGAATTTTACTGATTTGCGCGAAAGTAAAATTATAATGTTATTGCAGAATTTACATATTCATATAACCGAGAAAATTGTACCTTCTTAGTTTTAGACTTAAATTCGAGTTTCTTGTAAATTGAATGTTAATTACTTGAGCACTGTACCGCATAAGCCGAAAAACATGAATTTTACTGATTTGCGCGAAAGTAAAATTATAATGTTATTGCAGGATTAACAAATTAATATTACCGAAAAAGTTGCACTTTCTTAGGTTTACACGCAAAGTCGATTTTCTTGTAAATTGTATGTTAATCACTTGAGCACTGTACCGCATAAGCCGAAAAACATAATTTTACTGATTTGCGCGAAAGTAAAATTATATTGCTATTGCAGAATTGACAAATTAATATAACCGAAATAATTGCACTTTCTTAGGTTTGGACTCAAATTCGATTTTCTTGTAAATTGTATATTAATCACTTGAGCACTGTACCGCATAAACCGAAAAACATCAATTTTACTGATTTGCGCAAAAGTAAAATTATAATGTTATTGCAGGATTAACAAATTAATATAACCGAAAAAATTGCACCTTCTTAGTTTTAGATTTAAAGCCGATTTTCTTGTAAATTGTATGTCAGTTGCATGAGCACTGTACTGCTTAAGCCGAAAAATATGAATTTTTCTGATTTGAGCGAAAGTCAAATTAAATTGTTATTGCAGGATTAACAAATTAATATTACCGAAAAAGTTGCATTTTCTTAGGCTTAGACTCAAAGTCGATTTTCTTGTAAATTGTATGTTAATCACTTGAGCACTGTACCGCATAAGCCGAAAAACATAATTTTACTGATTTGCGCGAAAGTAAAATTATATTGCTATTGCAGAATTGACAAATTAATATAACCGAAATAATTGCACTTTCTTAGGTTTGGACTCAAATTCGATTTTCTTGTAAATTGTATATTAATCACTTGAGCACTGTACCGCATAAACCGAAAAACATCAATTTTACTGATTTGCGCAAAAGTAAAATTATAATGTTATTGCAGGATTAACAAATTAATATAACCGAAAAAATTGCACCTTCTTAGTTTTAGACTTAAAGCCGAATTTCTTGTAAATTGTATGTCAGTTGCTGGAGCACTGTACCGCATAAGCCGAAAAACATCAATTTTACGGATTTGCGCGAAAGTAAAATTATATTGCTATTGCAGAATTGACAAATTAATATAACCGAAAAAATTGCACTTTCTTAGTTTTAGACTTAAAGCCGATCTTCTTGTAAATTGTATGTCAGTTGCGTGAGCACTGTGCCGCATAAGCCGAAAAACATGAATTTTACTGATTTGCGCGAAAGTAAAATTATAATGTTATTGCAGAATTTACATATTCATATAACCGAAAAAATTGCACTTTCTTAGATTTAGACTTAAAGCCGATTTTCTTCTAAATTGTATTTCAATTGCGTGAGCACTGTACCGCATAAGCCGAAAAACATGAATTTTACTGATTTGCGCGAAAGTAAAATTATAATGTTATTGCAGGATTAACAAATTAATATTACCGAAAAAGTTGCACTTTCTTAGGTTTACACGCAAAGCCGATTTTCTTGTAAATTGTATGTCAGTTGCGTGAGCACTGTACCGCATAAGCCGAAAAACATGAATTTTACTGATTTGGGCGAAAGTAAAATTATAATGTTATTGCAGAATTTACATATTCATATAACCGAGAAAATTGTACCTTCTTAGTTTTAGACTTAAATTCGAGTTTCTTGTAAATTGTATTTCAATTACTTGAGCACTGTACCGCATAAGCCGAAAAACATGAATTTTACTGATTTGCGCGAAAGTAAAATTATAATGTTATTGCAGGATTAACAAATTAATATTACCGAAAAAGTTGCACTTTCTTAGGTTTACACGCAAAGTCGATTTTCTTGTAAATTGTATGTTAATCACTTGAGCACTGTACCGCATAAGCCGAAAAACATAATTTTACTGATTTGCGCGAAAGTAAAATTATATTGCTATTGCAGAATTGACAAATTAATATAACCGAAATAATTGCACTTTCTTAGGTTTGGACTCAAATTCGATTTTCTTGTAAATTGTATATTAATCACTTGAGCACTGTACCGCATAAACCGAAAAACATCAATTTTACTGATTTGCGCAAAAGTAAAATTATAATGTTATTGCAGGATTAACAAATTAATATAACCGAAAAAATTGCACCTTCTTAGTTTTAGACTTAAAGCCGAATTTCTTGTAAATTGTATGTCAGTTGCTGGAGCACTGTACCGCATAAGCCGAAAAACATCAATTTTACGGATTTGCGCGAAAGTAAAATTATAATGTTATTGCAGGATTAACAAATTAATATTACCGAAAAAGTTGCACTTTCTTAGGTTTACACGCAAAGTCGATTTTCTTGTAAATTGTATGTTAATCACTTGAGCACTGTACCGCATAAGCCGAAAAACATAATTTTACTGATTTGCGCGAAAGTAAAATTATATTGCTATTGCAGAATTGACAAATTAATATAACCGAAATAATTGCACTTTCTTAGGTTTGGACTCAAATTCGATTTTCTTGTAAATTGTATATTAATCACTTGAGCACTGTACCGCATAAACCGAAAAACATCAATTTTACTGATTTGCGCAAAAGTAAAATTATAATGTTATTGCAGGATTAACAAATTAATATAACCGAAAAAATTGCACCTTCTTAGTTTTAGATTTAAAGCCGATTTTCTTGTAAATTGTATTTCAATTACTTGAGCACTGTACCGCATAAGCCGAAAAACATGAATTTTACTGATTTGCGCGAAAGTAAAATTATAATGTTATTGCAGGATTAACAAATTAATATTACCGAAAAAGTTGCACTTTCTTAGGTTTACACGCAAAGCCGATTTTCTTGTAAATTGTATGTCAGTTGCGTGAGCACTGTGCCGCATAAGCCGAAAAACATGAATTTTACTGATTTGCGCGAAAGTAAAATTATAATGTTATTGCAGAATTTACATATTCATATAACCGAAAAAATTGCACTTTCTTAGATTTAGACTTAAAGCCGATTTTCTTCTAAATTGTATTTCAATTGCGTGAGCACTGTACCGCATAAGCCGAAAAACATGAATTTTACTGATTTGCGCGAAAGTAAAATTATAATGTTATTGCAGGATTAACAAATTAATATTACCGAAAAAGTTGCACTTTCTTAGGTTTACACGCAAAGCCGATTTTCTTGTAAATTGTATGTCAGTTGCGTGAGCACTGTGCCGCATAAGCCGAAAAACATGAATTTTACTGATTTGCGCGAAAGTAAAATTATAATGTTATTGCAGAATTTACATATTCATATAACCGAAAAAATTGCACTTTCTTAGATTTAGACTTAAAGCCGATTTTCTTCTAAATTGTATTTCAATTACTTGAGCACTGTACCGCATAAGCCGAAAAACATGAATTTTACTGATTTGCGCGAAAGTAAAATTATAATGTTATTGCAGGATTAACAAATTAATATTACCGAAAAAGTTGCACTTTCTTAGGTTTACACGCAAAGTCGATTTTCTTGTAAATTGTATGTTAATCACTAGAGCACTGTACCGCATAAGCCGAAAAACATAATTTTACTGATTTGCGCGAAAGTAAAATTATATTGCTATTGCAGAATTGACAAATTAATATAACCGAAATAATTGCACTTTCTTAGGTTTGGACTCAAATTCGATTTTCTTGTAAATTGTATATTAATCACTTGAGCACTGTACCGCATAAACCGAAAAACATCAATTTTACTGATTTGCGCAAAAGTAAAATTATAATGTTATTGCAGGATTAACAAATTAATATAACCGAAAAAATTGCACCTTCTTAGTTTTAGATTTAAAGCCGATTTTCTTGTAAATTGTATGTCAGTTGCATGAGCACTGTACTGCTTAAGCCGAAAAATATGAATTTTTCTGATTTGAGCGAAAGTCAAATTATATTGTTATTGCAGGATTAACAAATTAATATTACCGAAAAAGTTGCATTTTCTTAGGCTTAGACTCAAAGTCGATTTTCTTGTAAATTGTATGTTAATCACTTGAGCACTGTACCGCATAAGCCGAAAAACATAATTTTACTGATTTGCGCGAAAGTAAAATTATATTGCTATTGCAGAATTGACAAATTAATATAACCGAAATAATTGCACTTTCTTAGGTTTGGACTCAAATTCGATTTTCTTGTAAATTGTATATTAATCACTTGAGCATAAGCCGAAAAACATAATTTTACTGATTTGCGCGAAAGTAAAATTATATTGCTATTGCAGAATTGACAAATTAATATAACCGAAATAATTGCACTTTCTTAGGTTTGGACTCAAATTCGATTTTCTTGTAAATTGTATATTAATCACTTGAGCACTGTACCGCATAAACCGAAAAACATCAATTTTACTGATTTGCGCAAAAGTAAAATTATAATGTTATTGCAGGATTAACAAATTAATATAACCGAAAAAATTGCACCTTCTTAGTTTTAGACTTAAAGCCGAATTTCTTGTAAATTGTATGTCAGTTGCTGGAGCACTGTACCGCATAAGCCGAAAAACATCAATTTTACGGATTTGCGCGAAAGTAAAATTATAATGTTATTGCAGGATTAACAAATTAATATTACCGAAAAAGTTGCACTTTCTTAGGTTTACACGCAAAGTCGATTTTCTTGTAAATTGTATGTTAATCACTTGAGCACTGTACCGCATAAGCCGAAAAACATAATTTTACTGATTTGCGCGAAAGTAAAATTATATTGCTATTGCAGAATTGACAAATTAATATAACCGAAATAATTGCACTTTCTTAGGTTTGGACTCAAATTCGATTTTCTTGTAAATTGTATATTAATCACTTGAGCACTGTACCGCATAAACCGAAAAACATCAATTTTACTGATTTGCGCAAAAGTAAAATAATAATGTTATTGCAGGATTAACAAATTAATATAACCGAAAAAATTGCACCTTCTTAGTTTTAGATTTAAAGCCGATTTTCTTGTAAATTGTATTTCAATTACTTGAGCACTGTACCGCATAAGCCGAAAAACATGAATTTTACTGATTTGCGCGAAAGTAAAATTATAATGTTATTGCAGGATTAACAAATTAATATTACCGAAAAAGTTGCACTTTCTTAGGTTTACACGCAAAGCCGATTTTCTTGTAAATTGTATGTCAGTTGCGTGAGCACTGTGCCGCATAAGCCGAAAAACATGAATTTTACTGATTTGCGCGAAAGTAAAATTATAATGTTATTGCAGAATTTACATATTCATATAACCGAAAAAATTGCACTTTCTTAGATTTAGACTTAAAGCCGATTTTCTTCTAAATTGTATTTCAATTGCGTGAGCACTGTACCGCATAAGCCGAAAAACATGAATTTTACTGATTTGCGCGAAAGTAAAATTATAATGTTATTGCAGGATTAACAAATTAATATTACCGAAAAAGTTGCACTTTCTTAGGTTTACACGCAAAGCCGATTTTCTTGTAAATTGTATGTCAGTTGCGTGAGCACTGTGCCGCATAAGCCGAAAAACATGAATTTTACTGATTTGCGCGAAAGTAAAATTATAATGTTATTGCAGAATTTACATATTCATATAACCGAAAAAATTGCACTTTCTTAGATTTAGACTTAAAGCCGATTTTCTTCTAAATTGTATTTCAATTACTTGAGCACTGTACCGCATAAGCCGAAAAACATGAATTTTACTGATTTGCGCGAAAGTAAAATTATAATGTTATTGCAGGATTAACAAATTAATATTACCGAAAAAGTTGCACTTTCTTAGGTTTACACGCAAAGTCGATTTTCTTGTAAATTGTATGTTAATCACTAGAGCACTGTACCGCATAAGCCGAAAAACATAATTTTACTGATTTGCGCGAAAGTAAAATTATATTGCTATTGCAGAATTGACAAATTAATATAACCGAAATAATTGCACTTTCTTAGGTTTGGACTCAAATTCGATTTTCTTGTAAATTGTATATTAATCACTTGAGCACTGTACCGCATAAACCGAAAAACATCAATTTTACTGATTTGCGCAAAAGTAAAATTATAATGTTATTGCAGGATTAACAAATTAATATAACCGAAAAAATTGCACCTTCTTAGTTTTAGATTTAAAGCCGATTTTCTTGTAAATTGTATGTCAGTTGCATGAGCACTGTACTGCTTAAGCCGAAAAATATGAATTTTTCTGATTTGAGCGAAAGTCAAATTATATTGTTATTGCAGGATTAACAAATTAATATTACCGAAAAAGTTGCATTTTCTTAGGCTTAGACTCAAAGTCGATTTTCTTGTAAATTGTATGTTAATCACTTGAGCACTGTACCGCATAAGCCGAAAAACATAATTTTACTGATTTGCGCGAAAGTAAAATTATATTGCTATTGCAGAATTGACAAATTAATATAACCGAAATAATTGCACTTTCTTAGGTTTGGACTCAAATTCGATTTTCTTGTAAATTGTATATTAATCACTTGAGCACTGTACCGCATAAACCGAAAAACATCAATTTTACTGATTTGCGCAAAAGTAAAATTATAATGTTATTGCAGGATTAACAAATTAATATAACCGAAAAAATTGCACCTTCTTAGTTTTAGACTTAAAGCCGAATTTCTTGTAAATTGTATGTCAGTTGCTGGAGCACTGTACCGCATAAGCCGAAAAACATCAATTTTACGGATTTGCGCGAAAGTAAAATTATATTGCTATTGCAGAATTGACAAATTAATATAACCGAAAAAATTGCACTTTCTTAGTTTTAGACTTAAAGCCGATCTTCTTGTAAATTGTATGTCAGTTGCGTGAGCACTGTGCCGCATAAGCCGAAAAACATGAATTTTACTGATTTGCGCGAAAGTAAAATTATAATGTTATTGCAGAATTTACATATTCATATAACCGAAAAAATTGCACTTTCTTAGATTTAGACTTAAAGCCGATTTTCTTCTAAATTGTATGTCAGTTGCGTGAGCACTGTACTGCTTAAGCCGAAAAATATGAATTTTTTTGATTTGAGCGAAAGTCAAATTATATTGTTATTGCAGGATTAACAAATTAATATTACCGAAAAAATTGCACTTTCTTAGTTTTAGACTTAAAGCCGATCTTCTTGTAAATTGTATGTCAGTTGCGTGAGCACTGTGCCGCATAAGCCGAAAAACATGAATTTTACTGATTTGCGCGAAAGTAAAATTATAATGTTATTGCAGAATTTACATATTCATATAACCGAAAAAATTGCACTTTCTTAGATTTAGACTTAAAGCCGATTTTCTTCTAAATTGTATTTCAATTGCGTGAGCACTGTACCGCATAAGCCGAAAAACATGAATTTTACTGATTTGCGCGAAAGTAAAATTATAATGTTATTGCAGGATTAACAAATTAATATTACCGAAAAAGTTGCATTTTCTTAGGCTTAGACTCAAAGTCGATTTTCTTGTAAATTGTATGTTAATCACTTGAGCACTGTACCGCATAAGCCGAAAAACATAATTTTACTGATTTGCGCGAAAGTAAAATTATATTGCTATTGCAGAATTGACAAATTAATATAACCGAAATAATTGCACTTTCTTAGGTTTGGACTCAAATTCGATTTTCTTGTAAATTGTATATTAATCACTTGAGCACTGTACCGCATAAACCGAAAAACATCAATTTTACTGATTTGCGCAAAAGTAAAATTATAATGTTATTGCAGGATTAACAAATTAATATAACCGAAAAAATTGCACCTTCTTAGTTTTAGACTTAAAGCCGAATTTCTTGTAAATTGTATGTCAGTTGCTGGAGCACTGTACCGCATAAGCCGAAAAACATCAATTTTACGGATTTGCGCGAAAGTAAAATTATATTGCTATTGCAGAATTGACAAATTAATATAACCGAAATAATTGCACTTTCTTAGGTTTGGACTCAAATTCGATTTTCTTGTAAATTGTATATTAATCACTTGAGCACTGTACCGCATAAACCGAAAAACATCAATTTTACTGATTTGCGCAAAAGTAAAATAATAATGTTATTGCAGGATTAACAAATTAATATAACCGAAAAAATTGCACCTTCTTAGTTTTAGATTTAAAGCCGATTTTCTTGTAAATTGTATTTCAATTACTTGAGCACTGTACCGCATAAGCCGAAAAACATGAATTTTACTGATTTGCGCGAAAGTAAAATTATAATGTTATTGCAGGATTAACAAATTAATATTACCGAAAAAGTTGCACTTTCTTAGGTTTACACGCAAAGCCGATTTTCTTGTAAATTGTATGTCAGTTGCGTGAGCACTGTGCCGCATAAGCCGAAAAACATGAATTTTACTGATTTGCGCGAAAGTAAAATTATAATGTTATTGCAGAATTTACATATTCATATAACCGAAAAAATTGCACTTTCTTAGATTTAGACTTAAAGCCGATTTTCTTCTAAATTGTATTTCAATTGCGTGAGCACTGTACCGCATAAGCCGAAAAACATGAATTTTACTGATTTGCGCGAAAGTAAAATTATAATGTTATTGCAGGATTAACAAATTAATATTACCGAAAAAGTTGCACTTTCTTAGGTTTACACGCAAAGCCGATTTTCTTGTAAATTGTATGTCAGTTGCGTGAGCACTGTGCCGCATAAGCCGAAAAACATGAATTTTACTGATTTGCGCGAAAGTAAAATTATAATGTTATTGCAGAATTTACATATTCATATAACCGAAAAAATTGCACTTTCTTAGATTTAGACTTAAAGCCGATTTTCTTCTAAATTGTATTTCAATTACTTGAGCACTGTACCGCATAAGCCGAAAAACATGAATTTTACTGATTTGCGCGAAAGTAAAATTATAATGTTATTGCAGGATTAACAAATTAATATTACCGAAAAAGTTGCACTTTCTTAGGTTTACACGCAAAGTCGATTTTCTTGTAAATTGTATGTTAATCACTAGAGCACTGTACCGCATAAGCCGAAAAACATAATTTTACTGATTTGCGCGAAAGTAAAATTATATTGCTATTGCAGAATTGACAAATTAATATAACCGAAATAATTGCACTTTCTTAGGTTTGGACTCAAATTCGATTTTCTTGTAAATTGTATATTAATCACTTGAGCACTGTACCGCATAAACCGAAAAACATCAATTTTACTGATTTGCGCAAAAGTAAAATTATAATGTTATTGCAGGATTAACAAATTAATATAACCGAAAAAATTGCACCTTCTTAGTTTTAGATTTAAAGCCGATTTTCTTGTAAATTGTATGTCAGTTGCATGAGCACTGTACTGCTTAAGCCGAAAAATATGAATTTTTCTGATTTGAGCGAAAGTCAAATTATATTGTTATTGCAGGATTAACAAATTAATATTACCGAAAAAGTTGCATTTTCTTAGGCTTAGACTCAAAGTCGATTTTCTTGTAAATTGTATGTTAATCACTTGAGCACTGTACCGCATAAGCCGAAAAACATAATTTTACTGATTTGCGCGAAAGTAAAATTATATTGCTATTGCAGAATTGACAAATTAATATAACCGAAATAATTGCACTTTCTTAGGTTTGGACTCAAATTCGATTTTCTTGTAAATTGTATATTAATCACTTGAGCACTGTACCGCATAAACCGAAAAACATCAATTTTACTGATTTGCGCAAAAGTAAAATTATAATGTTATTGCAGGATTAACAAATTAATATAACCGAAAAAATTGCACCTTCTTAGTTTTAGACTTAAAGCCGAATTTCTTGTAAATTGTATGTCAGTTGCTGGAGCACTGTACCGCATAAGCCGAAAAACATCAATTTTACGGATTTGCGCGAAAGTAAAATTATATTGCTATTGCAGAATTGACAAATTAATATAACCGAAAAAATTGCACTTTCTTAGTTTTAGACTTAAAGCCGATCTTCTTGTAAATTGTATGTCAGTTGCGTGAGCACTGTGCCGCATAAGCCGAAAAACATGAATTTTACTGATTTGCGCGAAAGTAAAATTATAATGTTATTGCAGAATTTACATATTCATATAACCGAAAAAATTGCACTTTCTTAGATTTAGACTTAAAGCCGATTTTCTTCTAAATTGTATGTCAGTTGCGTGAGCACTGTACTGCTTAAGCCGAAAAATATGAATTTTTTTGATTTGAGCGAAAGTCAAATTATATTGTTATTGCAGGATTAACAAATTAATATTACCGAAAAAATTGCACTTTCTTAGTTTTAGACTTAAAGCCGATCTTCTTGTAAATTGTATGTCAGTTGCGTGAGCACTGTGCCGCATAAGCCGAAAAACATGAATTTTACTGATTTGCGCGAAAGTAAAATTATAATGTTATTGCAGAATTTACATATTCATATAACCGAAAAAATTGCACTTTCTTAGATTTAGACTTAAAGCCGATTTTCTTCTAAATTGTATTTCAATTGCGTGAGCACTGTACCGCATAAGCCGAAAAACATGAATTTTACTGATTTGCGCGAAAGTAAAATTATAATGTTATTGCAGGATTAACAAATTAATATTACCGAAAAAGTTGCACTTTCTTAGGTTTACACGCAAAGCCGATTTTCTTGTAAATTGTATGTCAGTTGCGTGAGCACTGTGCCGCATAAGCCGAAAAACATGAATTTTACTGATTTGCGCGAAAGTAAAATTATAATGTTATTGCAGAATTTACATATTCATATAACCGAAAAAATTGCACTTTCTTAGATTTAGACTTAAAGCCGATTTTCTTCTAAATTGTATTTCAATTACTTGAGCACTGTACCGCATAAGCCGAAAAACATGAATTTTACTGATTTGCGCGAAAGTAAAATTATAATGTTATTGCAGGATTAACAAATTAATATTACCGAAAAAGTTGCACTTTCTTAGGTTTACACGCAAAGTCGATTTTCTTGTAAATTGTATGTTAATCACTAGAGCACTGTACCGCATAAGCCGAAAAACATAATTTTACTGATTTGCGCGAAAGTAAAATTATATTGCTATTGCAGAATTGACAAATTAATATAACCGAAATAATTGCACTTTCTTAGGTTTGGACTCAAATTCGATTTTCTTGTAAATTGTATATTAATCACTTGAGCACTGTACCGCATAAACCGAAAAACATCAATTTTACTGATTTGCGCAAAAGTAAAATTATAATGTTATTGCAGGATTAACAAATTAATATAACCGAAAAAATTGCACCTTCTTAGTTTTAGATTTAAAGCCGATTTTCTTGTAAATTGTATGTCAGTTGCATGAGCACTGTACTGCTTAAGCCGAAAAATATGAATTTTTCTGATTTGAGCGAAAGTCAAATTATATTGTTATTGCAGGATTAACAAATTAATATTACCGAAAAAGTTGCATTTTCTTAGGCTTAGACTCAAAGTCGATTTTCTTGTAAATTGTATGTTAATCACTTGAGCACTGTACCGCATAAGCCGAAAAACATAATTTTACTGATTTGCGCGAAAGTAAAATTATATTGCTATTGCAGAATTGACAAATTAATATAACCGAAATAATTGCACTTTCTTAGGTTTGGACTCAAATTCGATTTTCTTGTAAATTGTATATTAATCACTTGAGCACTGTACCGCATAAACCGAAAAACATCAATTTTACTGATTTGCGCAAAAGTAAAATTATAATGTTATTGCAGGATTAACAAATTAATATAACCGAAAAAATTGCACCTTCTTAGTTTTAGACTTAAAGCCGAATTTCTTGTAAATTGTATGTCAGTTGCTGGAGCACTGTACCGCATAAGCCGAAAAACATCAATTTTACGGATTTGCGCGAAAGTAAAATTATATTGCTATTGCAGAATTGACAAATTAATATAACCGAAAAAATTGCACTTTCTTAGTTTTAGACTTAAAGCCGATCTTCTTGTAAATTGTATGTCAGTTGCGTGAGCACTGTGCCGCATAAGCCGAAAAACATGAATTTTACTGATTTGCGCGAAAGTAAAATTATAATGTTATTGCAGAATTTACATATTCATATAACCGAAAAAATTGCACTTTCTTAGATTTAGACTTAAAGCCGATTTTCTTCTAAATTGTATGTCAGTTGCGTGAGCACTGTACTGCTTAAGCCGAAAAATATGAATTTTTTTGATTTGAGCGAAAGTCAAATTATATTGTTATTGCAGGATTAACAAATTAATATTACCGAAAAAATTGCACTTTCTTAGTTTTAGACTTAAAGCCGATCTTCTTGTAAATTGTATGTCAGTTGCGTGAGCACTGTGCCGCATAAGCCGAAAAACATGAATTTTACTGATTTGCGCGAAAGTAAAATTATAATGTTATTGCAGAATTTACATATTCATATAACCGAGAAAATTGTACCTTCTTAGTTTTAGACTTAAAGTCGATTTGCTTGTAAATTGTATTTCAGTTGCGTGAGCACTGTACCGCTTAAACCGAAAAACATGAATTTTACTGATTTGAGCGAAAGTAAAATTATAATGTTATTGCAGAATTTACATATTCATATAACCGAGAAAATTGTACTTTCTTAGTTTTAGACTTAAAGCCGATTTTCTTGTAATTTTTATGTCAGTTGCGTGAGCACTGTACCGCATAAGCCGAAAAACATGAATTTTACTGATTTGCGCGAAAGTAAAATTATAATGTTATTGCAGAATTTACATATTCATATAACCGAGAAAATTGTACCTTCTTAGTTTTAGACTTAAAGTCGATTTGCTTGTAAATTGTATTTCAGTTGCGTGAGCACTGTACCGCTTAAACCGAAAAACATGAATTTTACTGATTTGAGCGAAAGTCAAATTATATTGTTATTGCAGGATTAACAAATTAATATTACCGAAAATGTTGCACTTTCTTAGGTTTACACGCAAAGTCGATTTTCTTGTAAATTGTATGTCAATTGCGGCACCACTGTACTGCTTAAGCCGAAAAACATCAATATTACTGATTTGCGCGAAAGTAAAATTATAATGTTATTGCAGAATTTACATATTCATATTACCGAGAAAATTGTACTTTCTTAGTTTTAGACTTAAAGTCGATTTGCTTGTAACTTGTATTTCAATTGCGTGAGCACTGTACCGCATAAGCCGAAAAACATGAGTTTTACTGATTTGCGCGAAAGTAAAATTATAATGTTATTGCAGAATTTACATATTCATATAACCGAGAAAATTGTACTTTCTTAGTTTTAGACTTAAAGTCGATTTTCTTGTAAATTGAATGTTAATTACTTGAGCGCTGTAAAGCTTAGGCCGAAAAACATCAATTTTACTGATTTGCGCGAAAGTAAAATTATAATGTTATTGCAGAATTTACATATTCATATAACCGAGAAAATTGCACTTTCTTAGATTTAGACTTAAAGCCGATTTTCTTGTAAATTGTATGTCAGTTGCGTGAGCACTGTACTGCTTAAACCGAAAAACATGAATTTTACTGATTTGAGCGAAAGTCAAATTATATTGTTATTGCAGGATTAACAAATTAATATTACCGAAAAAGTTGCACTTTCTTAGATTTAGACTTAAAGTCGATTTGCTTGTAAATTGTATTTCAATTGCGTGAGCACTGTACTGCTTAAACCGAAAAACATGAATTTTACTGATTTGAGCGAAAGTCAAATTATATTGTTATTGCAGAATTGACATATTCATATAACCGAAAAAATTGCACTTTCTTAGTTTTAGACTTAAAGTCGATTTTCTTGTAAATTGTATTGCAGTTGCGTGAGCACTGTACTGCTTAAACCGAAAAACATGAATTTTACTGATTTGAGCGAAAGTAAAATTATATTGTTATTGCAGGATTAACAAATTAATATTACCGAAAAAGTTGCACTTTCTTAGGTTTACACGCAAAGTCGATTTTCTTGTAAATTGTATGTCAATTGCGGCACCACTGTACTGCTTAAGCCGAAAAACATCAATATTACTGATTTGCGCGAAAGTAAAATTATAATGTTATTGCAGAATTTACATATTCATATAACCCAGAAAATTGTACTTTCTTAGTTTTAGACTTAAAGTCGATTTGCTTGTAAATTGTATTTCAATTGCGTGAGCACTGTACCGCATAAGCCGAAAAACATGAATTTTACTGATTTGCGCGAAAGTAAAATTATAATGTTATTGCAGAATTTACATATTCATATAACCGAGAAAATTGTACTTTCTTAGTTTTAGACTTAAAGTCGATTTGCTTGTAAATTGTATTTCAATTGCGTGAGCACTGTACCGCATAAGCCGAAAAACATGAATTTTACTGATTTGCGCGGAAGTAAAATTATAATGTTATTGCAGAATTTACATATTCATATAACCGAGAAAATTGTACTTTCTTAGTTTTAGACCTAAAGTCGATTTTCTTGTAAATTGAATGTTAATTACTTGAGCGCTGTAAAGCTTAGGCCGAAAAACATCAATTTTACTGATTTGAGCGAAAGTCAAATTATATTGTTATTGCAGAATTGACATATTCATATAACCGAGAAAATTGCACTTTCTTAGATTTAGACTTAAAGTCGATTTTCTTGTAAATTGTATTGCAGTTGCGTGAGCACTGTACTGCTTAAACCGAAAAACATGAATTTTACTGATTTGAGCGAAAGTCAAATTATATTGTTATTGCAGGATTAACAAATTAATATTACCGAAAAAGTTGCACTTTCTTAGGTTTACACGCAAAGTCGATTTTCTTGTAAATTGTATGTCAATTGCGGCACCACTGTACTGCTTAAGCCGAAAAACATCAATATTACTGATTTGCGCGAAAGTAAAATTATAATGTTATTGCAGAATTTACATATTCATATAACCGAGAAAATTGTACTTTCTTAGTTTTAGACTTAAAGTCGATTTGCTTGTAAATTGTATTTCAATTGCGTGAGCACTGTACCGCATAAGCCGAAAAACATGAATTTTACTGATTTGCGCGAAAGTAAAATTATAATGTTATTGCAGAATTTACATATTCATATAACCGAGAAAATTGTACTTCTTAGTTTTAGACTTAAAGTCGATTTTCTTGTAAATTGAATGTTAATTACTTGAGCGCTGTAAAGCTTAGGTTGAAAAACATCAATTTTACTGATTTGAGCGAAAGTCAAATTATATTGTTATTGCAGAATTGACATATTCATATAACCGAGAAAATTGCACTTTCTAAGATTTAGACTTAAAGCCGATTTTCTTGTAAATTGTATGTCAGTTGCGTGAGCACTGTACTGCTTAAACCGAAAAACATGAATTTTACTGATTTGAGCGAAAGTCAAATTATATTGTTATTGCAGGATTAACAAACTAATATTACCGAAAAAGTTGCACTTTCTTAGATTTAGACTTAAAGTCGATTTGCTTGTAAATTGTATTTCAATTGCGTGAGCACTGTACTGCTTAAACCGAAAAACATGAGTTTTACTGATTTGAGCGAAAGTCAAATTATATTGTTATTGCAGAATTGACATATTCATATAACCGAAAAAATAGCACTTTCTTAGTTTTAGACTTAAAGTCGATTTTCTTGTAAATTGTATGTCAGTTGCGTGAGCCCTGTACCGCTTAAGCAGAAAAACATGAATTTTACTGATTTGAGCGAAAGTCAAATTATATTGTTATTGCAGAATTGACATATTCATATAACCGAGAAAATTGTACCTTCATAGTTTTAGACTTAAAGTCGATTTTCTTGTAAATTGAATGTTAATTACTTGAGCGCTGTAAAGCTTAGGTTGAAAAACATCAATTTTACTGATTTGAGCGAAAGTCAAATTATATTGTTATTGCAGAATTGACATATTCATATAACCGAGAAAATTGCACTTTCTAAGATTTAGACTTAAAGCCGATTTTCTTGTAAATTGTATGTCAGTTGCGTGAGCACTGTACTGCTTAAACCGAAAAACATGAATTTTACTGATTTGAGCGAAAGTCAAATTATATTGTTATTGCAGGATTAACAAATTAATATTACCGAAAAAGTTGCACTTTCTTAGATTTAGACTTAAAGTCGATTTGCTTGTAAATTGTATTTCAATTGCGTGAGCACTGTACTGCTTAAACCGAAAAACATGAATTTTACTGATTTGAGCGAAAGTCAAATTATATTGTTATTGCAGAATTGACATATTCATATAACCGAAAAAATTTCACTTTCTTAGTTTTAGACTTAAAGTCGATTTTCTTGTAAATTGTATTTCAGTTGCGTGAGCACTGTACCGCTTAAGCCGAAAAACATGAATTTTACTGATTTGAGCGAAAGTCAAATTATATTGTTATTGCAGAATTGACATATTCATATAACCGAGAAAATTGTACTTTCTTAGTTTTAGACTTAAAGTCGATTTTCTTGTAAATTGTATGTCAGTTGCGCGAGCCCTGTACCGCTTAAGCAGAAAAACATGAATTTTACTGATTTGAGCGAAAGTCAAATTATATTGTTATTGCAGAATTGACATATTCATATAACCGAGAAAATTGTACCTTCATAGTTTTAGACTTAAAGTCGATTTTCTTGTAAATTGAATGTTAATTACTTGAGCGCTGTAAAGCTTAGGTTGAAAAACATCAATTTTACTGATTTGAGCGAAAGTCAAATTATATTGTTATTGCAGAATTGACATATTCATATAACCGAGAAAATTGCACTTTCTAAGATTTAGACTTAAAGCCGATTTTCTTGTAAATTGTATGTCAGTTGCGTGAGCACTGTACTGCTTAAACCGAAAAACATGAATTTTACTGATTTGAGCGAAAGTCAAATTATATTGTTATTGCAGGATTAACAAATTAATATTACCGAAAAAGTTGCACTTTCTTAGATTTAGACTTAAAGTCGATTTGCTTGTAAATTGTATTTCAATTGCGTGAGCACTGTACTGCTTAAACCGAAAAACATGAATTTTACTGATTTGAGCGAAAGTCAAATTATATTGTTATTGCAGAATTGACATATTCATATAACCGAAAAAATTTCACTTTCTTAGTTTTAGACTTAAAGTCGATTTTCTTGTAAATTGTATTTCAGTTGCGTGAGCACTGTACCGCTTAAGCCGAAAAACATGAATTTTACTGATTTGAGCGAAAGTCAAATTATATTGTTATTGCAGAATTGACATATTCATATAACCGAGAAAATTGTACTTTCTTAGTTTTAGACTTAAAGTCGATTTTCTTGTAAATTGTATGTCAGTTGCGCGAGCCCTGTACCGCTTAAGCAGAAAAACATGAATTTTACTGATTTGAGCGAAAGTCAAATTATATTGTTATTGCAGAATTGACATATTCATATAACCGAGAAAATTGTACTTTCTTAGTTTTAGACTTAAAGTCGATTTTCTTGTAAATTGTATGTCAGTTGCGTGAGCACTGTACCGCTTAAGCAGAAAAACATGAATTTTACTGATTTGAGCGAAAGTCAAATTATATTGTTATTGCAGAATTGACATATTCATATAACCGAAAAAATTGCACTTTCTTAGTTTTAGACTTAAAGTCGATGTTCTTGTAAATTGTATTTCAGTTGCGTGAGCACTGTACCGCTTAAGCCGAAAAACATGAATTTTACTGATTTGAGCGAAAGTCAAATTATATTGTTATTGCATAACCGAGAAAATTGTACTTTCTTAGTTTTAGACTTAAAGTCGATTTGCTTGTAAATTGTATTTCAATTGCGTGAGCACTGTACTGCTTAAACCGAAAAACATGAATTTTACTGATTTGAGCGAAAGTCAAATTATATTGTTATTGCAGAATTGACAAATTAATAAAACCGAAAAAATTGCATTTACTTAGGTTTAGACTTAAAGCCGATTTTCTTGTAAATTGTAGGTCAGTTGCGTGAGCACTGTACCGCATAAGCCGAAAAAAATCAATTTTACTGATTTGCGCGAAAGTAAAATTATTTTGCTATTGCAGAATTTACAAATTAATATAACCGAAAAAATTGCACTTACTCTAGGTTTAGACTTAAAGTCGATTTTCTTGTAAATTGTATGTTAATCACTTGAGCACTGTACCGCGTAAGCCGAAAAACATAATTTGACTGATTTGCGCGAAAGTAAGATTATATTGCTATTGCAGGATTGACAAATTAATATAACCGAAAAAATTGCACTTTCTTAGGTTTAGACTTAAAGCCGATTTTCTTGTAAATTGTATGTCAGTTGCGTGAGCACTGTACCGCATAAGCCGAAAAACATCAAGTTTACTGATTTGCGCGAAAGTCAAATTATATTGCTATTGCAGAATTGACAAATTAATATAACCGAAAAAATTGCACTTTCTTAGCTTTAGACTTAAAGTCGATTTTCTTGTAAATTGTATTTCAGTTGCGCGAGCACTGTACCGCTTATGCCGAAAAACATGAATTTTACTGATTTGACCGAAAGTCAAATTATATTGTTATTGCATGATTAACAAATTAATATTACCGAAAAAGTTGCATTTTCTTAGGTTTAGACTCAAAGTCGATTTTCTTGTAAATTGTATGTTAATCACTTGAGCACTGTACCGCATAAGCCGAAAAACATCAATTTTACTGATTTGCGCGAAAGTAAAATTATATTGCTATTGCAGAATTGACAAATTAATAAAACCGAAAAAATTGCACTTACTTAGGTTTAGACTTAAAGCCGATTTTCTTGTAAATTGTATGTCAGTTGCGTGAGAACTGTACCGCATAAGCCGAAAAAAATCAATTTTACTGATTTGCGCGAAAGTAAAATTATATTGCTATTGCAGAATTGACAAATTAATATAACCGAAAAAATTGCACTTACTTAGGTTTAGACTTAAAGTCGATTTTCTTGTAAATTGTATGTTAATCACTTGAGCACTGTATCGCATAAGCCGAAAAACATAATTTTACTGATTTGCGCGAAAGTAAAATTATATTGCTATTGCGGAATTGACAAATTAATATAACCGAAAAAATTGCACTTTCTTAGGTTTAGACTTAAAGCCGATTTTCTTGTAAATTGTATGTCAGTTGCGTGAGCACTGTACCGCATAAGCCGAAAAACATCAATTTTACTGATTTGCGCGAAAGTAAAATTATATTGCTATTGCAGAATTGACAAATTAATATAACCGAAAAAATTGCACTTTCTTAGCTTTACACTTAAAGTCGATTTTCTTGTAAATTGTATTTCAGTTGCGCGAGCACTGTACCGCTTAAGCCGAAAAACATGAATTTTACTGATTTGAGCGAAAGTCAAATTATATTGTTATTGCATGATTAACAAATTAATATTGCCGAAAAAGTTGCATTTTCTTAGGTTTAGACTCAAAGTCGATTTTCTTGTAAATTGTATGTTAATCACTTGAGCACTGTACCGCATAAGCCGAAAAACAGAAATTTTACTGATTTGAGCGAAAGTCAAATTATATTGTTATTGCATGATTAACAAATTAATATTACCGAAAAAGTTGCATTTGCTTAGGCTTAGACTCAAAGTCGATTTTCTTGTAAATTGTATGTTAATCACTTGAGCACTGTACCGCATAAGCCGAAAAACATAATTTTACTGATTTGCGCGAAAGTAAAATTATATTGCTATTGCAGAATTGACAAATTAATATAACCGAAATAATTGCACTTTCTTAGGTTTAGACTCAAATTCGATTTTCTTGTAAATTGTATGTTAACCACTTGAGCACTGTACCGCATAAGCCGAAAAACATCAATTTTACTGATTTGCGCGAAATTAAAATTATATTGCTATTGCAGAATTGACAAATTAATATAACCGAAAAAATTGCACTTTCTTAGCTTTAGACTTAAAGCCGATTTTCTTGTAAATTGTATGTCAGTTGCGTGAGCACTGTACCGCATAAGCCGAAAAACATCAATTTTACTGATTTGCGCGAAAGTAAAATTATATTGCTATTGCAGAATTGACAAATTAATATAACCGAAAAAATTGCACTTTCTTAGATTTAGACTTAAAGCCGATTTTCTTGTAAATTGTATTTCAGTTGCGCGAGCACTGTACCGCTTAAGCCGAAAAACATGAATTTTACTGATTTGAGCGAAAGTCAAATTATATTGTTATTGCATGATTAACAAATTAATATTACCGAAAAAGTTGCATTTTCTTAGGCTTGGACTCAAAGTCGATTTTCTTGTAAATTGTATGTTAATCACTTGAGCACTGTACCGCATAAGCCGAAAAACATAATTTTACTGATTTGCGCGAAAGTAAAATTATATTGCTATTGCAGAATTGACAAATTAATATAACTGAAATAATTGCACTTTCTTAGGTTTAGACTCAAATTCGATTTTCTTGTAAATTGTATATTAATCACTTGAGCACTGTACCGCATAAGCCGAAAAACATCAATTTTACTGATTTGCGCGAAAGTAAAATTATATTGCTATTGCAGAATTGACAAATTAATATAACCGAAATAATTGCACTTTCTTAGGTTTAGACTCAAATTCGATTTTCTTGTAAATTGTATGTTAACCACTTGAGCACTGTACCGCATAAGCCGAAAAACATCAATTTTACTGATTTGCGCGAAATTAAAATTATATTGCTATTGCAGAATTGACAAATTAATATAACCGAAAAAATTGCACTTTCTTAGCTTTAGACTTAAAGCCGATTTTCTTGTAAATTGTATGTCAGTTGCGTGAGCACTGTACTGCATAAGCCGAAAAACATCAATTTTACTGATTTGCGCGAAAGTAAAATTATATTGCTATTGCAGAATTGACAAATTAATATAACCGAAAAAATTGCACTTTCTTAGTTTTAGACTTAAAGCCGATTTTCTTGTAAATTGTATGTCAATTGCGTGAGCACTGTACCGCATAAGCCGAAAAACATCAATTTTACTGATTTGAGCGAAAGTCAAATTATATTGTTATTGCAGGATTAACAAATTAATATTACCGAAAAAGTTGCACTTTATTAGGTTTAGACTCAAATTATCATCAATTTTACTGATTTGCGCGAAAGTAAAATTATAATGTTATTGCAGAATTTACATATTCATATAACCGAGAAAATTGTACTTTCTTAGTTTTAGACTTAAAGCTGATTTTCTTGTAAATTTTATGTCAGTTGCGTGAGCACTGTACCGCATAAGCCGAAAAACATGAATTTTACTGATTTGCGCGGAAGTAAAATTATAATGTTATTGCAGAATTTACATATTCATATAACCGAGAAAATTGTACTTTCTTAGTTTTAGACCTAAAGTCGATTTTCTTGTAAATTGAATGTTAATTACTTGAGCGCTGTAAAGCTTAGGCCGAAAAACATCAATTTTACTGATTTGAGCGAAAGTCAAATTATATTGTTATTGCAGAATTGACATATTCATATAACCGAGAAAATTGCACTTTCTTAGATTTAGACTTAAAGTCGATTTTCTTGTAAATTGTATTGCAGTTGCGTGAGCACTGTACTGCTTAAACCGAAAAACATGAATTTTACTGATTTGAGCGAAAGTCAAATTATATTGTTATTGCAGGATTAACAAATTAATATTACCGAAAAAGTTGCATTTTCTTAGGTTTAGACTCAAATTATCATCAATTTTACTGATTTGCGCGAAAGTAAAATTATAATGTTATTGCAGAATTTACATATTCATATAACCGAGAAAATTGTACTTTCTTAGTTTTAGACTTAAAGCCGATTTTCTTGTAAATTTTATGTCAGTTGCGCGAGCACTGTACCGCTTAAGCCGAAAAACAGAAATTTTACTGATTTGAGCGAAAGTCAAATTATATTGTTATTGCATGATTAATAAATTAATATTACCGAAAAAGTTGCATTTTCTTAGGCTTAGACTCAAAGTCGATTTTCTTGTAAATTGTATGTCAATTGCGGCACCACTGTACTGCTTAAGCCGAAAAACATCAATATTACTGATTTGCGCGAAAGTAAAATTATAATGTTATTGCAGAATTTACATATTCATATAACCCAGAAAATTGTACTTTCTTAGTTTTAGACTTAAAGTCGATTTGCTTGTAAATTGTATTTCAATTGCGTGAGCACTGTACCGCATAAGCCGAAAAACATGAATTTTACTGATTTGCGCGAAAGTAAAATTATAATGTTATTGCAGAATTTACATATTCATATAACCGAGAAAATTGTACTTTCTTAGTTTTAGACTTAAAGTCGATTTGCTTGTAAATTGTATTTCAATTGCGTGAGCACTGTACCGCATAAGCCGAAAAACATGAATTTTACTGATTTGCGCGGAAGTAAAATTATAATGTTATTGCAGAATTTACATATTCATATAACCGAGAAAATTGTACTTTCTTAGTTTTAGACCTAAAGTCGATTTTCTTGTAAATTGAATGTTAATTACTTGAGCGCTGTAAAGCTTAGGCCGAAAAACATCAATTTTACTGATTTGAGCGAAAGTCAAATTATATTGTTATTGCAGAATTGACATATTCATATAACCGAGAAAATTGCACTTTCTTAGATTTAGACTTAAAGTCGATTTTCTTGTAAATTGTATTGCAGTTGCGTGAGCACTGTACTGCTTAAACCGAAAAACATGAATTTTACTGATTTGAGCGAAAGTCAAATTATATTGTTATTGCAGGATTAACAAATTAATATTACCGAAAAAGTTGCACTTTCTTAGGTTTACACGCAAAGTCGATTTTCTTGTAAATTGTATGTCAATTGCGGCACCACTGTACTGCTTAAGCCGAAAAACATCAATATTACTGATTTGCGCGAAAGTAAAATTATAATGTTATTGCAGAATTTACATATTCATATAACCGAGAAAATTGTACTTTCTTAGTTTTAGACTTAAAGTCGATTTGCTTGTAAATTGTATTTCAATTGCGAGAGCACTGTACCGCATAAGCCGAAAAACATGAATTTTACTGATTTGCGCGAAAGTAAAATTATAATGTTATTGCAGAATTTACATATTCATATAACCGAGAAAATTGTACTTCTTAGTTTTAGACTTAAAGTCGATTTTCTTGTAAATTGAATGTTAATTACTTGAGCGCTGTAAAGCTTAGGTTGAAAAACATCAATTTTACTGATTTGAGCGAAAGTCAAATTATATTGTTATTGCAGAATTGACATATTCATATAACCGAAAAAATAGCACTTTCTTAGTTTTAGACTTAAAGTCGATTTTCTTGTAAATTGTATTTCAGTTGCGTGAGCACTGTACCGCTTAAGCCGAAAAACATGAATTTTACTGATTTGAGCGAAAGTCAAATTATATTGTTATTGCAGAATTGACATATTCATATAACCGAGAAAATTGTACTTTCTTAGTTTTAGACTTAAAGTCGATTTGCTTGTAAATTGTATTTCAATTGCGAGAGCACTGTACCGCATAAGCCGAAAAACATGAATTTTACTGATTTGCGCGAAAGTAAAATTATAATGTTATTGCAGAATTTACATATTCATATAACCGAGAAAATTGTACTTTCTTAGTTTTAGACTTAAAGTCGATTTGCTTGTAAATTGTATTTCAATTGCGAGAGCACTGTACCGCATAAGCCGAAAAACATGAATTTTACTGATTTGCGCGAAAGTAAAATTATAATGTTATTGCAGAATTTACATATTCATATAACCGAGAAAATTGTACTTTCTTAGTTTTAGACTTAAAGTCGATTTGCTTGTAAATTGTATTTCAATTGCGAGAGCACTGTACCGCATAAGCCGAAAAACATGAATTTTACTGATTTGCGCGAAAGTAAAATTATAATGTTATTGCAGAATTGACATATTCATATAACCGAGAAAATTGCACTTTCTAAGATTTAGACTTAAAGCCGATTTTCTTGTAAATTGTATGTCAGTTGCGTGAGCACTGTACTGCTTAAACCGAAAAACATGAATTTTACTGATTTGAGCGAAAGTCAAATTATATTGTTATTGCAGAATTGACATATTCATATAACCGAAAAAATAGCACTTTCTTAGTTTTAGACTTAAAGTCGATTTTCTTGTAAATTGTATTTCAGTTGCGTGAGCACTGTACCGCTTAAGCCGAAAAACATGAATTTTACTGATTTGAGCGAAAGTCAAATTATATTGTTATTGCAGAATTGACATATTCATATAACCGAGAAAATTGTACTTTCTTAGTTTTAGACTTAAAGTCGATTTTCTTGTAAATTGTATGTCAGTTGCGTGAGCCCTGTACCGCTTAAGCAGAAAAACATGAATTTTACTGATTTGAGCGAAAGTCAAATTATATTGTTATTGCAGAATTGACATATTCATATAACCGAGAAAATTGTACCTTCTTAGTTTTAGACTTAAAGTCGATTTTCTTGTAAATTGAATGTTAATTACTTGAGCGCTGTAAAGCTTAGGTTGAAAAACATCAATTTTACTGATTTGAGCGAAAGTCAAATTATATTGTTATTGCAGAATTGACATATTCATATAACCGAGAAAATTGCACTTTCTAAGATTTAGACTTAAAGCCGATTTTCTTGTAAATTGTATGTCAGTTGCGTGAGCACTGTACTGCTTAAACCGAAAAACATGAATTTTACTGATTTGAGCGAAAGTCAAATTATATTGTTATTGCAGGATTAACAAATTAATATTACCGAAAAAGTTGCACTTTCTTAGATTTAGACTTAAAGTCGATTTGCTTGTAAATTGTATTTCAATTGCGTGAGCACTGTACTGCTTAAACCGAAAAACATGAATTTTACTGATTTGAGCGAAAGTCAAATTATATTGTTATTGCAGAATTGACATATTCATATAACCGAAAAAATTGCACTTTCTTAGTTTTAGACTTAAAGTCGCTTTTCTTGTAAATTGTATTTCAGTTGCGTGAGCACTGTACCGCTTAAGCCGAAAAACATGAATTTTACTGATTTGAGCGAAAGTCAAATTATATTGTTATTGCAGAATTGACATATTCATATAACCGAGAAAATTGTACTTTCTTAGTTTTAGACTTAAAGTCGATTTTCTTGTAAATTGTATGTCAGTTGCGTGAGCCCTGTACCGCTTAAGCAGAAAAACATGAATTTTACTGATTTGAGCGAAAGTCAAATTATATTGTTATTGCAGAATTGACATATTCATATAACCGAGAAAATTGTACTTTCTTAGTTTTAGACTTAAAGTCGATTTTCTTGTAAATTGTATGTCAGTTGCGTGAGCACTGTACCGCTTAAGCAGAAAAACATGAATTTTACTGATTTGAGCGAAAGTCAAATTATATTGTTATTGCAGAATTGACATATTCATATAACCGAAAAAATTGCACTTTCTTAGTTTTAGACTTAAAGTCGATGTTCTTGTAAATTGTATTTCAGTTGCGTGAGCACTGTACCGCTTAAGCCGAAAAACATGAATTTTACTGATTTGAGCGAAAGTCAAATTATATTGTTATTGCAGAATTGACAAATTAATAAAACCGAAAAAATTGCATTTACTTAGGTTTAGACTTAAAGCCGATTTTCTTGTAAATTGTAGGTCAGTTGCGTGAGCACTGTACCGCATAAGCCGAAAAAAATCAATTTTACTGATTTGCGCGAAAGTAAAATTATTTTGCTATTGCAGAATTTACAAATTAATATAACCGAAAAAATTGCACTTACTCTAGGTTTAGACTTAAAGTCGATTTTCTTGTAAATTGTATGTTAATCACGTGAGCACTGTACCGCGTAAGCCGAAAAACATAATTTGACTGATTTGCGCGAAAGTAAGATTATATTGCTATTGCAGGATTGACAAATTAATATAACCGAAAAAATTGCACTTTCTTAGGTTTAGACTTAAAGCCGATTTTCTTGTAAATTGTATGTCAGTTGCGTGAGCACTGTACCGCATAAGCCGAAAAACATCAAGTTTACTGATTTGCGCGAAAGTCAAATTATATTGCTATTGCAGAATTGACAAATTAATATAACCGAAAAAATTGCACTTTCTTAGCTTTAGACTTAAAGTCGATTTTCTTGTAAATTGTATGTCAGTTGCGTGAGCACTGTACCGCATAAGCCGAAAAAAATCAATTTTACTGATTTGCGCGAAAGTAAAATTATATTGCTATTGCAGAATTGACAAATTAATATAACCGAAAAAATTGCACTTACTTAGGTTTAGACTTAAAGTCGATTTTCTTGTAAATTGTATGTTAATCACTTGAGCACTGTATCGCATAAGCCGAAAAACATAATTTTACTGATTTGCGCGAAAGTAAAATTATATTGCTATTGCGGAATTGACAAATTAATATAACCGAAAAAATTGCACTTTCTTAGGTTTAGACTTAAAGCCGATTTTCTTGTAAATTGTATGTCAGTTGCGTGAGCACTGTACCGCATAAGCCGAAAAACATCAATTTTACTGATTTGCGCGAAAGTAAAATTATATTGCTATTGCAGAATTGACAAATTAATATAACCGAAAAAATTGCACTTTCTTAGCTTTACACTTAAAGTCGATTTTCTTGTAAATTGTATTTCAGTTGCGCGAGCACTGTACCGCTTAAGCCGAAAAACATGAATTTTACTGATTTGAGCGAAAGTCAAATTATATTGTTATTGCATGATTAACAAATTAATATTGCCGAAAAAGTTGCATTTTCTTAGGTTTAGACTCAAAGTCGATTTTCTTGTAAATTGTATGTTAATCACTTGAGCACTGTACCGCATAAGCAGAAAAACAGAAATTTTACTGATTTGAGCGAAAGTCAAATTATATTGTTATTGCATGATTAACAAATTAATATTACCGAAAAAGTTGCATTTTCTTAGGCTTAGACTCAAAGTCGATTTTCTTGTAAATTGTATGTTAATCACTTGAGCACTGTACCGCATAAGCCGAAAAACATAATTTTACTGATTTGCGCGAAAGTAAAATTATATTGCTATTGCAGAATTGACAAATTAATATAACCGAAATAATTGCACTTTCTTAGGTTTAGACTCAAATTCGATTTTCTTGTAAATTGTATGTTAACCACTTGAGCACTGTACCGCATAAGCCGAAAAACATCAATTTTACTGATTTGCGCGAAATTAAAATTATATTGCTATTGCAGAATTGACAAATTAATATAACCCAAAAAATTGCACTTTCTTAGCTTTAGACTTAAAGCCGATTTTCTTGTAAATTGTATGTCAGTTGCGTGAGCACTGTACCGCATAAGCCGAAAAACATCAATTTTACTGATTTGCGCGAAAGTAAAATTATATTGCTATTGCAGAATTGACAAATTAATATAACCGAAAAAATTGCACTTTCTTAGATTTAGACTTAAAGCCGATTTTCTTGTAAATTGTATTTCAGTTGCGCGAGCACTGTACCGCTTAAGCCGAAAAACATGAATTTTACTGATTTGAGCGAAAGTCAAATTATATTGTTATTGCATGATTAACAAATTAATATTACCGAAAAAGTTGCATTTTCTTAGGCTTGGACTCAAAGTCGATTTTCTTGTAAATTGTATGTTAATCACTTGAGCACTGTACCGCATAAGCCGAAAAACATAATTTTACTGATTTGCGCGAAAGTAAAATTATATTGCTATTGCAGAATTGACAAATTAATATAACCGAAATAATTGCACTTTTTTAGGTTTAGACTCAAATTCGATTTTCTTGTAAATTGTATATTAATCACTTGAGCACTGTACCGCATAAGCCGAAAAACATCAATTTTACTGATTTGCGCGAAAGTAAAATTATAATGTTATTGCAGAATTGACAAATTAATATAACCGAAAAAATTGCACTTTCTTAGTTTTAGACTTAAAGCCGATTTTCTTGTAAATTGTATGTCAATTGCGTGAGCACTGTACCGCATAAGCCGAAAAACATCAATTTTACTGATTTGAGCGAAAGTCAAATTATATTGTTATTGCAGGATTAACAAATTAATATTACCGAAAAAGTTGCACTTTATTAGGTTTAGACTCAAATTATCATCAATTTTACTGATTTGCGCGAAAGTAAAATTATAATGTTATTGCAGAATTTACATATTCATATAACCGAGAAAATTGTACTTTCTTAGTTTTAGACTTAAAGCCGATTTTCTTGTAAATTTTATGTCAGTTGCGTGAGCACTGTACCGCATAAGCCGAAAAACATGAATTTTACTGATTTGCGCGAAAGTAAAATTATAATGTTATTGCAGAATTTACATATTCATATAACCGAGAAAATTGTACCTTCTTAGTTTTAGACTTAAAGCCGATCTTCTTGTAAATTGTATGTCAGTTGCGTGAGCACTGTGCCGCATAAGCCGAAAAACATGAATTTTACTGATTTGAGCGAAAGTCAAATTATATTGTTATTGCAGGATTAACAAATTAATATTACCGAAAAAGTTGCACTTTATTAGGTTTAGACTCAAATTATCATCAATTTTACTGATTTGCGCGAAAGTAAAATTATAATGTTATTGCAGAATTTACATATTCATATAACCGAGAAAATTGCACTTTCTTAGTTTTAGACTTAAAGCCGATTTTCTTGTAAATTGTATGTCAGTTGCGTGAGCACTGTACCGCATAAGCCGAAAAACATGAATTTTACTGATTTGCGCGAAAGTAAAATTATAATGTTATTGCAGAATTTACATATTCATATAACCGAGAAAATTGTACCTTCTTAGTTTTAGACTTAAAGTCGATTTGCTTGTAAATTGTATTTCAGTTGCGCGAGCACTGTACCGCTTAAGCCGAAAAACAGAAATTTTACTGATTTGAGCGAAAGTCAAATTATATTGTTATTGCATGATTAATAAATTAATATTACCGAAAAAGTTGCATTTTCTTAGGCTTAGACTCAAAGTCGATTTTCTTGTAAATTGTATGTTAATCACTTGAGCACTGTGCCGTATAAGCCGAAAAACATAATTTTACTGATTTGCGCGAAAGTAAAATTATATTGCTATTGCAGAATTGACATATTCATATAACCGAAAAAATTGCACTTTCTTAGGTTTAGACTCAAATTCGATTTTCTTGTAAATTGTATGTTAACCACTTGAGCACTGTACCGCATAAGCCGAAAAAAATCAATTTTACTGATTTGCGCGAATGTAAAATTATATTGCTATTGCAGAATTGACAAATTAATATAACCGAAAAAATTGCACTTTCTTAGCTTTAGACTTAAAGCCGATTTTCTTGTAAATTGTATGTCAGTTGCGTGAGCACTGTACCGCATAAGCCGAAAAACATCAATTTTACTGATTTGCGCGAAAGTAAAATTATATTGCTATTGCAGAATTGACAAATTAATATAACCGAAAAAATTGCACTTTCTTAGATTTAGACTTAAAGCCGATTTTCTTGTAAATTGTATTTCAGTTGCGCGAGCACTGTACCGCTTAAGCCGAAAAACATGAATTTTACTGATTTGAGCGAAAGTCAGATTATATTGTTATTGCATGATTAACAAATTAATATTACCGAAAAAGTTGCATTTTCTTAGGCTTAGACTCAAAGTCGATTTTCTTGTAAATTGTATGTTAATCACTTGAGCACTGTACCGCATAAGCCGAAAAACATAATTTTACTGATTTGCGCGAAAGTAAAATTATATTGCTATTGCAGAATTGACAAATTAATATAACCGAAATAATTGCACTTTCTTAGGTTTAGACTCAAATTCGATTTTCTTGTAAATTGTATATTAATCACTTGAGCACTGTATCGCATAAGCCGAAAAACATCAATTTTATTGATTTGCGCGAAAGTAAAATTATATTGTTATTGCAGGATTAACAAATTAATATTACCGAAAAAGTTGCACTTTATTAGGTTTAGACTCAAATTATCATCAATTTTACTGATTTGCGCGAAAGTAAAATTATAATGTTATTGCAGAATTTACATATATTTATATAACCGAGAAAATTGTACTTTCTTAGTTTTAGACTTAAAGCCGATTTTCTTGTAAATTTTATGTCAGTTGCGTGAGCACTGTGCCGCATAAGCCGAAAAACATGAATTTTACTGATTTGAGCGAAAGTCAAATTATATTGTTATTGCAGGATTAACAAATTAATATTACCGAAAAAGTTGCACTTTATTAGGTTTAGACTCAAATTATCATCAATTTTACTGATTTGCGCGAAAGTAAAATTATAATGTTATTGCAGAATTTACATATTCATATAACCGAGAAAATTGTACCTTCTTAGTTTTAGACTTAAAGCCGATCTTCTTGTAAATTGTATTTCAGTTGCGCGAGCACTGTACCGCTTAAGCCGAAAAACATGAATTTTACTGATTTGCGCGAAAGTAAAATTATAATGTTATTGCAGAATTTACATATTCATATAACCGAGAAAATTGTACCTTCTTAGTTTTAGACTTAAAGCCGATCTTCTTGTAAATTGTATGTCAGTTGCGTGAGCACTGTGCCGCATAAGCCGAAAAACATGAATTTTACTGATTTGAGCGAAAGTCAAATTATATTGTTATTGCAGGATTAACAAATTAATATTACCGAAAAAGTTGCACTTTATTAGGTTTAGACTCAAATTATCATCAATTTTACTGATTTGCGCGAAAGTAAAATTATAATGTTATTGCAGAATTTACATATTCATATAACCGAGAAAATTGTACCTTCTTAGTTTTAGACTTAAAGCCGATCTTCTTGTAAATTGTATTTCAGTTGCGCGAGCACTGTACCGCTTAAGCCGAAAAACATGAATTTTACTGATTTGAGCGAAAGTCAGATTATATTGTTATTGCATGATTAACAAATTAATATTACCAAAAAAGTTGCATTTTCTTAGGCTTAGACTCAAAGTCGATTTTCTTGTAAATTGTATGTTAATCACTTGAGCACTGTACCGCATAAGCCGAAAAACATAATTTTACTGATTTGCGCGAAAGTAAAATTATAATGTTATTGCAGAATTTACATATTCATATAACCGAGAAAATTGTACTTTCTTAGTTTTAGACTTAAAGCCGATTTTCTTGTAAATTTTATGTCAGTTGCGTGAGCACTGTACCGCATAAGCCGAAAAACATGAATTTTACTGATTTGCGCGAAAGTAAAATTATAATGTTATTGCAGAATTTACATATTCATATAACCGAGAAAATTGTACCTTCTTAGTTTTAGACTTAAAGCCGATCTTCTTGTAAATTGTATGTCAGTTGCGTGAGCACTGTGCCGCATAAGCCGAAAAACATGAATTTTACTGATTTGAGCGAAAGTCAAATTATATTGTTATTGCAGGATTAACAAATTAATATTACCGAAAAAGTTGTACTTTATTAGGTTTAGACTCAAATTATCATCAATTTTACTGATTTGCGCGAAAGTAAAATTATAATGTTATTGCAGAATTTACATATTCATATAACCGAGAAAATTGCACTTTCTTAGTTTTAGACTTAAAGCCGATTTTCTTGTAAATTGTATGTCAGTTGCGTGAGCACTGTACCGCATAAGCCGAAAAACATGAATTTTACTGATTTGCGCGAAAGTAAAATTATAATGTTATTGCAGAATTTACATATTCATATAACCGAGAAAATTGTACCTTCTTAGTTTTAGACTTAAAGTCGATTTGCTTGTAAATTGTATTTCAGTTGCGCGAGCACTGTACCGCTTAAGCCGAAAAACAGAAATTTTACTGATTTGAGCGAAAGTCAAATTATATTGTTATTGCATGATTAATAAATTAATATTACCGAAAAAGTTGCATTTTCTTAGGCTTAGACTCAAAGTCGATTTTCTTGTAAATTGTATGTTAATCACTTGAGCACTGTGCCGTATAAGCCGAAAAACATAATTTTACTGATTTGCGCGAAAGTAAAATTATATTGCTATTGCAGAATTGACATATTCATATAACCGAAAAAATTGCACTTTCTTAGGTTTAGACTCAAATTCGATTTTCTTGTAAATTGTATGTTAACCACTTGAGCACTGTACCGCATAAGCCGAAAAACATCAATTTTACTGATTTGCGCGAATGTAAAATTATATTGCTATTGCAGAATTGACAAATTAATATAACCGAAAAAATTGCACTTTCTTAGCTTTAGACTTAAAGCCGATTTTCTTGTAAATTGTATGTCAGTTGCGTGAGCACTGTACTGCCTAAGCCGAAAAACATCAATTTTACTGGTTTGAGCGAAAGTCAAATTATATTGTTATTGCAGAATTGACATATTCATATAACCGAAAAAATTGCACTTTCTTAGTTTTAGACTTAAAGTCAATTTTCTTTTAAATTGTATGTCAATTGCATGAGCACTGTACCGCTTAAGCCGAAAAACATCAATTTTACTGGTTTGAGCGAAAGTCAAATTATATTGTTATTGCAGAATTCACATATTCATATAACCGAAAAAATTGCACTTTCTTAAATTTAAACTTAAAGCCGATTTTCTTGTAAATTGTATGTCAGTTGCGTGAGCACTGTACCGCTTAAGCCGAAAAACATGAATTTTAATGATTTGAGCTAAAGTCAGATTATATTGTTATTGCAGAATTAACAAATTAATATTACCGAAAAAGTTGCACTTTCTTAGGTTTAGACTTAAAGTCGATTTTCTTGTAAATTGTATGTCAATTGCGGTAGCACTGTACTGCTTAAGCCGCAAAACATCGATTTTACTGATTTGATCTAAAGTCAAACTTTCATATAATTTCAGGATTAACAAATTAATATAACCGAAAAAATTGCACTTTCTTAGATTTAGACTTAAAGTCGATTTTCTTGTAAATTGTATGTCAATTGCATGAGCACTGTACCGCTTAAGCCGAAAAACATCAATTTTACTGGTTTGAACGAAAGTCAAATTATATTGTTATTGCAGAATTGACATATTCATATAACCGAAAAAATTGCACTTTCTTAGGTTTAGACTTAAAGTCGATTTTTTTGTAAATTGTATGTCAATTGCGGTAGCACTGTACTGCTTAAGCCGCAAAACATCGATTTTACTGATTTGATCTAAAGTCAAACTTTCATATAATATCAGGATTAACAAGTTAATATAACCGAAAAAATTGCACTTTCTTAGATTAGACTTAAAGCCGATTTTCTTGTAAATTGTATGTCAATTGCATGAGCACTGTACCGCTTAAGCCGAAAAACATAAATTTTACTGGTTTGAGCGAAAGTCAAATTATATTGTTATTGCAGAATTGACATATTCATGTAACCGAAAAAATTGCACTTTCTTAGATTTAGACTTAAAGTGGATTTTCTTGTAAATTGTATGTCAATTGCATGAGCACTGTACTGCTTAAGCCGAAAAACATCAACTTTACTGATTTGCGCGAAAATAACACTATAATGTTATGGCAGGATTAACAAATTAATATAAAAAAAAGAAAAGAAAAAATTGAACTTTCTTAGATTTTTACTTAAAGCCGATTTTCTTGTAAATTGTATGTTAATTACTTGAGCGCTGTACCGCTTAGGCCGAAAAACATCAATTTTACTGATTTGCGCTAAAAACAAACTTTTATTTTATTTCAGGATTAACAATTGTATGTTAATTACTTGATCGCTGTACCTCCTAAGCCGAAATGTTATTCCAGGATTAACAAATTAAAATAACCGAAAAAATTGCAATTTCTTAGGTTTAAAATTTAAGTCCATTTTCTTGTAAATTGTATGTCAACTGCGGTAGCACTGTACTGCTTAAGCCGCAAAACATCGATTTTACTGATTGGATCTAAAGTCAAACTTTCATATAATTTCAGGATTAAAAAATTAATATAACCAGAAAAATTGCACTTTCTTAGATTTAGACTTAAAGCCGATTTTCTTGTATATTGTATATCAGTTGCGTGAGCACTGTACTGCCTAAGCCGAAAAACATCAATTTTACTGGTTTGAGCGAAAGTCAAATTATATTGTTATTGCAGAATTGACATATTCATATAACCGAAAAAATTGCACTTTCTTAGTTTTAGACTTAAAGTCGATTTTCTTGTAAATTGTATGTGAATTGCGTGAGCACTGTACTGCTTAAGCCGAAAAACATGAATTTTACTGATTTGAGTGAAAGTCAAATTATATTGTTATTGCAGGATTAACAAATTAATATTACCGAAAAGGTTGCACTTTCTTAGTTTTAGACTTAAAGTCGATTTTCTTGTAAATTTTATGTCAATTGCGGTAGCACTGTACTGCTTAAGCCGCAAAACATCGATTTTACTGATTTGATCTAAAGTCAAACTTTCATATAATTTCAGGATTAACAAATTAATATAACCAGAAAAATTGCACTTTCTTAGATTTAGACTTAAAGCCGATTTTCTTGTATATTGTATATCAGTTGCGTGAGCACTGTACTGCCTAAGCCGAAAAACATCAATTTTACTGGTTTGAGCGAAAGTCAAATTATATTGTTATTGCAGAATTGACATATTCATATAACCGAAAAAATTGCACTTTCTTAGATTTAGACTTAAAGCCGATTTTCTTGTATATTGTATATCAGTTGCGTGAGCACTGTACTGCTTAAGCCGAAAATATCAATTTTACTGGTTTGAGCGAAAGTCAAATTATATTGTTATTGCAGAATTGACATATTCATATAACCGAAAAAATTGCACTTTCTTAGTTTTAGACTTAAAGACAATTTTCTTTTAAATTGTATGTCAATTGCATGAGCACTGTACCGCTTAAGCCGAAAAACATCAATTTTACTGGTTTGAGCGAAAGTCAAATTATATTGTTATTGCAGAATTCACATATTCATATAACCGAAAAAATTGCACTTTCTTAAATTTAAACTTAAAGCCGATTTTCTTGTAACTTGTATGTCAGTTGCGTGAGCACTGTACCGCTTAAGCCGAAAAACATGAATTTTACTGATTTGAGCTAAAGTCAAATTATATTGTTATTGCAGGATTAACAAATTAATATTACCGAAAAAGTTGCACTTTCTTAGGTTTAGACTTAAAGTCGATTTTCTTGTAAATTGTATGTCAATTGCGGTAGCACTGTACTGCTTAAGCCGCAAAACATAGATTTTACTGATTTGATCTTAAGTCAAACTTTCATATAATTTCAGGATTAACAAATTAATATAACCGAAAAAATTGCACTTTCTTAGATTTAGACTTAAAGCCGATTTTCTTGTTAATTGTATGTCAGTTGCGTGAGCACTGTACCGCTTAAGCCGAAAAACATGATTTTTACTGATTTGAGCGAAAGTCAAATTATATTGTTATTGCAGAATTGACATATTCATATAACCGAAAAAATTGCACTTTCTTAGGTTTAGACTTAAAGTCGATTTTTTTGTAAATTGTATGTCAATTGCGGTAGCACTGTACTGCTTAAGCCGCAAAACATCGATTTTACTGATTTGATCTAAAGTCAAACTTTCATATAATTTCAGGATTAACAAATTAATATAACCGAAAAAATTGCACCTTCTTAGATTAGACTTAAAGCCGATTTTCTTGTTAATTGTATGTCAGTTGCGTGAGCACTGTACCGCTTAAGCCGAAAAACATGATTTTTACTGATTTGAGCGAAAGTCAAATTATATTGTTATTGCAGGATTAACAAATTAATATTAACGAAAAAGTTTCACTTTCTTAGGTTTAGACTTAAAGTCGATTTTCTTGTAAATTGTATGTCAAATTCGGTAGCACTGTACTGCTTAAGCCGCAAACCATCGATTTTACTGATTTGCTCTAAAGTCAAACTTTCATATAATTTCAGGATTAACAAATTAATATAACCGAAAAAATTGCACTTTCTTAGATTTAGACTTAAAGTCGATTTTCTTGTAAATTGTATGTCAATTGCATGAGCACTGTACCGCTTAAGCCGAAAAACATAAATTTTACTGGTTTGAGCGAAAGTCAAATTATATTGTTATTGCAGAATTGACATATTCATATAACCAAAAAAATTGCACTTTCTTAGGTTTAGACTTAAAGTCGATTTTTTTGTAAATTGTATGTCAATTGCGGTAGCACTGTACTGCTTAAGCCGCAAAACATCGATTTTACTGATTTGATCTAAAGTCAAACTTTCATATAATTTCAGGATTAACAAATTAATATAACCGAAAAAATTGCACTTTCTTAGATTAGACTTAAAGCCGATTTTCTTGTAAATTGTATGTCAGTTGCGTGAGCACTGTACCGCTTAAGCCGAAAAACATGATTTTTACTGATTTGAGCGAAAGTCAAATTATATTGTTATTGCAGGATTAACAAATTAATATTAACGAAAAAGTTGCACTTTCTTAGGTTTAGACTTAAAGTCGATTTTCTTGTAAATTGTATGGCAAATTCGGTAGCACTGTACTGCTTAAGCCGCAAACCATCGATTTTACTGATTTGCTCTAAAGTCAAACTTTCATATAATTTCAGGATTAACAAATTAATATAACCGAAAAAATTGCACTTTCTTAGATTTAGACTTAAAGTCGATTTTCTTGTAAATTGTATGTTAATTACTTGATCGCTGTACCGCCTAAGCCGAAATGTTATTCCAGGATTAACAAATTAAAATAACCGAAAAAATTGCAATTTCTTAGGTTTAAAATTTAAGTCCATTTTCTTGTAAATTGTATGTCAACTGCGGTAGCACTGTACTGCTTAAGCCGCAAAACATCGATTTTACTGATTTGATCTAAAGTCAAACTTTCATATAATTTCAGGATTAACAAATTAATATAACCAGAAAAATTGCACTTTCTTAGATTTAGACTTAAAGCCGATTTTCTTGTATATTGTATATCAGTTGCGTGAGCACTGTACTGCCTAAGCCGAAAAACATCAATTTTACTGGTTTGAGCGAAAGTCAAATTATATTGTTATTGCAGAATGGACATATTCATATAACCGAAAAAATTGCACTTTCTTAGTTTTAGACTTAAAGACAATTTTCTTTTAAATTGTATGTCAAGTGCATGAGCACTGTACCGCTTAAGCCGAAAAACATCAATTTTACTGGTTTGAGCGAAAGTCAAATTATATTGTTATTGCAGAATTCACATATTCATATAACCGAAAAAATTGCACTTTCTTAAATTTAAACTTAAAGCCGATTTTCTTGTAACTTGTATGTCAGTTGCGTGAGCACTGTACCGCTTAAGCCGAAAAACATGAATTTTACTGATTTGAGCTAAAGTCAAATTATATTGTTATTGCAGGATTAACAAATTAATATTACCGAAAAAGTTGCACTTTCTTAGGTTTAGACTTAAAGTCGATTTTCTTGTAAATTGTATGTCAATTGCGGTAGCACTGTACTGCTTAAGCCGCAAAACATAGATTTTACTGATTTGATCTTAAGTCAAACTTTCATATAATTTCAGGATTAACAAATTAATATAACCGAAAAAATTGCACTTTCTTAGATTTAGACTTAAAGCCGATTTTCTTGTTAATTGTATGTCAGTTGCGTGAGCACTGTACCGCTTAAGCCGAAAAACATGATTTTTACTGATTTGAGCGAAAGTCAAATTATATTGTTATTGCAGAATTGACATATTCATATAACCGAAAAAATTGCACTTTCTTAGGTTTAGACTTAAAGTCGATTTTTTTGTAAATTGTATGTCAATTGCGGTAGCACTGTACTGCTTAAGCCGCAAAACATCGATTTTACTGATTTGATCTAAAGTCAAACTTTCATATAATTTCAGGATTAACAAATTAATATAACCGAAAAAATTGCACCTTCTTAGATTAGACTTAAAGCCGATTTTCTTGTTAATTGTATGTCAGTTGCGTGAGCACTGTACCGCTTAAGCCGAAAAACATGATTTTTACTGATTTGAGCGAAAGTCAAATTATATTGTTATTGCAGGATTAACAAATTAATATTAACGAAAAAGTTTCACTTTCTTAGGTTTAGACTTAAAGTCGATTTTCTTGTAAATTGTATGTCAAATTCGGTAGCACTGTACTGCTTAAGCCGCAAACCATCGATTTTACTGATTTGCTCTAAAGTCAAACTTTCATATAATTTCAGGATTAACAAATTAATATAACCGAAAAAATTGCACTTTCTTAGATTTAGACTTAAAGTCGATTTTCTTGTAAATTGTATGTCAAATGCATGAGCACTGTACCGCTTAAGCCGAAAAACATAAATTTTACTGGTTTGAGCGAAAGTCAAATTATATTGTTATTGCAGAATTGACATATTCATATAACCAAAAAAATTGCACTTTCTTAGGTTTAGACTTAAAGTCGATTTTTTTGTAAATTGTATGTCAATTGCGGTAGCACTGTACTGCTTAAGCCGCAAAACATCGATTTTACTGATTTGATCTAAAGTCAAACTTTCATATAATTTCAGGATTAACAAATTAATATAACCGAAAAAATTGCACTTTCTCAGATTAGACTTAAAGCCGATTTTCTTGTAAATTGTATGTCAGTTGCGTGAGCACTGTACCGCTTAAGCCGAAAAACATGATTTTTACTGATTTGAGCGAAAGTCAAATTATATTGTTATTGCAGGATTAACAAATTAATATTAACGAAAAAGTTGCACTTTCTTAGGTTTAGACTTAAAGTCGATTTTCTTGTAAATTGTATGGCAAATTCGGTAGCACTGTACTGCTTAAGCCGCAAACCATCGATTTTACTGATTTGCTCTAAAGTCAAACTTTCATATAATTTCAGGATTAACAAATTAATATAACCGAAAAAATTGCACTTTCTTAGATTTAGACTTAAAGTCGATTTTCTTGTAAATTGTATGTTAATTACTTGATCGCTGTACCGCCTAAGCCGAAATGTTATTCCAGGATTAACAAATTAAAATAACCGAAAAAATTGCAATTTCTTAGGTTTAAAATTTAAGTCCATTTTCTTGTAAATTGTATGTCAACTGCGGTAGCTCTGTACTGCTTAAGCCGCAAAACATCGATTTTACTGATTTGATCTAAAGTCAAACTTTCATATAATTTCAGGATTAACAAATTAATATAACCAGAAAAATTGCACTTTCTTAGATTTAGACTTAAAGCCGATTTTCTTGTATATTGTATATCAGTTGCGTGAGCACTGTACTGCCTAAGCCGAAAAACATCAATTTTACTGGTTTGAGCGAAAGTCAAATTATATTGTTATTGCAGAATTGACATATTCATATAACCGAAAAAATTGCACTTTCTTAGATTTAAACTTAAAGCCGATTTTCTTGTAAATTGTATGTCAGTTGCGTGAGCACTGTACCGCTTAAGCCGAAAAACATGAATTTTACTGATTTGAGCTAAAGTCAAATTATATTGTTATTGCAGAATTGACATATTCATATAACCGAAAAAATTGCACTTTCTTAGTTTTAGACTTAAAGTCAATTTTCTTTTAAATTGTATGTCAAATTCGGTAGCACTGTACTGCTTAAGCCGCAAACCATCGATTTTACCGATTTGCTCTAAAGTCAAACTTTCATATAATTTCAGGATTAACAAATTAATATTACCGAAAAATTTGCACTTTCTTAGATTTAGAATTAAAGCCAATTTTCTTGTAAATTGTATGTCAGTTGCGTGGGCACTGTACTGCTTAAGCCGAAAAAGATCAATTTTACTGGTTTGAGCGAAAGTCAAATTATATTGTTATTGCAGAATTGACATATTCATATAACCGAAAAAATTGCACTTTCTTAGTTTTAGACTTAAAGTCGATTTTCTTGTAAATTGTATGTGAATTGCGTGAGCACTGTACTGCTTAAGCCGAAAAACATGAATTTTACTGATTTGAGCGAAAGTCAAATTATATTGTTATTGCAGGATTAACAAATTAATATTACCGAAAAGGTTGCACTTTCTTAGTTTTAGACTTAAAGTCGATTTTCTTGTAAATTTTATGTCAATTGCGGTAGCACTGTACTGCTTAAGCCGCAAAACATCGATTTTACTGATTTGATCTAAAGTCAAACTTTCATATAATTTCAGGATTAACAAATTAATATAACCAGAAAAATTGCACTTTCTTAGATTTAGACTTAAAGCCGATTTTCTTGTATATTGTATATCAGTTGCGTGAGCACTGTACTGCCTAAGCCGAAAAACATCAATTTTACTGGTTTGAGCGAAAGTCAAATTATATTGTTATTGCAGAATTGACATATTCATATAACCGAAAAAATTGCACTTTCTTAGATTTAGACTTAAAGCCGATTTTCTTGTATATTGTATATCAGTTGCGTGAGCACTGTACTGCTTAAGCCGAAAATATCAATTTTACTGGTTTGAGCGAAAGTCAAATTATATTGTTATTGCAGAATAGACATATTCATATAACCGAAAAAATTGCACTTTCTTAGTTTTAGACTTAAAGACAATTTTCTTTTAAATTGTATGTCAATTGCATGAGCACTGTACCGCTTAAGCCGAAAAACATCAATTTTACTGGTTTGAGCGAAAGTCAAATTATATTGTTATTGCAGAATTCACATATTCATATAACCGAAAAAATTGCACTATGTTACTTTCTTAGATTTAGACTTAAAGCCGATTTTCTTGTAAATTGTATGTCAGTTGCGTGAGCACTGTACCGCTTAAGCCGAAAAACATGAATTTTACTGATTTTAGCGAAAGTCAAATTATATTGTTGTTGCAGAATTGATATATTCTTATAACCGAAAAAAATTGCACTTTCTTAGGTTTAGACTTAAAGAAGATTTTCTTGTAAATTGTATGTCAATTGCGTGAGCACTGTACCGCTTAAGCCGAAAAACATGAATTTTACTGATTTGAGCGAAAGTAAAACTATAATGTTATGGCAGGATTAACAAATTAATATAAAGAGCAGAAAAGAAAAAATTTAACTTTCTTAGATTTTTACTTAAAGCCGATTTTCCTTGTAAATTGTATGTCAACTGCGGAAGCTCTGTACCGCTTAAGCCACAAACCATCGATTTTACTGATTTGCTCTAAAGTCAAACTTTCATATAATTTCAGGATTAACAAATTAATATAACCGAAAAAATTGCACTTTCTTAGATTTAGACTTAAAGTCGATTTTCTTGTAAATTGTATGTTAATTACTTGATCGCTGTACCGCCTAAGCCGAAATGTTATTCCAGGATTAACAAATTAATATAACCGAAAAAATTGCACTTTCTTAGATTTAGACTTAAAGCCGATTTTCTTGTAAATTGTATGTCAGTTGCGTGAGCACTGTACTGCTTAAGCCGAAAAACATCAATTTTACTGGTTTGAGCGAAAGTCAAATTTTATTGTTATTGCAGGATTAACAAATTAATATTACCGAAAAAGTTGCACTTTCTTAGGTTTAGACTCAAAATCGATTTTCTTGTAAATTGTATGTCAATTGCGGTGGCACTGTACTGCCTAAGCCGAAAAACATCAATTTTACTGGTTTGAGCGAAAGTCAAATTATATTGTTGTTGCAGAATTGACATATTCATATAACCGAAAAAATTGCACTTTCTTAGGTTTAGACTTAAAGTCGATTTTTTTGTAAATTGTATGTCAATTGCGGTAGCACTGTACTGCTTAAGCCGCAAAACATCGATTTTACTGATTTGATCTAAAGTCAAATTATATTGTTATTGCAGAATTGACATATTCATATAACCGAAAAAATAGCACTTTCTTAAATTTAAACTTAAAGCCGATTTTCTTGTAAATTGTATGTCAGTTGCGGTAGCACTGTACTGCTTAAGCCGCAAAACATCGATTCTACTGATTTGATCTAAAGTCAAACTTTCATATAATTTCAGGATTAACAAATTAATATAACCGAAAAAATTGCACTTTCTTAGATTTAGACTTAAAGTCGATTTTCTTGTAAATTGTATGTCAATTGCAGGAGCACTGTACCGCTTAAGCCGAAAGACATCAATTTTACTGGTTTGAGCGAAAGTCAAATTATATTGTTATTGCAGAATTGACATATTCATATAACCGAAAAAATTGCACTTTCTTAGGTTTAGACTTAAAGTCGATTTTTTTGTAAATTGTATGTCAATTGCGGTAGCACTGTACTGCTTAAGCCGCAAAACATCGATTTTACTGATTTGATCTAAAGTCAAACTTTCATATAATTTCAGGATTAACAAATTAATATAACCGAAAAAATTGCACTTTCTTAGATTAGACTTAAAGCCGATTTTCTTGTATTTTGTATGTCAGTTGCGTGAGCATTGTACCGCTTAAGCCGAAAAACATGATTTTTACTGATTTGAGCGAAAGTCAAATTATATTGTTATTGCAGGATTAACAAATTAATATTACCGAAAAAATTGTACTTTCTTAGTTTTAGACTCAAAATCGATTTTCTTGTAAATTGTATGTCAATTGCGGTGGCACTGTACTGCCTAAGCCGAAAAACATCAATTTTACTGGTTCGAGCGAAAGTCAAATTATATTGTTATTGCAGAATTCACATATTCATATAACCGAAAAAATTGCACTTTCTTAGATTAGACTTAAAGCCGATTTTCTTGTAAATTGTATGTCAACTGCGGTAGCACTGTACTGCTTAAGCCGAAAAACATCAATTTTACTGGTTTGAGCGAAAGTCAAATTTTATTGTTATTGCAGGATTTACAAATTAATATTACCGAAAAAGTTGCACTTTCTTAGGTTTAGACTCAAAATCGATTTTCTTGTAAATTGTATGTCAATTGCGGTGGCACTGTACTGCCTAAGCCGAAAAACATCAATTTTACTGGTTCGAGCGAAAGTCAAATTATATTGTTATTGCAGAATTCACATATTCATATAACCGAAAAAATTGCACTTTCTTAAATTTAAACTTAAAGCCGATTTTCTTGTAACTTGTATGTCAGTTGCGTGAGCACTGTACCGCTTAAGCCGAAAAACATCAATTTTACTGGTTTGAGCGAAAGTCAAATTATATTGTTATTGCAGAATTGACATATTCATATAACCGAAAAAATAGCACTTTCTTAAATTTAAACTTAAAGCCGATTTTCTTGTAAATTGTATGTCAGTTGCGGTAGCACTGTACTGCTTAAGCCGCAAAACATCGATTCTACTGATTTGATCTAAAGTCAAACTTTCATATAATTTCAGGATTAACAAATATAACCGAAAAAATTGCACTTTCTTAGATTTAGACTTAAAGTCGATTTTCTTGTAAATTGTATGTTAATTGCATGAGCACTGTACCGCTTAAGCCGAAAAACATGAATTTTACTGGTTTGAGCGAAAGTCAAATTATATTGTTATTGCAGAATTGACATATTCATATAACCGAAAAAATAGCACTTTCTTAAATTTAAACTTAAAGCCGATTTTCTTGTAAATTGTATGTCAGTTGCGGTACCACTGTACTGCTTAAGCCGCAAAACATCGATTCTACTGATTTGATCTAAAGTCAAACTTTCATATAATTTCAGGATTAACAAATTAATATAAACGAAAAAATTGCACTTTCTTAGATTTAGACTTAAAGTCGATTTTCTTGTAAATTGTATGTCAATTGCAGGAGCACTGTACCGCTTAAGCCGAAAAACATCAATTTTACTGGTTTGAGCGAAAGTCAAATTATATTGTTATTGCAGAATTGACATATTCATATAACCGAAAAAATTGCACTTTCTTAGGTTTAGACTTAAAGTCGATTTTTTTGTAAATTGTATGTCAATTGCGGTAGCACTGTACTGCTTAAGCCGCAAAACATCGATTTTACTGATTTGATCTAAAGTCAAACTTTCATATAATTTCAGGATTAACAAATTAATATAACCGAAAAAATTGCACTTTCTTAGATTAGACTTAAAGCCCATTTTCTTGTAAATTGTATGTCAGTTGCGTGAGCATTGTACCGCTTAAGCCGAAAAACATGATTTTTACTGATTTGAGCGAAAGTCAAATTATATTGTTATTGCAGGATTAACAAATTAATATTACCGAAAAAATTGTACTTTCTTAGTTTTAGACTTAAATTCGATTTTCTTGTATATTTTATATCAGTTGCGTGAGCACTGTACTGCCTAAGCCGAAAAACATCAATTTTACTGGTTTGAGCGAAAGTCAAATTATATTGTTATTGCAGAATTGACATATTCATATAACCGAAAAAATTGCACTCTCTTAGGTTTAGACTTAAAGTCGATTTTTTTGTAAATTGTATGTCAATTGCGGTAGCACTGTACTGCTTAAGCCGCAAAACATCGATTTTACTGATTTGATCTAAAGTCAAACTTTCATATAATTTCAGGATTAACAAATTAACATAACCGAAAAAATTGTACTTTCTTAGATTTAGACTTAAAGCCGATTTTCTTGTAAATTGTATGTCAGTTGCGTGAGCACTGTACTGCTTAAGCCGAAAAACATCAATTTTACTGGTTTGAGCGAAAGTCAAATTTTATTGTTATTGCAGGGTTAACAAATTAATATTACCGAAAAAGTTGCACTTTCTTAGGTTTAGACTCAAAATCGATTTTCTTGTAAATTGTATGTCAATTGCGGTAGCACTGTACTGCTTAAGCCGCAAACCATCGATTTTACTGATTTGCTCTAAAGTCAAACTTTCATATAATTTCAGGATTAACAAATTAATATAACCGAAAAAATTGCACTTTCTTAGATTAGACTTAAAGCCCATTTTCTTGTAAATTGTATGTCAGTTGCGTGAGCATTGTACCGCTTAAGCCGAAAAACATGATTTTTACTGATTTGAGCGAAAGTCAAATTATATTGTTATTGCAGGATTAACAAATTAATATTACCGAAAAAATTGTACTTTCTTAGTTTTAGACTTAAATTCGATTTTCTTGTATATTTTATATTTATTTTTTTTCTTGTATATTATATCAGTTGCGTGAGCACTGTACTGCCTAAGCCGAAAAACATCAATTTTACTGGTTTGAGCGAAAGTCAAATTATATTGTTATTGCAGAATTGACATATTCATATAACCGAAAAAATTGCACTTTCTTAGGTTTAGACTTAAAGTCGATTTTTTTGTAAATTGTATGTCAATTGCGGTAGCACTGTACTGCTTAAGCCGCAAAACATCGATTTTACTGATTTGATCTAAAGTCAAACTTTCATATAATTTCAGGATTAACAAATTAATATAACCGAAAAAATTGCACTTTCTTAGATTTAGACTTAAAGCCGATTTTCTTGTAAATTGTATGTCAGTTGCGTGAGCACTGTACTGCTTAAGCCGAAAAACATCAATTTTACTGGTTTGAGCGAAAGTCAAATTATATTGTTATTGCAGAATTGACATATTCATATAACCGAAAAAGTTGCACTTTCTTAGGTTTAGACTCAAAATCGATTTTCTTGTAAATTGTATGTCAATTGCGGTGGCACTGTACTGCCTAAGCCGAAAAACATCAATTTTACTGGTTTGAGCGAAAGTCAAATTATATTGTTATTGCAGAATTGACATATTCATATAACCGAAAAAATTGCACTCTCTTAGGTTTAGACTTAAAGTCGATTTTTTTTTAAATTGTATGTCAATTGCGGTAGCACTGTACTGCTTAAGCCGCAAAACATCGATTTTACTGATTTGATCTAAAGTCAAACTTTCATATAATTTCAGGATTAACAAATTAATATAACCGAAAAAATTGCACTTTCTTAGATTTAGACTTAAAGCCGATTTTCTTGTAAATTGTATGTCAGTTGCGTGAGCACTGTACCGCTTAAGCCGAAAAACATGATTTTTACTGATTTGAGCGAAAGTCAAATTAGATTGTTATTGCAGGATTAACAAATTAATATTAACGAAAAAGTTGCACTTTCTTAGGTTTAGACTTAAAGTCGATTTTCTTGTAAATTGTATGTCAAATTCGGTAGCACTGTACTGCTTAAGCCGCAAACCATCGATTTTACTGATTTGCTCTAAAGTCAAACTTTCATATAATTTCAGGATTAACAAATTAATATAACCGAAAAAATTGCACTTTCTTAGATTTAGACTTAAAGCCGATTTTCTTGTAAATTGTATGTCAGTTGCGTGAGCACTGTACTGCTTAAGCCGAAAAACATCAATTTTACTGGTTTGAGCGAAAGTCAAATTTTATTGTTATTGCAGGATTAACAAATTAATATTACCGAAAAAGTTGCACTTTCTTAGGTTTAGACTCAAAATCGATTTTCTTGTAAATTGTATGTCAATTGCGGTGGCACTGTACTGCCTAAGCCGAAAAACATCAATTTTACTGGTTTGAGCGAAAGTCAAATTATATTGTTATTGCAGAATTCACATATTCATATAACCGAAAAAATTGCACTTTCTTAAATTTAAACTTAAAGCCGATTTTCTTGTAAATTGTATGTCAATTGCGGTAGCACTGTACTGCTTAAGCCGCAAAACATCGATTTTACTGATTTGATCTAAAGTCAAACTTTCATATAATTTCAGGATTAACAAATTAACATAACCGAAAAAATTGCACTTTCTTAGATTAGACTTAAAGCCGATTTTCTTGTAAATTGTATGTCAGTTGCGTGAGCATTGTACCGCTTAAGCCGAAAAACATGACTTTTACTGATTTGAGCGAAAGTCAAATTATATTGTTATTGCAGGATTAACAAATTAATATTAACGAAAAAGTTGCACTTTCTTAGGTTTAGACTTAAAGTCGATTTTCTTGTAAATTGTATGTCAGTTGCGTGAGCACTGTACCGCTTAAGCCGAAAAACATGATTTTTACTGATTTGACCGAAAGTCAAATTATATTGTTATTGCAGAATTGACATATTCATATAACCGAAAAAATTGCACTTTCTTAGGTTTAGACTTAAAGTCGATTTTTTTGTAAATTGTATGTCAATTGCGGTAGCACTGTACTGCTTAAGCCGCAAAACATCGATTTTACTGATTTGATCTAAAGTCAAACTTTCATATAATTTCAGGATTAACAAATTAACATAACCGAAAAAATTGAACTTTCTTAGATTAGACTTAAAGCCGATTTTCTTGTAAATTGTATGTCAGTTGCGTGAGCACTGTACCGCTTAAGCCGAAAAACATGATTTTTACTGATTTGAGCGAAAGTCAAATTATATTGTTATTGCAGGATTAACAAATTATTATTAACGAAAAAGTTGCACTTTCTTAGGTTTAGACTTAAAGTCGATTTTCTTGTAAATTGTATGTCAAATTCGGTAGCACTGTACTGCTTAAGCCGCAAACCATCGATTTTACTGATTTGCTCTAAAGTCAAACTTTCATATAATTTCAGGATTAACAAATTAATATAACCGAAAAAATTGCACTTTCTTAGATTTAGACTTAAAGTCGATTTTCTTGTAAATTGTATGTCAATTGCATGAGCACTGTACCGCTTAAGCCGAAAAACATCAATTTTACTGGTTTGAGCGAAAGTCAAATTATATTGTTATTGCAGAATTGACATATTCATATAACCGAAAAAATAGCACTTTCTTAAATTTAAACTTAAAGCCGATTTTCTTGTAAATTGTATGTCAGTTGCAGTAGCACTGTACTGCTTAAGCCGCAAAACATCGATTTTACTGATTTGATCTAAAGTCAAACTTTCATATTATTGCAGGATTAACAAATTAATATTAACGAAAAAGTTGCACTTTCTTAGGTTTAGACTTAAAGTCGATTTTCTTGTAAATTGTATGTCAAATTCGGTAGCACTGTACTGCTTAAGCCGCAAACCATCGATTTTACTGATTTGCTCTAAAGTCAAACTTTCATATAATTTCAGGATTAACAAATTAATATAACCGAAAAAATTGCACTTTCTTAGATTTAGACTTAAAGTCGATTTTCTTGTAAATTGTATGTTAATTACTTGATCGCTGTACCGCCTAAGCCGAAATGTTATTCCAGGATTAACAAATTAAAATAACCGAAAAAATTGCAATTGCTTAGGTTTAAAATTTAAGTCCATTTTCTTGTAAATTGTATGTCAACTGCGGTAGCACTGTACTGCTAAAGCCGCAAAACATCGATTTTACTGATTTGATCTAAAGTCAAACTTTCATATAATTTCAGGATTAACAAATTAATATAACCAGAAAAATTGCACTTTCTTAGATTTAGTCTTAAAGCCGATTTTCTTGTATATTGTATATCAGTTGCGTGAGCACTGTACTGCCTAAACCGAAAAACATCAATTTTACTGGTTTGAGCGAAAGTCAAATTATATTGTTATTGCAGAATTGACATATTCATATAACCGAAAAAATTGCACTTTCTTAGTTTTAGATTTTAAGTCAATTTTCTTTTAAATTGTATGTCAATTGCGTGAGCACTGTACCGCTTAAGCCGAAAAACATCAATTTTACTGGTTTGAGCGAAAGTCAAATTATATTGTTATTGCAGAATTCACATATTCATATAACCGAAAAAATTGCACTTTCTTAGTTTTAGACTTAAAGCCGATTTTCTTGTATATTGTATATCAGTTGCGTGAGCACAGTACTGCTTAAGCCGAAAAACATCAATTTTACTGGTTTGAGCGAAAGTCAAATTATATTGTTATTGCAGAATTGACATATTCATATAACCGAAAAAATTGCACTTTCTTAGTTTTAGATTTTAAGTCAATTTTCTTTTAAATTGTATGTCAATTGCGTGAGCACTGTACCGCTTAAGCCGAAAAACATCAATTTTACTGGTTTGAGCGAAAGTCAAATTATATTGTTATTGCAGAATTCACATATTCATATAACCGAAAAAATTGCACTTTCTTAGTTTTAGACTTAAAGTCAATTTTCTTTTAAATTGTATGTCAATTGCGTGAGCACTGTACCGCTTAAGCCGAAAAACATCAATTTTACTGGTTTGAGCGAAAGTCAAATTATATTGTTATTGCAGAATTCACATATTCATATAACCGAAAAAATTGCACTTTCTTAAATTTAAACTTAAAGCCGATTTTCTTGTAAATTGTATGTCAATTGCGGTAGCACTGTACTGCTTAAGCCGCAAAACATCGATTTTACTGATTTGATCTAAAGTCAAACTTTCATATAATTTCAGGATTAACAAATTAACATAACCGAAAAAATTGCACTTTCTTAGATTAGACTTAAAGCCGATTTTCTTGTAAATTGTATGTCAGTTGCGTGAGCATTGTACCGCTTAAGCCGAAAAACATGACTTTTACTGATTTGAGCGAAAGTCAAATTATATTGTTATTGCAGGATTAACAAATTAATATTAACGAAAAAGTTGCACTTTCTTAGGTTTAGACTTAAAGTCGATTTTCTTGTAAATTGTATGTCAGTTGCGTGAGCACTGTACCGCTTAAGCCGAAAAACATGATTTTTACTGATTTGACCGAAAGTCAAATTATATTGTTATTGCAGAATTGACATATTCATATAACCGAAAAAATTGCACTTTCTTAGGTTTAGACTTAAAGTCGATTTTTTTGTAAATTGTATGTCAATTGCGGTAGCACTGTACTGCTTAAGCCGCAAAACATCGATTTTACTGATTTGATCTAAAGTCAAACTTTCATATAATTTCAGGATTAACAAATTAACATAACCGAAAAAATTGCACTTTCTTAGATTAGACTTAAAGCCGATTTTCTTGTAAATTGTATGTCAGTTGCGTGAGCACTGTACCGCTTAAGCCGAAAACGATGATTTTTACTGATTTGAGCGAAAGTCAAATTATATTGTTATTGCAGAATTGACATATTCATATAACCGAAAAAATTGCACTTTCTTAGGTTTAGACTTAAAGTCGATTTTTTTGTAAATTGTATGTCAATTGCGGTAGCACTGTACTGCTTAAGCCGCAAAACATCGATTTTACTGATTTGATCTAAAGTCAAACTTTCATATAATTTCAGGATTAACAAATTAATATAACCGAAAAAATTGCACTTTCTTAGATTAGACTTAAAGCCGATTTTCTTGTAAATTGTATGTCAGTTGCGTGAGCATTGTACCGCTTAAGCCGAAAAACATGATTTTTACTGATTTGAGCGAAAGTCAAATTATATTGTTATTGCAGGATTAACAAATTAATATTAACGAAAAAGTTGCACTTTCTTAGGTTTAGACTTAAAGTCGATTTTCTTGTAAATTGTATGTCAAATTCGGTAGCACTGTACTGCTTAAGCCGCAAACCATCGATTTTACTGATTTGCTCTAAAGTCAAACTTTCATATAATTTCAGGATTAACAAATTAATATAACCGAAAAAATTGCACTTTCTTAGATTTAGACTTAAAGTCGATTTTCTTGTAAATTGTATGTCAATTGCATGAGCACTGTACCGCTTAAGCCGAAAAACATCATTTTTACTGGTTTGAGCGAAAGTCAAATTATATTGTTATTGCAGAATTGACATATTCATATAACCGAAAAAATAGCACTTTCTTAAATTTAAACTTAAAGCCGATTTTCTTGTAAATTGTATGTCAGTTGCGGTAGCACTGTACTGCTTAAGCCGCAAAACATCGATTTTACTGATTTGATCTAAAGTCAAACTTTCATATAATTTCAGGATTAACAAATTAATATAACCGAAAAAATTGCACTTTCTTAGATTTAGACTTAAAGTCGATTTTCTTGTAAATTGTATGTCAATTGCAGGAGCACTGTACCGCTTAAGCCGAAAAACATCAATTTTACTGGTTTGAGCGAAAGTCAAATTATATTGTTATTGCAGAATTGACATATTCATATAACCGAAAAAATTGCACTTTCTTAGGTTTAGACTTAAAGTCGATTTTTTTGTAAATTGTATGTCAATTGCGTTAGCACTGTACTGCTTAAGCCGCAAAACATCGATTTTACTGGTTTGAGCGAAAGTCAAATTATATTGTTATTGCAGAATTGACATATTCATATAACCGAAAAAATTTCACTTTCTTAGTTTTAGACTTAAACTCAATTTTCTTTTAAATTGTATGTCAATTGCGTGAGCACTGTACCGCTTAAGCCGAAAAACATCAATTTTACTGGTTTGAGCGAAAGTCAAATTATATTGTTATTGCAGAATTCACATATTCGTATAACCGAAAAAATTGCACTTTCTTAGTTTTAGACTTAAAGTCAATTTTCTTTTAAATTGTATGTCAAATGCGGTAGCACTGTACTGATTAAGCCTAAAAGCATCGATTTTACTGATTTGCTCTAAAGTCAAACTTTCATATAATTTCAGGATTAACAAATTAATATAACCAAAAAAATTGCACTTTCTTAGATTTAGACTTAAAGCCGATTTTCTTGTATATTGTATATCAGTTGCGTGAGCACTGTACTGCCTAAGCCGAAAAACATCAATTTTACTGGTTTGAGCGAAAGTCAAATTATATTGTTATTGCAGAATTGACATATTCATATAACCGAAAAAATTGCACTTTCATAGATTTAGACTTAAAGCCGATTTTCTTGTATATTGTATATCAGTTGCGTGAGCACTGTACCGCTTAAGCCGAAAAACATCAATTTTACTGGTTTGAGCGAAAGTCAAATTATATTGTTATTGCAGAATTCACATATTCGTATAACCGAAAAAATTGCACTTTCTTAGGTTTAAAATTTAAGTCCATTTTCTTGTAAATTGTATGTCAACTGCGGTAGCACTGTACTGCTTAAGCCGCAAAACATCGATTTTACTGATTTGATCTAAAGTCAAACTTTCATATAATTTCAGGATTAACAAATTAATATAACCAGAAAAATTGCACTTTCTTAGATTTAGACTTAAAGCCGATTTTCTTGTATATTGTATATCAGTTGCGTGAGCACTGTACTGCCTAAGCCGAAAAACATCAATTTTACTGGTTTGAGCGAAAGTCAAATTATATTGTTATTGCAGAATTGACATATTCATATAACCGAAAAAATTGCACTTTCTTAGATTTAGATTTAAAGCCGATTTTCTTGTATATTGTATATCAGTTGCGTGAGCACTGTACTGCTTAAGCCGAAAAACATCAATTTTACTGGTTTGAGCGAAAGTCAAATTATATTGTTATTGCAGAATTGACATATTCATATAACCGAAAAAATTTCACTTTCTTAGTTTTAGACTTAAAGTCAATTTTCTTTTAAATTGTATGTCAATTGCGTGAGCACTGTACCGCTTAAGCCGAAAAACATCAATTTTACTGGTTTGAGCGAAAGTCAAATTATATTGTTATTGCAGAATTCACATATTCGTATAACCGAAAAAATTGCACTTTCTTAGTTTTAGACTTAAAGTCAATTTTCTTTTAAATTGTATGTCAATTGCGTGAGCACTGTACCGCTTAAGCCGAAAAACATGAATTTTACTGATTTGAGCTAAAGTCAAATTATATTGTTATTGCAGGATTAACAAATTAATATTACCGAAAAAGTTGCACTTTCTTAGGTTTAGACTTAAAGTCGATTTTCTTGTAAATTGCATGTCAATTGCGGTAGCACTGTACTGCTTAAGCCGCAAAACATGATTTTTACTGATTTGAGCGAAAGTCAAATTATATTGTTATTGCAGAATTGACATATTCATATAACCGAAAAAATTGCACTTTCTTAGTTTCAGACTTAAAGTCGATTTTCTTGTAAACTGTATGCCAATTGCGTGAGCACTGTACTGCTTTAGCCGAAAAACATGAATTTTACTGATTTGAGCGAAAGTTAAATTATATTGTTATTGCAGAATTGACATATTCATATAACCGAAAAAATTGCACTGTGTTACTTTCTTAGATTTAGACTTAAAGCCGATTTTCTTGTAAATTGTATGTCAGTTGCGTGAGCACTGTACCGCTTAAGCCGAAAAACATGAATTTTACTGATTTTAGCGAAAGTCAAATTATATTGTTGTTGCAGAATTGATATATTCTTATAATCGAAAAAAATTGCACTTTCTTGGTTTAGACTTAAAGAAGATTTTCTTGTAAATTGTATGTCAATTGCGTGAGCACTGTACCGCTTAAGCCGAAAAACATGAATTTTACTGATTTGAGCGAAAGTAAAACTATAATGTTATGGCAGGATTAACAAATTAATATAAAGAACAGAAAAGAAAAAATTTAACTTTCTTAGATTTTTACTTAAAGCCGATTTTCCTTGTAAATTGTATGTCAACTGCGGAAGCACTGTACCGCTTAAGCCGCAAACCATCGATTTTACTGATTTGCTCTAAAGTCAAACTTTCATATAATTTCAGGATTAACAAATTAATATAACCGAAAAATTTGCACTTTCTTAGATTTAGACTTAAAGTCGATTTTCTTGTAAATTGTATGTTAATTACTTGAGCGCTGTAGAGCTTAGGCCGAAGAACATCAATTTTACTGATTTGCGCTTAAAGCAAACTTTCATTTTATTTTAGGGTTAACAATTGTACGTTAATTACTTGATCGCTAAACCGCTTAAGCCGAAATGTTATTTCAGGATTAACAAATTAATATAACCGAAAAAATTGCACTTTCTTAGGTTTAAAATATAAGTCCATTTTCTTGTAAATTGTATGTCAACTGCGGTAGCACTGTACTGCTTAAGCCGCAAAACATCGATTTTACTGATTTGATCTAAAGTCAAACTTTCATATAATTTCAGGATTAACAAATTAATATAACCGAAAAAATTGCACTTTCTTAGATTTAGACTTAAAGTCGATTTTCTTGTAAATTGTATGTCAATTGCATGAGCACTGTACCGCTTAAGCCGAAAAACATCAATTTTACTGGTTTGAGCGAAAGTCAAATTATATTGTTATTGCAGAATTGACATATTCATATAACCGAAAAAATTGCACTTTCTTAGGTTTAGACTTAAAGTCGATTTTTTTGTAAATTGTATGTCAATTGCGGTAGCACTGTACTGCTTAAGCCGCAAAACATCGATTTTACTGATTTGATCTAAAGTCAAACTTTCATATAATTTCAGGATTAACAAATTAATATAACCGAAAAAATTGCATTTTCTTAGATTAGACTTAAAGCCGATTTTCTTGTAAATTGTATGTCAGTTGCGTGAGCACTGTACCGCTTAAGCCGAAAAACATGATTTTTACTGATTTGAGCGAAAGTCAAATTATATTGTTATTGCAGAATTGACATATTCATATAACCGAAAAAATTGCACTTTCTTAGGTTTAGACTTAAAGTCGATTTTTTTGTAAATTGTATGTCAATTGCGGTAGCACTGTACTGCTTAAACCGCAAAACATCGATTTTACTGATTTGATCTAAAGTCAAACTTTCATATAATTTCAGGATTAACAAATTAATATAACCGAAAAAATTGCACTTTCTTAGATTTAGACTTAAAGTCGATTTTCTTGTAAATTGTATGTCAATTGCATGAGCACTGTACCGCTTAAGCCGAAAAACATCAATTTTACTGATTTGAGCGAAAGTCAAATTATATTGTTATTGCAGGATTAACAAATTAATATTAACGAAAAAGTTGCACTTTCTTAGGTTTAGACTTAAAGTCGATTTTCTAGTAAATTGTATGTCAAATTCGGTAGCACTGTACTGCTTAAGCCGCAAACCATCGATTTTACTGATTTGCTCTAAAGCCAAACTTTCATATTATTTCAGGATTAACAAATTAATATTACCGAAAAATTTGCACTTTCTTAGATTTAGAATTAAAGCCGATTTTCTTGTAAATTGTATGTCAGTTGCGTGGGCACTGTACTGCTTAAGCCAAAAAAGATCAATTTTACTGGTTTGAGCGAAAGTCAAATTATATTGTTATTGCAGAATTGACATATTCATATAACCGAAAAAATTGCACTTTCTTAGGTTTAGACTTAAAGTCGATTTTTTTGTAAATTGTATGTCAATTGCGGTAGCACTGTACTGCTTAAGCCGCAAAACATCGATTTTACTGATTTGATCTAAAGTCAAACTTTCATATAATTTCAGGATTAACAAATTAATATAACCGAAAAAATTGCACTTTCTTAGATTAGACTTAAAGCCGATTTTCTTGTAAATTGTATGTCAGTTGCGTGAGCATTGTACCGCTTAAGCCGAAAAACATGATTTTTACTGATTTGAGCGAAAGTCAAATTATATTGTTATTGCAGGATTAACAAATTAATATTAACGAAAAAGTTGCACTTTCTTAGGTTTAGACTTAAAGTCGATTTTCTTGTAAATTGTATGTCAAATTCGGTAGCACTGTACTGCTTAAGCCGCAATCCATCGATTTTACTGATTTGCTCTAAAGTCAAACTTTCATATAATTTCAGGATTAACAAATTAATATAACCGAAAAAATTGCACTTTCTTAGATTTAGACTTAAAGTCGATTTTCTTGTAAATTGTATGTTAATTACTTGATCGCTGTACCGCCTAAGCCGAAATGTTATTGCAGGATTAACAAATTAATATTAACGAAAAAGTTGCACTTTCTTAGGTTTAGACTTAAAGTCGATTTTCTTGTAAATTGTATGTCAACTGCGGTAGCACTGTACTGCTTAAGCCGCAAAACATCGATTTTACTGATTTGATCTAAAGTCAAACTTTCATATAATTTCAGGATTAACAAATTAATATAACCAGAAAAATTGCACTTTCTTAGATTTAGACTTAAAGCCGATTTTCTTGTATATTGTATATCAGTTGCGTGAGCACTGTACTGCCTAAGCCGAAAAACATCAATTTTACTGGTTTGAGCGAAAGTCAAATTATATTGTTATTGCAGAATTGACATATTCATATAACCGAAAAAATTGCACTTTCTTAGATTTAGATTTAAAGCCGATTTTCTTGTATATTGTATATCAGTTGCGTGAGCACTGTACTGCTTAAGCCGAAAAACATCCATTTTACTGGTTTGAGCGAAAGTCAAATTATATTGTTATTGCAGAATTGACATATTCATATAACCGAAAAAATTGCACTTTCTTAGTTTTAGACTTAAACTCAATTTTCTTTTAAATTGTATGTCAATTGCGTGAGCACTGTACCGCTTAAGCCGAAAAACATCAATTTTACTGGTTTGAGCGAAAGTCAAATTATATTGTTTTTGCAGAATTCACATATTCATATAATCGAAAAAATTGCACTTTCTTAGTTTTAGACTTAAAGTCAATTTTCTTTTAAATTGTATGTCAATTGCGTGAGCACTGTACCGCTTAAGCCGAAAAACATCAATTTTACTGGTTTGAGCGAAAGTCAAATTATATTGTTTTTGCAGAATTCACATATTCATATAACCGAAAAAATTGCACTTTCTTAAATTTAAACTTAAAGCCGATTTTCTTGTAAATTGTATGTCAGTTGCGTGAGCACTGTACCGCTTAAGCCGAAAAACATGAATTTTACTGATTTGAGCTAAAGTCAAATTATATTGTTATTGCAGGATTAACAAATTAATATTACCGAAAAAGTTGCACTTTCTTAGGTTTAGACTTAAAGTCGATTTTCTTGTAAATTGTATGTCAATTGCGGTAGCACTGTACTGCTTAAACCGCAAAACATCGATTTTACTGATTTGATCTAAAGTCAAACTTTCATATAATTTCAGGATTAACAAATTAATATAACCGAAAAAATTGCACTTTCTTAGATTTAGACTTAAAGTCGATTTTCTTGTAAATTGTATGTCAATTGCATGAGCACTGTACCGCTTAAGCCGAAAAACATCAATTTTACTGATTTGAGCGAAAGTCAAATTATATTGTTATTGCAGGATTAACAAATTAATATTAACGAAAAAGTTGCACTTTCTTAGGTTTAGACTTAAAGTCGATTTTCTTGTAAATTGTATGTCAAATTCGGTAGCACTGTACTGCTTAAGCCGCAAACCATCGATTTTACTGATTTGCTCTAAAGCCAAACTTTCATATTATTTCAGGATTAACAAATTAATATTACCGAAAAATTTGCACTTTCTTAGATTTAGAATTAAAGCCGATTTTCTTGTAAATTGTATGTCAGTTGCGTGGGCACTGTACTGCTTAAGCCAAAAAAGATCAATTTTACTGGTTTGAGCGAAAGTCAAATTATATTGTTATTGCAGAATTGACATATTCATATAACCGAAAAAATTGCACTTTCTTAGGTTTAGACTTAAAGTCGATTTTTTTGTAAATTGTATGTCAATTGCGGTAGCACTGTACTGCTTAAGCCGCAAAACATCGATTTTACTGATTTGATCTAAAGTCAAACTTTCATATAATTTCAGGATTAACAAATTAATATAACCGAAAAAATTGCACTTTCTTAGATTAGACTTAAAGCCGATTTTCTTGTAAATTGTATGTCAGTTGCGTGAGCATTGTACCGCTTAAGCCGAAAAACATGATTTTTACTGATTTGAGCGAAAGTCAAATTATATTGTTATTGCAGGATTAACAAATTAATATTAACGAAAAAGTTGCACTTTCTTAGGTTTAGACTTAAAGTCGATTTTCTTGTAAATTGTATGTCAAATTCGGTAGCACTGTACTGCTTAAGCCGCAATCCATCGATTTTACTGATTTGCTCTAAAGTCAAACTTTCATATAATTTCAGGATTAACAAATTAATATAACCGAAAAAATTGCACTTTCTTAGATTTAGACTTAAAGTCGATTTTCTTGTAAATTGTATGTTAATTACTTGATCGCTGTACCGCCTAAGCCGAAATGTTATTGCAGGATTAACAAATTAATATTAACGAAAAAGTTGCACTTTCTTAGGTTTAGACTTAAAGTCGATTTTCTTGTAAATTGTATGTCAACTGCGGTAGCACTGTACTGCTTAAGCCGCAAAACATCGATTTTACTGATTTGATCTAAAGTCAAACTTTCATATAATTTCAGGATTAACAAATTAATATAACCAGAAAAATTGCACTTTCTTAGATTTAGACTTAAAGCCGATTTTCTTGTATATTGTATATCAGTTGCGTGAGCACTGTACTGCCTAAGCCGAAAAACATCAATTTTACTGGTTTGAGCGAAAGTCAAATTATATTGTTATTGCAGAATTGACATATTCATATAACCGAAAAAATTGCACTTTCTTAGATTTAGATTTAAAGCCGATTTTCTTGTATATTGTATATCAGTTGCGTGAGCACTGTACTGCTTAAGCCGAAAAACATCCATTTTACTGGTTTGAGCGAAAGTCAAATTATATTGTTATTGCAGAATTGACATATTCATATAACCGAAAAAATTGCACTTTCTTAGTTTTAGACTTAAACTCAATTTTCTTTTAAATTGTATGTCAATTGCGTGAGCACTGTACCGCTTAAGCCGAAAAACATCAATTTTACTGGTTTGAGCGAAAGTCAAATTATATTGTTTTTGCAGAATTCACATATTCATATAATCGAAAAAATTGCACTTTCTTAGTTTTAGACTTAAAGTCAATTTTCTTTTAAATTGTATGTCAATTGCGTGAGCACTGTACCGCTTAAGCCGAAAAACATCAATTTTACTGGTTTGAGCGAAAGTCAAATTATATTGTTTTTGCAGAATTCACATATTCATATAACCGAAAAAATTGCACTTTCTTAAATTTAAACTTAAAGCCGATTTTCTTGTAAATTGTATGTCAGTTGCGTGAGCACTGTACCGCTTAAGCCGAAAAACATGAATTTTACTGATTTGAGCTAAAGTCAAATTATATTGTTATTGCAGGATTAACAAATTAATATTACCGAAAAAGTTGCACTTTCTTAGGTTTAGACTTAAAGTCGATTTTCTTGTAAATTGTATGTCAATTGCGGTAGCACTGTACCGCTTAAGCCGAAAAACATCAATTTTACTGGTTTGAGCGAAAGTCAAATTATATTGTTATTGCAGAATTGACATATTCATATAACCGAAAAAATTGCACTTTCTTAGGTTTAGACTTAAAGTCGATTTTTTTGCAAATTGTATGTCAATTGCGGTAGCACTGTACTGCTTAAGCCGCAAAACATCGATTTTACTGATTTGATCTAAAGTCAAACTTTCATATAATTTCAGGATTAACAAATTAATATAACCGAAAAAATTGCACTTTCTTAGATTAGACTTAAAGCCGATTTTCTTGTAAATTGTATGTCAGTTGCGTGAGCACTGTACCGCTTAAGCCGAAAAACATGATTTTTACTGATTTGCGCCAAAGTCAAATTATATTGTTATTGCAGGATTAACAAATTAATATTAACGAAAAAGTTGCACTTTCTTAGGTTTAGACTTAAAGTCGATTTTCTTGTTAATTGTATGTCAAATTCGGTAGAACTGTACTGCTTAAGCCGCAAACCATCGATTTTACTGATTTGCTCTAAAGCCAAACTTTCATATTATTTCAGGATTAACAAATTAATATTACCGAAAAATTTGCACTTTCTTAGATTTAGAATTAAAGCCGATTTTCTTGTAAATTTTATGTCAGTTGCGTGAGCACTGTACCGCATAAGCCGAAAAACATGAATTTTACTGATTTGCGCGAAAGTAAAATTATAATGTTATTGCAGAATTTACAAATTAATATTACAGAAAAAGTTGCACTTTATTAGGTTTAGACTCAAATTATCATCAATTTTACTGATTTGCGCGAAAGTAAAATTATAATGTTATTGCAGAATTTACATATCCATATAACCGAAAAAATTGCACTTTCTTAGATTTAGACTTAAAGCCGATTTTCTTCTAAATTGTATGTCAGTTGCGTGAGCACTGTACCGCTTGAGCCGAAAAACATGAATTTTACTGATTTGCGCGAAAGTAAAATTATAATGTTATTGCAGAATTTACATATTCATATAACCGAAAAAATTGCACTTTCTTAGATTTAGACTTAAAGCCGATTTTCTTCTAAATTGTATGTCAGTTGCGTGAGCACTGTACTGCTTGAGCCGAAAAATATGAATTTTTCTGATTTGAGCGAAAGTCAAATTATATTGTTATTGCAGGATTAGCAAATTAATATTACCGAAAAAGTTGCCCTTTATTAGGTTTAGACTCAAATTATCATCAATTTTACTGATTTGCGCGAAAGTAAAATTATAATGTTATTGCAGAATTTACAAATTAATATTACAGAAAAAGTTGCACTTTATTAGGTTTAGACTCAAATTATCATCAATTTTACTGATTTGCGCGAAAGTAAAATTATAATGTTATTGCAGAATTTACATATTCATATAACCGAAAAAATTGCACTTTCTTAGATTTAGACTTAAAGCCGATTTTCTTCTAAATTGTATGTCAGTTGCGTGAGCACTGTACTGCTTGAGCCGAAAAATATGAATTTTTCTGATTTGAGCGAAAGTCAAATTATATTGTTATTGCAGGATTAACAAATTAATATTACCGAAAAAATTGCACTTTATTAGGTTTAGACTCAAATTATCATCAATTTTACTGATTTGCGCGAAAGTAAAATTATAATGTTATTGCAGAATTTACAAATTAATATTACCGAAAAAGTTGCACTTTATTAGGTTTAGACTCAAATTATCATCAATTTTTCTGATTTGCGCGAAAGTAAAATTATAATGTTATTGCAGAATTTACATATTCATATAACCGAGAAAATTGTACTTTCTTAGTTTTAGACTTAAAGCCGATTTTCTTGTAAATTTTATGTCAGTTGCGTGGGCACTGTACCGCATAAGCCGAAAAACATGAATTTTACTGATTTGCGCGAAAGTAAAATTATAATGTTATTGCAGAATTTACATATTCATATAACCGAGAAAATTGTACCTTCTTAGTTTTAGACTTAAAGCCGATCTTCTTGTTAATTGTATGTCAGTTGCGTGAGCACTGTGCCGCATAAGCCGAAAAACATGAATTTTACTGATTTGAGCGAAAGTCAAATTATATTGTTATTGCAGGATTAACAAATTAATATTACCGAAAAAGTTGCACTTTATTAGGTTTAGACTCAAATTATCATCAATTTTACTGATTTGCGCGAAAGTAAAATTATAATGTTATTGCAGAATTTACATATTCATATAACCGAAAAAATTGCACTTTCTTAGATTTAGACTTAGAGCCGATTTTCTTCTAAATTGTATGTCAGTTGCGTGAGCACTGTACTGCTTGAGCCGAAAAATATGAATTTTTCTGATTTGAGCGAAAGTCAAATTATATTGTTATTGCAGGATTAACAAATTAATATTACCGAAAAAGTTGCACTTTATTAGGTTTAGACTCAAATTATCATCAATTTTACTGATTTGCGCGAAAGTAAAATTATAATGTTATTGCAGAATTTACATATTCATATATCCGAGAAAATTGTACTTTCTTAGTTTTAGACTTAAAGCCGATTTTCTTGTAAATTGTATGTCAGTTGCGTGAGCACTGTACCGCATAAGCCGAAAAACATGAATTTTACTGATTTGCGCGAAAGTAAAATTATAATGTTATTGCAGAATTTACATATTCATATAACCGAAAAAATTGCACTTTCTTAGATTTAGACTTAAAGCCGATTTTCTTGTAAATTTTATGTCAGTTGCGTGAGCACTGTACCGCATAAGCCGAAAAACATGAATTTTACTGATTTGCGCGAAAGTAAAATTATAATGTTATTGCAGAATTTACAAATTAATATTACAGAAAAAGTTGCACTTTATTAGGTTTAGACTCAAATTATCATCAATTTTACTGATTTGCGCGAAAGTAAAATTATAATGTTATTGCAGAATTTACATATTCATATAACCGAAAAAATTGCACTTTCTTAGATTTAGACTTAAAGCCGATTTTCTTCTAAATTGTATGTCAGTTGCGTGAGCACTGTACCGCTTGAGCCGAAAAACATGAATTTTACTGATTTGCGCGAAAGTAAAATTATAATGTTATTGCAGAATTTACATATTCATATAACCGAAAAAATTGCACTTTCTTAGATTTAGACTTAAAGCCGATTTTCTTCTAAATTGTATGTCAGTTGCGTGAGCACTGTACTGCTTGAGCCGAAAAATATGAATTTTTCTGATTTGAGCGAAAGTCAAATTATATTGTTATTGCAGGATTAACAAATTAATATTACCGAAAAAGTTGCACTTTATTAGGTTTAGACTCAAATTATCATCAATTTTACTGATTTGCGCGAAAGTAAAATTATAATGTTATTGCAGAATTTACATATTCATATATCCGAGAAAATTGTACTTTCTTAGTTTTAGACTTAAAGCCGATTTTCTTGTAAATTGTATTTCAGTTGCGTGAGCACTGTACCGTATAAGCCGAAAAACATGAATTTTACTGATTTGCGCGAAAGTAAAATTATAATGTTATTGCAGAATTTACATATTCATATAACCGAAAAAATTGCACTTTCTTAGATTTAGACTTAAAGCCGATTTTCTTGTAAATTTTATGTCGGTTGTGTGAGCACTGTACCGCATAAGCCGAAAAACATGAATTTTACTGATTTGCGCGAAAGTAAAATTATAATGTTATTGCAGAATTTACAAATTAATATTACCGAAAAAGTTGCACTTTATTAGGTTTAGACTCAAATTATCATCAATTTTACTGATTTGCGCGAAAGTAAAATTATAATGTTATTGCAGAATTTACATATTCATATAACCGAGAAAATTGTACTTTCTTAGTTTTAGACTTAAAGCCGATTTTCTTGTAAATTTTATGTCAGTTGCGTGGGCACTGTACCGCATAAGCCGAAAAACATGAATTTTACTGATTTGCGCGAAAGTAAAATTATAATGTTATTGCAGAATTTACATATTCATATAACCGAGAAAATTGTACCTTCTTAGTTTTAGACTTAAAGCCGATCTTCTTGTTAATTGTATGTCAGTTGCGTGAGCACTGTGCCGCATAAGCCGAAAAACATGAATTTTACTGATTTGAGCGAAAGTCAAATTATATTGTTATTGCAGGATTAACAAATTAATATTACCGAAAAAGTTGCACTTTATTAGGTTTAGACTCAAATTATCATCAATTTTACTGATTTGCGCGAAAGTAAAATTATAATGTTATTGCAGAATTTACATATTCATATAACCGAGAAAATTGCACTTTCTTAGCTTTAGACTTAAAGCCGATTTTCTTGTAAATTGTATGTCAGTTGCGTGAGCACTGTACCGCATAAGCCGAAAAACATCAATTTTACTGATTTGCGCGAAAGTAAAATTATATTGCTATTGCAGAATTGACAAATTAATATAACCGAAAAAATTGCACTTTCTTAGATTTAGACTTAAAGCCGATTTTCTTGTAAATTGTATTTCAGTTGCGCGAGCACTGTACCGCTTAAGCCGAAAAACATGAATTTTACTGATTTGAGCGAAAGTCAAATTATATTGTTATTGCATGATTAACAAATTAATATTACCGAAAAAGTTGCATTTTCTTAGGCTTAGACTCAAAGTCGATTTTCTTGTAAATTGTATGTTAATCACTTGAGCACTGTACCGCATACGCCGAAAAACATAATTTTACTGATTTGCGCGAAAGTAAAATTATATTGCTATTGCAGAATTGACAAATTAATATAACCGAAATAATTGCACTTTCTTAGGTTTGGACTCAAATTCGATTTTCTTGTAAATTGTATATTAATCACTTGAGCACTGTACCGCATAAACCGAAAAACATCAATTTTACTGATTTGCGCAAAAGTAAAATTATAATGTTATTGCAGGATTAACAAATTAATATAACCGAAAAAATTGCACCTTCTTAGTTTTAGACTTAAAGCCGATTTTCTTGTAAATTGTATGTCAGTTGCATGAGCACTGTACCGCATAAGCCGAAAAACATCAATTTTACGGATTTGCGCGAAAGTTAAATTATATTGTTATTGCAGTATTGACAAATTAATATAACCGAAAAAATTGCACTTTCTTAGTTTTAGACTTAAAGCCGATTTTCTTGTAAATTGTATGTCAGTTGCGTGAGCACTGTACCGCATAAGCCGAAAAACATCAATTCTACTGATTTGCGCGAAAGTAAAATTATATTGCTATTGCAGAATTGACAAATTAATATAACCGAAAAAATTGCACTTTCTTAGATTTAGACTTAAAGCCGATTTTCTTGAAAAATTGTATTTCAGTTGCGTGAGCACTGTACTGCTTGAGCCGAAAAACATGAATTTTACTGATTTGCGCGAAAGTAAAATTATAATGTTATTGCAGAATTTACATATTCATATATCCGAGAAAATTGTACTTTCTTAGTTTTAGACTTAAAGCCGATTTTCTTGTAAATTGTATGTCAGTTGCGTGAGCACTGTACCGCATAAGCCGAAAAACATCAATTCTACTGATTTGCGCGAAAGTTAAATTATATTGTTATTGCAGTATTGACAAATTAATATAACCGAAAAAATTGCACTTTCTTAGTTTTAGACTTAAAGCCGATTTTCTTGTAAATTGTATGTCAGTTGCGTGAGCACTGTACCGCATAAGCCGAAAAACATCAATTCTACTGATTTGCGCGAAAGTAAAATTATATTGCTATTGCAGAATTGACAAATTAATATAACCGAAAAAATTGCACTTTCTTAGATTTAGACTTAAAGCCGATTTTCTTGAAAAATTGTATTTCAGTTGCGTGAGCACTGTACTGCTTGAGCCGAAAAACATGAATTTTACTGATTTGCGCGAAAGTAAAATTATAATGTTATTGCAGGATTAACAAATTAATATAACCGAAAAAATTGCACCTTCTTAGTTTTAGACTTAAAGCCGATTTTCTTGTAAATTGTATGTCAGTTGCATGAGCACTGTACCGCATAAGCCGAAAAACATCAATTTTACGGATTTGCGCGAAAGTTAAATTATATTGTTATTGCAGTATTGACAAATTAATATAACCGAAAAAATTGCACTTTCTTAGTTTTAGACTTAAAGCCGATTTTCTTGTAAATTGTATGTCAGTTGCGTGAGCACTGTACCGCATAAGCCGAAAAACATCAATTCTACTGATTTGCGCGAAAGTAAAATTATATTGCTATTGCAGAATTGACAAATTAATATAACCGAAAAAATTGCACTTTCTTAGATTTAGACTTAAAGCCGATTTTCTTGAAAAATTGTATTTCAGTTGCGTGAGCACTGTACTGCTTGAGCCGAAAAACATGAATTTTACTGATTTGCGCGAAAGTAAAATTATAATGTTATTGCAGAATTTACATATTCATATATCCGAGAAAATTGTACTTTCTTAGTTTTAGACTTAAAGCCGATTTTCTTGTAAATTGTATGTCAGTTGCGTGAGCACTGTACCGCATAAGCCGAAAAACATCAATTCTACTGATTTGCGCGAAAGTTAAATTATATTGTTATTGCAGTATTGACAAATTAATATAACCGAAAAAATTGCACTTTCTTAGTTTTAGACTTAAAGCCGATTTTCTTGTAAATTGTATGTCAGTTGCGTGAGCACTGTACCGCATAAGCCGAAAAACATCAATTCTACTGATTTGCGCGAAAGTAAAATTATATTGCTATTGCAGAATTGACAAATTAATATAACCGAAAAAATTGCACTTTCTTAGATTTAGACTTAAAGCCGATTTTCTTGAAAAATTGTATTTCAGTTGCGTGAGCACTGTACTGCTTGAGCCGAAAAACATGAATTTTACTGATTTGCGCGAAAGTAAAATTATAATGTTATTGCAGGATTAACAAATTAATATAACCGAAAAAATTGCACCTTCTTAGTTTTAGACTTAAAGCCGATTTTCTTGTAAATTGTATGTCAGTTGCATGAGCACTGTACCGCATAAGCCGAAAAACATCAATTTTACGGATTTGCGCGAAAGTTAAATTATATTGTTATTGCAGTATTGACAAATTAATATAACCGAAAAAATTGCACTTTCTTAGTTTTAGACTTAAAGCCGATTTTCTTGTAAATTGTATGTCAGTTGCGTGAGCACTGTACCGCATAAGCCGAAAAACATCAATTCTACTGATTTGCGCGAAAGTAAAATTATATTGCTATTGCAGAATTGACAAATTAATATAACCGAAAAAATTGCACTTTCTTAGATTTAGACTTAAAGCCGATTTTCTTGAAAAATTGTATTTCAGTTGCGTGAGCACTGTACTGCTTGAGCCGAAAAACATGAATTTTACGGATTTGCGCGAAAGTTAAATTATATTGTTATTGCAGTATTGACAAATTAATATAACCGAAAAAATTGCACTTTCTTAGTTTTAGACTTAAAGCCGATTTTCTTGTAAATTGTATGTCAGTTGCTGGAGCACTGTACCGCATAAGCCGAAAAACATGAATTTTACTGATTTGCGCGAAAGTAAAATTATAATGTTATTGCAGAATTTACATATTCATATAACCGAAAAAATTGCACTTTCTTAGATTTAGACTTAAAGCCGATTTTCTTCTAAATTGTATGTCAGTTGCGTGAGCACTGTACTGCTTAAGCCGAAAAATATGAATTTTTCTGATTTGAGCGAAAGTCAAATTATATTGTTATTGCAGGATTAACAAATTAATATTACCGAAAAAATTGCACTTTCTTAGTTTTAGACTTAAAGCCGATCTTCTTGTAAATTGTATGTTAATTACTTGATCGCTGTACCGCCTAAGCCGAAATGTTATTGCAGGATTAACAAATTAATATTAACGAAAAAGTTGCACTTTCTTAGGTTTAGACTTAAAGTCGATTTTCTTGTAAATTGTATGTCAACTGCGGTAGCACTGTACTGCTTAAGCCGCAAAACATCGATTTTACTGATTTGATCTAAAGTCAAACTTTCATATAATTTCAGGATTAACAAATTAATATAACCAGAAAAATTGCACTTTCTTAGATTTAGACTTAAAGCCGATTTTCTTGTATATTGTATATCAGTTGCGTGAGCACTGTACTGCCTAAGCCGAAAAACATCAATTTTACTGGTTTGAGCGAAAGTCAAATTATATTGTTATTGCAGAATTGACATATTCATATAACCGAAAAAATTGCACTTTCTTAGATTTAGATTTAAAGCCGATTTTCTTGTATATTGTATATCAGTTGCGTGAGCACTGTACTGCTTAAGCCGAAAAACATCCATTTTACTGGTTTGAGCGAAAGTCAAATTATATTGTTATTGCAGAATTGACATATTCATATAACCGAAAAAATTGCACTTTCTTAGTTTTAGACTTAAACTCAATTTTCTTTTAAATTGTATGTCAATTGCGTGAGCACTGTACCGCTTAAGCCGAAAAACATCAATTTTACTGGTTTGAGCGAAAGTCAAATTATATTGTTTTTGCAGAATTCACATATTCATATAATCGAAAAAATTGCACTTTCTTAGTTTTAGACTTAAAGTCAATTTTCTTTTAAATTGTATGTCAATTGCGTGAGCACTGTACCGCTTAAGCCGAAAAACATCAATTTTACTGGTTTGAGCGAAAGTCAAATTATATTGTTTTTGCAGAATTCACATATTCATATAACCGAAAAAATTGCACTTTCTTAAATTTAAACTTAAAGCCGATTTTCTTGTAAATTGTATGTCAGTTGCGTGAGCACTGTACCGCTTAAGCCGAAAAACATGAATTTTACTGATTTGAGCTAAAGTCAAATTATATTGTTATTGCAGGATTAACAAATTAATATTACCGAAAAAGTTGCACTTTCTTAGGTTTAGACTTAAAGTCGATTTTCTTGTAAATTGTATGTCAATTGCGGTAGCACTGTACCGCTTAAGCCGAAAAACATCAATTTTACTGGTTTGAGCGAAAGTCAAATTATATTGTTATTGCAGAATTGACATATTCATATAACCGAAAAAATTGCACTTTCTTAGGTTTAGACTTAAAGTCGATTTTTTTGCAAATTGTATGTCAATTGCGGTAGCACTGTACTGCTTAAGCCGCAAAACATCGATTTTACTGATTTGATCTAAAGTCAAACTTTCATATAATTTCAGGATTAACAAATTAATATAACCGAAAAAATTGCACTTTCTTAGATTAGACTTAAAGCCGATTTTCTTGTAAATTGTATGTCAGTTGCGTGAGCACTGTACCGCTTAAGCCGAAAAACATGATTTTTACTGATTTGCGCCAAAGTCAAATTATATTGTTATTGCAGGATTAACAAATTAATATTAACGAAAAAGTTGCACTTTCTTAGGTTTAGACTTAAAGTCGATTTTCTTGTTAATTGTATGTCAAATTCGGTAGAACTGTACTGCTTAAGCCGCAAACCATCGATTTTACTGATTTGCTCTAAAGCCAAACTTTCATATTATTTCAGGATTAACAAATTAATATTACCGAAAAATTTGCACTTTCTTAGATTTAGAATTAAAGCCGATTTTCTTGTAAATTTTATGTCAGTTGCGTGAGCACTGTACCGCATAAGCCGAAAAACATGAATTTTACTGATTTGCGCGAAAGTAAAATTATAATGTTATTGCAGAATTTACAAATTAATATTACAGAAAAAGTTGCACTTTATTAGGTTTAGACTCAAATTATCATCAATTTTACTGATTTGCGCGAAAGTAAAATTATAATGTTATTGCAGAATTTACATATCCATATAACCGAAAAAATTGCACTTTCTTAGATTTAGACTTAAAGCCGATTTTCTTCTAAATTGTATGTCAGTTGCGTGAGCACTGTACCGCTTGAGCCGAAAAACATGAATTTTACTGATTTGCGCGAAAGTAAAATTATAATGTTATTGCAGAATTTACATATTCATATAACCGAAAAAATTGCACTTTCTTAGATTTAGACTTAAAGCCGATTTTCTTCTAAATTGTATGTCAGTTGCGTGAGCACTGTACTGCTTGAGCCGAAAAATATGAATTTTTCTGATTTGAGCGAAAGTCAAATTATATTGTTATTGCAGGATTAGCAAATTAATATTACCGAAAAAGTTGCCCTTTATTAGGTTTAGACTCAAATTATCATCAATTTTACTGATTTGCGCGAAAGTAAAATTATAATGTTATTGCAGAATTTACAAATTAATATTACAGAAAAAGTTGCACTTTATTAGGTTTAGACTCAAATTATCATCAATTTTACTGATTTGCGCGAAAGTAAAATTATAATGTTATTGCAGAATTTACATATTCATATAACCGAAAAAATTGCACTTTCTTAGATTTAGACTTAAAGCCGATTTTCTTCTAAATTGTATGTCAGTTGCGTGAGCACTGTACTGCTTGAGCCGAAAAATATGAATTTTTCTGATTTGAGCGAAAGTCAAATTATATTGTTATTGCAGGATTAACAAATTAATATTACCGAAAAAATTGCACTTTATTAGGTTTAGACTCAAATTATCATCAATTTTACTGATTTGCGCGAAAGTAAAATTATAATGTTATTGCAGAATTTACAAATTAATATTACCGAAAAAGTTGCACTTTATTAGGTTTAGACTCAAATTATCATCAATTTTTCTGATTTGCGCGAAAGTAAAATTATAATGTTATTGCAGAATTTACATATTCATATAACCGAGAAAATTGTACTTTCTTAGTTTTAGACTTAAAGCCGATTTTCTTGTAAATTTTATGTCAGTTGCGTGGGCACTGTACCGCATAAGCCGAAAAACATGAATTTTACTGATTTGCGCGAAAGTAAAATTATAATGTTATTGCAGAATTTACATATTCATATAACCGAGAAAATTGTACCTTCTTAGTTTTAGACTTAAAGCCGATCTTCTTGTTAATTGTATGTCAGTTGCGTGAGCACTGTGCCGCATAAGCCGAAAAACATGAATTTTACTGATTTGAGCGAAAGTCAAATTATATTGTTATTGCAGGATTAACAAATTAATATTACCGAAAAAGTTGCACTTTATTAGGTTTAGACTCAAATTATCATCAATTTTACTGATTTGCGCGAAAGTAAAATTATAATGTTATTGCAGAATTTACATATTCATATAACCGAAAAAATTGCACTTTCTTAGATTTAGACTTAGAGCCGATTTTCTTCTAAATTGTATGTCAGTTGCGTGAGCACTGTACTGCTTGAGCCGAAAAATATGAATTTTTCTGATTTGAGCGAAAGTCAAATTATATTGTTATTGCAGGATTAACAAATTAATATTACCGAAAAAGTTGCACTTTATTAGGTTTAGACTCAAATTATCATCAATTTTACTGATTTGCGCGAAAGTAAAATTATAATGTTATTGCAGAATTTACATATTCATATATCCGAGAAAATTGTACTTTCTTAGTTTTAGACTTAAAGCCGATTTTCTTGTAAATTGTATGTCAGTTGCGTGAGCACTGTACCGCATAAGCCGAAAAACATGAATTTTACTGATTTGCGCGAAAGTAAAATTATAATGTTATTGCAGAATTTACATATTCATATAACCGAAAAAATTGCACTTTCTTAGATTTAGACTTAAAGCCGATTTTCTTGTAAATTTTATGTCAGTTGCGTGAGCACTGTACCGCATAAGCCGAAAAACATGAATTTTACTGATTTGCGCGAAAGTAAAATTATAATGTTATTGCAGAATTTACAAATTAATATTACAGAAAAAGTTGCACTTTATTAGGTTTAGACTCAAATTATCATCAATTTTACTGATTTGCGCGAAAGTAAAATTATAATGTTATTGCAGAATTTACATATTCATATAACCGAAAAAATTGCACTTTCTTAGATTTAGACTTAAAGCCGATTTTCTTCTAAATTGTATGTCAGTTGCGTGAGCACTGTACCGCTTGAGCCGAAAAACATGAATTTTACTGATTTGCGCGAAAGTAAAATTATAATGTTATTGCAGAATTTACATATTCATATAACCGAAAAAATTGCACTTTCTTAGATTTAGACTTAAAGCCGATTTTCTTCTAAATTGTATGTCAGTTGCGTGAGCACTGTACTGCTTGAGCCGAAAAATATGAATTTTTCTGATTTGAGCGAAAGTCAAATTATATTGTTATTGCAGGATTAACAAATTAATATTACCGAAAAAGTTGCACTTTATTAGGTTTAGACTCAAATTATCATCAATTTTACTGATTTGCGCGAAAGTAAAATTATAATGTTATTGCAGAATTTACATATTCATATATCCGAGAAAATTGTACTTTCTTAGTTTTAGACTTAAAGCCGATTTTCTTGTAAATTGTATTTCAGTTGCGTGAGCACTGTACCGTATAAGCCGAAAAACATGAATTTTACTGATTTGCGCGAAAGTAAAATTATAATGTTATTGCAGAATTTACATATTCATATAACCGAAAAAATTGCACTTTCTTAGATTTAGACTTAAAGCCGATTTTCTTGTAAATTTTATGTCGGTTGTGTGAGCACTGTACCGCATAAGCCGAAAAACATGAATTTTACTGATTTGCGCGAAAGTAAAATTATAATGTTATTGCAGAATTTACAAATTAATATTACCGAAAAAGTTGCACTTTATTAGGTTTAGACTCAAATTATCATCAATTTTACTGATTTGCGCGAAAGTAAAATTATAATGTTATTGCAGAATTTACATATTCATATAACCGAGAAAATTGTACTTTCTTAGTTTTAGACTTAAAGCCGATTTTCTTGTAAATTTTATGTCAGTTGCGTGGGCACTGTACCGCATAAGCCGAAAAACATGAATTTTACTGATTTGCGCGAAAGTAAAATTATAATGTTATTGCAGAATTTACATATTCATATAACCGAGAAAATTGTACCTTCTTAGTTTTAGACTTAAAGCCGATCTTCTTGTTAATTGTATGTCAGTTGCGTGAGCACTGTGCCGCATAAGCCGAAAAACATGAATTTTACTGATTTGAGCGAAAGTCAAATTATATTGTTATTGCAGGATTAACAAATTAATATTACCGAAAAAGTTGCACTTTATTAGGTTTAGACTCAAATTATCATCAATTTTACTGATTTGCGCGAAAGTAAAATTATAATGTTATTGCAGAATTTACATATTCATATAACCGAGAAAATTGCACTTTCTTAGCTTTAGACTTAAAGCCGATTTTCTTGTAAATTGTATGTCAGTTGCGTGAGCACTGTACCGCATAAGCCGAAAAACATCAATTTTACTGATTTGCGCGAAAGTAAAATTATATTGCTATTGCAGAATTGACAAATTAATATAACCGAAAAAATTGCACTTTCTTAGATTTAGACTTAAAGCCGATTTTCTTGTAAATTGTATTTCAGTTGCGCGAGCACTGTACCGCTTAAGCCGAAAAACATGAATTTTACTGATTTGAGCGAAAGTCAAATTATATTGTTATTGCATGATTAACAAATTAATATTACCGAAAAAGTTGCATTTTCTTAGGCTTAGACTCAAAGTCGATTTTCTTGTAAATTGTATGTTAATCACTTGAGCACTGTACCGCATACGCCGAAAAACATAATTTTACTGATTTGCGCGAAAGTAAAATTATATTGCTATTGCAGAATTGACAAATTAATATAACCGAAATAATTGCACTTTCTTAGGTTTGGACTCAAATTCGATTTTCTTGTAAATTGTATATTAATCACTTGAGCACTGTACCGCATAAACCGAAAAACATCAATTTTACTGATTTGCGCAAAAGTAAAATTATAATGTTATTGCAGGATTAACAAATTAATATAACCGAAAAAATTGCACCTTCTTAGTTTTAGACTTAAAGCCGATTTTCTTGTAAATTGTATGTCAGTTGCATGAGCACTGTACCGCATAAGCCGAAAAACATCAATTTTACGGATTTGCGCGAAAGTTAAATTATATTGTTATTGCAGTATTGACAAATTAATATAACCGAAAAAATTGCACTTTCTTAGTTTTAGACTTAAAGCCGATTTTCTTGTAAATTGTATGTCAGTTGCGTGAGCACTGTACCGCATAAGCCGAAAAACATCAATTCTACTGATTTGCGCGAAAGTAAAATTATATTGCTATTGCAGAATTGACAAATTAATATAACCGAAAAAATTGCACTTTCTTAGATTTAGACTTAAAGCCGATTTTCTTGAAAAATTGTATTTCAGTTGCGTGAGCACTGTACTGCTTGAGCCGAAAAACATGAATTTTACTGATTTGCGCGAAAGTAAAATTATAATGTTATTGCAGAATTTACATATTCATATATCCGAGAAAATTGTACTTTCTTAGTTTTAGACTTAAAGCCGATTTTCTTGTAAATTGTATGTCAGTTGCGTGAGCACTGTACCGCATAAGCCGAAAAACATCAATTCTACTGATTTGCGCGAAAGTTAAATTATATTGTTATTGCAGTATTGACAAATTAATATAACCGAAAAAATTGCACTTTCTTAGTTTTAGACTTAAAGCCGATTTTCTTGTAAATTGTATGTCAGTTGCGTGAGCACTGTACCGCATAAGCCGAAAAACATCAATTCTACTGATTTGCGCGAAAGTAAAATTATATTGCTATTGCAGAATTGACAAATTAATATAACCGAAAAAATTGCACTTTCTTAGATTTAGACTTAAAGCCGATTTTCTTGAAAAATTGTATTTCAGTTGCGTGAGCACTGTACTGCTTGAGCCGAAAAACATGAATTTTACTGATTTGCGCGAAAGTAAAATTATAATGTTATTGCAGGATTAACAAATTAATATAACCGAAAAAATTGCACCTTCTTAGTTTTAGACTTAAAGCCGATTTTCTTGTAAATTGTATGTCAGTTGCATGAGCACTGTACCGCATAAGCCGAAAAACATCAATTTTACGGATTTGCGCGAAAGTTAAATTATATTGTTATTGCAGTATTGACAAATTAATATAACCGAAAAAATTGCACTTTCTTAGTTTTAGACTTAAAGCCGATTTTCTTGTAAATTGTATGTCAGTTGCGTGAGCACTGTACCGCATAAGCCGAAAAACATCAATTCTACTGATTTGCGCGAAAGTAAAATTATATTGCTATTGCAGAATTGACAAATTAATATAACCGAAAAAATTGCACTTTCTTAGATTTAGACTTAAAGCCGATTTTCTTGAAAAATTGTATTTCAGTTGCGTGAGCACTGTACTGCTTGAGCCGAAAAACATGAATTTTACTGATTTGCGCGAAAGTAAAATTATAATGTTATTGCAGAATTTACATATTCATATATCCGAGAAAATTGTACTTTCTTAGTTTTAGACTTAAAGCCGATTTTCTTGTAAATTGTATGTCAGTTGCGTGAGCACTGTACCGCATAAGCCGAAAAACATCAATTCTACTGATTTGCGCGAAAGTTAAATTATATTGTTATTGCAGTATTGACAAATTAATATAACCGAAAAAATTGCACTTTCTTAGTTTTAGACTTAAAGCCGATTTTCTTGTAAATTGTATGTCAGTTGCGTGAGCACTGTACCGCATAAGCCGAAAAACATCAATTCTACTGATTTGCGCGAAAGTAAAATTATATTGCTATTGCAGAATTGACAAATTAATATAACCGAAAAAATTGCACTTTCTTAGATTTAGACTTAAAGCCGATTTTCTTGAAAAATTGTATTTCAGTTGCGTGAGCACTGTACTGCTTGAGCCGAAAAACATGAATTTTACTGATTTGCGCGAAAGTAAAATTATAATGTTATTGCAGGATTAACAAATTAATATAACCGAAAAAATTGCACCTTCTTAGTTTTAGACTTAAAGCCGATTTTCTTGTAAATTGTATGTCAGTTGCATGAGCACTGTACCGCATAAGCCGAAAAACATCAATTTTACGGATTTGCGCGAAAGTTAAATTATATTGTTATTGCAGTATTGACAAATTAATATAACCGAAAAAATTGCACTTTCTTAGTTTTAGACTTAAAGCCGATTTTCTTGTAAATTGTATGTCAGTTGCGTGAGCACTGTACCGCATAAGCCGAAAAACATCAATTCTACTGATTTGCGCGAAAGTAAAATTATATTGCTATTGCAGAATTGACAAATTAATATAACCGAAAAAATTGCACTTTCTTAGATTTAGACTTAAAGCCGATTTTCTTGAAAAATTGTATTTCAGTTGCGTGAGCACTGTACTGCTTGAGCCGAAAAACATGAATTTTACGGATTTGCGCGAAAGTTAAATTATATTGTTATTGCAGTATTGACAAATTAATATAACCGAAAAAATTGCACTTTCTTAGTTTTAGACTTAAAGCCGATTTTCTTGTAAATTGTATGTCAGTTGCTGGAGCACTGTACCGCATAAGCCGAAAAACATGAATTTTACTGATTTGCGCGAAAGTAAAATTATAATGTTATTGCAGAATTTACATATTCATATAACCGAAAAAATTGCACTTTCTTAGATTTAGACTTAAAGCCGATTTTCTTCTAAATTGTATGTCAGTTGCGTGAGCACTGTACTGCTTAAGCCGAAAAATATGAATTTTTCTGATTTGAGCGAAAGTCAAATTATATTGTTATTGCAGGATTAACAAATTAATATTACCGAAAAAATTGCACTTTCTTAGTTTTAGACTTAAAGCCGATCTTCTTGTAAATTGTATGTCAGTTGCGTGAGCACTGTGCCGCATAAGCTGAAAAACATGAATTTTACTGATTTGAGCGAAAGTCAAATTATATTGTTATTGAAGGATTAACAAATTAATATTACCGAAAAAGTTGCACTTTATTAGGTTTAGACTCAAATTATCATCAATTTTACTGATTTGCGCGAAAGTAAAATTATAATGTTATTGCAGAATTTACATATTCATATAACCGAGAAAATTGTACTTTCTTAGTTTTAGACTTAAAGCCGATTTTCTTGTAAATTTTATATCAGTTGCGTGAGCACTGTACCGTATAAGCCGAAAAACATGAATTTTACTGATTTGCGCGAAAGTAAAATTATAATGTTATTGCAGAATTTACATATTCATATAACCGAGAAAATTGTACCTTCTTAGTTTTAGACTTAAAGTCGATTTGCTTGTAAATTGTATATCAGTTGCGTGAGCACTGTACCGCTTAAACCGAAAAACATGAATTTTACTGATTTGAGCGAAAGTCAAATTATATTGTTATTGCAGGATTAACAAATTAATATTACCGAAAATGTTGCACTTTCTTAGGTTTACACGCAAAGTCGATTTTCTTGTAAATTCTATGTCAATTGCGGCACCACTGTACTGCTTAAGCCGAAAAACATCAATATTACTGATTTGCGCGAAAGTAAAATTATAATGTTTTTGCAGAATTTACATATTCATATTACCGAGAAAATTGTACTTTCTTAGTTTTAGACTTAAAGTCGATTTGCTTGTAAATTGTATTTCAATTGCGTGAGCACTGTACCGCATAAGCCGAAAAACATGAGTTTTACTGATTTGCGCGAAAGTAAAATTATAATGTTATTGCAGAATTTACATATTCATATAACCGAGAAAATTGTACTTTCTTAGTTTTAGACTTAAAGTCGATTTTCTTGTAAATTGAATGTTAATTACTTGAGCGCTGTAAAGCTTAGGCCGAAAAACATCAATTTTACTGATTTGCGCGAAAGTAAAATTATAATGTTATTGCAGAATTTACATATTCATATAACCGAGAAAATTGCACTTTCTTAGATTTAGACTTAAAGCCGATTTTCTTGTAAATTGTATGTCAGTTGCGTGAGCACTGTACTGCTTAAACCGAAAAACATGAATTTTACTGATTTGAGCGAAAGTCAAATTATATTGTTATTGCAGGATTAACAAATTAATATTACCGAAAAAGTTGCACTTTCTTAGATTTAGACTTAAAGTCGATTTGCTTGTAAATTGTATTTCAATTGCGTGAGCACTGTACTGCTTAAACCGAAAAACATGAATTTTACTGATTTGAGCGAAAGTCAAATTATATTGTTATTGCAGAATTGACATATTCATATAACCGAAAAAATTGCACTTTCTTAGTTTTAGACTTAAAGTCGATTTTCTTGTAAATTGTATTGCAGTTGCGTGAGCACTGTACTGCTTAAACCGAAAAACATGAATTTTACTGATTTGAGCGAAAGTAAAATTATATTGTTATTGCAGGATTAACAAATTAATATTACCGAAAAAGTTGCACTTTCTTAGGTTTACACGCAAAGTCGATTTTCTTGTAAATTGTATGTCAATTGCGGCACCACTGTACTGCTTAAGCCGAAAAACATCAATATTACTGATTTGCGCGAAAGTAAAATTATAATGTTATTGCAGAATTTACATATTCATATAACCGAGAAAATTGTACTTTCTTAGTTTTAGACTTAAAGTCGATTTGCTTGTAAATTGTATTTCAATTGCGTGAGCACTCTACCGCATAAGCCGAAAAACATGAATTTTACTGATTTGCGCTAAAGTAAAATTATAATGTTATTGCAGAATTTACATATTCATATAACCGAGAAAATTGTACTTTCTTAGTTTTAGACTTAAAGTCGATTTGCTTGTAAATTGTATTTCAATTGCGTGAGCACTGTACCGCATAAGCCGAAAAACATGAATTTTACTGATTTGCGCGAAAGTAAAATTATAATGTTATTGCAGGATTAACAAATTAATATTACCGAAAAAGTTGCACTTTCTTAGGTTTACACGCAAAGCCGATTTTCTTGTAAATTGTATGTCAGTTGCGTGAGCACTGTACCGCATAAGCCGAAAAACATGAATTTTACTGATTTGCGCGAAAGTAAAATTATAATGTTATTGCAGAATTTACATATTCATATAACCGAGAAAATTGTACCTTCTTAGTTTTAGACTTAAATTCGAGTTTCTTGTAAATTGAATGTTAATTACTTGAGCACTGTACCGCATAAGCCGAAAAACATGAATTTTACTGATTTGCGCGAAAGTAAAATTATAATGTTATTGCAGGATTAACAAATTAATATTACCGAAAAAGTTGCACTTTCTTAGGTTTACACGCAAAGTCGATTTTCTTGTAAATTGTATGTTAATCACTTGAGCACTGTACCGCATAAGCCGAAAAACATAATTTTACTGATTTGCGCGAAAGTAAAATTATATTGCTATTGCAGAATTGACAAATTAATATAACCGAAATAATTGCACTTTCTTAGGTTTGGACTCAAATTCGATTTTCTTGTAAATTGTATATTAATCACTTGAGCACTGTACCGCATAAACCGAAAAACATCAATTTTACTGATTTGCGCAAAAGTAAAATTATAATGTTATTGCAGGATTAACAAATTAATATAACCGAAAAAATTGCACCTTCTTAGTTTTAGATTTAAAGCCGATTTTCTTGTAAATTGTATGTCAGTTGCATGAGCACTGTACTGCTTAAGCCGAAAAATATGAATTTTTCTGATTTGAGCGAAAGTCAAATTATATTGTTATTGCAGGATTAACAAATTAATATTACCGAAAAAGTTGCATTTTCTTAGGCTTAGACTCAAAGTCGATTTTCTTGTAAATTGTATGTTAATCACTTGAGCACTGTACCGCATAAGCCGAAAAACATAATTTTACTGATTTGCGCGAAAGTAAAATTATATTGCTATTGCAGAATTGACAAATTAATATAACCGAAATAATTGCACTTTCTTAGGTTTGGACTCAAATTCGATTTTCTTGTAAATTGTATATTAATCACTTGAGCACTGTACCGCATAAACCGAAAAACATCAATTTTACTGATTTGCGCAAAAGTAAAATTATAATGTTATTGCAGGATTAACAAATTAATATAACCGAAAAAATTGCACCTTCTTAGTTTTAGACTTAAAGCCGAATTTCTTGTAAATTGTATGTCAGTTGCTGGAGCACTGTACCGCATAAGCCGAAAAACATCAATTTTACGGATTTGCGCGAAAGTAAAATTATATTGCTATTGCAGAATTGACAAATTAATATAACCGAAAAAATTGCACTTTCTTAGTTTTAGACTTAAAGCCGATCTTCTTGTAAATTGTATGTCAGTTGCGTGAGCACTGTGCCGCATAAGCCGAAAAACATGAATTTTACTGATTTGCGCGAAAGTAAAATTATAATGTTATTGCAGAATTTACATATTCATATAACCGAAAAAATTGCACTTTCTTAGATTTAGACTTAAAGCCGATTTTCTTCTAAATTGTATTTCAATTGCGTGAGCACTGTACTGCTTAAACCGAAAAACATGAATTTTACTGATTTGAGCGAAAGTCAAATTATATTGTTATTGCAGAATTGACATATTCATATAACCGAAAAAATTGCACTTTCTTAGTTTTAGACTTAAAGTCGATTTTCTTGTAAATTGTATTGCAGTTGCGTGAGCACTGTACTGCTTGAGCCGAAAAACATGAATTTTACGGATTTGCGCGAAAGTTAAATTATATTGTTATTGCAGTATTGACAAATTAATATAACCGAAAAAATTGCACTTTCTTAGTTTTAGACTTAAAGCCGATTTTCTTGTAAATTGTATGTCAGTTGCTGGAGCACTGTACCGCATAAGCCGAAAAACATGAATTTTACTGATTTGCGCGAAAGTAAAATTATAATGTTATTGCAGAATTTACATATTCATATAACCGAAAAAATTGCACTTTCTTAGATTTAGACTTAAAGCCGATTTTCTTCTAAATTGTATTGCAGTTGCGTGAGCACTGTACTGCTTAAACCGAAAAACATGAATTTTACTGATTTGAGCGAAAGTCAAATTATATTGTTATTGCAGGATTAACAAATTAATATTACCGAAAAAGTTGCACTTTCTTAGATTTAGACTTAAAGTCGATTTGCTTGTAAATTGTATTTCAATTGCGTGAGCACTGTACTGCTTAAACCGAAAAACATGAATTTTACTGATTTGAGCGAAAGTCAAATTATATTGTTATTGCAGAATTGACATATTCATATAACCGAAAAAATTGCACTTTCTTAGTTTTAGACTTAAAGTCGATTTTCTTGTAAATTGTATTGCAGTTGCGTGAGCACTGTACTGCTTGAGCCGAAAAACATGAATTTTACGGATTTGCGCGAAAGTTAAATTATATTGTTATTGCAGTATTGACAAATTAATATAACCGAAAAAATTGCACTTTCTTAGTTTTAGACTTAAAGCCGATTTTCTTGTAAATTGTATGTCAGTTGCTGGAGCACTGTACCGCATAAGCCGAAAAACATGAATTTTACTGATTTGCGCGAAAGTAAAATTATAATGTTATTGCAGAATTTACATATTCATATAACCGAAAAAATTGCACTTTCTTAGATTTAGACTTAAAGCCGATTTTCTTCTAAATTGTATGTCAGTTGCGTGAGCACTGTACTGCTTAAGCCGAAAAATATGAATTTTTCTGATTTGAGCGAAAGTCAAATTATATTGTTATTGCAGGATTAACAAATTAATATTACCGAAAAAATTGCACTTTCTTAGTTTTAGACTTAAAGCCGATCTTCTTGTAAATTGTATGTCAGTTGCGTGAGCACTGTGCCGCATAAGCTGAAAAACATGAATTTTACTGATTTGAGCGAAAGTCAAATTATATTGTTATTGAAGGATTAACAAATTAATATTACCGAAAAAGTTGCACTTTATTAGGTTTAGACTCAAATTATCATCAATTTTACTGATTTGCGCGAAAGTAAAATTATAATGTTATTGCAGAATTTACATATTCATATAACCGAGAAAATTGTACTTTCTTAGTTTTAGACTTAAAGCCGATTTTCTTGTAAATTTTATATCAGTTGCGTGAGCACTGTACCGTATAAGCCGAAAAACATGAATTTTACTGATTTGCGCGAAAGTAAAATTATAATGTTATTGCAGAATTTACATATTCATATAACCGAGAAAATTGTACCTTCTTAGTTTTAGACTTAAAGTCGATTTGCTTGTAAATTGTATATCAGTTGCGTGAGCACTGTACCGCTTAAACCGAAAAACATGAATTTTACTGATTTGAGCGAAAGTCAAATTATATTGTTATTGCAGGATTAACAAATTAATATTACCGAAAATGTTGCACTTTCTTAGGTTTACACGCAAAGTCGATTTTCTTGTAAATTCTATGTCAATTGCGGCACCACTGTACTGCTTAAGCCGAAAAACATCAATATTACTGATTTGCGCGAAAGTAAAATTATAATGTTTTTGCAGAATTTACATATTCATATTACCGAGAAAATTGTACTTTCTTAGTTTTAGACTTAAAGTCGATTTGCTTGTAAATTGTATTTCAATTGCGTGAGCACTGTACCGCATAAGCCGAAAAACATGAGTTTTACTGATTTGCGCGAAAGTAAAATTATAATGTTATTGCAGAATTTACATATTCATATAACCGAGAAAATTGTACTTTCTTAGTTTTAGACTTAAAGTCGATTTTCTTGTAAATTGAATGTTAATTACTTGAGCGCTGTAAAGCTTAGGCCGAAAAACATCAATTTTACTGATTTGCGCGAAAGTAAAATTATAATGTTATTGCAGAATTTACATATTCATATAACCGAGAAAATTGCACTTTCTTAGATTTAGACTTAAAGCCGATTTTCTTGTAAATTGTATGTCAGTTGCGTGAGCACTGTACTGCTTAAACCGAAAAACATGAATTTTACTGATTTGAGCGAAAGTCAAATTATATTGTTATTGCAGGATTAACAAATTAATATTACCGAAAAAGTTGCACTTTCTTAGATTTAGACTTAAAGTCGATTTGCTTGTAAATTGTATTTCAATTGCGTGAGCACTGTACTGCTTAAACCGAAAAACATGAATTTTACTGATTTGAGCGAAAGTCAAATTATATTGTTATTGCAGAATTGACATATTCATATAACCGAAAAAATTGCACTTTCTTAGTTTTAGACTTAAAGTCGATTTTCTTGTAAATTGTATTGCAGTTGCGTGAGCACTGTACTGCTTAAACCGAAAAACATGAATTTTACTGATTTGAGCGAAAGTAAAATTATATTGTTATTGCAGGGTTAACAAATTAATATTACCGAAAAAGTTGCACTTTCTTAGGTTTACACGCAAAGTCGATTTTCTTGTAAATTGTATGTCAATTGCGGCACCACTGTACTGCTTAAGCCGAAAAACATCAATATTACTGATTTGCGCGAAAGTAAAATTATAATGTTATTGCAGAATTTACATATTCATATAACCGAGAAAATTGTACTTTCTTAGTTTTAGACTTAAAGTCGATTTGCTTGTAAATTGTATTTCAATTGCGTGAGCACTCTACCGCATAAGCCGAAAAACATGAATTTTACTGATTTGCGCTAAAGTAAAATTATAATGTTATTGCAGAATTTACATATTCATATAACCGAGAAAATTGTACTTTCTTAGTTTTAGACTTAAAGTCGATTTGCTTGTAAATTGTATTTCAATTGCGTGAGCACTGTACCGCATAAGCCGAAAAACATGAATTTTACTGATTTGCGCGAAAGTAAAATTATAATGTTATTGCAGGATTAACAAATTAATATTACCGAAAAAGTTGCACTTTCTTAGGTTTACACGCAAAGCCGATTTTCTTGTAAATTGTATGTCAGTTGCGTGAGCACTGTGCCGCATAAGCCGAAAAACATGAATTTTACTGATTTGCGCGAAAGTAAAATTATAATGTTATTGCAGAATTTACATATTCATATAACCGAGAAAATTGTACCTTCTTAGTTTTAGACTTAAATTCGAGTTTCTTGTAAATTGAATGTTAATTACTTGAGCACTGTACCGCATAAGCCGAAAAACATGAATTTTACTGATTTGCGCGAAAGTAAAATTATAATGTTATTGCAGGATTAACAAATTAATATTACCGAAAAAGTTGCACTTTCTTAGGTTTACACGCAAAGTCGATTTTCTTGTAAATTGTATGTTAATCACTTGAGCACTGTACCGCATAAGCCGAAAAACATAATTTTACTGATTTGCGCGAAAGTAAAATTATATTGCTATTGCAGAATTGACAAATTAATATAACCGAAATAATTGCACTTTCTTAGGTTTGGACTCAAATTCGATTTTCTTGTAAATTGTATATTAATCACTTGAGCACTGTACCGCATAAACCGAAAAACATCAATTTTACTGATTTGCGCAAAAGTAAAATTATAATGTTATTGCAGGATTAACAAATTAATATAACCGAAAAAATTGCACCTTCTTAGTTTTAGATTTAAAGCCGATTTTCTTGTAAATTGTATGTCAGTTGCATGAGCACTGTACTGCTTAAGCCGAAAAATATGAATTTTTCTGATTTGAGCGAAAGTCAAATTATATTGTTATTGCAGGATTAACAAATTAATATTACCGAAAAAGTTGCATTTTCTTAGGCTTAGACTCAAAGTCGATTTTCTTGTAAATTGTATGTTAATCACTTGAGCACTGTACCGCATAAGCCGAAAAACATAATTTTACTGATTTGCGCGAAAGTAAAATTATATTGCTATTGCAGAATTGACAAATTAATATAACCGAAATAATTGCACTTTCTTAGGTTTGGACTCAAATTCGATTTTCTTGTAAATTGTATATTAATCACTTGAGCACTGTACCGCATAAACCGAAAAACATCAATTTTACTGATTTGCGCAAAAGTAAAATTATAATGTTATTGCAGGATTAACAAATTAATATAACCGAAAAAATTGCACCTTCTTAGTTTTAGACTTAAAGCCGAATTTCTTGTAAATTGTATGTCAGTTGCTGGAGCACTGTACCGCATAAGCCGAAAAACATCAATTTTACGGATTTGCGCGAAAGTAAAATTATATTGCTATTGCAGAATTGACAAATTAATATAACCGAAAAAATTGCACTTTCTTAGTTTTAGACTTAAAGCCGATCTTCTTGTAAATTGTATGTCAGTTGCGTGAGCACTGTGCCGCATAAGCCGAAAAACATGAATTTTACTGATTTGCGCGAAAGTAAAATTATAATGTTATTGCAGAATTTACATATTCATATAACCGAAAAAATTGCACTTTCTTAGATTTAGACTTAAAGCCGATTTTCTTCTAAATTGTATTTCAATTGCGTGAGCACTGTACCGCATAAGCCGAAAAACAAGAATTTTACTGATTTGCGCGAAAGTAAAATTATAATGTTATTGCAGGATTAACAAATTAATATTACCGAAAAAGTTACACTTTCTTAGGTTTACACGCAAAGCCGATTTTCTTGTAAATTGTATGTCAGTTGCGTGAGCACTGTACCGCATAAGCCGAAAAACATGAATTTTACTGATTTGCGCGAAAGTAAAATTATAATGTTATTGCAGAATTTACATATTCATATAACCGAGAAAATTGTACCTTCTTAGCTTTAGACTTAAATTCGAGTTTCTTGTAAATTGTATTTCAATTACTTGAGCACTGTACCGCATAAGCCGAAAAACATGAATTTTACTGATTTGCGCGAAAGTAAAATTATAATGTTATTGCAGGATTAACAAATTAATATTACCGAAAAAGTTGCACTTTCTTAGGTTTACACGCAAAGTCGATTTTCTTGTAAATTGTATGTTAATCACTTGAGCACTGTACCGCATAAGCCGAAAAACATAATTTTACTGATTTGCGCGAAAGTAAAATTATATTGCTATTGCAGAATTGACAAATTAATATAACCGAAATAATTGCACCCTCTTAGGTTTGGACTCAAATTCGATTTTCTTGTAAATTGTATATTAATCACTTGAGCACTGTACCGCATAAACCGAAAAACATCAATTTTACTGATTTGCGCAAAAGTAAAATTATAATGTTATTGCAGGATTAACAAATTAATATAACCGAAAAAATTGCACCTTCTTAGTTTTAGACTTAAAGCCGAATTTCTTGTAAATTGTATGTCAGTTGCTGGAGCACTGTACCGCATAAGCCGAAAAACATCAATTTTACGGATTTGCGCGAAAGTAAAATTATAATGTTATTGCAGGATTAACAAATTAATATTACCGAAAAAGTTGCACTTTCTTAGGTTTACACGCAAAGTCGATTTTCTTGTAAATTGTATGTTAATCACTTGAGCACTGTACCGCATAAGCCGAAAAACATAATTTTACTGATTTGCGCGAAAGTAAAATTATATTGCTATTGCAGAATTGACAAATTAATATAACCGAAATAATTGCACTTTCTTAGGTTTGGACTCAAATTCGATTTTCTTGTAAATTGTATATTAATCACTTGAGCACTGTACCGCATAAACCGAAAAACATCAATTTTACTGATTTGCGCAAAAGTAAAATTATAATGTTATTGCAGGATTAACAAATTAATATAACCGAAAAAATTGCACCTTCTTAGTTTTAGATTTAAAGCCGATTTTCTTGTAAATTGTATTTCAATTACTTGAGCACTGTACCGCATAAGCCAAAAAACATGAATTTTACTGATTTGCGCGAAAGTAAAATTATAATGTTATTGCAGGATTAACAAATTAATATTACCGAAAAAGTTGCACTTTCTTAGGCTTACACGCAAAGCCGATTTTCTTGTAAATTGTATGTCAGTTGCGTGAGCACTGTGCCGCATAAGCCGAAAAACATGAATTTTACTGATTTGCGCGAAAGTAAAATTATAATGTTATTGCAGAATTTACATATTCATATAACCGAAAAAATTGCACTTTCTTAGATTTAGACTTAAAGCCGATTTTCTTCTAAATTGTATTTCAATTGCGTGAGCACTGTACCGCATAAGCCGAAAAACATGAATTTTACTGATTTGCGCGAAAGTAAAATTATAATGTTATTGCAGGATTAACAAATTAATATTACCGAAAAAGTTGCACTTTCTTAGGTTTACACGCAAAGCCGATTTTCTTGTAAATTGTATGTCAGTTGCGTGAGCACTGTGCCGCATAAGCCGAAAAACATGAATTTTACTGATTTGCGCGAAAGTAAAATTATAATGTTATTGCAGAATTTACATATTCATATAACCGAAAAAATTGCACTTTCTTAGATTTAGACTTAAAGCCGATTTTCTTCTAAATTGTATTTCAATTACTTGAGCACTGTACCGCATAAGCCGAAAAACATGAATTTTACTGATTTGCGCGAAAGTAAAATTATAATGTTATTGCAGGATTAACAAATTAATATTACCGAAAAAGTTGCACTTTCTTAGGTTTACACGCAAAGTCGATTTTCTTGTAAATTGTATGTTAATCACTTGAGCACTGTACCGCATAAGCCGAAAAACATAATTTTACTGATTTGCGCGAAAGTAAAATTATATTGCTATTGCAGAATTGACAAATTAATATAACCGAAATAATTGCACTTTCTTAGGTTTGGACTCAAATTCGATTTTCTTGTAAATTGTATATTAATCACTTGAGCACTGTACCGCATAAACCGAAAAACATCAATTTTACTGATTTGCGCAAAAGTAAAATTATAATGTTATTGCAGGATTAACAAATTAATATAACCGAAAAAATTGCACCTTCTTAGTTTTAGATTTAAAGCCGATTTTCTTGTAAATTGTATGTCAGTTGCATGAGCACTGTACTGCTTAAGCCGAAAAATATGAATTTTTCTGATTTGAGCGAAAGTCAAATTATATTGTTATTGCAGGATTAACAAATTAATATTACCGAAAAAGTTGCATTTTCTTAGGCTTAGACTCAAAGTCGATTTTCTTGTAAATTGTATGTTAATCACTTGAGCACTGTACCGCATAAGCCGAAAAACATAATTTTACTGATTTGCGCGAAAGTAAAATTATATTGCTATTGCAGAATTGACAAATTAATATAACCGAAATAATTGCACTTTCTTAGGTTTGGACTCAAATTCGATTTTCTTGTAAATTGTATATTAATCACTTGAGCACTGTACCGCATAAACCGAAAAACATCAATTTTACTGATTTGCGCAAAAGTAAAATTATAATGTTATTGCAGGATTAACAAATTAATATAACCGAAAAAATTGCACCTTCTTAGTTTTAGACTTAAAGCCGAATTTCTTGTAAATTGTATGTCAGTTGCTGGAGCACTGTACCGCATAAGCCGAAAAACATCAATTTTACGGATTTGCGCGAAAGTAAAATTATATTGCTATTGCAGAATTGACAAATTAATATAACCGAAAAAATTGCACTTTCTTAGTTTTAGACTTAAAGCCGATCTTCTTGTAAATTGTATGTCAGTTGCGTGAGCACTGTGCCGCATAAGCCGAAAAACATGAATTTTACTGATTTGCGCGAAAGTAAAATTATAATGTTATTGCAGAATTTACATATTCATATAACCGAAAAAATTGCACTTTCTTAGATTTAGACTTAAAGCCGATTTTCTTCTAAATTGTATGTCAGTTGCGTGAGCACTGTACTGCTTAAGCCGAAAAATATGAATTTTTCTGATTTGAGCGAAAGTCAAATTATATTGTTATTGCAGGATTAACAAATTAATATTACCGAAAAAATTGCACTTTCTTAGTTTTAGACTTAAAGCCGATCTTCTTGTAAATTGTATGTCAGTTGCGTGAGCACTGTGCCGCATAAGCCGAAAAACATGAATTTTACTGATTTGCGCGAAAGTAAAATTATAATGTTATTGCAGAATTTACATATTCATATAACCGAGAAAATTGTACCTTCTTAGTTTTAGACTTAAAGTCGATTTGCTTGTAAATTGTATTTCAGTTGCGTGAGCACTGTACCGCTTAAACCGAAAAACATGAATTTTACTGATTTGAGCGAAAGTAAAATTATAATGTTATTGCAGAATTTACATATTCATATAACCGAGAAAATTGTACTTTCTTAGTTTTAGACTTAAAGCCGATTTTCTTGTAATTTTTATGTCAGTTGCGTGAGCACTGTACCGCATAAGCCGAAAAACATGAATTTTACTGATTTGCGCGAAAGTAAAATTATAATGTTATTGCAGAATTTACATATTCATATAACCGAGAAAATTGTACCTTCTTAGTTTTAGACTTAAAGTCGATTTGCTTGTAAATTGTATTTCAGTTGCGTGAGCACTGTACCGCTTAAACCGAAAAACATGAATTTTACTGATTTGAGCGAAAGTCAAATTATATTGTTATTGCAGGATTAACAAATTAATATTACCGAAAATGTTGCACTTTCTTAGGTTTACACGCAAAGTCGATTTTCTTGTAAATTGTATGTCAATTGCGGCACCACTGTACTGCTTAAGCCGAAAAACATCAATATTACTGATTTGCGCGAAAGTAAAATTATAATGTTATTGCAGAATTTACATATTCATATTACCGAGAAAATTGTACTTTCTTAGTTTTAGACTTAAAGTCGATTTGCTTGTAACTTGTATTTCAATTGCGTGAGCACTGTACCGCATAAGCCGAAAAACATGAGTTTTACTGATTTGCGCGAAAGTAAAATTATAATGTTATTGCAGAATTTACATATTCATATAACCGAGAAAATTGTACTTTCTTAGGTTTACACGCAAAGTCGATTTTCATGTAAATTGTATTTCAATTGCGTGAGCACTGTACCGCATAAGCCGAAAAACATGAATTTTACTGATTTGCGCGAAAGTAAAATTATAATGTTATTGCAGAATTTACATATTCATATAACCGAGAAAATTGTACTTTCTTAGTTTTAGACTTAAAGTCGATTTGCTTGTAAATTGTATTTCAATTGCGTGAGCACTGTACCGCATAAGCCGAAAAACATGAATTTTACTGATTTGCGCGGAAGTAAAATTATAATGTTATTGCAGAATTTACATATTCATATAACCGAGAAAATTGTACTTTCTTAGTTTTAGACCTAAAGTCGATTTTCTTGTAAATTGAATGTTAATTACTTGAGCGCTGTAAAGCTTAGGCCGAAAAACATCAATTTTACTGATTTGAGCGAAAGTCAAATTATATTGTTATTGCAGAATTGACATATTCATATAACCGAGAAAATTGCACTTTCTTAGATTTAGACTTAAAGTCGATTTTCTTGTAAATTGTATTGCAGTTGCGTGAGCACTGTACTGCTTAAACCGAAAAACATGAATTTTACTGATTTGAGCGAAAGTCAAATTATATTGTTATTGCAGGATTAACAAATTAATATTACCGAAAAAGTTGCACTTTCTTAGGTTTACACGCAAAGTCGATTTTCTTGTAAATTGTATGTCAATTGCGGCACCACTGTACTGCTTAAGCCGAAAAACATCAATATTACTGATTTGCGCGAAAGTAAAATTATAATGTTATTGCAGAATTTACATATTCATATAACCGAGAAAATTGTACTTTCTTAGTTTTAGACTTAAAGTCGATTTGCTTGTAAATTGTATTTCAATTGCGTGAGCACTGTACCGCATAAGCCGAAAAACATGAATTTTACTGATTTGCGCGAAAGTAAAATTATAATGTTATTGCAGAATTTACATATTCATATAACCGAGAAAATTGTACTTCTTAGTTTTAGACTTAAAGTCGATTTTCTTGTAAATTGAATGTTAATTACTTGAGCGCTGTAAAGCTTAGGTTGAAAAACATCAATTTTACTGATTTGAGCGAAAGTCAAATTATATTGTTATTGCAGAATTGACATATTCATATAACCGAGAAAATTGCACTTTCTAAGATTTAGACTTAAAGCCGATTTTCTTGTAAATTGTATGTCAGTTGCGTGAGCACTGTACTGCTTAAACCGAAAAACATGAATTTTACTGATTTGAGCGAAAGTCAAATTATATTGTTATTGCAGGATTAACAAACTAATATTACCGAAAAAGTTGCACTTTCTTAGATTTAGACTTAAAGTCGATTTGCTTGTAAATTGTATTTCAATTGCGTGAGCACTGTACTGCTTAAACCGAAAAACATGAATTTTACTGATTTGAGCGAAAGTCAAATTATATTGTTATTGCAGAATTGACATATTCATATAACCGAAAAAATAGCACTTTCTTAGTTTTAGACTTAAAGTCGATTTTCTTGTAAATTGTATGTCAGTTGCGTGAGCCCTGTACCGCTTAAGCAGAAAAACATGAATTTTACTGATTTGAGCGAAAGTCAAATTATATTGTTATTGCAGAATTGACATATTCATATAACCGAGAAAATTGTACCTTCATAGTTTTAGACTTAAAGTCGATTTTCTTGTAAATTGAATGTTAATTACTTGAGCGCTGTAAAGCTTAGGTTGAAAAACATCAATTTTACTGATTTGAGCGAAAGTCAAATTATATTGTTATTGCAGAATTGACATATTCATATAACCGAGAAAATTGCACTTTCTAAGATTTAGACTTAAAGCCGATTTTCTTGTAAATTGTATGTCAGTTGCGTGAGCACTGTACTGCTTAAACCGAAAAACATGAATTTTACTGATTTGAGCGAAAGTCAAATTATATTGTTATTGCAGGATTAACAAATTAATATTACCGAAAAAGTTGCACTTTCTTAGATTTAGACTTAAAGTCGATTTGCTTGTAAATTGTATTTCAATTGCGTGAGCACTGTACTGCTTAAACCGAAAAACATGAATTTTACTGATTTGAGCGAAAGTCAAATTATATTGTTATTGCAGAATTGACATATTCATATAACCGAAAAAATTTCACTTTCTTAGTTTTAGACTTAAAGTCGATTTTCTTGTAAATTGTATTTCAGTTGCGTGAGCACTGTACCGCTTAAGCCGAAAAACATGAATTTTACTGATTTGAGCGAAAGTCAAATTATATTGTTATTGCAGAATTGACATATTCATATAACCGAGAAAATTGTACTTTCTTAGTTTTAGACTTAAAGTCGATTTTCTTGTAAATTGTATGTCAGTTGCGCGAGCCCTGTACCGCTTAAGCAGAAAAACATGAATTTTACTGATTTGAGCGAAAGTCAAATTATATTGTTATTGCAGAATTGACATATTCATATAACCGAGAAAATTGTACTTTCTTAGTTTTAGACTTAAAGTCGATTTTCTTGTAAATTGTATGTCAGTTGCGTGAGCACTGTACCGCTTAAGCAGAAAAACATGAATTTTACTGATTTGAGCGAAAGTCAAATTATATTGTTATTGCATAACCGAGAAAATTGTACTTTCTTAGTTTTAGACTTAAAGTCGATTTGCTTGTAAATTGTATTTCAATTGCGTGAGCACTGTACTGCTTAAACCGAAAAACATGAATTTTACTGATTTGAGCGAAAGTCAAATTATATTGTTATTGCATAACCGAGAAAATTGTACTTTCTTAGTTTTAGACTTAAAGTCGATTTGCTTGTAAATTGTATTTCAATTGCGTGAGCACTGTACTGCTTAAACCGAAAAACATGAATTTTACTGATTTGAGCGAAAGTCAAATTATATTGTTATTGCAGAATTGACATATTCATATAACCGAAAAAATTTCACTTTCTTAGTTTTAGACTTAAAGTCGATTTTCTTGTAAATTGTATTTCAGTTGCGTGAGCACTGTACCGCTTAAGCCGAAAAACATGAATTTTACTGATTTGAGCGAAAGTCAAATTATATTGTTATTGCAGAATTGACATATTCATATAACCGAAAAAATTGCACTTTCTTAGTTTTAGACTTAAAGTCGATGTTCTTGTAAATTGTATTTCAGTTGCGTGAGCACTGTACCGCTTAAGCCGAAAAACATGAATTTTACTGATTTGAGCGAAAGTCAAATTATATTGTTATTGCATAACCGAGAAAATTGTACTTTCTTAGTTTTAGACTTAAAGTCGATTTGCTTGTAAATTGTATTTCAATTGCGTGAGCACTGTACTGCTTAAACCGAAAAACATGAATTTTACTGATTTGAGCGAAAGTCAAATTATATTGTTATTGCAGAATTGACAAATTAATAAAACCGAAAAAATTGCATTTACTTAGGTTTAGACTTAAAGCCGATTTTCTTGTAAATTGTAGATCAGTTGCGTGAGCACTGTACCGCATAAGCCGAAAAAAATCAATTTTACTGATTTGCGCGAAAGTAAAATTATTTTGCTATTGCAGAATTTACAAATTAATATAACCGAAAAAATTGCACTTACTCTAGGTTTAGACTTAAAGTCGATTTTCTTGTAAATTGTATGTTAATCACTTGAGCACTGTACCGCGTAAGCCGAAAAACATAATTTGACTGATTTGCGCGAAAGTAAGATTATATTGCTATTGCAGGATTGACAAATTAATATAACCGAAAAAATTGCACTTTCTTAGGTTTAGACTTAAAGCCGATTTTCTTGTAAATTGTATGTCAGTTGCGTGAGCACTGTACCGCATAAGCCGAAAAACATCAAGTTTACTGATTTGCGCGAAAGTCAAATTATATTGCTATTGCAGAATTGACAAATTAATATAACCGAAAAAATTGCACTTTCTTAGCTTTAGACTTAAAGTCGATTTTCTTGTAAATTGTATTTCAGTTGCGCGAGCACTGTACCGCTTATGCCGAAAAACATGAATTTTACTGATTTGACCGAAAGTCAAATTATATTGTTATTGCATGATTAACAAATTAATATTACCGAAAAAGTTGCATTTTCTTAGGTTTAGACTCAAAGTCGATTTTCTTGTAAATTGTATGTTAATCACTTGAGCACTGTACCGCATAAGCCGAAAAACATCAATTTTACTGATTTGCGCGAAAGTAAAATTATATTGCTATTGCAGAATTGACAAATTAATAAAACCGAAAAAATTGCACTTACTTAGGTTTAGACTTAAAGCCGATTTTCTTGTAAATTGTATGTCAGTTGCGTGAGCACTGTACCGCATAAGCCGAAAAAAATCAAATTTACTGATTTGCGCGAAAGTAAAATTATATTGCTATTGCAGAATTGACAAATTAATATAACCGAAAAAATTGCACTTACTTAGGTTTAGACTTAAAGTCGATTTTCTTGTAAATTGTATGTTAATCACTTGAGCACTGTATCGCATAAGCCGAAAAACATAATTTTACTGATTTGCGCGAAAGTAAAATTATATTGCTATTGCGGAATTGACAAATTAATATAACCGAAAAAATTGCACTTTCTTAGGTTTAGACTTAAAGCCGATTTTCTTGTAAATTGTATGTCAGTTGCGTGAGCACTGTACCGCATAAGCCGAAAAACATCAATTTTACTGATTTGCGCGAAAGTAAAATTATATTGCTATTGCAGAATTGACAAATTAATATAACCGAAAAAATTGCACTTTCTTAGCTTTACACTTAAAGTCGATTTTCTTGTAAATTGTATTTCAGTTGCGCGAGCACTGTACCGCTTAAGCCGAAAAACATGAATTTTACTGATTTGAGCGAAAGTCAAATTATATTGTTATTGCATGATTAACAAATTAATATTGCCGAAAAAGTTGCATTTTCTTAGGTTTAGACTCAAAGTCGATTTTCTTGTAAATTGTATGTTAATCACTTGAGCACTGTACCGCATAAGCCGAAAAACAGAAATTTTACTGATTTGAGCGAAAGTCAAATTATATTGTTATTGCATGATTAACAAATTAATATTACCGAAAAAGTTGCATTTGCTTAGGCTTAGACTCAAAGTCGATTTTCTTGTAAATTGTATGTTAATCACTTGAGCACTGTACCGCATAAGCCGAAAAACATAATTTTACTGATTTGCGCGAAAGTAAAATTATATTGCTATTGCAGAATTGACAAATTAATATAACCGAAATAATTGCACTTTCTTAGGTTTAGACTCAAATTCGATTTTCTTGTAAATTGTATGTTAACCACTTGAGCACTGTACCGCATAAGCCGAAAAACATCAATTTTACTGATTTGCGCGAAATTAAAATTATATTGCTATTGCAGAATTGACAAATTAATATAACCGAAAAAATTGCACTTTCTTAGCTTTAGACTTAAAGCCGATTTTCTTGTAAATTGTATGTCAGTTGCGTGAGCACTGTACCGCATAAGCCGAAAAACATCAATTTTACTGATTTGCGCGAAAGTAAAATTATATTGCTATTGCAGAATTGACAAATTAATATAACCGAAAAAATTGCACTTTCTTAGATTTAGACTTAAAGCCGATTTTCTTGTAAATTGTATTTCAGTTGCGCGAGCACTGTACCGCTTAAGCCGAAAAACATGAATTTTACTGATTTGAGCGAAAGTCAAATTATATTGTTATTGCATGATTAACAAATTAATATTACCGAAAAAGTTGCATTTTCTTAGGCTTGGACTCAAAGTCGATTTTCTTGTAAATTGTATGTTAATCACTTGAGCACTGTACCGCATAAGCCGAAAAACATAATTTTACTGATTTGCGCGAAAGTAAAATTATATTGCTATTGCAGAATTGACAAATTAATATAACCGAAAAAATTGCACTTTCTTAGCTTTAGACTTAAAGCCGATTTTCTTGTAAATTGTATGTCAGTTGCGTGAGCACTGTACCGCATAAGCCGAAAAACATCAATTTTACTGATTTGCGCGAAAGTCAAATTATATTGTTATTGCAGGATTAACAAATTAATATTACCGAAAAAGTTGCACTTTATTAGGTTTAGACTCAAATTATCATCAATTTTACTGATTTGCGCGAAAGTAAAATTATAATGTTATTGCAGAATTTACATATTCATATAACCGAGAAAATTGCATTTTCTTAGGCTTAGACTCAAAGTCGATTTGCTTGTAAATTGTATTTCAATTGCGTGAGCACTGTACCGCATAAGCCGAAAAACATGAATTTTACTGATTTGCGCGAAAGTAAAATTATAATGTTATTGCAGAATTTACATATTCATATAACCGAGAAAATTGTACTTCTTAGTTTTAGACTTAAAGTCGATTTTCTTGTAAATTGAATGTTAATTACTTGAGCGCTGTAAAGCTTAGGTTGAAAAACATCAATTTTACTGATTTGAGCGAAAGTCAAATTATATTGTTATTGCAGAATTGACATATTCATATAACCGAGAAAATTGCACTTTCTAAGATTTAGACTTAAAGCCGATTTTCTTGTAAATTGTATGTCAGTTGCGTGAGCACTGTACTGCTTAAACCGAAAAACATGAATTTTACTGATTTGAGCGAAAGTCAAATTATATTGTTATTGCAGGATTAACAAATTAATATTACCGAAAAAGTTGCACTTTCTTAGATTTAGACTTAAAGTCGATTTGCTTGTAAATTGTATTTCAATTGCGTGAGCACTGTACTGCTTAAACCGAAAAACATGAATTTTACTGATTTGAGCGAAAGTCAAATTATATTGTTATCGCAGAATTGACATATTCATATAACCGAAAAAATAGCACTTTCTTAGTTTTAGACTTAAAGTCGATTTTCTTGTAAATTGTATTTCAGTTGCGTGAGCACTGTACCGCTTAAGCCGAAAAACATGAATTTTACTGATTTGAGCGAAAGTCAAATTATATTGTTATTGCAGAATTGACATATTCATATAACCGAGAAAATTGTACTTTCTTAGTTTTAGACTTAAAGTCGATTTTCTTGTAAATTGTATGTCAGTTGCGTGAGCCCTGTACCGCTTAAGCAGAAAAACATGAATTTTACTGATTTGAGCGAAAGTCAAATTATATTGTTATTGCAGAATTGACATATTCATATAACCGAGAAAATTGTACCTTCTTAGTTTTAGACTTAAAGTCGATTTTCTTGTAAATTGAATGTTAATTACTTGAGCGCTGTAAAGCTTAGGTTGAAAAACATCAATTTTACTGATTTGAGCGAAAGTCAAATTATATTGTTATTGCAGAATTGACATATTCATATAACCGAGAAAATTGCACTTTCTAAGATTTAGACTTAAAGCCGATTTTCTTGTAAATTGTATGTCAGTTGCGTGAGCACTGTACTGCTTAAACCGAAAAACATGAATTTTACTGATTTGAGCGAAAGTCAAATTATATTGTTATTGCAGGATTAACAAATTAATATTACCGAAAAAGTTGCACTTTCTTAGATTTAGACTTAAAGTCGATTTGCTTGTAAATTGTATTTCAATTGCGTGAGCACTGTACTGCTTAAACCGAAAAACATGAATTTTACTGATTTGAGCGAAAGTCAAATTATATTGTTATTGCAGAATTGACATATTCATATAACCGAAAAAATTGCACTTTCTTAGTTTTAGACTTAAAGTCGCTTTTCTTGTAAATTGTATTTCAGTTGCGTGAGCACTGTACCGCTTAAGCCGAAAAACATGAATTTTACTGATTTGCGCGAAAGTAAAATTATAATGTTATTGCAGAATTTACATATTCATATAACCGAGAAAATTGTACCTTCTTAGTTTTAGACTTAAAGTCGATTTGCTTGTAAATTGTATTTCAGTTGCGCGAGCACTGTACCGCTTAAGCCGAAAAACAGAAATTTTACTGATTTGAGCGAAAGTCAAATTATATTGTTATTGCATGATTAATAAATTAATATTACCGAAAAAGTTGCATTTTCTTAGGCTTAGACTCAAAGTCGATTTTCTTGTAAATTGTATGTCAGTTGCGCGAGCACTGTACCGCTTAAGCCGAAAAACAGAAATTTTACTGATTTGAGCGAAAGTAAAATTATATTGTTATTGCAGGATTAACAAATTAATATTACCGAAAAAGTTGCACTTTCTTAGGTTTACACGCAAAGTCGATTTTCTTGTAAATTTTATGTCAATTGCGGCACCACTGTACTGCTTAAGCCGAAAAACATCAATATTACTGATTTGCGCGAAAGTAAAATTATAATGTTATTGCAGAATTTACATATTCATATAACCCAGAAAATTGTACTTTCTTAGTTTTAGACTTAAAGTCGATTTGCTTGTAAATTGTATTTCAATTGCGTGAGCACTGTACCGCATAAGCCGAAAAACATGAATTTTACTGATTTGCGCGAAAGTAAAATTATAATGTTATTGCAGAATTTACATATTCATATAACCGAGAAAATTGTACTTTCTTAGTTTTAGACTTAAAGTCGATTTGCTTGTAAATTGTATTTCAATTGCGTGAGCACTGTACCGCATAAGCCGAAAAACATGAATTTTACTGATTTGCGCGGAAGTAAAATTATAATGTTATTGCAGAATTTACATATTCATATAACCGAGAAAATTGTACTTTCTTAGTTTTAGACCTAAAGTCGATTTTCTTGTAAATTGAATGTTAATTACTTGAGCGCTGTAAAGCTTAGGCCGAAAAACATCAATTTTACTGATTTGAGCGAAAGTCAAATTATATTGTTATTGCAGAATTGACATATTCATATAACCGAGAAAATTGCACTTTCTTAGATTTAGACTTAAAGTCGATTTTCTTGTAAATTGTATTGCAGTTGCGTGAGCACTGTACTGCTTAAACCGAAAAACATGAATTTTACTGATTTGAGCGAAAGTCAAATTATATTGTTATTGCAGGATTAACAAATTAATATTACCGAAAAAGTTGCACTTTCTTAGGTTTACACGCAAAGTCGATTTTCTTGTAAATTTTATGTCAATTGCGGCACCACTGTACTGCTTAAGCCGAAAAACATCAATATTACTGATTTGCGCGAAAGTAAAATTATAATGTTATTGCAGAATTTACATATTCATATAACCCAGAAAATTGTACTTTCTTAGTTTTAGACTTAAAGTCGATTTGCTTGTAAATTGTATTTCAATTGCGTGAGCACTGTACCGCATAAGCCGAAAAACATGAATTTTACTGATTTGCGCGAAAGTAAAATTATAATGTTATTGCAGAATTTACATATTCATATAACCGAGAAAATTGTACTTTCTTAGTTTTAGACTTAAAGTCGATTTGCTTGTAAATTGTATTTCAATTGCGTGAGCACTGTACCGCATAAGCCGAAAAACATGAATTTTACTGATTTGCGCGGAAGTAAAATTATAATGTTATTGCAGAATTTACATATTCATATAACCGAGAAAATTGTACTTTCTTAGTTTTAGACCTAAAGTCGATTTTCTTGTAAATTGAATGTTAATTACTTGAGCGCTGTAAAGCTTAGGCCGAAAAACATCAATTTTACTGATTTGAGCGAAAGTCAAATTATATTGTTATTGCAGAATTGACATATTCATATAACCGAGAAAATTGCACTTTCTTAGATTTAGACTTAAAGTCGATTTTCTTGTAAATTGTATTGCAGTTGCGTGAGCACTGTACTGCTTAAACCGAAAAACATGAATTTTACTGATTTGAGCGAAAGTCAAATTATATTGTTATTGCAGGATTAACAAATTAATATTACCGAAAAAGTTGCACTTTCTTAGGTTTACACGCAAAGTCGATTTTCTTGTAAATTGTATGTCAATTGCGGCACCACTGTACTGCTTAAGCCGAAAAACATCAATATTACTGATTTGCGCGAAAGTAAAATTATAATGTTATTGCAGAATTTACATATTCATATAACCGAGAAAATTGTACTTTCTTAGTTTTAGACTTAAAGTCGATTTGCTTGTAAATTGTATTTCAATTGCGTGAGCACTGTACCGCATAAGCCGAAAAACATGAATTTTACTGATTTGCGCGAAAGTAAAATTATAATGTTATTGCAGAATTTACATATTCATATAACCGAGAAAATTGTACTTCTTAGTTTTAGACTTAAAGTCGATTTTCTTGTAAATTGAATGTTAATTACTTGAGCGCTGTAAAGCTTAGGTTGAAAAACATCAATTTTACTGATTTGAGCGAAAGTCAAATTATATTGTTATTGCAGAATTGACATATTCATATAACCGAGAAAATTGCACTTTCTAAGATTTAGACTTAAAGCCGATTTTCTTGTAAATTGTATGTCAGTTGCGTGAGCACTGTACTGCTTAAACCGAAAAACATGAATTTTACTGATTTGAGCGAAAGTCAAATTATATTGTTATTGCAGGATTAACAAATTAATATTACCGAAAAAGTTGCACTTTCTTAGATTTAGACTTAAAGTCGATTTGCTTGTAAATTGTATTTCAATTGCGTGAGCACTGTACTGCTTAAACCGAAAAACATGAATTTTACTGATTTGAGCGAAAGTCAAATTATATTGTTATCGCAGAATTGACATATTCATATAACCGAAAAAATAGCACTTTCTTAGTTTTAGACTTAAAGTCGATTTTCTTGTAAATTGTATTTCAGTTGCGTGAGCACTGTACCGCTTAAGCCGAAAAACATGAATTTTACTGATTTGAGCGAAAGTCAAATTATATTGTTATTGCAGAATTGACATATTCATATAACCGAGAAAATTGTACTTTCTTAGTTTTAGACTTAAAGTCGATTTTCTTGTAAATTGTATGTCAGTTGCGTGAGCCCTGTACCGCTTAAGCAGAAAAACATGAATTTTACTGATTTGAGCGAAAGTCAAATTATATTGTTATTGCAGAATTGACATATTCATATAACCGAGAAAATTGTACCTTCTTAGTTTTAGACTTAAAGTCGATTTTCTTGTAAATTGAATGTTAATTACTTGAGCGCTGTAAAGCTTAGGTTGAAAAACATCAATTTTACTGATTTGAGCGAAAGTCAAATTATATTGTTATTGCAGAATTGACATATTCATATAACCGAGAAAATTGCACTTTCTAAGATTTAGACTTAAAGCCGATTTTCTTGTAAATTGTATGTCAGTTGCGTGAGCACTGTACTGCTTAAACCGAAAAACATGAATTTTACTGATTTGAGCGAAAGTCAAATTATATTGTTATTGCAGGATTAACAAATTAATATTACCGAAAAAGTTGCACTTTCTTAGATTTAGACTTAAAGTCGATTTGCTTGTAAATTGTATTTCAATTGCGTGAGCACTGTACTGCTTAAACCGAAAAACATGAATTTTACTGATTTGAGCGAAAGTCAAATTATATTGTTATTGCAGAATTGACATATTCATATAACCGAAAAAATTGCACTTTCTTAGTTTTAGACTTAAAGTCGCTTTTCTTGTAAATTGTATTTCAGTTGCGTGAGCACTGTACCGCTTAAGCCGAAAAACATGAATTTTACTGATTTGCGCGAAAGTAAAATTATAATGTTATTGCAGAATTTACATATTCATATAACCGAGAAAATTGTACCTTCTTAGTTTTAGACTTAAAGTCGATTTGCTTGTAAATTGTATTTCAGTTGCGCGAGCACTGTACCGCTTAAGCCGAAAAACAGAAATTTTACTGATTTGAGCGAAAGTCAAATTATATTGTTATTGCATGATTAATAAATTAATATTACCGAAAAAGTTGCATTTTCTTAGGCTTAGACTCAAAGTCGATTTTCTTGTAAATTGTATGTCAGTTGCGCGAGCACTGTACCGCTTAAGCCGAAAAACAGAAATTTTACTGATTTGAGCGAAAGTAAAATTATATTGTTATTGCAGGATTAACAAATTAATATTACCGAAAAAGTTGCACTTTCTTAGGTTTACACGCAAAGTCGATTTTCTTGTAAATTGTATGTCAATTGCGGCACCACTGTACTGCTTAAGCCGAAAAACATCAATATTACTGATTTGCGCGAAAGTAAAATTATAATGTTATTGCAGAATTTACATATTCATATAACCCAGAAAATTGTACTTTCTTAGTTTTAGACTTAAAGTCGATTTGCTTGTAAATTGTATTTCAATTGCGTGAGCACTGTACCGCATAAGCCGAAAAACATGAATTTTACTGATTTGCGCGAAAGTAAAATTATAATGTTATTGCAGAATTTACATATTCATATAACCGAGAAAATTGTACTTTCTTAGTTTTAGACTTAAAGTCGATTTGCTTGTAAATTGTATTTCAATTGCGTGAGCACTGCACCGCATAAGCCGAAAAACATGAATTTTACTGATTTGCGCGGAAGTAAAATTATAATGTTATTGCAGAATTTACATATTCATATAACCGAGAAAATTGTACTTTCTTAGTTTTAGACCTAAAGTCGATTTTCTTGTAAATTGAATGTTAATTACTTGAGCGCTGTAAAGCTTAGGCCGAAAAACATCAATTTTACTGATTTGAGCGAAAGTCAAATTATATTGTTATTGCAGAATTGACATATTCATATAACCGAGAAAATTGCACTTTCTTAGATTTAGACTTAAAGTCGATTTTCTTGTAAATTGTATTGCAGTTGCGTGAGCACTGTACTGCTTAAACCGAAAAACATGAATTTTACTGATTTGAGCGAAAGTCAAATTATATTGTTATTGCAGGATTAACAAATTAATATTACCGAAAAAGTTGCACTTTCTTAGGTTTACACGCAAAGTCGATTTTCTTGTAAATTGTATGTCAATTGCGGCACCACTGTACTGCTTAAGCCGAAAAACATCAATATTACTGATTTGCGCGAAAGTAAAATTATAATGTTATTGCAGAATTTACATATCTTAGTTTTTGCAGAATTTACTTTCTTAGTTTTAGACTTAAAGTCGATTTGCTTGTAAATTGTATTTCAATTGCGTGAGCACTGTACCGCATAAGCCGAAAAACATGAATTTTACTGATTTGCGCGAAAGTAAAATTATAATGTTATTGCAGAATTTACATATTCATATAACCGAGAAAATTGTACTTCTTAGTTTTAGACTTAAAGTCGATTTTCTTGTAAATTGAATGTTAATTACTTGAGCGCTGTAAAGCTTAGGTTGAAAAACATCAATTTTACTGATTTGAGCGAAAGTCAAATTATATTGTTATTGCAGAATTGACATATTCATATAACCGAGAAAATTGCACTTTCTAAGATTTAGACTTAAAGCCGATTTTCTTGTAAATTGTATGTCAGTTGCGTGAGCACTGTACTGCTTAAACCGAAAAACATGAATTTTACTGATTTGAGCGAAAGTCAAATTATATTGTTATTGCAGGATTAACAAATTAATATTACCGAAAAAGTTGCACTTTCTTAGATTTAGACTTAAAGTCGATTTGCTTGTAAATTGTATTTCAATTGCGTGAGCACTGTACTGCTTAAACCGAAAAACATGAATTTTACTGATTTGAGCGAAAGTCAAATTATATTGTTATCGCAGAATTGACATATTCATATAACCGAAAAAATAGCACTTTCTTAGTTTTAGACTTAAAGTCGATTTTCTTGTAAATTGTATTTCAGTTGCGTGAGCACTGTACCGCTTAAGCCGAAAAACATGAATTTTATTGATTTGAGCGAAAGTCAAATTATATTGTTATTGCAGAATTGACATATTCATATAACCGAGAAAATTGTACTTTCTTAGTTTTAGACTTAAAGTCGATTTTCTTGTAAATTGTATGTCAGTTGCGTGAGCCCTGTACCGCTTAAGCAGAAAAACATGAATTTTACTGATTTGAGCGAAAGTCAAATTATATTGTTATTGCAGAATTGACATATTCATATAACCGAGAAAATTGTACCTTCTTAGTTTTAGACTTAAAGTCGATTTTCTTGTAAATTGAATGTTAATTACTTGAGCGCTGTAAAGCTTAGGTTGAAAAACATCAATTTTACTGATTTGAGCGAAAGTCAAATTATATTGTTATTGCAGAATTGACATATTCATATAACCGAGAAAATTGCACTTTCTAAGATTTAGACTTAAAGCCGATTTTCTTGTAAATTGTATGTCAGTTGCGTGAGCACTGTACTGCTTAAACCGAAAAACATGAATTTTACTGATTTGAGCGAAAGTCAAATTATATTGTTATTGCAGGATTAACAAATTAATATTACCGAAAAAGTTGCACTTTCTTAGATTTAGACTTAAAGTCGATTTGCTTGTAAATTGTATTTCAATTGCGTGAGCACTGTACTGCTTAAACCGAAAAACATGAATTTTACTGATTTGAGCGAAAGTCAAATTATATTGTTATTGCAGAATTGACATATTCATATAACCGAAAAAATTGCACTTTCTTAGTTTTAGACTTAAAGTCGCTTTTCTTGTAAATTGTATTTCAGTTGCGTGAGCACTGTACCGCTTAAGCCGAAAAACATGAATTTTACTGATTTGAGCGAAAGTCAAATTATATTGTTATTGCAGAATTGACATATTCATATAACCGAGAAAATTGTACTTTCTTAGTTTTAGACTTAAAGTCGATTTTCTTGTAAATTGTATGTCAGTTGCGTGAGCCCTGTACCGCTTAAGCAGAAAAACATGAATTTTACTGATTTGAGCGAAAGTCAAATTATATTGTTATTGCAGAATTGACATATTCATATAACCGAGAAAATTGTACTTTCTTAGTTTTAGACTTAAAGTCGATTTTCTTGTAAATTGTATGTCAGTTGCGTGAGCACTGTACCGCTTAAGCAGAAAAACATGAATTTTACTGATTTGAGCGAAAGTCAAATTATATTGTTATTGCAGAATTGACATATTCATATAACCGAAAAAATTGCACTTTCTTAGTTTTAGACTTAAAGTCGATTTTCTTGTAAATTGTATTTCAGTTGCGTGAGCACTGTACCGCTTAAGCCGAAAAACATGAATTTTACTGATTTGCGCGGAAGTAAAATTATAATGTTATTGCAGAATTTACATATTCATATAACCCAGAAAATTGTACTTTCTTAGTTTTAGACTTAAAGTCGATTTGCTTGTAAATTGTATTTCAATTGCGTGAGCACTGTACCGCATAAGCCGAAAAACATGAATTTTACTGATTTGCGCGAAAGTAAAATTATAATGTTATTGCAGAATTTACATATTCATATAACCGAGAAAATTGTACTTTCTTAGTTTTAGACTTAAAGTCGATTTGCTTGTAAATTGTATTTCAATTGCGTGAGCACTGTACCGCATAAGCCGAAAAACATGAATTTTACTGATTTGCGCGGAAGTAAAATTATAATGTTATTGCAGAATTTACATATTCATATAACCGAGAAAATTGTACTTTCTTAGTTTTAGACCTAAAGTCGATTTTCTTGTAAATTGAATGTTAATTACTTGAGCGCTGTAAAGCTTAGGCCGAAAAACATCAATTTTACTGATTTGAGCGAAAGTCAAATTATATTGTTATTGCAGAATTGACATATTCATATAACCGAGAAAATTGCACTTTCTTAGATTTAGACTTAAAGTCGATTTTCTTGTAAATTGTATTGCAGTTGCGTGAGCACTGTACTGCTTAAACCGAAAAACATGAATTTTACTGATTTGAGCGAAAGTCAAATTATATTGTTATTGCAGGATTAACAAATTAATATTACCGAAAAAGTTGCACTTTCTTAGGTTTACACGCAAAGTCGATTTTCTTGTAAATTGTATGTCAATTGCGGCACCACTGTACTGCTTAAGCCGAAAAACATCAATATTACTGATTTGCGCGAAAGTAAAATTATAATGTTATTGCAGAATTTACATATTCATATAACCGAGAAAATTGTACTTTCTTAGTTTTAGACTTAAAGTCGATTTGCTTGTAAATTGTATTTCAATTGCGTGAGCACTGTACCGCATAAGCCGAAAAACATGAATTTTACTGATTTGCGCGAAAGTAAAATTATAATGTTATTGCAGAATTTACATATTCATATAACCGAGAAAATTGTACTTCTTAGTTTTAGACTTAAAGTCGATTTTCTTGTAAATTGAATGTTAATTACTTGAGCGCTGTAAAGCTTAGGTTGAAAAACATCAATTTTACTGATTTGAGCGAAAGTCAAATTATATTGTTATTGCAGAATTGACATATTCATATAACCGAGAAAATTGCACTTTCTAAGATTTAGACTTAAAGCCGATTTTCTTGTAAATTGTATGTCAGTTGCGTGAGCACTGTACTGCTTAAACCGAAAAACATGAATTTTACTGATTTGAGCGAAAGTCAAATTATATTGTTATTGCAGGATTAACAAATTAATATTACCGAAAAAGTTGCACTTTCTTAGATTTAGACTTAAAGTCGATTTGCTTGTAAATTGTATTTCAATTGCGTGAGCACTGTACTGCTTAAACCGAAAAACATGAATTTTACTGATTTGAGCGAAAGTCAAATTATATTGTTATTGCAGAATTGACATATTCATATAACCGAGAAAATTGTACTTTCTTAGTTTTAGACTTAAAGTCGATTTTCTTGTAAATTGTATGTCAGTTGCGTGAGCACTGTACCGCTTAAGCAGAAAAACATGAATTTTACTGATTTGAGCGAAAGTCAAATTATATTGTTATTGCAGAATTGACATATTCATATAACCGAAAAAATTGCACTTTCTTAGTTTTAGACTTAAAGTCGATTTGCTTGTAAATTGTATTTCAATTGCGTGAGCACTGTACCGCATAAGCCGAAAAACATGAATTTTACTGATTTGCGCGGAAGTAAAATTATAATGTTATTGCAGAATTTACATATTCATATAACCGAGAAAATTGTACTTTCTTAGTTTTAGACCTAAAGTCGATTTTCTTGTAAATTGAATGTTAATTACTTGAGCGCTGTAAAGCTTAGGCCGAAAAACATCAATTTTACTGATTTGAGCGAAAGTCAAATTATATTGTTATTGCAGGATTAACAAATTAATATTACCGAAAAAGTTGCACTTTCTTAGATTTAGACTTAAAGTCGATTTGCTTGTAAATTGTATTTCAATTGCGTGAGCACTGTACTGCTTAAACCGAAAAACATGAATTTTACTGATTTGAGCGAAAGTCAAATTATATTGTTATCGCAGAATTGACATATTCATATAACCGAAAAAATAGCACTTTCTTAGTTTTAGACTTAAAGTCGATTTTCTTGTAAATTGTATTTCAGTTGCGTGAGCACTGTACCGCTTAAGCCGAAAAACATGAATTTTACTGATTTGAGCGAAAGTCAAATTATATTGTTATTGCAGAATTGACATATTCATATAACCGAGAAAATTGTACTTTCTTAGTTTTAGACTTAAAGTCGATTTTCTTGTAAATTGTATGTCAGTTGCGTGAGCCCTGTACCGCTTAAGCAGAAAAACATGAATTTTACTGATTTGAGCGAAAGTCAAATTATATTGTTATTGCAGAATTGACATATTCATATAACCGAGAAAATTGTACCTTCTTAGTTTTAGACTTAAAGTCGATTTTCTTGTAAATTGAATGTTAATTACTTGAGCGCTGTAAAGCTTAGGTTGAAAAACATCAATTTTACTGATTTGAGCGAAAGTCAAATTATATTGTTATTGCAGAATTGACATATTCATATAACCGAGAAAATTGCACTTTCTAAGATTTAGACTTAAAGCCGATTTTCTTGTAAATTGTATGTCAGTTGCGTGAGCACTGTACTGCTTAAACCGAAAAACATGAATTTTACTGATTTGAGCGAAAGTCAAATTATATTGTTATTGCAGGATTAACAAATTAATATTACCGAAAAAGTTGCACTTTCTTAGATTTAGACTTAAAGTCGATTTGCTTGTAAATTGTATTTCAATTGCGTGAGCACTGTACTGCTTAAACCGAAAAACATGAATTTTACTGATTTGAGCGAAAGTCAAATTATATTGTTATTGCAGAATTGACATATTCATATAACCGAAAAAATTGCACTTTCTTAGTTTTAGACTTAAAGTCGCTTTTCTTGTAAATTGTATTTCAGTTGCGTGAGCACTGTACCGCTTAAGCCGAAAAACATGAATTTTACTGATTTGCGCGAAAGTAAAATTATAATGTTATTGCAGAATTTACATATTCATATAACCGAGAAAATTGTACCTTCTTAGTTTTAGACTTAAAGTCGATTTGCTTGTAAATTGTATTTCAGTTGCGCGAGCACTGTACCGCTTAAGCCGAAAAACAGAAATTTTACTGATTTGAGCGAAAGTCAAATTATATTGTTATTGCATGATTAATAAATTAATATTACCGAAAAAGTTGCATTTTCTTAGGCTTAGACTCAAAGTCGATTTTCTTGTAAATTGTATGTCAGTTGCGCGAGCACTGTACCGCTTAAGCCGAAAAACAGAAATTTTACTGATTTGAGCGAAAGTAAAATTATATTGTTATTGCAGGATTAACAAATTAATATTACCGAAAAAGTTGCACTTTCTTAGGTTTACACGCAAAGTCGATTTTCTTGTAAATTGTATGTCAATTGCGGCACCACTGTACTGCTTAAGCCGAAAAACATCAATATTACTGATTTGCGCGAAAGTAAAATTATAATGTTATTGCAGAATTTACATATTCATATAACCCAGAAAATTGTACTTTCTTAGTTTTAGACTTAAAGTCGATTTGCTTGTAAATTGTATTTCAATTGCGTGAGCACTGTACCGCATAAGCCGAAAAACATGAATTTTACTGATTTGCGCGAAAGTAAAATTATAATGTTATTGCAGAATTTACATATTCATATAACCGAGAAAATTGTACTTTCTTAGTTTTAGACTTAAAGTCGATTTGCTTGTAAATTGTATTTCAATTGCGTGAGCACTGTACCGCATAAGCCGAAAAACATGAATTTTACTGATTTGCGCGGAAGTAAAATTATAATGTTATTGCAGAATTTACATATTCATATAACCGAGAAAATTGTACTTTCTTAGTTTTAGACCTAAAGTCGATTTTCTTGTAAATTGAATGTTAATTACTTGAGCGCTGTAAAGCTTAGGCCGAAAAACATCAATTTTACTGATTTGAGCGAAAGTCAAATTATATTGTTATTGCAGAATTGACATATTCATATAACCGAGAAAATTGCACTTTCTTAGATTTAGACTTAAAGTCGATTTTCTTGTAAATTGTATTGCAGTTGCGTGAGCACTGTACTGCTTAAACCGAAAAACATGAATTTTACTGATTTGAGCGAAAGTCAAATTATATTGTTATTGCAGGATTAACAAATTAATATTACCGAAAAAGTTGCACTTTCTTAGGTTTACACGCAAAGTCGATTTTCTTGTAAATTGTATGTCAATTGCGGCACCACTGTACTGCTTAAGCCGAAAAACATCAATATTACTGATTTGCGCGAAAGTAAAATTATAATGTTATTGCAGAATTTACATATTCATATAACCGAGAAAATTGTACTTTCTTAGTTTTAGACTTAAAGTCGATTTGCTTGTAAATTGTATTTCAATTGCGTGAGCACTGTACCGCATAAGCCGAAAAACATGAATTTTACTGATTTGCGCGAAAGTAAAATTATAATGTTATTGCAGAATTTACATATTCATATAACCGAGAAAATTGTACTTCTTAGTTTTAGACTTAAAGTCGATTTTCTTGTAAATTGAATGTTAATTACTTGAGCGCTGTAAAGCTTAGGTTGAAAAACATCAATTTTACTGATTTGAGCGAAAGTCAAATTATATTGTTATTGCAGAATTGACATATTCATATAACCGAGAAAATTGCACTTTCTAAGATTTAGACTTAAAGCCGATTTTCTTGTAAATTGTATGTCAGTTGCGTGAGCACTGTACTGCTTAAACCGAAAAACATGAATTTTACTGATTTGAGCGAAAGTCAAATTATATTGTTATTGCAGGATTAACAAATTAATATTACCGAAAAAGTTGCACTTTCTTAGATTTAGACTTAAAGCCGATTTTCTTGTAAATTGTATGTCAGTTGCGTGAGCACTGTACTGCTTAAACCGAAAAACATGAATTTTACTGATTTGAGCGAAAGTCAAATTATATTGTTATTGCAGAATTGACATATTCATATAACCGAGAAAATTGTACTTTCTTAGTTTTAGACTTAAAGTCGATTTTCTTGTAAATTGTATGTCAGTTGCGTGAGCCCTGTACCGCTTAAGCAGAAAAACATGAATTTTACTGATTTGAGCGAAAGTCAAATTATATTGTTATTGCAGAATTGACATATTCATATAACCGAGAAAATTGTACCTTCTTAGTTTTAGACTTAAAGTCGATTTTCTTGTAAATTGAATGTTAATTACTTGAGCGCTGTAAAGCTTAGGTTGAAAAACATCAATTTTACTGATTTGAGCGAAAGTCAAATTATATTGTTATTGCAGAATTGACATATTCATATAACCGAGAAAATTGCACTTTCTAAGATTTAGACTTAAAGCCGATTTTCTTGTAAATTGTATGTCAGTTGCGTGAGCACTGTACTGCTTAAACCGAAAAACATGAATTTTACTGATTTGAGCGAAAGTCAAATTATATTGTTATTGCAGGATTAACAAATTAATATTACCGAAAAAGTTGCACTTTCTTAGATTTAGACTTAAAGTCGATTTGCTTGTAAATTGTATTTCAATTGCGTGAGCACTGTACTGCTTAAACCGAAAAACATGAATTTTACTGATTTGAGCGAAAGTCAAATTATATTGTTATTGCAGAATTGACATATTCATATAACCGAAAAAATTGCACTTTCTTAGTTTTAGACTTAAAGTCGCTTTTCTTGTAAATTGTATTTCAGTTGCGTGAGCACTGTACCGCTTAAGCCGAAAAACATGAATTTTACTGATTTGAGCGAAAGTCAAATTATATTGTTATTGCAGAATTGACATATTCATATAACCGAGAAAATTGTACTTTCTTAGTTTTAGACTTAAAGTCGATTTTCTTGTAAATTGTATGTCAGTTGCGTGAGCCCTGTACCGCTTAAGCAGAAAAACATGAATTTTACTGATTTGAGCGAAAGTCAAATTATATTGTTATTGCAGAATTGACATATTCATATAACCGAGAAAATTGTACTTTCTTAGTTTTAGACTTAAAGTCGATTTTCTTGTAAATTGTATGTCAGTTGCGTGAGCACTGTACCGCTTAAGCAGAAAAACATGAATTTTACTGATTTGAGCGAAAGTCAAATTATATTGTTATTGCAGAATTGACATATTCATATAACCGAGAAAATTGTACTTTCTTAGTTTTAGACTTAAAGTCGATTTTCTTGTAAATTGTATGTCAGTTGCGTGAGCCCTGTACCGCTTAAGCAGAAAAACATGAATTTTACTGATTTGAGCGAAAGTCAAATTATATTGTTATTGCAGAATTGACATATTCATATAACCGAGAAAATTGCACTTTCTAAGATTTAGACTTAAAGCCGATTTTCTTGTAAATTGTATGTCAGTTGCGTGAGCACTGTACTGCTTAAACCGAAAAACATGAATTTTACTGATTTGAGCGAAAGTCAAATTATATTGTTATTGCAGGATTAACAAATTAATATTACCGAAAAAGTTGCACTTTCTTAGATTTAGACTTAAAGTCGATTTGCTTGTAAATTGTATTTCAATTGCGTGAGCACTGTACCGCATAAGCCGAAAAACATGAATTTTACTGATTTGCGCGAAAGTAAAATTATAATGTTATTGCAGAATTTACATATTCATATAACCGAGAAAATTGTACTTCTTAGTTTTAGACTTAAAGTCGATTTTCTTGTAAATTGAATGTTAATTACTTGAGCGCTGTAAAGCTTAGGTTGAAAAACATCAATTTTACTGATTTGAGCGAAAGTCAAATTATATTGTTATTGCAGAATTGACATATTCATATAACCGAAAAAATTGCACTTTCTTAGTTTTAGACTTAAAGTCGCTTTTCTTGTAAATTGTATTTCAGTTGCGTGAGCACTGTACCGCTTAAGCCGAAAAACATGAATTTTACTGATTTGCGCGAAAGTAAAATTATAATGTTATTGCAGAATTTACATATTCATATAACCGAGAAAATTGTACCTTCTTAGTTTTAGACTTAAAGTCGATTTGCTTGTAAATTGTATTTCAGTTGCGCGAGCACTGTACCGCTTAAGCCGAAAAACAGAAATTTTACTGATTTGAGCGAAAGTCAAATTATATTGTTATTGCATGATTAATAAATTAATATTACCGAAAAAGTTGCATTTTCTTAGGCTTAGACTCAAAGTCGATTTTCTTGTAAATTGTATGTCAGTTGCGCGAGCACTGTACCGCTTAAGCCGAAAAACAGAAATTTTACTGATTTGAGCGAAAGTAAAATTATATTGTTATTGCAGGATTAACAAATTAATATTACCGAAAAAGTTGCACTTTCTTAGGTTTACACGCAAAGTCGATTTTCTTGTAAATTGTATGTCAATTGCGGCACCACTGTACTGCTTAAGCCGAAAAACATCAATATTACTGATTTGCGCGAAAGTAAAATTATAATGTTATTGCAGAATTTACATATTCATATAACCCAGAAAATTGTACTTTCTTAGTTTTAGACTTAAAGTCGATTTGCTTGTAAATTGTATTTCAATTGCGTGAGCACTGTACCGCATAAGCCGAAAAACATGAATTTTACTGATTTGCGCGAAAGTAAAATTATAATGTTATTGCAGAATTTACATATTCATATAACCGAGAAAATTGTACTTTCTTAGTTTTAGACTTAAAGTCGATTTGCTTGTAAATTGTATTTCAATTGCGTGAGCACTGTACCGCATAAGCCGAAAAACATGAATTTTACTGATTTGCGCGGAAGTAAAATTATAATGTTATTGCAGAATTTACATATTCATATAACCGAGAAAATTGTACTTTCTTAGTTTTAGACCTAAAGTCGATTTTCTTGTAAATTGAATGTTAATTACTTGAGCGCTGTAAAGCTTAGGCCGAAAAACATCAATTTTACTGATTTGAGCGAAAGTCAAATTATATTGTTATTGCAGAATTGACATATTCATATAACCGAGAAAATTGCACTTTCTTAGATTTAGACTTAAAGTCGATTTTCTTGTAAATTGTATTGCAGTTGCGTGAGCACTGTACTGCTTAAACCGAAAAACATGAATTTTACTGATTTGAGCGAAAGTCAAATTATATTGTTATTGCAGGATTAACAAATTAATATTACCGAAAAAGTTGCACTTTCTTAGGTTTACACGCAAAGTCGATTTTCTTGTAAATTGTATGTCAATTGCGGCACCACTGTACTGCTTAAGCCGAAAAACATCAATATTACTGATTTGCGCGAAAGTAAAATTATAATGTTATTGCAGAATTTACATATTCATATAACCGAGAAAATTGTACTTTCTTAGTTTTAGACTTAAAGTCGATTTGCTTGTAAATTGTATTTCAATTGCGTGAGCACTGTACCGCATAAGCCGAAAAACATGAATTTTACTGATTTGCGCGAAAGTAAAATTATAATGTTATTGCAGAATTTACATATTCATATAACCGAGAAAATTGTACTTCTTAGTTTTAGACTTAAAGTCGATTTTCTTGTAAATTGAATGTTAATTACTTGAGCGCTGTAAAGCTTAGGTTGAAAAACATCAATTTTACTGATTTGAGCGAAAGTCAAATTATATTGTTATTGCAGAATTGACATATTCATATAACCGAGAAAATTGCACTTTCTAAGATTTAGACTTAAAGCCGATTTTCTTGTAAATTGTATGTCAGTTGCGTGAGCACTGTACTGCTTAAACCGAAAAACATGAATTTTACTGATTTGAGCGAAAGTCAAATTATATTGTTATTGCAGGATTAACAAATTAATATTACCGAAAAAGTTGCACTTTCTTAGATTTAGACTTAAAGTCGATTTGCTTGTAAATTGTATTTCAATTGCGTGAGCACTGTACTGCTTAAACCGAAAAACATGAATTTTACTGATTTGAGCGAAAGTCAAATTATATTGTTATCGCAGAATTGACATATTCATATAACCGAAAAAATAGCACTTTCTTAGTTTTAGACTTAAAGTCGATTTTCTTGTAAATTGTATTTCAGTTGCGTGAGCACTGTACCGCTTAAGCCGAAAAACATGAATTTTACTGATTTGAGCGAAAGTCAAATTATATTGTTATTGCAGAATTGACATATTCATATAACCGAGAAAATTGTACTTTCTTAGTTTTAGACTTAAAGTCGATTTTCTTGTAAATTGTATGTCAGTTGCGTGAGCCCTGTACCGCTTAAGCAGAAAAACATGAATTTTACTGATTTGAGCGAAAGTCAAATTATATTGTTATTGCAGAATTGACATATTCATATAACCGAGAAAATTGTACCTTCTTAGTTTTAGACTTAAAGTCGATTTTCTTGTAAATTGAATGTTAATTACTTGAGCGCTGTAAAGCTTAGGTTGAAAAACATCAATTTTACTGATTTGAGCGAAAGTCAAATTATATTGTTATTGCAGAATTGACATATTCATATAACCGAGAAAATTGCACTTTCTAAGATTTAGACTTAAAGCCGATTTTCTTGTAAATTGTATGTCAGTTGCGTGAGCACTGTACTGCTTAAACCGAAAAACATGAATTTTACTGATTTGAGCGAAAGTCAAATTATATTGTTATTGCAGGATTAACAAATTAATATTACCGAAAAAGTTGCACTTTCTTAGATTTAGACTTAAAGTCGATTTGCTTGTAAATTGTATTTCAATTGCGTGAGCACTGTACTGCTTAAACCGAAAAACATGAATTTTACTGATTTGAGCGAAAGTCAAATTATATTGTTATTGCAGAATTGACATATTCATATAACCGAAAAAATTGCACTTTCTTAGTTTTAGACTTAAAGTCGCTTTTCTTGTAAATTGTATTTCAGTTGCGTGAGCACTGTACCGCTTAAGCCGAAAAACATGAATTTTACTGATTTGAGCGAAAGTCAAATTATATTGTTATTGCAGAATTGACATATTCATATAACCGAGAAAATTGTACTTTCTTAGTTTTAGACTTAAAGTCGATTTTCTTGTAAATTGTATGTCAGTTGCGTGAGCCCTGTACCGCTTAAGCAGAAAAACATGAATTTTACTGATTTGAGCGAAAGTCAAATTATATTGTTATTGCAGAATTGACATATTCATATAACCGAGAAAATTGTACTTTCTTAGTTTTAGACTTAAAGTCGATTTTCTTGTAAATTGTATGTCAGTTGCGTGAGCACTGTACCGCTTAAGCAGAAAAACATGAATTTTACTGATTTGAGCGAAAGTCAAATTATATTGTTATTGCAGAATTGACATATTCATATAACCGAGAAAATTGTACTTTCTTAGTTTTAGACTTAAAGTCGATTTTCTTGTAAATTGTATGTCAGTTGCGTGAGCCCTGTACCGCTTAAGCAGAAAAACATGAATTTTACTGATTTGAGCGAAAGTCAAATTATATTGTTATTGCAGAATTGACATATTCATATAACCGAGAAAATTGTACTTTCTTAGTTTTAGACTTAAAGTCGATTTTCTTGTAAATTGTATGTCAGTTGCGTGAGCCCTGTACCGCTTAAGCAGAAAAACATGAATTTTACTGATTTGAGCGAAAGTCAAATTATATTGTTATTGCAGAATTGACATATTCATATAACCGAGAAAATTGTACTTTCTTAGTTTTAGACTTAAAGTCGATTTTCTTGTAAATTGTATGTCAGTTGCGTGAGCCCTGTACCGCTTAAGCAGAAAAACATGAATTTTACTGATTTGAGCGAAAGTCAAATTATATTGTTATTGCAGAATTGACATATTCATATAACCGAAAAAATTGCACTTTCTTAGTTTTAGACTTAAAGTCGATGTTCTTGTAAATTGTATTTCAGTTGCGTGAGCACTGTACCGCTTAAGCCGAAAAACATGAATTTTACTGATTTGAGCGAAAGTCAAATTATATTGTTATTGCAGAATTGACAAATTAATAAAACCGAAAAAATTGCATTTACTTAGGTTTAGACTTAAAGCCGATTTTCTTGTAAATTGTAGGTCAGTTGCGTGAGCACTGTACCGCATAAGCCGAAAAAAATCAATTTTACTGATTTGCGCGAAAGTAAAATTATTTTGCTATTGCAGAATTTACAAATTAATATAACCGAAAAAATTGCACTTACTCTAGGTTTAGACTTAAAGTCGATTTTCTTGTAAATTGTATGTTAATCACTTGAGCACTGTACCGCGTAAGCCGAAAAACATAATTTGACTGATTTGCGCGAAAGTAAGATTATATTGCTATTGCAGGATTGACAAATTAATATAACCGAAAAAATTGCACTTTCTTAGGTTTAGACTTAAAGCCGATTTTCTTGTAAATTGTATGTCAGTTGCGTGAGCACTGTACCGCATAAGCCGAAAAACATCAAGTTTACTGATTTGCGCGAAAGTCAAATTATATTGCTATTGCAGAATTGACAAATTAATATAACCGAAAAAATTGCATTTTCTTAGCTTTAGACTTAAAGTCGATTTTCTTGTAAATTGTATGTCAGTTGCGTGAGCACTGTACCGCATAAGCCGAAAAAAATCAATTTTACTGATTTGCGCGAAAGTAAAATTATATTGCTATTGCAGAATTGACAAATTAATATAACCGAAAAAATTGCACTTACTTAGGTTTAGACTTAAAGTCGATTTTCTTGTAAATTGTATGTTAATCACTTGAGCACTGTATCGCATAAGCCGAAAAACATAATTTTACTGATTTGCGCGAAAGTAAAATTATATTGCTATTGCGGAATTGACAAATTAATATAACCGAAAAAATTGCACTTTCTTAGGTTTAGACTTAAAGCCGATTTTCTTGTAAATTGTATGTCAGTTGCGTGAGCACTGTACCGCATAAGCCGAAAAACATCAATTTTACTGATTTGCGCGAAAGTAAAATTATATTGCTATTGCAGAATTGACAAATTAATATAACCGAAAAAATTGCACTTTCTTAGCTTTACACTTAAAGTCGATTTTCTTGTAAATTGTATTTCAGTTGCGCGAGCACTGTACCGCTTAAGCCGAAAAACATGAATTTTACTGATTTGAGCGAAAGTCAAATTATATTGTTATTGCATGATTAACAAATTAATATTGCCGAAAAAGTTGCATTTTCTTAGGTTTAGACTCAAAGTCGATTTTCTTGTAAATTGTATGTTAATCACTTGAGCACTGTACCGCATAAGCCGAAAAACAGAAATTTTACTGATTTGAGCGAAAGTCAAATTATATTGTTATTGCATGATTAACAAATTAATATTACCGAAAAAGTTGCATTTGCTTAGGCTTAGACTCAAAGTAGATTTTCTTGTAAATTGTATGTTAATCACTTGAGCACTGTACCGCATAAGCCGAAAAACATAATTTTACTGATTTGCGCGAAAGTAAAATTATATTGCTATTGCAGAATTGACAAATTAATATAACCGAAATAATTGCACTTTCTTAGGTTTAGACTCAAATTCGATTTTCTTGTAAATTGTATGTTAACCACTTGAGCACTGTACCGCATAAGCCGAAAAACATCAATTTTACTGATTTGCGCGAAATTAAAATTATATTGCTATTGCAGAATTGACAAATTAATATAACCGAAAAAATTGCACTTTCTTAGCTTTAGACTTAAAGCCGATTTTCTTGTAAATTGTATGTCAGTTGCGTGAGCACTGTACCGCATAAGCCGAAAAACATCAATTTTACTGATTTGCGCGAAAGTAAAATTATATTGCTATTGCAGAATTGACAAATTAATATAACCGAAAAAATTGCACTTTCTTAGATTTAGACTTAAAGCCGATTTTCTTGTAAATTGTATTTCAGTTGCGCGAGCACTGTACCGCTTAAGCCGAAAAACATGAATTTTACTGATTTGAGCGAAAGTCAAATTATATTGTTATTGCATGATTAACAAATTAATATTACCGAAAAAGTTGCATTTTCTTAGGCTTGGACTCAAAGTCGATTTTCTTGTAAATTGTATGTTAATCACTTGAGCACTGTACCGCATAAGCCGAAAAACATAATTTTACTGATTTGCGCGAAAGTAAAATTATATTGCTATTGCAGAATTGACAAATTAATATAACCGAAATAATTGCACTTTCTTAGGTTTAGACTCAAATTCGATTTTCTTGTAAATTGTATATTAATCACTTGAGCACTGTACCGCATAAGCCGAAAAACATCAATTTTACTGATTTGCGCGAAAGTAAAATTATAATGTTATTGCAGAATTGACAAATTAATATAACCGAAAAAATTGCACTTTCTTAGTTTTAGACTTAAAGCCGATTTTCTTGTAAATTTTATGTCAATTGCGTGAGCACTGTACCGCATAAGCCGAAAAACATCAATTTTACTGATTTGAGCGAAAGTCAAATTATATTGTTATTGCAGGATTAACAAATTAATATTACCGAAAAAGTTGCACTTTATTAGGTTTAGACTCAAATTATCATCAATTTTACTGATTTGCGCGAAAGTAAAATTATAATGTTATTGCAGAATTTACATATTCATATAACCGAGAAAATTGTACTTTCTTAGTTTTAGACTTAAAGCCGATTTTCTTGTAAATTTTATGTCAGTTGCGTGAGCACTGTACCGCATAAGCCGAAAAACATGAATTTTACTGATTTGCGCGAAAGTAAAATTATAATGTTATTGCAGAATTTACATATTCATATAACCGAGAAAATTGTACCTTCTTAGTTTTAGACTTAAAGCCGATCTTCTTGTAAATTGTATGTCAGTTGCGTGAGCACTGTGCCGCATAAGCCGAAAAACATGAATTTTACTGATTTGAGCGAAAGTCAAATTATATTGTTATTGCAGGATTAACAAATTAATATTACCGAAAAAGTTGCACTTTATTAGGTTTAGACTCAAATTATCATCAATTTTACTGATTTGCGCGAAAGTAAAATTATAATGTTATTGCAGAATTTACATATTCATATAACCGAGAAAATTGCACTTTCTTAGTTTTAGACTTAAAGCCGATTTTCTTGTAAATTGTATGTCAGTTGCGTGAGCACTGTACCGCATAAGCCGAAAAACATGAATTTTACTGATTTGCGCGAAAGTAAAATTATAATGTTATTGCAGAATTTACATATTCATATAACCGAGAAAATTGTACCTTCTTAGTTTTAGACTTAAAGTCGATTTGCTTGTAAATTGTATTTCAGTTGCGCGAGCACTGTACCGCTTAAGCCGAAAAACAGAAATTTTACTGATTTGAGCGAAAGTCAAATTATATTGTTATTGCATGATTAATAAATTAATATTACCGAAAAAGTTGCATTTTCTTAGGCTTAGACTCAAAGTCGATTTTCTTGTAAATTGTATGTTAATCACTTGAGCACTGTGCCGTATAAGCCGAAAAACATAATTTTACTGATTTGCGCGAAAGTAAAATTATATTGCTATTGCAGAATTGACATATTCATATAACCGAAAAAATTGCACTTTCTTAGGTTTAGACTCAAATTCGATTTTCTTGTAAATTGTATGTTAACCACTTGAGCACTGTACCGCATAAGCCGAAAAACATCAATTTTACTGATTTGCGCGAATGTAAAATTATATTGCTATTGCAGAATTGACAAATTAATATAACCGAAAAAATTGCACTTTCTTAGCTTTAGACTTAAGCCGATTTTCTTGTAAATTGTATGTCAGTTGCGTGAGCACTGTACCGCATAAGCCGAAAAACATGAATTTTACTGATTTGCGCGAAAGTAAAATTATAATGTTATTGCAGAATTTACATATTCATATAACCGAGAAAATTGTACCTTCTTAGTTTTAGACTTAAAGCCGATCTTCTTGTAAATTGTATGTCAGTTGCGTGAGCACTGTGCCGCATAAGCCGAAAAACATGAATTTTACTGATTTGAGCGAAAGTCAAATTATATTGTTATTGCAGGATTAACAAATTAATATTACCGAAAAAGTTGCACTTTATTAGGTTTAGACTCAAATTATCATCAATTTTACTGATTTGCGCGAAAGTAAAATTATAATGTTATTGCAGAATTTACATATTCATATAACCGAGAAAATTGTACTTTCTTAGTTTTAGACTTAAAGCCGATTTTCTTGTAAATTTTATGTCAGTTGCGTGAGCACTGTACCGCATAAGCCGAAAAACATGAATTTTACTGATTTGCGCGAAAGTAAAATTATAATGTTATTGCAGAATTTACATATTCATATAACCGAGAAAATTGTACCTTCTTAGTTTTAGACTTAAAGCCGATCTTCTTGTAAATTGTATGTCAGTTGCGTGAGCACTGTGCCGCATAAGCCGAAAAACATGAATTTTACTGATTTGAGCGAAAGTCAAATTATATTGTTATTGCAGGATTAACAAATTAATATTACCGAAAAAGTTGCACTTTATTAGGTTTAGACTCAAATTATCATCAATTTTACTGATTTGCGCGAAAGTAAAATTATAATGTTATTGCAGAATTTACATATTCATATAACCGAGAAAATTGCACTTTCTTAGTTTTAGACTTAAAGCCGATTTTCTTGTAAATTGTATGTCAGTTGCGTGAGCACTGTACCGCATAAGCCGAAAAACATGAATTTTACTGATTTGCGCGAAAGTAAAATTATAATGTTATTGCAGAATTTACATATTCATATAACCGAGAAAATTGTACCTTCTTAGTTTTAGACTTAAAGTCGATTTGCTTGTAAATTGTATTTCAGTTGCGCGAGCACTGTACCGCTTAAGCCGAAAAACAGAAATTTTACTGATTTGAGCGAAAGTCAAATTATATTGTTATTGCATGATTAATAAATTAATATTACCGAAAAAGTTGCATTTTCTTAGGCTTAGACTCAAAGTCGATTTTCTTGTAAATTGTATGTTAATCACTTGAGCACTGTGCCGTATAAGCCGAAAAACATAATTTTACTGATTTGCGCGAAAGTAAAATTATATTGCTATTGCAGAATTGACATATTCATATAACCGAAAAAATTGCACTTTCTTAGGTTTAGACTCAAATTCGATTTTCTTGTAAATTGTATGTTAACCACTTGAGCACTGTACCGCATAAGCCGAAAAACATCAATTTTACTGATTTGCGCGAATGTAAAATTATATTGCTATTGCAGAATTGACAAATTAATATAACCGAAAAAATTGCACTTTCTTAGCTTTAGACTTAAGCCGATTTTCTTGTAAATTGTATGTCAGTTGCGTGAGCACTGTACCGCATAAGCCGAAAAACATCAATTTTACTGATTTGCGCGAAAGTAAAATTATATTGCTATTGCAGAATTGACAAATTAATATAACCGAAAAAATTGCACTTTCTTAGATTTAGACTTAAAGCCGATTTTCTTGTAAATTGTATTTCAGTTGCGCGAGCACTGTACCGCTTAAGCCGAAAAAATGAATTTTACTGATTTGAGCGAAAGTCAGATTATATTGTTATTGCATGATTAACAAATTAATATTACCGAAAAAGTTGCATTTTCTTAGGTTTAGACTCAAAGTCGATTTTCTTGTAAATTGTATGTTAATCACTTGAGCACTGTACCGCATAAGCCGAAAAACATAATTTTACTGATTTGCGCGAAAGTAAAATTATATTGCTATTGCAGAATTGACAAATTAATATAACCGAAATAATTGCACTTTCTCAGGTTTAGACTCAAATTATCATCAATTTTACTGATTTGCGCGAAAGTAAAATTATAATGTTATTGCAGAATTTACATATATTTATATAACCGAGAAAATTGTACTTTCTTAGTTTTAGACTTAAAGCCGATTTTCTTGTAAATTTTATGTCAGTTGCGTGAGCACTGTACCGCATAAGCCGAAAAACATGAATTTTACTGATTTGCGCGAAAGTAAAATTATAATGTTATTGCAGAATTTACATATTCATATAACCGAGAAAATTGTACCTTCTTAGTTTTAGACTTAAAGCCGATCTTCTTGTAAATTGTATGTCAGTTGCGTGAGCACTGTGCCGCATAAGCCGAAAAACATGAATTTTACTGATTTGAGCGAAAGTCAAATTATATTGTTATTGCAGGATTAACAAATTAATATTACCGAAAAAGTTGCACTTTATTAGGTTTAGACTCAAATTATCATCAATTTTACTGATTTGCGCGAAAGTAAAATTATAATGTTATTGCAGAATTTACATATTCATATAACCGAGAAAATTGTACCTTCTTAGTTTTAGACTTAAAGCCGATCTTCTTGTAAATTGTATTTCAGTTGCGCGAGCACTGTACCGCTTAAGCCGAAAAACATGAATTTTACTGATTTGAGCGAAAGTCAGATTATATTGTTATTGCATGATTAACAAATTAATATTACCAAAAAAGTTGCATTTTCTTAGGCTTAGACTCAAAGTCGATTTTCTTGTAAATTGTATGTTAATCACTTGAGCACTGTACCGCATAAGCCGAAAAACATAATTTTACTGATTTGCGTGAAAGTAAAATTATAATGTTATTGCAGAATTTACATATTCATATAACCGAGAAAATTGTACTTTCTTAGTTTTAGACTTAAAGCCGATTTTCTTGTAAATTTTATGTCAGTTGCGTGAGCACTGTACCGCATAAGCCGAAAAACATGAATTTTACTGATTTGCGCGAAAGTAAAATTATAATGTTATTGCAGAATTTACATATTCATATAACCGAGAAAATTGTACCTTCTTAGTTTTAGACTTAAAGCCGATCTTCTTGTAAATTGTATGTCAGTTGCGTGAGCACTGTGCCGCATAAGCCGAAAAACATGAATTTTACTGATTTGAGCGAAAGTCAAATTATATTGTTATTGCAGGATTAACAAATTAATATTACCGAAAAAGTTGCACTTTATTAGGTTTAGACTCAAATTATCATCAATTTTACTGATTTGCGCGAAAGTAAAATTATAATGTTATTGCAGAATTTACATATTCATATAACCGAGAAAATTGCACTTTCTTAGTTTTAGACTTAAAGCCGATTTTCTTGTAAATTGTATGTCAGTTGCGTGAGCACTGTACCGCATAAGCCGAAAAACATGAATTTTACTGATTTGCGCGAAAGTAAAATTATAATGTTATTGCAGAATTTACATATTCATATAACCGAGAAAATTGTACCTTCTTAGTTTTAGACTTAAAGTCGATTTGCTTGTAAATTGTATTTCAGTTGCGCGAGCACTGTACCGCTTAAGCCGAAAAACAGAAATTTTACTGATTTGAGCGAAAGTCAAATTATATTGTTATTGCATGATTAATAAATTAATATTACCGAAAAAGTTGCACTTTCTTAGGTTTAGACTCAAATTCGATTTTCTTGTAAATTGTATGTTAACCACTTGAGCACTGTACCGCATAAGCCGAAAAACATCAATTTTACTGATTTGCGCGAATGTAAAATTATATTGCTATTGCAGAATTGACAAATTAATATAACCGAAAAAATTGCACTTTCTTAGCTTTAGACTTAAAGCCGATTTTCTTGTAAATTGTATGTCAGTTGCGTGAGCACTGTACTGCCTAAGCCGAAAAACATCAATTTTACTGGTTTGAGCGAAAGTCAAATTATATTGTTATTGCAGAATTGACATATTCATATAACCGAAAAAATTGCACTTTCTTAGTTTTAGACTTAAAGTCAATTTTCTTTTAAATTGTATGTCAATTGCATGAGCACTGTACCGCTTAAGCCGAAAAACATCAATTTTACTGGTTTGAGCGAAAGTCAAATTATATTGTTATTGCAGAATTCACATATTCATATAACCGAAAAAATTGCACTTTCTTAAATTTAAACTTAAAGCCGATTTTCTTGTAAATTGTATGTCAGTTGCGTGAGCACTGTACCGCTTAAGCCGAAAAACATGAATTTTACTGATTTGAGCTAAAGTCAGATTATATTGTTATTGCAGAATTAACAAATTAATATTACCGAAAAAGTTGCACTTTCTTAGGTTTAGACTTAAAGTCGATTTTCTTGTAAATTGTATGTCAATTGCGGTAGCACTGTACTGCTTAAGCCGCAAAACATCGATTTTACTGATTTGATCTAAAGTCAAACTTTCATATAATTTCAGGATTAACAAATTAATATAACCGAAAAAATTGCACTTTCTTAGATTTAGACTTAAAGTCGATTTTCTTGTAAATTGTATGTCAATTGCATGAGCACTGTACCGCTTAAGCCGAAAAACATCAATTTTACTGGTTTGAACGAAAGTCAAATTATATTGTTATTGCAGAATTGACATATTCATATAACCGAAAAAATTGCACTTTCTTAGGTTTAGACTTAAAGTCGATTTTTTTGTAAATTGTATGTCAATTGCGGTAGCACTGTACTGCTTAAGCCGCAAAACATCGATTTTACTGATTTGATCTAAAGTCAAACTTTCATATAATATCAGGATTAACAAGTTAATATAACCGAAAAAATTGCACTTTCTTAGATTAGACTTAAAGCCGATTTTCTTGTAAATTGTATGTCAATTGCATGAGCACTGTACCGCTTAAGCCGAAAAACATAAATTTTACTGGTTTGAGCGAAAGTCAAATTATATTGTTATTGCAGAATTGACATATTCATGTAACCGAAAAAATTGCACTTTCTTAGATTTAGACTTAAAGTGGATTTTCTTGTAAATTGTATGTCAATTGCATGAGCACTGTACTGCTTAAGCCGAAAAACATCAACTTTACTGATTTGCGCGAAAATAACACTATAATGTTATGGCAGGATTAACAAATTAATATAAAAAAAAGAAAAGAAAAAATTGAACTTTCTTAGATTTTTACTTAAAGCCGATTTTCTTGTAAATTGTATGTTAATTACTTGAGCGCTGTACCGCTTAGGCCGAAAAACATCAATTTTACTGATTTGCGCTAAAAACAAACTTTTATTTTATTTCAGGATTAACAATTGTATGTTAATTACTTGATCGCTGTACCTCCTAAGCCGAAAAACATGATTTTTACTGATTTGAGCGAAAGTCAAATTATATTGTTATTGCAGGATTAACAAATTAATATTAACGAAAAAGTTTCACTTTCTTAGGTTTAGACTTAAAGTCGATTTTCTTGTAAATTGTATGTCAAATTCGGTAGCACTGTACTGCTTAAGCCGCAAACCATCGATTTTACTGATTTGCTCTAAAGTCAAACTTTCATATAATTTCAGGATTAACAAATTAATATAACCGAAAAAATTGCACTTTCTTAGATTTAGACTTAAAGTCGATTTTCTTGTAAATTGTATGTCAATTGCATGAGCACTGTACTGCTTAAGCCGAAAAACATCAACTTTACTGATTTGCGCGAAAATAACACTATAATGTTATGGCAGGATTAACAAATTAATATAAAAAAAAGAAAAGAAAAAATTGAACTTTCTTAGATTTTTACTTAAAGCCGATTTTCTTGTAAATTGTATGTTAACCACTTGAGCACTGTACCGCATAAGCCGAAAAACATCAATTTTACTGGTTTGAACGAAAGTCAAATTATATTGTTATTGCAGAATTGACATATTCATATAACCGAAAAAATTGCACTTTCTTAGGTTTAGACTTAAAGTCGATTTTTTTGTAAATTGTATGTCAATTGCGGTAGCACTGTACTGCTTAAGCCGCAAAACATCGATTTTACTGATTTGATCTAAAGTCAAACTTTCATATAATTTCAGGATTAACAAATTAATATAACCAGAAAAATTGCACTTTCTTAGATTTAGACTTAAAGCCGATTTTCTTGTATATTGTACATCAGTTGCGTGAGCACTGTACTGCCTAAGCCGAAAAACATCAATTTTACTGGTTTGAGCGAAAGTCAAATTATATTGTTATTGCAGAATTGACATATTCATATAACCGAAAAAATTGCACTTTCTTAGTTTTAGACTTAAAGTCGATTTTCTTGTAAATTGTATGTGAATTGCGTGAGCACTGTACTGCTTAAGCCGAAAAACATGAATTTTACTGATTTGAGTGAAAGTCAAATTATATTGTTATTGCAGGATTAACAAATTAATATTACCGAAAAGGTTGCACTTTCTTAGTTTTAGACTTAAAGTCGATTTTCTTGTAAATTTTATGTCAATTGCGGTAGCACTGTACTGCTTAAGCCGCAAAACATCGATTTTACTGATTTGATCTAAAGTCAAACTTTCATATAATTTCAGGATTAACAAATTAATATAACCAGAAAAATTGCACTTTCTTAGATTTAGACTTAAAGCCGATTTTCTTGTATATTGTATATCAGTTGCGTGAGCACTGTACTGCCTAAGCCGAAAAACATCAATTTTACTGGTTTGAGCGAAAGTCAAATTATATTGTTATTGCAGAATTGACATATTCATATAACCGAAAAATTGCACTTTCTTAGATTTAGACTTAAAGCCGATTTTCTTGTATATTGTATATCAGTTGCGTGAGCACTGTACTGCTTAAGCCGAAAATATCAATTTTACTGGTTTGAGCGAAAGTCAAATTATATTGTTATTGCAGAATTGACATATTCATATAACCGAAAAAATTGCACTTTCTTAGTTTTAGACTTAAAGACAATTTTCTTTTAAATTGTATGTCAATTGCATGAGCACTGTACTGCTTAAGCCGCAAAACATAGATTTTACTGGTTTGAGCGAAAGTCAAATTATATTGTTATTGCAGAATTCACATATTCATATAACCGAAAAAATTGCACTTTCTTAAATTTAAACTTAAAGCCGATTTTCTTGTAACTTGTATGTCAGTTGCGTGAGCACTGTACCGCTTAAGCCGAAAAACATGAATTTTACTGATTTGAGCTAAAGTCAAATTATATTGTTATTGCAGGATTAACAAATTAATATTACCGAAAAAGTTGCACTTTCTTAGGTTTAGACTTAAAGTCGATTTTCTTGTAAATTGTATGTCAATTGCGGTAGCACTGTACTGCTTAAGCCGCAAAACATAGATTTTACTGATTTGATCTTAAGTCAAACTTTCATATAATTTCAGGATTAACAAATTAATATAACCGAAAAAATTGCACTTTCTTAGATTTAGACTTAAAGCCGATTTTCTTGTTAATTGTATGTCAGTTGCGTGAGCACTGTACCGCTTAAGCCGAAAAACATGATTTTTACTGATTTGAGCGAAAGTCAAATTATATTGTTATTGCAGAATTGACATATTCATATAACCGAAAAAATTGCACTTTCTTAGGTTTAGACTTAAAGTCGATTTTTTTGTAAATTGTATGTCAATTGCGGTAGCACTGTACTGCTTAAGCCGCAAAACATCGATTTTACTGATTTGATCTAAAGTCAAACTTTCATATAATTTCAGGATTAACAAATTAATATAACCGAAAAAATTGCACCTTCTTAGATTAGACTTAAAGCCGATTTTCTTGTTAATTGTATGTCAGTTGCGTGAGCACTGTACCGCTTAAGCCGAAAAACATGATTTTTACTGATTTGAGCGAAAGTCAAATTATATTGTTATTGCAGGATTAACAAATTAATATTAACGAAAAAGTTTCACTTTCTTAGGTTTAGACTTAAAGTCGATTTTCTTGTAAATTGTATGTCAAATTCGGTAGCACTGTACTGCTTAAGCCGCAAACCATCGATTTTACTGATTTGCTCTAAAGTCAAACTTTCATATAATTTCAGGATTAACAAATTAATATAACCGAAAAAATTGCACTTTCTTAGATTTAGACTTAAAGTCGATTTTCTTGTAAATTGTATGTCAATTGCATGAGCACTGTACCGCTTTAGCCGAAAAACATAAATTTTACTGGTTTGAGCGAAAGTCAAATTATATTGTTATTGCAGAATTGACATATTCATATAACCAAAAAAATTGCACTTTCTTAGGTTTAGACTTAAAGTCGATTTTTTTGTAAATTGTATGTCAATTGCGGTAGCACTGTACTGCTTAAGCCGCAAAACATCGATTTTACTGATTTGATCTAAAGTCAAACTTTCATATAATTTCAGGATTAACAAATTAATATAACCGAAAAAATTGCACTTTCTTAGATTAGACTTAAAGCCGATTTTCTTGTAAATTGTATGTCAGTTGCGTGAGCACTGTACCGCTTAAGCCGAAAAACATGATTTTTACTGATTTGAGCGAAAGTCAAATTATATTGTTATTGCAGGATTAAAAAATTAATATTAACGAAAAAGTTGCACTTTCTTAGGTTTAGACTTAAAGTCGATTTTCTTGTAAATTGTATGGCAAATTCGGTAGCACTGTACTGCTTAAGCCGCAAACCATCGATTTTACTGATTTGCTCTAAAGTCAAACTTTCATATAATTTCAGGATTAACAAATTAATATAACCGAAAAAATTGCACTTTCTTAGATTTAGACTTAAAGTCGATTTTCTTGTAAATTGTATGTTAATTACTTGATCGCTGTACCGGCTAAGCCGAAATGTTATTCCAGGATTAACAAATTAAAATAACCGAAAAAATTGCAATTTCTTAGGTTTAAAATTTAAGTCCATTTTCTTGTAAATTGTATGTCAACTGCGGTAGCACTGTACTGCTTAAGCCGCAAAACATCGATTTTACTGATTTGATCTAAAGTCAAACTTTCATATAATTTCAGGATTAACAAATTAATATAACCAGAAAAATTGCACTTTCTTAGATTTAGACTTAAAGCCGATTTTCTTGTATATTGTATATCAGTTGCGTGAGCACTGTACTGCCTAAGCCGAAAAACATCAATTTTACTGGTTTGAGCGAAAGTCAAATTATATTGTTATTGCAGAATGGACATATTCATATAACCGAAAAAATTGCACTTTCTTAGTTTTAGACTTAAAGACAATTTTCTTTTAAATTGTATGTCAATTGCATGAGCACTGTACCGCTTAAGCCGAAAAACATCAATTTTACTGGTTTGAGCGAAAGTCAAATTATATTGTTATTGCAGAATTCACATATTCATATAACCGAAAAAATTGCACTTTCTTAAATTTAAACTTAAAGCCGATTTTCTTGTAACTTGTATGTCAGTTGCGTGAGCACTGTACCGCTTAAGCCGAAAAACATGAATTTTACTGATTTGAGCTAAAGTCAAATTATATTGTTATTGCAGGATTAACAAATTAATATTACCGAAAAAGTTGCACTTTCTTAGGTTTAGACTTAAAGTCGATTTTCTTGTAAATTGTATGTCAATTGCGGTAGCACTGTACTGCTTAAGCCGCAAAACATAGATTTTACTGATTTGATCTTAAGTCAAACTTTCATATAATTTCAGGATTAACAAATTAATATAACCGAAAAAATTGCACTTTCTTAGATTTAGACTTAAAGCCGATTTTCTTGTTAATTGTATGTCAGTTGCGTGAGCACTGTACCGCTTAAGCCGAAAAACATGATTTTTACTGATTTGAGCGAAAGTCAAATTATATTGTTATTGCAGAATTGACATATTCATATAACCGAAAAAATTGCACTTTCTTAGGTTTAGACTTAAAGTCGATTTTTTTGTAAATTGTATGTCAATTGCGGTAGCACTGTACTGCTTAAGCCGCAAAACATCGATTTTACTGATTTGATCTAAAGTCAAACTTTCATATAATTTCAGGATTAACAAATTAATATAACCGAAAAAATTGCACCTTCTTAGATTAGACTTAAAGCCGATTTTCTTGTTAATTGTATGTCAGTTGCGTGAGCACTGTACCGCTTAAGCCGAAAAACATGATTTTTACTGATTTGAGCGAAAGTCAAATTATATTGTTATTGCAGGATTAACAAATTAATATTAACGAAAAAGTTTCACTTTCTTAGGTTTAGACTTAAAGTCGATTTTCTTGTAAATTGTATGTCAAATTCGGTAGCACTGTACTGCTTAAGCCGCAAACCATCGATTTTACTGATTTGCTCTAAAGTCAAACTTTCATATAATTTCAGGATTAACAAATTAATATAACCGAAAAAATTGCACTTTCTTAGATTTAGACTTAAAGTCGATTTTCTTGTAAATTGTATGTCAATTGCATGAGCACTGTACCGCTTAAGCCGAAAAACATAAATTTTACTGGTTTGAGCGAAAGTCAAATTATATTGTTATTGCAGAATTGACATATTCATATAACCAAAAAAATTGCACTTTCTTAGGTTTAGACTTAAAGTCGATTTTTTTGTAAATTGTATGTCAATTGCGGTAGCACTGTACTGCTTAAGCCGCAAAACATCGATTTTACTGATTTGATCTAAAGTCAAACTTTCATATAATTTCAGGATTAACAAATTAATATAACCGAAAAAATTGCACTTTCGCAGATTAGACTTAAAGCCGATTTTCTTGTAAATTGTATGTCAGTTGCGTGAGCACTGTACCGCTTAAGCCGAAAAACATGATTTTTACTGATTTGAGCGAAAGTCAAATTATATTGTTATTGCAGGATTAACAAATTAATATTAACGAAAAAGTTGCACTTTCTTAGGTTTAGACTTAAAGTCGATTTTCTTGTAAATTGTATGGCAAATTCGGTAGCACTGTACTGCTTAAGCCGCAAACCATCGATTTTACTGATTTGCTCTAAAGTCAAACTTTCATATAATTTCAGGATTAACAAATTAATATAACCGAAAAAATTGCACTTTCTTAGATTTAGACTTAAAGTCGATTTTCTTGTAAATTGTATGTTAATTACTTGATCGCTGTACCGCCTAAGCCGAAATGTTATTCCAGGATTAACAAATTAAAATAACCGAAAAAATTGCAATTTCTTAGGTTTAAAATTTAAGTCCATTTTCTTGTAAATTGTATGTCAACTGCGGTAGCTCTGTACTGCTTAAGCCGCAAAACATCGATTTTACTGATTTGATCTAAAGTCAAACTTTCATATAATTTCAGGATTAACAAATTAATATAACCAGAAAAATTGCACTTTCTTAGATTTAGACTTAAAGCTGATTTTCTTGTATATTGTATATCAGTTGCGTGAGCACTGTACTGCCTAAGCCGAAAAACATCAATTTTACTGGTTTGAGCGAAAGTCAAATTATATTGTTATTGCAGAATTGACATATTCATATAACCGAAAAAATTGCACTTTCTTAGATTTAAACTTAAAGCCGATTTTCTTGTAAATTGTATGTCAGTTGCGTGAGCACTGTACCGCTTAAGCCGAAAAACATGAATTTTACTGATTTGAGCTAAAGTCAAATTATATTGTTATTGCAGAATTGACATATTCATATAACCGAAAAAATTGCACTTTCTTAGTTTTAGACTTAAAGTCAATTTTCTTTTAAATTGTATGTCAAATTCGGTAGCACTGTACTGCTTAAGCCGCAAACCATCGATTTTACCGATTTGCTCTAAAGTCAAACTTTCATATAATTTCAGGATTAACAAACTAATATTACCGAAAAATTTGCACTTTCTTAGATTTAGAATTAAAGCCAATTTTCTTGTAAATTGTATGTCAGTTGCGTGGGCACTGTACTGCTTAAGCCGAAAAAGATCAATTTTACTGGTTTGAGCGAAAGTCAAATTATATTGTTATTGCAGAATTGACATATTCATATAACCGAAAAAATTGCACTTTCTTAGTTTTAGACTTAAAGTCGATTTTCTTGTAAATTGTATGTGAATTGCGTGAGCACTGTACTGCTTAAGCCGAAAAACATGAATTTTACTGATTTGAGCGAAAGTCAAATTATATTGTTATTGCAGGATTAACAAATTAATATTACCGAAAAGGTTGCACTTTCTTAGTTTTAGACTTAAAGTCGATTTTCTTGTAAATTTTATGTCAATTGCGGTAGCACTGTACTGCTTAAGCCGCAAAACATCGATTTTACTGATTTGATCTAAAGTCAAACTTTCATATAATTTCAGGATTAACAAATTAATATAACCAGAAAAATTGCACTTTCTTAGATTTAGACTTAAAGCCGATTTTCTTGTATATTGTATATCAGTTGCGTGAGCACTGTACTGCCTAAGCCGAAAAACATCAATTTTACTGGTTTGAGCGAGAGTCAAATTATATTGTTATTGCAGAATTGACATATTCATATAACCGAAAAAATTGCACTTTCTTAGATTTAGACTTAAAGCCGATTTTCTTGTATATTGTATATCAGTTGCGTGAGCACTGTACTGCTTAAGCCGAAAATATCAATTTTACTGGTTTGAGCGAAAGTCAAATTATATTGTTATTGCAGAATAGACATATTCATATAACCGAAAAAATTGCACTTTCTTAGTTTTAGACTTAAAGACAATTTTCTTTTAAATTGTATGTCAATTGCATGAGCACTGTACCGCTTAAGCCGAAAAACATCAATTTTACTGGTTTGAGCGAAAGTCAAATTATATTGTTATTGCAGAATTCACATATTCATATAACCGAAAAAATTGCACTATGTTACTTTCTTAGATTTAGACTTAAAGCCGATTTTCTTGTAAATTGTATGTCAGTTGCGTGAGCACTGTACCGCTTAAGCCGAAAAACATGAATTTTACTGATTTTAGCGAAAGTCAAATTATATTGTTGTTGCAGAATTGATATATTCTTATAACCGAAAAAAATTGCACTTTCTTAGGTTTAGACTTAAAGAAGATTTTCTTGTAAATTGTATGTCAATTGCGTGAGCACTGTACCGCTTAAGCCGAAAAACATGAATTTTACTGATTTGAGCGAAAGTAAAACTATAATGTTATGGCAGGATTAACAAATTAATATAAAGAGCAGAAAAGAAAAAATTTAACTTTCTTAGATTTTTACTTAAAGCCGATTTTCCTTGTAAATTGTATGTCAACTGCGGAAGCTCTGTACCGCTTAAGCCACAAACCATCGATTTTACTGATTTGCTCTAAAGTCAAACTTTCATATAATTTCAGGATTAACAAATTAATATAACCGAAAAAATTGCACTTTCTTAGATTTAGACTTAAAGTCGATTTTCTTGTAAATTGTATGTTAATTACTTGATCGCTGTACCGCCTAAGCCGAAATGTTATTCCAGGATTAACAAATTAATATAACCGAAAAAATTGCACTTTCTTAGATTTAGACTTAAAGCCGATTTTCTTGTAAATTGTATGTCAGTTGCGTGAGCACTGTACTGCTTAAGCCGAAAAACATCAATTTTACTGGTTTGAGCGAAAGTCAAATTTTATTGTTATTGCAGGATTAACAAATTAATATTACCGAAAAGTTGCACTTTCTTAGGTTTAGACTCAAAATCGATTTTCTTGTAAATTGTATGTCAATTGCGGTGGCACTGTACTGCCTAAGCCGAAAAACATCAATTTTACTGGTTTGAGCGAAAGTCAAATTATATTGTTGTTGCAGAATTGACATATTCATATAACCGAAAAAATTGCACTTTCTTAGGTTTAGACTTAAAGTCGATTTTTTTGTAAATTGTATGTCAATTGCGGTAGCACTGTACTGCTTAAGCCGCAAAACATCGATTTTACTGATTTGATCTAAAGTCAAATTATATTGTTATTGCAGAATTGACATATTCATATAACCGAAAAAATAGCACTTTCTTAAATTTAAACTTAAAGCCGATTTTCTTGTAAATTGTATGTCAGTTGCGGTAGCACTGTACTGCTTAAGCCGCAAAACATCGATTCTACTGATTTGATCTAAAGTCAAACTTTCATATAATTTCAGGATTAACAAATTAATATAACCGAAAAAATTGCACTTTCTTAGATTTAGACTTAAAGTCGATTTTCTTGTAAATTGTATGTTAATTGCATGAGCACTGTACCGCTTAAGCCGAAAGACATCAATTTTACTGGTTTGAGCGAAAGTCAAATTATATTGTTATTGCAGAATTGACATATTCATATAACCGAAAAAATAGCACTTTCTTAAATTTAAACTTAAAGCCGATTTTCTTGTAAATTGTATGTCAGTTGCGGTAGCACTGTACTGCTTAAGCCGCAAAACATCGATTCTACTGATTTGATCTAAAGTCAAACTTTCATATAATTTCAGGATTAACAAATTAATATAACCGAAAAAATTGCACTTTCTTAGATTTAAACTTAAAGTCGATTTTCTTGTAAATTGTATGTCAATTGCAGGAGCACTGTACCGCTTAAGCCGAAAAACATCAATTTTACTGGTTTGAGCGAAAGTCAAATTATATTGTTATTGCAGAATTGACATATTCATATAACCGAAAAAATTGCACTTTCTTAGGTTTAGACTTAAAGTCGATTTTTTTGTAAATTGTATGTCAATTGCGGTAGCACTGTACTGCTTAAGCCGCAAAACATCGATTTTACTGATTTGATCTAAAGTCAAACTTTCATATAATTTCAGGATTAACAAATTAATATAACCGAAAAAATTGCACTTTCTTAGATTAGACTTAAAGCCGATTTTCTTGTAAATTGTATGTCAGTTGCGTGAGCATTGTACCGCTTAAGCCGAAAAACATGATTTTTACTGATTTGAGCGAAAGTCAAATTATATTGTTATTGCAGGATTAACAAATTAATATTACCGAAAAAATTGTACTTTCTTAGTTTTAGACTCAAAATCGATTTTCTTGTAAATTGTATGTCAATTGCGGTGGCACTGTACTGCCTAAGCCGAAAAACATCAATTTTACTGGTTCGAGCGAAAGTCAAATTATATTGTTATTGCAGAATTCACATATTCATATAACCGAAAAAATTGCACTTTCTTAGATTAGACTTAAAGCCGATTTTCTTGTAAATTGTATGTCAACTGCGGTAGCACTGTACTGCTTAAGCCGAAGAACATCAATTTTACTGGTTTGAGCGAAAGTCAAATTTTATTGTTATTGCAGGATTTACAAATTAATATTACCGAAAAAGTTGCACTTTCTTAGGTTTAGACTCAAAATCGATTTTCTTGTAAATTGTATGTCAATTGCGGTGGCACTGTACTGCCTAAGCCGAAAAACATCAATTTTACTGGTTCGAGCGAAAGTCAAATTATATTGTTATTGCAGAATTCACATATTCATATAACCGAAAAAATTGCACTTTCTTAAATTTAAACTTAAAGCCGATTTTCTTGTAACTTGTATGTCAGTTGCGTGAGCACTGTACCGCTTAAGCCGAAAAACATCAATTTTACTGGTTTGAGCGAAAGTCAAATTATATTGTTATTGCAGAATTGACATATTCATATAACCGAAAAAATAGCACTTTCTTAAATTTAAACTTAAAGCCGATTTTCTTGTAAATTGTATGTCAGTTGCGGTAGCACTGTACTGCTTAAGCCGCAAAACATCGATTCTACTGATTTGATCTAAAGTCAAACTTTCATATAATTTCAGGATTAACAAATTAATATAACCGAAAAAATTGCACTTTCTTAGATTTAGACTTAAAGTCGATTTTCTTGTAAATTGTATGTTAATTGCATGAGCACTGTACCGCTTAAGCCGAAAAACATCAATTTTACTGGTTTGAGCGAAAGTCAAATTATATTGTTATTGCAGAATTGACATATTCATATAACCGAAAAAATAGCACTTTCTTAAATTTAAACTTAAAGCCGATTTTCTTGTAAATTGTATGTCAGTTGCGGTAGCACTGTACTGCTTAAGCCGCAAAACATCGATTCTACTGATTTGATCTAAAGTCAAACTTTCATATAATTTCAGGATTAACAAATTAATATAAACGAAAAAATTGCACTTTCTTAGATTTAGACTTAAAGTCGATTTTCTTGTAAATTGTATGTCAATTGCAGGAGCACTGTACCGCTTAAGCCGAAAAACATCAATTTTACTGGTTTGAGCGAAAGTCAAATTATATTGTTATTGCAGAATTGACATATTCATATAACCGAAAAAATTGCACTTTCTTAGGTTTAGACTTAAAGTCGATTTTTTTGTAAATTGTATGTCAATTGCGGTAGCACTGTACTGCTTAAGCCGCAAAACATCGATTTTACTGATTTGATCTAAAGTCAAACTTTCATATAATTTCAGGATTAACAAATTAATATAACCGAAAAAATTGCACTTTCTTAGATTAGACTTAAAGCCCATTTTCTTGTAAATTGTATGTCAGTTGCGTGAGCATTGTACCGCTTAAGCCGAAAAACATGATTTTTACTGATTTGAGCGAAAGTCAAATTATATTGTTATTGCAGGATTGACATATTCATATAACCGAAAAAATTGCACTTTCTTAGGTTTAGACTTAAAGTCGATTTTCTTGTAAATTGTATGTCAGTTGCGGTAGCACTGTACTGCTTAAGCCGCAAAACATCGATTCTACTGATTTGATCTAAAGTCAAACTTTCATATAATTTCAGGATTAACAAATTAATATAAACGAAAAAATTGCACTTTCTTAGATTTAGACTTAAAGTCGATTTTCTTGTAAATTGTATGTCAATTGCAGGAGCACTGTACCGCTTAAGCCGAAAAACATCAATTTTACTGGTTTGAGCGAAAGTCAAATTATATTGTTATTGCAGAATTGACATATTCATATAACCGAAAAAATTGCACTTTCTTAGGTTTAGACTTAAAGTCGATTTTCTTGTAAATTGTATGTCAGTTGCGGTAGCACTGTACTGCTTAAGCCGCAAAACATCGATTCTACTGATTTGATCTAAAGTCAAACTTTCATATAATTTCAGGATTAACAAATTAATATAAACGAAAAAATTGCACTTTCTTAGATTTAGACTTAAAGTCGATTTTCTTGTAAATTGTATGTCAATTGCGGTAGCACTGTACTGCTTAAGCCGCAAAACATCGATTTTACTGATTTGATCTAAAGTCAAACTTTCATATAATTTCAGGATTAACAAATTAATATAACCGAAAAAATTGCACTTTCTTAGATTAGACTTAAAGCCCATTTTCTTGTAAATTGTATGTCAATTGCATGAGCACTGTACTGCTTAAGCCGAAAAACATCAATTTTACTGGTTTGAGCGAAAGTCAAATTATATTGTTATTGCAGAATTGACATATTCATATAACCGAAAAAATTGCACTTTCTTAGGTTTAGACTTAAAGTCGATTTTCTTGTAAATTGTATGTCAGTTGCGGTAGCACTGTACTGCTTAAGCCGCAAAACATCGATTCTACTGATTTGATCTAAAGTCAAACTTTCATATAATTTCAGGATTAACAAATTAATATAAACGAAAAAATTGCACTTTCTTAGATTTAGACTTAAAGTCGATTTTCTTGTAAATTGTATGTCAATTGCAGGAGCACTGTACCGCTTAAGCCGAAAAACATCAATTTTACTGGTTTGAGCGAAAGTCAAATTATATTGTTATTGCAGAATTGACATATTCATATAACCGAAAAAATTGCACTCTCTTAGGTTTAGACTTAAAGTCGATTTTTTTGTAAATTGTATGTCAATTGCGGTAGCACTGTACTGCTTAAGCCGCAAAACATCGATTTTACTGATTTGATCTAAAGTCAAACTTTCATATAATTTCAGGATTAACAAATTAACATAACCGAAAAAATTGTACTTTCTTAGATTTAAACTTAAAGCCGATTTTCTTGTAAATTGTATGTCAGTTGCGTGAGCACTGTACTGCTTAAGCCGAAAAACATCAATTTTACTGGTTTGAGCGAAAGTCAAATTTTATTGTTATTGCAGGGTTAACAAATTAATATTACCGAAAAAGTTGCACTTTCTTAGGTTTAGACTCAAAATCGATTTTCTTGTAAATTGTATGTCAATTGCGGTAGCACTGTACTGCTTAAGCCGCAAACCATCGATTTTACTGATTTGCTCTAAAGTCAAACTTTCATATAATTTCAGGATTAACAAATTAATATAACCGAAAAAATTGCACTTTCTTAGATTTAGACTTAAAGCCGATTTTCTTGTAAATTGTATGTCAGTTGCGTGAGCACTGTACTGCTTAAGCCGAAAAACATCAATTTTACTGGTTTGAGCGAAAGTCAAATTTTATTGTTATTGCAGGATTAACAAATTAATATTACCGAAAAAGTTGCACTTTCTTAGGTTTAGACTCAAAATCGATTTTCTTGTAAATTGTATGTCAACTGCGGTGGCACTGTACTGCCTAAGCCGAAAAACATCAATTTTACTGGTTTGAGCGACAGTCAAATTATATTGTTATTGCAGAATTGACATATTCATATAACCGAAAAAATTGCACTTTCTTAGGTTTAGACTTAAAGTCGATTTTTTTGTAAATTGTATGTCAATTGCGGTAGCACTGTACTGCTTAAGCCGCAAAACATCGATTTTACTGATTTGATCTAAAGTCAAACTTTCATATAATTTCAGGATTAACAAATTAATATAACCGAAAAAATTGCACTTTCTTAGATTTAGACTTAAAGCCGATTTTCTTGTAAATTGTATGTCAGTTGCGTGAGCACTGTACTGCTTAAGCCGAAAAACATCAATTTTACTGGTTTGAGCGAAAGTCAAATTATATTGTTATTGCAGAATTGACATATTCATATAACCGAAAAAGTTGCACTTTCTTAGGTTTAGACTCAAAATCGATTTTCTTGTAAATTGTATGTCAATTGCGGTGGCACTGTACTGCCTAAGCCGAAAAACATCAATTTTACTGGTTTGAGCGAAAGTCAAATTATATTGTTATTGCAGAATTGACATATTCATATAACCGAAAAAATTGCACTCTCTTAGGTTTAGACTTAAAGTCGATTTTTTTTTAAATTGTATGTCAATTGCGGTAGCACTGTACTGCTTAAGCCGCAAAACATCGATTTTACTGATTTGATCTAAAGTCAAACTTTCATATAATTTCAGGATTAACAAATTAATATAACCGAAAAAATTGCACTTTCTTAGATTTAGACTTAAAGCCGACTTTCTTGTAAATTGTATGTCAGTTGCGTGAGCACTGTACCGCTTAAGCCGAAAAACATGATTTTTACTGATTTGAGCGAAAGTCAAATTAGATTGTTATTGCAGGATTAACAAATTAATATTAACGAAAAAGTTGCACTTTCTTAGGTTTAGACTTAAAGTCGATTTTCTTGTAAATTGTATGTCAAATTCGGTAGCACTGTACTGCTTAAGCCGCAAACCATCGATTTTACTGATTTGCTCTAAAGTCAAACTTTCATATAATTTCAGGATTAACAAATTAATATAACCGAAAAAATTGCACTTTCTTAGATTTAGACTTAAAGCCGATTTTCTTGTAAATTGTATGTCAGTTGCGTGAGCACTGTACTGCTTAAGCCGAAAAACATCAATTTTACTGGTTTGAGCGAAAGTCAAATTTTATTGTTATTGCAGGATTAACAAATTAATATTACCGAAAAAGTTGCACTTTCTTAGGTTTAGACTCAAAATCGATTTTCTTGTAAATTGTATGTCAATTGCGGTGGCACTGTACTGCCTAAGCCGAAAAACATCAATTTTACTGGTTTGAGCGAAAGTCAAATTATATTGTTATTGCAGAATTGACATATTCATATAACCGAAAAAATTGCACTTTCTTAGGTTTAGACTTAAAGTCGATTTTTTTGTAAATTGTATGTCAATTGCGGTAGCACTGTACTGCTTAAGCCGCAAAACATCGATTTTACTGATTTGATCTAAAGTCAAACTATCATATAATTTCAGGATTAACAAATTAACATAACCGAAAAAATTGAACTTTCTTAGATTAGACTTAAAGCCGATTTTCTTGTAAATTGTATGTCAGTTGCGTGAGCACTGTACCGCTTAAGCCGAAAAACATGATTTTTACTGATTTGAGCGAAAGTCAAATTATATTGTTATTGCAGGATTAACAAATTATTATTAACGAAAAAGTTGCACTTTCTTAGGTTTAGACTTAAAGTCGATTTTCTTGTAAATTGTATGTCAAATTCGGTAGCACTGTACTGCTTAAGCCGCAAACCATCGATTTTACTGATTTGCTCTAAAGTCAAACTTTCATATAATTTCAGGATTAACAAATTAATATAACCGAAAAAATTGCACTTTCTTAGATTTAGACTTAAAGTCGATTTTCTTGTAAATTGTATGTCAATTGCATGAGCACTGTACCGCTTAAGCCGAAAAACATCAATTTTACTGGTTTGAGCGAAAGTCAAATTATATTGTTATTGCAGAATTGACATATTCATATAACCGAAAAAATAGCACTTTCTTAAATTTAAACTTAAAGCCGATTTTCTTGTAAATTGTATGTCAGTTGCAGTAGCACTGTACTGCTTAAGCCGCAAAACATCGATTTTACTGATTTGATCTAAAGTCAAACTTTCATATTATTGCAGGATTAACAAATTAATATTAACGAAAAAGTTGCACTTTCTTAGGTTTAGACTTAAAGTCGATTTTCTTGTAAATTGTATGTCAAATTCGGTAGCACTGTACTGCTTAAGCCGCAAACCATCGATTTTACTGATTTGCTCTAAAGTCAAACTTTCATATAATTTCAGGATTAACAAATTAATATAACCGAAAAAATTGCACTTTCTTAGATTTAGACTTAAAGTCGATTTTCTTGTAAATTGTATGTTAATTACTTGATCGCTGTACCGCCTAAGCCGAAATGTTATTCCAGGATTAACAAATTAAAATAACCGAAAAAATTGCAATTGCTTAGGTTTAAAATTTAAGTCCATTTTCTTGTAAATTGTATGTCAACTGCGGTAGCACTGTACTGCTAAAGCCGCAAAACATCGATTTTACTGATTTGATCTAAAGTCAAACTTTCATATAATTTCAGGATTAACAAATTAATATAACCAGAAAAATTGCACTTTCTTAGATTTAGTCTTAAAGCCGATTTTCTTGTATATTGTATATCAGTTGCGTGAGCACTGTACTGCCTAAGCCGAAAAACATCAATTTTACTGGTTTGAGCGAAAGTCAAATTATATTGTTATTGCAGAATTGACATATTCATATAACCGAAAAAATTGCACTTTCTTAGTTTTAGATTTTAAGTCAATTTTCTTTTAAATTGTATGTCAATTGCGTGAGCACTGTACCGCTTAAGCCGAAAAACATCAATTTTACTGGTTTGAGCGAAAGTCAAATTATATTGTTATTGCAGAATTCACATATTCATATAACCGAAAAAATTGCACTTTCTTAGTTTTAGACTTAAAGCCGATTTTCTTGTATATTGTATATCAGTTGCGTGAGCACAGTACTGCTTAAGCCGAAAAACATCAATTTTACTGGTTTGAGCGAAAGTCAAATTATATTGTTATTGCAGAATTGACATATTCATATAACCGAAAAAATTGCACTTTCTTAGTTTTAGATTTTAAGTCAATTTTCTTTTAAATTGTATGTCAATTGCGTGAGCACTGTACCGCTTAAGCCGAAAAACATCAATTTTACTGGTTTGAGCGAAAGTCAAATTATATTGTTATTGCAGAATTCACATATTCATATAACCGAAAAAATTGCACTTTCTTAGTTTTAGACTTAAAGTCAATTTTCTTTTAAATTGTATGTCAATTGCGTGAGCACTGTACCGCTTAAGCCGAAAAACATCAATTTTACTGGTTTGAGCGAAAGTCAAATTATATTGTTATTGCAGAATTCACATATTCATATAACCGAAAAAATTGCACTTTCTTAAATTTAAACTTAAAGCCGATTTTCTTGTAAATTGTATGTCAATTGCGGTAGCACTGTACTGCTTAAGCCGCAAAACATCGATTTTACTGATTTGATCTAAAGTCAAACTTTCATATAATTTCAGGATTAACAAATTAACATAACCGAAAAAATTGCACTTTCTTAGATTAGACTTAAAGCCGATTTTCTTGTAAATTGTATGTCAGTTGCGTGAGCACTGTACCGCTTAAGCCGAAAACCATGATTTTTACTGATTTGAGCGAAAGTCAAATTATATTGTTATTGCAGAATTGACATATTCATATAACCGAAAAAATTGCACTTTCTTAGGTTTAGACTTAAAGTCGATTTTTTTGTAAATTGTATGTCAATTGCGGTAGCACTGTACTGCTTAAGCCGCAAAACATCGATTTTACTGATTTGATCTAAAGTCAAACTTTCATATAATTTCAGGATTAACAAATTAACATAACCGAAAAAATTGCACTTTCTTAGATTAGACTTAAAGCCGATTTTCTTGTAAATTGTATGTCAGTTGCGTGAGCACTGTACCGCTTAAGCCGAAAAACATCATTTTTACTGGTTTGAGCGAAAGTCAAATTATATTGTTATTGCAGAATTGACATATTCATATAACCGAAAAAATAGCACTTTCTTAAATTTAAACTTAAAGCCGATTTTCTTGTAAATTGTATGTCAGTTGCGGTAGCACTGTACTGCTTAAGCCGCAAAACATCGATTTTACTGATTTGATCTAAAGTCAAACTTTCATATAATTTCAGGATTAACAAATTAACATAACCGAAAAAATTGCACTTTCTTAGATTAGACTTAAAGCCGATTTTCTTGTAAATTGTATGTCAGTTGCGTGAGCACTGTACCGCTTAAGCCGAAAAACATGACTTTTACTGATTTGAGCGAAAGTCAAATTATATTGTTATTGCAGGATTAACAAATTAATATTAACGAAAAAGTTGCACTTTCTTAGGTTTAGACTTAAAGTCGATTTTCTTGTAAATTGTATGTCAGTTGCGTGAGCACTGTACCGCTTAAGCCGAAAAACATGATTTTTACTGATTTGACCGAAAGTCAAATTATATTGTTATTGCAGAATTGACATATTCATATAACCGAAAAAATTGCACTTTCTTAGGTTTAGACTTAAAGTCGATTTTTTTGTAAATTGTATGTCAATTGCGGTAGCACTGTACTGCTTAAGCCGCAAAACATCGATTTTACTGATTTGATCTAAAGTCAAACTTTCATATAATTTCAGGATTAACAAATTAACATAACCGAAAAAATTGCACTTTCTTAGATTAGACTTAAAGCCGATTTTCTTGTAAATTGTATGTCAGTTGCGTGAGCACTGTACCGCTTAAGCCGAAAACCATGATTTTTACTGATTTGAGCGAAAGTCAAATTATATTGTTATTGCAGAATTGACATATTCATATAACCGAAAAAATTGCACTTTCTTAGGTTTAGACTTAAAGTCGATTTTTTTGTAAATTGTATGTCAATTGCGGTAGCACTGTACTGCTTAAGCCGCAAAACATCGATTTTACTGATTTGATCTAAAGTCAAACTTTCATATAATTTCAGGATTAACAAATTAACATAACCGAAAAAATTGCACTTTCTTAGATTAGACTTAAAGCCGATTTTCTTGTAAATTGTATGTCAGTTGCGTGAGCACTGTACCGCTTAAGCCGAAAACCATGATTTTTACTGATTTGAGCGAAAGTCAAATTATATTGTTATTGCAGGATTAACAAATTAATATTAACGAAAAAGTTGCACTTTCTTAGGTTTAGACTTAAAGTCGATTTTCTTGTAAATTGTATGTCAAATTCGGTAGCACTGTACTGCTTAAGCCGCAAACCATCGATTTTACTGATTTGCTCTAAAGTCAAACTTTCATATAATTTCAGGATTAACAAATTAATATAACCGAAAAAATTGCACTTTCTTAGATTTAGACTTAAAGTCGATTTTCTTGTAAATTGTATGTCAATTGCATGAGCACTGTACCGCTTAAGCCGAAAAACATCATTTTTACTGGTTTGAGCGAAAGTCAAATTATATTGTTATTGCAGAATTGACATATTCATATAACCGAAAAAATAGCACTTTCTTAAATTTAAACTTAAAGCCGATTTTCTTGTAAATTGTATGTCAGTTGCGGTAGCACTGTACTGCTTAAGCCGCAAAACATCGATTTTACTGATTTGATCTAAAGTCAAACTTTCATATAATTTCAGGATTAACAAATTAATATAACCGAAAAAATTGCACTTTCTTAGATTTAGACTTAAAGTCGATTTTCTTGTAAATTGTATGTCAATTGCAGGAGCACTGTACCGCTTAAGCCGAAAAACATCAATTTTACTGGTTTGAGCGAAAGTCAAATTATATTGTTATTGCAGAATTGACATATTCATATAACCGAAAAAATTGCACTTTCTTAGGTTTAGACTTAAAGTCGATTTTTTTGTAAATTGTATGTCAATTGCGGTAGCACTGTACTGCTTAAGCCGCAAAACATCGATTTTACTGGTTTGAGCGAAAGTCAAATTATATTGTTATTGCAGAATTGACATATTCATATAACCGAAAAAATTTCACTTTCTTAGTTTTAGACTTAAACTCAATTTTCTTTTAAATTGTATGTCAATTGCGTGAGCACTGTACCGCGTAAGCCGAAAAACATCAATTTTACTGGTTTGAGCGAAAGTCAAATTATATTGTTATTGCAGAATTCACATATTCGTATAACCGAAAAAATTGCACTTTCTTAGTTTTAGACTTAAAGTCAATTTTCTTTTAAATTGTATGTCAAATGCGGTAGCACTGTACTGATTAAGCCTAAAAGCATCGATTTTACTGATTTGCTCTAAAGTCAAACTTTCATATAATTTCAGGATTAACAAATTAATATAACCAAAAAAATTGCACTTTCTTAGATTTAGACTTAAAGCCGATTTTCTTGTATATTGTATATCAGTTGCGTGAGCACTGTACTGCCTAAGCCGAAAAACATCAATTTTACTGGTTTGAGCGAAAGTCAAATTATATTGTTATTGCAGAATTGACATATTCATATAACCGAAAAAATTGCACTTTCTTAGATTTAGACTTAAAGCCGATTTTCTTGTATATTGTATATCAGTTGCGTGAGCACTGTACCGCTTAAGCCGAAAAACATCAATTTTACTGGTTTGAGCGAAAGTCAAATTATATTGTTATTGCAGAATTCACATATTCGTATAACCGAAAAAATTGCACTTTCTTAGGTTTAAAATTTAAGTCCATTTTCTTGTAAATTGTATGTCAACTGCGGTAGCACTGTACTGCTTAAGCCGCAAAACATCGATTTTACTGATTTGATCTAAAGTCAAACTTTCATATAATTTCAGGATTAACAAATTAATATAACCAGAAAAATTGCACTTTCTTAGATTTAGACTTAAAGCCGATTTTCTTGTATATTGTATATCAGTTGCGTGAGCACTGTACTGCCTAAGCCGAAAAACATCAATTTTACTGGTTTGAGCGAAAGTCAAATTATATTGTTATTGCAGAATTGACATATTCATATAACCGAAAAAATTGCACTTTCTTAGATTTAGATTTAAAGCCGATTTTCTTGTATATTGTATATCAGTTGCGTGAGCACTGTACTGCTTAAGCCGAAAAACATCAATTTTACTGGTTTGAGCGAAAGTCAAATTATATTGTTATTGCAGAATTGACATATTCATATAACCGAAAAAATTTCACTTTCTTAGTTTTAGACTTAAACTCAATTTTCTTTTAAATTGTATGTCAATTGCGTGAGCACTGTACCGCTTAAGCCGAAAAACATCAATTTTACTGGTTTGAGCGAAAGTCAAATTATATTGTTATTGCAGAATTCACATATTCGTATAACCGAAAAAATTGCACTTTCTTAGTTTTAGACTTAAAGTCAATTTTCTTTTAAATTGTATGTCAATTGCGTGAGCACTGTACCGCTTAAGCCGAAAAACATGAATTTTACTGATTTGAGCTAAAGTCAAATTATATTGTTATTGCAGGATTAACAAATTAATATTACCGAAAAAGTTGCACTTTCTTAGGTTTAGACTTAAAGTCGATTTTCTTGTAAATTGCATGTCAATTGCGGTAGCACTGTACTGCTTAAGCCGCAAAACATCGATTTTACTGATTCGATCTAAAGTCAAACTTTCATATAATTTCAGGATTAACAAATTAATATAACCGAAAAAATTGCACTTTCTTAGATTTAGACTTAAAGTCGATTTTCTTGTAAATTGTACGTCAATTGCATGAGCACTGTACCGCTTAAGCCGAAAAACATCAATTTTACTGGTTTGAGCGAAAGTCAAATTATATTGTTATTGCAGAATTGACATATTCATATAACCGAAAAAATTGCACTTTCTTAGGTTTAGACTTAAAGTCGATTTTTTTGCAAATTGTATGTCAATTGCGGTAGCACTGTACTGCTTAAGCCGCAAAACATCGATTTTACTGATTTGATCTAAAGTCAAACTTTCATATAATTTCAGGATTAACAAATTAATATAACCGAAAAAATTGCACTTTCTTAGATTAGACTTAAAGCCGATTTTCTTGTAAATTGTATGTCAGTTGCGTGAGCACTGTACCGCTTAAGCCGAAAAACATGATTTTTACTGATTTGAGCGAAAGTCAAATTATATTGTTATTGCAGGATTAACAAATTAATATTAACGAAAAAGTTGCACTTTCTTAGGTTTAGACTTAAAGTCGATTTTCTTGTTAATTGTATGTCAAATTCGGTAGCACTGTACTGCTTAAGCCGCAAACCATCGATTTTACTGATTTGCTCTAAAGCCAAACTTTCATATTATTTCAGGATTAACAAATTAATATTACCGAAAAATTTGCACTTTCTTAGATTTAGACTTAAAGTCGATTTTCTTGTAAATTGTATGTTAATTACTTGAGCGCTGTAGAGCTTAGGCCGAAGAACATCAATTTTACTGATTTGAGCGAAAGTTAAATTATATTGTTATTGCAGAATTGACATATTCATATAACCGAAAAAATTGCACTGTGTTACTTTCTTAGATTTAGACTTAAAGCCGATTTTCTTGTAAATTGTATGTCAGTTGCGTGAGCACTGTACCGCTTAAGCCGAAAAACATGAATTTTACTGATTTTAGCGAAAGTCAAATTATATTGTTGTTGCAGAATTGACATATTCATATAACCGAAAAAATTGCACTTTCTTAGTTTCAGACTTAAAGTCGATTTTCTTGTAAACTGTATGCAAATTGCGTGAGCACTGTACTGCTTTAGCCGAAAAACATGAATTTTACTGATTTGAGCGAAAGTTAAATTATATTGTTATTGCAGAATTGACATATTCATATAACCGAAAAAATTGCACTTTCTTAGTTTCAGACTTAAAGTCGATTTTCTTGTAAACTGTATGCCAATTGCGTGAGCACTGTACTGCTTTAGCCGAAAAACATGAATTTTACTGATTTGAGCGAAAGTTAAATTATATTGTTATTGCAGAATTGACATATTCATATAACCGAAAAAATTGCACTTTCTTAGATTTAGACTTAAAGCCGATTTTCTTGTAAATTGTATGTCAGTTGCGTGAGCACTGTACTGCTTTAGCCGAAAAACATGAATTTTACTGATTTGAGCTAAAGTCAAATTATATTGTTATTGCAGGATTAACAAATTAATATTACCGAAAAAGTTGCACTTTCTTAGGTTTAGACTTAAAGTCCATTTTCTTGTAAATTGTATGTCAACTGCGGTAGCACTGTACTGCTTAAGCCGCAAACCATCGATTTTACTGATTTGCTCTAAAGCCAAACTTTCATATAATTTCAGGATTAACAAATTAATATAACCGAAAAAATTGCACTTTCTTAGATTTAGACTTAAAGTCGATTTTCTTGTAAATTGTATGTCAGTTGCGTGGGCACTGTACTGCTTAAGCCGAAAAAGATCAATTTTACTGATTTGAGCGAAAGTTAAATTATATTGTTATTGCAGAATTGACATATTCATATAACCGAAAAAATTGCACTTTCTTAGTTTCAGACTTAAAGTCGATTTTCTTGTAAACTGTATGCCAATTGCGTGAGCACTGTACTGCTTTAGCCGAAAAACATGAATTTTACTGATTTGAGCGAAAGTTAAATTATATTGTTATTGCAGAATTGACATATTCATATAACCGAAAAAATTGCACTGTGTTACTTTCTTAGATTTAGACTTAAAGCCGATTTTCTTGTAAATTGTATGTCAGTTGCGTGAGCACTGTACCGCTTAAGCCGAAAAACATGAATTTTACTGATTTTAGCGAAAGTCAAATTATATTGTTGTTGCAGAATTGATATATTCTTATAATCGAAAAAAATTGCACTTTCTTGGTTTAGACTTAAAGAAGATTTTCTTGTAAATTGTATGTCAATTGCGTGAGCACTGTACCGCTTAAGCCTAAAAACATGAATTTTACTGATTTGAGCGAAAGTAAAACTATAATGTTATGGCAGGATTAACCAATTAATATAAAGAACAGAAAAGAAAAAATTTAACTTTCTTAGATTTTTACTTAAAGCCGATTTTCCTTGTAAATTGTATGTCAACTGCGGAAGCACTGTACCGCTTAAGCCGCAAACCATCGATTTTACTGATTTGCTCTAAAGTCAAACTTTCATATAATTTCAGGATTAACAAATTAATATAACCGAAAAATTTGCACTTTCTTAGATTTAGACTTAAAGTCGATTTTCTTGTAAATTGTATGTTAATTACTTGAGCGCTGTAGAGCTTAGGCCGAAGAACATCAATTTTACTGATTTGCGCTTAAAGCAAACTTTCATTTTATTTTAGGGTTAACAATTGTACGTTAATTACTTGATCGCTAAACCGCTTAAGCCGAAATGTTATTTCAGGATTAACAAATTAATATAACCGAAAAAATTGCACTTTCTTAGGTTTAAAATATAAGTCCATTTTCTTGTAAATTGTATGTCAACTGCGGTAGCACTGTACTGCTTAAGCCGCAAAACATCGATTTTACTGATTTGATCTAAAGTCAAACTTTCATATAATTTCAGGATTAACAAATTAATATAACCGAAAAAATTGCACTTTCTTAGATTTAGACTTAAAGTCGATTTTCTTGTAAATTGTATGTCAATTGCATGAGCACTGTACCGCTTAAGCCGAAAAACATCAATTTTACTGGTTTGAGCGAAAGTCAAATTATATTGTTATTGCAGAATTGACATATTCATATAACCGAAAAAATTGCACTTTCTTAGGTTTAGACTTAAAGTCGATTTTTTTGTAAATTGTATGTCAATTGCGGTAGCACTGTACTGCTTAAGCCGCAAAACATCGATTTTACTGATTTGATCTAAAGTCAAACTTTCATATAATTTCAGGATTAACAAATTAATATAACCGAAAAATTGCATTTTCTTAGATTAGACTTAAAGCCGATTTTCTTGTAAATTGTATGTCAGTTGCGTGAGCACTGTACCGCTTAAGCCGAAAAACATGATTTTTACTGATTTGAGCGAAAGTCAAATTATATTGTTATTGCAGAATTGACATATTCATATAACCGAAAAAATTGCACTTTCTTAGGTTTAGACTTAAAGTCGATTTTTTTGTAAATTGTATGTCAATTGCGGTAGCACTGTACTGCTTAAACCGCAAAACATCGATTTTACTGATTTGATCTAAAGTCAAACTTTCATATAATTTCAGGATTAACAAATTAATATAACCGAAAAAATTGCACTTTCTTAGATTTAGACTTAAAGTCGATTTTCTTGTAAATTGTATGTCAATTGCATGAGCACTGTACCGCTTAAGCCGAAAAACATCAATTTTACTGATTTGAGCGAAAGTCAAATTATATTGTTATTGCAGGATTAACAAATTAATATTAACGAAAAAGTTGCACTTTCTTAGGTTTAGACTTAAAGTCGATTTTCTTGTAAATTGTATGTCAAATTCGGTAGCACTGTACTGCTTAAGCCGCAAACCATCGATTTTACTGATTTGCTCTAAAGCCAAACTTTCATATTATTTCAGGATTAACAAATTAATATTACCGAAAAATTTGCACTTTCTTAGATTTAGAATTAAAGCCGATTTTCTTGTAAATTGTATGTCAGTTGCGTGGGCACTGTACTGCTTAAGCCAAAAAAGATCAATTTTACTGGTTTGAGCGAAAGTCAAATTATATTGTTATTGCAGAATTGACATATTCATATAACCGAAAAAATTGCACTTTCTTAGTTTCAGACTTAAAGTCGATTTTCTTGTAAACTGTATGCCAATTGCGTGAGCACTGTACTGCTTTAGCCGAAAAACATGAATTTTACTGATTTGAGCGAAAGTTAAATTATATTGTTATTGCAGAATTGACATATTCATATAACCGAAAAAATTGCACTATGTTACTTTCTTAGATTTAGACTTAAAGCCGATTTTCTTGTAAATTGTATGTCAGTTGCGTGAGCACTGTACCGCTTTAGCCGAAAAACATGAATTTTACCGATTTTAGCGAAAGTCAAATTATATTGTTGTTGCAGAATTGATATATTCTTATAACCGAAAAAAATTGCACTTTCTTAGGTTTAGACTTAAAGAAGATTTTCTTGTAAATTGTATGTCAATTGCGTGAGCACTGTACCGCTTAAGCCGAAAAACATGAATTTTACTGATTTGAGCGAAAGTAAAACTATAATGTTATAGCAGGATTAACAAATTAATATAAAGAACAGAAAAGAAAAAATTTAACTTTCTTAGATTTTTACTTAAAGCCGATTTTCCTTGTAAATTGTATGTCAACTGCGGAAGCACTGTACCGCTTAAGCCGCAAACCATCGATTTAACTGATTTGCTCTAAAGTCAAACTTTCATATAATTTCAGGATTAACAAATTAATATAACCGAAAAATTTGCACTTTCTTAGATTTAGACTTAAAGTCGATTTTCTTGTAAATTGTATGTTAATTACTTGAGCGCTGTAGAGCTTAGGCCGAAGAACATCAATTTTACTGATTTGCGCTTAAAGCAAACTTTCATTTTATTTTAGGATTAACAATTGTACGTTAATTACTTGATCGCTGTACCGCTTAAGCCGAAATGTTATTTCAGGATTAACAAATTAATATAACCGAAAAAATTGCACTTTCTTAGGTTTAAAATATAAGTCCATTTTCTTGTAAATTGTATGTCAACTGCGGTAGCACTGTACTGCTTAAGCCGCAAAACATCGATTTTACTGATTTGATCTAAAGTCAAACTTTCATTTAATTTCAGGATTAACAAATTAATATAACCGAAAAAATTGCACTTTCTTAGATTAGACTTAAAGCCGATTTTCTTGTAAATTGTATGTCAGTTGCGTGAGCACTGTACCGCTTAAGCCGAAAAACATCAATTTTACTGGTTTGAGCGAAAGTCAAATTATATTGTTATTGCAGAATTGACATATTCGTATAACCGAAAAAATTGCACTTTCTTAGATTTAGACTTAAAGCCGATTTTCTTGTATATTGTATATCAGTTGCGTGAGCACTGTACTGCTTAAGCCGAAAAACATCAATTTTACTGGTTTGAGCGAAAGTCAAATTATATTGTTATTGCAGAATTGACATATTCATATAACCGAAAAAATTGCACTTTCTTAGTTTTAGACTTTAAGTCAATTTTCTTTTAAATTGTATGTCAATTGCGTGAGCACTGTACCGCTTAAGCCGAAAAACATCAATTTTACTGGTTTGAGCGAAAGTCAAATTATATTGTTATTGCAGAATTCACATATTCATATAACCGAAAAAATTGCACTTTCTTAGTTTTAGACTTAAAGTCAATTTTCTTTTAAATTGTATGTCAATTGCGTGAGCACTGTACCGCTTAAGCCGAAAAACATCAATTTTACTGGTTTGAGCGAAAGTCAAATTATATTGTTATTGCAGAATTCACATATTCATATAACCGAAAAAATTGCACTTTCTTAAATTTAAACTTAAAGCCGATTTTCTTGTAAATTGTATGTCAATTGCGGTAGCACTGTACTGCTTAAGCCGCAAAACATCGATTTTACTGATTTGATCTAAAGTCAAACTTTCATATAATTTCAGGATTAACAAATTAATATAACCGAAAAAATTGCACTTTCTTAGATTAGACTTAAAGCCGATTTTCTTGTAAATTGTATGTCAGTTGCGTGAGCATTGTACCGCTTAAGCCGAAAAACATGATTTTTACTGATTTGAGCGAAAGTCAAATTATATTGTTATTGCAGGATTAACAAATTAATATTAACGAAAAAGTTGCACTTTCTTAGGTTTAGACTTAAAGTCGATTTTCTTGTAAATTGTATGTCAGTTGCGTGAGCACTGTACCGCTTAAGCCGAAAAACATGATTTTTACTGATTTGAGCGAAAGTCAAATTATATTGTTATTGCAGAATTGACATATTCATATAACCGAAAAAATTGCACTTTCTTAGGTTTAGACTTAAAGTCGATTTTTTTGTAAATTGTATGTCAATTGCGGTAGCACTGTACTGCTTAAGCCGCAAAACATCGATTTTACTGATTTGATCTAAAGTCAAACTTTCATATAATTTCAGGATTAACAAATTAACATAACCGAAAAAATTGCACTTTCTTAGATTAGACTTAAAGCCGATTTTCTTGTAAATTGTATGTCAGTTGCGTGAGCACTGTACCGCTTAAGCCGAAAATCATGATTTTTACTGATTTGAGCGAAAGTCAAATTATATTGTTATTGCAGAATTGACATATTCATATAACCGAAAAAATTGCACTTTCTTAGGTTTAGACTTAAAGTCGATTTTTTTGTAAATTGTATGTCAATTGCGGTAGCACTGTACTGCTTAAGCCGCAAAACATCGATTTTACTGATTTGATCTAAAGTCAAACTTTCATATAATTTCAGGATTAACAAATTAATATATCCGAAAAAATTGCACTTTCTTAGATTAGACTTAAAGCCGATTTTCTTGTAAATTGTATGTCAGTTGCGTGAGCATTGTACCGCTTAAGCCGAAAAACATGATTTTTACTGATTTGAGCGAAAGGCAAATTATATTGTTATTGCAGGATTAACAAATTAATATTAACGAAAAAGTTGCACTTTCTTAGGTTTAGACTTAAAGTCGATTTTTTTGTAAATTGTATGTCAATTGCGGTAGCACTGTACTGCTTAAGCCGCAAAACATCGATTTTACTGATTTGATCTAAAGTCAAACTTTCATATAATTTCAGGATTAACAAATTAATATAACCGAAAAAATTGCACTTTCTTAGGTTTAGACTTAAAGTCGATTTTTTTGTAAATTGTATGTCAATTGCGGTAGCACTGTACTGCTTAAGCCGCAAAACATCGATTTTACTGATTTGATCTAAAGTCAAACTTTCATATAATTTCAGGATTAACAAATTAACATAACCGAAAAAATTGCACTTTCTTAGATTAGACTTAAAGCCGATTTTCTTGTAAATTGTATGTCAGTTGCGTGAGCACTGTACCGCTTAAGCCGAAAATCATGATTTTTACTGATTTGAGCGAAAGTCAAATTATATTGTTATTGCAGAATTGACATATTCATATAACCGAAAAAATTGCACTTTCTTAGGTTTAGACTTAAAGTCGATTTTTTTGTAAATTGTATGTCAATTGCGGTAGCACTGTACTGCTTAAGCCGCAAAACATCGATTTTACTGATTTGATCTAAAGTCAAACTTTCATATAATTTCAGGATTAACAAATTAATATAACCGAAAAAATTGCACTTTCTTAGATTAGACTTAAAGCCGATTTTCTTGTAAATTGTATGTCAGTTGCGTGAGCACTGTACCGCTTAAGCCGAAAAACATCAATTTTACTGGTTTGAGCGAAAGTCAAATTATATTGTTATTGCAGAATTGACATATTCGTATAACCGAAAAAATTGCACTTTCTTAGATTTAGACTTAAAGCCGATTTTCTTGTATATTGTATATCAGTTGCGTGAGCACTGTACTGCTTAAGCCGAAAAACATCAATTTTACTGGTTTGAGCGAAAGTCAAATTATATTGTTATTGCAGAATTGACATATTCATATAACCGAAAAAATTGCACTTTCTTAGTTTTAGACTTTAAGTCAATTTTCTTTTAAATTGTATGTCAATTGCGTGAGCACTGTACCGCTTAAGCCGAAAAACATCAATTTTACTGGTTTGAGCGAAAGTCAAATTATATTGTTATTGCAGAATTCACATATTCATATAACCGAAAAAATTGCACTTTCTTAGTTTTAGACTTAAAGTCAATTTTCTTTTAAATTGTATGTCAATTGCGTGAGCACTGTACCGCTTAAGCCGAAAAAGATCAATTTTACTGGTTTGAGCGAAAGTCAAATTATATTGTTATTGCAGAATTCACATATTCATATAACCGAAAAAATTGCACTTTCTTAAATTTAAACTTAAAGCCGATTTTCTTGTAAATTGTATGTCAATTGCGGTAGCACTGTACTGCTTAAGCCGCAAAACATCGATTTTACTGATTTGATCTAAAGTCAAACTTTCATATAATTTCAGGATTAACAAATTAATATAACCGAAAAAATTGCACTTTCTTAGATTAGACTTAAAGCCGATTTTCTTGTAAATTGTATGTCAGTTGCGTGAGCATTGTACCGCTTAAGCCGAAAAACATGATTTTTACTGATTTGAGCGAAAGTCAAATTATATTGTTATTGCAGGATTAACAAATTAATATTAACGAAAAAGTTGCACTTTCTTAGGTTTAGACTTAAAGTCGATTTTCTTGTAAATTGTATGTCAGTTGCGTGAGCACTGTACCGCTTAAGCCGAAAAACATGATTTTTACTGATTTGAGCGAAAGTCAAATTATATTGTTATTGCAGAATTGACATATTCATATAACCGAAAAAATTGCACTTTCTTAGGTTTAGACTTAAAGTCGATTTTTTTGTAAATTGTATGTCAATTGCGGTAGCACTGTACTGCTTAAGCCGCAAAACATCGATTTTACTGATTTGATCTAAAGTCAAACTTTCATATAATTTCAGGATTAACAAATTAACATAACCGAAAAAATTGCACTTTCTTAGATTAGACTTAAAGCCGATTTTCTTGTAAATTGTATGTCAGTTGCGTGAGCACTGTACCGCTTAAGCCGAAAATCATGATTTTTACTGATTTGAGCGAAAGTCAAATTATATTGTTATTGCAGAATTGACATATTCATATAACCGAAAAAATTGCACTTTCTTAGGTTTAGACTTAAAGTCGATTTTTTTGTAAATTGTATGTCAATTGCGGTAGCACTGTACTGCTTAAGCCGCAAAACATCGATTTTACTGATTTGATCTAAAGTCAAACTTTCATATAATTTCAGGATTAACAAATTAATATATCCGAAAAAATTGCACTTTCTTAGATTAGACTTAAAGCCGATTTTCTTGTAAATTGTATGTCAGTTGCGTGAGCATTGTACCGCTTAAGCCGAAAAACATGATTTTTACTGATTTGAGCGAAAGGCAAATTATATTGTTATTGCAGGATTAACAAATTAATATTAACGAAAAAGTTGCACTTTCTTAGGTTTAGACTTAAAGTCGATTTTCTTGTAAATTGTATGTCAAATTCGGTAGCACTGTACTGCTTAAGCCGCAAACCATCGATTTTACTGATTTGCTCTAAAGTCAAACTTTCATATAATTTCAGGATTAACAAATTAATATAACCGAAAAAATTGCACTTTCTTAGATTTAGACTTAAAGTCGATTTTCTTGTAAATTGTATGTCAATTGCATGAGCACTGTACCGCTTAAGCCGAAAAACATCAATTTTACTGGTTTGAGCGAAAGTCAAATTATATTGTTATTGCAGAATTGACATATTCATATAACCGAAAAAATTGCACTTTCTTAGGTTTAGACTTAAAGTCGATTTTTTTGTAAATTGTATGTCAATTGCGGTAGCACTGTACTGCTTAAGCCGCAAAACATCGATTTTACTGATTTGATCTAAAGTCAAACTTTCATATAATTTCAGGATTAACAAATTAATATAACCGAAAAAATTGCACTTTCTTAGATTAGACTTAAAGCCGATTTTCTTGTAAATTGTATGTCAGTTGCGTGAGCATTGTACCGCTTAAGCCGAAAAACATGATTTTTACTGATTTGAGCGAAAGTCAAATTATATTGTTATTGCAGGATTAACAAATTAATATTAACGAAAAAGTTGCACTTTCTTAGGTTTAGACTTAAAGTCGATTTTCTTGTAAATTGTATGTCAAATTCGGTAGCACTGTACTGCTTAAGCCGCAATCCATCGATTTTACTGATTTGCTCTAAAGTCAAACTTTCATATAATTTCAGGATTAACAAATTAATATAACCGAAAAAATTGCACTTTCTTAGATTTAGACTTAAAGTCGATTTTCTTGTAAATTGTATGTTAATTACTTGATCGCTGTACCGCCTAAGCCGAAATGTTATTGCAGGATTAACAAATTAATATTAACGAAAAAGTTGCACTTTCTTAGGTTTAGACTTAAAGTCGATTTTCTTGTAAATTGTATGTCAACTGCGGTAGCACTGTACTGCTTAAGCCGCAAAACATCGATTTTACTGATTTGATCTAAAGTCAAACTTTCATATAATTTCAGGATTAACAAATTAATATAACCAGAAAAATTGCACTTTCTTAGATTTAGACTTAAAGCCGATTTTCTTGTATATTGTATATCAGTTGCGTGAGCACTGTACTGCCTAAGCCGAAAAACATCAATTTTACTGGTTTGAGCGAAAGTCAAATTATATTGTTATTGCAGAATTGACATATTCATATAACCGAAAAAATTGCACTTTCTTAGATTTAGATTTAAAGCCGATTTTCTTGTATATTGTATATCAGTTGCGTGAGCACTGTACTGCTTAAGCCGAAAAACATCCATTTTACTGGTTTGAGCGAAAGTCAAATTATATTGTTATTGCAGAATTGACATATTCATATAACCGAAAAAATTGCACTTTCTTAGTTTTAGACTTAAACTCAATTTTCTTTTAAATTGTATGTCAATTGCGTGAGCACTGTACCGCTTAAGCCGAAAAACATCAATTTTACTGGTTTGAGCGAAAGTCAAATTATATTGTTTTTGCAGAATTCACATATTCATATAATCGAAAAAATTGCACTTTCTTAGTTTTAGACTTAAAGTCAATTTTCTTTTAAATTGTATGTCAATTGCGTGAGCACTGTACCGCTTAAGCCGAAAAACATCAATTTTACTGGTTTGAGCGAAAGTCAAATTATATTGTTATTGCAGAATTCACATATTCATATAACCGAAAAAATTGCACTTTCTTAAATTTAAACTTAAAGCCGATTTTCTTGTAAATTGTATGTCAGTTGCGTGAGCACTGTACCGCTTAAGCCGAAAAACATGAATTTTACTGATTTGAGCTAAAGTCAAATTATATTGTTATTGCAGGATTAACAAATTAATATTACCGAAAAAGTTGCACTTTCTTAGGTTTAGACTTAAAGTCGATTTTCTTGTAAATTGTATGTCAATTGCGGTAGCACTGTACCGCTTAAGCCGAAAAACATCAATTTTACTGGTTTGAGCGAAAGTCAAATTATATTGTTATTGCAGAATTGACATATTCATATAACCGAAAAAATTGCACTTTCTTAGGTTTAGACTTAAAGTCGATTTTTTTGCAAATTGTATGTCAATTGCGGTAGCACTGTACTGCTTAAGCCGCAAAACATCGATTTTACTGATTTGATCTAAAGTCAAACTTTCATATAATTTCAGGATTAACAAATTAATATAACCGAAAAAATTGCACTTTCTTAGATTAGACTTAAAGCCGATTTTCTTGTAAATTGTATGTCAGTTGCGTGAGCACTGTACCGCTTAAGCCGAAAAACATGATTTTTACTGATTTGCGCGAAAGTCAAATTATATTGTTATTGCAGGATTAACAAATTAATATTAACGAAAAAGTTGCACTTTCTTAGGTTTAGACTTAAAGTCGATTTTCTTGTTAATTGTATGTCAAATTCGGTAGAACTGTACTGCTTAAGCCGCAAACCATCGATTTTACTGATTTGCTCTAAAGCCAAACTTTCATATTATTTCAGGATTAACAAATTAATATTACCGAAAAATTTGCACTTTCTTAGATTTTGAATTAAAGCCGATTTTCTTGTAAATTGTATGTCAGTTGCGTGGGCACTGTACTGCTTAAGCCGAAAAAGATCAATTTTACTGATTTGAGCGAAAGTTAAATTATATTGTTATTGCAGAATTGACATATTCATATAACCGAAAAAATTGCACTTTCTTAGTTTCAGACTTAAAGTCGATTTTCTTGTAAACTGTATGCCAATTGCGTGAGCACTGTACTGCTTTAGCCGAAAAACATGAATTTTACTGATTTGAGCGAAAGTTAAATTATATTGTTATTGCAGAATTGACATATTCATATAACCGAAAAAATTGCACTGTGTTACTTTCTTAGATTTAGACTTAAAGCCGATTTTCTTGTAAATTGTATGTCAGTTGCGTGAGCACTGTACCGCTTAAGCCGAAAAACATGAATTTTACTGATTTTAGCGAAAGTCAAATTATATTGTTGTTGCAGAATTGATATATTCTTATAATCGAAAAAAATTGCACTTTCTTGGTTTAGACTTAAAGAAGATTTTCTTGTAAATTGTATGTCAATTGCGTGAGCACTGTACCGCTTAAGCCGAAAAACATGAATTTTACTGATTTGAGCGAAAGTAAAACTATAATGTTATGGCAGGATTAACAAATTAATATACAGAACAGAAAAGAAAAAATTTAACTTTCTTAGATTTTTACTTAAAGCCGATTTTCCTTGTAAATTGTATGTCAACTGCGGAAGCACTGTACCGCTTAAGCCGCAAACCATCGATTTTACTGATTTGCTCTAAAGTCAAACTTTCATATAATTTCAGGATTAACAAATTAATATAACCGAAAAATTTGCACTTTCTTAGATTTAGACTTAAAGTCGATTTTCTTGTAAATTGTATGTTAATTACTTGAGCGCTGTAGAGCTTAGGCCGAAGAACATCAATTTTACTGATTTGCGCTTAAAGCAAACTTTCATTTTATTTTAGGGTTAACAATTGTACGTTAATTACTTGATCGCTAAACCGCTTAAGCCGAAATGTTATTTCAGGATTAACAAATTAATATAACCGAAAAAATTGCACTTTCTTAGGTTTAAAATATAAGTCCATTTTCTTGTAAATTGTATGTCAACTGCGGTAGCACTTTACTTCTTAAGCCGCAAAACATCGATTTTACTGATTTGATCTAAAGTCAAACTTTCATATAATTTCAGGATTAACAAATTAATATAACCGAAAAAATTGCACTTTCTTAGATTTAGACTTAAAGTCGATTTTCTTGTAAATTGTATGTCAATTGCATGAGCACTGTACCGCTTAAGCCGAAAAACATCAATTTTACTGGTTTGAGCGAAAGTCAAATTATATTGTTATTGCAGAATTGACATATTCATATAACCGAAAAAATTGCACTTTCTTAGGTTTAGACTTAAAGTCGATTTTTTTGTAAATTGTATGTCAATTGCGGTAGCACTGTACTGCTTAAGCCGCAAAACATCGATTTTACTGATTTGATCTAAAGTCAAACTTTCATATAATTTCAGGATTAACAAATTAATATAACCGAAAAAATTGCACTTTCTTAGATTAGACTTAAAGCCGATTTTCTTGTAAATTGTATGTCAGTTGCGTGAGCATTGTACCGCTTAAGCCGAAAAACATGATTTTTACTGATTTGAGCGAAAGTCAAATTATATTGTTATTGCAGGATTAACAAATTAATATTAACGAAAAAGTTGCACTTTCTTAGGTTTAGACTTAAAGTCGATTTTCTTGTAAATTGTATGTCAAATTCGGTAGCACTGTACTGCTTAAGCCGCAATCCATCGATTTTACTGATTTGCTCTAAAGTCAAACTTTCATATAATTTCAGGATTAACAAATTAATATAACCGAAAAAATTGCACTTTCTTAGATTTAGACTTAAAGTCGATTTTCTTGTAAATTGTATGTTAATTACTTGATCGCTGTACCGCCTAAGCCGAAATGTTATTGCAGGATTAACAAATTAATATTAACGAAAAAGTTGCACTTTCTTAGGTTTAGACTTAAAGTCGATTTTCTTGTAAATTGTATGTCAACTGCGGTAGCACTGTACTGCTTAAGCCGCAAAACATCGATTTTACTGATTTGATCTAAAGTCAAACTTTCATATAATTTCAGGATTAACAAATTAATATAACCAGAAAAATTGCACTTTCTTAGATTTAGACTTAAAGCCGATTTTCTTGTATATTGTATATCAGTTGCGTGAGCACTGTACTGCCTAAGCCGAAAAACATCAATTTTACTGGTTTGAGCGAAAGTCAAATTATATTGTTATTGCAGAATTGACATATTCATATAACCGAAAAAATTGCACTTTCTTAGATTTAGATTTAAAGCCGATTTTCTTGTATATTGTATATCAGTTGCGTGAGCACTGTACTGCTTAAGCCGAAAAACATCCATTTTACTGGTTTGAGCGAAAGTCAAATTATATTGTTATTGCAGAATTGACATATTCATATAACCGAAAACATTGCACTTTCTTAGTTTTAGACTTAAACTCAATTTTCTTTTAAATTGTATGTCAATTGCGTGAGCACTGTACCGCTTAAGCCGAAAAACATCAATTTTACTGGTTTGAGCGAAAGTCAAATTATATTGTTTTTGCAGAATTCACATATTCATATAATCGAAAAAATTGCACTTTCTTAGTTTTAGACTTAAAGTCAATTTTCTTTTAAATTGTATGTCAATTGCGTGAGCACTGTACCGCTTAAGCCGAAAAACATCAATTTTACTGGTTTGAGCGAAAGTCAAATTATATTGTTATTGCAGAATTCACATATTCATATAACCGAAAAAATTGCACTTTCTTAAATTTAAACTTAAAGCCGATTTTCTTGTAAATTGTATGTCAGTTGCGTGAGCACTGTACCGCTTAAGCCGCAAAACATGAATTTTACTGATTTGATCTAAAGTCAAACTTTCATATAATTTCAGGATTAACAAATTAATATAACCGAAAAAATTGCACTTTCTTAGATTAGACTTAAAGCCGATTTTCTTGTAAATTGTATGTCAGTTGCGTGAGCACTGTACCGCTTAAGCCGAAAAACATGATTTTTACTGATTTGCGCGAAAGTCAAATTATATTGTTATTGCAGGATTAACAAATTAATATTAACGAAAAAGTTGCACTTTCTTAGGTTTAGACTTAAAGTCGATTTTCTTGTTAATTGTATGTCAAATTCGGTAGAACTGTACTGCTTAAGCCGCAAACCATCGATTTTACTGATTTGCTCTAAAGCCAAACTTTCATATTATTTCAGGATTAACAAATTAATATTACCGAAAAATTTGCACTTTCTTAGATTTAGAATTAAAGCCGATTTTCTTGTAAATTGTATGTCAGTTGCGTGGGCACTGTACTGCTTAAGCCGAAAAAGATCAATTTTACTGATTTGAGCGAAAGTTAAATTATATTGTTATTGCAGAATTGACATATTCATATAACCGAAAAAATTGCACTTTCTTAGTTTCAGACTTAAAGTCGATTTTCTTGTAAACTGTATGCCAATTGCGTGAGCACTGTACTGCTTTAGCCGAAAAACATGAATTTTACTGATTTGAGCGAAAGTTAAATTATATTGTTATTGCAGAATTGACATATTCATATAACCGAAAAAATTGCACTGTGTTACTTTCTTAGATTTAGACTTAAAGCCGATTTTCTTGTAAATTGTATGTCAGTTGCGTGAGCACTGTACCGCTTAAGCCGAAAAACATGAATTTTACTGATTTTAGCGAAAGTCAAATTATATTGTTGTTGCAGAATTGATATATTCTTATAACCGAAAAAAATTGCACTTTCTTGGTTTAGACTTAAAGAAGATTTTCTTGTAAATTGTATGTCAATTGCGTGAGCACTGTACCGCTTAAGCCGAAAAACATGAATTTTACTGATTTGAGCGAAAGTAAAACTATAATGTTATGGCAGGATTAACAAATTAATATAAAGAACAGAAAAGAAAAAATTTAACTTTCTTAGATTTTTACTTAAAGCCGATTTTCCTTGTAAATTGTATGTCAACTGCGGAAGCACTGTACCGCTTAAGCCGCAAACCATCGATTTTACTGATTTGCTCTAAAGTCAAACTTTCATATAATTTCAGGATTAACAAATTAATATAACCGAAAAATTTGCACTTTCTTAGATTTAGACTTAAAGTCGATTTTCTTGTAAATTGTATGTTAATTACTTGAGCGCTGTAGAGCTTAGGCCGAAGAACATCAATTTTACTGATTTGCGCTTAAAGCAAACTTTCATTTTATTTTAGGGTTAACAATTGTACGTTAATTACTTGATCGCTAAACCGCTTAAGCCGAAATGTTATTTCAGGATTAACAAATTAATATAACCGAAAAAATTGCACTTTCTTAGGTTTAAAATATAAGTCCATTTTCTTGTAAATTGTATGTCAACTGCGGTAGCACTGTACTTCTTAAGCCGCAAAACATCGATTTTACTGATTTGATCTAAAGTCAAACTTTCATATAATTTCAGGATTAACAAATTAATATAACCGAAAAAATTGCACTTTCTTAGATTTAGACTTAAAGTCGATTTTCTTGTAAATTGTATGTCAATTGCATGAGCACTGTACCGCTTAAGCCGAAAAACATCAATTTTACTGGTTTGAGCGAAAGTCAAATTATATTGTTATTGCAGAATTGACATATTCATATAACCGAAAGAATTGCACTTTCTTAGGTTTAGACTTAAAGTCGATTTTTTTGTAAATTGTATGTCAATTGCGGTAGCACTGTACTGCTTAAGCCGCAAAACATCGATTTTACTGATTTGATCTAAAGTCAAACTTTCATATAATTTCAGGATTAACAAATTAATATAACCGAAAAAATTGCACTTTCTTAGATTAGACTTAAAGCCGATTTTCTTGTAAATTGTATGTCAGTTGCGTGAGCACTGTACCGCTTAAGCCGAAAAACATGATTTTTACTGATTTGAGCGAAAGTCAAATTATATTGTTATTGCAGGATTAACAAATTAATATTAACGAAAAAGTTGCACTTTCTTAGGTTTAGACTTAAAGTCGATTTTCTTGTAAATTGTATGTCAAATTCGGTAGCACTGTACTGCTTAAGCCGCAAACCATCGATTTTACTGATTTGCTCTAAAGCCAAACTTTCATATTATTTCAGGATTAACAAATTAATATTACCGAAAAATTTGCACTTTCTTAGATTTAGAATTAAAGCCGATTTTCTTGTAAATTGTATGTCAGTTGCGTGGGCACTGTACTGCTTAAGCCGAAAAAGATCAATTTTACTGGTTTGAGCGAAAGTCAAATTATATTGTTATTGCAGAATTGACATATTCATATAACCGAAAAAATTGCACTTTCTTAGTTTCAGACTTAAAGTCGATTTTCTTGTAAACTGTATGCCAATTGCGTGAGCACTGTACTGCTTTAGCCGAAAAACATGAATTTTACTGATTTGAGCGAAAGTTAAATTATATTGTTATTGCAGAATTGACATATTCATATAACCGAAAAAATTGCACTATGTTACTTTCTTAGATTTAGACTTAAAGCCGATTTTCTTGTAAATTGTATGTCAGTTGCGTGAGCACTGTACCGCTTAAGCCGAAAAACATGAATTTTACCGATTTTAGCGAAAGTCAAATTATATTGTTGTTGCAGAATTGATATATTCTTATAACCGAAAAAAATTGCACTTTCTTAGGTTTAGACTTAAAGAAGATTTTCTTGTAAATTGTATGTCAATTGCGTGAGCACTGTACCGCTTAAGCCGAAAAACATGAAATTTACTGATTTGAGCGAAAGTCAAATTATATTGTTATTGCAGGATTAACAAATTAATATTACCGAAAAAATTTTACTTTCTTAGGTTTAGACTCAAAATCGATTTTCTTGTAAATTGTATGTCAATTGCGGTAGCACTGTACTGCTTAAGCCTAAAACCATCGATTTTACTGATTTGCTCTAAAGTCAAACTTTCATATAATTTCAGGATTAACAAATTAATATAACCGAAAAATTTGCACTTTCTTAGATTTAGACTTAAAGTCGATTTTCTTGTAAATTTTATGTTAATTACTTGAGCGCTGTAGAGCTTAGGCCGAAGAACATCAATTTTACTGATTTGCGCTTAAAGCAAACTTTCATTTTATTTTAGGATTAACAATTGTACGTTAATTACTTGATCGCTGTACCGCTTAAGCCGAAATGTTATTTCAGGATTAACAAATTAATATAAAGAACAGAAAAGAAAAAATTTAACTTTCTTAGATTTTTACTTAAAGCCGATTTTCCTTGTAAATTGTATGTCAACTGCGGAAGCACTGTACCGCTTAAGCCGCAAACCATCGATTTTACTGATTTGCTCTAAAGTCAAACTTTCATATAATTTCAGGATTAACAAATTAATATAACCGAAAAATTTGCACTTTCTTAGATTTAGACTTAAAGTCGATTTTCTTGTAAATTTTATGTTAATTACTTGAGCGCTGTAGAGCTTAGGCCGAAGAACATCAATTTTACTGATTTGCGCTTAAAGCAAACTTTCATTTTATTTTAGGATTAACAATTGTACGTTAATTACTTGATCGCTGTACCGCTTAAGCCGAAATGTTATTTCAGGATTAACAAATTAATATAACCGAAAAAATTGCACTTTCTTAGGTTTAAAATATAAGTCCATTTTCTTGTAAATTGTATGTCAACTGCGGTAGCACTGTACTGCTTAAGCCGCAAAACATCGATTTTACTGATTTGATCTAAAGTCAAACTTTCATATAATTTCAGGATTAACAAATTAATATAACCGAAAAAATTGCACTTTCTTAGATTAGACTTAAAGCCGATTTTCTTGTAAATTGTATATCAGTTGCGTGAGCATTGTACTGCTTAAGCCGAAAAACATCAATTTTACTGGTTTGAGCGAAAGTCAAATTTTATTGTTATTGCAGGATTAACAAATTAATATTACCGAAAAAGTTGCACTTTCTTAGGTTTAGACTCAAAATCGATTTTCTTGTAAATTGTATGTCAATTGCGGTGGCACTGTACTGCTTAAGCCGAAAAACATGAATTTTACTGATTTGAGCGAAAGTCAAATTATATTGTTATTGCAGGATTAACAAATTAATATTACCGAAAAAATTTTACTTTCTTAGGTTTAAACTCAAAATCGATTTTCTTGTAAATTGTATGTCAATTGCGGTAGCACTGTACTGCTTAAGCCTAAAACCATCGATTTTACTGATTTGCTCTAAAGTCAAACTTTCATATAATTTCAGGATTAACAAATTAATATAACCGAAAAATTTGCACTTTCTTAGATTTAGACCTAAAGCCGATTTTCTTGTAAATTGTATGTCAGTTGCATAAAGCACTGTACTGCTTAAGCCGCAAAACATCAATTATACTGATTTGAGTGAAAGTCAAATTATATCGTTATTGCAGAATTGACATATTCATATAACCGAAAAAATTGCGCTTTCTTAGTTTTAGACTTAAAGTCGATTTTCTTGTAAATTGTATGTCAATTGCGTGAGCACTGTACCGCATAAGCCAAAAACATGAATTTTACTGATTTTAGCGAAAGTCAAAATATGTTGTTGTTGCAGAATTGACATATTCATATAACCGAAAAAATTGCACTAGATCCTAAATTTAGACTTAAAATCGATTTCCTTGTAAATTGTATGTCAGTTGCGTGAGCACTGTACTGCTTAAGCCGAAAAACATCAATTTTACTGCTTTGAGCGAAAGTCAAATTTTGTTGTTATTGCATGATTAACAAATTAATATTACCGAAAAAGTTGCACTTTCTTAGGTTTAGACTCAAAATCGATTTTCTTGTAAATTGTATGTCAATTGCGGTGGCACTGTACTGCTTAAGCCGAAAAACATGAATTTTACTGATTTGAGCGAAAGTCAAATTATATTGTTATTGCAGGATTAACAAATTAATATTACCGAAAAAATTTTACTTTCTTAGGTTTAGACTCAAAATCGATTTTCTTGTAAATTGTATGTCAATTGCGGTAGCACTGTACTGCTTAAGCCTAAAACCATCGATTTTACTGATTTGCTCTAAAGTCAAACTTTCATATAATTTCAGGATTAACAAATTAATATAACCGAAAAATTTGCACTTTCTTAGATTTAGACTTAAAGCCGATTTTCTTGTAAATTGTATGTCAGTTGCGTAAAGCACTGTACTGCTTAAGCCGCAAAACATCAATTTTACTGATTTGAGTGAAAGTCAAATAATATTGTTATTGCAGAATTGACATATTCATATAACCGAAAAAATTGCGCTTTCTTAGTTTTAGACTCAAAATCGATTTTCTTGTAAATTGTATGTCAATTGCGGTAGCACTGTACTGATTAAGCCTAAAAGCATCGATTTTACTGATTTGCTCTAAAGTCAAACTTTCATATAATTTCAGGATTAACAAATTAATATAACCGAAAAATTTGCACTTTCTTAGATTTAGACTTAAAGCCGATTTTCTTGTAAATTGTATGTCAGTTGCGTGAGCACTGTACCGCTTAAGCCGAAAAACATGATTTTTACTGATTTGAGCGAAAGTCAAATTATATTGTTATTGCAGGATTAACAAATTAATATTAACGAAAAAGTTGCACTTTCTTAGGTTTAGACTTAAAGAAGATTTTCTTGTAAATTGTATGTCAATTGCGTGAGCACTGTACCGCTTAAGCCGAAAAACATCAATTTTACTGGTTTGAGCGAAAGTCAAATTATATTGTTATTGCAGATTTGACATATTCATATAACCGAAAGAATTGCACTTTCTTAGGTTTAGACTTAAAGTCGATTTTTTTGTAAATTGTATGTCAATTGCGGTAGCACTGTACTGCTTAAGCCGCAAAACATCGATTTTACTGATTTGATCAAAAGTCAAACTTTCATATAATTTCAGGATTAACAAATTAATATAACCGAAAAAATTGCACTTTCTTAGATTAGACTTAAAGCCGATTTTCTTGTAAATTGTATGTCAGTTGCGTGAGCACTGTACCGCTTAAGCCGAAAAACATGATTTTTACTGATTTGAGCGAAAGTCAAATTATATTGTTATTGCAGGATTAACAAATTAATATTAACGAAAAAGTTGCACTTTCTTAGGTTTAGACTTAAAGTCGATTTTCTTGTAAATTGTATGTCAAATTCGGTAGCACTGTACTGCTTAAGCCGCAAACCATCGATTTTACTGATTTGCTCTAAAGCCAAACTTTCATATTATTTCAGGATTAACAAATTAATATTACCGAAAAATTTGCACTTTCTTAGATTTAGAATTAAAGCCGATTTTCTTGTAAATTGTATGTCAGTTGCGTGGGCACTGTACTGCTTAAGCCGAAAAAGATCAATTTTACTGGTTTGAGCGAAAGTCAAATTATATTGTTATTGCAGAATTGACATATTCATATAACCGAAAAAATTGCACTTTCTTAGTTTCAGACTTAAAGTCGATTTTCTTGTAAACTGTATGCCAATTGCGTGAGCACTGTACTGCTTTAGCCGAAAAACATGAATTTTACTGATTTGAGCGAAAGTTAAATTATATTGTTATTGCAGAATTGACATATTCATATAACCGAAAAAATTGCACTATGTTACTTTCTTAGATTTAGACTTAAAGCCGATTTTCTTGTAAATTGTATGTCAGTTGCGTGAGCACTGTACCGCTTAAGCCGAAAAACATGAATTTTACCGATTTTAGCGAAAGTCAAATTATATTGTTGTTGCAGAATTGATATATTCTTATAACCGAAAAAAATTGCACTTTCTTAGGTTTAGACTTAAAGAAGATTTTCTTGTAAATTGTATGTCAATTGCGTGAGCACTGTACCGCTTAAGCCGAAAAACATGAATTTTACTGATTTGAGCGAAAGTAAAACTATATTGTTATTGCAGGATTAACAAATTAATATTACCGAAAAAATTTTACTTTCTTAGGTTTAAACTCAAAATCGATTTTCTTGTAAATTGTATGTCAATTGCGGTAGCACTGTACTGCTTAAGCCTAAAACCATCGATTTTACTGATTTGCTCTAAAGTCAAACTTTCATATAATTTCAGGATTAACAAATTAATATAACCGAAAAATTTGCACTTTCTTAGATTTAGACTTAAAGCCGATTTTCTTGTAAATTGTATGTCAGTTGCGTAAAGCACTGTACTGCTTAAGCCGCAAAACATCAATTTTACTGATTTGAGTGAAAGTCAAATTATATTGTTATTGCAGAATTGACATATTCTTTTAACCGAAAAAATTGCACTTTCTTAGATTTAGACTTAAAGTCGATCTTCTTGTAACTTGTATGTTAATTCCATGAGCACTGTACCGCTTAAGCCGAAAAACATCAATTTTACTGATTTGCGCTAGAGTCAAACTTTCATTTTATTTCAGGATTAACAATTGTATGTTAATTACGTGATCACTGTACCGCTTAAGCCGAAATGTTTTTTCAGGATTAACAAATTAATATAAACGAAAAAATTGCACTTTCTTAGGTTTAAATTTCAAGTCCATTATCTTGTAAATTGTATGTCAGTTGCGTGAGCACTGTACTGCTTAAGCCGAAAAACATCAATTTTACTGATTTGAGCGAAAGTCAAATTATATTGTTATTGCAGAATTGACATATTCATATAACCGAAAAAATTGCACTAGATCCTTGATTTAGACTTAAAGTCGATTTTCTTGTAAATTGTATGTCAGTTGCGTGAGCACTTTACTGCTTAAGCCGAAAAACATCAATTTTTCTGATTTGCGCGAAAGTAAAATTATATTGCTATTGCAGAATTGACAAATTAATATAAAGAACAGAAAAGAAAAAATTTAACTTTCTTAGATTTAGACTTAAAGCCGATTTTCTTGTAAATTGTATGTCAGTTGCGTAAAGCACTGTACTGCTTAAGCCGCAAAACATCAATTATACTGATTTGAGTGAAAGTCAAATTATATTGTTATTGCAGAATTGACATATTCATATAACCGAAAAAATTGCGCTTTCTTAGTTTTAGACTTAAAGTCGATTTTCTTGTAAATTGTATGTCAATTGCGTGAGCACTGTACCGCATAAGCCAAAAACATGAATTTTACTGATTTTAGCGAAAGTCAAAATATGTTGTTGTTGCAGAATTGACATATTCATATAACCGAAAAAATTGCACTAGATCCTAGATTTAGACTTAAAATCGATTTCCTTGTAAATTGTATGTCAGTTGCGTGAGCACTGTACTGCTTAAGCCGAAAAACATCAATTTTACTGCTTTGAGCGAAAGTCAAATTTTATTGTTATTGCAGGATTAACAAATTAATATTACCGAAAAAGTTGCACTTTCTTAGGTTTAGACTCAAAATCGATTTTCTTGTAAATTGTATGTCAATTGCGGTGGCACTGTACTGCTTAAGCCGAAAAACATGAATTTTACTGATTTGAGCGAAAGTCAAATTATATTGTTATTGCAGGATTAACAAATTAATATTACCGAAAAAATTTTACTTTCTTAGGTTTAGACTCAAAATCGATTTTCTTGTAAATTGTATGTCAATTGCGGTAGCACTGTACTGCTTAAGCCCAAAACCATCGATTTTACTGATTTGCTCTAAAGTCAAACTTTCATATAATTTCAGGATTAACAAATTAATATAACCGAAAAATTTGCACTTTCTTAGATTTAGACTTAAAGCCGATTTTCTTGTAAATTGTATGTCAGTTGCGTAAAGCACTGTACTGCTTAAGCCGCAAAACATCAATTTTACTGATTTGAGTGAAAGTCAAATAATATTGTTATTGCAGAATTGACATATTCATATAACCGAAAAAATTGCGCTTTCTTAGTTTTAGACTCAAAATCGATTTTCTTGTAAATTGTATGTCAAATGCGGTAGCACTGTACTGATTAAGCCTAAAAGCATCGATTTTACTGATTTGCTCTAAAGTCAAACTTTCATATAATTTCAGGATTAACAAATTAATATAACCGAAAAATTTGCACTTTCTTAGATTTAGACTTAAAGCCGATTTTCTTGTAAATTGTATGTCAAATGCGGTAGCACTGTACTGATTAAGCCTAAAAGCATCGATTTTCCTGATTTGCTCTAAAGTCAAACTTTCATATAATTTCAGGATTAACAAATTAATATAACCGAAAAATTTGCACTTTCTTAGATTTAGACTTAAAGCCGATTTTCTTGTAAATAGTATGTCAGTTGCGTAAAGCACTGTACTGCTTAAGCCGCAAAACATCAATTTTACTGATTTGAGTGAAAGTCAAATTATATTGTTATTGCAGAATTGACATATTCTTTTAACCGAAAAAATTGCACTTTCTTAGATTTAGACTTAAAGTCGATTTTCTTGTAACTTGTATGTTAATTCCATGAGCACTGTACCGCTTAAGCCGAAAAACATCAATTTTACTGATTTGCGCTAGAGTCAAACTTTCATTTTATTTCAGGATTAACAATTGTATGTTAATTACGTGATCACTGTAACGCTTAAGCCGAAATGTTTTTTCAGGATTAACAAATTAATATAAACGAAAAAATTGCACTTTCTTAGGTTTAAATTTCAAGTCCATTATCTTGTAAATTGTATGTCAGTTGCGTGAGCACTGTACTGCTTAAGCCGAAAAACATCAATTTTACTGATTTGAGCGAAAGTCAAATTATATTGTTATTGCAGAATTGACATATTCATATAACCGAAAAAATTGCACTAGATCCTTGATTTAGACTTAAAGTCGATTTTCTTGTAAATTGTATGTCAGTTGCGTGAGCACTTTACTGCTTAAGCCGAAAAACATCAATTTTTCTGATTTGCGCGAAAGTAAAATTATATTGCTATTGCAGAATTGACAAATTAATATAACCGAAAAAGTTGCACTTTCTTAGATTTAGACTTAAAGCCGATTTTCTTGTAAATTGTATGTCAGTTGCGTAAAGCACTGTACTGCTTAAGCCGCAAAACATCAATTTTACTGATTTGAGTGAAAGTCAAATTATATTGTTATTGCAGAATTGACATATTCTTTTAACCGAAAAAATTGCACTTTCTTAGATTTAGACTTAAAGTCGATTTTCTTGTAACTTGTATGTTAATTCCATGAGCACTGTACCGCTTAAGCCGAAAAACATCAATTTTACTGATTTGCGCTAGAGTCAAACTTTCATTTTATTTCAGGATTAACAATTGTATGTTAATTACGTGATCACTGTACCGCTTAAGCCGAAATGTTTTTTCAGGATTAACAAATTAATATAAACGAAAAAATTGCACTTTCTTAGGTTTAAATTTCAAGTCCATTATCTGGTAAATTGTATGTCAGTTGCGTGAGCACTGTACTGCTTAAGCCGAAAAACATCAATTTTACTGATTTGAGCGAAAGTCAAATTATATTGTTATTGCAGAATTGACATATTCATATAACCGAAAAAATTGCACTAGATCCTTGATTTAGACTTAAAGTCGATTTTCTTGTAAATTGTATGTCAGTTGCGTGAGCACTTTACTGCTTAAGCCGAAAAACATCAATTTTTCTGATTTGCGCGAAAGTAAAATTATATTGCTATTGCAGAATTGACAAATTAATATAAAGAACATAAAAGAAAAAATTTAACTTTCTTAGATTTAGACTTAAAGCCGATTTTCTTGTAAATTGTATGTCAGTTGCGTAAAGCACTGTACTGCTTAAGCCGCAAAACATCAATTATACTGATTTGAGTGAAAGTCAAATTATATTGTTATTGCAGAATTTACATATTCATATAACCGAAAAAATTGCGCTTTCTTAGTTTTAGACTTAAAGTCGATTTTCTTGTAAATTGTATGTCAATTGCGTGAGCACTGTACCGCATAAGCCAAAAACATGAATTTTACTGATTTTAGCGAAAGTCAAAATATGTTGTTGTTGCAGAATTGACATATTCATATAACCGAAAAAATTGCACTAGATCCTAGATTTAGACTTAAAATCGATTTCCTTGTAAATTGTATGTCAGTTGCGTGAGCACTGTACTGCTTAAGCCGAAAAACATCAATTTTACTGCTTTGAGCGAAAGTCAAATTTTATTGTTATTGCAGGATTAACAAATTAATATTACCGAAAAAGTTGTACTTTCTTAGGTTTAGACTCAAAATCGATTTTCTTGTAAATTGTATGTCAATTGCGGTGGCACTGTACTGCTTAAGCCGAAAAACATGAATTTTACTGATTTGAGCGAAAGTCAAATTATATTGTTATTGCAGGATTAACAAATTAATATTACCGAAAAAATTTTACTTTCTTAGGTTTAGACTCAAAATCGATTTTCTTGTAAATTGTATGTCAAATGCGGTAGCACTGTACTGATTAAGCCTAAAAGCATCGATTTTACTGATTTGCTCTAAAGTCAAACTTTCATATAATTTCAGGATTAACAAATTAATATAACCGAAAAATTTGCACTTTCTTAGATTTAGACTTAAAGCCGATTTTCTTGTAAATTGTATGTCAGTTGCGTAAAGCACTGTACTGCTTAAGCCGCAAAACATCAATTTTACTGATTTGAGTGAAAGTCAAATAATATTGTTATTGCAGAATTGACATATTCATATAACCGAAAAAATTGCGCTTTCTTAGTTTTAGACTCAAAATCGATTTTCTTGTAAATTGTATGTCAAATGCGGTAGCACTGTACTGATTAAGCCTAAAAGCATCGATTTTACTGATTTGCTCTAAAGTCAAACTTTCATATAATTTCAGGATTAACAAATTAATATAACCGAAAAATTTGCACTTTCTTAGATTTAGACTTAAAGCCGATTTTCTTGTAAATTGTATGTCAGTTGCGTAAAGCACTGTACTGCTTAAGCCGCAAAACATCAATTTTACTGATTTGAGTGAAAGTCAAATTATATTGTTATTGCAGAATTGACATATTCTTTTAACCGAAAAAATTGCACTTTCTTAGATTTAGACTTAAAGTCGATTTTCTTGTAACTTGTATGTTAATTCCATGAGCACTGTACCGCTTAAGCCGAAAAACATCAATTTTACTGATTTGCGCTAGAGTCAAACTTTCATTTTATTTCAGGATTAACAATTGTATGTTAATTACGTGATCACTGTAACGCTTAAGCCGAAATGTTTTTTCAGGATTAACAAATTAATATAAACGAAAAAATTGCACTTTCTTAGGTTTAAATTTCAAGTCCATTATCTTGTAAATTGTATGTCAGTTGCGTGAGCACTGTACTGCTTAAGCCGAAAAACATCAATTTTACTGATTTGAGCGAAAGTCAAATTATATTGTTATTGCAGAATTGACATATTCATATAACCGAAAAAATTGCACTAGATCCTTGATTTAGACTTAAAGTCGATTTTCTTGTAAATTGTATGTCAGTTGCGTGAGCACTTTACTGCTTAAGCCGAAAAACATCAATTTTTCTGATTTGCGCGAAAGTAAAATTATATTGCTATTGCAGAATTGACAAATTAATATAACCGAAAAAATTGCGCTTTCTTAGCTTTAGACTTAAAGTCGATTTTCTTGTAAATTGTATTTCAGTTGCGTGAGCACTGTACCGCATAAGCCGAAAAACATCAATTATACTGATTTGCGCGAAAGTCAAATTATATTGTTATTGCATGATTAACAAATTAATATTACCGAAAAAGTTGCACTTTCTTAGGTTTAGACTCAAAGTCGATTTTCTTGTAAATTGTATGTTAATCACTTGAGCACTGTACCGCATAAGCCGAAAAACATCAATTTTACTGATTTGCGCGAAAGTAAAATTATAATGTTATTGCAGGATTAACAAATTAATATAACCGAAAAATTGCACTTTCTTTGTTTTAGACTTAAAGCCGATTTTCTTGTAAATTGTATGTCAGTTGCATGAGCACTGTACCGCATAAGCCGAAAAACATCAATTTTACTGATTTGCGCGAAAGTAAAATTATATTGCTATTGCAGAATTGACAAATTAATATAACCGAAAAAATTACACTTTCTTAGTTTAAGACTTAAAGCCGATTTTCTTGTAAATTGTATGTCAGTTGCGTGAGCACTGTACCGCATAAGCCGAAAAACATCAATTTTACTGATTTGCGCGAAAGTAAAATTATATAGCTATTGCAGAATTGACAAATTAATATAACCGAAAAAATTGCACTTTCTTAGGTTTAGACTTAAAGCCGATTTTCTTGTAAATTTTATGTCAGTTGCGTGAGCACTGTACCGCATAAGCCGAAAAACATCAATTTTACTGATTTGCGCGAAAGTAAAATTATAATGTTATTGCAGGATTAACAAATTAATATAACCGAAAAAATTGCACTTTCTTAGTTTTAGACTTAAAGCCGATTTTCTTGTAAATTGTATGTCAGTTGCGTGAGCACTGTACCGCATAAGCCGAAAAACATCAATTTTACTGATTTGCGCGAAAGAAAATTTATAATGTTATTGCAGAATTGACATATTCATATAACCGAAAAAATTGCGCTTTCTTAGTTTTAGACTTAAAGCCGATTTTCTTGTAAATTTTATGTCAGTTGCGTGAGCACTGTACCGCATAAGCCGAAAAACATCAATTTTACTGATTTGCGCGAAAGTAAAATTATAATGTTATTCCAGGATTAACAAATTAATATAACCGAAAAAATTGCACTTTCTTAGTTTTAGACTTAAAGCCGATTTTCTTGTAAATTGTAAGTCAATTGCGTGAGCACTGTACCGCATAAGCCAAAAACATGAATTTTACTGATTTTAGCGAAAGTCAAATTATATTGTTGTTGCAGAATTGACATATTCTTATAACCGAAAAAATTGCACTTTCTTAGATTTAGACTTAAAGTCGATTTTCTTGTAACTTGTATGTTAATTCCATGAGCACTGTACCGCTTAAGCCGAAAAACATCAATTTTACTGATTTGCGCTAGAGTCAAACTTTCATTTTATTTCAGGATTAACAATTGTATGTTAATTTGGTGATCGCTGTACCGCTTAAGCCGAAATGTTTTTTCAGGATTAACAAAATAATATAACTGAAAAAATTGCACGTTCTTAGGTTTAAAATTCAAGTCCATTTTCTTGTAAATTGTATGTCAGTTGCATGAGCACTGTACCGCATAAGCCGAAAAACATCAATTTTACTGATTTGCGCGAAAATAAAATTATAATGTTATTGCAGGATTAACAAATTAATATAACCGAAAAAATTGCACTTTCTTAGTTTTAGACTTAAAGCCGATTTTCTTGTAAATTGTAAGTCAATTGCGTGAGCACTGTACCGCATAAGCCAAAAACATGAATTTTACTGATTTTAGCGAAAGTCAAATTATATTGTTGTTGCAGAATTGACATATTCTTATAACCGAAAAAATTGCACTTTCTTAGATTTAGACTTAAAGTCGATTTTCTTGTAACTTGTATGTTAATTCCATGAGCACTGTACCGCTTAAGCCGAAAAACATCAATTTTACTGATTTGCGCTAGAGTCAAACTTTCATTTTATTTCAGGATTAACAATTGTATGTTAATTTGGTGATCGCTGTACCGCTTAAGCCGAAATGTTTTTTCAGGATTAACAAAATAATATAACTGAAAAAATTGCACGTTCTTAGGTTTAAAATTCAAGTCCATTTTCTTGTAAATTGTATGTCAGTTGCATGAGCACTGTACTGCTTAAGCCGAAAAACATCAATTTTACTGATTTGAGCGAAAGTCAAATTATATTATTATTGCAGAATTGACATATTCATATAACCGAAAAAATTGCACTAGATCCTAGATTTAGACTTAAAGTCGATTTTCTTGTAAATTGTATGTCAGTTGCGTGAGCACTGTACTGCTTAAGCCGAAAAACATCAATTTTACTGATTTGCGCGAAAGTAAAATTATATTGCTATTGCAGAATTGACAAATTAATATAACCGAAAAAATTGCACTTTTTAGGTTTAGACTTAAAGCCGATTTTCTTGTAAATTGTATGTCAGTTGCGTGAGCACTGTACCGCTTAAGCCGAAAAACATCAATTTTACGGATTTGCGCGAAAGTCAAATTATATTGTTATTGCATGATTAACAAATTAATATTACCGAAAAAGTTGCACTTTCTTAGGTTTAGACTCAAAGTCGATTTTCTTGTAAATTGTATGTTAATCACTTGAGCACTGTACCGCATAAGCCGAAAAACATCAATTTTACTGATTTGCGCGAAAATAAAATTATAATGTTATTGCAGGATTAACAAATTAATATAACCGAAAAAATTGCACTTTCTTTGTTTTAGACTTAAAGCCGATTTTCTTGTAAATTGTATATCAGTTGCATGAGCACTGTACCGCATAAGCCGAAAAACATCAATTTTACTGATTTGCGCGAAAGTAAAATTATATTGCTATTGCAGAATTGACAAATTAATATAACCGAAAAAATTCAACTTTCTTAGTTTAAGACTTAAAGCCGATTTTCTTGTAAATTGTATGTCAGTTGCGTGAGCACTGTACCGCATAAGCCGAAAAACATCAATTTTACTGATTTGCGCGAAAGTAAAATTATATAGCTATTGCAGAATTGAAAAATTAATATAACCGAAAAAATTGCACTTTCTTAGTTTTAGACTTAAAGCCGATTTTCTTGTAAATTGTATGTCAGTTGCGTGAGCACTGTACCGCATAAGCCGAAAAACATCAATTTTACTGATTTGCGCTAAAAGCAAACTTTCATTTTATTTCAGGATTAACAATTGTATGTTAATTATTTGATCGCTGTACCGCTTAAGCCGAAATGTTTTTTCAGGATTAACAAATTAATATAACGGAAAAAATTGCATTTTCTTAGGTTTAAAATTAAAGTCCATTTTCTTGTAAATTGTATGTCAACTGCGGTAGCACTGTACTGGTTAAGCCGCAAAACATCGATTTTACTGATTTGATTTAAAGTCAAACTTTCATATGATTTCAGGATTAACAAATTAATATAACCGAAAAAATTGCACTTTCTTAGATTTAGACTTAAAGCCGATTTTCTTGTAAATTGTATGTCAGTTGCGTGAGCACTGTACTGCTTAAGCCGAAAACCATGAATTTTACTGATTTGAGCGAAAGTTAAATTATATTTTTATTGCATGATTAACAAATTAATATAACCGAAAAAGTTGCATTTTCTTAGGTTTAGACTCAAAGTCGATTTTCTTGTAAATTGTATGTTAAGCACTTGAGCACTGTACCGCATAAGCCGAAAAACATCAATTTTACTGATTTGCGCGAAAGTCAAATTATATTGCTATTGCAGAATTGACAAATTAATATAACCGAAAAAATTACACTTTCTTAGGTTTAGACTTAAAGCCGATTTTCTTGTAAATTTTATGTCAGTTGCGTGAGCACTGTACCGCATAAGCCGAAAAACATCAATTTTACTGATTTGCGCGAAAGTAAAATTATATAGCTATTGCAGAATTGACAAATTAATATAACCGAAAAAATTGCACTTTCTTAGGTTTAGACTTAAAGCCGATTTTCTTGTAAATTTTATGTCAGTTGCGTGAGCACTGTACCGCATAAGCCGAAAAACATCAATTTTACTGATTTGCGCGAAAGTAAAATTATAATGTTATTGTAGGATTAACAAATTAATATAACCGAAAAAATTGCACTTTCTTAGTTTTAGACTTAAAGCCGATTTTCTTGTAAATTGTATGTCAGTTTCGTGAGCACTGTACCGCATAAGCCGAAAAACATCAATTTTACTGATTTGCGCGAAAGTAAAATTATATTGCTATTGCAGAATTGACAAATTAATATAACCGAAAAAATTTCACTTTCTTAGGTTTAGACTTAAAGCCGATTTTCTTGTAAATTGTATGTCAGTTGCGTGAGCACTGTACCGCATAAGCCGAAAAACATCAATTTTACTGATTTGCGCTAGAGTCAAACTTTCATTTTATTTCAGGATTAACAATTGTATGTTAATTACGTGATCGCTGTACCGCTTAAGCCCAAATGTTTTTTCAGGATTAACAAATTAATATAACCGAAAAAATTGCACTTTCTTAGGTTTAAAATTCAAGCCCATTTTCTTTTAAATTGTATGTCAGTTGCGTGAGCACTGTACTGCTTAAGCCGAAAAACATCAATTTTACTGATTTGAGCGAAAGTCAAATTATATTGTTATTGCAGAATTGACATATTCATATAACCGAAAAAATTGCACTAGATCCTAGATTTAGACTTAAAGTCGATTTTCTTGTAAATTGTATGTCAGTTGCGTGAGCACTGTACTACTTAAGCCGAAAAACATAAATTTTACTGATTTGCGCGAAAGTAAAATTATAATGTTATTGCAGGATTAACAAATTAATATTACCGAAAAAATTGCACTTTCTTAGCTTTAGACTTAAAGTCGATTTTCTTGTAAATTGTATTTCAGTTGCGTGAGCACTGTACCGCATAAGCCGAAAAACATCAATTTTACTGATTTGCGCGAAAGTAAAATTATATTGTTATTGCATGATTAACAAATTAATATTACCGAAAAAGTGGCACTTTCTTAGGTTTAGACTCAAAGTCGATTTTCTTGTAAATTGTATGTTAATCACTTGAGCACTGTACCGCATAAGCCGAAAAACATCAATTTTACTGATTTGCGCGAAAGTAAAATTATAATGTTATTGCAGGATTAACAAATTAATGTTACCGAAAAAATTGCACTTTCTTAGCTTTAGACTTAAAGTCGATTTTCTTGTAAATTGTATTTCAGTTGCGTGAGCACTGTACCGCATAAGTCGAAAAACATCAATTTTACTGATTTGCGCGAAAGTAAAATTATATTGCTATTGCAGAATTGACAAATTAATATAACCGAAAAAATTACACTTTCTTAGTTTAAGACTTAAAGCCGATTTTCTTGTAAATTGTATGTCAGTTGCGTGAGCACTGTACCGCATAAGCCGAAAAACATCAATTTTACTGATTTGCGCGAAAGTAAAATTATATAGCTATTGCATCAATTTTACTGATTTGCGCTAGAATCAAAATTTCATTTTATTTCAGGATTAACAATTGTATGTTAATTACGTGATCGCTGTACCGCTTAAGCCGAAATGTTTTTTCAGGATTAACAAATTAATATAACCGAAAAAATTGCACTTTCATAGGTTTAAAATTCAATTTTTTCTTGTTAATTGTATGTCAGTTGCGTGAGCACTGTACTGCTTAAGCCGAAAAACATCAATTTTACTGATTTGAGCGAAAGTCAAATTATATTGTTATTGCATAATTGACATATTCATATAACCGAAAAAATTGCACTAGATCCTAGATTTAGACTTAAAGTCGATTTTCTTGTAAATTGTATGTCAGTTGCGTGAGCACTGTACTGCTTAAGCCGAAAAACATCAATTTTACTGATTTGCGCGAAAGTAAAATTATATAGCTATTGCAGAATTGACAAATTAATATAACCGAAAAAATTGCACTTTCTTAGGTTTAGACTTAAAGCCGATTTTCTTGTAAATTGTATTTCAGTTGCGTGAGCACTGTACCGCATAAGTCGAAAAACATCAATTTTACTGATTTGCGCGAAAGTAAAATTATATTGCTATTGCAGAATTGACAAATTAATATAACCGAAAAAATTACACTTTCTTAGTTTAAGACTTAAAGCCGATTTTCTTGTAAATTGTATGTCAGTTGCGTGAGCACTGTACCGCATAAGCCGAAAAACATCAATTTTACTGATTTGCGCGAAAGTAAAATTATATAGCTATTGCATCAATTTTACTGATTTGCGCTAGAATCAAAATTTCATTTTATTTCAGGATTAACAATTGTATGTTAATTACGTGATCGCTGTACCGCTTAAGCCGAAATGTTTTTTCAGGATTAACAAATTAATATAACCGAAAAAATTGCACTTTCATAGGTTTAAAATTCAATTTTTTCTTGTTAATTGTATGTCAGTTGCGTGAGCACTGTACTGCTTAAGCCGAAAAACATCAATTTTACTGATTTGAGCGAAAGTCAAATTATATTGTTATTGCATAATTGACATATTCATATAACCGAAAAAATTGCACTAGATCCTAGATTTAGACTTAAAGTCGATTTTCTTGTAAATTGTATGTCAGTTGCGTGAGCACTGTACTGCTTAAGCCGAAAAACATCAATTTTACTGATTTGCGCGAAAGTAAAATTATATAGCTATTGCAGAATTGACAAATTAATATAACCGAAAAAATTGCACTTTCTTAGCTTTAGACTTAAAGTCGATTTTCTTGTAAATTGTATTTCAGTTGCGTGAGCACTGTACCGCATAAGTCGAAAAACATCAATTTTACTGATTTGCGCGAAAGTAAAATTATATTGCTATTGCAGAATTGACAAATTAATATAACCGAAAAAATTACACTTTCTTAGTTTAAGACTTAAAGCCGATTTTCTTGTAAATTGTATGTCAGTTGCGTGAGCACTGTACCGCATAAGCCGAAAAACATCAATTTTACTGATTTGCGCGAAAGTAAAATTATATAGCTATTGCATCAATTTTACTGATTTGCGCTAGAATCAAAATTTCATTTTATTTCAGGATTAACAATTGTATGTTAATTACGTGATCGCTGTACCGCTTAAGCCGAAATGTTTTTTCAGGATTAACAAATTAATATAACCGAAAAAATTGCACTTTCATAGGTTTAAAATTCAATTTTTTCTTGTTAATTGTATGTCAGTTGCGTGAGCACTGTACTGCTTAAGCCGAAAAACATCAATTTTACTGATTTGAGCGAAAGTCAAATTATATTGTTATTGCATAATTGACATATTCATATAACCGAAAAAATTGCACTAGATCCTAGATTTAGACTTAAAGTCGATTTTCTTGTAAATTGTATGTCAGTTGCGTGAGCACTGTACTGCTTAAGCCGAAAAACATCAATTTTACTGATTTGAGCGAAAGTCAAATTATATTGTTATTGCATAATTGACATATTCATATAACCGAAAAAATTGCACTTTCTTAGGTTTAGACTTAAAGCCGATTTTCTTGTAAATTTTATGTCAGTTGCGTGAGCACTGTACCGCATAAGCCGAAAAACATCAATTTTACTGATTTGCGCGAAAGTAAAATTATAATGTTATTGCAGGATTAACAAATTAATATAACCGAAAAAATTGCACTTTCTTAGTTTTAGACTTAAAGCCGATTTTCTTGTAAATTGTATGTCAGTTGCGTGAGCACTGTACCGCATAAGCCGAAAAACATCAATTTTACTGATTTGCGCGAAAGGAAAATTATAATGTTATTGCAGGATTAACAAATTAATATAACCGAAAAAATTGCACTTTCTTAGTTTTAGACTTAAAGCCGATTTTCTTGTAAATTGTATGTCAGTTGCGTGAGCACTGTACCGCATAAGCCGAAAAACATCAATTTTACTGATTTGCGCGAAAGTAAAATTATAATGTTATTGCAGGATTAACAAATTAATATAACCGAAAAAATTGCACTTTCTTAGGTTTAGACTTAAAGCCGATTTTCTTGTAAATTTTATGTCAGTTGCGTGAGCACTGTACAGCATAAGCCGAAAAACATCAATTTTACTGATTTGCGCGAAAGTAAAATTATATAGCTATTGCAGAATTGACAAATTAATATAACCGAAAAAATTGCACTTTCTTAGGTTTAGACTTAAAGCCGATTTTCTTGTAAATTTTATGTCAGTTGCGTGAGCACTGTACCGCATAAGCCGAAAAACATCAATTTTACTGATTTGCGCGACAGTAAAATTATAATGATATTGCAGGATTAACAAATTAATATAACCGAAAAAATTGCACTTTCTTAGTTTTAGACTTAAAGCCGATTTTCTTGTAAATTGTATGTCAGTTGCGTGAGCACTGTACCGCATAAGCCGAAAAACATCAATTTTACTGATTTGCGCGAAAGTAAAATTATATTGCTATTGCAGAATTGACAAATTAATATAACCGAAAAAATTGCACTTTCTTAGTTTTAGACTTAAAGCCGATTTGCTTGTAAATTGTATGTCAGTTGCGTGAGCACTGTACCGCATAAGCCGAAAAACATCAATTTTACTGATTTGCGCGAAAGAAATTTTATAATGTTATTGCAGAATTGACATATTCATATAACCGAAAAAATTGCGCTTTCTTAGTTTTAGACTTAAAGCCGATTTTCTTGTAAATTTTATGTCAGTTGCGTGAGCACTGTACCGCATAAGCCGAAAAACATCAATTTTACTGATTTGCGCGAAAGTAAAATTATATAGCTATTGCAGAATTGACAAATTAATATAACCGAAAAAATTGCACTTTCTTAGGTTTAGACTTAAAGCCGATTTTCTTGTAAATTTTATGTCAGTTGCGTGAGCACTGTACCGCATAAGCCGAAAAACATCAATTTTACTGATTTGCGCGAAAGTAAAATTATAATGTTATTGCAGGATTAACAAATTAATATAACCGAAAATATTGCACTTTCTTAGTTTTAGTCTTAAAGCCGATTTTCTTGTAAATTGTATGTCAGTTGCGTGAGCACTGTACCGCATAAGCCGAAAAACATCAATTTTACTGATTTGCGCGAAAGAAAATTTATAATGTTATTGCAGAATTGACATATTCATATAACCGAAAAAATTGCGCTTTCTTAGTTTTAGACTTAAAGCCGATTTTCTTGTAAATTGTATGTCAGTTGCGTGAGCACTGTACCGCATAAGCCGAAAAACATCAATTTTACTGATTTGCGCGAAAGTAAAATTATATTGCTATTGCAGAATTGACAAATTAATATAACCGAAAAAATTGCGCTTTCTTAGCTTTAGACTTAAAGCCGATTTTCTTGTAAATTGTATGTCAGTTGCGTGAGCAATGTACCGCATAAGCCGAAAAACATCAATTTTACTGATTTGCGCGAAAGTAAAATTATATTGCTATTGCAGAATTGACAAATTAATATAACCGAAAAAATTGCACTTTCTTAGTTTTAGACTTAAAGCCGATTTTCTTGTAAATTGTATGTCAGTTGCGTGAGCACTGTACAGCATAAGCCGAAAAACATCAATTTTACTGATTTGCGCGAAAGGAAAATTATAATGTTATTGCAGGATTAACAAATTAATATAACCGAAAAAATTGCACTTTCTTAGTTTTAGACTTAAAGCCGATTTTCTTGTAAATTGTATGTCAGTTGCGTGAGCACTGTACCGCATAAGCCGAAAAACATCAATTTTACTGATTTGCGCGAAAGTAAAATTATAATGTTATTGCAGGATTAACAAATTAATATAACCGAAAAAATTGCACTTTCTTAGGTTTAGACTTAAAGCCGATTTTCTTGTAAATTTTATGTCAGTTGCGTGAGCACTGTACAGCATAAGCCGAAAAACATCAATTTTACTGATTTGCGCGAAAGTAAAATTATATAGCTATTGCAGAATTGACAAATTAATATAACCGAAAAAATTGCACTTTCTTAGGTTTAGACTTAAAGCCGATTTTCTTGTAAATTTTATGTCAGTTGCGTGAGCACTGTACCGCATAAGCCGAAAAACATCAATTTTACTGATTTGCGCGAAAGTAAAATTATAATGTTATTGCAGGATTAACAAATTAATATAACCGAAAAAATTGCACTTTCTTAGTTTTAGACTTAAAGCCGATTTTCTTGTAAATTGTATGTCAGTTGCGTGAGCACTGTACCGCATAAGCCGAAAAACATCAATTTTACTGATTTGCGCGAAAGTAAAATTATATTGCTATTGCAGAATTGACAAATTAATATAACCGAAAAAATTGCACTTTCTTAGTTTTAGACTTAAAGCCGATTTGCTTGTAAATTGTATGTCAGTTGCGTGAGCACTGTACCGCATAAGTCGAAAAACATCAATTTTACTGATTTGCGCGAAAGAAAATTTATAATGTTATTGCAGAATTGACATATTCATATAACCGAAAAAATTGCGCTTTCTTAGTTTTAGACTTAAAGCCGATTTTCTTGTAAATTTTATGTCAGTTGCGTGAGCACTGTACCGCATAAGCCGAAAAACATCAATTTTACTGATTTGCGCGAAAGTAAAATTATATAGCTATTGCAGAATTGACAAATTAATATAACCGAAAAAATTGCACTTTCTTAGGTTTAGACTTAAAGCCGATTTTCTTGTAAATTTTATGTCAGTTGCGTGAGCACTGTACCGCATAAGCCGAAAAACATCAATTTTACTGATTTGCGCGAAAGTAAAATTATAATGTTATTGCAGGATTAACAAATTAATATAACCGAAAATATTGCACTTTCTTAGTTTTAGTCTTAAAGCCGATTTTCTTGTAAATTGTATGTCAGTTGCGTGAGCACTGTACCGCATAAGCCGAAAAACATCAATTTTACTGATTTGCGCGAAAGTAAAATTATATTGCTATTGCAGAATTGACAAATTAATATAACCGAAAAAATTACACTTTCTTAGTTTAAGACTTAAAGCCGATTTTCTTGTAAATTGTATGTCAGTTGCGTGAGCACTGTACCGCATTAGCCGAAAAACATCAATTTTACTGATTTGCGCGAAAGTAAAATTATATTGCTATTGCAGAATTGACAAATTAATATAACCGAAAAAATTGCGCTTTCTTAGCTTTAGACTTAAAGCCGATTTTCTTGTAAATTTTATGTCAGTTGCGTGAGCACTGTACCGCATAAGCCGAAAAACATCAATTTTACTGATTTGCGCGAAAGTAAAATTATATTGCTATTGCAGAATTGACAAATTAATATAACCGAAAAAATTGCGCTTTCTTAGCTTTAGACTTAAAGCCGATTTTCTTGTAAATTGTATGTCAGTTGCGTGAGCACTGTACCGCATAAGTCGAAAAACATCAATTTTACTGATTTGCGCGAAAGTAAAATTATATTGCTATTGCAGAATTGACAAATTAATATAACCGAAAAAATTACACTTTCTTAGTTTAAGACTTAAAGCCGATTTTCTTGTAAATTGTATGTCAGTTGCGTGAGCACTGTACCGCATAAGCCGAAAAACATCAATTTTACTGATTTGCGCGAAAGTAAAATTATAACGTTATTGCAGGATTAACAAATTAATATAACCGAAAAAATTGCACTTTCTTAGTTTTAGACTTAAAGCCGATTTTCTTGTAAATTTTATGTCAGTTGCGTGAGCACTGTACCGCATAAGCCGAAAAACATCAATTTTACTGATTTGCGCGAAAGTAAAATTATATTGCTATTGCAGAATTGACAAATTAATATAACCGAAAAAATTGCGCTTTCTTAGCTTTAGACTTAAAGCCGATTTTCTTGTAAATTGTATGTCAGTTGCGTGAGCACTGTACCGCATAAGCCGAAAAACATCAATTTTACTGATTTGCGCGAAAGTAAAATTATAATGTTATTGCAGGATTAACAAATTAATATAACCGAAAAAATTGCACTTTCTTAGTTTTAGACTTAAAGCCGATTTTCTTGTAAATTTTATGTCAGTTGCGTGAGCACTGTACCGCATAAGCCGAAAAACATCAATTTTACTGATTTGCGCGAAAGTAAAATTATATTGCTATTGCAGAATTGACAAATTAATATAACCGAAAAAATTGCGCTTTCTTAGCTTTAGACTTAAAGCCGATTTTCTTGTAAATTGTATGTCAGTTGCGTGAGCACTGTACCGCATAAGCCGAAAAACATCAATTTTACTGATTTGCGCGAAAGTAAAATTATAATGTTATTGCAGGATTAACAAATTAATATAACCGAAAAAATTGCACTTTCTTAGTTTTAGACTTAAAGCCGATTTTCTTGTAAATTTTATGTCAGTTGCGTGAGCACTGTACCGCATAAGTCGAAAAACATCAATTTTACTGATTTGCGCGAAAGTAAAATTATATAGCTATTGCATCAATTTTACTGATTTGCGCTAGAATCAAAATTTCATTTTATTTCAGGATTAACAATTGTATGTTAATTACGTGATCGCTGTACCGCTTAAGCCGAAATGTTTTTTCAGGATTAACAAATTAATATAACCGAAAAAATTGCACTTTCATAGGTTTAGACTTAAAGCCGATTTTCTTGTAAATTGTATGTCAGTTGCGTGAGCACTGTACCGCATAAGCCGAAAAACATCAATTTTACTGATTTTCGCGAAAGTAAAATTATATTGCTATTGCAGAATTGACAAATTAATATAACCGAAAAAATTGCGCTTTCTTAGCTTTAGACTTAAAGCCGATTTTCTTGTAAATTGTATGTCAGTTGCGTGAGCACTGTACCGCATAAGCCGAAAAACATCAATTTTACTGATTTGCGCGAAAGTAAAATTATATTGCTATTGCAGAATTGACAAATTAATATAACCGAAAAAATTGGGCTTTCTTAGCTTTAGACTTAAAGCCGATTTTCTTGTAAATTGTATGTCAGTTGCGTGAGCACTGTACCGCATAAGCCGAAAAACATCAATTTTACTGATTTGCGCGAAAGTAAAATTATATTGCTATTGCAGAATTGACAAATTAATATAACCGAAAAAATTGCACTTTCTTAGTTTTAGACTTAAAGCCGATTTTCTTGTAAATTGTATGTCAGTTGCGTGAGCACTGTACCGCATAAGCCGAAAAACATCAATTTTACTGATTTGCGCGAAAGTAAAATTATATTGCTATTGCAGAATTGACAAATTAATATAACCGAAAAAATTGCGCTTTCTTAGCTTTAGACTTAAAGCCGATTTTCTTGTAAATTGTATGTCAGTTGCGTGAGCACTGTACCGCATAAGCCGAAAAACATCAATTTTACTGATTTGCGCGAAAGTAAAATTATAATGTTATTGCAGGATTAACAAATTAATATAACCGAAAAAATTGCACTTTCTTAGATTTAGACTTAAAGCCGATTTTCTTGTAACTTGTATGTTAATTCCATGAGCACTGTACCGCATAAGTCGAAAAACATCAATTTTACTGATTTGCGCGAAAGTAAAATTATATAGCTATTGCATCAATTTTACTGATTTGCGCTAGAATCAAAATTTCATTTTATTTCAGGATTAACAATTGTATGTTAATTACGTGATCGCTGTACCGCTTAAGCCGAAATGTTTTTTCAGGATTAACAAATTAATATAACCGAAAAAATTGCACTTTCATAGGTTTCATAGCCGATTTTCTTGTAAATTGTATGTCAGTTGCGTGAGCACTGTACCGCATAAGCCGAAAAACATCAATTTTACTGATTTTCGCGAAAGTAAAATTATATTGCTATTGCAGAATTGACAAATTAATATAACCGAAAAAATTGCGCTTTCTTAGCTTTAGACTTAAAGCCGATTTTCTTGTAAATTGTATGTCAGTTGCGTGAGCACTGTACCGCATAAGCCGAAAAACATCAATTTTACTGATTTGCGCGAAAGTAAAATTATATTGCTATTGCAGAATTGACAAATTAATATAACCGAAAAAATTGGGCTTTCTTAGCTTTAGACTTAAAGCCGATTTTCTTGTAAATTGTATGTCAGTTGCGTGAGCACTGTACCGCATAAGCCGAAAAACATCAATTTTACTGATTAGCGCGAAAGTAAAATTATATTGCTATTGCAGAATTGACAAATTAATATAACCGAAAAAATTGCACTTTCTTAGTTTTAGACTTAAAGCCGATTTTCTTGTAAATTGTATGTCAGTTGCGTGAGCACTGTACCGCATAAGCCGAAAAACATCAATTTTACTGATTTGCGCGAAAGTAAAATTATATTGCTATTGCAGAATTGACAAATTAATATAACCGAAAAAATTGCACTTTCTTAGTTTTAGACTTAAAGCCGATTTTCTTGTAAATTGTATGTCAGTTGCGTCAGCACTGTACCGCATAAGCCGAAAAACATCAATTTTACTGATTTGCGCGAAAGTAAAATTATATTGCTATTGCAGAATTGACAAATTAATATAACCGAAAAAATTGCACTTTCTTAGATTTAGACTTAAAGTCGATTTTCTTGTAACTTGTATGTTAATTCCATGAGCACTGTACCGCTTAAGCCGAAAAACATCAATTTTACTGATTTGCGCTAGAGTCAAACTTTCATTTTATTTCAGGATTAACAATTGTATGTTAATTACGTGATCACTGTAACGCTTAAGCCGAAATGTTTTTTCAGGATTAACAAATTAATATAAACGAAAAAATTGCACTTTCTTAGGTTTAAATTTCAAGTCCATTATCTTGTAAATTGTATGTCAGTTGCGTGAGCACTGTACTGCTTAAGCCGAAAAACATCAATTTTACTGATTTGAGCGAAAGTCAAATTATATTGTTATTGCAGAATTGACATATTCATATAACCGAAAAAATTGCACTAGATCCTTGATTTAGACTTAAAGTCGATTTTCTTGTAAATTGTATGTCAGTTGCGTGAGCACTTTACTGCTTAAGCCGAAAAACATCAATTTTTCTGATTTGCGCGAAAGTAAAATTATATTGCTATTGCAGAATTGACAAATTAATATAACCGAAAAAATTGCGCTTTCTTAGCTTTAGACTTAAAGTCGATTTTCTTGTAAATTGTATTTCAGTTGCGTGAGCACTGTACCGCATAAGCCGAAAAACATCAATTATACTGATTTGCGCGAAAGTCAAATTATATTGTTATTGCATGATTAACAAATTAATATAACCGAAAAATTGCACTTTCTTTGTTTTAGACTTAAAGCCGATTTTCTTGTAAATTGTATGTCAGTTGCATGAGCACTGTACCGCATAAGCCGAAAAACATCAATTTTACTGATTTGCGCGAAAGTAAAATTATATTGCTATTGCAGAATTGACAAATTAATATAACCGAAAAAATTACACTTTCTTAGTTTAAGACTTAAAGCCGATTTTCTTGTAAATTGTATGTCAGTTGCGTGAGCACTGTACCGCATAAGCCGAAAAACATCAATTTTACTGATTTGCGCGAAAGTAAAATTATATAGCTATTGCAGAATTGACAAATTAATATAACCGAAAAAATTGCACTTTCTTAGGTTTAGACTTAAAGCCGATTTTCTTGTAAATTTTATGTCAGTTGCGTGAGCACTGTAGCGCATAAGCCGAAAAACATCAATTTTACTGATTTGCGCGAAAGTAAAATTATAATGTTATTGCAGGATTAACAAATTAATATAACCGAAAAAATTGCACTTTCTTAGTTTTAGACTTAAAGCCGATTTTCTTGTAAATTGTATGTCAGTTGCGTGAGCACTGTACCGCATAAGCCGAAAAACATCAATTTTACTGATTTGCGCGAAAGTAAAATTATATAGCTATTGCAGAATTGACAAATTAATATAACCGAAAAAATTGCACTTTCTTAGTTTTAGACTTAAAGCCGATTTGCTTGTAAATTGTATGTCAGTTGCGTGAGCACTGTACCGCATAAGCCGAAAAACATCAATTTTACTGATTTGCGCGAAAGAAAATTTATAATGTTATTGCAGAATTGACATATTCATATAACCGAAAAAATTGCGCTTTCTTAGTTTTAGACTTAAAGCCGATTTTCTTGTAAATTTTATGTCAGTTGCGTGAGCACTGTACCGCATAAGCCGAAAAACATCAATTTTACTGATTTGCGCGAAAGTAAAATTATAATGTTATTGCAGGATTAACAAATTAATATAACCGAAAAAATTGCACTTTCTTAGTTTTAGACTTAAAGCCGATTTTCTTGTAAATTGTAAGTCAATTGCGTGAGCACTGTACCGCATAAGCCAAAAACATGAATTTTACTGATTTTAGCGAAAGTCAAATTATATTGTTGTTGCAGAATTGACATATTCTTATAACCGAAAAAATTGCACTTTCTTAGATTTAGACTTAAAGTCGATTTTCTTGTAACTTGTATGTTAATTCCATGAGCACTGTACCGCTTAAGCCGAAAAACATCAATTTTACTGATTTGCGCTAGAGTCAAACTTTCATTTTATTTCAGGATTAACAATTGTATGTTAATTTGGTGATCGCTGTACCGCTTAAGCCGAAATGTTTTTTCAGGATTAACAAAATAATATAACTGAAAAAATTGCACGTTCTTAGGTTTAAAATTCAAGTCCATTTTCTTGTAAATTGTATGTCAGTTGCATGAGAACTGTACTGCTTAAGCCGAAAAACATCAATTTTACTGATTTGAGCGAAAGTCAAATTATATTGTTATTGCAGAATTGACATATTCATATAACCGAAAAAATTGCACTAGATCCTAGATTTAGACTTAAAGTCGATTTTCTTGTAAATTGTATGTCAGTTGCGTGAGCACTGTACTGCTTAAGCCGAAAAACATCAATTTTACTGATTTGCGCGAAAGTAAAATTATATTGCTATTGCAGAATTGACAAATTAATATAACCGAAAAAATTGCACTTTTTAGGTTTAGACTTAAAGCCGATTTTCTTGTAAATTGTATGTCAGTTGCGTGAGCACTGTACCGCTTAAGCCGAAAAACATCAATTTTACGGATTTGCGCGAAAGTCAAATTATATTGTTATTGCATGATTAACAAATTAATATTACCGAAAAAGTTGCACTTTCTTAGGTTTAGACTCAAAGTCGATTTTCTTGTAAATTGTATGTTAATCACTTGAGCACTGTACCGCATAAGCCGAAAAACATCAATTTTACTGATTTGCGCGAAAATAAAATTATAATGTTATTGCAGGATTAACAAATTAATATAACCGAAAAAATTGCACTTTCTTTGTTTTAGACTTAAAGCCGATTTTCTTGTAAATTGTATATCAGTTGCATGAGCACTGTACCGCATAAGCCGAAAAACATCAATTTTACTGATTTGCGCGAAAGTAAAATTATATTGCTATTGCAGAATTGACAAATTAATATAACCGAAAAAATTGCACTTTTTAGGTTTAGACTTAAAGCCGATTTTCTTGTAAATTGTATGTCAGTTGCGTGAGCACTGTACCGCTTAAGCCGAAAAACATCAATTTTACGGATTTGCGCGAAAGTCAAATTATATTGTTATTGCATGATTAACAAATTAATATTACCGAAAAAGTTGCACTTTCTTAGGTTTAGACTCAAAGTCGATTTTCTTGTAAATTGTATGTTAATCACTTGAGCACTGTACCGCATAAGCCGAAAAACATCAATTTTACTGATTTGCGCGAAAATAAAATTATAATGTTATTGCAGGATTAACAAATTAATATAACCGAAAAAATTGCACTTTCTTTGTTTTAGACTTAAAGCCGATTTTCTTGTAAATTGTATGTCAGTTGCGTGAGCACTGTACCGCTTAAGCCGAAAAACATCAATTTTACGGATTTGCGCGAAAGTCAAATTATATTGTTATTGCATGATTAACAAATTAATATTACCGAAAAAGTTGCACTTTCTTAGGTTTAGACTCAAAGTCGATTTTCTTGTAAATTGTATGTTAATCACTTGAGCACTGTACCGCATAAGCCGAAAAACATCAATTTTACTGATTTGCGCGAAAATAAAATTATAATGTTATTGTAGGATTAACAAATTAATATAACCGAAAAAATTGCACTTTCTTAGTTTTAGACTTAAAGCCGATTTTCTTGTAAATTGTATGTCAGTTGCGTGAGCACCGTACCGCATAAGCCGAAAAACATCAATTTTACTGATTTGCGCGAAAGTAAAATTATATTGCTATTGCAGAATTGACAAATTAATATAACCGAAAAAATTTCACTTTCTTAGGTTTAGACTTAAAGCCGATTTTCTTGTACATTGTATGTCAGTTGCGTGAGCACTGTACCGCATAAGCCGAAAAACATCAATTTTACTGATTTGCGCTAGAGTCAAACTTTCATTTTATTTCAGGATTAACAATTGTATGTTAATTACGTGATCGCTGTACCGCTTAAGCCCAAATGTTTTTTCAGGATTAACAAATTAATATAACCGAAAAAATTGCACTTTCTTAGGTTTAAAATTCAAGCCCATTTTCTTGTAAATTGTATGTCAGTTGCGTGAGCACTGTACTGCTTAAGCCGAAAAACATCAATTTTACTGATTTGAGCGAAAGTCAAATTATATTGTTATTGCAGAATTGACATATTCATATAACCGAAAAAATTGCACTAGATCCTAGATTTAGACTTAAAGTCGATTTTCTTGTAAATTGTATGTCAGTTGCGTGAGCACTGTACTGCTTAAGCCGAAAAACATAAATTTTACTGATTTGCGCGAAAGTAAAATTATAATGTTATTGCAGGATTAACAAATTAATATTACCGAAAAAATTGCACTTTCTTAGCTTTAGACTTAAAGTCGATTTTCTTGTAAATTGTATTTCAGTTGCGTGAGCACTGTACCGCATAAGCCGAAAAACATCAATTTTACTGATTTGCGCGAAAGTAAAATTATATTGTTATTGCATGATTAACAAATTAATATTACCGAAAAAGTGGCACTTTCTTAGGTTTAGACTCAAAGTCGATTTTCTTGTAAATTGTATGTTAATCACTTGAGCACTGTACCGCATAAGCCGAAAAACATCAATTTTACTGATTTGCGCGAAAGTAAAATTATAATGTTATTGCAGGATTAACAAATTAATATTACCGAAAAAATTGCACTTTCTTAGCTTTAGACTTAAAGTCGATTTTCTTGTAAATTGTGTTTCAGTTGCGTGAGCACTGTACCGCATAAGTCGAAAAACATCAATTTTACTGATTTGCGCGAAATTAAAATTATATTGCTATTGCAGAATTGACAAATTAATATAACCGAAAAAATTACACTTTCTTAGTTTAAGACTTAAAGCCGATTTTCTTGTAAATTGTATGTCAGTTGCGTGAGCACTGTACCGCATAAGCCGAAAAACATCAATTTTACTGATTTGCGCGAAAGTAAAATTATATAGCTATTGCATCAATTTTACTGATTTGCGCTAGAATCAAAATTTCATTTTATTTCAGGATTAACAATTGTATGTTAATTACGTGATCGCTGTACCGCTTAAGCCGAAATGTTTTTTCAGGATTAACAAATTAATATAACCGAAAAAATTGCACTTTCATAGGTTTAAAATTCAATTTTTTCTTGTAAATTGTATGTCAGTTGCGTGAGCACTGTACTGCTTAAGCCGAAAAACATCAATTTTACTGATTTGAGCGAAAGTCAAATTATATTGTTATTGCATAATTGACATATTCATATAACCGAAAAAATTGCACTAGATCCTAGATTTAGACTTAAAGTCGATTTTCTTGTAAATTGTATGTCAGTTGCTTGAGCACTGTACTGCTTAAGCCGAAAAACATCAATTTTACTAATTTGCGCGAAAGTAAAATTATATAGCTATTGCAGAATTGACAAATTAATATAACCGAAAAAATTGCACTTTCTTAGGTTTAGACTTAAAGCCGATTTTCTTGTAAATTTTATGTCAGTTGCGTGAGCACTGTACCGCATAAGCCGAAAAACATCAATTTTACTGATTTGCGCGAAAGTAAAATTATAATGTTATTGCAGGATTAACAAATTAATATAACCGAAAAAATTGCACTTTCTTAGTTTTAGACTTAAAGCCGATTTTCTTGTAAATTGTATGTCAGTTGCGTGAGCACTGTACCGCATAAGCCGAAAAACATCAATTTTACTGATTTGCGCGAAAGGAAAATTATAATGTTATTGCAGGATTAACAAATTAATATAACCGAAAAAATTGCACTTTCTTAGTTTTAGACTTAAAGCCGATTTTCTTGTAAATTGTATGTCAGTTGCGTGAGCACTGTACCGCATAAGCCGAAAAACATCAATTTTACTGATTTGCGCGAAAGTAAAATTATAATGTTATTGCAGGATTAACAAATTAATATAACCGAAAAAATTGCACTTTCTTAGGTTTAGACTTAAAGCCGATTTTCTTGTAAATTTTATGTCAGTTGCGTGAGCACTGTACAGCATAAGCCGAAAAACATCAATTTTACTGATTTGCGCGAAAGTAAAATTATATAGCTATTGCAGAATTGACAATTTAATATAACCGAAAAAATTGCACTTTCTTAGGTTTAGACTTAAAGCCGATTTTCTTGTAAATTTTATGTCAGTTGCGTGAGCACTGTACCGCATAAGCCGAAAAACATCAATTTTACTGATTTGCGCGAAAGTAAAATTATAATGTTATTGCAGGATTAACAAATTAATATAACCGAAAAAATTGCACTTTCTTAGTTTTAGACTTAAAGCCGATTTTCTTGTAAATTGTATGTCAGTTGCGTGAGCACTGTACCGCATAAGCCGAAAAACATCAATTTTACTGATTTGCGCGAAAGTAAAATTATATTGCTATTGCAGAATTGACAAATTAATATAACCGAAAAAATTGCACTTTCTTAGTTTTAGACTTAAAGCCGATTTACTTGTAAATTGTATGTCAGTTGCGTGAGCACTGTACCGCATAAGCCGAAAAACATCAATTTTACTGATTTGCGCGAAAGAAAATTTATAATGTTATTGCAGAATTGACATATTCATATAACCGAAAAAATTGCGCTTTCTTAGTTTTAGACTTAAAGCCGATTTTCTTGTAAATTTTATGTCAGTTGCGTGAGCACTATACCGCATAAGCCGAAAAACATCAATTTTACTGATTTGCGCGAAAGTAAAATTATATAGCTATTGCAGAATTGACAAATTAATATAACCGAAAAAATTGCACTTTCTTAGGTTTAGACTTAAAGCCGATTTTCTTGTAAATTTTATGTCAGTTGCGTGAGCACTGTACCGCATAAGCCGAAAAACATCAATTTTACTGATTTGCGCGAAAGTGAAATTATAATGTTATTGCAGGATTAACAAATTAATATAACCGAAAATATTGCACTTTCTTAGTTTTAGTCTTAAAGCCGATTTTCTTGTAAATTGTATGTCAGTTGCGTGAGCACTGTACCGCATAAGCCGAAAAACATCAATTTTACTGATTTGCGCGAAAGAAAATTTATAATGTTATTGCAGAATTGACATATTCATATAACCGAAAAAATTGCGCTTTCTTAGTTTAAGACTTAAAGCCGATTTTCTTGTAAATTGTATGTCAGTTGCGTGAGCACTGTACCGCATAAGCCGAAAAACATCAATTTTACTGATTTGCGCGAAAGTAAAATTATATTGCTATTGCAGAATTGACAAATTAATATAACCGAAAAAATTGCGCTTTCTTAGCTTTAGACTTAAAGCCGATTTTCTTGTAAATTGTATGTCAGTTGCGTGAGCACTGTACCGCATAAGCCGAAAAACATCAATTTTACTGATTTGCGCGAAAGTAAAATTATATTGCTATTGCAGAATTGACAAATTAATATAACCGAAAAAATTACACTTTCTTAGTTTAAGACTTAAAGCCGATTTTCTTGTAAATTGTATGTCAGTTGCGTGAGCACTGTACCGCATAAGCCGAAAAACATCAATTTTACTGATTTGCGCGAAAGTAAAATTATATTGCTATTGCAGAATTGACAAATTAATATAACCGAAAAAATTGCGCTTTCTTAGCTTTAGACTTAAAGCCGATTTTCTTGTAAATTGTATGTCAGTTGCGTGAGCACTGTACCGCATAAGCCGAAAAACATCAATTTTACTGATTTGCGCGAAAGTAAAATTATAATGTTATTGCAGGATTAACAAATTAATATAACCGAAAAAATTGCACTTTCTTAGGTTTAGACTTAAAGCCGATTTTCTTGTAAATTTTATGTCAGTTGCGTGAGCACTGTACAGCATAAGCCGAAAAACATCAATTTTACTGATTTGCGCGAAAGTAAAATTATATAGCTATTGCAGAATTGACAAATTAATATAACCGAAAAAATTGCACTTTCTTAGGTTTAGACTTAAAGCCGATTTTCTTGTAAATTTTATGTCAGTTGCGTGAGCACTGTACCGCATAAGCCGGAAAACATCAATTTTACTGATTTGCGCGAAAGTAAAATTATAATGTTATTGCAGGATTAACAAATTAATATAACCGAAAAAATTGCACTTTCTTAGTTTTAGACTTAAAGCCGATTTTCTTGTAAATTGTATGTCAGTTGCGTGAGCACTGTACCGCATAAGCCGAAAAACATCAATTTTACTGATTTGCGCGAAAGTAAAATTATATTGCTATTGCAGAATTGACAAATTAATATAACCGAAAAAATTGCACTTTCTTAGTTTTAGACTTAAAGCCGATTTGCTTGTAAATTGTATGTCAGTTGCGTGAGCACTGTACCGCATAAGCCGAAAAACATCAATTTTACTGATTTGCGCGAAAGAAAATTTATAATGTTATTGCAGAATTGACATATTCATATAACCGAAAAAATTGCGCTTTCTTAGTTTTAGACTTAAAGCCGATTTTCTTGTAAATTTTATGTCAGTTGCGTGAGCACTGTACCGCATAAGCCGAAAAACATCAATTTTACTGATTTGCGCGAAAGTAAAATTATATAGCTATTGCAGAATTGACAAATTAATATAACCGAAAAAATTGCACTTTCTTAGGTTTAGACTTAAAGCCGATTTTCTTGTAAATTTTATGTCAGTTGCGTGAGCACTGTACCGCATAAGCCGAAAAACATCAATTTTACTGATTTGCGCGAAAGTAAAATTATATTGCTATTGCAGAATTGACAAATTAATATAACCGAAAAAATTGCGCTTTCTTAGCTTTAGACTTAAAGCCGATTTTCTTGTAAATTGTATGTCAGTTGCGTGAGCACTGTACCGCATAAGCCGAAAAACATCAATTTTACTGATTTGCGCGAAAGTAAAATTATAATGTTATTGCAGGATTAACAAATTAATATAACCGAAAAAATTGCACTTTCTTAGTTTTAGACTTAAAGCCGATTTTCTTGTAAATTTTATGTCAGTTGCGTGAGCACTGTACCGCATAAGCCGAAAAACATCAATTTTACTGATTTGCGCGAAAGTAAAATTATATTGCTATTGCAGAATTGACAAATTAATATAACCGAAAAAATTGCGCTTTCTTAGCTTTAGACTTAAAGCCGATTTTCTTGTAAATTGTATGTCAGTTGCGTGAGCACTGTACCGCATAAGCCGAAAAACATCAATTTTACTGATTTGCGCGAAAGTAAAATTATAATGTTATTGCAGGATTAACAAATTAATATAACCGAAAAAATTGCACTTTCTTAGTTTTAGACTTAAAGCCGATTTTCTTGTAAATTTTATGTCAGTTGCGTGAGCACTGTACCGCATAAGTCGAAAAACATCAATTTTACTGATTTGCGCGATAGTAAAATTATATTGCTATTGCAGAATTGACAAATTAATATAACCGAAAAAATTACACTTTCTTAGTTTAAGACTTAAAGCCGATTTTCTTGTAAATTGTATGTCAGTTGCGTGAGCACTGTACCGCATAAGCCGAAAAACATCAATTTTACTGATTTGCGCGAAAGTAAAATTATATTGCTATTGCAGAATTGAAAGTAAAATTATAATGTTATTGCAGGATTAACAAATTAATATAACCGAAAAAATTGCACTTTCTTAGGTTTAGACTTAAAGCCGATTTTCTTGTAAATTTTATGTCAGTTGCGTGAGCACTGTACAGCATAAGCCGAAAAACATCAATTTTACTGATTTGCGCGAAAGTAAAATTATATAGCTATTGCAGAATTGACAAATTAATATAACCGAAAAAATTGCACTTTCTTAGGTTTAGACTTAAAGCCGATTTTCTTGTAAATTTTATGTCAGTTGCGTGAGCACTGTACCGCATAAGCCGAAAAACATCAATTTTACTGATTTGCGCGAAAGTAAAATTATAATGTTATTGCAGGATTAACAAATTAATATAACCGAAAAAATTGCACTTTCTTAGTTTTAGACTTAAAGCCGATTTTCTTGTAAATTGTATGTCAGTTGCGTGAGCACTGTACCGCATAAGCCGAAAAACATCAATTTTACTGATTTGCGCGAAAGTAAAATTATATTGCTATTGCAGAATTGACAAATTAATATAACCGAAAAAATTGCACTTTCTTAGTTTTAGACTTAAAGCCGATTTTCTTGTAAATTTTATGTCAGTTGCGTGAGCACTGTACCGCATAAGCCGAAAAACATCAATTTTACTGATTTGCGCGAAAGTAAAATTATATAGCTATTGCAGAATTGACAAATTAATATAACCGAAAAAATTGCACTTTCTTAGGTTTAGACTTAAAGCCGATTTTCTTGTAAATTTTATGTCAGTTGCGTGAGCACTGTACCGCATAAGCCGAAAAACATCAATTTTACTGATTTGCGCGAAAGTAAAATTATAATGTTATTGTAGGATTAACAAATTAATATAACCGAAAAAATTGCACTTTCTTAGTTTTAGACTTAAAGCCGATTTTCTTGTAAATTGTATGTCAGTTGCGTGAGCACTGTACCGCATAAGCCGAAAAACATCAATTTTACTGATTTGCGCGAAAGTAAAATTATATTGCTATTGCAGAATTGACAAATTAATATAACCGAAAAAATTTCACTTTCTTAGGTTTAGACTTAAAGCCGATTTTCTTGTAAATTGTATGGCAGTTGCGTGCGCACTGTACCGCATAAGCCGAAAAACATCAATTTTACTGATTTGCGCTAGAGTCAAACTTTCATTTTATTTCAGGATTAACAATTGTATGTTAATTACGTGATCGCTGTACCGCTTAAGCCCAAATGTTTTTTCAGGATTAACAAATTAATATAACCGAAAAAATTGCACTTTCTTAGGTTTAAAATTCAAGTCCATTTTCTTGTAAATTGTATGTCAGTTGCGTGAGCACTGTACTGCTTAAGCCGAAAAACATCAATTTTACTGATTTGAGCGAAAGTCAAATTATATTGTTATTGCAGAATTGACATATTCATATAACCGAAAAAATTGCACTAGATCCTAGATTTAGACTTAAAGTCGATTTTCTTGTAAATTGTATGTCAGTTGCGTGAGCACTGTACTGCTTAAGCCGAAAAACATAAATTTTACTGATTTGCGCGAAAGTAAAATTATAATGTTATTGCAGGATTAACAAATTAATATTACCGAAAAAATTGCACTTTCTTAGCTTTAGACTTAAAGTCGATTTTCTTGTAAATTGTATTTCAGTTGCGTGAGCACTGTACCGCATAAGCCGAAAAACATCAATTTTACTGATTTGCGCGAAAGTCAAATTATATTGTTATTGCATGATTAACAAATTAATATTACCGAAAAAGTGGCACTTTCTTAGGTTTAGACTCAAAGTCGATTTTCTTGTAAATTGTATGTTAATCACTTGAGCACTGTACCGCATAAGCCGAAAAACATCAATTTTACTGATTTGCGCGAAAGTAAAATTATAATGTTATTGCAGGATTAACAAATTAATATTACCGAAAAAATTGCACTTTCTTAGCTTTAGACTTAAAGTCGATTTTCTTGTAAATTGTATTTCAGTTGCGTGAGCACTGTACCGCATAAGTCGAAAAACATCAATTTTACTGATTTGCGCGAAAGTAAAATTATATTGCTATTGCAGAATTGACAAATTAATATAACCGAAAAAATTACACTTTCTTAGTTTAAGACTTAAAGCCGATTTTCTTGTAAATTGTATGTCAGTTGCGTGAGCACTGTACCGCATAAGCCGAAAAACATCAATTTTACTGATTTGCGCGAAAGTAAAATTATATAGCTATTGCATCAATTTTACTGATTTGCGCTAGAATCAAAATTTCATTTTATTTCAGGATTAACAATTGTATGTTAATTACGTGATCGCTGTACCGCTTAAGCCGAAATGTTTTTTCAGGATTAACAAATTAATATAACCGAAAAAATTGCACTTTCATAGGTTTAAAATTCAAGTCCATTTTCTTGTAAATTGTATGTCAATTGCGTGAGCACTGTACTGCTTAAACTGAAAAACATGAATTTTACTGATTTGAGCGAAAGTCAAATTATATTGTTATTGCAGAATTGACATATTCATATAACCGAAAAAATTGCACTAGATCCTAGATTTAGACTTAAAGTCGATTTTCTTGTAAATTGTATGTCAGTTGCGTGAGCACTGTACTGCTTAAGCCGAAAAACATCAATTTTACTGATTTGCGCGAAAGTAAAATTATATTGTTATTGCATGATTAACAAATTAATATTACCGAATAAGTGGCACTTTCTTAGGTTTAGACTCAAAGTCGATTTTCTTGTAAATTGTATGTTAATCACTTGAGCACTGTACCGCATAAGCCGAAAAACATCAATTTTACTGATTTGCGCGAAAGTAAAATTATAATGTTATTGCAGGATTAACAAATTAATATTACCGAAAAAATTGCACTTTCTTAGCTTTAGACTTAAAGTCGATTTTCTTGTAAATTGTATTTCAGTTGCGTGAGCACTGTACCGCATAAGTCGAAAAACATCAATTTTACTGATTTGCGCGAAAGTAAAATTATATTGCTATTGCAGAATTGACAAATTAATATAACCGAAAAAATTACACTTTCTTAGTTTAAGACTTAAAGCCGATTTTCTTGTAAATTGTATGTCAGTTGCGTGAGCACTGTACCGCATAAGCCGAAAAACATAAATTTTACTGATTTGCGCGAAAGTAAAATTATAATGTTATTGCGGGTTTAACAAATTAATATAACCGAAAAAATTGCACTTTCTTAGTTTTAGACTTAAAGCCGATTTTCTTGTAAATTGTATGTCAGTTGCGTGAGCACTGTAACGCATTAGCCGAAAAACATCAATTTTACTGATTTGCGTGAAAGTAAAATTATATTGCTATTGCAGAATTGACAAATTAATATAACCGAAAAAATTGCACTTTCTTAGGTTTAGACTTAAAGCCGATTTTCTTGTAAATTGTATGTCAGTTGCGTGAGCACTGTACCGCTTAAGCCGAAAAACATGAATTTAACTGATTTGAGCGAAAGTCAAATTATATTGTTATTGCATGATTAACAAATTAATATTACCGAAAAAGTTGCACCTTCTTAGGTTTAGACTCAAAGTCGATTTTCTTGTAAATTGTATGTTAATACCTTGAGCCCTGTACCGCATAAGCCGAAAAACATAATTTTACTGATTTGCGCGAAAGTAAAATTATAATGTTATTGCAGGATTAACAAATTAATATAACCGAAAAAAATGCACTTTCTTAGTTTTAGACTTAAAGCCGATTTTCTTGTAAATTGTATGTCAGTTGCGTGAGCACTGTACCGCAAAAGCCGAAAAACATCAATTTTACTGATTTGCGCGAAAGTAAAATTATAATGTTATTGCAGGATTAACAAATTAATATAACCGAAAAAATTGCACTATCTTAGTTTTAGACTTAAATTCGATTTTCTTGTAAATTGAATGTTAATTACTTGAGCGCTGTACCGCTTAGGCCGAAAAACATAAATTTTACTGATTTGCGCTAAAAGCAAACTTTCATTTTATTTCAGAATTAACAATTGTATGTTAATTACTTGATCGCTGTACCGCTTAAGCCGAAATGTTATTTCAGAATTAACAAATTAATATAACGGAAAAAATTGCATTTTCTTAGGTTTAAAATTAAAGTCCATTTTCTTGTAAATTGTATGTCAACTGCGGTAGCACTGTACTGGTTAAGCCGCAAAACATCGATTTTACTGATTTGATTTAAAGTCAAACTTTCATATAATTTCAGGATTAACAAACTAATATAACCGAAAAAATTGCACTTTCTTAGATTTAGACTTAAAGCCGATTTTCTTGTAAATTGTATGTCAGTTGCGTGAGCACTGTACCGCATAAGTCGAAAAACATCAGTTTTACTGATTTGCGCGAAAGTAAAATTATATTGCTATTGCAGAATTGACAAATTAATATAACCGAAAAAATTACACTTTCTTAGTTTAAGACTTAAAGCCGATTTTCTTGTAAATTGTATGTCAGTTGCGTGAGCACTGTACCGCATAAGCCGAAAAACATCAATTTTACTGATTTGCGCGAAAGTAAAATTATATTGCTATTGCAGAATTGACAAATTAATATAACCGAAAAAATTACACTTTCTTAGTTTAAGACTTAAAGCCGATTTTCTTGTAAATTGTATGTCAGTTGCGTGAGCACTGTACCGCATAAGCCGAAAAACATCAATTTTACTGATTTGCGCGAAAGTAAAATTATATTGCTATTGCAGAATTGACAAATTAATATAACCGAAAAAATTGCGCTTTCTTAGCTTTAGACTTAAAGCCGATTTTCTTGTAAATTGTATGTCAGTTGCGTGAGCACTGTACCGCATAAGCCGAAAAACATCAATTTTACTGATTTGCGCGAAAGTAAAATTATATAGCTATTGCAGAATTGACAAATTAATATAACCGAAAAAATTGCACTTTCTTAGATTTAGACTTAAAGCCGATTTTCTTGTAAATTGTTTGTCAGTTGCGTGAGCACTGTACCGCATAAGCCGAAAAACATCAATTTTACTGATTTGCGCGAAAGTAAAATTATATTGCTATTGCAGAATTGACAAATTAATATAACCGAAAAAATTGCGCTTTATTAGCTTTAGACTTAAAGCCGATTTTCTTGTAAATTGTATGTCAGTTGCGTGAGCACTGTACCGCATAAGTCGAAAAACATCAATTTTACTGATTTGCGCGAAAGTAAAATTATATTGCTATTGCAGAATTGACAAATTAATATAACCGAAAAAATTACACTTTCTTAGTTTAAGACTTAAAGCCGATTTTCTTGTAAATTGTATGTCAGTTGCGTGAGCACTGTACCGCATAAGCCGAAAAACATCAATTTTACTGATTTGCGCGAAAGTAAAATTATATTGCTATTGCAGAATTGACAAATTAATATAACCGAAAAAATTGCGCTTTCTTAGCTTTAGACTTAAAGCCGATTTTCTTGTAAATTGTATGTCAGTTGCGTGAGCACTGTACCGCATAAGCCGAAAAACATCAATTTTACTGATTTGCGCGAAAGTAAAATTATAATGTTATTGCAGGATTAACAAATTAATATTACCGAAAAAATTGCACTTTCTTAGCTTTAGACTTAAAGTCGATTTTCTTGTAAATTGTATTTCAGTTGCGTGAGCACTGTACCGCATAAGCCGAAAAACATCAATTTTACTGATTTGATTTAAAGTCAAACTTTCATATAATATCAGGATTAACAAATAAATATAACCGTAAAAATTTCACTTTATTAGATTTAGACTTAAAGCCGATTTTCTTGTAAATTGTATGTCAGTTGCGTGAGCACTGTACCGCATAAGCCGAAAAACATCAATTTTACTGATTTGCGCGAAAGTAAAATTATATTGCTATTGCAGAATTAACAAATTAATATTACCGAAAAAGTTGCACTTTCTTAGGTTTAGACTTAAAGCCGATTTTCTTGTAAATTGTATGTCAGTTGCGTGAGCACTGTACCGCATAAGCCGAAAAACATCAATTTTACTGATTTGCGCGAAAGTAAAATTATAATGTTATTGCAGAATTGACATATTCATATAACCGAAAAAATTGCGCTTTCTTAGTTTTAGACTTAAAGTCGATTTTCTTGTAAATTGTATGTCAGTTGCGTGAGCACTGTACCGCATAAGTCGAAAAACATCAATTTTACTGATTTGCGCGAAAGTAAAATTATATTGCTATTGCAGAATTGACAAATTAATATAACCGAAAAAATTGCACTTTCTTTGTTTTAGACTTAAAGCCGATTTTCTTGTAAATTGTATGTCAGTTGCATGAGCACTGTACCGCATAAGTCGAAAAACATCAATTTTACTGATTTGCGCGAAAGTAAAATTATATTGCTATTGCAGAATTGACAAATTAATATAACCGAAAAATTTACACTTTCTTAGTTTAAGACTTAAAGCCGATTTTCTTGTAAATTGTATGTCAGTTGCGTGAGCACTGTACCGCATAAGCCGAAAAACATCAATTTTACTGATTTGCGCGAAAGTAAAATTATATAGCTATTGCAGAATTGACAAATTAATATAACCGAAAAAATTGCACTTTCTTAAGTTTAGACTTAAAGCCGATTTTCTTGTAAATTTTATGTCAGTTGCGTGAGCACTGTACCGCATAAGCCGAAAAACATCAATTTTACTGTTTTGCGCGAAAGTAAAATTATATAGCTATTGCAGAATTGACAAATTAATATAACCAAAAAAATTACACTTTTTTAGTTTCAGACTTAAAGCCGATTTTCTTGTAAATTTTATGTCAGTTGCGTGAGCACTGTACCGCATAAGCCGAAAAACATCAATTTTACTGATTTGCGCGAAAGTAAAATTATAATGTTATTGCAGGATTAACAAATTAATATAACCGAAAAAATTGCGCTTTCTTAGCTTTAGACTTAAAGCCGATTTTCTTGTAAATTGTATGTCAGTTGCGTGAGCACTGTACCGCATAAGTCGAAAAACATCAATTTTACTGATTTGCGCGAAAGTAAAATTATATTGCTATTGCAGAATTGACAAATTAATATAACCGAAAAAATTACACTTTCTTAGTTTAAGACTTAAAGCCGATTTTCTTGTAAATTGTATTTCAGTTGCGTGAGCACTGTACCGCATAAGCCGAAAAACATCAATTTTACTGATTTGCGCGAAAGTAAAATTATATTGCTATTGCAGAATTGACAAATTAATATAACCGAAAAAATTGCGCTTTCTTAGCTTTAGACTTAAAGCCGATTTTCTTGTAAATTGTATGTCAGTTGCGTGAGCACTGTACCGCATAAGCCGAAAAACATCAATTTTACTGATTTGCGCGAAAGTAAAATTATATTGCTATTGCAGAATTGACAAATTAATATAACCGAAAAAATTGCGCTTTCTTAGCTTTAGACTTAAAGCCGATTTTCTTGTAAATTGTATGTCAGTTGCGTGAGCACTGTACCGCATAAGTCGAAAAACATCAATTTTACTGATTTGCGCGAAAGTAAAATTATATTGCTATTGCAGAATTGACAAATTAATATAACCGAAAAAATTACACTTTCTTAGTTTAAGACTTAAAGCCGATTTCCTTGTAAATTGTATGTCAGTTGCGTGAGCACTGTACCGCATAACCCAAAAAACATCAATTTTACTGATTTGCGCGAAAGTAAAATTATATTGTTATTGCAGAATTGACATATTCATATAACCGAAAAAATTGCGCTTTCTTAGTTTTAGACTTAAAGTCGATTTTCTTGTAAATTGTATGTCAATTGCGTGAGCACTGTACCGCATAAGCCAAAAACATGAATTTTACTGATTTAGCGAAAGTCAAATTATATTGTTGTTGCAGAATTGACATATTCTTATAACCGAAAAAATTGCATTTTCTTAGATTTAGACTTACAGTCGATTTTCTTGTAACTTGTATGTTAATTCCATGAGCACTGTACCGCTTAAGCCGAAAAACATCAATTTTACTGATTTGCGCTAGAGTCAAACTTTCATTTTATTTCAGGATTAACAATTGTATGTTAATTACGTGATCGCTGTACCGCTTAAGCCGAAATGTTTTTTCAGGATTAACAAATTAATGTAACCGAAAAAATTGCACTTTCTTAGGTTTAAAATTCAAGTCCATTTTCTTGTAAATTGTATGTCAGTTGCGTGAGCACTGTACTGCTTAAGCCGGAAAACATCAATTTTACTGATTTGAGCGAAAGTCAAATTATATTGTTATTGCAGAATTGACATATTCATATAACCGAAAAAATTGCACTAGATCCTAGATTTAGACTTAAAGTCGATTTTCTTGTAAATTGTATGTCAGTTGCGTGAGCACTGTACCGCATAAGCCGAAAAACATCAATTTTACTGATTTGCGCGAAAGTAAAATTATAATGTTATTGCAGGATTAACAAATTAATATTACCGAAAAAATTGCACTTTCTTAGCTTTAGACTTAAAGTCGATTTTCTTGTAAATTGTATTTCAGTTGCGTGAGCACTGTACCGCATAAGCCGAAAAACATCAATTTTACTGATTTGCGCGAAAGTAAAATTATAATGTTATTGCAGGATTAACAAATTAATATTACCGAAAAAATTGCACTTTCTTAGCTTTAGACTTAAAGTCGATTTTCTTGTAAATTGTATTTCAGTTGCGTGAGCACTGTACCGCATAAGCCGAAAAACATCAATTTTACTGATTTGCGCGAAAGTAAAATTATAATGTTATTGCAGGATTAACAAATTAATATAACCGAAAAAATTGCGCTTTCTTAGCTTTAGACTTAAAGCCGATTTTCTTGTAAATTGTATGTCAGTTGCGTGAGCACTGTACCGCATAAGCCGAAAAACATCAATTTTACTGATTTGCGCGAAAGTAAAATTATAATGTTATTGCAGGATTAACAAATTAATATTACCGAAAAAATTGCACTTTCTTAGCTTTAGACTTAAAGTCGATTTTCTTGTAAATTGTATTTCAGTTGCGTGAGCACTGTACCGCATAAGTCGAAAAACATCAATTTTACTGATTTGCGCGAAAGTAAAATTATATTGCTATTGCAGAATTGACAAATTAATATAACCGAAAAAATTACACTTTCTTAGTTTAAGACTTAAAGCCGATTTTCTTTTAAATTGTATGTCAGTTGCGTGAGCACTGTACCGCATAAGCCGAAAAACATCAATTTTACTGTTTTGTGCGAAAGTAAAATTATATTGCTATTGCAGAATTGACAAATTAATATAACCGAAAAAATTACACTTTCTTAGTTTAAGACTTAAAGCCGATTTTCTTGTAAATTGTATGTCAGTTGCGTGAGCACTGTACCGCATAAGCCGAAAAACATCAATTTTACTGATTTGCGCGAAAGTAAAATTATATAGCTATTGCAGAATTGACAAATTAATATAACCGAAAAAATTACACTTTCTTAGTTTAAGACTTAAAGCCGATTTTCTTTTAAATTGTATGTCAGTTGCGTGAGCACTGTACCGCATAAGCCGAAAAACATCAATTTTACTGTTTTGTGCGAAAGTAAAATTATATTGCTATTGCAGAATTGACAAATTAATATAACCGAAAAAATTACACTTTCTTAGTTTAAGACTTAAAGCCGATTTTCTTGTAAATTGTATGTCAGTTGCGTGAGCACTGTACCGCATAAGCCGAAAAACATCAATTTTACTGTTTTGTGCGAAAGTAAAATTATATAGCTATTGCAGAATTGACAAATTAATATAACCAAAAAAATTACACTTTTTTAGTTTAAGACTTAAAGCCGATTTTCTTGTAAATTTTATGTCAGTTGCGTGAGCACTGTACCGCATAAGCCGAAAAACATCAATTTTACTGATTTGCGCGAAAGTAAAATTATAATGTTATTGCAGGATTAACAAATTAATATAACCGAAAAAATTGCGCTTTCTTAGCTTTAGACTTAAAGCCGATTTTCTTGTAAATTGTATGTCAGTTGCGTGAGCACTGTACCGCATAAGTCGAAAAACATCAATTTTACTGATTTGCGCGAAAGTAAAATTATATTGCTATTGCAGAATTGACAAATTAATATAACCGAAAAAATTACACTTTCTTAGTTTAAGACTTAAAGCCGATTTTCTTGTAAATTGTATTTCAGTTGCGTGAGCACTGTACCGCATAAGCCGAAAAACATCAATTTTACTGATTTGCGCGAAAGTAAAATTATATTGCTATTGCAGAATTGACAAATTAATATAACCGAAAAAATTGCGCTTTCTTAGCTTTAGACTTAAAGCCGATTTTCTTGTAAATTGTATGTCAGTTGCGTGAGCACTGTACCGCATAAGCCGAAAAACATCAATTTTACTGATTTGCGCGAAAGTAAAATTATATTGCTATTGCAGAATTGACAAATTAATATAACCGAAAAAATTGCGCTTTCTTAGCTTTAGACTTAAAGCCGATTTTCTTGTAAATTGTATGTCAGTTGCGTGAGCACTGTACCGCATAAGTCGAAAAACATCAATTTTACTGATTTGCGCGAAAGTAAAATTATATTGCTATTGCAGAATTGACAAATTAATATAACCGAAAAAATTACACTTTCTTAGTTTAAGACTTAAAGCCGATTTCCTTGTAAATTGTATGTCAGTTGCGTGAGCACTGTACCGCATAACCCAAAAAACATCAATTTTACTGATTTGCGCGAAAGTAAAATTATATTGTTATTGCAGAATTGACATATTCATATAACCGAAAAAATTGCGCTTTCTTAGTTTTAGACTTAAAGTCGATTTTCTTGTAAATTGTATGTCAATTGCGTGAGCACTGTACCGCATAAGCCAAAAACATGAATTTTACTGATTTAGCGAAAGTCAAATTATATTGTTGTTGCAGAATTGACATATTCTTATAACCGAAAAAATTGCATTTTCTTAGATTTAGACTTACAGTCGATTTTCTTGTAACTTGTATGTTAATTCCATGAGCACTGTACCGCTTAAGCCGAAAAACATCAATTTTACTGATTTGCGCTAGAGTCAAACTTTCATTTTATTTCAGGATTAACAATTGTATGTTAATTACGTGATCGCTGTACCGCTTAAGCCGAAATGTTTTTTCAGGATTAACAAATTAATGTAACCGAAAAAATTGCACTTTCTTAGGTTTAAAATTCAAGTCCATTTTCTTGTAAATTGTATGTCAGTTGCGTGAGCACTGTACTGCTTAAGCCGGAAAACATCAATTTTACTGATTTGAGCGAAAGTCAAATTATATTGTTATTGCAGAATTGACATATTCATATAACCGAAAAAATTGCACTAGATCCTAGATTTAGACTTAAAGTCGATTTTCTTGTAAATTGTATGTCAGTTGCGTGAGCACTGTACCGCATAAGCCGAAAAACATCAATTTTACTGATTTGCGCGAAAGTAAAATTATAATGTTATTGCAGGATTAACAAATTAATATTACCGAAAAAATTGCACTTTCTTAGCTTTAGACTTAAAGTCGATTTTCTTGTAAATTGTATTTCAGTTGCGTGAGCACTGTACCGCATAAGCCGAAAAACATCAATTTTACTGATTTGCGCGAAAGTAAAATTATAATGTTATTGCAGGATTAACAAATTAATATTACCGAAAAAATTGCACTTTCTTAGCTTTAGACTTAAAGTCGATTTTCTTGTAAATTGTATTTCAGTTGCGTGAGCACTGTACCGCATAAGCCGAAAAACATCAATTTTACTGATTTGCGCGAAAGTAAAATTATAATGTTATTGCAGGATTAACAAATTAATATAACCGAAAAAATTGCGCTTTCTTAGCTTTAGACTTAAAGCCGATTTTCTTGTAAATTGTATGTCAGTTGCGTGAGCACTGTACCGCATAAGCCGAAAAACATCAATTTTACTGATTTGCGCGAAAGTAAAATTATAATGTTATTGCAGGATTAACAAATTAATATTACCGAAAAAATTGCACTTTCTTAGCTTTAGACTTAAAGTCGATTTTCTTGTAAATTGTATTTCAGTTGCGTGAGCACTGTACCGCATAAGTCGAAAAACATCAATTTTACTGATTTGCGCGAAAGTAAAATTATATTGCTATTGCAGAATTGACAAATTAATATAACCGAAAAAATTACACTTTCTTAGTTTAAGACTTAAAGCCGATTTTCTTTTAAATTGTATGTCAGTTGCGTGAGCACTGTACCGCATAAGCCGAAAAACATCAATTTTACTGTTTTGTGCGAAATTAAAATTATATAGCTATTGCAGAATTGACAAATTAATATAACCAAAAAAATTACACTTTCTTAGTTTAAGACTTAAAGCCGATTTTCTTGTAAATTGTATGTCAGTTGCGTGAGCACTGTACCGCATAAGCCGAAAAACATCAATTTTACTGATTTGCGCGAAAGTCAAATTATATTGTTGTTGCAGAATTGACATATTCTTATAACCGAAAAAATTGCATTTTCTTAGATTTAGACTTACAGTCGATTTTCTTGTAACTTGTATGTTAATTCCATGAGCACTGTACCGCTTAAGCCGAAAAACATCAATTTTACTGATTTGCGCTAGAGTCAAACTTTCATTTTATTTCAGGATTAACAATTGTATGTTAATTACGTGATCGCTGTACCGCTTAAGCCGAAATGTTTTTTCAGGATTAAAAAATTAATGTAACCGAAAAAATTGCACTTTCTTAGGTTTAAAATTCAAGTCCATTTTCTTGTAAATTGTATGTCAGTTGCGTGAGCACTGTACTGCTTAAGCCGGAAAACATCAATTTTACTGATTTGAGCGAAAGTCAAATTATATTGTTATTGCAGAATTGACATATTCATATAACCGAAAAAATTGCACTAGATCCTAGATTTAGACTTAAAGTCGATTTTCTTGTAAATTGTATGTCAGTTGCGTGAGCACTGTACCGCATAAGCCGAAAAACATCAATTTTACTGATTTGCGCGAAAGTAAAATTATAATGTTATTGCAGGATTAACAAATTAATATTACCGAAAAAATTGCACTTTCTTAGCTTTAGACTTAAAGTCGATTTTCTTGTAAATTGTATTTCAGTTGCGTGAGCACTGTACCGCATAAGCCGAAAAACATCAATTTTACTGATTTGCGCGAAAGTAAAATTATAATGTTATTGCAGGATTAACAAATTAATATTACCGAAAAAATTGCACTTTCTTAGCTTTAGACTTAAAGTCGATTTTCTTGTAAATTGTATTTCAGTTGCGTGAGCACTGTACCGCATAAGCCGAAAAACATCAATTTTACTGATTTGCGCGAAAGTAAAATTATAATGTTATTGCAGGATTAACAAATTAATATAACCGAAAAAATTGCGCTTTCTTAGCTTTAGACTTAAAGCCGATTTTCTTGTAAATTGTATGTCAGTTGCGTGAGCACTGTACCGCATAAGCCGAAAAACATCAATTTTACTGATTTGCGCGAAAGTAAAATTATAATGTTATTGCAGGATTAACAAATTAATATTACCGAAAAAATTGCACTTTCTTAGCTTTAGACTTAAAGTCGATTTTCTTGTAAATTGTATTTCAGTTGCGTGAGCACTGTACCGCATAAGTCGAAAAACATCAATTTTACTGATTTGCGCGAAAGTAAAATTATATTGCTATTGCAGAATTGACAAATTAATATAACCGAAAAAATTACACTTTCTTAGTTTAAGACTTAAAGCCGATTTTCTTTTAAATTGTATGTCAGTTGCGTGAGCACTGTACCGCATAAGCCGAAAAACATCAATTTTACTGTTTTGTGCGAAATTAAAATTATATAGCTATTGCAGAATTGACAAATTAATATAACCAAAAAAATTACACTTTCTTAGTTTAAGACTTAAAGCCGATTTTCTTGTAAATTGTATGTCAGTTGCGTGAGCACTGTACCGCATAAGCCGAAAAACATCAATTTTACTGATTTGCGCGAAAGTAAAATTATATTGCTATTGCAGAATTGACAAATTAATATAACCGAAAAAATTGCGCTTTCTTAGCTTTAGACTTAAAGCCGATTTTCTTGTAAATTGTATGTCAGTTGCGTGAGCACTGTACCGCATAAGCCGAAAAACATCAATTTTACTGATTTGCGCGAAAGTAAAATTATAATGTTATTGCAGGATTAACAAATTAATATAACCGAAAAAATTGCGCTTTCTTAGCTTTAGACTTAAAGCCGATTTTCTTGTAAATTGTATGTCAGTTGCGTGAGCACTGTACCGCATAAGCCGAAAAACATCAATTTTACTGATTTGCGCGAAAGTAAAATTATAATGTTATTGCAGGATTAACAAATTAATATTACCGAAAAAATTGCACTTTCTTAGCTTTAGACTTAAAGTCGATTTTCTTGTAAATTGTATTTCAGTTGCGTGAGCACTGTACTGCTTAAGCCGGAAAACATCAATTTTACTGATTTGAGCGAAAGTCAAATTATATTGTTATTGCAGAATTGACATATTCATATAACCGAAAAAATTGCACTAGATCCTAGATTTAGACTTAAAGCCGATTTTCTTGTAAATTGTATGTCAGTTGCGTGAGCACTGTACCGCATAAGCCGAAAAACATCAATTTTACTGTTTTGTGCGAAAGTAAAATTATATAGCTATTGCAGAATTGACAAATTAATATAACCGAAAAAATTACACTTTCTTAGTTTAAGACTTAAAGCCGATTTTCTTTTAAATTGTATGTCAGTTGCGTGAGCACTGTACCGCATAAGCCGAAAAACATCAATTTTACTGTTTTGTGCGAAATTAAAATTATATAGCTATTGCAGAATTGACAAATTAATATAACCGAAAAAATTACACTTTCTTAGTTTAAGACTTAAAGCCGATTTTCTTGTAAATTGTATGTCAGTTGCGTGAGCACTGTACCGCATAAGCCGAAAAACATCAATTTTACTGATTTGCGCGAAAGTAAAATTATAATGTTATTGCAGGATTAACAAATTAATATTACCGAAAAAATTGCACTTTCTTAGCTTTAGACTTAAAGTCGATTTTCTTGTAAATTGTATTTCAGTTGCGTGAGCACTGTACCGCATAAGCCGAAAAACATCAATTTTACTGATTTGATTTAAAGTCAAACTTTCATATAATATCAGGATTAACAAATAAATATAACCGTAAAAATTTCACTTTATTAGATTTAGACTTAAAGCCGATTTTCTTGTAAATTGTATGTCAGTTGCGTGAGCACTGTACCGCATAAGCCGAAAAACATCAATTTTACTGATTTGCGCGAAAGTAAAATTATATTGCTATTGCAGAATTAACAAATTAATATTACCGAAAAAGTTGCACTTTCTTAGGTTTAGACTTAAAGCCGATTTTCTTGTAAATTGTATGTCAGTTGCGTGAGCACTGTACCGCATAAGCCGAAAAACATCAATTTTACTGATTTGCGCGAAAGTAAAATTATAATGTTATTGCAGAATTGACATATTCATATAACCGAAAAAATTGCGCTTTCTTAGTTTTAGACTTAAAGTCGATTTTCTTGTAAATTGTATGTCAGTTGCGTGAGCACTGTACCGCATAAGTCGAAAAACATCAATTTTACTGATTTGCGCGAAAGTAAAATTATATTGCTATTGCAGAATTGACAAATTAATATAACCGAAAAAATTGCACTTTCTTTGTTTTAGACTTAAAGCCGATTTTCTTGTAAATTGTATGTCAGTTGCATGAGCACTGTACCGCATAAGTCGAAAAACATCAATTTTACTGATTTGCGCGAAAGTAAAATTATATTGCTATTGCAGAATTGACAAATTAATATAACCGAAAAAATTACACTTTCTTAGTTTAAGACTTAAAGCCGATTTTCTTGTAAATTGTATGTCAGTTGCGTGAGCACTGTACCGCATAAGCCGAAAAACATCAATTTTACTGATTTGCGCGAAAGTAAAATTATATAGCTATTGCAGAATTGACAAATTAATATAACCGAAAAAATTGCACTTTCTTAAGTTTAGACTTAAAGCCGATTTTCTTGTAAATTTTATGTCAGTTGCGTGAGCACTGTACCGCATAAGCCGAAAAACATCAATTTTACTGTTTTGCGCGAAAGTAAAATTATATAGCTATTGCAGAATTGACAAATTAATATAACCAAAAAAATTACACTTTTTTAGTTTAAGACTTAAAGCCGATTTTCTTGTAAATTTTATGTCAGTTGCGTGAGCACTGTACCGCATAAGCCGAAAAACATCAATTTTACTGATTTGCGCGAAAGTAAAATTATAATGTTATTGCAGGATTAACAAATTAATATAACCGAAAAAATTGCGCTTTCTTAGCTTTAGACTTAAAGCCGATTTTCTTGTAAATTGTATGTCAGTTGCGTGAGCACTGTACCGCATAAGTCGAAAAACATCAATTTTACTGATTTGCGCGAAAGTAAAATTATATTGCTATTGCAGAATTGACAAATTAATATAACCGAAAAAATTACACTTTCTTAGTTTAAGACTTAAAGCCGATTTTCTTGTAAATTGTATGTCAGTTGCGTGAGCACTGTACCGCATAAGCCGAAAAACATCAATTTTACTGATTTGCGCGAAAGTAAAATTATATTGCTATTGCAGAATTGACAAATTAATATAACCGAAAAAATTGCGCTTTCTTAGCTTTAGACTTAAAGCCGATTTTCTTGTAAATTGTATGTCAGTTGCGTGAGCACTGTACCGCATAAGCCGAAAAACATCAATTTACTGATTTGCGCGAAAGTAAAATTATATTGCTATTGCAGAATTGACAAATTAATATAACCGAAAAAATTGCGCTTTCTTAGCTTTAGACTTAAAGCCGATTTTCTTGTAAATTGTATGTCAGTTGCGTGAGCACTGTACCGCATAAGTCGAAAAACATCAATTTTACTGATTTGCGCGAAAGTAAAATTATATTGCTATTGCAGAATTGACAAATTAATATAACCGAAAAAATTACACTTTCTTAGTTTAAGACTTAAAGCCGATTTTCTTGTAAATTGTATGTCAGTTGCGTGAGCACTGTACCGCATAACCCAAAAAACATCAATTTTACTGATTTGCGCGAAAGTAAAATTATATTGTTATTGCAGAATTGACATATTCATATAACCGAAAAAATTGCGCTTTCTTAGTTTTAGACTTAAAGTCGATTTTCTTGTAAATTGTATGTCAATTGCGTGAGCGCTGTACCGCATAAGCCAAAAACATGAATTTTACTGATTTAGCGAAAGTCAAATTATATTGTTGTTGCAGAATTGACATATTCTTATAACCGAAAAAATTGCATTTTCTTAGATTTAGACTTACAGTCGATTTTCTTGTAACTTGTATGTTAATTCCATGAGCACTGTACCGCTTAAGCCGAAAAACATCAATTTTACTGATTTGCGCTAGAGTCAAACTTTCATTTTATTTCAGGATTAACAATTGTATGTTAATTACGTGATCGCTGTACCGCTTAAGCCGAAATGTTTTTTCAGGATTAACAAATTAATGTAACCGAAAAAATTGCACTTTCTTAGGTTTAAAATTCAAGTCCATTTTCTTGTAAATTGTATGTCAGTTGCGTGAGCACTGTACTGCTTAAGCCGGAAAACATCAATTTTACTGATTTGAGCGAAAGTCAAATTATATTGTTATTGCAGAATTGACATATTCATATAACCGAAAAAATTGCACTAGATCCTAGATTTAGACTTAAAGTCGATTTTCTTGTAAATTGTATGTCAGTTGCGTGAGCACTGTACCGCATAAGCCGAAAAACATCAATTTTACTGATTTGCGCGAAAGTAAAATTATAATGTTATTGCAGGATTAACAAATTAATATTACCGAAAAAATTGCACTTTCTTAGCTTTAGACTTAAAGTCGATTTTCTTGTAAATTGTATTTCAGTTGCGTGAGCACTGTACCGCATAAGCCGAAAAACATCAATTTTACTGATTTGCGCGAAAGTAAAATTATAATGTTATTGCAGGATTAACAAATTAATATTACCGAAAAAATTGCACTTTCTTAGCTTTAGACTTAAAGTCGATTTTCTTGTAAATTGTATTTCAGTTGCGTGAGCACTGTACCGCATAAGCCGAAAAACATCAATTTTACTGATTTGCGCGAAAGTAAAATTATAATGTTATTGCAGGATTAACAAATTAATATAACCGAAAAAATTGCGCTTTCTTAGCTTTAGACTTAAAGCCGATTTTCTTGTAAATTGTATGTCAGTTGCGTGAGCACTGTACCGCATAAGCCGAAAAACATCAATTTTACTGATTTGCGCGAAAGTAAAATTATAATGTTATTGCAGGATTAACAAATTAATATTACCGAAAAAATTGCACTTTCTTAGCTTTAGACTTAAAGTCGATTTTCTTGTAAATTGTATTTCAGTTGCGTGAGCACTGTACCGCATAAGTCGAAAAACATCAATTTTACTGATTTGCGCGAAAGTAAAATTATATTGCTATTGCAGAATTGACAAATTAATATAACCGAAAAAATTACACTTTCTTAGTTTAAGACTTAAAGCCGATTTTCTTTTAAATTGTATGTCAGTTGCGTGAGCACTGTACCGCATAAGCCGAAAAACATCAATTTTACTGTTTTGTGCGAAATTAAAATTATATAGCTATTGCAGAATTGACAAATTAATATAACCAAAAAAATTACACTTTCTTAGTTTAAGACTTAAAGCCGATTTTCTTGTAAATTGTATGTCAGTTGCGTGAGCACTGTACCGCATAAGCCGAAAAACATCAATTTTACTGATTTGCGCGAAAGTAAAATTATATTGCTATTGCAGAATTGACAAATTAATATAACCGAAAAAATTGCGCTTTCTTAGCTTTAGACTTAAAGCCGATTTTCTTGTAAATTGTATGTCAGTTGCGTGAGCACTGTACCGCATAAGCCGAAAAACATCAATTTTACTGATTTGCGCGAAAGTAAAATTATAATGTTATTGCAGGATTAACAAATTAATATAACCGAAAAAATTGCGCTTTCTTAGCTTTAGACTTAAAGCCGATTTTCTTGTAAATTGTATGTCAGTTGCGTGAGCACTGTACCGCATAAGCCGAAAAACATCAATTTTACTGATTTGCGCGAAAGTAAAATTATAATGTTATTGCAGGATTAACAAATTAATATTACCGAAAAAATTGCACTTTCTTAGCTTTAGACTTAAAGTCGATTTTCTTGTAAATTGTATTTCAGTTGCGTGAGCACTGTACTGCTTAAGCCGGAAAACATCAATTTTACTGATTTGAGCGAAAGTCAAATTATATTGTTATTGCAGAATTGACATATTCATATAACCGAAAAAATTGCACTAGATCCTAGATTTAGACTTAAAGCCGATTTTCTTGTAAATTGTATGTCAGTTGCGTGAGCACTGTACCGCATAAGCCGAAAAACATCAATTTTACTGTTTTGTGCGAAAGTAAAATTATATAGCTATTGCAGAATTGACAAATTAATATAACCGAAAAAATTACACTTTCTTAGTTTAAGACTTAAAGCCGATTTTCTTTTAAATTGTATGTCAGTTGCGTGAGCACTGTACCGCATAAGCCGAAAAACATCAATTTTACTGATTTGCGCGAAAGTAAAATTATATTGCTATTGCAGAATTGACAAATTAATATAACCGAAAAAATTGCGCTTTCTTAGCTTTAGACTTAAAGCCGATTTTCTTGTAAATTGTATGTCAGTTGCGTGAGCACTGTACCGCATAAGCCGAAAAACATCAATTTTACTGATTTGCGCGAAAGTAAAATTATAATGTTATTGCAGGATTAACAAATTAATATTACCGAAAAAATTGCACTTTCTTAGCTTTAGACTTAAAGTCGATTTTCTTGTAAATTGTATTTCAGTTGCGTGAGCACTGTACCGCATAAGTCGAAAAACATCAATTTTACTGATTTGCGCGAAAGTAAAATTATATTGCTATTGCAGAATTGACAAATTAATATAACCGAAAAAATTACACTTTCTTAGTTTAAGACTTAAAGCCGATTTTCTTTTAAATTGTATGTCAGTTGCGTGAGCACTGTACCGCATAAGCCGAAAAACATCAATTTTACTGTTTTGTGCGAAAGTAAAATTATATAGCTATTGCAGAATTGACAAATTAATATAACCAAAAAAATTACACTTTCTTAGTTTAAGACTTAAAGCCGATTTTCTTGTAAATTGTATGTCAGTTGCGTGAGCACTGTACCGCATAAGCCGAAAAACATCAATTTTACTGATTTGCGCGAAAGTAAAATTATATAGCTATTGCAGAATTGACAAATTAATATAACCAAAAAAATTACACTTTCTTAGTTTAAGACTTAAAGCCGATTTTCTTGTAAATTGTATGTCAGTTGCGTGAGCACTGTACCGCATAAGCCGAAAAACATCAATTTTACTGATTTGCGCGAAAGTAAAATTATATTGCTATTGCAGAATTGACAAATTAATATAAGCGAAAAAATTGCGCTTTCTTAGCTTTAGACTTAAAGCCGATTTTCTTGTAAATTGTATGTCAGTTGCGTGAGCACTGTACCGCATAAGCCGAAAAACATCAATTTTACTGATTTGCGCGAAAGTAAAATTATAATGTTATTGCAGGATTAACAAATTAATATAACCGAAAAAATTGCGCTTTCTTAGCTTTAGACTTAAAGCCGATTTTCTTGTAAATTGTATGTCAGTTGCGTGAGCACTGTACCGCATAAGCCGAAAAACATCAATTTTACTGATTTGCGCGAAAGTAAAATTATAATGTTATTGCAGGATTAACAAATTAATATTACCGAAAAAATTGCACTTTCTTAGCTTTAGACTTAAAGTCGATTTTCTTGTAAATTGTATTTCAGTTGCGTGAGCACTGTACTGCTTAAGCCGGAAAACATCAATTTTACTGATTTGAGCGAAAGTCAAATTATATTGTTATTGCAGAATTGACATATTCATATAACCGAAAAAATTGCACTAGATCCTAGATTTAGACTTAAAGCCGATTTTCTTGTAAATTGTATGTCACTTGCGTGAGCACTGTACCGCATAAGCCGAAAAACATCAATTTTACTGTTTTGTGCGAAAGTAAAATTATATAGCTATTGCAGAATTGACAAATTAATATAACCGAAAAAATTACACTTTCTTAGTTTAAGACTTAAAGCCGATTTTCTTTTAAATTGTATGTCAGTTGCGTGAGCACTGTACCGCATAAGCCGAAAAACATCAATTTTACTGTTTTGTGCGAAAGTAAAATTATATAGCTATTGCAGAATTGACAAATTAATATAACCAAAAAAATTACACTTTCTTAGTTTAAGACTTAAAGCCGATTTTCTTGTAACTTGTATGTTAATTCCATGAGCACTGTACCGCTTAAGCCGAAATGTTTTTTCAGGATTAACAAATTAATGTAACCGAAAAAATTGCACTTTCTTAGGTTTAAAATTCAAGTCCATTTTCTTGTAAATTGTATGTCAGTTGCGTGAGCACTGTACTGCTTAAGCCGGAAAACATCAATTTTACTGATTTGAGCGAAAGTCAAATTATATTGTTATTGCAGAATTGACATATTCATATAACCGAAAAAATTGCACTAGATCCTAGATTTAGACTTAAAGTCGATTTTCTTGTAAATTGTATGTCAGTTGCGTGAGCACTGTACCGCATAAGCCGAAAAACATCAATTTTACTGATTTGCGCGAAAGTAAAATTATAATGTTATTGCAGGATTAACAAATTAATATTACCGAAAAAATTGCACTTTCTTAGCTTTAGACTTAAAGTCGATTTTCTTGTAAATTGTATTTCAGTTGCGTGAGCACTGTACCGCATAAGCCGAAAAACATCAATTTTACTGATTTGCGCGAAAGTAAAATTATAATGTTATTGCAGGATTAACAAATTAATATTACCGAAAAAATTGCACTTTCTTAGCTTTAGACTTAAAGTCGATTTTCTTGTAAATTGTATTTCAGTTGCGTGAGCACTGTACCGCATAAGCCGAAAAACATCAATTTTACTGATTTGCGCGAAAGTAAAATTATAATGTTATTGCAGGATTAACAAATTAATATAACCGAAAAAATTGCGCTTTCTTAGCTTTAGACTTAAAGCCGATTTTCTTGTAAATTGTATGTCAGTTGCGTGAGCACTGTACCGCATAAGCCGAAAAACATCAATTTTACTGATTTGCGCGAAAGTAAAATTATAATGTTATTGCAGGATTAACAAATTAATATTACCGAAAAAATTGCACTTTCTTAGCTTTAGACTTAAAGTCGATTTTCTTGTAAATTGTATTTCAGTTGCGTGAGCACTGTACCGCATAAGTCGAAAAACATCAATTTTACTGATTTGCGCGAAAGTAAAATTATATTGCTATTGCAGAATTGACAAATTAATATAACCGAAAAAATTACACTTTCTTAGTTTAAGACTTAAAGCCGATTTTCTTTTAAATTGTATGTCAGTTGCGTGAGCACTGTACCGCATAAGCCGAAAAACATCAATTTTACTGTTTTGTGCGAAAGTAAAATTATATAGCTATTGCAGAATTGACAAATTAATATAACCAAAAAAATTACACTTTCTTAGTTTAAGACTTAAAGCCGATTTTCTTGTAAATTGTATGTCAGTTGTGTGAGCACTGTACCGCATAAGCCGAAAAACATCAATTTTACTGATTTGCGCGAAAGTAAAATTATATTGCTATTGCAGAATTGACAAATTAATATAACCGAAAAAATTGCGCTTTCTTAGCTTTAGACTTAAAGCCGATTTTCTTGTAAATTGTATGTCAGTTGCGTGAGCACTGTACCGCATAAGCCGAAAAACATCAATTTTACTGTTTTGTGCGAAAGTAAAATTATAATGTTATTGCAGGATTAACAAATTAATATAACCAAAAAAATTACACTTTCTTAGTTTAAGACTTAAAGCCGATTTTCTTGTAAATTGTATGTCAGTTGCGTGAGCACTGTACCGCATAAGCAGAAAAACATCAATTTTACTGATTTGCGCGAAAGTAAAATTATATTGCTATTGCAGAATTGACAAATTAATATAACCGAAAAAATTGCGCTTTCTTAGCTTTAGACTTAAAGCCGATTTTCTTGTAAATTGTATGTCAGTTGCGTGAGCACTGTACCGCATAAGCCGAAAAACATCAATTTTACTGATTTGCGCGAAAGTAAAATTATAATGTTATTGCAGGATTAACAAATTAATATAACCGAAAAAATTGCGCTTTCTTAGCTTTAGACTTAAAGCCGATTTTCTTGTAAATTGTATGTCAGTTGCGTGAGCACTGTACCGCATAAGCCGAAAAACATCAATTTTACTGATTTGCGCGAAAGTAAAATTATAATGTTATTGCAGGATTAACAAATTAATATTACCGAAAAAATTGCACTTTCTTAGCTTTAGACTTAAAGTCGATTTTCTTGTAAATTGTATTTCAGTTGCGTGAGCACTGTACTGCTTAAGCCGGAAAACATCAATTTTACTGATTTGAGCGAAAGTCAAATTATATTGTTATTGCAGAATTGACATATTCATATAACCGAAAAAATTGCACTAGATCCTAGATTTAGACTTAAAGCCGATTTTCTTGTAAATTGTATGTCAGTTGCGTGAGCACTGTACCGCATAAGCCGAAAAACATCAATTTTACTGATTTGCGCGAAAGTAAAATTATATTGCTATTGCAGAATTGACAAATTAATATAACCGAAAAAATTGCGCTTTCTTAGCTTTAGACTTAAAGCCGATTTTCTTGTAAATTGTATGTCAGTTGCGTGAGCACTGTACCGCATAAGTCGAAAAACATCAATTTTACTGATTTGCGCGAAAGTAAAATTATATTGCTATTGCAGAATTGACAAATTAATATAACCGAAAAAATTACACTTTCTTAGTTTAAGACTTAAAGCCGATTTTCTTGTAAATTGTATGTCAGTTGCATGAGCACTGTACCGCATAAGCCGAAAAACATCAATTTTACTGATTTGCGCGAAAGTAAAATTATATTGCTATTGCAGAATTGACAAATTAATATAACCGAAAAAATTACACTTTCTTAGTTTAAGACTTAAAGCCGATTTTCTTGTAAATTGTATGTCAGTTGCGTGAGCACTGTACCGCATAAGCCGAAAAACATCAATTTTACTGATTTGCGCGAAAGTAAAATTATATAGCTATTGCAGAATTGACAAATTAATATAACCGAAAAAATTGCACTTTCTTAAGTTTAGACTTAAAGCCGATTTTCTTGTAAATTTTATGTCAGTTGCGTGAGCACTGTACCGCATAAGCCGAAAAACATCAATTTTACTGTTTTGCGCGAAAGTAAAATTATATAGCTATTGCAGAATTGACAAATTAATATAACCAAAAAAATTACACTTTCTTAGTTTAAGACTTAAAGCCGATTTTCTTGTAAATTTTATGTCAGTTGCGTGAGCACTGTACCGCATAAGCCGAAAAACATCAATTTTACTGATTTGCGCGAAAGTAAAATTATAATGTTATTGCAGGATTAACAAATTAATATAACCGAAAAAATTGCGCTTTCTTAGCTTTAGACTTAAAGCCGATTTTCTTGTAAATTGTATGTCAGTTGCGTGAGCACTGTACCGCATAAGTCGAAAAACATCAATTTTACTGATTTGCGCGAAAGTAAAATTATATTGCTATTGCAGAATTGACAAATTAATATAACCGAAAAAATTACACTTTCTTAGTTTAAGACTTAAAGCCGATTTTCTTGTAAATTGTATGTCAGTTGCGTGAGCACTGTACCGCATAAGCCGAAAAACATCAATTTTACTGATTTGCGCGAAAGTAAAATTATATTGCTATTGCAGAATTGACAAATTAATATAACCGAAAAAATTGCGCTTTCTTAGCTTTAGACTTAAAGCCGATTTTCTTGTAAATTGTATGTCAGTTGCGTGAGCACTGTACCGCATAAGCCGAAAAACATCAATTTTACTGATTTGCGCGAAAGTAAAATTATATTGCTATTGCAGAATTGACAAATTAATATAACCGAAAAAATTGTGCTTTCTTAGCTTTAGACTTAAAGCCGATTTTCTTGTAAATTGTATGTCAGTTGCGTGAGCACTGTACCGCATAAGTCGAAAAACATCAATTTTACTGATTTGCGCGAAAGTAAAATTATATTGCTATTGCAGAATTGACAAATTAATATAACCGAAAAAATTACACTTTCTTAGTTTAAGACTTAAAGCCGATTTTCTTGTAAATTGTATGTCAGTTGCGTGAGCACTGTACCGCATAACCCAAAAAACATCAATTTTACTGATTTGCGCGAAAGTAAAATTATATTGTTATTGCAGAATTGACATATTCATATAACCGAAAAAATTGCGCTTTCTTAGTTTTAGACTTAAAGTCGATTTTCTTGTAAATTGTATGTCAGTTGCGTGAGCACTGTACCGCATAAGCCAAAAACATGAATTTTACTGATTTAGCGAAAGTCAAATTATATTGTTGTTGCAGAATTGACATATTCTTATAACCGAAAAAATTGCATTTTCTTAGATTTAGACTTACAGTCGATTTTCTTGTAACTTGTATGTTAATTCCATGAGCACTGTACCGCTTAAGCCGAAAAACATCAATTTTACTGATTTGCGCTAGAGTCAAACTTTCATTTTATTTCAGGATTAACAATTGTATGTTAATTACGTGATCGCTGTACCGCTTAAGCCGAAATGTTTTTTCAGGATTAACAAATTAATGTAACCGAAAAAATTGCACTTTCTTAGGTTTAAAATTCAAGTCCATTTTCTTGTAAATTGTATGTCAGTTGCGTGAGCACTGTACCGCATAAACCGAAAAACATCAATTTTACTGTTTTGTGCGAAAGTAAAATTATATAGCTATTGCAGAATTTACAAATTAATATAACCAAAAAAATTACACTTTCTTAGTTTAAGACATAAAGCCGATTTTCTTGTAAATTGTATGTCAGTTGCGTGAGCACTGTACCGCATAAGCCGAAAAACATCAATTTTACTGATTTGCGCGAAAGTAAAATTATATTGCTATTGCAGAATTGACAAATTAATATAACCGAAAAAATTGCGCTTTCTTAGCTTTAGACTTAAAGCCGATTTTCTTGTAAATTGTATGTCAGTTGCGTGAGCACTGTACCGCATAAGTCGAAAAACATCAGTTTTACTGATTTGCGCGAAAGTAAAATTATATTGCTATTGCAGAATTGACAAATTAATATAACCGAAAAAATTACACTTTCTTAGTTTAAGACTTAAAGCCGATTTTCTTGTAAATTGTATGTCAGTTGCGTGAGCACTGTACCGCATAAGCCGAAAAACATCAATTTTACTGATTTGCGCGAAAGTAAAATTATATTGGTATTGCAGAATTGACAAATTAATATAACCGAAAAAATTGCGCTTTCTTAGCTTTAGACTTAAAGCCGATTTTCTTGTAAATTGTATGTCAGTTGCGTGAGCACTGTACCGCATAAGCCGAAAAACATCAATTTTACTGATTTGCGCGAAAGTAAAATTATAATGTTATTGCAGGATTAACAAATTAATATTACCGAAAAAATTGCACTTTCTTAGCTTTAGACTCAAAGTCGATTTTCTTGTAAATTGTATTTCAGTTGCGTGAGCACTGTACCGCATAAGCCGAAAAACATCAATTTTACTGATTTGATTTAAAGTCAAACTTTCATATAATATCAGGATTAACAAATAAATATAACCGAAAAAATTGCACTTTCTTAGATTTAGACTTAAAGCCGATTTTCTTGTAAATTGTATGTCAGTTGCGTGAGCACTATACCGCATAAGTCGAAAAACATCAATTTTACTGATTTGCGCGAAAGTAAAATTATATTGCTATTGCAGAATTGACAAATTAATATAACCGAAAAAATTGCGCTTTCTTAGCTTTAGACTTAAAGCCGATTTTCTTGTAAATTGTATGTCAGTTGCGTGAGCACTGTACCGCATAAGTCGAAAAACATCAGTTTTACTGATTTGCGCGAAAGTAAAATTATATTGCTATTGCAGAATTGACAAATTAATATAACCGAAAAAATTACACTTTCTTAGTTTAAGACTTAAAGCCGATTTTCTTGTAAATTGTATGTCAGTTGCGTGAGCACTGTACCGCATAAGCCGAAAAACATCAATTTTACTGATTTGCGCGAAAGTAAAATTATATTGGTATTGCAGAATTGACAAATTAATATAACCGAAAAAATTGCGCTTTCTTAGCTTTAGACTTAAAGCCGATTTTCTTGTAAATTGTATGTCAGTTGCGTGAGCACTGTACCGCATAAGCCGAAAAACATCAATTTTACTGATTTGCGCGAAAGTAAAATTATAATGTTATTGCAGGATTAACAAATTAATATTACCGAAAAAATTGCACTTTCTTAGCTTTAGACTCAAAGTCGATTTTCTTGTAAATTGTATTTCAGTTGCGTGAGCACTGTACCGCATAAGCCGAAAAACATCAATTTTACTGATTTGATTTAAAGTCAAACTTTCATATAATATCAGGATTAACAAATAAATATAACCGAAAAAATTGCACTTTCTTAGATTTAGACTTAAAGCCGATTTTCTTGTAAATTGTATGTCAGTTGCGTGAGCACTATACCGCATAAGTCGAAAAACATCAATTTTACTGATTTGCGCGAAAGTAAAATTATATTGCTATTGCAGAATTGACAAATTAATATAACCGAAAAAATTACACTTTCTTAGTTTAAGACTTAAAGCCGATTTTCTTGTAAATTGTATGTCAGTTTCGTGAGCACTGTACCGCATAAGCCGAAAAACATCAATTTTACTGATTTGCGCGAAAGTAAAATTATATTGCTATTGCAGAATTGACAAATTAATATAACCGAAAAAATTGCACTTTCTTAGCTTTAGACTTAAAGTCGATTTTCTTGTAAATTGTATTTCAGTTGCGTGAGCACTGTACCGCATAAGCCGAAAAACATCAATTTTACTGATTTGCCCGAAAGTCAAATTATATTGTTATTGCATGATTAACAAATTAATATTACCGAAAAAGTTGCACTTTCTTAGGTTTAGACTTAAAGCCGATTTTCTTGTAAATTGTATGTCAGTTGCGTGAGCACTGTACCGCATAAGCCGAAAAACATCAATTTTACTGATTTGCGCGAAAGTCAAATTATATTGTTATTGCATGATTAACAAATTAATATTACCGAAAAAGTTGCACTTTCTTAGCTTTAGACTTAAAGCCGATTTTCTTGTAAATTGTATGTCAGTTGCGTGAGCACTGTACCGCATAAGCCGAAAAACATCAATTTTACTGATTTGCGCGAAAGTAAAATTATAATGTTATTGCAGAATTGACATATTCATATAACCGAAAAAATTGCGCTTTCTTAGTTTTAGACTTAAAGTCGATTTTCTTGTAAATTTTATGTCAATTGCGTGAGCACTGTACCGCATAAGCCAAAAACATGAATTTTACTGATTTTAGCGAAAGTCAAATTATATTGTTGTTGCAGAATTGACATATTCTTATAACCGAAAAAATTGCACTTTCTTAGATTTAGGCTTAAAGTCGATTTTCTTGTAACTTGTATGTTAATTCCATGAGCACTGTACCGCTTAAGCCGAAAAACATCAATTTTACTGATTTGCGCTAGAGTCAAACTTTCATTTTATTTCAGGATTAACAATTGTATGTTAATTACGTGATCGCTGTACCGCTTAAGCCGAAATATTTTTTCAGGATTAACAAATTAATATAACCGAAAAAATTGCACTTTCTTAGGTTTAAAATTCAAGTCCATTTTCTTGTAAATTGTATGTCAGTTGCGTGAGCACTGTACTGCTTAAGCCGGAAAACATCAATTTTACTGATTTGAGCGAAAGTCAAATTATATTGTTATTGCAGAATTGACATATTCATATAACCGAAAAAATTGCACTAGATCCTAGATTTAGACTTAAAGTCGATTTTCTTGTAAATTGTATGTCAGTTGCGTGAGCACTGTACTGCTTAAGCCGAAAAACATCAATTTTACTGATTTGCGCGAAAGTAAAATTATATTGCTATTGCAGAATTGACAAATTAATATAACCGAAAAAATTACACTTTCTTAGCTTTAGACTTAAAGCCGATTTTCTTGTAAATTGTATGTCAGTTGCGTGAGCACTGTACCGCATAAGCCGAAAAACATCAATTTTACTGATTTGCGCGAAAGTAAAATTATAATGTTATTGCAGGATTAACAAATTAATATTACCGAAAAAATTGCACTTTCTTAGCTTTAGACTTAAAGTCGATTTTCTTGTAAATTGTATTTCAGTTGCGTGAGCACTGTACCGCATAAGCCGAAAAACATCAGTTTTACTGATTTGCGCGAAATTCAATTTATGTTGTTATTGCATGATTAACAAATTAATATTACCGAAAAAGTTGCACTTTCTTAGGTTTAGACTCAAAGTCGATTTTCTTGTAAATTGTATGTTAATCACTTGAGCACTGTACCGCATAAGCCGAAAAACATCAATTTTACTGATTTGCGCGAAAGTAAAATTATAATGTTATTGCAGGATTAACAAATTAATATAACCGAAAAAATTGCACTTTCTTTGTTTTAGACTTAAAGCCGATTTTCTTGTAAATTGTATGTCAGTTGCATGAGCACTGTACCGCATAAGTCTAAAAACATCAATTTTACTGATTTGCGCGAAAGTAAAATTATATTGCTATTGCAGAATTGACAAATTAATATAACCGAAAAAATTACACTTTCTTAGTTTAAGACTTAAAGCCGATTTTCTTGTAAATTGTATGTCAGTTGCGTGAGCACTGTACCGCATAAGCCGAAAAACATCAATTTTACTTGTTTGCGCGAAAGTAAAATTATATAGCTATTGCAGAATTGACAAATTAATATAACCGAAAAAATTGCACTTTCTTAAGTTTAGACTTAAAGCCGATTTTCTTGTAAATTGTATGTCAGTTGCAGGAGCACTGTACCGCATAAGCCGAAAAACATCAATTTTACTGATTTGCGCGAAAGTAAAATTATAATGTTATTGCAGGATTAACAAATTAATATAACCGAAAAAATTGCACTTTCTTTGTTTTAGACTTAAAGCCGATTTTCTTGTAAATTGTATGTCAGTTGCATGAGCACTGTACCGCATAAGTCGAAAAACATCAATTTTACTGATTTGCGCGAAAGTAAAATTATATTGCTATTGCAGAATTGACAAATTAATATAACCGAAAAAATTGCACTTTCTTAGCTTTAGACTTAAAGTCGATTTTCTTGTAAAGTGTATTTCAGTTGCGTGAGCACTGTACCGCATAAGCCGAAAAACATATATATGTTTCGTAATATAACCGAAAAAATTGCACTTTCTTAAGTTTAGACTTAAAGCCGATTTTCTTGTAAATTGTATGTCAGTTGCATGAGCTCTGTACCGCATAAGCCGAAAAACATCAATTTTACTGATTTGCGCGAAAGTAAAATTATAATGTTATTGCAGGATTAACAAATTAATATAACCGAAAAAATTGCACTTTCTTTGTTTTAGACTTAAAGCCGATTTTCTTGTAAATTGTATGTCAGTTGCATGAGCACTGTACCGCATAAGCCGAAAAACATCAATTTTACTGATTTGCGCGAAAGTCAAATTATGTTGTTATTGCATGATTAACAAATTAATATTACCGAAAAAGTTGCACTTTCTTAGGTTTAGACTCAAAGTCGATTTTCTTGTAAATTGTATGTTAATCACTTGAGCACTGTACCGCATAAGCCGAAAACATCAATTTTACTGATTTGCGCGAAAGTCAAATTATATTGTTATTGCATGATTAACAAATTAATATTACCGAAAAAGTTGCACTTTCTTAGGTTTAGACTCAAAGTCGATTTTCTTGTAAATTGTATGTTAATCACTTGAGCACTGTACCGCATAAGCCGAAAAACATCAATTTTACTGATTTGCGCGAAAGTAAAATTATAATGTTATTGCAGGATTAACAAATTAATATAACCGAAAAAATTGCACTTTCTTTGTTTTAGACTTAAAGCCGATTTTCTTGTAAATTGTATGTCAGTTGCATGAGCACTGTACCGCATAAGCCGAAAAACATCAATTTTACTGATTTGCGCGAAAGTAAAATTATAATGTTATTGCAGGATTAACAAATTAATATAACCGAAAAAATTGCACTTTCTTTGTTTTAGACTTAAAGCCGATTTTCTTGTAAATTGTATGTCAGTTGCATGAGCACTGTACCGCATAAGCCGAAAAACATCAATTTTACTGATTTGCGCGAAAGTCAAATTATGTTGTTATTGCATGATTAACAAATTAATATTACCGAAAAAGTTGCACTTTCTTAGGTTTAGACTCAAAGTCGATTTTCTTGTAAATTGTATGTTAATCACTTGAGCACTGTACCGCATAAGCCGAAAACATCAATTTTACTGATTTGCGCGAAAGTCAAATTATATTGTTATTGCATGATTAACAAATTAATATTACCGAAAAAGTTGCACTTTCTTAGGTTTAGACTCAAAGTCGATTTTCTTGTAAATTGTATGTTAATCACTTGAGCACTGTACCGCATAAGCCGAAAAACATCAATTTTACTGATTTGCGCGAAAGTAAAATTATAATGTTATTGCAGGATTAACAAATTAATATAACCGAAAAAATTGCACTTTCTTTGTTTTAGACTTAAAGCCGATTTTCTTGTAAATTGTATGTCAGTTGCATGAGCACTGTACCGCATAAGCCGAAAAACATCAATTTTACTGATTTGCGCGAAAGTAAAATTATAATGTTATTGCAGGATTAACAAATTAATATAACCGAAAAAATTGCACTTTCTTTGTTTTAGACTTAAAGCCGATTTTCTTGTAAATTTTATGTCAGTTGCGTGAGCACTGTACCGCATAAGCCGAAAAACATCAATTTTACTGTTTTGCGCGAAAGTAAAATTATATAGCTATTGCAGAATTGACAAATTAATATAACCAAAAAAATTACACTTTTTTAGTTTAAGACTTAAAGCCGATTTTCTTGTAAATTTTATGTCAGTTGCGTGAGCACTGTACCGCATAAGCCGAAAAACATCAATTTTACTGATTTGCGCGAAAGTAAAATTATAATGTTATTGCAGGATTAACAAATTAATATAACCGAAAAAATTGCGCTTTCTTAGCTTTAGACTTAAAGCCGATTTTCTTGTAAATTGTATGTCAGTTGCGTGAGCACTGTACCGCATAAGTCGAAAAACATCAATTTTACTGATTTGCGCGAAAGTAAAATTATATTGCTATTGCAGAATTGACAAATTAATATAACCGAAAAAATTACACTTTCTTAGTTTAAGACTTAAAGCCGATTTTCTTGTAAATTGTATGTCAGTTGCGTGAGCACTGTACCGCATAAGCCGAAAAACATCAATTTTACTGATTTGCGCGAAAGTAAAATTATATTGCTATTGCAGAATTGACAAATTAATATAACCGAAAAAATTGCGCTTTCTTAGCTTTAGACTTAAAGCCGATTTTCTTGTAAATTGTATGTCAGTTGCGTGAGCACTGTACCGCATAAGCCGAAAAACATCAATTTTACTGATTTGCGCGAAAGTAAAATTATATTGCTATTGCAGAATTGACAAATTAATATAACCGAAAAAATTGCGCTTTCTTAGCTTTAGACTTAAAGCCGATTTTCTTGTAAATTGTATGTCAGTTGCGTGAGCACTGTACCGCATAAGTCGAAAAACATCAATTTTACTGATTTGCGCGAAAGTAAAATTATATTGCTATTGCAGAATTGACAAATTAATATAACCGAAAAAATTACACTTTCTTAGTTTAAGACTTAAAGCCGATTTTCTTGTAAATTGTATGTCAGTTGCGTGAGCACTGTACCGCATAACCCAAAAAACATCAATTTTACTGATTTGCGCGAAAGTAAAATTATATTGTTATTGCAGAATTGACATATTCATATAACCGAAAAAATTGCGCTTTCTTAGTTTTAGACTTAAAGTCGATTTTCTTGTAAATTGTATGTCAATTGCGTGAGCGCTGTACCGCATAAGCCAAAAACATGAATTTTACTGATTTAGCGAAAGTCAAATTATATTGTTGTTGCAGAATTGACATATTCTTATAACCGAAAAAATTGCATTTTCTTAGATTTAGACTTACAGTCGATTTTCTTGTAACTTGTATGTTAATTCCATGAGCACTGTACCGCTTAAGCCGAAAAACATCAATTTTACTGATTTGCGCTAGAGTCAAACTTTCATTTTATTTCAGGATTAACAATTGTATGTTAATTACGTGATCGCTGTACCGCTTAAGCCGAAATGTTTTTTCAGGATTAACAAATTAATGTAACCGAAAAAATTGCACTTTCTTAGGTTTAAAATTCAAGTCCATTTTCTTGTAAATTGTATGTCAGTTGCGTGAGCACTGTACTGCTTAAGCCGGAAAACATCAATTTTACTGATTTGAGCGAAAGTCAAATTATATTGTTATTGCAGAATTGACATATTCATATAACCGAAAAAATTGCACTAGATCCTAGATTTAGACTTAAAGTCGATTTTCTTGTAAATTGTATGTCAGTTGCGTGAGCACTGTACCGCATAAGCCGAAAAACATCAATTTTACTGATTTGCGCGAAAGTAAAATTATAATGTTATTGCAGGATTAACAAATTAATATTACCGAAAAAATTGCACTTTCTTAGCTTTAGACTTAAAGTCGATTTTCTTGTAAATTGTATTTCAGTTGCGTGAGCACTGTACCGCATAAGCCGAAAAACATCAATTTTACTGATTTGCGCGAAAGTAAAATTATAATGTTATTGCAGGATTAACAAATTAATATTACCGAAAAAATTGCACTTTCTTAGCTTTAGACTTAAAGTCGATTTTCTTGTAAATTGTATTTCAGTTGCGTGAGCACTGTACCGCATAAGCCGAAAAACATCAATTTTACTGATTTGCGCGAAAGTAAAATTATAATGTTATTGCAGGATTAACAAATTAATATAACCGAAAAAATTGCGCTTTCTTAGCTTTAGACTTAAAGCCGATTTTCTTGTAAATTGTATGTCAGTTGCGTGAGCACTGTACCGCATAAGCCGAAAAACATCAATTTTACTGATTTGCGCGAAAGTAAAATTATAATGTTATTGCAGGATTAACAAATTAATATTACCGAAAAAATTGCACTTTCTTAGCTTTAGACTTAAAGTCGATTTTCTTGTAAATTGTATTTCAGTTGCGTGAGCACTGTACCGCATAAGTCGAAAAACATCAATTTTACTGATTTGCGCGAAAGTAAAATTATATTGCTATTGCAGAATTGACAAATTAATATAACCGAAAAAATTACACTTTCTTAGTTTAAGACTTAAAGCCGATTTTCTTTTAAATTGTATGTCAGTTGCGTGAGCACTGTACCGCATAAGCCGAAAAACATCAATTTTACTGTTTTGTGCGAAAGTAAAATTATATAGCTATTGCAGAATTGACAAATTAATATAACCAAAAAAATTACACTTTCTTAGTTTAAGACTTAAAGCCGATTTTCTTGTAAATTGTATGTCAGTTGCGTGAGCACTGTACCGCATAAGCCGAAAAACATCAATTTTACTGATTTGCGCGAAAGTAAAATTATATTGCTATTGCAGAATTGACAAATTAATATAACCGAAAAAATTGCGCTTTCTTAGCTTTAGACTTAAAGCCGATTTTCTTGTAAATTGTATGTCAGTTGCGTGAGCACTGTACCGCATAAGCCGAAAAGCATCAATTTTACTGATTTGCGCGAAAGTAAAATTATAATGTTATTGCAGGATTAACAAATTAATATAACCGAAAAAATTGCGCTTTCTTAGCTTTAGACTTAAAGCCGATTTTCTTGTAAATTGTATGTCAGTTGCGTGAGCACTGTACCGCATAAGCCGAAAAACATCAATTTTACTGATTTGCGCGAAAGTAAAATTATAATGTTATTGCAGGATTAACAAATTAATATTACCGAAAAAATTGCACTTTCTTAGCTTTAGACTTAAAGTCGATTTTCTTGTAAATTGTATTTCAGTTGCGTGAGCACTGTACTGCTTAAGCCGGAAAACATCAATTTTACTGATTTGAGCGAAAGTCAAATTATATTGTTATTGCAGAATTGACATATTCATATAACCGAAAAAATTGCACTAGATCCTAGATTTAGACTTAAAGCCGATTTTCTTGTAAATTGTATGTCAGTTGCGTGAGCACTGTACCGCATAAGCCGAAAAACATCAATTTTACTGTTTTGTGCGAAAGTAAAATTATATAGCTATTGCAGAATTGACAAATTAATATAACCGAAAAAATTACACTTTCTTAGTTTAAGACTTAAAGCCGATTTTCTTTTAAATTGTATGTCAGTTGCGTGAGCACTGTACCGCATAAGCCGAAAAACATCAATTTTACTGTTTTGTGCGAAAGTAAAATTATATAGCTATTGCAGAATTGACAAATTAATATAACCAAAAAAATTACACTTTCTTAGTTTAAGACTTAAAGCCGATTTTCTTGTAAATTGTATGTCAGTTGCGTGAGCACTGTACCGCATAAGCCGAAAAACATCAATTTTACTGATTTGCGCGAAAGTAAAATTATATTGCTATTGCAGAATTGACAAATTAATATAACCGAAAAAATTGCGCTTTCTTAGCTTTAGACTTAAAGCCGATTTTCTTGTAAATTGTATGTCAGTTGCGTGAGCACTGTACCGCATAAGCCGAAAAACATCAATTTTACTGATTTGCGCGAAAGTAAAATTATAATGTTATTGCAGGATTAACAAATTAATATTACCGAAAAAATTGCACTTTCTTAGCTTTAGACTTAAAGTCGATTTTCTTGTAAATTGTATTTCAGTTGCGTGAGCACTGTACCGCATAAGTCGAAAAACATCAATTTTACTGATTTGCGCGAAAGTAAAATTATATTGCTATTGCAGAATTGACAAATTAATATAACCGAAAAAATTACACTTTCTTAGTTTAAGACTTAAAGCCGATTTTCTTTTAAATTGTATGTCAGTTGCGTGAGCACTGTACCGCATAAGCCGAAAAACATCAATTTTACTGTTTTGTGCGAAAGTAAAATTATATAGCTATTGCAGAATTGACAAATTAATATAACCAAAAAAATTACACTTTCTTAGTTTAAGACTTAAAGCCGATTTTCTTGTAAATTGTATGTCAGTTGCGTGAGCACTGTACCGCATAAGCCGAAAAACATCAATTTTACTGATTTGCGCGAAAGTAAAATTATATAGCTATTGCAGAATTGACAAATTAATATAACCAAAAAAATTACACTTTCTTAGTTTAAGACTTAAAGCCGATTTTCTTGTAAATTGTATGTCAGTTGCGTGAGCACTGTACCGCATAAGCCGAAAAACATCAATTTTACTGATTTGCGCGAAAGTAAAATTATATTGCTATTGCAGAATTGACAAATTAATATAACCGAAAAAATTGCGCTTTCTTAGCTTTAGACTTAAAGCCGATTTTCTTGTAAATTGTATGTCAGTTGCGTGAGCACTGTACCGCATAAGCCGAAAAACATCAATTTTACTGATTTGCGCGAAAGTAAAATTATAATGTTATTGCAGGATTAACAAATTAATATAACCGAAAAAATTGCGCTTTCTTAGCTTTAGACTTAAAGCCGATTTTCTTGTAAATTGTATGTCAGTTGCGTGAGCACTGTACCGCATAAGCCGAAAAACATCAATTTTACTGATTTGCGCGAAAGTAAAATTATAATGTTATTGCAGGATTAACAAATTAATATTACCGAAAAAATTGCACTTTCTTAGCTTTAGACTTAAAGTCGATTTTCTTGTAAATTGTATTTCAGTTGCGTGAGCACTGTACTGCTTAAGCCGGAAAACATCAATTTTACTGATTTGAGCGAAAGTCAAATTATATTGTTATTGCAGAATTGACATATTCATATAACCGAAAAAATTGCACTAGATCCTAGATTTAGACTTAAAGCCGATTTTCTTGTAAATTGTATGTCAGTTGCGTGAGCACTGTACCGCATAAGCCGAAAAACATCAATTTTACTGTTTTGTGCGAAAGTAAAATTATATAGCTATTGCAGAATTGACAAATTAATATAACCGAAAAAATTACACTTTCTTAGTTTAAGACTTAAAGCCGATTTTCTTTTAAATTGTATGTCAGTTGCGTGAGCACTGTACCGCATAAGCCGAAAAACATCAATTTTACTGTTTTGTGCGAAAGTAAAATTATATAGCTATTGCAGAATTGACAAATTAATATAACCAAAAAAATTACACTTTCTTAGTTTAAGACTTAAAGCCGATTTTCTTGTAACTTGTATGTTAATTCCATGAGCACTGTACCGCTTAAGCCGAAATGTTTTTTCAGGATTAACAAATTAATGTAACCGAAAAAATTGCACTTTCTTAGGTTTAAAATTCAAGTCCATTTTCTTGTAAATTGTATGTCAGTTGCGTGAGCACTGTACCGCATAAACCGAAAAACATCAATTTTACTGATTTGAGCGAAAGTCAAATTATATTGTTATTGCAGAATTGACATATTCATATAACCGAAAAAATTGCACTAGATCCTAGATTTAGACTTAAAGTCGATTTTCTTGTAAATTGTATGTCAGTTGCGTGAGCACTGTACCGCATAAGCCGAAAAACATCAATTTTACTGATTTGCGCGAAAGTAAAATTATAATGTTATTGCAGGATTAACAAATTAATATTACCGAAAAAATTGCACTTTCTTAGCTTTAGACTTAAAGTCGATTTTCTTGTAAATTGTATTTCAGTTGCGTGAGCACTGTACCGCATAAGCCGAAAAACATCAATTTTACTGATTTGCGCGAAAGTAAAATTATAATGTTATTGCAGGATTAACAAATTAATATAACCGAAAAAATTGCGCTTTCTTAGCTTTAGACTTAAAGCCGATTTTCTTGTAAATTGTATGTCAGTTGCGTGAGCACTGTACCGCATAAGCCGAAAAACATCAATTTTACTGATTTGCGCGAAAGTAAAATTATAATGTTATTGCAGGATTAACAAATTAATATTACCGAAAAAATTGCACTTTCTTAGCTTTAGACTTAAAGTCGATTTTCTTGTAAATTGTATTTCAGTTGCGTGAGCACTGTACCGCATAAGTCGAAAAACATCAATTTTACTGATTTGCGCGAAAGTAAAATTATATTGCTATTGCAGAATTGACAAATTAATATAACCGAAAAAATTACACTTTCTTAGTTTAAGACTTAAAGCCGATTTTCTTTTAAATTGTATGTCAGTTGCGTGAGCACTGTACCGCATAAGCCGAAAAACATCAATTTTACTGTTTTGTGCGAAAGTAAAATTATATAGCTATTGCAGAATTGACAAATTAATATAACCAAAAAAATTACACTTTCTTAGTTTAAGACTTAAAGCCGATTTTCTTGTAAATTGTATGTCAGTTGTGTGAGCACTGTACCGCATAAGCCGAAAAACATCAATTTTACTGATTTGCGCGAAAGTAAAATTATATTGCTATTGCAGAATTGACAAATTAATATAACCGAAAAAATTGCGCTTTCTTAGCTTTAGACTTAAAGCCGATTTTCTTGTAAATTGTATGTCAGTTGCGTGAGCACTGTACCGCATAAGCCGAAAAACATCAATTTTACTGTTTTGTGCGAAAGTAAAATTATAATGTTATTGCAGGATTAACAAATTAATATAACCAAAAAAAATTACACTTTCTTAGTTTAAGACTTAAAGCCGATTTTCTTGTAAATTGTATGTCAGTTGCGTGAGCACTGTACCGCATAAGCAGAAAAACATCAATTTTACTGATTTGCGCGAAAGTAAAATTATATTGCTATTGCAGAATTGACAAATTAATATAACCGAAAAAATTGCGCTTTCTTAGCTTTAGACTTAAAGCCGATTTTCTTGTAAATTGTATGTCAGTTGCGTGAGCACTGTACCGCATAAGCCGAAAAACATCAATTTTACTGATTTGCGCGAAAGTAAAATTATAATGTTATTGCAGGATTAACAAATTAATATAACCGAAAAAATTGCGCTTTCTTAGCTTTAGACTTAAAGCCGATTTTCTTGTAAATTGTATGTCAGTTGCGTGAGCACTGTACCGCATAAGCCGAAAAACATCAATTTTACTGATTTGCGCGAAAGTAAAATTATAATGTTATTGCAGGATTAACAAATTAATATTACCGAAAAAATTGCACTTTCTTAGCTTTAGACTTAAAGTCGATTTTCTTGTAAATTGTATTTCAGTTGCGTGAGCACTGTACTGCTTAAGCCGGAAAACATCAATTTTACTGATTTGAGCGAAAGTCAAATTATATTGTTATTGCAGAATTGACATATTCATATAACCGAAAAAATTGCACTAGATCCTAGATTTAGACTTAAAGCCGATTTTCTTGTAAATTGTATGTCAGTTGCGTGAGCACTGTACCGCATAAGCCGAAAAACATCAATTTTACTGATTTGCGCGAAAGTAAAATTATATTGCTATTGCAGAATTGACAAATTAATATAACCGAAAAAATTGCGCTTTCTTAGCTTTAGACTTAAAGCCGATTTTCTTGTAAATTGTATGTCAGTTGCGTGAGCACTGTACCGCATAAGTCGAAAAACATCAATTTTACTGATTTGCGCGAAAGTAAAATTATATTGCTATTGCAGAATTGACAAATTAATATAACCGAAAAAATTACACTTTCTTAGTTTAAGACTTAAAGCCGATTTTCTTGTAAATTGTATGTCAGTTGCATGAGCACTGTACCGCATAAGCCGAAAAACATCAATTTTACTGATTTGCGCGAAAGTAAAATTATATTGCTATTGCAGAATTGACAAATTAATATAACCGAAAAAATTACACTTTCTTAGTTTAAGACTTAAAGCCGATTTTCTTGTAAATTGTATGTCAGTTGCGTGAGCACTGTACCGCATAAGCCGAAAAACATCAATTTTACTGATTTGCGCGAAAGTAAAATTATATAGCTATTGCAGAATTGACAAATTAATATAACCGAAAAAATTGCACTTTCTTAAGTTTAGACTTAAAGCCGATTTTCTTGTAAATTTTATGTCAGTTGCGTGAGCACTGTACCGCATAAGCCGAAAAACATCAATTTTACTGTTTTGCGCGAAAGTAAAATTATATAGCTATTGCAGAATTGACAAATTAATATAACCAAAAAAATTACACTTTCTTAGTTTAAGACTTAAAGCCGATTTTCTTGTAAATTTTATGTCAGTTGCGTGAGCACTGTACCGCATAAGCCGAAAAACATCAATTTTACTGATTTGCGCGAAAGTAAAATTATAATGTTATTGCAGGATTAACAAATTAATATAACCGAAAAAATTGCGCTTTCTTAGCTTTAGACTTATAGCCGATTTTCTTGTAAATTGTATGTCAGTTGCGTGAGCACTGTACCGCATAAGTCGAAAAACATCAATTTTACTGATTTGCGCGAAAGTAAAATTATATTGCTATTGCAGAATTGACAAATTAATATAACCGAAAAAATTACACTTTCTTAGTTTAAGACTTAAAGCCGATTTTCTTTTAAATTGTATGTCAGTTGCGTGAGCACTGTACCGCATAAGCCGAAAAACATCAATTTTACTGTTTTGTGCGAAAGTAAAATTATATAGCTATTGCAGAATTGACAAATTAATATAACCAAAAAAATTACACTTTCTTAGTTTAAGACTTAAAGCCGATTTTCTTGTAAATTGTATGTCAGTTGCGTGAGCACTGTACCGCATAAGCCGAAAAACATCAATTTTACTGATTTGCGCGAAAGTAAAATTATATTGCTATTGCAGAATTGACAAATTAATATAACCGAAAAAATTGCGCTTTCTTAGCTTTAGACTTAAAGCCGATTTTCTTGTAAATTGTATGTCAGTTGCGTGAGCACTGTACCGCATAAGCCGAAAAGCATCAATTTTACTGATTTGCGCGAAAGTAAAATTATAATGTTATTGCAGGATTAACAAATTAATATAACCGAAAAAATTGCGCTTTCTTAGCTTTAGACTTAAAGCCGATTTTCTTGTAAATTGTATGTCAGTTGCGTGAGCACTGTACCGCATAAGCCGAAAAACATCAATTTTACTGATTTGCGCGAAAGTAAAATTATAATGTTATTGCAGGATTAACAAATTAATATTACCGAAAAAATTGCACTTTCTTAGCTTTAGACTTAAAGTCGATTTTCTTGTAAATTGTATTTCAGTTGCGTGAGCACTGTACTGCTTAAGCCGGAAAACATCAATTTTACTGATTTGAGCGAAAGTCAAATTATATTGTTATTGCAGAATTGACATATTCATATAACCGAAAAAATTGCACTAGATCCTAGATTTAGACTTAAAGCCGATTTTCTTGTAAATTGTATGTCAGTTGCGTGAGCACTGTACCGCATAAGCCGAAAAACATCAATTTTACTGTTTTGTGCGAAAGTAAAATTATATAGCTATTGCAGAATTGACAAATTAATATAACCGAAAAAATTACACTTTCTTAGTTTAAGACTTAAAGCCGATTTTCTTTTAAATTGTATGTCAGTTGCGTGAGCACTGTACCGCATAAGCCGAAAAACATCAATTTTACTGTTTTGTGCGAAAGTAAAATTATATAGCTATTGCAGAATTGACAAATTAATATAACCAAAAAAATTACACTTTCTTAGTTTAAGACTTAAAGCCGATTTTCTTGTAAATTGTATGTCAGTTGCGTGAGCACTGTACCGCATAAGCCGAAAAACATCAATTTTACTGATTTGCGCGAAAGTAAAATTATATTGCTATTGCAGAATTGACAAATTAATATAACCGAAAAAATTGCGCTTTCTTAGCTTTAGACTTAAAGCCGATTTTCTTGTAAATTGTATGTCAGTTGCGTGAGCACTGTACCGCATAAGCCGAAAAACATCAATTTTACTGATTTGCGCGAAAGTAAAATTATAATGTTATTGCAGGATTAACAAATTAATATTACCGAAAAAATTGCACTTTCTTAGCTTTAGACTTAAAGTCGATTTTCTTGTAAATTGTATTTCAGTTGCGTGAGCACTGTACCGCATAAGTCGAAAAACATCAATTTTACTGATTTGCGCGAAAGTAAAATTATATTGCTATTGCAGAATTGACAAATTAATATAACCGAAAAAATTACACTTTCTTAGTTTAAGACTTAAAGCCGATTTTCTTTTAAATTGTATGTCAGTTGCGTGAGCACTGTACCGCATAAGCCGAAAAACATCAATTTTACTGTTTTGTGCGAAAGTAAAATTATATAGCTATTGCAGAATTGACAAATTAATATAACCAAAAAAATTACACTTTCTTAGTTTAAGACTTAAAGCCGATTTTCTTGTAAATTGTATGTCAGTTGCGTGAGCACTGTACCGCATAAGCCGAAAAACATCAATTTTACTGATTTGCGCGAAAGTAAAATTATATAGCTATTGCAGAATTGACAAATTAATATAACCAAAAAAATTACACTTTCTTAGTTTAAGACTTAAAGCCGATTTTCTTGTAAATTGTATGTCAGTTGCGTGAGCACTGTACCGCATAAGCCGAAAAACATCAATTTTACTGATTTGCGCGAAAGTAAAATTATATTGCTATTGCAGAATTGACAAATTAATATAACCGAAAAAATTGCGCTTTCTTAGCTTTAGACTTAAAGCCGATTTTCTTGTAAATTGTATGTCAGTTGCGTGAGCACTGTACCGCATAAGCCGAAAAACATCAATTTTACTGATTTGCGCGAAAGTAAAATTATAATGTTATTGCAGGATTAACAAATTAATATAACCGAAAAAATTGCGCTTTCTTAGCTTTAGACTTAAAGCCGATTTTCTTGTAAATTGTATGTCAGTTGCGTGAGCACTGTACCGCATAAGCCGAAAAACATCAATTTTACTGATTTGCGCGAAAGTAAAATTATAATGTTATTGCAGGATTAACAAATTAATATTACCGAAAAAATTGCACTTTCTTAGCTTTAGACTTAAAGTCGATTTTCTTGTAAATTGTATTTCAGTTGCGTGAGCACTGTACTGCTTAAGCCGGAAAACATCAATTTTACTGATTTGAGCGAAAGTCAAATTATATTGTTATTGCAGAATTGACATATTCATATAACCGAAAAAATTGCACTAGATCCTAGATTTAGACTTAAAGCCGATTTTCTTGTAAATTGTATGTCAGTTGCGTGAGCACTGTACCGCATAAGCCGAAAAACATCAATTTTACTGTTTTGTGCGAAAGTAAAATTATATAGCTATTGCAGAATTGACAAATTAATATAACCGAAAAAATTACACTTTCTTAGTTTAAGACTTAAAGCCGATTTTCTTTTAAATTGTATGTCAGTTGCGTGAGCACTGTACCGCATAAGCCGAAAAACATCAATTTTACTGTTTTGTGCGAAAGTAAAATTATATAGCTATTGCAGAATTGACAAATTAATATAACCAAAAAAATTACACTTTCTTAGTTTAAGACTTAAAGCCGATTTTCTTGTAACTTGTATGTTAATTCCATGAGCACTGTACCGCTTAAGCCGAAATGTTTTTTCAGGATTAACAAATTAATGTAACCGAAAAAATTGCACTTTCTTAGGTTTAAAATTCAAGTCCATTTTCTTGTAAATTGTATGTCAGTTGCGTGAGCACTGTACCGCATAAACCGAAAAACATCAATTTTACTGATTTGAGCGAAAGTCAAATTATATTGTTATTGCAGAATTGACATATTCATATAACCGAAAAAATTGCACTAGATCCTAGATTTAGACTTAAAGTCGATTTTCTTGTAAATTGTATGTCAGTTGCGTGAGCACTGTACCGCATAAGCCGAAAAACATCAATTTTACTGATTTGCGCGAAAGTAAAATTATAATGTTATTGCAGGATTAACAAATTAATATTACCGAAAAAATTGCACTTTCTTAGCTTTAGACTTAAAGTCGATTTTCTTGTAAATTGTATTTCAGTTGCGTGAGCACTGTACCGCATAAGCCGAAAAACATCAATTTTACTGATTTGCGCGAAAGTAAAATTATAATGTTATTGCAGGATTAACAAATTAATATAACCGAAAAAATTGCGCTTTCTTAGCTTTAGACTTAAAGCCGATTTTCTTGTAAATTGTATGTCAGTTGCGTGAGCACTGTACCGCATAAGCCGAAAAACATCAATTTTACTGATTTGCGCGAAAGTAAAATTATAATGTTATTGCAGGATTAACAAATTAATATTACCGAAAAAATTGCACTTTCTTAGCTTTAGACTTAAAGTCGATTTTCTTGTAAATTGTATTTCAGTTGCGTGAGCACTGTACCGCATAAGTCGAAAAACATCAATTTTACTGATTTGCGCGAAAGTAAAATTATATTGCTATTGCAGAATTGACAAATTAATATAACCGAAAAAATTACACTTTCTTAGCTTTAGACTTAAAGTCGATTTTCTTTTAAATTGTATGTCAGTTGCGTGAGCACTGTACCGCATAAGCCGAAAAACATCAATTTTACTGTTTTGTGCGAAAGTAAAATTATATAGCTATTGCAGAATTGACAAATTAATATAACCAAAAAAATTACACTTTCTTAGTTTAAGACTTAAAGCCGATTTTCTTGTAAATTGTATGTCAGTTGTGTGAGCACTGTACCGCATAAGCCGAAAAACATCAATTTTACTGATTTGCGCGAAAGTAAAATTATATTGCTATTGCAGAATTGACAAATTAATATAACCGAAAAAATTGCGCTTTCTTAGCTTTAGACTTAAAGCCGATTTTCTTGTAAATTGTATGTCAGTTGCGTGAGCACTGTACCGCATAAGCCGAAAAACATCAATTTTACTGTTTTGTGCGAAAGTAAAATTATAATGTTATTGCAGGATTAACAAATTAATATAACCAAAAAAATTACACTTTCTTAGTTTAAGACTTAAAGCCGATTTTCTTGTAAATTGTATGTCAGTTGCGTGAGCACTGTACCGCATAAGCAGAAAAACATCAATTTTACTGATTTGCGCGAAAGTAAAATTATATTGCTATTGCAGAATTGACAAATTAATATAACCGAAAAAATTGCGCTTTCTTAGCTTTAGACTTAAAGCCGATTTTCTTGTAAATTGTATGTCAGTTGCGTGAGCACTGTACCGCATAAGCCGAAAAACATCAATTTTACTGATTTGCGCGAAAGTAAAATTATAATGTTATTGCAGGATTAACAAATTAATATAACCGAAAAAATTGCGCTTTCTTAGCTTTAGACTTAAAGCCGATTTTCTTGTAAATTGTATGTCAGTTGCGTGAGCACTGTACCGCATAAGCCGAAAAACATCAATTTTACTGATTTGCGCGAAAGTAAAATTATAATGTTATTGCAGGATTAACAAATTAATATTACCGAAAAAATTGCACTTTCTTAGCTTTAGACTTAAAGTCGATTTTCTTGTAAATTGTATTTCAGTTGCGTGAGCACTGTACTGCTTAAGCCGGAAAACATCAATTTTACTGATTTGAGCGAAAGTCAAATTATATTGTTATTGCAGAATTGACATATTCATATAACCGAAAAAATTGCACTAGATCCTAGATTTAGACTTAAAGCCGATTTTCTTGTAAATTGTATGTCAGTTGCGTGAGCACTGTACCGCATAAGCCGAAAAACATCAATTTTACTGATTTGCGCGAAAGTAAAATTATATTGCTATTGCAGAATTGACAAATTAATATAACCGAAAAAATTGCGCTTTCTTAGCTTTAGACTTAAAGCCGATTTTCTTGTAAATTGTATGTCAGTTGCGTGAGCACTGTACCGCATAAGTCGAAAAACATCAATTTTACTGATTTGCGCGAAAGTAAAATTATATTGCTATTGCAGAATTGACAAATTAATATAACCGAAAAAATTACACTTTCTTAGTTTAAGACTTAAAGCCGATTTTCTTGTAAATTGTATGTCAGTTGCATGAGCACTGTACCGCATAAGCCGAAAAACATCAATTTTACTGATTTGCGCGAAAGTAAAATTATATTGCTATTGCAGAATTGACAAATTAATATAACCGAAAAAATTACACTTTCTTAGTTTAAGACTTAAAGCCGATTTTCTTGTAAATTGTATGTCAGTTGCGTGAGCACTGTACCGCATAAGCCGAAAAACATCAATTTTACTGATTTGCGCGAAAGTAAAATTATATAGCTATTGCAGAATTGACAAATTAATATAACCGAAAAAATTGCACTTTCTTAAGTTTAGACTTAAAGCCGATTTTCTTGTAAATTTTATGTCAGTTGCGTGAGCACTGTACCGCATAAGCCGAAAAACATCAATTTTACTGTTTTGCGCGAAAGTAAAATTATATAGCTATTGCAGAATTGACAAATTAATATAACCAAAAAAATTACACTTTCTTAGTTTAAGACTTAAAGCCGATTTTCTTGTAAATTTTATGTCAGTTGCGTGAGCACTGTACCGCATAAGCCGAAAAACATCAATTTTACTGATTTGCGCGAAAGTAAAATTATAATGTTATTGCAGGATTAACAAATTAATATAACCGAAAAAATTGCGCTTTCTTAGCTTTAGACTTATAGCCGATTTTCTTGTAAATTGTATGTCAGTTGCGTGAGCACTGTACCGCATAAGTCGAAAAACATCAATTTTACTGATTTGCGCGAAAGTAAAATTATATTGCTATTGCAGAATTGACAAATTAATATAACCGAAAAAATTACACTTTCTTAGTTTAAGACTTAAAGCCGATTTTCTTGTAAATTGTATGTCAGTTGCGTGAGCACTGTACCGCATAAGCCGAAAAACATCAATTTTACTGATTTGCGCGAAAGTAAAATTATATTGCTATTGCAGAATTGACAAATTAATATAACCGAAAAAATTGCGCTTTCTTAGCTTTAGACTTAAAGCCGATTTTCTTGTAAATTGTATGTCAGTTGCGTGAGCACTGTACCGCATAAGCCGAAAAACATCAATTTTACTGATTTGCGCGAAAGTAAAATTATATTGCTATTGCAGAATTGACAAATTAATATAACCGAAAAAATTGTGCTTTCTTAGCTTTAGACTTAAAGCCGATTTTCTTGTAAATTGTATGTCAGTTGCGTGAGCACTGTACCGCATAAGTCGAAAAACATCAATTTTACTGATTTGCGCGAAAGTAAAATTATATTGCTATTGCAGAATTGACAAATTAATATAACCGAAAAAATTACACTTTCTTAGTTTAAGACTTAAAGCCGATTTTCTTGTAAATTGTATGTCAGTTGCGTGAGCACTGTACCGCATAACCCAAAAAACATCAATTTTACTGATTTGCGCGAAAGTAAAATTATATTGTTATTGCAGAATTGACATATTCATATAACCGAAAAAATTGCGCTTTCTTAGTTTTAGACTTAAAGTCGATTTTCTTGTAAATTGTATGTCAATTGCGTGAGCACTGTACCGCATAAGCCAAAAACATGAATTTTACTGATTTAGCGAAAGTCAAATTATATTGTTGTTGCAGAATTGACATATTCTTATAACCGAAAAAATTGCATTTTCTTAGATTTAGACTTACAGTCGATTTTCTTGTAACTTGTATGTTAATTCCATGAGCACTGTACCGCTTAAGCCGAAAAACATCAATTTTACTGATTTGCGCTAGAGTCAAACTTTCATTTTATTTCAGGATTAACAATTGTATGTTAATTACGTGATCGCTGTACCGCTTAAGCCGAAATGTTTTTTCAGGATTAACAAATTAATGTAACCGAAAAAATTGCACTTTCTTAGGTTTAAAATTCAAGTCCATTTTCTTGTAAATTGTATGTCAGTTGCGTGAGCACTGTACTGCTTAAGCCGGAAAACATCAATTTTACTGATTTGAGCGAAAGTCAAATTATATTGTTATTGCAGAATTGACATATTCATATAACCGAAAAAATTGCACTAGATCCTAGATTTAGACTTAAAGTCGATTTTCTTGTAAATTGTATGTCAGTTGCATGAGCACTGTACCGCATAAGTCGAAAAACATCAATTTTACTGATTTGCGCGAAAGTAAAATTATATTGCTATTGCAGAATTGACAAATTAATATAACCGAAAAAATTACACTTTCTTAGTTTAAGACTTAAAGCCGATTTTCTTTTAAATTGTATGTCAGTTGCGTGAGCACTGTACCGCATAAGCCGAAAAACATCAATTTTACTGTTTTGTGCGAAAGTAAAATTATATAGCTATTGCAGAATTGACAAATTAATATAACCAAAAAAATTACACTTTCTTAGTTTAAGACTTAAAGCCGATTTTCTTGTAAATTGTATGTCAGTTGCGTGAGCACTGTACCGCATAAGCCGAAAAACATCAATTTTACTGATTTGCGCGAAAGTAAAATTATATTGCTATTGCAGAATTGACAAATTAATATAACCGAAAAAATTGCGCTTTCTTAGCTTTAGACTTAAAGCCGATTTTCTTGTAAATTGTATGTCAGTTGCGTGAGCACTGTACCGCATAAGTCGAAAAACATCAGTTTTACTGATTTGCGCGAAAGTAAAATTATATTGCTATTGCAGAATTGACAAATTAATATAACCGAAAAAATTACACTTTCTTAGTTTAAGACTTAAAGCCGATTTTCTTGTAAATTGTATGTCAGTTGCGTGAGCACTGTACCGCATAAGCCGAAAAACATCAATTTTACTGATTTGCGCGAAAGTAAAATTATATTGGTATTGCAGAATTGACAAATTAATATAACCGAAAAAATTGCGCTTTCTTAGCTTTAGACTTAAAGCCGATTTTCTTGTAAATTGTATGTCAGTTGCGTGAGCACTGTACCGCATAAGCCGAAAAACATCAATTTTACTGATTTGCGCGAAAGTAAAATTATAATGTTATTGCAGGATTAACAAATTAATATTACCGAAAAAATTGCACTTTCTTAGCTTTAGACTCAAAGTCGATTTTCTTGTAAATTGTATTTCAGTTGCGTGAGCACTGTACCGCATAAGCCGAAAAACATCAATTTTACTGATTTGATTTAAAGTCAAACTTTCATATAATATCAGGATTAACAAATAAATATAACCGAAAAAATTGCACTTTCTTAGATTTAGACTTAAAGCCGATTTTCTTGTAAATTGTATGTCAGTTGCGTGAGCACTATACCGCATAAGTCGAAAAACATCAATTTTACTGATTTGCGCGAAAGTAAAATTATATTGCTATTGCAGAATTGACAAATTAATATAACCGAAAAAATTACACTTTCTTAGTTTAAGACTTAAAGCCGATTTTCTTGTAAATTGTATGTCAGTTTCGTGAGCACTGTACCGCATAAGCCGAAAAACATCAATTTTACTGATTTGCGCGAAAGTAAAATTATATTGCTATTGCAGAATTGACAAATTAATATAACCGAAAAAATTGCACTTTCTTAGCTTTAGACTTAAAGTCGATTTTCTTGTAAATTGTATTTCAGTTGCGTGAGCACTGTACCGCATAAGCCGAAAAACATCAATTTTACTGATTTGCCCGAAAGTCAAATTATATTGTTATTGCATGATTAACAAATTAATATTACCGAAAAAGTTGCACTTTCTTAGGTTTAGACTTAAAGCCGATTTTCTTGTAAATTGTATGTCAGTTGCGTGAGCACTGTACCGCATAAGCCGAAAAACATCAATTTTACTGATTTGCGCGAAAGTCAAATTATATTGTTATTGCATGATTAACAAATTAATATTACCGAAAAAGTTGCACTTTCTTAGCTTTAGACTTAAAGCCGATTTTCTTGTAAATTGTATGTCAGTTGCGTGAGCACTGTACCGCATAAGCCGAAAAACATCAATTTTACTGATTTGCGCGAAAGTAAAATTATAATGTTATTGCAGAATTGACATATTCATATAACCGAAAAAATTGCGCTTTCTTAGTTTTAGACTTAAAGTCGATTTTCTTGTAAATTTTATGTCAATTGCGTGAGCACTGTACCGCATAAGCCAAAAACATGAATTTTACTGATTTTAGCGAAAGTCAAATTATATTGTTGTTGCAGAATTGACATATTCTTATAACCGAAAAAATTGCACTTTCTTAGATTTAGGCTTAAAGTCGATTTTCTTGTAACTTGTATGTTAATTCCATGAGCACTGTACCGCTTAAGCCGAAAAACATCAATTTTACTGATTTGCGCTAGAGTCAAACTTTCATTTTATTTCAGGATTAACAATTGTATGTTAATTACGTGATCGCTGTACCGCTTAAGCCGAAATGTTTTTTCAGGATTAACAAATTAATATAACCGAAAAAATTGCACTTTCTTAGGTTTAAAATTCAAGTCCATTTTCTTGTAAATTGTATGTCAGTTGCGTGAGCACTGTACTGCTTAAGCCGGAAAACATCAATTTTACTGATTTGAGCGAAAGTCAAATTATATTGTTATTGCAGAATTGACATATTCATATAACCGAAAAAATTGCACTAGATCCTAGATTTAGACTTAAAGTCGATTTTCTTGTAAATTGTATGTCAGTTGCGTGAGCACTGTACTGCTTAAGCCGAAAAACATCAATTTTACTGATTTGCGCGAAAGTAAAATTATATTGCTATTGCAGAATTGACAAATTAATATAACCGAAAAAATTACACTTTCTTAGCTTTAGACTTAAAGCCGATTTTCTTGTAAATTGTATGTCAGTTGCGTGAGCACTGTACCGCATAAGCCGAAAAACATCAATTTTACTGTTTTGCGCGAAAGTAAAATTATATAGCTATTGCAGAATTGACAAATTAATATAACCAAAAAAATTACACTTTCTTAGCTTTAGACTTAAAGCCGATTTTCTTGTAAATTGTATGTCAGTTGCGTGAGCACTGTACCGCATAAGCCGAAAAACATCAATTTTACTGTTTTGCGCGAAAGTAAAATTATATAGCTATTGCAGAATTGACAAATTAATATAACCGAAAAAATTACACTTTCTTAGCTTTAGACTTAAAGCCGATTTTCTTGTAAATTGTATGTCAGTTGCGTGAGCACTGTACCGCATAAGCCGAAAAACATCAATTTTACTGATTTGCGCGAAAGTAAAATTATAATGTTATTGCAGGATTAACAAATTAATATTACCGAAAAAATTGCACTTTCTTAGCTTTAGACTAAGTCGATTTTCTTGTAAATTGTATTTCAGTTGCGTGAGCACTGTACCGCATAAGCCGAAAAACATCAATTTTACTGATTTGCGCGAAATTCAATTTATGTTGTTATTGCATGATTAACAAATTAATATTACCGAAAAAGTTGCACTTTCTTAGGTTTAGACTCAAAGTCGATTTTCTTGTAAATTGTATGTTAATCACTTGAGCACTGTACCGCATAAGCCGAAAAACATCAATTTTACTGATTTGCGCGAAAGTAAAATTATAATGTTATTGCAGGATTAACAAATTAATATAACCGAAAAAATTGCACTTTCTTTGTTTTAGACTTAAAGCCGATTTTCTTGTAAATTGTATGTCAGTTGCATGAGCACTGTACCGCATAAGTCGAAAAACATCAATTTTACTGATTTGCGCGAAAGTAAAATTATATTGCTATTGCAGAATTGACAAATTAATATAACCGAAAAAATTACACTTTCTTAGTTTAAGACTTAAAGCCGATTTTCTTGTAAATTGTATGTCAGTTGCGTGAGCACTGTACCGCATAAGCCGAAAAACATCAATTTTACTTGTTTGCGCGAAAGTAAAATTATATAGCTATTGCAGAATTGACAAATTAATATAACCGAAAAAATTGCACTTTCTTAAGTTTAGACTTAAAGCCGATTTTCTTGTAAATTGTATGTCAGTTGCAGGAGCACTGTACCGCATAAGCCGAGAAACATCAATTTTACTGATTTGCGCGAAAGTAAAATTATAATGTTATTGCAGGATTAACAAATTAATATAACCGAAAAAATTGCACTTTCTTTGTTTTAGACTTAAAGCCGATTTTCTTGTAAATTGTATGTCAGTTGCATGAGCACTGTACCGCATAAGTCGAAAAACATCAATTTTACTGATTTGCGCGAAAGTAAAATTATATTGCTATTGCAGAATTGACAAATTAATATAACCGAAAAAATTGCACTTTCTTAGCTTTAGACTTAAAGTCGATTTTCTTGTAAAGTGTATTTCAGTTGCGTGAGCACTGTACCGCATAAGCCGAAAAACATATATATGTTTCGTAATATAACCGAAAAAATTGCACTTTCTTAAGTTTAGACTTAAAGCCGATTTTCTTGTAAATTGTATGTCAGTTGCATGAGCTCTGTACCGCATAAGCCGAAAAACATCAATTTTACTGATTTGCGCGAAAGTAAAATTACAATGTTATTGCAGGATTAACAAATTAATATAACCGAAAAAATTGCACTTTCTTTGTTTTAGACTTAAAGCCGATTTTCTTGTAAATTGTATGTCAGTTGCATGAGCACTGTACCGCATAAGCCGAAAAACATCAATTTTACTGATTTGCGCGAAAGTCAAATTATGTTGTTATTGCATGATTAACAAATTAATATTACCGAAAAAGTTGCACTTTCTTAGGTTTAGACTCAAAGTCGATTTTCTTGTAAATTGTATGTTAATCACTTGAGCACTGTACCGCATAAGCCGAAAACATCAATTTTACTGATTTGCGCGAAAGTCAAATTATATTGTTATTGCATGATTAACAAATTAATATTACCGAAAAAGTTGCACTTTCTTAGGTTTAGACTCAAAGTCGATTTTCTTGTAAATTGTATGTTAATCACTTGAGCACTGTACCGCATAAGCCGAAAAACATCAATTTTACTGATTTGCGCGAAAGTAAAATTATAATGTTATTGCAGGATTAACAAATTAATATAACCGAAAAAATTGCACTTTCTTTGTTTTAGACTTAAAGCCGATTTTCTTGTAAATTGTATGTCAGTTGCATGAGCACTGTACCGCATAAGCCGAAAAACATCAATTTTACTGATTTGCGCGAAAGTAAAATTATAATGTTATTGCAGGATTAACAAATTAATATTACCGAAAAAATTGCACTTTCTTAGCTTTAGACTTAAAGTCGATTTTCTTGTAAATTGTATTTCAGTTGCGTGAGCACTGTACCGCATAAGCCGAAAAACATCAATTTTACTGATTTGCGCGAAAGTCAAATTATGTTGTTATTGCATGATTAACAAATTAATATTACCGAAAAAGTTGCACTTTCTTAGGTTTAGACTCAAAGTCGATTTTCTTGTAAATTGTATGTTAATCACATGAGCACTGTACCGCATAAGCCGAAAAACATCAATTTTACTGATTTGCGCGAAAGTAAAATTATAATGTTATTGCAGGATTAACAAATTAATATAACCGAAAAAATTGCACTTTCTTTGTTTTAGACTTAAAGCCGATTTTCTTGTAAATTGTATGTCAGTTGCATGAGCACTGTACCGCATAAGTCGAAAAACATCAATTTTACTGATTTGCGCGAAAGTAAAATTATATTGCTATTGCAGAATTGACAAATTAATATAACCGAAAAAATTACACTTTCTTAGTTTAAGACTTAAAACCGATTTTCTTGTAAATTGTATGTCAGTTGCGTGAGCACTGTACCGCATAAGCCGAAAAACATCAATTTTACTTGTTTGCGCGAAAGTACAATTATATAGCTATTGCAGAATTGACAAATTAATATAACCGAAAAAATTGCACTTTCTTAAGTTTAGACTTAAAGCCGATTTTCTTGTAAATTGTATGTCAGTTGCATGAGCACTGTACCGCATAAGCCGAAAAACATCAATTTTACTGATTTGCGCGAAAGTCAAATTATGTTGTTATTGCATGATTAACAAATTAATATTACCGAAAAAGTTGCACTTTCTTAGGTTTAGACTCAAAGTCGATTTTATTGTAAATTGTATGTTAATCACTTGAGCACTGTACCGCATAAGCCGAAAACATCAATTTTACTGATTTGCGCGAAAGTCAAATTATATTGTTATTGCATGATTAACAAATTAATATTACCGAAAAAGTTGCACTTTCTTAGAATTAGACTCAAAGTCGATTTTCTTGTAAATTGTATGTTAATCACTTGAGCACTGTACCGCATAAGCCGAAAAACATCAATTTTACTGATTTGCGCGAAAGTAAAATTATAATGTTATTGCAGGATTAACAAATTAATATAACCGAAAAAATTGCACTTTCTTTGTATTAGACTTAAAGCCGATTTTCTTGTAAATTGTATGTCAGTTGCATGAGCACTGTACCGCATAAGCCGAAAAACATCAATTTTACTGATTTGCGCGAAAGTAAAATTATAATGTTATTGCAGGATTAACAAATTAATATTACCGAAAAAATTGCACTTTCTTAGCTTTAGACTTAAAGTCGATTTTCTTGTAAATTGTATTTCAGTTGCGTGAGCACTGTACCGCATAAGCCGAAAAACATCAATTTTACTGATTTGCGCGAAAGTCAAACTATGTTGTTATTGCATGATTAACAAATTAATATTACCGAAAAAGTTGCACTTTCTTAGGTTTAGACTCAAAGTCGATTTTCTTGTAAATTGTATGTTAATCACTTGAGCACTGTACCGCATAAGCCGAAAAACATCAATTTTACTGATTTGCGCGAAAGTCAAATTATATTGTTATTGCATGATTAACAAATTAATATTACCGAAAAAGTTGCACTTTCTTAGGTTTAGACTTAAAGCTGATTTTCTTGTAAATTGTATGTCAGTTGCGTGAGCACTGTACCGCATAAGCCGAAAAACATCAATTTTACTGATTTGCGCGAAAGTAAAATTATAATGTTATTGCAGAATTGACATATTCATATAACCGAAAAAATTGCGCTTTCTTAGTTTTAGACTTAAAGTCGATTTTCTTGTAAATTGTATGTCAATTGCGTGAGCACTGTACCGCATAAGCCAAAAACATGAATTTTACTGATTTTAGCGAAAGTCAAATTATATTGTTGTTGCAGAATTGACATATTCTTATAACCGAAAAAATTGCACTTTCTTAGATTTAGACTTAAAGTCGATTTTCTTGTAACTTGTATGTTAATTCCATGAGCACTGTACCGCTTAAGCCGAAAAACATCAATTTTACTGATTTGCGCTAGAGTCAAACTTTCATTTTATTTCAGGATTAACAATTGTATGTTAATTACGTGATCGCTGTACCGCTTAAGCCGAAATGTTTTTTTAGGATTAACAAATTAATATAACCGAAAAAATTGCACTTTCTTAGGTTTAAAATTCAAGTCCATTTTCTTGTAAATTGTATGTCAGTTGCGTGAGCACTGTACTGCTTAAGCCGGAAAACATCAATTTTACTGATTTGAGCGAAAGTCAAATTATATTGTTATTGCAGAATTGACATATTCATATAACCGAAAAAATTGCACTAGATCCTAGATTTAGACTTAAAGTCGATTTTCTTGTAAATTGTATGTCAGTTGCGTGAGCACTGTACTGCTTAAGCCGAAAAACATCAATTTTACTGATTTGCGCGAAAGTAAAATTATATTGCTATTGCAGAATTGACAAATTAATATAACCGAAAAAATTGCGCTTTCTTAGCTTTAGACTTAAAGCCGATTTTCTTGTAAATTGTATGTCAGTTGCGTGAGCACTGTACCGCATAAGCCGAAAAACATCAATTTTACTGATTTGCGCGAAAGTAAAATTATAATGTTATTGCAGGATTAACAAATTAATATTACCGAAAAAATTGCACTTTCTTAGCTTTAGACTTAAAGTCGATTTTCTTGTAAATTGTATTTCAGTTGCGTGAGCACTGTACCGCATAAGCCGAAAAACATCAATTTTACTGATTTGCGCGAAAGTCAAATTATGTTGTTATTGCATGATTAACAAATTAATATTACCGAAAAAGTTGCACTTTCTTAGGTTTAGACTCAAAGTCGATTTTCTTGTAAATTGTATGTTAATCACTTGAGCACTGTACCGCATAAGCCGAAAAACATCAATTTTACTGATTTGCGCGAAAGTAAAATTATAATTTTATTGCAGGATTAACAAATTAATATAACCGAAAAAATTGCACTTTCTTTGTTTTAGACTTAAAGCCGATTTTCTTGTAAATTGTATGTCAGTTGCATGAGCACTGTACCGCATAAGTCGAAAAACATCAATTTTACTGATTTGCGCGAAAGTAAAATTATATTGCAATTGCAGAAATGACAAATTAATATAACCAAAAAAATTACACTTTCTTAGTTTAAGACTTAAAGCCGATTTTCTTGTAAATTGTATGTCAGTTGCGTGAGCACTGTACCGCATAAGCCGAAAAACATCAATTTTACTGATTTGCGCGAAAGTAAAATTATATAGCTATTGCAGAATTGACATATTAATATAACCGAAAAAATTGCACTTTCTTAAGTTTAGACTTAAAGCCGATTTTCTTGTAAATTGTATGTCAGTTGCGTGAGCACTGTACCGCATAAGCCGAAAAACATCAATTTTACTGTTTTGCGCGAAAGTAAAATTATATAGCTATTGCAGAATTGACATATTAATATAACCGAAAAAATTGCACTTTCTTAAGTTTAGACTTAAAGCCGATTTTCTTGTAAATTTTATGTCAGTTGCGTGAGCACTGTACCGCATAAGCCGGAAAACATCAATTTTACTGATTTGCGCGAAAGTAAAATTATAATGTTATTGCAGGATTAACAAATTAATATAACCGAAAAAATTGCACTTTCTTAGTTTTAGACTTAAAGCCGATTTTCTTGTAAATTGTATGTCAGTTGCGTGAGCACTGTACCGCATAAGCCGAAAAACATGAATTTTACTGATTTGCGCGAAAGTAAAATTATATTGCTATTGCAGAATTGACAAATTAATATAACCGAAAAATTGCACTTTCTTAGGTTTAGACTTAAAGTCGATTTGCTTCTAAATTGTATGTTAATTGCGTGAGCACTGTACCGCTTAAACCGAAAAACATGAATTTTACTGATTTGAGCGAAAGTAAAATTATATTGTTATTGCATGATTAACAAATTAATATTACCGAAAAAGTTGCACCTTCTTAGGTTTAGACTCAAAGTCGATTTTCTTGTAAATTGTATGTTAATCACTTGAGCACTGTACCGCATAAGCCGAAAAACATAATTTAACTGATTTGCGCGAAAGTAAAATTATAATGTTATTGCAGGATTAACAAATTAATATAACCGAAAAAAATGCACTTTCTTAGTTTTAGACTTAAATCCGATTTTCTTGTAAATTGTATGTCAGTTGCGTGAGCACTGTACCGCATAAGCCGAAAAACATCAATTTTACTGATTTGCGCAAAAGTAAAATTATAATGTTATTGCAGGATTAACAAATTAATATAACCGAAAAAATTGCACTTTCTTAGTTTTAGACTTAAATTCGAGTTTCTTGTAAATTGAATGTTAATTACTTGAGCGCTGTACCGCTTAGGCCGAAAAACATAAATTTTACTGATTTGCGCTAAAAGCAAACTTTCATTTTATTTCAGGATTAACAATTGTATGTTAATTACTTGATCGCTGTTCCGCTTAAGCCGAAATGTTATTTCAGAATTAACAAATTAATATAACGGAAAAAATTGCATTTTGTTAGGTTTAAAATTAAAGTCCATTTTCTTGTAAATTGTATGTCAACTGCGGTAGCACTGTACTGGTTAAGCCGCAAAACATCGATTTTACTGATTTGATTTAAAGTCAAACTTTCATATAATTTCAGGATTAACAAATTAATATAACCGAAAAAATTGCACTTTCTTAGATTTAGACTTAAAGCCGATTTTCTTGTAAATTGTATGTCAGTTGCGTGAGCTCTGTACTGCTTAAGCCGAAAACCATCAATTTTACTGATTTGAGCGAAAGTCAAATTATATTGTTATTGCATGATTAAAAGATGAAAAGTTGCATTTTCTTAGGTTTAGACTCAAAGTCGATTTTCTTGTAAATTGTTTGTTAAGCACTTGAGCACTGTACCGCATAAGCCGAAAAACATCAATTTTACTGATTTGCGCGAAAGTAAAATTATATTGCTATTGCAGAATTGACAAATTAATATAACCGAAAAAATTGCACTTTCTTAGCTTTAGACTTAAAGTCGATTTTCTTGCAAATTGTATTTCAGTTGCGCGAGCACTGTACCGCTTAAGCCGAAAAACATGAATTTTACTGATTTGAGCGAAAGTCAAGTTATATTGTTATTGCATGATTAACAAATTAATATTACCGAAAAAGTTGCATTTTCTTAGGCTTAGACTCAAAGTCGATTTTCTTGTAAATTGTATGTTAATCACTTGAGCACTGTACCGCATAAGCCGAAAAACATCAATTTTACTAATTTGCGCGAAAGTAAAATTATAATGTTATTGCCGGATTAACAAATTAATATAACCGAAAAAATTGCACTTTCTTAGTTTTAGACTTAAAGCCGATTTTCTTGTAAATTGTATGTCAGTTGTGTGAGCACTGTACCGCATAAGCCGAAAAACATGAATTTTACTGATTTGCGCGAAAGTCAAATTATATTGTTATTGCAGGATTAACAAATAAATATTACAGAAAAAGTTGCACTTTATTAGGTTTAGACTTAAAGCCGATTTTCTTGTAAATTGTATGTCAATTGCGGTAGCACTGTACTGCTTAAGCCGAAAAACATCGATTTTACTGATTTGATCAAAAGTCAAACTTTCATATAATTTCAGGATTAACAAAATAATATAACCGAAAAAATTGCACTTTCTTAGGTTTAGACTTAAATTCGATTTTCTTGTAAATTGAATGTTAATTACGTGATCGCTGTACCGCTTAAGCCGAAATGTTTTTTTAGGATTAACAAATTAATATAACCGAAAAAATTGCACTTTCTTAGGTTTAGACTCAAAGTCGATTTTCTTGTAAATTGTATGTTAATCACTTGAGCACTGTACCGCATAAGCCGAAAAACATCAATTTTACTGATTTGCGCGAAAGTAAAATTATAATTTTATTGCAGGATTAACAAATTAATATAACCGAAAAAATTGCACTTTCTTTGTTTTAGACTTAAAGCCGATTTTCTTGTAAATTGTATGTCAGTTGCATGAGCACTGTACCGCATAAGTCGAAAAACATCAATTTTACTGATTTGCGCGAAAGTAAAATTATATTGCAATTGCAGAATTGACAAATTAATATAACCGAAAAAATTACACTTTCTTAGTTTAAGACTTAAAGCCGATTTTCTTGTAAATTGTATTTCAGTTGCGTGAGCACTGTACCGCATAAGCCGAAAAACATCAATTTTACTGATTTGCGCGAAAGTCAAATTATGTTGTTATTGCATGATTAACAAATTAATATTACCGAAAAAGTTGCACTTTCTTAGGTTTAGACTCAAAGTCGATTTTCTTGTAAATTGTATGTTAATCACTTGAGCACTGTACCGCATAAGCCGAAAAACATCAATTTTACTGATTTGCGCGAAAGTAAAATTATAATGTTATTGCAGGATTAACAAATTAATATTACCGAAAAAATTGCACTTTCTTAGCTTTAGACTTAAAGTCGATTTTCTTGTAAATTGTATTTCAGTTGCGTGAGCACTGTACCGCATAAGCCGAAAAACATCAATTTTACTGATTTGCGCGAAAGTAAAATTATATAGCTATTGCAGAATTGACAAATTAATATAACCGAAAAAATTGCACTTTCTTAAGTTTAGACTTAAAGCCGATTTTCTTGTAAATTTTATGTCAGTTGCGTGAGCACTGTACCGCATAAGCCGAAAAACATCAATTTTACTGTTTTGCGCGAAAGTAAAATTATATAGCTATTGCAGAATTGACATATTAATATAACCGAAAAAATTGCACTTTCTTAAGTTTAGACTTAAAGCCGATTTTCTTGTAAATTTTATGTCAGTTGCGCGATCGCTGTACCGCTTAAGCCGAAATGTTTTTTTAGGATTAACAAATTAATATAACCGAAAAAATTGCACTTTCTTAGGTTTAAAATTCAAGTCCATTTTCTTGTAAATTGTATGTCAGTTGCGTGAGCACTGTACCGCATAAGCCGAAAAACATCAATTTTACTGATTTGCGCGAAAGTAAAATTATAATGTTATTGCAGGATTAACAAATTAATATTACCGAAAAAATTGCACTTTCTTAGCTTTAGACTTAAAGTCGATTTTCTTGTAAATTGTATTTCAGTTGCGTGAGCACTGTACCGCATAAGCCGAAAAACATCAATTTTACTGATTTGCGCGAAAGTCAAATTATGTTGTTATTGCATGATTAACAAATTAATATTACCGAAAAAGTTGCACTTTCTTAGGTTTAGACTCAAAGTCGATTTTCTTGTAAATTGTATGTTAATCACTTGAGCACTGTACCGCATAAGCCGAAAAACATAATTTAACTGATTTGCGCGAAAGTAAAATTATAATGTTATTGCAGGATTAACAAATTAATATAACCGAAAAAAATGCACTTTCTTAGTTTTAGACTTAAATCCGATTTTCTTGTAAATTGTATGTCAGTTGCGTGAGCACTGTACCGCATAAGCCGAAAAACATCAATTTTACTGATTTGCGCAAGGGTAAAATTATAATGTTATTGCAGGATTAACAAATTAATATAACCGAAAAAATTGCACTTTCTTAGTTTTAGACTTAAATTCGAGTTTCTTGTAAATTGAATGTTAATTACTTGAGCGCTGTACCGCTTAGGCCGAAAAACATAAATTTTACTGAATTGCGCTAAAAGCAAACTTTCATTTTATTTCAGGATTAACAATTGTATGTTAATTACTTGATCGCTGTTCCGCTTAAGCCGAAATGTTATTTCAGAATTAACAAATTAATATAACGGAAAAAATTGCATTTTCTTAGGTTTAAAATTAAAGTCCATTTTCTTGTAAATTGTATGTCAACTGCGGTAGCACTGTACTGGTTAAGCCGCAAAACATCGATTTTACTGATTTGATTTAAAGTCAAACTTTCATATAATTTCAGGATTAACAAATTAATATAACCGAAAAAATTGCACTTTCTTAGATTTAGACTTAAAGCCGATTTTCTTGTAAATTGTATGTCAGTTTCGTGAGCTCTGTACTGCTTAAGCCGAAAACCATCAATTTTACTGATTTGAGCGAAAGTCAAATTATATTGTTATTGCATGATTAAAAGATGAAAAGTTGCATTTTCTTAGGTTTAGACTCAAAGTCGATTTTCTTGTAAATTGTTTTTAAGCACTTGAGCACTGTACCGCATAAGCCGAAAAACATCAATTTTACTGATTTGCGCGAAAGTAAAATTATATTGCTATTGCAGAATTGACAAATTAATATAACCGAAAAAATTGCACTTTCTTAGCTTTAGACTTAAAGTCGATTTTCTTGCAAATTGTATTTCAGTTGCGCGAGCACTGTACCGCTTAAGCCGAAAAACATGAATTTTACTGATTTGAGCGAAAGTCAAGTTATATTGTTATTGCATGATTAACAAATTAATATTACCGAAAAAGTTGCATTTTCTTAGGCTTAGACTCAAAGTCGATTTTCTTGTAAATTGTATGTTAATCACTTGAGCACTGTACCGCATAAGCCGAAAAACATCAATTTTACTAATTTGCGCGAAAGTAAAATTATAATGTTATTGCCGGATTAACAAATTAATATAACCGAAAAAATTGCACTTTCTTAGTTTTAGACTTAAAGCCGATTTTCTTGTAAATTGTATGTCAGTTGTGTGAGCACTGTACCGCATAAGCCGAAAAACATGAATTTTACTGATTTGCGCGAAAGTCAAATTATATTGTTATTGCAGGATTAACAAATAAATATTACAGAAAAAGTTGCACTTTATTAGGTTTAGACTTAAAGTCGATTTTCTTGTAAATTGTATGTCAATTGCGGTAGCACTGTACTGCTTAAGCCGAAAAACATCGATTTTACTGATTTGATCAAAAGTCAAACTTTCATATAATTTCAGGATTAACGAAATAATATTACCGAAAAAATTGCACTTTCTTAGGTTTAGACTTAAATTCGATTTTCTTGTAAATTGAATGTTAATTACTTGAGCGCTGTACCGCTTAGGCCGAAAAACATAAATTTTACTGATTTGCGCTAAAAGCAAACTTTCATTTTATTTCAGGATTAACAATTGTATGTTAATTACTTGATCGCTGTACCGCTTAAGCCGAAATGTTATTTCAGGATTAACAAATTAATATAACAGAAAAAATTGCACTTTCTTAGTTTTAGACTTAAAGCCGATTTTCTTGTAAATTGTATGTCAGTTGCGTGAGCACTGTACTGCTTAAGCGGAAAACCATGAATTTTACTGATTTGAGCGAAAGTCAAATTATATTGTTATTGCATGATTAACAAATTAATATTACCGAAAAAGTTGCATTTTCTTAGGTTTAGACTCAAAGTCGATTTTCTTGTAAATTGTATGTTAAGCACTTGAGCACTGTACCGCATAAGCCGAAAAACATCAATTTTACTGATTTGCGCGAAAGTAAAATTATATTGTTATTGCATGATTAACAAATTAATATTACCGAATAAGTGGCACTTTCTTAGGTTTAGACTCAAAGTCGATTTTCTTGTAAATTGTATGTTAATCACTTGAGCACTGTACCGCATAAGCCGAAAAACATCAATTTTACTGATTTGCGCGAAAGTAAAATTATAATGTTATTGCAGGATTAACAAATTAATATTACCGAAAAAATTGCACTTTCTTAGCTTTAGACTTAAAGTCGATTTTCTTGTAAATTGTATTTCAGTTGCGTGAGCACTGTACCGCATAAGTCGAAAAACATCAATTTTACTGATTTGCGCGAAAGTAAAATTATATTGCTATTGCAGAATTGACAAATTAATATAACCGAAAAAATTACACTTTCTTAGTTTAAGACTTAAAGCCGATTTTCTTGTAAATTGTATGTCAGTTGCGTGAGCACTGTACCGCATAAGCCGAAAAACATCAATTTTACTGATTTGCGCGAAAGTAAAATTATATAGCTATTGCAGAATTGACAAATTAATATAACCGAAAAAATTGCACTTTCTTAGTTTTAGACTTAAAGCCGATTTTCTTGTAAATTGTATGTCAGTTGCGTGAGCACTGTACTGCTTAATCCGAAAAACATCAATTTTACTGATTTGCGCGAAAGTAAAATTATATTGTTATTGCATGATTAACAAATTAATATTACCGAATAAGTGGCACTTTCTTAGGTTTAGATTCAAAGTCGATTTTCTTGTAAATTGTATGTTAATCACTTGAGCACTGTACCGCATAAGCCGAAAAACATCAATTTTACTGATTTGCGCGAAAGTAAAATTATAATGTTATTGCAGGATTAACAAATTAATATTACCGAAAAAATTGCACTTTCTTAGCTTTAGACTTAAAGTCGATTTTCTTGTAAATTGTATTTCAGTTGCGTGAGCACTGTACCGCATAAGTCGAAAAACATCAATTTTACTGATTTGCGCGAAAGTAAAATTATATTGCTATTGCAGAATTGACAAATTAATATAACCGAAAAAATTACACTTTCTTAGTTTAAGACTTAAAGCCGATTTTCTTGTAAATTGTATGTCAGTTGCGTGAGCACTGTACCGCATAAGCCGAAAAACATCAATTTTACTGATTTGCGCGAAAGTAAAATTATAATGTTATTGCAGGTTTAACAAATTAATATAACCGAAAAAATTGCACTTTCTTAGTTTTAGACTTAAAGCCGATTTTCTTGTAAATTGTATGTCAGTTGCGTGAGCACTGTAACGCATAAGCCGAAAAACATCAATTTTACTGATTTGCGTGAAAGTAAAATTATATTGCTATTGCAGAATTGACAAATTAATATAACCGAAAAAATTGCACTTTCTTAGGTTTAGACTTAAAGCCGATTTTCTTGTAAATTGTATGTCAGTTGCGTGAGCACTGTACCGCTTAAGCCGAAAAACATGAATTTTACTGATTTGAGCGGAAGTCAAATTATATTGTTATTGCATGATTAACAAATTAATATTACCGAAAAAGTTGCACTTTCTTAGGTTTAGACTCAAAGTCGATTTTCTTGTAAATTGTATGTTAATCCCTTGAGCACTGTACCGCATAAGCCGAAAAACATAATTTTACTGATTTGCGCGAAAGTAAAATTATAATGTTATTGCAGGATTAACAAATTAATATAACCGAAAAAAATGCACTTGCTTAGTTTTAGACTTAAAGCCGATTTTCTTGTAAATTGTATGTCAGTTGCGTGAGCACTGTACCGCAAAAGCCGAAAAACATCAATTTTACTGATTTGCGCGAAAGTAAAATTATAATGTTATTGCAGGATTAACAAATTAATATAACCGAAAAAATTGCACTTTCTTAGTTTTAGACTTAAATTCGATTTTCTTGTAAATTGAATGTTAATTACTTGAGCGCTGTACCGCTTAGGCCGAAAAACATAAATTTTACTGATTTGCGCTAAAAGCAAACTTTCATTTTATTTCAGAATTAACAATTGTATGTTAATTACTTGATCGCTGTACCGCTTAAGCCGAAATGTTATTTCAGAATTAACAAATTAATATAACGGAAAAAATTGCATTTTCTTAGGTTTAAAATTAAAGTCCATTTTCTTGTAAATTGTATGTCAACTGCGGTAGCACTGTACTGGTTAAGCCGCAAAACATCGATTTTACTGATTTGATTTAAAGTCAAACTTTCATATAATTTCAGGATTAACAAACTAATATAACCGAAAAAATTGCACTTTCTTAGATTTAGACTTAAAGCCGATTTTCTTGTAAATTGTATGTCAGTTGCGTGAGCACTGTACCGCATAAGTCGAAAAACATCAATTTTACTGATTTGCGCGAAAGTAAAATTATATTGCTATTGCAGAATTGACAAATTAATATAACCGAAAAAATTACACTTTCTTAGTTTAAGACTTAAAGCCGATTTTCTTGTAAATTGTATGTCAGTTGCGTGAGCACTGTACCGCATAAGCCGAAAAACATCAATTTTACTGATTTGCGCGAAAGTAAAATTATATTGCTATTGCAGAATTGACAAATTAATATAACCGAAAAAATTACACTTTCTTAGTTTAAGACTTAAAGCCGATTTTCTTGTAAATTGTATGTCAGTTGCGTGAGCACTGTACCGCATAAGCCGAAAAACATCAATTTTACTGATTTGCGCGAAAGTAAAATTATATTGCTATTGCAGAATTGACAAATTAATATAACCGAAAAAATTACACTTTCTTAGTTTAAGACTTAAAGCCGATTTTCTTGTAAATTGTATGTCAGTTGCGTGAGCACTGTACCGCATAAGCCGAAAAACATCAATTTTACTGATTTGCGCGAAAGTAAAATTATATTGCTATTGCAGAATTGACAAATTAATATAACCGAAAAAATTGCGCTTTCTTAGCTTTAGACTTAAAGCCGATTTTCTTGTAAATTGTATGTCAGTTGCGTGAGCACTGTACCGCATAAGCCGAAAAACATCAATTTTACTGATTTGCGCGAAAGTAAAATTATATTGCTATTGCAGAATTGACAAATTAATATAACCGAAAAAATTGCGCTTTCTTAGCTTTAGACTTAAAGCCGATTTTCTTGTAAATTGTATGTCAGTTGCGTGAGCACTGTACCGCATAAGTCGAAAAACATCAATTTTACTGATTTGCGCGAAAGTAAAATTATATTGCTATTGCAGAATTGACAAATTAATATAACCGAAAAAATTACACTTTCTTAGTTTAAGACTTAAAGCCGATTTTCTTGTAAATTGTATGTCAGTTGCGTGAGCACTGTACCGCATAAGCCGAAAAACATCAATTTTACTGATTTGCGCGAAAGTAAAATTATATTGCTATTGCAGAATTGACAAATTAATATAACCGAAAAAATTGCGCTTTCTTAGCTTTAGACTTAAAGCCGATTTTCTTGTAAATTGTATGTCAGTTGCGTGAGCACTTTACCGCATAAGCCGAAAAACATCAATTTTACTGATTTGCGCGAAAGTAAAATTATATTGCTATTGCAGAATTGACAAATTAATATAATCGAAAAAATTGCGCTTTCTTAGCTTTAGACTTAAATCCGATTTTCTTGTAAATTGTATGTCAGTTGCGTGAGCACTGTACCGCATAAGCCGAAAAACGTCAATTTTACTGATTTGCGCGAAAGTAAAATTATATAGCTATTGCAGAATTGACAAATTAATATAACCGAAAAAATTGCACTTTCTTAGATTTAGACTTAAAGCCGATTTTCTTGTAAATTGTATGTCAGTTGCGTGAGCACTGTACCGCATAAGCCGAAAAACATCAATTTTACTGATTTGCGCGAAAGTAAAATTATATTGCTATTGCAGAATTGACAAATTAATATAACCGAAAAAATTGCGCTTTCTTAGCTTTAGACTTAAAGCCGATTTTCTTGTAAATTGTATGTCAGTTGCGTGAGCACTGTACCGCATAAGTCGAAAAACATCAATTTTACTGATTTGCGCGAAAGTAAAATTATATTGCTATTGCAGAATTGACAAATTAATATAACCGAAAAAATTACACTTTCTTAGTTTAAGACTTAAAGCCGATTTTCTTGTAAATTGTATGTCAGTTGCGTGAGCACTGTACCGCATAAGCCGAAAAACATCAATTTTACTGATTTGCGCGAAAGTAAAATTATATTGCTATTGCAGAATTGACAAATTAATATAACCGAAAAAATTACACTTTCTTAGTTTAAGACTTAAAGCCGATTTTCTTGTAAATTGTATGTCAGTTGCGTGAGCACTGTACCGCATAAGCCGAAAAACATCAATTTTACTGATTTGCGCGAAAGTAAAATTATATTGCTATTGCAGAATTGACAAATTAATATAACCGAAAAAATTGCGCTTTCTTAGCTTTAGACTTAAAGCCGATTTTCTTGTAAATTGTATGTCAGTTGCGTGAGCACTGTACCGCATAAGCCGAAAAACATCAATTTTACTGATTTGCGCGAAAGTAAAATTATATAGCTATTGCAGAATTGACAAATTAATATAACCGAAAAAATTGCACTTTCTTAGATTTAGACTTAAAGCCGATTTTCTTGTAAATTGTATGTCAGTTGCGTGAGCACTGTACCGCATAAGCCGAAAAACATCAATTTTACTGATTTGCGCGAAAGTAAAATTATATTGCTATTGCAGAATTGACAAATTAATATAAGCGAAAAAATTGCGCTTTCTTAGCTTTAGACTTAAAGCCGATTTTCTTGTAAATTGTATGTCAGTTGCGTGAGCACTGTACCGCATAAGTCGAAAAACATCAATTTTACTGATTTGCGCGAAAGTAAAATTATATTGCTATTGCAGAATTGACAAATTAATATAACCGAAAAAATTACACTTTCTTAGTTTAAGACTTAAAGCCGATTTTCTTGTAAATTGTATGTCAGTTGCGTGAGCACTGTACCGCATAAGCCGAAAAACATCAATTTTACTGATTTGCGCGAAAGTAAAATTATATTGCTATTGCAGAATTGACAAATTAATATAACCGAAAAAATTACACTTTCTTAGTTTAAGACTTAAAGCCGATTTTCTTGTAAATTGTATGTCAGTTGCGTGAGCACTGTACCGCATAAGCCGAAAAACATCAATTTTACTGATTTGCGCGAAAGTAAAATTATAATGTTATTGCAGGATTAACAAATTAATATTACCGAAAAAATTGCACTTTCTTAGCTTTAGACTTAAAGTCGATTTTCTTGTAAATTGTATTTCAGTTGCGTGAGCACTGTACCGCATAAGCCGAAAAACATCAATTTTACTGATTTGATTTAAAGTCAAACTTTCATATAATATCAGGATTAACAAATAAATATAACCGAAAAAATTGCACTTTCTTAGATTTAGACTTAAAGCCGATTTTCTTGTAAATTGTATGTCAGTTGCGTGAGCACTGTACCGCATAAGCCGAAAAACATCAATTTTACTGATTTGCGCGAAAGTAAAATTATATTGCTATTGCAGAATTAACAAATTAATATTACCGAAAAAGTTGCACTTTCTTAGGTTTAGACTTAAAGCCGATTTTCTTGTAAATTGTATGTCAGTTGCGTGAGCACTGTACCGCATAAGCCGAAAAACATCAATTTTACTGATTTGCGCGAAAGTAAAATTATAATGTTATTGCAGAATTGACATATTCATATAACCGAAAAAATTTCGCTTTCTTAGTTTTAGACTTAAAGTCGATTTTCTTGTAAATTGTATGTCAGTTGCGTGAGCACTGTACCGCATAAGTCGAAAAACATCAATTTTACTGATTTGCGCGAAAGTAAAATTATATTGCTATTGCAGAATTGACAAATTAATATAACCGAAAAAATTGCGCTTTCTTAGCTTTAGACTTAAAGCCGATTTTCTTGTAAATTGTATGTCAGTTGCGTGAGCACTGTACCGCATAAGCCGAAAAACATCAATTTTACTGATTTGCGCGAAAGTAAAATTATATTGCTATTGCAGAATTAACAAATTAATATTACCGAAAAAGTTGCACTTTCTTAGTTTAAGACTTAAAGCCGATTTTCTTGTAAATTGTATGTCAGTTGCGTGAGCACTGTACCGCATAAGCCGAAAAACATCAATTTTACTGATTTGCGCGAAAGTAAAATTATATTGCTATTGCAGAATTGACAAATTAATATAACCGAAAAAATTACACTTTCTTAGTTTAAGACTTAAAGCCGATTTTCTTGTAAATTGTATGTCAGTTGCGTGAGCACTGTACCGCATAAGCCGAAAAACATCAATTTTACTGATTTGCGCGAAAGTAAAATTATATTGCTATTGCAGAATTGACAAATTAATATAACCGAAAAAATTGCGCTTTCTTAGCTTTAGACTTAAAGCCGATTTTCTTGTAAATTGTATGTCAGTTGCGTGAGCACTGTACCGCATAAGCCGAAAAACATCAATTTTACTGATTTGCGCGAAAGTAAAATTATATTGCTATTGCAGAATTGACAAATTAATATAACCGAAAAAATTGCGCTTTCTTAGCTTTAGACTTAAAGCCGATTTTCTTGTAAATTGTATGTCAGTTGCGTGAGCACTGTACCGCATAAGTCGAAAAACATCAATTTTACTGATTTGCGCGAAAGTAAAATTATATTGCTATTGCAGAATTGACAAATTAATATAACCGAAAAAATTACACTTTCTTAGTTTAAGACTTAAAGCCGATTTTCTTGTAAATTGTATGTCAGTTGCGTGAGCACTGTACCGCATAAGCCGAAAAACATCAATTTTACTGATTTGCGCGAAAGTAAAATTATATAGCTATTGCAGAATTGACAAATTAATATAACCGAAAAAATTGCACTTTCTTAAGTTTAGACTTAAAGCCGATTTTCTTGTAAATTTTATGTCAGTTGCGTGAGCACTGTACCGCATAAGCCGAAAAACATCAATTTTACTGTTTTGCGCGAAAGTAAAATTATATAGCTATTGCAGAATTGACAAATTAATATAACCAAAAAAATTACACTTTCTTAGTTTAAGACTTAAAGCCGATTTTCTTTTAAATTTTATGTCAGTTGCGTGAGCACTGTACCGCATAAGCCGAAAAACATCAATTTTACTGATTTGCGCGAAAGTAAAATTATAATGTTATTGCAGGATTAACAAATTAATATAACCGAAAAAATTGCGCTTTCTTAGCTTTAGACTTAAAGCCGATTTTCTTGTAAATTGTATGTCAGTTGCGTGAGCACTGTACCGCATAAGTCGAAAAACATCAATTTTACTGATTTGCGCGAAAGTAAAATTATATTGCTATTGCAGAATTGACAAATTAATATAACCGAAAAAATTACACTTTCTTAGTTTAAGACTTAAAGCCGATTTTCTTGTAAATTGTATGTCAGTTGCGTGAGCACTGTACCGCATAAGCCGAAAAACATCAATTTTACTGATTTGCGCGAAAGTAAAATTATATTGCTATTGCAGAATTGACAAATTAATATAACCGAAAAAATTGCGCTTTCTTAGCTTTAGACTTAAAGCCGATTTTCTTGTAAATTGTATGTCAGTTGCGTGAGCACTGTACCGCATAAGCCGAAAAACATCAATTTTACTGATTTGCGCGAAAGTAAAATTATATTGCTATTGCAGAATTGACAAATTAATATAACCGAAAAAATTGCGCTTTCTTAGCTTTAGACTTAAAGCCGATTTTCTTGTAAATTGTATGTCAGTTGCGTGAGCACTGTACCGCATAAGTCGAAAAACATCAATTTTACTGATTTGCGCGAAAGTAAAATTATATTGCTATTGCAGAATTGACAAATTAATATAACCGAAAAAATTACACTTTCTTAGTTTAAGACTTAAAGCCAATTTTCTTGTAAATTGTATGTCAGTTGCGTGAGCACTGTACCGCATAAGCCGAAAAACATGAATTTTACTGATTTGCGCGAAAGTAAAATTATATTGTTATTGCAGAATTGACATATTCATATAACCGAAAAAATTGCGCTTTCTTAGTTTTAGACTTAAAGTCGATTTTCTTGTAAATTGTATGTCAATTGCGTGAGCACTGTACCGCATAAGCCAAAAACATGAATTTTACTGATTTAGCGAAAGTCAAATTATATTGTTGTTGCAGAATTGACATATTCTTATAACCGAAAAAATTGCATTTTCTTAGATTTAGACTTACAGTCGATTTTCTTGTAACTTGTATGTTAATTCCATGAGCACTGTACCGCTTAAGCCGAAAAACATCAATTTTACTGATTTGCGCTAGAGTCAAACTTTCATTTTATTTCAGGATTAACAATTGTATGTTAATTACGTGATCGCTGTACCGCTTAAGCCGAAATGTTTTTTCAGGATTAACAAATTAATGTAACCGAAAAAATTGCACTTTCTTAGGTTTAAAATTCAAGTCCATTTTCTTGCAAATTGTATGTCAGTTGCGTGAGCACTGTACTGCTTAAGCCGGAAAACATCAATTTTACTGATTTGAGCGAAAGTCAAATTATATTGTTATTGCAGAATTGACATATTCATATAACCGAAAAAATTGCACTAGATCCTAGATTTAGACTTAAAGTCGATTTTCTTGTAAATTGTATGTCAGTTGCATGAGCACTGTACCGCATAAGTCGAAAAACATCAATTTTACTGATTTGCGCGAAAGTAAAATTATATTGCTATTGCAGAATTGACAAATTAATATAACCGAAAAAATTACACTTTCTTAGTTTAAGACTTAAAGCCGATTTTCTTTTAAATTGTATGTCAGTTGCGTGAGCACTGTACCGCATAAGCCGAAAAACATCAATTTTACTGTTTTGTGCGAAAGTAAAATTATATAGCTATTGCAGAATTGACAAATTAATATAACCAAAAAAATTACACTTTCTTAGTTTAAGACTTAAAGCCGATTTTCTTGTAAATTGTATGTCAGATGCGTGAGCACTGTACCGCATAAGCCGAAAAACATCAATTTTACTGATTTGCGCGAAAGTAAAATTATATTGCTATTGCAGAATTGACAAATTAATATAACCGAAAAAATTGCGCTTTCTTAGCTTTAGACTTAAAGCCGATTTTCTTGTAAATTGTATGTCAGTTGCGTGAGCACTGTACCGCATAAGTCGAAAAACATCAATTTTACTGATTTGCGCGAAAGTAAAATTATATTGCTATTGCAGAATTGACAAATTAATATAACCGAAAAAATTACACTTTCTTAGTTTAAGACTTAAAGCCGATTTTCTTGTAAATTGTATGTCAGTTGCGTGAGCACTGTACCGCATAAGCCGAAAAACATCAATTTTACTGATTTGCGCGAAAGTAAAATTATATTGCTATTGCAGAATTGACAAATTAATATAACCGAAAAAATTGCGCTTTCTTAGCTTTAGACTTAAAGCCGATTTTCTTGTAAATTGTATGTCAGTTGCGTGAGCACTGTACCGCATAAGCCGAAAAACATCAATTTTACTGATTTGCGCGAAAGTAAAATTATAATGTTATTGCAGGATTAACAAATTAATATTACCGAAAAAATTGCACTTTCTTAGCTTTAGACTTAAAGTCGATTTTCTTGTAAATTGTATTTCAGTTGCGTGAGCACTGTACCGCATAAGCCGAAAAACATCAATTTTACTGATTTGCGCGAAAGTAAAATTATATTGCTATTGCAGAATTGACAAATTAATATAACCGAAAAAATTGCGCTTTCTTAGCTTTAGACTTAAAGCCGATTTTCTTGTAAATTGTATGTCAGTTGCGTGAGCACTGTACCGCATAAGCCGAAAAACATCAATTTTACTGATTTGCGCGAAAGTAAAATTATAATGTTATTGCAGGATTAACAAATTAATATTACCGAAAAAATTGCACTTTCTTAGCTTTAGACTTAAAGCCGATTTTCTTGTAAATTGTATGTCAGTTGCGTGAGCACTGTACCGCATAAGCCGAAAAACATCAATTTTACTGATTTGCGCGAAAGTAAAATTATATTGCTATTGCAGAATTGACAAATTAATATAACCGAAAAAATTGCGCTTTCTTAGCTTTAGACTTAAAGCCGATTTTCTTGTAAATTGTATGTCAGTTGCGTGAGCACTGTACCGCATAAGCCGAAAAACATCAATTTTACTGATTTGCGCGAAAGTAAAATTATAATGTTATTGCAGGATTAACAAATTAATATTACCGAAAAAATTGCACTTTCTTAGCTTTAGACTTAAAGCCGATTTTCTTGTAAATTGTATGTCAGTTGCGTGAGCACTGTACCGCATAAGCCGAAAAACATCAATTTTACTGATTTGCGCGAAAGTAAAATTATATTGCTATTGCAGAATTGACAAATTAATATAACCGAAAAAATTGCGCTTTCTTAGCTTTAGACTTAAAGCCGATTTTCTTGTAAATTGTATGTCAGTTGCGTGAGCACTGTACCGCATAAGCCGAAAAACATCAATTTTACTGATTTGCGCGAAAGTAAAATTATATTGCTATTGCAGAATTGACAAATTAATATAACCGAAAAAATTGCGCTTTCTTAGCTTTAGACTTAAAGCCGATTTTCTTGTAAATTGTATGTCAGTTGCGTGAGCACTGTACCGCATAAGTCGAAAAACATCAATTTTACTGATTTGCGCGAAAGTAAAATTATATTGCTATTGCAGAATTGACAAATTAATATAACCGAAAAAATTACACTTTCTTAGTTTAAGACTTAAAGCCGATTTTCTTGTAAATTGTATGTCAGTTGCGTGAGCACTGTACCGCATAAGCCGAAAAACATCAATTTTACTGATTTGCGCGAAAGTAAAATTATATAGCTATTGCAGAATTGACAAATTAATATAACCGAAAAAATTGCACTTTCTTAAGTTTAGACTTAAAGCCGATTTTCTTGTAAATTTTATGTCAGTTGCGTGAGCACTGTACCGCATAAGCCGAAAAACATCAATTTTACTGTTTTGCGCGAAAGTAAAATTATATAGCTATTGCAGAATTGACAAATTAATATAACCAAAAAAATTACACTTTCTTAGTTTAAGACTTAAAGCCGATTTTCTTTTAAATTTTATGTCAGTTGCGTGAGCACTGTACCGCATAAGCCGAAAAACATCAATTTTACTGATTTGCGCGAAAGTAAAATTATAATGTTATTGCAGGATTAACAAATTAATATAACCGAAAAAATTGCGCTTTCTTAGCTTTAGACTTAAAGCCGATTTTCTTGTAAATTGTATGTCAGTTGCGTGAGCACTGTACCGCATAAGTCGAAAAACATCAATTTTACTGATTTGCGCGAAAGTAAAATTATATTGCTATTGCAGAATTGACAAATTAATATAACCGAAAAAATTACACTTTCTTAGTTTAAGACTTAAAGCCGATTTTCTTGTAAATTGTATGTCAGTTGCGTGAGCACTGTACCGCATAAGCCGAAAAACATCAATTTTACTGATTTGCGCGAAAGTAAAATTATATTGCTATTGCAGAATTGACAAATTAATATAACCGAAAAAATTGCGCTTTCTTAGCTTTAGACTTAAAGCCGATTTTCTTGTAAATTGTATGTCAGTTGCGTGAGCACTGTACCGCATAAGCCGAAAAACATCAATTTTACTGATTTGCGCGAAAGTAAAATTATATTGCTATTGCAGAATTGACAAATTAATATAACCGAAAAAATTGCGCTTTCTTAGCTTTAGACTTAAAGCCGATTTTCTTGTAAATTGTATGTCAGTTGCGTGAGCACTGTACCGCATAAGTCGAAAAACATCAATTTTACTGATTTGCGCGAAAGTAAAATTATATTGCTATTGCAGAATTGACAAATTAATATAACCGAAAAAATTACACTTTCTTAGTTTAAGACTTAAAGCCAATTTTCTTGTAAATTGTATGTCAGTTGCGTGAGCACTGTACCGCATAAGCCGAAAAACATGAATTTTACTGATTTGCGCGAAAGTAAAATTATATTGTTATTGCAGAATTGACATATTCATATAACCGAAAAAATTGCGCTTTCTTAGTTTTAGACTTAAAGTCGATTTTCTTGTAAATTGTATGTCAATTGCGTGAGCACTGTACCGCATAAGCCAAAAACATGAATTTTACTGATTTAGCGAAAGTCAAATTATATTGTTGTTGCAGAATTGACATATTCTTATAACCGAAAAAATTGCATTTTCTTAGATTTAGACTTACAGTCGATTTTCTTGTAACTTGTATGTTAATTCCATGAGCACTGTACCGCTTAAGCCGAAAAACATCAATTTTACTGATTTGCGCTAGAGTCAAACTTTCATTTTATTTCAGGATTAACAATTGTATGTTAATTACGTGATCGCTGTACCGCTTAAGCCGAAATGTTTTTTCAGGATTAACAAATTAATGTAACCGAAAAAATTGCACTTTCTTAGGTTTAAAATTCAAGTCCATTTTCTTGCAAATTGTATGTCAGTTGCGTGAGCACTGTACTGCTTAAGCCGGAAAACATCAATTTTACTGATTTGAGCGAAAGTCAAATTATATTGTTATTGCAGAATTGACATATTCATATAACCGAAAAAATTGCACTAGATCCTAGATTTAGACTTAAAGTCGATTTTCTTGTAAATTGTATGTCAGTTGCATGAGCACTGTACCGCATAAGTCGAAAAACATCAATTTTACTGATTTGCGCGAAAGTAAAATTATATTGCTATTGCAGAATTGACAAATTAATATAACCGAAAAAATTACACTTTCTTAGTTTAAGACTTAAAGCCGATTTTCTTTTAAATTGTATGTCAGTTGCGTGAGCACTGTACCGCATAAGCCGAAAAACATCAATTTTACTGTTTTGTGCGAAAGTAAAATTATATAGCTATTGCAGAATTGACAAATTAATATAACCAAAAAAATTACACTTTCTTAGTTTAAGACTTAAAGCCGATTTTCTTGTAAATTGTATGTCAGATGCGTGAGCACTGTACCGCATAAGCCGAAAAACATCAATTTTACTGATTTGCGCGAAAGTAAAATTATATTGCTATTGCAGAATTGACAAATTAATATAACCGAAAAAATTGCGCTTTCTTAGCTTTAGACTTAAAGCCGATTTTCTTGTAAATTGTATGTCAGTTGCGTGAGCACTGTACCGCATAAGTCGAAAAACATCAATTTTACTGATTTGCGCGAAAGTAAAATTATATTGCTATTGCAGAATTGACAAATTAATATAACCGAAAAAATTACACTTTCTTAGTTTAAGACTTAAAGCCGATTTTCTTGTAAATTGTATGTCAGTTGCGTGAGCACTGTACCGCATAAGCCGAAAAACATCAATTTTACTGATTTGCGCGAAAGTAAAATTATATTGCTATTGCAGAATTGACAAATTAATATAACCGAAAAAATTGCGCTTTCTTAGCTTTAGACTTAAAGCCGATTTTCTTGTAAATTGTATGTCAGTTGCGTGAGCACTGTACCGCATAAGCCGAAAAACATCAATTTTACTGATTTGCGCGAAAGTAAAATTATAATGTTATTGCAGGATTAACAAATTAATATTACCGAAAAAATTGCACTTTCTTAGCTTTAGACTTAAAGTCGATTTTCTTGTAAATTGTATTTCAGTTGCGTGAGCACTGTACCGCATAAGCCGAAAAACATCAATTTTACTGATTTGATTTAAAGTCAAACTTTCATATAATATCAGGATTAACAAATAAATATAACCGAAAAAATTGCACTTTCTTAGATTTAGACTTAAAGCCGATTTTCTTGTAAATTGTATGTCAGTTGCGTGAGTCAAATTATGTTGTTATTGCATGATTAACAAATTAATATTACCGAAAAAGTTGCACTTTCTTAGGTTTAGACTCAAAGTCGATTTTCTTGTAAATTGTATGTTGATCACTTGAGCACTGTACCGCATAAGCCGAAAAACATCAATTTTACTGATTTGCGCGAAAGTAAAATTATAATGTTATTGCAGGATTAACAAATTAATATAACCGAAAAAATTGCACTTTCTTTGTTTTAGACTTAAAGCCGATTTTCTTGTAAATTGTATGTCAGTTGCATGAGCACTGTACCGCATAAGTCGAAAAACATCAATTTTACTGATTTGCGCGAAAGTAAAATTATATTGCTATTGCAGAATTGACAAATTAATATAACCGAAAAAATTACACTTTCTTAGTTTAAGACTTAAAGCCGATTTTCTTGTAAATTGTATGTCAGTTGCGTGAGCACTGTACCGCATAAGCCGAAAAACATCAATTTTACTTGTTTGCGCGAAAGTAAAATTATATAGCTATTGCAGAATTGACAAATTAATATAACCGAAAAAATTGCACTTTCTTAAGTTTAGACTTAAAGCCGATTTTCTTGTAAATTGTATGTCAGTTGCATGAGCACTGTACCGCATAAGCCGAAAAACATCAATTTTACTGATTTGCGCGAAAGTAAAATTATAATGTTATTGCAGGATTAACAAATTAATATAACCGAAAAAATTGCACTTTCTTTGTTTTAGACTTAAAGCCGATTTTCTCGTAAATTGTATGTCAGTTGCATGAGCACTGTACCGCATAAGCCGAAAAACATCAATTTTACTGATTTGCGCGAAAGTAAAATTATAATGTTATTGCAGGATTAACAAATTAATATTACCGAAAAAATTGCACTTTCTTAGCTTTAGACTTAAAGTCGATTTTCTTGTAAAGTGTATTTCAGTTGCGTGAGAACTGTACCGCATAAGCCGAAAAACATCAATTTTACTTGTTTGCGCGAAAGTAAAATTATATAGCTATTGCAGAATTGACAAATTAATATAACCGAAAAAATTGCACTTTCTTTGTTTTAGACTTAAAGCCGATTTTCTTGTAAATTGTATGTCAGTTGCATGAGCACTGTACCGCATAAGCCGAAAAACATCAATTTTACTGATTTGCGCGAAAGTCAAATTATGTTGTTATTGCAGGATTAACAAATTAATATAACCGAAAAAATTGCACTTTCTTTGTTTTAGACTTAAAGCCGATTTTCTTGTAAATTGTATGTCAGTTGCATGAGCACTGTACCGCATAAGCCGAAAAACATCAATTTTACTGATTTGCGCGAAAGTAAAATTATAATGTTATTGCAGGATTAACAAATTAATATTACCGAAAAAATTGCACTTTCTTAGCTTTAGAATTAAAGTCGATTTTCTTGTAAATTGTATTTCAGTTGCGTGAGCACTGTACCGCATAAGCCGAAAAACATCAATTTTACTGATTTGCGCGAAAGTCAAATTATGTTGTTATTGCATGATTAACAAATTAATATTACCGAAAAAGTTGCACTTTCTTAGGTTTAGACTCAAAGTCGATTTTCTTGTAAATTGTATGTTAATCACTTGAGCACTGTACCGCATAAGCCGAAAAACATCAATTTTACTGATTTGCGCGAAAGTAAAATTATAATGTTATTGCAGGATTAACAAATTAATATAACCGAAAAAATTGCACTTTCTTTGTTTTAGACTTAAAGCCGATTTTCTTGTAAATTGTATGTCAGTTGCATGAGCACTGTACCGCATAAGCCGAAAAACATCAATTTTACTGATTTGCGCGAAAGTAAAATTATATTGCTATTGCAGAATTGACAAATTAATATAACCGAAAAAACTGCGCTTTCCTAGTTTTAGACTTAAAGTCGATTTTCTTATAAATTGTATGTCAATTGCGTGAGCACTGTACCGCATAAGCCAAAAACATGAATTTTACTGATTTTAGCGAAAGTCAAATTATATTGTTGTTGCAGAATTGACATATTCTTATAACCGAAAAAATTGCACTTTCTTAGATTTAGACTTAAAGTCGATTTTCTTGTAACTTGTATGTTAATTCCATGAGCACTGTACCGCATAAGCCAAAAACATGAATTTTACTGATTTTAGCGAAAGTCAAATTATATTGTTGTTGCAGAATTGACATATTCTTATAACCGAAAAAATTGCGCTTTCTTAGTTTTAGACTTAAAGTCGATTTTCTTGTAAATTGTATTTTAATTACGTGATCGCTGTACCGCTTAAGCCGAAATGTTTTTTCAGGATTAACAAATTAATATAACCGAAAAAATTGCGCTTTCTTAGCTTTAGACTTAAAGCCGATTTTCTTGTAAATTGTATGTCAGTTGCGTGAGCACTGTACCGCATAAGCCGAAAAACATCAATTTTACTGATTTGCGCGAAAGTAAAATTATAATGTTATTGCAGGATTAACAAATTAATATTACCGAAAAAATTGCACTTTCTTAGCTTTAGACTTAAAGTCGATTTTCTTGTAAATTGTATTTCAGTTGCGTGAGCACTGTACCGCATAAGCCGAAAAACATCAATTTTACTGATTTGCGCGAAAGTCAAATTATGTTGTTATTGCAGGTTTAACAAATTAATATAACATTAAGCATAAGCCGCATAAGCCGAAAAACATCAATTTTACTGATTTGCGCGAAAGTAAAATTATAATGTTATTGCAGGATTAACAAATTAATATTACCGAAAAAATTGCACTTTCTTAGCTTTAGACTTAAAGTCGATTTTCTTGTAAATTGTATTTCAGTTGCGTGAGCACTGTACCGCATAAGCCGAAAAACATCAATTTTACTGATTTGCGCGAAAGTCAAATTATGTTGTTATTGCATGATTAACAAATTAATATTACCGAAAAAGTTGCACTTTCTTAGGTTTAGACTCAAAGTCGATTTTCTTGTAAATTGTATGTCAGTTGCGTGAGCACTGTACCGCATAAGCCGAAAAACATCAATTTTACTGATTTGCGCGAAAGTCAAATTATGTTGTTATTGCATGATTAACAAATTAATATTACCTAAAAAGTTGCACTTTCTTAGGTTTAGACTCAAAGTCGATTTTCTTGTAAATTGTATGTTAATCACTTGAGCACTGTACCGCATAAGCCGAAAAACATCAATTTTACTGATTTGCGCGAAAGTAAAATTATAATGTTATTGCAGGTTTAACAAATTAATATAACAGAAAAAATTGCACTTTCTTTGTTTTAGACTTAAAGCCGATTTTCTTGTAAATTGTATGTCAGTTGCATGAGCACTGTACCGCATAAGTCGAAAAACATCAATTTTACTGATTTGCGCGAAAGTAAAATTATATTGCTATTGCAGAATTGACAAATTAATATAACCGAAAAAATTACACTTTCTTAGTTTAAGACTTAAAGCCGATTTTCTTGTAAATTGTATGTCAGTTGCATGAGCACTGTACCGCATAAGTCGAAAAACATCAATTTTACTGATTTGCGCGAAAGTAAAATTATATTGCTATTGCAGAATTGACAAATTAATATAACCGAAAAAATTACACTTTCTTAGTTTAAGACTTAAAGCCGATTTTCTTGTAAATTGTATGTCAGTTGCGTGAGCACTGTACCGCATAAGCCGAAAAACATCAATTTTACTTGTTTGCGCGAAAGTAAAATTATATAGCTATTGCAGAATTGACAAATTAATATAACCGAAAAAATTGCACTTTCTTAAGTTTAGACTTAAAGCCGATTTTCTTGTAAATTGTATGTCAGTTGCATGAGCACTGTACCGCATAAGCCGAAAAACATCAATTTTACTGATTTGCGCGAAAGTAAAATTATAATGTTATTGCAGGATTAACAAATTAATATAACCGAAAAAATTGCACTTTCTTTGTTTTAGACTTAAAGCCGATTTTCTTGTAAATTGTATGTCAGTTGCATGAGCACTGTACCGCATAAGCCGAAAAACATCAATTTTACTGATTTGCGCGAAAGTAAAATTATAATGTTATTGCAGGATTAACAAATTAATATTACCGAAAAAATTTCACTTTCTTAGCTTTAGACTTAAAGTCGATTTTCTTGTAAAGTGTATTTCAGTTGCGTGAGCACTGTACCGCATAAGCCGAAAAACATCAATTTTACTGATTTGCGCGAAAGTCAAATTATGTTGTTATTGCATGATTAACAAATTAATATTACCGAAAAAGTTGCACTTTCTTAGGTTTAGACTCAAAGTCGATTTTCTTGTAAATTGTATGTTAATCTCTTGAGCACTGTACCGCATAAGCCGAAAACATCAATTTTACTGATTTGCGCGAAAGTCAAATTATATTGTTATTGCATGATTAACAAATTAATATTACCGAAAAAGTTGCACTTTCTTAGGTTTAGACTCAAAGTCGATTTTCTTGTAAATTGTATGTTAATCACATGAGCACTGTACCGCATAAGCCGAAAAACATCAATTTTACTGATTTGCGCGAAAGTAAAATTATAATGTTATTGCAGGATTAACAAATTAATATAACCGAAAAAATTGCACTTTCTTTGTATTAGACTTAAAGCCGATTTTCTTGTAAATTGTATGTCAGTTGCATGAGCACTGTACCGCATAAGCCGAAAAACATCAATTTTACTGATTTGCGCGAAAGTCAAATTATATTGTTATTGCATGATTAACAAATTAATATTACCGAAAAAATTGCACTTTCTTAGCTTTAGACTTAAAGTCGATTTTCTTGTAAATTGTATTTCAGTTGCGTGAGCACTGTACCGCATAAGCCGAAAAACATCAATTTTACTGATTTGCGCGAAAGTCAAATTATGTTGTTATTGCATGATTAACAAATTAATATTACCGAAAAAGTTGCACTTTCTTAGGTTTAGACTCAAAGTCGATTTTCTTGTAAATTGTATGTTAATCACTTGAGCACTGTACCGCATAAGCCGAAAAACATCAATTTTACTGATTTGCGCGAAAGTCAAATTATATTGTTATTGCATGATTAACAAATTAATATTACCGAAAAAGTTGCACTTTCTTAGGTTTAAAATTCAAGTCCATTTTCTTGTAAATTGTATGTCAGTTGCGTGAGCACTGTACTGCTTAAGCCGGAAAACATCAATTTTACTGATTTGAGCGAAAGTCAAATTATATTGTTATTGCAGAATTGACATATTCATATAACCGAAAAAATTGCACTAGATCCTAGATTTAGACTTAAAGTCGATTTTCTTGTAAATTGTATGTCAGTTGCGTGAGCACTGTACTGCTTAAGCCGAAAAACATCAATTTTACTGATTTGCGCGAAAGTAAAATTATATTGCTATTGCAGAATTGACAAATTAATATAACCGAAAAAATTGCGCTTTCTTAGCTTTAGACTTAAAGCCGATTTTCTTGTAAATTGTATGTCAGTTGCGTGAGCACTGTACCGCATAAGCCGAAAAACATCAATTTTACTGATTTGCGCGAAAGTAAAATTATAATGTTATTGCAGGATTAACAAATTAATATTACCGAAAAAATTGCACTTTCTTAGCTTTAGACTTAAAGTCGATTTTCTTGTAAATTGTAAGTCATTTGCATGAGCACTGTACCGCATAAGTCGAAAAACATCAATTTTACTGATTTGCGCGAAAGTAAAATTATATTGCAATTGCAGAATTGACAAATTAATATAACCGAAAAAATTACACTTTCTTAGTTTAAGACTTAAAGCCGATTTTCTTGTAAATTGTATGTCAGTTGCGTGAGCACTGTACCGCATAAGCCGAAAAACATCAATTTTACTGATTTGCGCGAAAGTAAAATTATATAGCTATTGCAGAATTGACAAATTAATATAACCGAAAAAATTGCACTTTCTTAAGTTTAGACTTAAAGCCGATTTTCTTGTAAATTTTATGTCAGTTGCGTTAGCACTGTACCGCATAAGCCGAAAAACATCAATTTTACTGTTTTGCGCGAAAGTAAAATTATATAGCTATTGCAGAATTGACATATTAATATAACCGAAAAAATTGCACTTTCTTAAGTTTAGACTTAAAGCCGATTTTCTTGTAAATTTTATGTCAGTTGCGTGAGCACTGTACCGCATAAGCCGGAAAACATCAATTTTACTGATTTGCGCGAAAGTAAAATTATAATGTTATTGCAGGATTAACAAATTAATATAACCGAAAAAATTGCAATTTCTTAGTTTTAGACTTAAAGCCGATTTTCTTGTAAATTGTATGTCAGTTGCGTGAGCACTGTACCGCATAAGCCGAAAAACATCAATTTTACTGATTTGCGCGAAAGTAAAATTATATTGCTATTGCAGAATTGACAAATTAATATAACCGAAAAATTGCACTTTCTTAGGTTTAGATTTAAAGTCGATTTGCTTCTAAATTGTATGTTAATTGCGTGAGCACTGTACCGCTTAAACCGAAAAACATGAATTTTACTGATTTGAGCGAAAGTAAAATTATATTGTTATTGCATGATTAACAAATTAATATTACCGAAAAAGTTGCACCTTCTTAGGTTTAGACTCAAAGTCGATTTTCTTGTAAATTGTATGTTAATCACTTGAGCACTGTACCGCATAAGCCGAAAAACATAATTTAACTGATTTGCGCGAAAGTAAAATTATAATGTTATTGCAGGATTAACAAATTAATATAACCGAAAAAAATGCACTTTCTTAGTTTTAGACTTAAATCCGATTTTCTTGTAAATTGTATGTCAGTTGCGTGAGCACTGTACCGCATAAGCCGAAAAACATCAATTTTACTGATTTGCGCAAAAGTAAAATTATAATGTTATTGCAGGATTAACAAATTAATATAACCGAAAAAATTGCACTTTCTTAGTTTTAGACTTAAATTCGAGTTTCTTGTAAATTGAATGTTAATTACTTGAGCGCTGTACCGCTTAGGCCGAAAAACATAAATTTTACTGATTTGCGCTAAAAGCAAACTTTCATTTTATTTCAGGATTAACAATTGTATGTTAATTACTTGATCGCTGTACCGCTTAAGCCGAAATGTTATTTCAGGATTAACAAATTAATATAACCGAAAAAATTGCACTTTCTTAGTTTTAGACTTAAAGCCGATTTTCTTGTAAATTGTATGTCAGTTGTGTGAGCACTGTACCGCATAAGCCGAAAAACATCAATTTTACTGATTTGCGCGAAAGTAAAATTATATTGTTATTGCAGGATTAACAAATTAATATTACCGAAAAAGTTGCACTTTATTAAATTGTATGTCAATTGCGGTAGCACTGTACTGGTTAAGCCGCAAAACACCGATTTTACTGATTTGATTTAAAGTCAAACTTTCATATAATTTCAGTATTAACAAATTAATATAACCGAAAAAATTGCACTTTCTTGGATTTAGACTTAAAGCCGATTTTCTTGTAAATTGTATGTCAGTTGCGTGAGCACTGTACTGCTTAAGCGGAAAACCATGAATTTTACTGATTTGAGCGAAAGTCAAATTATATTGTTATTGCATGATTAACAAATTAATATTACCGAAAAAGTTGCATTTTCTTAGGTTTAGACTCAAAGTCGATTTTCTTGTAAATTGTATGTTAAGCACTTGAGCACTGTACCGCATAAGCCGAAAAACATCAATTTTACTGATTTGCGCGAAAGTAAAATTATATTGCTATTGCAGAATTGACAAATTAATATAACCGAAAAAATTGCACTTTCTTAGTTTTAGACTTAAAGTCGATTTTCTTGTAAATTGTATTTCAGTTGCGCGAGCACTGTACCGCTTAAGCCGAAAAACATCAATTTTACTGATTTGCGCGAAAGTAAAATTATATTGCTATTGCAGAATTGAAAAATTAATATAACCGAAATAATTGCACTTTCTTAGGCTTAGACTCAAAGTCGATTTTCTTGTAAATTGTATATTAATCACTTGAGCACTGTACCGCATAAGCCGAAAAACATCAATTTTACTGATTTGCGCGAAAGTAAAATTATAATGTTATTGCAGGATTAACAAATTAATATTACCGAAAAAATTTCACTTTCTTAGCTTTAGACTTAAAGTCGATTTTCTTGTAAAGTGTATTTCAGTTGCGTGAGCACTGTACCGCATAAGCCGAAAAACATCAATTTTACTGATTTGCGCGAAAGTCAAATTATGTTGTTATTGCATGATTAACAAATTAATATTACCGAAAAAGTTGCACTTTCTTAGGTTTAGACTCAAAGTCGATTTTCTTGTAAATTGTATGTTAATCTCTTGAGCACTGTACCGCATAAGCCGAAAAACATCAATTTTACTGATTTGCGCGAAAGTAAAATTATAATGTTATTGCAGGATTAACAAATTAATATAACCGAAAAAATTGCACTTTCTTAGTTTTAGACTTAAATTCGAGTTTCTTGTAAATTGAATGTTAATTACTTGAGCGCTGTACCGCTTAGGCCGAAAAACATAAATTTTACTGATTTGCGCTAAAAGCAAACTTTCATTTTATTTCAGGATTAACAATTGTATGTTAATTACTTGATCGCTGTTCCGCTTAAGCCGAAATGTTATTTCAGAATTAACAAATTAATATAGCGGAAAAAATTGCATTTTCTTAGGTTTAAAATTAAAGTCCATTTTCTTGTAAATTGTATGTCAACTGCGGTAGCACTGTACTGGTTAAGCCGCAAAACATCGATTTTACTGATTTGATTTAAAGTCAAACTTTCATATAATTTCAGGATTAACAAATTAATATAACCGAAAAAATTGCACTTTCTTAGATTTAGACTTAAAGCCGATTTTCTTGTAAATTGTATGTCAGTTGCGTGAGCTCTGTACTGCTTAAGCCGAAAACCATCAATTTTACTGATTTGAGCGAAAGTCAAATTATATTTTTATTGCATGATTAACAAATTAATATTACCGAAAAAGTTGCATTTTCTTAGGCTTAGACTCAAAGTCGATTTTCTTGTAAATTGTATGTTAATCACTTGAGCACTGTACCGCATAAGCCGAAAAACATCAATTTTACTAATTTGCGCGAAAGTAAAATTATAATGTTATTGCCGGATTAACAAATTAATATAACCGAAAAAATTGCACTTTCTTAGTTTTAGACTTAAATTCGAGTTTCTTGTAATTTGAATGTTAATTACTTGAGCGCTGTACCGCTTAGGCCGAAAAACATAAATTTTACTGATTTGCGCTAAAAGCAAACTTTCATTTTATTTCAGGATTAACAATTGTATGTTAATTACTTGATCGCTGTACCGCTTAAGCCGAAATGTTATTTCAGGATTAACAAATTAATATAACCGAAAAAATTGCACTTTCTTAGTTTTAGACTTAAAGCCGATTTTCTTGTAAATTGTATGTCAGTTGTGTGAGCACTGTACCGCATAAGCCGAAAAACATCAATTTTACTGATTTGCGCGAAAGTAAAATTATATTGTTATTGCAGGATTAACAAATTAATATTACCGAAAAAGTTGCACTTTATTAAATTGTATGTCAATTGCGGTAGCACTGTACTGGTTAAGCCGCAAAACACCGATTTTACTGATTTGATTTAAAGTCAAACTTTCATATAATTTCAGTATTAACAAATTAATATAACCGAAAAAATTGCACTTTCTTGGATTTAGACTTAAAGCCGATTTTCTTGTAAATTGTATGTCAGTTGCGTGAGCACTGTACTGCTTAAGCGGAAAACCATGAATTTTACTGATTTGAGCGAAAGTCAAATTATATTGTTATTGCATGATTAACAAATTAATATTACCGAAAAAGTTGCATTTTCTTAGGTTTAGACTCAAAGTCGATTTTCTTGTAAATTGTATGTTAAGCACTTGAGCACTGTACCGCATAAGCCGAAAAACATCAATTTTACTGATTTGCGCGAAAGTAAAATTATATTGCTATTGCAGAATTGACAAATTAATATAACCGAAAAAATTGCACTTTCTTAGTTTTAGACTTAAAGTCGATTTTCTTGTAAATTGTATTTCAGTTGCGCGAGCACTGTACCGCTTAAGCCGAAAAACATCAATTTTACTGATTTGCGCGAAAGTAAAATTATATTGCTATTGCAGAATTGAAAAATTAATATAACCGAAATAATTGCACTTTCTTAGGCTTAGACTCAAAGTCGATTTTCTTGTAAATTGTATATTAATCACTTGAGCACTGTACCGCATAAGCCGAAAAACATCAATTTTACTGATTTGCGCGAAAGTAAAATTATAATGTTATTGCAGGATTAACAAATTAATATTACCGAAAAAATTTCACTTTCTTAGCTTTAGACTTAAAGTCGATTTTCTTGTAAAGTGTATTTCAGTTGCGTGAGCACTGTACCGCATAAGCCGAAAAACATCAATTTTACTGATTTGCGCGAAAGTCAAATTATGTTGTTATTGCATGATTAACAAATTAATATTACCGAAAAAGTTGCACTTTCTTAGGTTTAGACTCAAAGTCGATTTTCTTGTAAATTGTATGTTAATCTCTTGAGCACTGTACCGCATAAGCCGAAAACATCAATTTTACTGATTTGCGCGAAAGTCAAATTATATTGTTATTGCATGATTAACAAATTAATATTACCGAAAAAGTTGCACTTTCTTAGGTTTAGACTCAAAGTCGATTTTCTTGTAAATTGTATGTTAATCACTTGAGCACTGTACCGCATAAGCCGAAAAACATCAATTTTACTGATTTGCGCGAAAGTCAAATTATATTGTTATTGCATGATTAACAAATTAATATTACCGAAAAAGTTGCACTTTCTTAGGTTTAAAATTCAAGTCCATTTTCTTGTAAATTGTATGTCAGTTGCGTGAGCACTGTACTGCTTAAGCCGGAAAACATCAATTTTACTGATTTGAGCGAAAGTCAAATTATATTGTTATTGCAGAATTGACATATTCATATAACCGAAAAAATTGCACTAGATCCTAGATTTAGACTTAAAGTCGATTTTCTTGTAAATTGTATGTCAGTTGCGTGAGCACTGTACTGCTTAAGCCGAAAAACATCAATTTTACTGATTTGCGCGAAAGTAAAATTATATTGCTATTGCAGAATTGACAAATTAATATAACCGAAAAAATTGCGCTTTCTTAGCTTTAGACTTAAAGCCGATTTTCTTGTAAATTGTATGTCAGTTGCGTGAGCACTGTACCGCATAAGCCGAAAAACATCAATTTTACTTATTTGCGCGAAAGTCAAATTATATTGTTATTGCAGGATTAACAAATTAATATTACCGAAAAAATTGCACTTTCTTAGCTTTAGACTTAAAGTCGATTTTCGTGTAAATTGTAAGTCATTTGCATGAGCACTGTACCGCATAAGTCGAAAAACATCAATTTTACTGATTTGCGCGAAAGTAAAATTATATTGCAATTGCAGAATTGACAAATTAATATAACCGAAAAAATTACACTTTCTTAGTTTAAGACTTAAAGCCGATTTTCTTGTAAATTGTATGTCAGTTGCGTGAGCACTGTACCGCATAAGCCGAAAAACATCAATTTTACTGATTTGCGCGAAAGTAAAATTATATAGCTATTGCAGAATTGACAAATTAATATAACCGAAAAAATTGCACTTTCTTAAGTTTAGACTTAAAGCCGATTTTCTTGTAAATTTTATGTCAGTTGCGTTAGCACTGTACCGCATAAGCCGAAAAACATCAATTTTACTGTTTTGCGCGAAAGTAAAATTATATAGCTATTGCAGAATTGACATATTAATATAACCGAAAAAATTGCACTTTCTTAAGTTTAGACTTAAAGCCGATTTTCTTGTAAATTTTATGTCAGTTGCGTGAGCACTGTACCGCATAAGCCGGAAAACATCAATTTTACTGATTTGCGCGAAAGTAAAATTATAATGTTATTGCAGGATTAACAAATTAATATAACCGAAAAAATTGCAATTTCTTAGTTTTAGACTTAAAGCCGATTTTCTTGTAAATTGTATGTCAGTTGCGTGAGCACTGTACCGCATAAGCCGAAAAACATCAATTTTACTGATTTGCGCGAAAGTAAAATTATATTGCTATTGCAGAATTGACAAATTAATATAACCGAAAAATTGCACTTTCTTAGGTTTAGACTTAAAGTCGATTTGCTTCTAAATTGTATGTTAATTGCGTGAGCACTGTACCGCTTAAACCGAAAAACATGAATTTTACTGATTTGAGCGAAAGTAAAATTATATTGTTATTGCATGATTAACAAATTAATATTACCGAAAAAGTTGCACCTTCTTAGGTTTAGACTCAAAGTCGATTTTCTTGTAAATTGTATGTTAATCACTTGAGCACTGTACCGCATAAGCCGAAAAACATAATTTAACTGATTTGCGCGAAAGTAAAATTATAATGTTATTGCAGGATTAACAAATTAATATAACCGAAAAAAATGCACTTTCTTAGTTTTAGACTTAAATCCGATTTTCTTGTAAATTGTATGTCAGTTGCGTGAGCACTGTACCGCATAAGCCGAAAAACATCAATTTTACTGATTTGCGCAAAAGTAAAATTATAATGTTATTGCAGGATTAACAAATTAATATAACCGAAAAAATTGCACTTTCTTAGTTTTAGACTTAAATTCGAGTTTCTTGTAAATTGAATGTTAATTACTTGAGCGCTGTACCGCTTAGGCCGAAAAACATAAATTTTACTGATTTGCGCTAAAAGCAAACTTTCATTTTATTTCAGGATTAACAATTGTATGTTAATTACTTGATCGCTGTTCCGCTTAAGCCGAAATGTTATTTCAGAATTAACAAATTAATATAGCGGAAAAAATTGCATTTTCTTAGGTTTAAAATTAAAGTCCATTTTCTTGTAAATTGTATGTCAACTGCGGTAGCACCGTACTGGTTAAGCCGCAAAACATCGATTTTACTGATTTGATTTAAAGTCAAACTTTCATATAATTTCAGGATTAACAAATTAATATAACCGAAAAAATTGCACTTTCTTAGATTTAGACTTAAAGCCGATTTTCTTGTAAATTGTATGTCAGTTGCGTGAGCTCTGTACTGCTTAAGCCGAAAACCATCAATTTTACTGATTTGAGCGAAAGTCAAATTATATTTTTATTGCATGATTAACAAATTAATATTACCGAAAAAGTTGCATTTTCTTAGGCTTAGACTCAAAGTCGATTTTCTTGTAAATTGTATGTTAATCACTTGAGCACTGTACCGCATAAGCCGAAAAACATCAATTTTACTAATTTGCGCGAAAGTAAAATTATAATGTTATTGCCGGATTAACAAATTAATATAACCGAAAAAATTGCACTTTCTTAGTTTTAGACTTAAAGCCGATTTTCTTGTAAATTGTATGTCAGTTGTGTGAGCACTGTACCGCATAAGCCGAAAAACATGAATTTTACTGATTTGCGCGAAAGTCAAATTATATTGTTATTGCAGGATTAACAAATAAATATTACAGAAAAAGTTGCACTTTATTAGGTTTAGACTTAAAGTCGATTTTCTTGTAAATTGTATGTCAATTGCGGTAGCACTGTACTGCTTAAGCCGAAAAACATCGATTTTACTGATTTGATCAAAAGTCAAACTTTCATATAATTTTAGGATTAACAAAATAATATAACCGAAAAAATTGCACTTTCTTAGGTTTAGACTTAAATTCGATTTTCTTGTAAATTGAATGTTAATTACTTGAGCGCTGTACCGCTTAGGCCGAAAAACATAAATTTTACTGATTTGCGCTAAAAGCAAACTTTCATTTTATTTCAGGATTAACAATTGTATGTTAATTACTTGATCGCTGTACCGCTTAAGCCGAAATGTTATTTCAGGATTAACAAATTAATATAACCGAAAAAATTGCACTTTCTTAGTTTTAGACTTAAAGCCGATTTTCTTGTAAATTGTATGTCAGTTGTGTGAGCACTGTACCGCATAAGCCGAAAAACATCAATTTTACTGATTTGCGCGAAAGTAAAATTATATTGTTATTGCAGGATTAACAAATTAATATTACCGAAAAAGTTGCACTTTATTAAATTGTATGTCAATTGCGGTAGCACTGTACTGGTTAAGCCGCAAAACACCGATTTTACTGATTTGATTTAAAGTCAAACTTTCATATAATTTCAGTATTAACAAATTAATATAACCGAAAAAATTGCACTTTCTTGGATTTAGACTTAAAGCCGATTTTCTTGTAAATTGTATGTCAGTTGCGTGAGCACTGTACTGCTTAAGCGGAAAACCATGAATTTTACTGATTTGAGCGAAAGTCAAATTATATTGTTATTGCATGATTAACAAATTAATATTACCGAAAAAGTTGCATTTTCTTAGGTTTAGACTCAAAGTCGATTTTCTTGTAAATTGTATGTTAAGCACTTGAGCACTGTACCGCATAAGCCGAAAAACATCAATTTTACTGATTTGCGCGAAAGTAAAATTATATTGCTATTGCAGAATTGACAAATTAATATAACCGAAAAAATTGCACTTTCTTAGTTTTAGACTTAAAGTCGATTTTCTTGTAAATTGTATTTCAGTTGCGCGAGCACTGTACCGCTTAAGCCGAAAAACATCAATTTTACTGATTTGCGCGAAAGTAAAATTATATTGCTATTGCAGAATTGAAAAATTAATATAACCGAAATAATTGCACTTTCTTAGGCTTAGACTCAAAGTCGATTTTCTTGTAAATTGTATATTAATCACTTGAGCACTGTACCGCATAAGCCGAAAAACATCAATTTTACTGATTTGCGCGAAAGTAAAATTATAATGTTATTGCAGGATTAACAAATTAATATAACCGAAAAAATTGCACTTACTTAGGTTTAGACTTAAAGCCGATTTTCTTGTAAATTGTATGTCAGTTGCGTGAGCACTGTACTGCTTAAGCCGGAAAACATCAATTTTACTGATTTGCGCGAAAGTAAAATTATAATGTTATTGCAGGATTAACAAATTAATATAACCGAAAAAATTGCACTTTCTTAGTTTTAGACTTAAATCCGATTTTCTTGTAAATTGTATGTCAGTTGCGTGAGCACTGTACCGCATAAGCCGAAAAACATCAATTTTACTGATTTGCGCAAAAGTAAAATTATAATGTTATTGCAGGATTAACAAATTAATATAACCGAAAAAAATGCACTTTCTTAGTTTTAGACTTAAATCCGATTTTCTTGTAAATTGTATGTCAGTTGCGTGAGCACTGTACCGCATAAGCCGAAAAACATCAATTTTACTGATTTGCGCAAAAGTAAAATTATAATGTTATTGCAGGATTAACAAATTAATATAACCGAAAAAAATGCACTTTCTTAGTTTTAGACTTAAATCCGATTTTCTTGTAAATTGTATGTCAGTTGCGTGAGCACTGTACCGCATAAGCCGAAAAACATCAATTTTACTGATTTGCGCAAAAGTAAAATTATAATGTTATTGCAGGATTAACAAATTAATATAACCGAAAAAAATGCACTTTCTTAGTTTTAGACTTAAATCCGATTTTCTTGTAAATTGTATGTCAGTTGCGTGAGCACTGTACCGCATAAGCCGAAAAACATCAATTTTACTGATTTGCGCGAAAGTAAAATTATATTGCTATTGCAGAATTGAAAAATTAATATAACCGAAATAATTGCACTTTCTTAGGCTTAGACTCAAAGTCGATTTTCTTGTAAATTGTATATTAATCACTTGAGCACTGTACCGCATAAGCCGAAAAACATAATTTAACTGATTTGCGCGAAAGTAAAATTATAATGTTATTGCAGGATTAACAAATTAATATAACCGAAAAAAATGCACTTTCTTAGTTTTAGACTTAAATCCGATTTTCTTGTAAATTGTATGTCAGTTGCGTGAGCACTGTACCGCATAAGCCGAAAAACATCAATTTTACTGATTTGCGCAAAAGTAAAATTATAATGTTATTGCAGGATTAACAAATTAATATAACCGAAAAAATTGCACTTTCTTAGTTTTAGACTTAAATTCGAGTTTCTTGTAAATTGAATGTTAATTACTTGAGCGCTGTACCGCTTAGGCCGAAAAACATAAATTTTACTGATTTGCGCTAAAAGCAAACTTTCATTTTATTTCAGGATTAACAATTGTATGTTAATTACTTGATCGCTGTTCCGCTTAAGCCGAAATGTTATTTCAGAATTAACAAATTAATATAGCGGAAAAAATTGCATTTTCTTAGGTTTAAAATTAAAGTCCATTTTCTTGTAAATTGTATGTCAACTGCGGTAGCACTGTACTGGTTAAGCCGCAAAACATCGATTTTACTCATTTGATTTAAAGTCAAACTTTCATATAATTTCAGGATTAACAAATTAATATAACCGAAAAAATTGCACTTTCTTAGATTTAGACTTAAAGCCGATTTTCTTGTAAATTGTATGTCAGTTGCGTGAGCTCTGTACTGCTTAAGCCGAAAACCATCAATTTTACTGATTTGAGCGAAAGTCAAATTATATTGTTATTGCATGATTAAAAGATGAAAAGTTGCATTTTCTTAGGTTTAGACTCAAAGTCGATTTTCTTGTAAATTGTTTGTTAAGCACTTGAGCACTGTACCGCATAAGCCGAAAAACATCAATTTTACTGATTTGCGCGAAAGTAAAATTATATTGCTATTGCAGAATTGACAAATTAATATAACCGAAAAAATTGCACTTTCTTAGCTTTAGACTTAAAGTCGATTTTCTTGCAAATTGTATTTCAGTTGCGCGAGCACTGTACCGCTTAAGCCGAAAAACATGAATTTTACTGATTTGAGCGAAAGTCAAGTTATATTGTTATTGCATGATTAACAAATTAATATTACCGAAAAAGTTGCATTTTCTTAGGCTTAGACTCAAAGTCGATTTTCTTGTAAATTGTATGTTAATCACTTGAGCACTGTACCGCATAAGCCGAAAAACATCAATTTTACTAATTTGCGCGAAAGTAAAATTATAATGTTATTGCCGGATTAACAAATTAATATAACCGAAAAAATTGCACTTTCTTAGTTTTAGACTTAAAGCCGATTTTCTTGTAAATTGTATGTCAGTTGTGTGAGCACTGTACCGCATAAGCCGAAAAACATGAATTTTACTGATTTGCGCGAAAGTCAAATTATATTGTTATTGCAGGATTAACAAATAAATATTACAGAAAAAGTTGCATTTTCTTAGGTTTAGACTCAAAGTCGATTTTCTTGTAAATTGTTTGTTAAGCACTTGAGCACTGTACCGCATAAGCCGAAAAACATCAATTTTACTGATTTGCGCGAAAGTAAAATTATATTGCTATTGCAGAATTGACAAATTAATATAACCGAAAAAATTGCACTTTCTTAGCTTTAGACTTAAAGTCGATTTTCTTGTAAATTGTATGTCAATTGCGGTAGCACTGTACTGCTTAAGCCGAAAAACATCGATTTTACTGATTTGATCAAAAGTCAAACTTTCATATAATTTTAGGATTAACAAAATAATATAACCGAAAAAATTGCACTTTCTTAGGTTTAGACTTAAATTCGATTTTCTTGTAAATTGAATGTTAATTACTTGAGCGCTGTACCGCTTAGGCCGAAAAACATAAATTTTACTGATTTGCGCTAAAAGCAAACTTTCATTTTATTTCAGGATTAACAATTGTATGTTAATTACTTGATCGCTGTACCGCTTAAGCCGAAATGTTATTTCAGGATTAACAAATTAATATAACCGAAAAAATTGCACTTTCTTAGTTTTAGACTTAAAGCCGATTTTCTTGTAAATTGTATGTCAGTTGTGTGAGCACTGTACCGCATAAGCCGAAAAACATCAATTTTACTGATTTGCGCGAAAGTAAAATTATATTGTTATTGCAGGATTAACAAATTAATATTACCGAAAAAGTTGCACTTTATTAAATTGTATGTCAATTGCGGTAGCACTGTACTGGTTAAGCCGCAAAACACCGATTTTACTGATTTGATTTAAAGTCAAACTTTCATATAATTTCAGTATTAACAAATTAATATAACCGAAAAAATTGCACTTTCTTGGATTTAGACTTAAAGCCGATTTTCTTGTAAATTGTATGTCAGTTGCGTGAGCACTGTACTGCTTAAGCGGAAAACCATGAATTTTACTGATTTGAGCGAAAGTCAAATTATATTGTTATTGCATGATTAACAAATTAATATAACCGAAAAAATTGCACTTTCTTAGTTTTAGACTTAAAGCCGATTTTCTTGTAAATTGTATGTCAGTTGTGTGAGCACTGTACCGCATAAGCCGAAAAACATCAATTTTACTGATTTGCGCGAAAGTAAAATTATATTGTTATTGCAGGATTAACAAATTAATATTACCGAAAAAGTTGCACTTTATTAAATTGTATGTCAATTGCGGTAGCACTGTACTGGTTAGGCCGCAAAACACCGATTTTACTGATTTGATCAAAAGTCAAACTTTCATATAATTTCAGGATTAACAAATTAATATAACCGAAAAAATTGCACTTTCTTAGGTTTAGACTCAAAGTCGATTTTCTTGTAAATTGTATGTTAAGCACTTGAGCACTGTACCGCATAAGCCGAAAAACATCAATTTTACTGATTTGCGCGAAAGTAAAATTATATTGCTATTGCAGAATTGACAAATTAATATAACCGAAAAAATTGCACTTTCTTAGTTTTAGACTTAAAGTCGATTTTCTTGTAAATTGTATTTCAGTTGCGCGAGCACTGTACCGCTTAAGCCGAAAAACATCAATTTTACTGATTTGCGCGAAAGTAAAATTATATTGCTATTGCAGAATTGAAAAATTAATATAACCGAAATAATTGCACTTTCTTAGGCTTAGACTCAAAGTCGATTTTCTTGTAAATTGTATATTAATCACTTGAGCACTGTACCGCATAAGCCGAAAAACATCAATTTTACTGATTTGCGCGAAAGTAAAATTATAATGTTATTGCAGGATTAACAAATTAATATAACCGAAAAAATTGCACTTACTTAGGTTTAGACTTAAAGCCGATTTTCTTGTAAATTGTATGTCAGAGGCGTGAGCACTGTACCGCATAAGCCGAAAAACATCAATTTTACTGATTTGAGCGAAAGTAAAATTATATTGCTATTGCAGAATTGACAAATTAATATAACCGAAAAAATTGCACTTACTTAGGTTTAGACTTAAAGCCGATTTTCTTGTAAATTGTATGTCAGTTGCGTGAGCACTGTACTGCTTAAACCGAAAAACATCAATTTTACTGATTTGAGCGAAAGTCAAATTATATTGCTATTGCAGAATTGACAAATTAATATAACCGAAAAAATTGCACTTACTTAGGTTTAGACTTAAAGCCGATTTTCTTGTAAATTGTATTTCAGTTGCGCGAGCACTGTACCGCTTAAGCCGAAAAACATCAATTTTACTGATTTGAGCGAAAGTCAAATTATGTTGTTATTGCAGAATTGAAAAATTATTATAACCGAAATAATTGCACTTTCTTAGGCTTAGACTCAAAGTCGATTTTCTTGTAAATTGTATTTCAGTTGCGTGAGCACTGTACCGCATAAGCCGAAAAACATCAATTTTACTGATTTGCGCGAAAGTAAAATTATAATGTTATTGCAGGATTAACAAATTAATATAACCGAAAAAATTGCACTTACTTATTTTTAGACTTAAAGCCGATTTTCTTGTAAATTGTATGTCAGAGGCGTGAGCACTGTACCGCATAAGCCGAAAAACATAATTTTACTGATTTGCGCGAAAGTAAAATTATAATGTTATTGCAGGATTAACAAATTTATATAACCGAAAAAATTGCACTTACTTAGGTTTAGACTTAAAGTCGATTTTCTTGTAAGTTGTATGTTAATCACTTGAGCACTGTACCGCATAAGCCGAAAAACATAATTTTACTGATTTGCGCGAAAGTAAAATTATATTGCTATTGCAGAATTGAAAAATTAATATAACCGAAATAATTGCACTTTCTTAGGCTTAGACTCAAAGTCGATTTTCTTGTAAATTGTATATTGATCACTTGAGCACTGTACCGCATAAGCCGAAAAACATCAATTTTACTGATTTGCGCGAAAGTAAAATTATAATGTTATTGCAGGATTAACAAATTAATATAACCGAAAAAATTGCACTTACTTAGGTTTAGACTTAAATTCGATTTTCTTGTAAATTGAATGTTAATTACTTGAGCGCTGTACCGCTTAGGCCGAAAAACATAAATTTTACTGATTTGCGCTAAAAGCAAACTTTCATTTTATTTCAGGATTAACAATTGTATGTTAATTACTTGATCGCTGTACCGCTTAAGCCGAAATGTTATTTCAGGATTAACAAATTAATATAACCGAAAAAATTGCACTTTCTTAGTTTTAGACTTAAAGCCGATTTTCTTGTAAATTGTATGTCAGTTGCGTGAGCACTGTACCGCATAAGCCGAAAAACATCAATTTTACTAATTTGCGCGAAAGTAAAATTATATTGCTATTGCAGAATTGACAAATTAATATAACCGAAAAAATTTCACTTTCTTAGGTTTAGACTTAAAGCCGATTTTCTTGTAAATTGTATGTCAGTTGCGTGAGCACTGTACCGCATAAGCCGAAAAACATCAATTTTACTGATTTGCGCTAGAGTCAAACTTTCATTTTATTTCAGGATTAACAATTGTATGTTAATTACTTGATCGCTGTACCGCTTAAGCCGAAATGTTATTTCAGGATTAACAAATTAATATAACCGAAAAAATTGCACTTTCTTAGTTTTAGACTTAAAGCCGATTTTCTTGTAAATTGTATGTCAGTTGCGTGAGCACTGTACCGCATAAGCCGAAAAACATCAATTTTACTGATTTGCGCGAAAGTAAAATTATATTGCTATTGCAGAATTGACAAATTAATATAACCGAAAAAATTTCACTTTCTTAGGTTTAGACTTAAAGTCGATTTTCTTGTAAGTTGTATGTTAATCACTTGAGCACTGTACCGCATAAGCCGAAAAACATCAATTTTACTGATTTGCGCGAAAGTCAAGTTATATTGTTATTGCATGATTAACAAATTAATATTACCGAAAAAGTTGCATTTTCTTAGGCTTAGACTCAAAGTCGATTTTCTTGTAAATTGTATGTTAATCACTTGAGCACTGTACCGCATAAGCCGAAAAACATCAATTTTACTAATTTGCGCGAAAGTAAAATTATAATGTTATTGCCGGATTAACAAATTAATATAACCGAAAAAATTGCACTTTCTTAGTTTTAGACTTAAAGCCGATTTTCTTGTAAATTGTATGTCAGTTGTGTGAGCACTGTACCGCATAAGCCGAAAAACATGAATTTTACTGATTTGCGCGAAAGTCAAATTATATTGTTATTGCAGGATTAACAAATAAATATTACAGAAAAAGTTGCACTTTATTAGGTTTAGACTTAAAGTCGATTTTCTTGTAAATTGTATGTCAATTGCGGTAGCACTGTACTGCTTAAGCCGAAAAACATCGATTTTACTGATTTGATCAAAAGTCAAACTTTCATATAATTTCAGGATTAACAAAATAATATAACCGAAAAAATTGCACTTTCTTAGGTTTAGACTTAAATTCGATTTTCTTGTAAATTGAATGTTAATTACTTGAGCGCTGTACCGCTTAGGCCGAAAAACATAAATTTTACTGATTTGCGCTAAAAGCAAACTTTCATTTTATTTCAGGATTAACAATTGTATGTTAATTACTTGATCGCTGTACCGCTTAAGCCGAAATGTTATTTCAGGATTAACAAATTAATATAACCGAAAAAATTGCACTTTCTTAGTTTTAGACTTAAAGCCGATTTTCTTGTAAATTGTGTGTCAGTTGTGTGAGCACTGTACCGCATAAGCCGAAAAACATCAATTTTACTGATTTGCGCGAAAGTAAAATTATATTGTTATTACAGGATTAACAAATTAATATTACCGAAAAAGTTGCACTTTATTAAATTGTATGTTAATTGCGGTAGCACTGTACTGGTTAAGCCGCAAAACACCGATTTTACTGATTTGATTTAAAGTCAAACTTTCATATAATTTCAGTATTAACAAATTAATATAACCGAAAAAATTGCACTTTCTTGGATTTAGACTTAAAGCCGATTTTCTTGTAAATTGTATGTCAGTTGCGTGAGCACTGTACTGCTTAAGCGGAAAACCATGAATTTTACTGATTTGAGCGAAAGTCAAATTATATTGTTATTGCATGATTAACAAATTAATATTACCGAAAAAGTTGCATTTTCTTAGGTTTAGACTCAAAGTCGATTTTCTTGTAAATTGTATGTTAAGCACTTGAGCACTGTACCGCATAAGCCGAAAAACACCAATTTTACTGATTTGCGCGAAAGTAAAATTATATTGCTATTGCAGAATTGACAAATTAATATAACCGAAAAAATTGCACTTTCTTAGTTTTAGACTTAAAGTCGATTTTCTTGTAAATTGTATTTCAGTTGCGCGAGCACTGTACCGCTTAAGCCGAAAAACATCAATTTTACTGATTTGCGCGAAAGTAAAATTATATTGCTATTGCAGAATTGAAAAATTAATATAACCGAAATAATTGCACTTTCTTAGGCTTAGACTAAAAGTCGATTTTCTTGTAAATTGTATATTAATCACTTGAGCACTGTACGGCATAAGCCGAAAAACATCAATTTTACTGATTTGCGCGAAAGTAAAATTATAATGTTATTGCAGGATTAACAAATTAATATAACCGAAAAAATTGCACTTACTTAGGTTTAGACTTAAAGCCGATTTTCTTGTAAATTGTATGTCAGAGGCGTGAGCACTGTACCGCATAAGCCGAAAAACATCAATTTTACTGATTTGAGCGAAAGTAAAATTATATTGCTATTGCAGAATTGACAAATTAATATAACCGAAAAAATTGCACTTACTTAGGTTTAGACTTAAAGCCGATTTTCTTGTAAATTGTATGTCAGTTGCGTGAGCACTGTACCGCTTAAGCCGAAAAACATCAATTTTACTGATTTGAGCGAAAGTCAAATTATATTGCTATTGCAGAATTGACAAATTAATATAACCGAAAAAATTGCACTTACTTAGGTTTAGACTTAAAGCCGATTTTCTTGTAAATTGTATTTCAGTTGCGCGAGCACTGTACCGCTTAAGCCGAAAAACATCAATTTTACTGATTTGAGCGAAAGTCAAATTATGTTGTTATTGCAGAATTGAAAAATTATTATAACCGAAATAATTGCACTTTCTTAGGCTTAGACTCAAAGTCGATTTTCTTGTAAATTGTATTTCAGTTGCGTGAGCACTGTACCGCATAAGCCGAAAAACATCAATTTTACTGATTTGCGCGAAAGTAAAATTATAATGTTATTGCAGGATTAACAAATTAATATAACCGAAAAAATTGCACTTACTTAGGTTTAGACTTAAAGCCGATTTTCTTGTAAATTGTATGTCAGAGGCGTGAGCACTGTACCGCATAAGCCGAAAAACATAATTTTACTGATTTGCGCGAAAGTAAAATTATAATGTTATTGCAGGATTAACAAATTTATATAACCGAAAAAATTGCACTTACTTAGGTTTAGACTTAAAGTCGATTTTCTTGTAAATTGTATGTTAATCACTTGAGCACTGTACCGCATAAGCCGAAAAACATAATTTTACTGATTTGCGCGAAAGTAAAATTATATTGCTATTGCAGAATTGAAAAATTAATATAACCGAAATAATTGCACTTTCTTAGGCTTAGACTCAAAGTCGATTTTCTTGTAAATTGTATATTAATCACTTGAGCACTGTACCGCATAAGCCGAAAAACATCAATTTTACTGATTTGCGCGAAAGTAAAATTATAATGTTATTGCAGGATTAACAAATTAATATAACCGAAAAAATTGCACTTGCTTAGGTTTAGACTTAAAGCCGATTTTCTTGTAAATTGTATGTCAGAGGCGTGAGCACTGTACCGCATAAGCCGAAAAACATCAATTTTACTGATTTGAGCGAAAGTAAAATTATATTGCTATTGCAGAATTGACAAATTAATATAACCGAAAAAATTGCACTTACTTAGGTTTAGACTTAAAGTCGATTTTCTTGTAAATTGTATGTTAATCACTTGAGCACTGTACCGCATAAGCCGAAAAACATCAATCTGACTGATTTGCGCGAAAGTAAAATTATATTGCTATTGCAGAATTGACAAATTAATATAACCGAAAAAATTGCACTTACTTAGGTTTAGACTTAAAGTCGATTTTCTTGTAAATTGTATGTTAATCACTTGAGCACTGTACCGCATAAGCCGAAAAACATAATTTTACTGATTTGCGCGAAAGTAAAATTATATTGCTATTGCAGAATTGACAAATTAATATAACCGAAAAAATTGCACTTACTTAGGTTTAGACTTAAAGCCGATTTTCTTGTAAATTGTATGTCAGTTGCGTGAGCACTGTACCGCATAAGCCGAAAAACATCAATTTTACAGATTTGCGCGAAAGTAAAATTATATTGCTATTGCAGAATTGAAAAATTAATATAACCGAAATAATTGCACTTTCTTAGGCTTAGACTCAAAGTCGATTTTCTTGTAAATTGTATATTAATCACTTGAGCACTGTACCGCATAAGCCGAAAAACATCAATTTTACTGATTTGCGCGAAAGTAAAATTATAATGTTATTGCAGGATTAACAAATTAATATAACCGAAAAAATTGCACTTACTTAGGTTTAGACTTAAAGCCGATTTTCTTGTAAATTGTATTTCAGTTGCGTGAGCACTGTACCGCTTAAGCCGAAAAACATCAATTTTACTGCTTTGAGCGAAAGTCAAATTATGTTGTTATTGCAGAATTGAAAAATTATTATAACCGAAATAATTGCACTTTCTTAGGCTTAGACTCAAAGTCGATTTTCTTGTAAATTGTATTTCAGTTGCGTGAGCACTGTACCGCATAAGCCGAAAAACATCAATTTTACTGATTTGCGCGAAAGTAAAATTATAATGTTATTGCAGGATTAACAAATTAATATAACCGAAAAAATTGCACTTACTTAGGTTTAGACTTAAAGCCGATTTTCTTGTAAATTGTATGTCAGAGGCGTGAGCACTGTACCGCATAAGCCGAAAAACATAATTTTACTGATTTGCGCGAAAGTAAAATTATAATGTTATTGCAGGATTAACAAATTTATATAACCGAAAAAATTGCACTTACTTAGGTTTAGACTTAAAGTCGATTTTCTTGTAAATTGTATGTTAATCACTTGAGCACTGTACCGCATAAGCCGAAAAACTTAATTTTACTGATTTGCGCGATACTAAAATTATATTGCTATTGCAGAATTGAAAAATTAATATAACCGAAATAATTGCACTTTCTTAGGCTTAGACTCAAAGTCGATTTTCTTGTAAATTGTATATTAATCACTTGAGCACTGTACCGCATAAGCCGAAAAACATCAATTTTACTGATTTGCGCGAAAGTAAAATTATAATGTTATTGCAGGATTAACAAATTAATATAACCGAAAAAATTGCACTTACTTAGGTTTAGACTTAAAGCCGATTTTCTTGTAAATTGTATGTCAGAGGCGTGAGCACTGTACCGCATAAGCCGAAAAACATCAATTTTACTGATTTGAGCGAAAGTAAAATTATATTGCTATTGCAGAATTGACAAATTAATATAACCGAAAAAATTGCACTTACTTAGGTTTAGACTTAAAGCCGATTTTCTTGTAAATTGTATGTCAGTTGCGTGAGCACTGTACCGCATAAGCCGAAAAACATCAATCTGACTGATTTGCGCGAAAGTAAAATTATATTGCTATTGCAGAATTGACAAATTAATATAACCGAAAAAATTGCACTTACTTAGGTTTAGACTTAAAGTCGATTTTCTTGTAAATTGTATGTTAATCACTTGAGCACTGTACCGCATAAGCCGAAAAACATAATTTTACTGATTTGCGCGAAAGTAAAATTATATTGCTATTGCAGAATTGACAAATTAATATAACCGAAAAAATTGCACTTACTTAGGTTTAGACTTAAAGCCGATTTTCTTGTAAATTGTATGTCAGTTGCGTGAGCACTGTACCGCATAAGCCGAAAAACATCAATTTTACAGATTTGCGCGAAAGTAAAATTATATTGCTATTGCTGAATTGACAAATTAATATAACCGAAAAAATTGCACTTTCTTAGCTTTAGACTTAAAGTCGATTTTCTGGTAAATTGTATGTCAGTTGCGTGAGCACTGTACCGCTTAAGCCGAAAAACATCAATTTTACTGATTTGAGCGAAAGTCAAATTATATTGCTATTGCAGAATTGACAAATTAATATAACCGAAAAAATTGCACTTACTTAGGTTTAGACTTAAAGCCGATTTTCTTGTAAATTGTATTTCAGTTGCGCGAGCACTGTACCGCTTAAGCCGAAAAACATCAATTTTACTGATTTGAGCGAAAGTCAAATTATGTTGTTATTGCAGAATTGAAAAATTATTATAACCGAAATAATTGCACTTTCTTAGGCTTAGACTCAAAGTCGATTTTCTTGTAAATTGTATTTCAGTTGCGTGAGCACTGTACCGCATAAGCCGAAAAACATCAATTTTACTGATTTGCGCGAAAGTAAAATTATAATGTTATTGCAGGATTAACAAATTAATATAACCGAAAAAATTGCACTTACTTAGGTTTAGACTTAAAGCCGATTTTCTTGTAAATTGTATGTCAGAGGCGTGAGCACTGTACCGCATAAGCCGAAAAACATAATTTTACTGATTTGCGCGAAAGTAAAATTATAATGTTATTGCAGGATTAACAAATTTATATAACCGAAAAAATTGCACTTACTTAGGTTTAGACTTAAAGTCGATTTTCTTGTAAATTGTATGTTAATCACTTGAGCACTGTACCGCATAAGCCGAAAAACATAATTTTACTGATTTGCGCGAAAGTAAAATTATATTGCTATTGCAGAATTGAAAAATTAATATAACCGAAATAATTGCACTTTCTTAGGCTTAGACTCAAAGTCGATTTTCTTGTAAATTGTATATTAATCACTTGAGCACTGTACCGCATAAGCCGAAAAACATCAATTTTACTGATTTGCGCGAAAGTAAAATTATAATGTTATTGCAGGATTAACAAATTAATATAACCGAAAAAATTGCACTTGCTTAGGTTTAGACTTAAAGCCGATTTTCTTGTAAATTGTATGTCAGAGGCGTGAGCACTGTACCGCATAAGCCGAAAAACATCAATTTTACTGATTTGAGCGAAAGTAAAATTATATTGCTATTGCAGAATTGACAAATTAATATAACCGAAAAAATTGCACTTACTTAGGTTTAGACTTAAAGTCGATTTTCTTGTAAATTGTATGTTAATCACTTGAGCACTGTACCGCATAAGCCGAAAAACATCAATCTGACTGATTTGCGCGAAAGTAAAATTATATTGCTATTGCAGAATTGACAAATTAATATAACCGAAAAAATTGCACTTACTTAGGTTTAGACTTAAAGTCGATTTTCTTGTAAATTGTATGTTAATCACTTGAGCACTGTACCGCATAAGCCGAAAAACATAATTTTACTGATTTGCGCGAAAGTAAAATTATATTGCTATTGCAGAATTGACAAATTAATATAACCGAAAAAATTGCACTTACTTAGGTTTAGACTTAAAGCCGATTTTCTTGTAAATTGTATGTCAGTTGCGTGAGCACTGTACCGCATAAGCCGAAAAACATCAATTTTACAGATTTGCGCGAAAGTAAAATTATATTGCTATTGCAGAATTGAAAAATTAATATAACCGAAATAATTGCACTTTCTTAGGCTTAGACTCAAAGTCGATTTTCTTGTAAATTGTATATTAATCACTTGAGCACTGTACCGCATAAGCCGAAAAACATCAATTTTACTGATTTGCGCGAAAGTAAAATTATAATGTTATTGCAGGATTAACAAATTAATATAACCGAAAAAATTGCACTTACTTAGGTTTAGACTTAAAGCCGATTTTCTTGTAAATTGTATTTCAGTTGCGTGAGCACTGTACCGCTTAAGCCGAAAAACATCAATTTTACTGCTTTGAGCGAAAGTCAAATTATGTTGTTATTGCAGAATTGAAAAATTATTATAACCGAAATAATTGCACTTTCTTAGGCTTAGACTCAAAGTCGATTTTCTTGTAAATTGTATTTCAGTTGCGTGAGCACTGTACCGCATAAGCCGAAAAACATCAATTTTACTGATTTGCGCGAAAGTAAAATTATAATGTTATTGCAGGATTAACAAATTAATATAACCGAAAAAATTGCACTTACTTAGGTTTAGACTTAAAGCCGATTTTCTTGTAAATTGTATGTCAGAGGCGTGAGCACTGTACCGCATAAGCCGAAAAACATAATTTTACTGATTTGCGCGAAAGTAAAATTATAATGTTATTGCAGGATTAACAAATTTATATAACCGAAAAAATTGCACTTACTTAGGTTTAGACTTAAAGTCGATTTTCTTGTAAATTGTATGTTAATCACTTGAGCACTGTACCGCATAAGCCGAAAAACTTAATTTTACTGATTTGCGCGATAGTAAAATTATATTGCTATTGCAGAATTGAAAAATTAATATAACCGAAATAATTGCACTTTCTTAGGCTTAGACTCAAAGTCGATTTTCTTGTAAATTGTATATTAATCACTTGAGCACTGTACCGCATAAGCCGAAAAACATCAATTTTACTGATTTGCGCGAAAGTAAAATTATAATGTTATTGCAGGATTAACAAATTAATATAACCGAAAAAATTGCACTTACTTAGGTTTAGACTTAAAGCCGATTTTCTTGTAAATTGTATGTCAGAGGCGTGAGCACTGTACCGCATAAGCCGAAAAACATCAATTTTACTGATTTGAGCGAAAGTAAAATTATATTGCTATTGCAGAATTGACAAATTAATATAACCGAAAAAATTGCACTTACTTAGGTTTAGACTTAAAGCCGATTTTCTTGTAAATTGTATGTCAGTTGCGTGAGCACTGTACCGCATAAGCCGAAAAACATCAATCTGACTGATTTGCGCGAAAGTAAAATTATATTGCTATTGCAGAATTGACAAATTAATATAACCGAAAAAATTGCACTTACTTAGGTTTAGACTTAAAGTCGATTTTCTTGTAAATTGTATGTTAATCACTTGAGCACTGTACCGCATAAGCCGAAAAACATAATTTTACTGATTTGCGCGAAAGTAAAATTATATTGCTATTGCAGAATTGACAAATTAATATAACCGAAAAAATTGCACTTACTTAGGTTTAGACTTAAAGCCGATTTTCTTGTAAATTGTATGTCAGTTGCGTGAGCACTGTACCGCATAAGCCGAAAAACATCAATTTTACAGATTTGCGCGAAAGTAAAATTATATTGCTATTGCTGAATTGACAAATTAATATAACCGAAAAAATTGCACTTTCTTAGCTTTAGACTTAAAGTCGATTTTCTGGTAAATTGTATGTCAGTTGCGCGAGCACTGTACCGCTTAAGCCGAAAAACATAATTTTACTGATTTGCGCGAAAGTAAAATTATAATGTTATTGCAGGATTAACAAATTAATATTACCGAAAAAATTGCACTTACTTAGGTTTAGACTTAAAGCCGATTTTCTTGTAAATTGTATGTCAGTTGCGCGAGCACTGTACCGCTTAAGCCGAAAAACATCAATTTTACTGATTTGAGCGAAAGTCAAATTATATTGCTATTGCAGAATTGACAAATTAATATAACCGAAAAAATTGCACTTACTTAGGTTTAGACTTAAAGTCGATTTTCTTGTAAATTGTATGTTAATCACTTGAGCACTGTACCGCCTAAGCCGAAAAACATAATTTTACTGATTTGCGCGAAAGTAAAATTATATTGCTATTGCAGAATTGACAAATTAATATAGCCGAAATAATTGCACTTTCTTAGGTTTAGACTTAAAGTCGATTTTCTTGTAAATTGTATGTTAATCACTTGAGCACTGTACGGCATAAGCCGAAAAACATAATTTTACTGATTTGCGCGAAAGTAAAATTATATTGCTATTGCAGAATTGACAAATTAATATAACCGAAATAATTGCACTTTCTTAGGCTTAGACTCAAAGTCGATTTTCTTGTAAATTGTATATTAATCACTTGAGCACTGTACCGCATAAGCCGAAAAACATCAATTTTACTGATTTGCGCGAAAGTAAAATTATAATGTTATTGCAGGATTAACAAATTAATATAACCGAAAAAATTGCACTTACTTAGGTTTAGACTTAAAGCCGATTTTCTTGTAAATTGTATGTTAATCACTTGAGCACTGTACCGCATAAGCCGAAAAACATCAATTTTACTGATTTGAGCGAAAGTAAAATTATATTGCTATTGCAGAATTGACAAATTAATATAACCGAAAAAATTGCACTTACTTAGGTTTAGACTTAAAGCCGATTTTCTTGTAAATTGTATGTCAGTTGCGTGAGCACTGTACCGCATAAGCCGAAAAACATCAATCTTACTGATTTGTGCGAAAGTAAAATTATATTGCTATTGCAGAATTGACAAATTAATATAACCGAAAAAATTGCACTTACTTAGGTTTAGACTTAAAGTCGATTTTCTTGTAAATTGTATGTTAATCACTTGAGCACTGTACCGCATAAGCCGAAAAACATAATTTTACTGATTTGCGCGAAAGTAAAATTATATTGCTATTGCAGAATTGACAAATTAATATAACCGAAATAATTGCACTTTCTTAGGCTTAGACTCAAAGTCGATTTTCTTGTAAATTGTATATTAATCACTTGAGCACTGTACCGCATAAGCCGAAAAACATCAATTTTACTGATTTGCGCGAAAGTAAAATTATAATGTTATTGCAGGATTAACAAAATAATATAACCGAAAAAATTGCACTTACTTAGGTTTAGACTTAAAGCCGATTTTCTTGTAAATTGTATGTCAGTTGCGTGAGCACTGTACCGCATAAGCCGAAAAACATCAATTTTACAGATTTGCGCGAAAGTAAAATTATATTGCTATTGCTGAATTGACAAATTAATATAACCGAAAAAATTGCACTTTCTTAGCTTTAGACTTAAAGTCGATTTTCTGGTAAATTGTATTTCAGTTGCGCGAGCACTGTACCGCTTAAGCCGAAAAACATCAATTATACTGATTTGAGCGAAAGTCAAATTATAATGTTATTGCAGGATTAACAAATTAATATAACCGAAAAAATTGCACTTACTTAGGTTTAGACTTAAAGCCGATTTTCTTGTAAATTGTATTTCAGTTGCGCGAGCACTGTACCGCTTAAGCCGAAAAACATCAATTTTACTGATTTGAGCGAAAGTCAAATTATGTTGTTATTGCAGAATTGAAAAATTATTATAACCGAAATAATTGCACTTTCTTAGGCTTAGACTCAAAGTCGATTTTCTTGTAAATTGTATTTCAGTTGCGTGAGCACTGTACCGCATAAGCCGAAAAACATCAATTTTACTGATTTGCGCGAAAGTAAAATTATAATGTTATTGCAGGATTAACAAATTAATATAACCGAAAAAATTGCACTTACTTAGGCTTAGACTCAAAGTCGATTTTCTTGTAAATTGTATATTAATCACTTGAGCACTGTACCGCATAAGCCGAAAAACATAATTTTACTGATTTGCGCGAAAGTAAAATTATATTGCTATTGCAGAATTGACAAATTAATATAACCGAAATAATTGCACTTTCTTAGGCTTAGACTCAAAGTCGATTTTCTTGTAAATTGTATTTCAGTTGCGTGAGCACTGTACCGCATAAGCCGAAAAACATCAATTTTACTGATTTGCGCGAAAGTAAAATTATAATGTTATTGCAGGATTAACAAATTAATATAACCGAAATAATTGCACTTTCTTAGGCTTAGACTCAAAGTCGATTTTCTTGTAAATTGTATATTAATCACTTGAGCAGTGTACCGCATAAGCCGAAAAACATCAATTTTACTGATTTGCGCGAAAGTAAAATTATAATGTTATTGCAGGATTAACAAATTAATATAACCGAAAAAATTGCACTTACTTAGGTTTAGACTTAAAGCCGATTTTCTTGTAAATTGTATGTCAGAGGCGTAAACACTGTACCGCATAAGCCGAAAAACATCAATTTTACTGATTTGAGCGAAAGTAAAATTATATTGCTATTGCAGAATTGACAAATTAATATAACCGAAAAAATTGCACTTACTTAGGTTTAGACTTAAAGCCGATTTTCTTGTAAATTGTATGTCAGTTGCGCGAGCACTGTACCGCTTAAGCCGAAAAACATAATTTTACTGATTTGCGCGAAAGTAAAATTATAATGTTATTGCAGGATTAACAAATTAATATTACCGAAAAAATTGCACTTACTTAGGTTTAGACTTAAAGCCGATTTTCTTGTAAATTGTATGTCAGTTGCGCGAGCACTGTACCGCTTAAGCCGAAAAACATCAATTTTACTGATTTGAGCGAAAGTCAAATTATATTGCTATTGCAGAATTGACAAATTAATATAACCGAAAAAATTGCACTTACTTAGGTTTAGACTTAAAGTCGATTTTCTTGTAAATTGTATGTTAATCACTTGAGCACTGTACCGCCTAAGCCGAAAAACATAATTTTACTGATTTGCGCGAAAGTAAAATTATATTGCTATTGCAGAATTGACAAATTAATATAGCCGAAATAATTGCACTTTCTTAGGTTTAGACTTAAAGTCGATTTTCTTGTAAATTGTATGTTAATCACTTGAGCACTGTACGGCATAAGCCGAAAAACATAATTTTACTGATTTGCGCGAAAGTAAAATTATATTGCTATTGCAGAATTGACAAATTAATATAACCGAAATAATTGCACTTTCTTAGGCTTAGACTCAAAGTCGATTTTCTTGTAAATTGTATATTAATCACTTGAGCACTGTACCGCATAAGCCGAAAAACATCAATTTTACTGATTTGCGCGAAAGTAAAATTATAATGTTATTGCAGGATTAACAAATTAATATAACCGAAAAAATTGCACTTACTTAGGTTTAGACTTAAAGCCGATTTTCTTGTAAATTGTATGTTAATCACTTGAGCACTGTACCGCATAAGCCGAAAAACATCAATTTTACTGATTTGAGCGAAAGTAAAATTATATTGCTATTGCAGAATTGACAAATTAATATAACCGAAAAAATTGCACTTACTTAGGTTTAGACTTAAAGCCGATTTTCTTGTAAATTGTATGTCAGTTGCGTGAGCACTGTACCGCATAAGCCGAAAAACATCAATCTTACTGATTTGTGCGAAAGTAAAATTATATTGCTATTGCAGAATTGACAAATTAATATAACCGAAAAAATTGCACTTACTTAGGTTTAGACTTAAAGTCGATTTTCTTGTAAATTGTATGTTAATCACTTGAGCACTGTACCGCATAAGCCGAAAAACATAATTTTACTGATTTGCGCGAAAGTAAAATTATATTGCTATTGCAGAATTGACAAATTAATATAACCGAAATAATTGCACTTTCTTAGGCTTAGACTCAAAGTCGATTTTCTTGTAAATTGTATATTAATCACTTGAGCACTGTACCGCATAAGCCGAAAAACATCAATTTTACTGATTTGCGCGAAAGTAAAATTATAATGTTATTGCAGGATTAACAAAATAATATAACCGAAAAAATTGCACTTACTTAGGTTTAGACTTAAAGCCGATTTTCTTGTAAATTGTATGTCAGTTGCGTGAGCACTGTACCGCATAAGCCGAAAAACATCAATTTTACAGATTTGCGCGAAAGTAAAATTATATTGCTATTGCTGAATTGACAAATTAATATAACCGAAAAAATTGCACTTTCTTAGCTTTAGACTTAAAGTCGATTTTCTGGTAAATTGTATTTCAGTTGCGCGAGCACTGTACCGCTTAAGCCGAAAAACATCAATTATACTGATTTGAGCGAAAGTCAAATTATAATGTTATTGCAGGATTAACAAATTAATATAACCGAAAAAATTGCACTTACTTAGGTTTAGACTTAAAGCCGATTTTCTTGTAAATTGTATTTCAGTTGCGCGAGCACTGTACCGCTTAAGCCGAAAAACATCAATTTTACTGATTTGAGCGAAAGTCAAATTATGTTGTTATTGCAGAATTGAAAAATTATTATAACCGAAATAATTGCACTTTCTTAGGCTTAGACTCAAAGTCGATTTTCTTGTAAATTGTATTTCAGTTGCGTGAGCACTGTACCGCATAAGCCGAAAAACATCAATTTTACTGATTTGCGCGAAAGTAAAATTATAATGTTATTGCAGGATTAACAAATTAATATAACCGAAAAAATTGCACTTACTTAGGCTTAGACTCAAAGTCGATTTTCTTGTAAATTGTATATTAATCACTTGAGCACTGTACCGCATAAGCCGAAAAACATAATTTTACTGATTTGCGCGAAAGTAAAATTATATTGCTATTGCAGAATTGACAAATTAATATAACCGAATTAATTGCACTTTCTTAGGCTTAGACTCAAAGTCGATTTTCTTGTAAATTGTATTTCAGTTGCGTGAGCACTGTACCGCATAAGCCGAAAAACATCAATTTTACTGATTTGCGCGAAAGTAAAATTATAATGTTATTGCAGGATTAACAAATTAATATAACCGAAATAATTGCACTTTCTTAGGCTTAGACTCAAAGTCGATTTTCTTGTAAATTGTATATTAATCACTTGAGCAGTGTACCGCATAAGCCGAAAAACATCAATTTTACTGATTTGCGCGAAAGTAAAATTATAATGTTATTGCAGGATTAACAAATTAATATAACCGAAAAAATTGCACTTACTTAGGTTTAGACTTAAAGCCGATTTTCTTGTAAATTGTATGTCAGAGGCGTAAACACTGTACCGCATAAGCCGAAAAACATCAATTTTACTGATTTGAGCGAAAGTAAAATTATATTGCTATTGCAGAATTGACAAATTAATATAACCGAAAAAATTGCACTTACTTAGGTTTAGACTTAAAGCCGATTTTCTTGTAAATTGTATGTCAGTTGCGTGAGCACTGTACCGCATAAGCCGAAAAACATCAATTTTACAGATTTGCGCGAAAGTAAAATTATATTGCTATTGCTGAATTGACAAATTAATATAACCGAAAAAATTGCACTTTCTTAGCTTTAGACTTAAAGTCGATTTTCTGGTAAATTGTATATTAATCACTTGAGCACTGTACCGCATAAGCCGAAAAACATCAATTTTACTGATTTGCGCGAAAGTAAAATTATAATGTTATTGCAGGATTAACAAATTAATATAACCGAAAAAATTGCACTTTCTTAGGCTTAGACTCAAAGCCGATTTTCTTGTAAATTGTATGTCAGTTGCGTGAGCACTGTACCGCATAAGCCGAAAAACATCAATTTTACAGATTTGCGCGAAAGTAAAATTATATTGCTATTGCTGAATTGACAAATTAATATAACCGAAAAAATTGCACTTTCTTAGCTTTAGACTTAAAGTCGATTTTCTGGTAAATTGTATATTAATCACTTGAGCACTGTACCGCATAAGCCGAAAAACATCAATTTTACTGATTTGCGCGAAAGTAAAATTATAATGTTATTGCAGGATTAACAAATTAATATAACCGAAAAAATTGCACTTACTTAGGTTTAGACTTAAAGCCGATTTTCTTGTAAATTATATGTCAGTTGCGTGAGCACTGTACCGCATAAGCCGAAAAACATCAATTTTACAGATTTGCGCGAAAGTAAAATTATATTGCTATTGCTGAATTGACAAATTAATATAACCGAAAAAATTGCACTTTCTTAGCTTTAGACTTAAAGTCGATTTTCTGGTAAATTGTATTTCAGTTGCGCGAGCACTGTACCGCTTAAGCCGAAAAACATCAATTATACTAATTTGAGCGAAAGTCAAATTATAATGTTATTGCAGGATTAACAAATTAATATAACCGAAAAAATTGCACTTACTTAGGTTTAGACTTAAAGCCGATTTTCTTGTAAATTGTATTTCAGTTGCGCGAGCACTGTACCGCTTAAGCCGAAAAACATCAATTTTACTGATTTGAGCGAAAGTCAAATTATGTTGTTATTGCAGAATTGACAAATTATTATAACCGAAATAATTGCACTTTCTTAGGCTTAGACTCAAAGTCGATTTTCTTGTAAATTGTATTTCAGTTGCGTGAGCACTGTACCGCATAAGCCGAAAAACATCAATTTTACTGATTTGCGCGAAAGTAAAATTATAATGTTATTGCAGGATTAACAAATTAATATAACCGAAAAAATTGCACTTACTTAGGCTTAGACTCAAAGTCGATTTTCTTGTAAATTGTATATTAATCACTTGAGCACTGTACCGCATAAGCCGAAAAACATAATTTTACTGATTTGCGCGAAAGTAAAATTATATTGCTATTGCAGAATTGACAAATTAATATAACCGAAATAATTGCACTTTCTTAGGCTTAGACTCAAAGTCGATTTTCTTGTAAATTGTATATTAATCACTTGAGCACTGTACCGCATAAGCCGACAAACATCAATTTTACTGATTTGCGCGAAAGTAAAATTATAATGTTATTGCAGGATTAACAAATTAATATAACCGAAAAAATTGCACTTACTTAGGTTTAGACTTAAAGCCGATTTTCTTGTAAATTGTATGTCAGTTGCGTGAGCACTGTACCGCATAAGCCGAAAAACATCAATTTTACTGATTTGCGCGAAAGTAAAATTATAATGTTATTGCAGGATTAACAAATTAATATAACCGAAAAAATTGCACTTACTTAGGTTTAGACTTAAAGTCGATTTTCTTGTAAATTGTATTTCAGTTGCGCGAGCACTGTACCGCTTAAGCCGAAAAACATAATTTTACTGATTTGCGCGAAAGTAAAATTATATTGCTATTGCAGAATTGACAAATTAATATAACCGAAATAATTGCACTTTCTTAGGCTTAGACTCAAAGTCGATTTTCTTGTAAATTGTATATTAATCACTTGAGCACTGTACCGCATAAGCCGAAAAACATAATTTTACTGATTTGCGCGAAAGTAAAATTATATTGCTATTGCAGAATTGACAAATTAATATAACCGAAATAATTGCACTTTCTTAGGCTTAGACTCAAAGTCGATTTTCTTGTAAATTGTATATTAATCACTTGAGCACTGTACCGCATAAGCCGAAAAACATCAATTTTACTGATTTGCGCGAAAGTAAAATTATAATGTTATTGCAGGATTAACAAATTAATATAACCGAAAAAATTGCACTTACTTAGGTTTAGACTTAAAGCCGATTTTCTTGTAAATTGTATGTCAGTTGCGTGAGCACTGTACCGCATAAGCCGAAAAACATCAATTTTACTGATTTGCGCGAAAGTAAAATTATAATGTTATTGCAGGATTAACAAATTAATATAACCGAAAAAATTGCACTTACTTAGGTTTAGACTTAAAGTCGATTTTCTTGTAAATTGTATTTCAGTTGCGCGAGCACTGTACCGCTTAAGCCGAAAAACATAATTTTACTGATTTGCGCGAAAGTAAAATTATAATGTTATTGCAGGATTAACAAATTAATATAACCGAAAAAATTGCACTTACTTAGGTTTAGACTTAAAGCCGATTTTCTTGTAAATTGTATGTCAGTTGCGCGAGCACTGTACCGCTTAAGCCGAAAAACATCAATTATACTGATTTGAGCGAAAGTCAAATTATAATGTTATTGCAGGATTAACAAATTAATATAACCGAAAAAATTGCACTTACTTAGGTTTAGACTTAAAGCCGATTTTCTTGTAAATTGTATGTCAGTTGCGTGAGCACTGTACCGCCTAAGCCGAAAAACATAATTTTACTGATTTGCGCGAAAGTAAAATTATATTGCTATTGCAGAATTGACAAATTAATATAACCGAAATAATTGCACTTTCTTAGGCTTAGACTCAAAGTCGATTTTCTTGTAAATTGTATATTAATCACTTGAGCACTGTACGGCATAAGCCGAAAAACATCAATTTTACTGATTTGCGCGAAAGTAAAATTATAATGTTATTGCAGGATTAACAAATTAATATAACCGAAAAAATTGCACTTACTTAGGTTTAGACTTAAAGCCGATTTTCTTGTAAATTGTATGTCAGAGGCGTGAGCACTGTACCGCATAAGCCGAAAAACATCAATTTTACTGATTTGAGCGAAAGTAAAATTATATTGCTATTGCAGAATTGACAAATTAATATAACCGAAAAAATTGCACTTACTTAGGTTTAGACTTAAAGCCGATTTTCTTGTAAATTGTATGTCAGTTGCGTGAGCACTGTACCGCTTAAGCCGAAAAACATCAATTTTACTGATTTGAGCGAAAGTCAAATTATATTGCTATTGCAGAATTGACAAATTAATATAACCTAAAAAATTGCACTTACTTAGGTTTAGACTTAAAGCCGATTTTCTTGTAAATTGTATTTCAGTTGCGCGAGCACTGTACCGCTTAAGCCGAAAAACATCAATTTTACTGATTTGAGCGAAAGTCAAATTATGTTGTTATTGCAGAATTGAAAAATTATTATAACCGAAATAATTGCACTTTCTTAGGCTTAGACTCAAAGTCGATTTTCTTGTAAATTGCATGTCAGTTGCGTGAGCACTGTACCGCATAAGCCGAAAAACATCAATTTTACTGATTTGCGCGAAAGTAAAATTATAATGTTATTGCAGGATTAACAAATTAATATAACCGAAAAAATTGCACTTACTTAGGTTTAGACTTAAAGCCGATTTTCTTGTAAATTGTATGTCAGAGGCGTGAGCACTGTACCGCATAAGCCGAAAAACATAATTTTACTGATTTGCGCGAAAGTAAAATTATAATGTTATTGCAGGATTAACAAATTAATATAACCGAAAAAATTGCACTTTCTTAGCTTTAGACTTAAAGTCGATTTTCTGGTAAATTGTATTTCAGTTGCGCGAGCACTGTACCGCATAAGCCGAAAAACATCAATTTTACAGATTTGCGCGAAAGTAAAATTATATTGCTATTGCTGAATTGACAAATTAATATAACCGAAAAAATTGCACTTACTTAGGTTTAGACTTAAAGCCGATTTTCTTGTAAATTGTATGTCAGTTGCGCGAGCACTGTACCGCTTAAGCCGAAAAACATCAATTTTACTGATTTGAGCGAAAGTCAAATTATATTGCTATTGCAGAATTGACAAATTAATATAACCGAAAAAATTGCACTTACTTAGGTTTAGACTTAAAGTCGATTTTCTTGTAAATTGTATGTTAATCACTTGAGCACTGTACCGCCTAAGCCGAAAAACATAATTTTACTGATTTGCGCGAAAGTAAAATTATATTGCTATTGCAGAATTGACAAATTAATATAACCGAAATAATTGCACTTTCTTAGGTTTAGACTTAAAGTCGATTTTCTTGTAAATTGTATGTTAATCACTTGAGCACTGTACCGCATAAGCCGAAAAACATAATTTTACTGATTTGCGCGAAAGTAAAATTATATTGCTATTGCAGAATTGACAAATTAATATAACCGAAATAATTGCACTTTCTTAGGCTTAGACTCAAAGTCGATTTTCTTGTAAATTGTATATTAATCACTTGAGCACTGTACCGCATAAGCCGAAAAACATCAATTTTACTGATTTGCGCGAAAGTAAAATTATAATGTTATTGCAGGATTAACAAATTAATATAACCGAAAAAATTGCACTTACTTAGGTTTAGACTTAAAGCCGATTTTCTTGTAAATTGTATGTCAGAGGCGTAAACACTGTACCGCATAAGCCGAAAAACATCAATTTTACTGATTTGAGCGAAAGTAAAATTATATTGCTATTGCAGAATTGACAAATTAATATAACCGAAAAAATTGCACTTACTTAGGTTTAGACTTAAAGCCGATTTTCTTGTAAATTGTATGTCAGTTGCGTGAGCACTGTACCGCATAAGCCGAAAAACATCAATCTTACTGATTTGTGCGAAAGTAAAATTATATTGCTATTGCAGAATTGACAAATTAATATAACCGAAAAAATTGCACTTACTTAGGTTTAGACTTAAAGTCGATTTTCTTGTAAATTGTATGTTAATCACTTGAGCACTGTACCGCATAAGCCGAAAAACATAATTTTACTGATTTGCGCGAAAGTAAAATTATATTGCTATTGCAGAATTGACAAATTAATATAACCGAAATAATTGCACTTTCTTAGGCTTAGACTCAAAGTCGATTTTCTTGTAAATTGTATATTAATCACTTGAGCACTGTACCGCATAAGCCGAAAAACATCAATTTTACTGATTTGCGCGAAAGTAAAATTATAATGTTATTGCAGGATTAACAAATTAATATAACCGAAAAAATTGCACTTACTTAGGTTTAGACTTAAAGCCGATTTTCTTGTAAATTGTATGTCAGAGGCGTGAGCACTGTACCGCATAAGCCGAAAAACATCAATTTTACTGATTTGAGCGAAAGTAAAATTATATTGCTATTGCAGAATTGACAAATTAATATAACCGAAAAAAATGCACTTACTTAGGTTTAGACTTAAAGCCGATTTTCTTGTAAATTGTATGTCAGTTGCGTGAGCACTGTACCGCATAAGCCGAAAAACATCAATCTTACTGATTTGCGCGAAAGTAAAATTATATTGCTATTGCAGAATTGACAAATTAATATAACCGAAAAAATTGCACTTACTTAGGTTTAGACTTAAAGTCGATTTTCTTGTAAATTGTATGTTAATCACTTGAGCACTGTACCGCATAAGCCGAAAAACATCAATTTTACTGATTTGCGCGAAAGTAAAATTATAATGTTATTGCAGGATTAACAAATTAATATAACCGAAAAAATTGCACTTACTTAGGCTTAGACTCAAAGTCGATTTTCTTGTAAATTGTATATTAATCACTTGAGCACTGTACCGCATAAGCCGAAAAACATAATTTTACTGATTTGCGCGAAAGTAAAATTATATTGCTATTGCAGAATTGACAAATTAATATAACCGAAATAATTGCACTTTCTTAGGCTTAGACTCAAAGTCGATTTTCTTGTAAATTGTATATTAATCACTTGAGCACTGTACCGCATAAGCCGACAAACATCAATTTTACTGATTTGCGCGAAAGTAAAATTATAATGTTATTGCAGGATTAACAAATTAATATAACCGAAAAAATTGCACTTACTTAGGTTTAGACTTAAAGCCGATTTTCTTGTAAATTGTATGTCAGTTGCGTGAGCACTGTACCGCTTAAGCCGAAAAACATCAATTTTACTGATTTGAGCGAAAGTCAAATTATGTTGTTATTGCAGAATTGACAAATTATTATAACCGAAATAATTGCACTTTCTTAGGCTTAGACTCAAAGTCGATTTTCTTGTAAATTGTATTTCAGTTGCGTGAGCACTGTACCGCATAAGCCGAAAAACATCAATTTTACTGATTTGAGCGAAAGTCAAATTATGTTGTTATTGCAGAATTGACAAATTATTATAACCGAAATAATTGCACTTTCTTAGGCTTAGACTCAAAGTCGATTTTCTTGTAAATTGTATTTCAGTTGCGTGAGCACTGTACCGCATAAGCCGAAAAACATCAATTTTACTGATTTGCGCGAAAGTAAAATTATAATGTTATTGCAGGATTAACAAATTAATATAACCGAAAAAATTGCACTTACTTAGGCTTAGACTCAAAGTCGATTTTCTTGTAAATTGTATATTAATCACTTGAGCACTGTACCGCATAAGCCGAAAAACATAATTTTACTGATTTGCGCGAAAGTAAAATTATATTGCTATTGCAGAATTGACAAATTAATATAACCGAATTAATTGCACTTTCTTAGGCTTAGACTCAAAGTCGATTTTCTTGTAAATTGTATTTCAGTTGCGTGAGCACTGTACCGCATAAGCCGAAAAACATCAATTTTACTGATTTGCGCGAAAGTAAAATTATAATGTTATTGCAGGATTAACAAATTAATATAACCGAAATAATTGCACTTTCTTAGGCTTAGACTCAAAGTCGATTTTCTTGTAAATTGTATATTAATCACTTGAGCAGTGTACCGCATAAGCCGAAAAACATCAATTTTACTGATTTGCGCGAAAGTAAAATTATAATGTTATTGCAGGATTAACAAATTAATATAACCGAAAAAATTGCACTTACTTAGGTTTAGACTTAAAGCCGATTTTCTTGTAAATTGTATGTCAGAGGCGTAAACACTGTACCGCATAAGCCGAAAAACATCAATTTTACTGATTTGAGCGAAAGTAAAATTATATTGCTATTGCAGAATTGACAAATTAATATAACCGAAAAAATTGCACTTACTTAGGTTTAGACTTAAAGCCGATTTTCTTGTAAATTGTATGTCAGTTGCGTGAGCACTGTACCGCATAAGCCGAAAAACATCAATCTTACTGATTTGTGCGAAAGTAAAATTATATTGCTATTGCAGAATTGACAAATTAATATAACCGAAAAAATTGCACTTACTTAGGTTTAGACTTAAAGTCGATTTTCTTGTAAATTGTATGTTAATCACTTGAGCACTGTACCGCATAAGCCGAAAAACATAATTTTACTGATTTGCGCGAAAGTAAAATTATATTGCTATTGCAGAATTGACAAATTAATATAACCGAAATAATTGCACTTTCTTAGGCTTAGACTCAAAGCCGATTTTCTTGTAAATTGTATGTCAGTTGCGTGAGCACTGTACCGCATAAGCCGAAAAACATCAATTTTACAGATTTGCGCGAAAGTAAAATTATATTGCTATTGCTGAATTGACAAATTAATATAACCGAAAAAATTGCACTTTCTTAGCTTTAGACTTAAAGTCGATTTTCTGGTAAATTGTATATTAATCACTTGAGCACTGTACCGCATAAGCCGAAAAACATCAATTTTACTGATTTGCGCGAAAGTAAAATTATAATGTTATTGCAGGATTAACAAATTAATATAACCGAAAAAATTGCACTTACTTAGGTTTAGACTTAAAGCCGATTTTCTTGTAAATTATATGTCAGTTGCGTGAGCACTGTACCGCATAAGCCGAAAAACATCAATTTTACAGATTTGCGCGAAAGTAAAATTATATTGCTATTGCTGAATTGACAAATTAATATAACCGAAAAAATTGCACTTTCTTAGCTTTAGACTTAAAGTCGATTTTCTGGTAAATTGTATTTCAGTTGCGCGAGCACTGTACCGCTTAAGCCGAAAAACATCAATTATACTAATTTGAGCGAAAGTCAAATTATAATGTTATTGCAGGATTAACAAATTAATATAACCGAAAAAATTGCACTTACTTAGGTTTAGACTTAAAGCCGATTTTCTTGTAAATTGTATTTCAGTTGCGCGAGCACTGTACCGCTTAAGCCGAAAAACATCAATTTTACTGATTTGAGCGAAAGTCAAATTATGTTGTTATTGCAGAATTGACAAATTATTATAACCGAAATAATTGCACTTTCTTAGGCTTAGACTCAAAGTCGATTTTCTTGTAAATTGTATTTCAGTTGCGTGAGCACTGTACCGCATAAGCCGAAAAACATCAATTTTACTGATTTGCGCGAAAGTAAAATTATAATGTTATTGCAGGATTAACAAATTAATATAACCGAAAAAATTGCACTTACTTAGGCTTAGACTCAAAGTCGATTTTCTTGTAAATTGTATATTAATCACTTGAGCACTGTACCGCATAAGCCGAAAAACATAATTTTACTGATTTGCGCGAAAGTAAAATTATATTGCTATTGCAGAATTGACAAATTAATATAACCGAAATAATTGCACTTTCTTAGGCTTAGACTCAAAGTCGATTTTCTTGTAAATTGTATATTAATCACTTGAGCACTGTACCGCATAAGCCGACAAACATCAATTTTACTGATTTGCGCGAAAGTAAAATTATAATGTTATTGCAGGATTAACAAATTAATATAACCGAAAAAATTGCACTTACTTAGGTTTAGACTTAAAGCCGATTTTCTTGTAAATTGTATGTCAGTTGCGTGAGCACTGTACCGCATAAGCCGAAAAACATCAATTTTACTGATTTGCGCGAAAGTAAAATTATAATGTTATTGCAGGATTAACAAATTAATATAACCGAAAAAATTGCACTTACTTAGGTTTAGACTTAAAGTCGATTTTCTTGTAAATTGTATTTCAGTTGCGCGAGCACTGTACCGCTTAAGCCGAAAAACATAATTTTACTGATTTGCGCGAAAGTAAAATTATATTGCTATTGCAGAATTGACAAATTAATATAACCGAAATAATTGCACTTTCTTAGGCTTAGACTCAAAGTCGATTTTCTTGTAAATTGTATATTAATCACTTGAGCACTGTACCGCATAAGCCGAAAAACATAATTTTACTGATTTGCGCGAAAGTAAAATTATATTGCTATTGCAGAATTGACAAATTAATATAACCGAAATAATTGCACTTTCTTAGGCTTAGACTCAAAGTCGATTTTCTTGTAAATTGTATATTAATCACTTGAGCACTGTACCGCATAAGCCGAAAAACATCAATTTTACTGATTTGCGCGAAAGTAAAATTATAATGTTATTGCAGGATTAACAAATTAATATAACCGAAAAAATTGCACTTACTTAGGTTTAGACTTAAAGCCGATTTTCTTGTAAATTGTATGTCAGTTGCGTGAGCACTGTACCGCATAAGCCGAAAAACATCAATTTTACTGATTTGCGCGAAAGTAAAATTATAATGTTATTGCAGGATTAACAAATTAATATAACCGAAAAAATTGCACTTACTTAGGTTTAGACTTAAAGTCGATTTTCTTGTAAATTGTATTTCAGTTGCGCGAGCACTGTACCGCTTAAGCCGAAAAACATAATTTTACTGATTTGCGCGAAAGTAAAATTATAATGTTATTGCAGGATTAACAAATTAATATAACCGAAAAAATTGCACTTACTTAGGTTTAGACTTAAAGCCGATTTTCTTGTAAATTGTATGTCAGTTGCGCGAGCACTGTACCGCTTAAGCCGAAAAACATCAATTATACTGATTTGAGCGAAAGTCAAATTATAATGTTATTGCAGGATTAACAAATTAATATAACCGAAAAAATTGCACTTACTTAGGTTTAGACTTAAAGCCGATTTTCTTGTAAATTGTATGTCAGTTGCGTGAGCACTGTACCGCCTAAGCCGAAAAACATAATTTTACTGATTTGCGCGAAAGTAAAATTATATTGCTATTGCAGAATTGACAAATTAATATAACCGAAATAATTGCACTTTCTTAGGCTTAGACTCAAAGTCGATTTTCTTGTAAATTGTATATTAATCACTTGAGCACTGTACGGCATAAGCCGAAAAACATCAATTTTACTGATTTGCGCGAAAGTAAAATTATAATGTTATTGCAGGATTAACAAATTAATATAACCGAAAAAATTGCACTTACTTAGGTTTAGACTTAAAGCCGATTTTCTTGTAAATTGTATGTCAGAGGCGTGAGCACTGTACCGCATAAGCCGAAAAACATCAATTTTACTGATTTGAGCGAAAGTAAAATTATATTGCTATTGCAGAATTGACAAATTAATATAACCGAAAAAATTGCACTTACTTAGGTTTAGACTTAAAGCCGATTTTCTTGTAAATTGTATGTCAGTTGCGTGAGCACTGTACCGCTTAAGCCGAAAAACATCAATTTTACTGATTTGAGCGAAAGTCAAATTATATTGCTATTGCAGAATTGACAAATTAATATAACCTAAAAAATTGCACTTACTTAGGTTTAGACTTAAAGCCGATTTTCTTGTAAATTGTATTTCAGTTGCGCGAGCACTGTACCGCTTAAGCCGAAAAACATCAATTTTACTGATTTGAGCGAAAGTCAAATTATGTTGTTATTGCAGAATTGAAAAATTATTATAACCGAAATAATTGCACTTTCTTAGGCTTAGACTCAAAGTCGATTTTCTTGTAAATTGCATGTCAGTTGCGTGAGCACTGTACCGCATAAGCCGAAAAACATCAATTTTACTGATTTGCGCGAAAGTAAAATTATATAGCTATTGCAGGATTAACAAATTAATATAACCGAAAAAATTGCACTTACTTAGGTTTAGACTTAAAGCCGATTTTCTTGTAAATTGTATGTCAGAGGCGTGAGCACTGTACCGCATAAGCCGAAAAACATAATTTTACTGATTTGCGCGAAAGTAAAATTATAATGTTATTGCAGGATTAACAAATTAATATAACCGAAAAAATTGCACTTTCTTAGCTTTAGACTTAAAGTCGATTTTCTGGTAAATTGTATTTCAGTTGCGCGAGCACTGTACCGCATAAGCCGAAAAACATCAATTTTACAGATTTGCGCGAAAGTAAAATTATATTGCTATTGCTGAATTGACAAATTAATATAACCGAAAAAATTGCACTTACTTAGGTTTAGACTTAAAGCCGATTTTCTTGTAAATTGTATGTCAGTTGCGCGAGCACTGTACCGCTTAAGCCGAAAAACATCAATTTTACTGATTTGAGCGAAAGTCAAATTATATTGCTATTGCAGAATTGACAAATTAATATAACCGAAAAAATTGCACTTACTTAGGTTTAGACTTAAAGTCGATTTTCTTGTAAATTGTATGTTAATCACTTGAGCACTGTACCGCCTAAGCCGAAAAACATAATTTTACTGATTTGCGCGAAAGTAAAATTATATTGCTATTGCAGAATTGACAAATTAATATAACCGAAATAATTGCACTTTCTTAGGTTTAGACTTAAAGTCGATTTTCTTGTAAATTGTATGTTAATCACTTGAGCACTGTACCGCATAAGCCGAAAAACATAATTTTACTGATTTGCGCGAAAGTAAAATTATATTGCTATTGCAGAATTGACAAATTAATATAACCGAAATAATTGCACTTTCTTAGGCTTAGACTCAAAGTCGATTTTCTTGTAAATTGTATATTAATCACTTGAGCACTGTACCGCATAAGCCGAAAAACATCAATTTTACTGATTTGCGCGAAAGTAAAATTATAATGTTATTGCAGGATTAACAAATTAATATAACCGAAAAAATTGCACTTACTTAGGTTTAGACTTAAAGCCGATTTTCTTGTAAATTGTATGTCAGAGGCGTAAACACTGTACCGCATAAGCCGAAAAACATCAATTTTACTGATTTGAGCGAAAGTAAAATTATATTGCTATTGCAGAATTGACAAATTAATATAACCGAAAAAATTGCACTTACTTAGGTTTAGACTTAAAGCCGATTTTCTTGTAAATTGTATGTCAGTTGCGTGAGCACTGTACCGCATAAGCCGAAAAACATCAATCTTACTGATTTGTGCGAAAGTAAAATTATATTGCTATTGCAGAATTGACAAATTAATATAACCGAAAAAATTGCACTTACTTAGGTTTAGACTTAAAGTCGATTTTCTTGTAAATTGTATGTTAATCACTTGAGCACTGTACCGCATAAGCCGAAAAACATAATTTTACTGATTTGCGCGAAAGTAAAATTATATTGCTATTGCAGAATTGACAAATTAATATAACCGAAATAATTGCACTTTCTTAGGCTTAGACTCAAAGTCGATTTTCTTGTAAATTGTATATTAATCACTTGAGCACTGTACCGCATAAGCCGAAAAACATCAATTTTACTGATTTGCGCGAAAGTAAAATTATAATGTTATTGCAGGATTAACAAATTAATATAACCGAAAAAATTGCACTTACTTAGGTTTAGACTTAAAGCCGATTTTCTTGTAAATTGTATGTCAGAGGCGTGAGCACTGTACCGCATAAGCCGAAAAACATCAATTTTACTGATTTGAGCGAAAGTAAAATTATATTGCTATTGCAGAATTGACAAATTAATATAACCGAAAAAAATGCACTTACTTAGGTTTAGACTTAAAGCCGATTTTCTTGTAAATTGTATGTCAGTTGCGTGAGCACTGTACCGCATAAGCCGAAAAACATCAATCTTACTGATTTGCGCGAAAGTAAAATTATATTGCTATTGCAGAATTGACAAATTAATATAACCGAAAAAATTGCACTTACTTAGGTTTAGACTTAAAGTCGATTTTCTTGTAAATTGTATGTTAATCACTTGAGCACTGTACCGCATAAGCCGAAAAACATAATTTTACTGATTTGCGCGAAAGTAAAATTATATTGCTATTGCAGAATTGACAAATTAATATAACCGAAAAAATTGCACTTACTTAGGTTTAGACTTAAAGCCGATTTTCTTGTAAATTGTTTGTCAGTTGCGTGAGCACTGTACCGCATAAGCCGAAAAACATCAATTTTACAGATTTGCGCGAAAGTAAAATTATATTGCTATTGCTGAATTGACAAATTAATATAACCGAAAAAATTGCACTTTCTTAGCTTTAGACTTAAAGTCGATTTTCTTGTAAATTGTATTTCAGTTGCGCGAGCACTGTACCGCTTAAGCCGAAAAACATAATTTTACTGATTTGCGCGAAAGTAAAATTATAATGTTATTGCAGGATTAACAAATTAATATAACCGAAAAAATTGCACTTACTTAGGTTTAGACTTAAAGCCGATTTTCTTGTAAATTGTATGTCAGTTGCGCGAGCACTGTACCGCTTAAGCCGAAAAACATCAATTATACTGATTTGAGCGAAAGTCAAATTATAATGTTATTGCAGGATTAACAAATTAATATAACCGAAAAAATTGCACTTACTTAGGTTTAGACTTAAAGCCGATTTTCTTGTAAATTGTATGTCAGAGGCGTGAGCACTGTACCGCATAAGCCGAAAAACATAATTTTACTGATTTGCGCGAAAGTAAAATTATAATGTTATTGCAGGATTAACAAATTTATATAACCGAAAAAATTGCACTTACTTAGCTTTAGACTTAAAGACGATTTTCTGGTAAATTGTATTTCAGTTGCGCGAGCACTGTACCGCATAAGCCGAAAAACATCAATTTTACTGATTTGAGCGAAAGTAAAATTATATTGCTATTGCAGAATTGACAAATTAATATAACCGAAAAAATTGCACTTACTTAGGTTTAGACTTAAAGCCGATTTTCTTGTAAATTGTATGTCAGTTGCGTGAGCACTGTACCGCATAAGCCGAAAAACATCAATCTTACTGATTTGTGCGAAAGTAAAATTATATTGCTATTGCAGAATTGACAAATTAATATAACCGAAAAAATTGCACTTACTTAGGTTTAGACTTAAAGTCGATTTTCTTGTAAATTGTATGTTAATCACTTGAGCACTGTACCGCATAAGCCGAAAAACATAATTTTACTGATTTGCGCGAAAGTAAAATTATATTGCTATTGCAGAATTGACAAATTAATATAACCGAAAAAATTGCACTTACTTAGGTTTAGACTTAAAGCCGATTTTCTTGTAAATTGTATGTCAGTTGCGTGAGCACTGTACCGCATAAGCCGAAAAACATCAATTTTACAGATTTGCGTGAAAGTAAAATTATATTGCTATTGCTGAATTGACAAATTTATAACCGAAAAAATTTCACTTTCTTAGCTTTAGACTTAAAGTCGATTTTCTTGTAAATTGTATTTCAGTTGCGCGAGCACTGTACCGCTTAAGCCGAAAAACATAATTTTACTGATTTGCGCGAAAGTAAAATTATAATGTTATTGCAGGATTAACAAATTAATATAACCGAAAAAATTGCACTTACTTAGGTTTAGACTTAAAGCCGATTTTCTTGTAAATTGTATGTCAGTTGCGCGAGCACTGTACCGCTTAAGCCGAAAAACATCAATTATACTGATTTGAGCGAAAGTCAAATTATATTGCTATTGCAGAATTGACAAATTAATATAACCGAAAAAATTGCACTTACTTAGGTTTAGACTTAAAGTCGATTTTCTTGTAAATTGTATGTTAATCACTTGAGCACTGTACCGCATAAGCCGGAAAACATAATTTTACTGATTTGCGCGAAAGTAAAATTATATTGCTATTGCAGAATTGACAAATTAATATAACCGAAATAATTGCACTTTCTTAGGCTTAGACTCAAAGTCGATTTTCTTGTAAATTGTATATTAATCACTTGAGCACTGTACCGCATAAGCCGAAAAACATAAATTTTACTGATTTGCGCGAAAGTAAAATTATAATGTTATTGCAGGATTAACAAATTAATATAACCGAAAAAATTGCACTTACTTAGGTTTAGACTTAAAGCCGATTTTCTTGTAAATTGTATGTCAGAGGCGTGAGCACTGTACCGCATAAGCCGAAAAACATCAATTTTACTGATTTGAGCGAAAGTAAAATTATATTGTTATTGCAGGATTAACAAATTAATATAACCGAAAAAATTGCACTTACTTAGGTTTAGACTTAAAGCCGATTTTCTTGTAAATTGTATGTCAGTTGCGTGAGCACTGTACCGCTTAAGCCGAAAAACATGAAATTTAATGATTTGAGCGAAAGTCAAATTATATTGTTATTGCATGATTAACAAATTAATATAACCGAAAAAGTTGCATTTTCTTAGGTTTAGACTCAAAGTCGATTTTCTTGTAAATTGTATGTTAATCACTTGAGCACTGTACCGCATAAGCCGAAAAACATCAATTTTACTGAATTGCGCGAAAGTAAAATTATATTGCTATTGCAGAATTGACAAATTAATATAACCGAAAAAATTGCACTTTCTTAGCTTTAGATTTAAAGTCGATTTTCTTGCAAATTGTATTTCAGTTGCGCGAGCACTGTCCTCTTAAGCCGAAAAACATGAATTTTACTGATTTGAGCGAAAGTCAAATTATATTGTTATTGCATGATTAACAAATTAATATTACCGAAAAAGTTGCACTTACTTAGGTTTAGACTTAAAGTCGATTTTCTTGTAAATTGTATGTTAATCACTTGAGCACTGTACCGCATAAGCCGGAAAACATAATTTTACTGATTTGCGCGAAAGTAAAATTATATTGCTATTGCAGAATTGACAAATTAATATAACCGAAAAAATTGCACTTACTTAGGTTTAGACTTAAAGCCGATTTTCTTGTAAATTGTATGTCAGTTGCGTGAGCACTGTACCGCATAAGCCGAAAAACATCAATTTTACTGATTTGCGCGAAAGTAAAATTATAATGTTATTGCAGGATTAACAAATTAATATAACCGAAAAAATTGCACTTACTTAGGTTTAGACTTAAAGCCGATTTTCTTGTAAATTGTATGTCAGAGGCGTGAGCACTGTACCGCATAAGCCGAAAAACATCAATTTTACTGATTTGCGCGAAAGTAAAATTATAATGTTATTGCAGGATTAACAAATTAATATAACCGAAAAAATTGCACTTACTTAGGTTTAGACTTAAAGCCGATTTTCTTGTAAATTGTATGTCAGTTGCGCGAGCACTGTACCGCTTAAGCCGAAAAACATCAATTATACTGATTTGAGCGAAAGTCAAATTATATTGCTATTGCAGAATTGACAAATTAATATAACCGAAAAAATTGCACTTACTTAGGTTTAGACTTAAAGTCGATTTTCTTGTAAATTGTATGTTAATCACTTGAGCACTGTACCGCATAAGCCGGAAAACATAATTTTACTGATTTGCGCGAAAGTAAAATTATATTGCTATTGCAGAATTGACAAATTAATATAACCGAAATAATTGCACTTTCTTAGGCTTAGACTCAAAGTCGATTTTCTTGTAAATTGTATATTAATCACTTGAGCACTGTACCGCATAAGCCGAAAAACATCAATTTTACTGATTTGCGCGAAAGTAAAATTATAATGTTATTGCAGGATTAACAAATTAATATAACCGAAAAAATTGCACTTACTTAGGTTTAGACTTAAAGCCGATTTTCTTGTAAATTGTATGTCAGAGGCGTGAGCACTGTACCGCATAAGCCGAAAAACATCAATTTTACTGATTTGAGCGAAAGTAAAATTATATTGTTATTGCAGGATTAACAAATTAATATAACCGAAAAAATTGCACTTACTTAGGTTTAGACTTAAAGCCGATTTTCTTGTAAATTGTATGTCAGTTGCGTGAGCACTGTACCGCTTAAGCCGAAAAACATGAAATTTAATGATTTGAGCGAAAGTCAAATTATATTGTTATTGCATGATTAACAAATTAATATAACCGAAAAAGTTGCATTTTCTTAGGTTTAGACTCAAAGTCGATTTTCTTGTAAATTGTATGTTAATCACTTGAGCACTGTACCGCATAAGCCGAAAAACATCAATTTTACTGAATTGCGCGAAAGTAAAATTATATTGCTATTGCAGAATTGACAAATTAATATAACCGAAAAAATTGCACTTTCTTAGCTTTAGATTTAAAGTCGATTTTCTTGCAAATTGTATTTCAGTTGCGCGAGCACTGTCCTCTTAAGCCGAAAAACATGAATTTTACTGATTTGAGCGAAAGTCAAATTATATTGTTATTGCATGATTAACAAATTAATATTACCGAAAAAGTTGCACTTACTTAGGTTTAGACTTAAAGTCGATTTTCTTGTAAATTGTATGTTAATCACTTGAGCACTGTACCGCATAAGCCGAAAAACATAATTTTACTGATTTGCGCGAAAGTAAAATTATATTGCTATTGCAGAATTGACAAATTAATATAACCGAAAAAATTGCACTTACTTAGGTTTAGACTTAAAGCCGATTTTCTTGTAAATTGTATGTCAGTTGCGTGAGCACTGTACCGCATAAGCCGAAAAACATCAATTTTACTGATTTGCGCGAAAGTAAAATTATAATGTTATTGCAGGATTAACAAATTAATATAACCGAAAAAATTGCACTTACTTAGGTTTAGACTTAAAGCCGATTTTCTTGTAAATTGTATGTCAGAGGCGTGAGCACTGTACCGCATAAGCCGAAAAACATCAATTTTACTGATTTGCGCGAAAGTAAAATTATAATGTTATTGCAGGATTAACAAATTAATATAACCGAAAAAATTGCACTTACTTAGGTTTAGACTTAAAGCCGATTTTCTTGTAAATTGTATGTCAGTTGCGCGAGCACTGTACCGCTTAAGCCGAAAAACATCAATTATACTGATTTGAGCGAAAGTCAAATTATATTGCTATTGCAGAATTGACAAATTAATATAACCGAAAAAATTGCACTTACTTAGGTTTAGACTTAAAGTCGATTTTCTTGTAAATTGTATGTTAATCACTTGAGCACTGTACCGCATAAGCCGGAAAACATAATTTTACTGATTTGCGCGAAAGTAAAATTATATTGCTATTGCAGAATTGACAAATTAATATAACCGAAATAATTGCACTTTCTTAGGCTTAGACTCAAAGTCGATTTTCTTGTAAATTGTATATTAATCACTTGAGCACTGTACCGCATAAGCCGAAAAACATCAATTTTACTGATTTGCGCGAAAGTAAAATTATAATGTTATTGCAGGATTAACAAATTAATATAACCGAAAAAATTGCACTTACTTAGGTTTAGACTTAAAGCCGATTTTCTTGTAAATTGTATGTCAGAGGCGTGAGCACTGTACCGCATAAGCCGAAAAACATCAATTTTACTGATTTGAGCGAAAGTAAAATTATATTGTTATTGCAGGATTAACAAATTAATATAACCGAAAAAATTGCACTTACTTAGGTTTAGACTTAAAGCCGATTTTCTTGTAAATTGTATGTCAGTTGCGTGAGCACTGTACCGCTTAAGCCGAAAAACATGAAATTTAATGATTTGAGCGAAAGTCAAATTATATTGTTATTGCATGATTAACAAATTAATATAACCGAAAAAGTTGCATTTTCTTAGGTTTAGACTCAAAGTCGATTTTCTTGTAAATTGTATGTTAATCACTTGAGCACTGTACCGCATAAGCCGAAAAACATCAATTTTACTGAATTGCGCGAAAGTAAAATTATATTGCTATTGCAGAATTGACAAATTAATATAACCGAAAAAATTGCACTTTCTTAGCTTTAGATTTAAAGTCGATTTTCTTGCAAATTGTATTTCAGTTGCGCGAGCACTGTCCTCTTAAGCCGAAAAACATGAATTTTACTGATTTGAGCGAAAGTCAAATTATATTGTTATTGCATGATTAACAAATTAATATTACCGAAAAAGTTGCACTTACTTAGGTTTAGACTTAAAGTCGATTTTCTTGTAAATTGTATGTTAATCACTTGAGCACTGTACCGCATAAGCCGAAAAACATAATTTTACTGATTTGCGCGAAAGTAAAATTATATTGCTATTGCAGAATTGACAAATTAATATAACCGAAAAAATTGCACTTACTTAGGTTTAGACTTAAAGCCGATTTTCTTGTAAATTGTATGTCAGTTGCGTGAGCACTGTACCGCATAAGCCGAAAAACATCAATTTTACTGATTTGCGCGAAAGTAAAATTATAATGTTATTGCAGGATTAACAAATTAATATAACCGAAAAAATTGCACTTACTTAGGTTTAGACTTAAAGCCGATTTTCTTGTAAATTGTATGTCAGAGGCGTGAGCACTGTACCGCATAAGCCGAAAAACATCAATTTTACTGATTTGCGCGAAAGTAAAATTATAATGTTATTGCAGGATTAACAAATTAATATAACCGAAAAAATTGCACTTACTTAGGTTTAGACTTAAAGCCGATTTTCTTGTAAATTGTATGTCAGTTGCGCGAGCACTGTACCGCTTAAGCCAAAAAACATCAATTATACTGATTTGAGCGAAAGTCAATTTATATTGCTATTGCAGAATTGACAAATTAATATAACCGAAAAAATTGCACTTACTTAGGTTTAGACTTAAAGTCGATTTTCTTGTAAATTGTATGTTAATCACTTGAGCACTGTACCGCATAAGCCGGAAAACATAATTTTACTGATTTGCGCGAAAGTAAAATTATATTGCTATTGCAGAATTGACAAATTAATATAACCGAAATAATTGCACTTTCTTAGGCTTAGACTCAAAGTCGATTTTCTTGTAAATTGTATATTAATCACTTGAGCACTGTACCGCATAAGCCGAAAAACATCAATTTTACTGATTTGCGCGAAAGTAAAATTATAATGTTATTGCAGGATTAACAAATTAATATAACCGAAAAAATTGCACTTACTTAGGTTTAGACTTAAAGCCGATTTTCTTGTAAATTGTATGTCAGAGGCGTGAGCACTGTACCGCATAAGCCGAAAAACATCAATTTTACTGATTTGAGCGAAAGTAAAATTATATTGTTATTGCAGGATTAACAAATTAATATAACCGAAAAAATTGCACTTACTTAGGTTTAGACTTAAAGCCGATTTTCTTGTAAATTGTATGTCAGTTGCGTGAGCACTGTACCGCTTAAGCCGAAAAACATGAAATTTAATGATTTGAGCGAAAGTCAAATTATATTGTTATTGCATTATTAACAAATTAATATAACCGAAAAAGTTGCATTTTCTTAGGTTTAGACTCAAAGTCGATTTTCTTATAAATTGTATGTTAATCACTTGAGCACTGTACCGCATAAGCCGAAAAACATCAATTTTACTGAATTGCGCGAAAGTAAAATTATATTGCTATTGCAGAATTGACAAATTAATATAACCGAAAAAATTGCACTTACTTAGGTTTAGACTTAAAGCCGATTTTCTTGTAAATTGTATGTTAATCACTTGAGCACTGTACCGCATAAGCCGAAAAACATCAATCTGACTGATTTGCGCGAAAGTAAAATTATATTGCTATTGCAGAATTGACAAATTAATATAACCGAAAAAATTGCACTTACTTAGGCTTAGACTCAAAGTCGATTTTCTTGTAAATTGTATATTAATCACTTGAGCACTGTACCGCATAAGCCGAAAAACATCAATTTTACTGATTTGCGCGAAAGTAAAATTATAATGTTATTGCAGGATTAACAAATTAATATAACCGAAAAAATTGCACTTACTTAGGTTTAGACTTAAAGCCGATTTTCTTGTAAATTGTATGTCAGAGGCGTGAGCACTGTACCGCATAAGCCGAAAAACATCAATTTTACTGATTTGAGCGAAAGTAAAATTATAATGTTATTGCAGGATTAACAAATTAATATAACCGAAAAAATTGCACTTACTTAGGTTTAGACTTAAAGCCGATTTTCTTGTAAATTGTATGTCAGTTGCGCGAGCACTGTACCGCTTAAGCCGAAAAACATCAATTATACTGATTTGAGCGAAAGTCAAATTATATTGCTATTGCAGAATTGACAAATTAATATAACCGAAAAAATTGCACTTACTTAGGTTTAGACTTAAAGTCGATTTTCTTGTAAATTGTATGTTAATCACTTGAGCACTGTACCGCATAAGCCGAAAAACATCAATTTTACTGATTTGAGCGAAAGTAAAATTATATTGCTATTGCAGAATTGACAAATTAATATAACCGAAAAAATTGCACTTACTTAGGTTTAGACTTAAAGCCGATTTTCTTGTAAATTGTATGTCAGTTGCGCGAGCACTGTACCGCTTAAGCCGAAAAACATCAATTATACTGATTTGAGCGAAAGTAAAATTATATTGCTATTGCAGAATTGACAAATTAATATAACCGAAAAAATTGCACTTACTTAGGTTTAGACTTAAAGCCGATTTTCTTGTAAATTGTATGTTAATCACTTGAGCACTGTACCGCATAAGCCGAAAAACATCAATCTGACTGATTTGCGCGAAAGTAAAATTATATTGCTATTGCAGAATTGACAAATTAATATAACCGAAAAAATTGCACTTAATTAGGCTTAGACTCAAAGTCGATTTTCTTGTAAATTGTATATTAATCACTTGAGCACTGTACCGCATAAGCCGAAAAACATCAATTTTACTGATTTGCGCGAAAGTAAAATTATAATGTTATTGCAGGATTAACAAATTAATATAACCGAAAAAATTGCACTTACTTAGGTTTAGACTTAAAGCCGATTTTCTTGTAAATTGTATGTCAGAGGCGTGAGCACTGTACCGCATAAGCCGAAAAACATCAATTTTACTGATTTGAGCGAAAGTAAAATTATATTGCTATTGCAGAATTGACAAATTAATATAACCGAAAAAATTGCACTTACTTAGGTTTAGACTTAAAGCCGATTTTCTTGTAAATTGTATGTTAATCACTTGAGCACTGTACCGCATAAGCCGAAAAACATCAATCTGACTGATTTGCGCGAAAGTAAAATTATATTGCTATTGCAGAATTGACAAATTAATATAACCGAAAATATTGCACTTACTTAGGTTTAGACTTAAAGTCGATTTTCTTGTAAATTGTATGTTAATCACTTGAGCACTGTACCGCATAAGCCGAAAAACATAATTTTACTGATTTGCGCGAAAGTAAAATTATATTGCTATTGCAGAATTGACAAATTAATATAACCGAAAAAATTGCACTTACTTAGGTTTAGACTTAAAGCCGATTTTCTTGTAAATTGTATGTCAGTTGCGTGAGCACTGTACCGCATAAGCCGAAAAACATCAATTTTACAGATTTGCGCGAAAGTAAAATTATATTGCTATTGCTGAATTGACAAATTAATATAACCGAAAAAATTGCACTTTCGTAGCTTTAGACTTAAAGTCGATTTTCTGGTAAATTGTATTTCAGTTGCGCGAGCACTGTACCGCATAAGCCGAAAAACATCAATTTTACTGATTTGAGCGAAAGTAAAATTATATTGCTATTGCAGAATTGACAAATTAATATAACCGAAAAAATTGCACTTACTTAGGTTTAGACTTAAAGTCGATTTTCTTGTAAATTGTATGTTAATCACTTGAGCACTGTACCGCATAAGCCGAAAAACATCAATTTTACTGATTTGAGCGAAAGTAAAATTATATTGCTATTGCAGAATTGACAAATTAATATAACCGAAAAAATTGCACTTACTTAGAATTAGACTTAAAGCCGATTTTCTTGTAAATTGTATGTCAGAGGCGTGAGCACTGTACCGCATAAGCCGAAAAACATCAATTTTACTGATTTGAGCGAAAGTAAAATTATAATGTTATTGCAGGATTAACAAATTAATATAACCGAAAAAATTGCACTTACTTAGGTTTAGACTTAAAGCCGATTTTCTTGTAAATTGTATGTCAGTTGCGCGAGCACTGTACCGCTTAAGCCGAAAAACATCAATTATACTGATTTGAGCGAAAGTCAAATTATATTGCTATTGCAGAATTGACAAATTAATATAACCGAAAAAATTGCACTTACTTAGGTTTAGACTTAAAGCCGATTTTCTTGTAAATTGTATGTTAATCACTTGAGCACTGTACCGCATAAGCCGAAAAACATCAATTTTACTGATTTGAGCCAAAGTAAAATTATATTGCTATTGCAGAATTGACAAATTAATATAACCGAAAAAATTGCACTTACTTAGGTTTAGACTTAAAGCCGATTTTCTTGTAAATTGTATGTCAGTTGCGTGAGCACTGTACCGCATAAGCCGAAAAACATCAATCTTACTGATTTGTGCGAAAGTAAAATTATATTGCTATTGCAGAATTGGCAAATTAATATAACCGAAAAAATTGCACTTACTTAGGTTTAGACTTAAAGCCGATTTTCTTGTAAATTGTATGTCAGAGGCGTGAGCACTGTACCGCATAAGCCGAAAAACATCAATTTTACTGATTTGAGCGAAAGTAAAATTATATTGTTATTGCAGGATTAACAAATTAATATAACCGAAAAAATTGCACTTACTTAGGTTTAGACTTAAAGCCGATTTTCTTGTAAATTGTATGTCAGTTGCGTGAGCACTGTACCGCTTAAGCCGAAAAACATGAAATTTAATGATTTGAGCGAAAGTCAAATTATATTGTTATTGCATGATTAACAAATTAATATAACCGAAAAAGTTGCATTTTCTTAGGTTTAGACTCAAAGTCGATTTTCTTGTAAATTGTATGTTAATCACTTGAGCACTGTACCGCATAAGCCGAAAAACATCAATTTTACTGAATTGCGCGAAAGTAAAATTATATTGCTATTGCAGAATTGACAAATTAATATAACCGAAAAAATTGCACTTACTTAGGTTTAGACTTAAAGCCGATTTTCTTGTAAATTGTATGTTAATCACTTGAGCACTGTACCGCATAAGCCGAAAAACATCAATCTGACTGATTTGCGCGAAAGTAAAATTATATTGCTATTGCAGAATTGACAAATTAATATAACCGAAAAAATTGCACTTACTTAGGCTTAGACTCAAAGTCGATTTTCTTGTAAATTGTATATTAATCACTTGAGCACTGTACCGCATAAGCCGAAAAACATCAATTTTACTGATTTGCGCGAAAGTAAAATTATAATGTTATTGCAGGATTAACAAATTAATATAACCGAAAAAATTGCACTTACTTAGGTTTAGACTTAAAGCCGATTTTCTTGTAAATTGTATGTCAGAGGCGTGAGCACTGTACCGCATAAGCCGAAAAACATCAATTTTACTGATTTGAGCGAAAGTAAAATTATAATGTTATTGCAGGATTAACAAATTAATATAACCGAAAAAATTGCACTTACTTAGGTTTAGACTTAAAGCCGATTTTCTTGTAAATTGTATGTCAGTTGCGCGAGCACTGTACCGCTTAAGCCGAAAAACATCAATTATACTGATTTGAGCGAAAGTCAAATTATATTGCTATTGCAGAATTGACAAATTTATATAACCGAAAAAATTGCACTTACTTAGGTTTAGACTTAAAGTCGATTTTCTTGTAAATTGTATGTTAATCACTTGAGCACTGTACCGCATAAGCCGAAAAACATCAATTTTACTGATTTGAGCGAAAGTAAAATTATATTGCTATTGCAGAATTGACAAATTAATATAACCGAAAAAATTGCACTTACTTAGGTTTAGACTTAAAGCCGATTTTCTTGTAAATTGTATGTCAGTTGCGCGAGCACTGTACCGCTTAAGCCGAAAAACATCAATTATACTGATTTGAGCGAAAGTAAAATTATATTGCTATTGCAGAATTGACAAATTAATATAACCGAAAAAATTGCACTTACTTAGGTTTAGACTTAAAGCCGATTTTCTTGTAAATTGTATGTTAATCACTTGAGCACTGTACAGCATAAGCCGAAGAACATCAATCTGACTGATTTGCGCGAAAGTAAAATTATATTGCTATTGCAGAATTGACAAATTAATATAACCGAAAAATTTGCACTTAATTAGGCTTAGACTCAAAGTCGATTTTCTTGTAAATTGTATATTAATCACTTGAGCACTGTACCGCATAAGCCGAAAAACATCAATTTTACTGATTTGCGCGAAAGTAAAATTATAATGTTATTGCAGGATTAACAAATTAATATAACCGAAAAAATTGCACTTACTTAGGTTTAGACTTAAAGCCGATTTTCTTGTAAATTGTATGTCAGAGGCGTGAGCACTGTACCGCATAAGCCGAAAAACATCAATTTTACTGATTTGAGCGAAAGTAAAATTATATTGCTATTGCAGAATTGACAAATTAATATAACCGAAAAAATTGCACTTACTTAGGTTTAGACTTAAAGCCGATTTTCTTGTAAATTGTATGTTAATCACTTGAGCACTGTACCGCATAAGCCGAAAAACATCAATCTGACTGATTTGCGCGAAAGTAAAATTATATTGCTATTGCAGAATTGACAAATTAATATAACCGAAAATATTGCACTTACTTAGGTTTAGACTTAAAGTCGATTTTCTTGTAAATTGTATGTTAATCACTTGAGCACTGTACCGCATAAGCCGAAAAACATCAATTTTACAGATTTGCGCGAAAGTAAAATTATATTGCTATTGCTGAATTGACAAATTAATATAACCGAAAAAATTGCACTTTCTTAGCTTTAGACTTAAAGTCGATTTTCTGGTAAATTGTATTTCAGTTGCGCGAGCACTGTACCGCATAAGCCGAAAAACATCAATTTTACTGATTTGAGCGAAAGTAAAATTATATTGCTATTGCAGAATTGACAAATTAATATAACCGAAAAAATTGCACTTACTTAGGTTTAGACTTAAAGTCGATTTTCTTGTAAATTGTATGTTAATCACTTGAGCACTGTACCGCATAAGCCGAAAAACATCAATTTTACTGATTTGAGCGAAAGTAAAATTATATTGCTATTGCAGAATTGACAAATTAATATAACCGAAAAAATTGCACTTACTTAGGTTTAGACTTAAAGCCGATTTTCTTGTAAATTGTATGTCAGAGGCGTGAGCACTGTACCGCATAAGCCGAAAAACATCAATTTTACTGATTTGAGCGAAAGTAAAATTATAATGTTATTGCAGGATTAACAAATTAATATAACCGAAAAAATTGCACTTACTTAGGTTTAGACTTAAAGTCGATTTTCTTGTAAATTGTATGTCAGTTGCGCGAGCACTGTACCGCTTAAGCCGAAAAACATCAATTATACTGATTTGAGCGAAAGTCAAATTATATTGCTATTGCAGAATTGACAAATTAATATAACCGAAAAAATTGCACTTACTTAGGTTTAGACTTAAAGCCGATTTTCTTGTAAAGTGTATGTTAATCACTTGAGCACTGTACCGCATAAGCCGAAAAACATCAATTTTACTGATTTGAGCCAAAGTAAAATTATATTGCTATTGCAGAATTGACAAATTAATATAACCGAAAAAATTGCACTTACTTAGGTTTAGACTTAAAGCCGATTTTCTTGTAAATTGTATGTCAGTTGCGTGAGCACTGTACCGCATAAGCCGAAAAACATCAATCTTACTGATTTGTGCGAAAGTAAAATTATATTGCTATTGCAGAATTGGCAAATTAATATAACCGAAAAAATTGCACTTACTTAGGTTTAGACTTAAAGTCGATTTTCTTGTAAATTGTATGTTAATCACTTGAGCACTGTACCGCATAAGCCGAAAAACATAATTTTACTGATTTGCGCGAAAGTAAAATTATATTGCTATTGCAGAATTGACAAATTAATATTACCGAAAAAATTGCACTTACTTAGGTTTAGACTTAAAGCCGATTTTCTTGTAAATTGTATGTCAGAGGCGTAAACACTGTACCGCATAAGCCGAAAAACATCAATTTTACTGATTTGAGCGAAAGTAAAATTATATTGCTATTGCAGAATTGACAAATTAATATAACCGAAAAAATTGCACTTACTTAGGTTTAGACTTAAAGCCGATTTTCTTGCAAATTGTATGTCAGTTGCGTGAGCACTGTACCGCATAAGCCGAAAAACATCAATCTTACTGATTTGTGCGAAAGTAAAATTATATTGCTATTGCAGAATTGACAAATTAATATAACCGAAAAAATTGCACTTACTTAGGTTTAGACTTAAAGTCGATTTTCTTGTAAATTGTATGTTAATCACTTGAGCACTGTACCGCATAAGCCGAAAAACATCAATTTTACAGATTTGCGCGAAAGTAAAATTATATTGCTATTGCAGAATTGACAAATTAATATTACCGAAAAAATTGCACTTACTTAGGTTTAGACTTAAAGCCGATTTTCTTGCAAATTGTATGTCAGTTGCGTGAGCACTGTACCGCATAAGCCGAAAAACATCAATCTTACTGATTTGTGCGAAAGTAAAATTATATTGCTATTGCAGAATTGGCAAATTAATATAACCGAAAAAATTGCACTTACTTAGGTTTAGACTTAAAGTCGATTTTCTTGTAAATTGTATGTTAATCACTTGAGCACTGTACCGCATAAGCCGAAAAACATCAATCTGACTGATTTGCGCGAAAGTAAAATTATATTGCTATTGCAGAATTGACAAATTAATATAACCGAAAATATTGCACTTACTTAGGTTTAGACTTAAAGTCGATTTTCTTGTAAATTGTATGTTAATCACTTGAGCACTGTACCGCATAAGCCGAAAAACATAATTTTACTGATTTGCGCGAAAGTAAAATTATATTGCTATTGCAGAATTGACAAATTAATATAACCGAAAAAATTGCACTTACTTAGGTTTAGACTTAAAGCCGATTTTCTTGCAAATTGTATGTCAGTTGCGTGAGCACTGTACCGCATAAGCCGAAAAACATCAATCTTACTGATTTGTGCGAAAGTAAAATTATATTGCTATTGCAGAATTGGCAAATTAATATAACCGAAAAAATTGCACTTACTTAGGTTTAGACTTAAAGTCGATTTTCTTGTAAATTGTATGTTAATCACTTGAGCACTGTACCGCATAAGCCGAAAAACATAATTTTACTGATTTGCGCGAAAGTAAAATTATATTGCTATTGCAGAATTGACAAATTAATATTACCGAAAAAATTGCACTTACTTAGGTTTAGACTTAAAGCCGATTTTCTTGTAAAGTGTATGTTAATCACTTGAGCACTGTACCGCATAAGCCGAAAAACATAATTTTACTGATTTGCGCGAAAGTAAAATTATATTGCTATTGCAGAATTGACAAATTAATATAACCGAAATAATTGCACTTTCTTAGGCTTAGACTCAAAGTCGATTTTCTTGTAAATTGTATATTAATCACTTGAGCACTGTACCGCATAAGCCGAAAAACATCAATTTTACAGATTTGCGCGAAAGTAAAATTATATTGCTATTGCTGAATTGACAAATTAATATAACCGAAAAAATTGCACTTACTTAGGTTTAGACTTAAAGCCGATTTTCTTGTAAATTGTATGTCAGTTGCGTGAGCACTGTACCGCATAAGCCGAAAAACATAATTTTACTGATTTGCGCGAAAGTAAAATTATATTGCTATTGCTGAATTGACAAATTAATATAACCGAAAAAATTGCACTTTCTTAGCTTTAGACTTAAAGTCGATTTTCTGGTAAATTGTATTTCAGTTGCGCGAGCACTGTACCGCATAAGCCGAAAAACATCAATTTTACAGATTTGCGCGAAAGTAAAATTATATTGCTATTGCAGAATTGACAAATTAATATTACCGAAAAAATTGCACTTACTTAGGTTTAGACTTAAAGCCGATTTTCTTGTAAATTGTATGTCAGAGGCGTAAACACTGTACCGCATAAGCCGAAAAACATCAATTTTACTGATTTGAGCGAAAGTAAAATTATATTGCTATTGCAGAATTGACAAATTAATATAACCGAAAAAATTGCACTTACTTAGGTTTAGACTTAAAGCCGATTTTCTTGCAAATTGTATGTCAGTTGCGTGAGCACTGTACCGCATAAGCCGAAAAACATCAATCTTACTGATTTGTGCGAAAGTAAAATTATATTGCTATTGCAGAATTGGCAAATTAATATAACCGAAAAAATTGCACTTACTTAGGTTTAGACTTAAAGTCGATTTTCTTGTAAATTGTATGTTAATCACTTGAGCACTGTACCGCATAAGCCGAAAAACATAATTTTACTGATTTGCGCGAAAGTAAAATTATATTGCTATTGCAGAATTGACAAATTAATATTACCGAAAAAATTGCACTTACTTAGGTTTAGACTTAAAGCCGATTTTCTTGTAAAGTGTATGTTAATCACTTGAGCACTGTACCGCATAAGCCGAAAAACATAATTTTACTGATTTGCGCGAAAGTAAAATTATATTGCTATTGCAGAATTGACAAATTAATATAACCGAAATAATTGCACTTTCTTAGGCTTAGACTCAAAGTCGATTTTCTTGTAAATTGTATATTAATCACTTGAGCACTGTACCGCATAAGCCGAAAAACATCAATTTTACAGATTTGCGCGAAAGTAAAATTATATTGCTATTGCTGAATTGACAAATTAATATAACCGAAAAAATTGCACTTACTTAGGTTTAGACTTAAAGCCGATTTTCTTGTAAATTGTATGTCAGTTGCGTGAGCACTGTACCGCATAAGCCGAAAAACATAATTTTACTGATTTGCGCGAAAGTAAAATTATATTGCTATTGCTGAATTGACAAATTAATATAACCGAAAAAATTGCACTTTCTTAGCTTTAGACTTAAAGTCGATTTTCTGGTAAATTGTATTTCAGTTGCGCGAGCACTGTACCGCATAAGCCGAAAAACATCAATTTTACAGATTTGCGCGAAAGTAAAATTATATTGCTATTGCTGAATTGACAAATTAATATAACCGAAAAAATTGCACTTTCTTAGCTTTAGACTTAAAGTCGATTTTCTGGTAAATTGTATTTCAGTTGCGCGAGCACTGTACCGCTTAAGCCGAAAAACATAATTTTACTGATTTGCGCGAAAGTAAAATTATAATGTTATTGCAGGATTAACAAATTAATATAACCGAAAAAATTGCACTTACTTAGGTTTAGACTTAAAGCCGATTTTCTTGTAAATTGTATGTCAGTTGCGCGAGCACTGTACCGCTTAAGCCGAAAAACATCAATTTTACTGATTTGAGCGAAAGTCAAATTATATTGCTATTGCAGAATTGACAAATTAATATAACCGAAAAAATTGCACTTACTTAGGTTTAGACTTAAAGTCGATTTTCTTGTAAATTGTATGTTAATCGCTTGAGCACTGTACCGCCTAAGCCGAAAAACATAATTTTACTGATTTGCGCGAAAGTAAAATTATATTGCTATTGCAGAATTGACAAATTAATATAACCGAAATAATTGCACTTTCTTAGGTTTAGACTTAAAGTCGATTTTCTTGTAAATTGTATGTTAATCACTTGAGCACTGTACCGCATAAGCCGAAAAACATAATTTTACTGATTTGCGCGAAAGTAAAATTATATTGCTATTGCAGAATTGACAAATTAATATAACCGAAATAATTGCACTTTCTTAGGCTTAGACTCAAAGTCGATTTTCTTGTAAATTGTATATTAATCACTTGAGCACTGTACCGCATAAGCCGAAAAACATCAATTTTACTGATTTGCGCGAAAGTAAAATTATAATATTATTGCAGGATTAACAAATTAATATAACCGAAAAAATTGCACTTACTTAGGTTTAGACTTAAAGCCGATTTTCTTGTAAATTGTATGTCAGAGGCGTAAACACTGTACCGCATAAGCCGAAAAACATCAATTTTACTGATTTGAGCGAAAGTAAAATTATATTGCTATTGCAGAATTGACAAATTAATATAACCGAACAAATTGCACTTACTTAGGTTTAGACTTAAAGCCGATTTTCTTGTAAATTGTATGTCAGTTGCGTGAGCACTGTACCGCATAAGCCGAAAAACATAATTTTACTGATTTGCGCGAAAGTAAAATTATATTGCTATTGCAGAATTGACAAATTAATATAACCGAAATAATTGCACTTTCTTAGGCTTAGACTCAAAGTCGATTTTCTTGTAAATTGTATATTAATCACTTGAGCACTGTACCGCATAAGCCGAAAAACATCAATTTTACTGATTTGCGCGAAAGTAAAATTATAATGTTATTGCAGGATTAACAAATTAATATAACCGAAAAAATTGCACTTACTTAGGTTTAGACTTAAAGCCGATTTTCTTGTAAATTGTATGTCAGAGGCGTGAGCACTGTACCGCATAAGCCGAAAAACATCAATTTTACTGATTTGAGCGAAAGTAAAATTATATTGCTATTGCAGAATTGACAAATTAATATAACCGAAAAAAATGCACTTACTTAGGTTTAGACTTAAAGCCGATTTTCTTGTAAATTGTATGTCAGTTGCGTGAGCACTGTACCGCATAAGCCGAAAAACATCAATCTTACTGATTTGCGCGAAAGTAAAATTATATTGCTATTGCAGAATTGACAAATTAATATAACCGAAAAAATTGCACTTACTTAGGTTTAGACTTAAAGTCGATTTTCTTGTAAATTGTATGTTAATCACTTGAGCACTGTACCGCATAAGCCGAAAAACATAATTTTACTGATTTGCGCGAAAGCAAAATTATATTGCTATTGCAGAATTGACAAATTAATATAACCGAAAAAATTGCACTTACTTAGGTTTAGACTTAAAGCCGATTTTCTTGTAAATTGTATGTCAGTTGCGTGAGCACTGTACCGCATAAGCCGAAAAACATCAATTTTACAGATTTGCGCGAAAGTAAAATTATATTGCTATTGCTGAATTGACAAATTAATATAACCGAAAAAATTGCACTTTCTTAGCTTTAGACTTAAAGTCGATTTTCTTGTAAATTGTATTTCAGTTGCGCGAGCACTGTACCGCTTAAGCCGAAAAACATAATTTTACTGATTTGCGCGAAAGTAAAATTATAATGTTATTGCAGGATTAACAAATTAATATAACCGAAAAAATTGCACTTACTTAGGTTTAGACTTAAAGCCGATTTTCTTGTAAATTGTATGTCAGTTGCGCGAGCACTGTACCGCTTAAGCCGAAAAACATCAATTATACTGATTTGAGCGAAAGTCAAATTATAATGTTATTGCAGGATTAACAAATTAATATAACCGAAAAAATTGCACTTACTTAGGTTTAGACTTAAAGCCGATTTTCTTGTAAATTGTATGTCAGAGGCGTGAGCACTGTACCGCATAAGCCGAAAACATAATTTTACTGATTTGCGCGAAAGTAAAATTATAATGTTATTGCAGGATTAACAAATTTATATAACCGAAAAAATTGCACTTACTTAGGTTTAGACTTAAAGTCGATCTTCTTGTAAATTGTATGTTAATCACTTGAGCACTGTACCGCATAAGCCGAAAAACATAATTTTACTGATTTGCGCGAAAGTAAAATTATAATGTTATTGCAGGATTAACAAATTTATATAACCGAAAAAATTGCACTTACTTAGGTTTAGACTTAAAGTCGATCTTCTTGTAAATTGTATGTTAATCACTTGAGCACTGTACCGCATAAGCCGAAAAACATAATTTTACTGATTTGCGCGAAAGTAAAATTATATTGCTATTGCTGAATTGACAAATTAATATAACCGAAAAAATTGCACTTTCTTAGCTTTAGACTTAAAGTCGATTTTCTTGTAAATTGTATTTCAGTTGCGCGAGCACTGTACCGCTTAAGCCGAAAAACATAATTTTACTGATTTGCGCGAAAGTAAAATTATAATGTTATTGCAGGATTAACAAATTAATATAACCGAAAAAATTGCACTTACTTAGGTTTAGACTTAAAGCCGATTTTCTTGTAAATTGTATGTCAGTTGCGCGAGCACTGTACCGCTTAAGCCGAAAAACATCAATTATACTGATTTGAGCGAAAGTCAAATTATAATGTTATTGCAGGATTAACAAATTAATATAACCGAAGAAATTGCACTTACTTAGGTTTAGACTTAAAGCCGATTTTCTTGTAAATTGTATGTCAGAGGCGTGAGCACTGTACCGCATAAGCCGAAAAACATAATTTTACTGATTTGCGCGAAAGTAAAATTATAATGTTATTGCAGGATTAACAAATTTATATAACCGAAAAAATTGCACTTACTTAGGTTTAGACTTAAAGTCGATCTTCTTGTAAATTGTATGTTAATCACTTGAGCACTGTACCGCATAAGCCGAAAAACATAATTTTACTGATTTGCGCGAAAGTAAAATTATATTGCTATTGCAGAATTGACAAATTAATATAACCGAAATAATTGCACTTTCTTAGGCTTAGACTCAAAGTCGATTTTCTTGTAAATTGTATATTAATCACTTGAGCACTGTACCGCATAAGCCGAAAAACATCAATTTTACTGATTTGCGCGAAAGTAAAATTATAATGTTATTGCAGGATTAACAAATTAATATAACCGAAAAAATTGCACTTACTTAGGTTTAAACTTAAAGCCGATTTTCTTGTAAATTGTATGTCAGAGGCGTAAACACTGTACCGCATAAGCCGAAAAACATCAATTTTACTGATTTGAGCGAAAGTAAAATTATATTGCTATTGCAGAATTGACAAATTAATATAACCGAACAAATTGCACTTACTTAGGTTTAGACTTAAAGCCGATTTTCTTGTAAATTGTATGTCAGTTGCGTGAGCACTGTACCGCATAAGCCGAAAAACATCAATCTTACTGATTTGTGCGAAAGTAAAATTATATTGCTATTGCAGAATTGACAAATTAATATAACCGAAAAAATTGCACTTACTTAGGTTTAGACTTAAAGTCGATTTTCTTGTAAATTGTATGTTAATCACTTGAGCACTGTACCGCATAAGCCGAAAAACATAATTTTACTGATTTGCGCGAAAGTAAAATTATATTGCTATTGCAGAATTGACAAATTAATATAACCGAAATAATTGCACTTTCTTAGGCTTAGACTCAAAGTCGATTTTCTTGTAAATTGTATATTAATCACTTGAGCACTGTACCGCATAAGCCGAAAAACATCAATTTTACTGATTTGCGCGAAAGTAAAATTATAATGTTATTGCAGGATTAACAAATTAATATAACCGAAAAAATTGCACTTACTTAGGTTTAGACTTAAAGCCGATTTTCTTGTAAATTGTATGTCAGAGGCGTGAGCACTGTACCGCATAAGCCGAAAAACATCAATTTTACTGATTTGAGCGAAAGTAAAATTATATTGCTATTGCAGAATTGACAAATTAATATAACCGAAAAAAATGCACTTACTTAGGTTTAGACTTAAAGCCGATTTTCTTGTAAATTGTATGTCAGTTGCGTGAGCACTGTACCGCATAAGCCGAAAAACATCAATCTTACTGATTTGCGCGAAAGTAAAATTATATTGCTATTGCAGAATTGACAAATTAATATAACCGAAAAAATTGCACTTACTTAGGTTTAGACTTAAAGTCGATTTTCTTGTAAATTGTATGTTAATCACTTGAGCACTGTACCGCATAAGCCGAAAAACATAATTTTACTGATTTGCGCGAAAGTAAAATTATATTGCTATTGCAGAATTGACAAATTAATATAACCGAAAAAATTGCACTTACTTAGGTTTAGACTTAAAGCCGATTTTCTTGTAAATTGTATGTCAGTTGCGTGAGCACTGTACCGCATAAGCCGAAAAACATCAATTTTACAGATTTGCGCGAAAGTAAAATTATATTGCTATTGCTGAATTGACAAATTAATATAACCGAAAAAATTGCACTTTCTTAGCTTTAGACTTAAAGTCGATTTTCTTGTAAATTGTATTTCAGTTGCGGGAGCACTGTACCGCTTAAGCCGAAAAACATAATTTTACTGATTTGCGCGAAAGTAAAATTATAATGTTATTGCAGGATTAACAAATTAATATAACCGAAAAAATTGCACTTACTTAGGTTTAGACTTAAAGCTGATTTTCTTGTAAATTGTATGTCAGTTGCGCGAGCACTGTACCGCTTAAGCCGAAAAACATCAATTATACTGATTTGAGCGAAAGTCAAATTATAATGTTATTGCAGGATTAACAAATTAATATAACCGAAAAAATTGCACTTACTTCGGTTTAGACTTAAAGCCGATTTTCTTGTAAATTGTATGTCAGAGGCGTGAGCACTGTACCGCATAAGCCGAAAAACATAATTTTACTGATTTGCGCGAAAGTAAAATTATAATGTTATTGCAGGATTAACAAATTTATATAACCGAAAAAATTGCACTTACTTAGGTTTAGACTTAAAGTCGATCTTCTTGTAAATTGTATGTTAATCACTTGAGCACTGTACCGCATAAGCCGAAAAACATAATTTTACTGATTTGCGCGAAAGTAAAATTATATTGCTATTGCAGAATTGAAAAATTAATATAACCGAAATAATTGCACTTTCTTAGGCTTAGACTCAAAGTCGATTTTCTTGTAAATTGTATATTAATCACTTGAGCACTGTACCGCATAAGCCGAAAAACATCAATTTTACTGATTTGCGCGAAAGTAAAATTATAATGTTATTGCAGGATTAACAAATTAATATAACCGAAAAAATTGCACTTCCTTAGGTTTAGACTTAAAGCCGATTTTCTTGTAAATTGTATGTCAGAGGCGTGAGCACTGTACCGCATAAGCCGAAAAACATCAATTTTACTGATTTGAGCGAAAGTAAAATTATATTGCTATTGCAGAATTGACAAATTAATATAACCGAAAAAATTGCACTTACTTAGGTTTAGACTTAAAGCCGATTTTCTTGTAAATTGTATGTTAATCACTTGAGCACTGTACCGCATAAGCCGAAAAACATCAATCTGACTGATTTGCGCGAAAGTAAAATTATATTGCTATTGCAGAATTGACAAATTAATATAACCGAAAAAATTGCACTTACTTAGGTTTAGACTTAAAGTCGATTTTCTTGTAAATTGTATGTTAATCACTTGAGCACTGTACCGCATAAGCCGAAAAACATAATTTTACTGATTTGCGCGAAAGTAAAATTATATTGCTATTGCAGAATTGACAAATTAATATAACCGAAAAAATTGCACTTACTTAGGTTTAGACTTAAAGCCGATTTTCTTGTAAATTGTATGTCAGTTGCGTGAGCACTGTACCGCATAAGCCGAAAAACATCAATTTTACAGATTTGCGCGAAAGTAAAATTATATTGCTATTGCTGAATTGACAAATTAATATAACCGAAAAAATTGCACTTTCTTAGCTTTAGACTTAAAGACGATTTTCTGGTAAATTGTATTTCAGTTGCGCGAGCACTGTACCGCATAAGCCGAAAAACATCAATTTTACTGATTTGAGCGAAAGTAAAATTATATTGCTATTGCAGAATTGACAAATTAATATAACCGAAAAAATTGCACTTACTTAGGTTTAGACTTAAAGCCGATTTTCTTGTAAATTGTATGTTAATCACTTGAGCACTGTACCGCATAAGCCGAAAAACATCAATCTGACTGATTTGCGCGAAAGTAAAATTATATTGCTATTGCAGAATTGACAAATTAATATAACCGAAAAAATTGCACTTACTTAGGTTTAGACTTAAAGTCGATTTTCTTGTAAATTGTATGTTAATCACTTGAGCACTGTACCGCATAAGCCGAAAAACATAATTTTACTGATTTGCGCGAAAGTAAAATTATATTGCTATTGCAGAATTGACAAATTAATATAACCGAAAAAATTGCACTTACTTAGGTTTAGACTTAAAGCCGATTTTCTTGTAAATTGTATGTCAGTTGCGTGAGCACTGTACCGCATAAGCCGAAAAACATCAATTTTACAGATTTGCGCGAAAGTAAAATTATATTGCTATTGCTGAATTGACAAATTAATATAACCGAAAAAATTGCACTTTCTTAGCTTTAGACTTAAAGACGATTTTCTGGTAAATTGTATTTCAGTTGCGCGAGCACTGTACCGCATAAGCCGAAAAACATCAATCTTACTGATTTGTGCGAAAGTAAAATTATATTGCTATTGCAGAATTGACAAATTAATATAACCGAAAAAATTGCACTTACTTAGGTTTAGACTTAAAGTCGATTTTCTTGTAAATTGTATGTTAATCACTTGAGCACTGTACCGCATAAGCCGAAAAACATAATTTTACTGATTTGCGCGAAAGTAAAATTATATTGCTATTGCAGAATTGACAAATTAATATAACCGAAAAAATTGCACTTACTTAGGTTTAGACTTAAAGCCGATTTTCTTGTAAATTGTATGTCAGTTGCGTGAGCACTGTACCGCATAAGCCGAAAAACATCAATTTTACAGATTTGCGTGAAAGTAAAATTATATTGCTATTGCTGAATTGACAAATTAATATAACCGAAAAAATTGCACTTTCTTAGCTTTAGACTTAAAGTCGATTTTCTTGTAAATTGTATTTCAGTTGCGCGAGCACTGTACCGCTTAAGCCGAAAAACATAATTTTACTGATTTGCGCGAAAGTAAAATTATAATGTTATTGCAGGATTAACAAATTAATATAACCGAAAAAATTGCACTTACTTAGGTTTAGACTTAAAGCCGATTTTCTTGTAAATTGTATGTCAGTTGCGCGAGCACTGTACCGCTTAAGCCGAAAAACATCAATTATACTGATTTGAGCGAAAGTCAAATTATATTGCTATTGCAGAATTGACAAATTAATATAACCGAAAAAATTGCACTTACTTAGGTTTAGACTTAAAGTCGATTTTCTTGTAAATTGTATGTTAATCACTTGAGCACTGTACCGCATAAGCCGGAAAACATAATTTTACTGATTTGCGCGAAAGTAAAATTATATTGCTATTGCAGAATTGACAAATTAATATAACCGAAATAATTGCACTTTCTTAGGCTTAGACTCAAAGTCGATTTTCTTGTAAATTGTATATTAATCACTTGAGCACTGTACCGCATAAGCCGAAAAACATCAATTTTACTGATTTGCGCGAAAGTAAAATTATAATGTTATTGCAGGATTAACAAATTAATATAACCGAAAAAATTGCACTTACTTAGGTTTAGACTTAAAGCCGATTTTCTTGTAAATTGTATGTCAGAGGCGTGAGCACTGTACCGCATAAGCCGAAAAACATCAATTTTACTGATTTGAGCGAAAGTAAAATTATATTGTTATTGCAGGATTAACAAATTAATATAACCGAAAAAATTGCACTTACTTAGGTTTAGACTTAAAGCCGATTTTCTTGTAAATTGTATGTCAGTTGCGTGAGCACTGTACTGCTTAAGCCGAAAAACATGAAATTTAATGATTTGAGCGAAAGTCAAATTATATTGTTATTGCATGATTAACAAATTAATATAACCGAAAAAGTTGCATTTTCTTAGGTTTAGACTCAAAGTCGATTTTCTTGTAAATTGTATGTTAATCACTTGAGCACTGTACCGCATAAGCCGAAAAACATCAATTTTACTGAATTGCGCGAAAGTAAAATTATATTGCTATTGCAGAATTGACAAATTAATATAACCGAAAAAATTGCACTTTCTTAGCTTTAGATTTAAAGTCGATTTTCTTGCAAATTGTATTTCAGTTGCGCGAGCACTGTCCTCTTAAGCCAAAAAACATGAATTTTACTGATTTGAGCGAAAGTCAAATTATATTGTTATTGCATGATTAACAAATTAATATTACCGAAAAAGTTGCACTTACTTAGGTTTAGACTTAAAGTCGATTTTCTTGTAAATTGTATGTTAATCACTTGAGCACTGTACCGCATAAGCCGAAAAACATAATTTTACTGATTTGCGCGAAAGTAAAATTATATTGCTATTGCAGAATTGACAAATTAATATAACCGAAAAAATTGCACTTACTTAGGTTTAGACTTAAAGCCGATTTTCTTGTAAATTGTATGTCAGTTGCGTGAGCACTGTACCGCATAAGCCGAAAAACATCAATTTTACTGATTTGCGCGAAAGTAAAATTATAATGTTATTGCAGGATTAACAAATTAATATAACCGAAAAAATTGCACTTACTTAGGTTTAGACTTAAAGCCGATTTTCTTGTAAATTGTATGTCAGAGGCGTGAGCACTGTACCGCATAAGCCGAAAAACATCAATTTTACTGATTTGCGCGAAAGTAAAATTATAATGTTATTGCAGGATTAACAAATTAATATAACCGAAAAAATTGCACTTACTTAGGTTTAGACTTAAAGCCGATTTTCTTGTAAATTGTATGTCAGTTGCGCGAGCACTGTACCGCTTAAGCCGAAAAACATCAATTATACTGATTTGAGCGAAAGTCAAATTATATTGCTATTGCAGAATTGACAAATTAATATAACCGAAAAAATTGCACTTACTTAGGTTTAGACTTAAAGTCGATTTTCTTGTAAATTGTATGTTAATCACTTGAGCACTGTACCGCATAAGCCGGAAAACATAATTTTACTGATTTGCGCGAAAGTAAAATTATATTGCTATTGCAGAATTGACAAATTAATATAACCGAAATAATTGCACTTTCTTAGGCTTAGACTCAAAGTCGATTTTCTTGTAAATTGTATATTAATCACTTGAGCACTGTACCGCATAAGCCGAAAAACATCAATTTTACTGATTTGCGCGAAAGTAAAATTATAATGTTATTGCAGGATTAACAAATTAATATAACCGAAAAAATTGCACTTACTTAGGTTTAGACTTAAAGCCGATTTTCTTGTAAATTGTATGTCAGAGGCGTGAGCACTGTACCGCATAAGCCGAAAAACATCAATTTTACTGATTTGAGCGAAAGTAAAATTATATTGTTATTGCAGGATTAACAAATTAATATAACCGAAAAAATTGCACTTACTTAGGTTTAGACTTAAAGCCGATTTTCTTGTAAATTGTATGTCAGTTGCGTGAGCACTGTACCGCTTAAGCCGAAAAACATGAAATTTAATGATTTGAGCGAAAGTCAAATTATATTGTTATTGCATGATTAACAAATTAATATAACCGAAAAAGTTGCATTTTCTTAGGTTTAGACTCAAAGTCGATTTTCTTGTAAATTGTATGTTAATCACTTGAGCACTGTAACGCATAAGCCGAAAAACATCAATTTTACTGAATTGCGCGAAAGTAAAATTATATTGCTATTGCAGAATTGACAAATTAATATAACCGAAAAAATTGCACTTACTTAGGTTTAGACTTAAAGCCGATTTTCTTGTAAATTGTATGTTAATCACTTGAGCACTGTACCGCATAAGCCGAAAAACATCAATCTGACTGATTTGCGCGAAAGTAAAATTATATTGCTATTGCAGAATTGACAAATTAATATAACCGAAAAAATTGCACTTACTTAGGCTTAGACTCAAAGTCGATTTTCTTGTAAATTGTATATTAATCACTTGAGCACTGTACCGCATAAGCCGAAAAACATCAATTTTACTGATTTGCGCGAAAGTAAAATTATAATGTTATTGCAGGATTAACAAATTAATATAACCGAAAAAATTGCACTTACTTAGGTTTAGACTTAAAGCCGATTTTCTTGTAAATTGTATGTCAGAGGCGTGAGCACTGTACCGCATAAGCCGAAAAACATCAATTTTACTGATTTGAGCGAAAGTAAAATTATAATGTTATTGCAGGATTAACAAATTAATATAACCGAAAAAATTGCACTTACTTAGGTTTAGACTTAAAGCCGATTTTCTTGTAAATTGTATGTCAGTTGCGCGAGCACTGTACCGCTTAAGCCGAAAAACATCAATTATACTGATTTGAGCGAAAGTCAAATTATATTGCTATTGCAGAATTGACAAATTAATATAACCGAAAAAATTGCACTTACTTAGGTTTAGACTTAAAGTCGATTTTCTTGTAAATTGTATGTTAATCACTTGAGCACTGTACCGCATAAGCCGAAAAACATCAATTTTACTGATTTGAGCGAAAGTAAAATTATATTGCTATTGCAGAATTGACAAATTAATATAACCGAAAAAATTGCACTTACTTAGGTTTAGACTTAAAGCCGATTTTCTTGTAAATTGTATGTCAGTTGCGCGAGCACTGTACCGCTTAAGCCGAAAAACATCAATTATACTGATTTGAGCGAAAGTAAAATTATATTGCTATTGCAGAATTGACAAATTAATATAACCGAAAAAATTGCACTTACTTAGGTTTAGACTTAAAGCCGATTTTCTGGTAAATTGTATTTCAGTTGCGCGAGCACTGTACCGCATAAGCCGAAAAACATCAATTTTACTGATTTGAGCGAAAGTAAAATTATATTGCTATTGCAGAATTGACAAATTAATATAACCGAAAAAATTGCACTTACTTAGGTTTAGACTTAAAGCCGATTTTCTTGTAAATTTTATGTTAATCACTTGAGCACTGTACCGCATAAGCCGAAAAACATCAATTTTACTGATTTGAGCGAAAGTAAAATTATATTGCTATTGCAGAATTGACAAATTAATATAACCGAAAAAATTGCACTTACTTAGGTTTAGACTTAAAGCCGATTTTCTTGTAAATTGTATGTCAGAGGCGTGAGCACTGTACCGCATAAGCCGAAAAACATCAATTTTACTGATTTGAGCGAAAGAAAAATTATAATGTTATTGCAGGATTAACAAATTAATATAACCGAAAAAATTGCACTTACTTAGGTTTAGACTTAAAGCCGATTTTCTTGTAAATTGTATGTCAGTTGCGCGAGCACTGTACCGCTTAAGCCGAAAAACATCAATTATACTGATTTGAGCGAAAGTCAAATTATATTGCTATTGCAGAATTGACAAATTAATATAACCGAAAAAATTGCACTTACTTAGGTTTAGACTTAAAGCCGATTTTCTTGTAAATTGTATGTTAATCACTTGAGCACTGTACCGCATAAGCCGAAAAACATCAATTTTACTGATTTGAGCCAAAGTAAAATTATATTGCTATTGCAGAATTGACAAATTAATATAACCGAAAAAATTGCACTTACTTAGGTTTAGACTTAAAGCCGATTTTCTTGTAAATTGTATGTCAGTTGCGTGAGCACTGTACCGCATAAGCCGAAAAACATCAATCTTACTGATTTGTGCGAAAGTAAAATTATATTGCTATTGCAGAATTGGCAAATTAATATAACCGAAAAAATTGCACTTACTTAGGTTTAGACTTAAAGTCGATTTTCTTGTAAATTGTATGTTAATCACTTGAGCACTGTACCGCATAAGCCGAAAAACATAATTTTACTGATTTGCGCGAAAGTAAAATTATATTGCTATTGCAGAATTGACAAATTAATATAACCGAAAAAATTGCACTTACTTAGGTTTAGACTTAAAGCCGATTTTCTTGTAAATTGTATGTCAGTTGCGTGAGCACTGTACCGCATAAGCCGAAAAACATCAATTTTACAGATTTGCGTGAAAGTAAAATTATATTGCTATTGCTGAATTGACAAATTAATATAACCGAAAAAATTGCACTTTCTTAGCTTTAGACTTAAAGTCGATTTTCTTGTAAATTGTATTTCAGTTGCGCGAGCACTGTACCGCTTAAGCCGAAAAACATAATTTTACTGATTTGTGCGAAAGTAAAATTATATTGCTATTGCAGAATTGGCAAATTAATATAACCGAAAAAATTGCACTTACTTAGGTTTAGACTTAAAGTCGATTTTCTTGTAAATTGTATGTTAATCACTTGAGCACTGTACCGCATAAGCCGAAAAACATAATTTTACTGATTTGCGCGAAAGTAAAATTATATTGCTATTGCAGAATTGACAAATTAATATAACCGAAAAAATTGCACTTACTTAGGTTTAGACTTAAAGCCGATTTTCTTGTAAATTGTATGTCAGTTGCGTGAGCACTGTACCGCATAAGCCGAAAAACATCAATCTTACTGATTTGTGCGAAAGTAAAATTATATTGCTATTGCAGAATTGGCAAATTAATATAACCGAAAAAATTGCACTTACTTAGGTTTAGACTTAAAGTCGATTTTCTTGTAAATTGTATATTAATCACTTGAGCACTGTACCGCATAAGCCGAAAAACATAATTTTACTGATTTGCGCGAAAGTAAAATTATATTGCTATTGCAGAATTGACAAATTAATATAACCGAAAAAATTGCACTTACTTAGGTTTAGACTTAAAGCCGATTTTCTTGTAAATTGTATGTCAGTTGCGCGAGCACTGTACCGCTTAAGCCAAAAAACATCAATTATACTGATTTGAGCGAAAGTCAAATTATATTGCTATTGCAGAATTGACAAATTAATATAACCGAAAAAATTGCACTTACTTAGGTTTAGACTTAAAGCCGATTTTCTTGTAAATTGTATGTTAATCACTTGAGCACTGTACCGCATAAGCCGAAAAACATCAATTTTACTGATTTGAGCCAAAGTAAAATTATATTGCTATTGCAGAATTGACAAATTAATATAACCGAAAAAATTGCACTTACTTAGGTTTAGACTTAAAGCCGATTTTCTTGTAAATTGTATGTCAGTTGCGTGAGCACTGTACCGCATAAGCCGAAAAACATCAATCTTACTGATTTGTGCGAAAGTAAAATTATATTGCTATTGCAGAATTGGCAAATTAATATAACCGAAAAAATTGCACTTACTTAGGTTTAGACTTAAAGCCGATTTTCTTGTAAATTGTATGTCAGTTGCGCGAGCACTGTACCGCATAAGCCGAAAAACATCAATTTTACTGATTTGAGCGAAAGAAAAATTATAATGTTATTGCAGGATTAACAAATTAATATAACCGAAAAAATTGCACTTACTTAGGTTTAGACTTAAAGCCGATTTTCTTGTAAATTGTATGTCAGTTGCGCGAGCACTGTACCGCTTAAGCCGAAAAACATCAATTATACTGATTTGCGTGAAAGTAAAATTATATTGCTATTGCTGAATTGACAAATTAATATAACCGAAAAAATTGCACTTTCTTAGCTTTAGACTTAAAGTCGATTTTCTTGTAAATTGTATTTCAGTTGCGCGAGCACTGTACCGCATAAGCCGAAAAACATCAATCTTACTGATTTGTGCGAAAGTAAAATTATATTGCTATTGCAGAATTGGCAAATTAATATAACCGAAAAAATTGCACTTACTTAGGTTTAGACTTAAAGTCGATTTTCTTGTAAATTGTATGTTAATCACTTGAGCACTGTACCGCATAAGCCGAAAAACATAATTTTACTGATTTGCGCGAAAGTAAAATTATAATGTTATTGCAGGATTAACAAATTAATATAACCGAAAAAATTGCACTTACTTAGGTTTAGACTTAAAGCCGATTTTCTTGTAAATTGTATGTCAGTTGCGCGAGCACTGTACCGCTTAAGCCGAAAAACATCAATTATACTGATTTGAGCGAAAGTCAAATTATATTGCTATTGCAGAATTGACAAATTAATATAACCGAAAAAATTGCACTTACTTAGGTTTAGACTTAAAGTCGATTTTCTTGTAAATTGTATGTTAATCACTTGAGCACTGTACCGCATAAGCCGGAAAACATAATTTTACTGATTTGCGCGAAAGTAAAATTATATTGCTATTGCAGAATTGACAAATTAATATAACCGAAATAATTGCACTTTCTTAGGCTTAGACTCAAAGTCGATTTTCTTGTAAATTGTATATTAATCACTTGAGCACTGTACCGCATAAGCCGAAAAACATCAATTTTACTGATTTGCGCGAAAGTAAAATTATAATGTTATTGCAGGATTAACAAATTAATATAACCGAAAAAATTGCACTTACTTAGGTTTAGACTTAAAGCCGATTTTCTTGTAAATTGTATGTCAGAGGCGTGAGCACTGTACCGCATAAGCCGAAAAACATCAATTTTACTGATTTGAGCGAAAGTCAAATTATATTGTTATTGCATGATTAACAAATTAATATAACCGAAAAAGTTGCATTTTCTTAGGTTTAGACTCAAAGCCGATTTTCTTGTAAATTGTATGTTAATCACTTGAGCACTGTACCGCATAAGCCGAAAAACATCAATTTTACTGAATTGCGCGAAAGAAAAATTATAATGTTATTGCAGGATTAACAAATTAATATAACCGAAAAAATTGCACTTACTTAGGTTTAGACTTAAAGCCGATTTTCTTGTAAATTGTATGTCAGAGGCGTGAGCACTGTACCGCATAAGCCGAAAAACATCAATTTTACTGATTTGAGCGAAAGTAAAATTATATTGTTATTGCAGGATTAACAAATTAATATAACCGAAAAAATTGCACTTACTTAGGTTTAGACTTAAAGCCGATTTTCTTGTAAATTGTATGTCAGTTGCGTGAGCACTGTACCGCTTAAGCCGAAAAACATGAAATTTAATGATTTGAGCGAAAGTCAAATTATATTGTTATTGCATGATTAACAAATTAATATAACCGAAAAAGTTGCATTTTCTTAGGTTTAGACTCAAAGTCGATTTTCTTGTAAATTGTATGTTAATCACTTGAGCACTGTACCGCATAAGCCGAAAAACATCAATTTTACTGAATTGCGCGAAAGTAAAATTATATTGCTATTGCAGAATTGACAAATTAATATAACCGAAAAAATTGCACTTTCTTAGCTTTAGATTTAAAGTCGATTTTCTTGCAAATTGTATTTCAGTTGCGCGAGCACTGTCCTCTTAAGCCGAAAAACATAAATTTTACTGATTTGAGCGAAAGTCAAATTATATTGTTATTGCATGATTAACAAATTAATATTACCGAAAAAGTTGCACTTACTTAGGTTTAGACTTAAAGTCGATTTTCTTGTAAATTGTATGTTAATCACTTGAGCACTGTACCGCATAAGCCGAAAAACATAATTTTACTGATTTGCGCGAAAGTAAAATTATATTGCTATTGCAGAATTGACAAATTAATATAACCGAAAAAATTGCACTTACTTAGGTTTAGACTTAAAGCCGATTTTCTTGTAAATTGTATGTCAGTTGCGTGAGCACTGTACCGCATAAGCCGAAAAACATCAATTTTACTGATTTGCGCGAAAGTAAAATTATAATGTTATTGCAGGATTAACAAATTAATATAACCGAAAAAATTGCACTTACTTAGGTTTAGACTTAAAGCCGATTTTCTTGTAAATTGTATGTCAGAGGCGTGAGCACTGTACCGCATAAGCCGAAAAACATCAATTTTACTGATTTGCGCGAAAGTAAAATTATAATGTTATTGCAGGATTAACAAATTAATATAACCGAAAAAATTGCACTTACTTAGGTTTAGACTTAAAGCCGATTTTCTTGTAAATTGTATGTCAGTTGCGCGAGCACTGTACCGCTTAAGCCGAAAAACATCAATTATACTGATTTGAGCGAAAGTCAAATTATATTGCTATTGCAGAATTGACAAATTAATATAACCGAAAAAATTGCACCTACTTAGGTTTAGACTTAAAGTCGATTTTCTTGTAAATTGTATGTTAATCACTTGAGCACTGTACCGCATAAGCCGAAAAACATCAATTTTACTGATTTGCGCGAAAGAAAAATTATAATGTTATTGCAGGATTAACAAATTAATATAACCGAAAAAATTGCACTTACTTAGGTTTAGACTTAAAGCCGATTTTCTTGTAAATTGTATGTCAGAGGCGTGAGCACTGTACCGCATAAGCCGAAAAACATCAATTTTACTGATTTGAGCGAAAGTAAAATTATATTGTTATTGCAGGATTAACAAATTAATATAACCGAAAAAATTGCACTTACTTAGGTTTAGACTTAAAGCCGATTTTCTTGTAAATTGTATGTCAGTTGCGTGAGCACTGTACCGCTTAAGCCGAAAAACATGAAATTTAATGATTTGAGCGAAAGTCAAATTATATTGTTATTGCATGATTAACAAATTAATATAACCGAAAAAGTTGCATTTTCTTAGGTTTAGACTCAAAGTCGATTTTCTTGTAAATTGTATGTTAATCACTTGAGCACTGTACCGCATAAGCCGAAAAACATCAATTTTACTGAATTGCGCGAAAGTAAAATTATATTGCTATTGCAGAATTGACAAATTAATATAACCGAAAAAATTGCACTTACTTAGGTTTAGACTTAAAGTCGATTTTCTTGTAAATTGTATGTTAATCACTTGAGCACTGTACCGCATAAGCCGAAAAACATCAATTTTACAGATTTGCGCGAAAGTAAAATTATATTGCTATTGCTGAATTGACAAATTAATATAACCGAAAAAATTGCACTTTCTTAGCTTTAGACTTAAAGTCGATTTTCTGGTAAATTGTATTTCAGTTGCGCGAGCACTGTACCGCATAAGCCGAAAAACATCAATTTTACTGATTTGAGCGAAAGTAAAATTATATTGCTATTGCAGAATTGACAAATTAATATAACCGAAAAAATTGCACTTACTTAGGTTTAGACTTAAAGCCGATTTTCTTGTAAATTGTATGTCAGTTGCGTGAGCACTGTACCGCATAAGCCGAAAAACATCAATCTTACTGATTTGTGCGAAAGTAAAATTATATTGCTTTTGCAGAATTGACAAATTAATATAACCGAAAAAATTGCACTTACTTAGGTTTAGACTTAAAGTCGATTTTCTTGTAAATTGTATGTTAATCACTTGAGCACTGTACCGCATAAGCCGAAAAACATAATTTTACTGATTTGCGCGAAAGTAAAATTATATTGCTATTGCAGAATTGACAAATTAATATAACCGAAAAAATTGCACTTACTTAGGTTTTGACTTAAAGCCGATTTTCTTGTAAATTGTATGTCAGTTGCGTGAGCATTGTACCGTATAAGCCGAAAAGCATCAATTTTACAGATTTGCGCGAAAGTAAAATTATATTGCTATTGCTGAATTGACAAATTAATATAACCGAAAAAATTGCACTTTCTTAGCTTTAGACTTAAAGTCGATTTTCTTGTAAATTGTATTTCAGTTGCGCGAGCACTGTACCGCTTAAGCCGAAAAACATAATTTTACTGATTTGCGCGAAAGTAAAATTATAATGTTATTGCAGGATTAACAAATTAATATAACCGAAAAAATTGCACTTACTTAGGTTTAGACTTAAAGCCGATTTTCTTGTAAATTGTATGTCAGTTGCGCGAGCACTGTACCGCTTAAGCCGAAAAACATCAATTATACTGATTTGAGCGAAAGTAAAATTATGATGCTATTGCAGAATTGACAAATTAATATAACCGAAAAAATTGCACTTACTTAGGTTTAGACTTAAAGCCGATTTTCTTGTAAATTGTATGTCAGTTGCGCGAGCACTGTACCGCATAAGCCGAAAAACATCAATTTTACTGATTTGAGCGAAAGTAAAATTATATTGCTATTGCAGAATTGACAAATTAATATAACCGAAAAAATTGCACTTACTTAGGTTTAGACTTAAAGTCGATTTTCTTGTAAATTGTATGTTAATCACTTGAGCACTGTACCGCATAAGCCGGAAAACATAATTTTACTGATTTGCGCGAAAGTAAAATTATATTGCTATTGCAGAATTGACAAATTAATATAACCGAAATAATTGCACTTTCTTAGGCTTAGACTCAAAGTCGATTTTCTTGTAAATTGTATATTAATCACTTGAGCACTGTACCGCATAAGCCGAAAAACATCAATTTTACTGATTTGCGCGAAAGTAAAATTATAATGTTATTGCAGGATTAACAAATTAATATAACCGAAAAAATTGCACTTACTTAGGTTTAGACTTAAAGCCGATTTTCTTGTAAATTGTATGTCAGAGGCGTGAGCACTGTACCGCATAAGCCGAAAAACATCAATTTTACTGATTTGAGCGAAAGTAAAATTATATTGTTATTGCAGGATTAACAAATTAATATAACCGAAAAAATTGCACTTACTTAGGTTTAGACTTAAAGCCGATTTTCTTGTAAATTGTATGTCAGTTGCGTGAGCACTGTACCGCTTAAGCCGAAAAACATGAAATTTAATGATTTGAGCGAAAGTCAAATTATATTGTTATTGCATGATTAACAAATTAATATAACCGAAAAAGTTGCATTTTCTTAGGTTTAGACTCAAAGTCAATTTTCTTGTAAATTGTATGTTAATCACTTGAGCACTGTACCGCATAAGCCGAAAAACATCAATTTTACTGAATTGCGCGAAAGTAAAATTATATTGCTATTGCAGAATTGACAAATTAATATAACCGAAAAAATTGCACTTTCTTAGCTTTAGATTTAAAGTCGATTTTCTTGCAAATTGTATTTCAGTTGCGCGAGCACTGTCCTCTTAAGCCGAAAAACATGAATTTTACTGATTTGAGCGAAAGTCAAATTATATTGTTATTGCATGATTAACAAATTAATATTACCGAAAAAGTTGCATTTTCTTAGGCTTAGACTCAAAGTCGATTTTCTTTTAAATTGTATGTTAATCACTTGAGCACTGTACCGCATAAGCCGAAAAACATCAATTTTACTGATTTGCGCGAAAGTAAAATTATATTGCTATTGCAGAATTGACAAATTAATATAACCGAAAAAATTGCACTTTCTTAGGTTTAGACTTAAAGCCGATTTTCTTGTAAATTGTATGTCAGTTGCGTGAGCACTGTACCGCTTAAGCCGAAAAACATGAAATTTAATGATTTGAGCGAAAGTCAAATTATATTGTTATTGCAGGATTAACAAGTTAATATAACCGAAAACATTACACTTTCTTAGTTTAAGACTTAAGCCAATTTTCTTGTAAATTGTATGTCAGAGGCGTGAGCACTGTACCGCATAAGCCGAAAAACATCAATTTTACTGATTTGCGCGAAAGTAAAATTATATTGCTATTGCAGAATTGACAAATTAATATAACCGAAAAAATTGCACTTACTTAGGTTTAGACTTAAAGTCGATTTTCTTGTAAATTGTATGTTAATCACTTGAGCACTGTACCGCATAAGCCAAAAAACATAATTTTACTGATTTGCGCGAAAGTAAAATTATATTGCTATTGCAGAATTGACAAATTAATATAACCGAAATAATTGCACTTTCTTAGGCTTAGACTCAAAGTCGATTTTCTTGTAAATTGTATATTAATCACTTGAGCACTGTACCGCATAAGCCGGAAAACATAATTTTACTGATTTGCGCGAAAGTAAAATTATATTGCTATTGCAGAATTGACAAATTAATATAACCGAAATAATTGCACTTTCTTAGGCTTAGACTCAAAGTCGATTTTCTTGTAAATTGTATATTAATCACTTGAGCACTGTACCGCATAAGCCGGAAAACATAATTTTACTGATTTGCGCGAAAGTAAAATTATATTGCTATTGCAGAATTGACAAATTAATATAACCGAAATAATTGCACTTTCTTAGGCTTAGACTCAAAGTCGATTTTCTTGTAAATTGTATATTAATCACTTGAGCACTGTACCGCATAAGCCGAAAAACATCAATTTTACTGATTTGCGCGAAAGTAAAATTATATTGCTATTGCAGAATTGACAAATTAATATAACCGAAAAAATTGCACTTACTTAGGTTTAGACTTAAAGCTGATTTTCTTGTAAACTGTATGTCAGTTGCGTGAGCACTGTACCGCATAAGCCGAAAAACATCAATTTTACTGATTTGTGCGAAAGTAAAATTATATTGCTATTGCAGAATTGACAAATTAATATAACCGAAAAAATTGCACTTACTTAGGTTTAGACTTAAAGCCGATTTTCTTGTAAATTGTATGTCAGTTGCGCGAGCACTGTACCGCATAAGCCGAAAAACATCAATTTTACTGATTTGAGCGAAAGTAAAATTATATTGCTATTGCAGAATTGACAAATTAATATAACCGAAAAAATTGCACTTACTTAGGTTTAGACTTAAAGTCGATTTTCTTGTAAATCGTATGTTAATCACTTGAGCACTGTACCGCATAAGCCGGAAAACATAATTTTACTGATTTGCGCGAAAGTAAAATTATATTGCTATTGCAGAATTGACAAATTAATATAACCGAAATAATTGCACTTTCTTAGGCTTAGACTCAAAGTCGATTTTCTTGTAAATTGTATATTAGTCACTTGAGCACTGTACCGCATAAGCCGAAAAACATCAATTTTACTGATTTGCGCGAAAGTAAAATTATAATGTTATTGCAGGATTAACAAATTAATATAACCGAAAAAATTGCACTTACTTAGGTTTAGACTTAAAGCCGATTTTCTTGTAAATTGTATGTCAGAGGCGTGAGCACTGTACCGCATAAGCCGAAAAACATCAATTTTACTGATTTGAGCGAAAGTAAAATTATATTGTTATTGCAGGATTAACAAATTAATATAACCGAAAAAATTGCACTTACTTAGGTTTAGACTTAAAGCCGATTTTCTTGTAAATTGTATGTCAGTTGCGTGAGCACTGTACCGCTTAAGCCGAAAAACATGAAATTTAATGATTTGAGCGAAAGTCAAATTATATTGTTATTGCATGATTAACAAATTAATATAACCGAAAAAGTTGCATTTTCTTAGGTTTAGACTCAAAGTCAATTTTCTTGTAAATTGTATGTTAATCACTTGAGCACTGTACCGCATAAGCCGAAAAACATCAATTTTACTGAATTGCGCGAAAGTAAAATTATATTGCTATTGCAGAATTGACAAATTAATATAACCGAAAAAATTGCACTTTCTTAGCTTTAGATTTAAAGTCGATTTTCTTGCAAATTGTATTTCAGTTGCGCGAGCACTGTCCTCTTAAGCCGAAAAACATGAATTTTACTGATTTGAGCGAAAGTCAAATTATATTGTTATTGCATGATTAACAAATTAATATTACCGAAAAAGTTGCATTTTCTTAGGCTTAGACTCAAAGTCGATTTTCTTTTAAATTGTATGTTAATCACTTGAGCACTGTACCGCATAAGCCGAAAAACATCAATTTTACTGATTTGCGCGAAAGTAAAATTATATTGCTATTGCAGAATTGACAAATTAATATAACCGAAAAAATTGCACTTTCTTAGGTTTAGACTTAAAGCCGATTTTCTTGTAAATTGTATGTCAGTTGCGTGAGCACTGTACCGCTTAAGCCGAAAAACATGAAATTTAATGATTTGAGCGAAAGTCAAATTATATTGTTATTGCAGGATTAACAAGTTAATATAACCGAAAACATTACACTTTCTTAGTTTAAGACTTAAGCCAATTTTCTTGTAAATTGTATGTCAGAGGCGTGAGCACTGTACCGCATAAGCCGAAAAACATCAATTTTACTGATTTGCGCGAAAGTAAAATTATATTGCTATTGCAGAATTGACAAATTAATATAACCGAAAAAATTGCACTTACTTAGGTTTAGACTTAAAGCTGATTTTCTTGTAAACTGTATGTCAGTTGCGTGAGCACTGTACCGCATAAGCCGAAAAACATCAATTTTACTGATTTGTGCGAAAGTAAAATTATATTGCTATTGCAGAATTGACAAATTAATATAACCGAAAAAATTGCACTTACTTAGGTTTAGACTTAAAGTCGATTTTCTTGTAAATTGTATGTTAATCACTTGAGCACTGTACCGCATAAGCCAAAAAACATAATTTTACTGATTTGCGCGAAAGTAAAATTATATTGCTATTGCAGAATTGACAAATTAATATAACCGAAATAATTGCACTTTCTTAGGCTTAGACTCAAAGTCGATTTTCTTGTAAATTGTATATTAATCACTTGAGCACTGTACCGCATAAGCCGAAAAACATCAATTTTACTGATTTGCGCGAAAGTAAAATTATATTGCTATTGCAGAATTGACAAATTAATATAACCGAAAAAATTGCACTTACTTAGGTTTAGACTTAAAGCTGAATTTCTTGTAAACTGTATGTCAGTTGCGTGAGCACTGTACCGCATAAGCCGAAAAACATCAATTTTACTGATTTGTGCGAAAGTAAAATTATATTGCTATTGCAGAATTGACAAATTAATATAACCGAAATAATTGCACTTTCTTAGGCTTAGACTCAAAGTCGATTTTCTTGTAAATTGTATATTAATCACTTGAGCACTGTACCGCATAAGCCGAAAAACATCAATTTTACTGATTTGCGCGAAAGTAAAATTATATTGCTATTGCAGAATTGACAAATTAATATAACCGAAAAAATTGCACTTACTTAGGTTTAGACTTAAAGTCGATTTTCTTGTAAATTGTATGTTAATCACTTGAGCACTGTACCGCATAAGCCAAAAAACATAATTTTACTGATTTGCGCGAAAGTAAAATTATATTGCTATTGCAGAATTGACAAATTAATATAACCGAAATAATTGCACTTTCTTAGGCTTAGACTCAAAGTCGATTTTCTTGTAAATTGTATATTAATCACTTGAGCACTGTACCGCATAAGCCGAAAAACATCAATTTTACTGATTTGCGCGAAAGTAAAATTATATTGCTATTGCAGAATTGACAAATTAATATAACCGAAAAAATTGCACTTACTTAGGTTTAGACTTAAAGTCGATTTTCTTGTAAATTGTATGTTAATCACTTGAGCACTGTACCGCATAAGCCAAAAAACATAATTTTACTGATTTGCGCGAAAGTAAAATTATATTGCTATTGCAGAATTGACAAATTAATATAACCGAAATAATTGCACTTTCTTAGGCTTAGACTCAAAGTCGATTTTCTTGTAAATTGTATATTAATCACTTGAGCACTGTACCGCATAAGCCGGAAAACATAATTTTACTGATTTGCGCGAAAGTAAAATTATATTGCTATTGCAGAATTGACAAATTAATATAACCGAAATAATTGCACTTTCTTAGGCTTAGACTCAAAGTCGATTTTCTTGTAAATTGTATATTAATCACTTGAGCACTGTACCGCATAAGCCGAAAAACATCAATTTTACTGATTTGCGCGAAAGTAAAATTATATTGCTATTGCAGAATTGACAAATTAATATAACCGAAAAAATTGCACTTACTTAGGTTTAGACTTAAAGCTGATTTTCTTGTAAACTGTATGTCAGTTGCGTGAGCACTGTACCGCATAAGCCGAAAAACATCAATTTTACTGATTTGTGCGAAAGTAAAATTATATTGCTATTGCAGAATTGACAAATTAATATAACCGAAAAAATTGCACTTACTTAGGTTTAGACTTAAAGCCGATTTTCTTGTAAATTGTATGTCAGTTGCGCGAGCACTGTACCGCATAAGCCGAAAAACATCAATTTTACTGATTTGAGCGAAAGTAAAATTATATTGCTATTGCAGAATTGACAAATTAATATAACCGAAAAAATTGCACTTACTTAGGTTTAGACTTAAAGTCGATTTTCTTGTAAATCGTATGTTAATCACTTGAGCACTGTACCGCATAAGCCGGAAAACATAATTTTACTGATTTGCGCGAAAGTAAAATTATATTGCTATTGCAGAATTGACAAATTAATATAACCGAAATAATTGCACTTTCTTAGGCTTAGACTCAAAGTCGATTTTCTTGTAAATTGTATATTAATCACTTGAGCACTGTACCGCATAAGCCGAAAAACATCAATTTTACTGATTTGCGCGAAAGTAAAATTATAATGTTATTGCAGGATTAACAAATTAATATAACCGAAAAAATTGCACTTACTTAGGTTTAGACTTAAAGCCGATTTTCTTGTAAATTGTATGTCAGAGGCGTGAGCACTGTACCGCATAAGCCGAAAAACATCAATTTTGCTGATTTGAGCGAAAGTAAAATTATATTGTTATTGCAGGATTAACAAATTAATATAACCGAAAAAATTGCACTTACTTAGGTTTAGACTTAAAGCCGATTTTCTTGTAAATTGTATGTCAGTTGCGTGAGCACTGTACCGCTTAAGCCGAAAAACATGAAATTTAATGATTTGAGCGAAAGTCAAATTATATTGTTATTGCATGATTAACAAATTAATATAACCGAAAAAGTTGCATTTTCTTAGGTTTAGACTCAAAGTCAATTTTCTTGTAAATTGTATGTTAATCACTTGAGCACTGTACCGCATAAGCCGAAAAACATCAATTTTACTGAATTGCGCGAAAGTAAAATTATATTGCTATTGCAGAATTGACAAATTAATATAACCGAAAAAATTGCACTTTCTTAGCTTTAGATTTAAAGTCGATTTTCTTGCAAATTGTATTTCAGTTGCGCGAGCACTGTCCTCTTAAGCCGAAAAACATGAATTTTACTGATTTGAGCGAAAGTCAAATTATATTGTTATTGCATGATTAACAAATTAATATTACCGAAAAAGTTGCATTTTCTTAGGCTTAGACTCAAAGTCGATTTTCTTTTAAATTGTATGTTAATCACTTGAGCACTGTACCGCATAAGCCGAAAAACATCAATTTTACTGATTTGCGCGAAAGTAAAATTATATTGCTATTGCAGAATTGACAAATTAATATAACCGAAAAAATTGCACTTTCTTAGGTTTAGACTTAAAGCCGATTTTCTTGTAAATTGTATGTCAGTTGCGTGAGCACTGTACCGCTTAAGCCGAAAAACATGAAATTTAATGATTTGAGCGAAAGTCAAATTATATTGTTATTGCAGGATTAACAAGTTAATATAACCGAAAACATTACACTTTCTTAGTTTAAGACTTAAGCCAATTTTCTTGTAAATTGTATGTCAGAGGCGTGAGCACTGTACCGCATAAGCCGAAAAACATCAATTTTACTGATTTGCGCGAAAGTAAAATTATATTGCTATTGCAGAATTGACAAATTAATATAACCGAAAAAATTGCACTTACTTAGGTTTAGACTTAAAGCTGATTTTCTTGTAAACTGTATGTCAGTTGCGTGAGCACTGTACCGCATAAGCCGAAAAACATCAATTTTACTGATTTGTGCGAAAGTAAAATTATATTGCTATTGCAGAATTGACAAATTAATATAACCGAAAAAATTGCACTTACTTAGGTTTAGACTTAAAGTCGATTTTCTTGTAAATTGTATGTTAATCACTTGAGCACTGTACCGCATAAGCCAAAAAACATAATTTTACTGATTTGCGCGAAAGTAAAATTATATTGCTATTGCAGAATTGACAAATTAATATAACCGAAATAATTGCACTTTCTTAGGCTTAGACTCAAAGTCGATTTTCTTGTAAATTGTATATTAATCACTTGAGCACTGTACCGCATAAGCCGAAAAACATCAATATTACTGATTTGCGCGAAAGTAAAATTATATTGTTATTGCAGGATTAACAAATTAATATTACCGAAAAAGTTGCACTTTCTTAGGTTTAGACTCAAAGTCGATTTTCCTGTAAATTGTATGTCAGTTGTGTGAGCACTGTACTGCTTAGGCCGAAAAACATGAATTTTACTGATTTGAGCGAAAGTCAAATTATATTGTTATTGCAGGATTAACAAGTTAATATAACCGAAAACATTACACTTTCTTAGTTTAAGACTTAAGCCATTTTTCTTGTAAATTGTATGTCAGAGGCGTGAGCACTGTACCGCATAAGCCGAAAAACATCAATTTTACTGATTTGCGCGAAAGTAAAATTATATTGCTATTGCAGAATTGACAAGTTAATATAACCGAAATAATTGCACTTTCTTAGGCTTAGACTCAAAGTCGATTTTCTTGTAAATTGTATATTAATCACTTGAGCACTGTACCGCATAAGCCGAAAAACATCAATTTTACTGATTTGCGCGAAAGTAAAATTATATTGTTATTGCAGGATTAACAAATTAATATTACCGAAAAAGTTGCACTTTCTTAGGTTTAGACTCAAAGTCGATTTTCCTGTAAATTGTATGTCAGTTGCGTGAGCACTGTACCGCTTAAGCCGAAAAACATGAAATTTAATGATTTGAGCGAAAGTCAAATTATATTGTTATTGCAGGATTAACAAGTTAATATAACCGAAAACATTACACTTTCTTAGTTTAAGACTTAAGCCAATTTTCTTGTAAATTGTATGTCAGAGGCGTGAGCACTGTACCGCATAAGCCGAAAAACATCAATTTTACTGATTTGCGCGAAAGTAAAATTATATTGCTATTGCAGAATTGACAAATTAATATAACCGAAAAAATTGCACTTACTTAGGTTTAGACTTAAAGCTGATTTTCTTGTAAACTGTATGTCAGTTGCGTGAGCACTGTACCGCATAAGCCGAAAAACATCAATTTTACTGATTTGTGCGAAAGTAAAATTATATTGCTATTGCAGAATTGACAAATTAATATAACCGAAAAAATTGCACTTACTTAGGTTTAGACTTAAAGTCGATTTTCTTGTAAATTGTATGTTAATCACTTGAGCACTGTACCGCATAAGCCAAAAAACATAATTTTACTGATTTGCGCGAAAGTAAAATTATATTGCTATTGCAGAATTGACAAATTAATATAACCGAAATAATTGCACTTTCTTAGGCTTAGACTCAAAGTCGATTTTCTTGTAAATTGTATATTAATCACTTGAGCACTGTACCGCATAAGCCGAAAAACATCAATTTTACTGATTTGCGCGAAAGTAAAATTATAATGTTATTGCAGGATTAACAAATTAATATAACCGAAAAAATTTCACTTTCTTAGCTTTAGACTTAAAGCCGATTTTCTTGTAAATTGTATGTCAGTTGCGTGAGCACTGTACCGCTTAAGCCGAAAAACATGAATTTTACTGATTTGAGCGAAAGTCAAATTATATTGTTATTGCATGATTAACAAATTAATATTACCGAAAAAGTTGCATTTTCTTAGGTTTAGACTCAAAGTCGATTTTCTTGTAAATTGTATGTTAATCACTTGAGCACTGTACCGCATAAGCCGAAAAACATCAATTTTACTGATTTGCGCGAAAGTAAAATTATATTGCTATTGCAGAATTGACAAATTAATATAACCGAAAAAATTGCACTTTCTTAGGCTTAGACTTAAAGTCGATTTTCTTGTAAATTGTATTTCAGTTGCGCGAGCACTGTACCGCTTAAGCCGAAAAACATGAATTTTACTGATTTGAGCGAAAGTCAAATTATATTGTTATTGCATGATTAACAAATTAATATAACCGAAAAAGTTGCATTTTCTTAGGCTTAGACTCAAAGTCGATTTTCTTGTAAATTGTATGTTAATCACATGAGCACTGTACCGCATAAGCCGAAAAACATAATTTTACTGATTTGCGCGAAAGTAAAATTATATTGCTATTGCAGAATTGACAAATTAATATAACCGAAATAATTGCACTTTCTTAGGTTTAGACTCAAATTCGATTTTCTTGTAAATTGTATATTATTCACTTGAGCACTGTACCGCATAAGCCGAAAAACATCAATTTTACTGATTTGGCGAAAGTAAAATTATAATGTTATTGCAGGATTAACAAATTAATATAACCGAAAAAATTGCACCTTCTTAGTTTTAGACTTAAAGCCGATTTTCTTATAAATTGTATGTCAGTTGCATGAGCCCTGTACCGCATAAGCCGAAAAACATCAATTTTACGGATTTGCGCGAAAGTAAAATTATATTGCTATTGCAGAATTGACAAATTAATATAACTGAAAAAATTGCACTTTCTTAGTTTTAGACTTAAAGCCGATTTTCTTGTAAAATGTATGTCAGTTGCGTGAGCACTGTACCGCATAAGCCGAAAAACATGAATTTTACTGATTTGAGCGAAAGTCAAATTATATTGTTATTGCATGATTAACAAATTAATATAACCGAAAAAGTTGCATTTTCTTAGGCTTAGACTCAAAGTCGATTTTCTTGTAAATTGTATGTTAATCACTTGAGCACTGTACCGCATAAGCCGAAAAACATAATTTTACTGATTTGCGCGAAAGTAAAATTATATTGCTATTGCAGAATTGACAAATTAATATAACCGAAATAATTGCACTTTCTTAGGTTTAGACTCAAATTCGATTTTCTTGTAAATTGTATATTATTCACTTGAGCACTGTACCGCATAAGCCGAAAAACATCAATTTTACTGATTTGGCGAAAGTAAAATTATAATGTTATTGCAGGATTAACAAATTAATATAACCGAAAAAATGGCACCTTCTTAGTTTTAGACTTTATGCCGATTTTCTTATAAATTGTATGTCAGTTGCATGAGCCCTGTACCGCATAAGCCGAAAAACATCAATTTTACTGATTTGCGCGAAAGTAAAATTATATTGCTATTGCAGAATTGACAAATTAATATAACCGAAAAAATTGCACTTTCTTAGCTTTAGACTTAAAGCCGATTTTCTTGTAAATTGTATGTCAGTTGCGTGAGCACTGTACCGCTTAAGCCGAAAAACATCAATTTTACTGATTTGCGCGAAAGTAAATTTATATTGTTATTGCAGGATTAACAAATTAATATTACCGAAAAAGTTGCACTTTCTTAGGTTTAGACTCAAAGTCGATTTTCCTGTAAATTGTATGTCAGTTGTGTGAGCACTGTACTGCTTAGGCCGAAAAACATGAATTTTACTGATTTGAGCGAAAGTCAAATTATATTGTTATTGCAGGATTAACAAGTTAATATAACCGAAAACATTACACTTTCTTAGTTTAAGACTTAAGCCAATTTTCTTGTAAATTGTATGTCAGAGGCGTGAGCACTGTACCGCATAAGCCGAAAAACATCAATTTTACTGATTTGCGCGAAAGTAAAATTATATTGCTATTGCAGAATTGACAAATTAATATAACCGAAAAAATTGCACTTACTTAGGTTTAGACTTAAAGCTGATTTTCTTGTAAACTGTATGTCAGTTGCGTGAGCACTGTACCGCATAAGCCGAAAAACATCAATTTTACTGATTTGTGCGAAAGTAAAATTATATTGCTATTGCAGAATTGACAAATTAATATAACCGAAAAAATTGCACTTACTTAGGTTTAGACTTAAAATCGATTTTCTTGTAAATTGTATGTTAATCACTTGAGCACTGTACCGCATAAGCCAAAAAACATAATTTTACTGATTTGCGCGAAAGTAAAATTATATTGCTATTGCAGAATTGACAAATTAATATAACCGAAATAATTGCACTTTCTTAGGCTTAGACTCAAAGTCGATTTTCTTGTAAATTGTATATTAATCACTTGAGCACTGTACCGCATAAGCCGAAAAACATCAATTTTACTGATTTGCGCGAAAGTAAAATTATATTGTTTTTGCAGGATTAACAAATTAATATTACCGAAAAAGTTGCACTTTCTTAGGTTTAGACTCAAAGTCGATTTTCCTGGAAATTGTATGTCAGTTGCGTGAGCACTGTACCGCTTAAGCCGAAAAACATGAAATTTAATGATTTGAGCGAAAGTCAAATTATATTGTTATTGCAGGATTAACAAGTTAATATAACCGAAAACATTACACTTTCTTAGTTTAAGACTTAAGCCAATTTTCTTGTAAATTGTATGTCAGAGGCGTGAGCACTGTACCGCATAAGCCGAAAAACATCAATTTTACTGATTTGCGCGAAAGTAAAATTATATTGCTATTGCAGAATTGACAAATTAATATAACCGAAAAAATTGCACTTACTTAGGTTTAGACTTAAAGTCGATTTTCTTGTAAATTGTATGTTAATCACTTGAGCACTGTACCGCATAAGCCAAAAAACATAATTTTACTGATTTGCGCGGAAGTAAAATTATATTGCTATTGCAGAATTGACAAATTAATATAACCGAAAAAATTGCACTTACTTAGGTTTAGACTTAAAGCTGATTTTCTTGTAAACTGTATGTCAGTTGCGCGAGCACTGTACCGCTTAAGCCGAAAAACATCAATTATACTGATTTGAGCGAAAGTCAAATTATATTGCTATTGCAGAATTGACAAATTAATATAAACGAAAAAATTGCACTTACTTAGGTTTAGACTTAAAGTCGATTTTCTTGTAAATTGTATGTTAATCACTTGAGCACTGTACCGCATAAGCCGGAAAACATAATTTTACTGATTTGCGCGAAAGTAAAATTATATTGCTATTGCAGAATTGACAAATTAATATAACCGAAATAATTGCACTTTCTTAGGCTTAGACTCAAAGTCGATTTTCTTGTAAATTGTATATTAATCACTTGAGCACTGTACCGCATAAGCTGAAAAACATCAATTTTACTGATTTGCGCGAAAGTAAAATTATAATGTTATTGCAGGATTAACAAATTAATATAACCGAAAAAATTGCACTTACTTAGGTTTAGACTTAAAGCCGATTTTCTTGTAAATTGTATGTCAGAGGCGTGAGCACTGTACCGCATAAGCCGAAAAACATCAATTTTACTGATTTGAGCGAAAGTAAAATTATATTGTTATTGCAGGATTAACAAATTAATATAACCGAAAAAATTGCACTTACTTAGGTTTAGAATTAAAGCCGATTTTCTTGTAAATTGTATGTCAGTTGCGTGAGCACTGTACCGCTTAAGCCGAAAAACATGAAATTTAATGATTTGAGCGAAAGTCAAATTATATTGTTATTGCATGATTAACAAATTAATATAACCGAAAAAGTTGCATTTTCTTAGGTTTAGACTCAAAGTCGATTTTCTTGTAAATTGTATGTTAATCACTTGAGCACTGTACCGCATAAGCCGAAAAACATCAATTTTACTGAATTGCGCGAAAGTAAAATTATATTGCTATTGCAGAATTGACAAATTAATATAACCGAAAAAATTGCACTTTCTTAGCTTTAGATTTAAAGTCGATTTTCTTGCAAATTGTATTTCAGTTGCGCGAGCACTGTCCTCTTAAGCCGAAAAACATGAATTTTACTGATTTGAGCGAAAGTCAAATTATATTGTTATTGCATGATTAACAAATTAATATTACCGAAAAAGTTGCATTTTCTTAGGCTTAGACTCAAAGTCGATTTTCTTTTAAATTGTATGTTAATCACTTGAGCACTGTACCGCATAAGCCGAAAAACATCAATTTTACTGATTTGCGCGAAAGTAAAACTATATTGCTATTGCAGAATTGACAAATTAATATAACCGAAAAAATTGCACTTTCTTAGGTTTAGACTTAAAGCCGATTTTCTTGTAAATTGTATGTCAGTTGCGTGAGCACTGTACCGCTTAAGCCGAAAAACATGAAATTTAATGATTTGAGCGAAAGTCAAATTATATTGTTATTGCAGGATTAACAAGTTAATATAACCGAAAACATTACACTTTCTTAGTTTAAGACTTAAGCCAATTTTCTTGTAAATTGTATGTCAGAGGCGTGAGCACTGTACCGCATAAGCCGAAAAACATCAATTTTACTGATTTGCGCGAAAGTAAAATTATATTGCTATTGCAGAATTGACAAATTAATATAACCGAAAAAATTGCACTTACTTAGGTTTAGACTTAAAGCTGATTTTCTTGTAAACTGTATGTCAGTTGCGTGAGCACTGTACCGCATAAGCCGAAAAACATCAATTTTACTGATTTGTGCGAAAGTAAAATTATATTGCTATTGCAGAATTGACAAATTAATATAACCGAAAAAATTGCACTTACTTAGGTTTAGACTTAAAGTCGATTTTCTTGTAAATTGTATGTTAATCACTTGAGCACTGTACCGCATAAGCCAAAAAACATAATTTTACTGATTTGCGCGAAAGTAAAATTATATTGCTATTGCAGAATTGACAAATTAATATAACCGAAATAATTGCACTTTCTTAGGCTTAGACTCAAAGTCGATTTTCTTGTAAATTGTATATTAATCACTTGAGCACTGTACCGCATAAGCCGAAAAACATCAATTTTACTGATTTGCGCGAAAGTAAAATTATATTGTTATTGCAGGATTAACAAATTAATATTACCGAAAAAGTTGCACTTTCTTAGGTTTAGACTCAAAGTCGATTTTCCTGTAAATTGTATGTCAGTTGTGTGAGCACTGTACTGCTTAGGCCGAAAAACATGAATTTTACTGATTTGAGCGAAAGTCAAATTATATTGTTATTGCAGGATTAACAAGTTAATATAACCGAAAACATTACACTTTCTTAGTTTAAGACTTAAGCCATTTTTCTTGTAAATTGTATGTCAGAGGCGTGAGCACTGTACCGCATAAGCCGAAAAACATCAATTTTACTGATTTGCGCGAAAGTAAAATTATATTGCTATTGCAGAATTGATAAATTAATATAACCGAAATAATTGCACTTTCTTAGGCTTAGACTCAAAGTCGATTTTCTTGTAAATTGTATATTAATCACTTGAGCACTGTACCGCATAAGCCGAAAAACATCAATTTTACTGATTTGCGCGAAAGTAAAATTATATTGTTATTGCAGGATTAACAAATTAATATTACCGAAAAAGTTGCACCTTCTTAGGTTTAGACTCAAAGTCGATTTTCCTGTAAATTGTATGTCAGTTGCGTGAGCACTGTACCGCTTAAGCCGAAAAACATGAAATTTAATGATTTGAGCGAAAGTCAAATTATATTGTTATTGCAGGATTAACAAGTTAATATAACCGAAAACATTACACTTTCTTAGTTTAAGACTTAAGCCAATTTTCTTGTAAATTGTATGTCAGAGGCGTGAGCACTGTACCGCATAAGCCGAAAAACATCAATTTTACTGATTTGCGCGAAAGTAAAATTATATTGCTTTTGCAGAATTGACAAATTAATATAACCGAAAAAATTGCACTTACTTAGGTTTAGACTTAAAGCTGATTTTCTTGTAAACTGTATGTCAGTTGCGTGAGCACTGTACCGCATAAGCCGGAAAACATCAATTTTACTGATTTGTGCGAAAGTAAAATTATATTGCTATTGCAGAATTGACAAATTAATATAACCGAAAAAATTGCACTTACTTAGGTTTAGACTTAAAGTCGATTTTCTTGTAAATTGTATATTAATCACTTGAGCACTGTACCGCATAAGCCAAAAAACATAATTTTACTGATTTGCGCGAAAGTAAAATTATATTGCTATTGCAGAATTGACAAATTAATATAACCGAAATAATTGCACTTTCTTAGGCTTAGACTCAAAGTCGATTTTCTTGTAAATTTTATATTAATCACTTGAGCACTGTACCGCATAAGCCGAAAAACATCAATTTTACTGATTTGCGCGAAAGTAAAATTATAATGTTATTGCAGGATTAACAAATTAATATAACCGAAAAAATTACACTTTCTTAGTTTAAGACTTAAAGCCGATTTTCTTGTAAATTGTATGTCAGAGGCGTGAGCACTGTACCGCATAAGCCGAAAAACATCAATTTTACTGATTTGCGCGAAAGTAAAATTATATTGCTATTGCAGAATTGACAAATTAATATAACCGAAAAAATTGCACTTTCTTAGCTTTAGACTTAAAGCCGATTTTCTTGTAAATTGTATGTCAGTTGCGTGAGCACTGTACCGCTTAAGCCGAAAAACATCAATTTTACTGATTTGCGCGAAAGTAAAATTATATTGCTATTGCAGAATTGACAAATTAATATAACCGAAAAAATTGCACTTTCTTAGCTTTAGACTTAAAGTCGATTTTCTTGTAAATTGAATTTCAGTTGCGCGAGCACTGTACCGCTTAAGCCGAAAAACATGAATTTTACTGATTTGAGCGAAAGTCAAATTATATTGTTATTGCATGATTAACAAATTAATATTACCGAAAAAGTTGCATTTTCTTAGGTTTAGACTCAAAGTCGATTTTCTTGTAAATTGTATGTTAATCACTTGAGCACTGTACCGCATAAGCCGAAAAACATCAATTTTACTGATTTGCGCGAAAGTAAAATTATATTGCTATTGCAGAATTGACAAATTAATATAACCGAAAAAATTGCACTTTCTTAGGCTTAGACTTAAAGTCGATTTTCTTGTAAATTGTATTTCAGTTGCGCGAGCACTGTACCGCTTAAGCCGAAAAACATGAATTTTACTGATTTGAGCGAAAGTCAAATTATATTGTTATTGCATGATTAACAAATTAATATAACCGAAAAAGTTGCATTTTCTTAGGCTTAGACTCAAAGTCGATTTTCTTGTAAATTGTATGTTAATCACTTGAGCACTGTACCGCATAAGCCGAAAAACATAATTTTACTGATTTGCGCGAAAGTAAAATTATATTGCTATTGCAGAATTGACAAATTAATATAACCGAAATAATTGCACTTTCTTAGGTTTAGACTCAAATTCGATTTTCTTGTAAATTGTATATTATTCACTTGAGCACTGTACCGCATAAGCCGAAAAACATCAATTTTACTGATTTGGCGAAAGTAAAATTATAATGTTATTGCAGGATTAACAAATTAATATAACCGAAAAAATTGCACCTTCTTAGTTTTAGACTTAAAGCCGATTTTCTTATAAATTGTATGTCAGTTGCATGAGCCCTGTACCGCATAAGCCGATAAACATCAATTTTACGGATTTGCGCGAAAGTAAAATTATATTGCTATTGCAGAATTGACAAATTAATATAACTGAAAAAATTGCACTTTCTTAGTTTTAGACTTAAAGCCGATTTTCTTGTAAAATGTATGTCAGTTGCGTGAGCACTGTGAAGCATAAGCCGAAAAACATCAATTTTACTGATTTGCGCGAAAGTAAAATTATATTGCTATTGCAGAATTGACAAATTAATATAACCGAAAAAATTGCACTTTCTGAGATTTAGACTTAAAGCCGATTTTCTTGTAAATTGTATTTCAGTTGCGTGAGCACTGTACCGCTTGAGCCGAAAAACATGAATTTTACTGATTTGAGCGAAAGTCAAATTATTATGTTATTGCAGGATTAAACAATTAATATTACCGAAAAAGTTGCACTTTATTAGGTTTAGACTCAAATTATCATCAATTTTACTGATTTGCGCGAAAGTAAAATTATAATGTTATTGCAGAATTTACATATTCATACAACCAAGAAATTTGCACTTTCTTAGTTTTAGACTTAAAGCCGATTTTCTTGTAAATTGTATGTCAGTTGCGTGAGCACTGTACCGCATAAGCCGAAAAACATGAATTTTACTGATTTGCGCGAAAGTAAAATTATAATGTTATTGCAGAATTTACATATTCATATAACCGAGAAAATTGTACCTTTTTAGTTTTAGACTTAAAGTCGATTTGCTTGTAAATTGTATTTCAGTTGCGCGAGCACTGTACCGCTTAAGCCGAAAAACAGAAATTTTACTGATTTGAGCGAAAGTCAAATTATATTGTTATTGCATGATTAACAAATTAATATTACCGAAAAAGTTGCATTTTCTTAGGCTTAGACTCAAAGTCGATTTTCTTGTAAATTGTATGTTAATCACTTGAGCACTGTACCGCATAAGCCGAAAAACATAATTCTACTGATTTGCGCGAAAGTAAAATTATATTGCTATTGCAGAATTGACAAATTAATATAACCGAAATAATTGCACTTTCTTAGGTTTAGACTCAAATTCGATTTTCTTGTAAATTGTATGTTAACCACTTGAGCACTGTACCGCATAAGCCGAAAAACATCAATTTTACTGATTTGCGCGAAAGTAAAATTATATTGCTATTGCAGAATTGACAAATTAATATAACCGAAAAAATTGCACTTTCTTAGCTTTAGACTTAAAGCCGATTTTCTTGTAAATTGTATGTCAGTTGCGTGAGCACTGTACCGCATAAGCCGAAAAACATCAATTTTACTGATTTGCGCGAAAGTAAAATTATATTGCTATTGCAGAATTGACAAATTAATATAACCGAAAAAATTGCATTTTCTTAGATTTAGAATTAAAGCCGATTTTCTTGTAAATTGTATTTCAGTTGCGCGAGCACTGTACCGCTTAAGCCGAAAAACATGAATTTTACTGATTTGAGCGAAAGTCAAATTATATTGTTATTGCATGATTAACAAATTAATATTACCGAAAAAGTTGCATTTTCTTAGGCTTAGACTCAAAGTCGATTTTCTTGTAAATTGTATGTTAATCTTTTGAGCACTGTACAGCATAAGCCGAAAAGCATAATTTTACCGATTTGCGCGAAAGTAAAATTATATTGCTATTGCAGAATTGACAAATTAATATAAACGAAATAATTGCACTTTCTTAGGTTTAGACTCAAATTCGATTTTCTTGTAAATTGTATATTAATCACTTGAGCACTGTACCGCATAAGCCGAAAAACATCAATTTTACGGATTTGCGCGAAAGTAAAATTATATTGCTATTGCAGAATTGACAAATTAATATAACCGAAAAAATTGCACTTTCTTAGATTTAGACTTAAAGCCGATTTTCTTGTAAAATTGTATTTCAGTTGCGTGAGCACTGTACCGCTTGTGCCGAAAAACATGAATTTTACTGATTTGCGCGAAAGTAAAATTATATTGTTATTGCAGGATTAACAAATTAATATTACAGAAAAAGTTGCACTTTCTTAGGTTTAGACTCAAATTATCATCAATTTTACTGACTTGCGCGAAAGTAAAATTATAATGTTATTGCAGAATTTACATATTCATATAACCGAAAAAATTGCACTTTCTTAGATTTAGACTTAAAGCCGATTTTCTTCTAAATTGTATGTCAGTTGCGTGAGCACTGTACCGCTTGTGCCGAAAAACATGAATTTTACTGATTTGCGCGAAAGTAAAATTATATTGTTATTGCAGGATTAACAAATTAATATTACAGAAAAAGTTGCACTTTCTTAGGTTTAGACTCAAATAATCATCAATTTTACTGATTTGCGCGAAAGTAAAATTATAATGTTATTGCAGAATTTACATATTCATATAACCGAAAAAATTGCACTTTCTTAGATTTAGACTTAAAGCCGATTTTCTTCTAAATTGTATGTCAGTTGCTTGAGCACTGTACCGCATAAGCCGAAAAACATCAATTTTACTGATTTGCGCGAAAGTAAAATTATATTGCTATTGCAGAATTGACAAATTAATATAACCGAAAAAATTGCACTTTCTTAGCTTTAGACTTAAAGTCGATTTTCTTGTAAATTGTATTTCAGTTGCGCGAGCACTGTACCGCTTAAGCCGAAAAACATGAATTTTACTGATTTGAGGGAAAGTCAAATTATATTGTTATTGCATGATTAACAAATTAATATAACCGAAAAATTTGCATTTTCTTAGGCTTAGACTCAAAGTCGATTTTCTTGTAAATTGTATGTTAATCACTTGAGCACTGTACCGCATAAGCCGAAAAACATAATTTTACTGATTTGCGCGAAAGTAAAATTATATTGCTATTGCAGAATTGACAAATTAATATAACCGAAATAATTGCACTTTCTTAGGTTTAGACTCAAATTCGATTTTCTTGTAAATTGTATATTATTCACTTGAGCACTGTACCGCATAAGCCGAAAAACATCAATTTTACTGATTTGGCGAAAGTAAAATTATAATGTTATTGCAGGATTAACAAATTAATATAACCGAAAAAATTGCACCTTCTTAGTTTTAGACTTAAAGCCGATTTTCTTATAAATTGTATGTCAGTTGCATGAGCCCTGTACCGCATAAGCCGAAAAACATCAATTTTACGGATTTGCGCGAAAGTAAAATTATATTGTTATTGCAGAATTGACAAATTAATATAACCGAAAAAATTGCACTTTCTTAGTTTTAGACTTAAAGCCGATTTTCTTGTAAAATGTATGTCAGTTGCGTGAGCACTGTACCGCATAAGCCGAAAAACATCAATTTTACTGATTTGCGCGAAAGTAAAATTATATTGCTATTGCAGAATTGACAAATTAATATAACCGAAAAAATTGCACTTTCTTAGATTTAGACTTAAAGCCGATTTTCTTGTAAATTGTATTTCAGTTGCGTGAGCACTGTACCGCTTGAGCCGAAAAACATGAATTTTACTGATTTGAGCGAAAGTCAAATTATATTGTTATTGCAGGATTAAACAATTAATATTACCGAAAAAGTTGCACTTTATTAGGTTTAGACTCAAATTATCATCAATTTTACTGATTTGCGCGAAAGTAAAATTATAATGTTATTGCAGAATTTACATATTCATATAACCGAGAAAATTGTACCTTCTTAGTTTTAGACTTAAAGTCGATTTGCTTGTAAATTGTATTTCAGTTGCGCGAGCACTGTACCGCTTAAGCCGAAAAACAGAAATTTTACTGATTTGAGCGAAAGTCAAATTATATTGTTATTGCATGATTAACAAATTAATATTACCGAAAAAGTTGCATTTTCTTAGGCTTAGACTCAAAGTCGATTTTCTTGTAAATTGTATGTTAATCACTTGAGCACTGTACCGCATAAGCCGAAAAACATAATTCTACTGATTTGCGCGAAAGTAAAATTATATTGCTATTGCAGAATTGACAAATTAATATAACCGAAAAAATTGCACTTTCTTAGCTTTAGACTTAAAGCCGATTTTCTTGTAAATTGTATTTCAGTTGCGCGAGCACTGTACCGCTTAAGCCGAAAAACAGAAATTTTACTGATTTGAGCGAAAGTCAAATTATATTGTTATTGCAGAATTGACAAATTAATATAACCGAAATAATTGCACTTTCTTAGGTTTACCCTCAAATTCGATTTTCTTGTAAATTGTATGTTAACCACTTGAGCACTGTACCGCATAAGCCGAAAAACATCAATTTTACTGATTTGCGCGAAAGTAAAATTATATTGCTATTGCAGAATTGACAAATTAATATAACCGAAAAAATTGCACTTTCTTAGCTTTAGACTTAAAGCCGATTTTCTTGTAAATTGTATTTCAGTTGCGCGAGCACTGTACCGCTTAAGCCGAAAAACATGAATTTTACTGATTTGAGCGAAAGTCAAATTATATTGTTATTGCATGATTAACAAATTAATATTACCGAAAAAGTTGCATTTTCTTAGGCTTAGACTCAAAGTCGATTTTCTTGTAAAGTGTATGTTAATCACTTGAGCACTGTACCGCATAAGCCGAAAAACATCAATTTTACTGATTTGCGCGAAAGTAAAATTATAATGTTATTGCAGGATTAACAAATTAATATAACCGAAAAAATTGCACCTTCTTAGTTTTAGACTTAAAGCCGATTTTCTTCTAAATTGTATGTCAGTTGCGTGAGCACTGTACCGCTTGAGCCGAAAAACATGAATTTTACTGATTTGCACGAAAGTAAAATTATAATGTTATTGCAGAATTTACATATTCATATAACCGAAAAAATTGCACTTTCTTAGATTTAGACTTAAAGCCGATTTTCTTCTAAATTGTATGTCAGTTGCGCGAGCACTGTACCGCTTAAGCCGAAAAACATGAATTTTACTGATTTGAGCGAAAGTCAAATTATATTGTTATTGCATGATTAACAAATTAATATTACCGAAAAAGTTGCATTTTCTTAGGCTTAGACTCAAAGTCGATTTTCTTGTAAATTGTATATTAATCACTTGAGCACTGTACCGCATAAGCCGAAAAACATCAATTTTACTGATTTGCGCGAAAGTAAAATTATAATGTTATTGCAGGATTAACAAATTAATATAACCGAAAAAATTGCACCTTCTTAGTTTTAGACTTAAAGCCGATTTTCTTCTAAATTGTATGTCAGTTGCGTGAGCACTGTACCGCTTGAGCCGAAAAACATGAATTTTACTGATTTGCACGAAAGTAAAATTATAATGTTATTGCAGAATTTACATATTCATATAACCGAAAAAATTGCACTTTCTTAGATTTAGACTTAAAGCCGATTTTCTTCTAAATTGTATGTCAGTTGCGTGAGCACTGTACTGCTTGAGCCGAAAAATATGAATTTTTCTGATTTGAGCGAAAGTCAAATTATATTGTTATTGCAGGATTAACAAATTAATATTACCGAAAAAGTTGCACTTTATTAGGTTTAGACTCAAATTATCATCAATTTTACTGATTTGCGCGAAAGTAAAATTATAATGTTATTGCAGAATTTACATATTCATATATCCGAGAAAATTGTACTTTCTTAGTTTTAGACTTAAAGCCGATTTTCTTGTAAATTGTATGTCAGTTGCGTGAGCACTGTACCGCATAAGCCGAAAAACATGAATTTTACTGATTTGCGCGAAAGTAAAATTATAATGTTATTGCAGAATTTACATATTCATATAACCGAAAAAATTGCACTTTCTTAGATTTAGACTTAAAGCCGATTTTCTTGTAAATTTTATGTCAGTTGCGTGAGCACTGTACCGCATAAGCCGAAAAACATGAATTTTACTGATTTGCGCGAAAGTAAAATTATAATGTTATTGCAGAATTTACAAATTAATATTACCGAAAAAGTTGCACTTTATTAGGTTTAGACTCAAATTATCATCAATTTTACTGATTTGCGCGAAAGTAAAATTATAATGTTATTGCAGAATTTACATATTCATATAACCGAGAAAATTGTACTTTCTTAGTTTTAGACTTAAAGCCGATTTTCTTGTAAATTTTATGTCAGTTGCGTGGGCACTGTACCGCATAAGCCGAAAAACATGAATTTTACTGATTTGCGCGAAAGTCAAATTATAATGTTATTGCAGAATTTACATATTCATATAACCGAGAAAATTTTACCTTCTTAGTTTTAGAATTAAAGCCGATCTTCTTGTTAATTGTATGTCAGTTGCGTGAGCACTGTGCCGCATAAGCCGAAAAACATGAATTTTACTGATTTGAGCGAAAGTCAAATTATATTGTTATTGCAGGATTAACAAATTAATATTACCGAAAAAGTTGCACTTTATTAGGTTTAGACTCAAATTATCATCAATTTTACTGATTTGCGCGAAAGTAAAATTATAATGTTATTGCAGAATTTACATATTCATATAACCGAGAAAATTGCGCTTTCTTAGTTTTAGACTTAAAGCCTATTTTCTTGTAAATTGTATGTCAGTTGCGTGAGCACTGTACCGCATAAGCCGAAAAACATGAATTTTACTGATTTGCGCGAAAGTAAAATTATAATGTTATTGCAGAATTTACATATTCATATAACCGAGAAAATTGTACCTTCTTAGTTTTAGACTTAAAGTCGATTTGCTTGTAAATTGTATTTCAGTTGCGCGAGCACTGTACCGCTTAAGCCGAAAAACAGAAATTTTACTGATTTGAGCGAAAGTCAAATTATATTGTTATTGCATGATTAACAAATTAATATTACCAAAAAAGTTGCATTTGCTTAGGCTTAGACTCAAAGTCGATTTTCTTGTAAATTGTATGTTAATCACTTGAGCACTGTACCGCATAAGCCGAAAAACATAATTTTACTGACTTGCGCGAAAGTAAAATTATATTGCTATTGCAGAATTGACAAATTAATATAACCGAAATAATTGCACTTTCTTAGGTTTAGACTCAAATTCGATTTTCTTGTAAATTGTATGTTAACCACTTGAGCACTGTACCGCATAAGCCGAAAAACATCAATTTTACTGATTTGCGCGAAAGTAAAATTATATTGCTATTGCAGAATTGACAAATTAATATAACCGAAAAAATTGCACTTTCTTAGCTTTAGACTTAAAGCCGATTTTCTTGTAAATTGTATGTCAGTTGCGTGAGCACTGTACCGCATAAGCCGAAAAACATGAACTATACTGATTTGCGCGAAAGTAAAATTATAATGTTATTGCAGAATTTACATATTCATATAACCGAAAAAATTGCACTTTCTTAGATTTAGACTTAAAGCCGATTTTCTTGTAAATTTTATGTCAGTTGCGTGAGCACTGTACCGCATAAGCCGAAAAACATGAATTTGACTGATTTGCGCGAAAGTAAAATTATAATGTTATTGCAGAATTTACAAATTATTATAACCGAAAAAATTGCACTTCCTTAGTTTTAGACTTAAAGCCGATTTTCTTCTAAATTGTATGTCAGTTGCGTGAGCACTGTACCGCATAAGCCGAAAAACATCAATTTTACTGATTTGCGCGAAAGTAAAATTATATTGCTATTGCAGAATTGACAAATTAATATAACCGAAAAAATTGCACTTTCTTAGCTTTAGACTTAAAGTCGATTTTCTTGTAAATTGTATTTCAGTTGCGCGAGCACTGTACCGCTTAAGCCGAAAAACATGAATTTTACTGATTTGAGGGAAAGTCAAATTATATTGTTATTGCATGATTAACAAATTAATATAACCGAAAAAGTTGCATTTTCTTAGGCTTAGACTCAAAGTCGATTTTCTTGTAAATTGTATGTTAATCACTTGAGCACTGTACCGCATAGGCCGAAAAACATAATTTTACTGATTTGCGCGAAAGTAAAATTATATTGCTATTGCAGAATTGACAAATTAATATAACCGAAATAATTGCACTTTCTTAGGTTTAGACTCAAATTCGATTTTCTTGTAAATTGTATATTATTCACTTGAGCACTGTACCGCATAAGCCGAAAAACACGAATTTTATTGATTTTCGCGAAAGTAAAATTATAATGTTATTGCAGAATTGACAAATTAATATAACCGAAAAAATTGCACTTTCTTAGTTTTAGACTTAAAGCCGATTTTCTTCTAAATTGTATGTCAGTTGCGTGAGCACTGTACCGCATAAGCCGAAAAACATCAATTTTACTGATTTGCGCGAAAGTAAAATTATAATGTTATTGCAGAATTTACATATTCATATAACCGAAAAAATTGCACTTTCTTAGATTTAGACTTAAAGCCGATTTTCTTGTAAATTTTATGTCAGTTGCGTGAGCACTGTACCGCATAAGCCGAAAAACATGAATTTTACTGATTTGCGCGAAAGTAAAATTATATTGCTATTGCAGAATTGACAAAGTAATATAACCGAAAAAATTGCACTTTCTTAGGTTTAGACTCAACGTCGATTTTCTTGTAAATTGTATGTTAATCACTTGAGCACTGTACCGCATAAGCCGAAAAACATCAATTTTACTGATTTGCGCGTAAGTAAAATTATATTGCTATTGCAGAATTGACAAATTAATATAACCGAAAAAATTGCACTTTCTTAGGTTTAGACTTAAAGTCGATTTTCTTTCAAATTGTATGTTAATTGCGTGAGCACTGTACCGCATAAGCTGAAAAACATCAATTTTACTGATTTGCGCGAAAGTAAAATTATAATGTTAATGCAGGATTAACAAATTAATATAACCGAAAAAATTGCACTTTCTTAGGTTTAGACTCAAAGTCGATTTTCTTGTAAGTTGTATGTTAATCACTTGAGCACTGTACCGCATAAGCCGAAAAACATCAATTTTACTGATTTGCGCGAAAGTAAAACTATAATGTTATTGCAGGATTATCAACTTAATATTACCGAAAAAGTTGCACTTTCTTAGGCTTAGACTCAAAGTCGATTTTCTTTTAAATTGTATATTAATCACTTGAGCACTGTACCGCATAAGCCGAAAAACATCAATTTTACTGATTTGCGCGTAAATAAAATTATATTGCTATTGCAGAATTGACAAATTAATATAACCGAAATATTGCACTTTCTTAGGTTTAGACTTAAAGTCGATTTTCTTCTAAATTGTATGTTAATTGCGTGAGCACTGTACCGCATAAGCCGAAAAACATCAATTTTACTGATTTGCGCGAAAGTAAATTTATAATGTTAATGCAGGATTAACAAATTAATATAACCGAAAAAATTGCTTTTTCTTAGGTTTAGACTCAAAGTCGATTTTCTTGTAAATTGTATGTTAATCACTTGAGCACTGTACCGCATAAGCCGAAAAACATCAATTTTGCTGATTTGCGCGAAAGTAAAACTATAATGTTATCGCAGGATTAACAACTTAATATTACCGAAAAAGTTGCACTTTCTTAGGTTTAGACTCAAAATCGATTTTCTTGTAAATTGTATGTTAAACACTTGAGCACTGTACCGCATAAGCCGAAAAACAAAAATTTTACTAAGTTGCGCGAAAGTCAAATTATATAGCTATTGCAGAATTGACATATTCATATAACCGAAAAAATTGCACTTTCTTAGCTTTAGACTTAAAGTCGATTTTCGTGTAAATTGTATTTCAGTTGCGTGAGCACTGTAAACTATAATGTTATGGCAGGATTAACAAATTAATATAAAACAAAGAAAAGAAAAAATTGAACTTTCTTAATTTTAGACTTAAAGCCGATTTTCTTGTAAATTGTATGTTAATTACTTGAGCACTGTACCGCATAAGCCGAAAAACATCAATTTTACTGATTTGCGCGAAAGTAAAACTATAATGTTATTGCAGGATTAACAACTTAATATTACCGAAAAAGTTGCACTTTCTTAGGTTTAGACTTAAAGTCGATTTGCTTCTAAATTGTATGTTAATTGCGTGAGCACTGTACCGCTTAAACCGAAAAACATAAATTTTACTGATTTGAGCGAAAGTCAAATTATATTCTTATTGCAGGATTAACAAATTAATATTACCGAAAAAGTTGCACTTTCTTAGCTTTAGACTCAAAGTCGATTTTCTTGTAAATTGTATGTCAGTTGCGTGAGCACGGTACTGCTTAAGCCGAAAAACATGAATTTTACTGATTTGAGCGAAAGTCAAATTATATTGTTATTGCAGAATTAACAACTTAATATTACCGAAAAAGTTGCACTTTCTTAGGTTTAGACTCAAAGTCGATTTTCTTGTAAATTGTATGTAAATCACTTGAGCACTGTACCGCATAAGCCGAAAAACATAAATTTTACTGATTTGAGTCAAAGTCAAATTATATTGTTATTGCAGGATTAACAACTTAATATTACCGAAAAAGTTGCACTTTCTTAGGTTTAGACTCAAAGTCGATTTTCTTGTAAATTGTATGTTAATCACTTGAGCACTGTACCGCATAAGCCGAAAAACATGAATTTTACTGATTTGAGCGAAAGTCAAATTATATTGTTATTGCAGAATTAACAACTTAATATTACCGAAAAAGTTGCACTTTCTTAGGTTTAGACTCAAAGTCGATTTTCTTGTATTTAATTGTATGTTAATCACTTGAGCACTGTACCTCATAAGCCGAAAAACATCAATTTTACTGATTTGAGCGAAAGTAAAACTATAATGTTATTGCAGGATTATCAACTTAATATAACCGAAAAAATTGCACTTTCTTAGGTTTAGACTCAAAGTCGATTTTCTTGTAAATTGTATGTTAATCACTTGAGCACTGTACCGCATAAGCCGAAAAACATGAATTTTACTGATTTGCGCGTAAGTAAAATTATATTGCTATTGCAGAATTGACAAATTAATATAACCGAAAAAATTGCACTTTCTTAGGTTTAGACTCAAAGTCGATTTTCTTGTAAATTGTATGTTAATCACTTGAGCACTGTAACGCATAAGCCGAAAAACATCAATTTTACTGATTTGCGCGGAAGTAAAACTATAATGTTATTGCAGGATTATCAACATAATATTACCGAAAAAGTTGCACTTTCTTAGGTTCATACTCAAAGTCGATTTTCTTGTAAATTGTATGTTAATCACTTGAGCACTGTACCGCATAAGCCGAAAAACATCAATTTTACTGATTTGCGCGTAAGTAAAATTAAATTGCTATTGCAGAATTGACAAATTAATATAACCGAAAAAATTGCACTTTCTAAGGTTTAGACTTAAAGTCGATTTTCTTGTAAATTGTATGTTAATTGCGTGAGCACTGTACCGCATAAGCCGAAAAACATCAATTTTACTGATTTGCGCGAAAGTAAAATTATAATGTTAATGCAGGATTAACAAATTAATATAACCGAAAAAATTGCACTTTCTTAGGTTTAGACTCAAAGTCGATTTTCTTGTAAATTGTATGTTAATCACTTGAGCACTGTACCGCATAAGCCGAAAAACATCAATTTTACTGATTTGCGCGAAAGTAAAACTATAATGTTATTGCAGGATTAACAACTTAATATTACCGAAAAAGTTGCACTTTCTTAGGTTTAGACTCAAAATCGATTTTCTTGTAAATTGTATGTTAAACACTTGAGCACTGTACCGCATAAGCCGAAAAACAACAATTTTACTAAGTTGCGCGAAAGTAAAATTATATAGCTATTGCAGAATTGACATATTCATATAACCGAAAAAATTGCACTTTCTTAGCTTTAGACTTAAACTCGATTTTCTTCTAAATTGTATGTCAGTTGCGTGAGCACTGTACTGCTAAAACCGAAAAACATGAATTTTACTGATTTGAGCGAAAGTCAAATTATATTGTTATTGCAGGATTAACAAATTAATATTACCGAAAAAGTTGCACTTTCTTAGGTTTAGACTCAAAATCGATTTTCTTGTAAATTGTATGTTAAACACTTGAGCACTGTACCGCATAAGCCGAAAAACAACAATTTTACTAAGTTGCGCGAAAGTAAAATTATATAGCTATTGCAGAATTGACATATTCATATAACCAAAAAAATTGCACTTTCTTAGCTTTAGACTTAAAGTCGATTTTCGTGTAAATTGTATTTCAGTTGCGTGAGCACTGTAAACTATAATGTTATGGCAGGATTAACAAATTAATATAAAACAAAGAAAAGAAAAAATTGAACTTTCTTAATTTTAGACTTAAAGCCGATTTTCTTGTAAATTGTATGTTAATTACTTGAGCACTGTACCGCATAAGCCGAAAAACATCAATTTTACTGATTTGCGCGAAAGTAAAACTATAATGTTATTGCAGGATTAACTACTTAATATTACCGAAAAAGTTGCACTTTCTTAGGTTTAGACTTAAAGTCGATTTGCTTCTAAATTGTATGTTAATTGCGTGAGCACTGTACCGCTTAAACCGAAAAACATAAATTTTACTGATTTGAGCGTAAGTCAAATTATATTGTTATTGCAGGATTAACAACTTAATATTACCGAAAAAGTTGCACTTTCTTAGGTTTAGACTCAAAGTCGATTTTCTTGTAAATTGTATGTTAAACACTTGAGCACTGTACCGCATAAGCCGAAAAACAACAATTTTACTAAGTTGCGCGAAAGTAAAATTATATAGCTATTGCAGAATTGACATATTCATATAACCGAAAAAATTGCACTTTCTTAGCTTTAGACTTAAAGTCGATTTTCGTGTAAATTGTATTTCAGTTGCGTGAGCACTGTAAACTATAATGTTATGGCAGGATTAACAAATTAATATAAAACAAAGAAAAGAAAAAATTGAACTTTCTTAATTTTAGACTTAAAGCCGATTTTCTTGTAAATTGTATGTTAATTACTTGAGCACTGTACCGCATAAGCCGAAAAACATCAATTTTACTGATTTGCGCGAAAGTAAAACTATAATGTTATTGCAGGATTAACAAATTAATATAACCGAAAAAGTTGCACTTTCTTAGCTTTAGACTCAAAGTCGATTTTCTTGTAAATTGTATGTCAGTTGCGTTAGCACGGTACTGCTTAAGCCGAAAAACATGAATTTTACTGATTTGAGCGAAAGTCAAATTATATTGTTATTGCAGAATTAACAACTTAATATTACCGAAAAAGTTGCACTTTCTTAGGTTTAGACTCAAAGTCGATTTTCTTGTAAATTGTATGTTAATCACTTGAGCACTGTACCGCATAAGCCGAAAAACATCAATTTTACTGATTTGCGCGAAAGTAAAATTATATAGCTACTGCAGAATTGACATATTCATATAACCGAAAAAATTGCACTTTCTTAGGTTTAGACTCAAAGTCGATTTTCTTGTAAATTGTATGTTAATCACTTGAGCACTGTACCGCATAAGCCGAAAAACATCAATTTTACTGATTTGCGCGAAAGTAAAATTATATAGCTATTGCAGAATTGACATATTCATATAACCGAAAAAGTTGCACTTTCTTAGGTTTAGACTCAAAGTCGATTTTCTTGTAAATTGTATGTCAATTGCGTGCGCACTGTACCGCTTAAGCCGAAAAACATCAATATTACTGATTTGCGCGAAAGTAAAATTATATAGCTACTGCAGAATTGACATATTCATATAACCGAAAAAGTTGCACTTTCTTAGGTTTAGACTCAAAGTCGATTTTCTTGTAAATTGTATATTAATCACTTGAGCACTGTACCGCATAAGCCGAAAAACATCAATTTTACTGATTTGCGCGAAAGTAAAATTATATAGCTACTGCAGAATTGACATATTCATATAACCGAAAAAGTTGCACTTTCTTAGGTTTAGACTCAAAGTCGATTTTCTTGTAAATTGTATGTTAATCACTTGAGCACTGTACCGCATAAGCCGAAAAACATCAATTTTACTGATTTGCGCGAAAGTAAAATTATATAGCTACTGCAGAATTGACATATTCATATAACCGAAAAAGTTGCACTTTCTTAGGTTTAGACTCAAAGTCGATTTTCTTGTAAATTGTATTTCAGTTGCGTGAGCACTGTAAACTATAATGTTATGGCAGGATTAACAAATTAATATAAAAAAAAGAAAAAATTGAACTTTCTTAGATTTTTACTTAAAGCCGATTTTCTTGTAAATTGTATGTTAATTGCGTGGACACTGTACCGCATAAGCCGAAAAACATGAATTTTACTGATTTGAGCGAAAGTCAAATTATATTGTTATTGCAGAATTAACAACTTAATATTACCGAAAAAGTTGCACTTTCTTAGGTTTAGACTCAAAGTCGATTTTCTTGTAAATTGTATGTTAATCACTTGAGCACTGTACCGCATAAGCCGAAAAACATCAATTTTACTGATTTGCGCGTAAGTAAAATTATATTGCTATTGCAGAATTGACAAATTAATATAACCGAAAAAATTGCACTTTCTTAGGTTTAGACTCAAAGTCGATTTTCTTGTAAATTGAATGTTAATCACTTGAGCACTGTACCGCATAAGCCGAAAAACATCAATTTTACTGATTTGCGCGAAAGTAAAATTATATAGCTACTGCAGAATTGACATATTCATATAACCGAAAAAGTTGCACTTTCTTAGGTTTAGACTCAAAGTCGATTTTCTTGTAAATTGTATGTCAATTGCGTGCGCACTGTACCGCTTAAGCCGAAAAACATCAATATTACTGATTTGCGCGAAAGTAAAACTATAATGTTATGGCAGGATTAACAAATTAATATAAAAAAAGAAAAGAAAAAATTGAACTTTCTTAGATTTTTACTCAAAGTCGATTTTCTTGTAAATTGTATGTTAATCACTTGAGCACTCTACCGCATAAGCCGAAAAACACATATTTTACTGATTTGCGCGAAAGTAAAATTATAATGTTAATGCAGAAATGACATATTCATATAACCGAAAAAATTGCACTTTCTTAGCTTTAGACTTAAAGTCGATATTCTTGTAAATTGTATTTCAGTTGCGTGAGCACTGTAAACTATAATGTTATGGCAGGATTAACAAATTAATATAAAAAAAAGAAAAGAAAAAATTGAACTTTCTTAGATTTTTACTTAAAGCCGATTTTCTTGTAAATTGTATGTTAATTGCGTGGGCACTGTACCGCATAAGCCGAAAAACATGAATTTTACTGATTTGCGCGTAAGTAAAATTATATTGCTATTGCAGAATTGACAAATTAATATAACCGAAAAAATTGCACTTTCTTAGGTTTAGACTCAAAGTCGATTTTCTTGTAAATTGTATGTTAATCACTTGAGCACTGTACCGCATAAGCCGAAAAACATCAATTTTACTGATTTGCGCGTAAGTAAAATTATATTGCTATTGCAGAATTGACAAATTAATATAACCGAGAAAATTGTACTTTCTTAGTTTTAGACTTAAAGTCGATTTTCTTGTAAATTGTATGTCAATTGCGTGAGCACTGTACTGCTTAAACTGGAAAACATGAATTTTACTGATTTGAGCGAAAGTCAAATTATATTGCTATTGCAGAATTGACAAATTAATATAACCGAGAAAATTGTACTTTCTTAGTTTTAGACTCAAAGTCGATTTTCTTGTAAATTGTATGTTAATCACTTGAGCACTGTACCGCATAAGCCGAAAAACATCAATTTTACTGATTTGCGCGTAAGTAAAATTATATTGCTATTGCAGAATTGACAAATTAATATAACCGAGAAAATTGTACTTTCTTAGGTTTAGACTCAAAGTCGATTTTCTTGTAAATTGTATGTTAATCACTTGAGCACTGTACCGCATAAGCCGAAAAACATCAATTTTACTGATTTGCAAGTAAGTAAAATTATATTGCTATTGCAGAATTGACAAATTAATATAACCGAGAAAATTGTACTTTCTTAGTTTTAGACTCAAAGTCGATTTTCTTGTAAATTGTATGTTAATCACTTGAGCACTGTACCGCATAAGCCGAAAAACATCAATTTTACTGATTTGCGCGTAAGTAAAATTATATTGCTATTGCAGAATTGACAAATTAATATAACCGAGAAAATTGTACTTTCTTAGTTTTAGACTTAAAGTCGATTTTCTTGTAAATTGTATGTCAATTGCGTGAGCACTGTACTGCTTAAACTGAAAAACATGAATTTTACTGATTTGCGCGTAAGTAAAATTATATTGCTATTGCAGAATTGACAAATTAATATAACCGAAAAAATTGCACTTTCTTAGGTTTAGACTCAAAGTCGATTTTCTTGTAAATTGTATGTTAATCACTTGAGCACTGTACCGCATTAGCCGAAAAACATCAATTTTACTGATTTGCGCGTAAGTAAAATTATATTGCTATTGCAGAATTGACAAATTAATATAACCGAGAAAATTGTACTTTCTTAGTTTTAGACTCAAAGTCGATTTTCTTGTAAATTGTATGTTAATCACTTGAGCACTGTACCGCATAAGCCGAAAAACATCAATTTTACTCATTTGCGCGTAAGTAAAATTATATTGCTATTGCAGAATTGACAAATTAATATAACCGAGAAAATTGTACTTTCTTAGTTTTAGACTTAAAGTCGATTTTCTTGTAAATTGTATGTCAATTGCGTGGGCACTGTACCGCATAAGCCGGAAAACATGAATTTTACTGATTTGCGGGTAAGTAAAATTATATTGCTATTGCAGAATTGACAAATTAATATAACCGAAAAAATTGCACTTTCTTAGGTTTAGACTCAAAGTCGATTTTCTTGTAAATTGTATGTTAATCACTTGAGCACTGTACCGCATAAGCCGAAAAACATCAATTTTACTGATTTGCGCGTAAGTAAAATTATATTGCTATTGCAGAATTGACAAATTAATATAACCGAGAAAATTGTACTTTCTTAGTTTTAGACTCAAAGTCGATTTTCTTGTAAATTGTATGTCAATTGCGTGAGCACTGTACTGCTTAAACTGAAAAACATGAATTTTACTGATTTGCGCGTAAGTAAAATTATATTGCTATTGCAGAATTGACAAATTAATATAACCGAAAAAATTGCACTTTCTTAGGTTTAGACTCAAAGTCGATTTTCTTGTAAATTGTATGTTAATCACTTGAGCACTGTACCGCATAAGCCGAAAAACATGAATTTTACTGATTTGCGGGTAAGTAAAATTATATTGCTATTGCAGAATTGACAAATTAATATAACCGAAAAAATTGCACTTTCTTAGGTTTAGACTCAAAGTCGATTTTCTTGTAAATTGTATGTTAATCACTTGAGCACTGTACCGCATAAGCCGAAAAACATCAATTTTACTGATTTGCGCGTAAGTAAAATTATATTGCTATTGCAGAATTGACAAATTAATATAACCGAAAAAATTGCACTTTCTTAGGTTTAGACTCAAAGTCGATTTTCTTGTAAATTGTATGTTAATCACTTGAGCACTGTACCGCATAAGCCGAAAAACATCAATTTTACTGATTTGCGCGTAAGTAAAATTATATTGCTATTGCAGAATTGACAAATTAATATAACCGAAAAAATTGCACTTTCTTAGGTTTAGACTCAAAGTCGATTTTCTTGTAAATTGTATGTTAATCACTTGAGCACTGTACCGCATAAGCCGAAAAACATCAATTTTACTGATTTGCGCGTAAGTAAAATTATATTGCTATTGCAGAATTGACAAATTAATATAACCGAGAAAATTGTACTTTCTTAGTTTTAGACTCAAAGTCGATTTTCTTGTAAATTGTATGTTAATCACTTGAGCACTGTACCGCATAAGCCGAAAAACATCAATTTTACTGATTTGCGCGAAAGTAAAATTATATAGCTACTGCAGAATTGACATATTCATATAACCGAAAAAATTGCACTTTCTTACAATAGCTTTAGACTTAAAGTCGATTTTCTTGTAAATTGTATTTCAGTTGCGTGAGCACTGTACCGCTTAAGCCGAAAAACATGAATTTAACTGATTTGAGCGAAAGTAAAATTATAATGTTATTGCAGAATTAACAACTTAATATTACCGAAAAAGTTGCACTTTCTTAGGTTTAGACTCAAAGTCGATTTTCTTGTAAATTGTATGTTAATCACTTGAGCACTGTACCGCATAAGCCGAAAAACATCAATTTTACTGATTTGCGCGTAAGTAAAATTATATTGCTATTGCAGAATTGACAAATTAATATAACCGAGAAAATTGTACTTTCTTAGTTTTAGACTTAAAATCGATTTTCTTGTAAATTGTATGTCAATTGCGTGAGCACTGTACTGCTTAAACTGAAAAACATGAATTTTACTGATTTGAGCGAAAGTCAAATTATATTGTTATTGCAGAATTGACATATTCATATAACCGAAAAAATTGCACTTTCTTAGTTTTAGACTTAGAGTCGATTTTCTTGTAAATTGTATTTCAGTTGCGTGAGCACTGTACCGCTTAAGCTGAAAAACATGAATTTTACTGATTTGAGCGAAAGTAAAATTATATTGTTATTGCAGGAGTAACAAATTAATATTACCGAAAAAGTTACACTTTCTTAGGTTTAGACTCAAATTATCTTGTAAATTGTATGTCAATTGCGGCAGCAATGTACTGCTTAAGCCGAAAAACATCAATATTACTGATTTTCGCGAAAGTAAAATTATAATGTTATTGCAGAATTTACATATTCATATAACCGAAAAAATTGTACTTTCGTAGTTTTAGACTTAAAGTCGATTTTCTTCTAAATTGTATGTTAATTGCGTCAATTTTACTGATTTGCGCGAAAGTAAATTTATAATGTTAATGCAGGATTAACAAATTAAAATAACCGAAAAAATTGCACTTTCTTAGGTTTAGACTCAAAGTCGATTTTCTTGTTAATGTATGTCGATTTTCTTGTATGTTAATCACTTGAGCACTGTACCGCATAAGCCGAAAAGCACCAATTTTACTGATTTGCGCGAAAGTAAAACTATAATGTTATTGCAGGATTAACAACTTAATATTACCGAAAAAGTTGCACTTTCTTAGGTTTAGACTCAAAGTCGATTTTTTTGTAAATTGTATGTTAATCACTTGAGCACTGTACCGCATAAGCCGAAAATCATCAATTTTACTGATTTGCACGAAAGTAAAATTATAATTTTATTGCAGAATTAACAACTTAATATTACCGAAAAAGTTGCACTTTCTTAGGTTTAGACTCAAAGTCGATTTTCTTCTAAATTGTATGTGAATCACTTGAGCACTGTACCGCATAAGCCGAAAAACAATAATTTTACTAAGTTGCGCGAAAGTAAAAAATATAGCTATTGCAGAATTTACATATTCATATAACCGAAAAAATTGCACTTTCTTAGCTTTAGACTTAAAGTCGATTTTCTTGTGAATTGTATTTCAGTTGCGTGAGCACTGTAAACTATAATGTTATGGCAGGATTAACAAATTAATATAAAAAAAAGAAAAGAAAAAATTGAACTTTCTTAGATTTTTACTTAAAGCCGATTTTCTTGTAAATTGTATGTTAATTACTTGAGCACTGTACCGCATAAGCCGAAAAACAGCAATTTTACTGATTTGCGCGAAAGTAAAACTATAATGTTATTGCAGGATTAACAACTTAATATTACCGAAAAAGTTGCACTTTCTTAGGTTTAGACTTAAAGTCGATTTGCTTCTAAATTGTATGTTAATTGCGTGAGAACTGTACTGCCTAAGCCGAAAAACATGAATTTTACTGATTTGAGCGAAAGTCAAATTATATTGTTATTGCAGGATTAACAAATTAATATTACCGAAAAAGTTGCACTTTCTTAGTTTTAGACTCCAAGTCGATATTCTTGTAAATTGTATGTTAATCACTTGAGCACTGTACCGCATAAGCCGAAAAACATCAATTTTACTGATTTGCGCGAAAGTAAAACTATAATGTTATTGCAGGATTAACAACTTAATATTAACGAAAAAGTTGCATTTCTTAGGTTTAGACTCAAAGTCGATTTTCTTGTAAATTGTATGTTAATCACTTGAGCACTGTACCGCATAAGCCGAAAAACATCAATTTTACTGATTTGAACGTAAGTAAAATTATATTGCTATTGCAGAATTGACAAATTAATATAACCGAAAAAATTGCACTTTCTTAGGTTTAGAATTAAAGTCGATTTTCTTCTAAATTGTATGTTAATTGCGTGAGCACTGTACCGCATAAGCCGAAAAACATAAATTTTACTGATTTGCGCGAAAGTAAAATTATAATGTTAATGCAGGATTAACAAATTAATATAACCGAAAAAATTGCACTTTCTTAGGTTTAGACTCAAATTCGATTTTCTTATAAATTGTATGTTAATCACTTGAGCACTGTACCGCATAAGCCGAAAAACATCAATTTTACTGATTTGAACGTAAGTAAAATTATATTGCTATTGCAGGATTAACAAATTAATATTACCGAAAAAGTTGCACTTTCTTAGTTTTAGACTCAAAGTCGATTTTCTTGTAAATTGTATGTTAATCACTTGAGCACTGTACCACATAAACCGAAAAACATCAATTTTACTGATTTGAGCGAAAGTCAAATTATATTGTTATTGCAGGATTAACAAATTAATATTACCGAAAAAGTTGCACTTTCTTAGTTTTAGACTCAAAGTCGATATTCTTGTAAATTGTATGTTAATCACTTGAGCACTGTACCGCATAAGCCGAAAAACATCAATTTTACTGATTTGCGCGAAAGTCAAATTATATTGTTATTGCAGGATTAACAAATTAATATTACCGAAAAAGTTGCACTTTCTTAGTTTTAGACTCAAAGTCGATTATCTTGTAAATTGTATGTTAATCACTTGAGCACTGTACCGCATAAGCCGAAAAACATCAATTTTACTGATTTGCACGTAAGTAAAATTATATTGCTATTGCAGAATTGACAAATTAATATAACCGAAAAAATTGCACTTTCTTAGGTTTAGAATTAAAGTCGATTTTCTTCTAAATTGTATGTTAATTGCGTGAGCACTGTACCGCATAAGCCGAAAAACATCAATTTTACTGATTTGCGCGAAAGTAAAATTATAATGTTAATGCAGGATTAACAAATTAATATAACCGAAAAAATTGCACTTTCTTAGGTTTAGACTCAAATTCGATTTTCTTGTAAATTGTATGTTAATCACTTGAGCACTGTACCGCATAAGCCGAAAAACATCAATTTTACTGATTTGCGCGAAAGTAAAACTATAATGTTATTGCAGGATTAACAACTTAATATTACCGAAAAAGTTGCAATTTCTTAGGTTTAGACTCAAAGTCGATTTTCTTGTAAATTGTATGTTAATCACTTGAGCACTGTACCGCATAAGCCGAAAAACATCAATTTTACTGATTTGAACGTAAGTAAAATTATATTGCTATTGCAGGATTAACAAATTAATATTACCGAAAAAGTTGCACTTTCTTAGTTTTAGACTCAAAGTCGATTTTCTTGTAAATTGTATGTTAATCACTCGAGCACTGTACCGCATAAGCCGAAAAACATCAATTTTACTGATTTGCACGTAAGTAAAATTATAATGTTAATGCAGGATTAACAAATTAATATAACCGAAAAAATTGCACTTTCTTAGGTTTAGACTCAAATTCGATTTTCTTGTAAATTGTATGTTAATCACTTGAGCACTGTACCGCATAAGCCGAAAAACATCAATTTTACTGATTTGAACGTAAGTAAAATTATATTGCTATTGCAGGATTAACAAATTAATATTACCGAAAAAGTTGCACTTTCTTAGTTTTAGACTCAAAGTCGATTTTCTTGTAAATTGTATGTTAATCACTTGAGCACTGTACCGCATAAGCCGAAAAACATCAATTTTACTGATTTGCACGTAAGTAAATTTATATTGCTATCGCAGAATTGACAAATTAATATAACCGAAAAAATTGCACTTTCTTAGGTTTAGACTCAAATTCGATTTTCTTATAAATTGTATGTTAATCACTTGAGCACTGTACCGCATAAGCCGAAAAACATCAATTTTACTGATTTGAACGTAAGTAAAATTATATTGCTATTGCAGGATTAACAAATTAATATTACCGAAAAAGTTGCACTTTCTTAGTTTTAGACTCAAAGTCGATTTTCTTGTAAATTGTATGTTAATCACTTGAGCACTGTACCGCATAAGCCGAAAAACATCAATTTTACTGATTTGCACGTAAGTAAATTTATATTGCTATCGCAGAATTGACAAATTAATATAACCGAAAAAATTGCACTTTCTTAGGTTTAGACTCAAATTCGATTTTCTTATAAATTGTATGTTAATCACTTGAGCACTGTACCGCATAAGCCGAAAAACATCAATTTTACTGATTTGAACGTAAGTAAAACTATAATGTTATTGCAGGATTAACAACTTAATATTACCGAAAAAGTTGCAATTTCTTAGGTTTAGACTCAAAGTCGATTTTCTTGTAAATTGTATGTTAATCACTTGAGCACTGTACCGCATAAGCCGAAAAACAACAATTTTACTGATTTGCGCGAAAGTAAAACTATAATGTTATTGCAGGATTAACAACTTAATATTACCGAAAAAGTTGCACTTTCTTAGGTTTAGACTTAAAGTCGATTTGCTTCTAAATTGTATGTTAATTGCGTGAGAACTGTACTGCCTAAGCCGAAAAACATGAATTTTACTGATTTGAGCGAAAGTCAAATTATATTGTTATTTGCAGGATTAACAACTTAATATTACCGAAAAAGTTGCAATTTCTTAGGTTTAGACTCAAAGTCGATTTTCTTGTAAATTGTATGTTAATCACTTGAGCACTGTACCGCATAAGCCGAAAAACATCAATTTTACTGATTTGAACGTAAGTAAAATTATATTGCTATTGCAGAATTGACAAATTAATATAACCGAAAAAATTGCACTTTCTTAGGTTTAGAATTAAAGTCGATTTTCTTCTAAATTGTATGTTAATTGCGTGAGCACTGTACCGCATAAGCCGAAAAACATCAATTTTACTGATTTGCGCGAAAGTAAAATTATAATGTTAATGCAGGATTAACAAATTAATATAACCGAAAAAATTGCACTTTCTTAGGTTTAGACTCAAATTCGATTTTCTTGTAAATTGTATGTTAATCACTTGAGCACTGTACCGCATAAGCCGAAAAACATAAATTTTACTGATTTGCGCGAAAGTAAAATTATAATGTTAATGCAGGATTAACAAATTAATATAACCGAAAAAATTGCACTTTCTTAGGTTTAGACTCAAATTCGATTTTCTTGTAAATTGTATGTTAATCACTTGAGCACTGTACCGCATAAGCCGAAAAACATCAATTTTACTGATTTGAACGTAAGTAAAATTATATTGCTATTGCAGGATTAACAAATTAATATTACCGAAAAAGTTGCACTTTCTTAGTTTTAGACTCAAAGTCGATTTTCTTGTAAATTGTATGTTAATCACTTGAGCACTGTACCGCATAAGCCGAAAAACATCAATTTTACTGATTTGCACGTAAGTAAATTTATATTGCTATCGCAGAATTGACAAATTAATATAACCGAAAAAATTGCACTTTCTTAGGTTTAGACTCAAATTCGATTTTCTTATAAATTGTATGTTAATCACTTGAGCACTGTACCGCATAAGCCGAAAAACATCAATTTTACTGATTTGAACGTAAGTAAAATTATATTGCTATTGCAGGATTAACAAATTAATATTACCGAAAAAGTTGCACTTTCTTAGTTTTAGACTCAAAGTCGATTTTCTTGTAAATTGTATGTTAATCACTCGAGCACTGTACCGCATAAGCCGAAAAACATCAATTTTACTGATTTGCACGTAAGTAAAATTATAATGTTAATGCAGGATTAACAAATTAATATAACCGAAAAAATTGCACTTTCTTAGGTTTAGACTCAAATTCGATTTTCTTATAAATTGTATGTTAATCACTTGAGCACTGTACCGCATAAGCCGAAAAACATCAATTTTACTGATTTGAACGTAAGTAAAATTATATTGCTATTGCAGGATTAACAAATTAATATTACCGAAAAAGTTGCACTTTCTTAGTTTTAGACTCAAAGTCGATTTTCTTGTAAATTGTATGTTAATCACTTGAGCACTGTACCGCATAAGCCGAAAAACATCAATTTTACTGATTTGAGCGAAAGTCAAATTATATTGTTATTGCAGGATTAACAAATTAATATTACCGAAAAAGTTGCACTTTCTTAGTTTTAGACTCAAAGTCGATATTCTTGTAAATTGTATGTTAATCACTTGAGCACTGTACCGCATAAGCCGAAAAACATCAATTTTACTGATTTGCGCGAAAGTCAAATTATATTGTTATTGCAGGATTAACAAATTAATATTACCGAAAAAGTTGCACTTTCTTAGTTTTAGACTCCAAGTCGATATTCTTGTAAATTGTATGTTAATCACTTGAGCACTGTAGCGCATAAGCCGAAAAACATCAATTTTACTGATTTGAACGTAAGTAAAATTATATTGCTATTGCAGAATTGACAAATTAATATAACCGAAAAAATTGCACTTTCTTAGGTTTAGACTCAAATTCGATTTTCTTATAAATTGTATGTTAATCACTTGAGCACTGTACCGCATAAGCCGAAAAACAATAATTTTACTAAGTTGCGCGAAAGTAAAAAATATAGCTATTGCAGAATTTACATATTCATATAACCGAAAAAATTGCACTTTCTTAGCTTTAGACTTAAAGTCGATTTTCTTGTGAATTGTATTTCAGTTGCGTGAGCACTGTAAACTATAATGTTATGGCAGGATTAACAAATTAATATAAAAAAAAGAAAAGAAAAAATTGAACTTTCTTAGATTTTTACTTAAAGCCGATTTTCTTGTAAATTGTATGTTAATTACTTGAGCACTGTACCGCATAAGCCGAAAAACAGCAATTTTACTGATTTGCGCGAAAGTAAAACTATAATGTTATTGCAGGATTAACAACTTAATATTACCGAAAAAGTTGCACTTTCTTAGGTTTAGACTTAAAGTCGATTTGCTTCTAAATTGTATGTTAATTGCGTGAGAACTGTACTGCCTAAGCCGAAAAACATGAATTTTACTGATTTGAGCGAAAGTCAAATTATATTGTTATTGCAGGATTAACAAATTAATATTACCGAAAAAGTTGCACTTTCTTAGTTTTAGACTCCAAGTCGATATTCTTGTAAATTGTATGTTAATCACTTGAGCACTGTACCGCATAAGCCGAAAAACATCAATTTTACTGATTTGCGCGAAAGTAAAACTATAATGTTATTGCAGGATTAACAACTTAATATTAACGAAAAAGTTGCATTTCTTAGGTTTAGACTCAAAGTCGATTTTCTTGTAAATTGTATGTTAATCACTTGAGCACTGTACCGCATAAGCCGAAAAACATCAATTTTACTGATTTGAACGTAAGTAAAATTATATTGCTATTGCAGAATTGACAAATTAATATAACCGAAAAAATTGCACTTTCTTAGGTTTAGAATTAAAGTCGATTTTCTTCTAAATTGTATGTTAATTGCGTGAGCACTGTACCGCATAAGCCGAAAAACATAAATTTTACTGATTTGCGCGAAAGTAAAATTATAATGTTAATGCAGGATTAACAAATTAATATAACCGAAAAAATTGCACTTTCTTAGGTTTAGACTCAAATTCGATTTTCTTATAAATTGTATGTTAATCACTTGAGCACTGTACCGCATAAGCCGAAAAACATCAATTTTACTGATTTGAACGTAAGCAAAATTATATTGCTATTGCAGGATTAACAAATTAATATTACCGAAAAAGTTGCACTTTCTTAGTTTTAGACTCAAAGTCGATTTTCTTGTAAATTGTATGTTAATCACTTGAGCACTGTACCACATAAACCGAAAAACATCAATTTTACTGATTTGAGCGAAAGTCAAATTATATTGTTATTGCAGGATTAACAAATTAATATTACCGAAAAAGTTGCACTTTCTTAGTTTTAGACTCAAAGTCGATATTCTTGTAAATTGTATGTTAATCACTTGAGCACTGTACCGCATAAGCCGAAAAACATCAATTTTACTGATTTGCGCGAAAGTCAAATTATATTGTTATTGCAGGATTAACAAATTAATATTACCGAAAAAGTTGCACTTTCTTAGTTTTAGACTCAAAGTCGATTATCTTGTAAATTGTATGTTAATCACTTGAGCACTGTACCGCATAAGCCGAAAAACATCAATTTTACTGATTTGCACGTAAGTAAAATTATATTGCTATTGCAGAATTGACAAATTAATATAACCGAAAAAATTGCACTTTCTTAGGTTTAGAATTAAAGTCGATTTTCTTCTAAATTGTATGTTAATTGCGTGAGCACTGTACCGCATAAGCCGAAAAACATCAATTTTACTGATTTGCGCGAAAGTAAAATTATAATGTTAATGCAGGATTAACAAATTAATATAACCGAAAAAATTGCACTTTCTTAGGTTTAGACTCAAATTCGATTTTCTTGTAAATTGTATGTTAATCACTTGAGCACTGTACCGCATAAGCCGAAAAACATCAATTTTACTGATTTGCGCGAAAGTAAAACTATAATGTTATTGCAGGATTAACAACTTAATATTACCGAAAAAGTTGCAATTTCTTAGGTTTAGACTCAAAGTCGATTTTCTTGTAAATTGTATGTTAATCACTTGAGCACTGTACCGCATAAGCCGAAAAACAACAATTTTACTGATTTGCGCGAAAGTAAAACTATAATGTTATTGCAGGATTAACAACTTAATATTACCGAAAAAGTTGCACTTTCTTAGGTTTAGACTTAAAGTCGATTTGCTTCTAAATTGTATGTTAATTGCGTGAGAACTGTACTGCCTAAGCCGAAAAACATGAATTTTACTGATTTGAGCGAAAGTCAAATTATATTGTTATTGCAGGATTAACAAATTAATATTACCGAAAAAGTTGCACTTTCTTAGTTTTAGACTCAAAGTCGATATTCTTGTAAATTGTATGTTAATCACTTGAGCACTGTACCGCATAAGCCGAAAAACATCAATTTTACTGATTTGCGCGAAAGTAAAACTATAATGTTATTGCAGGATTAACAACTTAATATTACCGAAAAAGTTGCAATTTCTTAGGTTTAGACTCAAAGTCGATTTTCTTGTAAATTGTATGTTAATCACTTGAGCACTGTACCGCATAAGCCGAAAAACATCAATTTTACTGATTTGAACGTAAGTAAAATTATATTGCTATTGCAGAATTGACAAATTAATATAACCGAAAAAATTGCACTTTCTTAGGTTTAGAATTAAAGTCGATTTTCTTCTAAATTGTATGTTAATTGCGTGAGCACTGTACCGCATAAGCCGAAAAACATCAATTTTACTGATTTGCGCGAAAGTAAAATTATAATGTTAATGCAGGATTAACAAATTAATATAACCGAAAAAATTGCACTTTCTTAGGTTTAGACTCAAATTCGATTTTCTTGTAAATTGTATGTTAATCACTTGAGCACTGTACCGCATAAGCCGAAAAACATAAATTTTACTGATTTGCGCGAAAGTAAAATTATAATGTTAATGCAGGATTAACAAATTAATATAACCGAAAAAATTGCACTTTCTTAGGTTTAGACTCAAATTCGATTTTCTTGTAAATTGTATGTTAATCACTTGAGCACTGTACCGCATAAGCCGAAAAACATCAATTTTACTGATTTGAACGTAAGTAAAATTATATTGCTATTACAGGATTAACAAATTAATATTACCGAAAAAGTTGCACTTTCTTAGTTTTAGACTCAAAGTCGATTTTCTTGTAAATTGTATGTTAATCACTTGAGCACTGTACCGCATAAGCCGAAAAACATCAATTTTACTGATTTGCACGTAAGTAAATTTATATTGCTATCGCAGAATTGACAAATTAATATAACCGAAAAAATTGCACTTTCTTAGGTTTAGACTCAAATTCGATTTTCTTATAAATTGTATGTTAATCACTTGAGCACTGTACCGCATAAGCCGAAAAACATCAATTTTACTGATTTGAACGTAAGTAAAATTATATTGCTATTGCAGGATTAACAAATTAATATTACCGAAAAAGTTGCACTTTCTTAGTTTTAGACTCAAAGTCGATTTTCTTGTAAATTGTATGTTAATCACTCGAGCACTGTACCGCATAAGCCGAAAAACATCAATTTTACTGATTTGCACGTAAGTAAAATTATAATGTTAATGCAGGATTAACAAATTAATATAACCGAAAAAATTGCACTTTCTTAGGTTTAGACTCAAATTCGATTTTCTTATAAATTGTATGTTAATCACTTGAGCACTGTACCGCATAAGCCGAAAAACATCAATTTTACTGATTTGAACGTAAGTAAAATTATATTGCTATTGCAGGATTAACAAATTAATATTACCGAAAAAGTTGCACTTTCTTAGTTTTAGACTCAAAGTCGATTTTCTTGTAAATTGTATGTTAATCACTTGAGCACTGTACCGCATAAGCCGAAAAACATCAATTTTACTGATTTGAGCGAAAGTCAAATTATATTGTTATTGCAGGATTAACAAATTAATATTACCGAAAAAGTTGCACTTTCTTAGTTTTAGACTCAAAGTCGATATTCTTGTAAATTGTATGTTAATCACTTGAGCACTGTACCGCATAAGCCGAAAAACATCAATTTTACTGATTTGCGCGAAAGTCAAATTATATTGTTATTGCAGGATTAACAAATTAATATTACCGAAAAAGTTGCACTTTCTTAGTTTTAGACTCAAAGTCGATTATCTTGTAAATTGTATGTTAATCACTTGAGCACTGTACCGCATAAGCCGAAAAACATCAATTTTACTGATTTGCACGTAAGTAAAATTATATTGCTATTGCAGAATTGACAAATTAATATAACCGAAAAAATTGCACTTTCTTAGGTTTAGAATTAAAGTCGATTTTCTTCTAAATTGTATGTTAATTGCGTGAGCACTGTACCGCATAAGCCGAAAAACATCAATTTTACTGATTTGCGCGAAAGTAAAATTATAATGTTAATGCAGGATTAACAAATTAATATAACCGAAAAAATTGCACTTTCTTAGGTTTAGACTCAAATTCGATTTTCTTGTAAATTGTATGTTAATCACTTGAGCACTGTACCGCATAAGCCGAAAAACATCAATTTTACTGATTTGCGCGAAAGTAAAACTATAATGTTATTGCAGGATTAACAACTTAATATTACCGAAAAAGTTGCAATTTCTTAGGTTTAGACTCAAAGTCGATTTTCTTGTAAATTGTATGTTAATCACTTGAGCACTGTACCGCATAAGCCGAAAAACAACAATTTTACTGATTTGCGCGAAAGTAAAACTATAATGTTATTGCAGGATTAACAACTTAATATTACCGAAAAAGTTGCACTTTCTTAGGTTTAGACTTAAAGTCGATTTGCTTCTAAATTGTATGTTAATTGCGTGAGAACTGTACTGCCTAAGCCGAAAAACATGAATTTTACTGATTTGAGCGAAAGTCAAATTATATTGTTATTGCAGGATTAACAAATTAATATTACCGAAAAAGTTGCACTTTCTTAGTTTTAGACTCAAAGTCGATATTCTTGTAAATTGTATGTTAATCACTTGAGCACTGTACCGCATAAGCCGAAAAACATCAATTTTACTGATTTGCGCGAAAGTAAAACTATAATGTTATTGCAGGATTAACAACTTAATATTACCGAAAAAGTTGCAATTTCTTAGGTTTAGACTCAAAGTCGATTTTCTTGTAAATTGTATGTTAATCACTTGAGCACTGTACCGCATAAGCCGAAAAACATCAATTTTACTGATTTGCGCGTAAGTAAAATTATATTGCTATTGCAGAATTGACAAATTAATATAACCGAGAAAATTGTACTTTCTTAGTTTTAGACTTAAAGTCGATTTTCTTGTAAATTGTATGTCAATTGCGTGCGCACTGTACTGCTTAAACTGAAAAACATGAATTTTACTGATTTGCGCGAAAGTAAAACTATAATGTTATTGCAGGATTACGAACTTAATATTACCGAAAAAGTTGCACTTTCTTAGGTTTAGACTCAAAGTCGATTTTCTTGTAAATTGTATGTTAATCACTTGAGCACTGTACCGCATAAGCCGAAAAACATCAATTTTACTGATTTGCGCGAAAGTAAAATTATATAGCTACTGCAGAATTGACATATTCATATAACCGAAAAAATTGCACTTTCTTACAATAGCTTTAGACTTAAAGTCGATTTTCTTGTAAATTGTATTTCAGTTGCGTGAGCACTGTACCGCTTAAGCCGAAAAACATGAATTTTACTGATTTGAGCGAAAGTCAAATTATATTGTTATTGCAGAATTAATAACTTAATATTACCGAAAAAGTTGCACTTTCTTAGGTTTAGACTCAAAGTCGATTTTCTTGTAAATTGTATGTTAATCACTTGAGCACTGTACCGCATAAGCCGAAAAACATCAATTTTACTGATTTGCGCGTAAGTAAAATTATATTGCTATTGCAGAATTGACAAATTAATATAACCGAAAAAATTGCACTTTCTTAGGTTTAGAATTAAAGTCGATTTTCTTCTAAATTGTATGTTAATTGCGTGAGCACTGTACCGCATAAGCCGAAAAACATCAATTTTACTGATTTGCGCGAAAGTAAAATTATAATGTTAATGCAGGATTAACAAATTAATATAACCGAAAAAATTGCACTTTCTTAGGTTTAGACTCAAATTCGATTTTCTTGTAAATTGTATGTTAATCACTTGAGCACTGTACCGCATAAGCCGAAAAACATAAATTTTACTGATTTGCGCGAAAGTAAAATTATAATGTTAATGCAGGATTAACAAATTAATATAACCGAAAAAATTGCACTTTCTTAGGTTTAGACTCAAATTCGATTTTCTTGTAAATTGTATGTTAATCACTTGAGCACTGTACCGCATAAGCCGAAAAACATCAATTTTACTGATTTGAACGTAAGTAAAATTATATTGCTATTGCAGGATTAACAAATTAATATTACCGAAAAAGTTGCACTTTCTTAGTTTTAGACTCAAAGTCGATTTTCTTGTAAATTGTATGTTAATCACTTGAGCACTGTACCGCATAAGCCGAAAAACATCAATTTTACTGATTTGCACGTAAGTAAATTTATATTGCTATCGCAGAATTGACAAATTAATATAACCGAAAAAATTGCACTTTCTTAGGTTTAGACTCAAATTCGATTTTCTTATAAATTGTATGTTAATCACTTGAGCACTGTACCGCATAAGCCGAAAAACATCAATTTTACTGATTTGAACGTAAGTAAAATTATATTGCTATTGCAGGATTAACAAATTAATATTACCGAAAAAGTTGCACTTTCTTAGTTTTAGACTCAAAGTCGATTTTCTTGTAAATTGTATGTTAATCACTCGAGCACTGTACCGCATAAGCCGAAAAACATCAATTTTACTGATTTGCACGTAAGTAAAATTATAATGTTAATGCAGGATTAACAAATTAATATAACCGAAAAAATTGCACTTTCTTAGGTTTAGACTCAAATTCGATTTTCTTATAAATTGTATGTTAATCACTTGAGCACTGTACCGCATAAGCCGAAAAACATCAATTTTACTGATTTGAACGTAAGTAAAATTATATTGCTATTGCAGGATTAACAAATTAATATTACCGAAAAAGTTGCACTTTCTTAGTTTTAGACTCAAAGTCGATTTTCTTGTAAATTGTATGTTAATCACTTGAGCACTGTACCGCATAAGCCGAAAAACATCAATTTTACTGATTTGAGCGAAAGTCAAATTATATTGTTATTGCAGGATTAACAAATTAATATTACCGAAAAAGTTGCACTTTCTTAGTTTTAGACTCAAAGTCGATATTCTTGTAAATTGTATGTTAATCACTTGAGCACTGTACCGCATAAGCCGAAAAACATCAATTTTACTGATTTGCGCGAAAGTCAAATTATATTGTTATTGCAGGATTAACAAATTAATATTACCGAAAAAGTTGCACTTTCTTAGTTTTAGACTCAAAGTCGATTATCTTGTAAATTGTATGTTAATCACTTGAGCACTGTACCGCATAAGCCGAAAAACATCAATTTTACTGATTTGCACGTAAGTAAAATTATATTGCTATTGCAGAATTGACAAATTAATATAACCGAAAAAATTGCACTTTCTTAGGTTTAGAATTAAAGTCGATTTTCTTCTAAATTGTATGTTAATTGCGTGAGCACTGTACCGCATAAGCCGAAAAACATCAATTTTACTGATTTGCGCGAAAGTAAAATTATAATGTTAATGCAGGATTAACAAATTAATATAACCGAAAAAATTGCACTTTCTTAGGTTTAGACTCAAATTCGATTTTCTTGTAAATTGTATGTTAATCACTTGAGCACTGTACCGCATAAGCCGAAAAACATCAATTTTACTGATTTGCGCGAAAGTAAAACTATAATGTTATTGCAGGATTAACAACTTAATATTACCGAAAAAGTTGCAATTTCTTAGGTTTAGACTCAAAGTCGATTTTCTTGTAAATTGTATGTTAATCACTTGAGCACTGTACCGCATAAGCCGAAAAACAACAATTTTACTGATTTGCGCGAAAGTAAAACTATAATGTTATTGCAGGATTAACAACTTAATATTACCGAAAAAGTTGCACTTTCTTAGGTTTAGACTTAAAGTCGATTTGCTTCTAAATTGTATGTTAATTGCGTGAGAACTGTACTGCCTAAGCCGAAAAACATGAATTTTACTGATTTGAGCGAAAGTCAAATTATATTGTTATTGCAGGATTAACAAATTAATATTACCGAAAAAGTTGCACTTTCTTAGTTTTAGACTCAAAGTCGATATTCTTGTAAATTGTATGTTAATCACTTGAGCACTGTACCGCATAAGCCGAAAAACATCAATTTTACTGATTTGCGCGAAAGTAAAACTATAATGTTATTGCAGGATTAACAACTTAATATTACCGAAAAAGTTGCAATTTCTTAGGTTTAGACTCAAAGTCGATTTTCTTGTAAATTGTATGTTAATCACTTGAGCACTGTACCGCATAAGCCGAAAAACATCAATTTTACTGATTTGAACGTAAGTAAAATTATATTGCTATTGCAGAATTGACAAATTAATATAACCGAAAAAATTGCACTTTCTTAGGTTTAGAATTAAAGTCGATTTTCTTCTAAATTGTATGTTAATTGCGTGAGCACTGTACCGCATAAGCCGAAAAACATCAATTTTACTGATTTGCGCGAAAGTAAAATTATAATGTTAATGCAGGATTAACAAATTAATATAACCGAAAAAATTGCACTTTCTTAGGTTTAGACTCAAATTCGATTTTCTTGTAAATTGTATGTTAATCACTTGAGCACTGTACCGCATAAGCCGAAAAACATAAATTTTACTGATTTGCGCGAAAGTAAAATTATAATGTTAATGCAGGATTAACAAATTAATATAACCGAAAAAATTGCACTTTCTTAGGTTTAGACTCAAATTCGATTTTCTTGTAAATTGTATGTTAATCACTTGAGCACTGTACCGCATAAGCCGAAAAACATCAATTTTACTGATTTGAACGTAAGTAAAATTATATTGCTATTGCAGGATTAACAAATTAATATTACCGAAAAAGTTGCACTTTCTTAGTTTTAGACTCAAAGTCGATTTTCTTGTAAATTGTATGTTAATCACTTGAGCACTGTACCGCATAAGCCGAAAAACATCAATTTTACTGATTTGCGCGTAAGTAAAACTATAATGTTATTGCAGGATTATCAACTTAATATTACCGAAAAAGTTGCACTTTCTTAGGTTTAGACTCAAAGTCGATTTTCTTGTAAATTGTATGTTAATCACTTGAGCACTGTACCGCATAAGCCGAAAAACATCAATTTTACTGATTTGAGCGAAAGTAAAACTATAATGTTATTGGAGGATTATCAACTTAATATTACCGAAAAAGGTGCACTTTCTTAGGTTTAGACTCGAAGTCGATTTTCTTGTAAATTGTATGTTAATCACTTGAGCACTGTACCGCATAAGCCGAAAAACATCAATTTTACTGATTTGAACGTAAGTAAAATTATATTGCTATTGCAGAATTGACAAATTAATATAACCGAAAAAATTGCACTTTCTTAGGTTTAGAATTAAAGTCGATTTTCTTCTAAATTGTATGTTAATTGCGTGAGCACTGTACCGCATAAGCCGAAAAACATCAATTTTACTGATTTGCGCGAAAGTAAAATTATAATGTTAATGCAGGATTAACAAATTAATATAACCGAAAAAATTGCACTTTCTTAGGTTTAGACTCAAATTCGATTTTCTTGTAAATTGTATGTTAATCACTTGAGCACTGTACCGCATAAGTCGAAAAACATCAATTTTACTGATTTACGCGAAAATAAAACTATAATGTTATTGCAGGATTAACAACTTAATATTACCGAAAAAGTTGCAATTTCTTAGGTTTAGACTCAAAGTCGATTTTCTTGTAAATTTTATGTTAATCACTTGAGCACTGTACCGCATAAGCCGAAAAACAACAATTTTACTAAGTTGCGCGAAAGTAAAAAATATAGCTATTGCAGAATTTACATATTCATATAACCGAAAAAATTGCACTTTCTTAGCTTTAGACTTAAAGTCGATTTTCTTGTTAATTGTATTTCAGTTGCGTGAGCACTGTAAACTATAATGTTATGGCAGGATTAACAAATTAATATAAAAAAAAGAAAAGAAAAAATTGAACTTTCTTAGATTTTTACTTAAAGCCGATTTTCTTGTAAATTGTATGTTAATTACTTGAGCACTGTACCGCATAAGCCGAAAAACACCAATTTTACTGATTTGCGCGAAAGTAAAACTATAATGTTATTGCAGGATTAACAACTTAATATTACCGAAAAAGTTGCACTTTCTTAGGTTTAGACTTAAAGTCGATTTGCTTCTAAATTGTATGTTTATTGCGTGAGAACTGTACTGCCTAAGCCGAAAAACATGAATTTTACTGATTTGAGCGAAAGTCAAATTATATTGTTATTGCAGGATTAACAAATTAATATTACCGAAAAAGTTGCACTTTCTTAGTTTTAGACTCAAAGTCGATATTCTTGTAAATTGTATGTTAATCACTTGAGCACTGTACCGCATAAGCCGAAAAACATCAATTTTACTGATTTGCGCGAAAGTAAAACTATAATGTTATTGCAGGATTAACAACTTAATATTACCGAAAAAGTTGCAATTTCTTAGGTTTAGACTCAAAGTCGATTTTCTTGTAAATTGTATGTTAATCACTTGAGCACTGTACCGCATAAGCCGAAAAACATCAATTTTACTGATTTGAACGTAAGTAAAATTATATTGCTATTGCAGAATTGACAAATTAATATAACCGAAAAAATTGCACTTTCTTAGGTTTAGAATTAAAGTCGATTTTCTTCTTAATTGTATGTTAATTGCGTGAGCACTGTACCGCATAAGCCGAAAAACATAAATTTTACTGATTTGCGCGAAAGTAAAATTATAATGTTAATGCAGGATTAACAAATTAATATAACCGAAAAAATTGCACTTTCTTAGGTTTAGACTCAAATTCGATTTTCTTGTAAATTGTATGTTAATCACTTGAGCACTGTACCGCATAAGCCGAAAAACATCAACTTTACTGATTTGAACGTAAGTAAAATTATATTGCTATTGCAGGATTAACAAATTAATATTACCGAAAAAGTTGCACTTTCTTAGTTTTAGACTCAAAGTCGATTTTCTTGTAAATTGTATGTTAATCACTTGAGCACTGTACCGCATAAGCCGAAAAACATCACATTTACTGATTTGAGCGAAAGTCAAATTATATTGTTATTGCAGGATTAACAAATTAATATTACCGAAAAAGTTGCACTTTCTTAGTTTTAGACTCAAAGTCGATATTCTTGTAAATTGTATGTTAATCACTTGAGCACTGTACCGCATAAGCCGAAAAACATCAATTTTACTGATTTGCGCGAAAGTAAAACTATAATGTTATTGCAGGATTAACAACTTAATATTACCGAAAAAGTTGCAATTTCTTAGGTTTAGACTCAAAGTCGATTTTCTTGTAAATTGTATGTTAATCACTTGAGCACTGTACCGCATAAGCCGAAAAACATCAATTTTACTGATTTGAACGTAAGTAAAATTATATTGCTATTGCAGAATTGACAAATTAATATAACCGAAAAAATTGCACTTTCTTAGGTTTAGAATTAAAGTCGATTTTCTTCTTAATTGTATGTTAATTGCGTGAGCACTGTACCGCATAAGCCGAAAAACATAAATTTTACTGATTTGCGCGAAAGTAAAATTATAATGTTAATGCAGGATTAACAAATTAATATACACTAATCATCACATTTACTGATTTGAGCGAAAGTCAAATTATATTGTTATTGCAGGATTAACAAATTAATATTACCGAAAAAGTTGCACTTTCTTAGTTTTAGACTCAAAGTCGATATTCTTGTAAATTGTATGTTAATCACTTGAGCACTGTACCGCATAAGCCGAAAAACATCAATTTTACTGATTTGCGCGAAAGTCAAATTATATTGTTATTGCAGGATTAACAAATTAATATTACCGAAAAAGTTGCACTTTCTTAGGTTTAGACTCAAAGTCGATTTTCTTGTAAATTGTATGTTAATCACTTGAGCACTGTACCGCATAAGCCGAAAAACATCAATTTTACTGATTTGAACGTAAGTAAAATTATATTGCTATTGCAGAATTGACAAATTAATATAACCGAAAAAATTGCACTTTCTTAGGTTTAGAATTAAAGTCGATTTTCTTCTTAATTGTATGTTAATTGTGTGAGCACTGTACCGCATAAGCCGAAAAACATAAATTTTACTGATTTGCGCGAAAGTAAAATTATAATGTTAATGCAGGATTAACAAATTAATATAACCGAAAAAATTGCACTTTCTTAGGTTTAGACTCAAATTCGATTTTCTTGTAAATTGTATGTTAATCACTTGAGCACTGTACCGCATAAGCCGAAAAACATCACATTTACTGATTTGAGCGAAAGTCAAATTATATTGTTATTGCAGGATTAACAAATTAATATTACCGAAAAAGTTGCACTTTCTTAGTTTTAGACTCAAAGTCGATTATCTTGTAAATTGTATGTTAATCACTTGAGCACTGTACCGCATAAGCCGAAAAACATCAATTTTACTGATTTGCACGTAAGTAAAATTATATTGCTATTGCAGAATTGACAAATTAATATTACCGAAAAAGTTGCACTTTCTTAGTTTTAGACTCAAAGTCGATTTTCTTGTAAATTGTATGTTAATCACTTGAGCACTGTACCGCATAAGCCGAAAAACATCACATTTACTGATTTGAGCGAAAGTCAAATTATATTGTTATTGCAGGATTAACAAATTAATATTACCGAAAAAGTTGCACTTTCTTAGTTTTAGACTCAAAGTCGATATTCTTGTAAATTGTATGTTAATTACTTGAGCACTGTACCGCATAAGCCGAAAAACAGCAATTTTACTGATTTGCGCGAAAGTAAAACTATAATGTTATTGCAGGATTAACAACTTAATATTACCGAAAAAGTTGCACTTTCTTAGGTTTAGACTTAAAGTCGATTTGCTTCTAAATTGTATGTTAATTGCGTGAGAACTGTACTGCCTAAGCCGAAAAACATGAATTTTACTGATTTGAGCGAAAGTCAAATTATATTGTTATTGCAGGATTAACAAATTAATATTACCGAAAAAGTTGCACTTTCTTAGTTTTAGACTCAAAGTCGATATTCTTGTAAATTGTATGTTAATCACTTGAGCACTGTACCGCATAAGCCGAAAAACATCAATTTTACTGATTTGCGCGAAAGTAAAACTATAATGTTATTGCAGGATTAACAACTTAATATTACCGAAAAAGTTGCAATTTCTTAGGTTTAGACTCAAAGTCGATTTTCTTGTAAATTGTATGTTAATCACTTGAGCACTGTACCGCATAAGCCGAAAAACATCAATTTTACTGATTTGAACGTAAGTAAAATTATATTGCTATTGCAGAATTGACAAATTAATATAACCGAAAAAATTGCACTTTCTTAGGTTTAGAATTAAAGTCGATTTTCTTCTTAATTGTATGTTAATTGCGTGAGCACTGTACCGCATAAGCCGAAAAACATAAATTTTACTGATTTGCGCGAAAGTAAAATTATAATGTTAATGCAGGATTAACAAATTAATATAACCGAAAAAATTGCACTTTCTTAGGTTTAGACTCAAATTCGATTTTCTTGTAAATTGTATGTTAATCACTTGAGCACTGTACCGCATAAGCCGAAAAACATCAACTTTACTGATTTGAACGTAAGTAAAATTATATTGCTATTGCAGGATTAACAAATTAATATTACCGAAAAAGTTGCACTTTCTTAGTTTTAGACTCAAAGTCGATTTTCTTGTAAATTGTATGTTAATCACTTGAGCACTGTACCGCATAAGCCGAAAAACATCACATTTACTGATTTGAGCGAAAGTCAAATTATATTGTTATTGCAGGATTAACAAATTAATATTACCGAAAAAGTTGCACTTTCTTAGTTTTAGACTCAAAGTCGATATTCTTGTAAATTGTATGTTAATCACTTGAGCACTGTACCGCATAAGCCGAAAAACATCAATTTTACTGATTTGCGCGAAAGTCAAATTATATTGTTATTGCAGGATTAACAAATTAATATTACCGAAAAAGTTGCACTTTCTTAGTTTTAGACTCAAAGTCGATTATCTTGTAAATTGTATGTTAATCACTTGAGCACTGTACCGCATAAGCCGAAAAACATCAATTTTACTGATTTGCACGTAAGTAAAATTATATTGCTATTGCAGAATTGACAAATTAATATAACCGAAAAAATTGCACTTTCTTAGGTTTAGAATTAAAGTCGATTTTCTTCTAAATTGTATATTAATTGCGTGAGCACTGTACCGCATAAGCCGAAAAACATCAATTTTACTGATTTGCGCGAAAGTAAAATTATAATGTTAATGCAGGATTAACAAATTAATATAACCGAAAAAATTGCACTTTCTTAGGTTTAGACTCAAATTCGATTTTCTTGTAAATTGTATGTTAATTACTTGAGCACTGTACCGCATAAGCCGAAAAACATCAATTTTACTGTTTTGCGCGAAAGTAAAACTATAATGTTATTGCAGGATTAACAACTTAATATTACCGAAAAAGTTGCAATTTCTTAGGTTTAGACTCAAAGTCGATTTTCTTGTAAATTGTATGTTAATCACTTGAGCACTGTACTTACTTACTAAGTTGCGCGAAAGTAAAATATATAGCTATTGCAGAATTTACATATTCATATAACCGAAAAAATTGCACTTTCTTAGCTTTAGACTTAAAGTCGATTTTAGTGTAAATTTTATTTCAGTTGCGTGAGCACTGTAAACTATAATGTTATGGCAGGATTAACAAATTAATATAAAAAAAAGAAAAGAAAAAATTGAACTTTCTTAGATTTTTACTTAAAGCCGATTTTCTTGTAAATTGTATGTTAATTACTTGAGCACTGTACCGCATAAGCCGAAAAACAGCAATTTTACTGATTTTCGCGAAAGTAAAACTATAATGTTATTGCAGGATTAACAACTTAATATTACCGAAAAAGTTGCACTTTCTTAGGTTTAGACTTAAAGTCGATTTGCTTCTAAATTGTATGTTAATTGCGTGAGAACTGTACTGCTTAAGCCGAAAAACATCAATATTACTGATTTCCGCGAAAGTAAAATTATAAAGTTATTGCAAAATTTACATATTCGTATAACCGAAAAAATTGTACCTTCTTAGTTTTAGACTTAAACTCGATTTTCTTCTAAATTATTTGTCAATTGCGTGAGCACTGTACTGCTTAAGCCGAAAAACATGAATTTTACTGATTTGCGCGAAAGTAAAATTATATTGCTATTGCAGAATTGACAAATTAATAAAACCGAAAAAATCGCACTTTCTTAGGTTTAGACTTAAAGTCGATTTTCTTGTAAATTGTATGTCTTGTCTTATCACTTGAGCACTGTACCGCATAAGCCGAAAAACATCAATTTTACTGATTTGCGCGAAAGTAAAACTATAATGTTATGGCAGGATTAACAAATTAATATAAAAAAAAAGAAAAGAAAAAATTTAACTTTCTTAGATTTTTACTTAAAGCCGAATTTCTTGTAAATTGTATGTTAATTACTTGAGCGCTGTACCGCTTAGGCCGAAAAACATCAATTTTACTGATTTGCGCGAAAGTAAAATTATAATGTTATTGCAGAATTTACATATTCATATAACCGAAAAAATTGTACTTTCTTAGTTTTAGACTTAAAGTCGATTTTCTTCTAAATTGTATGTCAATTGCGTGAGCACTGTACAGCTTAAGCCGAAAAACATGAATTTTATTGATTTGTGCGAAAGTCAAATTATATTGTTTTGCAGGATTAACAAAATAATATTAGCGAAAAAGTTGCACTTTCTTAGGTTTAGACTCAAAGTCGATTTTCTTGTAAATTGTATGTCAAATGCGGCAGCACTGTGCTGCCTTAACCGAAAAACATCAATATTACTGATTTGTGCGAAAGTCAAATTATATTGTTTTGCAGGATTAACAAAATAATATTACCGAAAAAGTTGCACTTTCTTAGGTTTAGACTTAAAGTCGATTTGCTTCTAAATTGTATGTCAATTGCGTGAGCACTGTACCGCTTAAGCCGAAAAACATGAATTTTACTGATTTGTGAGAAAGTCAAATTATATTGTTTTGCAGGATTAACAAAATAATATTAGCGAAAAAGTTGCACTTTCTTAGGTTTAGACTCAAAGTCGATTTTCTTGTAAATTGTATGTCAATTGCGTTAGCACTGTACCGCTTAAGCCGAAAAACATAAATTTTACTGATTTGTGCGAAAGTCAAATTATATTGTTTTGCAGGATTAACAAAATAATATTACCGAAAAAGTTGCACTTTCTTAGGTTTAGACTTAAAGTCGATTTGCTTCTAAATTGTATGTTAATTGCGTGAGAACTGTACTGCTTAAGCCGAAAAACATCAATATTACTGATTTCCGCGAAAGTAAAATTATAAAGTTATTGCAAAATTTACATATTCATATAACCGAAAAAATTGTACCTTCTTAGTTTTAGACTTAAACTCGATTTTCTTCTAAATTATTTGTCAATTGCGTGAGCACTGTACTGCTTAAGCCGAAAAACATGAATTTTACTGATTTGCGCGAAAGTAAAATTATATTGCTATTGCAGAATTGACAAATTAATATAACCGAAAAAATTGCACTTTCTTAGGTTTAGACTCAAAGTCGATTTACTTGTAAATTGTATGTTAATCACTTGAGCACTGTACCGCATAAGCCGAAAAACATCAATTTTACTGATTTGCGCGTAAGTAAAATTATACTGCTATTGCAGAATTGACAAATTAATATAACCGAAAAAATTGCACTTTCTTAGGTTTAGACTTAAAGTCGATTTTCTTCTAAATTGTATGTTAATTGCGTGAGCACTGTACCGCATAAGCCGAAAAACATAAATTTTACTGATTTGCGCGAAAGTAAAATTATAATGTTAATGCAGGATTAACAAATTAATATAACCGAAAAAATTGCACTTTCTTAGGTTTAGACTCAAATTCGATTTTCTTGTAAATTGTATGTTAATCACTTGAGCACTGTACCGCATAAGCCGAAAATTATCAACTTTACTGATTTGAACGTAAGTAAAATTATATTGCTATTGCAGGATTAACAAATTAATATTACCGAAAAAGTTGCACTTTCTTAGTTTTAGACTCAAAGTCGATTTTCTTGTAAATTGTATGTTAATCACTTGAGCACTGTACCGCATAAGCCGAAAAACATCAATTTTTCTGATTTGAGCGAAAGTCAAATTATATTGTTATTGCAGGATTAACAAATTAATATTACCGAAAAAGTTGCACTTTCTTAGTTTTAGACTCAAAGTCGATATTCTTGTAAATTGTATGTTAATCACTTGAGCACTGTACCGCATAAGCCGAAAAGCATCAATTTTACTGATTTGCGCGAAAGTCAAATTATATTGTTATTGCAGGATTAACAAATTAATATTACCGAAAAAGTTGCACTTTCTTAGTTTTAGACTCAAAGTCGATTATCTTGTAAATTGTATGTTAATCACTTGAGCACTGTACCGCATAAGCCGAAAAACATCAATTTTACTGATTTGCACGTAAGTAAAATTATATTGCTATTGCAGAATTGACAAATTAATATAACCGAAAAAATTGCACTTTCTTAGGTTTAGAATTAAAGCCGATTTTCTTCTAAATTGTATGTTAATTGCGTGAGCACTGTACCGCATAAGCCGAAAAACATCAATTTTACTGATTTGCGCGAAAGTAAAATTATAATGTTAATGCAGGATTAACAAATTAATATAACCGAAAAAATTGCACTTTCTTAGGTTTAGACTCAAATTCGATTTTCTTGTAAATTGTATGTTAATTACTTGAGCACTGTACCGCATAAGCCGAAAAACATCAATTTTACTGATTTGCGCGAAAGTAAAACTATAATGTTATTGCAGGATTAACAACTTAATATTACCGAAAAAGTTGCAATTTCTTAGGTTTAGACTCAAAGTCGATTTTCTTGTAAATTGTATGTTAATCACTTGAGCACTGTACTTACTTACTAAGTTGCGCGAAAGTAAAATATATAGCTATTGCAGAATTTACATATTCATATAACCGAAAAAATTGCACTTTCTTAGCTTTAGACTTAAAGTCGATTTTAGTGTAAATTGTATTTCAGTTGCGTGAGCACTGTAAACTATAATGTTATGGCAGGATTAACAAATTAATATAAAAAAAAGAAAAGAAAAAATTGAACTTTCTTAGATTTTTACTTAAAGCCGATTTTCTTGTAAATTGTATGTTAATTACTTGAGCACTGTACCGCATAAGCCGAAAAACAGCAATTTTACTGATTTTCGCGAAAGTAAAACTATAATGTTATTGCAGGATTAACAACTTAATATTACCGAAAAAGTTGCACTTTCTTAGGTTTAGACTTAAAGTCGATTTGCTTCTAAATTGTATGTTAATTGCGTGAGAACTGTACTGCTTAAGCCGAAAAACATCAATATTACTGATTTCCGCGAAAGTAAAATTATAAAGTTATTGCAAAATTTACATATTCATATAACCGAAAAAATTGTACCTTCTTAATTTTAGACTTAAACTCGATTTTCTTCTAAATGATTTGTCAATTGCGTGAGCACTGTACTGCTTAAGCCGAAAAACATGAATTTTACTGATTTGCGCGAAAGTAAAATTATATTGCTATTGCAGAATTGACAAATTAATAAAACCGAAAAAATCGCACTTTCTTAGGTTTAGACTTAAAGTCGATTTTCTTGTAAATTGTATGTCTTGTCTTATCACTTGAGCACTGTACCGCATAAGCCGAAAAACATCAATTTTACTGATTTGCGCGAAAGTAAAACTATAATGTTATGGCAGGATTAACAAATTAATATAAAAAAAAGAAAAGAAAAAATTGAACTTTCTTAGATTTTTACTTAAAGCCGAATTTCTTGTAAATTGTATGTTAATTACTTGAGCGCTGTACCGCTTAGGCCGAAAAACATCAATTTTACTGATTTGCGCGAAAGTAAAATTATAATGTTATTGCAGAATTTACATATTCATATAACCGAAAAAATTGTACTTTCTTAGTTTTAGACTTAAAGTCGATTTTCTTCTAAATTGTATGTCAATTGCGTGAGCACTGTACCGCTTAAGCCGAAAAACATGAATTTTACTGATTTGTGCGAAAGTCAAGTTATATTGTTTTGCAGGATTAACAAAATAATATTAGCGAAAAAGTTGCACTTTCTTAGGTTTAGACTCAAAGTCGATTTTCTTGTAAACTGTATGTCAAATGCGGCAGCACTGTGCTGCCTTAACCGAAAAACATCAATATTACTGATTTGCGCGAAAGTAAAATTATAATGTTATTGCAGAATTTACATATTCATATAACCGAAAAAATTGTACTTTCTTCGTTTTAGACTTAAAGTCGATTTTCTTCTAAATTGTATGTTAATTGCGTGAGCACTGTACCGCATAAGCCGAAAAACATCAATTTTACTAATTTGCGCGAAAGTAAAATTATAATGTTAATGCAGGATTAACAAATTAATATAACCGAAAAAATTGCACTTTCTAAGGTTTAGACTCAAAGTCGATTTTCTTGTAAATTGTATGTTAATCACTTGAGCACTGTACCGCATAAGCCGAAAAACATCAATTTTACTGATTTGCGTGAAAGTAAAACTATAATGTTATTGCAGGATTAACATCTTAATATTACCGAAAAAGTTGCACTTTCTTAGGTTTAGACTCAAAGTCGATTTTCTTGTAAATTGTATGTTAATCACTTGAGCACTGTACCGCATAAGCTGAAAAACATCAATTTTACTGATTTGCGCAAAAGAAAAACTGTAATGTTATTGCCGGATTAACAACTTAATATTACCGAAAAAGTTGCACTTTCTTAGGTTTAGACTCAAAGTCGATTTTCTTGTAAATTGTATGTTAATCACTTGAGCACTGTACCGCATAAGCCGAAAAACAAAAATTTTACTAAGTTGCGCGAAAGTAAAATTATATAGCTATTGCAGAATTGACATATTCATATAACCGAAAAAATTGCACTTTCTTTGGTTTAGACTCAAAGTCGATTTTCTTGTAAATTGTATGTTAAATACTTGAGCACTGTACCGCATAAGCCGAAGAACATCAATTTTACTGATTTGCGCGAAAGAAAAACTATTATGTTATTGCAGGATTAACAACTTAATATTACCGAAAAAGTTGCACTTTCTTAGGTTTAGACTCAAAGTCGATTTTCTTGTAATTTGTATGTTAATCACTTGAGCACTGTACCGCATAAGCCGAAAAACAACAATTTTACTAAGTTGCGCGAAAGTAAAATTATATGGCTATTGCAGAATTGACATATTCATATAACCGAAAAAATTGCACTTTCTTAGGTTTAGACTCAAAGTCGATTTTCTTGTAAATTGTATGTTAATTACTTGAGCACTGTACTGCATAAGCCGAAAAACATCAATTTTACTGATTTGCGCGAAAGTAAAACTGTAATGTTATTGCAGGATTAACAACTTAATATTACCGAAAAAGTTGCACTTTCTTAGGTTTAGACTCAAAGTCGATTTTCTTGTAAATTGTATGTTAATTACTTGAGCACTGTACCGCATAAGCCGAAAAACATGAATTTTACTGATTTGTGCGAAAGTCAAATTATATTGTTATTGCAGGATTAACAAAATAATATTAGCGAAAAAGTTGCACTTTCTTAGGTTTAGACTCAAAGTCGATTTTCTTGTAAGTTGTATGTCAATTGCGGCAGCACTGTGCTGCTTAAGCCGAAAAACATCATTATTACTGATTTGCGCGAAAGTAAAATTATAATGTTATTGCAGAATTTACATATTCATATAACCGAAAAAATTGTACTTTCTTAGTTTTAGACTTAAAGTCGATTTTCTTGTAAATTGTATGTTAATCACTTGAGCACTGTACCGCATAAGCCGAAAAACAACAATCTTACTGATTTGCGCGAAAGTAAAATTATAATGTTAATGCAGGATTAACAAATTAATATAGCCGAAAAAATTGCACTTTTTTAGGTTTAGACTCAAAGTCGATTTTCTTGTAAATTGTATGTTAATCACTTGAGCACTGTACCGCATAAGCCGAAAAACATCAATTTTACTGATTTGCGCGAAAGTAAAACTATAATGTTATTGCAGGATTAACAACTCAATATTACCGAAAAAGTTGCACTTTTTTAGGTTTAGACTCAAAGTCGATTTTCTTGTAAATTGTATGTTAATCACTTGAGCACTGTACCGCATAAGCCGAAAAACAACAATTTTACTAAGTTGCGCGAAAGTAAAATTATATAGCTATTGCAGAATTGACATATTCATATAACCGAAAAAATTGCACTTTCTTAGGTTTAGACTCAAAGTCGATTTTCTTGTAAATTGTATGTTAATTACTTGAGCACTGTACCGCATAAGCCGAAAAACATCAAAAATAATATTACCGAAAAAGTTGCACTTTCTTAGGTTTAGATTTGAAGTCGATTTGCTTCTAAATTGTATGTTAATTGCGTGAGCACTGTACCGCTTAAACCGAAAAACATGAATTTTACTGATTTGAGCGAAAGTCAAATTATATTGTTATTGCAGGATTAACAAATTAATATTACCGAAAAAGTTGCACTTTCTTAGGTTTAGACTCAAAGTCGATTTTCTTGTAAATTGTATGTCAGTTGCGTGAGCACTGTACTGCTTAAGCCGAAAAACATCAATTTTACTGATTTAAGCGAAAGTCAAATTATATTGTTATTGCAGGATTAACGAATTAATTTTACCGAAAAAGTTGGACTTTCTTAGGTTTAGACTTAAAGTCGATTTTCTTGTAAATTGTATGTTAATCACTTGAGCACCGTACCGCATAAGCCGAAAAACATCGATTTTACTGATTTGCGCGAAAGTAAAACTATAATGTTATGGCAGGATTAACAAATTAATATAAAAAAGAAAAGAAAAAATTGAACTTTCTTAGATTTTTACTTAAAGCCGATTTTCTTGTAAATTGTATGTTAATTACCTGAGCGCTGTACCGCTTAGGCCGAAAAACATCAATTTTACTGATTTGCGCGAAAGTAAAATTATAACGTTATTGCAGAATTTACATATTCATATAACCGAAAAAATTGCACTTGCTTAATTTTAGACTTAAAGTCGATTTTCTTGTAAGTTGTATTTCAGTTGCGAGAGCACTGTACCGCTTAAGCCGAAAAACATGAATTTTACTGATTTGTGCGAAAGTCAAATTATATTGTTATTGCAGGATTAACAAAATAATATTAGCGAAAAAGTTGCACTTTCTTAGGTTTAGACTCAAAGTCGATTTTCTTGTAAATTGTATGTCAATTGCGGCAGCACTGTGCAGCTTAAGCCGAAAAACATCAATATTATTGATTTGCGCGAAAGTAAAATTATAATGTTATTGCAGAATTTACATATTCATATAACCGAAATAATTGTACTTTCTTAGTTTTAGACTTAAAGTCGATTTTCTTCTAAATTGTATGTTAATTGCGTGAGCACTGTACCGCATAAGCCGAAAAACATCAATTTTACTGATTTGCGCGAAAGTAAAATTATAATGTTAATGCAGGATTAACAAATTAATATAACCGAAAAAATTGCACTTTCTTAGGTCTAGACTCAAAGTCGATTTTCTTGTAAATTGTATGTTAATCACTTGAGCACTGTACAGCATAAGCCGAAAAACATAAATTTTACTGATTTGCGCGAAAGTAAAACTATAATGTTATGGCAGGATTAACAAATTAATATAAAAAAAAGAAAAGAAAAAATTGAACTTTCTTAGATTTTTACTTAAAGTCGATTTTCTTGTAAATTGTATGTCAGTTGCGTGAGCACTGTACTGCTTAAGCCGAAAAACATGAATTTTACTGATTTGCGCGAAAGTAAAATTATATTGCTATTGCAGAATTGACAAATTAATATAACCGAAAAAATTGTACTTTCTTAGGTTTAGACTTAAAGTCGATTTTCTTGTAAATTGTATGTTAATCACTTGAGCACTGTACCGCATAAGTCGAAAAACATCAATATTACTGATTTTCGCGAAAGTAAAACTATAATGTTATTGCAGGATTAACAAATTAATATAAAAAAAAGAAAAGAAAAAATTGAACTTTCTTAGATTTTTACTTAAAGTCGATTTTCTTGTAAGTTGTATTTCAGGTGCGAGAGCACTGTACCGCTTAAGCCGAAAAACATGAATTTTACTGATTTGTGCGAAAGTCAAATTATATTGTTATTGCAGGATTAACAAAATAATATTAGCGAAAAAGTTGCACTTTCTTAGGTTTAGACTCAAAGTCGATTTTCTTGTAAATTGTATGTTAATCACTATAGCACTGTATCGCATAAGCCGAAAGACATCAATTTTACTGATTTGCGCGAAAGTAAAATTATATAGCTACTGCAGAATTGACATATTCATATAACCGAAAAAATTGCACTTTCTTACAATAGCTTTAGACCTAAAGCCGATTTTCTTGTAAATTGTATTTCAGTTGCGTGAGCACTGTACCGCTTAAGCCGAAAAACATGAATTTTACTGATCTGAGCGAAAGTCAAATTATATTGTTATTACAGAATTAACAACTTAATATTACCGAAAAAGTTGCACTTTCTTAGGTTTAGACTCAAAGTCGATTTTCTTGTAAATTGTATGTTAATCACTTGAGAACTGTACCGCATAAGCCGAAAAGCATCAACTTTACTGATTTGCGCGTAAGCAAAATTATATTGCTATTGCAGAATTGACAACTTAATATTACCGAAAAAGTTGCACTTTCTTAGGTTTAGACTCAAAGTCGATTTTCTTGTAAATTGTATGTTAATCACTTGAGCACTGTACCGCATAAGCCGAAAAACATCAATTTTACTGATTTGCGCGTAAGTAAAATTATATTGCTATTGCAGAATTGACAAATTAATATAACCGAAAAAATTGCACTTTCTTAGGTTTAGACTTAAAGTCGATTTTCTTGTAAATTGTATGTTAATTTCGCTAGCACTGTACTGCTTAAGCCGAAAAACATTAATACTACTGATTTGCGCGAAAGTAAAATTATAATGTTATTGCAGAATTTACATATTCATATAACCTAAAAAATTGCACTTTCTTAGTTTTAGACTTAAAGTCGATTATCTTGTAAATTTTATTTCAGTTGCATAAGCACTGTACCGCTAAAGCCGAAAAACATGAATTTTACTGATTTGAGCGAAAGTCACATTATATTGTTATTGCAGAATTAACATATTCATATAACCAAAAAAATTGAACTTTCTTAGATTTTTACTTAAAGCCAATTTTCTTGTAAATTGTATGTTAATTACTTGAGCGCTGTACCATTTAGGCCGAAAAACATCAATTTTACTGATTTGACCGAAAGTAAAATTATAATGTTATTGCAGAATTTACATATTCACATAACCGAAAAAATTGTACTTTCTTAGTTTTAGACTTAAAGTCGATTTTCTTCTAAATTGTATGTTAATTGCGTGAGCACTGTACCGCATAAGCCGAAAAACATAAATTTTATTGATTTGCGCGAAAGTAAAATTATAATGTTAATGCAGGATTAACAAATTAATATAACCAAAAAAATTGCACTTTCTTAGGTTTAGACTCAAAGTCGATTTTCTTGAAAATTGTATGTTAATCACTTGAGCACTGTACCGCATAAGCCGAAAAACATCAATTTTACTGATTTGCGCGAAAGTAAAACTATAATGTTATGGCAGGATTAACAAAATAATATTAGCGAAAAAGTTGCACTTTCTTAGGTTTAGACTCAAAGTCGATTTTCTTGTAAATTGTATGTCAATTGCGGCAGCACTGTGCCGCTTAAGCCGAAAAACATCAATATTACTGATTTGCGCGAAAGTAAAATTATAATGTTATTGCAGAATTTACATATTCATATAACCGAAATAATTGTACTTTCTTAGTTTTAGACTTAAAGTCGATTTTCTTCTAAATTGTATGTTAATTGCGTGAGCACTGTACCGCATAAGCCGAAAAACATCAATTTTACTGATTTGCGCGAAAGTAAAGTTATAATGTTATGGCAGGATTAACAAATTAATATAAAAAAAAGAAAAGAAAAAATTGAACTTTCTTAGATTTTTACTTAAAGTCGATTTTCTTGTAAATTGTATGTCAGATGCGTGAGCACTGTACTGCTTAAGCCGAAAAACATGAGTTTTACTGATTTGCGCAAAAGTAAAATTATATTGCTATTGCAGAATTGACAAATTAATATAACCGAAAAAATTGCACTTTCTTAGGTTTAGACTTAAAGTCGATTTTCTTGTAAATTGTATGTTAACCACTTGAGCACTGTACCGCATAAGCCGAAAAACATCAATTTTACTGATTTGCGCGAAAGTAAAATTATAATGTTATTGCAGGATTAACAAATTAATATAAAAAAAAGAAAAGAAAAAATTGAACTTTCTTAGATTTTTACTTAAAGTCGATTTTCTTGTAAATTGTATGTCAGATGCGTGAGCACTGTACTGCTTAAGCCGAAAAACATGAGTTTTACTGATTTGCGCAAAAGTAAAATTATATTGCTATTGCAGAATTGACAAATTAATATAACCGAAAAAATTGCACTTTCTTAGGTTTAGACTTAAAGTCGATTTTCTTGTAAATTGTATGTCAATTGCGGCAGCACTTTGCTGCTTAAGCCGAAAAACATCAATATTACTGATTTGCGCGAAAGTAAAATTATAATGTTATTGCAGAATTTACATATTCATATAACCGAAAAAATTGCACTTGCTTTATTTTAGACTTAAAGTCGATTTTCTTGTAAGTTGTATTTCAGTTGCGAGAGCACTGTACCGCTTAAGCCGAAAAACATGAATTTTACTGATTTGTGCGAAAGTCAAATTATATTGTTATTGCAGGATTAACAAAATAATATTAGCGAAAAAGTTGCACTTTCTTAGGTTTAGACTCAAAGTCGATTTTCTTGTAAATTGTATGTTAATCACTATAGCACTGTATCGCATAATCCGAAAAACATGAGTTTTACTGATTTGCGCAAAAGTAAAATTATATTGCTATTGCAGAATTGACAAATTAATATAACCGAAAAAATTGCACTTTCTTAGGTTTAGACTTAAAGTCGATTTTCTTGTAAATTGTATGTTAATCACTTGAGAACTGTACCGCATAAGCCGAAAAACATCAATTTTACTGATTTGCGCGAAAGTAAAATTATAATGTTATTGCAGAATTTACATATTCACATAACCGAAAAAATTGTACTTTCTTAGTTTTAGACTTAAAGTCGATTTTCTTCTAAATTGTATGTTAATTGCGTGAGCACTGTACCGCATAAGCCGAAAAACATAAATTTTACTGATTTGCGCGAAAGTAAAATTATAATGTTAATGCAGGATTAGCAAATTAATATAACCAAAAAAATTGCACTTTCTTAGGTTTAGACTCAAAGTCGATTTTCTTGAAAATTGTATGTTAATCACTTGAGAACTGTACCGCATAAGCCGAAAAACATCAATTTTACTGATTTGCGCGAAAGTAAAATTATAATGTTATTGCAGAATTTACATATTCACATAACCGAAAAAATTGTACTTTCTTAGTTTTAGACTTAAAGTCGATTTTCTTCTAAATTGTATGTTAATTGCGTGAGCACTGTACCGCATAAGCCGAAAAACATAAATTTTACTGATTTGCGCGAAAGTAAAATTATAATGTTAATGCAGGATTAACAAATTAATATAACCAAAAAAATTGCACTTTCTTAGGTTTAGACTCAAAGTCGATTTTCTTGTAAATTGTATGTTAATCACTATAGCACTGTATCGCATAATCCGAAAAACATGAGTTTTACTGATTTGCGCAAAAGTAAAATTATATTGCTATTGCAGAATTGACAAATTAATATAACCGAAAAAATTGCACTTTCTTAGGTTTAGACTTAAAGTCGATTTTCTTGTAAATTGTATGTCAATTGCGGCAGCACTTTGCTGCTTAAGCCGAAAAACATCAATATTACTGATTTGCGCGAAAGTAAAATTATAATGTTATTGCAGAATTTACATATTCATATAACCGAAAAAATTGCACTTGCTTAATTTTAGACTTAAAGTCGATTTTCTTGTAAGTTGTATTTCAGTTGCGAGAGCACTGTACCGCTTAAGCCGAAAAACATGAATTTTACTGATTTGTGCGAAAGTCAAATTATATTGTTATTACAGAATTAACAACTTAATATTACCGAAAAAGTTGCACTTTCTTAGGTTTAGACTCAAAGTCGATTTTCTTGTAAATTGTATGTTAATCACTTGAGAACTGTACCGCATAAGCCGAAAAGCATCAATTTTACTGATTTGCGCGTAATCAAAATTATATTGCTATTGCAGAATTGACAACTTAATATTACCGAAAAAGTTGCACTTTCTTAGGTTTAGACTCAAAGTCGATTTTCTTGTAAATTGTATGTTAATCACTTGAGCACTGTACCGCATAAGCCGAAAAACATCAATTTTACTGATTTGCGCGTAAGTAAAATTATATTGCTATTGCAGAATTGACAAATTAATATAACCGAAAAAATTGCACTTTTTTAGGTTTAGACTTAAAGTCGATTTTCTTGTAAATTGTATGTTAATTTCGCTAGCACTGTACTGCTTAAGCCGAAAAACATTAATACTACTGATTTGCGCGAAAGTAAAATTATAATGTTATTGCAGAATTTACATATTCATATAACCTAAAAAATTGCACTTTCTTAGTTTTAGACTTAAAGTCGATTATCTTGTAAATTTTATTTCAGTTGCATAAGCACTGTACCGCTAAAGCCGAAAAACATGAATTTTACTGATTTGAGCGAAAGTCACATTATATTGTTATTGCAGAATTAACATATTCATATAACCAAAAAAATTGAACTTTCTTAGATTTTTACTTAAAGCCAATTTTCTTGTAAATTGTATGTTAATTACTTGAGCGCTGTACCATTTAGGCCGAAAAACATCAATTTTACTGATTTGACCGAAAGTAAAATTATAATGTTATTGCAGAATTTACATATTCACATAACCGAAAAAATTGTACTTTCTTAGTTTTAGACTTAAAGTCGATTTTCTTCTAAATTGTATGTTAATTGCGTGAGCACTGTACCGCATAAGCCGAAAAACATAAATTTTACTGATTTGCGCGAAAGTAAAATTATAATGTTAATGCAGGATTAACAAATTAATATAACCAAAAAAATTGCACTTTCTTAGGTTTAGACTCAAAGTCGATTTTCTTGAAAATTGTATGTTAATCACTTGAGCACTGTACCGCATAAGCCGAAAAACATCAATTTTACTGATTTGCGCGAAAGTAAAACTATAATGTTATGGCAGGATTAACAAAATAATATTAGCGAAAAAGTTGCACTTTCTTAGGTTTAGACTCAAAGTCGATTTTCTTGTAAATTGTATGTCAATTGCGGCAGCACTGTGCCGCTTAAGCCGAAAAACATCAATATTACTGATTTGCGCGAAAGTAAAATTATAATGTTATTGCAGAATTTACATATTCATATAACCGAAATAATTTTACTTTCTTAGTTTTAGACTTAAAGTCGATTTTCTTCTAAATTGTATGTTAATTGCGTGAGCACTGTACCGCATAAGCCGAAAAACATCAATTTTACTGATTTGCGCGAAAGTAAAGTTATAATGTTATGGCTGGATTAACAAATTAATATAAAAAAAAGAAAAGAAAAAATTGAACTTTCTTAGATTTTTACTTAAAGTCGATTTTCTTGTAAATTGTATGTCAGATGCGTGAGCACTGTACTGCTTAAGCCGAAAAACATGAGTTTTACTGATTTGCGCAAAAGTAAAATTATATTGCTATTGCAGAATTGACAAATTAATATAACCGAAAAAATTGCACTTTCTTAGGTTTAGACTTAAAGTCGATTTTCTTGTAAATTGTATGTTAACCACTTGAGCACTGTACCGCATAAGCCGAAAAACATCAATTTTACTGATTTGCGCGAAAGTAAAATTATAATGTTATTGCAGGATTAACAAATTAATATAAAAAAAAGAAAAGAAAAAATTGAACTTTCTTAGATTTTTACTTAAAGTCGATTTTCTTGTAAATTGTATGTCAGATGCGTGAGCACTGTACTGCTTAAGCCGAAAAACATGAGTTTTACTGATTTGCGCAAAAGTAAAATTATATTGCTATTGCAGAATTGACAAATTAATATAACCGAAAAAATTGCACTTTCTTAGGTTTAGACTTAAAGTCGATTTTCTTGTAAATTGTATGTCAATTGCGGCAGCACTGTGCCGCTTAAGCCGAAAAACATCAATATTACTTATTTGCGCGAAAGTAAAATTATAATGTTATTGCAGAATTTACATATTCATATAACCGAAATAATTTTACTTTCTTAGTTTTAGACTTAAAGTCGATTTTCTTCTAAATTTTATGTTAATTGCGTGAGCACTGTACCGCATAAGCCGAAAAACATCAATTTTACTGATTTGCGCGAAAGTAAAGTTATAATGTTATGGCAGGATTAACAAATTAATATAAAAAAAAGAAAAGAAAAAATTGAACTTTCTTAGATTTTTACTTAAAGTCGATTTTCTTGTAAATTGTATGTCAGATGCGTGAGCACTGTACTGCTTAAGCCGAAAAACATGAGTTTTACTGATTTGCGCAAAAGTAAAATTATATTGCTATTGCAGAATTGACAAATTAATATAACCGAAAAAATTGCACTTTCTTAGGTTTAGACTTAAAGTCGATTTTCTTGTAAATTGTATGTTAACCACTTGAGCACTGTACCGCATAAGCCGAAAAACATCAATTTTACTGATTTGCGCGAAAGTAAAATTATAATGTTATTGCAGGATTAACAAATTAATATAAAAAAAAGAAAAGAAAAAATTGAACTTTCTTAGATTTTTACTTAAAGTCGATTTTCTTGTAAATTGTATGTCAGATGCGTGAGCACTGTACTGCTTAAGCCGAAAAACATGAGTTTTACTGATTTGCGCAAAAGTAAAATTATATTGCTATTGCAGAATTGACAAATTAATATAACCGAAAAAATTGCACTTTCTTAGGTTTAGACTTAAAGTCGATTTTCTTGTAAATTGTATGTCAATTGCGGCAGCACTTTGCTGCTTAAGCCGAAAAACATCAATATTACTGATTTGCGCGAAAGTAAAATTATAATGTTATTGCAGAATTTACATATTCATATAACCGAAAAAATTGCACTTGCTTAATTTTAGACTTAAAGTCGATTTTCTTGTAAGTTGTATTTCAGTTGCGAGAGCACTGTACCGCTTAAGCCGAAAAACATGAATTTTACTGATTTGTGCGAAAGTCAAATTATATTGTTATTGCAGGATTAACAAAATAATATTAGCGAAAAAGTTGCACTTTCTTAGGTTTAGACTCAAAGTCGATTTTCTTGTAAATTGTATGTTAATCACTATAGCACTGTATCGCATAAGCCGAAAGACATCAATTTTACTGATTTGCGCGAAAGTAAAATTATATAGCTACTGCAGAATTGACATATTCATATAACCAAAAAAATTGCACTTTCTTACAATAGCTTTAGACCTAAAGCCGATTTTCTTGTAAATTGTATTTCAGTTGCGTGAGCACTGTACCGCTTAAGCCGAAAAACATGAATTTTACTGATTTGAGCGAAAGTCAAATTATATTGTTATTACAGAATTAACAACTTAATATTACCGAAAAAGTTGCACTTTCTTAGGTTTAGACTCAAAGTCGATTTTCTTGTAAATTGTATATTAATCACTTGAGAACTGTACCGCATAAGCCGAAAAGCATCAATTTTAAAGATTTGCGCGTAAGCAAAATTATATTGCTATTGCAGAATTGACAACTTAATATTACCGAAAAAGTTGCACTTTCTTAGGTTTAGACTCAAAGTCGATTTTCTTGTAAATTGTATGTTAATCACTTGAGCACTGTACCGCATAAGCCGAAAAACATCAATTTTACTGATTTGCGCGTAAGTAAAATTATATTGCTATTGCAGAATTGACAAATTAATATAACCGAAAAAATTGCACTTTCTTAGGTTTAGACTTAAAGTCGATTTTCTTGTAAATTGTATGTTAATTTCGCTAGCACTGTACTGCTTAAGCCGAAAAACATTAATACTACTGATTTGCGCGAAAGTAAAATTATAATGGTTTTGCAGAATTTACATATTCATATAACCTAAAAAATTGCACTTTCTTAGTTTTAGACTTAAAGTCGATTATCTTGTAAATTTTATTTCAGTTGCATAAGCACTGTACCGCTAAAGCCGAAAAACATGAATTTTACTGATTTGAGCGAAAGTCACATTATATTGTTATTGCAGAATTAACGTATTCATATAACCAAAAAAATTGAACTTTCTTAGATTTTTACTTAAAGCCAATTTTCTTGTAAATTGTATGTTAATTACTTGAGCGCTGTACCATTTAGGCCGAAAAACATCAATTTTACTGATTTGACCGAAAGTAAAATTATAATGTTATTGCAGAATTTACATATTCACATAACCGAAAAAATTGTACTTTCTTAGTTTTAGACTTAAAGTCGATTTTCTTCTAAATTGTATGTTAATTGCGTGAGCACTGTACCGCATAAGCCGAAAAACATAAATTTTACTGATTTGCGCGAAAGTAAAATTATAATGTTAATGCAGGATTAACAAATTAATATAACCAAAAAAATTGCACTTTCTTAGGTTTAGACTCAAAGTCGATTTTCTTGAAAATTGTATGTTAATCACTTGAGCACTGTACCGCATAAGCCGAAAAACATCAATTTTACTGATTTGCGCGAAAGTAAAACTATAATGTTATGGCAGGATTAACAAAATAATATTAGCGAAAAAGTTGCACTTTCTTAGGTTTAGACTCAAAGTCGATTTTCTTGTAAATTGTATGTCAATTGCGGCAGCACTGTGCCGCTTAAGCCGAAAAACATCAATATTACTGATTTGGGCGAAAGTAAAATTATAATGTTATTGCAGAATTTACATATTCATATAACCGAAATAATTGTACTTTCTTAGTTTTAGACTTAAAGTCGATTTTCTTCTAAATTGTATGTTAATTGCGTGAGCACTGTACCGCATAAGCCGAAAAACATCAATTTTACTGATTTGCGCGAAAGTAAAGTTATAATGTTATGGCAGGATTAACAAATTAATATAAAAAAAAGAAAAGAAAAAATTGAACTTTCTTAGATTTTTACTTAAAGTCGATTTTCTTGTAAATTGTATGTCAGATGCGTGAGCACTGTACTGCTTAAGCCGAAAAACATGAGTTTTACTGATTTGCGCAAAAGTAAAATTATATTGCTATTGCAGAATTGACAAATTAATATAACCGAAAAAATTGCACTTTCTTAGGTTTAGACTTAAAGTCGATTTTCTTGTAAATTGTATGTTAACCACTTGAGCACTGTACCGCATAAGCCGAAAAACATCAATTTTACTGATTTGCGCGAAAGTAAAATTATAATGTTATTGCAGGATTAACAAATTAATATAAAAAAAAGAAAAGAAAAAATTGAACTCTCTTAGATTTTTACTTAAAGTCGATTTTCTTGTAAATTGTATGTCAGATGCGTGAGCACTGTACTGCTTAAGCCGAAAAACATGAGTTTTACTGATTTGCGCGAAAGTAAAATTATAATGGTTTTGCAGAATTTACATATTCATATAACCTAAAAAATTGCACTTTCTTAGTTTTAGACTTAAAGTCGATTATCTTGTAAATTTTATTTCAGTTGCATAAGCACTGTACCGCTAAAGCCGAAAAACATGAATTTTACTGATTTGAGCGAAAGTCACATTATATTGTTATTGCAGAATTAACATATTCATATAACCAAAAAAATTGAACTTTCTTAGATTTTTACTTAAAGCCAATTTTCTTGTAAATTGTATGTTAATTACTTGAGCGCTGTACCATTTAGGCCGAAAAACATCAATTTTACTGATTTGACCGAAAGTAAAATTATAATGTTATTGCAGAATTTACATATTCACATAACCGAAAAAATTGTACTTTCTTAGTTTTAGACTTAAAGTCGATTTTCTTCTAAATTGTATGTTAATTGCGTGAGCACTGTACCGCATAAGCCGAAAAACATAAATTTTACTGATTTGCGCGAAAGTAAAATTATAATGTTAATGCAGGATTAACAAATTAATATAACCAAAAAAATTGCACTTTCTTAGGTTTAGACTCAAAGTCGATTTTCTTGAAAATTGTATGTTAATCACTTGAGCACTGTACCGCATAAGCCGAAAAACATCAATTTTACTGATTTGCGCGAAAGTAAAACTATAATGTTATGGCAGGATTAACAAAATAATATTAGCGAAAAAGTTGCACTTTCTTAGGTTTAGACTCAAAGTCGATTTTCTTGTAAATTGTATGTCAATTGCGGCAGCACTGTGCCGCTTAAGCCGAAAAACATCAATATTACTGATTTGGGCGAAAGTAAAATTATAATGTTATTGCAGAATTTACATATTCATATAACCGAAATAATTGTACTTTCTTAGTTTTAGACTTAAAGTCGATTTTCTTCTAAATTGTATGTTAATTGCGTGAGCACTGTACCGCATAAGCCGAAAAACATCAATTTTACTGATTTGCGCGAAAGTAAAGTTATAATGTTATGGCAGGATTAACAAATTAATATAAAAAAAAGAAAAGAAAAAATTGAACTTTCTTAGATTTTTACTTAAAGTCGATTTTCTTGTAAATTGTATGTCAGATGCGTGAGCACTGTACTGCTTAAGCCGAAAAACATGAGTTTTACTGATTTGCGCAAAAGTAAAATTATATTGCTACTGCAGAATTGACAAATTAATATAACCGAAAAAATTGCACTTTCTTAGGTTTAGACTTAAAGTCGATTTTCTTGTAAATTGTATGTTAACCACTTGAGCACTGTACCGCATAAGCCGAAAAACATCAATTTTACTGATTTGCGCGAAAGTAAAATTATAATGTTATTGCAGGATTAACAAATTAATATAAAAAAAAGAAAAGAAAAAATTGAACTCTCTTAGATTTTTACTTAAAGTCGATTTTCTTGTAAATTGTATGTCAGATGCGTGAGCACTGTACTGCTTAAGCCGAAAAACATGAGTTTTACTGATTTGCGCAAAAGTAAAATTATATTGCTATTGCAGAATTGACAAATTAATATAACCGAAAAAATTGCACTTTCTTAGGTTTAGACTTAAAGTCGATTTTCTTGTAAATTGTATGTTAACCACTTGAGCACTGTACCGCATAAGCCGAAAAACATCAATTTTACTGATTTGCGCGAAAGTCAAATTATATTGTTATTGCAGGATTAACAAAATAATATTAGCGAAAAAGTTGCACTTTCTTAGGTTTAGACTTAAAGTCGATTTTCTTGTAAATTGTATGTTAATCACTTGAGCACTGTACCGCATAAGCCGAAAAACATGAATTTTACTGATTTGTGCGAAAGTCAAATTATATTGTTATTGCAGGATTAACAAAATAATATAACCGAAAAAATTGCACTTTCTTAGGTTTAGACTTAAAGTCGATTTTCTTGTAAATTGTATGTTAATTACTTGAGCGCTGTACCGCTTAGGCCGAAAAACATCAATTCTACTGATTTGCGCGAAAGTAAAATTATAATGTTATTGCAGAATTTACATATTCATATAACCGAAAAAATTGTACTTTCTTAGTTTTAGACTTAAAGTCGATTTTCTTGTAAGTTGTATGTCAGTTGCGAGAGCACTGTACCGCTTAAGCCGAAAAACATGAATTTTACTGATTTGTGCGAAAGTTAAATTATATTGTTATTGCAGGATTAACAAAATAATATTAGCGAAAAAGTTGCACTTTCTAAGGTTTAGACTCAAAGTCGATTTTCTTGTAAATTGTTTGTTAATCACTTGTGCACTGTACCGCTTAGGCCGAAAAACATCAATTTTACTGATTTGCGCGAAAGTAAAATTATAATGTTATTGCAGAATTTACATATTCATATAACCGAAAAAATTGTACTTTCTTAGTTTTAGACTTAAAGTCGATTTTCTTGTAAGTTGTAGCCGAAAAACATGAATTTTACTGATTTGTGCGAAAGTCAAATTATATTGTTATTGCAGGATTAACAAAATAATATTAGCGAAAAAGTTGCACTTTCTTAGGTTTAGACTCAAAGTCGATTTTCTTGTAAATTGTATGTCAATTGCGGCAGCACTGTGCCGCTTAAGCCGAAAAACATCAATATTACTGATTTGCGCGAAAGTAAAATTATAATGTTATTGCAGAATTTACATATTCATATAACCGAAAAAATTGTACTTTCTTAGTTTTAGACTTAAAGTCGATTTTCTTGTAAGTTGTAGCCGAAAAACATGAATTTTACTGATTTGTGCGAAAGTCAAATTATATTGTTATTGCAGGATTAACAAAATAATATTAGCGAAAAAGTTGCACTTTCTTAGGTTTAGACTCAAAGTCGATTTTCTTGTAAATTGTATGTCAATTGCGGCAGCACTGTGCCGCTTAAGCCGAAAAACATCAATATTACTGATTTGCGCGAAAGTAAAATTATAATGTTATTGCAGAATTTACATATTCATATAACCGAAATAATTGTACTTTCTTAGTTTTAGACTTAAAGTCGATTTTCTTCTAAATTGTATGTTAATTGCGTGAGCACTGTACCGCATAAGCCGAAAAACATAAATTTTACTGATTTGAGCGAAAGTCAAATTATATTGTTATTGCAGAATTAACATATTCATATAACCGAAAAAATTGCACTTGCTTAATTTTAGACTTAAAGTCGATTTTCTTGTAAGTTGTAGCCGAAAAACATGAATTTTACTGATTTGTGCGAAAGTCAAATTATATTGTTATTGCAGGATTAACAAAATAATATTAGCGAAAAAGTTGCACTTTCTTAGGTTTAGACTCAAAGTCGATTTCCTTGTAAATTGTATGTTAACCACTTGAGCACTGTACCGCATAAGCCGAAAAACATCAATTTTACTGATTTGCGCGAAAGTAAAATTATAATGTTATTGCAGGATTAACAAATTAATATAAAAAAAAGAAAAGAAAAAATTGAACTTTCTTAGATTTTTACTTAAAGCCCATTTTCTTGTAAATTGTATGTTAATTACTTGAGCGCTGTACCGCTTAGGCCGAAAAACATCAATTTTACTGATTTGCGCGAAAGTAAAATTATAATGTTATTGCAGAATTTACATATTCATATAACCGAAAAAATTGTACTTTCTTAGTTTTAGACTTAAAGTCGATTTTCTTGTAAGTTGTATTTCAGTTGCGAGAGCACTGTACCGCTTAAGCCGAAAAACATGAATTTTACTGATTTGTGCGAAAGTCAAATTATATTGTTATTGCAGGATTAACAAAATAATATTAGCGAAAAAGTTGCACTTTCTTAGGTTTAGACTTAAAGTCGATTTTCTTGTAAATTGTATGTTAATCACTTGAGCACTGTACCGCATAAGCCGAAAAACATGAATTTTACTGATTTTTGCGAAAGTCAAATTATATTGTTATTGCAGGATTAACAAAATAATATTAGCGAAAAAGTTGCACTTTCTTAGGTTTAGACTTAAAGTCGATTTTCTTGTAAATTGTATGTTAATCACTTGAGCACTGTACCGCATAAGCCGAAAAACATGAATTTTACTGATTTGTGCGAAAGTCAAATTATATTGTTATTGCAGGATTAACAAAATAATATTAGCGAAAAAGTTGCACTTTCTTAGGTTTAGACTTAAAGTCGATTTTCTTGTAAATTGTATGTTAATCACTTGAGCACTGTACCGCATAAGCCGAAAAACATGAATTTTACTGATTTGTGCGAAAGTCAAATTATATTGTTATTGCAGGATTAACAAAATAATATTAGCGAAAAAGTTGCACTTTCTAAGGTTTAGACTTAAAGTCGATTTTCTTGTAAATTGTTTGTTAATCACTTGTGCACTGTACCGCTTAGGCCGAAAAACATCAATTTTACTGATTTGCGCGAAAGTAAAATTATAATGTTATTGCAGAATTTACATATTCATATAACCGAAAAAATTGTACTTTCTTAGTTTTAGACTTAAAGTCGATTTTCTTGTAAGTTGTATTTCAGTGGCGAGAGCACTGTACCGCTTAAACCGAAAAACATGAATTTGACTAATTTGAGCGAAAGTCAAATTATATTGTTATTGCAGAATTAACATATTCATATAACCGAAAAAATTGCACTTGCTTAATTTTAGACTTAAAGTCGATTTTCTTGTAAGTTGTAGCCGAAAAACATGAAATTTACTGATTTGTGCGAAAGTCAAATTATATTGTTATTGCAGGATTAACAAAATAATATTAGCGAAAAAGTTGCACTTTCTTAGGTTTAGACTCAAAGTCGATTTTCTTGTAAATTGTATGTCAGTTGCGGCAGCACTGTGCCGCTTAAGCCGAAAAACATCAATATTACTGATTTGCGCGAAAGTAAAATTATAATGTTATTGCAGAATTTACATATTCATATAACCGAAATAATTGTACTTTCTTAGTTTTAGACTTAAAGTCGATTTTCTTCTAAATTGTATGTTAATTGCGTGAGCACTGTACCGCATAAGCCGAAAAACATCAATTTTACTGATTTGCGCGAAAGTAAAATTATAATGTTAATGCAGGATTAACAAATTAATATAACCGAAAAAATTGCACTTTCTTAAGTTTAGACTCAAAGTCGATTTTCTTGTAAATTTTATGTTAATCACTTGAGCACTGTACCGCATAAGCCGAAAAACATCAATTTTACTGATTTGCGCGAAAGTAAAACTAAAATGTTTGACAGGATTAACAAATTAATATAAAAAAAAGAAAAGAAAAAATTGAACTTTCTTAGATTTTTACTTAAAGTCGATTTTCTTGTAAATTGTATGTCAGTTGCGTGAGCACTGTACTGCGTAAGCCGAAAAACATGAATTTTACTGATTTGCGCGAAAGTAAAATTATATTGCTATTGCAGAATTGACAAATTAATATAACCGAAAAAATTTCACTTTCTTAGGTTTAGACTCAAAGTCGATTTTCTTGTAAATTGTATGTTAATCACTTGAGCACTGTACCGCATAAGCCGAAAAACATGAATTTTACTGATTTGTGCGAAAGTCAAATTATATTGTTATTGCAGGATTAACAAAATAATATAACCGAAAAAATTGCACTTTCTTAGGTTTAGACTTAAAGTCGATTTTCTTGTAAATTGTATGTTAATTACTTGAGCGCTGTACCGCTTAGGCCGAAAAACATCAATATTACTGATTTGAGCGAAAGTCAAATTATATTGTTATTGCAGAATTGACATATTCATATAACCGAAAAAATTGCACTTTCTTAGTTTTAGACTTAAAGTCGATTTTCTTGTAAATTGTATTTCAGTTGCGTGAGCACTGTACCGCTTAAGCCGAAAAACATGAATTTTACTGATTTGAGCGAAAGTCAAATTATATTGCTTTTGCAGGATTAACAAACTAATATTACCGAAAAAGTTGCACTTTCTTAGGTTTAGACTCAAAGTCGACTTTCTTGTAAATTGTATGTCAATTGCGGCAGCACTGTACTGCTTAAGCCGAAAAACATTAATATTACCGATTTGCGCGAAAGTCAAATTATAATGTTATTGCAGAATTTACATATTCATATAACCGAAAAAATTGTACTTTCTTAGTTTTAGACTTAAAGTCGATTTTCTTCTAAATTGTATGTCAATTGCGTGAGCACTGTACCGCTTAAACCGAAAAACATGAATTTTACTGATTTGAGCGAAAGTCAAATTATATTGTTATTGCAGAATTGACATATTCATATAACCGAAAAAATTGCACTTTCTTAGTTTTAGACTTAAAGTCGATTTTCTTCTAAATTGTATGTCAATTGCGTGAGCACTGTACCGCTTAAACCGAAAAACATGAATTTTACTGATTTGAGCGAAAGTCAAATTATATTGTTATTGCAGGATTAACAAATTAATATTACCGAAAAAGTTGCACTTTCTTAGGTTTAGACTCAAAGTCGATTTTCTTGTAAATTGAACGTCAGTTGTGTGAGCACTGTACTGCTTAGGTTGAAAAACATGAATTTTACTAATTTGAGCGAAAGTCAAATTATATTGCTTTTGCAGGATTAACAAATTAATATTACCGAAAAAGTTGCACTTTCTTAAGTTTAGACTCAAAGTCGATTTTCTTGTAAATTGTATGTCAATTGCGGCAGCACTGTACTGCTTAAGCCGAAAAACATTAATATTACTGATTTGCGCGAAAGTAAAATTATAATGTTATTGCAGAATTTACAAATTCATATAACCAAAAAAAATTGTACTTTCTTAGTTTTAGACTTAAAGTCGATTTTCTTCTAAATTGTATGTCAATTGCGTGAGCACTGTACCGCTTAAACCGAAAAACATGAATTTTACTGATTTGAGCGAAAGTCAAATTATATTGTTATTGCAGGATTAACAAATTAATATTACCGAAAAAGTTGCACTTTCTTAGGTTTAGACTCAAAGTCGATTTTCTTGTAAATTGAATGTCAGTTGTGTGAGCACTGTACTGCTTAGGTTGAAAAACATGAATTTTACTAATTTGAGCGAAAGTCAAATTATATTGTTATTGCAGGATTAACAAATTAATATTACCGAAAAAGTTGCACTTTCTTAGGTTTAAAATCAAAGTCGATTTTCCTGTAAATTGTATGTCAGTTGTGTGAGCACTGTACTGCTTAGGCCGAAAAACATGAATTTTACTGATTTGAGCGAAAGTCAAATTATATTGTTATTGCAGGATTAACAAATTAATATTACCGAAAAAGTTGCACTTTCTTAGGTTTAGACTCAAAGTCGATTTTCCTGTAAATTGTATGTCAGTTGTGTGAGCACTGTACTGCTTAGGCCGAAAAACATGAATTTTACTGATTTGAGCGAAAGTCAAATTATATTGTTATTGCAGAATTGACATATTCATATAACCGAAAAAATTGCACTTTCTTAGTTTTAGACTTAAAGTCGATTTTCTTGTAAATTGTATTTCAGTTGCGTGAGCACTGTACCGCTTAAGCCGAAAAACATGAATTTTACTGATTTGAGCGAAAGTCAAATTATATTGCTTTTGCAGGATTAACAAATTAATATTACCGAAAAAGTTGCACTTTCTTAGGTTTAGACTCAAAGTCGATTTTCTTGTAAATTGTATGTCAATTGCGGCAGCACTGTACTGCTTAAGCCGAAAAACATTAATATTACTGATTTGCGCGAAAGTAAAATTATAATGTTATTGCAGAATTTACATATTCATATAACCAAAAAAAATTGTACTTTCTTAGTTTTAGACTTAAAGTCGATTTTCTTCTAAATTGTATGTCAATTGCGTGAGCACTGTACCGCTTAAACCGAAAAACATGAATTTTACTGATTTGAGCGAAAGCAAATTATATTGTTATTGCAGGATTAACAAATTAATATTACCGAAAAAGTTGCACTTTCTTAGGTTTAGACTCAAAGTCGATTTTTTTGTAAATTGAATGTCAGTTGTGTGAGCACTGTACTGCTTAGGCCGAAAAACATGAATTTTACTAATTTGAGCGAAAGTCAAATTATATTGTTATTGCAGGATTAACAAATTAATATTACCGAAAAAGTTGCACTTTCTTAGGTTTAAACTCAAAGTCGATTTTCTTGTAAATTGAATGTCAGTTGTGTGAGCACTGTACTGCTTAGACCGAAAAACATGAATTTTACTAATTTGAGCGAAAGTCAAATTATATTGTTATTGCAGGATTAACAAATTAATATTACCGAAAAAGTTGCACTTTCTTAGGTTTAGATTCAAAGTCGACTTTCTTGTAAATTGTATGTCAATTGCGGCAGCACTGTACTGCTTAAGCCGAAAAACATTAATATTACTGATTTGCGCGAAAGTAAAATTATATTGTTATTGCAGAATTGACATATTCATATAACCGAAAAAATTGCACTTTCTTAGTTTTAGACTTAAAGTCGATTTTCTTGTAAATTGTATTTCAGTTGCGTGAGCACTGTACCGCTTAAACCGAAAAACATGAATTTTCCTGATTTGAGCGAAAGTCAAATTATATTGTTATTGCAGGATTAAAAAATTAATATTACCGAAAAAGTTGCACTTTCTTAGGTTTAGACTCAAAGTCGATTTTCTTGTAAATTGAATGTCAGTTGTGTGAGCACTGTACTGCTTAGGCCGAAAAACATGAATTTTACTAATTTGAGCGAAAGTCAAATTATATTGTTATTGCAGGATTAACAAATTAATATTACCGAAAAAGTTGCACTTTCTTAGGTTTAGACCCAAAGTCGATTTTCCTGTAAATTGTATGTCAGTTGTGTGAGCACTGTACTGCTTAGGCCGAAAAACATGAATTTTACTGATTTGAGCGAAAGTCAAATTATATTGTTATTGCAGAATTGACATATTCATATAACCGAAAAAATTGCACTTTCTTAATTTTAGACTTAAAGTCGATTTTCTTGTAAATTGTATTTCAGTTGCGTGAGCACTGTACTGCTTAAGCCGAAAAACATCAATATTACTGATTTGCGCGAAAGTAAAATTATAATGTTATTGCAGAATTTACATATTCATATAACCAAAAAAAATTGTACTTTCTTAGTTTTAGACTTAAAGTCGATTTTCTTCTAAATTGTATGTCAATTGCGTGAGCACTGTACCGCTTAAACCGAAAAACATGAATTTTACTGATTTGAGCGAAAGTCAAATTATATTGTTATTGCAGGATTAACAAATTAATATTACCGAAAAAGTTGCACTTTCTTAGGTTTAGACTCAAAGTCGATTTTTTTGTAAATTGAATGTCAGTTGTGTGAGCACTGTACTGCTTAGGCCGAAAAACATGAATTTTACTAATTTGAGCGAAAGTCAAATTATATTGTTATTGCAGGATTAACAAATTAATATTACCGAAAAAGTTGCACTTTCTTAGGTTTAGACTCAAAGTCGATTTTCTTGTAAATTGAATGTCAGTTGTGTGAGCACTGTACTGCTTAGGCCGAAAAACATGAATTTTACTAATTTGAGCGAAAGTCAAATTATATTGTTATTGCAGGATTAACAAATTAATATTACCGAAAAAGTTGCACTTTCTTAGGTTTAGATTCAAAGTCGACTTTCTTGTAAATTGTATGTCAATTGCGGCAGCACTGTACTGCTTAAGCCGAAAAACATTAATATTACTGATTTGCGCGAAAGTAAAATTATAATGTTATTGCAGAATTTACATATTCATATAACCAAAAAAAATTGTACTTTCTTAGTTTTAGACTTAAGTCGATTTTCTTCTAAATTGTATGTCAATTGCGTGAGCACTGTACCGCTTAAACCGAAAAACATGAATTTTACTGATTTGAGCGAAAGTCAAATTATATTGTTATTGCAGGATTAACAAATTAATAATACCGAAAAAGTTGCACTTTCTTAGGTTTAGACTCAAAGTCGATTTTCTTGTAAATTGAATGTCAGTTGTGTGAGCACTGTACTGCTTAGGCCGAAAAACATGAATTTTACTAATTTGAGCGAAAGTCAAATTATATTGTTATTGCAGGATTAACAAATTAATATTACCGAAAATGTTGCACTTTCTTAGGTTTAGACTCAAAGTCGATTTTCCTGTAAATTGTATGTCAGTTGTGTGAGCACTGTACTGCTTAGGCTGAAAAACATGAATTTTACTGATTTGAGCGAAAGTCAAATTATATTGTTATTGCAGGATTAACAAATTAATATTACCGAAAAAGTTGCACTTTCTTAGGTTTAGATTCAAAGTCGACTTTCTTGTAAATTGTATGTCAATTGCGGCAGCACTGTACTGCTTAAGCCGAAAAACATTAATATTACTGATTTGCGCGAAAGTCAAATTATAATGTTATTGCAGAATTTACATATTCATATAACCGAAAAAATTGTACCTTCTTAGTTTTAGACTTAAAGTCGATTTTCTTCTAAATTGTATGTCAATTGCGTGAGCACTGTACCGCTTAAACCGAAAAACATGAACTTTTCTGATTTGAGCGAAAGTCAAATTATATTGTTATTGCAGAATTGACATATTCATATAACCGACAAAATTGCACTTTCTTAGTTTTAGACTTAAAGTCGATTTTCTTGTAAATTGTATTTCAGTTGCGTGAGCACTGTACCGCTTAAGCCGAAAAACATGAATTTTACTGATTTGAGCGAAAGTCAATTTATATTGCTTTTGCAGGATTAACAAATTAATATTACCGAAAAAGTTGCACTTTCTTAGGTTTAGACTCAAAGTCGACTTTCTTGTAAATTGTATGTCAATTGCGGCAGCACTGTACTGCTTAAGCCGAAAAACATTAATTTTACAGATTTGCGCGAAAGTAAAATTATAATGTTATTGCAGAATTAACATATTCATATAACCGAAAAAATTGTACTTTCTTAGGTTTAGAATCAAAGTCGATTTTCTTGTAAATTGTATGTCAGTTGTGTGAGCACTGTACTGTTTAAACCGAAAAACATGAATTTTACTGATTTGAGCGAAAGTCAAATTATATTGCTTTTGCAGGATTAACAAATTAATATTACCGAAAAAGTTGCACTTTCTTAGGTTTAGACTCAAAGTCGACTTTCTTGCAAATTGTATGTCAATTGCGGCAGCACTGTACTGCTTAAGCCGAAAAACATCAATATTAATGATTTGCGCGAAAGTAAAATTATAATGTTATTGCAGAATTTACATATTTATATAACCGAAAAAATTGTACCTTCTTAGTTTTAGACTTAAAGTCGATTTTGTTCTAAATTGTATGTCAATTGCGTGAGCACTGTACCGCTTAAACCGAAAAACATGAACTTTACTGATTTGAGCGAAAGTCAAATTATATTGTTATTGCAGAATTGACATATTCATATAACCGAAAAAATTGCACTTTCTTAGTTTTAGACTTAAAGTCGATTTTCTTGTAAATTGTATTTCAGTTGCGTGAGCACTGTACCGCTTAAGCCGAAAAACATGAATTTTACTGATTTGAGCGAAAGTCAAATTATATTGCTTTTGCAGGATTAACAAATTAATATTACCGAAAAAGTTGCACTTTCTTAGGTTTAGACTCAAAGTCGACTTTCTTGTAAATTGTATGTCAATTGCGGCAGCACTGTACTGCTTAAGCCGAAAAACATTAATATTACTGATTTGCGCGAAAGTCAAATTATAATGTTATTGCAGAATTTACATATTCATATAACCGAAAAAATTGTACTTTCTTAGTTTTAGACTTAAAGTCGATTTTCTTCTAAATTGTATGTCAATTGCGTGAGCACTGTACCGCTTAAACCGAAAAACATGAATTTTCCTGATTTGAGCGAAAGTCAAATTATATTGTTATTGCAGGATTAACAAATTAATATTACCGAAAAAGTTGCACTTTCTTAGGTTTAGACTCAAAGTCGATTTTCTTGTAAATTGAATGTCAGTTGTGTGAGCACTGTACTGCTTAGGCCGAAAAACATGAATTTTACTAATTTGAGCGAAAGTCAAATTATATTGTTATTGCAGGATTAACAAATTAATATTACCGAAAAAGTTGCACTTTCTTAGGTTTAGACTCAAAGTCGATTTTCCTGTAAATTGTATGTCAGTTGTGTGAGCACTGTACTGCTTAGGCCGAAAAACATGAATTTTACTGATTTGAGCGAAAGTCAAATTATATTGTTATTGCAGAATTGACATATTCATATAACCGAAAAAATTGCACTTTCTTAGTTTTAGACTTAAAGTCGATTTTCTTGTAAATTGTATTTCAGTTGCGTGAGCACTGTACTGCTTAAGCCGAAAAACATCAATATTACTGATTTGCGCGAAAGTAAAATTATAATGTTAATGCAGAATTTACATATTCATATAACCAAAAAAAATTGTACTTTCTTAGTTTTAGACTTAAAGTCGATTTTCTTCTAAATTGTATGTCAATTGCGTGAGCACTGTACCGGTTAAACCGAAAAACATGAATTTTACTGATTTGAGCGAAAGTCAAATTATATTGTTATTGCAGGATTAACAAATTAATATTACCGAAAAAGTTGCACTTTCTTAGGTTTAGACTCAAAGTCGATTTTTTTGTAAATTGAATGTCAGTTGTGTGAGCACTGTACTGCTTAGGCCGAAAAACATGAATTTTACTAATTTGAGCGAAAGTCAAATTATATTGTTATTGCAGGATTAACAAATTAATATTACCGAAAAAGTTGCACTTTCTTAGGTTTAGACTCAAAGTCGATTTTCTTGTAAATTGAATGTTAATCACTTGAGCACTGTACCGCATAAGCCGAAAAACATCAATTTTACTGATTTGCGCGAAAGTAAAACTATAATGTTATTGCAGGATTATCAACTTAATATTACCGAAAAAGTTGCACTTTCTTAGGTTTAGACGCAAAGTCGATTTTCTTGTAAATTGTATATTAATCACTTGAGCACTGTACCGCATAAGCCGAAAAACATCAATTTTACTGATTTGCGCGTAAGTAAAATTATATTGCTATTGCAGAATTGACAAATTAATATAACCGAAAAAATTGCACTTTCTTAGGTTTAGACCTAAAGTCGATTTTCTTCTAAATTGTATGTTAATTGCGTGAGCACTGTACCGCATAAGCCGAAAAACATCAATTTTACTGATTTGCGCGAAAGTAAAATTCTAATGTTAATGCAGGATTAACAAATTAATATAACCGAAAAAATTGCACTTTCTTAGGTTTAGACTCAAAGTCGATTTTCTTGTAAATTGTATGTTAATCACTTGAGCACTGTACCGCATAAGCCGAAAAACATCAATTTTACTGATTTGCGCGAAAGTAAAACTATAATGTTATTGCAGGATTAACAACTTAACATTTCCGAAAAAGTTGCACTTTCTTAGGTTTAGACTCAAAATCGATTTTCTTGTAAATTGTATGTTAAACACTTGAGCACTGTACCGCATAAGCCGAAAAACAACAATTTTACTAAGTTGCGCGAAAGTAAAATTATATAGCTATTGCAGAATTGACATATTCATATAACCGAAAAAATTGCACTTTCTTAGCTTTAGACTTAAAGTCGATTTTCTTGTAAATTGTATTTCAGTTGCGTGAGCACTGTAAACTATAATGTTATGGCAGGATTAACAAATTAATATAAAAAAAGAAAAGAAAAAATTGAACTTTCTTAGATTTTTACTTAAAGCCGATTTTATTGTAAATTGTATGTTAATTACTTGAGCATTGTACCGCATAAGCCGAAAAACATCAATTTTACTGATTTGCACGAAAGTAAAACTATAATGTTATTGCAGGATTAACAACTTAATATTACCGAAAAAGTTGCCCTTTCTTAGGTTTAGACTTAAAGTCGATTTGCTTCTAAATTGTATGTTAATTGCGTGAGCAATGTACCGCTTAAACCGAAAAACATAAATTTTACTGATTTGAGCGAAAGTCAAATTATATTGTTATTGCAGGATTAACAAATTAATATTACCGAAAAAGTTGCACTTTCTTAGCTTTAGACTCAAAGTCGATTTTCTTGTAAATTTTATGTCAGTTGCGTGAGCACTGTACCGCATAAGCCGAAAAACATCAATTTTACTGATTTGCGCGAAAGTAAAACTATAATGTTTTTGCAGGATTAACAACTTAATATTACCGAAAAAGTTGCACTTTCTTAGGTTTAGACTCAAAATCGATTTTCTTGTAAATTGTATGTTAAACACTTGAGCACTGTACCGCATAAGCCGAAAAACAACAATTTTACTAAGTTGCGCGAAAGTAAAATTATATAGCTATTGCAGAATTGACATATTCATATAACCGAAAAAATTGCACTTTCTTAGCTTTAGACTTAAAGCCGATTTTCTTGTAAATTGTATTTCAGTTGCGTGAGCACTGTAAATTATAACGTTATGGCAGGATTAACAAATTACAATAATAAAAAGAGAAGAAAAAATTGAACTTTCTTAGATTTTTACTTAAAGCCGATTTTCTTGTAAACTGTATGTTAATTACTTGAGCACTGTACCGCATAAGCCGAAAGACATCAATTTTACTGATTTGCGCGAAAGTAAAATTATATAGCTACAGCAGAATTGACATATTCATATAACCGAAAAAATTGCACTTTCTTACAATAGCTTTAGACTTAAAGTCGATTTTCTTGTAAATTGTATTTCAGTTGCGTGAGCACTGTACCGCTTAAGCCGAAAAACATGAATTTTACTGATTTGAGCGAAAGTCAAATTATATTGTTATTGCAGAATTAACAACTTAATATTACCGAAAAAGTTGCACTTTCTTAGGTTTAGACTCAAAGTCGATTTTCTTGTAAATTGTATGTTAATCACCTGAGCACTGTACCGCATAAGCCGAAAAACACCAATTTTACTGATTTGCGCGTAAGTAAAATTATATTGCTATTGCAGAATTGACAAATTAATATAACCGAAAAAATTGCACTTTCTTAGGTTTAGACTCAAAGTCGATTTTCTTGAAAATTGTATGTCAGTTGCGTGAGCACTGTACCGCATAAGCCGAAAAACATCAATTTTACTGATTTGCGCGAAAGTAAAACTATAATGTTATTGCAGGATTATCAACTTAATATTACCGAAAAAGTTGCACTTTCTTAGGTTCAGACTCAAAGTCGATTTTCTTTTAAATTGTATATTAATCACTTGAGCACTGTACCGCATAAGCCGAAAAACATCAATTTTACTGATTTGCGCGTAAGTAAAATTATATTGCTATTGCAGAATTGACAAATTAATATAACCGAAAAAATTGCACTTTCTTAGGTTTAGACCTAAAGTCGATTTTCTTCTAAATTGTATGTTAATTGCGTGAGCACTGTACCGCATAAGCCGAAAAACATCAATTTTACTGATTTGCGCGAAAGTAAAATTCTAATGTTAATGCAGGATTAACAAATTAATATAACCGAAAAAATTGCACTTTCTTAGGTTTAGACTCAAAGTCGATTTTCTTGTAAATTGTATGTTAATCACTTGAGCACTGTACCGCATAAGCCGAAAAACATCAATTTTACTGATTTGCGCGAAAGTAAAACTATAATGTTATTGCAGGATTAACAACTTAACATTTCCGAAAAAGTTGCACTTTCTTAGGTTTAGACTCAAAATCGATTTTCTTGTAAATTGTATGTTAAACACTTGAGCACTGTACCGCATAAGCCGAAAAACAACAATTTTACTAAGTTGCGCGAAAGTAAAATTATATAGCTATTGCAGAATTGACATATTCATATAACCGAAAAAATTGCACTTTCTTAGCTTTAGACTTAAAGTCGATTTTCTTGTAAATTGTATTTCAGTTGCGTGAGCACTGTAAACTATAATGTTATGGCAGGATTAACAAATTAATATAAAAAAAAGAAAAGAAAAAATTGAACTTTCTTAGATTTTTACTTAAAGCCGATTTTATTGTAAATTGTATGTTAATTACTTGGGCATTGTACCGCATAAGCCGAAAAACATCAATTTTACTGATTTGCGCGAAAGTAAAACTATAATGTTATTGCAGGATTAACAACTTAATATTACCGAAAAAGTTGCCCTTTCTTAGGTTTAGACTTAAAGTCGATTTGCTTCTAAATTGTATGTTAATTGCGTGAGCACTGTACCGCTTAAACCGAAAAACATAAATTTTACTGATTTGAGCGAAAGTCAAATTATATTGTTATTGCAGGATTAACAAATTAATATTACCGAAAAAGTTGCACTTTCTTAGCTTTAGACTCAAAGTCGATTTTCTTGTAAATTGTATGTCAGTTGCGTGAGCACTGTACCGCATAAGCCGAAAAACATCAATTTTACTGATTTGCACGAAAGTAAAACTATAATGTTTTTGCAGGATTAACAACTTAATATTACCGAAAAAGTTGCACTTTCTTAGGTTTAGACTCAAAATCGATTTTCTTGTAAATTGTATGTTAAACACTTGAGCACTGTACCGCATAAGCCGAAAAACAACAATTTTACTAAGTTGCGCGAAAGTAAAATTATATAGCTATTGCAGAATTGACATATTCATATAACCGAAAAAATTGCACCTTCTTAGCTTTAGACTTAAAGCCGATTTTCTTGTAAATTGTATTTCAGTTGCGTGAGCACTGTAAATTATAACGTTATGGCAGGATTAACAAATTACAATAATAAAAAGAGAAGAAAAAATTGAACTTTCTTAGATTTTTACTTAAAGCCGATTTTCTTGTAAATTGTATGTTAGTTACTTGAGCACTGTACCGCATAAGCCGAAAAACATCAATTTTACTGATTTGCGCGAAAGTAAAATTATAATGTTAATGCAGGATTAACAAATTAATATAACCGAAAAAATTGCACTTTCTTAGGTTTAGACTCAAAGTCGATTTTCTTGTAAATTGTATGTTAATCACTTGAGCACTGTACCGCATAAGCCGAAAAACATCAATTTTACTGATTTGCGCGAAAGTAAAATTATATAGCTACTGCAGAATTGACATATTCATATAACCGAAAAAATTGCACTTTCTTACAATAGCTTTAGACTTAAAGTCGATTTTCTTGTAAATTGTATTTCAGTTGCGTGAGCACTGTACCGCTTAAGCCGAAAAACATGAATTTTACTGATTTGAGCGAAAGTCAAATTATATTGTTATTGCAGAATTAACAACTTAATATTACCGAAAAAGTTGCACTTTCTTAGGTTTAGACTCAAAGTCGATTTTCTTATAAATTGTATGTTAATCACCTAAGCACTGTACCGCATAAGCCGAAAAACACCAATTTTACTGATTTGCGCGTAAGTAAAATTATATTGCTATTGCAGAATTGACAAATTAATATAACCGAAAAAATTGCACTTTCTTAGGTTTAGACTTAAAGTCGATTTTCTTCTAAATTGTATGTTAATTGCGTGAGCACTGTACCGCATAAGCCGAAAAACATCAATTTTACTGATTTGCGCGAAAGTAAAATTATAATGTTAATGCAGGATTAACAAATTAATATAACCGAAAAAATTGCACTTTCTTAGGTTTAGACTCAAAGTCGATTTTCTTGTAAATTGTATGTCAGTTGCGTGAGCACTGTACCGCATAAGCCGAAAAACATCAATTTTACTGATTTGCGCGAAAGTAAAACTATAATGTTATTGCAGGATTATCAACTTAATATTACCGAAAAAGTTGCACTTTCTTAGGTTCAGACTCAAAGTCGATTTTCTTGAAAATTGTATGTCAGTTGCGTGAGCACTGTACCGCATAAGCCGAAAAACATCAATTTTACTGATTTGCGCGAAAGTAAAACTATAATGTTATTGCAGGATTATCAACTTAATATTACCGAAAAAGTTGCACTTTCTTAGGTTCAGACTCAAAGTCGATTTTCTTTTAAATTGTATAATAATCACTTGAGCACTGTACCGCATAAGCCGAAAAACATCAATTTTACTGATTTGCGCGTAAGTAAAATTATATTGCTATTGCAGAATTGACAAATTAATATAACCGAAAAAATTGCACTTTGTTAGGTTTAGACTTAAAGTCGATTTTCTTCTAAATTGTATGTTAATTGCGTGAGCACTGTACCGCATAAGCCGAAAAACATCAATTTTACTGATTTGCGCGAAAGTAAAATTATAATGTTAATGCAGGATTAACAAATTAATATAACCGAAAAAATTGCACTTCCTTAGGTTTAGACTCAAAGTCGATTTTCTTGTAAATTGTATGTTAGTCACTTGAGCACTGTACCGCATAAGCCGAAAAACATCAATTTTACTGATTTGCGCGAAAGTAAAACTATAATGTTATTGCAGGATTAACAACTTAATATTACCGAAAAAGTTGCACTTTCTTAGGTTTAGACTCAAAATCGATTTTCTTGTAAATTGTATGTTAAACACTTGAGCACTGTACCGCATAAGCCGAAAAACAACAATTTTACTAAGTTGCGCGAAAGTAAAATTATATGGCTATTGCAGAATTGACATATTCATATAACCGAAAAAATTGCACTTTCTTAGCTTTAGACTTAAAGTCGATTTTCGTGTAAATTGTATTTCAGTTGCGTGAGCACTGTAAACTATAATGCTATGGCAGGATTAACAAATTAATATAAAACAAAGAAAAGAAAAAATTGAACTTTCTTAATTTTAGACTTAAAGCCGATTTTCTTGTAAATTGTATGTTAATTACTTGAGCACTGTACCGCATAAGCCGAAAAACATCAATTTTACTGATTTGCGCGAAAGTAAAACTATAATGTTATTGCAGGATTAACAACTTAATATTACCGAAAAAGTTGCACTTTCTTAGGTTTAGACTTAAAGTCGATTTGCTTCTAAATTTTATGTTAATTGCGTGAGCACTGTACCGCTTAAACCGAAAAACATAAATTTTACTGATTTGAGCGAAAGTCAAATTTTATTGTTATTGCAGGATTAACAAATTAATATTACCGAAAAAGTTGCACTTTCTTAGATTTAGACTCAAAGTCGATTTTCTTGTAAATTGTATGTCAGTTGCGTGAGCACGGTACTGCTTAAGCCGAAAAATATGAATTTTACTGATTTGAGCGAAAGTCAAATTATATTGTTATTGCAGAATTAACAACTTAATATTACCGAAAAAGTTGCACTTTCTTAGGTTTAGACTCAAAGTCGATTTTCTTGTAAATTGTATGTTAATCACTTGAGCACTGTACCGCATAAGCCGAAAAACATAAATTTTACTGATTTGAGCGAAAGTCAAATTATATTGTTATTGCAGGATTAACAACTTAATATTACCGAAAAAGTTGCACTTTCTTAGGTTTAGACTCAAAGTCGATTTTCTTGTAAATTGTATGTTAATCACTTGAGCACTGTACCGCATAAGCCGAAAAACATGAATTTTACTGATTTGAGCGAAAGTCAAATTATATTGTTATTGCAGAATTAACAACTTAATATTACCGAAAAAGTTGCACTTTCTTAGGTTTAGACTCAAAGTCGATTTTCTTGTAAATTGTATGTTAATCACTTGAGCACTGTACCGCATAAGCCGAAAAACATCAATTTTACTGATTTGCGCGAAAGTAAAACTATAATGTTATTGCAGGATTATCACCTTAATATAACCGAAAAAATTGCACTTTCTTAGGTTTAGACTCAACGTCGATTTTCTTGTAAATTGTATGTTAATCACTTGAGCACTGTACCGCATAAGCCGAAAAACATCAATTTTACTGATTTGCGCGTAAGTAAAATTATATTGCTATTGCAGAATTGACAAATTAATATAACCGAAAAAATTGCACTTTCTTAGGTTTAGACTTAAAGTCGATTTTCTTTCAAATTGTATGTTAATTGCGTGAGCACTGTACCGCATAAGCTGAAAAACATCAATTTTACTGATTTGCGCGAAAGTAAAATTATAATGTTAATGCAGGATTAACAAATTAATATAACCGAAAAAATTGCACTTTCTTAGGTTTAGACTCAAAGTCGATTTTCTTGTAAGTTGTATGTTAATCACTTGAGCACTGTACCGCATATGCCGAAAAACATCAATTTTACTGATTTGCGCGAAAGTAAAACTATAATGTTATTGCAGGATTATCAACTTAATATTACCGAAAAAGTTGCACTTTCTTAGGCTTAGACTCAAAGTCGATTTTCTTTTAAATTGTATATTAATCACTTGAGCACAGTACCGCATAAGCCGAAAAACATCAATTTTACTGATTTGCGCGTAAATAAAATTATATTGCTATTGCAGAATTGACAAATTAATATAACCGAAAAAATTGCACTTTCTTAGGTTTAGACTTAAAGTCGATTTTCTTCTAAATTGTATGTTAATTGCGTGAGCACTGTACCGCATAAGCCGAAAAACATCAATTTTACTGATTTGCGCGAAAGTAAAATTATAATGTTAATGCAGGATTAACAAATTAATATAACCGAAAAAATTGCTTTTTCTTAGGTTTAGACTCAAAGTCGATTTTCTTGTAAATTGTATGTTAATCACTTGAGCACTGTACTGCATAAGCCGAAAAATATCAATTTTACTGATTTGCGCGAAAGTAAAACTATAATGTTATCGCAGGATTAACAACTTAATATTACCGAAAAAGTTGCACTTTCTTAGGTTTAGACTCAAAATCGATTTTCTTGTAAATTGTATGTTAAACACTTGAGCACTGTACCGCATAAGCCGAAAAACAAAAATTTTACTAAGTTGCGCGAAAGTCAAATTATATAGCTATTGCAGAATTGACATATTCATATAACCGAAAAAATTGCACTTTCTTAGCTTTAGACTTAAAGTCGATTTTCGTGTAAATTGTATTTCAGTTGCGTGAGCACTGTAAACTATAATGTTATGGCAGGATTAACAAATTAATATAAAACAAAGAAAAGAAAAAATTGAACTTTCTTAATTTTAGACTTAAAGCCGATTTTCTTGTAAATTGTATGTTAATTACTTGAGCACTGTACCGCATAAGCCGAAAAACATCAATTTTACTGATTTGCGCGAAAGTAAAACTATAATGTTATTGCAGGACTAACAACTTAATATTACCGAAAAAGTTGCACTTTCTTAGGTTTAGACTTAAAGTCGATTTTCTTCTAAATTGTATGTTAATTGCGTGAGCACTGTACCGCTTAAAACGAAAAACATCAATTTTACTGATTTGCGCGAAAGTAAAATTATAATGTTAATGCAGGATTAACAAATTAATATAACCGAAAAAATTGCTTTTTTTAGGTTTAGACTCAAAGTCGATTTTCTTGTAAATTGTATGTTAATCACTTGAGCACTGTACTGCATAAGCCGAAAAACATCAATTTTACTGATTTGCGCGAAAGTAAAACTATAATGTTATCGCAGGATTAACAACTTAATATTACCGAAAAAGTTGCACTTTCTTAGGTTTAGACTCAAAATCGATTTTCTTGTAAATTGTATGTTAAACACTTGAGCACTGTACCGCATAAGCCGAAAAACAAAAATTTTACTAAGTTGCGCGAAAGTCAAATTATATAGCTATTGCAGAATTGACATATTCATATAACCGAAAAAATTGCACTTTCTTAGCTTTAGACTTAAAGTCGATTTTCGTGTAAATTGTATTTCAGTTGCGTGAGCACTGTAAACTATAATGTTATGGCAGGATTAACAAATTAATATAAAACAAAGAAAAGAAAAAATTGAACTTTCTTAATTTTAGACTTAAAGCCGATTTTCTTGTAAATTGTATGTTAATTACTTGAGCACTGTACCGCATAAGCCGAAAAACATCAATTTTACTGATTTGCGCGAAAGTAAAACTATAATGTTATTGCAGGACTAACAACTTAATATTACCGAAAAAGTTGCACTTTCTTAGGTTTAGACTTAAAGTCGATTTTCTTCTAAATTGTATGTTAATTGCGTGAGCACTGTACCGCTTAAAACGAAAAACATAAATTTTACTGATTTGAGCGAAAGTCAAATTATATTCTTATTGCAGGATTAACAAATTAATATTACCGAAAAAGTTGCACTTTCTTAGCTTTAGACTCAAAGTCGATTTTCTTGTAAATTGTATGTCAGTTGCGTGAGCACGGTACTGCTTAAGCCGAAAAACATGAATTTTACTGATTTGAGCGAAAGTCAAATTATATTGTTATTGCAGAATTAACAACTTAATATTACCGAAAAAGTTGCACTTTCTTAGGTTTAGACTCAAAGTCGATTTTCTTGTAAATTGTATGTAAATCACTTGAGCACTGTACCGCATAAGCCGAAAAACATAAATTTTACTGATTTGAGTCAAAGTCAAATTATATTGTTATTGCAGGATTAACAACTTAATATTACCGAAAAAGTTGCACTTTCTTAGGTTTAGACTCAAAGTCGATTTTCTTGTAAATTGTATGTTAATCACTTAAGCACTGTACCGCATAAGCCGAAAAACATGAATTTTACTGATTTGAGCGAAAGTCAAATTATATTGTTATTGCAGAATTAACAACTTAATATTACCGAAAAAGTTGCACTTTCTTAGGTTTAGACTCAAAGTCGATTTTCTTGTAAATTGTATGTTAATCACTTGAGCACTGTACCGCATAAGCCGAAAAACATGAATTTTACTGATTTGAGCGAAAGTCAAATTATATTGTTATTGCAGAATTAACAACTTAATATTACCGAAAAAGTTGCACTTTCTTAGGTTTAGACTCAAAGTCGATTTTCTTGTAAATTGTATGTTAATCACTTGAGCACTGTACCGCATAAGCCGAAAAACATCAATTTTACTGATTTGAGCGAAAGTAAAACTATAATGTTATTGCAGGATTATCAACTTAATATAACCGAAAAAATTGCACTTTCTTAGGTTTAGACTCAAAGTCGATTTTCTTGTAAATTGTATGTTAATCACTTGAGCACTGTACCGCATAAGCCGAAAAACATCAATTTTACTGATTTGCGCGTAAGTAAAATTATATTGCTATTGCAGAATTGACAAATTAATATAACCGAAAAAATTGCACTTTCTTAGGTTTAGACTCAAAGTCGATTTTCTTGTAAATTGTATGTTAATCACTTGAGCACTGTAACGCATAAGCCGAAAAACATCAATTTTATTGATTTGCGCGAAAGTAAAACTATAATGTTATTGCAGGATTATCAACATAATATTACCGAAAAGTTGCACTTTCTTAGGTTCATATTAAAAGTCGATTTTCTTGTAAATTGTATGTTAATCACTTGAGCACTGTACCGCATAAGCCGAAAAACATCAATTTTGCTGATTTGCGCGTAAGTAAAATTATATTGCTATTGCAGAATTGACAAATTAATATAACCGAAAAAATTGAACTTTTTTAGATTTTTACTTAAAGCCGATTTTCTTGTAAATTGTATGTTAATTACTTGAGCACTGTACCGCATAAGCCGAAAAACATCAATTTTACTGATTTGCGCGAAAGTAAAACTATCATGTTATTGCAGGATTAACAACTTTATATTACCGAAAAAGTTGCACTTTCTTAGGTTTAGACTTAAAGTCGATTTTCTTCTAAATTGTATGTTAATTGCGTGAGCACTGTACCGCATAAGCCGAAAAACATCAATTTTACTGATTTGCGCGAAAGTAAAATTATAATGTTAATGCAGGATTAACAAATTAATATAACCGAAAAAATTGCACTTTCTTAGGTTTAGACTCAAAGTCGGTTTTCTTGTAAATTGCATGTTAATCAGTTGAGCACTGTACCGCATATGCCGAAAAACATCAATTTTACTGATTTGCGCGAAAGTAAAACTATAATGTTATTGCAGGATTAACAACTTAATATTACCGAAAAAGTTGCACTTTCTTAGGTTTAGACTCAAAGTCGATTTTCTTGTAAATTGTATGTTAATCACTTGAGCACTGTACCGCATAAGCCGAAAAACAACAATTTTACTAAGTTGCGCGAAAGTAAAATTATATAGCTATTGCAGAATTGACATATATATATAACCGAAAAAATTGCACTTTCTTAGCTTTAGACTTAAAGTCGATTATCTTGTAAATTGTATTTCAGTCGCGTGAGCACTGTAAACTATAATGTTATGGCAGGAATAACAAATTAATATAAAAAAAAAGAAAAGAAAAAATTGAACTTTTTTAGATTTTTACTTAAAGCCGATTTTCTTGTAAATTGTATGTTAATTACTTGAGCACTGTACCGCATAAGCCGAAAAACATCAATTTTACTGATTTGCGCGAAAGTAAAACTATCATGTTATTGCAGGATTAACAACTTTATATTACCGAAAAAGTTGCACTTTCTTAGGTTTAGACTTAAAGTCGATTTGCTTCTAAATTGTATGTTAATTGCGTGAGCACTGTACCGCTTAAACCGAAAAACATGAATTTTACTGATTTGAGCGAAAGTCAAATTATATTGTTATTGCAGGATTAACAAATTAATATTACCGAAAAAGTTGCACTTTCTTAGGTTTAGACTCAAAGTCGATTTTCTTGTAAATTGTATGTCAGTTGCGTGAGCACTGTACTGCGTAAGCCGAAAAACATGAATTTTACTGATTTGAGCGAAAGTCAAATTATATTGTTATTACAGGATTAACAAATTAATATTACCGAAAAAGTTGCACTTTCTTAGGTTTAGACTCAAAGTCGATTTTCTTGTAAATTGTATGTCAATTGCGGAAGCACTGTACTGCTTAAGCCGAAAAACATCAATATTACTGATGGACGCGAAAGTAAAATTATAATGTTATTGCAGAATTTACATATTCATATAACCGAAAAAACTGTACTTTCTTAGCTTTAGACTTAAACTCGATTTTCTTCTAAATTGTATGTCAGTTGCGTGAGCACTGTACTGCTAAAACCGAAAAACATGAATTTTACTGATTTGAGCGAAAGTCAAATTATATTGTTATTGCAGGATTAACAAATTAATATTACCGAAAAAGTTGCACTTTCTTAGGTTTAGACTCAAAATCGATTTTCTTGTAAATTGTATGTTAAACACTTGAGCACTGTACCGCATAAGCCGAAAAACAACAATTTTACTAAGTTTTGCGAAAGTAAAATTATATAGCTATTGCAGAATTGACATATTCATATAACCAAAAAAATTGCACTTTCTTAGCTTTAGACTTAAAGTCGGTTTTCGTGTAAATTGTATTTCAGTTGCGTGAGCACTGTAAACTATAATGTTATGGCAGGATTAACAAATTAATATAAAACAAAGAAAAGAAAAAATTGAACTTTCTTAATTTTAGACTTAAAGCCGATTTTCTTGTAAATTGTATGTTAATTACTTGAGCACTGTACCGCATAAGCCGAAAAACATCAATTTTACTGATTTGCGCGAAAGTAAAACTATAATGTTATTGCAGGATTAACAACTTAATATTACCGAAAAAGTTGCACTTTCTTAGGTTTAGACTTAAAGTCGATTTGCTTCTAAATTGTATGTTAATTGCGTGAGCACTGTACCGCTTAAACCGAAAAACATAAATTTTACTGATTTGAGCGTAAGTCAAATTATATTGTTATTGCAGGATTAACAACTTAATATTACCGAAAAAGTTGCACTTTCTTAGGTTTAGACTCAAAGTCGATTTTCTTGTAAATTGTATGTTAAACACTTGAGCACTGTACCGCATAAGCCGAAAAACAACAATTTTACTAAGTTGCGCGAAAGTAAAATTATATAGCTATTGCAGAATTGACATATTCATATAACCGAAAAAATTGCACTTTCTTAGCTTTAGACTTAAAGTCGATTTTCGTGTAAATTGTATTTCAGTTGCGTGAGCACTGTAAACTATAATGTTATGGCAGGATTAACAAATTAATATAAAACAAAGAAAAGAAAAATTTGAACTTTCTTAATTTTAGACTTAAAGCCGATTTTCTTGTAAATTGTATGTTAATTACTTGAGCACTGTACCGCATAAGCCGAAAAACATCAATTTTACTGATTTGCGCGAAAGTAAAACTATAATGTTATTGCAGGATTAACATATTAATATTACCGAAAAAGTTGCACTTTCTTAGCTTTAGACTCAAAGTCGATTTTCTTGTAAATTGTATGTCAGTTGCGTGAGCACGGTACTGCTTAAGCCGAAAAACATGAATTTTACTGATTTGAGCGAAAGTCAAATTATATTGTTATTGCAGAATTAACAACTTAATATTACCGAAAAAGTTGCACTTTCTTAGGTTTAGACTCAAAGTCGATTTTCTTGTAAATTGTATGTTAATCACTTGAGCACTGTACCGCATAAGCCGAAAAACATCAATTTTACTGATTTGCGCGAAAGTAAAATTATATAGCTACTGCAGAATTGACATATTCATATAACCGAAAAAATTGCACTTTCTTAGGTTTAGACTCAAAGTCGATTTTCTTGTAAATTGTATGTTAATCACTTGAGCACTGTACCGCATAAGCCGAAAAACATCAATTTTACTGATTTGCGCGAAAGTAAAATTATATAGCTACTGCAGAATTGACATATTCATATAACCGAAAAAGTTGCACTTTCTTAGGTTTAGACTCAAAGTCGATTTTCTTGTAAATTGTATGTTAATCACTTGAGCACTGTACCGCATAAGCCGAAAAACATCAATTTTACTGATTTGCGCGAAAGTAAAATTATATAGCTACTGCAGAATTGACATATTCATATAACCGAAAAAGTTGCACTTTCTTAGGTTTAGACTCAAAGTCGATTTTCTTGTAAATTGTATTTCAGTTGCGTGAGCACTGTAAACTATAATGTTATGGCAGGATTAACAAATTAATATAAAAAAAAGAAAAAATTGAACTTTCTTAGATTTTTACTTAAAGCCGATTTTCTTGTAAATTTTATGTTAATTGCGTGGGCACTGTACCGCATAAGCCGAAAAACATGAATTTTACTGATTTGAGCGAAAGTCAAATTATATTGTTATTGCAAAATTAACAACTTAATATTACCGAAAAAGTTGCACTTTCTTAGGTTTAGACTCAAAGTCGATTTTCTTGTAAATTGTATGTTAATCACTTGAGCACTGTACCGCATAAGCCGAAAAACATCAATTTTACTGATTTGCGCGTATGTAAAATTATATTGCTATTGCAGAATTGACAAATTAATATAACCGAAAAAATTGCACTTTCTTTGGTTTAGACTCAAAGTCGATTTTCTTGTAAATTGTATGTTAATCACTTGAGCACTGTACCGCATAAGCCGAAAAACATCAATTTTACTGATTTGCGCGAAAGTAAAATTATATAGCTACTGCAGAATTGACATATTCATATAACCGAAAGAGTTGCACTTTCTTAGGTTTAGACTCAAAGTCGATTTTCTTGTAAATTGTATGTCAATTGCGTGCGCACTGTACCGCTTAAGCCGAAAAACATCAATATTACTGATTTGCGCGAAAGTAAAACTATAATGTTATGGCAGGATTAACAAATTAATATAAAAAAAAGAAAAGAAAAAATTGAACTTTCTTAGATTTTTACTCAAAGTCGATTTTCTTGTAAATTGTATGTTAATCACTTGAGCACTCTACCGCATAAGCCGAAAAACACATATTTTACTGATTTGCGCGAAAGTAAAATTATAATGTTAATGCAGAAATGACATATTCATATAACCGAAAAAATTGCACTTTCTTAGCTTTAGACTTAAAGTCGATATTCTTGTAAATTGTATTTCAGTTGCGTGAGCACTGTAAACTATAATGTTACGGCAGGATTAACAAATTAATATAAAAAAAAGAAAAGAAAAAATTGAACTTTCTTAGATTTTTACTTAAAGCCGATTTTCTTGTAAATTGTATGTTAATTGCGTGGGCACTGTACCGCATAAGCCGAAAAACATGAATTTTACTGATTTGCGCGTAAGTAAAATTATATTGCTATTGCAGAATTGACAAATTAATATAACCGAAAAAATTGCACTTTCTTAGGTTTAGACTCAAAGTCGATTTTCTTGTAAATTGTATGTTAATCACTTGAGCACTGTACCGCATAAGCCGAAAAACATCAATTTTACTGATTTGCGCGTAAGTAAAATTATATTGCTATTGCAGAATTGACAAATTAATATAACCGAGAAAATTGTACTTTCTTAGTTTTAGACTTAAAGTCGATTTTCTTGTAAATTGTATGTCAATTGCGTGAGCACTGTACTGCTTAAACTGGAAAACATGAATTTTACTGATTTGAGCGAAAGTCAAATTATATTGCTATTGCAGAATTGACAAATTAATATAACCGAGAAAATTGTACTTTCTTAGTTTTAGACTCAAAGTCGATTTTCTTGTAAATTGTATGTTAATCACTTGAGCACTGTACCGCATAAGCCGAAAAACATCAATTTTACTGATTTGCGCGTAAGTAAAATTATATTGCTATTGCAGAATTGACAAATTAATATAACCGAGAGAATTGTACTTTCTTAGGTTTAGACTCAAAGTCGATTTTCTTGTAAATTGTATGTTAATCACTTGAGCACTGTACCGCATAAGCCGAAAAACATCAATTTTACTGATTTGCAAGTAAGTAAAATTATATTGCTATTGCAGAATTGACAAATTAATATAACCGAGAAAATTGTACTTTCTTAGTTTTAGACTCAAAGTCGATTTTCTTGTAAATTGTATGTTAATCACTTGAGCACTGTACCGCATAAGCCGAAAAACATCAATTTTACTGATTTGCGCGTAAGTAAAATTATATTGCTATTGCAGAATTGACAAATTAATATAACCGAGAAAATTGTACTTTCTTAGTTTTAGACTTAAAGTCGATTTTCTTGTAAATTGTATGTCAATTGCGTGAGCACTGTACTGCTTAAACTGAAAAACATGAATTTTACTGATTTGCGCGTAAGTAAAATTATATTGCTATTGCAGAATTGATAAATTAATATAACCCAAAAAGTTGCAGTTTCTTAGGTTTAGACTCAAAGTCGATTTTCTTGTAAATTGTATGTTAATCACTTGAGCACTGTACCCCATAAGCCGAAAAACATCAATTTTACTGATTTGAGCGAAAGTCAAATTATATTGTTATTGCAGAATTAACAACTTAATATTACCGAAAAAGTTGCACTTTCTTAGGTTTAGACTCAAAGTCGATTTTCTTGTAAATTGTATGTAAATCACTTGAGCACTGTACCGCATAAGCCGAAAAACATAAATTTTACTGATTTGAGTCAAAGTCAAATTATATTGTTATTGCAGGATTAACAACTTAATATTACCGAAAAAGTTGCACTTTCTTAGGTTTAGACTCAAAGTCGATTTTCTTGTAAATTGTATGTTAATCACTTGAGCACTGTACCGCATAAGCCGAAAAACATGAATTTTACTGATTTGAGCGAAAGTCAAATTATATTGTTATTGCAGAATTAACAACTTAATATTACCGAAAAAGTTGCACTTTCTTAGGTTTAGACTCAAAGTCGATTTTCTTGTAAATTGTATGTTAATCACTTGAGCACTGTACCGCATAAGCCGAAAAACATGAATTTTACTGATTTGAGCGAAAGTCAAATTATATTGTTATTGCAGAATTAACAACTTAATATTACCGAAAAAGTTGCACTTTCTTAGGTTTAGACTCAAAGTCGATTTTCTTGTAAATTGTATGTTAATCACTTGAGCACTGTACCGCATAAGCCGAAAAACATCAATTTTACTGATTTGAGCGAAAGTAAAACTATAATGTTATTGCAGGATTATCAACTTAATATAACCGAAAAAATTGCACTTTCTTAGGTTTAGACTCAAAGTCGATTTTCTTGTAAATTGTATGTTAATCACTTGAGCACTGTACCGCATAAGCCGAAAAACATCAATTTTACTGATTTGCGCGTAAGTAAAATTATATTGCTATTGCAGAATTGACAAATTAATATAACCGAAAAAATTGCACTTTCTTAGGTTTAGACTCAAAGTCGATTTTCTTGTAAATTGTATGTTAATCACTTGAGCACTGTAACGCATAAGCCGAAAAACATCAATTTTATTGATTTGCGCGAAAGTAAAACTATAATGTTATTGCAGGATTATCAACATAATATTACCGAAAAGTTGCACTTTCTTAGGTTCATATTAAAAGTCGATTTTCTTGTAAATTGTATGTTAATCACTTGAGCACTGTACCGCAAAAGCCGAAAAACATCAATTTTGCTGATTTGCGCGTAAGTAAAATTATATTGCTATTGCAGAATTGACAAATTAATATAACCGAAAAAATTGAACTTTTTTAGATTTTTACTTAAAGCCGATTTTCTTGTAAATTGTATGTTAATTACTTGAGCACTGTACCGCATAAGCCGAAAAACATCAATTTTACTGATTTGCGCGAAAGTAAAACTATCATGTTATTGCAGGATTAACAACTTTATATTACCGAAAAAGTTGCACTTTCTTAGGTTTAGACTTAAAGTCGATTTTCTTCTAAATTGTATGTTAATTGCGTGAGCACTGTACCGCATAAGCCGAAAAACATCAATTTTACTGATTTGCGCGAAAGTAAAACTATAATGTTATTGCAGGATTAACAACTTAATATTACCGAAAAAGTTGCACTTTCTTAGGTTTAGACTCAAAATCGATTTTCTTGTAAATTGTATGTTAAACACTTGAGCACTGTACCGCATAAGCCGAAAAACAACAATTTTACTAAGTTGCGCGAAAGTAAAATTATATAGCTATTGCAGAATTGACATATTCATATAACCGAAAAAATTGCACTTTCTTAGCTTTAGACTTAAAATCGATTTTCGTGTAAATTGTATTTCAGTTGCGTGAGCACTGTAAACTATAATGTTATGGCAGGATTAACAAATTAATATAAAACAAAGAAAAGAAAAAATTGAACTTTCTTTATTTTAGACTTAAAGCCGATTTTCTTGTAAATTGTATGTTAATTGCGTAAGCACTGTACCGCATAAGCCGAAAAACATCAATTTTACTGATTTGCGCGAAAGTAAAATTATAATGTTAATGCAGGATTAACAAATTAATATAACCGAAAAAATTGCACTTTCTTAGGTTTAGACTCAAAGTCGGTTTTCTTGTAAATTGTATGTTAATCAGTTGAGCACTGTACCGCATAAGCCGAAAAACATCAATTTTACTGATTTGTGCGAAACTAAAACTATAATGTTATTGCAGGATTAACAACTTAATATTACCGAAAAAGTTGCACTTTCTTAGGTTTAGACTCAAAGTCGATTTTCTTGTAAATTGTATGTTAATCACTTGAGCACTGTACCGCATAAGCCGAAAAACAACAATTTTACTAAGTTGCGCGAAAGTAAAATTATATAGCTATTGCAGAATTGACATATATATATAACCGAAAAAATTGCACTTTCTTAGCTTTAGACTTAAAGTCGATTATCTTGTAAATTGTATTTCAGTCGCGTGAGCACTGTAAACTATAATGTTATGGCAGGATTAACAAATTAATATAAAAAAAAAGAAAAGAAAAAATTGAACTTTTTTAGATTTTTACTTAAAGCCGATTTTCTTGTAAATTGTATGTTAATTACTTGAGCACTGTACCGCATAAGCCGAAAAACATCAATTTTACTGATTTGCGCGAAAGTAAAACTATCATGTTATTGCAGGATTAACAACTTTATATTACCGAAAAAGTTGCACTTTCTTAGGTTTAGACTTAAAGTCGATTTGCTTCTAAATTGTATGTTAATTGCGTGAGCACTGTACCGCTTAAACCGAAAAACATGAATTTTACTGATTTGAGCGAAAGTCAAATTATATTGTTATTGCAGGATTAACAAATTAATATTACCGAAAAAGTTGCACTTTCTTAGGTTTAGACTCAAAGTCGATTTTCTTGTAAATTGTATGTCAGTTGCGTGAGCACTGTACTGCGTAAGCCGAAAAACATGAATTTTACTGATTTGAGCGAAAGTCAAATTATATTGTTATTGCAGGATTAACAAATTAATATTACCGAAAAAGTTGCACTTTCTTAGGTTTAGACTCAAAGTCGATTTTCTTGTAAATTGTATGTCAATTGCGGAAGCACTGTACCGCATAAGCCGAAAAACATCAATTTTACTGATTTGCGCGAAAGTAAAATTATATAGCTACTGCAGAATTGACATATTCATATAACCGAAAAAATTGCACTTTCTTAGCTTTAGACTCAAAGTCGATTTTCTTGTAAATTGTATGTCAGTTGCGTGAGCACGGTACTGCTTAAGCCGAAAAACATGAATTTTACTGATTTGAGCGAAAGTCAAATTATATTGTTATTGCAGAATTAACAACTTAATATTACCGAAAAAGTTGCACTTTCTTAGGTTTAGACTCAAAGTCGATTTTCTTGTAAATTGTATGTTAATCACTTGAGCACTGTACCGCATAAGCCGAAAAACATCAATTTTACTGATTTGCGCGAAAGTAAAATTATATAGCTACTGCAGAATTGACATATTCATATAACCGAAAGAGTTGCACTTTCTTAGGTTTAGACTCAAAGTCGATTTTCTTGTAAATTGTATGTCAATTGCGTGCGCACTGTACCGCTTAAGCCGAAAAACATCAATATTACTGATTTGCGCGAAAGTAAAACTATAATGTTATGGCAGGATTAACAAATTAATATAAAAAAAAGAAAAGAAAAAATTGAACTTTCTTAGATTTTTACTCAAAGTCGATTTTCTTGTAAATTGTATGTTAATCACTTGAGCACTCTACCGCATAAGCCGAAAAACACATATTTTACTGATTTGCGCGAAAGTAAAATTATAATGTTAATGCAGAAATGACATATTCATATAACCGAAAAAATTGCACTTTCTTAGCTTTAGACTTAAAGTCGATATTCTTGTAAATTGTATTTCAGTTGCGTGAGCACTGTAAACTATAATGTTACGGCAGGATTAACAAATTAATATAAAAAAAAGAAAAGAAAAAATTGAACTTTCTTAGATTTTTACTTAAAGCCGATTTTCTTGTAAATTGTATGTTAATTGCGTGGGCACTGTACCGCATAAGCCGAAAAACATGAATTTTACTGATTTGCGCGTAAGTAAAATTATATTGCTATTGCAGAATTGACAAATTAATATAACCGAGAAAATTGTACTTTCTTAGTTTTAGACTTAAAGTCGATTTTCTTGTAAATTGTATGTCAATTGCGTGAGCACTGTACTGCTTAAACTGGAAAACATGAATTTTACTGATTTGAGCGAAAGTCAAATTATATTGCTATTGCAGAATTGACAAATTAATATAACCGAGAAAATTGTACTTTCTTAGTTTTAGACTCAAAGTCGATTTTCTTGTAAATTGTATGTTAATCACTTGAGCACTGTACCGCATAAGCCGAAAAACATCAATTTTACTGATTTGCGCGTAAGTAAAATTATATTGCTATTGCAGAATTGACAAATTAATATAACCGAGAAAATTGTACTTTCTTAGTTTTAGACTTAAAGTCGATTTTCTTGTAAATTGTATGTCAATTGCGTGAGCACTGTACTGCTTAAACTGAAAAACATGAATTTTACTGATTTGCGCGTAAGTAAAATTATATTGCTATTGCAGAATTGACAAATTAATATAACCGAAAAAGTTGCAGTTTCTTAGGTTTAGACTCAAAGTCGATTTTCTTGTAAATTGTATGTTAATCACTTGAGCACTGTACCGCATAAGCCGAAAAACATCAATTTTACTGATTTGCGCGTATGTAAAATTATATTGCTATTGCAGAATTGACAAATTAATATAACCGAAAAAATTGCACTTTCTTAGGTTTAGACTCAAAGTCGATTTTCTTGTAAATTGTATGTTAATCACTTGAGCACTGTACCGCATAAGCCGAAAAACATCAATTTTACTGATTTGCGCGAAAGTAAAATTATATAGCTACTGCAGAATTGACATATTCATATAACCGAAAAAGTTGCACTTTCTTAGGTTTAGACTCAAAGTCGATTTTCTTGTAAATTGTATGTCAATTGCGTGCGCACTGTACCGCTTAAGCCGAAAAACATCAATATTACTGATTTGCGCGAATGTAAAACTATAATGTTATGGCAGGATTAACAAATTAATATAAAAAAAAGAAAAGAAAAAATTGAACTTTCTTAGATTTTTACTCAAAGTCGATTTTCTTGTAAATTGTATGTTAATCACTTGAGCACTCTACCGCATAAGCCGAAAAACACATATTTTACTGATTTGCGCGAAAGTAAAATTATAATGTTAATGCAGAAATGACATATTCATATAACCGAAAAAATTGCACTTTCTTAGCTTTAGACTTAAAGTCGATATTCTTGTAAATTGTATTTCAGTTGCGTGAGCACTGTAAACTATAATGTTACGGCAGGATTAACAAATTAATATAAAAAAAAGAAAAGAAAAAATTGAACTTTCTTAGATTTTTACTTAAAGCCGATTTTCTTGTAAATTGTATGTTAATTGCGTGGGCACTGTACCGCATAAGCCGAAAAACATGAATTTTACTGATTTGCGCGTAAGTAAAATTATATTGCTATTGCAGAATTGACAAATTAATATAACCGAAAAAATTGCACTTTCTTCGGTTTAGACTCAAAGTCGATTTTCTTGTAAATTGTATGTTAATCACTTGAGCACTGTACCGCATAAGCCGAAAAACATCAATTTTACTGATTTGCGCGTAAGTAAAATTATATTGCTATTGCAGAATTGACAAATTAATATAACCGAGAAAATTGTACTTTCTTAGTTTTAGACTTAAAGTCGATTTTCTTGTAAATTGTATGTCAATTGCGTGAGCACTGTACTGCTTAAACTGGAAAACATGAATTTTACTGATTTGAGCGAAAGTCAAATTATATTGCTATTGCAGAATTGACAAATTAATATAACCGAGAAAATTGTACTTTCTTAGTTTTAGACTCAAAGTCGATTTTCTTGTAAATTGTATGTTAATCACTTGAGCACTGTACCGCATAAGCCGAAAAACATCAATTTTACTGATTTGCGCGTAAGTAAAATTATATTGCTATTGCAGAATTGACAAATTAATATAACCGAGAAAATTGTACTTTCTTAGGTTTAGACTCAAAGTCGATTTTCTTGTAAATTGTATGTTAATCACTTGAGCACTGTACCGCATAAGCCGAAAAACATCAATTTTACTGATTTGCAAGTAAGTAAAATTATATTGCTATTGCAGAATTGACAAATTAATATAACCGAGAAAATTGTACTTTCTTAGTTTTAGACTCAAAGTCGATTTTCTTGTAAATTGTATGTTAATCACTTGAGCACTGTACCGCATAAGCCGAAAAACATCAATTTTACTGATTTGCGCGTAAGTAAAATTATATTGCTATTGCAGAATTGACAAATTAATATAACCGAGAAAATTGTACTTTCTTAGTTTTAGACTTAAAGTCGATTTTCTTGTAAATTGTATGTCAATTGCGTGAGCACTGTACTGCTTAAACTAAAAAACATGAATTTTACTGATTTGCGCGTAAGTAAAATTATATTGCTATTGCAGAATTGACAAATTAAAATAACCGAAAAAGTTGCAGTTTCTTAGGTTTAGACTCAAAGTCGATTTTCTTGTAAATTGTATGTTAATCACTTGAGCACTGTACCGCATAAGCCGAAAAACATCAATTTTACTGATTTGCGCGTAAGTAAAATTATATTGCTATTGCAGAATTGACAAATTAATATAACCGAAAAAATTGCACTTTCTTAGGTTTAGACTCAAAGTCGATTTTCTTGTAAATTGTATGTTAATCACTTGAGCACTGTACCGCATAAGCCGAAAAACATCAATTTTACTGATTTGCGCGAAAGTAAAATTATATAGCTACTGCAGAATTGACATATTCATATAACCGAAAAAGTTGCACTTTCTTAGGTTTAGACTTAAAGTCGATTTTCTTGTAAATTGTATGTCAATTGCGTGAGCACTGTACTGCTTAAACTAAAAAACATGAATTTTACTGATTTGCGCGTAAGTAAAATTATATTGCTATTGCAGAATTGACAAATTAATATAACCGAAAAAGTTGCAGTTTCTTAGGTTTAGACTCAAAGTCGATTTTCTTGTAAATTGTATGTTAATCACTTGAGCACTGTACCGCATAAGCCGAAAAACATCAATTTTACTGATTTGCGCGTAAGTAAAATTATATTGCTATTGCAGAATTGACAAATTAATATAACCGAGAAAATTGTACTTTCTTAGTTTTAGACTTAAAGTCGATTTTCTTGTAAATTGTATGTCAATTGCGTGAGCACTGTACTGCTTAAACTGAAAAACATGAATTTTACTGATTTGCGCGTAAGTAAAATTATATTGCTATTGCAGAATTGACAAATTAATATAACCGAAAAAGTTGCAGTTTCTTAGGTTTAGACTCAAAGTCGATTTTCTTGTAAATTGTATGTTAATCACTTGAGCACTGTACCGCATAAGCCGAAAAACATCAATTTTACTGATTTGCGCGTATGTAAAATTATATTGCTATTGCAGAATTGACAAATTAATATAACCGAAAAAATTGCACTTTCTTAGGTTTAGACTCAAAGTCGATTTTCTTGTAAATTGTATGTTAATCACTTGAGCACTGTACCGCATAAGCCGAAAAACATCAATTTTACTGATTTGCGCGAAAGTAAAATTATATAGCTACTGCAGAATTGACATATTCATATAACCGAAAAAGTTGCACTTTCTTAGGTTTAGACTCAAAGTCGATTTTCTTGTAAATTGTATGTCAATTGCGTGCGCACTGTACCGCTTAAGCCGAAAAACATCAATATTACTGATTTGCGCGAATGTAAAACTATAATGTTATGGCAGGATTAACAAATTAATATAAAAAAAAGAAAAGAAAAAATTGAACTTTCTTAGATTTTTACTCAAAGTCGATTTTCTTGTAAATTGTATGTTAATCACTTGAGCACTCTACCGCATAAGCCGAAAAACACATATTTTACTGATTTGCGCGAAAGTAAAATTATAATGTTAATGCAGAAATGACATATTCATATAACCGAAAAAATTGCACTTTCTTAGCTTTAGACTTAAAGTCGATATTCTTGTAAATTGTATTTCAGTTGCGTGAGCACTGTAAACTATAATGTTACGGCAGGATTAACAAATTAATATAAAAAAAAGAAAAGAAAAAATTGAACTTTCTTAGATTTTTACTTAAAGCCGATTTTCTTGTAAATTGTATGTTAATTGCGTGGGCACTGTACCGCATAAGCCGAAAAACATGAATTTTACTGATTTGCGCGTAAGTAAAATTATATTGCTATTGCAGAATTGACAAATTAATATAACCGAAAAAATTGAACTTTCTTAGATTTTTACTCAAAGTCGATTTTCTTGTAAATTGTATGTTAATCACTTGAGCACTCTACCGCATAAGCCGAAAAACACATATTTTACTGATTTGCGCGAAAGTAAAATTATAATGTTAATGCAGAAATGACATATTCATATAACCGAAAAAATTGCACTTTCTTAGCTTTAGACTTAAAGTCGATATTCTTGTAAATTGTATTTCAGTTGCGTGAGCACTGTAAACTATAATGTTACGGCAGGATTAACAAATTAATATAAAAAAAAGAAAAGAAAAAATTGAACTTTCTTAGATTTTTACTCAAAGTCGATTTTCTTGTAAATTGTATGTTAATCACTTGAGCACTCTACTCTAAGCCGAAAAACACATATTTTACTGATTTGCGCGAAAGTAAAATTATAATGTTAATGCAGAAATGACATATTCATATAACCGAAAAAATTGCACTTTCTTAGCTTTAGACTTTAAGTCGATATTCTTGTAAATTGTATTTCAGTTGCGTGAGCACTGTAAACTATAATGTTATGGCAGGATTAACAAATTAATATAAAAAAAAGAAAAGAAAAAATTGAACTTTCTTAGATTTTTACTTAAAGCCGATTTTCTTGTAAATTGTATGTTAATTGCGTGGGCAATGTACCGCATAAGCCGAAAAACATGAATTTTACTGATTTGCGCGTAAGTAAAATTATATTGCTATTGCAGAATTGACAAATTAATATAACCGAAAAAATTGCACTTTCTTAGGTTTAGACTCAAAGTCGATTTTCTTGTAAATTGTATGTTAATCACTTGAGCACTGTACCGCATAAGCCGAAAAACATCAATTTTACTGATTTGCGCGTAAGTAAAATTATATTGCTATTGCAGAATTGACAAATTAATATAACCGAGAAAATTGTACTTTCTTAGTTTTAGACTTAAAGTCGATTTTCTTGTAAATTGTATGTCAATTGCGTGAGCACTGTACTGCTTAAACTGGAAAACATGAATTTTACTGATTTGAGCGAAAGTCAAATTATATTGCTATTGCAGAATTGACAAATTAATATAACCGAGAAAATTGTACTTTCTTAGTTTTAGACTCAAAGTCGATTTTCTTGTAAATTGTATGATAATCACTTGAGCACTGTACCGCATAAGCCGAAAAACATCAATTTTACTGATTTGCGCGTAAGTAAAATTATATTGCTATTGCAGAATTGACAAATTAATATAACCGAGAAAATTGTACTTTCTTAGGTTTAGACTCAAAGTCGATTTTCTTGTAAATTGTATGTTAATCACTTGAGCACTGTACCGCATAAGCCGAAAAACATCAATTTTACTGATTTGCGCGTAAGTAAAATTATATTGCTATTGCAGAATTGACAAATTAATATAACCGAGAAAATTGTACTTTCTTAGTTTTAGACTCAAAGTCGATTTTCTTGCAAATTGTATGTTAATCACTTGAGCACTGTACCGCATAAGCCGAAAAACATCAATTTTACTCATTTGCGCGTAAGTAAAATTATATTGCTATTGCAGAATTGACAAATTAATATAACCGAGAAAAATGTACTTTCTTAGTTTTAGACTTAAAGTCGATTTTCTTGTAAATTGTATGTCAATTGCGTGGGCACTGTACCGCATAAGCCGAAAAACATGAATTTTACTGATTTGCGCGTAAGTAAAATTATATTGCTATTGCAGAATTGACAAATTAATATAACCGAAAAAATTGCACTTTCTTAGGTTTAGACTCAAAGTCGATTTTCTTGTAAATTGTATGTTAATCACTTGAGCACTGTACCGCATAAGCCGAAAAACATCAATTTTACTGATTTGCGCGTAAGTAAAATTATATTGCTATTGCAGAATTGACAAATTAATATAACCGAAAAAATTGCACTTTCTTAGGTTTAGACTCAAAGTCGATTTTCTTGTAAATTGTATGTTAATCACTTGAGCACTGTACCGCATAAGCCGAAAAACATCAATTTTACTGATTTGCGCGTAAGTAAAATTATATTGCTATTGCAGAATTGACAAATTAATATAACCGAGAAAATTGTACTTTCTTAGTTTTAGACTCAAAGTCGATTTTCTTGTAAATTGTATGTTAATCACTTGAGCACTGTACCGCATAAGCCGAAAAACATCAATTTTACTGATTTGCGCGTAAGTAAAATTATATTGCTATTGCAGAATTGACAAATTAATATAACCGAGAAAATTGTACTTTCTTAGTTTTAGACTTAAAGTCGATTTTCTTGTAAATTGTATGTCAATTGCGTGCGCACTGTACTGCTTAAACTGAAAAACATGAATTTTACTGATTTGCGCGAAAGTAAAACTATAATGTTATTGCAGGATTACGAACTTAATATTATCGAAAAAGTTGCACTTTCTTAGGTTTAGACTCAAAGTCGATTTTCTTGTAAATTGTATGTTAATCACTTGAGCACTGTACCGCATAAGCCGAAAAACATCAATTTTACTGATTTGCGCGAAAGTAAAATTATATAGCTACTGCAGAATTGACATATTCATATAACCGAAAAAATTGCACTTTCTTACAATAGCTTTAGACTTAAAGTCGATTTTCTTGTAAATTGTATTTCAGTTGCGTGAGCACTGTACCGCTTAAGCCGAAAAACATGAATTTTACTGATTTGAGCGAAAGTCAAATTATATTGTTATTGCAGAATTAATAACTTAATATTACCGAAAAAGTTGCACTTTCTTAGGTTTAGACTCAAAGTCGATTTTCTTGTAAATTGTATGTTAATCACTTGAGCACTGTACCGCATAAGCCGAAAAACATCAATTTTACTGATTTGCGCGTAAGTAAAAATATATTGCTATTGCAGAATTGACAAATTAATATAACCGAGAAAATTGTACTTTCTTAGTTTTAGACTTAAAATCGATTTTCTTGTAAATTGTATGTCAATTGCGTGAGCACTGTACTGCTTAAACTGAAAAACATGAATTTTACTGATTTGCGCGTAAGTAAAATTATATTGCTATTGCAGAATTGACAAATTAATATAACCGAAAAAATTGCACTTTCTTAGGTTTAGACTCAAAGTCGATTTTCTTGTAAATTGTATGTTAATCACTTGAGCACTGTACCGCATAAGCCGAAAAACATCAATTTTACTGATTTGCGCGTAAGTAAAATTATATTGCTATTGCAGAATTGACAAATTAATATAACCGAAAAAATTGCACTTTCTTAGGTTTAGACTCAAAGTCGATTTTCTTGTAAATTGTATGTTAATCACTTAAGCACTGTACCGCATAAGCCGAAAAACATCAATTTTACTGATTTGCGCGTAAGTAAAATTATATTGCTATTGCAGAATTGACAAATTAATATAACCGAGAAAATTGTACTTTCTTAGTTTTAGACTCAAAGTCGATTTTCTTGTAAATTGTATGTTAATCACTTGAGCACTGTACCGCATAAGCCGAAAAACATCAATTTTACTGATTTGCGCGTAAGTAAAATTATATTGCTATTGCAGAATTGACAAATTAATATAACCGAGAAAATTGTACTTTCTTAGTTTTAGACTTAAAGTCGATTTTCTTGTAAATTGTATGTCAATTGCGTGCGCACTGTACTGCTTAAACTGAAAAACATGAATTTTACTGATTTGCGCGAAAGTAAAACTATAATGTTATTGCAGGATTACGAACTTAATATTACCGAAAAAGTTGCACTTTCTTAGGTTTAGACTCAAAGTCGATTTTCTTGTAAATTGTATGTTAATCACTTGAGCACTGTACCGCATAAGCCGAAAAACATCAATTTTACTGATTTGCGCGAAAGTAAAATTATATAGCTACTGCAGAATTGACATATTCATATAACCGAAAAAATTGCACTTTCTTACAATAGCTTTAGACTTAAAGTCGATTTTCTTGTAAATTGTATATTAATCACTTGAGCACTGTACCGCATAAGCCGAAAAACATGAATTTTACTGATTTGAGCGAAAGTCAAATTATATTGTTATTGCAGAATTAATAACTTAATATTACCGAAAAAGTTGCACTTTCTTAGGTTTAGACTCAAAGTCGATTTTCTTGTAAATTGTATGTTAATCACTTGAGCACTGTACCGCATAAGCCGAAAAACATCAATTTTACTGATTTGCGCGTAAGTAAAATTATATTGCTATTGCAGAATTGACAAATTAATATAACCGAGAAAATTGTACTTTCTTAGTTTTAGACTTAAAATCGATTTTCTTGTAAATTGTATGTCAATTGCGTGAGCACTGTACTGCTTAAACTGAAAAACATGAATTTTACTGATTTGAGCGAAAGTCAAATTATATTGTTATTGCAGAATTAACATATTCATATAACCGAAAAAATTGCACTTTCTTAGTTTTAGACTTAAAGTCGATTTTCTTGTAAATTGTATTTCAGTTGCGTGAGCACTGTACCGCTTAAGCTGAAAAACATGAATTTTACTGATTTGAGCGAAAGTCAAATTATATTGTTATTGCAGAATTAATAACTTAATATTACCGAAAAAGTTGCACTTTCTTAGGTTTAGACTCAAAGTCGATTTTCTTGTAAATTGTATGTTAATCACTTGAGCACTGTACCGCATAAGCCGAAAAACATCAATTTTACTGATTTGCGCGTAAGTAAAATTATATTGTTATTGCAGAATTAATAACTTAATATTACCGAGAAAATTGTACTTTCTTAGTTTTAGACTTAAAATCGATTTTCTTGTAAATTGTATGTCAATTGCGTGAGCACTGTACTGCTTAAACTGAAAAACATGAATTTTACTGATTTGAGCGAAAGTCAAATTATATTGTTATTGCAGAATTAACATATTCATATAACCGAAAAAATTGCACTTTCTTAGTTTTAGACTTAAAGTCGATTTTCTTGTAAATTGTATTTCAGTTGCGTGAGCACTGTACCGCTTAAGCTGAAAAACATGAATTTTACTGATTTGAGCGAAAGTCAAATTATATTGTTATTGCAGAATTAATAACTTAATATTACCGAAAAAGTTGCACTTTCTTAGGTTTAGACTCAAAGTCGATTTTCTTGTAAATTGTATGTTAATCACTTGAGCACTGTACCGCATAAGCTGAAAAACATGAATTTTACTGATTTGAGCGAAAGTCAAATTATATTGTTATTGCAGAATTAATAACTTAATATTACCGAGAAAATTGTACTTTCTTAGTTTTAGACTTAAAATCGATTTTCTTGTAAATTGTATGTCAATTGCGTGAGCACTGTACTGCTTAAACTGAAAAACATGAATTTTACTGATTTGAGCGAAAGTCAAATTATATTGTTATTGCAGAATTAACATATTCATATAACCGAAAAAATTGCACTTTCTTAGTTTTAGACTTAAAGTCGATTTTCTTGTAAATTGTATTTCAGTTGCGTGAGCACTGTACCGCTTAAGCTGAAAAACATGAATTTTACTGATTTGAGCGAAAGTCAAATTATATTGTTATTGCAGAATTAATAACTTAATATTACCGAAAAAGTTGCACTTTCTTAGGTTTAGACTCAAAGTCGATTTTCTTGTAAATTGTATGTTAATCACTTGAGCACTGTACCGCTTAAGCCGAAAAACATGAATTTTACTGATTTGAGCGAAAGTCAAATTATATTGTTATTGCAGAATTAATAACTTAATATTACCGAAAAAGTTGCACTTTCTTAGGTTTAGACTCAAAGTCGATTTTCTTGTAAATTGTATGTTAATCACTTGAGCACTGTACCGCATAAGCCGAAAAACATCAATTTTACTGATTTGCGCGTAAGTAAAATTATATTGCTATTGCAGAATTGACAAATTAATATAACCGAGAAAATTGTACTTTCTTAGTTTTAGACTTAAAGTCGATTTTCTTGTAAATTGTATGTCAATTGCGTGCGCACTGTACTGCTTAAACTGAAAAACATGAATTTTACTGATTTGCGCGAAAGTAAAACTATAATGTTATTGCAGGATTACGAACTTAATATTACCGAAAAAGTTGCACTTTCTTAGGTTTAGACTCAAAGTCGATTTTCTTGTAAATTGTATGTTAATCACTTGAGCACTGTACCGCATAAGCCGAAAAACATCAATTTTACTGATTTGCGCGAAAGTAAAATTATATAGCTACTGCAGAATTGACATATTCATATAACCGAAAAAATTGCACTTTCTTACAATAGCTTTAGACTTAAAGTCGATTTTCTTGTAAATTGTATTTCAGTTGCGTGAGCACTGTACCGCTTAAGCCGAAAAACATGAATTTTACTGATTTGAGCGAAAGTCAAATTATATTGTTATTGCAGAATTAATAACTTAATATTACCGAAAAAGTTGCACTTTCTTAGGTTTAGACTCAAAGTCGATTTTCTTGTAAATTGTATGTTAATCACTTGAGCACTGTACCGCATAAGTCGAAAAACATCAATTTTACTGATTTGCGCGTAAGTAAAATTATATTGCTATTGCAGAATTGACAAATTAATATAACCGAGAAAATTGTACTTTCTTAGTTTTAGACTTAAAATCGATTTTCTTGTAAATTGTATGTCAATTGCGTGAGCACTGTACCGCATAAGCCGAAAAACATGAATTTTACTGATTTGAGCGAAAGTAAAATTATATTGTTATTGCAGGAGTAACAAATTAATATTACCGAAAAAGTTACACTTTCTTAGGTTTAGACTCAAATTATCTTGTAAATTGTATGTCAATTGCGGCAGCAATGTACTGCTTAAGCCGAAAAACATCAATATTACTGATTTTCGCGAAAGTAAAATTATAATGTTATTGCAGAATTTACATATTCATATAACCGAAAAAATTGTACTTTCGTAGTTTTAGACTTAAAGTCGATTTTCTTCTAAATTGTATGTTAATTGCGTCAATTTTACTGATTTGCGCGAAAGTAAAATTATAATGTTAATGCAGGATTAACAAATTAATATAACCGAAAAAATTGCCCTTTCTTAGGTTTAGACTCAAAGTCGATTTTCTTGTTAATTGTATGTTAATCACTTGAGCACTGTACCGCATAAGCCGAAAAGCACCAATTTTACTGATTTGCGCGAAAGTAAAACTATAATGTTATTGCAGGATTAACAACTTAATATTACCGAAAAAGTTGCACTTTCTTAGGTTTAGACTCAAAGTCGATTTTTTTGTAAATTGTATGTTAATCACTTGAGCACTGTACCGCATAAGCCGAAAATCATCAATTTTACTGATTTGCACGAAAGTAAAATTATAATTTTATTGCAGAATTAACAACTTAATATTACCGAAAAAGTTGCACTTTCTTAGGTTTAGACTCAAAGTCGATTTTCTTCTAAATTGTATGTTAATCACTTGAGCACTGTACCGCATAAGCCGAAAAACAATAATTTTACTAAGTTGCGCGAAAGTAAAAAATATAGCTATTGCAGAATTTACATATTCATATAACCGAAAAAATTGCACTTTCTTAGCTTTAGACTTAAAGTCGATTTTCTTGTAAATTGTATTTCAGTTGCGTGAGCACTGTAAACTATAATGTTATGGCAGGATTAACAAATTAATATAAAAAAAAGAAAAGAAAAAATCGAACTTTCTTAGATTTTTACTTAAAGCCGATTTTCTTGTAAATTGTATGTTAATTACTTGAGCACTGTACCGCATAAGCCGAAAAGCACCAATTTTACTGATTTGCGCGAAAGTAAAACTATAATGTTATTGCAGGATTAACAACTTAATATTACCGAAAAAGTTGCACTTTCTTAGGTTTAGACTTAAAGTCGATTTGCTTCTAAATTGTATGTTAATTGCGTGAGAACTGTACTGCCTAAGCCGAAAAACATGAATTTTACTGATTTGAGCGAAAGTCAAATTATATTGTTATTGCAGGATTAACAAATTAATATTACCAAAAAAGTTGCACTTTCTTAGTTTTAGACTCAAAGTCGATATTCTTGTAAATTGTATGTTAATCACTTGAGCACTGTACCGCATAAGCCGAAAAACATCAATTTTACTGATTTGCGCGAAAGTAAAACTATAATGTTATTGCAGGATTAACAACTTAATATTACCGAAAAAGTTGCAATTTCTTAGGTTTAGACTCAAAGTCGATTTTCTTGTAAATTGTATGTTAATCACTTGAGCACTGTACCGCATAAGCCGAAAAACATCAATTTTACTGATTTGAACGTAAGTAAAATTATATTGTTATTGCAGAATTGACAAATTAATATAACCGAAAAAATTGCACTTTCTTAGGTTTAGAATTAAAGTCGATTTTCTTCTAAATTGTATGTTAATTGCGTGAGCACTGTACCGCATAAGCCGAAAAACATAAATTTTACTGATTTGCGCGAAAGTAAAATTATAATGTTAATGCAGGATTAACAAATTAATATAACCGAAAAAATTGCACTTTCTTAGGTTTAGACTCAAATTCGATTTTCTTGTAAATTGTATGTTAATCACTTGAGCACTGTACCGCATAAGCCGAAAAACATCAATTTTACTGATTTGAACGTAAGTAAAATTATATTGCTATTCCAGGATTAACAAATTAATATTACCGAAAAAGTGGCACTTTCTTAGTTTTAGACTCAAAGTCGATTTTCTTGTAAATTGTATGTTAATCACTTGAGCACTGTACCGCATAAGCCGAAAAACATCAATTTTACTGATTTGAGCGAAAGTCAAATTATATTGTTATTGCAGGATTAACAAATTAATATTACCGAAAAAGTTGCAATTTCTTAGGTTTAGACTCAAAGTCGGTTTTCTTGTAAATTGTATGTTAATCACTTGAGCACTGTACCGCATAAGCCGAAAAACATCAATTTTACTGATTTGAGCGAAAGTCAAATTATATTGTTATTGCAGAATTAATAACTTAATATTACCGAAAAAGTTGCACTTTCTTAGGTTTAGACTCAAAGTCGATTTTCTTGTAAATTGTATGTTAATCACTTGAGCACTGTACCGCATAAGCCGAAAAACATCAATTTTACTGATTTGCGCGTAAGTAAAATTATATTGCTATTGCAGAATTGACAAATTAATATAACCGAGAAAATTGTACTTTCTTAGTTTTAGACTTAAAATCGATTTTCTTGTAAATTGTATGTCAATTGCGTGAGCACTGTACTGCTTAAACTGAAAAACATGAATTTTACTGATTTGCGCGTAAGTAAAATTATATTGCTATTGCAGAATTGACAAATTAATATAACCGAGAAAATTGTACTTTCTTAGTTTTAGACTCAAAGTCGATTTTCTTGCAAATTGTATGTTAATCACTTGAGCACTGTACCGCATAAGCCGAAAAACATCAATTTTACTCATTTGCGCGTAAGTAAAATTATATTGCTATTGCAGAATTGACAAATTAATATAACCGAGAAAAATGTACTTTCTTAGTTTTAGACTTAAAGTCGATTTTCTTGTAAATTGTATGTCAATTGCGTGGGCACTGTATCGCATAAGCCGAAAAACATGAATTTTACTGATTTGCGCGTAAGTAAAATTATATTGCTATTGCAGAATTGACAAATTAATATAACCGAAAAAATTGCACTTTCTTAGGTTTAGACTCAAAGTCGATTTTCTTGTAAATTGTATGTTAATCACTTGAGCACTGTACCGCATAAGCCGAAAAACATCAATTTTACTGATTTGCGCGTAAGTAAAATTATATTGCTATTGCAGAATTGACAAATTAATATAACCGAAAAAATTGCCCTTTCTTAGGTTTAGACTCAAAGTCGATTTTCTTGTTAATTGTATGTTAATCACTTGAGCACTGTACCGCATAAGCCGAAAAGCACCAATTTTACTGATTTGCGCGAAAGTAAAACTATAATGTTATTGCAAGATTAACAACTTAATATTACCGAAAAAGTTGCACTTTCTTAGGTTTAGACTCAAAGTCGATTTTTTTGTAAATTGTATGTTAATCACTTGAGCACTGTACCGCATAAGCCGAAAATCATCAATTTTACTGATTTGCACGAAAGTAAAATTATAATTTTATTGCAGAATTAACGACTTAATATTACCGAAAAAGTTGCACTTTCTTAGGTTTAGACTCAAAGTCGATTTTCTTCTAAATTGTATGTTAATCACTTGAGCACTGTACCGCATAAGCCGAAAAACAATAATTTTACTAAGTTGCGCGAAAGTAAAAAATATAGCTATTGCAGAATTTACATATTCATATAACCGAAAAAATTGCACTTTCTTAGCTTTAGACTTAAAGTCGATTTTCTTGTAAATTGTATTTCAGTTGCGTGAGCACTGTAAACTATAATGTTATGGCAGGATTAACAAATTAATATAAAAAAAAGAAAAGAAAAAATCGAACTTTCTTAGATTTTTACTTAAAGCCGATTTTCTTGTAAATTGTATGTTAATTACTTGAGCACTGTACCGCATAAGCCGAAAAACAGCAATTTTACTGATTTGCGCGAAAGTAAAACTATAATGTTATTGCTTTCTTAGGTTTAGACTTAAAGTCGATTTGCTTCTAAATTGTATGTTAATTGCGTGAGAACTGTACTGCCTAAGCCGAAAAACATGAATTTTACTGATTTGAGCGAAAGTCAAATTATATTGTTATTGCAGGATTAACAAATTAATATTACCAAAAAAGTTGCACTTTCTTAGTTTTAGACTCAAAGTCGATATTCTTGTAAATTGTATGTTAATCATTTGAGCACTGTACCGCATAAGCCGAAAAACATCAATTTTACTGATTTGCGCGAAAGTAAAACTATAATGTTATTGCAGGATTAACAACTTAATATTACCGAAAAAGTTGCAATTTCTTAGGTTTAGACTCAAAGTCGATTTTCTTGTAAATTGTATGTTAATCACTTGAGCACTGTACCGCATAAGCCGAAAAACATCAATTTTACTGATTTGAACGTAAGTAAAATTATATTGTTATTGCAGAATTGACAAATTAATATAACCGAAAAAATTGCACTTTCTTAGGTTTAGAATTAAAGTCGATTTTCTTCTAAATTGTATGTTAATTGCGTGAGCACTGTACCGCATAAGCCGAAAAACACCAACTTTACTGATTTGCGCGAAAGTCAAATTATATTGTTATTGCAGGATTAACAAATTAATATTACCGAAAAAGTTGCACTTTCTTAGTTTTAGACTCAAATTCGATTTTCTTGTAAATTGTATGTTAATCACTTGAGCACTGTACCGCATAAGCCGAAAAACATCAATTTTACTGATTTGCGCGAAAGTAAAACTATAATGTTATTGCAGGATTAACAACTTAATATTACCGAAAAAGTTGCAATTTCTTAGGTTTAGACTCAAAGTCGATTTTCTTGTAAATTGTATGTTAATCACTTGAGCACTGTACCGCATAAGCCGAAAAACAACAATTTTACTGATTTGCGCGAAAGTAAAACTATAATGTTATTGCAGGATTAACAACTTAATATTACCGAAAAAGTTGCACTTTCTTAGGTTTAGACTTAAAGTCGATTTGCTTCTAAATTGTATGTTAATTGCGTGAGAACTGTACTGCCTAAGCCGAAAAACATGAATTTTACTGATTTGAGCGAAAGTCAAATTATATTGTTATTGCAGGATTAACAAATTAATATTACCGAAAAAGTTGCACTTTCTTAGTTTTAGACTCAAAGTCGATATTCTTGTAAATTGTATGTTAATCACTTGAGCACTGTACCGCATAAGCCGAAAAACATCAATTTTACTGATTTGCACGAAAGTAAAACTATAATGTTATTGCAGGATTAACAACTTAATATTACCGAAAAAGTTGCACTTTCTTAGGTTTAGACTCAAAGTCGATTTTCTTCTAAATTGTATGTTAATCACTTGAGCACTGTACCGCATAAGCCGAAAAACAATAATTTTACTGATTTGCACGAAAGTAAAATTATAATTTTATTGCAGAATTAACAACTTAATATTACCGAAAAAGTTGCACTTTCTTAGGTTTAGACTCAAAGTCGATTTTCTTCTAAATTGTATGTTAATCACTTGAGCACTGTACCGCATAAGCCGAAAAACAATAATTTTACTAAGTTGCGCGAAAGTAAAAAATATAGCTATTGCAGAATTTACATATTCATATAACCGAAAAATTGCACTTTCTTAGCTTTAGACTTAAAGTCGATTTTCTTGTAAATTGTATTTCAGTTGCGTGAGCACTGTAAACTATAATGTTATGGCAGGATTAACAAATTAATATAAAAAAAAGAAAAGAAAAAATTGAACTTTCTTAGATTTTTACTTAAAGCCGATTTTCTTGTAAATTGTATGTTAATTACTTGAGCACTGTACCGCATAAGCCGAAAAACAGCAATTTTACTGATTTGCGCGAATGTAAAACTATAATGTTATTGCAGGATTAACAACTTAATATTACCGAAAAAGTTGCACTTTCTTAGGTTTAGACTTAAAGTCGATTTGCTTCTAAATTGTATGTTAATTGCGTGAGAACTGTACTGCCTAAGCCGAAAAACATGAATTTTACTGATTTGAGCGAAAGTCAAATTATATTGTTATTGCAGGATTAACAAATTAATATTACCGAAAAAGTTGCACTTTCTTAGTTTTAGACGCAAAGTCGATATTCTTGTAAATTGTATGTTAATCACTTGAGCACTGTACCGCATAAGCCGAAAAACATCAATTTTACTGATTTGCGCGAAAGTAAAACTATAATGTTATTGCAGGATTAACAACTTAATATTACCGAAAAAGTTGCAATTTCTTAGGTTTAGACTCAAAGTCGATTTTCTTGTAAATTGTATGTTAATCACTTGAGCACTGTACCGCATAAGCCGAAAAACATCAATTTTACTGATTTGAACGTAAGTAAAATTATATTGCTATTGCAGAATTGACAAATTAATATAACCGAAAAAATTGCACTTTCTTAGGTTTAGAATTAAAGTCAATTTTCTTCTAAATTGTATGTTAATTGCGTGAGCACTGTACCGCATAAGCCGAAAAACATAAATTTTACTGATTTGCGCGAAAGTAAAATTATAATGTTAATGCAGGATTAACAAATTAATATAACCGAAAAAATTGCACTTTCTTAGGTTTAGACTCAAATTCGATTTTCTTGTAAATTGTATGTTAATCACTTGAGCACTGTACCGCATAAGCCGAAAAACATCAATTTTACTGATTTGAACGTAAGTAAAATTATATTGCTATTGCAGGATTAACAAATTAATATTACCGAAAAAGTTGCACTTTCTTAGTTTTAGACTCAAAGTCGATTTTCTTGTAAATTGTATGTTAATCACTTGAGCACTGTACCGCATAAGCCGAAAAACATCAATTTTACTGATTTGAGCGAAAGTCAAATTATATTGTTATTGCAGGATTAACAAATTAATATTACCGAAAAAGTTGCACTTTCTTAGTTTTAGACTCAAAGTCAATATTCTTGTAAATTGTATGTTAATCACTTGAGCACTGTACCGCATAAGCCGAAAAACATCAATTTTACTGATTTGCGCGAAAGTCAAATTATATTGTTATTGCAGGATTAACAAATTAATATTACCGAAAAAGTTGCACTTTCTTAGTTTTAGACTCAAAGTCGATTATCTTGTAAATTGTATGTTAATCACTTGAGCACTGTACCGCATAAGCCGAAAAACATAAATTTTACTGATTTGCGCGAAAGTAAAATTATAATGTTAATGCAGGATTAACAAATTAATATAACCGAAAAAATTGCACTTTCTTAGGTTTAGACTCAAATTCGATTTTCTTGTAAATTGTATGTTAATCACTTGAGCACTGTACCGCATAAGCCGAAAAACATCAATTTTACTGATTTGAACGTAAGTAAAATTATATTGCTATTGCAGGATTAACAAATTAATATTACCGAAAAAGTTGCACTTTCTTAGTTTTAGACTCAAAGTCGATTTTCTTGTAAATTGTATGTTAATCACTTGAGCACTGTACCGCATAAGCCGAAAAACATCAATTTTACTGATTTGCGCGAAAGTCAAATTATATTGTTATTGCAGGATTAACAAATTAATATTACCGAAAAAGTTGCACTTTCTTAGTTTTAGACTCAAAGTCGATTATCTTGTAAATTGTATGTTAATCACTTGAGCACTGTACCGCATAAGCCGAAAAACATCAATTTTACTGATTTGCACGTAAGTAAAATTATATTGCTATTGCAGAATTGACAAATTAATATAACCGAAAAAATTGCACTTTCTTAGGTTTAGAATTAAAGTCGATTTTCTTCTAAATTGTATGTTAATTGCGTGAGCACTGTACCGCATAAGCCGAAAAACATCAATTTTACTGATTTGCGCGAAAGTAAAATTATAATGTTAATGCAGGATTAACAAATTAATATAACCGAAAAAATTGCGCTTTCTTAGGTTTAGACTCAAATTCGATTTTCTTGTAAATTGTATGTTAATCACTTGAGCACTGTACCGCATAAGCCGAAAAACATCAATTTTACTGATTTGCGCGAAAGTAAAACTATAATGTTATTGCAGGATTAACAACTTAATATTACCGAAAAAGTTGCAATTTCTTAGGTTTAGACTCAAAGTCGATTTTCTTGTAAATTGTATGTTAATCACTTGAGCACTGTACCGCATAAGCCGAAAAACATCAATTTTACTGATTTGCGCGAAAGTAAAACTATAATGTTATTGCAGGATTAACTACTTAATATTACCGAAAAAGTTGCAATTTCTTAGGTTTAGACTCAAAGTCGATTTTCTTGTAAATTGTATGTTAATCACTTGAGCACTGTACCGCATAAGCCGAAAAACATCAATTTTACTGATTTGCGCGAAAGTAAAACTATAATGTTATTGCAGGATTAACAACTTAATATTACCGAAAAAGTTGCAATTTCTTAGGTTTAGACTCAAAGTCGATTTGCTTCTAAATTGTATGTTAATTGCGTGAGAACTGTACTGCCTAAGCCGAAAAACATGAATTTTACTGATTTGAGCGAAAGTCAAATTATATTGTTATTGCAGGATTAACAAATTAATATTACCGAAAAAGTTGCACTTTCTTAGTTTTAGACTCAAAGTCGATATTCTTGTAAATTGTATGTTAATCACTTGAGCACTGTACCGCATAAGCCGAAAAACATCAATTTTACTGATTTGCACGAAAGTAAAACTATAATGTTATTGCAGGATTAACAACTTAATATTACCGAAAAAGTTGCACTTTCTTAGGTTTAGACTCAAAGTCGATTTTCTTCTAAATTGTATGTTAATCACTTGAGCACTGTACCGCATAAGCCGAAAAACATCAATTTTACTGATTTGCACGTAAGTAAAATTATATTGCTATTGCAGAATTGACAAATTAATATAACCGAAAAAATTGCACTTTCTTAGGTTTAGAATTAAAGTCGATTTTCTTCTAAATTGTATGTTAATTGCGTGAGCACTGTACCGCATAAGCCGAAAAACATCAATTTTACTGATTTGCGCGAAAGTAAAACTATAATGTTATTGCAGGATTAACAACTTAATATTACCGAAAAAGTTGCAATTTCTTAGGTTTAGACTCAAAGTCGATTTGCTTCTAAATTGTATGTTAATTGCGTGAGAACTGTACTGCCTAAGCCGAAAAACATGAATTTTACTGATTTGAGCGAAAGTCAAATTATATTGTTATTGCAGGATTAACAAATTAATATTACCGAAAAAGTTGCACTTTCTTAGTTTTAGACTCAAAGTCGATATTCTTGTAAATTGTATGTTAATCACTTGAGCACTGTACCGCATAAGCCGAAAAACATCAATTTTACTGATTTGCACGAAAGTAAAACTATAATGTTATTGCAGGATTAACAACTTAATATTACCGAAAAAGTTGCACTTTCTTAGGTTTAGACTCAAAGTCGATTTTCTTCTAAATTGTATGTTAATCACTTGAGCACTGTACCGCATAAGCCGAAAAACAATAATTTTACTGATTTGCACGAAAGTAAAATTATAATTTTATTGCAGAATTAACAACTTAATATTACCGAAAAAGTTGCACTTTCTTAGGTTTAGACTCAAAGTCGATTTTCTTCTAAATTGTATGTTAATCACTTGAGCACTGTACCGCATAAGCCGAAAAACAATAATTTTACTAAGTTGCGCGAAAGTAAAAAATATAGCTATTGCAGAATTTACATATTCATATAACCGAAAAATTGCACTTTCTTAGCTTTAGACTTAAAGTCGATTTTCTTGTAAATTGTATTTCAGTTGCGTGAGCACTGTAAACTATAATGTTATGGCAGGATTAACAAATTAATATAAAAAAAAGAAAAGAAAAAATTGAACTTTCTTAGATTTTTACTTAAAGCCGATTTTCTTGTAAATTGTATGTTAATTACTTGAGCACTGTACCGCATAAGCCGAAAAACAGCAATTTTACTGATTTGCGCGAATGTAAAACTATAATGTTATTGCAGGATTAACAACTTAATATTACCGAAAAAGTTGCACTTTCTTAGGTTTAGACTTAAAGTCGATTTGCTTCTAAATTGTATGTTAATTGCGTGAGAACTGTACTGCCTAAGCCGAAAAACATGAATTTTACTGATTTGAGCGAAAGTCAAATTATATTGTTATTGCAGGATTAACAAATTAATATTACCGAAAAAGTTGCACTTTCTTAGTTTTAGACGCAAAGTCGATATTCTTGTAAATTGTATGTTAATCACTTGAGCACTGTACCGCATAAGCCGAAAAACATCAATTTTACTGATTTGCGCGAAAGTAAAACTATAATGTTATTGCAGGATTAACAACTTAATATTACCGAAAAAGTTGCAATTTCTTAGGTTTAGACTCAAAGTCGATTTTCTTGTAAATTGTATGTTAATCACTTGAGCACTGTACCGCATAAGCCGAAAAACATCAATTTTACTGATTTGAACGTAAGTAAAATTATATTGCTATTGCAGAATTGACAAATTAATATAACCGAAAAAATTGCACTTTCTTAGGTTTAGAATTAAAGTCGATTTTCTTCTAAATTGTATGTTAATTGCGTGAGCACTGTACCGCATAAGCCGAAAAACATAAATTTTACTGATTTGCGCGAAAGTAAAATTATAATGTTAATGCAGGATTAACAAATTAATATAACCGAAAAAATTGCACTTTCTTAGGTTTAGACTCAAATTCGATTTTCTTGTAAATTGTATGTTAATCACTTGAGCACTGTACCGCATAAGCCGAAAAACATCAATTTTACTGATTTGAACGTAAGTAAAATTATATTGCTATTGCAGGATTAACAAATTAATATTACCGAAAAAGTTGCACTTTCTTAGTTTTAGACTCAAAGTCGATTTTCTTGTAAATTGTATGTTAATCACTTGAGCACTGTACCGCATAAGCCGAAAAACATCAATTTTACTGATTTGAGCGAAAGTCAAATTATATTGTTATTGCAGGATTAACAAATTAATATTACCGAAAAAGTTGCACTTTCTTAGTTTTAGACTCAAAGTCAATATTCTTGTAAATTGTATGTTAATCACTTGAGCACTGTACCGCATAAGCCGAAAAACATCAATTTTACTGATTTGCGCGAAAGTCAAATTATATTGCTATTGCAGAATTGACAAATTAATATAACCGAAAAAATTGCACTTTCTTAGGTTTAGAATTAAAGTCGATTTTCTTCTAAATTGTATGTTAATTGCGTGAGCACTGTACCGCATAAGCCGAAAAACATCAATTTTACTGATTTGCGCGAAAGTAAAATTATAATGTTAATGCAGGATTAACAAATTAATATAAAAAAAAGAAAAGAAAAAATTGAACTTTCTTAGATTTTTACTCAAAGTCGATTTTCTTGTAAATTGTATGTTAATCACTTGAGCACTCTACCGCATAAGCCGAAAAACATCAATTTTACTGATTTGCACGTAAGTAAAATTATATTGCTATTGCAGAATTGACAAATTAATATAACCGAAAAAATTGCACTTTCTTAGGTTTAGACTCAAAGTCGATTTTCTTGTAAATTGTATGTTAATCACTTGAGCACTGTACCGCATAAGCCGAAAAACATCAATTTTACTGATTTGCACGTAAGTAAAATTATATTGCTATTGCAGAATTGACAAATTAATATAACCGAAAAAATTGCACTTTCTTAGGTTTAGACTCAAAGTCGATTTTCTTGTAAATTGTATGTCAATTGCGTGCGCACTGTACCGCTTAAGCCGAAAAACATCAATATTACTGATTTGCGCGAAAGTAAAACTATAATGTTATGGCAGGATTAACAAATTAATATAAAAAAAAGAAAAGAAAAAATTGAACTTTCTTAGATTTTTACTCAAAGTCGATTTTCTTGTAAATTGTATGTTAATCACTTGAGCACTCTACCGCATAAGCCGAAAAACACATATTTTACTGATTTGCGCGAAAGTAAAATTATAATGTTAATGCAGAAATGACATATTCATATAACCGAAAAAATTGCACTTTCTTAGCTTTAGACTTAAAGTCGATATTCTTGTAAATTGTATTTCAGTTGCGTGAGCACTGTAAACTATAATGTTACGGCAGGATTAACAAATTAATATAAAAAAAAGAAAAGAAAAAATTGAACTTTCTTAGATTTTTACTTAAAGCCGATTTTCTTGTAAATTGTATGTTAATTGCGTGGGCACTGTACCGCATAAGCCGAAAAACATGAATTTTACTGATTTGCGCGTAAGTAAAATTATATTGCTATTGCAGAATTGACAAATTAATATAACCGAGAAAATTGTACTTTCTTAGTTTTAGACTTAAAGTCGATTTTCTTGTAAATTGTATGTCAATTGCGTGAGCACTGTACTGCTTAAACTGGAAAACATGAATTTTACTGATTTGAGCGAAAGTCAAATTATATTGCTATTGCAGAATTGACAAATTAATATAACCGAGAAAATTGTACTTTCTTAGTTTTAGACTCAAAGTCGATTTTCTTGTAAATTGTATGTTAATCACTTGAGCACTGTACCGCATAAGCCGAAAAACATCAATTTTACTGATTTGCGCGTAAGTAAAATTATATTGCTATTGCAGAATTGACAAATTAATATAACCGAGAAAATTGTACTTTCTTAGTTTTAGACTTAAAGTCGATTTTCTTGTAAATTGTATGTCAATTGCGTGAGCACTGTACTGCTTAAACTGAAAAACATGAATTTTACTGATTTGCGCGTAAGTAAAATTATATTGCTATTGCAGAATTGACAAATTAATATAACCGAAAAAGTTGCAGTTTCTTAGGTTTAGACTCAAAGTCGATTTTCTTGTAAATTGTATGTTAATCACTTGAGCACTGTACCGCATAAGCCGAAAAACATCAATTTTACTGATTTGCGCGTATGTAAAATTATATTGCTATTGCAGAATTGACAAATTAATATAACCGAAAAAATTGCACTTTCTTAGGTTTAGACTCAAAGTCGATTTTCTTGTAAATTGTATGTTAATCACTTGAGCACTGTACCGCATAAGCCGAAAAACATCAATTTTACTGATTTGCGCGAAAGTAAAATTATATAGCTACTGCAGAATTGACATATTCATATAACCGAAAAAGTTGCACTTTCTTAGGTTTAGACTCAAAGTCGATTTTCTTGTAAATTGTATGTCAATTGCGTGCGCACTGTACCGCTTAAGCCGAAAAACATCAATATTACTGATTTGCGCGAATGTAAAACTATAATGTTATGGCAGGATTAACAAATTAATATAAAAAAAAGAAAAGAAAAAATTGAACTTTCTTAGATTTTTACTCAAAGTCGATTTTCTTGTAAATTGTATGTTAATCACTTGAGCACTCTACCGCATAAGCCGAAAAACACATATTTTACTGATTTGCGCGAAAGTAAAATTATAATGTTAATGCAGAAATGACATATTCATATAACCGAAAAAATTGCACTTTCTTAGCTTTAGACTTAAAGTCGATATTCTTGTAAATTGTATTTCAGTTGCGTGAGCACTGTAAACTATAATGTTACGGCAGGATTAACAAATTAATATAAAAAAAAGAAAAGAAAAAATTGAACTTTCTTAGATTTTTACTTAAAGCCGATTTTCTTGTAAATTGTATGTTAATTGCATGGGCACTGTACCGCATAAGCCGAAAAACATGAATTTTACTGATTTGCGCGTAAGTAAAATTATATTGCTATTGCAGAATTGACAAATTAATATAACCGAAAAAATTGCACTTTCTTCGGTTTAGACTCAAAGTCGATTTTCTTGTAAATTGTATGTTAATCACTTGAGCACTGTACCGCATAAGCCGAAAAACATCAATTTTACTGATTTGCGCGTAAGTAAAATTATATTGCTATTGCAGAATTGACAAATTAATATAACCGAGAAAATTGTACTTTCTTAGTTTTAGACTTAAAGTCGATTTTCTTGTAAATTGTATGTCAATTGCGTGAGCACTGTACTGCTTAAACTGGAAAACATGAATTTTACTGATTTGAGCGAAAGTCAAATTATATTGCTATTGCAGAATTGACAAATTAATATAACCGAGAAAATTGTACTTTCTTAGTTTTAGACTCAAAGTCGATTTTCTTGTAAATTGTATGTTAATCACTTGAGCACTGTACCGCATAAGCCGAAAAACATCAATTTTACTGATTTGCGCGTAAGTAAAATTATATTGCTATTGCAGAATTGACAAATTAATATAACCGAGAAAATTGTACTTTCTTAGGTTTAGACTCAAAGTCGATTTTCTTGTAAATTGTATGTTAATCACTTGAGCACTGTACCGCATAAGCCGAAAAACATCAATTTTACTGATTTGCAAGTAAGTAAAATTATATTGCTATTGCAGAATTGACAAATTAATATAACCGAGAAAATTGTACTTTCTTAGTTTTAGACTCAAAGTCGATTTTCTTGTAAATTGTATGTTAATCACTTGAGCACTGTACCGCATAAGCCGAAAAACATCAATTTTACTGATTTGCGCGTAAGTAAAATTATATTGCTATTGCAGAATTGACAAATTAATATAACCGAGAAAATTGTACTTTCTTAGTTTTAGACTTAAAGTCGATTTTCTTGTAAATTGTATGTCAATTGCGTGAGCACTGTACTGCTTAAACTAAAAAACATGAATTTTACTGATTTGCGCGTAAGTAAAATTATATTGCTATTGCAGAATTGACAAATTAATATAACCGAAAAAGTTGCAGTTTCTTAGGTTTAGACTCAAAGTCGATTTTCTTGTAAATTGTATGTTAATCACTTGAGCACTGTACCGCATAAGCCGAAAAACATCAATTTTACTGATTTGCGCGTAAGTAAAATTATATTGCTATTGCAGAATTGACAAATTAATATAACCGAAAAAATTGCACTTTCTTAGGTTTAGACTCAAAGTCGATTTTCTTGTAAATTGTATGTTAATCACTTGAGCACTGTACCGCATAAGCCGAAAAACATCAATTTTACTGATTTGCGCGAAAGTAAAATTATATAGCTACTGCAGAATTGACATATTCATATAACCGAAAAAGTTGCACTTTCTTAGGTTTAGACTTAAAGTCGATTTTCTTGTAAATTGTATGTCAATTGCGTGAGCACTGTACTGCTTAAACTAAAAAACATGAATTTTACTGATTTGCGCGTAAGTAAAATTATATTGCTATTGCAGAATTGACAAATTAATATAACCGAAAAAGTTGCAGTTTCTTAGGTTTAGACTCAAAGTCGATTTTCTTGTAAATTGTATGTTAATCACTTGAGCACTGTACCGCATAAGCCGAAAAACATCAATTTTACTGATTTGCGCGTAAGTAAAATTATATTGCTATTGCAGAATTGACAAATTAATATAACCGAGAAAATTGTACTTTCTTAGTTTTAGACTTAAAGTCGATTTTCTTGTAAATTGTATGTCAATTGCGTGAGCACTGTACTGCTTAAACTGAAAAACATGAATTTTACTGATTTGCGCGTAAGTAAAATTATATTGCTATTGCAGAATTGACAAATTAATATAACCGAAAAAGTTGCAGTTTCTTAGGTTTAGACTCAAAGTCGATTTTCTTGTAAATTGTATGTTAATCACTTGAGCACTGTACCGCATAAGCCGAAAAACATCAATTTTACTGATTTGCGCGTATGTAAAATTATATTGCTATTGCAGAATTGACAAATTAATATAACCGAAAAAATTGCACTTTCTTAGGTTTAGACTCAAAGTCGATTTTCTTGTAAATTGTATGTTAATCACTTGAGCACTGTACCGCATAAGCCGAAAAACATCAATTTTACTGATTTGCGCGAAAGTAAAATTATATAGCTACTGCAGAATTGACATATTCATATAACCGAAAAAGTTGCACTTTCTTAGGTTTAGACTCAAAGTCGATTTTCTTGTAAATTGTATGTCAATTGCGTGCGCACTATACCGCTTAAGCCGAAAAACATCAATATTACTGATTTGCGCGAATGTAAAACTATAATGTTATGGCAGGATTAACAAATTAATATAAAAAAAGAAAAGAAAAAATTGAACTTTCTTAGATTTTTACTCAAAGTCGATTTTCTTGTAAATTGTATGTTAATCACTTGAGCACTCTACCGCATAAGCCGAAAAACACATATTTTACTGATTTGCGCGAAAGTAAAATTATAATGTTAATGCAGAAATGACATATTCATATAACCGAAAAAATTGCACTTTCTTAGCTTTAGACTTAAAGTCGATATTCTTGTAAATTGTATTTCAGTTGCGTGAGCACTGTAAACTATAATGTTACGGCAGGATTAACAAATTAATATAAAAAAAAGAAAAGAAAAAATTGAACTTTCTTAGATTTTTACTTAAAGCCGATTTTCTTGTAAATTGTATGTTAATTGCGTGGGCACTGTACCGCATAAGCCGAAAAACATGAATTTTACTGATTTGCGCGTAAGTAAAATTATATTGCTATTGCAGAATTGACAAATTAATATAACCGAAAAAATTGAACTTTCTTAGATTTTTACTCAAAGTCGATTTTCTTGTAAATTGTATGTTAATCACTTGAGCACTCTACCGCATAAGCCGAAAAACACATATTTTACTGATTTGCGCGAAAGTAAAATTATAATGTTAATGCAGAAATGACATATTCATATAACCGAAAAAATTGCACTTTCTTAGCTTTAGACTTAAAGTCGATATTCTTGTAAATTGTATTTCAGTTGCGTGAGCACTGTAAACTATAATGTTACGGCAGGATTAACAAATTAATATAAAAAAAAGAAAAGAAAAAATTGAACTTTCTTAGATTTTTACTCAAAGTCGATTTTCTTGTAAATTGTATGTTAATCACTTGAGCACTCTACTCTAAGCCGAAAAACACATATTTTACTGATTTGCGCGAAAGTAAAATTATAATGTTAATGCAGAAATGACATATTCATATAACCGAAAAAATTGCACTTTCTTAGCTTTAGACTTTAAGTCGATATTCTTGTAAATTGTATTTCAGTTGCGTGAGCACTGTAAACTATAATGTTATGGCAGGATTAACAAATTAATATAAAAAAAAGAAAAGAAAAAATTGAACTTTCTTAGATTTTTACTTAAAGCCGATTTTCTTGTAAATTGTATGTTAATTGCGTGGGCAATGTACCGCATAAGCCGAAAAACATGAATTTTACTGATTTGCGCGTAAGTAAAATTATATTGCTATTGCAGAATTGACAAATTAATATAACCGAAAAAATTGCACTTTCTTAGGTTTAGACTCAAAGTCGATTTTCTTGTAAATTGTATGTTAATCACTTGAGCACTGTACCGCATAAGCCGAAAAACATCAATTTTACTGATTTGCGCGTAAGTAAAATTATATTGCTATTGCAGAATTGACAAATTAATATAACCGAGAAAATTGTACTTTCTTAGTTTTAGACTTAAAGTCGATTTTCTTGTAAATTGTATGTCAATTGCGTGAGCACTGTACTGCTTAAACTGGAAAACATGAATTTTACTGATTTGAGCGAAAGTCAAATTATATTGCTATTGCAGAATTGACAAATTAATATAACCGAGAAAATTGTACTTTCTTAGTTTTAGACTCAAAGTCGATTTTCTTGTAAATTGTATGATAATCACTTGAGCACTGTACCGCATAAGCCGAAAAACATCAATTTTACTGATTTGCGCGTAAGTAAAATTATATTGCTATTGCAGAATTGACAAATTAATATAACCGAGAAAATTGTACTTTCTTAGGTTTAGACTCAAAGTCGATTTTCTTGTAAATTGTATGTTAATCACTTGAGCACTGTACCGCATAAGCCGAAAAACATCAATTTTACTGATTTGCGCGTAAGTAAAATTATATTGCTATTGCAGAATTGACAAATTAATATAACCGAGAAAATTGTACTTTCTTAGTTTTAGACTCAAAGTCGATTTTCTTGCAAATTGTATGTTAATCCCTTGAGCACTGTACCGCATAAGCCGAAAAACATCAATTTTACTCATTTGCGCGTAAGTAAAATTATATTGCTATTGCAGAATTGACAAATTAATATAACCGAGAAAAATGTACTTTCTTAGTTTTAGACTTAAAGTCGATTTTCTTGTAAATTGTATGTCAATTGCGTGGGCACTGTACCGCATAAGCCGAAAAACATGAATTTTACTGATTTGCGCGTAAGTAAAATTATATTGCTATTGCAGAATTGACAAATTAATATAACCGAAAAAATTGCACTTTCTTAGGTTTAGACTCAAAGTCGATTTTCTTGTAAATTGTATGTTAATCACTTGAGCACTGTACCGCATAAGCCGAAAAACATCAATTTTACTGATTTGCGCGTAAGTAAAATTATATTGCTATTGCAGAATTGACAAATTAATATAACCGAAAAAATTGCACTTTCTTAGGTTTAGACTCAAAGTCGATTTTCTTGTAAATTGTATGTTAATCACTTGAGCACTGTACCGCATAAGCCGAAAAACATCAATTTTACTGATTTGCGCGTAAGTAAAATTATATTGCTATTGCAGAATTGACAAATTAATATAACCGAGAAAATTGTACTTTCTTAGTTTTAGACTCAAAGTCGATTTTCTTGTAAATTGTATGTTAATCACTTGAGCACTGTACCGCATAAGCCGAAAAACATCAATTTTACTGATTTGCGCGTAAGTAAAATTATATTGCTATTGCAGAATTGACAAATTAATATAACCGAGAAAATTGTACTTTCTTAGTTTTAGACTTAAAGTCGATTTTCTTGTAAATTGTATGTCAATTGCGTGCGCACTGTACTGCTTAAACTGAAAAACATGAATTTTACTGATTTTCGCGAAAGTAAAACTATAATGTTATTGCAGGATTACGAACTTAATATTATCGAAAAAGTTGCACTTTCTTAGGTTTAGACTCAAAGTCGATTTTCTTGTAAATTGTATGTTAATCACTTGAGCACTGTACCGCATAAGCCGAAAAACATCAATTTTACTGATTTGCGCGAAAGTAAAATTATATAGCTACTGCAGAATTGACATATTCATATAACCGAAAAAATTGCACTTTCTTACAATAGCTTTAGACTTAAAGTCGATTTTCTTGTAAATTGTATTTCAGTTGCGTGAGCACTGTACCGCTTAAGCCGAAAAACATGAATTTTACTGATTTGAGCGAAAGTCAAATTATATTGTTATTGCAGAATTAATAACTTAATATTACCGAAAAAGTTGCACTTTCTTAGGTTTAGACTCAAAGTCGATTTTCTTGTAAATTGTATGTTAATCACTTGAGCACTGTACCGCATAAGCCGAAAAACATCAATTTTACTGATTTGCGCGTAAGTAAAAATATATTGCTATTGCAGAATTGACAAATTAATATAACCGAGAAAATTGTACTTTCTTAGTTTTAGACTTAAAATCGATTTTCTTGTAAATTGTATGTCAATTGCGTGAGCACTGTACTGCTTAAACTGAAAAACATGAATTTTACTGATTTGCGCGTAAGTAAAATTATATTGCTATTGCAGAATTGACAAATTAATATAACCGAAAAAATTGCACTTTCTTAGGTTTAGACTCAAAGTCGATTTTCTTGTAAATTGTATGTTAATCACTTGAGCACTGTACCGCATAAGCCGAAAAACATCAATTTTACTGATTTGCGCGTAAGTAAAATTATATTGCTATTGCAGAATTGACAAATTAATATAACCGAAAAAATTGCACTTTCTTAGGTTTAGACTCAAAGTCGATTTTCTTGTAAATTGTATGTTAATCACTTAAGCACTGTACCGCATAAGCCGAAAAACATCAATTTTACTGATTTGCGCGTAAGTAAAATTATATTGCTATTGCAGAATTGACAAATTAATATAACCGAGAAAATTGTACTTTCTTAGTTTTAGACTCAAAGTCGATTTTCTTGTAAATTGTATGTTAATCACTTGAGCACTGTACCGCATAAGCCGAAAAACATCAATTTTACTGATTTGCGCGTAAGTAAAATTATATTGCTATTGCAGAATTGACAAATTAATATAACCGAGAAAATTGTACTTTCTTAGTTTTAGACTTAAAGTCGATTTTCTTGTAAATTGTATGTCAATTGCGTGCGCACTGTACTGCTTAAACTGAAAAACATGAATTTTACTGATTTGCGCGAAAGTAAAACTATAATGTTATTGCAGGATTACGAACTTAATATTACCGAAAAAGTTGCACTTTCTTAGGTTTAGACTCAAAGTCGATTTTCTTGTAAATTGTATGTTAATCACTTGAGCACTGTACCGCATAAGCCGAAAAACATCAATTTTACTGATTTGCGCGAAAGTAAAATTATATAGCTACTGCAGAATTGACATATTCATATAACCGAAAAAATTGCACTTTCTTACAATAGCTTTAGACTTAAAGTCGATTTTCTTGTAAATTGTATATTAATCACTTGAGCACTGTACCGCATAAGCCGAAAAACATGAATTTTACTGATTTGAGCGAAAGTCAAATTATATTGTTATTGCAGAATTAATAACTTAATATTACCGAAAAAGTTGCACTTTCTTAGGTTTAGACTCAAAGTCGATTTTCTTGTAAATTGTATGTTAATCACTTGAGCACTGTACCGCATAAGCCGAAAAACATCAATTTTACTGATTTGCGCGTAAGTAAAATTATATTGCTATTGCAGAATTGACAAATTAATATAACCGAGAAAATTGTACTTTCTTAGTTTTAGACTTAAAATCGATTTTCTTGTAAATTGTATGTCAATTGCGTGAGCACTGTACTGCTTAAACTGAAAAACATGAATTTTACTGATTTGAGCGAAAGTCAAATTATATTGTTATTGCAGAATTAACATATTCATATAACCGAAAAAATTGCACTTTCTTAGTTTTAGACTTAAAGTCGATTTTCTTGTAAATTGTATTTCAGTTGCGTGAGCACTGTACCGCTTAAGCTGAAAAACATGAATTTTACTGATTTGAGCGAAAGTCAAATTATATTGTTATTGCAGAATTAATAACTTAATATTACCGAAAAAGTTGCACTTTCTTAGGTTTAGACTCAAAGTCGATTTTCTTGTAAATTGTATGTTAATCACTTGAGCACTGTACCGCATAAGCCGAAAAACATCAATTTTACTGATTTGCGCGTAAGTAAAATTATATTGTTATTGCAGAATTAATAACTTAATATTACCGAGAAAATTGTACTTTCTTAGTTTTAGACTTAAAATCGATTTTCTTGTAAATTGTATGTCAATTGCGTGAGCACTGTACTGCTTAAACTGAAAAACATGAATTTTACTGATTTGAGCGAAAGTCAAATTATATTGTTATTGCAGAATTAACATATTCATATAACCGAAAAAATTGCACTTTCTTAGTTTTAGACTTAAAGTCGATTTTCTTGTAAATTGTATTTCAGTTGCGTGAGCACTGTACCGCTTAAGCTGAAAAACATGAATTTTACTGATTTGAGCGAAAGTCAAATTATATTGTTATTGCAGAATTAATAACTTAATATTACCGAAAAAGTTGCACTTTCTTAGGTTTAGACTCAAAGTCGATTTTCTTGTAAATTGTATGTTAATCACTTGAGCACTGTACCGCATAAGCTGAAAAACATGAATTTTACTGATTTGAGCGAAAGTCAAATTATATTGTTATTGCAGAATTAATAACTTAATATTACCGAGAAAATTGTACTTTCTTAGTTTTAGACTTAAAATCGATTTTCTTGTAAATTGTATGTCAATTGCGTGAGCACTGTACTGCTTAAACTGAAAAACATGAATTTTACTGATTTGAGCGAAAGTCAAATTATATTGTTATTGCAGAATTAACATATTCATATAACCGAAAAAATTGCACTTTCTTAGTTTTAGACTTAAAGTCGATTTTCTTGTAAATTGTATTTCAGTTGCGTGAGCACTGTACCGCTTAAGCTGAAAAACATGAATTTTACTGATTTGAGCGAAAGTCAAATTATATTGTTATTGCAGAATTAATAACTTAATATTACCGAAAAAGTTGCACTTTCTTAGGTTTAGACTCAAAGTCGATTTTCTTGTAAATTGTATGTTAATCACTTGAGCACTGTACCGCTTAAGCCGAAAAACATGAATTTTACTGATTTGAGCGAAAGTCAAATTATATTGTTATTGCAGAATTAATAACTTAATATTACCGAAAAAGTTGCACTTTCTTAGGTTTAGACTCAAAGTCGATTTTCTTGTAAATTGTATGTTAATCACTTGAGCACTGTACCGCATAAGCCGAAAAACATCAATTTTACTGATTTGCGCGTAAGTAAAATTATATTGCTATTGCAGAATTGACAAATTAATATAACCGAGAAAATTGTACTTTCTTAGTTTTAGACTTAAAGTCGATTTTCTTGTAAATTGTATGTCAATTGCGTGCGCACTGTACTGCTTAAACTGAAAAACATGAATTTTACTGATTTGCGCGAAAGTAAAACTATAATGTTATTGCAGGATTACGAACTTAATATTACCGAAAAAGTTGCACTTTCTTAGGTTTAGACTCAAAGTCGATTTTCTTGTAAATTGTATGTTAATCACTTGAGCACTGTACCGCATAAGCCGAAAAACATCAATTTTACTGATTTGCGCGAAAGTAAAATTATATAGCTACTGCAGAATTGACATATTCATATAACCGAAAAAATTGCACTTTCTTACAATAGCTTTAGACTTAAAGTCGATTTTCTTGTAAATTGTATTTCAGTTGCGTGAGCACTGTACCGCTTAAGCCGAAAAACATGAATTTTACTGATTTGAGCGAAAGTCAAATTATATTGTTATTGCAGAATTAATAACTTAATATTACCGAAAAAGTTGCACTTTCTTAGGTTTAGACTCAAAGTCGATTTTCTTGTAAATTGTATGTTAATCACTTGAGCACTGTACCGCATAAGCCGAAAAACATCAATTTTACTGATTTGCGCGTAAGTAAAATTATATTGCTATTGCAGAATTGACAAATTAATATAACCGAGAAAATTGTACTTTCTTAGTTTTAGACTTAAAATCGATTTTCTTGTAAATTGTATGTCAATTGCGTGAGCACTGTACCGCATAAGCCGAAAAACATGAATTTTACTGATTTGAGCGAAAGTAAAATTATATTGTTATTGCAGGAGTAACAAATTAATATTACCGAAAAAGTTACACTTTCTTAGGTTTAGACTCAAATTATCTTGTAAATTGTATGTCAATTGCGGCAGCAATGTACTGCTTAAGCCGAAAAACATCAATATTACTGATTTTCGCGAAAGTAAAATTATAATGTTATTGCAGAATTTACATATTCATATAACCGAAAAAATTGTACTTTCGTAGTTTTAGACTTAAAGTCGATTTTCTTCTAAATTGTATGTTAATTGCGTCAATTTTACTGATTTGCGCGAAAGTAAAATTATAATGTTAATGCAGGATTAACAAATTAATATAACCGAAAAAATTGCCCTTTCTTAGGTTTAGACTCAAAGTCGATTTTCTTGTTAATTGTATGTTAATCACTTGAGCACTGTACCGCATAAGCCGAAAAGCACCAATTTTACTGATTTGCGCGAAAGTAAAACTATAATGTTATTGCAGGATTAACAACTTAATATTACCGAAAAAGTTGCACTTTCTTAGGTTTAGACTCAAAGTCGATTTTTTTGTAAATTGTATGTTAATCACTTGAGCACTGTACCGCATAAGCCGAAAATCATCAATTTTACTGATTTGCACGAAAGTAAAATTATAATTTTATTGCAGAATTAACAACTTAATATTACCGAAAAAGTTGCACTTTCTTAGGTTTAGACTCAAAGTCGATTTTCTTCTAAATTGTATGTTAATCACTTGAGCACTGTACCGCATAAGCCGAAAAACAATAATTTTACTAAGTTGCGCGAAAGTAAAAAATATAGCTATTGCAGAATTTACATATTCATATAACCGAAAAAATTGCACTTTCTTAGCTTTAGACTTAAAGTCGATTTTCTTGTAAATTGTATTTCAGTTGCGTGAGCACTGTAAACTATAATGTTATGGCAGGATTAACAAATTAATATAAAAAAAAGAAAAGAAAAAATCGAACTTTCTTAGATTTTTACTTAAAGCCGATTTTCTTGTAAATTGTATGTTAATTACTTGAGCACTGTACCGCATAAGCCGAAAAACACCAATTTTACTGATTTGCGCGAAAGTAAAACTATAATGTTATTGCAGGATTAACAACTTAATATTACCGAAAAAGTTGCACTTTCTTAGGTTTAGACTTAAAGTCGATTTGCTTCTAAATTGTATGTTAATTGCGTGAGAACTGTACTGCCTAAGCCGAAAAACATGAATTTTACTGATTTGAGCGAAAGTCAAATTATATTGTTATTGCAGGATTAACAAATTAATATTACCAAAAAAGTTGCACTTTCTTAGTTTTAGACTCAAAGTCGATATTCTTGTAAATTGTATGTTAATCACTTGAGCACTGTACCGCATAAGCCGAAAAACATCAATTTTACTGATTTGCGCGAAAGTAAAACTATAATGTTATTGCAGGATTAACAACTTAATATTACCGAAAAAGTTGCAATTTCTTAGGTTTAGACTCAAAGTCGATTTTCTTGTAAATTGTATGTTAATCACTTGAGCACTGTACCGCATAAGCCGAAAAACATCAATTTTACTGATTTGAACGTAAGTAAAATTATATTGTTATTGCAGAATTGACAAATTAATATAACCGAAAAAATTGCACTTTCTTAGGTTTAGAATTAAAGTCGATTTTCTTCTAAATTGTATGTTAATTGCGTGAGCACTGTACCGCATAAGCCGAAAAACATAAATTTTACTGATTTGCGCGAAAGTAAAATTATAATGTTAATGCAGGATTAACAAATTAATATAACCGAAAAAATTGCACTTTCTTAGGTTTAGACTCAAATTCGATTTTCTTGTAAATTGTATGTTAATCACTTGAGCACTGTACCGCATAAGCCGAAAAACATCAATTTTACTGATTTGAACGTAAGTAAAATTATATTGCTATTCCAGGATTAACAAATTAATATTACCGAAAAAGTTGCACTTTCTTAGTTTTAGACTCAAAGTCGATTTTCTTGTAAATTGTATGTTAATCACTTGAGCACTGTACCGCATAAGCCGAAAAACATCAATTTTACTGATTTGAGCGAAAGTCAAATTATATTGTTATTGCAGGATTAACAAATTAATATTACCGAAAAAGTTGCACTTTCTTAGTTTTAGACTCAAAGTCGATATTCTTGTAAATTGTATGTTAATCACTTGAGCACTGTACCGCATAAGCCGAAAAACACCAACTTTACTGATTTGCGCGAAAGTCAAATTATATTGTTATTGCAGGATTAACAAATTAATATTACCGAAAAAGTTGCACTTTCTTAGTTTTAGACTCAAAGTCGATTATCTTGTAAATTGTATGTTAATCACTTGAGCACTGTACCGCATAAGCCGAAAAACATCAATTTTACTGATTTGCACGTAAGTAAAATTATATTGCTATTGCAGAATTGACAAATTAATATAACCGAAAAAATTGCACTTTCTTAGGTTTAGAATTAAAGTCGATTTTCTTCTAAATTGTATGTTAATTGCGTAAGCACTGTACCGCATAAGCCGAAAAACATCAATTTTACTGATTTGCGCGAAAGTAAAATTATAATGTTAATGCGGGATTAACAAATTAATATAACCGAAAAAATTGCACTTTCTTAGGTTTAGACTCAAATTCGATTTTCTTGTAAATTGTATGTTAATCACTTGAGCACTGTACCGCATAAGCCGAAAAACATCAATTTTACTGATTTGCGCGAAAGTAAAACTATAATGTTATTGCAGGATTAACAACTTAATATTACCGAAAAAGTTGCAATTTCTTAGGTTTAGACTCAAAGTCGATTTTCTTGTAAATTGTATGTTAATCACTTGAGCACTGTACCGCATAAGCCGAAAAACAACAATTTTACTGATTTGCGCGAAAGTAAAACTATAATGTTATTGCAGGATTAACAACTTAATATTACCGAAAAAGTTGCACTTTCTTAGGTTTAGACTCAAAGTCGGTTTTCTTGTAAATTGTATGTTAATTGCGTGAGAACTGTACTGCCTAAGCCGAAAAACATGAATTTTACTGATTTGAGCGAAAGTCAAATTATATTGTTATTGCAGGATTAACAAATTAATATTACCGAAAAAGTTGCACTTTCTTAGGTTTAGACTCAAAGTCGGTTTTCTTGTAAATTGTATGTTAATTGCGTGAGAACTGTACTGCCTAAGCCGAAAAACATGAATTTTACTGATTTGAGCGAAAGTAAAATTATATAGCTACTGCAGAATTGACATATTCATATAACCGAAAAAATTGCACTTTCTTACAATAGCTTTAGACTTAAAGTCGATTTTCTTGTAAATTGTATTTCAGTTGCGTGAGCACTGTACCGCTTAAGCCGAAAAACATGAATTTTACTGATTTGAGCGAAAGTCAAATTATATTGTTATTGCAGAATTAATAACTTAATATTACCGAAAAAGTTGCACTTTCTTAGGTTTAGACTCAAAGTCGATTTTCTTGTAAATTGTATGTTAATCACTTGAGCACTGTACCGCATAAGCCGAAAAACATCAATTTTACTGATTTGCGCGTAAGTAAAATTATATTGCTATTGCAGAATTGACAAATTAATATAACCGAGAAAATTGTACTTTCTTAGTTTTAGACTTAAAATCGATTTTCTTGTAAATTGTATGTCAATTGCGTGAGCACTGTACTGCTTAAACTGAAAAACATGAATTTTACTGATTTGCGCGTAAGTAAAATTATATTGCTATTGCAGAATTGACAAATTAATATAACCGAGAAAATTGTACTTTCTTAGTTTTAGACTCAAAGTCGATTTTCTTGCAAATTGTATGTTAATCACTTGAGCACTGTACCGCATAAGCCGAAAAACATCAATTTTACTCATTTGCGCGTAAGTAAAATTATATTGCTATTGCAGAATTGACAAATTAATATAACCGAGAAAAATGTACTTTCTTAGTTTTAGACTTAAAGTCGATTTTCTTGTAAATTGTATGTCAATTGCGTGGGCACTGTACCGCATAAGCCGAAAAACATGAATTTTACTGATTTGCGCGTAAGTAAAATTATATTGCTATTGCAGAATTGACAAATTAATATAACCGAAAAAATTGCACTTTCTTAGGTTTAGACTCAAAGTCGATTTTCTTGTAAATTGTATGTTAATCACTTGAGCACTGTACCGCATAAGCCGAAAAACATCAATTTTACTGATTTGCGCGTAAGTAAAATTATATTGCTATTGCAGAATTGACAAATTAATATAACCGAAAAAATTGCCCTTTCTTAGGTTTAGACTCAAAGTCGATTTTCTTGTTAATTGTATGTTAATCACTTGAGCACTGTACCGCATAAGCCGAAAAGCACCAATTTTACTGATTTGCGCGAAAGTAAAACTATAATGTTATTGCAAGATTAACAACTTAATATTACCGAAAAAGTTGCACTTTCTTAGGTTTAGACTCAAAGTCGATTTTTTTGTAAATTGTATGTTAATCACTTGAGCACTGTACCGCATAAGCCGAAAATCATCAATTTTACTGATTTGCACGAAAGTAAAATTATAATTTTATTGCAGAATTAACGACTTAATATTACCGAAAAAGTTGCACTTTCTTAGGTTTAGACTCAAAGTCGATTTTCTTCTAAATTGTATGTTAATCACTTGAGCACTGTACCGCATAAGCCGAAAAACAATAATTTTACTAAGTTGCGCGAAAGTAAAAAATATAGCTATTGCAGAATTTACATATTCATATAACCGAAAAAATTGCACTTTCTTAGCTTTAGACTTAAAGTCGATTTTCTTGTAAATTGTATTTCAGTTGCGTGAGCACTGTAAACTATAATGTTATGGCAGGATTAACAAATTAATATAAAAAAAAGAAAAGAAAAAATCGAACTTTCTTAGATTTTTACTTAAAGCCGATTTTCTTGTAAATTGTATGTTAATTACTTGAGCACTGTACCGCATAAGCCGAAAAACAGCAATTTTACTGATTTGCGCGAAAGTAAAACTATAATGTTATTGCTTTCTTAGGTTTAGACTTAAAGTCGATTTGCTTCTAAATTGTATGTTAATTGCGTGAGAACTGTACTGCCTAAGCCGAAAAACATGAATTTTACTGATTTGAGCGAAAGTCAAATTATATTGTTATTGCAGGATTAACAAATTAATATTACCAAAAAAGTTGCACTTTCTTAGTTTTAGACTCAAAGTCGATATTCTTGTAAATTGTATGTTAATCACTTGAGCACTGTACCGCATAAGCCGAAAAACATCAATTTTACTGATTTGCGCGAAAGTAAAACTATAATGTTATTGCAGGATTAACAACTTAATATTACCGAAAAAGTTGCAATTTCTTAGGTTTAGACTCAAAGTCGATTTTCTTGTAAATTGTATGTTAATCACTTGAGCACTGTACCGCATAAGCCGAAAAACATCAATTTTACTGATTTGAACGTAAGTAAAATTATATTGTTATTGCAGAATTGACAAATTAATATAACCGAAAAAATTGCACTTTCTTAGGTTTAGAATTAAAGTCGATTTTCTTCTAAATTGTATGTTAATTGCGTGAGCACTGTACCGCATAAGCCGAAAAACACCAACTTTACTGATTTGCGCGAAAGTCAAATTATATTGTTATTGCAGGATTAACAAATTAATATTACCGAAAAAGTTGCACTTTCTTAGTTTTAGACTCAAAGTCGATTATCTTGTAAATTGTATGTTAATCACTTGAGCACTGTACCGCATAAGCCGAAAAACATCAATTTTACTGATTTGCACGTAAGTAAAATTATATTGCTATTGCAGAATTGACAAATTAATATAACCGAAAAAATTGCACTTTCTTAGGTTTAGAATTAAAGTCGATTTTCTTCTAAATTGTATGTTAATTGCGTGAGCACTGTACCGCATAAGCCGAAAAACATCAATTTTACTGATTTGCGCGAAAGTAAAATTATAATGTTATTGCAGGATTAACAAATTAATATAACCGAAAAAATTGCACTTTCTTAGGTTTAGACTCAAATTCGATTTTCTTGTAAATTGTATGTTAATCACTTGAGCACTGTACCGCATAAGCCGAAAAACAACAATTTTACTGATTTGCGCGAAAGTAAAACTATAATGTTATTGCAGGATTAACAACTTAATATTACCGAAAAAGTTGCACTTTCTTAGGTTTAGACTTAAAGTCGATTTGCTTCTAAATTGTATGTTAATTGCGTGAGAACTGTACTGCCTAAGCCGAAAAACATGAATTTTACTGATTTGAGCGAAAGTCAAATTATATTGTTATTGCAGGATTAACAAATTAATATTACCGAAAAAGTTGCACTTTCTTAGTTTTAGACTCAAAGTCGATATTCTTGTAAATTGTATGTTAATCACTTGAGCACTGTACCGCATAAGCCGAAAAACATCAATTTTACTGATTTGCACGAAAGTAAAACTATAATGTTATTGCAGGATTAACAACTTAATATTACCGAAAAAGTTGCACTTTCTTAGGTTTAGACTCAAAGTCGATTTTCTTCTAAATTGTATGTTAATCACTTGAGCACTGTACCGCATAAGCCGAAAAACAATAATTTTACTGATTTGCACGAAAGTAAAATTATAATTTTATTGCAGAATTAACAACTTAATATTACCGAAAAAGTTGCACTTTCTTAGGTTTAGACTCAAAGTCGATTTTCTTCTAAATTGTATGTTAATCACTTGAGCACTGTACCGCATAAGCCGAAAAACAATAATTTTACTAAGTTGCGCGAAAGTAAAAAATATAGCTATTGCAGAATTTACATATTCATATAACCGAAAAATTGCACTTTCTTAGCTTTAGACTTAAAGTCGATTTTCTTGTAAATTGTATTTCAGTTGCGTGAGCACTGTAAACTATAATGTTATGGCAGGATTAACAAATTAATATAAAAAAAAGAAAAGAAAAAATTGAACTTTCTTAGATTTTTACTTAAAGCCGATTTTCTTGTAAATTGTATGTTAATTACTTGAGCACTGTACCGCATAAGCCGAAAAACAGCAATTTTACTGATTTGCGCGAATGTAAAACTATAATGTTATTGCAGGATTAACAACTTAATATTACCGAAAAAGTTGCACTTTCTTAGGTTTAGACTTAAAGTCGATTTGCTTCTAAATTGTATGTTAATTGCGTGAGAACTGTACTGCCTAAGCCGAAAAACATGAATTTTACTGATTTGAGCGAAAGTCAAATTATATTGTTATTGCAGGATTAACAAATTAATATTACCGAAAAAGTTGCACTTTCTTAGTTTTAGACGCAAAGTCGATATTCTTGTAAATTGTATGTTAATCACTTGAGCACTGTACCGCATAAGCCGAAAAACATCAATTTTACTGATTTGCGCGAAAGTAAAACTATAATGTTATTGCAGGATTAACAACTTAATATTACCGAAAAAGTTGCAATTTCTTAGGTTTAGACTCAAAGTCGATTTTCTTGTAAATTGTATGTTAATCACTTGAGCACTGTACCGCATAAGCCGAAAAACATCAATTTTACTGATTTGAACGTAAGTAAAATTATATTGCTATTGCAGAATTGACAAATTAATATAACCGAAAAAATTGCACTTTCTTAGGTTTAGAATTAAAGTCGATTTTCTTCTAAATTGTATGTTAATTGCGTGAGCACTGTACCGCATAAGCCGAAAAACATAAATTTTACTGATTTGCGCGAAAGTAAAATTATAATGTTAATGCAGGATTAACAAATTAATATAACCGAAAAAATTGCACTTTCTTAGGTTTAGACTCAAATTCGATTTTCTTGTAAATTGTATGTTAATCACTTGAGCACTGTACCGCATAAGCCGAAAAACATCAATTTTACTGATTTGAACGTAAGTAAAATTATATTGCTATTGCAGGATTAACAAATTAATATTACCGAAAAAGTTGCACTTTCTTAGTTTTAGACTCAAAGTCGATTTTCTTGTAAATTGTATGTTAATCACTTGAGCACTGTACCGCATAAGCCAAAAAACATCAATTTTACTGATTTGAGCGAAAGTCAAATTATATTGTTATTGCAGGATTAACAAATTAATATTACCGAAAAAGTTGCACTTTCTTAGTTTTAGACTCAAAGTCAATATTCTTGTAAATTGTATGTTAATCACTTGAGCACTGTATCGCATAAGCCGAAAAACATCAATTTTACTGATTTGCGCGAAAGTCAAATTATATTGTTATTGCAGGATTAACAAATTAATATTACCGAAAAAGTTGCACTTTCTTAGTTTTAGACTCAAAGTCGATTATCTTGTAAATTGTATGTTAATCACTTGAGCACTGTACCGCATAAGCCGAAAAACATAAATTTTACTGATTTGCGCGAAAGTAAAATTATAATGTTAATGCAGGATTAACAAATTAATATAACCGAAAAAATTGCACTTTCTTAGGTTTAGACTCAAATTCGATTTTCTTGTAAATTGTATGTTAATCACTTGAGCACTGTACCGCATAAGCCGAAAAACATCAATTTTACTGATTTGAACGTAAGTAAAATTATATTGCTATTGCAGGATTAACAAATTAATATTACCGAAAAAGTTGCACTTTCTTAGTTTTAGACTCAAAGTCGATTTTCTTGTAAATTGTATGTTAATCACTTGAGCACTGTACCGCATAAGCCGAAAAACATCAATTTTACTGATTTGCGCGAAAGTCAAATTATATTGTTATTGCAGGATTAACAAATTAATATTACCGAAAAAGTTGCACTTTCTTAGTTTTAGACTCAAAGTCGATTATCTTGTAAATTGTATGTTAATCACTTGAGCACTGTACCGCATAAGCCGAAAAACATCAATTTTACTGATTTGCACGTAAGTAAAATTATATTGCTATTGCAGAATTGACAAATTAATATAACCGAAAAAATTGCACTTTCTTAGGTTTAGAATTAAAGTCGATTTTCTTCTAAATTGTATGTTAATTGCGTGAGCACTGTACCGCATAAGCCGAAAAACATCAATTTTACTGATTTGCGCGAAAGTAAAATTATAATGTTAATGCAGGATTAACAAATTAATATAACCGAAAAAATTGCGCTTTCTTAGGTTTAGACTCAAATTCGATTTTCTTGTAAATTGTATGTTAATCACTTGAGCACTGTACCGCATAAGCCGAAAAACATCAATTTTACTGATTTGCGCGAAAGTAAAACTATAATGTTATTGCAGGATTAACAACTTAATATTACCGAAAAAGTTGCAATTTCTTAGGTTTAGACTCAAAGTCGATTTTCTTGTAAATTGTATGTTAATCACTTGAGCACTGTACCGCATAAGCCGAAAAACATCAATTTTACTGATTTGCGCGAAAGTAAAACTATAATGTTATTGCAGGATTAACTACTTAATATTACCGAAAAAGTTGCAATTTCTTAGGTTTAGACTCAAAGTCGATTTTCTTGTAAATTGTATGTTAATCACTTGAGCACTGTACCGCATAAGCCGAAAAACATCAATTTTACTGATTTGCGCGAAAGTAAAACTATAATGTTATTGCAGGATTAACAACTTAATATTACCGAAAAAGTTGCAATTTCTTAGGTTTAGACTCAAAGTCGATTTGCTTCTAAATTGTATGTTAATTGCGTGAGAACTGTACTGCCTAAGCCGAAAAACATGAATTTTACTGATTTGAGCGAAAGTCAAATTATATTGTTATTGCAGGATTAACAAATTAATATTACCGAAAAAGTTGCACTTTCTTAGTTTTAGACTCAAAGTCGATATTCTTGTAAATTGTATGTTAATCACTTGAGCACTGTACCGCATAAGCCGAAAAACATCAATTTTACTGATTTGCACGAAAGTAAAACTATAATGTTATTGCAGGATTAACAACTTAATATTACCGAAAAAGTTGCACTTTCTTAGGTTTAGACTCAAAGTCGATTTTCTTCTAAATTGTATGTTAATCACTTGAGCACTGTACCGCATAAGCCGAAAAACATCAATTTTACTGATTTGCACGTAAGTAAAATTATATTGCTATTGCAGAATTGACAAATTAATATAACCGAAAAAATTGCACTTTCTTAGGTTTAGAATTAAAGTCGATTTTCTTCTAAATTGTATGTTAATTGCGTGAGCACTGTACCGCATAAGCCGAAAAACATCAATTTTACTGATTTGCGCGAAAGTAAAACTATAATGTTATTGCAGGATTAACAACTTAATATTACCGAAAAAGTTGCAATTTCTTAGGTTTAGACTCAAAGTCGATTTGCTTCTAAATTGTATGTTAATTGCGTGAGAACTGTACTGCCTAAGCCGAAAAACATGAATTTTACTGATTTGAGCGAAAGTCAAATTATATTGTTATTGCAGGATTAACAAATTAATATTACCGAAAAAGTTGCACTTTCTTAGTTTTAGACTCAAAGTCGATATTCTTGTAAATTGTATGTTAATCACTTGAGCACTGTACCGCATAAGCCGAAAAACATCAATTTTACTGATTTGCACGAAAGTAAAACTATAATGTTATTGCAGGATTAACAACTTAATATTACCGAAAAAGTTGCACTTTCTTAGGTTTAGACTCAAAGTCGATTTTCTTCTAAATTGTATGTTAATCACTTGAGCACTGTACCGCATAAGCCGAAAAACAATAATTTTACTGATTTGCACGAAAGTAAAATTATAATTTTATTGCAGAATTAACAACTTAATATTACCGAAAAAGTTGCACTTTCTTAGGTTTAGACTCAAAGTCGATTTTCTTCTAAATTGTATGTTAATCACTTGAGCACTGTACCGCATAAGCCGAAAAACAATAATTTTACTAAGTTGCGCGAAAGTAAAAAATATAGCTATTGCAGAATTTACATATTCATATAACCGAAAAATTGCACTTTCTTAGCTTTAGACTTAAAGTCGATTTTCTTGTAAATTGTATTTCAGTTGCGTGAGCACTGTAAACTATAATGTTATGGCAGGATTAACAAATTAATATAAAAAAAAGAAAAGAAAAAATTGAACTTTCTTAGATTTTTACTTAAAGCCGATTTTCTTGTAAATTGTATGTTAATTACTTGAGCACTGTACCGCATAAGCCGAAAAACAGCAATTTTACTGATTTGCGCGAATGTAAAACTATAATGTTATTGCAGGATTAACAACTTAATATTACCGAAAAAGTTGCACTTTCTTAGGTTTAGACTTAAAGTCGATTTGCTTCTAAATTGTATGTTAATTGCGTGAGAACTGTACTGCCTAAGCCGAAAAACATGAATTTTACTGATTTGAGCGAAAGTCAAATTATATTGTTATTGCAGGATTAACAAATTAATATTACCGAAAAAGTTGCACTTTCTTAGTTTTAGACGCAAAGTCGATATTCTTGTAAATTGTATGTTAATCACTTGAGCACTGTACCGCATAAGCCGAAAAACATCAATTTTACTGATTTGCGCGAAAGTAAAACTATAATGTTATTGCAGGATTAACAACTTAATATTACCGAAAAAGTTGCAATTTCTTAGGTTTAGACTCAAAGTCGATTTTCTTGTAAATTGTATGTTAATCACTTGAGCACTGTACCGCATAAGCCGAAAAACATCAATTTTACTGATTTGAACGTAAGTAAAATTATATTGCTATTGCAGAATTGACAAATTAATATAACCGAAAAAATTGCACTTTCTTAGGTTTAGAATTAAAGTCGATTTTCTTCTAAATTGTATGTTAATTGCGTGAGCACTGTACCGCATAAGCCGAAAAACATAAATTTTACTGATTTGCGCGAAAGTAAAATTATAATGTTAATGCAGGATTAACAAATTAATATAACCGAAAAAATTGCACTTTCTTAGGTTTAGACTCAAATTCGATTTTCTTGTAAATTGTATGTTAATCACTTGAGCACTGTACCGCATAAGCCGAAAAACATCAATTTTACTGATTTGAACGTAAGTAAAATTATATTGCTATTGCAGGATTAACAAATTAATATTACCGAAAAAGTTGCACTTTCTTAGTTTTAGACTCAAAGTCGATTTTCTTGTAAATTGTATGTTAATCACTTGAGCACTGTACCGCATAAGCCGAAAAACATCAATTTTACTGATTTGAGCGAAAGTCAAATTATATTGTTATTGCAGGATTAACAAATTAATATTACCGAAAAAGTTGCACTTTCTTAGTTTTAGACTCAAAGTCAATATTCTTGTAAATTGTATGTTAATCACTTGAGCACTGTACCGCATAAGCCGAAAAACATCAATTTTACTGATTTGCGCGAAAGTCAAATTATATTGTTATTGCAGGATTAACAAATTAATATTACCGAAAAAGTTGCACTTTCTTAGTTTTAGACTCAAAGTCGATTATCTTGTAAATTGTATGTTAATCACTTGAGCACTGTACCGCATAAGCCGAAAAACATCAATTTTACTGATTTGCACGTAAGTAAAATTATATTGCTATTGCAGAATTGACAAATTAATATAACCGAAAAAATTGCACTTTCTTAGGTTTAGAATTAAAGTCGATTTTCTTCTAAATTGTATGTTAATTGCGTGAGCACTGTACCGCATAAGCCGAAAAACATCAATTTTACTGATTTGCGCGAAAGTAAAATTATAATGTTAATGCAGGATTAACAAATTAATATAACCGAAAAAATTGCGCTTTCTTAGGTTTAGACTCAAATTCGATTTTCTTGTAAATTGTATGTTAATCACTTGAGCACTGTACCGCATAAGCCGAAAAACATCAATTTTACTGATTTGCGCGAAAGTAAAACTATAATGTTATTGCAGGATTAACAACTTAATATTACCGAAAAAGTTGCAATTTCTTAGGTTTAGACTCAAAGTCGATTTTCTTGTAAATTGTATGTTAAACACTTGAGCACTGTACCGCATAAGCCGAAAAACATCAATTTTACTGATTTGCGCGAAAGTAAAACTATAATGTTATTGCAGGATTAACAACTTAATATTACCGAAAAAGTTGCAATTTCTTAGGTTTAGACTCAAAGTCGATTTTCTTGTAAATTGTATGTTAATCACTTGAGCACTGTACCGCATAAGCCGAAAAACATCAATTTTACTGATTTGCGCGAAAGTAAAACTATAATGTTATTGCAGGATTAACAACTTAATATTACCGAAAAAGTTGCAATTTCTTAGGTTTAGACTCAAAGTCGATTTTCTTGTAAATTGTATGTTAATCACTTGAGCACTGTACCGCATAAGCCGAAAAACATCAATTTTACTGATTTGCGCGAAAGTAAAACTATAATGTTATTGCAGGATTAACAACTTAATATTACCGAAAAAGTTGCAATTTCTTAGGTTTAGACTCAAAGTCGATTTGCTTCTAAATTGTATGTTAATTGCGTGAGAACTGTACTGCCTAAGCCGAAAAACATGAATTTTACTGATTTGAGCGAAAGTCAAATTATATTGTTATTGCAGGATTAACAAATTAATATTACCGAAAAAGTTGCACTTTCTTAGTTTTAGACTCAAAGTCGATATTCTTGTAAATTGTATGTTAATCACTTGAGCACTGTACCGCATAAGCCGAAAAACATCAATTTTACTGATTTGCGCGAAAGTGAAACTATAATGTTATTGCAGGATTAACAACTTAATATTACCGAAAAAGTTGCAATTTCTTAGGTTTAGACTCAAAGTCGATTTTCTTGTAAATTGTATGTTAATCACTTGAGCACTGTACCGCATAAGCCGAAAAACATCAATTTTACTGATTTGAACGAAAGTAAAATTATATTGCTATTGCAGAATTGACAAATTAATATAACCGAAAAAATTGCACTTTCTTAAGTTTAGAATTAAAGTCGATTTTCTTCTAAATTGTATGTTAATTGCGTGAGCTCTGTACCGCATAAGCCGAAAAACATCAATTTTACTGATTTGAACGTGAGTAAAATTATATTGCTATTGCAGGATTAACAAATTAATATTACCGAAAAAGTTGCACTTTCTTAGTTTTAGACTCAAAGTCGATTTTCTTGTAAATTGTATGTTAATCACTTGAGCACTGTACCGCATAAGCCGAAAAACATCAATTTTACTGATTTGCGCGTAAGTAAAACTATAATGTTATTGCAGGATTATCAACTTAATATTACCGAAAAAGTTGCACTTTCTTAGGTTTAGACTCAAAGTCGATTTTCTTGTAAATTGTATGTTAATCACTTGAGCACTGTACCGCATAAGCCGAAAAACATCAATTTTACTGATTTGAGCGAAAGTAAAACTATAATGTTATTGGAGGATTATCAACTTAATATTACCGAAAAAGTTGCACTTTCTTAGGTTTAGACTCGAAGTCGATTTTCTTGTAAATTGTATGTTAATCACTTGAGCACTGTACCGCATAAGCCGAAAAACATCAATTTTACTGATTTGAACGTAAGTAAAATTATATTGCTATTGCAGGATTAACAAATCAATATTACCGAAAAAGTTGCACTTTCTTAGTTTTAGACTCAAAGTCGATTTTCTTGTAAATTGTATGTTAATCACTTGAGCACTGTACCGCATAAGCCGAAAAACATCAATTTTACTGATTTGCGCGAAAGTAAAATTATAATGTTAATGCAGGATTAACAAATTAATATAACCGAAAAAATTGCACTTTCTTAGGTTTAGACTCAAATTCGATTTTCTTGTAAATTGTATGTTAATCACTTGAGCACTGTACCGCATAAGTCGAAAAACATCAATTTTACTGATTTGCGCGAAAATAAAACTATAATGTTATTGCAGGATTAACAACTTAATATTACCGAAAAAGTTGCAATTTCTTAGGTTTAGACTCAAAGTCGATTTTCTTGTAAATTTTATGTTAATCACTTGAGCACTGTACCGCATAAGCCGAAAAACAACAATTTTACTAAGTTGCGCGAAAGTAAAATTATATGGCTATTGCAGAATTGACATATTCATATAACCGAAAAAATTGCACTTTCTTAGGTTTAGACTCAAAGTCGATTTTCTTGTAAATTGTATGTTAATTACTTGAGCACTGTACTGCATAAGCCGAAAAACATCAATTTTACTGATTTGAGCGAAAGTAAAACTGTAATGTTATTGCAGGATTAACAACTTAATATTACCGAAAAAGTTGCACTTTCTTAGGTTTAGACTCAAAGTCGATTTTCTTGTAAATTGTATGTTAATTACTTGAGCACTGTACCGCATAAGCCGAAAAACATGAATTTTACTGATTTGTGCGAAAGTCAAATTATATTGTTATTGCAGGATTAACAAAATAATATTAGCGAAAAAGTTGCACTTTCTTAGGTTTAGACTCAAAGTCGATTTTCTTGTAAGTTGTATGTCAATTGCGGCAGCACTGTGCTGCTTAAGCCGAAAAACATCAATATTACTGATTTGCGCGAAAGTAAAATTATAATGTTATTGCAGAATTTACATATTCATATAACCGAAAAAATTGTACTTTCTTAGTTTTAGACTTAAAGTCGATTTTCTTGTAAATTGTATGTTAATCACTTGAGCACTGTACCGCATAAGCCGAAAAACAACAATCTTACTGATTTGCGCGAAAGTAAAATTATAATGTTAATGCAGGATTAACAAATTAATATAGCCGAAAAAATTGCACTTTTTTAGGTTTAGACTCAAAGTCGATTTTCTTGTAAATTGTATGTTAATCACTTGAGCACTGTACCGCATAAGCCGAAAAACATCAATTTTACTGATTTGCGCGAAAGTAAAACTATAATGTTATTGCAGGATTAACAACTCAATATTACCGAAAAAGTTGCACTTTTTTAGGTTTAGACTCAAAGTCGATTTTCTTGTAAATTGTATGTTAATCACTTGAGCACTGTACCGCATAAGCCGAAAAACAACAATTTTACTAAGTTGCGCGAAAGTAAAATTATATAGCTATTGCAGAATTGACATATTCATATAACCGAAAAAATTGCACTTTCTTAGGTTTAGACTCAAAGTCGATTTTCTTGTAAATTGTATGTTAATTACTTGAGCACTGTACCGCATAAGCCGAAAAACATCAAAAATAATATTACCGAAAAAGTTGCACTTTCTTAGGTTTAGACTTAAAGTCGATTTGCTTCTAAATTGTATGTTAATTGCGTGAGCACTGTACCGCTTAAACCGAAAAACATGAATTTTACTGATTTGAGCGAAAGTCAAATTATATTGTTATTGCAGGATTAACAAATTAATATTACCGAAAAAGTTGCACTTTCTTAGGTTTAGACTCAAAGTCGATTTTCTTGTAAATTGTATGTCAGTTGCGTGAGCACTGTACTGCTTAAGCCGAAAAACATCAATTTTACTGATTTAAGCGAAAGTCAAATTATATTGTTATTGCAGGATTAACGAATTAATTTTACCGAAAAAGTTGGACTTTCTTAGGTTTAGACTTAAAGTCGATTTTCTTGTAAATTGTATGTTAATCACTTGAGCACCGTACCGCACAAGCCGAAAAACATCGATTTTACTACTGATTTGCGCGAAAGTAAAACTATAATGTTATGGCAGGATTAACAAATTAATATAAAAAAGAAAAGAAAAAATTGAACTTTCTTAGATTTTTACTTAAAGCCGATTTTCTTGTAAATTGTATGTTAATTACCTGAGCGCTGTACCGCTTAGGCCGAAAAACATCAATTTTACTGATTTGCGCGAAAGTAAAATTATAACGTTATTGCAGAATTTACATATTCATATAACCGAAAAAATTGTACTTTCTTAGTTTTAGACTTAAAGTCGATTTTCTTCTAAATTGTATGTCAATTGCGTGACCACTGTACCGCTTAAAGCGAAAAACATGAATTTGACTAATTTGAGCGAAAGTCAAATTATATTGTTATTGCAGAATTAACATATTCATATAACCGAAAAAATTGCACTTGCTTAATTTTAGACTTAAAGTCGATTTTCTTGTAAGTTGTATTTCAGTTGCGAGAGCACTGTACCGCTTAAGCCGAAAAACATGAATTTTACTGATTTGTGCGAAAGTCAAATTATATTCTTATTGCAGGATTAACAAATTAATATTAGCGAAAAAGTTGCACTTTCTTAGGTTTAGACTCAAAGTCGATTTTCTTGTAAATTGTATGTCAATTGCGGCAGCACTGTGCAGCTTAAGCCGAAAAACATCAATATTATTGATTTGCGCGAAAGTAAAATTATAATGTTATTGCAGAATTTACATATTCATATAACCGAAATAATTGTACTTTCTTAGTTTAAGACTTAAAGTCGATTTTCTTCTAAATTGTATGTTAATTGCGTGAGCACTGTACCGCATAAGCCGAAAAACATCAATTTTACTGATTTGCGCGAAAGTAAAATTATAATGTTAATGCAGGATTAACAAATTAATATAACCGAAAAAATTGCACTTTCTTAGGTCTAGACTCAAAGTCGATTTTCTTGTAAATTGTATGTTAATCACTTGAGCACTGTACAGCATAAGCCGAAAAACATAAATTTTACTGATTTGCGCGAAAGTAAAACTATAATGTTATGGCAGGATTAACAAATTAATATAAAAAACAGAAAAGAAAAAATTGAACTTTCTTAGATTTTTACTTAAAGTCGATTTTCTTGTAAATTGTATGTCAGTTGCGTGAGCACTGTACTGCTTAAGCTGAAAAACATGAATTTTACTGATTTGCGCGAAAGTAAAATTATATTGCTATTGCAGAATTGACAAATTAATATAACCGAAAAAATTGTACTTTCTTAGGTTTAGACTTAAAGTCGATTTTCTTGTAAATTGTATGTTAATCACTTGAGCACTGTACCGCATAAGCCGAAAAACATCAATATTACTGATTTTCGCGAAAGTAAAACTATAATGTTATTGCAGGATTAACAAATTAATATAAAAAAAAGAAAAGAAAAAATTGAACTTTCTTAGATTTTTACTTAAAGTCGATTTTCTTGTAAGTTGTATTTCAGGTGCGAGAGCACTGTACCGCTTAAGCCGAAAAACATGAATTTTACTGATTTGTGCGAAAGTCAAATTATATTGTTATTGCAGGATTAACAAAATAATATTAGCGAAAAAGTTGCACTTTCTTAGGTTTAGACTCAAAGTCGATTTTCTTGTAAATTGTATGTCAATTGCGGCAGCACTGTGCTGCTTAAGCCGAAAAACATCAATATTACTGATTTGCGCGAAAGTAAAATTATAATGTTATTGCAGAATTTACATATTCATATAACCGAAAAAATTGCACTTGCTTAATTTTAGACTTAAAGTCGATTTTCTTGTAAGTTGTATTTCAGTTGCGAGAGCACTGTACCGCTTAAGCCGAAAAACATGAATTTTACTGATTTGTGCGAAAGTCAAATTATATTGTTATTGCAGGATTAACAAAATAATATTAGCGAAAAAGTTGCACTTTCTTAGGTTTAGACTCAAAGTCGATTTTCTTGTAAATTGTATGTTAATCACTATAGCACTGTATCGCATAAGCCGAAAGACATCAATTTTACTGATTTGCGCGAAAGTAAAATTATATAGCTACTGCAGAATTGACATATTCATATAACCGAAAAAATTGCACTTTCTTACAATAGCTTTAGACCTAAAGCCGATTTTCTTGTAAATTGTATTTCAGTTGCGTGAGCACTGTACCGCTTAAGCCGAAAAACATCAATTTTACTGATTTGCGCGAAAGTAAAATTATAATGTTAATGCAGGATTAACAAATTAATATAACCGAAAAAATTGCACTTTCTTAGGTCTAGACTCAAAGTCGATTTTCTTGTAAATTGTATGTTAATCACTTGAGCACTGTACAGCATAAGCCGAAAAACATAAATTTTACTGATTTGCGCGAAAGTAAAACTATAATGTTATGGCAGGATTAACAAATTAATATAAAAAAAAGAAAAGAAAAAATTGAACTTTCTTAGATTTTTACTTAAAGTCGATTTTCTTGTAAATTGTATGTCAGTTGCGTGAGCACTGTACTGCTTAAGCCGAAAAACATGAATTTTACTGATTTGACCGAAAGTAAAATTATAATGTTAATGCAGAATTGACAAATTAATATAACCGAAAAAATTGTACTTTCTTAGGTTTAGACTTAAAGTCGATTTTCTTGTAAATTGTATGTTAATCACTTGAGCACTGTATCGCATAAGCCGAAAGACATCAATTTTACTGATTTGCGCGAAAGTAAAATTATATAGCTACTGCAGAATTGACATATTCATATAACCGAAAAAATTGCACTTTCTTACAATAGCTTTAGACCTAAAGCCGATTTTCTTGTAAATTGTATTTCAGTTGCGTGAGCACTGTACCGCTTAAGCCGAAAAACATGAATTTTACTGATTTGAGCGAAAGTCAAATTATATTGTTATTACAGAATTAACAACTTAATATTACCGAAAAAGTTGCACTTTCTTAGGTTTAGACTCAAAGTCGATTTTCTTGTAAATTGTATGTTAATCACTTGAGAACTGTACCGCATAAGCCGAAAAGTATCAATTTTACTGATTTGCGCGTAAGAAAAATTATATTGCTATTGCAGAATTGACAACTTAATATTACCGAAAAAGTTGCACTTTCTTAGGTTTAGACTCAAAGTCGATTTTCTTGTAAATTGTATGTTAATCACTTGAGCACTGTACCGCATAAGCCGAAAAACATCAATTTTACTGATTTGCGCGTAAGTAAAATTATATTGCTATTGCAGAATTGACAAATTAATATAACCGAAAAAATTGCACTTTCTTAGGTTTAGACTTAAAGTCGATTTTCTTGTAAATTGTATGTTAATTTCGCTAGCACTGTACTGCTTAAGCCGAAAAACATTAATACTACTGATTTGCGCGAAAGTAAAATTATAATGTTATTGCGGAATTTACATATTCATATAACCTAAAAAATTGCACTTTCTTAGTTTTAGACTTAAAGTCGATTATCTTGTAAATTTTATTTCAGTTGCATAAGCACTGTACTGCTTAAGCCGAAAAACATGAGTTTTACTGATTTGCGCAAAAGTAAAATTATATTGCTATTGCAGAATTGACAAATTAATATAACCGAAAAAATTGCACTTTCTGAGGTTTAGACTTAAAGTCGATTTTCTTGTAAATTGTATGTTAACCACTTGAGCACTGTACCGCATAAGCCGAAAAACATCAATTTTACTGATTTGCGCGAAAGTAAAATTATAATGTTATTGCAGGATTAACAAATTAATATAAAAAAAAGAAAAGAAAAAATTGAACTTTCTTAGATTTTTACTTAAAGCCCATTTTCTTGTAAATTGTATGTTAATTACTTGAGCGCTGTACCATTTAGGCCGAAAAACATCAATTTTACTGATTTGACCGAAAGTAAAATTATAATGTTATTGCAGAATTTACATATTCACATAACCGAAAAAATTGTACTTTCTTAGTTTTAGACTTAAAGTCGATTTTCTTCTAAATTGTATGTTAATTGCGTGAGCACTGTACCGCATAAGCCGAAAAACATAAATTTTACTGATTTGCGCGAAAGTAAAATTATAATGTTAATGCAGGATTAACAAATTAATATAACCAAAAAAATGGCACTTTCTTAGGTTTAGACTCAAAGTCGATTTTCTTGTAAATTGTATGTTAATTTCGCTAGCACTGTACTGCTTAAGCCGAAAAACATTAATACTACTGATTTGCGCGAAAGTAAAATTATAATGTTATTGCGGAATTTACATATTCATATAACCTAAAAAATTGCACTTTCTTAGTTTTAGACTTAAAGTCGATTATCTTGTAAATTTTATTTCAGTTGCATAAGCACTGTACTGCTTAAGCCGAAAAACATGAGTTTTACTGATTTGCGCAAAAGTAAAATTATATTGCTATTGCAGAATTGACAAATTAATATAACCGAAAAAATTGTACTTTCTTAGGTTTAGACTTAAAGTCGATTTTCTTGTAAATTGTATGTTAATCACTTGAGCACTGTACCGCATAAGCCGAAAAACATCAATATTACTGATTTTCGCGAAAGTAAAACTATAATGTTATTGCAGGATTAACAAATTAATATAAAAAAAAGAAAAGAAAAAATTGAACTTTCTTAGATTTTTACTTAAAGTCGATTTTCTTGTAAGTTGTATTTCAGGTGCGAGAGCACTGTACCGCTTAAGCCGAAAAACATGAATTTTACTGATTTGTGCGAAAGTCAAATTATATTGTTATTGCAGGATTAACAAAATAATATTAGCGAAAAAGTTGCACTTTCTTAGGTTTAGACTCAAAGTCGATTTTCTTGTAAATTGTATGTCAATTGCGGCAGCACTGTGCTGCTTAAGCCGAAAAACATCAATATTACTGATTTGCGCGAAAGTAAAATTATAATGTTATTGCAGAATTTACATATTCATATAACCGAAAAAATTGCACTTGCTTAATTTTAGACTTAAAGTCGATTTTCTTGTAAGTTGTATTTCAGTTGCGAGAGCACTGTACCGCTTAAGCCGAAAAACATGAATTTTACTGATTTGTGCGAAAGTCAAATTATATTGTTATTGCAGGATTAACAAAATAATATTAGCGAAAAAGTTGCACTTTCTTAGGTTTAGACTCAAAGTCGATTTTCTTGTAAATTGTATGTTAATCACTATAGCACTGTATCGCATAAGCCGAAAGACATCAATTTTACTGATTTGCGCGAAAGTAAAATTATATAGCTACTGCAGAATTGACATATTCATATAACCGAAAAAATTGCACTTTCTTACAATAGCTTTAGACCTAAAGCCGATTTTCTTGTAAATTGTATTTCAGTTGCGTGAGCACTGTACCGCTTAAGCCGAAAAACATCAATTTTACTGATTTGCGCGAAAGTAAAATTATAATGTTAATGCAGGATTAACAAATTAATATAACCGAAAAAATTGCACTTTCTTAGGTCTAGACTCAAAGTCGATTTTCTTGTAAATTGTATGTTAATCACTTGAGCACTGTACAGCATAAGCCGAAAAACATAAATTTTACTGATTTGCGCGAAAGTAAAACTATAATGTTATGGCAGGATTAACAAATTAATATAAAAAAAAGAAAAGAAAAAATTGAACTTTCTTAGATTTTTACTTAAAGTCGATTTTCTTGTAAATTGTATGTCAGTTGCGTGAGCACTGTACTGCTTAAGCCGAAAAACATGAATTTTACTGATTTGACCGAAAGTAAAATTATAATGTTAATGCAGAATTGACAAATTAATATAACCGAAAAAATTGTACTTTATTAGGTTTAGACTTAAAGTCGATTTTCTTGTAAATTGTATGTTAATCACTTGAGCACTGTATCGCATAAGCCGAAAGACATCAATTTTACTGATTTGCGCGAAAGTAAAATTATATAGCTACTAGAATTGACATATTCATATAACCGAAAAAATTGCACTTTCTTACAATAGCTTTAGACCTAAAGCCGATTTTCTTGTAAATTGTATTTCAGTTGCGTGAGCACTGTACCGCTTAAGCCGAAAAACATGAATTTTACTGATTTGAGCGAAAGTCAAATTATATTGTTATTACAGAATTAACAACTTAATATTACCGAAAAAGTTGCACTTTCTTAGGTTTAGACTCAAAGTCGATTTTCTTGTAAATTGTATGTTAATCACTTGAGAACTGTACCGCATAAGCCGAAAAGTATCAATTTTACTGATTTGCGCGTAAGCAAAATTATATTGCTATTGCAGAATTGACAACTTAATATTACCGAAAAAGTTGCACTTTCTTAGGTTTAGACTCAAAGTCGATTTTCTTGTAAATTGTATGTTAATCACTTGAGCACTGTACCGCATAAGCCGAAAAACATCAATTTTACTGATTTGCGCGTAAGTAAAATTATATTGCTATTGCAGAATTGACAAATTAATATAACCGAAAAAATTGCACTTTCTTAGGTTTAGACTTAAAGTCGATTTTCTTGTAAATTGTATGTTAATTTCGCTAGCACTGTACTGCTTAAGCCGAAAAACATTAATACTACTGATTTGCGCGAAAGTAAAATTATAATGTTATTGCGGAATTTACATATTCATATAACCTAAAAAATTGCACTTTCTTAGTTTTAGACTTAAAGTCGATTATCTTGTAAATTTTATTTCAGTTGCATAAGCACTGTACTGCTTAAGCCGAAAAACATGAGTTTTACTGATTTGCGCAAAAGTAAAATTATATTGCTATTGCAGAATTGACAAATTAATATAACCGAAAAAATTGCACTTTCTGAGGTTTAGACTTAAAGTCGATTTTCTTGTAAATTGTATGTTAACCACTTGAGCACTGTACCGCATAAGCCGAAAAACATCAATTTTACTGATTTGCGCGAAAGTAAAATTATAATGTTATTGCAGGATTAACAAATTAATATAAAAAAAAGAAAAGAAAAAATTGAACTTTCTTAGATTTTTACTTAAAGCCCATTTTCTTGTAAATTGTATGTTAATTACTTGAGCGCTGTACCATTTAGGCCGAAAAACATCAATTTTACTGATTTGACCGAAAGTAAAATTATAATGTTATTGCAGAATTTACATATTCACATAACCGAAAAAATTGTACTTTCTTAGTTTTAGACTTAAAGTCGATTTTCTTCTAAATTGTATGTTAATTGCGTGAGCACTGTACCGCATAAGCCGAAAAACATAAATTTTACTGATTTGCGCGAAAGTAAAATTATAATGTTAATGCAGGATTAACAAATTAATATAACCAAAAAAATGGCACTTTCTTAGGTTTAGACTCAAAGTCGATTTTCTTGAAAATTGTATGTTAATCACTTGAGCACTGTACCGCATAAGCCGAAAAACATCAATTTTACTGATTTGCGCGAAAGTAAAACTATAATGTTATGGCAGGATTAACAAATTAATATAAAAAAAGAAAAGAAAAAATTGAACTTTCTTAGATTTTTACTTAAAGTCGATTTTCTTGTAAATTGTATGTCAGATGCGTGAGCACTGTACTGCTTAAGCCGAAAAACATGAGTTTTACTGATTTGCGCAAAAGTAAAATTATATTGCTATTGCAGAATTGACAAATTAATATAACCGAAAAAATTGCACTTTCTTTGGTTTAGACTTAAAGTCGATTTTCTTGTAAATTGTATGTTAATTACTTGAGCGCTGTACCGCTTAGGCCGAAAAACATCAATTTTACTGATTTGCGCGAAAGTAAAATTATAATGTTATTGCAGAATTTACATATTCATATAACCGAAAAAATTGTACTTTCTTAGTTTTAGACTTAAAGTCGATTTTCTTGTAAGTTGTATTTCAGTTGCGAGAGCACTGTACCGCTTAAGCCGAAAAACATGAATTTTACTGATTTGTGCGAAAGTCAAATTATATTGTTATTGCAGGATTAACAAAATAATATTAGCGAAAAAGTTGCACTTTCTTAGGTTTAGACTCAAAGTCGATTTTCTTGTAAATTGAATGTCAGTTGTGTGAGCACTGTACTGCTTAGGCCGAAAAACATGAATTTTACTAATTTGAGCGAAAGTCAAATTATATTGTTATTGCAGGATTAACAAATTAATATTACCGAAAATGTTGCACTTTCTTAGGTTTACACTCAAAGTCGATTTTCCTGTAAATTGTATGTCAGTTGTGTGAGCACTGTACTGCTTAGGCCGAAAAACATGAATTTTACTGATTTGAGCGAAAGTCAAATTATATTGTTATTGCAGGATTAACAAATTAATATTACCGAAAAAGTTGCACTTTCTTAGATTTAGATTCAAAGTCGACTTTCTTGTAAATTGTATGTCAATTGCGGCAGCACTGTACTGCTTAAGCCGAAAAACATTAATATTACTGATTTGCGCGAAAGTCAAATTATAATGTTATTGCAGAATTTACATATTCATATAACCGAAAAAATTGTACCTTCTTAGTTTTAGACTTAAAGTCGATTTTCTTCTAAATTGTATGTCAATTGCGTGAGCACTGTACCGCTTAAACCGAAAAACATGAACTTTTCTGATTTGAGCGAAAGTCAAATTATATTGTTATTGCAGAATTGACATATTCATATAACCGACAAAATTGCACTTTCTTAGTTTTAGACTTAAAGTCGATTTTCTTGTAAATTGTATTTCAGTTGCGTGAGCACTGTACCGCTTAAGCCGAAAAACATGAATTTTACTGATTTGAGCGAAAGTCAAATTATATTGCTTTTGCCGGATTAACAAATTAATATTACCGAAAAAGTTGCACTTTCTTAGGTTTAGACTCAAAGTCGACTTTCTTGTAAATTGTATGTCAATTGCGGCAGCACTGTACTGCTTAAGCCGAAAAACATTAATATTACAGATTTGCGCGAAAGTAAAATTATAATGTTATTGCAGAATTAACATATTCATATAACCGAAGAAATTGTACTTTCTTAGGTTTAGAATCAAAGTCGATTTTCTTGTAAATTGTATGTCAGTTGTGTGAGCACTGTACTGCTTAAGCCGAAAAACATGAATTTTACTGATTTGAGCGAAAGTCAAATTATATTGCTTTTGCAGGATTAACAAATTAATATTACCGAAAATGTTGCACTTTCTTAGGTTTAGACTCAAAGTCGATTTTTTTGTAAATTGAATGTCAGTTGTGTGAGCACTGTACTGCTTAGGCCGAAAAACATTAATATTACTGATTTGCGCGAAAGTCAAATTATAATGTTATTGCAGAATTTACATATTCATATAACCGAAAAAATTGTACCTTCTTAGTTTTAGACTTAAAGTCGATTTTCTTCTAAATTGTATGTCAATTGCGTGATCACTGTACCGCTTAAACCGAAAAACATGAACTTTTCTGATTTGAGCGAAAGTCAAATTATATTGTTATTGCAGAATTGACATATTCATATAACCGACAAAATTGCACTTTCTTAGGTTTAGACTCAAAGTCGATTTTCCTGTAAATTGTATGTCAGTTGTGTGAGCACTGTACTGCTTAGGCCGAAAAACATGAATTTTACTGATTTGAGCGAAAGTCAAATTATATTGTTATTGCAGAATTGACATATTCATATAACCGAAAAAATTGCACTTTCTTAGTTTTAGACTTAAAGTCGATTTTCTTGTAAATTGTATTTCAGTTGCGTGAGCACTGTACTGCTTAAGCCGAAAAACATCAATATTACTGATTTGCGCGAAAGTAAAATTATAATGTTATTGCAGAATTTACATATTCATATAACCAAAAAAAATTGTACTTTCTTAGTTTTAGACTTAAAGTCGATTTTCTTCTAAATTGTATGTCAATTGCGTGAGCACTGTACCGCTTAAACCGAAAAACATGAATTTTACTGATTTGAGCGAAAGTCAAATTATATTGTTATTGCAGGATTAACAAATTAATATTACCGAAAAAGTTGCACTTTCTTAGGTTTAGACTCAAAGTCGATTTTTGTGTAAATTGAATGTCAGTTGTGTGAGCACTGTACTGCTTAGGCCGAAAAACATGAATTTTACTAATTTGAGCGAAAGTCAAATTATATTGTTATTGCAGGATTAACAAATTAATATTACCGAAAAAGTTGCACTTTCTTAGGTTTAGACTCAAAGTCGATTTTCTTGTAAATTGAATGTCAGTTGTGTGAGCACTGTACTGCTTAGGCCGAAAAACATGAATTTTACTAATTTGAGCGAAAGTCAAATTATATTGTTATTGCAGGATTAACAAATTAATATTACCGAAAAAGTTGCACTTTCTTAGGTTTAGACTCAAAGTCGATTTTCTTGTAAATTGAATGTCAGTTGTGTGAGCACTGTACTGCTTAGGCCGAAAAACATGAATTTTACTAATTTGAGCGAAAGTCAAATTATATTGTTATTGCAGGATTAAAAAATTAATATTACCGAAAATGTTGCACTTTCTTAGGTTTACACTCAAAGTCGATTTTCCTGTAAATTGTATGTCAGTTGTGTGAGCACTGTACCGCTTAAGCCGAAAAACATGAATTTTACTGATTTGAGCGAAAGTCAAATTATATTGCTTTTGCAGGATTAACAAATTAATATTACCGAAAAAGTTGCACTTTCTTAGGTTTAGACTCAAAGTCGACTTTCTTGTAAATTGTATGTCAATTGCCGCAGCACTGTACTGCTTAAGCCGAAAAACATTAATATTACAGATTTGCGCGAAAGTCAAATTATAATGTTATTGCAGAATTTACATATTCATATAACCGAAAAAATTGTACCTTCTTAGTTTTAGACTTAAAGTCGATTTTCTTCTAAATTGTATGTCAATTGCGTGAGCACTGTACCGCTTAAACCGAAAAACATGAACTTTTCTGATTTGCGCGAAAGTCAAATTATAATGTTATTGCAGAATTTACATATTCATATAACCGAAAAAATTGTACTTTCTTAGTTTTAGACTTAAAGTCGATTTTCTTCTAAATTGTATGTCAATTGCGTGAGCACTGTACCGCTTAAACCGAAAAACATGAATTTTCCTGATTTGAGCGAAAGTCAAATTATATTGTTATTGCAGGATTAACAAATTAATATTACCGAAAAAGTTGCAATTTCTTAGGTTTAGACTCAAAGTCGATTTTCTTGTAAATTGAGTGTCAGTTGTGTGAGCACTGTACTGCTTAGGCCGAAAAACATGAATTTTACTAATTTGAGCGAAAGTCAAATTATATTGTTATTGCAGGATTAACAAATTAATATTACCGAAAAAGTTGCACTTTCTTAGGTTTAGACTCAAAGTCGATTTTCCTGTAAATTGTATGTCAGTTGTGTGAGCACTGTACTGCTTAGGCCGAAAAACATGAATTTTACTGATTTGAGCGAAAGTCAAATTATATTGTTATTGCAGAATTGACATATTCATATAACCGAAAAAATTGCACTTTTTTAGTTTTAGACTTAAAGTCGATTTTCTTGTAAATTGTATTTCAGTTGCGTGAGCACTGTACTGCTTAAGCCGAAAAACATCAATATTACTGATTTGCGCGAAAGTAAAATTATAATGTTAATGCAGAATTTACATATTCATATAACCAAAAAAAATTGTACTTTCTTAGTTTTAGACTTAAAGTCGATTTTCTTCTAAATTGTATGTCAATTGCGTGAGCACTGTACCGCTTAAACCGAAAAACATGAATTTTACTGATTTGAGCGAAAGTCAAATTATATTGTTATTGCAGGATTAACAAATTAATATTACCGAAAAAGTTGCACTTTCTTAGGTTTAGACTCAAAGTCGATTTTTTTGTAAATTGAATGTCAGTTGTGTGAGCACTGTACTGCTTAGGCCGAAAAACATGAATTTTACTAATTTGAGCGAAAGTCAAATTATATTGTTATTGCAGGATTAACAAATTAATATTACCGAAAAAGTTGCACTTTCTTAGGTTTAGACTCAAAGTCGATTTTCTTGTAAATTGAATGTCAGTTGTGTGAGCACTGTACTGCTTAGGCCGAAAAACATGAATTTTACTGATTTGAGCGAAAGTCAAATTATATTGTTATTGCAGGATTAACAAATTAATATTACCGAAAAAGTTGCACTTTCTTAGGTTTAGATTCAAAGTCGACTTTCTTAAAAATTGTATGTCAATTGCGGCAGCACTGTACTGCTTAAGCCGAAAAACATTAATATTACTGATTTGCGCGAAAGTCAAATTATAATGTTATTGCAGAATTTACATATTCATATAACCGAAAAAATTGTACCTTCTTAGTTTTAGACTGAAAGTCGATTTTCTTCTAAATTGTATGTTAATTGCGTGAGCACTGTACCGCTTAAACCGAAAAACATGAACTTTTCTGATTTGAGCGAAAGTCAAATTATATTGTTATTGCAGAATTGACATATTCATATAACCGACAAAATTGCACTTTCTTAGTTTTAGACTTAAAGTCGATTTTCTTGTAAATTGTATTTCAGTTGCGTGAGCACTGTACCGCTTAAGCCGAAAAACATGAATTTTACTGATTTGAGCGAAAGTCAAATTATATTGCTTTTGGCGGATTAACAAATTAATATTACCGAAAAAGTTGCACTTTCTTAGGTTTAGACTCAAAGTCGACTTTCTTGTAAATTGTATGTCAATTGCGGCAGCACTGTACTGCTTAAGCCGAAAAACATTAATATTACAGATTTGCGCGAAAGTAAAATTATAATGTTATTGCAGAATTAACATATTCATATAACCGAAAAAATTGTACTTTCTTAGGTTTAGAATCAAAGTCGATTTTCTTGTAAATTGTATGTCAGTTGTGTGAGCACTGTACTGCTTAAGCCGAAAAACATGAATTTTACTGATTTGAGCGAAAGTCAAATTATATTGTTATTGCAGGATTAACAAATTAATATTACCGAAAAAGTTGCACTTTCTTAGGTTTAGACTCAAAGTCGATTTTTTTGTAAATTGAATGTCAGTTGTGTGAGCACTGTACTGCTTAGGCCGAAAAACATGAATTTTACTAATTTGAGCGAAAGTCAAATTATATTGTTATTGCAGGATTAACAAATTAATATTACCGAAAAAGTTGCACTTTCTTAGGTTTAGACTCAAAGTCGATTTTCTTGTAAATTGTATGTCAGTTGTGTGAGCACTGTACTGCTTAGGCCGAAAAACATGGATTTTACTGATTTGAGCGAAAGTCAAATTATATTGTTATTGCAGAATTGACATATTCATATAACCGAAAAAATTGCACTTTCTTAGTTTTAGACTTAAAGTCGATTTTCTTGTAAATTGTATTTCAGTTGCGTGAGCACTGTACTGCTTAAGCCGAAAAACATCAATATTACTGATTTGCGCGAAAGTAAAATTATAATGTTATTGCAGAATTTACATATTCATATAACCAAAAAAAATTGTACTTTCTTAGTTTTAGACTTAAAGTCGATTTTCTTCTAAATTGTATGTCAATTGCGTGAGCACTGTACCGCTTAAACCGAAAAACATGAATTTTACTGATTTGAGCGAAAGTCAAATTATATTGTTATTGCAGGATTAACAAATTAATATTACCGAAAAAGTTGCACTTTCTTAGGTTTAGACTCAAAGTCGATTTTTTTGTAAATTGAATGTCAGTTGTGTGAGCACTGTACTGCTTAGGCCGAAAAACATGAATTTTACTAATTTGAGCGAAAGTCAAATTATATTGTTATTGCAGGATTAACAAATTAATATTACCGAAAAAGTTGCACTTTCTTAGGTTTAGACTCAAAGTCGATTTTCTTGTAAATTGAATGTCAGTTGTGTGAGCACTGTACTGCTTAGGCCGAAAAACATGAATTTTACTAATTTGAGCGAAAGTCAAATTATATTGTTATTGCAGGATTAACAAATTAATATTAGCGAAAAAGTTGCACTTTCTTAGGTTTAGATTCAAAGTCGACTTTCTTGTAAATTGTATGTCAATTGCGGCAGCACTGTACTGCTTAAGCCGAAAAACATTAATATTACTGATTTGCGCGAAAGTAAAATTATAATGTTATTGCAGAATTTACATATTCATATAACCAAAAAAAATTGTACTTTCTTAGTTTTAGACTTAAAGTCGATTTTCTTCTAAATTGTATGTCAATTGCGTGAGCACTGTACCGCTTAAACCGAAAAACATGAATTTTACTGATTTGAGCGAAAGTCAAATTATATTGTTATTGCAGGATTAACAAATTAATATTACCGAAAAAGTTGCACTTTCTTAGGTTTAGACTCAAAGTCGATTTTCTTGTAAATTGAATGTCAGTTGTGTGAGCACTGTACTGCTTAGGCCGAAAAACATGAATTTTACTAATTTGAGCGAAAGTCAAATTATATTGTTATTGCAGGATTAACAAATTAATATTACCGAAAATGTTGCACTTTCTTAGGTTTACACTCAAAGTCGATTTTCCTGTAAATTGTATGTCAGTTGTGTGAGCACTGTACTGCTTAGGCCGAAAAACATGAATTTTACTGATTTGAGCGAAAGTCAAATTATATTGTTATTGCAGGATTAACAAATTAATATTACCGAAAAAGTTGCACTTTCTTAGGTTTAGATTCAAAGTCGACTTTCTTGTAAATTGTATGTCAATTGCGGCAGCACTGTACTGCTTAAGCCGAAAAACATTAATATTACTGATTTGCGCGAAAGTCAAATTATAATGTTATTGCAGAATTTACATATTCATATAACCGAAAAAATTGTACCTTCTTAGTTTTAGACTTAAAGTCGATTTTCTTCTAAATTGTATGTCAATTGCGTGAGCACTGTACCGCTTAAACCGAAAAACATGAACTTTTCTGATTTGAGCGAAAGTCAAATTATATTGTTATTGCAGAATTGACATATTCATATAACCGACAAAATTGCACTTTCTTAGTTTTAGACTTAAAGTCGATTTTCTTGTAAATTGTATTTCAGTTGCGTGAGCACTGTACCGCTTAAGCCGAAAAACATGAATTTTACTGATTTGAGCGAAAGTCAAATTATATTGCTTTTGCAGGATTAACAAATTAATATTACCGAAAAAGTTGCACTTTCTTAGGTTTAGACTCAAAGTCGACTTTCTTGTAAATTGTATGTCAATTGCGGCAGCACTGTACTGCTTAAGCCGAAAAACATTAATATTACAGATTTGCGCGAAAGTAAAATTATAATGTTATTGCAGAATTAACATATTCATATAACCGAAAAAATTGTACTTTCTTAGGTTTAGAATCAAAGTCGATTTTCTTGTAAATTGTATGTCAGTTGTGTGAGCACTGTACTGCTTAAACCGAAAAACATGAATTTTACTGATTTGAGCGAAAGTCAAATTATATTGCTTTTGCAGGATTAACAAATTAATATTACCGAAAAAGTTGCACTTTCTTAGGTTTAGACTCAAAGTCGATTTTCTTGCAAATTGTATGTCAATTGCGGCAGCACTGTACTGCTTAAGCCGAAAAACATCAATATTAATGATTTGCGCGAAAGTAAAATTATAATGTTATTGATGAATTTACATATTTATATAACCGAAAAAATTGTACCTTCTTAGTTTTAGACTTAAAGTCGATTTTCTTCTAAATTGTATGTCAATTGCGTGAGCACTGTACCGCTTAAACCGAAAAACATGAACTTTACTGATTTGAGCGAAAGTCAAATTATATTGTTATTGCAGAATTGACATATTCATATAACCGAAAAAATTGCACTTTCTTAGTTTTAGACTTAAAGTCGATTTTCTTGTAAATTGTATTTCAGTTGCGTGAGCACTGTACTGCTTAAGCCGAAAAACATGAATATTACTGATTTGCGCGAAAGTAAAATTATAATGTTAATGCAGAATTTACATATTCATATAACCAAAAAAATTGTACTTTCTTAGTTTTAGACTTAAAGTCGATTTTCTTCTAAATTGTATGTCAATTGCGTGAGCACTGTACCGCTTAAACCGAAAAACATGAATTTTACTGATTTGAGCGAAAGTCAAATTATATTGTTATTGCAGGATTAACAAATTAATATTACCGAAAAAGTTGCACTTTCTTAGGTTTAGACTCAAAGTCGATTTTTTTGTAAATTGAATGTCAGTTGTGTGAGCACTGTACTGCTTAGGCCGAAAAACATGAATTTTACTAATTTGAGCGAAAGTCAAATTATATTGTTATTGCAGGATTAACAAATTAATATTACCGAAAAAGTTGCACTTTCTTAGGTTTAGACTCAAAGTCGATTTTCTTGTAAATTGAATGTCAGTTGTGTGAGCACTGTACTGCTTAGGCCGAAAAACATGAATTTTACTAATTTTAGCGAAAGTCAAATTATACTGTTATTGCAGGATTAACAAATTAATATTACCGAAAAAGTTGCACTTTCTTAGGTTTAGATTCAAAGTCGACTTTCTTGTAAATTGTATGTCAATTGCGGCAGCACTGTACTGCTTAAGCCGAAAAACATCAATATTAATGATTTGCGCGAAAGTCAAATTATAATGTTATTGCAGAATTTACATATTCATATAACCGAAAAAATTGTACCTTCTTAGTTTTAGACTTAAAGTCGATTTTCTTCTAAATTGTATGTCAATTGCGTGAGCACTGTACCGCTTAAACCGAAAAACATGAACTTTTCTGATTTGAGCGAAAGTCAAATTATATTGTTATTGCAGAATTGACATATTCATATAACCGACAAAATTGCACTTTCTTAGTTTTAGACTTAAAGTCGATTTTCTTGTAAATTGTATTTCAGTTGCGTGAGCACTGTACCGCTTAAGCCGAAAAACATGAATTTTACTGATTTGAGCGAAAGTCAAATTATATTGCTTTTGCAGGATTAACAAATTAATATTACCGAAAAAGTTGCACTTTCTTAGGTTTAGACTCAAAGTCGACTTTCTTGTAAATTGTATGTCAATTGCGGCAGCACTGTACTGCTTAAGCCGAAAAACATTAATATTACAGATTTGCGCGAAAGTAAAATTATAATGTTATTGCAGAATTAACATATTCATATAACCGAAAAAATTGTACTTTCTTAGGTTTAGAATCAAAGTCGATTTTCTTGTAAATTGTATGTCAGTTGTGTGAGCACTGTACTGCTTAAACCGAAAAACATGAATTTTACTGATTTGAGCGAAAGTCAAATTATATTGCTTTTGCAGGATTAACAAATTAATATTACCGAAAAAGTTGCACTTTCTTAGGTTTAGACTCAAAGTCGATTTTCTTGCAAATTGTATGTCAATTGCGGCAGCACTGTACTGCTTAAGCCGAAAAACATCAATATTAATGATTTGCGCGAAAGTAAAATTATAATGTTATTGATGAATTTACATATTTATATAACCGAAAAAATTGTACCTTCTTAGTTTTAGACTTAAAGTCGATTTTCTTCTAAATTGTATGTCAATTGCGTGAGCACTGTACCGCTTAAACCGAAAAACATGAACTTTACTGATTTGAGCGAAAGTCAAATTATATTGTTATTGCAGAATTGACATATTCATATAACCGAAAAAATTGCACTTTCTTAGTTTTAGACTTAAAGTCGATTTTCTTCTAAATTGTATGTCAATTGCGTGAGCACTGTACCGCTTAAACCGAAAAACATGAATTTTACTGATTTGAGCGAAAGTCAAATTATATTGTTATTGCAGGATTAACAAATTAATATTACCGAAAAAGTTGCACTTTCTTAGGTTTAGACTCAAAGTCGATTTTCTTGTAAATTGAATGTCAGTTGTGTGAGCACTGTACTGCTTAGGCCGAAAAACATGAATTTTACTAATTTGAGCGAAAGTCAAATTATATTGTTATTGCAGGATTAACAAATTAATATTACCGAAAATGTTGCACTTTCTTAGGTTTACACTCAAAGTCGATTTTCCTGTAAATTGTATGTCAGTTGTGTGAGCACTGTACTGCTTAGGCCGAAAAACATGAATTTTACTGATTTGAGCGAAAGTCAAATTATATTGTTATTGCAGGATTAACAAATTAATATTACCGAAAAAGTTGCACTTTCTTAGGTTTAGATTCAAAGTCGACTTTCTTGTAAATTGTATGTCAATTGCGGCAGCACTGTACTGCTTAAGCCGAAAAACATTAATATTACTGATTTGCGCGAAAGTCAAATTCTAATGTTATTGCAGAATTTATATATTCATATAACCGAAAAAATTGTACTTTCTTAGTTTTAAACTTAAAGTCGATTTTCTTCTAAATGGTATGTCAATTGCGTGAGCACTGTACCGCTTAAACCGAAAAACATGAATTTTACTGATTTGAGCGAAAGTCAAATTATATTGTTATTGCAGAATTGACATATTCATATAACCGAAAAAAAAGCACTTCTTAGTTTTAGACTTAAAGTCGATTTTCTTGTAAATTGTATTTCAATTGCGTGAGCACTGTACCGCTTAAGCCGAAAAACATGAATATTACTGATTTGCGCGAAAGTAAAATTATAATGTTATTGCAGAATTTACATATTCATATAACCAAAAAAAATTGTACTTTCTTAGTTTTAGACTTAAAGTCGATTTTCTTGTAAATTGTATTTCAGTTGCGTGAGCACTGTACCGCTTAAGCCGAAAAACATGAATTTTACTGATTTGAGCGAAAGTCAAATTATATTGCTTTTGCAGGATTAACAAATTAATATTACCGAAAAAGTTGCACTTTCTTAGGTTTAGACTCAAAGTCGACTTTCTTGTAAATTGCATGTCAATTGCGGCAGCACTGTACTGCTTAAGCCGAAAAACATTAATATTACAGATTTGCGCGAAAGTAAAATTATAATGTTATTGCAGAATTAACATATTCATATAACCGAAAAAATTGTACTTTCTTAGGTTTAGAATCAAAGTCGATTTTCTTGTAAATTGTATGTCAGTTGTGTGAGCACTGTACTGCTTAAGCCGAAAAACATGAATTTTACTGATTTGAGCTAAAGTCAAATTATATTGCTTTTGCAGGATTAACAAATTAATATTACCGAAAAAGTTGCACTTTCTTAGGTTTAGACTCAAAGTCGATTTTCTTGCAAATTGTATGTCAATTGCGGCAGCACTGTACTGCTTAAGCCGAAAAACATCAATATTAATGATTTGCGCGAAAGTAGAATTATAATGTTATTGCAGAATTTACATATTCATATAACCGAAAAAATTGTACTTTCTTAGTTTTAAACTTAAAGTCGATTTTCTTCTAAATGGTATGTCAATTGCGTGAGCTCTGTACCGCTTAAACCGAAAAACATGAATTTTACTGATTTGAGCGAAAGTCAAATTATATTGTTATTGCAGAATTGACATATTCATATAACCGAAAAAAAAGCACTTCTTAGTTTTAGACTTAAAGTCGATTTTCTTGTAAATTGTATTTCAATTGCGTGAGCACTGTACTGCTTAAGCCGAAAAACATTAATATTACAGATTTGCGCGAAAGTAAAATTATAATGTTATTGCAGAATTAACATATTCATATAACCGAAAAAATTGTACTTTCTTAGGTTTAGAATCAAAGTCGATTTTCTTGTAAATTGTATGTCAGTTGTGTGAGCACTGTACTGCTTAAGCCGAAAAACATGAATTTTACTGATTTGAGCTAAAGTCAAATTATATTGTTATTGCAGGATTAACAAATTAATATTACCGAAAAAGTTGCACTTTCTTAGGTTTAGACTCAAAGTCGATTTTCTTGTAAATTGAATGTCAGTTGTGTGAGCACTGTACTGCTTAGGCCGAAAAACATGAATTTTACTAATTTGAGCGAAAGTCAAATTATATTGTTATTGCAGGATTAACAAATTAATATTACCGAAAAAGTTGCACTTTCTTAGGTTTAGATTCAAAGTCGACTTTCTTGTAAATTGTATGTCAATTGCGGCAGCACTGTACTGCTTAAGCCGAAAAACATTAATATTACTGATTTGCGCGAAAGTAAAATTATAATGTTATTGCAGAATTTACATATTCACATAACCAAAAAAAATTGTACTTTCTTAGTTTTAGACTTAAAGTCGATTTTCTTCTAAATTGTATGTCAATTGCGTGAGCACTGTACCGCTTAAACCGAAAAACATGAATTTTACTGATTTGAGCGAAAGTCAAATTATATTGTTATTGCAGGATTAACAAATTAATATTACCGAAAAAGTTGCACTTTCTTAGGTTTAGACTCAAAGTCGATTTTCTTGTAAATTGAATGTCAGTTGTGTGAGCACTGTACTGCTTAGGCCGAAAAACATGAATTTTACTAATTTGAGCGAAAGTCAAATTATATTGTTATTGCAGGATTAACAAATTAATATTACCGAAAATGTTGCACTTTCTTAGGTTTACACTCAAAGTCGATTTTCCTGTAAATTGTATGTCAGTTGTGTGAGCACTGTACTGCTTAGGCCGAAAAACATGAATTTTACTGATTTGAGCGAAAGTCAAATTATATTGTTATTGCAGGATTAACAAATTAATATAACCGAAAATGTTGCACTTCTTAGTTTTAGACTTAAAGTCGATTTTCTTGTAAATTGTATTTCAATTGCGTGAGCACTGTACTGCTTAAGCCGAAAAACATTAATATTACAGATTTGCGCGAAAGTAAAATTATAATGTTATTGCAGAATTAACATATTCATATAACCGAAAAAATTGTACTTTCTTAGGTTTAGAATCAAAGTCGATTTTCTTGTAAATTGTATGTCAGTTGTGTGAGCACTGTACTGCTTAAGCCGAAAAACATGAATTTTACTGATTTGAGCTAAAGTCAAATTATATTGTTATTGCAGGATTAACAAATTAATATTACCGAAAATGTTGCACTTTCTTAGGTTTACACTCAAAGTCGATTTTCCTGTAAATTGTATGTCAATTGCGGCAGCACTGTACTGCTTAAGCCGAAAAACATTAATATTACTGATTTGCGCGAAAGTAAAATTATAATGTTATTGCAGAATTAACATATTCATATAACCGAAAAAATTGTACTTTCTTAGGTTTAGAATCAAAGTCGATTTTCTTGTAAATTGTATGTCAGTTGTGTGAGCACTGTACTGCTTAAGCCGAAAAACATGAATTTTACTGATTTGAGCTAAAGTCAAATTATATTGTTATTGCAGGATTAACAAATTAATATTACCGAAAAAGTTGCACTTTCTTAGGTTTAGACTCAAAGTCGATTTTCTTGTAAATTGAATGTCAGTTGTGTGAGCACTGTACTGCTTAGGCCGAAAAACATGAATTTTACTAATTTGAGCGAAAGTCAAATTATATTGTTATTGCAGGATTAACAAATTAATATTACCGAAAAAGTTGCACTTTCTTAGGTTTAGATTCAAAGTCGACTTTCTTGTAAATTGTATGTCAATTGCGGCAGCACTGTACTGCTTAAGCCGAAAAACATTAATATTACTGATTTGCGCGAAAGTAAAATTATAATGTTATTGCAGAATTTACATATTCACATAACCAAAAAAAATTGTACTTTCTTAGTTTTAGACTTAAAGTCGATTTTCTTCTAAATTGTATGTCAATTGCGTGAGCACTGTACCGCTTAAACCGAAAAACATGAATTTTACTGATTTGAGCGAAAGTCAAATTATATTGTTATTGCAGGATTAACAAATTAATATTACCGAAAAAGTTGCACTTTCTTAGGTTTAGACTCAAAGTCGATTTTCTTGTAAATTGAATGTCAGTTGTGTGAGCACTGTACTGCTTAGGCCGAAAAACATGAATTTTACTAATTTGAGCGAAAGTCAAATTATATTGTTATTGCAGGATTAACAAATTAATATTACCGAAAATGTTGCACTTTCTTAGGTTTACACTCAAAGTCGATTTTCCTGTAAATTGTATGTCAATTGCGGCAGCACTGTACTGCTTAAGCCGAAAAACATTAATATTACTGATTTGCGCGAAAGTCAAATTATAATGTTATTGCAGAATTTACATATTCATATAACCGAAAAAATGATACCTTCTTAGTTTTAGACTTAAAGTCGATTTTCTTCTAAATTGTATGTCAATTGCGTGAGCACTGTACCGCTTAAACCGAAAAACATGAACTTTTCTGATTTGAGCGAAAGTCAAATTATATTGTTATTGCAGAATTGACATATTCATATAACCGACAAAATTGCACTTTCTTAGTTTTAGACTTAAAGTCGATTTTCTTGTAAATTGTATTTCAGTTGCGTGAGCACTGTACCGCTTAAGCCGAAAAACATGAATTTTACTGATTTGAGCGAAAGTCAAATTATATTGCTTTTGCAGGATTAACAAATTAATATTACCGAAAAAGTTGCACTTTCTTAGGTTTAGACTCAAAGTCGACTTTCTTGTAAATTGTATGTCAATTGCGGCAGCACTGTACTGCTTAAGCCGAAAAACATTAATATTACAGATTTGCGCGAAAGTAAAATTATAATGTTATTGCAGAATTAACATATTCATATAACCGAAAAAATTGTACTTTCTTAGGTTTAGAATCAAAGTCGATTTTCTTGTAAATTGTATGTCAGTTGTGTGAGCACTGTACTGCTTAAACCGAAAAACATGAATTTTACTGATTTGAGCGAAAGTCAAATTATATTGCTTTTGCAGGATTAACAAATTAATATTACCGAAAAAGTTGCACTTTCTTAGGTTTAGATTCAAAGTCGACTTTCTTGTAAATTGTATGTCAATTGCGGCAGCACTGTACTGCTTAAGCCGAAAAACATTAATATTACTGATTTGCGCGAAAGTAAAATTATAATGTTATTGCAGAATTTACATATTCATATAACCAAAAAAAATTGTACTTTCTTAGTTTTAGACTTAAAGTCGATTTTCTTCTAAATTGTATGTCAATTGCGTGAGCACTGTACCGCTTAAACCGAAAAACATGAATTTTACTGATTTGAGCGAAAGTCAAATTATATTGTTATTGCAGGATTAACAAATTAATATTACCGAAAAAGTTGCACTTCCTTAGGTTTAGACTCAAAGTCGATTTTCTTGTAAATTGTATGTTAATCACTTGAGCACTGTACCGCATAAGCCGAAAAACATCAATTTTACTGATTTGAGCGAAAGTAAAACTATAATGTTATTGCAGGATTAACAACTTAATATTACCGAAAAAGTTGCACTTTCTTAGGTTTAGACTCAAAGTCGATTTTCTTGTAAATTGTATGTTAATCACTTGAGCACTGTACCGCATAAGCCGAAAAACATCAATTTTACTGATTTGAACGTAAGTAAAATTATATTGTTATTGCAGAATTTACATATTCACATAACCAAAAAAAATTGTACTTTCTTAGTTTTAGACTTAAAGTCGATTTTCTTCTAAATTGTATGTCAATTGCGTGAGCACTGTACCGCTTAAACCGAAAAACATGAATTTTACTGATTTGAGCGAAAGTCAAATTATATTGTTATTGCAGGATTAACAAATTAATATTACCGAAAAAGTTGCACTTTCTTAGGTTTAGACTCAAAGTCGATTTTCTTGTAAATTGAATGTCAGTTGTGTGAGCACTGTACTGCTTAGGCCGAAAAACATGAATTTTACTGATTTGAACGTAAGTAAAATTATATTGTTATTGCAGAATTTACATATTCACATAACCAAAAAAAATTGTACTTTCTTAGTTTTAGACTTAAAGTCGATTTTCTTCTAAATTGTATGTCAATTGCGTGAGCACTGTACCGCTTAAACCGAAAAACATGAACTTTTCTGATTTGAGCGAAAGTCAAATTATATTGTTATTGCAGAATTGACATATTCATATAACCGACAAAATTGCACTTTCTTAGTTTTAGACTTAAAGTCGATTTTCTTGTAAATTGTATTTCAGTTGCGTGAGCACTGTACCGCTTAAGCCGAAAAACATGAATTTTACTGATTTGAGCGAAAGTCAAATTATATTGCTTTTGCGGGATTAACAAATTAATATTACCGAAAAATTTGCACTTTCTTAGGTTTAGACTCAAAGTCGACTTTCTTGTAAATTGTATGTCAATTGCGGCAGCACTGTACTGCTTAAGCCGAAAAACATGAATATTACAGATTTGCGCGAAAGTAAAATTATAATGTTATTGCAGAATTAACATATTCATATAACCGAAAAAATTGTACTTTCTTAGGTTTAGAATCAAAGTCGATTTTCTTGTAAATTGTATGTCAGTTGTGTGAGCACTGTACTGCTTAAACCGAAAAACATGAATTTTACTGATTTGAGCGAAAGTCAAATTATATTGCTTTTGCAGGATTAACAAATTAATATTACCGAAAAAGTTGCACTTTCTTAGGTTTAGACTCAAAGTCGATTTTCTTGCAAATTGTATGTCAATTGCGGCAGCACTGTACTGCTTAAGCCGAAAAACATCAATATTAATGATTTGCGCGAAAGTAAAATTATAATGTTATTGATGAATTTACATATTTATATAACCGAAAAAATTGTACCTTCTTAGTTTTAGACTTAAAGTCGATTTTCTTGTAAATTGTATTTCAGTTGCGTGAGCACTGTACTGCTTAAGCCGAAAAACATTAATATTACAGATTTGCGCGAAAGTAAAATTATAATGTTATTGCAGAATTAACATATTCATATAACCGAAAAAATTGTACTTTCTTAGGTTTAGAATCAAAGTCGATTTTCTTGTAAATTGTATGTCAGTTGTGTGAGCACTGTACTGCTTAAACCGAAAAACATGAATTTTACTGATTTGAGCGAAAGTCAAATTATATTGCTTTTGCAGGATTAACAAATTAATATTACCGAAAAAGTTGCACTTTCTTAGGTTTAGATTCAAAGTCGACTTTCTTGTAAATTGTATGTCAATTGCGGCAGCACTGTACTGCTTAAGCCGAAAAACATTAATATTACTGATTTGCGCGAAAGTAAAATTATAATGTTATTGCAGAATTTACATATTCATATAACCAAAAAAAATTGTACTTTCTTAGTTTTAGACTTAAAGTCGATTTTCTTCTAAATTGTATGTCAATTGCGTGAGCACTGTACCGCTTAAACCGAAAAACATGAATTTTACTGATTTGAGCGAAAGTCAAATTATATTGTTATTGCAGGATTAACAAATTAATATTACCGAAAAAGTTGCACTTCCTTAGGTTTAGACTCAAAGTCGATTTTCTTGTAAATTGTATGTTAATCACTTGAGCACTGTACTGCTTAAGCCGAAAAACATTAATATTACTGATTTGCGCGAAAGTAAAATTATAATGTTATTGCAGAATTTACATATTCACATAACCAAAAAAAATTGTACTTTCTTAGTTTTAGACTTAAAGTCGATTTTCTTCTAAATTGTATGTCAATTGCGTGAGCACTGTACCGCTTAAACCGAAAAACATGAATTTTACTGATTTGAGCGAAAGTCAAATTATATTGTTATTGCAGGATTAACAAATTAATATTACCGAAAAAGTTGCACTTTCTTAGGTTTAGACTCAAAGTCGATTTTCTTGTAAATTGAATGTCAGTTGTGTGAGCACTGTACTGCTTAGGCCGAAAAACATGAATTTTACTAATTTGAGCGAAAGTCAAATTATATTGTTATTGCAGGATTAACAAATTAATATTACCGAAAATGTTGCACTTTCTTAGGTTTACACTCAAAGTCGATTTTCTTGTAAATTGTATGTCAATTGCGTGAGCACTGTACCGCTTAGGCCGAAAAACATGAATTTTACTAATTTGAGCGAAAGTCAAATTATATTGTTATTGCAGGATTAACAAATTAATATTACCGAAAATGTTGCACTTTCTTAGGTTTACACTCAAAGTCGATTTTCCTGTAAATTGTATGTCAGTTGTGTGAGCACTGTACTGCTTAGGCCGAAAAACATGAATTTTACTGATTTGAGCGAAAGTCAAATTATATTGTTATTGCAGGATTAACAACTTAATATTACCGAAAAAGTTGCACTTTCTTAGGTTTAGACTCAAAGTCGATTTTCTTGTAAATTGTATGTTAATCACTTGAGCACTGTACCGCATAAGCCGAAAAACATCAATTTTACTGATTTGAGCGAAAGTAAAACTATAATGTTATTGCAGGATTAACAACTTAATATTACCGAAAAAGTTGCACTTTCTTAGGTTTAGACTCAAAGTCGATTTTCTTGTAAATTGTATGTTAATCACTTGAGCACTGTACCGCATAAGCCGAAAAACATGAATTTTACTGATTTGCACGAAAGTAAAATTATAATTTTATTGCAGAATTAACAACTTAATATTACCGAAAAAGTTGCACTTTCTTAGGTTTAGACTCAAAGTCGATTTTCTTCTAAATTGTATGTTAATCACTTGAGCACTGTACCGCATAAGCCGAAAAACAATAATTTTACTAAGTTGCGCGAAAGTAAAAAATATAGCTATTGCAGAATTTACATATTCATATAACCGAAAAAATTGCACTTTCTTAGCTTTAGACTTAAAGTCGATTTTCTTGTAAATTGTATTTCAGTTGCGTGAGCACTGTAAACTATATGTTATGGCAGGATTAACAAATTAATATAAAAAAAAGAAAAGAAAAAATCGAACTTTCTTAGATTTTTACTTAAAGCCGATTTTCTTGTAAATTGTATGTTAATTACTTGAGCACTGTACCGCATAAGCCGAAAAACAGCAATTTTACTGATTTGCGCGAAAGTAAAACTATAATGTTATTGCAGGATTAACAACTTAATATTACCGAAAAAGTTGCACTTTCTTAGGTTTAGACTTAAAGTCGATTTGCTTCTAAATTGTATGTTAATTGCGTGAGAACTGTACTGCCTAAGCCGAAAAACATGAATTTTACTGATTTCAGCGAAAGTCAAATTATATTGTTATTGCAGGATTAACAAATTAATATTACCAAAAAAGTTGCACTTTCTTAGTTTTAGACTCAAAGTCGATATTCTTGTAAATTGTATGTTAATCACTTGAGCACTGTACCGCATAAGCCGAAAAACATCAATTTTACTGATTTGCGCGAAAGTAAAACTATAATGTTATTGCAGGATTAACAACTTAATATTACCGAAAAAGTTGCAATTTCTTAGGTTTAGACTCAAAGTCGATTTTCTTGTAAATTGTATGTTAATCACTTGAGCACTGTACCGCATAAGCCGAAAAACATCAATTTTACTGATTTGAACGTAAGTAAAATTATATTGTTATTGCAGAATTGACAAATTAATATAACCGAAAAAATTGCACTTTCTTAGGTTTAGAATTAAAGTCGATTTTCTTCTAAATTGTATGTTAATTGCGTGAGCACTGTACCGCATAAGCCGAAAAACATAAATTTTACTGATTTGCGCGAAAGTAAAATTATAATGTTAATGCAGGATTAACAAATTAATATAACCGAAAAAATTGCACTTTCTTAGGTTTAGACTCAAATTCGATTTTCTTGTAAATTGTATGTTAATCACTTGAGCACTGTACCGCATAAGCCGAAAAACATCAATTTTACTGATTTGAACGTAAGTAAAATTATATTGCTATTGCAGGATTAACAAATTAATATTACCGAAAAAGTTGCACTTTCTTAGTTTTAGACTCAAAGTCGATTTTCTTGTAAATTGTATGTTAATCACTTGAGCACTGTACCGCATAAGCCGAAAAACATCAATTTTACTGATTTGAGCGAAAGTCAAATTATATTGTTATTGCAGGATTAACAAATTAATATTACCGAAAAAGTTGCACTTTCTTAGTTTTAGACTCAAAGTCGATATTCTTGTAAATTGTATGTTAATCACTTGAGCACTGTACCGCATAAGCCGAAAAACACCAACTTTACTGATTTGCGCGAAAGTCAAATTATATTGTTATTGCAGGATTAACAAATTAATATTACCGAAAAAGTTGCACTTTCTTAGTTTTAGACTCAAAGTCGATTATCTTGTAAATTGTATGTTAATCACTTGAGCACTGTACCGCATAAGCCGAAAAACATCAATTTTACTGATTTGCACGTAAGTAAAATTATATTGCTATTGCAGAATTGACAAATTAATATAACCGAAAAAATTGCACTTTCTTAGGTTTAGAATTAAAGTCGATTTTCTTCTAAATTGTATGTTAATTGCGTGAGCACTGTACCGCATAAGCCGAAAAACATCAATTTTACTGATTTGCGCGAAAGTAAAATTATAATGTTAATGCGGGATTAACAAATTAATATAACCGAAAAAATTGCACTTTCTTAGGTTTAGACTCAAATTCGATTTTCTTGTAAATTGTATGTTAATCACTTGAGCACTGTACCGCATAAGCCGAAAAACATCAATTTTACTGATTTGCGCGAAAGTAAAACTATAATGTTATTGCAGGATTAACAACTTAATATTACCGAAAAAGTTGCAATTTCTTAGGTTTAGACTCAAAGTCGATTTTCTTGTAAATTGTATGTTAATCACTTGAGCACTGTACCGCATAAGCCGAAAAACAACAATTTTACTGATTTGCGCGAAAGTAAAACTATAATGTTATTGCAGGATTAACAACTTAATATTACCGAAAAAGTTGCACTTTCTTAGGTTTAGACTTAAAGTCGATTTGCTTCTAAATTGTATGTTAATTGCGTGAGAACTGTACTGCCTAAGCCGAAAAACATGAATTTTACTGATTTGAGCGAAAGTCAAATTATATTGTTATTGCAGGATTAACAAATTAATATTACCGAAAAAGTTGCACTTTCTTAGTTTTAGACTCAAAGTCGATATTCTTGTAAATTGTATGTTAATCACTTGAGCACTGTACCGCATAAGCCGAAAAACATCAATTTTACTGATTTGCACGAAAGTAAAACTATAATGTTATTGCAGGATTAACAACTTAATATTACCGAAAAAGTTGCACTTTCTTAGGTTTAGACTCAAAGTCGATTTTTTTGTAAATTGTATGTTAATCACTTGAGCACTGTACCGCATAAGCCGAAAATCATCAATTTTACTGATTTGCACGAAAGTAAAATTATAATTTTATTGCAGAATTAACAACTTAATATTACCGAAAAAGTTGCACTTTCTTAGGTTTAGACTCAAAGTCGATTTTCTTCTAAATTGTATGTTAATCACTTGAGCACTGTACCGCATAAGCCGAAAAACAATAATTTTACTAAGTTGCGCGAAAGTAAAAAATATAGCTATTGCAGAATTTACATATTCATATAACCGAAAAATTGCACTTTCTTAGCTTTAGACTTAAAGTCGATTTTCTTGTAAATTGTATTTCAGTTGCGTGAGCACTGTAAACTATAATGTTATGGCAGGATTAACAAATTAATATAAAAAAAAGAAAAGAAAAAATTGAACTTTCTTAGATTTTTACTTAAAGCCGATTTTCTTGTAAATTGTATGTTAATTACTTGAGCACTGTACCGCATAAGCCGAAAAACAGCAATTTTACTGATTTGCGCGAAAGTAAAACTATAATGTTATTGCAGGATTAACAACTTAATATTACCGAAAAAGTTGCACTTTCTTAGGTTTAGACTTAAAGTCGATTTGCTTCTAAATTGTATGTTAATTGCGTGAGAACTGTACTGCCTAAGCCGAAAAACATGAATTTTACTGATTTGAGCGAAAGTCAAATTATATTGTTATTGCAGGATTAACAAATTAATATTACCGAAAAAGTTGCACTTTCTTAGTTTTAGACGCAAAGTCGATATTCTTGTAAATTGTATGTTAATCACTTGAGCACTGTACCGCATAAGCCGAAAAACATCAATTTTACTGATTTGCGCGAAAGTAAAACTATAATGTTATTGCAGGATTAACAACTTAATATTACCGAAAAAGTTGCAATTTCTTAGGTTTAGACTCAAAGTCGATTTTCTTGTAAATTGTATGTTAATCACTTGAGCACTGTACCGCATAAGCCGAAAAACATCAATTTTACTGATTTGAACGTAAGTAAAATTATATTGCTATTGCAGAATTGACAAATTAATATTACCGAAAAAGTTGCACTTTCTTAGGTTTAGACTCAAAGTCGATTTTCTTGCAAATTGTATGTCAATTGCGGCAGCACTGTACTGCTTAAGCCGAAAAACATCAATATTAATGATTTGCGCGAAAGTAAAATTATAATGTTATTGATGAATTTACATATTTATATAACCGAAAAAATTGTACCTTCTTAGTTTTAGACTTAAAGTCGATTTTCTTGTAAATTGTATTTCAGTTGCGTGAGCACTGTACTGCTTAAGCCGAAAAACATTAATATTACAGATTTGCGCGAAAGTAAAATTATAATGTTATTGCAGAATTAACATATTCATATAACCGAAAAAATTGTACTTTCTTAGGTTTAGAATCAAAGTCGATTTTCTTGTAAATTGTATGTCAGTTGTGTGAGCACTGTACTGCTTAAACCGAAAAACATGAATTTTACTGATTTGAGCGAAAGTCAAATTATATTGCTTTTGCAGGATTAACAAATTAATATTACCGAAAAAGTTGCACTTTCTTAGGTTTAGATTCAAAGTCGACTTTCTTGTAAATTGTATGTCAATTGCGGCAGCACTGTACTGCTTAAGCCGAAAAACATTAATATTACTGATTTGCGCGAAAGTAAAATTATAATGTTATTGCAGAATTTACATATTCATATAACCAAAAAAAATTGTACTTTCTTAGTTTTAGACTTAAAGTCGATTTTCTTCTAAATTGTATGTCAATTGCGTGAGCACTGTACCGCTTAAACCGAAAAACATGAATTTTACTGATTTGAGCGAAAGTCAAATTATATTGTTATTGCAGGATTAACAAATTAATATTACCGAAAAAGTTGCACTTCCTTAGGTTTAGACTCAAAGTCGATTTTCTTGTAAATTGTATGTTAATCACTTGAGCACTGTACTGCTTAAGCCGAAAAACATTAATATTACTGATTTGCGCGAAAGTAAAATTATAATGTTATTGCAGAATTTACATATTCACATAACCAAAAAAAATTGTACTTTCTTAGTTTTAGACTTAAAGTCGATTTTCTTCTAAATTGTATGTCAATTGCGTGAGCACTGTACCGCTTAAACCGAAAAACATGAATTTTACTGATTTGAGCGAAAGTCAAATTATATTGTTATTGCAGGATTAACAAATTAATATTACCGAAAAAGTTGCACTTTCTTAGGTTTAGACTCAAAGTCGATTTTCTTGTAAATTGAATGTCAGTTGTGTGAGCACTGTACTGCTTAGGCCGAAAAACATGAATTTTACTAATTTGAGCGAAAGTAAAATTATATTGTTATTGCAGGATTAACAAATTAATATTACCGAAAATGTTGCACTTTCTTAGGTTTACACTCAAAGTCGATTTTCTTGTAAATTGTATGTCAATTGCGTGAGCACTGTACCGCTTAGGCCGAAAAACATGAATTTTACTAATTTGAGCGAAAGTCAAATTATATTGTTATTGCAGGATTAACAAATTAATATTACCGAAAATGTTGCACTTTCTTAGGTTTACACTCAAAGTCGATTTTCCTGTAAATTGTATGTCAGTTGTGTGAGCACTGTACTGCTTAGGCCGAAAAACATGAATTTTACTGATTTGAGCGAAAGTCAAATTATATTGTTATTGCAGGATTAACAACTTAATATTACCGAAAAAGTTGCACTTTCTTAGGTTTAGACTCAAAGTCGATTTTCTTGTAAATTGTATGTTAATCACTTGAGCACTGTACCGCATAAGCCGAAAAACATCAATTTTACTGATTTGAGCGAAAGTAAAACTATAATGTTATTGCAGGATTAACAACTTAATATTACCGAAAAAGTTGCACTTTCTTAGGTTTAGACTCAAAGTCGATTTTCTTGTAAATTGTATGTTAATCACTTGAGCACTGTACCGCATAAGCCGAAAAACATGAATTTTACTGATTTGCACGAAAGTAAAATTATAATTTTATTGCAGAATTAACAACTTAATATTACCGAAAAAGTTGCACTTTCTTAGGTTTAGACTCAAAGTCGATTTTCTTCTAAATTGTATGTTAATCACTTGAGCACTGTACCGCATAAGCCGAAAAACAATAATTTTACTAAGTTGCGCGAAAGTAAAAAATATAGCTATTGCAGAATTTACATATTCATATAACCGAAAAAATTGCACTTTCTTAGCTTTAGACTTAAAGTCGATTTTCTTGTAAATTGTATTTCAGTTGCGTGAGCACTGTAAACTATAATGTTATGGCAGGATTAACAAATTAATATAAAAAAAAGAAAAGAAAAAATCGAACTTTCTTAGATTTTTACTTAAAGCCGATTTTCTTGTAAATTGTATGTTAATTACTTGAGCACTGTACCGCATAAGCCGAAAAACAGCAATTTTACTGATTTGCGCGAAAGTAAAACTATAATGTTATTGCAGGATTAACAACTTAATATTACCGAAAAAGTTGCACTTTCTTAGGTTTAGACTTAAAGTCGATTTGCTTCTAAATTGTATGTTAATTGCGTGAGAACTGTACTGCCTAAGCCGAAAAACATGAATTTTACTGATTTGAGCGAAAGTCAAATTATATTGTTATTGCAGGATTAACAAATTAATATTACCAAAAAAGTTGCACTTTCTTAGTTTTAGACTCAAAGTCGATATTCTTGTAAATTGTATGTTAATCACTTGAGCACTGTACCGCATAAGCCGAAAAACATCAATTTTACTGATTTGCGCGAAAGTAAAACTATAATGTTATTGCAGGATTAACAACTTAATATTACCGAAAAAGTTGCAATTTCTTAGGTTTAGACTCAAAGTCGATTTTCTTGTAAATTGTATGTTAATCACTTGAGCACTGTACCGCATAAGCCGAAAAACATCAATTTTACTGATTTGAACGTAAGTAAAATTATATTGTTATTGCAGAATTGACAAATTAATATAACCGAAAAAATTGCACTTTCTTAGGTTTAGAATTAAAGTCGATTTTCTTCTAAATTGTATGTTAATTGCGTGAGCACTGTACCGCATAAGCCGAAAAACATAAATTTTACTGATTTGCGCGAAAGTAAAATTATAATGTTAATGCAGGATTAACAAATTAATATAACCGAAAAAATTGCACTTTCTTAGGTTTAGACTCAAATTCGATTTTCTTGTAAATTGTATGTTAATCACTTGAGCACTGTACCGCATAAGCCGAAAAACATCAATTTTACTGATTTGAACGTAAGTAAAATTATATTGCTATTGCAGGATTAACAAATTAATATTACCGAAAAAGTTGCACTTTCTTAGTTTTAGACTCAAAGTCGATTTTCTTGAAAATTGTATGTTAATCACTTGAGCACTGTACCGCATAAGCCGAAAAACATCAATTTTACTGATTTGAGCGAAAGTCAAATTATATTGTTATTGCAGGATTAACAAATTAATATTACCGAAAAAGTTGCACTTTCTTAGTTTTAGACTCAAAGTCGATATTCTTGTAAATTGTATGTTAATCACTTGAGCACTGTACCGCATAAGCCGAAAAACACCAACTTTACTGATTTGCGCGAAAGTCAAATTATATTGTTATTGCAGGATTAACAAATTAATATTACCGAAAAAGTTGCACTTTCTTAGTTTTAGACTCAAAGTCGATTATCTTGTAAATTGTATGTTAATCACTTGAGCACTGTACCGCATAAGCCGAAAAACATCAATTTTACTGATTTGCACGTAAGTAAAATTATATTGCTATTGCAGAATTGACAAATTAATATAACCGAAAAAATTGCACTTTCTTAGGTTTAGAATTAAAGTCGATTTTCTTCTAAATTGTATGTTAATTGCGTGAGCACTGTACCGCATAAGCCGAAAAACATCAATTTTACTGATTTGCGCGAAAGTAAAATTATAATGTTAATGCGGGATTAACAAATTAATATAACCGAAAAAATTGCACTTTCTTAGGTTTAGACTCAAATTCGATTTTCTTGTAAATTGTATGTTAATCACTTGAGCACTGTACCGCATAAGCCGAAAAACATCAATTTTACTGATTTGCGCGAAAGTAAAACTATAATGTTATTGCAGGATTAACAACTTAATATTACCGAAAAAGTTGCAATTTCTTAGGTTTAGACTCAAAGTCGATTTTCTTGTAAATTGTATGTTAATCACTTGAGCACTGTACCGCATAAGCCGAAAAACAACAATTTTACTGATTTGCGCGAAAGTAAAACTATAATGTTATTGCAGGATTAACAACTTAATATTACCGAAAAAGTTGCACTTTCTTAGGTTTAGACTTAAAGTCGATTTGCTTCTAAATTGTATGTTAATTGCGTGAGAACTGTACTGCCTAAGCCGAAAAACATGAATTTTACTGATTTGAGCGAAAGTCAAATTATATTGTTATTGCAGGATTAACAAATTAATATTACCGAAAAAGTTGCACTTTCTTAGTTTTAGACTCAAAGTCGATATTCTTGTAAATTGTATGTTAATCACTTGAGCACTGTACCGCATAAGCCGAAAAACATCAATTTTACTGATTTGCACGAAAGTAAAACTATAATGTTATTGCAGGATTAACAACTTAATATTACCGAAAAAGTTGCACTTTCTTAGGTTTAGACTCAAAGTCGATTTTTTTGTAAATTGTATGTTAATCACTTGAGCACTGTACCGCATAAGCCGAAAATCATCAATTTTACTGATTTGCACGAAAGTAAAATTATAATTTTATTGCAGAATTAACAACTTAATATTACCGAAAAAGTTGCACTTTCTTAGGTTTAGACTCAAAGTCGATTTTCTTCTAAATTGTATGTTAATCACTTGAGCACTGTACCGCATAAGCCGAAAAACAATAATTTTACTAAGTTGCGCGAAAGTAAAAAATATAGCTATTGCAGAATTTACATATTCATATAACCGAAAAATTGCACTTTCTTAGCTTTAGACTTAAAGTCGATTTTCTTGTAAATTGTATTTCAGTTGCGTGAGCACTGTAAACTATAATGTTATGGCAGGATTAACAAATTAATATAAAAAAAAGAAAAGAAAAAATTGAACTTTCTTAGATTTTTACTTAAAGCCGATTTTCTTGTAAATTGTATGTTAATTACTTGAGCACTGTACCGCATAAGCCGAAAAACAGCAATTTTACTGATTTGCGCGAAAGTAAAACTATAATGTTATTGCAGGATTAACAACTTAATATTACCGAAAAAGTTGCACTTCCTTAGGTTTAGACTTAAAGTCGATTTGCTTCTAAATTGTATGTTAATTGCGTGAGAACTGTACTGCCTAAGCCGAAAAACATGAATTTTACTGATTTGAGCGAAAGTCAAATTATATTGTTATTGCAGGATTAACAAATTAATATTACCGAAAAAGTTGCACTTTCTTAGTTTTAGACGCAAAGTCGATATTCTTGTAAATTGTATGTTAATCACTTGAGCACTGTACCGCATAAGCCGAAAAACATCAATTTTACTGATTTGCGCGAAAGTAAAACTATAATGTTATTGCAGGATTAACAACTTAATATTACCGAAAAAGTTGCAATTTCTTAGGTTTAGACTCAAAGTCGATTTTCTTGTAAATTGTATGTTAATCACTTGAGCACTGTACCGCATAAGCCGAAAAACATCAATTTTACTGATTTGAACGTAAGTAAAATTATATTGCTATTGCAGAATTGACAAATTAATATAACCGAAAAAATTGCACTTTCTTAGGTTTAGAATTAAAGTCGATTTTCTTCTAAATTGTATGTTAATTGCGTGAGCACTGTACCGCATAAGCCGAAAAACATAAATTTTACTGATTTGCGCGAAAGTAAAATTATAATGTTAATGCAGGATTAACAAATTAATATAACCGAAAAAATTGCACTTTCTTAGGTTTAGACTCAAATTCGATTTTCTTGTAAATTGTATGTTAATCACTTGAGCACTCTACCGCATAAGCCGAAAAACATCAATTTTACTGATTTGAACGTAAGTAAAATTATATTGCTATTGCAGGATTAACAAATTAATATTACCGAAAAAGTTGCACTTTCTTAGTTTTAGACTCAAAGTCGATTTTCTTGTAAATTGTATGATAATCACTTGAGCACTGTACCGCATAAGCCGAAAAACATCAATTTTACTGATTTGAGCGAAAGTCAAATTATATTGTTATTGCAGGATTAACAAATTAATATTACCGAAAAAGTTGCACTTTCTTAGTTTTAGACTCAAAGTCAATATTCTTGTAAATTGTATGTTAATCACTTGAGCACTGTACCGCATAAGCCGAAAAACATCAATTTTACTGATTTGCGCGAAAGTCAAATTATATTGTTATTGCAGGATTAACAAATTAATATTACCGAAAAAGTTGCACTTTCTTAGTTTTAGACTCAAAGTCGATTATCTTGTAAATTGTATGTTAATCACTTGAGCACTGTACCGCATAAGCCGAAAAACATCAATTTTACTGATTTGCACGTAAGTAAAATTATATTGCTATTGCAGAATTGACAAATTAATATAACCGAAAAAATTGCACTTTCTTAGGTTTAGAATTAAAGTCGATTTTCTTCTAAATTGTATGTTAATTGCGTGAGCACTGTACCGCATAAGCCGAAAAACATCAATTTTACTGATTTGCGCGAAAGTAAAATTATAATGTTAATGCAGGATTAACAAATTAATATAACCGAAAAAATTGCACTTTCTTAGGTTTAGACTCAAGTTCGATTTTCTTGTAAATTGTATGTTAATCACTTGAGCACTGTACCGCATAAGCCGAAAAACATCAATTTTACTGATTTGCGCGAAAGTAAAACTATAATGTTATTGCAGGATTAACAACTTAATATTACCGAAAAAGTTGCAATTTCTTAGGTTTAGACTCAAAGTCGATTTTCTTGTAAATTGTATGTTAATCACTTGAGCACTGTACCGCATAAGCCGAAAAACAACAATTTTACTGATTTGCGCGAAAGTAAAACTATAATGTTATTGCAGGATTAACAACTTAATATTACCGAAAAAGTTGCACTTTCTTAGGTTTAGACTTAAAGTCGATTTGCTTCTAAATTGTATGTTAATTGCGTGAGAACTGTACTGCCTAAGCCGAAAAACATGAATTTTACTGATTTGAGCGAAAGTCAAATTATATTGTTATTGCAGGATTAACAAATTAATATTACCGAAAAAGTTGCACTTTCTTAGTTTTAGACTCAAAGTCGATATTCTTGTAAATTGTATGTTAATCACTTGAGCACTGTACCGCATAAGCCGAAAAACATCAATTTTACTGATTTGCGCGAAAGTAAAACTATAATGTTATTGCAGGATTAACAACTTAATATTACCGAAAAAGTTGCAATTTCTTAGGTTTAGACTCAAAGTCGATTTTCTTGTAAATTGTATGTTAATCACTTGAGCACTGTACCGCATAAGCCGAAAAACATCAATTTTACTGATTTGAACGTAAGTAAAATTATATTGCTATTGCAGAATTGACAAATTAATATAACCGAAAAAATTGCACTTTCTTAAGTTTAGAATTAAAGTCGATTTTCTTCTAAATTGTATGTTAATTGCGTGAGCTCTGTACCGCATAAGCCGAAAAACATCAATTTTACTGATTTGAACGTGAGTAAAATTATATTGCTATTGCAGGATTAACAAATTAATATTACCGAAAAAGTTGCACTTTCTTAGTTTTAGACTCAAAGTCGATTTTCTTGTAAATTGTATGTTAATCACTTGAGCACTGTACCGCATAAGCCGAAAAACATCAATTTTACTGATTTGCGCGTAAGTAAAACTATAATGTTATTGCAGGATTATCAACTTAATATTACCGAAAAAGTTGCACTTTCTTAGGTTTAGACTCAAAGTCGATTTTCTTGTAAATTGTATGTTAATCACTTGAGCACTGTACCGCATAAGCCGAAAAACATCAATTTTACTGATTTGAGCGAAAGTAAAACTATAATGTTATTGGAGGATTATCAACTTAATATTACCGAAAAAGTTGCACTTTCTTAGGTTTAGACTCGAAGTCGATTTTCTTGTAAATTGTATGTTAATCACTTGAGCACTGTACCGCATAAGCCGAAAAACATCAATTTTACTGATTTGAACGTAAGTAAAATTATATTGCTATTGCAGGATTAACAAATTAATATTACCGAAAAAGTTGCACTTTCTTAGTTTTAGACTCAAAGTCGATTTTCTTGTAAATTGTATGTTAATCACTTGAGCACTGTACCGCATAAGCCGAAAAACATCAATTTTACTGATTTGCGCGAAAGTAAAAAATATAGCTATTGCAGGATTAACAAATTAATATTACCGAAAAAATTGCACTTTCTTAGGTTTAGACTCGAAGTCGATTTTCTTGTAAATTGTATGTTAATCACTTGAGCACTGTACCGCATAAGCCGAAAAACATCAATTTTACTGATTTGAACGTAAGTAAAATTATATTGCTATTGCAGGATTAACAAATTAATATTACCGAAAAAGTTGCACTTTCTTAGTTTTAGACTCAAAGTCGATTTTCTTGTAAATTGTATGTTAATCACTTGAGCACTGTACCGCATAAGCCGAAAAACATCAATTTTACTGATTTGAACGTAAGTAAAATTATATTGCTATTGCAGGATTAACAAATTAATATAACCGAAAAAATTGCACTTTCTTAGGTTTAGACTCAAATTCGATTTTCTTGTAAATTGTATGTTAATCACTTGAGCACTGTACCGCATAAGTCGAAAAACATCAATTTTACTGATTTGCGCGAAAATAAAACTATAATGTTATTGCAGGATTAACAACTTAATATTACCGAAAAAGTTGCAATTTCTTAGGTTTAGACTCAAAGTCGATTTTCTTGTAAATTTTATGTTAATCACTTGAGCACTGTACCGCATAAGCCGAAAAACAACAATTTTACTAAGTTGCGCGAAAGTAAAAAATATAGCTATTGCAGAATTTACATATTCATATAACCGAAAAAATTGCACTTTCTTAGCTTTAGACTTAAAGTCGATTTTCTTGTAAATTGTATTTCAGTTGCGTGAGCACTGTAAACTATAATGTTATGGCAGGATTAACAAATTAATATAAAAAAAAGAAAAGAAAAAATTGAACTTTCTTAGATTTTTACTTAAAGCCAATTTTCTTGTAAATTGTATGTTAATTACTTGAGCACTGTACCGCATAAGCCGAAAAACAGCAATTTTACTGATTTGCGCGAAAGTAAAACTATAATGTTATTGCAGGATTAACAACTTAATATTACCGAAAAAGTTGCACTTTCTTAGGTTTAGACTTAAAGTCGATTTGCTTCTAAATTGTATGTTAATTGCGTGAGCACTGTACCGCTTAAGCCGAAAAACATGAATTTTACTGATTTGTGCGAAAGTTAAATTATATTGTTTTGCAGGATTAACAAAATAATATTACCGAAAAAGTTGCACTTTCTTAGGTTTAGACTCAAAGTCGATTTTCTTGTAAATTGAATGTCAGTTGTGTGAGCACTGTACTGCTTAGGCCGAAAAACATGAATTTTACTGATTTGCGCGAAAGTAAAATTATATGGCTATTGCAGAATTGACATATTCATATAACCGAAAAAATTGCACTTTCTTAGGTTTAGACTCAAAGTCGATTTTCTTGTAAATTGTATGTTAAATACTTGAGCACTGTACCGCATAAGCCGAAAAACATCAATTTTACTGATTTGCGCGAAAGAAAAACTATTATGTTATTGCAGGATTAACAACTTAATATTACCGAAAAAGTTGCACTTTCTTAGGTTTAGACTCAAAGTCGATTTTCTTGTAATTTGTATGTTAATCACTTGAGCACTGTACCGCATAAGCCGAAAAACAACAATTTTACTGATTTGCGCGAAAGTAAAATTATAATGTTAATGCAGGATTAACAAATTAATATTACCGAAAAAATTGCACTTTCTAAGGTTTAGACTCAAAGTCGATTTTCTTGTAAATTGTATGTCAAATGCGGCAGCACTGTGCTGCCTTAACCGAAAAACATCAATATTACTGATTTGCGCGAAAGTAAAATTATAATGTTATTGCAGAATTTACATATTCATATAACCGAAAAAATTGTACTTTCTTCGTTTTAGACTTAAAGTCGATTTTCTTCTAAATTGTATGTTAATCACTTGAGCACTGTACCGCATAAGCCGAAAAACATCAATTTTACTGATTTGCGCGAAAGTAAAATTATAATGTTAATGCAGGATTAACAAATTAATATAACCGAAAAAATTGCACTTTCTAAGGTTTAGACTCAAAGTCGATTTTCTTGTAAATTGTATTTTAATCACTTGAGCACTGTACCGCATAAGCCGAAAAACATCAATTTTACTAATTTGCGCGAAAGTAAAATTATAATGTTAATGCAGGATTAACAAATTAATATAACCGAAAAAATTGCACTTTCTAAGGTTTAGACTCAAAGTCGATTTTCTTGTAAATTGTATGTTAATCACTTGAGCACTGTACCGCATAAGCCGAAAAACATCAATTTTACTGATTTGCGCGAAAGTAAAACTATAATGTTATAGCAGGATTAACATCTTAATATTACCGAAAAAGTTGCACTTTCTTAGGTTTAGACTCAAAGTCGATTTTCTTGTAAATTGTATGTTAATCACTTGAGCACTGTACCGCATAAGCCGAAAAACATCAATTTTACTGATTTGCGCGAAAGAAAAACTGTAATGTTATTGCCGGATTAACAACTTAATATTACCGAAAAAGTTGCACTTTCTTAGGTTTAGACTCAAAGTCGATTTTCTTGTAAATTGTATGTTAATCACTTGAGCACTGTACCGCATAAGCCGAAAAACAAAAATTTTACTAAGTTGCGCGAAAGTAAAATTATATAGCTATTGCAGAATTGACATATTCATATAACCGAAAAAATTGCACTTTCTTAGGTTTAGACTCAAAGTCGATTTTCTTGTAAATTGTATGTTAATCACTTGAGCACTGTACCGCATAAGCCGAAAAACAAAAATTTTACTAAGTTGCGCGAAAGTAAAATTATATAGCTATTGCAGAATTGACATATTCATATAACCGAAAAAATTGCACTTTCTTAGGTTTAGACTCAAAGTCGATTTTCTTGTAAATTGTATTTTAATCACTTGAGCACTGTACCGCATAAGCCGAAAAACATCAATTTTACTAATTTGCGCGAAAGTAAAATTATAATGTTAATGCAGGATTAACAAATTAATATAACCGAAAAAATTGCACTTTCTAAGGTTTAGACTCAAAGTCGATTTTCTTGTAAATTGTATGTTAATCACTTGAGCACTGTACCGCATAAGCCGAAAAACATCAATTTTACTGATTTGCGCGAAAGTAAAACTATAATGTTATAGCAGGATTAACATCTTAATATTACCGAAAAAGTTGCACTTTCTTAGGTTTAGACTCAAAGTCGATTTTCTTGTAAATTGTATGTTAATCACTTGAGCACTGTACCGCATAAGCCGAAAAACAAAAATTTTACTAAGTTGCGCGAAAGTAAAATTATATAGCTATTGCAGAATTGACATATTCATATAACCGAAAAAATTGCACTTTCTTAGGTTTAGACTCAAAGTCGATTTTCTTGTAAATTGTATGTTAAATACTTGAGCACTGTACCGCATAAGCCGAAAAACATCAATTTTACTGATTTGCGCGAAAGAAAAACTATTATGTTATTGCAGGATTAACAACTTAATATTACCGAAAAAGTTGCACTTTCTTAGGTTTAGACTCAAAGTCGATTTTCTTGTAATTTGTATGTTAATCACTTGAGCACTGTACCGCATAAGCCGAAAAACAACAATTTTACTAAGTTGCGCGAAAGTAAAATTATATGGCTATTGCAGAATTGACATATTCATATAACCGAAAAAATTGCACTTTCTTAGGTTTAGACTCAAAGTCGATTTTCTTGTAAATTGTATGTTAATTACTTGAGCACTGTACTGCATAAGCCGAAAAACATCAATTTTACTGATTTGAGCGAAAGTAAAACTGTAATGTTATTGCAGGATTAACAACTTAATATTACCGAAAAAGTTGCACTTTCTTAGGTTTAGACTCAAAGTCGATTTTCTTGTAAATTGTATGTTAATTACTTGAGCACTGTACCGCATAAGCCGAAAAACATGAATTTTACTGATTTGTGCGAAAGTCAAATTATATTGTTATTGCAGGATTAACAAATTAATATAACCGAAAAAATTGCACTTTCTAAGGTTTAGACTCAAAGTCGATTTTCTTGTAAATTGTATGTTAATCACTTGAGCACTGTACCGCATAAGCCGAAAAACATCAATTTTACTGATTTGCGCGAAAGTAAAACTATAATGTTATAGCAGGATTAACATCTTAATATTACCGAAAAAGTTGCACTTTCTTAGGTTTAGACTCAAAGTCGATTTTCTTGTAAATTGTATGTTAATCACTTGAGCACTGTACCGCATAAGCCGAAAAACATCAATTTTACTGATTTGCGCGAAAGAAAAACTGTAATGTTATTGCAGGATTAACAACTTAATATTACCGAAAAAGTTGCACTTTCTTCGTTTTAGACTTAAAGTCGATTTTCTTCTAAATTGTATGTTAATCACTTGAGCACTGTACCGCATAAGCCGAAAAACATCAATTTTACTGATTTGCGCGAAAGTAAAATTATAATGTTAATGCAGGATTAACAAATTAATATAACCGAAAAAATTGCACTTTCTAAGGTTTAGACTCAAAGTCGATTTTCTTGTAAATTGTATTTTAATCACTTGAGCACTGTACCGCATAAGCCGAAAAACATCAATTTTACTAATTTGCGCGAAAGTAAAATTATAATGTTAATGCAGGATTAACAAATTAATATAACCGAAAAAATTGCACTTTCTAAGGTTTAGACTCAAAGTCGATTTTCTTGTAAATTGTATGTTAATCACTTGAGCACTGTACCGCATAAGCCGAAAAACATCAATTTTACTGATTTGCGCGAAAGTAAAACTATAATGTTATAGCAGGATTAACATCTTAATATTACCGAAAAAGTTGCACTTTCTTAGGTTTAGACTCAAAGTCGATTTTCTTGTAAATTGTATGTTAATCACTTGAGCACTGTACCGCATAAGCCGAAAAACATCAATTTTACTGATTTGCGCGAAAGAAAAACTGTAATGTTATTGCCGGATTAACAACTTAATATTACCGAAAAAGTTGCACTTTCTTAGGTTTAGACTCAAAGTCGATTTTCTTGTAAATTGTATGTTAATCACTTGAGCACTGTACCGCATAAGCCGAAAAACAAAAATTTTACTAAGTTGCGCGAAAGTAAAATTATATAGCTATTGCAGAATTGACATATTCATATAACCGAAAAAATTGCACTTTCTTAGGTTTAGACTCAAAGTCGATTTTCTTGTAAATTGTATGTTAAATACTTGAGCACTGTACCGCATAAGCCGAAAAACATCAATTTTACTGATTTGCGCGAAAGAAAAACTATTATGTTATTGCAGGATTAACAACTTAATATTACCGAAAAAGTTGCACTTTCTTAGGTTTAGACTCAAAGTCGATTTTCTTGTAATTTGTATGTTAATCACTTGAGCACTGTACCGCATAAGCCGAAAAACAACAATTTTACTAAGTTGCGCGAAAGTAAAATTATATGGCTATTGCAGAATTGACATATTCATATAACCGAAAAAATTGCACTTTCTTAGGTTTAGACTCAAAGTCGATTTTCTTGTAAATTGTATGTTAATTACTTGAGCACTGTACTGCATAAGCCGAAAAACATCAATTTTACTGATTTGAGCGAAAGTAAAACTGTAATGTTATTGCAGGATTAACAACTTAATATTACCGAAAAAGTTGCACTTTCTTAGGTTTAGACTCAAAGTCGATTTTCTTGTAAATTGTATGTTAATTACTTGAGCACTGTACCGCATAAGCCGAAAAACATGAATTTTACTGATTTGTGCGAAAGTCAAATTATATTGTTATTGCAGGATTAACAAAATAATATTAGCGAAAAAGTTGCACTTTCTTAGGTTTAGACTCAAAGTCGATTTTCTTGTAAGTTGTATGTCAATTGCGGCAGCACTGTGCTGCTTAAGCCGAAAAACATCAATATTACTGATTTGCGCGAAAGTAAAATTATAATGTTATTGCAGAATTAACATATTCATATAACCGAAAAAATTGTACTTTCTTAGTTTTAGACTTAAAGTCGATTTTCTTGTAAATTGTATGTTAATCACTTGAGCACTGTACCGCATAAGCCGAAAAACAACAATCTTACTGATTTGCGCGAAAGTAAAATTATAATGTTAATGCAGGATTAACAAATTAATATAGCCGAAAAAATTGCACTTTTTTAGGTTTAGACTCAAAGTCGATTTTCTTGTAAATTGTATGTTAATCACTTGAGCACTGTACCGCATAAGCCGAAAAACATCAATTTTACTGATTTGCGCGAAAGTAAAACTATAATGTTATTGCAGGATTAACAACTCAATATTACCGAAAAAGTTGCACTTTTTTAGGTTTAGACTCAAAGTCGATTTTCTTGTAAATTGTATGTTAATCACTTGAGCACTGTACCGCATAAGCCGAAAAACAACAATTTTACTAAGTTGCGCGAAAGTAAAATTATATAGCTATTGCAGAATTGACATATTCATATAACCGAAAAAATTGCACTTTCTTAGGTTTAGACTCAAAGTCGATTTTCTTGTAAATTGTATGTTAATTACTTGAGCACTGTACCGCATAAGCCGAAAAACATCAAAAATAATATTACCGAAAAAGTTGCACTTTCTTAGGTTTAGACTTAAAGTCGATTTGCTTCTAAATTGTATGTTAATTGCGTGAGCACTGTACCGCTTAAACCGAAAAACATGAATTTTACTGATTTGAGCGAAAGTCAAATTATATTGTTATTGCAGGATTAACAAATTAATATTACCGAAAAAGTTGCACTTTCTTAGGTTTAGACTCAAAGTCGATTTTCTTGTAAATTGTATGTCAGTTGCGTGAGCACTGTACTGCTTAAGCCGAAAAACATCAATTTTACTGATTTAAGCGAAAGTCAAATTATATTGTTATTGCAGGATTAACGAATTAATTTTACCGAAAAAGTTGGACTTTCTTAGGTTTAGACTTAAAGTCGATTTTCTTGTAAATTGTATGTTAATCACTTGAGCACCATACCGCACAAGCCGAAAAACATCGATTTTACTACTGATTTGCGCGAAAGTAAAACTATAATGTTATGGCAGGATTAACAAATTAATATAAAAAAGAAAAGAAAAAATTGAACTTTCTTAGATTTTTACTTAAAGCCGATTTTCTTGTAAATTGTATGTTAATTACCTGAGCGCTGTACCGCTTAGGCCGAAAAACATCAATTTTACTGATTTGCGCGAAAGTAAAATTATAACGTTATTGCAGAATTTACATATTCATATAACCGAAAAAATTGTACTTTCTTAGTTTTAGACTTAAAGTCGATTTTCTTCTAAATTGTATGTCAATTGCGTGACCACTGTACCGCTTAAAGCGAAAAACATGAATTTGACTAATTTGAGCGAAAGTCAAATTATATTGTTATTGCAGAATTAACATATTCATATAACCGAAAAAATTGCACTTGCTTAATTTTAGACTTAAAGTCGATTTTCTTGTAAGTTGTATTTCAGTTGCGAGAGCACTGTACCGCTTAAGCCGAAAAACATGAATTTTACTGATTTGTGCGAAAGTCAAATTATATTCTTATTGCAGGATTAACAAATTAATATTAGCGAAAAAGTTGCACTTTCTTAGGTTTAGACTCAAAGTCGATTTTCTTGTAAATTGTATGTCAATTGCGGCAGCACTGTGCAGCTTAAGCCGAAAAACATCAATATTATTGATTTGCGCGAAAGTAAAATTATAATGTTATTGCAGAATTTACATATTCATATAACCGAAATAATTGTACTTTCTTAGTTTAAGACTTAAAGTCGATTTTCTTCTAAATTGTATGTTAATTGCGTGAGCACTGTACCGCATAAGCCGAAAAACATCAATTTTACTGATTTGCGCGAAAGTAAAATTATAATGTTAATGCAGGATTAACAAATTAATATAACCGAAAAAATTGCACTTTCTTAGGTCTAGACTCAAAGTCGATTTTCTTGTAAATTGTATGTTAATCACTTGAGCACTGTACAGCATAAGCCGAAAAACATAAATTTTACTGATTTGCGCGAAAGTAAAACTATAATGTTATGGCAGGATTAACAAATTAATATAAAAAAAAGAAAAGAAAAAATTGAACTTTCTTAGATTTTTACTTAAAGTCGATTTTCTTGTAAATTGTATGTCAGTTGCGTGAGCACTGTACTGCTTAAGCTGAAAAACATGAATTTTACTGATTTGCGCGAAAGTAAAATTATATTGCTATTGCAGAATTGACAAATTAATATAACCGAAAAAATTGTACTTTCTTAGGTTTAGACTTAAAGTCGATTTTCTTGTAAATTGTATGTTAAGCACTTGAGCACTGTACCGCATAAGCCGAAAAACATCAATATTACTGATTTTCGCGAAAGTAAAACTATAATGTTATTGCAGGATTAACAAATTAATATAAAAAAAAGAAAAGAAAAAATTGAACTTTCTTAGATTTTTACTTAAAGTCGATTTTCTTGTAAGTTGTATTTCAGGTGCGAGAGCACTGTACCGCTTAAGCCGAAAAACATGAATTTTACTGATTTGTGCGAAAGTCAAATTATATTGTTATTGCAGGATTAACAAAATAATATTAGCGAAAAAGTTGCACTTTCTTAGGTTTAGACTCAAAGTCGATTTTCTTGTAAATTGTATGTCAATTGCGGCAGCACTGTGCTGCTTAAGCCGAAAAACATCAATATTACTGATTTGCGCGAAAGTAAAATTATAATGTTATTGCAGAATTTACATATTCATATAACCGAAAAAATTGCACTTGCTTAATTTTAGACTTAAAGTCGATTTTCTTGTAAGTTGTATTTCAGTTGCGAGAGCACTGTACCGCTTAAGCCGAAAAACATGAATTTTACTGATTTGTGCGAAAGTCAAATTATATTGTTATTGCAGGATTAACAAAATAATATTAGCGAAAAAGTTGCACTTTCTTAGGTTTAGACTCAAAGTCGATTTTCTTGTAAATTGTATGTTAATCACTATAGCACTGTATCGCATAAGCCGAAAGACATCAATTTTACTGATTTGCGCGAAAGTAAAATTATATAGCTACTGCAGAATTGACATATTCATATAACCGAAAAAATTGCACTTTCTTACAATAGCTTTAGACCTAAAGCCGATTTTCTTGTAAATTGTATTTCAGTTGCGTGAGCACTGTACCGCTTAAGCCGAAAAACATCAATTTTACTGATTTGCGCGAAAGTAAAATTATAATGTTAATGCAGGATTAACAAATTAATATAACCGAAAAAATTGCACTTTCTTAGGTCTAGACTCAAAGTCGATTTTCTTGTAAATTGTATGTTAATCACTTGAGCACTGTACAGCATAAGCCGAAAAACATAAATTTTACTGATTTGCGCGAAAGTAAAACTATAATGTTATGGCAGGATTAACAAATTAATATAAAAAAAAGAAAAGAAAAAATTGAACTTTCTTAGATTTTTACTTAAAGTCGATTTTCTTGTAAATTGTATGTCAGTTGCGTGAGCACTGTACTGCTTAAGCCGAAAAACATGAATTTTACTGATTTGACCGAAAGTAAAATTATAATGTTAATGCAGAATTGACAAATTAATATAACCGAAAAAATTGTACTTTCTTAGGTTTAGACTTAAAGTCGATTTTCTTGTAAATTGTATGTTAATCACTTGAGCACTGTATCGCATAAGCCGAAAGACATCAATTTTACTGATTTGCGCGAAAGTAAAATTATATAGCTACTGCAGAATTGACATATTCATATAACCGAAAAAATTGCACTTTCTTACAATAGCTTTAGACCTAAAGCCGATTTTCTTGTAAATTGTATTTCAGTTGCGTGAGCACTGTACCGCTTAAGCCGAAAAACATGAATTTTACTGATTTGAGCGAAAGTCAAATTATATTGTTATTACAGAATTAACAACTTAATATTACCGAAAAAGTTGCACTTTCTTAGGTTTAGACTCAAAGTCGATTTTCTTGTAAATTGTATGTTAATCACTTGAGAACTGTACCGCATAAGCCGAAAAGTATCAATTTTACTGATTTGCGCGTAAGCAAAATTATATTGCTATTGCAGAATTGACAACTTAATATTACCGAAAAAGTTGCACTTTCTTAGGTTTAGACTCAAAGTCGATTTTCTTGTAAATTGTATGTTAATCACTTGAGCACTGTACCGCATAAGCCGAAAAACATCAATTTTACTGATTTGCGCGTAAGTAAAATTATATTGCTATTGCAGAATTGACAAATTAATATAACCGAAAAAATTGCACTTTCTTAGGTTTAGACTTAAAGTCGATTTTCTTGTTAATTGTATGTTAATTTCGCTAGCACTGTACTGCTTAAGCCGAAAAACATTAATACTACTGATTTGCGCGAAAGTAAAATTATAATGTTATTGCGGAATTTACATATTCATATAACCTAAAAAATTGCACTTTCTTAGTTTTAGACTTAAAGTCGATTATCTTGTAAATTTTATTTCAGTTGCATAAGCACTGTACTGCTTAAGCCGAAAAACATGAGTTTTACTGATTTGCGCAAAAGTAAAATTATATTGCTATTGCAGAATTGACAAATTAATATAACCGAAAAAATTGCACTTTCTGAGGTTTAGACTTAAAGTCGATTTTCTTGTAAATTGTATGTTAACCACTTGAGCACTGTACCGCATAAGCCGAAAAACATCAATTTTACTGATTTGCGCGAAAGTAAAATTATAATGTTATTGCAGGATTAACAAATTAATATAAAAAAAAGAAAAGAAAAAATTGAACTTTCTTAGATTTTTACTTAAAGCCCATTTTCTTGTAAATTGTATGTTAATTACTTGAGCGCTGTACCATTTAGGCCGAAAAACATCAATTTTACTGATTTGACCGAAAGTAAAATTATAATGTTATTGCAGAATTTACATATTCACATAACCGAAAAAATTGTACTTTCTTAGTTTTAGACTTAAAGTCGATTTTCTTCTAAATTGTATGTTAATTGCGTGAGCACTGTACCGCATAAGCCGAAAAACATAAATTTTACTGATTTGCGCGAAAGTAAAATTATAATGTTAATGCAGGATTAACAAATTAATATAACCAAAAAAATGGCACTTTCTTAGGTTTAGACTCAAAGTCGATTTTCTTGAAAATTGTATGTTAATCACTTGAGCACTGTACCGCATAAGCCGAAAAACATCAATTTTACTGATTTGCGCGAAAGTAAAACTATAATGTTATGGCAGGATTAACAAATTAATATAAAAAAAAGAAAAGAAAAAATTGAACTTTCTTAGATTTTTACTTAAAGTCGATTTTCTTGTAAATTGTATGTCAGATGCGTGAGCACTGTACTGCTTAAGCCGAAAAACATGAGTTTTACTGATTTGCGCAAAAGTAAAATTATATTGCTATTGCAGAATTGACAAATTAATATAACCGAAAAAATTGCACTTTCTTAGGTTTAGACATAAAGTCGATTTTCTTGTAAATTGTATGTTAATTACTTGAGCGCTGTACCGCTTAGGCCGAAAAACATCAATTTTACTGATTTGCGCGAAAGTAAAATTATAATGTTATTGCAGAATTTACATATTCATATAACCGAAAAAATTGTACTTTCTTAGTTTTAGACTTAAAGTCGATTTTCTTGTAAGTTGTATTTCAGTTGCGAGAGCACTGTACCGCTTAAGCCGAAAAACATGAATTTTACTGATTTGTGGGAAGTCAAATTATATTGTTATTGCAGGATTAACAAAATAATATTAGCGAAAAAGTTGCACTTTCTTAGGTTTAGACTCAAAGTCGATTTTCTTGTAAATTGAATGTCAGTTGTGTGAGCACTGTACTGCTTAGGCCGAAAAACATGAATTTTACTAATTTGAGCGAAAGTCAAATTATATTGTTATTGCAGGATTAACAAATTAATATTACCGAAAATGTTGCACTTTCTTAGGTTTACACTCAAAGTCGATTTTCCTGTAAATTGTATGTCAGTTGTGTGAGCACTGTACTGCTTAGGCCGAAAAACATGAATTTTACTGATTTGAGCGAAAGTCAAATTATATTGTTATTGCAGGATTAACAAATTAATATTACCGAAAAAGTTGCACTTTCTTAGGTTTAGATTCAAAGTCGACTTTCTTGTAAATTGTATGTCAATTGCGGCAGCACTGTACTGCTTAAGCCGAAAAACATTAATATTACTGATTTGCGCGAAAGTCAAATTATAATGTTATTGCAGAATTTACATATTCATATAACCGAAAAAATTGTACCTTCTTAGTTTTAGACTTAAAGTCGATTTTCTTCTAAATTGTATGTCAATTGCGTGAGCACTGTACCGCTTAAACCGAAAAACATGAACTTTTCTGATTTGAGCGAAAGTCAAATTATATTGTTATTGCAGAATTGACATATTCATATAACCGACAAAATTGCACTTTCTTAGTTTTAGACTTAAAGTCGATTTTCTTGTAAATTGTATTTCAGTTGCGTGAGCACTGTACCGCTTAAGCCGAAAAACATGAATTTTACTGATTTGAGCGAAAGTCAAATTATATTGCTTTTGCCGGATTAACAAATTAATATTACCGAAAAAGTTGCACTTTCTTAGGTTTAGACTCAAAGTCGACCTTCTTGTAAATTGTATGTCAATTGCGGCAGCACTGTACTGCTTAAGCCGAAAAACATTAATATTACAGATTTGCGCGAAAGTAAAATTATAATGTTATTGCAGAATTAACATATTCATATAACCGAAAAAATTGTACTTTCTTAGGTTTAGAATCAAAGTCGATTTTCTTGTAAATTGTATGTCAGTTGTGTGAGCACTGTACTGCTTAAGCCGAAAAACATGAATTTTACTGATTTGAGCGAAAGTCAAATTATATTGTTATTGCAGGATTAACAAATTAATATTACCGAAAAAGTTGCACTTTCTTAGGTTTAGACTCAAAGTCGATTTTTTTGTAAATTGAATGTCAGTTGTGTGAGCACTGTACTGCTTACGCCGAAAAACATGAATTTTACTAATTTGAGCGAAAGTCAAATTATATTGTTATTGCAGGATTAACAAATTAATATTACCGAAAAAGTTGCACTTTCTTAGGTTTAGACTCAAAGTCGATTTTCCTGTAAATTGTATGTCAGTTGTGTGAGCACTGTACTGCTTAGGCCGAAAAACATGAATTTTACTGATTTGAGCGAAAGTCAAATTATATTGTTATTGCAGAATTGACATATTCATATAACCGAAAAAATTGCACTTTCTTAGTTTTAGACTTAAAGTCGATTTTCTTGTAAATTGTATTTAAGTTGCGTGAGCACTGTACTGCTTAAGCCGAAAAACATCAATATTACTGATTTGCGCGAAAGTAAAATTATAATGTTATTGCAGAATTTACATATTCATATAACCAAAAAAAATTGTACTTTCTTAGTTTTAGACTTAAAGTCGATTTTCTTCTAAATTGTATGTCAATTGCGTGAGCACTGTACCGCTTAAACCGAAAAACATGAATTTTACTGATTTGAGCGAAAGTCAAATTATATTGTTATTGCAGGATTAACAAATTAATATTACCGAAAAAGTTGCACTTTCTTAGGTTTAGACTCAAAGTCGATTTTTTTGTAAATTGAATGTCAGTTGTGTGAGCACTGTACTGCTTAGGCCGAAAAACATGAATTTTACTAATTTGAGCGAAAGTCAAATTATATTGTTATTGCAGGATTAACAAATTAATATTACCGAAAAAGTTGCACTTTCTTAGGTTTAGACTCAAAGTCGATTTTCTTGTAAATTGAATGTCAGTTGTGTGAGCACTGTACTGCTTAGGCCGAAAAACATGAATTTTACTAATTTGAGCGAAAGTCAAATTATATTGTTATTGCAGGATTAACAAATTAATATTACCGAAAAAGTTGCACTTTCTTAGGTTTAGATTCAAAGTCGACTTTCTTGTAAATTGTATGTCAATTGCGGCAGCACTGTACTGCTTAAGCCGAAAAACATTAATATTACTGATTTGCGCGAAAGTAAAATTATAATGTTATTGCAGAATTTACATATTCATATAACCAAAAAAAATTGTACTTTCTTAGTTTTAGACTTAAAGTCGATTTTCTTCTAAATTGTATGTCAATTGCGTGAGCACTGTACCGCTTAAACCGAAAGACATGAATTTTACTGATTTGAGCGAAAGTCAAATTATATTGTTATTGCAGGATTAACAAATTAATATTACCGAAAAAGTTGCACTTTCTTAGGTTTAGACTCAAAGTCGATTTTCTTGTAAATTGAATGTCAGTTGTGTGAGCACTGTACTGCTTAGGCCGAAAAACATGAATTTTACTAATTTGAGCGAAAGTCAAATTATATTGTTATTGCAGGATTAAAAAATTAATATTACCGAAAATGTTGCACTTTCTTAGGTTTACACTCAAAGTCGATTTTCCTGTAAATTGTATGTCAGTTGTGTGAGCACTGTACTGCTTAGGCCGAAAAACATGAATTTTACTGATTTGAGCGAAAGTCAAATTATATTGTTATTGCAGGATTAACAAATTAATATTACCGAAAAAGTTGCACTTTCTTAGGTTTAGATTCAAAGTCGACTTTCTTGTGAATTGTATGTCAATTGCGGCAGCACTGTACTGCTTAAGCCGAAAAACATTAATATTACTGATTTGCGCGAAAGTCAAATTATAATGTTATTGCAGAATTTACATATTCATATAACCGAAAAAATTGTACCTTCTTAGTTTTAGACTTAAAGTCGATTTTCTTCTAAATTGTATGTCAATTGCGTGAGCACTGTAGCGCTTAAACCGAAAAACATGAACTTTTCTGATTTGAGCGAAAGTCAAATTATATTGTTATTGCAGAATTGACATATTCATATAACCGACAAAATTGCACTTTCTTAGTTTTAGACTTAAAGTCGATTTTCTTGTAAATTGTATTTCAGTTGCGTGAGCACTGTACCGCTTAAGCCGAAAAACATGAATTTTACTGATTTGAGCGAAAGTCAAATTATATTGCTTTTGCAGGATTAACAAATTAATATTACCGAAAAAGTTGCACTTTCTTAGGTTTAGACTCAAAGTCGACTTTCTTGTAAATTGTATGTCAATTGCGGCAGCACTGTACTGCTTAAGCCGAAAAACATTAATATTACAGATTTGCGCGAAAGTCAAATTATAATGTTATTGCAGAATTTACATATTCATATAACCGAAAAAATTGTACCTTCTTAGTTTTAGACTTAAAGTCGATTTTCTTCTAAATTGTATGTCAATTGCGTGAGCACTGTACCGCTTAAACCGAAAAACATGAACTTTTCTGATTTGCGCGAAAGTCAAATTATAATGTTATTGCAGAATTTACATATTCATATAACCGAAAAAATTGTACTTTCTTAGTTTTAGACTTAAAGTCGATTTTCTTCTAAATTGTATGTCAATTGCGTGAGCACTGTACCGCTTAAACCGAAAAACATGAATTTTCCTGATTTGAGCGAAAGTCAAATTATATTGTTATTGCAGGATTAACAAATTAATATTACCGAAAAAGTTGCAATTTCTTAGGTTTAGACTCAAAGTCGATTTTTTGTAAATTGAGTGTCAGTTGTGTGAGCACTGTACTGCTTAGGCCGAAAAACATGAATTTTACTAATTTGAGCGAAAGTCAAATTATATTGTTATTGCAGGATTAACAAATTAATATTACCGAAAAAGTTGCACTTTCTTAGGTTTAGACTCAAAGTCGATTTTCCTGTAAATTGTATGTCAGTTGTGTGAGCACTGTACTGCTTAGGCCGAAAAACATGAATTTTACTGATTTGAGCGAAAGTCAAATTATATTGTTATTGCAGAATTGACATATTCATATAACCGAAAAAATTGCACTTTCTTAGTTTTAGACTTAAAGTCGATTTTCTTGTAAATTGTATTTCAGTTGCGTGAGCACTGTACTGCTTAAGCCGAAAAACATCAATATTACTGATTTGCGCGAAAGTAAAATTATAATGTTAATGCAGAATTTACATATTCATATAACCAAAAAAAATTGTACTTTCTTAGTTTTAGACTTAAAGTCGATTTTCTTCTAAATTGTATGTCAATTGCGTGAGCACTGTACCGCTTAAACCGAAAAACATGAATTTTACTGATTTGAGCGAAAGTCAAATTATATTGTTATTGCAGGATTAACAAATTAATATTACCGAAAAAGTTGCACTTTCTTAGGTTTAGACTCAAAGTCGATTTTTTTGTAAATTGAATGTCAGTTGTGTGAGCACTGTACTGCTTAGGCCGAAAAACATGAATTTTACTAATTTGAGCGAAAGTCAAATTATATTGTTATTGCAGGATTAACAAATTAATATTACCGAAAAAGTTGCACTTTCTTAGGTTTAGACTCAAAGTCGATTTTCTTGTAAATTGAATGTCAGTTGTGTGAGCACTGTACTGCGTAGGCCGAAAAACATGAATTTTACTGATTTGAGCGAAAGTCAAATTATATTGTTATTGCAGGATTAACAAATTAATATTACCGAAAAAGTTGCACTTTCTTAGGTTTAGATTCAAAGTCGACTTTCTTAAAAATTGTATGTCAATTGCGGCAGCACTGTACTGCTTAAGCCGAAAAACATTAATATTACTGATTTGCGCGAAAGTCAAATTATAATGTTATTGCAGAATTTACATATTCATATAACCGAAAAAATTGTACCTTCTTAGTTTTAGACTGAAAGTCGATTTTCTTCTAAATTGTATGTCAATTGCGTGAGCACTGTACCGCTTAAACCGAAAAACATGAACTTTTCTGATTTGAGCGAAAGTCAAATTATATTGTTATTGCAGAATTGACATATTCATATAACCGACAAAATTGCACTTTCTTAGTTTTAGACTTAAAGTCGATTTTCTTGTAAATTGTATTTCAGTTGCGTGAGCACTGTACCGCTTAAGCCGAAAAACATGAATTTTACTGATTTGAGCGAAAGTCAAATTATATTGCTTTTGGCGGATTAACAAATTAATATTACCGAAAAAGTTGCACTTTCTTAGGTTTAGACTCAAAGTCGACTTTCTTGTAAATTGTATGTCAATTGCGGCAGCACTGTACTGCTTAAGCCGAAAAACATTAATATTACAGATTTGCGCGAAAGTAAAATTATAATGTTATTGCAGAATTAACATATTCATATAACCGAAAAAATTGTACTTTCTTAGGTTTAGAATCAAAGTCGATTTTCTTGTAAATTGTATGTCAGTTGTGTGAGCACTGTACTGCTTAAGCCGAAAAACATGAATTTTACTGATTTGAGCGAAAGTCAAATTATATTGTTATTGCAGGATTAACAAATTAATATTACCGAAAAAGTTGCACTTTCTTAGGTTTAGACTCAAAGTCGATTTTTTTGTAAATTGAATGTCAGTTGTGTGAGCACTGTACTGCTTAGGCCGAAAAACATGAATTTTACTAATTTGAGCGAAAGTCAAATTATATTGTTATTGCAGGATTAACAAATTAATATTACCGAAAAAGTTGCACTTTCTTAGGTTTAGACTCAAAGTCGATTTTCCTGTAAATTGTATGTCAGTTGTGTGAGCACTGTACTGCTTAGGCCGAAAAACATGGATTTTACTGATTTGAGCGAAAGTCAAATTATATTGTTATTGCAGAATTGACATATTCATATAACCGAAAAAATTGCACTTTCTTAGTTTTAGACTTAAAGTCGATTTTCTTGTAAATTGTATTTCAGTTGCGTGAGCACTGTACTGCTTAAGCCGAAAAACATCAATATTACTGATTTGCGCGAAAGTAAAATTATAATGTTATTGCAGAATTTACATATTCATATAACCAAAAAAAATTGTACTTTCTTAGTTTTAGACTTAAAGTCGATTTTCTTCTAAATTGTATGTCAATTGCGTGAGCACTGTACCGCTTAATCCGAAAAACATGAATTTTACTGATTTGAGCGAAAGTCAAATTATATTGTTATTGCAGGATTAACAAATTAATATTACCGAAAAAGTTGCACTTTCTTAGGTTTAGACTCAAAGTCGATTTTTTTGTAAATTGAATGTCAGTTGTGTGAGCACTGTACTGCTTAGGCCGAAAAACATGAATTTTACTAATTTGAGCGAAAGTCAAATTATATTGTTATTGCAGGATTAACAAATTAATATTACCGAAAAAGTTGCACTTTCTTAGGTTTAGACTCAAAGTCGATTTTCTTGTAAATTGAATGTCAGTTGTGTGAGCACTGTACTGCTTAGGCCGAAAAACATGAATTTTACTAATTTGAGCGAAAGTCAAATTATATTGTTATTGCAGGATTAACAAATTAATATTACCGAAAAAGTTGCACTTTCTTAGGTTTAGATTCAAAGTCGACTTTCTTTTCAAATTATAATGTTATTGCAGAATTTACATATTCATATAACCGAAAAAATTGTACCTTCTTAGTTTTAGACTTAAAGTCGATTTTCTTCTAAATTGTATGTCAATTGCGTGAGCACTGTACCGCTTAAACCGAAAAACATGAACTTTTCTGATTTGAGCGAAAGTCAAATTATATTGTTATTGCAGAATTGACATATTCATATAACCGACAAAATTGCACTTTCTTAGTTTTAGACTTAAAGTCGATTTTCTTGTAAATTGTATTTCAGTTGCGTGAGCACTGTACCGCTTAAGCCGAAAAACATGAATTTTACTGATTTGAGCGAAAGTCAAATTATATTGCTTTTGCAGGATTAACAAATTAATATTACCGAAAAAGTTTCACTTTCTTAGGTTTAGACTCAAAGTCGACTTTCTTGTAAATTGTATGTCAATTGCGGCAGCACTGTACTGCTTAAGCCGAAAAACATTAATATTACAGATTTGCGCGAAAGTAAAATTATAATGTTATTGCAGAATTAACATATTCATATAACCGAAAAAATTGTACTTTCTTAGGTTTAGAATCAAAGTCGATTTTCTTGTAAATTGTATGTCAGTTGTGTGAGCACTGTACTGCTTAAACCGAAAAACATGAATTTTACTGATTTGAGCGAAAGTCAAATTATATTGCTTTTGCAGGATTAACAAATTAATATTACCGAAAAAGTTGCACTTTCTTAGGTTTAGACTCAAAGTCGATTTTCTTGCAAATTGTATGTCAATTGCGGCAGCACTGTACTGCTTAAGCCGAAAAACATCAATATTAATGATTTGCGCGAAAGTAAAATTATAATGTTATTGATGAATTTACATATTTATATAACCGAAAAAATTGTACCTTCTTAGTTTTAGACTTAAAGTCGATTTTCTTCTAAATTGTATGTCAATTGCGTGAGCACTGTACCGCTTAAACCGAAAAACATGAACTTTACTGATTTGAGCGAAAGTCAAATTATATTGTTATTGCAGAATTGACATATTCATATAACCGAAAAAATTGCACTTTCTTAGTTTTAGACTTAAAGTCGATTTTCTTGTAAATTGTATTTCAGTTGCGTGAGCACTGTACTGCTTAAGCCGAAAAACATGAATATTACTGATTTGCGCGAAAGTAAAATTATAATGTTAATGCAGAATTTACATATTCATATAACCAAAAAAAATTGTACTTTCTTAGTTTTAGACTTAAAGTCGATTTTCTTCTAAATTGTATGTCAATTGCGTGAGCACTGTACCGCTTAAACCGAAAAACATGAATTTTACTGATTTGAGCGAAAGTCAAATTATATTGTTATTGCAGGATTAACAAATTAATATTACCGAAAAAGTTGCACTTTCTTAGGTTTAGACTCAAAGTCGATTTTTTTGTAAATTGAATGTCAGTTGTGTGAGCACTGTACTGCTTAGGCCGAAAAACATGAATTTTACTAATTTGAGCGAAAGTCAAATTATATTGTTATTGCAGGATTAACAAATTAATATTACCGAAAAAGTTGCACTTTCTTAGGTTTAGACTCAAAGTCGATTTTCTTGTAAATTGAATGTCAGTTGTGTGAGCACTGTACTGCTTAGGCCGAAAAACATGAATTTTACTAATTTGAGCGAAAGTCAAATTATACTGTTATTGCAGGATTAACAAATTAATATTACCGAAAAAGTTGCACTTTCTTAGGTTTAGATTCAAAGTCGACTTTCTTGTAAATTGTATGTCAATTGCGGCAGCACTGTACTGCTTAAGCCGAAAAACATTAATATTACTGATTTGCGCGAAAGTAAAATTATAATGTTATTGCAGAATTTACATATTCATATAACCAAAAAAAATTGTACTTTCTTAGTTTTAGACTTAAAGTCGATTTTCTTCTAAATTGTATGTCAATTGCGTGAGCACTGTACCGCTTAAACCGAAAAACATGAATTTTACTGATTTGAGCGAAAGTCAAATTATATTGTTATTGCAGGATTAACAAATTAATATTACCGAAAAAGTTGCACTTTCTTAGGTTTAGACTCAAAGTCGATTTTCTTGTAAATTGAATGTCAGTTGTGTGAGCACTGTACTGCTTAGGCCGAAAAACATGAATTTTACTAATTTGAGCGAAAGTCAAATTATATTGTTATTGCAGGATTAACAAATTAATATTACCGAAAATGTTGCACTTTCTTAGGTTTACACTCAAAGTCGATTTTCCTGTAAATTGTATGTCAGTTGTGTGAGCACTGTACTGCTTAGGCCGAAAAACATGAATTTTACTGATTTGAGCGAAAGTCAAATTATATTGTTATTGCAGGATTAACAAATTAATATTACCGAAAAAGTTGCACTTTCTTAGGTTTAGATTCAAAGTCGACTTTCTTGTAAATTGTATGTCAATTGCGGCAGCACTGTACTGCTTAAGCCGAAAAACATTAATATTACTGATTTGCGCGAAAGTCAAATTATAATGTTATTGCAGAATTTACATATTCATATAACCGAAAAAATTGTACCTTCTTAGTTTTAGACTTAAAGTCGATTTTCTTCTAAATTGTATGTCAATTGCGTGAGCACTGTACCGCTTAAACCGAAAAACATGAACTTTTCTGATTTGAGCGAAAGTCAAATTATATTGTTATTGCAGAATTGACATATTCATATAACCGACAAAATTGCACTTTCTTAGTTTTAGACTTAAAGTCGATTTTCTTGTAAATTGTATTTCAGTTGCGTGAGCACTGTACCGCTTAAGCCGAAAAACATGAATTTTACTGATTTGAGCGAAAGTCAAATTATATTGCTTTTGCAGGATTAACAAATTAATATTACCGAAAAAGTTGCACTTTCTTAGGTTTAGACTCAAAGTCGACTTTCTTGTAAATTGTATGTCAATTGCGGCAGCACTGTACTGCTTAAGCCGAAAAACATTAATATTACAGATTTGCGCGAAAGTAAAATTATAATGTTAGTGCAGAATTAACATATTCATATAACCGAAAAAATTGTACTTTCTTAGGTTTAGAATCAAAGTCGATTTTCTTGTTAATTGTATGTCAGTTGTGTGAGCACTGTACTGCTTAAACCGAAAAACATGAATTTTACTGATTTGAGCGAAAGTCAAATTATATTGCTTTTGCAGGATTAACAAATTAATATTACCGAAAAAGTTGCACTTTCTTAGGTTTAGACTCAAAGTCGATTTTCTTGCAAATTGTATGTCAATTGCGGCAGCACTGTACTGCTTAAGCCGAAAAACATCAATATTAATGATTTGCGCGAAAGTAAAATTATAATGTTATTGATGAATTTACATATTTATATAACCGAAAAAATTGTACCTTCTTAGTTTTAGACTTAAAGTCGATTTTCTTCTAAATTGTATGTCAATTGCGTGAGCACTGTACCGCTTAAACCGAAAAACATGAACTTTACTGATTTGAGCGAAAGTCAAATTATATTGTTATTGCAGAATTGACATATTCATATAACCGAAAAAATTGCACTTTCTTAGTTTTAGACTTAAAGTCGATTTTCTTCTAAATTGTATGTCAATTGCGTGAGCACTGTACCGCTTAAACCGAAAAACATGAATTTTACTGATTTGAGCGAAAGTCAAATTATATTGTTATTGCAGGATTAACAAATTAATATTACCGAAAAAGTTGCACTTTCTTAGGTTTAGACTCAAAGTCGATTTTCTTGTAAATTGAATGTCAGTTGTGTGAGCACTGTACTGCTTAGGCCGAAAAACATGAATTTTACTAATTTGAGCGAAAGTCAAATTATATTGTTATTGCAGGATTAACAAATTAATATTACCGAAAATGTTGCACTTTCTTAGGTTTACACTCAAAGTCGATTTTCCTGTAAATTGTATGTCAGTTGTGTGAGCACTGTACTGCTTAGGCCGAAAAACATGAATTTTACTGATTTGAGCGAAAGTCAAATTATATTGTTATTGCAGGATTAACAAATTAATATTACCGAAAAAGTTGCACTTTCTTAGGTTTAGATTCAAAGTCGACTTTCTTGTAAATTGTATGTCAATTGCGGCAGCACTGTACTGCTTAAGCCGAAAAACATTAATATTACTGATTTGCGCGAAAGTCAAATTATAATGTTATTGCAGAATTTACGTATTCATATAACCGAAAAAATTGTACTTTCTTAGTTTTAAACTTAAAGTCGATTTTCTTCTAAATGGTATGTCAATTGCGTGAGCACTGTACCGCTTAAACCGAAAAACATGAATTTTACTGATTTGAGCGAAAGTCAAATTATATTGTTATTGCAGAATTGACATATTCATATAACCGAAAAAAAAGCACTTCTTAGTTTTAGACTTAAAGTCGATTTTCTTGTAAATTGTATTTCAATTGCGTGAGCACTGTACCGCTTAAGCCGAAAAACATTAATATTACTGATTTGCGCGAAAGTAAAATTATAATGTTATTGCAGAATTTACATATTCATATAACCAAAAAAAATTGTACTTTCTTAGTTTTAGACTTAAAGTCGATTTTCTTGTAAATTGTATTTCAGTTGCGTGAGCACTGTACCGCTTAAGCCGAAAAACATGAATTTTACTGATTTGAGCGAAAGTCAAATTATATTGCTTTTGCAGGATTAACAAATTAATATTACCGAAAAAGTTGCACTTTCTTAGGTTTAGACTCAAAGTCGACTTTCTTGTAAATTGCATGTCAATTGCGGCAGCACTGTACTGCTTAAGCCGAAAAACATTAATATTACAGATTTGCGCGAAAGTAAAATTATAATGTTATTGCAGAATTAACATATTCATATAACCGAAAAAATTGTACTTTCTTAGGTTTAGAATCAAAGTCGATTTTCTTGTAAATTGTATGTCAGTTGTGTGAGCACTGTACTGCTTAAGCCGAAAAACATGAATTTTACTGATTTGAGCTAAAGTCAAATTATATTGCTTTTGCAGGATTAACAAATTAATATTACCGAAAAAGTTGCACTTTCTTAGGTTTAGACTCAAAGTCGATTTTCTTGCAAATTGTATGTCAATTGCGGCAGCACTGTACTGCTTAAGCCGAAAAACATCAATATTAATGATTTGCGCGAAAGTAGAATTATAATGTTATTGCAGAATTTACATATTCATATAACCGAAAAAATTGTACTTTCTTAGTTTTAAACTTAAAGTCGATTTTCTTCTAAATGGTATGTCAATTGCGTGAGCACTGTACCGCTTAAACCGAAAAACATGAATTTTACTGATTTGAGCGAAAGTCAAATTATATTGTTATTGCAGAATTGACATATTCATATAACCGAAAAAAAGCACTTCTTAGTTTTAGACTTAAAGTCGATTTTCTTGTAAATTGTATTTCAATTGCGTGAGCACTGTACTGCTTAAGCCGAAAAACATTAATATTACAGATTTGCGCGAAAGTAAAATTATAATGTTATTGCAGAATTAACATATTCATATAACCGAAAAAATTGTACTTTCTTAGGTTTAGAATCAAAGTCGATTTTCTTGTAAATTGTATGTCAGTTGTGTGAGCACTGTACTGCTTAAGCCGAAAAACATGAATTTTACTGATTTGAGCTAAAGTCAAATTATATTGTTATTGCAGGATTAACAAATTAATATTACCGAAAAAGTTGCACTTTCTTAGGTTTAGACTCAAAGTCGATTTTCTTGTAAATTGAATGTCAGTTGTGTGAGCACTGTACTGCTTAGGCCGAAAAACATGAATTTTACTAATTTGAGCGAAAGTCAAATTATATTGTTATTGCAGGATTAACAAATTAATATTACCGAAAAAGTTGCACTTTCTTAGGTTTAGATTCAAAGTCGACTTTCTTGTAAATTGTATGTCAATTGCGGCAGCACTGTACTGCTTAAGCCGAAAAACATTAATATTACTGATTTGCGCGAAAGTAAAATTATAATGTTATTGCAGAATTTACATATTCACATAACCAAAAAAAATTGTACTTTCTTAGTTTTAGACTTAAAGTCGATTTTCTTCTAAATTGTATGTCAATTGCGTGAGCACTGTACCGCTTAAACCGAAAAACATGAATTTTACTGATTTGAGCGAAAGTCAAATTATATTGTTATTGCAGGATTAACAAATTAATATTACCGAAAAAGTTGCACTTTCTTAGGTTTAGACTCAAAGTCGATTTTCTTGTAAATTGAATGTCAGTTGTGTGAGCACTGTACTGCTTAGGCCGAAAAACATGAATTTTACTAATTTGAGCGAAAGTCAAATTATATTGTTATTGTAGGATTAACAAATTAATATTACCGAAAATGTTGCACTTTCTTAGGTTTACACTCAAAGTCGATTTTCCTGTAAATTGTATGTCAGTTGTGTGAGCACTGTACTGCTTAGGCCGAAAAACATAAATTTTACTGATTTGAGCGAAAGTCAAATTATATTGTTATTGCAGGATTAACAAATTAATATTACCGAAAAAGTTGCACTTTCTTAGGTTTAGATTCAAAGTCGACTTTCTTGTAAATTGTATGTCAATTGCGGCAGCACTGTACTGCTTAAGCCGAAAAACATTAATATTACTGATTTGCGCGAAAGTCAAATTATAATGTTATTGCAGAATTTACATATTCATATGACCGAAAAAATGATACCTTCTTAGTTTTAGACTTAAAGTCGATTTTCTTCTAAATTGTATGTCAATTGCGTGAGCACTGTACCGCTTAAACCGAAAAACATGAACTTTTCTGATTTGAGCGAAAGTCAAATTATATTGTTATTGCAGAATTGACATATTCATATAACCGACAAAATTGCACTTTCTTAGTTTTAGACTTAAAGTCGATTTTCTTGTAAATTGTATTTCAGTTGCGTGAGCACTGTACCGCTTAAGCCGAAAAACATGAATTTTACTGATTTGAGCGAAAGTCAAATTATATTGCTTTTGCAGGATTAACAAATTAATATTACCGAAAAAGTTGCACTTTCTTAGGTTTAGACTCAAAGTCGACTTTCTTGTAAATTGTATGTCAATTGCGGCAGCACTGTACTGCTTAAGCCGAAAAACATTAATATTACAGACTTGCGCGAAAGTAAAATTATAATGTTATTGCAGAATTAACATATTCATATAACCGAAAAAATTGTACTTTCTTAGGTTTAGAATCAAAGTCGATTTTCTTGTAAATTGTATGTCAGTTGTGTGAGCACTGTACTGCTTAAACCGAAAAACATGAATTTTACTGATTTGAGCGAAAGTCAAATTATATTGCTTTTGCAGGATTAACAAATTAATATTACCGAAAAAGTTGCACTTTCTTAGGTTTAGACTCAAAGTCGATTTTCTTGCAAATTGTATGTCAATTGCGGCAGCACTGTACTGCTTAAGCCGAAAAACATCAATATTAATGATTTGCGCGAAAGTAAAATTATAATGTTATTGATGAATTTACATATTTATATAACCGAAAAAATTGTACCTTCTTAGTTTTAGACTTAAAGTCGATTTTCTTGTAAATTGTATTTCAGTTGCGTGAGCACTGTACTGCTTAAGCCGAAAAACATTAATATTACAGATTTGCGCGAAAGTAAAATTATAATGTTATTGCAGAATTAACATATTCATATAACCGAAAAAATTGTACTTTCTTAGGTTTAGAATCAAAGTCGATTTTCTTGTAAATTGTATGTCAGTTGTGTGAGCACTGTACTGCTTAAACCGAAAAACATGAATTTTACTGATTTGAGCGAAAGTCAAATTATATTGCTTTTGCAGGATTAACAAATTAATATTACCGAAAAAGTTGCACTTTCTTAGGTTTAGATTCAAAGTCGACTTTCTTGTAAATTGTATGTCAATTGCGGCAGCACTGTACTGCTTAAGCCGAAAAACATTAATATTACAGATTTGCGCGAAAGTAAAATTATAATGTTATTGCAGAATTAACATATTCATATAACCGAAAAAATTGTACTTTCTTAGGTTTAGAATCAAAGTCGATTTTCTTGTAAATTGTATGTCAGTTGTGTGAGCACTGCACTGCTTAAACCGAAAAACATGAATTTTACTGATTTGAGCGAAAGTCAAATTATATTGCTTTTGCAGGATTAACAAATTAATATTACCGAAAAAGTTGCACTTTCTTAGGTTTAGATTCAAAGTCGACTTTCTTGTAAATTGTATGTCAATTGCGGCAGCACTGTACTGCTTAAGCCGAAAAACATTAATATTACTGATTTGAGCGAAAGTCAAATTATATTGTTATTGCAGAATTGACATATTCATATAACCGAAAAAATTGCACTTTCTTAGTTTTAGACTTAAAGTCGATTTTCTTGTAAATTGTATTTCAGTTGCGTGAGCACTGTACTGCTTAAGCCGAAAAACATGAATATTACTGATTTGCGCGAAAGTAAAATTATAATGTTAATGCAGAATTTACATATTCATATAACCAAAAAAAATTGTACTTTCTTAGTTTTAGACTTAAAGTCGATTTTCTTCTAAATTGTATGTCAATTGCGTGAGCACTGTACCGCTTAAACCGAAAAACATGAATTTTACTGATTTGAGCGAAAGTCAAATTATATTGTTATTGCAGGATTAACAAATTAATATTACCGAAAAAGTTGCACTTTCTTAGGTTTAGACTCAAAGTCGATTTTTTTGTAAATTGAATGTCAGTTGTGTGAGCACTGTACTGCTTAGGCCGAAAAACATGAATTTTACTAATTTGAGCGAAAGTCAAATTATATTGTTATTGCAGGATTAACAAATTAATATTACCGAAAAAGTTGCACTTTCTTAGGTTTAGACTCAAAGTCGATTTTCTTGTAAATTGAATGTCAGTTGTGTGAGCACTGTACTGCTTAGGCCGAAAAACATGAATTTTACTAATTTGAGCGAAAGTCAAATTATACTGTTATTGCAGGATTAACAAATTAATATTACCGAAAAAGTTGCACTTTCTTAGGTTTAGATTCAAAGTCGACTTTCTTGTAAATTGTATGTCAATTGCGGCAGCACTGTACTGCTTAAGCCGAAAAACATTAATATTACTGATTTGCGCGAAAGTAAAATTATAATGTTATTGCAGAATTTACATATTCATATAACCAAAAAAAATTGTACTTTCTTAATTTTAGACTTAAAGTCGATTTTCTTCTAAATTGTATGTCAATTGCGTGAGCACTGTACCGCTTAAACCGAAAAACAGGAATTTTACTGATTTGAGCGAAAGTCAAATTATATTGTTATTGCAGGATTAACAAATTAATATTACCGAAAAAGTTGCACTTTCTTAGGTTTAGACTCAAAGTCGATTTTCTTGTAAATTGAATGTCAGTTGTGTGAGCACTGTACTGCTTAGGCCGAAAAACATGAATTTTACTAATTTGAGCGAAAGTCAAATTATATTGTTATTGCAGGATTAACAAATTAATATTACCGAAAATGTTGCACTTTCTTAGATTTACACTCAAAGTCGATTTTCCTGTAAATTGTATGTCAGTTGTGTGAGCACTGTACTGCTTAGGCCGAAAAACATGAATTTTACTGATTTGAGCGAAAGTCAAATTATATTGTTATTGCAGGATTAACAAATTAATATTACCGAAAAAGTTGCACTTTCTTAGGTTTAGATTCAAAGTCGACTTTCTTGTAAATTGTATGTCAATTGCGGCAGCACTGTACTGCTTAAGCCGAAAAACATTAATATTACTGATTTGCGCGAAAGTCAAATTATAATGTTATTGCAGAATTTACATATTCATATAACCGAAAAAATTGTACTTTCTTAGTTTTAAACTTAAAGTCGATTTTCTTCTAAATGGTATGTCAATTGCGTGAGCACTGTACCGCTTAAACCGAAAAACATGAATTTTACTGATTTGAGCGAAAGTCAAATTATATTGCTTTTGCAGGATTAACAAATTAATATTACCGAAAAAGTTGCACTTTCTTAGGTTTAGACTCAAAGTCGATTTTCTTGCAAATTGTATGTCAATTGCGGCAGCACTGTACTGCTTAAGCCGAAAAACATCAATATTAATGATTTGCGCGAAAGTAAAATTATAATGTTATTGCAGAATTTACATATTCATATAACCGAAAAAATTGTACTTTCTTAGTTTTAGACTTAAAGTCGATTTTCTTGTAAATTGTATTTCAGTTGCGTGAGCACTGTACCGCTTAAGCCGAAAAACATGAATTTTACTGATTTGAGCGAAAGTCAAATTATATTGCTTTTGCAGGATTAACAAATTAATATTACCGAAAAAGTTGCACTTTCTTAGGTTTAGACTCAAAGTCGATTTTCTTGCAAATTGTATGTCAATTGCGGCAGCACTGTACTGCTTAAGCCGAAAAACATCAATATTAATGATTTGCGCGAAAGTAAAATTATAATGTTATTGCAGAATTTACATATTCATATAACCGAAAAAATTGTACCTTCTTAGTTTTAGACTTAAAGTCGATTTTCTTCTAAATTGTATGTCAATTGCGTGAGCACTGTACCGCTTAAACCGAAAAACATGAACTTTACTGATTTGAGCGAAAGTCAAATTATATTGTTATTGCAGAATTGACATATTCATATAACCGAAAAAATTGCACTTTCTTAGTTTTAGACTTAAAGTCGATTTTCTTGTAAATTGTATTTCAGTTGCGTGAGCACTGTACCGCTTAAGCCGAAAAACATGAATTTTACTGATTTGAGCGAAAGTCAAATTATATTGTTATAGCAGAATTGACATATTCGTATAACCGAAAAAATTGCACTTTCTTAGGTTTAGACTTAAAGTTGATTTTCTTGTAAATTGTATTTCAGTTGCGTGAGCACTGTACCGCTTAAGCAGAAAAACATGAATTTTACTGATTTGAGCGAAAGTCAAATTATATTGCTTTTGCAGGATTAACAAATTAATATTACCGAAAAAGTTGCACTTTCTTAAGTTTAGACTCAAAGTCGACTTTCTTGTAAATTGTATGTCAATTGCGGCAGCACTGTACTGCTTAAACCGAAAAACATCAGTATTACTGATTTGAGCGAAAGTCAAATTATATTGTTATTGCAGAATTGACATATTCATATAACCGAAAAAATTGCACTTTCTTAGTTTTAAACTTAAAGTCGATTTTCTTGTAAATTGTATTTCAGTTGCGTGAGCACTGTACCGCTTAAGCCGAAAAACATGAATTTTACTGATTTGAGCGAAAGTCAAATTATATTGCTATTGCAGGATTAACAAATTAATATTACGAAAAAGTTGCACTTTCTTAGGTTTAGACTCAAAGTCGATTTTCTTGTAAATTGTATGTCAATTGCGGCAGCACTGTACTGCTTAAGCCGAAAAACATTAATATTACTGATTTGCGCGAAAGTAAAATTATAATGTTATTGCAGAATTTACATATTCATATAACCAAAAAAAATTGTACTTTCTTAGTTTTAGACTTAAAGTCGATTTTCTTCTTAATTGTATGTCAATTGCGTGAGCACTGTACCGCTTAAACCGAAAAACATGAATTTTACTGATTTGAGCGAAAGTCAAATTATATTGTTATTGCAGGATTAACAAATTAATATTACCGAAAAAGTTGCACTTTCTTAGGTTTGAACTCAAAGTCGATTTTCTTGTAAATTGAATGTCAGTTGTGTGAGCACTGTACTGCTTAGGCCGAAAAACATGAATTTTACTGACTTGAGCGAAAGTCAAATTATATTGTTATTGCAGAATTGACATATTCATATAACCGAAAAAATTGCACTTTCTTAGTTTTATACTTAAAGTCGATTTCCTTGTAAATTGTATTTCAGTTGCGTGAGCACTGTACCGCTTAAACCGGAAAACATGAATTTTACTGATTTGAGCGAAAGTCAAATTATATTGTTATTGCAGAATTGACATATTCATATAACCGAAAAAATTGCACTTTCTTAGTTTTAGACTTAAAGTCGATTTCCTTGTAAATTGTATTTCAATTGCGTGAGCACTGTACCGCTTAAACCGAAAAACATGAATTTTACTGATTTGAGCGAAAGTCAAATTATATTGCTTTTGCAGGATTAACAAATTAATATTACCGAAAAAGTTGCACTTTCTTAGGTTTAGACTCAAAGTCGACTTTCTTGTAAATTGTATGTCAGTTGCAGCAGCACTGTACTGCTTAAGCCGAAAAACATTAATATTACTGATTTGCGCGAAAGTAGAATTATAATGTTATTGCAGAATTTACATATTCATATAACCGAAAAAATTGTACTTTCTTAGTTTTAAACTTAAAGTCGATTTTCTTCTAAATGGTATGTCAATTGCGTGAGCACTGTACCGCTTAAACCGAAAAACATGAATTTTACTGATTTGAGCGAAAGTCAAATTATATTGTTATTGCAGAACTGACATATTCATATAACCGAAAAAATTGCACTTTCTTAGTTTTAGACTTAAAGTCGATTTTCTTGTAAATTGTATTTCAGTTGCGTGAGCACTGTAACGCGTTAGCCGAAAAACATGAATTTTACTGATTTGAGCGAAAGTCAAAGTATATTGCTTTTGCAGGATTAACAAATTAATATTACCGAAAATGTTGCACTTTCTTAGGTTTAGACTCAAAGTCGATTTTCTTGTAAATTGTATGTCAATTGCGGCAGCACTGTACTGCTTAAGCCGAAAAACATTAATATTACTGATTTGCGCGAAAGTAGGATTATAATGTTATTGCAGAATTTACATATTTATATAACCGAAAAAATTGTACTTTCTTAGTTTTAAACTTAAAGTCGATTTTCTTCTAAATGGTATGTCAATTGCGTGAGCACTGTACCGCTTAAACCGAAAAACATGAATTTTACTGATTTGAGCGAAAGTCAAATTATATTGTTATTGCAGAATTGACATATTCATATAACCGAAAAAAAAGCACTTCTTAGTTTTAGACTTAAAGTCGATTTTCTTGTAAATTGTATTTCAATTGCGTGAGCACTGTACCGCTTAAGCCGAAAAACATGAATTTTACTGATTTGAGCGAAAGTCAAATTATATTGCTTTTGCAGGATTAACAAATTAATATTACCGAAAAAGTTTCACTTTCCTAGGTTTAGACTCAAAGTCGACTTTCTTGTAAATTGTATGTCAATTGCGGCAGCACTGTACTGCTTAAGCCAAAAAACATCAATATTAAGCGGTACAGTGCTCACGCAACTGAAATACAATTTACAAGAAAATCAACTTTAAGTCTAAAACTAAGAAAGTGCAATTTTTTCGGTTATATGAATATGTCAATTCTGCAATAACAATATAATTTGACTTTCGCTCAAATCAGTAAAATTCATGTTTTTCGGCCTAAGCAGTACAGTGCTCACACAACTGACATACAATTTACAGGAAAATCGACTTTGAGTCTAAACCTAAGAAAGTGCAACTTTTTCGGTAATATTAATTTGTTAATCCTGCAATAACAATATAATTTGACTTTCGCTCAAATTAGTAAAATTCATGTTTTTCGGCCTAAGCAGTACAGTGCTCACACAACTGACATTCAATTTACAAGAAAATCGACTTTGAGTCTAAACCTAAGAAAGTGCAACTTTTTCGGTAATATTAATTTGTTAATCCTGCAATAACAATATAATTTGACTTTCGCTCAAATCAGTAAAATTCATGTTTTCCGGTTTAAGCGGTACAGTGCTCACGCAATTGACATACAATTAGGAGAAAATCGACTTTACAACGCAGCACTGTACTGCTTAAGCCGAAAAACATTAATATTACTGATTTGAGCGAAAGTCAAATTATAATGTTATTGCAGAATTTACATATTCATATAACCGAAAAAATTGTACCTTCTTAGTTTTAGATTTAAGTCGATTTTCTTCTAAATTGTATGTCAATTGCGTGAGCACTGTACCGCTTAAACCGAAAAACATGAACTTTACTGATTTGAGCGAAAGTCAAATTATATTGTTATTGCAGAATTGACATATTCATATAACCGACAAAATTGCACTTTCTTAGTTTTAGACTTAAAGTCGATTTTCTTGTAAATTGTATTTCAGTTGCGTGAGCACTGTACCGCTTAAGCCGAAAAACCTGAATTTTACTGATTTGAGCGAAAGTCAAATTATATTGCTTTTGCAGGATTAACAAATTAATATTACCGAAAAAGTTGCACTTTCTTAGGTTTAGACTCAAAGTCGACTTTCTTGTAAATTGTATGTCAATTGCGTGAGCACTGTACCGCTTAAACCGAAAAACATGAACTTTACTGATTTGAGCGAAAGTCAAATTATATTGTTATTGCAGAATTGACATATTCATATAACCGACAAAATTGCACTTTCTTAGTTTTAGACTTAAAGTCGATTTTCTTGTAAATTGTATTTCAGTTGCGTGAGCACTGTACCGCTTAAGCCGAAAAACCTGAATTTTACTGATTTGAGCGAAAGTCAAATTATATTGCTTTTGCAGGATTAACAAATTAATATTACCGAAAAAGTTGCACTTTCTTAGGTTTAGACTCAAAGTCGACTTTCTTGTAAATTGTATGTCAATTGCGGCAGCACTGTACTGCTTAAGCCGAAAAACATTAATATTACAGATTTGCGCGAAAGTAAAATTATAATGTTATTGCAGAATTAACATATTCATATAACCGAAAAAATTGTACTTTCTTAGGTTTAGAATCAAAGTCGATTTTCTTGTAAATTGTATGTCAGTTGTGTGACCACTGTACTGCTTAAGCCGAAAAACATGAATTTTACTGATTTGAGCGAAAGTCAAATTATATTGCTTTTGCAGGATTAATAAATTAATATTACCGAAAAAGTTGCACTTTCTTAGGTTTAGACTCATAGTCGATTTTCTTGTTAATTGTATGTCAATTGCGGCAGCACTGTACTGCTTAAGCCGAAAAACATTAATATTACTGATTTGCGCGAAAGTAAAATTATAATGTTATTGTAGAATTTACATATTCATATAACCCAAAAAATTGTACTTTCTTAGTTTTAGACTTAAAGTCGATTTTCTTCTAAATTGTATGTCAATTGCGTGAGCACTGTCCTCTTAAGCCGAAAAACATGAATTTTACTGATTTGAGCGAAAGTCAAATTATATTGTTATTGCATGATTAACAAATTAATATTACCGAAAAAGTTGCATTTTCTTAGGCTTAGACTCAAAGTCGATTTTCTTGTAAATTGTATTTCAGTTGCGTGAGCACTGTACCGCTTAAGCCGAAAAACATGAATTTTACTGATTTGAGCGAAAGTCAAATTATATTGCTTTTGCAGGATTAACAAATTAATATTACCGAAAAAGTTGCACTTTCTTAGGTTTAGACTCAAAGTCGACTTTCTTGTAAATTGTATGTCAATTGCGGCAGCACTGTACTGCTTAAGCCGAAAAACATTAATATTACTGATTTGCGCGAAAGTCAAATTATAATGTTATTGCAGAATTTACATATTCATATAACCGAAAAAATTGTACTTTCTTAGTTTTAGACTTAAAGTCGATTTTCTCCTAATTGTATGTCAATTGCGTGAGCACTGTACCGCTTAAACCGGAAAACATGAATTTTACTGATTTGAGCGAAAGTCAAATTATATTGTTATTGCAGGATTAACAAATTAATATTACCGAAAAAGTTGCACTTTCTTAGGTTTAGACTCAAAGTCGATTTTCTTGTAAATTGAATGTCAGTTGTGTGAGCACTGTACTGCTTAGGCCGAAAAACATGAATTTTACTAATTTGAGCGAAAGTCAAATTATATTGTTATTGCAGGATTAACAAATTAATATTACCGAAAAAGTTGCACTTTCTTAGGTTTAGACTCAAAGTCGATTTTCCTGTAAATTGTATGTCAGTTGTGTGAGCACTGTACTGCTTAGGCCGAAAAACATGAATTTTACTGATTTGAGCGAAAGTCAAATTATATTGTTATTGCAGAATTGACATATTCATATAACCGAAAAAATTGCACTTTCTTAGTTTTAGACTTAAAGTTGATTTTCTTGTAAATTGTATTTCAGTTGCGTGAGCACTGTACCGCTTAAGCCGAAAAACATGAATTTTACTGATTTGAGCGAAAGTCAAATTATATTGTTATTGCAGGATTAACAAATTAATATTACCGAAAAAGTTGCACTTTCTTAGGTTTAGACTCAAAGTCGATTTTCTTGTAAATTGAGTGTCAGTTGTGTGAGCACTGTACTGCTTAGGCCGAAAAACATGAATTTTACTAATTTGAGCGAAAGTCAAATTATATTGTTATTGCAGGATTAACAAATTAATATTACCGAAAAAGTTGCACTTTCTTAGGTTTAGACTCAAAGTCGATTTTCCTGTAAATTGTATGTCAGTTGTGTGAGCACTGTACTGCTTAGGCCGAAAAACATGAATTTTACTGATTTGAGCGAAAGTCAAATTATAATGTTATTGCAGAATTTACATATTCATATAACCAAAAAAAATTGTACTTTCTTAGTTTTAGACTTAAAGTCGATTTTCTTCTAAATTGTATGTCAATTGCGTGAGCACTGTACCGCTTAAACCGAAAAACATGAATTTTACTGATTTGAGCGAAAGTCAAATTATATTGCTTTTGCAGGATTAACAAATTAATATTACCGAAAAAGTTGCACTTTCTTAGGTTTAGACTCAAAGTCGACTTTCTTGTAAATTGTATGTCAATTGCGGCAGCACTGTACTGCTTAAGCCGAAAAACATTAATATTACGGATTTGCGCGAAAGTCAAATTATATTGTTATTGCAGAATTGACATATTCATATAACCGAAAAAATTGCACTTTCTTAGTTTTAGACTTAAAGTCGATTTTCTTGTAAATTGTATTTCAGTTGCGTGAGCACTGTACTGCTTAAGCCGAAAAACATCAATATAACTGATTTGCGCGAAAGTAAAATTATAATGTTATTGCAGAATTTACATATTCATATAACCAAAAAAAATTGTACTTTCTTAGTTTTAGACTTAAAGTCGATTTTCTTCTAAATTGTATGTCAATTGCGTGAGCACTGTACCGCTTAAACCGAAAAACATGAATTTTACTGATTTGAGCGAAAGTCAAATTATATTGTTATTGCAGGATTAACAAATTAATATTACCGAAAAAGTTGCACTTTCTTAGGTTTAGACTTAAAGTCGATTTTCTCCTAATTGTATGTCAATTGCGTGAGCACTGTACCGCTTAAACCGGAAAACATGAATTTTACTGATTTGAGCGAAAGTCAAATTATATTGTTATTGCAGGATTAACAAATTAATATTACCGAAAAAGTTGCACTTTCTTAGGTTTAGACTCAAAGTCGATTTTCTTGTAAATTGAATGTCAGTTGTGTGAGCACTGTACTGCTTAGGCCGAAAAACATGAATTTTACTAATTTGAGCGAAAGTCAAATTATATTGTTATTGCAGGATTAACAAATTAATATTACCGAAAAAGTTGCACTTTCTTAGGTTTAGACTCAAAGTCGATTTTCCTGTAAATTGTATGTCAGTTGTGTGAGCACTGTACTGCTTAGGCCGAAAAACATGAATTTTACTGATTTGAGCGAAAGTCAAATTATAATGTTATTGCAGAATTTACATATTCATATAACCAAAAAAAATTGTACTTTCTTAGTTTTAGACTTAAAGTCGATTTTCTTCTAAATTGTATGTCAATTGCGTGAGCACTGTACCGCTTAAACCGAAAAACATGAATTTTACTGATTTGAGCGAAAGTCAAATTATATTGCTTTTGCAGGATTAACAAATTAATATTACCGAAAAAGTTGCACTTTCTTAGGTTTAGACTCAAAGTCGACTTTCTTGTAAATTGTATGTCAATTGCGGCAGCACTGTACTGCTTAAGCCGAAAAACATTAATATTACGGATTTGCGCGAAAGTCAAATTATATTGTTATTGCAGAATTGACATATTCATATAACCGAAAAAATTGCACTTTCTTAGTTTTAGACTTAAAGTCGATTTTCTTGTAAATTGTATTTCAGTTGCGTGAGCACTGTACTGCTTAAGCCGAAAAACATCAATATAACTGATTTGCGCGAAAGTAAAATTATAATGTTATTGCAGAATTTACATATTCATATAACCAAAAAAAATTGTACTTTCTTAGTTTTAGACTTAAAGTCGATTTTCTTCTAAATTGTATGTCAATTGCGTGAGCACTGTACCGCTTAAACCGAAAAACATGAATTTTACTGATTTGAGCGAAAGTCAAATTATATTGCTTTTGCAGGATTAACAAATTAATATTACCGAAAAAGTTGCACTTTCTTAGGTTTAGACTCAAAGTCGACTTTCTTGTAAATTGTATGTCAATTGCGGCAGCACTGTACTGCTTAAGCCGAAAAACATTAATATTACTGATTTGCGCGAAAGTCAAATTATAATGTTATTGCAGAATTTACATATTCATATAACCGAAAAAATTGTACTTTCTTAGTTTTAGACTTAAAGTCGATTTTCTCCTAATTGTATGTCAATTGCGTGAGCACTGTACCGCTTAAACCGGAAAACATGAATTTTACTGATTTGAGCGAAAGTCAAATTATATTGTTATTGCATAATTTACATATTCATATAACCGAAAAAATTGTACTTTCTTAGTTTTAAACTTAAAGTCGATTTTCTTCTAAATGGTATGTCAATTGCGTGAGCACTGTACCGCTTAAGCCGAAAAACATGAATTTTACTGATTTGAGCGAAAGTCAAATTATATTGTTTTTGCAGGATTAACAAATTAATATTACCGAAAAAGTTGCACTTTCTTAGGTTTAGACTCAAAGTCGACTTTCTTGTAAATTGTAAGTCAGTTGCAGCAGCACTGTACTGCTTAAGCCGAAAAACATCAATATTACTGATTTGAGTGAAAGTCAAATTATATTGTTATTGCAGAACTGACATATTCATATAACCGAAAAAATTGCACTTTCTTAGTTTTAGACTTAAAGACGATTTTCTTGTAAATTGTATTTCAGTTGCGTGAGCACTGTAACGCGTAAGCCGAAAAACATGAATTTTACTGATTTGAGCGAAAGTCAAAGTATATTGCTTTTGCAGGATTAACAAATTAATATTACCGAAAATGTTGCACTTTCTTAGGTTTAGACTCAAAGTCGACTTTCTTGTAAATTGTATGTCAGTTGCAGCAGCACTGTACTGCTTAAGCCGAAAAACATCAATATTACTGATTTGAGCGAAAGTCAAATTATATTGTTATTGCAGAACTGACATATTCATATAACCGAAAAAATTGCACTTTCTTAGGTTTAGACTCAAAGTCGACTTTCTTGTAAATTGTATGTCAGTTGCAGCAGCACTGTACTGCTTAAGCCGAAAAACATGAATTTTACTGATTTGAGCGAAAGTCAAAGTATATTGCTTTTGCAGGATTAACAAATTAATATTACCGAAAATGTTGCACTTTCTTAGGTTTAGACTCAAAGTCGATTTTCTTGTAAATTGTATGTCAATTGCGGCAGCACTGTACTGCTTAAGCCGAAAAACATTAATATTACTGATTTGCGCGAAAGTAAAATTATAATGTTATTGCAGAATTTACATATTCATATAACCGAAAAAATTGTACTTTCTTAGTTTTAAACTTAAAGTCGATTTTCTTCTAAATGGTATGTCAATTGCGTGAGCACTGTACCGCTTAAACCGAAAAACATGAATTTTACTGATTTGACCGAAAGTCAAATTATATTGTTATTGCAGAATTGACATATTCATATAACCGAAAAAAAAGCACTTCTTAGTTTTAGACTTAAAGTCGATTTTCTTGTAAATTGTATTTCAATTGCGTGAGCACTGTACCGCTTAAGCCGAAAAACATGAATTTTACTGATTTGAGCGAAAGTCAAATTATATTGCTTTTGCAGGATTAACAAATTAATATTACCGAAAAAGTTGCACTTTCCTAGGTTTAGACTCAAAGTCGACTTTCTTGTAAATTGTATGTCAATTGCGGCAGCACTGTACTGCTTAAGCCGAAAAACATCAATATTACTGATTTGAGCGAAAGTCAAATTATAATGTTATTGCAGAATTTACATATTCATATAACCGAAAAAATTGTACCTTCTTAGTTTTAGATTTAAGTCGATTTTCTTCTAAATTGTATGTCAATTGCGTGAGCACTGTACCGCTTAAACCGAAAAACATGAACTTTACTGATTTGAGCGAAAGTCAAATTATATTGTTATTGCAGAATTGACATATTCATGTAACCGAAAAAAAGCACTTCTTAGTTTTAGACTTAAAGTCGATTTTCTTGTAAATTGTATTTCAATTGCGTGAGCACTGTACCGCTTAAGCCGAAAAACATGAATTTTACTGATTTGAGCGAAAGTCAAATTATATTGCTTTTGCAGGATTAACAAATTAATATTACCGAAAAAGTTGCACTTTCCTAGGTTTAGACTCAAAGTCGACTTTCTTGTAAATTGTATGTCAATTGCGGCAGCACTGTACTGCTTAAGCCGAAAAACATTAATATTACTGATTTGCGCGAAAGTAAAATTATAATGTTATTGCAGAATTTACATATTCATATAACCGAAAAAATTGTACTTTCTTAGTTTTAAACTTAAAGTCGATTTTCTTCTAAATGGTATGTCAATTGCGTGAGCACTGTACCGCTTAAACCGAAAAACATGAATTTTACTGATTTGAGCGAAAGTCAAATTATATTGTTATTGCAGAATTGACATATTCATATAACCGAAAAAAAAGCACTTCTTAGTTTTAGACTTAAAGTCGATTTTCTTGTAAATTGTATTTCAATTGCGTGAGCACTGTACCGCTTAAGCCGAAAAACATGAATTTTACTGATTTGAGCGAAAGTCAAATTATATTGCTTTTGCAGGATTAACAAATTAATATTACCGAAAAAGTTGCACTTTCCTAGGTTTAGACTCAAAGTCGACTTTCTTGTAAATTGTATGTCAATTGCGGCAGCACTGTACTGCTTAAGCCGAAAAACATCAATATTACTGATTTGAGCGAAAGTCAAATAATAATGTTATTGCAGAATTTACATATTCATATAACCGAAAAAATTGTACCTTCTTAGTTTTAGATTTAAGTCGATTTTCTTCTAAATTTTATGTCAATTGCGTGAGCACTGTACCGCTTAAACCGAAAAACATGAACTTTACTGATTTGAGCGAAAGTCAAATTATATTGTTATTGCAGAATTGACATATTCATATAACCGACAAAATTGCACTTTCTTAGTTTTAGACTTAAAGTCGATTTTCTTGTAAATTGTATTTCAGTTGCGTGAGCACTGTACCGCTTAAGCCGAAAAAACTGAATATTACTGATTTGAGCGAAAGTCAAATTATATTGCTTTTGCAGGATTAACAAATTAATATTACCGAAAAAGTTGCACTTTCTTAGGTTTAGACTCAAAGTCGACTTTCTTGTAAATTGTATGTCAACTGCGGCAGCACTGTACTGCTTAAGCGGAAAAACATTAATATTACAGATTTGCGCGAAAGTAAAATTATAATGTTATTGTAGAATTTACATATTCATATAACCCAAAAAATTGTACTTTCTTAGTTTTAGACTTAAAGTCGATTTTCTTCTAAATTGTATGTCAATTGCGTGAGCACTGTACCGCTTAAACCGAAAAACATGAACTTTACTGATTTGAGCGAAAGTCAAATTATATTGTTATTGCAGAATTGACATATTCATATAACCGACAAAATTGCACTTTCTTAGTTTTAGACTTAAAGTCGATTTTCTTGTAAATTGTATTTCAGTTGCGTGAGCACTGTACCGCTTAAGCCGAAAAAACTGAATATTACTGATTTGAGCGAAAGTCAAATTATATTGCTTTTGCAGGATTAACAAATTAATATTACCGAAAAAGTTGCACTTTCCTAGGTTTAGACTCAAAGTCGACTTTCTTGTAAATTGTATGTCAATTGCGGCAGCACTGTACTGCTTAAGCCGAAAAACATTAATATTACTGATTTGCGCGAAAGTAAAATTATAATGTTATTGTAGAATTTACATATTCATATAACCCAAAAAATTGTACTTTCTTAGTTTTAGACTTAAAGTCGATTTTCTTCTAAATTGTATGTCAATTGCGTGAGCACTGTACCGCTTAAGCCGAAAAACATGAATTTTACTGATTTGAGCGAAAGTCAAATTATATTGTTATTGCAGAATTGACATATTCATATAACCGAAAAAATTGGACTTTCTTAGTTTTAGACTTAAAGTCGATTTTCTTGTAAATTGTATTTCAGTTGCGTGAGCACTGTACCGCTTAAGCCGAAAAACATGAATTTTACTGATTTGAGCGAAAGTCAAATTATATTGCTTTTGCAGGATTAACAAATTAATATTACCGAAAAAGTTGCACTTTCTTAGGTTTAGACTCAAAGTCGACTTTCTTGTAAATTGTATGTCAATTGCGGCAGCACTGTACTGCTTAAGCCGAAAAACATTAATATTACTGATTTGCGCGAAAGTCAAATTATAATGTTATTGCAGAATTTACATATTCATATAACCGAAAAAATTGTACTTTCTTAGTTTTAGACTTAAAGTCGATTTTCTCCTAATTGTATGTCAATTGCGTGAGCACTGTACCGCTTAAACCGGAAAACATGAATTTTACTGATTTGAGCGAAAGTCAAATTATATTGTTATTGCAGGATTAACAAATTAATATTACCGAAAAAGTTGCACTTTCTTAGGTTTAGACTCAAAGTCGATTTTCTTGTAAATTGAATGTCAGTTGTGTGAGCACTGTACGGCTTAGGCCGAAAAACATGAATTTTACTAATTTGAGCGAAAGTCAAATTATATTGTTATTGCAGGATTAACAAATTAATATTACCGAAAAAGTTGCACTTTCTTAGGTTTAGACTCAAAGTCGATTTTCCTGTAAATTGTATGTCAGTTGTGTGAGCACTGTACTGCTTAGGCCGAAAAACATGAATTTTACTGATTTGAGCGAAAGTCATATTATATTGTTATTGCAGAATTGACATATTCATATAACCGAAAAAATTGAACTTTCTTAGTTTTAGACTTAAAGTTGATTTTCTTGTAAATTGTATTTCAGTTGCGTGAGCACTGTACCGCTTAAGCAGAAAAACATGAATTTTACTGATTTGAGCGAAAGTCAAATTATATTGTTATTGCAGGATTAACAAATTAATATTACCGAAAAAGTTGCACTTTCTTAGGTTTAGACTCAAAGTCGGTTTTCTTGTAAATTGAATGTCAGTTGTGTGAGCACTGTACTGCTTAGGCCGAAAAACATGAATTTTACTAATTTGAGCGAAAGTCAAATTATATTGTTATTGCAGGATTAACAAATTAATATTACCGAAAAAGTTGCACTTTCTTAGGTTTAGACTCAAAGCCGATTTTCCTGTAAATTGTATGTCAGTTGTGTGAGCACTGTACTGCTTAGGCCGAAAAACATGAATTTTACTGATTTGAGCGAAAGTCAAATTATATTGTTATTGCAGAATTGACATATTCATATAACCGAAAAAATTGCACTTTCTTAGTTTTAGACTTAAAGTCGATTTTCTTGTAAATTGTATTTCAGTTGCGTGAGCACTGTACTGCTTAAGCCGAAAAACATCAATATTACTGATTTGCGCGAAAGTAAAATTATAATGTTATTGCAGAATTTACATATTCATATAACCAAAAAAAATTGTACTTTCTTAGTTTTAGACTTAAAGTCGATTTTCTTCTAAATTGTATGTCAATTGCGTGAGCACTGTACCGCTTAAACCGAAAAACATGAATTTTACTGATTTGAGCGAAAGTCAAATTATATTGTTATTGCAGGATTAACAAATTAATATTACCGAAAAAGTTGCACTTTCTTAGGTTTAGACTCAAAGTCGATTTTCTTGTAAATTGAATGTCAGTTGTGTGAGCACTGTACTGCTTAGGCCGAAAAACATGAATTTTACTAATTTGAGCGAAAGTCAAATTATATTGGTATTGCAGGATTAACAAATTAATATTACCGAAAAAGTTGCACTTTCTTAGGTTTAGACTCAAAGTCGATTTTCTTGTAAATTGAATGTCAGTTGTGTGAGCACTGTACTGCTTAGGCCGAAAAACATGAATTTTATTAATTTGAGCGAAAGTCAAATTATATTGTTATTGCAGGATTAACAAATTAATATTACCGAAAAAGTTGCACTTTCTTGGGTTTAGATTCAAAGTCGACTTTCTTGTAAATTGTATGTCAATTGCGGCAGCACTGTACTGCTTAAGCCGAAAAACATTAATATTACTGATTTGCGCGAAAGTCAAATTATAATGTTATTGCAGAATTTACATATTCATATAACCGAAAAAATTGTACCTTCTTAGTTTTAGATTTAAGTCGATTTTCTTCTAAATTGTATGTCAATTGCGTGAGCACTGTACCGCTTAAACCGAAAAACATGAACTTTACTGATTTGAGCGAAAATCAAATTATATTGTTATTGCAGAATTGACATATTCATATAACCGACAAAATTGCACTTTCTTAGTTTTAGACTTAAAGTCGATTTTCTTGTAAATTGTATTTCAGTTGCGTGAGCACTGTAACGCGTAAGCCGAAAAACATGAATTTTACTGATTTGAGCGAAAGTCAAAGTATATTGCTTTTGCAGGATTAACAAATTAATATTACCGAAAATGTTATATTTCAGTTGCGTGAGCACTGTAACGCGTAAGCCGAAAAACATGAATTTTACTGATTTGAGCGAAAGTCAAAGTATATTGCTTTTGCAGGATTAACAAATTAATATTACCGAAAATGTTGCACTTTCTTAGGTTTAGACTCAAAGTCGACTTTCTTGTAAATTGTATGTCAGTTGCAGCAGCACTGTACTGCTTAAGCCGAAAAACATCAATATTACTGATTTGAGCGAAAGTCAAATTATATTGTTATTGCAGAACTGACATATTCATATAACCGAAAAAATTGCACTTTCTTAGGTTTAGACTCAAAGTCGACTTTCTTGTAAATTGTATGTCAGTTGCAGCAGCACTGTACTGCTTAAGCCGAAAAACATGAATTTTACTGATTTGAGCGAAAGTCAAAGTATATTGCTTTTGCAGGATTAACAAATTAATATTACCGAAAATGTTGCACTTTCTTAGGTTTAGACTCAAAGTCGATTTTCTTGTAAATTGTATGTCAATTGCGGCAGCACTGTACTGCTTAAGCCGAAAAACATTAATATTACTGATTTGCGCGAAAGTAAAATTATAATGTTATTGCAGAATTTACATATTCATATAACCGAAAAAATTGTACTTTCTTAGTTTTAAACTTAAAGTCGATTTTCTTCTAAATGGTATGTCAATTGCGTGAGCACTGTACCGCTTAAACCGAAAAACATGAATTTTACTGATTTGACCGAAAGCCAAATTATATTGTTATTGCAGAATTGACATATTCATATAACCGAAAAAAAAGCACTTCTTAGTTTTAGACTTAAAGTCGATTTTCTTGTAAATTGTATTTCAATTGCGTGAGCACTGTACCGCTTAAGCCGAAAAACATGAATTTTACTGATTTGAGCGAAAGTCAAATTATATTGCTTTTGCAGGATTAACAAATTAATATTACCGAAAAAGTTGCACTTTCCTAGGTTTAGACTCAAAGTCGACTTTCTTGTAAATTGTATGTCAATTGCGGCAGCACTGTACTGCTTAAGCCGAAAAACATCAATATTACTGATTTGAGCGAAAGTCAAATTATAATGTTATTGCAGAATTTACATATTCATATAACCGAAAAAATTGTACCTTCTTAGTTTTAGATTTAAGTCGATTTTCTTCTAAATTGTATGTCAATTGCGTGAGCACTGTACCGCTTAAACCGAAAAACATGAACTTTACTGATTTGAGCGAAAGTCAAATTATATTGTTATTGCAGAATTGACATATTCATGTAACCGAAAAAAAAGCACTTCTTAGTTTTAGACTTAAAGTCGATTTTCTTGTAAATTGTATTTCAATTGCGTGAGCACTGTACCGCTTAAGCCGAAAAACATGAATTTTACTGATTTGAGCGAAAGTCAAATTATATTGCTTTTGCAGGATTAACAAATTAATATTACCGAAAAAGTTGCACTTTCCTAGGTTTAGACTCAAAGTCGACTTTCTTGTAAATTGTATGTCAATTGCGGCAGCACTGTACTGCTTAAGCCGAAAAACATTAATATTACTGATTTGCGCGAAAGTAAAATTATAATGTTATTGCAGAATTTACATATTCATATAACCGAAAAAATTGTACTTTCTTAGTTTTAAACTTAAAGTCGATTTTCTTCTAAATGGTATGTCAATTGCGTGAGCACTGTACCGCTTAAACCGAAAAACATGAATTTTACTGATTTGAGCGAAAGTCAAATTATATTGTTATTGCAGAATTGACATATTCATATAACCGAAAAAAAAGTACTTCTTAGTTTTAGACTTAAAGTCGATTTTCTTGTAAATTGTATTTCAATTGCGTGAGCACTGTACCGCTTAAGCCGAAAAACATGAATTTTACTGATTTGAGCGAAAGTCAAATTATATTGCTTTTGCAGGATTAACAAATTAATATTACCGAAAAAGTTGCACTTTCCTAGGTTTGGACTCAAAGTCGACTTTCTTGTAAATTGTATGTCAATTGCGGCAGCACTGTACTGCTTAAGCCGAAAAACATCAATATTACTGATTTGAGCGAAAGTCAAATAATAATGTTATTGCAGAATTTACATATTCATATAACCGAAAAAATTGTACCTTCTTAGTTTTAGATTTAAGTCGATTTTCTTCTAAATTGTATGTCAATTGCGTGAGCACTGTACCGCTTAAACCGAAAAACATGAACTTTACTGATTTGAGCGAAAGTCAAATTATATTGTTATTGCAGAATTGACATATTCATATAACCGACAAAATTGCACTTTCTTAGTTTTAGACTTAAAGTCGATTTTCTTGTAAATTGTATTTTAGTTGCGTGAGCACTGTACCGCTTAAGCCGAAAAACCTGAATTTTACTGATTTGAGCGAAAGTCAAATTATATTGCTTTTGCAGGATTAACAAATTAATATTACCGAAAAAGTTGCACTTTCTTAGGTTTAGACTCATAGTCGATTTTCTTGTAAATTGTATGTCAATTGCGGCAGCACTGTACTGCTTAAGCCGAAAAACATTAATATTACTGATTTGCGCGAAAGTAAAATTATAATGTTATTGTAGAATTTACATATTCATATAACCCAAAAAATTGTACTTTCTTAGTTTTAGACTTAAAGTCGATTTTCTTCTAAATTGTATGTCAATTGCGTGAGCACTGTACCGCTTAAGCCGAAAAACATGAATTTTACTGATTTGAGCGAAAGTCAAATTATATTGTTATTGCAGAATTGACATATTCATATAACCGAAAAAATTGGACTTTCTTAGTTTTAGACTTAAAGTCGATTTTCTTGTAAATTGTATTTCAGTTGCGTGAGCACTGTACCGCTTAAGCCGAAAAACATGAATTTTACTGATTTGAGCGAAAGTCAAATTATATTGCTTTTGCAGGATTAACAAATTAATATTACCGAAAAAGTTGCACTTTCTTAGGTTTAGACTCAAAGTCGACTTTCTTGTAAATTGTATGTCAATTGCGGCAGCACTGTACTGCTTAAGCCGAAAAACATTAATATTACTGATTTGCGCGAAAGTCAAATTATAATGTTATTGCAGAATTTACATATTCATATAACCGAAAAAATTGTACTTTCTTAGTTTTAGACTTAAAGTCGATTTTCTCCTAATTGTATGTCAATTGCGTGAGCACTGTACCGCTTAAACCGGAAAACATGAATTTTACTGATTTGAGCGAAAGTCAAATTATATTGTTATTGCAGGATTAACAAATTAATATTACCGAAAAAGTTGCACTTTCTTAGGTTTAGACTCAAAGTCGATTTTCTTGTAAATTGAATGTCAGTTGTGTGAGCACTGTACGGCTTAGGCCGAAAAACATGAATTTTACTAATTTGAGCGAAAGTCAAATTATATTGTTATTGCAGGATTAACAAATTAATATTACCGAAAAAGTTGCACTTTCTTAGGTTTAGACTCAAAGTCGATTTTCCTGTAAATTGTATGTCAGTTGTGTGAGCACTGTACTGCTTAGGCCGAAAAACATGAATTTTACTGATTTGAGCGAAAGTCATATTATATTTTTATTGCAGAATTGACATATTCATATAACCGAAAAAATTGCACTTTCTTAGTTTTAGACTTAAAGTTGATTTTCTTGTAAATTGTATTTCAGTTGCGTGAGCACTGTACCGCTTAAGCAGAAAAACATGAATTTTACTGATTTGAGCGAAAGTCAAATTATATTGTTATTGCAGGATTAACAAATTAATATTACCGAAAAAGTTGCACTTTCTTAGGTTTAGACTCAAAGTCGGTTTTCTTGTAAATTGAATGTCAGTTGTGTGAGCACTGTACTGCTTAGGCCGAAAAACATGAATTTTACTAATTTGAGCGAAAGTCAAATTATATTGTTATTGCAGGATTAACAAATTAATATTACCGAAAAAGTTGCACTTTCTTAGGTTTAGACTCAAAGTCGATTTTCTTGTAAATTGAATGTCAGTTGTGTGAGCACTGTACTGCTTAGGCCGAAAAACATGAATTTTATTAATTTGAGCGAAAGTCAAATTATATTGTTATTGCAGGATTAACAAATTAATATTACCGAAAAAGTTGCACTTTCTTAGGTTTAGACTCAAAGTCGATTTTCTTGTAAATTGAATGTCAGTTGTGTGAGCACTGTACTGCTTAGGCCGAAAAACATGAATTTTACTAATTTGAGCGAAAGTCAAATTATATTGGTATTGCAGGATTAACAAATTAATATTACCGAAAAAGTTGCACTATCTTAGGTTTAGACTCAAAGTCGATTTTCTTGTAAATTGAATGTCAGTTGTGTGAGCACTGTACTGCTTAGGCCGAAAAACATGAATTTTATTAATTTGAGCGAAAGTCAAATTATATTGTTATTGCAGGATTAACAAATTAATATTACCGAAAAAGTTGCACTTTCTTGGGTTTAGATTCAAAGTCGACTTTCTTGTAAATTGTATGTCAATTGCGGCAGCACTGTACTGCTTAAGCCGAAAAACATTAATATTACTGATTTGCGCGAAAGTCAAATTATAATGTTATTGCAGAATTTACATATTCATATAACCGAAAAAATTGTACCTTCTTAGTTTTAGATTTAAGTCGATTTTCTTCTAAATTGTATGTCAATTGCGTGAGCACTGTACCGCTTAAACCGAAAAACATGAACTTTACTGATTTGAGCGAAAGTCAAATTATATTGTTATTGCAGGATTAACAAATTAATATTACCGAAAAAGTTGCACTTTCTTAGGTTTAGACTCAAAGTCGGTTTTCTTGTAAATTGAATGTCAGTTGTGTGAGCACTGTACTGCTTAGGCCGAAAAACATGAATTTTACTAATTTGAGCGAAAGTCAAATTATATTGTTATTGCAGGATTAACAAATTAATATTACCGAAAAAGTTGCACTTTCTTAGGTTTAGACTCAAAGTCGATTTTCTTGTAAATTGAATGTCAGTTGTGTGAGCACTGTACTGCTTAGGCCGAAAAACATGAATTTTATTAATTTGAGCGAAAGTCAAATTATATTGTTATTGCAGGATTAACAAATTAATATTACCGAAAAAGTTGCACTTTCTTAGGTTTAGACTCAAAGTTGATTTTCTTGTAAATTGTATTTCAGTTGCGTGAGCACTGTACCGCTTAAGCAGAAAAACATGAATTTTACTGATTTGAGCGAAAGTCAAATTATATTGTTATTGCAGGATTAACAAATTAATATTACCGAAAAAGTTGCACTTTCTTAGGTTTAGACTCAAAGTCGGTTTTCTTGTAAATTGAATGTCAGTTGTGTGAGCACTGTACTGCTTAGGCCGAAAAACATGAATTTTACTAATTTGAGCGAAAGTCAAATTATATTGTTATTGCATGATTAACAAATTAATATTACCGAAAAAGTTGCACTTTCTTAGGTTTAGACTCAAAGTCGATTTTCTTGTAAATTGAATGTCAGTTGTGTGAGCACTGTACTGCTTAGGCCGAAAAACATGAATTTTATTAATTTGAGCGAAAGTCAAATTATATTGTTATTGCAGGATTAACAAATTAATATTACCGAAAAAGTTGCACTTTCTTAGGTTTTGACTCAAAGTCGATTTTCTTGTAAATTGAATGTCAGTTGTGTGAGCACTGTACTGCTTAGGCCGAAAAACATGAATTTTACTAATTTGAGCGAAAGTCAAATTATATTGTTATTGCAGGATTAACAAATTAATATTACCGAAAAAGTTGCACTTTCTTAGTTTTAGACTTAAAGTCGATTTTCTCCTAATTGTATGTCAATTGCGTGAGCACTGTACCGCTTAAACCGGAAAACATGAATTTTACTGATTTGAGCAAAAGTCAAATTATATTGTTATTGCAGGATTAACAAATTAATATTACCGAAAAAGTTGCACTTTCTTAGGTTTAGACTCAAAGTCGGTTTTCTTGTAAATTGAATGTCAGTTGTGTGAGCACTGTACTGCTTAGGCCGAAAAACATGAATTTTACTAATTTGAGCGAAAGTCAAATTATATTGTTATTGCAGGATTAACAAATTAATATTACCGAAAAAGTTGCACTTTCTTAGGTTTAGACTCAAAGTCGATTTTCCTGTAAATTGTATGTCAGTTGTGTGAGCACTGTACTGCTTAGGCCGAAAAACATGAATTTTACTGATTTGAGCGAAAGTCAAATTATATTGTTATTGCAGAATTGACATATTCATATAACCGAAAAAATTGCACTTTCTTAGTTTTAGACTTAAAGTCGATTTTCTTGTAAATTGTATTTCAGTTGCGTGAGCACTGTACTGCTTAAGCCGAAAAACATCAATATTACTGATTTGCGCGAAAGTAAAATTATAATGTTATTGCAGAATTTACATATTCATATAACCAAAAAAAATTGTACTTTCTTAGTTTTAGACTTAAAGTCGATTTTCTTCTAAATTGTATGTCAATTGCGTGAGCACTGTACCGCTTAAACCGAAAAACATGAATTTTACTGATTTGAGCGAAAGTCAAATTATATTGTTATTGCAGGATTAACAAATTAATATTACCGAAAAAGTTGCACTTTCTTAGGTTTAGACTCAAAGTCGATTTTCTTGTAAATTGAATGTCAGTTGTGTGAGCACTGTACTGCTTAGGCCGAAAAACATGAATTTTACTAATTTGAGCGAAAGTCAAATTATATTGGTATTGCAGGATTAACAAATTAATATTACCGAAAAAGTTGCACTTTCTTAGGTTTAGACTCAAAGTCGATTTTCTTGTAAATTGAATGTCAGTTGTGTGAGCACTGTACTGCTTAGGCCGAAAAACATGAATTTTATTAATTTGAGCGAAAGTCAAATTATATTGTTATTGCAGGATTAACAAATTAATATTACTGAAAAAGTTGCACTTTCTTGGGTTTAGATTCAAAGTCGACTTTCTTGTAAATTGTATGTCAATTGCGGCAGCACTGTACTGCTTAAGCCGAAAAACATTAATATTACTGATTTGCGCGAAAGTCAAATTATAATGTTATTGCAGAATTTACATATTCATATAACCGAAAAAATTGTACCTTCTTAGTTTTAGATTTAAGTCGATTTTCTTCTAAATTGTATGTCAATTGCGTGAGCACTGTACCGCTTAAACCGAAAAACATGAACTTTACTGATTTGAGCGAAAATCAAATTATATTGTTATTGCAGAATTGACATATTCATATAACCGACAAAATTGCACTTTCTTAGTTTTAGACTTAAAGTCGATTTTCTTGTAAATTGTATTTCAGTTGCGTGAGCACTGTAACGCGTAAGCCGAAAAACATGAATTTTACTGATTTGAGCGAAAGTCAAAGTATATTGCTTTTGCAGGATTAACAAATTAATATTACCGAAAATGTTGCACTTTCTTAGGTTTAGACTCAAAGTCGACTTTCTTGTAAATTGTATGTCAGTTGCAGCAGCACTGTACTGCTTAAGCCGAAAAACATCAATATTACTGATTTGAGCGAAAGTCAAATTATATTGTTATTGCAGAACTGACATATTCATATAACCGAAAAAGTTGCACTTTCTTAGGTTTAGACTCAAAGTCGACTTTCTTGTAAATTGTATGTCAATTGCGGCAGCACTGTACTGCTTAAGCCGAAAAACATTAATATTACTGATTTGCGCGAAAGTCAAATTATAATGTTATTGCAGAATTTACATATTCATATAACCGAAAAAATTGTACTTTCTTAGTTTTAGACTTAAAGTCGATTTTCTCCTAATTGTATGTCAATTGCGTGAGCACTGTACCGCTTAAACCGGAAAACATGAATTTTACTGATTTGAGCGAAAGTCAAATTATATTGTTATTGCATAATTTACATATTCATATAACCGAAAAAATTGTACTTTCTTAGTTTTAAACTTAAAGTCGATTTTCTTCTAAATGGTATGTCAATTGCGTGAGCACTGTACCGCTTAAGCCGAAAAACATGAATTTTACTGATTTGAGCGAAAGTCAAATTATATTGCTTTTGCAGGATTAACAAATTAATATTACCGAAAAAGTTGCACTTTCTTAGGTTTAGACTCAAAGTCGACTTTCTTGTAAATTGTATGTCAGTTGCAGCAGCACTGTACTGCTTAAGCCGAAAAACATCAATATTACTGATTTGAGTGAAAGTCAAATTATATTGTTATTGCAGAACTGACATATTCATATAACCGAAAAAATTGCACTTTCTTAGTTTTAGACTTAAAGTCGATTTTCTTGTAAATTGTATTTCAGTTGCGTGAGCACTGTAACGCGTAAGCCGAAAAACATGAATTTTACTGATTTGAGCGAAAGTCAAAGTATATTGCTTTTGCAGGATTAACAAATTAATATTACCGAAAATGTTGCACTTTCTTAGGTTTAGACTCAAAGTCGACTTTCTTGTAAATTGTATGTCAGTTGCAGCAGCACTGTACTGCTTAAGCCGAAAAACATCAATATTACTGATTTGAGCGAAAGTCAAATTATATTGTTATTGCAGAACTGACATATTCATATAACCGAAAAAATTGCACTTTCTTAGGTTTAGACTCAAAGTCGACTTTCTTGTAAATTGTATGTCAGTTGCAGCAGCACTGTACTGCTTAAGCCGAAAAACATGAATTTTACTGATTTGAGCGAAAGTCAAATTATATTGCTTTTGCAGGATTAACAAATTAATATTACCGAAAATGTTGCACTTTCTTAGGTTTAGACTCAAAGTCGATTTTCTTGTAAATTGTATGTCAATTGCGGCAGCACTGTACTGCTTAAGCCGAAAAACATTAATATTACTGATTTGCGCGAAAGTAAAATTATAATGTTATTGCAGAATTTACATATTCATATAACCGAAAAAATTGTACTTTCTTAGTTTTAAACTTAAAGTCGATTTTCTTCTAAATGGTATGTCAATTGCGTGAGCACTGTACCGCTTAAACCGAAAAACATGAATTTTACTGATTTGACCGAAAGTCAAATTATATTGTTATTGCAGAATTGACATATTCATATAACCGAAAAAAAAGCACTTCTTAGTTTTAGACTTAAAGTCGATTTTCTTGTAAATTGTATTTCAATTGCGTGAGCACTGTACCGCTTAAGCCGAAAAACATGAATTTTACTGATTTGAGCGAAAGTCAAATTATATTGCTTTTGCAGGATTAACAAATTAATATTACCGAAAAAGTTGCACTTTCCTAGGTTTAGACTCAAAGTCGACTTTCTTGTAAATTGTATGTCAATTGCGGCAGCACTGTACTGCTTAAGCCGAAAAACATCAATATTACTGATTTGAGCGAAAGTCAAATTATAATGTTATTGCAGAATTTACATATTCATATAACCGAAAAAATTGTACCTTCTTAGTTTTAGATTTAAGTCGATTTTCTTCTAAATTGTATGTCAATTACGTGAGCACTGTACCGCTTAAACCGAAAAACATGAACTTTACTGATTTGAGCGAAAGTCAAATTATATTGTTATTGCAGAATTGACATATTCATGTAACCGAAAAAAAAGCACTTCTTAGTTTTAGACTTAAAGTCGATTTTCTTGTAAATTGTATTTCAATTGCGTGAGCACTGTACCGCTTAAGCCGAAAAACATGAATTTTACTGATTTGAGCGAAAGTCAAATTATATTGCTTTTGCAGGATTAACAAATTAATATTACCGAAAAAGTTGCACTTTCCTAGGTTTAGACTCAAAGTCGACTTTCTTGTAAATTGTATGTCAATTGCGGCAGCACTGTACTGCTTAAGCCGAAAAACATTAATATTACTGATTTGCGCGAAAGTAAAATTATAATGTTATTGCAGAATTTACATATTCATATAACCGAAAAAATTGTACTTTCTTAGTTTTAAACTTAAAGTCGATTTTCTTCTAAATGGTATGTCAATTGCGTGAGCACTGTACCGCTTAAACCGAAAAACATGAATTTTACTGATTTGAGCGAAAGTCAAATTATATTGTTATTGCAGAATTGACATATTCATATAACCGAAAAAAAAGCACTTCTTAGTTTTAGACTTAAAGTCGATTTTCTTGTAAATTGTATTTCAATTGCGTGAGCACTGTACCGCTTAAGCCGAAAAACATGAATTTTACTGATTTGAGCGAAAGTCAAATTATATTGCTTTTGCAGGATTAACAAATTAATATTACCGAAAAAGTTGCACTTTCCTAGGTTTAGACTCAAAGTCGACTTTCTTGTAAATTGTATGTCAATTGCGGCAGCACTGTACTGCTTAAGCCGAAAAACATCAATATTACTGATTTGAGCGAAAGTCAAATTATAATGTTATTGCAGAATTTACATATTCATATAACCGAAAAAATTGTACCTTCTTAGTTTTAGATTTAAGTCGATTTTCTTCTAAATTGTATGTCAATTGCGTGAGCACTGTACCGCTTAAACCGAAAAACATGAACTTTACTGATTTGAGCGAAAGTCAAATTATATTGTTATTGCAGGATTAACAAATTAATATTACCGAAAAAGTTGCACTTTCTTAGGTTTAGACTCAAAGTCGGTTTTCTTGTAAATTGAATGTCAGTTGTGTGAGCACTGTACTGCTTAGGCCGAAAAACATGAATTTTACTAATTTGAGCGAAAGTCAAATTATATTGTTATTGCAGGATTAACAAATTAATATTACCGAAAAAGTTGCACTTTCCTAGGTTTAGACTCAAAGTCGACTTTCTTGTAAATTGTATGTCAATTGCGGCAGCACTGTACTGCTTAAGCCGAAAAACATCAATATTACTGATTTGAGCGAAAGTCAAATTATAATGTTATTGCAGAATTTACATATTCATATAACCGAAAAAATTGTACCTTCTTAGCTTTAGATTTAAGTCGATTTTCTTCTAAATTGTATGTCAATTGCGTGAGCACTGTACCGCTTAAACCGAAAAACATGAACTTTACTGATTTGAGCGAAAGTCAAATTATATTGTTATTGCAGGATTAACAAATTAATATTACCGAAAAAGTTGCACTTTCTTAGGTTTAGACTCAAAGTCGGTTTTCTTGTAAATTGAATGTCAGTTGTGTGAGCACTGTACTGCTTAGGCCGAAAAACATGAATTTTACTAATTTGAGCGAAAGTCAAATTATATTGTTATTGCAGGATTAACAAATTAATATTACCGAAAAAGTTGCACTTTCCTAGGTTTAGACTCAAAGTCGACTTTCTTGTAAATTGTATGTCAATTGCGGCAGCACTGTACTGCTTAAGCCGAAAAACATCAATATTACTGATTTGAGCGAAAGTCAAATTATAATGTTATTGCAGAATTTACATATTCATATAACCGAAAAAATTGTACCTTCTTAGTTTTAGATTTAAGTCGATTTTCTTCTAAATTGTATGTCAATTGCGTGAGCACTGTACCGCTTAAACCGAAAAACATGAACTTTACTGATTTGAGCGAAAGTCAAATTATATTGTTATTGCAGAATTGACATATTCATGTAACCGAAAAAAAAGCACTTCTTAGTTTTAGACTTAAAGTCGATTTTCTTGTAAATTGTATTTCAATTGCGTGAGCACTGTACCGCTTAAGCCGAAAAACATGAATTTTACTGATTTGAGCGAAAGTCAAATTATATTGCTTTTGCAGGATTAACAAATTAATATTACCGAAAAAGTTGCACTTTCCTAGGTTTAGACTCAAAGTCGACTTTCTTGTAAATTGTATGTCAATTGCGGCAGCACTGTACTGCTTAAGCCGAAAAACATTAATATTACTGATTTGCGCGAAAGTAAAATTATAATGTTATTGCAGAATTTACATATTCATATAACCGAAAAAATTGTACTTTCTTAGTTTTAAACTTAAAGTCGATTTTCTTCTAAATGGTATGTCAATTGCGTGAGCACTGTACCGCTTAAACCGAAAAACATGAATTTTACTGATTTGAGCGAAAGTCAAATTATATTGTTATTGCATGATTAACAAATTAATATTACCGAAAAAGTTGCACTTTCTTAGGTTTAGACTCAAAGTCGGTTTTCTTGTAAATTGAATGTCAGTTGTGTGAGCACTGTACTGCTTAGGCCGAAAAACATGAATTTTACTAATTTGAGCGAAAGTCAAATTATATTGTTATTGCATGATTAACAAATTAATATTACCGAAAAAGTTGCACTTTCTTAGGTTTAGACTCAAAGTCGATTTTCTTGTAAATTGAATGTCAGTTGTGTGAGCACTGTACTGCTTAGGCCGAAAAACATGAATTTTATTAATTTGAGCGAAAGTCAAATTATATTGTTATTGCAGGATTAACAAATTAATATTACCGAAAAAGTTGCACTTTCTTAGGTTTTGACTCAAAGTCGATTTTCTTGTAAATTGAATGTCAGTTGTGTGAGCACTGTACTGCTTAGGCCGAAAAACATGAATTTTACTAATTTGAGCGAAAGTCAAATTATATTGTTATTGCAGGATTAACAAATTAATATTACCGAAAAAGTTGCACTTTCTTAGTTTTAGACTTAAAGTCGATTTTCTCCTAATTGTATGTCAATTGCGTGAGCACTGTACCGCTTAAACCGGAAAACATGAATTTTACTGATTTGAGCAAAAGTCAAATTATATTGTTATTGCAGGATTAACAAATTAATATTACCGAAAAAGTTGCACTTTCTTAGGTTTAGACTCAAAGTCGGTTTTCTTGTAAATTGAATGTCAGTTGTGTGAGCACTGTACTGCTTAGGCCGAAAAACATGAATTTTACTAATTTGAGCGAAAGTCAAATTATATTGTTATTGCAGGATTAACAAATTAATATTACCGAAAAAGTTGCACTTTCTTAGGTTTAGACTCAAAGTCGATTTTCCTGTAAATTGTATGTCAGTTGTGTGAGCACTGTACTGCTTAGGCCGAAAAACATGAATTTTACTGATTTGAGCGAAAGTCAAATTATATTGTTATTGCAGAATTGACATATTCATATAACCGAAAAAATTGCACTTTCTTAGTTTTAGACTTAAAGTCGATTTTCTTGTAAATTGTATTTCAGTTGCGTGAGCACTGTACTGCTTAAGCCGAAAAACATCAATATTACTGATTTGCGCGAAAGTAAAATTATAATGTTATTGCAGAATTTACATATTCATATAACCAAAAAAAATTGTACTTTCTTAGTTTTAGACTTAAAGTCGATTTTCTTCTAAATTGTATGTCAATTGCGTGAGCACTGTACCGCTTAAACCGAAAAACATGAATTTTACTGATTTGAGCGAAAGTCAAATTATATTGTTATTGCAGGATTAACAAATTAATATTACCGAAAAAGTTGCACTTTCTTAGGTTTAGACTCAAAGTCGATTTTCTTGTAAATTGAATGTCAGTTGTGTGAGCACTGTACTGCTTAGGCCGAAAAACATGAATTTTACTAATTTGAGCGAAAGTCAAATTATATTGGTATTGCAGGATTAACAAATTAATATTACCGAAAAAGTTGCACTTTCTTAGGTTTAGACTCAAAGTCGATTTTCTTGTAAATTGAATGTCAGTTGTGTGAGCACTGTACTGCTTAGGCCGAAAAACATGAATTTTATTAATTTGAGCGAAAGTCAAATTATATTGTTATTGCAGGATTAACAAATTAATATTACCGAAAAAGTTGCACTTTCTTGGGTTTAGATTCAAAGTCGACTTTCTTGTAAATTGTATGTCAATTGCGGCAGCACTGTACTGCTTAAGCCGAAAAACATTAATATTACTGATTTGCGCGAAAGTCAAATTATAATGTTATTGCAGAATTTACATATTCATATAACCGAAAAAATTGTACCTTCTTAGTTTTAGATTTAAGTCGATTTTCTTCTAAATTGTATGTCAATTGCGTGAGCACTGTACCGCTTAAACCGAAAAACATGAACTTTACTGATTTGAGCGAAAATCAAATTATATTGTTATTGCAGAAATGACATATTCATATAACCGACAAAATTGCACTTTCTTAGTTTTAGACTTAAAGTCGATTTTCTTGTAAATTGTATTTCAGTTGCGTGAGCACTGTAACGCGTAAGCCGAAAAACATGAATTTTACTGATTTGAGCGAAAGTCAAAGTATATTGCTTTTGCAGGATTAACAAATTAATATTACCGAAAATGTTGCACTTTCTTAGGTTTAGACTCAAAGTCGACTTTCTTGTAAATTGTATGTCAGTTGCAGCAGCACTGTACTGCTTAAGCCGAAAAACATCAATATTACTGATTTGAGCGAAAGTCAAATTATATTGTTATTGCAGAACTGACATATTCATATAACCGAAAAAGTTGCACTTTCTTAGGTTTAGACTCAAAGTCGACTTTCTTGTAAATTGTATGTCAATTGCGGCAGCACTGTACTGCTTAAGCCGAAAAACATTAATATTACTGATTTGCGCGAAAGTCAAATTATAATGTTATTGCAGAATTTACATATTCATATAACCGAAAAAATTGTACTTTCTTAGTTTTAGACTTAAAGTCGATTTTCTCCTAATTGTATGTCAATTGCGTGAGCACTGTACCGCTTAAACCGGAAAACATGAATTTTACTGATTTGAGCGAAAGTCAAATTATATTGTTATTGCATAATTTACATATTCATATAACCGAAAAAATTGTACTTTCTTAGTTTTAAACTTAAAGTCGATTTTCTTCTAAATGGTATGTCAATTGCGTGAGCACTGTACCGCTTAAGCCGAAAAACATGAATTTTACTGATTTGAGCGAAAGTCAAATTATATTGCTTTTGCAGGATTAACAAATTAATATTACCGAAAAAGTTGCACTTTCTTAGGTTTAGACTCAAAGTCGACTTTCTTGTAAATTGTATGTCAGTTGCAGCAGCACTGTACTGCTTAAGCCGAAAAACATCAATATTACTGATTTGAGTGAAAGTCAAATTATATTGTTATTGCAGAACTGACATATTCATATAACCGAAAAAATTGCACTTTCTTAGTCTTAGACTTAAAGTCGATTTTCTTGTAAATTGTATTTCAGTTGCGTGAGCACTGTAACGCGTAAGCCGAAAAACATGAATTTTACTGATTTGAGCGAAAGTCAAAGTATATTGCTTTTGCAGGATTAACAAATTAATATTACCGAAAATGTTGCACTTTCTTAGGTTTAGACTCAAAGTCGACTTTCTTGTAAATTGTATGTCAGTTGCAGCAGCACTGTACTGCTTAAGCCGAAAAACATCAATATTACTGATTTGAGCGAAAGTCAAATTATATTGTTATTGCAGAACTGACATATTCATATAACCGAAAAAATTGCACTTTCTTAGGTTTATACTCAAAGTCGACTTTCTTGTAAATTGTATGTCAGTTGCAGCAGCACTGTACTGCTTAAGCCGAAAAACATGAATTTTACTGATTTGAGCGAAAGTCAAATTATATTGCTTTTGCAGGATTAACAAATTAATATTACCGAAAATGTTGCACTTTCTTAGGTTTAGACTCAAAGTCGATTTTCTTGTAAATTGTATGTCAATTGCGGCAGCACTGTACTGCTTAAGCCGAAAAACATTAATATTACTGATTTGCGCGAAAGTAAAATTATAATGTTATTGCAGAATTTACATATTCATATAACCGAAAAAATTGTACTTTCTTAGTTTTAAACTTAAAGTCGATTTTCTTCTAAATGGTATGTCAATTGCGTGAGCACTGTACCGCTTAAACCGAAAAACATGAATTTTACTGATTTGACCGAAAGTCAAATTATATTGTTATTGCAGAATTGACATATTCATATAACCGAAAAAAAAGCACTTCTTAGTTTTAGACTTAAAGTCGATTTTCTTGTAAATTGTATTTCAATTGCGTGAGCACTGTACCGCTTAAGCCGAAAAACATGAATTTTACTGATTTGAGCGAAAGTCAAATTATATTGCTTTTGCAGGATTAACAAATTAATATTACCGAAAAAGTTGCACTTTCCTAGGTTTAGACTCAAAGTCGACTTTCTTGTAAATTGTATGTCAATTGCGGCAGCACTGTACTGCTTAAGCCGAAAAACATCAATATTACTGATTTGAGCGAAAGTCAAATTATAATGTTATTGCAGAATTTACATATTCATATAACCGAAAAAATTGTACCTTCTTAGTTTTAGATTTAAGTCGATTTTCTTCTAAATTGTATGTCAATTACGTGAGCACTGTACCGCTTAAACCGAAAAACATGAACTTTACTGATTTGAGCGAAAGTCAAATTATATTGTTATTGCAGAATTGACATATTCATGTAACCGAAAAAAAAGCACTTCTTAGTTTTAGACTTAAAGTCGATTTTCTTGTAAATTGTATTTCAATTGCGTGAGCACTGTACCGCTTAAGCCGAAAAACATGAATTTTACTGATTTGAGCGAAAGTCAAATTATATTGCTTTTGCAGGATTAACAAATTAATATTACCGAAAAAGTTGCACTTTCCTAGGTTTAGACTCAAAGTCGACTTTCTTGTAAATTGTATGTCAATTGCGGCAGCACTGTACTGCTTAAGCCGAAAAACATTAATATTACTGATTTGCGCGAAAGTAAAATTATAATGTTATTGCAGAATTTACATATTCATATAACCGAAAAAATTGTACTTTCTTAGTTTTAAACTTAAAGTCGATTTTCTTCTAAATGGTATGTCAATTGCGTGAGCACTGTACCGCTTAAACCGAAAAACATGAATTTTACTGATTTGAGCGAAAGTCAAATTATATTGTTATTGCAGAATTGACATATTCATATAACCGAAAAAAAAGCACTTCTTAGTTTTAGACTTAAAGTCGATTTTCTTGTAAATTGTATTTCAATTGCGTGAGCACTGTACCGCTTAAGCCGAAAAACATGAATTTTACTGATTTGAGCGAAAGTCAAATTATATTGCTTTTGCAGGATTAACAAATTAATATTACCGAAAAAGTTGCACTTTCCTAGGTTTAGACTCAAAGTCGACTTTCTTGTAAATTGTATGTCAATTGCGGCAGCACTGTACTGCTTAAGCCGAAAAACATCAATATTACTGATTTGAGCGAAAGTCAAATTATAATGTTATTGCAGAATTTACATATTCATATAACCGAAAAAATTGTACCTTCTTAGTTTTAGATTTAAGTCGATTTTCTTCTAAATTGTATGTCAATTGCGTGAGCACTGTACCGCTTAAACCGAAAAACATGAACTTTACTGATTTGAGCGAAAGTCAAATTATATTGTTATTGCAGGATTAACAAATTAATATTACCGAAAAAGTTGCACTTTCTTAGGTTTAGACTCAAAGTCGGTTTTCTTGTAAATTGAATGTCAGTTGTGTGAGCACTGTACTCCTTAGGCCGAAAAACATGAATTTTACTAATTTGAGCGAAAGTCAAATTATATTGTTATTGCAGGATTAACAAATTAATATTACCGAAAAAGTTGCACTTTCCTAGGTTTAGACTCAAAGTCGACTTTCTTGTAAATTGTATGTCAATTGCGGCAGCACTGTACTGCTTAAGCCGAAAAACATCAATATTACTGATTTGAGCGAAAGTCAAATTATAATGTTATTGCAGAATATACATATTCATATAACCGAAAAAATTGTACCTTCTTAGTTTTAGATTTAAGTCGATTTTCTTCTAAATTGTATGTCAATTGCGTGAGCACTGTACCGCTTAAAACGAAAAACATGAACTTTACTGATTTGAGCGAAAGTCAAATTATATTGTTATTGCAGGATTAACAAATTAATATTACCGAAAAAGTTGCACTTTCTTAGGTTTAGACTCAAAGTCGGTTTTCTTGTAAATTGAATGTCAGTTGTGTGAGCACTGTACTGCTTAGGCCGAAAAACATGAATTTTACTAATTTGAGCGAAAGTCAAATTATATTGTTATTGCAGGATTAACAAATTAATATTACCGAAAAAGTTGCACTTTCCTAGGTTTAGACTCAAAGTCGACTTTCTTGTAAATTGTATGTCAATTGCGGCAGCACTGTACTGCTTAAGCCGAAAAACATCAATATTACTGATTTGAGCGAAAGTCAAATTATAATGTTATTGCAGAATTTACATATTCATATAACCGAAAAAATTGTACCTTCTTAGTTTTAGATTTAAGTCGATTTTCTTCTAAATTGTATGTCAATTGCGTGAGCACTGTACCGCTTAAACCGAAAAACATGAACTTTACTGATTTGAGCGAAAGTCAAATTATATTGTTATTGCAGAATTGACATATTCATGTAACCGAAAAAAAAGCACTTCTTAGTTTTAGACTTAAAGTCGACTTTCTTGTAAATTGTATGTCAACTGCGGCAGCACTGTACTGCTTAAGCGGAAAAACATTAATATTACAGATTTGCGCGAAAGTAAAATTATAATGTTATTGCAGAATTAACATATTCATATAACCGAAAAAATTGTACTTTCTTAGGTTTAGAATCAAAGTCGATTTTCTTGTAAATTGTATGTCAGTTGTGTGAGCACTGTACTGCTTAAGCCGAAAAACATGAATTTTACTGATTTGAGCGAAAGTCAAATTATATTGCTTTTGCAGGATTAACAAATTAATATTACCGAAAAAGTTGCACTTTCTTAGGTTTAGACTCATAGTCGGTTTTCTTGTAAATTGTATGTCAATTGCGGCAGCACTGTACTGCTTAAGCCGAAAAACATTAATATTACTGATTTGCGCGAAAGTAAAATTATAATGTTATTGTAGAATTTACATATTCATATAACCCAAAAAATTGTACTTTCTTAGTTTTAGACTTAAAGTCGATTTTCTTCTAAATTGTATGTCAATTGCGTGAGCACTGTACCGCTTAAGCCGAAAAACATGAATTTTACTGATTTGAGCGAAAGTCAAATTATATTGTTATTGCAGAATTGACATATTCATATAACCGAAAAAATTGGACTTTCTTAGTTTTAGACTTAAAGTCGATTTTCTTGTAAATTGTATTTCAGTTGCGTGAGCACTGTACCGCTTAAGCCGAAAAACATGAATTTTACTGATTTGAGCGAAAGTCAAATTATATTGCTTTTGCAGGATTAACAAATTAATATTACCGAAAAAGTTGCACTTTCTTAGGTTTAGACTCAAAGTCGACTTTCTTGTAAATTGTATGTCAATTGCGGCAGCACTGTACTGCTTAAGCCGAAAAACATTAATATTACTGATTTGCGCGAAAGTCAAATTATAATGTTATTGCAGAATTTACATATTCATATAACCGAAAAAATTGTACTTTCTTAGTTTTAGACTTAAAGTCGATTTTCTCCTAATTGTATGTCAATTGCGTGAGCACTGTACCGCTTAAACCGGAAAACATGAATTTTACTGATTTGAGCGAAAGTCAAATTATATTGTTATTGCAGGATTAACAAATTAATATTACCGAAAAAGTTGCACTTTCTTAGGTTTAGACTCAAAGTCGATTTTCTTGTAAATTGAATGTCAGTTGTGTGAGCACTGTACGGCTTAGGCCGAAAAACATGAATTTTACTAATTTGAGCGAAAGTCAAATTATATTGTTATTGCAGGATTAACAAATTAATATTACCGAAAAAGTTGCACTTTCTTAGGTTTAGACTCAAAGTCGATTTTCCTGTAAATTGTATGTCAGTTGTGTGAGCACTGTACTGCTTAGGCCGAAAAACATGAATTTTACTGATTTGAGCGAAAGTCATATTATATTGTTATTGCAGAATTGACATATTCATATAACCGAAAAAATTGAACTTTCTTAGTTTTAGACTTAAAGTTGATTTTCTTGTAAATTGTATTTCAGTTGCGTGAGCACTGTACCGCTTAAGCAGAAAAACATGAATTTTACTGATTTGAGCGAAAGTCAAATTATATTGTTATTGCAGGATTAACAAATTAATATTACCGAAAAAGTTGCACTTTCTTAGGTTTAGACTCAAAGTCGGTTTTCTTGTAAATTGAATGTCAGTTGTGTGGCACTGTACTGCTTAGGCCGAAAAACATGAATTTTACTAATTTGAGCGAAAGTCAAATTATATTGTTATTGCAGGATTAACAAATTAATATTACCGAAAAAGTTGCACTTTCTTAGGTTTAGACTCAAAGCCGATTTTCCTGTAAATTGTATGTCAGTTGTGTGAGCACTGTACTGCTTAGGCCGAAAAACATGAATTTTACTGATTTGAGCGAAAGTCAAATTATATTGTTATTGCAGAATTGACATATTCATATAACCGAAAAAATTGCACTTTCTTAGTTTTAGACTTAAAGTCGATTTTCTTGTAAATTGTATTTCAGTTGCGTGAGCACTGTACTGCTTAAGCCGAAAAACATCAATATTACTGATTTGCGCGAAAGTAAAATTATAATGTTATTGCAGAATTTACATATTCATATAACCAAAAAAAATTGTACTTTCTTAGTTTTAGACTTAAAGTCGATTTTCTTCTAAATTGTATGTCAATTGCGTGAGCACTGTACCGCTTAAACCGAAAAACATGAATTTTACTGATTTGAGCGAAAGTCAAATTATATTGTTATTGCAGGATTAACAAATTAATATTACCGAAAAAGTTGCACTTTCTTAGGTTTAGACTCGAAGTCGATTTTCTTGTAAATTGAATGTCAGTTGTGTGAGCACTGTACTGCTTAGGCCGAAAAACATGAATTTTACTAATTTGAGCGAAAGTCAAATTATATTGGTATTGCAGGATTAACAAATTAATATTACCGAAAAAGTTGCACTTTCTTAGGTTTAGACTCAAAGTCGATTTTCTTGTAAATTGAATGTCAGTTGTGTGAGCACTGTACTGCTTAGGCCGAAAAACATGAATTTTATTAATTTGAGCGAAAGTCAAATTATATTGTTATTGCAGGATTAACAAATTAATATTACCGAAAAAGTTGCACTTTCTTGGGTTTAGATTCAAAGTCGACTTTCTTGTAAATTGTATGTCAATTGCGGCAGCACTGTACTGCTTAAGCCGAAAAACATTAATATTACTGATTTGCGCGAAAGTCAAATTATAATGTTATTGCAGAATTTACATATTCATATAACCGAAAAAATTGTACCTTCTTAGTTTTAGATTTAAGTCGATTTTCTTCTAAATTGTATGTCAATTGCGTGAGCACTGTACCGCTTAAACCGAAAAACATGAACTTTACTGATTTGAGCGAAAATCAAATTATATTGTTATTGCAGAATTGACATATTCATATAACCGACAAAATTGCACTTTCTTAGTTTTAGACTTAAAGTCGATTTTCTTGTAAATTGTATTTCAGTTGCGTGAGCACTGTAACGCGTAAGCCGAAAAACATGAATTTTACTGATTTGAGCGAAAGTCAAAGTATATTGCTTTTGCAGGATTAACAAATTAATATTACCGAAAATGTTGCACTTTCTTAGGTTTAGACTCAAAGTCGACTTTCTTGTAAATTGTATGTCAGTTGCAGCAGCACTGTACTGCTTAAGCCGAAAAACATCAATATTACTGATTTGAGCGAAAGTCAAATTATATTGTTATTGCAGAACTGACATATTCATATAACCGAAAAAGTTGCACTTTCTTAGGTTTAGACTCAAAGTCGACTTTCTTGTAAATTGTATGTCAATTGCGGCAGCACTGTACTGCTTAAGCCGAAAAACATTAATATTACTGATTTGCGCGAAAGTCAAATTATAATGTTATTGCAGAATTTACATATTCATATAACCGAAAAAATTGTACTTTCTTAGTTTTAGACTTAAAGTCGATTTTCTCCTAATTGTATGTCAATTGCGTGAGCACTGTACCGCTTAAACCGGAAAACATGAATTTTACTGATTTGAGCGAAAGTCAAATTATATTGTTATTGCATAATTTACATATTCATATAACCGAAAAAATTGTACTTTTTTAGTTTTAAACTTAAAGTCGATTTTCTTCTAAATGGTATGTCAATTGCGTGAGCACTGTACCGCTTAAGCCGAAAAACATGAATTTTACTGATTTGAGCGAAAGTCAAATTATATTGCTTTTGCAGGATTAACAAATTAATATTACCGAAAAAGTTGCACTTTCTTAGGTTTAGACTCAAAGTCGGCTTTCTTGTAAATTGTATGTCAGTTGCAGCAGCACTGTACTGCTTAAGCCGAAAAACATCAATATTACTGATTTGAGTGAAAGTCAAATTATATTGTTATTGCAGAACTGACATATTCATATAACCGAAAAAATTGCACTTTCTTAGTTTTAGACTTAAAGTCGATTTTCTTGTAAATTGTATTTCAGTTGCGTGAGCACTGTAACGCGTAAGCCGAAAAACATGAATTTTACTGATTTGAGCGAAAGTCAAAGTATATTGCTTTTGCAGGATTAACAAATTAATATTACCGAAAATGTTGCATTTTCTTAGGTTTAGACTCAAAGTCGACTTTCTTGTAAATTGTATGTCAGTTGCAGCAGCACTGTACTGCTTAAGCCGAAAAACATCAATATTACTGATTTGAGCGAAAGTCAAATTATATTGTTATTGCAGAACTGACATATTCATATAACCGAAAAAATTGCACTTTCTTAGGTTTAGACTCAAAGTCGACTTTCTTGTAAATTGTATGTCAGTTGCAGCAGCACTGTACTGCTTAAGCCGAAAAACATGAATTTTACTGATTTGAGCGAAAGTCAAAGTATATTGCTTTTGCAGGATTAACAAATTAATATTACCGAAAATGTTGCACTTTCTTAGGTTTAGACTCAAAGTCGATTTTCTTGTAAATTGTATGTCAATTGCGGCAGCACTGTACTGCTTAAGCCGAAAAACATTAATATTACTGATTTGCGCGAAAGTAAAATTATAATGTTATTGCAGAATTTACATATTCATATAACCGAAAAAATTGTACTTTCTTAGTTTTAAACTTAAAGTCGATTTTCTTCTAAATGGTATGTCAATTGCGTGAGCACTGTACCGCTTAAACCGAAAAACATGAATTTTACTGATTTGACCGAAAGTCAAATTATATTGTTATTGCAGAATTGACATATTCATATAACCGAAAAAAAAGCACTTCTTAGTTTTAGACTTAAAGTCGATTTTCTTGTAAATTGTATTTCAATTGCGTGAGCACTGTACCGCTTAAGCCGAAAAACATGAATTTTACTGATTTGAGCGAAAGTCAAATTATATTGCTTTTGCAGGATTAACAAATTAATATTACCGAAAAAGTTGCACTTTCCTAGGTTTAGACTCAAAGTCGACTTTCTTGTAAATTGTATGTCAATTGCGGCAGCACTGTACTGCTTAAGCCGAAAAACATCAATATTACTGATTTGAGCGAAAGTCAAATTATAATGTTATTGCAGAATTTACATATTCATATAACCGAAAAAATTGTACCTTCTTAGTTTTAGATTTAAGTCGATTTTCTTCTAAATTGTATGTCAATTGCGTGAGCACTGTACCGCTTAAACCGAAAAACATGAACTTTACTGATTTGAGCGAAAGTCAAATTATATTGTTATTGCAGAATTGACATATTCATGTAACCGAAAAAAAAGCACTTCTTAGTTTTAGACTTAAAGTCGATTTTCTTGTAAATTGTATTTCAATTGCGTGAGCACTGTACCGCTTAAGCCGAAAAACATGAATTTTACTGATTTGAGCGAAAGTCAAATTATATTGCTTTTGCAGGATTAACAAATTAATATTACCGAAAAAGTTGCACTTTCCTAGGTTTAGACTCAAAGTCGACTTTCTTGTAAATTGTATGTCAATTGCGGCAGCACTGTACTGCTTAAGCCGAAAAACATTAATATTACTGATTTGCGCGAAAGTAAAATTATAATGTTATTGCAGAATTTACATATTCATATAACCGAAAAAATTGTACTTTCTTAGTTTTAAACTCAAAGTCGATTTTCTTCTAAATGGTATGTCAATTGCGTGAGCACTGTACCGCTTAAACCGAAAAACATGAATTTTACTGATTTGAGCGAAAGTCAAATTATATTGTTATTGCAGAATTGACATATTCATATAACCGAAAAAAAAGCACTTCTTAGTTTTAGACTTAAAGTCGATTTTCTTGTAAATTGTATTTCAATTGCGTGAGCACTGTACCGCTTAAGCCGAAAAACATGAATTTTACTGATTTGAGCGAAAGTCAAATTATATTGCTTTTGCAGGATTAACAAATTAATATTACCGAAAAAGTTGCACTTTCCTAGGTTTAGACTCAAAGTCGACTTTCTTGTAAATTGTATGTCAATTGCGGCAGCACTGTACTGCTTAAGCCGAAAAACATCAATATTACTGATTTGAGCGAAAGTCAAATAATAATGTTATTGCAGAATTTACATATTCATATAACCGAAAAAATTGTACCTTCTTAGTTTTAGATTTAAGTCGATTTTCTTCTAAATTGTATGTCAATTGCGTGAGCACTGTACCGCTTAAACCGAAAAACATGAACTTTACTGATTTGAGCGAAAGTCAAATTATATTGTTATTGCAGAATTGACATATTCATATAACCGACAAAATTGCACTTTCTTAGTTTTAGACTTAAAGTCGATTTTCTTGTAAATTGTATTTCAGTTGCGTGAGCACTGTACCGCTTAAGCCGAAAAACCTGAATTTTACTGATTTGAGCGAAAGTCAAATTATATTGCTTTTGCAGGATTAACAAATTAATATTACCGAAAAAGTTGCACTTTCTTAGGTTTAGACTCAAAGTCGACTTTCTTGTAAATTGTATGTCAATTGCGGCAGCACTGTACTGCTTAAGCGGAAAAACATTAATATTACAGATTTGCGCGAAAGTAAAATTATAATGTTATTGCAGAATTAACATATTCATATAACCGAAAAAATTGTACTTTCTTAGGTTTAGAATCAAAGTCGATTTTCTTGTAAATTGTATGTCAGTTGTGTGAGCACTGTACTGCTTAAGCCGAAAAACATGAATTTTACTGATTTGAGCGAAAGTCAAATTATATTGCTTTTGCAGGATTAACAAATTAATATTACCGAAAAAGTTGCACTTTCTTAGGTTTAGACTCATAGTCGATTTTCTTGTAAATTGTATGTCAATTGCGGCAGCACTGTACTGCTTAAGCCGAAAAACATTAATATTACTGATTTGCGCGAAAGTAAAATTATAATGTTATTGTAGAATTTACATATTCATATAACCCAAAAAATTGTACTTTCTTAGTTTTAGACTTAAAGTCGATTTTCTTCTAAATTGTATGTCAATTGCGTGAGCACTGTACCGCTTAAGCCGAAAAACATGAATTTTACTGATTTGAGCGAAAGTCAAATTATATTGTTATTGCAGAATTGACATATTCATATAACCGAAAAAATTGGACTTTCTTAGTTTTAGACTTAAAGTCGATTTTCTTGTAAATTGTATTTCAGTTGCGTGAGCACTGTACCGCTTAAGCCGAAAAACATGAATTTTACTGATTTGAGCGAAAGTCAAATTATATTGCTTTTGCAGGATTAACAAATTAATATTACCGAAAAAGTTGCACTTTCTTAGGTTTAGACTCAAAGTCGACTTTCTTGTAAATTGTATGTCAATTGCGGCAGCACTGTACTGCTTAAGCCGAAAAACATTAATATTACTGATTTGCGCGAAAGTAAAATTATAATGTTATTGTAGAATTTACATATTCATATAACCGAAAAAATTGTACTTTCTTAGTTTTAGACTTAAAGTCGATTTTCTCCTAATTGTATGTCAATTGCGTGAGCACTGTACCGCTTAAACCGGAAAACATGAATTTTACTGATTTGAGCGAAAGTCAAATTATATTGTTATTGCAGGATTAACAAATTAATATTACCGAAAAAGTTGCACTTTCTTAGGTTTAGACTCAAAGTCGATTTTCTTGTAAATTGAATGTCAGTTGTGTGAGCACTGTACGGCTTAGGCCGAAAAACATGAATTTTACTAATTTGAGTGAAAGTCAAATTATATTGTTATTGCAGGATTAACAAATTAATATTACCGAAAAAGTTGCACTTTCTTAGGTTTAGACTCAAAGTCGATTTTCCTGTAAATTGTATGTCAGTTGTGTGAGCACTGTACTGCTTAGGCCGAAAAACATGAATTTTACTGATTTGAGCGAAAGTCATATTATATTGTTATTGCAGAATTGACATATTCATATAACCGAAAAAATTGCACTTTCTTAGTTTTAGACTTAAAGTTGATTTTCTTGTAAATTGTATTTCAGTTGCGTGAGCACTGTACCGCTTAAGCAGAAAAACATGAATTTTACTGATTTGAGCGAAAGTCAAATTATATTGTTATTGCAGGATTAACAAATTAATATTACCGAAAAAGTTGCACTTTCTTAGGTTTAGACTCAAAGTCGGTTTTCTTGTAAATTGAATGTCAGTTGTGTGAGCACTGTACTGCTTAGGCCGAAAAACATGAATTTTACTAATTTGAGCGAAAGTCAAATTATATTGTTATTGCAGGATTAACAAATTAATATTACCGAAAAAGTTGCACTTTCTTAGGTTTAGACTCAAAGTCGATTTTCTTGTAAATTGAATGTCAGTTGTGTGAGCACTGTACTGCTTAGGCCGAAAAACATGAATTTTATTAATTTGAGCGAAAGTCAAATTATATTGTTATTGCAGGATTAACAAATTAATATTACCGAAAAAGTTGCACTTTCTTAGGTTTAGACTCAAAGTCGATTTTCTTGTAAATTGAATGTCAGTTGTGTGAGCACTGTACTGCTTAGGCCGAAAAACATGAATTTTACTAATTTGAGCGAAAGTCAAATTATATTGGTATTGCAGGATTAACAAATTAATATTACCGAAAAAGTTGCACTTTCTTAGGTTTAGACTCAAAGTCGATTTTCTTGTAAATTGAATGTCAGTTGTGTGAGCACTGTACTGCTTAGGCCGAAAAACATGAATTTTATTAATTTGAGCGAAAGTCAAATTATATTGTTATTGCAGGATTAACAAATTAATATTACCGAAAAAGTTGCACTTTCTTGGGTTTAGATTCAAAGTCGACTTTCTTGTAAATTGTATGTCAATTGCGGCAGCACTGTACTGCTTAAGCCGAAAAACATTAATATTACTGATTTGCGCGAAAGTCAAATTATAATGTTATTGCAGAATTTACATATTCATATAACCGAAAAAATTGTACCTTCTTAGTTTTAGATTTAAGTCGATTTTCTTCTAAATTGTATGTCAATTGCGTGAGCACTGTACCGCTTAAACCGAAAAACATGAACTTTACTGATTTGAGCGAAAGTCAAATTATATTGTTATTGCAGGATTAACAAATTAATATTACCGAAAAAGTTGCACTTTCTTAGGTTTAGACTCAAAGTCGGTTTTCTTGTAAATTGAATGTCAGTTGTGTGAGCACTGTACTGCTTAGGCCGAAAAACATGAATTTTACTAATTTGAGCGAAAGTCAAATTATATTGTTATTGCAGGATTAACAAATTAATATTACCGAAAAAGTTGCACTTTCTTAGGTTTAGACTCAAAGTCGATTTTCTTGTAAATTGAATGTCAGTTGTGTGAGCACTGTACTGCTTAGGCCGAAAAACATGAATTTTATTAATTTGAGCGAAAGTCAAATTATATTGTTATTGCAGGATTAACAAATTAATATTACCGAAAAAGTTGCACTTTCTTAGGTTTAGACTCAAAGTTGATTTTCTTGTAAATTGTATTTCAGTTGCGTGAGCACTGTACCGCTTAAGCAGAAAAACATGAATTTTACTGATTTGAGCGAAAGTCAAATTATATTGTTATTGCAGGATTAACAAATTAATATTACCGAAAAAGTTGCACTTTCTTAGGTTTAGACTCAAAGTCGGTTTTCTTGTAAATTGAATGTCAGTTGTGTGAGCACTGTACTGCTTAGGCCGAAAAACATGAATTTTACTAATTTGAGCGAAAGTCAAATTATATTGTTATTGCAGGATTAACAAATTAATATTACCGAAAAAGTTGCACTTTCTTAGGTTTAGACTCAAAGTCGATTTTCTTGTAAATTGAATGTCAGTTGTGTGAGCACTGTACTGCTTAGGCCGAAAAACATGAATTTTATTAATTTGAGCGAAAGTCAAATTATATTGTTATTGCAGGATTAACAAATTAATATTACCGAAAAAGTTGCACTTTCTTAGGTTTAGACTCAAAGTCGATTTTCTTGTAAATTGAATGTCAGTTGTGTGAGCACTGTACTGCTTAGGCCGAAAAACATGAATTTTACTAATTTGAGCGAAAGTCAAATTATATTGGTATTGCAGGATTAACAAATTAATATTACCGAAAAAGTTGCACTTTCTTAGGTTTAGACTCAAAGTCGATTTTCTTGTAAATTGAATGTCAGTTGTGTGAGCACTGTACTGCTTAGGCCGAAAAACATGAATTTTATTAATTTGAGCGAAAGTCAAATTATATTGTTATTGCAGGATTAACAAATTAATATTACCGAAAAAGTTGCACTTTCTTGGGTTTAGATTCAAAGTCGACTTTCTTGTAAATTGTATGTCAATTGCGGCAGCACTGTACTGCTTAAGCCGAAAAACATTAATATTACTGATTTGCGCGAAAGTCAAATTATAATGTTATTGCAGAATTTACATATTCATATAACCGAAAAAATTGTACCTTCTTAGTTTTAGATTTAAGTCGATTTTCTTCTAAATTGTATGTCAATTGCGTGAGCACTGTACCGCTTAAACCGAAAAACATGAACTTTACTGATTTGAGCGAAAGTCAAATTATATTGTTATTGCAGGATTAACAAATTAATATTACCGAAAAAGTTGCACTTTCTTAGGTTTAGACTCAAAGTCGGTTTTCTTGTAAATTGAATGTCAGTTGTGTGAGCACTGTACTGCTTAGGCCGAAAAACATGAATTTTACTAATTTGAGCGAAAGTCAAATTATATTGTTATTGCAGGATTAACAAATTAATATTACCGAAAAAGTTGCACTTTCTTAGGTTTAGACTCAAAGTCGATTTTCTTGTAAATTGAATGTCAGTTGTGTGAGCACTGTACTGCTTAGGCCGAAAAACATGAATTTTATTAATTTGAGCGAAAGTCAAATTATATTGTTATTGCAGGATTAACAAATTAATATTACCGAAAAAGTTGCACTTTCTTAGGTTTAGACTCAAAGTTGATTTTCTTGTAAATTGTATTTCAGTTGCGTGAGCACTGTACCGCTTAAGCAGAAAAACATGAATTTTACTGATTTGAGCGAAAGTCAAATTATATTGTTATTGCAGGATTAACAAATTAATATTACCGAAAAAGTTGCACTTTCTTAGGTTTAGACTCAAAGTCGGTTTTCTTGTAAATTGAATGTCAGTTGTGTGAGCACTGTACTGCTTAGGCCGAAAAACATGAATTTTACTAATTTGAGCGAAAGTCAAATTATATTGTTATTGCAGGATTAACAAATTAATATTACCGAAAAAGTTGCACTTTCTTAGGTTTAGACTCAAAGTCGATTTTCTTGTAAATTGAATGTCAGTTGTGTGAGCACTGTACTGCTTAGGCCGAAAAACATGAATTTTATTAATTTGAGCGAAAGTCAAATTATATTGTTATTGCAGGATTAACAAATTAATATTACCGAAAAAGTTGCACTTTCTTAGGTTTAGACTCAAAGTCGATTTTCTTGTAAATTGAATGTCAGTTGTGTGAGCACTGTACTGCTTAGGCCGAAAAACATGAATTTTACTAATTTGAGCGAAAGTCAAATTATATTGTTATTGCAGGATTAACAAATTAATATTACCGAAAAAGTTGCACTTTCTTAGTTTTAGACTTAAAGTCGATTTTCTCCTAATTGTATGTCAATTGCGTGAGCACTGTACCGCTTAAACCGGAAAACATGAATTTTACTGATTTGAGCAAAAGTCAAATTATATTGTTATTGCAGGATTAACAAATTAATATTACCGAAAAAGTTGCACTTTCTTAGGTTTAGACTCAAAGTCGGTTTTCTTGTAAATTGAATGTCAGTTGTGTGAGCACTGTACTGCTTAGGCCGAAAAACATGAATTTTACTAATTTGAGCGAAAGTCAAATTATATTGTTATTGCAGGATTAACAAATTAATATTACCGAAAAAGTTGCACTTTCTTAGGTTTAGACTCAAAGTCGATTTTCCTGTAAATTGTATGTCAGTTGTGTGAGCACTGTACTGCTTAGGCCGAAAAACATTAATATTACTGATTTGCGCGAAAGTCAAATTATAATGTTATTGCAGAATTTACATATTCATATAACCGAAAAAATTGTACTTTCTTAGTTTTAGACTTAAAGTCGATTTTCTCCTAATTGTATGTCAATTGCGTGAGCACTGTACCGCTTAAACCGGAAAACATGAATTTTACTGATTTGAGCGAAAGTCAAATTATATTGTTATTGCATAATTTACATATTCATATAACCGAAAAAATTGTACTTTCTTAGTTTTAGACTTAAAGTCGATTTTCTCCTAATTGTATGTCAATTGCGTGAGCACTGTACCGCTTAAACCGGAAAACATGAATTTTACTGATTTGAGCGAAAGTCAAATTATATTGTTATTGCAGGATTAACAAATTAATATTACCGAAAAAGTTGCACTTTCTTAGGTTTAGACTCAAAGTCGATTTTCTTGTAAATTGAATGTCAGTTGTGTGAGCACTGTACGGCTTAGGCCGAAAAACATGAATTTTACTAATTTGAGTGAAAGTCAAATTATATTGTTATTGCAGGATTAACAAATTAATATTACCGAAAAAGTTGCACTTTCTTAGGTTTAGACTCAAAGTCGATTTTCCTGTAAATTGTATGTCAGTTGTGTGAGCACTGTACTGCTTAGGCCGAAAAACATGAATTTTACTGATTTGAGCGAAAGTCATATTATATTGTTATTGCAGAATTGACATATTCATATAACCGAAAAAATTGCACTTTCTTAGTTTTAGACTTAAAGTTGATTTTCTTGTAAATTGTATTTCAGTTGCGTGAGCACTGTACCGCTTAAGCAGAAAAACATGAATTTTACTGATTTGAGCGAAAGTCAAATTATATTGTTATTGCAGGATTAACAAATTAATATTACCGAAAAAGTTGCACTTTCTTAGGTTTAGACTCAAAGTCGGTTTTCTTGTAAATTGAATGTCAGTTGTGTGAGCACTGTACTGCTTAGGCCGAAAAACATGAATTTTACTAATTTGAGCGAAAGTCAAATTATATTGTTATTGCAGGATTAACAAATTAATATTACCGAAAAAGTTGCACTTTCTTAGGTTTAGACTCAAAGTCGGTTTTCTTGTAAATTGAATGTCAGTTGTGTGAGCACTGTACTGCTTAGGCCGAAAAACATGAATTTTACTAATTTGAGCGAAAGTCAAATTATATTGTTATTGCAGGATTAACAAATTAATATTACCGAAAAAGTTGCACTTTCTTAGGTTTAGACTCAAAGTCGATTTTCTTGTAAATTGAATGTCAGTTGTGTGAGCACTGTACTGCTTAGGCCGAAAAACATGAATTTTACTAATTTGAGCGAAAGTCAAATTATATTGTTATTGCAGGATTAACAAATTAATATTACCGAAAAAGTTGCACTTTCTTAGGTTTAGACTCAAAGTCGATTTTCTTGTAAATTGAATGTCAGTTGTGTGAGCACTGTACTGCTTAGGCCGAAAAACATGAATTTTATTAATTTGAGCGAAAGTCAAATTATATTGTTATTGCAGGATTAACAAATTAATATTACCGAAAAAGTTGCACTTTCTTAGGTTTAGACTCAAAGTTGATTTTCTTGTAAATTGTATTTCAGTTGCGTGAGCACTGTACCGCTTAAGCAGAAAAACATGAATTTTACTGATTTGAGCGAAAGTCAAATTATATTGTTATTGCAGGATTAACAAATTAATATTACCGAAAAAGTTGCACTTTCTTAGGTTTAGACTCAAAGTCGGTTTTCTTGTAAATTGAATGTCAGTTGTGTGAGCACTGTACTGCTTAGGCCGAAAAACATGAATTTTACTAATTTGAGCGAAAGTCAAATTATATTGTTATTGCAGGATTAACAAATTAATATTACCGAAAAAGTTGCACTTTCTTAGGTTTAGACTCAAAGTCGATTTTCTTGTAAATTGAATGTCAGTTGTGTGAGCACTGTACTGCTTAGGCCGAAAAACATGAATTTTATTAATTTGAGCGAAAGTCAAATTATATTGTTATTGCAGGATTAACAAATTAATATTACCGAAAAAGTTGCACTTTCTTAGGTTTAGACTCAAAGTCGATTTTCTTGTAAATTGAATGTCAGTTGTGTGAGCACTGTACTGCTTAGGCCGAAAAACATGAATTTTACTAATTTGAGCGAAAGTCAAATTATATTGGTATTGCAGGATTAACAAATTAATATTACCGAAAAAGTTGCACTTTCTTAGGTTTAGACTCAAAGTCGATTTTCTTGTAAATTGAATGTCAGTTGTGTGAGCACTGTACTGCTTAGGCCGAAAAACATGAATTTTATTAATTTGAGCGAAAGTCAAATTATATTGTTATTGCAGGATTAACAAATTAATATTACCGAAAAAGTTGCACTTTCTTGGGTTTAGATTCAAAGTCGACTTTCTTGTAAATTGTATGTCAATTGCGGCAGCACTGTACTGCTTAAGCCGAAAAACATTAATATTACTGATTTGCGCGAAAGTCAAATTATAATGTTATTGCAGAATTTACATATTCATATAACCGAAAAAATTGTACCTTCTTAGTTTTAGATTTAAGTCGATTTTCTTCTAAATTGTATGTCAATTGCGTGAGCACTGTACCGCTTAAACCGAAAAACATGAACTTTACTGATTTGAGCGAAAGTCAAATTATATTGTTATTGCAGGATTAACAAATTAATATTACCGAAAAAGTTGCACTTTCTTAGGTTTAGACTCAAAGTCGGTTTTCTTGTAAATTGAATGTCAGTTGTGTGAGCACTGTACTGCTTAGGCCGAAAAACATGAATTTTACTAATTTGAGCGAAAGTCAAATTATATTGTTATTGCAGGATTAACAAATTAATATTACCGAAAAAGTTGCACTTTCTTAGGTTTAGACTCAAAGTCGATTTTCTTGTAAATTGAATGTCAGTTGTGTGAGCACTGTACTGCTTAGGCCGAAAAACATGAATTTTATTAATTTGAGCGAAAGTCAAATTATATTGTTATTGCAGGATTAACAAATTAATATTACCGAAAAAGTTGCACTTTCTTAGGTTTAGACTCAAAGTTGATTTTCTTGTAAATTGTATTTCAGTTGCGTGAGCACTGTACCGCTTAAGCAGAAAAACATGAATTTTACTGATTTGAGCGAAAGTCAAATTATATTGTTATTGCAGGATTAACAAATTAATATTACCGAAAAAGTTGCACTTTCTTAGGTTTAGACTCAAAGTCGGTTTTCTTGTAAATTGAATGTCAGTTGTGTGAGCACTGTACTGCTTAGGCCGAAAAACATGAATTTTACTAATTTGAGCGAAAGTCAAATTATATTGTTATTGCAGGATTAACAAATTAATATTACCGAAAAAGTTGCACTTTCTTAGGTTTAGACTCAAAGTCGATTTTCTTGTAAATTGAATGTCAGTTGTGTGAGCACTGTACTGCTTAGGCCGAAAAACATGAATTTTATTAATTTGAGCGAAAGTCAAATTATATTGTTATTGCAGGATTAACAAATTAATATTACCGAAAAAGTTGCACTTTCTTAGGTTTAGACTCAAAGTCGATTTTCTTGTAAATTGAATGTCAGTTGTGTGAGCACTGTACTGCTTAGGCCGAAAAACATGAATTTTACTAATTTGAGCGAAAGTCAAATTATATTGTTATTGCAGGATTAACAAATTAATATTACCGAAAAAGTTGCACTTTCTTAGTTTTAGACTTAAAGTCGATTTTCTCCTAATTGTATGTCAATTGCGTGAGCACTGTACCGCTTAAACCGGAAAACATGAATTTTACTGATTTGAGCAAAAGTCAAATTATATTGTTATTGCAGGATTAACAAATTAATATTACCGAAAAAGTTGCACTTTCTTAGGTTTAGACTCAAAGTCGGTTTTCTTGTAAATTGAATGTCAGTTGTGTGAGCACTGTACTGCTTAGGCCGAAAAACATGAATTTTACTAATTTGAGCGAAAGTCAAATTATATTGTTATTGCAGGATTAACAAATTAATATTACCGAAAAAGTTGCACTTTCTTAGGTTTAGACTCAAAGTCGATTTTCCTGTAAATTGTATGTCAGTTGTGTGAGCACTGTACTGCTTAGGCCGAAAAACATTAATATTACTGATTTGCGCGAAAGTCAAATTATAATGTTATTGCAGAATTTACATATTCATATAACCGAAAAAATTGTACTTTCTTAGTTTTAGACTTAAAGTCGATTTTCTCCTAATTGTATGTCAATTGCGTGAGCACTGTACCGCTTAAACCGGAAAACATGAATTTTACTGATTTGAGCGAAAGTCAAATTATATTGTTATTGCATAATTTACATATTCATATAACCGAAAAAATTGTACTTTCTTAGTTTTAAACTTAAAGTCGATTTTCTTCTAAATGGTATGTCAATTGCGTGAGCACTGTACCGCTTAAGCCGAAAAACATGAATTTTACTGATTTGAGCGAAAGTCAAATTATATTGCTTTTGCAGGATTAACAAATTAATATTACCGAAAAAGTTGCACTTTCTTAGGTTTAGACTCAAAGTCGACTTTCTTGTAAATTGTATGTCAGTTGCAGCAGCACTGTACTGCTTAAGCCGAAAAACATCAATATTACTGATTTGAGTGAAAGTCAAATTATATTGTTATTGCAGAACTGACATATTCATATAACCGAAAAAATTGCACTTTCTTAGTCTTAGACTTAAAGTCGATTTTCTTGTAAATTGTATTTCAGTTGCGTGAGCACTGTAACGCGTAAGCCGAAAAACATGAATTTTACTGATTTGAGCGAAAGTCAAAGTATATTGCTTTTGCAGGATTAACAAATTAATATTACCGAAAATGTTGCACTTTCTTAGGTTTAGACTCAAAGTCGACTTTCTTGTAAATTGTATGTCAGTTGCAGCAGCACTGTACTGCTTAAGCCGAAAAACATCAATATTACTGATTTGAGCGAAAGTCAAATTATAATGTTATTGCAGAATTTACATATTCATATAACCGAAAAAATTGTACCTTCTTAGTTTTAGATTTAAGTCGATTTTCTTCTAAATTGTATGTCAATTACGTGAGCACTGTACCGCTTAAACCGAAAAACATGAACTTTACTGATTTGAGCGAAAGTCAAATTATATTGTTATTGCAGAATTGACATATTCATGTAACCGAAAAAAAAGCACTTCTTAGTTTTAGACTTAAAGTCGATTTTCTTGTAAATTGTATTTCAATTGCGTGAGCACTGTACCGCTTAAGCCGAAAAACATGAATTTTACTGATTTGAGCGAAAGTCAAATTATATTGCTTTTGCAGGATTAACAAATTAATATTACCGAAAAAGTTGCACTTTCCTAGGTTTAGACTCAAAGTCGACTTTCTTGTAAATTGTATGTCAATTGCGGCAGCACTGTACTGCTTAAGCCGAAAAACATTAATATTACTGATTTGCGCGAAAGTAAAATTATAATGTTATTGCAGAATTTACATATTCATATAACCGAAAAAATTGTACTTTCTTAGTTTTAAACTTAAAGTCGATTTTCTTCTAAATGGTATGTCAATTGCGTGAGCACTGTACCGCTTAAACCGAAAAACATGAATTTTACTGATTTGAGCGAAAGTCAAATTATATTGTTATTGCAGAATTGACATATTCATATAACCGAAAAAAAAGCACTTCTTAGTTTTAGACTTAAAGTCGATTTTCTTGTAAATTGTATTTCAATTGCGTGAGCACTGTACCGCTTAAGCCGAAAAACATGAATTTTACTGATTTGAGCGAAAGTCAAATTATATTGCTTTTGCAGGATTAACAAATTAATATTACCGAAAAAGTTGCACTTTCCTAGGTTTAGACTCAAAGTCGACTTTCTTGTAAATTGTATGTCAATTGCGGCAGCACTGTACTGCTTAAGCCGAAAAACATCAATATTACTGATTTGAGCGAAAGTCAAATTATAATGTTATTGCAGAATTTACATATTCATATAACCGAAAAAATTGTACCTTCTTAGTTTTAGATTTAAGTCGATTTTCTTCTAAATTGTATGTCAATTGCGTGAGCACTGTACCGCTTAAACCGAAAAACATGAACTTTACTGATTTGAGCGAAAGTCAAATTATATTGTTATTGCAGGATTAACAAATTAATATTACCGAAAAAGTTGCACTTTCTTAGGTTTAGACTCAAAGTCGGTTTTCTTGTAAATTGAATGTCAGTTGTGTGAGCACTGTACTGCTTAGGCCGAAAAACATGAATTTTACTAATTTGAGCGAAAGTCAAATTATATTGTTATTGCAGGATTAACAAATTAATATTACCGAAAAAGTTGCACTTTCCTAGGTTTAGACTCAAAGTCGACTTTCTTGTAAATTGTATGTCAATTGCGGCAGCACTGTACTGCTTAAGCCGAAAAACATCAATATTACTGATTTGAGCGAAAGTCAAATTATAATGTTATTGCAGAATATACATATTCATATAACCGAAAAAATTGTACCTTCTTAGTTTTAGATTTAAGTCGATTTTCTTCTAAATTGTATGTCAATTGCGTGAGCACTGTACCGCTTAAAACGAAAAACATGAACTTTACTGATTTGAGCGAAAGTCAAATTATATTGTTATTGCAGGATTAACAAATTAATATTACCGAAAAAGTTGCACTTTCTTAGGTTTAGACTCAAAGTCGGTTTTCTTGTAAATTGAATGTCAGTTGTGTGAGCACTGTACTGCTTAGGCCGAAAAACATGAATTTTACTAATTTGAGCGAAAGTCAAATTATATTGTTATTGCAGGATTAACAAATTAATATTACCGAAAAAGTTGCACTTTCCTAGGTTTAGACTCAAAGTCGACTTTCTTGTAAATTGTATGTCAATTGCGGCAGCACTGTACTGCTTAAGCCGAAAAACATCAATATTACTGATTTGAGCGAAAGTCAAATTATAATGTTATTGCAGAATTTACATATTCATATAACCGAAAAAATTGTACCTTCTTAGTTTTAGATTTAAGTCGATTTTCTTCTAAATTGTATGTCAATTGCGTGAGCACTGTACCGCTTAAACCGAAAAACATGAACTTTACTGATTTGAGCGAAAGTCAAATTATATTGTTATTGCAGAATTGACATATTCATGTAACCGAAAAAAAAGCACTTCTTAGTTTTAGACTTAAAGTCGATTTTCTTGTAAATTGTATTTCAATTGCGTGAGCACTGTACCGCTTAAGCCGAAAAACATGAATTTTACTGATTTGAGCGAAAGTCAAATTATATTGCTTTTGCAGGATTAACAAATTAATATTACCGAAAAAGTTGCACTTTCCTAGGTTTAGACTCAAAGTCGACTTTCTTGTAAATTGTATGTCAATTGCGGCAGCACTGTACTGCTTAAGCCGAAAAACATTAATATTACTGATTTGCGCGAAAGTAAAATTATAATGTTATTGCAGAATTTACATATTCATATAACCGAAAAAATTGTACTTTCTTAGTTTTAAACTTAAAGTCGATTTTCTTCTAAATGGTATGTCAATTGCGTGAGCACTGTACCGCTTAAACCGAAAAACATGAATTTTACTGATTTGAGCGAAAGTCAAATTATATTGTTATTGCAGAATTGACATATTCATATAACCGAAAAAAAAGCACTTCTTAGTTTTAGACTTAAAGTCGATTTTCTTGTAAATTGTATTTCAATTGCGTGAGCACTGTACCGCTTAAGCCGAAAAACATGAATTTTACTGATTTGAGCGAAAGTCAAATTATATTGCTTTTGCAGGATTAACAAATTAATATTACCGAAAAAGTTGCACTTTCCTAGGTTTAGACTCAAAGTCGACTTTCTTGTAAATTGTATGTCAATTGCGGCAGCACTGTACTGCTTAAGCCGAAAAACATCAATATTACTGATTTGAGCGAAAGTCAAATAATAATGTTATTGCAGAATTTACATATTCATATAACCGAAAAAATTGTACCTTCTTAGTTTTAGATTTAAGTCGATTTTCTTCTAAATTGTATGTCAATTGCGTGAGCACTGTACCGCTTAAACCGAAAAACATGAACTTTACTGATTTGAGCGAAAGTCAAATTATATTGTTATTGCAGAATTGACATATTCATATAACCGACAAAATTGCACTTTCTTAGTTTTAGACTTAAAGTCGATTTTCTTGTAAATTGTATTTCAGTTGCGTGAGCACTGTACCGCTTAAGCCGAAAAAACTGAATTTTACTGATTTGAGCGAAAGTCAAATTATATTGCTTTTGCAGGATTAACAAATTAATATTACCGAAAAAGTTGCACTTTCTTAGGTTTAGACTCAAAGTCGACTTTCTTGTAAATTGTATGTCAACTGCGGCAGCACTGTACTGCTTAAGCGGAAAAACATTAATATTACAGATTTGCGCGAAAGTAAAATTATAATGTTATTGCAGAATTAACATATTCATATAACCGAAAAAATTGTACTTTCTTAGGTTTAGAATCAAAGTCGATTTTCTTGTAAATTGTATGTCAGTTGTGTGAGCACTGTACTGCTTAAGCCGAAAAACATGAATTTTACTGATTTGAGCGAAAGTCAAATTATATTGCTTTTGCAGGATTAACAAATTAATATTACCGAAAAAGTTGCACTTTCTTAGGTTTAGACTCATAGTCGGTTTTCTTGTAAATTGTATGTCAATTGCGGCAGCACTGTACTGCTTAAGCCGAAAAACATTAATATTACTGATTTGCGCGAAAGTAAAATTATAATGTTATTGTAGAATTTACATATTCATATAACCCAAAAAATTGTACTTTCTTAGTTTTAGACTTAAAGTCGATTTTCTTCTAAATTGTATGTCAATTGCGTGAGCACTGTACCGCTTAAGCCGAAAAACATGAATTTTACTGATTTGAGCGAAAGTCAAATTATATTGTTATTGCAGAATTGACATATTCATATAACCGAAAAAATTGGACTTTCTTAGTTTTAGACTTAAAGTCGATTTTCTTGTAAATTGTATTTCAGTTGCGTGAGCACTGTACCGCTTAAGCCGAAAAACATGAATTTTACTGATTTGAGCGAAAGTCAAATTATATTGCTTTTGCAGGATTAACAAATTAATATTACCGAAAAAGTTGCACTTTCTTAGGTTTAGACTCAAAGTCGATTTTCTTGTAAATTGAATGTCAGTTGTGTGAGCACTGTACGGCTTAGGCCGAAAAACATGAATTTTACTAATTTGAGCGAAAGTCAAATTATATTGTTATTGCAGGATTAACAAATTAATATTACCGAAAAAGTTGCACTTTCTTAGGTTTAGACTCAAAGTCGATTTTCCTGTAAATTGTATGTCAGTTGTGTGAGCACTGTACTGCTTAGGCCGAAAAACATGAATTTTACTGATTTGAGCGAAAGTCATATTATATTGTTATTGCAGAATTGACATATTCATATAACCGAAAAAATTGAACTTTCTTAGTTTTAGACTTAAAGTTGATTTTCTCCTAATTGTATGTCAATTGCGTGAGCACTGTACCGCTTAAACCGGAAAACATGAATTTTACTGATTTGAGCGAAAGTCAAATTATATTGTTATTGCAGGATTAACAAATTAATATTACCGAAAAAGTTGCACTTTCTTAGGTTTAGACTCAAAGTCGATTTTCTTGTAAATTGAATGTCAGTTGTGTGAGCACTGTACGGCTTAGGCCGAAAAACATGAATTTTACTAATTTGAGCGAAAGTCAAATTATATTGTTATTGCAGGATTAACAAATTAATATTACCGAAAAAGTTGCACTTTCTTAGGTTTAGACTCAAAGTCGATTTTCCTGTAAATTGTATGTCAGTTGTGTGAGCACTGTACTGCTTAGGCCGAAAAACATGAATTTTACTGATTTGAGCGAAAGTCATATTATATTGTTATTGCAGAATTGACATATTCATATAACCGAAAAAATTGAACTTTCTTAGTTTTAGACTTAAAGTTGATTTTCTTGTAAATTGTATTTCAGTTGCGTGAGCACTGTACCGCTTAAGCAGAAAAACATGAATTTTACTGATTTGAGCGAAAGTCAAATTATATTGTTATTGCAGGATTAACAAATTAATATTACCGAAAAAGTTGCACTTTCTTAGGTTTAGACTCAAAGTCGGTTTTCTTGTAAATTGAATGTCAGTTGTGTGAGCACTGTACTGCTTAGGCCGAAAAACATGAATTTTACTAATTTGAGCGAAAGTCAAATTATATTGTTATTGCAGGATTAACAAATTAATATTACCGAAAAAGTTGCACTTTCTTAGGTTTAGACTCAAAGCCGATTTTCCTGTAAATTGTATGTCAGTTGTGTGAGCACTGTACTGCTTAGGCCGAAAAACATGAATTTTACTGATTTGAGCGAAAGTCAAATTATATTGTTATTGCAGAATTGACATATTCATATAACCGAAAAAATTGCACTTTCTTAGTTTTAGACTTAAAGTCGATTTTCTTGTAAATTGTATTTCAGTTGCGTGAGCACTGTACTGCTTAAGCCGAAAAACATCAATATTACTGATTTGCGCGAAAGTAAAATTATAATGTTATTGCAGAATTTACATATTCATACAACCAAAAAAAATTGTACTTTCTTAGTTTTAGACTCAAAGTCGATTTTCTTGTAAATTGAATGTCAGTTGTGTGAGCACTGTACTGCTTAGGCCGAAAAACATGAATTTTACTAATTTGAGCGAAAGTCAAATTATATTGGTATTGCAGGATTAACAAATTAATATTACCGAAAAAGTTGCACTTTCTTAGGTTTAGACTCAAAGTCGATTTTCTTGTAAATTGAATGTCAGTTGTGTGAGCACTGTACTGCTTAGGCCGAAAAACATGAATTTTATTAATTTGAGCGAAAGTCAAATTATATTGTTATTGCAGGATTAACAAATTAATATTACCGAAAAAGTTGCACTTTCTTGGGTTTAGATTCAAAGTCGACTTTCTTGTAAATTGTATGTCAATTGCGGCAGCACTGTACTGCTTAAGCCGAAAAACATTAATATTACTGATTTGCGCGAAAGTCAAATTATAATGTTATTGCAGAATTTACATATTCATATAACCGAAAAAATTGTACCTTCTTAGTTTTAGATTTAAGTCGATTTTCTTCTAAATTGTATGTCAATTGCGTGAGCACTGTACCGCTTAAACCGAAAAACATGAACTTTACTGATTTGAGCGAAAATCAAATTATATTGTTATTGCAGAATTGACATATTCATATAACCGACAAAATTGCACTTTCTTAGTTTTAGACTTAAAGTCGATTTTCTTGTAAATTGTATTTCAGTTGCGTGAGCACTGTAACGCGTAAGCCGAAAAACATGAATTTTACTGATTTGAGCGAAAGTCAAAGTATATTGCTTTTGCAGGATTAACAAATTAATATTACCGAAAATGTTGCACTTTCTTAGGTTTAGACTCAAAGTCGACTTTCTTGTAAATTGTATGTCAGTTGCAGCAGCACTGTACTGCTTAAGCCGAAAAACATCAATATTACTGATTTGAGCGAAAGTCAAATTATATTGTTATTGCAGAACTGACATATTCATATAACCGAAAAAGTTGCACTTTCTTAGGTTTAGACTCAAAGTCGACTTTCTTGTAAATTGTATGTCAATTGCGGCAGCACTGTACTGCTTAAGCCGAAAAACATTAATATTACTGATTTGCGCGAAAGTCAAATTATAATGTTATTGCAGAATTTACATATTCATATAACCGAAAAAATTGTACTTTCTTAGTTTTAGACTTAAAGTCGATTTTCTCCTAATTGTATGTCAATTGCGTGAGCACTGTACCGCTTAAACCGGAAAACATGAATTTTACTGATTTGAGCGAAAGTCAAATTATATTGTTATTGCATAATTTACATATTCATATAACCGAAAAAATTGTACTTTTTTAGTTTTAAACTTAAAGTCGATTTTCTTCTAAATGGTATGTCAATTGCGTGAGCACTGTACCGCTTAAGCCGAAAAACATGAATTTTACTGATTTGAGCGAAAGTCAAATTATATTGCTTTTGCAGGATTAACAAATTAATATTACCGAAAAAGTTGCACTTTCTTAGGTTTAGACTCAAAGTCGACTTTCTTGTAAATTGTATGTCAGTTGCAGCAGCACTGTACTGCTTAAGCCGAAAAACATCAATATTACTGATTTGAGTGAAAGTCAAATTATATTGTTATTGCAGAACTGACATATTCATATAACCGAAAAAATTGCACTTTCTTAGTTTTAGACTTAAAGTCGATTTTCTTGTAAATTGTATTTCAGTTGCGTGAGCACTGTAACGCGTAAGCCGAAAAACATGAATTTTACTGATTTGAGCGAAAGTCAAAGTATATTGCTTTTGCAGGATTAACAAATTAATATTACCGAAAATGTTGCATTTTCTTAGGTTTAGACTCAAAGTCGACTTTCTTGTAAATTGTATGTCAGTTGCAGCAGCACTGTACTGCTTAAGCCGAAAAACATCAATATTACTGATTTGAGCGAAAGTCAAATTATATTGTTATTGCAGAACTGACATATTCATATAACCGAAAAAATTGCACTTTCTTAGGTTTAGACTCAAAGTCGACTTTCTTGTAAATTGTATGTCAGTTGCAGCAGCACTGTACTGCTTAAGCCGAAAAACATGAATTTTACTGATTTGAGCGAAAGTCAAAGTATATTGCTTTTGCAGGATTAACAAATTAATATTACCGAAAATGTTGCACTTTCTTAGGTTTAGACTCAAGTCGATTTTCTTGTAAATTGTATGTCAATTGCGGCAGCACTGTACTGCTTAAGCCGAAAAACATTAATATTACTGATTTGCGCGAAAGTAAAATTATAATGTTATTGCAGAATTTACATATTCATATAACCGAAAAAATTGTACTTTCTTAGTTTTAAACTTAAAGTCGATTTTCTTCTAAATGGTATGTCAATTGCGTGAGCACTGTACCGCTTAAACCGAAAAACATGAATTTTACTGATTTGACCGAAAGTCAAATTATATTGTTATTGCAGAATTGACATATTCATATAACCGAAAAAAAAGCACTTCTTAGTTTTAGACTTAAAGTCGATTTTCTTGTAAATTGTATTTCAATTGCGTGAGCACTGTACCGCTTAAGCCGAAAAACATGAATTTTACTGATTTGAGCGAAAGTCAAATTATATTGCTTTTGCAGGATTAACAAATTAATATTACCGAAAAAGTTGCACTTTCCTAGGTTTAGACTCAAAGTCGACTTTCTTGTAAATTGTATGTCAATTGCGGCAGCACTGTACTGCTTAAGCCGAAAAACATCAATATTACTGATTTGAGCGAAAGTCAAATTATAATGTTATTGCAGAATTTACATATTCATATAACCGAAAAAATTGTACCTTCTTAGTTTTAGATTTAAGTCGATTTTCTTCTAAATTGTATGTCAATTGCGTGAGCACTGTACCGCTTAAACCGAAAAACATGAACTTTACTGATTTGAGCGAAAGTCAAATTATATTGTTATTGCAGAATTGACATATTCATGTAACCGAAAAAAAAGCACTTCTTAGTTTTAGACTTAAAGTCGATTTTCTTGTAAATTGTATTTCAATTGCGTGAGCACTGTACCGCTTAAGCCGAAAAACATGAATTTTACTGATTTGAGCGAAAGTCAAATTATATTGCTTTTGCAGGATTAACAAATTAATATTACCGAAAAAGTTGCACTTTCCTAGGTTTAGACTCAAAGTCGACTTTCTTGTAAATTGTATGTCAATTGCGGCAGCACTGTACTGCTTAAGCCGAAAAACATTAATATTACTGATTTGCGCGAAAGTAAAATTATAATGTTATTGCAGAATTTACATATTCATATAACCGAAAAAATTGTACTTTCTTAGTTTTAAACTTAAAGTCGATTTTCTTCTAAATGGTATGTCAATTGCGTGAGCACTGTACCGCTTAAACCGAAAAACATGAATTTTACTGATTTGAGCGAAAGTCAAATTATATTGTTATTGCAGAATTGACATATTCATATAACCGAAAAAAAAGCACTTCTTAGTTTTAGACTTAAAGTCGATTTTCTTGTAAATTGTATTTCAATTGCGTGAGCAGTGTACCGCTTAAGCCGAAAAACATGAATTTTACTGATTTGAGCGAAAGTCAAATTATATTGCTTTTGCAGGATTAACAAATTAATATTACCGAAAAAGTTGCACTTTCCTAGGTTTAGACTCAAAGTCGACTTTCTTGTAAATTGTATGTCAATTGCGGCAGCACTGTACTGCTTAAGCCGAAAAACATCAATATTACTGATTTATGCGAAAGTCAAATAATAATGTTATTGCAGAATTTACATATTCATATAACCGAAAAAATTGTACCTTCTTAGTTTTAGATTTAAGTCGATTTTCTTCTAAATTGTATGTCAATTGCGTGAGCACTGTACCGCTTAAACCGAAAAACATGAACTTTACTGATTTGAGCGAAAGTCAAATTATATTGTTATTGCAGAATTGACATATTCATATAACCGACAAAATTGCACTTTCTTAGTTTTAGACTTAAAGTCGATTTTCTTGTAAATTGTATTTCAGTTGCGTGAGCACTGTACCGCTTAAGCCGAAAAACCTGAATTTTACTGATTTGAGCGAAAGTCAAATTATATTGCTTTTGCAGGATTAACAAATTAATATTACCGAAAAAGTTGCACTTTCCTAGGTTTAGACTCAAAGTCGACTTTCTTGTAAATTGTATGTCAATTGCGGCAGCACTGTACTGCTTAAGCCGAAAAACATCAATATTACTGATTTGAGCGAAAGTCAAATTATAATGTTATTGCAGAATTTACATATTCATATAACCGAAAAAATTGTACCTTCTTAGTTTTAGATTTAAGTCGATTTTCTTCTAAATTGTATGTCAATTGCGTGAGCACTGTACCGCTTAAACCGAAAAACATGAACTTTACTGATTTGAGCGAAAGTCAAATTATATTGTTATTGCAGAATTGACATATTCATGTAACCGAAAAAAAAGCACTTCTTAGTTTTAGACTTAAAGTCGATTTTCTTGTAAATTGTATTTCAATTGCGTGAGCACTGTACCGCTTAAGCCGAAAAACATGAATTTTACTGATTTGAGCGAAAGTCAAATTATATTGCTTTTGCAGGATTAACAAATTAATATTACCGAAAAAGTTGCACTTTCCTAGGTTTAGACTCAAAGTCGACTTTCTTGTAAATTGTATGTCAATTGCGGCAGCACTGTACTGCTTAAGCCGAAAAACATTAATATTACTGATTTGCGCGAAAGTAAAATTATAATGTTATTGCAGAATTTACATATTCATATAACCGAAAAAATTGTACTTTCTTAGTTTTAAACTTAAAGTCGATTTTCTTCTAAATGGTATGTCAATTGCGTGAGCACTGTACCGCTTAAACCGAAAAACATGAATTTTACTGATTTGAGCGAAAGTCAAATTATATTGTTATTGCAGAATTGACATATTCATATAACCGAAAAAAAAGCACTTCTTAGTTTTAGACTTAAAGTCGATTTTCTTGTAAATTGTATTTGAATTGCGTGAGCACTGTACCGCTTAAGCCGAAAAACATGAATTTTACTGATTTGAGCGAAAGTCAAATTATATTGCTTTTGCAGGATTAACAAATTAATATTACCGAAAAAGTTGCACTTTCCTAGGTTTAGACTCAAAGTCGACTTTCTTGTAAATTGTATGTCAATTGCGGCAGCACTGTACTGCTTAAGCCGAAAAACATCAATATTACTGATTTGAGCGAAAGTCAAATAATAATGTTATTGCAGAATTTACATATTCATATAACCGAAAAAATTGTACCTTCTTAGTTTTAGATTTAAGTCGATTTTCTTCTAAATTGTATGTCAATTGCGTGAGCACTGTACCGCTTAAACCGAAAAACATGAACTTTACTGATTTGAGCGAAAGTCAAATTATATTGTTATTGCAGAATTGACATATTCATATAACCGACAAAATTGCACTTTCTTAGTTTTAGACTTAAAGTCGATTTTCTTGTAAATTGTATTTCAGTTGCGTGAGCACTGTACCGCTTAAGCCGAAAAACCTGAATTTTACTGATTTGAGCGAAAGTCAAATTATATTGCTTTTGCAGGATTAACAAATTAATATTACCGAAAAAGTTGCACTTTCTTAGGTTTAGACTCAAAGTCGACTTTCTTGTAAATTGTATGTCAATTGCGGCAGCACTGTACTGCTTAAGCGGAAAAACATTAATATTACAGATTTGCGCGAAAGTAAAATTATAATGTTATTGCAGAATTAACATATTCATATAACCGAAAAAATTGTACTTTCTTAGGTTTAGAATCAAAGTCGATTTTCTTGTAAATTGTATGTCAGTTGTGTGAGCACTGTACTGCTTAAGCCGAAAAACATGAATTTTACTGATTTGAGCGAAAGTCAAATTATATTGCTTTTGCAGGATTAACAAATTAATATTACCGAAAAAGTTGCACTTTCTTAGGTTTAGACTCATAGTCGATTTTCTTGTAAATTGTATGTCAATTGCGGCAGCACTGTACTGCTTAAGCCGAAAAACATTAATATTACTGATTTGCGCGAAAGTAAAATTATAATGTTATTGTAGAATTTACATATTCATATAACCCAAAAAATTGTACTTTCTTAGTTTTAGACTTAAAGTCGATTTTCTTCTAAATTGTATGTCAATTGCGTGAGCACTGTACCGCTTAAGCCGAAAAACATGAATTTTACTGATTTGAGCGAAAGTCAAATTATATTGTTATTGCAGAATTGACATATTCATATAACCGAAAAAATTGGACTTTCTTAGTTTTAGACTTAAAGTCGATTTTCTTGTAAATTGTATTTCAGTTGCGTGAGCTCTGTACCGCTTAAGCCGAAAAACATGAATTTTACTGATTTGAGCGAAAGTCAAATTATATTGCTTTTGCAGGATTAACAAATTAATATTACCGAAAAAGTTGCACTTTCTTAGGTTTAGACTCAAAGTCGACTTTCTTGTAAATTGTATGTCAATTGCGGCAGCACTGTACTGCTTAAGCCGAAAAACATTAATATTACTGATTTGCGCGAAAGTAAAATTATAATGTTATTGTAGAATTTACATATTCATATAACCGAAAAAATTGTACTTTCTTAGTTTTAGACTTAAAGTCGATTTTCTCCTAATTGTATGTCAATTGCGTGAGCACTGTACCGCTTAAACCGGAAAACATGAATTTTACTGATTTGAGCGAAAGTCAAATTATATTGTTATTGCAGGATTAACAAATTAATATTACCGAAAAAGTTGCACTTTCTTAGGTTTAGACTCAAAGTCGATTTTCTTGTAAATTGAATGTCAGTTGTGTGAGCACTGTACGGCTTAGGCCGAAAAACATGAATTTTACTAATTTGAGCGAAAGTCAAATTATATTGTTATTGCAGGATTAACAAATTAATATTACCGAAAAAGTTGCACTTTCTTAGGTTTAGACTCAAAGTCGATTTTCCTGTAAATTGTATGTCAGTTGTGTGAGCACTGTACTGCTTAGGCCGAAAAACATGAATTTTACTGATTTGAGCGAAAGTCATATTATATTGTTATTGCAGAATTGACATATTCATATAACCGAAAAAATTGCACTTTCTTAGTTTTAGACTTAAAGTTGATTTTCTTGTAAATTGTATTTCAGTTGCGTGAGCACTGTACCGCTTAAGCAGAAAAACATGAATTTTACTGATTTGAGCGAAAGTCAAATTATATTGTTATTGCAGGATTAACAAATTAATATTACCGAAAAAGTTGCACTTTCTTAGGTTTAGACTCAAAGTCGGTTTTCTTGTAAATTGAATGTCAGTTGTGTGAGCACTGTACTGCTTAGGCCGAAAAACATGAATTTTACTAATTTGAGCGAAAGTCAAATTATATTGTTATTGCAGGATTAACAAATTAATATTACCGAAAAAGTTGCACTTTCTTAGGTTTAGACTCAAAGTCGATTTTCTTGTAAATTGAATGTCAGTTGTGTGAGCACTGTACTGCTTAGGCCGAAAAACATGAATTTTATTAATTTGAGCGAAAGTCAAATTATATTGTTATTGCAGGATTAACAAATTAATATTACCGAAAAAGTTGCACTTTCTTAGGTTTAGACTCAAAGTCGATTTTCTTGTAAATTGAATGTCAGTTGTGTGAGCACTGTACTGCTTAGGCCGAAAAACATGAATTTTACTAATTTGAGCGAAAGTCAAATTATATTGGTATTGCAGGATTAACAAATTAATATTACCGAAAAAGTTGCACTTTCTTAGGTTTAGACTCAAAGTCGATTTTCTTGTAAATTGAATGTCAGTTGTGTGAGCACTGTACTGCTTAGGCCGAAAAACATGAATTTTATTAATTTGAGCGAAAGTCAAATTATATTGTTATTGCAGGATTAACAAATTAATATTACCGAAAAAGTTGCACTTTCTTAGGTTTAGACTCAAAGTTGATTTTCTTGTAAATTGTATTTCAGTTGCGTGAGCACTGTACCGCTTAAGCAGAAAAACATGAATTTTACTGATTTGAGCGAAAGTCAAATTATATTGTTATTGCAGGATTAACAAATTAATATTACCGAAAAAGTTGCACTTTCTTAGGTTTAGACTCAAAGTCGGTTTTCTTGTAAATTGAATGTCAGTTGTGTGAGCACTGTACTGCTTAGGCCGAAAAACATGAATTTTACTAATTTGAGCGAAAGTCAAATTATATTGTTATTGCAGGATTAACAAATTAATATTACCGAAAAAGTTGCACTTTCTTAGGTTTAGACTCAAAGTCGATTTTCTTGTAAATTGAATGTCAGTTGTGTGAGCACTGTACTGCTTAGGCCGAAAAACATGAATTTTATTAATTTGAGCGAAAGTCAAATTATATTGTTATTGCAGGATTAACAAATTAATATTACCGAAAAAGTTGCACTTTCTTAGGTTTAGACTCAAAGTCGATTTTCTTGTAAATTGAATGTCAGTTGTGTGAGCACTGTACTGCTTAGGCCGAAAAACATGAATTTTACTAATTTGAGCGAAAGTCAAATTATATTGTTATTGCAGGATTAACAAATTAATATTACCGAAAAAGTTGCACTTTCTTAGTTTTAGACTTAAAGTCGATTTTCTCCTAATTGTATGTCAATTGCGTGAGCACTGTACCGCTTAAACCGGAAAACATGAATTTTACTGATTTGAGCAAAAGTCAAATTATATTGTTATTGCAGGATTAACAAATTAATATTACCGAAAAAGTTGCACTTTCTTAGGTTTAGACTCAAAGTCGGTTTTCTTGTAAATTGAATGTCAGTTGTGTGAGCACTGTACTGCTTAGGCCGAAAAACATGAATTTTACTAATTTGAGCGAAAGTCAAATTATATTGTTATTGCAGGATTAACAAATTAATATTACCGAAAAAGTTGCACTTTCTTAGGTTTAGACTCAAAGTCGATTTTCCTGTAAATTGTATGTCAGTTGTGTGAGCACTGTACTGCTTAGGCCGAAAAACATGAATTTTACTGATTTGAGCGAAAGTCAAATTATATTGTTATTGCAGAATTGACATATTCATATAACCGAAAAAATTGCACTTTCTTAGTTTTAGACTTAAAGTCGATTTTCTTGTAAATTGTATTTCAGTTGCGTGAGCACTGTACTGCTTAAGCCGAAAAACATCAATATTACTGATTTGCGCGAAAGTAAAATTATAATGTTATTGCAGAATTTACATATTCATATAACCAAAAAAAATTGTACTTTCTTAGTTTTAGACTTAAAGTCGATTTTCTTCTAAATTGTATGTCAATTGCGTGAGCACTGTACCGCTTAAACCGAAAAACATGAATTTTACTGATTTGAGCGAAAGTCAAATTATATTGTTATTGCAGGATTAACAAATTAATATTACCGAAAAAGTTGCACTTTCTTAGGTTTAGACTCAAAGTCGATTTTCTTGTAAATTGAATGTCAGTTGTGTGAGCACTGTACTGCTTAGGCCGAAAAATATGAATTTTACTAATTTGAGCGAAAGTCAAATTATATTGGTATTGCAGGATTAACAAATTAATATTACCGAAAAAGTTGCACTTTCTTAGGTTTAGACTCAAAGTCGATTTTCTTGTAAATTGAATGTCAGTTGTGTGAGCACTGTACTGCTTAGGCCGAAAAACATGAATTTTATTAATTTGAGCGAAAGTCAAATTATATTGTTATTGCAGGATTAACAAATTAATATTACCGAAAAAGTTGCACTTTCTTGGGTTTAGATTCAAAGTCGACTTTCTTGTAAATTGTATGTCAATTGCGGCAGCACTGTACTGCTTAAGCCGAAAAACATTAATATTACTGATTTGCGCGAAAGTCAAATTATAATGTTATTGCAGAATTTACATATTCATATAACCGAAAAAATTGTACCTTCTTAGTTTTAGATTTAAGTCGATTTTCTTCTAAATTGTATGTCAATTGCGTGAGCACTGTACCGCTTAAACCGAAAAACATGAACTTTACTGATTTGAGCGAAAATCAAATTATATTGTTATTGCAGAATTGACATATTCATATAACCGACAAAATTGCACTTTCTTAGTTTTAGACTTAAAGTCGATTTTCTTGTAAATTGTATTTCAGTTGCGTGAGCACTGTAACGCGTAAGCCGAAAAACATGAATTTTACTGATTTGAGCGAAAGTCAAAGTATATTGCTTTTGCAGGATTAACAAATTAATATTACCGAAAATGTTGCACTTTCTTAGGTTTAGACTCAAAGTCGACTTTCTTGTAAATTGTATGTCAGTTGCAGCAGCACTGTACTGCTTAAGCCGAAAAACATCAATATTACTGATTTGAGCGAAAGTCAAATTATATTGTTATTGCAGAACTGACATATTCATATAACCGAAAAAGTTGCACTTTCTTAGGTTTAGACTCAAAGTCGACTTTCTTGTAAATTGTATGTCAATTGCGGCAGCACTGTACTGCTTAAGCCGAAAAACATTAATATTACTGATTTGCGCGAAAGTCAAATTATAATGTTATTGCAGAATTTACATATTCATATAACCGAAAAAATTGTACTTTCTTAGTTTTAGACTTAAAGTCGATTTTCTCCTAATTGTATGTCAATTGCGTGAGCACTGTACCGCTTAAACCGGAAAACATGAATTTTACTGATTTGAGCGAAAGTCAAATTATATTGTTATTGCATAATTTACATATTCATATAACCGAAAAAATTGCACTTTCTTAGGTTTAGACTTAAAGTCGATTTTCTTGTAAATTGTATTTCAGTTGCGTGAGCACTGTAACGCGTAAGCCGAAAAACATGAATTTTACTGATTTGAGCGAAAGTCAAAGTATATTGCTTTTGCAGGATTAACAAATTAATATTACCGAAAATGTTGCACTTTCTTAGGTTTAGACTCAAAGTCGACTTTCTTGTAAATTGTATGTCAGTTGCAGCAGCACTGTACTGCTTAAGCCGAAAAACATCAATATTACTGATTTGAGCGAAAGTCAAATTATATTGTTATTGCAGAACTGACATATTCATATAACCGAAAAAATTGCACTTTCTTAGGTTTAGACTCAAAGTCGACTTTCTTGTAAATTGTATGTCAGTTGCAGCAGCTCTGTACTGCTTAAGCCGAAAAACATGAATTTTACTGATTTGAGCGAAAGTCAAATTATATTGCTTTTGCAGGATTAACAAATTAATATTACCGAAAATGTTGCACTTTCTTAGGTTTAGACTCAAAGTCGATTTTCTTGTAAATTGTATGTCAATTGCGGCAGCACTGTACTGCTTAAGCCGAAAAACATTAATATTACTGATTTGCGCGAAAGTAAAATTATAATGTTATTGCAGAATTTACATATTCATATAACCGAAAAAATTGTACTTTCTTAGTTTTAAACTTAAAGTCGATTTTCTTCTAAATGGTATGTCAATTGCGTGAGCACTGTACCGCTTAAACCGAAAAACATGAATTTTACTGATTTGAGCGAAAGTCAAATTATATTGCTTTTGCAGGATTAACAAATTAATATTACCGAAAAAGTTGCACTTTCTTAGGTTTAGACTCAAAGTCGACTTTCTTGTAAATTGTATGTCAATTGCGGCAGCACTGTACTGCTTAAGCCGAAAAACATTAATATTACTGATTTGCGCGAAAGTCAAATTATAATGTTATTGCAGAATTTACATATTCATATAACCGAAAAAATTGTACTTTCTTAGTTTTAGACTTAAAGTCGATTTTCTCCTAATTGTATGTCAATTGCGTGAGCACTGTACCGCTTAAACCGGAAAACATGAATTTTACTGATTTGAGCGAAAGTCAAATTATATTGTTATTGCATAATTTACATATTCATATAACCGAAAAAATTGCACTTTCTTAGGTTTAGACTCAAAGTCGACTTTCTTGTAAATTGTATGTCAGTTGCAGCAGCTCTGTACTGCTTAAGCCGAAAAACATGAATTTTACTGATTTGAGCGAAAGTCAAATTATATTGCTTTTGCAGGATTAACAAATTAATATTACCGAAAATGTTGCACTTTCTTAGGTTTAGACTCAAAGTCGATTTTCTTGTAAATTGTATGTCAATTGCGGCAGCACTGTACTGCTTAAGCCGAAAAATATTAATATTACTGATTTGCGCGAAAGTAAAATTATAATGTTATTGCAGAATTTACATATTCATATAACCGAAAAAATTGTACTTTCTTAGTTTTAAACTTAAAGTCGATTTTCTTCTAAATGGTATGTCAATTGCGTGAGCACTGTACCGCTTAAACCGAAAAACATGAATTTTACTGATTTGAGCTAAAGTCAAATTATATTGCTTTTGCAGGATTAACAAATTAATATTACCGAAAAAGTTGCACTTTCTTAGGTTTAGACTCAAAGTCGACTTTCTTGTAAATTGTATGTCAATTGCGGCAGCACTGTACTGCTTAAGCCGAAAAACATTAATATTACTGATTTGCGCGAAAGTCAAATTATAATGTTATTGCAGAATTTACATATTCATATAACCGAAAAAATTGTACTTTCTTAGTTTTAGACTTAAAGTCGATTTTCTCCTAATTGTATGTCAATTGCGTGAGCACTGTACCGCTTAAACCGGAAAACATGAATTTTACTGATTTGAGCGAAAGTCAAATTATATTGTTATTGCATAATTTACATATTCATATAACCGAAAAAATTGCACTTTCTTAGTTTTAGACTTAAAGTCGATTTTCTTGTAAATTGTATTTCAGTTGCGTGAGCACTGTAACGCGTAAGCCGAAAAACATGAATTTTACTGATTTGAGCGAAAGTCAAAGTATATTGCTTTTGCAGGATTAACAAATTAATATTACCGAAAATGTTGCACTTTCTTAGGTTTAGACTCAAAGTCGACTTTCTTGTAAATTGTATGTCAGTTGCAGCAGCACTGTACTGCTTAAGCCGAAAAACATCAATATTACTGATTTGAGCGAAAGTCAAATTATATTGTTATTGCAGAACTGACATATTCATATAACCGAAAAAATTGCACTTTCTTAGGTTTAGACTCAAAGTCGACTTTCTTGTAAATTGTATGTCAGTTGCAGCAGCTCTGTACTGCTTAAGCCGAAAAACATGAATTTTACTGATTTGAGCGAAAGTCAAATTATATTGCTTTTGCAGGATTAACAAATTAATATTACCGAAAATGTTGCACTTTCTTAGGTTTAGACTCAAAGTCGATTTTCTTGTAAATTGTATGTCAATTGCGGCAGCACTGTACTGCTTAAGCCGAAAAACATTAATATTACTGATTTGCGCGAAAGTAAAATTATAATGTTATTGCAGAATTTACATATTCATATAACCGAAAAAATTGTACTTTCTTAGTTTTAAACTTAAAGTCGATTTTCTTCTAAATGGTATGTCAATTGCGTGAGCACTGTACCGCTTAAACCGAAAAACATGAATTTTACTGATTTGACCGAAAGTCAAATTATATTGTTATTGCAGAATTGACATATTCATATAACCGAAAAAAAAGCACTTCTTAGTTTTAGACTTAAAGTCGATTTTCTTGTAAATTGTATTTCAATTGCGTGAGCACTGTACCGCTTAAGCCGAAAAACATGAATTTTACTGATTTGAGCGAAAGTCAAATTATATTGCTTTTGCAGGATTAACAAATTAATATTACCGAAAAAGTTGCACTTTCCTAGGTTTAGACTCAAAGTCGACTTTCTTGTAAATTGTATGTCAATTGCGGCAGCACTGTACTGCTTAAGCCGAAAAACATCAATATTACTGATTTGAGCGAAAGTCAAATTATAATGTTATTGCAGAATTTACATATTCATATAACCGAAAAAATTGTACCTTCTTAGTTTTAGATTTAAGTCGATTTTCTTCTAAATTGTATGTCAATTACGTGAGCACTGTACCGCTTAAACCGAAAAACATGAACTTTACTGATTTGAGCGAAAGTCAAATTATATTGTTATTGCAGAATTGACATATTCATGTAACCGAAAAAAAAGCACTTCTTAGTTTTAGACTTAAAGTCGATTTTCTTGTAAATTGTATTTCAATTGCGTGAGCACTGTACCGCTTAAGCCGAAAAACATGAATTTTACTGATTTGAGCGAAAGTCAAATTATATTGCTTTTGCAGGATTAACAAATTAATATTACCGAAAAAGTTGCACTTTCCTAGGTTTAGACTCAAAGTCGACTTTCTTGTAAATTGTATGTCAATTGCGGCAGCACTGTACTGCTTAAGCCGAAAAACATCAATATTACTGATTTGAGCGAAAGTCAAATTATAATGTTATTGCAGAATTTACATATTCATATAACCGAAAAAATTGTACCTTCTTAGTTTTAGATTTAAGTCGATTTTCTTCTAAATTGTATGTCAATTACGTGAGCACTGTACCGCTTAAACCGAAAAACATGAACTTTACTGATTTGAGCGAAAGTCAAATTATATTGTTATTGCAGAATTGACATATTCATGTAACCGAAAAAAAAGCACTTCTTAGTTTTAGACTTAAAGTCGATTTTCTTGTAAATTGTATTTCAGTTGCGTGAGCACTGTACCGCTTAAGCAGAAAAACATGAATTTTACTGATTTGAGCGAAAGTCAAATTATATTGTTATTGCAGGATTAACAAATTAATATTACCGAAAAAGTTGCACTTTCTTAGGTTTAGACTCAAAGTCGGTTTTCTTGTAAATTGAATGTCAGTTGTGTGAGCACTGTACTGCTTAGGCCGAAAAACATGAATTTTACTAATTTGAGCGAAAGTCAAATTATATTGTTATTGCAGGATTAACAAATTAATATTACCGAAAAAGTTGCACTTTCTTAGGTTTAGACTCAAAGTCGATTTTCTTGTAAATTGAATGTCAGTTGTGTGAGCACTGTACTGCTTAGGCCGAAAAACATGAATTTTATTAATTTGAGCGAAAGTCAAATTATATTGTTATTGCAGGATTAACAAATTAATATTACCGAAAAAGTTGCACTTTCTTAGGTTTAGACTCAAAGTCGATTTTCTTGTAAATTGAATGTCAGTTGTGTGAGCACTGTACTGCTTAGGCCGAAAAACATGAATTTTACTAATTTGAGCGAAAGTCAAATTATATTGTTATTGCAGGATTAACAAATTAATATTACCGAAAAAGTTGCACTTTCTTAGTTTTAGACTTAAAGTCGATTTTCTCCTAATTGTATGTCAATTGCGTGAGCACTGTACCGCTTAAACCGGAAAACATGAATTTTACTGATTTGAGCAAAAGTCAAATTATATTGTTATTGCAGGATTAACAAATTAATATTACCGAAAAAGTTGCACTTTCTTAGGTTTAGACTCAAAGTCGGTTTTCTTGTAAATTGAATGTCAGTTGTGTGAGCACTGTACTGCTTAGGCCGAAAAACATGAATTTTACTAATTTGAGCGAAAGTCAAATTATATTGTTATTGCAGGATTAACAAATTAATATTACCGAAAAAGTTGCACTTTCTTAGGTTTAGACTCAAAGTCGATTTTCCTGTAAATTGTATGTCAGTTGTGTGAGCACTGTACTGCTTAGGCCGAAAAACATGAATTTTACTGATTTGAGCGAAAGTCAAATTATATTGTTATTGCAGAATTGACATATTCATATAACCGAAAAAATTGCACTTTCTTAGTTTTAGACTTAAAGTCGATTTTCTTGTAAATTGTATTTCAGTTGCGTGAGCACTGTACTGCTTAAGCCGAAAAACATCAATATTACTGATTTGCGCGAAAGTAAAATTATAATGTTATTGCAGAATTTACATATTCATATAACCAAAAAAAATTGTACTTTCTTAGTTTTAGACTTAAAGTCGATTTTCTTCTAAATTGTATGTCAATTGCGTGAGCACTGTACCGCTTAAACCGAAAAACATGAATTTTACTGATTTGAGCGAAAGTCAAATTATATTGTTATTGCAGGATTAACAAATTAATATTACCGAAAAAGTTGCACTTTCTTAGGTTTAGACTCAAAGTCGATTTTCTTGTAAATTGAATGTCACTTGTGTGAGCACTGTACTGCTTAGGCCGAAAAACATGAATTTTACTAATTTGAGCGAAAGTCAAATTATATTGGTATTGCAGGATTAACAAATTAATATTACCGAAAAAGTTGCACTTTCTTAGGTTTAGACTCAAAGTCGATTTTCTTGTAAATTGAATGTCAGTTGTGTGAGCACTGTACTGCTTAGGCCGAAAAACATGAATTTTATTAATTTGAGCGAAAGTCAAATTATATTGTTATTGCAGGATTAACAAATTAATATTACCGAAAAAGTTGCACTTTCTTGGGTTTAGATTCAAAGTCGACTTTCTTGTAAATTGTATGTCAATTGCGGCAGCACTGTACTGCTTAAGCCGAAAAACATTAATATTACTGATTTGCGCGAAAGTCAAATTATAATGTTATTGCAGAATTTACATATTCATATAACCGAAAAAATTGTACCTTCTTAGTTTTAGATTTAAGTCGATTTTCTTCTAAATTGTATGTCAATTGCGTGAGCACTGTACCGCTTAAACCGAAAAACATGAACTTTACTGATTTGAGCGAAAATCAAATTATATTGTTATTGCAGAATTGACATATTCATATAACCGACAAAATTGCACTTTCTTAGTTTTAGACTTAAAGTCGATTTTCTTGTAAATTGTATTTCAGTTGCGTGAGCACTGTAACGCGTAAGCCGAAAAACATGAATTTTACTGATTTGAGCGAAAGTCAAAGTATATTGCTTTTGCAGGATTAACAAATTAATATTACCGAAAATGTTGCACTTTCTTAGGTTTAGACTCAAAGTCGACTTTCTTGTAAATTGTATGTCAGTTGCAGCAGCACTGTACTGCTTAAGCCGAAAAACATCAATATTACTGATTTGAGCGAAAGTCAAATTATATTGTTATTGCAGAACTGACATATTCATATAACCGAAAAAGTTGCACTTTCTTAGGTTTAGACTCAAAGTCGACTTTCTTGTAAATTGTATGTCAATTGCGGCAGCACTGTACTGCTTAAGCCGAAAAACATTAATATTACTGATTTGCGCGAAAGTCAAATTATAATGTTATTGCAGAATTTACATATTCATATAACCGAAAAAATTGTACTTTCTTAGTTTTAGACTTAAAGTCGATTTTCTCCTAATTGTATGTCAATTGCGTGAGCACTGTACCGCTTAAACCGGAAAACATGAATTTTACTGATTTGAGCGAAAGTCAAATTATATTGTTATTGCATAATTTACATATTCATATAACCGAAAAAATTGTACTTTCTTAGTTTTAAACTTAAAGTCGATTTTCTTCTAAATGGTATGTCAATTGCGTGAGCACTGTACCGCTTAAGCCGAAAAACATGAATTTTACTGATTTGAGCGAAAGTCAAATTATATTGCTTTTGCAGGATTAACAAATTAATATTACCGAAAAAGTTGCACTTTCTTAGGTTTAGACTCAAAGTCGACTTTCTTGTAAATTGTATGTCAGTTGCAGCAGCACTGTACTGCTTAAGCCGAAAAACATCAATATTACTGATTTGAGTGAAAGTCAAATTATATTGTTATTGCAGAACTGACATATTCATATAACCGAAAAAATTGCACTTTCTTAGTTTTAGACTTAAAGTCGATTTTCTTGTAAATTGTATTTCAGTTGCGTGAGCACTGTAACGCGTAAGCCGAAAAACATGAATTTTACTGATTTGAGCGAAAGTCAAAGTATATTGCTTTTGCAGGATTAACAAATTAATATTACCGAAAATGTTGCACTTTCTTAGGTTTAGACTCAAAGTCGACTTTCTTGTAAATTGTATGTCAGTTGCAGCAGCACTGTACTGCTTAAGCCGAAAAACATCAATATTACTGATTTGAGCGAAAGTCAAATTATATTGTTATTGCAGAACTGACATATTCATATAACCGAAAAAATTGCACTTTCTTAGGTTTAGACTCAAAGTCGACTTTCTTGTAAATTGTATGTCAGTTGCAGCAGCACTGTACTGCTTAAGCCGAAAAACATGAATTTTACTGATTTGAGCGAAAGTCAAATTATATTGCTTTTGCAGGATTAACAAATTAATATTACCGAAAATGTTGCACTTTCTTAGGTTTAGACTCAAAGTCGATTTTCTTGTAAATTGTATGTCAATTGCGGCAGCACTGTACTGCTTAAGCCGAAAAACATTAATATTACTGATTTGCGCGAAAGTAAAATTATAATGTTATTGCAGAATTTACATATTCATATAACCGAAAAAATTGTACTTTCTTAGTTTTAAACTTAAAGTCGATTTTCTTCTAAATGGTATGTCAATTGCGTGAGCACTGTACCGCTTAAACCGAAAAACATGAATTTTACTGATTTGACCGAAAGTCAAATTATATTGTTATTGCAGAATTGACATATTCATATAACCGAAAAAAAAGCACTTCTTAGTTTTAGACTTAAAGTCGATTTTCTTGTAAATTGTATTTCAATTGCGTGAGCACTGTACCGCTTAAGCCGAAAAACATGAATTTTACTGATTTGAGCGAAAGTCAAATTATATTGCTTTTGCAGGATTAACAAATTAATATTACCGAAAAAGTTGCACTTTCCTAGGTTTAGACTCAAAGTCGACTTTCTTGTAAATTGTATGTCAATTGCGGCAGCACTGTACTGCTTAAGCCGAAAAACATCAATATTACTGATTTGAGCGAAAGTCAAATTATAATGTTATTGCAGAATTTACATATTCATATAACCGAAAAAATTGTACCTTCTTAGTTTTAGATTTAAGTCGATTTTCTTCTAAATTGTATGTCAATTACGTGAGCACTGTACCGCTTAAACCGAAAAACATGAACTTTACTGATTTGAGCGAAAGTCAAATTATATTGTTATTGCAGAATTGACATATTCATGTAACCGAAAAAAAAGCACTTCTTAGTTTTAGACTTAAAGTCGATTTTCTTGTAAATTGTATTTCAATTGCGTGAGCACTGTACCGCTTAAGCCGAAAAACATGAATTTTACTGATTTGAGCGAAAGTCAAATTATATTGCTTTTGCAGGATTAACAAATTAATATTACCGAAAAAGTTGCACTTTCCTAGGTTTAGACTCAAAGTCGACTTTCTTGTAAATTGTATGTCAATTGCGGCAGCACTGTACTGCTTAAGCCGAAAAACATTAATATTACTGATTTGCGCGAAAGTAAAATTATAATGTTATTGCAGAATTTACATATTCATATAACCGAAAAAATTGTACTTTCTTAGTTTTAAACTTAAAGTCGATTTTCTTCTAAATGGTATGTCAATTGCGTGAGCACTGTACCGCTTAAACCGAAAAACATGAATTTTACTGATTTGAGCGAAAGTCAAATTATATTGTTATTGCAGAATTGACATATTCATATAACCGAAAAAAAAGCACTTCTTAGTTTTAGACTTAAAGTCGATTTTCTTGTAAATTGTATTTCAATTGCGTGAGCACTGTACCGCTTAAGCCGAAAAACATGAATTTTACTGATTTGAGCGAAAGTCAAATTATATTGCTTTTGCAGGATTAACAAATTAATATTACCGAAAAAGTTGCACTTTCCTAGGTTTAGACTCAAAGTCGACTTTCTTGTAAATTGTATGTCAATTGCGGCAGCACTGTACTGCTTAAGCCGAAAAACATCAATATTACTGATTTGAGCGAAAGTCAAATAATAATGTTATTGCAGAATTTACATATTCATATAACCGAAAAAATTGTACCTTCTTAGTTTTAGATTTAAGTCGATTTTCTTCTAAATTGTATGTCAATTGCGTGAGCACTGTACCGCTTAAACCGAAAAACATGAACTTTACTGATTTGAGCGAAAGTCAAATTATATTGTTATTGCAGAATTGACATATTCATATAACCGACAAAATTGCACTTTCTTAGTTTTAGACTTAAAGTCGATTTTCCTGTAAATTGTATGTCAGTTGTGTGAGCACTGTACTGGTTAGGCCGAAAAACATGAATTTTACTGATTTGAGCGAAAGTCAAATTATATTGTTATTGCAGAACTGACATATTCATATAACCGAAAAAGTTGCACTTTCTTAGGTTTAGACTCAAAGTCGACTTTCTTGTAAATTGTATGTCAATTGCGGCAGCACTGTACTGCTTAAGCCGAAAAACATTAATATTACTGATTTGCGCGAAAGTCAAATTATAATGTTATTGCAGAATTTACATATTCATATAACCGAAAAAATTGTACTTTCTTAGTTTTAGACTTAAAGTCGATTTTCTCCTAATTGTATGTCAATTGCGTGAGCACTGTACCGCTTAAACCGGAAAACATGAATTTTACTGATTTGAGCGAAAGTCAAATTATATTGTTATTGCATAATTTACATATTCATATAACCGAAAAAATTGTACTTTCTTAGTTTTAAACTTAAAGTCGATTTTCTTCTAAATGGTATGTCAATTGCGTGAGCACTGTACCGCTTAAGCCGAAAAACATGAATTTTACTGATTTGAGCGAAAGTCAAATTATATTGCTTTTGCAGGATTAACAAATTAATATTACCGAAAAAGTTGCACTTTCTTAGGTTTAGACTCAAAGTCGACTTTCTTGTAAATTGTATGTCAGTTGCAGCAGCACTGTACTGCTTAAGCCGAAAAACATCAATATTACTGATTTGAGTGAAAGTCAAATTATATTGTTATTGCAGAACTGACATATTCATATAACCGAAAAAATTGCACTTTCTTAGTTTTAGACTTAAAGTCGATTTTCTTGTAAATTGTATTTCAGTTGCGTGAGCACTGTAACGCGTAAGCCGAAAAACATGAATTTTACTGATTTGAGCGAAAGTCAAAGTATATTGCTTTTGCAGGATTAACAAATTAATATTACCGAAAATGTTGCACTTTCTTAGGTTTAGACTCAAAGTCGACTTTCTTGTAAATTGTATGTCAGTTGCAGCAGCACTGTACTGCTTAAGCCGAAAAACATCAATATTACTGATTTGAGCGAAAGTCAAATTATATTGTTATTGCAGAACTGACATATTCATATAACCGAAAAAATTGCACTTTCTTAGGTTTAGACTCAAAGTCGACTTTCTTGTAAATTGTATGTCAGTTGCAGCAGCACTGTACTGCTTAAGCCGAAAAACATGAATTTTACTGATTTGAGCGAAAGTCAAATTATATTGCTTTTGCAGGATTAACAAATTAATATTACCGAAAATGTTGCACTTTCTTAGGTTTAGACTCAAAGTCGATTTTCTTGTAAATTGTATGTCAATTGCGGCAGCACTGTACTGCTTAAGCCGAAAAACATTAATATTACTGATTTGCGCGAAAGTAAAATTATAATGTTATTGCAGAATTTACATATTCATATAACCGAAAAAATTGTACTTTCTTAGTTTTAAACTTAAAGTCGATTTTCTTCTAAATGGTATGTCAATTGCGTGAGCACTGTACCGCTTAAACCGAAAAACATGAATTTTACTGATTTGACCGAAAGTCAAATTATATTGTTATTGCAGAATTGACATATTCATATAACCGAAAAAAAAGCACTTCTTAGTTTTAGACTTAAAGTCGATTTTCTTGTAAATTGTATTTCAATTGCGTGAGCACTGTACCGCTTAAACCGAAAAACATGAATTTTACTGATTTGAGCGAAAGTCAAATTATATTGCTTTTGCAGGATTAACAAATTAATATTACCGAAAAAGTTGCACTTTCCTAGGTTTAGACTCAAAGTCGACTTTCTTGTAAATTGTATGTCAATTGCGGCAGCACTGTACTGCTTAAGCCGAAAAACATCAATATTACTGATTTGAGCGAAAGTCAAATATAATGTTATTGCAGAATTTACATATTCATATAACCGAAAAAATTGTACCTTCTTAGTTTTAGATTTAAGTCGATTTTCTTCTAAATTGTATGTCAATTACGTGAGCACTGTACCGCTTAAACCGAAAAACATGAACTTTACTGATTTGAGCGAAAGTCAAATTATATTGTTATTGCAGAATTGACATATTCATGTAACCGAAAAAAAAGCACTTCTTAGTTTTAGACTTAAAGTCGATTTTCTTGTAAATTGTATTTCAATTGCGTGAGCACTGTACCGCTTAAGCCGAAAAACATGAATTTTACTGATTTGAGCGAAAGTCAAATTATATTGCTTTTGCAGGATTAACAAATTAATATTACCGAAAAAGTTGCACTTTCCTAGGTTTAGACTCAAAGTCGACTTTCTTGTAAATTGTATGTCAATTGCGGCAGCACTGTACTGCTTAAGCCGAAAAACATTAATATTACTGATTTGCGCGAAAGTAAAATTATAATGTTATTGCAGAATTTACATATTCATATAACCGAAAAAATTGTACTTTCTTAGTTTTAAACTTAAAGTCGATTTTCTTCTAAATGGTATGTCAATTGCGTGAGCACTGTACCGCTTAAACCGAAAAACATGAATTTTACTGATTTGAGCGAAAGTCAAATTATATTGTTATTGCAGAATTGACATATTCATATAACCGAAAAAAAAGCACTTCTTAGTTTTAGACTTAAAGTCGATTTTCTTGTAAATTGTATTTCAATTGCGTGAGCACTGTACCGCTTAAGCCGAAAAACATGAATTTTACTGATTTGAGCGAAAGTCAAATTATATTGCTTTTGCAGGATTAACAAATTAATATTACCGAAAAAGTTGCACTTTCCTAGGTTTAGACTCAAAGTCGACTTTCTTGTAAATTGTATGTCAATTGCGGCAGCACTGTACTGCTTAAGCCGAAAAACATCAATATTACTGATTTGAGCGAAAGTCAAATAATAATGTTATTGCAGAATTTACATATTCATATAACCGAAAAAATTGTACCTTCTTAGTTTTAGATTTAAGTCGATTTTCTTCTAAATTGTATGTCAATTGCGTGAGCACTGTACCGCTTAAACCGAAAAACATGAACTTTACTGATTTGAGCGAAAGTCAAATTATATTGTTATTGCAGAATTGACATATTCATATAACCGACAAAATTGCACTTTCTTAGTTTTAGACTTAAAGTCGATTTTCTTGTAAATTGTATTTCAGTTGCGTGAGCACTGTACCGCTTAAGCCGAAAAACCTGAATTTTACTGATTTGAGCGAAAGTCAAATTATATTGCTTTCGCAGGATTAACAAATTAATATTACCGAAAAAGTTGCACTTTCTTAGGTTTAGACTCAAAGTCGACTTTCTTGTAAATTGTATGTCAATTGCGGCAGCACTGTACTGCTTAAGCGGAAAAACATTAATATTACAGATTTGCGCGAAAGTAAAATTATAATGTTATTGCAGAATTAACATATTCATATAACCGAAAAAATTGTACTTTCTTAGGTTTAGAATCAAAGTCGATTTTCTTGTAAATTGTATGTCAGTTGTGTGAGCACTGTACTGCTTAAGCCGAAAAACATGAATTTTACTGATTTGAGCGAAAGTCAAATTATATTGCTTTTGCAGGATTAACAAATTAATATTACCGAAAAAGTTGCACTTTCTTAGGTTTAGACTCATATTCGATTTTCTTGTAAATTGTATGTCAATTGCGGCAGCACTGTACTGCTTAAGCCGAAAAACATTAATATTACTGATTTGCGCGAAAGTAAAATTATAATGTTATTGTAGAATTTACATATTCATATAACCCAAAAAATTGTACTTTCTTAGTTTTAGACTTAAAGTCGATTTTCTTCTAAATTGTATGTCAATTGCGTGAGCACTGTACCGCTTAAGCCGAAAAACATGAATTTTACTGATTTGAGCGAAAGTCAAATTATATTGTTATTGCAGAATTGACATATTCATATAACCGAAAAAATTGGACTTTCTTAGTTTTAGACTTAAAGTCGATTTTCTTGTAAATTGTATTTCAGTTGCGTGAGCACTGTACCGCTTAAGCCGAAAAACATGAATTTTACTGATTTGAGCGAAAGTCAAATTATATTGCTTTTGCAGGATTAACAAATTAATATTACCGAAAAAGTTGCACTTTCTTAGGTTTAGACTCAAAGTCGACTTTCTTGTAAATTGTATGTCAATTGCGGCAGCACTGTACTGCTTAAGCCGAAAAACATTAATATTACTGATTTGCGCGAAAGTCAAATTATAATGTTATTGCAGAATTTACATATTCATATAACCGAAAAAATTGTACTTTCTTAGTTTTAGACTTAAAGTCGATTTTCTCCTAATTGTATGTCAATTGCGTGAGCACTGTACCGCTTAAACCGGAAAACATGAATTTTACTGATTTGAGCGAAAGTCAAATTATATTGTTATTGCAGGATTAACAAATTAATATTACCGAAAAAGTTGCACTTTCTTAGGTTTAGACTCAAAGTCGATTTTCTTGTAAATTGAATGTCAGTTGTGTGAGCACTGTACGGCTTAGGCCGAAAAACATGAATTTTACTAATTTGAGCGAAAGTCAAATTATATTGTTATTGCAGGATTAACAAATTAATATTACCGAAAAAGTTGCACTTTCTTAGGTTTAGACTCAAAGTCGATTTTCCTGTAAATTGTATGTCAGTTGTGTGAGCACTGTACTGCTTAGGCCGAAAAACATGAATTTTACTGATTTGAGCGAAAGTCATATTATATTGTTATTGCAGAATTGACATATTCATATAACCGAAAAAATTGCACTTTCTTAGTTTTAGACTTAAAGTTGATTTTCTTGTAAATTGTATTTCAGTTGCGTGAGCACTGTACCGCTTAAGCAGAAAAACATGAATTTTACTGATTTGAGCGAAAGTCAAATTATATTGTTATTGCAGGATTAACAAATTAATATTACCGAAAAAGTTGCACTTTCTTAGGTTTAGACTCAAAGTCGGTTTTCTTGTAAATTGAATGTCAGTTGTGTGAGCACTGTACTGCTTAGGCCGAAAAACATGAATTTTACTAATTTGAGCGAAAGTCAAATTATATTGTTATTGCAGGATTAACAAATTAATATTACCGAAAAAGTTGCACTTTCTTAGGTTTAGACTCAAAGTCGATTTTCCTGTAAATTGTATGTCAGTTGTGTGAGCACTGTACTGGTTAGGCCGAAAAACATGAATTTTACTGATTTGAGCGAAAGTCAAATTATATTGTTATTGCAGAATTGACATATTCATACAACCGAAAAAATTGCACTTTCTTAGTTTTAGACTTAAAGTCGATTTTCTTGTAAATTGTATTTCAGTTGCGTGAGCACTGTACTGCTTAAGCCGAAAAACATCAATATTACTGATTTGCGCGAAAGTAAAATTATAATGTTATTGCAGAATTTACATATTCATATAACCAAAAAAAATTGTACTTTCGTAGTTTTAGACTTAAAGTCGATTTTCTTCTAAATTGTATGTCAATTGCGTGAGCACTGTACCGCTTAAACCGAAAAACATGAATTTTACTGATTTGAGCGAAAGTCAAATTATATTGTTATTGCAGGATTAACAAATTAATATTACCGAAAAAGTTGCACTTTCTTAGGTTTAGACTCAAAGTCGATTTTCTTGTAAATTGAATGTCAGTTGTGTGAGCACTGTACTGCTTAGGCCGAAAAACATGAATTTTACTAATTTGAGCGAAAGTCAAATTATATTGGTATTGCAGGATTAACAAATTAATATTACCGAAAAAGTTGCACTTTCTTAGGTTTAGACTCAAAGTCGATTTTCTTGTAAATTGAATGTCAGTTGTGTGAGCACTGTACTGCTTAGGCCGAAAAACATGAATTTTATTAATTTGAGCGAAAGTCAAATTATATTGTTATTGCAGGATTAACAAATTAATATTACCGAAAAAGTTGCACTTTCTTGGGTTTAGATTCAAAGTCGACTTTCTTGTAAATTGTATGTCAATTGCGGCAGCACTGTACTGCTTAAGCCGAAAAACATTAATATTACTGATTTGCGCGAAAGTCAAATTATAATGTTATTGCAGAATTTACATATTCATATAACCTAAAAAATTGTACTTTCTTAGGTTTAGAATCAAAGTCGATTTTCTTGTAAATTGTATGTCAGTTGTGTGAGCACTGTACTGCTTAAGCCGAAAAACATGAATTTTACTGATTTGAGCGAAAGTCAAAATATATTGCTTTTGCAGGATTAACAAATTAATATTACCGAAAAAGTTGCACTTTCTTAGGTTTAGACTCATAGTCGATTTTCTTGTAAATTGTATGTCAATTGCGGCAGCACTGTATTGCTTAAGCCGAAAAACATTAATATTACTGATTTGCGCGAAAGTAAAATTATAATGTTATTGTAGAATTTACATATTCATATAACCCAAAAAAATGTACTTTCTTAGTTTTAGACTTAAAGTCGATTTTCTTCTAAATTGTATGTCAATTGCGTGAGCACTGTACCGCTTAAGCCGAAAAACATGAATTTTACTGATTTGAGCGAAAGTAAAATTATAATGTTATTGCAGAATTAACATATTCATATAACCTAAAAAATTGTCCTTTCTTAGGTTTAGAATCAAAGTCGATTTTCTTGTAAATTGTATGTAAGTTGTGTGAGCACTGTACTGCTTAAGCCGAAAAACATGAATTTTACTGATTTGAGCGAAAGTCAAATTATATTGCTTTTGCAGGATTAACAAATTAATATTACCGAAAAAGTTGCACTTTACTAGGTTTAGACTCATAGTCGATTTTCTTGTAAATTGTATGTCAATTGCGGCAGCACTGTACTGCTTAAGCCGAAAAACATTAATATTACTGATTTGCGCGAAAGTAAAATTATAATGTTATTGTAGAATTTACATATTCATATAACCGAAAAAATTGTACTTTCTTTCTCCTAATTGTATGTCAATTGCGTGAGCACTGTACCGCTTAAACCGGAAAACATGAATTTTACTGATTTGAGCGAAAGTCAAATTATATTGTTATTGCAGAATTGACATATTCATATAACCGAAAAAATTGCACTTTCTTAGTTTTAGACTTAAAGTCGATTTTCTTGTAAATTGTATTTCAGTTGCGTGAGCACTGTACCGCTGTACCGAAAAACATGAATTTTACTGATTTGAGCGAAAGTCAAATTATATTGCTTTTGCAGGATTAACAAATTAATATTACCGAAAAAGTTGCACTTTCTTAGGTTTAGACTCAAAGTCGACTTTCTTGTAAATTGTATGTCAGTTGCAGCAGCACTGTACTGCTTAAGCCGAAAAACATCAATATTACTGATTTGAGCGAAAGTCAAATTATATTGTTATTGCAGAACTGACATATTCATATAACCGAAAAAATTGCACTTTCTTAGTTTTAGACTTAAAGTCGATTTTCTTGTAAATTGTATTTCAGTTGCGTGAGCACTGTAACGCGTAAGCCGAAAAACATGAATTTTACTGATTTGAGCGAAAGTCAAAGTATATTGCTTTTGCAGGATTAACAAATTAATATTACCGAAAATGTTGCACTTTCTTAGGTTTAGACTCAAAGTCGATTTTCTTGTAAATTGTATGTCAATTGCGGCAGCACTGTACTGCTTAAGCCGAAAAACATTAATATTACTGATTTGCGCGAAAGTAAAATTATAATGTTATTGCATAATTTACATATTCATATAACCGAAAAAATTGTACTTTCTTAGTTTTAAACTTAAAGTCGATTTTCTTCTAAATGGTATGTCAATTGCGTGAGCACTGTACCGCTTAAACCGAAAAACATGAATTTTACTGATTTGAGCGAAAGTCAAATTATATTGTTATTGCAGAATTGACATATTCATATAACCGAAAAAAAAGCACTTCTTAGTTTTAGACTTAAAGTCGATTTTCTTGTAAATTGTATTTCAATTGCGTGAGGACTGTACCCCTTAAGCCGAAAAACATGAATTTTACTGATTTGAGCGAAAGTCAAATTATATTGCTTTTGCAGGATTAACAAATTAATATTACCGAAAAAGTTGCACTTTCCTAGGTTTAGACTCAAAGTCGACTTTCTTGTAAATTGTATGTCAATTGCGGCAGCACTGTACTGCTTAAGCCGAAAAACATCAATATTACTGATTTGAGCGAAAGTCAAATTATATTGTTATTGCAGAATTGACATATTCATATAACCGAAAAAATTGTACTTTCTTAGTTTTAGACTTATAGTCGATTTTCTTCTAAATTGTATGTCAATTGCGTGAGCACTGTACCGCTTAAACCGAAAAACATGAATTTTACTGATTTGAGCGAAAGTCAAATTATATTGTTATTGCAGAATTGACATATTCATAGAACCGAAAAAATTGCACTTTCTTAGTTTTAGACTTAAAGTCGATTTTCTTGTAAATTGTATTTCAGTTGCGTGAGCACTGTACCGCTTAAGCTGAAAAACATGAATTTTACTGATTTGAGCGAAAGTCAAATTATATTGCTTTTGCAGGATTAACAAATTAATATTACCGAAAAAGTTGCCCTTTCTTAGGTTTAGACTCAAAGTCGACTTTCTTGTAAATTGTATGTCAATTGCGGCAGCACTGTACTGCTTAAGCCGAAAAACATTAATATTACTGATTTGCGCGAAAGTAAAATTATAATGTTATTGCAGAATTTACATATTCATATAACCAAAAAAAATTGTACTTTCTTAGTTTTAGACTTAAAGTCGATTTTCTTCTAAATTGTATGTCAATTGCGTGAGCACTGTACCGCTTAAACCGAAAAACATGAATTTTACTGATTTGAGCGAAAGTCAAATTATATTGTTATTGCAGGATTAACAAATTAATATTACCGAAAAAGTTGCACTTTCTTAGGTTTAGACTCAAAGTCGATTTTCTTGTAAATTGAATGTCAGTTGTGTGAGCACTGTACTGCTTAGGCCGAAAAACATGAATTTTACTAATTTGAGCGAAAGTCAAATTATATTGTTATTGCAGGATTAACAAATTAATATTACCGAAAAAGTTGCACTTTCTTAGGTTTAGACTCAAAGTCGATTTTCTTGTAAATTGTATGTCAATTGCGGCAGCACTGTACTGCTTAAGCCGAAAAACATCAATATTACTGATTTGCGCGAAAGTAAAATTATAATGTTATTGCAGAATTTACATATTTATATAACCGAAAAAATTGTACCTTCTTAGTTTTAGACTTAAAGTCGATTTTCTTCTAAATTGTATGTCAATTGCGTGAGCACTGTACCGCTTAAACCGAAAAACATGAGCTTTACTGATTTGAGCGAAAGTCAAATTATATTGTTATTGCAGAATTGACATATTCATATAACCGAAAAAATTGCACTTTCTTAGTTTTAGACTTAAAGTCGATTTTCTTGTAAATTGTATTTCAGTTGCGTGAGCACTGTACCGCTTAAGCCGAAAAACATGAATTTTACTGATTTGAGCGAAAGTCAAATTATATTGCTTTTGCAGGATTAACAAATTAATATTACCGAAAAAGTTGCACTTTCTTAGGTTTAGACTCAAAGTCGACTTTCTTGTAAATTGTATGTCAATTGCGGCAGCACTGTACTGCTTAAGCCGAAAAACATTAATATTACAAATTTGCGCGAAAGTAAAATTATAATGTTATTGCAGAATTTACATATTCATATAACCGCAAAAATTGTACTTTCTTAGGTTTAGACTCAAAGTCGATTTTCTTGTAAATTGTATGTCAGTTGTGTGAGCACTGTACTGCTTAAGCCGAAAAACATGAATTTTACTGATTTGAGCGAAAGTCAAATTATATTGTTATTGCAGAATTGACATATTCATATAACCGAAAAAATTGCACTTTCTTAGTTTTAGACTTAAAGTAGATTTTCTTGTAAATTGTATTTCAGTTGCGTGAGCACTGTACCGCTTAAGCCGAAAAACATGAATCTTACTGATTTGAGCGAAAGTCAAATTATATTGTTATTGCAGGATTAACAAATTAAAATTACCGAAAAAGTTGCACTTTCTTAGGTTTAGACTCATAGTCGATTTTCTTGTAAATTGTATGTCAATTGCGGCAGCACTGTACTGCTTAAGCCGAAAAACATTAAATTACTGATTTGCGCGAAAGTAAAATTATAATGTTATTGTAGAATTTACATATTCATATAACCCAAAAAATTGTACTTTCTTAGTTTTAGACTTAAAGTCGATTTTCTTCTAAATTGTATGTCAATTGCGTGAGCACTGTACCGCTTAAGCCGAAAAACATGAATTTTACTGATTTGAGCGAAAGTCAAATTATATTGTTATTGCAGAATTGACATATTCATATAACCGAAAAAATTGCACTTTCTTAGTTTTAGACTTAAAGTCGATTTTCTTGTAAATTGTATTTCAGTTGCGTGAGCACTGTACCGCTTAAGCCGAAAAACATGAATTTTACTGATTTGAGCGAAAGTCAAATTATATTGCTTTTGCAGGATTAACAAATAAATATTACCGAAAAAGTTGCACTTTCTTAGGTTTAGACTCAAAGACGACTTTCTTGAAAATTGTATGTCCATTGCGGCAGCACTGTACTGCTTAAGCCGAAAAACATTAATATTACTGATTTGCGCGAAAGTCAAATTATAATGTTATTGCAGAATTTACATATTCATATAACCGAAAAAATTGTACTTTCTTAGTTTTAGACTTAAAGTCGATCTTCTTCTAAATTGTATGTCAATTGCGTGAGCACTGTACCGCTTAAACCGAAAAACATGAATTTTACTGATTTGAGCGAAAGTCAAATTATATTGTTATTGCAGAATTGACATATTCATATAACCGAAAAAATTGCACTTTCTTAGTTTTAGACTTAAAGTCGATTTTCTTGTAAATTTTATTTCAGTTGCGTGAGCACTGTACCGCTTAAGCCGAAAAACATGAATTTTACTGATTTGAGCGAAAGTCAAATTATATTGCTTTTGCAGAATTAACAAATTAATATTACCGAAAAAGTTGCACTTTCTTAGGTTTAGACTCAAAGTCGACTTTATTGTAAATTGTATGTCAATTGCGGCAGCACTGTACTGCTTAAGCCGAAAAACATCAATATTACTGATTTGAGCGAAAGTCAAATTATATTGTTATTGCAGAACTGACATATTCATATAACCGAAAAAATTGCACTTTCTTAGTTTTAGACTTAAAGTCGATTTTCTTGTAAATTGTATTTCAGTTGCGTGAGCACTGTACCGCGTAAGCCGAAAAACATGAATTTTACTGATTTGAGCGAAAGTCAAAGTATATTGCTTTTGCAGGATTAACAAATTAATATTACCGAAAATGTTGCACTTTCTTAGGTTTAGACTCAAAGTCGATTTTCTTGTAAATTGTATGTCAATTGCGGCAGCACTGTACTGCTTAAGCCGAAAAACATTAATATTACTGATTTGCGCGAAAGTCAAATTATAATGTTATTGCAGAATTTACATATTCATATAACCGAAAAAATTGTACTTTCTTAGTTTTAAACTTAAAGACGATTTTCTTCTAAATTGTATGTCAATTGCGTGAGCACTGTACCGCTTAAACCGAAAAACATCAATATTACTGATTTGAGCCAAAGTCAAATTATATTGTTATTGCAGAATTGACATATTCATATAACCGAAAAAATTGCACTTTCTTAGTTTTAGACTTAAAGTCGATTTTCTTGTAAATTGTATTTCAGTTGCGTGAGCACTGTACCGCGTAAGCCGAAAAACATGAATTTTACTGATTTGAGCGAAAGTCAAAGTATATTGCTTTTGCAGGATTAACAAATTAATATTACCGAAAATGTTGCACTTTCTTAGGTTTAGACTCAAAGTCGATTTTCTTGTAAATTGTATGTCAATTGCGGCAGCACTGTACTGCTTAAGCCGAAAAACATTAATATTACTGATTTGCGCGAAAGTCAAATTACAATGTTATTGCAGAATTTACATATTCATATAACCGAAAAAATTGCACTTTCTTAGTTTTAGACTTAAAGTCGATTTTCTTGTAAATTGTATTTCAATTGCGTGAGCACTGTACCGCTTAAGCCGAAAAACATCAATATTACTGATTTGAGCGAAAGTCAAATTATATTGTTATTGCAGAACTGACATATTCATATAACCGAAAAAATTGCACTTTCTTAGTTTTAGACTTAAAGTCGATTTTCTTGTAAATTGTATTTCAGTTGCGTGAGCACTGTACCGCGTAAGCCGAAAAACATGAATTTTACTGATTTGAGCGAAAGTCAAATTATATTGCTTTTGCAGGATTAACAAATTAATATTACCGAAAAAGTTGCACTTTCTTAGGTTTAGACTCAAAGTCGACTTTATTGTAAATTGTATGTCAATTGCGGCAGCACTGTACTGCTTAAGCCGAAAAACATCAATATTACTGATTTGAGCGAAAGTCAAATTATATTGTTATTGCAGAACTGACATATTCATATAACCGAAAAAATTGCACTTTCTTAGTTTTAGACTTAAAGTCGATTTTCTTGTAAATTGTATTTCAGTTGCGTGAGCACTGTACCGCGTAAGCCGAAAAACATGAATTTTACTGATTTGAGCGAAAGTCAAAGTATATTGCTTTTGCAGGATTAACAAATTAATATTACCGAAAATGTTGCACTTTCTTAGGTTTAGACTCAAAGTCGATTTTCTTGTAAATTGTATGTCAATTGCGGCAGCACTGTACTGCTTAAGCCGAAAAACATTAATATTACTGATTTGCGCGAAAGTCAAATTATAATGTTATTGCAGAATTTATATATTCATATAACCGAAAAAATTGCACTTTCTTAGTTTTAGACTTAAAGTCGATTTTCTTGTAAATTGTATTTCAATTGCGTGAGCACTGTACCGCTTAAGCCGAAAAACATGAATTTTACTGATTTGAGCGAAAGTCAAATTATATTGTTATTGCAGAATTGACATATTCATATAACCGAAAAAATTGCACTTTCTTAGTTTTAGACTTAAAGTCGATTTTCTTGTAAATTTTATTTCAGTTGCGTGAGCACTGTACCGCTTGAGCCGAAAAACATGAATTTTACTGATTTGAGCGAAAGTCAAATTATATTGCTTTTCATATAACCGAAAAAATTGCACTTTCTTAGTTTTTGACTTAAAGTCGATTTTCTTGTAAATTGTATTTCAGTTGCGTGAGCACTGTACCGCTTAAGCCGAAAAACATGAATTTTACTGATTTGAGCGAAAGTCAAATTATATTGCTTTTGCAGGATTAACAAATTAATATTACCGAAAAAGTTGCACTTTCTTAGGTTTAGACTCAAAGACGACTTTCTTGTAAATTGTATGTCAATTGCGGCAGCACTGTACTGCTTAAGCCGAAAAACATTAATATTACTGATTTGCGCGAAAGTCAAATTATAATGTTATTGCAGAATTTACATATTCATATAACCGAAAAAATTGTACTTTCTTAGTTTTAGACTTAAAGTCGATTTTCTTCTAAATTGTATGTCAATTGCGTGAGCACTGTACCGCTTAAACCGAAAAACATGAATTTTACTGATTTGAGCGAAAGTAAAATTATATAGCTATTGCAGAATTGACATATTCATATAACCGAAAAAATTGCACTTTCTTAGCTTAAGACTTAAAGTCGGTTTTCTTGTAAATTGTATTTCAGTTGCGTGAGCACTGTAAACTATAATGTTATGACAGGATTAACAAATTAGTATCAAAAAAAGAAAAGAAAAAATTGAACTTTCTTAGATTTTTATTTAAAGCCGATTTTCTTGTAAATTGTATGCTAATTACTTGAGCGCTGTACCGCTTAGGCCGAAAAACATGAATTTTACTGATTTGAGCGAAAGTAAAATTATATTGTTATTGCAGAATTGACATATTCATATAACCGAAAAAATTGCACTTTCTTAGTTTTAGACTTAAAGTCGATTTTCTTGTAAATTGTATTTCAGTTGCGTGAGCACTGTACCGCTTAAGCCGAAAAACATGAATTTTACTGATTTGAGCGAAAGTCAAATTATATTGCTTTTGCAGGATTAACAAATTAATATTACCGAAAAAGTTGCACTTTCTTAGGTTTAGACTCAAAGACGACTTTCTTGTAAATTGTATGTCAATTGCGGCAGCACTGTACTGCTTAAGCCGAAAAACATCAATATTACTGATTTGAGCGAAAGTCAAATTATATTGTTATTGCAGAACTGACATATTCATATAACCGAAAAAGTTGCACTTTCTTAGTTTTAGACTTAAAGTCGATTTTCTTGTAAATTGTATTTCAGTTGCGTGAGCACTGTACCGCTTAAGCCGAAAAACATGAATTTTACTGATTTGAGCGAAAGTCAAATTATATTGCTTTTGCAGGATTAACAAATTAATATTACCGAAAAAATTGCACTTTCTTAGTTTTAGATTTAAAGTCGATTTTCTTGTAAATTGTATTTCAGTTGCGTGAGCACTGTACCGCTTAAGCCGAAAAACATGAATTTTACTGATTTGAGCGAAAGTCAAATTATATAGCTATTGCAGAATTGACATATTCATATAACCGAAAAAATTGCACTTTCTTAGCTTAAGACTTAAAGTCGGTTTTCTTGTAAACTGTATTTCAGTTGCGTGAGCACTGTAAACTATAATGTTATGACAGGATTAACAAATTAGTATCAAAAAAAGAAAAGAAAAAATTGAACTTTCTTAGATTTTTATTTAAAGCCGATTTTCTTGTAAATTGTATGTTAATTACTTGAGCGCTGTACCGTTTAGGCCGAAAAGCATCAATTTTACTGATTTGCGCGAAAGTAAAATTATAATGTTATTGCAGAATTTACATATACATATAACCGAAAAAATTGTACTTTCTTAGTTTTAGACTTAAAGTCGATTTTCTTCTAAATTGTATGTCAATTGCGGCAGCACTGTACTGCTTAAGCCGATAAACATCAATATTACTGATTTGAGCGAAAGTCAAATTATATTGTTATTGCAGAACTGACATATTCATATAACCGAAAAAGTTGCACTTTCTTAGTTTTAGACTTAAAGTCGATTTTCTTGTAAATTGTATTTCAGTTGCGTGAGCACTGTACCGCTTAAGCCGAAAAACATGAATTTTACTGATTTGAGCGAAAGTCAAATTATATTGCTTTTGCAGGATTAACAAATTAATATTACCGAAAAAATTGCACTTTCTTAGTTTTAGATTTAAAGTCGATTTTCTTGTAAATTGTATTTCAGTTGCGTGAGCACTGTACCGCTTAAGCCGAAAAACATGAATTTTACTGATTTGAGCGAAAGTCAAATTATATAGCTATTGCAGAATTGACATATTCATATAACCGAAAAAATTGCACTTTCTTAGCTTAAGACTTAAAGTCGGTTTTCTTGTAAACTGTATTTCAGTTGCGTGAGCACTGTAAACTATAATGTTATGACAGGATTAACAAATTAGTATCAAAAAAAGAAAAGAAAAAATTGAACTTTCTTAGATTTTTATTTAAAGCCGATTTTCTTGTAAATTGTATGTTAATTACTTGAGCGCTGTACCGCTTAGGCCGAAAAACATGAATTTTACTGATTTGAGCGAAAGTCAAATTATATTGTTATTGCAGAATTGACATATTCATATAACCGAAAAAATTGCACTTTCTTAGTTTTAGACTTAAAGTCGATTTTCTTGTAAATTGTATTTCAGTTGCGTGAGCACTGTACCGCTTAAGCCGAAAAACATGAATTTTACTGATTTGAGCGAAAGTCAAATTATATTGCTTTTGCAGGATTAACAAATTAATATTACCGAAAAAGTTGCACTTTCTTAGGTTTAGACTCAAAGACGACTTTCTTGTAAATTGTATGTCAATTGCGGCAGCACTGTACTGCTTAAGCCGAAAAACATTAATATTACTGATTTGCGCGAAAGTCAAATTATAATGTTATTGCAGAATTTACATATTCATATAACCGAAAAAATTTTACTTTCTTAGTTTTAGACTTAAAGTCGATTTTCTTCTAAATTGTATGTCAATTGCGTGAGCACTATACCGCTTAAACCGAAAAACATGAATTTTACTGATTTGAGCGAAAGTCAAATTATATTGTTATTGCAGAATTGACATATTCATATAACCGAAAAAAAAGCACTTCTTAGTTTTAGACTTAAAGTCGATTTTCTTGTAAATTGTATTTCAATTGCGTGAGAACTGTACCGCTTAAGCCGAAAAACATGAATTTTACTGATTTGAGCGAAAGTCAAATTATATTGCTTTTGCAGGATTAACAAATTAATATTACCGAAAAAGTTGCACTTTCCTAGGTTTAGACTCAAAGTCGACTTTCTTGTAAATTGTATGTCAATTGCGGCAGCACTGTACTGCTTAAGCCGAAAAACATCAATATTACTGATTTGAGCGAAAGTCAAATTATATTGTTATTGCAGAATTGACATATTCATATAACCGAAAAAATTTTACTTTCTTAGTTTTAGACTCATAGTCGATTTTCTTCTAAATTGTATGTCAATTGCGTGAGCACTGTACCGCTTAAACCGAAAAACATGAATTTTACTGATTTGAGCGAAAGTCAAATTATATTGTTATTGCAGAATTGACATATTCATAGAACCGAAAAAATTGCACTTTCTTAGTTTTAGACTTAAAGTCGATTTTCTTGTAAATTGTATTTCAGTTGCGTGAGCACTGTACCGCTTAAGCTGAAAAACATGAATTTTACTGATTTGAGCGAAAGTCAAATTATATTGCTTTTGCAGGATTAACAAATTAATATTACCGAAAAAGTTGCCCTTTCTTAGGTTTAGACTCAAAGTCGACTTTCTTGTAAATTGTATGTCAATTGCGGCAGCACTGTACTGCTTAAGCCGAAAAACATTAATATTACTGATTTGCGCGAAAGTAAAATTATAATGTTATTGCAGAATTTACATATTCATATAACCAAAAAAAATTGTACTTTCTTAGTTTTAGACTTAAAGTCGATTTTCTTCTAAATTGTATGTCAATTGCGTGAGCACTGTACCGCTTAAACCGAAAAACATGAATTTTACTGATTTGAGCGAAAGTCAAATTATATTGTTATTGCAGGATTAACAAATTAATATTACCGAAAAAGTTGCACTTTCTTAGGTTTAGACTCAAAGTCGATTTTCTTGTAAATTGAATGTCAGTTGTGTGAGCACTGTACTGCTTAGGCCGAAAAACATGAATTTTACTAATTTGAGCGAAAGTCAAATTATATTGTTATTGCAGGATTAACAAATTAATATTACCGAAAAAGTTGCACTTTCTTAGGTTTAGACTCAAAGTCGATTTTCTTGTAAATTGTATGTCAATTGCGGCAGCACTGTACTGCTTAAGCCGAAAAACATCAATATTACTGATTTGCGCGAAAGTAAAATTATAATGTTATTGCAGAATTTACATATTTATATAACCGAAAAAATTGTACCTTCTTAGTTTTAGACTTAAAGTCGATTTTCTTCTAAATTGTATGTCAATTGCGTGAGCACTGTACCGCTTAAACCGAAAAACATGAACTTTACTGATTTGAGCGAAAGTCAAATTATATTGTTATTGCAGAATTGACATATTCATATAACCGAAAAAATTGCACTTTCTTAGTTTTAGACTTAAAGTCGATTTTCTTGTAAATTGTATTTCAGTTGCGTGAGCACTGTACCGCTTAAGCCGAAAAACATGAATTTTACTGATTTGAGCGAAAGTCAAATTATATTGCTTTTGCAGGATTAACAAATTAATATTACCGAAAAAGTTGCACTTTCTTAGGTTTAGACTCAAAGTCGACTTTCTTGTAAATTGTATGTCAATTGCGGCAGCACTGTACTGCTTAAGCCGAAAAACATTAATATTACAAATTTGCGCGAAAGTAAAATTATAATGTTATTGCAGAATTTACATATTCATATAACCGAAAAAATTGTACTTTCTTAGGTTTAGACTCAAAGTCGATTTTCTTGTAAATTGTATGTCAGTTGTGTGAGCACTGTACTGCTTAAGCCGAAAAACATGAATTTTACTGATTTGAGCGAAAGTCAAATTATATTGTTATTGCAGAATTGACATATTCATATAACCGAAAAAATTGCACTTTCTTAGTTTTAGACTTAAAGTAGATTTTCTTGTAAATTGTATTTCAGTTGCGTGAGCACTGTACCGCTTAAGCCGAAAAACATGAATCTTACTGATTTGAGCGAAAGTCAAATTATATTGTTATTGCAGGATTAACAAATTAAAATTACCGAAAAAGTTGCACTTTCTTAGGTTTAGACTCATAGTCGATTTTCTTGTAAATTGTATGTCAATTGCGGCAGCACTGTACTGCTTAAGCCGAAAAACATTAATATTACTGATTTGCGCGAAAGTAAAATTATAATGTTATTGTAGAATTTACATATTCATATAACCCAAAAAATTGTACTTTCTTAGTTTTAGACTTAAAGTCGATTTTCTTCTAAATTGTATGTCAATTGCGTGAGCACTGTACCGCTTAAGCCGAAAAACATGAATTTTACTGATTTGAGCGAAAGTCAAATTATATTGTTATTGCAGAATTGACATATTCATATAACCGAAAAAATTGCACTTTCTTAGTTTTAGACTTAAAGTCGATTTTCTTGTAAATTGTATTTCAGTTGCGTGAGCACTGTACCGCTTAAGCCGAAAAACATGAATTTTACTGATTTGAGCGAAAGTCAAATTATATTGCTTTTGCAGGATTAACAAATAAATATTACCGAAAAAGTTGCACTTTCTTAGGTTTAGACTCAAAGACGACTTTCTTGAAAATTGTATGTCCATTGCGGCAGCACTGTACTGCTTAAGCCGAAAAACATTAAAATTACTGATTTGCGCGAAAGTCAAATTATAATGTTATTGCAGAATTTACATATTCATATAACCGAAAAAATTGTACTTTCTTAGTTTTAGACTTAAAGTCGATCTTCTTCTAAATTGTATGTCAATTGCGTGAGCACTGTACCGCTTAAACCGAAAAACATGAATTTTACTGATTTGAGCGAAAGTCAAATTATATTGTTATTGCAGAATTGACATATTCATATAACCGAAAAAATTGCACTTTCTTAGTTTTAGACTTAAAGTCGATTTTCTTGTAAATTTTATTTCAGTTGCGTGAGCACTGTACCGCTTAAGCCGAAAAACATGAATTTTACTGATTTGAGCGAAAGTCAAATTATATTGCTTTTGCAGAATTAACAAATTAATATTACCGAAAAAGTTGCACTTTCTTAGGTTTAGACTCAAAGTCGACTTTATTGTAAATTGTATGTCAATTGCGGCAGCACTGTACTGCTTAAGCCGAAAAACATCAATATTACTGATTTGAGCGAAAGTCAAATTATATTGTTATTGCAGAACTGACATATTCATATAACCGAAAAAATTGCACTTTCTTAGTTTTAGACTTAAAGTCGATTTTCTTGTAAATTGTATTTCAGTTGCGTGAGCACTGTACCGCGTAAGCCGAAAAACATGAATTTTACTGATTTGAGCGAAAGTCAAAGTATATTGCTTTTGCAGGATTAACAAATTAATATTACCGAAAATGTTGCACTTTCTTAGGTTTAGACTCAAAGTCGATTTTCTTGTAAATTGTATGTCAATTGCGGCAGCACTGTACTGCTTAAGCCGAAAAACATTAATATTACTGATTTGCGCGAAAGTCAAATTATAATGTTATTGCAGAATTTACATATTCATATAACCGAAAAAATTGTACTTTCTTAGTTTTAAACTTAAAGTCGATTTTCTTCTAAATTGTATGTCAATTGCGTGAGCACTGTACCGCTTAAACCGAAAAACATCAATATTACTGATTTGAGCCAAAGTCAAATTATATTGTTATTGCAGAATTGACATATTCATATAACCGAAAAAATTTCACTTTCTTAGTTTTAGACTTAAAGTCGATTTTCTTGTAAATTGTATTTCAGTTGCGTGAGCACTGTACCGCGTAAGCCGAAAAACATGAATTTTACTGATTTGAGCGAAAGTCAAAGTATATTGCTTTTGCAGGATTAACAAATTAATATTACCGAAAATGATGCACTTTCTTAGGTTTAGACTCAAAGACGACTTTCTTGAAAATTGTATGTCCATTGCGGCAGCACTGTACTGCTTAAGCCGAAAAACATTAAAATTACTGATTTGAGCGAAAGTCAAATTATATTGTTATTGCAGAACTGACATATTCATATAACCGAAAAAATTGCACTTACTTAGTTTTAGACTTAAAGTCGATTTTCTTGTAAATTGTATTTCAGTTGCGTGAGCACTGTACCGCGTAAGCCGAAAAACATGAATTTTACTGATTTGAGCGAAAGTCAAAGTATATTGCTTTTGCAGGATTAACAAATTAATATTACCGAAAATGATGCACTTTCTTAGGTTTAGACTCAAAGACGACTTTCTTGAAAATTGTATGTCCATTGCGGCAGCACTGTACTGCTTAAGCCGAAAAACATTAAAATTACTGATTTGAGCGAAAGTCAAATTATATTGTTATTGCAGAACTGACATATTCATATAACCGAAAAAATTGCACTTACTTAGTTTTAGACTTAAAGTCGATTTTCTTGTAAATTGTATTTCAGTTGCGTGAGCACTGTACCGCGTAAGCCGAAAAACATGAATTTTACTGATTTGAGCGAAAGTCAAAGTATATTGCTTTCGCAGGATTAACAAATTAATATTACCGAAAATGTTGCACTTTCTTAGGTTTAGACTCAAAGTCGATTTTCTTGTAAATTGTATGTCAATTGCGGCAGCACTGTACTGCTTAAGCCGAAAAACATCAATATTACTGATTTGAGCGAAAGTCAAATTATATTGTTATTGCAGAACTGACATATTCATATAACCGAAAAAATTGCACTTTCTTAGTTTTAGACTTAAAGTCGATTTTCTTGTAAATTGTATTTCAGTTGCGTGAGCACTGTACCGCGTAAGCCGAAAAACATGAATTTTACTGATTTGAGCGAAAGTCAAATTATATTGCTTTTGCAGGATTAACAAATAAATATTACCGAAAAAGTTGCACTTTCTTAGGTTTAGACTCAAAGACGACTTTCTTGAAAATTGTATGTCCATTGCGGCAGCACTGTACTGCTTAAGCCGAAAAACATTAAAATTACTGATTTGCGCGAAAGTCAAATTATAATGTTATTGCAGAATTTACATATTCATATAACCGAAAAAATTGTACTTTCTTAGTTTTAGACTTAAAGTCGATCTTCTTCTAAATTGTATGTCAATTGCGTGAGCACTGTACCGCTTAAACCGAAAAACATGAATTTTACTGATTTGAGCGAAAGTCAAATTATATTGTTATTGCAGAATTGACATATTCATATAACCGAAAAAATTGCACTTTCTTAGTTTTAGACTTAAAGTCGATTTTCTTGTAAATTGTATTTCAGTTGCGTGAGCACTGTACCGCTTAAGCCGAAAAACATGAATTTTACTGATTTGAGCGAAAGTCAAATTATATTGCTTTTGCAGGATTAACAAATTAATATTACCGAAAAAATTGCACTTTCTTAGTTTTAGACTTAAAGTCGATTTTCTTGTAAATTGTATTTCAGTTGCGTGAGCACTGTACCGCTTAAGCCGAAAAACATGAATTTTACTGATTTGAGCGAAAGTCAAATTATATTGCTTTTGCAGGATTAACAAATTAATATTACCGAAAAAGTTGCACTTTCTTAGGTTTAGACTCAAAGACGACTTTCTTGTAAATTGTATGTCAATTGCGGCAGCACTGTACTGCTTAAGCCGAAAAACATCAATATTACTGATTTGAGCGAAAGTCAAATTATATTGTTATTGCAGAACTGACATATTCATATAACCGAAAAAATTGCACTTTCTTAGTTTTAGACTTAAAGTCGATTTTCTTGTAAATTGTATTTCAGTTGCGTGAGCACTGTACCGCTTAAGCCGAAAAACATGAATTTTACTGATTTGAGCGAAAGTCAAATTATATTGCTTTTGCAGGATTAACAAATTAATATTACCGAAAAAATTGCACTTTCTTAGTTTTAGACTTAAAGTCGATTTTCTTGTAAATTGTATTTCAGTTGCGTGAGCACTGTACCGCTTAAGCCGAAAAACATGAATTTTACTGATTTGAGCGAAAGTCAAATTATATAGCTATTGCAGAATTGACATATTCATATAACCGAAAAAATTGCACTTTCTTAGCTTAAGACTTAAAGTCGGTTTTCTTGTAAATTGTATTTCAGTTGCGTGAGCACTGTAAACTATAATGTTATGACAGGATTAACAAATTAGTATCAAAAAAAGAAAAGAAAAAATTGAACTTTCTTAGATTTTTATTTAAAGCCGATTTTCTTGTAAATTGTATGTTAATTACTTGAGCGCTGTACCGTTTAGGCCGAAAAGCATCAATTTTACTGATTTGCGCGAAAGTAAAATTATAATGTTATTGCAGAATTTACATATACATATAACCGAAAAAATTGTACTTTCTTAGTTTTAGACTTAAAGTCGATTTTCTTCTAAATTGTATGTCAATTGCGGCAGCACTGTACTGCTTAAGCCGAAAAACATCAATATTACTGATTTGAGCGAAAGTCAAATTATATTGTTATTGCAGAACTGACATATTCATATAACCGAAAAAATTGCACTTTCTTAGTTTTAGACTTAAAGTCGTATTTTCTTGTAAATTGTATTTCAGTTGCGTGAGCACTGTACCGCGTAAGCCGAAAAACATGAATTTTACTGATTTGAGCGAAAGTCAAAGTATATTGCTTTTGCAGGATTAACAAATTAATATTACCGAAAATGTTGCACTTTCTTAGGTTTAGACTCAAAGTCGATTTTCTTGTAAATTGTATGTCAATTGCGGCAGCACTGTACTGCTTAAGCCGAAAAACATTAATATTACTGATTTGCGCGAAAGTCAAATTATAATGTTATTGCAGAATTTACATATTCATATAACCGAAAAAATTGTACTTTCTTAGTTTTAAACTTAAAGTCGACTTTCTTGAAAATTGTATGTCCATTGCGGCAGCACTGTACTGCTTAAGCCGAAAAACATCAATATTACTGATTTGAGCGAAAGTCAAATTATATTGTTATTGCAGAACTGACATATTCATATAACCGAAAAAATTGCACTTTCTTAGTTTTAGACTTAAAGTCGATTTTCTTGTAAATTGTATTTCAGTTGCGTGAGCACTGTACCGCGTAAGCCGAAAAACATGAATTTTACTGATTTGAGCGAAAGTCAAAGTATATTGCTTTTGCAGGATTAACAAATTAATATTACCGAAAATGTTGCACTTTCTTAGGTTTAGACTCAAAGTCGATTTTCTTGTAAATTGTATGTCAATTGCGGCAGCACTGTACTGCTTAAGCCGAAAAACATTAATATTACTGATTTGCGCGAAAGTCAAATTATAATGTTATTGCAGAATTTACATATTCATATAACCGAAAAAATTGCACTTTCTTAGTTTTAGACTTAAAGTCGATTTTCTTGTAAATTGTATTTCAATTGCGTGAGCACTGTACCGCTTAAGCCGAAAAACATGAATTTTACTGATTTGAGCGAAAGTCAAATTATATTGCTTTTGCAGGATTAACAAATTAATATTACCGAAAAAGTTGCACTTTCTTAGGTTTAAACTCAAAGACGACTTTCTTGAAAATTGTATGTCCATTGCGGCAGCACTGTACTGCTTAAGCCGAAAAACATTAATATTACTGATTTGCGCGAAAGTAAAATTATATAGCTATTGCAGAATTGACATATTCATATAACCGAAAAAATTGCACTTTCTTAGCTTAAGACTTAAAGTCGGTTTTCTTGTAAATTGTATTTCAGTTGCGTGAGCACTGTAAACTATAATGTTATGACAGGATTAACAAATTAGTATCAAAAAAAGAAAAGAAAAAATTGAACTTTCTTAGATTTTTATTTAAAGCCGATTTTCTTGTAAATTGTATGTTAATTACTTGAGCGCTGTACCGCTTAGGCCGAAAAACATGAATTTTACTGATTTGAGCGAAAGTCAAATTATATTGTTATTGCAGAATTGACATATTCATATAACCGAAAAAATTGCACTTTCTTAGTTTTAGACTTAAAGTCGATTTTCTTGTAAATTGTATTTCAGTTGCGTGAGCACTGTACCGCTTAAGCCGAAAAACATGAATTTTACTGATTTGAGCGAAAGTCAAATTATATTGCTTTTGCAGGATTAACAAATTAATATTACCGAAAAAGTTGCACTTTCTTAGGTTTAGACTCAAAGACGACTTTCTTGTAAATTGTCTGTCAATTGCGGCAGCACTGTACTGCTTAAGCCGAAAAACATTAATATTACTGATTTGCGCGAAAGTCAAATTATAATGTTATTGCAGAATTTACATATTCATATAACCGAAAAAATTGTACTTTCTTAGTTTTAGACTTAAAGTCGATTTTCTTCTAAATTGTATGTCAATTGCGTGAGCACTATACCGCTTAAACCGAAAAACATGAATTTTACTGATTTGAGCGAAAGTCAAATTATATTGTTATTGCAGAATTGACATATTCATATAACCGAAAAAATTGCACTTTCTTAGTTTTAGACTTAAAGTCGATTTTCTTGTAAATTGTATTTCAGTTGCGTGAGCACTGTACCGCTTAAGCCGAAAAACATGAATTTTACTGATTTGAGCGAAAGTCAAATTATATTGCTTTTGCAGGATTAACAAATTAATATTACCGAAAAAGTTGCACTTTCTTAGGTTTAGACTCAAAGACGACTTTCTTGTAAATTGTATGTCAATTGCGGCAGCACTGTACTGCTTAAGCCGAAAAACATCAATATTACTGATTTGAGCGAAAGTCAAATTATATTGTTATTGCAGAACTGACATATTCATATAACCGAAAAAATTGCACTTTCTTAGTTTTAGACTTAAAGTCGATTTTCTTGTAAATTGTATTTCAGTTGCGTGAGCACTGTACCGCTTAAGCCGAAAAACATGAATTTTACTGATTTGAGCGAAAGTCAAATTATATTGCTTTTGCAGGATTAACAAATTAATATTACCGAAAAAATTGCACTTTCTTAGTTTTAGACTTAAAGTCGATTTTCTTGTAAATTGTATTTCAGTTGCGTGAGCACTGTACCGCTTAAGCCGAAAAACATGAATTTTACTGATTTGAGCGAAAGTCAAATTATATAGCTATTGCAGAATTGACATATTCATATAACCGAAAAAATTGCACTTTCTTAGCTTAAGACTTAAAGTCAGTTTTCTTGTAAATTGTATTTCAGTTGCGTGAGCACTGTAAACTATAATGTTATGACAGGATTAACAAATTAGTATCAAAAAAAGAAAAGAAAAAATTGAACTTTCTTAGATTTTTATTTAAAGCCGATTTTCTTGTAAATTGTATGTTAATTACTTGAGCGCTGTACCGTTTAGGCCGAAAAGCATCAATTTTACTGATTTGCGCGAAAGTAAAATTATAATGTTATTGCAGAATTTACATATACATATAACCGAAATAATTGTACTTTCTTAGTTTTAGACTTAAAGTCGATTTTCTTCTAAATTGTATGTCAATTGCGTGAGCACTGTACCGCTTAAACCGAAAAACATGAATTTTACTGATTTGAGCGAAAGTCAAATTATATTGTTATTGCAGAATTGACATATTCATATAACCGAAAAAATTGCACTTTCTTAGTTTTAGACTTAAAGTCGATTTTCTTGTAAATTGTATTTCAGTTGCGTGAGCACTGTACCGCTTAAGCCGGAAAACTTGAATTTTACTGATTTGAGCGAAAGTAAAATTATATTGCTTTTGCAGGATTAACAAATTAATATTACCGAAAAAGTTGCACTTTCTTAGGTTTAGACTCAAAGACGACTTTCTTGTAAATTGTATGTCAATTGCGGCAGCACTGTACTGCTTAAGCCGAAAAACATTAATATTACTGATTTATGCGAAAGTAAAATTATAATGTTATTGCAGAATTTACATAGTCATATAACCGAAAAAATTGTACTTTCTTAGTTTTAGACTTAAAGTCGATTTGCTTCTAAATTGTATGTTAATTGCGTGAGCACTGTACCGCTTAAGCCGAAAAACATGAATTTTACTGATTTGAGCGAAAGTCCAATTATATTGCCTTTGCAGGATTAACAAATTAATATTACCGAAAAAGTTTCACTTTCTTAGGTTTAGACTCAAAGTCGACTTTCTTGTAAATTGTATGTCAATTGCGGCAGCACTGTACTGCTTAAGCCGAAAAACATCAATATTACTGATTTGAGCGAAAGTCAAATTATATTGTTATTGCAGAACTGACATATTCATATAACCGAAAAAATTGCACTTACTTAGTTTTAGACTTAAAGTCGATTTTCTTGTAAATTGTATTTCAGTTGCGTGAGCACTGTACCGCGTAAGCCGAAAAACATGAATTTTACTGATTTGAGCGAAAGTCAAAGTATATTGCTTTCGCAGGATTAACAAATTAATATTACCGAAAATGTTGCACTTTCTTAGGTTTAAACTCAAAGTCGATTTTCTTGTAAATTGTATGTCAATTGCGGCAGCACTGTACTGCTTAAGCCGAAAAACATTAATATTACTGATTTGCGCGAAAGTAAAATTATAATGTTATTGCAGAATTTACATATTCATATAACCGAAAAAATTTTACTTTCTTAGTTTTAAACTTAAAGTCGATTTTCTTCTAAATTGTATGTCAATTGCGTGAGCACTGTACCGCTTAAACCGAAAAACATGAATTTTACTGATTTGAGCGAAAGTCAAATTATATTGTTATTGCAGAATTGACATATTCATATAACCGAAAAAATTGCACTTTCTTAGTTTTAGACTTAAAGTCGATTTTCTTGTAAATTGTATTTCAGTTGCGTGAGCACTGTACCGCGTAAGCCGAAAAACATGAATATTACTGATTTGAGCGAAAGTCAAATTATATTGCTTTTGCAGGATTAACAAATTAATATTACCGAAAAAGTTGCACTCTCTTAGGTTTAGACTCAAAGTCGACTTTCTTGTAAATTGTATGTCAATTGCGGCAGCACTGTACTGCTTAAGCCGAAAAACATAAATATTACTGATTTGAGCGAAAGTCAAATTATATTGTTATTGCAGAATTGACATATTCATTAAACCGAAAAAATTGCACTTTCTTAGTTTAAGACTTAAAGTCGATTTTCTTGTAAATTGTATTTCAGTTGCGTGAGCACTGTACCGCTTAAGCCGAAAAACATGAATTTTACTGATTTGAGCGAAAGTCAAATTATATTGCTTTTGCAGGATTAACAAATTAATATTACCGAAAAAGTTGCACTTTCTTAGGTTTAGACTCAAAGTCGATTTTCTTGTAAATTGTATGTCAATTGCGGCAGCACTGTACTGCTTAAGCCGAAAAACATCAATATTACTGATTTGCGCGAAAGTAAAATTATAATGTTATTGCAGAATTTACATATTCATATAACCGAAAAAATTGTACCTTCTTAGTTTTAGACTTAAAGTCGATTTTCTTCTAAATTGTATGTCAATTGCGTGAGCACTGTACCGCTTAAACCGAAAAACATGAATTTTACTGATTTGAGCGAAAGTCAAATTATATTGTTATTGCAGAATTGACATATTCATATAACCGAAAAAATTGCACTTTCTTAGTTTTAGACTTAAAGTCGATTTTCTTGTAAATTGTATTTCAGTTGCGTGAGCACTGTCCCGCTTAAGCCGAAAAACATGAATTTTACTGATTTGAGCGAAAGTCAAATTATATTGCCTTTGCAGGATTAACAAATTAATATTACCGAAAAAATTGCACTTTCTTAGTTTTAGACTTAAAGTCGACTTTCTTGTAAATTGTATGTCAATTGCGGCAGCACTGTACTGCTTAAGCCGAAAAACATTAATATTTCTGATTTGCGCGAAAGTAAAATTATAATGTTATTGCAGAATTTACATAGTCATATAACCGAAAAAATTGTACTTTCTTAGTTTTAGACCTAAAGTCGATTTGCTTCTAAATTGTATGTTAATTGCGTGAGCACTGTACCGCTTAAACCGAAAAACATGAATTTTACTGATTTGAGCGAAAGTCAAATTATATTGCTTTTGCAGGATTAACAAATTAATATTACCGAAAAAGTTGCACTTTCTTAGGCTTAGACTCAAAGTCGATTTTCTTGTAAATTGTATGTCAGTTGCGTGACCACTGTACTGCTTAAGCCGAAAAACATGAATTTTACTGATTTGAGCGAAAGTCAAATTATATTTTTATTGCAGGATTAACAAATTAATATTACCGAAAAAATTGCACTTTCTTAGGTTTAGACTCAAAGTCGATTTTCTTGTAAATTGTATTTCAGTTGCGTGAGCACTGTCCCGCTTAAGCCGAAAAACATGAATTTTACTGATTTGAGCGAAAGTCAAATTATATTGCCTTTGCAGGATTAACAAATTAATATTACCGAAAAAGTTGCACTTTCTTAGGTTTAGACTCAAAGTCGACTTTCTTGTAAATTGTATGTCAATTGCGACAGCACTGTACTGCTTAAGCCGAAAAACATTAATATTACTGATTTGCGCGAAAGTAAAATTATAATGTTATTGCAGAATTTACATAGTCATATAACCGAAAAAATTGTACTTTCTTAGTTTTAGACTTAAAGTCGATTTGCTTCTAAATTGTATGTTAATTGCGTGAGCACTGTACCGCTTAAACCGAAAAACATGAATTTTACTGATTTGAGCGAAAGTCAAATTATATTGTTCTTGCAGGATTAACAAATTAATATTACCGAAAAAGTTGCACTTTCTTAAGTTTAGACTCAAAGTCGATTTTCCTGTAAATTGTATGTTAATGACTTGAGCACTGTACCGCATAAGCCGAAGATCATCAATTTTACTGATTTGCGCGAAAGTAAAATTATATAGCTATTGCAGAATTGACATATTCATATAACCGAAAAAATTGCACTTTCTTAGCTTAAGACTTAAAGTCGATTTTCTTGTAAATTGTATTTCAGTTGCGTGAGCACTGTAAACTATAATGTTATGACAGGATTAACAAATTAGTATCAAAAAAAGAAAAGAAAAAATTGAACTTTCTTAGATTTTTATTTAAAGCCGATTTTCTTGTAAATTGTATGTTAATTACTTGAGCGCTGTACCGTTTAGGCCGAAAAGCATCAATTTTACTGATTTGCGCGAAAGTAAAATTATAATGTTATTGCAGAATTTACATATACATATAACCGAAAAAATTGCACTTTCTTAGTTTTAGACTTAAAGTCGATTTTCTTCTAAATTGTATGTCAATTGCGTGAGCACTGTACCGCTTAAACCGAAAAACATGAATTTTACTGATTTGAGCGAAAGTCAAATTATATTGTTATTGCAGAATTGACATATTCATATAACCGAAAAAATTGCACTTTCTTAGTTTTAGACTTAAAGTCGATTTTCTTGTAAATTGTATTTCAGTTGCGTGAGCACTGTACCGCTTAAGCCGAAAAACATTTATTTTACTGATTTGAGCAAAGGTCAAATTATATTGCTTTTGCAGGATTAACAAATTAATGTTACCGAAAAAGTTGCACTTTCTTAGGCTTAGACTCAAAGTCGATTTTCTTGTAAATTGTATGTCAGTTGCGTGACCACTGTACTGCTTAAGCCGAAAAACATGAATTTTACTGATTTGAGCGAAAGTCAAATTATATTTTTATTGCAGGATTAACAAATTAATATTACCGAAAAAATTGCACTTTCTTAGGTTTAGACTCAAAGTCGATTTTCTTGTAAATTGTATGTCAATTGCGGCAGCACTGTACCGCTTAAGCCGAAAAACATGAATTTTACTGATTTGAGCGAAAGTCAAATTATATTGCTTTTGCAGGATTAACAAATTAATATTACCGAAAAAGTTGCACTTTCTTAGGTTTAGACTCAAAGTCGATTTTCTTGTAAATTGTATGTCAATTGCGGCAGCACTGTACCGCTTAAACCGAAAAACATGAATTTTACTGATTTGAGCGAAAGTAAAATTATATAGCTATTGCAGAATTGACATATTCATATAACCGAAAAAATTGCACTTTCTTAGCTTAAGACTTAAAGTCGGTTTTCTTGTAAATTGTATTTCAGTTGCGTGAGCACTGTAAACTATAATGTTATGACAGGATTAACAAATTAGTATCAAAAAAAGAAAAGAAAAAATTGAACTTTCTTAGATTTTTATTTAAAGCCGATTTTCTTGTAAATTGTATGTTAATTACTTGAGCGCTGTACCGCTTAGGCCGAAAAACATGAATTTTACTGATTTGAGCGAAAGTCAAATTATATTGTTATTGCAGAATTGACATATTCATATAACCGAAAAAATTGCACTTTCTTAGTTTTAGACTTAAAGTCGATTTTCTTGTAAATTGTATTTCAGTTGCGTGAGCACTGTACCGCTTAAGCCGAAAAACATGAATTTTACTAATTTTAGCGAAAGTCAAATTATATTGCTTTTGCAGGATTAACAAATTAATATTACCGAAAAAGTTGCACTTTCTTAGGTTTAGACTCAAAGACGACTTTCTTGTAAATTGTATGTCAATTGCGGCAGCACTGTACTGCTTAAGCCGAAAAACATCAATATTACTGATTTGAGCGAAAGTCAAATTATATTGTTATTGCAGAACTGACATATTCATATAACCGAAAAAATTGCACTTACTTAGTTTTAGACTTAAAGTCGATTTTCTTGTAAATTGTATTTCAGTTGCGTGAGCACTGTACCGCGTAAGCCGAAAAACATGAATTTTACTGATTTGAGCGAAAGTCAAAGTATATTGCTTTCGCAGGATTAACAAATTAATATTACCGAAAATGTTGCACTTTCTTAGGTTTAGACTCAAAGTCGATTTTCTTGTAAATTGTATGTCAATTGCGGCAGCACTGTACTGCTTAAGCCGAAAAACATTAATATTACTGATTTGCGCGAAAGTAAAATTATAATGTTATTGCAGAATTTACATATTCATATAACCGAAAAAATTTTACTTTCTTAGTTTTAAACTTAAAGTCGATTTTCTTCTAAATTGTATGTCAATTGCGTGAGCACTGTACCGCTTAAACCGAAAAACATGAATTTTACTGATTTGAGCGAAAGTCAAATTATATTGTTATTGCAGAATTGACATATTCATATAACCGAAAAAATTGCACTTTCTTAGTTTTAGACTTAAAGTCGATTTTCTTGTAAATTGTATTTCAGTTGCGTGAGCACTGTACCGCGTAAGCCGAAAAACATGAATTTTACTGATTTGAGCGAAAGTCAAATTATATTGCTTTTGCAGGATTAACAAATTAATATTACCGAAAAAGTTGCACTTTCTTAGGTTTAGACTCAAAGTCGATTTTCTTGTAAATTGTATGTCAATTGCGGCAGCACTGTACTGCTTAAGCCGAAAAACATCAATATTACTGATTTGCGCGAAAGTAAAATTATAATGTTATTGCAGAATTTACATATTCATATAACCGAAAAAATTGTACCTTCTTAGTTTTAGACTTAAAGTCGATTTTCTTCTAAATTGTATGTCAATTGCGTAAGCACTGTACCGCTTAAACCGAAAAACATGAATTTTACTGATTTGAGCGAAAGTCAAATTATATTGTTATTGAAGAATTGACATATTCATATAACCGAAAAAATTGCACTTTCTTAGTTTTAGGCTTAAAGTCGATTTTCTTGTAAATTGTATTTCAGTTGCGTGAGCACTGTCCCGCTTAAGCCGAAAAACATGAATTTTACTGATTTGAGCGAAAGTCAAATTATATTGCCTTTGCAGGATTAACAAATTAATATTACCGAAAAAGTTGCACTTTCTTAGGTTTAGACTCAAAGTCGACTTTCTTGTAAATTGTATGTCAATTGCGGCAGCACTGTACTGCTTAAGCCGAAAAACATTTATATTACTGATTTGCGCGAAAGTAAAATTATAATGTTATTGCAGAATTTACATAGTCATATAACCGAAAAAATTGTACTTTCTTAGATTTTTATTTAAAGCCGATTTTCTTGTAAATTGTATGTTAATTACTTGAGCGCTGCACCGTTTAGGCCGAAAAGCATCAATTTTACTGATTTGCGCGAAAGTAAAATTATAATGTTATTGCAGAGTTTACATATACATATAACCGAAAAATTTTACTTTCTTAGTTTTAGACTTAAAGTCGATTTGCTGCTAAATTGTATGTTAATTGCGTGAGCACTGTACCGCTTAAACCGAAAAACATGAATTTTACTGATTTGAGCGAAAGTCAAATTATATTGTTATTGCAGAATTGACATATTCATATAACCGAAAAAATTGCACTTTCTTAGTTTTAGACTTAAAGTCGATTTTCTTCTAAATTGTATGTCAATTGCGTGAGCACTGTACCGCTTAAACCGAAAAACATGAATTTTACTGATTTGAGCGAAAGTCAAATTATATTGTTATTGCAGAATTGACATATTCATATAACCGAAAAAATTGCACTTTCTTAGTTTTAGACTTAAAGTCGATTTTCTTGTAAATTGTATTTCAGTTGCGTGAGCAATGTACCGCTTAAGCCGAAAAACATTTATTTTACTGATTTGAGCAAAGGTCAAATTATATTGCTTTTGCAGGATTAACAAATTAATATTACCGAAAAAGTTGCACTTTCTTAGGCTTAGACTCAAAGTCGATTTTCTTGTAAATTGTATGTCAGTTGCGTGACCACTGTACTGCTTAAGCCGAAAAACATGAATTTTACTGATTTGAGCGAAAGTCAAATTATATTTTTATTGCAGGATTAACAAATTAATATTACCGAAAAAATTGCACTTTCTTAGGTTTAGACTCAAAGTCGATTTTCTTGTAAATTGTATGTCGATTGCGGCAGCACTGTACTGCTTCAGCCGAAAAACATCAATATTACTGATTTGCGCGAAAGTAAAATTATAATGTTATTGCAGAATTTACATATTCATATAACCGAAAAAATTGTACTTTATTAGTTTTAGACTTAGAGTCGATTTTCTTCTAAATTGTATGTCAATTGCGTGAGCACTGTACCGCTTAAACCGAAAAACATGAATTTTACTGATTTGAGCGAAAGTCAAATTATATTGTTATTGCAGAATTGACATATTCATATAACCGAAAAAATTGCACTTTCTTAGTTTTAGACTTAAAGTCGATTTTCTTGTAAATTGTATTTCAGTTGCGTGAGCACTGTACCGCTTAAGCCGAAAAACATTAATATTACTGATTTGCGCGAAAGTAAAATTATAATGTTATTGCAGAATTTACATATTCATATAACCGAAAAAATTGTACTTTCTTAGTTTTAGACTTAAACTCGATTTGCTTCTAAATTGTATGTTAATTGCGTGAGCACTGTACCGCTTAAGCCGAAAAACATCAATATTACTGGTTTGCGCGAAAGTCAAATTATATTGTTATTGCAGAATTGACATATTCATATAACCGAAAAAATTGCACTTTCTTAGTTTTAGACTTAAAGTCGATTTTCTTGTAAATTGTATTTCAGTTGCGTGAGCACTGTACCGCTTAAACCGAAAAACATGAATTTTACTGATTTGAGCAAAGGTCAAATTATATTGCTTTTGCAGGATTAACAAATTAATATTACCGAAAAAGTTGCACTTTCTTAGGTTTAGACTTAAAGTCGATTTTCTTGTAAATTGTATGTCAATTGCGGCAGCACTGTACTGCTTAAGCCGAAAAACATTAATATTACTGATTTGCGCGAAAGTAAAATTATAATGTTATTGCAGAATTTACATATTCATATAACCGAAAAAATTGTACTTTCTTAGTTTTAGACTTAAACTCGATTTGCTTCTAAATTGTATGTTAATTGCGTGAGCACTGTACCGCTTAAACCGAAAAACATGAATTTTACTGATATGAGCAAAAGTCAAATTATATTGTTATTGCAGGATTAACAAATTAATATTACCGCAAAAGTTGCACTTTCTTAGGTTAAGACTCAAAGTCGATTTTCTTGTAAATTGTATGTCAGTTGCGGCAGCACTGTACTGCTTAAGCCGAAAAACATCAATATTACTGATTTGAGCGAAAGTCAAATTATATTGTTATTGCAGAACTGACATATTCATATAACCGAAAAAATTGCACTTTCTTAGTTTTAGACATAAAGTCGATTTTCTTGTAAATTGTATTTCAGTTGCGTGAGCACTGTACCGCGTAAGCCGAGAAACATGAATTTTACTGATTTGAGCGAAAGTCAAAGTATATTGCTTTTGCAGGATTAACAAATTAATATTACCGAAAATGTTGCACTTTCTTAGGTTTAGACTCAAAGTCGATTTTCTTGTAAATTGTATGTCAATTGCGGCAGCACTGTACTGCTTAAGCCGAAAAACATTAATATTACTGATTTGCGCGAAAGTAAAATTATAATGTTATTGCAGAATTTACATATTCATATAACCGAAAAAATTGTACTTTCTTAGTTTTAAACTTAAAGTCGATTTTCTTCTAAATTGTATGTCAATTGCGTGAGCACTGTACCGCTTGAACCGAAAAACATGAATTTTACTGATTTGAGCGAAAGTCAAATTATATTGTTATTGCAGAATTGACATATTCACATAACCGAAAAAATTGCACTTCTTAGTTTTAGACTTAAAGTCGATTTTCTTGTAAATTGTATTTCAATTGCGTGAGCACTGTACCGCTTAAGCCGAAAAACATGAATTTTACTGATTTGAGCGAAAGTCAAATTATATTGCTTTTGCAGGATTAACAAATTAATATTACCGAAAAAGTTGCACTTTCTTAGGTTTAGACTCAAAGTCGACTTTCTTGTAAATTGTATGTCAATTGCGGCAGCACTGTACTGCTTAAGCCGAAAAACATTAATATTACTGATTTGCGCGAAAGTAAAATTATAATGTTATTGCAGAATTTACATATTCATATAACCGAAAAAATTGTACTTTCTTAGTTTTAGACTTAAACTCGATTTGCTTCTAAATTGTATGTTAATTGCGTGAGCACTGTACCGCTTAAACCGAAAAACATGAATTTTACTGATATGAGCAAAAGTCAAATTATATTGTTATTGCAGGATTAACAAATTAATATTACCGCAAAAGTTGCACTTTCTTAGGTTAAGACTCAAAGTCGATTTTCTTGTAAATTGTATGTCAGTTGCGTGAGCACTGTACTGCTTAAGCCGAAAAACATGAATTTTACTGATTTGAGCGAAAGTCAAATTATATTTTTATTGCAGGATTAACAAATTAATATTACCGAAAAAGTTGCACTTTCTTAGGTTTAGACTCAAAGTCGACTTTCTTGTAAATTGTATGTCAATTGCGGCAGCACTGTACTGCTTAAGCCGAAAAACATCAATATTACTGATTTGAGCGAAAGTCAAATTATATTGTTATTGCAGAACTGACATATTCATATAACCGAAAAAATTGCACTTTCTTAGTTTTAGACATAAAGTCGATTTTCTTGTAAATTGTATTTCAGTTGCGTGAGCACTGTACCGCGTAAGCCGAAAAACATGAATTTTACTGATTTGAGCGAAAGTCAAAGTATATTGCTTTTGCAGGATTAACAAATTAATATTACCGAAAATGTTGCACTTTCTTAGGTTTAGACTCAAAGTCGATTTTCTTGTAAATTGTATGTCAATTGCGGCAGCACTGTACTGCTTAAGCCGAAAAACATTAATATTACTGATTTGCGCGAAAGTAAAATTATAATGTTATTGCAGAATTTACATATTCATATAACCGAAAAAATTGTACTTTCTTAGTTTTAAACTTAAAGTCGATTTTCTTCTAAATTGTATGTCAATTGCGTGAGCACTGTACCGCTTGAACCGAAAAACATGAATTTTACTGATTTGAGCGAAAGTCAAATTATATTGTTATTGCAGAATTGACATATTCACATAACCGAAAAAATTGCACTTCTTAGTTTTAGACTTAAAGTCGATTTTCTTGTAAATTGTATTTCAATTGCGTGAGCACTGTACCGCTTAAGCCGAAAAACATGAATTTTACTGATTTGAGCGAAAGTCAAATTATATTGCTTTTGCAGGATTAACAAATTAATATTACCGAAAAAGTTGCACTTTCTTAGGTTTAGACTCAAAGTCGACTTTCTTGTAAATTGTATGTCAATTGCGGCAGCACTGTACTGCTTAAGCCGAAAAACATTAATATTACTGATTTGCGCGAAAGTAAAATTATAATGTTATTGCAGAATTTACATAGTCATATAACCGAAAAAATTGTACTTTCTTAGTTTTAGACTTAAAGTCGATTTGCTTCTAAATTGTATGTTAATTGCGTGAGCACTGTACCGCTTAAACCGAAAAACATGAATTTTACTGATTTGAGCGAAAGTCAAATTATATTGTTCTTGCAGGATTAACAAATTAATATTACCGAAAAAGTTGCACTTTCTTAGGTTTAGACTCAAAGTCGATTTTCTTGTAAATTGAATGTCAGTTGTGTGAGCACTGTACTGCTTAGGCCGAAAAACATGAATTTTACTAATTTGAGCGAAAGTCAAATTATATTGTTATTGCAGAATTGACAAATTAATATTACCGAAAAAATTGCACTTTCTTAGGTTTAGGCTTAAAGTCGATTTTCTTGTAAATTGTATTTCAGTTGCGTGAGCACTGTACCGCTTAAGCCGAAAAACATTTATTTTACTGATTTGAGCAAAGGTCAAATTATATTGCTTTTGCAGGATTAACAAATTAATATTTCCGAAAAAGTTGCACTTTCTTAGGTTTAGACTTAAAGTCGATTTTCTTGTAAATTGTATGTCAATTGCGGCAGCACTGTACTGCTTAAGCCGAAAAACATTAATATTACTGATTTGCGCGAAAGTAAAATTATAATGTTATTGCAGAATTTACATATTCATATAACCGAAAAAATTGTACTTTATTAGTTTTAGACTTAGAGTCGATTTTCTTCTAAATTGTATGTCAATTGCGTGAGCACTGTACCGCTTAAACCGAAAAACATGAATTTTACTGATTTGAGCGAAAGTCAAATTATATTGTTATTGCAGAATTGACATATTCATATAACCGAAAAAATTGCACTTTCTTAGTTTTAGACTTAAAGTCGATTTTCTTGTAAATTGTATTTCAGTTGCGTGAGCACTGTACCGCTTAAACCGAAAAACATGAATTTTACTGATTTGAGCGAAAGTCAAATTATATTGTTATTGCAGAATTGACATATTCATATAACCGAAAAAATTGCACTTTCTTAGTTTTAGACTCAAAGTCGATTTTCCTGTAAATTGTATGTTAATCACTTGAGCACTGTACCGCATAAGCCGAAGATCATCAATTTTACTGATTTGCGCGAAAGTAAAATTATATAGCTATTGCAGAATTGACATATTCATATAACCGAAAAAATTGCACTTTCTTAGCTTAAGACTTAAAGTCGATTTTCTTGTAAATTGTATTTCAGTTGCGTGAGCACTGTAAACTATAATGTTATGACAGGATTAACAAATTAGTATCAAAAAAAGAAAAGAAAAAATTGAACTTTCTTAGATTTTTATTTAAAGCCGATTTTCTTGTAAATTGTATGTTAATTACTTGAGCGCTGTACCGCTTAGGCCGAAAAACATCAATTTTACTGATTTGCGCGAAAGTAAAATTTTAATGTTATTGCAGAATTTACATATACATATAACCGAAAAAATTTACTTTCTTAGTTTTAGACTTAAAGTCGATTTGCTGCTAAATTGTATGTTAATTGCGTGAGCACTGTACCGCTTAAGCCGAAAAACATGAATTTTACTGATTTGAGCGAAAGTCAAATTATATTGCTTTTGCTGGATTAACAAATTAATATTACCGAAAAAGTTACACTTTCTTAGGTTTAGACTCAAAGTCGACTTTCTTGTAAATTGTATGTCAATTGCGGCAGCACTGTACTGCTTAAGCCGAAAAACATGAATTTTACTGATTTGAGCGAAAGTCAAATTATATTGCTTTTGCAGGATTAACAAATTAATATTACCGAAAAAGTTGCACTTTCTTAGGTTTAGACTCAAAGTCGACTTTCTTGTAAATTGTATGTCAATTGCGGCAGCACTGTACTGCTTCAGCCGAAAAACATCAATATTACTGATTTGCGCGAAAGTAAAATTATAATGTTATTGCAGAATTTACATATTCATATAACCGAAAAAATTGTACTTTATTAGTTTTAGACTTAGAGTCGATTTTCTTCTAAATTGTATGTCAATTGCGTGAGCACTGTACCGCTTAAACCGAAAAACATGAATTTTACTGATTTGAGCGAAAGTCAAATTATATTGTTATTGCAGAATTGACATATTCATATAACCGAAAAAATTGCACTTTCTTAGTTTTAGACTCAAAGTCGATTTTCCTGTAAATTGTATGTTAATCACTTGAGCACTGTACCGCATAAGCCGAAGATCATCAATTTTACTGATTTGCGCGAAAGTAAAATTATATAGCTATTGCAGAATTGACATATTCATATAACCGAAAAAATTGCACTTTCTTAGCTTAAGACTTAAAGTCGATTTTCTTGTAAATTGTATTTCAGTTGCGTGAGCACTGTAAACTATAATGTTATGACAGGATTAACAAATTAGTATCAAAAAAAGAAAAGAAAAAATTGAACTTTCTTAGATTTTTATTTAAAGCCGATTTTCTTGTAAATTGTATGTTAATTACTTGAGCGCTGTACTGCTTAAACCGAAAAACATGAATTTTACTGATTTGCGCGAAAGTAAAATTATAATGTTATTGCAGAATTTACATATTCATATAACCGAAAATTTTGTACTTTCTTAGTTTTTGACTTAAAGTCGATTTTCTTGTAAATTGTATTTCAGTTGCGTGAGCACTGTACCGCTTAAGCCGAAAAACATGAATTTTACTGATTTGAGCGAAAGTCAAATTATATTGCTTTTGCAGGATTAACAAATTAATATTACCGAAAAAGTTGCACTTTCTTAGGTTTAGACTCAAAGACGACTTTCTTGTAAATTGTATGTCAATTGCGGCAGCACTGTACTGCTTAAGCCGAAAAACATCAATATTACTGATTTGAGCGAAAGTCAAATTATATTGTTATTGCAGAACTGACATATTCATATAACCGAAAAAATTGCACTTTCTTAGTTTTAGACTTAAAGTCGATTTTCTTGTAAATTTTATTTCAGTTGCGTGAGCACTGTACCGCTTAAGCCGAAAAACATGAATTTTACTGATTTGAGCGAAAGTCAAATTATATTGCTTTTGCAGAATTAACAAATTAATATTACCGAAAAAGTTGCACTTTCTTAGGTTTAGACTCAAAGTCGACTTTATTGTAAATTGTATGTCAATTGCGGCAGCACTGTACTGCTTAAGCCGAAAAACATCAATATTACTGATTTGAGCGAAAGTCAAATTATATTGTTATTGCAGAACTGACATATTCATATAACCGAAAAAATTGCACTTTCTTAGTTTTAGACTTAAAGTCGATTTTCTTGTAAATTGTATTTCAGTTGCGTGAGCACTGTACCGCGTAAGCCGAAAAACATGAATTTTACTGATTTGAGCGAAAGTCAAAGTATATTGCTTTTGCAGGATTAACAAATTAATATTACCGAAAATGTTGCACTTTCTTAGTTTTAGACTTAAAGTCGATTTTCTTGTAAATTGTATTTCAATTGCGTGAGCACTGTACCGCTTAAGCCGAAAAACATCAATATTACTGATTTGAGCGAAAGTCAAATTATATTGTTATTGCAGAACTGACATATTCATATAACCGAAAAAATTGCACTTTCTTAGTTTTAGACTTAAAGTCGATTTTCTTGTAAATTGTATTTCAGTTGCGTGAGCACTGTACCGCGTAAGCCGAAAAACATGAATTTTACTGATTTGAGCGAAAGTCAAAGTATATTGCTTTTGCAGGATTAACAAATTAATATTACCGAAAATGTTGCACTTTCTTAGGTTTAGACTCAAAGTCGATTTTCTTGTAAATTGTATGTCAATTGCGGCAGCACTGTACTGCCTAAGCCGAAAAACATTAATATTACTGATTTGCGCGAAAGTCAAATTATAATGTTATTGCAGAATTTACATATTCATATAACCGAAAAAATTGCACTTTCTTAGTTTTAGACTTAAAGTCGATTTTCTTGTAAATTGTATTTCAATTGCGTGAGCACTGTACCGCTTAAACCGAAAAACATGAATTTTACTGATTTGAGCGAAAGTCAAATTATATTGTTATTGCAGAATTGACATATTCATATAACCGAAAAAATTGCACTTTCTTAGTTTTAGACTTAAAGTCGATTTTCTTGTAAATTTTATTTCAGTTGCGTGAGCACTGTACCGCTTGAGCCGAAAAACATGAATTTTACTGATTTGAGCGAAAGTCAAATTATATTGCTTTTCATATAACCGAAAAAATTGCACTTTCTTAGTTTTAGACTTAAAGTCGATTTTCTTGTAAATTGTATTTCAGTTGCGTGAGCACTGTACCGCTTAAGCCGAAAAACATGAATTTTACTGATTTGAGCGAAAGTCAAATTATATTGCTTTTGCAGGATTAACAAATTAATATTACCGAAAAAGTTGCACTTTCTTAGGTTTAGACTCAAAGACGACTTTCTTGTAAATTGTATGTCAATTGCGGCAGCACTGTACTGCTTAAGCCGAAAAACATTAATATTACTGATTTGCGCGAAAGTCAAATTATAATGTTATTGCAGAATTAACATATTCATATAACCGAAAAAATTGTACTTTCTTAGTTTTAGACTTAAAGTCGATTTTCTTCTAAATTGTATGTCAATTGCGTGAGCACTGTACCGCTTAAACCGAAAAACATGAATTTTACTGATTTGAGCGAAAGTAAAATTATATAGCTATTGCAGAATTGACATATTCATATAACCGAAAAAATTGCACTTTCTTAGCTTAAGACTTAAAGTCGGTTTTCTTGTAAATTGTATTTCAGTTGCGTGAGCACTGTAAACTATAATGTTATGACAGGATTAACAAATTAGTATCAAAAAAAGAAAAGAAAAAATTGAACTTTCTTAGATTTTTATTTAAAGCCGATTTTCTTGTAAATTGTATGCTAATTACTTGAGCGCTGTACCGCTTAGGCCGAAAAACATGAATTTTACTGATTTGAGCGAAAGTCAAATTATATTGTTATTGCAGAATTGACATATTCATATAACCGAAAAAATTGCACTTTCTTAGTTTTAGACTTAAAGTCGATTTTCTTGTAAATTGTATTTCAGTTGCGTGAGCACTGTACCGCTTAAGCCGAAAAACATGAATTTTACTGATTTGAGCGAAAGTCAAATTATATTGCTTTTGCAGGATTAACAAATTAATATTACCGAAAAAGTTGCACTTTCTTAGGTTTAGACTCAAAGACGACTTTCTTGTAAATTGTATGTCAATTGCGGCAGCACTGTACTGCTTAAGCCGAAAAACATCAATATTACTGATTTGAGCGAAAGTCAAATTATATTGTTATTGCAGAACTGACATATTCATATAACCGAAAAAATTGCACTTTCTTAGTTTTAGACTTAAAGTCGATTTTCTTGTAAATTGTATTTCAGTTGCGTGAGCACTGTACCGCTTAAGCCGAAAAACATGAATTTTACTGATTTGAGCGAAAGTCAAATTATATTGCTTTTGCAGGATTAACAAATTAATATTACCGAAAAAATTGCACTTTCTTAGTTTTAGACTTAAAGTCGATTTTCTTGTAAATTGTATTTCAGTTGCGTGAGCACTGTACCGCTTAAGCCGAAAAACATGAATTTTACTGATTTGAGCGAAAGTCAAATTATATAGCTATTGCAGAATTGACATATTCATATAACCGAAAAAATTGCACTTTCTTAGCTTAAGACTTAAAGTCGGTTTTCTTGTAAATTGTATTTCAGTTGCGTGAGCACTGTAAACTATAATGTTATGACAGGATTAACAAATTAGTATCAAAAAAAGAAAAGAAAAAATTGAACTTTCTTAGATTTTTATTTAAAGCCGATTTTCTTGTAAATTGTATGTTAATTACTTGAGCGCTGTACCGTTTAGGCCGAAAAGCATCAATTTTACTGATTTGCGCGAAAGTAAAATTATAATGTTATTGCAGAATTTACATATACATATAACCGAAAAAATTGTACTTTCTTAGTTTTAGACTTAAAGTCGATTTTCTTCTAAATTGTATGTCAATTGCGGCAGCACTGTACTGCTTAAGCCGAAAAACATCAATATTACTGATTTGAGCGAAAGTCAAATTATATTGTTATTGCAGAACTGACATATTCATATAACCGAAAAAATTGCACTTTCTTAGTTTTAGACTTAAAGTCGATTTTCTTGTAAATTGTATTTCAGTTGCGTGAGCACTGTACCGCGTAAGCCGAAAAACATGAATTTTACTGATTTGAGCGAAAGTCAAAGTATATTGCTTTTGCAGGATTAACAAATTAATATTACCGAAAATGTTGCACTTTCTTAGGTTTAGACTCAAAGTCGATTTTCTTGTAAATTGTATGTCAATTGCGGCAGCACTGTACTGCTTAAGCCGAAAAACATTAATATTACTGATTTGCGCGAAAGTCAAATTATAATGTTATTGCAGAATTTACATATTCATATAACCGAAAAAATTGTACTTTCTTAGTTTTAAACTTAAAGTCGACTTTCTTGAAAATTGTATGTCCATTGCGGCAGCACTGTACTGCTTAAGCCGAAAAACATCAATATTACTGATTTGAGCGAAAGTCAAATTATATTGTTATTGCAGAACTGACATATTCATATAACCGAAAAAATTGCACTTTCTTAGTTTTAGACTTAAAGTCGATTTTCTTGTAAATTGTATTTCAGTTGCGTGAGCACTGTACCGCGTAAGCCGAAAAACATGAATTTTACTGATTTGAGCGAAAGTCAAAGTATATTGCTTTTGCAGGATTAACAAATTAATATTACCGAAAATGTTGCACTTTCTTAGGTTTAGACTCAAAGTCGATTTTCTTGTAAATTGTATGTCAATTGCGGCAGCACTGTACTGCTTAAGCCGAAAAACATTAATATTACTGATTTGCGCGAAAGTCAAATTATAATGTTATTGCAGAATTTACATATTCATATAACCGAAAAAATTGCACTTTCTTAGTTTTAGACTTAAAGTCGATTTTCTTGTAAATTGTATTTCAATTGCGTGAGCACTGTACCGCTTAAGCCGAAAAACATGAATTTTACTGATTTGAGCGAAAGTCAAATTATATTGCTTTTGCAGGATTAACAAATTAATATTACCGAAAAAGTTGCACTTTCTTAGGTTTAAACTCAAAGACGACTTTCTTGAAAATTGTATGTCCATTGCGGCAGCACTGTACTGCTTAAGCCGAAAAACATTAATATTACTGATTTGCGCGAAAGTAAAATTATATAGCTATTGCAGAATTGACATATTCATATAACCGAAAAAATTGCACTTTCTTAGCTTAAGACTTAAAGTCGGTTTTCTTGTAAATTGTATTTCAGTTGCGTGAGCACTGTAAACTATAATGTTATGACAGGATTAACAAATTAGTAACAAAAAAAGAAAAGAAAAAATTGAACTTTCTTAGATTTTTATTTAAAGCCGATTTTCTTGTAAATTGTATGTTAATTACTTGAGCGCTGTACCGCTTAGGCCGAAAAACATGAATTTTACTGATTTGAGCGAAAGTCAAATTATATTGTTATTGCAGAATTGACATATTCATATAACCGAAAAAATTGCACTTTCTTAGTTTTAGACTTAAAGTCGATTTTCTTGTAAATTGTATTTCAGTTGCGTGAGCACTGTACCGCTTAAGCCGAAAAACATGAATTTTACTGATTTGAGCGAAAGTCAAATTATATTGCTTTTGCAGGATTAACAAATTAATATTACCGAAAAAGTTGCACTTTCTTAGGTTTAGACTCAAAGACGACTTTCTTGTAAATTGTATGTCAATTGCGGCAGCACTGTACTGCTTAAGCCGAAAAACATTAATATTACTGATTTGCGCGAAAGTCAAATTATAATGTTATTGCAGAATTTACATATTCATATAACCGAAAAAATTGTACTTTCTTAGTTTTAGACTTAAAGTCGATTTTCTTCTAAATTGTATGTCAATTGCGTGAGCACTATACCGCTTAAACCGAAAAACATGAATTTTACTGATTTGAGCGAAAGTCAAATTATATTGTTATTGCAGAATTGACATATTCATATAACCGAAAAAATTGCACTTTCTTAGTTTTAGACTTAAAGTCGATTTTCTTGTAAATTGTATTTCAGTTGCGTGAGCACTGTACCGCTTAAGCCGAAAAACATGAATTTTACTGATTTGAGCGAAAGTCAAATTATATTGCTTTTGCAGGATTAACAAATTAATATTACCGAAAAAGTTGCACTTTCTTAGGTTTAGACTCAAAGACGACTTTCTTGTAAATTGTATGTCAATTGCGGCAGCACTGTACTGCTTAAGCCGAAAAACATCAATATTACTGATTTGAGCGAAAGTCAAATTATATTGTTATTGCAGAACTGACATATTCATATAACCGAAAAAATTGCACTTTCTTAGTTTTAGACTTAAAGTCGATTTTCTTGTAAATTGTATTTCAGTTGCGTGAGCACTGTACCGCTTAAGCCGAAAAACATGAATTTTACTGATTTGAGCGAAAGTCAAATTATATTGCTTTTGCAGGATTAACAAATTAATATTACCGAAAAAATTGCACTTTCTTAGTTTTAGACTTAAAGTCGATTTTCTTGTAAATTGTATTTCAGTTGCGTGAGCACTGTACCGCTTAAGCCGAAAAACATGAATTTTACTGATTTGAGCGAAAGTCAAATTATATAGCTATTGCAGAATTGACATATTCATATAACCGAAAAAATTGCACTTTCTTAGCTTAAGACTTAAAGTCAGTTTTCTTGTAAATTGTATTTCAGTTGCGTGAGCACTGTAAACTATAATGTTATGACAGGATTAACAAATTAGTATCAAAAAAAGAAAAGAAAAAATTGAACTTTCTTAGATTTTTATTTAAAGCCGATTTTCTTGTAAATTGTATGTTAATTACTTGAGCGCTGTACCGTTTAGGCCGAAAAGCATCAATTTTACTGATTTGCGCGAAAGTAAAATTATAATGTTATTGCAGAATTTACATATACATATAACCGAAATAATTGTACTTTCTTAGTTTTAGACTTAAAGTCGATTTTCTTCTAAATTGTATGTCAATTGCGTGAGCACTGTACCGCTTAAACCGAAAAACATGAATTTTACTGATTTGAGCGAAAGTCAAATTATATTGTTATTGCAGAATTGACATATTCATATAACCGAAAAAATTGCACTTTCTTAGTTTTAGACTTAAAGTCGATTTTCTTGTAAATTGTATTTCAGTTGCGTGAGCACTGTACCGCTTAAGCCGAAAAACATGAATTTTACTGATTTGAGCGAAAGTCAAATTATATTGCTTTTGCAGGATTAACAAATTAATATTACCGAAAAAGTTGCACTTTCTTAGGTTTAGACTCAAAGACGACTTTCTTGTAAATTGTATGTCAATTGCGGCAGCACTGTACTGCTTAAGCCGAAAAACATTAATATTACTGATTTATGCGAAAGTAAAATTATAATGTTATTGCAGAATTTACATAGTCATATAACCGAAAAAATTGTACTTTCTTAGTTTTAGACTTAAAGTCGATTTGCTTCTGAATTGTATGTTAATTGCGTGAGCACTGTACCGCTTAAGCCGAAAAACATGAATTTTACTGATTTGAGCGAAAGTCCAATTATATTGCCTTTGCAGGATTAACAAATTAATATTACCGAAAAAATTGCACTTTCTTAGGTTTAGACTCAAAGTCGACTTTCTTGTAAATTGTATTTCAGTTGCGTGAGCACTGTACCGCTTAAGCCGAAAAACATGAATTTTACTGATTTGAGCGAAAGTCAAATTATATAGCTATTGCAGAATTGACATATTCATATAACCGAAAAAATTGCACTTTCTTAGCTTAAGACTTAAAGTCAGTTTTCTTGTAAATTGTATTTCAGTTGCGTGAGCACTGTAAACTATAATGTTATGACAGGATTAACAAATTAGTATCAAAAAAAGAAAAGAAAAAATTGAACTTTCTTAGATTTTTATTTAAAGCCGATTTTCTTGTAAATTGTATGTTAATTACTTGAGCGCTGTACCGTTTAGGCCGAAAAGCATCAATTTTACTGATTTGCGCGAAAGTAAAATTATAATGTTATTGCAGAATTTACATATACATATAACCGAAATAATTGTACTTTCTTAGTTTTAGACTTAAAGTCGATTTTCTTCTAAATTGTATGTCAATTGCGTGAGCACTGTACCGCTTAAACCGAAAAACATGAATTTTACTGATTTGAGCGAAAGTCAAATTATATTGTTATTGCAGAATTGACATATTCATATAACCGAAAAAATTGCACTTTCTTAGTTTTAGACTTAAAGTCGATTTTCTTGTAAATTGTATTTCAGTTGCGTGAGCACTGTACCGCTTAAGCCGAAAAACATGAATTTTACTGATTTGAGCGAAAGTCAAATTATATTGCTTTTGCAGGATTAACAAATTAATATTACCGAAAAAGTTGCACTTTCTTAGGTTTAGACTCAAAGACGACTTTCTTGTAAATTGTATGTCAATTGCGGCAGCACTGTACTGCTTAAGCCGAAAAACATTAATATTACTGATTTATGCGAAAGTAAAATTATAATGTTATTGCAGAATTTACATAGTCATATAACCGAAAAAATTGTACTTTCTTAGTTTTAGACTTAAAGTCGATTTGCTTCTGAATTGTATGTTAATTGCGTGAGCACTGTACCGCTTAAGCCGAAAAACATGAATTTTACTGATTTGAGCGAAAGTCCAATTATATTGCCTTTGCAGGATTAACAAATTAATATTACCGAAAAAGTTGCACTTTCTTAGGTTTAGACTCAAAGTCGACTTTCTTGTAAATTGTATGTCAATTGCGGCAGCACTGTACTGCTTAAGCCGAAAAACATCAATATTACTGATTTGAGCGAAAGTCAAATTATATTGTTATTGCAGAACTGACATATTCATATAACCGAAAAAATTGCACTTACTTAGTTTTAGACTTAAAGTCGATTTTCTTGTAAATTGTATTTCAGTTGCGTGAGCACTGTACCGCGTAAGCCGAAAAACATGAATTTTACTGATTTGAGCGAAAGTCAAAGTATATTGCTTTCGCAGGATTAACAAATTAATATTACCGAAAATGTTGCACTTTCTTAGGTTTAAACTCAAAGTCGATTTTCTTGTAAATTGTATGTCAATTGCGGCAGCACTGTACTGCTTAAGCCGAAAAACATTAATATTACTGATTTGCGCGAAAGTAAAATTATAATGTTATTGCAGAATTTACATATTCATATAACCGAAAAAATTTTACTTTCTTAGTTTTAAACTTAAAGTCGATTTTCTTCTAAATTGTATGTCAATTGCGTGAGCACTGTACCGCTTAAACCGAAAAACATGAATTTTACTGATTTGAGCGAAAGTCAAATTATATTGTTATTGCAGAATTGACATATTCATATAACCGAAAAAATTGCACTTTCTTAGTTTTAGACTTAAAGTCGATTTTCTTGTAAATTGTATTTCAGTTGCGTGAGCACTGTACCGCGTAAGCCGAAAAACATGAATTTTACTGATTTGAGCGAAAGTCAAATTATATTGCTTTTGCAGGATTAACAAATTAATATTACCGAAAAAGTTGCACTCTCTTAGGTTTAGACTCAAAGTCGACTTTCTTGTAAATTGTATGTCAATTGCGGCAGCACTGTACTGCTTAAGCCGAAAAACATAAATATTACTGATTTGAGCGAAAGTCAAATTATATTGTTATTGCAGAATTGACATATTCATTAAACCGAAAAAATTGCACTTTCTTAGTTTAAGACTTAAAGTCGATTTTCTTGTAAATTGTATTTCAGTTGCGTGAGCACTGTAAACTATAATGTTATGACAGGATTAACAAATTAGTATCAAAAAAAGAAAAGAAAAAATTGAACTTTCTTAGATTTTTATTTAAAGCCGATTTTCTTGTAAATTGTATGTTAATTACTTGAGCGCTGTACCGTTTAGGCCGAAAAGCATCAATTTTACTGATTTGCGCGAAAGTAAAATTATAATGTTATTGCAGAATTTACATATACATATAACCGAAAAAATTGTACTTTCTTAGTTTTAGACTTAAAGTCGATTTTCTTCTAAATTGTATGTCAATTGCGGCAGCACTGTACTGCTTAAGCCGAAAAACATCAATATTACTGATTTGAGCGAAAGTCAAATTATATTGTTATTGCAGAACTGACATATTCATATAACCGAAAAAATTGCACTTTCTTAGTTTTAGACTTAAAGTCGATTTTCTTGTAAATTGTATTTCAGTTGCGTGAGCACTGTACCGCGTAAGCCGAAAAACATGAATTTTACTGATTTGAGCGAAAGTCAAAGTATATTGCTTTTGCAGGATTAACAAATTAATATTACCGAAAATGTTGCACTTTCTTAGGTTTAGACTCAAAGTCGATTTTCTTGTAAATTGTATGTCAATTGCGGCAGCACTGTACTGCTTAAGCCGAAAAACATTAATATTACTGATTTGCGCGAAAGTCAAATTATAATGTTATTGCAGAATTTACATATTCATATAACCGAAAAAATTGTACTTTCTTAGTTTTAAACTTAAAGTCGACTTTCTTGAAAATTGTATGTCCATTGCGGCAGCACTGTACTGCTTAAGCCGAAAAACATCAATATTACTGATTTGAGCGAAAGTCAAATTATATTGTTATTGCAGAACTGACATATTCATATAACCGAAAAAATTGCACTTTCTTAGTTTTAGACTTAAAGTCGATTTTCTTGTAAATTGTATTTCAGTTGCGTGAGCACTGTACCGCGTAAGCCGAAAAACATGAATTTTACTGATTTGAGCGAAAGTCAAAGTATATTGCTTTTGCAGGATTAACAAATTAATATTACCGAAAATGTTGCACTTTCTTAGGTTTAGACTCAAAGTCGATTTTCTTGTAAATTGTATGTCCATTGCGGCAGCACTGTACTGCTTAAGCCGAAAAACATTAATATTACTGATTTGAGCGAAAGTCAAATTATAATGTTATTGCAGAACTGACATATTCATATAACCGAAAAAATTGCACTTTCTTAGTTTTAGACTTAAAGTCGATTTTCTTGTAAATTGTATTTCAATTGCGTGAGCACTGTACCGCGTAAGCCGAAAAACATGAATTTTACTGATTTGAGCGAAAGTCAAATTATATTGCTTTTGCAGGATTAACAAATTAATATTACCGAAAATGTTGCACTTTCTTAGGTTTAGACTCAAAGTCGATTTTCTTGTAAATTGTATGTCAATTGCGGCAGCACTGTACTGCTTAAGCCGAAAAACATTAATATTACTGATTTGCGCGAAAGTCAAATTATAATGTTATTGCAGAATTTACATATTCATATAACCGAAAAAATTGCACTTTCTTAGTTTTAGACTTAAAGTCGATTTTCTTGTAAATTGTATTTCAATTGCGTGAGCACTGTACCGCTTAAGCCGAAAAACATGAATTTTACTGATTTGAGCGAAAGTCAAATTATATTGCTTTTGCAGGATTAACAAATTAATATTACCGAAAAAGTTGCACTTTCTTAGGTTTAAACTCAAAGACGACTTTCTTGAAAATTGTATGTCCATTGCGGCAGCACTGTACTGCTTAAGCCGAAAAACATTAATATTACTGATTTGCGCGAAAGTAAAATTATATAGCTATTGCAGAATTGACATATTCATATAACCGAAAAAATTGCACTTTCTTAGCTTAAGACTTAAAGTCGGTTTTCTTGTAAATTGTATTTCAGTTGCGTGAGCACTGTAAACTATAATGTTATGACAGGATTAACAAATTAGTATCAAAAAAAGAAAAGAAAAAATTGAACTTTCTTAGATTTTTATTTAAAGCCGATTTTCTTGTAAATTGTATGTTAATTACTTGAGCGCTGTACCGCTTAGGCCGAAAAACATGAATTTTACTGATTTGAGCGAAAGTCAAATTATATTGTTATTGCAGAATTGACATATTGATATAACCGAAAAAATTGCACTTTCTTAGTTTTAGACTTAAAGTCGATTTTCTTGTAAATTGTATTTCAGTTGCGTGAGCACTGTACCGCTTAAGCCGAAAAACATGAATTTTACTGATTTGAGCGAAAGTCAAATTATATTGCTTTTGCAGGATTAACAAATTAATATTACCGAAAAAGTTGCACTTTCTTAGGTTTAGACTCAAAGACGACTTTCTTGTAAATTGTATGTCAATTGCGGCAGCACTGTACTGCTTAAGCCGAAAAACATCAATATTACTGATTTGAGCGAAAGTCAAATTATAATGTTATTGCAGAATTTACATATTCATATAACCGAAAAAATTGCACTTTCTTAGTTTTAGACTTAAAGTCGATTTTCTTGTAAATTGTATTTCAATTGCGTGAGCACTGTACCGCTTAAGCCGAAAAACATGAATTTTACTGATTTGAGCGAAAGTCAAATTATATTGCTTTTGCAGGATTAACAAATTAATATTACCGAAAAAGTTGCACTTTCTTAGGTTTAAACTCAAAGACGACTTTCTTGAAAATTGTATGTCCATTGCGGCAGCACTGTACTGCTTAAGCCGAAAAACATTAATATTACTGATTTGCGCGAAAGTAAAATTATATAGCTATTGCAGAATTGACATATTCATATAACCGAAAAAATTGCACTTTCTTAGCTTAAGACTTAAAGTCGGTTTTCTTGTAAATTGTATTTCAGTTGCGTGAGCACTGTAAACTATAATGTTATGACAGGATTAACAAATTAGTATCAAAAAAAGAAAAGAAAAAATTGAACTTTCTTAGATTTTTATTTAAAGCCGATTTTCTTGTAAATTGTATGTTAATTACTTGAGCGCTGTACCGCTTAGGCCGAAAAACATGAATTTTACTGATTTGAGCGAAAGTCAAATTATATTGTTATTGCAGAATTGACATATTGATATAACCGAAAAAATTGCACTTTCTTAGTTTTAGACTTAAAGTCGATTTTCTTGTAAATTGTATTTCAGTTGCGTGAGCACTGTACCGCTTAAGCCGAAAAACATGAATTTTACTGATTTGAGCGAAAGTCAAATTATATTGCTTTTGCAGGATTAACAAATTAATATTACCGAAAAAGTTGCACTTTCTTAGGTTTAGACTCAAAGACGACTTTCTTGTAAATTGTATGTCAATTGCGGCAGCACTGTACTGCTTAAGCCGAAAAACATCAATATTACTGATTTGAGCGAAAGTCAAATTATATTGTTATTGCAGAACTGACATATTCATATAACCGAAAAAATTGCACTTTCTTAGTTTTAGACTTAAAGTCGATTTTCTTGTAAATTGTATTTCAGTTGCGTGAGCACTGTACCGCTTAAGCCGAAAAACATGAATTTTACTGATTTGAGCGAAAGTCAAATTATATTGCTTTTGCAGGATTAACAAATTAATATTACCGAAAAAGTTGCACTTTCTTAGGTTTAGACTCAAAGTCGATTTTCTTGTAAATTGTATGTCAATTGCGGCAGCGCTGTACCGTTTAGGCCGAAAAGCATCAATTTTACTGATTTGCGCGAAAGTAAAATTATAATGTTATTGCAGAATTTACATATACATATAACCGAAATAATTGTACTTCCTTAGTTTTAGACTTAAAGTCGATTTTCTTCTAAATTGTATGTCAATTGCCTGAGCACTGTACCGCTTAAACCGAAAAACATGAATTTTACTGATTTGAGCGAAAGTCAAATTATATTGTTATTGCAGAATTGACATATTCATATAACCGAAAAAATTGTACTTTCTTAGTTTTAGACCTAAAGTCGATTTGCTTCTAAATTGTATGTTAATTGCGTGAGCACTGTACCGCTTAAACCGAAAAACATGAATTTTACTGATTTGAGCGAAAGTCAAATTATATTGCTTTTGCAGGATTAACAAATTAATATTACCGAAAAAGTTGCACTTTCTTAGGTTTAGACTCAAAGACGACTTTCTTGTAAATTGTATGTCAATTGCGGCAGCACTGTACTGCTTAAGCCGAAAAACATTAATATTACTGATTTATGCGAAAGTAAAATTATAATGTTATTGCAGAATTTACATAGTCATATAACCGAAAAAATTGTACTTTCTTAGTTTTAGACTTAAAGTCGATTTGCTTCTAAATTGTATGTTAATTGCGTGAGCACTGTACCGCTTAAGCCGAAAAACATGAATTTTACTGATTTGAGCGAAAGTCCAATTATATTGCCTTTGCAGGATTAACAAATTAATATTACCGAAAAAGTTGCGCTTTCTTAGGTTTAGACTCAAAGTCGACTTTCTTGTAAATTGTATGTCAATTGCGGCAGCACTGTACTGCTTAAGCCGAAAAACATCAATATTACTGATTTGAGCGAAAGTCAAATTATATTGTTATTGCAGAACTGACATATTCATATAACCGAAAAAATTGCACTTACTTAGTTTTAGACTTAAAGTCGATTTTCTTGTAAATTGTATTTCAGTTGCGTGAGCACTGTACCGCGTAAGCCGAAAAACATGAATTTTACTGATTTGAGCGAAAGTCAAAGTATATTGCTTTCGCAGGATTAACAAATTAATATTACCGAAAATGTTGCACTTTCTTAGGTTTAAACTCAAAGTCGATTTTCTTGTAAATTGTATGTCAATTGCGGCAGCACTGTACTGCTTAAGCCGAAAAACATTAATATTACTGATTTGCGCGAAAGTAAAATTATAATGTTATTGCAGAATTTACATATTCATATAACCGAAAAAATTTTACTTTCTTAGTTTTAAACTTAAAGTCGATTTTCTTCTAAATTGTATGTCAATTGCGTGAGCACTGTACCGCTTAAACCGAAAAACATGAATTTTACTGATTTGAGCGAAAGTCAAATTATATTGTTATTGCAGAATTGACATATTCATATAACCGAAAAAATTGCACTTTCTTAGTTTTAGACTTAAAGTCGATTTTCTTGTAAATTGTATTTCAGTTGCGTGAGCACTGTACCGCGTAAGCCGAAAAACATGAATTTTACTGATTTGAGCGAAAGTCAAATTATATTGCTTTTGCAGGATTAACAAATTAATATTACCGAAAAAGTTGCACTCTCTTAGGTTTAGACTCAAAGTCGACTTTCTTGTAAATTGTATGTCAATTGCGGCAGCACTGTACTGCTTAAGCCGAAAAACATAAATATTACTGATTTGAGCGAAAGTCAAATTATATTGTTATTGCAGAATTGACATATTCATTAAACCGAAAAAATTGCACTTTCTTAGTTTAAGACTTAAAGTCGATTTTCTTGTAAATTGTGTTTCAGTTGCGTGAGCACTGTACCGCTTAAGCCGAAAAACATGAATTTTACTGATTTGAGCGAAAGTCAAATTATATTGCTTTTGCAGGATTAACAAATTAATATTACCGAAAAAGTTGCACTTTCTTAGGTTTAGACTCAAAGTCGATTTTCTTGTAAATTGTATGTCAATTGCGGCAGCACTGTACTGCTTAAGCCGAAAAACATCAATATTACTGATTTGCGCGAAAGTAAAATTATAATGTTATTGCAGAATTTACATATTCATATAACCGAAAAAATTGTAGCTTCTTAGTTTTAGACTTAAAGTCGATTTTCTTCTAAATTGTATGTCAATTGCGTGAGCACTGTACCGCTTAAACCGAAAAACATGAATTTTACTGATTTGAGCGAAAGTCAAATTATATTGTTATTGCAGAATTGACATATTCATATAACCGAAAAAATTGCACTTTCTTAGTTTTAGACTTAAAGTCGATTTTCTTGTAAATTGTATTTCAGTTGCGTGAGCACTGTCCCGCTTAAGCCGAAAAACATGAATTTTACTGATTTGAGCGAAAGTCAAATTATATTGCCTTTGCAGGATTAACAAATTAATATTACCGAAAAAGTTGCACTTTCTTAGGTTTAGACTCAAAGACGACTTTCTTGTAAATTGTATGTCAATTGCGGCAGCACTGTACTGCTTAAGCCGAAAAACATTAATATTACTGATTTATGCGAAAGTAAAATTATAATGTTATTGCAGAATTTACATAGTCATATAACCAACTCTTAGGTTTAGACTCAAAGTCGACTTTCTTGTAAATTGTATGTCAATTGCGGCAGCACTGTACTGCTTAAGCCGAAAAACATAAATATTACTGATTTGAGCGAAAGTCAAATTATATTGTTATTGCAGAATTGACATATTCATTAAACCGAAAAAATTGCACTTTCTTAGTTTAAGACTTAAAGTCGATTTTCTTGTAAATTGTGTTTCAGTTGCGTGAGCACTGTACCGCTTAAGCCGAAAAACATGAATTTTACTGATTTGAGCGAAAGTCAAATTATATTGCTTTTGCAGGATTAACAAATTAATATTACCGAAAAAGTTGCACTTTCTTAGGTTTAGACTCAAAGTCGATTTTCTTGTAAATTGTATGTCAATTGCGGCAGCACTGTACTGCTTAAGCCGAAAAACATCAATATTACTGATTTGCGCGAAAGTAAAATTATAATGTTATTGCAGAATTTACATATTCATATAACCGAAAAAATTGTAGCTTCTTAGTTTTAGACTTAAAGTCGATTTTCTTCTAAATTGTATGTCAATTGCGTGAGCACTGTACCGCTTAAACCGAAAAACATGAATTTTACTGATTTGAGCGAAAGTCAAATTATATTGTTATTGCAGAATTGACATATTCATATAACCGAAAAAATTGCACTTTCTTAGTTTTAGACTTAAAGTCGATTTTCTTGTAAATTGTATTTCAGTTGCGTGAGCACTGTCCCGCTTAAGCCGAAAAACATGAATTTTACTGATTTGAGCGAAAGTCAAATTATATTGCCTTTGCAGGATTAACAAATTAATATTACCGAAAAAGTTGCACTTTCTTAGGTTTAGACTCAAAGTCGACTTTCTTGTAAATTGTATGTCAATTGCGGCAGCACTGTACTGCTTAAGCCGAAAAACATTAATATTACTGATTTGCGCGAAAGTAAAATTATAATGTTATTGCAGAATTTACATAGTCATATAACCGAAAAAATTGTACTTTCTTAGTTTTAGACCTAAAGTCGATTTGCTTCTAAATTGTATGTTAATTGCGTGAGCACTGTTCCGCTTAAACCGAAAAACATGAATTTTACTGATTTGAGCGAAAGTCAAATTATATTGCTTTTGCAGGATTAACAAATTAATATTACCGAAAAAGTTGCACTTTCTTAGGCTTAGACTCAAAGTCGATTTTCTTGTAAATTGTATGTCAGTTGCGTGACCACTGTACTGCTTAAGCCGAAAAACATGAATTTTACTGATTTGAGCGAAAGTCAAATTATATTTTTATTGCAGGATTAACAAATTAATATTACCGAAAAAATTGCACTTTCTTAGGTTTAGACTCAAAGTCGATTTTCTTGTAAATTGTATTTCAGTTGCGTGAGCACTGTCCCGCTTAAGCCGAAAAACATGAATTTTACTGATTTGAGCGAAAGTCAAATTATATTGCCTTTGCAGGATTAACAAATTAATATTACCGAAAAAGTTGCACTTTCTTAGGTTTAGACTCAAAGTCGACTTTCTTGTAAATTGTATGTCAATTGCGGCAGCACTGTACTGCTTAAGCCGAAAAACATTAATATTACTGATTTGCGCGAAAGTAAAATTATAATGTTATTGCAGAATTTACATAGTCATATAACCGAAAAAATTGTACTTTCTTAGTTTTAGACTTAAAGTCGATTTGCTTCTAAATTGTATGTTAATTGCGTGAGCACTGTACCGCTTAAACCGAAAAACATGAATTTTACTGATTTGAGCGAAAGTCAAATTATATTGTTCTTGCAGGATTAACAAATTAATATTACCGAAAAAGTTGCACTTTCTTAAGTTTAGACTCAAAGTCGATTTTCCTGTAAATTGTATGTTAATGACTTGAGCACTGTACCGCATAAGCCGAAGATCATCAATTTTACTGATTTGCGCGAAAGTAAAATTATATAGCTATTGCAGAATTGACATATTCATATAACCGAAAAAATTGCACTTTCTTAGCTTAAGACTTAAAGTCGATTTTCTTGTAAATTGTATTTCAGTTGCGTGAGCACTGTAAACTATAATGTTATGACAGGATTAACAAATTAGTATCAAAAAAAGAAAAGAAAAAATTGAACTTTCTTAGATTTTTATTTAAAGCCGATTTTCTTGTAAATTGTATGTTAATTACTTGAGCGCTGTACCGTTTAGGCCGAAAAGCATCAATTTTACTGATTTGCGCGAAAGTAAAATTATAATGTTATTGCAGAATTTACATATACATATAACCGAAAAAATTGCACTTTCTTAGTTTTAGACTTAAAGTCGATTTTCTTCTAAATTGTATGTCAATTGCGTGAGCACTGTACCGCTTAAACCGAAAAACATGAATTTTACTGATTTGAGCGAAAGTCAAATTATATTGTTATTGCAGAATTGACATATTCATATAACCGAAAAAATTGCACTTTCTTAGTTTTAGACTTAAAGTCGATTTTCTTGTAAATTGTATTTCAGTTGCGTGAGCACTGTACCGCTTAAGCCGAAAAACATTTATTTTACTGATTTGAGCAAAGGTCAAATTATATTGCTTTTGCAGGATTAACAAATTAATGTTACCGAAAAAGTTGCACTTTCTTAGGCTTAGACTCAAAGTCGATTTTCTTGTAAATTGTATGTCAGTTGCGTGACCACTGTACTGCTTAAGCCGAAAAACATGAATTTTACTGATTTGAGCGAAAGTCAAATTATATTTTTATTGCAGGATTAACAAATTAATATTACCGAAAAAATTGCACTTTCTTAGGTTTAGACTCAAAGTCGATTTTCTTGTAAATTGTATGTCAATTGCGGCAGCACTGTACCGCTTAAGCCGAAAAACATGAATTTTACTGATTTGAGCGAAAGTCAAATTATATTGCTTTTGCAGGATTAACAAATTAATATTACCGAAAAAGTTGCACTTTCTTAGGTTTAGACTCAAAGTCGATTTTCTTGTAAATTGTATGTCAATTGCGGCAGCACTGTACCGCTTAAACCGAAAAACATGAATTTTACTGATTTGAGCGAAAGTAAAATTATATAGCTATTGCAGAATTGACATATTAATATAACCGAAAAAATTGCACTTTCTTAGCTTAAGACTTAAAGTCGGTTTTCTTGTAAATTGTATTTCAGTTGCGTGAGCACTGTAAACTATAATGTTATGACAGGATTAACAAATTAGTATCAAAAAAAGGAAAGAAAAAATTGAACTTTCTTAGATTTTTATTTAAAGCCGATTTTCTTGTAAATTGTATGTTAATTACTTGAGCGCTGTACCGCTTAGGCCGAAAAACATGAATTTTACTGATTTGAGCGAAAGTCAAATTATATTGTTATTGCAGAATTGACATATTCATATAACCGAAAAAATTGCACTTTCTTAGTTTTAGACTTAAAGTCGATTTTCTTGTAAATTGTATTTCAGTTGCGTGAGCACTGTACCGCTTAAGCCGAAAAACATGAATTTTACTAATTTTAGCGAAAGTCAAATTATATTGCTTTTGCAGGATTAACAAATTAATATTACCGAAAAAGTTGCACTTTCTTAGGTTTAGACTCAAAGACGACTTTCTTGTAAATTGTATGTCAATTGCGGCAGCACTGTACCGCTTAAACCGAAAAACATGAATTTTACTGATTTGAGCGAAAGTAAAATTATATAGCTATTGCAGAATTGACATATTCATATAACCGAAAAAATTGCACTTTCTTAGCTTAAGACTTAAAGTCGGTTTTCTTGTAAATTGTATTTCAGTTGCGTGAGCACTGTAAACTATAATGTTATGACAGGATTAACAAATTAGTATCAAAAAAAGAAAAGAAAAAATTGAACTTTCTTAGATTTTTATTTAAAGCCGATTTTCTTGTAAATTGTATGTTAATTACTTGAGCGCTGTACCGCTTAGGCCGAAAAACATGAATTTTACTGATTTGAGCGAAAGTCAAATTATATTGTTATTGCAGAATTGACATATTCATATAACCGAAAAAATTGCACTTTCTTAGTTTTAGACTTAAAGTCGATTTTCTTGTAAATTGTATTTCAGTTGCGTGAGCACTGTACCGCTTAAGCCGAAAAACATGAATTTTACTAATTTTAGCGAAAGTCAAATTATATTGCTTTTGCAGGATTAACAAATTAATATTACCGAAAAAGTTGCACTTTCTTAGGTTTAGACTCAAAGACGACTTTCTTGTAAATTGTATGTCAATTGCGGCAGCACTGTACTGCTTAAGCCGAAAAACATCAATATTACTGATTTGAGCGAAAGTCAAATTATATTGTTATTGCAGAACTGACATATTCATATAACCGAAAAAATTGCACTTACTTAGTTTTAGACTTAAAGTCGATTTTCTTGTAAATTGTATTTCAGTTGCGTGAGCACTGTACCGCGTAAGCCGAAAAACATGAATTTTACTGATTTGAGCGAAAGTCAAAGTATATTGCTTTCGCAGGATTAACAAATTAATATTACCGAAAATGTTGCACTTTCTTAGGTTTAGACTCAAAGTCGATTTTCTTGTAAATTGTATGTCAATTGCGGCAGCACTGTACTGCTTAAGCCGAAAAACATTAATATTACTGATTTGCGCGAAAGTAAAATTATAATGTTATTGCAGAATTTACATATTCATATAACCGAAAAAATTTTACTTTCTTAGTTTTAAACTTAAAGTCGATTTTCTTCTAAATTGTATGTCAATTGCGTGAGCACTGTACCGCTTAAACCGAAAAACATGAATTTTACTGATTTGAGCGAAAGTCAAATTATATTGTTATTGCAGAATTGACATATTCATATAACCGAAAAAATTGCACTTTCTTAGTTTTAGACTTAAAGTCGATTTTCTTGTAAATTGTATTTCAGTTGCGTGAGCACTGTACCGCGTAAGCCGAAAAACATTAATTTTACTGATTTGAGCGAAAGTCAAATTATATTGCTTTTGCAGGATTAACAAATTAATATTACCGAAAAAGTTGCACTTTCTTAGGTTTAGACTCAAAGTCGATTTTCTTGTAAATTGTATGTCAATTGCGGCAGCACTGTACTGCTTAAGCCGAAAAACATCAATATTACTGATTTGCGCGAAAGTAAAATTATAATGTTATTGCAGAATTTACATATTCATATAACCGAAAAAATTGTACTTTCTTAGATTTTTATTTAAAGCCGATTTTCTTGTAAATTGTATGTTAATTACTTGAGCGCTGTACCGTTTAGGCCGAAAAGCATCAATTTTACTGATTTGCGCGAAAGTAAAATTATAATGTTATTGCAGAGTTTACATATACATATAACCGAAAAATTTTACTTTCTTAGTTTTAGACTTAAAGTCGATTTGCTGCTAAATTGTATGTTAATTGCGTGAGCACTGTACCGCTTAAACCGAAAAACATGAATTTTACTGATTTGAGCGAAAGTCAAATTATATTGTTATTGCAGAATTGACATATTCATATAACCGAAAAAATTGCACTTTCTTAGTTTTAGACTTAAAGTCGATTTTCTTCTAAATTGTATGTCAATTGCGTGAGCACTGTACCGCTTAAACCGAAAAACATGAATTTTACTGATTTGAGCGAAAGTCAAATTATATTGTTATTGCAGAATTGACATATTCATATAACCGAAAAAATTGCACTTTCTTAGTTTTAGACTTAAAGTCGATTTTCTTGTAAATTGTATTTCAGTTGCGTGAGCACTGTACCGCTTAAGCCGAAAAACATTTATTTTACTGATTTGAGCAAAGGTCAAATTATATTGCTTTTGCAGGATTAACAAATTAATATTACCGAAAAAGTTGCACTTTCTTAGGCTTAGACTCAAAGTCGATTTTCTTGTAAATTGTATGTCAGTTGCGTGACCACTGTACTGCTTAAGCCGAAAAACATGAATTTTACTGATTTGAGCGAAAGTCAAATTATATTTTTATTGCAGGATTAACAAATTAATATTACCGAAAAAATTGCACTTTCTTAGGTTTAGACTCAAAGTCGATTTTCTTGTAAATTGTATGTCGATTGCGGCAGCACTGTACTGCTTCAGCCGAAAAACATCAATATTACTGATTTGCGCGAAAGTAAAATTATAATGTTATTGCAGAATTTACATATTCATATAACCGAAAAAATTGTACTTTATTAGTTTTAGACTTAGAGTCGATTTTCTTCTAAATTGTATGTCAATTGCGTGAGCACTGTACCGCTTAAACCGAAAAACATGAATTTTACTGATTTGAGCGAAAGTCAAATTATATTGTTATTGCAGAATTGACATATTCATATAACCGAAAAAATTGCACTTTCTTAGTTTTAGACTTAAAGTCGATTTTCTTGTAAATTGTATTTCAGTTGCGTGAGCACTGTACCGCTTAAGCCGAAAAACATTAATATTACTGATTTGCGCGAAAGTAAAATTATAATGTTATTGCAGAATTTACATATTCATATAACCGAAAAAATTGTACTTTCTTAGTTTTAGACTTAAACTCGATTTGCTTCTAAATTGTATGTTAATTGCGTGAGCACTGTACCGCTTAAGCCGAAAAACATCAATATTACTGATTTGCGCGAAAGTCAAATTATATTGTTATTGCAGAATTGACATATTCATATAACCGAAAAAATTGCACTTTCTTAGTTTTAGACTTAAAGTCGATTTTCTTGTAAATTGTATTTCAGTTGCGTGAGCACTGTACCGCTTAAACCGAAAAACATGAATTTTACTGATTTGAGCAAAGGTCAAATTATATTGCTTTTGCAGGATTAACAAATTAATATTACCGAAAAAGTTGCACTTTCTTAGGTTTAGACTTAAAGTCGATTTTCTTGTAAATTGTATGTCAATTGCGGCAGCACTGTACTGCTTAAGCCGAAAAACATTAATATTACTGATTTGCGCGAAAGTAAAATTATAATGTTATTGCAGAATTTACATATTCATATAACCGAAAAAATTGTACTTTCTTAGTTTTAGACTTAAACTCGATTTGCTTCTAAATTGTATGTTAATTGCGTGAGCACTGTACCGCTTAAACCGAAAAACATGAATTTTACTGATATGAGCAAAAGTCAAATTATATTGTTATTGCAGGATTAACAAATTAATATTACCGCAAAAGTTGCACTTTCTTAGGTTAAGACTCAAAGTCGATTTTCTTGTAAATTGTATGTCAGTTGCGTGAGCACTGTACTGCTTAAGCCGAAAAACATGAATTTTACTGATTTGAGCGAAAGTCAAATAATATTTTTATTGCAGGATTAACAAATTAATATTACCGAAAAAGTTGCACTTTCTTAGGTTTAGACTCAAAGTCGACTTTCTTGTAAATTGTATGTCAATTGCGGCAGCACTGTACTGCTTAAGCCGAAAAACATCAATATTACTGATTTGAGCGAAAGTCAAATTATATTGTTATTGCAGAACTGACATATTCATATAACCGAAAAAATTGCACTTTCTTAGTTTTAGACATAAAGTCGATTTTCTTGTAAATTGTATTTCAGTTGCGTGAGCACTGAACCGCGTAAGCCGAGAAACATGAATTTTACTGATTTGAGCGAAAGTCAAAGTATATTGCTTTTGCAGGATTAACAAATTAATATTACCGAAAATGTTGCACTTTCTTAGGTTTAGACTCAAAGTCGATTTTCTTGTAAATTGTATGTCAATTGCGGCAGCACTGTACTGCTTAAGCCGAAAAACATTAATATTACTGATTTGCGCGAAAGTAAAATTATAATGTTATTGCAGAATTTACATATTCATATAACCGAAAAAATTGTACTTTCTTAGTTTTAAACTTAAAGTCGATTTTCTTCTAAATTGTATGTCAATTGCGTGAGCACTGTACCGCTTGAACCGAAAAACATGAATTTTACTGATTTGAGCGAAAGTCAAATTATATTGTTATTGCAGAATTGACATATTCACATAACCGAAAAAATTGCACTTCTTAGTTTTAGACTTAAAGTCGATTTTCTTGTAAATTGTATTTCAATTGCGTGAGCACTGTACCGCTTAAGCCGAAAAACATGAATTTTACTGATTTTAGCGAAAGTCAAATTATATTGCTTTTGCAGGATTAACAAATTAATATTACCGAAAAAGTTGCACTTTCTTAGGTTTAGACTCAAAGTCGACTTTCTTGTAAATTGTATGTCAATTGCGGCAGCACTGTACTGCTTAAGCCGAAAAACATTAATATTACTGATTTGCGCGAAAGTAAAATTATAATGTTATTGCAGAATTTACATATTCATATAACCGAAAAAATTGTACTTTCTTAGTTTTAGACTTAAACTCGATTTGCTTCTAAATTGTATGTTAATTGCGTGAGCACTGTACCGCTTAAACCGAAAAACATGAATTTTACTGATATGAGCAAAAGTCAAATTATATTGTTATTGCAGGATTAACAAATTAATATTACCGCAAAAGTTGCACTTTCTTAGGTTAAGACTCAAAGTCGATTTTCTTGTAAATTGTATGTCAGTTGCGTGAGCACTGTACTGCTTAAGCCGAAAAACATGAATTTTACTGATTTGAGCGAAAGTCAAATTATATTTTTATTGCAGGATTAACAAATTAATATTACCGAAAAAGTTGCACTTTCTTAGGTTTAGACTCAAAGTCGACTTTCTTGTAAATTGTATGTCAATTGCGGCAGCACTGTACTGCTTAAGCCGAAAAACATCAATATTACTGATTTGAGCGAAAGTCAAATTATATTGTTATTGCAGAACTGACATATTCATATAACCGAAAAAATTGCACTTTCTTAGTTTTAGACATAAAGTCGATTTTCTTGTAAATTGTATTTCAGTTGCGTGAGCACTGTACCGCGTAAGCCGAAAAACATGAATTTTACTGATTTGAGCGAAAGTCAAAGTATATTGCTTTTGCAGGATTAACAAATTAATATTACCGAAAATGTTGCACTTTCTTAGGTTTAGACTCAAAGTCGATTTTCTTGTAAATTGTATGTCAATTGCGGCAGCACTGTACTGCTTAAGCCGAAAAACATTAATATTACTGATTTGCGCGAAAGTAAAATTATAATGTTATTGCAGAATTTACATATTCATATAACCGAAAAAATTGTACTTTCTTAGTTTTAAACTTAAAGTCGATTTTCTTCTAAATTGTATGTCAATTGCGTGAGCACTGTACCGCTTGAACCGAAAAACATGAATTTTACTGATTTGAGCGAAAGTCAAATTATATTGTTATTGCAGAATTGACATATTCACATAACCGAAAAAATTGCACTTCTTAGTTTTAGACTTAAAGTCGATTTTCTTGTAAATTGTATTTCAATTGCGTGAGCACTGTACCGCTTAAGCCGAAAAACATGAATTTTACTGATTTGAGCGAAAGTCAAATTATATTGCTTTTGCAGGATTAACAAATTAATATTACCGAAAAAGTTGCACTTTCTTAGGTTTAGACTCAAAGTCGACTTTCTTGTAAATTGTATGTCAATTGCGGCAGCACTGTACTGCTTAAGCCGAAAAACATTAATATTACTGATTTGCGCGAAAGTAAAATTATAATGTTATTGCAGAATTTACATAGTCATATAACCGAAAAAATTGTACTTTCTTAGTTTTAGACTCAAAGTCGATTTGCTTCTAAATTGTATGTTAATTGCGTGAGCACTGTACCGCTTAAACCGAAAAACATGAATTTTACTGATTTGAGCGAAAGTCAAATTATATTGTTCTTGCAGGATTAACAAATTAATATTACCGAAAAAGTTTCACTTTCTTAGGTTTAGACTCAAAGTCGATTTTCTTGTAAATTGAATGTCAGTTGTGTGAGCACTGTACTGCTTAGGCCGAAAAACATGAATTTTACTAATTTGAGCGAAAGTCAAATTATATTGTTATTGCAGAATTGACAAATTAATATTACCGAAAAAATTGCACTTTCTTAGGTTTAGACTTAAAGTCGATTTTCTTGTAAATTGTATTTCAGTTGCGTGAGCACTGTACCGCTTAAGCCGAAAAACATTTATTTTACTGATTTGAGCAAAGGTCAAATTATATTGCTTTTGCAGGATTAACAAATTAATATTTCCGAAAAAGTTGCACTTTCTTAGGTTTAGACTTAAAGTCGATTTTCTTGTAAATTGTATGTCAATTGCGGCAGCACTGTACTGCTTAAGCCGAAAAACATTAATATTACTGATTTGCGCGAAAGTAAAATTATAATGTTATTGCAGAATTTACATATTCATATAACCGAAAAAATTGTACTTTATTAGTTTTAGACTTAGAGTCGATTTTCTTCTAAATTGTATGTCAATTGCGTGAGCACTGTACCGCTTAAACCGAAAAACATGAATTTTACTGATTTGAGCGAAAGTCAAATTATATTGTTATTGCAGAATTGACATATTCATATAACCGAAAAAATTGCACTTTCTTAGTTTTAGACTTAAAGTCGATTTTCTTGTAAATTGTATTTCAGTTGCGTGAGCACTGTACCGCTTAAACCGAAAAACATGAATTTTACTGATTTGAGCGAAAGTCAAATTATATTGTTATTGCAGAATTGACATATTCATATAACCGAAAAAATTGCACTTTCTTAGTTTTAGACTCAAAGTCGATTTTCCTGTAAATTGTATGTTAATCACTTGAGCACTGTACCGCATAAGCCGAAGATCATCAATTTTACTGATTTGCGCGAAAGTAAAATTATATAGCTATTGCAGAATTGACATATTCATATAACCGAAAAAATTGCACTTTCTTAGCTTAAGACTTAAAGTCGATTTTCTTGTAAATTGTATTTCAGTTGCGTGAGCACTGTAAACTATAATGTTATGACAGGATTAACAAATTAGTATCAAAAAAAGAAAAGAAAAAATTGAACTTTCTTAGATTTTTATTTAAAGCCGATTTTCTTGTAAATTGTATGTTAATTACTTGAGCGCTGTACCGCTTAGGCCGAAAAACATCAATTTTACTGATTTGCGCGAAAGTAAAATTTTAATGTTATTGCAGAATTTACATATACATATAACCGAAAAAATTTACTTTCTTAGTTTTAGACTTAAAGTCGATTTGCTGCTAAATTGTATGTTAATTGCGTGAGCACTGTACCGCTTAAGCCGAAAAACATGAATTTTACTGATTTGAGCGAAAGTCAAATTATATTGCTTTTGCTGGATTAACAAATTAATATTACCGAAAAAGTTGCACTTTCTTAGGTTTAGACTCAAAGTCGACTTTCTTGTAAATTGTATGTCAATTGCGGCAGCACTGTACTGCTTAAGCCGAAAAACATGAATTTTACTGATTTGAGCGAAAGTCAAATTATATTGCTTTTGCAGGATTAACAAATTAATATTACCGAAAAAGTTGCACTTTCTTAGGTTTAGACTCAAAGTCGACTTTCTTGTAAATTGTATGTCAATTGCGGCAGCACTGTACTGCTTCAGCCGAAAAACATCAATATTACTGATTTGCGCGAAAGTAAAATTATAATGTTATTGCAGAATTTACATATTCATATAACCGAAAAAATTGTACTTTATTAGTTTTAGACTTAGAGTCGATTTTCTTCTAAATTGTATGTCAATTGCGTGAGCACTGTACCGCTTAAACCGAAAAACATGAATTTTACTGATTTGAGCGAAAGTCAAATTATATTGTTATTGCAGAATTGACATATTCATATAACCGAAAAAATTGCACTTTCTTAGTTTTAGACTCAAAGTCGATTTTCCTGTAAATTGTATGTTAATCACTTGAGCACTGTACCGCATAAGCCGAAGATCATCAATTTTACTGATTTGCGCGAAAGTAAAATTATATAGCTATTGCAGAATTGACATATTCATATAACCGAAAAAATTGCACTTTCTTAGCTTAAGACTTAAAGTCGATTTTCTTGTAAATTGTATTTCAGTTGCGTGAGCACTGTAAACTATAATGTTATGACAGGATTAACAAATTAGTATCAAAAAAAGAAAAGAAAAAATTGAACTTTCTTAGATTTTTATTTAAAGCCGATTTTCTTGTAAATTGTATGTTAATTACTTGAGCGCTGTACTGCTTAAACCGAAAAACATGAATTTTACTGATTTGCGCGAAAGTAAAATTATAATGTTATTGCAGAATTTACATATTCATATAACCGAAAATTTTGTACTTTCTTAGTTTTTGACTTAAAGTCGATTTTCTTGTAAATTGTATGTCAATTGCGGCAGCACTGCACTGCTTAAGCCGAAAAACATGAATTTTACTGATTTGAGCGAAAGTAAAATTATAATGTTATTGCAGAATTTACATATTCATATAACCGAAAATTTGCACTTTCTTAGTTTTAGACTTAAAGTCGATTTTCTTGTAAATTGTATTTCAGTTGCGTGAGCACTGTACCGCTTAAGCCGAAAAACATGAATTTTACTGATTTGAGCGAAAGTCAAATTATATTGTTATTGCAGAATTTACATATTCATATAACCGAAAAAATTGTACTTTATTAGTTTTAGACTTAGAGTCGATTTTCTTCTAAATTGTATGTTAATTGCGTGAGCACTGTACCGCTTAAGCCGAAAAACATGAATTTTACTGATTTGAGCGAAAGTCAAATTATATTGTTATTGCAGAATTGACATATTCATATAACCGAAAAAATTGCACTTTCTTAGTTTTAGACTTAAAGTCGATTTTCTTGTAAATTGTATTTCAGTTGCGTGAGCACTGTACCGCTTAAACCGAAAAACATGAATTTTACTGATTTGAGCGAAAGTCAAATTATATTGTTATTGCAGAATTGACATATTCATATAACCGAAAAAATTGCACTTTCTTAGTTTTAGACTTAAAGTCGATTTTCTTGTAAATTGTATTTCAGTTGCGTGAGCACTGTACCGCTTAAGCCGAAAAACATGAATTTTACTGATTTGAGCGAAAGTCAAATTATATTGCTTTTGCAGGATTAACAAATTAATATTACCGAAAAAGTTGCACTTTCTTAGGTTTAGACTCAAAGACGACTTTCTTGTAAATTGTATGTTAATTACTTGAGCGCTGTACCGCTTAGGCCGAAAAACATCAATTTTACTGATTTGCGCGAAAGTAAAATTTTAATGTTATTGCAGAATTTACATATACATATAACCGAAAAAATTTACTTTCTTAGTTTTAGACTTAAAGTCGATTTGCTGCTAAATTGTATGTTAATTGCGTGAGCACTGTACCGCTTAAGCCGAAAAACATGAATTTTACTGATTTGAGCGAAAGTCAAATTATATTGCTTTTGCTGGATTAACAAATTAATATTACCGAAAAAGTTGCACTTTCTTAGGTTTAGACTCAAAGTCGACTTTCTTGTAAATTGTATGTCAATTGCGGCAGCACTGTACTGCTTAAGCCGAAAAACATGAATTTTACTGATTTGAGCGAAAGTCAAATTATATTGCTTTTGCAGGATTAACAAATTAATATTACCGAAAAAGTTGCACTTTCTTAGGTTTAGACTCAAAGTCGACTTTCTTGTAAATTGTATGTCAATTGCGGCAGCACTGTACTGCTTCAGCCGAAAAACATCAATATTACTGATTTGCGCGAAAGTAAAATTATAATGTTATTGCAGAATTTACATATTCATATAACCGAAAAAATTGTACTTTATTAGTTTTAGACTTAGAGTCGATTTTCTTCTAAATTGTATGTCAATTGCGTGAGCACTGTACCGCTTAAACCGAAAAACATGAATTTTACTGATTTGAGCGAAAGTCAAATTATATTGTTATTGCAGAATTGACATATTCATATAACCGAAAAAATTGCACTTTCTTAGTTTTAGACTCAAAGTCGATTTTCCTGTAAATTGTATGTTAATCACTTGAGCACTGTACCGCATAAGCCGAAGATCATCAATTTTACTGATTTGCGCGAAAGTAAAATTATATAGCTATTGCAGAATTGACATATTCATATAACCGAAAAAATTGCACTTTCTTAGCTTAAGACTTAAAGTCGATTTTCTTGTAAATTGTATTTCAGTTGCGTGAGCACTGTAAACTATAATGTTATGACAGGATTAACAAATTAGTATCAAAAAAAGAAAAGAAAAAATTGAACTTTCTTAGATTTTTATTTAAAGCCGATTTTCTTGTAAATTGTATGTTAATTACTTGAGCGCTGTACTGCTTAAACCGAAAAACATGAATTTTACTGATTTGCGCGAAAGTAAAATTATAATGTTATTGCAGAATTTACATATTCATATAACCGAAAATTTTGTACTTTCTTAGTTTTTGACTTAAAGTCGATTTTCTTGTAAATTGTATGTCAATTGCGGCAGCACTGCACTGCTTAAGCCGAAAAACATGAATTTTACTGATTTGAGCGAAAGTAAAATTATAATGTTATTGCAGAATTTACATATTCATATAACCGAAAATTTGCACTTTCTTAGTTTTAGACTTAAAGTCGATTTTCTTGTAAATTGTATTTCAGTTGCGTGAGCACTGTACCGCTTAAGCCGAAAAACATGAATTTTACTGATTTGAGCGAAAGTCAAATTATATTGTTATTGCAGAATTTACATATTCATATAACCGAAAAAATTGTACTTTATTAGTTTTAGACTTAGAGTCGATTTTCTTCTAAATTGTATGTTAATTGCGTGAGCACTGTACCGCTTAAGCCGAAAAACATGAATTTTACTGATTTGAGCGAAAGTCAAATTATATTGTTATTGCAGAATTGACATATTCATATAACCGAAAAAATTGCACTTTCTTAGTTTTAGACTTAAAGTCGATTTTCTTGTAAATTGTATTTCAGTTGCGTGAGCACTGTACCGCTTAAACCGAAAAACATGAATTTTACTGATTTGAGCGAAAGTCAAATTATATTGTTATTGCAGAATTGACATATTCATATAACCGAAAAAATTGCACTTTCTTAGTTTTAGACTTAAAGTCGATTTTCTTGTAAATTGTATTTCAGTTGCGTGAGCACTGTACCGCTTAAGCCGAAAAACATGAATTTTACTGATTTGAGCGAAAGTCAAATTATATTGCTTTTGCAGGATTAACAAATTAATATTACCGAAAAAGTTGCACTTTCTTAGGTTTAGACTCAAAGACGACTTTCTTGTAAATTGTATGTCAATTGCGGCAGCACTGTACTGCTTAAGCCGAAAAACATTAATATTACTGATTTATGCGAAAGTAAAATTATAATGTTATTGCAGAATTTACATAGTCATATAACCGAAAAAATTGTACTTTCTTAGTTTTAGACTTAAAGTCGATTTGCTTCTAAATTGTATGTTAATTGCGTGAGCACTGTACCGCTTAAGCCGAAAAACATGAATTTTACTGATTTGAGCGAAAGTCCAATTATATTGCCTTTGCAGGATTAACAAATTAATATTACCGAAAAAGTTGCACTTTCTTAGGTTTAGACTCAAAGTCGACTTTCTTGTAAATTGTATGTCAATTGCGGCAGCACTGTACTGCTTAAGCCGAAAAACATCAATATTACTGATTTGAGCGAAAGTCAAATTATATTGTTATTGCAGAACTGACATATTCATATAACCGAAAAAATTGCACTTACTTAGTTTTAGACTTAAAGTCGATTTTCTTGTAAATTGTATTTCAGTTGCGTGCTCACTGTACCGCGTAAGCCGAAAAACATGAATTTTACTGATTTGAGCGAAAGTCAAAGTATATTGCTTTCGCAGGATTAACAAATTAATATTACCGAAAATGTTGCACTTTCTTAGGTTTAAACTCAAAGTCGATTTTCTTGTAAATTGTATGTCAATTGCGGCAGCACTGTACTGCTTAAGCCGAAAAACATAAATATTACTGATTTGCGCGAAAGTAAAATTATAATGTTATTGCAGAATTTACATATTCATATAACCGAAAAAATTTTACTTTCTTAGTTTTAAACTTAAAGTCGATTTTCTTCTAAATTGTATGTCAATTGCGTGAGCACTGTACCGCTTAAACCGAAAAACATGAATTTTACTGATTTGAGCGAAAGTCAAATTATATTGTTATTGCAGAATTGACATATTCATATAACCGAAAAAATTGCACTTTCTTAGTTTTAGACTTAAAGTCGATTTTCTTGTAAATTGTATTTCAGTTGCGTGAGCACTGTACCGAGTAAGCCGAAAAACATGAATTTTACTGATTTGAGCGAAAGTCAAATTATATTGCTTTTGCAGGATTAACAAATTAATATTACCGAAAAAGTTGCACTCTCTTAGGTTTAGACTCAAAGTCGACTTTCTTGTAAATTGTATGTCAATTGCGGCAGCACTGTACTGCTTAAGCCGAAAAACATTTATATTACTGATTTGCGCGAAAGTCAAATTATATTGTTATTGCAGAATTGACATATTCATATAACCGAAAAAATTGCACTTTCTTAGTTTTAGACTTAAAGTCGATTTTCTTCTAAATTGTATGTCAATTGCGTGAGCACTGTACCGCTTAAACCGAAAAACATGAATTTTACTGATTTGAGCGAAAGTCAAATTATATTGTTATTGCAGAATTGACATATTCATATAACCGAAAAAATTGCACTTTCTTAGTTTTAGACTTAAAGTCGATTTTCTTGTAAATTGTATTTCAGTTGCGTGAGCACTGTACCGCTTAAGCCGAAAAACATGAATTTTACTGATTTGAGCGAAAGTCAAATTATATTGCTTTTGCAGGATTAACAAATTAATATTACCGAAAAAGTTGCACTTTCTTAGGTTTAGACTCAAAGACGACTTTCTTGTAAATTGTATGTCAATTGCGGCAGCACTGTACTGCTTAAGCCGAAAAACATTAATATTACTGATTTGCGCGAAAGTAAAATTATAATGTTATTGCAGAATTTACATATTCATATAACCGAAAAAATTTTACTTTCTTAGTTTTAAACTCAAAGTCGATTTTCTTGTAAATTGTATGTCAATTGCGGCAGCACTGTACTGCTTAAGCCGAAAAACATAAATATTACTGATTTGCGCGAAAGTAAAATTATAATGTTATTGCAGAATTGACATATTCATATAACCGAAAAAATTGCACTTTCTTAGTTTTAGACTTAAAGTCGATTTTCTTGTAAATTGTATTTCAGTTGCGTGAGCACTGTACCGAGTAAGCCGAAAAACATGAATTTTACTGATTTGAGCGAAAGTCAAATTATATTGCTTTTGCAGGATTAACAAATTAATATTACCGAAAAAGTTGCACTCTCTTAGGTTTAGACTCAAAGTCGACTTTCTTGTAAATTGTATGTCAATTGCGGCAGCACTGTACTGCTTAAGCCGAAAAACATTTATATTACTGATTTGCGCGAAAGTCAAATTATATTGTTATTGCAGAATTGACATATTCATATAACCGAAAAAATTGCACTTTCTTAGTTTTAGACTTAAAGTCGATTTTCTTGTAAATTGTATTTCAGTTGCGTGAGCACTGTCCCGCTTAAGCCGAAAAACATGAATTTTACTGATTTGAGCGAAAGTCAAATTATATTGCCTTTGCAGGATTAACAAATTAATATTACCGAAAAAGTTGCACTTTCTTAGGTTTAGACTCAAAGTCGACTTTCTTGTAAATTGTATGTCAATTGCGGCAGCACTGTACTGCTTAAGCCGAAAAACATTTATATTACTGATTTGCGCGAAAGTAAAATTATAATGTTATTGCAGAATTTACATAGTCATATAACCGAAAAAATTGTACTTTCTTAGTTTTAGACTTAAAGTCGATTTGCTTCTAAATTGTATGTTAATTGCGTGAGCACTGTACCGCTTAAACCGAAAAACATGAATTTTACTGATTTGAGCGAAAGTCAAATTATATTGTTCTTGCAGGATTAACAAATTAATATTACCGAAAAAGTTGCACTTTCTTAGTTTTAGACTTAAAGTCGATTTGCTTCTAAATTGTATGTTAATTGCGTGAGCACTGTACCGCTTAAGCCGAAGATCATCAATTTTACTGATTTGCGCGAAAGTAAAATTATATAGCTATTGCAGAATTGACATATTCATATAACCGAAAAAATTGCACTTTCTTAGCTTAAGACTTAAAGTCGATTTTCTTGTAAATTGTATTTCAGTTGCGTGAGCTATATAATATATATATAATATATACTATAATGTTATGACAGGATTAACAAATTAGTATCAAAAAAAGAAAAGAAAAAATTGAACTTTCTTAGATTTTTATTTAAAGCCGATTTTCTTGTAAATTGTATGTTAATTACTTGAGCGCTGTACCGTTTAGGCCGAAAAGCATCAATTTTACTGATTTGCGCGAAAGTAAAATTATAATGTTATTGCAGAGTTTACATATACATATAACCGAAAAATTTTACTTTCTTAGTTTTAGACTTAAAGTCGATTTGCTGCTAAATTGTATGTTAATTGCGTGAGCACTGTACCGCTTAAACCGAAAAACATGAATTTTACTGATTTGAGCGAAAGTCAAATTATATTGTTATTGCAGAATTGACATATTCATATAACCGAAAAAATTGCACTTTCTTAGTTTTAGACTTAAAGTCGATTTTCTTCTAAATTGTATGTCAATTGCGTGAGCACTGTACCGCTTAAACCGAAAAACATGAATTTTACTGATTTGAGCGAAAGTCAAATTATATTGTTATTGCAGAATTGACATATTCATATAACCGAAAAAATTGCACTTTCTTAGTTTTAGACTTAAAGTCGATTTTCTTGTAAATTGTATTTCAGTTGCGTGAGCACTGTACCGCTTAAGCCGAAAAACATTTATTTTACTGATTTGAGCAAAGGTCAAATTATATTGCTTTTGCAGGATTAACAAATTAATATTACCGAAAAAGTTGCACTTTCTTAGGCTTAGACTCAAAGTCGATTTTCTTGTAAATTGTATGTCAGTTGCGTGACCACTGTACTGCTTAAGCCGAAAAACATGAATTTTACTGATTTGAGCGAAAGTCAAATTATATTTTTATTGCAGGATTAACAAATTAATATTACCGAAAAAATTGCACTTTCTTAGGTTTAGACTCAAAGTCGATTTTCTTGTAAATTGTATGTCGATTGCGGCAGCACTGTACTGCTTCAGCCGAAAAACATCAATATTACTGATTTGCGCGAAAGTAAAATTATAATGTTATTGCAGAATTTACATATTCATATAACCGAAAAAATTGTACTTTATTAGTTTTAGACTTAGAGTCGATTTTCTTCTAAATTGTATGTCAATTGCGTGAGCACTGTACCGCTTAAACCGAAAAACATGAATTTTACTGATTTGAGCGAAAGTCAAATTATATTGTTATTGCAGAATTGACATATTCATATAACCGAAAAAATTGCACTTTCTTAGTTTTAGACTTAAAGTCGATTTTCTTGTAAATTGTATTTCAGTTGCGTGAGCACTGTACCGCTTAAGCCGAAAAACATTAATATTACTGATTTGCGCGAAAGTAAAATTATAATGTTATTGCAGAATTTACATATTCATATAACCGAAAAAATTGTACTTTCTTAGTTTTAGACTTAAACTCGATTTGCTTCTAAATTGTATGTTAATTGCGTGAGCACTGTACCGCTTAAGCCGAAAAACATCAATATTACTGATTTGCGCGAAAGTCAAATTATATTGTTATTGCAGAATTGACATATTCATATAACCGAAAAAATTGCACTTTCTTAGTTTTAGACTTAAAGTCGATTTTCTTGTAAATTGTATTTCAGTTGCGTGAGCACTGTACCGCTTAAACCGAAAAACATGAATTTTACTGATTTGAACAAAGGTCAAATTATATTGCTTTTGCAGGATTAACAAATTAATATTACCGAAAAAGTTGCACTTTCTTAGGTTTAGACTTAAAGTCGATTTTCTTGTAAATTGTATGTCAATTGCGGCAGCACTGTACTGCTTAAGCCGAAAAACATTAATATTACTGATTTGCGCGAAAGTAAAATTATAATGTTATTGCAGAATTTACATATTCATATAACCGAAAAAATTGTACTTTCTTAGTTTTAGACTTAAACTCGATTTGCTTCTAAATTGTATGTTAATTGCGTGAGCACTGTACCGCTTAAACCGAAAAACATGAATTTTACTGATATGAGCAAAAGTCAAATTATATTGTTATTGCAGGATTAACAAATTAATATTACCGCAAAAGTTGCACTTTCTTAGGTTAAGACTCAAAGTCGATTTTCTTGTAAATTGTATGTCAGTTGCGTGAGCACTGTACTGCTTAAGCCGAAAAACATGAATTTTACTGATTTGAGCGAAAGTCAAATTATATTTTTATTGCAGGATTAACAAATTAATATTACCGAAAAAGTTGCACTTTCTTAGGTTTAGACTCAAAGTCGACTTTCTTGTAAATTGTATGTCAATTGCGGCAGCACTGTACTGCTTAAGCCGAAAAACATCAATATTACTGATTTGAGCGAAAGTCAAATTATATTGTTATTGCAGAACTGACATATTCATATAACCGAAAAAATTGCACTTTCTTAGTTTTAGACATAAAGTCGATTTTCTTGTAAATTGTATTTCAGTTGCGTGAGCACTGTACCGCGTAAGCCGAAAAACATGAATTTTACTGATTTGAGCGAAAGTCAAAGTATATTGCTTTTGCAGGATTAACAAATTAATATTACCGAAAATGTTGCACTTTCTTAGGTTTAGACTCAAAGTCGATTTTCTTGTAAATTGTATGTCAATTGCGGCAGCACTGTACTGCTTAAGCCGAAAAACATTAATATTACTGATTTGCGCGAAAGTAAAATTATAATGATATTGCAGAATTTACATATTCATATAACCGAAAAAATTGTACTTTCTTAGTTTTAAACTTAAAGTCGATTTTCTTCTAAATTGTATGTCAATTGCGTGAGCACTGTACCGCTTGAACCGAAAAACATGAATTTTACTGATTTGAGCGAAAGTCAAATTATATTGTTATTGCAGAATTGACATATTCACATAACCGAAAAAATTGCACTTCTTAGTTTTAGACTTAAAGTCGATTTTCTTGTAAATTGTATTTCAATTGCGTGAGCACTGTACCGCTTAAGCCGAAAAACATGAATTTTACTGATTTTAGCGAAAGTCAAATTATATTGCTTTTGCAGGATTAACAAATAAATATTACCGAAAAAGTTGCACTTTCTTAGGTTTAGACTCAAAGTCGACTTTCTTGTAAATTGTATGTCAATTGCGGCAGCACTGTACTGCTTAAGCCGAAAAACATTAATATTACTGATTTGCGCGAAAGTAAAATTATAATGTTATTGCAGAATTTACATATTCATATAACCGAAAAAATTGTACTTTCTTAGTTTTAGACTTAAACTCGATTTGCTTCTAAATTGTATGTTAATTGCGTGAGCACTGTACCGCTTAAACCGAAAAACATGAATTTTACTGATATGAGCAAAAGTCAAATTATATTGTTATTGCAGGATTAACAAATTAATATTACCGCAAAAGTTGCACTTTCTTAGGTTAAGACTCAAAGTCGATTTTCTTGTAAATTGTATGTCAGTTGCGTGAGCACTGTACTGCTTAAGCCGAAAAACATGAATTTTACTGATTTGAGCGAAAGTCAAATTATATTTTTATTGCAGGATTAACAAATTAATATTACCGAAAAAGTTGCACTTTCTTAGGTTTAGACTCAAAGTCGACTTTCTTGTAAATTGTATGTCAATTGCGGCAGCACTGTACTGCTTAAGCCGAAAAACATCAATATTACTGATTTGAGCGAAAGTCAAATTATATTGTTATTGCAGAACTGACATATTCATATAACCGAAAAAATTGCACTTTCTTAGTTTTAGACATAAAGTCGATTTTCTTGTAAATTGTATTTCAGTTGCGTGAGCACTGTACCGCGTAAGCCGAAAAACATGAATTTTACTGATTTGAGCGAAAGTCAAAGTATATTGCTTTTGCAGGATTAACAAATTAATATTACCGAAAATGTTGCACTTTCTTAGGTTTAGACTCAAAGTCGATTTTCTTGTAAATTGTATGTCAATTGCGGCAGCACTGTACTGCTTAAGCCGAAAAACATTAATATTACTGATTTGCGCGAAAGTAAAATTATAATGTTATTGCAGAATTTACATATTCATATAACCGAAAAAATTGTACTTTCTTAGTTTTAAACTTAAAGTCGATTTTCTTCTAAATTGTATGTCAATTGCGTGAGCACTGTACCGCTTGAACCGAAAAACATGAATTTTACTGATTTGAGCGAAAGTCAAATTATATTGTTATTGCAGAATTGACATATTCACATAACCGAAAAAATTGCACTTCTTAGTTTTAGACTTAAAGTCGATTTTCTTGTAAATTGTATTTCAATTGCGTGAGCACTGTACCGCTTAAGCCGAAAAACATGAATTTTACTGATTTGAGCGAAAGTCAAATTATATTGCTTTTGCAGGATTAACAAATTAATATTACCGAAAAAGTTGCACTTTCTTAGGTTTAGACTCAAAGTCGACTTTCTTGTAAATTGTATGTCAATTGCGGCAGCACTGTACTGCTTAAGCCGAAAAACATTAATATTACTGATTTGCGCGAAAGTAAAATTATAATGTTATTGCAGAATTTACATAGTCATATAACCGAAAAAATTGTACTTTCTTAGTTTTAGACTTAAAGTCGATTTGCTTCTAAATTGTATGTTAATTGCGTGAGCACTGTACCGCTTAAACCGAAAAACATGAATTTTACTGATTTGAGCGAAAGTCAAATTATATTGTTCTTGCAGGATTAACAAATTAATATTACCGAAAAAGTTGCACTTTCTTAGGTTTAGACTCAAAGTCGATTTTCTTGTAAATTGAATGTCAGTTGTGTGAGCACTGTACTGCTTAGGCCGAAAAACATGAATTTTACTAATTTGAGCGAAAGTCAAATTATATTGTTATTGCAGAATTGACAAATTAATATTACCGAAAAAATTGCACTTTCTTAGGTTTAGACTTAAAGTCGATTTTCTTGTAAATTGTATTTCAGTTGCGTGAGCACTGTACCGCTTAAGCCGAAAAACATTTATTTTACTGATTTGAGCAAAGGTCAAATTATATTGCTTTTGCAGGATTAACAAATTAATATTTCCGAAAAAGTTGCACTTTCTTAGGTTTAGACTTAAAGTCGATTTTCTTGTAAATTGTATGTCAATTGCGGCAGCACTGTACTGCTTAAGCCGAAAAACATTAATATTACTGATTTGCGCGAAAGTAAAATTATAATGTTATTGCAGAATTTACATATTCATATAACCGAAAAAATTGTACTTTATTAGTTTTAGACTTAGAGTCGATTTTCTTCTAAATTGTATGTCAATTGCGTGAGCACTGTACCGCTTAAACCGAAAAACATGAATTTTACTGATTTGAGCGAAAGTCAAATTATATTGTTATTGCAGAATTGACATATTCATATAACCGAAAAAATTGCACTTTCTTAGTTTTAGACTTAAAGTCGATTTTCTTGTAAATTGTATTTCAGTTGCGTGAGCACTGTACCGCTTAAACCGAAAAACATGAATTTTACTGATTTGAGCGAAAGTCAAATTATATTGTTATTGCAGAATTGACATATTCATATAACCGAAAAAATTGCACTTTCTTAGTTTTAGACTCAAAGTCGATTTTCCTGTAAATTGTATGTTAATCACTTGAGCACTGTACCGCATAAGCCGAAGATCATCAATTTTACTGATTTGCGCGAAAGTAAAATTATATAGCTATTGCAGAATTGACATATTCATATAACCGAAAAAATTGCACTTTCTTAGTTTTAGACTTAAAGTCGATTTTCTTGTAAATTGTATTTCAGTTGCGTGAGCACTGTAAACTATAATGTTATGACAGGATTAACAAATTAGTATCAAAAAAAGAAAAGAAAAAATTGAACTTTCTTAGATTTTTATTTAAAGCCGATTTTCTTGTAAATTGTATGTTAATTACTTGAGCGCTGTACCGCTTAGGCCGAAAAACATCAATTTTACTGATTTGCGCGAAAGTAAAATTTTAATGTTATTGCAGAATTTACATATACATATAACCGAAAAAATTTACTTTCTTAGTTTTAGACTTAAAGTCGATTTGCTGCTAAATTGTATGTTAATTGCGTGAGCACTGTACCGCTTAAGCCGAAAAACATGAATTTTACTGATTTGAGCGAAAGTCAAATTATATTGCTTTTGCTGGATTAACAAATTAATATTACCGAAAAAGTTGCACTTTCTTAGGTTTAGACTCAAAGTCGACTTTCTTGTAAATTGTATGTCAATTGCGGCAGCACTGTACTGCTTAAGCCGAAAAACATGAATTTTACTGATTTGAGCGAAAGTCAAATTATATTGCTTTTGCAGGATTAACAAATTAATATTACCGAAAAAGTTGCACTTTCTTAGGTTTAGACTCAAAGTCGACTTTCTTGTAAATTGTATGTCAATTGCGGCAGCACTGTACTGCTTCAGCCGAAAAACATCAATATTACTGATTTGCGCGAAAGTAAAATTATAATGTTATTGCAGAATTTACATATTCATATAACCGAAAAAATTGTACTTTATTAGTTTTAGACTTAGAGTCGATTTTCTTCTAAATTGTATGTCAATTGCGTGAGCACTGTACCGCTTAAACCGAAAAACATGAATTTTACTGATTTGAGCGAAAGTCAAATTATATTGTTATTGCAGAATTGACATATTCATATAACCGAAAAAATTGCACTTTCTTAGTTTTAGACTCAAAGTCGATTTTCCTGTAAATTGTATGTTAATCACTTGAGCACTGTACCGCATAAGCCGAAGATCATCAATTTTACTGATTTGCGCGAAAGTAAAATTATATAGCTATTGCAGAATTGACATATTCATATAACCGAAAAAATTGCACTTTCTTAGCTTAAGACTTAAAGTCGATTTTCTTGTAAATTGTATTTCAGTTGCGTGAGCACTGTAAACTATAATGTTATGACAGGATTAACAAATTAGTATCAAAAAAAGAAAAGAAAAAATTGAACTTTCTTAGATTTTTATTTAAAGCCGATTTTCTTGTAAATTACTTGAGCGCTGTACTGCTTAAACCGAAAAACATGAATTTTACTGATTTGCGCGAAAGTAAAATTATAATGTTATTGCAGAATTTACATATTCATATAACCGAAAATTTTGTACTTTCTTAGTTTTTGACTTAAAGTCGATTTTCTTGTAAATTGTATGTCAATTGCGGCAGCACTGCACTGCTTAAGCCGAAAAACATGAATTTTACTGATTTGAGCGAAAGTAAAATTATAATGTTATTGCAGAATTTACATATTCATATAACCGAAAATTTGCACTTTCTTAGTTTTAGACTTAAAGTCGATTTTCTTGTAAATTGTATTTCAGTTGCGTGAGCACTGTACCGCTTAAGCCGAAAAACATGAATTTTACTGATTTGAGCGAAAGTCAAATTATATTGTTATTGCAGAATTTACATATTCATATAACCGAAAAAATTGAACTTTATTAGTTTTAGACTTAGAGTCGATTTTCTTCTAAATTGTATGTTAATTGCGTGAGCACTGTACCGCTTAAGCCGAAAAACATGAATTTTACTGATTTGAGCGAAAGTCAAATTATATTGTTATTGCAGAATTGACATATTCATATAACCGAAAAAATTGCACTTTCTTAGTTTTAGACTTAAAGTCGATTTTCTTGTAAATTGTATTTCAGTTGCGTGAGCACTGTACCGCTTAAACCGAAAAACATGAATTTTACTGATTTGAGCGAAAGTCAAATTATATTGTTATTGCAGAATTGACATATTCATATAACCGAAAAAATTGCACTTTCTTAGTTTTAGACTTAAAGTCGATTTTCTTGTAAATTGTATTTCAGTTGCGTGAGCACTGTACCGCTTAAGCCGAAAAACATGAATTTTACTGATTTGAGCGAAAGTCAAATTATATTGCTTTTGCAGGATTAACAAATTAATATTACCGAAAAAGTTGCACTTTCTTAGGTTTAGACTCAAAGACGACTTTCTTGTAAATTGTATGTCAATTGCGGCAGCACTGTACTGCTTAAGCCGAAAAACATTAATATTACTGATTTATGCGAAAGTAAAATTATAATGTTATTGCAGAATTTACATAGTCATATAACCGAAAAAATTGTACTTTCTTAGTTTTAGACTTAAAGTCGATTTGCTTCTAAATTGTATGTTAATTGCGTGAGCACTGTACCGCTTAAGCCGAAAAACATGAATTTTACTGATTTGAGCGAAAGTCCAATTATATTGCCTTTGCAGGATTAACAAATTAATATTACCGAAAAAGTTGCACTTTCTTAGGTTTAGACTCAAAGTCGACTTTCTTGTAAATTGTATGTCAATTGCGGCAGCACTGTACTGCTTAAGCCGAAAAACATCAATATTACTGATTTGAGCGAAAGTCAAATTATATTGTTATTGCAGAACTGACATATTCATATAACCGAAAAAATTGCACTTACTTAGTTTTAGACTTAAAGTCGATTTTCTTGTAAATTGTATTTCAGTTGCGTGAGCACTGTACCGCGTAAGCCGAAAAACATGAATTTTACTGATTTGAGCGAAAGTCAAAGTATATTGCTTTCGCAGGATTAACAAATTAATATTACCGAAAATGTTGCACTTTCTTAGGTTTAAACTCAAAGTCGATTTTCTTGTAAATTGTATGTCAATTGCGGCAGCACTGTACTGCTTAAGCCGAAAAACATTAATATTACTGATTTGCGCGAAAGTAAAATTATAATGTTATTGCAGAATTTACATATTCATATAACCGAAAAAATTTTACTTTCTTAGTTTTAAACTTAAAGTCGATTTTCTTCTAAATTGTATGTCAATTGCGTGAGCACTGTACCGCTTAAACCGAAAAACATGAATTTTACTGATTTGAGCGAAAGTCAAATTATATTGTTATTGCAGAATTGACATATTCATATAACCGAAAAAATTGCACTTTCTTAGTTTTAGACTTAAAGTCGATTTTCTTGTAAATTGTATTTCAGTTGCGTGAGCACTGTACCGCGTAAGCCGAAAAACATGAATTTTACTGATTTGAGCGAAAGTCAAATTATATTGCTTTTGCAGGATTAACAAATTAATATTACCGAAAAAGTTGCACTCTCTTAGGTTTAGACTCAAAGTCGACTTTCTTGTAAATTGTATGTCAATTGCGGCAGCACTGTACTGCTTAAGCCGAAAAACATAAATATTACTGATTTGAGCGAAAGTCAAATTATATTGTTATTGCAGAATTGACATATTCATTAAACCGAAAAAATTGCACTTTCTTAGTTTAAGACTTAAAGTCGATTTTCTTGTAAATTGTATTTCAGTTGCGTGAGCACTGTACCGCTTAAGCCGAAAAACATGAATTTTACTGATTTGAGCGAAAGTCAAATTATATTTCTTTTGCAGGATTAACAAATTAATATTACCGAAAAAGTTGCACTTTCTTAGGTTTAGACTCAAAGTCGATTTTCTTGTAAATTGTATGTCAATTGCGGCAGCACTGTACTGCTTAAGCCGAAAAACATCAATATTACTGATTTGCGCGAAAGTAAAATTATAATGTTATTGCAGAATTTACATATTCATATAACCGAAAAAATTGTACCTTCTTAGTTTTAGACTTAAAGTCGATTTTTTTCTAAATTGTATGTCAATTGCGTGAGCACTGTACCGCTTAAACCGAAAAACATGAATTTTACTGATTTGAGCGAAAGTCAAATTATATTGTTATTGCAGAATTGACATATTCATATAACCGAAAAAATTGCACTTTCTTAGTTTTAGACTTAAAGTCGATTTTCTTGTAAATTGTATTTCAGTTGCGTGAGCACTGTCCCGCTTAAGCCGAAAAACATGAATTTTACTGATTTGAGCGAAAGTCAAATTATATTGCCTTTGCAGGATTAACAAATTAATATTACCGAAAAAGTTGCACTTTCTTAGGTTTAGACTCAAAGTCGACTTTCTTGTAAATTGTATGTCAATTGCGGCAGCACTGTACTGCTTAAGCCGAAAAACATTAATATTACTGATTTGCGCGAAAGTAAAATTATAATGTTATTGCAGAATTTACATAGTCATATAACCGAAAAAATTGTACTTTCTTAGTTTTAGACCTAAAGTCGATTTGCTTCTAAATTGTATGTTAATTGCGTGAGCACTGTACCGCTTAAACCGAAAAACATGAATTTTACTGATTTGAGCGAAAGTCAAATTATATTGCTTTTGCAGGATTAACAAATTAATATTACCGAAAAAGTTGCACTTTCTTAGGCTTAGACTCAAAGTCGATTTTCTTGTAAATTGTATGTCAGTTGCGTGACCACTGTACTGCTTAAGCCGAAAAACATGAATTTTATTGATTTGAGCGAAAGTCAAATTATATTTTTATTGCAGGATTAACAAATTAATATTACCGAAAAAATTGCACTTTCTTAGGTTTAGACTCAAAGTCGATTTTCTTGTAAATTGTATTTCAGTTGCGTGAGCACTGTCCCGCTTAAGCCGAAAAACATGAATTTTACTGATTTGAGCGAAAGTCAAATTATATTGCCTTTGCAGGATTAACAAATTAATATTACCGAAAAAGTTGCACTTTCTTAGGTTTAGACTCAAAGTCGACTTTCTTGTAAATTGTATGTCAATTGCGGCAGCACTGTACTGCTTAAGCCGAAAAACATTAATATTACTGATTTGCGCGAAAGTAAAATTATAATGTTATTGCAGAATTTACATAGTCATATAACCGAAAAAATTGTACTTTCTTAGTTTTAGACTTAAAGTCGATTTGCTTCTAAATTGTATGTTAATTGCGTGAGCACTGTACCGCTTAAACCGAAAAACATGAATTTTACTGATTTGAGCGAAAGTCAAATTATATTGTTCTTGCAGGATTAACAAATTAATATTACCGAAAAAGTTGCACTTTCTTAAGTTTAGACTCAAAGTCGATTTTCCTGTAAATTGTATGTTAATGACTTGAGCACTGTACCGCATAAGCCGAAGATCATCAATTTTACTGATTTGCGCGAAAGTAAAATTATATAGCTATTGCAGAATTGACATATTCATATAACCGAAAAAATTGCACTTTCTTAGCTTAAGACTTAAAGTCGATTTTCTTGTAAATTGTATTTCAGTTGCGTGAGCACTGTAAACTATAATGTTATGACAGGATTAACAAATTAGTATCAAAAAAAGAAAAGAAAAAATTGAACTTTCTTAGATTTTTATTTAAAGCCGATTTTCTTTTAAATTGTATGTTAATTACTTGAGCGCTGTACCGTTTAGGCCGAAAAGCATCAATTTTACTGATTTGCGCGAAAGTAAAATTATAATGTTATTGCAGAATTTACATATACATATAACCGAAAAAATTGCACTTTCTTAGTTTTAGACTTAAAGTCGATTTTCTTCTAAATTGTATGTCAATTGCGTGAGCACTGTACCGCTTAAACCGAAAAACATGAATTTTACTGATTTGAGCGAAAGTCAAATTATATTGTTATTGCAGAATTGACATATTCATATAACCGAAAAAATTGCACTTTCTTAGTTTTAGACTTAAAGTCGATTTTCTTGTAAATTGTATTTCAGTTGCGTGAGCACTGTACCGCTTAAGCCGAAAAACATTTATTTTACTGATTTGAGCAAAGGTCAAATTATATTGCTTTTGCAGGATTAACAAATTAATGTTACCGAAAAAGTTGCACTTTCTTAGGCTTAGACTCAAAGTCGATTTTCTTGTAAATTGTATGTCAGTTGCGTGACCACTGTACTGCTTAAGCCGAAAAACATGAATTTTACTGATTTGAGCGAAAGTCAAATTATATTTTTATTGCAGGATTAACAAATTAATATTACCGAAAAAATTGCACTTTCTTAGGTTTAGACTCAAAGTCGATTTTCTTGTAAATTGTATGTCAATTGCGGCAGCACTGTACCGCTTAAGCCGAAAAACATGAATTTTACTGATTTGAGCGAAAGTCAAATTATATTACTTTTGCAGGATTAACAAATTAATATTACCGAAAAAGTTGCACTTTCTTAGGTTTAGACTCAAAGTCGATTTTCTTGTAAATTGTATGTCAATTGCGGCAGCACTGTACCGCTTAAACCGAAAAACATGAATTTTACTGATTTGAGCGAAAGTAAAATTATATAGCTATTGCAGAACTGACATATTCATATAACCGAAAAAATTGCACTTTCTTAGCTTAAGACTTAAAGTCGGTTTTCTTGTAAATTGTATTTCAGTTGCGTGAGCACTGTAAACTATAATGTTATGACAGGATTAACAAATTAGTATCAAAAAAAGAAAAGAAAAAATTGAACTTTCTTAGATTTTTATTTAAAGCCGATTTTCTTGTAAATTGTATGTTAATTACTTGAGCGCTGTACCGCTTAGGCCGAAAAACATGAATTTTACTGATTTGAGCGAAAGTCAAATTATATTGTTATTGCAGAATTGACATATTCATATAACCGAAAAAATTGCACTTTCTTAGTTTTAGACTTAAAGTCGATTTTCTTGTAAATTGTATTTCAGTTGCGTGAGCACTGTACCGCTTAAGCCGAAAAACATGAATTTTACTAATTTTAGCGAAAGTCAAATTATATTGCTTTTGCAGGATTAACAAATTAATATTACCGAAAAAGTTGCACTTTCTTAGGTTTAGACTCAAAGACGACTTTCTTGTAAATTGTATGTCAATTGCGGCAGCACTGTACTGCTTAAGCCGAAAAACATCAATATTACTGATTTGAGCGAAAGTCAAATTATATTGTTATTGCAGAACTGACATATTCATATAACCGAAAAAATTGCACTTACTTAGTTTTAGACTTAAAGTCGATTTTCTTGTAAATTGTATTTCAGTTGCGTGAGCACTGTACCGCGTAAGCCGAAAAACATGAATTTTACTGATTTGAGCGAAAGTCAAAGTATATTGCTTTCGCAGGATTAACAAATTAATATTACCGAAAATGTTGCACTTTCTTAGGTTTAGACTCAAAGTCGATTTTCTTGTAAATTGTATGTCAATTGCGGCAGCACTGTACTGCTTAAGCCGAAAAACATTAATATTACTGATTTGCGCGAAAGTAAAATTATAATGTTATTGCAGAATTTACATATTCATATAACCGAAAAAATTTTACTTTCTTAGTTTTAAACTTAAAGTCGATTTTCTTCTAAATTGTATGTCAATTGCGTGAGCACTGTACCGCTTAAACCGAAAAACATGAATTTTACTGATTTGAGCGAAAGTCAAATTATATTGTTATTGCAGAATTGACATATTCATATAACCGAAAAAATTGCACTTTCTTAGTTTTAGACTTAAAGTCGATTTTCTTGTAAATTGTATTTCAGTTGCGTGAGCACTGTACCGCGTAAGCCGAAAAACATGAATTTTACTGATTTGAGCGAAAGTCAAATTATATTGCTTTTGCAGGATTAACAAATTAATATTACCGAAAAAGTTGCACTTTCTTAGGTTTAGACTCAAATCGATTTTCTTGTAAATTGTATGTCAATTGCGGCAGCACTGTACTGCTTAAGCCGAAAAACATCAATATTACTGATTTGCGCGAAAGTAAAATTATAATGTTATTGCAGAATTTACATATTCATATAACCGAAAAAATTGTACCTTCTTAGTTTTAGACTTAAAGTCGATTTTCTTCTAAATTGTATGTCAATTGCGTGAGCACTGTACCGCTTAAACCGAAAAACATGAATTTTACTGATTTGAGCGAAAGTCAAATTATATTGTTATTGAAGAATTGACATATTCATATAACCGAAAAAATTGCACTTTCTTAGTTTTAGACTTAAAGTCGATTTTCTTGTAAATTGTATTTCAGTTGCGTGAGCACTGTCCCGCTTAAGCCGAAAAACATGAATTTTACTGATTTGAGCGAAAGTCAAATTATATTGCCTTTGCAGGATTAACAAATTAATATTACCGAAAAAGTTGCACTTTCTTAGGTTTAGACTCAAAGTCGACTTTCTTGTAAATTGTATGTCAATTGCGGCAGCACTGTACTGCTTAAGCCGAAAAACATTTATATTACTGATTTGCGCGAAAGTAAAATTATAATGTTATTGCAGAATTTACATAGTCATATAACCGAAAAAATTGTACTTTCTTAGTTTTAGACTTAAAGTCGATTTGCTTCTAAATTGTATGTTAATTGCGTGAGCACTGTACCGCTTAAACCGAAAAACATGAATTTTACTGATTTGAGCGAAAGTCAAATTATATTGTTCTTGCAGGATTAACAAATTAATATTACCGAAAAAGTTGCACTTTCTTAAGTTTAGACTCAAAGTCGATTTTCCTGTAAATTGTATGTTAATGACTTGAGCACTGTACCGCATAAGCCGAAGATCATCAATTTTACTGATTTGCGCGAAAGTAAAATTATATAGCTATTGCAGAATTGACATATTCATATAACCGAAAAAATTGCACTTTCTTAGCTTAAGACTTAAAGTCGATTTTCTTGTAAATTGTATTTCAGTTGCGTGAGCTATATAATATATATATAATATATACTATAATGTTATGACAGGATTAACAAATTAGTATCAAAAAAAGAAAAGAAAAAATTGAACTTTCTTAGATTTTTATTTAAAGCCGATTTTCTTGTAAATTGTATGTTAATTACTTGAGCGCTGTACCGTTTAGGCCGAAAAGCATCAATTTTACTGATTTGCGCGAAAGTAAAATTATAATGTTATTGCAGAGTTTACATATACATATAACCGAAAAATTTTACTTTCTTAGTTTTAGACTTAAAGTCGATTTGCTGCTAAATTGTATGTTAATTGCGTGAGCACTGTACCGCTTAAACCGAAAAACATGAATTTTACTGATTTGAGCGAAAGTCAAATTATATTGTTATTGCAGAATTGACATATTCATATAACCGAAAAAATTGCACTTTCTTAGTTTTAGACTTAAAGTCGATTTTCTTCTAAATTGTATGTCAATTGCGTGAGCACTGTACCGCTTAAACCGAAAAACATGAATTTTACTGATTTGAGCGAAAGTCAAATTATATTGTTATTGCAGAATTGACATATTCATATAACCGAAAAAATTGCACTTTCTTAGTTTTAGACTTAAAGTCGATTTTCTTGTAAATTGTATTTCAGTTGCGTGAGCACTGTACCGCTTAAGCCGAAAAACATTTATTTTACTGATTTGAGCAAAGGTCAAATTATATTGCTTTTGCAGGATTAACAAATTAATATTACCGAAAAAGTTGCACTTTCTTAGGCTTAGACTCAAAGTCGATTTTCTTGTAAATTGTATGTCAGTTGCGTGACCACTGTACTGCTTAAGCCGAAAAACATGAATTTTACTGATTTGAGCGAAAGTCAAATTATATTTTTATTGCAGGATTAACAAATTAATATTACCGAAAAAATTGCACTTTCTTAGGTTTAGACTCAAAGTCGATTTTCTTGTAAATTGTATGTCGATTGCGGCAGCACTGTACTGCTTCAGCCGAAAAACATCAATATTACTGATTTGCGCGAAAGTAAAATTATAATGTTATTGCAGAATTTACATATTCATATAACCGAAAAAATTGTACTTTATTAGTTTTAGACTTAGAGTCGATTTTCTTCTAAATTGTATGTCAATTGCGTGAGCACTGTACCGCTTAAACCGAAAAACATGAATTTTACTGATTTGAGCGAAAGTCAAATTATATTGTTATTGCAGAATTGACATATTCATATAACCGAAAAAATTGCACTTTCTTAGTTTTAGACTTAAAGTCGATTTTCTTGTAAATTGTATTTCAGTTGCGTGAGCACTGTACCGCTTAAGCCGAAAAACATTAATATTACTGATTTGCGCGAAAGTAAAATTATAATGTTATTGCAGAATTTACATATTCATATAACCGAAAAAATTGTACTTTCTTAGTTTTAGACTTAAACTCGATTTGCTTCTAAATTGTATGTTAATTGCGTGAGCACTGTACCGCTTAAGCCGAAAAACATCAATATTACTGATTTGCGCGAAAGTCAAATTATATTGTTATTGCAGAATTGACATATTCATATAACCGAAAAAATTGCACTTTCTTAGTTTTAGACTTAAAGTCGATTTTCTTGTAAATTGTATTTCAGTTGCGTGAGCACTGTACCGCTTAAACCGAAAAACATGAATTTTACTGATTTGAGCAAAGGTCAAATTATATTGCTTTTGCAGGATTAACAAATTAATATTACCGAAAAAGTTGCACTTTCTTAGGTTTAGACTTAAAGTCGATTTTCTTGTAAATTGTATGTCAATTGCGGCAGCACTGTACTGCTTAAGCCGAAAAACATTAATATTACTGATTTGCGCGAAAGTAAAATTATAATGTTATTGCAGAATTTACATATTCATATAACCGAAAAAATTGTACTTTCTTAGTTTTAGACTTAAACTCGATTTGCTTCTAAATTGTATGTTATTTGCGTGAGCACTGTACCGCTTAAACCGAAAAACATGAATTTTACTGATATGAGCAAAAGTCAAATTATATTGTTATTGCAGGATTAACAAATTAATATTACCGCAAAAGTTGCACTTTCTTAGGTTAAGACTCAAAGTCGATTTTCTTGTAAATTGTATGTCAGTTGCGTGAGCACTGTACTGCTTAAGCCGAAAAACATGAATTTTACTGATTTGAGCGAAAGTCAAATTATATTTTTATTGCAGGATTAACAAATTAATATTACCGAAAAAGTTGCACTTTCTTAGGTTTTGACTCAAAGTCGACTTTCTTGTAAATTGTATGTCAATTGCGGCAGCACTGTACTGCTTAAGCCGAAAAACATCAATATTACTGATTTGAGCGAAAGTCAAATTATATTGTTTTTGCAGAACTGACATATTCATATAACCGAAAAAATTGCACTTTCTTAGTTTTAGACATAAAGTCGATTTTCTTGTAAATTGTATGTCAATTGCGTGAGCACTGTACCGCTTGAACCGAAAAACATGAATTTTACTGATTTGAGCGAAAGTCAAATTATATTTTTATTGCAGAATTGACATATTCACATAACCGAAAAAATTGCACTTCTTAGTTTTAGACTTAAAGTCGATTTTCTTGTAAATTGTATTTCAATTGCGTGAGCACTGTACCGCTTAAGCCGAAAAACATGAATTTTACTGATTTTAGCGAAAGTCAAATTATATTGCTTTTGCAGGATTAACAAATTAATATTACCGAAAAAGTTGCACTTTCTTAGGTTTAGACTCAAAGTCGACTTTCTTGTAAATTGTATGTCAATTGCGGCAGCACTGTACTGCTTAAGCCGAAAAACATTAATATTACTGATTTGCGCGAAAGTAAAATTATAATGTTATTGCAGAATTTACATATTCATATAACCGAAAAAATTGTACTTTCTTAGTTTTAGACTTAAACTCGATTTGCTTCTAAATTGTATGTTAATTGCGTGAGCACTGTACCGCTTAAACCGAAAAACATGAATTTTACTGATATGAGCAAAAGTCAAATTATATTGTTATTGCAGGATTAACAAATTAATATTACCGCAAAAGTTGCACTTTCTTAGGTTAAGACTCAAAGTCGATTTTCTTGTAAATTGTATGTCAGTTGCGTGAGCACTGTACTGCTTAAGCCGAAAAACATGAATTTTACTGATTTGAGCGAAAGTCAAATTATATTTTTATTGCAGGATTAACAAATTAATATTACCGAAAAAGTTGCACTTTCTTAGGTTTAGACTCAAAGTCGACTTTCTTGTAAATTGTATGTCAATTGCGGCAGCACTGTACTGCTTAAGCCGAAAAACATCAATATTACTGATTTGAGCGAAAGTCAAATTATATTGTTATTGCAGAACTGACATATTCATATAACCGAAAAAATTGCACTTTCTTAGTTTTAGACATAAAGTCGATTTTCTTGTAAATTGTATTTCAGTTGCGTGAGCACTGTACCGCGTAAGCCGAAAAACATGAATTTTACTGATTTGAGCGAAAGTCAAAGTATATTGCTGTTGCAGGATTAACAAATTAATATTACCGAAAATGTTGCACTTTCTTAGGTTTAGACTCAAAGTCGATTTTCTTGTAAATTGTATGTCAATTGCGGCAGCACTGTACTGCTTAAGCCGAAAAACATTAATATTACTGATTTGCGCGAAAGTAAAATTATAATGTTATTGCAGAATTTACATATTCATATAACCGAAAAAATTGTACTTTCTTAGTTTTAGACTTAAACTCGATTTGCTTCTAAATTGTATGTTAATTGCGTGAGCACTGTACCGCTTAAACCGAAAAACATGAATTTTACTGATATGAGCAAAAGTCAAATTATATTGTTATTGCAGGATTAACAAATTAATATTACCGCAAAAGTTGCACTTTCTTAGGTTAAGACTCAAAGTCGATTTTCTTGTAAATTGTATGTCAGTTGCGTGAGCACTGTACTGCTTAAGCCGAAAAACATGAATTTTACTGATTTGAGCGAAAGTCAAATTATATTTTTATTGCAGGATTAACAAATTAATATTACCGAAAAAGTTGCACTTTCTTAGGTTTAGACTCAAAGTCGACTTTCTTGTAAATTGTATGTCAATTGCGGCAGCACTGTACTGCTTAAGCCGAAAAACATCAATATTACTGATTTGAGCGAAAGTCAAATTATATTGTTATTGCAGAACTGACATATTCATATAACCGAAAAAATTGCACTTTCTTAGCTTAAGACTTAAAGTCGGTTTTCTTGTAAATTGTATTTCAGTTGCGTGAGCACTGTAAACTATAATGTTATGACAGGATTAACAAATTAGTATCAAAAAAAGAAAAGAAAAAATTGAACTTTCTTAGATTTTTATTTAAAGCCGATTTTCTTGTAAATTGTATGTTAATTACTTGAGCGCTGTACCGCTTAGGCCGAAAAACATGAATTTTACTGATTTGAGCGAAAGTCAAATTATATTGTTATTGCAGAATTGACATATTCATATAACCGAAAAAATTGCACTTTCTTAGTTTTAGACTTAAAGTCGATTTTCTTGTAAATTGTATTTCAGTTGCGTGAGCACTGTACCGCTTAAGCCGAAAAACATGAATTTTACTAATTTTAGCGAAAGTCAAATTATATTGCTTTTGCAGGATTAACAAATTAATATTACCGAAAAAGTTGCACTTTCTTAGGTTTAGACTCAAAGACGACTTTCTTGTAAATTGTATGTCAATTGCGGCAGCACTGTACTGCTTAAGCCGAAAAACATCAATATTACTGATTTGAGCGAAAGTCAAATTATATTGTTATTGCAGAACTGACATATTCATATAACCGAAAAAATTGCACTTACTTAGTTTTAGACTTAAAGTCGATTTTCTTGTAAATTGTATTTCAGTTGCGTGAGCACTGTACCGCGTAAGCCGAAAAACATGAATTTTACTGATTTGAGCGAAAGTCAAAGTATATTGCTTTCGCAGGATTAACAAATTAATATTACCGAAAATGTTGCACTTTCTTAGGTTTGGACTCAAAGTCGATTTTCTTGTAAATTGTATGTCAATTGCGGCAGCACTGTACTGCTTAAGCCGAAAAACATTAATATTACTGATTTGCGCGAAAGTAAAATTATAATGTTATTGCAGAATTTACATATTCATATAACCGAAAAAATTTTACTTTCTTAGTTTTAAACTTAAAGTCGATTTTCTTCTAAATTGTATGTCAATTGCGTGAGCACTGTACCGCTTAAACCGAAAAACATGAATTTTACTGATTTGAGCGAAAGTCAAATTATATTGTTATTGCAGAATTGACATATTCATATAACCGAAAAAATTGCACTTTCTTAGTTTTAGACTTAAAGTCGATTTTCTTGTAAATTGTATTTCAGTTGCGTGAGCACTGTACCGCGTAAGCCGAAAAACATGAATTTTACTGATTTGAGCGAAAGTCAAATTATATTGCTTTTGCAGGATTAACAAATTAATATTACCGAAAAAGTTGCACTTTCTTAGGTTTAGACTCAAATCGATTTTCTTGTAAATTGTATGTCAATTGCGGCAGCACTGTACTGCTTAAGCCGAAAAACATCAATATTACTGATTTGCGCGAAAGTAAAATTATAATGTTATTGCAGAATTTACATATTCATATAACCGAAAAAATTGTACCTTCTTAGTTTTAGACTTAAAGTCGATTTTCTTCTAAATTGTATGTCAATTGCGTGAGCACTGTACCGCTTAAACCGAAAAACATGAATTTTACTGATTTGAGCGAAAGTCAAATTATATTGTTATTGAAGAATTGACATATTCATATAACCGAAAAAATTGCACTTTCTTAGTTTTAGACTTAAAGTCGATTTTCTTGTAAATTGTATTTCAGTTGCGTGAGCACTGTCCCGCTTAAGCCGAAAAACATGAATTTTACTGATTTGAGCGAAAGTCAAATTATATTGCCTTTGCAGGATTAACAAATTAATATTACCGAAAAAGTTGCACTTTCTTAGGTTTAGACTCAAAGTCGACTTTCTTGTAAATTGTATGTCAATTGCGGCAGCACTGTACTGCTTAAGCCGAAAAACATTTATATTACTGATTTGCGCGAAAGTAAAATTATAATGTTATTGCAGAATTTACATAGTCATATAACCGAAAAAATTGTACTTTCTTAGTTTTAGACTTAAAGTCGATTTGCTTCTAAATTGTATGTTAATTGCGTGAGCACTGTACCGCTTAAACCGAAAAACATGAATTTTACTGATTTGAGCGAAAGTCAAATTATATTGTTCTTGCAGGATTAACAAATTAATATTACCGAAAAAGTTGCACTTTCTTAAGTTTAGACTCAAAGTCGATTTTCCTGTAAATTGTATGTTAATGACTTGAGCACTGTACCGCATAAGCCGAAGATCATCAATTTTACTGATTTGCGCGAAAGTAAAATTATATAGCTATTGCAGAATTGACATATTCATATAACCGAAAAAATTGCACTTTCTTAGCTTAAGACTTAAAGTCGATTTTCTTGTAAATTGTATTTCAGTTGCGTGAGCTATATAATATATATATAATATATACTATAATGTTATGACAGGATTAACAAATTAGTATCAAAAAAAGAAAAGAAAAAATTGAACTTTCTTAGATTTTTATTTAAAGCCGATTTTCTTGTAAATTGTATGTTAATTACTTGAGCGCTGTACCGTTTAGGCCGAAAAGCATCAATTTTACTGATTTGCGCGAAAGTAAAATTATAATGTTATTGCAGAGTTTACATATACATATAACCGAAAAATTTTACTTTCTTAGTTTTAGACTTAAAGTCGATTTGCTGCTAAATTGTATGTTAATTGCGTGAGCACTGTACCGCTTAAACCGAAAAACATGAATTTTACTGATTTGAGCGAAAGTCAAATTATATTGTTATTGCAGAATTGACATATTCATATAACCGAAAAAATTGCACTTTCTTAGTTTTAGACTTAAAGTCGATTTTCTTCTAAATTGTATGTCAATTGCGTGAGCACTGTACCGCTTAAACCGAAAAACATGAATTTTACTGATTTGAGCGAAAGTCAAATTATATTGTTATTGAAGAATTGACATATTCATATAACCGAAAAAATTGCACTTTCTTAGTTTTAGACTTAAAGTCGATTTTCTTGTAAATTGTATTTCAGTTGCGTGAGCACTGTCCCGCTTAAGCCGAAAAACATGAATTTTACTGATTTGAGCGAAAGTCAAATTATATTGTTATTGCAGAATTGACATATTCATATAACCGAAAAAATTGCACTTTCTTAGTTTTAGACTTAAAGTCGATTTTCTTGTAAATTGTATTTCAGTTGCGTGAGCACTGTACCGCGTAAGCCGAAAAACATTAATATTACTGATTTGCGCGAAAGTAAAATTATAATGTTATTGCAGAATTTACATATTCATATAACCGAAAAAATTGTACCTTCTTAGTTTTAGACTTAAAGTCGATTTTCTTGTAAATTGTATTTCAGTTGCGTGAGCACTGTCCCGCTTAAGCCGAAAAACATGAATTTTACTGATTTGAGCGAAAGTCAAATTATATTGTTATTGCAGAATTGACATATTCATATAACCGAAAAAATTGCACTTTCTTAGTTTTAGACTTAAAGTCGATTTTCTTGTAAATTGTATTTCAGTTGCGTGAGCACTGTACCGCTTAAGCCGAAAAACATGAATTTTACTAATTTTAGCGAAAGTCAAATTATATTGCTTTTGCAGGATTAACAAATCAATATTACCGAAAAAGTTGCACTTTCTTAGGTTTAGACTCAAAGACGACTTTCTTGTAAATTGTATGTCAATTGCGGCAGCACTGTACTGCTTAAGCCGAAAAACATCAATATTACTGATTTGAGCGAAAGTCAAATTATATTGTTATTGCAGAACTGACATATTCATATAACCGAAAAAATTGCACTTACTTAGTTTTAGACTTAAAGTCGATTTTCTTGTAAATTGTATTTCAGTTGCGTGAGCACTGTACCGCGTAAGCCGAAAAACATGAATTTTACTGATTTGAGCGAAAGTCAAAGTATATTGCTTTCGCAGGATTAACAAATTAATATTACCGAAAATGTTGCACTTTCTTAGGTTTGGACTCAAAGTCGATTTTCTTGTAAATTGTATGTCAATTGCGGCAGCACTGTACTGCTTAAGCCGAAAAACATTAATATTACTGATTTGCGCGAAAGTAAAATTATAATGTTATTGCAGAATTTACATATTCATATAACCGAAAAAATTTTACTTTCTTAGTTTTAAACTTAAAGTCGATTTTCTTCTAAATTGTATGTCAATTGCGTGAGCACTGTACCGCTTAAACCGAAAAACATGAATTTTACTGATTTGAGCGAAAGTCAAATTATATTGTTATTGCAGAATTGACATATTCATATAACCGAAAAAATTGCACTTTCTTAGTTTTAGACTTAAAGTCGATTTTCTTGTAAATTGTATTTCAGTTGCGTGAGCACTGTACCGCGTAAGCCGAAAAACATGAATTTTACTGATTTGAGCGAAAGTCAAATTATATTGCTTTTGCAGGATTAACAAATTAATATTACCGAAAAAGTTGCACTTTCTTAGGTTTAGACTCAAATCGATTTTCTTGTAAATTGTATGTCAATTGCGGCAGCACTGTACTGCTTAAGCCGAAAAACATCAATATTACTGATTTGCGCGAAAGTAAAATTATAATGTTATTGCAGAATTTACATATTCATATAACCGAAAAAATTGTACCTTCTTAGTTTTAGACTTAAAGTCGATTTGCTTCTAAATTGTATGTTAATTGCGTGAGCACTGTACCGCTTAAACCGAAAAACATGAATTTTACTGATTTGAGCGAAAGTCAAATTATATTGTTCTTGCAGGATTAACAAATTAATATTACCGAAAAAGTTGCACTTTCTTAAGTTTAGACTCAAAGTCGATTTTCCTGTAAATTGTATGTTAATGACTTGAGCACTGTACCGCATAAGCCGAAGATCATCAATTTTACTGATTTGCGCGAAAGTAAAATTATATAGCTATTGCAGAATTGACATATTCATATAACCGAAAAAATTGCACTTTCTTAGCTTAAGACTTAAAGTCGATTTTCTTGTAAATTGTATTTCAGTTGCGTGAGCTATATAATATATATATAATATATACTATAATGTTATGACAGGATTAACAAATTAGTATCAAAAAAAGAAAAGAAAAAATTGAACTTTCTTAGATTTTTATTTAAAGCCGATTTTCTTGTAAATTGTATGTTAATTACTTGAGCGCTGTACCGTTTAGGCCGAAAAGCATCAATTTTACTGATTTGCGCGAAAGTAAAATTATAATGTTATTGCAGAGTTTACATATACATATAACCGAAAAATTTTACTTTCTTAGTTTTAGACTTAAAGTCGATTTGCTCCTAAATTGTATGTTAATTGCGTGAGCACTGTACCGCTTAAACCGAAAAACATGAATTTTACTGATTTGAGCGAAAGTCAAATTATATTGTTATTGCAGAATTGACATATTCATATAACCGAAAAAATTGCACTTTCTTAGTTTTAGACTTAAAGTCGATTTTCTTCTAAATTGTATGTCAATTGCGTGAGCACTGTACCGCTTAAACCGAAAAACATGAATTTTACTGATTTGAGCGAAAGTCAAATTATATTGTTATTGCAGAATTGACATATTCATATAACCGAAAAAATTGCACTTTCTTAGTTTTAGACTTAAAGTCGATTTTCTTGTAAATTGTATTTCAGTTGCGTGAGCACTGTACCGCTTAAGCCGAAAAACATTTATTTTACTGATTTGAGCAAAGGTCAAATTATATTGCTTTTGCAGGATTAACAAATTAATATTACCGAAAAAGTTGCACTTTCTTAGGCTTAGACTCAAAGTCGATTTTCTTGTAAATTGTATGTCAGTTGTGTGACCACTGTACTGCTTAAGCCGAAAAACATGAATTTTACTGATTTGAGCGAAAGTCAAATTATATTTTTATTGCAGGATTAACAAATTAATATTACCGAAAAAATTGCACTTTCTTAGGTTTAGACTCAAAGTCGATTTTTTTGTAAATTGTATGTCGATTGCGGCAGCACTGTACTGCTTCAGCCGAAAAACATCAATATTACTGATTTGCGCGAAAGTAAAATTATAATGTTATTGCAGAATTTACATATTCATATAACCGAAAAAATTGTACTTTATTAGTTTTAGACTTAGAGTCGATTTTCTTCTAAATTGTATGTCAATTGCGTGAGCACTGTACCGCTTAAACCGAAAAACATGAATTTTACTGATTTGAGCGAAAGTCAAATTATATTGTTATTGCAGAATTGACATATTCATATAACCGAAAAAATTGCACTTTCTTAGTTTTAGACTTAAAGTCGATTTTCTTGTAAATTGTATTTCAGTTGCGTGAGCACTGTACCGCTTAAGCCGAAAAACATTAATATTACTGATTTGCGCGAAAGTAAAATTATAATGTTATTGCAGAATTTACATATTCATATAACCGAAAAAATTGTACTTTCTTAGTTTTAGACTTAAACTCGATTTGCTTCTAAATTGTATGTTAATTGCGTGAGCACTGTACCGCTTAAGCCGAAAAACATCAATATTACTGATTTGCGCGAAAGTCAAATTATATTGTTATTGCAGAATTGACATATTCATATAACCGAAAAAATTGCACTTTCTTAGTTTTAGACTTAAAGTCGATTTTCTTGTAAATTGTATTTCAGTTGCGTGAGCACTGTACCGCTTAAACCGAAAAACATTAATTTTACTGATTTGAGCAAAGGTCAAATTATATTGCTTTTGCAGGATTAACAAATTAATATTACCGAAAAAGTTGCACTTTCTTAGGTTTAGACTTAAAGTCGATTTTCTTGTAAATTGTATGTCAATTGCGGCAGCACTGTACTGCTTAAGCCGAAAAACATTAATATTACTGATTTGCGCGAAAGTAAAATTATAATGTTATTGCAGAATTTACATATTCATATAACCGAAAAAATTGTACTTTCTTAGTTTTAGACTTAAACTCGATTTGCTTCTAAATTGTATGTTAATTGCGTGAGCACTGTACCGCTTAAACCGAAAAACATGAATTTTACTGATATGAGCAAAAGTCAAATTATATTGTTATTGCAGGATTAACAAATTAATATTACCGCAAAAGTTGCACTTTCTTAGGTTAAGACTCAAAGTCGATTTTCTTGTAAATTGTATGTCAGTTGCGTGAGCACTGTACTGCTTAAGCCGAAAAACATGAATTTTACTGATTTGAGCGAAAGTCAAATTATATTTTTATTGCAGGATTAACAAATTAATATTACCGAAAAAGTTGCACTTTCTTAGGTTTTGACTCAAAGTCGACTTTCTTGTAAATTGTATGTCAATTGCGGCAGCACTGTACTGCTTAAGCCGAAAAACATCAATATTACTGATTTGAGCGAAAGTCAAATTATATTGTTTTTGCAGAACTGACATATTCATATAACCGAAAAAATTGCACTTTCTTAGTTTTAGACATAAAGTCGATTTTCTTGTAAATTGTATTTCAGTTGCGTGAGCACTGTACCGCGTAAGCCGAAAAACATGAATTTTACTGATTTGAGCGAAAGTCAAAGTATATTGCTTTTGCAGGATTAACAAATTAATATTACCGAAAATGTTGCACTTTCTTAGGTTTAGACTCAAAGTCGATTTTCTTGTAAATTGTATGTCAATTGCGGCAGCACTGTACTGCTTAAGCCGAAAAACATTAATATTACTGATTTGCGCGAAAGTAAAATTATAATGTTATTGCAGAATTTACATATTCATATAACCGAAAAAATTGTACTTTCTTAGTTTTAAACTTAAAGTCGATTTTCTTCTAAATTGTATGTCAATTGCGTGAGCACTGTACCGCTTGAACCGAAAAACATGAATTTTACTGATTTGAGCGAAAGTCAAATTATATTGTTATTGCAGAATTGACATATTCACATAACCGAAAAAATTGCACTTCTTAGTTTTAGACTTAAAGTCGATTTTCTTGTAAATTGTATTTCAATTGCGTGAGCACTGTACCGCTTAAGCCGAAAAACATGAATTTTACTGATTTTAGCGAAAGTCAAATTATATTGCTTTTGCAGGATTAACAAATTAATATTACCGAAAAAGTTGCACTTTCTTAGGTTTAGACTCAAAGTCGACTTTCTTGTAAATTGTATGTCAATTGCGGCAGCACTGTACTGCTTAAGCCGAAAAACATTAATATTACTGATTTGCGCGAAAGTAAAATTATAATGTTATTGCAGAATTTACATATTCATATAACCGAAAAAATTGTACTTTCTTAGTTTTAGACTTAAACTCGATTTGCTTCAAAATTGTATGTTAATTGCGTGAGCACTGTACCGCTTAAACCGAAAAACATGAATTTTACTGATATGAGCAAAAGTCAAATTATATTGTTATTGCAGGATTAACAAATTAATATTACCGCAAAAGTTGCACTTTCTTAGGTTAAGACTCAAAGTCGATTTTCTTGTAAATTGTATGTCAGTTGCGTGAGCACTGTACTGCTTAAGCCGAAAAACATGAATTTTACTGATTTGAGCGAAAGTCAAATTATATTTTTATTGCAGGATTAACAAATTAATATTACCGAAAAAGTTGCACTTTCTTAGGTTTAGACTCAAAGTCGACTTTCTTGTAAATTGTATGTCAATTGCGGCAGCACTGTACTGCTTAAGCCGAAAAACATCAATATTACTGATTTGAGCGAAAGTCAAATTATATTGTTATTGCAGAACTGACATATTCATATAACCGAAAAAATTGCACTTTCTTAGTTTTAGACATAAAGTCGATTTTCTTGTAAATTGTATTTCAGTTGCGTGAGCACTGTACCGCGTAAGCCGAAAAACATGAATTTTACTGATTTGAGCGAAAGTCAAAGTATATTGCTTTTGCAGGATTAACAAATTAATATTACCGAAAATGTTGCACTTTCTTAGGTTTAGACTCAAAGTCGATTTTCTTGTAAATTGTATGTCAATTGCGGCAGCACTGTACTGCTTAAGCCGAAAAACATTAATATTACTGATTTGCGCGAAAGTAAAATTATAATGTTATTGCAGAATTTACATATTCATATAACCGAAAAAATTGTACTTTCTTAGTTTTAAACTTAAAGTCGATTTTCTTCTAAATTGTATGTCAATTGCGTGAGCACTGTACCGCTTGAACCGAAAAACATGAATTTTACTGATTTGAGCGAAAGTCAAATTATATTGTTATTGCAGAATTGACATATTCACATAACCGAAAAAATTGCACTTCTTAGTTTTAGACTTAAAGTCGATTTTCTTGTAAATTGTATTTCAATTGCGTGAGCACTGTACCGCTTAAGCCGAAAAACATGAATTTTACTGATTTGAGCGAAAGTCAAATTATATTGTTCTTGCAGGATTAACAAATTAATATTACCGAAAAAGTTGCACTTTCTTAGGTTTAGACTCAAAGTCGACTTTCTTGTAAATTGTATGTCAATTGCGGCAGCACTGTACTGCTTAAGCCGAAAAACATTAATATTACTGATTTGCGCGAAAGTAAAATTATAATGTTATTGCAGAATTTACATAGTCATATAACCGAAAAAATTGTACTTTCTTAGTTTTAGACTTAAAGTCGATTTGCTTCTAAATTGTATGTTAATTGCGTGAGCACTGTACCGCTTAAACCGAAAAACATGAATTTTACTGATTTGAGCGAAAGTCAAATTATATTGTTCTTGCAGGATTAACAAATTAATATTACCGAAAAAGTTGCACTTTCTTAGGTTTAGACTCAAAGTCGATTTTCTTGTAAATTGAATGTCAGTTGTGTGAGCACTGTACTGCTTAGGCCGAAAAACATGAATTTTACTAATTTGAGCGAAAGTCAAATTATATTGTTATTGCAGAATTGACAAATTAATATTACCGAAAAAATTGCACTTTCTTAGGTTTAGACTTAAAGTCGATTTTCTTGTAAATTGTATTTCAGTTGCGTGAGCACTGTACCGCTTAAGCCGAAAAACATTTATTTTACTGATTTGAGCAAAGGTCAAATTATATTGCTTTTGCAGGATTAACAAATTAATATTTCCGAAAAAGTTGCACTTTCTTAGGTTTAGACTTAAAGTCGATTTTCTTGTAAATTGTATGTCAATTGCGGCAGCACTGTACTGCTTAAGCCGAAAAACATTAATATTACTGATTTGCGCGAAAGTAAAATTATAATGTTATTGCAGAATTTACATATTCATATAACCGAAAAAATTGTACTTTATTAGTTTTAGACTTAGAGTCGATTTTCTTCTAAATTGTATGTCAATTGCGTGAGCACTGTACCGCTTAAACCGAAAAACATGAATTTTACTGATTTGAGCGAAAGTCAAATTATATTGTTATTGCAGAATTGACATATTCATATAACCGAAAAAATTGCACTTTCTTAGTTTTAGACTTAAAGTCGATTTTCTTGTAAATTGTATTTCAGTTGCGTGAGCACTGTACCGCTTAAACCGAAAAACATGAATTTTACTGATTTGAGCGAAAGTCAAATTATATTGTTATTGCAGAATTGACATATTCATATAACCGAAAAAATTGCACTTTCTTAGTTTTAGACTCAAAGTCGATTTTCCTGTAAATTGTATGTTAATCACTTGAGCACTGTACCGCATAAGCCGAAGATCATCAATTTTACTGATTTGCGCGAAAGTAAAATTATATAGCTATTGCAGAATTGACATATTCATATAACCGAAAAAATTGCACTTTCTTAGCTTAAGACTTAAAGTCGATTTTCTTGTAAATTGTATTTCAGTTGCGTGAGCACTGTAAACTATAATGTTATGACAGGATTAACAAATTAGTATCAAAAAAAGAAAAGAAAAAATTGAACTTTCTTAGATTTTTATTTAAAGCCGATTTTCTTGTAAATTGTATGTTAATTACTTGAGCGCTGTACCGCTTAGGCCGAAAAACATCAATTTTACTGATTTGCGCGAAAGTAAAATTTTAATGTTATTGCAGAATTTACATATACATATAACCGAAAAAATTTACTTTCTTAGTTTTAGACTTAAAGTCGATTTGCTGCTAAATTGTATGTTAATTGCGTGAGCACTGTACCGCTTAAGCCGAAAAACATGAATTTTACTGATTTGAGCGAAAGTCAAATTATATTGCTTTTGCTGGATTAACAAATTAATATTACCGAAAAAGTTGCACTTTCTTAGGTTTAGACTCAAAGTCGACTTTCTTGTAAATTGTAAGTCAATTGCGGCAGCACTGTACTGCTTAAGCCGAAAAACATGAATTTTACTGATTTGAGCGAAAGTCAAATTATATTGCTTTTGCAGGATTAACAAATTAATATTACCGAAAAAGTTGCACTTTCTTAGGTTTAGACTCAAAGTCGACTTTCTTGTAAATTGTATGTCAATTGCGGCAGCACTGTACTGCTTCAGCCGAAAAACATCAATATTACTGATTTGCGCGAAAGTAAAATTATAATGTTATTGCAGAATTTACATATTCATATAACCGAAAAAATTGTACTTTATTAGTTTTAGACTTAGAGTCGATTTTCTTCTAAATTGTATGTCAATTGCGTGAGCACTGTACCGCTTAAACCGAAAAACATGAATTTTAATGATTTGAGCGAAAGTCAAATTATATTGTTATTGCAGAATTGACATATTCATATAACCGAAAAAATTGCACTTTCTTAGTTTTAGACTCAAAGTCGATTTTCCTGTAAATTGTATGTTAATCACTTGAGCACTGTACCGCATAAGCCGAAGATCATCAATTTTACTGATTTGCGCGAAAGTAAAATTATATAGCTATTGCAGAATTGACATATTCATATAACCGAAAAAATTGCACTTTCTTAGCTTAAGACTTAAAGTCGATTTTCTTGTAAATTGTATTTCAGTTGCGTGAGCACTGTAAACTATAATGTTATGACAGGATTAACAAATTAGTATCAAAAAAAGAAAAGAAAAAATTGAACTTTCTTAGATTTTTATTTAAAGCCGATTTTCTTGTAAATTGTATGTTAATTACTTGAGCGCTGTACTGCTTAAACCGAAAAACATGAATTTTACTGATTTGCGCGAAAGTAAAATTATAATGTTATTGCAGAATTTACATATTCATATAACCGAAAATTTTGTACTTTCTTAGTTTTTGACTTAAAGTCGATTTTCTTGTAAATTGTATGTCAATTGCGGCAGCACTGCACTGCTTAAGCCGAAAAACATGAATTTTACTGATTTGAGCGAAAGTAAAATTATAATGTTATTGCAGAATTTACATATTCATATAACCGAAAATTTGCACTTTCTTAGTTTTAGACTTAAAGTCGATTTTCTTGTAAATTGTATTTCAGTTGCGTGAGCACTGTACCGCTTAAGCCGAAAAACATGAATTTTACTGATTTGAGCGAAAGTCAAATTATATTGTTATTGCAGAATTGACATATTCATATAACCGAAAAAATTGCACTTTCTTAGTTTTAGACTTAAAGTCGATTTTCTTGTAAATTGTATTTCAATTGCGTGAGCACTGTACTGCTTAAACCGAAAAACATGAATTTTACTGATTTGCGCGAAAGTAAAATTATAATGTTATTGCAGAATTTACATATACATATAACCGAAAAATTTTACTTTCTTAGTTTTAGACTTAAAGTCGATTTGCTGCTAAATTGTATGTTAATTGCGTGAGCACTGTACCGCTTAAACCGAAAAACATGAATTTTACTGATTTGAGCGAAAGTCAAATTATATTGTTATTGCAGGATTAACAAATTAATATTACCGAAAAAGTTGCACTTTCTTAGGCTTAGACTCCAAGTCGATTTTCTTGTAAATTGTATGTCAGTTGCGTGACCACTGTACTGCTTAAGCCGAAAAACATGAATTTGACTGATTTGAGCGAAAGTCAAATTATATTGTTATTGCAGAATTGACATATTCATATAACCGAAAAAATTGCACTTTCTTAGTTTTAGACTTAAAGTCGATTTTCTTGTAAATTGTATTTCAGTTGCGTGAGCACTGTACCGCTTAAGCCGAAAAACATTTATTTGACTGATTTGAGCGAAGGTCAAATTATATTGCTTTTGCAGGATTAACAAATTAATATTACCGAAAAAGTTGCACTTTCTTAGGTTTAGACTTAAAGTCGATTTTCTTAAAAATTGTATGTCAATTGCGGCAGCACTGTACTGCTTAAGCCGAAAAACATTAATATTACTGATTTGCGCGAAAGTAAAATTATAATGTTATTGCAGAATTTACATATTCATATAACCAAAAAAAATTGTACTTTCTTAGTTTTAGACTTAAACTCGATTTGCTTCTAAATTGTATGTTAATTGCGTGAGCACTGTACCGCTTAAACCGAAAAACATGTATTTTACTGATATGAGCAAAAGTCAAATTATATTGTTATTGCAGGATTAACAAATTAATATTACCGCAAAAGTTGCACTTTCTTAGGTTTAGACTCAAAGTCGATTTTCATGTAAATTGTATGTCAGTTGAGTGAGCACTGTACTGCTTAAGCCGAAAAACATGAATTTTACTGATTTGAGCGAAAGTCAAATTATATTTTTATTGCAGGATTAACAAATTAATATTACCGAAAAAATTGCACTTTCTTAGGTTTAGACTTAAAGTCGATTTTCTTGAAAATTGTATGTCAATTGCGGCAGCACTGTACTGCTTAAGCCGAAAAACATTAATATTACTGATTTGCGCGAAAGTAAAATTATAATGTTATTGCAGAATTTACATATTCATATAACCGAAAAAATTGTACTTTATTAGTTTTAGACTTAGAGTCGATTTTCTTCTAAATTGTATGTCAATTGCGTGAGCACTGTACCGCTTAAACCGAAAAACATAAATTTTACTGATTTGAGCGAAAGTCAAATTATATTGTTATTGCAGAATTGACATATTCATATAACCGAAAAAATTGCACTTTCTTAGTTTTAGACTTAAAGTCGATTTTCTTGTAAATTGTATTTCAGTTGCGTGAGCACTGTACCGCTTAAACCGAAAAACATGAATTTTACTGATTTGAGCGAAAGTCAAATTATATTGTTATTGCAGGATTAACAAATTAATATTACCGAAAAAGTTGCACTTTCTTAGGTTTAGACTCAAAGTCGATTTTCTTGTTAATTGTATGTCAGTTGCGTGACCACTGTACTGCTTAAGCCGAAAAACATGAATTTTACTGATTTGAGCGAAAGTCAAATTATATTTTTATTGCAGGATTAACAAATTAATATTACCGAAAAAATTGCACTTTCTTAGGTTTAGACTCAAAGTAGATTTTCTTGTAAATTGTATGTCAATTGCGGCAGCACTGTACTGCTTCAGCCGAAAACCATCAATATTACTGATTTGCCCGAAAGTAAAATTATAATGTTATTGCAGAATTTACATATTCATATAACCGAAAAAATTGTACTTTATTAGTTTTAGACTTAAAATCGATTTTCTTCTAAATTGTATGTCAATTGCGTGAGCACTGTACCGCTTAAACCGAAAAACATGAATTTTACTGATTTGAGCGAAAGTCAAATTATATTGTTATTGCAGAATTGACATATTCATATAACCGAAAAAATTGCACTTTCTTAGTTTTAGACTTAAAGTCGATTTTCTTGTAAATTGTATTTCAGTTGCGTGAGCACTGTTCCTCTTAAGCCGAAAAACATTCATATAAATTGTACTTTCTTAGTTTTAGACCTAAAGTCGATTTGCTTCTAAATTGTATGTTAATTGCGTGAGCACTGTACCGCTTAAACCGAAAAACATGAATTTTACTGATTTGAGCGAAAGTCAAATTATATTGTTATTGCAGGATTAACAAATTAATATTACCGAAAAAGTTGCACTTTCTTAGGTTTAGACTCAAAGTCGATTTTCTTGTAAATTGTATGTCAGTTGCGTGAGCACTGTACTGCTTAAGCCGAAAAACATGAATTTTACTGATTTGAACGAAAGGCAAATTATATTGTTATTGCAGAATTTACATATTCATATAACCGAAAAAATTGTACCTTCTTAGTTTTAGACTTAAAGTCGATTTTCTTCTAAATTGTATGCCAATTGCGTGAGCACTGTACCGCTTAAACTGAAAAACATGAACTTTACTGATTTGAACGAAAGTCAAATTATATTGTTATTGCAGAATTGACATATTCATATAACCGAAAAAATTGCACTTTCTTAGTTTTAGACTTAAAGTCGATTTTCTTGTAAATTGTATTTCAGTTGCGTGAGCACTGTTCCGCTTAAGCCGAAAAACGTCAATTTTACTGATTTGAGCGAAAGTCAAATTATATTGCTTTTGCAGGATTAACAAATTATTATTACCGAAAAAGTTGCACTTTCTTAGGTTAAGACTCAAAGTCGGCTTTAAAATTGTATGCCAATTGCGTGAGCACTGTACCGCTTAAACTGAAAAACATGAACTTTACTGATTTGAGCGAAAGTCAAATTATATTGTTATTGCAGAATTGACATATTCATATAACCGAAAAAATTGCACTTTCTTAGTTTTAGACTTAAAGTCGATTTTCTTGTAAATTGTATTTCAATTGCGGCAGCACTATACTGCTTAAGCCGAAAAACATTAATATTACTGATTTGCGCGAAAGTAAAATTATAATGTTATTGCAGAATTTACATATTCATATAACCGAAAAAATTGTACTTTCTTAGTTTTAGACTTAAAGTAGATTTGCTTCTAAATTGTATGTTAATTGCGTGAGCACTGTACTGCTTAAGCCGAAAAACATGAATTTTACTGATTTGAGCGAAATTCAAATTATATTTTTATTGCAGGATTAACAAATTAATATTACCGAAAAAGTTGCACTTTCTTAGGTTTAGACTCAAAGTCGATTTTCTTGTAATAAGTATGTCAGTTGCGTGAGCACTGTACTGCTTAAGCCGAAAAACATGAATTTTACTGATTTGCGCGAAAGTAAAATTATATAGCTATTGCAGAATTGACATATTCATATAACCAAAAAAATTTCAGTTTCTTAGCTTTAGACTTAAAGTCGATTTTCTCGTAAATTGTATTTCAGTTGCGTGAGCACTGTAAACTATAATGTTATGGCAGGATTAACAAATTAGTATCAAAAAAAGAAAAGAAAAAATTGAACTTTCTTAGATTTTTATTTAAAGCCGATTTTCTTGTAAATTGTATGTTAATTACTTGAGCGCTGTACCGCTTAGGCCGAAAAACATCAATTTTACTGATTTGCGCGAAAGTAAAATTATAATGTTATTGCAGAATTTACATATACATATAACCGAAAAATTGTACTTTCTTAGTTTTAGACTTAAAGTCGATTTGCTGCTAAATTGTATGTTAATTGCGTGAGCACTGTACCGCTTAAACCGAAAAACATGAATTTTACTGATTTGAGCGAAAGTCAAATTATATTGTTATTGCAGGATTAACAAATTAATATTACCGAAAAAGTTGCACTTTCTTAGGTTTAGACTCAAAGTCGATTTTCTTGTAAATTGTATGTCAGTTGTGTGACCACTGTACTGCTTAAGCCGAAAAACATGAATTTTACTGATTTGAGCGAAAGTCAAATTATATTTTTATTACAGGATTAACAAATTAATATTACCGAAAAAATTGCACTTTCTTAGGTTTAGACTCAAAGTCGATTTTCTTGTAAATTGTATGTCAATTGCGGCAGCACTGTACTGCTTCAGCCGAAAACCATCAATATTATTGATTTGCGCGAAAGTAAAATTATAATGTTATTGCAGAATTTACATATTCATATAACCGAAAAAATTGTACTTTATTAGTTTTAGACTTAAAATCGATTTTCTTCTAAATTGTATGTCAATTGCGTGAGCACTGTACCGCTTAAACCGAAAAACATGAATTTTACTGATTTGAGCGAAAGTCAAATTATATTGTTATTGCAGAATTGACATATTCATATAACCGAAAAAATTGGACCTTCTTAGTTTTAGACTTAAAGTCGATTTTCTTGTAAATTGTATTTCAGTTGCGTGAGCACTGTACCGCTTAAGCCGAAAAACATTTATTTGACTGATTTGAGCGAAGGTCAAATTATATTGCTTTTGCAGGATTAACAAATTAATATTACCGAAAAAGTTGCACTTTCTTAGGTTTAGACTTAAAGTCGATTTTCTTGTAAATTGTATGTCAATTGCGGCAGCACTGTACTGCTTAAGCCGAAAAACGTTAATATTACTGATTTGAGCGAAAGTCAAATTATATTGCTTTTGCAGGATTAACAAATTAATATTACCGCAAAAGTTGCACTTTCTTAGGTTTAGACTCAAAATCGATTTTCTTGTAAATTGTATGTCAGTTGCGTGAGCACTGTACTGCTTAAGGCGAAAAACCTGAATTTTACTGATTTGAGCGAAAGTCAAATTATATTGCTTTTGCAGAATTTACATATTCATATAACCGAAAAAATTGTACTTTATTAGTTTTAGACTTAAAGTCGATTTTCTTCTAAATTGTATGTCTATTGCGGCAGCACTGTACTGCTTAAGCCGAAAAACGTTAATATTACTGATTTGAGCGAAAGTCAAATTATATTGCTTTTGCAGGATTAACAAATTAATATTACCGCAAAAGTTGCACTTTCTTAGGTTTAGACTCATAATCGATTTTCTTGTAAATTGTATGTCAGTTGCGTGAGCACTGTACTGCTTAAGGCGAAAAACCTGAATTTTACTGATTTGAGCGAAAGTCAAATTATAATGTTATTGCAGAATTTACATATTCATATAACCGAAAAAATTGTACTTTATTAGTTTTAGACTTAAAGTCGATTTTCTTCTAAATTGTATGTCTATTGCGTGAGCACTGTACCGTTTAAACCGAAAAACATGAATTTTACTGATTTGAGCGAAAGTCAAATTATATTGCTTTTGCAGGATTAACAAATTAATATTACCGAAAAAGTTGCACTTTCTTAGGTTTAGACTCAAAGTCGACTTTCTTGTAAATTGTATGTCAATTGCGGCAGCACTGTACTGCTTAAGCCGAAAAACATTAATATTACAAATTTGCGCGAAAGTAAAATTATAATGTTATTGCAGAATTTACATATTCATATAACCGAAAAAATTGTACTTTCTTAGGTTTAGACTCAAAGTCGATTTTCTTGTAAATTGTATGTCAGTTGTGTGAGCACTGTACTGCTTAAGCCGAAAAACATGAATTTTACTGATTTGAGCGAAAGTCAAATTATATTGTTATTGCAGAATTGACATATTCATATAACCGAAAAAATTGCACTTTCTTAGTTTTAGACTTAAAGTAGATTTTCTTGTAAATTGTATTTCAGTTGCGTGAGCACTGTACCGCTTAAGCCGAAAAACATGAATCTTACTGATTTGAGCGAAAGACAAATTATATTGTTATTGCAGGATTAACAAATTAAAATTACCGAAAAAGTTGCACTTTCTTAGGTTTAGACTCATAGTCGATTTTCTTGTAAATTGTATGTCAATTGCGGCAGCACTGTACTGCTTAAGCCGAAAAACATTAATATTACTGATTTGCGCGAAAGTAAAATTATAATGTTATTGTAGAATTTACATATTCATATAACCCAAAAAATTGTACTTTCTTAGTTTTAGACTTAAAGTCGATTTTCTTCTAAATTGTATGTCAATTGCGTGAGCACTGTACCGCTTAAGCCGAAAAACATGAATTTTACTGATTTGAGCGAAAGTCAAATTATATTGTTATTGCAGAATTGACATATTCATATAACCGAAAAAATTGCACTTTCTTAGTTTTAGACTTAAAGTCGATTTTCTTGTAAATTGTATTTCAGTTGCGTGAGCACTGTACCGCTTAAGCCGAAAAACATGAATTTTACTGATTTGAGCGAAAGTCAAATTATATTGCTTTTGCAGGATTAACAAATAAATATTACCGAAAAAGTTGCACTTTCTTAGGTTTAGACTCAAAGACGACTTTCTTGAAAATTGTATGTCAATTGCGGCAGCACTGTACTGCTTAAGCCGAAAAACATTAATATTACTGATTTGCGCGAAAGTCAAATTATAATGTTATTGCAGAATTTACATATTCATATAACCGAAAAAATTGTACTTTCTTAGTTTTAGACTTAAAGTCGATCTTCTTCTAAATTGTATGTCAATTGCGTGAGCACTGTACCGCTTAAACCGAAAAACATGAATTTTACTGATTTGAGCGAAAGTCAAATTATATTGTTATTGCAGAATTGACATATTCATATAACCGAAAAAATTGCACTTTCTTAGTTTTAGACTTAAAGTCGATTTTCTTGTAAATTTTATTTCAGTTGCGTGAGCACTGTACCGCTTAAGCCGAAAAACATGAATTTTACTGATTTGAGCGAAAGTCAAATTATATTGCTTTTGCAGAATTAACAAATTAATATTACCGAAAAAGTTGCACTTTCTTAGGTTTAGACTCAAAGTCGACTTTATTGTAAATTGTATGTCAATTGCGGCAGCACTGTACTGCTTAAGCCGAAAAACATCAATATTACTGATTTGAGCGAAAGTCAAATTATATTGTTATTGCAGAACTGACATATTCATATAACCGAAAAAATTGCACTTTCTTAGTTTTAGACTTAAAGTCGATTTTCTTGTAAATTGTATTTCAGTTGCGTGAGCACTGTACCGCGTAAGCCGAAAAACATGAATTTTACTGATTTGAGCGAAAGTCAAAGTATATTGCTTTAGCAGGATTAACAAATTAATATTACCGAAAATGTTGCACTTTCTTAGGTTTAGACTCAAAGTCGATTTTCTTGTAAATTGTATGTCAATTGCGGCAGCACTGTACTGCTTAAGCCGAAAAACATCAATATTACTGATTTGAGTGAAAGTCAAATTATATTGTTATTGCAGAACTGACATATTCATATAACCGAAAAAATTGCACTTTCTTAGTTTTAGACTTAAAGTCGATTTTCTTGTAAATTGTATTTCAGTTGCGTGAGCACTGTAACGCGTAAGCCGAAAAACATGAATTTTACTGATTTGAGCGAAAGTCAAAGTATATTGCTTTTGCAGGATTAACAAATTAATATTACCGAAAAAGTTGCACTTTCTTAGGTTTAGACTCAAAGTCGATTTTCTTGTAAATTGTATGTCAATTGCGGCAGCACTGTACTGCTTAAGCCGAAAAACATTAATATTACAAATTTGCGCGAAAGTCAAATTATAATGTTATTGCAGAATTTACATATTCATATAACCGAAAAAATTGTACTTTCTTAGTTTTAAACTTAAAGTCGATTTTCTTCTAAATTGTATGTCAATTGCGTGAGCACTGTACCGCTTAAACCGAAAAACATCAATATTACTGATTTGAGCCAAAGTCAAATTATATTGTTATTGCAGAATTGACATATTCATATAACCGAAAAAATTGCACTTTCTTAGTTTTAGACTTAAAGTCGATCTTCTTCTAAATTGTATGTCAATTGCGTGAGCACTGTACCGCTTAAACCGAAAAACATGAATTTTACTGATTTGAGCGAAAGTCAAATTATATTGTTATTGCAGAATTGACATATTCATATAACCGAAAAAATTGCACTTTCTTAGTTTTAGACTTAAAGTCGATTTTCTTGTAAATTTTATTTCAGTTGCGTGAGCACTGTACCGCTTAAGCCGAAAAACATGAATTTTACTGATTTGAGCGAAAGTCAAATTATATTGCTTTTGCAGAATTAACAAATTAATATTACCGAAAATGTTGCACTTTCTTAGGTTTAGACTCAAAGTCGATTTTCTTGTAAATTGTATGTCAATTGCGGCAGCACTGTACTGCTTAAGCCGAAAAACATTAATATTACAAATTTGCGCGAAAGTCAAATTATAATGTTATTGCAGAATTTACATATTCATATAACCGAAAAAATTGTACTTTCTTAGTTTTAAACTTAAAGTCGATTTTCTTCTAAATTGTATGTCAATTGCGTGAGCACTGTACCGCTTAAACCGAAAAACATCAATATTACTGATTTGAGCCAAAGTCAAATTATATTGTTATTGCAGAATTGACATATTCATATAACCGAAAAAATTGCACTTTCTTAGTTTTAGACTTAAAGTCGATTTTCTTGTAAATTGTATTTCAGTTGCGTGAGCACTGTACCGCTTAAGCCGAAAAACATGAATTTTACTGATTTGAGCGAAAGTCAAATTATATTGCTTTTGCAGGATTAACAAATTAATATTACCGAAAAAGTTGCACTTTCTTAGGTTTAGACTCAAAGACGACTTTCTTGTAAATTGTATGTCAATTGCGGCAGCACTGTACTGCTTAAGCCGAAAAACATCAATATTACTGATTTGAGTGAAAGTCAAATTATATTGTTATTGCAGAACTGACATATTCATATAACCGAAAAAATTGCACTTTCTTAGTTTTAGACTTAAAGTCGATTTTCTTGTAAATTGTATTTCAGTTGCGTGAGCACTGTAACGCGTAAGCCGAAAAACATGAATTTTACTGATTTGAGCGAAAGTCAAAGTATATTGCTTTTGCAGGATTAACAAATTAATATTACCGAAAAAGTTGCACTTTCTTAGGCTTAGACTCAAAGTCGATTTTCTTGTAAATTGTATGTCAGTTGCGTGACCACTGTACTGCTTAAGCCGAAAAACATGAATTTTACTGATTTGAGCGAAAGTCAAATTATATTTTTATTGCAGGATTAACAAATTAATATTACCGAAAAAATTGCACTTTCTTAGGTTTAGACTCAAAGTCGATTTTCTTGTAAATTGTATTTCAGTTGCGTGAGCACTGTCCCGCTTAAGCCGAAAAACATGAATTTTACTGATTTGAGCGAAAGTCAAATTATATTGCCTTTGCAGGATTAACAAATTAATATTACCGAAAAAGTTGCACTTTCTTAGGTTTAGACTCAAAGTCGACTTTCTTGTAAATTGTATGTCAGTTGCGTGACCACTGTACGGCTTAGGCCGAAAAACATGAATTTTACTAATTTGAGCGAAAGTCAAATTATATTGTTATTGCAGGATTAACAAATTAATATTAGCGAAAAAGTTGCACTTTCTTAGGTTTAGACTCAAAGTCGATTTTCCTGTAAATTGTATGTCAGTTGTGTGAGCACTGTACTGCTTAGGCCGAAAAACCTGAATTTTACTGATTTGAGCGAAAGTCAAATTATATTGCTTTTGCAGAATTTACATATTCATATAACCGAAAAAATTGTACTTTATTAGTTTTAGACTTAAAGTCGATTTTCTTCTAAATTGTATGTCTATTGCGGCAGCACTGTACTGCTTAAGCCGAAAAACGTTAATATTACTGATTTGAGCGAAAGTCAAATTATATTGCTTTTGCAGGATTAACAAATTAATATTACCGCAAAAGTTGCACTTTCTTAGGTTTAGACTCATAATCGATTTTCTTGTAAATTGTATGTCAGTTGCGTGAGCACTGTACTGCTTAAGGCGAAAAACCTGAATTTTACTGATTTGAGCGAAAGTCAAATTATAATGTTATTGCAGAATTTACATATTCATATAACCGAAAAAATTGTACTTTATTAGTTTTAGACTTAAAGTCGATTTTCTTCTAAATTGTATGTCTATTGCGTGAGCACTGTACCGTTTAAACCGAAAAACATGAATTTTACTGATTTGAGCGAAAGTCAAATTATATTGCTTTTGCAGGATTAACAAATTAATATTACCGAAAAAGTTGCACTTTCTTAGGTTTAGACTCAAAGTCGACTTTCTTGTAAATTGTATGTCAATTGCGGCAGCACTGTACTGCTTAAGCCGAAAAACATTAATATTACAAATTTGCGCGAAAGTAAAATTATAATGTTATTGCAGAATTTACATATTCATATAACCGAAAAAATTGTACTTTCTTAGGTTTAGACTCAAAGTCGATTTTCTTGTAAATTGTATGTCAGTTGTGTGAGCACTGTACTGCTTAAGCCGAAAAACATGAATTTTACTGATTTGAGCGAAAGTCAAATTATATTGTTATTGCAGAATTGACATATTCATATAACCGAAAAAATTGCACTTTCTTAGTTTTAGACTTAAAGTAGATTTTCTTGTAAATTGTATTTCAGTTGCGTGAGCACTGTACCGCTTAAGCCGAAAAACATGAATCTTACTGATTTGAGCGAAAGTCAAATTATATTGTTATTGCAGGATTAACAAATTAAAATTACCGAAAAAGTTGCACTTTCTTAGGTTTAGACTCATAGTCGATTTTCTTGTAAATTGTATGTCAATTGCGGCAGCACTGTACTGCTTAAGCCGAAAAACATTAATATTACTGATTTGCGCGAAAGTAAAATTATAATGTTATTGTAGAATTTACATATTCATATAACCCAAAAAATTGTACTTTCTTAGTTTTAGACTTAAAGTCGATTTTCTTCTAAATTGTATGTCAATTGCGTGAGCACTGTACCGCTTAAGCCGAAAAACATGAATTTTACTGATTTGAGCGAAAGTCAAATTATATTGTTATTGCAGAATTGACATATTCATATAACCGAAAAAATTGCACTTTCTTAGTTTTAGACTTAAAGTCGATTTTCTTGTAAATTGTATTTCAGTTGCGTGAGCACTGTACCGCTTAAGCCGAAAAACATGAATTTTACTGATTTGAGCGAAAGTCAAATTATATTGCTTTTGCAGGATTAACAAATAAATATTACCGAAAAAGTTGCACTTTCTTAGGTTTAGACTCAAAGACGACTTTCTTGAAAATTGTATGTCCATTGCGGCAGCACTGTACTGCTTAAGCCGAAAAACATTAATATTACTGATTTGCGCGAAAGTCAAATTATAATGTTATTGCAGAATTTACATATTCATATAACCGAAAAAATTGTACTTTCTTAGTTTTAGACTTAAAGTCGATCTTCTTCTAAATTGTATGTCAATTGCGTGAGCACTGTACCGCTTAAACCGAAAAACATGAATTTTACTGATTTGAGCGAAAGTCAAATTATATTGTTATTGCAGAATTGACATATTCATATAACCGAAAAAATTGCACTTTCTTAGTTTTAGACTTAAAGTCGATTTTCTTGTAAATTTTATTTCAGTTGCGTGAGCACTGTACCGCTTAAGCCGAAAAACATGAATTTTACTGATTTGAGCGAAAGTCAAATTATATTGCTTTTGCAGAATTAACAAATTAATATTACCGAAAAAGTTGCACTTTCTTAGGTTTAGACTCAAAGTCGACTTTATTGTAAATTGTATGTCAATTGCGGCAGCACTGTACTGCTTAAGCCGAAAAACATCAATATTACTGATTTGAGCGAAAGTCAAATTATATTGTTATTGCAGAACTGACATATTCATATAACCGAAAAAATTGCACTTTCTTAGTTTTAGACTTAAAGTCGATTTTCTTGTAAATTGTATTTCAGTTGCGTGAGCACTGTACCGCGTAAGCCGAAAAACATGAATTTTACTGATTTGAGCGAAAGTCAAAGTATATTGCTTTAGCAGGATTAACAAATTAATATTACCGAAAATGTTGCACTTTCTTAGGTTTAGACTCAAAGTCGATTTTCTTGTAAATTGTATGTCAATTGCGGCAGCACTGTACTGCTTAAGCCGAAAAACATTAATATTACTGATTTGCGCGAAAGTCAAATTATAATGTTATTGCAGAATTTACATATTCATATAACCGAAAAAATTGTACTTTCTTAGTTTTAAACTTAAAGTCGATTTTCTTCTAAATTGTATGTCAATTGCGTGAGCACTGTACCGCTTAAACCGAAAAACATCAATATTACTGATTTGAGCCAAAGTCAAATTATATTGTTATTGCAGAATTGACATATTCATATAACCGAAAAAATTGCACTTTCTTAGTTTTAGACTTAAAGTCGATTTTCTTGTAAATTGTATTTCAGTTGCGTGAGCACTGTACCGCTTAAGCCGAAAAACATGAATTTTACTGATTTGAGCGAAAGTCAAATTATATTGCTTTTGCAGGATTAACAAATTAATATTACCGAAAAAGTTGCACTTTCTTAGGTTTAGACTCAAAGACGACTTTCTTGTAAATTGTATGTCAATTGCGGCAGCACTGTACTGCTTAAGCCGAAAAACATCAATATTACTGATTTGAGTGAAAGTCAAATTATATTGTTATTGCAGAACTGACATATTCATATAACCGAAAAAATTGCACTTTCTTAGTTTTAGACTTAAAGTCGATTTTCTTGTAAATTGTATTTCAGTTGCGTGAGCACTGTAACGCGTAAGCCGAAAAACATGAATTTTACTGATTTGAGCGAAAGTCAAAGTATATTGCTTTTGCAGGATTAACAAATTAATATTACCGAAAAAGTTGCACTTTCTTAGGCTTAGACTCAAAGTCGATTTTCTTGTAAATTGTATGTCAGTTGCGTGACCACTGTACTGCTTAAGCCGAAAAACATGAATTTTACTGATTTGAGCGAAAGTCAAATTATATTTTTATTGCAGGATTAACAAATTAATATTACCGAAAAAATTGCACTTTCTTAGGTTTAGACTCAAAGTCGATTTTCTTGTAAATTGTATTTCAGTTGCGTGAGCACTGTCCCGCTTAAGCCGAAAAACATGAATTTTACTGATTTGAGCGAAAGTCAAATTATATTGCCTTTGCAGGATTAACAAATTAATATTACCGAAAAAGTTGCACTTTCTTAGGTTTAGACTCAAAGTCGACTTTCTTGTAAATTGTATGTCAGTTGCGTGACCACTGTACGGCTTAGGCCGAAAAACATGAATTTTACTAATTTGAGCGAAAGTCAAATTATATTGTTATTGCAGGATTAACAAATTAATATTACCGAAAAAGTTGCACTTTCTTAGGTTTAGACTCAAAGTCGATTTTCCTGTAAATTGTATGTCAGTTGTGTGAGCACTGTACTGCTTAGGCCGAAAAACATGAATTTTACTGATTTGAGCGAAAGTCATATTATATTGTTATTGCAGAATTGACATATTCATATAACCGAAAAAATTGCACTTTCTTAGTTTTAGACTTAAAGTTGATTTTCTTGTAAATTGTATTTCAGTTGCGTGAGCACTGTACCGCTTAAGCAGAAAAACATGAATTTTACTGATTTGAGCGAAAGTCAAATTATATTGTTATTGCAGGATTAACAAATTAATATTACCGAAAAAGTTGCACTTTCTTAGGTTTAGACTCAAAGTCGGTTTTCTTGTAAATTGAATGTCAGTTGTGTGAGCACTGTACTGCTTAGGCCGAAAAACATGAATTTTACTAATTTGAGCGAAAGTCAAATTATATTGTTATTGCAGGATTAACAAATTAATATTACCGAAAAAAATGCACTTTCTTAGGTTTAGACTCAAAGTCGATTTTCTTGTAAATTGAATGTCAGTTGTGTGAGCACTGTACTGCTTAGGCCGAAAAACATGAATTTTATTAATTTGAGCGAAAGTCAAATTATATTGTTATTGCAGGATTAACAAATTAATATTACCGAAAAAGTTGCACTTTCTTAGGTTTAGACTCAAAGTCGATTTTCTTGTAAATTGAATGTCAGTTGTGTGAGCACTGTACTGCTTAGGCCGAAAAACATGAATTTTACTAATTTGAGCGAAAGTCAAATTATATTGGTATTGCAGGATTAACAAATTAATATTACCGAAAAAGTTGCACTTTCTTAGGTTTAGACTCAAAGTCGATTTTCTTGTAAATTGAATGTCAGTTGTGTGAGCACTGTACTGCTTAGGCCGAAAAACATGAATTTTATTAATTTGAGCGAAAGTCAAATTATATTGTTATTGCAGGATTAACAAATTAATATTACCGAAAAAGTTGCACTTTCTTGGGTTTAGATTCAAAGTCGACTTTCTTGTAAATTGTATGTCAATTGCGGCAGCACTGTACTGCTTAAGCCGAAAAACATTAATATTACTGATTTGCGCGAAAGTCAAATTATAATGTTATTGCAGAATTTACATATTCATATAACCGAAAAAATTGTACCTTCTTAGTTTTAGATTTAAGTCGATTTTCTTCTAAATTGTATGTCAATTGCGTGAGCACTGTACCGCTTAAACCGAAAAACATGAACTTTACTGATTTGAGCGAAAGTCAAATTATATTGTTATTGCAGGATTAACAAATTAATATTACCGAAAAAGTTGCACTTTCTTAGGTTTAGACTCAAAGTCGGTTTTCTTGTAAATTGAATGTCAGTTGTGTGAGCACTGTACTGCTTAGGCCGAAAAACATGAATTTTACTAATTTGAGCGAAAGTCAAATTATATTGTTATTGCAGGATTAACAAATTAATATTACCGAAAAAGTTGCACTTTCTTAGGTTTAGACTCAAAGTCGATTTTCTTGTAAATTGAATGTCAGTTGTGTGAGCACTGTACTGCTTAGGCCGAAAAACATGAATTTTATTAATTTGAGCGAAAGTCAAATTATATTGTTATTGCAGGATTAACAAATTAATATTACCGAAAAAGTTGCACTTTCTTAGGTTTAGACTCAAAGTTGATTTTCTTGTAAATTGTATTTCAGTTGCGTGAGCACTGTACCGCTTAAGCAGAAAAACATGAATTTTACTGATTTGAGCGAAAGTCAAATTATATTGTTATTGCAGGATTAACAAATTAATATTACCGAAAAAGTTGCACTTTCTTAGGTTTAGACTCAAAGTCGGTTTTCTTGTAAATTGAATGTCAGTTGTGTGAGCACTGTACTGCTTAGGCCGAAAAACATGAATTTTACTAATTTGAGCGAAAGTCAAATTATATTGTTATTGCAGGATTAACAAATTAATATTACCGAAAAAGTTGCACTTTCTTAGGTTTAGACTCAAAGTCGATTTTCTTGTAAATTGAATGTCAGTTGTGTGAGCACTGTACTGCTTAGGCCGAAAAACATGAATTTTATTAATTTGAGCGAAAGTCAAATTATATTGTTATTGCAGGATTAACAAATTAATATTACCGAAAAAGTTGCACTTTCTTAGGTTTAGACTCAAAGTCGATTTTCTTGTAAATTGAATGTCAGTTGTGTGAGCACTGTACTGCTTAGGCCGAAAAACATGAATTTTACTAATTTGAGCGAAAGTCAAATTATATTGTTATTGCAGGATTAACAAATTAATATTACCGAAAAAGTTGCACTTTCTTAGTTTTAGACTTAAAGTCGATTTTCTCCTAATTGTATGTCAATTGCGTGAGCACTGTACCGCTTAAACCGGAAAACATGAATTTTACTGATTTGAGCAAAAGTCAAATTATATTGTTATTGCAGGATTAACAAATTAATATTACCGAAAAAGTTGCACTTTCTTAGGTTTAGACTCAAAGTCGGTTTTCTTGTAAATTGAATGTCAGTTGTGTGAGCACTGTACTGCTTAGGCCGAAAAACATGAATTTTACTAATTTGAGCGAAAGTCAAATTATATTGTTATTGCAGGATTAACAAATTAATATTACCGAAAAAGTTGCACTTTCTTAGGTTTAGACTCAAAGTCGATTTTCCTGTAAATTGTATGTCAGTTGTGTGAGCACTGTACTGCTTAGGCCGAAAAACATGAATTTTACTGATTTGAGCGAAAGTCAAATTATATTGTTATTGCAGAATTGACATATTCATATAACCGAAAAAATTGCACTTTCTTAGTTTTAGACTTAAAGTCGATTTTCTTGTAAATTGTATTTCAGTTGCGTGAGCACTGTACTGCTTAAGCCGAAAAACATCAATATTACTGATTTGCGCGAAAGTAAAATTATAATGTTATTGCAGAATTTACATATTCATATAACCAAAAAAAATTGTACTTTCTTAGTTTTAGACTTAAAGTCGATTTTCTTCTAAATTGTATGTCAATTGCGTGAGCACTGTACTGCTTAGGCCGAAAAACATGAATTTTACTAATTTGAGCGAAAGTCAAATTATATTGTTATTGCAGGATTAACAAATTAATATTACCGAAAAAGTTGCACTTTCTTAGGTTTAGACTCAAAGTCGATTTTCTTGTAAATTGAATGTCAGTTGTGTGAGCACTGTACTGCTTAGGCCGAAAAACATGAATTTTACTAATTTGAGCGAAAGTCAAATTATATTGGTATTGCAGGATTAACAAATTAATATTACCGAAAAAGTTGCACTTTCTTAGGTTTAGACTCAAAGTCGATTTTCTTGTAAATTGAATGTCAGTTGTGTGAGCACTGTACTGCTTAGGCCGAAAAACATGAATTTTACTAATTTGAGCGAAAGTCAAATTATATTGTTATTGCAGGATTAACAAATTAATATTACCGAAAAAGTTGCACTTTCTTAGTTTTAGACTTAAAGTCGATTTTCTCCTAATTGTATGTCAATTGCGTGAGCACTGTACCGCTTAAACCGGAAAACATGAATTTTACTGATTTGAGCAAAAGTCAAATTATATTGTTATTGCAGGATTAACAAATTAATATTACCGAAAAAGTTGCACTTTCTTAGGTTTAGACTCAAAGTCGATTTTCTTGTAAATTGAATGTCAGTTGTGTGAGCACTGTACTGCTTAGGCCGAAAAACATGAATTTTACTAATTTGAGCGAAAGTCAAATTATATTGGTATTGCAGGATTAACAAATTAATATTACCGAAAAAGTTGCACTTTCTTAGGTTTAGACTCAAAGTCGATTTTCTTGTAAATTGAATGTCAGTTGTGTGAGCACTGTACTGCTTAGGCCGAAAAACATGAATTTTATTAATTTGAGCGAAAGTCAAATTATATTGTTATTGCAGGATTAACAAATTAATATTACCGAAAAAGTTGCACTTTCTTGGGTTTAGATTCAAAGTCGACTTTCTTGTAAATTGTATGTCAATTGCGGCAGCACTGTACTGCTTAAGCCGAAAAACATTAATATTACTGATTTGCGCGAAAGTCAAATTATAATGTTATTGCAGAATTTACATATTCATATAACCGAAAAAATTGTACCTTCTTAGTTTTAGATTTAAGTCGATTTTCTTCTAAATTGTATGTCAATTGCGTGAGCACTGTACCGCTTAAACCGAAAAACATGAACTTTACTGATTTGAGCGAAAATCAAATTATATTGTTATTGCAGAATTGACATATTCATATAACCGACAAAATTGCACTTTCTTAGTTTTAGACTTAAAGTCGATTTTCTTGTAAATTGTATTTCAGTTGCGTGAGCACTGTAACGCGTAAGCCGAAAAACATGAATTTTACTGATTTGAGCGAAAGTCAAAGTATATTGCTTTTGCAGGATTAACAAATTAATATTACCGAAAATGTTGCACTTTCTTAGGTTTAGACTCAAAGTCGACTTTCTTGTAAATTGTATGTCAGTTGCAGCAGCACTGTACTGCTTAAGCCGAAAAACATCAATATTACTGATTTGAGCGAAAGTCAAATTATATTGTTATTGCAGAACTGACATATTCATATAACCGAAAAAGTTGCACTTTCTTAGGTTTAGACTCAAAGTCGACTTTCTTGTAAATTGTATGTCAATTGCGGCAGCACTGTACTGCTTAAGCCGAAAAACATTAATATTACTGATTTGCGCGAAAGTCAAATTATAATGTTATTGCAGAATTTACATATTCATATAACCGAAAAAATTGTACTTTCTTAGTTTTAGACTTAAAGTCGATTTTCTCCTAATTGTATGTCAATTGCGTGAGCACTGTACCGCTTAAACCGGAAAACATGAATTTTACTGATTTGAGCGAAAGTCAAATTATATTGTTATTGCATAATTTACATATTCATATAACCGAAAAAATTGTACTTTCTTAGTTTTAAACTTAAAGTCGATTTTCTTCTAAATGGTATGTCAATTGCGTGAGCACTGTACCGCTTAAGCCGAAAAACATGAATTTTACTGATTTGAGCGAAAGTCAAATTATATTGCTTTTGCAGGATTAACAAATTAATATTACCGAAAAAGTTGCACTTTCTTAGGTTTAGACTCAAAGTCGACTTTCTTGTAAATTGTATGTCAGTTGCAGCAGCACTGTACTGCTTAAGCCGAAAAACATCAATATTACTGATTTGAGTGAAAGTCAAATTATATTGTTATTGCAGAACTGACATATTCATATAACCGAAAAAATTGCACTTTCTTAGTTTTAGACTTAAAGTCGATTTTCTTGTAAATTGTATTTCAGTTGCGTGAGCACTGTAACGCGTAAGCCGAAAAACATGAATTTTACTGATTTGAGCGAAAGTCAAAGTATATTGCTTTTGCAGGATTAACAAATTAATATTACCGAAAATGTTGCACTTTCTTAGGTTTAGACTCAAAGTCGACTTTCTTGTAAATTGTATGTCAGTTGCAGCAGCACTGTACTGCTTAAGCCGAAAAACATCAATATTACTGATTTGAGCGAAAGTCAAATTATATTGTTATTGCAGAACTGACATATTCATATAACCGAAAAAATTGCACTTTCTTAGGTTTAGACTCAAAGTCGACTTTCTTGTAAATTGTATGTCAGTTGCAGCAGCACTGTACTGCTTAAGCCGAAAAACATGAATTTTACTGATTTGAGCGAAAGTCAAAGTATATTGCTTTTGCAGGATTAACAAATTAATATTACCGAAAATGTTGCTCTTTCTTAGGTTTAGACTCAAAGTCGATTTTCTTGTAAATTGTATGTCAATTGCGGCAGCACTGTACTGCTTAAGCCGAAAAACATTAATATTACTGATTTGCGCGAAAGTAAAATTATAATGTTATTGCAGAATTTACATATTCATATAACCGAAAAAATTGTACTTTCTTAGTTTTAAACTTAAAGTCGATTTTCTTCTAAATGGTATGTCAATTGCGTGAGCACTGTACCGCTTAAACCGAAAAACATGAATTTTACTGATTTGACCGAAAGTCAAATTATATTGTTATTGCAGAATTGACATATTCATATAACCGAAAAAAAAGCACTTCTTAGTTTTAGACTTAAAGTCGATTTTCTTGTAAATTGTATTTCAATTGCGTGAGCACTGTACCGCTTAAGCCGAAAAACATGAATTTTACTGATTTGAGCGAAAGTCAAATTATATTGCTTTTGCAGGATTAACAAATTAATATTACCGAAAAAGTTGCACTTTCCTAGGTTTAGACTCAAAGTCGACTTTCTTGTAAATTGTATGTCAATTGCGGCAGCACTGTACTGCTTAAGCCGAAAAACATCAATATTACTGATTTGAGCGAAAGTCAAATTATAATGTTATTGCAGAATTTACATATTCATATAACCGAAAAAATTGTACCTTCTTAGTTTTAGATTTAAGTCGATTTTCTTCTAAATTGTATGTCAATTACGTGAGCACTGTACCGCTTAAACCGAAAAACATGAACTTTACTGATTTGAGCGAAAGTCAAATTATATTGTTATTGCAGAATTGACATATTCATGTAACCGAAAAAAAAGCACTTCTTAGTTTTAGACTTAAAGTCGATTTTCTTGTAAATTGTATTTCAATTGCGTGAGCACTGTACCGCTTAAGCCGAAAAACATGAATTTTACTGATTTGAGCGAAAGTCAAATTATATTGCTTTTGCAGGATTAACAAATTAATATTACCGAAAAAGTTGCACTTTCCTAGGTTTAGACTCAAAGTCGACTTTCTTGTAAATTGTATGTCAATTGCGGCAGCACTGTACTGCTTAAGCCGAAAAACATTAATATTACTGATTTGCGCGAAAGTAAAATTATAATGTTATTGCAGAATTTACATATTCATATAACCGAAAAAATTGTACTTTCTTAGTTTTAAACTTAAAGTCGATTTTCTTCTAAATGGTATGTCAATTGCGTGAGCACTGTACCGCTTAAACCGAAAAACATGAGTTTTACTGATTTGAGCGAAAGTCAAATTATATTGTTATTGCAGAATTGACATATTCATATAACCGAAAAAAAAGCACTTCTTAGTTTTAGACTTAAAGTCGATTTTCTTGTAAATTGTATTTCAATTGCGTGAGCACTGTACCGCTTAAGCCGAAAAACATGAATTTTACTGATTTGAGCGAAAGTCAAATTATATTGCTTTTGCAGGATTAACAAATTAATATTACCGAAAAAGTTGCACTTTCCTAGGTTTAGACTCAAAGTCGACTTTCTTGTAAATTGTATGTCAATTGCGGCAGCACTGTACTGCTTAAGCCGAAAAACATCAATATTACTGATTTGAGCGAAAGTCAAATAATAATGTTATTGCAGAATTTACATATTCATATAACCGAAAAAATTGTACCTTCTTAGTTTTAGATTTAAGTCGATTTTCTTCTAAATTGTATGTCAATTGCGTGAGCACTGTACCGCTTAAACCGAAAAACATGAACTTTACTGATTTGAGCGAAAGTCAAATTATATTGTTATTGCAGAATTGACATATTCATATAACCGACAAAATTGCACTTTCTTAGTTTTAGACTTAAAGTCGATTTTCTTGTAAATTGTATTTCAGTTGCGTGAGCACTGTACCGCTTAAGCCGAAAAACCTGAATTTTACTGATTTGAGCGAAAGTCAAATTATATTGCTTTTGCAGGATTAACAAATTAATATTACCGAAAAAGTTGCACTTTCTTAGGTTTAGACTCAAAGTCGACTTTCTTGTAAATTGTATGTCAATTGCGGCAGCACTGTACTGCTTAAGCGGAAAAACATTAATATTACAGATTTGCGCGAAAGTAAAATTATAATGTTATTGCAGAATTAACATATTCATATAACCGAAAAAATTGTACTTTCTTAGGTTTAGAATCAAAGTCGATTTTCTTGTAAATTGTATGTCAGTTGTGTGAGCACTGTACTGCTTAAGCCGAAAAACATGAATTTTACTGATTTGAGCGAAAGTCAAATTATATTGCTTTTGCAGGATTAACAAATTAATATTACCGAAAAAGTTGCACTTTCTTAGGTTTAGACTCATAGTCGATTTTCTTGTAAATTGTATGTCAATTGCGGCAGCACTGTACTGCTTAAGCCGAAAAACATTAATATTACTGATTTGCGCGAAAGTAAAATTATAATGTTATTGTAGAATTTACATATTCATATAACCCAAAAAATTGTACTTTCTTAGTTTTAGACTTAAAGTCGATTTTCTTCTAAATTGTATGTCAATTGCGTGAGCACTGTACCGCTTAAGCCGAAAAACATGAATTTTACTGATTTGAGCGAAAGTCAAATTATATTGTTATTGCAGAATTGACATATTCATATAACCGAAAAAATTGGACTTTCTTAGTTTTAGACTTAAAGTCGATTTTCTTGTAAATTGTATTTCAGTTGCGTGAGCACTGTACCGCTTAAGCCGAAAAACATGAATTTTACTGATTTGAGCGAAAGTCAAATTATATTGTTATTGCAGGATTAACAAATTAATATTACCGAAAAAGTTGCACTTTCTTAGGTTTAGACTCAAAGTCGACTTTCTTGTAAATTGAATGTCAGTTGTGTGAGCACTGTACGGCTTAGGCCGAAAAACATGAATTTTACTAATTTGAGCGAAAGTCAAATTATATTGTTATTGCAGGATTAACAAATTAATATTACCGAAAAAGTTGCACTTTCTTAGGTTTAGACTCAAAGTCGATTTTCCTGTAAATTGTATGTCAGTTGTGTGAGCACTGTACTGCTTAGGCCGAAAAACATGAATTTTACTGATTTGAGCGAAAGTCATATTATATTGTTATTGCAGAATTGACATATTCATATAACCGAAAAAATTGCACTTTCTTAGTTTTAGACTTAAAGTTGATTTTCTTGTAAATTGTATTTCAGTTGCGTGAGCACTGTACCGCTTAAGCAGAAAAACATGAATTTTACTGATTTGAGCGAAAGTCAAATTATATTGTTATTGCAGGATTAACAAATTAATATTACCGAAAAAGTTGCACTTTCTTAGGTTTAGACCCAAAGTCGGTTTTCTTGTAAATTGAATGTCAGTTGTGTGAGCACTGTACTGCTTAGGCCGAAAAACATGAATTTTACTAATTTGAGCGAAAGTCAAATTATATTGTTATTGCAGGATTAACAAATTAATATTACCGAAAAAGTTGCACTTTCTTAGGTTTAGACTCAAAGTCGATTTTCCTGTAAATTGTATGTCAGTTGTGTGAGCACTGTACTGCTTAGGCCGAAAAACATGAATTTTACTGATTTGAGCGAAAGTCAAATTATATTGTTATTGCAGAATTGACATATTCATATAACCGAAAAAATTGCACTTTCTTAGTTTTAGACTTAAAGTCGATTTTCTTGTAAATTGTATTTCAGTTGCGTGAGCACTGTACTGCTTAAGCCGAAAAACATCAATATTACTGATTTGCGCGAAAGTAAAATTATAATGTTATTGCAGAATTTACATATTCATATAACCAAAAAAAATTGTACTTTCTTAGTTTTAGACTTAAAGTCGATTTTCTTCTAAATTGTATGTCAATTGCGTGAGCACTGTACCGCTTAAACCGAAAAACATGAATTTTACTGATTTGAGCGAAAGTCAAATTATATTGTTATTGCAGGATTAACAAATTAATATTACCGAAAAAGTTGCACTTTCTTAGGTTTAGACTCAAAGTCGATTTTCTTGTAAATTGAATGTCAGTTGTGTGAGCACTGTACTGCTTAGGCCGAAAAACATGAATTTTACTAATTTGAGCGAAAGTCAAATTATATTGGTATTGCAGGATTAACAAATTAATATTACCGAAAAAGTTGCACTTTCTTAGGTTTAGACTCAAAGTCGATTTTCTTGTAAATTGAATGTCAGTTGTGTGAGCACTGTACTGCTTAGGCCGAAAAACATGAATTTTATTAATTTGAGCGAAAGTCAAATTATATTGTTATTGCAGGATTAACAAATTAATATTACCGAAAAAGTTGCACTTTCTTGGGTTTAGATTCAAAGTCGACTTTCTTGTAAATTGTATGTCAATTGCGGCAGCACTGTACTGCTTAAGCCGAAAAACATTAATATTACTGATTTGCGCGAAAGTCAAATTATAATGTTATTGCAGAATTTACATATTCATATAACCGAAAAAATTGTACCTTCTTAGTTTTAGATTTAAGTCGATTTTCTTCTAAATTGTATGTCAATTGCGTGAGCACTGTACCGCTTAAACCGAAAAACATGAACTTTACTGATTTGAGCGAAAATCAAATTATATTGTTATTGCAGAATTGACATATTCATATAACCGACAAAATTGCACTTTCTTAGTTTTAGACTTAAAGTCGATTTTCTTGTAAATTGTATTTCAGTTGCGTGAGCACTGTACCGCTTAAGCCGAAAAACCTGAATTTTACTGATTTGAGCGAAAGTCAAATTATATTGCTTTTGCAGGATTAACAAATTAATATTACTGAAAAAGTTGCACTTTCTTAGGTTTAGACTCATAGTCGATTTTCTTGTAAATTGTATGTCAATTGCGGCAGCACTGTATTGCTTAAGCCGAAAAACATTAATATTACTGATTTGCGCGAAAGTAAAATTATAATGTTATTGTAGAATTTACATATTCATATAACCCAAAAAAATGTACTTTCTTAGTTTTAGACTTAAAGTCGATTTTCTTCTAAATTGTATGTCAGTTGTGTGAGCACTGTACCGCTTAAGCCGAAAAACATGAATTTTACTGATTTGAGCGAAAGTAAAATTATAATGTTATTGCAGAATTAACATATTCATATAACCTAAAAAATTGTCCTTTCTTAGGTTTAGAATCAAAGTCGATTTTCTTGTAAATTGTATGTAAGTTGTGTGAGCACTGTACTGCTTAAGCCGAAAAACATGAATTTTACTGATTTGAGCGAAAGTCAAATTATATTGCTTTTGCAGGATTAACAAATTAATATTACCGAAAAAGTTGCACTTTACTAGGTTTAGACTCATAGTCGATTTTCTTGTAAATTGTATGTCAATTGCGGCAGCACTGTACTGCTTAAGCCGAAAAACATTAATATTACTGATTTGCGCGAAAGTAAAATTATAATGTTATTGTAGAATTTACATATTCATATAACCGAAAAAATTGTACTTTCTTAGTTTTAGACTTAAAGTCGATTTTCTCCTAATTGTATGTCAATTGCGTGAGCACTGTACCGCTTAAACCGGAAAACATGAATTTTACTGATTTGAGCGAAAGTCAAATTATATTGTTATTGCAGAATTGACATATTCATATAACCGAAAAAATTGCACTTTCTTAGTTTTAGACTTAAAGTCGATTTTCTTGTAAATTGTATTTCAGTTGCGTGAGCACTGTACCGCTTAAGCCGAAAAACATGAATTTTACTGATTTGAGCGAAAGTCAAATTATATTGCTTTTGCAGGATTAACAAATTAATATTACCGAAAAAGTTGCACTTTCTTAGGTTTAGACTCAAAGTCGACTTTCTTGTAAATTGTATGTCAGTTGCAGCAGCACTGTACTGCTTAAGCCGAAAAACATCAATATTACTGATTTGAGCGAAAGTCAAATTGTATTGTTATTGCAGAACTGACATATTCATATAACCGAAAAAATTGCACTTTCTTAGTTTTAGACTTAAAGTCGATTTTCTTGTAAATTGTATTTCAGTTGCGTGAGCACTGTAACGCGTAAGCCGAAAAACATGAATTTTACTGATTTGAGCGAAAGTCAAAGTATATTGCTTTTGCAGGATTAACAAATTAATATTACCGAAAATGTTGCACTTTCTTAGGTTTAGACTCAAAGTCGATTTTCTTGTAAATTGTATGTCAATTGCGGCAGCACTGTACTGCTTAAGCCGAAAAACATTAATATTACTGATTTGCGCGAAAGTAAAATTATAATGTTATTGCATAATTTACATATTCATATAACCGAAAAAATTGTACTTTCTTAGTTTTAAACTTAAAGTCGATTTTCTTCTAAATGGTATGTCAATTGCGTGAGCACTGTACCGCTTAAACCGAAAAACATGAATTTTACTGATTTGAGCGAAAGTCAAATTATATTGTTATTGCAGAATTGACATATTCATATAACCGAAAAAAAAGCACTTCTTAGTTTTAGACTTAAAGTCGATTTTCTTGTAAATTGTATTTCAATTGCGTGAGCACTGTACCGCTTAAGCCGAAAAACATGAATTTTACTGATTTGAGCGAAAGTCAAATTATATTGCTTTTGCAGGATTAACAAATTAATATTACCGAAAAAGTTGCACTTTCCTAGGTTTAGACTCAAAGTCGACTTTCTTGTAAATTGTATGTCAATTGCGGCAGCACTGTACTGCTTAAGCCGAAAAACATCAATATTACTGATTTGAGCGAAAGTCAAATTATATTGTTATTGCAGAATTGACATATTCATATAACCGAAAAAATTGTACTTTCTTAGTTTTAGACTTATAGTCGATTTTCTTCTAAATTGTATGTCAATTGCGTGAGCACTGTACCGCTTAAACCGAAAAACATGAATTTTACTGATTTGAGCGAAAGTCAAATTATATTGTTATTGCAGAATTGACATATTCATAGAACCGAAAAAATTGCACTTTCTTAGTTTTAGACTTAAAGTCGATTTTCTTGTAAATTGTATTTCAGTTGCGTGAGCACTGTACCGCTTAAGCTGAAAAACATGAATTTTACTGATTTGAGCGAAAGTCAAATTATATTGCTTTTGCAGGATTAACAAATTAATATTACCGAAAAAGTTGCCCTTTCTTAGGTTTAGACTCAAAGTCGACTTTCTTGTAAATTGTATGTCAATTGCGGCAGCACTGTACTGCTTAAGCCGAAAAACATTAATATTACTGATTTGCGCGAAAGTAAAATTATAATGTTAGTGCAGAATTTACATATTCATATAACCAAAAAAAATTGTACTTTCTTAGTTTTAGACTTAAAGTCGATTTTCTTCTAAATTGTATGTCAATTGCGTGAGCACTGTACCGCTTAATCCGAAAAACATGAATTTTACTGATTTGAGCGAAAGTCAAATTATATTGTTATTGCAGGATTAACAAATTAATATTACCGAAAAAGTTGCACTTTCTTAGGTTTAGACTCAAAGTCGATTTTCTTGTAAATTGAATGTCAGTTGTGTGAGCACTGTACTGCTTAGGCCGAAAAACATGAATTTTACTAATTTGAGCGAAAGTCAAATTATATTGTTATTGCAGGATTAACAAATTAATATTACCGAAAAAGTTGCACTTTCTTAGGTTTAGACTCAAAGTCGATTTTCTTGTAAATTGTATGTCAATTGCGGCAGCACTGTACTGCTTAAGCCGAAAAACATCAATATTACTGATTTGCGCGAAAGTAAAATTATAATGTTATTGCAGAATTTACATATTTATATAACCGAAAAAATTGTACCTTCTTAGTTTTAGACTTAAAGTCGATTTTCTTCTAAATTGTATGTCAATTGCGTGAGCACTGTACCGCTTAAACCGAAAAACATGAACTTTACTGATTTGAGCGAAAGTCAAATTATATTGTTATTGCAGAATTGACATATTCATATAACCGAAAAAATTGCACTTTCTTAGTTTTAGACTTAAAGTCGATTTTCTTGTAAATTGTATTTCAGTTGCGTGAGCACTGTACCGCTTAAGCCGAAAAACATGAATTTTACTGATTTGAGCGAAAGTCAAATTATATTGCTTTTGCAGGATTAACAAATTAATATTACCGAAAAAGTTGCACTTTCTTAGGTTTAGACTCAAAGTCGACTTTCTTGTAAATTGTATGTCAATTGCGGCAGCACTGTACTGCTTAAGCCGAAAAACATTAATATTACAAATTTGAGCGAAAGTAAAATTATAATGTTATTGCAGAATTTACATATTCATATAACCGAAAAAATTGTACTTTCTTAGGTTTAGACTCAAAGTCGATTTTCTTGTAAATTGTATGTCAGTTGTGTGAGCACTGTACTGCTTAAGCCGAAAAACATGAATTTTACTGATTTGAGCGAAAGTCAAATTATATTGTTATTGCAGAATTGACATATTCATATAACCGAAAAAATTGCACTTTCTTAGTTTTAGACTTAAAGTAGATTTTCTTGTAAATTGTATTTCAGTTGCGTGAGCACTGTACCGCTTAAGCCGAAAAACATGAATCTTACTGATTTGAGCGAAAGTCAAATTATATTGTTATTGCAGGATTAACAAATTAAAATTACCGAAAAAGTTGCACTTTCTTAGGTTTAGACTCATAGTCGATTTTCTTGTAAATTGTATGTCAATTGCGGCAGCACTGTACTGCTTAAGCCGAAAAACATTAATATTACTGATTTGCGCGAAAGTAAAATTATAATGTTATTGTAGAATTTACATATTCATATAACCCAAAAAATTGTACTTTCTTAGTTTTAGACTTAAAGTCGATTTTCTTCTAAATTGTATGTCAATTGCGTGAGCACTGTACCGCTTAAGCCGAAAAACATGAATTTTACTGATTTGAGCGAAAGTCAAATTATATTGTTATTGCAGAATTGACATATTCATATAACCGAAAAAATTGCACTTTCTTAGTTTTAGACTTAAAGTCGATTTTCTTGTAAATTGTATTTCAGTTGCGTGAGCACTGTACCGCTTAAGCCGAAAAACATGAATTTTACTGATTTGAGCGAAAGTCAAATTATATTGCTTTTGCAGGATTAACAAATAAATATTACCGAAAAAGTTGCACTTTCCTAGGTTTAGACTCAAAGTCGACTTTCTTGTAAATTGTATGTCAATTGCGGCAGCACTGTACTGCTTAAGCCGAAAAACATCAATATTACTGATTTGAGCGAAAGTCAAATTATATTGTTATTGCAGAATTGACATATTCATATAACCGAAAAAATTGTACTTTCTTAGTTTTAGACTTATAGTCGATTTTCTTCTAAATTGTATGTCAATTGCGTGAGCACTGTACCGCTTAAACCGAAAAACATGAATTTTACTGATTTGAGCGAAAGTCAAATTATATTGTTATTGCAGAATTGACATATTCATAGAACCGAAAAAATTGCACTTTCTTAGTTTTAGACTTAAAGTCGATTTTCTTGTAAATTGTATTTCAGTTGCGTGAGCACTGTACCGCTTAAGCTGAAAAACATGAATTTTACTGATTTGAGCGAAAGTCAAATTATATTGCTTTTGCAGGATTAACAAATTAATATTACCGAAAAAGTTGCCCTTTCTTAGGTTTAGACTCAAAGTCGACTTTCTTGTAAATTGTATGTCAATTGCGGCAGCACTGTACTGCTTAAGCCGAAAAACATTAATATTACTGATTTGCGCGAAAGTAAAATTATAATGTTAGTGCAGAATTTACATATTCATATAACCAAAAAAAATTGTACTTTCTTAGTTTTAGACTTAAAGTCGATTTTCTTCTAAATTGTATGTCAATTGCGTGAGCACTGTACCGCTTAATCCGAAAAACATGAATTTTACTGATTTGAGCGAAAGTCAAATTATATTGTTATTGCAGGATTAACAAATTAATATTACCGAAAAAGTTGCACTTTCTTAGGTTTAGACTCAAAGTCGATTTTCTTGTAAATTGAATGTCAGTTGTGTGAGCACTGTACTGCTTAGGCCGAAAAACATGAATTTTACTAATTTGAGCGAAAGTCAAATTATATTGTTATTGCAGGATTAACAAATTAATATTACCGAAAAAGTTGCACTTTCTTAGGTTTAGACTCAAAGTCGATTTTCTTGTAAATTGTATGTCAATTGCGGCAGCACTGTACTGCTTAAGCCGAAAAACATCAATATTACTGATTTGCGCGAAAGTAAAATTATAATGTTATTGCAGAATTTACATATTTATATAACCGAAAAAATTGTACCTTCTTAGTTTTAGACTTAAAGTCGATTTTCTTCTAAATTGTATGTCAATTGCGTGAGCACTGTACCGCTTAAACCGAAAAACATGAACTTTACTGATTTGAGCGAAAGTCAAATTATATTGTTATTGCAGAATTGACATATTCATATAACCGAAAAAATTGCACTTTCTTAGTTTTAGACTTAAAGTCGATTTTCTTGTAAATTGTATTTCAGTTGCGTGAGCACTGTACCGCTTAAGCCGAAAAACATGAATTTTACTGATTTGAGCGAAAGTCAAATTATATTGCTTTTGCAGGATTAACAAATTAATATTACCGAAAAAGTTGCACTTTCTTAGGTTTAGACTCAAAGTCGACTTTCTTGTAAATTGTATGTCAATTGCGGCAGCACTGTACTGCTTAAGCCGAAAAACATTAATATTACAAATTTGAGCGAAAGTAAAATTATAATGTTATTGCAGAATTTACATATTCATATAACCGAAAAAATTGTACTTTCTTAGGTTTAGACTCAAAGTCGATTTTCTTGTAAATTGTATGTCAGTTGTGTGAGCACTGTACTGCTTAAGCCGAAAAACATGAATTTTACTGATTTGAGCGAAAGTCAAATTATATTGTTATTGCAGAATTGACATATTCATATAACCGAAAAAATTGCACTTTCTTAGTTTTAGACTTAAAGTAGATTTTCTTGTAAATTGTATTTCAGTTGCGTGAGCACTGTACCGCTTAAGCCGAAAAACATGAATCTTACTGATTTGAGCGAAAGTCAAATTATATTGTTATTGCAGGATTAACAAATTAAAATTACCGAAAAAGTTGCACTTTCTTAGGTTTAGACTCATAGTCGATTTTCTTGTAAATTGTATGTCAATTGCGGCAGCACTGTACTGCTTAAGCCGAAAAACATTAATATTACTGATTTGCGCGAAAGTAAAATTATAATGTTATTGTAGAATTTACATATTCATATAACCCAAAAAATTGTACTTTCTTAGTTTTAGACTTAAAGTCGATTTTCTTCTAAATTGTATGTCAATTGCGTGAGCACTGTACCGCTTAAGCCGAAAAACATGAATTTTACTGATTTGAGCGAAAGTCAAATTATATTGTTATTGCAGAATTGACATATTCATATAACCGAAAAAATTGCACTTTCTTAGTTTTAGACTTAAAGTCGATTTTCTTGTAAATTGTATTTCAGTTGCGTGAGCACTGTACCGCTTAAGCCGAAAAACATGAATTTTACTGATTTGAGCGAAAGTCAAATTATATTGCTTTTGCAGGATTAACAAATAAATATTACCGAAAAAGTTGCACTTTCTTAGGTTTAGACTCAAAGACGACTTTCTTGAAAATTGTATGTCCATTGCGGCAGCACTGTACTGCTTAAGCCGAAAAACATTAATATTACTGATTTGCGCGAAAGTCAAATTATAATGTTATTGCAGAATTTACATATTCATATAACCGAAAAAATTGTACTTTCTTAGTTTTAGACTTAAAGTCGATCTTCTTCTAAATTGTATGTCAATTGCGTGAGCACTGTACCGCTTAAACCGAAAAACATGAATTTTACTGATTTGAGCGAAAGTCAAATTATATTGTTATTGCAGAATTGACATATTCATATAACCGAAAAAATTGCACTTTCTTAGTTTTAGACTTAAAGTCGATTTTCTTGTAAATTTTATTTCAGTTGCGTGAGCACTGTACCGCTTAAGCCGAAAAACATTAATTTTACTGATTTGAGCGAAAGTCAAATTATATTGCTTTTGCAGAATTAACAAATTAATATTACCGAAAAAGTTGCACTTTCTTAGGTTTGGACTCAAAGTCGACTTTATTGTAAATTGTATGTCAATTGCGGCAGCACTGTACTGCTTAAGCCGAAAAACATCAATATTACTGATTTGAGCGAAAGTCAAATTATATTGTTATTGCAGAACTGACATATTCATATAACCGAAAAAATTGCACTTTCTTAGTTTTAGACTTAAAGTCGATTTTCTTGTAAATTGTATTTCAGTTGCGTGAGCACTGTACCGCGTAAGCCGAAAAACATGAATTTTACTGATTTGAGCGAAAGTCAAAGTATATTGCTTTTGCAGGATTAACAAATTAATATTACCGAAAATGTTGCACTTTCTTAGGTTTAGACTCAAAGTCGATTTTCTTGTAAATTGTATGTCAATTGCGGCAGCACTGTACTGCTTAAGCCGAAAAACATTAATATTACTGATTTGCGCGAAAGTCAAATTATAATGTTATTGCAGAATTTACATATTCATATAACCGAAAAAATTGTACTTTCTTAGTTTTAAACTTAAAGTCGATTTTCTTCTAAATTGTATGTCAATTGCGTGAGCACTGTACCGCTTAAACCGAAAAACATCAATATTACTGATTTGAGCCAAAGTCAAATTATATTGTTATTGCAGAATTGACATATTCATATAACCGAAAAAATTGCACTTTCTTAGTTTTAGACTTAAAGTCGATTTTCTTGTAAATTGTATTTCAGTTGCGTGAGCACTGTACCGCGTAAGCCGAAAAACATGAATTTTACTGATTTGAGCGAAAGTCAAAGTATATTGCTTTTGCAGGATTAACAAATTAATATTACCGAAAATGTTGCACTTTCTTAGGTTTAGACTCAAAGTCGATTTTCTTGTAAATTGTATGTCAATTGCGGCAGCACTGTACTGCTTAAGCCGAAAAACATTAATATTACTGATTTGCGCGAAAGTCAAATTATAATGTTATTGCAGAATTTACATATTCATATAACCGAAAAAATTGCACTTTCTTAGTTTTAGACTTAAAGTCGATTTTCTTGTAAATTGTATTTCAATTGCGTGAGCACTGTACCGCTTAAGCCGAAAAACATCAATATTACTGATTTGAGCGAAAGTCAAATTATATTGTTATTGCAGAACTGACATATTCATATAACCGAAAAAATTGCACTTTCTTAGTTTTAGACTTAAAGTCGATTTTCTTGTAAATTGTATTTCAGTTGCGTGAGCACTGTACCGCGTAAGCCGAAAAACATGAATTTTACTGATTTGAGCGAAAGTCAAATTATATTGCTTTTGCAGGATTAACAAATTAATATTACCGAAAAAGTTGCACTTTCTTAGGTTTAGACTCAAAGTCGACTTTATTGTAAATTGTATGTCAATTGCGGCAGCACTGTACTGCTTAAGCCGAAAAACATCAATATTACTGATTTGAGCGAAAGTCAAATTATATTGTTATTGCAGAACTGACATATTCATATAACCGAAAAAATTGCACTTTCTTAGTTTTAGACTTAAAGTCGATTTTCTTGTAAATTGTATTTCAGTTGCGTGAGCACTGTACCGCGTAAGCCGAAAAACATGAATTTTACTGATTTGAGCGAAAGTCAAAGTATATTGCTTTTGCAGGATTAACAAATTAATATTACCGAAAATGTTGCACTTTCTTAGGTTTAGACTCAAAGTCGATTTTCTTGTAAATTGTATGTCAATTGCGGCAGCACTGTACTGCTTAAGCCGAAAAACATTAATATTACTGATTTGCGCGAAAGTCAAATTATAATGTTATTGCAGAATTTACATATTCATATAACCGAAAAAATTGCACTTTCTTAGTTTTAGACTTAAAGTCGATTTTCTTGTAAATTGTATTTCAATTGCGTGAGCACTGTACCGCTTAAGCCGAAAAACATGAATTTTACTGATTTGAGCGAAAGTCAAATTATATTGCTTTTGCAGGATTAACAAATTAATATTACCGAAAAAGTTGCACTTTCTTAGGTTTAGACTCAAAGACGACTTTCTTGTAAATTGTATGTCAATTGCGTGAGCACTGTACCGCTTAAACCGAAAAACATGAATTTTACTGATTTGAGCGAAAGTAAAATTATATAGCTATTGCAGAATTGACATATTCATATAACCGAAAAAATTGCACTTTCTTAGCTTAAGACTTAAAGTCGGTTTTCTTGTAAATTGTATTTCAGTTGCGTGAGCACTGTAAACTATAATGTTATGACAGGATTAACAAATTAGTATCAAAAAAAGAAAAGAAAAAATTGAACTTTCTTAGATTTTTATTTAAAGCCGATTTTCTTGTAAATTGTATGCTAATTACTTGAGCGCTGTACCGCTTAGGCCGAAAAACATGAATTTTACTGATTTGAGCGAAAGTCAAATTATATTGTTATTGCAGAATTGACATATTCATATAACCGAAAAAATTGCACTTTCTTAGTTTTAGACTTAAAGTCGATTTTCTTGTAAATTGTATTTCAGTTGCGTGAGCACTGTACCGCTTAAGCCGAAAAACATGAATTTTACTGATTTGAGCGAAAGTCAAATTATATTGCTTTTGCAGGATTAACAAATTAATATTACCGAAAAAGTTGCACTTTCTTAGGTTTAGACTCAAAGACGACTTTCTTGTAAATTGTATGTCAATTGCGGCAGCACTGTACTGCTTAAGCCGAAAAACATCAATATTACTGATTTGAGCGAAAGTCAAATTATATTGTTATTGCAGAACTGACATATTCATATAACCGAAAAAATTGCACTTTCTTAGTTTTAGACTTAAAGTCGATTTTCTTCTAAATTGTATGTCAATTGCGTGAGCACTGTACCGCTTAAACCGAAAAACATGAATTTTACTGATTTGAGCGAAAGTCAAATTATATTGTTATTGCAGAATTGACATATTCATATAACCGAAAAAATTGCACTTTCTTAGTTTTAGACTTAAAGTCGATTTTCTTGTAAATTGTATTTCAGTTGCGTGAGCACTGTACCGCTTAAGCCGAAAAACATGAATTTTACTGATTTGAGCGAAAGTCAAATTATATTGCTTTTGCAGGATTAACAAATTAATATTACCGAAAAAATTGCACTTTCTTAGTTTTAGACTTAAAGTCGATTTTCTTGTAAATTGTATTTCAGTTGCGTGAGCACTGTACCGCTTAAGCCGAAAAACATGAATTTTACTGATTTGAGCGAAAGTCAAATTATATAGCTATTGCAGAATTGACATATTCATATTACCGAAAAAATTGCACTTTCTTAGCTTAAGACTTAAAGTCGGTTTTCTTGTAAATTGTATTTCAGTTGCGTGAGCACTGTAAACTATAATGTTATGACAGGATTAACAAATTAGTATCAAAAAAAGAAAAGAAAAAATTGAACTTTCTTAGATTTTTATTTAAAGCCGATTTTCTTGTAAATTGTATGTTAATTACTTGAGCGCTGTACCGTTTAGGCCGAAAAGCATCAATTTTACTGATTTGCGCGAAAGTAAAATTATAATGTTATTGCAGAATTTACATATACATATAACCGAAAAAATTGTACTTTCTTAGTTTTAGACTTAAAGTCGATTTTCTTCTAAATTGTATGTCAATTGCGGCAGCACTGTACTGCTTAAGCCGAAAAACATCAATATTACTGATTTGAGCGAAAGTCAAATTATATTGTTATTGCAGAACTGACATATTCATATAACCGAAAAAATTGCACTTTCTTAGTTTTAGACTTAAAGTCGATTTTCTTGTAAATTGTATTTCAGTTGCGTGAGCACTGTACCGCGTAAGCCGAAAAACATGAATTTTACTGATTTGAGCGAAAGTCAAAGTATATTGCTTTTGCAGGATTAACAAATTAATATTACCGAAAATGTTGCACTTTCTTAGGTTTAGACTCAAAGTCGATTTTCTTGTAAATTGTATGTCAATTGCGGCAGCACTGTACTGCTTAAGCCGAAAAACATTAATATTACTGATTTGCGCGAAAGTCAAATTATAATGTTATTGCAGAATTTACATATTCATATAACCGAAAAAATTGTACTTTCTTAGTTTTAAACTTAAAGTCGACTTTCTTGAAAATTGTATGTCCATTGCGGCAGCACTGTACTGCTTAAGCCGAAAAACATCAATATTACTGATTTGAGCGAAAGTCAAATTATATTGTTATTGCAGAACTGACATATTCATATAACCGAAAAAATTGCACTTTCTTAGTTTTAGACTTAAAGTCGATTTTCTTGTAAATTGTATTTCAGTTGCGTGAGCACTGTACCGCGTAAGCCGAAAAACATGAATTTTACTGATTTGAGCGAAAGTCAAAGTATATTGCTTTTGCAGGATTAACAAATTAATATTACCGAAAATGTTGCACTTTCTTAGGTTTAGACTCAAAGTCGATTTTCTTGTAAATTGTATGTCAATTGCGGCAGCACTGTACTGCTTAAGCCGAAAAACATTAATATTACTGATTTGCGCGAAAGTCAAATTATAATGTTATTGCAGAATTTACATATTCATATAACCGAAAAAATTGCACTTTCTTAGTTTTAGACTTAAAGTCGATTTTCTTGTAAATTGTATTACAATTGCGTGAGCACTGTACCGCTTAAGCCGAAAAACATGAATTTTACTGATTTGAGCGAAAGTCAAATTATATTGCTTTTGCAGGATTAACAAATTAATATTACCGAAAAAGTTGCACTTTCTTAGGTTTAAACTCAAAGACGACTTTCTTGAAAATTGTATGTCCATTGCGGCAGCACTGTACTGCTTAAGCCGAAAAACATTAATATTACTGATTTGCGCGAAAGTAAAATTATATAGCTATTGCAGAATTGACATATTCATATAACCGAAAAAATTGCACTTTCTTAGCTTAAGACTTAAAGTCGGTTTTCTTGTAAATTGTATTTCAGTTGCGTGAGCACTGTAAACTATAATGTTATGACAGGATTAACAAATTAGTATCAAAAAAAGAAAAGAAAAAATTGAACTTTCTTAGATTTTTATTTAAAGCCGATTTTCTTGTAAATTGTATGTTAATTACTTGAGCGCTGTACCGCTTAGGCCGAAAAACATGAATTTTACTGATTTGAGCGAAAGTCAAATTATATTGTTATTGCAGAATTGACATATTCATATAACCGAAAAAATTGCACTTTCTTAGTTTTAGACTTAAAGTCGATTTTCTTGTAAATTGTATTTCAGTTGCGTGAGCACTGTACCGCTTAAGCCGAAAAACATGAATTTTACTGATTTGAGCGAAAGTCAAATTATATTGCTTTTGCAGGATTAACAAATTAATATTACCGAAAAAGTTGCACTTTCTTAGGTTTAGACTCAAAGACGACTTTCTTGTAAATTGTATGTCAATTGCGGCAGCACTGTACTGCTTAAGCCGAAAAACATTAATATTACTGATTTGCGCGAAAGTCAAATTATAATGTTATTGCAGAATTTACATATTCATATAACCGAAAAAATTGTACTTTCTTAGTTTTAGACTTAAAGTCGATTTTCTTCTAAATTGTATGTCAATTGCGTGAGCACTATACCGCTTAAACCGAAAAACATGAATTTTACTGATTTGAGCGAAAGTCAAATTATATTGTTATTGCAGAATTGACATATTCATATAACCGAAAAAAAAGCACTTCTTAGTTTTAGACTTAAAGTCGATTTTCTTGTAAATTGTATTTCAATTGCGTGAGCACTGTACCGCTTAAGCCGAAAAACATGAATTTTACTGATTTGTGCGAAAGTCAAATTATATTGCTTTTGCAGGATTAACAAATTAATATTACCGAAAAAGTTGCACTTTCCTAGGTTTAGACTCAAAGTCGACTTTCTTGTAAATTGTATGTCAATTGCGGCAGCACTGTACTGCTTAAGCCGAAAAACATCAATATTACTGATTTGAGCGAAAGTCAAATTATATTGTTATTGCAGAATTGACATATTCATATAACCGAAAAAATTGTACTTTCTTAGTTTTAGACTTATAGTCGATTTTCTTCTAAATTGTATGTCAATTGCGTGAGCACTGTACCGCTTAAACCGAAAAACATGAATTTTACTGATTTGAGCGAAAGTCAAATTATATTGTTATTTCAGAATTGACATATTCATAGAACCGAAAAAATTGCACTTTCTTAGTTTTAGACTTAAAGTCGATTTTCTTGTAAATTGTATTTCAGTTGCGTGAGCACTGTACCGCTTAAGCTGAAAAACATGAATTTTACTGATTTGAGCGAAAGTCAAATTATATTGCTTTTGCAGGATTAACAAATTAATATTACCGAAAAAGTTGCCCTTTCTTAGGTTTAGACTCAAAGTCGACTTTCTTGTAAATTGTATGTCAATTGCGGCAGCACTGTACTGCTTAAGCCGAAAAACATTAATATTACTGATTTGCGCGAAAGTAAAATTATAATGTTATTGCAGAATTTACATATTCATATAACCAAAAAAAATTGTACTTTCTTAGTTTTAGACTTAAAGTCGATTTTCTTCTAAATTGTATGTCAATTGCGTGAGCACTGTACCGCTTAAACCGAAAAACATGAATTTTACTGATTTGAGCGAAAGTCAAATTATATTGTTATTGCAGGATTAACAAATTAATATTACCGAAAAAGTTGCACTTTCTTAGGTTTAGACTCAAAGTCGATTTTCTTGTAAATTGAATGTCAGTTGTGTGAGCACTGTACTGCTTAGGCCGAAAAACATGAATTTTACTAATTTGAGCGAAAGTCAAATTATATTGTTATTGCAGGATTAACAAATTAATATTACCGAAAAAGTTGCACTTTCTTAGGTTTAGACTCAAAGTCGATTTTCTTGTAAATTGTATGTCAATTGCGGCAGCACTGTACTGCTTAAGCCGAAAAACATCAATATTACTGATTAGCGCGAAAGTAAAATTATAATGTTATTGCAGAATTTACATATTTATATAACCGAAAAAATTGTACCTTCTTAGTTTTAGACTTAAAGTCGATTTTCTTCTAAATTGTATGTCAATTGCGTGAGCACTGTACCGCTTAAACCGAAAAACATGAACTTTACTGATTTGAGCGAAAGTCAAATTATATTGTTATTGCAGAATTGACATATTCATATAACCGAAAAAATTGCACTTTCTTAGTTTTAGACTTAAAGTCGATTTTCTTGTAAATTGTATTTCAGTTGCGTGAGCACTGTACCGCTTAAGCCGAAAAACATGAATTTTACTGATTTGAGCGAAAGTCAAATTATATTGCTTTTGCAGGATTAACAAATTAATATTACCGAAAAAGTTGCACTTTCTTAGGTTTAGACTCAAAGTCGACTTTCTTGTAAATTGTATGTCAATTGCGGCAGCACTGTACTGCTTAAGCCGAAAAACATTAATATTACAAATTTGCGCGAAAGTAAAATTATAATGTTATTGCAGAATTTACATATTCATATAACCGAAAAAATTGTACTTTCTTAGGTTTAGACTCAAAGTCGATTTTCTTGTAAATTGTATGTCAGTTGTGTGAGCACTGTACTGCTTAAGCCGAAAAACATGAATTTTACTGATTTGAGCGAAAGTCAAATTATATTGTTATTGCAGAATTGACATATTCATATAACCGAAAAAATTGCACTTTCTTAGTTTTAGACTTAAAGTCGATTTTCTTGTAAATTGTATTTCAGTTGCGTGAGCACTGTACCGCTTAAGCCGAAAAACATGAATTTTACTGATTTGAGCGAAAGTCAAATTATATTGCTTTTGCAGGATTAACAAATTAATATTACCGAAAAAGTTGCACTTTCTTAGGTTTAGACTCAAAGTCGACTTTCTTGTAAATTGTATGTCAATTGCGGCAGCACTGTACTGCTTAAGCCGAAAAACATTAATATTACAAATTTGCGCGAAAGTAAAATTATATTGTTATTGCAGAATTGACATATTCATATAACCGAAAAAATTGCACTTTCTTAGTTTTAGACTTAAAGTAGATTTTCTTGTAAATTGTATTTCAGTTGCGTGAGCACTGTACCGCTTAAGCCGAAAAACATGAATCTTACTGATTTGAGCGAAAGTCAAATTATATTGTTATTGCAGGATTAACAAATTAAAATTACCGAAAAAGTTGCACTTTCTTAGGTTTAGACTCATAGTCGATTTTCTTGTAAATTGTATGTCAATTGCGGCAGCACTGTACTGCTTAAGCCGAAAAACATTAATATTACTGATTTGCGCGAAAGTAAAATTATAATGTTATTGTAGAATTTACATATTCATATAACCCAAAAAATTGTACTTTCTTAGTTTTAGACTTAAAGTCGATTTTCTTCTAAATTGTATGTCAATTGCGTGAGCACTGTACCGCTTAAGCCGAAAAACATGAATTTTACTGATTTGAGCGAAAGTCAAATTATATTGCTTTTGCAGGATTAACAAATTAATATTACCGAAAAAGTTGCACTTTCTTAGGTTTAGACTTAAAGTCGATTTTCTTGTAAATTGTATTTCAGTTGCGTGAGCACTGTACCGCTTAAGCCGAAAAACATGAATTTTACTGATTTGAGCGAAAGTCAAATTATATTGCTTTTGCAGGATTAACAAATAAATATTACCGAAAAAGTTGCACTTTCTTAGGTTTAGACTCAAAGACGACTTTCTTGAAAATTGTATGTCCATTGCGGCAGCACTGTACTGCTTAAGCCGAAAAACATCAATATTACTGATTTGAGCGAAAGTCAAATAATAATGTTATTGCAGAATTTACATATTCATATAACCGAAAAAATTGTACCTTCTTAGTTTTAGATTTAAGTCGATTTTCTTCTAAATTGTATGTCAATTGCGTGAGCACTGTACCGCTTAAACCGAAAAACATGAATTTTACTGATTTGAGCGAAAGTCAAATTATATTGTTATTGCAGAATTGACATATTCATATAACCGAAAAAATTGCACTTTCTTAGTTTTAGACTTAAAGTCGATTTTCTTGTAAATTGTATTTCAGTTGCGTGAGCACTGTACCGCTTAAGCCGAAAAACATGAATTTTACTGATTTGAGCGAAAGTCAAATTATATTGCTTTTGCAGGATTAACAAATTAATATTACCGAAAAAGTTGCACTTTCTTAGGTTTAGACTCAAAGTCGACTTTCTTGTAAATTGTATGTCAATTGCGGCAGCACTGTACTGCTTAAGCCGAAAAACATTAATATTACAAATTTGCGCGAAAGTAAAATTATATTGTTATTGCAGAATTGACATATTCATATAACCGAAAAAATTGCACTTTCTTAGTTTTAGACTTAAAGTAGATTTTCTTGTAAATTGTATTTCAGTTGCGTGAGCACTGTACCGCTTAAGCCGAAAAACATGAATCTTACTGATTTGAGCGAAAGTCAAATTATATTGTTATTGCAGGATTAACAAATTAAAATTACCGAAAAAGTTGCACTTTCTTAGGTTTAGACTCATAGTCGATTTTCTTGTAAATTGTATGTCAATTGCGGCAGCACTGTACTGCTTAAGCCGAAAAACATTAATATTACTGATTTGCGCGAAAGTAAAATTATAATGTTATTGTAGAATTTACATATTCATATAACCCAAAAAATTGTACTTTCTTAGTTTTAGACTTAAAGTCGATTTTCTTCTAAATTGTATGTCAATTGCGTGAGCACTGTACCGCTTAAGCCGAAAAACATGAATTTTACTGATTTGAGCGAAAGTCAAATTATATTGTTATTGCAGAATTGACATATTCATATAACCGAAAAAATTGCACTTTCTTAGTTTTAGACTTAAAGTCGATTTTCTTGTAAATTGTATTTCAGTTGCGTGAGCACTGTACCGCTTAAGCCGAAAAACATGAATTTTACTGATTTGAGCGAAAGTCAAATTATATTGCTTTTGCAGGATTAACAAATAAATATTACCGAAAAAGTTGCACTTTCTTAGGTTTAGACTCAAAGACGACTTTCTTGAAAATTGTATGTCCATTGCGGCAGCACTGTACTGCTTAAGCCGAAAAACATTAATATTACTGATTTGCGCGAAAGTCAAATTATAATGTTATTGCAGAATTTACATATTCATATAACCGAAAAAATTGTACTTTCTTAGTTTTAGACTTAAAGTCGATCTTCTTCTAAATTGTATGTCAATTGCGTGAGCACTGTACCGCTTAAACCGAAAAACATGAATTTTACTGATTTGAGCGAAAGTCAAATTATATTGTTATTGCAGAATTGACATATTCATATAACCGAAAAAATTGCACTTTCTTAGTTTTAGACTTAAAGTCGATTTTCTTGTAAATTTTATTTCAGTTGCGTGAGCACTGTACCGCTTAAGCCGAAAAACATGAATTTTACTGATTTGAGCGAAAGTCAAATTATATTGCTTTTGCAGAATTAACAAATTAATATTACCGAAAAAGTTGCACTTTCTTAGGTTTAGACTCAAAGTCGACTTTATTGTAAATTGTATGTCAATTGCGGCAGCACTGTACTGCTTAAGCCGAAAAACATCAATATTACTGATTTGAGCGAAAGTCAAATTATATTGTTATTGCAGAACTGACATATTCATATAACCGAAAAAATTGCACTTTCTTAGTTTTAGACTTAAAGTCGATTTTCTTGTAAATTGTATTTCAGTTGCGTGAGCACTGTACCGCGTAAGCCGAAAAACATGAATTTTACTGATTTGAGCGAAAGTCAAAGTATATTGCTTTTGCAGGATTAACAAATTAATATTACCGAAAATGTTGCACTTTCTTAGGTTTAGACTCAAAGTCGATTTTCTTGTAAATTGTATGTCAATTGCGGCAGCACTGTACTGCTTAAGCCGAAAAACATTAATATTACTGATTTGCGCGAAAGTCAAATTATAATGTTATTGCAGAATTTACATATTCATATAACCGAAAAAATTGTACTTTCTTAGTTTTAAACTTAAAGTCGATTTTCTTCTAAATTGTATGTCAATTGCGTGAGCACTGTACCGCTTAAACCGAAAAACATCAATATTACTGATTTGAGCCAAAGTCAAATTATATTGTTATTGCAGAATTGACATATTCATATAACCGAAAAAATTTCACTTTCTTAGTTTTAGACTTAAAGTCGATTTTCTTGTAAATTGTATTTCAGTTGCGTGAGCACTGTACCGCGTAAGCCGAAAAACATGAATTTTACTGATTTGAGCGAAAGTCAAAGTATATTGCTTTTGCAGGATTAACAAATTAATATTACCGAAAATGTTGCACTTTCTTAGGTTTAGACTCAAAGTCGATTTTCTTGTAAATTGTATGTCAATTGCGGCAGCACTGTACTGCTTAAGCCGAAAAACATTAATATTACTGATTTGCGCGAAAGTCAAATTATAATGTTATTGCAGAATTTACATATTCATATAACCGAAAAAATTGCACTTTCTTAGTTTTAGACTTAAAGTCGATTTTCTTGTAAATTGTATTTCAATTGCGTGAGCACTGTACCGCTTAAGCCGAAAAACATCAATATTACTGATTTGAGCGAAAGTCAAATTATATTGTTATTGCAGAACTGACATATTCATATAACCGAAAAAATTGCACTTTCTTAGTTTTAGACTTAAAGTCGATTTTCTTGTAAATTGTATTTCAGTTGCGTGAGCACTAAACCGCGTAAGCCGAAAAACATGAATTTTACTGATTTGAGCGAAAGTCAAATTATATTGCTTTTGCAGGATTAACAAATTAATATTACCGAAAAAGTTGCACTTTCTTAGGTTTAGACTCAAAGTCGACTTTATTGTAAATTGTATGTCAATTGCGGCAGCACTGTACTGCTTAAGCCGAAAAACATCAATATTACTGATTTGAGCGAAAGTCAAATTATATTGTTATTGCAGAACTGACATATTCATATAACCGAAAAAATTGCACTTTCTTAGTTTTAGACTTAAAGTCGATTTTCTTGTAAATTGTATTTCAGTTGCGTGAGCACTGTACCGCGTAAGCCGAAAAACATGAATTTTACTGATTTGAGCGAAAGTCAAAGTATATTGCTTTTGCAGGATTAACAAATTAATATTACCGAAAAAGTTGCACTTTCTTAGGTTTAGACTCAAAGTCGATTTTCTTGTAAATTGTATGTCAATTGCGGCAGCACTGTACTGCTTAAGCCGAAAAACATTAATATTACTGATTTGCGCGAAAGTCAAATTATAATGTTATTGCAGAATTTACATATTCATATAACCGAAAAAATTGCACTTTCTTAGTTTTAGACTTAAAGTCGATTTTCTTGTAAATTGTATTTCAATTGCGTGAGCACTGTACCGCTTAAACCGAAAAACATGAATTTTACTGATTTGAGCGAAAGTCAAATTATATTGTTATTGCAGAATTGACATATTCATATAACCGAAAAAATTGCACTTTCTTAGTTTTAGACTTAAAGTCGATTTTCTTGTAAATTTTATTTCAGTTGCGTGAGCACTGTACCGCGTAAGCCGAAAAACATGAATTTTACTGATTTGAGCGAAAGTCAAATTATATTGCTTTTCATATAACCGAAAAAATTGCACTTTCTTAGTTTTAGACTTAAAGTCGATTTTCTTGTAAATTGTATTTCAGTTGCGTGAGCACTGTACCGCTTAAGCCGAAAAACATGAATTTTACTGATTTGAGCGAAAGTCAAATTATATTGCTTTTGCAGGATTAACAAATTAATATTACCGAAAAAGTTGCACTTTCTTAGGTTTAGACTCAAAGACGACTTTCTTGTAAATTGTATGTCAATTGCGGCAGCACTGTACTGCTTAAGCCGAAAAACATTAATATTACTGATTTGCGCGAAAGTCAAATTATAATGTTATTGCAGAATTTACATATTCATATAACCGAAAAAATTGTACTTTCTTAGTTTTAGACTTAAAGTCGATTTTCTTCTAAATTGTATGTCAATTGCGTGAGCACTGTACCGCTTAAACCGAAAAACATGAATTTTACTGATTTGAGCGAAAGTAAAATTATATAGCAATTGCAGAATTGACATATTCATATAACCGAAAAAATTGCACTTTCTTAGCTTAAGACTTAAAGTCGGTTTTCTTGTAAATTGTATTTCAGTTGCGTGAGCACTGTAAACTATAATGTTATGACAGGATTAACAAATTAGTATCAAAAAAAGAAAAGAAAAAATTGAACTTTCTTAGATTTTTATTTAAAGCCGATTTTCTTGTAAATTGTATGCTAATTACTTGAGCGCTGTACCGCTTAGGCCGAAAAACATGAATTTTACTGATTTGAGCGAAAGTCAAATTATATTGTTATTGCATAATTGACATATTCATATAACCGAAAAAATTGCACTTTCTTAGTCTTAGACTTAAAGTCGATTTTCTTGTAAATTGTATTTCAGTTGCGTGAGCACTGTACCGCTTAAGCCGAAAAACATGAATTTTACTGATTTGAGCGAAAGTCAAATTATATTGCTTTTGCAGGATTAACAAATTAATATTACCGAAAAAGTTGCACTTTCTTAGGTTTAGACTCAAAGACGACTTTCTTGTAAATTGTATGTCAATTGCGGCAGCACTGTACTGCTTAAGCCGAAAAACATCAATATTACTGATTTGAGCGAAAGTCAAATTATATTGTTATTGCAGAACTGACATATTCATATAACCGAAAAAATTGCACTTTCTTAGTTTTAGACTTAAAGTCGATTTTCTTGTAAATTGTATTTCAGTTGCGTGAGCACTGTACCGCTTAAGCCGAAAAACATGAATTTTACTGATTTGAGCGAAAGTCAAATTATATTGCTTTTGCAGGATTAACAAATTAATATTACCGAAAAAATTGCACTTTCTTAGTTTTAGACTTAAAGTCGATTTTCTTGTAAATTGTATTTCAGTTGCGTGAGCACTGTACCGCTTAAGCCGAAAAACATGAATTTTACTGATTTGAGCGAAAGTCAAATTATATAGCTATTGCAGAATTGACATATTCATATAACCGAAAAAATTGCACTTGCTTAGCTTAAGACTTAAAGTCGGTTTTCTTGTAAATTGTATTTCAGTTGCGTGAGCACTGTAAACTATAATGTTATGACAGGATTAACAAATTAGTATCAAAAAAAGAAAAGAAAAAATTGAACTTTCTTAGATTTTTATTTAAAGCCGATTTTCTTGTAAATTGTATGTTAATTACTTGAGCGCTGTACCGTTTAGGCCGAAAAGCATCAATTTTACTGATTTGCGCGAAAGTAAAATTATAATGTTATTGCAGAATTTACATATACATATAACCGAAAAAATTGTACTTTCTTAGTTTTAGACTTAAAGTCGATTTTCTTCTAAATTGTATGTCAATTGCGGCAGCACTGTACTGCTTAAGCCGAAAAACATCAATATTACTGATTTGAGCGAAAGTCAAATTATATTGTTATTGCAGAACTGACATATTCATATAACCGAAAAAATTGCACTTTCTTAGTTTTAGACTTAAAGTCGATTTTCTTGTAAATTGTATTTCAGTTGCATGAGCACTGTACCGCGTAAGCCGAAAAACATGAATTTTACTGATTTGAGCGAAAGTCAAAGTATATTGCTTTTGCAGGATTAACAAATTAATATTACCGAAAATGTTGCACTTTCTTAGGTTTAGACTCAAAGTCGATTTTCTTGTAAATTGTATGTCAATTGCGGCAGCACTGTACTGCTTAAGCCGAAAAACATTAATATTACTGATTTGCGCGAAAGTCAAATTATAATGTTATTGCAGAATTTACATATTCATATAACCGAAAAAATTGTACTTTCTTAGTTTTAAACTTAAAGTCGACTTTCTTGAAAATTGTATGTCCATTGCGGCAGCACTGTACTGCTTAAGCCGAAAAACATCAATATTACTGATTTGAGCGAAAGTCAAATTATATTGTTATTGCAGAACTGACATATTCATATAACCGAAAAAATTGCACTTTCTTAGTTTTAGACTTAAAGTCGATTTTCTTGTAAATTGTATTTCAGTTGCGTGAGCACTGTACCGCGTAAGCCGAAAAACATGAATTTTACTGATTTGAGCGAAAGTCAAAGTATATTGCTTTTGCAGGATTAACAAATTAATATTACCGAAAATGTTGCACTTTCTTAGGTTTAGACTCAAAGTCGATTTTCTTGTAAATTGTATGTCAATTGCGGCAGCACTGTACTGCTTAAGCCGAAAAACATTAATATTACTGATTTGCGCGAAAGTCAAATTATAATGTTATTGCAGAATTTACATATTCATATAACCGAAAAAATTGCACTTTCTTAGTTTTAGACTTAAAGTCGATTTTCTTGTAAATTGTATTTCAATTGCGTGAGCACTGTACCGCTTAAGCCGAAAAACATGAATTTTACTGATTTGAGCGAAAGTCAAATTATATTGCTTTTGCAGGATTAACAAATTAATATTACCGAAAAAGTTGCACTTTCTTAGGTTTAAACTCAAAGACGACTTTCTTGAAAATTGTATGTCCATTGCGGCAGCACTGTACTGCTTAAGCCGAAAAACATTAATATTACTGATTTGCGCGAAAGTAAAATTATATAGCTATTGCAGAATTGACATATTCATATAACCGAAAAAATTGCACTTTCTTAGCTTAAGACTTAAAGTCGGTTTTCTTGTAAATTGTATTTCAGTTGCGTGAGCACTGTAAACTATAATGTTATGACAGGATTAACAAATTAGTATCAAAAAAAGAAAAGAAAAATTGAACTTTCTTAGATTTTTATTTAAAGCCGATTTTCTTGTAAATTGTATGTTAATTACTTGAGCGCTGTACCGCTTAGGCCGAAAAACATGAATTTTACTGATTTGAGCGAAAGTCAAATTATATTGTTATTGCAGAATTGACATATTCATATAACCGAAAAAATTGCACTTTCTTAGTTTTAGACTTAAAGTCGATTTTCTTGTAAATTGTATTTCAGTTGCGTGAGCACTGTACCGCTTAAGCCGAAAAACATGAATTTTACTGATTTGAGCGAAAGTCAAATTATATTGCTTTTGCAGGATTAACAAATTAATATTACCGAAAAAGTTGCACTTTCTTAGGTTTAGACTCAAAGACGACTTTCTTGTAAATTGTATGTCAATTGCGGCAGCACTGTACTGCTTAAGCCGAAAAACATTAATATTACTGATTTGCGCGAAAGTCAAATTATAATGTTATTGCAGAATTTACATATTCATATAACCGAAAAAATTGTACTTTCTTAGTTTTAGACTTAAAGTCGATTTTCTTCTAAATTGTATGTCAATTACGTGAGCACTATACCGCTTAAACCGAAAAACATGAATTTTACTGATTTGAGCGAAAGTCAAATTATATTGTTATTGCAGAATTGACATATTCATATAACCGAAAAAATTGCACTTTCTTAGTTTTAGACTTAAAGTCGATTTTCTTGTAAATTGTATTTCAGTTGCGTGAGCACTGTATCGCTTAAGCCGAAAAACATGAATTTTACTGATTTGAGCGAAAGTCAAATTATATTGCTTTTGCAGGATTAACAAATTAATATTACCGAAAAAGTTGCACTTTCTTAGGTTTAGACTCAAAGACGACTTTCTTGTAAATTGTATGTCAATTGCGGCAGCACTGTACTGCTTAAGCCGAAAAACATCAATATTACTGATTTGAGCGAAAGTCAAATTATATTGTTATTGCAGAACTGACATATTCATATAACCGAAAAAATTGCACTTTCTTAGTTTTAGACTTAAAGTCGATTTTCTTGTAAATTGTATTTCAGTTGCGTGAGCACTGTACCGCTTAAGCCGAAAAACATGAATTTTACTGATTTGAGCGAAAGTCAAATTATATTGCTTTTGCAGGATTAACAAATTAATATTACCGAAAAAATTGCACTTTCTTAGTTTTAGACTTAAAGTCGATTTTCTTGTAAATTGTATTTCAGTTGCGTGAGCACTGTACCGCTTAAGCCGAAAAACATGAATTTTACTGATTTGAGCGAAAGTCAAATTATATAGCTATTGCAGAATTGACATATTCATATAACCGAAAAAATTGCACTTTCTTAGCTTAAGACTTAAAGTCAGTTTTCTTGTAAATTGTATTTCAGTTGCGTGAGCACTGTAAACTATAATGTTATGACAGGATTAACAAATTAGTATCAAAAAAAGAAAAGAAAAAATTGAACTTTCTTAGATTTTTATTTAAAGCCGATTTTCTTGTAAATTGTATGTTAATTACTTGAGCGCTGTACCGTTTAGGCCGAAAAGCATCAATTTTACTGATTTGCGCGAAAGTAAAATTATAATGTTATTGCAGAATTTACATATACATATAACCGAAATAATTGTACTTTCTTAGTTTTAGACTTAAAGTCGATTTTCTTCTAAATTGTATGTCAATTGCGTGAGCACTGTACCGCTTAAACCGAAAAACATGAATTTTACTGATTTGAGCGAAAGTCAAATTATATTGTTATTGCAGAATTGACATATTCATATAACCGAAAAAATTGCACTTTCTTAGTTTTAGACTTAAAGTCGATTTTCTTGTAAATTGTATTTCAGTTGCGTGAGCACTGTACCGCTTAAGCCGAAAAACATGAATTTTACTGATTTGAGCGAAAGTCAAATTATATTGCTTTTGCAGGATTAACAAATTAATATTACCGAAAAAGTTGCACTTTCTTAGGTTTAGACTCAAAGACGACTTTCTTGTAAATTGTATGTCAATTGCGGCAGCACTGTACTGCTTAAGCCGAAAAACATTAATATTACTGATTTATGCAAAAGTAAAATTATAATGTTATTGCAGAATTTACATAGTCATATAACCGAAAAAATTGTACTTTCTTAGTTTTAGACTTAAAGTCGATTTGCTTCTAAATTGTATGTTAATTGCGTGAGCACTGTACCGCTTAAGCCGAAAAACATGAATTTTACTGATTTGAGCGAAAGTCCAATTATATTGCCTTTGCAGGATTAACAAATTAATATTACCGAAAAAGTTGCACTTTCTTAGGTTTAGACTCAAAGTCGACTTTCTTGTAAATTGTATGTCAATTGCGGCAGCACTGTACTGCTTAAGCCGAAAAACATCAATATTACTGATTTGAGCGAAAGTCAAATTATATTGTTATTGCAGAACTGACATATTCATATAACCGAAAAAATTGCAGTTACTTAGTTTTAGACTTAAAGTCGATTTTCTTGTAAATTGTATTTCAGTTGCGTGAGCACTGTACCGCGTAAGCCGAAAAACATGAATTTTACTGATTTGAGCGAAAGTCAAAGTATATTGCTTTCGCAGGATTAACAAATTAATATTACCGAAAATGTTGCACTTTCTTAGGTTTAAACTCAAAGTCGATTTTCTTGTAAATTGTATGTCAATTGCGGCAGCACTGTACTGCTTAAGCCGAAAAACATTAATATTACTGATTTGCGCGAAAGTAAAATTATAATGTTATTGCAGAATTTACATATTCATATAACCGAAAAAATTTTACTTTCTTAGTTTTAAACTTAAAGTCGATTTTCTTCTAAATTGTATGTCAATTGCGTGAGCACTGTACCGCTTAAACCGAAAAACATGAATTTTACTGATTTGAGCGAAAGTCAAATTATATTGTTATTGCAGAATTGACATATTCATATAACCGAAAAAATTGCACTTTCTTAGTTTTAGACTTAAAGTCGATTTTCTTGTAAATTGTATTTCAGTTGCGTGAGCACTGTACCGCGTAAGCCGAAAAACATGAATTTTACTGATTTGAGCGAAAGTCAAATTATATTGCTTTTGCAGGATTAACAAATTAATATTACCGAAAAAGTTGCACTCTCTTAGGTTTAGACTCAAAGTCGACTTTCTTGTAAATTGTATGTCAATTGCGGCAGCACTGTACTGCTTAAGCCGAAAAACATCAATATTACTGATTTGCGCGAAAGTAAAATTATAATGTTATTGCAGAATTTACATATTCATATAACCGAAAAAATTGTACCTTCTTAGTTTTAGACTTAAAGTCGATTTTCTTCTAAATTGTATGTCAATTGCGTGAGCACTGTACCGCTTAAACCGAAAAACATGAATTTTACTGATTTGAGCGAAAGTCAAATTATATTGCTTTTGCAGGATTAACAAATTAATATTACCGAAAAAGTTGCACTTTCTTAGGTTTAGACTCAAAGTCGATTTTCTTGTAAATTGTATGTCAATTGCGGCAGCACTGTACTGCTTAAGCCGAAAAACATTAATATTACTGATTTGCGCGAAAGTAAAATTATAATGTTATTGCAGAATTTACATAGTCATTAAACCGAAAAAATTGCACTTTCTTAGTTTAAGACTTAAAGTCGATTTTCTTGTAAATTGTATTTCAGTTGCGTGAGCACTGTACCGCTTAAGCCGAAAAACATGAATTTTACTGATTTGAGCGAAAGTCAAATTATATTGCTTTTGCAGGATTAACAAATTAATATTACCGAAAATGTTGCACTTTCTTAGGTTTAAACTCAAAGTCGATTTTCTTGTAAATTGTATGTCAATTGCGGCAGCACTGTACCGCATAAGCCGAAGATCATCAATTTTACTGATTTGCGCGAAAGTAAAATTATAATGTTATTGCAGAATTTACATATTCATATAACCGAAAAAATTTTACTTTCTTAGTTTTAAACTTAAAGTCGATTTTCTTGTAAATTGTATGTCAATTGCGGCAGCACTGTACTGCTTAAGCCGAAAAACATAAATATTACTGATTTGAGCGAAAGTCAAATTATATTGTTATTGCAGAATTGACATATTCATTAAACCGAAAAAATTGCACTTTCTTAGTTTAAGACTTAAAGTCGATTTTCTTGTAAATTGTATTTCAGTTGCGTGAGCACTGTACCGCTTAAGCCGAAAAACATGAATTTTACTGATTTGAGCGAAAGTCAAATTATATTGCTTTTGCAGGATTAACAAATTAATATTACCGAAAAAGTTGCACTTTCTTAGGTTTAGACTCAAAGTCGATTTTCTTGTAAATTGTATGTCAATTGCGGCAGCACTGTACTGCTTAAGCCGAAAAACATCAATATTACTGATTTGCGCGAAAGTAAAATTATAATGTTATTGCAGAATTTACATATTCATATAACCGAAAAAATTGTACCTTCTTAGTTTTAGACTTAAAGTCGATTTTCTTCTAAATTGTATGTCAATTGCGTGAGCACTGTACCGCTTAAACCGAAAAACATGAATTTTACTGATTTGAGCGAAAGTCAAATTATATTGCTTTTGCAGGATTAACAAATTAATATTACCGAAAAAGTTGCACTTTCTTAGGTTTAGACTCAAAGTCGATTTTCTTGTAAATTGTATGTCAATTGCGGCAGCACTGTACTGCTTAAGCCGAAAAACATTAATATTACTGATTTGCGCGAAAGTAAAATTATAATGTTATTGCAGAATTTACATAGTCATATAACCGAAAAAATTGTACTTTCTTAGTTTTAGACCTAAAGTCGATTTGCTTCTAAATTGTATGTTAATTGCGTGAGCACTGTACCGCTTAAACCGAAAAACATGAATTTTACTGATTTGAGCGAAAGTCAAATTATATTGCTTTTGCAGGATTAACAAATTAATATTACCGAAAAAGTTGCACTTTCTTAGGCTTAGACTCAAAGTCGATTTTCTTGTAAATTGTATGTCAGTTGCGTGACCACTGTACTGCTTAAGCCGAAAAACATGAATTTTACTGATTTGAGCGAAAGTAAAATTATATTTTTATTGCAGGATTAACAAATTAATATTACCGAAAAAATTGCACTTTCTTAGGTTTAGACTCAAAGTCGATTTTCTTGTAAATTGTATTTCAGTTGCGTGAGCACTGTACTGCTTAAGCCGAAAAACATGAATTTTACTGATTTGAGCGAAAGTCAAATTATATTGCTTTTGCAGGATTAACAAATTAATATTACCGAAAAAATTGCACTTTCTTAGGTTTAGACTCAAAGTCGATTTTCTTGTAAATTGTATTTCAGTTGCGTGAGCACTGTACTGCTTAAGCCGAAAAACATGAATTTTACTGATTTGAGCGAAAGTCAAATTATATTGCTTTTGCAGGATTAACAAATTAATATTACCGAAAAAATTGCACTTTCTTAGGTTTAGACTCAAAGTCGATTTTCTTGTAAATTGTATTTCAGTTGCGTGAGCACTGTACTGCTTAAGCCGAAAAACATGAATTTTACTGATTTGAGCGAAAGTCAAATTATATTGCTTTTGCAGGATTAACAAATTAATATTACCGAAAAAGTTGCACTTTCTTAGGTTTAGACTCAAAGTCGACTTTCTTGTAAATTGTATGTCAATTGCGGCAGCACTGTACTGCTTAAGCCGAAAAACATGAATTTTACTGATTTGAGCGAAAGTCAAATTATATTGCTTTTGCAGGATTAACAAATTAATATTACCGAAAAAATTGCACTTTCTTAGGTTTAGACTCAAAGTCGATTTTCTTGTAAATTGTATTTCAGTTGCGTGAGCACTGTACTGCTTAAGCCGAAAAACATGAATTTTACTGATTTGAGCGAAAGTCAAATTATATTGCTTTTGCAGGATTAACAAATTAATATTACCGAAAAAGTTGCACTTTCTTAGGTTTAGACTCAAAGTCGATTTTCTTGTAAATTGTATTTCAGTTGCGTGAGCACTGTACTGCTTAAGCCGAAAAACATGAATTTTACTGATTTGAGCGAAAGTCAAATTATATTGCTTTTGCAGGATTAACAAATTAATATTACCGAAAAAATTGCACTTTCTTAGGTTTAGACTCAAAGTCGATTTTCTTGTAAATTGTATTTCAGTTGCGTGAGCACTGTACTGCTTAAGCCGAAAAACATGAATTTTACTGATTTGAGCGAAAGTCAAATTATATTGCTTTTGCAGGATTAACAAATTAATATTACCGAAAAAGTTGCACTTTCTTAGGTTTAGACTCAAAGTCGATTTTCTTGTAAATTGTATTTCAGTTGCGTGAGCACTGTACTGCTTAAGCCGAAAAACATGAATTTTACTGATTTGAGCGAAAGTCAAATTATATTGCTTTTGCAGGATTAACAAATTAATATTACCGAAAAAGTTGCACTTTCTTAGGCTTAGACTCAAAGTCGATTTTCTTGTAAATTGTATGTCAGTTGCGTGACCACTGTACTGCTTAAGCCGAAAAACATGAATTTTACTGATTTGAGCGAAAGTAAAATTATATTTTTATTGCAGGATTAACAAATTAATATTACCGAAAAAATTGCACTTTCTTAGGTTTAGACTCAAAGTCGATTTTCTTGTAAATTGTATTTCAGTTGCGTGACCACTGTACTGCTTAAACCGAAAAACATGAATTTTACTGATTTGAGCGAAAGTCAAATTATATTGCTTTTGCAGGATTAACAAATTAATATTACCGAAAAAGTTGCACTTTCTTAGGCTTAGACTCAAAGTCGATTTTCTTGTAAATTGTATGTCAGTTGCGTGACCACTGTACTGCTTAAGCCGAAAAACATGAATTTTACTGATTTGAGCGAAAGTCAAATTATATTGCCTTTGCAGGATTAACAAATTAATATTACCGAAAAAGTTGCACTTTCTTAGGTTTAGACTCAAAGTCGACTTTCTTGTAAATTGTATGTCAATTGCGGCAGCACTGTACTGCTTAAGCCGAAAAACATTAATATTACTGATTTGCGCGAAAGTAAAATTATAATGTTATTGCAGAATTTACATAGTCATATAACCGAAAAAATTGTACTTTCTTAGTTTTAGACTTAAAGTCGATTTGCTTCTAAATTGTATGTTAATTGCGTGAGCACTGTACCGCTTAAACCGAAAAACATGAATTTTACTGATTTGAGCGAAAGTCAAATTATATTGCTTTTGCAGGATTAACAAATTAATATTACCGAAAAAGTTGCACTTTCTTAGGCTTAGACTCAAAGTCGATTTTCTTGTAAATTGTATGTCAGTTGCGTGACCACTGTACTGCTTAAGCCGAAAAACATGAATTTTACTGATTTGAGCGAAAGTCAAATTATATTTTTATTGCAGGATTAACAAATTAATATTACCGAAAAAATTGCACTTTCTTAGGTTTAGACTCAAAGTCGATTTTCTTGTAAATTGTATTTCAGTTGCGTGAGCACTGTCCCGCTTAAGCCGAAAAACATGAATTTTACTGATTTGAGCGAAAGTCAAATTATATTGCTTTTGCAGGATTAACAAATTAATATTACCGAAAAAGTTGCACTTTCTTAGGTTTAGACTCAAAGTCGATTTTCTTGTAAATTGTATGTCAATTGCGGCAGCACTGTACTGCTTAAGCCGAAAAACATTAATATTACTGATTTGCGCGAAAGTAAAATTATAATGTTATTGCAGAATTTACATAGTCATATAACCGAAAAAATTGTACTTTCTTAGTTTTAGACCTAAAGTCGATTTGCTTCTAAATTGTATGTTAATTGCGTGAGCACTGTACCGCTTAAACCGAAAAACATGAATTTTACTGATTTGAGCGAAAGTCAAATTATATTGCTTTTGCAGGATTAACAAATTAATATTACCGAAAAAGTTGCACTTTCTTAGGCTTAGACTCAAAGTCGATTTTCTTGTAAATTGTATGTCAGTTGCGTGACCACTGTACTGCTTAAGCCGAAAAACATGAATTTTACTGATTTGAGCGAAAGTAAAATTATATTTTTATTGCAGGATTAACAAATTAATATTACCGAAAAAATTGCACTTTCTTAGGTTTAGACTCAAAGTCGATTTTCTTGTAAATTGTATTTCAGTTGCGTGAGCACTGTCCCGCTTAAGCCGAAAAACATGAATTTTACTGATTTGAGCGAAAGTCAAATTATATTGCCTTTGCAGGATTAACAAATTAATATTACCGAAAAAGTTGCACTTTCTTAGGTTTAGACTCAAAGTCGACTTTCTTGTAAATTGTATGTCAATTGCGGCAGCACTGTACTGCTTAAGCCGAAAAACATTAATATTACTGATTTGCGCGAAAGTAAAATTATAATGTTATTGCAGAATTTACATAGTCATATAACCGAAAAAATTGTACTTTCTTAGTTTTAGACTTAAAGTCGATTTGCTTCTAAATTGTATGTTAATTGCGTGAGCACTGTACCGCTTAAACCGAAAAACATGAATTTTACTGATTTGAGCGAAAGTCAAATTATATTGCTTTTGCAGGATTAACAAATTAATATTACCGAAAAAGTTGCACTTTCTTAGGCTTAGACTCAAAGTCGATTTTCTTGTAAATTGTATGTCAGTTGCGTGACCACTGTACTGCTTAAGCCGAAAAACATGAATTTTACTGATTTGAGCGAAAGTCAAATTATATTTTTATTGCAGGATTAACAAATTAATATTACCGAAAAAATTGCACTTTCTTAGGTTTAGACTCAAAGTCGATTTTCTTGTAAATTGTATTTCAGTTGCGTGAGCACTGTCCCGCTTAAGCCGAAAAACATGAATTTTACTGATTTGAGCGAAAGTCAAATTATATTGCCTTTGCAGGATTAACAAATTAATATTACCGAAAAAGTTGCACTTTCTTAGGTTTAGACTCAAAGTCGACTTTCTTGTAAATTGTATGTCAATTGCGGCAGCACTGTACTGCTTAAGCCGAAAAACATTAATATTACTGATTTGCGCGAAAGTAAAATTATAATGTTATTGCAGAATTTACATAGTCATATAACCGAAAAAATTGTACTTTCTTAGTTTTAGACTTAAAGTCGATTTGCTTCTAAATTGTATGTTAATTGCGTGAGCACTGTACCGCTTAAACCGAAAAACATGAATTTTACTGATTTGAGCGAAAGTCAAATTATATTGTTCTTGCAGGATTAACAAATTAATATTACCGAAAAAGTTGCACTTTCTTAAGTTTAGACTCAAAGTCGATTTTCCTGTAAATTGTATGTTAATGACTTGAGCACTGTACCGCATAAGCCGAAGATCATCAATTTTACTGATTTGCGCGAAAGTAAAATTATATAGCTATTGCAGAATTGACATATTCATATAACCGAAAAAACTGCACTTTCTTAGCTTAAGACTTAAAGTCGATTTTCTTGTAAATTGTATTTCAGTTGCGTGAGCACTGTAAACTATAATGTTATGACAGGATTAACAAATTAGTATCAAAAAAAGAAAAGAAAAAATTGAACTTTCTTAGATTTTTATTTAAAGCCGATTTTCTTGTAAATTGTATGTTAATTACTTGAGCGCTGTACCGTTTAGGCCGAAAAGCATCAATTTTACTGATTTGCGCGAAAGTAAAATTATAATGTTATTGCAGAATTTACATATACATATAACCGAAAAAATTGCACTTTCTTAGTTTTAGACTTAAAGTCGATTTTCTTCTAAATTGTATGTCAATTGCGTGAGCACTGTACCGCTTAAACCGAAAAACATGAATTTTACTGATTTGAGCGAAAGTCAAATTATATTGTTATTGCAGAATTGACATATTCATATAACCGAAAAAATTGCACTTTCTTAGTTTTAGACTTAAAGTCGATTTTCTTGTAAATTGTATTTCAGTTGCGTGAGCACTGTACCGCTTAAGCCGAAAAACATTTATTTTACTGATTTGAGCAAAGGTCAAATTATATTGCTTTTGCAGGATTAACAAATTAATGTTACCGAAAAAGTTGCACTTTCTTAGGCTTAGACTCAAAGTCGATTTTCTTGTAAATTGTATGTCAGTTGCGTGACCACTGTACTGCTTAAGCCGAAAAACATGAATTTTACTGATTTGAGCGAAAGTCAAATTATATTTTTATTGCAGGATTAACAAATTAATATTACCGAAAAAATTGCACTTTCTTAGGTTTAGACTCAAAGTCGATTTTCTTGTAAATTGTATGTCAATTGCGGCAGCACTGTACCGCTTAAGCCGAAAAACATGAATTTTACTGATTTGAGCGAAAGTCAAATTATATTGCTTTTGCAGGATTAACAAATTAATATTACCGAAAAAGTTGCACTTTCTTAGGTTTAGACTCAAAGTCGATTTTCTTGTAAATTGTATGTCAATTGCGGCAGCACTGTACCGCTTAAACCGAAAAACATGAATTTTACTGATTTGAGCGAAAGTAAAATTATATAGCTATTGCAGAATTGACATATTCATATAACCGAAAAAATTGCACTTTCTTAGCTTAAGACTTAAAGTCGGTTTTCTTGTAAATTGTATTTCAGTTGCGTGAGCACTGTACCGCTTAAGCCGAAAAACATGAATTTTACTAATTTTAGCGAAAGTCAAATTATATTGCTTTTGCAGGATTAACAAATTAATATTACCGAAAAAGTTGCACTTTCTTAGGTTTAGACTCAAAGACGACTTTCTTGTAAATTGTATGTCAATTGCGGCAGCACTGTACTGCTTAAGCCGAAAAACATCAATATTACTGATTTGAGCGAAAGTCAAATTATATTGTTATTGCAGAACTGACATATTCATATAACCGAAAAAATTGCACTTTCTTAGTTTTAGACTCAAAGTCGATTTTCTTGTAAATTGTATGTCAATTGCGGCAGCACTGTACCGCTTAAACCGAAAAACATGAATTTTACTGATTTGAGCGAAAGTAAAATTATATAGCTATTGCAGAATTGACATATTCATATAACCGAAAAAATTGCACTTTCTTAGTTTTAGACTTAAAGTCGATTTTCTTGTAAATTGTATTTCAGTTGCGTGAGCACTGTACCGCTTAAGCCGAAAAACATTTATTTTACTGATTTGAGCAAAGGTCAAATTATATTGCTTTTGCAGGATTAACAAATTAATGTTACCGAAAAAGTTGCACTTTCTTAGTTTTAGACTTAAAGTCGATTTTCTTGTAAATTGTATTTCAGTTGCGTGAGCACTGTAAACTATAATGTTATGACAGGATTAACAAATTAGTATCAAAAAAAGAAAAGAAAAAATTGAACTTTCTTAGATTTTTATTTAAAGCCGATTTTCTTGTAAATTGTATGTTAATTACTTGAGCGCTGTACCGCTTAGGCCGAAAAACATGAATTTTACTGATTTGAGCGAAAGTCAAATTATATTGTTATTGCAGAATTGACATATTCATATAACCGAAAAAATTGCACTTTCTTAGTTTTAGACTTAAAGTCGATTTTCTTGTAAATTGTATTTCAGTTGCGTGAGCACTGTACCGCTTAAGCCGAAAAACTTGAATTTTACTAATTTTAGCGAAAGTCAAATTATATTGCTTTTGCAGGATTAACAAATTAATATTACCGAAAAAGTTGCACTTTCTTAGGTTTAGACTCAAAGACGACTTTCTTGTAAATTGTATGTCAATTGCGGCAGCACTGTACTGCTTAAGCCGAAAAACATCAATATTACTGATTTGAGCGAAAGTCAAATTATATTGTTATTGCAGAACTGACATATTCATATAACCGAAAAAATTGCACTTACTTAGTTTTAGACTTAAAGTCGATTTTCTTGTAAATTGTATTTCAGTTGCGTGAGCACTGTACCGCGTAAGCCGAAAAACATGAATTTTACTGATTTGAGCGAAAGTCAAAGTATATTGCTTTCGCAGGATTAACAAATTAATATTACCGAAAATGTTGCACTTTCTTAGGTTTAGACTCAAAGTCGATTTTCTTGTAAATTGTATGTCAATTGCGGCAGCACTGTACTGCTTAAGCCGAAAAACATTAATATTACTGATTTGCGCGAAAGTAAAATTGTAATGTTATTGCAGAATTTACATATTCATATAACCGAAAAAATTTTACTTTCTTAGTTTTAAACTTAAAGTCGATTTTCTTCTAAATTGTATGTCAATTGCGTGAGCACTGTACCGCTTAAACCGAAAAACATGAATTTTGCTGATTTGAGCGAAAGTCAAATTATATTGTTATTGCAGAATTGACATATTCATATAACCGAAAAAATTGCACTTTCTTAGTTTTAGACTTAAAGTCGATTTTCTTGTAAATTGTATTTCAGTTGCGTGAGCACTGTAGCGCGTAAGCCGAAAAACATGAATTTTACTGATTTGAGCGAAAGTCAAATTATATTGCTTTTGCAGGATTAACAAATTAATATTACCGAAAAAGTTGCACTTTCTTAGGTTTAGACTCAAAGTCGATTTTCTTGTAAATTGTATGTCAATTGCGGCAGCACTGTACTGCTTAAGCCGAAAAACATAAATATTACTGATTTGCGCGAAAGTAAAATTATAATGTTATTGCAGAATTTACATATTCATTAAACCGAAAAAATTGCACTTTCTTAGTTTAAGACTTAAAGTCGATTTTCTTGTAAATTGTATTTCAGTTGCGTGAGCACTGTACCGCTTAAGCCGAAAAACATGAATTTTACTGATTTGAGCGAAAGTCAAATTATATTGCTTTTGCAGGATTAACAAATTAATATTACCGAAAAAGTTGCACTTTCTTAGGTTTAGACTCAAAGTCGATTTTCTTGTAAATTGTATGTCAATTGCGGCAGCACTGTACTGCTTAAGCCGAAAAACATCAATATTACTGATTTGCGCGAAAGTAAAATTATAATGTTATTGCAGAATTTACATATTCATATAACCGAAAAAATTGTACCTTCTTAGTTTTAGACTTAAAGTCGATTTTCTTCTAAATTGTATGTCAATTGCGTGAGCACTGTACCGCTTAAACCGAAAAACATGAATTTTACTGATTTGAGCGAAAGTCAAATTATATTGCTTTTGCAGGATTAACAAATTAATATTACCGAAAAAGTTGCACTTTCTTAGGTTTAGACTCAAAGTCGATTTTCTTGTAAATTGTATGTCAATTGCGGCAGCACTGTACTGCTTAAGCCGAAAAACATTAATATTACTGATTTGCGCGAAAGTAAAATTATAATGTTATTGCAGAATTTACATAGTCATATAACCGAAAAAATTGTACTTTCTTAGTTTTAGACCTAAAGTCGATTTGCTTCTAAATTGTATGTTAATTGCGTGAGCACTGTACCGCTTAAACCGAAAAACATGAATTTTACTGATTTGAGCGAAAGTCAAATTATATTGCTTTTGCAGGATTAACAAATTAATATTACCGAAAAAGTTGCACTTTCTTAGGCTTAGACTCAAAGTCGACTTTCTTGTAAATTGTATGTCAATTGCGGCAGCACTGTACTGCTTAAGCCGAAAAACATTAATATTACTGATTTGCGCGAAAGTAAAATTATAATGTTATTGCAGAATTTACATAGTCATATAACCGAAAAAATTGCACTTTCTTAGGCTTAGACTCAAAGTCGATTTGCTTCTAAATTGTATGTTAATTGCGTGAGCACTGTACCGCTTAAACCGAAAAACATGAATTTTACTGATTTGAGCGAAAGTCAAATTATATTGCCTTTGCAGGATTAACAAATTAATATTACCGAAAAAGTTGCACTTTCTTAGGTTTAGACTCAAAGTCGACTTTCTTGTAAATTGTATGTCAATTGCGGCAGCACTGTACTGCTTAAGCCGAAAAACATTAATATTACTGATTTGCGCGAAAGTAAAATTATAATGTTATTGCAGAATTTACATAGTCATATAACCGAAAAAATTGTACTTTCTTAGTTTTAGACTTAAAGTCGATTTGCTTCTAAATTGTATGTTAATTGCGTGAGCACTGTACCGCTTAAACCGAAAAACATGAATTTTACTGATTTGAGCGAAAGTCAAATTATATTGTTCTTGCAGGATTAACAAATTAATATTACCGAAAAAGTTGCACTTTCTTAAGTTTAGACTCAAAGTCGATTTTCCTGTAAATTGTATGTTAATGACTTGAGCACTGTACCGCATAAGCCGAAGATCATCAATTTTACTGATTTGCGCGAAAGTAAAATTATATAGCTATTGCAGAATTGACATATTCATATAACCGAAAAAATTGCACTTTCTTAGCTTAAGACTTAAAGTCGATTTTCTTGTAAATTGTATTTCAGTTGCGTGAGCACTGTAAACTATAATGTTATGACAGGATTAACAAATTAGTATCAAAAAAAGAAAAGAAAAAATTGAACTTTCTTAGATTTTTATTTAAAGCCGATTTTCTTGTAAATTGTATGTTAATTACTTGAGCGCTGTACCGTTTAGGCCGAAAAGCATCAATTTTACTGATTTGCGCGAAAGTAAAATTATAATGTTATTGCAGAATTTACATATACATATAACCGAAAAAATTGCACTTTCTTAGTTTTAGACTTAAAGTCGATTTTCTTCTAAATTGTATGTCAATTGCGTGAGCACTGTACCGCTTAAACCGAAAAACATGAATTTTACTGATTTGAGCGAAAGTCAAATTATATTGTTATTGCAGAATTGACATATTCATATAACCGAAAAAATTGCACTTTCTTAGTTTTAGACTTAAAGTCGATTTTCTTGTAAATTGTATTTCAGTTGCGTGAGCACTGTACCGCTTAAGCCGAAAAACATTTATTTTACTGATTTGAGCAAAGGTCAAATTATATTGCTTTTGCAGGATTAACAAATTAATGTTACCGAAAAAGTTGCACTTTCTTAGGCTTAGACTCAAAGTCGATTTTCTTGTAAATTGTATGTCAGTTGCGTGACCACTGTACTGCTTAAGCCGAAAAACATGAATTTTACTGATTTGAGCGAAAGTCAAATTATATTTTTATTGCAGGATTAACAAATTAATATTACCGAAAAAATTGCACTTTCTTAGGTTTAGACTCAAAGTCGATTTTCTTGTAAATTGTATGTCAATTGCGGCAGCACTGTACCGCTTAAGCCGAAAAACATGAATTTTACTGATTTGAGCGAAAGTCAAATTATATTGCTTTTGCAGGATTAACAAATTAATATTACCGAAAAAGTTGCACTTTCTTAGGTTTAGACTCAAAGTCGATTTTCTTGTAAATTGTATGTCAATTGCGGCAGCACTGTACCGCTTAAACCGAAAAACATGAATTTTACTGATTTGAGCGAAAGTAAAATTATATAGCTATTGCAGAATTGACATATTCATATAACCGAAAAAATTGCACTTTCTTAGCTTAAGACTTAAAGTCGGTTTTCTTGTAAATTGTATTTCAGTTGCGTGAGCACTGTAAACTATAATGTTATGACAGGATTAACAAATTAGTATCAAAAAAAGAAAAGAAAAAATTGAACTTTCTTAGATTTTTATTTAAAGCCGATTTTCTTGTAAATTGTATGTTAATTACTTGAGCGCTGTACCGCTTAGGCCGAAAAACATGAATTTTACTGATTTGAGCGAAAGTCAAATTATATTGTTATTGCAGAATTGACATATTCATATAACCGAAAAAATTGCACTTTCTTAGTTTTAGACTTAAAGTCGATTTTCTTGTAAATTGTATTTCAGTTGCGTGAGCACTGTACTGCTTAAGCCGAAAAACATTAATATTACTGATTTGAGCGAAAGTCAAAGTATATTGCTTTCGCAGGATTAACAAATTAATATTACCGAAAATGTTGCACTTTCTTAGGTTTAGACTCAAAGTCGATTTTCTTGTAAATTGTATGTCAATTGCGGCAGCACTGTACTGCTTAAGCCGAAAAACATTAATATTACTGATTTGCGCGAAAGTAAAATTATAATGTTATTGCAGAATTTACATATTCATATAACCGAAAAAATTTTACTTTCTTAGTTTTAAACTTAAAGTCGATTTTCTTCTAAATTGTATGTCAATTGCGTGAGCACTGTACCGCTTAGGCCGAAAAACATGAATTTTACTGATTTGAGCGAAAGTCAAATTATATTGTTATTGCAGAATTGACATATTCATATAACCGAAAAAATTGCACTTTTTTAGTTTTAGACTTAAAGTCGATTTTCTTGTAAATTGTATTTCAGTTGCGTGAGCACTGTACCGCGTAAGCCGAAAAACATGAATTTTACTGATTTGAGCGAAAGTCAAAGTATATTGCTTTCGCAGGATTAACAAATTAATATTACCGAAAATGTTGCACTTTCTTAGGTTTAGACTCAAAGTCGATTTTCTTGTAAATTGTATGTCAATTGCGGCAGCACTGTACTGCTTAAGCCGAAAAACATTAATATTACTGATTTGCGCGAAAGTAAAATTATAATGTTATTGCAGAATTTACATATTCATATAACCGAAAAAATTTTACTTTCTTAGTTTTAAACTTAAAGTCGATTTTCTTCTAAATTGTATGTCAATTGCGTGAGCACTGTACCGCTTAGGCCGAAAAACATGAATTTTACTGATTTGAGCGAAAGTCAAATTATATTGTTATTGCAGAATTGACATATTCATATAACCGAAAAAATTGCACTTTTTTAGTTTTAAACTTAAAGTCGATTTTCTTCTAAATTGTATGTCAATTGCGTGAGCACTGTACCGCTTAGGCCGAAAAACATTAATATTACTGATTTGAGCGAAAGTCAAAGTATATTGCTTTCGCAGGATTAACAAATTAATATTACCGAAAATGTTGCACTTTCTTAGGTTTAGACTCAAAGTCGATTTTCTTGTAAATTGTATGTCAATTGCGGCAGCACTGTACCGCTTAGGCCGAAAAACATGAATTTTACTGATTTGAGCGAAAGTCAAATTATATTGTTATTGCAGAATTGACATATTCATATAACCGAAAAAATTGCACTTACTTAGTTTTAGACTTAAAGTCGATTTTCTTGTAAATTGTATTTCAGTTGCGTGAGCACTGTACCGCGTAAGCCGAAAAACATGAATTTTACTGATTTGAGCGAAAGTCAAAGTATATTGCTTTCGCAGGATTAACAAATTAATATTACCGAAAATGTTGCACTTTCTTAGGTTTAGACTCAAAGTCGATTTTCTTGTAAATTGTATGTCAATTGCGGCAGCACTGTACTGCTTAAGCCGAAAAACATTAATATTACTGATTTGCGCGAAAGTAAAATTATAATGTTATTGCAGAATTTACATATTCATATAACCGAAAAAATTTTACTTTCTTAGTTTTAAACTTAAAGTCGATTTTCTTCTAAATTGTATGTCAATTGCGTGAGCACTGTACCGCTTAAACCGAAAAACATGAATTTTACTGATTTGAGCGAAAGTCAAATTATATTGTTATTGCAGAATTGACATATTCATATAACCGAAAAAATTGCACTTTTTTAGTTTTAGACTTAAAGTCGATTTTCTTGTAAATTGTATTTCAGTTGCGTGAGCACTGTACCGCGTAAGCCGAAAAACATGAATTTTACTGATTTGAGCGAAAGTCAAATTATATTGCTTTTGCAGGATTAACAAATTAATATTACCGAAAAAGTTGCACTTTCTTAGGTTTAGACTCAAAGTCGATTTTCTTGTAAATTGTATGTCAATTGCGGCAGCACTGTACTGCTTAAGCCGAAAAACATCAATATTACTGATTTGCGCGAAAGTAAAATTATAATGTTATTGCAGAATTTACATATTCATATAACCGAAAAAATTGTACCTTCTTAGTTTTAGACTTAAAGTCGATTTTCTTCTAAATTGTATGTCAATTGCGTGAGCACTGTACCGCTTAAACCGAAAAACATGAATTTTACTGATTTGAGCGAAAGTCAAATTATATTGTTATTGAAGAATTGACATATTCATATAACCGAAAAAATTGCACTTTCTTAGTTTTAGACTTAAAGTCGATTTTCTTGTAAATTGTATTTCAGTTGCGTGAGCACTGTCCCGCTTAAGCCGAAAAACATGAATTTTACTGATTTGAGCGAAAGTCAAATTATATTGCCTTTGCAGGATTAACAAATTAATATTACCGAAAAAGTTGCACTTTCTTAGGTTTAGACTCAAAGTCGACTTTCTTGTAAATTGTATGTCAATTGCGGCAGCACTGTACTGCTTAAGCCGAAAAACATTTATATTACTGATTTGCGCGAAAGTAAAATTATAATGTTATTGCAGAATTTACATAGTCATATAACCGAAAAAATTGTACTTTCTTAGTTTTAGACTTAAAGTCGATTTGCTTCTAAATTGTATGTTAATTGCGTGAGCACTGTACCGCTTAAACCGAAAAACATGAATTTTACTGATTTGAGCGAAAGTCAAATTATATTGTTCTTGCAGGATTAACAAATTAATATTACCGAAAAAGTTGCACTTTCTTAAGTTTAGACTCAAAGTCGATTTTCCTGTAAATTGTATGTTAATGACTTGAGCACTGTACCGCATAAGCCGAAGATCATCAATTTTACTGATTTGCGCGAAAGTAAAATTATATAGCTATTGCAGAATTGACATATTCATATAACCGAAAAAATTGCACTTTCTTAGCTTAAGACTTAAAGTCGATTTTCTTGTAAATTGTATTTCAGTTGCGTGAGCTATATAATATATATATAATATATACTATAATGTTATGACAGGATTAACAAATTAGTATCAAAAAAAGAAAAGAAAAAATTGAACTTTCTTAGATTTTTATTTAAAGCCGATTTTCTTGTAAATTGTATGTTAATTACTTGAGCGCTGTACCGTTTAGGCCGAAAAGCATCAATTTTACTGATTTGCGCGAAAGTAAAATTATAATGTTATTGCAGAGTTTACATATACATATAACCGAAAAATTTTACTTTCTTAGTTTTAGACTTAAAGTCGATTTGCTGCTAAATTGTATGTTAATTGCGTGAGCACTGTACCGCTTAAACCGAAAAACATGAATTTTACTGATTTGAGCGAAAGTCAAATTATATTGTTATTGCAGAATTGACATATTCATATAACCGAAAAAATTGCACTTTCTTAGTTTTAGACTTAAAGTCGATTTTCTTCTAAATTGTATGTCAATTGCGTGAGCACTGTACCGCTTAAACCGAAAAACATGAATTTTACTGATTTGAGCGAAAGTCAAATTATATTGTTATTGCAGAATTGACATATTCATATAACCGAAAAAATTGCACTTTCTTAGTTTTAGACTTAAAGTCGATTTTCTTGTAAATTGTATTTCAGTTGCGTGAGCACTGTACCGCTTAAGCCGAAAAACATTTGTTTTACTGATTTGAGCAAAGGTCAAATTATATTGCTTTTGCAGGATTAACAAATTAATATTACCGAAAAAGTTGCACTTTCTTAGGCTTAGACTCAAAGTCGATTTTCTTGTAAATTGTATGTCAGTTGCGTGACCACTGTACTGCTTAAGCCGAAAAACATGAATTTTACTGATTTGAGCGAAAGTCAAATTATATTTTTATTGCAGGATTAACAAATTAATATTACCGAAAAAATTGCACTTTCTTAGGTTTAGACTCAAAGTCGATTTTCTTGTAAATTGTATGTCGATTGCGGCAGCACTGTACTGCTTCAGCCGAACAACATCAATATTACTGATTTGCGCGAAAGTAAAATTATAATGTTATTGCAGAATTTACATATTCATATAACCGAAAAAATTGTACTTTATTAGTTTTAGACTTAGAGTCGATTTTCTTCTAAATTGTATGTCAATTGCGTGAGCACTGTACCGCTTAAACCGAAAAACATGAATTTTACTGATTTGAGCGAAAGTCAAATTATATTGTTATTGCAGAATTGACATATTCATATAACCGAAAAAATTGCACTTTCTTAGTTTTAGACTTAAAGTCGATTTTCTTGTAAATTGTATTTCAGTTGCGTGAGCACTGTACCGCTTAAGCCGAAAAACATTAATATTACTGATTTGCGCGAAAGTAAAATTATAATGTTATTGCAGAATTTACATATTCATATAACCGAAAAAATTGTACTTTCTTAGTTTTAGACTTAAACTCGATTTGCTTCTAAATTGTATGTTAATTGCGTGAGCACTGTACCGCTTAAGCCGAAAAACATCAATATTACTGATTTGCGCGAAAGTCAAATTATATTGTTATTGCAGAACTGACATATTCATATAACCGAAAAAATTGCACTTTCTTAGTTTTAGACTTAAAGTCGATTTTCTTGTAAATTGTATTTCAGTTGCGTGAGCACTGTACCGCTTAAACCGAAAAACATGAATTTTACTGATTTGAGCAAAGGTCAAATTATATTGCTTTTGCAGGATTAACAAATTAATATTACCGAAAAAGTTGCACTTTCTTAGGTTTAGACTTAAAGTCGATTTTCTTGTAAATTGTATGTCAATTGCGGCAGCACTGTACTGCTTAAGCCGAAAAACATTAATATTACTGATTTGCGCGAAAGTAAAATTATAATGTTATTGCAGAATTTACATATTCATATAACCGAAAAAATTGTACTTTCTTAGTTTTAGACTTAAACTCGATTTGCTTCTAAATTGTATGTTAATTGCGTGAGCACTGTACCGCTTAAACCGAAAAACATGAATTTTACTGATATGAGCAAAAGTCAAATTATATTGTTATTGCAGGATTAACAAATTAATATTACCGCAAAAGTTGCACTTTCTTAGGTTAAGACTCAAAGTCGATTTTCTTGTAAATTGTATGTCAGTTGCGTGAGCACTGTACTGCTTAAGCCGAAAAACATGAATTTTACTGATTTGAGCGAAAGTCAAATTATATTTTTATTGCAGGATTAACAAATTAATATTACCGAAAAAGTTGCACTTTCTTAGGTTTAGACTCAAAGTCGACTTTCTTGTAAATTGTATGTCAATTGCGGCAGCACTGTACTGCTTAAGCCGAAAAACATCAATATTACTGATTTGAGCGAAAGTCAAATTATATTGTTATTGCAGAACTGACATATTCATATAACCGAAAAAATTGCACTTTCTTAGTTTTAGACATAAAGTCGATTTTCTTGTAAATTGTATTTCAGTTGCGTGAGCACTGTACCGCGTAAGCCGAAAAACATGAATTTTACTGATTTGAGCGAAAGTCAAAGTATATTGCTTTTGCAGGATTAACAAATTAATATTACCGAAAATGTTGCACTTTCTTAGGTTTAGACTCAAAGTCGATTTTCTTGTAAATTGTATGTCAATTGCGGCAGCACTGTACTGCTTAAGCCGAAAAACATTAATATTACTGATTTGCGCGAAGGGTAAAATTATAATGTTATTGCAGAATTTACATATTCATATAACCGAAAAAATTGTACTTTCTTAGTTTTAAACTTAAAGTCGATTTTCTTCTAAATTGTATGTCAATTGCGTGAGCACTGTACCGCTTGAACCGAAAAACATGAATTTTACTGATTTGAGCGAAAGTCAAATTATATTGTTATTGCAGAATTGACATATTCACATAACCGAAAAAATTGCACTTCTTAGTTTTAGACTTAAAGTCGATTTTCTTGTAAATTGTATTTCAATTGCGTGAGCACTGTACCGCTTAAGCCGAAAAACATGAATTTTACTGATTTTAGCGAAAGTCAAATTATATTGCTTTTGCAGGATTAACAAATTAATATTACCGAAAAAGTTGCACTTTCTTAGGTTTAGACTCAAAGTCGACTTTCTTGTAAATTGTATGTCAATTGCGGCAGCACTGTACTGCTTAAGCCGAAAAACATTAATATTACTGATTTGCGCGAAAGTAAAATTATAATGTTATTGCAGAATTTACATATTCATATAACCGAAAAAATTGTACTTTCTTAGTTTTAGACTTAAACTCGATTTGCTTCTAAATTGTATGTTAATTGCGTGAGCACTGTACCGCTTAAACCGAAAAACATGAATTTTACTGATATGAGCAAAAGTCAAATTATATTGTTATTGCAGGATTAACAAATTAATATTACCGCAAAAGTTGCACTTTCTTAGGTTAAGACTCAAAGTCGATTTTCTTGTAAATTGTATGTCAGTTGCGTGAGCACTGTACTGCTTAAGCCGAAAAACATGAATTTTACTGATTTGAGCGAAAGTCAAATTATATTTTTATTGCAGGATTAACAAATTAATATTACCGAAAAAGTTGCACTTTCTTAGGTTTAGACTCAAAGTCGACTTTCTTGTAAATTGTATGTCAATTGCGGCAGCACTGTACTGCTTAAGCCGAAAAACATCAATATTACTGATTTGAGCGAAAGTCAAATTATATTGTTATTGCAGAACTGACATATTCATATAACCGAAAAAATTGCACTTTCTTAGTTTTAGACATAAAGTCGATTTTCTTGTAAATTGTATTTCAGTTGCGTGAGCACTGTACCGCGTAAGCCGAAAAACATGAATTTTACTGATTTGAGCGAAAGTCAAAGTATATTGCTTTTGCAGGATTAACAAATTAATATTACCGAAAATGTTGCACTTTCTTAGGCTTAGACTCAAAGTCGATTTTCTTGTAAATTGTATGTCAATTGCGGCAGCACTGTACTGCTTAAGCCGAAAAACATTAATATTACTGATTTGCGCGAAAGTAAAATTATAATGTTATTGCAGAATTTACATATTCATATAACCGAAAAAATTGTACTTTCTTAGTTTTAAACTTAAAGTCGATTTTCTTCTAAATTGTAAGTCAATTGCGTGAGCACTGTACCGCTTGAACCGAAAAACATGAATTTTACTGATTTGAGCGAAAGTCAAATTATATTGTTATTGCAGAATTGACATATTCACATAACCGAAAAAATTGCACTTCTTAGTTTTAGACTTAAAGTCGATTTTCTTGTAAATTGTATTTCAATTGCGTGAGCACTGTACCGCTTAAGCCGAAAAACATGAATTTTACTGATTTGAGCGAAAGTCAAATTATATTGCTTTTGCAGGATTAACAAATTAATATTACCGAAAAAGTTGCACTTTCTTAGGTTTAGACTCAAAGTCGACTTTCTTGTAAATTGTATGTCAATTGCGGCAGCACTGTACTGCTTAAGCCGAAAAACATTAATATTACTGATTTGCGCGAAAGTAAAATTATAATGTTATTGCAGAATTTACATAGTCATATAACCGAAAAAATTGTACTTTCTTAGTTTTAGACTTAAAGTCGATTTGCTTCTAAATTGTATGTTAATTGCGTGAGCACTGTACCGCTTAAACCGAAAAACATGAATTTTACTGATTTGAGCGAAAGTCAAATTATATTGTTCTTGCAGGATTAACAAATTAATATTACCGAAAAAGTTGCACTTTCTTAGGTTTAGACTCAAAGTCGATTTTCTTGTAAATTGAATGTCAGTTGTGTGAGCACTGTACTGCTTAGGCCGAAAAACATGAATTTTACTAATTTGAGCGAAAGTCAAATTATATTGTTATTGCAGAATTGACAAATTAATATTACCGAAAAAATTGCACTTTCGTAGGTTTAGACTTAAAGTCGAGTTTCTTGTAAATTGTATTTCAGTTGCGTGAGCACTGTACCGCTTAAGCCGAAAAACATTTATTTTACTGATTTGAGCAAAGGTCAAATTATATTGCTTTTGCAGGATTAACAAATTAATATTTCCGAAAAAGTTGCACTTTCTTAGGTTTAGACTTAAAGTCGATTTTCTTGTAAATTGTATGTCAATTGCGGCAGCACTGTACTGCTTAAGCCGAAAAACATTAATATTACTGATTTGCGCGAAAGTAAAATTATAATGTTATTGCAGAATTTACATATTCATATAACCGAAAAAATTGTACTTTATTAGTTTTAGACTCAAAGTCGATTTTCCTGTAAATTGTATGTTAATCACTTGAGCACTGTACCGCATAAGCCGAAGATCATCAATTTTACTGATTTGCGCGAAAGTAAAATTATATAGCTATTGCAGAATTGACATATTCATATAACCGAAAAAATTGCACTTTCTTAGCTTAAGACTTAAAGTCGATTTTCTTGTAAATTGTATTTCAGTTGCGTGAGCACTGTAAACTATAATGTTATGACAGGAATAACAAATTAGTATCAAAAAAAGAAAAGAAAAAATTGAACTTTCTTAGATTTTTATTTAAAGCCGATTTTCTTGTAAATTGTATGTTAATTACATGAGCGCTGTACCGCTTAGGCCGAAAAACATCAATTTTACTGATTTGCGCGAAAGTAAAATTTTAATGTTATTGCAGAATTTACATATACATATAACCGAAAAAATTGCACTTCTTAGTTTTAGACTTAAAGTCGATTTTCTTGTAAATTGTATTTCAATTGCGTGAGCACTGTACCGCTTAAGCCGAAAAACATGAATTTTACTGATTTTAGCGAAAGTCAAATTATATTGCTTTTGCAGGATTAACAAATTAATATTACCGAAAAAGTTGCACTTTCTTAGGTTTAGACTCAAAGTCGACTTTCTTGTAAATTGTATGTCAATTGCGGCAGCACTGTACTGCTTAAGCCGAAAAACATTAATATTACTGATTTGCGCGAAAGTAAAATTATAATGTTATTGCAGAATTTACATATTCATATAACCGAAAAAATTGTACTTTCTTAGTTTTAGACTTAAACTCGATTTGCTTCTAAATTGTATGTTAATTGCGTGAGCACTGTACCGCTTAAACCGAAAAACATGAATTTTACTGATATGAGCAAAAGTCAAATTATATTGTTATTGCAGGATTAACAAATTAATATTACCGCAAAAGTTGCACTTTCTTAGGTTAAGACTCAAAGTCGATTTTCTTGTAAATTGTATGTCAGTTGCGTGAGCACTGTACTGCTTAAGCCGAAAAACATGAATTTTACTGATTTGAGCGAAAGTCAAATTATATTTTTATTGCAGGATTAACAAATTAATATTACCGAAAAAGTTGCACTTTCTTAGGTTTAGACTCAAAGTCGACTTTCTTGTAAATTGTATGTCAATTGCGGCAGCACTGTACTGCTTAAGCCGAAAAACATCAATATTACTGATTTGAGCGAAAGTCAAATTATATTGTTATTGCAGAACTGACATATTCATATAACCGAAAAAATTGCACTTTCTTAGTTTTAGACATAAAGTCGATTTTCTTGTAAATTGTATTTCAGTTGCGTGAGCACTGTACCGCGTAAGCCGAAAAACATGAATTTTACTGATTTGAGCGAAAGTCAAAGTATATTGCTTTTGCAGGATTAACAAATTAATATTACCGAAAATGTTGCACTTTCTTAGGCTTAGACTCAAAGTCGATTTTCTTGTAAATTGTATGTCAATTGCGGCAGCACTGTACTGCTTAAGCCGAAAAACATTAATATTACTGATTTGCGCGAAAGTAAAATTATAATGTTATTGCAGAATTTACATATTCATATAACCGAAAAAATTGTACTTTCTTAGTTTTAAACTTAAAGTCGATTTTCTTCTAAATTGTAAGTCAATTGCGTGAGCACTGTACCGCTTGAACCGAAAAACATGAATTTTACTGATTTGAGCGAAAGTCAAATTATATTGTTATTGCAGAATTGACATATTCACATAACCGAAAAAATTGCACTTCTTAGTTTTAGACTTAAAGTCGATTTTCTTGTAAATTGTATTTCAATTGCGTGAGCACTGTACCGCTTAAGCCGAAAAACATGAATTTTACTGATTTGAGCGAAAGTCAAATTATATTGCTTTTGCAGGATTAACAAATTAATATTACCGAAAAAGTTGCACTTTCTTAGGTTTAGACTCAAAGTCGACTTTCTTGTAAATTGTATGTCAATTGCGGCAGCACTGTACTGCTTAAGCCGAAAAACATTAATATTACTGATTTGCGCGAAAGTAAAATTATAATGTTATTGCAGAATTTACATAGTCATATAACCGAAAAAATTGTACTTTCTTAGTTTTAGACTTAAAGTCGATTTGCTTCTAAATTGTATGTTAATTGCGTGAGCACTGTACCGCTTAAACCGAAAAACATGAATTTTACTGATTTGAGCGAAAGTCAAATTATATTGTTCTTGCAGGATTAACAAATTAATATTACCGAAAAAGTTGCACTTTCTTAGGTTTAGACTCAAAGTCGATTTTCTTGTAAATTGAATGTCAGTTGTGTGAGCACTGTACTGCTTAGGCCGAAAAACATGAATTTTACTAATTTGAGCGAAAGTCAAATTATATTGTTATTGCAGAATTGACAAATTAATATTACCGAAAAAATTGCACTTTCGTAGGTTTAGACTTAAAGTCGAGTTTCTTGTAAATTGTATTTCAGTTGCGTGAGCACTGTACCGCTTAAGCCGAAAAACATTTATTTTACTGATTTGAGCAAAGGTCAAATTATATTGCTTTTGCAGGATTAACAAATTAATATTTCCGAAAAAGTTGCACTTTCTTAGGTTTAGACTTAAAGTCGATTTTCTTGTAAATTGTATGTCAATTGCGGCAGCACTGTACTGCTTAAGCCGAAAAACATTAATATTACTGATTTGCGCGAAAGTAAAATTATAATGTTATTGCAGAATTTACATATTCATATAACCGAAAAAATTGTACTTTATTAGTTTTAGACTCAAAGTCGATTTTCCTGTAAATTGTATGTTAATCACTTGAGCACTGTACCGCATAAGCCGAAGATCATCAATTTTACTGATTTGCGCGAAAGTAAAATTATATAGCTATTGCAGAATTGACATATTCATATAACCGAAAAAATTGCACTTTCTTAGCTTAAGACTTAAAGTCGATTTTCTTGTAAATTGTATTTCAGTTGCGTGAGCACTGTAAACTATAATGTTATGACAGGAATAACAAATTAGTATCAAAAAAAGAAAAGAAAAAATTGAACTTTCTTAGATTTTTATTTAAAGCCGATTTTCTTGTAAATTGTATGTTAATTACATGAGCGCTGTACCGCTTAGGCCGAAAAACATCAATTTTACTGATTTGCGCGAAAGTAAAATTTTAATGTTATTGCAGAATTTACATATACATATAACCGAAAAAATTTACTTTCTTAGTTTTAGACTTAAAGTCGATTTGCTGCTAAATTGTATGTTAATTGCGTGAGCACTGTACCGCTTAAGCCGAAAAACATGAATTTTACTGATTTGAGCGAAAGTCAAATTATATTGCTTTTGCTGGATTAACAAATTAATATTACCGAAAAAGTTGCACTTTCTTAGGTTTAGACTCAAAGTCGACTTTCTTGTAAATTGTATGTCAATTGCGGCAGCACTGTACTGCTTAAGCCGAAAAACATGAATTTTACTGATTTGAGCGAAAGTCAAATTATATTGCTTTTGCAGGATTAACAAATTAATATTACCGAAAAAGTTGCACTTTCTTAGGTTTAGACTCAAAGTCGACTTTCTTGTAAATTGTATGTCAATTGCGGCAGCACTGTACTGCTTCAGCCGAAAAACATCAATATTACTGATTTGCGCGAAAGTAAAATTATAATGTTATTGCAGAATTTACATATTCATATAACCGAAAAAATTGTACTTTATTAGTTTTAGACTTAGAGTCGATTTTCTTCTAAATTGTATGTCAATTGCGTGAGCACTGTACCGCTTAAACCGAAAAACATGAATTTTACTGATTTGAGCGAAAGTCAAATTATATTGTTATTGCAGAATTGACATATTCATATAACCGAAAAAATTGCACTTTCTTAGTTTTAGACTCAAAGTCGATTTTCCTGTAAATTGTATGTTAATCACTTGAGCACTGTACCGCATAAGCCGAAGATCATCAATTTTACTGATTTGCGCGAAAGTAAAATTATATAGCTATTGCAGAATTGACATATTCATATAACCGAAAAAATTGCACTTTCTTAGCTTAAGACTTAAAGTCGATTTTCTTGTAAATTGTATTTCAGTTGCGTGAGCACTGTAAACTATAATGTTATGACAGGATTAACAAATTAGTATCAAAAAAAGAAAAGAAAAAATTGAACTTTCTTAGATTTTTATTTAAAGCCGATTTTCTTGTAAATTGTATGTTAATTACTTGAGCGCTGTACTGCTTAAACCGAAAAACATGAATTTTACTGATTTGCGCGAAAGTAAAATTATAATGTTATTGCAGAATTTACATATTCATATAACCGAAAATTTTGTACTTTCTTAGTTTTTGACTTAAAGTCGATTTTCTTCTAAATTGTATGTCAATTGCGGCAGCACTGCACTGCTTAAGCCGAAAAACATGAATTTTACTGATTTGAGCGAAAGTAAAATTATAATGTTATTGCAGAATTTACATATTCATATAACCGAAAATTTGCACTTTCTTAGTTTAAGACTTAAAGTCGATTTTCTTGTAAATTGTATTTCAGTTGCGTGAGCACTGTACCGCTTAAGCCGAAAAACATGAATTTTACTGATTTGAGCGAAAGTCAAATTATATTGTTATTGCAGAATTGACATATTCATATAACCGAAAAAATTGCACTTTCTTAGTTTTAGACTTAAAGTCGATTTTCTTGTAAATTGTATTTCAATTGCGTGAGCACTGTACTGCTTAAACCGAAAAACATGAATTTTACTGATTTGCGCGAAAGTAAAATTATAATGTTATTGCAGAATTTACATATACATATAACCGAAAAATTTTACTTTCTTAGTTTTAGACTTAAAGTCGATTTGCTGCTAAATTGTATGTTAATTGCGTGAGCACTGTACCGCTTAAACCGAAAAACATGAATTTTACTGATTTGAGCGAAAGTCAAATTATATTGTTATTGCAGGATTAACAAATTAATATTACCGAAAAAGTTGCACTTTCTTAGGCTTAGACTCCAAGTCGATTTTCTTGTAAATTGTATGTCAGTTGCGTGACCACTGTACTGCTTAAGCCGAAAAACATGAATTTGACTGATTTGAGCGAAAGTCAAATTATATTGTTATTGCAGAATTGACATATTCATATAACCGAAAAAATTGCACTTTCTTAGTTTTAGACTTAAAGTCGATTTTCTTGTAAATTGTATTTCAGTTGCGTGAGCACTGTACCGCTTAAGCCGAAAAACATTTATTTGACTGATTTGAGCGAAGGTCAAATTATATTGCTTTTGCAGGATTAACAAATTAATATTACCGAAAAAGTTGCACTTTCTTAGGTTTAGACTTAAAGTCGATTTTCTTAAAAATTGTATGTCAATTGCGGCAGCACTGTACTGCTTAAGCCGAAAAACATTAATATTACTGATTTGCGCGAAAGTAAAATTATAATGTTATTGCAGAATTTACATATTCATATAACCAAAAAAAATTGTACTTTCTTAGTTTTAGACTTAAACTCGATTTGCTTCTAAATTGTATGTTAATTGCGTGAGCACTGTACCGCTTAAACCGAAAAACATGTATTTTACTGTCATGAGCAAAAGTCAAATTATATTGTTATTGCAGGATTAACAAATTAATATTACCGCAAAAGTTGCACTTTCTTAGGTTTAGACTCAAAGTCGATTTTCATGTAAATTGTATGTCAGTTGAGTGAGCACTGTACTGCTTAAGCCGAAAAACATGAATTTTACTGATTTGAGCGAAAGTCAAATTATATTTTTATTGCAGGATTAACAAATTAATATTACCGAAAAAATTGCACTTTCTTAGGTTTAGACTTAAAGTCGATTTTCTTGAAAATTGTATGTCAATTGCGGCAGCACTGTACTGCTTAAGCCGAAAAACATTAATATTACTGATTTGCGCGAAAGTAAAATTATAATGTTATTGCAGAATTTACATATTCATATAACCGAAAAAATTGTACTTTATTAGTTTTAGACTTAGAGTCGATTTTCTTCTAAATTGTATGTCAGTTGCGTGACCACTGTACTGCTTAAGCCGAAAAACATGAATTTTACTGATTTGAGCGAAAGTCAAATTATATTTTTATTGCAGGATTAACAAATTAATATTACCGAAAAAATTGCACTTTCTTAGGTTTAGACTCAAAGTAGATTTTCTTGTAAATTGTATGTCAATTGCGGCAGCACTGTACTGCTTCAGCCGAAAACCATCAATATTACTGATTTGCCCGAAAGTAAAACTATAATGTTATTGCAGAATTTACATATTCATATAACCGAAAAAATTGTACTTTATTAGTTTTAGACTTAAAATCGATTTTCTTCTAAATTGTATGTCAATTGCGTGAGCACTGTACCGCTTAAACCGAAAAACATGAATTTTACTGATTTGAGCGAAAGTCAAATTATATTGTTATTGCAGAATTGACATATTCATATAACCGAAAAAATTGCACTTTCTTAGTTTTAGACTTAAAGTCGATTTTCTTGTAAATTGTATTTCAGTTGCGTGAGCACTGTACCTCTTAAGCCGAAAAACATTCATATAAATTGTACTTTCTTAGTTTTAGACCTAAAGTCGATTTGCTTCTAAATTGTATGTTAATTGCGTGAGCACTGTACCGCTTAAACCGAAAAACATGAATTTTACTGATTTGAGCGAAAGTCAAATTATATTGTTATTGCAGGATTAACAAATTAATATTACCGAAAAAGTTGCACTTTCTTAGGTTTAGACTCAAAGTCGATTTTCTTGTAAATTGTATGTCAGTTGCGTGAGCACTGTACTGCTTAAGCCGAAAAACATGAATTTTACTGATTTGAACGAAAGGCAAATTATATTGTTATTGCAGAATTTACATATTCATATAACCGAAAAAATTGTACCTTCTTAGTTTTAGACTTAAAGTCGATTTTCTTCTAAATTGTATGCCAATTGCGTGAGCACTGTACCGCTTAAACTGAAAAACATGAACTTTACTGATTTGAGCGAAAGTCAAATTATATTGTTATTGCAGAATTGACATATTCATATAACCGAAAAAATTGCACTTACTTAGTTTTAGACTTAAAGTCGATTTTCTTGTAAATTGTATTTAAGTTGCGTGAGCACTGTTCCGCTTAAGCCGAAAAACGTGAATTTTACTGATTTGAGCGAAAGTCAAATTATATTGCTTTTGCAGGATTAACAAATTATTATTACCGAAAAAGTTGCACTTTCTTAGGTTAAGACTCAAAGTCGGCTTTAAAATTGTATGCCAATTGCGTGAGCACTGTACCGCTTAAACTGAAAAACATGAACTTTACTGATTTGAGCGAAAGTCAAATTATATTGTTATTGCAGAATTGACATATTCATATAACCGAAAAAATTGCACTTTCTTAGTTTTAGACTTAAAGTCGATTTTCTTGTAAATTGTATTTCAATTGCGGCAGCACTATACTGCTTAAGCCGAAAAACATTAATATTACTGATTTGCGCGAAAGTAAAATTATAATGTTATTGCAGAATTTACATATTCATATAACCGAAAAAATTGTACTTTCTTAGTTTTAGACTTAAAGTAGATTTGCTTCTAAATTGTATGTTAATTGCGTGAGCACTGTACTGCTTAAGCCGAAAAACATGAATTTTACTGATTTGAGCGAAATTCAAATTATATTTTTATTGCAGGATTAACAAATTAATATTACCGAAAAAGTTGCCCTTTCTTAGGTTTAGACTCAAAGTCGATTTTCTTGTAATAAGTATGTCAGTTGCGTGAGCACTGTACTGCTTAAGCCGAAAAACATGAATTTTACTGATTTGCGCGAAAGTAAAATTATATAGCTATTGCAGAATTGACATATTCATATAACCAAAAAAATTTCAGTTTCTTAGCTTTAGACTTAAAGTCGATTTTCTCGTAAATTGTATTTCAGTTGCGTGAGCACTGTAAACTATAATGTTATGGCAGGATTAACAAATTAATATCAAAAAAAGAAAAGAAAAAATTGAACTTTCTTAGATTTTTATTTAAAGCCGATTTTCTTGTAAATTGTATGTTAATTACTTGAGCGCTGTACCGCTTAGGCCGAAAAACATCAATTTTACTGATTTGCGCGAAAGTAAAATTATAATGTTATTGCAGAATTTACATATACATATAACCGAAAAATTGTACTTTCTTAGTTTTAGACTTAAAGTCGATTTGCTGCTAAATTGTATGTTAATTGCGTGAGCACTGTACCGCTTAAACCGAAAAACATGAATTTTACTGATTTGAGCGAAAGTCAAATTATATTGTTATTGCAAGATTAACAAATTAATATTACCGAAAAAGTTGCACTTTCTTAGGTTTAGACTCAAAGTCGATTTTCTTGTAAATTGTATGTCAGTTGTGTGACCACTGTACTGCTTAAGCCGAAAAACATGAATTTTACTGATTTGAGCGAAAGTCAAATTATATTTTTATTGCAGGATTAACATATTAATATTACCGAAAAAATTGCACTTTCTTAGGTTTAGACTCAAAGTCGATTTTCTTGTAAATTGTATGTCAATTGCGGCAGCACTGTACTGCTTCAGCCGAAAACCATCAATATTATTGATTTGCGCGAAAGTAAAATTATAATGTTATTGCAGAATTTACATATTCATATAACCGAAAAAATTGTACTTTCTTAGTTTTAGACTTAAAGTCGATTTGCTGCTAAATTGTATGTTAATTGCGTGAGCACTGTACCGCTTAAACCGAAAAACATGAATTTTACTGATTTGAGCGAAAGTCAAATTATATTGTTATTGCAAGATTAACAAATTAATATTACCGAAAAAGTTGCACTTTCTTAGGTTTAGACTCAAAGTCGATTTTCTTGTAAATTGTATGTCAGTTGTGTGACCACTGTACCGCTTAAACCGAAAAACATGAATTTTACTGATTTGAGCGAAAGTCAAATTATATTGTTATTGCAAGATTAACAAATTAATATTACCGAAAAAGTTGCACTTTCTTAGGTTTAGACTCAAAGTCGATTTTCTTGTAAATTGTATGTCAGTTGTGTGACCACTGTACTGCTTAAGCCGAAAAACATGAATTTGACTGATTTGAGCGAAAGTCAAATTATATTGTTATTGCAGAATTGACATATTCATATAACCGAAAAAATTGCACTTTCTTAGTTTTAGACTTAAAGTCGATTTTCTTGTAAATTGTATTTCAGTTGCGTGAGCACTGTACCGCTTAAGCCGAAAAACATTTATTTGACTGATTTGAGCGAAGGTCAAATTATATTGCTTTTGCAGGATTAACAAATTAATATTACCGAAAAAGTTGCACTTTCTTAGGTTTAGACTTAAAGTCGATTTTCTTAAAAATTGTATGTCAATTGCGGCAGCACTGTACTGCTTAAGCCGAAAAACATTAATATTACTGATTTGCGCGAAAGTAAAATTATAATGTTATTGCAGAATTTACATATTCATATAACCAAAAAAAATTGTACTTTCTTAGTTTTAGACTTAAACTCGATTTGCTTCTAAATTGTATGTTAATTGCGTGAGCACTGTACCGCTTAAACCGAAAAACATGTATTTTACTGTCATGAGCAAAAGTCAAATTATATTGTTATTGCAGGATTAACAAATTAATATTACCGCAAAAGTTGCACTTTCTTAGGTTTAGACTCAAAGTCGATTTTCATGTAAATTGTATGTCAGTTGAGTGAGCACTGTACTGCTTAAGCCGAAAAACATGAATTTTACTGATTTGAGCGAAAGTCAAATTATATTGTTATTGCAGAATTGACATATTCATATAACCGAAAAAATTGCACTTTCTTAGTTTTAGACTTAAAGTCGATTTTCTTGTAAATTGTATTTCAATTGCGTGAGCACTGTACTGCTTAAACCGAAAAACATGAATTTTACTGATTTGCGCGAAAGTAAAATTATAATGTTATTGCAGAATTTACATATACATATAACCGAAAAATTTTACTTTCTTAGTTTTAGACTTAAAGTCGATTTGCTGCTAAATTGTATGTTAATTGCGTGAGCACTGTACCGCTTAAACCGAAAAACATGAATTTTACTGATTTGAGCGAAAGTCAAATTATATTGTTATTGCAGGATTAACAAATTAATATTACCGAAAAAGTTGCACTTTCTTAGGTTAAGACTCAAAGTCGGCTTTAAAATTGTATGCCAATTGCGTGAGCACTGTACCGCTTAAACTGAAAAACATGAACTTTACTGATTTGAGCGAAAGTCAAATTATATTTTTATTGCAGGATTAACAAATTAATATTACCGAAAAAATTGCACTTTCTTAGTTTTAGACTTAAAGTCGATTTTCTTGTAAATTGTATTTCAATTGCGTGAGCACTGTACTGCTTAAACCGAAAAACATTAATATTACTGATTTGCGCGAAAGTAAAATTATAATGTTATTGCAGAATTTACATATTCATATAACCGAAAAAATTGTACTTTATTAGTTTTAGACTTAGAGTCGATTTTCTTCTAAATTGTATGTCAGTTGCGTGACCACTGTACTGCTTAAGCCGAAAAACATGAATTTTACTGATTTGAGCGAAAGTCAAATTATATTTTTATTGCAGGATTAACAAATTAATATTACCGAAAAAATTGCACTTTCTTAGGTTTAGACTCAAAGTAGATTTTCTTGTAAATTGTATGTCAATTGCGGCAGCACTGTACTGCTTCAGCCGAAAACCATCAATATTACTGATTTGCCCGAAAGTAAAACTATAATGTTATTGCAGAATTTACATATTCATATAACCGAAAAAATTGTACTTTATTAGTTTTAGACTTAAAATCGATTTTCTTCTAAATTGTATGTCAATTGCGTGAGCACTGTACCGCTTAAACCGAAAAACATGAATTTTACTGATTTGAGCGAAAGTCAAATTATATTGTTATTGCAGAATTGACATATTCATATAACCGAAAAAATTGCACTTTCTTAGTTTTAGACTTAAAGTCGATTTTCTTGTAAATTGTATTTCAGTTGCGTGAGCACTGTACCTCTTAAGCCGAAAAACATTCATATAAATTGTACTTTCTTAGTTTTAGACCTAAAGTCGATTTGCTTCTAAATTGTATGTTAATTGCGTGAGCACTGTACCGCTTAAACCGAAAAACATGAATTTTACTGATTTGAGCGAAAGTCAAATTATATTGTTATTGCAGGATTAACAAATTAATATTACCGAAAAAGTTGCACTTTCTTAGGTTTAGACTCAAAGTCGATTTTCTTGTAAATTGTATGTCAGTTGCGTGAGCACTGTACTGCTTAAGCCGAAAAACATGAATTTTACTGATTTGAACGAAAGGCAAATTATATTGTTATTGCAGAATTTACATATTCATATAACCGAAAAAATTGTACCTTCTTAGTTTTAGACTTAAAGTCGATTTTCTTCTAAATTGTATGCCAATTGCGTGAGCACTGTACCGCTTAAACTGAAAAACATGAACTTTACTGATTTGAGCGAAAGTCAAATTATATTGTTATTGCAGAATTGACATATTCATATAACCGAAAAAATTGCACTTACTTAGTTTTAGACTTAAAGTCGATTTTCTTGTAAATTGTATTTAAGTTGCGTGAGCACTGTTCCGCTTAAGCCGAAAAACGTGAATTTTACTGATTTGAGCGAAAGTCAAATTATATTGCTTTTGCAGGATTAACAAATTATTATTACCGAAAAAGTTGCACTTTCTTAGGTTAAGACTCAAAGTCGGCTTTAAAATTGTATGCCAATTGCGTGAGCACTGTACCGCTTAAACTGAAAAACATGAACTTTACTGATTTGAGCGAAAGTCAAATTATATTGTTATTGCAGAATTGACATATTCATATAACCGAAAAAATTGCACTTTCTTAGTTTTAGACTTAAAGTCGATTTTCTTGTAAATTGTATTTCAATTGCGGCAGCACTATACTGCTTAAGCCGAAAAACATTAATATTACTGATTTGCGCGAAAGTAAAATTATAATGTTATTGCAGAATTTACATATTCATATAACCGAAAAAATTGTACTTTCTTAGTTTTAGACTTAAAGTAGATTTGCTTCTAAATTGTATGTTAATTGCGTGAGCACTGTACTGCTTAAGCCGAAAAACATGAATTTTACTGATTTGAGCGAAATTCAAATTATATTTTTATTGCAGGATTAACAAATTAATATTACCGAAAAAGTTGCCCTTTCTTAGGTTTAGACTCAAAGTCGATTTTCTTGTAATAAGTATGTCAGTTGCGTGAGCACTGTACTGCTTAAGCCGAAAAACATGAATTTTACTGATTTGCGCGAAAGTAAAATTATATAGCTATTGCAGAATTGACATATTCATATAACCAAAAAAATTTCAGTTTCTTAGCTTTAGACTTAAAGTCGATTTTCTCGTAAATTGTATTTCAGTTGCGTGAGCACTGTAAACTATAATGTTATGGCAGGATTAACAAATTAATATCAAAAAAAGAAAAGAAAAAATTGAACTTTCTTAGATTTTTATTTAAAGCCGATTTTCTTGTAAATTGTATGTTAATTACTTGAGCGCTGTACCGCTTAGGCCGAAAAACATCAATTTTACTGATTTGCGCGAAAGTAAAATTATAATGTTATTGCAGAATTTACATATACATATAACCGAAAAATTGTACTTTCTTAGTTTTAGACTTAAAGTCGATTTGCTGCTAAATTGTATGTTAATTGCGTGAGCACTGTACCGCTTAAACCGAAAAACATGAATTTTACTGATTTGAGCGAAAGTCAAATTATATTGTTATTGCAAGATTAACAAATTAATATTACCGAAAAAGTTGCACTTTCTTAGGTTTAGACTCAAAGTCGATTTTCTTGTAAATTGTATGTCAGTTGTGTGACCACTGTACTGCTTAAGCCGAAAAACATGAATTTTACTGATTTGAGCGAAAGTCAAATTATATTTTTATTGCAGGATTAACATATTAATATTACCGAAAAAATTGCACTTTCTTAGGTTTAGACTCAAAGTCGATTTTCTTGTAAATTGTATGTCAATTGCGGCAGCACTGTACTGCTTCAGCCGAAAACCATCAATATTATTGATTTGCGCGAAAGTAAAATTATAATGTTATTGCAGAATTTACATATTCATATAACCGAAAAAATTGTACTTTCTTAGTTTTAGACTTAAAGTCGATTTGCTGCTAAATTGTATGTTAATTGCGTGAGCACTGTACCGCTTAAACCGAAAAACATGAATTTTACTGATTTGAGCGAAAGTCAAATTATATTGTTATTGCAAGATTAACAAATTAATATTACCGAAAAAGTTGCACTTTCTTAGGTTTAGACTCAAAGTCGATTTTCTTGTAAATTGTATGTCAGTTGTGTGACCACTGTACCGCTTAAACCGAAAAACATGAATTTTACTGATTTGAGCGAAAGTCAAATTATATTGTTATTGCAAGATTAACAAATTAATATTACCGAAAAAGTTGCACTTTCTTAGGTTTAGACTCAAAGTCGATTTTCTTGTAAATTGTATGTCAGTTGTGTGACCACTGTACTGCTTAAGCCGAAAAACATGAATTTGACTGATTTGAGCGAAAGTCAAATTATATTGTTATTGCAGAATTGACATATTCATATAACCGAAAAAATTGCACTTTCTTAGTTTTAGACTTAAAGTCGATTTTCTTGTAAATTGTATTTCAGTTGCGTGAGCACTGTACCGCTTAAGCCGAAAAACATTTATTTGACTGATTTGAGCGAAGGTCAAATTATATTGCTTTTGCAGGATTAACAAATTAATATTACCGAAAAAGTTGCACTTTCTTAGGTTTAGACTTAAAGTCGATTTTCTTAAAAATTGTATGTCAATTGCGGCAGCACTGTACTGCTTAAGCCGAAAAACATTAATATTACTGATTTGCGCGAAAGTAAAATTATAATGTTATTGCAGAATTTACATATTCATATAACCAAAAAAAATTGTACTTTCTTAGTTTTAGACTTAAACTCGATTTGCTTCTAAATTGTATGTTAATTGCGTGAGCACTGTACCGCTTAAACCGAAAAACATGTATTTTACTGTCATGAGCAAAAGTCAAATTATATTGTTATTGCAGGATTAACAAATTAATATTACCGCAAAAGTTGCACTTTCTTAGGTTTAGACTCAAAGTCGATTTTCATGTAAATTGTATGTCAGTTGAGTGAGCACTGTACTGCTTAAGCCGAAAAACATGAATTTTACTGATTTGAGCGAAAGTCAAATTATATTTTTATTGCAGGATTAACAAATTAATATTACCGAAAAAATTGCACTTTCTTAGGTTTAGACTTAAAGTCGATTTTCTTGAAAATTGTATGTCAATTGCGGCAGCACTGTACTGCTTAAGCCGAAAAACATTAATATTACTGATTTGCGCGAAAGTAAAATTATAATGTTATTGCAGAATTTACATATTCATATAACCGAAAAAATTGTACTTTATTAGTTTTAGACTTAGAGTCGATTTTCTTCTAAATTGTATGTCAGTTGCGTGACCACTGTACTGCTTAAGCCGAAAAACATGAATTTTACTGATTTGAGCGAAAGTCAAATTATATTTTTATTGCAGGATTAACAAATTAATATTACCGAAAAAATTGCACTTTCTTAGGTTTAGACTCAAAGTAGATTTTCTTGTAAATTGTATGTCAATTGCGGCAGCACTGTACTGCTTCAGCCGAAAACCATCAATATTACTGATTTGCCCGAAAGTAAAACTATAATGTTATTGCAGAATTTACATATTCATATAACCGAAAAAATTGTACTTTATTAGTTTTAGACTTAAAATCGATTTTCTTCTAAATTGTATGTCAATTGCGTGAGCACTGTACCGCTTAAACCGAAAAACATGAATTTTACTGATTTGAGCGAAAGTCAAATTATATTGTTATTGCAGAATTGACATATTCATATAACCGAAAAAATTGCACTTTCTTAGTTTTAGACTTAAAGTCGATTTTCTTGTAAATTGTATTTCAGTTGCGTGAGCACTGTACCTCTTAAGCCGAAAAACATTCATATAAATTGTACTTTCTTAGTTTTAGACCTAAAGTCGATTTGCTTCTAAATTGTATGTTAATTGCGTGAGCACTGTACCGCTTAAACCGAAAAACATGAATTTTACTGATTTGAGCGAAAGTCAAATTATATTGTTATTGCAGGATTAACAAATTAATATTACCGAAAAAGTTGCACTTTCTTAGGTTTAGACTCAAAGTCGATTTTCTTGTAAATTGTATGTCAGTTGCGTGAGCACTGTACTGCTTAAGCCGAAAAACATGAATTTTACTGATTTGAACGAAAGGCAAATTATATTGTTATTGCAGAATTTACATATTCATATAACCGAAAAAATTGTACCTTCTTAGTTTTAGACTTAAAGTCGATTTTCTTCTAAATTGTATGCCAATTGCGTGAGCACTGTACCGCTTAAACTGAAAAACATGAACTTTACTGATTTGAGCGAAAGTCAAATTATATTGTTATTGCAGAATTGACATATTCATATAACCGAAAAAATTGCACTTACTTAGTTTTAGACTTAAAGTCGATTTTCTTGTAAATTGTATTTAAGTTGCGTGAGCACTGTTCCGCTTAAGCCGAAAAACGTGAATTTTACTGATTTGAGCGAAAGTCAAATTATATTGCTTTTGCAGGATTAACAAATTATTATTACCGAAAAAGTTGCACTTTCTTAGGTTAAGACTCAAAGTCGGCTTTAAAATTGTATGCCAATTGCGTGAGCACTGTACCGCTTAAACTGAAAAACATGAACTTTACTGATTTGAGCGAAAGTCAAATTATATTGTTATTGCAGAATTGACATATTCATATAACCGAAAAAATTGCACTTTCTTAGTTTTAGACTTAAAGTCGATTTTCTTGTAAATTGTATTTCAATTGCGGCAGCACTATACTGCTTAAGCCGAAAAACATTAATATTACTGATTTGCGCGAAAGTAAAATTATAATGTTATTGCAGAATTTACATATTCATATAACCGAAAAAATTGTACTTTCTTAGTTTTAGACTTAAAGTAGATTTGCTTCTAAATTGTATGTTAATTGCGTGAGCACTGTACTGCTTAAGCCGAAAAACATGAATTTTACTGATTTGAGCGAAATTCAAATTATATTTTTATTGCAGGATTAACAAATTAATATTACCGAAAAAGTTGCCCTTTCTTAGGTTTAGACTCAAAGTCGATTTTCTTGTAATAAGTATGTCAGTTGCGTGAGCACTGTACTGCTTAAGCCGAAAAACATGAATTTTACTGATTTGCGCGAAAGTAAAATTATATAGCTATTGCAGAATTGACATATTCATATAACCAAAAAAATTTCAGTTTCTTAGCTTTAGACTTAAAGTCGATTTTCTCGTAAATTGTATTTCAGTTGCGTGAGCACTGTAAACTATAATGTTATGGCAGGATTAACAAATTAATATCAAAAAAAGAAAAGAAAAAATTGAACTTTCTTAGATTTTTATTTAAAGCCGATTTTCTTGTAAATTGTATGTTAATTACTTGAGCGCTGTACCGCTTAGGCCGAAAAACATCAATTTTACTGATTTGCGCGAAAGTAAAATTATAATGTTATTGCAGAATTTACATATACATATAACCGAAAAATTGTACTTTCTTAGTTTTAGACTTAAAGTCGATTTGCTGCTAAATTGTATGTTAATTGCGTGAGCACTGTACCGCTTAAACCGAAAAACATGAATTTTACTGATTTGAGCGAAAGTCAAATTATATTGTTATTGCAAGATTAACAAATTAATATTACCGAAAAAGTTGCACTTTCTTAGGTTTAGACTCAAAGTCGATTTTCTTGTAAATTGTATGTCAGTTGTGTGACCACTGTACTGCTTAAGCCGAAAAACATGAATTTTACTGATTTGAGCGAAAGTCAAATTATATTTTTATTGCAGGATTAACATATTAATATTACCGAAAAAATTGCACTTTCTTAGGTTTAGACTCAAAGTCGATTTTCTTGTAAATTGTATGTCAATTGCGGCAGCACTGTACTGCTTCAGCCGAAAACCATCAATATTATTGATTTGCGCGAAAGTAAAATTATAATGTTATTGCAGAATTTACATATTCATATAACCGAAAAAATTGTACTTTATTAGTTTTAGACTTAAAATCGATTTTCTTCTAAATTGTATGTCAATTGCGTGAGCACTGTACCGCTTAAACCGAAAAACATGAATTTTACTGATTTGAGCGAAAGTCAAATTATATTGTTATTGCAGAATTGACATATACATATAACCGAAAAAATTGCACTTTCTTAGTTTTAGACTTAAAGTCGATTTTCTTGTAAATTGTATTTCAGTTGCGTGAGCACTGTACCGCTTAAGCCGAAAAACATTTATTTGACTGATTTGAGCGAAGGTCAAATTATATTGCTTTTGCAGGATTAACAAATTAATATTACCGAAAAAGTTGCACTTTCTTAGGTTTAGACTTAAAGTCGATTTTCTTGTAAATTGTATGTCAATTGCGGCAGCACTGTACTGCTTAAGCCGAAAAACGTTAATATTACTGATTTGAGCGAAAGTCAAATTATATTGCTTTTGCAGGATTAACAAATTAATATTACCGCAAAAGTTGCACTTTCTTAGGTTTAGACTCAAAGTCGACTTTCTTGTAAATTGTATGTCAATTGCGGCAGCACTGTACTGCTTAAGCCGAAAAACATTAATATTACAAATTTGCGCGAAAGTAAAATTATAATGTTATTGCAGAATTTACATATTCATATAACCGAAAAAATTGTACTTTCTTAGGTTTAGACTCAAAGTCGATTTTCTTGTAAATTGTATGTCAGTTGTGTGAGCACTGTACTGCTTAAGCCGAAAAACATGAATTTTACTGATTTGAGCGAAAGTCAAATTATATTGTTATTGCAGAATTGACATATTCATATAACCGAAAAAATTGCACTTTCTTAGTTTTAGACTTAAAGTAGATTTTCTTGTAAATTGTATTTCAGTTGCGTGAGCACTGTACCGCTTAAGCCGAAAAACATGAATCTTACTGATTTGAGCGAAAGTCAAATTATATTGTTATTGCAGGATTAACAAATTAAAATTACCGAAAAAGTTGCACTTTCTTAGGTTTAGACTCATAGTCGATTTTCTTGTAAATTGTATGTCAATTGCGGCAGCACTGTACTGCTTAAGCCGAAAAACATTAATATTACTGATTTGCGCGAAAGTAAAATTATAATGTTATTGTAGAATTTACATATTCATATAACCCAAAAAATTGTACTTTCTTAGTTTTAGACTTAAAGTCGATTTTCTTCTAAATTGTATGTCAATTGCGTGAGCACTGTACCGCTTAAGCCGAAAAACATGAATTTTACTGATTTGAGCGAAAGTCAAATTATATTGTTATTGCAGAATTGACATATTCATATAACCGAAAAAATTGCACTTTCTTAGTTTTAGACTTAAAGTCGATTTTCTTGTAAATTGTATTTCAGTTGCGTGAGCACTGTACCGCTTAAGCCGAAAAACATGAATTTTACTGATTTGAGCGAAAGTCAAATTATATTGCTTTTGCAGGATTAACAAATAAATATTACCGAAAAAGTTGCACTTTCTTAGGTTTAGACTCAAAGACGACTTTCTTGAAAATTGTATGTCCATTGCGGCAGCACTGTACTGCTTAAGCCGAAAAACATTAATATTACTGATTTGCGCGAAAGTCAAATTATAATGTTATTGCAGAATTTACATATTCATATAACCGAAAAAATTGTACTTTCTTAGTTTTAGACTTAAAGTCGATCTTCTTCTAAATTGTATGTCAATTGCGTGAGCACTGTACCGCTTAAACCGAAAAACATGAATTTTACTGATTTGAGCGAAAGTCAAATTATATTGTTATTGCAGAATTGACATATTCATATAACCGAAAAAATTGCACTTTCTTAGTTTTAGACTTAAAGTCGATTTTCTTGTAAATTTTATTTCAGTTGCGTGAGCACTGTACCGCTTAAGCCGAAAAACATGAATTTTACTGATTTGAGCGAAAGTCAAATTATATTGCTTTTGCAGAATTAACAAATTAATATTACCGAAAAAGTTGCACTTTCTTAGGTTTAGACTCAAAGTCGACTTTATTGTAAATTGTATGTCAATTGCGGCAGCACTGTACTGCTTAAGCCGAAAAACATCAATATTACTGATTTGAGCGAAAGTCAAATTATATTGTTATTGCAGAACTGACATATTCATATAACCGAAAAAATTGCACTTTCTTAGTTTTAGACTTAAAGTCGATTTTCTTGTAAATTGTATTTCAGTTGCGTGAGCACTGTACCGCGTAAGCCGAAAAACATGAATTTTACTGATTTGAGCGAAAGTCAAAGTATATTGCTTTTGCAGGATTAACAAATTAATATTACCGAAAATGTTGCACTTTCTTAGGTTTAGACTCAAAGTCGATTTTCTTGTAAATTGTATGTCAATTGCGGCAGCACTGTACTGCTTAAGCCGAAAAACATTAATATTACTGATTTGCGCGAAAGTCAAATTATAATGTTATTGCAGAATTTACATATTCATATAACCGAAAAAATTGTACTTTCTTAGTTTTAAACTTAAAGTCGATTTTCTTCTAAATTGTATGTCAATTGCGTGAGCACTGTACCGCTTAAACCGAAAAACATCAATATTACTGATTTGAGCCAAAGTCAAATTATATTGTTATTGCAGAATTGACATATTCATATAACCGAAAAAATTGCACTTTCTTAGTTTTAGACTTAAAGTCGATTTTCTTGTAAATTGTATTTCAGTTGCGTGAGCACTGTACCGCGTAAGCCGAAAAACATGAATTTTACTGATTTGAGCGAAAGTCAAAGTATATTGCTTTTGCAGGATTAACAAATTAATATTACCGAAAATGTTGCACTTTCTTAGGTTTAGACTCAAAGTCGATTTTCTTGTAAATTGTATGTCAATTGCGGCAGCACTGTACTGCTTAAGCCGAAAAACATTAATATTACTGATTTGCGCGAAAGTCAAATTATAATGTTATTGCAGAATTTACATATTCATATAACCGAAAAAATTGCACTTTCTTAGTTTTAGACTTAAAGTCGATTTTCTTGTAAATTGTATGTCAATTGCGGCAGCACTGTACTGCTTAAGCCGAAAAACATCAATATTACTGATTTGAGCGAAAGTCAAATTATATTGTTATTGCAGAACTGACATATTCATATAACCGAAAAAATTGCACTTTCTTAGTTTTAGACTTAAAGTCGATTTTCTTGTAAATTGTATTTCAGTTGCGTGAGCACTGTACCGCGTAAGCCGAAAAACATGAATTTTACTGATTTGAGCGAAAGTCAAATTATATTGCTTTTGCAGGATTAACAAATTAATATTACCGAAAAAGTTGCCTTTCTTAGGTTTAGACTCAAAGTCGACTTTATTGTAAATTGTATGTCAATTGCGGCAGCACTGTACTGCTTAAGCCGAAAAACATCAATATTACTGATTTGAGCGAAAGTCAAATTATATTGTTATTGCAGAACTGACATATTCATATAACCGAAAAAATTGCACTTTCTTAGTTTTAGACTTAAAGTCGATTTTCTTGTAAATTGTATTTCAGTTGCGTGAGCACTGTACCGCGTAAGCCGAAAAACATGAATTTTACTGATTTGAGCGAAAGTCAAAGTATATTGCTTTTGCAGGATTAACAAATTAATATTACCGAAAATGTTGCACTTTCTTAGGTTTAGACTCAAAGTCGATTTTCTTGTAAATTGTATGTCAATTGCGGCAGCACTGTACTGCTTAAGCCGAAAAACATTAATATTACTGATTTGCGCGAAAGTCAAATTATAATGTTATTGCAGAATTTACATATTCATATAACCGAAAAAATTGCACTTTCTTAGTTTTAGACTTAAAGTTGATTTTCTTGTAAATTGTATTTCAATTGCGTGAGCACTGTACCGCTTAAACCGAAAAACATGAATTTTACTGATTTGAGCGAAAGTCAAATTATATCGTTATTGCAGAATTGACATATTCATATAACCGAAAAAATTGCACTTTCTTAGTTCTAGACTTAAAGTCGATTTTCTTGTAAATTTTATTTCAGTTGCGTGAGCACTGTACCGCTTGAGCCGAAAAACATGAATTTTACTGATTTGAGCGAAAGTCAAATTATATTGCTTTTCATATAACCGAAAAAATTGCACTTTCTTAGTTTTAGACTTAAAGTCGATTTTCTTGTAAATTGTATTTCAGTTGCGTGAGCACTGTACCGCTTAAGCCGAAAAACATGAATTTTACTGATTTGAGCGAAAGTCAAATTATATTGCTTTTGCAGGATTAACAAATTAATATTACCGAAAAAGTTGCACTTTCTTAGGTTTAGACTCAAAGACGACTTTCTTGTAAATTGTATGTCAATTGCGGCAGCACTGTACTGCTTAAGCCGAAAAACATTAATATTACTGATTTGCGCGAAAGTCAAATTATAATGTTATTGCAGAATTTACATATTCATATAACCGAAAAAATTGTACTTTCTTAGTTTTGGACTTAAAGTCGATTTTCTTCTAAATTGTATGTCAATTGCGTGAGCACTGTACCGCTTAAACCGAAAAACATGAATTTTACTGTTTTGAGCGAAAGTAAAATTATATAGCTATTGCAGAATTGACATATTCATATAACCGAAAAAATTGCACTTTCTTAGCTTAAGACTTAAAGTCGGTTTTCTTGTAAATTGTATTTCAGTTGCGTGAGCACTGTAAACTATAATGTTATGACAGGATTAACAAATTAGTATCAAAAAAAGAAAAGAAAAAATTGAACTTTCTTAGATTTTTATTTAAAGCCGATTTTCTTGTAAATTGTATGCTAATTACTTGAGCGCTGTACCGCTTAGGCCGAAAAACATGAATTTTACTGATTTGAGCGAAAGTCAAATTATATTGTTATTGCAGAATTGACATATTCATATAACCGAAAAAATTGCACTTTCTTAGTTTTAGACTTAAAGTCGATTTTCTTGTAAATTGTATTTCAGTTGCGTGAGCACTGTACCGCTTAAGCCGAAAAACATGAATTTTACTGATTTGAGCGAAAGTCAAATTATATTGCTTTTGCAGGATTAACAAATTAATATTACCGAAAAAGTTGCACTTTCTTAGGTTTAGACTCAAAGACGACTTTCTTGTAAATTGTATGTCAATTGCGGCAGCACTGTACTGCTTAAGCCGAAAAACATCAATATTACTGATTTGAGCGAAAGTCAAATTATATTGTTATTGCAGAACTGACATATTCATATAACCGAAAAAATTGCACTTTCTTAGTTTTAGACTTAAAGTCGATTTTCTTGTAAATTGTATTTCAGTTGCGTGAGCACTGTACCGCTTAAGCCGAAAAACATGAATTTTACTGATTTGAGCGAAAGTCAAATTATATTGCTTTTGCAGGATTAACAAATTAATATTACCGAAAAAATTGCACTTTCTTAGTTTTAGACTTAAAGTCGATTTTCTTGTAAATTGTATTTCAGTTGCGTGAGCACTGTACCGCTTAAGCCGAAAAACATGAATTTTACTGATTTGAGCGAAAGTCAAATTATATAGCTATTGCAGAATTGACATATTCATATAACCGAAAAAATTGCACTTTCTTAGCTTAAGACTTAAAGTCGGTTTTCTTGTAAATTGTATTTCAGTTGCGTGAGCACTGTAAACTATAATGTTATGACAGGATTAACAAATTAGTATCAAAAAAAGAAAAGAAAAAATTGAACTTTCTTAGATTTTTATTTAAAGCCGATTTTCTTGTAAATTGTATGTTAATTACTTGAGCGCTGTACCGTTTAGGCCGAAAAGCATCAATTTTACTGATTTGCGCGAAAGTAAAATTATAATGTTATTGCAGAATTTACATATACATATAACCGAAAAAATTGTACTTTCTTAGTTTTAGACTTAAAGTCGATTTTCTTCTAAATTGTATGTCAATTGCGGCAGCACTGTACTGCTTAAGCCGAAAAACATCAATATTACTGATTTGAGCGAAAGTCAAATTATATTGTTATTGCAGAACTGACATATTCATATAACCGAAAAAATTGCACTTTCTTAGTTTTAGACTTAAAGTCGATTTTCTTGTAAATTGTATTTCAGTTGCGTGAGCACTGTACCGCGTAAGCCGAAAAACATGAATTTTACTGATTTGAGCGAAAGTCAAAGTATATTGCTTTTGCAGGATTAACAAATTAATATTACCGAAAATGTTGCACTTTCTTAGGTTTAGACTCAAAGTCGATTTTCTTGTAAATTGTATGTCAATTGCGGCAGCACTGTACTGCTTAAGCCGAAAAACATTAATATTACTGATTTGCGCGAAAGTCAAATTATAATGTTATTGCAGAATTTACATATTCATATAACCGAAAAAATTGTACTTTCTTAGTTTTAAACTTAAAGTCGACTTTCTTGAAAATTGTATGTCCATTGCGGCAGCACTGTACTGCTTAAGCCGAAAAACATCAATATTACTGATTTGAGCGAAAGTCAAATTATATTGTTATTGCAGAACTGACATATTCATATAACCGAAAAAATTGCACTTTCTTAGTTTTAGACTTAAAGTCGATTTTCTTGTAAATTGTATTTCAGTTGCGTGAGCACTGTACCGCGTAAGCCGAAAAACATGAATTTTACTGATTTGAGCGAAAGTCAAAGTATATTGCTTTTGCAGGATTAACAAATTAATATTACCGAAAATGTTGCACTTTCTTAGGTTTAGACTCAAAGTCGATTTTCTTGTAAATTGTATGTCAATTGCGGCAGCACTGTACTGCTTAAGCCGAAAAACATTAATATTACTGATTTGCGCGAAAGTCAAATTATAATGTTATTGCAGAATTTACATATTCATATAACCGAAAAAATTGTACTTTCTTAGTTTTAAACTTAAAGTCGACTTTCTTGAAAATTGTATGTCCATTGCGGCAGCACTGTACTGCTTAAGCCGAAAAACATCAATATTACTGATTTGAGCGAAAGTCAAATTATATTGTTATTGCAGAACTGACATATTCATATAACCGAAAAAATTGCACTTTCTTAGTTTTAGACTTAAAGTCGATTTTCTTGTAAATTGTATGTCAATTGCGGCAGCACTGTACTGCTTAAGCCGAAAAACATTAATATTACTGATTTGCGCGAAAGTCAAATTATAATGTTATTGCAGAATTTACATATTCATATAACCGAAAAAATTGTACTTTCTTAGTTTTAAACTTAAAGTCGACTTTCTTGAAAATTGTATGTCCATTGCGGCAGCACTGTACTGCTTAAGCCGAAAAACATTAATATTACTGATTTGCGCGAAAGTCAAATTATAATGTTATTGCAGAATTTACATATTCATATAACCGAAAAAATTGCACTTTCTTAGTTTTAGACTTAAAGTCGATTTTCTTGTAAATTGTATTTCAATTGCGTGAGCACTGTACCGCTTAAGCCGAAAAACATGAATTTTACTGATTTGAGCGAAAGTCAAATTATATTGCTTTTGCAGGATTAACAAATTAATATTACCGAAAAAGTTGCACTTTCTTAGGTTTAGACTCAAAGACGACTTTCTTGAAAATTGTATGTCCATTGCGGCAGCACTGTACTGCTTAAGCCGAAAAACATTAATATTACTGATTTGCGCGAAAGTAAAATTATATAGCTATTGCAGAATTGACATATTCATATAACCGAAAAAATTGCACTTTCTTAGCTTAAGACTTAAAGTCGGTTTTCTTGTAAATTGTATTTCAGTTGCGTGAGCACTGTAAACTATAATTTTATGACAGGATTAACAAATTAGTATCAAAAAGAAAAGAAAAAATTGAACTTTCTTAGATTTTTATTTAAAGCCGATTTTCTTGTAAATTGTATGTTAATTACTTGAGCGCTGTACCGCTTAGGCCGAAAAACATGAATTTTACTGATTTGAGCGAAAGTCAAATTATATTGTTATTGCAGAATTGACATATTCATATAACCGAAAAAATTGCACTTTCTTAGTTTTAGACTTAAAGTCGATTTTCTTGTAAATTGTATTTCAGTTGCGTGAGCACTGTACCGCTTAAGCCGAAAAACATGAATTTTACTGATTTGAGCGAAAGTCAAATTATATTGCTTTTGCAGGATTAACAAATTAATATTACCGAAAAAGTTGCACTTTCTTAGGTTTAGACTCAAAGACGACTTTCTTGTAAATTGTATGTCAATTGCGGCAGCACTGTACTGCTTAAGCCGAAAAACATTAATATTACTGATTTGCGCGAAAGTCAAATTATAATGTTATTGCAGAATTTACATATTCATATAACCGAAAAAATTGTACTTTCTTAGTTTTAGACTTAAAGTCGATTTTCTTCTAAATTGTATGTCAATTGCGTGAGCACTATACCGCTTAAACCGAAAAACATGAATTTTACTGATTTGAGCGAAAGTCAAATTATATTGTTATTGCAGAATTGACATATTCATATAACCGAAAAAATTGCACTTTCTTAGTTTTAGACTTAAAGTCGATTTTCTTGTAAATTGTATTTCAGTTGCGTGAGCACTGTACCGCTTAAGCCGAAAAACATGAATTTTACTGATTTGAGCGAAAGTCAAATTATATTGCTTTTGCAGGATTAACAAATTAATATTACCGAAAAAGTTGCACTTTCTTAGGTTTAGACTCAAAGACGACTTTCTTGTAAATTGTATGTCAATTGCGGCAGCACTGTACTGCTTAAGCCGAAAAACATCAATATTACTGATTTGAGCGAAAGTCAAATTATATTGTTATTGCAGAACTGACATATTCATATAACCGAAAAAATTGCACTTTCTTAGTTTTAGACTTAAAGTCGATTTTCTTGTAAATTGTATTTCAGTTGCGTGAGCACTGTACCGCTTAAGCCGAAAAACATGAATTTTACTGATTTGAGCGAAAGTCAAATTATATTGCTTTTGCAGGATTAACAAATTAATATTACCGAAAAAATTGCACTTTCTTAGTTTTAGACTTAAAGTCGATTTTCTTGTAAATTGTATTTCAGTTGCGTGAGCACTGTACCGCTTAAGCCGAAAAACATGAATTTTACTGATTTGAGCGAAAGTCAAATTATATAGCTATTGCAGAATTGACATATTCATATAACCGAAAAAATTGCACTTTCTTAGCTTAAGACTTAAAGTCAGTTTTCTTGTAAATTGTATTTCAGTTGCGTGAGCACTGTAAACTATAATGTTATGACAGGATTAACAAATTAGTATCAAAAAAAGAAAAGAAAAAATTGAACTTTCTTAGATTTTTATTTAAAGCCGATTTTCTTGTAAATTGTATGTTAATTACTTGAGCGCTGTACCGTTTAGGCCGAAAAGCATCAATTTTACTGATTTGCGCGAAAGTAAAATTATAATGTTATTGCAGAATTTACATATACATATAACCGAAAAAATTGTACTTTCTTAGTTTTAGACTTAAAGTCGATTTTCTTCTAAATTGTATGTCAATTGCGTGAGCACTGTACCGCTTAAACCGAAAAACATGAATTTTACTGATTTGAGCGAAAGTCAAATTATATTGTTATTGCAGAATTGACATATTCATATAACCGAAAAAATTGCACTTTCTTAGTTTTAGACTTAAAGTCGATTTTCTTGTAAATTGTATTTCAGTTGCGTGAGCACTGTACCGCTTAAGCCGAAAAACATGAATTTTACTGATTTGAGCGAAAGTCAAATTATATTGCTTTTGCAGGATTAACAAATTAATATTACCGAAAAAGTTGCACTTTCTTAGGTTTAGACTCAAAGACGACTTTCTTGTAAATTGTATGTTAATTGCGGCAGCACTGTACTGCTTAAGCCGAAAAACATTAATATTACTGATTTGCGCGAAAGTAAAATTATAATGTTATTGCAGAATTTACATAGTCATATAACCGAAAAAATTGTACTTTCTTAGTTTTAGACTTAAAGTCGATTTGCTTCTAAATTGTATGTTAATTGCGTGAGCACTGTACCGCTTAAGCCGAAAAACATGAATTTTACTGATTTGAGCGAAAGTCCAATTATATTGCCTTTGCAGGATTAACAAATTAATATTACCGAAAAAGTTGCACTTTCTTAGGTTTAGACTCAAAGTCGACTTTCTTGTAAATTGTATGTCAATTGCGGCAGCACTGTACTGCTTAAGCCGAAAAACATCAATATTACTGATTTGAGCGAAAGTCAAATTATATTGTTATTGCAGAACTGACATATTCATATAACCGAAAAAATTGCACTTACTTAGTTTTAGACTTAAAGTCGATTTTCTTGTAAATTGTATTTCAGTTGCGTGAGCACTGTACCGCGTAAGCCGAAAAACATGAATTTTACTGATTTGAGCGAAAGTCAAAGTATATTGCTTTCGCAGGATTAACAAATTAATATTACCGAAAATGTTGCACTTTCTTAGGTTTAAACTCAAAGTCGATTTTCTTGTAAATTGTATGTCAATTGCGGCAGCACTGTACTGCTTAAGCCGAAAAACATTAATATTACTGATTTGCGCGAAAGTAAAATTATAATGTTATTGCAGAATTTACATATTCATATAACCGAAAAAATTTTACTTTCTTAGTTTTAAACTTAAAGTCGATTTTCTTCTAAATTGTATGTCAATTGCGTGAGCACTGTACCGCTTAAACCGAAAAACATGAATTTTACTGATTTGAGCGAAAGTCAAATTATATTGTTATTGCAGAATTGACATATTCATATAACCGAAAAAATTGCACTTTCTTAGTTTTAGACTAAAAGTCGATTTTCTTGTAAATTGTATTTCAGTTGCGTGAGCACTGTACCGCGTAAGCCGAAAAACATGAATTTTACTGATTTGAGCGAAAGTCAAATTATATTGCTTTTGCAGGATTAACAAATTAATATTACCGAAAAAGTTGCACTCTCTTAGGTTTAGACTCAAAGTCGACTTTCTTGTAAATTGTATGTCAATTGCGGCAGCACTGTACTGCTTAAGCCGAAAAACATAAATATTACTGATTTGAGCGAAAGTCAAATTATATTGTTATTGCAGAATTGACATATTCATATAACCGAAAAAATTGCACTTTCTTAGTTTTAAACTTAAAGTCGATTTTCTTCTAAATTGTATGTCAATTGCGTGAGCACTGTACCGCTTAAACCGAAAAACATGAATTTTACTGATTTGAGCGAAAGTCAAATTATATTGTTATTGCAGAATTGACATATTCATATAACCGAAAAAATTGCACTTTCTTAGTTTTAGACTAAAAGTCGATTTTCTTGTAAATTGTATTTCAGTTGCGTGAGCACTGTACCGCGTAAGCCGAAAAACATGAATTTTACTGATTTGAGCGAAAGTCAAATTATATTGCTTTTGCAGGATTAACAAATTAATATTACCGAAAAAGTTGCACTCTCTTAGGTTTAGACTCAAAGTCGACTTTCTTGTAAATTGTATGTCAATTGCGGCAGCACTGTACTGCTTAAGCCGAAAAACATAAATATTACTGATTTGAGCGAAAGTCAAATTATATTGTTATTGCAGAATTGACATATTCATATAACCGAAAAAATTGCACTTTCATAGTTTAAGACTTAAAGTCGATTTTCTTGTAAATTGTATTTCAGTTGCGTGAGCACTGTACCGCTTAAGCCGAAAAACATGAATTTTACTGATTTGAGCGAAAGTCAAATTATATTGCTTTTGCAGGATTAACAAATTAATATTACCGAAAAAGTTGCACTTTCTTAGGTTTAGACTCAAAGTCGATTTTCTTGTAAATTGTATGTCAATTGCGGCAGCACTGTACTGCTTAAGCCGAAAAACATCAATATTACTGATTTGCGCGAAAGTAAAATTATAATGTTATTGCAGAATTTACATATTCATATAACCGAAAAAATTGTACCTTCTTAGTTTTAGACTTAAAGTCGATTTTCTTCTAAATTGTATGTCAATTGCGTGAGCACTGTACCGCTTAAACCGAAAAACATGAATTTTACTGATTTGAGCGAAAGTCAAATTATATTGTTATTGCAGAATTGACATATTCATATAACCGAAAAAATTGCACTTTCTTAGTTTTAGACTTAAAGTCGATTTTCTTGTAAATTGTATTTCAGTTGCGTGAGCACTGTCCCGCTTAAGCCGAAAAACATGAATTTTACTGATTTGAGCGAAAGTCAAATTATATTGCCTTTGCAGGATTAACAAATTAATATTACCGAAAAAGTTGCACTTTCTTAGGTTTAGACTCAAAGTCGACTTTCTTGTAAATTGTATGTCAATTGCGGCAGCACTGTACTGCTTAAGCCGAAAAACATTAATATTACTGATTTGCGCGAAAGTAAATTTATAATGTTATTGCAGAATTTACGAAGTCATATAACCGAAAAAATTGTACTTTCTTAGTTTTAGACCTAAAGTCGATTTGCTTCTAAATTGTATGTTAATTGCGTGAGCACTGTACCGCTTAAACCGAAAAACATGAATTTTACTGATTTGAGCGAAAGTCAAATTATATTGCTTTTGCAGGATTAACAAATTAATATTACCGAAAAAGTTGCACTTTCTTAGGCTTAGACTCAAAGTCGATTTTCTTGTAAATTGTATGTCAGTTGCGTGACCACTGTACTGCTTAAGCCGAAAAACATGAATTTTACTGATTTGAGCGAAAGTCAAATTATATTTTTATTGCAGGATTAACAAATTAATATTACCGAAAAAATTGCACTTTCTTAGGTTTAGACTCAAAGTCGATTTTCTTGTAAATTGTATTTCAGTTGCGTGAGCACTGTCCCGCTTAAGCCGAAAAACATGAATTTTACTGATTTGAGCGAAAGTCAAATTATATTGCCTTTGCAGGATTAACAAATTAATATTACCGAAAAAGTTGCACTTTCTTAGGTTTAGACTCAAAGTCGACTTTCTTGTAAATTGTATGTCAATTGCGGCAGCACTGTACTGCTTAAGCCGAAAAACATTAATATTACTGATTTGCGCGAAAGTAAAATTATAATGTTATTGCAGAATTTACATAGTCATATAACCGAAAAAATTGTACTTTCTTAGTTTTAGACTTAAAGTCGATTTGCTTCTAAATTGTATGTTAATTGCGTGAGCACTGTACCGCTTAAACCGAAAAACATGAATTTTACTGATTTGAGCGAAAGTCAAATTATATTGTTCTTGCAGGATTAACAAATTAATATTACCGAAAAAGTTGCACTTTCTTAAGTTTAGACTCAAAGTCGATTTTCCTGTAAATTGTATGTTAATGACTTGAGCACTGTACCGCATAAGCCGAAGATCATCAATTTTACTGATTTGCGCGAAAGTAAAATTATATAGCTATTGCAGAATTGACATATTCATATAACCGAAAAAATTGCACTTTCTTAGCTTAAGACTTAAAGTCGATTTTCTTGTAAATTGTATTTCAGTTGCATGAGCACTGTAAACTATAATGTTATGACAGGATTAACAAATTAGTATCAAAAAAAGAAAAGAAAAAATTGAACTTTCTTAGATTTTTATTTAAAGCCGATTTTCTTGTAAATTGTATGTTAATTACTTGAGCGCTGTACCGTATAGGCCGAAAAGCATCAATTTTACTGATTTGCGCGAAAGTAAAATTATAATGTTATTGCAGAATTTACATATACATATAACCGAAAAAATTGCACTTTCTTAGTTTTAGACTTAAAGTCGATTTTCTTCTAAATTGTATGTCAATTGCGTGAGCACTGTACCGCTTAAACCGAAAAACATGAATTTTACTGATTTGAGCGAAAGTCAAATTATATTGTTATTGCAGAGTTGACATATTCATATAACCGAAAAAATTGCACTTTCTTAGTTTTAGACTTAAAGTCGATTTTCTTGTAAATTGTATTTCAGTTGCGTGAGCACTGTACCGCTTAAGCCGAAAAACATTTATTTTACTGATTTGAGCAAAGGTCAAATTATATTGCTTTTGCAGGATTAACAAATTAATATTACCGAAAAAGTTGCACTTTCTTAGGCTTAGACTCAAAGTCGATTTTCTTGTAAATTGTATGTCAGTTGCGTGACCACTGTACTGCTTAAGCCGAAAAACATGAATTTTACTGATTTGAGCGAAAGTCAAATTATATTTTTATTGCAGGATTAACAAATTAATATTACCGAAAAAATTGCACTTTCTTAGGTTTAGACTCAAAGTCGATTTTCTTGTAAATTGTATGTCAATTGCGGCAGCACTGTACCGCTTAAGCCGAAAAACATGAATTTTACTGATTTGAGCGAAAGTCAAATTATATTGCTTTTGCAGGATTAACAAATTAATATTACCGAAAAAGTTGCACTTTCTTAGGTTTAGACTCAAAGTCGATTTTCTTGTAAATTGTATGTCAATTGCGGCAGCACTGTACCGCTTAAACCGAAAAACATGAATTTTACTGATTTGAGCGAAAGTAAAATTATATAGCTATTGCAGAATTGACATATTCATATAACCGAAAAAATTGCACTTTCTTAGGTTTAGACTCAAAGTCGATTTTCTTGTAAATTGTATTTCAGTTGCGTGAGCACTGTCCCGCTTAAGCCGAAAAACATGAATTTTACTGATTTGAGCGAAAGTCAAATTATATTGCCTTTGCAGGATTAACAAATTAATATTACCGAAAAAGTTGCACTTTCTTAGTTTTAGACTTAAAGTCGATTTTCTTCTAAATTGTATGTCAATTGCGGCAGCACTGTACTGCTTAAGCCGAAAAACATCAATATTACTGATTTGAGCGAAAGTCAAATTATATTGTTATTGCAGAACTGACATATTCATATAACCGAAAAAATTGCACTTTCTTAGTTTTAGACTTAAAGTCGATTTTCTTGTAAATTGTATTTCAGTTGCGTGAGCACTGTACCGCGTAAGCCGAAAAACATGAATTTTACTGATTTGAGCGAAAGTCAAAGTATATTGCTTTTGCAGGATTAACAAATTAATATTACCGAAAATGTTGCACTTTCTTAGGTTTAGACTCAAAGTCGATTTTCTTGTAAATTGTATGTCAATTGCGGCAGCACTGTACTGCTTAAGCCGAAAAACATTAATATTACTGATTTGCGCGAAAGTCAAATTATAATGTTATTGCAGAATTTACATATTCATATAACCGAAAAAATTGTACTTTCTTAGTTTTAAACTTAAAGTCGACTTTCTTGAAAATTGTATGTCCATTGCGGCAGCACTGTACTGCTTAAGCCGAAAAACATCAATATTACTGATTTGAGCGAAAGTCAAATTATATTGTTATTGCAGAACTGACATATTCATATAACCGAAAAAATTGCACTTTCTTAGTTTTAGACTTAAAGTCGATTTTCTTGTAAATTGTATTTCAGTTGCGTGAGCACTGTACCGCGTAAGCCGAAAAACATGAATTTTACTGATTTGAGCGAAAGTCAAAGTATATTGCTTTTGCAGGATTAACAAATTAATATTACCGAAAATGTTGCACTTTCTTAGGTTTAGACTCAAAGTCGATTTTCTTGTAAATTGTATGTCAATTGCGGCAGCACTGTACTGCTTAAGCCGAAAAACATTAATATTACTGATTTGCGCGAAAGTCAAATTATAATGTTATTGCAGAATTTACATATTCATATAACCGAAAAAATTGTACTTTCTTAGTTTTAAACTTAAAGTCGACTTTCTTGAAAATTGTATGTCCATTGCGGCAGCACTGTACTGCTTAAGCCGAAAAACATCAATATTACTGATTTGAGCGAAAGTCAAATTATATTGTTATTGCAGAACTGACATATTCATATAACCGAAAAAATTGCACTTTCTTAGTTTTAGACTTAAAGTCGATTTTCTTGTAAATTGTATGTCAATTGCGGCAGCACTGTACTGCTTAAGCCGAAAAACATTAATATTACTGATTTGCGCGAAAGTCAAATTATAATGTTATTGCAGAATTTACATATTCATATAACCGAAAAAATTGTACTTTCTTAGTTTTAAACTTAAAGTCGACTTTCTTGAAAATTGTATGTCCATTGCGGCAGCACTGTACTGCTTAAGCCGAAAAACATTAATATTACTGATTTGCGCGAAAGTCAAATTATAATGTTATTGCAGAATTTACATATTCATATAACCGAAAAAATTGCACTTTCTTAGTTTTAGACTTAAAGTCGATTTTCTTGTAAATTGTATTTCAATTGCGTGAGCACTGTACCGCTTAAGCCGAAAAACATGAATTTTACTGATTTGAGCGAAAGTCAAATTATATTGCTTTTGCAGGATTAACAAATTAATATTACCGAAAAAGTTGCACTTTCTTAGGTTTAGACTCAAAGACGACTTTCTTGAAAATTGTATGTCCATTGCGGCAGCACTGTACTGCTTAAGCCGAAAAACATTAATATTACTGATTTGCGCGAAAGTAAAATTATATAGCTATTGCAGAATTGACATATTCATATAACCGAAAAAATTGCACTTTCTTAGCTTAAGACTTAAAGTCGGTTTTCTTGTAAATTGTATTTCAGTTGCGTGAGCACTGTAAACTATAATTTTATGACAGGATTAACAAATTAGTATCAAAAAAGAAAAGAAAAAATTGAACTTTCTTAGATTTTTATTTAAAGCCGATTTTCTTGTAAATGTTAATTACTTGAGCGCTGTACCGCTTAGGCCGAAAAACATGAATTTTACTGATTTGAGCGAAAGTCAAATTATATTGTTATTGCAGAATTGACATATTCATATAACCGAAAAAATTGCACTTTCTTAGTTTTAGACTTAAAGTCGATTTTCTTGTAAATTGTATTTCAGTTGCGTGAGCACTGTACCGCTTAAGCCGAAAAACATGAATTTTACTGATTTGAGCGAAAGTCAAATTATATTGCTTTTGCAGGATTAACAAATTAATATTACCGAAAAAGTTGCACTTTCTTAGGTTTAGACTCAAAGACGACTTTCTTGTAAATTGTATGTCAATTGCGGCAGCACTGTACTGCTTAAGCCGAAAAACATTAATATTACTGATTTGCGCGAAAGTCAAATTATAATGTTATTGCAGAATTTACATATTCATATAACCGAAAAAATTGTACTTTCTTAGTTTTAGACTTAAAGTCGATTTTCTTCTAAATTGTATGTCAATTGCGTGAGCACTATACCGCTTAAACCGAAAAACATGAATTTTACTGATTTGAGCGAAAGTCAAATTATATTGTTATTGCAGAATTGACATATTCATATAACCGAAAAAATTGCACTTTCTTAGTTTTAGACTTAAAGTCGATTTTCTTGTAAATTGTATTTCAGTTGCGTGAGCACTGTACCGCTTAAGCCGAAAAACATGAATTTTACTGATTTGAGCGAAAGTCAAATTATATTGCTTTTGCAGGATTAACAAATTAATATTACCGAAAAAGTTGCACTTTCTTAGGTTTAGACTCAAAGACGACTTTCTTGTAAATTGTATGTCAATTGCGGCAGCACTGTACTGCTTAAGCCGAAAAACATCAATATTACTGATTTGAGCGAAAGTCAAATTATATTGTTATTGCAGAACTGACATATTCATATAACCGAAAAAATTGCACTTTCTTAGTTTTAGACTTAAAGTCGATTTTCTTGTAAATTGTATTTCAGTTGCGTGAGCACTGTACCGCTTAAGCCGAAAAACATGAATTTTACTGATTTGAGCGAAAGTCAAATTATATTGCTTTTGCAGGATTAACAAATTAATATTACCGAAAAAATTGCACTTTCTTAGGTTTAGACTCAAAGACGACTTTCTTGTAAATTGTATGTTAATTGCGGCAGCACTGTACTGCTTAAGCCGAAAAACATTAATATTACTGATTTGCGCGAAAGTAAAATTATAATGTTATTGCAGAATTTACATAGTCATATAACCGAAAAAATTGTACTTTCTTAGTTTTAGACTTAAAGTCGATTTGCTTCTAAATTGTATGTTAATTGCGTGAGCACTGTACCGCTTAAGCCGAAAAACATGAATTTTACTGATTTGAGCGAAAGTCCAATTATATTGCCTTTGCAGGATTAACAAATTAATATTACCGAAAAAGTTGCACTTTCTTAGGTTTAGACTCAAAGTCGACTTTCTTGTAAATTGTATGTCAATTGCGGCAGCACTGTACTGCTTAAGCCGAAAAACATCAATATTACTGATTTGAGCGAAAGTCAAATTATATTGTTATTGCAGAACTGACATATTCATATAACCGAAAAAATTGCACTTACTTAGTTTTAGACTTAAAGTCGATTTTCTTGTAAATTGTATTTCAGTTGCGTGAGCACTGTACCGCGTAAGCCGAAAAACATGAATTTTACTGATTTGAGCGAAAGTCAAAGTATATTGCTTTCGCAGGATTAACAAATTAATATTACCGAAAATGTTGCACTTTCTTAGGTTTAAACTCAAAGTCGATTTTCTTGTAAATTGTATGTCAATTGCGGCAGCACTGTACTGCTTAAGCCGAAAAACATTAATATTACTGATTTGCGCGAAAGTAAAATTATAATGTTATTGCAGAATTTACATATTCATATAACCGAAAAAATTTTACTTTCTTAGTTTTAAACTTAAAGTCGATTTTCTTCTAAATTGTATGTCAATTGCGTGAGCACTGTACCGCTTAAACCGAAAAACATGAATTTTACTGATTTGAGCGAAAGTCAAATTATATTGTTATTGCAGAATTGACATATTCATATAACCGAAAAAATTGCACTTTCTTAGTTTTAGACTTAAAGTCGATTTTCTTGTAAATTGTATTTCAGTTGCGTGAGCACTGTACCGCGTAAGCCGAAAAACATGAATTTTACTGATTTGAGCGAAAGTCAAATTATATTGCTTTTGCAGGATTAACAAATTAATATTACCGAAAAAGTTGCACTCTCTTAGGTTTAGACTCAAAGTCGACTTTCTTGTAAATTGTATGTCAATTGCGGCAGCACTGTACTGCTTAAGCCGAAAAACATAAATATTACTGATTTGAGCGAAAGTCAAATTATATTGTTATTGCAGAATTGACATATTCATATAACCGAAAAAATTGCACTTTCTTAGTTTAAGACTTAAAGTCGATTTTCTTGTAAATTGTATTTCAGTTGCGTGAGCACTGTACCGCTTAAGCCGAAAAACATGAATTTTACTGATTTGAGCGAAAGTCAAATTATATTGCTTTTGCAGGATTAACAAATTAATATTACCGAAAAAGTTGCACTTTCTTAGGTTTAGACTCAAAGTCGATTTTCTTGTAAATTGTATGTCAATTGCGGCAGCACTGTACTGCTTAAGCCGAAAAACATCAATATTACTGATTTGCGCGAAAGTAAAATTATAATGTTATTGCAGAATTTACATATTCATATAACCGAAAAAATTGTACCTTCTTAGTTTTAGACTTAAAGTCGATTTTCTTCTAAATTGTATGTCAATTGCGTGAGCACTGTACCGCTTAAACCGAAAAACATGAATTTTACTGATTTGAGCGAAAGTCAAATTATATTGTTATTGCAGAATTGACATATTCATATAACCGAAAAAATTGCACTTTCTTAGTTTTAGACTTAAAGTCGATTTTCTTGTAAATTGTATTTCAGTTGCGTGAGCACTGTCCCGCTTAAGCCGAAAAACATGAATTTTACTGATTTGAGCGAAAGTCAAATTATATTGCCTTTGCAGGATTAACAAATTAATATTACCGAAAAAGTTGCACTTTCTTAGGTTTAGACTCAAAGTCGACTTTCTTGTAAATTGTATGTCAATTGCGGCAGCACTGTACTGCTTAAGCCGAAAAACATTAATATTACTGATTTGCGCGAAAGTAAAATTATAATGTTATTGCAGAATTTACGAAGTCATATAACCGAAAAAATTGTACTTTCTTAGTTTTAGACCTAAAGTCGATTTGCTTCTAAATTGTATGTTAATTGCGTGAGCACTGTACCGCTTAAACCGAAAAACATGAATTTTACTGATTTGAGCGAAAGTCAAATTATATTGCTTTTGCAGGATTAACAAATTAATATTACCGAAAAAGTTGCACTTTCTTAGGCTTAGACTCAAAGTCGATTTTCTTGTAAATTGTATGTCAGTTGCGTGACCACTGTACTGCTTAAGCCGAAAAACATGAATTTTACTGATTTGAGCGAAAGTCAAATTATATTTTTATTGCAGGATTAACAAATTAATATTACCGAAAAAATTGCACTTTCTTAGGTTTAGACTCAAAGTCGATTTTCTTGTAAATTGTATTTCAGTTGCGTGAGCACTGTCCCGCTTAAGCCGAAAAACATGAATTTTACTGATTTGAGCGAAAGTCAAATTATATTGCCTTTGCAGGATTAACAAATTAATATTACCGAAAAAGTTGCACTTTCTTAGGTTTAGACTCAAAGTCGACTTTCTTGTAAATTGTATGTCAATTGCGGCAGCACTGTACTGCTTAAGCCGAAAAACATTAATATTACTGATTTGCGCGAAAGTAAAATTATAATGTTATTGCAGAATTTACATAGTCATATAACCGAAAAAATTGTACTTTCTTAGTTTTAGACTTAAAGTCGATTTGCTTCTAAATTGTATGTTAATTGCGTGAGCACTGTACCGCTTAAACCGAAAAACATGAATTTTACTGATTTGAGCGAAAGTCAAATTATATTGTTCTTGCAGGATTAACAAATTAATATTACCGAAAAAGTTGCACTTTCTTAAGTTTAGACTCAAAGTCGATTTTCCTGTAAATTGTATGTTAATGACTTGAGCACTGTACCGCATAAGCCGAAGATCATCAATTTTACTGATTTGCGCGAAAGTAAAATTATATAGCTATTGCAGAATTGACATATTCATATAACCGAAAAAATTGCACTTTCTTAGCTTAAGACTTAAAGTCGATTTTCTTGTAAATTGTATTTCAGTTGCATGAGCACTGTAAACTATAATGTTATGACAGGATTAACAAATTAGTATCAAAAAAAGAAAAGAAAAAATTGAACTTTCTTAGATTTTTATTTAAAGCCGATTTTCTTGTAAATTGTATGTTAATTACTTGAGCGCTGTACCGTTTAGGCCGAAAAGCATCAATTTTACTGATTTGCGCGAAAGTAAAATTATAATGTTATTGCAGAATTTACATATACATATAACCGAAAAAATTGCACTTTCTTAGTTTTAGACTTAAAGTCGATTTTCTTCTAAATTGTATGTCAATTGCGTGAGCACTGTACCGCTTAAACCGAAAAACATGAATTTTACTGATTTGAGCGAAAGTCAAATTATATTGTTATTGCAGAGTTGACATATTCATATAACCGAAAAAATTGCACTTTCTTAGTTTTAGACTTAAAGTCGATTTTCTTGTAAATTGTATTTCAGTTGCGTGAGCACTGTACCGCTTAAGCCGAAAAACATTTATTTTACTGATTTGAGCAAAGGTCAAATTATATTGCTTTTGCAGGATTAACAAATTAATATTACCGAAAAAGTTGCACTTTCTTAGGCTTAGACTCAAAGTCGATTTTCTTGTAAATTGTATGTCAGTTGCGTGACCACTGTACTGCTTAAGCCGAAAAACATGAATTTTACTGATTTGAGCGAAAGTCAAATTATATTTTTATTGCAGGATTAACAAATTAATATTACCGAAAAAATTGCACTTTCTTAGGTTTAGACTCAAAGTCGATTTTCTTGTAAATTGTATGTCAATTGCGGCAGCACTGTACCGCTTAAGCCGAAAAACATGAATTTTACTGATTTGAGCGAAAGTCAAATTATATTGCTTTTGCAGGATTAACAAATTAATATTACCGAAAAAGTTGCACTTTCTTAGGTTTAGACTCAAAGTCGATTTTCTTGTAAATTGTATGTCAATTGCGGCAGCACTGTACCGCTTAAACCGAAAAACATGAATTTTACTGATTTGAGCGAAAGTAAAATTATATAGCTATTGCAGAATTGACATATTCATATAACCGAAAAAATTGCACTTTCTTAGCTTAAGACTTAAAGTCGGTTTTCTTGTAAATTGTATTTCAGTTGCGTGAGCACTGTAAACTATAATGTTATGACAGGATTAACAAATTAGTATCAAAAAAAGGAAAGAAAAAATTGAACTTTCTTAGATTTTTATTTAAAGCCGATTTTCTTGTAAATTGTATGTTAATTACTTGAGCGCTGTACCGCTTAGGCCGAAAAACATGAATTTTACTGATTTGAGCGAAAGTCAAATTATATTGTTATTGCAGAATTGACATATTCATATAACCGAAAAAATTGCACTTTCTTAGTTTTAGACTTAAAGTCGATTTTCTTGTAAATTGTATTTCAGTTGCGTGAGCACTGTACCGCTTAAGCCGAAAAACATGAATTTTACTAATTTTAGCGAAAGTCAAATTATATTGCTTTTGCAGGATTAACAAATTAATATTACCGAAAAAGTTGCACTTTCTTAGGTTTAGACTCAAAGACGACTTTCTTGTAAATTGTATGTCAATTGCGGCAGCACTGTACTGCTTAAGCCGAAAAACATCAATATTACTGATTTGAGCGAAAGTCAAATTATATTGTTATTGCAGAACTGACATATTCATATAACCGAAAAAATTGCACTTACTTAGTTTTAGACTTAAAGTCGATTTTCTTGTAAATTGTATTTCAGTTGCGTGAGCACTGTACCGCGTAAGCCGAAAAACATGAATTTTACTGATTTGAGCGAAAGTCAAAGTATATTGCTTTCGCAGGATTAACAAATTAATATTACCGAAAATGTTGCACTTTCTTAGGTTTAGACTCAAAGTCGATTTTCTTGTAAATTGTATGTCAATTGCGGCAGCACTGTACTGCTTAAGCCGAAAAACATTAATATTACTGATTTGCGCGAAAGTAAAATTATAATGTTATTGCAGAATTTACATATTCATATAACCGAAAAAATTTTACTTTCTTAGTTTTAAACTTAAAGTCGATTTTCTTCTAAATTGTATGTCAATTGCGTGAGCACTGTACCGCTTAAACCGAAAAACATGAATTTTACTGATTTGAGCGAAAGTCAAATTATATTGTTATTGCAGAATTGACATATTCATATAACCGAAAAAATTGCACTTTCTTAGTTTTAGACTTAAAGTCGATTTTCTTGTAAATTGTATTTCAGTTGCGTGAGCACTGTACCGCGTAAGCCGAAAAACATGAATTTTACTGATTTGAGCGAAAGTCAAATTATATTGCTTTTGCAGGATTAACAAATTAATATTACCGAAAAAGTTGCACTTTCTTAGGTTTAGACTCAAAGTCGATTTTCTTGTAAATTGTATGTCAATTGCGGCAGCACTGTACTGCTTAAGCCGAAAAACATCAATATTACTGATTTGCGCGAAAGTAAAATTATAATGTTATTGCAGAATTTACATATTCATATAACCGAAAAAATTGTACCTTCTTAGTTTTAGACTTAAAGTCGATTTTCTTCTAAATTGTATGTCAATTGCGTGAGCACTGTACCGCTTAAACCGAAAAACATGAATTTTACTGATTTGAGCGAAAGTCAAATTATATTGTTATTGAAGAATTGACATATTCATATAACCGAAAAAATTGCACTTTCTTAGTTTTAGACTTAAAGTCGATTTTCTTGTAAATTGTATTTCAGTTGCGTGAGCACTGTCCCGCTTAAGCCGAAAAACATGAATTTTACTGATTTGAGCGAAAGTCAAATTATATTGCCTTTGCATGATTAACAAATTAATATTACCGAAAAAGTTGCACTTTCTTAGGTTTAGACTCAAAGTCGACTTTCTTGTAAATTGTATGTCAATTGCGGCAGCACTGTACTGCTTAAGCCGAAAAACATTAATATTACTGATTTGCGCGAAAGTAAAATTATAATGTTATTGCAGAATTTACATAGTCATATAACCGAAAAAATTGTACTTTCTTAGTTTTAGACTTAAAGTCGATTTGCTTCTAAATTGTATGTTAATTGCGTGAGCACTGTACCGCTTAAACCGAAAAACATGAATTTTACTGATTTGAGCGAAAGTCAAATTATATTGTTCTTGCAGGATTAACAAATTAATATTACCGAAAAAGTTGCACTTTCTTAAGTTTAGACTCAAAGTCGATTTTCCTGTAAATTGTATGTTAATGACTTGAGCACTGTACCGCATAAGCCGAAGATCATCAATTTTACTGATTTGCGCGAAAGTAAAATTATATAGCTATTGCAGAATTGACATATTCATATAACCGAAAAAATTGCACTTTCTTAGCTTAAGACTTAAAGTCGATTTTCTTGTAAATTGTATTTCAGTTGCGTGAGCACTGTACCGCTTAAGCCGAAAAACATATAATTTACTGATTTGAGCAAAGGTCAAATTATATTGCTTTTGCAGGATTAACAAATTAATATTACCGAAAAAGTTGCACTTTCTTAGGCTTAGACTCAAAGTCGATTTTCTTGTAAATTGTATGTCAGTTGCGTGACCACTGTACTGCTTAAGCCGAAAAACATGAATTTTACTGATTTGAGCGAAAGTCAAATTATATTTTTATTGCAGGATTAACAAATTAATATTACCGAAAAAATTGCACTTTCTTAGGTTTAGACTCAAAGTCGATTTTCTTGTAAATTGTATGTCGATTGCGGCAGCACTGTACTGCTTCAGCCGAAAAACATCAATATTACTGATTTGCGCGAAAGTCAAATTATATTGTTATTGCAGAACTGACATATTCATATAACCGAAAAAATTGCACTTTCTTAGTTTTAGACTTAAAGTCGATTTTCTTCTAAATTGTATGTCAATTGCGTGAGCACTGTACCGCTTAAACCGAAAAACATGAATTTTACTGATTTGAGCGAAAGTCAAATTATATTGTTATTGCAGAATTGACATATTCATATAACCGAAAAAATTGCACTTTCTTAGTTTTAGACTTAAAGTCGATTTTCTTCTAAATTGTATGTCAATTGCGTGAGCACTGTACCGCTTAAACCGAAAAACATGAATTTTACTGATTTGAGCGAAAGTCAAATTATATTGTTATTGCAGAATTGACATATTCATATAACCGAAAAAATTGCACTTTCTTAGTTTTAGACATAAAGTCGATTTTCTTGTAAATTGTATTTCAGTTGCGTGAGCACTGTACCGCGTAAGCCGAAAAACATGAATTTTACTGATTTGAGCGAAAGTCAAAGTATATTGCTTTTGCAGGATTAACAAATTAATATTACCGAAAAAGTTGCACTTTCTTAGGCTTAGACTCAAAGTCGATTTTCTTGTAAATTGTATGTCAGTTGCGTGACCACTGTACTGCTTAAGCCGAAAAACATGAATTTTACTGATTTGAGCGAAAGTCAAATTATATTTTTATTGCAGGATTAACAAATTAATATTACCGAAAAAATTGCACTTTCTTAGGTTTAGACTCAAAGTCGATTTTCTTGTAAATTGTATGTCGATTGCGGCAGCACTGTACTGCTTCAGCCGAAAAACATCAATATTACTGATTTGCGCGAAAGTAAAATTATAATGTTATTGCAGAATTTACATATTCATATAACCGAAAAAATTGTACTTTATTAGTTTTAGACTTAGAGTCGATTTTCTTCTAAATTGTATGTCAATTGCGTGAGCACTGTACCGCTTAAAATGAAAAACATGAATTTTACTGATTTGAGCGAAAGTCAAATTATATTGTTATTGCAGAATTGACATATTCATATAACCGAAAAAATTGCACTTTCTTAGTTTTAGACTTAAAGTCGATTTTCTTGTAAATTGTATTTCAGTTGCGTGAGCACTGTACCGCTTAAGCCGAAAAACATTTATTTTACTGATTTGAGCAAAGGCCAATTATATTGCTTTTGCAGGATTAACAAATTAATATTACCGAAAAAGTTGCACTTTCTTAGGTTTAGACTTAAAGTCGATTTTCTTGTAAATTGTATGTCAATTGCGGCAGCACTGTACTGCTTAAGCCGAAAAACATTAATATTACTGATTTGCGCGAAAGTAAAATTATAATGTTATTGCAGAATTTACATATTCATATAACCGAAAAAATTGTACTTTCTTAGTTTTAGACTTAAACTCGATTTGCTTCTAAATTGTATGTTAATTGCGTGAGCACTGTACCGCTTAAACCGAAAAACATGAATTTTACTGATATGAGCAAAAGTCAAATTATATTGTTATTGCAGGATTAACAAATTAATATTACCGCAAAAGTTGCACTTTCTTAGGTTAAGACTCAAAGTCGATTTTCTTGTAAATTGTATGTCAGTTGCGTGAGCACTGTACTGCTTAAGCCGAAAAACATGAATTTTACTGATTTAAGCGAAAGTCAAATTATATTTTTATTGCAGGATTAACAAATTAATATTACCGAAAAAGTTGCACTTTCTTAGGTTTAGACTCAAAGTCGACTTTCTTGTAAATTGTATGTCAATTGCGGCAGCACTGTACTGCTTAAGCCGAAAAACATCAATATTACTGATTTGAGCGAAAGTCAAATTATATTGTTATTGCAGAACTGACATATTCATATAACCGAAAAAATTGCACTTTCTTAGTTTTAGACATAAAGTCGATTTTCTTGTAAATTGTATTTCAGTTGCGTGAGCACTGTACCGCGTAAGCCGAAAAACATGAATTTTACTGATTTGAGCGAAAGTCAAAGTATATTGCTTTTGCAGGATTAACAAATTAATATTACCGAAAATGTTGCACTTTCTTAGGTTTAGACTCAAAGTCGATTTTCTTGTAAATTGTATGTCAATTGCGGCAGCACTGTACTGCTTAAGCCGAAAAACATTAATATTACTGATTTGCGCGAAAGTAAAATTATAATGTTATTGCAGAATTTACATATTCATATAACCGAAAAAATTGTACTTTCTTAGTTTTAAACTTAAAGTCGATTTTCTTCTAAATTGTATGTCAATTGCGTGAGCACTGTACCGCTTGAACCGAAAAACATGAATTTTACTGATTTGAGCGAAAGTCAAATAATATTGTTATTGCAGAATTGACATATTCACATAACCGAAAAAATTGCACTTCTTAGTTTTAGACTTAAAGTCGATTTTCTTGTAAATTGTATTTCAATTGCGTGAGCACTGTACCGCTTAAGCCGAAAAACATGAATTTTACTGATTTGAGCGAAAGTCAAATTATATTGCTTTTGCAGGATTAACAAATTAATATTACCGAAAAAGTTGCACTTTCTTAGGTTTAGACTCAAAGTCGACTTTCTTGTAAATTGTATGTCAATTGCGGCAGCACTGTACTGCTTAAGCCGAAAAACATTAATATTACTGATTTGCGCGAAAGTAAAATTATAATGTTATTGCAGAATTTACATAGTCATATAACCGAAAAAATTGTACTTTCTTAGTTTTAGACTTAAAGTCGATTTGCTTCTAAATTGTATGTTAATTGCGTGAGCACTGTACCGCTTAAACCGAAAAACATGAATTTTACTGATTTGAGCGAAAGTCAAATTATATTGTTCTTGCAGGATTAACAAATTAATATTACCGAAAAAGTTGCACTTTCTTAGGTTTAGACTCAAAGTCGATTTTCTTGTAAATTGAATGTCAGTTGTGTGAGCACTGTACTGCTTAGGCCGAAAAACATGAATTTTACTAATTTGAGCGAAAGTCAAATTATATTGTTATTGCAGAATTGACAAATTAATATTACCGAAAAAATTGCACTTTCTTAGGTTTAGACTTAAAGTCGATTTTCTTGTAAATTGTATTTCAGTTGCGTGAGCACTGTACCGCTTAAGCCGAAAAACATTTATTTTACTGATTTGAGCAAAGGTCAAATTATATTGCTTTTGCAGGATTAACAAATTAATATTACCGAAAAAGTTGCACTTTCTTAGGTTTAGACTTAAAGTCGATTTTCTTGTAAATTGTATGTCAATTGCGGCAGCACTGTACTGCTTAAGCCGAAAAACATTAATATTACTGATTTGCGCGAAAGTAAAATTATAATGTTATTGCAGAATTTACATATTCATATAACCGAAAAAATTGTACTTTATTAGTTTTAGACTTAGAGTCGATTTTCTTCTAAATTGTATGTCAATTGCGTGAGCACTGTACCGCTTAAACCGAAAAACATGAATTTTACTGATTTGAGCGAAAGTCAAATTATATTGCTTTTGCAGGATTAACAAATTAATATTACCGAAAAAGTTGCACTTTCTTAGGCTTAGACTCAAAGTCGATTTTCTTGTAAATTGTATGTCAGTTGCGTGACCACTGTACTGCTTAAGCCGAAAAACATGAATTTTACTGATTTGAGCGAAAGTCAAATTATATTTTTATTGCAGGATTAACAAATTAATATTACCGAAAAAATTGCACTTTCTTAGGTTTAGACTCAAAGTCGATTTTCTTGTAAATTGTATTTCAGTTGCGTGAGCACTGTCCCGCTTAAGCCGAAAAACATGAATTTTACTGATTTGAGCGAAAGTCAAATTATATTGCCTTTGCAGGATTAACAAATTAATATTACCGAAAAAGTTGCACTTTCTTAGGTTTAGACTCAAAGTCGACTTTCTTGTAAATTGTATGTCAATTGCGGCAGCACTGTACTGCTTAAGCCGAAAAACATTAATATTACTGATTTGCGCGAAAGTAAAATTATAATGTTATTGCAGAATTTACATAGTCATATAACCGAAAAAATTGTACTTTCTTAGTTTTAGACTTAAAGTCGATTTGCTTCTAAATTGTATGTTAATTGCGTGAGCACTGTACCGCTTAAACCGAAAAACATGAATTTTACTGATTTGAGCGAAAGTCTAATTATATTGTTCTTGCAGGATTAACAAATTAATATTACCGAAAAAGTTGCACTTTCTTAAGTTTAGACTCAAAGTCGATTTTCCTGTAAATTGTATGTTAATGACTTGAGCACTGTACCGCATAAGCCGAAGATCATCAATTTTACTGATTTGCGCGAAAGTAAAATTATATAGCTATTGCAGAATTGACATATTCATATAACCGAAAAAATTGCACTTTCTTAGCTTAAGACTTAAAGTCGATTTTCTTGTAAATTGTATTTCAGTTGCATGAGCACTGTAAACTATAATGTTATGACAGGATTAACAAATTAGTATCAAAAAAAGAAAAGAAAAAATTGAACTTTCTTAGATTTTTATTTAAAGCCGATTTTCTTGTAAATTGTATGTTAATTACTTGAGCGCTGTACCGTTTAGGCCGAAAAGCATCAATTTTACTGATTTGCGCGAAAGTAAAATTATAATGTTATTGCAGAATTTACATATACATATAACCAAAAAAATTGCACTTTCTTAGTTTTAGACTTAAAGTCGATTTTCTTCTAAATTGTATGTCAATTGCGTGAGCACTGTACCGCTTAAACCGAAAAACATGAATTTTACTGATTTGAGCGAAAGTCAAATTATATTGTTATTGCAGAATTGACATATTCATATAACCGAAAAAATTGCACTTTCTTAGTTTTAGACTTAAAGTCGATTTTCTTGTAAATTGTATTTCAGTTGCGTGAGCACTGTACCGCTTAAGCCGAAAAACATTTATTTTACTGATTTGAGCAAAGGTCAAATTATATTGCTTTTGCAGGATTAACAAATTAATATTACCGAAAAAGTTGCACTTTCTTAGGCTTAGACTCAAAGTCGATTTTCTTGTAAATTGTATGTCAGTTGCGTGACCACTGTACTGCTTAAGCCGAAAAACATGAATTTTACTGATTTGAGCGAAAGTCAAATTATATTTTTATTGCAGGATTAACAAATTAATATTACCGAAAAAATTGCACTTTCTTAGGTTTAGACTCAAAGTCGATTTTCTTGTAAATTGTATGTCAATTGCGGCAGCACTGTACCGCTTAAGCCGAAAAACATGAATTTTACTGATTTGAGCGAAAGTCAAATTATATTGCTTTTGCAGGATTAACAAATTAATATTACCGAAAAAGTTGCACTTTCTTAGGTTTAGACTCAAAGTCGATTTTCTTGTAAATTGTATGTCAATTGCGGCAGCACTGTACCGCTTAAACCGAAAAACATGAATTTTACTGATTTGAGCGAAAGTAAAATTATATAGCTATTGCAGAATTGACATATCCATATAACCGAAAAAATTGCACTTTCTTAGCTTAAGACTTAAAGTCGGTTTTCTTGTAAATTGTATTTCAGTTGCGTGAGCACTGTAAACTATAATGTTATGACAGGATTAACAAATTAGTATCAAAAAAAGGAAAGAAAAAATTGAACTTTCTTAGATTTTTATTTAAAGCCGATTTTCTTGTAAATTGTATGTTAATTACTTGAGCGCTGTACCGCTTAGGCCGAAAAACATGAATTTTACTGATTTGAGCGAAAGTCAAATTATATTGTTATTGCAGAATTGACATATTCATATAACCGAAAAAATTGCACTTTCTTAGTTTTAGACTTAAAGTCGATTTTCTTGTAAATTGTATTTCAGTTGCGTGAGCACTGTACCGCTTAAGCCGAAAAACATGAATTTTACTAATTTTAGCCAAAGTCAAATTATATTGCTTTTGCAGGATTAACAAATTAATATTACCGAAAAAGTTGCACTTTCTTAGGTTTAGACTCAAAGACGACTTTCTTGTAAATTGTATGTCAATTGCGGCAGCACTGTACTGCTTAAGCCGAAAAACATCAATATTACTGATTTGAGCGAAAGTCAAATTATATTGTTATTGCAGAACTGACATATTCATATAACCGAAAAAATTGCACTTACTTAGTTTTAGACTTAAAGTCGATTTTCTTGTAAATTGTATTTCAGTTGCGTGAACACTGTACCGCGTAAGCCGAAAAACATGAATTTTACTGATTTGAGCGAAAGTCAAAGTATATTGCTTTCGCAGGATTAACAAATTAATATTACCGAAAATGTTGCACTTTCTTAGGTTTAGACTCAAAGTCGATTTTCTTGTAAATTGTATGTCAATTGCGGCAGCACTGTACTGCTTAAGCCGAAAAACAAGAATTTTACTGATTTGAGCGAAAGTCAAATTATATTGTTATTGCAGAATTGACATATTCATATAACCGAAAAAATTGCACTTTCTTAGTTTTAGACTTAAAGTCGATTTTCTTGTAAATTGTATTTCAGTTGCGTGAGCACTGTACCGCTTAAGCCGAAAAACATTTATTTTACTGATTTGAGCAAAGGTCAAATTATATTGCTTTTGCAGGATTAACAAATTAATATTACCGAAAAAGTTGCACTTTCTTAGGCTTAGACTCAAAGTCGATTTTCTTGTAAATTGTATGTCAGTTGCGTGACCACTGTACTGCTTAAGCCGAAAAACATGAATTTTACTGATTTGAGCGAAAGTCAAATTATATTTTTATTGCAGGATTAACAAATTAATATTACCGAAAAAATTGCACTTTCTTAGGTTTAGACTCAAAGTCGATTTTCTTGTAAATTGTATGTCGATTGCGGCAGCACTGTACTGCTTCAGCCGAAAAACATCAATATTACTGATTTGCGCGAAAGTAAAATTATAATGTTATTGCAGAATTTACATATTCATATAACCGAAAAAATTGTACTTTATTAGTTTTAGACTTAGAGTCGATTTTCTTCTAAATTGTATGTCAATTGCGTGAGCACTGTACCGCTTAAACCGAAAAACATGAATTTTACTGATTTGAGCGAAAGTCAAATTATATTGTTATTGCAGAATTGACATATTCATATAACCGAAAAAATTGCACTTTCTTAGTTTTAGACTTAAAGTCGATTTTCTTGTAAATTGTATTTCAGTTGCGTGAGCACTGTACCGCTTAAGCCGAAAAACATTAATATTACTGATTTGCGCGAAAGTAAAATTATAATGTTATTGCAGAATTTACATATTCATATAACCGAAAAAATTGTACTTTCTTAGTTTTAGACTTAAACTCGATTTGCTTCTAAATTGTATGTTAATTGCGTGAGCACTGTACCGCTTAAGCCGAAAAACATCAATATTACTGATTTGCGCGAAAGTCAAATTATATTGTTATTGCAGAATTGACATATTCATATAACCGAAAAAATTGCACTTTCTTAGTTTTAGACTTAAAGTCGATTTTCTTGTAAATTGTATTTCAGTTGCGTGAGCACTGTACCGCTTAAACCGAAAAACATGAATTTTACTGATTTGAGCAAAGGTCAAATTATATTGCTTTTGCAGGATTAACAAATTAATATTACCGAAAAAGTTGCACTTTCTTAGGTTTAGACTTAAAGTCGATTTTCTTGTAAATTGTATGTCAATTGCGGCAGCACTGTACTGCTTAAGCCGAAAAACATTAATATTACTGATTTGCGCGAAAGTAAAATTATAATGTTATTGCAGAATTTACATATTCATATAACCGAAAAAATTGTACTTTCTTAGTTTTAGACTTAAACTCGATTTGCTTCTAAATTGTATGTTAATTGCGTGAGCACTGTACCGCTTAAACCGAAAAACATGAATTTTACTGATATGAGCAAAAGTCAAATTATATTGTTATTGCAGGATTAACAAATTAATATTACCGCAAAAGTTGCACTTTCTTAGGTTAAGACTCAAAGTCGATTTTCTTGTAAATTGTATGTCAGTTGCGTGAGCACTGTACTGCTTAAGCCGAAAAACATGAATTTTACTGATTTGAGCGAAAGTCAAATTATATTTTTATTGCAGGATTAACAAATTAATATTACCGAAAAAGTTGCACTTTCTTAGGTTTAGACTCAAAGTCGACTTTCTTGTAAATTGTATGTCAATTGCGGCAGCACTGTACTGCTTAAGCCGAAAAACATCAATATTACTGATTTGAGCGAAAGTCAAATTTTATTGTTATTGCAGAACTGACATATTCATATAACCGAAAAAATTGCACTTTCTTAGTTTTAGACATAAAGTCGATTTTCTTGTAAATTGTATTTCAGTTGCGTGAGCACTGTACCGCGTAAGCCGAGAAACATGAATTTTACTGATTTGAGCGAAAGTCAAAGTATATTGCTTTTGCAGGATTAACAAATTAATATTACCGAAAATGTTGCACTTGCTTAGGTTTAGACTCAAAGTCGATTTTCTTGTAAATTGTATGTCAATTGCGGCAGCACTGTACTGCTTAAGCCGAAAAACATTAATATTACTGATTTGCGCGAAAGTAAAATTATAATGTTATTGCAGAATTTACATATTCATATAACCGAAAAAATTGTACTTTCTTAGTTTTAAACTTAAAGTCGATTTTCTTCTAAATTGTATGTCAATTGCGTGAGCACTGTACCGCTTGAACCGAAAAACATGAATTTTACTGATTTGAGCGAAAGTCAAATTATATTGTTATTGCAGAATTGACATATTCACATAACCGAAAAAATTGCACTTCTTAGTTTTAGACTTAAAGTCGATTTTCTTGTAAATTGTATTTCAATTGCGTGAGCACTGTACCGATTAAGCCGAAAAACATGAATTTTACTGATTTTAGCGAAAGTCAAATTATATTGCTTTTGCAGGATTAACAAATTAATATTACCGAAAAAGTTGCACTTTCTTAGGTTTAGACTCAAAGTCGACTTTCTTGTAAATTGTATGTCAATTGCGGCAGCACTGTACTGCTTAAGCCGAAAAACATTAATATTACTGATTTGCGCGAAAGTAAAATTATAATGTTATTGCAGAATTTACATATTCATATAACCGAAAAAATTGTACTTTCTTAGTTTTAGACTTAAACTCGATTTGCTTCTAAATTGTATGTTAATTGCGTGAGCACTGTACCGCTTAAACCGAAAAACATGAATTTTACTGATATGAGCAAAAGTCAAATTATATTGTTATTGCAGGATTAACAAATTAATATTACCGCAAAAGTTGCACTTTCTTAGGTTAAGACTCAAAGTCGATTTTCTTGTAAATTGTATGTCAGTTGCGTGAGCACTGTACTGCTTAAGCCGAAAAACATGAATTTTACTGATTTGAGCGAAAGTCAAATTATATTTTTATTGCAGGATTAACAAATTAATATTACCGAAAAAGTTGCACTTTCTTAGGTTTAGACTCAAAGTCGACTTTCTTGTAAATTGTATGTCAATTGCGGCAGCACTGTACTGCTTAAGCCGAAAAACATCAATATTACTGATTTGAGCGAAAGTCAAATTATATTGTTATTGCAGAACTGACATATTCATATAACCGAAAAAATTGCACTTTCTTAGTTTTAGACATAAAGTCGATTTTCTTGTAAATTGTATTTCAGTTGCGTGAGCACTGTACCGCGTAAGCCGAAAAACATGAATTTTACTGATTTGAGCGAAAGTCAAAGTATATTGCTTTTGCAGGATTAACAAATTAATATTACCGAAAATGTTGCACTTTCTTAGGTTTAGACTCAAAGTCGATTTTCTTGTAAATTGTATGTCAATTGCGGCAGCACTGTACTGCTTAAGCCGAAAAACATTAATATTACTGATTTGCGCGAAAGTAAAATTATAATGTTATTGCAGAATTTACATATTCATATAACCGAAAAAATTGTACTTTCTTAGTTTTAAACTTAAAGTCGATTTTCTTCTAAATTGTATGTCAATTGCGTGAGCACTGTACCGCTTGAACCGAAAAACATGAATTTTACTGATTTGAGCGAAAGTCAAATTATATTGTTATTGCAGAATTGACATATTCACATAACCGAAAAAATTGCACTTCTTAGTTTTAGACTTAAAGTCGATTTTCTTGTAAATTGTATTTCAATTGCGTGAGCACTGTACCGCTTAAGCCGAAAAACATGAATTTTACTGATTTGAGCGAAAGTCAAATTATATTGCTTTTGCAGGATTAACAAATTAATATTACCGAAAAAGTTGCACTTTCTTAGGTTTAGACTCAAAGTCGACTTTCTTGTAAATTGTATGTCAATTGCGGCAGCACTGTACTGCTTAAGCCGAAAAACATTAATATTACTGATTTGCGCGAAAGTAAAATTATAATGTTATTGCAGAATTTACATAGTCATATAACCGAAAAAATTGTACTTTCTTAGTTTTAGACTTAAAGTCGATTTGCTTCTAAATTGTATGTTAATTGCGTGAGCACTGTACCGCTTAAACCGAAAAACATGAATTTTACTGATTTGAGCGAAAGTCAAATTATATTGTTCTTGCAGGATTAACAAATTAATATTACCGAAAAAGTTGCACTTTCTTAGGTTTAGACTCAAAGTCGATTTTCTTGTAAATTGAATGTCAGTTGTGTGAGCACTGTACTGCTTAGGCCGAAAAACATGAATTTTACTAATTTGAGCGAAAGTCAAATTATATTGTTATTGCAGAATTGACAAATTAATATTACCGAAAAAATTGCACTTTCTTAGGTTTAGGCTTAAAGTCGATTTTCTTGTAAATTGTATTTCAGTTGCGTGAGCACTGTACCGCTTAAGCCGAAAAACATTTATTTTACTGATTTGAGCAAAGGTCAAATTATATTGCTTTTGCAGGATTAACAAATTAATATTTCCGAAAAAGTTGCACTTTCTTAGGTTTAGACTTAAAGTCGATTTTCTTGTAAATTGTATGTCAATTGCGGCAGCACTGTACTGCTTAAGCCGAAAAACATTAATATTACTGATTTGCGCGAAAGTAAAATTATAATGTTATTGCAGAATTTACATATTCATATAACCGAAAAAATTGTACTTTATTAGTTTTAGACTTAGAGTCGATTTTCTTCTAAATTGTATGTCAATTGCGTGAGCACTGTACCGCTTAAACCGAAAAACATGAATTTTACTGATTTGAGCGAAAGTCAAATTATATTGTTATTGCAGAATTGACATATTCATATAACCGAAAAAATTGCACTTTCTTAGTTTTAGACTTAAAGTCGATTTTCTTGTAAATTGTATTTCAGTTGCGTGAGCACTGTACCGCTTAAACCGAAAAACATGAATTTTACTGATTTGAGCGAAAGTCAAATTATATTGTTATTGCAGAATTGACATATTCATATAACCGAAAAAATTGCACTTTCTTAGTTTTAGACTCAAAGTCGATTTTCCTGTAAATTGTATGTTAATCACTTGAGCACTGTACCGCATAAGCCGAAGATCATCAATTTTACTGATTTGCGCGAAAGTAAAATTATATAGCTATTGCAGAATTGACATATTCATATAACCGAAAAAATTGCACTTTCTTAGCTTAAGACTTAAAGTCGATTTTCTTGTAAATTGTATTTCAGTTGCGTGAGCACTGTAAACTATAATGTTATGACAGGATTAACAAATTAGTATCAAAAAAAGAAAAGAAAAAATTGAACTTTCTTAGATTTTTATTTAAAGCCGATTTTCTTGTAAATTGTATGTTAATTACTTGAGCGCTGTACCGCTTAGGCCGAAAAACATCAATTTTACTGATTTGCGCGAAAGTAAAATTTTAATGTTATTGCAGAATTTACATATACATATAACCGAAAAAATTTACTTTCTTAGTTTTAGACTTAAAGTCGATTTGCTGCTAAATTGTATGTTAATTGCGTGAGCACTGTACCGCTTAAGCCGAAAAACATGAATTTTACTGATTTGAGCGAAAGTCAAATTATATTGCTTTTGCTGGATTAACAAATTAATATTACCGAAAAAGTTGCACTTTCTTAGGTTTAGACTCAAAGTCGACTTTCTTGTAAATTGTATGTCAATTGCGGCAGCACTGTACTGCTTAAGCCGAAAAACATGAATTTTACTGATTTGAGCGAAAGTCAAATTATATTGCTTTTGCAGGATTAACAAATTAATATTACCGAAAAAGTTGCACTTTCTTAGGTTTAGACTCAAAGTCGACTTTCTTGTAAATTGTATGTCAATTGCGGCAGCACTGTACTGCTTCAGCCGAAAAACATCAATATTACTGATTTGCGCGAAAGTAAAATTATAATGTTATTGCAGAATTTACATATTCATATAACCGAAAAAATTGTACTTTATTAGTTTTAGACTTAGAGTCGATTTTCTTCTAAATTGTATGTCAATTGCGTGAGCACTGTACCGCTTCAGCCGAAAAACATCAATATTACTGATTTGAGCGAAAGTCAAATTATATTGTTATTGCAGAATTGACATATTCATATAACCGAAAAAATTGCACTTTCTTAGTTTTAGACTCAAAGTCGATTTTCCTGTAAATTGTATGTTAATCACTTGAGCACTGTACCGCATAAGCCGAAGATCATCAATTTTACTGATTTGCGCGAAAGTAAAATTATATAGCTATTGCAGAATTGACATATTCATATAACCGAAAAAATTGCACTTTCTTAGCTTAAGACTTAAAGTCGATTTTCTTGTAAATTGTATTTCAGTTGCGTGAGCACTGTAAACTATAATGTTATGACAGGATTAACAAATTAGTATCAAAAAAAGAAAAGAAAAAATTGAACTTTCTTAGATTTTTATTTAAAGCCGATTTTCTTGTAAATTGTATGTTAATTACTTGAGCGCTGTACTGCTTAAACCGAAAAACATGAATTTTACTGATTTGCGCGAAAGTAAAATTATAATGTTATTGCAGAATTTACATATTCATATAACCGAAAATTTTGTACTTTCTTAGTTTTTGACTTAAAGTCGATTTTCTTGTAAATTGTATTTCAGTTGCGTGAGCACTGTACCGCTTAAGCCGAAAAACATGAATTTTACTGATTTGAGCGAAAGTCAAATTATATTGCTTTTGCAGGATTAACAAATTAATATTACCGAAAAAGTTGCACTTTCTTAGGTTTAGACTCAAAGACGACTTTCTTGTAAATTGTATGTCAATTGCGGCAGCACTGTACTGCTTAAGCCGAAAAACATCAATATTACTGATTTGAGCGAAAGTCAAATTATATTGTTATTGCAGAACTGACATATTCATATAACCGAAAAAATTGCACTTTCTTAGTTTTAGACTTAAAGTCGATTTTCTTGTAAATTTTATTTCAGTTGCGTGAGCACTGTACCGCTTAAGCCGAAAAACATGAATTTTACTGATTTGAGCGAAAGTCAAATTATATTGCTTTTGCAGAATTAACAAATTAATATTACCGAAAAAGTTGCACTTTCTTAGGTTTAGACTCAAAGTCGACTTTATTGTAAATTGTATGTCAATTGCGGCAGCACTGTACTGCTTAAGCCGAAAAACATCAATATTACTGATTTGAGCGAAAGTCAAATTATATTGTTATTGCAGAACTGACATATTCATATAACCGAAAAAATTGCACTTTCTTAGTTTTAGACTTAAAGTCGATTTTCTTGTAAATTGTATTTCAGTTGCGTGAGCACTGTACCGCGTAAGCCGAAAAACATGAATTTTACTGATTTGAGCGAAAGTCAAAGTATATTGCTTTTGCAGGATTAACAAATTAATATTACCGAAAATGTTGCACTTTCTTAGGTTTAGACTCAAAGTCGATTTTCTTGTAAATTGTATGTCAATTGCGGCAGCACTGTACTGCTTAAGCCGAAAAACATTAATATTACTGATTTGCGCGAAAGTCAAATTATAATGTTATTGCAGAATTTACATATTCATATAACCGAAAAAATTGCACTTTCTTAGTTTTAGACTTAAAGTCGATTTTCTTGTAAATTGTATTTCAGTTGCGTGAGCACTGTACCGCGTAAGCCGAAAAACATGAATTTTACTGATTTGAGCGAAAGTCAAAGTATATTGCTTTTGCAGGATTAACAAATTAATATTACCGAAAATGTTGCACTTTCTTAGGTTTAGACTCAAAGTCGATTTTCTTGTAAATTGTATGTCAATTGCGGCAGCACTGTACTGCTTAAGCCGAAAAACATTAATATTACTGATTTGCGCGAAAGTCAAATTATAATGTTATTGCAGAATTTACATATTCATATAACCGAAAAAATTGTACTTTCTTAGTTTTAAACTTAAAGTCGACTTTCTTGAAAATTGTATGTCCATTGCGGCAGCACTGTACTGCTTAAGCCGAAAAACATCAATATTACTGATTTGAGCGAAAGTCAAATTATATTGTTATTGCAGAACTGACATATTCATATAACCGAAAAAATTGCACTTTCTTAGTTTTAGACTTAAAGTCGATTTTCTTGTAAATTGTATTTCAGTTGCGTGAGCACTGTACCGCGTAAGCCGAAAAACATGAATTTTACTGATTTGAGCGAAAGTCAAAGTATATTGCTTTTGCAGGATTAACAAATTAATATTACCGAAAATGTTGCACTTTCTTAGGTTTAGACTCAAAGTCGATTTTCTTGTAAATTGTATGTCAATTGCGGCAGCACTGTACTGCTTAAGCCGAAAAACATTAATATTACTGATTTGCGCGAAAGTCAAATTATAATGTTATTGCAGAATTTACATATTCATATAACCGAAAAAATTGCACTTTCTTAGTTTTAGACTTAAAGTCGATTTTCTTGTAAATTGTATTTCAATTGCGTGAGCACTGTACCGCTTAAGCCGAAAAACATGAATTTTACTGATTTGAGCGAAAGTCAAATTATATTGCTTTTGCAGGATTAACAAATTAATATTACCGAAAAAGTTGCACTTTCTTAGGTTTAAACTCAAAGACGACTTTCTTGAAAATTGTATGTCCATTGCGGCAGCACTGTACTGCTTAAGCCGAAAAACATTAATATTACTGATTTGCGCGAAAGTAAAATTATATAGCTATTGCAGAATTGACATATTCATATAACCGAAAAAATTGCACTTTCTTAGCTTAAGACTTAAAGTCGGTTTTCTTGTAAATTGTATTTCAGTTGCGTGACCACTGTACTGCTTAAGCCGAAAAACATGAATTTTACTGATTTGAGCGAAAGTCAAATTATATTTTTATTGCAGGATTAACAAATTAATATTACCGAAAAAATTGCACTTTCTTAGGTTTAGACTCAAAGTCGATTTTCTTGTAAATTGTATGTCAATTGCGGCAGCACTGTACCGCTTAAGCCGAAAAACATGAATTTTACTGATTTGAGCGAAAGTCAAATTATATTGCTTTTGCAGGATTAACAAATTAATATTACCGAAAAAGTTGCACTTTCTTAGGTTTAGACTCAAAGTCGATTTTCTTGTAAATTGTATGTCAATTGCGGCAGCACTGTACCGCTTAAACCGAAAAACATGAATTTTACTGATTTGAGCGAAAGTCAAATTATATTGTTATTGCAGAATTGACATATTCATATAACCGAAAAAATTGCACTTTCTTAGTTTTAGACTTAAAGTCGATTTTCTTGTAAATTGTATTTCAGTTGCGTGAGCACTGTACCGCTTAAGCCGAAAAACATTTATTTTACTGATTTGAGCAAAGGTCAAATTATATTGCTTTTGCAGGATTAACAAATTAATATTACCGAAAAAGTTGCACTTTCTTAGGCTTAGACTCAAAGTCGATTTTCTTGTAAATTGTATGTCAGTTGCGTGACCACTGTACTGCTTAAGCCGAAAAACATTTATTTTACTGATTTGAGCAAAGGTCAAATTATATTGCTTTTGCAGGATTAACAAATTAATATTACCGAAAAAGTTGCACTTTCTTAGGCTTAGACTCAAAGTCGATTTTCTTGTAAATTGTATGTCAGTTGCGTGACCACTGTACCGCTTAAGCCGAAAAACATTTATTTTACTGATTTGAGCAAAGGTCAAATTATATTGCTTTTGCAGGATTAACAAATTAATATTACCGAAAAAATTGCACTTTCTTAGTTTTAGACTTAAAGTCGATTTTCTTGTAAATTGTATTTCAGTTGCGTGAGCACTGTACCGCTTAAGCCGAAAAACATTTATTTTACTGATTTGAGCAAAGGTCAAATTATATTGCTTTTGCAGGATTAACAAATTAATATTACCGAAAAAGTTGCACTTTCTTAGGTTTAAACTCAAAGACGACTTTCTTGAAAATTGTATGTCCATTGCGGCAGCACTGTACTGCTTAAGCCGAAAAACATTAATATTACTGATTTGCGCGAAAGTAAAATTATATAGCTATTGCAGAATTGACATATTCATATAACCGAAAAAATTGCACTTTCTTAGCTTAAGACTTAAAGTCGGTTTTCTTGTAAATTGTATTTCAGTTGCGTGACCACTGTACTGCTTAAGCCGAAAAACATGAATTTTACTGATTTGAGCGAAAGTCAAATTATATTTTTATTGCAGGATTAACAAATTAATATTACCGAAAAAATTGCACTTTCTTAGGTTTAGACTCAAAGTCGATTTTCTTGTAAATTGTATGTCAATTGCGGCAGCACTGTACCGCTTAAGCCGAAAAACATGAATTTTACTGATTTGAGCGAAAGTCAAATTATATTGCTTTTGCAGGATTAACAAATTAATATTACCGAAAAAGTTGCACTTTCTTAGGTTTAGACTCAAAGTCGATTTTCTTGTAAATTGTATGTCAATTGCGGCAGCACTGTACCGCTTAAACCGAAAAACATGAATTTTACTGATTTGAGCGAAAGTCAAATTATATTGTTATTGCAGAATTGACATATTCATATAACCGAAAAAATTGCACTTTCTTAGTTTTAGACTTAAAGTCGATTTTCTTGTAAATTGTATTTCAGTTGCGTGAGCACTGTACCGCTTAAGCCGAAAAACATTTATTTTACTGATTTGAGCAAAGGTCAAATTATATTGCTTTTGCAGGATTAACAAATTAATATTACCGAAAAAGTTGCACTTTCTTAGGCTTAGACTCAAAGTCGATTTTCTTGTAAATTGTATGTCAGTTGCGTGACCACTGTACTGCTTAAGCCGAAAAACATGAATTTTACTGATTTGAGCGAAAGTCAAATTATATTTTTATTGCAGGATTAACAAATTAATATTACCGAAAAAATTGCACTTTCTTAGGTTTAGACTCAAAGACGACTTTCTTGTAAATTGTATGTCAATTGCGGCAGCACTGTACTGCTTAAGCCGAAAAACATGAATTTTACTGATTTGAGCGAAAGTCAAATTATATTGCTTTTGCAGGATTAACAAATTAATATTACCGAAAAAGTTGCACTTTCTTAGGTTTAGACTCAAAGACGACTTTCTTGTAAATTGTATGTCAATTGCGGCAGCACTGTACTGCTTAAGCCGAAAAACATCAATATTACTGATTTGAGCGAAAGTCAAATTATATTTTTATTGCAGGATTAACAAATTAATATTACCGAAAAAATTGCACTTTCTTAGGTTTAGACTCAAAGACGACTTTCTTGTAAATTGTATGTCAGTTGCGTGACCACTGTACTGCTTAAGCCGAAAAACATGAATTTTACTGATTTGAGCGAAAGTCAAATTATATTGCTTTCGCAGGATTAACAAATTAATATTACCGAAAAAGTTGCACTTTCTTAGGTTTAGACTCAAAGACGACTTTCTTGTAAATTGTATGTCAATTGCGGCAGCACTGTACTGCTTAAGCCGAAAAACATCAATATTACTGATTTGAGCGAAAGTCAAATTATATTGTTATTGCAGAACTGACATATTCATATAACCGAAAAAATTGCACTTACTTAGTTTTAGACTTAAAGTCGATTTTCTTGTAAATTGTATTTCAGTTGCGTGAGCACTGTACCGCGTAAGCCGAAAAACATGAATTTTACTGATTTGAGCGAAAGTCAAAGTATATTGCTTTCGCAGGATTAACAAATTAATATTACCGAAAATGTTGCACTTTCTTAGGTTTAGACTCAAAGTCGATTTTCTTGTAAATTGTATGTCAATTGCGGCAGCACTGTACTGCTTAAGCCGAAAAACATTAATATTACTGATTTGCGCGAAAGTAAAATTATAATGTTATTGCAGAATTTACATATTCATATAACCGAAAAAATTTTACTTTCTTAGTTTTAAACTTAAAGTCGATTTTCTTCTAAATTGTATGTCAATTGCGTGAGCACTGTACCGCTTAAACCGAAAAACATGAATTTTACTGATTTGAGCGAAAGTCAAATTATATTGTTATTGCAGAATTGACATATTCATATAACCGAAAAAATTGCACTTTCTTAGTTTTAGACTTAAAGTCGATTTTCTTGTAAATTGTATTTCAGTTGCGTGAGCACTGTACCGCGTAAGCCGAAAAACATGAATTTTACTGATTTGAGCGAAAGTCAAATTATATTGCTTTTGCAGGATTAACAAATTAATATTACCGAAAAAGTTGCACTTTCTTAGGTTTAGACTCAAAGTCGATTTTCTTGTAAATTGTATGTCAATTGCGGCAGCACTGTACTGCTTAAGCCGAAAAACATCAATATTACTGATTTGCGCGAAAGTAAAATTATAATGTTATTGCAGAATTTACATATTCATATAACCGAAAAAATTGTACCTTCTTAGTTTTAGACTTAAAGTCGATTTTCTTCTAAATTGTATGTCAATTGCGTGAGCACTGTACCGCGTAAGCCGAAAAACATGAATTTTACTGATTTGAGCGAAAGTCAAAGTATATTGCTTTCGCAGGATTAACAAATTAATATTACCGAAAATGTTGCACTTTCTTAGTTTTAGACTTAAAGTCGATTTTCTTCTAAATTGTATGTCAATTGCGTGAGCACTGTACCGCTTAAACCGAAAAACATGAATTTTACTGATTTGAGCGAAAGTCAAATTATATTGTTATTGCAGAATTGACATATTCATATAACCGAAAAAATTGCACTTTCTTAGTTTTAGACTTAAAGTCGATTTTCTTGTAAATTGTATTTCAGTTGCGTGAGCACTGTACCGCTTAAGCCGAAAAACATTTATTTTACTGATTTGAGCAAAGGTCAAATTATATTGCTTTTGCAGGATTAACAAATTAATATTACCGAAAAAGTTGCACTTTCTTAGGCTTAGACTCAAAGTCGATTTTCTTGTAAATTGTATGTCAGTTGCGTGACCACTGTACTGCTTAAGCCGAAAAACATGAATTTTACTGATTTGAGCGAAAGTCAAATTATATTTTTATTGCAGGATTAACAAATTAATATTACCGAAAAAATTGCACTTTCTTAGGTTTAGACTCAAAGTCGATTTTCTTGTAAATTGTATGTCAATTGCGGCAGCACTGTACCGCTTAAGCCGAAAAACATGAATTTTACTGATTTGAGCGAAAGTCAAATTATATTGCTTTTGCAGGATTAACAAATTAATATTACCGAAAAAGTTGCACTTTCTTAGGTTTAGACTCAAAGTCGATTTTCTTGTAAATTGTATGTCAATTGCGGCAGCACTGTACCGCTTAAACCGAAAAACATGAATTTTACTGATTTGAGCGAAAGTAAAATTATATAGCTATTGCAGAATTGACATATCCATATAACCGAAAAAATTGCACTTTCTTAGCTTAAGACTTAAAGTCGGTTTTCTTGTAAATTGTATTTCAGTTGCGTGAGCACTGTAAACTATAATGTTATGACAGGATTAACAAATTAGTATCAAAAAAAGGAAAGAAAAAATTGAACTTTCTTAGATTTTTATTTAAAGCCGATTTTCTTGTAAATTGTATGTTAATTACTTGAGCGCTGTACCGCTTAGGCCGAAAAACATGAATTTTACTGATTTGAGCGAAAGTCAAATTATATTGTTATTGCAGAATTGACATATTCATATAACCGAAAAAATTGCACTTTCTTAGTTTTAGACTTAAAGTCGATTTTCTTGTAAATTGTATTTCAGTTGCGTGAGCACTGTACCGCTTAAGCCGAAAAACATGAATTTTACTAATTTTAGCGAAAGTCAAATTATATTGCTTTTGCAGGATTAACAAATTAATATTACCGAAAAAGTTGCACTTTCTTAGGTTTAGACTCAAAGACGACTTTCTTGTAAATTGTATGTCAATTGCGGCAGCACTGTACTGCTTAAGCCGAAAAACATCAATATTACTGATTTGAGCGAAAGTCAAATTATATTGTTATTGCAGAACTGACATATTCATATAACCGAAAAAATTGCACTTACTTAGTTTTAGACTTAAAGTCGATTTTCTTGTAAATTGTATTTCAGTTGCGTGAGCACTGTACCGCTTAAGCCGAAAAACATGAATTTTACTGATTTGAGCGAAAGTCAAAGTATATTGCTTTCGCAGGATTAACAAATTAATATTACCGAAAATGTTGCACTTTCTTAGGTTTAGACTCAAAGTCGATTTTCTTGTAAATTGTATGTCAATTGCGGCAGCACTGTACTGCTTAAGCCGAAAAACATTAATATTACTGATTTGCGCGAAAGTAAAATTATAATGTTATTGCAGAATTTACATATTCATATAACCGAAAAAATTTTACTTTCTTAGTTTTAAACTTAAAGTCGATTTTCTTCTAAATTGTATGTCAATTGCGTGAGCACTGTACCGCTTAAACCGAAAAACATGAATTTTACTGATTTGAGCGAAAGTCAAATTATATTGTTATTGCAGAATTGACATATTCATATAACCGAAAAAATTGCACTTTCTTAGTTTTAGACTTAAAGTCGATTTTCTTGTAAATTGTATTTCAGTTGCGTGAGCACTGTACCGCGTAAGCCGAAAAACATGAATTTTACTGATTTGAGCGAAAGTCAAATTATATTGCTTTTGCAGGATTAACAAATTAATATTACCGAAAAAGTTGCACTTTCTTAGGTTTAGACTCAAAGTCGATTTTCTTGTAAATTGTATGTCAATTGCGGCAGCACTGTACTGCTTAAGCCGAAAAACATCAATATTACTGATTTGCGCGAAAGTAAAATTATAATGTTATTGCAGAATTTACATATTCATATAACCGAAAAAATTGTACCTTCTTAGTTTTAGACTTAAAGTCGATTTTCTTCTAAATTGTATGTCAATTGCGTGAGCACTGTACCGCGTAAGCCGAAAAACATGAATTTTACTGATTTGAGCGAAAGTCAAAGTATATTGCTTTCGCAGGATTAACAAATTAATATTACCGAAAATGTTGCACTTTCTTAGTTTTAGACTTAAAGTCGATTTTCTTCTAAATTGTATGTCAATTGCGTGAGCACTGTACCGCTTAAACCGAAAAACATGAATTTTACTGATTTGAGCGAAAGTCAAATTATATTGTTATTGCAGAATTGACATATTCATATAACCGAAAAAATTGCACTTTCTTAGTTTTAGACTTAAAGTCGATTTTCTTGTAAATTGTATTTCAGTTGCGTGAGCACTGTACCGCTTAAGCCGAAAAACATTTATTTTACTGATTTGAGCAAAGGTCAAATTATATTGCTTTTGCAGGATTAACAAATTAATATTACCGAAAAAGTTGCACTTTCTTAGGCTTAGACTCAAAGTCGATTTTCTTGTAAATTGTATGTCAGTTGCGTGACCACTGTACTGCTTAAGCCGAAAAACATGAATTTTACTGATTTGAGCGAAAGTCAAATTATATTTTTATTGCAGGATTAACAAATTAATATTACCGAAAAAATTGCACTTTCTTAGGTTTAGACTCAAAGTCGATTTTCTTGTAAATTGTATGTCAATTGCGGCAGCACTGTACCGCTTAAGCCGAAAAACATGAATTTTACTGATTTGAGCGAAAGTCAAATTATATTGCTTTTGCAGGATTAACAAATTAATATTACCGAAAAAGTTGCACTTTCTTAGGTTTAGACTTAAAGTCGATTTTCTTGTAAATTGTATGTCAATTGCGGCAGCACTGTACCGCTTAAACCGAAAAACATGAATTTTACTGATTTGAGCGAAAGTAAAATTATATAGCTATTGCAGAATTGACATATCCATATAACCGAAAAAATTGCACTTTCTTAGCTTAAGACTTAAAGTCGGTTTTCTTGTAAATTGTATTTCAGTTGCGTGAGCACTGTAAACTATAATGTTATGACAGGATTAACAAATTAGTATCAAAAAAAGGAAAGAAAAAATTGAACTTTCTTAGATTTTTATTTAAAGCCGATTTTCTTGTAAATTGTATGTTAATTACTTGAGCGCTGTACCGCTTAGGCCGAAAAACATGAATTTTACTGATTTGAGCGAAAGTCAAATTATATTGTTATTGCAGAATTGACATATTCATATAACCGAAAAAATTGCACTTTCTTAGTTTTAGACTTAAAGTCGATTTTCTTGTAAATTGTATTTCAGTTGCGTGAGCACTGTACCGCTTAAGCCGAAAAACATGAATTTTACTAATTTTAGCGAAAGTCAAATTATATTGCTTTTGCAGGATTAACAAATTAATATTACCGAAAAAGTTGCACTTTCTTAGGTTTAGACTCAAAGACGACTTTCTTGTAAATTGTATGTCAATTGCGGCAGCACTGTACTGCTTAAGCCGAAAAACATCAATATTACTGATTTGAGCGAAAGTCAAATTATATTGTTATTGCAGTACTGACATATTCATATAACCGAAAAAATTGCACTTACTTAGTTTTAGACTTAAAGTCGATTTTCTTGTAAATTGTATTTCAGTTGCGTGAGCACTGTACCGCGTAAGCCGAAAAACATGAATTTTACTGATTTGAGCGAAAGTCAAAGTATATTGCTTTCGCAGGATTAACAAATTAATATTACCGAAAATGTTGCACTTTCTTAGGTTTAGACTCAAAGTCGATTTTCTTGTAAATTGTATGTCAATTGCGGCAGCACTGTACTGCTTAAGCCGAAAAACATTAATATTACTGATTTGCGCGAAAGTAAAATTATAATGTTATTGCAGAATTTACATATTCATATAACCGAAAAAATTTTACTTTCTTAGTTTTAAACTTAAAGTCGATTTTCTTCTAAATTGTATGTCAATTGCGTGAGCACTGTACCGCTTAAACCGAAAAACATGAATTTTACTGATTTGAGCGAAAGTCAAATTATATTGTTATTGCAGAATTGACATATTCATATAACCGAAAAAATTGCACTTTCTTAGTTTTAGACTTAAAGTCGATTTTCTTGTAAATTGTATTTCAGTTGCGTGAGCACTGTACCGCGTAAGCCGAAAAACATGAATTTTACTGATTTGAGCGAAAGTCAAATTATATTGCTTTTGCAGGATTAACAAATTAATATTACCGAAAAAGTTGCACTTTCTTAGGTTTAGACTCAAAGTCGATTTTCTTGTAAATTGTATGTCAATTGCGGCAGCACTGTACTGCTTAAGCCGAAAAACATCAATATTACTGATTTGCGCGAAAGTAAAATTATAATGTTATTGCAGAATTTACATATTCATATAACCGAAAAAATTGTACCTTCTTAGTTTTAGACTTAAAGTCGATTTTCTTCTAAATTGTATGTCAATTGCGTGAGCACTGTACCGCTTAAACCGAAAAACATGAATTTTACTGATTTGAGCGAAAGTCAAATTATATTGTTATTGAAGAATTGACATATTCATATAACCGAAAAAATTGCACTTTCTTAGTTTTAGACTTAAAGTCGATTTTCTTGTAAATTGTATTTCAGTTGCGTGAGCACTGTCCCGCTTAAGCCGAAAAACATGAATTTTACTGATTTGAGCGAAAGTCAAATTATATTGCCTTTGCATGATTAACAAATTAATATTACCGAAAAAGTTGCACTTTCTTAGGTTTAGACTCAAAGTCGACTTTCTTGTAAATTGTATGTCAATTGCGGCAGCACTGTACTGCTTAAGCCGAAAAACATTAATATTACTGATTTGCGCGAAAGTAAAATTATAATGTTATTGCAGAATTTACATAGTCATATAACCGAAAAAATTGTACTTTCTTAGTTTTAGACTTAAAGTCGATTTGCTTCTAAATTGTATGTTAATTGCGTGAGCACTGTACCGCTTAAACCGAAAAACATGAATTTTACTGATTTGAGCGAAAGTCAAATTATATTGTTCTTGCAGGATTAACAAATTAATATTACCGAAAAAGTTGCACTTTCTTAAGTTTAGACTCAAAGTCGATTTTCCTGTAAATTGTATGTTAATGACTTGAGCACTGTACCGCATAAGCCGAAGATCATCAATTTTACTGATTTGCGCGAAAGTAAAATTATATAGCTATTGCAGAATTGACATATTCATATAACCGAAAAAATTGCACTTTCTTAGCTTAAGACTTAAAGTCGATTTTCTTGTAAATTGTATTTCAGTTGCGTGAGCACTGTACCGCTTAAGCCGAAAAACATTTAATTTACTGATTTGAGCAAAGGTCAAATTATATTGCTTTTGCAGGATTAACAAATTAATATTACCGAAAAAGTTGCACTTTCTTAGGCTTAGACTCAAAGTCGATTTTCTTGTAAATTGTATGTCAGTTGCGTGACCACTGTACTGCTTAAGCCGAAAAACATGAATTTTACTGATTTGAGCGAAAGTCAAATTATATTTTTATTGCAGGATTAACAAATTAATATTACCGAAAAAATTGCACTTTCTTAGGTTTAGACTCAAAGTCGATTTTCTTGTAAATTGTATGTCGATTGCGGCAGCACTGTACTGCTTCAGCCGAAAAACATCAATATTACTGATTTGCGCGAAAGTCAAATTATATTGTTATTGCAGAACTGACATATTCATATAACCGAAAAAATTGCACTTTCTTAGTTTTAGACTTAAAGTCGATTTTCTTCTAAATTGTATGTCAATTGCGTGAGCACTGTACCGCTTAAACCGAAAAACATGAATTTTACTGATTTGAGCGAAAGTCAAATTATATTGTTATTGCAGAATTGACATATTCATATAACCGAAAAAATTGCACTTTCTTAGTTTTAGACTTAAAGTCGATTTTCTTCTAAATTGTATGTCAATTGCGTGAGCACTGTACCGCTTAAACCGAAAAACATGAATTTTACTGATTTGAGCGAAAGTCAAATTATATTGTTATTGCAGAATTGACATATTCATATAACCGAAAAAATTGCACTTTCTTAGTTTTAGACATAAAGTCGATTTTCTTGTAAATTGTATTTCAGTTGCGTGAGCACTGTACCGCGTAAGCCGAAAAACATGAATTTTACTGATTTGAGCGAAAGTCAAAGTATATTGCTTTTGCAGGATTAACAAATTAATATTACCGAAAAAGTTGCACTTTCTTAGGCTTAGACTCAAAGTCGATTTTCTTGTAAATTGTATGTCAGTTGCGTGACCACTGTACTGCTTAAGCCGAAAAACATGAATTTTACTGATTTGAGCGAAAGTCAAATTATATTTTTATTGCAGGATTAACAAATTAATATTACCGAAAAAATTGCACTTTCTTAGGTTTAGACTCAAAGTCGATTTTCTTGTAAATTGTATGTCGATTGCGGCAGCACTGTACTGCTTCAGCCGAAAAACATCAATATTACTGATTTGCGCGAAAGTAAAATTATAATGTTATTGCAGAATTTACATATTCATATAACCGAAAAAATTGTACTTTATTAGTTTTAGACTTAGAGTCGATTTTCTTCTAAATTGTATGTCAATTGCGTGAGCACTGTACCGCTTAAAATGAAAAACATGAATTTTACTGATTTGAGCGAAAGTCAAATTATATTGTTATTGCAGAATTGACATATTCATATAACCGAAAAAATTGCACTTTCTTAGTTTTAGACTTAAAGTCGATTTTCTTGTAAATTGTATTTCAGTTGCGTGAGCACTGTACCGCTTAAGCCGAAAAACATTTATTTTACTGATTTGAGCAAAGGCCAATTATATTGCTTTTGCAGGATTAACAAATTAATATTACCGAAAAAGTTGCACTTTCTTAGGTTTAGACTTAAAGTCGATTTTCTTGTAAATTGTATGTCAATTGCGGCAGCACTGTACTGCTTAAGCCGAAAAACATTAATATTACTGATTTGCGCGAAAGTAAAATTATAATGTTATTGCAGAATTTACATATTCATATAACCGAAAAAATTGTACTTTCTTAGTTTTAGACTTAAACTCGATTTGCTTCTAAATTGTATGTTAATTGCGTGAGCACTGTACCGCTTAAACCGAAAAACATGAATTTTACTGATATGAGCAAAAGTCAAATTATATTGTTATTGCAGGATTAACAAATTAATATTACCGCAAAAGTTGCACTTTCTTAGGTTAAGACTCAAAGTCGATTTTCTTGTAAATTGTATGTCAGTTGCGTGAGCACTGTACTGCTTAAGCCGAAAAACATGAATTTTACTGATTTAAGCGAAAGTCAAATTATATTTTTATTGCAGGATTAACAAATTAATATTACCGAAAAAGTTGCACTTTCTTAGGTTTAGACTCAAAGTCGACTTTCTTGTAAATTGTATGTCAATTGCGGCAGCACTGTACTGCTTAAGCCGAAAAACATCAATATTACTGATTTGAGCGAAAGTCAAATTATATTGTTATTGCAGAACTGACATATTAATATAACCGAAAAAATTGCACTTTCTTAGTTTTAGACATAAAGTCGATTTTCTTGTAAATTGTATTTCAGTTGCGTGAGCACTGTACCGCGTAAGCCGAAAAACATGAATTTTACTGATTTGAGCGAAAGTCAAAGTATATTGCTTTTGCAGGATTAACAAATTAATATTACCGAAAATGTTGCACTTTCTTAGGTTTAGACTCAAAGTCGATTTTCTTGTAAATTGTATGTCAATTGCGGCAGCACTGTACTGCTTAAGCCGAAAAACATTAATATTACTGATTTGCGCGAAAGTAAAATTATAATGTTATTGCAGAATTTACATATTCATATAACCGAAAAAATTGTACTTTCTTAGTTTTAAACTTAAAGTCGATTTTCTTCTAAATTGTATGTCAATTGCGTGAGCACTGTACCGCTTGAACCGAAAAACATGAATTTTACTGATTTGAGCGAAAGTCAAATTATATTGTTATTGCAGAATTGACATATTCACATAACCGAAAAAATTGCACTTCTTAGTTTTAGACTTAAAGTCGATTTTCTTGTAAATTGTATTTCAATTGCGTGAGCACTGTACCGCTTAAGCCGAAAAACATGAATTTTACTGATTTGAGCGAAAGTCAAATTATATTGCTTTTGCAGGATTAACAAATTAATATTACCGAAAAAGTTGCACTTTCTTAGGTTTAGACTCAAAGTCGACTTTCTTGTAAATTGTATGTCAATTGCGGCAGCACTGTACTGCTTAAGCCGAAAAACATTAATATTACTGATTTGCGCGAAAGTAAAATTATAATGTTATTGCAGAATTTACATAGTCATATAACCGAAAAAATTGTACTTTCTTAGTTTTAGACTTAAAGTCGATTTGCTTCTAAATTGTATGTTAATTGCGTGAGCACTGTACCGCTTAAACCGAAAAACATGAATTTTACTGATTTGAGCGAAAGTCAAATTATATTGTTCTTGCAGGATTAACAAATTAATATTACCGAAAAAGTTGCACTTTCTTAGGTTTAGACTCAAAGTCGATTTTCTTGTAAATTGAATGTCAGTTGTGTGAGCACTGTACTGCTTAGGCCGAAAAACATGAATTTTACTAATTTGAGCGAAAGTCAAATTATATTGTTATTGCAGAATTGACAAATTAATATTACCGAAAAAATTGCACTTTCTTAGGTTTAGACTTAAAGTCGATTTTCTTGTAAATTGTATTTCAGTTGCGTGAGCACTGTACCGCTTAAGCCGAAAAACATTTATTTTACTGATTTGAGCAAAGGTCAAATTATATTGCTTTTGCAGGATTAACAAATTAATATTACCGAAAAAGTTGCACTTTCTTAGGTTTAGACTTAAAGTCGATTTTCTTGTAAATTGTATGTCAATTGCGGCAGCACTGTACTGCTTAAGCCGAAAAACATTAATATTACTGATTTGCGCGAAAGTAAAATTATAATGTTATTGCAGAATTTACATATTCATATAACCGAAAAAATTGTACTTTATTAGTTTTAGACTTAGAGTCGATTTTCTTCTAAATTGTATGTCAATTGCGTGAGCACTGTACCGCTTAAACCGAAAAACATGAATTTTACTGATTTGAGCGAAAGTCAAATTATATTGTTATTGCAGAATTGACATATTCATATAACCGAAAAAATTGCACTTTCTTAGTTTTAGACTTAAAGTCGATTTTCTTGTAAATTGTATTTCAGTTGCGTGAGCACTGTACCGCTTAAACCGAAAAACATGAATTTTACTGATTTGAGCGAAAGTCAAATTATATTGTTATTGCAGAATTGACATATTCATATAACCGAAAAAATTGCACTTTCTTAGTTTTAGACTCAAAGTCGATTTTCCTGTAAATTGTATGTTAATCACTTGAGCACTGTACCGCATAAGCCGAAGATCATCAATTTTACTGATTTGCGCGAAAGTAAAATTATATAGCTATTGCAGAATTGACATATTCATATAACCGAAAAAATTGCACTTTCTTAGCTTAAGACTTAAAGTCGATTTTCTTGTAAATTGTATTTCAGTTGCGTGAGCACTGTACCGCGTAAGCCGAAAAACATGAATTTTACTGATTTGAGCGAAAGTCAAAGTATATTGCTTTCGCAGGATTAACAAATTAATATTACCGAAAATGTTGCACTTTCTTAGGTTTAGACTCAAAGTCGATTTTCTTGTAAATTGTATGTCAATTGCGGCAGCACTGTACTGCTTAAGCCGAAAAACATTAATATTACTGATTTGCGCGAAAGTAAAATTATAATGTTATTGCAGAATTTACATATTCATATAACCGAAAAAATTGTACTTTCTTAGTTTTAAACTTAAAGTCGATTTTCTTCTAAATTGTATGTCAATTGCGTGAGCACTGTACCGCTTGAACCGAAAAACATGAATTTTACTGATTTGAGCGAAAGTCAAATTATATTGTTATTGCAGAATTGACATATTCACATAACCGAAAAAATTGCACTTCTTAGTTTTAGACTTAAAGTCGATTTTCTTGTAAATTGTATTTCAATTGCGTGAGCACTGTACCGCTTAAGCCGAAAAACATGAATTTTACTGATTTGAGCGAAAGTCAAATTATATTGCTTTTGCAGGATTAACAAATTAATATTACCGAAAAAGTTGCACTTTCTTAGGCTTAGACTCAAAGTCGATTTTCTTGTAAATTGTATGTCAGTTGCGTGACCACTGTACTGCTTAAGCCGAAAAACATGAATTTTACTGATTTGAGCGAAAGTCAAATTATATTTTTATTGCAGGATTAACAAATTAATATTACCGAAAAAATTGCACTTTCTTAGGTTTAGACTCAAAGTCGATTTTCTTGTAAATTGTATTTCAGTTGCGTGAGCACTGTCCCGCTTAAGCCGAAAAACATGAATTTTACTGATTCGAGCGAAAGTCAAATTATATTGCCTTTGCAGGATTAACAAATTAATATTACCGAAAAAGTTGCACTTTCTTAGGTTTAGACTCAAAGTCGACTTTCTTGTAAATTGTATGTCAATTGCGGCAGCACTGTACTGCTTAAGCCGAAAAACATTAATATTACTGATTTGCGCGAAAGTAAAATTATAATGTTATTGCAGAATTTACATAGTCATATAACCGAAAAAATTGTACTTTCTTAGTTTTAGACTTAAAGTCGATTTGCTTCTAAATTGTATGTTAATTGCGTGAGCACTGTACCGCTTAAACCGAAAAACATGAATTTTACTGATTTGAGCGAAAGTCAAATTATATTGTTCTTGCAGGATTAACAAATTAATATTACCGAAAAAGTTGCACTTTCTTAAGTTTAGACTCAAAGTCGATTTTCCTGTAAATTGTATGTTAATGACTTGAGCACTGTACCGCATAAGCCGAAGATCATCAATTTTACTGATTTGCGCGAAATTAAAATTATATAGCTATTGCAGAATTGACATATTCATATAACCGAAAAAATTGCACTTTCTTAGCTTAAGACTTAAAGTCGATTTTCTTGTAAATTGTATTTCAGTTGCATGAGCACTGTAAACTATAATGTTATGACAGGATTAACAAATTAGTATCAAAAAAAGAAAAGAAAAAATTGAACTTTCTTAGATTTTTATTTAAAGCCGATTTTCTTGTAAATTGTATGTTAATTACTTGAGCGCTGTACCGTTTAGGCCGAAAAGCATCAATTTTACTGATTTGCGCGAAAGTAAAATTATAATGTTATTGCAGAATTTACATATACATATAACCGAAAAAATTGCACTTTCTTAGTTTTAGACTTAAAGTCGATTTTCTTCTAAATTGTATGTCAATTGCGTGAGCACTGTACCGCTTAAACCGAAAAACATGAATTTTACTGATTTGAGCGAAAGTCAAATTATATTGTTATTGCAGAATTGACATATTCATATAACCGAAAAAATTGCACTTTCTTAGTTTTAGACTTAAAGTCGATTTTCTTGTAAATTGTATTTCAGTTGCGTGAGCACTGTACCGCTTAAGCCGAAAAACATTTATTTTACTGATTTGAGCAAAGGTCAAATTATATTGCTTTTGCAGGATTAACAAATTAATATTACCGAAAAAGTTGCACTTTCTTAGGCTTAGACTCAAAGTCGATTTTCTTGTAAATTGTATGTCAGTTGCGTGACCACTGTACTGCTTAAGCCGAAAAACATGAATTTTACTGATTTGAGCGAAAGTCAAATTATATTTTTATTGCAGGATTAACAAATTAATATTACCGAAAAAATTGCACTTTCTTAGGTTTAGACTCAAAGTCGATTTTCTTGTAAATTGTATGTCAATTGCGGCAGCACTGTACCGCTTAAGCCGAAAAACATGAATTTTACTGATTTGAGCGAAAGTCAAATTATATTGCTTTTGCAGGATTAACAAATTAATATTACCGAAAAAGTTGCACTTTCTTAGGTTTAGACTCAAAGTCGATTTTCTTGTAAATTGTATGTCAATTGCGGCAGCACTGTACCGCTTAAACCGAAAAACATGAATTTTACTGATTTGAGCGAAAGTAAAATTATATAGCTATTGCAGAATTGACATATTCATATAACCGAAAAAATTGCACTTTCTTAGCTTAAGACTTAAAGTCGGTTTTCTTGTAAATTGTATTTCAGTTGCGTGAGCACTGTAAACTATAATGTTATGACAGGATTAACAAATTAGTATCAAAAAAAGGAAAGAAAAAATTGAACTTTCTTAGATTTTTATTTAAAGCCGATTTTCTTGTAAATTGTATGTTAATTACTTGAGCGCTGTACCGCTTAGGCCGAAAAACATGAATTTTACTGATTTGAGCGAAAGTCAAATTATATTGTTATTGCAGAATTGACATATTCATATAACCGAAAAAATTGCACTTTCTTAGTTTTAGACTTAAAGTCGATTTTCTTGTAAATTGTATTTCAGTTGCGTGAGCACTGTACCGCTTAAGCCGAAAAACATGAATTTTACTAATTTTTGCGAAAGTCAAATTATATTGCTTTTGCAGGATTAACAAATTAATATTACCGAAAAAGTTGCACTTTCTTAGGTTTAGACTCAAAGACGACTTTCTTGTAAATTGTATGTCAATTGCGGCAGCACTGTACTGCTTAAGCCGAAAAACATCAATATTACTGATTTGAGCGAAAGTCAAATTATATTGTTATTGCAGAACTGACATATTCATATAACCGAAAAAATTGCACTTACTTAGTTTTAGACTTAAAGTCGATTTTCTTGTAAATTGTATTTCAGTTGCGTGAGCACTGTACCGCGTAAGCCGAAAAACATGAATTTTACTGATTTGAGCGAAAGTCAAAGTATATTGCTTTCGCAGGATTAACAAATTAATATTACCGAAAATGTTGCACTTTCTTAGGTTTAGACTCAAAGTCGATTTTCTTGTAAATTGTATGTCAATTGCGGCAGCACTGTACTGCTTGAGCCGAAAAACATTAATATTACTGATTTGCGCGAAAGTAAAATTATAATGTTATTGCAGAATTTACATATTCATATAACCGAAAAAATTTTACTTTCTTAGTTTTAAACTTAAAGTCGATTTTCTTCTAAATTGTATGTCAATTGCGTGAGCACTGTACCGCTTAAACCGAAAAACATGAATTTTACTGATTTGAGCGAAAGTCAAATTATATTGTTATTGCAGAATTGACATATTCATATAACCGAAAAAATTGCACTTTCTTAGTTTTAGACTTAAAGTCGATTTTCTTGTAAATTGTATTTCAGTTGCGTGAGCACTGTACCGCGTAAGCCGAAAAACATGAATTTTACTGATTTGAGCGAAAGTCAAATTATATTGCTTTTGCAGGATTAACAAATTAATATTACCGAAAAAGTTGCACTTTCTTAGGTTTAGACTCAAAGTCGATTTTCTTGTAAATTGTATGTCAATTGCGGCAGCACTGTACTGCTTAAGCCGAAAAACATCAATATTACTGATTTGCGCGAAAGTAAAATTATAATGTTATTGCAGAATTTACATATTCATATAACCGAAAAAATTGTACCTTCTTAGTTTTAGACTTAAAGTCGATTTTCTTCTAAATTGTATGTCAATTGCGTGAGCACTGTACCGCTTAAACCGAAAAACATGAATTTTACTGATTTGAGCGAAAGTCAAATTATATTGTTATTGAAGAATTGACATATTCATATAACCGAAAAAATTGCACTTTCTTAGTTTTAGACTTAAAGTCGATTTTCTTGTAAATTGTATTTCAGTTGCGTGAGCACTGTCCCGCTTAAGCCGAAAAACATGAATTTTACTGATTTGAGCGAAAGTCAAATTATATTGCCTTTGCAGGATTAACAAATTAATATTACCGAAAAAGTTGCACTTTCTTAGGTTTAGACTCAAAGTCGACTTTCTTGTAAATTGTATGTCAATTGCGGCAGCACTGTACTGCTTAAGCCGAAAAACATTAATATTACTGATTTGCGCGAAAGTAAAATTATAATGTTATTGCAGAATTTACATAGTCATATAACCGAAAAAATTGTACTTTCTTAGTTTTAGACTTAAAGTCGATTTTCTTCTAAATTGTATGTTAATTGCGTGAGCACTGTACCGCTTAAACCGAAAAACATGAATTTTACTGATTTGAGCGAAAGTCAAATTATATTGTTCTTGCAGGATTAACAAATTAATATTACCGAAAAAGTTGCACTTTCTTAAGTTTAGACTCAAAGTCGATTTTCCTGTAAATTGTATGTTAATGACTTGAGCACTGTACCGCATAAGCCGAAGATCATCAATTTTACTGATTTGCGCGAAAGTAAAATTATATAGCTATTGCAGAATTGACATATTCATATAACCGAAAAAATTGCACTTTCTTAGCTTAAGACTTAAAGTCGATTTTCTTGTAAATTGTATTTCAGTTGCGTGAGCACTGTACCGCTTAAGCCGAAAAACATTTAATTTACTGATTTGAGCAAAGGTCAAATTATATTGCTTTTGCAGGATTAACAAATTAATATTACCGAAAAAGTTGCACTTTCTTAGGCTTAGACTCAAAGTCGATTTTCTTGTAAATTGTATGTCAGTTGCGTGACCACTGTACTGCTTAAGCCGAAAAACATGAATTTTACTGATTTGAGCGAAAGTCAAATTATATTTTTATTGCAGGATTAACAAATTAATATTACCGAAAAAATTGCACTTTCTTAGGTTTAGACTCAAAGTCGATTTTCTTGTAAATTGTATGTCGATTGCGGCAGCACTGTACTGCTTCAGCCGAAAAACATCAATATTACTGATTTGCGCGAAAGTCAAATTATATTGTTATTGCAGAACTGACATATTCATATAACCGAAAAAATTGCACTTTCTTAGTTTTAGACTTAAAGTCGATTTTCTTCTAAATTGTATGTCAATTGCGTGAGCACTGTACCGCTTAAACCGAAAAACATGAATTTTACTGATTTGAGCGAAAGTCAAATTATATTGTTATTGCAGAATTGACATATTCATATAACCGAAAAAATTGCACTTTCTTAGTTTTAGACTTAAAGTCGATTTTCTTCTAAATTGTATGTCAATTGCGTGAGCACTGTACCGCTTAAACCGAAAAACATGAATTTTACTGATTTGAGCGAAAGTCAAATTATATTGTTATTGCAGAATTGACATATTCATATAACCGAAAAAATTGCACTTTCTTAGTTTTAGACATAAAGTCGATTTTCTTGTAAATTGTATTTCAGTTGCGTGAGCACTGTACCGCGTAAGCCGAAAAACATGAATTTTACTGATTTGAGCGAAAGTCAAAGTATATTGCTTTTGCAGGATTAACAAATTAATATTACCGAAAAAGTTGCACTTTCTTAGGCTTAGACTCAAAGTCGATTTTCTTGTAAATTGTATGTCAGTTGCGTGACCACTGTACTGCTTAAGCCGAAAAACATGAATTTTACTGATTTGAGCGAAAGTCAAATTATATTTTTATTGCAGGATTAACAAATTAATATTACCGAAAAAATTGCACTTTCTTAGGTTTAGACTCAAAGTCGATTTTCTTGTAAATTGTATGTCGATTGCGGCAGCACTGTACTGCTTCAGCCGAAAAACATCAATATTACTGATTTGCGCGAAAGTAAAATTATAATGTTATTGCAGAATTTACATATTCATATAACCGAAAAAATTGTACTTTATTAGTTTTAGACTTAGAGTCGATTTTCTTCTAAATTGTATGTCAATTGCGTGAGCACTGTACCGCTTAAACCGAAAAACATGAATTTTACTGATTTGAGCGAAAGTCAAATTATATTGTTATTGCAGAATTGACATATTCATATAACCGAGAAAATTGTACTTTCTTAGTTTTAGACTTAAAGTCGATTTTCTTGTAAATTGTATTTCAGTTGCGTGAGCACTGTACCGCTTAAGCCGAAAAACATTTATTTTACTGATTTGAGCAAAGGCCAATTATATTGCTTTTGCAGGATTAACAAATTAATATTACCGAAAAAGTTGCACTTTCTTAGGTTTAGACTTAAAGTCGATTTTCTTGTAAATTGTATGTCAATTGCGGCAGCACTGTACTGCTTAAGCCGAAAAACATTAATATTACTGATTTGCGCGAAAGTAAAATTATAATGTTATTGCAGAATTTACATATTCATATAACCGAAAAAATTGTACTTTCTTAGTTTTAGACTTAAACTCGATTTGCTTCTAAATTGTATGTTAATTGCGTGAGCACTGTACCGCTTAAACCGAAAAACATGAATTTTACTGATATGAGCAAAAGTCAAATTATATTGTTATTGCAGGATTAACAAATTAATATTACCGCAAAAGTTGCACTTTCTTAGGTTAAGACTCAAAGTCGATTTTCTTGTAAATTGTATGTCAGTTGCGTGAGCACTGTACTGCTTAAGCCGAAAAACATGAATTTTACTGATTTAAGCGAAAGTCAAATTATATTTTTATTGCAGGATTAACAAATTAATATTACCGAAAAAGTTGCACTTTCTTAGGTTTAGACTCAAAGTCGACTTTCTTGTAAATTGTATGTCAATTGCGGCAGCACTGTACTGCTTAAGCCGAAAAACATCAATATTACTGATTTGAGCGAAAGTCAAATTATATTGTTATTGCAGAACTGACATATTCATATAACCGAAAAAATTGCACTTTCTTAGTTTTAGACATAAAGTCGATTTTCTTGTAAATTGTATTTCAGTTGCGTGAGCACTGTACCGCGTAAGCCGAAAAACATGAATTTTACTGATTTCAGCGAAAGTCAAAGTATATTGCTTTTGCAGGATTAACAAATTAATATTACCGAAAATGTTGCACTTTCTTAGGTTTAGACTCAAAGTCGATTTTCTTGTAAATTGTATGTCAATTGCGGCAGCACTGTACTGCTTAAGCCGAAAAACATTAATATTACTGATTTGCGCGAAAGTAAAATTATAATGTTATTGCAGAATTTACATATTCATATAACCGAAAAAATTGTACTTTCTTAGTTTTAAACTTAAAGTCGATTTTCTTCTAAATTGTATGTCAATGGCGTGAGCACTGTACCGCTTGAACCGAAAAACATGAATTTTACTGATTTGAGCGAAAGTCAAATTATATTGTTATTGCAGAATTGACATATTCACATAACCGAAAAAATTGCACTTCTTAGTTTTAGACTTAAAGTCGATTTTCTTGTAAATTGTATTTCAATTGCGTGAGCACTGTACCGCTTAAGCCGAAAAACATGAATTTTACTGATTTGAGCGAAAGTCAAATTATATTGCTTTTGCAGGATTAACAAATTAATATTACCGAAAAAGTTGCACTTTCTTAGGTTTCGACTCAAAGTCGACTTTCTTGTAAATTGTATGTCAATTGCGTGAGCACTGTACCGCTTAAGCCGAAAAACATTTATTTTACTGATTTGAGCAAAGGTCAAATTATATTGCTTTTGCAGGATTAACAAATTAATATTACCGAAAAAGTTGCACTTTCTTAGGTTTAGACTTAAAGTCGATTTTCTTGTAAATTGTATGTCAATTGCGGCAGCACTGTACTGCTTAAGCCGAAAAACATTAATATTACTGATTTGCGCGAAAGTAAAATTATAATGTTATTGCAGAATTTACATAGTCATATAACCGAAAAAATTGTACTTTCTTAGTTTTAGACTTAAAGTCGATTTGCTTCTAAATTGTATGTTAATTGCGTGAGCACTGTACCGCTTAAACCGAAAAACATGAATTTTACTGATTTGAGCGAAAGTCAAATTATATTGTTCTTGCAGGATTAACAAATTAATATTACCGAAAAAGTTGCACTTTCTTAGGTTTAGACTCAAAGTCGATTTTCTTGTAAATTGAATGTCAGTTGTGTGAGCACTGTACTGCTTAGGCCGAAAAACATGAATTTTACTAATTTGAGCGAAAGTCAAATTATATTGTTATTGCAGAATTGACAAATTAATATTACCGAAAAAATTGCACTTTCTTAGGTTTAGACTTAAAGTCGATTTTCTTGTAAATTGTATTTCAGTTGCGTGAGCACTGTACCGCTTAAGCCGAAAAACATTTATTTTACTGATTTGAGCAAAGGTCAAATTATATTGCTTTTGCAGGATTAACAAATTAATATTACCGAAAAAGTTGCACTTTCTTAGGTTTAGACTTAAAGTCGATTTTCTTGTAAATTGTATGTCAATTGCGGCAGCACTGTACTGCTTAAGCCGAAAAACATTAATATTACTGATTTGCGCGAAAGTAAAATTATAATGTTATTGCAGAATTTACATATTCATATAACCGAAAAAATTGTACTTTATTAGTTTTAGACTTAGAGTCGATTTTCTTCTAAATTGTATGTCAATTGCGTGAGCACTGTACCGCTTAAACCGAAAAACATGAATTTTACTGATTTGAGCGAAAGTCAAATTATATTGTTATTGCAGAATTGACATATTCATATAACCGAAAAAATTGCACTTTCTTAGTTTTAGACTTAAAGTCGATTTTCTTGTAAATTGTATTTCAGTTGCGTGAGCACTGTACCGCTTAAACCGAAAAACATGAATTTTACTGATTTGAGCGAAAGTCAAATTATATTGTTATTGCAGAATTGACATATTCATATAACCGAAAAAATTGCACTTTCTTAGTTTTAGACTCAAAGTCGATTTTCCTGTAAATTGTATGTTAATCACTTGAGCACTGTACCGCATAAGCCGAAGATCATCAATTTTACTGATTTGCGCGAAAGTAAAATTATATAGCTATTGCAGAATTGACATATTCATATAACCGAAAAAATTGCACTTTCTTAGCTTAAGACTTAAAGTCGATTTTCTTGTAAATTGTATTTCAGTTGCGTGAGCACTGTAAACTATAATGTTATGACAGGATTAACAAATTAGTATCAAAAAAAGAAAAGAAAAAATTGAACTTTCTTAGATTTTTATTTAAAGCCGATTTTCTTGTAAATTGTATGTTAATTACTTGAGCGCTGTACCGCTTAGGCCGAAAAACATCAATTTTACTGATTTGCGCGAAAGTAAAATTTTAATGTTATTGCAGAATTTACATATACATATAACCGAAAAAATTTACTTTCTTAGTTTTAGACTTAAAGTCGATTTGCTGCTAAATTGTATGTTAATTGCGTGAGCACTGTACCGCTTAAGCCGAAAAACATGAATTTTACTGATTTGAGCGAAAGTCAAATTATATTGCTTTTGCTGGATTAACAAATTAATATTACCGAAAAAGTTGCACTTTCTTAGGTTTAGACTCAAAGTCGACTTTCTTGTAAATTGTATGTCAATTGCGGCAGCACTGTACTGCTTAAGCCGAAAAACATGAATTTTACTGATTTGAGCGAAAGTCAAATTATATTGCTTTTGCAGGATTTACAAATTAATATTACCGAAAAAGTTGCACTTTCTTAGGTTTAGACTCAAAGTCGACTTTCTTGTAAATTGTATGTCAATTGCGGCAGCACTGTACTGCTTCAGCCGAAAAACATCAATATTACTGATTTGCGCGAAAGTAAAATTATAATGTTATTGCAGAATTTACATATTCATATAACCGAAAAAATTGTACTTTATTAGTTTTAGACTTAGAGTCGATTTTCTTCTAAATTGTATGTCAATTGCGTGAGCACTGTACCGCTTAAACCGAAAAACATGAATTTTACTGATTTGAGCGAAAGTCAAATTATATTGTTATTGCAGAATTGACATATTCATATAACCGAAAAAATTGCACTTTCTTAGTTTTAGACTCAAAGTCGATTTTCCTGTAAATTGTATGTTAATCACTTGAGCACTGTACCGCATAAGCCGAAGATCATCAATTTTACTGATTTGCGCGAAAGTAAAATTATATAGCTATTGCAGAATTGACATATTCATATAACCGAAAAAATTGCACTTTCTTAGCTTAAGACTTAAAGTCGATTTTCTTGTAAATTGTATTTCAGTTGCGTGAGCACTGTAAACTATAATGTTATGACAGGATTAACAAATTAGTATCAAAAAAAGAAAAGAAAAAATTGAACTTTCTTAGATTTTTATTTAAAGCCGATTTTCTTGTAAATTGTATGTTAATTACTTGAGCGCTGTACTGCTTAAACCGAAAAACATGAATTTTACTGATTTGCGCGAAAGTAAAATTATAATGTTATTGCAGAATTTACATATTCATATAACCGAAAATTTTGTACTTTCTTAGTTTTTGACTTAAAGTCGATTTTCTTGTAAATTGTATGTCAATTGCGGCAGCACTGCACTGCTTAAGCCGAAAAACATGAATTTTACTGATTTGAGCGAAAGTAAAATTATAATGTTATTGCAGAATTTACATATTCATATAACCGAAAATTTGCACTTTCTTAGTTTTAGACTTAAAGTCGATTTTCTTGTAAATTGTATTTCAGTTGCGTGAGCACTGTACCGCTTAAGCCGAAAAACATGAATTTTACTGATTTGAGCGAAAGTCAAATTATATTGTTATTGCAGAATTGACATATTCATATAACCGAAAAAATTGCACTTTCTTAGTTTTAGACTTAAAGTCGATTTTCTTGTAAATTGTATTTCAATTGCGTGAGCACTGTACTGCTTAAACCGAAAAACATGAATTTTACTGATTTGCGCGAATGTAAAATTATAATGTTATTGCAGAATTTACATATACATATAACCGAAAAATTTTACTTTCTTAGTTTTAGACTTAAAGTCGATTTGCTGCTAAATTGTATGTTAATTGCGTGAGCACTGTACCGCTTAAACCGAAAAACATGAATTTTACTGATTTGAGCGAAAGTCAAATTATATTGTTATTGCAGAATTGACATATTCATATAACCGAAAAAATTGCACTTTCTTAGTTTTAGACTTAAAGTCGATTTTCTTGTAAATTCTATTTCAGTTGCGTGAGCACTGTACCGCTTAAGCCGAAAAACATTTATTTGACTGATTTGAGCGAAGGTCAAATTATATTGCTTTTGCAGGATTAACAAATTAATATTACCGAAAAAGTTGCACTTTCTTAGGTTTAGACTTAAAGTCGATTTTCTTAAAAATTGTATGTCAATTGCGGCAGCACTGTACTGCTTAAGCCGAAAAACATTAATATTACTGATTTGCGCGAAAGTAAAATTATAATGTTATTGCAGAATTTACATATTCATATAACCGAAAAAATTGTACTTTCTTAGTTTTAGACTTAAACTCGATTTGCTTCTAAATTGTATGTTAATTGCGTGAGCACTGTACCGCTTAAACCGAAAAACATGTATTTTACTGATATGAGCAAAAGTCAAATTATATTGTTATTGCAGGATTAACAAATTAATATTACCGCAAAAGTTGCACTTTCTTAGGTTTAGACTCAAAGTCGATTTTCATGTAAATTGTATGTCAGTTGAGTGAGCACTGTACTGCTTTAGCCGAAAAACATGAATTTTACTGATTTGAGCGAAAGTCAAATTATATTTTTATTGCAGGATTAACAAATTAATATTACCGAAAAAATTGCACTTTCTTAGGTTTAGACTTAAAGTCGATTTTCTTGAAAATTGTATGTCAATTGCGGCAGCACTGTACTGCTTAAGCCGAAAAACATTAATATTACTGATTTGCGCGAAAGTAAAATTATAATGTTATTGCAGAATTTACATATTCATATAACCGAAAAAATTGTACTTTATTAGTTTTAGACTTAGAGTCGATTTTCTTCTAAATTGTATGTCAATTGCGTGAGCACTGTACCGCTTAAACCGAAAAACATGAATTTTACTGATTTGAGCGAAAGTCAAATTATATTGTTATTGCAGAATTGACATATTCATATAACCGAAAAAATTGCACTTTCTTAGTTTTAGACTTAAAGTCGATTTTCTTGTAAATTGTATTTCAGTTGCGTGAGCACTGTACCGCTTAAACCGAAAAACATGAATTTTACTGATTTGAGCGAAAGTCAAATTATATTGTTATTGCAGGATTAACAAATTAATATTACCGAAAAAGTTGCACTTTCTTAGGTTTAGACTCAAAGTCGATTTTCTTGTTAATTGTATGTCAGTTGCGTGACCACTGTACTGCTTAAGCCGAAAAACATGAATTTTACTGATTTGAGCGAAAGTCAAATTATATTTTTATTGCAGGATTAACAAATTAATATTACCGAAAAAATTGCACTTTCTTAGGTTTAGACTCAAAGTAGATTTTCTTGTAAATTGTATGTCAATTGCGGCAGCACTGTACTGCTTCAGCCGAAAACCATCAATATTACTGATTTGCCCGAAAGTAAAATTATAATGTTATTGCAGAATTTACATATTCATATAACCGAAAAAATTGTACTTTATTAGTTTTAGACTTAAAATCGATTTTCTTCTAAATTGTATGTCAATTGCGTGAGCACTGTACCGCTTAAACCGAAAAACATGAATTTTACTGATTTGAGCGAAAGTCAAATTATATTGTTATTGCAGAATTGACATATTCATATAACCGAAAAAATTGCACTTTCTTAGTTTTAGACTTAAAGTCGATTTTCTTGTAAATTGTATTTCAGTTGCGTGAGCACTGTACCTCTTAAGCCGAAAAACATTCATATAAATTGTACTTTCTTAGTTTTAGACTTAAAGTCGATTTGCTTCTAAATTGTATGTTAATTGCGTGAGCACTGTACCGCTTAAACCGAAAAACATGAATTTTACTGATTTGAGCGAAAGTCAAATTATATTGTTATTGCAGAATTGACATATTCATATAACCGAAAAAGTTGCACTTTCTTAGGTTTAGACTCAAAGTCGATTTTCTTGTAAATTGTATGTCAGTTGCGTGAGCACTGTACTGCTTAAGCCGAAAAACATGAATTTTACTGATTTGAACGAAAGGCAAATTATATTGTTATTGCAGAATTTACATATTCATATAACCGAAAAAATTGTACCTTCTTAGTTTTAGACTTAAAGTCGATTTTCTTCTAAATTGTATGCCAATTGCGTGAGCACTGTACCGCTTAAACTGAAAAACATGAACTTTACTGATTTGAGCGAAAGTCAAATTATATTGTTATTGCAGAATTGACATATTCATATAACCGAAAAAATTGCACTTTCTTAGTTTTAGACTTAAAGTCGATTTTCTTGTAAATTGTATTTCAGTTGCGTGAGCACTGTTCCGCTTAAGCCGAAAAACGTGAATTTTACTGATTTGAGCGAAAGTCAAATTATATTGCTTTTGCAGGATTAACAAATTATTATTACCGAAAAAGTTGCACTTTCTTAGGTTAAGACTCAAAGTCGGCTTTAAAATTGTATGCCAATTGCGTGAGCACTGTACCGCTTAAACTGAAAAACATGAACTTTACTGATTTGAGCGAAAGTCAAATTATATTGTTATTGCAGAATTGACATATTCATATAACCGAAAAAATTGCACTTTCTTAGTTTTAGACTTAAAGTCGATTTTCTTGTAAATTGTATTTCAATTGCGGCAGCACTATACTGCTTAAGCCGAAAAACATTAATATTACTGATTTGCGCAAAAGTAAAATTATAATGTTATTGCAGAATTTACATATTCATATAACCGAAAAAATTGTACTTTCTTAGTTTTAGACTTAAAGTAGATTTGCTTCTAAATTGTATGTTAATTGCGTGAGCACTGTACTTCTTAAGCCGAAAAACATGAATTTGACTGATTTGAGCGAAAGTCAAATTATATTGTTATTGCAGAATTGACATATTCATATAACCGAAAAAATTGCACTTTCTTAGTTTTAGACTTAAAGTCGATTTTCTTGTAAATTGTATTTCAGTTGCGTGAGCACTGTACCGCGTAAGCCGAAAAACATGAATTTTACTGATTTGAGCGAAAGTCAAATTATATTGCTTTTGCAGGATTAACAAATTAATATTACCGAAAAAGCTGCACTTTCTTAGGTTTAGACTCAAAGTCGATTTTCTTGTAAATTGTATGTCAATTGCGGCAGCACTGTACTGCTTAAGCCGAAAAACATCAATATTACTGATTTGCGCGAAAGTAAAATTATAATGTTATTGCAGAATTTACATATTCATATAACCGAAAAAATTGTACCTTCTTAGTTTTAGACTTAAAGTCGATTTTCTTCTAAATTGTATGTCAATTGCGTGAGCACTGTACCGCTTAAACCGAAAAACATGAATTTTACTGATTTGAGCGAAAGTCAAATTATATTGTTATTGAAGAATTGACATATTCATATAACCGAAAAAATTGCACTTTCTTAGTTTTAGACTTAAAGTCGATTTTCTTGTAAATTGTATTTCAGTTGCGTGAGCACTGTCCCGCTTAAGCCGAAAAACATGAATTTTACTGATTTGAGCGAAAGTCAAATTATATTGCCTTTGCAGGATTAACAAATTAATATTACCGAAAAAGTTGCACTTTCTTAGGTTTAGACTCAAAGTCGACTTTCTTGTAAATTGTATGTCAATTGCGGCAGCACTGTACTGCTTAAGCCGAAAAACATTAATATTACTGATTTGCGCGAAAGTAAAATTATAATGTTATTGCAGAATTTACATAGTCATATAACCGAAAAAATTGTACTTTCTTAGTTTTAGACTTAAAGTCGATTTGCTTCTAAATTGTATGTTAATTGCGTGAGCACTGTACCGCTTAAACCGAAAAACATGAATTTTACTGATTTGAGCGAAAGTCAAATTATATTGTTCTTGCAGGATTAACAAATTAATATTACCGAAAAAGTTGCACTTTCTTAAGTTTAGACTCAAAGTCGATTTTCCTGTAAATTGTATGTTAATGACTTGAGCACTGTACCGCATAAGCCGAAGATCATCAATTTTACTGATTTGCGCGAAAGTAAAATTATATAGCTATTGCAGAATTGACATATTCATATAACCGAAAAAATTGCACTTTCTTAGCTTAAGACTTAAAGTCGATTTTCTTGTAAATTGTATTTCAGTTGCGTGAGCACTGTACCGCTAAAGCCGAAAAACATTTAATTTACTGATTTGAGCAAAGGTCAAATTATATTGCTTTTGCAGGATTAACAAATTAATATTACCGAAAAAGTTGCACTTTCTTAGGCTTAGACTCAAAGTCGATTTTCTTGTAAATTGTATGTCAGTTGCGTGACCACTGTACTGCTTAAGCCGAAAAACATGAATTTTACTGATTTGAGCGAAAGTCAAATTATATTTTTATTGCAGGATTAACAAATTAATATTACCGAAAAAATTGCACTTTCTTAGGTTTAGACTCAAAGTCGATTTTCTTGTAAATTGTATGTCGATTGCGGCAGCACTGTACTGCTTCAGCCGAAAAACATCAATATTACTGATTTGCGCGAAAGTCAAATTATATTGTTATTGCAGAACTGACATATTCATATAACCGAAAAAATTGCACTTTCTTAGTTTTAGACTTAAAGTTGATTTTCTTCTAAATTGTATGTCAATTGCGTGAGCACTGTACCGCTTAAACCGAAAAACATGAATTTTACTGATTTGAGCGAAAGTCAAATTATATTGTTATTGCAGAATTGACATATTCATATAACCGAAAAAATTGCACTTTCTTAGTTTTAGACTTAAAGTCGATTTTCTTCTAAATTGTATGTCAATTGCGTGAGCACTGTACCGCTTAAACCGAAAAACATGAATTTTACTGATTTGAGCGAAAGTCAAATTATATTGTTATTGCAGAATTGACATATTCATATAACCGAAAAAATTGCACTTTCTTAGTTTTAGACATAAAGTCGATTTTCTTGTAAATTGTATTTCAGTTGCGTGAGCACTGTACCGCGTAAGCCGAAAAACATGAATTTTACTGATTTGAGCGAAAGTCAAAGTATATTGCTTTTTCAGGATTAACAAATTAATATTACCGAAAAAGTTGCACTTTCTTAGGCTTAGACTCAAAGTCGATTTTCTTGTAAATTGTATGTCAGTTGCGTGACCACTGTACTGCTTAAGCCGAAAAACATGAATTTTACTGATTTGAGCGAAAGTCAAATTATATTTTTATTGCAGGATTAACAAATTAATATTACCGAAAAAATTGCACTTTCTTAGGTTTAGACTCAAAGTCGATTTTCTTGTAAATTGTATGTCGATTGCGGCAGCACTGTACTGCTTCAGCCGAAAAACATCAATATTACTGATTTGCGCGAAAGTAAAATTATAATGTTATTGCAGAATTTACATATTCATATAACCGAAAAAATTGTACTTTATTAGTTTTAGACTTAGAGTCGATTTTCTTCTAAATTGTATGTCAATTGCGTGAGCACTGTACCGCTTAAACCGAAAAACATGAATTTTACTGATTTGAGCGAAAGTCAAATTATATTGTTATTGCAGAATTGACATATTCATATAACCGAAAAAATTGCACTTTCTTAGTTTTAGACTTAAAGTCGATTTTCTTGTAAATTGTATTTCAGTTGCGTGAGCACTGTACCGCTTAAGCCGAAAAACATTTATTTTACTGATTTGAGCAAAGGCCAATTATATTGCTTTTGCAGGATTAACAAATTAATATTACCGAAAAAGTTGCACTTTCTTAGGTTTAGACTTAAAGTCGATTTTCTTGTAAATTGTATGTCAATTGCGGCAGCACTGTACTGCTTAAGCCGAAAAACATTAATATTACTGATTTGCGCGAAAGTAAAATTATAATGTTATTGCAGAATTTACATATTCATATAACCGAAAAAATTGTACTTTCTTAGTTTTAGACTTAGAGTCGATTTTCTTCTAAATTGTATGTCAATTGCGTGAGCACTGTACCGCTTAAACCGAAAAACATGAATTTTACTGATTTGAGCGAAAGTCAAATTATATTGTTATTGCAGAATTGACATATTCATATAACCGAAAAAATTGCACTTTCTTAGTTTTAGACTCAAAGTCGATTTTCCTGTAAATTGTATGTTAATCACTTGAGCACTGTACCGCATAAGCCGAAGATCATCAATTTTACTGATTTGCGCGAAAGTAAAATTATATAGCTATTGCAGAATTGACATATTCATATAACCGAAAAAATTGCACTTTCTTAGCTTAAGACTTAAAGTCGATTTTCTTGTAAATTGTATTTCAGTTGCGTGAGCACTGTAAACTATAATGTTATGACAGGATTAACAAATTAGTATCAAAAAAAGAAAAGAAAAAATTGAACTTTCTTAGATTTTTATTTAAAGCCGATTTTCTTGTAAATTGTATGTTAATTACTTGAGCGCTGTACTGCTTAAACCGAAAAACATGAATTTTACTGATTTGCGCGAAAGTAAAATTATAATGTTATTGCAGAATTTACATATTCATATAACCGAAAATTGTGTACTTTCTTAGTTTTTGACTTAAAGTCGATTTTCTTGTAAATTGTATGTCAATTGCGGCAGCACTGTACTGCTTCAGCCGAAAAACATGAATTTTACTGATTTGAGCGAAAGTCAAATTATATTGTTATTGAAGAATTGACATATTCATATAACCGAAAAAATTGCACTTTCTTAGTTTTAGACTTAAAGTCGATTTTCTTGTAAATTGTATGTCAATTGCGGCAGCACTGTACTGCTTCAGCCGAAAAACATCAATATTACTGATTTGCGCGAAAGTAAAATTATAATGTTATTGCAGAATTTACATATTCATATAACCGAAAAAATTGTACTTTATTAGTTTTAGACTTAGAGTCGATTTTCTTCTAAATTGTATGTCAATTGCGTGAGCACTGTACCGCTTAAACCGAAAAACATGAATTTTACTGATTTGAGCGAAAGTCAAATTATATTGTTATTGCAGAATTGACATATTCATATAACCGAAAAAATTGCACTTTCTTAGTTTTAGACTCAAAGTCGATTTTCCTGTAAATTGTATGTTAATCACTTGAGCACTGTACCGCATAAGCCGAAGATCATCAATTTTACTGATTTGCGCGAAAGTAAAATTATATAGCTATTGCAGAATTGACATATTCATATAACCGAAAAAATTGCACTTTCTTAGCTTAAGACTTAAAGTCGATTTTCTTGTAAATTGTATTTCAGTTGCGTGAGCACTGTAAACTATAATGTTATGACAGGATTAACAAATTAGTATCAAAAAAAGAAAAGAAAAAATTGAACTTTCTTAGATTTTTATTTAAAGCCGATTTTCTTGTAAATTGTATGTTAATTGCGTGAGCACTGTACCGCTTAAACCGAAAAACATGAATTTTACTGATTTGAGCGAAAGTCAAATTATATTGTTATTGCAGAATTGACATATTCATATAACCGAAAAAGTTGCACTTTCTTAGGTTTAGACTCAAAGTCGATTTTCTTGTAAATTGTATGTCAGTTGCGTGAGCACTGTACTGCTTAAGCCGAAAAACATGAATTTTACTGATTTGAACGAAAGGCAAATTATATTGTTATTGCAGAATTTACATATTCATATAACCGAAAAAATTGTACCTTCTTAGTTTTAGACTTAAAGTCGATTTTCTTCTAAATTGTATGCCAATTGCGTGAACACTGTACCGCTTAAACTGAAAAACATGAACTTTACTGATTTGAGCGAAAGTCAAATTATATTGTTATTGCAGAATTGACATATTCATATAACCGAAAAAATTGCACTTTCTTAGTTTTAGACTTAAAGTCGATTTTCTTGTAAATTGTATTTCAGTTGCGTGAGCACTGTTCCGCTTAAGCCGAAAAACGTGAATTTTACTGATTTGAGCGAAAGTCAAATTATATTGCTTTTGCAGGATTAACAAATTATTATTACCGAAAAAGTTGCACTTTCTTAGGTTAAGACTCAAAGTCGGCTTTAAAATTGTATGCCAATTGCGTGAGCACTGTACCGCTTAAACTGAAAAACATGAACTTTACTGATTTGAGCGAAAGTCAAATTATATTGTTATTGCAGAATTGACATATTCATATAACCGAAAAAATTGCACTTTCTTAGTTTTAGACTTAAAGTCGATTTTCTTGTAAATTGTATTTCAATTGCGGCAGCACTATACTGCTTAAGCCGAAAAACATTAATATTACTGATTTGCGCAAAAGTAAAATTATAATGTTATTGCAGAATTTACATATTCATATAACCGAAAAAATTGTACTTTCTTAGTTTTAGACTTAAAGTAGATTTGCTTCTAAATTGTATGTTAATTGCGTGAGCACTGTACTGCTTAAGCCGAAAAACATGAATTTGACTGATTTGAGCGAAAGTCAAATTATATTGTTATTGCAGAATTGACATATTCATATAACCGAAAAAATTGCACTTTCTTAGTTTTAGACTTAAAGTCGATTTTCTTGTAAATTGTATTTCAGTTGCGTGAGCACTGTACCGCGTAAGCCGAAAAACATGAATTTTACTGATTTGAGCGAAAGTCAAATTATATTGCTTTTGCAGGATTAACAAATTAATATTACCGAAAAAGCTGCACTTTCTTAGGTTTAGACTCAAAGTCGATTTTCTTGTAAATTGTATGTCAATTGCGGCAGCACTGTACTGCTTAAGCCGAAAAACATCAATATTACTGATTTGCGCGAAAGTAAAATTATAATGTTATTGCAGAATTTACATATTCATATAACCGAAAAAATTGTACCTTCTTAGTTTTAGACTTAAAGTCGATTTTCTTCTAAATTGTATGTCAATTGCGTGAGCACTGTACCGCTTAAACCGAAAAACATGAATTTTACTGATTTGAGCGAAAGTCAAATTATATTGTTATTGAAGAATTGACATATTCATATAACCGAAAAAATTGCACTTTCTTAGTTTTAGACTTAAAGTCGATTTTCTTGTAAATTGTATGTCAGTTGCGTGAGCACTGTACTGCTTAAACCGAAAAACATGAATTTTACTGATTTGAGCGAAAGTCAAATTATATTGTTATTGCAGAATTTACATATTCATATAACCGAAAATTTTGTACTTTCTTAGGTTTAGACTCAAAGTCGATTTTCTTGTAAATTGTATGTCAGTTGCGTGAGCACTGTACTGCTTAAACCGAAAAACATGAATTTTACTGATTTGAGCGAAAGTCAAATTATATTGTTATTGCAGAATTTACATATTCATATAACCGAAAAAGTTGCACTTTCTTAGGTTTAGACTCAAAGTCGATTTTCTTGTAAATTGTATGTCAGTTGCGTGAGCACTGTACTGCTTAAACCGAAAAACATGAATTTTACTGATTTGAGCGAAAGTCAAATTATATTGTTATTGCAGAATTGACATATTCATATAACCGAAAAAGTTGCACTTTCTTAGGTTTAGACTCAAAGTCGATTTTCTTGTAAATTGTATGTCAGTTGCGTGAGCACTGTACTGCTTAAACCGAAAAACATGAATTTTACTGATTTGAGCGAAAGTCAAATTATATAGCTATTGCAGAATTGACATATTCATATAACCGAAAAAATTGCACTTTCTTAGCTTAAGACTTAAAGTCGATTTTCTTGTAAATTGTATTTCAGTTGCGTGAGCACTGTAAACTATAATGTTATGACAGGATTAACAAATTAGTATCAAAAAAAGAAAAGAAAAAATTGAACTTTCTTAGATTTTTATTTAAAGCCGATTTTCTTGTAAATTGTATGTTAATTGCGTGAGCACTGTACCGCTTAAACCGAAAAACATGAATTTTACTGATTTGAGCGAAAGTCAAATTATATTGTTATTGCAGAATTGACATATTCATATAACCGAAAAAGTTGCACTTTCTTAGGTTTAGACTCAAAGTCGATTTTCTTGTAAATTGTATGTCAGTTGCGTGAGCACTGTACTGCTTAAACCGAAAAACATGAATTTTACTGATTTGAGCGAAAGTCAAATTATATTGTTATTGAAGAATTGACATATTCATATAACCGAAAAAATTGCACTTTCTTAGGTTTAGACTTAAAGTCGATTTTCTTGAAAATTGTATGTCAATTGCGGCAGCACTGTACTGCTTAAGCCGAAAAACATTAATATTACTGATTTGCGCGAAAGTAAAATTATAATGTTATTGCAGAATTTACATATTCATATAACCGAAAAAATTGTACTTTATTAGTTTTAGACTTAGAGTCGATTTGCTGCTAAATTGTATGTTAATTGCGTGAGCACTGTACCGCTTAAACCGAAGATCATCAATTTTACTGATTTGCGCGAAAGTAAAATTATATAGCTATTGCAGAATTGACATATTCATATAACCGAAAAAATTGCACTTTCTTAGCTTAAGACTTAAAGTCGATTTTCTTGTAAATTGTATGTCAATTGCGGCAGCACTGTACCGCTTAAACTGAAAAACATGAATTTTACTGATTTGAGCGAAAGTCAAATTATATTGTTATTGCAGAATTGACATATTCATATAACCGAAAAAGTTGCACTTTCTTAGGTTTAGACTCAAAGTCGATTTTCTTGTAAATTGTATGTCAGTTGCGTGAGCACTGTACTGCTTAAACCGAAAAACATGAATTTTACTGATTTGAGCGAAAGTCAAATTATATTGTTATTGCAGAATTTACATATTCATATAACCGAAAATTTTGTACTTTCTTAGTTTTTGACTTAAAGTCGATTTTCTTCTAAATTGTATGTCAATTGCGTGAGCACTGTACCGCATAAGCCGAAGATCATCAATTTTACTGATTTGCGCGAAAGTAAAATTATATAGCTATTGCAGAATTGACATATTCATATAACCGAAAAAATTGCACTTTCTTAGCTTAAGACTTAAAGTCGATTTTCTTGTAAATTGTATTTCAGTTGCGTGAGCACTGTAAACTATAATGTTATGACAGGATTAACAAATTAGTATCAAAAAAAGAAAAGAAAAAATTGAACTTTCTTAGATTTTTATTTAAAGCCGATTTTCTTGTAAATTGTATGTTAATTACTTGAGCGCTGTACTGCTTAAACCGAAAAACATGAATTTTACTGATTTGCGCGAAAGTAAAATTATAATGTTATTGCAGAATTTACATATTCATATAACCGAAAATTTTGTACTTTCTTAGTTTTTGACTTAAAGTCGATTTTCTTGTAAATTGTATGTCAATTGCGGCAGCACTGTACTGCTTCAGCCGAAAAACATCAATATTACTGATTTGCGCGAAAGTAAAATTATAATGTTATTGCAGAATTTACATATTCATATAACCGAAAATTTTGTACTTTCTTAGTTTTTGACTTAAAGTCGATTTTCTTGTAAATTGTATGTCAATTGCGGCAGCACTGTACCGCTTAAACTGAAAAACATGAATTTTACTGATTTGAGCGAAAGTCAAATTATATTGTTATTGAAGAATTGACATATTCATATAACCGAAAAAATTGCACTTTCTTAGTTTTAGACTTAAAGTCGATTTTCTTGTAAATTGTATGTCAATTGCGGCAGCACTGTACTGCTTCAGCCGAAAAACATCAATATTACTGATTTGCGCGAAAGTAAAATTATAATGTTATTGCAGAATTTACATATTCATATAACCGAAAAAATTGTACTTTATTAGTTTTAGACTTAGAGTCGATTTTCTTCTAAATTGTATGTCAATTGCGTGAGCACTGTACCGCTTAAACCGAAAAACATGAATTTTACTGATTTGAGCGAAAGTCAAATTATATTGTTATTGCAGAATTGACATATTCATATAATCGAAAAAATTGCACTTTCTTAGTTTTAGACTCAAAGTCGATTTTCCTGTAAATTGTATGTTAATCACTTGAGCACTGTACCGCATAAGCCGAAGATCATCAATTTTACTGATTTGCGCGAAAGTAAAATTATATAGCTATTGCAGAATTGACATATTCATATAACCGAAAAAATTGCACTTTCTTAGCTTAAGACTTAAAGTCGATTTTCTTGTAAATTGTATTTCAGTTGCGTGAGCACTGTAAACTATAATGTTATGACAGGATTAACAAATTAGTATCAAAAAAAGAAAAGAAAAAATTGAACTTTCTTAGATTTTTATTTAAAGCCGATTTTCTTGTAAATTGTATGTTAATTACTTGAGCGCTGTACTGCTTAAACCGAAAAACATGAATTTTACTGATTTGCGCGAAAGTAAAATTATAATGTTATTGCAGAATTTACATATTCATATAACCGAAAATTTTGTACTTTCTTAGTTTTTGACTTAAAGTCGATTTTCTTGTAAATTGTATGTCAATTGCGGCAGCACTGCACTGCTTAAGCCGAAAAACATGAATTTTACTGATTTGAGCGAAAGTAAAATTATAATGTTATTGCAGAATTTACATATTCATATAACCGAAAATTTGCACTTTCTTAGTTTTAGACTTAAAGTCGATTTTCTTGTAAATTGTATTTCAGTTGCGTGAGCACTGTACCGCTTAAGCCGAAAAACATGAATTTTACTGATTTGAGCGAAAGTCAAATTATATTGTTATTGCAGAATTGACATATTCATATAACCGAAAAAATTGCACTTTCTTAGTTTTAGACTTAAAGTCGATTTTCTTGTAAATTGTATTTCAATTGCGTGAGCACTGTACTGCTTAAACCGAAAAACATGAATTTTACTGATTTGCGCGAAAGTAAAATTATAATGTTATTGCAGAATTTACATATACATATAACCGAAAAATTTTACTTTCTTAGTTTTAGACTTAAAGTCGATTTGCTGCTAAATTGTATGTTAATTGCGTGAGCACTGTACCGCTTAAACCGAAAAACATGAATTTTACTGATTTGAGCGAAAGTCAAATTATATTGTTATTGCAGAATTGACATATTCATATAACCGAAAAAATTGCACTTTCTTAGTTTTAGACTTAAAGTCGATTTTCTTGTAAATTGTATTTCAGTTGCGTGAGCACTGTACCGCTTAAGCCGAAAAACATTTATTTGACTGATTTGAGCGAAGGTCAAATTATATTGCTTTTGCAGGATTAACAAATTAATATTACCGAAAAAGTTGCACTTTCTTAGGTTTAGACTTAAAGTCGATTTTCTTAAAAATTGTATGTCAATTGCGGCAGCACTGTACTGCTTAAGCCGAAAAACATTAATATTACTGATTTGCGCGAAAGTAAAATTATAATGTTATTGCAGAATTTACATATTCATATAACCGAAAAAATTGTACTTTCTTAGTTTTAGACTTAAACTCGATTTGCTTCTAAATTGTATGTTAATTGCGTGAGCACTGTACCGCTTAAACCGAAAAACATGTATTTTACTGATATGAGCAAAAGTCAAATTATATTGTTATTGCAGGATTAACAAATTAATATTACCGCAAAAGTTGCACTTTCTTAGGTTTAGACTCAAAGTCGATTTTCATGTAAATTGTATGTCAGTTGAGTGAGCACTGTACTGCTTAAGCCGAAAAACATGAATTTTACTGATTTGAGCGAAAGTCAAATTATATTTTTATTGCAGGATTAACAAATTAATATTACCGAAAAAATTGCACTTTCTTAGGTTTAGACTTAAAGTCGATTTTCTTGAAAATTGTATGTCAATTGCGGCAGCACTGTACTGCTTAAGCCGAAAAACATTAATATTACTGATTTGCGCGAAAGTAAAATTATAATGTTATTGCAGAATTTACATATTCATATAACCGAAAAAATTGTACTTTATTAGTTTTAGACTTAGAGTCGATTTTCTTCTAAATTGTATGTCAATTGCGTGAGCACTGTACCGCTTAAACCGAAAAACATGAATTTTACTGATTTGAGCGAAAGTCAAATTATATTGTTATTGCAGAATTGACATATTCATATAACCGAAAAAATTGCTCTTTCTTAGTTTTAGACTTAAAGTCGATTTTCTTGTAAATTGTATTTCAGTTGCGTGAGCACTGTACCGCTTAAACCGAAAAACATGAATTTTACTGATTTGAGCGAAAGTCAAATTATATTGTTATTGCAGGATTAACAAATTAATATTACCGAAAAAGTTGCACTTTCTTAGGTTTAGACTCAAAGTCGATTTTCTTGTTAATTGTATGTCAGTTGCGTGACCACTGTACTGCTTAAGCCGAAAAACATGAATTTTACTGATTTGAGCGAAAGTCAAATTATATTTTTATTGCAGGATTAACAAATTAATATTACCGAAAAAATTGCACTTTCTTAGGTTTAGACTCAAAGTAGATTTTCTTGTAAATTGTATGTCAATTGCGGCAGCACTGTACTGCTTCAGCCGAAAACCATCAATATTACTGATTTGCCCGAAAGTAAAATTATAATGTTATTGCAGAATTTACATATTCATATAACCGAAAAAATTGCACTTTATTAGTTTTAGACTTAAAATCGATTTTCTTCTAAATTGTATGTCAATTGCGTGAGCACTGTACCGCTTAAACCGAAAAACATGAATTTTACTGATTTGAGCGAAAGTCAAATTATATTGTTATTGCAGAATTGACATATTCATATAACCGAAAAAATTGCACTTTCTTAGTTTTAGACTTAAAGTCGATTTTCTTGTAAATTGTATTTCAGTTGCGTGAGCACTGTACCTCTTAAGCCGAAAAACATTCATATAAATTGTACTTTCTTAGTTTTAGACTTAAAGTCGATTTGCTTCTAAATTGTATGTTAATTGCGTGAGCACTGTACCGCTTAAACCGAAAAACATGAATTTTACTGATTTGAGCGAAAGTCAAATTATATTGTTATTGCAGAATTGACATATTCATATAACCGAAAAAGTTGCACTTTCTTAGGTTTAGACTCAAAGTCGATTTTCTTGTAAATTGTATGTCAGTTGCGTGAGCACTGTACTGCTTAAGCCGAAAAACATGAATTTTACTGATTTGAACGAAAGGCAAATTATATTGTTATTGCAGAATTTACATATTCATATAACCGAAAAAATTGTACCTTCTTAGTTTTAGACTTAAAGTCGATTTTCTTCTAAATTGTATGCCAATTGCGTGAGCACTGTACCGCTTAAACTGAAAAACATGAACTTTACTGATTTGAGCGAAAGTCAAATTATATTGTTATTGCAGAATTGACATATTCATATAACCGAAAAAATTGCACTTTCTTAGTTTTAGACTTAAAGTCGATTTTCTTGTAAATTGTATTTCAGTTGCGTGAGCACTGTTCCGCTTAAGCCGAAAAACGTGAATTTTACTGATTTGAGCGAAAGTCAAATTATATTGCTTTTGCAGGATTAACAAATTATTATTACCGAAAAAGTTGCACTTTCTTAGGTTAAGACTCAAAGTCGGCTTTAAAATTGTATGCCAATTGCGTGAGCACTGTACCGCTTAAACTGAAAAACATGAACTTTACTGATTTGAGCGAAAGTCAAATTATATTGTTATTGCAGAATTGACATATTCATATAACCGAAAAAATTGCACTTTCTTAGTTTTAGACTTAAAGTCGATTTTCTTGTAAATTGTATTTCAATTGCGGCAGCACTATACTGCTTAAGCCGAAAAACATTAATATTATTGATTTGCGCAAAAGTAAAATTATAATGTTATTGCAGAATTTACATATTCATATAACCGAAAAAATTGTACTTTCTTAGTTTTAGACTTAAAGTAGATTTGCTTCTAAATTGTATGTTAATTGCGTGAGCACTGTACTGCTTAAGCCGAAAAACATGAATTTGACTGATTTGAGCGAAAGTCAAATTATATTGTTATTGCAGAATTGACATATTCATATAACCGAAAAAATTGCACTTTCTTAGTTTTAGACTTAAAGTCGATTTTCTTGTAAATTGTATTTCAGTTGCGTGAGCACTGTACCGCGTAAGCCGAAAAACATGAATTTTACTGATTTGAGCGAAAGTCAAATTATATTGCTTTTGCAGGATTAACAAATTAATATTACCGAAAAAGCTGCACTTTCTTAGGTTTAGACTCAAAGTCGATTTTCTTGTAAATTGTATGTCAATTGCGGCAGCACTGTACTGCTTAAGCCGAAAAACATCAATATTACTGATTTGCGCGAAAGTAAAATTATAATGTTATTGCAGAATTTACATATTCATATAACCGAAAAAATTGTACCTTCTTAGTTTTAGACTTAAAGTCGATTTTCTTCTAAATTGTATGTCAATTGCGTGAGCACTGTACCGCTTAAACCGAAAAACATGAATTTTACTGATTTGAGCGAAAGTCAAATTATATTGTTATTGAAGAATTGACATATTCATATAACCGAAAAAATTGCACTTTCTTAGTTTTAGACTTAAAGTCGATTTTCTTGTAAATTGTATTTCAGTTGCGTGAGCACTGTCCCGCTTAAGCCGAAAAACATGAATTTTACTGATTTGAGCGAAAGTCAAATTATATTGCCTTTGCAGGATTAACAAATTAATATTACCGAAAAAGTTGCACTTTCTTAGGTTTAGACTCAAAGTCGACTTTCTTGTAAATTGTATGTCAATTGCGGCAGCACTGTACTGCTTAAGCCGAAAAACATTAATATTACTGATTTGCGCGAAAGTAAAATTATAATGTTATTGCAGAATTTACATAGTCATATAACCGAAAAAATTGTACTTTCTTAGTTTTAGACTTAAAGTCGATTTGCTTCTAAATTGTATGTTAATTGCGTGAGCACTGTACCGCTTAAACCGAAAAACATGAATTTTACTGATTTGAGCGAAAGTCAAATTATATTGTTCTTGCAGGATTAACAAATTAATATTACCGAAAAAGTTGCACTTTCTTAAGTTTAGACTCAAAGTCGATTTTCCTGTAAATTGTATGTTAATGACTTGAGCACTGTACCGCATAAGCCGAAGATCATCAATTTTACTGATTTGCGCGAAAGTAAAATTATATAGCTATTGCAGAATTGACATATTCATATAACCGAAAAAATTGCACTTTCTTAGCTTAAGACTTAAAGTCGATTTTCTTGTAAATTGTATTTCAGTTGCGTGAGCACTGTACCGCTTAAGCCGAAAAACATTTAATTTACTGATTTGAGCAAAGGTCAAATTATATTGCTTTTGCAGGATTAACAAATTAATATTACCGAAAAAGTTGCACTTTCTTAGGCTTAGACTCAAAGTCGATTTTCTTGTAAATTGTATGTCAGTTGCGTGACCACTGTACTGCTTAAGCCGAAAAACATGAATTTTACTGATTTGAGCGAAAGTCAAATTATATTTTTATTGCAGGATTAACAAATTAATATTACCGAAAAAATTGCACTTTCTTAGGTTTAGACTCAAAGTCGATTTTCTTGTAAATTGTATGTCGATTGCGGCAGCACTGTACTGCTTCAGCCGAAAAACATCAATATTACTGATTTGCGCGAAAGTCAAATTATATTGTTATTGCAGAACTGACATATTCATATAACCGAAAAAATTGCACTTTCTTAGTTTTAGACTTAAAGTCGATTTTCTTCTAAATTGTATGTCAATTGCGTGAGCACTGTACCGCTTAAACCGAAAAACATGAATTTTACTGATTTGAGCGAAAGTCAAATTATATTGTTATTGCAGAATTGACATATTCATATAACCGAAAAAATTGCACTTTCTTAGTTTTAGACTTAAAGTCGATTTTCTTCTAAATTGTATGTCAATTGCGTGAGCACTGTACCGCTTAAACCGAAAAACATGAATTTTACTGATTTGAGCGAAAGTCAAATTATATTGTTATTGCAGAATTGACATATTCATATAACCGAAAAAATTGCACTTTCTTAGTTTTAGACATAAAGTCGATTTTCTTGTAAATTGTATTTCAGTTGCGTGAGCACTGTACCGCGTAAGCCGAAAAACATGAATTTTACTGATTTGAGCGAAAGTCAAAGTATATTGCTTTTGCAGGATTAACAAATTAATATTACCGAAAAAGTTGCACTTTCTTAGGCTTAGACTCAAAGTCGATTTTCTTGTAAATTGTATGTCAGTTGCGTGACCACTGTACTGCTTAAGCCGAAAAACATGAATTTTACTGATTTGAGCGAAAGTCAAATTATATTTTTATTGCAGGATTAACAAATTAATATTACCGAAAAAATTGCACTTTCTTAGGTTTAGACTCAAAGTCGATTTTCTTGTAAATTGTATGTCGATTGCGGCAGCACTGTACTGCTTCAGCCGAAAAACATCAATATTACTGATTTGCGCGAAAGTAAAATTATAATGTTATTGCAGAATTTACATATTCATATAACCGAAAAAATTGTACTTTATTAGTTTTAGACTTAGAGTCGATTTTCTTCTAAATTGTATGTCAATTGCGTGAGCACTGTACCGCTTAAACCGAAAAACATGAATTTTACTGATTTGAGCGAAAGTCAAATTATATTGTTATTGCAGAATTGACATATTCATATAACCGAAAAAATTGCACTTTCTTAGTTTTAGACTTAAAGTCGATTTTCTTGTAAATTGTATTTCAGTTGCGTGAGCACTGTACCGCTTAAGCCGAAAAACATTTATTTTACTGATTTGAGCAAAGGCCAATTATATTGCTTTTGCAGGATTAACAAATTAATATTACCGAAAAAGTTGCACTTTCTTAGGTTTAGACTTAAAGTCGATTTTCTTGTAAATTGTATGTCAATTGCGGCAGCACTGTACTGCTTAAGCCGAAAAACATTAATATTACTGATTTGCGCGAAAGTAAAATTATAATGTTATTGCAGAATTTACATATTCATATAACCGAAAAAATTGTACTTTCTTAGTTTTAGACTTAAACTCGATTTGCTTCTAAATTGTATGTTAATTGCGTGAGCACTGTACCGCTTAAACCGAAAAACATGAATTTTACTGATATGAGCAAAAGTCAAATTATATTTTTATTGCAGGATTAACAAATTAATATTACCGAAAAAGTTGCACTTTCTTAGGTTTAGACTCAAAGTCGACTTTCTTGTAAATTGTATGTCAATTGCGGCAGCACTGTACTGCTTAAGCCGAAAAACATCAATATTACTGATTTGAGCGAAAGTCAAATTATATTGTTATTGCAGAACTGACATATTCATATAACCGAAAAAATTGCACTTTCTTAGTTTTAGACATAAAGTCGATTTTCTTGTAAATTGTATTTCAGTTGCGTGAGCACTGTACGGCGTAAGCCGAAAAACATGAATTTTACTGATTTGAGCGAAAGTCAAAGTATATTGCTTTTGCAGGATTAACAAATTAATATTACCGAAAATGTTGCACTTTCTTAGGTTTAGACTCAAAGTCGATTTTCTTGTAAATTGTATGTCAATTGCTTCAGCACTGTACTGCTTAAGCCGAAAAACATTAATATTACTGATTTGCGCGAAAGTAAAATTATAATGTTATTGCAGAATTTACATAGTCATATAACCGAAAAAATTGTACTTTCTTAGTTTTAGACTTAAAGTCGATTTGCTTCTAAATTGTATGTTAATTGCGTGAGCACTGTACCGCTTAAACCGAAAAACATGAATTTTACTGATTTGAGCGAAAGTCAAATTATATTGCTTTTGCAGGATTAACAAATTAATATTACCGAAAAAGTTGCACTTTCTTAGGTTTAGACTCAAAGTCGACTTTCTTGTAAATTGTATGTCAATTGCGGCAGCACTGTACTGCTTAAGCCGAAAAACATTAATATTACTGATTTGCGCGAAAGTAAAATTATAATGTTATTGCAGAATTTACATAGTCATATAACCGAAAAAATTGTACTTTCTTAGTTTTAGACTTAAAGTCGATTTGCTTCTAAATTGTATGTTAATTGCGTGAGCACTGTACCGCTTAAACCGAAAAACATGAATTTTACTGATTTGAGCGAAAGTCAAATTATATTGTTCTTGCAGGATTAACAAATTAATATTACCGAAAAAGTTGCACTTTCTTAGGTTTAGACTCAAAGTCGATTTTCTTGTAAATTGAATGTCAGTTGTGTGAGCACTGTACTGCTTAGGCCGAAAAACATGAATTTTACTAATTTGAGCGAAAGTCAAATTATATTGTTATTGCAGAATTGACAAATTAATATTACCGAAAAAATTGCACTTTCTTAGGTTTAGACTTAAAGTCGATTTACTTGTAAATTGTATTTCAGTTGCGTGAGCACTGTACCGCTTAAGCCGAAAAACATTTATTTTACTGATTTGAGCAAAGGTCAAATTATATTGCTTTTGCAGGATTAACAAATTAATATTACCGAAAAAGTTGCACTTTCTTAGGTTTAGACTTAAAGTCGATTTTCTTGTAAATTGTATGTCAATTGCGGCAGCACTGTACTGCTTAAGCCGAAAAACATTAATATTACTGATTTGCGCGAAAGTAAAATTATAATGTTATTGCAGAATTTACATATTCATATAACCGAAAAAATTGTACTTTATTAGTTTTAGACTTAGAGTCGATTTTCTTCTAAATTGTATGTCAATTGCGTGAGCACTGTACCGCGTAAGCCGAAAAACATGAATTTTACTGATTTGAGCGAAAGTCAAAGTATATTGCTTTTGCAGGATTAACAAATTAATATTACCGAAAAAGTTGCACTTTCTTAGGCTTAGACTCAAAGTCGATTTTCTTGTAAATTGTATGTCAGTTGCGTGACCACTGTACTGCTTAAGCCGAAAAACATGAATTTTACTGATTTGAGCGAAAGTCAAATTATATTTTTATTGCAGGATTAACAAATTAATATTACCGAAAAAATTGCACTTTCTTAGGTTTAGACTCAAAGTCGATTTTCTTGTAAATTGTATGTCGATTGCGGCAGCACTGTACTGCTTCAGCCGAAAAACATCAATATTACTGATTTGCGCGAAAGTAAAATTATAATGTTATTGCAGAATTTACATATTCATATAACCGAAAAAATTGTACTTTATTAGTTTTAGACTTAGAGTCGATTTTCTTCTAAATTGTATGTCAATTGCGTGAGCACTGTACCGCTTAAACCGAAAAACATGAATTTTACTGATTTGAGCGAAAGTCAAATTATATTGTTATTGCAGAATTGACATATTCATATAACCGAAAAAATTGCACTTTCTTAGTTTTAGACTTAAAGTCGATTTTCTTGTAAATTGTATTTCAGTTGCGTGAGCACTGTACCGCTTAAGCCGAAAAACATTTATTTTACTGATTTGAGCAAAGGCCAATTATATTGCTTTTGCAGGATTAACAAATTAATATTACCGAAAAAGTTGCACTTTCTTAGGTTTAGACTTAAAGTCGATTTTCTTGTAAATTGTATGTCAATTGCGGCAGCACTGTACTGCTTAAGCCGAAAAACATTAATATTACTGATTTGCGCGAAAGTAAAATTATGATGTTATTGCAGAATTTACATATTCATATAACCGAAAAAATTGTACTTTCTTAGTTTTAGACTTAAACTCGATTTGCTTCTAAATTGTATGTTAATTGCGTGAGCACTGTACCGCTTAAACCGAAAAACATGAATTTTACTGATATGAGCAAAAGTCAAATTATATTGTTATTGCAGGATTAACAAATTAATATTACCGCAAAAGTTGCACTTTCTTAGGTTAAGACTCAAAGTCGATTTTCTTGTAAATTGTATGTCAGTTGCGTGAGCACTGTACTGCTTAAGCCGAAAAACATGAATTTTACTGATTTAAGCGAAAGTCAAATTATATTTTTATTGCAGGATTAACAAATTAATATTACCGAAAAAGTTGCACTTTCTTAGGTTTAGACTCAAAGTCGACTTTCTTGTAAATTGTATGTTAATCACTTGAGCACTGTACCGCATAAGCCGAAAAACATCAATATTACTGATTTGAGCGAAAGTCAAATTATATTGTTATTGCAGAACTGACATATTCATATAACCGAAAAAATTGCACTTTCTTAGTTTTAGACATAAAGTCGATTTTCTTGTAAATTGTATTTCAGTTGCGTGAGCACTGTACGGCGTAAGCCGAAAAACATGAATTTTACTGATTTGAGCGAAAGTCAAAGTATATTGCTTTTGCAGGATTAACAAATTAATATTACCGAAAATGTTGCACTTTCTTAGGTTTAGACTCAAAGTCGATTTTCTTGTAAATTGTATGTCAATTGCTTCAGCACTGTACTGCTTAAGCCGAAAAACATTAATATTACTGATTTGCGCGAAAGTAAAATTATAATGTTATTGCAGAATTTACATAGTCATATAACCGAAAAAATTGTACTTTCTTAGTTTTAGACTTAAAGTCGATTTGCTTCTAAATTGTATGTTAATTGCGTGAGCACTGTACCGCTTAAACCGAAAAACATGAATTTTACTGATTTGAGCGAAAGTCAAATTATATTGCTTTTGCAGGATTAACAAATTAATATTACCGAAAAAGTTGCACTTTCTTAGGTTTAGACTCAAAGTCGACTTTCTTGTAAATTGTATGTCAATTGCGGCAGCACTGTACTGCTTAAGCCGAAAAACATTAATATTACTGATTTGCGCGAAAGTAAAATTATAATGTTATTGCAGAATTTACATAGTCATATAACCGAAAAAATTGTACTTTCTTAGTTTTAGACTTAAAGTCGATTTTCTTGTAAATTGAATGTCAGTTGTGTGAGCACTGTACTGCTTAGGCCGAAAAACATGAATTTTACTAATTTGAGCGAAAGTCAAATTATATTGTTATTGCAGAATTGACAAATTAATATTACCGAAAAAATTGCACTTTCTTAGGTTTAGACTTAAAGTCGATTTTCTTGTAAATTGTATTTCAGTTGCGTGAGCACTGTACCGCTTAAGCCGAAAAACATTTATTTTACTGATTTGAGCAAAGGTCAAATTATATTGCTTTTGCAGGATTAACAAATTAATATTACCGAAAAAGTTGCACTTTCTTAGGTTTAGACTTAAAGTCGATTTTCTTGTAAATTGTATGTCAATTGCGGCAGCACTGTACTGCTTAAGCCGAAAAACATTAATATTACTGATTTGCGCGAAAGTAAAATTATAATGTTATTGCAGAATTTACATATTCATATAACCGAAAAAATTGTACTTTATTAGTTTTAGACTTAGAGTCGATTTTCTTCTAAATTGTATGTCAATTGCGTGAGCACTGTACCGCTTAAACCGAAAAACATGAATTTTACTGATTTGAGCGAAAGTCAAATTATATTGTTATTGCAGAATTGACATATTCATATAACCGAAAAAATTGCACTTTCTTAGTTTTAGACTTAAAGTCGATTTTCTTGTAAATTGTATTTCAGTTGCGTGAGCACTGTACCGCTTAAACCGAAAAACATGAATTTTACTGATTTGAGCGAAAGTCAAATTATATTGTTATTGCAGAATTGACATATTCATATAACCGAAAAAATTGCACTTTCTTAGTTTTAGACTCAAAGTCGATTTTCCTGTAAATTGTATGTTAATCACTTGAGCACTGTACCGCATAAGCCGAAGATCATCAATTTTACTGATTTGCGCGAAAGTAAAATTATATAGCTATTGCAGAATTGACATATTCATATAACCGAAAAAATTGCACTTTCTTAGCTTAAGACTTAAAGTCGATTTTCTTGTAAATTGTATTTCAGTTGCGTGAGCACTGTAAACTATAATGTTATGACAGGATTAACAAATTAGTATCAAAAAAAGAAAAGAAAAAATTGAACTTTCTTAGATTTTTATTTAAAGCCGATTTTCTTGTAAATTGTATGTTAATTACTTGAGCGCTGTACCGCTTAGGCCGAAAAACATCAATTTTACTGATTTGCGCGAAAGTAAAATTTTAATGTTATTGCAGAATTTACATATACATATAACCGAAAAAATTTACTTTCTTAGTTTTAGACTTAAAGTCGATTTGCTGCTAAATTGTATGTTAATTGCGTGAGCACTGTACCGCTTAAGCCGAAAAACATGAATTTTACTGATTTGAGCGAAAGTCAAATTATATTGCTTTTGCTGGATTAACAAATTAATATTACCGAAAAAGTTGCACTTTCTTAGGTTTAGACTCAAAGTCGACTTTCTTGTAAATTGTATGTCAATTGCGGCAGCACTGTACTGCTTAAGCCGAAAAACATGAATTTTACTGATTTGAGCGAAAGTCAAATTATATTGCTTTTGCAGGATTAACAAATTAATATTACCGAAAAAGTTGCACTTTCTTAGGTTTAGACTCAAAGTCGACTTTCTTGTAAATTGTATGTCAATTGCGGCAGCACTGTACTGCTTCAGCCGAAAAACATCAATATTACTGATTTGCGCGAAAGTAAAATTATAATGTTATTGCAGAATTTACATATTCATATAACCGAAAAAATTGTACTTTATTAGTTTTAGACTTAGAGTCGATTTTCTTCTAAATTGTATGTCAATTGCGTGAGCACTGTACCGCTTAAACCGAAAAACATGAATTTTACTGATTTGAGCGAAAGTCAAATTATATTGTTATTGCAGAATTGACATATTCATATAACCGAAAAAATTGCACTTTCTTAGTTTTAGACTCAAAGTCGATTTTCCTGTAAATTGTATGTTAATCACTTGAGCACTGTACCGCATAAGCCGAAGATCATCAATTTTACTGATTTGCGCGAAAGTAAAATTATATAGCTATTGCAGAATTGACATATTCATATAACCGAAAAAATTGCACTTTCTTAGCTTAAGACTTAAAGTCGATTTTCTTGTAAATTGTATTTCAGTTGCGTGAGCACTGTAAACTATAATGTTATGACAGGATTAACAAATTAGTATCAAAAAAAGAAAAGAAAAAATTGAACTTTCTTAGATTTTTATTTAAAGCCGATTTTCTTGTAAATTGTATGTTAATTACTTGAGCGCTGTACTGCTTAAACCGAAAAACATGAATTTTACTGATTTGCGCGAAAGTAAAATTATAATGTTATTGCAGAATTTACATATTCATATAACCGAAAATTTTGTACTTTCTTAGTTTTTGACTTAAAGTCGATTTTCTTGTAAATTGTATGTCAATTGCGGCAGCACTGCACTGCTTAAGCCGAAAAACATGAATTTTACTGATTTGAGCGAAAGTAAAATTATAATGTTATTGCAGAATTTACATATTCATATAACCGAAAATTTGCACTTTCTTAGTTTTAGACTTAAAGTCGATTTTCTTGTAAATTGTATTTCAGTTGCGTGAGCACTGTACCGCTTAAGCCGAAAAACATGAATTTTACTGATTTGAGCGAAAGTCAAATTATATTGTTATTGCAGAATTGACATATTCATATAACCGAAAAAATTGCACTTTCTTAGTTTTAGACTTAAAGTCGATTTTCTTGTAAATTGTATTTCAATTGCGTGAGCACTGTACTGCTTAAACCGAAAAACATGAATTTTACTGATTTGCGCGAAAGTAAAATTATAATGTTATTGCAGAATTTACATATACATATAACCGAAAAATTTTACTTTCTTAGTTTTAGACTTAAAGTCAATTTGCTGCTAAATTGTATGTTAATTGCGTGAGCACTGTACCGCTTAAACCGAAAAACATGAATTTTACTGATTTGAGCGAAAGTCAAATTATATTGTTATTGCAGGATTAACAAATTAATATTACCGAAAAAGTTGCACTTTCTTAGGCTTAGACTCAAAGTCGATTTTCTTGTAAATTGTATGTCAGTTGCGTGACCACTGTACTGCTTAAGCCGAAAAACATGAATTTGACTGATTTGAGCGAAAGTCAAATTATATTGTTATTGCAGAATTGACATATTCATATAACCGAAAAAATTGCACTTTCTTAGTTTTAGACTTAAAGTCGATTTTCTTGTAAATTGTATTTCAGTTGCGTGAGCACTTTACCGCTTAAGCCGAAAAACATTTATTTGACTGATTTGAGCGAAGGTCAAATTATATTGCTTTTGCAGGATTAACAAATTAATATTACCGAAAAAGTTGCACTTTCTTAGGTTTAGACTTAAAGTCGATTTTCTTAAAAATTGTATGTCAATTGCGGCAGCACTGTACTGCTTAAGCCGAAAAACATTAATATTACTGATTTGCGCGAAAGTAAAATTATAATGTTATTGCAGAATTTACATATTCATATAACCGAAAAAATTGTACTTTCTTAGTTTTAGACTTAAACTCGATTTGCTTCTAAATTGTATGTTAATTGCGTGAGCACTGTACCGCTTAAACCGAAAAACATGTATTTTACTGATATGAGCAAAAGTCAAATTATATTGTTATTGCAGGATTAACAAATTAATATTACCGCAAAAGTTGCACTTTCTTAGGTTTAGACTCAAAGTCGATTTTCATGTAAATTGTATGTCAGTTGAGTGAGCACTGTACTGCTTAAGCCGAAAAACATGAATTTTACTGATTTGAGCGAAAGTCAAATTATATTTTTATTGCAGGATTAACAAATTAATATTACCGAAAAAATTGCACTTTCTTAGGTTTAGACTTAAAGTCGATTTTCTTGAAAATTGTATGTCAATTGCGGCAGCACTGTACTGCTTAAGCCGAAAAACATTAATATTACTGATTTGCGCGAAAGTAAAATTATAATGTTATTGCAGAATTTACATATTCATATAACCGAAAAAATTGTACTTTATTAGTTTTAGACTTAGAGTCGATTTTCTTCTAAATTGTATGTCAATTGCGTGAGCACTGTACCGCTTAAACCGAAAAACATGAATTTTACTGATTTGAGCGAAAGTCAAATTATATTGTTATTGCAGAATTGACATATTCATATAACCGAAAAAATTGCACTTTCTTAGTTTTAGACTTAAAGTCGATTTTCTTGTAAATTGTATTTCAGTTGCGTGAGCACTGTACCGCTTAAACCGAAAAACATGAATTTTACTGATTTGAGCGAAAGTCAAATTATATTGTTATTGCAGGATTAACAAATTAATATTACCGAAAAAGTTGCACTTTCTTAGGTTTAGACTCAAAGTCGATTTTCTTGTTAATTGTATGTCAGTTGCGTGACCACTGTACTGCTTAAGCCGAAAAACATGAATTTTACTGATTTGAGCGAAAGTCAAATTATATTTTTATTGCAGGATTAACAAATTAATATTACCGAAAAAATTGCACTTTCTTAGGTTTAGACTCAAAGTAGATTTTCTTGTAAATTGTATGTCAATTGCGGCAGCACTGTACTGCTTCAGCCGAAAACCATCAATATTACTGATTTGCCCGAAAGTAAAATTATAATGTTATTGCAGAATTTACATATTCATATAACCGAAAAAATTGTACTTTATTAGTTTTAGACTTAAAATCGATTTTCTTCTAAATTGTATGTCAATTGCGTGAGCACTGTACCGCTTAAACCGAAAAACATGAATTTTACTGATTTGAGCGAAAGTCAAATTATATTGTTATTGCAGAATTGACATATTCATATAACCGAAAAAATTGCACTTTCTTAGTTTTAGACTTAAAGTCGATTTTCTTGTAAATTGTATTTCAGTTGCGTGAGCACTGTACCTCTTAAGCCGAAAAACATTCATATAAATTGTACTTTCTTAGTTTTAGACTTAAAGTCGATTTGCTTCTAAATTGTATGTTAATTGCGTGAGCACTGTACCGCTTAAACCGAAAAACATGAATTTTACTGATTTGAGCGAAAGTCAAATTATATTGTTATTGCAGGATTAACAAATTAATATTACCGAAAAAGTTGCACTTTCTTAGGTTTAGACTCAAAGTCGATTTTCTTGTAAATTGTATGTCAGTTGCGTGAGCACTGTACTGCTTAAGCCGAAAAACATGAATTTTACTGATTTGAACGAAAGGCAAATTATATTGTTATTGCAGAATTTACATATTCATATAACCGAAAAAATTGTACCTTCTTAGTTTTAGACTTAAAGTCGATTTTCTTCTAAATTGTATGCCAATTGCGTGAGCACTGTACCGCTTAAACTGAAAAACATGAACTTTACTGATTTGAGCGAAAGTCAAATTATATTGTTATTGCAGAATTGACATATTCATATAACCGAAAAAATTGCACTTTCTTAGTTTTAGACTTAAAGTCGATTTTCTTGTAAATTGTATTTCAGTTGCGTGAGCACTGTTCCGCTTAAGCCGAAAAACGTGAATTTTACTGATTTGAGCGAAAGTCAAATTATATTGCTTTTGCAGGATTAACAAATTATTATTACCGAAAAAGTTGCACTTTCTTAGGTTAAGACTCAAAGTCGGCTTTAAAATTGTATGCCAACTGCGTGAGCACTGTACCGCTTAAACTGAAAAACATGAACTTTACTGATTTGAGCGAAAGTCAAATTATATTGTTATTGCAGAATTGACATATTCATATAACCGAAAAAATTGCACTTTCTTAGTTTTAGACTTAAAGTCGATTTTCTTGTAAATTGTATTTCAATTGCGGCAGCACTATACTGCTTAAGCCGAAAAACATTAATATTACTGATTTGCGCAAAAGTAAAATTATAATGTTATTGCAGAATTTACATATTCATATAACCGAAAAAATTGTACTTTCTTAGTTTTAGACTTAAAGTAGATTTGCTTCTAAATTGTATGTTAATTGCGTGAGCACTGTACTGCTTAAGCCGAAAAACATGAATTTTACTGATTTGAGCGAAATTCAAATTATATTTTTATTGCAGGATTAACAAATTAATATTACCGAAAAAGTTGCACTTTCTTAGGTTTAGACTCAAAGTCGATTTTCTTGTAATAAGTATGTCAGTTGCGTGAGCACTGTACTGCTTAAGCCGAAAAACATGAATTTTACTGATTTGCGCGAAAGTAAAATTATATAGCTATTGCAGAATTGACATATTCATATAACCAAAAAAATTGCAGTTTCTTAGCTTTAGACTTAAAGTCGATTTTCTCGTAAATTGTATTTCAGTTGCGTGAGCACTGTAAACTATAATGTTATGGCAGGATTAACAAATTAATATCAAAAAAAGAAAAGAAAAAATTGAACTTTCTTAGATTTTTATTTAAAGCCGATTTTCTTGTAAATTGTATGTTAATTACTTGAGCGCTGTACCGCTTAGGCCGAAAAACATCAATTTTACTGATTTGCGCGAAAGTAAAATTATAATGTTATTGCAGAATTTACATATACATATAACCGAAAAATTGTACTTTCTTAGTTTTAGACTTAAAGTCGATTTGCTGCTAAATTGTATGTTAATTGCGTGAGCACTGTACCGCTTAAACCGAAAAACATGAATTTTACTGATTTGAGCGAAAGTCAAATTATATTGTTATTGCAGGATTAACAAATTAATATTACCGAAAAAGTTGCACTTTCTTAGGTTTAGACTCAAAGTCGATTTTCTTGTAAATTGTATGTCAGTTGTGTGACCACTGTACTGCTTAAGCCGAAAAACATGAATTTTACTGATTTGAGCGAAAGTCAAATTATATTTTTATTGCAGGATTAACAAATTAATATTACCGAAAAAATTGCACTTTCTTAGGTTTAGACTCAAAGTCGATTTTCTTGTAAATTGTATGTCAATTGCGGCAGCACTGTACTGCTTCAGCCGAAAACCATCAATATTACTGATTTGCGCGAAAGTAAAATTATAATGTTATTGCAGAATTTACATATTCATATAACCGAAAAAATTGTACTTTATTAGTTTTAGACTTAAAATCGATTTTCTTCTAAATTGTATGTCAATTGCGTGAGCACTGTACCGCTTAAACCGAAAAACATGAATTTTACTGATTTGAGCGAAAGTCAAATTATATTGTTATTGCAGAATTGACATATTCATATAACCGAAAAAATTGCACTTTCTTAGTTTTAGACTTAAAGTCGATTTTCTTGTAAATTGTATTTCAGTTGCGTGAGCACTGTACCGCTTAAGCCGAAAAACATTTATTTGACTGATTTGAGCGAAGGTCAAATTATATTGCTTTTGCAGGATTAACAAATTAATATTACCGAAAAAGTTGCACTTTCTTAGGTTTAGACTTAAAGTCGATTTTCTTGTAAATTGTATGTCAATTGCGGCAGCACTGTACTGCTTAAGCCGAAAAACGTTAATATTACTGATTTGAGCGAAAGTCAAATTATATTGCTTTTGCAGGATTAACAAATTAATATTACCGCAAAAGTTGCACTTTCTTAGGTTTAGACTCAAAATCGATTTTCTTGTAAATTGTATGTCAATTGCGGCAGCACTGTACTGCTTCAGCCGAAAACCATCAATATTACTGATTTGCGCGAAAGTAAAATTATAATGTTATTGCAGAATTTACATATTCATATAACCGAAAAAATTGTACTTTATTAGTTTTAGACTTAAAATCGATTTTCTTCTAAATTGTATGTCAATTGCGTGAGCACTGTACCGCTTAAACCGAAAAACATGAATTTTACTGATTTGAGCGAAAGTCAAATTATATTGTTATTGCAGAATTGACATATTCATATAACCGAAAAAATTGCACTTTCTTAGTTTTAGACTTAAAGTCGATTTTCTTGTAAATTGTATTTCAGTTGCGTGAGCACTGTACCGCTTAAGCCGAAAAACATTTATTTGACTGATTTGAGCGAAGGTCAAATTATATTGCTTTTGCAGGATTAACAAATTAATATTACCGAAAAAGTTGCACTTTCTTAGGTTTAGACTTAAAGTCGATTTTCTTGTAAATTGTATGTCAATTGCGGCAGCACTGTACTGCTTAAGCCGAAAAACGTTAATTTTACTGATTTGAGCGAAAGTCAAATTATATTGCTTTTGCAGGATTAACAAATTAATATTACCGCAAAAGTTGCACTTTCTTAGGTTTAGACTTAAAGTCGATTTTCTTGTGAATTGTTAATATTTCAGTTGCATGAGCACTGTACCGCTTAAGCCGAAAAACATTAATTTTACTAATTTGAGCGAAAGTCAAATTATATTGCTTTTGCAGGATTAACAAATTAATATTACCGCAAAAGTTGCACTTTCTTAGGTTTAGACTCATAATCGATTTTCTTGTAAATTGTATGTCAGTTGCGTGAGCACTGTACTGCTTAAGGCGAAAAACCTGAATTTTACTGATTTGAGCGAAAGTCAAATTATAATGTTATTGCAGAATTTACATATTCATATAACCGAAAAAATTGTACTTTATTAGTTTTAGACTTAAAGTCGATTTTCTTCTAAATTGTATGTCTATTGCGTGAGCACTGTACCGTTTAAACCGAAAAACATGAATTTTACTGATATGATCGAAATTCAAATTATATTGCTTTTGCAGGATTAACAAATTAATATTACCGAAAAAGTTGAACTTTCTTAGGTTTAGACTTAAAGTCGATTTTCTTGTAAATTGTATGTCAATTGCGGCAGCACTGTACTGCTTAAGCTGAAAAACATTAATATTACTGATTTGCGCGAAAGTAAAATTATAATGTTATTGCAGAATTTACATATTCATATAACCGAAAAAATTGTACTTTCTTAGTTTTAGACTTAAAGTCGATTTGCTTCTAAATTGTATGTTAATTGCGTAAGCACTGTACCGCTTAAACCGAAAAACATGAATTTTACTGATTTGAGCGAAAGTCAAATTATATTGTTATTGCAGGATTAACAAATTAATATTACCGAAAAAGTTGCACTTTCTTAGGTTTAGACTCAAAGTCGATTTTCTTGTAAATTGTATGTCAGTTGCGTGAGCACTGTACTGCTTAAGCCGAAAAACATGAATTTTACTGATTTGAACGAAAGGCAAATTATATTGTTATTGCAGAATTTACATATTCATATAACCGAAAAAATTGTACCTTCTTAGTTTTAGACTTAAAGTCGATTTTATTCTAAATTGTATGTCAATTGCGTGAGCACTGTACCGCTTAAACTGAAAAACATGAACTTTACTGATTTGAGCGAAAGTCAAATTATATTGTTATTGCAGAATTGACATATTCATATAACCGAAAAAATTGCACTTTCTTAGTTTTAGACTTAAAGTCGATTTTCTTGTAAATTGTATTTCAGTTGCGTGAGCACTGTTCCGCTTAAGCCGAAAAACATGAATTTTACTAATTTGAGCGAAAGTCAAATTATATTGCTTTTGCAGGATTAACAAATTATTATTACCGAAAAAGTTGCACTTTCTTAGGTTAAGATTCAAAGTCGGCTTTAAAATTGTATGTCAATTGCGGCAGCACTGTACTGCTTAAGCCGAAAAACATTATGATTACTGATTTGCGCGAAAGTAAAATTATAATGTTATTGCAGAATTTACATATTCATATAACCGAAAAAATTGTACTTTCTTAGTTTTAGACTTAAAGTAGATTTGCTTCTAAATTGTATGTTAATTGCGTGAGCACTGTACTGCTTAAGCCGAAAAACATGAATTTTACTGATTTGAGCGAAAGTCAAATTATATTTTTATTGCAGGATTAACAAATTAATATTACCGAAAAAGTTGCACTTTCTTAGATTTAGACTCAAAGTCGATTTTCTTGTAAATAGTATGTCAGTTGCGTGAGCACTGTACTGCTTAAGCCGAAAAACATGAATTTTACTGATTTGCGCGAAAGTAAAATTATATAGCTATTGCAGAATTGACATATTCATATAACCAAAAAAATTGCACTTTCTTAGCTTTAGACTTAAAGTCGAATTTCTTGTAAATTGTATTTCAGTTGCGTGAGCACTGTAAACTATAATGTTATGGCAGGATCAACAAATTAATATCAAAAAAAGAAAAGAAAAAATTGAACTTTCTTAGATTTTTATTTAAAGCCGATTTTCTTGTAAATTGTATGTTAATTACTTGAGCGCTGTACCGCTTAGGCCGAAAAACATCAATTTTACTGATTTGCGCGAAAGTAAAATTATAATGTTATTGCAGAATTTACATATACATATAACCGAAAAAATTGTACTTTCTTAGTTTTAGACTTAAAGTCGATTTGCTGCTAAATTGTATGTTAATTGCGTGAGCACTGTACCGCTTAAACCGAAAAACATGAATTTTACTGATTTGAGCGAAAGTCAAATTATATTGTTATTGCAGGATTAACAAATTAATATTACCGAAAAAGTTGCACTTTCTTAGGTTTAGACTCAAAGTCGATTTTCTTGTAAATTGTATGTCAGTTGCGTGACCACTGTACTGCTTAAGCCGAAAAACATGAATTTTACTGATTTGAGCGAAAGTCAAATTATATTTTTATTGCAGGATTAACAAATTAATATTACCGAAAAAATTGCACTTTCTTAGGTTTAGACTCAAAGTCGATTTTCTTGTAAATTGTATGTCAATTGCGGCAGCACTGTACTGCTTCAGCCGAAAACCATCAATATTACTGATTTGCGCGAAAGTAAAATTATAATGTTATTGCAGAATTTACATATTCATATAACCGAAAAAATTGTACTTTATTAGCTTTAGACTTAAAATCGATTTTCTTCTAAATTGTATGTCAATTGCGTGAGCACTGTACCGCTTAAACCGAAAAACATGAATTTTACTGATTTGAGCGAAAGTCAAATTATATTGCTATTGCAGAATTGACATTTTCATATAACCGAAAAAATTGCACTTTCTTAGTGTTAGACTTAAAGTCGATTTTCTTGTAAATTGTATTTCAGTTGCGTGAGCACTGTACCGCTTAAGCCGAAAAACATTTATTTGACTGATTTGAGCGAAGGTCAAATTATATTGCTTTTGCAAGATTAACAAATTAATATTACCGAAAAAGTTGCACTTTCTTAGGTTTAGACTTAAAGTCGATTTTCTTGTAAATTGTATGTCAATTGCGGCAGCACTGTACTGCTTAAGCCGAAAAACGTTAATATTACTGATTTGAGCGAAAGTCAAATTATATTGCTTTTGCAGGATTAACAAATTAATATTACCGCAAAAGTTGCACTTTCTTAGGTTTAGACTCAAAATCGATTTTCTTGTAAATTGTATGTCAGTTGCGTGAGCACTGTACTGCTTAAGGCGAAAAACCTGAATTTTACTGATTTGAGCGAAAGTCAAATTATATTGCTTTTGCAGGATTAACAAATTAATATTACCGCAAAAGTTGCACTTTCTTAGGTTTAGACTTAAAGTCGATTTTCTTGTAAATTGTTAATATTTCAGTTGCATGAGCACTGTACCGCTTAAGCCGAAAAACATTAATTTTACTGATTTGAGCGAAAGTCAAATTATATTGCTTTTTCAGGATTAACAAATTAATATTACCGCAAAAGTTGCACTTTCTTAGGTTTAGACTCAAAGTCGATTTTCTTGTAAATTGTATGTCAGTTGCGTGACCACTGTACTGCTTAAGCCGAAAAACATGAATTTTACTGATTTGAGCGAAAGTCAAATTATATTTTTATTGCAGGATTAACAAATTAATATTACCGAAAAAATTGCACTTTCTTAGGTTTAGACTCAAAGTCGATTTTCTTGTAAATTGTATGTCAATTGCGGCAGCACTGTACTGCTTCAGCCGAAAACCATCAATATTACTGATTTGCGCGAAAGTAAAATTATAATGTTATTGCAGAATTTACATATTCATATAACCGAAAAAATTGTACTTTATTAGCTTTAGACTTAAAATCGATTTTCTTCTAAATTGTATGTCAATTGCGTGAGCACTGTACCGCTTAAACCGAAAAACATGAATTTTACTGATTTGAGCGAAAGTCAAATTATATTGCTATTGCAGAATTGACATTTTCATATAACCGAAAAAATTGCACTTTCTTAGTTTTAGACTTAAAGTCGATTTTCTTGTAAATTGTATTTCAGTTGCGTGAGCACTGTACCGCTTAAGCCGAAAAACATTTATTTGACTGATTTGAGCGAAGGTCAAATTATATTGCTTTTGCAAGATTAACAAATTAATATTACCGAAAAAGTTGCACTTTCTTAGGTTTAGACTTAAAGTCGATTTTCTTGTAAATTGTATGTCAATTGCGGCAGCACTGTACTGCTTAAGCCGAAAAACGTTAATATTACTGATTTGAGCGAAAGTCAAATTATATTGCTTTTGCAGGATTAACAAATTAATATTACCGCAAAAGTTGCACTTTCTTAGGTTTAGACTCAAAATCGATTTTCTTGTAAATTGTATGTCAGTTGCGTGAGCACTGTACTGCTTAAGGCGAAAAACCTGAATTTTACTGATTTGAGCGAAAGTCAAATTATATTTTTATTGCAGGATTAACAAATTAATATTACCGAAAAAATTGCACTTTCTTAGGTTTAGACTCAAAGTCGATTTTCTTGTAAATTGTATGTCAGTTGCGTGACCACTGTACCGCGTAAGCCGAAAAACATGAATTTTACTGATTTGAGCGAAAGTCAAAGTATATTGCTTTCGCAGGATTAACAAATTAATATTACCGAAAATGTTGCACTTTCTTAGGTTTAAACTCAAAGTCGATTTTCTTGTAAATTGTATGTCAATTGCGGCAGCACTGTACTGCTTAAGCCGAAAAACATTAATATTACTGATTTGCGCGAAAGTAAAATTATAATGTTATTGCAGAATTTACATATTCATATAACCGAAAAAATTTTACTTTCTTAGTTTTAAACTTAAAGTCGATTTTCTTCTAAATTGTATGTCAATTGCGTGAGCACTGTACCGCTTAAACCGAAAAACATGAATTTTACTGATTTGAGCGAAAGTCAAATTATATTGTTATTGCAGAATTGACATATTCATATAACCGAAAAAATTGCACTTTCTTAGTTTTAGACTTAAAGTCGATTTTCTTGTAAATTGTATTTCAGTTGCGTGAGCACTGTACCGCGTAAGCCGAAAAACATGAATTTTACTGATTTGAGCGAAAGTCAAATTATATTGCTTTTGCAGGATTAACAAATTAATATTACCGAAAAAGTTGCACTCTCTTAGGTTTAGACTCAAAGTCGACTTTCTTGTAAATTGTATGTCAATTGCGGCAGCACTGTACTGCTTAAGCCGAAAAACATAAATATTACTGATTTGAGCGAAAGTCAAATTATATTGTTATTGCAGAATTGACATATTCATTAAACCGAAAAAATTGCACTTTCTTAGTTTAAGACTTAAAGTCGATTTTCTTGTAAATTGTATTTCAGTTGCGTGAGCACTGTAAACTATAATGTTATGACAGGATTAACAAATTAGTATCAAAAAAAGAAAAGAAAAAATTGAACTTTCTTAGATTTTTATTTAAAGCCGATTTTCTTGTAAATTGTATGTTAATTACTTGAGCGCTGTACCGTTTAGGCCGAAAAGCATCAATTTTACTGATTTGCGCGAAAGTAAAATTATAATGTTATTGCAGAATTTACATATACATATAACCGAAAAAATAGTACTTTCTTAGTTTTAGACTTAAAGTCGATTTTCTTCTAAATTGTATGTCAATTGCGGCAGCACTGTACTGCTTAAGCCGAAAAACATCAATATTACTGATTTGAGCGAAAGTCAAATTATATTGTTATTGCAGAACTGACATATTCATATAACCGAAAAAATTGCACTTTCTTAGTTTTAGACTTAAAGTCGATTTTCTTGTAAATTGTATTTCAGTTGCGTGAGCACTGTACCGCGTAAGCCGAAAAACATGAATTTTACTGATTTGAGCGAAAGTCAAAGTATATTGCTTTTGCAGGATTAACAAATTAATATTACCGAAAATGTTGCACTTTCTTAGGTTTAGACTCAAAGTCGATTTTCTTGTAAATTGTATGTCAATTGCGGCAGCACTGTACTGCTTAAGCCGAAAAACATTAATATTACTGATTTGCGCGAAAGTCAAATTATAATGTTATTGCAGAATTTACATATTCATATAACCGAAAAAATTGTACTTTCTTAGTTTTAAACTTAAAGTCGACTTTCTTGAAAATTGTATGTCCATTGCGGCAGCACTGTACTGCTTAAGCCGAAAAACATCAATATTACTGATTTGAGCGAAAGTCAAATTATATTGTTATTGCAGAACTGACATATTCATATAACCGAAAAAATTGCACTTTCTTAGTTTTAGACTTAAAGTCGATTTTCTTGTAAATTGTATTTCAGTTGCGTGAGCACTGTTCCGCTTAAGCCGAAAAACATGAATTTTACTAATTTGAGCGAAAGTCAAATTATATTGCTTTTGCAGGATTAACAAATTATTATTACCGAAAAAGTTGCACTTTCTTAGGTTAAGATTCAAAGTCGGCTTTAAAATTGTATGTCAATTGCGGAAGCACTGTACTGCTTAAGCCGAAAAACATTATGATTACTGATTTGCGCGAAAGTAAAATTATAATGTTATTGCAGAATTTACATATTCATATAACCGAAAAAATTGTACTTTCTTAGTTTTAGACTTAAAGTAGATTTGCTTCTAAATTGTATGTTAATTGCGTGAGCACTGTACTGCTTAAGCCGAAAAACATGAATTTTACTGATTTGAGCGAAAGTCAAATTATATTTTTATTGCAGGATTAACAAATTAATATTACCGAAAAAGTTGCACTTTCTTAGATTTAGACTCAAAGTCGATTTTCTTGTAAATAGTATGTCAGTTGCGTGAGCACTGTACTGCTTAAGCCGAAAAACATGAATTTTACTGATTTGCGCGAAAGTAAAATTATATAGCTATTGCAGAATTGACATATTCATATAACCAAAAAAATTGCACTTTCTTAGCTTTAGACTTAAAGTCGAATTTCTTGTAAATTGTATTTCAGTTGCGTGAGCACTGTAAACTATAATGTTATGGCAGGATCAACAAATTAATATCAAAAAAAGAAAAGAAAAAATTGAACTTTCTTAGATTTTTATTTAAAGCCGATTTTCTTGTAAATTGTATGTTAATTACTTGAGCGCTGTACCGCTTAGGCCGAAAAACATCAATTTTACTGATTTGCGCGAAAGTAAAATTATAATGTTATTGCAGAATTTACATATACATATAACCGAAAAAATTGTACTTTCTTAGTTTTAGACTTAAAGTCGATTTGCTGCTAAATTGTATGTTAATTGCGTGAGCACTGTACCGCTTAAACCGAAAAACATGAATTTTACTGATTTGAGCGAAAGTCAAATTATATTGTTATTGCAGGATTAACAAATTAATATTACCGAAAAAGTTGCACTTTCTTAGGTTTAGACTCAAAGTCGATTTTCTTGTAAATTGTATGTCAGTTGCGTGACCACTGTACTGCTTAAGCCGAAAAACATGAATTTTACTGATTTGAGCGAAAGTCAAATTATATTTTTATTGCAGGATTAACAAATTAATATTACCGAAAAAATTGCACTTTCTTAGGTTTAGACTCAAAGTCGATTTTCTTGTAAATTGTATGTCAATTGCGGCAGCACTGTACTGCTTCAGCCGAAAACCATCAATATTACTGATTTGCGCGAAAGTAAAATTATAATGTTATTGCAGAATTTACATATTCATATAACCGAAAAAATTGTACTTTATTAGCTTTAGACTTAAAATCGATTTTCTTCTAAATTGTTAGTCAATTGCGTGAGCACTGTACCGCTTAAACCGAAAAACATGAATTTTACTGATTTGAGCGAAAGTCAAATTATATTGCTATTGCAGAATTGACATTTTCATATAACCGAAAAAATTGCACTTTCTTAGTTTTAGACTTAAAGTCGATTTTCTTGTAAATTGTATTTCAGTTGCGTGAGCACTGTACCGCTTAAGCCGAAAAACATTTATTTGACTGATTTGAGCGAAGGTCAAATTATATTGCTTTTGCAAGATTAACAAATTAATATTACCGAAAAAGTTGCACTTTCTTAGGTTTAGACTTAAAGTCGATTTTCTTGTAAATTGTATGTCAATTGCGGCAGCACTGTACTGCTTAAGCCGAAAAACATGAATATTACTGATTTGAGCGAAAGTCAAATTATATTGCTTTTGCAGGATTAACAAATTAATATTACCGCAAAAGTTGCACTTTCTTAGGTTTAGACTTAAAGTCGATTTTCTTGTAAATTGTTAATATTTCAGTTGCATGAGCACTGTACCGCTTAAGCCGAAAAACATTAATTTTACTGATTTGAGCGAAAGTCAAATTATATTGCTTTTGCAGGATTAACAAATTAATATTACCGAAAAAGTTGCACTTTCTTAGGTTTAGACTTAAAGTCGATTTTCTTGTAAATTGTATGTCAATTGCGGCAGCACTGTACTGCTTAAGCCGAAAAACGTTAATATTACTGATTTGAGCGAAAGTCAAATTATATTGCTTTTGCAGGATTAACAAATTAATATTACCGAAAAAGTTGCACTTTCTTAGGTTTAGACTTAAAGTCGATTTTCTTGTAAATTGTATGTCAATTGCGGCAGCACTGTACTGCTTAAGCCGAAAAACGTTAATATTACTGATTTGAGCGAAAGTCAAATTATATTGCTTTTGCAGGATTAACAAATTAATATTACCGCAAAAGTTGCACTTTCTTAGGTTTAGACTTAAAGTCGATTTTCTTGTAAATTGTTAATATTTCAGTTGCATGAGCACTGTACCGCTTAAGCCGAAAAACATTAATTTTACTGATTTGAGCGAAAGTCAAATTATATTGCTTTTTCAGGATTAACAAATTAATATTACCGCAAAAGTTGCACTTTCTTAGGTTTAGACTCATAATCGATTTTCTTGTAAATTGTATGTCAGTTGCGTGAGCACTGTACTGCTTAAGGCGAAAAACCTGAATTTTACTGATTTGAGCGAAAGTCAAATTATATTTTTATTGCAGGATTAACAAATTAATATTACCGAAAAAATTGCACTTTTTTAGGTTCAGACTCAAAGTCGATTTTCTTGTAAATTGTATATCAATTGCGGCAGCACTGTACTGCTTCAGCCGAAAAACATCAATATTACTGATTTGCGCGAAAGTAAAATTATAATGTTATTGCAGAATTTACATATTCATATAACCGAAAAAATTGTACTTTCTTAGTTTTAGACTTAAAGTCGATTTTCTTGTAAATTGTATTTCAGTTGCGTGAGCACTGTACCGCTTAAGCCGAAAAACATTTATTTGACTGATTTGAGCGAAGGTCAAATTATATTGCTTTTGCAGGATTAACAAATTAATATTACCGAAAAAGTTGCACTTTCTTAGGTTTAGACTTAAAGTCGATTTTCTTGCAAATTGTATGTCAATTGCGGCAGCACTGTACTGCTTAAGCTGAAAAACATTAATATTACTGATTTGCGCGAAAGTAAATTTATAATGTTATTGCAGAATTTACATATTCATATAACCGAAAAAATTGTACTTTCTTAGTTTTAGACTTAAAGTCGATTTGCTTCTAAATTGTATGTTAATTGCGTGAGCACTGTACCGCCTAAACCGAAAAACATGAATTTTACTGATTTGAGCGAAAGTCAAATTATATTGTTATTGCAGGATTAACAAATTAATATTACCGAAAAAGTTGCACTTTCTTAGGTTTAGACTCAAAGTCGATTTTCTTGTAAATTGTATGTCAGTTGCGTGACCACTGTACTGCTTAAGCCGAAAAACATGAATTTTACTGATTTGAGCGAATGTCAAATTATATTTTTATTGCAGGATTAACAAATTAATATTACCGAAAAAATTGCACTTTCTTAGGTTTAGACTCAAAGTCGATTTTCTTGTAAATTGTATGTCAATTGCGGCAGCACTGTACTGCTTCAGCCGAAAACCATCAATATTACTGATTTGCGCGAAAGTAAAATTATAATGTTATTGCAGAATTTAGATATTCATATAACCGAAAAAATTGTACTTTATTAGTTTTAGACTTAAAATCGATTTTCTTCTAAATTGTATGTCAATTGCGTGAGCACTGTACCGCTTAAACCGAAAAACATGAATTTTACTGATTTGAGCGAAAGTCAAATTATATTTTTATTGCAGAATTGACATATTCATATAACCGAAAAAATTGCACTTTCTTAGTTTTAGACTTAAAGTCGATTTTCTTGTAAATTGTATTTCAGTTGCGTGAGCACTGTACCGCTTAAGCCGAAAAACATTTATTTGACTGATTTGAGCGAAGGTCAAATTATATTGCTTTTGCAGGATTAACAAATTAATATTACCGAAAAAGTTGCACTTTCTTAGGTTTAGACTTAAAGTCGATTTTCTTGTAAATAGTATGTCAATTGCGGCAGCACTGTACTGCTTAAGCCGAAAAACGTTAATATTACTATTATATTGCTTTTGCAGGATTAACAAATTAATATTACCGCAAAAGTTGCACTTTCTTAGGTTTAGACTCAAAATCGATTTTCTTGTAAATTGTATGTCAGTTGCGTGAGCACTGTACTGCTTAAGGCGAAAAACCTGAATTTTACTGATTTGAGCGAAAGTCAAATTATATTGCTTTTGCAGGATTAACAAATTAATATTACCGCAAAAGTTGCACTTTCTTAGGTTTAGACTTAAAGTCGATTTTCTTGTAAATTGTTAATATTTCAGTTGCATGAGCACTGTACCGCTTAAGCCGAAAAACATTAATTTTACTGATTTGAGCGAAAGTCAAATTATATTGCTTTTGCAGGATTAACAAATTAATATTACCGCAAAAGTTGCACTTTCTTAGGTTTAGACTCATAATCGATTTTCATGTAAATTGTATGTCAGTTGCGTGAGCACTGTACTGCTTAAGGCGAAAAACCTGAATTTTACTGATTTGAGGGAAAGTCAAACTATATTTTTATTGCAGGATTAACAAATTAATATTACCGAAAAAATTGCACTTTTTTAGGTTCAGACTCAAAGTCGATTTTCTTGTAAATTGTATATCAATTGCGGCAGCACTGTACTGCTTCAGCCGAAAAACATCAATATTACTGATTTGCGCGAAAGTAAAATTATAATGTTATTGCAGAATTTACATATTCATATAACCGAAAAAATTGTACTTTATTAGTTTCAGACTTAAAGTCGATTTTCTTCAAAATTGTATGTCTATTGCGTGAGCACTGTACCGTTTAAACCGAAAAACATGAATTTTACTGATATGATCGAAAGTCAAATTATATTGCTTTTGCAGGATTAACAAATTAATATTACCGAAAAAGTTGCACTTTCTTAGGTTTAGACTTAAAGTCGATTTTCTTGCAAATTGTATGTCAATTGCGGCAGCACTGTACTGCTTAAGCTGAAAAACATTAATATTACTGATTTGCGCGAAAGTAAAATTATAATGTTATTGCAGAATTTACATATTCATATAACCGAAAAAATTGTACTTTCTTAGTTTTAGACTTAAAGTCGATTTGCTTCTAAATTGTATGTTAATTGCGTGAGCACTGTACCGCTTAAACCGAAAAACATGAATTTTACTGATTTGAGCGAAAGTCAAATTATATTGTTATTGCAGGATTAACAAATTAATATTACCGAAAAAGTTGCACTTTCTTAGGTTTAGACTCAAAGTCGATTTTCTTGTAAATTGTATGTCAGTTGCGTGAGCACTGTACTGCGTAAGCCGAAAAACATGAATTTTACTGATTTTAACGAAAGGCAAATTATATTGTTATTGCAGGATTAACAAATTAATATTACCGCAAAAGTTGCACTTTCTTAGGTTTAGACTCAAAGTCAATTTGCTTCTAAATTGTATGTTAATTGCGTGAGCACTGTACCGCTTAAACCGAAAAACATGAATTTTACTGATTTGAGCGAAAGTCAAATTATATTGTTATTGCAGGATTAACAAATTAATATTACCGAAAAAGTTGCACTTTCTTAGGTTTAGACTTAAAGTCGATTTTCTTGTAAATTGTATTTCAGTTGCGTGAGCACTGTACCGCTTAAGCCGATAAACATTTATTTTACTGATTTGAGCGAAGGTCAAATTATATTGCTTTTGCAGGATTAACAAATTGATATTACCGAAAAAATTGCACTTTTTTAGGTTTAGACTCAAAGTCGATTTTCTTGTAAATTGTATGTCAATTGCGGCAGCACTGTACTGCTTCAGCCGAAAAACATCAATATTACTGATTTGCGCGAAAGTAAAATTATAATGTTATTGCAGGATTAACAAATTAATATTACCGAAAAAGTTGCACTTTCTTAGGGGTAGACTCAAAGTCGAGATTCTTGTAAATTGTATGTCATTTGCGGCAGCACTGTACTGCTTAAGCCGAAAAACATCAATATTACTGATTTGCGCGAAAGTAAAATTATAATGTTAATGCAGGATTAACACATTAATATAACCGAGAAAATTGTACTTTCTTAGTTTTAGACTTAAAGTCGATTTTCTTGTAAATTGTATTTCAGTTGCGTGAGCACTGTACCGCTTAAGCCGAAAAACATTTATTTGACTGATTTGAGCGAAGGTCAAATTATATTGCTTTTGCAGGATTAACAAATTAATATTACCGAAAAAGTTGCACTTTCTTAGGTTTAGACTCAAAGTCGATTTTCTTGTAAATTGTATGTCAGTTGCGTGACCACTGTACTGCTTAAGCCGAAAAACATGAATTTTACTGATTTGAGCGAAAGTCAAATTATATTTTTATTGCAGGATTAACAAATTAATATTACCGAAAAAATTGCACTTTCTTAGGTTTAGACTCAAAGTCGATTTTCTTGTAAATTGTATGTCAATTGCGGCAGCACTGTACTGCTTCAGCCGAAAACCATCAATATTACTGATTTGCGCGAAAGTAAAATTATAATGTTATTGCAGAATTTAGATATTCATATAACCGAAAAAATTGTACTTTATTAGTTTTAGACTTAAAATCGATTTTCTTCTAAATTGTATGTCAATTGCGTGAGCACTGTTCCGCATAAGCCGAAAAGCATCAATTTTACTGATTTGCGCGTAAGTAAAATTATATTGCTATTGCAGAATTGACAACTTGATAAACATCAATTTTGCTGATTTGCGCGAAAGTAAAACTATAATGTTAATGCAGGATTAACAAATTAATATAACCGAAAAAATTACACTTTCTTAGGTTTAGACTCAAAGTCGATTTTCTTGTAAATTGTATGTTAATCACTTGAGCACTGTACCGCATAAGCCTAAAAACATCAATTTTACTGATTTGCGCGAAAGTAAAACTATAATGTTATTGCAGGATTATCAACTTAATATTACCGAAAAAGTTGCACTTTCTTAGGTTTAGACTCAAAGTCGATTTTCTTGTAAATTGTATGTTAATCACTTGAGCACTGTACCGCATAAGCCGAAAAACATCAATTTTACTGATTTGAACGTAAGTAAAATTATATTGCTATTGCAGAATTGACAAATTAATATAACCGAAAAAATTGCACTTTCTTAGGTTTAGACTCAAAGTCGATTTTCTTCTAAATTGTATGTTAATTGTGTGAGCACTGTACCGCATAAGCCGAAAAACATCAATTTTACTGATTTGCGCGAAAGTAAAATTATAATGTTAATGCAGGATTAACAAATTAATACAACCGAAAAAAGTACACTTTCTTAGGTTTAGACTCAAAGTCGATTTTCTTGTAAATTGTATGTTAATCACTTGAGCACTGTACCGCATAAGCCGAAAAGCATCAATTTTACTGATTTGCGCGTAAGTAAAATTATATTGCTATTGCAGAATTGACAACTTGATAAACATCAATTTTGCTGATTTGCGCGAAAGTAAAACTATAATGTTATTGCAGAATTGACAAATTAATATAACCGAAAAAATTGCACTTTCTTAGGTTTAGAATCAAAGTCGATTTTCTTGTAAATTGTAAGTTAATCACTTGAGCACTGTACCGCATAAGCCGAAAAGCATCAATTTTACTGATTTGCGCGTAAGTAAAATTATATTGCTATTGCAGAATTGACAACTTGATATTACCGAAAAAGTTGCACTTTCTTAGGTTTAGACTCAAAGTCGATTTGCTTGTAAATTGTATGTTAATCACTTGAGCACTGTACCGCATAAGCCGAAAAACATCAACTTTACTGATTTGCGCGAAAGTAAAACTATAATGTTATTGCAGGATTAACAACTTAATATTACCGAAAAAGTTGCACTTTCTTAGGTTTAGACTCAAAGTCGATTTTCTTTTAAATTGTATGTTAATCACTTGAGAACTGTACCGCATAAGCCGAAAAGCATCAATTTTACTGATTTGCGCGTAAGTAAAATTATATTGCTATTGCAGAATTGACAAATTAATATAACCGAAAAAATTGCACTTTCTTAGGTTTAGACTCAAAGTCGATTTTCTTGCAAATTGTATGTTAATCACTTGAGCACTGTACCGCATAAGCCGAAAAGCATCAATTTTACTGATTTGCGCGAAAGTAAAACTATAATGTTATTGCAAGATTAACAACTTTATATTACCGAAAAAGTTGCACTTTCTTAGGTTTAGACTTAAAGTCGATTTGCTTCTAAATTGTATGTTAAATGCGTGAGCACTGTACCGCTTAAACCGAAAAACATGAATTTTACTGATTTGAGCGAAAGTCAAATTATATTGTTATTGCAGGATTAACAAATTAATATTACCGAAAAAGTTGCACTTTCTAAGGTTTAGACTAAAAGTCGATTTTCTTGTAAATTGTATGTCAGTTGCGTGAGCACTGTACTGCTTAAGCCGAAAAACATGAATTTTACTGATTTGAGCGAAAGTCAAATTATATTGTTATTGCAGGATTATCAAATTAATATTACCGAAAAAGTTGCACTTTCTTAGGTTTAGACTCAAAGTCGATTTTCTTGTAAATTGTATGTCAATTGCGGAGGCACTGTACTGCTTAAGCCGAAAAACATCAATATTACTGATTTCCGCGAAAGTAAAATTATAATGTTATTGCAGAATTTACATATTCATATAACCGAAAAAACTGTACTTTCTTAGTTTTAGACTCAAAGTCGATTTTCTTGTAAATTGTATGTTAATCACTTGAGCACTGTACCGCATAAGCCGAAAAACATCAATTTTACTGATTTGAACGTAAGTAAAATTATATTGCTATTGCAGAATTGACAAATTAATATAACCGAAAAAATTGCACTTTCTTAGGTTTAGACTCAAAGTCGATTTTCTTCTAAATTGTATGTTAATTGAGTGAGCACTGTACCGCATAAGCCGAAAAACATCAATTTTACTGATTTGCGCGAAAGTAAAATTATAATGTTAATGCAGGATTAACAAATTAATACAACCGAAAAAATTACACTTTCTTAGGTTTAGACTCAAAGTCGATTTTCTTGTAAATTGTATGTTAATCACTTGAGCACTGTACCGCATAAGCCGAAAAGCATCAATTTTACTGATTTGCGCGTAAGTAAAATTATATTGCTATTGCAGAATTGACAACTTGATAAACATCAATTTTGCTGATTTGCGCGAAAGTAAAACTATAATGTTATTGCAGAATTGAAAAATTAATATAACCGAAAAAATTGCACTTTCTTAGGTTTAGAATCAAAGTCGATTTTCTTGTAAATTGTAAGTTAATCACTTGAGCACTGTACCGCATAAGCCGAAAAGCATCAATTTTACTGATTTGCGCGTAAGTAAAATTATATTGCTATTGCAGAATCGACAACTTGATATTACCGAAAAAGTTGCACTTTCTTAGGTTTAGACTCAAAGTCGATTTGCTTGTAAATTGTATGTTAATCACTTGAGCACTGTACCGCATAAGCCGAAAAACATCAACTTTACTGATTTGCGCGAAAGTAAAACTATAATGTTATTGCAGGATTAACAACTTAATATTACCGAAAAAGATGCACTTTCTTAGGTTTAGACTCAAAGTCGATTTTCTTTTAAATTGTATGTTAATCACTTGAGAACTGTACCGCATAAGCCGAAAAGCATCAATTTTACTGATTTGCGCGTAAGTAAAATTATATTGCTATTGCAGAATTGACAAATTAATATAACCGAAAAAATTGCACTTTCTTAGGTTTAGACTCAAAGTCGATTTTCTTGCAAATTGTATGTTAATCACTTGAGCACTGTACCGCATAAGCCGAAAAGCATCAATTTTACTGATTTGCGCGAAAGTAAAACTATAATGTTATTGCAAGATTAACAACTTTATATTACCGAAAAAGTTGCACTTTCTTAGGTTTAGACTCAAAGTCGATTTTCTTTTAAATTGTATGTTAATCACTAGAGAACTGTACCGCATAAGCCGAAAAGCATCAATTTTACTGATTTGCGCGTAAGTAAAATTATATTGCTATTGCAGAATTGACAAATTAATATAACCGAAAAAATTGCACTTTCTTAGGTTTAGACTCAAAGTCGATTTGCTTGTAAATTGTATGTTAATCACTTGAGCACTGTACCGCATAAGCCGAAAAACATCAACTTTACTGATTTGCGCGAAAGTAAAACTATAATGTTATTGCAGGATTAACAACTTAATATTACCGAAAAAGATGCACTTTCTTAGGTTTAGACTCAAAGTAGATTTTCTTGTAAATTGTATGTTAATCACTTGAGCACTGTACCGCATAAGCCGAAAAACATCAATTTTACTGATTTGCGCGTAAGTAAAATTATATTGCTATCGCAGAATTGACAAATTAATATAACCGAAAAAATTGCACTTTCTTAGGTTTAGACTTAAAGTCGATTTTCTTCTAAATTGTATGTTAATTGCGTGAGCACTGTACCGCATATGCCGAAAAACATCAATTTTACTGATTTGCGCGAAAGTAAAATTATATAGCTACTGCAGAATTGACATATTCATATAACCGAAAAAATTGCACTTTCTTACAATAGCTTTAGACTTAAAGTCGATTTTCCTGTAAATTGTATGTTAATCACTTGAGCACTGTACAGCATAAGCCGAAAAACATCAATTTTACTGATTTGCGCGAAAGTAAAATTATATAGCTACCGCAGAATTGACATATTCATATAACCGAAAAAATTGCACTTTCTTACAATAGCTTTAGACTTAAAGTCGATTTTCTTGTAAATTGTATGTTAATCACTTGAGCACTGTACAGCATAAGCCGAAAAACATCAATTTTACTGATTTGCGCGAAAGGAAAACTATAATGTTATTGCAGGATTAACAACTTAATATTACCGAAAAAGTTGCACTTTCTTAGGTTTAGACTCAAAGTCGATTTTCTTGTAAATTCTATGGTTATCACTTGAGCACTGTACCGCATAAGCCGAAAAACAACAATTTTACTAAGCTGCGCGAAAGTAAAATTATATAGCTATTGCAGAATTGACATATTCATATAACCGAAAAAATTGCACTTTCTTAGCTTTAGACTTAAAGTCGATATTCTTGTAAATTGTATTTCAGTTGCGTGAGCACTGTAAACTATAATGTTATGGCAGGATTAACCAAATAATATAAAAAAAAGAAAAGAAAAAATTGAACTTTCTTAGATTTTTACTTAAAGCCGATTTTCTTGTAAATTGTATATTAATTATTTGAGCACTGTACCGCATAAGCCGAAAAACATCAATTTTACTGATTTGCGCGAAAGTAAAATTATATAGCTACTGCAGAATTGACATATTCATATAACCGAAAAAATTGCACTTTCTTACAATAGCTTTAGACTTAAAGCCGATTTTCTTGTAAATTGTATTTCAGTTGCGTGAGCACTGTACCGCTTAAGCCGAAAAACATAAATTTTACTGATTTGAGCGAAAGTCAAATGATATTGTTATTGCAGAATTAACAACTTAATATTACCGAAAAAGTTGCACTTTCTTAGGTTTAGACTCAAAGTCGATTTTCTTGTAAATTGTATGTTAATCACTTGAGCACTGTACCGCATAAGCCGAAAAACATCAATTTTACTGATTTGCGCGTAAGTAAAATTATATTGCTATTGCAGAAAAGACAAATTAATATAACCGAAAAAATTGCACTTTCTTAGGTTTAGACTCAAAGTCGATTTTCTTGTAAATTGTATGTTAATCACTTGAGCACTGTACCGCATAAGCCGAAAAACATCAATTTTACTGATTTGCTCGAAAGTAAAATTATATTGCTATTGCAGAATTTACATATTCATATAACTGAAAAAATTTTACTTTCTTAGTTTTAGACTTAAACTCGATTTTCTTCTAAATTGTATGTCAATTGCGTGAGCACTGTACTGCTAAAACCGAAAAACATGAATTTTGCTGTTTTGAGTGAAAGTCAAATTATATTGTTATTGCAGAATTGACATATTCATATAACCGAAAAAATTGCACTTTCTTAGTTTTAGACTTAAAGTCGATTTTCTTGTAAATTGTATATCAGTTGCGTGAGCACTGTACTGCGTAAGCCGAAAAACATGAATTTTACTGATTTGCGCGAAAGTAAAATTAAATTGCTATTGCAGAATTGACAAATTAATATAACCGAAAAAATTGCACTTTCTTAGGTTTAGACTTAAAGTCGATTTTCTTGTAAATTGTATGTTAATCACTTGAGCACTGTACCGCATAAGCCGAAAAACATCAATTTTACTGATTTGCTCGAAAGTAAAATTATATTGCTATTGCAGAATTGACAAATTAATATAACCGAAAAAATTGCACTTTCTTTGGTTTAGACTTAAAGTCGATTTTCTTCTAAATTGTATGTTAATTGCGTAAGCACTGTACCGCATAAGCCGAAAAACATCAATTTTACTGATTTGCGCAAAAGAAAAATTATAATGTTATTGCAGGATTAACAAATTAATATAACCGAAAAAATTGCACTTTCTTAGGTTTAGACTCAAAGTCGATTTTCTTGTAAATTGTATGCTTATCACTTGAGCACTGTACCGCATAAGCCGAAAAACATGAATTTTACTGATATGAGCGAAAGTCAAATTATATTGTTATTGCAGGATTAACAAATTAATATTACCGGAAAAGTTGCACTTTCTTAGGTTTAGACTCAAAGTCGATTTTCTTGTAAATTGTATGTTAATCACTTGAGCACTGTACCGCATAAGCCGAAAAACATCAATTTTACTGATTTGCGCGAAAGTAAAACTATAATGTTATTGCAGGATTATCAACTTAATATTACCGAAAAAGTTGCACTTTCTTAGGTTTAGACTCAAAGTCGATTTTCTTGTAAATTGTATGTTAATCACTTGAGCACTGTACCGCATAAGCCGAAAAACATCAATTTTACTGATTTGCGCGAAAGTAAAACTATAATGTTATTGCAGGATTATCAACTTAATATTACCGAAAATGTTGCACTTTCTTAGGTTTAGACTCAAAGTCGATTTTCTTGTAAATTGTATGTTAATCACTTGAGCACTGTACCGCATAAGCCGAAAAACAACAATTTTACTGATTTGCGCGAAAGTAAAATTATATAGCTACTGCAGAATTGACATATTCATATAACCGAAAAAATTGCACTTTCTTACAATAGCTTTAGACTTAAAGTCGATTTTCTTGTAAATTGTATTTCAGTTGCGTGAGCACTGTACCGCTTAAGCCGAAAAACATGAATTTTACTGATTTGAGCGAAAGTCAAATTATATTGTTATTGCAGAATTAACAACTTAATATTACCGAAAAAGTTGCACTTTCTTAAGTTTAGACTCAAAGTCGATTTTCTTGTAAATTGTATGTTAATCACTTGAGCACTGTACCGCATAAGCCGAAAAACATCAGTTTTTGCTGATTTGCGCGAAAGTAAAATTATAATGTTAATGCAGGATTAACAAATTAAAATAACCGAAAAAATTGCACTTTCTTAGGTTTAGACTCAAAGTCGATTTTCTTGTAAATTGTATGTCAATTGCGGAAGCACTGTACTGCTTGAGCCGAAAAACATCAATATTACTGATTTCCGCGAAAGTAAAATTATAATGTTATTGCAGAATTTACATATTCATATAACTGAAAAAATTGTACTTTCTTAGTCTTAGACTTAAACTCGATTTTCTTCTAAATTGTATGTCAATTGCGTGAGCACTGTACTGCTAAAACCGAAAAACATGAATTTTGCGCGAAAGTAAAACTATAGTGTTATTGCAGGATTATCAACTTAAAATTACCGAAAAAGTTGCACTTTCTTAGGCTTAGACTCAAAGAAAATTTTCTTGTAAATTGTATGTTAATCACTTGAGCACTGTACCGCATAAGCCGAAAAACATCAATTTTACTGATTTGCGCGTAAGTAAAATTATATTGCTATTGCAGAAAAGACAAATTAATATAACCGAAAAAATTGCACTTTCTTAGGTTTAGACTCAAAGTCGATTTTCTTGTAAATTGTATGTTAATCACTTGAGCACTGTACCGCATAAGCCGAAAAACATCAATTTTACTGATTTGCGTGTAAGTAAAATTATATTGCTATTGCAGAATTGACAAATTAATATAACCGAAAAAATTGCACTTTCTTAGGTTTAGACTTAAAGTCGATTTTCTTGTAAATTGTATGTTAATCACTTGAGCACTGTACCGCATAAGCCGAAAAACATCAATTTTACTGATTTGCGCGTAAGTAAAATTATATTGCTATTGCAGAATTGACAAATTAATATAACCGAAAAAATTGCACTTTCTTAGGTTTAGACTTAAACTCGATTTTCTTCTAAATTGTATGTCAATTGCGTGAGCACTGTACTGCTAAAACCGAAAAACATGAATTTTGCGCGAAAGTAAAACTATAGTGTTATTGCAGGATTATCAACTTAAAATTACCGAAAAAGTTGCACTTTCTTAGGCTTAGACTCAAAGAAAATTTTCTTGTAAATTGTATGTTAATCACTTGAGCACTGTACCGCATAAGCCGAAAAACATCAATTTTACTGATTTGCTCGAAAGTAAAATTATATTGCTATTGCAGAATTTACATATTCATATAACTGAAAAAATTTTACTTTCTTAGTTTTAGACTTAAACTCGATTTTCTTCTAAATTGTATGTCAATTGCGTGAGCACTGTACTGCTAAAACCGAAAAACATGAATTTTGCTGTTTTGAGTGAAAGTCAAATTATATTGTTATTGCAGAATTGACATATTCATATAACCGAAAAAATTGCACTTTCTTAGTTTTAGACTTAAAGTCGATTTTCTTGTAAATTGTATATCAGTTGCGTGAGCACTGTACTGCGTAAGCCGAAAAACATGAATTTTACTGATTTGCGCGAAAGTAAAATTAAATTGCTATTGCAGAATTGACAAATTAATATAACCGAAAAAATTGCACTTTCTTAGGTTTAGACTTAAAGTCGATTTTCTTGTAAATTGTATGTTAATCACTTGAGCACTGTACCGCATAAGCCGAAAAACATCAATTTTACTGATTTGCTCGAAAGTAAAATTATATTGCTATTGCAGAATTGACAAATTAATATAACCGAAAAAATTGCACTTTCTTAGGTTTAGACTTAAAGTCGATTTTCTTCTAAATTGTATGTTAATTGCGTAAGCACTGTACCGCATAAGCCGAAAAACATCAATTTTACTGATTTGCGCAAAAGAAAAATTATAATGTTATTGCAGGATTAACAAATTAATATAACCGAAAAAATTGCACTTTCTTAGGTTTAGACTCAAAGTCGATTTTCTTGTAAATTGTATGCTTATCACTTGAGCACTGTACCGCATAAGCCGAAAAACATGAATTTTACTGATATGAGCGAAAGTCAAATTATATTGTTATTGCAGGATTAACAAATTAATATTACCGAAAAAGTTGCACTTTCTTAGGTTTAGACTCAAAGTCGATTTTCTTGTAAATTGTATGTTAATCACTTGAGCACTGTACCGCATAAGCCGAAAAACATCAATTTTACTGATTTGCGCGAAAGTAAAACTATAATGTTATTGCAGGATTATCAACTTAATATTACCGAAAAAGTTGCACTTTCTTAGGTTTAGACTCAAAGTCGATTTTCTTGTAAATTGTATGTTAATCACTTGAGCACTGTACAGCATAAGCCGAAAAACATTAATTTTACTGATTTGCGCGAAAGTAAAACTATAATGTTATTGCAGGATTATCAACTTAATATTACCGAAAAAGTTGCACTTTCTTAGGTTTAGACTCAAAGTCGATTTTCTTGTAAATTGTATGTTAATCACTTGAGCACTGTACCGCATAAGCCGAAAAACAACAATTTTACTGATTTGCGCGAAAGTAAAATTATATAGCTACTGCAGAATTGACATATTCATATAACCGAAAAAATTGCACTTTCTTACAATAGCTTTAGACTTAAAGTCGATTTTCTTGTAAATTGTATTTCAGTTGCGTGAGCACTGTACCGCTTAAGCCGAAAAACATGAATTTTACTGATTTGAGCGAAAGTCAAATTATATTGTTATTGCAGAATTAACAACTTAATATTACCGAAAAAGTTGCACTTTCTTAAGTTTAGACTCAAAGTCGATTTTCTTGTAAATTGTATGTTAATCACTTGAGCACTGTACCGCATAAGCCGAAAAACATCAGTTTTTGCTGATTTGCGCGAAAGTAAAATTATAATGTTAATGCAGGATTAACAAATTAATATAACCGAAAAAATTGCACTTTCTTAGGTTTAGACTCAAAGTCGATTTTCTTGTAAATTGTATGTCAACTGCGGAAGCACTGTACTGCTTGAGCCGAAAAACATCAATATTACTGATTTCCGCGAAAGTAAAATTATAATGTTATTGCAGAATTTACATATTCATATAACTGAAAAAATTGTACTTTCTTAGTCTTAGACTTAAACTCGATTTTCTTCTAAATTGTATGTCAATTGCGTGAGCACTGTACTGCTAAAACCGAAAAACATGAATTTTGCGCGAAAGTAAAACTATAGTGTTATTGCAGGATTATCAACTTAATATTACCGAAAAAGTTGCACTTTCTTAGGTTTAGACTCAGAGTCGATTTTCTTGTAAATTGCATGTTAATCACTTGAGCACTGTACCGCATAAGCCAAAAAACATCAATTTTACTGATTTGCGCGTAAGTAAAATTATATTGCTATTGCAGAATTGACAAATTAATATAACCGAAAAAATTGCACGTTCTTAGGTTTAGATTAAGAGTCGATTTTCTTGTAAATTGTATGTTAATTGCGTGAGCACTGTACTGCTAAAACCGAAAAACATGAATTTTGCGCGAAAGTAAAACTATAGTGTTATTGCAGGATTATCAACTTAAAATTACCGAAAAAGTTGCACTTTCTTAGGCTTAGACTCAAAGAAAATTTTCTTGTAAATTGTATGTTAATCACTTGAGCACTGTACCGCATAAGCCGAAAAACATCAATTTTACTGATTTGCGCGTAAGTAAAATTATATTGCTATCGCAGAATTGACAAATTAATATAACCGAAAAAATTGCACTTTCTTAGGTTTAGACTTAAAGTCGATTTTCTTCTAAATTGTATGTTAATTGCGTGAGCACTGTACCGCATATGCCGAAAAACATCAATTTTACTGATTTGCGCTAAAGTAAAATTATATAGCTACTGCAGAATTGACATATTCATATAACCGAAAAAATTGCACTTTCTTACAATAGCTTTAGACTTAAAGTCGATTTTCCTGTAAATTGTATGTTAATCACTTGAGCACTGTACAGCATAGCAATATAATACAGCCGAAAAACATCAATTTTACTGATTTGCGCGAAAGTAAAATTATATAGCTACCGCAGAATTGACATATTCATATAACCGAAAAAATTGCACTTTCTTACAATAGCTTTAGACTTAAAGTCGATTTTCTTGTAAATTGTATGTTAATCACTTGAGCACTGTACAGCATAAGCCGAAAAACATCAATTTTACTGATTTGCGCGAAAGTAAAACTATAATGTTATTGCAGGATTAACAACTTAATATTACCGAAAAAATTGCACTTTCTTAGGTTTAGACTCAAAGAAAATTTTCTTGTAAATTGTATGTTAATCACTTGAGCACTGTACCGCATAAGCCGAAAAACATCAATTTTACTGATTTGCGCGTAAGTAAAATTATATTGCTATTGCAGAATTGACAAATTAATATAACCGAAAAAATTGCACTTTCTTAGGTTTAGACTTAAACTCGATTTTCTTCTAAATTGTATGTCAATTGCGTGAGCACTGTACTGCTAAAACCGAAAAACATGAATTTTGCGCGAAAGTAAAACTATAGTGTTATTGCAGGATTATCAACTTAAAATTACCGAAAAAGTTGCACTTTCTTAGGCTTAGACTCAAAGAAAATTTTCTTGTAAATTGTATGTTAATCACTTGAGCACTGTACCGCATAAGCCGAAAAACATCAATTTTACTGATTTGCGCGTAAGTAAAATTATATTGCTATTGCAGAAAAGACAAATTAATATAACCGAAAAAATTGCACTTTCTTAGGTTTAGACTCAAAGTCGATTTTCTTGTAAATTGTATGTTAATCACTTGAGCACTGTACCGCATAAGCCGAAAAACATCAATTTTACTGATTTGCGCGTAAGTAAAATTATATTGCTATTGCAGAATTGACAAATTAATATAACCGAAAAAATTGCACTTTCTTAGGTTTAGACTTAAAGTCGATTTTCTTGTAAATTGCATGTTAATCACTTGAGCACTGTACCGCATAAGCCAAAAAACATCAATTTTACTGATTTGCGCGTAAGTAAAATTATATTGCTATTGCAGAATTGACAAATTAATATAACCGAAAAAATTGCACGTTCTTAGGTTTAGATTAAGAGTCGATTTTCTTCTAAATTGTATGTCAATTGCGTGAGCACTGTACTGCTAAAACCGAAAAACATGAATTTTGCGCGAAAGTAAAACTATAGTGTTATTGCAGGATTATCAACTTAAAATTACCGAAAAAGTTGCACTTTCTTAGGCTTAGACTCAAAGAAAATTTTCTTGTAAATTGTATGTTAATCACTTGAGCACTGTACCGCATAAGCCGAAAAACATCAATTTTACTGATTTGCGCGTAAGTAAAATTATATTGCTATCGCAGAATTGACAAATTAATATAACCGAAAAAATTGCACTTTCTTAGGTTTAGACTTAAAGTCGATTTTCTTCTAAATTGTATGTTAATTGCGTGAGCACTGTACCGCATATGCCGAAAAACATCAATTTTACTGATTTGCGCGAAAGTAAAATTATATAGCTACTGCAGAATTGACATATTCATATAACCGAAAAAATTGCACTTTCTTACAATAGCTTTAGACTTAAAGTCGATTTTCCTGTAAATTGTATGTTAATCACTTGAGCACTGTACAGCATAGCAATATAATACAGCCGAAAAACATCAATTTTACTGATTTGCGCGAAAGTAAAATTATATAGCTACCGCAGAATTGACATATTCATATAACCGAAAAAATTGCACTTTCTTACAATAGCTTTAGACTTAAAGTCGATTTTCTTGTAAATTGTATGTTAATCACTTGAGCACTGTACAGCATAAGCCGAAAAACATCAATTTTACTGATTTGCGCGAAAGTAAAACTATAATGTTATTGCAGGATTAACAACTTAATATTACCGAAAAAATTGCACTTTCTTAGGTTTAGACTCAAAGTCGATTTTCTTGTAAATTGTATGTTAATCACTTGAGCACTGTACCGCATAAGCCGAAAAACATCAATTTTACTGATTTGCGCGTAAGTAAAATTATATTGCTATTGCAGAATTGACAAATTAATATAACCGAAAAAATTGCACTTTCTTAGGTTTAGACTCAAAGTCGATTTTCTTGTAAATTGTATGTTAATCACTTGAGCACTGTACCGCATAAGCCGAAAAACAACAATTTTACTGATTTGCGCGAAAGTAAAATTATATAGCTACTGCAGAATTGACATATTCATATAACCGAAAAAATTGCACTTTCTTACAATAGCTTTAGACTTAAAGTCGATTTTCTTGTAAATTGTGTTTCAGTTGCGTGAGCACTGTACCGCTTAAGCCGAAAAACATGAATTTTACTGATTTGAGCGAAAGTCAAATTATATTGTTTTTGCAGAATTAACAACTTATTATTACCGAAAAAGTTGCACTTTCTTAGGTTTAGACTCAGAGTCGATTTTCTTGTAAATTGTATGTTAATCACTTGAGCACTGTACCGCATAAGCCAAAAAACATCAATTTTACTGATTTGCGCGTAAGTAAAATTATATTGCTATTGCAGAATTGACAAATTAATATAACCGAAAAAATTGCACGTTCTTAGGTTTAGATTAAGAGTCGATTTTCTTGTAAATTGTATGTTAATCACTTGAGCACTGTACCGCATAAGCCGAAAACCATCAATTTTACTGATTTGCGCGAAAGTAAAACTATAATGTTATTGCAGGATTATCAACTTAATATTACCGAAAAAGTTGCACTTTCTTAGGTTTAGACTCAAAGTAGATTTTCTTGTAAATTGTATGTTAATCACTTGAGCACTGTACCGCATAAGCAGAAAAACATCAATTTTACTGATTTGCGCGTAAGTAAAATTATATTGCTATTGCAGAATTGACAAATTAATATAACCGAAAAAATTGCACGTTCTTAGGTTTAGATTAAGAGTCGATTTTCTTGTAAATTGTATGTTAATCACTTGAGCACTGTACCGCATAAGCCGAAAACCATCAATTTTACTGATTTGCGCGAAAGTAAAACTATAATGTTATTGCAGGATTATCAACTTAATATTACCGAAAAAGTTGCACTTTCTTAGGTTAAGACTCAAAGTAGATTTTCTTGTAAATTGTATGTTAATCACTTGAGCACTGTACCGCATAAGCAGAAAAACATCAATTTTACTGATTTGCGCGTAAGTAAAATTATATAGCTACTGCAGAATTGACAAATTAATATAACCGAAAAAATTGCACTTTCTTAGGTTTAGACTTAAAGTCGATTTTCTTCTAAATTGTATGTTAATTGCGTGAGCACTGTACCGCATATGCCGAAAAACATCAATTTTACTGATTTGCGCGAAAGTAAAATTATAATGTTAATGCAGGATTAACAAATTAATATAACCGAAAAAATTGCACTTTCTTAGGTTTAGACTCAAAGTCGATTTTCTTGTAAATTGTATTTCAGTTGCGTGAGCACTGTAAACTATAATGTTATGGCAGGATTAACAAAATAGAATAAAAAAAAGAAAAGAAAAAATTGAACTTTCTTAGATTTTTACTTAAAGCCGATTTTCTTGTAAATTGTATATTAATTACTTGAGCACTGTACCGCATAAGCCGAAAAACATCAATTTTACTGATTTGCGCGTAAGTAAAATTATATTGCTATTGCAGAATAGACAAATTAATATAACCGAAAAAATTGCACTTTCTTAGGTTTAGACTCAAAGTCGATTTTCTTGTAAATTGTATGTTAATCACTTGAGCACTGTACCGCATAAGCAGAAAAACATCAATTTTACTGATTTGCGCGTAAGTAAAATTATATTGCTATTGCAGAATTGACAAATTAATATAACCGAAAAAATTGCACTTTCTTAGGTTTAGACTCAAAGTCGATTTTCTTGTAAATTGTATGTCAGTTGCGTGAGCACTGTACTGCTTAAGCCGAAAAACATGAATTTTACTGATTTGCGCGAAAGTAAAATTATATAACTATTGCAGAATTGACAAATTAGTATAACCGAAAAAATTGCACTTTCTTAGGTTTAGACTCAAAGTCGATTTTCTTGTAAATTGTATGTTAATCACTTGAGCACTGTACCGCATAGGCCAAAAAACATCAATTTTACTGATTTGCGCGTAAGTAAAATTATATTGCTATTGCAGAATTGACAAATTAATATAACCGAAAAAATTGCACTTTCTTAGGTTTAGATTAAAGGTCGATTTTCTTGTAAATTGTATGTTAATCACTTGAGCACTGTACCGCATAAGCCGAAAACCATCAATTTTACTGATTTGCGCGTAAGTAAAATTATATTGCTATTGCAGAATTGACAAATTAATATAACCGAAAAAATTGCACTTTCTTAGGTTTAGACTCAAAGTCGATTTTCTTGTAAATTGTATGTTAATCACTTGAGCACTGTACCGCATAAGCCGAAAAACATCAATTTTACTGATTTGCGCGTAAGTTAAATTATATTGCTATTGCAGAATTGACAAATTAATATAACCGAAAAAATTGCACTTTCTTAGGTTTAGACTCAAAGTCGATTTTCTTGTAAATTGTATGTTAATCACTTGAGCACTGTACCGCATAAGCCGAAAAACAACAATTTTACTGATTTGCGCGAAAGAAAAATTATATAGCTACTGCAGAATTGACATATTCATATAACCGAAAAAATTGCACTTTCTTACAATAGCTTTAGACTTAAAGTCGATTTTCTTGTAAATTGTGTTTCAGTTGCGTGAGCACTGTACCGCTTAAGCCGAAAAACATGAATTTTACTGATTTGAGCGAAAGTCAAATTATATTGTTTTTGCAGAATTAACAACTTATTATTACCGAAAAAGTTGCACTTTCTTAGGTTTAGACTCAGAGTCGATTTTCTTGTAAATTGTATGTTAATCACTTGAGCACAGTACCGCATAAGCCAAAAAACATCAATTTTACTGATTTGCGCGTAAGTAAAATTATATTGCTATTGCAGAATTGACAAATTAATATAACCGAAAAAATTGCACTTTCTTAGGTTTAGATTAAAGGTCGATTTTCTTGTAAATTGTATGTTAATCACTTGAGCACTGTACCGCATAAGCCGAAAACCATCAATTTTACTGATTTGCGCGTAAGTAAAATTATATTGCTATTGCAGAATTGACAAATTAATATAACCGAAAAAATTGCACTTTCTTAGGTTTAGACTCAAAGTCGATTTTCTTGTAAATTGTATGTTAATCACTTGAGCACTGTACCGCATAAGCCGAAAAACATCAATTTTACTGATTTGCGCGTAAGTAAAATTATATTGCTATTGCAGAATTGACAAATTAATATAACCGAAAAAATTGCACGTTCTTAGGTTTAGATTAAGAGTCGATTTTCTTGTAAATTGTATGTTAATCACTTGAGCACTGTACCGCATAAGCCGAAAACCATCAATTTTACTGATTTGCGCGAAAGTAAAACTATAATGTTATTGCAGGATTATCAACTTAATATTACCGAAAAAGTTGCACTTTCTTAGGTTTAGACTCAAAGTAGATTTTCTTGTAAATTGTATGTTAATCACTTGAGCACTGTACCGCATAAGCAGAAAAACATCAATTTTACTGATTTGCGCGTAAGTAAAATTATATTGCTATTGCAGAATTGACAAATTAATATAACCGAAAAAATTGCACGTTCTTAGGTTTAGATTAAGAGTCGATTTTCTTGTAAATTGTATGTTAATCACTTGAGCACTGTACCGCATAAGCCGAAAACCATCAATTTTACTGATTTGCGCGAAAGTAAAACTATAATGTTATTGCAGGATTATCAACTTAATATTACCGAAAAAGTTGCACTTTCTTAGGTTAAGACTCAAAGTAGATTTTCTTGTAAATTGTATGTTAATCACTTGAGCACTGTACCGCATAAGCAGAAAAACATCAATTTTACTGATTTGCGCGTAAGTAAAATTATATAGCTACTGCAGAATTGACAAATTAATATAACCGAAAAAATTGCACTTTCTTAGGTTTAGACTTAAAGTCGATTTTCTTCTAAATTGTATGTTAATTGCGTGAGCACTGTACCGCATATGCCGAAAAACATCAATTTTACTGATTTGCGCGAAAGTAAAATTATAATGTTAATGCAGGATTAACAAATTAATATAACCGAAAAAATTGCACTTTCTTAGGTTTAGACTCAAAGTCGATTTTCTTGTAAATTGTATTTCAGTTGCGTGAGCACTGTAAACTATAATGTTATGGCAGGATTAACAAAATAGAATAAAAAAAAGAAAAGAAAAAATTGAACTTTCTTAGATTTTTACTTAAAGCCGATTTTCTTGTAAATTGTATATTAATTACTTGAGCACTGTACCGCATAAGCAGAAAAACATCAATTTTACTGATTTGCGCGTAAGTAAAATTATATTGCTATTGCAGAATAGACAAATTAATATAACCGAAAAAATTGCACTTTCTTAGGTTTAGACTCAAAGTCGATTTTCTTGTAAATTGTATGTTAATCACTTGAGCACTGTACCGCATAAGCAGAAAAACATCAATTTTACTGATTTGCGCGTAAGTAAAATTATATTGCTATTGCAGAATTGACAAATTAATATAACCGAAAAAATTGCACTTTCTTAGGTTTAGACTCAAAGTCGATTTTCTTGTAAATTGTATGTCAGTTGCGTGAGCACTGTACTGCTTAAGCCGAAAAACATGAATTTTACTGATTTGCGCGAAAGTAAAATTATATAACTATTGCAGAATTGACAAATTAGTATAACCGAAAAAATTGCACTTTCTTAGGTTTAGACTCAAAGTCGATTTTCTTGTAAATTGTATGTTAATCACTTGAGCACTGTACCGCATAGGCCAAAAAACATCAATTTTACTGATTTGCGCGTAAGTAAAATTATATTGCTATTGCAGAATTGACAAATTAATATAACCGAAAAAATTGCACTTTCTTAGGTTTAGATTAAAGGTCGATTTTCTTGTAAATTGTATGTTAATCACTTGAGCACTGTACCGCATAAGCCGAAAACCATCAATTTTACTGATTTGCGCGTAAGTAAAATTATATTGCTATTGCAGAATTGACAAATTAATATAACCGAAAAAATTGCACTTTCTTAGGTTTAGACTCAAAGTCGATTTTCTTGTAAATTGTATGTTAATCACTTGAGCACTGTACCGCATAAGCCGAAAAACATCAATTTTACTGATTTGCGCGTAAGTTAAATTATATTGCTATTGCAGAATTGACAAATTAATATAACCAAAAAAATTGCACTTTCTTAGGTTTAGACTCAAAGTCGATTTTCTTGTAAATTGTATGTTAATCACTTGAGCACTGTACCGCATAAGCCGAAAAACAACAATTTTACTGATTTGCGCGAAAGAAAAATTATATAGCTACTGCAGAATTGACATATTCATATAACCGAAAAAATTGCACTTTCTTACAATAGCTTTAGACTTAAAGTCGATTTTCTTGTAAATTGTGTTTCAGTTGCGTGAGCACTGTACCGCTTAAGCCGAAAAACATGAATTTTACTGATTTGAGCGAAAGTCAAATTATATTGTTTTTGCAGAATTAACAACTTATTATTACCGAAAAAGTTGCACTTTCTTAGGTTTAGACTCAGAGTCGATTTTCTTGTAAATTGTATGTTAATCACTTGAGCACAGTACCGCATAAGCCAAAAAACATCAATTTTACTGATTTGCGCGTAAGTAAAATTATATTGCTATTGCAGAATTGACAAATTAATATAACCGAAAAAATTGCACTTTCTTAGGTTTAGATTAAAGGTCGATTTTCTTGTAAATTGTATGTTAATCACTTGAGCACTGTACCGCATAAGCCGAAAACCATCAATTTTACTGATTTGCGCGTAAGTAAAATTATATTGCTATTGCAGAATTGACAAATTAATATAACCGAAAAAATTGCACTTTCTTAGGTTTAGACTCAAAGTCGATTTTCTTGTAAATTGTATGTTAATCACTTGAGCACTGTACCGCATAAGCCGAAAAACATCAATTTTACTGATTTGCGCGTAAGTAAAATTATATTGCTATTGCAGAATTGACAAATTAATATAACCGAAAAAATTGCACTTTCTTAGGTTTAGACTTCAAGTCGATTTTCTTGTAAATTGTATGTTAATCACTTGAGCACTGTACCGCATAAGCCGAAAAACATCAATTTTACTGATTTGCGCGTAAGTAAAATTATATTGCTATTGCAGAATTGACAAATTAATATAACCGAAAAAATTGCACTTTCTTAGGTTTAGACTCAAAGTCGATTTTCTTGTAAATTGTATGTCAGTTGCGTGAGCACTGTACTGCTTAAGCCGAAAAACATCAATTTTACTGATTTGCGCGAAAGAAAAATTATATAGCTACTGCAGAATTGACATATTCATATAACCGAAAAAATTGCACTTTCTTACAATAGCTTTAGACTTAAAGTCGATTTTCTTGTAAATTGTGTTTCAGTTGCGTGAGCACTGTACCGCTTAAGCCGAAAAACATGAATTTTACTGATTTGAGCGAAAGTCAAATTATATTGTTTTTGCAGAATTAACAACTTATTATTACCGAAAAAGTTGCACTTTCTTAGGTTTAGACTCAGAGTCGATTTTCTTGTAAATTGTATGTTAATCACTTGAGCACAGTACCGCATAAGCCAAAAAACATCAATTTTACTGATTTGCGCGTAAGTAAAATTATATTGCTATTGCAGAATTGACAAATTAATATAACCGAAAAAATTGCACTTTCTTAGGTTTAGATTAAAGGTCGATTTTCTTGTAAATTGTATGTTAATCACTTGAGCACTGTACCGCATAAGCCGAAAACCATCAATTTTACTGATTTGCGCGAAAGTAAAACTATAATGTTATTGCAGGATTATCAACTTAATATTACCTAAAAAGTTGCACTTTCTTAGGTTTAGACTCAAAGTAGATTTTCTTGTAAATTGTATGTTAATCACTTGAGCACTGTACCGCATAAGCCAAAAAACATCAATTTTACTGATTTGCGCGTAAGTAAAATTATATTGCTATTGCAGAATTGACAAATTAATATAACCGAAAAAATTGCACTTTCTTAGGTTTAGACTCAAAGTCGATTTTCTTGTAAATTGTATGTCAGTTGCGTGAGCACTGTACTGCTTAAGCCGAAAAACATCAATTTTACTGATTTGCGCGAAAGTAAAACTATAATGTTATTGCAGGATTATCAACTTAATATTACCGAAAAAGTTGCACTTTCTTAGGTTTAGACTCAGAGTCGATTTTCTTGTAAATTGCATGTTAATCACTTGAGCACTGTACCGCATAAGCCAAAAAACATCAATTTTACTGATTTGCGCGTAAGTAAAATTATATTGCTATTGCAGAATTGACAAATTAATATAACCGAAAAAATTGCACGTTCTTAGGTTTAGATTAAGAGTCGATTTTCTTGTAAATTGTATGTTAATCACTTGAGCACTGTACCGCATAAGCCGAAAACCATCAATTTTACTGATTTGCGCGAAAGTAAAACTATAATGTTATTGCAGGATTATCAACTTAATATTACCGAAAAAGTTGCACTTTCTTAGGTTTAGACTCAAAGTAGATTTTCTTGTAAATTGTATGTTAATCACTTGAGCACTGTACCGCATAAGCCGAAAAACATCAATTTTACTGATTTGCGCGTAAGTAAAATTATATTGCTATCGCAGAATTGACAAATTAATATAACCGAAAAAATTGCACTTTCTTAGGTTTAGATTAAGGGTCGATTTTCTTGTAAATTGTATGTTAATCACTTGAGCACTGTACCGCATAAGCCGAAAACCATCAATTTTACTGATTTGCGCGAAAGTAAAACTATAATGTTATTGCAGGATTATCAACTTAATATTACCGAAAAAGTTGCACTTTCTTAGGTTTAGACTCAAAGTAGATTTTCTTGTAAATTGTATGTTAATCACTTGAGCATTGTACCGCATAAGCCGAAAAACATCAATTTTACTGATTTGCGCGTAAGTAAAATTATATTGCTATCGCAGAATTGACAAATTAATATAACCGAAAAAATTGAACTTTCTTAGGTTTAGACTTAAAGTCGATTTTCTTCTAAATTGTATGTTAATTGCGTGAGCACTGTACCGCATATGCCGAAAAACATCAATTTTACTGATTTGCGCGAAAGTAAAATTATAATGTTAATGCAGGATTAACAAATTAATATAACCGAAAAAATTGCACTTTCTTAGGTTTAGACTCAAAGTCGATTTTCTTGTAAATTGTATTTCAGTTGCGTGAGCACTGTAAACTATAATGTTATGGCAGGATTAACAAAATAGAATAAAAAAAAGAAAAGAAAAAATTGAACTTTCTTAGATTTTTACTTAAAGCCGATTTTCTTGTAAATTGTATATTAATTACTTGAGCACTGTACCGCATAAGCCGAAAAACATCAATTTTACTGATTTGCGCGTAAGTAAAATTATATTGCTATTGCAGAATAGACAATTTAATATAACCGAAAAAATTGCACTTTCTTAGGTTTAGACTCAAAGTCGATTTTCTTGTAAATTGTATGTTAATCACTTGAGCACTGTACCGCATAAGCAAAAAAACATCAATTTTACTGATTTGCGCGTAAGTAAAATTATATTGCTATTGCAGAATTGACAAATTAATATAACCGAAAAAATTGCACTTTCTTAGGTTTAGACTCAAAGTCGATTTTCTTGTAAATTGTATGTCAGTTGCGTGAGCACTGTACTGCTTAAGCCGAAAAACATGAATTTTACTGATTTGCGCGAAAGTAAAATTATATAACTATTGCAGAATTGACAAATTAATATAACCGAAAAAATTGCACTTTCTTAGGTTTAGACTCAAAGTCGATTTTCTTGTAAATTGTATGTTAATCACTTGAGCACTGTACCGCATAAGCCAAAAAACATCAATTTTACTGATTTGCGCGTAAGTAAAATTATATTGCTATTGCAGAATTGACAAATTAATATAACCGAAAAAATTGCACTTTCTTAGGTTTAGATTAAAGGTCGATTTTCTTGTAAATTGTATGTTAATCACTTGAGCACTGTACCGCATAAGCCGAAAACCATCAATTTTACTGATTTGCGCGTAAGTAAAATTATATTGCTATTGCAGAATTGACAAATTAATATAACCGAAAAAATTGCACTTTCTTAGGTTTAGACTCAAAGTCGATTTACTTGTAAATTGTATGTTAATCACTTGAGCACTGTACCGCATAAGCCGAAAAACATCAATTTTACTGATTTGCGCGTAAGTAAAATTATATTGCTATTGCAGAATTGACAAATTAATATAACCGAAAAAATTGCACTTTCTTAGGTTTAGACTCAAAGTCGATTTTCTTGTAAATTGTATGTTAATCACTTGAGCACTGTACCGCATAAGCCGAAAAACATCAATTTTACTGATTTGCGCGAAAGTAAAATTATAATGTTAATGCAGGATTAACAAATTAATATAACCGAAAAAATTGCACTTTCTTAGGTTTAGACTCAAAGTCGATTTTCTTGTAAATTGTATTTCAGTTGCGTGAGCACTGTAAACTATAATGTTATGGCAGGATTAACAAAATAGAATAAAAAAAAGAAAAGAAAAAATTGAACTTTCTTAGATTTTTACTTAAAGCCGATTTTCTTGTAAATTGTATTTTAATTACTTGAGCACTGTAGCGCATAAGCCGAAAAACATCAATTTTACTGATTTGCGCGAAAGTAAAATTATATAGCTACTGCAGAATTGACATATTCATATAACCGAAAAAATTGCACTTTCTTACAATAGCTTTAGACTTAAAGTCGATTTTCTTGTAAATTGTATGTTAATCACTTGAGCACTGTACCGCATAAGCCGAAAAACATCAATTTTACTGATTTGCGCGAAAGTAAAACTATAATGTTATTGCAGGATTAACAACTTAATATTACCGAAAAAGTTGCACTTTCTTAGGTTTAGACTCAAAGTCGATTTTCTTGTAAATTCTATGGTTATCACTTGAGCACTGTACCGCATAAGCCGAAAAACAACAATTTTACTAAGCTGCGCGAAAGTAAAATTATATAGCTATTGCAGAATTGACATATTCATATAACCGAAAAAATTGCACTTTCTTAGCTTTAGACTTAAAGTCGATATTCTTGTAAATTGTATTTCAGTTGCGTGAGCACTGTAAACTATAATGTTATGGCAGGATTAACAAAATAATATAAAAAAAAAGAAAAGAAAAAATTGAACTTTCTTAGATTTTTACTTAAAGCCGATTTTCTTGTAAATTGTATATTAATTACTTGAGCACTGTACCGCTTAAGCCGAAAAACATAAATTTTACTGATTTGAGCGAAAGTAAAACTATAATGTTATTGCAGGATTATCAACTTTATATTACCGAAAAAGTTGCACTTTCTTAGGTTCAGACTCAAAGTCGATTTTCTTGTAAATTGTATGTTAATTACTTGAGCACTGTACCGCATAAGCCGAAAACCATCAATTTTACTGATTTGCGCGTAAGTAAAATTATATTGCTATTGCAGAATTGACAAATTAATATAACCGAAAAAATTGCACTTTCTTAGGTTTAGACTCAAAGTCGATTTTCTTGTAAATTGTATGTTAATCACTTGAGCACTGTACCGCATTAGCCGAAAAACATCAATTTTACTGATTTGCGCGAAAGTAAAACTATAATGTTATTGAAGGATTATCAACTTTATATTACCGCAAAAGTTGCACTTTCTTAGGTTCAGACTCAAAGTCGATTTTCTTGTAAATTGTATGTTAATCACTTGAGCACTGTACCGCATAAGCCGAAAAACATCAATTTTACTGATTTGCGCGTAAGTAAAATTATATTGCTATTGCAGAATTGACAAATTAATATAACCGAAAAAATTGCACTTTCTTAGGTTTAGACTTAAAGTCGATTTTCTTCTAAATTGAATGTTAATTGCGTGAGCACTGTACCGCATAAGCCGAAAAACATCAATTTTACTGATTTGCGCGAAAGTAAAATTATAATGTTAATGCAGGATTAACAAATTAATATAACCGAAAAAATTGCACTTTCTTAGGTTTAGACTCAAAGTCGATTTTCTTGTAAATTGTATGTTAATCAGTTGAGCACTGTACCGCATAAGCCGAAAAACATCAATTTTACTGATTTGCGCGAAATTAAAACTATAATGTTATTGCAGGATTAACAACTTAATATTACCGAAAAATTGCACTTTCTTAGGTTTAGACTCAAAGTCGATTTTCTTGCAAATTGTATGTTAATCACTTGAGCACTGTACCGCATAAGCCGAAAATCATCAATTTTACTGATTTGAGCGAAAGTAAAACTATAATGTTATTGCAGGATTATCAACTTTATATTACCGAAAAAGTTGCACTTTCTTAGGTTCAGACTCAAAGTCGATTTTCTTGTAAATTGTATGTTAATTACTTGAGCACTGTACCGCATAAGCCGAAAACCATCAATTTTACTGATTTGCGCGTAAGTAAAATTATATTGCTATTGCAGAATTGACAAATTAATATAACCGAAAAAATTGCACTTTCTTAGGTTTAGACTCAAAGTCGATTTTCTTGTAAATTGTATGTTAATCACTTGAGCACTGTACCGCATTAGCCGAAAAACATCAATTTTACTGATTTGCGCGAAAGTAAAACTATAATGTTATTGCAGGATTATCAACTTTATATTACCGCAAAAGTTGCACTTTCTTAGGTTCAGACTCAAAGTCGATTTTCTTGTAAATTGTATGTTAATCACTTGAGCACTGTACCGCATAAGCCGAAAAACATCAATTTTACTGATTTGCGCGTAAGTAAAATTATATTGCTATTGCAGAATTGACAAATTAATATAACCGAAAAAATTGCACTTTCTTAGGTTTAGACTTAAAGTCGATTTTCTTCTAAATTGTATGTTAATTGCGTGAGCACTGTACCGCATAAGCCGAAAAACATCAATTTTACTGATTTGCGCGAAAGTAAAATTATAATGTTAATGCAGGATTAACAAATTAATATAACCGAAAAAATTGCACTTTCTTAGGTTTAGACTCAAAGTCGATTTTCTTGTAAATTGTATGTTAATCAGTTGAGCACTGTACTGCATAAGCCGAAAAACATCAATTTTACTGATTTGCGCGAAATTAAAACTATAATGTTATTGCAGGATTAACAACTTAATATTACCGAAAAAGTTGCACTTTCTTAGGTTTAGACTCAAAGTCGATTTTCTTGTAAATTGTATGTTAATCACTTGAGCACTGTACCGCATAAGCCGAAAAACAACAATTTTACTAAGTTGCGCGAAAGTAAAATTATATAGCTATTGCAGAATTGACATATATATATAACCGAAAAAGTTGCACTTTCTTAGCTTTAGACTTAAAGTCGATTATCTTGTAAATTGTATTTCAGTCGCGTGAGCACTGTAAACTATAATGTTATGGCAGGATTAACAAATTAATATAAAAAAAAAGAAAAGAAAAAATTGAACTTTTTTAGATTTTTACTTAAAGCCGATTTTCTTGTAAATTATATGTTAATTACTTGAGCATCGTACCGCATAAGCCGAAAAACATCAATTTTACTGATTTGCGCGAAAGTAAAACTATAATGTTATTGCAGGATTAACAACTTTATATTACCGAAAAAGTTGCACTTTCTTAGGTTTAGACTTAAAGTCGATTTGCTTCTAAATTGTATGTTAATTGCGTGAGCACGGTACCGCTTAAACCGAAAAACATGAATTTTACTGATTTGACCGAAAGTCAAATTATATTGTTATTGCAGGATTAACAAATTAATATTACCGAAAAAGTTGCACTTTCTTAGGTTTAGACTGAAAGTCGATTTTCTTGTAAATTGTATTTCAGTTGCGTGAGCACTGTACTGCGTAAGCCGAAAAACATGAATTTTACTGATTTGAGCGAAAGTCAAATTATATTGTTATTGCAGGATTAACAAATTAATATTAGCGAAAAAGTTGCACTTTCTTAGGTTTAGACTCAAAGTCGATTTTCTTGTAAATTGTATGTCAATTGCGGAAGCACTGTACTGCTTAAGCCGAAAAACATCAATATTACTGATTTCCGCGAAAGTAAAATTATAATGTTATTGCAGAATTTACATATTCATATAACCGAAAAAACTGTACTTTCTTAGTTTTAGACTTAAACTCGATTTTCTTCTAAATTGTATGTCAATTGCGTGAGCACTGTACCGCATAAGCCGAAAAACATCAATTTTACTGATTTGCTCGAAAGTAAAATTATATTGCTATTGCAGAATTGACAAATTAATATAACCGAAAAAATTGCACTTTCTTAGGTTTAGACTCAAAGTCGATTTTCTTGTAAATTGTATGTTAATCACTTGAGCACTGTACCGCATAAGCCGAAAAACATCAATTTTACTGATTTGCGCGAAAGTAAAATTATAATGTTAATGCAGGATTAACAAATTATTATAACCGAAAAAATTGCACTTTCTTAGATTAAGACTCAAAGTCGATTTTCTTGTAAATTGTATGTTAACCATTTGAGCACTGTACCGCATAAGCCGAAAAACATCAATTTTACTGATTTGCGCGTAAGTAAAATTATATTGCTATTGCAGAATTGACAAATTAATATAACCGAAAAAATTGCACTTTCTTAGGTTTAGACTCAAAGTCGATTTGCTTCTAAATTGTATGTTAATTGCGTGAGCACGGTACCGCTTAAACCGAAAAACATGAATTTTACTGATTTGAGCGAAAGTCAAATTATATTGTTATTGCAGGATTAACAAATTAATATTACCGAAAAAGTTGCACTTTCTTAGGTTTAGACTCAAAGTCGATTTTCTTGTAAATTGTATGTCAGTTGCGTGAGCACTGTACTGCGTAAGCCGAAAAACATGAATTTTACTGATTTGCTCGAAAGTAAAATTATATTGCTATTGCAGAATTGACAAATTAATATAACCGAAAAAATTGCACTTTCTTAGGTTTAGACTCAAAGTCGATTTTCTTGTAAATTGTATGTTAATCACTTGAGCCCTGTACCGCATAAGCCGAAAAACATCAATTTTACTGATTTGCGCGAAAGTAAAATTATAATGTTAATGCAGGATTGACAAATTAATATAACCGAAAAAATTGCACTTTCTTAGGTTTAGACTCAAAGTCGATTTTCTTGTAAATTGTATGTTAATCACTTGAGCACTGTACCGCAAAGCCGAAAAACAACAATTTTACTGATTTGCGCGAAAGTAAAATTATATAGCTACTGCAGAATTGACATATTCATATAACCGAAAAAATTGCACTTTCTTACAATAGCTTTAGACTTAAAGTCGATTTTCTTTTAAATTGTATTTCAGTTGCGTGAGCACTGTACCGCTTAAGCCGAAAAACATGAATTTTACTGATTTGAGCGAAAGTAAAACTATAATGTTATTGCAGGATTAACAACTTAATATTACCGAAAAAGTTGCACTTTCTTAGGTTTAGACTCAAAGTCGATTTTCTTGTAAATTGTATGTTAATCACTTGAGAACTGTACCGCATAAGCCGAAAAGCATCAATTTTACTGATTTGCGCGTAAGTAAAATTATATTGCTATTGCAGAATTGACAACTTAATATTACCGAAAAAGTTGCACTTCCTTAGGTTTAGACTCAAAGTCGATTTTCTTGTAAATTGTATGTTAATCACTTGAGCACTGTACCGCATAAGCCGAAAAACATCAATTTTACTGATTTGCGCGTAAGTAAAATTATATTGCTATAGCAGAATTGACAAATTAATATAACCGAAAAAATTGCACTTTCTTAGGTTTAGACTCAAAGTCGATTTTCTTGTAAATTGTATGTTAACCATTTGAGCACTGTACCGCATAAGCCGAAAAACATCAATTTTACTGATTTGCGCGTAAGTAAAATTATATTGCTATTGCAGAATTGACAAATTAATATAACCGAAAAAATTGCACTTTCTTAGGTTTAGACTCAAAGTCGATTTTCTTGTAAATTGTACGTTAATCACTTGAGCACTGTACCGCAAAGCCGAAAAACAACAATTTTACTGATTTGCGCGAAAGTAAAATTATATAGCTACTGCAGAATTGACATATTCATATAACCGAAAAAATTGCACTTTCTTACAATAGCTTTAGACTTAAAGTCGATTTTCTTTTAAATTGTATTTCAGTTGCGTGAGCACTGTACCGCTTAAGCCGAAAAACATGAATTTTACTGATTTAAGCGAAAGTAAAACTAGAATGTTATTGCAGGATTAACAACTTAATATTACCGAAAAAGTTGCACTTTCTTAGGTTTAGACTCAAAGTCGATTTTCTTGTAAATTGTATGTTAATCACTTGAGAACTGTACCGCATAAGCCGAAAAGCATCAATTTTACTGATTTGCGCGTAAGTAAAATTATATTGCTATTGCAGAATTGACAACTTAATATTACCGAAAAAGTTGCACTTTCTTAGGTTTAGACTCAAAGTCGATTTTCTTGTAAATTGTATGTTAATCACTTGAGCACTGTACCGCATAAGCCGAAAAACATCAATTTTACTGATTTGCGCGTAAGTAAAATTATATTGCTATTGCAGAATTGACAAATTATTATAACCGAAAAAATTGCACTTTCTTAGGTTTAGACTCAAAGTCGATTTTCTTGTAAATTGTACGTTAATCACTTGAGCACTGTACCGCATAAGCCGAAAAACATCAATTTTACTGATTTGCGCGAAAGTAAAACTATAATGTTATTGCAGGATTAACAACTTAATATTACCGAAAAAGTTGCACTTTCTAAGGTTTAGACTCAAAGTCGATTTTCTTGTAAATTGTATGTAAATCACTTGAGCACTGTACCGCATAAACCGAAAAACAACAATTTTACTGATTTGCGCGAAAGTAAAATTATATAGCTATTGCAGAATTGACATATTCATATAACCGAAAAAATTGCACTTTCTTAGCTTTAGACTTTAAGTCGATTATCTTGTAAATTGTATTTCAGTCGCGTGAGCACTGTAAACTATAATGTTATGGCAGGATTAACAAATTTATATAAAAAAAAGAAAAGAAAAAATTGAACTTTCTTAGATTTTTACTTAATGCCGATTTTCTTGTAAATTGTATGTTAATTACTTGAGCACTGTACCGCATAAGCCGAAAAACATCAATTTTACTGATTTGCGCGAAAGTAAAACTATAATTTTATTGCAGGATTGACAACTTTATATTACCGAAAAAGTTGCACTTTCTTAGGTTTAGACTTAAAGTCGATTTTCTTGTAAATTGTATGTTAATCACTTGAGCACTGTACCGCATAAGCCGAAAAACATGAATTTTACTGATTTGCGCGAAAGTAAAATTATATTGCTATTGCAGAATTGACAAATTAATATAACCGAAAAAATTGCACTTTCTTAGGTTTAGACTTAAAGTCGATTTTCTTGTAAATTGTATGTTAATCACTTGAGCACTGTACTGCTTAAGCCGAAAAACATCAATATTACTGATTTCCGCGAAAGTAAAATTATAATGTTATTGCAGAATTTACATATTCATATAACCGAAAAAACTGTACTTTCTTAGTTTTAGACTTAAACTCGATTTTCTTCTAAATTGTATGTCAATTGCATGAGCACTGTACTGCTAAAACCGAAAAACATGAATTTTACTGATTTGCGCGAAAGTAAAATTATATTGCTATTGCAGAATTGACAAATTAATATAACCGAAAAAATTGCACTTTCTTAGGTTTAGACTTAAAGTCGATTTTCTTGTAAATTGTATGTTAATCACTTGAGCACTGTACCGCATAAGCCGAAAAACATCAATTTTACTGATTTGCGCGAAAGTAAAATTATAATGTTAATGCAGGATTAACAAATTATTATAACCGAAAAAATTGCACTTTCTTAGATTAAGACTCAAAGTCGATTTTCTTGTAAATTGTATGTTAATCACTTGAGCACTGTACCGCATAAGCCGAAAAACATCAATTTTACTGATTTGCGCGTAAGTAAAATTATATTGCTATTGCAGAATTGACAAATTAATATAACCGAAAAAATTGCACTTTCTAAGGTTTAGACTCAAAGTCGATTTTCTTGTAAATTGTATGTTAATCACTTGAGCACTGTACCGCATAAGCCGAAAAACAACAATTTTACTGATTTGCGCGAAAGTGAAATTATATAGCTACTGCAGAATTGACATATTCATATAACCGAAAAATAGCACTTTCTTACAATAGTTTTAGACTTAAAGTCGATTTTCTTTTAAATTGTTCAGTTGCGTGAGCACTGTACCGCTTAAGCCGAAAAACATGAATTTTACTGATTTGAGCGAAAGTCAAATTTTAATGTTAATGCAGGATTAACAAATTAATATAACCGAAAAAATTACACTTTCTTAGGTTTAGACTCAAAGTCGATTTTCTTGTAAATTGTATGTTAATCACTTGAGCGCTGTACCGCATAAGCCGAAAAACATCAATTTTACTGATTTGCGCGAAAGTAAAACTATAATGTTATTGCAGGATTATCAACTTAATATTACCGAAAAAGTTGCACTTTCTTAGGTTTAGACTCAAAGTCGATTTTCTTGTAAATTGTATGTTAATCACTTGAGCACTGTACCGCATAAGCCGAAAAACATCAATTTTACTGATTTGCGCGAAAGTAAAACTATAATGTTATTGCAGGATTAACAACTTAATATTACCGAAAAAGTTGCACTTTCTTAGGTTTAGACTCAAAGTCGATTTTCTTGTAAATTGTATGTTAATCACTTGAGCACTGTACCGCATAAGCCGAAAAACATCAATTTTACTGATTTGCGCGAAAGTAAAATTATAATGTTAATGCAGGATTAACAAATTAATATAACCGAAAAAATTACACTTTCTTAGGTTTAGACTCAAAGTCGATTTTCTTGTAAATTGTATGTTAATCACTTGAGCACTGTACCGCATAAGCCGAAAAACATCAATTTTACTGATTTGCGCGAAAGTAAAACTATAATGTTATTGCAGGATTAACAACTTAATATTACCGAAAAAGTTGCACTTTCTTAGGTTTAGACTCAAAGTCGATTTTCTTGTAAATTGTATGTTAATCACTTGAGCACTGTACCGCATAAGCCGAAAAACATCAATTTTACTGATTTGCGCGTAAGTAAAATTATATTGCTATTGCAGAATTGACAAATTAATATAACCGAAAAAATTGCACTTTCTTAGGTTTAGACTCAAAGTCGATTTTCTTGTAAATTGTATGTTAATCACTTGAGCACTGTACCGCATAAGCCGAAAAACATCAATTTTACTGATTTGCGCGTAAGTAAAATTATATTGCTATTGCAGAATTGACAAATTAATATAACCGAAAAAATTGCACTTTCTTAGGTTTAGACTCAAAGTCGATTTTCTTGTAAATTGTATGTTAATCACTTGAGCACTGTACCGCATAAGCCGAAAAACAACAATTTTACCGATTTGCGCGAAAGTGAAATTATATAGCTACTGCAGAATTGACATATTCATATAACCGAAAAATAGCACTTTCTTACAATAGCTTTAGACTTAAAGTCGATTTTCTTTTAAATTGTTCAGTTGCGTGAGCACTGTACCGCTTAAGCCGAAAAACATGAATTTTACTGATTTGAGCGAAAGTCAAATTTTAATGTTAATGCAGGATTAACAAATTAATATAACCGAAAAAATTACACTTTCTTAGGTTTAGACTCAAAGTCGATTTTCTTGTAAATTGTATGTTAATCACTTGAGCACTGTACCGCATAAGCCGAAAAACATCAATTTTACTGATTTGCGCGAAAGTAAAATTATAATGTTAATGCAGGATTAACAAATTAATATAACCGAAAAAGTTGCACTTTCTTAGGTTTAGACTCAAAGTCGATTTTCTTGTAAATTGTATGTTAATCACTTGAGCACTGTACCGCATAAGCCGAAAAACATCAATTTTACTGATTTGCGCGAAAGTAAAATTATAATGTTAATGCAGGATTAACAAATTAATATAACCGAAAAAGTTGCACTTTCTTAGGTTTAGACTCAAAGTCGATTTTCTTGTAAATTGTATGTTAATCACTTGAGCACTGTACCGCTTAAGCCGAAAAACATGAATTTTACTGATTTGAGCGAAAGTCAAATTTTAATGTTAATGCAGGATTAACAAATTAATATAACCGAAAAAATTACACTTTCTTAGGTTTAGACTCAAAGTCGATTTTCTTGTAAATTGTATGTTAATCACTTGAGCGCTGTACCGCATAAGCCGAAAAACATCAATTTTACTGATTTGCGCGAAAGTAAAACTATAATGTTATTGCAGGATTATCAACTTAATATTACCGAAAAAGTTGCACTTTCTTAGGTTTAGACTCAAAGTCGATTTTCTTGTAAATTGTATGTTAATCACTTGAGCACTGTACCGCATAAGCCGAAAAACATCAATTTTACTGATTTGCGCGTAAGTAAAATTATATTGCTATTGCAGAATTGACAAATTAATATAACCGAAAAAATTGCACTTTCTTAGGTTTAGACTCAAAGTCGATTTTCTTGTAAATTGTATGTTAATCACTTGAGCACTGTACCGCATAAGCCGAAAAACATCAATTTTACTGATTTGCGCGAAAGTAAAATTATAATGTTAATGCAGGATTAACAAATTAATATAACCGAAAAAATTACACTTTCTTAGGTTTAGACTCAAAGTCGATTTTCTTGTAAATTGTATGTTAATCACTTGAGCACTGTACCGCATAAGCCGAAAAACATCAATTTTACTGATTTGCGCGAAAGTAAAACTATAATGTTATTGCAGGATTAACAACTTAATATTACCGAAAAAGTTGCACTTTCTTAGGTTTAGACTCAAAGTCGATTTTCTTGTAAATTGTATGTTAATCACTTGAGAACTGTACCGCATAAGCCGAAAAGCATCAATTTTACTGATTTCCGCGTAAGTAAAACTATATTGCTATTGCAGAATTGACAAATTAATATAACCGAAAAAATTGCACTTTCTTAGGTTTAGACTCAAAGTCGATTTTCTTGTAAATTGTATGTTAATCACTTGAGCACTGTACCGCATAAGCCGAAAAACAACAATTTTACCGATTTGCGCGAAAGTGAAATTATATAGCTACTGCAGAATTGACATATTCATATAACCGAAAAATAGCACTTTCTTACAATAGCTTTAGACTTAAAGTCGATTTTCTTTTAAATTGTTCAGTTGCGTGAGCACTGTACCGCTTAAGCCGAAAAACATGAATTTTACTGATTTGAGCGAAAGTCAAATTTTAATGTTAATGCAGGATTAACAAATTAATATAACCGAAAAAATTACACTTTCTTAGGTTTAGACTCAAAGTCGATTTTCTTGTAAATTGTATGTTAATCACTTGAGCACTGTACCGCATAAGCCGAAAAACATCAATTTTACTGATTTGCGCGAAAGTAAAATTATAATGTTAATGCAGGATTAACAAATTAATATAACCGAAAAAGTTGCACTTTCTTAGGTTTAGACTCAAAGTCGATTTTCTTGTAAATTGTATGTTAATCACTTGAGCACTGTACCGCATAAGCCGAAAAACATCAATTTTACTGATTTGCGCGAAAGTAAAATTATAATGTTAATGCAGGATTAACAAATTAATATAACCGAAAAAGTTGCACTTTCTTAGGTTTAGACTCAAAGTCGATTTTCTTGTAAATTGTATGTTAATCACTTGAGCACTGTACCGCTTAAGCCGAAAAACATGAATTTTACTGATTTGAGCGAAAGTCAAATTTTAATGTTAATGCAGGATTAACAAATTAATATAACCGAAAAAATTACACTTTCTTAGGTTTAGACTCAAAGTCGATTTTCTTGTAAATTGTATGTTAATCACTTGAGCACTGTACCGCATAAGCCGAAAAACATCAATTTTACTGATTTGCGCGAAAGTAAGATTATAATGTTAATGCAGGATTAACAAATTAATATAACCGAAAAAGTTGCACTTTCTTAGGTTTAGACTCAAAGTCGATTTTCTTGTAAATTGTATGTTAATCACTTGAGCACTGTACCGCATAAGCCGAAAAGCATCAATTTTACTGATTTGCGCGTAAGTAAAACTATATTGCTATTGCAGAATTGACAAATTAATATAACCGAAAAAATTGCACTTTCTTAGGTTTAGACTCAAAGTCGATTTTCTTGTAAATTGTATGTTAATCACTTGAGCACTGTACCGCATAAGCCGAAAAACAACAATTTTACCGATTTGCGCGAAAGTGAAATTATATAGCTACTGCAGAATTGACATATTCATATAACCGAAAAATAGCACTTTCTTACAATAGCTTTAGACTTAAAGTCGATTTTCTTTTAAATTGTTCAGTTGCGTGAGCACTGTACCGCTTAAGCCGAAAAACATGAATTTTACTGATTTGAGCGAAAGTCAAATTTTAATGTTAATGCAGGATTAACAAATTAATATAACCGAAAAAATTACACTTTCTTAGGTTTAGACTCAAAGTCGATTTTCTTGTAAATTGTATGTTAATCACTTGAGCACTGTACCGCATAAGCCGAAAAACATCAATTTTACTGATTTGCGCGAAAGTAAAACTATAATGTTATTGCAGGATTATCAACTTAATATTACCGAAAAAGTTGCACTTTCTTAGGTTTAGACTCAAAGTCGATTTTCTTGTAAATTGTATGTTAATCACTTGAGCACTGTACCGCATAAGCCGAAAAACATCAATTTTACTGATTTGCGCGTAAGTAAAATTATATTGCTATTGCAGAATTGACAAATTAATATAACCGAAAAAATTGCACTTTCTTAGGTTTAGACTCAAAGTCGATTTTCTTGTAAATTGTATGTTAATCACTTGAGCACTGTACCGCATAAGCCGAAAAACATCAATTTTACTGATTTGCGCGAAAGTAAAACTATAATGTTATTGCAGGATTAACAACTTAATATTACCGAAAAAGTTGCACTTTCTTAGGTTTAGACTCAAAGTCGATTTTCTTGTAAATTGTATGTTAATCACTTGAGCACTGTACCGCATAAGCCGAAAAACATCAATTTTACTGATTTGCGCGTAAGTAAAATTATATTGCTATTGCAGAATTGACAAATTAATATAACCGAAAAAATTGCACTTTCTTAGGTTTAGACTCAAAGTCGATTTTCTTGTAAATTGTATGTTAATCACTTGAGCACTGTACCGCATAAGCCGAAAAACATCAATTTTACTGATTTGCGCGAAAGTAAAATTATAATGTTAATGCAGGATTAACAAATTAATATAACCGAAAAAATTACACTTTCTTAGGTTTAGACTCAAAGTCGATTTTCTTGTAAATTGTATGTTAATCACTTGAGCACTGTACCGCATAAGCCGAAAAACATCAATTTTACTGATTTGCGCGAAAGTAAAACTATAATGTTATTGCAGGATTAACAACTTAATATTACCGAAAAAGTTGCACTTTCTTAGGTTTAGACTCAAAGTCGATTTTCTTGTAAATTGTATGTTAATCACTTGAGAACTGTACCGCATAAGCCGAAAAGCATCAATTTTACTGATTTGCGCGTAAGTAAAACTATATTGCTATTGCAGAATTGACAAATTAATATAACCGAAAAAATTGCACTTTCTTAGGTTTAGACTCAAAGTCGATTTTCTTGTAAATTGTATGTTAATCACTTGAGCACTGTACCGCATAAGCCGAAAAACAACAATTTTACCGATTTGCGCGAAAGTGAAATTATATAGCTACTGCAGAATTGACATATTCATATAACCGAAAAATAGCACTTTCTTACAATAGCTTTAGACTTAAAGTCGATTTTCTTTTAAATTGTTCAGTTGCGTGAGCACTGTACCGCTTAAGCCGAAAAACATGAATTTTACTGATTTGAGCGAAAGTCAAATTTTAATGTTAATGCAGGATTAACAAATTAATATAACCGAAAAAATTACACTTTCTTAGGTTTAGACTCAAAGTCGATTTTCTTGTAAATTGTATGTTAATCACTTGAGCACTGTACCGCATAAGCCGAAAAACATCAATTTTACTGATTTGCGCGAAAGTAAAATTATAATGTTAATGCAGGATTAACAAATTAATATAACCGAAAAAGTTGCACTTTCTTAGGTTTAGACTCAAAGTCGATTTTCTTGTAAATTGTATGTTAATCACTTGAGCACTGTACCGCATAAGCCGAGAAACATCAATTTTACTAATTTGCGCGTAAGTAAAATTATATTGCTATTGCAGAATTGACAAATTAATATAACCGAAAAAATTGCACTTTCTTAGGTTTAGACTCAAAGTCGATTTTCTTGTAAATTGTATGTTAATCACTTGAGCACTGTACCGCATAAGCCGAAAAACATCAATTTTACTGATTTGCGCGAAAGTAAAATTATAATGTTAATGCAGGATTAACAAATTAATATAACCGAAAAAGTTGCACTTCTTAGGTTTAGACTCAAAGTCGATTTTCTTGTAAATTGTATGTTAATCACTTGAGCACTGTACCGCATAAGCCGAGAAACATCAATTTTACTGATTTGCGCGTAAGTAAAATTATATTGCTATTGCAGAATTGACAAATTAATATAACCGAAAAAATTGCACTTTCTTAGGTTTAGACTCAAAGTCGATTTTCTTGTAAATTGTATGTTAATCACTTGAGCACTGTACCGCATAAGCCGAAAAACATCAATTTTACTGATTTGCGCGAAAGTAAAATTATAATGTTAATGCAGGATTAACAAATTAATATAACCGAAAAAATTACTCTTTCTTAGGTTTAGACTCAAAGTCGATTTTCTTGTAAATTGTATGTTAATCACTTGAGCACTGTACCGCATAAGCCTAAAAACATCAATTTTACTGATTTGCGCGAAAGTAAAACTATAATGTTATTGCAGGATTATCAACTTAATATTACCGAAAAAGTTGCACTTTCTTAGGTTTAGACTCAAAGTCGATTTTCTTGTAAATTGTATGTTAATCACTTGAGCACTGTACCGCATAAGCCGAAAAGCATCAATTTTACTGATTTGCGCGTAAGTAAAATTATATTGCTATTGCAGAATTGACAACTTGATATTACCGAAAAAGTTGCACTTTCTTAGGTTTAGACACAAAGTCGATTTTCTTCTAAATTGTATGTTAATTGCGTGAGCACTGTATCGCATAAGCCGAAAAACATCAATTTTACTGATTTCCGCGAAAGTAAAATTATAATGTTAATGCAGGATTAACAAATTAATACAACCGAAAAAATTACACTTTCTTAGGTTTAGACTCAAAGTCGATTTTCTTGTAAATTGTATGTTAATCACTTGAGCACTGTACCGCATAAGCCGAAAAGCATCAATTTTACTGATTTGCGCGAAAGTAAAACTATAATGTTATTGCAGGATTAACAACTTAATATTACCGAAAAAGTTGCACTTTCTTAGGTTTAGACTCAAAGTCGATTTTCTTGTAAATTGTATGTTAATCACTTGAGAACTGTACCGCATAAGCCGAAAAGCATCAATTTTACTGATTTGCGCGTAAGTAAAATTATATTGCTATTGCAGAATTGACAAATTAATATAACCGAAAAAATTGCACTTTCTTAGGTTTAGACTCAAAGTCGATTTTCTTGTAAATTGTATGTTAATCACTTGAGCACTGTACCGCATAAGCCGAAAAACAACAATTTTACTGATTTGCGCGAAAGTGAAATTATATAGCTACTGCAGAATTGACATATTCATATAACCGAAAAATAGCACTTTCTTACAATAGCTTTAGACTTAAAGTCGATTTTCTTTTAAATTGTTCAGTTGCGTGAGCACTGTACCGCTTAAGCCGAAAAACATGAATTTTACTGATTTGAGCGAAAGTCAAATTTTAATGTTAATGCAGGATTAACAAATTAATATAACCGAAAAAATTACACTTTCTTAGGTTTAGACTCAAAGTCGATTTTCTTGTAAATTGTATGTTAATCACTTGAGCACTGTACCGCATAAGCCGAAAAACATCAATTTTACTGATTTGCGCGAAAGTAAAACTATAATGTTATTGCAGGATTATCAACTTAATATTACCGAAAAAGTTGCACTTTCTTAGGTTTAGACTCAAAGTCGATTTTCTTGTAAATTGTATGTTAATCACTTGAGCACTGTACCGCATAAGCCGAAAAACATCAATTTTACTGATTTGCGCGTAAGTAAAATTATATTGCTATTGCAGAATTGACAAATTAATATAACCGAAAAAATTGCACTTTCTTAGGTTTAGACTCAAAGTCGATTTTCTTGTAAATTGTATGTTAATCACTTGAGCACTGTACCGCATAAGCCGAAAAACATCAATTTTACTGATTTGCGCGAAAGTAAAACTATAATGTTATTGCAGGATTAACAACTTAATATTACCGAAAAAGTTGCACTTTCTTAGGTTTAGACTCAAAGTCGATTTTCTTGTAAATTGTATGTTAATCACTTGAGCACTGTACCGCATAAGCCGAAAAACATCAATTTTACTGATTTGCGCGTAAGTAAAATTATATTGCTATTGCAGAATTGACAAATTAATATAACCGAAAAAATTGCACTTTCTTAGGTTTAGACTCAAAGTCGATTTTCTTGTAAATTGTATGTTAATCACTTGAGCACTGTACCGCATAAGCCGAAAAACATCAATTTTACTGATTTGCGCGAAAGTAAAATTATAATGTTAATGCAGGATTAACAAATTAATATAACCGAAAAAATTACTCTTTCTTAGGTTTAGACTCAAAGTCGATTTTCTTGTAAATTGTATGTTAATCACTTGAGCACTGTACCGCATAAGCCTAAAAACATCAATTTTACTGATTTGCGCGAAAGTAAAACTATAATGTTATTGCAGGATTATCAACTTAATATTACCGAAAAAGTTGCACTTTCTTAGGTTTAGACTCAAAGTCGATTTTCTTGTAAATTGTATGTTAATCACTTGAGCACTGTACCGCATAAGCCGAAAAGCATCAATTTTACTGATTTGCGCGTAAGTAAAATTATATTGCTATTGCAGAATTGACAACTTGATATTACCGAAAAAGTTGCACTTTCTTAGGTTTAGACTCAAAGTCGATTTTCTTCTAAATTGTATGTTAATTGCGTGAGCACTGTACCGCATAAGCCGAAAAACATCAATTTTACTGATTTCCGCGAAAGTAAAATTATAATGTTAATGCAGGATTAACAAATTAATACAACCGAAAAAATTACACTTTCTTAGGTTTAGACTCAAAGTCGATTTTCTTGTAAATTGTATGTTAATCACTTGAGCACTGTACCGCATAAGCCGAAAAGCATCAATTTTACTGATTTGCGCGTAAGTAAAATTATATTGCTATTGCAGAATTGACAACTTGATAAACATCAATTTTGCTGATTTGCGCGAAAGTAAAACTATAATGTTATTGCAGAATTGACAAATTAATATAACCGAAAAAATTGCACTTTCTTAGGTTTAGGCTCAAAGTCGATTTTCTTGTAAATTGTAAGTTAATCACTTGAGCACTGTACCGCATAAGCCGAAAAACATCAATTTTACTGATTTGAACGTAAGTAAAATTATATTGCTATTGCAGAATTGACAAATTAATATAACCGAAAAAATTGCACTTTCTTAGGTTTAGACTCAAAGTCGATTTTCTTCTAAATTGTATGTTAATTGCGTGAGCACTGTACCGCATAATCCGAAAAACATCAATTTTACTGATTTGCGCGAAAGTAAAATTATAATGTTAATGCAGGATTAACAAATTAATACAACCGAAAAAATTACACTTTCTTAGGTTTAGACTCAAAGTCGATTTTCTTGTAAATTGTATGTTAATCACTTGAGCACTGTTCCGCATAAGCCGAAAAGCATCAATTTTACTGATTTGCGCGTAAGTAAAATTATATTGCTATTGCAGAATTGACAACTTGATAAACATCAATTTTGCTGATTTGCGCGAAAGTAAAACTATAATGTTAATGCAGGATTAACAAATTAATATAACCGAAAAAATTACACTTTCTTAGGTTTAGACTCAAAGTCGATTTTCTTGTAAATTGTATGTTAATCACTTGAGCACTGTACCGCATAAGCCTAAAAACATCAATTTTACTGATTTGCGCGAAAGTAAAACTATAATGTTATTGCAGGATTATCAACTTAATATTACCGAAAAAGTTGCACTTTCTTAGGTTTAGACTCAAAGTCGATTTTCTTGTAAATTGTATGTTAATCACTTGAGCACTGTACCGCATAAGCCGAAAAACATCAATTTTACTGATTTGAACGTAAGTAAAATTATATTGCTATTGCAGAATTGACAAATTAATATAACCGAAAAAATTGCACTTTCTTAGGTTTAGACTCAAAGTCGATTTTCTTCTAAATTGTATGTTAATTGCGTGAGCACTGTACCGCATAAGCCGAAAAACATCAATTTTACTGATTTGCGCGAAAGTAAAATTATAATGTTAATGCAGGATTAACAAATTAATACAACCGAAAAAATTACACTTTCTTAGGTTTAGACTCAAAGTCGATTTTCTTGTAAATTGTATGTTAATCACTTGAGCACTGTACCGCATAAGCCGAAAAGCATCAATTTTACTGATTTGCGCGTAAGTAAAATTATATTGCTATTGCAGAATTGACAACTTGATAAACATCAATTTTGCTGATTTGCGCGAAAGTAAAACTATAATGTTATTGCAGAATTGACAAATTAATATAACCGAAAAAATTGCACTTTCTTAGGTTTAGAATCAAAGTCGATTTTCTTGTAAATTGTAAGTTAATCACTTGAGCACTGTACCGCATAAGCCGAAAAGCATCAATTTTACTGATTTGCGCGTAAGTAAAATTATATTGCTATTGCAGAATTGACAACTTGATATTACCGAAAAAGTTGCACTTTCTTAGGTTTAGACTCAAAGTCGATTTGCTTGTAAATTGTATGTTAATCACTTGAGCACTGTACCGCATAAGCCGAAAAACATCAACTTTACTGATTTGCGCGAAAGTAAAACTATAATGTTATTGCAGGATTAACAACTTAATATTACCGAAAAAGTTGCACTTTCTTAGGTTTAGACTCAAAGTCGATTTTCTTTTAAATTGTATGTTAATCACTTGAGAACTGTACCGCATAAGCCGAAAAGCATCAATTTTACTGATTTGCGCGTAAGTAAAATTATATTGCTATTGCAGAATTGACAAATTAATATAACCGAAAAAATTGCACTTTCTTAGGTTTAGACTCAAAGTCGATTTTCTTGCAAATTGTATGTTAATCACTTGAGCACTGTACCGCATAAGCCGAAAAGCATCAATTTTACTGATTTGCGCGAAAGTAAAACTATAATGTTATTGCAAGATTAACAACTTTATATTACCGAAAAAGTTGCACTTTCTTAGGTTTAGACTTAAAGTCGATTTGCTTCTAAATTGTATGTTAAATGCGTGAGCACTGTACCGCTTAAACCGAAAAACATGAATTTTACTGATTTGAGCGAAAGTCAAATTATATTGTTATTGCAGGATTAACAAATTAATATTACCGAAAAAGTTGCACTTTCTAAGGTTTAGACTAAAAGTCGATTTTCTTGTAAATTGTATGTCAGTTGCGTGAGCACTGTACTGCTTAAGCCGAAAAACATGAATTTTACTGATTTGAGCGAAAGTCAAATTATATTGTTATTGCAGGATTATCAAATTAATATTACCGAAAAAGTTGCACTTTCTTAGGTTTAGACTCAAAGTCGATTTTCTTGTAAATTGTATGTCAATTGCGGAGGCACTGTACTGCTTAAGCCGAAAAACATCAATATTACTGATTTCCGCGAAAGTAAAATTATAATGTTATTGCAGAATTTACATATTCATATAACCGAAAAAACTGTACTTTCTTAGTTTTAGACTCAAAGTCGATTTTCTTGTAAATTGTATGTTAATCACTTGAGCACTGTACCGCATAAGCCGAAAAACATCAATTTTACTGATTTGAACGTAAGTAAAATTATATTGCTATTGCAGAATTGACAAATTAATATAACCGAAAAAATTGCACTTTCTTAGGTTTAGACTCAAAGTCGATTTTCTTCTAAATTGTATGTTAATTGAGTGAGCACTGTACCGCATAAGCCGAAAAACATCAATTTTACTGATTTGCGCGAAAGTAAAATTATAATGTTAATGCAGGATTAACAAATTAATACAACCGAAAAAATTACACTTTCTTAGGTTTAGACTCAAAGTCGATTTTCTTGTAAATTGTATGTTAATCACTTGAGCACTGTACCGCATAAGCCGAAAAGCATCAATTTTACTGATTTGCGCGTAAGTAAAATTATATTGCTATTGCAGAATTGACAACTTGATAAACATCAATTTTGCTGATTTGCGCGAAAGTAAAACTATAATGTTATTGCAGAATTGAAAAATTAATATAACCGAAAAAATTGCACTTTCTTAGGTTTAGAATCAAAGTCGATTTTCTTGTAAATTGTAAGTTAATCACTTGAGCACTGTACCGCATAAGCCGAAAAGCATCAATTTTACTGATTTGCGCGTAAGTAAAATTATATTGCTATTGCAGAATTGACAACTTGATATTACCGAAAAAGTTGCACTTTCTTAGGTTTAGACTCAAAGTCGATTTGCTTGTAAATTGTATGTTAATCACTTGAGCACTGTACCGCATAAGCCGAAAAACATCAACTTTACTGATTTGCGCGAAAGTAAAACTATAATGTTATTGCAGGATTAACAACTTAATATTACCGAAAAAGATGCACTTTCTTAGGTTTAGACTCAAAGTCGATTTTCTTTTAAATTGTATGTTAGTCACTTGAGAACTGTACCGCATAAGCCGAAAAGCATCAATTTTACTGATTTGCGCGTAAGTAAAATTATATTGCTATTGCAGAATTGACAAATTAATATAACCGAAAAAATTGCACTTTCTTAGGTTTAGACTCAAAGTCGATTTTCTTGCAAATTGTATGTTAATCACTTGAGCACTGTACCGCATAAGCCGAAAAGCATCAATTTTACTGATTTGCGCGAAAGTAAAACTATAATGTTATTGCAAGATTAACAACTTTATATTACCGAAAAAGTTGCACTTTCTTAGGTTTAGACTTAAAGTCGATTTGCTTCTAAATTGTATGTTAATTGCGTGAGCACTGTACCGCTTAAACCGAAAAACATGAATTTTACTGATTTGAGCGAAAGTCAAATTATATTGTTATTGCAGGATTAACAAATTAATATTACCGAAAAAGTTGCACTTTCTAAGGTTTAGACTAAAAGTCGATTTTCTTGTAAATTGTATGTCAGTTGCGTGAGCACTGTACTGCTTAAGCCGAAAAACATGAATTTTACTGATTTGAGCGAAAGTCAAATTATATTGTTATTGCAGGATTATCAAATTAATATTACCGAAAAAGTTGCACTTTCTTAGGTTTAGACTCAAAGTCGATTTTCTTGTAAATTGTATGTCAATTGCGGAGGCACTGTACTGCTTAAGCCGAAAAACATCAATATTACTGATTTCCGCGAAAGTAAAATTATAATGTTATTGCAGAATTTACATATTCATATAACCGAAAAAACTGTACTTTCTTAGTTTTAGACTTAAACTCGATTTTCTTCTAAATTGTATGTCAATTGCGTGAGCACTGTACTGCTAAAACCGAAAAACATGAATTTTACTGATTTGCGCGAAAGTAAAATTATATTGCTATTGCAGAATTGACAAATTAATATAACCGAAAAAATTGCACTTTCTTAGGTTTAGACTTAAAGTCGATTTTCTTGTAAATTGTATGTTAATCACTTGAGCACTGTACCGCATAAGCCGAAAAACATCAATTTTACTGATTTGCGCGAAAGTAAAATTATAATGTTAATGCAGGATTAACAAATTATTATAACCGAAAAAATTGCACTTTCTTAGATTAAGACTCAAAGTCGATTTTCTTGTAAATTGTATGTTAATCATTTGAGCACTGTACCGCATAAGCCGAAAAACATCAATTTTACTGATTTGCGCGTAAGTAAAATTATATTGCTATTGGAGAATTGACAAATTAATATAACCGAAAAAATTGCACTTTCTTAGGTTTAGACTCAAAGTCGATTTTCTTGTAAATTGTACGTTAATCACTTGAGCACTCTACCGCATAAGCCGAAAAACATCAATTTTACTGATTTGCGCGAAAGTAAAACTATAATGTTATTGCAGGATTAACAACTTAATATTACCGAAAAAGTTGCACTTTCTTCGGTTTAGACTCAAAGTCGATTTTCTTGTAAATTGTATGTTAATCACTTGAGAACTGTACCGCATAAGCCGAAAAGCATCAATTTTACTGAGTTGCGCGTAAGTAAAATTATATTGCTATTGCAGAATTGACAATTTGATATTACCGAAAAAGTTGCACTTTCTTAGGTTTAGACTCAAAGTCGATTTTCTTGTAAATTGTATGTTAATCACTTGAGCACTGTACCGCATAAGCCGAAAAACATCAATTTTACTGATTTGCGCGAAAGTAAAACTATAATGTTATTGCAAGATTAACAACTTAATATTACCGAAAAAGTTGCACTTTCTTAGGTTTAGACTCAAAGTCGATTTTCTTGTAAATTGTATGTTAATCACATGAGAACTGTACCGCATAAGCCGAAAAGCATCAATTTTACTGATTTGCGCGTAAGTAAAATTATATTGCTATTGCAGGATTATCAACTTGATATTACCGAAAAAGTTCCACTTTCTTAGGTTTAGACTCAAAGTCGATTTTCTTTTAAATTGTATTTCAGTTGCGTGAGCACTCTACCGCTTAAGCCGAAAAACAACAATTTTACTGATTTGCGCGAAAGTAAAATTATATAGCTACTGCAGAATTGACATATTCATATAACCGAAAAAATTGCACTTTCTTACAATAGATTTAGACTTAAAGTCGATTTTCTTTAAAATTGTATTTTAGTTGCGTGAGCACTGTACCGCTTAAGCCGAAAAACATGAATTTTACTGATTTGAGCGAAAGTCAAATTATATTGTTATTGCAGAATTAACAACTTAATATTACCGAAAAAGTTGCACTTTCTTAGGTTTAGACTCAAAGTCGATTTTCTTGTAAATTGTATGTTAATCACTTGAGCACTGTACCGCATAAGCCGAAAAACATGAATTTTACTGATTTGCGCGAAAGTAAAATTATATTGCTATTGCAGAATTGACAAATTAATATAACCGAAAAAATTGCACTTTCTTAGGTTTAGACTCAAAGTCGATTTTCTTGTAAATTGTATGTTATTTGCGTGCGCACTGTACCGCATAAGCCGAAAAACATGAATTTTACTGATTTGAGCGAAAGTCAAATTATATTGTTATTGCAGGATTAACAAATTAATATTACCGAAAAAGTTGCACTTTATTAGGTTTAGACTCAAAGTCGATTTTCTTGTAAATTGTATGTCAGTTGCGTGAGCACGGTACTGCTTAAGCCGAAAAACATGAATTTTACTGATTTGAGCGAAAGTCAAATTATATTGTTATTGCAGGATTAACAACTTAATATTACCGAAAAAGTTGCACTTTCTTAGGTTTAGACTCAAAGTCGATTTTCTTGAAAATTGTATGTTAATCACTTGAGCACTGTACCGCATAAGCCGAAAAACATGAATTTTACTGATTTGAGCGAAAGTCAAATTATATTGTTATTGCAGAATTAGCAACTTAATATTACCGAAAAAGTTGCACTTTCTTAGGTTTAGACTCAAAGTCGATTTTCTTGTAAATTGTATGTTAATCACTTGCACTGTACCGCATAAGCCGAAAAACATGAATTTTACTGATTTGAGCGAAAGTCAAATTATATTGTTATTGCAGAATTAACAACTTAATATTACCGAAAAAATTGCACTTTCTTAGGTTTAGACTCAAAGTCGATTTTCTTGTAAATTGTATGTTAATCACTTGAGCACTGTACCGCATAAGCCGAAAAACATCAATTTTACTGATTTGCGCGAAAGTAAAACTATAATGTTATTGCAGGATTATCAACTTAATATTACCGAAAAAGTTGCACTTTCTTAGGTTTAGACGCAAAGTCGATTTTCTTGTAAATTGTATATTAATCACTTGAGCACTGTACCGCATAAGCCGAAAAACATCAATTTTACTGATTTGCGCGTAAGTAAAATTATATTGCTATTGCAGGATTAACAAATTAATATTACCGAAAAAGTTGCACTTTCTTAGCTTTAGACTCAAAGTCGATTTTCTTGTAAAATGTATGTCAATTGCGTGAGCACGGTACTGCTTAAGCCGAAAAACATGAATTTTACTGATTTGAGCGAAAGTCAAATTATATTGTTATTGCAGAATTAACAACTTAATATTACCGAAAAAGTTGAACTTTCTTAGGTTTAGACTCAAAGTCGATTTTCTTGTAAATTGTATGTTAATCACTTGAGCACTGTACCGCATAAGCCGAAAAACATCAATTTTACTGATTTGCGCGTAAGTAAAATTATATTGCTATTGCAGAATTGACAAATTAATATAACCGAAAAAATTGCACTTTCTTAGGTTTAGACTTAAAGTCGATTTGCTTCTAAATTGTATGTTAATTGCGTGAGCACTGTACCGCTTAAACCGAAAAACATAAATTTTACTGATTTGAGCGAAAGTCAAATTATATTGTTATTGCAGGATTAACAAATTAATATTACCGAAAAAGTTGCACTTTCTTAGGTTTAGACTCAAAGTCGATTTTCTTCTAAATTGTATGTTAATCACTTGAGCACTGTACCGCATAAGCCGAAAAACATCAATTTTACTGATTTGCGCGAAAGTAAAATTATAATGTTAATGCAGGATTAACAAATTAATATAACCGAAAAAATTGCACTTTCTTAGGTTTAGACTCAAAGTCGATTTTCTTGTAAATTGTACGTTAATCACTTGAGCACTGTACCGCATAAGCCGAAAAACATCAATTTTACTGATTTGCGCGTAAGTAAAATTATATTGCTATTGCAGAATTGACAAATTAATATAACCGAAAAAATTGCACTTTCTTAGGTTTAGACTCAAAGTCGATTTTCTTGTAAATTGTACGTTAATCACTTGAGCACTGTACCGCATAAGCCGAAAAACATCAATTTTACTGATTTGCGCGTAAGTAAAATTATATTGCTATTGCAGGATTAACAACTTAATATTACCGAAAAAGTTGCACTTTCTTAGGTTTAGACTCAAAGTCGATTTTCTTGTAAATTGTATGTTAATCACTTGAGAACTGTACCGCATAAGCCGAAAAGCATCAATTTTACTGATTTGCGCGAAAGTAAAATTATAATGTTAATGCAGGATTAACAAATTAATATAACCGAAAAAATTGCACTTTCTTAGGTTTAGACTCAAAGTCGATTTTCTTGTAAATTGTATGTTAATCACTTGAGCACTGTACCGCATAAGCCGAAAAACATCAATTTTACTGATTTGCGCGAAAGTAAAACTATAATGTTATTGCAAGATTAACAACTTAATATTACCGAAAAAGTTGCACTTTCTTAGGTTTAGACTCAAAGTCGATTTTCTTGTAAATTGTATGTTAATCACTTGAGAACTGTACCGCATAAGCCGAAAAACATCAATTTTACTGATTTGCGCGAAAGTAAAACTATAATGTTATTGCAAGATTAACAACTTAATATTACCGAAAAAATTGCACTTTCTTAGGTTTAGACTCAAAGTCGATTTTCTTGTAAATTGTATGTTAATCACTTGAGCACTGTACCGCATAAGCCGAAAAGCATCAATTTTACTGATTTGCGCGAAAGTAAAATTATAATGTTAATGCAGGATTAACAAATTAATATAACCGAAAAAATTGCACTTTCTTAGGTTTAGACTCAAAGTCGATTTTCTTGTAAATTGTATGTTAATCACTTGAGCACTGTACCGCATAAGCCGAAAAACATCAATTTTACTGATTTGCGCGAAAGTAAAACTATAATGTTATTGCAAGATTAACAACTTAATATTACCGAAAAAGTTGCACTTTCTTAGGTTTAGACTCAAAGTCGATTTTCTTGTAAATTGTATGTTAATCACTTGAGAACTGTACCGCATAAGCCGAAAAGCATCAATTTTACTGATTTGCGCGAAAGTAATATTATAATGTTAATGCAGGATTAACAAATTAATATAACCGAAAAAATTGCACTTTCTTAGGTTTAGACTCAAAGTCGATTTTCTTCTAAATTGTATGTTAATCACTTGAGCACTGTACCGCATAAGCCGAAAAACATCAATTTTACTGATTTGCGCGAAAGTAAAATTATAATGTTAATGCAGGATTAACAAATTAATATAACCGAAAAAATTGCACTTTCTTAGGTTTAGACTCAAAGTCGATTTTCTTGTAAATTGTACGTTAATCACTTGAGCACTGTACCGCATAAGCCGAAAAACATCAATTTTACTGATTTGCGCGAAAGTAAAATTATAATGTTAATGCAGGATTAACAAATTAATATAACCGAAAAAATTGCACTTTCTTAGGTTTAGACTCAAAGTCGATTTTCTTGTAAATTGTACGTTAATCACTTGAGCACTGTACCGCATAAGCTGAAAAACATCAATTTTACTGATTTGCGCGTAAGTAAAATTATATTGCTATTGCAGGATTAACAACTTAATATTACCGAAAAAGTTGCACTTTCTTAGGTTTAGACTCAAAGTCGATTTTCTTGTAAATTGTATGTTAATCACTTGAGAACTGTACCGCATAAGCCGAAAAGCATCAATTTTACTGAGTTGCGCGTAAGTAAAATTATATTGCTATTGCAGAATTGACAACTTGATATTACCGAAAAAGTTGCACTTTCTTAGGTTTAGACTCAAAGTCGATTTTCTTGTAAATTGTATGTTAATCACTTGAGCACTGTACCGCATAAGCCGAAAAACATCAATTTTACTGATTTGCGCGAAAGTAAAACTATAATGTTATTGCAAGATTAACAACTTAATATTACCGAAAAAGTTGCACTTTCTTAGGTTTAGACTCAAAGTCGATTTTCTTGTAAATTGTATGTTAATCACATGAGAACTGTACCGCATAAGCCGAAAAGCATCAATTTTACTGATTTGCGCGTAAGTAAAATTATATTGCTATTGCAGGATTATCAACTTGATATTACCGAAAAAGTTCCACTTTCTTAGGTTTAGACTCAAAGTCGATTTTCTTTTAAATTGTATTTCAGTTGCGTGAGCACTCTACCGCTTAAGCCGAAAAACAACAATTTTACTGATTTGCGCGAAAGTAAAATTATATAGCTACTGCAGAATTGACATATTCATATAACCGAAAAAATTGCACTTTCTTACAATAGCTTTAGACTTAAAGTCGATTTTCTTTAAAATTGTATTTCAGTTGCGTGAGCACTGTACCGCTTAAGCCGAAAAACATGAATTTTACTGATTTGAGCGAAAGTCAAATTATATTGTTATTGCAGAATTAACAACTTAATATTACCGAAAAAGTTGCACTTTCTTAGGTTTAGACTCAAAGTCGATTTTCTTGTAAATTGTATGTTAATCACTTGAGCACTGTACCGCATAAGCCGAAAAACATCAATTTTACTGATTTGCGCGAAAGTAAAATTATATTGCTATTGCAGAATTGACAAATTAATATAACCGAAAAAATTGCACTTTCTTAGGTTTAGACTTAAAGTCGATTTGCTTCTAAATTGTATGTTAATTGCGTGAGCACTGTACCGCTTAAACCGAAAAACATAAATTTTACTGATTTGAGCGAAAGTCAAATTATATTGTTATTGCAGGATTAACAAATTAATATTACCGAAAAAGTTGCACTTTCTTAGGTTTAGACTCAAAGTCGATTTTCTTCTAAATTGTATGTTAATCACTTGAGCACTGTACCGCATAAGCCGAAAAACATCAATTTTACTGATTTGCGCGAAAGTAAAATTATAATGTTAATGCAGGATTAACAAATTAATATAACCGAAAAAATTGCACTTTCTTAGGTTTAGACTCAAAGTCGATTTTCTTGTAAATTGTACGTTAATCACTTGAGCACTGTACCGCATAAGCCGAAAAACATCAATTTTACTGATTTGCGCGTAAGTAAAATTATATTGCTATTGCAGAATTGACAAATTAATATAACCGAAAAAATTGCACTTTCTTAGGTTTAGACTCAAAGTCGATTTTCTTGTAAATTGTACGTTAATCACTTGAGCACTGTACCGCATAAGCCGAAAAACATCAATTTTACTGATTTGCGCGAAAGTAAAACTATAATGTTATTGCAGGATTAACAACTTAATATTACCGAAAAAGTTGCACTTTCTTAGGTTTAGACTCAAAGTCGATTTTCTTGTAAATTGTATGTTAATCACTTGAGAACTGTACCGCATAAGCCGAAAAGCATCAATTTTACTGAGTTGCGCGTAAGTAAAATTATATTGCTATTGCAGAATTGACAACTTGATATTACCGAAAAAGTTGCACTTTCTTAGGTTTAGACTCAAAGTCGATTTTCTTGTAAATTGTATGTTAATCACTTGAGCACTGTACCGCATAAGCCGAAAAACATCAGTTTTACTGATTTGCGCGAAAGTAAAATTATAATGTTAATGCAGGATTGACAAATTAATATAACCGAAAAAATTGCACTTTCTTAGGTTTAGACTCAAAGTCGATTTTCTTGTAAATTGTACGTTAATCACTTGAGCACTGTACCGCATAAGCCGAAAAACATCAATTTTACTGATTTGCGCGTAAGTAAAATTCTATTGCTATTGCAGAATTGACAAATTAATATAACCGAAAAAATTGCACTTTCTTAGGTTTAGACTCAAAGTCGATTTTCTTGTAAATTGTATGTTAATTGCGTGAGCACTGTACCGCTTAAACCGAAAAACATAAATTTTACTGATTTGAGCGAAAGTCAAATTATATTGTTATTGCAGGATTAACAAATTAATATTACCGAAAAAGTTGCACTTTCTTAGGTTTAGACTCAAAGTCGATTTTCTTCTAAATTGTATGTTAATCACTTGAGCACTGTACCGCATAAGCCGAAAAACATCAATTTTACTGATTTGCGCGAAAGTAAAATTATAATGTTAATGCAGGATTAACAAATTAATATAACCGAAAAAATTGCACTTTTTTAGGTTTAGACAAAGTCGATTTTCTTGTAAATTGTATGTTAATCACTTGAGCACTGTACAGCATAAGCCGAAAAACATCAATTTTACTGATTTGCGCGAAAGGAAAACTATAATGTTATTGCAGGATTAACAACTTAATATTACCGAAAAAGTTGCACTTTCTTAGGTTTAGACTCAAAGTCGATTTTCTTGTAAATTCTATGTTAATCACTTGAGAACTGTACCGCATAAGCCGAAAAGCATCAATTTTACTGAGTTGCGCGTAAGTAAAATTATATTGCTATTGCAGAAATGACAACTTGATATTACCGAAAAAGTTGCACTTTCTTAGGTTTAGACTCAAAGTCGATTTTCTTGTAAATTGTATGTTAATCACTTGAGCACTGTACCGCATAAGCCGAAAAACATGAATTTTACTGATTTGAGCGAAAGTCAAATTATATTGTTATTGAAGGATTAACAAATTAATATTACCGAAAAAGTTGCACTTTATTAGGTTTAGACTCAAATTATCATCAATTTTACTGATTTGCGCGAAAGTAAAATTATAATGTTATTGCAGAATTTACGAATTCATATAACCGAGAAAATTGTACTTTCTTAGTTTTAGACTTAAAGCCGATTTTCTTGTAAATTTTATGTCAGTTGCGTGAGCACTGTACCGCATAAGCCGAAAAACATGAATTTTACTGATTTGCGCGAAAGTAAAACTATAATGTTATTGCAGAATTTACATATTCATATAACCGAGAAAATTGTACCTTCTTAGTTTTAGACTTAAAGTCGATTTGCTTGTAAATTGTATTTCAGTTGCGTGAACACTGTACCGCTTAAACCGAAAAACATGAATTTTACTGATTTGAGCGAAAGGCAAATTATATTGTTATTGCAGGATTAACAAATTAATATTACCGAAAAAGTTGCACTTTCTTAGGTTTACACGCAAAGTCGATTTTCTTTTAAATTGTATGTCAATTGCGGCACCACTGTACTGCTTAAGCCGAAAAACATCAATATTACTGATTTGCGCGAAAGTAAAATTATAATGTTATTGCAGAATTTACATATTCATATAACCAAGAAAATTGTACTTTCTTAGTTTTAGACTTAAAGTCGATTTGCTTGTAAATTGTATTTCAATTGCGTGAGCACTGTACTGCTTACACCGAAAAACATGAATTTTACTGATTTGAGCGAAAGTCAAATTATATTGTTATTGCAGAATTGACAAATTAATAAAACCGAAAAAATTGCATTTACTTAGGTTTAGACTTAAAGCCGATTTTCTTGTAAATTGTATGTCAGTTGCGTGAGCACTGTACCGCATAAGCCGAAAAAAATCAATTTTACTGATTTGCGCGAAAGTAAAATTATATTGCTATTGCAGAATTGACAAATAATATAACCGAAAAAATTGCACTTACTTAGGTTTAGACTTAAAGTCGATTTTCTTGTAAATTGTACGTTAATCACTTGAGCACTGTACCGCATAAGCCGAAAAACATGAATTTTACTGATTTGCGCGAAAGTAAAATTATATTGTTATTGCATAACCGAGAAAATTGTACTTTCTTAGTTTTAGACTTAAAGTCGATTTGCTTGTAAATTGTATTTCAATTGCGTGAGCACTGTACTGCTTACACCGAAAAACATGAATTTTACTGATTTGATCGAAAGTCAAATTATATTGTTATTGCAGAATTGACAAATTAATAAAACCGAAAAAATTGCATTTACTTAGGTTTAGACTTAAAGCCGATTTTCTTGTAAATTGTATGTCAGTTGCGTGAGCACTGTACCGCATAAGCCGAAAAAAATCAATTTTACTGATTTGCGCGAAAGTAAAATTATATTGCTATTGCAGAATTGACAAATAATATAACCGAAAAAATTGCATTTACTTAGGTTTAGACTTAAAGCCGATTTTCTTGTAAATTTTATGTCAGTTGCGTGAGCACTGTACCGCATAAGCCGAAAAACATGAATTTTACTGATTTGCGCGAAAGTAAAATTATATTGCTATTGCAGAATTGACAAATAATATTACCGAAAAAGTTGCACTTTCTTAGATTTAGACTTAAAGTCGATTTGCTTGTAAATTGTATTTCAATTGCGTGAGCACTGTACTGCTTAAACCGAAAAACATGAATTTTACTGATTTGAGCGAAAGTCAAATGATATTGTTATTGCAGAATTGACATATTCATATAACCGAGAAAATTGTACTTTCTTAGTTTTAGACTTAAAGTCGATTTTCTTGTAAATTGTATGTCAGTTGCATGAGCACTGTACCGCTTAAGCAGAAAAACATGAATTTTACTGATTTGAGCGAAAGTCAAATTATATTGTTATTGCAGAATTGACATATTCATATAACCGAGAAAATTGTACTTTCTTAGTTTTAGACTTAAAGTCGATTTTCTTGTAAATTGTATGTCAGTTGCGTGAGCACTGTACCGCTTAAGCAGAAAAACATGAATTTTACTGATTTGAGCGAAAGTCAAATTATATTGTTATTGCAGAATTGACATATTCATATAACCGAAAAAATTGCACTTTCTTAGTTTTAGACTTAAAGTCGATTTTCTTGTAAATTGTATTTCAGTTGCGTGAGCACTGTACCGCTTAAGCCGAAAAACATGAATTTTACTGATTTGAGCGAAAGTCAAATTATATTGTTATTGCATAACCGAGAAAATTGTACTTTCTTAGTTTTAGACTTAAAGTCGATTTGCTTGTAAATTGTATTTCAATTGCGTGAGCACTGTACTGCTTACACCGAAAAACATGAATTTTACTGATTTGAGCGAAAGTCAAATTATATTGTTATTGCAGAATTGACAAATTAATAAAACCGAAAAAATTGCATTTACTTAGGTTTAGACTTAAAGCCGATTTTCTTGTAAATTGTATGTCAGTTGCGTGAGCACTGTACCGCATAAGCCGAAAAAAATCAATTTTACTGATTTGCGCGAAAGTAAAATTATATTGCTATTGCAGAATTGACAAATAATATAACCGAAAAAATTGCACTTACTTAGGTTTAGACTTAAAGTCGATTTTCTTGTAAATTGTATGTTAATCACTTGAGCACTGTACCGCACTGTACCGCATAAGCCGAAAAACATAATTTGACTGATTTGCGCGAAAGTAAATTTATATTGCTATTGCAGGATTGACAAATTAATATAACCGAAAAAATTGCACTTTCTTAGGTTTAGACTTAAAGCCGATTTTCTTGTAAATTGTATGTCAGTTGCGTGAGCACTGTACCGCATAAGCCGAAAAACATCAAGTTTACTGATTTGCGCGAAAGTAAAATTATATTGCTATTGCAGAATTGACAAATTAATATAACCGAAAAAATTGCACTTTATTAGCTTTACACTTAAAGTCGATTTTCTTGTAAATTGTATTTCAGTTGCGCGAGCACTGTACCGCTTAAGCCGAAAAACATGAATTTTACTGATTTGAGCGAAAGTCAAATTATATTGTTATTGCATGATTAACAAATTAATATTACCGAAAAAGTTGCATTTTCTTAGGTTTAAACTCAAAGTCGATTTTCTTGTAAATTGTATGTTAATCACTTGAGCACTGTACCGCATAAGCCGAAAAACATCAATTTTACTGATTTGCGCGAAAATCAAATTATATTGTTATTGCAGAATTTACATATTCATATAACCGAGAAAATTGCACTTTCTTAGATTTAGACTTAAAGCCGATTTTCTTGTAAATTGTATGTCAGTTGCGTGAGCACTGTACTGCTTAAACCGAAAAACATGAATTTTACTGATATGAGCGAAAGTCAAATTATATTGTTATTGCAGGATTAACAAATTAATATTACCGAAAAAGTTGCACTTTCTTAGATTTAGACTTAAAGTCGATTTGCTTGTAAATTGTATTTCAATTGCGTGAGCACTGTACTGCTTAAACCGAAAAACATGAATTTTACTGATTTGAGCGAAAGTCAAATTATATTGTTATTGCAGAATTGACATATTCATATAACCGAAAAAATTGCACTTTCTTAGTTTTAGACTTAAAGTCGATTTTCTTGTAAATTGTATTTCAGTTGCGTGAGCACTGTACCGCTTAAGCCGAAAAACATGAATTTTACTGATTTGAGCGAAAGTCAAATTATATTGTTATTGCAGAATTGACATATTCATATAACCGAGAAAATTGTACTTTCTTAGTTTTAGACTTAAAGTCGATTTTCTTGTACATTGTATTTCAGTTGCGCGAGCACTGTACCGCTTAAGCCGAAAAACATGAATTTTACTGATTTGAGCGAAAGTCAAATTATATTGTTATTGCATGATTAACAAATTAATATTACCGAAAAAGTTGCATTTTCTTAGGTTTAAACTCAAAGTCGATTTTCTTGTAAATTGTATGTTAATCACTTGAGCACTGTACCGCATAAGCCGAAAAACATCAATTTTACTGATTTGCGCGAAAGTCAAATTATATTGTTATTGCAGAATTTACATATTCACATAACCGAGAAAATTGCACTTTCTTAGATTTAGACTTTAAGCCGATTTTCTTGTAAATTGTATGTCAGTTGCGTGAGCACTGTACTGCTTAAACCGAAAAACATGAATTTTAGTGATTTGAGCGAAAGTCAAATTATATTGTTATTGCAGGATTAACAAATTAATATTACCGAAAAAGTTGCACTTTCTTAGATTTAGACTTAAAGTCGATTTGCTTGTAAATTGTATTTCAATTGCGTGAGCACTGTACTGCTTAAACCGAAAAACATGAATTTTACTGATTTGAGCGAAAGTCAAATTATATTGTTATTGCAGAATTGACATATTCATATAACCGAAAAAATTGCACTTTCTTAGTTTTAGACTTAAAGTCGATTTTCTTGTAAATTGTATTTCAGTTGCGTGAGCACTGTACCGCTTAAGCCGAAAAACATGAATTTTACTGATTTGAGCGAAAGTCAAATTATATTGTTATTGCAGAATTGACATATTCATATAACCGAGAAAATTGTACTTTCTTAGTTTTAGACTTAAAGTCGATTTTCTTGTAAATTGTATGTCAGTTGCGTGAGCCCTGTACCGCTTAAGCAGAAAAACATGAATTTTACTGATTTGAGCGAAAGTCAAATTATATTGTTATTGCAGAATTGACATATTCATATAACCGAGAAAATTGTACTTTCTTAGTTTTAGACTTAAAGTCGATTTTCTTGTAAATTGTATGTCAGTTGCGTGAGCACTGTACCGCTTAAGCAGAAAAACATGAATTTTACTGATTTGAGCGAAAGTCAAATTATATTGTTATTGCAGAATTGACATATTCATATAACCGAAAAAATTGCACTTTCTTAGTTTTAGACTTAAAGTCGATTTTCTTGTAAATTGTATTTCAGTTGCGTGAGCACTGTACCGCTTAAGCCGAAAAACATGAGTTTTACTGATTTGAGCGAAAGTCAAATTATATTGTTATTGCATAACCGAGAAAATTGTACTTTCTTAGTTTTAGACTTAAAGTCGATTTGCTTGTAAATTGTATTTCAATTGCGTGAGCACTGTACTGCTTAAACCGAAAAACATGAATTTTACTGATTTGAGCGAAAGTCAAATTATATTGTTATTGCAGAATTGACAAATTAATAAAACCGAAAAAATTGCATTTACTTAGGTTTAGACTTAAAGCCGATTTTCTTGTAAATTGTATGTCAGTTGCGTGAGCACTGTACCGCATAAGCCGAAAAAAATCAATTTTACTGATTTGCGCGAAAGTAAAATTATATTGCTATTGCAGAATTGACAAATTAATATAACCGAAAAAATTGCACTTACTTAGGTTTAGACTTAAAGTCGATTTTCTTGTAAATTGTATGTTAATCACTTGAGCACTGTACCGCACTGTACCGCATAAGCCGAAAAACATAATTTGACTGATTTGCGCGAAAGTAAAATTATATTGCTATTGCAGGATTGACAAATTAATATAACCGAAAAAATTGCACTTTCTTAGGTTTAGACTTAAAGCCGATTTTCTTGTAAATTGTATGTCAGTTGCGTGAGCACTGTACCGCATAAGCCGAAAAACATCAAGTTTACTGATTTGCGCGAAAGTAAAATTATATTGCTATTGCAGAATTGACAAATTAATATAACCGAAAAAATTGCACTTTCTTAGCTTTACACTTAAAGTCGATTTTCTTGTAAATTGTATTTCAGTTGCGCGAGCACTGTACCGCTTAAGCCGAAAAACATGAATTTTACTGATTTGAGCGAAAGTCAAATTATATTGTTATTGCATGATTAACAAATTAATATTACCGAAAAAGTTGCATTTTCTTAGGTTTAAACTCAAAGTCGATTTTCTTGTAAATTGTATGTTAATCACTTGAGCACTGTACCGCATAAGCCGAAAAACATCAATTTTACTGATTTGCGCGAAAGTAAAATTATATTGCTATTGCAGAATTGACAAATTAATATAACCGAAAAAATTGCACTTTCTTAGCTTTACACTTAAAGTCGATTTTCTTGTAAATTGTATTTCAGTTGCGCGAGCACTGTACCGCTTAAGCCGAAAAACATGAATTTTACTGATTTGAGCGAAAGTCAAATTATATTCTTATTGCATGATTAACAAATTAATATCACCGAAAAAGTTGCATTTTATTAGGCTTAGACTCAAAGTCGATTTTCTTGTAAATTGTATTTTAATCACTTGAGCACTGTACCGCATAAGCCGAAAAACATAATTTTACTGATTTGCGCGAAAGTAAAATTATATTGCTATTGCAGAATTGACAAACTAATATAACCGAAATAATTGCACTTTCTTAGTTTTAGACTTAAAGTCGATTTTCTTGTAAATTGTATTTCAGTTGCGTGAGCACTGTACCGCATAAGCCGAAAAACATCAATTTTACTGATTTGCGCGAAAGTAAAATTATATTGCTATTGCAGAATTGACATATTCATATAACCGAGAAAATTGTACTTTCTTAGTTTTAGACTTAAAGTCGATTTTCTTGTAAATTGTATTGCAGTTGCGTGAGCACTGTACTGCTTAAGCAGAAAAACATGAATTTTACTGATTTGAGCGAAAGTCAAATTATATTGTTATTGCAGAATTGACATATTCATATAACCGAAAAAATTGCACTTTCTTAGTTTTAGACTTAAAGTCGATTTTCTTGTAAATTGTATTTCAGTTGCGTGAGCACTGTACCGCTTAAGCAGAAAAACATGAATTTTACTGATTTGAGCGAAAGTCAAATTATATTGTTATTGCAGAATTGACATATTCATATAACCGAAAAAATTGCACTTTCTTAGTTTTAGACTTAAAGTCGATTTTCTTGTAAATTGTATTGCAGTTGCGTGAGCACTGTACCGCTTAAGCCGAAAAACATGAATTTTACTGATTTGAGCGAAAGTCAAATTATATTGTTATTGCATAACCGAGAAAATTGTACTTTCTTAGTTTTAGACTTAAAGTCGATTTGCTTGTAAATTGTATTTCAATTGCGTGAGCACTGTACTGCTTAAACCGAAAAACATGAATTTTACTGATTTGAGCGAAAGTCAAATTATATTGTTATTGCAGAATTGATAAATTAATAAAACCGAAAAAATTGCACTTACTTAGGTTTAGACTTAAAGCCAATTTTCTTGTAAATTGTATGTCAGTTGCGTGAGCACTGTACCGCATAAGCCGAAAAAAATCAATTTTACTGATTTGCGCGAAAGTAAAATTTTATTGCTATTGCAGAATTGACATATTCATATAACCGAGAAAATTGTACTTTCTTAGTTTTAGACTTAAAGTCGATTTTCTTGTAAATTGTATTGCAGTTGCGTGAGCACTGTACCGCATAAGCCGAAAAACATCAATTTTACTGATTTGCGCGAAAGTAAAATTATATTGCTATTGCAGAATTGACATATTCATATAACCGAGAAAATTGTACTTTCTTAGTTTTAGACTTAAAGTCGATTTTCTTGTAAATTGTATTGCAGTTGCGTGAGCACTGTACTGCTTAAGCAGAAAAACATGAATTTTACTGATTTGAGCGAAAGTCAAATTATATTGTTATTGCAGAATTGACATATTCATATAACCGAAAAAATTGCACTTTCTTAGTTTTAGACTTAAAGTCGATTTTCTTGTAAATTGTATTTCAGTTGCGTGAGCACTGTACCGCTTAAGCAGAAAAACATGAATTTTACTGATTTGAGCGAAAGTCAAATTATATTGTTATTGCAGAATTGACATATTCATATAACCGAAAAAATTGCACTTTCTTAGTTTTAGACTTAAAGTCGATTTTCTTGTAAATTGTATTTCAGTTGCGTGAGCACTGTACCGCTTAAGCAGAAAAACATGAATTTTACTGATTTGAGCGAAAGTCAAATTATATTGTTATTGCAGAATTGACATATTCATATAACCGAAAAAATTGCACTTTCTTAGTTTTAGACTTAAAGTCGATTTTCTTGTAAATTGTATTGCAGTTGCGTGAGCACTGTACCGCTTAAGCCGAAAAACATGAATTTTACTGATTTGAGCGAAAGTCAAATTATATTGTTATTGCATAACCGAGAAAATTGTACTTTCTTAGTTTTAGACTTAAAGTCGATTTGCTTGTAAATTGTATTTCAATTGCGTGAGCACTGTACTGCTTAAACCGAAAAACATGAATTTTACTGATTTGAGCGAAAGTCAAATTATATTGTTATTGCAGAATTGACAAATTAATAAAACTGAAAAAATTGCATTTACTTAGGTTTAGACTTAAAGCCGATTTTCTTGTAAATTGTATGTCAGTTGCGTGAGCACTGTACCGCATAAGCCGAAAAAGATCAATTTTACTGATTTGCGCGAAAGTAAAATTATGTTGCTATTGCAGAATTGACAAATTAATATAACCGAAAAAATTGCACTTTCTTAGCTTTACACTTAAAGTCGATTTTCTTGTAAATTGTATTTCAGTTGCGCGAGCACTGTACCGCTTAAGCCGAAAAACATGAATTTTACTGATTTGAGCGAAAGTCAAATTATATTGTTATTGCATGATTAACAAATTAATATTACCGAAAAAGTTGCATTTTCTTAGGTTTAAACTCAAAGTCGATTTTCTTGTAAATTGTATGTTAATCACTTGAGCACTGTACCGCATAAGCCGAAAAACATCAATTTTACTGATTTGCGCGAAAATCAAATTATATTGTTATTGCAGAATTTACATATTCATATAACCGAGAAAATTGCACTTTCTTAGATTTAGACTTAAAGCCGATTTTCTTGTAAATTGTATGTCAGTTGCGTGAGCACTGTACTGCTTAAACCGAAAAACATGAATTTTACTGATTTGAGCGAAAGTCAAATTATATTGTTATTGCAGGATTAACAAATTAATATTACCGAAAAAGTTGCACTTTCTTAGATTTAGACTTAAAGTCGATTTGCTTGTAAATTGTATTTCAATTGCGTGAGCACTGTACTGCTTAAACCGAAAAACATGAATTTTACTGATTTGAGCGAAAGTCAAATTATATTGTTATTGCAGAATTGACATATTCATATAACCGAAAAAATTGCACTTTCTTAGTTTTAGACTTAAAGTCGATTTTCTTGTAAATTGTATTTCAGTTGCGTGAGCACTGTACCGCTTAAGCCGAAAAACATGAATTTTACTGATTTGAGCGAAAGTCAAATTATATTGTTATTGCAGAATTGACATATTCATATAACCGAGAAAATTGTACTTTCTTAGTTTTAGACTTAAAGTCGATTTTCTTGTACATTGTATTTCAGTTGCGCGAGCACTGTACCGCTTAAGCCGAAAAACATGAATTTTACTGATTTGAGCGAAAGTCAAATTATATTGTTATTGCATGATTAACAAATTAATATTACCGAAAAAGTTGCATTTTCTTAGGTTTAAACTCAAAGTCGATTTTCTTGTAAATTGTATGTTAATCACTTGAGCACTGTACCGCATAAGCCGAAAAACATCAATTTTACTGATTTGCGCGAAAGTCAAATTATATTGTTATTGCAGAATTTACATATTCACATAACCGAGAAAATTGCACTTTCTTAGATTTAGACTTTAAGCCGATTTTCTTGTAAATTGTATGTCAGTTGCGTGAGCACTGTACTGCTTAAACCGAAAAACATGAATTTTAGTGATTTGAGCGAAAGTCAAATTATATTGTTATTGCAGGATTAACAAATTAATATTACCGAAAAAGTTGCACTTTCTTAGATTTAGACTTAAAGTCGATTTGCTTGTAAATTGTATTTCAATTGCGTGAGCACTGTACTGCTTAAACCGAAAAACATGAATTTTACTGATTTGAGCGAAAGTCAAATTATATTGTTATTGCAGAATTGACATATTCATATAACCGAAAAAATTGCACTTTCTTAGTTTTAGACTTAAAGTCGATTTTCTTGTAAATTGTATTTCAGTTGCGTGAGCACTGTACCGCTTAAGCCGAAAAACATGAATTTTACTGATTTGAGCGAAAGTCAAATTATATTGTTATTGCAGAATTGACATATTCATATAACCGAGAAAATTGTACTTTCTTAGTTTTAGACTTAAAGTCGATTTTCTTGTAAATTGTATGTCAGTTGCGTGAGCCCTGTACCGCTTAAGCAGAAAAACATGAATTTTACTGATTTGAGCGAAAGTCAAATTATATTGTTATTGCATAACCGAGAAAATTGTACTTTCTTAGTTTTAGACTTAAAGTCGATTTGCTTGTAAATTGTATTTCAATTGCGTGAGCACTGTACTGCTTAAACCGAAAAACATGAATTTTACTGATTTGAGCGAAAGTCAAATTATATTGTTATTGCAGAATTGACAAATTAATAAAACCGAAAAAATTGCACTTACTTAGGTTTAGACTTAAAGCCGATTTTCTTGTAAATTGTATGTCAGTTGCGTGAGCACTGTACCGCATAAGCCGAAAAAAATCAATTTTACTGATTTGCGCGAAAGTAAAATTTTATTGCTATTGCAGAATTGACATATTCATATAACCGAGAAAATTGTACTTTCTTAGTTTTAGACTTAAAGTCGATTTTCTTGTAAATTGTATTGCAGTTGCGTGAGCACTGTACCGCATAAGCCGAAAAACATCAATTTTACTGATTTGCGCGAAAGTAAAATTATATTGCTATTGCAGAATTGACATATTCATATAACCGAGAAAATTGTACTTTCTTAGTTTTAGACTTAAAGTCGATTTTCTTGTAAATTGTATTGCAGTTGCGTGAGCACTGTACTGCTTAAGCAGAAAAACATGAATTTTACTGATTTGAGCGAAAGTCAAATTATATTGTTATTGCAGAATTGACATATTCATATAACCGAAAAAATTGCACTTTCTTAGTTTTAGACTTAAAGTCGATTTTCTTGTAAATTGTATTTCAGTTGCGTGAGCACTGTACCGCTTAAGCAGAAAAACATGAATTTTACTGATTTGAGCGAAAGTCAAATTATATTGTTATTGCAGAATTGACATATTCATATAACCGAAAAAATTGCACTTTCTTAGTTTTAGACTTAAAGTCGATTTTCTTGTAAATTGTATTTCAGTTGCGTGAGCACTGTACCGCTTAAGCAGAAAAACATGAATTTTACTGATTTGAGCGAAAGTCAAATTATATTGTTATTGCAGAATTGACATATTCATATAACCGAAAAAATTGCACTTTCTTAGTTTTAGACTTAAAGTCGATTTTCGTGTAAATTGTATTGCAGTTGCGTGAGCACTGTACCGCTTAAGCCGAAAAACATGAATTTTACTGATTTGAGCGAAAGTCAAATTATATTGTTATTGCATAACCGAGAAAATTGTACTTTCTTAGTTTTAGACTTAAAGTCGATTTGCTTGTAAATTGTATTTCAATTGCGTGAGCACTGTACTGCTTAAACCGAAAAACATGAATTTTACTGATTTGAGCGAAAGTCAAATTATATTGTTATTGCAGAATTGACAAATTAATAAAACTGAAAAAATTGCATTTACTTAGGTTTAGACTTAAAGCCGATTTTCTTGTAAATTGTATGTCAGTTGCGTGAGCACTGTACCGCATAAGCCGAAAAACATCAAGTTTACTGATTTGCGCGAAAGTAAAATTATATTGCTATTGCAGAATTGACAAATTAATATAACCGAAAAAATTGCACTTTCTTAGCTTTACACTTAAAGTCGATTTTCTTGTAAATTGTATTTCAGTTGCGCGAGCACTGTACCGCTTAAGCCGAAAAACATGAATTTTACTGATTTGAGCGAAAGTCAAATTATGTTGTTATTGCATGATTAACAAATTAATATTACCGAAAAAGTTGCATTTTCTTAGGTTTAAACTCAAAGTCGATTTTCTTGTAAATTGTATGTTAATCACTTGAGCACTGTACCGCATAAGCCGAAAAACATCAATTTTACTGATTTGCGCGAAAATCAAATTATATTGTTATTGCAGAATTTACATATTCATATAACCGAGAAAATTGCACTTTCTTAGATTTAGACTTAAAGCCGATTTTCTTGTAAATTGTATGTCAGTTGCGTGAGCACTGTACTGCTTAAACCGAAAAACATGAATTTTACTGATTTGAGCGAAAGTCAAATTATATTGTTATTGCAGGATTAACAAATTAATATTACCGAAAAAGTTGCACTTTCTTAGATTTAGACTTAAAGTCGATTTGCTTGTAAATTGTATTTCAATTGCGTGAGCACTGTACTGCTTAAACCGAAAAACATGAATTTTACTGATTTGAGCGAAAGTCAAATTATATTGTTATTGCAGAATTGACATATTCATATAACCGAAAAAATTGCACTTTCTTAGTTTTAGACTTAAAGTCGATTTTCTTGTAAATTGTATTTCAGTTGCGTGAGCACTGTACCGCTTAAGCCGAAAAACATGAATTTTACTGATTTGAGCGAAAGTCAAATTATATTGTTATTGCAGAATTGACATATTCATATAACCGAGAAAATTGTACTTTCTTAGTTTTAGACTTAAAGTCGATTTTCTTGTACATTGTATTTCAGTTGCGCGAGCACTGTACCGCTTAAGCCGAAAAACATGAATTTTACTGATTTGAGCGAAAGTCAAATTATATTGTTATTGCATGATTAACAAATTAATATTACCGAAAAAGTTGCATTTTCTTAGGTTTAAACTCAAAGTCGATTTTCTTGTAAATTGTATGTTAATCACTTGAGCACTGTACCGCATAAGCCGAAAAACATCAATTTTACTGATTTGCGCGAAAGTCAAATTATATTGTTATTGCAGAATTTACATATTCACATAACCGAGAAAATTGCACTTTCTTAGATTTAGACTTTAAGCCGATTTTCTTGTAAATTGTATGTCAGTTGCGTGAGCACTGTACTGCTTAAACCGAAAAACATGAATTTTAGTGATTTGAGCGAAAGTCAAATTATATTGTTATTGCAGGATTAACAAATTAATATTACCGAAAAAGTTGCACTTTCTTAGATTTAGACTTAAAGTCGATTTGCTTGTAAATTGTATTTCAATTGCGTGAGCACTGTACTGCTTAAACCGAAAAACATGAATTTTACTGATTTGAGCGAAAGTCAAATTATATTGTTATTGCAGAATTGACATATTCATATAACCGAAAAAATTGCACTTTCTTAGTTTTAGACTTAAAGTCGATTTTCTTGTAAATTGTATTTCAGTTGCGTGAGCACTGTACCGCTTAAGCCGAAAAACATGAATTTTACTGATTTGAGCGAAAGTCAAATTATATTGTTATTGCAGAATTGACATATTCATATAACCGAGAAAATTGTACTTTCTTAGTTTTAGACTTAAAGTCGATTTTCTTGTAAATTGTATGTCAGTTGCGTGAGCCCTGTACCGCTTAAGCAGAAAAACATGAATTTTACTGATTTGAGCGAAAGTCAAATTATATTGTTATTGCAGAATTGACATATTCATATAACCGAGAAAATTGTACTTTCTTAGTTTTAGACTTAAAGTCGATTTTCTTGTAAATTGTATGTCAGTTGCGTGAGCACTGTACCGCTTAAGCAGAAAAACATGAATTTTACTGATTTGAGCGAAAGTCAAATTATATTGTTATTGCAGAATTGACATATTCATATAACCGAAAAAATTGCACTTTCTTAGTTTTAGACTTAAAGTCGATTTTCTTGTAAATTGTATTTCAGTTGCGTGAGCACTGTACCGCTTAAGCCGAAAAACATGAGTTTTACTGATTTGAGCGAAAGTCAAATTATATTGTTATTGCATAACCGAGAAAATTGTACTTTCTTAGTTTTAGACTTAAAGTCGATTTGCTTGTAAATTGTATTTCAATTGCGTGAGCACTGTACTGCTTAAACCGAAAAACATGAATTTTACTGATTTGAGCGAAAGTCAAATTATATTGTTATTGCAGAATTGACAAATTAATAAAACCGAAAAAATTGCATTTACTTAGGTTTAGACTTAAAGCCGATTTTCTTGTAAATTGTATGTCAGTTGCGTGAGCACTGTACCGCATAAGCCGAAAAAAATCAATTTTACTGATTTGCGCGAAAGTAAAATTATATTGCTATTGCAGAATTGACAAATTAATATAACCGAAAAAATTGCACTTACTTAGGTTTAGACTTAAAGTCGATTTTCTTGTAAATTGTATGTTAATCACTTGAGCACTGTACCGCACTGTACCGCATAAGCCGAAAAACATAATTTGACTGATTTGCGCGAAAGTAAAATTATATTGCTATTGCAGGATTGACAAATTAATATAACCGAAAAAATTGCACTTTCTTAGGTTTAGACTTAAAGCCGATTTTCTTGTAAATTGTATGTCAGTTGCGTGAGCACTGTACCGCATAAGCCGAAAAACATCAAGTTTACTGATTTGCGCGAAAGTAAAATTATATTGCTATTGCAGAATTGACAAATTAATATAACCGAAAAAATTGCACTTTCTTAGCTTTACACTTAAAGTCGATTTTCTTGTAAATTGTATTTCAGTTGCGCGAGCACTGTACCGCTTAAGCCGAAAAACATGAATTTTACTGATTTGAGCGAAAGTCAAATTATATTGTTATTGCATGATTAACAAATTAATATTACCGAAAAAGTTGCATTTTCTTAGGTTTAAACTCAAAGTCGATTTTCTTGTAAATTGTATGTTAATCACTTGAGCACTGTACCGCATAAGCCGAAAAACATCAATTTTACTGATTTGCGCGAAAGTAAAATTATATTGCTATTGCAGAATTGACAAATTAATATAACCGAAAAAATTGCACTTTCTTAGCTTTACACTTAAAGTCGATTTTCTTGTAAATTGTATTTCAGTTGCGCGAGCACTGTACCGCTTAAGCCGAAAAACATGAATTTTACTGATTTGAGCGAAAGTCAAATTATATTCTTATTGCATGATTAACAAATTAATATCACCGAAAAAGTTGCATTTTATTAGGCTTAGACTCAAAGTCGATTTTCTTGTAAATTGTATTTTAATCACTTGAGCACTGTACCGCATAAGCCGAAAAACATAATTTTACTGATTTGCGCGAAAGTAAAATTATATTGCTATTGCAGAATTGACAAACTAATATAACCGAAATAATTGCACTTTCTTAGTTTTAGACTTAAAGTCGATTTTCTTGTAAATTGTATTTCAGTTGCGTGAGCACTGTACCGCATAAGCCGAAAAACATCAATTTTACTGATTTGCGCGAAAGTAAAATTATATTGCTATTGCAGAATTGACATATTCATATAACCGAGAAAATTGTACTTTCTTAGTTTTAGACTTAAAGTCGATTTTCTTGTAAATTGTATTGCAGTTGCGTGAGCACTGTACTGCTTAAGCAGAAAAACATGAATTTTACTGATTTGAGCGAAAGTCAAATTATATTGTTATTGCAGAATTGACATATTCATATAACCGAAAAAATTGCACTTTCTTAGTTTTAGACTTAAAGTCGATTTTCTTGTAAATTGTATTTCAGTTGCGTGAGCACTGTACCGCTTAAGCAGAAAAACATGAATTTTACTGATTTGAGCGAAAGTCAAATTATATTGTTATTGCAGAATTGACATATTCATATAACCGAAAAAATTGCACTTTCTTAGTTTTAGACTTAAAGTCGATTTTCTTGTAAATTGTATTGCAGTTGCGTGAGCACTGTACCGCTTAAGCCGAAAAACATGAATTTTACTGATTTGAGCGAAAGTCAAATTATATTGTTATTGCATAACCGAGAAAATTGTACTTTCTTAGTTTTAGACTTAAAGTCGATTTGCTTGTAAATTGTATTTCAATTGCGTGAGCACTGTACTGCTTAAACCGAAAAACATGAATTTTACTGATTTGAGCGAAAGTCAAATTATATTGTTATTGCAGAATTGACAAATTAATAAAACCGAAAAAATTGCACTTACTTAGGTTTAGACTTAAAGCCGATTTTCTTGTAAATTGTATGTCAGTTGCGTGAGCACTGTACCGCATAAGCCGAAAAAAATCAATTTTACTGATTTGCGCGAAAGTAAAATTTTATTGCTATTGCAGAATTGACATATTCATATAACCGAGAAAATTGTACTTTCTTAGTTTTAGACTTAAAGTCGATTTTCTTGTAAATTGTATTGCAGTTGCGTGAGCACTGTACCGCATAAGCCGAAAAACATCAATTTTACTGATTTGCGCGAAAGTAAAATTATATTGCTATTGCAGAATTGACATATTCATATAACCGAGAAAATTGTACTTTCTTAGTTTTAGACTTAAAGTCGATTTTCTTGTAAATTGTATTGCAGTTGCGTGAGCACTGTACTGCTTAAGCAGAAAAACATGAATTTTACTGATTTGAGCGAAAGTCAAATTATATTGTTATTGCAGAATTGACATATTCATATAACCGAAAAAATTGCACTTTCTTAGTTTTAGACTTAAAGTCGATTTTCTTGTAAATTGTATTTCAGTTGCGTGAGCACTGTACCGCTTAAGCAGAAAAACATGAATTTTACTGATTTGAGCGAAAGTCAAATTATATTGTTATTGCAGAATTGACATATTCATATAACCGAAAAAATTGCACTTTCTTAGTTTTAGACTTAAAGTCGATTTTCTTGTAAATTGTATTTCAGTTGCGTGAGCACTGTACCGCTTAAGCAGAAAAACATGAATTTTACTGATTTGAGCGAAAGTCAAATTATATTGTTATTGCAGAATTGACATATTCATATAACCGAAAAAATTGCACTTTCTTAGTTTTAGACTTAAAGTCGATTTTCTTGTAAATTGTATTGCAGTTGCGTGAGCACTGTACCGCTTAAGCCGAAAAACATGAATTTTACTGATTTGAGCGAAAGTCAAATTATATTGTTATTGCATAACCGAGAAAATTGTACTTTCTTAGTTTTAGACTTAAAGTCGATTTGCTTGTAAATTGTATTTCAATTGCGTGAGCACTGTACTGCTTAAACCGAAAAACATGAATTTTACTGATTTGAGCGAAAGTCAAATTATATTGTTATTGCAGAATTGACAAATTAATAAAACTGAAAAAATTGCATTTACTTAGGTTTAGACTTAAAGCCGATTTTCTTGTAAATTGTATGTCAGTTGCGTGAGCACTGTACCGCATAAGCCGAAAAAGATCAATTTTACTGATTTGCGCGAAAGTAAAATTATGTTGCTATTGCAGAATTGACAAATTAATATAACCGAAAAAATTGCACTTACTTAGGTTTAGACTTAAAGTCGATTTTCTTGTAAATTGTATGTTAATCACTTGAGCACTGTACCGCATAAGCCGAAAAACATAATTTGACTGATTTACGCGAAAGTAAAATTATATTGCTATTGCAGGATTGACAAATTAATATAACCGAAAAAATTGCACTTTCTTAGGTTTAGACTTAAAGCCGATTTTCTTGTAAATTGTATGTCAGTTGCGTGAGCACTGTACCGCATAAGCCGAAAAACATCAAGTTTACTGATTTGCGCGAAAGTAAAATTATATTGCTATTGCAGAATTGACAAATTAATATAACCGAAAAAATTGCACTTTCTTAGCTTTACACTTAAAGTCGATTTTCTTGTAAATTGTATTTCAGTTGCGCGAGCACTGTACCGCTTAAGCCGAAAAACATGAATTTTACTGATTTGAGCGAAAGTCAAATTATATTGTTATTGCATGATTAACAAATTAATATTACCGAAAAAGTTGCATTTTCTTAGGTTTAAACTCAAAGTCGATTTTCTTGTAAATTGTATGTTAATCACTTGAGCACTGTACCACATAAGCCGAAAAACATCAATTTTACTGATTTGCGCGAAAGTAAAATTATATTGCTATTGCAGAATTGACAAATTAATATAACCGAAAAAATTGCACTTTCTTAGCTTTACACTTAAAGTCGATTTTCTTGTAAATTGTATTTCAGTTGCGCGAGCACTGTACCGCTTAAGCCGAAAAACATGAATTTTACTGATTTGAGCGAAAGTCAAATTATATTGTTATTGCATGATTAACAAATTAATATCACCGAAAAAGTTGCATTTTATTAGGCTTAGACTCAAAGTCGATTTTCTTGTAAATTGTATTTTAATCACTTGAGCACTGTACCGCATAAGCCGAAAAACATAATTTTACTGATTTGCGCGAAAGTAAAATTATATTGCTATTGCAGAATTGACAAACTAATATAACCGAAATAATTGCACTTTCTTAGGTTTAGACTAAAATTCGATTTTCTTGTAAATTGTATTTCAATTGCGTGAGCACTGTACTGCTTAAGCAGAAAAACATGAATTTTACTGATTTGAGCGAAAGTCAAATTATATTGTTATTGCAGAATTGACATATTCATATAACCGAAAAAATTGCACTTTCTTAGTTTTAGACTTAAAGTCGATTTTCTTGTAAACTGTATTTCAGTTGCGTGAGCACTGTAAATTATATTGTTATTGCATAACCGAGAAAATTGTACTTTCTTAGTTTTAGACTTAAAGTCGATTTGCTTGTAAATTGTATTTCAATTGCGTGAGCACTGTACTGCTTAAACCGAAAAACATGAATTTTACTGATTTGAGCGAAAGTCAAATTATATTGTTATTGCAGAATTGACAAATTAATAAAACCGAAAAAATTGCACTTACTTAGGTTTAGACTTAAAGCCGATTTTCTTGTAAATTGTATGTCAGTTGCGTGAGCACTGTACCGCATAAGCCGAAAAAAATCAATTTTACTGATTTACGCGAAAGTAAAATTTTATTGCTATTGCAGAATTGACAAATTAATATAACCGAAAAAATTGCACTTACTTAGGTTTAGACTTAAAGTCGATTTTCTTGTAAATTGTATGTTAATCACTTGAGCACTGTATCGCATAAGCCGAAAAACATAATTTTACTGATTTGCGCGAAAGTAAAATTATATTGCTATTGCAGAATTGACAAATTAATATAACCGAAAAAATTGCACTTTCTTAGCTTTACACTTAAAGTCGATTTTCTTGTAAATTGTATTTCAGTTGCGCGAGCACTGTAAATTATATTGTTATTGCATAACCGAGAAAATTGTACTTTCTTAGTTTTAGACTTAAAGTCGATTTGCTTGTAAATTGTATTTCAATTGCGTGAGCACTGTACTGCTTAAACCGAAAAACATGAATTTTACTGATTTGAGCGAAAGTCAAATTATATTGTTATTGCAGAATTGACAAATTAATAAAACCGAGAAAATTGTACTTTCTTAGTTTTAGACTTAAAGTCGATTTGCTTGTAAATTGTATTTCAATTGCGTGAGCACTGTACTGCTTAAACCGAAAAACATGAATTTTACTGATTTGAGCGAAAGTCAAATTATATTGTTATTGCAGAATTGACAAATTAATAAAACCGAAAAAATTGCACTTACTTAGGTTTAGACTTAAAGCCGATTTTCTTGTAAATTGTATGTCAGTTGCGTGAGCACTGTACCGCTTAAGCCGAAAAACATCAATTTTACTGATTTGCGCGAAAGTCAAATTATATTGTTATTGCATGATAAACAAATTAATATTACCGAAAAAATTGCATTTTCTTAGGTTTAGACTCAAAGTCGATTTTCTTGTAAATTGTATGTTAATCACTTGAGCACTGTACCGCATAAGCCGAAAAACAGAAATTTTACTGATTTGAGCGAAAGTCAAATTATATTGTTATTGCATGATTAACAAATTAATATTACCGAAAAAGTTGCATTTGCTTAGGCTTAGACTCAAAGTCGATTTTCTTGTAAATTGTATGTCAATTGCGGCAGCACTGTGCTGCTTAAGTCGAAAAACATCAATTTTACTGATTTGCGCGAAAGTAAAACTATATTGCTATTGCAGAATTGACAAATTAATATAACCGAAAAAATTGCACTTTCTTAGCTTTAGACTTAAAGCCGATTTTCTTGTAAATTGTATGTCAGTTGCGTGAGCACTGTACCGCATAAGCCGAAAAACATCAATTTTACTGATTTGCGCGAAAGTAAAATTATATTGCTATTGCAGAATTGACCAATTAATATAACCGAAAAAATTGCACTTTCTTAGATTTAGACTTAAAGCCGATTTTCTTGTAAATTGTATTTCAGTTGCGCGAGCACTGTACCGCTTAAGCCGAAAAACATGAATTTTACTGATTTGAGCGAAAGTCAAATTATATTGTTATTGCATGATTAACAAATTAATATTACCGAAAAAGTTGCATTTTCTTAGGCTTAGACTCAAAGTCGATTTTCTTGTAAATTGTATGTTAATCACTTGAGCACTGTACCGCATAAGCCGAAAAACATCAATTTTACTGATTTGCGCGAAAGTAAAATTATATTGCTATTGCAGAATTGACAAATTAATATAACCGAAATAATTGCACTTTCTTAGGTTTAGACTCAAATTCGATTTTCTTGTAAATTGTATATTAATCACTTGAGCACTGTACCGCATAAGCCGAAAAACATCAATTTTACTGATTTGCGCGAAAGTAAAATTATAATGTTATTGCAGAATTGACAAATTAATATAACCGAAAAAATTGCACTTTCTTAGTTTTAGACTTAAAGCCGATTTTCTTGTAAATTGTATGTCAATTGCGTGAGCACTGTACCGCATAAGCCGGAAAACATCAATTTTACTGATTTGAGCGAAAGTCAAATTATATTGTTATTGCAGGATTAACAAATTAAAATTACCGAAAAAGTTGCACTTTATTAGGTTTAGACTCAAATTATCATCAATTTTACTGATTTGCGCGAAAGTAAAATTATAATGTTATTGCAGAATTTACATATTCATATAACCGAGAAAATTGTACTTTCTTAGTTTTAGACTTAAAGCCGATTTTCTTGTAAATTTTATGTCAGTTGCGTGAGCACTGTACTGCATAAGCCGAAAAACATGAATTTTACTGATTTGCGCGAAAGTAAAATTATAATGTTATTGCAGAATTTACATATTCATATAACCGAGAAAATTGTACCTTCTTAGTTTTAGACTTAAAGCCGATCTTCTTGTAAATTGTATGTCAGTTGCGTGAGCACTGTGCCGCATAAGCCGAAAAACATGAATTTTACTGATTTGAGCGAAAGTCAAATTATATTGTTATTGCAGGATTAACAAATTAATATTACCGAAAAAGTTGCACTTTATTAGGTTTAGACTCAAATTATCATCAATTTTACTGATTTGCGCGAAAGTAAAATTATAATGTTATTGCAGAATTTACATATTCATATAACCGAGAAAATTGCACTTTCTTAGTTTTAGACTTAAAGCCGATTTGCTTGTAAATTGTATTTCAGTTGCGCGAGCACTGTACCGCTTAAGCCGAAAAACATGAATTTTACTGATTTGCGCGAAAGTAAAATCATAATGTTATTGCAGAATTTACATATTCATATAACCGAGAAAATTGTACCTTCTTAGTTTTAGACTTAAAGTCGATTTGCTTGTAAATTGTATGTCAGTTGCGTGAGCACTGTACCGCATAAGCCGAAAAACATGAATTTTACTAATTTGCGCGAAAGTAAAATTATAATGTTATTGCAGAATTTACATATTCATATAACCGAGAAAATTGTACCTTCTTAGTTTTAGACTTAAAGTCGATTTGCTTGTAAATTGTATTTCAGTTGCGCGAGCACTGTACCGCTTAAGCCGAAAAACAGAAATTTTACTGATTTGAGCGAAAGTCAAATTATATTGTTATTGCATGATTAATAAATTAATATTACCGAAAAAGTTGCATTTTCTTAGGCTTAGACTCAAAGTCGATTTTCTTGTAAATTGTATGTCAATTGCGTGAGCACTGTACTGCTTAAACCAAAAAACATGAATTTTACTGGTTTGAGCGAAAGTCAAATTATATTGTTATTGCAGAATTGACATATTCATATAACCGAAAAAATTGCACTTTCTTAGTTTTAGACTTAAAGTCGATTTTCTTGTAAATTGTATTTCAGTTGCGAGAGCACTGTACCGCTTAAGCCGAAAAACGTGAATTTTACTGATTTGAGCGAAAGTCAAATTATATTGTTATTGCAGGATTAACAAATTAATATTACCGAAAAAGTTGCACTTTCTTAGGTTTAGACTCAAAGTCGATTTTCTTGTAAATTGTATGTTAATTACTTCAGCACTGTACCGCATAAGCCGAAAAACATCAATTTTACTGATTTGCGCGAATGTAAAATTATATTGCTATTGCAGAATTGACAAATTAATATAACCGAAAAAATTGCACTTTCTTAGCTTTAGACTTAAAGCCGATTTTCTTGTAAATTGTATGTCAGTTGCGTGAGCACTGTACCGCATAAGCCGAAAAACATCAATTTTACTGATTTGCGCGAAAGTAAAATTATATTGCTATTGCAGAATTGACCAATTAATATAACCGAAAAAATTGCACTTTCTTAGTTTTAGACTTAAAGTCGATTTGCTTGTAAATTGTATTTCAGTTGCGCGAGCACTGTACCGCTTAAGCCGAAAAACAGAAATTTTACTGATTTGAGCGAAAGTCAAATTATATTGTTATTGCATGATTAATAAATTAATATTACCGAAAAAGTTGCATTTTCTTAGGCTTAGACTCAAAGTCGATTTTCTTGTAAATTGTATGTTAACCACTTGAGCACTGTACCGCATAAGCCGAAAAACATCAATTGTACTGATTTGCGCGAATGTAAAATTATATTGCTATTGCAGAATTGACAAATTAATATAACCGAAAAAATTGCACTTTCTTAGCTTTAGACTTAAAGCCGATTTTCTTGTAAATTGTATGTCAGTTGCGTGAGCACTGTACCGCATAAGCCGAAAAACATCAATTTTACTGATTTGCGCGAAAGTAAAATTATATTGCTATTGCAGAATTGACCAATTAATATAACCGAAAAAATTGCACTTTCTTAGATTTAGACTTAAAGCCGATTTTCTTGTAAATTGTATTTCAGTTGCGCGAGCACTGTACCGCTTAAGCCGAAAAACATGAATTTTACTGATTTGAGCGAAAGTCAAATTATATTGTTATTGCATGATTAACAAATTAATATTACCGAAAAAGTTGCATTTTCTTAGGCTTAGACTCAAAGTCGATTTTCTTGTAAATTGTATGTTAATCACTTGAGCACTGTACCGCATAAGCCGAAAAACATAATTTTACTGATTTGCGCGAAAGTAAAATTATATTGCTATTGCAGAATTGACAAATTAATATAACCGAAATAATTGCACTTTCTTAGGTTTAGACTCAAATTCGATTTTCTTGTAAATTGTATATTAATCACTTGAGCACTGTACCGCATAAGCCGAAAAACATCAATTTTACTGATTTGCGCGAAAGTAAAATTATAATGTTATTGCAGGATTAACAAATTAATATAACCGAAAAAATTGCACCTTCTTAGTTTTAGACTTAAAGCCGATTTTCTTGTAAATTGTATGTCAGTTGCATGAGCACTGTACCGCATAAGCCGAAAAACATCAATTTTACGGATTTGCGCGAAAGTTAAATTATATTGTTATTGCAGAATTGACAAATTAATATAACCGAAAAAATTGCACTTTCTTAGTTTTAGACTTAAAGCCGATTTTCTTGTAAATTGTAAAATTATATTGCTATTGCAGAATTGACAAATTAATATAACCGAAAAAATTGCACTTTCTTAGATTTAGACTTAAAGCCGATTTTCTTGTAAAATTGTATTTCAGTTGCGTGAGCACTGTACTGCTTGAGCCGAAAAACATGAATTTTACTGATTTGCGCGAAAGTAAAATTATAATGTTATTGCAGAATTTACATATTCATATATCCGAGAAAATTGTACTTTCTTAGTTTTAGACTTAAAGCCGATTTTCTTGTAAATTGTATGTCAGCTGCGTGAGCACTGTACCGCATAAGCCGAAAAACATGAATTTTACTGATTTGCGCGAAAGTAAAATTATAATGTTATTGAAGGATTAACAAATTAATATTACCGAAAAAGTTGCACTTTATTAGGTTTAGACTCAAATTATCATCAATTTTACTGATTTGCGCGAAAGTAAAATTATAATGTTATTGCAGAATATACATATTCATATAACCGAGAAAATTGTACTTTCTTAGTTTTAGACTTAAAGCCGATTTTCTTGTAAATTTTATGTCAGTTGCGTGAGCACTGTACCGCATAAGCCGAAAAACATGAATTTTACTGATTTGCGCGAAAGTAAAATTATAATGTTATTGCAGAATTTACATATTCATATAACCGAGAAAATTGTACTTTCTTAGTTTTAGACTTAAAGCCGATTTTCTTGTAAATTGTATGTCAGTTGCGTGAGCACTGTACTGCTTAAACCGAAAAACATGAATTTTACTGATTTGAGCGAAAGTCAAATTATATTGTTATTGCAGGATTAACAAATTAATATTACCGAAAAAGTTGCACTTTCTTAGATTTAGACTTAAAGTCGATTTGCTTGTAAATTGTATTTCAATTGCGTGAGCACTGTACTGCTTAAACCGAAAAACATGAATTTTACTGATTTGAGCGAAAGTCAAATTATATTGTTATTGCAGAATTGACATATTCATATAACCGAGAAAATTGCACTTTCTTAGATTTAGACTTAAAGCCAATTTTCTTGTAAATTGTATGTCAGTTGCGTGAGCACTGTACTGCTTAAACCAAAAAACATGAATTTTACTGATTTGAGCGGAAGTCAAATTATATTGTTATTGCAGGATTAACAAATTAATATTACCGAAAAAGTTGCACTTTCTTAGATTTAGACTTAAAGTCGATTTGCTTGTAAATTGTATTTCAATTGCGTGAGCACTGTACTGCTTAAACCGAAAAACATGAATTTTACTGATTTGAGCGAAAGTCAAATTATATTGTTATTGCAGAATTGACATATTCATATAACCGAAAAAATTGCACTTTCTTAGTTTTAGACTTAAAGTCGATTTTCTTGTAAATTGTATTTCAGTTGCGTGAGCACTGTACCGCTTAAGCCGAAAAACATGAATTTTACTGATTTGAGCGAAAGTCAAATTATATTGTTATTGCAGAATTGACATATTCATATAACCGAAAAAATTGCACTTTCTTAGTTTTAGACTTAAAGTCGATTTTCTTGTAAATTGTATGTCAGTTGCGTGAGCCCTGGACCGCTTAAGCAGAAAAACATGAATTTTACTGATTTGAGCGAAAGTCAAATTATATGGTTATTGCATGATTAACAAATTAATATTACCGAAAAAGTTGCATTTTCTTAGGCTTAGACTCAAAGTCGATTTTCTTGTAAATTGTATGTTAATCACTTGAGCACTGTACCGCATAAGCCGAAAAACATAATTTTACTGATTTGCGCGAAAGTAAAATTATATTGCTATTGCAGAATTGACAAATTAATATAACCGAAATAATTGCACTTTCTTAGGTTTAGACTCAAATTCGATTTTCTTGTAAATTGTATATTAATCACTTGAGCACTGTACCGCATAAGCCGAAAAACATCAATTTTACTGATTTGCGCGAAAGTAAAATTATAATGTTATTGCAGGATTAACAAATTAATATAACCGAAAAAATTGCACCTTCTTAGTTTTAGACTTAAAGCCGATTTTCTTGTAAATTGTATGTCAGTTGCATGAGCACTGTACCGCATAAGCCGAAAAACATCAATTTTACGGATTTGCGCGAAAGTTAAATTATATTGTTATTGCAGAATTGACAAATTAATATAACCGAAAAAATTGCACTTTCTTAGTTTTAGACTTAAAGCCGATTTTCTTGTAAATTGTAAAATTATATTGCTATTGCAGAATTGACAAATTAATATAACCGAAAAAATTGCACTTTCTTAGATTTAGACTTAAAGCCGATTTTCTTGTAAAATTGTATTTCAGTTGCGTGAGCACTGTACTGCTTGAGCCGAAAAACATGAATTTTACTGATTTGCGCGAAAGTAAAATTATAATGTTATTGCAGAATTTACATATTCATATATCCGAGAAAATTGTACTTTCTTAGTTTTAGACTTAAAGCCGATTTTCTTGTAAATTGTATGTCAGCTGCGTGAGCACTGTACCGCATAAGCCGAAAAACATGAATTTTACTGATTTGCGCGAAAGTAAAATTATAATGTTATTGAAGGATTAACAAATTAATATTACCGAAAAAGTTGCACTTTATTAGGTTTAGACTCAAATTATCATCAATTTTACTGATTTGCGCGAAAGTAAAATTATAATGTTATTGCAGAATATACATATTCATATAACCGAGAAAATTGTACTTTCTTAGTTTTAGACTTAAAGCCGATTTTCTTGTAAATTTTATGTCAGTTGCGTGAGCACTGTACCGCATAAGCCGAAAAACATGAATTTTACTGATTTGCGCGAAAGTAAAATTATAATGTTATTGCAGAATTTACATATTCATATAACCGAGAAAATTGTACTTTCTTAGTTTTAGACTTAAAGCCGATTTTCTTGTAAATTGTATGTCAGTTGCGTGAGCACTGTACTGCTTAAACCGAAAAACATGAATTTTACTGATTTGAGCGAAAGTCAAATTATATTGTTATTGCAGGATTAACAAATTAATATTACCGAAAAAGTTGCACTTTCTTAGATTTAGACTTAAAGTCGATTTGCTTGTAAATTGTATTTCAATTGCGTGAGCACTGTACTGCTTAAACCGAAAAACATGAATTTTACTGATTTGAGCGAAAGTCAAATTATATTGTTATTGCAGAATTGACATATTCATATAACCGAGAAAATTGCACTTTCTTAGATTTAGACTTAAAGCCAATTTTCTTGTAAATTGTATGTCAGTTGCGTGAGCACTGTACTGCTTAAACCAAAAAACATGAATTTTACTGATTTGAGCGGAAGTCAAATTATATTGTTATTGCAGGATTAACAAATTAATATTACCGAAAAAGTTGCACTTTCTTAGATTTAGACTTAAAGTCGATTTGCTTGTAAATTGTATTTCAATTGCGTGAGCACTGTACTGCTTAAACCGAAAAACATGAATTTTACTGATTTGAGCGAAAGTCAAATTATATTGTTATTGCAGAATTGACATATTCATATAACCGAAAAAATTGCACTTTCTTAGTTTTAGACTTAAAGTCGATTTTCTTGTAAATTGTATTTCAGTTGCGTGAGCACTGTACCGCTTAAGCCGAAAAACATGAATTTTACTGATTTGAGCGAAAGTCAAATTATATTGTTATTGCAGAATTGACATATTCATATAACCGAAAAAATTGCACTTTCTTAGTTTTAGACTTAAAGTCGATTTTCTTGTAAATTGTATGTCAGTTGCGTGAGCCCTGGACCGCTTAAGCAGAAAAACATGAATTTTACTGATTTGAGCGAAAGTCAAATTATATGGTTATTGCATGATTAACAAATTAATATTACCGAAAAAGTTGCATTTTCTTAGGCTTAGACTCAAATTATCATCAATTTTACTGATTTGCGCGAAAGTAAAATTATAATGTTATTGCAGAATTTACATATTCATATAACCGAGAAAATTGCACTTTCTTAGTTTTAGACTTAAAGCCGATTTGCTTGTAAATTGTATTTCAGTTGCGCGAGCACTGTACCGCTTAAGCCGAAAAACATGAATTTTACTGATTTGAGCGAAAGTCAAATTATATTGTTATTGCATGATTAACAAATTAATATTACCGCAAAAGTTGCATTTTCTTAGGCTTAGACTCAAATTATCATCAATTTTACTGATTTGCGCGAAAGTAAAATTATATTGCTATTGCAGAATTGACAAATTAATATAACCGAAATAATTGCACTTTCTTAGGTTTGAACTCAAATTCGATTTTCTTGTAAATTGTATATTAATCACTTGAGCACTGTACCGCATAAGCCGAAAAACATCAATTTTACTGATTTGCGCGAAAGTAAAATTATATTGCTATTGCAGAATTGACAAATTAATATAACCGAAAAAATTGCACTTACTTAGGTTTAGACTTAAAGTCGATTTTCTTGTAAATTGTATATTAATCACTTGAGCACTGTACCGCATAAGCCGAAAAACATCAATTTTACTGATTTGCGCGAAAGTAAAATTATATTGCTATTGCAGAATTGACAAATTAATATAACCGAAAAAATTGCACTTACTTGGGTTTAGACTTAAAGTTGATTTTCTTGTAAATTGTATATTAATCACTTGAGCACTGTACCGCATAAGCCGAAAAACATCAATTTTACTGATTTGCGCGAAAGTAAAATTATATTGCTATTGCAGAATTGACAAATTAATATAACCGAAAAAATTGCACTTTCTTAGATTTAGACTTAAAGCCGATTTTCTTGTAAATTGTATTTCAGTTGCGCGAGCACTGTACCGCTTAAGCCGAAAAACATGAATTTTACTGATTTGAGCGAAAGTCAAATTATATTGTTATTGCATGATTAACAAATTAATATTACCGAAAAAGTTGCATTTTCTTAGGCTTAGACTCAAAGTCGATTTTCTTGTAAATTGTATGTTAATCACTTGAGCACTGTACCGCATAAGCCGAAAAACATAATTTTACTGATTTGCGCGAAAGTAAAATTATATTGCTATTGCAGAATTGACAAATTAATATAACCGAAATAATTGCACTTTCTTAGGTTTAGACTCAAATTCGATTTTCTTGTGAATTGTATATTAATCACTTGAGCACTGTACCGCATAAGCCGAAAAACATCAATTTTACTGATTTGCGCGAAAGTAAAATTATAATGTTATTGCAGAATTGACAAATTAATATAACCGAAAAAATTGCACTTTCTTAGTTTTAGACTTAAAGCCGATTTTCTTGTAAATTGTATGTCAATTGCGTGAGCACTGTACCGCATAAGCCGAAAGACATCAATTTTACTGATTTGAGCGAAAGTCAAATTATATTGTTATTGCAGGATTAACAAATTAATATTACCGAAAAAGTTGCACTTTATTAGGTTTAGACTCAAATTATCATCAATTTTACTGATTTGCGCGAAAGTAAAATTATAATGTTATTTATTCATATAACCGAGAAAATTGTACTTTCTTAGTTTTAGACTTAAAGCCGATTTTCTTGTAAATTTTATGTCAGTTGCGTGAGCACTGTACCGCATAAGCCGAAAAACATGAATTTTACTGATTTGCGCGAAAGTAAAATTATAATGTTATTGCAGAATTTACATATTCATATAACCGAGAAAATTGTACCTTCTTAGTTTTAGACTTAAAGCCGATCTTCTTGTAAATTGTATGTCAGTTGCGTGAGCACTGTGCCGCATAAGCCGAAAAACATGAATTTTACTGATTTGAGCGAAAGTCAAATTATATTGTTATTGCAGGATTAATAAATTAATATTACCGAAAAAGTTGCATTTTCTTAGGTTTAGACTCAAATTATCATCAATTTTACTGATTTGCGCGAAAGTAAAATTATAATGTTATTGCAGAATTTACATATTCATATAACCGAGAAAATTGCACTTTCTTAGTTTTAGACTTAAAGCCGATTTGCTTGTAAATTGTATTTCAGTTGCGCGAGCACTGTACCGCTTAAGCCGAAAAACATGAATTTTACTGATTTGCGCGAAAGTAAAATTATAATGTTATTGCAGAATTTACATATTCATATAACCGAGAAAATTGTACCTTCTTAGTTTTAGACTTAAAGTCGATTTGCTTGTAAATTGTATGTCAGTTGCGTGAGCACTGTACCGCATAAGCCGAAAAACATGAATTTTACTAATTTGCGCGAAAGTAAAATTATAATGTTATTGCAGAATTTACATATTCATATAACCGAGAAAATTGTACCTTCTTAGTTTTAGACTTAAAGTCGATTTGCTTGTAAATTGTATTTCAGTTGCGCGAGCACTGTACCGCTTAAGCCGAAAAACAGAAATTTTACTGATTTGAGCGAAAGTCAAATTATATTGTTATTGCATGATTAATAAATTAATATTACCGAAAAAGTTGCATTTTCTTAGGCTTAGACTCAAAGTCGATTTTCTTGTAAATTGTATGTTAATCACTTGAGCACTGTCCCGCATAAGCCGAAAAACATAATTTTACTGATTTGCGCGAAAGTAAAATTATATTGCTATTGCAGAATTGACAAATTAATATAACCGAAATAATTGCACTTTCTTAGGTTTAGACTCAAATTCGATTTTCTTGTAAATTGTATGTTAACCACTTGAGCACTGTACCGCATAAGCCGAAAAACATCAATTTTACTGATTTGCGCGAATGTAAAATTATATTGCTATTGCAGAATTGACAAATTAATATAACCGAAAAAATTTCACTTTCTTAGCTTTAGACTTAAAGCCGATTTTCTTGTAAATTGTATGTCAGTTGCGTGAGCACTGTACCGCATAAGCCGAAAAACATCAATTTTACTGATTTGCGCGAAAGTAAAATTATATTGCTATTGCAGAATTGACAAATTAATATAACCGAAAAAATTGCACTTTCTTAGATTTAGACTTAAAGCCGATTTTCTTGTAATATGTATTTCAGTTGCGCGAGCACTGTACCGCTTAAGCCGAAAAACATGAATTTTACTGATTTGAGCGAAAGTCAAATTATATTGTTATTGCATGATTAACAAATTAATATTACCGAAAAAGTTGCATTTTCTTAGGCTTAGACTCAAAGTCGATTTTCTTGTAAATTGTATGTTAATCACTTGAGCACTGTACCGCATAAGCCAAAAAACATAATTTTACTGATTTGCGCGAAAGTAAAATTATATTGCTATTGCAGAATTGACAAATTAATATAACCGAAATAATTGCACTTTCTTAGGTTTAGACTCAAATTCGATTTTCTTGTAAATTGTATATTAATCACTTGAGCACTGTACCGCATAAGCCGAAAAACATCAATTTTACTGATTTGCGCGAAAGTAAAATTATATTGCTATTGCAGAATTGACAAATTAATATAACCGAAAAAATTGCACTTTCTTAGATTTAGACTTAAAGCCGATTTTCTTGTAAAATTGTATTTCAGTTGCGTGAGCACTGTACTGCTTGAGCCGAAAAACATGAATTTTACTGATTTGCGCGAAAGTAAAATTATAATGTTATTGCAGAATTTACATATTCATATATCCGAGAAAATTGTACTTTCTTAGTTTTAGACTTAAAGCCGATTTTCTTGTAAATTGTATGTCAGTTGCGTGAGCACTGTACCGCATAAGCCGAAAAACATGAATTTTACTGATTTGCGCGAAAGTAAAAATATAATGTTATTGCAGAATTTACATATTCATATAACCGAAAAAATTGCACTTTCTTAGAGTTAGACTTAAAGCCGATTTTCTTGTAAATTTTATGTCAGTTGCGTGAGCACTGTACCGCATAAGCCGAAAAACATGAATTTTACTGATTTGCGCGAAAGTAAAATTATAATGTTATTGCAGAATTTACATATTATAAAGCCGATTTTCTTGTAAATTGTATGTCAGTTGCGTGAGCACTGTACTGCTTAAACCGAAAAACATGAATTTTACTGATTTGAGCGAAAGTCAAATTATATTGTTATTGCAGGATTAACAAATTAATATTACCGAAAAAGTTGCACTTTCTTAGATTTAGACTTAAAGTCGATTTGCTTGTAAATTGTATTTCAATTGCGTGAGCACTGTACTGCTTAAACCGAAAAACATGAATTTTACTGATTTGAGCGAAAGTCAAATTATATTGTTATTGAAGGATTAACAAATTAATATTACCGAAAAAGTTGCACTTTATTAGGTTTAGACTCAAATTATCATCAATTTTACTGATTTGCGCGAAAGTAAAATTATAATGTTATTGCAGATTATACATATTCATATAACCGAAAAAATTGCACTTTCTTAGAGTTAGACTTAAAGCCGATTTTCTTGTAAATTTTATGTCAGTTGCGTGAGCACTGTACCGCATAAGCCGAAAAACATGAATTTTACTGATTTGCGCGAAAGTAAAATTATAATGTTATTGCAGAATTTACATATTATAAAGCCGATTTTCTTGTAAATTGTATGTCAGTTGCGTGAGCACTGTACTGCTTAAACCGAAAAACATGAATTTTACTGATTTGAGCGAAAGTCAAATTATATTGTTATTGCAGGATTAACAAATTAATATTACCGAAAAAGTTGCACTTTCTTAGATTTAGACTTAAAGTCGATTTGCTTGTAAATTGTATTTCAATTGCGTGAGCACTGTACTGCTTAAACCGAAAAACATGAATTTTACTGATTTGAGCGAAAGTCAAATTATATTGTTATTGAAGGATTAACAAATTAATATTACCGAAAAAGTTGCACTTTATTAGGTTTAGACTCAAATTATCATCAATTTTACTGATTTGCGCGAAAGTAAAATTATAATGTTATTGCAGATTATACATATTCATATAACCGAGAAAATTGTACTTTCTTAGTTTTAGACTTAAAGCCGATTTTCTTGTAAATTTTATGTCAGTTGCGTGAGCACTGTACCGCATAAGCCGAAAAACATGAATTTTACTGATTTGCGCGAAAGTAAAATTATAATGTTATTGCAGAATTTACATATTATAAAGCCGATTTTCTTGTAAATTGTATGTCAGTTGCGTGAGCACTGTACTGCTTAAACCGAAAAACATGAATTTTACTGATTTGAGCGAAAGTCAAATTATATTGTTATTGCAGGATTAACAAATTAATATTACCGAAAAAGTTGCACTTTCTTAGATTTAGACTTAAAGTCGATTTGCTTGTAAATTTTATTTCAATTGCGTGAGCACTGTACTGCTTAAACCGAAAAACATGAATTTTACTGATTTGAGCGAAAGTCAAATTATATTGTTATTGCAGAATTTACATATTCATATAACCGAGAAAATTGCACTTTCTTAGATTTAGACTTAAAGCCAATTTTCTTGTAAATTGTATGTCAGTTGCGTGAGCACTGTACTGCTTAAACCGAAAAACATGAATTTTACTGATTTGAGCGAAAGTCAAATTATATTGTTATTGCAGGATTAACAAATTAATATTACCGAAAAAGTTGCACTTTCTTAGATTTAGACTTAAAGTCGATTTTCTTGTAAATTGTATGTTAATCACTTGAGCACTGTACCGCATAAGCCGAAAAACATCAATTTTACTGATTTGCGCGAAAGTAAAACTATAATGTTATTGCAGGATTATCAACTTAATATTACCGAAAAAGTTGCACTTTCTTAGGTTTAGACTCAAAGTCGATTTTCTTGTAAATTGTATGTTAATCACTTGAGCACTGTACCGCATAAGCCGAAAAACATCAATTTTACTGATTTGAGCGAAAGTCAAATTATATTGTTATTGCAGAATTTACATATTCATATAACCGAGAAAATTGCACTTTCTTAGATTTAGACTTAAAGCCAATTTTCTTGTAAATTGTATGTCAGTTGCGTGAGCACTGTACTGCTTAAACCGAAAAACATGAATTTTACTGATTTGAGCGAAAGTCAAATTATATTGTTATTGCAGGATTAACAAATTAATATTACCGAAAAAGTTGCACTTTCTTAGGTTTAGACTCAAATTCGATTTTCTTGTAAATTGTATATTAATCACTTGAGCACTGTACCGCATAAGCCGAAAAACCTCAATTTTACTGATTTGCGCGAAAGTAAAATTATAATGTTATTGCAGGATTAACAAATTAATATAACCGAAAAAATTGCAACTTCTTAGTTTTAGACTTAAAGCCGATTTTCTTGTAAATTGTATGTCAGTTGCATGAGCACTGTACCGCATAAGCCGAAAAACATCAATTTTACGGATTTGCGCGAAAGTTAAATTATATTGTTATTGCAGAATTGACAAATTAATATAACCGAAAAAAGTGCACTTTCTTAGTTTTAGACTTAAAGCCGATTTTCTTGTAAATTGTATGTCAGTTGCTTGAGCACTGTACCGCATAAGCCGAAAAACATCAATTTTACTGATTTGCGCGAAAGTAAAATTATATTGCTATTGCAGAATTGACAAATTAATATAACCGAAAAAATTGCACTTTCTTAGATTTAGACTTAAAGCCGATTTTCTTGTAAAATTGTATTTCAGTTGCGTGAGCACTGTACTGCTTGAGCCGAAAAACATGAATTTTACTGATTTGCGCGAAAGTAAAATTATAATGTTATTGCAGAATTTACATATTCATATATCCGAGAAAATTGTACTTTCTTAGTTTTAGACTTAAAGCCGATTTTCTTGTAAATTGTATGTCAGTTGCGTGAGCACTGTACCGCATAAGCCGAAAAACATGAATTTTACTGATTTGCGCGAAAGTAAAAATATAATGTTATTGCAGAATTTACATATTCATATAACCGAAAAAATTGCACTTTCTTAGAGTTAGACTTAAAGCCGATTTTCTTCTAAATTGTATGTCAGTTGCGTGAGCACTGTACTGCTTAAGCCGAAAAATATGAATTTTTCTGACTTGAGCGAAAGTCAAATTATATTGTTATTGCAGGATTAACAAATTAATATTACCGAAAAAATTGCACTTTCTTAGTTTTAGACTTAAAGCCGATCTTCTTGTGAATTGTATGTCAGTTGCGTGAGCACTGTGCCGCATAAGCCGAAAAACATGAATTTTACTGATTTGAGCGAAAGTCAAATTATATTGTTATTGAAGGATTAACAAATTAATATTACCGAAAAAGTTGCACTTTATTAGGTTTAGACTCAAATTATCATCAATTTTACTGATTTGCGCGAAAGTAAAATTATAATGTTATTGCAGAATATACATATTCATATAACCGAGAAAATTGTACTTTCTTAGTTTTAGACTTAAAGCCGATTTTCTTGTAAATTTTATGTCAGTTGCGTGAGCACTGTACCGCATAAGCCGAAAAACATGAATTTTACTGATTTGCGCGAAAGTAAAATTATAATGTTATTGCAGAATTTACATATTATAAAGCCGATTTTCTTGTAAATTGTATGTCAGTTGCGTGAGCACTGTACTGCTTAAACCGAAAAACATGAATTTTACTGATTTGAGCGAAAGTCAAATTATATTGTTATTGCAGGATTAACAAATTAATATTACCGAAAAAGTTGCACTTTCTTAGATTTAGACTTAAAGTCGATTTGCTTTTAAATTGTATTTCAATTGCGTGAGCACTGTACTGCTTAAACCGAAAAACATGAATTTTACTGATTTGAGCGAAAGTCAAATTATATTGTTATTGCAGAATTTACATATTCATATAACCGAGAAAATTGCACTTTCTTAGATTTAGACTTAAAGCCAATTTTCTTGTAAATTGTATGTCAGTTGCGTGAGCACTGTACTGCTTAAACCGAAAAACATGAATTTTACTGATTTGAGCGAAAGTCAAATTATATTGTTATTGCAGGATTAACAAATTAATATTACCGAATAAGTTGCACTTTCTTAGATTTAGACTTAAAGTCGATTTGCTTGTAAATTGTATTTCAATTGCGTGAGCACTGTACTGCTTAAACCGAAAAACATGAATTTTACTGATTTGAGCGAAAGTCAAATTATATTGTTATTGCAGAATTGACATATTCATATAACCGAAAAAATTGCACTTTCTTAGTTTTAGACTTAAAGTCTATTTTCTTGTAAATTGTATTTCAGTTGCGTGAGCACTGTACCGCTTAAGCCGAAAAACATCAATTTTACTGATTTGAGCGAAAGTCAAATTATATTGTTATTGCAGGATTAACAAATTAATATTACCGAAAAAGTTGCACTTTATTAGGTTTAGACTCAAATTATCATCAATTTTACTGATTTGCGCGAAAGTAAAATTATAATGTTATTTATTCATATAACCGAGAAAATTGTACTTTCTTAGTTTTAGACTTAAAGCCGATTTTCTTGTAAATTTTATGTCAGTTGCGTGAGCACTGTACCGCATAAGCCGAAAAACATGAATTTTACTGATTTGCGCGAAAGTAAAATTATAATGTTATTGCAGAATTTACATATTCATATAACCGAGAAAATTGTACCTTCTTAGTTTTAGACTTAAAGCCGATCTTCTTGTAAATTGTATGTCAGTTGCGTGAGCACTGTGCCGCATAAGCCGAAAAACATGAATTTTACTGATTTGAGCGAAAGTCAAATTATATTGTTATTGCAGGATTAATAAATTAATATTACCGAAAAAGTTGCATTTTCTTAGGTTTAGACTCAAATTATCATCAATTTTACTGATTTGCGCGAAAGTAAAATTATAATGTTATTGCAGAATTTACATATTCATATAACCGAGAAAATTGCACTTTCTTAGTTTTAGACTTAAAACCGATTTGCTTGTAAATTGTATTTCAGTTGCGCGAGCACTGTACCGCTTAAGCCGAAAAACATGAATTTTACTGATTTGCGCGAAAGTAAAATTATAATGTTATTGCAGAATTTACATATTCATATAACCGAGAAAATTGCACTTTCTTAGGTTTAGACTCAAAGTCGATTTTCTTGTAAATTGTATGTCAACTGCGGAAGCACTGTACTGCTTGAGCCGAAAAACATCAATATTACTGATTTCCGCGAAAGTAAAATTATAATGTTATTGCAGAATTTACATATTCATATAACCGAGAAAATTGTACCTTCTTAGTTTTAGACTTAAAGTCGATTTGCTTGTAAATTGTATTTCAGTTGCGCGAGCACTGTACCGCTTAAGCCGAAAAACAGAAATTTTACTGATTTGAGCGAAAGTCAAATTATATTGTTATTGCATGATTAATAAATTAATATTACCGAAAAAGTTGCATTTTCTTAGGCTTAGACTCAAAGTCGATTTTCTTGTAAATTGTATGTTAATCACTTGAGCACTGTCCCGCATAAGCCGAAAAACATAATTTTACTGATTTGCGCGAAAGTAAAATTATATTGCTATTGCAGAATTGACAAATTAATATAACCGAAATAATTGCACTTTCTTAGGTTTAGACTCAAATTCGATTTTCTTGTAAATTGTATGTTAACCACTTGAGCACTGTACCGCATAAGCCGAAAAACATCAATTTTACTGATTTGCGCGAATGTAAAATTATATTGCTATTGCAGAATTGACAAATTAATATAACCGAAAAAATTTCACTTTCTTAGCTTTAGACTTAAAGCCGATTTTCTTGTAAATTGTATGTCAGTTGCGTGAGCACTGTACCGCATAAGCCGAAAAACATCAATTTTACTGATTTGCGCGAAAGTAAAATTATATTGCTATTGCAGAATTGACAAATTAATATAACCGAAAAAATTGCACTTTCTTAGATTTAGACTTAAAGCCGATTTTCTTGTAATATGTATTTCAGTTGCGCGAGCACTGTACCGCTTAAGCCGAAAAACATGAATTTTACTGATTTGAGCGAAAGTCAAATTATATTGTTATTGCATGATTAACAAATTAATATTACCGAAAAAGTTGCATTTTCTTAGGCTTAGACTCAAAGTCGATTTTCTTGTAAATTGTATGTTAATCACTTGAGCACTGTACCGCATAAGCCGAAAAACATAATTTTACTGATTTGCGCGAAAGTAAAATTATATTGCTATTGCAGAATTGACAAATTAATATAACCGAAATAATTGCACTTTCTTAGGTTTAGACTCAAATTCGATTTTCTTGTAAATTGTATATTAATCACTTGAGCACTGTACCGCATAAGCCGAAAAACATCAATTTTACTGATTTGCGCGAAAGTAAAATTATATTGCTATTGCAGAATTGACAAATTAATATAACCGAAAAAATTGCACTTTCTTAGATTTAGACTTAAAGCCGATTTTCTTGTAAAATTGTATTTCAGTTGCGTGAGCACTGTACTGCTTGAGCCGAAAAACATGAATTTTACTGATTTGCGCGAAAGTAAAATTATAATGTTATTGCAGAATTTACATATTCATATATCCGAGAAAATTGTACTTTCTTAGTTTTAGACTTAAAGCCGATTTTCTTGTAAATTGTATGTCAGTTGCGTGAGCACTGTACCGCATAAGCCGAAAAACATGAATTTTACTGATTTGCGCGAAAGTAAAAATATAATGTTATTGCAGAATTTACATATTCATATAACCGAAAAAATTGCACTTTCTTAGAGTTAGACTTAAAGCCGATTTTCTTGTAAATTTTATGTCAGTTGCGTGAGCACTGTACCGCATAAGCCGAAAAACATGAATTTTACTGATTTGCGCGAAAGTAAAATTATAATGTTATTGCAGAATTTACATATTATAAAGCCGATTTTCTTGTAAATTGTATGTCAGTTGCGTGAGCACTGTACTGCTTAAACCGAAAAACATGAATTTTACTGATTTGAGCGAAAGTCAAATTATATTGTTATTGCAGGATTAACAAATTAATATTACCGAAAAAGTTGCACTTTCTTAGATTTAGACTTAAAGTCGATTTGCTTGTAAATTGTATTTCAATTGCGTGAGCACTGTACTGCTTAAACCGAAAAACATGAATTTTACTGATTTGAGCGAAAGTCAAATTATATTGTTATTGAAGGATTAACAAATTAATATTACCGAAAAAGTTGCACTTTATTAGGTTTAGACTCAAATTATCATCAATTTTACTGATTTGCGCGAAAGTAAAATTATAATGTTATTGCAGAATATACATATTCATATAACCGAGAAAATTGTACTTTCTTAGTTTTAGACTTAAAGCCGATTTTCTTGTAAATTTTATGTCAGTTGCGTGAGCACTGTACCGTATAAGCCGAAAAACATGAATTTTACTGATTTGCGCGAAAGTAAAATTATAATGTTATTGCAGAATTTACATATTATAAAGCCGATTTTCTTGTAAATTGTATGTCAGTTGCGTGAGCACTGTACTGCTTAAACCGAAAAACATGAATTTTACTGATTTGAGCGAAAGTCAAATTATATTGTTATTGCAGGATTAACAAATTAATATTACCGAAAAAGTTGCACTTTCTTAGATTTAGACTTAAAGTCGATTTGCTTGTAAATTGTATTTCAACTGCGTGAGCACTGTACTGCTTAAACCGAAAAACATGAATTTTACTGATTTGAGCGAAAGTCAAATTATATTGTTATTGCAGAATTTACATATTCATATAACCGAGAAAATTGCACTTTCTTAGATTTAGACTTAAAGCCAATTTTCTTGTAAATTGTATGTCAGTTGCGTGAGCACTGTACTGCTTAAACCGAAAAACATGAATTTTACTGATTTGAGCGAAAGTCAAATTATATTGTTATTGCAGGATTAACAAATTAATATTACCGAAAAAGTTGCACTTTCTTAGATTTAGACTTAAAGTCGATTTTCTTGTAAATTGTATGTTAATCACTTGAGCACTGTACCGCATAAGCCGAAAAACATCAATTTTACTGATTTGCGCGAAAGTAAAACTATAATGTTATTGCAGGATTATCAACTTAATATTACCGAAAAAGTTGCACTTTCTTAGGTTTAGACTCAAAGTCGATTTTCTTGTAAATTGTATGTTAATCACTTGAGCACTGTACCGCATAAGCCGAAAAACATCAATTTTACTGATTTGAGCGAAAGTCAAATTATATTGTTATTGCAGAATTTACATATTCATATAACCGAGAAAATTGCACTTTCTTAGATTTAGACTTAAAGCCATTTTTCTTGTAAATTGTATGTCAGTTGCGTGAGCACTGTACTGCTTAAACCGAAAAACATGAATTTTACTGATTTGAGCGAAAGTCAAATTATATTGTTATTGCAGGATTAACAAATTAATATTACCGAAAAAGTTGCACTTTCTTAGGTTTAGACTCAAATTCGATTTTCTTGTAAATTGTATATTAATAACTTGAGCACTGTACCGCATAAGCCGAAAAACATCAATTTTACTGATTTGCGCGAAAGTAAAATTATAATGTTATTGCAGGATTAACAAATTAATATAACCGAAAAAATTGCAACTTCTTAGTTTTAGACTTAAAGCCGATTTTCTTGTAAATTGTATGTCAGTTGCATGAGCACTGTACCGCATAAGCCGAAAAACATCAATTTTACGGATTTGCGCGAAAGTTAAATTATATTGTTATTGCAGAATTGACAAATTAATATAACCGAAAAAAGTGCACTTTCTTAGTTTTAGACTTAAAGCCGATTTTCTTGTAAATTGTATGTCAGTTGCTTGAGCACTGTACCGCATAAGCCGAAAAACATCAATTTTACTGATTTGCGCGAAAGTAAAATTATATTGCTATTGCAGAATTGACAAATTAATATAACCGAAAAAATTGCACTTTCTTAGATTTAGACTTAAAGCCGATTTTCTTGTAAAATTGTATTTCAGTTGCGTGAGCACTGTACTGCTTGAGCCGAAAAACATGAATTTTACTGATTTGCGCGAAAGTAAAATTATAATGTTATTGCAGAATTTACATATTCATATATCCGAGAAAATTGTACTTTCTTAGTTTTAGACTTAAAGCCGATTTTCTTGTAAATTGTATGTCAGTTGCGTGAGCACTGTACCGCATAAGCCGAAAAACATGAATTTTACTGATTTGCGCGAAAGTAAAAATATAATGTTATTAAAGAATTTACATATTCATATAACCGAAAAAATTGCACTTTCTTAGAGTTAGACTTAAAGCCGATTTTCTTCTAAATTGTATGTCAGTTGCGTGAGCACTGTACTGCTTAAGCCGAAAAATATGAATTTTTCTGACTTGAGCGAAAGTCAAATTATATTGTTATTGCAGGATTAACAAATTAATATTACCGAAAAAATTGCACTTTCTTAGTTTTAGACTTAAAGCCGATCTTCTTGTGAATTGTATGTCAGTTGCGTGAGCACTGTGCCGCATAAGCCGAAAAACATGAATTTTGCTGAATTGAGCGAAAGTCAAATTATATTGTTATTGAAGGATTAACAAATTAATATTACCGAAAAAGTTGCACTTTATTAGGTTTAGACTCAAATTATCATCAATTTTACTGACTTGCGCGAAAGTAAAATTATAATGTTATTGCAGAATATACATATTCATATAACCGAGAAAATTGTACTTTCTTAGTTTTAGACTTAAAGCCGATTTTCTTGTAAATTTTATGTCAGTTGCGTGAGCACTGTACCGCATAAGCCGAAAAACATGAATTTTACTGATTTGCGCGAAAGTAAAATTATAATGTTATTGCAGAATTTACATATTATAAAGCCGATTTTCTTGTAAATTGTATGTCAGTTGCGTGAGCACTGTACTGCTTAAACCGAAAAACATGAATTTTACTGATTTGAGCGAAAGTCAAATTATATTGTTATTGCAGGATTAACAAATTAATATTACCGAAAAAGTTGCACTTTCTTAGATTTAGACTTAAAGTCGATTTGCTTGTAAATTGTATTTCAATTGCGTGAGCACTGTACTGCTTAAACCGAAAAACATGAATTTTACTGATTTGAGCGAAAGTCAAATTATATTGTTATTGCAGAATTTACATATTCATATAACCGAGAAAATTGCACTTTCTTAGATTTAGACTTAAAGCTAATTTTCTTGTAAATTGTATGTCAGTTGCGTGAGCACTGTACTGCTTAAACCGAAAAACATGAATTTTACTGATTTGAGCGAAAGTCAAATTATATTGTTATTGCAGGATTAACAAATTAATATTACCGAAAAAGTTGCACTTTCTTAGATTTAGACTTAAAGTCGATTTGCTTGTAAATTGTATTTCAATTGCGTGAGCACTGTACTGCTTAAACCGAAAAACATGAATTTTATTGATTTGAGCGAAAGTCAAATTATATTGTTATTGCAGAATTGACATATTCATATAACCGAAAAAATTGCACTTTCTTAGTTTTAGACTTAAAGTCTATTTTCTTGTAAATTGTATTTCAGTTGCGTGAGCACTGTACCGCTTAAGCCGAAAAACATGAATTTTACTGATTTGAGCGAAAGTCAAATTATATTGTTATTGCAGAATTGACATATTCATATAACCGAGAAAATTGTACTTCCTTAGTTTTAGACTCAAAGTCGATTTTCTGGTAAATTGTATGTCAGTTGCGTGAGCCCTGTACCGCTTAAGCAGAAAAACATGAATTTTACTGATTTGAGCGAAAGTCAAATTATATTGTTATTGCAGAATTGACATATTCATATAACCGAGAAAATTGTACTTTCTTAGTTTTAGACTTAAAGTCGATTTTCTTGTAAATTGTATGTCAGTTGCGTGAGCACTGTACCGCTTAAGCAGAAAAACATGAATTTTACTGATTTGAGCGAAAGTCAAATTATATTGTTATTGCAGAATTGACATATTCATATAACCGAAAAAATTGCACTTTCTTAGTTTTAGACTTAAAGTCAATTTTCTTGTAAATTGTATTTCAGTTGCGTGAGCACTGTACCGCTTAAGCCGAAAAACATGAATTTTACTGATTTGAGCGAAAGTCAAATTATATTGATATTGCATAACCGAGAAAATTGTACTTTCTTAGTTTTAGACTTAAAGTCGATTTGCTTGTAAATTGTATGTCAGTTGCATGAGCACTGTACTGCTTAAACCGAAAAACATGAATTTTACTGATTTGAGCGAAAGTCAAATTATATTGTTATTGCAGAATTGACAAATTAATAAAACCGAAAAAATTGCATTTACTTAGGTTTAGACTTAAAGCCGATTTTCTTGTAAATTGTATGTCAGTTGCGTGAGAACTGTACCGCATAAGCCGAAAAAAATCAATTTTACTGATTTGCGCGAAAGTAAAATTATATTGCTATTGCAGAATTGACAAATTAATATAACCGAAAAAATTGCACTTACTTAGGTTTAGACTTAAAGTCGATTTTCTTTTAAATTGTATGTTAATCACTTGAGCACTCTACTGCATAAGCCGAAAAACATCAATTTTACTGATTTGCGCGAAAGTAAAATTATATTGCTATTGCAGAATTGACAAATTAATATAACCGAAAAAATTGCATTTACTTAGGTTTAGACTTAAAGCCGATTTTCTTGTAAATTGTATGTCAGTTGCGTGAGCACTGTACCGCATAAGCCGAAAAAAATCAATTTTACTGATTTGCGCGAAAGTAAAATTATATTGCTATTGCAGAATTGACAAATTAATATAACCGAAAAAATTGCACTTACTTGGGTTTAGACTTAAAGTTGATTTTCTTGTAAATTGTATATTAATCACTTGAGCACTGTACCGCATAAGCCGAAAAACATCAATTTTACTGATTTGCGCGAAAGTAAAATTATATTGCTATTGCAGAATTGACAAATTAATATAACCGAAAAAATTGCACTTTCTTAGATTTAGACTTAAAGCCGATTTTCTTGTAAATTGTATTTCAGTTGCGCGAGCACTGTACCGCTTAAGCCGAAAAACATGAATTTTACTGATTTGAGCGAAAGTCAAATTATATTGTTATTGCATGATTAACAAATTAATATTACCGAAAAAGTTGCATTTTCTTAGGCTTAGACTCAAAGTCGATTTTCTTGTAAATTGTATGTTAATCACTTGAGCACTGTACCGCATAAGCCGAAAAACATAATTTTACTGATTTGCGCGAAAGTAAAATTATATTGCTATTGCAGAATTGACAAATTAATATAACCGAAATAATTGCACTTTCTTAGGTTTAGACTCAAATTCGATTTTCTTGTAAATTGTATATTAATCACTTGAGCACTGTACCGCATAAGCCGAAAAACATCAATTTTACTGATTTGCGCGAAAGTAAAATTATAATGTTATTGCAGAATTGACAAATTAATATAACCGAAAAAATTGCACTTTCTTAGTTTTAGACTTAAAGCCGATTTTCTTGTAAATTGTATGTCAATTGCGTGAGCACTGTACCGCATAAGCCGAAAGACATCAATTTTACTGATTTGAGCGAAAGTCAAATTATATTGTTATTGCAGGATTAACAAATTAATATTACCGAAAAAGTTGCACTTTATTAGGTTTAGACTCAAATTATCATCAATTTTACTGATTTGCGCGAAAGTAAAATTATAATGTTATTGCAGAATTTACATATTCATATAACCGAGAAAATTGTACTTTCTTAGTTTTAGACTTAAAGCCGATTTTCTTGTAAATTTTATGTCAGTTGCGTGAGCACTGTACCGCATAAGCCGAAAAACATGAATTTTACTGATTTGCGCGAAAGTAAAATTATAATGTTATTGAAGAATTTACATATTCATATAACCGAGAAAATTGTACCTTCTTAGTTTTAGACTTAAAGCCGATCTTCTTGTAAATTGTATGTCAGTTGCGTGAGCACTGTGCCGCATAAGCCGAAAAACATGAATTTTACTGATTTGAGCGAAAGTCAAATTATATTGTTATTGCAGGATTAACAAATTAATATTACCGAAAAAGTTGCACTTTATTAGGTTTAGACTCAAATTATCATCAATTTTACTGATTTGCGCGAAAGTAAAATTATAATGTTATTGCAGAATTTACATATTCATATAACCGAGAAAATTGCACTTTCTTAGTTTTAGACTTAAAGCCGATTTGCTTGTAAATTGTATTTCAGTTGCGCGAGCACTGTACCGCTTAAGCCGAAAAACATGAATTTTACTGATTTGCGCGAAAGTAAAATTATAATGTTATTGCAGAATTTACATATTCATATAACCGAGAAAATTGTACCTTCTTAGTTTTAGACTTAAAGTCGATTTGCTTGTAAATTGTATGTCAGTTGCGTGAGCACTGTACCGCATAAGCCGAAAAACATCAATTTTACTGATTTGCGCGAAAGTAAAATTATAATGTTATTGCAGGATTAACAAATTAATATAACCGAAAAAATTGCAACTTCTTAGTTTTAGACTTAAAGCCGATTTTCTTGTAAATTGTATGTCAGTTGCATGAGCACTGTACCGCATAAGCCGAAAAACATCAATTTTACGGATTTGCGCGAAAGTTAAATTATATTGTTATTGCAGAATTAACAAATTAATATAACCGAAAAAAGTGCACTTTCTTAGTTTTAGACTTAAAGCCGATTTTCTTGTAAATTGTATGTCAGTTGCGTGAGCACTGTACCGCATAAGCCGAAAAACATCAATTTTACTGATTTGCGCGAAAGTAAAATTATATTGCTATTGCAGAATTGACAAATTAATATAACCGAAAAAATTGCACTTTCTTAGTTTTAGACTTAAAGCCGATCTTCTTGTGAATTGTATGTCAGTTGCGTGAGCACTGTGCCGCATAAGCCGAAAAACATGAATTTTACTGATTTGAGCGAAAGTCAAATTATATTGTTATTGAAGGATTAACAAATTAATATAACCGAAAAAATTGCAACTTCTTAGTTTTAGACTTAAAGCCGATTTTCTTGTAAATTGTATGTCAGTTGCATGAGCACTGTACCGCATAAGCCGAAAAACATCAATTTTACGGATTTGCGCGAAAGTTAAATTATATTGTTATTGCAGAATTAACAAATTAATATAACCGAAAAAAGTGCACTTTCTTAGTTTTAGACTTAAAGCCGATTTTCTTGTAAATTGTATGTCAGTTGCGTGAGCACTGTACCGCATAAGCCGAAAAACATCAATTTTACTGATTTGCGCGAAAGTAAAATTATAATGTTATTGCAGAATTGACAAATTAATATAACCGAAAAAATTGCACTTTCTTAGATTTAGACTTAAAGCCGATTTTCTTGTAAAATTGTATTTCAGTTGCGTGAGCACTGTACTGCTTGAGCCGAAAAACATGAATTTTACTGATTTGCGCGAAAGTAAAATTATAATGTTATTGCAGAATTTACATATTCATATATCCGAGAAAATTGTACTTTCTTAGTTTTAGACTTAAAGCCGATTTTCTTGTAAATTGTATGTCAGTTGCGTGAGCACTGTACCGCATAAGCCGAAAAACATGAATTTTACTGATTTGCGCGAAAGTAAAAATATAATGTTATTGCAGAATTTACATATTCATATAACCGAAAAAATTGCACTTTCTTAGAGTTAGACTTAAAGCCGATTTTCTTCTAAATTGTATGTCAGTTGCGTGAGCACTGTACTGCTTAAGCCGAAAAATATGAATTTTTCTGATTTGAGCGAAAGTCAAATTATATTGTTATTGAAGGATTAACAAATTAATATTACCGAAAAAGTTGCACTTTATTAGGTTTAGACTCAAATTATCATCAATTTTACTGATTTGCGCGAAAGTAAAATTATAATGTTATTGCAGAATATACATATTCATATAACCGAGAAAATTGTACTTTCTTAGTTTTAGACTTAAAGCCGATTTTCTTGTAAATTTTATGTCAGTTGCGTGAGCACTGTACCGCATAAGCCGAAAAACATGAATTTTACTGATTTGCGCGAAAGTAAAAATATAATGTTATTGCAGAATTGACAAATTAATATAACCGAAAAAATTGCACTTTCTTAGTTTTAGACTTAAAGCCGATCTTCTTGTGAATTGTATGTCAGTTGCGTGAGCACTGTGCCGCATAAGCCGAAAAACATGAATTTTACTGATTTGAGCGAAAGTCAAATTATATTGTTATTGAAGGATTAACAAATTAATATTACCGAAAAAGTTGCACTTTATTAGGTTTAGACTCAAATTATCATCAATTTTACTGATTTGCGCGAAAGTAAAATTATAATGTTATTGCAGAATATACATATTCATATAACCGAGAAAATTGTACTTTCTTAGTTTTAGACTTAAAGCCGATTTTCTTGTAAATTTTATGTCAGTTGCGTGAGCACTGTACCGCATAAGCCGAAAACCATGAATTTTACTGATTTGCGCGAAAGTAAAATTATAATGTTATTGCAGAATTTACATATTATAAAGCCGATTTTCTTGTAAATTGTATGTCAGTTGCGTGAGCACTGTACTGCTTAAACCGAAAAACATGAATTTTACTGATTTGAGCGATAGTCAAATTATATTGTTATTGCAGGATTAACAAATTAATATTACCGAAAAAGTTGCACTTTCTTAGATTTAGACTTAAAGTCGATTTGCTTGTAAATTGTATTTCAATTGCGTGAGCACTGTACTGCTTAAACCGAAAAACATGAATTTTACTGATTTGAGCGGAAGTCAAATTATATTGTTATTGCAGAATTTACATATTCATATAACCGAGAAAATTGAACTTTCTTAGATTTAGACTTAAAGCCAATTTTCTTGTAAATTGTATGTCAGTTGCGTGAGCACTGTACTGCTTAAACCGAAAAACATGAATTTTACTGATTTGAGCGAAAGTCAAATTATATTGTTATTGCAGGATTAACAAATTAATATTACCGAAAAAGTTGCACTTTCTTAGATTTAGACTTAAAGTCGATTTGCTTGTAAATTGTATTTCAATTGCGTGAGCACTGTACTGCTTTAACCGAAAAACATGAATTTTACTGATTTGAGCGAAAGTCAAATTATATTGTTATTGCAGAATTGACATATTCATATAACCGAAAAAATTGCACTTTCTTAGTTTTAGACTTAAAGTCTATTTTCTTGTAAATTGTATTTCAGTTGCGTGAGCACTGTACCGCTTAAGCCGAAAAACATGAATTTTACTGATTTGAGCGAAAGTCAAATTATATTGTTATTGCAGAATTGACATATTCATATAACCGAGAAAATTGTACTTCCTTAGTTTTAGACTCAAAGTCGATTTTCTTGTAAATTGTATGTCAGTTGCGTGAGCCCTGTACCGCTTAAGCAGAAAAACATGAATTTTACTGATTTGAGCGAAAGTCAAATTATATTGTTATTGCAGAATTGACATATTCATATAACCGAGAAAATTGTACTTTCTTAGTTTTAGACTTAAAGTCGATTTTCTTGTAAATTGTATGTCAGTTGCGTGAGCACTGTACCGCTTAAGCAGAAAAACATGAATTTTACTGATTTGAGCGAAAGTCAAATTATATTGTTATTGCAGAATTGACATATTCATATAACCGAAAAAATTGCACTTTCTTAGTTTTAGACTTAAAGTCAATTTTCTTGTAAATTGTATTTCAGTTGCGTGAGCACTGTACCGCTTAAGCCGAAAAACATGAATTTTACTGATTTGAGCGAAAGTCAAATTATATTGATATTGCATAACCGAGAAAATTGTACTTTCTTAGTTTTAGACTTAAAGTCGATTTGCTTGTAAATTGTATGTCAGTTGCATGAGCACTGTACTGCTTAAACCGAAAAACATGAATTTTACTGATTTGAGCGAAAGTCAAATTATATTGTTATTGCAGAATTGACAAATTAATAAAACCGAAAAAATTGCATTTACTTAGGTTTAGACTTAAAGCCGATTTTCTTGTAAATTGTATGTCAGTTGCGTGAGCACTGTACCGCATAAGCCGAAAAAAATCAATTTTACTGATTTGCGCGAAAGTAAAATTATATTGCTATTGCCGAATTGACAAATTAATATAACCGAAAAAATTGCACTTACTTAGGTTTAGACTTAAAGTCGATTTTCTTGTAAATTGTATGTTAATCACTTGAGCACTCTACTGCATAAGCCGAAAAACATAATTTTACTGATTTGCGCGAAAGTAAAATTATATTGCTATTGCAGGATTGACAAATTAATATAACCGAAAAAATTGCACTTTCTTAGGTTTAGACTTAAAGCCGATTTTCTTGTAAATTGTATGTCAGTTGCGTGAGCACTGTACCGCATAAGCCGAAAAACATCAAGTTTACTGATTTGAGCGAAAGTAAAATTATATTGCTATTGCAGAATTGACAAATTAATATAACCGAGAAAATTGTACTTTCTTAGTTTTAGACTTAAAATCGATTTGCTTGTAAATTGTATTTCAATTGCGTGAGCACTGTACTGCTTAAACCGAAAAACATGAATTTTACTGATTTGAGCGAAAGTCAAATTATATTGTTATTGCAGAATTGACAAATTAATAAAACCGAAAAAATTGCATTTACTTAGGTTTAGACTTAAAGCCGATTTTCTTGTAAATTGTATGTCAGTTGCGTGAGCACTGTACCGCATAAGCCGAAAAAAATCAATTTTACTGATTTGCGCGAAAGTAAAATTATATTGCTATTGCAGAATTGATAAATTAATATAACCGAAAAAATTGCACTTACTTAGGTTTAGACTTAAAGTCGATTTTCTTGTAAATTGTATGTTACTCACTTGAGCACTCTACTGCATAAGCCGAAAAACATAATTTTACTGATTTGCGCGAAAGTAAAATTATATTGCTATTGCAGGATTGACAAATTAATATAACCGAAAAAATTGCACTTTCTTAGGTTTAGACTTAAAGCCGATTTTCTTGTAAATTGTATGTCAGTTGCGTGAGCACTGTACCGCATTAGCCGAAAAACATCAAGTTTACTGATTTGCGCGAAAGTAAAATTATATTGCTATTGCAGAATTGACAAATTAATATAACCGAAAAAATTGCACTTTCTTAGCTTTACACTTAAAGTCGATTTTCTTGTAAATTGTATTTCAGTTGCGCGAGCACTGTACCGCTTAATCCGAAAAACATGAATTTTACTGATTTGAGCGAAAGTCAAATTATATTGTTATTGCATGATTAACAAATTAATATTACCGAAAAAGTTGCATTTTCTTAGGTTTAGACTCAAAGTCGATTTTCTTGTAAATTGTATGTTAATCACTTGAGCACTGTACCGCATAAGCCGAAAAACATCAATTTTACTGATTTGCGTGAAAGTAAAATTATATTGCTATTGCAGAATTGACAAATTAATATAACCGAAAAAATTGCACTTTCTTAGCTTTACACTTAAAGTCGATTTTCTTGTAAATTGTATTTCAGTTGCGCGAGCACTGTACCGCTTAAGCCGAAAAACATGAATTTTACTGATTTGAGCGAAAGTCAAATTATATTGTTATTGCATGATTAACAAATTAATATCACCGAAAAAGTTGCATTTTATTAGGCTTAGACTCAAAGTCGATTTTCTTGTAAATTGTATTTTAATCACTTGAGCACTGTACCGCATAAGCCGAAAAACATCAAGTTTACTGATTTGCGCGAAAGTAAAATTATATTGTTATTGCAGAATTGACATATTCATATAACCGAAAAAATTGCACTTTCTTAGTTTTAGACTTAAAGTAGATTTTCTTGTAAATTGTATTTCAGTTGCGCGAGCACTGTACCGCTTAAGCCGAAAAACATGAATTTTACTGATTTGAGCGAAAGTCAAATTATATTGTTATTGCATGATTAACAAATTAATATTACCGAAAAAGTTGCATTTTCTTAGGTTTAGACTCAAAGTCGATTTTCTTGTAAATTGTATGTTAATCACTTGAGCACTGTACCGCATAAGCCGAAAAACATCAATTTTACTGATTTGCGTGAAAGTAAAATTATATTGCTATTGCAGAATTGACAAATTAATATAACCGAAAAAATTGCACTTTCTTAGCTTTACACTTAAAGTCGATTTTCTTGTAAATTGTATTTCAGTTGCGCGAGCACTGTACCGCTTAAGCCGAAAAACATGAATTTTACTGATTTGAGCGAAAGTCAAATTATATTGTTATTGCATGATTAACAAATTAATATCACCGAAAAAGTTGCATTTTATTAGGCTTAGACTCAAAGTCGATTTTCTTGTAAATTGTATTTTAATCACTTGAGCACTGTACCGCATAAGCCGAAAAACATAATTTTACCGATTTGCGCGAAAGTAAAATTATATTGCTATTGCAGAATTGACAAACTAATATAACCGAAATAATTGCACTTTCTTAGGTTTAGACTCAAATTCGATTTTGTTGTAAATTGTATTTCAATTGCGTGAGCACTGTACTGCTTAAGCAGAAAAACATGAATTTTACTGATTTGAGCGAAAGTCAAAATATATTGTTAATGCAGAATTGACATATTCATATAACCGAAAAAATTGCACTTTCTTAGTTTTAGACTTAAAGTCGATTTTCTTGTAAATTGTATTTCAGTTGCGTGAGCACTGTACCGCATAAGCCGAAAAACATCAATTTTACTGATTTGCGCGAAAGTAAAATTATATTGCTATTGCAGAATTGACATATTCATATAACCGAGAAAATTGTACTTTCTTAGTTTTAGACTTAAAGTCGATTTTCTTGTAAATTGTATGTCAGTTGCGTGAGCACTGTACCGCTTAAGCAGAAAAACATGAATTTTACTGATTTGAGCGAAAGTCAAATTATATTGTTATTGCAGAATTGACATATTCATATAACCGAAAAAATTGCACTTTCTTAGTTTTAGACTTAAAGTCGATTTTCTTGTAAATTGTATTGCAGTTGCGTGAGCACTGTACCGCTTAAGCGGAAAAACATGAATTTTACTGATTTGAGCGAAAGTCAAATTATATTGTTATTGCATAACGGAGAAAATTGTACTTTCTTAGTTTTAGACTTAAAGTCGATTTGCTTGTAAATTGTATTTCAATTGCGTGAGCACTGTACTGGTTAAACCGAAAAACATGAATTTTACTGATTTGAGCGAAAGTCAAATTATATTGTTATTGCAGAATTGACAAATTAATAAAACCGAAAAAATTGCACTTACTTAGGTTTAGACTTAAAGCCGATTTTCTTGTAAATTGTATGTCAGTTGCGTGAGCACTGTACCGCATAAGCCGAAAAAAATCAATTTTACTGATTTGCGCGAAAGTAAAATTATATTGCTATTGCAGAATTGACAAATTAATATAACCGAAAAAATTGCACTTACTTAGGTTTAGACTTAAAGTCGATTTTCTTGTAAATTGTATGTTAATCACTTGAGCACTGTATCGCATAAGCCGAAAAACATAATTTTACTGATTTGCGCGAAAGTAAAATTATATTGCTATTGCAGAATTGACAAATTAATATAACCGAAAAAATTGCACTTTCTTAGGTTTAGACTTAAAGCCGATTTTCTTGTAAATTGTATGTCAGTTGCGTGAGCACTGTACCGCTTAAGCCGAAAAACATGAATTTTACTGATTTGCGCGAAAGAAAAATTATATTGCTATTGCAGAATTGACAAATTAATATAACCGAAAAAATTGCACTTTCTTAGGTTTAGACTCAAAGTCGATTTTCTTGTAAATTGTATGCTAATCACTTGAGCACTGTACCGCATAAGCCGAAAAACATGAATTTTACTGATATGAGCGAAAGTCAAATTATATTATTATTGCAGGATTAACAACTTAATATTACCGAAAAAGTTGCACTTTCTTAGGTTTAGACTTAAAGTCGATTTACTTGTAAATTGTATGTTAATCACTTGAGCACTGTACCGCATAAGCCGAAAAACATCAATTTTACTGATTTGCGCGTAAGTAAAATTATATTGCTATTGCTGAATTGACAAATTAATATAACCGAAAAAATTGCACTTTCTTAGGTTTAGACTTAAAGTCGATTTTCTTCTAAATTGTATGTTATTTGCGTGAGCACTGTACCGCATAAGCCGAAAAACTTCAATTTTACTGATTTGCGCGAAAGAAAAATTATATTGCTATTGCAGAATTGACAAATTAATATAACCGAAAAAATTGCACTTTCTTAGGTTTAGACTCAAAGTCGATTTTCTTGTAAATTGTATGCTAATCACTTGAGCACTGTACCGCATAAGCCGAAAAACATGAATTTTACTGATATGAGCGAAAGTCAAATTATATTATTATTGCAGGATTAACAACTTAATATTACCGAAAAAGTTGCACTTTCTTAGGTTTAGACTTAAAGTCGATTTACTTGTAAATTGTATGTTAATCACTTGAGCACTGTACCGCATAAGCCGAAAAACATCAATTTTACAGATTTGCGCGTAAGTAAAATTATATTGCTATTGCTGAATTGACAAATTAATATAACCGAAAAAATTGCACTTTCTTAGGTTTAGACTTAAAGTCGATTTTCTTCTAAATTGTATGTTATTTGCGTGAGCACTGTACCGCATAAGCCGAAAAACTTCAATTTTACTGATTTGCGCGAAAGTCAAATTATATTGTTATTGCATAACGGAGAAAATTGTACTTTCTTAGTTTTAGACTTAAAGTCGATTTGCTTGTAAATTGTATTTCAATTGCGTGAGCACTGTACTGCTTAAACCGAAAAACATGAATTTTACTGATTTGAGCGAAAGTCAAATTATATTGTTATTGCAGAATTGACATATTCATATAACCGAAAAAATTGCACTTTCTTAGTTTTAGACTTAAAGTCGATTTTCTTGTAAATTGTATTTCAGTTGCGTGAGCACTGTACCGCTTAAGCCGAAAAACATGAATTTTACTGATTTGAGCGAAAGTCAAATTATATTGTTATTGCAGAATTGACATATTCATATAACCGAAAAAATTGCACTTTCTTAGTTTTAGACTTAAAGTCGATTTTCTTGTAAATTGTATGTCAGTTGCGTGAGCCCTGTACCGCTTAAGCAGAAAAACATGAATTTTACTGATTTGAGCGAAAGTCAAATTATATTGTTATTGCAGAATTGACATATTCATATAACCGAGAAAATTGTACTTTCTTAGTTTTAGACTTAAAGTCGATTTTCTTGTAAATTGTATGTCAGTTGCGTGAGCACTGTACCGCTTAAGCAGAAAAACATGAATTTTACTGATTTGAGCGAAAGTCAAATTATATTGTTATTGCAGAATTGACATATTCATATAACCGAAAAAATTGCACTTTCTTAGTTTTAGACTTAAAGTCGATTTTCTTGTAAATTGTATTTCAGTTGCGTGAGCACTGTACCGCTTAAGCCGAAAAACATGAATTTTACTGATTTGAGCGAAAGTCAAATTATATTGTTATTGCAGAATTGACATATTCATATAACCGAGAAAATTGTACTTTCTTAGTTTTAGACTTAAAGTCGATTTTCTTGTAAATTGTATGTCAGTTGCGTGAGCCCTGTACCGCTTAAGCAGAAAAACATGAATTTTACTGATTTGAGCGAAAGTCAAATTATATTGTTATTGCAGAATTGACATATTCATATAACCGAGAAAATTGTACTTTCTTAGTTTTAGACTTAAAGTCGATTTTCTTGTAAATTGTATTTCAATTGCGTGAGCACTGTACTGCTTAAACCGAAAAACATGAATTTTACTGATTTGAGCGAAAGTCAAATTATATTGTTATTGCAGAATTGACATATTCATATAACCGAAAAAATTGCACTTTCTTAGTTTTAGACTTAAAGTCGATTTTCTTGTAAATTGTATTTCAGTTGCGTGAGCACTGTACCGCTTAAGCCGAAAAACATGAATTTTACTGATTTGAGCGAAAGTCAAATTATATTGTTATTGCAGAATTGACATATTCATATAACCGAGAAAATTGTACTTTCTTAGTTTTAGACTTAAAGTCGATTTTCTTGTAAATTGTATGTCAGTTGCGTGAGCCCTGTACCGCTTAAGCAGAAAAACATGAATTTTACTGATTTGAGCGAAAGTCAAATTATATTGTTATTGCAGAATTGACATATTCATATAACCGAGAAAATTGTACTTTCTTAGTTTTAGACTTAAAGTCGATTTTCTTGTAAATTGTATGTCAGTTGCGTGAGCACTGTACCGCTTAAGCAGAAAAACATGAATTTTACTGATTTGAGCGAAAGTCAAATTATATTGTTATTGCAGAATTGACATATTCATATAACCGAAAAAATTGCACTTTCTTAGTTTTAGACTTAAAGTCGATTTTCTTGTAAATTGTATTTCAGTTGCGTGAGCACTGTACCGCTTAAGCCGAAAAACATGAGTTTTACTGATTTGAGCGAAAGTCAAATTATATTGTTATTGCATAACCGAGAAAATTGTACTTTCTTAGTTTTAGACTTAAAGTCGATTTGCTTGTAAATTGTATTTCAATTGCGTGAGCACTGTACTGCTTAAACCGAAAAACATGAATTTTACTGATTTGAGCGAAAGTCAAATTATATTGTTATTGCAGAATTGACAAATTAATAAAACCGAAAAAATTGCATTTACTTAGGTTTAGACTTAAAGCCGATTTTCTTGTAAATTGTATGTCAGTTGCGTGAGCACTGTACCGCATAAGCCGAAAAAAATCAATTTTACTGATTTGCGCGAAAGTAAAATTATATTGCTATTGCAGAATTGACAAATTAATATAACCGAAAAAATTGCACTTACTTAGGTTTAGACTTAAAGTCGATTTTCTTGTAAATTGTATGTTAATCACTTGAGCACTGTACCGCACTGTACCGCATAAGCCGAAAAACATAATTTGACTGATTTGCGCGAAAGTAAAATTATATTGCTATTGCAGGATTGACAAATTAATATAACCGAAAAAATTGCACTTTCTTAGGTTTAGACTTAAAGCCGATTTTCTTGTAAATTGTATGTCAGTTGCGTGAGCACTGTACCGCATAAGCCGAAAAACATCAAGTTTACTGATTTGCGCGAAAGTAAAATTATATTGCTATTGCAGAATTGACAAATTAATATAACCGAAAAAATTGCACTTTCTTAGCTTTACACTTAAAGTCGATTTTCTTGTAAATTGTATTTCAGTTGCGCGAGCACTGTACCGCTTAAGCCGAAAAACATGAATTTTACTGATTTGAGCGAAAGTCAAATTATATTGTTATTGCATGATTAACAAATTAATATTACCGAAAAAGTTGCATTTTCTTAGGTTTAAACTCAAAGTCGATTTTCTTGTAAATTGTATGTTAATCACTTGAGCACTGTACCGCATAAGCCGAAAAACATCAATTTTACTGATTTGCGCGAAAGTAAAATTATATTGCTATTGCAGAATTGACAAATTAATATAACCGAAAAAATTGCACTTTCTTAGCTTTACACTTAAAGTCGATTTTCTTGTAAATTGTATTTCAGTTGCGCGAGCACTGTACCGCTTAAGCCGAAAAACATGAATTTTACTGATTTGAGCGAAAGTCAAATTATATTCTTATTGCATGATTAACAAATTAATATCACCGAAAAAGTTGCATTTTATTAGGCTTAGACTCAAAGTCGATTTTCTTGTAAATTGTATTTTAATCACTTGAGCACTGTACCGCATAAGCCGAAAAACATAATTTTACTGATTTGCGCGAAAGTAAAATTATATTGCTATTGCAGAATTGACAAACTAATATAACCGAAATAATTGCACTTTCTTAGTTTTAGACTTAAAGTCGATTTTCTTGTAAATTGTATTTCAGTTGCGTGAGCACTGTACCGCATAAGCCGAAAAACATCAATTTTACTGATTTGCGCGAAAGTAAAATTATATTGCTATTGCAGAATTGACATATTCATATAACCGAGAAAATTGTACTTTCTTAGTTTTAGACTTAAAGTCGATTTTCTTGTAAATTGTATTGCAGTTGCGTGAGCACTGTACTGCTTAAGCAGAAAAACATGAATTTTACTGATTTGAGCGAAAGTCAAATTATATTGTTATTGCAGAATTGACATATTCATATAACCGAAAAAATTGCACTTTCTTAGTTTTAGACTTAAAGTCGATTTTCTTGTAAATTGTATTTCAGTTGCGTGAGCACTGTACCGCTTAAGCAGAAAAACATGAATTTTACTGATTTGAGCGAAAGTCAAATTATATTGTTATTGCAGAATTGACATATTCATATAACCGAAAAAATTGCACTTTCTTAGTTTTAGACTTAAAGTCGATTTTCTTGTAAATTGTATTGCAGTTGCGTGAGCACTGTACCGCTTAAGCCGAAAAACATGAATTTTACTGATTTGAGCGAAAGTCAAATTATATTGTTATTGCATAACCGAGAAAATTGTACTTTCTTAGTTTTAGACTTAAAGTCGATTTGCTTGTAAATTGTATTTCAATTGCGTGAGCACTGTACTGCTTAAACCGAAAAACATGAATTTTACTGATTTGAGCGAAAGTCAAATTATATTGTTATTGCAGAATTGACAAATTAATAAAACCGAAAAAATTGCACTTACTTAGGTTTAGACTTAAAGCCGATTTTCTTGTAAATTGTATGTCAGTTGCGTGAGCACTGTACCGCATAAGCCGAAAAAAATCAATTTTACTGATTTGCGCGAAAGTAAAATTTTATTGCTATTGCAGAATTGACATATTCATATAACCGAGAAAATTGTACTTTCTTAGTTTTAGACTTAAAGTCGATTTTCTTGTAAATTGTATTGCAGTTGCGTGAGCACTGTACCGCATAAGCCGAAAAACATCAATTTTACTGATTTGCGCGAAAGTAAAATTATATTGCTATTGCAGAATTGACATATTCATATAACCGAGAAAATTGTACTTTCTTAGTTTTAGACTTAAAGTCGATTTTCTTGTAAATTGTATTGCAGTTGCGTGAGCACTGTACTGCTTAAGCAGAAAAACATGAATTTTACTGATTTGAGCGAAAGTCAAATTATATTGTTATTGCAGAATTGACATATTCATATAACCGAAAAAATTGCACTTTCTTAGTTTTAGACTTAAAGTCGATTTTCTTGTAAATTGTATTTCAGTTGCGTGAGCACTGTACCGCTTAAGCAGAAAAACATGAATTTTACTGATTTGAGCGAAAGTCAAATTATATTGTTATTGCAGAATTGACATATTCATATAACCGAAAAAATTGCACTTTCTTAGTTTTAGACTTAAAGTCGATTTTCTTGTAAATTGTATTTCAGTTGCGTGAGCACTGTACCGCTTAAGCAGAAAAACATGAATTTTACTGATTTGAGCGAAAGTCAAATTATATTGTTATTGCAGAATTGACATATTCATATAACCGAAAAAATTGCACTTTCTTAGTTTTAGACTTAAAGTCGATTTTCTTGTAAATTGTATTGCAGTTGCGTGAGCACTGTACCGCTTAAGCCGAAAAACATGAATTTTACTGATTTGAGCGAAAGTCAAATTATATTGTTATTGCATAACCGAGAAAATTGTACTTTCTTAGTTTTAGACTTAAAGTCGATTTGCTTGTAAATTGTATTTCAATTGCGTGAGCACTGTACTGCTTAAACCGAAAAACATGAATTTTACTGATTTGAGCGAAAGTCAAATTATATTGTTATTGCAGAATTGACAAATTAATAAAACTGAAAAAATTGCATTTACTTAGGTTTAGACTTAAAGCCGATTTTCTTGTAAATTGTATGTCAGTTGCGTGAGCACTGTACCGCATAAGCCGAAAAAGATCAATTTTACTGATTTGCGCGAAAGTAAAATTATGTTGCTATTGCAGAATTGACAAATTAATATAACCGAAAAAATTGCACTTACTTAGGTTTAGACTTAAAGTCGATTTTCTTGTAAATTGTATGTTAATCACTTGAGCACTGTACCGCATAAGCCGAAAAACATAATTTGACTGATTTACGCGAAAGTAAAATTATATTGCTATTGCAGGATTGACAAATTAATATAACCGAAAAAATTGCACTTTCTTAGGTTTAGACTTAAAGCCGATTTTCTTGTAAATTGTATGTCAGTTGCGTGAGCACTGTACCGCATAAGCCGAAAAACATCAAGTTTACTGATTTGCGCGAAAGTAAAATTATATTGCTATTGCAGAATTGACAAATTAATATAACCGAAAAAATTGCACTTTCTTAGCTTTACACTTAAAGTCGATTTTCTTGTAAATTGTATTTCAGTTGCGCGAGCACTGTACCGCTTAAGCCGAAAAACATGAATTTTACTGATTTGAGCGAAAGTCAAATTATATTGTTATTGCATGATTAACAAATTAATATTACCGAAAAAGTTGCATTTTCTTAGGTTTAAACTCAAAGTCGATTTTCTTGTAAATTGTATGTTAATCACTTTAGCACTGTACCACATAAGCCGAAAAACATCAATTTTACTGATTTGCGCGAAAGTAAAATTATATTGCTATTGCAGAATTGACAAATTAATATAACCGAAAAAATTGCACTTTCTTAGCTTTACACTTAAAGTCGATTTTCTTGTAAATTGTATTTCAGTTGCGCGAGCACTGTACCGCTTAAGCCGAAAAACATGAATTTTACTGATTTGAGCGAAAGTCAAATTATATTGTTATTGCATGATTAACAAATTAATATCACCGAAAAAGTTGCATTTTATTAGGCTTAGACTCAAAGTCGATTTTCTTGTAAATTGTATTTTAATCACTTGAGCACTGTACCGCATAAGCCGAAAAACATAATTTTACTGATTTGCGCGAAAGTAAAATTATATTGCTATTGCAGAATTGACAAACTAATATAACCGAAATAATTGCACTTTCTTAGGTTTAGACTCAAATTCGATTTTCTTGTAAATTGTATTTCAATTGCGTGAGCACTGTACTGCTTAAGCAGAAAAACATGAATTTTACTGATTTGCGCGAAAGTCAAATTATATTGTTATTGCATGATAAACAAATTAATATTACCGAAAAAATTGCATTTTCTTAGGTTTAGACTCAAAGTCGATTTTCTTGTAAATTGTATTTTAATCACTTGAGCACTGTACCGCATAAGCCGAAAAACATAATTTTACTGATTTGCGCGAAAGTAAAATTATATTGCTATTGCAGAATTGACAAACTAATATAACCGAAATAATTGCACTTTCTTAGTTTTAGACTTAAAGTCGATTTTCTTGTAAACTGTATTTCAGTTGCGTGAGCACTGTAAATTATATTGTTATTGCATAACCGAGAAAATTGTACTTTCTTAGTTTTAGACTTAAAGTCGATTTGCTTGTAAATTGTATTTCAATTGCGTGAGCACTGTACTGCTTAAACCGAAAAACATGAATTTTACTGATTTGAGCGAAAGTCAAATTATATTGTTATTGCAGAATTGACAAATTAATAAAACCGAAAAAATTGCACTTACTTAGGTTTAGACTTAAAGCCGATTTTCTTGTAAATTGTATGTCAGTTGCGTGAGCACTGTACCGCATAAGCCGAAAAAAATCAATTTTACTGATTTACGCGAAAGTAAAATTTTATTGCTATTGCAGAATTGACAAATTAATATAACCGAAAAAATTGCACTTACTTAGGTTTAGACTTAAAGTCGATTTTCTTGTAAATTGTATGTTAATCACTTGAGCACTGTATCGCATAAGCCGAAAAACATAATTTTACTGATTTGCGCGAAAGTAAAATTATATTGCTATTGCAGAATTGACAAATTAATATAACCGAAAAAATTGCACTTTCTTAGCTTTACACTTAAAGTCGATTTTCTTGTAAATTGTATTTCAGTTGCGCGAGCACTGTACCGCTTAAGCCGAAAAACATCAATTTTACTGATTTGCGCGAAAGTCAAATTATATTGTTATTGCATGATAAACAAATTAATATTACCGAAAAAATTGCATTTTCTTAGGTTTAGACTCAAAGTCGATTTTCTTGTAAATTGTATGTTAATCACTTGAGCACTGTACCGCATAAGCCGAAAAACAGAAATTTTACTGATTTGAGCGAAAGTCAAATTATATTGTTATTGCATGATTAACAAATTAATATTACCGAAAAAGTTGCATTTGCTTAGGCTTAGACTCAAAGTCGATTTTCTTGTAAATTGTATGTCAATTGCGGCAGCACTGTGCTGCTTAAGTCGAAAAACATCAATTTTACTGATTTGCGCGAAAGTAAAACTATATTGCTATTGCAGAATTGACAAATTAATATAACCGAAAAAATTGCACTTTCTTAGCTTTAGACTTAAAGCCGATTTTCTTGTAAATTGTATGTCAGTTGCGTGAGCACTGTACCGCATAAGCCGAAAAACATCAATTTTACTGATTTGCGCGAAAGTAAAATTATATTGCTATTGCAGAATTGACCAATTAATATAACCGAAAAAATTGCACTTTCTTAGATTTAGACTTAAAGCCGATTTTCTTGTAAATTGTATTTCAGTTGCGCGAGCACTGTACCGCTTAAGCCGAAAAACATGAATTTTACTGATTTGAGCGAAAGTCAAATTATATTGTTATTGCATGATTAACAAATTAATATTACCGAAAAAGTTGCATTTTCTTAGGCTTAGACTCAAAGTCGATTTTCTTGTAAATTGTATGTTAATCACTTGAGCACTGTACCGCATAAGCCGAAAAACATCAATTTTACTGATTTGCGCGAAAGTAAAATTATATTGCTATTGCAGAATTGACAAATTAATATAACCGAAATAATTGCACTTTCTTAGGTTTAGACTCAAATTCGATTTTCTTGTAAATTGTATATTAATCACTTGAGCACTGTACCGCATAAGCCGAAAAACATCAATTTTACTGATTTGCGCGAAAGTAAAATTATAATGTTATTGCAGAATTGACAAATTAATATAACCGAAAAAATTGCACTTTCTTAGTTTTAGACTTAAAGCCGATTTTCTTGTAAATTGTATGTCAATTGCGTGAGCACTGTACCGCATAAGCCGGAAAACATCAATTTTACTGATTTGAGCGAAAGTCAAATTATATTGTTATTGCAGGATTAACAAATTAAAATTACCGAAAAAGTTGCACTTTATTAGGTTTAGACTCAAATTATCATCAATTTTACTGATTTGCGCGAAAGTAAAATTATAATGTTATTGCAGAATTTACATATTCATATAACCGAGAAAATTGTACTTTCTTAGTTTTAGACTTAAAGCCGATTTTCTTGTAAATTTTATGTCAGTTGCGTGAGCACTGTACCGCATAAGCCGAAAAACATGAATTTTACTGATTTGCGCGAAAGTAAAATTATAATGTTATTGCAGAATTTACATATTCATATAACCGAGAAAATTGTACCTTCTTAGTTTTAGACTTAAAGCCGATCTTCTTGTAAATTGTATGTCAGTTGCGTGAGCACTGTGCCGCATAAGCCGAAAAACATGAATTTTACTGATTTGAGCGAAAGTCAAATTATATTGTTATTGCAGGATTAACAAATTAATATTACCGAAAAAGTTGCACTTTATTAGGTTTAGACTCAAATTATCATCAATTTTACTGATTTGCGCGAAAGTAAAATTATAATGTTATTGCAGAATTTACATATTCATATAACCGAGAAAATTGCACTTTCTTAGTTTTAGACTTAAAGCCGATTTGCTTGTAAATTGTATTTCAGTTGCGCGAGCACTGTACCGCTTAAGCCGAAAAACATGAATTTTACTGATTTGCGCGAAAGTAAAATCATAATGTTATTGCAGAATTTACATATTCATATAACCGAGAAAATTGTACCTTCTTAGTTTTAGACTTAAAGTCGATTTGCTTGTAAATTGTATGTCAGTTGCGTGAGCACTGTACCGCATAAGCCGAAAAACATGAATTTTACTAATTTGCGCGAAAGTAAAATTATAATGTTATTGCAGAATTTACATATTCATATAACCGAGAAAATTGTACCTTCTTAGTTTTAGACTTAAAGTCGATTTGCTTGTAAATTGTATTTCAGTTGCGCGAGCACTGTACCGCTTAAGCCGAAAAACAGAAATTTTACTGATTTGAGCGAAAGTCAAATTATATTGTTATTGCATGATTAATAAATTAATATTACCGAAAAAGTTGCATTTTCTTAGGCTTAGACTCAAAGTCGATTTTCTTGTAAATTGTATGTTAATCACTTGAGCACTGTACCGCATAAGCCGAAAAACATAATTTTACTGATTTGCGCGAAAGTAAAATTATATTGCTATTGCAGAATTGACAAATTAATATAACCGAAATAATTGCACTTTCTTAGGTTTAGACTCAAATTCGATTTTCTTGTAAATTGTATGTTAACCACTTGAGCACTGTACCGCATAAGCCGAAAAACATCAATTGTACTGATTTGCGCGAATGTAAAATTATATTGCTATTGCAGAATTGACAAATTAATATAACCGAAAAAATTGCACTTTCTTAGCTTTAGACTTAAAGCCGATTTTCTTGTAAATTGTATGTCAGTTGCGTGAGCACTGTACCGCATAAGCCGAAAAACATCAATTTTACTGATTTGCGCGAAAGTAAAATTATATTGCTATTGCAGAATTGACCAATTAATATAACCGAAAAAATTGCACTTTCTTAGATTTAGACTTAAAGCCGATTTTCTTGTAAATTGTATTTCAGTTGCGCGAGCACTGTACCGCTTAAGCCGAAAAACATGAATTTTACTGATTTGAGCGAAAGTCAAATTATATTGTTATTGCATGATTAACAAATTAATATTACCGAAAAAGTTGCATTTTCTTAGGCTTAGACTCAAAGTCGATTTTCTTGTAAATTGTATGTTAATCACTTGAGCACTGTACCGCATAAGCCGAAAAACATAATTTTACTGATTTGCGCGAAAGTAAAATTATATTGCTATTGCAGAATTGACAAATTAATATAACCGAAATAATTGCACTTTCTTAGGTTTAGACTCAAATTCGATTTTCTTGTAAATTGTATATTAATCACTTGAGCACTGTACCGCATAAGCCGAAAAACATCAATTTTACTGATTTGCGCGAAAGTAAAATTATAATGTTATTGCAGGATTAACAAATTAATATAACCGAAAAAATTGCACCTTCTTAGTTTTAGACTTAAAGCCGATTTTCTTGTAAATTGTATGTCAGTTGCATGAGCACTGTACCGCATAAGCCGAAAAACATCAATTTTACGGATTTGCGCGAAAGTTAAATTATATTGTTATTGCAGAATTGACAAATTAATATAACCGAAAAAATTGCACTTTCTTAGTTTTAGACTTAAAGCCGATTTTCTTGTAAATTGTAAAATTATATTGCTATTGCAGAATTGACAAATTAATATAACCGAAAAAATTGCACTTTCTTAGATTTAGACTTAAAGCCGATTTTCTTGTAAAATTGTATTTCAGTTGCGTGAGCACTGTACTGCTTGAGCCGAAAAACATGAATTTTACTGATTTGCGCGAAAGTAAAATTATAATGTTATTGCAGAATTTACATATTCATATATCCGAGAAAATTGTACTTTCTTAGTTTTAGACTTAAAGCCGATTTTCTTGTAAATTGTATGTCAGCTGCGTGAGCACTGTACCGCATAAGCCGAAAAACATGAATTTTACTGATTTGCGCGAAAGTAAAATTATAATGTTATTGAAGGATTAACAAATTAATATTACCGAAAAAGTTGCACTTTATTAGGTTTAGACTCAAATTATCATCAATTTTACTGATTTGCGCGAAAGTAAAATTATAATGTTATTGCAGAATATACATATTCATATAACCGAGAAAATTGTACTTTCTTAGTTTTAGACTTAAAGCCGATTTTCTTGTAAATTTTATGTCAGTTGCGTGAGCACTGTACTGCTTAAACCGAAAAACATGAATTTTACTGATTTGAGCGAAAGTCAAATTATATTGTTATTGCAGAATTGACATATTCATATAACCGAGAAAATTGCACTTTCTTAGATTTAGACTTAAAGCCAATTTTCTTGTAAATTGTATGTCAGTTGCGTGAGCACTGTACTGCTTAAACCAAAAAACATGAATTTTACTGATTTGAGCGGAAGTCAAATTATATTGTTATTGCAGGATTAACAAATTAATATTACCGAAAAAGTTGCACTTTCTTAGATTTAGACTTAAAGTCGATTTGCTTGTAAATTGTATTTCAATTGCGTGAGCACTGTACTGCTTAAACCGAAAAACATGAATTTTACTGATTTGAGCGAAAGTCAAATTATATTGTTATTGCAGAATTGACATATTCATATAACCGAAAAAATTGCACTTTCTTAGTTTTAGACTTAAAGTCGATTTTCTTGTAAATTGTATTTCAGTTGCGTGAGCACTGTACCGCTTAAGCCGAAAAACATGAATTTTACTGATTTGAGCGAAAGTCAAATTATATTGTTATTGCAGAATTGACATATTCATATAACCGAAAAAATTGCACTTTCTTAGTTTTAGACTTAAAGTCGATTTTCTTGTAAATTGTATGTCAGTTGCGTGAGCCCTGGACCGCTTAAGCAGAAAAACATGAATTTTACTGATTTGAGCGAAAGTCAAATTATATGGTTATTGCATGATTAACAAATTAATATTACCGAAAAAGTTGCATTTTCTTAGGCTTAGACTCAAAGTCGATTTTCTTGTAAATTGTATGTTAATCACTTGAGCACTGTACCGCATAAGCCGAAAAACATAATTTTACTGATTTGCGCGAAAGTAAAATTATATTGCTATTGCAGAATTGACAAATTAATATAACCGAAATAATTGCACTTTCTTAGGTTTAGACTCAAATTCGATTTTCTTGTAAATTGTATATTAATCACTTGAGCACTGTACCGCATAAGCCGAAAAACATCAATTTTACTGATTTGCGCGAAAGTAAAATTATAATGTTATTGCAGGATTAACAAATTAATATAACCGAAAAAATTGCACCTTCTTAGTTTTAGACTTAAAGCCGATTTTCTTGTAAATTGTATGTCAGTTGCATGAGCACTGTACCGCATAAGCCGAAAAACATCAATTTTACGGATTTGCGCGAAAGTTAAATTATATTGTTATTGCAGAATTGACAAATTAATATAACCGAAAAAATTGCACTTTCTTAGTTTTAGACTTAAAGCCGATTTTCTTGTAAATTGTAAAATTATATTGCTATTGCAGAATTGACAAATTAATATAACCGAAAAAATTGCACTTTCTTAGATTTAGACTTAAAGCCGATTTTCTTGTAAAATTGTATTTCAGTTGCGTGAGCACTGTACTGCTTGAGCCGAAAAACATGAATTTTACTGATTTGCGCGAAAGTAAAATTATAATGTTATTGCAGAATTTACATATTCATATATCCGAGAAAATTGTACTTTCTTAGTTTTAGACTTAAAGCCGATTTTCTTGTAAATTGTATGTCAGCTGCGTGAGCACTGTACCGCATAAGCCGAAAAACATGAATTTTACTGATTTGCGCGAAAGTAAAATTATAATGTTATTGAAGGATTAACAAATTAATATTACCGAAAAAGTTGCACTTTATTAGGTTTAGACTCAAATTATCATCAATTTTACTGATTTGCGCGAAAGTAAAATTATAATGTTATTGCAGAATATACATATTCATATAACCGAGAAAATTGTACTTTCTTAGTTTTAGACTTAAAGCCGATTTTCTTGTAAATTTTATGTCAGTTGCGTGAGCACTGTACCGCATAAGCCGAAAAACATGAATTTTACTGATTTGCGCGAAAGTAAAATTATAATGTTATTGCAGAATTTACATATTCATATAACCGAGAAAATTGTACTTTCTTAGTTTTAGACTTAAAGCCGATTTTCTTGTAAATTGTATGTCAGTTGCGTGAGCACTGTACTGCTTAAACCGAAAAACATGAATTTTACTGATTTGAGCGAAAGTCAAATTATATTGTTATTGCAGGATTAACAAATTAATATTACCGAAAAAGTTGCACTTTCTTAGATTTAGACTTAAAGTCGATTTGCTTGTAAATTGTATTTCAATTGCGTGAGCACTGTACTGCTTAAACCGAAAAACATGAATTTTACTGATTTGAGCGAAAGTCAAATTATATTGTTATTGCAGAATTGACATATTCATATAACCGAGAAAATTGCACTTTCTTAGATTTAGACTTAAAGCCAATTTTCTTGTAAATTGTATGTCAGTTGCGTGAGCACTGTACTGCTTAAACCAAAAAACATGAATTTTACTGATTTGAGCGGAAGTCAAATTATATTGTTATTGCAGGATTAACAAATTAATATAACCGAAAAAGTTGCACTTTCTTAGATTTAGACTTAAAGTCGATTTGCTTGTAAATTGTATTTCAATTGCGTGAGCACTGTACTGCTTAAACCGAAAAACATGAATTTTACTGATTTGAGCGAAAGTCAAATTATATTGTTATTGCAGAATTGACATATTCATATAACCGAAAAAATTGCACTTTCTTAGTTTTAGACTTAAAGTCGATTTTCTTGTAAATTGTATTTCAGTTGCGTGAGCACTGTACCGCTTAAGCCGAAAAACATGAATTTTACTGATTTGAGCGAAAGTCAAATTATATTGTTATTGCAGAATTGACATATTCATATAACCGAAAAAATTGCACTTTCTTAGTTTTAGACTTAAAGTCGATTTTCTTGTAAATTGTATGTCAGTTGCGTGAGCCCTGGACCGCTTAAGCAGAAAAACATGAATTTTACTGATTTGAGCGAAAGTCAAATTATATGGTTATTGCATGATTAACAAATTAATATTACCGAAAAAGTTGCATTTTCTTAGGCTTAGACTCAAATTATCATCAATTTTACTGATTTGCGCGAAAGTAAAATTATAATGTTATTGCAGAATTTACATATTCATATAACCGAGAAAATTGCACTTTCTTAGTTTTAGACTTAAAGCCGATTTGCTTGTAAATTGTATTTCAGTTGCGCGAGCACTGTACCGCTTAAGCCGAAAAACATGAATTTTACTGATTTGAGCGAAAGTCAAATTATATTGTTATTGCATGATTAACAAATTAATATTACCGCAAAAGTTGCATTTTCTTAGGCTTAGACTCAAATTATCATCAATTTTACTGATTTGCGCGAAAGTAAAATTATATTGCTATTGCAGAATTGACAAATTAATATAACCGAAATAATTGCACTTTCTTAGGTTTAGACTCAAATTCGATTTTCTTGTAAATTGTATATTAATCACTTGAGCACTGTACCGCATAAGCCGAAAAACATCAATTTTACTGATTTGCGCGAAAGTAAAATTATATTGCTATTGCAGAATTGACAAATTAATATAACCGAAAAAATTGCACTTACTTAGGTTTAGACTTAAAGTCGATTTTCTTGTAAATTGTATATTAATCACTTGAGCACTGTACCGCATAAGCCGAAAAACATCAATTTTACTGATTTGCGCGAAAGTAAAATTATATTGCTATTGCAGAATTGACAAATTAATATAACCGAAAAAATTGCACTTACTTGGGTTTAGACTTAAAGTTGATTTTCTTGTAAATTGTATATTAATCACTTGAGCACTGTACCGCATAAGCCGAAAAACATCAATTTTACTGATTTGCGCGAAAGTAAAATTATATTGCTATTGCAGAATTGACAAATTAATATAACCGAAAAAATTGCACTTTCTTAGATTTAGACTTAAAGCCGATTTTCTTGTAAATTGTATTTCAGTTGCGCGAGCACTGTACCGCTTAAGCCGAAAAACATGAATTTTACTGATTTGAGCGAAAGTCAAATTATATTGTTATTGCATGATTAACAAATTAATATTACCGAAAAAGTTGCATTTTCTTAGGCTTAGACTCAAAGTCGATTTTCTTGTAAATTGTATGTTAATCACTTGAGCACTGTACCGCATAAGCCGAAAAACATAATTTTACTGATTTGCGCGAAAGTAAAATTATATTGCTATTGCAGAATTGACAAATTAATATAACCGAAATAATTGCACTTTCTTAGGTTTAGACTCAAATTCGATTTTCTTGTGAATTGTATATTAATCACTTGAGCACTGTACCGCATAAGCCGAAAAACATCAATTTTACTGATTTGCGCGAAAGTAAAATTATAATGTTATTGCAGAATTGACAAATTAATATAACCGAAAAAATTGCACTTTCTTAGTTTTAGACTTAAAGCCGATTTTCTTGTAAATTGTATGTCAATTGCGTGAGCACTGTACCGCATAAGCCGAAAGACATCAATTTTACTGATTTGAGCGAAAGTCAAATTATATTGTTATTGCAGGATTAACAAATTAATATTACCGAAAAAGTTGCACTTTATTAGGTTTAGACTCAAATTATCATCAATTTTACTGATTTGCGCGAAAGTAAAATTATAATGTTATTTATTCATATAACCGAGAAAATTGTACTTTCTTAGTTTTAGACTTAAAGCCGATTTTCTTGTAAATTTTATGTCAGTTGCGTGAGCACTGTACCGCATAAGCCGAAAAACATGAATTTTACTGATTTGCGCGAAAGTAAAATTATAATGTTATTGCAGAATTTACATATTCATATAACCGAGAAAATTGTACCTTCTTAGTTTTAGACTTAAAGCCGATCTTCTTGTAAATTGTATGTCAGTTGCGTGAGCACTGTGCCGCATAAGCCGAAAAACATGAATTTTACTGATTTGAGCGAAAGTCAAATTATATTGTTATTGCAGGATTAATAAATTAATATTACCGAAAAAGTTGCATTTTCTTAGGTTTAGACTCAAATTATCATCAATTTTACTGATTTGCGCGAAAGTAAAATTATAATGTTATTGCAGAATTTACATATTCATATAACCGAGAAAATTGCACTTTCTTAGTTTTAGACTTAAAGCCGATTTGCTTGTAAATTGTATTTCAGTTGCGCGAGCACTGTACCGCTTAAGCCGAAAAACATGAATTTTACTGATTTGCGCGAAAGTAAAATTATAATGTTATTGCAGAATTTACATATTCATATAACCGAGAAAATTGTACCTTCTTAGTTTTAGACTTAAAGTCGATTTGCTTGTAAATTGTATGTCAGTTGCGTGAGCACTGTACCGCATAAGCCGAAAAACATGAATTTTACTAATTTGCGCGAAAGTAAAATTATAATGTTATTGCAGAATTTACATATTCATATAACCGAGAAAATTGTACCTTCTTAGTTTTAGACTTAAAGTCGATTTGCTTGTAAATTGTATTTCAGTTGCGCGAGCACTGTACCGCTTAAGCCGAAAAACAGAAATTTTACTGATTTGAGCGAAAGTCAAATTATATTGTTATTGCATGATTAATAAATTAATATTACCGAAAAAGTTGCATTTTCTTAGGCTTAGACTCAAAGTCGATTTTCTTGTAAATTGTATGTTAATCACTTGAGCACTGTCCCGCATAAGCCGAAAAACATAATTTTACTGATTTGCGCGAAAGTAAAATTATATTGCTATTGCAGAATTGACAAATTAATATAACCGAAATAATTGCACTTTCTTAGGTTTAGACTCAAATTCGATTTTCTTGTAAATTGTATGTTAACCACTTGAGCACTGTACCGCATAAGCCGAAAAACATCAATTTTACTGATTTGCGCGAATGTAAAATTATATTGCTATTGCAGAATTGACAAATTAATATAACCGAAAAAATTTCACTTTCTTAGCTTTAGACTTAAAGCCGATTTTCTTGTAAATTGTATGTCAGTTGCGTGAGCACTGTACCGCATAAGCCGAAAAACATCAATTTTACTGATTTGCGCGAAAGTAAAATTATATTGCTATTGCAGAATTGACAAATTAATATAACCGAAAAAATTGCACTTTCTTAGATTTAGACTTAAAGCCGATTTTCTTGTAATATGTATTTCAGTTGCGCGAGCACTGTACCGCTTAAGCCGAAAAACATGAATTTTACTGATTTGAGCGAAAGTCAAATTATATTGTTATTGCATGATTAACAAATTAATATTACCGAAAAAGTTGCATTTTCTTAGGCTTAGACTCAAAGTCGATTTTCTTGTAAATTGTATGTTAATCACTTGAGCACTGTACCGCATAAGCCAAAAAACATAATTTTACTGATTTGCGCGAAAGTAAAATTATATTGCTATTGCAGAATTGACAAATTAATATAACCGAAATAATTGCACTTTCTTAGGTTTAGACTCAAATTCGATTTTCTTGTAAATTGTATATTAATCACTTGAGCACTGTACCGCATAAGCCGAAAAACATCAATTTTACTGATTTGCGCGAAAGTAAAATTATATTGCTATTGCAGAATTGACAAATTAATATAACCGAAAAAATTGCACTTTCTTAGATTTAGACTTAAAGCCGATTTTCTTGTAAAATTGTATTTCAGTTGCGTGAGCACTGTACTGCTTGAGCCGAAAAACATGAATTTTACTGATTTGCGCGAAAGTAAAATTATAATGTTATTGCAGAATTTACATATTCATATATCCGAGAAAATTGTACTTTCTTAGTTTTAGACTTAAAGCCGATTTTCTTGTAAATTGTATGTCAGTTGCGTGAGCACTGTACCGCATAAGCCGAAAAACATGAATTTTACTGATTTGCGCGAAAGTAAAAATATAATGTTATTGCAGAATTTACATATTCATATAACCGAAAAAATTGCACTTTCTTAGAGTTAGACTTAAAGCCGATTTTCTTGTAAATTTTATGTCAGTTGCGTGAGCACTGTACCGCATAAGCCGAAAAACATGAATTTTACTGATTTGCGCGAAAGTAAAATTATAATGTTATTGCAGAATTTACATATTATAAAGCCGATTTTCTTGTAAATTGTATGTCAGTTGCGTGAGCACTGTACTGCTTAAACCGAAAAACATGAATTTTACTGATTTGAGCGAAAGTCAAATTATATTGTTATTGCAGGATTAACAAATTAATATTACCGAAAAAGTTGCACTTTCTTAGATTTAGACTTAAAGTCGATTTGCTTGTAAATTGTATTTCAATTGCGTGAGCACTGTACTGCTTAAACCGAAAAACATGAATTTTACTGATTTGAGCGAAAGTCAAATTATATTGTTATTGAAGGATTAACAAATTAATATTACCGAAAAAGTTGCACTTTATTAGGTTTAGACTCAAATTATCATCAATTTTACTGATTTGCGCGAAAGTAAAATTATAATGTTATTGCAGATTATACATATTCATATAACCGAGAAAATTGTACTTTCTTAGTTTTAGACTTAAAGCCGATTTTCTTGTAAATTTTATGTCAGTTGCGTGAGCACTGTACCGCATAAGCCGAAAAACATGAATTTTACTGATTTGCGCGAAAGTAAAATTATAATGTTATTGCAGAATTTACATATTATAAAGCCGATTTTCTTGTAAATTGTATGTCAGTTGCGTGAGCACTGTACTGCTTAAACCGAAAAACATGAATTTTACTGATTTGAGCGAAAGTCAAATTATATTGTTATTGCAGGATTAACAAATTAATATTACCGAAAAAGTTGCACTTTCTTAGATTTAGACTTAAAGTCGATTTGCTTGTAAATTGTATTTCAATTGCGTGAGCACTGTACTGCTTAAACCGAAAAACATGAATTTTACTGATTTGAGCGAAAGTCAAATTATATTGTTATTGCAGAATTTACATATTCATATAACCGAGAAAATTGCACTTTCTTAGATTTAGACTTAAAGCCAATTTTCTTGTAAATTGTATGTCAGTTGCGTGAGCACTGTACTGCTTAAACCGAAAAACATGAATTTTACTGATTTGAGCGAAAGTCAAATTATATTGTTATTGCAGGATTAACAAATTAATATTACCGAAAAAGTTGCACTTTCTTAGATTTAGACTTAAAGTCGATTTTCTTGTAAATTGTATGTTAATCACTTGAGCACTGTACCGCATAAGCCGAAAAACATCAATTTTACTGATTTGCGCGAAAGTAAAACTATAATGTTATTGCAGGATTATCAACTTAATATTACCGAAAAAGTTGCACTTTCTTAGGTTTAGACTCAAAGTCGATTTTCTTGTAAATTGTATGTTAATCACTTGAGCACTGTACCGCATAAGCCGAAAAACATCAATTTTACTGATTTGAGCGAAAGTCAAATTATATTGTTATTGCAGAATTTACATATTCATATAACCGAGAAAATTGCACTTTCTTAGATTTAGACTTAAAGCCAATTTTCTTGTAAATTGTATGTCAGTTGCGTGAGCACTGTACTGCTTAAACCGAAAAACATGAATTTTACTGATTTGAGCGAAAGTCAAATTATATTGTTATTGCAGGATTAACAAATTAATATTACCGAAAAAGTTGCACTTTCTTAGGTTTAGACTCAAATTCGATTTTCTTGTAAATTGTATATTAATCACTTGAGCACTGTACCGCATAAGCCGAAAAACCTCAATTTTACTGATTTGCGCGAAAGTAAAATTATAATGTTATTGCAGGATTATCAAATTAATATAACCGAAAAAATTGCAACTTCTTAGTTTTAGACTTAAAGCCGATTTTCTTGTAAATTGTATGTCAGTTGCATGAGCACTGTACCGCATAAGCCGAAAAACATCAATTTTACGGATTTGCGCGAAAGTTAAATTATATTGTTATTGCAGAATTGACAAATTAATATAACCGAAAAAAGTGCACTTTCTTAGTTTTAGACTTAAAGCCGATTTTCTTGTAAATTGTATGTCAGTTGCTTGAGCACTGTACCGCATAAGCCGAAAAACATCAATTTTACTGATTTGCGCGAAAGTAAAATTATATTGCTATTGCAGAATTGACAAATTAATATAACCGAAAAAATTGCACTTTCTTAGATTTAGACTTAAAGCCGATTTTCTTGTAAAATTGTATTTCAGTTGCGTGAGCACTGTACTGCTTGAGCCGAAAAACATGAATTTTACTGATTTGCGCGAAAGTAAAATTATAATGTTATTGCAGAATTTACATATTCATATATCCGAGAAAATTGTACTTTCTTAGTTTTAGACTTAAAGCCGATTTTCTTGTAAATTGTATGTCAGTTGCGTGAGCACTGTACCGCATAAGCCGAAAAACATGAATTTTACTGATTTGCGCGAAAGTAAAAATATAATGTTATTGCAGAATTTACATATTCATATAACCGAAAAAATTGCACTTTCTTAGAGTTAGACTTAAAGCCGATTTTCTTCTAAATTGTATGTCAGTTGCGTGAGCACTGTACTGCTTAAGCCGAAAAATATGAATTTTTCTGACTTGAGCGAAAGTCAAATTATATTGTTATTGCAGGATTAACAAATTAATATTACCGAAAAAATTGCACTTTCTTAGTTTTAGACTTAAAGCCGATCTTCTTGTGAATTGTATGTCAGTTGCGTGAGCACTGTGCCGCATAAGCCGAAAAACATGAATTTTACTGATTTGAGCGAAAGTCAAATTATATTGTTATTGAAGGATTAACAAATTAATATTACCGAAAAAGTTGCACTTTATTAGGTTTAGACTCAAATTATCATCAATTTTACTGATTTGCGCGAAAGTAAAATTATAATGTTATTGCAGAATATACATATTCATATAACCGAGAAAATTGTACTTTCTTAGTTTTAGACTTAAAGCCGATTTTCTTGTAAATTTTATGTCAGTTGCGTGAGCACTGTACCGCATAAGCCGAAAAACATGAATTTTACTGATTTGCGCGAAAGTAAAATTATAATGTTATTGCAGAATTTACATATTATAAAGCCGATTTTCTTGTAAATTGTATGTCAGTTGCGTGAGCACTGTACTGCTTAAACCGAAAAACATGAATTTTACTGATTTGAGCGAAAGTCAAATTATATTGTTATTGCAGGATTAACAAATTAATATTACCGAAAAAGTTGCACTTTCTTAGATTTAGACTTAAAGTCGATTTGCTTGTAAATTGTATTTCAATTGCGTGAGCACTGTACTGCTTAAACCGAAAAACATGAATTTTACTGATTTGAGCGAAAGTCAAATTATATTGTTATTGCAGAATTTACATATTCATATAACCGAGAAAATTGCACTTTCTTAGATTTAGACTCAAAGCCAATTTTCTTGTAAATTGTATGTCAGTTGCGTGAGCACTGTACTGCTTAAACCGAAAAACATGAATTTTACTGATTTGAGCGAAAGTCAAATTATATTGTTATTGCAGGATTAACAAATTAATATTACCGAATAAGTTGCACTTTCTTAGATTTAGACTTAAAGTCGATTTGCTTGTAAATTGTATTTCAATTGCGTGAGCACTGTACTGCTTAAACCGAAAAACATGAATTTTACTGATTTGAGCGAAAGTCAAATTATATTGTTATTGCAGAATTGACATATTCATATAACCGAAAAAATTGCACTTTCTTAGTTTTAGACTTAAAGTCTATTTTCTTGTAAATTGTATTTCAGTTGCGTGAGCACTGTACCGCTTAAGCCGAAAAACATCAATTTTACTGATTTGAGCGAAAGTCAAATTATATTGTTATTGCAGGATTAACAAATTAATATTACCGAAAAAGTTGCACTTTATTAGGTTTAGACTCAAATTATCATCAATTTTACTGATTTGCGCGAAAGTAAAATTATAATGTTATTTATTCATATAACCGAGAAAATTGTACTTTCTTAGTTTTAGACTTAAAGCCGATTTTCTTGTAAATTTTATGTCAGTTGCGTGAGCACTGTACCGCATAAGCCGAAAAACATGAATTTTACTGATTTGCGCGAAAGTAAAATTATAATGTTATTGCAGAATTTACATATTCATATAACCGAGAAAATTGTACCTTCTTAGTTTTAGACTTAAAGCCGATCTTCTTGTAAATTGTATGTCAGTTGCGTGAGCACTGTGCCGCATAAGCCGAAAAACATGAATTTTACTGATTTGAGCGAAAGTCAAATTATATTGTTATTGCAGGATTAATAAATTAATATTACCGAAAAAGTTGCATTTTCTTAGGTTTAGACTCAAATTATCATCAATTTTACTGATTTGCGCGAAAGTAAAATTATAATGTTATTGCAGAATTTACATATTCATATAACCGAGAAAATTGCACTTTCTTAGTTTTAGACTTAAAGCCGATTTGCTTGTAAATTGTATTTCAGTTGCGCGAGCACTGTACCGCTTAAGCCGAAAAACATGAATTTTACTGATTTGCGCGAAAGTAAAATTATAATGTTATTGCAGAATTTACATATTCATATAACCGAGAAAATTGCACTTTCTTAGGTTTAGACTCAAAGTCGATTTTCTTGTAAATTGTATGTCAACTGCGGAAGCACTGTACTGCTTGAGCCGAAAAACATCAATATTACTGATTTCCGCGAAAGTAAAATTCTAATGTTATTGCAGAATTTACATATTCATATAACCGAGAAAATTGTACCTTCTTAGTTTTAGACTTAAAGTCGATTTGCTTGTAAATTGTATTTCAGTTGCGCGAGCACTGTACCGCTTAAGCCGAAAAACAGAAATTTTACTGATTTGAGCGAAAGTCAAATTATATTGTTATTGCATGATTAATAAATTAATATTACCGAAAAAGTTGCATTTTCTTAGGCTTAGACTCAAAGTCGATTTTCTTGTAAATTGTATGTTAATCACTTGAGCACTGTCCCGCATAAGCCGAAAAACATAATTTTACTGATTTGCGCGAAAGTAAAATTATATTGCTATTGCAGAATTGACAAATTAATATAACCGAAATAATTGCACTTTCTTAGGTTTAGACTCAAATTCGATTTTCTTGTAAATTGTATGTTAACCACTTGAGCACTGTACCGCATAAGCCGAAAAACATCAATTTTACTGATTTGCGCGAATGTAAAATTATATTGCTATTGCAGAATTGACAAATTAATATAACCGAAAAAATTTCACTTTCTTAGCTTTAGACTTAAAGCCGATTTTCTTGTAAATTGTATGTCAGTTGCGTGAGCACTGTACCGCATAAGCCGAAAAACATCAATTTTACTGATTTGCGCGAAAGTAAAATTATATTGCTATTGCAGAATTGACAAATTAATATAACCGAAAAAATTGCACTTTCTTAGATTTAGACTTAAAGCCGATTTTCTTGTAATATGTATTTCAGTTGCGCGAGCACTGTACCGCTTAAGCCGAAAAACATGAATTTTACTGATTTGAGCGAAAGTCAAATTATATTGTTATTGCATGATTAACAAATTAATATTACCGAAAAAGTTGCATTTTCTTAGGCTTAGACTCAAAGTCGATTTTCTTGTAAATTGTATGTTAATCACTTGAGCACTGTACCGCATAAGCCGAAAAACATAATTTTACTGATTTGCGCGAAAGTAAAATTATATTGCTATTGCAGAATTGACAAATTAATATAACCGAAATAATTGCACTTTCTTAGGTTTAGACTCAAATTCGATTTTCTTGTAAATTGTATATTAATCACTTGAGCACTGTACCGCATAAGCCGAAAAACATCAATTTTACTGATTTGCGCGAAAGTAAAATTATATTGCTATTGCAGAATTGACAAATTAATATAACCGAAAAAATTGCACTTTCTTAGATTTAGACTTAAAGCCGATTTTCTTGTAAAATTGTATTTCAGTTGCGTGAGCACTGTACTGCTTGAGCCGAAAAACATGAATTTTACTGATTTGCGCGAAAGTAAAATTATAATGTTATTGCAGAATTTACATATTCATATATCCGAGAAAATTGTACTTTCTTAGTTTTAGACTTAAAGCCGATTTTCTTGTAAATTGTATGTCAGTTGCGTGAGCACTGTACCGCATAAGCCGAAAAACATGAATTTTACTGATTTGCGCGAAAGTAAAAATATAATGTTATTGCAGAATTTACATATTCATATAACCGAAAAAATTGCACTTTCTTAGAGTTAGACTTAAAGCCGATTTTCTTGTAAATTTTATGTCAGTTGCGTGAGCACTGTACCGCATAAGCCGAAAAACATGAATTTTACTGATTTGCGCGAAAGTAAAATTATAATGTTATTGCAGAATTTACATATTATAAAGCCGATTTTCTTGTAAATTGTATGTCAGTTGCGTGAGCACTGTACTGCTTAAACCGAAAAACATGAATTTTACTGATTTGAGCGAAAGTCAAATTATATTGTTATTGCAGGATTAACAAATTAATATTACCGAAAAAGTTGCACTTTCTTAGATTTAGACTTAAAGTCGATTTGCTTGTAAATTGTATTTCAATTGCGTGAGCACTGTACTGCTTAAACCGAAAAACATGAATTTTACTGATTTGAGCGAAAGTCAAATTATATTGTTATTGAAGGATTAACAAATTAATATTACCGAAAAAGTTGCACTTTATTAGGTTTAGACTCAAATTATCATCAATTTTACTGATTTGCGCGAAAGTAAAATTATAATGTTATTGCAGAATATACATATTCATATAACCGAGAAAATTGTACTTTCTTAGTTTTAGACTTAAAGCCGATTTTCTTGTAAATTTTATGTCAGTTGCGTGAGCACTGTACCGCATAAGCCGAAAAACATGAATTTTACTGATTTGCGCGAAAGTAAAATTATAATGTTATTGCAGAATTTACATATTATAAAGCCGATTTTCTTGTAAATTGTATGTCAGTTGCGTGAGCACTGTACTGCTTAAACCGAAAAACATGAATTTTACTGATTTGAGCGAAAGTCAAATTATATTGTTATTGCAGGATTAACAAATTAATATTACCGAAAAAGTTGCACTTTCTTAGATTTAGACTTAAAGTCGATTTGCTTGTAAATTGTATTTCAATTGCGTGAGCACTGTACTGCTTAAACCGAAAAACATGAATTTTACTGATTTGAGCGAAAGTCAAATTATATTGTTATTGCAGAATTTACATATTCATATAACCGAGAAAATTGCACTTTCTTAGATTTAGACTTAAAGCCAATTTTCTTGTAAATTGTATGTCAGTTGCGTGAGCACTGTACTGCTTACACCGAAAAACATGAATTTTACTGATTTGAGCGAAAGTCAAATTATATTGTTATTGCAGGATTAACAAATTAATATTACCGAAAAAGTTGCACTTTCTTAGATTTAGACTTAAAGTCGATTTTCTTATAAATTGTATGTTAATCACTTGAGCACTGTACCGCATAAGCCGAAAAACATCAATTTTACTGATTTGCGCGAAAGTAAAACTATAATGTTATTGCAGGATTATCAACTTAATATTACCGAAAAAGTTGCACTTTCTTAGGTTTAGACTCAAAGTCGATTTTCTTGTAAATTGTATGTTAATCACTTGAGCACTGTACCGCATAAGCCGAAAAACATCAATTTTACTGATTTGAGCGAAAGTCAAATTATATTGTTATTGCAGAATTTACATATTCATATAACCGAGAAAATTGCACTTTCTTAGATTTAGACTTAAAGCCATTTTTCTTGTAAATTGTATGTCAGTTGCGTGAGCACTGTACTGCTTAAACCGAAAAACATGAATTTTACTGATTTGAGCGAAAGTCAAATTATATTGTTATTGCAGGATTAACAAATTAATATTACCGAAAAAGTTGCACTTTCTTAGGTTTAGACTCAAATTCGATTTTCTTGTAAATTGTATATTAATAACTTGAGCACTGTACCGCATAAGCCGAAAAACATCAATTTTACTGATTTGCGCGAAAGTAAAATTATAATGTTATTGCAGGATTAACAAATTAATATAACCGAAAAAATTGCAACTTCTTAGTTTTAGACTTAAAGCCGATTTTCTTGTAAATTGTATGTCAGTTGCATGAGCACTGTACCGCATAAGCCGAAAAACATCAATTTTACGGATTTGCGCGAAAGTTAAATTATATTGTTATTGCAGAATTGACAAATTAATATAACCGAAAAAAGTGCACTTTCTTAGTTTTAGACTTAAAGCCGATTTTCTTGTAAATTGTATGTCAGTTGCTTGAGCACTGTACCGCATAAGCCGAAAAACATCAATTTTACTGATTTGCGCGAAAGTAAAATTATATTGCTATTGCAGAATTGACAAATTAATATAACCGAAAAAATTGCACTTTCTTAGATTTAGACTTAAAGCCGATTTTCTTGTAAAATTGTATTTCAGTTGCGTGAGCACTGTACTGCTTGAGCCGAAAAACATGAATTTTACTGATTTGCGCGAAAGTAAAATTATAATGTTATTGCAGAATTTACATATTCATATATCCGAGAAAATTGTACTTTCTTAGTTTTAGACTTAAAGCCGATTTTCTTGTAAATTGTATGTCAGTTGCGTGAGCACTGTACCGCATAAGCCGAAAAACATGAATTTTACTGATTTGCGCGAAAGTAAAAATATAATGTTATTAAAGAATTTACATATTCATATAACCGAAAAAATTGCACTTTCTTAGAGTTAGACTTAAAGCCGATTTTCTTCTAAATTGTATGTCAGTTGCGTGAGCACTGTACTGCTTAAGCCGAAAAATATGAATTTTTCTGACTTGAGCGAAAGTCAAATTATATTGTTATTGCAGGATTAACAAATTAATATTACCGAAAAAATTGCACTTTCTTAGTTTTAGACTTAAAGCCGATCTTCTTGTGAATTGTATGTCAGTTGCGTGAGCACTGTGCCGCATAAGCCGAAAAACATGAATTTTACTGATTTGAGCGAAAGTCAAATTATATTGTTATTGAAGGATTAACAAATTAATATTACCGAAAAAGTTGCACTTTATTAGGTTTAGACTCAAATTATCATCAATTTTACTGACTTGCGCGAAAGTAAAATTATAATGTTATTGCAGAATATACATATTCATATAACCGAGAAAATTGTACTTTCTTAGTTTTAGACTTAAAGCCGATTTTCTTGTAAATTTTATGTCAGTTGCGTGAGCACTGTACCGCATAAGCCGAAAAACATGAATTTTACTGATTTGCGCGAAAGTAAAATTATAATGTTATTGCAGAATTTACATATTATAAAGCCGATTTTCTTGTAAATTGTATGTCAGTTGCGTGAGCACTGTACTGCTTAAACCGAAAAACATGAATTTTACTGATTTGAGCGAAAGTCAAATTATATTGTTATTGCAGGATTAACAAATTAATATTACCGAAAAAGTTGCACTTTCTTAGATTTAGACTTAAAGTCGATTTGCTTGTAAATTGTATTTCAATTGCGTGAGCACTGTACTGCTTAAACCGAAAAACATGAATTTTACTGATTTGAGCGAAAGTCAAATTATATTGTTATTGCAGAATTTACATATTCATATAACCGAGAAAATTGCACTTTCTTAGATTTAGACTTAAAGCTAATTTTCTTGTAAATTGTATGTCAGTTGCGTGAGCACTGTACTGCTTAAACCGAAAAACATGAATTTTACTGATTTGAGCGAAAGTCAAATTATATTGTTATTGCAGGATTAACAAATTAATATTACCGAAAAAGTTGCACTTTCTTAGATTTAGACTTAAAGTCGATTTGCTTGTAAATTGTATTTCAATTGCGTGAGCACTGTACTGCTTAAACCGAAAAACATGAATTTTATTGATTTGAGCGAAAGTCAAATTATATTGTTATTGCAGAATTGACATATTCATATAACCGAAAAAATTGCACTTTCTTAGTTTTAGACTTAAAGTCTATTTTCTTGTAAATTGTATTTCAGTTGCGTGAGCACTGTACCGCTTAAGCCGAAAAACATGAATTTTACTGATTTGAGCGAAAGTCAAATTATATTGTTATTGCAGAATTGACATATTCATATAACCGAGAAAATTGTACTTCCTTAGTTTTAGACTCAAAGTCGATTTTCTGGTAAATTGTATGTCAGTTGCGTGAGCCCTGTACCGCTTAAGCAGAAAAACATGAATTTTACTGATTTGAGCGAAAGTCAAATTATATTGTTATTGCAGAATTGACATATTCATATAACCGAGAAAATTGTACTTTCCTAGTTTTAGACTTAAAGTCGATTTTCTTGTAAATTGTATGTCAGTTGCGTGAGCACTGTACCGCTTAAGCAGAAAAACATGAATTTTACTGATTTGAGCGAAAGTCAAATTATATTGTTATTGCAGAATTGACATATTCATATAACCGAAAAAATTGCACTTTCTTAGTTTTAGACTTAAAGTCAATTTTCTTGTAAATTGTATTTCAGTTGCGTGAGCACTGTACCGCTTAAGCCGAAAAACATGAATTTTACTGATTTGAGCGAAAGTCAAATTATATTGATATTGCATAACCGAGAAAATTGTACTTTCTTAGTTTTAGACTTAAAGTCGATTTGCTTGTAAATTGTATGTCAGTTGCATGAGCACTGTACTGCTTAAACCGAAAAACATGAATTTTACTGATTTGAGCGAAAGTCAAATTATATTGTTATTGCAGAATTGACAAATTAATAAAACCGAAAAAATTGCATTTACTTAGGTTTAGACTTAAAGCCGATTTTCTTGTAAATTGTATGTCAGTTTCGTGAGCACTGTACCGCATAAGCCGAAAAAAATCAATTTTACTGATTTGCGCGAAAGTAAAATTATATTGCTATTGCAGAATTGACAAATTAATATAACCGAAAAAATTGCACTTACTTAGGTTTAGACTTAAAGTCGATTTTCTTTTAAATTGTATGTTAATCACTTGAGCACTCTACTGCATAAGCCGAAAAACATCAATTTTACTGATTTGCGCGAAAGTAAAATTATATTGCTATTGCAGAATTGACAAATTAATATAACCGAAAAAATTGCATTTACTTAGGTTTAGACTTAAAGCCGATTTTCTTGTAAATTGTATGTCAGTTGCGTGAGCACTGTACCGCATAAGCCGAAAAAAATCAATTTTACTGATTTGCGCGAAAGTAAAATTATATTGCTATTGCAGAATTGACAAATTAATATAACCGAAAAAATTGCACTTACTTGGGTTTAGACTTAAAGTTGATTTTCTTGTAAATTGTATATTAATCACTTGAGCACTCTACTGCATAAGCCGAAAAACATCAATTTTACTGATTTGCGCGAAAGTAAAATTATATTGCTATTGCAGAATTGACAAATTAATATAACCGAAAAAATTGCATTTACTTAGGTTTAGACTTAAAGCCGATTTTCTTGTAAATTGTATGTCAGTTGCGTGAGCACTGTACCGCATAAGCCGAAAAAAATCAATTTTACTGATTTGCGCGAAAGTAAAATTATATTGCTATTGCAGAATTGACAAATTAATATAACCGAAAAAATTGCACTTTCTTAGTTTTAGACTTAAAGTCAATTTTCTTGTAAATTGTATTTCAGTTGCGTGAGCACTGTACCGCTTAAGCCGAAAAACATGAATTTTACTGATTTGAGCGAAAGTCAAATTATATTGATATTGCATAACCGAGAAAATTGTACTTTCTTAGTTTTAGACTTAAAGTCGATTTGCTTGTAAATTGTATGTCAGTTGCATGAGCACTGTACTGCTTAAACCGAAAAACATGAATTTTACTGATTTGAGCGAAAGTCAAATTATATTGTTATTGCAGAATTGACAAATTAATAAAACCGAAAAAATTGCATTTACTTAGGTTTAGACTTAAAGTCGATTTTCTTCTAAATTGTATGTCAATTGCGTGAACACTGTACCGCTTAAACCGAAAAACATGAATTTTATTGATTTGAGCGAAAGTCAAATTATATTGTTATTGCAGAATTGACATATTCATATAACCGAAAAAATTGCACTTTCTTAGTTTTAGACTTAAAGTCGATTTTCTTGTAAATTGTATGTCAGTTGCGTGAGCACTGTACCGCTTAAGCAGAAAAACATGAATTTTACTGATTTGAGCGAAAGTCAAATTATATTGTTATTGCAGAATTGACATATTCATATAACCGAAAAAATTGCACTTTCTTAGTTTTAGACTTAAAGTCAATTTTCTTGTAAATTGTATTTCAGTTGCGTGAGCACTGTACCGCTTAAGCCGAAAAACATGAATTTTACTGATTTGAGCGAAAGTCAAATTATATTGATATTGCATAACCGAGAAAATTGTACTTTCTTAGTTTTAGACTTAAAGTTGATTTTCTTGTAAATTGTATGTTAATCACTTGAGCACTGTACCGCATAAGCCGAAAAACATAATTTTACTGATTTGAGCGAAAGTCAAATTATATTGTTATTGCATGATTAACAAATTAATATTACCGAAAAAGTTGCATTTTCTTAGGCTTAGACTCAAAGTCGATTTTCTTGTAAATTGTATGTTAATCACTTGAGCACTGTACCGCATAAGCCGAAAAACATAATTTTACTGATTTGCGCGAAAGTAAAATTATATTGCTATTGCAGAATTGACAAATTAATATAACCGAAATAATTGCACTTTCTTAGGTTTAGACTCAAATTCGATTTTCTTGTAAATTGTATATTAATCACTTGAGCACTGTACCGCATAAGCCGAAAAACATCAATTTTACTGATTTGCGCGAAAGTAAAATTATAATGTTATTGCAGAATTGACAAATTAATATAACCGAAAAAATTGCACTTTCTTAGTTTTAGACTTAAAGCCGATTTTCTTGTAAATTGTATGTCAATTGCGTGAGCACTGTACCGCATAAGCCGAAAGACATCAATTTTACTGATTTGAGCGAAAGTCAAATTATATTGTTATTGCAGGATTAACAAATTAATATTACCGAAAAAGTTGCACTTTATTAGGTTTAGACTCAAATTATCATCAATTTTACTGATTTGCGCGAAAGTAAAATTATAATGTTATTGCAGAATTTACATATTCATATAACCGAGAAAATTGTACTTTCTTAGTTTTAGACTTAAAGCCGATTTTCTTGTAAATTTTATGTCAGTTGCGTGAGCACTGTACCGCATAAGCCGAAAAACATGAATTTTACTGATTTGCGCGAAAGTAAAATTATAATGTTATTGCAGAATTTACATATTCATATAACCGAGAAAATTGTACCTTCTTAGTTTTAGACTTAAAGCCGATCTTCTTGTAAATTGTATGTCAGTTGCGTGAGCACTGTGCCGCATAAGCCGAAAAACATGAATTTTACTGATTTGAGCGAAAGTCAAATTATATTGTTATTGCAGGATTAACAAATTAATATTACCGAAAAAGTTGCACTTTATTAGGTTTAGACTCAAATTATCATCAATTTTACTGATTTGCGCGAAAGTAAAATTATAATGTTATTGCAGAATTTACATATTCATATAACCGAGAAAATTGCACTTTCTTAGTTTTAGACTTAAAGCCGATTTGCTTGTAAATTGTATTTCAGTTGCGCGAGCACTGTACCGCTTAAGCCGAAAAACATGAATTTTACTGATTTGCGCGAAAGTAAAATTATAATGTTATTGCAGAATTTACATATTCATATAACCGAGAAAATTGTACCTTCTTAGTTTTAGACTTAAAGTCGATTTGCTTGTAAATTGTATGTCAGTTGCGTGAGCACTGTACCGCATAAGCCGAAAAACATCAATTTTACTGATTTGCGCGAAAGTAAAATTATAATGTTATTGCAGGATTAACAAATTAATATAACCGAAAAAATTGCAACTTCTTAGTTTTAGACTTAAAGCCGATTTTCTTGTAAATTGTATGTCAGTTGCATGAGCACTGTACCGCATAAGCCGAAAAACATCAATTTTACGGATTTGCGCGAAAGTTAAATTATATTGTTATTGCAGAATTAACAAATTAATATAACCGAAAAAAGTGCACTTTCTTAGTTTTAGACTTAAAGCCGATTTTCTTGTAAATTGTATGTCAGTTGCGTGAGCACTGTACCGCATAAGCCGAAAAACATCAATTTTACTGATTTGCGCGAAAGTAAAATTATATTGCTATTGCAGAATTGACAAATTAATATAACCGAAAAAATTGCACTTTCTTAGTTTTAGACTTAAAGCCGATCTTCTTGTGAATTGTATGTCAGTTGCGTGAGCACTGTGCCGCATAAGCCGAAAAACATGAATTTTACTGATTTGAGCGAAAGTCAAATTATATTGTTATTGAAGGATTAACAAATTAATATAACCGAAAAAATTGCAACTTCTTAGTTTTAGACTTAAAGCCGATTTTCTTGTAAATTGTATGTCAGTTGCATGAGCACTGTACCGCATAAGCCGAAAAACATCAATTTTACGGATTTGCGCGAAAGTTAAATTATATTGTTATTGCAGAATTAACAAATTAATATAACCGAAAAAAGTGCACTTTCTTAGTTTTAGACTTAAAGCCGATTTTCTTGTAAATTGTATGTCAGTTGCGTGAGCACTGTGCCGCATAAGCCGAAAAACATGAATTTTACTGATTTGAGCGAAAGTCAAATTATATTGTTATTGAAGGATTAACAAATTAATATAACCGAAAAAATTGCAACTTCTTAGTTTTAGACTTAAAGCCGATTTGCTTGTAAATTGTATGTCAGTTGCGTGAGCACTGTACCGCATAAGCCGAAAAACATCAATTTTACTGATTTGCGCGAAAGTAAAATTATAATGTTATTGCAGGATTAACAAATTAATATAACCGAAAAAATTGCAACTTCTTAGTTTTAGACTTAAAGCCGATTTTCTTGTAAATTGTATGTCAGTTGCATGAGCACTGTACCGCATAAGCCGAAAAACATCAATTTTACGGATTTGCGCGAAAGTTAAATTATATTGTTATTGCAGAATTAACAAATTAATATAACCGAAAAAAGTGCACTTTCTTAGTTTTAGACTTAAAGCCGATTTTCTTGTAAATTGTATGTCAGTTGCGTGAGCACTGTACCGCATAAGCCGAAAAACATCAATTTTACTGATTTGCGCGAAAGTAAAATTATATTGCTATTGCAGAATTGACAAATTAATATAACCGAAAAAATTGCACTTTCTTAGTTTTAGACTTAAAGCCGATCTTCTTGTGAATTGTATGTCAGTTGCGTGAGCACTGTGCCGCATAAGCCGAAAAACATGAATTTTACTGATTTGAGCGAAAGTCAAATTATATTGTTATTGAAGGATTAACAAATTAATATAACCGAAAAAATTGCAACTTCTTAGTTTTAGACTTAAAGCCGATTTTCTTGTAAATTGTATGTCAGTTGCGTGAGCACTGTACCGCATAAGCCGAAAAACATCAATTTTACTGATTTGCGCGAAAGTAAAATTATAATGTTATTGCAGAATTGACAAATTAATATAACCGAAAAAATTGCACTTTCTTAGATTTAGACTTAAAGCCGATTTTCTTGTAAAATTGTATTTCAGTTGCGTGAGCACTGTACTGCTTGAGCCGAAAAACATGAATTTTACTGATTTGCGCGAAAGTAAAATTATAATGTTATTGCAGAATTTACATATTCATATATCCGAGAAAATTGTACTTTCTTAGTTTTAGACTTAAAGCCGATTTTCTTGTAAATTGTATGTCAGTTGCGTGAGCACTGTACCGCATAAGCCGAAAAACATGAATTTTACTGATTTGCGCGAAAGTAAAAATATAATGTTATTGCAGAATTTACATATTCATATAACCGAAAAAATTGCACTTTCTTAGAGTTAGACTTAAAGCCGATTTTCTTCTAAATTGTATGTCAGTTGCGTGAGCACTGTACTACTTAAGCCGAAAAATATGAATTTTTCTGATTTGAGCGAAAGTCAAATTATATTGTTATTGAAGGATTAACAAATTAATATTACCGAAAAAGTTGCACTTTATTAGGTTTAGACTCAAATTATCACCAATTTTACTGATTTGCGCGAAAGTAAAATTATAATGTTATTGCAGAATATACATATTCATATAACCGAGAAAATTGTACTTTCTTAGTTTTAGACTTAAAGCCGATTTTCTTGTAAATTTTATGTCAGTTGCGTGAGCACTGTACCGCATAAGCCGAAAAACATGAATTTTACTGATTTGCGCGAAAGTAAAAATATAATGTTATTGCAGAATTGACAAATTAATATAACCGAAAAAATTGCACTTTCTTAGTTTTAGACTTAAAGCCGATCTTCTTGTGAATTGTATGTCAGTTGCGTGAGCACTGTGCCGCATAAGCCGAAAAACATGAATTTTACTGATTTGAGCGAAAGTCAAATTATATTGTTATTGAAGGATTAACAAATTAATATTACCGAAAAAGTTGCACTTTATTAGGTTTAGACTCAAATTATCATCAATTTTACTGATTTGCGCGAAAGTAAAATTATAATGTTATTGCAGAATATACATATTCATATAACCGAGAAAATTGTACTTTCTTAGTTTTAGACTTAAAGCCGATTTTCTTGTAAATTTTATGTCAGTTGCGTGAGCACTGTACCGCATAAGCCGAAAACCATGAATTTTACTGATTTGCGCGAAAGTAAAATTATAATGTTATTGCAGAATTTACATATTATAAAGCCGATTTTCTTGTAAATTGTATGTCAGTTGCGTGAGCACTGTACTGCTTAAACCGAAAAACATGAATTTTACTGATTTGAGCGATAGTCAAATTATATTGTTATTGCAGGATTAACAAATTAATATTACCGAAAAAGTTGCACTTTCTTAGATTTAGACTTAAAGTCGATTTGCTTGTAAATTGTATTTCAATTGCGTGAGCACTGTACTGCTTAAACCGAAAAACATGAATTTTACTGATTTGAGCGGAAGTCAAATTATATTGTTGTTGCAGAATTTACATATTCATATAACCGAGAAAATTGAACTTTCTTAGATTTAGACTTAAAGCCAATTTTCTTGTAAATTGTATGTCAGTTGCGTGAGCACTGTACTGCTTAAACCGAAAAACATGAATTTTACTGATTTGAGCGAAAGTCAAATTATATTGTTATTGCAGGATTAACAAATTAATATTACCGAAAAAGTTGCACTTTCTTAGATTTAGACTTAAAGTCGATTTGCTTGTAAATTGTATTTCAATTGCGTGAGCACTGTACTGCTTAAACCGAAAAACATGAATTTTACTGATTTGAGCGAAAGTCAAATTATATTGTTATTGCAGAATTGACATATTCATATAACCGAAAAAATTGCACTTTCTTAGTTTTAGACTTAAAGTCTATTTTCTTGTAAATTGTATTTCAGTTGCGTGAGCACTGTACCGCTTAAGCCGAAAAACATGAATTTTACTGATTTGAGCGAAAGTCAAATTATATTGTTATTGCAGAATTGACATATTCATATAACCGAGAAAATTGTACTTCCTTAGTTTTAGACTCAAAGTCGATTTTCTTGTAAATTGTATGTCAGTTGCGTGAGCCCTGTACCGCTTAAGCAGAAAAACATGAATTTTACTGATTTGAGCGAAAGTCAAATTATATTGTTATTGCAGAATTGACATATTCATATAACCGAGAAAATTGTACTTTCTTAGTTTTAGACTTAAAGTCGATTTTCTTGTAAATTGTATGTCAGTTGCGTGAGCACTGTACCGCTTAAGCAGAAAAACATGAATTTTACTGATTTGAGCGAAAGTCAAATTATATTGTTATTGCAGAATTGACATATTCATATAACCGAAAAAATTGCACTTTCTTAGTTTTAGACTTAAAGTCAATTTTCTTGTAAATTGTATTTCAGTTGCGTGAGCACTGTACCGCTTAAGCCGAAAAACATGAATTTTACTGATTTGAGCGAAAGTCAAATTATATTGATATTGCATAACCGAGAAAATTGTACTTTCTTAGTTTTAGACTTAAAGTCGATTTGCTTGTAAATTGTATGTCAGTTGCATGAGCACTGTACTGCTTAAACCGAAAAACATGAATTTTACTGATTTGAGCGAAAGTCAAATTATATTGTTATTGCAGAATTGACAAATTAATAAAACCGAAAAAATTGCATTTACTTAGGTTTAGACTTAAAGCCGATTTTCTTGTAAATTGTATGTCAGTTGCGTGAGCACTGTACCGCATAAGCCGAAAAAAATCAATTTTACTGATTTGCGCGAAAGTAAAATTATATTGCTATTGCCGAATTGACAAATTAATATAACCGAAAAAATTGCACTTACTTAGGTTTAGACTTAAAGTCGATTTTCTTGTAAATTGTATGTTAATCACTTGAGCACTCTACTGCATAAGCCGAAAAACATAATTTTACTGATTTGCGCGAAAGTAAAATTATATTGCTATTGCAGGATTGACAAATTAATATAACCGAAAAAATTGCACTTTCTTAGGTTTAGACTTAAAGCCGATTTTCTTGTAAATTGTATGTCAGTTGCGTGAGCACTGTACCGCATAAGCCGAAAAACATCAAGTTTACTGATTTGAGCGAAAGTAAAATTATATTGCTATTGCAGAATTGACAAATTAATATAACCGAGAAAATTGTACTTTCTTAGTTTTAGACTTAAAATCGATTTGCTTGTAAATTGTATTTCAATTGCGTGAGCACTGTACTGCTTAAACCGAAAAACATGAATTTTACTGATTTGAGCGAAAGTCAAATTATATTGTTATTGCAGAATTGACAAATTAATAAAACCGAAAAAATTGCATTTACTTAGGTTTAGACTTAAAGCCGATTTTCTTGTAAATTGTATGTCAGTTGCGTGAGCACTGTACCGCATAAGCCGAAAAAAATCAATTTTACTGATTTGCGCGAAAGTAAAATTATATTGCTATTGCAGAATTGATAAATTAATATAACCGAAAAAATTGCACTTACTTAGGTTTAGACTTAAAGTCGATTTTCTTGTAAATTGTATGTTACTCACTTGAGCACTCTACTGCATAAGCCGAAAAACATAATTTTACTGATTTGCGCGAAAGTAAAATTATATTGCTATTGCAGGATTGACAAATTAATATAACCGAAAAAATTGCACTTTCTTAGGTTTAGACTTAAAGCCGATTTTCTTGTAAATTGTATGTCAGTTGCGTGAGCACTGTACCGCATTAGCCGAAAAACATCAAGTTTACTGATTTGCGCGAAAGTAAAATTATATTGCTATTGCAGAATTGACAAATTAATATAACCGAAAAAATTGCACTTTCTTAGCTTTACACTTAAAGTCGATTTTCTTGTAAATTGTATTTCAGTTGCGCGAGCACTGTACCGCTTAATCCGAAAAACATGAATTTTACTGATTTGAGCGAAAGTCAAATTATATTGTTATTGCATGATTAACAAATTAATATTACCGAAAAAGTTGCATTTTCTTAGGTTTAGACTCAAAGTCGATTTTCTTGTAAATTGTATGTTAATCACTTGAGCACTGTACCGCATAAGCCGAAAAACATCAATTTTACTGATTTGCGTGAAAGTAAAATTATATTGCTATTGCAGAATTGACAAATTAATATAACCGAAAAAATTGCACTTTCTTAGCTTTACACTTAAAGTCGATTTTCTTGTAAATTGTATTTCAGTTGCGCGAGCACTGTACCGCTTAAGCCGAAAAACATGAATTTTACTGATTTGAGCGAAAGTCAAATTATATTGTTATTGCATGATTAACAAATTAATATCACCGAAAAAGTTGCATTTTATTAGGCTTAGACTCAAAGTCGATTTTCTTGTAAATTGTATTTTAATCACTTGAGCACTGTACCGCATAAGCCGAAAAACATCAAGTTTACTGATTTGCGCGAAAGTAAAATTATATTGTTATTGCAGAATTGACATATTCATATAACCGAAAAAATTGCACTTTCTTAGTTTTAGACTTAAAGTAGATTTTCTTGTAAATTGTATTTCAGTTGCGCGAGCACTGTACCGCTTAAGCCGAAAAACATGAATTTTACTGATTTGAGCGAAAGTCAAATTATATTGTTATTGCATGATTAACAAATTAATATTACCGAAAAAGTTGCATTTTCTTAGGTTTAGACTCAAAGTCGATTTTCTTGTAAATTGTATGTTAATCACTTGAGCACTGTACCGCATAAGCCGAAAAACATCAATTTTACTGATTTGCGTGAAAGTAAAATTATATTGCTATTGCAGAATTGACAAATTAATATAACCGAAAAAATTGCACTTTCTTAGCTTTACACTTAAAGTCGATTTTCTTGTAAATTGTATTTCAGTTGCGCGAGCACTGTACCGCTTAAGCCGAAAAACATGAATTTTACTGATTTGAGCGAAAGTCAAATTATATTGTTATTGCATGATTAACAAATTAATATCACCGAAAAAGTTGCATTTTATTAGGCTTAGACTCAAAGTCGATTTTCTTGTAAATTGTATTTTAATCACTTGAGCACTGTACCGCATAAGCCGAAAAACATAATTTTACCGATTTGCGCGAAAGTAAAATTATATTGCTATTGCAGAATTGACAAACTAATATAACCGAAATAATTGCACTTTCTTAGGTTTAGACTCAAATTCGATTTTGTTGTAAATTGTATTTCAATTGCGTGAGCACTGTACTGCTTAAGCAGAAAAACATGAATTTTACTGATTTGAGCGAAAGTCAAAATATATTGTTAATGCAGAATTGACATATTCATATAACCGAAAAAATTGCACTTTCTTAGTTTTAGACTTAAAGTCGATTTTCTTGTAAATTGTATTTCAGTTGCGTGAGCACTGTACCGCATAAGCCGAAAAACATCAATTTTACTGATTTGCGCGAAAGTAAAATTATATTGCTATTGCAGAATTGACATATTCATATAACCGAGAAAATTGTACTTTCTTAGTTTTAGACTTAAAGTCGATTTTCTTGTAAATTGTATGTCAGTTGCGTGAGCACTGTACCGCTTAAGCAGAAAAACATGAATTTTACTGATTTGAGCGAAAGTCAAATTATATTGTTATTGCAGAATTGACATATTCATATAACCGAAAAAATTGCACTTTCTTAGTTTTAGACTTAAAGTCGATTTTCTTGTAAATTGTATTGCAGTTGCGTGAGCACTGTACCGCTTAAGCGGAAAAACATGAATTTTACTGATTTGAGCGAAAGTCAAATTATATTGTTATTGCATAACGGAGAAAATTGTACTTTCTTAGTTTTAGACTTAAAGTCGATTTGCTTGTAAATTGTATTTCAATTGCGTGAGCACTGTACTGGTTAAACCGAAAAACATGAATTTTACTGATTTGAGCGAAAGTCAAATTATATTGTTATTGCAGAATTGACAAATTAATAAAACCGAAAAAATTGCACTTACTTAGGTTTAGACTTAAAGCCGATTTTCTTGTAAATTGTATGTCAGTTGCGTGAGCACTGTACCGCATAAGCCGAAAAAAATCAATTTTACTGATTTGCGCGAAAGTAAAATTATATTGCTATTGCAGAATTGACAAATTAATATAACCGAAAAAATTGCACTTACTTAGGTTTAGACTTAAAGTCGATTTTCTTGTAAATTGTATGTTAATCACTTGAGCACTGTATCGCATAAGCCGAAAAACATAATTTTACTGATTTGCGCGAAAGTAAAATTATATTGCTATTGCAGAATTGACAAATTAATATAACCGAAAAAATTGCACTTTCTTAGGTTTAGACTTAAAGCCGATTTTCTTGTAAATTGTATGTCAGTTGCGTGAGCACTGTACCGCTTAAGCCGAAAAACATGAATTTTACTGATTTGCGCGAAAGAAAAATTATATTGCTATTGCAGAATTGACAAATTAATATAACCGAAAAAATTGCACTTTCTTAGGTTTAGACTCAAAGTCGATTTTCTTGTAAATTGTATGCTAATCACTTGAGCACTGTACCGCATAAGCCGAAAAACATGAATTTTACTGATATGAGCGAAAGTCAAATTATATTATTATTGCAGGATTAACAACTTAATATTACCGAAAAAGTTGCACTTTCTTAGGTTTAGACTTAAAGTCGATTTACTTGTAAATTGTATGTTAATCACTTGAGCACTGTACCGCATAAGCCGAAAAACATCAATTTTACTGATTTGCGCGTAAGTAAAATTATATTGCTATTGCTGAATTGACAAATTAATATAACCGAAAAAATTGCACTTTCTTAGGTTTAGACTTAAAGTCGATTTTCTTCTAAATTGTATGTTATTTGCGTGAGCACTGTACCGCATAAGCCGAAAAACTTCAATTTTACTGATTTGCGCGAAAGAAAAATTATATTGCTATTGCAGAATTGACAAATTAATATAACCGAAAAAATTGCACTTTCTTAGGTTTAGACTCAAAGTCGATTTTCTTGTAAATTGTATGCTAATCACTTGAGCACTGTACCGCATAAGCCGAAAAACATGAATTTTACTGATATGAGCGAAAGTCAAATTATATTATTATTGCAGGATTAACAACTTAATATTACCGAAAAAGTTGCACTTTCTTAGGTTTAGACTTAAAGTCGATTTACTTGTAAATTGTATGTTAATCACTTGAGCACTGTACCGCATAAGCCGAAAAACATCAATTTTACTGATTTGCGCGTAAGTAAAATTATATTGCTATTGCTGAATTGACAAATTAATATAACCGAAAAAATTGCACTTTCTTAGGTTTAGACTTAAAGTCGATTTTCTTCTAAATTGTATGTTATTTGCGTGAGCACTGTACCGCATAAGCCGAAAAACTTCAATTTTACTGATTTGCGCGAAAGAAAAATTATATTGCTATTGCAGGATTAACAAATTAATATTACCGAAAAAGTTGCACTTTCTTAGGTTTAGACTCAAAGTCGATTTTCTTGTAAATTGTATGTCAATTGCGGAAGCACTGTACTGCTTAAACCGAAAAACATCAATATTACTGATTTCCGCGAAAGTAAAATTATAATGTTATTGCAGAATTTACATATTCATATAACTGAAAAAATTGTACTTTCTTAGTTTTAGACTTAAACTCGATTTTCTTCTAAATTGTATGTCAATTGCGTGAGCACTGTACTGCTAAAACCGAAAAACATGAATTTTGCTGATTTGAGTGAAAGTAAAATTATAATGTTATTGCAGAATTTACATATTCATATAACTGAAAAAATTGTACTTTCTTAGTTTTAGACGTAAAGTCGATTTTCTTGTAAATTGTATATCAGTTGCGTGAGCACTGTACTGCTTAAGCCGAAAAATATGAATTTTACTGATTTGCGCGAAAGTAAAATTATATTGCTATTGCAGAATTGACAAATTAATATAACCGAAAAAATTGCATTTTCTTAGGTTTAGACTTAAAGTCGATTTTCTTGTAAATTGTATATCAGTTGCGTGAGCACTGTACTGCTTAAGCCGAAAAACATGAATTTTACTTATTTGCGCGAAAGTAAAATTATATTGCTATTGCAGAATTGACAAATTAATATAACCGAAAAAATTGCACTTTCTTAGGTTTAGACTTAAAGTCGATTTTCTTGTAAATTGTATGTTAATCACTTGAACACTGTACCGCATAAGCCGAAAAACATCAATTTTACTGATTTGCGCGAAAGTAAAATTATAATGTTAATGCAGGATTAACAAATTAATATAACCGAAAAAATTGCACTTTCTTAGGTTTAGACTCAAAGTCGATTTACTTGTAAATTGTATGTTAATCACTTGAGCACTGTACCGCATAAGCCGAAAAACATCAATTTTACTGATTTGCGCGTAAGTAAAATTATATTGCTATTGCAGAATTGACAAATTAATATAACCGAAAAAATTGCACTTTCTTAGGTTTAGACTTAAAGTCGATTTTCTTGTAAATTGTATATCAGTTGCGTGAGCACTGTACTGCTTAAGCCGAAAAACATGAATTTTACTGATTTGCGCGAAAGTAAAATTATATTGCTATTGCAGAATTGACAAATTAATATAACCGAAAAAATTGCACTTTCTTAGGTTTAGACTTAAAGTCGATTTTCTTGTAAATTGTATGTTAATCACGTGAACACTGTACCGCATAAGCCGAAAAACATCAATTTTACTGATTTGCGCGAAAGTAAAATTATAATGTTAATGCAGGATTAACAAATTAATATAACCGAATAAATTGCACTTTCTTAGGTTTAGACTCAAAGTCGATTTACTTGTAAATTGTATGTTAATCACTTGAACACTGTACCGCATAAGCCGAAAAGCATCAATTTTACTGATTTGCGCGAAAGTAAAATTATAATGTTAATGCAGGATTAACAAACTAATATAACCGAAAAAATTGCACTTTCTTAGGTTTAGACTCAAAGTCGATTTACTTGTAAATTGTATGTTAATCACTTGATCACTGTACCGCATAAGCCGAAAAACATCAATTTTACTGATTTGCGCGTAAGTAAAATTATATTGCTATTGCAGAATTGACAAATTAATATAACCGAAAAAATTGCACTTTCTTAGGTTTAGACTTAAAGTCGATTTTCTTCTAAATTGTATGTCAGTTGCGTGAGCACTGTACCGCATAAGCCGAAAAAAATCAATTTTACTGATTTGCGCGAAAGTAAAATTATATTGCTATTGCCGAATTGACAAATTAATATAACCGAAAAAATTGCACTTACTTAGGTTTAGACTTAAAGTCGATTTTCTTGTAAATTGTATGTTAATCACTTGAGCACTCTACTGCATAAGCCGAAAAACATAATTTTACTGATTTGCGCGAAAGTAAAATTATATTGCTATTGCAGGATTGACAAATTAATATAACCGAAAAAATTGCACTTTCTTAGGTTTAGACTCAAAGTCGATTTTCTTGTAAATTGTATGCTAATCACTTGAGCACTGTACCGCATAAGCCGAAAAACATGAATTTTACTGATATGAGCGAAAGTCAAATTATATTATTATTGCAGGATTAACAACTTAATATTACCGAAAAAGTTGCACTTTCTTAGGTTTAGACTTAAAGTCGATTTACTTGTAAATTGTATGTTAATCACTTGAGCACTGTACCGCATAAGCCGAAAAACATCAATTTTACTGATTTGCGCGTAAGTAAAATTATATTGCTATTGCTGAATTGACAAATTAATATAACCGAAAAAATTGCACTTTCTTAGGTTTAGACTTAAAGTCGATTTTCTTCTAAATTGTATGTTATTTGCGTGAGCACTGTACCGCATAAGCCGAAAAACTTCAATTTTACTGATTTGCGCGAAAGAAAAATTATATTGCTATTGCAGGATTAACAAATTAATATTACCGAAAAAGTTGCACTTTCTTAGGTTTAGACTCAAAGTCGATTTTCTTGTAAATTGTATGTCAATTGCGGAAGCACTGTACTGCTTAAACCGAAAAACATCAATATTACTGATTTCCGCGAAAGTAAAATTATAATGTTATTGCAGAATTTACATATTCATATAACTGAAAAAATTGTACTTTCTTAGTTTTAGACTTAAACTCGATTTTCTTCTAAATTGTATGTCAATTGCGTGAGCACTGTACTGCTAAAACCGAAAAACATGAATTTTGCTGATTTGAGTGAAAGTAAAATTATAATGTTATTGCAGAATTTACATATTCATATAACTGAAAAAATTGTACTTTCTTAGTTTTAGACGTAAAGTCGATTTTCTTGTAAATTGTATATCAGTTGCGTGAGCACTGTACTGCTTAAGCCGAAAAATATGAATTTTACTGATTTGCGCGAAAGTAAAATTATATTGCTATTGCAGAATTGACAAATTAATATAACCGAAAAAATTGCATTTTCTTAGGTTTAGACTTAAAGTCGATTTTCTTGTAAATTGTATATCAGTTGCGTGAGCACTGTACTGCTTAAGCCGAAAAACATGAATTTTACTTATTTGCGCGAAAGTAAAATTATATTGCTATTGCAGAATTGACAAATTAATATAACCGAAAAAATTGCACTTTCTTAGGTTTAGACTTAAAGTCGATTTTCTTGTAAATTGTATGTTAATCACTTGAACACTGTACCGCATAAGCCGAAAAACATCAATTTTACTGATTTGCGCGAAAGTAAAATTATAATGTTAATGCAGGATTAACAAATTAATATAACCGAAAAAATTGCACTTTCTTAGGTTTAGACTCAAAGTCGATTTACTTGTAAATTGTATGTTAATCACTTGAGCACTGTACCGCATAAGCCGAAAAACATCAATTTTACTGATTTGCGCGTAAGTAAAATTATATTGCTATTGCAGAATTGACAAATTAATATAACCGAAAAAATTGCACTTTCTTAGGTTTAGACTTAAAGTCGATTTTCTTGTAAATTGTATATCAGTTGCGTGAGCACTGTACTGCTTAAGCCGAAAAACATGAATTTTACTGATTTGCGCGAAAGTAAAATTATATTGCTATTGCAGAATTGACAAATTAATATAACCGAAAAAATTGCACTTTCTTAGGTTTAGACTTAAAGTCGATTTTCTTGTAAATTGTATGTTAATCACGTGAACACTGTACCGCATAAGCCGAAAAACATCAATTTTACTGATTTGCGCGAAAGTAAAATTATAATGTTAATGCAGGATTAACAAATTAATATAACCGAATAAATTGCACTTTCTTAGGTTTAGACTCAAAGTCGATTTACTTGTAAATTGTATGTTAATCACTTGAACACTGTACCGCATAAGCCGAAAAGCATCAATTTTACTGATTTGCGCGAAAGTAAAATTATAATGTTAATGCAGGATTAACAAACTAATATAACCGAAAAAATTGCACTTTCTTAGGTTTAGACTCAAAGTCGATTTACTTGTAAATTGTATGTTAATCACTTGATCACTGTACCGCATAAGCCGAAAAACATCAATTTTACTGATTTGCGCGTAAGTAAAATTATATTGCTATTGCAGAATTGACAAATTAATATAACCGAAAAAATTGCACTTTCTTAGGTTTAGACTTAAAGTCGATTTTCTTCTAAATTGTATGTCAGTTGCGTGAGCACTGTACCGCATAAGCCGAAAAAAATCAATTTTACTGATTTGCGCGAAAGTAAAATTATATTGCTATTGCCGAATTGACAAATTAATATAACCGAAAAAATTGCACTTACTTAGGTTTAGACTTAAAGTCGATTTTCTTGTAAATTGTATGTTAATCACTTGAGCACTCTACTGCATAAGCCGAAAAACATAATTTTACTGATTTGCGCGAAAGTAAAATTATATTGCTATTGCAGGATTGACAAATTAATATAACCGAAAAAATTGCACTTTCTTAGGTTTAGACTTAAAGCCGATTTTCTTGTAAATTGTATGTCAGTTGCGTGAGCACTGTACCGCATAAGCCGAAAAACATCAAGTTTACTGATTTGAGCGAAAGTAAAATTATATTGCTATTGCAGAATTGACAAATTAATATAACCGAGAAAATTGTACTTTCTTAGTTTTAGACTTAAAATCGATTTGCTTGTAAATTGTATTTCAATTGCGTGAGCACTGTACTGCTTAAACCGAAAAACATGAATTTTACTGATTTGAGCGAAAGTCAAATTATATTGTTATTGCAGAATTGACAAATTAATAAAACCGAAAAAATTTCATTTACTTAGGTTTAGACTTAAAGCCGATTTTCTTGTAAATTGTATGTCAGTTGCGTGAGCACTGTACCGCATAAGCCGAAAAAAATCAATTTTACTGATTTGCGCGAAAGTAAAATTATATTGCTATTGCAGAATTGATAAATTAATATAACCGAAAAAATTGCACTTACTTAGGTTTAGACTTAAAGTCGATTTTCTTGTAAATTGTATGTTACTCACTTGAGCACTCTACTGCATAAGCCGAAAAACATAATTTTACTGATTTGCGCGAAAGTAAAATTATATTGCTATTGCAGGATTGACAAATTAATATAACCGAAAAAATTGCACTTTCTTAGGTTTAGACTTAAAGCCGATTTTCTTGTAAATTGTATGTCAGTTGCGTGAGCACTGTACCGCATTAGCCGAAAAACATCAAGTTTACTGATTTGCGCGAAAGTAAAATTATATTGCTATTGCAGAATTGACAAATTAATATAACCGAAAAAATTGCACTTTCTTAGCTTTACACTTAAAGTCGATCTTCTTGTAAATTGTATTTCAGTTGCGCGAGCACTGTACCGCTTAATCCGAAAAACATGAATTTTACTGATTTGAGCGAAAGTCAAATTATATTGTTATTGCATGATTAACAAATTAATATTACCGAAAAAGTTGCATTTTCTTAGGTTTAGACTCAAAGTCGATTTTCTTGTAAATTGTATGTTAATCACTTGAGCACTGTACCGCATAAGCCGAAAAACATCAATTTTACTGATTTGCGTGAAAGTAAAATTATATTGCTATTGCAGAATTGACAAATTAATATAACCGAAAAAATTGCACTTTCTTAGCTTTACACTTAAAGCCGATTTTCTTGTAAATTGTATGTCAGTTGCGTGAGCACTGTACCGCATTAGCCGAAAAACATCAAGTTTACTGATTTGCGCGAAAGTAAAATTATAATGTTAATGCAGGATTAACAAACTAATATAACCGAAAAAATTGCACTTTCTTAGGTTTAGACTCAAAGTCGATTTACTTGTAAATTGTATGTTAATCACTTGATCACTGTACCGCATAAGCCGAAAAACATCAATTTTACTGATTTGCGCGTAAGTAAAATTATATTGCTATTGCAGAATTGACAAATTAATATAACCGAAAAAATTGCACTTTCTTAGGTTTAGACTTAAAGTCGATTTTCTTCTAAATTGTATGTCAGTTGCGTGAGCACTGTACCGCATAAGCCGAAAAAAATCAATTTTACTGATTTGCGCGAAAGTAAAATTATATTGCTATTGCCGAATTGACAAATTAATATAACCGAAAAAATTGCACTTACTTAGGTTTAGACTTAAAGTCGATTTTCTTGTAAATTGTATGTTAATCACTTGAGCACTCTACTGCATAAGCCGAAAAACATAATTTTACTGATTTGCGCGAAAGTAAAATTATATTGCTATTGCAGGATTGACAAATTAATATAACCGAAAAAATTGCACTTTCTTAGGTTTAGACTTAAAGCCGATTTTCTTGTAAATTGTATGTCAGTTGCGTGAGCACTGTACCGCATAAGCCGAAAAACATCAAGTTTACTGATTTGAGCGAAAGTAAAATTATATTGCTATTGCAGAATTGACAAATTAATATAACCGAGAAAATTGTACTTTCTTAGTTTTAGACTTAAAATCGATTTGCTTGTAAATTGTATTTCAATTGCGTGAGCACTGTACTGCTTAAACCGAAAAACATGAATTTTACTGATTTGAGCGAAAGTCAAATTATATTGTTATTGCAGAATTGACAAATTAATAAAACCGAAAAAATTTCATTTACTTAGGTTTAGACTTAAAGCCGATTTTCTTGTAAATTGTATGTCAGTTGCGTGAGCACTGTACCGCATAAGCCGAAAAAAATCAATTTTACTGATTTGCGCGAAAGTAAAATTATATTGCTATTGCAGAATTGATAAATTAATATAACCGAAAAAATTGCACTTACTTAGGTTTAGACTTAAAGTCGATTTTCTTGTAAATTGTATGTTACTCACTTGAGCACTCTACTGCATAAGCCGAAAAACATAATTTTACTGATTTGCGCGAAAGTAAAATTATATTGCTATTGCAGGATTGACAAATTAATATAACCGAAAAAATTGCACTTTCTTAGGTTTAGACTTAAAGCCGATTTTCTTGTAAATTGTATGTCAGTTGCGTGAGCACTGTACCGCATAAGCCGAAAAACATCAAGTTTACTGATTTGAGCGAAAGTAAAATTATATTGCTATTGCAGAATTGACAAATTAATATAACCGAGAAAATTGTACTTTCTTAGTTTTAGACTTAAAATCGATTTGCTTGTAAATTGTATTTCAATTGCGTGAGCACTGTACTGCTAAAACCGAAAAACATGAATTTTGCTGATTTGAGTGAAAGTAAAATTATAATGTTATTGCAGAATTTACATATTCATATAACTGAAAAAATTGTACTTTCTTAGTTTTAGACGTAAAGTCGATTTTCTTGTAAATTGTATATCAGTTGCGTGAGCACTGTACTGCTTAAGCCGAAAAATATGAATTTTACTGATTTGCGCGAAAGTAAAATTATATTGCTATTGCAGAATTGACAAATTAATATAACCGAAAAAATTGCATTTTCTTAGGTTTAGACTTAAAGTCGATTTTCTTGTAAATTGTATATCAGTTGCGTGAGCACTGTACTGCTTAAGCCGAAAAACATGAATTTTACTTATTTGCGCGAAAGTAAAATTATATTGCTATTGCAGAATTGACAAATTAATATAACCGAAAAAATTGCACTTTCTTAGGTTTAGACTTAAAGTCGATTTTCTTGTAAATTGTATGTTAATCACTTGAACACTGTACCGCATAAGCCGAAAAACATCAATTTTACTGATTTGCGCGAAAGTAAAATTATAATGTTAATGCAGGATTAACAAATTAATATAACCGAAAAAATTGCACTTTCTTAGGTTTAGACTCAAAGTCGATTTACTTGTAAATTGTATGTTAATCACTTGAGCACTGTACCGCATAAGCCGAAAAACATCAATTTTACTGATTTGCGCGTAAGTAAAATTATATTGCTATTGCAGAATTGACAAATTAATATAACCGAAAAAATTGCACTTTCTTAGGTTTAGACTTAAAGTCGATTTTCTTGTAAATTGTATATCAGTTGCGTGAGCACTGTACTGCTTAAGCCGAAAAACATGAATTTTACTGATTTGCGCGAAAGTAAAATTATATTGCTATTGCAGAATTGACAAATTAATATAACCGAAAAAATTGCACTTTCTTAGGTTTAGACTTAAAGTCGATTTTCTTGTAAATTGTATGTTAATCACGTGAACACTGTACCGCATAAGCCGAAAAACATCAATTTTACTGATTTGCGCGAAAGTAAAATTATAATGTTAATGCAGGATTAACAAATTAATATAACCGAATAAATTGCACTTTCTTAGGTTTAGACTCAAAGTCGATTTACTTGTAAATTGTATGTTAATCACTTGAACACTGTACCGCATAAGCCGAAAAGCATCAATTTTACTGATTTGCGCGAAAGTAAAATTATAATGTTAATGCAGGATTAACAAACTAATATAACCGAAAAAATTGCACTTTCTTAGGTTTAGACTCAAAGTCGATTTACTTGTAAATTGTATGTTAATCACTTGATCACTGTACCGCATAAGCCGAAAAACATCAATTTTACTGATTTGCGCGTAAGTAAAATTATATTGCTATTGCAGAATTGACAAATTAATATAACCGAAAAAATTGCACTTTCTTAGGTTTAGACTTAAAGTCGATTTTCTTCTAAATTGTATGTCAGTTGCGTGAGCACTGTACCGCATAAGCCGAAAAAAATCAATTTTACTGATTTGCGCGAAAGTAAAATTATATTGCTATTGCCGAATTGACAAATTAATATAACCGAAAAAATTGCACTTACTTAGGTTTAGACTTAAAGTCGATTTTCTTGTAAATTGTATGTTAATCACTTGAGCACTCTACTGCATAAGCCGAAAAACATAATTTTACTGATTTGCGCGAAAGTAAAATTATATTGCTATTGCAGGATTGACAAATTAATATAACCGAAAAAATTGCACTTTCTTAGGTTTAGACTTAAAGCCGATTTTCTTGTAAATTGTATGTCAGTTGCGTGAGCACTGTACCGCATAAGCCGAAAAACATCAAGTTTACTGATTTGAGCGAAAGTAAAATTATATTGCTATTGCAGAATTGACAAATTAATATAACCGAGAAAATTGTACTTTCTTAGTTTTAGACTTAAAATCGATTTGCTTGTAAATTGTATGTTACTCACTTGAGCACTCTACTGCATAAGCCGAAAAACATAATTTTACTGATTTGCGCGAAAGTAAAATTATATTGCTATTGCAGGATTGACAAATTAATATAACCGAAAAAATTGCACTTTCTTAGGTTTAGACTTAAAGCCGATTTTCTTGTAAATTGTATGTCAGTTGCGTGAGCACTGTACCGCATAAGCCGAAAAAAATCAATTTTACTGATTTGCGCGAAAGTAAAATTATATTGCTATTGCAGAATTGATAAATTAATATAACCGAAAAAATTGCACTTACTTAGGTTTAGACTTAAAGTCGATTTTCTTGTAAATTGTATGTTACTCACTTGAGCACTCTACTGCATAAGCCGAAAAACATAATTTTACTGATTTGCGCGAAAGTAAAATTATATTGCTATTGCAGGATTGACAAATTAATATAACCGAAAAAATTGCACTTTCTTAGGTTTAGACTTAAAGCCGATTTTCTTGTAAATTGTATGTCAGTTGCGTGAGCACTGTACCGCATTAGCCGAAAAACATCAAGTTTACTGATTTGCGCGAAAGTAAAATTATATTGCTATTGCAGAATTGACAAATTAATATAACCGAAAAAATTGCACTTTCTTAGCTTTACACTTAAAGTCGATCTTCTTGTAAATTGTATTTCAGTTGCGCGAGCACTGTACCGCTTAATCCGAAAAACATGAATTTTACTGATTTGAGCGAAAGTCAAATTATATTGTTATTGCATGATTAACAAATTAATATTACCGAAAAAGTTGCATTTTCTTAGGTTTAGACTCAAAGTCGATTTTCTTGTAAATTGTATGTTAATCACTTGAGCACTGTACCGCATAAGCCGAAAAACATCAATTTTACTGATTTGCGTGAAAGTAAAATTATATTGCTATTGCAGAATTGACAAATTAATATAACCGAAAAAATTGCACTTTCTTAGCTTTACACTTAAAGCCGATTTTCTTGTAAATTGTATGTCAGTTGCGTGAGCACTGTACCGCATTAGCCGAAAAACATCAAGTTTACTGATTTGCGCGAAAGTAAAATTATAATGTTAATGCAGGATTAACAAACTAATATAACCGAAAAAATTGCACTTTCTTAGGTTTAGACTCAAAGTCGATTTACTTGTAAATTGTATGTTAATCACTTGATCACTGTACCGCATAAGCCGAAAAACATCAATTTTACTGATTTGCGCGTAAGTAAAATTATATTGCTATTGCAGAATTGACAAATTAATATAACCGAAAAAATTGCACTTTCTTAGGTTTAGACTTAAAGTCGATTTTCTTCTAAATTGTATGTCAGTTGCGTGAGCACTGTACCGCATAAGCCGAAAAAAATCAATTTTACTGATTTGCGCGAAAGTAAAATTATATTGCTATTGCCGAATTGACAAATTAATATAACCGAAAAAATTGCACTTACTTAGGTTTAGACTTAAAGTCGATTTTCTTGTAAATTGTATGTTAATCACTTGAGCACTCTACTGCATAAGCCGAAAAACATAATTTTACTGATTTGCGCGAAAGTAAAATTATATTGCTATTGCAGGATTGACAAATTAATATAACCGAAAAAATTGCACTTTCTTAGGTTTAGACTTAAAGCCGATTTTCTTGTAAATTGTATGTCAGTTGCGTGAGCACTGTACCGCATAAGCCGAAAAACATCAAGTTTACTGATTTGAGCGAAAGTAAAATTATATTGCTATTGCAGAATTGACAAATTAATATAACCGAGAAAATTGTACTTTCTTAGTTTTAGACTTAAAATCGATTTGCTTGTAAATTGTATTTCAATTGCGTGAGCACTGTACTGCTTAAACCGAAAAACATGAATTTTACTGATTTGAGCGAAAGTCAAATTATATTGTTATTGCAGAATTGACAAATTAATAAAACCGAAAAAATTTCATTTACTTAGGTTTAGACTTAAAGCCGATTGCAGTTGCGTGAGCACTGTACCGCTTAAGCGGAAAAACATGAATTTTACTGATTTGAGCGAAAGTCAAATTATATTGTTATTGCATAACGGAGAAAATTGTACTTTCTTAGTTTTAGACTTAAAGTCGATTTGCTTGTAAATTGTATTTCAATTGCGTGAGCACTGTACTGGTTAAACCGAAAAACATGAATTTTACTGATTTGAGCGAAAGTCAAATTATATTGTTATTGCAGAATTGACAAATTAATAAAACCGAAAAAATTGCACTTACTTAGGTTTAGACTTAAAGCCGATTTTCTTGTAAATTGTATGTCAGTTGCGTGAGCACTGTACCGCATAAGCCGAAAAAAATCAATTTTACTGATTTGCGCGAAAGTAAAATTATATTGCTATTGCAGAATTGACAAATTAATATAACCGAAAAAATTGCACTTACTTAGGTTTAGACTTAAAGTCGATTTTCTTGTAAATTGTATGTTAATCACTTGAGCACTGTATCGCATAAGCCGAAAAACATAATTTTACTGATTTGCGCGAAAGTAAAATTATATTGCTATTGCAGAATTGACAAATTAATATAACCGAAAAAATTGCACTTTCTTAGGTTTAGACTTAAAGCCGATTTTCTTGTAAATTGTATGTCAGTTGCGTGAGCACTGTACCGCTTAAGCCGAAAAACATGAATTTTACTGATTTGAGCGAAAGTCAAATTATATTGTTATTGCATGATTAACAAATTAATATTACCGAAAAAGTTGCATTTTCTTAGGTTTAGACTCAAAGTCGATTTTCTTGTAAATTGTATGTTAATCACTTGAGCACTGTACCGCATAAGCCGAAAAACATCAATTTTACTGATTTGCGCGAAAGTAAAATTATATTGCTATTGCAGAATTGACAAATTAATATAACCGAAAAAATTGCACTTTCTTAGGTTTAGACTTAAAGTCGATTTTCTTGTAAATTGTATTTCAGTTGCGCGAGCACTGTACCGCTTAAGCCGAAAAACATGAATTTTACTGATTTGAGCGAAAGTCAAATTATATTGTTATTGCATGATTAACAAATTAATATCACCGAAAAAGTTGCATTTTCTTAGGCTTAGACTCAAAGTCGATTTTCTTGTAAATTGTATTTTAATCACTTGAGCACTGTACCGCATAAGCCGAAAATCATAATTTTACTGATTTGCGCGAAAGTAAAATTATATTGCTATTGCAGAATTGACAAATTAATATAACCGAAATAATTGCACTTTCTTAGGTTTAGACTCAAATTCGATTTTTTTGTAAATTGTATATTAATCACTTGAGCACTGTACCGCATAAGCCGAAAAACATCAATTTTACTGATTTGCGCGAAAGTAAAATTATATTGCTATTGCAGAATTGACAAATTAATATAACCGAAAAAATTGCACTTTCTTAGTTTTAGACTTAAAGCCGATTTTCTTGTAAATTGTATGTCAGTTGCGTGAGCACTGTATCGCCTAAGCCGAAAAACATCAATTTTACTGATTTACGCGAAAGTAAAATTATATTGCTATTGCAGAATTGACAAATTAATATAACCGAAAAAATTGCACTTTCTTAGATTTAGACTTAAAGCCGATTTTCTTGTAAATTGTATTTCAGTTGCATGAGCACTGTACCGCTTGAGCCGAAAAACATGAACTTTACTGATTTGCGCGAAAGTAAAATTATATTGCTTTTGCAGAATTGACAAATTAATATAACCGAAATAATTGCACTTTCTTAGGTTTAGACTCAAATTCGATTTTCTTGTAAATTGTATATTAATCACTTGAGCACTGTACCGCATAAGCCGAAAAACATCAATTTTACTGATTTGCGCGAAAGTAAAATTATATTGCTATTGCAGAATTGACAAATTAATATAACCGAAAAAATTGCACTTTCTTAGTTTTAGACTTAAAGCCGATTTTCTTGTAAATTGTATTTCATTTGCGTGAGCACTGTACCGCTTGAGCCGAAAAACATGAATTTTACTGATTTGCGCGAAAGTAAAATTATATTGTTATCGCAGGATTAACAAATTAATATAACCGAAATAATTGCACTTTCTTAGGTTTAGACTCAAATTCGATTTTCTTGTAAATTGTATATTAATCACTTGAGCACTGTACCGCATAAGCCGAAAAACATCAATTTTACTGATTTGCGCGAAAGTAAAATTATATTGCTATTGCAGAATTGACAAATTAATATAACCGAAAAAATTGCACTTTCTTAGTTTTAGACTTAAAGCCGATTTTCTTGTAAATTGTATTTCATTTGCGTGAGCACTGTACCGCTTGAGCCGAAAAACATGAATTTTACTGATTTGCGCGAAAGTAAAATTATATTGTTATCGCAGGATTAACAAATTAATATAACCGAAATAATTGCACTTTCTTAGGTTTAGACTCAAATTCGATTTTCTTGTAAATTGTATATTAATCACTTGAGCACTGTATCGCATAAGCCGAAAAACATCAATTTTACTGATTTGCGCGAAAGTAAAATTATATTGCTATTGCAGAATTGACAAATTAATATAACCGAAAAAATTGCACTTTCTTAGTTTTAGACTTAAAGCCGATTTTCTTGTAAATTGTATGTCAGTTGCGTGAGCACTGTACCGCATAAGCCGAAAAACATCAATTTTACTGATTTGCGCGAAAGTAAAATTATATTGCTATTGCAGAATTGACAAATTAATATAACCGAAAAAATTGCACTTTCTTAGATTTAGACTTAAAGCCGATTTTCTTCTAAATTGTATGTCAGTTGCGTGAGCACTGTACTGCTTAAGCCGAAAAATATGAATTTTTCTGATTTGATCGAAAGTCAAATTATATTGTTATTGCAGGATTAACAAATTAATATTACCGAAAAAGTTGCACTTTATTAGGTTTAGACTCAAATTATCATCAATTTTACTGATTTGCGCGAAAGTAAAATTATAATGTTATTGCAGAATTTACATATTCATATAACCGAGAAAATTGTACCTTCTTAGTTTTAGACTTAAAGCCGATTTTCTTGTAAATTGTATGTCAGTTGCGTGAGCACTGTACCGCATAAGCCGAAAAACATGAATTTTACTGATTTGCGCGAAAGTAAAATTATAATGTTATTGCAGAATTTACATATTCATATAACCGAGAAAATTGTACTTTCTTAGTTTTAGACTTAAAGTCGATTTTCTTGTAAATTGAATGTTAATTACTTGAGCGCTGTAAAGCTTAGGCCGAAAAACATCAATTTTACTGATTTGCGCGAAAGTAAAATTATAATGTTATTGCAGAATTTACATATTCATATAACCGAGAAAATTGTACTTTCTTAGTTTTAGACTTAAAGTCGATTTTCTTGTAAATTGAATGTTAATTACTTGAGCGCTGTAAAGCTTAGGCTGAAAAACATCAATTTTACTGATTTGCGCGAAAGTAAAATTATAATGTTATTGCAGAATTTACATATTCATATAACCGAGAAAATTGTTATTTCTTAGTTTTAGACTTAAAGCCGATTTTCTTGTAAATTGTATGTCAGTTGCGTGAGCACTGTGCCGCATAAGCCGAAAAACATGAATTTTACTGATTTGAGCGAAAGTCAAATTATATTGTTATTGCAGGATTAACAAATTAATATTACCGAAAAAGTTGCACTTTATTAGGTTTAGACTCAAATTATCATCAATTTTACTGATTTGCGCGAAAGTAAAATTATAATGTTATTGCAGAATTTACATATTCACATAACCGAAAAAACTGCACTTTCTTAGATTTAGACTTAAAACCGATTTTCTTCTAAATTGTATGTCAGTTGCGTGAGCACTGTACTGCTTAAGCCGAAAAATATGAATTTTTCTGATTTGATCGAAAGTCAAATTATATTGTTATTGCAGGATTAACAAATTAATATTACCGAAAAAGTTGCACTTTATTAGGTTTAGACTCAAATTATCATCAATTTTACTGATTTGCGCGAAAATAAAATTATAATGTTATTGCAGAATTTACATATTCATATAACCGAGAAAATTGTACTTTCTTAGTTTTAGACTTAAAGCCGATTTTCTTGTAAATTGTATGTCAGTTGCGTGAGCACTGTACCGCATAAGCCGAAAAACGTGAATTTTACTGATTTGAGCGAAAGTAAAATTATAATGTTATTGCAGAATTTACATATTCATATAACCGAAAAAATTGCACTTTCTTAGATTTAGACTTAAAGCCGATTTTCTTCTAAATTGTATGTCAGTTGCGTGAGCACTGTACTGCTTAAGCCGAAAAATATGAATTTTTCTGATTTGAGCGAAAGTCAAATTATATTGTTATTGCAGGATTAACAAATTAATATTACCGAAAAAATTGCACTTTCTTAGTTTTAGACTTAAAGCCGATTTTCTTGTAAATTGTATGTCAGTTGCGTGAGCACTGTGCCGCATAAGCCGAAAAACATGAATTTTACTGATTTGAGCGAAAGTCAAATTATATTGTTATTGCAGGATTAACAAATTAATATTACCGAAAAAGTTGCACTTTATTAGGTTTAGACTCAAATTGTCTTGTAAACTGTATGTCAATTGCGGCAGCACTGTACTGCTTAAGCCGAAAAACATCAATATTACTGATTTGCGCGAAAGTAAAATTATAATGTTATTGCAGAATTAACATATTCATATAACCGAGAAAATTGTACTTTCTTAGTTTTAGACTTAAAGCCGATTTTCTTGTAAATTATATGTCAGTTGCGTGAGCACTGTACCGCATAAGCCAAAAAACATGAATTTTACTGATTTGCGCGAAAGTAAAATTATAATGTTATTGCAGAATGTACATATTCATATAACCGAGAAAATTGTACCTTCTTAGTTTTAGACTTAAAGCCGATTTTCTTGTAAATTGTATGTCAGTTGCGTGAGCACTGTACCGCATAAGCCGAAAAACATGAATTTTACTGATTTGCGCGAAAGTAAAATTATTATGTTATTGCAGAATTTACATATTCATATAACCGAGAAAATTGTACTTTCTTAGTTTTAGACTTAAAGTCGATTTTCTTGTAAATTGAATGTTAATTACTTGAGCGCTGTAAAGCTTAGGCCGAAAAACATCAATTTTACTGATTTGCGCGAAAGTAAAATTATAATGTTATTGCAGAATTTACATATTCATATAACCGAGAAAATTGTACTTTCTTAGTTTTAGACTTAAAGTCGATTTTCTTGTAAATTGAATGTTAATTACTTGAGCGCTGTAAAGCTTAGGCTGAAAAACATCAATTTTACTGATTTGCGCGAAAGTAAAATTATAATGTTATTGCAGAATTTACATATTCATATAACCGAGAAAATTGTACTTTCTTAGTTTTAGACTTAAAGCCGATTTTCTTGTAAATTGTATGTCAGTTGCGTGAGCACTGTGCCGCATAAGCCGAAAAACATGAATTTTACTGATTTGAGCGAAAGTCAAATTATATTGTTATTGCAGGATTAACAAATTAATATTACCGAAAAAGTTGCACTTTATTAGGTTTAGACTCAAATTATCATCAATTTTACTGATTTGCGCGAAAGTAAAATTATAATGTTATTGCAGAATTTACATATTCATATAACCGAGAAAATTGTACTTTCTTAGTTTTAGACTTAAAGTCGATTTTCTTGTAAATTGTATGTCAATTGCCGCACCACTGTACTGCTTAAGCCGAAAAACATCAATATTACTGATTTGAGCGAAAGTAAAATTATAATGTTATTGCAGAATTTACATATTCATATAACCGAGAAAATTGTACTTTCTTAGTTTTAGACTTAAAGTCGATTTGCTTGTAAATTGTATTTCAATTGCGTGAGCACTGTACCGCATAAGCCGAAAAACATGAATTTTACTGATTTGCGCGAAAGTAAAATTATAATGTTATTGCAGAATTTACATATTCATATAACCGAGAAAATTGTACTTTCTTAGTTTTAGACTTAAAGTCGATTTTCTTGTAAATTTAATGTTAATTACTTGAGCGCTGTAAAGCTTAGGCTGAAAAACATCAATTTTACTGATTTGCGCGAAAGTAAAATTATAATGTTATTGCAGAATTTACATATTCATATAACCGAGAAATATGTACTTTCTTAGTTTTAGACTTAAAGCCGATTTTCTTGTAAATTGAATGTTAATTACTTGAGCGCTGTAAAGCTTAGGCTGAAAAACATCAATTTTACTGATTTGCGCGAAAGTAAAATTATAATGTTATTGCAGAATTTACATATTCATATAACCGAGAAAATTGTACTTTCTTAGTTTTAGACTTAAAGTCGATTTTCTTGTAAATTGAATGTTAATTACTTGAGCGCTGTAAAGCTTAGGCTGAAAAACATCAATTTTACTGATTTGCGCGAAAGTAAAATTATAATGTTATTGCAGAATTTACATATTCATATAACCGAGAAAATTGTACTTTCTTAGTTTTAGACTTAAAGCCGATTTTCTTGTAAATTGTATGTCAGTTGCGTGAGCACTGTGCCGCATAAGCCGAAAAACATGAATTTTACTGATTTGAGCGAAAGTCAAATTATATTGTTATTGCAGGATTAACAAATTAATATTACCGAAAAAATTGCACTTTCTTAGTTTTAGACTTAAAGCCGATTTTCTTGTAAATTGTATGTCAGTTGCGTGAGCACTGTGCCGCATAAGCCGAAAAACATGAATTTTACTGATTTGAGCGAAAGTCAAATTATATTGTTATTGCAGGATTAACAAATTAATATTACCGAAAAAGTTGCACTTTATTAGGTTTAGACTCAAATTGTCTTGTAAACTGTATGTCAATTGCGGCAGCACTGTACTGCTTAAGCCGAAAAACATCAATATTACTGATTTGCGCGAAAGTAAAATTATAATGTTATTGCAGAATTAACATATTCATATAACCGAGAAAATTGTACTTTCTTAGTTTTAGACTTAAAGCCGATTTTCTTGTAAATTATATGTCAGTTGCGTGAGCACTGTACCGCATAAGCCAAAAAACATGAATTTTACTGATTTGCGCGAAAGTAAAATTATAATGTTATTGCAGAATGTACATATTCATATAACCGAGAAAATTGTACCTTCTTAGTTTTAGACTTAAAGCCGATTTTCTTGTAAATTGTATGTCAGTTGCGTGAGCACTGTACCGCATAAGCCGAAAAACATGAATTTTACTGATTTGCGCGAAAGTAAAATTATTATGTTATTGCAGAATTTACATATTCATATAACCGAGAAAATTGTACTTTCTTAGTTTTAGACTTAAAGTCGATTTTCTTGTAAATTGAATGTTAATTACTTGAGCGCTGTAAAGCTTAGGCCGAAAAACATCAATTTTACTGATTTGCGCGAAAGTAAAATTATAATGTTATTGCAGAATTTACATATTCATATAACCGAGAAAATTGTACTTTCTTAGTTTTAGACTTAAAGTCGATTTTCTTGTAAATTGAATGTTAATTACTTGAGCGCTGTAAAGCTTAGGCTGAAAAACATCAATTTTACTGATTTGCGCGAAAGTAAAATTATAATGTTATTGCAGAATTTACATATTCATATAACCGAGAAAATTGTACTTTCTTAGTTTTAGACTTAAAGCCGATTTTCTTGTAAATTGTATGTCAGTTGCGTGAGCACTGTGCCGCATAAGCCGAAAAACATGAATTTTACTGATTTGAGCGAAAGTCAAATTATATTGTTATTGCAGGATTAACAAATTAATATTACCGAAAAAGTTGCACTTTATTAGGTTTAGACTCAAATTATCATCAATTTTACTGATTTGCGCGAAAGTAAAATTATAATGTTATTGCAGAATTTACATATTCATATAACCGAGAAAATTGTACTTTCTTAGTTTTAGACTTAAAGTCGATTTTCTTGTAAATTGTATGTCAATTGCCGCACCACTGTACTGCTTAAGCCGAAAAACATCAATATTACTGATTTGAGCGAAAGTAAAATTATAATGTTATTGCAGAATTTACATATTCATATAACCGAGAAAATTGTACTTTCTTAGTTTTAGACTTAAAGTCGATTTGCTTGTAAATTGTATTTCAATTGCGTGAGCACTGTACCGCATAAGCCGAAAAACATGAATTTTACTGATTTGCGCGAAAGTAAAATTATAATGTTATTGCAGAATTTACATATTCATATAACCGAGAAAATTGTACTTTCTTAGTTTTAGACTTAAAGTCGATTTTCTTGTAAATTTAATGTTAATTACTTGAGCGCTGTAAAGCTTAGGCTGAAAAACATCAATTTTACTGATTTGCGCGAAAGTAAAATTATAATGTTATTGCAGAATTTACATATTCATATAACCGAGAAAATTGTACTTTCTTAGTTTTAGACTTAAAGTCGATTTTCTTGTAAATTGTATGTCAATTGCCGCACCACTGTACTGCTTAAGCCGAAAAACATCAATATTACTGATTTGCGCGAAAGTAAAATTATAATGTTATTGCAGAGTTTACATATTCATATTACCGAGAAAATTGTACTTTCTTAGTTTTAGACTTAAAGTCGATTTGCTTGTAAATTGTATTTCAATTGCGTGAGCACTGTACCGCATAAGCCGAAAAACATGAATTTTACTGGTTTGCGCGAAAGTAAAATTATAATGTTATTGCAGAATTTACATATTCATATAACCGAGAAAATTGTACTTTCTTAGTTTTAGACTTAAAGTCGATTTTCTTGTAAATTGAATGTTAATTACTTGAGCGCTGTAAAGCTTAGGCTGAAAAACATCAATTTTACTGATTTGCGCGAAAGTAAAATTATAATGTTATTGCAGAATTTACATATTCATATAACCGAGAAAATTGTACTTTCTTAGTTTTAGACTTAAAGCCGATTTTCTTGTAAATTGTATGTCAATTGCGTGAGCACTGTACCGCATAAGCCGAAAAACATGAATTTTACTGATTTGAGGGAAAGTCAAATTATATTGTTATTGCAGGATTAACAAATTAATATTACCGAAAAAGTTGCACTTTCTTAGGTTTACACGCAAAGTCGATTTTCTTGTAAATTGTATGTCAATTGCCGCACCACTGTACTGCTTAAGCCGAAAAACATCAATATTACTGATTTTCGCGAAAGTAAAATTATAATGTTATTGCAGAATTTACATATTCATCTAACCGAGAAAATTGCACTTTCTTAGTTTTAGACTTAAAGCCGATTTTCTTGTAAATTGTATGTCAGTTGCGTGAGCACTGTACTGCTTAAGCCGAAAAACATCAATATTACTGATTTGCGCGAAAGTAAAATTATAATGTTATTGTAGAATTTACATATTCATATAACCGAGAAAATTGTACTTTCTTAGTTTTAGACTTAAAGTCGATTTTCTTGTAAATTGTATTTCAATTGCGTGAGCACTGTACTGCTTAAACCGAAAAACATGAATTTTACTGATTTGAGCGAAAGCCAATTTATTTTGTTATTGCAGAATTGACATATTCATATAACCGAAAAAACTGCACTTTCTTAGATTTAGACTTAAAGCCGATTTTCTTGTAAATTGTATGTCATTTGCGTGAGCACTGTACTGCTTAAGCCGTAAAACATCAATATTACTGATTTGAGCGAAAGTAAAATTATAATGTTATTGCAGGATTAACAAATTAATATTACCGAAAAAGTTGCACTTTATTAGGTTTAGACTCAAATTATCATCAATTTTACTGATTTGCGCGAAAGTAAAATTATAATGTTATTGCAGAATTTACATATTCATATAACCGAGAAAATTGTACTTTCTTAGTTTTAGACTTAAAATCGATTTTCTTGTAAATTGTATGTCAATTGCCGCACCACTGTACTGCTTAAGCCGAAAAACATCAATATTACTGATTTGCGCGAAAGTAAAATTATAATGTTATTGCAGAATTTACATATTCATATTACCGAGGAAATTGTACTTTCTTAGTTTTAGACTTAAAGTCGATTTGCTTGTAAATTGTATTTCAATTGCGTGAGCACTGTACCGCATAAGCCGAAAAACATGAATTTTACTGATTTGCGCGAAAGTAAAATTATAATGTTATTGCAGAATTTACATATTCATATAACCGAGAAAATTGTACTTTCTTAGTTTTAGACTTAAAGTCGATTTTCTTGTAAATTGAATGTTAATTACTTGAGCGCTGTAAAGCTTAGGCTGAAAAACATCAATTTTACTGATTTGCGCGAAAGTAAAATTATAATGTTATTGCAGAATTTACATATTCATATAACCGAGAAAATTGTACTTTCTTAGTTTTAGACTTAAAGCCGATTTTCTTGTAAATTGTATGTCAATTGCGTGAGCACTGTACCGCATAAGCCGAAAAACATGAATTTTACTGATTTGAGCGAAAGTCAAATTATATTGTTATTGCAGGATTAACAAATTAATATTACCGAAAAAGTTGCACTTTCTTAGGTTTACACGCAAAGTCGATTTTCTTGTAAATTGTATGTCAATTGCCGCACCACTGTACTGCTTAAGCCGAAAAACATCAATATTACTGATTTGCGCGAAAGTAAAATTATAATGTTATTGCAGAATTTACATATTCATATAACCGCGAAAATTGCACTTTCTTAGATTTAGACTTAAAGCCGATTTTCTTGTAAATTGTATGTCAGTTGCGTGAGCACTGTACTGCTTAAGCCGAAAAACATCAATATTACTGATTTGAGCGAAAGTAAAATTATAATGTTATTGCAGAATTTACATATTCATATAACCGAGAAAATTGTACTTTCTTAGTTTTAGACTTAAAGTCGATTTTCTTGTAAATTGTATTTCAATTGCGTGAGCACTGTACTGCTTAAACCGAAAAACATGAATTTTACTGATTTGAGCGAAAGTCAAATTATATTGTTATTGCAGAATTGACATATTCATATAACCGAAAAAACTGCATTTTCTTAGATTTAGACTTAAAGCCGATTTTCTTCTAAATTGTATGTCAGTTGCGTGAGCACTGTACTGCTTAAGCCGAAAAACATGAATTTTTCTGATTTGATCGAAAGTCAAATTATATTGTTATTGCAGGATTAACAAATTAATATTACCGAAAAAGTTGCACTTTATTAGGTTTAGACTCAAATTATCATCAATTTTACTGATTTGCGCGAAAGTAAAATTATAATGTTATTGCAGAATTTACATATTCATATAACCGAGAAAATTGTACTTTCTTAGTTTTAGACTTAAAGCCGATTTTCTTGTAAACTGTATGTCAGTTGCGTGAGCACTGTACCGCATAAGCCGAAAAACGTGAATTTTACTGATTTGCGCGAAAGTAAAATTATAATGTTATTGCACAATTTACATATTCATATAACCGAAAAAATTGCACTTTCTTAGATTTAGACTTAAAGCCGATTTTCTTCTAAGTTGTATGTCAGTTGCGTGAGCACTGTACTGCTTAAGCCGAAAAACATGAATTTTACTGATTTGAGCGAAAGTCAAATTATATTGTTATTGCAGGATTAACAAATTAATATTACCGAAAAAGTTGCACTTTATTAGGTTTAGACTCAAATTATCATCAATTTTACTGATTTGCGCGAAAGTAAAATTATAATGTTATTGCAGAATTTACATATTCATATAACCGAGAAAATTGTACTTTCTTAGTTTTAGACTTAAAATCGATTTTCTTGTAAATTGTATGTCAATTGCCGCACCACTGTACTGCTTAAGCCGAAAAACATCAATATTACTGATTTGCGCGAAAGTAAAATTATAATGTTATTGCAGAATTTACATATTCATATTACCGAGGAAATTGTACTTTCTTAGTTTTAGACTTAAAGTCGATTTGCTTGTAAATTGTATTTCAATTGCGTGAGCACTGTACCGCATAAGCCGAAAAACATGAATTTTACTGATTTGCGCGAAAGTAAAATTATAATGTTATTGCAGAATTTACATATTCATATAACCGAGAAAATTGTACTTTCTTAGTTTTAGACTTAAAGTCGATTTTCTTGTAAATTGAATGTTAATTACTTGAGCGCTGTAAAGCTTAGGCTGAAAAACATCAATTTTACTGATTTGCGCGAAAGTATAATTATAATGTTATTGCAGAATTTACATATTCATATAACCGAGAAAATTGTACTTTCTTAGTTTTAGACTTAAAGCCGATTTTCTTGTAAATTGTATGTCAATTGCGTGAGCACTGTACCGCATAAGCCGAAAAACATGAATTTTACTGATTTGAGCGAAAGTCAAATTATATTGTTATTGCAGGATTAACAAATTAATATTACCGAAAAAGTTGCACTTTCTTAGGTTTACACGCAAAGTCGATTTTCTTGTAAATTGTATGTCAATTGCCGCACCACTGTACTGCTTAAGCCGAAAAACATCAATATTACTGATTTGCGCGAAAGTAAAATTATAATGTTATTGCAGAATTTACATATTCATATAACCGCGAAAATTGCACTTTCTTAGATTTAGACTTAAAGCCGATTTTCTTGTAAATTGTATGTCAGTTGCGTGAGCACTGTACTGCTTAAGCCGAAAAACATCAATATTACTGATTTGAGCGAAAGTAAAATTATAATGTTATTGCAGAATTTACATATTCATATAACCGAGAAAATTGTACTTTCTTAGTTTTAGACTTAAAGTCGATTTTCTTGTAAATTGTATTTCAATTGCGTGAGCACTGTACTGCTTAAACCGAAAAACATGAATTTTACTGATTTGAGCGAAAGTCAAATTATATTGTTATTGCAGAATTGACATATTCATATAACCGAAAAAACTGCATTTTCTTAGATTTAGACTTAAAGCCGATTTTCTTCTAAATTGTATGTCAGTTGCGTGAGCACTGTACTGCTTAAGCCGAAAAACATGAATTTTTCTGATTTGATCGAAAGTCAAATTATATTGTTATTGCAGGATTAACAAATTAATATTACCGAAAAAGTTGCACTTTATTAGGTTTAGACTCAAATTATCATCAATTTTACTGATTTGCGCGAAAGTAAAATTATAATGTTATTGCAGAATTTACATATTCATATAACCGAGAAAATTGTACTTTCTTAGTTTTAGACTTAAAGCCGATTTTCTTGTAAACTGTATGTCAGTTGCGTGAGCACTGTACCGCATAAGCCGAAAAACGTGAATTTTACTGATTTGCGCGAAAGTAAAATTATAATGTTATTGCACAATTTACATATTCATATAACCGAAAAAATTGCACTTTCTTAGATTTAGACTTAAAGCCGATTTTCTTCTAAGTTGTATGTCAGTTGCGTGAGCACTGTACTGCTTAAGCCGAAAAACATGAATTTTACTGATTTGAGCGAAAGTCAAATTATATTGTTATTGCAGGATTAACAAATTAATATTACCGAAAAAGTTGCACTTTATTAGGTTTAGACTCAAATTATCATCAATTTTACTGATTTGCGCGAAAGTAAAATTATAATGTTATTGCAGAATTTACATATTCATATAACCGAGAAAATTGTACTTTCTTAGTTTTAGACTTAAAGTCGATTTTCTTGTAAATTGTATGTCAATTGCCGCACCACTGTACTGCTTAAGCCGAAAAACATCAATATTACTGATTTGCGCGAAAGTAAAATTATAATGTTATTGCAGAATTTACATATTCATATAAACGAAAAAACTGCACTTTCTTATATTTAGACTTAAAGCCGATTTTCTTGTAAATTGTATGTCATTTGCGTGAGCACTGTACTGCTTAAGCCGAAAAACATCAATATTACTGATTTGAGCGAAAGTAAAATTATAATGTTATTGCAGAATTTACATATTCATATAACCGAGAAAATTGTACTTTCTTAGTTTTAGACTTAAAGTCGATTTGCTTGTAAATTGTATTTCAATTGCGTGAGCACTGTACTGCTTAAACCGAAAAACATGAATTTTACTGATTTGAGCGAAAGTCAAATTATATTGTTATTGCAGAATTGACATATTCATATAACCGAAAAAACTGCACTTTCTTAGATTTAGACTTAAAGCCGATTTTCTTCTAAATTGTATGTCAGTTGCGTGAGCACTGTACTGCTTAAGCCGAAAAATATGAATTTTTCTGATTTGATCGAAAGTCAAATTATATTGTTATTGCAGGATTAACAAATTAATATTACCGAAAAAGTTGCACTTTATTAGGTTTAGACTCAAATTATCATCAATTTTACTGATTTGCGCGAAAGTAAAATTATAATGTTATTGCAGAATTTACATATTCATATAACCGAGAAAATTGTACTTTCTTAGTTTTAGACTTAAAGCCGATTTTCTTGTAAATTGTATGTCAGTTGCGTGAGCACTGTACCGCATAAGCCGAAAAACGTGAATTTTACTGATTTGCGCGAAAGTAAAATTATAATGTTATTGCAGAATTTACATATTCATATAACCGAAAAAATTGCACTTTCTTAGATTTAGACTTAAAGCCGATTTTCTTCTAAGTTGTATGTCAGTTGCGTGAGCACTGTACTGCTTAAGCCGAAAAATATGAATTTTTCTGATTTGAGCGAAAGTCAAATTATATTGTTATTGCAGGATTAACAAATTAATATTACCGAAAAAATTGCACTTTCTTAGTTTTAGACTTAAAGCCGATTTTCTTGTGAATTGAATATCAGTTGCGTGAGCACTGTGCCGCATAAACCGAAAAACATGAATTTTACTGATTTGAGCGAAAGTCAAATTATATTGTTATTGCAGGATTAACAAATTAATATTACCGAAAAAGTTGCACTTTATTAGGTTTAGACTCAAATTATCATCAATTTTACTGATTTGCGCGAAAGTAAAATTATAATGTTATTGCAGAATTTACATATTCATATAACCGAGAAAATTGTACTTTCTTAGTTTTAGACTTAAAGTCGATTTTCTTGTAAATTGTATGTCAATTGCCGCACCACTGTACTGCTTAAGCCGAAAAACATCAATATTACTGATTTGCGCGAAAGTAAAATTATAATGTTATTGCAGAATTTACATATTCATATTACCGAGAAAATTGTACTTTCTTAGTTTTAGATTTAAAGTCGATTTGCTTGTAAATTGTATTTCAATTGCGTGAGCACTGTACCGCATAAGCCGAAAAACATGAATTTTACTGATTTGCGCGAAAGTAAAATTATAATGTTATTGCAGAATTTACATATTCATATAACCGAGAAAATTGTACTTTCTTAGTTTTAGATTTAAAGTCGATTTTCTTGTAAATTGAATGTTAATTACTTGAGCGCTGTAAAGCTTTGGCTGAAAAACATCAATTTTACTGATTTGCGCGAAAGTAAAATTATAATGTTATTGCAGAATTTACATATTCATATAACCGAGAAAATTGTACTTTCTTAGTTTTAGACTTAAAGCCGATTTTCTTGTAAATTGTATGTCAATTGCGTGAGCACTGTACCGCATAAGCCGAAAAACATGAATTTTACTGATTTGAGCGAAAGTCAAATTATATTGTTATTGCAGGATTAACAAATTAATATTACCGAAAAAGTTGCACTTTCTTAGGTTTACACGCAAAGTCGATTTTCTTGTAAATTGTATGTCAATTGCCGCACCACTGTACTGCTTAAGCCGAAAACCATCAATATTACTGATTTGCGCGAAAGTAAAATTATAATGTTATTGCAGAATTTACATATTCATATAACCGAGAAAATTGCACTTTCTTAGATTTAGACTTAAAGTCGATTTTCTTGTAAATTGTATTTCAATTGCGTGAGCACTGTACTGCTTAAACCGAAAAACATGAATTTTACTGATTTGAGCGAAAGTCAAATTATATTGTTATTGCAGAATTGACATATTCATATAACCGAAAAAACTGCACTTTCTTAGATTTAGACTTAAAGCCGATTTTCTTGTAAATTGTATGTCAGTTGCGTGAGCACTGTACTGCTTAAGCCGAAAAACATCAATATTACTGATTTGCGCGAAAGTCAAATTATATTGTTATTGCAGAATTGACATATTCATATAACCGAAAAAACTGCACTTTCTTAGATTTAGACTTAAAGCCGATTTTCTTCTAAATTGTATGTCAGTTGCGTGAGCACTGTACTGCTTAAGCCGAAAAATATGAATTTTTCTGATTTGATCGAAAGTCAAATTATATTGTTATTGCAGGATTAACAAATTAATGTTATCGAAAAAGTTGCACTTTATTAGGTTTAGACTCAAATTATCATCAATTTTACTGATTTGCGCGAAAGTAAAATTATAATGTTATTGCAGAATTTACATATTCATATAACCGAGAAAATTGTACTTTCTTAGTTTTAAATTAAAGCCGATTTTCTTGTAAATTGTATGTCAGTTGCGTGAGCACTGTACCGCATAAGCCGAAAAACGTGAATTTTACTGATTTGCGCGAAAGTAAAATTATAATGTTATTGCAGAATTTACATATTCATATAACCGAAAAAATTGCACTTTCTTAGATTTAGACTTAAAGCCGATTTTCTTCTAAGTTGTATGTCAGTTGCGTGAGCACTGTACTGCTTAAGCCGAAAAATATGAATTTTTCTGATTTGAGCGAAAGTCAAATTATATTGTTATTGCAGGATTAACAAATTAATATTACCGAAAAAGTTGCACTTTATTAGGTTTAGACTCAAATTATCATCAATTTTACTGATTTGCGCGAAAGTAAAATTATAATGTTATTGCAGAATTTACATATTCATATAACCGAGAAAATTGTACTTTCTTAGTTTTAGACTTAAAGTCGATTTTCTTGTAAATTGTATGTCAATTGCCGCACCACTGTACTGCTTAAGCCGAAAAACATCAATATTACTGATTTGCGCGAAAGTAAAATTATAATGTTATTGCAGAGTTTACATATTCATATTACCGAGAAAATTGTACTTTCTTAGTTTTAGACTTAAAGTCGATTTGCTTGTAAATTGTATTTCAATTGCGTGAGCACTGTACCGCATAAGCCGAAAAACATGAATTTTACTGGTTTGCGCGAAAGTAAAATTATAATGTTATTGCAGAATTTACATATTCATATAACCGAGAAAATTGTACTTTCTTAGTTTTAGACTTAAAGTCGATTTTCTTGTAAATTGAATGTTAATTACTTGAGCGCTGTAAAGCTTAGGCTGAAAAACATCAATTTTACTGATTTGCGCGAAAGTAAAATTATAATGTTATTGCAGAATTTACAAATTCATATAACCGAGAAAATTGTACTTTCTTAGTTTTAGACTTAAAGCCGATTTTCTTGTAAATTGTATGTCAATTGCGTGAGCACTGTACCGCATAAGCCGAAAAACATGAATTTTACTGATTTGAGGGAAAGTCAAATTATATTGTTATTGCAGGATTAACAAATTAATATTACCGAAAAAGTTGCACTTTCTTAGGTTTACACGCAAAGTCGATTTTCTTGTAAATTGTATGTCAATTGCCGCACCACTGTACTGCTTAAGCCGAAAAACATCAATATTACTGATTTTCGCGAAAGTAAAATTATAATGTTATTGCAGAATTTACATATTCATCTAACCGAGAAAATTGCACTTTCTTAGTTTTAGACTTAAAGCCGATTTTCTTGTAAATTGTATGTCAGTTGCGTGAGCACTGTACTGCTTAAGCCGAAAAACATCAATATTACTGATTTGCGCGAAAGTAAAATTATAATGTTATTGTAGAATTTACATATTCATATAACCGAGAAAATTGTACTTTCTTAGTTTTAGACTTAAAGTCGATTTTCTTGTAAATTGTATTTCAATTGCGTGAGCACTGTACTGCTTAAACCGAAAAACATGAATTTTACTGATTTGAGCGAAAGCCAATTTATTTTGTTATTGCAGAATTGACATATTCATATAACCGAAAAAACTGCACTTTCTTAGATTTAGACTTAAAGCCGATTTTCTTGTAAATTGTATGTCATTTGCGTGAGCACTGTACTGCTTAAGCCGAAAAACATCAATATTACTGATTTGAGCGAAAGTAAAATTATAATGTTATTGCAGGATTAACAAATTAATATTACCGAAAAAGTTGCACTTTATTAGGTTTAGACTCAAATTATCATCAATTTTACTGATTTGCGCGAAAGTAAAATTATAATGTTATTGCAGAATTTACATATTCATATAACCGAGAAAATTGTACTTTCTTAGTTTTAGACTTAAAATCGATTTTCTTGTAAATTGTATGTCAATTGCCGCACCACTGTACTGCTTAAGCCGAAAAACATCAATATTACTGATTTGCGCGAAAGTAAAATTATAATGTTATTGCAGAATTTACATATTCATATTACCGAGGAAATTGTACTTTCTTAGTTTTAGACTTAAAGTCGATTTGCTTGTAAATTGTATTTCAATTGCGTGAGCACTGTACCGCATAAGCCGAAAAACATGAATTTTACTGATTTGCGCGAAAGTAAAATTATAATGTTATTGCAGAATTTACATATTCATATAACCGAGAAAATTGTACTTTCTTAGTTTTAGACTTAAAGTCGATTTTCTTGTAAATTGAATGTTAATTACTTGAGCGCTGTAAAGCTTAGGCTGAAAAACATCAATTTTACTGATTTGCGCGAAAGTAAAATTATAATGTTATTGCAGAATTTACATATTCATATAACCGAGAAAATTGTACTTTCTTAGTTTTAGACTTAAAGCCGATTTTCTTGTAAATTGTATGTCAATTGCGTGAGCACTGTACCGCATAAGCCGAAAAACATGAATTTTACTGATTTGAGCGAAAGTCAAATTATATTGTTATTGCAGGATTAACAAATTAATATTACCGAAAAAGTTGCACTTTCTTAGGTTTACACGCAAAGTCGATTTTCTTGTAAATTGTATGTCAATTGCCGCACCACTGTACTGCTTAAGCCGAAAAACATCAATATTACTGATTTGCGCGAAAGTAAAATTATAATGTTATTGCAGAATTTACATATTCATATAACCGAGAAAATTGCACTTTCTTAGATTTAGACTTAAAGCCGATTTTCTTGTAAATTGTATGTCAGTTGCGTGAGCACTGTACTGCTTAAGCCGAAAAACATCAATATTACTGATTTGAGCGAAAGTAAAATTATAATGTTATTGCAGAATTTACATATTCATATAACCGAGAAAATTGTACTTTCTTAGTTTTAGACTTAAAGTCGATTTTCTTGTAAATTGTATTTCAATTGCGTGAGCACTGTACTGCTTAAACCGAAAAACATGAATTTTACTGATTTGAGCGAAAGTCAAATTATATTGTTATTGCAGAATTGACATATTCATATAACCGAAAAAACTGCATTTTCTTAGATTTAGACTTAAAGCCGATTTTCTTCTAAATTGTATGTCAGTTGCGTGAGCACTGTACTGCTTAAGCCGAAAAACATGAATTTTTCTGATTTGATCGAAAGTCAAATTATATTGTTATTGCAGGATTAACAAATTAATATTACCGAAAAAGTTGCACTTTATTAGGTTTAGACTCAAATTATCATCAATTTTACTGATTTGCGCGAAAGTAAAATTATAATGTTATTGCAGAATTTACATATTCATATAACCGAGAAAATTGTACTTTCTTAGTTTTAGACTTAAAGCCGATTTTCTTGTAAACTGTATGTCAGTTGCGTGAGCACTGTACCGCATAAGCCGAAAAACGTGAATTTTACTGATTTGCGCGAAAGTAAAATTATGATGTTATTGCACAATTTACATATTCATATAACCGAAAAAATTGCACTTTCTTAGATTTAGACTTAAAGCCGATTTTCTTCTAAGTTGTATGTCAGTTGCGTGAGCACTGTACTGCTTAAGCCGAAAAACATGAATTTTACTGATTTGAGCGAAAGTCAAATTATATTGTTATTGCAGGATTAACAAATTAATATTACCGAAAAAGTTGCACTTTATTAGGTTTAGACTCAAATTATCATCAATTTTACTGATTTGCGCGAAAGTAAAATTATAATGTTATTGCAGAATTTACATATTCATATAACCGAGAAAATTGTACTTTCTTAGTTTTAGACTTAAAGTCGATTTTCTTGTAAATTGTATGTCAATTGCCGCACCACTGTACTGCTTAAGCCGAAAAACATCAATATTACTGATTTGCGCGAAAGTAAAATTATAATGTTATTGCAGAATTTACATATTCACATTACCGAGAAAATTGTACTTTCTTAGTTTTAGACTTAAAGTCGATTTGCTTGTAAATTGTATTTCAATTGCGTGAGCACTGTACCGCATAAGCCGAAAAACATGAATTTTACTGGTTTGCGCGAAAGTAAAATTATAATGTTATTGCAGAATTTACATATTCATATAACCGAGAAAATTGTACTTTCTTAGTTTTAGACTCAAAGTCGATTTTCTTGTAAATTGAATGTTAATTACTTGAGCGCTGTAAAGCTTAGGCTGAAAAACATCAATTTTACTGATTTGCGCGAAAGTAAAATTATAATGTTATTGCAGAATTTACATATTCATATAACCGAGAAAATTGTACTTTCTTAGTTTTAGTATTAAAGCCGATTTTCTTGTAAATTGTATGTCAATTGCGGGAGCACTGTACCGCATAAGCCGAAAAACATGAATTTTACTGATTTGAGCGAAAGTCAAATTATATTGTTATTGCAGGATTAACAAATTAATATTACCGAAAAAGTTGCACTTTCTTAGGTTTACACGCAAAGTCGATTTTCTTGTAAATTGTATGTCAATTGCCGCACCACTGTACTGCTTAAGCCGAAAAACATCAATATTACTGATTTGCGCGAAAGTAAAATTATAATGTTATTGCAGAATTTACATATTCATATAACCGAGAAAATTGCACTTTCTTAGATTTAGACTTAAAGCCGATTTTCTTGTAAATTGTATGTCAGTTGCGTGAGCACTGTACTGCTTAAGCCGAAAAACATCAATATTACTGATTTGCGCGAAAGTAAAATTATAATGTTATTGCAGAATTTACATATTCATATAACCGAGAAAATTGTACTTTCTTAGTTTTAGACTTAAAGTCGATTTTCTTGTAAATTGTATTTCAATTGCGTGAGCACTGTACTGCTTAAACCGAAAAACATGAATTTTACTGATTTGAGCGAAAGTCAAATTATATTGTTATTGCAGAATTGACATATTCATATAACCGAAAAAACTGCACTTTCTTAGATTTAGACTTAAAGCCGATTTTCTTGTAAATTGTATGTCATTTGCGTGAGCACTGTACTGCTTAAGCCGAAAAACATCAATATTACTGATTTGAGCGAAAGTAAAATTATAATGTTATTGCAGAATTTACATATTCATATAACCGAGAAAATTGTACTTTCTTAGATTTAGACTTAAAGTCGATTTTCTTGTAAATTGAATGTTAATTACTTGAGCGCTGTAAAGCTTAGGCTGAAAAACATCAATTTTACTGATTTGCGCGAAAGTAAAATTATAATGTTATTGCAGAATTTACATATTCATATAACCGAGAAAATTGTACTTTCTTAGTTTTAGACTTAAAGCCGATTTTCTTGTAAATTGTATGTCAATTGCGTGAGCACTGTACCGCATAAGCCGAAAAACATGAATTTTACTGATTTGAGCGAAAGTCAAATTATATTGTTATTGCAGGATTAACAAATTAATATTACCGAAAAAGTTGCTCTTTTTAGGTTTACGCGCAAAGTCGATTTTCTTGTAAATTGTATGTCAATTGCCGCACCACTGTACTGCTTAAGCCGAAAAACATCAATATTACTGATTTGCGCGAAAGTAAAATTATAATGTTATTGCAGAATTTACATATTCATATAACCGAGAAAATTGTACTTTCTTAGTTTTAGACTTAAAGTCGATTTTCTTGTAAATTGTATTTCAATTGCGTGAGCACTGTACTGCTTAAACCGAAAAACATGAATTTTACTGATTTGAGCGAAAGTCAAATTATATTGTTATTGCAGAATTGACATATTCATATAACCGAAAAAACTGCACTTTCTTAGATTTAGACTGAAAGCCGATTTTCTTCTAAATTGTATGTCAGTTGCGTGAGCACTGTACTGCTTAAGCCGAAAAATATGAATTTTTCTGATTTGATCGAAAGTCAAATTATATTGTTATTGCAGGATTAACAAATTAATATGACCGAAAAAGTTGCACTTTATTAGGTTTAGACTCAAATTATCATCAATTTTACTGATTTGCGCGAAAGTAAAATTATAATGTTATTGCAGAATTTACATATTCATATAACCGAGAAAATTGTACTTTCTTAGTTTTAGACTTAAAGCCGATTTTCTTGTAAATTGTATGTCAATTGCGTGAGCACTGTACCGCATAAGCCGAAAAACATGAATTTTACTGATTTGAGCGAAAGTCAAATTATATTGTTATAGCATTATTAACAAATTAATATTACCGAAAAAGTTGCTCTTTTTAGGTTTACGCGCAAAGTCGATTTTCTTGTAAATTGTATGTCAATTGCCGCACCACTGTACTGCTTAAGCCGAAAAACATCAATATTACTGATTTGCGCGAAAGTAAAATTATAATGTTATTGCAGAATTTACATATTCATATAACCGAGAAAATTGCACTTTCTTAGATTTAGACTTAAAGCCGATTTTCTTGTAAATTGTATGTCAGTTGCGTGAGCACTGTACTGCTTAAGCCGAAAAACATCAATATTACTGATTTGCGCGAAAGTAAAATTATAATGTTATTGCAGAATTTACATATTCATATAACCGAGAAAATTGTACTTTCTTAGTTTTAGACTTAAAGTCGATTTTCTTGTAAATTGTATTTCAATTGCGTGAGCACTGTACTGCTTAAACCGAAAAACATGAATTTTACTGATTTGAGCGAAAGTCAAATTATATTGTTATTGCAGAATTGACATATTCATATAACCGAAAAAACTGCACTTTCTTAGATTTAGACTTAAAGCCGATTTTCTTCTAAATTGTATGTCAGTTGCGTGAGCACTGTACTGCTTAAGCCGAAAAATATGAATTTTTCTGATTTGATCGAAAGTCAAATTATATTGTTATTGCAGAATTGACATATTCATATAACCGAAAAAACTGCACTTTCTTAGATTTAGACTGAAAGCCGATTTTCTTCTAAATTGTATGTCAGTTGCGTGAGCACTGTACTGCTTAAGCCGAAAAATATGAATTTTTCTGATTTGATCGAAAGTCAAATTATATTGTTATTGCAGGATTAACAAATTAATATGACCGAAAAAGTTGCACTTTATTAGGTTTAGACTCAAATTATCATCAATTTTACTGATTTGCGCGAAAGTAAAATTATAATGTTATTGCAGAATTTACATATTCATATAACCGAGAAAATTGTACTTTCTTAGTTTTAGACTTAAAGTCGATTTTCTTGTAAATTGTATGTCAATTGCGTGAGCACTGTACCGCATAAGCCGAAAAACATGAATTTTACTGATTTGAGCGAAAGTCAAATTATATTGTTATTGCAGGATTAACAAATTAATATTACCGAAAAAGTTGCTCTTTTTAGGTTTACGCGCAAAGTCGATTTTCTTGTAAATTGTATGTCAATTGCCGCACCACTGTACTGCTTAAGCCGAAAAACATCAATATTACTGATTTGCGCGAAAGTAAAATTATAATGTTATTGCAGAATTTACATATTCATATAACCGAGAAAATTGTACTTTCTTAGTTTTAGACTTAAAGCCGATTTTCTTGTAAATTGTATGTCAATTGCGTGAGCACTGTACCGCATAAGCCGAAAAACATGAATTTTACTGATTTGAGCGAAAGTCAAATTATATTGTTATTGCAGGATTAACAAATTAATATTACCGAAAAAGTTGCTCTTTTTAGGTTTACGCGCAAAGTCGATTTTCTTGTAAATTGTATGTCAATTGCCGCACCACTGTACTGCTTAAGCCGAAAAACATCAATATTACTGATTTGCGCGAAAGTAAAATTATAATGTTATTGCAGAATTTACATATTCATATAACCGAGAAAATTGTACTTTCTTAGTTTTAGACTTAAAGTCGATTTTCTTGTAAATTGTATTTCAATTGCGTGAGCACTGTACTGCTTAAACCGAAAAACATGAATTTTACTGATTTGAGCGAAAGTCAAATTATATTGTTATTGCAGAATTGACATATTCATATAACCGAAAAAACTGCACTTTCTTAGATTTAGACTGAAAGCCGATTTTCTTCTAAATTGTATGTCAGTTGCGTGAGCACTGTACTGCTTAAGCCGAAAAATATGAATTTTTCTGATTTGATCGAAAGTCAAATTATATTGTTATTGCAGGATTAACAAATTAATATGACCGAAAAAGTTGCACTTTATTAGGTTTAGACTCAAATTATCATCAATTTTACTGATTTGCGCGAAAGTAAAATTATAATGTTATTGCAGAATTTACATATTCATATAACCGAGAAAATTGTACTTTCTTAGTTTTAGACTTAAAGCCGATTTTCTTGTAAATTGTATGTCAATTGCGTGAGCACTGTACCGCATAAGCCGAAAAACATGAATTTTACTGATTTGAGCGAAAGTCAAATTATATTGTTATAGCATTATTAACAAATTAATATTACCGAAAAAGTTGCTCTTTTTAGGTTTACGCGCAAAGTCGATTTTCTTGTAAATTGTATGTCAATTGCCGCACCACTGTACTGCTTAAGCCGAAAAACATCAATATTACTGATTTGCGCGAAAGTAAAATTATAATGTTATTGCAGAATTTACATATTCATATAACCGAGAAAATTGCACTTTCTTAGATTTAGACTTAAAGCCGATTTTCTTGTAAATTGTATGTCAGTTGCGTGAGCACTGTACTGCTTAAGCCGAAAAACATCAATATTACTGATTTGCGCGAAAGTAAAATTATAATGTTATTGCAGAATTTACATATTCATATAACCGAGAAAATTGTACTTTCTTAGTTTTAGACTTAAAGTCGATTTTCTTGTAAATTGTATTTCAATTGCGTGAGCACTGTACTGCTTAAACCGAAAAACATGAATTTTACTGATTTGAGCGAAAGTCAAATTATATTGTTATTGCAGAATTGACATATTCATATAACCGAAAAAACTGCACTTTCTTAGATTTAGACTTAAAGCCGATTTTCTTCTAAATTGTATGTCAGTTGCGTGAGCACTGTACTGCTTAAGCCGAAAAATATGAATTTTTCTGATTTGATCGAAAGTCAAATTATATTGTTATTGCAGGATTAACAAATTAATATGACCGAAAAAGTTGCACTTTATTAGGTTTAGACTCAAATTATCATCAATTTTACTGATTTGCGCGAAAGTAAAATTATAATGTTATTGCAGAATTTACATATTCATATAACCGAGAAAATTGTACTTTCTTAGTTTTAGACTTAAAGCCGATTTTCTTGTAAATTGTATGTCAGTTGCGTGAGCACTGTACCGCATAAGCCGAAAAACGTGAATTTTACTGATTTGCGCGAAAGTAAAATTATAATGTTATTGCAGAATTTACATATTCATATAACCGAAAAAATTGCACTTTCTTAGATTTAGACTTAAAGCCGATTTTCTTCTAAGTTGTATGTCAGTTGCGTGAGCACTGTACTGCTTAAGCCGAAAAACATGAATTTTACTGATTTGAGCGAAAGTCAAATTATATTGTTATTGCAGGATTAACAAATTAATATTACCGAAAAAGTTGCACTTTATTAGGTTTAGACTCAAATTATCATCAATTTTACTGATTTGCGCGAAAGTAAAATTATAATGTTATTGCAGAATTTACATATTCATATAACCGAGAAAATTGTACTTTCTTAGTTTTAGACTTAAAGTCGATTTTCTTGTAAATTATATGTCAATTGCCGCACCACTGTACTGCTTAAGCCGAAAAACATCAATATTACTGATTTGCGCGAAAGTAAAATTATAATGTTATTGCAGAATTTACATATTCATATTACCGAGAAAATTGTACTTTCTTAGTTTTAGACTTAAAGTCGATTTGCTTGTAAATTGTATTTCAATTGCGTGAGCACTGTACCGCATAAGCCGAAAAACATGAATTTTACTGGTTTGCGCGAAAGTAAAATTATAATGTTATTGCAGAATTGACATATTCATATAACCGAGAAAATTGTACTTTCTTAGTTTTAGACTTAAAGTCGATTTTCTTGTAAATTGAATGTTAATTACTTGAGCGCTGTAAAGCTTAGGCTGAAAAACATCAATTTTACTGATTTGCGCGAAAGTAAAATTATAATGTTATTGCAGAATTTACATATTCATATAACCGAAAAAATTGCACTTTCTTAGATTTAGACTTAAAGCCGATTTTCTTCTAAGTTGTATGTCAGTTGCGTGAGCACTGTACTGCTTAAGCCGAAAAACATGAATTTTACTGATTTGAGCGAAAGTCAAATTATATTGTTATTGCAGGATTAACAAATTAATATTACCGAAAAAGTTGCACTTTATTAGGTTTAGACTCAAATTATCATCAATTTTACTGATTTGCGCGAAAGTAAAATTATAATGTTATTGCAGAATTTACATATTCATATAACCGAGAAAATTGTACTTTCTTAGTTTTAGACTTAAAGTCGATTTTCTTGTAAATTGTATGTCAATTGCCGCACCACTGTACTGCTTAAGCCGAAAAACATCAATATTACTGATTTGCGCGAAAGTAAAATTATAATGTTATTGCAGAATTTACATATTCATATTACCGAGAAAATTGTACTTTCTTAGTTTTAGACTTAAAGCCGATTTTCTTGTAAATTGTATGTCAATTGCGTGAGCACTGTACCGCATAAGCCGAAAAACATGAATTTTACTGATTTGAGGGAAAGTCAAATTATATTGTTATTGCAGGATTAACAAATTAATATTACCGAAAAAGTTGCACTTTCTTAGGCTTACACGCAAAGTCGATTTTCTTGTAAATTGTATGTCAATTGCCGCACCACTGTACTGCTTAAGCCGAAAAACATCAATATTACTGATTTGCGCGAAAGTAAAATTATAATGTTATTGCAGAATTTACATATTCATATAACCGAGAAAATTGCACTTTCTTAGATTTAGACTTAAAGCCGATTTTCTTGTAAATTGTATGTCAGTTGCGTGAGCACTGTACTGCTTAAGCCGAAAAACATCAATATTACTGATGTGCGCGAAAGTAAAATTATAATGTTATTGCAGAATTTACATATTCATATAACCGAGAAAATTGTACTTTCTTAGTTTTAGACTTAAAGTCGATTTTCTTGTAAATTGTATTTCAATTGCGTGAGCACTGTACTGCTTAAACCGAAAAACATGAATTTTACTGATTTGAGCGAAAGTCAAATTATATTGTTATTGCAGAATTGACATATTCATATAACCGAAAAAACTGCACTTTCTTAGATTTAGACTTAAAGCCGATTTTCTTGTAAATTGTATGTCATTTGCGTGAGCACTGTACTGCTTAAGCCGAAAAACATCAATATTACTGATTTGAGCGAAAGTAAAATTATAATGTTATTGCAGAATTTACATATTCATATAACCGAGAAAATTGTACTTTCTTAGTTTTAGACTTAAAGTCGATTTGCTTGTAAATTGTATTTCAATTGCGTGAGCACTGTACTGCTTAAACCGAAAAACATGAATTTTACTGATTTGAGCGAAAGTCAAATTATATTGTTATTGCAGAATTGACATATTCATATAACCGAAAAAACTGCACTTTCTTAGATTTAGACTTAAAGCCGATTTTCTTCTAAATTGTATGTCAGTTGCGTGAGCACTGTACTGCTTAAGCCGAAAAATATGAATTTTTCTGATTTGATTGAAAGTCAAATTATATTGTTATTGCAGGATTAACAAATTAATATTACCGAAAAAGTTGCACTTTATTAGGTTTAGACTCAAATTATCATAAATTTTACTGATTTGCGCGAAAGTAAAATTATAATGTTATTGCAGAATTTAAATATTCATATAACCGAGAAAATTGTACTTTCTTAGTTTTAGACTTAAAGCCGATTTTCTTGTAAATTGTATGTCAGTTGCGTGAGCACTGTACCGCATAAGCCGAAAAACGTGAATTTTACTGATTTGAGGGAAAGTCAAATTATATTGTTATTGCAGGATTAACAAATTAATATTACCGAAAAAGTTGCACTTTCTTAGGCTTACACGCAAAGTCGATTTTCTTGTAAATTGTATGTCAATTGCCGCACCACTGTACTGCTTAAGCCGAAAAACATCAATATTACTGATTTGCGCGAAAGTAAAATTATAATGTTATTGCAGAATTTACATATTCATATAACCGAGAAAATTGCACTTTCTTAGATTTAGACTTAAAGCCGATTTTCTTGTAAATTGTATGTCAGTTGCGTGAGCACTGTACTGCTTAAGCCGAAAAACATCAATATTACTGATGTGCGCGAAAGTAAAATTATAATGTTATTGCAGAATTTACATATTCATATAACCGAGAAAATTGTACTTTCTTAGTTTTAGACTTAAAGTCGATTTTCTTGTAAATTGTATTTCAATTGCGTGAGCACTGTACTGCTTAAACCGAAAAACATGAATTTTACTGATTTGAGCGAAAGTCAAATTATATTGTTATTGCAGAATTGACATATTCATATAACCGAAAAAACTGCACTTTCTTAGATTTAGACTTAAAGCCGATTTTCTTGTAAATTGTATGTCATTTGCGTGAGCACTGTACTGCTTAAGCCGAAAAACATCAATATTACTGATTTGCGCGAAAGTAAAATTATAATGTTATTGCAGAATTTACATATTCATATAACCGAGAAAATTGCACTTTCTTAGATTTAGACTTAAAGCCGATTTTCTTGTAAATTGTATGTCAGTTGCGTGAGCACTGTACTGCTTAAGCCGAAAAACATCAATATTACTGATTTGCGCGAAAGTAAAATTATAATGTTATTGCAGAATTTACATATTCATATAACCGAGAAAATTGTACTTTCTTAGTTTTAGACTTAAAGTCGATTTTCTTGTAAATTGTATTTCAATTGCGTGAGCACTGTACTGCTTAAACCGAAAAACATGAATTTTACTGATTTGAGCGAAAGTCAAATTATATTGTTATTGCAGAATTGACATATTCATATAACCGAAAAAACTGCACTTTCTTAGATTTAGACTTAAAGCCGATTTTCTTGTAAATTGTATGTCATTTGCGTGAGCACTGTACTGCTTAAGCCGAAAAACATCAATATTACTGATTTGAGCGAAAGTAAAATTATAATGTTATTGCAGAATTTACATATTCATATAACCGAGAAAATTGTACTTTCTTAGTTTTAGACTTAAAGTCGATTTGCTTGTAAATTGTATTTCAATTGCGTGAGCACTGTACTGCTTAAACCGAAAAACATGAATTTTACTGATTTGAGCGAAAGTCAAATTATATTGTTATTGCAGAATTGACATATTCATATAACCGAAAAAACTGCACTTTCTTAGATTTAGACTTAAAGCCGATTTTCTTCTAAATTGTATGTCAGTTGCGTGAGCACTGTACTGCTTAAGCCGAAAAATATGAATTTTTCTGATTTGATCGAAAGTCAAATTATATTGTTATTGCAGGATTAACAAATTAATATTACCGAAAAAGTTGCACTTTATTAGGTTTAGACTCAAATTATCATAAATTTTACTGATTTGCGCGAAAGTAAAATTATAATGTTATTGCAGAATTTAAATATTCATATAACCGAGAAAATTGTACTTTCTTAGTTTTAGACTTAAAGCCGATTTTCTTGTAAATTGTATGTCAGTTGCGTGAGCACTGTACCGCATAAGCCGAAAAACGTGAATTTTACTGATTTGCGCGAAAGTAAAATTATAATGTTATTGCAGAATTTACATATTTATATAACCGAAAAAATTGCACTTTCTTAGATTTAGACTTAAAGCCGATTTTCTTCTAAGTTGTATGTCAGTTGCGTGAGCACTGTACTGCTTAAGCCGAAAAACATCAATATTACTGATTTGCACGAAAGTAAAATTATAATGTTATTGCAGAATTTACATATTCATATAACCGAGAAAATTGCACTTTCTTAGATTTAGACTTAAAGCCGATTTTCTTGTAAATTGTATGTCAATTGCGTGAGCACTGTACCGCATAAGCCGAAAAACATGAATTTTACTGATTTGAGCGAAAGTCAAATTATATTGTTATTGCAGGATTAACAAATTAATATTACCGAAAAAATTGCACTTTCTTAGTTTTAGACTTAAAGCCGATTTTCTTGTAAATTGTATGTCAGTTGCGTGAGCACTGTGCCGCATAAGCCGAAAAACATGAATTTTACTGATTTGAGCGAAAGTCAAATTATATTGTTATTGCAGGATTAACAAATTAATATTACCGAAAAAGTTGTACTTTATTAGGTTTAGACTCAAATTATCATCAATTTTACTGATTTGCGCGAAAGTAAAATTATAATGTTATTGCAGAATTTACATATTCATATAACCGAGAAAATTGTGATTTCATAGTTTTAGACTTAAAGCCGATTTTCTTGTAAATTGTATGTCAATTGCGTTAGAACTGTACCGCATAAGCCAAAAAACATGAATTTTACTGATTTGAGCGAAAGTCAAATTATATTGTTATTGCAGGATTAACAAATTAATATTACCGAGAAAATTGCACTTTCTTAGGTTTACACGCAAAGTCGATTTTCTTGTAAATTGTATGTCAATTGCCGCACCACTGTACTGCTTAAGCCGAAAAACATCAATATTACTGATTTGCGCGAAAGTAAAATTATAATGTTATTGCAGAATTTACATATTCATATAACCGAGAAAATTGCACTTTCTTAGATTTAGACTTAAAGCCGATTTTCTTGTAAATTGTATGTCAGTTGCGTGAGCACTGTACTGCTTAAGCCGAAAAACATCAATATTACTGATTTGCGCGAAAGTAAAATTATAATGTTATTGCAGAATTTACATATTCATATAACCGAGAAAATTGTACTTTCTTAGTTTTAGACTTAAAGTCGATTTTCTTGTAAATTGTATTTCAATTGCGTGAGCACTGTACTGCTTAAACCGAAAAACATGAATTTTACTGATTTGAGCGAAAGTCAAATTATATTGTTATTGCAGAATTGACATATTCATATAACCGAAAAAACTGCACTTTCTTAGATTTAGACTTAAAGCCGATTTTCTTGTAAATTGTATGTCATTTGCGTGAGCACTGTACTGCTTAAGCCGAAAAGCATCAATATTACTGATTTGAGCGAAAGTAAAATTATAATGTTATTGCAGAATTTACATATTCATATAACCGAGAAAATTGCACTTTCTTAGATTGAGACTTAAAGCCGATTTTCTTGTAAATTGTATGTCATTTGCGTGAGCACTGTACTGCTTAAGCCGAAAAACATCAATATTACTGATTTGAGCGAAAATAAAATTATAATGTTATTGCAGAATTTACATATTCATATAACCGAGAAAATTGTACTTTCTTAGTTTTAGACTTAAAGTCGATTTTCTTGTAAATTGTATTTCAATTGCGTGAGCACTGTACTGCTTAAACCGAAAAACATGAATTTTACTGATTTGAGCGAAAGTCAAATTATATTGTTATTGCAGAATTGACATATTCATATAACCGAAAAAACTGCACTTTCTTAGATTTAGACTTAAAGCCGATTTTCTTGTAAATTGTATGTCATTTGCGTGAGCACTGTACTGCTTAAGCCGAAAAACATCAATATTACTGATTTGAGCGAAAGCAAAATTATAATGTTATTGCAGAATTTACATATTCATATAACCGAGAAAATTGCACTTTCTTAGATTGAGACTTAAAGCCGATTTTCTTGTAAATTGTATGTCATTTGCGTGAGCACTGTACTGCTTAAGCCGAAAAACATCAATATTACTGATTTGAGCGAAAGTAAAATTATATTGTTATTGCAGAATTGACATATTCATATAACCGAAAAAACTGCACTTTCTTAGATTTAGACTTAAAGCCGATTTTCTTCTAAATTGTATGTCAGTTGCGTGAGCACTGTACTGCTTAAGCCGAAAAATATGAATTTTTCTGATTTGATCGAAAGTCAAATTATATTGTTATTGCAGGATTAACAAATTAATATTACCGAAAAAGTTGCACTTTATTAGGTTTAGACTCAAATTATCATCAATTTTACTGATTTGCGCGAAAGTAAAATTATAATGTTATTGCAGAATTTACATATTCATATAACCGAAAAAATTGCACTTTCTTAGATTTAGACTTAAAGCCGATTTTCTTCTAAGTTGTATGTCAGTTGCGTGAGCACTGTACTGCTTAAGCCGAAAAATATGAATTTTTCTGATTTGAGCGAAAGTCAAATTATATTGTTATTGCAGGATTAACAAATTAATATTACCGAAAAAATTGCACTTTCTTAGTTTTAGACTTAAAGCCGATTTTCTTGTAAATTGTATGTCAGTTGCGTGAGCACTGTGCCGCATAAGCCGAAAAACATGAATTTTACTGATTTGAGCGAAAGTCAAATTATATTGTTATTGCAGGATTAACAAATTAATATTACCGAAAAAGTTGCACTTTATTAGGTGAAGACTCAAATTATCATCAATTTTACTGATTTGCGCGAAAGTAAAATTATAATGTTATTGCAGAATTTACATATTCATATAACCGAGAAAATTGTACTTTCTTAGTTTTAGACTTAAAGCCGATTTTCTTGTAAATTGTATGTCAGTTGCGTGAGCACTGTACCGCATAAGCCGAAAAACATGAATTTTACTGATTTGCGCGAAAGTAAAATTATAATGTTATTGCAGAATTTACATATTCATATAACCGAGAAAATTTTAACTTCTTAGTTTTAGACTTAAAGTCGATTTGCTTGTAAATTGTATTTCAGTTGCGTGAGCACTGTACCGCTTAAGCCGAAAAACATGAATTTTACTGATTTGAGCGAAAGTCAAATTATATTGTTATTGCAGGATTAACAAATTAATATTACCGAAAAAGTTGCACTTTCTTAAGTTTACACGCAAAGTCGATTTTCTTGTAAATTGTATGTCAATTGCGGCACCACTGTACTGCTTAAGCCGAAAAACATCAATATTACTGATTTGCGCGAAAGTAAAATTATAATGTTATTGCAGAATTGACATATTCATATAACCGAAAAAACTGCACTTTCTTAGTTTTAGACTTAAAGTCGATTTGCTTGTAAATTGTATTTCAGTTGCGTGAGCACTGTACCGCATAAGCCGAAAAACATGAATTTTACTGATTTGAGCGAAAGTCAAATTATATTGTTATTGCAGGATTAACAAATTAATATTACCGAAAAAGTTGCACTTTATTAGGTGAAGACTCAAATTATCATCAATTTTACTGATTTGCGCGAAAGTAAAATTATAATGTTATTGCAGAATTTACATATTCATATAACCGAGAAAATTGTACTTTCTTAGTTTTAGACTGAACGTCGATTTTCTTGTAAATTGAATGTTAATTACTTGAGCGCTGTAAAGCTTAGGCCGAAAAACATCAATTTTACTGATTTGCGCGAAAGTAAAATTATAATGTTATTGCAGAATTTACATATTCATATAACCGAGAAAATTGCACTTTCTTAGATTTAGACTTAAAGCCGATTTTCTTGTAAATTGTATGTCAGTTGCGTGAGCACTGTACTGCTTAAGCCGAAAAACATCAATATTACTGATTTGAGCGAAAGCAAAAATTATAATGTTATTGCAGAATTTACATATTCATATAACCGAGAAAATTGTACTTTCTTAGTTTTAGACTTAAAGTCGATTTGCTTGTAAATTGTATTTCAATTGCGTGAGCACTGTACTGCTTAAACCGAAAAACATGAATTTTACTGATTTGAGCGAAAGTCAAATTATATTGTTATTGCAGAATTGACATATTCATATAACCGAAAAAACTGCACTTTCTTAGATTAAGACTTAAAGCCGATTTTCTTCTAAATTGTATGTCAGTTGCGTGAGCACTGTACTGCTTAAGCCGAAAAATATGAATTTTTCTGATTTGATCGAAAGTCAAATTATATTGTTATTGCAGGATTAACAAATTAATATTACCGAAAAAGTTGCACTTTATTAGGTTTAGACTCAAATTATCATCAATTTTACTGATTTGCGCGAAAGTAAAATTATAATGTTATTGCAGAATTTACATATTCATATAACCGAGAAAATTGTACTTTCTTAGTTTTAGACTTAAAGCCGATTTTCTTGTAAATTGTATGTCAGTTGCGTGAGCACTGTACCGCATAAGCCGAAAAACGTGAATTTTACTGATTTGCGCGAAAGTAAAATTATAATGTTATTGCAGAATTTACATATTCATATAACCGAAAAAATTGCACTTTCTTAGATTTAGACTTAAAGCCGATTTTCTTCTAAGTTGTATGTCAGTTGCGTGAGCACTGTACTGCTTAAGCCGAAAAACATCAATATTACTGATTTGCACGAAAGTAAAATTATAATGTTATTGCAGAATTTACATATTCATATAACCGAGAAAATTGCACTTTCTTAGATTTAGACTTAAAGCCGATTTTCTTGTAAATTGTATGTCAATTGCGTGAGCACTGTACCGCATAAGCCGAAAAACATGAATTTTACTGAGTTGAGCGAAAGTCAAATTATATTGTTATTGCAGGATTAACAAATTAATATTACCGAAAAAGTTGTACTTTATTAGGTTTAGACTCAAATTATCATCAATTTTACTGATTTGCGCGAAAGTAAAATTATAATGTTATTGCAGAATTTACATATTCATATAACCGAGAAAATTGTGCTTTCTTAGTTTTAGACTTAAAGCCGATTTTCTTGTAAATTGTATGTCAATTGCGTGAGCACTGTACCGCATAAGCCGAAAAACATGAATTTTACTGATTTGAGCGAAAGTCAAATTATATTGTTATTGCAGGATTAACAAATTAATATTACCGAGAAAATTGCACTTTCTTAGGTTTACACGCAAAGTCGATTTTCTTGTAAATTGTATGTCAATTGCCGCACCACTGTACTGCTTAAGCCGAAAAACATCAATATTACTGATTTGCGCGAAAGTAAAATTATAATGTTATTGCAGAATTTACATATTCGTATAACCGAGAAAATTGCACTTTCTTAGATTTAGACTTAAAGCCGATTTTCTTGTAAATTGTATGTCAGTTGCGTGAGCACTGTACTGCTTAAGCCGAAAAACATCAATATTACTGATTTGCGCGAAAGTAAAATTATAATGTAAATTGCAGAATTTACATATTCATATAACCGAGAAAATTGTACTTTCTTAGTTTTAGACTTAAAGTCGATTTTCTTGTAAATTGTATTTCAATGGCGTGAGCACTGTACTGCTTAAACCGGAAAACATGAATTTTACTGATTTGAGCGAAAGTCAAATTATATTGTTATTGCAGAATTGACATATTCATATAACCGAAAAAACTGCACTTTCTTAGATTTAGACTTAAAGCCGATTTTCTTGTAAATTGTATGTCATTTGCGTGAGCACTGTACTGCTTAAGCCGAAAAACATCAATATTACTGATTTGAGCGAAAGTAAAATTATAATGTTATTGCAGAATTTACATATTCATATAACCGAGAAAATTGCACTTTCTTAGATTGAGACTTAAAGCCGATTTTCTCGTAAATTGTATGTCATTTGCGTGCGCACTGTACTGCTTAAGCCGAAAAACATCAATATTACTGATTTGAGCGAAAGTAAAATTATAATGTTATTGCAGAATTTACATATTCATATAACCGAGAAAATTGTACTTTCTTAGTTTTAGACTTAAAGTCGATTTGCTTGTAAATTGTATTTCAATTGCGTGAGCACTGTACTGCTTAAACCGAAAAACATGAATTTTACTGATTTGAGCGAAAGTCAAATTATATTGTTATTGCAGAATTGACATATTCATATAACCGAAAAAACTGCACTTTCTTAGATTTAGACTTAAAGCCGATTTTCTTCTAAATTGTATGTCAGTTGCGTGAGCACTGTACTGCTTAAGCCGAAAAATATGAATTTTTCTGATTTGATCGAAAGTCAAATTATATTGTTATTGCAGGATTAACAAATTAATATTACCGAAAAAGTTGCACTTTATTAGGTTTAGACTCAAATTATCATCAATTTTCCTGATTTGCGCGAAAGTAAAATTATAATGTTATTGCAGAATTTACATATTCATATAACCGAAAAAATTGCACTTTCTTAGATTTAGACTTAAAGCCGATTTTCTTCTAAGTTGTATGTCAGTTGCGTGAGCACTGTACTGCTTAAGCCGAAAAATATGAATTTTTCTGATTTGAGCGAAAGTCAAATTATATTGTTATTGCAGGATTAACAAATTAATATTACCGAAAAAATTGCACTTTCTTAGTTTTAGACTTAAAGCCGATTTTCTTGTAAATTGTATGTCAGTTGCGTGAGCACTGTGCCGCATAAGCCGAAAAACATGAATTTTACTGATTTGAGCGAAAGTCAAATTATATTGTTATTGCAGGATTAACAAATTAATATTACCGAAAAAGTTGCACTTTATTAGGTTTAGACTCAAATTATCATCAATTTTACTGATTTGCGCGAAAGTTAAATTATAATGTTATTGCAGAATTTACATATTCATATAACCGAGAAAATTGTACTTTCTTAGTTTTAGACTTAAAGCCGATTTTCTTGTAAATTGTATGTCAGTTGCGTGAGCACTGTACCGCATAAGCCGAAAAACATGAATTTTACTGATTTGCGCGAAAGTAAAATTATAATGTTATTGCAGAATTTACATATTCATATAACCGAGAAAATTTTAACTTCTTAGTTTTAGACTTAAAGTCGATTTGCTTGTAAATTGTATTTCAGTTGCGTGAGCACTGTACCGCTTAAGCCGAAAAACATGAATTTTACTGATTTGAGCGAAAGTCAAATTATATTGTTATTGCAGGATTAACAAATTAATATTACCGAAAAAGTTGCACTTTCTTAAGTTTACACGCAAAGTCGATTTTCTTGTAAATTGTATGTCAATTGCGGCACCACTGTACTGCTTAAGCCGAAAAACATCAATATTACTGATTTGCGCGAAAGTAAAATTATAATGTTATTGCAGAATTTACATATTCATATTACCGAGAAAATTGTACTTTCTTAGTTTTAGACTTAAAGTCGATTTGCTTCTAAATTGTATGTCAATTGCGTGAACACTGTACCGCTTAAACCGAAAAACATGAATTTTACTGATTTGCGCGAAAGTAAAATTATAATGTTATTGCAGAATTTACATATTCATATAACCGAGAAAATTGTACTTTCTTAGTTTTAGACTTAACGTCGATTTTCTTGTAAATTGAATGTTAATTACTTGAGCGCTGTAAAGCTTAGGCCGAAAAACATCAATTTTACTGATTTGCGCGAAAGTAAAATTATAATGTTATTGCAGAATTTACATATTCATATAACCGAGAAAATTGTACTTTCTTAGTTTTAGACTTAACGTCGATTTTCTTGTAAATTGAATGTTAATTACTTGAGCGCTGTAAAGCTTAGGCCGAAAAACATCAATTTTACTGATTTGCGCGAAAGTAAAATTATAATGTTATTGCAGAATTTACATATTCATATAACCGAGAAAATTGCACTTTCTTAGATTTAGACTTAAAGCCGATTTTCTTGTAAAATGTATGTCAGTTGCGTGAGCACTGTACTGCTTGAGCCGAAAAACATCAATATTACTGATTTGAGCGAAAGTAAAATTATAATGTTATTGCAGAATTTACATATTCATATAACCGAGAAAATTGTACTTTCTTAGTTTTAGACTTAAAGTCGATTTGCTTGTAAATTGTATTTCAATTGCGTGAGCACTGTACTGCTTAAACCGAAAAACATGAATTTTACTGATTTGAGCGAAAGTCAAATTATATTGTTATTGCAGAATTGACATATTCATATAACCGTACCATAAATTGCACTTTCTTAGTTTTAGACTTAAAGCCGATTTTCTTGTTAATTGTATGTCAGTTGCGTGAGCACTGTACCGCTTAAGCAGAAAAACGTGAATTTTACTGATTTGAGCGAAAGTCAAATTATATTGTTATTGCAGAATTGACATATTCATATAACCGAGAAAATTGTACTTTCTTAGTTTTAGACTTAAAGTCGATTTTCTTGTAAATTGTATTTCAATTGCGTGAGAACTGTACTGCTTAAACCGAAAAACATGAATTTTACTGATTTGAGCGAAAGTCAAATTATATTGTTATTGCAGAATTGACATATTCATATAGCCTTGAGCGCTGTACCGCTAAGGCCGAAAAACATCAATTTTACTGATTTGCGCTAAAAGCAAACTTTCATTTTATTTCAGGATTAACAATTGTATGTTAATTACTTGATCGCTGTACCGCTTAAGCCGAAATGTTATTTTAGGATTAACAAATTAATATAACGGAAAAAATTGCATTTTCTTAGGTTTAGACTCAAAGTCGATTTTCTTGTAAATTGTATGTCAATTGCGGCAGCACTGTACTGGTTAAGCCGCAAAACATCGATTTTACTGATTTGATCTAAAGTCAAACTTTCATATAATTTCAGGATTAACAAATTAATATAACCGAAATAATTGCACTTTCTTAGATTTAGACTTAAAGCCGATTTTCTTGTAAATTGTATGTCAGTTGCGGGAGCACTGTACTGCTTAAGCCGAAAAACATCAATATTACTGATTTGCGCGAAAGTAAAATTATAATGTAATTGCAGAATTTACATATTCATATAACCGAACAAATTGTACTTTCTTAGTTTTAGACTTAAAGTCGATTTTCTTCTAAATTGTATGTCAATTGCGTGAACACTGTACCGCTTAAACCGAAAAACATGAATTTTACTGATTTGAGCGAAAGTCAAATTATATTGTTATTGCAGATTTAACATATTCATATAACCGAAAAATTGCACTTTCTTAGTCTTAGACTTAAAGTCGATTTTCTTGTAAATTGTATTTCAGTTGCAAGAGCACTGTACTGCTTAAGCCGAAAAACATCAATATTACTGATTTGAGCGAAAGTAAAATTATAATGTTATTGCAGAATTTACATATTCATATAACCGAGAAAATTGTACTTTCTTAGTTTTAGACTTAAAGTCGATTTTCTTGTAAATTGTATGTCAGTTGCGTGAGCACTGTACCGCTTAAGCAGAAAAACATGAATTTTACTGATTTGAGCGAAAGTCAAATTATATTGTTATTGCAGAATTGACATATTTATATAACCGAGAAAATTGTACTTTCTTAGTTTTATACTTAAAGTCGATTTTCTTGTAAATTGTATTTCAATTGCGTGAGCACTGTACTGCTTAAACCGAAAAACATGAATTTTACTGATTTGAGCGAAAGTCAAATTATATTGTTATTGCAGAATTGACATATTCATATAACTGAAAAAATTGCACTTTCTTAGTTTTAGACTTAAAGTCGATTTTCTTGTAAATTGTATTTCAGTTGCGTGAGCACTGTACCGCTTAAGCCGAAAAACATGAATTTTACTGATTTGAGCAAAAGTCAAATTATATTCTTATTGCAGGATTAACAAATTAATATTACCGAAAAAGTTGCACTTTCTTAGGTTTAGACTCAAAGTCGATTTTCTTGTAAATTGTATGTTAATCACTTGAGCACTGTACCGCTTAAGCAGAAAAACATGAATTTTACTGATTTGAGCGAAAGTCAAATTATATTGTTATTGCAGAATTGACATATTTATATAACCGAGAAAATTGTACTTTCTTAGTTTTAGACTTAAAGCCGATTTTCTTGTAAATTGTATGTCAGTTGCGTGAGCACTGTACCGCATAAGCCGAAAAACGTGAATTTTACTGATTTGCGCGAAAGTAAAATTATAATGTTATTGCAGAATTTACATATTCATATAACCGAGAAAATTTTAACTTCTTAGTTTTAGACTTAAAGTCGATTTGCTTGTTAATTGTATTTCAGTTGCGTGAGCACTGTACCGCTTAAGCCGAAAAACATGAATTTTACTGATTTGAGCGAAAGTCAAATTATATTGTTATTGCAGGATTAACAAATTAATATTACCGAAAAAGTTGCACTTTCTTAAGTTTACACGCAAAGTCGATTTTCTTGTAAATTGTATGTCAATTGCGGCACCACTGTACTGCTTAAGCCGAAAAACATCAATATTACTGATTTGCGCGAAAGTAAAATTATAATGTTATTGCAGAATTTACATATTCATATTACCGAGAAAATTGTACTTTCTTAGTTTTAGACTTAAAGTCGATTTGCTTGTAAATTGTATTTCAATTGCGTGAGCACTGTACTGCATAAGCCGAAAAACATGAATTTTACTGATTTGCGCGAAAGTAAAATTATAATGTTATTGCAGAATTTACATATTCATATAACCGAGAAAATTGTACTTTCTTAGTTTTAGACTTAACGTCGATTTTCTTGTAAATTGAATGTTAATTACTTGAGCGCTGTACTGCATAAGCCGAAAAACATGAATTTTACTGATTTGCGCGAAAGTAAAATTATAATGTTATTGCAGAATTTACATATTCATATTACCGAGAAAATTGTACTTTCTTAGTTTTAGACTTAAAGTCGATTTGCTTGTAAATTGTATTTCAATTGCGTGAGCACTGTACTGCATAAGCCGAAAAACATGAATTTTACTGATTTGCGCGAAAGTAAAATTATAATGTTATTGCAGAATTTACATATTCATATTACCGAGAAAATTGTACTTTCTTAGTTTTAGACTTAAAGTCGATTTGCTTGTAAATTGTATTTCAATTGCGTGAGCACTGTACTGCATAAGCCGAAAAACATGAATTTTACTGATTTGCGCGAAAGTAAAATTATAATGTTATTGCAGAATTTACATATTCATATAACCGAGAAAATTGCACTTTCTTAGATTTAGACTTAAAGCCGATTTTCTTGTAAATTGTATGTCAGTTGCGTGAGCACTGTACTGCTTAAGCCGAAAAACATCAATATTACTGATTTGAGCGAAAGTAAAATTATAATGTTATTGCAGAATTTACATATTCATATAACCGAGAAAATTGTACTTTCTTAGTTTTAGACTTAAAGTCGATTTGCTTGTAAATTGTATTTCAATTGCGTGAGCACTGTACTGCTTAAACCGAAAAACATGAATTTTACTGATTTGAGCGAAAGTCAAATTATATTGTTATTGCAGAATTGACATATTCATATAACCGAAAAATTGCACTTTCTTAGTCTTAGACTTAAAGTCGATTTTCTTGGAAATTGTATTTCAGTTGCGAGAGCACTGTACCGCTTAAGCCGAAAAACATGAATTTAACTGATTTGAGCGAAAGTCAAATTATATTGTTATTGCAGGATTAACAAATTAATATTACCGAAAAAGTTGCACTTTCATAGGTTTAGACTCAAAGTCGATTTTCTTGTAAATTGTATGTCAATTGCGGCAGCACTGTACTGGTTAAGCCGCAAAACATCGATTTTACTGATTTGATCTAAAGTCAAACTTTCATATAATTTCAGGATTAACAAATTAATATAACCGAAATAATTGCACTTTCTTAGTCTTAGACTTAAAGTCGATTTTCTTGTCAATTGTATTTCAGTTGCGAGAGCACTGTACTGCTTAAGCCGAAAAACATCAATATTACTGATTTGCGCGAAAGTAAAATTATAATGTAATTGCAGAATTTACATATTCATATAACCGAACAAATTGTACTTTCTTAGTTTTAGACTTAAAGTCGATTTTCTTCTAAATTGTATGTCAATTGCGTGAACACTGTACCGCTTAAACCGAAAAACATGAATTTTACTGATTTGAGCGAAAGTCAAATTATATTGTTATTGCAGAATTTACATATTCATATAACCGAGAAAATTGTACTTTCTTAGTTTTAGACTTAAAGTCGATTTTCTTGTAAATTGTATGTCAGTTGCGTGAGCACTGTACCGCTTAAGCAGAAAAACATGAATTTTACTGATTTGAGCGAAAGTCAAATTATATTGTTATTGCAGAATTGACATATTTATATAACCGAGAAAATTGTACTTTCTTAGTTTTAGACTTAAAGTCGATTTTCTTGTAAATTGTAGTTCAATTGCGTGAGCACTGTACTGCTTAAACCGAAAAACATGAATTTTACTGATTTGAGCGAAAGTCAAATTATATTGTTATTGCAGAATTGACATATTCATATAACTGAAAAAATTGCACTTTCTTAGTTTTAGACTTAAAGTCGATTTTCTTGTAAATTGTATTTCAGTTGCGTGAGCACTGTACCGCTTAAGCCGAAAAACATGAATTTTACTGATTTGAGCAAAAGTCAAATTATATTGTTATTGCAGAATTGACATATTTATATAACCGAGAAAATTGTACTTTCTTAGTTTTAGACTTAAAGTCGATTTTCTTGTAAATTGTATTTCAATTGCGTGAGCACTGTACTGCTTAAACCGAAAAACATGAATTTTACTGATTTAAGCGAAAGTCAAATTATATTGTTATTGCAGAATTTACATATTCATATAACCGAGAAAATTGTACTTTCTTAGTTTTAGACTTAAAGTCGATTTTCTTGTAAATTGTATGTCAGTTGCGTGAGCAGTGTACCGCTTAAGCAGAAAAACATGAATTTTACTGATTTGAGCGAAAGTCAAATTATATTGTTATTGCAGAATTGACATATTTATATAACCGAGAAAATTGTACTTTCTTAGTTTTAGACTTAAAGTCGATTTTCTTGTAAATTGTATTTCAATTGCGTGAGCACTGTACTGCTTAAACCGAAAAACATGAATTTTACTGATTTGAGCGAAAGTCAAATTATATTGTTATTGCAGAATTGACATATTCATATAACTGAAAAAATTGCACTTTCTTAGTTTTAGACTTAAAGTCGATTTTCTTGTAAATTGTATTTCAGTTGCGTGAGCACTGTACCGCTTAAGCCGAAAAACATGAATTTTACTGATTTGAGCAAAAGTCGAATTATATTCTTATTGCAGGATTAACAAATTAATATTACCGAAAAAGTTGCACTTTCTTAGGTTTAGACTCAAAGTCGATTTTCTTGTAAATTGTATGTTAATCACTTGAGCACTGTACCGCTTAAGCAGAAAAACATGAATTTTACTGATTTGAGCGAAAGTCAAATTATATTGTTATTGCAGAATTGACATATTTATATAACCGAGAAAATTGTACTTTCTTAGTTTTAGACTTAAAGCCGATTTTCTTGTAAATTGTATGTCAGTTGCGTGAGCACTGTACCGCATAAGCCGAAAAACGTGAATTTTACTGATTTGCGCGAAAGTAAAATTATAATGTTATTGCAGAATTTACATATTCATATAACCGAGAAAATTTTAACTTCTTAGTTTTAGACTTAAAGTCGATTTGCTTGTAAATTGTATTTCAGTTGCGTGAGCACTGTACCGCTTAAGCCGAAAAACATGAATTTTACTGATTTGAGCGAAAGTCAAATTATATTGTTATTGCAGGATTAACAAATTAATATTACCGAAAAAGTTGCACTTTCTTAAGTTTACACGCAAAGTCGATTTTCTTGTAAATTGTATGTCAATTGCGGCACCACTGTACTGCTTAAGCCGAAAAACATCAATATTACTGATTTGCGCGAAAGTAAAATTATAATGTTATTGCAGAATTTACATATTCATATTACCGAGAAAATTGTACTTTCCTAGTTTTAGACTTAAAGTCGATTTGCTTGTAAATTGTATTTCAATTGCGTGAGCACTGTACTGCATAAGCCGAAAAACATGAATTTTACTGATTTGCGCGAAAGTAAAATTATAATGTTATTGCAGAATTTACATATTCATATAACCGAGAAAATTGTACTTTCTTAGTTTTAGACTTAACGTCGATTTTCTTGTAAATTGAATGTTAATTACTTGAGCGCTGTAAAGCTTAGGCCGAAAATTATCAATTTTACTGATTTGCGCGAAAGTAAAATTATAATGTTATTGCAGAATTTACATATTCATATAACCGAGAAAATTGCACTTTCTTAGATTTAGACTTAAAGCCGATTTTCTTGTAAATTGTATGTCAGTTGCGTGAGCACTGTACTGCTTAAGCCGAAAAACATCAATATTACTTATTTGAGCGAAAGTAAAATTATAATGTTATTGCAGAATTTACATATTCATATAACCGAGAAAATTGTACTTTCTTAGTTTTAGACTTAAAGTCGATTTGCTTGTAAATTGTATTTCAATTGCGTGAGCACTGTACTGCTTAAACCGAAAAACATGAATTTTACTGATTTGAGCGAAAGTCAAATTATATTGTTATTGCAGAATTGACATATTCATATAACCGTACCATAAATTGCACTTTCTGAGTTTTAGACTTAAAGCCGATTTTCTTGTAAATTGTATGTCAGTTGCGTGAGCACTGTACAGCTTAAGCAGAAAAACATGAATTTTACTGATTTGAGCGAAAGTCAAATTATATTGTTATTGCAGAATTGACATCTTCATATAACCGAGAAAATTGTACTTTCTTAGTTTTAGACTTAAAGACGATTTTCTTGTAAATTGTATTTCAATTGCGTGAGAACTGTACTGCTTAAACCGAAAAACATGAATTTTACTGATTTGAGCGAAAGTCAAATTATATTGTTATTGCAGAATTGACATATTCATATAACCTTGAGCGCTGTACCGCTTAGGCCGAAAAACATCAATTTTACTAATTTGCGCTAAAAGCAAACTTTCATTTTATTTCAGGATTAACAATTGTATGTTAATTACTTGATCGCTGTACCGCTTAAGCCGAAATGTTATTTCAGGATTAACAAATTAATATAACGGAAAAAATTGCATTTTCTTAGGTTAAAAATTAAAGTCCATTTTCTTGTAAATTGTATGTCAACTGCGGTAGCACTGTACTGGTTAAGCCGCAAAACATCGATTTTACTGATTTGATCTAAAGTCAAACTTTCATATAATTTCACGATTAACAAATTAATATAACCGAAAAATTGCACTTTCTTAGATTTAGACTTAAAGCCGATTTTCTTGTAAATTGTATGTCAGTTGCGGGAGCACTGTACTGCTTAAGTCGAAAAGCATCAATATTACTGATTTGCGCGAAAGTAAAATTATAATGTAATTGCAGAATTTACATATTCATATAACCGAACAAATTGTACTTTCTTAGTTTTAGACTTAAAGTCGATTTTCTTCTAAATTGTATGTCAATTGCGTGAACACTGTACCGCTTAAACCGAAAAACATGAATTTTACTGATTTGAGCGAAAGTCAAATTATATTGTTATTGCAGATTTGACATATTCATATAACCGAAAAATTGCACTTTCTTAGTCTTAGACTTAAAGTCGATTTTCTTGGAAATTGTATTTCAGTTGCGAGAGCACTGTACCGCTTAAGCCGAAAAACATGAATTTAACTGATTTGAGCGAAAGTCAAATTATATTGTTATTGCAGGATTAACAAATTAATATTACCGAAAAAGTTGCACTTTCATAGGTTTAGACTCAAAGTCGATTTTCTTGTAAATTGTATGTCAATTGCGGCAGCACTGTACTGGTTAAGCCGCAAAACATCGATTTTACTGATTTGATCTAAAGTCAAACTTTCATATAATTTCAGGATTAACAAATTAATATAACCGAAATAATTGCACTTTCTTAGATTTAGACTTAAAGCCGATTTTCTTGTAAATTGTATGTCAGTTGCGGGAGCACTGTACTGCTTAAGCCGAAAAACATCAATATTACTGATTTGCGCGAAAGTAAAATTATAATGTAATTGCAGAATTTACATATTCATATAACCGAACAAATTGTACTTTCTTAGTTTTAGACTTAAAGTCGATTTTCTTCTAAATTGTATGTCAATTGCGTGAACACTGTACCGCTTAAACCGAAAAACATGAATTTTACTGATTTGAGCGAAAGTCAAATTATATTGTTATTGCAGATTTAACATATTCATATAACCGAAAAATTGCACTTTCTTAGTCTTAGACTTAAAGTCGATTTTCTTGTAAATTGTATTTCAGTTGCGAGAGCACTGTACTGCTTAAGCCGAAAAGCATCAATATTACTGATTTGAGCGAAAGTAAAATTATAATGTTATTGCAGAATTTACATATTCATATAACCGAGAAAATTTTACTTTCTTAGTTTTAGACTTAAAGTCGATTTTCTTGTAAATTGTATGTCAGTTGCGTGAGCACTGTACCGCTTAAGCAGAAAAACATGAATTTTACTGATTTGAGCGAAAGTCAAATTATATTGTTATTGCAGAACTGACATATTTATATAACCGAGAAAATTGTACTTTCTTAGTTTTAGACTTAAAGTCGATTTTCTTGTAAATTGTATTTCAATTGCGTGAGCACTGTACTGCTTAAACCGAAAAACATGAATTTTACTGATTTCAGCGAAAGTCAAATTATATTGTTATTGCAGATTTAACATATTCATATAACCGAAAAATTGCACTTTCTAAGTCTTAGACTTAAAGTCGATTTTCTTGTAAATTGTATTTCAGTTGCGTGAACACTGTACCGCTTAAACCGAAAAACATGAATTTTACTGATTTGAGCGAAAGTCAAATTATATTGTTATTGCAGATTTAACATATTCATATAACCGAAAAATTGCACTTTCTTAGTTTTAGACTTAAAGTCGATTTTCTTCTAAATTATATGTCAATTGCGTGAACACTGTACCGCTTAAACCGAAAAACATGAATTTTACTGATTTGAGCGAAAGTCAAATTATATTGTTATTGCAGATTTAACATATTCATATAACCGAAAAATTGCACTTTCTAAGTCTTAGACTTAAAGTCGATTTTCTTGTAAATTGTATTTCAGTTGCGAGAGCACTGTACCGCTTAAGCCGAAAAACATGAATTTAACTGATTTGAGCGAAAGTCAAATTATATTGTTATTGCAGGATTAACAAATTAATATTACCCAAAAAGTTGCACTTTCATAGGTTTAGACTCAAAGTCGATTTTCTTGTAAATTGTATGTCAATTGCGGCAGCACTGTACTGCTTAAGCCGAAAAACATCAATATTACTGATTTGAGCGAAAGCCAAAATATATTGTTATTGCAGGATTAACAAATTAATATTACCCAAAAAGTTGCACTTTCATAGGTTTAGACTCAAAGTCGATTTTCTTGTAAATTGTATGTCAATTGCGGCAGCACTGTACTGGTTAAGCCGCAAAACATCGATTTTACTGATTTGATCTAAAGTCAAACTTTCATATAATTTCAGGATTAACAAATTAATATAACCGAAATAATTGCACTTTCTTAGATTTAGACTTAAAGCCGATTTTCTTGTAAATTGTATGTCAGTTGCGGGAGCACTGTACTGCTTAAGCCGAAAAACATCAATATTACTGATTTGCGCGAAAGTAAAATTATAATGTAATTGCAGAATTTACATATTCATATAACCGAACAAATTGTACTTTCTTAGTTTTAGACTTAAAGTCGATTTTCTTCTAAATTGTATGTCAATTGCGTGAACACTGTACCGCTTAAACCGAAAAACATGAATTTTACTGGTTTGAGCGAAAGTCAAATTATATTGTTATTGCAGATTTAACATATTCATATAACCGAAAAATTGCACTTTCTTAGTCTTAGACTTAAAGTCGATTTTCTTGTAAATTGTATTTCAGTTGCGAGAGCACTGTACTGCTTAAGCCGAAAAGCATCAATATTACTGATTTGAGCGAAAGTAAAATTATAATGTTATTGCAGAATTTACATATTCATATAACCGAGAAAATTTTACTTTCTTAGTTTTAGACTTAAAGTCGATTTTCTTGTAAATTGTATGTCAGTTGCGTGAGCACTGTACCGCTTAAGCAGAAAAACATGAATTTTACTGATTTGAGCGAAAGTCAAATTATATTGTTATTGCAGAACTGACATATTTATATAACCGAGAAAATTGTACTTTCTTAGTTTTAGACTTAAAGTCGATTTTCTTGTAAATTGTATTTCAATTGCGTGAGCACTGTACTGCTTAAACCGAAAAACATGAATTTTACTGATTTCAGCGAAAGTCAAATTATATTGTTATTGCAGATTTAACATATTCATATAACCGAAAAATTGCACTTTCTAAGTCTTAGACTTAAAGTCGATTTTCTTGTAAATTGTATTTCAGTTGCGTGAACACTGTACCGCTTAAACCGAAAAACATGAATTTTACTGATTTGAGCGAAAGTCAAATTATATTGTTATTGCAGATTTAACATATTCATATAACCGAAAAATTGCACTTTCTTAGTTTTAGACTTAAAGTCGATTTTCTTCTAAATTATATGTCAATTGCGTGAACACTGTACCGCTTAAACCGAAAAACATGAATTTTACTGATTTGAGCGAAAGTCAAATTATATTGTTATTGCAGATTTAACATATTCATATAACCGAAAAATTGCACTTTCTAAGTCTTAGACTTAAAGTCGATTTTCTTGTAAATTGTATTTCAGTTGCGAGAGCACTGTACCGCTTAAGCCGAAAAACATGAATTTAACTGATTTGAGCGAAAGTCAAATTATATTGTTATTGCAGGATTAACAAATTAATATTACCCAAAAAGTTGCACTTTCATAGGTTTAGACTCAAAGTCGATTTTCTTGTAAATTGTATGTCAATTGCGGCAGCACTGTACTGCTTAAGCCGAAAAATATCAATATTACTGATTTGAGCGAAAGCCAAAATATATTGTTATTGCAGAATTTACATATTCATATAACCGAAAAAGTTGCACTTTCATAGGTTTAGACTCAAAGCCGATTTTCTTGTAAAGTGTATGTCAATTGCGGTAGCACTGTACTGCTTAAGCCGAAAAACATCAATATTACTGATTTGAGCGAAAGTCAAATTATATTGTTATTGCAGAATTGACATATTCATATAACCGAAAAATTGCACTTTCTTAGTCTTAGACTTAAAGTCGATTTTCTTGTAAATTGTATTTCAGTTGCGTGAGCACTGTACCGCTTAAGCCGAAAAACATGAATTTTACTGATTTGAGCGAAAGTCAAATTATATTGTTATTGCAGGATTAACAAATTAATATTACCGAAAAAGTTGCACTTTCTTAAGTTTAGACTCAAAGTCGATTTTCTTGTAAATTGTATGTCAATTGCGTGAGCACTGTACTGCTTAAGCCGAAAAATATCAATATTACTAATTTGAGCGAAAGTCAAATTATATTGTTATTGCAGAATTGATATATTCATATAAACGAAAAAATTGTACTTTCTTAGTTTTAGACTTAAAGTCGATTTTCTTGTAAATTGTATGTCAATTGCGTGAGCACTGCACCGCTTAAACCGAAAAACATGAATTTTACTGATTTGAGCGAAAGTCAAATTATATTGTTATTGCAGATTTAACATATTCATATAACCGAAAAATTGCACTTTCTTAGTCTTAGACTTTAAGTCGATTTTCTTGTAAATTGTATTTCAGTTGCGAGAGCATTGTACCGCTTAAGCCGAAAAACATGAATTTAACTGATTTGAGCAAAAGTCAAATTATATTCTTATTGCAGGATTAACAAATTAATATTACCGAAAAAGTTGCACTTTCTTAGGTTTAGACTCAAAGTCGATTTTCTTGTAAATTGTATGTCAATTGCGTGAGCACTGTACTGCTTAAACCGAAAAACATGAATTTTACTGATTTGCGCGAAAGTAAAATTATTATGTTATTGCAGAATTTACATATTCATATAATATAACCGAGAAAATTGTACTTTCTTAGTTTTAGACTTAAAGTCGATTTTCTTGTAAATTTTATGTCAATTGCGTGAGCACTGTACTGCTTAAACCGAAAAACATGAATTTTACTGATTTGAGCGAAAGTCAAATTATATTCTTATTGCAGGATTAACAAATTAATATTACCGAAAAAGTTGCACTTTCTTAGGTTTAGACTTAAAGTCGATTTTCTTCTAAATTATATGTCAATTGCGTGAACACTGTACCGCTTAAACCGAAAAACATGAATTTTACTGATTTGAGCGAAAGTCAAATTATATTGTTATTGCAGATTTAACATATTCATATAACCGAAAAATTGCACTTTCTTAGTCTTAGACTTAAAGTCGATTTTCTTGTAAATTGTATTTCAGTTGCGAGAGCACTGTACTGCTTAAGCCGAAAAGCATCAATATTACTGATTTGAGCGAAAGTAAAATTATAATGTTATTGCAGAATTTACATATTCATATAACCGAGAAAATTTTACTTTCTTAGTTTTAGACTTAAAGTCGATTTTCTTGTAAATTGTATGTCAGTTGCGTGAGCACTGTACCGCTTAAGCAGAAAAACATGAATTTTACTGATTTGAGCGAAAGTCAAATTATATTGTTATTGCAGAACTGACATATTTATATAACCGAGAAAATTGTACTTTCTTAGTTTTAGACTTAAAGTCGATTTTCTTGTAAATTGTATTTCAGTTGCGTGAGCACTGTACCGCTTAAGCCGAAAAACATGAATTTTACTGATTTGAGCAAAAGTCAAATTATATTCTTATTGCAGGATTAACAAATTAATATTACCGAAAAAGTTGCACTTTCTTAGGTTTAGACTTAAAGTCGATTTTCTTCTAAATTATATGTCAATTGCGTGAACACTGTACCGCTTAAACCGAAAAACATGAATTTTACTGATTTCAGCGAAAGTCAAATTATATTGTTATTGCAGATTTAACATATTCATATAACCGAAAAATTGCACTTTCTAAGTCTTAGACTTAAAGTCGATTTTCTTGTAAATTGTATTTCAGTTGCGTGAACACTGTACCGCTTAAACCGAAAAACATGAATTTTACTGATTTGAGCGAAAGTCAAATTATATTGTTATTGCAGATTTAACATATTCATATAACCGAAAAATTGCACTTTCTAAGTCTTAGACTTAAAGTCGATTTTCTTGTAAATTGTATTTCAGTTGCGTGAACACTGTACCGCTTAAACCGGAAAACATGAATTTTACTGATTTGAGCGAAAGTCAAATTATATTGTTATTGCAGATTTAACATATTCATATAACCGAAAAATTGCACTTTCTTAGTCTTAGACTTAAAGTCGATTTTCTTGTAAATTGTATTTCAGTTGCGAGAGCACTGTACTGCTTAAGCCGAAAAGCATCAATATTACTGATTTGAGCGAAAGTAAAATTATAATGTTATTGCAGAATTTACATATTCATATAACCGAGAAAATTTTACTTTCTTAGTTTTAGACTTAAAGTCGATTTTCTTGTAAATTGTATTTCAGTTGCGTGAGCACTGTACCGCTTAAGCCGAAAAACATGAATTTAACTGATTTGAGCAAAAGTCAAATTATATTCTTATTGCAGGATTAACAAATTAATATTACCGAAAAAGTTGCACTTTCTTAGGTTTAGACTCAAAGTCGATTTTCTTGTAAATTGTATGTCAATTGCGTGAGCACTGTACTGCTTAAACCGAAAAACATGAATTTTACTGATTTGCGCGAAAGTAAAATTATTATGTTATTGCAGAATTTACATATTCATATAATATAACCGAGAAAATTGTACTTTCTTAGTTTTAGACTTAAAGTCGATTTTCTTCTAAATTGTATTTCAGTTGCGTGAGCACTGTACCGCTTAAGCCGAAAAACATGAATTTTACTGATTTGAGCAAAAGTCAAATTATATTCTTATTGCAGGATTAACAAATTAATATTACCGAAAAAGTTGCACTTTCTTAGGTTTAGACTTAAAGTCGATTTTCTTCTAAATTATATGTCAATTGCGTGAACACTGTACCGCTTAAACCGAAAAACATGAATTTTACTGATTTGAGCGAAAGTCAAATTATATTGTTATTGCAGATTTAACATATTCATATAACCGAAAAATTGCACTTTCTTAGTCTTAGACTTAAAGTCGATTTTCTTGTAAATTGTATTTCAGTTGCGAGAGCACTGTACTGCTTAAGCCGAAAAGCATCAATATTACTGATTTGAGCGAAAGTAAAATTATAATGTTATTGCAGAATTTACATATTCATATAACCGAGAAAATTTTACTTTCTTAGTTTTAGACTTAAAGTCGATTTTCTTGTAAATCGTATGTCAGTTGCGTGAGCACTGTACCGCTTAAGCAGAAAAACATGAATTTTACTGATTTGAGCGAAAGTCAAATTATATTGTTATTGCAGAACTGACATATTTATATAACCGAGAAAATTGTACTTTCTTAGTTTTAGACTTAAAGTCGATTTTCTTGTAAATTGTATTTCAATTGCGTGAGCACTGTACTGCTTAAACCTAAAAACATGAATTTTACTGATTTGAGCGAAAGTCAAATTATATTGTTATTGCAGAATTGACATATTCATATAACTGAAAAAATTGCACTTTCTTAGTTTTAGACTTAAAGTCGATTTTCTTGTAAATTGTATTTCAGTTGCGTGAGCACTGTACCGCTTAAGCCGAAAAACATGAATTTTACTGATTTGAGCAAAAGTCAAATTATATTCTTATTGCAGGATTAACAAATTAATATTACCGAAAAAGTTGCACTTTCTTAGGTTTAGACTTAAAGTCGATTTTCTTCTAAATTATATGTCAATTGCGTGAACACTGTACCGCTTAAACCGAAAAACATGAATTTTACTGATTTCAGCGAAAGTCAAATTATATTGTTATTGCAGATTTAACATATTCATATAACCGAAAAATTGCACTTTCTAAGTCTTAGACTTAAAGTCGATTTTCTTGTAAATTGTATTTCAGTTGCGTGAACACTGTACCGCTTAAACCGAAAAACATGAATTTTACTGATTTGAGCGAAAGTCAAATTATATTGTTATTGCAGATTTAACATATTCATATAACCGAAAAATTGCACTTTCTTAGTTTTAGACTTAAAGTCGATTTTCTTCTAAATTATATGTCAATTGCGTGAACACTGTACCGCTTAAACCGAAAAACATGAATTTTACTGATTTGAGCGAAAGTCAAATTATATTGTTATTGCAGATTTAACATATTCATATAACCGAAAAATTGCACTTTCTAAGTCTTAAACTTAAAGTCGATTTTCTTGTAAATTGTATTTCAGTTGCGAGAGCACTGTACCGCTTAAGCCGAAAAACATGAATTTAACTGATTTGAGCGAAAGTCAAATTATATTGTTATTGCAGGATTAACAAATTAATATTACCGAAAAAGTTGCACTTTCATAGGTTTAGACTCAAAGTCGATTTTCTTGTAAATTGTATGTCAATTGCGGCAGCACGGTACTGCTTAAGCCGAAAAACATCAATATTACTGATTTGAGCGAAAGCCAAAATATATTGTTATTGCAGAATTTACATATTCATATAACCGAAAAAGTTGCACTTTCATAGGTTTAGACTCAAAGCCGATTTTCTTGTAAAGTGTATGTCAATTGCGGCAGCACTGTACTGCTTAAGCCGAAAAACATCAATACTACTGATTTGAGCGAAAGTCAAATTATATTGTTATTGCAGAATTGACATATTCATATAACCGAAAAATTGTACTTTCTTAGTCTTAGACTTAAAGTCGATTTTCTTGTAAATTGTATTTCAGTTGCGTGAGCACTGTACCGCTTAAGCCGAAAAACATGAATTTTACTGATTTGCGCGAAAGTAAAATTATTATGTTATTGCAGAATTTACATATTCATATAATATAACCGAGAAAATTGTACTTTCTTAGGTTTAGACTTAAAGTCGATTTGCTTCTAAATTGTATGTTAATTGCGTGAGCACTGTACCGCATAAGCCGAAAAACATTAATTTTACTGATTTGCGCGAAAGTAAAACTATAATGTTATTGCAGGATTAACAAATTAATATAACCGAAAAAATTGCACTTTCTTAGGTTTAGACTTAAAGTCGATTTTCTTCTAAATTGTATGTTAATTGCGTGAGCACTGTACCGCATAAGCCGAAAAACATCAATTTTACTGATTTGCGCGAAAGTCAAATTATATTGTTTTTGCAGAATTGATATATTCATATAAACGAAAAAATTGTACTTTCTTAGTTTTAGACTTAAAGTCGATTTTCTTGTAAATTGTATGTCAATTGCGTGAGCACTGCACCGCTTAAACCGAAAAACATGAATTTTACTGATTTGAGCGAAAGTCAAATTATATTGTTATTGCAGATTTAACATATTCATATAACCGAAAAATTGCACTTTCTTAGTCTTAGACTTAAAGTCGATTTTCTTGTAAATTGTATTTCAGTTGCGAGAGCATTGTACCGCTTAAGCCGAAAAACATGAATTTAACTGATTTGAGCAAAAGTCAAATTATATTGTTATTGCAGGATTAACAAATTAATATTACCGAAAAAGTTGCACTTTCTTAAGTTTAGACTCAAAGTCGATTTTCTTGTAAATTGTATGTCAATTGCGTGAGCACTGTACTGCTTAAGCCGAAAAATATCAATATTACTAATTTGAGCGAAAGTCAAATTATATTGTTATTGCAGAATTGATATATTCATATAAACGAAAAAATTGTGTTTTCTTAGTTTTAGACTTAAAGTCGATTTTCTTGTAAATTGTATGTCAATTGCGTGAGCACTGCACCGCTTAAACCGAAAAACATGAATTTTACTGATTTGAGCGAAAGTCAAATTATATTGTTATTGCAGATTTAACATATTCATATAACCGAAAAATTGCACTTTCTTAGTCTTAGACTTAAAGTCGATTTTCTTGTAAATTGTATTTCAGTTGCGAGAGCATTGTACCGCTTAAGCCGAAAAACATGAATTTAACTGATTTGAGCAAAAGTCAAATTATATTCTTATTGCAGGATTAACAAATTAATATTACCGAAAAAGTTGCACTTTCTTAGGTTTAGACTCAAAGTCGATTTTCTTGTAAATTGTATGTCAATTGCGTGAGCACTGTACTGCTTAAACCGAAAAACATGAATTTTACTGATTTGCGCGAAAGTAAAATTATTATGTTATTGCAGAATTTACATATTCATATAACATAACCGAGAAAATTGTACTTTCTTAGTTTTAGACTTAAAGTCGATTTTCTTGTAAATTTTATGTCAATTGCGTGAGCACTGTACTGCTTAAACCGAAAAACATGAATTTTACTGATTTGAGCGAAACTCAAATTATATTGTTATTGCAGGATTAACAAATTAATATTACCGAAAAAATTACACTTTCTTAGGTTTAGACTTAAAGTCGATTTTCTTGTAAATTGAATGTTAATTCCTTGAGCGCTGTACCGCTTAGGCCGAAAAACATCAATTTTACTGATTTGCGCTAAAAGCAAACTTTCATTTTATTTCAGGATTAAAAATTGTATGTTAATTACTTGATCGCTGTACCGCTTAAGCCGAAATGTTATTTCAGGATTAACAAATTAATATAACGGAAAAAATTGCATTTTCTTAGGTTTAAAATTAAAGTCCATTTTCTTGTAAATTGTATGTCAACTGCGGTAGAACTGTACTGGTTAAGCCGCAAAACATCGATTTTACTGATTTGATCTAAAGTCAAACTTTCATATAGTTTCAGGATTAACAAATTAATATAACCGAAAAAATTGCACTTTCTTAGATTTAGACTTAAAGCCGATTTTCTTGTAAATTGTATGTCAGTTGCGGGAGCACTGTACTGCTTAAGCCGAAAAACATCAATATTACTGATTTGCGCGAAAGTAAAATTATATTGTTATTGCAGATTTAACATATTCATATAACCGAACAAATTGTACTTTCTTAGTTTTAGACTTAAAGTCGATTTTCTTCTAAATTATATGTCAATTGCGTGAACACTGTACCGCTTAAACCGAAAAACATGAATTTTACTGATTTGAGCGAAAGTCAAATTATATTGTTATTGCAGATTTAACATATTCGTATAACCGAACAAATTGTACTTTCTTAGGTTTAGACTTAAAGTCGATTTTCTTGTAAATTGTATTTCAGTTGCGAGAGCACTGTACCGCTTAAGCCGAAAAACATGAATTTAACTGATTTGAGCGAAAGTCAAATTATATTGTTATTGCAGGATTAACAAATTAATATTACCGAAAAAGTTGCACTTTCATAGGTTTAGACTCAAAGTCGATTTTCTTGTAAATTGTATTTCAATTGCGTGAGCACTGTACTGCTTAAACCGAAAAACATGAATTTTACTGATTTGCGCGAAAGTAAAATTATAATGTTATTGCAGAATTTACATATTCATATAACCGAGAAAATTGTACTTTCTTAGTTTCAGACTTAAAGTCGATTTGCTTGTAAATTGTATGTCAATTGCGTGAGCACTGTACTGCTTAAGCCGAAAAATATCAATATTACTAATTTGAGCGAAAGTCAAATTATATTGTTATTGCAGAATTGATATATTCATATAAACGAAAAAATTGTGTTTTCTTAGTTTTAGACTTAAAGTCGATTTTCTTGTAAATTGTATGTCAATTGCGTGAGCACTGCACCGCTTAAACCGAAAAACATGAATTTTACTGATTTGAGCGAAAGTCAAATTATATTGTTATTGCAGATTTAACATATTCATATAACCGAAAAATTGCACTTTCTTAGTCTTAGACTTAAAGTCGATTTTCTTGTAAATTGTATTTCAGTTGCGAGAGCATTGTACCGCTTAAGCCGAAAAACATGAATTTAACTGATTTGAGCAAAAGTCAAATTATATTCTTATTGCAGGATTAACAAATTAATATTACCGAAAAAGTTGCACTTTCTTAGGTTTAGACTCAAAGTCGATTTTCTTGTAAATTGTATGTCAATTGCGTGAGCACTGTACTGCTTAAACCGAAAAACATGAATTTTACTGATTTGCGCGAAAGTAAAATTATTATGTTATTGCAGAATTTACATATTCATATAACATAACCGAGAAAATTGTACTTTCTTAGTTTTAGACTTAAAGTCGATTTTCTTGTAAATTTTATGTCAATTGCGTGAGCACTGTACTGCTTAAACCGAAAAACATGAATTTTACTGATTTGAGCGAAACTCAAATTATATTGTTATTGCAGGATTAACAAATTAATATTACCGAAAAAATTACACTTTCTTAGGTTTAGACTTAAAGTCGATTTTCTTGTAAATTGAATGTTAATTCCTTGAGCGCTGTACCGCTTAGGCCGAAAAACATCAATTTTACTGATTTGCGCTAAAAGCAAACTTTCATTTTATTTCAGGATTAAAAATTGTATGTTAATTACTTGATCGCTGTACCGCTTAAGCCGAAATGTTATTTCAGGATTAACAAATTAATATAACGGAAAAAATTGCATTTTCTTAGGTTTAAAATTAAAGTCCATTTTCTTGTAAATTGTATGTCAACTGCGGTAGAACTGTACTGGTTAAGCCGCAAAACATCGATTTTACTGATTTGATCTAAAGTCAAACTTTCATATAGTTTCAGGATTAACAAATTAATATAACCGAAAAAATTGCACTTTCTTAGATTTAGACTTAAAGCCGATTTTCTTGTAAATTGTATGTCAGTTGCGGGAGCACTGTACTGCTTAAGCCGAAAAACATCAATATTACTGATTTGCGCGAAAGTAAAATTATATTGTTATTGCAGATTTAACATATTCATATAACCGAACAAATTGTACTTTCTTAGTTTTAGACTTAAAGTCGATTTTCTTCTAAATTATATGTCAATTGCGTGAACACTGTACCGCTTAAACCGAAAAACATGAATTTTACTGATTTGAGCGAAAGTCAAATTATATTGTTATTGCAGATTTAACATATTCGTATAACCGAACAAATTGTACTTTCTTAGGTTTAGACTTAAAGTCGATTTTCTTGTAAATTGTATTTCAGTTGCGAGAGCACTGTACCGCTTAAGCCGAAAAACATGAATTTAACTGATTTGAGCGAAAGTCAAATTATATTGTTATTGCAGGATTAACAAATTAATATTACCGAAAAAGTTGCACTTTCATAGGTTTAGACTCAAAGTCGATTTTCTTGTAAATTGTATTTCAATTGCGTGAGCACTGTACTGCTTAAACCGAAAAACATGAATTTTACTGATTTGCGCGAAAGTAAAATTATAATGTTATTGCAGAATTTACATATTCATATAACCGAGAAAATTGTACTTTCTTAGTTTCAGACTTAAAGTCGATTTGCTTGTAAATTGTATTTCAATTGCGTGAGCACTGTACTGCTTAAACCGAAAAACGTGAATTTTACTGATTTGCGCGAAAGTAAAATTATAATGTTATTGCAGAATTTACATATTCATATAACCGAAAAAATTGCACTTTCTTAGATTTAGACTTAAAGCCGATTTTCTTGTAAATTGTATGTCAGTTGCGTGAGCACTGTACCGCATAAGCCGAAAAACGTGAATTTTACTGATTTGCGCGAAAGTAAAATTATAATGTTATTGCAGAATTTACATATTCATATAACCGAGAAAATTGTACTTTCTTAGTTTTAGACTTAAAGCCGATTTTCTTGTAAATTGTATGTCAGTTGCGTGAGCACTGTACCGCATAAGCCGAAAAACGTGAATTTTACTGATTTGCGCGAAAGTAAAATTATAATGTTATTGCAGAATTTACATATTCATATAACCGAAAAAATTGCACTTTCTTAGATTAAGACTTAAAGCCGATTTTCTTCGAAGTTGTATGTCAGTTGCGTGAGCACTGTACTGCTTAAGCCGAAAAATATGAATTTTTCTGATTTGAGCGAAAGTCAAATTATATTGTTATTGCAGGATTAACAAATTAATATTACCGAAAAAATTGCACTTTCTTAGTTTTAGACTTAAAGCCGATTTTCTTGTAAATTGTATGTCAGTTGCGTGAGCACTGTGCCGCATAAGCCGAAAAACATGAATTTTACTGATTTGAGCGAAAGTCAAATTATATTGTTATTGCAGGATTAACAAATTAATATTACCGACAAAGTTGCACTTTATTAGGTTTAGACTCAAAGTCGATTTTCTTGTAAATTGTATGTCAATTGCGTGAGCACTGTACTGCTTAAACCGAAAAACATGAATTTAACTGATTTGAGCAAAAGTCAAATTATATTGTTATTGCAGGATTAACAAATTAATATTACCGAAAAAGTTGCACTTTCTTAAGTTTAGACTCAAAGTCGATTTTCTTGTAAATTGTATGTCAATTGCGTGAGCACTGTACTGCTTAAGCCGAAAAATATCAATATTACTAATTTGAGCGAAAGTCAAATTATATTGTTATTGCAGAATTGATATATTCATATAAACGAAAAAATTGTACTTTCTTAGTTTTAGACTTAAAGTCGATTTTCTTGTAAATTGTATGTCAATTGCGTGAGCACTGCACCGCTTAAACCGAAAAACATGAATTTTACTGATTTGAGCGAAAGTCAAATTATATTGTTATTGCAGATTTAACATATTCATATAACCGAAAAATTGCACTTTCTTAGTCTTAGACTTAAAGTCGATTTTCTTGTAAATTGTATTTCAGTTGCGAGAGCATTGTACCGCTTAAGCCGAAAAACATGAATTTAACTGATTTGAGCAAAAGTCAAATTATATTCTTATTGCAGGATTAACAAATTAATATTACCGAAAAAGTTGCACTTTCTTAGGTTTAGACTCAAAGTCGATTTTCTTGTAAATTGTATGCCAATTGCGTGAGCACTGTACTGCTTAAACCGAAAAACATGAATTTTACTGATTTGCGCGAAAGTAAAATTATTATGTTATTGCAGAATTTACATATTCATATAATATAACCGAGAAAATTGTACTTTCTTAGTTTTAGACTTAAAGTCGATTTTCTTGTAAATTTTATGTCAATTGCGTGAGCACTGTACTGCTTAAACCGAAAAACATGAATTTTACTGATTTGAGCGAAACTCAAATTATATTGTTATTGCAGGATTAACAAATTAATATTACCGAAAAAATTACACTTTCTTAGGTTTAGACTTAAAGTCGATTTTCATGTAAATTGAATGTTAATTCCTTGAGCGCTGTACCGCTTAGGCCGAAAAACATCAATTTTACTGATTTGCGCTAAAAGCAAACTTTCATTTTATTTCAGGATTAAAAATTGTATGTTAATTACTTGATCGCTGTACCGCTTAAGCCGAAATGTTATTTCAGGATTAACAAATTAATATAACGGAAAAAATTGCATTTTCTTAGGTTTAAAATTAAAGTCCATTTTCTTGTAAATTGTATGTCAACTGCGGTAGAACTGTACTGGTTAAGCCGCAAAACATCGATTTTACTGATTTGATCTAAAGTCAAACTTTCATATAGTTTCAGGATTAACAAATTAATATAACCGAAAAAATTGCACTTTCTTAGATTTAGACTTAAAGCCGATTTTCTTGTAAATTGTATGTCAGTTGCGGGAGCACTGTACTGCTTAAGCCGAAAAACATCAATATTACTGATTTGCGCGAAAGTAAAATTATATTGTTATTGCAGATTTAACATATTCATATAACCGAACAAATTGTACTTTCTTAGTTTTAGACTTAAAGTCGATTTTCTTCTAAATTATATGTCAATTGCGTGAACACTGTACCGCTTAAACCGAAAAACATGAATTTTACTGATTTGAGCGAAAGTCAAATTATATTGTTATTGCAGATTTAACATATTCGTATAACCGAACAAATTGTACTTTCTTAGGTTTAGACTTAAAGTCGATTTTCTTGTAAATTGTATTTCAGTTGCGAGAGCACTGTACCGCTTAAGCCGAAAAACATGAATTTAACTGATTTGAGCGAAAGTCAAATTATATTGTTATTGCAGGATTAACAAATTAATATTACCGAAAAAGTTGCACTTTCATAGGTTTAGACTCAAAGTCGATTTTCTTGTAAATTGTATTTCAATTGCGTGAGCACTGTACTGCTTAAACCGAAAAACATGAATTTTACTGATTTGCGCGAAAGTAAAATTATAATGTTATTGCAGAATTTACATATTCATATAACCGAGAAAATTGTACTTTCTTAGTTTTAGACTTAAAGTCGATTTGCTTGTAAATTGTATTTCAATTGCGTGAGCACTGTACTGCTTAAACCGAAAAACGTGAATTTTACTGATTTGCGCGAAGGTAAAATTATAATGTTATTGCAGAATTTACATATTCATATAACCGAAAAAATTGCACTTTCTTAGATTTAGACTTAAAGCCGATTTTCTTGTAAATTGTATGTCAGTTGCGTGAGCACTGTACCGCATAAGCCGAAAAACGTGAATTTTACTGATTTGCGCGAAAGTAAAATTATAATGTTATTGCAGAATTTACATATTCATATAACCGAGAAAATTGTACTTTCTTAGTTTTAGACTTAAAGCCGATTTTCTTGTAAATTGTATGTCAGTTGCGTGAGCACTGTACCGCATAAGCCGAAAAACGTGAATTTTACTGATTTGCGCGAAAGTAAAATTATAGTGTTATTGCAGAATTTACATATTCATATAACCGAAAAAATTGCACTTTCTTAGATTAAGACTTAAAGCCGATTTTCTTCGAAGTTGTATGTCAGTTGCGTGAGCACTGTACTGCTTAAGCCGAAAAATATGAATTTTTCTGATTTGAGCGAAAGTCAAATTATATTGTTATTGCAGGATTAACAAATTAATATTACCGAAAAAATTGCACTTTCTTAGTTTTAGACTTAAATCCGATTTTCATGTAAATTGTATGTCAGTTGCGTGAGCACTGTGCCGCATAAGCCGAAAAACATGAATTTTACTGATTTGAGCGAAAGTCAAATTATATTGTTATTGCAGGATTAACAAATTAATATTACCGACAAAGTTGCACTTTATTAGGTTTAGACTCAAATTATCATCAATTTTACTGATTTGCGCGATAGTAAAATTATAATGTTATTGCAGAATTTACATATTCATATAACCGAGAAAATTGTACTTTCTTAGTTTTAGACTTAAAGCCGATTTTCTTGTAAATTGTATGTCAGTTGCGTGAGCACTGTACCGCATAAGCCGAAAAACATGAATTTTACTGATTTGCGCGAAAGTAAAATTATAATGTTATTGCAGAATTTACATATTCATATTACCGAGAAAATTGTACTTTCTTAGTTTTAGACTTAAAGTCGATTTGCTTGTAAATTGTATTTCAATTGCGTGAGCACTGTACTGCATAAGCCGAAAAACATGAATTTTACTGATTTGCGCGAAAGAAAAATTATAATGTTATTGCAGAATTTACATATTCATATAACCGAGAAAATTGTACTTTCTTAGTTTTAGACTTAACGTCGATTTTCTTGTAAATTGAATGTTAATTACTTGAGCGCTGTAAAGCTTAGGCCGAAAAACATCAATTTTACTGATTTGCGCGAAAGTAAAATTATAATGTTATTGCAGAATTTACATATTCATATAACCGAGAAAATTGCACTTTCTTAGATTTAGACTTAAAGCCGATTTTCTTGTAAATTGTATGTCAGTTGCGTGAGCACTGTACCGCTTAAGCAGAAAAACATGAATTTTACTGATTTGAGCGAAAGTCAAATTATATTGTTATTGCAGAATTGACATATTCATATAACCGAGAAAATTGTACTTTCTTAGTTTTAGACTTAAAGTCGATTTGCTTGTAAATTGTATTTCAATTGCGTGAGCACTGTACTGCTTAAACCGAAAAACATGAATTTTACTGATTTGAGCGAAAGTCAAATTATATTGTTATTGCAGGATTAACAAATTAATATTACCGAAAAAGTTGCACTTTATTAGGTTTAGACTCAAATTATCATCAATTTTCCTGATTTGCGCGAAAGTAAAATTATAATGTTATTGCAGAATTTACATATTCATATAACCGAGAAAATTGTACTTTCTTAGTTTTAGACTTAAAGTCGATTTGCTTGTAAATTGTATTTCAATTGCGTGAGCACTGTACTGCTTAAACCGAAAAACATGAATTTTACTGATTTGAGCGAAAGTCAAATTATATTGTTATTGCAGAATTGACATATTCATATAACCGTACCATAAATTGCACTTTCTTAGTTTTAGACTTAAAGCCGATTTTCTTGTAAATTGTATGTCAGTTGCGTGAGCACTGTACCGCTTAAGCAGAAAAACATGAATTTTACTGATTTGAGCGAAAGTCAAATTATATTGTTATTGCAGAATTGACATATTCATATAACCGAGAAAATTGTACTTTCTTAGTTTTAGACTTAAAGTCGATTTTCTTGTAAATTGTATTTCAATTGCGTGAGAACTGTACTGCTTAAACCGAAAAACATGAATTTTACTGATTTGAGCGAAAGTCAAATTATATTGTTATTGCAGAATTGACATATTCATATAACCTTGAGCGCTGTACCGCTAAGGCCGAAAAACATCAATTTTACTGATTTGCGCTAAAAGCAAACTTTCATTTTATTTCAGGATTAACAATTGTATGTTACTTACTTGATCGCTGTACCGCTTAAGCCGAAATGTTATTTTAGGATTAACAAATTAATATAACGGAAAAAATTGCATTTTCTTAGGTTTAAAATTAAAGTCCATTTTCTTGTAAATTGTATGTCAACTGCGGTAGCACTGTACTGGTTAAGCCGCAAAACATCAATTTTACTGATTTGATCTAAAGTCAAACTTTCATATAATTTCACGATTAACAAATTAATATAACCGAAAAAATTGCACTTTCTTAGATTTAGACTTAAAGCCGATTTTCTTGTAAATTGTATGTCAGTTGCGGGAGCACTGTACTGCTTAAGTCGAAAAGCATCAATATTACTGATTTGCGCGAAAGTAAAATTATAATGTAATTGCAGAATTTACATATTCATATAACCGAACAAATTGTACTTTCTTAGTTTTAGACTTAAAGTCGATTTTCTTCTAAATTGTATGTCAATTGCGTGAACACTGTACCGCTTAAACCGAAAAACATGAATTTTACTGATTTGAGCGAAAGTCAAATTTTATTGTTATTGCAGATTTGACATATTCATATAACCGAAAAATTGCACTTTCTTAGTCTTAGACTTAAAGTCGATTTTCTTGGAAATTGTATTTCAGTTGCGAGAGCACTGTACCGCTTAAGCCGAAAAACATGAATTTAACTGATTTGAGCGAAAGTCAAATTATATTGTTATTGCAGGATTAACAAATTAATATTACCGAAAAAGTTGCACTTTCATAGGTTTAGACTCAAAGTCGATTTTCTTGTAAATTGTATGTCAATTGCGGCAGCACTGTACTGGTTAAGCCGCAAAACATCGATTTTACTGATTTGATATAAAGTCAAACTTTCATATAATTTCAGGATTAACAAATTAATATAACCGAAATAATTGCACTTTCTTAGATTTAGGCTTAAAGCCGATTTTCTTGTAAATTGTATGTCAGTTGCGGGAGCACTGTACTGCTTAAGCCGAAAAACATCAATATTACTGATTTGCGCGAAAGTAAAATTATAATGTAATTGCAGAATTTACATATTCATATAACCGAACAAATTGTACTTTCTTAGTTTTAGACTTAAAGTCGATTTTCTTCTAAATTGTATGTCAATTGCGTGAACACTGTACCGCTTAAACCGAAAAACATAAATTTTACTGATTTGAGCGAAAGTCAAATTATATTGTTATTGCAGATTTAACATATTCATATAACCGAAAAATTGCACTTTCTTAGTCTTAGACTTAAAGTCGATTTTCTTGTAAATTGTATTTCAGTTGCAAGAGCACTGTACTGCTTAAGCCGAAAAACATCAATATTACTGATTTGAGCGAAAGTAAAATTATAATGTTATTGCAGAATTTACATATTCATATAACCGAGAAAATTGTACTTTCTTAGTTTTAGACTTAAAGTCGATTTTCTTGTAAATTGTATGTCAGTTGCGTGAGCACTGTACCGCTTAAGCAGAAAAACATGAATTTTACTGATTTGAGCGAAAGTCAAATTATATTGTTATTGCAGAATTGACATATTTATATAACCGAGAAAATTGTACTTTCTTAGTTTTAGACTTAAAGTCGATTTTCTTGTAAATTGTATTTCAATTGCGTGAGCACTGTACTGCTTAAACCGAAAAACATGAATTTTACTGATTTGAGCGAAAGTCAAATTATATTGTTATTGCAGAATTGACATATTCATATAACTGAAAAAATTGCACTTTCTTAGTTTTAGACTTAAAGTCGATTTTCTTGTAAATTGTATTTCAGTTGCGTGAGCACTGTACCGCTTAAGCCGAAAAACATGAATTTTACTGATTTGAGCAAAAGTCAAATTATATTCTTATTGCAGGATTAACAAATTAATATTACCGAAAAAGTTGCACTTTCTTAGGTTTAGACTCAAAGTCGATTTTCTTGTAAATTGTATGTTAATCACTTGAGCACTGTACCGCTTAAGCAGAAAAACATGAATTTTACTGATTTGAGCGAAAGTCAAATTATATTGTTATTGCAGAATTGACATATTTATATAACCGAGAAAATTGTACTTTCTTAGTTTTAGACTTAAAGCCGATTTTCTTGTAAATTGTATGTCAGTTGCGTGAGCACTGTACCGCATAAGCCGAAAAACGTGAATTTTACTGATTTGCGCGAAAGTAAAATTATAATGTTATTGCAGAATTTACATATTCATATAACCGAGAAAATTTTAACTTCTTAGTTTTAGACTTAAAGTCGATTTGCTTGTAAATTGTATTTCAGTTGCGTGAGCACTGTACCGCTTAAGCCGAAAAACATGAATTTTACTGATTTGAGCGAAAGTCAAATTATATTGTTATTGCAGGATTAACAAATTAATATTACCGAAAAAGTTGCACTTTCTTAAGTTTACACGCAAAGTCGATTTTCTTGTAAATTGTATGTCAATTGCGGCACCACTGTAGTGCTTAAGCCGAAAAACATCAATATTACTGATTTGCGCGAAAGTAAAATTATAATGTTATTGCAGAATTTACATATTCATATTACCGAGAAAATTGTACTTTCTTAGTTTTAGACTTAAAGTCGATTTGCTTGTAAATTGTATTTCAATTGCGTGAGCACTGTACTGCATAAGCCGAAAAACATGAATTTTACTGATTTGCGCGAAAGTAAAATTATAATGTTATTGCAGAATTTACATATTCATATAACCGAGAAAATTGTACTTTCTTAGTTTTAGACTTAACGTCGATTTTCTTGTAAATTGAATGTTAATTACTTGAGCGCTGTAAAGCTTAGGCCGAAAAACATCAATTTTACTGATTTGCGCGAAAGTAAAATTATAATGTTATTGCAGAATTTACATATTCATATAACCGAGAAAATTGCACTTTCTTAGATTTAGTCTTAAAGCCGATTTTCTTGTAAATTGTATGTCAGTTGCGTGAGCACTGTACTGCTTAAGCCGAAAAACATCAATATTACTGATTTGAGCGAAAGTAAAATTATAATGTAATTGCAGAATTTACATATTCATATAACCGAACAAATTGTACTTTCTTAGTTTTAGACTTAAAGTCGATTTTCTTCTAAATTGTATGTCAATTGCGTGAACACTGTACCGCTTAAACCGAAAAACATGAATTTTACTGATTTGAGCGAAAGTCAAATTATATTGTTATTGCAGATTTAACATATTCATATAACCGAAAAATTGCACTTTCTTAGTCTTAGACTTAAAGTCGATTTTCTTGTCAATTGTATTTCAGTTGCGAGAGCACTGTACTGCTTAAGCCGAAAAACATCAATATTACTGATTTGAGCGAAAGTAAAATTATAATGTTATTGCAGAATTTACATATTCATATAACCGAGAAAATTGTACTTTCTTAGTTTTAGACTTAAAGTCGATTTTCTTGTAAATTGTATGTCAGTTGCGTGAGCACTGTACCGCTTAAACCGAAAAACATGAATTTTACTGATTTGAGCGAAAGTCAAATTATATTGTTATTGCAGATTTGACATATTCATATAACCGAAAAATTGCACTTTCTTAGTCTTAGACTTAAAGTCGATTTTCTTGGAAATTGTATTTCAGTTGCGAGAGCACTGTACCGCTTAAGCCGAAAAACATGAATTTAACTGATTTGAGCGAAAGTCAAATTATATTGTTATTGCAGGATTAACAAATTAATATTACCGAAAAAGTTGCACTTTCATAGGTTTAGACTCAAAGTCGATTTTCTTGTAAATTGTATGTCAATTGCGGCAGCACTGTACTGGTTAAGCCGCAAAACATCGATTTTACTGATTTGATCTAAAGTCAAACTTTCATATAATTTCAGGATTAACAAATTAATATAACCGAAATAATTGCACTTTCTTAGATTTAGACTTAAAGCCGATTTTCTTGTAAATTGTATGTCAGTTGCGGGAGCACTGTACTGCTTAAGCCGAAAAACATCAATATTACTGATTTGCGCGAAAGTAAAATTATAATGTAATTGCAGAATTTACATATTCATATAACCGAACAAATTGTACTTTCTTAGTTTTAGACTTAAAGTCGATTTTCTTCTAAATTGTATGTCAATTGCGTGAACACTGTACCGCTTAAACCGAAAAACATGAATTTTACTGATTTGAGCGAAAGTCAAATTATATTGTTATTGCAGATTTAACATATTCATATAACCGAAAAATTGCACTTTCTTAGTCTTAGACTTAAAGTCGATTTTCTTGTCAATTGTATTTCAGTTGCGAGAGCACTGTACTGCTTAAGCCGAAAAACATCAATATTACTGATTTGAGCGAAAGTAAAATTATAATGTTATTGCAGAATTTACATATTCATATAACCGAGAAAATTGTACTTTCTTAGTTTTAGACTTAAAGTCGATTTTCTTGTAAATTGTATGTCAGTTGCGTGAGCACTGTACCGCTTAAGCAGAAAAACATGAATTTTACTGATTTGAGCGAAAGTCAAATTATATTGTTATTGCAGAATTGACATATTTATATAACCGAGAAAATTGTGCTTTCTTAGTTTTAGACTTAAAGTCGATTTTCTTGTAAATTGTATTTCAATTGCGTGAGCACTGTACTGCTTAAACCGAAAAACATGAATTTTACTGATTTGAGCGAAAGTCAAATTATATTGTTATTGCAGAATTGACATATTCATATAACTGAAAAAATTGCACTTTCTTAGTTTTAGACTTAAAGTCGATTTTCTTGTAAATTGTATTTCAGTTGCGTGAGCACTGTACCGCTTAAGCCGAAAAACATGAATTTTACTGATTTGAGCAAAAGTCAAATTATATTCTTATTGCAGGATTAACAAATTAATATTACCGAAAAAGTTGCACTTTCTTAGGTTTAGACTCAAAGTCGATTTTCTTGTAAATTGTATGTCAATTGCGTGAGCACTGTACTGCTTAAACCGAAAAACATCAATATTACTGATTTGAGCGAAAGTAAAATTATAATGTTATTGCAGAATTTACATATTCATATAACCGAGAAAATTGTACTTTCTTAGTTTTAGACTTAAAGTCGATTTTCTTGTAAATTGTATGTCAGTTGCGTGAGCACTGTACCGCTTAAGCAGAAAAACATGAATTTTACTGATTTCAGCGAAAGTCAAATTATATTGTTATTGCAGAATTGACATATTTATATAACCGAGAAAATTGTACTTTCTTAGTTTTAGACTTAAAGTCGATTTTCTTGTAAATTGTATTTCAATTGCGTGAGCACTGTAATGCTTAAACCGAAAAACATGAATTTTACTGATTTGAGCGAAAGTCAAATTATATTGTTATTGCAGAATTGACATATTCATATAACTGAAAAAATTGCACTTTCTTAGTTTTAGACTTAAAGTCGATTTTCTTGTAAATTGTATTTCAGTTGCGTGAGCACTGTACCGCTTAAGCCGAAAAACATGAATTTTACTGATTTGAGCAAAAGTCAAATTATATTCTTATTGCAGGATTAACAAATTAATATTACCGAAAAAGTTGCACTTTCTTAGGTTTAGACTCAAAGTCGATTTTCTTGTAAATTGTATGTTAATCACTTGAGCACTGTACCGCTTAAGCAGAAAAACATGAATTTTACTGATTTGAGCGAAAGTCAAATTATATTGTTATTGCAGAATTGACATATTTATATAACCGAGAAAATTGTACTTTCTTAGTTTTAGACTTAAAGCCGATTTTCTTGTAAATTGTATGTCAGTTGCGTGAGCACTGTACCGCATAAGCCGAAAAACGTGAATTTTACTGATTTGCGCGAAAGTAAAATTATAATGTTATTGCAGAATTTACATATTCATATAACCGAGAAAATTTTAACTTCTTAGTTTTAGACTTAAAGTCGATTTGCTTGTAAATTGTATTTCAGTTGCGTGAGCACTGTACCGCTTAAGCCGAAAAACATGAATTTTACTGATTTGAGCGAAAGTCAAATTATATTGTTATTGCAGGATTAACAAATTAATATTACCGAAAAAGTTGCACTTTCTTAAGTTTACACGCAAAGTCGATTTTCTTGTAAATTGTATGTCAATTGCGGCACCACTGTACTGCTTAAGCCGAAAAACATCAATATTACTGATTTGCGCGGAAGTAAAATTATAATGTTATTGCAGAATTTACATATTTATATTACCGAGAAAATTGTACTTTCTTAGTTTTAGACTTAAAGTCGACTTGCTTGTAAATTGTATTTCAATTGCGTGAGCACTGTACTGCATAAGCCGAAAAACATGAATTTTACTGATTTGCGCGAAAGTAAAATTATAATGTTATTGCAGAATTTACATATTCATATAACCGAGAAAATTTTACTTTCTTAGTTTTAGACTTAACGTCGATTTTCTTGTAAATTGAATGTTAATTACTTGAGCGCTGTAAAGCTTAGGCCGAAAAACATCAATTTTACTGATTTGCGCGAAAGTAAAATTATAATATTATTGCAGAATTTACATATTCATATAACCGAGAAATTGCACTTTCTTAGATTTAGACTTAAAGCCGATTTTCTTGTAAATTGTATGTCAGTTGCGTGAGCACTGTACTGCTTAAGCCGAAAAACATCAATATTACTTATTTGAGCGAAAGTAAAATTATAATGTTATTGCAGAATTTACATATTCATATAACCGAGAAAATTGTACTTTCTTAGTTTTAGACTTAAAGTCGATTTGCTTGTAAATTGTATTTCAATTGCGTGAGCACTGTACTGCTTAAACCGAAAAACATGAATTTTACTGATTTGAGCGAAAGTCAAATTATATTGTTATTGCAGAATTGACATATTCATATAACCGAGAAAATTGTACTTTCTTAGTTTTAGACTTAAAGACGATTTTCTTGTAAATTGTATTTCAATTGCGTGAGAACTGTACTGCTTAAACCGAAAAACATGAATTTTACTGATTTGAGCGAAAGTCAAATTATATTGTTATTGCAGAATTGACGTGTTCATATAACCTTGAGCGCTGTACCGCTTAGGCCGAAAAACATCAATTTTACTGATTTGCGCTAAAAGCAAACTTTCATTTTATTTCAGGATTAACAATTGTATGTTAATTACTTGATCGCTGTACCGCTTAAGCCGAAATGTTATTTCAGGATTAACAAATTAATATAACGGAAAAAATTGCATTTTCTTAGGTTTAAAATTAAAGTCCATTTTCTTGTAAATTGTATGTCAACTGCGGTAGCACTGTACTGGTTAAGCCGCAAAACATCGATTTTACTGATTTGATCTAAAGTCAAACTTTCATATAATTTCACGATTAACAAATTAATATAACCGAAAAAATTGCACTTTCTTAGATTTAGACTTAAAGCCGATTTTCTTGTAAATTGTATGTCAGTTGCGGGAGCACTGTACTGCTTAAGTCGAAAAGCATCAATATTACTGATTTGCGCGAAAGTAAAATTATAATGTAATTGCAGAATTTACATATTCATATAACCGAACAAATTGTACTTTCTTAGTTTTAGACTTAAAGTCGATTTTCTTCTAAATTGTATGTCAATTGCGTGAACACTGTACCGCTTAAACCGAAAAACATGAATTTTACTGATTTGAGCGAAAGTCAAATTATATTGTTATTGCAGATTTGACATATTCATATAACCGAAAAATTGCACTTTCTTAGTCTTAGACTTAAAGTCGATTTTCTTGGAAATTGTATTTCAGTTGCGAGAGCACTGTACCGCTTAAGCCGAAAAACATGAATTTAACTGATTTGAGCGAAAGTCAAATTATATTGTTATTGCAGGATTAACAAATTAATATTACCGAAAAAGTTGCACTTTCATAGGTTTAGACTCAAAGTCGATTTTCTTGTAAATTGTATGTCAATTGCGGCAGCACTGTACTGGTTAAGCCGCAAAACATCGATTTTACTGATTTGATCTAAAGTCAAACTTTCATATAATTTCAGGATTAACAAATTAATATAACCGAAATAATTGCACTTTCTTAGATTTAGACTTAAAGCCGATTTTCTTGTAAATTGTATGTCAGTTGCGGGAGCACTGTACTGCTTAAGCCGAAAAACATCAATATTACTGATTTGCGCGAAAGTAAAATTATAATGTAATTGCAGAATTTACATATTCATATAACCGAACAAATTGTACTTTCTTAGTTTTAGACTTAAAGTCGATTTTCTTCTAAATTGTATGTCAATTGCGTGAACACTGTACCGCTTAAACCGAAAAACATGAATTTTACTGATTTGAGCGAAAGTCAAATTATATTGTTATTGCAGATTTAACATATTCATATAACCGAAAAATTGCACTTTCTTAGTCTTAGACTTAAAGTCGATTTTCTTGTAAATTGTATTTCAGTTGCGAGAGCACTGTACTGCTTAAGCCGAAAAGCATCAATATTACTGATTTGAGCGAAAGTAAAATTATAATGTTATTGCAGAATTTACATATTCATATAACCGAGAAAATTGTACTTTCTTAGTTTCAGACTTAAAGTCGATTTTCTTGTAAATTGTATGTCAGTTGCGTGAGCACTGTACCGCTTAAGCAGAAAAACATGAATTTTACTGATTTGAGCGAAAGTCAAATTATATTGTTATTGCAGAACTGACATATTTATATAACCGAGAAAATTGTACTTTCTTAGTTTTAGACTTAAAGTCGATTTTCTTGTAAATTGTATTTCAATTGCGTGAGCACTGTACTGCTTAAACCGAAAAACATGAATTTTACTGATTTGAGCGAAAGTCAAATTATATTGTTATTGCAGAATTGACATATTCATATAACTGAAAAAATTGCACTTTCTTAGTTTTAGACTTAAAGTCGATTTTCTTGTAAATTGTATTTCAGTTGCGTGAGCACTGTACCGCTTAAGCCGAAAAACATGAATTTTACTGATTTGAGCAAAAGTCAAATTATATTCTTATTGCAGGATTAACAAATTAATATTACCGAAAAAGTTGCACTTTCTTAGGTTTAGACTTAAAGTCGATTTTCTTCTAAATTATATGTCAGTTGCGTGAACACTGTACCGCTTAAACCGAAAAACATGAATTTTACTGATTTCAGCGAAAGTCAAATTATATTGTTATTGCAGATTTAACATATTCATATAACCGAAAAATTGCACTTTCTAAGTCTTAGACTTAAAGTCGATTTTCTTGTAAATTGTATTTCAGTTGCGTGAACACTGTACCGCTTAAACCGAAAAACATGAATTTTACTGATTTGAGCGAAAGTCAAATTATATTGTTATTGCAGATTTAACATATTCATATAACCGAAAAATTGCACTTTCTTAGTGTTAGACTTAAAGTCGATTTTCTTCTAAATTATATGTCAATTGCGTGAACACTGTACCGCTTAAACCGAAAAACATGAATTTTACTGATTTGAGCGAAAGTCAAATTATATTGTTATTGCAGATTTAACATATTCATATAACCGAAAAATTGCACTTTCTAAGTCTTAGACTTAAAGTCGATTTTCTTATAAATTGTATTTCAGTTGCGAGAGCACTGTACCGCTTAAGCCGAAAAACATGAATTTAACTGATTTGAGCGAAAGTCAAATTATATTGTTATTGCAGGATTAACAAATTAATATTACCGAAAAAGTTGCACTTTCATAGGTTTAGACTCAAAGTCGATTTTCTTGTAAATTGTATGTCAATTGCGGCAGCACTGTACTGCTTAAGCCGAAAAACATCAATATTACTGATTTGAGCGAAAGCCAAAATATATTGTTATTGCAGAATTTACATATTCATATAACCGAAAAAGTTGCACTTTCACAGGTTTAGACTCAAAGCCGATTTTCTTGTAAAGTGTATGTCAATTGCGGCAGCACTGTACTGCTTAAGCCGAAAAACATCAATATTACTGATTTGAGCGAAAGTCAAATTATATTGTTATTGCAGGATTAACAAATTAATATTACCGAAAAAGTTGCACTTTCATAGGTTTAGACTTAAAGTCGATTTTCTTGTAAATTGTATTTCAGTTGCGTGAGCACTGTACCGCTTAAGCCGAAAAACATGAATTTTACTGATTTGAGCGAAAGTCAAATTATATTGTTATTGCAGGATTAACAAATTAATATTACCGAAAAAGTTGCACTTTCTTAAGTTTAGACTCAAAGTCGATTTTCTTGTAAATTGTATGTCAATTGCGTGAGCACTGTACTGCTTAAGCCGAAAAATATCAATATTACTAATTTGAGCGAAAGTCAAATTATATTGTTATTGCAGAATTGATATATTCATATAAACGAAAAAATTGTACTTTCTTAGTTTTAGACTTAAAGTCTATTTTCTTGTAAATTGTATGTCAATTGCGTGAGCACTGCACCGCTTAAACCGAAAAACATGAATTTTACTGATTTGAGCGAAAGTCAAATTATATTGTTATTGCAGATTTAACATATTCATATAACCGAAAAATTGCACTTTCTTAGTCTTAGACTTAAAGTCGATTTTCTTGTAAATTGTATTTCAGTTGCGAGAGCATTGTACCGCTTAAGCCGAAAAACATGAATTTAACTGATTTGAGCAAAAGTCAAATTATATTCTTATTGCAGGATTAACAAATTAATATTACCGAAAAAGTTGCACTTTCTTAGGTTTAGACTCAAAGTCGATTTTCTTGTAAATTGTATGTCAATTGCGTGAGCACTGTACTGCTTAAACCGAAAAACATGAATTTTACTGATTTGCGCGAAAGTAAAATTATTATGTTATTGCAGAATTTACATATTCATATAATATAACCGAGAAAATTGTACTTTCTTAGTTTTAGACTTAAAGTCGATTTTCTTGTAAATTTTATGTCAATTGCGTGAGCACTGTACTGCTTAAACCGAAAAACATGAATTTTACTGATTTGAGCGAAACTCAAATTATATTGTTATTGCAGGATTAACAAATTAATATTACCGAAAAAATTACACTTTCTTAGGTTTAGACTTAAAGTCGATTTGCTTGTAAATTGAATGTTAATTCCTTGAGCGCTGTACCGCTTAGGCCGAAAAACATCAATTTTACTGATTTGCGCTAAAAGCAAACTTTCATTTTATTTCAGGATTAAAAATTGTATGTTAATTACTTGATCGCTGTACCGCTTAAGCCGAAATATTATTTCAGGATTAACAAATTAATATAACGGAAAAAATTGCATTTTCTTAGGTTTAAAATTAAAGTCCATTTTCTTGTAAATTGTATGTCAACTGCGGTAGAACTGTACTGGTTAAGCCGCAAAACATCGATTTTACTGATTTGATCTAAAGTCAAACTTTCATATAGTTTCAGGATTAACAAATTAATATAACCGAAAAAATTGCACTTTCTTAGATTTAGACTTAAAGCCGATTTTCTTGTAAATTGTATGTCAGTTGCGGGAGCACTGTACTGCTTAAGCCGAAAAACATCAATATTACTGATTTGCGCGAAAGTAAAATTATATTGTTATTGCAGATTTAACATATTCATATAACCGAACAAATTGTACTTTCTTAGTTTTAGACTTAAAGTCGATTTTCTTCTAAATTATATGTCAATTGCGTGAACACTGTACCGCTTAAACCGAAAAACATGAATTTTACTGATTTGAGCGAAAGTCAAATTATATTGTTATTGCAGATTTAACATATTCGTATAACCGAACAAATTGTACTTTCTTAGGTTTAGACTTAAAGTCGATTTTCTTGTAAATTGTATTTCAGTTGCGAGAGCACTGTACCGCTTAAGCCGAAAAACATGAATTTAACTGATTTGAGCGAAAGTCAAATTATATTGTTATTGCAGGATTAACAAATTAATATTACCGAAAAAGTTGCACTTTCATAGGTTTAGACTCAAAGTCGATTTTCTTGTAAAGTGTATGTCAATTGCGGCAGCACTGTACTGCTTAAGCCGAAAAACATCAATATTACTGATTTGAGCGAAAGTCAAATTATATTGTTATTGCAGAATTGACATATTCATATAACCGAAAAATTGCACATTCTTAGTCTTAGACTTAAAGTCGATTTTCTTGTAAATTGTATTTCAGTTGCGTGAGCACTGTACCGCTTAAGCCGAAAAACATGAATTTTACTGATTTGAGCGAAAGTCAAATTATATTGTTATTGCAGGATTAACAAATTAATATTACCGAAAAAGTTGCACTTTCTTAGGCTTAGACTCAAAGTCGATTTTCTTGTAAATTGTATGTCAATTGCGTGAGCACTGTACTGCTTAAACCGAAAAACATGAATTTTACTGATTTGCGGGAAAGTAAAATTATAATGTTATTGCAGAATTTACATATTCATATAATATAACCGAGAAAATTGTACTTTCTTAGTTTTAGACTTAAAGTCGATTTTCTTGTAAATTGTATGTCAATTGCGTGAGCACTGTACTGCTTAAACCGAAAAACATGAATTTTACTGATTTGAGCGAAAGTCAAATAATATTGTTATTGCAGGATTATCAAATTTATATTACCGAAAAAATTACACTTTCTTAGGTTTAGACTTAAAGTCGATTTTCTTGTAAATTGAATGTTAATTACTTGAGCGCTGTACCGCTTAGGCCGAAAAACATCAATTTTACTGATTTGCGCTAAAAGCAAACTTTCATTTTATTTCAGGATTAACAATTGTATGTTAATTACTTGATCGCTGTACCTCTTAAGCCGAAATGTTATTTCAGGATTAACAAATTAATATAACGGAAAAAATAGCATTTTTTTAGGTTTAAAATTAAAGTCCATTTTCTTGTAAATTGTATGTCAACTGCGGTAGCACTGTACTGGTTGAGCCGCAAAACATCGATTTTACTGATTTGATCTAAAGTCAAACTTTCATATAATTTCAGGATTAACAAATTAATATAACCGAAAAAATTGCACTTTCTTAGATTTAGACTTAAAGCCGATTTTCTTGTAAATTATATGTCAGTTGCGTGAGCACTAAACTGCTTAAGCCGAAAAACATCAATATTACTGATTTGCGCGAAAGTAAAATTATAATGTAATTGCAGAATTTACATATTCATATAACCGAACAAATTGTACTTTCTTAGTTTTAGACTTAAAGTCGATTTTCTTGTAAATTGTATGTCAATTGCATGAGCACTGCACCGCTTAAACCGAAAAACATGAATTTTACTGATTTGAGCGAAAGTCAAATTATATTGTTATTGCAGATTTAACATATTCATATAACCGAAAAATTGCACTTTCTTAGTCTTAGACTTAAAGTCGATTTTCTTGTAAATTGTATTTCAGTTACGAGAGCATTGTACCGCTTAAGCCGAAAAACATGAATTTAACTGATTTGAGCGAAAGTCAAATTATATTGTTATTGCAGGATTAACAAATTAATATTACCGAAAAATTTGCACTTTCATAGGTTTAGACTCAAAGTCGATTTTCTTGTAAATTGTATGTAAATTGCGGCAGCACTGTACTGCTTAAGCCGAAAAATATCAATATTACTAATTTGAGCGAAAGTCAAATTATATTGTTATTGCAGAATTGATATATTCATATAAACGAAAAAATTGTACTTTCTTAGTTTTAGACTTAAAGTCGATTTTCTTGTAAATTGTATGTCAATTGCGTGAGCACTGTACTGCTTAAGCCGAAAAACATGAATTTTACTGATTTGAGCGAAAGTCAAATTATAATGTTATTGCAGGATTAACAAATTAATATAACCGAAAAAATTGCACTTTCTTAGTTTTAGACTTGAGGGCGACTTTCTTGTAAATTGTATGTCAGTTGCGTGAGCACTGTACCGCTTAAGCCGAAAAACATGAATTTTACTGATTTGAGCGAAAGTCAAATTATATTGTTATTGCAGAATTGACATATTCATATAACCGAAAAAATTGTACTTTCTTAGTTTTAGACTTAAAGTAGATTTTCTTGTAAATTGTATGTCAGTTAAGTGAGCACTGTACCGCTTAAGCCGAAAAACATGAATTTTACTGATTTGCGCGAAAGTAAAATTATAATGTTATTGCAAGATTAACAAATTAATATAACCGAAAAAATTGCACTTTCTTAGTTTTAGACTTGAAGGCGATTTTCTTGTAAATTGTATGTCAGTTACGTGAGCACTGTACCGCTTAAGCCGAAAAACATGAATTTTACTGATTTGGGCGAAAGTAAAATTATAATGTTATTGCAGAATTTACATATTCATATAACCGAACAAATTGTACTTTCTTAGTCTTAGACTTAAAGTCGATTTTCTTCTAAATTGTATGTCAATTCCGTGAGCACTGTACCGCTTAAACCGAAAAACATGAATTTTACTGATTTGAGCGAAAGTCAAATTATATTGTTATTGCAGAATTAACATATTCATATAACCGAAAAAATTGCACTTTCTTAGTTTTATACTTGAAGGCGATTTTCTTGTAAATTGTATGTCAGTTACGTGAGCACTGTACCGCTTAAGCCGAAAAACATGAATTTTACTGATTTGAGCGAAAGTCAAATTATATTGTTATTGCAGGATTAACAAATTAATATTACCGAAAAAGTTGCACTTTCATAGGTTTAGACTCAAAGTCGATTTTCTTGTAAATTGTTTGTCAATTGCGGCAGCACTGTAGTGCTTAAGCCGAAAAACATCAATATTACTGATTTGAGCGAAAGTCAAATTATATTGTTATTGCAGGATTAACAAATTAATATTACCGAAAAAGTTGCACTTTCTTAGGTTTAGACTCAAAGTCGATTTTCTTGTAAATTGTATGTCAATTGCGTGAGCACTGTACTGCTTAAACCGAAAAACATGAATTTTACTGATTTGAGCGAAAGTCAAATTATATTGTTATTGCAGGATTAACAAATTAATATTACCGAAAAAGTTGCACTTTCTTAGGTTTAGACTCAAAGTCGATTTTCTTGTAAATTGTATATCAATTGCGTGAGCACTGTACTGCTTAAACCAAAAAACATCAATATTACTGATTTGAGCGAAAGTCAAATTATATTGTTATTGCAGGATTAACAAATTAATATTACCGAAAAAGTTGCACTTTCTTAGGTTTAGACTCAAAGTCGATTTTCTTGTAAATTGTATGTCAATTGCGTGAGCACTGTACTGCTTAAACCGAAAAACATGACTTTTACTGATTTGAGCGAAAGTCAAATTATAATGTTATTGCAAGATTAACAAATTAATATAACCGAAAAAATTGCACTTTCTTAGTTTTAGACTTGAAGACGATTTTCTTGTAAATTGTATTTCAGTTGCGTGAGCACTGTACTGCTTAAGCCGAAAAACATCAATATTACTGATTTGCGCGAAAGTAAAATTATAATGTTATTGCAGAATTTACATATTCATATAACCGAAAAAATTGTACTTTCTTAGTTTTAGACTTAAAGTCGATTTTCTTGTAAATTGTATGTCAATTGCGTGAGCACTGTACTGCTTAAACCGAAAAACATCAGTATTACTGATTTGGGCGAAAGTAAAATTATAATGTTATTGCAGAATTTACATATTCATATAACCGAACAAATTGTACTTTCTTAGTTTTAGACTCAAAGTCGATTTTCTTGTAAATTGTATGTCAATTGCGTGAGCACTGTACTGCTTAAACCGAAAAACATGAATTTTACTGATTTGAGCGAAAGTCAAATTATATTGTTATTGCAGAATTAACATATTCATATAACCGAAAAATTGCACTTTCTTAGATTTAGACTTAAAGCTGATTTTCTTGTAAATTGTATTTCAGTTGCGTGAGCACTGTACTGCTTAAGCCGAAAAACATCAATATTACTGATTTGCGCGAAAGTAAAATTATAATGTTATTGCAGAATTGACATATTCATATAACCGAAAAAATTGCACTTTCTTAGTTTTAGACTTAAAGTCGATTTTCTTGTAAATTGTATGTCAATTGCGTGAGCACTGTACTGCTTAAACCGAAAAACATCAGTATTACTGATTTGGGCGAAAGTAAAATTATAATGTTATTGCAGAATTTACATATTCATATAACCGAAAAAATTGTACTTTCTTAGTTTTAGACTCAAAGTCGATTTTCTTGTAAATTGTATGTCAATTGCGTGAGCACTGTACTGCTTAAACCGAAAAACATGAATTTTACTGATTTGAGCGAAAGTCAAATTATATTGTTATTGCAGAATTAACATATTCATATAACCGAAAAATTGCACTTTCTTAGATTTAGACTTAAAGCTGATTTTCTTGTAAATTGTATGTCAACTGCGTGAGCACTGTACTGCTTAAGCCGAAAAACATCAATATTACTGATTTGCGCGAAAGTAAAATTATAATGTTATTGCAGAATTTACATATTCATATAACCGAAAAAATTGTACTTTCTAGTTTTAGACTTAAAGTCGATTTTCTTGTAAATTGTATTTCAGTTGCGTGAGCACTGTACTGCTTAAGCCGAAAAACATCAATATTACTGATTTGCGCGAAAGTAAAATTATAATGTTATTGCAGAATTTACATATTCATATAACCGAAAAAATTGTACTTTCTTAGTTTTAGGCTTAAAGTCGATTTTCTTGTAAATTGTATTTCAGTTGCGTGAGCACTGTACTGCTTAAGCCGAAAAACATCAATATTACTGATTTGCGCGAAAGTAAAATTATAATGTTATTGCAGAATTTACATATTCATATAACCGAAAAAATTGTACTTTCTTAGTTTTAGACTCAAAGTCGATTTTCTTGTAAATTGTATGTCAATTGAGTGAGCACTGTACTGCTTAAACCGAAAAACATGAATTTTACTGATTTGAGCGAAAGTCAAATTATATTGTTATTGCAGAATTAACATATTCATATAACCGAAAAATTGCACTTTCTTAGATTTAGACTTAAAGCTGATTTTCTTGTAAATTGTATTTCAGTTGCGTGAGCACTGTACTGCTTAAGCCGAAAAACATCAATATTACTGATTTGCGCGAAAGTAAAATTATAATGTTATTGCAGAATTGACATATTCATATAACCGAAAAAATTGCACTTTCTTAGTTTTAGACTCAAAGTCGATTTTCTTGTAAATTGTATGTCAATTGCGTGAGCACTGTACTGCTTAAACCGAAAAACATGAATTTTACTGATTTGAGCGAAAGTCAAATTATATTGTTATTGCAGAATTAACATATTCATATAACCGAACAAATTGTACTTTCTTAGTTTTAGACTCAAAGTCGATTTTCTTGTAAATTGTATGTCAATTGCGTGAGCACTGTACTGCTTAAACCGAAAAACATGAATTTTACTGATTTGAGCGAAAGTCAAATTATATTGTTATTGCAGAATTAACATATTCATATAACCGAAAAATTGCACTTTCTTAGATTTAGACTTAAAGTCGATTTTCTTGTAAATTGTATGTCAATTGCGTGAGCACTGTACTGCTTAAGCCGAAAAACATCAATATTACTGATTTGCGCGAAAGTAAAATTATAATGTTATTGCAGAATTTACATATTCATATAACCGAAAAAATTGTACTTTCTTAGTTTTGGACTTAAAGTCGATTTTCTTGTAAATTGTATTTCAGTTGCGTGAGCACTGTACTGCTTAAGCCGAAAAACATCAATATTACTGATTTGCGCGAAAGTAAAATTATAATGTTATTGCAGAATTTACATATTCATATAACCGAAAAAATTGTACTTTCTTAGTTTTAGACTCAAAGTCGATTTTCTTGTAAATTGTATGTCAATTGCGTGAGCACTGTACTGCTTAAACCGAAAAACATGAATTTTACTGATTTGAGCGAAAGTCAAATTATATTGTTATTGCAGAATTAACATATTCATATAACCGAAAAATTGCACTTTCTTAGATTTAGACTTAAAGCTGATTTTCTTGTAAATTGTATTTCAGTTGCGTGAGCACTGTACTGCTTAAGCCGAAAAACATCAATATTACTGATTTGCGCGAAAGTAAAATTATAATGTTATTGCAGAATTGACATATTCATATAACCGAAAAAATTGCACTTTCTTAGTTTTAGACTTAAAGTCGATTTTCTTGTAAATTGTATGTCAATTGCGTGAGCACTGTACTGCTTAAACCGAAAAACATCAGTATTACTGATTTGGGCGAAAGTAAAATTATAATGTTATTGCAGAATTTACATATTCATATAACCGAACAAATTGTACTTTCTTAGGTTTAGACTCAAAGTCGATTTTCTTGTAAATTGTATGTCAATTGCGTGAGCACTGTACTGCTTAAACCGAAAAACATGAATTTTACTGATTTGAGCGAAAGTCAAATTATATTGTTATTGCAGAATTAACATATTCATATAACCGAAAAATTGCACTTTCTTAGATTTAGACTTAAAGCTGATTTTCTTGTAAATTGTATGCCAGTTGCGTGAGCACTGTACTGCTTCAGCCGAAAAACATCAGTATTACTGATTTGGGCGAAAGTAAAATTATAATGTTATTGCAGAATTTACATATTCATATAACCGAACAAATTGTACTTTCTTAGGTTTAGACTCAAAGTCGATTTTCTTGTAAATTGTATGTCAATTGCGTGAGCACTGTACTGCTTAAACCGAAAAACATGAATTTTACTGATTTGAGCGAAAGTCAAATTATATTGTTATTGCAGAATTAACATATTCATATAACCGAAAAATTGCACTTTCTTAGTCTTAGACTTAAAGTCGATTTTCTTGTAAATTGTATTTCAGTTGCGAGAGCACTGTACCGCTTAAGCCGAAAAACATGAGTTTAACTGATTTGAGCGAAAGTCAAATTATATTGTTATTGCAGGATTAACAAATTAATATTACCGAAAAAATTACACTTTCTTAGGTTTAGACTTAAAGTCGATTTTCTTGTAAATTGAATGTTAATTACTTGAGCGCTGTACCGCTTAGGCCGAAAAACATCAATTTTACTGATTTGCGCTAAAAGCAAACTTTCATTTTATTTCAGGATTAACAATTGTATGTTAATTACTTGAGCGCTGTAAAGCTTAGGCCGAAAAACATCAATTTTACTGATTTGCGCGAAAGTAAAATTATAATGTTATTGCAGAATTTACATATTCATATAACCGAGAAAATTGCACTTTCTTAGATTTAGATTTAAAGCCGATTTTCTTGTAAATTGTATGTCAGTTGCGTGAGCACTGTACTGATTAAGCCGAAAAACATCAATATTACTGATTTGCGCGAAAGTAAAATTATAATGTTATTGCAGAATTGACAAATTAATATAACCGAAAAAATTGCACTTTCTTAGATTGAGACTTAAAGCCGATTTTCTTGTAAATTGTATGTCATTTGCGTGAGCACTGTACTGCTTAACCCGAAAAACATCAATATTACTGATTTGAGCGAAAGTAAAATTATAATGTTATTGCAGAATTTACATATTCAAATTATATTGTTGTCAGTTGCGTGAGCACTGTACCGCTTAAGCAGAAAAACATGAATTTTACTGATTTGAGCGAAAGTCAAATTATATTGTTATTGCAGAATTGACATACTCATATAACCGAGAAAATTGTACTTTCTTAGTTTTAGACTTAAAGTCGATTTTCTTGTAAATTGTATGTCAGTTACGTGAGCACTGTACCGCTTAAGCCGAAAAACATGAATTTTACTGATTTGAGCGAAAGTCAAATTATATTGTTATTGCAGAATTGACATATTCATATAACCGAGAAAATTGTACTTTCTTAGTTTTAGACTTAAAGTCGATTTGCTTGTAAATTGTATTTCAACTGCGTGAGCACTGTACTGCTTAAACCGAAAAACATGAATTTTACTGATTTGAGCGAAAGTCAAATTATATTGTTATTGCAGAATTGACATATTCATATAACCGAAAAAATTGCACTTTCTTAGTTTTAGACTTAAAGTCGATTTGCTTGTAAATTGTATTTCAATTGCGTGAGCACTGTACTGCTTAAACCGAAAAACATGAATTTTGCTGATTTGAGCGAAAGTCAAATTATATTGTTATTGCAGAATTGACATATTCATATAACCGAAAAAATTGCACTTTCTTAGTTTTAGACTTAAAGTCGATTTTCTTGTAAATTGTATGTCAGTTGCGTGAGCACTGTACCGCTTAAGCAGAAAAACATGAATTTTACTGATTTGAGCGAAAGTCAAATTATATTGTTATTGCAGAATTGACATATTCATATAACCGAAAAAATTGCACTTTCTTAGTTTTAGACCTAAAGTCGATTTTCTTGTAAAGTGTATTTCAGTTGCGTGAGCACTGTACCGCTTAAGCCCAAAAACATGAATTTTACTGATTTGAGCGAAAGTAAATTATATTGTTATTGTAGGATTAACAAATTAATATTACCGAAAAAATTGCACTTTCTTAGGTTTAGACTTAAAGTCGATTTTCTTGTAAATTGAATGTTAATTACTTGAGCGCTGTACCGCTTGGGCCGAAAAACATCAATTTTACTGATTTGCGCTAAAAGCAAACTTTCATTTAATTTCAGCATTAACAATTGTATGTTAATTACGTGACCGGTGTACCGCTTAAGCCGAAATGTTATTTCAGGATTAACAAATTAATATAACGGGAAAAATTGCATTTTCTTAGGTTTAAAATTAAAGTCCATTTTCTTGTAAATTGTATGTCAACTGCGGTAGCACTGTACTGGTTAAGCCGCAAAACATCGATTTTACTGATTTGATCTATAGTCAAACTTTCATATAATTTCAGGATTAACAAATTAATATAACCGAAAAAATTGCACTTTCTTAGTTTTAGACTTAAAGTCGATTTTCTTGTAAATTGTATTTCAGTTGCGTGAGCACTGTACCGCTTAAGCCGAAAAACATGAATTTTACTGATTTGAGCCAAAGTCAAATTATAATGTTAATGCAGGATTAACAAATTAATATTACCCAAAAAATTGCACTTTCTGAGGTTTGGACTTAAGGTCGATTTTCTTGTAAATTGAATGTTAATTACATGAGCGCTGTACCGCTTAGGCCGAAAAACATCAATTTTACTGATTTGCGCTAAAAGCAAACTTTCATTTAATTTCAGGATTTACAATTGTATGTTAATTACTTGATCGCTGTAGCGCTTAAGCCGAAATGTTATTTCAGGATTAACAAATTAATATAACGAAAAAAATTGCATTTTCTTAGGTTTAAAATTAAAGTCCATTTTCTTGTAAATTGTATGTCAACTGCGGTAGCACTGTACTGGTTAAGCCGCAAAACATCGATTTTACTGATTTGATCTAAAGTTAAACTTTCATATAATTTCAGGATTAACAAATTAATATAACCGAAAAAATTGCACTTTCTTATTTTTAGACTTAAATTCGATTTTCTTGTAAATTGTATTTCAGTTGCGTGAGCACTGTACTGCTTAAGCCGAAAAACATCAATATTACTGATTTGCGCGAAAGTAAAATTATAATGTTATTGCAGAATTTACATATTCATATAACCGAAAAAATTGTACTTTCTTATATTTAGACTTAAATTCGATTTTCTTGTAAATTATATTTCAATTGCGTGACCACTGTACTGCTTAAACCGAAAAACATGAATTTTACTGATTTGAGCGAAAGTCAAATTATATTGTTATTGCAGAATTGACATATATTAATATAACCGAAAAAATTGCGCTTTCTTAGTTTTAGACTTAAAGTCGATTTTCTTGTAAATTGTATGTCAATTGCGGCAGCACTGCACTGCTTAAGCCGAAAAACATGAATTTTACTGATTTGAGCGAAAGTAAAATTATAATGTTATTGCAGAATTTACATATCCATATAACCGAAAAAATTGTACTTTCTTAGTTTTAGACTTAAAGTCGATTTTCTTGTAAATTGTATGTCAATTGCGTGAGCACTGTACTGCTTAAACCGAAAAACATGAATTTTACTGATTTGAGCGAAAGTCAAATTATAATGTTATTGCAGAATTGACATATTCATATAACCGAAAAAATTGTACTTTCTTAGTTTTAGACTTAAAGTCAATTTTCTTGTAAATTGTATGTCAATTGCGTGAGCACTGTACTGCTTAAACCGAAAAACATGAATTTTACTGATTTGAGCGAAAGTCAAATTATATTGTTATTGCAGAATTGACATATTCATATAACCGAAAAAATTGCACTTTCTTAGTTTTAGACTTAAAGTCGATTTGCTTGTAAATTGTATTTCAATTGCGTGAGCACTGTACTGCTTAAACCGAAAAACATGAATTTTACTGATTTGAGCGAAAGTCAAATTATATTGTTATTGCAGAATTGACATATTCATATAACCGAAAAAATTGCACTTTCTTAGTTTTAGACTTAAAGTCGATTTTCTTGTAAATTGTATGTCAGTTGCGTGAGCACTGTACCGCTTAAGCAGAAAAACATGAATTTTACTGATTTGAGCGAAAGTCAAATTATATTGTTATTGCAGAATTGACATATTCATATAACCGAAAAAATTGCACTTTCTTAGTTTTAGACCTAAAGTCGATTTTCTTGTAAAGTGTATTTCAGTTGCGTGAGCACTGTACCGCTTAAGCCCAAAAACATGAATTTTACTGATTTGAGCGAAAGTAAATTATATTGTTATTGTAGGATTAACAAATTAATATTACCGAAAAAATTGCACTTTCTTAGGTTTAGACTTAAAGTCGATTTTCTTGTAAGTTGAATGTTAATTACTTGAGCGCTGTACCGCTTGGGCCGAAAAACATCAATTTTACTGATTTGCGCTAAAGGCAAACTTTCATTTAATTTCAGCATTAACAATTGTATGTTAATTACGTGATCGGTGTACCGCTAAAGCCGAAATGTTATTTCAGGATTAACAAATTAATATAACGGAAAAAATTGCATTTTCTTAGGTTTAAAATTAAAGTCCATTTTCTTGTAAATTGTATGTCAACTGCGGTAGCACTGTACTGGTTAAGCCGCAAAACATCGATTTTACTGATTTGATCTATAGTCAAACTTTCATATAATTTCAGGATTAACAAATTAATATAACCGAAAAAATTGCACTTTCTTAGTTTTAGACTTAAAGTCGATTTTCTTGTAAATTGTATTTCAGTTGCGTGAGCACTGTACCGCTTAAGCCGAAAAACATGAATTTTACTGATTTGAGCGAAAGTCAAATTATATTGTTATTGCAGAATTGACATATTCATATAACCGAAAATTTGCACTTTCTTAGTTTTAGACTTAAAGTCGATTTTCTTGTAAATTGTGTGTCAATTGCGGCAGCACTGCACTGCTTAAGCCCAAAAACATGAATTTTACTGATTTGAGCGAAAGTCAAATTATATTGTTATTGCAGAATTGACATATTCATTTAACCGAAAATTTGCACTTTCTTAGTTTTAGACTTAAAGTCGATTTTCTTGTAAATTGTATGTCAATTGCGGCAGCACTGCACTGCTTAAGCCCAAAAACATGAATTTTACTGATTTGAGCGAAAGTCAAATTATATTGTTATTGCAGAATTGACATATTCATATAACCGAAAAAATTGTACTTTCTTAGTTTTAGACTTAAAGTCGATTTTCTTGTAAATTGTATGTCAATTGCGGCAGCACTGTACTGCTTAAGCCGAAAAACATGAATTTTACCGATTTGAGCGAAAGTCAAATTATAATGTTATTGCAGGATTAAAAATTAATATAACCGAAAAAATTGCACTTTCTTAGTTTTAGACTTGAAGGCGATTTTCTTGTAAATTGTATGTCAGTTGCGTGAGCACTGTACCGCTTAAGCCGAAAAACATGAATTTTACTGATTTGAGCGAAAGTCAAATTATATTGTTATTGCAGGATTAACAAATTAATATTACCGAAAAAGTTGCACTTTCTTAGGTTTAGACTCAAAGTCGATTTTCTTGAAAATTGTATGTCAATTGCGTGAGCACTGTACTGCTTAAACCAAAAAACATGAATTTTACTGATTTGCGCGAAAGTCAAATTATATTGTTATTGCAGAATTGACATATTCATATAACCGAAAATTTGCACTTTCTTAGTTTTAGACTTAAAGTCGATTTTCTTGTAATTTGTATGTCAATTGCGGCAGCACTGCACTGCTTAAGCCCAAAAACATGAATTTTACTGATTTGAGCGAAAGTCAAATTATATTGTTATTGCAGAATTGACATATTCATATAACCGAAAAAATTGTACTTTCTTAGTTTTAGACTTAAAGTCGATTTTCTTGTAAATTGTATGTCAATTGCGGCAGCACTGTACTGCTTAAGCCGAAAAACATCAATATTACTGATTTGAGCGAAAGTCAAATTATATTGTTATTGCAGAATTGACATATTCATATAACCGAAAAATTGCACTTTCTTAGTTTTAGACTTAAAGTCGATTTTCTTGTAAATTGTATGTCAGTTGCGTGAGCACTGTACCGCTTAAGCAGAAAAACATGAATTTTACTGATTTGAGCGAAAGTCAAATTATATTGTTATTGCAGAATTGACATATTCATATAACCGAAAAAATTGCACTTTCTTAGTTTTAGACTTAAAGTCGATTTTCTTGTAAATTGTATTTCAGTTGCGTGAGCACTGTACCGCTTAAGCCGAAAAACATGAATTTTACTGATTTGAGCGATAGTCAAATTATATTGTTATTGCATAACCGAGAAAATTGTACTTTCTTAGTTTTAGACTTAAAGTCGATTTGCTTGTAAATTGTATTTCAATTGCGTGAGCACTGTACTGCTTAAACCGAAAAACATGAATTTTACTGATTTGAGCGAAAGTCAAATTATATTGTTATTGCAGAATTGACAAATTAATAAAACCGAAAAAATTGCATTTACTTAGGTTTAGACTTAAAGCCGATTTTCTTGTAAATTGTATGTCAGTTGCGTGAGCACTGTACCGCATAAGCCGAAAAAAATCAATTTTACTGATTTGAGCGAAAGTCAAATTATATTGTTATTGCAGATTTGACATATTCAGATAACCGAAAAAATTGCACTTTCTTAGTTTTAGACTTAAAGTAGATTTTCTTGTAAATTGTATTTCAGTTGCGTGAGCACTGTACCGCTTAAGCCGAAAAACATGAATTTTACTGATTTGAGCGAAAGTCAAATTATATTGTTATTGCAGAATTGACATATTCATATAACCGAAAAATTGCACTTTCTTAGTTTTAGACTTAAAGTCGATTTTCTTGTAAATTGTATGTCAATTGCGGCAGCACTGCACTGCTTAAGCCCAAAAACATGAATTTTACTGATTTGAGCGAAAGTCAAATTATATTGTTATTGCAGAATTGACATATTCATATAACCGAGAAAATTGTACTTTCTTAGTTTTAGACTTAAAGTCGATTTGCTTGTAAATTGTATTTCAATTGCGGCAGCACTGCACTGCTTAAGCCGAAAAACATGAATTTTACTGATTTGAGCGAAAGTAAAATTATAATGTTATTGCAGAATTTACATATCCATATAACCGAAAAAATTGTACTTTCTTAGTTTTAGACTTAAAGTCGATTTTCTTGTAAATTGTATGTCAATTGCGTGAGCACTGTACTGCTTAAACCGAAAAACATGAATTTTACTGATTTGAGCGAAAGTCAAATTATAATGTTATTGCAGGATTAAAAATTAATATAACCGAAAAAATTGCACTTTCTTTGTTTTAGACTTGAAGGCGATTTTCTTGTAAATTGTATGTCAGTTGCGTGAGCACTGTACCGCTTAAGCCGAAAAACATGAATTTTACTGATTTGAGCGAAAGTCAAATTATATTGTTATTGCAGGATTAACAAATTAATATTACCGAAAAAGTTGCACTTTCTTAGGTTTAGACTCAAAGCCGATTTTCTTGTAAATTGTATGTCAATTTCGTGAGCACTGTACTGCTTAAACCAAAAAACATGAATTTTACTGATTTGCGCGAAAGTAAAATTATAATGTTATTGCAGAATTTACATATTCATATAACCGAGAAAATTGTACTTTCTTAGTTTTTGACTTAAAGTCGATTTTCTTGTAAATTGTATGTCAATTGCGGCAGCACTGCACTGCTTAAGCCGAAAAACATGAATTTTACTGATTTGAGCGAAAGTAAAATTATAATGTTATTGCAGAATTTACATATTCATATAACCGAAAAAATTGCACTTTCTTAGTTTTAGAATTAAAGTCGATTTTTTTGTAAATTGTATTTCAGTTGCGTGAGCACTGTACCGCTTAAGCCGAAAAACATGAATTTTACTGATTTGAGCGAAAGTCAAATTATATTGTTATTGCAGGATTAACAAATTAATATTACCGAAAAAGTTGCACTTTCTTAGGTTTAGACTCAAAGTCGATTTTCTTGTAAATTGTATGTCAATTGCGTGAGCACTGTACTGCTTAAACCAAAAAACATGAATTTTACTGATTTGCGCGAAAGTAAAATTATAATGTTATTGCAGAATTTACATATTCATATAACCCAAAAAAATTGCACTTTCTTAGTTTTAGACTTAAAGTCGATTTTCTTGTAAATTGTATTTCAGTTGCGTGAGCACTGTACCGCTTAAGCCGAAAAACATGAACTTTACTGATTTGAGCGAAAGTCAAATTATATTGTTATTGCAGAATTGACATATTCATATAACCTAAAAAATTGCACTTTCTTAGTTTTAGACTTAAAGTCGGTTTTCTTGTAAATTGTATTTCAATTGCGTGAGCACTGTACCGCTTAAGCCGAAAAACATGAATTTTACTGATTTGAACGAAAGTCAAATTATATTGTTATTGCAGGATTAACAAATTAATATTACCGAAAAAGTTGCACTTTCTTAGGTTTAGACTTAAAGTCGATTTTCTTGTAAATTGTAAGTCAATTGCGTGAGCACCGGACTGCTTAAACCAAAAAACATGAATTTTACTGATTTGCGCGAAAGTCAAATTATATTTTTATTGCAAAATTGACATATTCATATAACCGAAAATTTGCACTTTCTTAGTTTTAGACTTAAAGTCGATTTTCTTGTAAATTGTATGTCAATTGCGTGAGCACTGTACTGCTTAAACCGAAAAACATGAATTTTACCGATTTGAGCGAAAGTCAAATTATAATGTTATTGCAGGATTAAAAATTAATATAACCGAAAAAATTGCACTTTCTTAGTTTTAGACTTGAAGGCGATTTTCTTGTAAATTGTATGTCAGTTGCGTGAGCACTGTACCGCTTAAGCCGAAAAACATGAATTTTACTGATTTGAGCGAAAGTCAAATTATATTGTTATTGCAGGATTAACAAATTAATATTACCGAAAAAGTTGCACTTTCTTAGGTTTAGACTCAAAGTCGATTTTCTTGAAAATTGTATGTCAATTGCGTGAGCACTGTACTGCTTAAACCAAAAAACATGAATTTTACTGATTTGCGCGAAAGTCAAATTATATTGTTATTGCAGAATTGACATATTCATATAACCGAAAATTTGCACTTTCTTAGTTTTAGATTTAAAGTCGATTTTCTTGTAAATTGTATGTCAATTGCGGCAGCACTGTACTGCTTAAGCCGAAAAACATGAATTTTACTGATTTGAGCGAAAGTCAAATTATATTGTTATTGCAGGATTAAAAATTAATATAACCGAAAAAATTGCACTTTCTTAGTTTTAGACTTGAAGGCGATTTTCTTGTAAATTGTATGTCAGTTGCGTGAGCACTGTACCGCTTAAGCCGAAAAACATGAATTTTACTGATTTGAGCGAAAGTCAAATTATATTGTTATTGCAGGATTAACAAATTAATATTACCGAAAAAGTTGCACTTTCTTAGTTTTAGACTTAAAGTCGATTTTCTTGTAAATTGTATGTCAATTGCGGCAGCACTGCACTGCTTAAGCCCAAAAACATGAATTTTACTGATTTGAGCGAAAGTCAAATTATATTGTTATTGCAGAATTGACATATTCATATAACCGAAAATTTGCACTTTCTTAGTTTTAGATTTAAAGTCGATTTTCTTGTAAATTGTATGTCAATTGCGGCAGCACTGCACTGCTTAAGCCGAAAAACATGAATTTTACTGATTTGAGCGAAAGTCAAATTATATTGTTATTGCAGGATTAAAAATTAATATAACCGAAAAAATTGCACTTTCTTAGTTTTAGACTTGAAGGCGATTTTCTTGTAAATTGTATGTCAGTTGCGTGAGCACTGTACCGCTTAAGCCGAAAAACATGAATTTTACTGATTTGAGCGAAAGTCAAATTATATTGTTATTGCAGGATTAACAAATTAATATTACCGAAAAGTTGCACTTTCTTAGGTTTAGACTCAAAGTCGATTTTCTTGAAAATTGTATGTCAATTGCGTGAGAACTGTACTGCTTAAACCAAAAAACATGAATTTTACTGATTTGCGCGAAAGTCAAATTATATTGTTATTGCAGAATTGACATATTCATATAACCGAAAATTTGCACTTTCTTAGTTTTAGACTTAAAGTCGATTTTCTTGTAAATTGTATGTCAATTGCGGCAGCACTGCACTGCTTAAGCCCAAAAACATGAATTTTACTGATTTGAGCGAAAGTCAAATTATATTGTTATTGCAGAATTGACATATTCATATAACCGAAAAAATTGTACTTTCTTAGTTTTAGACTTAAAGTCGATTTTCTTGTAAATTGTATGTCAATTGCGGCAGCACTGTACTGCTTAAGCCGAAAAACATCAATATTACTGATTTGAGCGAAAGTCAAATTATATTGTTATTGCAGAATTGACATATTCATATAACCGAAAAATTGCACTTTCTTAGTTTTAGACTTAAAGTCGATTTTCTTGTAAATTGTATGTCAGTTGCGTGAGCACTGTACCGCTTAAGCAGAAAAACATGAATTTTACTGATTTGAGCGAAAGTCAAATTATATTGTTATTGCATAACCGAGAAAATTGTACTTTCTTAGTTTTAGACTTAAAGTCGATTTGCTTGTAAATTGTATTTCAATTGCGTGAGCACTGTACTGCTTAAACCGAAAAACATGAATTTTACTGATTTGAGCGAAAGTCAAATTATATTGTTATTGCAGAATTGACAAATTAATAAAACCGAAAAAATTGCATCTACTTAGGTTTAGACTTAAAGCCGATTTTCTTGTAAATTGTATGTCAGTTGCGTGAGCACTGTACCGCATAAGCCGAAAAAAATCAATTTTACTGATTTGAGCGAAAGTCAAATTATATTGTTATTGCAGATTTGACATATTCAGATAACCGAAAAAATTGCACTTTCTTAGTTTTAGACTTAAAGTAGATTTTCTTGTAAATTGTGTTTCAGTTGCGTGAGCACTGTACCGCTTAAGCCGAAAAACATGAATTTTACTGATTTGAGCGAAAGTCAAATTATATTGTTATTGCAGAATTGACATATTCATATAACCGAAAAAATTGCACTTTCTTAGTTTTAGACTTAAAGTCGATTTTCTTGTAAATTGTATTTCAGTTGCGTGAGCACTGTACCGCTTAAGCCGAAAAACATGAATTTTACTGATTTGAGCGAAAGTCAAATTATATTGTTATTGCAGGATTAACAAATTAATATTACCGAAAAAATTGCACTTTCTTAGTTTTAGACTTAAAGTCGATTTTCTTGTAAATTGTATGTCAATTGCGGCAGCACTGCACTGCTTAAGCCCAAAAACATGAATTTTACTGATTTGAGCGAAAGTCAAATTATATTGTTATTGCAGAATTGACATATTCATATAACCGAGAAAATTGTACTTTCTTAGTTTTAGACTTAAAGTCGATTTGCTTGTAAATTGTATTTCAATTGCGGCAGCACTGCACTGCTTAAGCCGAAAAACATGAATTTTACTGATTTGAGCGAAAGTAAAATTATAATGTTATTGCAGAATTTACATATCCATATAACCGAAAAAATTGTACTTTCTTAGTTTTAGACTTAAAGTCGATTTTCTTGTAAATTGTATGTCAATTGCGTGAGCACTGTACTGCTTAAACCGAAAAACATGAATTTTACTGATTTGAGCGAAAGTCAAATTATAATGTTATTGCAGGATTAAAAATTAATATAACCGAAAAAATTGCACTTTCTTTGTTTTAGACTTGAAGGCGATTTTCTTGTAAATTGTATGTCAGTTGCGTGAGCACTGTACCGCTTAAGCCGAAAAACATGAATTTTACTGATTTGAGCGAAAGTCAAATTATATTGTTATTGCAGGATTAACAAATTAATATTACCGAAAAAGTTGCACTTTCTTAGGTTTAGACTCAAAGCCGATTTTCTTGTAAATTGTATGTCAATTTCGTGAGCACTGAACTGCTTAAACCAAAAAACATGAATTTTACTGATTTGCGCGAAAGTAAAATTATAATGTTATTGCAGAATTTACATATTCATATAACCGAGAAAATTGTACTTTCTTAGTTTTTGACTTAAAGTCGATTTTCTTGTAAATTGTATGTCAATTGCGGCAGCACTGCACTGCTTAAGCCGAAAAACATGAATTTTACTGATTTGAGCGAAAGTAAAATTATAATGTTATTGCAGAATTTACATATTCATATAACCGAAAAAATTGCACTTTCTTAGTTTTAGACTTAAAGTCGATTTTTTTGTAAATTGTATTTCAGTTGCGTGAGCACTGTACCGCTTAAGCCGAAAAACATGAATTTTACTGATTTGAGCGAAAGTCAAATTATATTGTTATTGCAGGATTAACAAATTAATATTACCGAAAAAATTGCACTTTCTTAGTTTTAGACTTAAAGTCGATTTTCTTGTAAATTGTATGTCAATTGCGGCAGCACTGCACTGCTTAAGCCCAAAAACATGAATTTTACTGATTTGAGCGAAAGTCAAATTATATTGTTATTGCAGAATTGACATATTCATATAACCGAGAAAATTGTACTTTCTTAGTTTTAGACTTAAAGTCGATTTGCTTGTAAATTGTATTTCAATTGCGGCAGCACTGCACTGCTTAAGCCGAAAAACATGAATTTTACTGATTTGAGCGAAAGTAAAATTATAATGTTATTGCAGAATTTACATATCCATATAACCGAAAAAATTGTACTTTCTTAGTTTTAGACTTAAAGTCGATTTTCTTGTAAATTGTATGTCAATTGCGTGAGCACTGTACTGCTTAAACCGAAAAACATGAATTTTACTGATTTGAGCGAAAGTCAAATTATATTGTTATTGCAGGATTAACAAATTAATATTACCGAAAAAGTTGCACTTTCTTAGGTTTAGACTCAAAGCCGATTTTCTTGTAAATTGTATGTCAATTTCGTGAGCACTGAACTGCTTAAACCAAAAAACATGAATTTTACTGATTTGCGCGAAAGTAAAATTATAATGTTATTGCAGAATTTACATATTCATATAACCGAGAAAATTGTACTTTCTTAGTTTTTGACTTAAAGTCGATTTTCTTGTAAATTGTATGTCAATTGCGGCAGCACTGCACTGCTTAAGCCGAAAAACATGAATTTTACTGATTTGAGCGAAAGTAAAATTATAATGTTATTGCAGAATTTACATATTCATATAACCGAAAAAATTGCACTTTCTTAGTTTTAGACTTGAAGGCGATTTTCTTGTAAATTGTATGTCAGTTGCGTGAGCACTGTACCGCTTAAGCCGAAAAACATGAATTTTACTGATTTGAGCGAAAGTCAAATTATATTGTTATTGCAGGATTAACAAATTAATATTACCGAAAAAGTTGCACTTTCTTAGTTTTAGACTTAAAGTCGATTTTCTTGTAAATTGTATGTCAATTGCGGCAGCACTGCACTGCTTAAGCCCAAAAACATGAATTTTACTGATTTGAGCGAAAGTCAAATTATATTGTTATTGCAGAATTGACATATTCATATAACCGAAAATTTGCACTTTCTTAGTTTTAGATTTAAAGTCGATTTTCTTGTAAATTGTATGTCAATTGCGGCAGCACTGCACTGCTTAAGCCGAAAAACATGAATTTTACTGATTTGAGCGAAAGTCAAATTATATTGTTATTGCAGGATTAAAAATTAATATAACCGAAAAAATTGCACTTTCTTAGTTTTAGACTTGAAGGCGATTTTCTTGTAAATTGTATGTCAGTTGCGTGAGCACTGTACCGCTTAAGCCGAAAAACATGAATTTTACTGATTTGAGCGAAAGTCAAATTATATTGTTATTGCAGGATTAACAAATTAATATTACCGAAAAAGTTGCACTTTCTTAGGTTTAGACTCAAAGTCGATTTTCTTGAAAATTGTATGTCAATTGCGTGAGCACTGTACTGCTTAAACCAAAAAACATGAATTTTACTGATTTGCGCGAAAGTCAAATTATATTGTTATTGCAGAATTGAGATATTCATATAACCGAAAATTTGCACTTTCTTAGTTTTAGATTTAAAGTCGATTTTCTTGTAAATTGTATGTCAATTGCGGCAGCACTGCACTGCTTAAGCCGAAAAACATGAATTTTACTGATTTGAGCGAAAGTCAAATTATATTGTTATTGCAGGATTAAAAATTAATATAACCGAAAAAATTGCACTTTCTTAGTTTTAGACTTGAAGGCGATTTTCTTGTAAATTGTATGTCAGTTGCGTGAGCACTGTACCGCTTAAGCCGAAAAACATGAATTTTACTGATTTGAGCGAAAGTCAAATTATATTGTTATTGCAGGATTAACAAATTAATATTACCGAAAAGTTGCACTTTCTTAGGTTTAGACTCAAAGTCGATTTTCTTGAAAATTGTATGTCAATTGCGTGAGCACTGTACTGCTTAAACCAAAAAACATGAATTTTACTGATTTGCGCCAAAGTCAAATTATATTGTTATTGCAGAATTGACATATTCATATAACCGAAAATTTGCACTTTCTTAGTTTTAGACTTAAAGTCGATTTTCTTGTAAATTGTATGTCAATTGCGGCAGCACTGCACTGCTTAAGCCCAAAAACATGAATTTTACTGATTTGAGCGAAAGTCAAATTATATTGTTATTGCAGAATTGACATATTCATATAACCGAAAAAATTGTACTTTCTTAGTTTTAGACTTAAAGTCGATTTTCTTGTAAATTGTATGTCAATTGCGGCAGCACTGTACTGCTTAAGCCGAAAAACATCAATATTACTGATTTGAGCGAAAGTCAAATTATATTGTTATTGCAGAATTGACATATTCATATAACCGAAAAATTGCACTTTCTTAGTTTTAGACTTAAAGTCGATTTTCTTGTAAATTGTATGTCAGTTGCGTGAGCACTGTACCGCTTAAGCAGAAAAACATGAATTTTACTGATTTGAGCGAAAGTCAAATTATATTGTTATTGCATAACCGAGAAAATTGTACTTTCTTAGTTTTAGACTTAAAGTCGATTTGCTTGTAAATTGTATTTCAATTGCGTGAGCACTGTACTGCTTAAACCGAAAAACATGAATTTTACTGATTTGAGCGAAAGTCAAATTATATTGTTATTGCAGAATTGACAAATTAATAAAACCGAAAAAATTGCATCTACTTAGGTTTAGACTTAAAGCCGATTTTCTTGTAAATTGTATGTCAGTTGCGTGAGCACTGTACCGCATAAGCCGAAAAAAATCAATTTTACTGATTTGAGCGAAAGTCAAATTATATTGTTATTGCAGATTTGACATATTCAGATAACCGAAAAAATTGCACTTTCTTAGTTTTAGACTTAAAGTAGATTTTCTTGTAAATTGTGTTTCAGTTGCGTGAGCACTGTACCGCTTAAGCCGAAAAACATGAATTTTACTGATTTGAGCGAAAGTCAAATTATATTGTTATTGCAGAATTGACATATTCATATAACCGAAAAAATTGCACTTTCTTAGTTTTAGACTTAAAGTCGATTTTCTTGTAAATTGTATTTCAGTTGCGTGAGCACTGTACCGCTTAAGCCGAAAAACATGAATTTTACTGATTTGAGCGAAAGTCAAATTATATTGTTATTGCAGGATTAACAAATTAATATTACCGAAAAAATTGCACTTTCTTAGTTTTAGACTTAAAGTCGATTTTCTTGTAAATTGTATGTCAATTGCGGCAGCACTGCACTGCTTAAGCCCAAAAACATGAATTTTACTGATTTGAGCGAAAGTCAAATTATATTGTTATTGCAGAATTGACATATTCATATAACCGAGAAAATTGTACTTTCTTAGTTTTAGACTTAAAGTCGATTTGCTTGTAAATTGTATTTCAATTGCGGCAGCACTGCACTGCTTAAGCCGAAAAACATGAATTTTACTGATTTGAGCGAAAGTAAAATTATAATGTTATTGCAGAATTTACATATCCATATAACCGAAAAAATTGTACTTTCTTAGTTTTAGACTTAAAGTCGATTTTCTTGTAAATTGTATGTCAATTGCGTGAGCACTGTACTGCTTAAACCGAAAAACATGAATTTTACTGATTTGAGCGAAAGTCAAATTATAATGTTATTGCAGGATTAAAAATTAATATAACCGAAAAAATTGCACTTTCTTTGTTTTAGACTTGAAGGCGATTTTCTTGTAAATTGTATGTCAGTTGCGTGAGCACTGTACCGCTTAAGCCGAAAAACATGAATTTTACTGATTTGAGCGAAAGTCAAATTATATTGTTATTGCAGGATTAACAAATTAATATTACCGAAAAAGTTGCACTTTCTTAGGTTTAGACTCAAAGCCGATTTTCTTGTAAATTGTATGTCAATTTCGTGAGCACTGAACTGCTTAAACCAAAAAACATGAATTTTACTGATTTGCGCGAAAGTAAAATTATAATGTTATTGCAGAATTTACATATTCATATAACCGAGAAAATTGTACTTTCTTAGTTTTTGACTTAAAGTCGATTTTCTTGTAAATTGTATGTCAATTGCGGCAGCACTGCACTGCTTAAGCCGAAAAACATGAATTTTACTGATTTGAGCGAAAGTAAAATTATAATGTTATTGCAGAATTTACATATTCATATAACCGAAAAAATTGCACTTTCTTAGTTTTAGACTTAAAGTCGATTTTTTTGTAAATTGTATTTCAGTTGCGTGAGCACTGTACCGCTTAAGCCGAAAAACATGAATTTTACTGATTTGAGCGAAAGTCAAATTATATTGTTATTGCAGGATTAACAAATTAATATTACCGAAAAAATTGCACTTTCTTAGTTTTAGACTTAAAGTCGATTTTCTTGTAAATTGTATGTCAATTGCGGCAGCACTGCACTGCTTAAGCCCAAAAACATGAATTTTACTGATTTGAGCGAAAGTCAAATTATATTGTTATTGCAGAATTGACATATTCATATAACCGAGAAAATTGTACTTTCTTAGTTTTAGACTTAAAGTCGATTTGCTTGTAAATTGTATTTCAATTGCGGCAGCACTGCACTGCTTAAGCCGAAAAACATGAATTTTACTGATTTGAGCGAAAGTAAAATTATAATGTTATTGCAGAATTTACATATCCATATAACCGAAAAAATTGTACTTTCTTAGTTTTAGACTTAAAGTCGATTTTCTTGTAAATTGTATGTCAATTGCGTGAGCACTGTACTGCTTAAACCGAAAAACATGAATTTTACTGATTTGAGCGAAAGTCAAATTATATTGTTATTGCAGGATTAACAAATTAATATTACCGAAAAAGTTGCACTTTCTTAGGTTTAGACTCAAAGCCGATTTTCTTGTAAATTGTATGTCAATTTCGTGAGCACTGAACTGCTTAAACCAAAAAACATGAATTTTACTGATTTGCGCGAAAGTAAAATTATAATGTTATTGCAGAATTTACATATTCATATAACCGAGAAAATTGTACTTTCTTAGTTTTTGACTTAAAGTCGATTTTCTTGTAAATTGTATGTCAATTGCGGCAGCACTGCACTGCTTAAGCCGAAAAACATGAATTTTACTGATTTGAGCGAAAGTAAAATTATAATGTTATTGCAGAATTTACATATTCATATAACCGAAAAAATTGCACTTTCTTAGTTTTAGACTTAAAGTCGATTTTTTTGTAAATTGTATTTCAGTTGCGTGAACACTGTACCGCTTAAGCCGAAAAACATGAATTTTACTGATTTGAGCGAAAGTCAAATTATATTGTTATTGCAGGATTAACAAATTAATATTACCGAAAAAGTTGCACTTTCTTAGGTTTAGACTCAAAGTCGATTTTCTTGTAAATTGTATGTCAATTGCGTGAGCACTGTACTGCTTAAACCAAAAAACATGAATTTTACTGATTTGCGCGAAAGTAAAATTATAATGTTATTGCAGAGTTTACATATTCATATAACCCAAAAAAATTGCACTTTCTTAGTTTTAGACTTAAAGTCGATTTTCTTGTAAATTGTATTTCAGTTGCGTGAGCACTGTACCGCTTAAGCCGAAAAACATGAATTTTACTGATTTGAGCGAAAGTCAAATTATATTGTTATTGCAGAATTGACATATTCATATAACCTAAAAAATTGCACTTTCTTAGTTTTAGACTTAAAGTCGGTTTTCTTGTAAATTGTATTTCAATTGCGTGAGCACTGTACCGCTTAAGCCGAAAAACATGAATTTTACTGATTTGAGCGAAAGTCAAATTATATTGTTATTGCAGGATTAACAAATTAATATTACCGAAAAAGTTGCACTTTCTTAGGTTTAGACTTAAAGTCGATTTTCTTGTAAATTGTAAGTCAATTGCGTGAGCACCGTACTGCTTAAACCAAAAAACATGAATTTTACTGATTTGCGCGAAAGTCAAATTATATTGTTATTGCAGAATTGACATATTCATATAACCGAAAATTTGCACTTTCTTAGTTTTAGACTTAAAGTCGATTTTCTTGTAAATTGTATGTCAATTGCGTGAGCACTGTACTGCTTAAACCGAAAAACATGAATTTTACCGATTTGAGCGAAAGTCAAATTATAATGTTATTGCAGGATTAAAAATTAATATAACCGAAAAAATTGCACTTTCTTAGTTTTAGACTTGAAGGCGATTTTCTTGTAAATTGTATGTCAGTTGCGTGAGCACTGTACCGCTTAAGCCGAAAAACATGAATTTTACTGATTTGAGCGAAAGTCAAATTATATTGTTATTGCAGGATTAACAAATTAATATTACCGAAAAAGTTGCACTTTCTTAGGTTTAGACTCAAAGTCGATTTTCTTGAAAATTGTATGTCAATTGCGTGAGCACTGTACTGCTTAAACCAAAAAACATGAATTTTACTGATTTGCGCGAAAGTCAAATTATATTGTTATTGCAGAATTGACATATTCATATAACCGAAAATTTGCACTTTCTTAGTTTTAGATTTAAAGTCGATTTTCTTGTAAATTGTATGTCAATTGCGGCAGCACTGCACTGCTTAAGCCGAAAAACATGAATTTTACTGATTTGAGCGAAAGTCAAATTATATTGTTATTGCAGAATTGACATATTCATATAACCGAAAATTTGCACTTTCTTAGTTTTAGACTTAAAGTCGATTTTCTTGTAATTTGTATGTCAATTGCGGCAGCACTGCACTGCTTAAGCCCAAAAACATGAATTTTACTGATTTGAGCGAAAGTCAAATTATATTGTTATTGCAGAATTGACATATTCATATAACCGAAAAAATTGTACTTTCTTAGTTTTAGACTTAAAGTCGATTTTCTTGTAAATTGTATGTCAGTTGCACTTTCTTAGGTTTAGACTCAAAGTCGATTTTCTTGAAAATTGTATGTCAATTGCGTGAGCACTGTACTGCTTAAACCAAAAAACATGAATTTTACTGATTTGCGCGAAAGTCAAATTATATTGTTATTGCAGAATTGACATATTCATATAACCGAAAATTTGCACTTTCTTAGTTTTAGACTTAAAGTCGATTTTCTTGTAATTTGTATGTCAATTGCGGCAGCACTGCACTGCTTAAGCCCAAAAACATGAATTTTACTGATTTGAGCGAAAGTCAAATTATATTGTTATTGCAGAATTGACATATTCATATAACCGAAAAAATTGTACTTTCTTAGTTTTAGACTTAAAGTCGATTTTCTTGTAAATTGTATGTCAATTGCGGCAGCACTGTACTGCTTAAGCCGAAAAACATCAATATTACTGATTTGAGCGAAAGTCAAATTATATTGTTATTGCAGAATTGACATATTCATATAACCGAAAAATTGCACTTTCTTAGTTTTAGACTTAAAGTCGATTTTCTTGTAAATTGTATGTCAGTTGCGTGAGCACTGTACCGCTTAAGCAGAAAAACATGAATTTTACTGATTTGAGCGAAAGTCAAATTATATTGTTATTGCAGAATTGACATATTCATATAACCGAAAAAATTGCACTTTCTTAGTTTTAGACTTAAAGTCGATTTTCTTGTAAATTGTATTTCAGTTGCGTGAGCACTGTACCGCTTAAGCCGAAAAACATGAATTTTACTGATTTGAGCGATAGTCAAATTATATTGTTATTGCATAACCGAGAAAATTGTACTTTCTTAGTTTTAGACTTAAAGTCGATTTGCTTGTAAATTGTATTTCAATTGCGTGAGCACTGTACTGCTTAAACCGAAAAACATGAATTTTACTGATTTGAGCGAAAGTCAAATTATATTGTTATTGCAGAATTGACAAATTAATAAAACCGAAAAAATTGCATTTACTTAGGTTTAGACTTAAAGCCGATTTTCTTGTAAATTGTATGTCAGTTGCGTGAGCACTGTACCGCATAAGCCGAAAAAAATCAATTTTACTGATTTGAGCGAAAGTCAAATTATATTGTTATTGCAGATTTGACATATTCAGATAACCGAAAAAATTGCACTTTCTTAGTTTTAGACTTAAAGTAGATTTTCTTGTAAATTGTATTTCAGTTGCGTGAGCACTGTACCGCTTAAGCCGAAAAACATGAATTTTACTGATTTGAGCGAAAGTCAAATTATATTGTTATTGCAGAATTGACATATTCATATAACCGAAAAATTGCACTTTCTTAGTTTTAGACTTAAAGTCGATTTTCTTGTAAATTGTATGTCAATTGCGGCAGCACTGCACTGCTTAAGCCCAAAAACATGAATTTTACTGATTTGAGCGAAAGTAAAATTATATTGTTATTGCAGAATTGACATATTCATATAACCGAGAAAATTGTACTTTCTTAGTTTTAGACTTAAAGTCGATTTTCTTGTAAATTGTATGTCAATTGCGGCAGCACTGCACTGCTTAAGCCGAAAAACATGAATTTTACTGATTTGAGCGAAAGTAAAATTATATTGTTATTGCAGAATTGACATATTCATATAACCGAGAAAATTGTACTTTCTTAGTTTTAGACTTAAAGTCGATTTTCTTGTAAATTGTATGTCAATTGCGTGAGCACTGTACTGCTTAAACCGAAAAACATGAATTTTACTGATTTGAGCGAAAGTCAAATTATAATGTTATTGCAGGATTAAAAATTAATATAACCGAAAAAATTGCACTTTCTTTGTTTTAGACTTGAAGGCGATTTTCTTGTAAATTGTATGTCAGTTGCGTGAGCACTGTACCGCTTAAGCCGAAAAACATGAATTTTACTGATTTGAGCGAAAGTCAAATTATATTGTTATTGCAGGATTAACAAATTAATATTACCGAAAAAGTTGCACTTTCTTAGGTTTAGACTCAAAGCCGATTTTCTTGTAAATTGTATGTCAATTTCGTGAGCACTGTACTGCTTAAACCAAAAAACATGAATTTTACTGATTTGCGCGAAAGTAAAATTATAATGTTATTGCGGAATTTACATATTCATATAACCGAGAAAATTGTACTTTCTTAGTTTTTGACTTAAAGTCGATTTTCTTGTAAATTGTATGTCAATTGCGGCAGCACTGCACTGCTTAAGCCGAAAAACATGAATTTTACTGATTTGAGCGAAAGTAAAATTATAATGTTATTGCAGAATTTACATATTCATATAACCGAAAAAATTGCACTTTCTTAGTTTTAGACTTAAAGTCGATTTTTTTGTAAATTGTATTTCAGTTGCGTGAGCACTGTACCGCTTAAGCCGAAAAACATGAATTTTACTGATTTGAGCGAAAGTCAAATTATATTGTTATTGCAGGATTAACAAATTAATATTACCGAAAAAGTTGCACTTTCTTAGGTTTAGACTCAAAGTCGATTTTCTTGTAAATTGTATGTCAATTGCGTGAGCACTGTACTGCTTAAACCAAAAAACATGAATTTTACTGATTTGCGCGAAAGTAAAATTATAATGTTATTGCAGAATTTACATATTCATATAACCCAAAAAAATTGCACTTTCTTAGTTTTAGACTTAAAGTCGATTTTCTTGTAAATTGTATTTCAGTTGCGTGAGCACTGTACCGCTTAAGCCGAAAAACATGATCTTTACTGATTTGAGCGAAAGTCAAATGATATTGTTATTGCAGAATTGACATATTCATATAACCTAAAAAATTGCACTTTCTTAGTTTTAGACTTAAAGTCGGTTTTCTTGTAAATTGTATTTCAATTGCGTGAGCACTGTACCGCTTAAGCCGAAAAACATGAATTTTACTGATTTGAACGAAAGTCAAATTATATTGTTATTGCAGGATTAACAAATTAATATTACCGAAAAAGTTGCACTTTCTTAGGTTTAGACTTAAAGTCGATTTTCTTGTAAATTGTAAGTCAATTGCGTGAGCACCGGACTGCTTAAACCAAAAAACATGAATTTTACTGATTTGCGCGAAAGTCAAATTATATTTTTATTGCAAAATTGACATATTCATATAACCGAAAATTTGCACTTTCTTAGTTTTAGACTTAAAGTCGATTTTCTTGTAAATTGTATGTCAATTGCGTGAGCACTGTACTGCTTAAACCGAAAAACATGAATTTTACCGATTTGAGCGAAAGTCAAATTATAATGTTATTGCAGGATTAAAAATTAATATAACCGAAAAAATTGCACTTTCTTAGTTTTAGACTTGAAGGCGATTTTCTTGTAAATTGTATGTCAGTTGCGTGAGCACTGTACCGCTTAAGCCGAAAAACATGAATTTTACTGATTTGAGCGAAAGTCAAATTATATTGTTATTGCAGGATTAACAAATTAATATTACCGAAAAAGTTGCACTTTCTTAGGTTTAGACTCAAAGTCGATTTTCTTGAAAATTGTATGTCAATTGCGTGAGCACTGTACTGCTTAAACCAAAAAACATGAATTTTACTGATTTGCGCGAAAGTCAAATTATATTGTTATTGCAGAATTGACATATTCATATAACCGAAAATTTGCACTTTCTTAGTTTTAGATTTAAAGTCGATTTTCTTGTAAATTGTATGTCAATTGCGGCAGCACTGTACTGCTTAAGCCGAAAAACATGAATTTTACTGATTTGAGCGAAAGTCAAATTATATTGTTATTGCAGGATTAAAAATTAATATAACCGAAAAAATTGCACTTTCTTAGTTTTAGACTTGAAGGCGATTTTCTTGTAAATTGTATGTCAGTTGCGTGAGCACTGTACCGCTTAAGCCGAAAAACATGAATTTTACTGATTTGAGCGAAAGTCAAATTATATTGTTATTGCAGGATTAACAAATTAATATTACCGAAAAAGTTGCACTTTCTTAGTTTTAGACTTAAAGTCGATTTTCTTGTAAATTGTATGTCAATTGCGGCAGCACTGCACTGCTTAAGCCCAAAAACATGAATTTTACTGATTTGAGCGAAAGTCAAATTATATTGTTATTGCAGAATTGACATATTCATATAACCGAAAATTTGCACTTTCTTAGTTTTAGATTTAAAGTCGATTTTCTTGTAAATTGTATGTCAATTGCGGCAGCACTGCACTGCTTAAGCCGAAAAACATGAATTTTACTGATTTGAGCGAAAGTCAAATTATATTGTTATTGCAGGATTAAAAATTAATATAACCGAAAAAATTGCACTTTCTTAGTTTTAGACTTGAAGGCGATTTTCTTGTAAATTGTATGTCAGTTGCGTGAGCACTGTACCGCTTAAGCCGAAAAACATGAATTTTACTGATTTGAGCGAAAGTCAAATTATATTGTTATTGCAGGATTAACAAATTAATATTACCGAAAAAGTTGCACTTTCTTAGGTTTAGACTCAAAGTCGATTTTCTTGAAAATTGTATGTCAATTGCGTGAGCACTGTACTGCTTAAACCAAAAAACATGAATTTTACTGATTTGCGCGAAAGTCAAATTATATTGTTATTGCAGAATTGAGATATTCATATAACCGAAAATTTGCACTTTCTTAGTTTTAGATTTAAAGTCGATTTTCTTGTAAATTGTATGTCAATTGCGGCAGCACTGCACTGCTTAAGCCGAAAAACATGAATTTTACTGATTTGAGCGAAAGTCAAATTATATTGTTATTGCAGGATTAAAAATTAATATAACCGAAAAAATTGCACTTTCTTAGTTTTAGACTTGAAGGCGATTTTCTTGTAAATTGTATGTCAGTTGCGTGAGCACTGTACCGCTTAAGCCGAAAAACATGAATTTTACTGATTTGAGCGAAAGTCAAATTATATTGTTATTGCAGGATTAACAAATTAATATTACCGAAAAGTTGCACTTTCTTAGGTTTAGACTCAAAGTCGATTTTCTTGAAAATTGTATGTCAATTGCGTGAGCACTGTACTGCTTAAACCAAAAAACATGAATTTTACTGATTTGCGCGAAAGTCAAATTATATTGTTATTGCAGAATTGACATATTCATATAACCGAAAATTTGCACTTTCTTAGTTTTAGACTTAAAGTCGATTTTCTTGTAAATTGTATGTCAATTGCGGCAGCACTGCACTGCTTAAGCCCAAAAACATGAATTTTACTGATTTGAGCGAAAGTCAAATTATATTGTTATTGCAGAATTGACATATTCATATAACCGAAAAAATTGTACTTTCTTAGTTTTAGACTTAAAGTCGATTTTCTTGTAAATTGTATGTCAATTGCGGCAGCACTGTACTGCTTAAGCCGAAAAACATCAATATTACTGATTTGAGCGAAAGTCAAATTATATTGTTATTGCAGAATTGACATATTCATATAACCGAAAAATTGCACTTTCTTAGTTTTAGACTTAAAGTCGATTTTCTTGTAAATTGTATGTCAGTTGCGTGAGCACTGTACCGCTTAAGCAGAAAAACATGAATTTTACTGATTTGAGCGAAAGTCAAATTATATTGTTATTGCATAACCGAGAAAATTGTACTTTCTTAGTTTTAGACTTAAAGTCGATTTGCTTGTAAATTGTATTTCAATTGCGTGAGCACTGTACTGCTTAAACCGAAAAACATGAATTTTACTGATTTGAGCGAAAGTCAAATTATATTGTTATTGCAGAATTGACAAATTAATAAAACCGAAAAAATTGCATCTACTTAGGTTTAGACTTAAAGCCGATTTTCTTGTAAATTGTATGTCAGTTGCGTGAGCACTGTACCGCATAAGCCGAAAAAAATCAATTTTACTGATTTGAGCGAAAGTCAAATTATATTGTTATTGCAGATTTGACATATTCAGATAACCGAAAAAATTGCACTTTCTTAGTTTTAGACTTAAAGTAGATTTTCTTGTAAATTGTATTTCAGTTGCGTGAGCACTGTACCGCTTAAGCCGAAAAACATGAATTTTACTGATTTGAGCGAAAGTCAAATTATATTGTTATTGCAGAATTGACATATTCATATAACCGAAAAAATTGCACTTTCTTAGTTTTAGACTTAAAGTCGATTTTCTTGTAAATTGTATTTCAGTTGCGTGAGCACTGTACCGCTTAAGCCGAAAAACATGAATTTTACTGATTTGAGCGAAAGTCAAATTATATTGTTATTGCAGGATTAACAAATTAATATTACCGAAAAAATTGCACTTTCTTAGTTTTAGACTTAAAGTCGATTTTCTTGTAAATTGTATGTCAATTGCGGCAGCACTGCACTGCTTAAGCCCAAAAACATGAATTTTACTGATTTGAGCGAAAGTCAAATTATATTGTTATTGCAGAATTGACATATTCATATAACCGAGAAAATTGTACTTTCTTAGTTTTAGACTTAAAGTCGATTTGCTTGTAAATTGTATTTCAATTGCGGCAGCACTGCACTGCTTAAGCCGAAAAACATGAATTTTACTGATTTGAGCGAAAGTAAAATTATAATGTTATTGCAGAATTTACATATCCATATAACCGAAAAAATTGTACTTTCTTAGTTTTAGACTTAAAGTCGATTTTCTTGTAAATTGTATGTCAATTGCGTGAGCACTGTACTGCTTAAACCGAAAAACATGAATTTTACTGATTTGAGCGAAAGTCAAATTATAATGTTATTGCAGGATTAAAAATTAATATAACCGAAAAAATTGCACTTTCTTTGTTTTAGACTTGAAGGCGATTTTCTTGTAAATTGTATGTCAGTTGCGTGAGCACTGTACCGCTTAAGCCGAAAAACATGAATTTTACTGATTTGAGCGAAAGTCAAATTATATTGTTATTGCAGGATTAACAAATTAATATTACCGAAAAAGTTGCACTTTCTTAGGTTTAGACTCAAAGCCGATTTTCTTGTAAATTGTATGTCAATTTCGTGAGCACTGAACTGCTTAAACCAAAAAACATGAATTTTACTGATTTGCGCGAAAGTAAAATTATAATGTTATTGCAGAATTTACATATTCATATAACCGAGAAAATTGTACTTTCTTAGTTTTTGACTTAAAGTCGATTTTCTTGTAAATTGTATGTCAATTGCGGCAGCACTGCACTGCTTAAGCCGAAAAACATGAATTTTACTGATTTGAGCGAAAGTAAAATTATAATGTTATTGCAGAATTTACATATTCATATAACCGAAAAAATTGCACTTTCTTAGTTTTGGACTTAAAGTCGATTTTTTTGTAAATTGTATTTCAGTTGCGTGAGCACTGTACCGCTTAAGCCGAAAAACATGAATTTTACTGATTTGAGCGAAAGTCAAATTATATTGTTATTGCAGGATTAACAAATTAATATTACCGAAAAAATTGCACTTTCTTAGTTTTAGACTTAAAGTCGATTTTCTTGTAAATTGTATGTCAATTGCGGCAGCACTGCACTGCTTAAGCCCAAAAACATGAATTTTACTGATTTGAGCGAAAGTCAAATTATATTGTTATTGCAGAATTGACATATTCATATAACCGAGAAAATTGTACTTTCTTAGTTTTAGACTTAAAGTCGATTTGCTTGTAAATTGTATTTCAATTGCGGCAGCACTGCACTGCTTAAGCCGAAAAACATGAATTTTACTGATTTGAGCGAAAGTAAAATTATAATGTTATTGCAGAATTTACATATCCATATAACCGAAAAAATTGTACTTTCTTAGTTTTAGACTTAAAGTCGATTTTCTTGTAAATTGTATGTCAATTGCGTGAGCACTGTACTGCTTAAACCGAAAAACATGAATTTTACTGATTTGAGCGAAAGTCAAATTATAATGTTATTGCAGGATTAAAAATTAATATAACCGAAAAAATTGCACTTTCTTTGTTTTAGACTTGAAGGCGATTTTCTTGTAAATTGTATGTCAGTTGCGTGAGCACTGTACCGCTTAAGCCGAAAAACATGAATTTTACTGATTTGAGCGAAAGTCAAATTATATTGTTATTGCAGGATTAACAAATTAATATTACCGAAAAAGTTGCACTTTCTTAGGTTTAGACTCAAAGCCGATTTTCTTGTAAATTGTATGTCAATTTCGTGAGCACTGAACTGCTTAAACCAAAAAACATGAATTTTACTGATTTGCGCGAAAGTAAAATTATAATGTTATTGCAGAATTTACATATTCATATAACCGAGAAAATTGTACTTTCTTAGTTTTTGACTTAAAGTCGATTTTCTTGTAAATTGTATGTCAATTGCGGCAGCACTGCACTGCTTAAGCCGAAAAACATGAATTTTACTGATTTGAGCGAAAGTAAAATTATAATGTTATTGCAGAATTTACATATTCATATAACCGAAAAAATTGCACTTTCTTAGTTTTAGACTTAAAGTCGATTTTTTTGTAAATTGTATTTCAGTTGCGTGAACACTGTACCGCTTAAGCCGAAAAACATGAATTTTACTGATTTGAGCGAAAGTCAAATTATATTGTTATTGCAGGATTAACAAATTAATATTACCGAAAAAGTTGCACTTTCTTAGGTTTAGACTCAAAGTCGATTTTCTTGTAAATTGTATGTCAATTGCGTGAGCACTGTACTGCTTAAACCAAAAAACATGAATTTTACTGATTTGCGCGAAAGTAAAATTATAATGTTATTGCAGAGTTTACATATTCATATAACCCAAAAAAATTGCACTTTCTTAGTTTTAGACTTAAAGTCGATTTTCTTGTAAATTGTATTTCAGTTGCGTGAGCACTGTACCGCTTAAGCCGAAAAACATGAATTTTACTGATTTGAGCGAAAGTCAAATTATATTGTTATTGCAGGATTAACAAATTAATATTACCGAAAAAGTTGCACTTTCTTAGGTTTAGACTTAAAGTCGATTTTCTTGTAAATTGTAAGTCAATTGCGTGAGCACCGTACTGCTTAAACCAAAAAACATGAATTTTACTGATTTGCGCGAAAGTCAAATTATATTGTTATTGCAGAATTGACATATTCATATAACCGAAAATTTGCACTTTCTTAGTTTTAGACTTAAAGTCGATTTTCTTGTAAATTGTATGTCAATTGCGTGAGCACTGTACTGCTTAAACCGAAAAACATGAATTTTACCGATTTGAGCGAAAGTCAAATTATAATGTTATTGCAGGATTAAAAATTAATATAACCGAAAAAATTGCACTTTCTTAGTTTTAGACTTGAAGGCGATTTTCTTGTAAATTGTATGTCAGTTGCGTGAGCACTGTACCGCTTAAGCCGAAAAACATGAATTTTACTGATTTGAGCGAAAGTCAAATTATATTGTTATTGCAGGATTAACAAATTAATATTACCGAAAAAGTTGCACTTTCTTAGGTTTAGACTCAAAGTCGATTTTCTTGAAAATTATATGTCAATTGCGTGAGCACTGTACTGCTTAAACCAAAAAACATGAATTTTACTGATTTGCGCGAAAGTCAAATTATATTGTTATTGCAGAATTGACATATTCATATAACCGAAAATTTGCACTTTCTTAGTTTTAGATTTAAAGTCGATTTTCTTGTAAATTGTATGTCAATTGCGGCAGCACTGCACTGCTTAAGCCGAAAAACATGAATTTTACTGATTTGAGCGAAAGTCAAATTATATTGTTATTGCAGAATTGACATATTCATATAACCGAAAAAATTGTACTTTCTTAGTTTTAGACTTAAAGTCGATTTTCTTGTAAATTGTATGTCAATTGCGTGAGCACTGTACTGCTTAAACCGAAAAACATGAATTTTACTGATTTGAGCGAAAGTCAAATTATAATGTTTATGCAGGATTAAAAATTAATATAACCGAAATAATTGCACTTTCTTAGTTTTAGACTTGAAGGCGATTTTCTTGTAAATTGTATGTCAGTTGCGTGAGCACTGTACCGCTTAAGCCGAAAAACATGAATTTTACTGATTTGAGCGAAAGTCAAATTATATTGTTATTGCAGGATTAACAAATTAATATTACCGAAAAAGTTGCACTTTCTTAGGTTTAGACTCAAAGTCGATTTTCTTGTAAATTGTATGTCAATTGTGTGAGCACTGTACTGCTTAAACCAAAAAACATGAATTTTACTGATTTGCGCGAAAGTAAAATTATAATGTTATTGCAGAATTTACATATTCATATAACCGAGAAAATTGTACTTTCTTAGTTTTTGACTTAAAGTCGATTTTCGTGTAAATTGTATGTCAATTGCGGCAGCACTGCACTGCTTAAGCCGAAAAACATGAATTTTACTGATTTGAGCGAAAGTAAAATTATAATGTTATTGCAGAATTTACATATTCATATAACCGAAAATTTGCACTTTCTTAGTTTTAGACTTAAAGTCGATTTTCTTGTTAATTGTATTTCAGTTGCGTGAGCACTGTACCGCTTAAGCCGAAAAACATGAATTTTACTGATTTGAGCGAAAGTCAAATTATATTGTTATTGCAGAATTGACATATTCATATAACCGAAAAAATTGCACTTTCTTAGTTTTAGACTTAAAGTCGATTTTCTTGTAAATTGTATTTCAATTGCGTGAGCACTGTACTGCTTAAACCGAAAAACATGAATTTTACTGATTTGAGCGAAATTCAAATTATATTGTTATTGCAGAATTGACATATTCATATAACCGAAAAAATTGCACTTTCTTAGTTTTAGACTTAAAGTCGATTTTCTTGTAAATTGTATGTCAATTGCGTGAGCACTGTACTGCTTAAACCGAAAAACATGAATTTTACTGGTTTGAGCGAAAGTCAAATTATATTGTTATTGCAGAATTGACATATTCATATAACCGAAAATTTGCATTTTCTTAGTTTTAGACTTAAAGTCGATTTTCTTGTAAATTGTATGTCAATTGCGTGAGCACTGTACTGCTTAAACCGAAAAACATGAATTTTACTGATTTGAGCGAAAGTCAAATTATAATGTTATTGCAGGATTAAAAATTAATATAACCGAAAAAATTGCACTTTCTTAGTTTTAGACTTGAAGGCGATTTTCTTGTAAATTGTATGTCAGTTGCGTGAGCACTGTACCGCTTAAGCCGAAAAACATGAATTTTACTGATTTGAGCGAAAGTCAAATTATATTGTTATTGCAGGATTAACAAATTAATATTACCGAAAAAGTTGCACTTTCTTAGGTTTAGACTCAAAGTCGATTTTCTTGTAAATTGTATGTCAATTGCGTGAGCACTGTACTGCTTAAACCAAAAAACATGAATTTTACTGATTTGCGCAAAAGTAAAATTATAATGTTATTGCAGAATTTACATATTCATATAACCGAGAAAATTGTACTTTCTTAGTTTTAGACTTAAAGTCGATTTTCTTGTTAATTGTATTTTAGTTGCATGAGCACTGTTCCGCTTAAGCGGAAAAACATGAATTTTACTGATTTGAGCGAAAGTCAAATTATATTGTTATTGCAGAATTAACATATTCATATAACCGAAAAAATTGCACTTTCTTAGTTTTAGACTTAAAGTCGATTTTCTTGTAAATTGTATGTCAATTGCGGCAGCACTGCAATGCTTAATCCGAAAAACATGAATTTTACTGATTTGAGCGAAAGTAAAATTATAATGTTATTGCAGAATTGACATATCCATATAACCGAGAAAATTGTACTTTCTTAGTTTTAGACTTAAAGTCAATTTTCTTGTAAATTGTATGTCAATTGCGTGAGCACTGTACTGCTTAAACCGAAAAACATGAATTTTACTGGTTTGAGCGAAAGTCAAATTATATTGTTATTGCAGAATTGACATATTCATATAACCGAAAATTTGCACTTTCTTAGTTTTAGACTTAAAGTCGATTTTCATGTAAATTGTATTTCGGTTGCGTGAGCACTGTACCGCTTAAGCCGAAAAATATGAATTTTACTGATTTGAGCGAAAGTCAAATTATATTGTTATTGCAGGATTAAAAAATTAATATTACCGAAAAAGTTGCACTTTAGTTAAGACTCAAAGTCGATTTTCTTGTAAATTGTATGTCAATTGCGGCAGCACTGTACTGCTTAAGCCGAAAAGCGTCAATATTACAAATTTGCGCGAAAGTAAAATTATAATGTTATTGCAGTATTTACATATTCATATAACCGAAAAAATTGTACTTTTTTAGTTTTAGACTTAAAGTCGATTTTCTTCTAAATTGTATGTCAATTGCGTGAGCACTGTACCGCTTAAACCGAAAAACATGAATTTTACTGATTTGAGCGAAAGTCAAATTATATTGTTATTGCAGAATTAACATATTCATATAACCGAGAAAATTGTACTTTCTTAGGTTTAGACTTAAAGTCGATTTTCTTCTAAATTGTATGTCAATTGCGTGAGCACTGTACCGCTTAAACCGAAAAACATGAATTTTACTGGTTTGAGCGAAAGTCAAATTATATTGTTATTGCAGAATTGACATATTCATATAACCGAAAATTTGCATTTTCTTAGTTTTAGACTTAAAGTCGATTTTCTTGTAAATTGTATGTCAATTGCGGCAGCACTGCACTGCTTAAGCCGAAAAACATGAATTTTACTGATTTGAGCGAAAGTAAAATTATAATGTTATTGCAGAATTTACATATCCATATAACCGAAAAAATTGTACTTCCTTAGTTTTAGACTTAAAGTCGATTTTCTTGTAAATTGTATGTCAATTGCGTGAGCACTGTACTGCTTAAACCGAAAAACATGAATTTTACTGATTTGAGCGAAAGTCAAATTATAATGTTATTGCAGGATTAAAAATTAATATAACCGAAAAAATTGCACTTTCTTAGTTTTAGACTTGAAGGCGATTTTCTTGTAAATTGTATTTCAGTTGCGTGAGCACTGTACCGCTTAAGCCGAAAAACATGAATTTTACTGATTTGAGCGAAAGTAAAATTATAATGTTATTGCAGAATTTACATATTCATATAACCGAAAAAATTGCACTTTCTTAGTTTTAGACTTAAAGTCGATTTTTTTGTAAATTGTATTTCAGTTGCGTGAGCACTGTACCGCTTAAGCCGAAAAACATGAATTTTACTGATTTGAGCGAAAGTCAAATTATATTGTTATTGCAGGATTAACAAATTAATATTACCGAAAAAATTGCACTTTCTTAGTTTTAGACTTAAAGTCGATTTTCTTGTAAATTGTATGTCAATTGCGGCAGCACTGCACTGCTTAAGCCCAAAAACATGAATTTTACTGATTTGAGCGAAAGTCAAATTATATTGTTATTGCAGAATTGACATATTCATATAACCGAGAAAATTGTACTTTCTTAGTTTTAGACTTAAAGTCGATTTGCTTGTAAATTGTATTTCAATTGCGGCAGCACTGCACTGCTTAAGCCGAAAAACATGAATTTTACTGATTTGAGCGAAAGTAAAATTATAATGTTATTGCAGAATTTACATATCCATATAACCGAAAAAATTGTACTTTCTTAGTTTTAGACTTAAAGTCGATTTTCTTGTAAATTGTATGTCAATTGCGTGAGCACTGTACTGCTTAAACCGAAAAACATGAATTTTACTGATTTGAGCGAAAGTCAAATTATAATGTTATTGCAGGATTAAAAATTAATATAACCGAAAAAATTGCACTTTCTTTGTTTTAGACTTGAAGGCGATTTTCTTGTAAATTGTATGTCAGTTGCGTGAGCACTGTACCGCTTAAGCCGAAAAACATGAATTTTACTGATTTGAGCGAAAGTCAAATTATATTGTTATTGCAGGATTAACAAATTAATATTACCGAAAAAGTTGCACTTTCTTAGGTTTAGACTCAAAGCCGATTTTCTTGTAAATTGTATGTCAATTTCGTGAGCACTGAACTGCTTAAACCAAAAAACATGAATTTTACTGATTTGCGCGAAAGTAAAATTATAATGTTATTGCAGAATTTACATATTCATATAACCGAGAAAATTGTACTTTCTTAGTTTTTGACTTAAAGTCCATTTTCTTGTAAATTGTATGTCAATTGCGGCAGCACTGCACTGCTTAAGCCGAAAAACATGAATTTTACTGATTTGAGCGAAAGTAAAATTATAATGTTATTGCAGAATTTACATATTCATATAACCGAAAAAATTGCACTTTCTTAGTTTTAGACTTAAAGTCGATTTTTTTGTAAATTGTATTTCAGTTGCGTGAACACTGTACCGCTTAAGCCGAAAAACATGAATTTTACTGATTTGAGCGAAAGTCAAATTATATTGTTATTGCAGGATTAACAAATTAATATTACCGAAAAAGTTGCACTTTCTTAGGTTTAGACTCAAAGTCGATTTTCTTGTAAATTGTATGTCAATTGCGTGAGCACTGTACTGCTTAAACCAAAAAACATGAATTTTACTGATTTGCGCGAAAGTAAAATTATAATGTTATTGCAGAGTTTACATATTCATATAACCCAAAAAAATTGCACTTTCTTAGTTTTAGACTTAAAGTCGATTTTCTTGTAAATTGTATTTCAGTTGCGTGAGCACTGTACCGCTTAAGCCGAAAAACATGAATTTTACTGATTTGAGCGAAAGTCAAATTATATTGTTATTGCAGAATTGACATATTCATATAACCTAAAAAATTGCACTTTCTTAGTTTTAGACTTAAAGTCGGTTTTCTTGTAAATTGTATTTCAATTGCGTGAGCACTGTACCGCTTAAGCCGAAAAACATGAATTTTACTGATTTGAGCGAAAGTCAAATTATATTGTTATTGCAGGATTAACAAATTAATATTACCGAAAAAGTTGCACTTTCTTAGGTTTAGACTTAAAGTCGATTTTCTTGTAAATTGTAAGTCAATTGCGTGAGCACCGTACTGCTTAAACCAAAAAACATGAATTTTACTGATTTGCGCGAAAGTCAAATTATATTGTTATTGCAGAATTGACATATTCATATAACCGAAAATTTGCACTTTCTTAGTTTTAGACTTAAAGTCGATTTTCTTGTAAATTGTATGTCAATTGCGTGAGCACTGTACTGCTTAAACCGAAAAACATGAATTTTACCGATTTGAGCGAAAGTCAAATTATAATGTTATTGCAGGATTAAAAATTAATATAACCGAAAAAATTGCACTTTCTTAGTTTTAGACTTGAAGGCGATTTTCTTGTAAATTGTATGTCAGTTGCGTGAGCACTGTACCGCTTAAGCCGAAAAACATGAATTTTACTGATTTGAGCGAAAGTCAAATTATATTGTTATTGCAGGATTAACAAATTAATATTACCGAAAAAGTTGCACTTTCTTAGGTTTAGACTCAAAGTCGATTTTCTTGAAAATTGTATGTCAATTGCGTGAGCACTGTACTGCTTAAACCAAAAAACATGAATTTTAGAGATTTGCGCGAAAGTCAAATTATATTGTTATTGCAGAATTTACATATTCATATAACCGAAAATTTGCACTTTCTTAGTTTTAGATTTAAAGTCGATTTTCTTGTAAATTGTATGTCAATTGCGGCAGCACTGCACTGCTTAAGCCGAAAAACATGAATTTTACTGATTTGAGCGAAAGTCAAATTATATTGTTATTGCAGAATTGACATATTCATATAACCGAAAAAATTGTACTTTCTTAGTTTTAGACTTAAAGTCGATTTTCTTGTAAATTGTATGTCAATTGCGTGAGCACTGTACTGCTTAAACCGAAAAACATGAATTTTACTGATTTGAGCGAAAGTCAAATTATAATGTTTATGCAGGATTAAAAATTAATATAACCGAAATAATTGCACTTTCTTAGTTTTAGACTTGAAGGCGATTTTCTTGTAAATTGTATGTCAGTTGCGTGAGCACTGTACCGCTTAAGCCGAAAAACATGAATTTTACTGATTTGAGCGAAAGTCAAATTATATTGTTATTGCAGGATTAACAAATTAATATTACCGAAAAAGTTGCACTTTCTTAGGTTTAGACTCAAAGTCGATTTTCTTGTAAATTGTATGTCAATTGTGTGAGCACTGTACTGCTTAAACCAAAAAACATGAATTTTACTGATTTGCGCGAAAGTAAAATTATAATGTTATTGCAGAATTTACATATTCATATAACCGAGAAAATTGTACTTTCTTAGTTTTTGACTTAAAGTCGATTTTCGTGTAAATTGTATGTCAATTGCGGCAGCACTGCACTGCTTAAGCCGAAAAACATGAATTTTACTGATTTGAGCGAAAGTAAAATTATAATGTTATTGCAGAATTTACATATTCATATAACCGAAAATTTGCACTTTCTTAGTTTTAGACTTAAAGTCGATTTTCTTGTTAATTGTATTTCAGTTGCGTGAGCACTGTACCGCTTAAGCCGAAAAACATGAATTTTACTGATTTGAGCGAAAGTCAAATTATATTGTTATTGCAGAATTGACATATTCATATAACCGAAAAAATTGCACTTTCTTAGTTTTAGACTTAAAGTCGATTTTCTTGTAAATTGTATTTCAATTGCGTGAGCACTGTACTGCTTAAACCGAAAAACATGAATTTTACTGATTTGAGCGAAATTCAAATTATAATGTTATTGCAGAATTTACATATCCATATAACCGAAAAAATTGTACTTCCTTAGTTTTAGACTTAAAGTCGATTTTCTTGTAAATTGTATGTCAATTGCGTGAGCACTGTACTGCTTAAACCGAAAAACATGAATTTTACTGATTTGAGCGAAAGTCAAATTATAATGTTTATGCAGGATTAAAAATTAATATAACCGAAAAAATTGCACTTTCTTAGTTTTAGACTTGAAGGCGATTTTCTTGTAAATTGTATGTCAGTTGCGTGAGCACTGTACCGCTTAAGCCGAAAAACATGAATTTTACTGATTTGAGCGAAAGTCAAATTATATTGTTATTGCAGGATTAACAAATTAATATTACCGAAAAAGTTGCACTTTCTTAGGTTTAGACTCAAAGTCGATTTTCTTGTAAATTGTATGTCAATTGTGTGAGCACTGTACTGCTTAAACCAAAAAACATGAATTTTACTGATTTGCGCGAAAGTAAAATTATAATGTTATTGCAGAATTTACATATTCATATAACCGAGAAAATTGTACTTTCTTAGTTTTTGACTTAAAGTCGATTTTCGTGTAAATTGTATGTCAATTGCGGCAGCACTGCACTGCTTAAGCCGAAAAACATGAATTTTACTGATTTGAGCGAAAGTAAAATTATAATGTTATTGCAGAATTTACATATTCATATAACCGAAAATTTGCACTTTCTTAGTTTTAGACTTAAAGTCGATTTTCTTGTTAATTGTATTTCAGTTGCGTGAGCACTGTACCGCTTAAGCCGAAAAACATGAATTTTACTGATTTGAGCGAAAGTCAAATTATATTGTTATTGCAGAATTGACATATTCATATAACCGAAAAAATTGCACTTTCTTAGTTTTAGACTTAAAGTCGATTTTCTTGTAAATTGTATTTCAATTGCGTGAGCACTGTACTGCTTAAACCGAAAAACATGAATTTTACTGATTTGAGCGAAATTCAAATTATAATGTTATTGCAGAATTTACATATCCATATAACCGAAAAAATTGTACTTCCTTAGTTTTAGACTTAAAGTCGATTTTCTTGTAAATTGTATGTCAATTGCGTGAGCACTGTACTGCTTAAACCGAAAAACATGAATTTTACTGATTTGAGCGAAAGTCAAATTATAATGTTATTGCAGGATTAAAAATTAATATAACCGAAAAAATTGCACTTTCTTAGTTTTAGACTTGAAGGCGATTTTCTTGTAAATTGTATGTCAGTTGCGTGAGCACTGTACCGCTTAAGCCGAAAAACATGAATTTTACTGATTTGAGCGAAAGTCAAATTATATTGTTATTGCAGGATTAACAAATTAATATTACCGAAAAAGTTGCACTTTCTTAGGTTTAGACTCAAAGTCGATTTTCTTGTAAATTGTATGTCAATTGCGTGAGCACTGTACTGCTTAAACCAAAAAACATGAATTTTACTGATTTGCGCAAAAGTAAAATTATAATGTTATTGCAGTATTTACATATTCATATAACCGAAAAAATTGTACTTTTTTAGTTTTAGACTTAAAGTCGATTTTCTTCTAAATTGTATGTCAATTGCGTGAGCACTGTACCGCTTAAACCGAAAAACATGAATTTTACTGATTTGAGCGAAAGTCAAATTATATTGTTATTGCAGAATTAACATATTCATATAACCGAGAAAATTGTACTTTCTTAGGTTTATACTCAAAGTCGATTTTCTTGTAAATTGAACAATGAATTTTACTGATTTGAGCGAAAGTCAAATTATATTGTTATTGCAGGATTAACAAATTAATATTACCGAAAAAGTTGCACTTTCTTAGGTTTAGACTCAAAGTCGATTTTCTTGAAAATTGTATGTCAATTGCGTGAGCACTGTACTGCTTAAACCAAAAAACATGAATTTTACTGATTTGCGCGAAAGTCAAATTATATTGTTATTGCAGAATTGACATATTCATATAACCGAAAATTTGCACTTTCTTAGTTTTAGACTTAAAGTCGATTTTCTTGTAAATTGTATGTCAATTGCGGCAGCACTGCACTGCTTAAGCCGAAAAACATGAATTTTACTGATTTGAGCGAAAGTCAAATTATATTGTTATTGCAGAATTGACATATTCATATAACCGAAAAAATTGTACTTTCTTAGTTGTAGACTTAAAGTCGATTTTCTTGTAAATTGTATGTCAATTGCGTGACCACTGTACTGCTTAAACCGAAAAACATGAATTTTACTGATTTGAGCGAAAGTCAAATTATATTGTTATTGCAGAATTAACATATTCATATAACCGAAAATACTGCACTTTCTTAGTTTTAGACTTAAAGTCGATTTTCTTGTAAATTGTATGTCAATTGCGGCAGCACTGCACTGCTTAAGCCGAAAAACATGAATTTTACTGATTTGAGCGAAAGTCAAATTATATTGTTATTGCAGGATTAACAAATTAATATTACCGAAAAAGTTGCACTTTCTTAGGTTTAGACTCAAAGTCGATTTTCTTGTAAATTGTATGTCAATTGTGTGAGCACTGTACTGCTTAAACCAAAAAACATGAATTTTACTGATTTGCGCGAAAGTAAAATTATAATGTTATTGCAGAATTTACATATTCATATAACCGAGAAAATTGTACTTTCTTAGTTTTTGACTTAAAGTCGATTTTCTTGTAAATTGTATGTCAATTGCGGCAGCACTGCACTGCTTAAGCCGAAAAACATGAATTTTACTGATTTGAGCGAAAGTAAAATTATAATGTTATTGCAGAATTTACATATTCATATAACCGATAATTTGCACTTTCTTAGTTTTAGACTTAAAGTCGATTTTCTTGTAAATTGTATTTCAGTTGCGTGAGCACTGTACCGCTTAAGCCGAAAAACATTAATTTTACTGATTTGAGCGAAAGTGAAATTATATTGTTATTGCAGAATTGACATATTCATATAACCGAAAAAATTGCACTTTCTTAGTTTTAGACTTAAAGTCGATTTTCTTGTAAATTGTATTTCAATTGCGTGAGCACTGTACTGCTTAAACCGAAAAACATGAATTTTACTGATTTGAGCGAAATTCAAATTATATTGTTATTGCAGAATTGACATATTCATATAACCGAAAAAATTGCACTTTCTTAGTTTTAGACTTAAAGTCGATTTTCTTGTAAATTGTATGTCAATTGCGTGAGCACTGTACTGCTTAAACCGAAAAACATGAATTTTACTGGTTTGAGCGAAAGTCAAATTATATTGTTATTGCAGAATTGACATATTCATATAACCGAAAATTTGCATTTTCTTAGTTTTAGACTTAAAGTCGATTTTCTTGTAAATTGTATGTCAATTGCGGCAGCACTGCACTGCTTAAGCCGAAAAACATGAATTTTACTGATTTGAGCGAAAGTAAAATTATAATGTTATTGCAGAATTTACATATCCATATAACCGAAAAAATTGTACTTCCTTAGTTTTAGACTTAAAGTCGATTTTCTTGTAAATTGTATGTCAATTGCGTGAGCACTGTACTGCTTAAACCGAAAAACATGAATTTTACTGATTTGAGCGAAAGTCAAATTATAATGTTATTGCAGGATTAAAAATTAATATAACCGAAAAAATTGCACTTTCTTAGTTTTAGACTTGAAGGCGATTTTCTTGTAAATTGTATGTCAGTTGCGTGAGCACTGTACCGCTTAAGCCGAAAAACATGAATTTTACTGATTTGAGCGAAAGTCAAATTATATTGTTATTGCAGGATTAACAAATTAATATTACCGAAAAAGTTGCACTTTCTTAGGTTTAGACTCAAAGTCGATTTTCTTGTAAATTGTATGTCAATTGCGTGAGCACTGTACTGCTTAAACCAAGAAACATGAATTTTACTGATTTGCGCAAAAGTAAAATTATAATGTTATTGCAGAATTTACATATTCATATAACCGAGAAAATTGTACTTTCTTAGTTTTAGACTTAAAGTCGATTTTCTTGTTAATTGTATTTTAGTTGCATGAGCACTGTTCCGCTTAAGCGGAAAAACATGAATTTTACTGATTTGAGCGAAAGTCAAATTATATTGTTATTGCAGAATTAACATATTCATATAACCGAAAAAATTGCACTTTCTTAGTTTTAGACTTAAAGTCGATTTTCTTGTAAATTGTATGTCAATTGCGGCAGCACTGCAATGCTTAAGCCGAAAAACATGAATTTTACTGATTTGAGCGAAAGTAAAATTGTAATGTTATTGCAGAATTGACATATCCATATAACCGAGAAAATTGTACTTTCTTAGTTTTAGACTTAAAGTCAATTTTCTTGTAAATTGTATGTCAATTGCGTGAGCACTGTACTGCTTAAACCGAAAAACATGAATTTTACTGGTTTGAGCGAAAGTCAAATTATATTGTTATTGCAGAATTGACATATTCATATAACCGAAAAAATTGTACTTCCTTAGTTTTAGACTTAAAGTCGATTTTCTTGTAAATTGTATTTCGGTTGCGTGAGCACTGTACCGCTTAAGCCGAAAAACATGAATTTTACTGATTTGAGCGAAAGTCAAATTATATTGTTATTGCAGGATTAAAAATTAATATAACCGAAAAAATTGCACTTTCTTAGTTTTAGACTTAAAGTCGCTTTTCTTGTTAATTGTATTTCGGTTGCGTGAGCACTGTACCGCTTAAGCCGAAAAATATGAATTTTACTGATTTGAGCGAAAGTCAAATTATATTGTTATTGCAGGATTAAAAAATTAATATTACCGAAAAAGTTGCACTTTAGTTAAGACTCAAAGTCGATTTTCTTGTAAATTGTATGTCAATTGCGGCAGCACTGTACTGCTTAAGCCGAAAAGCGTCAATATTACAAATTTGCGCGAAAGTAAAATTATAATGTTATTGCAGTATTTACATATTCATATAACCGAAAAAATTGTACTTTCTTAGTTTTAGACTTAAAGTCGATTTTCTTCTAAATTGTATGTCAATTGCGTGAGCACTGTACCGCTTAAACCGAAAAACATGAATTTTACTGATTTGAGCGAAAGTCAAATTATATTGTTATTGCAGAATTAACATATTCATATAACCGAGAAAATTGTACTTTCTTAGGTTTATACTCAAAGTCGATTTTCTTGTAAATTGTATGTTAATGACTTGAGCACTGTACCGCATAAGCCGAAAAATATCAATTTTACTGATTTGCGCGAAAGCAAAATTAAATTGTTATTGCAGGATTAACAAATTAATATTACCGAAAAAGTTGCACTTTCTTAGGTTTAGACTCAAAGTCGATTTTCTTGTAAATTGTATGTCAATTGCGGCAGCACTGTACTGCTTAAGCCGAAAAACATCAATATTACTGATTTGCGCGAAAGTAAAATTATAATGTTATTGCAGAATTAACATATTCATATAACCGAAAAATTGCACTTTCTTAGGTTTAAAATATAAGTCCATTTTCTTGTAAATTGTATGTCAACTGCGGTAGCACTGTACTGGTTAAGAATAAACCGAAAAAATTGCACTTTCTTAGATTTAGACTTGAAGGCAATTTTCTCGTAAATTGTATGTCAGTTGGGTGAGCACTGTACCGCTTAAGCGGAAAAACATGAATTTTACTGATTTGAGCGAAAGTCAAATTATATTGTTATTGCAGAATTAACATATTCATATAACCGAAAAAATTGCACTTTCTTAGATTTAGACTCAAAGTCGATTTTCTTGTAAATTGTATGTCAATTGCGTGAGCACTGTACTGCTTAAACCAAAAAACATGAATTTTACTGATTTGCGCGAAAGTAAAATTATAATGTTATTGCAGAATTTACATATTCATATAACCGAGAAAATTGTACTTTCTCAGTTTTAGACTTAAAGTCGATTTTCTTGTTAATTGTATTTTAGTTGCATGAGCACTGTTCCGCTTAAGCGGAAAAACATGAATTTTACTGATTTGAGCGAAAGTCAAATTATATTGTTATTGCAGAATTGACATATTCATATAACCGAAAAAATTGCACTTTCTTAGTTTTAGACTTAAAGTCGATTTTCTTGTAAATTGTATTTTAATTGCGTGAGCACTGTACTGCTTAAACCGAAAAACATGAATTTTACTGATTTGAGCGAAATTCAAATTATATTGTTATTGCAGAATTGACATATTCATATAACCGAAAAAATTGCACTTTCTTAGTTTTAGACTTAAAGTCGATTTTCTTGTAAATTGTATGTCAATTGCGTGAGCACTGTACTGCTTAAACCGAAAAACATGAATTTTACTGGTTTGAGCGAAAGTCAAATTATATTGTTATTGCAGAATTGACATATTCATATAACCGAAAATTTGCATTTTCTTAGTTTTAGACTTAAAGTCGATTTTCTTGTAAATTGTATGTCAATTGCGGCAGCACTGCACTGCTTAAGCCGAAAAACATGAATTTTACTGATTTGAGCGAAAGTAAAATTATTATGTTATTGCAGAATTTACATATCCATATAACCGAAAAAATTGTACTTCCTTAGTTTTAGACTTAAAGTCGATTTTCTTGTAAATTGTATGTCAATTGCGTGAGCACTGTACTGCTTAAACCGAAAAACATGAATTTTACTGATTTGAGCGAAAGTCAAATTATAATGTTATTGCAGGATTAAAAATTAATATAACCGAAAAAATTGCACTTTCTTAGTTTTAGACTTGAAGGCGATTTTCTTGTAAATTGTATGTCAGTTGCGTGAGCACTGTACCGCTTAAGCCGAAAAACATGAATTTTACTGATTTGAGCGAAAGTCAAATTATATTGTTATTGCAGGATTAACAAATTAATATTACCGAAAAAGTTGCACTTTCTTAGGTTTAGACTCAAAGTCGATTTTCTTGTAAATTGTATGTCAATTGCGTGAGCACTGTACTGCTTAAACCAAAAAACGTGAATTTTACTGATTTGCGCGAATGTAAAATTATAATGTTATTGCAGAATTTACATATTCATATAACCGAGAAAATTGTACTTTCTTAGTTTTAGACTTAAAGTCGATTTTCTTGTTAATTGTATTTTAGTTGCATGAGCACTGTTCCGCTTAAGCGGAAAAACATGAATTTTACTGATTTGAGCGAAAGTCAAATTATATTGTTATTGCAGAATTAACATATTCATATAACCGAAAATACTGCACTTTCTTAGTTTTAGACTTAAAGTCGATTTTCTTGTAAATTGTATGTCAATTGCGGCAGCACTGCACTGCTTAAGCCGAAAAACATGAATTTTACTGATTTGAGCGAAAGTAAAATTATAATGTTATTGCAGAATTGACATATCCATATAACCGAGAAAATTGTACTTTCTTAGTTTTAGACTTAAATTCAATTTTCTTGTAAATTGTATGTCAATTGCGTGAGCACTGTACTGCTTAAACCGAAAAACATGAATTTTACTGGTTTGAGCGAAAGTCAAATTATATTGTTATTGCAGAATTGACATATTCATATAACCGAAAATTTGCACTTTCTTAGTTTTAGACTAAAAGTCGATTTTCTTGTAAATTGTATTTCGGTTGCGTGAGCACTGTACCGCTTAAGCCGAAAAACATGCATTTTACTGATTTGAGCGAAAGTCAAATTATATTGTTATTGCAGAATTGACATATTCATATAACCGAAAAAATTGCACTTTCTTAGTTTTAGACTTAAAGTCGATTTTCTTGTAAATTGTATTTTAATTGCGTGAGCACTGTACTGCTTAAACCGAAAAACATGAATTTTACTGATTTGAGCGAAATTCAAATTATATTGTTATTGCAGAATTGACATATTCATATAACCGAAAAAATTGCACTTTCTTAGGTTTAGACTCAAAGTCGATTTTCTTGTAAATTGTATGTCAATTGCGTGAGCACTGTACTGCTTAAACCAAAAAACGTGAATTTTACTGATTTGCGCGAATGTAAAATTATAATGTTATTGCAGAATTTACATATTCATATAACCGAGAAAATTGTACTTTCTTAGTTTTAGACTTAAAGTCGATTTTCTTGTTAATTGTATTTTAGTTGCATGAGCACTGTTCCGCTTAAGCGGAAAAACATGAATTTTACTGATTTGAGCGAAAGTCAAATTATATTGTTATTGCAGAATTAACATATTCATATAACCGAAAATACTGCACTTTCTTAGTTTTAGACTTAAAGTCGATTTTCTTGTAAATTGTATGTCAATTGCGGCAGCACTGCACTGCTTAAGCCGAAAAACATGAATTTTACTGATTTGAGCGAAAGTAAAATTATAATGTTATTGCAGAATTGACATATCCATATAACCGAGAAAATTGTACTTTCTTAGTTTTAGACTTAAATTCAATTTTCTTGTAAATTGTATGTCAATTGCGTGAGCACTGTACTGCTTAAACCGAAAAACATGAATTTTACTGATTTGAGCGAAAGTAAAATTATATTGTTATTGCAGAATTGACATATTCATATAACCGAAAATTTGCACTTTCTTAGTTTTAGACTAAAAGTCGATTTTCTTGTAAATTGTATTTCGGTTGCGTGAGCACTGTACCGCTTAAGCCGAAAAATATGAATTTTACTGATTTGAGCGAAAGTCAAATTATATTGTTATTGCAGGATTAAAAAATTAATATTACCGAAAAAGTTGCACTTTAGTTAAGACTCAAAGTCGATTTTCTTGTAAATTGTATGTCAATTGCGGCAGCACTGTACTGCTTAAGCCGAAAAGCGTCAATATTACAAATTTGCGCGAAAGTAAAATTATAATGTTATTGCAGTATTTACATATTCATATAACCGAAAAAATTGTACTTTCTTAGTTTTAGACTTAAAGTCGATTTTCTTCTAAATTGTATGTCAATTGCGTGAGCACTGTACCGCTTAAACCGAAAAACATGAATTTTACTGATTTGAGCGAAAGTCAAATTATATTGTTATTGCAGAATTAACATATTCATATAACCGAGAAAATTGTACTTTCTTAGGTTTATACTCAAAGTCGATTTTCTTGTAAATTGTATGTTAATGACTTGAGCACTGTACCGCATAAGCCGAAAAATATCAATTTTACTGATTTGCGCGAAAGCAAAATTAAATTGTTATTGCAGGATTAACAAATTAATATTACCGAAAAAGTTGCACTTTCTTAGGTTTAGACTCAAAGTCGATTTTCTTGTAAATTGTATGTCAATTGCGGCAGCACTGTACTGCTTAAGCCGAAAAACATCAATATTACTGATTTGCGCGAAAGTAAAATTATAATGTTATTGCAGAATTAACATATTCATATAACCGAAAAATTGCACTTTCTTAGGTTTAAAATATAAGTCCATTTTCTTGTAAATTGTATGTCAACTGCGGTAGCACTGTACTGGTTAAGAATAAACCGAAAAAATTGCACTTTCTTAGATTTAGACTTGAAGGCAATTTTCTCGTAAATTGTATGTCAGTTGGGTGAGCACTGTACCGCTTAAGCGGAAAAACATGAATTTTACTGATTTGAGCGAAAGTCAAATTATATTGTTATTGCAGAATTAACATATTCATATAACCGAAAAAATTGCACTTTCTTAGATTTAGACTCAAAGTCGATTTTCTTGTAAATTGTATGTCAATTGCGTGAGCACTGTACTGCTTAAACCAAAAAACATGAATTTTACTGATTTGCGCGAAAGTAAAATTATAATGTTATTGCAGAATTTACATATTCATATAACCGAGAAAATTGTACTTTCTCAGTTTTAGACTTAAAGTCGATTTTCTTGTTAATTGTATTTTAGTTGCATGAGCACTGTTCCGCTTAAGCGGAAAAACATGAATTTTACTGATTTGAGCGAAAGTCAAATTATATTGTTATTGCAGAATTGACATATTCATATAACCGAAAAAATTGCACTTTCTTAGTTTTAGACTTAAAGTCGATTTTCTTGTAAATTGTATTTTAATTGCGTGAGCACTGTACTGCTTAAACCGAAAAACATGAATTTTACTGATTTGAGCGAAATTCAAATTATATTGTTATTGCAGAATTGACATATTCATATAACCGAAAAAATTGCACTTTCTTAGTTTTAGACTTAAAGTCGATTTTCTTGTAAATTGTATGTCAATTGCGTGAGCACTGTACTGCTTAAACCGAAAAACATGAATTTTACTGGTTTGAGCGAAAGTCAAATTATATTGTTATTGCAGAATTGACATATTCATATAACCGAAAATTTGCATTTTCTTAGTTTTAGACTTAAAGTCGATTTTCTTGTAAATTGTATGTCAATTGCGGCAGCACTGCACTGCTTAAGCCGAAAAACATGAATTTTACTGATTTGAGCGAAAGTAAAATTATTATGTTATTGCAGAATTTACATATCCATATAACCGAAAAAATTGTACTTCCTTAGTTTTAGACTTAAAGTCGATTTTCTTGTAAATTGTATGTCAATTGCGTGAGCACTGTACTGCTTAAACCGAAAAACATGAATTTTACTGATTTGAGGTAAAGTCAAATTATAATGTTATTGCAGGATTAAAAATTAATATAACCGAAAAAATTGCACTTTCTTAGTTTTAGACTTGAAGGCGATTTTCTTGTAAATTGTATGTCAGTTGCGTGAGCACTGTACCGCTTAAGCCGAAAAACATGAATTTTACTGATTTGAGCGAAAGTCAAATTATATTGTTATTGCAGGATTAACAAATTAATATTACCGAAAAAGTTGCACTTTCTTAGGTTTAGACTCAAAGTCGATTTTCTTGTAAATTGTATGTCAATTGCGTGAGCACTGTACTGCTTAAACCAAAAAACGTGAATTTTACTGATTTGCGCGAATGTAAAATTATAATGTTATTGCAGAATTTACATATTCATATAACCGAGAAAATTGTACTTTCTTAGTTTTAGACTTAAAGTCGATTTTCTTGTTAATTGTATTTTAGTTGCATGAGCACTGTTCCGCTTAAGCGGAAAAACATGAATTTTACTGATTTGAGCGAAAGTCAAATTATATTGTTATTGCAGAATTAACATATTCATATAACCGAAAATACTGCACTTTCTTAGTTTTAGACTTAAAGTCGATTTTCTTGTAAATTGTATGTCAATTGCGGCAGCACTGCACTGCTTAAGCCGAAAAACATGAATTTTACTGATTTGAGCGAAAGTAAAATTATAATGTTATTGCAGAATTGACATATCCATATAACCGAGAAAATTGTACTTTCTTAGTTTTAGACTTAAATTCAATTTTCTTGTAAATTGTATGTCAATTGCGTGAGCACTGTACTGCTTAAACCGAAAAACATGAATTTTACTGGTTTGAGCGAAAGTCAAATTATATTGTTATTGCAGAATTGACATATTCATATAACCGAAAATTTGCACTTTCTTAGTTTTAGACTAAAAGTCGATTTTCTTGTAAATTGTATTTCGGTTGCGTGAGCACTGTACCGCTTAAGCCGAAAAACATGCATTTTACTGATTTGAGCGAAAGTCAAATTATATTGTTATTGCAGGATTAAAAAATTAATATTACCGAAAAAGTTGCACTTTAGTTAAGACTCAAAGTCGATTTTCTTGTAAATCGTATGTCAATTGCGGCAGCACTGTACTGCTTAAGCCGAAAAGCGTCAATATTACAAATTTGCGCGAAAGTAAAATTATAATGTTATTGCAGTATTTACATATTCATATAACCGAAAAAATTGTACTTTCTTAGTTTTAGACTTAAAGTCGATTTTCTTGTAAATTGTATGTCAATTGCGGCAGCACTGCACTGCTTAAGCCGAAAAACATGAATTTTACTGATTTGAGCGAAAGTAAAATTATAATGTTATTGCAGAATTTACATATTCATATAACCGAGAAAATTGTACTTTCTTAGTTTTAGACTTATAGTCGATTTTCTTGTTAATTGTATTTTAGTTGCATGAGCACTGTTCCGCTTAAGCGGAAAAACATGAATTTTACTGATTTGAGCGAAAGTCAAATTATATTGTTATTGCAGAATTAACATATTCATATAACCGAAAAAATTGCACTTTCTTAGTTTTAGACTTAAAGTCGATTTTCTTGTTAATTGTATTTTAGTTGCATGAGCACTGTTCCGCTTAAGCGGAAAAACATGAATTTTACTGATTTGAGCGAAAGTCAAATTATATTGTTATTGCAGAATTAACATATTCATATAACCGAAAAAATTGCACTTTCTTAGTTTTAGACTTAAAGTCGATTTTCTTGTAAATTGTATGTCAATTGCGGCAGCACTGCACTGCTTAAGCCGAAAAACATGAATTTTACTGATTTGAGCGAAAGTAAAATTATAATGTTATTGCAGAATTGACATATCCATATAACCGAGAAAATTGTACTTTCTTAGTTTTAGACTTAAAGTCAATTTTCTTGTAAATTGTATGTCAATTGCGTGAGCACTGTACTGCTTAAACCGAAAAACATGAATTTTACTGGTTTGAGCGAAAGTCAAATTATATTGTTATTGCAGAATTGACATATTCATATAACCGAAAATTTGCACTTTCTTAGTTTTAGACTTATAGTCGATTTTCTTGTTAATTTTATTTTAGTTGCATGAGCACTGTACCGCTTAAGCCGAAAAACATGCATTTTACTGATTTGAGCGAAAGTCAAATTATATTGTTATTGCAGGATTAAAAAATTAATATTACCGAAAAAGTTGCACTTTAGTTAAGACTCAAAGTCGATTTTCTTGTAAATCGTATGTCAATTGCGGCAGCACTGCACTGCTTAAGCCGAAAAGCGTCAATATTACAAATTTGCGCGAAAGTAAAATTATAATGTTATTGCAGTATTTACATATTCATATAACCGAAAATTTGCACTTTCTTAGTTTTAGACTTAAAGTCGATTTTCTTGTAAATTGTATTTCGGTTGCGTGAGCACTGTACCGCTTAAGCCGAAAAACATGAATTTTACTGATTTGAGCGAAAGTCAAATTATATTGTTATTGCAGAATTAACATATTCATATAACCGAAAAAATTGCACTTTCTTAGTTTTAGACTTAAAGTCGATTTTCTTGTAAATTGTATGTCAATTGCGGCAGCACTGCACTGCTTAAGCCGAAAAACATGAATTTTACTGATTTGAGCGAAAGTAAAATTATAATGTTATTGCAGAATTTACATATTCATATAACCGAGAAAATTGTACTTTCTTAGTTTTAGACTTATAGTCGATTTTCTTGTTAATTGTATTTTAGTTGCATGAGCACTGTTCCGCTTAAGCGGAAAAACATGAATTTTACTGATTTGAGCGAAAGTCAAATTATATTGTTATTGCAGAATTAACATATTCATATAACCGAAAAAATTGCACTTTCTTAGTTTTAGACTTAAAGTCGATTTTCTTGTAAATTGTATGTCAATTGCGGCAGCACTGCACCGCTTAAGCCGAAAAACATGAATTTTACTGATTTGAGCGAAAGTCAAATTATATTGTTATTGCAGGATTAAAAAATTAATATTACCGAAAAAGTTGCACTTTAGTTTAGACTCAAAGTCGATTTTCTTGTAAATTGTATGTCAATTGCGGCAGCACTGTACTGCTTAAGCCGAAAAGCGTCAATATTACAAATTTGCGCGAAAGTAAAATTATAATGTTATTGCAGTATTTACATATTCATATAACCGAAAAAATTGTACTTTCTTAGTTTTAGACTTAAAGTCGATTTTCTTCTAAATTGTATGTCAATTGCGTGAGCACTGTACCGCTTAAACCGAAAAAGATGAATTTTACTGATTTGAGCGAAAATTATATTGTTATTGCAGAATTGACATATTCATATAACCGAGAAAATTGTACTTTCTTAGGTTTAGACTCAAAGTCGATTTTCTTGTAAATTGTATGTTAATGACTTGAGCACTGTACCGCATAAGCCGAAAAACATCAATTTTACTGATTTGCGCGAAAGCAAAATTAAATTGTTATTGCAGGATTAACAAATTAATAATACCGAAAAAGTTGCACTTTCTTAGGTTTAAAATATAAGTCCATTTTCTTGTAAATTGTATGTCAACTGCGGTAGCACTGTACTGGTTAAGAATAAACCGAAAAAATTGCACTTTCTTAGATTTAGACTTGAAGGCGATTTTCTTGTAAATTGTATGTCAGTTGCGTGAGCACTGTACCGCTTAAGCGGAAAAACATGAATTTTACTGATTTGAGCGAAAGTCAAATTATATTGTTATTGCAGAATTAACATATTCATATAACCGAAAAAATTGCACTTTCTTAGATTTAGACTCAAAGTCGATTTTCTTGTAAATTGTATGTCAATTGCGTGAGCACTGTACTGCTTAAACCAAAAAACATGAATTTTACTGATTTGCGCGAAAGTAAAATTATAATGTTATTGCAGAATTTACATATTCATATAACCGAAAAAATTGTACTTTCTTATTTTTAGACTTAAATTCGATTTTCTTGTAAATTGTATTTCAATTGCGTGAGCACTGTACTGCTTAAACCGAAAAACATGAATTTTACTGATTTGAGCGAAAGTAAAATTATAATGTTATTGCAGAATTTACATATTCATATAACCGAAAAAATTGTACTTTCTTATTTTTAGACTTAAATTCGATTTTCTTGTAAATTGTATTTCAATTGCGTGAGCACTGTACTGCTTAAACCAAAAAACATGAATTTTACTGATTTGCGCGAAAGTAAAATTATATTGTTATTGCAGAATTGACATATTCATATAACCGAAAAAATTGCACTTTCTTAGTTTTAGACTTAAAGTCGATTTTCTTGTAAATTGTATGTCAATTGCGTGAGCACTGTACTACTTAAACCGAAAAACATGAATTTTACTGGTTTGAGCGAAAGTCAAATTATATTGTTATTGCAGAATTGACATATTCTTATAACCGAAAAAATTGCACTTTCTTAGTTTTAGACTTAAAGTCGATTTTCTTGTAAATTGTATTTCAGTTGCGTGAGCACTGTACCGCTTAAGCCCAAAAATATGAATTTTACTGATTTGAGCGAAAGTCAAATTATATTGTTATTGCAGAATTGACATATTCATATAACCGAAAAAATTGCACTTTCTTAGTTTTAGACTTAAAGTCGATTTTCTTGTAAAGTGTATTTCAGTTGCGTGAGCACTGTACCGCTTAAGCCCAAAAACATGAATTTTACTGATTTGAGCGAAAGTAAATTATATTGTTATTGTAGGATTAACAAATTAATATTACCGAAAAAATTGCACTTTCTTAGGTTTAGACTTAAAGTCGATTTTCTTGTAAATTGAATGTTAATTACATGAGCGCTGTACCGCTTAGGCCGAAAAACATCAATTTTACTGATTTGCGCTAAACGCAAACTTTCATTTAATTTCAGGATTTACAATTGTATGTTAATTACTTGATCGCTGTTGCGCTTAAGCCGAAATGTTATTTCAGGATTAACAAATTAATATAACGAAAAAAATTGCATTTTCTTAGGTTTAAAATTAAAGTCCATTTTCTTGTAAATTGTATGTCAACTGCTGTAGCACTGTACTGGTTAAGAATAAACCGAAAAAATTGCACTTTCTTAGATTTAGACTTGAAGGCGATTTTCTTGTAAATTGTATGTCAGTTGCGTGAGCACTGTACCGCTTAAGCGGAAAAACATGAATTTTACTGATTTGAGCGAAAGTCAAATTATATTGTTATTGCAGAATTAACATATTCATATAACCGAAAAAATTGCACTTTCTTAGATTTAGACTCAAAGTCGATTTTCTTGTAAATTGTATGTCAATTGCGTGAGCACTGTACTGCTTAAACCAAAAAACATGAATTTTACTGATTTGCGCGAAAGTAAAATTATAATGTTATTGCAGAATTTACATATTCATATAACCGAAAAAATTGTACTTTCTTATTTTTAGACTTAAATTCGATTTTCTTGTAAATTGTATTTCAATTGCGTGAGCACTGTACTGCTTAAACCGAAAAACATGAATTTTACTGATTTGAGCGAAAGTAAAATTATAATGTTATTGCAGAATTTACATATTCATATAACCGAAAAAATTGTACTTTCTTATTTTTAGACTTAAATTCGATTTTCTTGTAAATTTTATTTCAATTGCGTGAGCACTGTACTGCTTAAACCAAAAAACATGAATTTTACTGATTTGCGCGAAAGTAAAATTATATTGTTATTGCAGAATTGACATATTCATATAACCGAAAAAATTGCACTTTCTTAGTTTTAGACTTAAAGTCGATTTTCTTGTAAATTGTATGTCAATTGCGTGAGCACTGTACTACTTAAACCGAAAAACATGAATTTTACTGGTTTGAGCGAAAGTCAAATTATATTGTTATTGCAGAATTGACATATTCTTATAACCGAAAAAATTGCACTTTCTTAGTTTTAGACTTAAAGTCGATTTTCTTGTAAATTGTATTTCAGTTGCGTGAGCACTGTACCGCTTAAGCCCAAAAATATGAATTTTACTGATTTGAGCGGAAGTCAAATTATATTGTTATTGCAGAATTGACATATTCATATAACCGAAAAAATTGCACTTTCTTAGTTTTAGACTTAAAGTCGATTTTCTTGTAAAGTGTATTTCAGTTGCGTGAGCACTGTACCGCTTAAGCCCAAAAACATGAATTTTACTGATTTGAGCGAAAGTAAATTATATTGTTATTGTAGGATTAACAAATTAATATTACCGAAAAAATTGCACTTTCTTAGGTTTAGACTTAAAGTCGATTTTCTTGTAAATTGAATGTTAATTACATGAGCGCTGTACCGCTTAGGCCGAAAAACATCAATTTTACTGATTTGCGCTAAACGCAAACTTTCATTTAATTTCAGGATTTACAATTGTATGTTAATTACTTGATCGCTGTTGCGCTTAAGCCGAAATGTTATTTCAGGATTAACAAATTAATATAACGAAAAAAATTGCATTTTCTTAGGTTTAAAATTAAAGTCCATTTTCTTGTAAATTGTATGTCAACTGCGGTAGCACTGTACTGGTTAAGCCGCAAAACATCGATTTTACTGATTTGATCTATAGTCAAACTTTCATATAATTTCAGGATTGACAAATTAATATAACCGAAAAAATTGCACTTTCTTAGTTTTAGACTTAAAGTCGATTTTCTTGTAAATTGTATTTCAGTTGCGTGAGCACTGTACCGCTTAAGCACAAAAACATGAATTTTACTGATTTGAGCGAAAGTAAATTATATTGTTATTGTAGGATTAACAAATTAATATTACCGAAAAAATTGCACTTTCTTAGGTTTAGACTTAAAGTCGATTTTCTTGTAAATTGAATGTTAATTACTTGAGCGCTGTACCGCTTGGGCCGAAAAACATCAATTTTACTGATTTGCGCTAAAAGCAAACTTTCATTTAATTTCAGCATTAACAATTGTATGTTAATTACGTGATCGCTGTACCGCTTAAGCCGAAATGTTATTTCAGGATTAACAAATTAATATAACGAAAAAAATTGCATTTTCTTAGGTTTAAAATTAAAGTCCATTTTCTTGTAAATTGTATGTCAACTGCGGTAGCACTGTACTGGTTAAGCCGCAAAACATCGATTTTACTGATTTGATCTATAGTCAAACTTTCATATAATTTCAGGATTAACAAATTAATATAACCGAAAAAATTGTACTTTCTTAGTTTTAGACTTAAAGTCGATTTTCTCTAAATTGTATGTCAATTGCGTGAGCACTGTACCGCTTAAACCGAAAAACATGAATTTTACTGATTTGAGCGAAAGTCAAATTATATTGTTATTGCAGAATTAACATATTCATATAACCGAGAAAATTGTACTTTCTTAGGTTTAGACTCAAAGTCGATTTTCTTGTAAATTGTATGTTAATGACTTGAGCACTGTACCGCATAAGCCGAAAAACATCAATTTTACTGATTTGCGCGAAAGCAAAATTAAATTGTTATTGCAGGATTAACAAATTAATATTACCGAAAAAGTTGCACTTTCTTAGGTTTAAAATATAAGTCCATTTTCTTGTAAATTGTATGTCAACTGCGGTAGCACTGTACTGGTTAAGAATAAACCGAAAAAATTGCACTTTCTTAGATTTAGACTTGAAGGCGATTTTCTTGTAAATTGTATGTCAGTTGCGTGAGCACTGTACCGCTTAAGCGGAAAAACATGAATTTTACTGATTTGAGCGAAAGTCAAATTATATTGTTATTGCAGAATTAACATATTCATATAACCGAAAAAATTGCACTTTCTTAGATTTAGACTCAAAGTCGATTTTCTTGTAAATTGTATGTCAATTGCGTGAGCACTGTACTACTTAAACCGAAAAACATGAATTTTACTGATTTGAGCGGAAGTCAAATTATATTGTTATTGCAGAATTGACATATTCATATAACCGAAAAAATTGCACTTTCTTAGTTTTAGACTTAAAGTCGATTTTCTTGTAAAGTGTATTTCAGTTGCGTGAGCACTGTACCGCTTAAGCCCAAAAACATGAATTTTACTGATTTGAGCGAAAGTAAATTATATTGTTATTGTAGGATTAACAAATTAATATTACCGAAAAAATTGCACTTTCTTAGGTTTAGACTTAAAGTCGATTTTCTTGTAAATTGAATGTTAATTACATGAGCGCTGTACCGCTTAGGCCGAAAAACATCAATTTTACTGATTTGCGCTAAAAGCAAACTTTCATTTAATTTCAGCATTAACAATTGTATGTTAATTACGTGATCGCTGTACCGCTTAAGCCGAAATGTTATTTCAGGATTAACAAATTAATATAACGAAAAAAATTGCATTTTCTTAGGTTTAAAATTAAAGTCCATTTTCTTGTAAATTGTATGTCAACTGCGGTAGCACTGTACTGGTTAAGCCGCAAAACATCGATTTTACTGATTTGATCTATAGTCAAACTTTCATATAATTTCAGGATTGACAAATTAATATAACCGAAAAAATTGCACTTTCTTAGTTTTAGACTTAAAGTCGATTTTCTTGTAAATTGTATTTCAGTTGCGTGAGCACTGTACCGCTTAAGCACAAAAACATGAATTTTACTGATTTGAGCGAAAGTCAAATTATATTGTTATTGCAGAATTAACATATTCATATAACCGAAAAAATTGCACTTTCTTAGATTTAGACTCAAAGTCGATTTTCTTGTAAATTTTATTTCAATTGCGTGAGCACTGTACTGCTTAAACCAAAAAACATGAATTTTACTGATTTGCGCGAAAGTAAAATTATATTGTTATTGCAGAATTGACATATTCATATAACCGAAAAAATTGCACTTTCTTAGTTTTAGACTTAAAGTCGATTTTCTTGTAAATTGTATGTCAATTGCGTGAGCACTGTACTACTTAAACCGAAAAACATGAATTTTACTGGTTTGAGCGAAAGTCAAATTATATTGTTATTGCAGAATTGACATATTCTTATAACCGAAAAAATTGCACTTTCTTAGTTTTAGACTTAAAGTCGATTTTCTTGTAAATTGTATTTCAGTTGCGTGAGCACTGTACCGCTTAAGCCCAAAAATATGAATTTTACTGATTTGAGCGGAAGTCAAATTATATTGTTATTGCAGAATTGACATATTCATATAACCGAAAAAATTGCACTTTCTTAGTTTTAGACTTAAAGTCGATTTTCTTGTAAAGTGTATTTCAGTTGCGTGAGCACTGTACCGCTTAAGCCCAAAAACATGAATTTTACTGATTTGAGCGAAAGTAAATTATATTGTTATTGTAGGATTAACAAATTAATATTACCGAAAAAATTGCACTTTCTTAGGTTTAGACTTAAAGTCGATTTTCTTGTAAATTGAATGTTAATTACATGAGCGCTGTACCGCTTAGGCCGAAAAACATCAATTTTACTGATTTGCGCTAAACGCAAACTTTCATTTAATTTCAGGATTTACAATTGTATGTTAATTACTTGATCGCTGTTGCGCTTAAGCCGAAATGTTATTTCAGGATTAACAAATTAATATAACGAAAAAAATTGCATTTTCTTAGGTTTAAAATTAAAGTCCATTTTCTTGTAAATTGTATGTCAACTGCGGTAGCACTGTACTGGTTAAGCCGCAAAACATCGATTTTACTGATTTGATCTATAGTCAAACTTTCATATAATTTCAGGATTGACAAATTAATATAACCGAAAAAATTGCACTTTCTTAGTTTTAGACTTAAATTCGATTTTCTTGTAAATTGTATTTCAGTTGCGTGAGCACTGTACCGCTTAAGCACAAAAACATGAATTTTACTGATTTGAGCGAAAGTAAATTATATTGTTATTGTAGGATTAACAAATTAATATTACCGAAAAAATTGCACTTTCTTAGGTTTAGACTTAAAGTCGATTTTCTTGTAAATTGAATGTTAATTACTTGAGCGCTGTACCGCTTGGGCCGAAAAACATCAATTTTACTGATTTGCGCTAAAAGCAAACTTTCATTTAATTTCAGCATTAACAATTGTATGTTAATTACGTGATCGCTGTACCGCTTAAGCCGAAATGTTATTTCAGGATTAACAAATTAATATAACGAAAAAAATTGCATTTTCTTAGGTTTAAAATTAAAGTCCATTTTCTTGTAAATTGTATGTCAACTGCGGTAGCACTGTACTGGTTAAGCCGCAAAACATCGATTTTACTGATTTGATCTATAGTCAAACTTTCATATAATTTCAGGATTAACAAATTAATATAACCGAAAAAATTGTACTTTCTTAGTTTTAGACTTAAAGTCGATTTTCTCTAAATTGTATGTCAATTGCGTGAGCACTGTACCGCTTAAACCGAAAAACATGAATTTTACTGATTTGAGCGAAAGTCAAATTATATTGTTATTGCAGAATTAACATATTCATATAACCGAGAAAATTGTACTTTCTTAGGTTTAGACTCAAAGTCGATTTTCTTGTAAATTGTATGTTAATGACTTGAGCACTGTACCGCATAAGCCGAAAAACATCAATTTTACTGATTTGCGCGAAAGCAAAATTAAATTGTTATTGCAGGATTAACAAATTAATATTACCGAAAAAGTTGCACTTTCTTAGGTTTAAAATATAAGTCCATTTTCTTGTAAATTGTATGTCAACTGCGGTAGCACTGTACTGGTTAAGAATAAACCGAAAAAATTGCACTTTCTTAGATTTAGACTTGAAGGCGATTTTCTTGTAAATTGTATGTCAGTTGCGTGAGCACTGTACCGCTTAAGCGGAAAAACATGAATTTTACTGATTTGAGCGAAAGTCAAATTATATTGTTATTGCAGAATTAACATATTCATATAACCGAAAAAATTGCACTTTCTTAGATTTAGACTCAAAGTCGATTTTCTTGTAAATTGTATGTCAATTGCGTGAGCACTGTACTGCTTAAACCAAAAAACATGAATTTTACTGATTTGCGCGAAAGTAAAATTATAATGTTATTGCAGAATTTACATATTCATATAACCGAAAAAATTGTACTTTCTTATTTTTAGACTTAAATTCGATTTTCTTGTAAATTGTATTTCAATTGCGTGAGCACTGTACTGCTTAAACCGAAAAACATGAATTTTACTGATTTGAGCGAAAGTAAAATTATAATGTTATTGCAGAATTTACATATTCATATAACCGAAAAAATTGTACTTTCTTATTTTTAGACTTAAATTCGATTTTCTTGTAAATTGTATTTCAATTGCGTGAGCACTGTACTGCTTAAACCAAAAAACATGAATTTTACTGATTTGCGCGAAAGTAAAATTATATTGTTATTGCAGAATTGACATATTCATATAACCGAAAAAATTGCACTTTCTTAGTTTTAGACTTAAAGTCGATTTTCTTGTAAATTGTATGTCAATTGCGTGAGCACTGTACTACTTAAACCGAAAAACATGAATTTTACTGGTTTGAGCGAAAGTCAAATTATATTGTTATTGCAGAATTGACATATTCTTATAACCGAAAAAATTGCACTTTCTTAGTTTTAGACTTAAAGTCGATTTTCTTGTAAATTGTATTTCAGTTGCGTGAGCACTGTACCGCTTAAGCCCAAAAATATGAATTTTACTGATTTGAGCGAAAGTCAAATTATATTGTTATTGCAGAATTGACATATTCATATAACCGAAAAAATTGCACTTTCTTAGTTTTAGACTTAAAGTCGATTTTCTTGTAAAGTGTATTTCAGTTGCGTGAGCACTGTACCGCTTAAGCCCAAAAACATGAATTTTTCTGATTTGAGCGAAAGTAAATTATATTGTTATTGTAGGATTAACAAATTAATATTACCGAAAAAATTGCACTTTCTTAGGTTTAGACTTAAAGTCGATTTTCTTGTAAATTGAATGTTAATTACATGAGCGCTGTACCGCTTAGGCCGAAAAACATCAATTTTACTGATTTGCGCTAAAAGCAAACTTTCATTTAATTTCAGGATTTACAATTGTATGTTAATTACTTGATCGCTGTTGCGCTTAAGCCGAAATGTTATTTCAGGATTAACAAATTAATATAACGAAAAAAATTGCATTTTCTTAGGTTTAAAATTAAAGTCCATTTTCTTGTAAATTGTATGTCAACTGCGGTAGCACTGTACTGGTTAAGCCGCAAAACATCGATTTTACTGATTTGATCTATAGTCAAACTTTCATATAATTTCAGGATTAACAAATTAATATAACCGAAAAAATTGCACTTTCTTAGTTTTAGACTTAAAGTCGATTTTCTTGTAAATTGTATTTCAGTTGCGTGAGCACTGTACCGCTTAAGCACAAAAACATGAATTTTACTGATTTGAGCGAAAGTAAATTATATTGTTATTGTAGGATTAACAAATTAATATTACCGAAAAAATTGCACTTTCTTAGGTTTAGACTTAAAGTCGATTTTCTTGTAAATTGAATGTTAATTACTTGAGCGCTGTACCGCTTGGGCCGAAAAACATCAATTTTACTGATTTGCGCTAAAAGCAAACTTTCATTTAATTTCAGCATTAACAATTGTATGTTAATTACGTGATCGCTGTACCGCTTAAGCCGAAATGTTATTTCAGGATTAACAAATTAATATAACGGAAAAAATTGCATTTTCTTAGGTTTAAAATTAAAGTCCATTTTCTTGTAAATTGTATGTCAACTGCGGTAGCACTGTACTGGTTAAGCCGCAAAACATCGATTTTACTGATTTGATCTATAGTCAAACTTTCATATAATTTCAGGATTAACAAATTAATATAGCCGAAAAAATTGCACTTTCTTAGTTTTAGACTTAAAGTCGATTTTCTTGTAAATTGTATTTCAGTTGCGTGAGCACTGTACCGCTTAAGCCGAAAAACATGAATTTTACTGATTTGAGCCAAAGTCAAATTATAATGTTAATGCAGGATTAACAAATTAATATTACCGAAAAAATTGCACTTTCTGAGGTTTGGACTTAAGGTCGATTTTCTTGTAAATTGTATGTCAATTGCGTGAGCACTGTACTACTTAAACCGAAAAACATGAATTTTACTGGTTTGAGCGAAAGTCAAATTATATTGTTATTGCAGAATTGACATATTCATATAACCGAAAATTTGCACTTTCTTAGTTTTAGACTTAAAGTCGATTTTCTTGTAAATTGTATGTCAATTGCGGCAGCACTGCACTGCTTAAGCCGAAAAACATGAATTTTACTGATTTGAGCGAAAGTAAAATTATAATGTTATTGCAAAATTTATTGCATTTCATATAACCGAAAAAATTGCACTTTCTTAGTTTTAGACTTAAAGTCGATTTTCTTGTAAATTGTATTTCAGTTGCGTGAGCACTGTACCGCTTAAGCCGAAAAACATGAATCTTACTGATTTGAGCGAAAGTCAAATTATATTGTTATTGCAGAATTAACATATTCATATAACCGAAAAAATTGCACTTTCTTAGTTTTAGACTTAAAGTCGATTTTCTTGTAAATTGTATGTCAATTGCGGCAGCACTGCACTGCTTAAGCCGAAAAACATGAATTTTACTGATTTGAGCGAAAGTAAAATTATAATGTTATTGCAGAATTGACATATCCATATAACCGAGAAAATTGTACTTTCTTAGTTTTAGACTTAAAGACAATTTTCTTGTAAATTGTATTTCAGTTGCGTGTGCACTGTACTACTTAAACCGAAAAACATGAATTTTACTGATTTGAGCGAAAGTCAAATTATATTGTTATTGCAGAATTGACATATTCATATAACCAAAAAAATTGCACTTTCTTAGTTTTAGACTTAAAGTCGATTTTCTTGTAAATTGTATGTCAATTGCGTGAGCACTGTACTACTTAAACCGAAAAACATGAATTTTACTGGTTTGAGCGAAAGTCAAATTATATTGTTATTGCAGAATTGACATATTCATATAACCGAAAATTTGCACTTTCTTAGTTTTAGACTTAAAGTCGATTTTCTTGTAAATTGTATGTCAATTGCGGCAGCACTGCACTGCTTAAGCCGAAAAACATGAATTTTACTGATTTGAGCGAAAGTAAAATTATAATGTTATTGCAAAATTTATTGCATTTCATATAACCGAAAAAATTGCACTTTCTTAGTTTTAGACTTAAAGTCGATTTTCTTGTAAATTGTATTTCAGTTGCGTGAGCACTGTACCGCTTAAGCCGAAAAACATGAATTTTACTGATTTGAGCGAAAGTCAAATTATATTGTTATTGCAGAATTAACATATTCATATAACCGAAAAAATTGCACTTTCTTAGTTTTAGACTTAAAGTCGATTTTCTTGTAAATTGTATGTCAATTGCGGCAGCACTGCACTGCTTAAGCCGAAAAACATGAATTTTACTGATTTGAGCGAAAGTAAAATTATAATGTTATTGCAGGATTGACATATCCATATAACCGAGAAAATTGTACTTTCTTAGTTTTAGACTTAAAGTCAATTTTCTTGTAAATTGTATGTCAATTGCGTGAGCACTGTACTGCTTAAACCGAAAAACATGAATTTTACTGGTTTGAGCGAAAGTCAAATTATATTGTTATTGCAGAATTGACATATTCATATAACCGAAAATTTGCACTTTCTTAGTTTTAGACTTAAAGTCGATTTTCTTGTAAATTGTATTTCGGTTGCGTGAGCACTGTACCGCTTAAGCCGAAAAACATGAATTTTACTGATTTGAGCGAAAGTCAAATTATATTGTTATTGCAGGATTAAAAAATTAATATTACCGAAAAAGTTGCACTTTAGTTTAGACTCAAAGTCGATTTTCTTGTAAATTGTATGTCAATTGCGGCAGCACTGTACTGCTTAAGCCGAAAAGCGTCAATATTACAAATTTGCGCGAAAGTAAAATTATAATGTTATTGCAGTATTTACATATTCATATAACCGAAAAAATTGTACTTTCTTAGTTTTACACTTAAAGTCGATTTTCTTCTAAATTGTATGTCAATTGCGTGAGCACTGTACCGCTTAAACCGAAAAACATGAATTTTACTGATTTGAGCGAAAGTCAAATTATATTGTTATTGCAGAATTAACATATTCATATAACCGAGAAAATTGTACTTTCTTAGGTTTAGACTCAAAGTCGATTTTCTTGTAAATTGTATGTTAATGACTTGAGCACTGTACCGCATAAGCCGAAAAACATCAATTTTACTGATTTGAGCGAAAGTAAAATTATAATGTTATTGCAGAATTTACATATTCATATAACCGAAAAAATTGCACTTTCTTAGATTTAGACTCAAAGTCGATTTTCTTGTAAATTGTATGTCAATTGCGTGAGCACTGTACTGCTTAAACCAAAAAACATGAATTTTACTGATTTGCGCGAAAGTAAAATTATAATGTTATTGCAGAATTTACATATTCATATAACCGAAAAAATTGTACTTTCTTATTTTTAGACTTAAATTCGATTTTCTTGTAAATTGTATTTCAATTGCGTGAGCACTGTACTGCTTAAGCCGAAAAACATCAATATTACTGATTTGCGCGAAAGTAAAATTATAATGTTATTGCAGAATTAACATATTCATATAACCGAAAAATTGCACTTTCTTAGGTTTAAAATATAAATCCATTTTCTTGTAAATTGTATGTCAACTGCGGTAGCACTGTACTGGTTAAGAATAAACCGAAAAAATTGCACTTTCTTAGATTTAGACTTGAAGGCGATTTTCTTGTAAATTGTATGACAGTTGCGTGAGCACTGTACCGCTTAAGCGGAAAAACATGAATTTTACTGATTTGAGCGAAAGTCAAATTATTTTGTTATTGCAGAATTAACATATTCATATAACCGAAAAAATTGCACTTTCTTAGATTTAGACTCAAAGTCGATTTTCTTGTAAATTGTATGTTAATCACTTGAGCACTGTACCGCATAAGCCGAAAAACATCAATTTTACTGATTTGAGCGAAAGTAAAATTATAATGTTATTGCAGAATTTACATATTCATATAACCGAAAAAATTGCACTTTCTTAGATTTAGACTCAAAGTCGATTTTCTTGTAAATTGTATGTCAATTGCGGCAGCACTGCACTGCTTAAGCCGAAAAACATGAATTTTACTGATTTGAGCGAAAGTAAAATTATAATGTTATTGCAAAATTTATTGCATTTCATATAACCGAAAAAATTGCACTTTCTTAGTTTTAGACTTAAAGTCGATTTTCTTGTAAATTGTATTTCAGTTGCGTGAGCACTGTACCGCTTAAGCCGAAAAACATGAATCTTACTGATTTGAGCGAAAGTCAAATTATATTGTTATTGCAGAATTAACATATTCATATAACCGAAAAAATTGCACTTTCTTAGTTTTAGACTTAAAGTCGATTTTCTTGTAAATTGTATGTCAATTGCGGCAGCGCTGCACTGCTTAAGCCGAAAAACATGAATTTTACTGATTTGAGCGAAAGTAAAATTATAATGTTATTGCAGAATTGACATATCCATATAACCGAGAAAATTGTACTTTCTTAGTTTTAGACTTAAAGACAATTTTCTTGTAAATTGTATTTCAGTTGCGTGAGCACTGTACTACTTAAACCGAAAAACATGAATTTTACTGATTTGAGCGAAAGTCAAATTATATTGTTATTGCAGAATTGACATATTCATATAACCAAAAAAATTGCACTTTCTTAGTTTTAGACTTAAAGTCGATTTTCTTGTAAATTGTATGTCAATTGCGTGAGCACTGTACTACTTAAACCGAAAAACATGAATTTTACTGGTTTGAGCGAAAGTCAAATTATATTGTTATTGCAGAATTGACATATTCATATAACCGAAAATTTGCACTTTCTTAGTTTTAGACTTAAAGTCGATTTTCTTGTAAATTGTATGTCAATTGCGGCAGCACTGCACTGCTTAAGCCGAAAAACATGAATTTTACTGATTTGAGCGAAAGTAAAATTATAATGTTATTGCAAAATTTATTGCATTTCATATAACCGAAAAAATTGCACATTCTTAGTTTTAGACTTAAAGTCGATTTTCTTGTAAATTGTATTTCAGTTGCGTGAGCACTGTACCGCTTAAGCCGAAAAACATGAATCTTACTGATTTGAGCGAAAGTCAAATTATATTGTTATTGCAGAATTAACATATTCATATAACCGAAAAAATTGCACTTTCTTAGTTTTAGACTTAAAGTCGATTTTCTTGTAAATTGTATGTCAATTGCGGCAGCACTGCACTGCTTAAGCCGAAAAACATGAATTTTACTGATTTGAGCGAAAGTAAAATTATAATGTTATTGCAGAATTGACATATCCATATAACCGAGAAAATTGTACTTTCTTAGTTTTAGACTTAAAGACAATTTTCTTGTAAATTGTATTTCAGTTGCGTGAGCACTGTACTACTTAAACCGAAAAACATGAATTTTACTGATTTGAGCGAAAGTCAAATTATATTGTTATTGCAGAATTGACATATTCATATAACCAAAAAAATTGCACTTTCTTAGTTTTAGACTTAAAGTCGATTTTCTTGTAAATTGTATGTCAATTGCGTGAGCACTGTACTACTTAAACCGAAAAACATGAATTTTACTGGTTTGAGCGAAAGTCAAATTATATTGTTATTGCAGAATTGACATATTCATATAACCGAAAATTTGCACTTTCTTAGTTTTAGACTTAAAGTCGATTTTCTTGTAAATTGTATGTCAATTGCGGCAGCACTGCACTGCTTAAGCCGAAAAACATGAATTTTACTGATTTGAGCGAAAGTAACATTATAATGTTATTGCAAAATTTATTGCATTTCATATAACCGAAAAAATTGCACTTTCTTAGTTTTAGACTTAAAGTCGATTTTCTTGTAAATTGTATTTCAGTTGCGTGAGCACTGTACCGCTTAAGCCGAAAAACATGAATTTTACTGATTTGAGCGAAAGTCAAATTATATTGTTATTGCAGAATTAACATATTCATATAACCGAAAAAATTGCACTTTCTTAGTTTTAGACTTAAAGTCGATTTTCTTGTAAATTGTATGTCAATTGCGGCAGCACTGCACTGCTTAAGCCGAAAAACATGAATTTTACTGATTTGAGCGAAAGTAAAATTATAATGTTATTGCAGGATTGACATATCCATATAACCGAGAAAATTGTACTTTCTTAGTTTTAGACTTAAAGTCAATTTTCTTGTAAATTGTATGTCAATTGCGTGAGCACTGTACTGCTTAAACCGAAAAACATGAATTTTACTGGTTTGAGCGAAAGTCAAATTATATTGTTATTGCAGAATTGACATATTCATATAACCGAAAATTTGCACTTTCTTAGTTTTAGACTTAAAGTCGATTTTCTTGTAAATTGTATTTCGGTTGCGTGAGCACTGTACCGCTTAAGCCGAAAAACATGAATTTTACTGATTTGAGCGAAAGTCAAATTATATTGTTATTGCAGGATTAAAAAATTAATATTACCGAAAAAGTTGCACTTTAGTTTAGACTCAAAGTCGATTTTCTTGTAAATTGTATGTCAATTGCGGCAGCACTGTACTGCTTAAGCCGAAAAGCGTCAATATTACAAATTTGCGCGAAAGTAAAATTATAATGTTATTGCAGTATTTACATATTCATATAACCGAAAAAATTGTACTTTCTTAGTTTTAGACTTAAAGTCGATTTTCTTCTAAATTGTATGTCAATTGCGTGAGCACTGTACCGCTTAAACCGAAAAACATGAATTTTACTGATTTGAGCGAAAGTCAAATTATATTGTTATTGCAGAATTAACATATTCATATAACCGAGAAAATTGTACTTTCTTAGGTTTAGACTCAAAGTCGATTTTCTTGTAAATTGTATGTTAATGACTTGAGCACTGTACCGCATAAGCCGAAAAACATCAATTTTACTGATTTGAGCGAAAGTAAAATTATAATGTTATTGCAGAATTTACATATTCATATAACCGAAAAAATTGCACTTTCTTAGATTTAGACTCAAAGTCGATTTTCTTGTAAATTGTATGTCAATTGCGTGAGCACTGTACTGCTTAAACCAAAAAACATGAATTTTACTGATTTGCGCGAAAGTAAAATTATAATGTTATTGCAGAATTTACATATTCATATAACCGAAAAAATTGTACTTTCTTATTTTTAGACTTAAATTCGATTTTCTTGTAAATTGTATTTCAATTGCGTGAGCACTGTACTGCTTAAACCGAAAAACATGAATTTTACTGCATTGAGCGAAAGTAAAATTATAATGTTATTGCAGAATTTACATATTCATATAACCGAAAAAATTGTACTTTCTTATTTTTAGACTTAAATTCGATTTTCTTGTAAATTGTATTTCAATTGCGTGAGCACTGTACTGCTTAAGCCGAAAAACATCAATATTACTGATTTGCGCGAAAGTAAAATTATAATGTTATTGCAGAATTAACATATTCATATAACCGAAAAATTGCACTTTCTTAGGTTTAAAATATAAATCCATTTTCTTGTAAATTGTATGTCAACTGCGGTAGCACTGTACTGGTTAAGAATAAACCGAAAAAATTGCACTTTCTTAGATTTAGACTTGAAGGCGATTTTCTTGTAAATTGTATGACAGTTGCGTGAGCACTGTACCGCTTAAGCGGAAAAACATGAATTTTACTGATTTGAGCGAAAGTCAAATTATTTTGTTATTGCAGAATTAACATATTCATATAACCGAAAAAATTGCACTTTCTTAGATTTAGACTCAAAGTCGATTTTCTTGTAAATTGTATGTTAATCACTTGAGCACTGTACCGCATAAGCCGAAAAACATCAATTTTACTGATTTGAGCGAAAGTAAAATTATAATGTTATTGCAGAATTTACATATTCATATAACCGAAAAAATTGCACTTTCTTAGATTTAGACTCAAAGTCGATTTTCTTGTAAATTGTATGTCAATTGCGTGAGCACTGTACTGCTTAAACCAAAAAACATGAATTTTACTGATTTGCGCGAAAGTAAAATTATAATGTTATTGCAGAATTTACATATTCATATAACCGAAAAAATTGTACTTTCTTATTTTTAGACTTAAATTCGATTTTCTTGTAAATTGTATTTCAATTGCGTGAGCACTGTACTGCTTAAGCCGAAAAACATCAATATTACTGATTTGCGCGAAAGTAAAATTATAACGTTATTGCAGAATTTACATATTCATATAACCGAAAAAATTTTACTTTCTTATTTTTAGACTTAAATTCGATTTTCTTGTAAATTGTATTTCAATTGCGTGAGCACTGTACTGCTTAAACCAAAAAACATGAATTTTACTGATTTGCGCGAAAGTAAAATTATAATGTTATTGCAGAATTTACATATTCATATAACCGAAAAAATTGTACTTTCTTATTTTTAGACTTAAATTCGATTTTCTTGTAAATTGTATGTCAATTGCGGCAGCACTGTACTGCTTAAACCGAAAAACATGAATTTTACTGATTTGAGCGAAAGTCAAATTATTTTGTTATTGCAGAATTAACATATTCATATAACCGAAAAAATTGCACTTTCTTAGATTTAGACTTAAAGCCGATTTTCTTGTAAATTGTATGTCAGTTGCGTGAGCACTGTACCGCTTAAGCCGAAAAACATGAATTTTACTGATTTGAGCGAAAGTCAAATTATAATGTTATTGCAGGATTAAAAATTAATATAACCGAAAAAATTGCACTTTCTTAGTTTTAGACTTGAAGGCGATTTTCTTATAAATTGTATGTCAGTTGCGTGAGCACTGTACCGCTTAAGCCGAAAAACATGAATTTTACTGATTTGAGCGAAAGTTAAATTATATTGTTATTGCAGAATTGACATATTCATATAACCGAAAATTTGCACTTTCTTAGTTTTAGACTTAAAGTCGATTTTCTTGTAAATTGTATGTCAATTGCGGCAGCACTGCACTGCTTAAGCCGAAAAACATGAATTTTACTGATTTGAGCGAAAGTAAAATTATAATGTTATTGCAAAATTTACATATCCATATAACCGAAAAAATTGTACTTTCTTAGTTTTAGACTTAAAGTCGACTTTCTTGTAAATTGTATGTCAATTGCGTGAGCACTGTACTGCTTAAACCGAAAAACATGAATTTTACTGATTTGAGCGAAAGTCAAATTATAATGTTATTGCAGGATTAAAAATTAATATAACCGAAAAAATTGCACTTTCTTAGTTTTAGACTTAAAGTCGATTTTCTTGTAAATTGTATTTCAGTTGCGTGAGCACTATACCGCTTAAGCCGAAAAACATGAATTTTACTGATTTGAGCCAAAGTCAAATTATAATGTTAATGCAGGATTAACAAATTAATATTACCGAAAAAATTGCACTTTCTGAGGTTTGGACTTAAGGTCGATTTTCTTGTAAATTGTATGTCAACTGCGGTAGCACTGTACTGGTTAAGCCGCAAAACATCGATTTTACTAATTTGATCTATAGTCAAACTTTCATATAATTTCAGGATTAACAAATTAGTATAACCGAAAAAATTGCACTTTCTTAGTTTTAGACTTAAAGTCGATTTTCTTGTAAATTGTATTTCAGTTGCGTGAGCACTATACCGCTTAAGCCGAAAAACATGAATTTTACTGATTTGAGCCAAAGTCAAATTATAATGTTAATGCAGGATTAACAAATTAATATTACCGAAAAAATTGCACTTTCTGAGGTTTGGACTTAAGGTCGATTTTCTTGTAAATTGTATGTCAACTGCGGTAGCACTGTACTGGTTAAGAATAAACCGAAAAAATTGCACTTTCTTAGATTTAGACTTGAAGGCGATTTTCTTGTAAATTGTATGACAGTTGCGTGAGCACTGTACCGCTTAAGCGGAAAAACATGAATTTTACTGATTTGAGCGAAAGTCAAATTATTTTGTTATTGCAGAATTAACATATTCATATAACCGAAAAAATTGCACTTTCTTAGATTTAGACTCAAAGTCGATTTTCTTGTAAATTGTATGTTAATCACTTGAGCACTGTACCGCATAAGCCGAAAAACATCAATTTTACTGATTTGAGCGAAAGTAAAATTATAATGTTATTGCAGAATTTACATATTCATATAACCGAAAAAATTGCACTTTCTTAGACTTAGACTCAAAGTCGATTTTCTTGTAAATTGTATGTCAATTGCGTGAGCACTGTACTGCTTAAACCAAAAAACATGAATTTTACTGATTTGCGCGAAAGTAAAATTATAATGTTATTGCAGAATTTACATATTCATATAACCGAAAAAATTGTACTTTCTTATTTTTAGACTTAAATTCGATTTTCTTGTAAATTGTATTTCAATTGCGTGAGCACTGTACTGCTTAAGCCGAAAAACATCAATATTACTGATTTGCGCGAAAGTAAAATTATAACGTTATTGCAGAATTTACATATTCATATAACCGAAAAAATTGTACTTTCTTATTTTTAGACTTAAATTCGATTTTCTTGTAAATTGTATTTCAATTGCGTGAGCACTGTACTGCTTAAACCAAAAAACATGAATTTTACTGATTTGCGCGAAAGTAAAATTATAATGTTATTGCAGAATTTACATATTCATATAACCGAAAAAATTGTACTTTCTTATTTTTAGACTTAAATTCGATTTTCTTGTAAATTGTATGTCAATTGCGGCAGCACTGTACTGCTTAAACCGAAAAACATGAATTTTACTGATTTGAGCGAAAGTCAAATTATTTTGTTATTGCAGAATTAACATATTCATATAACCGAAAAAATTGCACTTTCTTAGATTTAGACTTAAAGCCGATTTTCTTGTAAATTGTATGTCAGTTGCGTGAGCACTGTACCGCTTAAGCCGAAAAACATGAATTTTGCTGATTTGAGCGAAAGTCAAATTATAATGTTATTGCAGGATTAAAAATTAATATAACCGAAAAAATTGCACTTTCTTAGTTTTAGACTTGAAGGCGATTTTCTTATAAATTGTATGTCAATTGCGTGAGCACTGTACTGCTTAAACCAAAAAACATGAATTTTACTGATTTGCGCGAAAGTAAAATTATAATGTTATTGCAGAATTTACATATTCATATAACCGAAAAAATTGTACTTTCTTATTTTTAGACTTAAATTCGATTTTCTTGTAAATTGTATTTCAATTGCGTGAGCACTGTACTGCTTAAGCCGAAAAACATCAATATTACTGATTTGCGCGAAAGTAAAATTATAACGTTATTGCAGAATTTACATATTCATATAACCGAAAAAATTGTACTTTCTTATTTTTAGACTTAAATTCGATTTTCTTGTAAATTGTATTTCAATTGCGTGAGCACTGTACTGCTTAAACCAAAAAACATGAATTTTACTGATTTGCGCGAAAGTAAAATTATAATTTTATTGCAGAATTTACATATTCATATAACCGAAAAAATTGTACTTTCTTATTTTTAGACTTAAATTCGATTTTCTTGTAAATTGTATGTCAATTGCGGCAGCACTGTACTGCTTAAGCCGAAAAACATCAATATTACTGATTTGCGCGAAAGTAAAATTATAATGTTATTGCAGAATTAACATATTCATATAACCGAAAAATTGCACTTTCTTAGGTTTAAAATATAAGTCCATTTTCTTGTAAATTGTATGTCAACTGCGGTAGCACTGTACTGGTTAAGAATAAACCGAAAAAATTGCACTTTCTTAGATTTAGACTTGAAGGCGATTTTCTTGTAAATTGTATGTCAGTTGCGTGAGCACTGTACCGCTTAAGCGGAAAAACATGAATTTTACTGATTTGAGCGAAAGTCAAATTATTTTGTTATTGCAGAATTAACATATTCATATAACCGAAAAAATTGCACTTTCTTAGATTTAGACCTAAAGCCGATTTTCTTGTAAATTGTATGTTAGTTGCGTGAGCACTGTACCGCTTAAGCCGAAAAACATGAATTTTACTGATTTGAGCGAAAGTCAAATTATATTGTTATTGCAGGATTAACAAATTAATATTACCGAAAAAGTTGCACTTTCTTAGGTTTAGACTCAAAGTCGATTTTCTTGTAAATTGTATGTCAATTGCGTGAGCACTGTACTGCTTAAACCAAAAAACATGAATTTTACTGATTTGCGCGAAAGTAAAATTATAATGTTATTGCAGAATTTACATATTCATATAACCGAAAAAATTGTACTTTCTTATTTTTAGACTTAAATTCGATTTTCTTGTAAATTGTATTTCAATTGCGTGAGCACTGTACTGCTTAAACCGAAAAACATGAATTTTACTGATTTGAGCGAAAGTAAATTATATTGTTATTGTAGGATTAACAAATTAATATTACCGAAAAAATTGCACTTTCTTAGGTTTAGACTTAAAGTCGATTTTCTTGTAAATTGAATGTTAATTACTTGAGCGCTGTACCGCTTGGGCCGAAAAACATCAATTTTACTGATTTGCGCTAAAAGCAAACTTTCATTTAATTTCAGCATTAACAATTGTATGTTAATTACGTTATCGGTGTACCGCTTAAGCCGAAATGTTATTTCAGGATTAACAAATTAATATAACGGAAAAAATTGCATTTTCTTAGGTTTAAAATTAAAGTCCATTTTCTTGTAAATTGTATGTCAACTGCGGTAGCACTGTACTGGTTAAGCCGCAAAACATCGATTTTACTGATTTGATCTATAGTCAAACTTTCATATAATTTCAGGATTAACAAATTAATATAACCGAAAAAATTGCACTTTCTTAGTTTTAGACTTAAAGTCGATTTTCTTGTAAATTGTATTTCAGTTGCGTGAGCACTATACCGCTTAAGCCGAAAAACATGAATTTTACTGATTTGAGCCAAAGTCAAATTATAATGTTAATGCAGGATTAACAAATTAATATTACCGAAAAAATTGCACTTTCTGAGGTTTGGACTTAAGGTCGATTTTCTTGTAAATTGAATGTTAATTACATGAGCGCTGTACCGCTTAGGCCAAAAAACATCAATTTTACTGATTTGCGCTAAAAGCAAACTTTCATTTAATTTCAGGATTTACAATTGTATGTTAATTACTTGATCGCTGTAGCGCTTAAGCCGAAATGTTATTTCAGGATTAACAAATTAATATAACGAAAAAAATTGCATTTTCTTAGGTTTAAAATTAAAATCCATTTTCTTGTAAATTGTATGTCAACTGCGGTAGCACTGTACTGGTTGAGCCGCAAAACATCGATTTTACTGATTTGATCTAAAGTTAAACTTTCATATAATTTCAGGATTAACAAATTAATATAACCGAAAAAATTGCACTTTCTTATTTTTAGACTTAAATTCGATTTTCTTGTAAATTGTATTTCAGTTGCGTGAGCACTGTACCGCTTAAGCCGAAAAACATCAATATTACTGATTTGCGCGAAAGTAAAATTATAATGTTAATGCAGGATTAACAAATTAATATAACCGAAAAAATTGCACTTTCTTAGGTTTAGACTCAAAGTCGATTTTCTTGTAAATTGTATGTCAATTGCGTGAGCACTGTACAGCTTAAACCAAAAAACATGAATTTTACTGATTTGCGCGAAAGTAAAATTATAATGTTATTGCAGAATTTACATATTCATATAACCGAAAAAATTGCACTTTCTTATTTTTAGACTTAAATTTGATTTTCTTGTAAATTGTATTTCAATTGCGTGAGCACTGTACTGCTTAAACCGAAAAACATGAATTTTACTGATTTGAGCGAAAGTCAAATTATATTGTTATTGCAGAATTGACATATTCATATAACCGAAAAAATTGCACTTTCTTAGTTTTAGACCTAAAGTCGATTTTCTTGTAAAGTGTATTTCAGTTGCGTGAGCACTGTACCGCTTAAGCCCAAAAACATGAATTTTACTGATTTGAGCGAAAGTAAATTATATTGTTATTGTAGGATTAACAAATTAATATTACCGAAAAAATTGCACTTTCTTAGGTTTAGACTTAAAGTCGATTTTCTTGTAAATTGAATGTTAATTACTTGAGCGCTGTACCGCTTGGGCCGAAAAACATCAATTTTACTGATTTGAGCCAAAGTCAAATTATAATGTTAATGCAGGATTAAAAATTAATATAACCGAAAAAATTGCACTTTCTTAGTTTTAGACTTAAAGTCGATTTTCTTGTAAATTGTATGTCAATTGCGTGAGCACTGTACTGCTTAAACCGAAAAACATGAATTTTACTGGTTTGAGCAAAAGTCAAATTATATTGTTATTGCAGAATTGACATATTCATATAACCGAAAATTTGCACTTTCTTAGTTTTAGACTTAAAGTCGATTTTCTTGTAAATTGTATGTCAATTGCGGCAGCACTGCACTGCTTAAGCCGAAAAACATGAATTTTACTGATTTGAGCGAAAGTAAAATTATAATGTTATTGCAAAATTTACATATCCATATAACCGAAAAAATTGTACTTTCTTAGTTTTAGACTTAAAGTCGACTTTCTTGTAAATTGTATGTCAATTGCGTGAGCACTGTACTGCTTAAACCGAAAAACATGAATTTTACTGATTTGAGCGAAAGTCAAATTATAATGTTATTGCAGGATTAAAAATTAATATAACCGAAAAAATTGCACTTTCTTAGTTTTAGACTTGAAGGCGATTTTCTTATAAATTGTATGTCAGTTGCGTGAGCACTGTACCGCTTAAGCCGAAAAACATGAATTTTACTGATTTGAGCGAAAGTCAAATTATATTGTTATTGCAGGATTAACAAATTAATATTACCGAAAAAGTTGCACTTTCATAGGTTTAGACTCAAAGTCGATTTTCTTGTAAATTGTATGTCAATTGCGTGAGCACTGTACTGCTTAAACCAAAAAACATGAATTTTTTCTGATTTGCGCGAAAGTAAAATTATAATGTTATTGCAGAATTTACATATTCATATAACCGAGAAAATTGTACTTTCTTAGTTTTAGACTTAAAGTCGCTTTTCTTGTTAATTGTATTTTAGTTGCATGAGCACTGTTCCGCTTAAGCGGAAAAACATGAATTTTACTGATTTGAGCGAAAGTCAAATTATATTGTTATTGCAGAATTAACATATTCATATAACCGAAAAAGTTGCACTTTAGTTTAGACTCAAAGTCGATTTTCTTGTAAATTGTATGTCAATTGCGGCAGCACTGTACTGCTTAAGCCGAAAAGCGTCAATATTACAAATTTGCGCGAAAGTAAAATTATAATGTTATTGCAGTATTTACATATTCATATAACCGAAAAAATTGTACTTTCTTAGTTTTAGACTTAAAGTCGATTTTCTTCTAAATTGTATGTCAATTGCGTGAGCACTGTACCGCTCAAACCGAAAAACATGAATTTTACTGATTTGAGCGAAAGTCAAATTATATTGTTATTGCAGAATTAACATATTCATATAACCGAGAAAATTGTACTTTCTTAGGTTTAGACTCAAAGTCGATTTTCTTGTAAATTGTATGTTAATGACTTGAGCACTGTACCGCATAAGCCGAAAAACATCAATTTTACTGATTTGCGCGAAAGCAAAATTAAATTGTTATTGCAGGATTAACAAATTAATATTACCGAAAAAGTTGCACTTTCTTAGGTTTAAAATATAAGTCCATTTTCTTGTAAATTGTATGTCAACTGCGGTAGCACTGTACTGGTTAAGAATAAACCGAAAAAATTGCACTTTCTTAGATTTAGACTTGAAGGCGATTTTCTTGTAAATTGTATGTCAGTTGCGTGAGCACTGTACCGCTTAAGCGGAAAAACATGAATTTTACTGATTTGAGCGAAAGTCAAATTATATTGTTATTGCAGAATTAACATATTCATATAACCGAAAAAATTGCACTTTCTTAGATTTAGACTCAAAGTCGATTTTCTTGTAAATTGTATGTCAATTGCGTGAGCACTGTACTGCTTAAACCAAAAAACATGAATTTTACTGATTTGCGCGAAAGTAAAATTATAATGTTATTGCAGAATTTACATATTCATATAACCGAAAAAATTGTACTTTCTTATTTTTAGACTTAAATTCGATTTTCTTGTAAATTGTATTTCAATTGCGTGAGCACTGTACTGCTTAAACCAAAAAAACATGAATTTTACTGATTTGCGCGAAAGTAAAATTATAATGTTATTGCAGAATTTACATATTCATATAACCGAAAAAATTGTACTTTCTTATTTTTAGACTTAAATTCGATTTTCTTGTAAATTGTATTTCAATTGCGTGAGCACTGTACTGCTTAAACCAAAAAACATGAATTTTACTGATTTGCGCGAAAGTAAAATTATAATGTTATTGCAGAATTTACATATTCATATAACCGAAAAAATTGTACTTTCTTATTTTTAGACTTAAATTCGATTTTCTTGTAAATTGTATGTCAATTGCGGCAGCACTGTACTGCTTAAGCCGAAAAACATCAATATTACTGATTTGCGCGAAAGTAAAATTATAATGTTATTGCAGAATTAACATATTCATATAACCGAAAAATTGCACTTTCTTAGGTTTAAAATATAAGTCCATTTTCTTGTAAATTGTATGTCAATTGCGTGAGCACTGTACTGCTTAAACCAAAAAACATGAATTTTACTGATTTGCGCGAAAGTAAAATTATAATGTTATTGCAGAATTTACATATTCATATAACCGAAAAAATTGCACTTTCTTATTTTTAGACTTAAATTTGATTTTCTTGTAAATTGTATTTCAATTGCGTGAGCACTGTACTGCTTAAACCGAAAAACATGAATTTTACTGATTTGAGCGAAAGTCAAATTATATTGTTATTGCAGAATTGACATATTCATATAACCGAAAAAATTGCACTTTCTTAGTTTTAGACTTAAAGTCGATTTTCTTGTAAAGTGTATTTCAGTTGCGTGAGCACTGTACCGCTTAAGCCCAAAAACATGAATTTTACTGATTTGAGCGAAAGTAAATTATATTGTTATTGTAGGATTAACAAATTAATATTACCGAAAAAATTGCACTTTCTTAGGTTTAGACTTAAAGTCGATTTTCTTGTAAATTGAATGTTAATTACTTGAGCGCTGTACCGCTTGGGCCGAAAAACATCAATTTTACTGATTTGCGCTAAAAGCAAACTTTCATTTAATTTCAGCATTAACAATTGTATGTTAATTACGTGATCGGTGTACCGCTTAAGCCGAAATGTTATTTCAGGATTAACAAATTAATATAACGGAAAAAATTGCATTTTCTTAAGTTAAAATTAAAGTCCATTTTCTTGTAAATTGTATGTCAACTGCGGTAGCACTGTACTGGTTAAGCCGCAAAACATCGATTTTACTGATTTGATCTAAAGTTAAACTTTCATATAATTTCAGGATTAACAAATTAATATAACCGAAAAAATTGCACTTTCTTATTTTTAGACTTAAAGTCGATTTTCTTGTAAATTGTATTTCAGTTGCGTGAGCACTGTACCGCTTAAGCCGAAAAACATGAATTTTACTGATTTGAGCCAAAGTCAAATTATAATGTTAATGCAGGATTAACAAATTAATATTACCGAAAAAATTGCACTTTCTGAGGTTTGGACTTAAGGTCGATTTTCTTGTAAATTGAATGTTAATTACATGAGCGCTGTACCGCTTAGGCCGAAAAACATCAATTTTACTGATTTGCGCTAAAAGCAAACTTTCATTTAATTTCAGGATTTACAATTGTATGTTAATTACGTGATCGGTGTACCGCTTAAGCCGAAATGTTATTTCAGGATTAACAAATTAATATAACGAAAAAAATTGCATTTTCTTAGGTTTAAAATTAAAGTCCATTTTCTTGTAAATTGTATGTCAACTGCGGTAGCACTGTACTGGTTAAGCCGCAAAACATCGATTTTACTGATTTGATCTAAAGTTAAACTTTCATATAATTTCAGGATTAACAAATTAATATAACCGAAAAAATTGCACTTTCTTAGTTTTAGACTTAAAGTCGATTTTCTTGTAAATTGTATGTCAATTGCGTGAGCACTGTACTGCTTAAACCGAAAAACATGAATTTTACTGGTTTGAGCGAAAGTCAAATTATATTGTTATTGCAGGATTAACAAATTAATATTACCGAAAAAGTTGCACTTTCATAGGTTTAGACTCAAAGTCGATTTTCTTGTAAATTGTATGTCAATTGCGTGAGCACTGTACTGCTTAAACCAAAAAACATGAATTTTACTGATTTGCGCGAAAGTAAAATTATAATATTATTGCAGAATTTACATATTCATATAACCGAGAAAATTGTACTTTCTTAGTTTTAGACTTAAAGTCGCTTTTCTTGTTAATTGTATTTTAGTTGCATGAGCACTGTTCCGCTTAAGCGGAAAAACATGAATTTTACTGATTTGAGCGAAAGTCAAATTATATTGTTATTGCAGAATTAACATATTCATATAACCGAAAAAATTGCACTTTCTTAGTTTTAGACTTAAAGTCGATTTTCTTGTAAATTGTATGTCAATTGCGTGAGCACTGTACTGCTTAAACCGAAAAACATGAATTTTACTGGTTTGAGCGAAAGTCAAATTATATTGTTATTGCAGAATTGACATATTCATATAACCGAAAATTTGCACTTTCTTAGTTTTAGACTTAAAGTCGATTTTCTTGTAAATTGTATGTCAATTGCGGCAGCACTGCACTGCTTAAGCCGAAAAACATGAATTTTACTGATTTGAGCGAAAGTAAAATTATAATGTTATTGCAGAATTTACATATTCATATAACCGAAAAAATTGTACTTTCTTATTTTTAGACTTAAATTCGATTTTCTTGTAAATTGTATTTCAATTGCGTGAGCACTGTACTGCTTAAACCAAAAAAACATGAATTTTACTGATTTGCGCGAAAGTAAAATTATAATGTTATTGCAGAATTTACATATTCATATAACCGAAAAAATTGTACTTTCTTATTTTTAGACTTAAATTCGATTTTCTTGTAAATTGTATTTCAATTGCGTGAGCACTGTACTGCTTAAACCAAAAAACATGAATTTTACTGATTTGCGCGAAAGTAAAATTATAATATTATTGCAGAATTTACATATTCATATAACCAAAAAAATTGTACTTTCTTATTTTTAGACTTAAATTCGATTTTCTTGTAAATTGTATGTCAATTGCGGCAGCACTGTACTGCTTAAGCCGAAAAACATCAATATTACTGATTTGCGCGAAAGTAAAATTATAATGTTATTGCAGAATTAACATATTCATATAACCGAAAAATTGCACTTTCTTAGGTTTAAAATATAAGTCCATTTTCTTGTAAATTGTATGTCAACTGCGGTAGCACTGTACTGGTTAAGAATAAACCGAAAAAATTGCACTTTCTTAGATTTAGACTTGAAGGCGATTTTCTTGTAAATTGTATGTCAGTTGCGTGAGCACTGTACCGCTTAATCGGAAAAACATGAATTTTACTGATTTGAGCGAAAGTCAAATTATATTGTTATTGCAGAATTAACATATTCATATAACCGAAAAAATTGCACTTCCTTAGATTTAGACTTAAAGCCGATTTTCTTGTAAATTGTATGTCAGTTGCGTGAGCACTGTACCGCTTAAGCCGAAAAACATGAATTTTACTGATTTGAGCGAAAGTCAAATTATATTGTTATTGCAGGATTAACAAATCAATATTACCGAAAAAGTTGCACTTTCTTAGGTTTAGACTCAAAGTCGATTTTCTTGTAAATTGTATGTCAATTGCGTGAGCACTGTACTGCTTAAACCAAAAAACATGAATTTTACTGATTTGCGCGAAAGTAAAATTATAATGTTATTGCAGAATTTACATATTCATATAACCGAAAAAATTGCACTTTCTTATTTTTAGACTTAAATTTGATTTTCTTGTAAATTGTATTTCAATTGCGTGAGCACTGTACTGCTTAAACCGAAAAACATGAATTTTACTGATTTTAGCGAAAGTAAATTATATTGTTATTGTAGGATTAACAAATTAATATTACCGAAAAAATTGCACTTTCTTAGGTTTAGACTTAAAGTCGATTTTCTTGTAAATTGAATGTTAATTACTTGAGCGCTGTACCGCTTGGGCCGAAAAACATCAATTTTACTGATTTGCGCTAAAAGCAAACTTTCATTTAATTTCAGCATTAACAATTGTATGTTAATTACGTGATCGGTGTACCGCTTAAGCCGAAATGTTATTTCAGGATTAACAAATTAATATAACGGAAAAAATTGCATTTTCTTAAGTTTAAAATTAAAGTCCATTTTCTTGTAAATTGTATGTCAACTGCGGTAGCACTGTACTGGTTAAGCCGCAAAACATCGATTTTACTGATTTGATCTAAAGTTAAACTTTCATATAATTTCAGGATTAACAAATTAATATAACCGAAAAAATTGCACTTTCTTATTTTTAGACTTAAATTCGATTTTCTTGTAAATTGTATTTCAGTTGCGTGAGCACTGTACCGCTTAAGCCGAAAAACATGAATTTTACTGATTTGAGCCAAAGTCAAATTATAATGTTAATGCAGGATTAACAAATTAATATTACCGAAAAAATTGCACTTTCTGAGGTTTGGACTTAAGGTCGATTTTCTTGTAAATTGAATGTTAATTACATGAGCGCTGTACCGCTTAGGCCGAAAAACATCAATTTTACTGATTTGCGCTAAAAGCAAACTTTCATTTAATTTCAGGATTTACAATTGAATGTTAATTACATGAGCACTGTACCGCTTAAGCCGAAAAACATGAATTTTACTGATTTGAGCCAAAGTCAAATTATAATGTTAATGCAGGATTAACAAATTAATATTACCGAAAAAATTGCACTTTCATAGGTTTAGACTCAAAGTCGATTTTCTTGTAAATTGTATGTCAATTGCGTGAGCACTGTACTGCTTAAACCAAAAAACATGAATTTTACTGATTTGCGCGAAAGTAAAATTATATTGTTATTGCAGAATTGACATATTCATATAACCGAAAAAATTGCACTTTCTTAGTTTTAGACTTAAAGTCGATTTTCTTGTAAAGTGTATTTCAGTTGCGTGAGCACTGTACCGCTTAAGCCCAAAAACATGAATTTTACTGATTTGAGCGAAAGTAAATTATATTGTTATTGTAGGATTAACAAATTAATATTACCGAAAAAATTGCACTTTCTTAGGTTTAGACTTAAAGTCGATTTTCTTGTAAATTGAATGTTAATTACTTGAGCGCTGTACCGCTTGGGCCGAAAAACATCAATTTTACTGATTTGCGCTAAAAGCAAACTTTCATTTAATTTCAGCATTAACAATTGTATGTTAATTACGTGATCGGTGTACCGCTTAAGCCGAAATGTTATTTCAGGATTAACAAATTAATATAACGGAAAAAATTGCATTTTCTTAAGTTTAAAATTAAAGTCCATTTTCTTGTAAATTGTATGTCAACTGCGGTAGCACTGTACTGGTTAAGCCGCAAAACATCGATTTTACTGATTTGATCTAAAGTTAAACTTTCATATAATTTCAGGATTAACAAATTAATATAACCGAAAAAATTGCACTTTCTTATTTTTAGACTTAAAGTCGATTTTCTTGTAAATTGTATTTCAGTTGCGTGAGCACTGTACCGCTTAAGCCGAAAAACATGAATTTTACTGATTTGAGCCAAAGTCAAATTATAATGTTAATGCAGGATTAACAAATTAATATTACCGAAAAAATTGCACTTTCTGAGGTTTGGACTTAAGGTCGATTTTCTTGTAAATTGAATGTTAATTACATGAGCGCTGTACCGCTTAGGCCGAAAAACATCAATTTTACTGATTTGCGCTAAAAGCAAACTTTCATTTAATTTCAGGATTTACAATTGAATGTTAATTACATGAGCACTGTACCGCTTAAGCCGAAAAACATGAATTTTACTGATTTGAGCCAAAGTCAAATTATAATGTTAATGCAGGATTAACAAATTAATATTACCGAAAAAATTGCACTTTCATAGGTTTAGACTCAAAGTCGATTTTCTTGTAAATTGTATGTCAATTGCGTGAGCACTGTACTGCTTAAACCAAAAAACATGAATTTTACTGATTTGCGCGAAAGTAAAATTATAATATTATTGCAGAATTTACATATTCATATAACCGAGAAAATTGTACTTTCTTAGTTTTAGACTTAAAGTCGCTTTTCTTGTTAATTGTATTTTAGTTGCATGAGCACTGTTCCGCTTAAGCGGAAAAACATGAATTTTACTGATTTGAGCGAAAGTCAAATTATATTGTTATTGCAGAATTAACATATTCATATAACCGAAAAAATTGCACTTTCTTAGTTTTAGACTTAAAGTCGATTTTCTTGTAAATTGTAGTCAATTGCGTGAGCACTGTACTGCTTAAACCGAAAAACATGAATTTTACTGGTTTGAGCGAAAGTCAAATTATATTGTTATTGCAGAATTGACATATTCATATAACCGAAAATTTGCACTTTCTTAGTTTTAGACTTAAAGTCGATTTTCTTGTAAATTGTATGTCAATTGCGGCAGCACTGCACTGCTTAAGCCGAAAAACATGAATTTTACTGATATTTGCGTGAGCACTGTACTGCTTAAACCGAAAAACATGAATTTTACTGGTTTGAGCGAAAGTCAAATTATATTGTTATTGCAGGATTAAAAATTAATATAACCGAAAAAATTGCACTTTCTTAGTTTTAGACTTAAAGTCGATTTTCTTGTAAATTGTATGTCAATTGCGTGAGCACTGTACTGCTTAAACCGAAAAACATGAATTTTACTGATTTGAGCGAAAGTCAAATTATATTGTTATTGCAGGATTAAAAATTAATATAACCGAAAAAATTGCACTTTCTTAGTTTTAGACTTAAAGTCGATTTTCTTGTAAATTGTATGTCAATTGCGTGAGCACTGTACTGCTTAAACCGAAAAACATGAATTTTACTGATTTGAGCGAAAGTCAAATTATATTGTTATTGCAGATTTGACATATTCTTATAACCGAAAAAATTGCACTTTCTTAGTTTTAGACTTAAAGTCGATTTTCTTGTAAATTGTATTTCAGTTGCGTGAGCACTGTACCGCTTAAGCCGAAAAACATGAATTTTACTGATATTTGCGTGAGCACTGTACTGCTTAAACCGAAAAACATGAATTTTACTGATTTGAGCGAAAGTAAAATTATAATGTTATTGCAAAATTTACATATCCATATAACCGAAAAAATTGTACTTTCTTAGTTTTAGACTTAAAGTCGACTTTCTTGTAAATTGTATGTCAATTGCGTGAGCACTGTACTGCTTAAACCAAAAAACATGAATTTTACTGATTTGAGCGAAAGTAAAATTATAATGTTATTGCAGAATTTACATATCCATATAACCGAGAAAATTGTACTTTCTTAGTTTTAGACTTAAAGTCGATTTTCTTGTAAATTGTATGTCAATTGCGTGAGCACTGTACCGCTTAAACCGAAAAACATGAATTTTACTGATTTGAGCGAAAGTCAAATTATATTATTATTGCAGAATTAACATATTCATTAAACCGAAAAATTGCACTTTCTTAGTTTTAGACTTAAAGTCGATTTTCTTGTAAATTGTATTTCAGTTGCGAGTGCACTGTACCGCTTAAGCCGAAAAACATGAATTTTACTGAATTGAGCGAAAGTAAAATTATATTGTTATTGCAGGATTAACAAATTAATATTACCGAAAAAGTTGCACTTTCTTAGGTGTAGACTCAAAGTCGATTTTCTTGTAAATTGTATGTCAATTGCGGCAGCACTGTACTGCTAAAGCCGAAAAACATCAATATTACTGATTTGCGCGAAAGTAAAACTATAATGTTATTGCAGAATTTACATATTCATATAACCGGGAAAATTGTACTTTCTTAGTTTTAGACTTAAAGTCGATTTTCTTGTAAATTGTATGTCAATTGCGTGAGCACTGTACTGCTTAAACCAAAAAACTTGAATTTTACTGGTTTGAGCGAAAGTCAAATTATATTGTTATTGCAGATTTGACATATTCATATAACCGAAAAAACTGCACTTTCTTAGTTTTAGACTTAAAGTCGATTTTCTTGTAAATTGTATTTCAGTTGCGTGAGCACTGTACCGCTTAAGCCGAAAAGCATGAATTTTACTGATCTGAGCGAAAGTCAAATTATATTGTTATTGCAGAATTGACATATTCATATAACCGAAAAAATTGCACTTTCTTAGTTTCAGACTTAAAGTCGATTTTCTTGTAAATTGTATTTCAATTGCGTGAGCACTGTACTGCTTAAACCGAAAAACATGAATTTTACTGATTTGAGCGAAATTCAAATTATATTGTTATTGCAGAATTGATATATTCATATAACCGAAAAAATTGCACTTTCTTAGTTTTAGACTTAAAGTCGATTTTCTTGTAAATTGTATGTCAATTGCGTGAGCACTGTACTGCTTAAACCGAAAAACATGAATTTTACTGGTTTGAGCGAAAGTCAAATTATATTGTTATTGCAGAATTGACATATTCATATAACCGAAAATTTGCACTTTCTTAGTTTTAGACTTAAAGTCGATTTTCTTGTAAATTGTATGTCAATTGCGGCAGCACTGCACTGCTTAAGCCGAAAAACATGAATTTTACTGATTTGAGCGAAAGTAAAATTATAATGTTATTGCAGAATTTACATATCCATATAACCGAAAAAATTGTACTTTCTTAGTTTTAGACTTAAAGTCGATTTTCTTGTAAATTGTATGTCAATTGCGTGAGCACTGTACTGCTTAAACCGAAAAACATGAATTTTACTGATTTGAGCGAAAGTCAAATTATAATGTTATTGCAGGATTAAAAATTAATATAACCGAAAAAATTGCACTTTCTTAGTTTTAGACTTGAAGGCGATTTTCTTGTAAATTGTATGTCAGTTGCGTGAGCACTGTACCGCTTAAGCCGAAAAACATGAATTTTACTGATTTGAGCGAAAGTCAAATTATATTGTTATTGCAGGATTAACAAATTAATATTACCGAAAAAGTCGCACTTTCTTAGGTTTAGACTCAAAGTCGATTTTCTTGTAAATTGTATGTCAATTGCGTGAGCACTGTACTGCTTAAACCAAAAAACATGAATTTTACTGATTTGCGCGAAAGTAAAATTAAAATGTTATTGCAGAATTTACATATCCATATAACCGAAAAAATTGTACTTTCTTAGGTTTAGACTCAAAGTCGATTTTCTTGTAAATTGTATGTCAATTGCATGAGCACTGTACTGCTTAAACCAAAAAACATGAATTTTACTGATTTGCGCGAAAGTAAAATTATAATGTTATTGCAGAATTTACATATTCATATAACCGAGAAAATTGTACTTTCTTAGTTTTTGACTTAAAGTCGATTTTCTTGTAAATTGTATGTCAATTGCGTGAGCACTGTACTGCTTAAACCGAAAAACATGAATTTTACTGGTTTGAGCGAAAGTCAAATTATATTGTTATTGCAGAATTGACATATTCATATAACCGAAAATTTGCACTTTCTTAGTTTTAGACTTAAAGCCGATTTTCTTGTAAATTGTATGTCAATTGCGTGAGCACTGTACTGCTTAAACCAAAAAACATGAATTTTACTGATTTGCGCGAAAGTAAAATTATAATGTTATTGCAGAATTTACATATTCATATAACCGAGAAAATTGCACTTTCTTAGTTTTAGACTTAAAGTCGATTTTCTTGTAAATTGTATGTCAATTGCGTGAGCACTGTACTGCTTAAACCGAAAAACATGAATTTTACTGGTTTGAGCGAAATTCAAATTATATTGTTATTGCAGAATTGACATATTCATGTAACCGAAAAAATTGCACTTTCTTAGTTTTAGACTTAAAGTCGATTTTCTTGTAAATTGTATGTCAATTGCGTGAGCACTGTACTGCTTAAACCGAAAAACATGAATTTTACTGGTTTGAGCGAAATTCAAATTATATTGTTATTGCAGAATTGACATATTCATATAACCGAAAAAATTGCACTTTCTTAGTTTTAGACTTAAAGTCGATTTTCTTGTAAATTGTATTTCAATTGCGTGAGCACTGTACTGCTTAAACCGAAAAACATGAATTTTACTGATTTGAGCGAAATTCAAATTATATTGTTATTGCAGAATTTACATATCCACATAACCGAAAAAATTGTACTTTCTTAGTTTTAGACTTAAAATCGATTTTCTTGTAAATTGTATGTCAATTGCGTGAGCACTGTACTGCTTAAACCGAAAAACATGAATTTTACTGATTTGAGCGAAAGTCAAATTATAATGTTATTGCAGGATTAAAAATTAATATAACCGAAAAAATTGCACTTTCTTAGCTTTAGACTTGAAGGCGATTTTCTTGTAAATTGTATGTCAGTTGCGTGAGCACTGTACCGCTTAAGCCGAATAACATGAATTTTACTGATTTGAGCGAAAGTCAAATTATATTGTTATTGCAGGATTAACAAATTAATATTACCGAAAAAGTTGCACTTTCTTAGGTTTAGACTCAAAGTCGATTTTCTTGTAAATTGTATGTCAATTGCGTGAGCACTGTACTGCTTAAACCAAAAAACATGAATTTTACTGATTTGCGCGAAAGTAAAATTATAATGTTATTGCAGAATTTACATATTCATATAACCGAGAAAATTGTACTTTCTTAGTTTTAGACTTAAAGTCGATTTTCTTGTTAATTGTATTTTAGTTGCATGAGCACTGTTCCGCTTAAGCGGAAAAACATGAATTTTACTGATTTGAGCGAAAGTCAAATTATATTGTTATTGCAGAATTAACATATTCATATAACCGAAAAAATTGCACTTTCTAAGTTTTAGACTTAAAGTCGATTTTCTTGTAAATTGTATGTCAATTGCGGCAGCACTGCACTGCTTAAGCCGAAAAACATGAATTTTACTGATTTGAGCGAAAGTAAAATTATAATGTTATTGCAGAATTTACATATCCATATATCCGAGAAAATTGTACTTTCTTAGTTTTAGACTTAAAGTCGATTTTCTTGTAAATTGTATGTCAATTGCGTGAGCACTGTACCGCTTAAACCGAAAAACATGAATTTTACTGATTTGAGCGAAAGTCAAATTATATTATTATTGCAGAATTAACATATTCATTAAACCGAAAAATTGCACTTTCTTAGTTTTAGACTTAAAGTCGATTTTCTTGTAAATTGTATTTCAGTTGCGAGAGAACTGTACCGCTTAAGCCGAAAAACATGAATTTTACTGAATTGAGCGAAAGTAAAATTATATTGTTATTGCAGGATTAACAAATTAATATTACCGAAAAATTTGCACTTTCTTAGGTTTAGACTCAAAGTCGATTTTCTTGTAAATTGTATGTCAATTGCGGCAGCACTGTACTGCTAAAGCCGAAAAACATCAATATTACTGATTTGCGCGAAAGTAAAATTATAATGTTATTGCAGAATTTACATATTCATATAACCGGGAAAATTGTACTTTCTTAGTTTTAGACTTAAAGTCGATTTTCTTGTAAATTGTATGTCAATTGCGTGAGCACTGTACTGCTTAAACCGAAAAACATGAATTTTACTGATTTGAGCGAAAGTCAAATTATAATGTTATTGCAGAATTAACATATTCATATAACCGAAAAAATTGCACTTTCTTAGTTTTAGACTTAAAGTCGATTTTCTTGTAAATTGTATGTCAATTGCGGCAGCACTGCACTGCTTAAGCCGAAAAACATGAATTTTACTGATTTGAGCGAAAGTAAAATTATAATGTTATTGCAGAATTTACATATTCATATAACCGAGAAAATTGTACTTTCTTAGTTTTAGACTTAAAGTCGATTTTCTTGTTAATTGTATTTTAGTTGCATGAGCACTGTTCCGCTTAAGCGGAAAAACATGAATTTTACTGATTTGAGCGAAAGTCAAATTATATTGTTATTGCAGAATTAACATATTCATATAACCGAAAATTTGCACTTTCTTAGTTTTAGACTTAAAGTCGATTTTCTTGTAAATTGTATGTCAATTGCGGCAGCACTGCACTGCTTAAGCCGAAAAACATGAATTTTACTGATTTGAGCGAAAGTAAAATTATAATGTTATTGCAGAATTTACATATTCATATAACCGAGAAAATTGTACTTTCTTAGTTTTAGACTTAAAGTCGATTTTCTTGTTAATTGTATTTTAGTTGCATGAGCACTGTTCCGCTTAAGCGGAAAAACATGAATTTTACTGATTTGAGCGAAAGTCAAATTATATTGTTATTGCAGAATTAACATATTCATATAACCGAAAAAATTGCACTTTCTTAGTTTTAGACTTAAAGTCGATTTTCTTGTAAATTGTATGTCAATTGCGGCAGCACTGCACTGCTTAAGCCGAAAAACATGAATTTTACTGATTTGAGCGAAAGTAAAATTATAATGTTATTGCAGAATTTACATATTCATATAACCGAGAAAATTGTACTTTCTTAGTTTTAGACTTAAAGTCGATTTTCTTGTTAATTGTATTTTAGTTGCATGAGCACTGTTCCGCTTAAGCGGAAAAACATGAATTTTACTGATTTGAGCGAAAGTCAAATTATATTGTTATTGCAGGATTAAAAATTAATATAACCGAAAAAATTGCACTTTCTTAGTTTTAGACTTAAAGTCGATTTTCTTGTAAATTGTATGTCAATTGCGTGAGCACTGTACTGCTTAAACCGAAAAACATGAATTTTACTGATTTGAGCGAAAGTCAAATTATATTGTTATTGCAGGATTAAAAATTAATATAACCGAAAAAATTGCACTTTCTTAGTTTTAGACTTAAAGTCGATTTTCTTGTAAATTGTATGTCAATTGCGTGAGCACTGTACTGCTTAAACCGAAAAACATGAATTTTACTGATTTGAGCGAAAGTCAAATTATATTGTTATTGCAGATTTGACATATTCTTATAACCGAAAAAATTGCACTTTCTTAGTTTTAGACTTAAAGTCGATTTTCTTGTAAATTGTATTTCAGTTGCGTGAGCACTGTACCGCTTAAGCCGAAAAACATGAATTTTACTGATATTTGCGTGAGCACTGTACTGCTTAAACCGAAAAACATGAATTTTACTGATTTGAGCGAAAGTAAAATTATAATGTTATTGCAAAATTTACATATCCATATAACCGAAAAAATTGTACTTTCTTAGTTTTAGACTTAGAGTCGACTTTCTTGTAAATTGTATGTCAATTGCGTGAGCACTGTACTGCTTAAACCGAAAAACATGAATTTTACTGATATTTGCGTGAGCACTGTACTGCTTAAACCGAAAAACATGAATTTTACTGATTTGAGCGAAAGTCAAATTATATTGTTATTGCAGGATTAACAAATTAATATTACCGAAAAAGTTGCACTTTCATAGGTTTAGACTCAAAGTCGATTTTCTTGTAAATTGTATGTCAATTGCGTGAGCACTGTACTGCTTAAACCAAAAAACATGAATTTTACTGATTTGCGCGAAAGTAAAATTATAATGTTATTGCAGAATTTACATATTCATATAACCGAGAAAATTGTACTTTCTTAGTTTTAGACTTAAAGTCGCTTTTCTTGTTAATTGTATTTTAGTTGCATGAGCACTGTTCCGCTTAAGCGGAAAAACATGAATTTTACTGATTTGAGCGAAAGTCAAATTATATTGTTATTGCAGAATTAACATATTCATATAACCGAAAAAATTGCACTTTCTTAGTTTTAGACTTAAAGTCGATTTTCTTGTAAATTGTATGTCAATTGCGTGAGCACTGTACTGCTTAAACCGAAAAACATGAATTTTACTGATTTGAGCGAAAGTCAAATTATAATGTTATTGCAGGATTAAAAATTAATATAACCGAAAAAATTGCACTTTCTTAGTTTTAGACTTGAAGGCGATTTTCTTGTAAATTGTATGTCAGTTGCGTGAGCACTGTACCGCTTAAGCCGAAAAACATGAATTTTACTGATTTGAGCGAAAGTAAAATTATAATGTTATTGCAGAATTTACATATCCATATAACCGAAAAAATTGTACTTTCTTAGTTTTAGACTTAAAGTCGATTTTCTTGTAAATTGTATGTCAATTGCGTGAGCACTGTACTGCTTAAACCGAAAAACATGAATTTTACTGATTTGAGCGAAAGTCAAATTATAATGTTATTGCAGGATTAAAAATTAATATAACCGAAAAAATTGCACTTTCTTAGTTTTAGACTTGAAGGCGATTTTCTTGTAAATTGTATGTCAGTTGCGTGAGCACTGTACCGCTTAAGCCGAAAAACATGAATTTTACTGATTTGAGCGAAAGTCAAATTATATTGTTATTGCAGGATTAACAAATTAATATTACCGAAAAAGTTGCACTTTCTTAGGTTTAGACTCAAAGTCGATTTTCTTGTAAATTGTATGTCAATTGCATGAGCACTGTACTGCTTAAACCAAAAAACATGAATTTTACTGATTTGCGCGAAAGTAAAATTATAATGTTATTGCAGAATTTACATATTCATATAACCGAGAAAATTGTACTTTCTTAGTTTTTGACTTAAAGTCGATTTTCTTGTAAATTGTATGTCAATTGCGTGAGCGCTGTACCGCTTAGGCCGAAAAACATCAATTTTACTGATTTGCGCTAAAAGCAAACTTTCATTTAATTTCAGGATTTACAATTGTATGTTAATTACTTGATCGCTGTAGCGCTTAAGCCGAAATGTTATTTCAGGATTAACAAATTAATATAACGAAAAAAATTGCATTTTCTTAGGTTTAAAATTAAAGTCCATTTTCTTGTAAATTGTATGTCAACTGCGGTAGCACTGTACTGGTTAAGCCGCAAAACATCGATTTTACTGATTTGATCTAAAGTTAAACTTTCATATAATTTCAGGATTAACAAATTAATATAACCGAAAAAATTGCACTTTCTTATTTTTAGACTTAAATTCGATTTTCTTGTAAATTGTATTTCAGTTGCGTGAGCACTGTACCGCTTAAGCCGAAAAACATCAATATTACTGATTTGCGCGAAAGTAAAATTATAATGTTATTGCAGAATTTACATATTCATATAACCGAAAAAATTGTACTTTCTTATTTTTAGACTTAAATTCGATTTTCTTGTAAATTGTATTTCAATTGCGTGAGCACTGTACTGCTTAAACCGAAAAACATGAATTTTACTGATTTGAGCGAAAGTCAAATTATATTGTTATTGCAGATTTGACATATTCTTATAACCGAAAAAATTGCACTTTCTTAGTTTTAGACTTAAAGTCGATTTTCTTGTAAATTGTATTTCAGTGAGCACTGTACCGCTTAAGCCGAAAAATATGAATTTTACTGATATTTGCGTGAGCACTGTACTGCTTAAACCGAAAAACATGAATTTTACTGATTTGAGCGAAAGTCAAATTATATTGTTATTGCAGGATTAAAAATTAATATAACCGAAAAAATTGCACTTTCTTAGTTTTAGACTTAAAGTCGATTTTCTTGTAAATTGTATGTCAATTGCGTGAGCACTGTACTGCTTAAACCGAAAAACATGAATTTTACTGGTTTGAGCGAAAGTCAAATTATATTGTTATTGCAGAATTGACATATTCATATAACCGAAAATTTGCACTTTCTTAGTTTTAGACTTAAAGTCGATTTTCTTGTAAATTGTATGTCAATTGCGGCAGCACTGCACTGCTTAAGCCGAAAAACATGAATTTTACTGATTTGAGCGAAAGCAAAATTATAATGTTATTGCAAAATTTACATATCCATATAACCGAAAAAATTGTACTTTCTTAGTTTTAGACTTAAAGTCGACTTTCTTGTAAATTGTATGTCAATTGCGTGAGCACTGTACTGCTTAAACCGAAAAACATGAATTTTACTGATTTGAGCGAAAGTCAAATTATAATGTTATTGCAGGATTAAAAATTAATATAACCGAAAAAATTGCACTTTCTTAGTTTTAGACTTGAAGGCGATTTTCTTATAAATTGTATGTCAGTTGCGTGAGCACTGCACCGCTTAAGCCGAAAAACATGAATTTTACTGATTTGAGCGAAAGTCAAATTATATTGTTATTGCAGGATTAACAAATTAATATTACCGAAAAAGTTGCACTTTCATAGGTTTAGACTCAAAGTCGATTTTCTTGTAAATTGTATGTCAATTGCGTGAGCACTGTACTGCTTAAACCAAAAAACATGAATTTTACTGGTTTGAGCGAAAGTCAAATTATATTGTTATTGCAGAATTTACATATTCATATAACCGAGAAAATTGTACTTTCTTAGTTTTAGATTTAAAGTCGCTTTTCTTGTTAATTGTATTTTAGTTGCATGAGCACTGTTCCGCTTAAGCGGAAAAACATGAATTTTACTGATTTGAGCGAAAGTCAAATTATATTGTTATTGCAGAATTAACATATTCATATAACCGAAAAAATTGCACTTTCTTAGTTTTAGACTTAAAGTCGATTTTCTTGTAAATTGTATGTCAATTGCGTGAGCACTGTACTGCTTAAACCGAAAAACATGAATTTTACTGGTTTGAGCGAAAGTCAAATTATATTGTTATTGCAGAATTGACATATTCATATAACCGAAAATTTGCACTTTCTTAGTTTTAGACTGAAAGTCGATTTTCTTGTAAATTGTATGTCAATTGCGGCAGCACTGCACTGCTTAAGCCGAAAAACTTGAATTTTACTGATTTGAGCGAAAGTAAAATTATAATGTTATTGCAGAATTTACATATCCATATAACCGAAAAAATTGTACTTTCTTAGTTTTAGACTTAAAGTCGATTTTCTTGTAAATTGTATGTCAATTGCGTGAGCACTGTACTGCTTAAACCGAAAAACATGAATTTTACTGATTTGAGCGAAAGTCAAATTATAATGTTATTGCAGGATTAAAAATTAATATAACCGAAAAAATTGCACTTTCTTAGTTTTAGACTTGAAGGCGATTTTCTTGTAAATTGTATGTCAGTTGCGTGAGCACTGTACCGCTTAAGCCGAAAAACATGAATTTTACTGATTTGAGCGAAAGTCAAATTATATTGTTATTGCAGGATTAACAAATTAATATTACCGAAAAAGTTGCACTTTCTTAGGTTTAGACTCAAAGTCGATTTTCTTGTAAATTGTATGTCAATTGCATGAGCACTGTACTGCTTAAACCAAAAAACATGAATTTTACTGATTTGCGCGAAAGTAAAATTATAATGTTATTGCAGAATTTACATATTCATATAACCGAGAAAATTGTACTTTCTTAGCTTTTGACTTAAAGTCGATTTTCTTGTAAATTGTATGTCAATTGCGTGAGCGCTGTACCGCTTAGGCCGAAAAACATCAATTTTACTGATTTGCGCTAAAAGCAAACTTTCATTTAATTTCAGGATTTACAATTGTATGTTAATTACTTGATCGCTGTAGCGCTTAAGCCGAAATGTTATTTCAGGATTAACAAATTAATATAACGAAAAAAATTGCATTTTCTTAGGTTTAAAATTAAAGTCCATTTTCTTGTAAATTGTATGTCAACTGCGGTAGCACTGTACTGGTTAAGCCGCAAAACATCGATTTTACTGATTTGATCTAAAGTTAAACTTTCATATAATTTCAGGATTAACAAATTAATATAACCGAAAAAATTGCACTTTCTTATTTTTAGACTTAAATTCGATTTTCTTGTAAATTGTATTTCAGTTGCGTGAGCACTGTACCGCTTAAGCCGAAAAACATCAATATTACTGATTTGCGCGAAAGTAAAATTATAATGTTATTGCAGAATTTACATATTCATATAACCGAAAAAATTGTACTTTCTTATTTTTAGACTTAAATTCGATTTTCTTGTAAATTGTATTTCAGTTGCGTGAGCACTGTACCGCTTAAGCCGAAAAACATGAATTTTACTGATTTGAGCGAAAGTCAAATTATATTGTTATTGCAGATTTGACATATTCTTATAACCGAAAAAATTGCACTTTCTTAGTTTTAGACTTAAAGTCGATTTTCTTGTAAATTGTAATTCAGTGAGCACTGTACCGCTTAAGCCGAAAAATATGAATTTTACTGATATTTGCGTGAGCACTGTACTGCTTAAACCGAAAAACATGAATTTTACTGATTTGAGCGAAAGTCAAATTATATTGTTATTGCAGGATTAAAAATTAATATAACCGAAAAAATTGCACTTTCTTAGTTTTAGACTTAAAGTCGATTTTCTTGTAAATTGTATGTCAATTGCGTGAGCACTGTACTGCTTAAACCGAAAAACATGAATTTTACTGGTTTGAGCAAAAGTCAAATTATATTGTTATTGCAGAATTGACATATTCATATAACCGAAAATTTGCACTTTCTTAGTTTTAGACTTAAAGTCGATTTTCTTGTAAATTGTATGTCAATTGCGGCAGCACTGCACTGCTTAAGCCGAAAAACATGAATTTTACTGATTTGAGCGAAAGTAAAATTATAATGTTATTGCAAAATTTACATATCCATATAACCGAAAAAATTGTACTTTCTTAGTTTTAGACTTAAAGTCGACTTTCTTGTAAATTGTATGTCAATTGCGTGAGCACTGTACTGCTTAAACCGAAAAACATGAATTTTACTGATTTGAGCGAAAGTCAAATTATAATGTTATTGCAGGATTAAAAATTAATATAACCGAAAAAATTGCACTTTCTTAGTTTTAGACTTGAAGGCGATTTTCTTATAAATTGTATGTCAGTTGCGTGAGCACTGTACCGCTTAAGCCGAAAAACATGAATTTTACTGATTTGAGCGAAAGTCAAATTATATTGTTATTGCAGGATTAACAAATTAATATTACCGAAAAAGTTGCACTTTCATAGGTTTAGACTCAAAGTCGATTTTCTTGTAAATTGTATGTCAATTGCGTGAGCACTGTACTGCTTAAACCAAAAAACATGAATTTTACTGATTTGCGCGAAAGTAAAATTATAATGTTATTGCAGAATTTACATATTCATATAACCGAGAAAATTGTACTTTCTTAGTTTTAGACTTAAAGTCGCTTGTCTTGTTAATTGTATTTTAGTTGCATGAGCACTGTTCCGCTTAAGCGGAAAAACATGAATTTTACTGATTTGAGCGAAAGTCAAATTATATTGTTATTGCAGAATTAACATATTCATATAACCGAAAAAATTGCACTTTCTTAGTTTTAGACTTAAAGTCGATTTTCTTGTAAATTGTATGTCAATTGCGTGAGCACTGTACTGCTTAAACCGAAAAACATGAATTTTACTGGTTTGAGCGAAAGTCAAATTATATTGTTATTGCAGAATTGACATATTCATATAACCGAAAATTTGCACTTTCTTAGTTTTAGACTTAAAGTCGATTTTCTTGTAAATTGTATGTCAATTGCGGCAGCACTGCACTGCTTAAGCCGAAAAACATGAATTTTACTGATTTGAGCGAAAGTAAAATTATAATGTTATTGCAGAATTTACATATCCATATAACCGAAAAAATTGTACTTTCTTAGTTTTAGACTTAAAGTCGATTTTCTTGTAAATTGTATGTCAATTGCGTGAGCACTGTACTGCTTAAACCGAAAAACATGAATTTTACTGATTTGAGCGAAAGTCAAATTATAATGTTATTGCAGGATTAAAAATTAATATAACCGAAAAAATTGCACTTTCTTAGTTTTAGACTTGAAGGCGATTTTCTTGTAAATTGTATGTCAGTTGCGAGAGCACTGTACCGCTTAAGCCGAAAAACATGAATTTTACTGATTTGAGCGAAAGTCAAATTATATTGTTATTGCAGGATTAACAAATTAATATTACCGAAAAAGTTGCACTTTCTTAGGTTTAGACTCAAAGTCGATTTTCTTGTAAATTGTATGTCAATTGCATGAGCACTGTACTGCTTAAACCAAAAAACATGAATTTTACTGATTTGCGCGAAAGTAAAATTATAATGTTATTGCAGAATTGACATATTCATATAACCGAGAAAATTGTACTTTCTTAGTTTTTGACTTAAAGTCGATTTTCTTGTAAATTGTATGTCAATTGCGTGAGCACTGTACTGCTTAAACCGAAAAACATGAATTTTACTGATTTGAGCGAAATTCAAATTATATTGTTATTGCAGAATTGACATATTCATATAACCGAAAAAATTGCACTTTCTTAGTTTTAGACTTAAAGTCGATTTTCTTGTAAATTGTATGTCAATTGCGTGAGCACTGTACTGCTTAAACCGAAAAACATGAATTTTACTGGTTTGAGCGAAAGTCAAATAATATTGTTATTGCAGAATTGACATATTCATATAACCGAAAATTTGCACTTTCTTAGTTTTAGACTTAAAGTCGATTTTCTTGTAAATTGTATGTCAATTGCGGCAGCACTGCACTGCTTAAGCCGAAAAACATGAATTTTACTGATTTGAGCGAAAGTAAAATTATAATGTTATTGCAGAATTTACATATCCATATAACCGAAAAAATTGTACTTTCTTAGTTTTAGACTTAAAGTCGATTTTCTTGTAAATTGTATGTCAATTGCGTGAGCACTGTACTGCTTAAACCGAAAAACATGAATTTTACTGATTTGAGCGAAAGTCAAATTATAATGTTATTGCAGGATTAAAAATTAATATAACCGAAAAAATTGCACTTTCTTAGTTTTAGACTTGAAGGCGATTTTCTTGTAAATTGTATGTCAGTTGCGTGAGCACTGTACCGCTTAAGCCGAAAAACATGAATTTTACTGATTTGAGCGAAAGTCAAATTATATTGTTATTGCAGGATTAACAAATTAATATTACCGAAAAAGTTGCACTTTCTTAGGTTTAGACTCAAAGTCGATTTTCTTGTAAATTGTATGTCAATTGCATGAGCACTGTACTGCTTAAACCAAAAAACATGAATTTTACTGATTTGCGCGAAAGTAAAATTATAATGTTATTGCAGAATTTGCATATTCATATAACCGAGAAAATTGTACTTTCTTAGTTTTTGACTTAAAGTCGATTTTCTTGTAAATTGTATGTCAATTGCGTGAGCACTGTACTGCTTCAACCGAAAAACATGAATTTTACTGGTTTGAGCGAAAGTCAAATTATATTGTTATTGCAGAATTAAAAATTAATATAACCGAAAAAATTGCACTTTCTTAGTTTTAGACTTGAAGGCGATTTTCTTGTAAATTGTATGTCAGTTGCGTGAGCACTGTACCGCTTAAGCCGAAAAACATGAATTTTACTGATTTGAGCGAAAGTCAAATTATATTGTTATTGCAGGATTAACAAATTAATATTACCGAAAAAGTTGCACTTTCTTAGGTTTAGACTCAAAGTCGATTTTCTTGTAAATTGTAATTCAGTGAGCACTGTACCGCTTAAGCCGAAAAATATGAATTTTACTGATATTTGCGTGAGCACTGTACTGCTTAAACCGAAAAACATGAATTTTACTGATTTGAGCGAAAGTCAAATTATATTGTTATTGCAGGATTAAAAATTAATATAACCGAAAAAATTGCACTTTCTTAGTTTTAGACTTAAAGTCGATTTTCTTGTAAATTGTATGTCAATTGCGTGAGCACTGTACTGCTTAAACCGAAAAACATGAATTTTACTGATTTGAGCGAAAGTCAAATTATATTGTTATTGCAGGATTAAAAATTAATATAACCGAAAAAATTGCACTTTCTTAGTTTTAGACTTAAAGTCGATTTTCTTGTAAATTGTATGTCAATTGCGTGAGCACTGTACTGCTTAAACCGAAAAACATGAATTTTACTGGTTTGAGCGAAAGTCAAATTATATTGTTATTGCAGGATTAAAAATTAATATAACCGAAAAAATTGCACTTTCTTAGTTTTAGACTTGAAGGCGATTTTCTTGTAAATTGTATGTCAGTTGCGTGAGCACTGTACCGCTTAAGCCGAAAAACATGAATTTTACTGATTTGAGCGAAAGTCAAATTATATTGTTATTGCAGGATTAACAAATTAATATTACCGAAAAAGTTGCACTTTCTTAGGTTTAGACTCAAAGTCGATTTTCTTGTAAATTGTATGTCAATTGCATGAGCACTGTACTGCTTAAACCAAAAAACATGAATTTTACTGATTTGCGCGAAAGTAAAATTATAATGTTATTGCAGAATTTACATATTCATATAACCGAGAAAATTGTACTTTCTTAGCTTTTGACTTAAAGTCGATTTTCTTGTAAATTGTATGTCAATTGCGTGAGCGCTGTACCGCTTAGGCCGAAAAACATCAATTTTACTGATTTGCGCTAAAAGCAAACTTTCATTTAATTTCAGGATTTACAATTGTATGTTAATTACTTGATCGCTGTAGCGCTTAAGCCGAAATGTTATTTCAGGATTAACAAATTAATATAACGAAAAAAATTGCATTTTCTTAGGTTTAAAATTAAAGTCCATTTTCTTGTAAATTGTATGTCAACTGCGGTAGCACTGTACTGGTTAAGCCGCAAAACATCGATTTTACTGATTTGATCTAAAGTTAAACTTTCATATAATTTCAGGATTAACAAATTAATATAACCGAAAAAATTGCACTTTCTTATTTTTAGACTTAAATTCGATTTTCTTGTAAATTGTATTTCAGTTGCGTGAGCACTGTACCGCTTAAGCCGAAAAACATCAATATTACTGATTTGCGCGAAAGTAAAATTATAATGTTATTGCAGAATTTACATATTCATATAACCGAAAAAATTGTACTTTCTTATTTTTAGACTTAAATTCGATTTTCTTGTAAATTGTATTTCAGTTGCGTGAGCACTGTACCGCTTAAGCCGAAAAACATGAATTTTACTGATTTGAGCGAAAGTCAAATTATATTGTTATTGCAGATTTGACATATTCTTATAACCGAAAAAATTGCACTTTCTTAGTTTTAGACTTAAAGTCGATTTTCTTGTAAATTGTAATTCAGTGAGCACTGTACCGCTTAAGCCGAAAAATATGAATTTTACTGATATTTGCGTGAGCACTGTACTGCTTAAACCGAAAAACATGAATTTTACTGATTTGAGCGAAAGTCAAATTATATTGTTATTGCAGGATTAAAAATTAATATAACCGAAAAAATTGCACTTTCTTAGTTTTAGACTTAAAGTCGATTTTCTTGTAAATTGTATGTCAATTGCGTGAGCACTGTACTGCTTAAACCGAAAAACATGAATTTTACTGGTTTGAGCGAAAGTCAAATTATATTGTTATTGCAGAATTGACATATTCATATAACCGAAAATTTGCACTTTCTTAGTTTTAGACTTAAAGTCGATTTTCTTGTAAATTGTATGTCAATTGCGGCAGCACTGCACTGCTTAAGCCGAAAAACATGAATTTTACTGATTTGAGCGAAAGTAAAATTATAATGTTATTGCAAAATTTACATATCCATATAACCGAAAAAATTGTACTTTCTTAGTTTTAGACTTAAAGTCGACTTTCTTGTAAATTGTATGTCAATTGCGTGAGCACTGTACTGCTTAAACCGAAAAACATGAATTTTACTGATTTGAGCGAAAGTCAAATTATAATGTTATTGCAGGATTAAAAATTAATATAACCGAAAAAATTGCACTTTCTTAGTTTTAGACTTGAAGGCGATTTTCTTGTAAATTGTATGTCAGTTGCGAGAGCACTGTACCGCTTAAGCCGAAAAACATGAATTTTACTGATTTGAGCGAAAGTCAAATTATATTGTTATTGCAGGATTAACAAATTAATATTACCGAAAAAGTTGCACTTTCTTAGGTTTAGACTCAAAGTCGATTTTCTTGTAAATTGTATGTCAATTGCATGAGCACTGTACTGCTTAAACCAAAAAACATGAATTTTACTGATTTGCGCGAAAGTAAAATTATAATGTTATTGCAGAATTGACATATTCATATAACCGAGAAAATTGTACTTTCTTAGTTTTTGACTTAAAGTCGATTTTCTTGTAAATTGTATGTCAATTGCGTGAGCACTGTACTGCTTAAACCGAAAAACATGAATTTTACTGATTTGAGCGAAATTCAAATTATATTGTTATTGCAGAATTGACATATTCATATAACCGAAAAAATTGCACTTTCTTAGTTTTAGACTTAAAGTCGATTTTCTTGTAAATTGTATGTCAATTGCGTGAGCACTGTACTGCTTAAACCGAAAAACATGAATTTTACTGGTTTGAGCGAAAGTCAAATAATATTGTTATTGCAGAATTGACATATTCATATAACCGAAAATTTGCACTTTCTTAGTTTTAGACTTAAAGTCGATTTTCTTGTAAATTGTATGTCAATTGCGGCAGCACTGCACTGCTTAAGCCGAAAAACATGAATTTTACTGATTTGAGCGAAAGTAAAATTATAATGTTATTGCAGAATTTACATATCCATATAACCGAAAAAATTGTACTTTCTTAGTTTTAGACTTAAAGTCGATTTTCTTGTAAATTGTATGTCAATTGCGTGAGCACTGTACTGCTTAAACCGAAAAACATGAATTTTACTGATTTGAGCGAAAGTCAAATTATAATGTTATTGCAGGATTAAAAATTAATATAACCGAAAAAATTGCACTTTCTTAGTTTTAGACTTGAAGGCGATTTTCTTGTAAATTGTATGTCAGTTGCGTGAGCACTGTACCGCTTAAGCCGAAAAACATGAATTTTACTGATTTGAGCGAAAGTCAAATTATATTGTTATTGCAGGATTAACAAATTAATATTACCGAAAAAGTTGCACTTTCTTAGGTTTAGACTCAAAGTCGATTTTCTTGTAAATTGTATGTCAATTGCATGAGCACTGTACTGCTTAAACCAAAAAACATGAATTTTACTGATTTGCGCGAAAGTAAAATTATAATGTTATTGCAGAATTTGCATATTCATATAACCGAGAAAATTGTACTTTCTTAGTTTTTGACTTAAAGTCGATTTTCTTGTAAATTGTATGTCAATTGCGTGAGCACTGTACTGCTTCAACCGAAAAACATGAATTTTACTGGTTTGAGCGAAAGTCAAATTATATTGTTATTGCAGAATTAAAAATTAATATAACCGAAAAAATTGCACTTTCTTAGTTTTAGACTTGAAGGCGATTTTCTTGTAAATTGTATGTCAGTTGCGTGAGCACTGTACCGCTTAAGCCGAAAAACATGAATTTTACTGATTTGAGCGAAAGTCAAATTATATTGTTATTGCAGGATTAACAAATTAATATTACCGAAAAAGTTGCACTTTCTTAGGTTTAGACTCAAAGTCGATTTTCTTGTAAATTGTAATTCAGTGAGCACTGTACCGCTTAAGCCGAAAAATATGAATTTTACTGATATTTGCGTGAGCACTGTACTGCTTAAACCGAAAAACATGAATTTTACTGATTTGAGCGAAAGTCAAATTATATTGTTATTGCAGGATTAAAAATTAATATAACCGAAAAAATTGCACTTTCTTAGTTTTAGACTTAAAGTCGATTTTCTTGTAAATTGTATGTCAATTGCGTGAGCACTGTACTGCTTAAACCGAAAAACATGAATTTTACTGATTTGAGCGAAAGTCAAATTATATTGTTATTGCAGGATTAAAAATTAATATAACCGAAAAAATTGCACTTTCTTAGTTTTAGACTTAAAGTCGATTTTCTTGTAAATTGTATGTCAATTGCGTGAGCACTGTACTGCTTAAACCGAAAAACATGAATTTTACTGGTTTGAGCGAAAGTCAAATTATATTGTTATTGCAGGATTAAAAATTAATATAACCGAAAAAATTGCACTTTCTTAGTTTTAGACTTGAAGGCGATTTTCTTGTAAATTGTATGTCAGTTGCGTGAGCACTGTACCGCTTAAGCCGAAAAACATGAATTTTACTGATTTGAGCGAAAGTCAAATTATATTGTTATTGCAGGATTAACAAATTAATATTACCGAAAAAGTTGCACTTTCTTAGGTTTAGACTCAAAGTCGATTTTCTTGTAAATTGTATGTCAATTGCATGAGCACTGTACTGCTTAAACCAAAAAACATGAATTTTACTGATTTGCGCGAAAGTAAAATTATAATGTTATTGCAGAATTTACATATTCATATAACCGAGAAAATTGTACTTTCTTAGCTTTTGACTTAAAGTCGATTTTCTTGTAAATTGTATGTCAATTGCGTGAGCGCTGTACCGCTTAGGCCGAAAAACATCAATTTTACTGATTTGCGCTAAAAGCAAACTTTCATTTAATTTCAGGATTTACAATTGTATGTTAATTACTTGATCGCTGTAGCGCTTAAGCCGAAATGTTATTTCAGGATTAACAAATTAATATAACGAAAAAAATTGCATTTTCTTAGGTTTAAAATTAAAGTCCATTTTCTTGTAAATTGTATGTCAACTGCGGTAGCACTGTACTGGTTAAGCCGCAAAACATCGATTTTACTGATTTGATCTAAAGTTAAACTTTCATATAATTTCAGGATTAACAAATTAATATAACCGAAAAAATTGCACTTTCTTATTTTTAGACTTAAATTCGATTTTCTTGTAAATTGTATTTCAGTTGCGTGAGCACTGTACCGCTTAAGCCGAAAAACATCAATATTACTGATTTGCGCGAAAGTAAAATTATAATGTTATTGCAGAATTTACATATTCATATAACCGAAAAAATTGTACTTTCTTATTTTTAGACTTAAATTCGATTTTCTTGTAAATTGTATTTCAGTTGCGTGAGCACTGTACCGCTTAAGCCGAAAAACATGAATTTTACTGATTTGAGCGAAAGTCAAATTATATTGTTATTGCAGATTTGACATATTCTTATAACCGAAAAAATTGCACTTTCTTAGTTTTAGACTTAAAGTCGATTTTCTTGTAAATTGTAATTCAGTGAGCACTGTACCGCTTAAGCCGAAAAATATGAATTTTACTGATATTTGCGTGAGCACTGTACTGCTTAAACCGAAAAACATGAATTTTACTGATTTGAGCGAAAGTCAAATTATATTGTTATTGCAGGATTAAAAATTAATATAACCGAAAAAATTGCACTTTCTTAGTTTTAGACTTAAAGTCGATTTTCTTGTAAATTGTATGTCAATTGCGTGAGCACTGTACTGCTTAAACCGAAAAACATGAATTTTACTGGTTTGAGCGAAAGTCAAATTATATTGTTATTGCAGAATTGACATATTCATATAACCGAAAATTTGCACTTTCTTAGTTTTAGACTTAAAGTCGATTTTCTTGTAAATTGTATGTCAATTGCGGCAGCACTGCACTGCTTAAGCCGAAAAACATGAATTTTACTGATTTGAGCGAAAGTAAAATTATAATGTTATTGCAAAATTTACATATCCATATAACCGAAAAAATTGTACTTTCTTAGTTTTAGACTTAAAGTCGACTTTCTTGTAAATTGTATGTCAATTGCGTGAGCACTGTACTGCTTAAACCGAAAAACATGAATTTTACTGATTTGAGCGAAAGTCAAATTATAATGTTATTGCAGGATTAAAAATTAATATAACCGAAAAAATTGCACTTTCTTAGTTTTAGACTTGAAGGCGATTTTCTTATAAATTGTATGTCAGTTGCGTGAGCACTGTACCGCTTAAGCCGAAAAACATGAATTTTACTGATTTGAGCGAAAGTCAAATTATATTGTTATTGCAGGATTAACAAATTAATATTACCGAAAAAGTTGCACTTTCATAGGTTTAGACTCAAAGTCGATTTTCTTGTAAATTGTATGTCAATTGCGTGAGCACTGTACTGCTTAAACCAAAAAACATGAATTTTACTGATTTGCGCGAAAGTAAAATTATAATGTTATTGCAGAATTTACATATTCATATAACCGAGAAAATTGTACTTTCTTAGTTTTAGACTTAAAGTCGCTTGTCTTGTTAATTGTATTTTAGTTGCATGAGCACTGTTCCGCTTAAGCGGAAAAACATGAATTTTACTGATTTGAGCGAAAGTCAAATTATATTGTTATTGCAGAATTAACATATTCATATAACCGAAAAAATTGCACTTTCTTAGTTTTAGACTTAAAGTCGATTTTCTTGTAAATTGTATGTCAATTGCGTGAGCACTGTACTGCTTAAACCGAAAAACATGAATTTTACTGGTTTGAGCGAAAGTCAAATTATATTGTTATTGCAGAATTGACATATTCATATAACCGAAAATTTGCACTTTCTTAGTTTTAGACTTAAAGTCGATTTTCTTGTAAATTGTATGTCAATTGCGGCAGCACTGCACTGCTTAAGCCGAAAAACATGAATTTTACTGATTTGAGCGAAAGTAAAATTATAATGTTATTGCAGAATTTACATATCCATATAACCGAAAAAATTGTACTTTCTTAGTTTTAGACTTAAAGTCGATTTTCTTGTAAATTGTATGTCAATTGCGTGAGCACTGTACTGCTTAAACCGAAAAACATGAATTTTACTGATTTGAGCGAAAGTCAAATTATAATGTTATTGCAGGATTAAAAATTAATATAACCGAAAAAATTGCACTTTCTTAGTTTTAGACTTGAAGGCGATTTTCTTGTAAATTGTATGTCAGTTGCGAGAGCACTGTACCGCTTAAGCCGAAAAACATGAATTTTACTGATTTGAGCGAAAGTCAAATTATATTGTTATTGCAGGATTAACAAATTAATATTACCGAAAAAGTTGCACTTTCTTAGGTTTAGACTCAAAGTCGATTTTCTTGTAAATTGTATGTCAATTGCATGAGCACTGTACTGCTTAAACCAAAAAACATGAATTTTACTGATTTGCGCGAAAGTAAAATTATAATGTTATTGCAGAATTGACATATTCATATAACCGAGAAAATTGTACTTTCTTAGTTTTTGACTTAAAGTCGATTTTCTTGTAAATTGTATGTCAATTGCGTGAGCACTGTACTGCTTAAACCGAAAAACATGAATTTTACTGATTTGAGCGAAATTCAAATTATATTGTTATTGCAGAATTGACATATTCATATAACCGAAAAAATTGCACTTTCTTAGTTTTAGACTTAAAGTCGATTTTCTTGTAAATTGTATGTCAATTGCGTGAGCACTGTACTGCTTAAACCGAAAAACATGAATTTTACTGGTTTGAGCGAAAGTCAAATAATATTGTTATTGCAGAATTGACATATTCATATAACCGAAAATTTGCACTTTCTTAGTTTTAGACTTAAAGTCGATTTTCTTGTAAATTGTATGTCAATTGCGGCAGCACTGCACTGCTTAAGCCGAAAAACATGAATTTTACTGATTTGAGCGAAAGTAAAATTATAATGTTATTGCAGAATTTACATATCCATATAACCGAAAAAATTGTACTTTCTTAGTTTTAGACTTAAAGTCGATTTTCTTGTAAATTGTATGTCAATTGCGTGAGCACTGTACTGCTTAAACCGAAAAACATGAATTTTACTGATTTGAGCGAAAGTCAAATTATAATGTTATTGCAGGATTAAAAATTAATATAACCGAAAAAATTGCACTTTCTTAGTTTTAGACTTGAAGGCGATTTTCTTGTAAATTGTATGTCAGTTGCGTGAGCACTGTACCGCTTAAGCCGAAAAACATGAATTTTACTGATTTGAGCGAAAGTCAAATTATATTGTTTTGCAGGATTAACAAATTAATATTACCGAAAAAGTTGCACTTTCTTAGGTTTAGACTCAAAGTCGATTTTCTTGTAAATTGTATGTCAATTGCATGAGCACTGTACTGCTTAAACCAAAAAACATGAATTTTACTGATTTGCGCGAAAGTAAAATTATAATGTTATTGCAGAATTTGCATATTCATATAACCGAGAAAATTGTACTTTCTTAGTTTTTGACTTAAAGTCGATTTTCTTGTAAATTGTATGTCAATTGCGTGAGCACTGTACTGCTTCAACCGAAAAACATGAATTTTACTGGTTTGAGCGAAAGTCAAATTATATTGTTATTGCAGAATTGACATATTCATATAACCGAAAATTTGCACTTTCTTAGTTTTAGACTTAAAGTCGATTTTCTTGTAAATTGTATGTCAATTGCGGCAGCACTGCACTGCTTAAGCCGAAAAACATGAATTTTACTGATTTGAGCGAAAGTAAAATTATAATGTTATTGCAGAATTTACATATTCATATAATCGAAAAAATTGCACTTTCTTAGTTTTAGACTTAAAGTCGATTTTCTTGTAAATTGTATTTCAGTTGCGTGAGCACTGTACCGCTTAAGCCGAAAAACATGAATTTTACTGATTTGAGCGAAAGTCAAATTATATTGTTATTGCAGAATTGACATATTCATATAACCGAAAAAATTGCACTTTCTTAGTTTTAGACTTAAAGTCGATTTTCTTGTAAATTGTATTTCAATTGCGTGAGCACTGTACTGCTTAAACCGAAAAACATGAATTTTACTGATTTGCGCGAAAGTAAAATTATAATGTTATTGCAGAATTTACATATTCATATAACCGAAAAAATTGTACTTTCTTATTTTTAGACTTAAATTCGATTTTCTTGTAAATTGTATTTCAGTTGCGTGAGCACTGTACCGCTTAAGCCGAAAAACATGAATTTTACTGATTTGAGCGAAAGTCAAATTATATTGTTATTGCAGATTTGACATATTCTTATAACCGAAAAAATTGCACTTTCTTAGTTTTAGACTTAAAGTCGATTTTCTTGTAAATTGTATGTCAATTGCGTGAGCACTGTACTGCTTAAACCGAAAAACATGAATTTTACTGATTTGAGCGAAAGTCAAATTATAATGGTATTGCAGGATTAAAAATTAATATAACCGAAAAAATTGCACTTTCTTAGTTTTAGACTTGAAGGCGATTTTCTTGTAAATTGTATGTCAGTTGCGTGAGCACTGTACCGCTTAAGCCGAAAAACATGAATTTTACTGATTTGAGCGAAAGTCAAATTATATTGTTATTGCAAAATTTACATATCCATATAACCGAAAAAATTGTACTTTCTTAGTTTTAGACTTAAAGTCGACTTTCTTGTAAATTGTATGTCAATTGCGTGAGCACTGTACTGCTTAAACCGAAAAACATGAATTTTACTGATTTGAGCGAAAGTCAAATTATATTGTTATTGCAGGATTAACAAATTAATATTACCGAAAAAGTTGCACTTTCTTAGGTTTAGACTCAAAGTCGTTTTTCTTGTAAATTGTATGTCAATTGCATGAGCACTGTACTGCTTAAACCAAAAAACATGAATTTTACTGATTTGCGCGAAAGTAAAATTATAATGTTATTGCAGAATTTACATATTCATATAACCGAGAAAATTGTACTTTCTTAGTTTTTGACTTAAAGTCGATTTTCTTGTAAATTGTATGTCAATTGCGTGAGCGCTGTACCGCTTAGGCCGAAAAACATCAATTTTACTGATTTGCGCTAAAAGCAAACTTTCATTTAATTTCAGGATTTACAATTGTATGTTAATTACTTGATCGTTGTAGCGCTTAAGCCGAAATGTTATTTCAGGATTAACAAATTAATATAACGAAAAAAATTGCATTTTCTTAGGTTTAAAATTAAAGTCCATTTTCTTGTAAATTGTATGTCAACTGCGGTAGCACTGTACTGGTTAAGCCGCAAAACATCGATTTTACTGATTTGATCTAAAGTTAAACTTTCATATAATTTCAGGATTAACAAATTAATATAACCGAAAAAATTGCACTTTCTTATTTTTAGACTTAAATTCGATTTTCTTGTAAATTGTATTTCAGTTGCGTGAGCACTGTACCGCTTAAGCCGAAAAACATCAATATTACTGATTTGCGCGAAAGTAAAATTATAATGTTATTGCAGAATTTACATATTCATATAACCGAAAAAATTGTACTTTCTTATTTTTAGACTTAAATTCGATTTTCTTGTAAATTGTATTTCAATTGCGTGAGCACTGTACTGCTTAAACCGAAAAACATGAATTTTACTGATTTGAGCGAAAGTCAAATTATATTGTTATTGCAGATTTGACATATTCTTATAACCGAAAAAATTGCACTTTCTTAGTTTTAGACTTAAAGTCGATTTTCTTGTAAATTGTATTTCAGTGAGCACTGTACCGCTTAAGCCGAAAAATATGAATTTTACTGATATTTGCGTGAGCACTGTACTGCTTAAACCGAAAAACATGAATTTTACTGATTTGAGCGAAAGTCAAATTATATTGTTATTGCAGGATTAAAAATTAATATAACCGAAAAAATTGCACTTTCTTAGTTTTAGACTTAAAGTCGATTTTCTTGTAAATTGTATGTCAATTGCGTGAGCACTGTACTGCTTAAACCGAAAAACATGAATTTTACTGGTTTGAGCGAAAGTCAAATTATATTGTTATTGCAGAATTGACATATTCATATAACCGAAAATTTGCACTTTCTTAGTTTTAGACTTAAAGTCGATTTTCTTGTAAATTGTATGTCAATTGCGGCAGCACTGCACTGCTTAAACCGAAAAACATGAATTTTACTGATTTGAGCGAAAGTCAAATTATAATGTTATTGCAGGATTAAAAATTAATATAACCGAAAAAATTGCACTTTCTTAGTTTTAGACTTGAAGGCGATTTTCTTATAAATTGTATGTCAGTTGCGTGAGCACTGCACCGCTTAAGCCGAAAAACATGAATTTTACTGATTTGAGCGAAAGTCAAATTATATTGTTATTGCAGGATTAACAAATTAATATTACCGAAAAAGTTGCACTTTCATAGGTTTAGACTCAAAGTCGATTTTCTTGTAAATTGTATGTCAATTGCGTGAGCACTGTACTGCTTAAACCAAAAAACATGAATTTTACTGGTTTGAGCGAAAGTCAAATTATATTGTTATTGCAGAATTTACATATTCATATAACCGAGAAAATTGTACTTTCTTAGTTTTAGATTTAAAGTCGCTTTTCTTGTTAATTGTATTTTAGTTGCATGAGCACTGTTCCGCTTAAGCGGAAAAACATGAATTTTACTGATTTGAGCGAAAGTCAAATTATATTGTTATTGCAGAATTAACATATTCATATAACCGAAAAAATTGCACTTTCTTAGTTTTAGACTTAAAGTCGATTTTCTTGTAAATTGTATGTCAATTGCGTGAGCACTGTACTGCTTAAACCGAAAAACATGAATTTTACTGGTTTGAGCGAAAGTCAAATTATATTGTTATTGCAGAATTGACATATTCATATAACCGAAAATTTGCACTTTCTTAGTTTTAGACTGAAAGTCGATTTTCTTGTAAATTGTATGTCAATTGCGGCAGCACTGCACTGCTTAAGCCGAAAAACATGAATTTTACTGATTTGAGCGAAAGTAAAATTATAATGTTATTGCAGAATTTACATATCCATATAACCGAAAAAATTGTACTTTCTTAGTTTTAGACTTAAAAACGATTTTCTTGTAAATTGTATGTCAATTGCGTGAGCACTGTACTGCTTAAACCGAAAAACATGAATTTTACTGATTTGAGCCAAAGTCAAATTATAATGTTATTGCAGGATTAAAAATTAATATAACCGAAAAAATTGCACTTTCTTAGTTTTAGACTTGAAGGCGATTTTCTTGTAAATTGTATGTCAGTTGCGTGAGCACTGCACCGCTTAAGCCGAAAAACATGAATTTTACTGATTTGAGCGAAAGTCAAATTATATTGTTATTGCAGGATTAACAAATTAATATTACCGAAAAAGTTGCACTTTCATAGGTTTAGACTCAAAGTCGATTTTCTTGTAAATTGTATGTCAATTGCGTGAGCACTGTACTGCTTAAACCAAAAAACATGAATTTTACTGGTTTGAGCGAAAGTCAAATTATATTGTTATTGCAGAATTTACATATTCATATAACCGAGAAAATTGTACTTTCTTAGTTTTAGATTTAAAGTCGCTTTTCTTGTTAATTGTATTTTAGTTGCATGAGCACTGTTCCGCTTAAGCGGAAAAACATGAATTTTACTGATTTGAGCGAAAGTCAAATTATATTGTTATTGCAGAATTAACATATTCATATAACCGAAAAAATTGCACTTTCTTAGTTTTAGACTTAAAGTCGATTTTCTTGTAAATTGTATGTCAATTGCGTGAGCACTGTACTGCTTAAACCGAAAAACATGAATTTTACTGGTTTGAGCGAAAGTCAAATTATATTGTTATTGCAGAATTGACATATTCATATAACCGAAAATTTGCACTTTCTTAGTTTTAGACTGAAAGTCGATTTTCTTGTAAATTGTATGTCAATTGCGGCAGCACTGCACTGCTTAAGCCGAAAAACATGAATTTTACTGATTTGAGCGAAAGTAAAATTATAATGTTATTGCAGAATTTACATATCCATATAACCGAAAAAATTGTACTTTCTTAGTTTTAGACTTAAAGTCGATTTTCTTGTAAATTGTATGTCAATTGCGTGAGCACTGTACTGCTTAAACCGAAAAACATGAATTTTACTGATTTGAGCGAAAGTCAAATTATAATGTTATTGCAGGATTAAAAATTAATATAACCGAAAAAATTGCACTTTCTTAGTTTTAGACTTGAAGGCGATTTTCTTGTAAATTGTATGTCAGTTGCGTGAGCACTGTACCGCTTAAGCCGAAAAACATGAATTTTACTGATTTGAGCGAAAGTCAAATTATATTGTTATTGCAGGATTAACAAATTAATATTACCGAAAAAGTTGCACTTTCTTAGGTTTAGACTCAAAGTCGATTTTCTTGTAAATTGTATGTCAATTGCATGAGCACTGTACTGCTTAAACCAAAAAACATGAATTTTACTGATTTGCGCGAAAGTAAAATTATAATGTTATTGCAGAATTTACATATTCATATAACCGAGAAAATTGTACTTTCTTAGCTTTTGACTTAAAGTCGATTTTCTTGTAAATTGTATGTCAATTGCGTGAGCGCTGTACCGCTTAGGCCGAAAAACATCAATTTTACTGATTTGCGCTAAAAGCAAACTTTCATTTAATTTCAGGATTTACAATTGTATGTTAATTACTTGATCGCTGTAGCGCTTAAGCCGAAATGTTATTTCAGGATTAACAAATTAATATAACGAAAAAAATTGCATTTTCTTAGGTTTAAAATTAAAGTCCATTTTCTTGTAAATTGTATGTCAACTGCGGTAGCACTGTACTGGTTAAGCCGCAAAACATCGATTTTACTGATTTGATCTAAAGTTAAACTTTCATATAATTTCAGGATTAACAAATTAATATAACCGAAAAAATTGCACTTTCTTATTTTTAGACTTAAATTCGATTTTCTTGTAAATTGTATTTCAGTTGCGTGAGCACTGTACCGCTTAAGCCGAAAAACATCAATATTACTGATTTGCGCGAAAGTAAAATTATAATGTTATTGCAGAATTTACATATTCATATAACCGAAAAAATTGTACTTTCTTATTTTTAGACTTAAATTCGATTTTCTTGTAAATTGTATTTCAGTTGCGTGAGCACTGTACCGCTTAAGCCGAAAAACATGAATTTTACTGATTTGAGCGAAAGTCAAATTATATTGTTATTGCAGATTTGACATATTCTTATAACCGAAAAAATTGCACTTTCTTAGTTTTAGACTTAAAGTCGATTTTCTTGTAAATTGTAATTCAGTGAGCACTGTACCGCTTAAGCCGAAAAATATGAATTTTACTGATATTTGCGTGAGCACTGTACTGCTTAAACCGAAAAACATGAATTTTACTGATTTGAGCGAAAGTCAAATTATATTGTTATTGCAGGATTAAAAATTAATATAACCGAAAAAATTGCACTTTCTTAGTTTTAGACTTAAAGTCGATTTTCTTGTAAATTGTATGTCAATTGCGTGAGCACTGTACTGCTTAAACCGAAAAACATGAATTTTACTGGTTTGAGCGAAAGTCAAATTATATTGTTATTGCAGAATTGACATATTCATATAACCGAAAATTTGCACTTTCTTAGTTTTAGACTTAAAGTCGATTTTCTTGTAAATTGTATGTCAATTGCGGCAGCACTGCACTGCTTAAGCCGAAAAACATGAATTTTACTGATTTGAGCGAAAGTAAAATTATAATGTTATTGCAAAATTTACATATCCATATAACCGAAAAAATTGTACTTTCTTAGTTTTAGACTTAAAGTCGACTTTCTTGTAAATTGTATGTCAATTGCGTGAGCACTGTACTGCTTAAACCGAAAAACATGAATTTTACTGATTTGAGCGAAAGTCAAATTATAATGTTATTGCAGGATTAAAAATTAATATAACCGAAAAAATTGCACTTTCTTAGTTTTAGACTTGAAGGCGATTTTCTTATAAATTGTATGTCAGTTGCGTGAGCACTGTACCGCTTAAGCCGAAAAACATGAATTTTACTGATTTGAGCGAAAGTCAAATTATATTGTTATTGCAGGATTAACAAATTAATATTACCGAAAAAGTTGCACTTTCATAGGTTTAGACTCAAAGTCGATTTTCATGTAAATTGTATGTCAATTGCGTGAGCACTGTACTGCTTAAACCAAAAAACATGAATTTTACTGATTTGCGCGAAAGTAAAATTATAATGTTATTGCAGAATTTACATATTCATATAACCGAGAAAATTGTACTTTCTTAGTTTTAGACTTAAAGTCGCTTGTCTTGTTAATTGTATTTTAGTTGCATGAGCACTGTTCCGCTTAAGCGGAAAAACATGAATTTTACTGATTTGAGCGAAAGTCAAATTATATTGTTATTGCAGAATTAACATATTCATATAACCGAAAAAATTGCACTTTCTTAGTTTTAGACTTAAAGTCGATTTTCTTGTAAATTGTATGTCAATTGCGTGAGCACTGTACTGCTTAAACCGAAAAACATGAATTTTACTGGTTTGAGCGAAAGTCAAATTATATTGTTATTGCAGAATTGACATATTCATATAACCGAAAATTTGCACTTTCTTAGTTTTAGACTGAAAGTCGATTTTCTTGTAAATTGTATGTCAATTGCGGCAGCACTGCACTGCTTAAGCCGAAAAACATGAATTTTACTGATTTGAGCGAAAGTAAAATTATAATGTTATTGCAGAATTTACATATCCATATAACCGAAAAAATTGTACTTTCTTAGTTTTAGACTTAAAGTCGATTTTCTTGTAAATTGTATGTCAATTGCGTGAGCACTGTACTGCTTAAACCGAAAAACATGAATTTTACTGATTTGAGCGAAAGTCAAATTATAATGTTATTGCAGGATTAAAAATTAATATAACCGAAAAAATTGCACTTTCTTAGTTTTAGACTTGAAGGCGATTTTCTTGTAAATTGTATGTCAGTTGCGTGAGCACTGCACCGCTTAAGCCGAAAAACATGAATTTTACTGATTTGAGCGAAAGTCAAATTATATTGTTATTGCAGGATTAACAAATTAATATTACCGAAAAAGTTGCACTTTCATAGGTTTAGACTCAAAGTCGATTTTCTTGTAAATTGTATGTCAATTGCGTGAGCACTGTACTGCTTAAACCAAAAAACATGAATTTTACTGGTTTGAGCGAAAGTCAAATTATATTGTTATTGCAGAATTTACATATTCATATAACCGAGAAAATTGTACTTTCTTAGTTTTAGATTTAAAGTCGCTTTTCTTGTTAATTGTATTTTAGTTGCATGAGCACTGTTCCGCTTAAGCGGAAAAACATGAATTTTACTGATTTGAGCGAAAGTCAAATTATATTGTTATTGCAGAATTAACATATTCATATAACCGAAAAAATTGCACTTTCTTAGTTTTAGACTTAAAGTCGATTTTCTTGTAAATTGTATGTCAATTGCGTGAGCACTGTACTGCTTAAACCGAAAAACATGAATTTTACTGGTTTGAGCGAAAGTCAAATTATATTGTTATTGCAGAATTGACATATTCATATAACCGAAAATTTGCACTTTCTTAGTTTTAGACTGAAAGTCGATTTTCTTGTAAATTGTATGTCAATTGCGGCAGCACTGCACTGCTTAAGCCGAAAAACATGAATTTTACTGATTTGAGCGAAAGTAAAATTATAATGTTATTGCAGAATTTACATATCCATATAACCGAAAAAATTGTACTTTCTTAGTTTTAGACTTAAAGTCGATTTTCTTGTAAATTGTATGTCAATTGCGTGAGCACTGTACTGCTTAAACCGAAAAACATGAATTTTACTGATTTGAGCGAAAGTCAAATTATAATGTTATTGCAGGATTAAAAATTAATATAACCGAAAAAATTGCACTTTCTTAGTTTTAGACTTGAAGGCGATTTTCTTGTAAATTGTATGTCAGTTGCGTGAGCACTGTACCGCTTAAGCCGAAAAACATGAATTTTACTGATTTGAGCGAAAGTCAAATTATATTGTTATTGCAGGATTAACAAATTAATATTACCGAAAAAGTTGCACTTTCTTAGGTTTAGACTCAAAGTCGATTTTCTTGTAAATTGTATGTCAATTGCATGAGCACTGTACTGCTTAAACCAAAAAACATGAATTTTACTGATTTGCGCGAAAGTAAAATTATAATGTTATTGCAGAATTTACATATTCATATAACCGAGAAAATTGTACTTTCTTAGCTTTTGACTTAAAGTCGATTTTCTTGTAAATTGTATGTCAATTGCGTGAGCGCTGTACCGCTTAGGCCGAAAAACATCAATTTTACTGATTTGCGCTAAAAGCAAACTTTCATTTAATTTCAGGATTTACAATTGTATGTTAATTACTTGATCGCTGTAGCGCTTAAGCCGAAATGTTATTTCAGGATTAACAAATTAATATAACGAAAAAAATTGCATTTTCTTAGGTTTAAAATTAAAGTCCATTTTCTTGTAAATTGTATGTCAACTGCGGTAGCACTGTACTGGTTAAGCCGCAAAACATCGATTTTACTGATTTGATCTAAAGTTAAACTTTCATATAATTTCAGGATTAACAAATTAATATAACCGAAAAAATTGCACTTTCTTATTTTTAGACTTAAATTCGATTTTCTTGTAAATTGTATTTCAGTTGCGTGAGCACTGTACCGCTTAAGCCGAAAAACATCAATATTACTGATTTGCGCGAAAGTAAAATTATAATGTTATTGCAGAATTTACATATTCATATAACCGAAAAAATTGTACTTTCTTATTTTTAGACTTAAATTCGATTTTCTTGTAAATTGTATTTCAGTTGCGTGAGCACTGTACCGCTTAAGCCGAAAAACATGAATTTTACTGATTTGAGCGAAAGTCAAATTATATTGTTATTGCAGATTTGACATATTCTTATAACCGAAAAAATTGCACTTTCTTAGTTTTAGACTTAAAGTCGATTTTCTTGTAAATTGTAATTCAGTGAGCACTGTACCGCTTAAGCCGAAAAATATGAATTTTACTGATATTTGCGTGAGCACTGTACTGCTTAAACCGAAAAACATGAATTTTACTGATTTGAGCGAAAGTCAAATTATATTGTTATTGCAGGATTAAAAATTAATATAACCGAAAAAATTGCACTTTCTTAGTTTTAGACTTAAAGTCGATTTTCTTGTAAATTGTATGTCAATTGCGTGAGCACTGTACTGCTTAAACCGAAAAACGTGAATTTTACTGGTTTGAGCGAAAGTCAAATTATATTGTTATTGCAGAATTGACATATTCATATAACCGAAAATTTGCACTTTCTTAGTTTTAGACTTAAAGTCGATTTTCTTGTAAATTGTATGTCAATTGCGGCAGCACTGCACTGCTTAAGCCGAAAAACATGAATTTTACTGATTTGAGCGAAAGTAAAATTATAATGTTATTGCAAAATTTACATATCCATATAACCGAAAAAATTGTACTTTCTTAGTTTTAGACTTAAAGTCGACTTTCTTGTAAATTGTATGTCAATTGCGTGAGCACTGTACTGCTTAAACCGAAAAACATGAATTTTACTGATTTGAGCGAAAGTCAAATTATAATGTTATTGCAGGATTAAAAATTAATATAACCGAAAAAATTGCACTTTCTTAGTTTTAGACTTGAAGGCGATTTTCTTATAAATTGTATGTCAGTTGCGTGAGCACTGTACCGCTTAAGCCGAAAAACATGAATTTTACTGATTTGAGCGAAAGTCAAATTATATTGTTATTGCAGGATTAACAAATTAATATTACCGAAAAAGTTGCACTTTCATAGGTTTAGACTCAAAGTCGATTTTCATGTAAATTGTATGTCAATTGCGTGAGCACTGTACTGCTTAAACCAAAAAACATGAATTTTACTGATTTGCGCGAAAGTAAAATTATAATGTTATTGCAGAATTTACATATTCATATAACCGAGAAAATTGTACTTTCTTAGTTTTAGACTTAAAGTCGCTTGTCTTGTTAATTGTATTTTAGTTGCATGAGCACTGTTCCGCTTAAGCGGAAAAACATGAATTTTACTGATTTGAGCGAAAGTCAAATTATATTGTTATTGCAGAATTAACATATTCATATAACCGAAAAAATTGCACTTTCTTAGTTTTAGACTTAAAGTCGATTTTCTTGTAAATTGTATGTCAATTGCGTGAGCACTGTACTGCTTAAACCGAAAAACATGAATTTTACTGGTTTGAGCGAAAGTCAAATTATATTGTTATTGCAGAATTGACATATTCATATAACCGAAAATTTGCACTTTCTTAGTTTTAGACTTAAAGTCGATTTTCTTGTAAATTGTATGTCAATTGCGGCAGCACTGCACTGCTTAAGCCGAAAAACATGAATTTTACTGATTTGAGCGAAAGTAAAATTATAATGTTATTGCAGAATTTACATATCCATATAACCGAAAAAATTGTACTTTCTTAGTTTTAGACTTAAAGTCGATTTTCTTGTAAATTGTATGTCAATTGCGTGAGCACTGTACTGCTTAAACCGAAAAACATGAATTTTACTGATTTGAGCGAAAGTCAAATTATAATGTTATTGCAGGATTAAAAATTAATATAACCGAAAAAATTGCACTTTCTTAGTTTTAGACTTGAAGGCGATTTTCTTGTAAATTGTATGTCAGTTGCGAGAGCACTGTACCGCTTAAGCCGAAAAACATGAATTTTACTGATTTGAGCGAAAGTCAAATTATATTGTTATTGCAGGATTAACAAATTAATATTACCGAAAAAGTTGCACTTTCTTAGGTTTAGACTCAAAGTCGATTTTCTTGTAAATTGTATGTCAATTGCATGAGCACTGTACTGCTTAAACCAAAAAACATGAATTTTACTGATTTGCGCGAAAGTAAAATTATAATGTTATTGCAGAATTGACATATTCATATAACCGAGAAAATTGTACTTTCTTAGTTTTTGACTTAAAGTCGATTTTCTTGTAAATTGTATGTCAATTGCGTGAGCACTGTACTGCTTAAACCGAAAAACATGAATTTTACTGATTTGAGCGAAATTCAAATTATATTGTTATTGCAGAATTGACATATTCATATAACCGAAAAAATTGCACTTTCTTAGTTTTAGACTTAAAGTCGATTTTCTTGTAAATTGTATGTCAATTGCGTGAGCACTGTACTGCTTAAACCGAAAAACATGAATTTTACTGGTTTGAGCGAAAGTCAAATAATATTGTTATTGCAGAATTGACATATTCATATAACCGAAAATTTGCACTTTCTTAGTTTTAGACTTAAAGTCGATTTTCTTGTAAATTGTATGTCAATTGCGGCAGCACTGCACTGCTTAAGCCGAAAAACATGAATTTTACTGATTTGAGCGAAAGTAAAATTATAATGTTATTGCAGAATTTACATATCCATATAACCGAAAAAATTGTACTTTCTTAGTTTTAGACTTAAAGTCGATTTTCTTGTAAATTGTATGTCAATTGCGTGAGCACTGTACTGCTTAAACCTAAAAACATGAATTTTACTGATTTGAGCGAAAGTCAAATTATAATGTTATTGCAGGATTAAAAATTAATATAACCGAAAAAATTGCACTTTCTTAGTTTTAGACTTGAAGGCGATTTTCTTGTAAATTGTATGTCAGTTGCGTGAGCACTGTACCGCTTAAGCCGAAAAACATGAATTTTACTGATTTGAGCGAAAGTCAAATTATATTGTTATTGCAGGATTAACAAATTAATATTACCGAAAAAGTTGCACTTTCTTAGGTTTAGACTCAAAGTCGATTTTCTTGTAAATTGTATGTCAATTGCATGAGCACTGTACTGCTTAAACCAAAAAACATGAATTTTACTGATTTGCGCGAAAGTAAAATTATAATGTTATTGCAGAATTTGCATATTCATATAACCGAGAAAATTGTACTTTCTTAGTTTTTGACTTAAAGTCGATTTTCTTGTAAATTGTATGTCAATTGCGTGAGCACTGTACTGCTTAAACCGAAAAACATGAATTTTACTGGTTTGAGCGAAAGTCAAATTATATTGTTATTGCAGAATTGACATATTCATATAACCGAAAATTTGCACTTTCTTAGTTTTAGACTTAAAGTCGATTTTCTTGTAAATTGTATGTCAATTGCGGCAGCACTGCACTGCTTAAGCCGAAAAACATGAATTTTACTGATTTGAGCGAAAGTAAAATTATAATGTTATTGCAGAATTTACATATTCATATAATCGAAAAAATTGCACTTTCTTAGTTTTAGACTTAAAGTCGATTTTCTTGTAAATTGTATTTCAGTTGCGTGAGCACTGTACCGCTTAAGCCGAAAAACATGAATTTTACTGATTTGAGCGAAAGTCAAATTATATTGTTATTGCAGAATTGACATATTCATATAACCGAAAAAATTGCACTTTCTTAGTTTTAGACTTAAAGTCGATTTTCTTGTAAATTGTATTTCAATTGCGTGAGCACTGTACTGCTTAAACCGAAAAACATGAATTTTACTGATTTGAGCGGAATTCAAATTATATTGTTATTGCAGAATTGACATATTCATGTAACCGAAAAAATTGCACTTTCTTAGTTTTAGACTTAAAGTCGATTTTCTTGTAAATTGTATGTCAATTGCGTGAGCACTGTACTGCTTAAACCGAAAAACATGAATTTTACTGGTTTGAGCGAAAGTCAAATTATATTGTTATTGCAGAATTGACATATTCATATAACCGAAAATTTGCACTTTCTTAGTTTTAGACTTAAAGTCGATTTTCTTGTAAATTGTATATCAATTGCGGCAGCACTGCACTGCTTAAGCCGAAAAACATGAATTTTACTGATTTGAGCGAAAGTAAAATTATAATGTTATTGCAGAATTTACATATCCATATAACCGAAAAAATTGTACTTTCTTAGTTTTAGACTTAAAGTCGATTTTCTTGTAAATTGTATGTCAATTGCATGAGCACTGTACTGCTTAAACCGAAAAACATGAATTTTACTGATTTGAGCGAAAGTCAAATTATAATGTTATTGCAGGATTAAAAATTAATATAACCGAAAAAATTGCACTTTCTTAGTTTTAGACTTGAAGGCGATTTTCTTGTAAATTGTATGTCAGTTGCGTGAGCACTGTACCGCTTAAGCCGAAAAACATGAATTTTACTGATTTGAGCGAAAGTCAAATTATATTGTTATTGCAGGATTAACAAATTAATATTACCGAAAAAGTTGCACTTTCTTAGGTTTAGACTCAAAGTCGATTTTCTTGTAAATTGTATGTCAATTGCGTGAGCACTGTACTGCTTAAACCAAAAAACATGAATTTTACTGATTTGCGCGAAAGTAAAATTATAATGTTATTGCAGAATTTACATATCCATATAACCGAGAAAATTGTACTTTCTTAGTTTTAGACTTAAAGTCGATTTTCTTGTTAATTGTATTTTAGTTGCATGAGCACTGTTCCGCTTAAGCGGAAAAACATGAATTTTACTGATTTGAGCGAAAGTCAAATTATATTGTTATTGCAGAATTAACATATTCATATAACCGAAAAAATTTGCACTTTCTTAGTTTTAGACTTAAAGTCGATTTTCTTGTAAATTGTATGTCAATTGCGGCAGCACTGCACTGCTTAAGCCGAAAAACATGAATTTTACTGATTTGAGCGAAAGTAAAATTATAATGTTATTGCAGAATTTACATATCCATATAACCGAGAAAATTGTACTTTCTTAGTTTTAGACTTAAAGTCGATTTTCTTGTTAATTGTATTTTAGTTGCATGAGCACTGTTCCGCTTAAGCGGAAAAACATGAATTTTACTGATTTGAGCGAAAGTCAAATTATATTGTTATTGCAGAATTAACATATTCATATAACCGAAAAAATTTGCACTTTCTTAGTTTTAGACTTAAAGTCGATTTTCTTGTAAATTGTATTTCAATTTCGTGAGCACTGTACTGCTTAAGCCGAAAAACATGAATTTTACTGATTTGAGCGAAAGTCAAATTATATTGTTATTGCAGATTTGACATATTCATATAACCGAAAAAATTGCACTTTCTTAGTTTTAGACTTAAAGTCGATTTTCTTGTAAATTGTATTTCGGTTGCGTGAGCACTATACCGCTTAAGCCGAAAAACATGAATTTTACTGATTTGAGCGAAAGTCAAATTATATTGTTATTGCAGAGTTGACATATTCATATAACCAAAAAAATTGCACTTTCTTAGTTTTAGACTTAATGTCGATTTTCTTGTAAATTGTATTTCAATTGCGTGAGCACTGTACTGCTTAAACCGAAAAACATGAATTTTACTGATTTGAGCGAAATTCAAATTATATTGTTATTGCAGAATTGCCATATTCATATAACCGAAAAAATTGCACTTTCTTAGTTTTAGACTTAAAGTCGATTTTCTTGTAAATTGTATGTCAATTGCGTGAGCACTGTACTGCTTAAACCGAAAAACATGAATTTTACTGGTTTGAGCGAAAGTCAAATAATATTGTTATTGCAGAATTGACATATTCATATAACCGAAAATTTGCACTTTCTTAGTTTTAGACTTAAAGTCGATTTTCTTGTAAATTGTATGTCAATTGCGGCAGCACTGCACTGCTTAAGCCGAAAAACATGAATTTTACTGATTTGAGCGAAAGTAAAATTATAATGTTATTGCAGAATTTACATATCCATATAACCGAAAAAATTGTACTTTCTTAGTTTTAGACTTAAAGTCGATTTTCTTGTAAATTGTATGTCAATTGCGTGAGCACTGTACTGCTTAAACCGAAAAACATGAATTTTACTGATTTGAGCGAAAGTCAAATTATAATGTTATTGCAGGATTAAAAATTATTATAACCGAAAAAATTGCACTTTCTTAGTTTTAGACTTGAAGGCGATTTTCTTGTAAATTGTATGTCAGTTGCGTGAGCACTGTACCGCTTAAGCCGAAAAACATGAATTTTACTGATTTGAGCGAAAGTCAAATTATATTGTTATTGCAGGATTAACAAATTAATATTACCGAAAAAGTTGCACTTTCTTAGGTTTAGACTCAAAGTCGATTTTCTTGTAAATTGTATGTCAATTGCATGAGCACTGTACTGCTTAAACCAAAAAACATGAATTTTACTGATTTGCGCGAAAGTAAAATTATAATGTTATTGCAGAATTTGCATATTCATATAACCGAGAAAATTGTACTTTCTTAGTTTTTGACTTAAAGTCGATTTTCTTGTAAATTGTATGTCAATTGCGTGAGCACTGTACTGCTTAAACCGAAAAACATGAATTTTACTGGTTTGAGCGAAAGTCAAATTATATTGTTATTGCAGAATTGACATATTCATATAACCGAAAATTTGCACTTTCTTAGTTTTAGACTTAAAGTCGATTTTCTTGTAAATTGTATGTCAATTGAGGCAGCACTGCACTGCTTAAGCCGAAAAACATGAATTTTACTGATTTGAGCGAAAGTAAAATTATAATGTTATTGCAGAATTTACATATTCATATAATCGAAAAAATTGCACTTTCTTAGTTTTAGACTTAAAGTCGATTTTCTTGTAAATTGTATTTCAGTTGCGTGAGCACTGTACCGCTTAAGCCGAAAAACATGAATTTTACTGATTTGAGCGAAAGTCAAATTATATTGTTATTGCAGAATTGACATATTCATATAACCGAAAAAATTGCACTTTCTTAGTTTTAGACTTAAAGTCGATTTTCTTGTAAATTGTATTTCAATTGCGTGAGCACTGTACTGCTTAAACCGAAAAACATGAATTTTACTGGTTTGAGCGAAAGTCAAATTATATTGTTATTGCAGAATTGACATATTCATATAACCGAAAATTTGCACTTTCTTAGTTTTAGACTTAAAGTCGATTTTCTTGTAAATTGTATATCAATTGCGGCAGCACTGCACTGCTTAAGCCGAAAAACATGAATTTTACTGATTTGAGCGAAAGTAAAATTATAATGTTATTGCAGAATTTACATATCCATATAACCGAAAAAATTGTACTTTCTTAGTTTTAGACTTAAAGTCGATTTTCTTGTAAATTGTATGTCAATTGCATGAGCACTGTACTGCTTAAACCGAAAAACATGAATTTTACTGATTTGAGCGAAAGTCAAATTATAATGTTATTGCAGGATTAAAAATTAATATAACCGAAAAAATTGCACTTTCTTAGTTTTAGACTTGAAGGCGATTTTCTTGTAAATTGTATGTCAGTTGCGTGAGCACTGTACCGCTTAAGCCAAAAAACATGAATTTTACTGATTTGAGCGAAAGTCAAATTATATTGTTATTGCAGGATTAACAAATTAATATTACCGAAAAAGTTGCACTTTCTTAGGTTTAGACTCAAAGTCGATTTTCTTGTAAATTGTATGTCAATTGCGTGAGCACTGTACTGCTTAAACCAAAAAACATGAATTTTACTGATTTGCGCGAAAGTAAAATTATAATGTTATTGCAGAATTTACATATCCATATAACCGAGAAAATTGTACTTTCTTAGTTTTAGACTTAAAGTCGATTTTCTTGTTAATTGTATTTTAGTTGCATGAGCACTGTTCCGCTTAAGCGGAAAAACATGAATTTTACTGATTTGAGCGAAAGTCAAATTATATTGTTATTGCAGAATTAACATATTCATATAACCGAAAAAATTTGCACTTTCTTAGTTTTAGACTTAAAGTCGATTTTCTTGTAAATTGTATGTCAATTGCGGCAGCACTGCACTGCTTAAGCCGAAAAACATGAATTTTACTGATTTGAGCGAAAGTAAAATTATAATGTTATTGCAGAATTTACATATCCATATAACCGAGAAAATTGTACTTTCTTAGTTTTAGACTTAAAGTCGATTTTCTTGTAAATTGTATGTCAATTGCGTGAGCACTGTACCGCTTAAACCGAAAAACATGAATTTTACTGATTTGAGCGAAAGTCAAATTATATTATTATTGCAGAATTAACATATTCATTAAACCGAAAAATTGCACTTTCTTAGTTTTAGACTTAAAGTCGATTTTCTTGTAAATTGTATTTCAGTTGCGAGTGCACTGTACCGCTTAAGCCGAAAAACATGAATTTTACTGAATTGAGCGAAAGTAAAATTATATTGTTATTGCAGGATTAACAAATTAATATTACCGAAAAAGTTGCACTTTCTTAGGTTTAGACTCAAAGTCGATTTTCTTGTAAATTGTATGTCAATTGCGGCAGCACTGTACTGCTAAAGCCGAAAAACATCAATATTACTGATTTGCGCGAAAGTAAAACTATAATGTTATTGCAGAATTTACATATTCATATAACCGGGAAAATTGTACTTTCTTAGTTTTAGACTTAAAGTCGATTTTCTTGTAAATTGTATGTCAATTGCGTGAGCACTGTACTGCTTAAACCAAAAAACTTGAATTTTACTGGTTTGAGCGAAAGTCAAATTATATTGTTATTGCAGATTTGACATATTCATATAACCGAAAAAACTGCACTTTCTTAGTTTTAGACTTAAAGTCGATTTTCTTGTAAATTGTATTTCAGTTGCGTGAGCACTGTACCGCTTAAGCCGAAAAACATGAATTTTACTGATCTGAGCGAAAGTCAAATTATATTGTTATTGCAGAATTGACATATTCATATAACCGAAAAAATTGCACTTTCTTAGTTTCAGACTTAAAGTCGATTTTCTTGTAAATTGTATTTCAATTGCGTGAGCACTGTACTGCTTAAACCGAAAAACATGAATTTTACTGATTTGAGCGAAATTCAAATTATATTGTTATTGCAGAATTGATATATTCATATAACCGAAAAAACTGCACTTTCTTAGTTTTAGACTTAAAGTCGATTTTCTTGTAAATTGTATGTCAATTGCGTGAGCACTGTACTGCTTAAACCGAAAAACATGAATTTTACTGGTTTGAGCGAAAGTCAAATTATATTGTTATTGCAGAATTGACATATTCATATAACCGAAAATTTGCACTTTCTTAGTTTTAGACTTAAAGTCGATTTTTTTGTAAATTGTATGTCAATTGCGGCAGCACTGCACTGCTTAAGCCGAAAAACATGAATTTTACTGATTTGAGCGAAAGTAAAATTATAATGTTATTGCAGAATTTACATATCCATATAACCGAAAAAATTGTACTTTCTTAGTTTTAGACTTAAAGTCGATTTTCTTGTAAATTGTATGTCAATTGCGTGAGCACTGTACCGCTTAAACCGAAAAACATGAATTTTACTGATTTGAGCGAAAGTCAAATTATATTATTATTGCAGAATTAACATATTCATTAAACCGAAAAATTGCACTTTCTTAGTTTTAGACTTAAAGTCGATTTTCTTGTAAATTGTATTTCAGTTGCGAGTGCACTGTACCGCTTAAGCCGAAAAACATGAATTTTACTGAATTAAGCGAAAGTAAAATTATATTGTTATTGCAGGATTAACAAATTAATATTACCGAAAAAGTTGCACTTTCTTAGGTTTAGACTCAAAGTCGATTTTCTTGTAAATTGTATGTCAATTGCGGCAGCACTGTACTGCTAAAGCCGAAAAACATCAATATTACTGATTTGCGCGAAAGTAAAACTATAATGTTATTGCAGAATTTACATATTCATATAACCGGGAAAATTGTACTTTCTTAGTTTTAGACTTAAAGTCGATTTTCTTGTAAATTGTATGTCAATTGCGTGAGCACTGTACTGCTTAAACCAAAAAACTTGAATTTTACTGGTTTGAGCGAAAGTCAAATTATATTGTTATTGCAGATTTGACATATTCATATAACCGAAAAAACTGCACTTTCTTAGTTTTAGACTTAAAGTCGATTTTCTTGTAAATTGTATTTCAGTTGCGTGAGCACTGTACCGCTTAAGCCGAAAAACATGAATTTTACTGATCTGAGCGAAAGTCAAATTATATTGTTATTGCAGAATTGACATATTCATATAACCGAAAAAATTGCACTTTCTTAGTTTCAGACTTAAAGTCGATTTTCTTGTAAATTGTATTTCAATTGCGTGAGCACTGTACTGCTTAAACCGAAAAACATGAATTTTACTGATTTGAGCGAAATTCAAATTATATTGTTATTGCAGAATTGATATATTCATATAACCGAAAAAATTGCACTTTCTTAGTTTTAGACTTAAAGTCGATTTTCTTGTAAATTGTATGTCAATTGCGTGAGCACTGTACTGCTTAAACCGAAAAACATGAATTTTACTGGTTTGAGCGAAAGTCAAATTATATTGTTATTGCAGAATTGACATATTCATATAACCGAAAATTTGCACTTTCTTAGTTTTAGACTTAAAGTCGATTTTCTTGTAAATTGTATGTCAATTGCGGCAGCACTGCACTGCTTAAGCCGAAAAACATGAATTTTACTGATTTGAGCGAAAGTAAAATTATAATGTTATTACAGAATTTACATATCCATATAACCGAAAAAATTGTACTTTCTTAGTTTTAGACTTAAAGTCGATTTTCTTGTAAATTGTATGTCAATTGCGTGAGCACTGTACTGCTTAAACCGAAAAACATGAATTTTACTGATTTGAGCGAAAGTCAAATTATAATGTTATTGCAGGATTAAAAATTAATATAACCGAAAAAATTGCACTTTCTTAGTTTTAGACTTGAAGGCGATTTTCTTGTAAATTGTATGTCAGTTGCGTGAGCACTGTACCGCTTAAGCCGAAAAACATGAATTTTACTGATTTGAGCGAAAGTCAAATTATATTGTTATTGCAGGATTAACAAATTAATATTACCGAAAAAGTTGCACTTTCTTAGGTTTAGACTCAAAGTCGATTTTCTTGTAAATTGTATGTCAATTGCGTGAGCACTGTACTGCTTAAACCAAAAAACATGAATTTTACTGATTTGCGCGAAAGTAAAATTATAATGTTATTGCAGAATTTACATATCCATATAACCGAAAAAATTGTACTTTCTTAGGTTTAGACTCAAAGTCGATTTTCTTGTAAATTGTATGTCAATTGCATGAGCACTGTACTGCTTAAACCAAAAAACATGAATTTTACTGATTTGCGCGAAAGTAAAATTATAATGTTATTGCAGAATTTACATATTCATATAACCGAGAAAATTGTACTTTCTTAGTTTTTGACTTAAAGTCGATTTTCTTGTAAATTGTATGTCAATTGCGTGAGCACTGTACTGCTTAAACCGAAAAACATGAATTTTACTGGTTTGAGCGAAAGTCAAATTATATTGTTATTGCAGAATTGACATATTCATATAACCGAAAATTTGCACTTTCTTAGTTTTAGACTTAAAGTCGATTTTCTTGTAAATTGTATGTCAATTGCGGCAGCACTGCACTGCTTAAGCCGAAAAACATGAATTTTACTGATTTGAGCGAAAGTAAAATTATAATGTTATTGCAGAATTTACATATTCATATAACCGAAAAAATTGCACTTTCTTAGTTTTAGACTTAAAGTCGATTTTCTTGTAAATTGTATTTCAGTTGCGTGAGCACTGTACCGCTTAAGCCGAAAAACATGAATTTTACTGATTTGAGCGAAAGTCAAATTATATTGTTATTGCAGAATTGACATATTCATATAACCGAAAAAATTGCACTTTCTTAGTTTTAGACTTAAAGTCGATTTTCTTGTAAATTGTATTTCAATTGCGTGAGCACTGTACTGCTTAAACCGAAAAACATGAATTTTACTGATTTGAGCGAAATTCAAATTATATTGTTATTGCAGAATTGACATATTCATGTAACCGAAAAAATTGCACTTTCTTAGTTTTAGACTTAAAGTCGATTTTCTTGTAAATTGTATGTCAATTGCGTGAGCACTGTACTGCTTAAACCGAAAAACATGAATTTTACTGGTTTGAGCGAAAGTCAAATTATATTGTTATTGCAGAATTGACATATTCATATAACCGAAAATTTGCACTTTCTTAGTTTTAGACTTAAAGTCGATTTTCTTGTAAATTGTATGTCAATTGCGGCAGCACTGCACTGCTTAAGCCGAAAAACATGAATTTTACTGATTTGAGCGAAAGTAAAATTATAATGTTATTGCAGAATTTACATATCCACATAACCGAAAAAATTGTACTTTCTTAGTTTTAGACTTAAAATCGATTTTCTTGTAAATTGTATGTCAATTGCGTGAGCACTGTACTGCTTAAACCGAAAAACATGAATTTTACTGATTTGAGCGAAAGTCAAATTATAATGTTATTGCAGGATTAAAAATTAATATAACCGAAAAAATTGCACTTTCTTAGCTTTAGACTTGAAGGCGATTTTCTTGTAAATTGTATGTCAGTTGCGTGAGCACTGTACCGCTTAAGCCGAATAACATGAATTTTACTGATTTGAGCGAAAGTCAAATTATATTGTTATTGCAGGATTAACAAATTAATATTACCGAAAAAGTTGCACTTTCTTAGGTTTAGACTCAAAGTCGATTTTCTTGTAAATTGTATGTCAATTGCGTGAGCACTGTACTGCTTAAACCAAAAAACATGAATTTTACTGATTTGCGCGAAAGTAAAATTATAATGTTATTGCAGAATTTACATATTCATATAACCGAGATAATTGTAATTTCTTAGTTTTAGACTTAAAGTCGATTTTCTTGTTAATTGTATTTTAGTTGCATGAGCACTGTTCCGCTTAAGCGGAAAAACATGAATTTTACTGATTTGAGCGAAAGTCAAATTATATTGTTATTGCAGAATTAACATATTCATATAACCGAAAAAATTGCACTTTCTTAGTTTTAGACTTAAAGTCGATTTTCTTGTAAATTGTATGTCAATTGCGGCAGCACTGCACTGCTTAAGCCGAAAAACATGAATTTTACTGATTTGAGCGAAAGTAAAATTATAATGTTATTGCAGAATTTACATATCCATATATCCGAGAAAATTGTACTTTCTTAGTTTTAGACTTAAAGTCGATTTTCTTGTAAATTGTATGTCAATTGCGTGAGCACTGTACCGCTTAAACCGAAAAACATGAATTTTACTGATTTGAGCGAAAGTCAAATTATATTATTATTGCAGAATTAACATATTCATTAAACCGAAAAATTGCACTTTCTTAGTTTTAGACTTAAAGTCGATTTTCTTGTAAATTGTATTTCAGTTGCGAGAGCACTGTACCGCTTAAGCCGAAAAACATGAATTTTACTAAATTGAGCGAAAGTAAAATTATATTGTTATTGCAGGATTAACAAATTAATATTACCGAAAAATTTGCACTTTCTTAGGTTTAGACTCAAATTCGATTTTCTTGTAAATTGTATGTCAATTGCGTGAGCACTGTACCGCTTAAACCGAAAAACATGAATTTTACTGATTTGAGCGAAAGTCAAATTATATTATTATTGCAGAATTAACATATTCATTAAACCGAAAAATTGCACTTTCTTAGTTTTAGACTTAAAGTCGATTTTCTTGTAAATTGTATTTCAGTTGCGAGAGCACTGTACCGCTTAAGCCGAAAAACATGAATTTTACTAAATTGAGCGAAAGTAAAATTATATTGTTATTGCAGGATTAACAAATTAATATTACCGAAAAATTTGCACTTTCTTAGGTTTAGACTCAAATTCGATTTTCTTGTAAATTGTATGTCAATTGCGGCAGCACTGTACTGCTAAAGCCGAAAAACATCAATATTACTGATTTGCGCGAAAGTAAAATTATAATGTTATTGCAGAATTTACATATTCATATAACCGGGAAAATTGTACTTTCTTAGTTTTAGACTTAAAGTCGATTTTCTTGTAAAATGTATGTCAATTGCGTGAGCACTGTACTGCTTAAACCGAAAAACATGAATTTTACTGATTTGAGCGAAAGTCAAATTATAATGTTATTGCAGAATTAACATATTCATATAACCGAAAAAATTGCACTTTCTTAGTTTTAGACTTAAAGTCGATTTTCTTGTAAATTGTATGTCAATTGCGGCAGCACTGCACTGCTTAAGCGGAAAAACATGAATTTTACTGATTTGAGCGAAAGTAAAATTATAATGTTATTGCAGAATTTACATATTCATATAACCGAGAAAATTGTACTTTCTTAGTTTTAGACTTAAAGTCGATTTTCTTGTTAATTGTATTTTAGTTGCATGAGCACTGTTCCGCTTAAGCGGAAAAACATGAATTTTACTGATTTGAGCGAAAGTCAAATTATATTGTTATTGCAGAATTAACATATTCATATAACCGAAAATTTGCACTTTCTTAGTTTTAGACTTAAAGTCGATTTTCTTGTAAATTGTATGTCAATTGCGGCAGCACTGCACTGCTTAAGCCGAAAAACATGAATTTTACTGATTTGAGCGAAAGTAAAATTATAATGTTATTGCAGAATTTACATATTCATATAACCGAGAAAATTGTACTTTCTTAGTTTTAGACTTAAAGTCGATTTTCTTGTTAATTGTATTTTAGTTGCATGAGCACTGTTCCGCTTAAGCGGAAAAACATGAATTTTACTGATTTGAGCGAAAGTCAAATTATATTGTTATTGCAGAATTAACATATTCATGTAACCGAAAAAATTGCACTTTCTTAGTTTTAGACTTAAAGTCGATTTTCTTGTAAATTGTATGTCAATTGCGGCAGCACTGCACTGCTTAAGCCGAAAAACATGAATTTTACTGATTTGAGCGAAAGTAAAATTATAATGTTATTGCAGAATTTACATATTCATATAACCGAGAAAATTGTACTTTCTTAGTTTTAGACTTAAAGTCGATTTTCTTGTTAATTGTATTTTAGTTGCATGAGCACTGTTCCGTTTAAGCGGAAAAACATGAATTTTACTGATTTGAGCGAAAGTCAAATTATATTGTTATTGCAGAATTAACATATTCATATAACCGAAAAAATTGCACTTTCTTAGTTTTAGACTTAAAGTCGATTTTCTTGTAAATTGTATGTCAATTGCGGCAGCACTGCACTGCTTAAGCCGAAAAACATGAATTTTACTGATTTGAGCGAAAGTAAAATTATAATGTTATTGCAGAATTTACATATTCATATAACCGAAAAAATTGCACTTTCTTAGTTTTAGACTTAAAGTCGATTTTCTTGTAAATTGTATTTCAGTTGCGTGAGCACTGTACCGCTTAAGCCGAAAAACATGAATTTTACTGATTTGAGCGAAAGTCAAATTATATTGTTATTGCAGAATTGACATATTCATATAACCGAAAAAATTGCACTTTCTTAGTTTTAGACTTAAAGTCGATTTTCTTGTAAATTGTATTTCAATTGCGTGAGCACTGTACTGCTTAAACCGAAAAACATGAATTTTACTGATTTGAGCGAAATTCAAATTATATTGTTATTGCAGAATTGACATATTCATGTAACCGAAAAAATTGCACTTTCTTAGTTTTAGACTTAAAGTCGATTTTCTTGTAAATTGTATGTCAATTGCGTGAGCACTGTACTGCTTAAACCGAAAAACATGAATTTTACTGGTTTGAGCGAAAGTCAAATTATATTGTTATTGCAGAATTGACATATTCATATAACCGAAAATTTGCACTTTCTTAGTTTTAGACTTAAAGTCGATTTTCTTGTAAATTGTATGTCAATTGCGGCAGCACTGCACTGCTTAAGCCGAAAAACATGAATTTTACTGATTTGAGCGAAAGTAAAATTATAATGTTATTGCAGAATTTACATATCCACATAACCGAAAAAATTGTACTTTCTTAGTTTTAGACTTAAAATCGATTTTCTTGTAAATTGTATGTCAATTGCGTGAGCACTGTACTGCTTAAACCGAAAAACATGAATTTTACTGATTTGAGCGAAAGTCAAATTATAATGTTATTGCAGGATTAAAAATTAATATAACCGAAAAAATTGCACTTTCTTAGCTTTAGACTTGAAGGCGATTTTCTTGTAAATTGTATGTCAGTTGCGTGAGCACTGTACCGCTTAAGCCGAATAACATGAATTTTACTGATTTGAGCGAAAGTCAAATTATATTGTTATTGCAGGATTAACAAATTAATATTACCGAAAAAGTTGCACTTTCTTAGGTTTAGACTCAAAGTCGATTTTCTTGTAAATTGTATGTCAATTGCGTGAGCACTGTACTGCTTAAACCAAAAAACATGAATTTTACTGATTTGCGCGAAAGTAAAATTATAATGTTATTGCAGAATTTACATATTCATATAACCGAGATAATTGTAATTTCTTAGTTTTAGACTTAAAGTCGATTTTCTTGTTAATTGTATTTTAGTTGCATGAGCACTGTTCCGCTTAAGCGGAAAAACATGAATTTTACTGATTTCAGCGAAAGTCAAATTATATTGTTATTGCAGAATTAACATATTCATATAACCGAAAAAATTGCACTTTCTTAGTTTTAGACTTAAAGTCGATTTTCTTGTAAATTGTATGTCAATTGCGGCAGCACTGCACTGCTTAAGCCGAAAAACATGAATTTTACTGATTTGAGCGAAAGTAAAATTATAATGTTATTGCAGAATTTACATATCCATATATCCGAGAAAATTGTACTTTCTTAGTTTTAGACTTAAAGTCGATTTTCTTGTAAATTGTATGTCAATTGCGTGAGCACTGTACCGCTTAAACCGAAAAACATGAATTTTACTGATTTGAGCGAAAGTCAAATTATATTATTATTGCAGAATTAACATATTCATTAAACCGAAAAATTGCACTTTCTTAGTTTTAGACTTAAAGTCGATTTTCTTGTAAATTGTATTTCAGTTGCGAGAGCACTGTACCGCTTAAGCCGAAAAACATGAATTTTACTAAATTGAGCGAAAGTAAAATTATATTGTTATTGCAGGATTAACAAATTAATATTACCGAAAAATTTGCACTTTCTTAGGTTTAGACTCAAATTCGATTTTCTTGTAAATTGTATGTCAATTGCGGCAGCACTGTACTGCTAAAGCCGAAAAACATCAATATTACTGATTTGCGCGAAAGTAAAATTATAATGTTATTGCAGAATTTACATATTCATATAACCGGGAAAATTGTACTTTCTTAGTTTTAGACTTAAAGTCGATTTTCTTGTAAAATGTATGTCAATTGCGTGAGCACTGTACTGCTTAAACCGAAAAACATGAATTTTACTGATTTGAGCGAAAGTCAAATTATAATGTTATTGCAGAATTAACATATTCATATAACCGAAAAAATTGCACTTTCTTAGTTTTAGACTTAAAGTCGATTTTCTTGTAAATTGTATGTCAATTGCGGCAGCACTGCACTGCTTAAGCCGAAAAACATGAATTTTACTGATTTGAGCGAAAGTAAAATTATAATGTTATTGCAGAATTTACATATTCATATAACCGAGAAAATTGTACTTTCTTAGTTTTAGACTTAAAGTCGATTTTCTTGTTAATTGTATTTTAGTTGCATGAGCACTGTTCCGCTTAAGCGGAAAAACATGAATTTTACTGATTTGAGCGAAAGTCAAATTATATTGTTATTGCAGAATTAACATATTCATATAACCGAAAATTTGCACTTTCTTAGTTTTAGACTTAAAGTCGATTTTCTTGTAAATTGTATGTCAATTGCGGCAGCACTGCACTGCTTAAGCCGAAAAACATGAATTTTACTGATTTGAGCGAAAGTAAAATTATAATGTTATTGCAGAATTTACATATTCATATAACCGAGAAAATTGTACTTTCTTAGTTTTAGACTTAAAGTCGATTTTCTTGTTAATTGTATTTTAGTTGCATGAGCACTGTTCCGCTTAAGCGGAAAAACATGAATTTTACTGATTTGAGCGAAAGTCAAATTATATTGTTATTGCAGAATTAACATATTCATATAACCGAAAAAATTGCACTTTCTTAGTTTTAGACTTAAAGTCGATTTTCTTGTAAATTGTATGTCAATTGCGGCAGCACTGCACTGCTTAAGCCGAAAAACATGAATTTTACTGATTTGAGCGAAAGTAAAATTATAATGTTATTGCAGAATTTACATATTCATATAACCGAGAAAATTGTACTTTCTTAGTTTTAGACTTAAAGTCGATTTTCTTGTTAATTGTATTTTAGTTGCATGAGCACTGTTCCGTTTAAGCGGAAAAACATGAATTTTACTGATTTGAGCGAAAGTCAAATTATATTGTTATTGCAGAATTAACATATTCATATAACCGAAAATTTGCACTTTCTTAGTTTTAGACTTAAAGTCGATTTTCTTGTAAATTGTATGTCAATTGCGGCAGCACTGCACTGCTTAAGCCGAAAAACATGAATTTTACTGATTTGAGCGAAAGTAAAATTATAATGTTATTGCAGAATTTACATATCCATATAACCGAAAAAATTGTACTTTCTTAGTTTTAGACTTAAAGTCGATTTTCTTGTAAATTGTATGTCAATTGCGTGAGCACTGTACTGCTTAAACCGAAAAACATGAATTTTACTGATTTGAGCGAAAGTCAAATTATAATGTTATTGCAGGATTAAAAATTAATATAACCGAAAAAATTGCACTTTCTTAGTTTTAGACTTGAAGGCGATTTTCTTGTAAATTGTATGTCAGTTGCGTGAGCACTGTACCGCTTAAGCCGAAAAACATGAATTTTACTGATTTGAGCGAAAGTCAAATTATATTGTTATTGCAGGATTAACAAATTAATATTACCGAAAAAGTTGCACTTTCTTAGGTTTAGACTCAAAGTCGATTTTCTTGTAAATTGTATGTCAATTGCATGAGCACTGTACTGCTTAAACCAAAAAACATGAATTTTACTGATTTGCGCGAAAGTAAAATTATAATGTTATTGCAGAATTTACATATTCATATAACCGAGAAAATTGTACTTTCTTAGTTTTTGACTTAAAGTCGATTTTCTTGTAAATTGTATGTCAATTGCGTGAGCACTGTACTGCTTAAACCGAAAAACATGAATTTTACTGGTTTGAGCGAAAGTCAAATTATATTGTTATTGCAGAATTGACATATTCATATAACCGAAAATTTGCACTTTCTTAGTTTTAGACTTAAAGTCGATTTTCTTGTAAATTGTATGTCAATTGCGGCAGCACTGCACTGCTTAAGCCGAAAAACATGAATTTTACTGATTTGAGCGAAAGTAAAATTATAATGTTATTGCAGAATTTACATATTCATATAACCGAAAAAATTGCACTTTCTTAGTTTTAGACTTAAAGTCGATTTTCTTGTAAATTGTATGTCAATTGCGGCAGCACTGCACTGCTTAAGCCGAAAAACATGAATTTTACTGATTTGAGCGAAAGTCAAATTATATTGTTATTGCAGAATTGACATATTCATATAACCGAAAATTTGCACTTTCTTAGTTTTAGACTTAAAGTCGATTTTCTTGTAAATTGTATGTCAATTGCGGCAGCACTGCACTGCTTAAGCCGAAAAACATGAATTTTACTGATTTGAGCGAAAGTCAAATTATATTGTTATTGCAGAATTGACATATTCATATAACCGAAAATTTGCACTTTCTTAGTTTTAGACTTAAAGTCGATTTTCTTGTAAATTGTATGTCAATTGCGTGAGCACTGTACTGCTTAAACCGAAAAACATGAATTTTACTGGTTTGAGCGAAAGTCAAATTATATTGTTATTGCAGAATTGACATATTCATATAACCGAAAATTTGCACTTTCTTAGTTTTAGACTTAAAGTCGATTTTCTCGTAAATTGTATGTCAATTGCGTCAGCACTGCACTGCTTAAGCCGAAAAACATGAATTTTACTGATTTGAGCGAAAGTAAAATTATAATGTTATTGCAGAATTTACATATCCACATAACCGAAAAAATTGTACTTTCTTAGTTTTAGACTTAAAATCGATTTTCTTGTAAATTGTATGTCAATTGCGTGAGCACTGTACTGCTTAAACCGAAAAACATGAATTTTACTGATTTGAGCGAAAGTCAAATTATAATGTTATTGCAGGATTAAAAATTAATATAACCGAAAAAATTGCACTTTCTTAGTTTTAGACTTGAAGGCGATTTTCTTGTAAATTGTATGTCAGTTGCGTGAGCACTGTACCGCTTAAGCCGAATAACATGAATTTTACTGATTTGAGCGAAAGTCAAATTATATTGTTATTGCAGGATTAACAAATTAATATTACCGAAAAAGTTGCACTTTCTTAGGTTTAGACTCAAAGTCGATTTTCTTGTAAATTGTATGTCAATTGCGTGAGCACTGTACTGCTTAAACCAAAAAACATGAATTTTACTGATTTGCGCGAAAGTAAAATTATAATGTTATTGCAGAATTTACATATTCATATAACCGAGAAAATTGTACTTTCTTAGTTTTAGACTTAAAGTCGATTTTCTTGTTAATTGTATTTTAGTTGCATGAGCATTGTTCCGCTTAAGCGGAAAAACATGAATTTTACTGATTTGAGCGAAAGTCAAATTATATTGTTATTGCAGAATTAACATATTCATATAACCGAAAAAATTGCACTTTCTTAGTTTTAGACTTAAAGTCGATTTTCTTGTAAATTGTATGTCAATTGCGGCAGCACTGCACTGCTTAAGCCGAAAAACATGAATTTTACTGATTTGCGCGAAAGTAAAATTATAATGTTATTGCAGAATTAACATATTCATATAACCGAAAAAATTGCACTTTCTTAGTTTTAGACTTAAAGTCGATTTTCTTGTAAATTGTATGTCAATTGCGGCAGCACTGCACTGCTTAAGCCGAAAAACATGAATTTTACTGATTTGAGCGAAAGTAAAATTATAATGTTATTGCAGAATTTACATATCCATATATCCGAGAAAATTGTACTTTCTTAGTTTTAGACTTAAAGACGATTTTCTTGTAAATTGTATGTCAATTGCGTGAGCACTGTACCGCTTAAACCGAAAAACATGAATTTTACTGATTTGAGCGAAAGTCAAATTATATTATTATTGCAGAATTAACATATTCATTAAACCGAAAAATTGCACTTTCTTAGTTTTAGACTTAAAGTCGATTTTCTTGTAAATTGTATTTCAGTTGCGGCAGCACTGTACTGCTAAAGCCGAAAAACATCAATATTACTGATTTGCGCGAAAGTAAAATTATAATGTTATTGCAGAATTTACATATTCATATAACCGGGCAAATTGTACTTTCTTAGTTTTAGACTTAAAGTCGATTTTCTTGTAAATTGTATGTCAATTGCGTGAGCACTGTACTGCTTAAACCAAAAAACATGAATTTTACTGGTTTGAGCGAAAGTCAAATTATATTGTTATTGCAGAATTGACATATTCATATAACCGAAAAAATTGCACTTTCTTAGTTTTAGACTTAAAGTCGATTTTCTTGTAAATTGTATTTCAGTTGCGAGAGCACTGTACCGCTTAAGCCGAAAAACATGAATTTTACTGAATTGAGCGAAAGTAAAATTATATTGTTATTGCAGGTTTAACAAATTAATATTACCGAAAAATTTGCACTTTCTTAGGTTTAGACTCAAAGTCGATTTTCTTGTAAATTGTATGTCAATTGCGGCAGCACTGTACTGCTAAAGCCGAAAAACATCAATATTACTGATTTGCGCGAAAGTAAAATTATAATGTTATTGCAGAATTTACATATTTATATAACCGGGAAAATTGTACTTTCTTAGTTTTAGACTTAAAGTCGATTTTCTTGTAAATTGTATGTCAATTGCGTGAGCACTGTACTGCTTAAACCAAAAAACATGAATTTTACTGGTTTGAGCGAAAGTCAAATTATATTGTTATTGCAGAATTGACATATTCATATAACCGAAAAAATTGCACTTTCTTAGTTTTAGACTTAAAGTCGATTTTCTTGTAAATTGTATTTCAGTTGCGAGAGCACTGTACCGCTTAAGCCGAAAAACATGAATTTTACTGAATTGAGCGAAAGTCAAATTATATTGTTATTGCAGGATTAACAAATTAATATTAGCGAAAAAGTTGCACTTTCTTAGGTTTAGACTCAAAGTCGATTTTCTTGTAAATTGTATGTCAATTGCGGCAGCACTGTACTGCTAAAGCCGAAAAACATCAATATTACTGATTTGCGCGAAAGTAAAATTATAATGTTATTGCAGAATTTACATATTTATATAACCGGGAAAATTGTACTTTCTTAGTTTTAGACTTAAAGTCGATTTTCTTGTAAATTGTATGTCAATTGCGTGAGCACTGTACTGCTTAAACCAAAAAACATGAATTTTACTGGTTTGAGCGAAAGTCAAATTATATTGTTATTGCAGAATTAACATATTCATATAACCGAAAAAATTGCACTTTCTTAGTTTTAGACTTAAAGTCGATTTTCTTGTAAATTGTATGTCAATTGCGGCAGCACTGCACTGCTTAAGCCGAAAAACATGAATTTTACTGATTTGCGCGAAAGTAAAATTATAATGTTATTGCAGAATTAACATATTCATATAACCGAAAAAATTGCACTTTCTTAGTTTTAGACTTAAAGTCGATTTTCTTGTAAATTGTATGTCAATTGCGGCAGCACTGCACTGCTTAAGCCGAAAAACATGAATTTTACTGATTTGAGCGAAAGTAAAATTATAATGTTATTGCAGAATTTACATATCCATATATCCGAGAAAATTGTACTTTCTTAGTTTTAGACTTAAAGACGATTTTCTTGTAAATTGTATGTCAATTGCGTGAGCACTGTACCGCTTAAACCGAAAAACATGAATTTTACTGATTTGAGCGAAAGTCAAATTATATTATTATTGCAGAATTAACATATTCATTAAACCGAAAAATTGCACTTTCTTAGTTTTAGACTTAAAGTCGATTTTCTTGTAAATTGTATTTCAGTTGCGGCAGCACTGCACTGCTTAAGCCGAAAAACATGAATTTTACTGATTTGAGCGAAAGTAAAATTATAATGTTATTGCAGAATTTACATATTCATATAACCGAAAAAATTGCACTTTCTTAGTTTTAGACTTAAAGTCGATTTTCTTGTAAATTGTATGTCAATTGCGGCAGCACTGCACTGCTTAAGCCGAAAAACATGAATTTTACTGATTTGAGCGAAAGTCAAATTATATTGTTATTGCAGAATTGACATATTCATATAACCGAAAATTTGCACTTTCTTAGTTTTAGACTTAAAGTCGATTTTCTTGTAAATTGTATGTCAATTGCGGCAGCACTGCACTGCTTAAGCCGAAAAACATGAATTTTACTGATTTGAGCGAAAGTCAAATTATATTGTTATTGCAGAATTGACATATTCATATAACCGAAAATTTGCACTTTCTTAGTTTTAGACTTAAAGTCGATTTTCTTGTAAATTGTATGTCAATTGCGTGAGCACTGTACTGCTTAAACCGAAAAACATGAATTTTACTGGTTTGAGCGAAAGTCAAATTATATTGTTATTGCAGAATTGACATATTCATATAACCGAAAATTTGCACTTTCTTAGTTTTAGACTTAAAGTCGATTTTCTCGTAAATTGTATGTCAATTGCGGCAGCACTGCACTGCTTAAGCCGAAAAACATGAATTTTACTGATTTGAGCGAAAGTAAAATTATAATGTTATTGCAGAATTTACATATCCACATAACCGAAAAAATTGTACTTTCTTAGTTTTAGACTTAAAATCGATTTTCTTGTAAATTGTATGTCAATTGCGTGAGCACTGTACTGCTTAAACCGAAAAACATGAATTTTACTGATTTGAGCGAAAGTCAAATTATAATGTTATTGCAGGATTAAAAATTAATATAACCGAAAAAATTGCACTTTCTTAGTTTTAGAATTGAAGGCGATTTTCTTGTAAATTGTATGTCAGTTGCGTGAGCACTGTACCGCTTAAGCCGAATAACATGAATTTTACTGATTTGAGCGAAAGTCAAATTATATTGTTATTGCAGGATTAACAAATTAATATTACCGAAAAAGTTGCACTTTCTTAGGTTTAGACTCAAAGTCGATTTTCTTGTAAATTGTATGTCAATTGCGTGAGCACTGTACTGCTTAAACCAAAAAACATGAATTTTACTGATTTGCGCGAAAGTAAAATTATAATGTTATTGCAGAATTTACATATTCATATAACCGAGAAAATTGTACTTTCTTAGTTTTAGACTTAAAGTCGATTTTCTTGTTAATTGTATTTTAGTTGCATGAGCATTGTTCCGCTTAAGCGGAAAAACATGAATTTTACTGATTTGAGCGAAAGTCAAATTATATTGTTATTGCAGAATTAACATATTCATATAACCGAAAAAATTGCACTTTCTTAGTTTTAGACTTAAAGTCGATTTTCTTGTAAATTGTATGTCAATTGCGGCAGCACTGCACTGCTTAAGCCGAAAAACATGAATTTTACTGATTTGCGCGAAAGTAAAATTATAATGTTATTGCAGAATTAACATATTCATATAACCGAAAAAATTGCACTTTCTTAGTTTTAGACTTAAAGTCGATTTTCTTGTAAATTGTATGTCAATTGCGGCAGCACTGCACTGCTTAAGCCGAAAAACATGAATTTTACTGATTTGAGCGAAAGTAAAATTATAATGTTATTGCAGAATTTACATATCCATATATCCGAGAAAATTGTACTTTCTTAGTTTTAGACTTAAAGACGATTTTCTTGTAAATTGTATGTCAATTGCGTGAGCACTGTACCGCTTAAACCGAAAAACATGAATTTTACTGATTTGAGCGAAAGTCAAATTATATTATTATTGCAGAATTAACATATTCATTAAACCGAAAAATTGCACTTTCTTAGTTTTAGACTTAAAGTCGATTTTCTTGTAAATTGTATTTCAGTTGCGGCAGCACTGTACTGCTAAAGCCGAAAAACATCAATATTACTGATTTGCGCGAAAGTAAAATTATAATGTTATTGCAGAATTTACATATTCATATAACCGGGCAAATTGTACTTTCTTAGTTTTAGACTTAAAGTCGATTTTCTTGTAAATTGTATGTCAATTGCGTGAGCACTGTACTGCTTAAACCAAAAAACATGAATTTTACTGGTTTGAGCGAAAGTCAAATTATATTGTTATTGCAGAATTGACATATTCATATAACCGAAAAAATTGCACTTTCTTAGTTTTAGACTTAAAGTCGATTTTCTTGTAAATTGTATTTCAGTTGCGAGAGCACTGTACCGCTTAAGCCGAAAAACATGAATTTTACTGAATTGAGCGAAAGTAAAATTATATTGTTATTGCAGGTTTAACAAATTAATATTACCGAAAAATTTGCACTTTCTTAGGTTTAGACTCAAAGTCGATTTTCTTGTAAATTGTATGTCAATTGCGGCAGCACTGTACTGCTAAAGCCGAAAAACATCAATATTACTGATTTGCGCGAAAGTAAAATTATAATGTTATTGCAGAATTTACATATTTATATAACCGGGAAAATTGTACTTTCTTAGTTTTAGACTTAAAGTCGATTTTCTTGTAAATTGTATGTCAATTGCGTGAGCACTGTACTGCTTAAACCAAAAAACATGAATTTTACTGGTTTGAGCGAAAGTCAAATTATATTGTTATTGCAGAATTGACATATTCATATAACCGAAAAAATTGCACTTTCTTAGTTTTAGACTTAAAGTCGATTTTCTTGTAAATTGTATTTCAGTTGCGAGAGCACTGTACCGCTTAAGCCGAAAAACATGAATTTTACTGAATTGAGCGAAAGTCAAATTATATTGTTATTGCAGGATTAACAAATTAATATTAGCGAAAAAGTTGCACTTTCTTAGGTTTAGACTCAAAGTCGATTTTCTTGTAAATTGTATGTCAATTGCGGCAGCACTGTGCTGCTTAAGCCGAAAAACATCAATATTACTGATTTGCGCGAAAGTAAAATTATAATGTTATTGCAGGATTAACAACTTAATATTACCGAAAAAGTTGCTCTTTCTTAGGTTTAGACTCAAAGTCGATTTTCTTGTAAATTGTATGTTAATTACTTCAGCACTGTACCGCATAAGCCGAAAAACATCAATTTTACTGATTTGCGCGAAAGTAAAACTATAATGTTATTGCAGGATTAACAACTTAATATTACCGAAAAAGTTGCTCTTTCTTAGGTTTAGACTCAAAGTCGATTTTCTTGTAAATTGTATGTCAATTGCGTGAGCACTGTACTGCTTAAACCAAAAAACATGAATTTTACTGGTTTGAGCGAAAGTCAAATTATATTGTTATTGCAGAATTGACATATTCATATAACCGAAAAAATTGCACTTTCTTAGTTTTAGACTTAAAGTCGATTTTCTTGTAAATTGTATTTCAGTTGCGAGAGCACTGTACCGCTTAAGCCGAAAAACATGAATTTTACTGAATTGAGCGAAAGTAAAATTATATTGTTATTGCAGGTTTAACAAATTAATATTACCGAAAAATTTGCACTTTCTTAGGTTTAGACTCAAAGTCGATTTTCTTGTAAATTGTATGTCAATTGCGGCAGCACTGTACTGCTAAAGCCGAAAAACATCAATATTACTGATTTGCGCGAAAGTAAAATTATAATGTTATTGCAGAATTTACATATTTATATAACCGGGAAAATTGTACTTTCTTAGTTTTAGACTTAAAGTCGATTTTCTTGTAAATTGTATGTCAATTGCGTGAGCACTGTACTGCTTAAACCAAAAAACATGAATTTTACTGGTTTGAGCGAAAGTCAAATTATATTGTTATTGCAGAATTGACATATTCATATAACCGAAAAAATTGCACTTTCTTAGTTTTAGACTCAAAGTCGATTTTCTTGTAAATTGTATGTCAATTGCGTGAGCACTGTACTGCTTAAACCAAAAAACATGAATTTTACTGGTTTGAGCGAAAGTCAAATTATATTGTTATTGCAGAATTGACATATTCATATAACCGAAAAAATTGCACTTTCTTAGTTTTAGACTTAAAGTCGATTTTCTTGTAAATTGTATTTCAGTTGCGAGAGCACTGTACCGCTTAAGCCGAAAAACGTGAATTTTACTGATTTGAGCGAAAGTCAAATTATATTGTTATTGCAGGATTAACAAATTAATATTACCGAAAAAGTTGCACTTTCTTAGGTTTAGACTCAAAGTCGATTTTCTTGTAAATTGTATGTTAATTACTTCAGCACTGTACCGCATAAGCCGAAAAACATCAATTTTACTGATTTGCGCGAAAGTAAAACTATAATGTTATTGCAGGATTAACAACTTAATATTACCGAAAAAGTTGCTCTTTCTTAGGTTTAGACTCAAAGTCGATTTTCTTGTAAATTGTATGTCAATTGCGTGAGCACTGTACTGCTTAAACCAAAAAACATGAATTTTACTGGTTTGAGCGAAAGTCAAATTATATTGTTATTGCAGAATTGACATATTCATATAACCGAAAAAATTGCACTTTCTTAGTTTTAGACTTAAAGTCGATTTTCTTGTAAATTGTATTTCAGTTGCGAGAGCACTGTACCGCTTAAGCCGAAAAACATGAATTTTACTGAATTGAGCGAAAGTCAAATTATATTGTTATTGCAGGATTAACAAATTAATATTACCGAAAAAGTTGCACTTTCTTAGGTTTAGACTCAAAGTCGATTTTCTTGTAAATTGTATGTCAATTGCGGCAGCACTGTACTGCTAAAGCCGAAAAACATCAATATTACTGATTTGCGCGAAAGTAAAATTATAATGTTATTGCTGAATTTACATATTCATATAACCGGGAAAATTGTACTTTCTTAGTTTTAGACTTAAAGTCGATTTTCTTGTAAATTGTATGTCAATTGCGTGAGCACTGTACCGCTTAAACCGAAAAAAATGAATTTTAATGATTTGATCGAAAGTCAAATTATATTATTATTGCAGAATTAACATATTCATTAAACCGAAAAATTGCACTTTCTTAGTTTTAGACTTAAAGTCGATTTTCTTGTAAATTGTATTTCAGTTGCGAGAGCACTGTACCGCTTAAACCGAAAAACGTGAATTTTACTGATTTGCGCGAAAGTAAAATTATAATGTTATTGCAGAATTAACATATTCATATAACCGGGAAAATTGAACTTTCTTAGTTTTAGACTTAAAGTCGATTTTCTTGTAAATTGTATGTCAATTGCGTGAGCACTGTACCGCTTTAACCGAAAAACATGCATTTTACTGATTTGCGCGAAAGTAAAATTATAATGTTATTGCAGAATTAACATATTCATATAACCGAAAAATTGCACTTTCTTAGGTTTAAAATATAAGTCCATTTTCTTGTAAATTATATGTCAACTGCGGTAGCACTGTACTGGTTAAGAATAAACCGAAAAAATTGCACTTTCTTAGATTTAGACTTGAAGGCGATTTTCTTGTAAATTGTATGTCAGTTGCGTGAGCGCTGTACCGCTTAAGCGGAAAAACATGAATTTTACTGATTTGAGCGAAAGTCAAATTATATTATTATTGCAGAATTAACATATTCATATAACCGAAAAAATTGCACTTTCTTAGATTTAGACTTAAAGCCGATTTTCTTGTAAATTGTATGTCAGTTGCGTGAGCACTGTACCACTTAAGCCGAAAAACATGAATTTTACTGATATGAGCGAAAGTCAAATTATATTGTTATTGCAGGATTAACAAATTAATATTACCGAAAAAGTTGCACTGTCTTAGGTTTAGACTCAAAGTCGATTTTCTTGTAAATTGTATGTCAATTGCGTGAGCACTGTACTCCTTAAACCAAAAAACATGAATTTTACTGATTTGCGCGAAAGTAAAATTATAATGTTATTGCAGAATTGACATATTCATATAACCGAGAAAATTTTACTTTCTTAGTTTTTGACTTAAAGTCGATTTTCTTGTAAATTGTATGTCAATTGCGGCAGCACTGTACTGCTTAAGCCGAAAAACATCAATATTACTGATTTGCGCGAAAGTAAAATTATGTTATTGCAGAATTTACATATTCATATAACCGAACAAATTGTATTTTCTTAGTTTTAGACTTAAAGTCGATTTTCTTCTAAATTGTATGTCAATTGCGTGAGCACTGTACCGCTTAAACCGAAAAACATGAATTTTACTGATTTGACCCAAAGTAAAATTATAATGTTATTGCAGAATTAACATATTCATATAACCGAAAAATTGCACTTTCTTAGGTTTAAAATATAAGTCCATTTTCTTGTAAATTGTATGTCAACTGCGGTAGCACTGTACTGGTTAAGAATAAACCGAAAAAATTGCACTTTCTTAGATTTAGACTTAAAGCCGATTTTCTTGTAAATTGTATGTCAGTTGCGTGAGCACTGTACTGCTTAAGCCGAAAAACATCAGTATAACTGATTTGCGCGAAAGTAAAATTATAATGTTATTGCAGAATTGACATATTCATATAACCGAGAAAATTGTACTTTCTTAGGTTTAGACTCAAAGTCGATTTTCTTGTAAATTGTATGTCAATTGCGGCAGCACTGTACTGCTTAAGCCGAAAAACATCAATATTACTGATTTGCGCGAAAGTAAAATTATGTTATTGCAGAATTTACATATTCATATAACCGAACAAATTGTATTTCCTTAGTTTTAGACTTAAAGTCGATTTTCTTCTAAATTGTATGTCAATTGCGTGAGCACTGTACCGCTTAAACCGAACAACATGAATTTTACTGATTTGACCCAAAGTCAAATTATATTGTTATTGCAGAATTAACATATTCATATAACCGAAAAAATTGCACTTTCTTAGATTTAGACTTAAAGCCGATTTTCTTGTGAATTGTATGGCAGTTGCGTGAGCACTGTACCGCTTAAGCCGAAAAACATGAATTTTACTGATTTGAGCGAAAGTCAAATTATATTGTTATTGCAGGATTAACAAATTTATATTACCGAAAAAGTTGCACTTTCTTAGGTTTAGACTCAAAGTCGATTTTCTTGTAAATTGTATGTCAATTGCGGTAGCACTGTACTGGTTAAGAATAAACCGAAAAAATTGCACTTTCTTAGATTTAGACTTGAAGGCGATTTTCTTGTAAATTGTATGTCAGTTGCGTGAGCACTGTACCGCTTAAGCGGAAAAACATGAATTTTACTGATTTGAGCGAAAGTCAAATTATATTGTTATTGCAGAACTAACATATTCATATAACCGAGAAAATTGTACTTTCTTAGGTTTAGACTCAAAGTCGATTTTCTTGTAAATTGTATGTCAATTGCGGCAGCACTGTACTGCTTAAGCCGGTAAACATCAATATTACTGATTTGCGCGAAAGTAAAATTATGTTATTGCAGAATTTACATATTCATATAACCGAACAAATTGTATTTTCTTAATTTTAGACTTAAATTATATTGTTATTGCAGAATTAACATATTCATATAAGCGAAAAATTGCACTTTCTTAGGTTTAAAATATAAGTCCATTTTCTTGTAAATTGTATGTCAACTGCGGTAGCCCTGTACTGGTTAAGAATAAACCGAAAAAATTGCACTTTCTTAGATTTAGACTTAAAGCCGATTTTCTTGTAAATTGTATGTCAGTTGCGTGAGCACTGTACTGCTTAAGCCGAAAAACATCAGTATAACTGATTTGCGCGAAAGTAAAATTATAATGTTATTGCAGAATTGACATATTCATATAACCGAGAAAATTGTACTTTCTTAGGTTTAGACTCAAAGTCGATTTTCTTGTAAATTGTATGTCAATTGCGGCAGCACTGTACTGCTTAAGCCGAAAAACATCAATATTACTGATTTGCGCGAAAGTAAAATTATGTTATTGCAGAATTTACATATTCATATAACCGAACAAATTGTATTTTCTTAGTTTTAGACTTAAAGTCGATTTTCTTCTAAATTGTATGTCAATTGCGTGAGCACTGTACCGCTTAAACCGAAAAACATGAATTTTACTGATTTGAGCGAAAGTCAAATTATATTGTTATTGTAGAATTAACAAATTAATATTAGCGAAAAAGTTGCACTTTCTTAGGTTTAGACTCAAAGTCGATTTTCTTGTAAATTGTATGTCAATTGCGTGAACACTGTACTGCTTAAACCAAAAAACATGAATTTTACTGGTTTGAGCGAAAGTCAAATTATATTGTTATTGCAGAATTGACATATTCATATAACCGAAAAAATTGCACTTTCTTAGTTTTAGACTTAAAGTCGATTTTCTTGTAAATTGTATTTCAGTTGCGGCAGCACTGTACTGCTTAAGCCGAAAAACATCAATATTACTGATTTGCGCGAAAGTAAAATTATGTTATTGCAGAATTTACATATTCATATAACCGAAAAAATTGCACTTTCTTAGTTTTAGACTTAAAGTCGATTTTCTTGTAAATTGTATTTCAGTTGCGAGAGCACTGTACCGCTTAAGCCGAAAAACATGAATTTTACTGAATTTAGCGAAAGTCAAATTATATTGTTATTGCAGGATTAACAAATTAATATTAGCGAAAAAGTTGCACTTTCTTAGGTTTAGACTCAAAGTCGATTTTCTTGTAAATTGTATGTCAATTGCGGCAGCACTGTACTGCTTAAACCGAAAAACATGAATTTTACTGATTTGAGCGAAATTCAAATTATATTGTTATTGCAGAATTGACATATTCATATAACCGAAAAAATTGCACTTTCTTAGTTTTAGACTTAAAGTCGATTTTCTTGTAAATTGTATTTCAGTTGCGAGAGCACTGTACCGCTTAAGCCGAAAAACATCAATATTACTGATTTGAGCGAAAGTCAAATTATATTGTTATTGCAGAATTGACATATTCATATAACCGAAAAAATTGTATTTTCTTAGTTTTAGACTCAAAGTCGATTTTCTTGTAAATTGTATTTCAGTTGCGAGAGCACTGTACCGCTTAAGCCGAAAAACATCAATATTACTGATTTGAGCGAAATTCAAATTATATTGTTATTGCAGAATTTACATATTCATATAACCGAACAAATTGTATTTTCTTAGTTTTAGACTCAAAGTCGATTTTCTTGTAAATTGTATGTCAATTGCGGCAGCACTGTGCTGCTTAAGCCGACAAACATCAATATTACTGATTTGCGCGAAAGTAAAATTATAATGTTATTGCAGGATTAACAACTTAATATTACCGAAAAAGTTGCTCTTTCTTAGGTTTAGACTCAAAGTCGATTTTCTTGTAAATTGTATGTCAATTGCGTGAGCACTGTACTGCTTAAACCAAAAAACATGAATTTTACTGGTTTGAGCGAAAGTCAAATTATATTGTTATTGCAGAATTGACATATTCATATAACCGAAAAAATTGCACTTTCTTAGTTTTAGACTTAAAGTCGATTTTCTTGTAAATTGTATTTCAGTTGCGAGAGCACTGTACCGCTTAAGCCGAAAAACGTGAATTTTACTGATTTGAGCGAAAGTCAAATTATATTGTTATTGCAGGATTAACAAATTAATATTACCGAAAAAGTTGCACTTTCTTAGGTTTAGACTCAAAGTCGATTTTCTTGTAAATTGTATGTTAATTACTTCAGCACTGTACCGCATAAGCCGAAAAACATCAATTTTACTGATTTGCGCGAAAGTAAAATTATGTTATTGCAGAATTTACATATTCATATAACCGAACAAATTGTATTTTCTTAGTTTTAGACTTAAAGTCGATTTTCTTCTAAATTGTATGTCAATTGCGTGAGCACTGTACCGCTTAAACCGAAAAACATGAATTTTACTGATTTGAGCGAAAGTCAAATTATATTGTTATTGTAGAATTAACAAATTAATATTAGCGAAAAAGTTGCACTTTCTTAGGTTTAGACTCAAAGTCGATTTTCTTGTAAATTGTATGTCAATTGCGGTAGCACTGTACTGGTTAAGAATAAACCGAAAAAATTGCACTTTCTTAGATTTAGACTTGAAGGCGATTTTCTTGTAAATTGTATGTCAGTTGCGTGAGCACTGTACCGCTTAAGCGGAAAAACATGAATTTTACTGATTTGAGCGAAAGTAAAATTATAATGTTATTGCAGAATTGACATATTCATATAACCGAGAAAATTGTACTTTCTTAGGTTTAGACTCAAAGTCGATTTTCTTGTAAATTGTATGTCAATTGCGGCAGCACTGTACTGCTTAAGCCGAAAAACATCAATATTACTGATTTGCGCGAAAGTAAAATTATGTTATTGCAGAATTTACATATTCATATAACCGAACAAATTGTATTTTCTTAGTTTTAGACTTAAAGTCGATTTTCTTCTAAATTGTATGTCAATTGCGTGAGCACTGTACCGCTTAAACCGAAAAACATGAATTTTACTGATTTGAGCGAAAGTCAAATTATATTGTTATTGTAGAATTAACAAATTAATATTAGCGAAAAAGTTGCACTTTCTTAGGTTTAGACTCAAAGTCGATTTTCTTGTAAATTGTATGTCAATTGCGTGAACACTGTACTGCTTAAACCAAAAAACATGAATTTTACTGGTTTGAGCGAAAGTCAAATTATATTGTTATTGCAGAATTGACATATTCATATAACCGAAAAAATTGTACTTTCTTAGGTTTAGACTCAAAGTCGATTTTCTTGTAAATTGTATTTCAGTTGCGAGAGCACTGTACCGCTTAAGCCGAAAAACATGAATTTTACTGAATTTAGCGAAAGTCAAATTATATTGTTATTGCAGGATTAACAAATTAATATTAGCGAAAAAGTTGCACTTTCTTATGTTTAGACTCAAAGTCGATTTTCTTGTAAATTGTATGTCAATTGCGGCAGCACTGTGCTGCTTAAGCCGAAAAACATCAATATTACTGATTTGCGCGAAAGTAAAATTATAATGTTATTGCAGGATTAACAACTTAATATTACCGAAAAAGTTGCTCTTTCTTAGGTTTAGACTCAAAGTCGATTTTCTTGTAAATTGTATGTCAATTGCGTGAGCACTGTACTGCTTAAACCAAAAAACATGAATTTTACTGGTTTGAGCGAAAGTCAAATTATATTGTTATTGCAGAATTGACATATTCATATAACCGAAAAAATTGCACTTTCTTAGTTTTAGACTTAAAGTCGATTTTCTTGTAAATTGTATTTCAGTTGCGAGAGCACTGTACCGCTTAAGCCGAAAAACGTGAATTTTACTGATTTGAGCGAAAGTCAAATTATATTGTTATTGCAGGATTAACAAATTAATATTACCGAAAAAGTTGCACTTTCTTAGGTTTAGACTCAAAGTCGATTTTCTTGTAAATTGTATGTTAATTACTTCAGCACTGTACCGCATAAGCCGAAAAACATCAATTTTACTGATTTGCGCGAAAGTAAAACTATAATGTTATTGCAGGATTAACAACTTAATATTACCGAAAAAGTTGCTCTTTCTTAGGTTTAGACTCAAAGTCGATTTTCTTGTAAATTGTATGTCAATTGCGTGAGCACTGTACTGCTTAAACCAAAAAACATGAATTTTACTGGTTTGAGCGAAAGTCAAATTATATTGTTATTGCAGAATTGACATATTCATATAACCGAAAAAATTGCACTTTCTTAGTTTTAGACTTAAAGTCGATTTTCTTGTAAATTGTATTTCAGTTGCGAGAGCACTGTACCGCTTAAGCCGAAAAACATGAATTTTACTGAATTGAGCGAAAGTCAAATTATATTGTTATTGCAGGATTAACAAATTAATATTACCGAAAAAGTTGCACTTTCTTAGGTTTAGACTCAAAGTCGATTTTCTTGTAAATTGTATGTCAATTGCGGCAGCACTGTACTGCTAAAGCCGAAAAACATCAATATTACTGATTTGCGCGAAAGTAAAATTATAATGTTATTGCTGAATTTACATATTCATATAACCGGGAAAATTGTACTTTCTTAGTTTTAGACTTAAAGTCGATTTTCTTGTAAATTGTATGTCAATTGCGTGAGCTCTGTACCGCTTAAACCGAAAAACATGAATTTTAATCATTTGATCGAAAGTCAAATTATATTATTATTGCAGAATTAACATATTCATTAAACCGAAAAATTGCACTTTCTTAGTTTTAGACTTAAAGTCGATTTTCTTGTAAATTGTATTTCAGTTGCGAGAGCACTGTACCGCTTAAGCCGAAAAACGTGAATTTTACTGATTTGCGCGAAAGTAAAATTATAATGTTATTGCAGAATTAACATATTCATATAACCGGGAAAATTGAACTTTCTTAGTTTTAGACTTAAAGTCGATTTTCTTGTAAATTGTATGTCAATTGCGTGAGCACTGTACCGCTTAAACCGAAAAACATGAATTTTACTGATTTGCGCGAAAGTAAAATTATAATGTTATTGCAGAATTAACATATTCATATAACCGAAAAATTGCACTTTCTTAGGTTTAAAATATAAGTCCATTTTCTTGTAAATTGTATCTCAACTGCGGTAGCACTGTACTGGTTAAGAATAAACCGAAAAAATTGCACTTTCTTAGATTTAGACTTGAAGGCGATTTTCTTGTAAATTGTATGTCAGTTGCGTGAGCACTGTACCGCTTAAGCGGAAAAACATGAATTTTACTGATTTGAGCGAAAGTCAAATTATATTATTATTGCAGAATTAACATATTCATATAACCGAAAAAATTGCACTTTCTTAGATTTAGACTTAAAGCCGATTTTCTTGTAAATTGTATGTCAGTTGCGTGAGCACTGTACCGCTTAAGCCGAAAAACATGAATTTTACTGATATGAGCGAAAGTCAAATTATATTGTTATTGCAGGATTAACAAATTAATATTACCGAAAAAGTTGCACTGTCTTAGGTTTAGACTCAAAGTCGATTTTCTTGTAAATTGTATGTCAATTGCGTGAGCACTGTACCGCTTAAACCGAAAAACATGAATTTTAATGATTTGATCGAAAGTCAAATTATATTATTATTGCAGAATTAACATATTCATTAAACCGAAAAATTGCACTTTCTTAGTTTTAGACTTAAAGTCGATTTTCTTGTAAATTGTATTTCAGTTGCGAGAGCACTGTACCGCTTAAGCCGAAAAACGTGAATTTTACTGATTTGCGCGAAAGTAAAATTATAATGTTATTGCAGAATTAACATATTCATATAACCGGGAAAATTGAACTTTCTTAGTTTTAGACTTAAAGTCGATTTTCTTGTAAATTGTATGTCAATTGCGTGAGCACTGTACCGCTTAAACCGAAAAACATGAATTTTACTGATTTGCGCGAAAGTAAAATTATAATGTTATTGCAGAATTAACATATTCATATAACCGAAAAATTGCACTTTCTTAGGTTTAAAATATAAGTCCATTTTCTTGTAAATTGTATGTCAACTGCGGTAGCACTGTACTGGTTAAGAATAAACCGAAAAAATTGCACTTTCTTAGATTTAGACTTGAAGGCGATTTTCTTGTAAATTGTATGTCAGTTGCGTGAGCACTGTACCGCTTAAGCGGAAAAACATGAATTTTACTGATTTGAGCGAAAGTCAAATTATATTATTATTGCAGAATTAACATATTCATATAACCGAAAAAATTGCACTTTCTTAGATTTAGACTTAAAGCCGATTTTCTTGTAAATTGTATGTCAGTTGCGTGAGCACTGTACCGCTTAAGCCGAAAAACATGAATTTTACTGATATGAGCGAAAGTCAAATTATATTGTTATTGCAGGATTAACAAATTAATATTACCGAAAAAGTTGCACTGTCTTAGGTTTAGACTCAAAGTCGATTTTCTTGTAAATTGTATGTCAATTGCGTGAGCACTGTACTGCTTAAACCAAAAAACATGAATTTTACTGATTTGCGCGAAAGTAAAATTATAATGTTATTGCAGAATTGACATATTCATATAACCGAGAAAATTGTACTTTCTTAGTTTTTGACTTAAAGTCGATTTTCTTGTAAATTGTATGTCAATTGCGGCAGCACTGTACTGCTTAAGCCGAAAAACATCAATATTACTGATTTGCGCGAAAGTAAAATTATGTTATTGCAGAATTTACATATTCATATAACCGAACAAATTGTATTTTCTTAGTTTTAGACTTAAAGTCGATTTTCTTCTAAATTGTATGTCAATTGCGTGAGCACTGTACCGCTTAAACCGAAAAACATGAATTTTACTGATTTGACCCAAAGTAAAATTATAATGTTATTGCAGAATTAACATATTCATATAACCGAAAAATTGCACTTTCTTAGGTTTAAAATATAAGTCCATTTTCTTGTAAATTGTATGTCAACTGCGGTAGCACTGTACTGGTTAAGAATAAACCGAAAAAATTGCACTTTCTTAGATTTAGACTTAAAGCCGATTTTCTTGTAAATTGTATGTCAGTTGCGTGAGCACTGTACTGCTTAAGCCGAAAAACATCAGTATAACTGATTTGCGCGAAAGTAAAATTATAATGTTATTGCAGAATTGACATATTCATATAACCGAGAAAATTGTACTTTCTTAGGTTTAGACTCAAAGTCGATTTTCTTGTAAATTGTATGTCAATTGCGGCAGCACTGTACTGCTTAAGCCGAAAAACATCAATATTACTGATTTGCGCGAAAGTAAAATTATGTTATTGCAGAATTTACATATTCATATAACCGAACAAATTGTATTTTCTTAGTTTTAGACTTAAAGTCGATTTTCTTCTAAATTGTATGTCAATTGCGTGAGCACTGTACCGCTTAAACCGAAAAACATGAATTTTACTGATTTGACCCAAAGTAAAATTATAATGTTATTGCAGAATTAACATATTCATATAACCGAAAAATTGCACTTTCTTAGGTTTAAAATATAAGTCCATTTTCTTGTAAATTGTATGTCAACTGCGGTAGCACTGTACTGGTTAAGAATAAACCGAAAAAATTGCACTTTCTTAGATTTAGACTTAAAGCCGATTTTCTTGTAAATTGTATGTCAGTTGCGTGAGCACTGTACTGCTTAAGCCGAAAAACATCAGTATAACTGATTTGCGCGAAAGTAAAATTATAATGTTATTGCAGAATTGACATATTCATATAACCGAGAAAATTGTACTTTCTTAGGTTTAGACTCAAAGTCGATTTTCTTGTAAATTGTATGTCAATTGCGGCAGCACTGTACTGCTTAAGCCGAAAAACATCAATATTACTGATTTGCGCGAAAGTAAAATTATGTTATTGCAGAATTTACATATTCATATAACCGAAAAAATTGCACTTTCTTAGATTTAGACTTAAAGCCGATTTTCTTGTAAATTGTATGGCAGTTGCGTGAGCACTGTACCGCTTAAGCCGAAAAACATGAATTTTACAGATTTGAGCGAAAGTCAAATTATATTGTTATTGCAGGATTAACAAATTAATATTACCGAAAAAGTTGCACTTTCTTAGGTTTAGACTCAAAGTCGATTTTCTTGTAAATTGTATGTCAATTGCGGTAGCACTGTACTGGTTAAGAATAAACCGAAAAAATTGCACTTTCTTAGATTTAGACTTGAAGGCGATTTTCTTGTAAATTGTATGTCAGTTGCGTGAGCACTGTACCGCTTAAGCGGAAAAACATGAATTTTACTGATTTGAGCGAAAGTCAAATTATATTGTTATTGCAGAACTAACATATTCATATAACCGAGAAAATTGTACTTTCTTAGGTTTAGACTCAAAGTCGATTTTCTTGTAAATTGTATGTCAATTGCGGCAGCACTGTACTGCTTAAGCCGGTAAACATCAATATTACTGATTTGCGCGAAAGTAAAATTATGTTATTGCAGAATTTACATATTCATATAACCGAACAAATTGTATTTTCTTAATTTTAGACTTAAATTATATTGTTATTGCAGAATTAACATATTCATATAAGCGAAAAATTGCACTTTCTTAGGTTTAAAATATAAGTCCATTTTCTTGTAAATTGTATGTCAACTGCGGTAGCACTGTACTGGTTAAGAATAAACCGAAAAAATTGCACTTTCTTAGATTTAGACTTAAAGCCGATTTTCTTGTAAATTGTATGTCAGTTGCGTGAGCACTGTACTACTTAAGCCGAAAAACATCAGTATAACTGATTTGCGCGAAAGTAAAATTATAATGTTATTGCAGAATTGACATATTCATATAACCGAGAAAATTGTACTTTCTTAGGTTTAGACTCAAAGTCGATTTTCTTGTAAATTGTATGTCAATTGCGGCAGCACTGTACTGCTTAAGCCGAAAAACATCAATATTACTGATTTGCGCGAAAGTCAAATTATATTGTTATTGCAGAATTAACATATTCATATAACCGAAAAAGTTGCACTTTCTTAGGTTTAGACTCAAAGTCGATTTTCTTGTAAATTGTATGTCAGTTGCGTGAGCACTGTACCGCTTAAGCCGAAAAACATGAAATTTACTGATTTGAGCGAAAGTCAAATTATATTGTTATTGCAGGATTAACAAATTAATATTACCGAAAAAGTTGCACTTTCTTAGGTTTAGACTCAAAGTCGATTTTCTTGTAAATTGTATGTCAATTGCGGTAGCACTGTACTGGTTAAGAATAAACCGAAAAAATTGCACTTTCTTAGATTTAGACTTGAAGGCGATTTTCTTGTAAATTGTATGTCAGTTGCGTGAGCACTGTACCGCTTAAACCGAAAAACATGAATTTTACTGATTTGAGCGAAAGTCAAATTATATTGTTTTTGCAGAATTAACATATTCATATAACCGAGAAAATTGTACTTTCTTAGGTTTAGACTCAAAGTCGATTTTCTTGTAAATTGTATGTCAATTGCGGCAGCACTGTACTGCTTAAGCCGGTAAACATCAATATTACTGATTTGCGCGAAAGTAAAATTATGTTATTGCAGAATTTACATATTCATATAACCGAACAAATTGTATTTTCTTAATTTTAGACTTAAATTATATTGTTATTGCAGAATTAACATATTCATATAAGCGAAAAATTGCACTTTCTTAGGTTTAAAATATAAGTCCATTTTCTTGTAAATTGTATGTCAACTGCGGTAGCACTGTACTGGTTAAGAATAAACCGAAAAAATTGCACTTTCTTAGATTTAGACTTAAAGCCGATTTTCTTGTAAATTGTATGTCAGTTGCGTGAGCACTGTACTGCTTAAGCCGAAAAACATCAGTATAACTGATTTGCGCGAAAGTAAAATTATAATGTTATTGCAGAATTGACATATTCATATAACCGAGAAAATTGTACTTTCTTAGGTTTAGACTCAAAGTCGATTTTCTTGTAAATTGTATGTCAATTGCGGCAGCACTGTACTGCTTAAGCCGAAAAACATCAATATTACTGATTTGCGCGAAAGTAAAATTATGTTATTGCAGAATTTACATATTCATATAACCGAACAAATTGTATTTTCTTAGTTTTAGACTTAAAGTCGATTTTCTTCTAAATTGTATGTCAATTGCGTGAGCACTGTACCGCTTAAACCGAAAAACATGAATTTTACTGATTTGACCCAAAGTAAAATTATAATGTTATTGCAGAATTAACATATTCATATAACCGAAAAATTGCACTTTCTTAGGTTTAAAATATAAGTCCATTTTCTTGTAAATTGTATGTCAACTGCGGTAGCACTGTACTGGTTAAGAATAAACCGAAAAAATTGCACTTTCTTAGATTTAGACTTAAAGCCGATTTTCTTGTAAATTGTATGTCAGTTGCGTGAGCACTGTACTGCTTAAGCCGAAAAACATCAGTATAACTGATTTGCGCGAAAGTAAAATTATAATGTTATTGCAGAATTGACATATTCATATAACCGAGAAAATTGTACTTTCTTAGGTTTAGACTCAAAGTCGATTTTCTTGTAAATTGTATGTCAATTGCGGCAGCACTGTACTGCTTAAGCCGAAAAACATCAATATTACTGATTTGCGCGAAAGTAAAATTATGTTATTGCAGAATTTACATATTCATATAACCGAAAAAATTGCACTTTCTTAGATTTAGACTTAAAGCCGATTTTCTTGTAAATTGTATGGCAGTTGCGTGAGCACTGTACCGCTTAAGCCGAAAAACATGAATTTTACAGATTTGAGCGAAAGTCAAATTATATTGTTATTGCAGGATTAACAAATTAATATTACCGAAAAAGTTGCACTTTCTTAGGTTTAGACTCAAAGTCGATTTTCTTGTAAATTGTATGTCAATTGCGGTAGCACTGTACTGGTTAAGAATAAACCGAAAAAATTGCACTTTCTTAGATTTAGACTTGAAGGCGATTTTCTTGTAAATTGTATGTCAGTTGCGTGAGCACTGTACCGCTTAAGCGGAAAAACATGAATTTTACTGATTTGAGCGAAAGTCAAATTATATTGTTATTGCAGAACTAACATATTCATATAACCGAGAAAATTGTACTTTCTTAGGTTTAGACTCAAAGTCGATTTTCTTGTAAATTGTATGTCAATTGCGGCAGCACTGTACTGCTTAAGCCGGTAAACATCAATATTACTGATTTGCGCGAAAGTAAAATTATGTTATTGCAGAATTTACATATTCATATAACCGAACAAATTGTATTTTCTTAATTTTAGACTTAAATTATATTGTTATTGCAGAATTAACATATTCATATAAGCGAAAAATTGCACTTTCTTAGGTTTAAAATATAAGTCCATTTTCTTGTAAATTGTATGTCAACTGCGGTAGCACTGTACTGGTTAAGAATAAACCGAAAAAATTGCACTTTCTTAGATTTAGACTTAAAGCCGATTTTCTTGTAAATTGTATGTCAGTTGCGTGAGCACTGTACTACTTAAGCCGAAAAACATCAGTATAACTGATTTGCGCGAAAGTAAAATTATAATGTTATTGCAGAATTGACATATTCATATAACCGAGAAAATTGTACTTTCTTAGGTTTAGACTCAAAGTCGATTTTCTTGTAAATTGTATGTCAATTGCGGCAGCACTGTACTGCTTAAGCCGAAAAACATCAATATTACTGATTTGCGCGAAAGTCAAATTATATTGTTATTGCAGAATTAACATATTCATATAACCGAAAAAGTTGCACTTTCTTAGGTTTAGACTCAAAGTCGATTTTCTTGTAAATTGTATGTCAGTTGCGTGAGCACTGTACCGCTTAAGCCGAAAAACATGAAATTTACTGATTTGAGCGAAAGTCAAATTATATTGTTATTGCAGGATTAACAAATTAATATTACCGAAAAAGTTGCACTTTCTTAGGTTTAGACTCAAAGTCGATTTTCTTGTAAATTGTATGTCAATTGCGGTAGCACTGTACTGGTTAAGAATAAACCGAAAAAATTGCACTTTCTTAGATTTAGACTTGAAGGCGATTTTCTTGTAAATTGTATGTCAGTTGCGTGAGCACTGTACCGCTTAAGCGGAAAAACATGAATTTTACTGATTTGAGCGAAAGTCAAATTATATTGTTTTTGCAGAATTAACATATTCATATAACCGAGAAAATTGTACTTTCTTAGGTTTAGACTCAAAGTCGATTTTCTTGTAAATTGTATGTCAATTGCGGCAGCACTGTACTGCTTAAGCCGGTAAACATCAATATTACTGATTTGCGCGAAAGTAAAATTATGTTATTGCAGAATTTACATATTCATATAACCGAACAAATTGTATTTTCTTAATTTTAGACTTAAATTATATTGTTATTGCAGAATTAACATATTCATATAAGCGAAAAATTGCACTTTCTTAGGTTTAAAATATAAGTCCATTTTCTTGTAAATTGTATGTCAACTGCGGTAGCACTGTACTGGTTAAGAATAAACCGAAAAAATTGCACTTTCTTAGATTTAGACTTAAAGCCGATTTTCTTGTAAATTGTATGTCAGTTGCGTGAGCACTGTACTGCTTAAGCCGAAAAACATCAGTATAACTGATTTGCGCGAAAGTAAAATTATAATGTTATTGCAGAATTGACATATTCATATAACCGAGAAAATTGTACTTTCTTAGGTTTAGACTCAAAGTCGATTTTCTTGTAAATTGTATGTCAATTGCGGCAGCACTGTACTGCTTAAGCCGAAAAACATCAATATTACTGATTTGCGCGAAAGTAAAATTATGTTATTGCAGAATTTACATATTCATATAACCGAACAAATTGTATTTTCTTAGTTTTAGACTTAAAGTCGATTTTCTTCTAAATTGTATGTCAATTGCGTGAGCACTGTACCGCTTAAACCGAAAAACATGAATTTTACTGATTTGAGCGAAAGTCAAATTATATTGTTATTGCAGAATTAACATATTCATATAACCGAAAAAATTGCACTTTCTTAGTTTTAGACTTAAAGCCGATTTTCTTGTAAATTGTATGTCAGTTGCGTGAGCACTGTACCGCTTAAGCCGAAAAACATGAATTTTACTGATTTGAGCGAAAGTCAAATTATATTGTTATTGCAGGATTAACAAATTAATATTACCGAAAAAGTTGCACTTTCTTAGGTTTACACTCAAAGTCGATTTTCTTGTAAATTGTATGTCAATTGCGTGAGCACTGTACTGCTTAAACCAAAAAACATGAATTTTACTGATTTGCGCGAAAGTAAAATTATAATGTTATTGCAGAATTAACATATTCATATAACCGAGAAAATTGTACTTTCTTAGGTTTAGACTCAAAGTCGATTTTCTTCTAAATTGTATGTCAATTGCGTGAGCACTGTACCGCTTAAACCGAAAAACATGAATTTTACTGATTTGAGCGAAAGTCAAATTATATTGTTATTGCAGAATTAACATATTCATATAACCGAGAAAATTGTACTTTCTTAGGTTTAGACTCAAAGTCGATTTTCTTGTAAATTGTATGTTAATGACTTGAGCACTGTACCGCATAAGCCGAAAAACATCAATTTTACTGATTTGCGCGAAAGCAAAATTAAATTGTTATTGCAGGATTAACAAATTAATATTACCGAAAAAGTTGCACTTTCTTAGGTTTAGACTCAAAGTCGATTTTCTTGTAAATTGTATGTCAATTGCGGCAGCACTGTACTGCTTAAGCCGAAAAACATCAATATTGCTGATTTGCGCGAAAGTAAAATTATAATGTTATTGCATAATTAACATATTCATATAACCGAAAAATTGCACTTTCTTAGGTTTAAAATATAAGTCCATTTTCTTGTAAATTGTATGTCAACTGCGGTAGCACTGTACTGGTTAAGAATAAACCGAAAAAATTGCACTTTCTTAGATTTAGACTTGAAGGCGATTTTCTTGTAAATTGTATGTCAGTTGCGTGAGCACTGTACCGCTTAAGCGGAAAAACATGAATTTTACTGATTTGAGCGAAAGTCAAATTATATTGTTATTGCAGAATTAACATATTCATATAACCGAAAAAATTGCATTTTCTTAGATTTAGACTTAAAGCCGATTTTCTTGTAAATTGTATGTCAGTTGCATGAGCACTGTACCGCTTAAGCCGAAAAACAACAATTTTACTGATTTGAGCGAAAGTCAAATTATACTGTTCTTGCAGGATTAACAAATTAATATTACCGAAAAAGTTGCACTTTCTTAGGTTTAGACTCAAAGTCGATTTTCTTGTAAATTGTATGTCAATTGCGTGAGCACTGTACTGCTTAAACCAAAAAACATGAACTTTACTGATTTGCGCGAAAGTAAAATTATAATGTTATTGCAGAATTAACATATTCATATAACCGAGAAAATTGTACTTTCTTAGGTTTAGACTCAAAGTCGATTTTCTTCTAAATTGTATGTCAATTGCGGCAGCACTGTACTGCTTAAGCCGAAAAACATCAATATTACTGATTTGCGCGAAAGTAAAATTATAATGTTATTGCAGAATTAACATATTCATATAACCGAAAAATTGCACTTTCTTAGGTTTAAAATATAAGTCCATTTTCTTGTAAATTGTATGTCAACTGCGGTAGCACTGTACTGGTTAAGAATAAACCGAAAAAATTGCACTTTCTTAGATTTAGACTTAAAGCCGATTTTCTTGTAAACTGTATGTCAATTGCGGCAGCACTGTACTGCTTAAGCCGAAAAACATCAATATTACTGATTTGCGCGAAAGTAAAATTATAATGTTATTGCAGAATTAACATATTCATATAACCGAGAAAATTGTACTTTCTTAGGTTTAGACTCAAAGTCGATTTTCTTCTAAATTGTATGTCAATTGCGTGAGCACTGTACCGCTTAAACCGAAAAACATGAATTTTACTGATTTGAGCGAAAGTCAAATTATATTGTTATTGCAGAATTAACATATTCATATAACCGAGAAAATTGTACTTTCTTAGGTTTAGACTCAAAGTCGATTTTCTTGTAAATTGTATGTCAATTGCGTGAGCACTGTACTGCTTAAACCAAAAAACATGAATTTTACTGATTTGCGCGAAAGTAAAATTATAATATTATTGCAGAATTTACATATTCATATAACCGAGAAAATTGTACTTTCTTAGTTTTTGACTTAAAGTCGATTTTCTTGTTAATTGTATTTTAGTTGCATGAGCACTGTTCCGCTTAAGCGGAAAAACATGAATTTTACTGATTTGAGCGAAAGTCAAATTATATTGTTATTGCAGAATTGACATATTCATATAACCGAAGAAATTGTACATTCTTAGTTTTAGACTTAAAGTAGATTTTCTTCTAAATTGTATGTCAATTGCGTGAGCACTGTACCGCTTAAACCGAAAAACATGAATTTTATTGATTTGAGCGAAAGTAAAATTATAATGTTATTGCAGAATTAACATATTCATATAACCGAGAAAATTGTACTTTCTTAGGTTTAGACTCAAAGTCGATTTTCTTCTAAATTGTATGTCAATTGCGGCAGCACTGTACTGCTTAAGCCGAAAAACATCAATATTACTGATTTGCGCGAAAGTAAAATTATAATGTTATTGCAGAATTAACATATTCATATAACCGAAAAATTGCACTTTCTTAGGTTTAAAATATAAGTCCATTTTCTTGTAAATTGTATGTCAACTGCGGTAGCACTGTACTGGTTAAGAATAAACCGAAAAAATTGCACTTTCTTAGATTTAGACTTAAAGCCGATTTTCTTGTAAACTGTATGTCAATTGCGGCAGCACTGTACTGCTTAAGCCGAAAAACATCAATATTACTGATTTGCGCGAAAGTAAAATTATAATGTTATTGCAGAATTAACATATTCATATAACCGAGAAAATTGTACTTTCTTAGGTTTAGACTCAAAGTCGATTTTCTTCTAAATTGTATGTCAATTGCGTGAGCACTGTACCGCTTAAACCGAAAAACATGAATTTTACTGATTTGAGCGAAAGTCAAATTATATTGTTATTGCAGAATTAACATATTCATATAACCGAGAAAATTGTACTTTCTTAGGTTAAGACTCAAAGTCGATTTTCTTGTAAATTGTATGTCAATTGCGTGAGCACTGTACTGCTTAAACCAAAAAACATGAATTTTACTGATTTGCGCGAAAGTAAAATTATAATGTTATTGCAGAATTAACATATTCATATAACCGAGAAAATTGTACTTTCTTAGGTTTAGACTCAAAGTCGATTTTCTTCTAAATTGTATGTCAATTGCGTGAGCACTGTACCGCTTAAACCGAAAAACATGAATTTTACTGATTTGAGCGAAAGTCAAATTATATTGTTATTGCAGAATTAACATATTCATATAACCGAGAAAATTGTACTTTCTTAGGTTTAGACTCAAAGTCGATTTTCTTGTAAATTGTATGTTAATGACTTGAGCACTGTACCGCATAAGCCGAAAAACATCAATTTTACTGATTTGCGCGAAACCAAAATTAAATTGTTATTGCAGGATTAACAAATTAATATTACCGAAAAAGTTGCACTTTCTTAGGTTTAGACTCAAAGTCGATTTTCTTGTAAATTGTATGTCAATTGCGGCAGCACTGTACTGCTTAAGCCGAAAAACATCAATATTGCTGATTTGCGCGAAAGTAAAATTATAATGTTATTGCAGAATTAACATATTCATATAACCGAAAAATTGCACTTTCTTAGGTTTAAAATATAAGTCCATTTTCTTGTAAATTGTATGTCAACTGCGGTAGCACTGTACTGGTTAAGAATAAACCGAAAAAATTGCACTTTCTTAGATTTAGACTTGAAGGCGATTTTCTTGTAAATTGTATGTCAGTTGCGTGAGCACTGTACCGCTTAAGCGGAAAAACATGAATTTTACTGATTTGAGCGAAAGTCAAATTATATTGTTATTGCAGAATTAACATATTCAAATAACCGAAAAAATTGCATTTTCTTAGATTTAGACTTAAAGCCGATTTTCTTGTAAATTGTATGTCAGTTGCGTGAGCACTGTACCGCTTAAGCCGAAAAACATGAATTTTACTGATTTGAGCGAAAGTCAAATTATACTGTTATTGCAGGATTAACAAATTAATATTACCGAAAAAGTTGCACTTTCTTAGGTTTAGACTCAAAGTCGATTTTCTTGTAAATTGTATGTCAATTGCGGCAGCACTGTACTGCTTAAGCCGAAAAACATCAATATTACTGATTTGCGCGAAAGTAAAATTATAATGTTATTGCAGAATTAACATATTCATATAACCGAGAAAATTGTACTTTCTTAGTTTTTGACTTAAAGTCGATTTTCTTGTTAATTGTATTTTAGTTGCATGAGCACTGTTCCGCTTAAGCGGAAAAACATGAATTTTACTGATTTGAGCGAAAGTCAAATTATATTGTTATTGCAGAATTGACATATTCATATAACCGAAGAAATTGTACATTCTTAGTTTTAGACTTAAAGTAGATTTTCTTCTAAATTGTATGTCAATTGCGTGAGAACTGTACCGCTTAAACCGAAAAACATGAATTTTATTGATTTGAGCGAAAGTCAAATTATATTGTTATTGCAGAATTAACATATTCATATAACCGAAAAATTGCACTTTCTTAGGTTTAAAATATAAGTCCATTTTCTTGTAAATTGTATGTCAACTGCGGTAGCACTGTACTGGTTAAGAATAAACCGAAAAAATTGCACTTTCTTAGATTTAGACTTAAAGTCGATTTTCTTCTAAATTGTATGTCAATTGCGTGAGCACTGTACCGCTTAAACCGAAAAACATGAATTTTACTGATTTGAGCGAAAGTCAAATAATATTGTTATTGCACAATTAACATATTCATATAACCGAAAAATTGCACTTTCTTAGGTTTAAAATATAAGTCCATTTTCTTGTAAATTGTATGTCAACTGCGGTAGCACTGTACTGGTTAAGAATAAACCGAAAAAATTGCACTTTCTTAGATTTAGACTTAAAGTCGATTTTCTTCTAAATTGTATGTCAATTGCGTGAGCACTGTACCGCTTAAACCGAAAAACATGAATTTTACTGATTTGAGCGAAAGTCAAATTATATTGTTATTGCACAATTAACATATTCATATAACCGAAAAATTGCACTTTCTTAGGTTTAAAATATAAGTCCATTTTCTTGTAAATTGTATGTCAACTGCGGTAGCACTGTACTGGTTAAGAATAAACCGAAAAAATTGCACTTTCTTAAATTTAGACTTAAAGCCGATTTTCTTGTAAATTGTATGTCAGTTGCGTGAGCACTGTACTGCTTAAGCCGAAAAACATCAGTATAACTGATTTGAGCGAAAGTCAAATTATATTGTTATTGCAGGATTAACAAATTAATATTACCGAAAAAGTTGCACTTTCTTAGGTTTAGACTCAAAGTCGATTTTCTTGTAAATTGTATGTCAATTGCGGCAGCACTGTACTGCTTAAGCCGAAAAACATCAATATTACTGATTTGCGCGAAAGTAAAATTATAATGTTATTGCAGAATTAACATATTCATATAACCGAAAAATTGCACTTTCTTAGGTTTAAAATATAAGTCCATTTTCTTGTAAATTGTATGTCAACTGCGGTAGCACTGTACTGGTTAAGAATAAACCGAAAAAATTGCACTTTCTTAGATTTAGACTTAAAGCCGATTTTCTTGTAAACTGTATGTCAATTGCGGCAGCACTGTACTGCTTAAGCCGAAAAACATCAATATTACTGATTTGCGCGAAAGTAAAATTATAATGTTATTGCAGAATTAACATATTCATATAACCGAGAAAATTGTACTTTCTTAGGTTTAGACTCAAAGTCGATTTTCTTCTAAATTGTATGTCAATTGCGTGAGCACTGTACCGCTTAAACCGAAAAACATGAATTTTCTGATTTGAGCGAAAGTCAAATTATATTGTTATTGCAGAATTAACATATTCATATAACCGAGAAAATTGTACTTTCTTAGGTTTAGACTCAAAGTCGATTTTCTTGTAAATTGTATGTCAATTGCGTGAGCACTGTACTGCTTAAACCAAAAAACATGAATTTTACTGATTTGCGCGAAAGTAAAATTATAATGTTATTGCAGAATTTACATATTCATATAACCGAGAAAATTGTACTTTCTTAGTTTTTGACTTAAAGTCGATTTTCTTGTTAATTGTATTTTAGTTGCATGAGCACTGTTCCGCTTAAGCGGAAAAACATGAATTTTACTGATTTGAGCGAAAGTCAAATTATATTGTTATTGCAGAATTGACATATTCATATAACCGAAGAAATTGTACATTCTTAGTTTTAGACTTAAAGTAGATTTTCTTCTAAATTGTATGTCAATTGCGTGAGCACTGTACCGCTTAAACCGAAAAACATGAATTTTATTGATTTGAGCGAAAGTCAAATTATATTGTTATTGCAGAATTAACATATTCATATAACCGAAAAATTGCACTTTCTTAGGTTTAAAATATAAGTCCATTTTCTTGTAAATTGTATGTCAACTGCGGTAGCACTGTACTGGTTAAGAATAAACCGAAAAAATTGCACTTTCTTAGATTTAGACTTAAAGCCGATTTTCTTGTAAATTGTATGTCAGTTGCGTGAGCACTGTACTGCTTAAGCCGAAAAACATCAGTATACCTGATTTGCGCGAAAGTAAAATTATAATGTTATTGCAGAATTGACATATTCATATAACCGAGAAAATTGTACTTTCTTAGGTTTAGACTCAAAGTCGATTTTCTTGTAAATTGTATGTCAATTGCGGCAGCACTGTACTGCTTAAGCCGAAAAACATCAATATTACTGATTTGCGCGAAAGTAAAATTATGTTATTGCAGAATTTACATATTCATATAACCGAACAAATTGTATTTTCTTAGTTTTAGACTTAAAGTCGATTTTCTTCTAAATTGTATGTCAATTGCGTGAGCACTGTACCGCTTAAACCGAAAAACATGAATTTTACTGATTTGAGCGAAAGTCAAATTATATTGTTATTGCAGAATTAACATATTCATATAACCGAAAAAATTTCACTTTCTTAGATTTAGACTTAAAGCCGATTTTCTTGTAAATTGTATGGCAGTTGCGTGAGCACTGTACCGCTTAAGCCGAAAAACATGAATTTTACTGATTTGAGCGAAAGTCAAATTATATTGTTATTGCAGGATTAACAAATTAATATTACCGAAAAAGTTGCACTTTCTTAGGTTTAGACTCAAAGTCGATTTTCTTGTAAATTGTATGTCAATTGCGGTAGCACTGTACTGGTTAAGAATAAACCGAAAAAATTGCACTTTCTTAGATTTAGACTTGAAGGCGATTTTCTTGTAAATTGTATGTCAGTTGCGTGAGCACTGTACCGCTTAAGCGGAAAAACATGAATTTTACTGATTTGAGCGAAAGTCAAATTATATTGTTATTGCAGAATTAACATATTCATATAACCGAGAAAATTGTACTTTCTTAGGTTTAGACTCAAAGTCGATTTTCTTGTAAATTGTATGTCAATTGCGGCAGCACTGTACTGCTTAAGCCGAAAAACATCAATATTACTGATTTGCGCGAAAGTAAAATTATGTTATTGCAGAATTTACATATTCATATAACCGAACAAATTGTATTTTCTTAGTTTTAGAATTAAATTATATTGTTATTGCAGAATTAACATATTCATATAAGCGAAAAATTGCACTTTCTTAGGTTTAAAATATAAGTCCATTTTCTTGTAAATTGTATGTCAACTGCGGTAGCACTGTACTGGTTAAGAATAAACCGAAAAAATTGCACTTTCTTAGATTTAGACTTAAAGCCGATTTTCTTGTAAATTGTATGTCAGTTGCGTGAGCACTGTACTGCTTAAGCCGAAAAACATCAGTATAACTGATTTGCGCGAAAGTAAAATTATAATGTTATTGCAGAATTGACATATTCATATAACCGAGAAAATTGTACTTTCTTAGGTTTAGACTCAAAGTCGATTTTCTTGTAAATTGTATGTCAATTGCGGCAGCACTGTACTGCTTAAGCCGAAAAACGTCAATATTACTGATTTGCGCGAAAGTAAAATTATGTTATTGCAGAATTTACATATTCATATAACCGAACAAATTGTATTTTCTTAGTTTTAGACTTAAAGTCGATTTTCTTCTAAATTGTATGTCAATTGCGTGAGCACTGTACCGCTTAAACCGAAAAACATTAATTTTACTGATTTGAGCGAAAGTCAAATTATATTGTTATTGCAGAATTAACGTATTCATATAACCGAAAAAATTGCACTTTCTTAGATTTAGACTTAAAGCCGATTTTCTTGTAAATTGTATGTCAGTTGCGTGAGCACTGTACCGCTTAAGCCGAAAAACTTGAATTTTACTGATTTGAGCGAAAGTCAAATTATATTGTTATTGCAGGATTAACAAATTAATATTACCGAAAAAGTTGCACTTTCTTAGGTTTAGACTCAAAGCCGATTTTCTTGTAAATTGTATGTCAGTTGCGTGAGCACTGTACCGCTTAAGCGGAAAAACATGAATTTTACTGATTTGAGCGAAAGTCAAATTATATTGTTATTGCAGAATTAACATATTCATATAACCGAGAAAATTGTACTTTCTTAGGTTTAGACTCAAAGTCGATTTTCTTGTAAATTGTATGTCAATTGCGGCAGCACTGTACTGCTTAAGCCGAAAAACATCAATATTACTGATTTGCGCGAAAGTAAAATTATGTTATTGCAGAATTTACATATTCATATAACCGAACAAATTGTATTTTCTTAGTTTTAGACTTAAATTATATTGTTATTGCAGAATTAACATATTCATATAAGCGAAAAATTGCACTTTCTTAGGTTTAAAATATAAGTCCATTTTCTTGTAAATTGTATGTCAACTGCGGTAGCACTGTACTGGTTAAGAATAAACCGAAAAAATTGCACTTTCTTAGATTTAGACTTAAAGCCGATTTTCTTGTAAATTGTATGTCAGTTGCGTGAGCACTGTACTGCTTAAGCCGAAAAACATCAGTATAACTGATTTGCGCGAAAGTAAAATTATAATGTTATTGCAGAATTGACATATTCATATAACCGAGAAAATTGTACTTTCTTAGGTTTAGACTCAAAGTCGATTTTCTTGTAAATTGTATGTCAATTGCGGCAGCACTGTACTGCTTAAGCCGAAAAACGTCAATATTACTGATTTGCGCGAAAGTAAAATTATGTTATTGCAGAATTTACATATTCATATAACCGAACAAATTGTATTTTCTTAGTTTTAGACTTAAAGTCGATTTTCTTCTAAATTGTATGTCAATTGCGTGAGCACTGTACCGCTTAAACCGAAAAACATTAATTTTACTGATTTGAGCGAAAGTCAAATTATATTGTTATTGCAGAATTAACGTATTCATATAACCGAAAAAATTGCACTTTCTTAGATTTAGACTTAAAGCCGATTTTCTTGTAAATTGTATGTCAGTTGCGTGAGCACTGTACCGCTTAAGCCGAAAAACTTGAATTTTACTGATTTGAGCGAAAGTCAAATTATATTGTTATTGCAGGATTAACAAATTAATATTACCGAAAAAGTTGCACTTTCTTAGGTTTAGACTCAAAGTCGATTTTCTTGTAAATTGTATGTCAATTGCGTGAGCACTGTACTGCTTAAACCAAAAAACATGAGCGGTATTTAGAAGAAAATCGAGTTTAAGTCTAAAACTAAGAAAGTACAATTTTTTTGGTTATATGAATATGTAAATTCTGCAATAACATTATAATTTTACTTTCGCGCAAATCAGTAAAATTGATGTTTTTCGGCCTAAGCGGTACAGCGCTCAAGTAATTAACATACAATTTACAAGAAAATCGGCTTTAAGTAAAAATCTAAGAACGTTCAATTTTTTCTTTTCTTTTTTTTATATTAATTTGTTAATCCTGCAATAACATTATAGTTTTACTTTCGCGCAAATCAGTAAAATTGATGTTTTTCGGCTTATGCGGTACAGTGCTCAAGGGATTAACATACAATTTACAAGGAAATCGACTTTGAGTCTAAACCTAAGAAAGTGCAACCTTTTCGGTAATATTAAGTTGTTAATCCTGCAATAACATTATAGTTTTACTTTCGCGCAAATCAGTAAAATTGATGTTTTTCGGCTTATGCGGTACAGTGCTGAAGTAATTAACATACAATTTACAAGAAAATCGGCTTTAAGTAAAAATCTAAGAAAGTTCAATTTTTTCTTTGCTTTTTTTTATATTGATTTGTTAATCTTGCCATAACATTATAGTTTACAGTGCCCACGCAACTGAAATACAATTTACAAGAAAATCGACTTTAAGTCTAAAGCTAAAAAAGTGAAATTTTTTCGGTTATATGAATATGGTAAACCTGCAATAACATTATAGTTTTACTTTCGCGCAAATCAGTAAAATTGATGTTTTACGGCTTATGCGGTACAGTGCTCAAGTGATTAACATACAATTTACAAGAAAATCGACTTTGAGTCTAAACCTAAGAAAGTGCAACTTTTTCGGTAATTTTAAGTTGTTAGTCCTGCAATAACATTATAGTTTTACTTTCGCGCAAATCAGTAAAATTGATGTTTTTCGGCTTATCCGGTACAGTGCTCAAGTGATTAACATACAATTTACAAGAAAATCGACTTTGAGTCTAAACCTAAGAAAGTGCAACTTTTTCGGTAATATTAAGTTGTTAATCCTGCAATAACATTATAGTTTTACTTTCACGCAAATCAGTAAAATTGATGTTTTTCGGCTTATGCGGTACAGTGCTGAAGTAATTAACATACAATTTACAAGAAAATCGGCTTTAAGTAAAAATCTAAGAAAGTTCATTTTTTTCCTTTCTTATTTTTATATTAATTTGTTAATCTTGCCATAACATTATAGTTTACAGTGCCCACGCAACTGAAATACAATTTACAAGAAAATCGACTTTAAGTCTAAAGCTAAGAAAGTGCAATTTTTTCGGTTATATGAATATGTCAATTCTGCAATAGCTATATAATTTTACTTTCGCGCAAATTAGTAAAATTGTTGTTTTTCGGCTTATGCGGTACAGTGCTCAAGTGATTAACATACAATGTACACGAAAATCGACTTTGAGTCTAAACCTAATAAAGTGCAATTTTTTCGGTTATATTAATTTGTCAATTCTGCAATAGCAATATAATTTTACTTTCGCGCAAATTCATAAAGTTCATGTTTTTCGGCTTAAGCAGTACAGTGCTCTCGCAACTGACATACAATTTACAAGAAAATCGACTTTAAGTCTAAAACTAAGAAAGTGCAATTTTTTCGGTTATATAAATATGTCAATTCTGCAATAACAATATAATTTGACTTTCGCTCAAATCAGCAAAATTCATGTTTTTCGGTTTTAGCAGTACAGTGCTCACGCAATTGATATACAATTTACAAGAAAATCGAGTTTAAGTCTAAAACTAAGAAAGTACAATTTTTTCGGTTATATGAATATGTAAATTCTGCAATAACATTATAATTTTACTTTCGCGCAAATCAGTTAAATTGATGTTTTTCGGCTTAAGCAGTACAGTGCTCACGCAACTGACATACAATTTACAAGAAAATCGACTTTAAGTCTAAACCTAAGAAAGTGCAACTTTTTCGGTAATATTAATTTGTTAATCCTGCAATAACAATATAATTTGACTTTTGCTCAAATCAGTAAAATTCATGTTTTTCGGTTTAAGCGGTACAGTGCTCACGCAATTAACATACAATTTAGAAGCAAATCGACTTTAAGTCTAAACCTAAGAAAGTGCAACTTTTTCGGTAATATTAATTTGTTAATCCTGCAATAACAATATAATTTGACTTTTGCTCAAATCAGTAAAATTCATGTTTTTCGGTTTAAGCGGTACAGCGCTCACGCAATTAACATACAATTTAGAAGCAAATCGACTTTAAGTCTAAACCTAAGAAAGTGCAACTTTTTCGGTAATTTTAAGTTGTTAGTCCTGCAATAACATTATAGTTTTACTTTCGCGCAAATCAGTAAAATTGATGTTTTTCGGCTTATCCGGTACAGTGCTCAAGTGATTAACATACAATTTACAAGAAAATCGACTTTGAGTCTAAACCTAAGAAAGTGCAACTTTTTCGGTAATATTAAGTTGTTAATCCTGCAATAACATTATAGTTTTACTTTCACGCAAATCAGTAAAATTGATGTTTTTCGGCTTATGCGGTACAGTGCTGAAGTAATTAACATGCAATTTACAAGAAAATCGGCTTTAAGTAAAAATCTAAGAAAGTTCATTTTTTTCTTTTCTTATTTTTATATTAATTTGTTAATCTTGCCATAACATTATAGTTTACAGTGCCCACGCAACTGAAATACAATTTACAAGAAAATCGACTTTAAGTCTAAACCTACGAAAGTGAAATTTTTTCGGTTATATGAATATGTCAATTCTGTAATAGCTATATAATTTTACTTTCGCGCAAATTAGTAAAATTGTTGTTTTTCGTCTTATGCGGTACAGTGCTCACGCAATTAACATACAATTTAGAAGCAAATCGACTTTGAGTCTAAACCTAAGAAAGTGCAACTTTTTCGGTAATATTAAGTTGTCAATCCTGCAATAACATTATAGTTTTACTTTCACGCAAATCAGTAAAATTGATGTTTTTCGGCTTATGCGGTACAGTGCTGAAGTAATTAACATGCAATTTACAAGAAAATCGGCTTTAAGTAAAAATCTAAGAAAGTTCAATTTTTTCTTTTCTTTTTTTTATATTAATTTGTTAATCCTGCCATAACATTATAGTTTACAGTGCTCACGCAACTGAAATACAATTTACAAGAAAATCGACTTTAAGTCTAAAGCTAAGAAAGTGCAATTTTTTCGGTTATATGAATATGTCAATTCTGCAATAGCAATATAATTTTACTTTCGCGCAAATTAGTAAAATTGTTGTTTTTCGGCTTATGCGGTACAGTGCTCAAGTGATTAACATACAATGTACAAGAAAATCGACTTTGAGTCTAAACCTAATAAAGTGCAATTTTTTCGGTTATATTAATTTGTCAATTCTAAAATAGCAATATAATTTTACTTTCGCGCAAATTAGTAAAATTGTTGTTTTTCGGCTTATGCGGTACAGTGCTGAAGTGATTAACATACAATTTACAAGAAAATCGACTTTGAGTCTAAACCTAAGAAAGTGCAACTTTTTCGGTAATATTAAGCTGTTAATCCTGCAATAACATTATAGTTTTACTTTCGCGCAAATTAGTAAAATTGTTGTTTTTCAGTTTATGCGGTACAGTGCTGAAGTGATTAACATACAATTTACAAGAAAATCGACTTTGAGTCTAAACCTAAGAAAGTGCAACTTTTTCGGTAATATTAATTTGTCAATTCTGCAATAGCAATATAATTTTACTTTCGCGCAAATTCATAAAGTTCATGTTTTTCGGCTTAAGCAGTACAGTGCTCTCGCAACTGACATACAATTTACAAGAAAATCGACTTTAAGTCTAAAACTAAGAAAGTGCAATTTTTTCGGTTATATGAATATGTCAATTCTGCAATATCAATATAATTTGACTTTCGCTCAAATCAGCAAAATTCATGTTTTTCGGTTTAAGCGGTACAGTGCTCACGCAATTAACATACAATTTAGAAGCAAATCGACTTTAAGTCTAAACCTAAGAAAGTGCAATTTTTTCGGTTATATGAATATGTAAATTCTGCAATAACATTATAATTTTACTTTCGCGCAAATCAATAAAATTGATGTTTTTCGGCTTATGCGGTACAGTGCTCAAGTAATTAACATACAATTTACAAGAAAATCGGCTTTAAGTAAAAATCTAAGAAAGTTCAATATTTTTTTTTCTTTTTTTTATATTAATTTGTTAATCCTGCCATAACATTATAGTTTACAGTGCTCACGCAACTGAAATACAATTTACAAGAAAATCGACTTTAAGTCTAAAGCTAAGAAAGTGCAATTTTTTCGGTTATATGAATATGTCAATTCTGCAATAGCTATATAATTTTACTTTCGCGCTAATTAGTAAAATTGTTGTTTTTCGGCTTATGCGGTACAGTGCTCAAGTGATTAACATACAATGTACAAGAAAATCGACTTTGAGTCTAAACCTAATAAAGTGCAATTTTTTCGGTTATATTAATTTGTCAATTCTGCAATAGCAATATAATTTTACTTTCGCGCAAATTCATAAAGTTCATGTTTTTCGGCTTAAGCAGTACAGTGCTCTCGCAACTGACATACAATTTACAAGAAAATCGACTTTAAGTCTAAAAATAAGAAAGTGAAATTTTTTCGGTTATATGAATATGTCAATTCTGCAATAACAATATAATTTGACTTTCGCTCAAATCAGCAAAATTCATGTTTTTCGGTTTTAGCAATACAGTGCTCACGCAATTGATATACAATTTACAAGAAAATCGAGTTTAAGTCTAAAACTAAGAAAGTACAATTTTTTCGGTTATATGAATATGTAAATTCTGCAATAACATTATAATTTTACTTTCGCGCAAATCAGTAAAATTGATGTTTTTCGGCTTAAGCAGTACAGTGCTCACGCAACTGACATACAATTTACAAGAAAATCGACTTTAAGTCTAAACCTAAGAAAGTGCAACTTTTTCGGTAATATTAATTTGTTAATCCTGCAATAACAATATAATTTGACTTTTGCTCAAATCAGTAAAATTCATGTTTTTCGGTTTAAGCGGTACAGTGCTCACGCAATTAACATACAATTTAGAAGCAAATCGACTTTAAGTCTAAACCTAAGAAAGTGCAACTTTTTCGGTAATTTTAAGTTGTTAGTCCTGCAATAACATTATAGTTTTACTTTCGCGCAAATTAGTAAAATTGTTGTTTTTCGGCTTATGCGGTACAGTGCTGAAGTGATTAACATACAATTTACAAGAAAATCGACTTTGAGTCTAAACCTAAGAAAGTTCAACTTTTTCGGTAATATTAAGTTGTTAATCCTGCAATAACATTATAGTTTTACTTTCGCGCAAATCAATAAAATTGATGTTTTTCGGCTTAAGCGGTACAGTGCTCAAGTGATTAACATACAATTTACAAGAAAATCGACTTTGAGTCTAAACCTAAGAAAGTGCAATTTTTTCGGTTATATTAATTTGTTAATCCTGCATTAACATTATAATTTTACTTTCACGCAAATCAGTAAAATTGATGTTTTTCGGCTTATGCGGTACAGTGCTCACGCAATTAACATACAATTTAGAAGAAAATCGACTTTAAGTCTAAACCTAAGAAAGTGCAATTTTTTCGGTTATATTAATTTGTCAATTTTGCAATAGCAATATAATTTTACTTTCACGCAAATCAGTAAAATTGATGTTTTTCGGCTTATGCGGTACAGTGCTCACGCAATTAACATACAATTTAGAAGCAAATCGACCTTAAGTCTAAACCTAAGAAAGTGCAACTTTTTCGGTAATATTAATTTGTTAATCCTGCAATAACAATATAATTTGACTTTTGCTCAAATCAGTAAAATTCATGTTTTTCGGTTTAAGCGGTACAGTGCTCACGCAATTAACATACAATTTAGAAGCAAATCGACTTTAAGTCTAAACCTAAGAAAGTGCAATTTTTTCGGTTATATGAATATGTAAATTCTGCAATAACATTATAATTTTACTTTCGCGCAAATCAATAAAATTGATGTTTTTCGGCTTATGCGGTACAGTGCTCAAGTAATTAACATACATTTTATAAGAAAATCAGCTTTAAGTAAAAATCTAAGAAAGTTCAATATTTTCTTTTCTTTTTTTTATATTAATTTGTTAATCCTGCCATAACATTATAGTTTACAGTGCTCACGCAACTGAAATACAATTTACAAGAAAATCGACTTTAAGTCTAAAGCTAAGAAAGTGCAATTTTTTCGGTTATATGAATATGTCAATCCTGCAATAACATTATAGTTTTACTTTCGCGCAAATTAGTAAAATTGTTGTTTTTCGGCTTATGCGGTACAGTGCTGAAGTGATTAACATACAATTTACAAGTAAATCGACTTTCAGTCTAAACCTAAGAAAGTGCAACTTTTCGGTAAAATTAAGCTGTTAATCCTGCAATAACATTATAGTTTTACTTTCGCGCAAATTAGTAAAATTGTTGTTTTTCGGCTTATGCGGTACAGTGCTGGAGTGATTAACATACAATTTACAAGAAAATCGACTTTGAGTCTAAACCTAAGAAAGTGCAACTTTTTCGGTAATATTAAGTTGTTAATCCTGCAATAGCTATATAATTTTACTTTCGCGCAAATTAGTAAAATTGTTGTTTTTCGGCTTATGCGGTACAGTGCTGAAGTGATTAACATACAATTTACAAGAAAATCGACTTTGAGTCTAAACCTAAGAAAGTGCAACTTTTTCGGTAATATTAAGTTGTTAATCCTGCAATAGCTATATAGTTTTACTTTCGCGCAAATTAGTAAAATTGTTGTTTTTCGGCTTATGCGGTACAGTGCTGAAGTGATTAACATACAATTTACAAGAAAATCGACTTTGAGTCTAAACCTAAGAAAGTGCAACTTTTCGGTAAAATTAAGCTGTTAATCCTGCAATAACATTATAGTTTTACTTTCGCGCAAATTAGTAAAATTGTTGTTTTTCGGCTTATGCGGTACAGTGCTCAAGTGATTAACATACAATTTACAAGAAAATCAGCTTTAAGTAAAAATCTAAGATAGTTCAATTTTTTCTTTTCTTTTTTTTATATTAATTTGTTAATCCTGCATTATAGTTTACAGTGCTCACGCAACTGAAATACAATTTACAAGAAAATCGACTTTAAGTCTAAAGCTAAGAAAGTGCAATTTTTTCGGTTATATTAATTTGTCAATTTTGCAATAGCAATATAATTTTACTTACGCGCAAATCAATAAAATTGCTGTTCTTCGGCTTATGCGGTACAGTGCTCAAGTGATTAACATACAATTTACAAGAAAATCAGCTTTAAGTAAAAATCTAAGATAGTTCAATTTTTTCTTTTCTTTTTTTTATATTAATTTGTTAATCCTGCATTATAGTTTACAGTGCTCACGCAACTGAAATACAATTTACAAGAAAATCGACTTTAAGTCTAAACCTAAGAAAGTGCAATTTTTTCGGTTATATGAATATGTAAATTCTGCAATAGCTATATAATTTTACTTTCGCTCAAATCAGTAATATTAATATTTTCCGGCTTAAGCAGTACAGTGCTGCCGCAATTGACATACAATTTACAAGAAAATCGAGTTTGAGTCTAAACCTAAGAAAGTCCAACTTTTTCGGTAATATTAATTTGTTAATCCTGCAATAGCTATATAATTTTACTTTCGCGCAAATTAGTAAAATTGTTGTTTTTCGGCTTATGCGGTACAGTGCTGAAGTGATTAACATACAATTTACAAGAAAATCGACTTTGAGTCTAAACCTAAGAAAGTGCAACTTTTCGGTAAAATTAAGCTGTTAATCCTGCAATAACATTATAGTTTTACTTTCGCGCAAATTAGTAAAATTGTTGTTTTTCGGCTTATGCGGTACAGTGCTGAAGTGATTAACATACAATTTACAAGAAAATCGACTTTGAGTCTAAACATAAGAAAGTGCAACTTTTTCGGTAATATTAAGTTGTTAATCCTGCAATAGCTATATAGTTTTACTTTCGCGCAAATTAGTAAAATTGTTGTTTTTCGGCTTATGCGGTACAGTGCTGAAGTGATTAACATACAATTTACAAGAAAATCAGCTTTAAGTAAAAATCTAAGATAGTTCAATTTTTTCTTTTCTTTTTTTTATATTAATTTGTTAATCCTGCATTATAGTTTACAGTGCTCACGCAACTGAAATACAATTTACAAGAAAATCGACTTTAAGTCTAAACCTAAGAAAGTGCAATTTTTTCGGTTATATGAATATGTAAATTCTGCAATAGCTATATAATTTTACTTTCGCTCAAATCAGTAATATTAATATTTTTCGGCTTAAGCAGTACAGTGCTGCCGCAATTGACATACAATTTACAAGAAAATCGAGTTTGAGTCTAAACCTAAGAAAGTCCAACTTTTTCGGTAATATTAATTTGTTAATCCTGCAATAGCTATATAATTTTACTTTCGCGCAAATTAGTAAAATTGTTGTTTTTCGGCTTATGCGGTACAGTGCTGAAGTGATTAACATACAATTTACAAGAAAATCGACTTTGAGTCTAAACCTAAGAAAGTGCAACTTTTCGGTAAAATTAAGCTGTTAATCCTGCAATAACATTATAGTTTTACTTTCGCGCAAATTAGTAAAATTGTTGTTTTTCGGCTTATGCGGTACAGTGCTGAAGTGATTAACATACAATTTACAAGAAAATCGACTTTGAGTCTAAACATAAGAAAGTGCAACTTTTTCGGTAATATTAAGTTGTTAATCCTGCAATAGCTATATAATTTTACTTTCGCGCAAATTAGTAAAATTGTTGTTTTTCGGCTTATGCGGTACAGTGCTGAAGTGATTAACATACAATTTACAAGAAAATCGACTTTGAGTCTAAACCTAAGAAAGTGCAACTTTTTCGGTAATATTAAGTTGTTAATCCTGCAATAGCTATATAATTTTACTTTCGCGCAAATTAGTAAAATTGTTGTTTTTCGGCTTATGCGGTACAGTGCTGAAGTGATTAACATACAATTTACAAGAAAATCGACTTTGAGTCTAAACCTAAGAAAGTGCAACTTTTCGGTAAAATTAAGCTGTTAATCCTGCAATAACATTATAGTTTTACTTTCGCGCAAATTAGTAAAATTGTTGTTTTTCGGCTTATGCGGTACAGTGCTCAAGTGATTAACATACAATTTACAAGAAAATCAGCTTTAAGTAAAAATCTAAGATAGTTCAATTTTTTCTTTTCTTTTTTTTATATTAATTTGTTAATCCTGCATTATAGTTTACAGTGCTCACGCAACTGAACTACAATTTACAAGAAAATCGACTTTAAGTCTAAAGCTAAGAAAGTGCAATTTTTTCGGTTATATGAATATGTCAATCCTGCAATAACATTATAGTTTTACTTTCGCGCAAATTAGTAAAATTGTTGTTTTTCGGCTTATGCGGTACAGTGCTGAAGTGATTAACATACAATTTACAAGAAAATCGACTTTGAGTCTAAACCTAAGGAAGTGCAACTTTTCGGTAAAATTAAGCTGTTAATCCTGCAATAACATTATAGGTTTACTTTCGCGCAAATTAGTAAAATTGTTGTTTTTCGGCTTATGCGGTACAGTGCTGAAGTGATTAACATACAATTTACAAGAAAATCGACTTTGAGTCTAAACCTAAGAAAGTGCAACTTTTTCGGTAATATTAAGTTGTTAATCCTGCAATAGCTATATAATTTTACTTTCGCGCAAATTAGTAAAATTGTTGTTTTTCGGCTTATGCGGTACAGTGCTCAAGTGATTAACATACAATTTACAAGAAAATCAGCTTTAAGTAAAAATCTAAGATAGTTCAATTTTTTCTTTTCTTTTTTTATATTAATTTGTTAATCCTGCATTATAGTTTACAGTGCTCTCGCAACTGAAATACAATTTACAAGAAAATCGACTTTAAGTCTAAAGCTAAGAAAGTGCAATTTTTTCGGTTATATGAATATATCAATCTTGCAATAACATTATAGTTTTACTTTCGCGCAAATTAGTAAAATTGTTGTTTTTCGGCTTATGCGGTACAGTGCTGAAGTGATTAACATACAATTTACAAGAAAATCGACTTTGAGTCTAAACCTAAGAAAGTGCAACTTTTCGGTAAAATTAAGCTGTTAATCCTGCAATAACATTATAGTTTTACTTTCGCGCAAATTAGTAAAATTGTTGTTTTTCGGCTTATGCGGTACAGTGCTGAAGTGATTAACATACAATTTACAAGAAAATCGACTTTGAGTCTAAACCTAAGAAAGTGCAACTTTTTCGGTAATATTAAGTTGTTAATCCTGCAATAGCTATATAATTTTACTTTCGCGCAAATTAGTAAAATTGTTGTTTTTCGGCTTATGCGGTACAGTGCTGAAGTGATTAACATACAATTTACAAGAAAATCGACTTTGAGTCTAAACCTAAGAAAGTGCAACTTTTCGATAAAATTAAGCTGTTAATCCTGCAATAACATTATAGTTTTACTTTCGCGCAAATTAGTAAAATTGTTGTTTTTCGGCTTATGCGGTACAGTGGTGAAGTGATTAACATACAATTTACAAGAAAATCGACTTTGAGTCTAAACCTAAGAAAGTGCAACTTTTTCGGTAATATTAAGTTGTTAATCCTGCAATAGCTATATAATTTTACTTTCGCGCAAATTAGTAAAATTGTTGTTTTTCGGCTTATGCGGTACAGTGCTGAAGTGATTAACATACAATTTACAAGAAAATCGACTTTGAGTCTAAACCTAAGAAAGTTCAATTTTTTCTTTTCTTTTTTTTATATTAATTTGTTAATCCTGCATTATAGTTTACAGTGCTCACGCAACTGAAATACAATTTACAAGAAAATCGACTTTAAGTCTAAAGCTAAGAAAGTGCAATTTTTTCGGTAATATGAATATATCAATCTTGCAATAACATTATAGTTTTACTTTCGCGCAAATTAGTAAAATTGTTGTTTTTCGGCTTATGCGGTACAGTGCTGAAGTGATTGACATACAATTTACAAGAAAATCGACTTTGAGTCTAAACCTAAGAAAGTGCAACTTTTCGGTAAAATTAAGCTGTTAATCCTGCAATAACATTATAGTTTTACTTTCGCGCAAATTAGTAAAATTGTTGTTTTTCGGCTTATGCGGTACAGTGCTGAAGTGATTAACATACAATTTACAAGAAAATCGACTTTGAGTCTAAACCTAAGAAAGTGCAACTTTTTCGGTAATATTAAGTTGTTAATCCTGCAATAGCTATATAATTTTACTTTCGCGCAAATTAGTAAAATTGTTGTTTTTCGGCTTATGCGGTACAGTGCTGAAGTGATTAACATACAATTTACAAGAAAATCGACTTTGAGTCTAAACCTAAGAAAGTTCAATTTTTTCTTTTCTTTTTTTTATATTAATTTGTTAATCCTGCATTATAGTTTACAGTGCTCACGCAACTGAAATACAATTTACAAGAAAATCGACTTTAAGTCTAAAGCTAAGAAAGTGCAATTTTTTCGGTTATATGAATATATCAATCTTGCAATAACATTATAGTTTTACTTTCGCGCAAATTAGTAAAATTGTTGTTTTTCGGCTTATGCGGTACAGTGCTGAAGTGATTAACATACAATTTACAAGAAAATCGACTTTGAGTCTAAACCTAAGAAAGTGCAACTTTTCGGTAAAATTAAGCTGTTAATCCTGCAATAACATTATAGTTTTACTTTCGCGCAAATTAGTAAAATTGTTGTTTTTCGGCTTATGCGGTACAGTGCTGAAGTGATTAACATACAATTTACAAGAAAATCGACTTTGAGTCTAAACCTAAGAAAGTGCAACTTTTTCGGTAATATTAAGTTGTTAATCCTGCAATAGCTATATAATTTTACTTTCGCGCAAATTAGTAAAATTGTTGTTTTTCGGCTTATGCGGTACAGTGCTGAAGTGATTAACATACAATTTACAAGAAAATCGACTTTGAGTCTAAACCTAAGAAAGTGCAACTTTTTCGGTAATATTAAGTTGTTAATCCTGCAATAGCTATATAATTTTACTTTCGCGCAAATTAGTAAAATTGTTGTTTTTCGGCTTATGCGGTACAGTGCTGAAGTGATTAACATACAATTTACAAGAAAATCGACTTTGAGTCTAAACCTAAGAAAGTGCAACTTTTTCGGTAATATTAAGTTGTTAATCCTGCAATAGCTATATAATTTTACTTTCGCGCAAATTAGTAAAATTGTTGTTTTTCGGCTTATGCGGTACAGTGCTGAAGTGATTAACATACAATTTACAAGAAAATCGACTTTAAGTCTAAACCTAAGAAAGTGCAACTTTTCGGTAATATTAAGTTGTTAATCCTGCAATAGCTATATAATTTTACTTTCGCGCAAATTAGTAAAATTGTTGTTTTTCGGCTTATGCGGTACAGTGCTCAAGTGATTAACATACAATTTACAAGAAAATCAGCTTTAAGTAAAAATCTAAGATAGTTCAATTTTTTCTTTTCTTTTTTTTATATTAATTTGTTAATCCTGCATTATAGTTTACAGTGCTCTCGCAACTGAAATACAATTTACAAGAAAATCGACTTTAAGTCTAAAGCTAAGAAAGTGCAATTTTTTCGGTTATATGAATATATCAATCTTGCAATAACATTATAGTTTTACTTTCGCGCAAATTAGTAAAATTGTTGTTTTTCGGCTTATGCGGTACAGTGCTGAAGTGATTAACATACAATTTACAAGAAAATCGACTTTGAGTCTAAACCTAAGAAAGTGCAACTTTTCGGTAAAATTAAGCTGTTAATCCTGCAATAACATTATAGTTTTACTTTCGCGCAAATTAGTAAAATTGTTGTTTTTCGGCTTATGCGGTACAGTGCTGAAGTGATTAACATACAATTTACAAGAAAATCGACTTTGAGTCTAAACCTAAGAAAGTGCAACTTTTTCGGTAATATTAAGTTGTTAATCCTGCAATAGCTATATAATTTTACTTTCGCGCAAATTAGTAAAATTGTTGTTTTTCGGCTTATGCGGTACAGTGCTGAAGTGATTAACATACAATTTACAAGAAAATCGACTTTGAGTCTAAACCTAAGAAAGTGCAACTTTTTCGGTAATATTAAGTTGTTAATCCTGCAATAGCTATATAATTTTACTTTCGCGCAAATTAGTAAAATTGTTGTTTTTCGGCTTATGCGGTACAGTGCTGAAGTGATTAACATACAATTTACAAGAAAATCGACTTTGAGTCTAAACCTAAGAAAGTGCAACTTTTCGGTAAAATTAAGCTGTTAATCCTGCAATAACATTATAGTTTTACTTTCGCGCAAATTAGTAAAATTGTTGTTTTTCGGCTTATGCGGTACAGTGCTCAAGTGATTAACATACAATTTACAAGAAAATCAGCTTTAAGTAAAAATCTAAGATAGTTCAATTTTTTCTTTTCTTTTTTTTATATTAATTTGTTAATCCTGCATTATAGTTTACAGTGCTCTCGCAACTGAAATACAATTTACAAGAAAATCGACTTTAAGTCTAAAGCTAAGAAAGTGCAATTTTTTCGGTTATATTAATTTGTCAATTTTGCAATAGCAATATAATTTTACTTACGCGCAAATCAATAAAATTGATGTTCTTCGGCTTATGCGGTACAGTGCTCAAGTGATTAACATACAATTTACAAGAAAATCAGCTTTAAGTAAAAATCTAAGATAGTTCAATTTTTTCTTTTCTTTTTTTTATATTAATTTGTTAATCCTGCAATATAGTTTACAGTGCTCACGCAACTGAAATACAATTTACAAGAAAATCGACTTTAAGTCTAAACCTAAGAATGTGCAATTTTTTCGGTTATATGAATATGTTAATTCTGCAATAGCTATATAATTTTACTTTTGCTCAAATCAGTAATATTAATATTTTTCGGCTTAAACAGTACAGTGCTGCCGCAATTCACATACAATTTACAAGAAAATCGAGTTTGAGTCTAAACCTAAGAAAGTCCAACTTTTTCGGTAATATTAATTTGTTAATCCTGCAATAGCTATATAATTTTACTTTCGCGCAAATTAGTAAAATTGTTGTTTTTCGGCTTATGCGGTACAGTGCTGAAGTGATTAACATACAATTTACAAGAAAATCGACTTTGAGTCTAAACCTAAGAAAGTGCAACTTTTCGGTAAAATTAAGCTGTTAATCCTGCAATAACATTATAGTTTTACTTTCGCGCAAATTAGTAAAATTGTTGTTTTTCAGTTTATGCGGTACAGTGCTGAAGTGATTAACATACAATTTACAAGAAAATCGACTTTGAGTCTAAACCTAAGAAAGTGCAACTTTTTCGGTAATATTAAGTTGTTAATCCTGCAATAGCTATATAATTTTACTTTCGCGCAAATTAGTAAAATTGTTGTTTTTCGGCTTATGCGGTACAGTGCTGAAGTGATTAACATACAATTTACAAGAAAATCGACTTTGAGTCTAAACCTAAGAAAGTTCAACTTTTTCGGTAATATTAAGTTGTTAATCCTGCAATAACATTATAGTTTTACTTTCGCGCAAATCAATAAAATTGATGATGTGAAGAAAATCGACTTTAAGTCTAAACCTAAGAAAGTGCAATTTTTTCGGTTATATTAATTTGTCAATTTTGCAATAGCAATATAATTTTACTTTCACGCAAATCAGTAAAATTGATGTTTTTCGGCTTATGCGGTACAGTGCTCACGCAATTAACATACAATTTAGAAGCAAATCGACTTTAAGTCTAAACCTAAGAAAGTGCAACTTTTTCGGTAATATTAATTTGTTAATCCTGCAATAACAATATAATTTGACTTTTGCTCAAATCAGTAAAATTCATGTTTTTCGGTTTAAGCGGTACAGTGCTCACGCAATTAACATACAATTTAGAAGCAAATCGACTTTAAGTCTAAACCTAAGAAAGTGCAATTTTTTCGGTTATATGAATATGTAAATTCTGCAATAACATTATAATTTTACTTTCGCGCAAATCAATAAAATTGATGTTTTTCGGCTTATGCGGTACAGTGCTCAAGTAATTAACATACAATGTACAAGAAAATCGGCTTTAAGTAAAAATCTAAGAAAGTTCAATATTTTCTTTTCTTTTTTTTATATTAATTTGTTAATCCTGCCATAACATTATAGTTTACAGTGCTCACGCAACTGAAATACAATTTACAAGAAAATCGACTTTAAGTCTAAAGCTAAGAAAGTGCAATTTTTTCGGTTATATGAATATGTCAATCCTGCAATAACATTATAGTTTTACTTTCGCGCAAATTAGTAAAATTGTTGTTTTTCGGCTTATGCGGTACAGTGCTGAAGTGATTAACATACAATTTACAAGAAAATCGACTTTGAGTCTAAACCTAAGAAAGTGCAACTTTTCGGTAAAATTAAGCTGTTAATCCTGCAATAACATTATAGTTTTACTTTCGCGCAAATTAGTAAAATTGTTGTTTTTCGGCTTAAGCGGTACAGTGCTGAAGTGATTAACATACAATTTACAAGAAAATCGACTTTGAGTCTAAACCTAAGAAAGTGCAACTTTTTCGGTAATATTAAGTTGTTAATCCTGCAATAGCTATATAATTTTACTTTCGCGCAAATTAGTAAAATTGTTGTTTTTCGGCTTATGCGGTACAGTGCTGAAGTGATTAACATACAATTTACAAGAAAATCGACTTTGAGTCTAAACCTAAGAAAGTGCAACTTTTTCGGTAATATTAAGTTGTTAATCCTGCAATAGCTATATAATTTTACTTTCGCGCAAATTAGTAAAATTGTTGTTTTTCGGCTTATGCGGTACAGTGCTGAAGTGATTAACATACAATTTACAAGAAAATCGACTTTGAGTCTAAACCTAAGAAAGTGCAACTTTTCGGTAAAATTAAGCTGTTAATCCTGCAATAACATTATAGTTTTACTTTCGCGCAAATTAGTAAAATTGTTGTTTTTCGGCTTATGCGGTACAGTGCTGAAGTGATTAACATACAATTTACAAGAAAATCGACTTTGAGTCTAAACCTAAGAAAGTGCAACTTTTCGGTAAAATTAAGCTGTTAATCCTGCAATAACATTATAGTTTTACTTTCGCGCAAATTAGTAAAATTGTTGTTTTTCGGCTTATGCGGTACAGTGCTGAAGTGATTAACATACAATTTACAAGAAAATCGACTTTGAGTCTAAACCTAAGAAAGTGCAACTTTTCGGTAAAATTAAGCTGTTAATCCTGCAATAACATTATAGTTTTACTTTCGCGCAAATTAGTAAAATTGTTGTTTTTCGGCTTATGCGGTACAGTGCTGAAGTGATTAACATACAATTTACAAGAAAATCGACTTTGAGTCTAAACCTAAGAAAGTGCAACTTTTTCGGTAATATTAAGTTGTTAATCCTGCAATAGCTATATAATTTTACTTTCGCGCAAATTAGTAAAATTGTTGTTTTTCGGCTTATGCGGTACAGTGCTGAAGTGATTAACATACAATTTACAAGAAAATCGACTTTGAGTCTAAACCTAAGAAAGTGCAACTTTTCGATAAAATTAAGCTGTTAATCCTGCAATAACATTATAGTTTTACTTTCGCGCAAATTAGTAAAATTGTTGTTTTTCGGCTTATGCGGTACAGTGCTGAAGTGATTAACATACAATTTACAAGAAAATCGACTTTGAGTCTAAACCTAAGAAAGTGCAACTTTTTCGGTAATATTAAGTTGTTAATCCTGCAATAGCTATATAATTTTACTTTCGCGCAAATTAGTAAAATTGTTGTTTTTCGGCTTATGCGGTACAGTGCTGAAGTGATTAACATACAATTTACAAGAAAATCGACTTTGAGTCTAAACCTAAGAAAGTTCAATTTTTTCTTTTCTTTTTTTTATATTAATTTGTTAATCCTGCATTATAGTTTACAGTGCTCACGCAACTGAAATACAATTTACAAGAAAATCGACTTTAAGTCTAAAGCTAAGAAAGTGCAATTTTTTCGGTTATATGAATATATCAATCTTGCAATAACATTATAGTTTTACTTTCGCGCAAATTAGTAAAATTGTTGTTTTTCGGCTTATGCGGTACAGTGCTGAAGTGATTAACATACAATTTACAAGAAAATCGACTTTGAGTCTAAACCTAAGAAAGTGCAACTTTTCGGTAAAATTAAGCTGTTAATCCTGCAATAACATTATAGTTTTACTTTCGCGCAAATTAGTAAAATTGTTGTTTTTCGGCTTATGCGGTACAGTGCTGAAGTGATTAACATACAATTTACAAGAAAATCGACTTTGAGTCTAAACCTAAGAAAGTGCAACTTTTTCGGTAATATTAAGTTGTTAATCCTGCAATAGCTATATAATTTTACTTTCGCGCAAATTAGTAAAATTGTTGTTTTTCGGCTTATGCGGTACAGTGCTGAAGTGATTAACATACAATTTACAAGAAAATCGACTTTGAGTCTAAACCTAAGAAAGTGCAACTTTTCGGTAAAATTAAGCTGTTAATCCTGCAATAACATTATAGTTTTACTTTCGCGCGAATTAGTAAAATTGTTGTTTTTCGGCTTATGCGGTACAGTGCTCAAGTGATTAACATACAATTTACAAGAAAATCAGCTTTAAGTAAAAATCTAAGATAGTTCAATTTTTTCTTTTCTTTTTTTTATATTAATTTGTTAATCCTGCATTATAGTTTACAGTGCTCTCGCAACTGAAATACAATTTACAAGAAAATCGACTTTAAGTCTAAAGCTAAGAAAGTGCAATTTTTTCGGTTATATTAATTTGTCAATTTTGCAATAGCAATATAATTTTACTTACGCGCAAATCAATAAAATTGATGTTCTTCGGCTTATGCGGTACAGTGCTCAAGTGATTAACATACAATTTACAAGAAAATCAGCTTTAAGTAAAAATCTAAGATAGTTCAATTTTTTCTTTTCTTTTTTTTATATTAATTTGTTAATCCTGCAATATAGTTTACAGTGCTCACGCAACTGAAATACAATTTACAAGAAAATCGACTTTAAGTCTAAACCTAAGAATGTGCAATTTTTTCGGTTATATGAATATGTTAATTCTGCAATAGCTATATAATTTTACTTTTGCTCAAATCATTAATATTAATATTTTTCGGCTTAAACAGTACAGTGCTGCCGCAATTCACATACAATTTACAAGAAAATCGAGTTTGAGTCTAAACCTAAGAAAGTCCAACTTTTTCGGTAATATTAATTTGTTAATCCTGCAATAGCTATATAATTTTACTTTCGCGCAAATTAGTAAAATTGTTGTTTTTCGGCTTATGCGGTACAGTGCTGAAGTGATTAACATACAATTTACAAGAAAATCGACTTTGAGTCTAAACCTAAGAAAGTGCAACTTTTCGGTAAAATTAAGCTGTTAATCCTGCAATAACATTATAGTTTTACTTTCGCGCAAATTAGTAAAATTGTTGTTTTTCAGTTTATGCGGTACAGTGCTGAAGTGATTAACATACAATTTACAAGAAAATCGACTTTGAGTCTAAACCTAAGAAAGTGCAACTTTTTCGGTAATATTAAGTTGTTAATCCTGCAATAGCTATATAATTTTACTTTCGCGCAAATTAGTAAAATTGATGTTTTTCGGCTTATGCGGTACAGTGCTCACGCAATTAACATACAATTTAGAAGCAAATCGACTTTAAGTCTAAACCTAAGAAAGTGCAACTTTTTCGGTAATATTAATTTGTTAATCCTGCAATAACAATATAATTTGACTTTTGCTCAAATCAGTAAAATTCATGTTTTTCGGTTTAAGCGGTACAGTGCTCACGCAATTAACATACAATTTAGAAGCAAATCGACTTTAAGTCTAAACCTAAGAAAGTGCAATTTTTTCGGTTATATGAATATGTAAATTCTGCAATAACATTATAATTTTACTTTCGCGCAAATCAATAAAATTGATGTTTTTCGGCTTATGCGGTACAGTGCTCAAGTAATTAACATACAATGTACAAGAAAATCGGCTTTAAGTAAAAATCTAAGAAAGTTCAATATTTTCTTTTCTTTTTTTTATATTAATTTGTTAATCCTGCCATAACATTATAGTTTACAGTGCTCACGCAACTGAAATACAATTTACAAGAAAATCGACTTTAAGTCTAAAGCTAAGAAAGTGCAATTTTTTCGGTTATATGAATATGTCAATCCTGCAATAACATTATAGTTTTACTTTCGCGCAAATTAGTAAAATTGTTGTTTTTCGGCTTATGCGGTACAGTGCTGAAGTGATTAACATACAATTTACAAGAAAATCGACTTTGAGTCTAAACCTAAGAAAGTGCAACTTTTCGGTAAAATTAAGCTGTTAATCCTGCAATAACATTATAGTTTTACTTTCGCGCAAATTAGTAAAATTGTTGTTTTTCGGCTTAAGCGGTACAGTGCTGAAGTGATTAACATACAATTTACAAGAAAATCGACTTTGAGTCTAAACCTAAGAAAGTGCAACTTTTTCGGTAATATTAAGTTGTTAATCCTGCAATAGCTATATAATTTTACTTTCGCGCAAATTAGTAAAATTGTTGTTTTTCGGCTTATGCGGTACAGTGCTGAAGTGATTAACATACAATTTACAAGAAAATCGACTTTGAGTCTAAACCTAAGAAAGTGCAACTTTTTCGGTAATATTAAGTTGTTAATCCTGCAATAGCTATATAATTTTACTTTCGCGCAAATTAGTAAAATTGTTGTTTTTCGGCTTATGCGGTACAGTGCTGAAGTGATTAACATACAATTTACAAGAAAATCGACTTTGAGTCTAAACCTAAGAAAGTGCAACTTTTCGGTAAAATTAAGCTGTTAATCCTGCAATAACATTATAGTTTTACTTTCGCGCAAATTAGTAAAATTGTTGTTTTTCGGCTTATGCGGTACAGTGCTGAAGTGATTAACATACAATTTACAAGAAAATCGACTTTGAGTCTAAACCTAAGAAAGTGCAACTTTTCGGTAAAATTAAGCTGTTAATCCTGCAATAACATTATAGTTTTACTTTCGCGCAAATTAGTAAAATTGTTGTTTTTCGGCTTATGCGGTACAGTGCTGAAGTGATTAACATACAATTTACAAGAAAATCGACTTTGAGTCTAAACCTAAGAAAGTGCAACTTTTTCGGTAATATTAAGTTGTTAATCCCGCAATAGCTATATAATTTTACTTTCGCGCAAATTAGTAAAATTGTTGTTTTTCGGCTTATGCGGTACAGTGCTGAAGTGATTAACATACAATTTACAAGAAAATCGACTTTGAGTCTAAACCTAAGAAAGTGCAACTTTTTCGGTAATATTAAGTTGTTAATCCTGCAATAGCTATATAATTTTACTTTCGCGCAAATTAGTAAAATTGTTGTTTTTCGGCTCATGCGGTACAGTGCTGAAGTGATTAACATACAATTTACAAGAAAATCGACTTTGAGTCTAAACCTAAGAAAGTGCAACTTTTCGGTAAAATTAAGCTGTTAATCCTGCAATAACATTATAGTTTTACTTTCGCGCAAATTAGTAAAATTGTTGTTTTTCGGCTTATGCGGTACAGTGCTCAAGTGATTAACATACAATTTACAAGAAAATCAGCTTTAAGTAAAAATCTAAGATAGTTCAATTTTTTCTTTTCTTTTTTTTATATTAATTTGTTAATCCTGCATTATAGTTTACAGTGCTCACGCAACTGAAATACAATTTACAAGAAAATCGACTTTAAGTCTAAAGCTAAGAAAGTGCAATTTTTTCGGTTATATTAATTTGTCAATTTTGCAATAGCAATATAATTTTACTTACGCGCAAATCAATAAAATTGATGTTCTTCGGCTTATGCGGTACAGTGCTCAAGTGATTAACATACAATTTACAAGAAAATCAGCTTTAAGTAAAAATCTAAGATAGTTCAATTTTTTCTTTTCTTTTTTTTATATTAATTTGTTAATCCTGCAATATAGTTTACAGTGCTCACGCAACTGAAATACAATTTACAAGAAAATCGACTTTAAGTCTAAACCTAAGAAAGTGCAATTTTTTCGGTTATATGAATATGTAAATTCTGCAATAGCTATATAATTTTACTTTCGCTCAAATCAGTAATATTAATATTTTTCGGCTTAAGCAGTACAGTGCTGCCGCAATTCACATACAATTTACAAGAAAATCGAGTTTGAGTCTAAACCTAAGAAAGTCCAACTTTTTCGGTAATATTAATTTGTTAATCCTGCAATAGCTATATAATTTTACTTTCGCGCAAATTAGTAAAATTGTTGTTTTTCGGCTTATGCGGTACAGTGCTGAAGTGATTAACATACAATTTACAAGAAAATCGACTTTGAGTCTAAACCTAAGAAAGTGCAACTTTTCGGTAAAATTAAGCTGTTAATCCTGCAATAACATTATAGTTTTACTTTCGCGCAAATTAGTAAAATTGTTGTTTTTCAGTTTATGCGGTACAGTGCTGAAGTGATTAACATACAATTTACAAGAAAATCGACTTTGAGTCTAAACCTAAGAAAGTGCAACTTTTTCGGTAATATTAAGTTGTTAATCCTGCAATAGCTATATAATTTTACTTTCGCGCAAATTAGTAAAATTGTTGTTTTTCGGCTTATGCGGTACAGTGCTGAAGTGATTAACATACAATTTACAAGAAAATCGACTTTGAGTCTAAACCTAAGAAAGTTCAACTTTTTCGGTAATATTAAGTTGTTAATCCTGCAATAACATTATAGTTTTACTTTCGCGCAAATCAATAAAATTGATGATGTGAAGAAAATCGACTTTAAGTCTAAACCTAAGAAAGTGCAATTTTTTCGGTTATATTAATTTGTCAATTTTGCAATAGCAATATAATTTTACTTTCACGCAAATCAGTAAAATTGATGTTTTTCGGCTTATGCGGTACAGTGCTCACGCAATTAACATACAATTTAGAAGCAAATCGACTTTAAGTCTAAACCTAAGAAAGTGCAAATTTTTCGGTAATATTAATTTGTTAATCCTGCAATAACAATATAATTTGACTTTTGCTCAAATCAGTAAAATTCATGTTTTTCGGTTTAAGCGGTACAGTGCTCACGCAATTAACATACAATTTAGAAGCAAATCGACTTTAAGTCTAAACCTAAGAAAGTGCAATTTTTTCGGTTATATGAATATGTAAATTCTGCAATAACATTATAATTTTACTTTCGCTCAAATCAATAAAATTGATGTTTTTCGGCTTATGCGGTACAGTGCTCAAGTAATTAACATACAATGTACAAGAAAATCGGCTTTAAGTAAAAATCTAAGAAAGTTCAATATTTTCTTTTCTTTTTTTTATATTAATTTGTTAATCCTGCCATAACATTATAGTTTACAGTGCTCACGCAACTGAAATACAATTTACAAGAAAATCGACTTTAAGTCTAAAGCTAAGAAAGTGCAATTTTTTCGGTTATATGAATATGTCAATCCTGCAATAACATTATAGTTTTACTTTCGCGCAAATTAGTAAAATTGTTGTTTTTCGGCTTATGCGGTACAGTGCTGAAGTGATTAACATACAATTTACAAGAAAATCGACTTTGAGTCTAAACCTAAGAAAGTGCAACTTTTCGGTAAAATTAAGCTGTTAATCCTGCAATAACATTATAGTTTTACTTTCGCGCAAATTAGTAAAATTGTTGTTTTTCGGCTTATGCGGTACAGTGCTGAAGTGATTAACATACAATTTACAAGAAAATCGACTTTGAGTCTAAACCTAAGAAAGTGCAACTTTTTCGGTAATATTAAGTTGTTAATCCTGCAATAGCTATATAATTTTACTTTCGCGCAAATTAGTAAAATTGTTGTTTTTCGGCTTATGCGGTACAGTGCTGAAGTGATTAACATACAATTTACAAGAAAATCGACTTTGAGTCTAAACCTAAGAAAGTGCAACTTTTTCGGTAATATTAAGTTGTTAATCCTGCAATAGCTATATAATTTTACTTTCGCGCAAATTAGTAAAATTGTTGTTTTTCGGCTTATGCGGTACAGTGCTGAAGTGATTAACATACAATTTACAAGAAAATCGACTTTGAGTCTAAACCTAAGAAAGTGCAACTTTTCGGTAAAATTAAGCTGTTAATCCTGCAATAACATTATAGTTTTACTTTCGCGCAAATTAGTAAAATTGTTGTTTTTCGGCTTATGCGGTACAGTGCTCAAGTGATTAACATACAATTTACAAGAAAATCAGCTTTAAGTAAAAATCTAAGATAGTTCAATTTTTTCTTTTCTTTTTTTTATATTAATTTGTTAATCCTGCATTATAGTTTACAGTGCTCACGCAACTGAAATACAATTTACAAGAAAATCGACTTTAAGTCTAAAGCTAAGAAAGTGCAATTTTTTCGGTTATATTAATTTGTCAATTTTGCAATAGCAATATAATTTTACTTACGCGAAAATCAATAAAATTGATGTTCTTCGGCTTATGCGGTACAGTGCTCAAGTGATTAACATACAATTTACAAGAAAATCAGCTTTAAGTAAAAATCTAAGATAGTTCAATTTTTTCTTTTCTTTTTTTTTATATTAATTTGTTAATCCTGCATTATAGTTTACAGTGCTCACGCAACTGAAATACAATTTACAAGAAAATCGACTTTAAGTCTAAACCTAAGAAAGTGCAATTTTTTCGGTTATATGAATATGTAAATTCTGCAATAGCTATATAATTTTACTTTCGCGCAAATTAGTAAAATTGTTGTTTTTCGGCTTATGCGGTACAGTGCTGAAGTGATTAACATACAATTTACAAGAAAATCGACTTTGAGTCTAAACCTAAGAAAGTGCAATTTTTTCGGTTATATTAATTTGTCAATTTTGTAATAGCAATATAATTTTACTTACGCGCAAATCAATAAAATTGATGTTCTTCGGCTTATGCGGTACAGTGCTCAAGTGATTAACATACAATTTACAAGAAAATCGACTTTGAGTCTAAACCTAAGAAAGTGCAACTTTTTCGGTAATATTAAGTTGTTAATCCTGCAATAACATTATAGTTTTACTTTCGCGCAAATCAGTAAAATTGATGTTTTTCGGCTTATGCGGTACAGCGCTCAAGTAATTAACATTCAATTTACAAGAAAATCAGCTTTAAGTAAAAATCTAAGAAAGTTCAATTTTTTCTTTTCTTTTTTTTATATTAATTTGTTAATCCTGCATTACAGTTTACAGTGCTCACGCAACTGAAATACAATTTACAAGAAAATCGACTTTAAGTCTAAAGCTAAGAAAGTGCAATTTTTTCGGTTATATGAATATGTCAATTCTGCAATAGCTATATAATTTTACTTTCGCGCAATTTAGTAAAATTGTTGTTTTTCGGCTTATGCGGTACAGTGCTCAAGTGATTAACATACAATTTACAAGAAAATCGACTTTGAGTCTAAACCTAATAAAGTGCAATTTTTTCGGTTATATTAATTTGTCAATTCTGCAATAGCAATATAATTTTACTTTCGCGCAAATCAGTAAAATTGATGTTTTTCGGCTTAAGCGGTACAGTGCTCAAGTGAATAACATACAATTTACAAGAAAATCTACTTTAAGTCTAAAACTAAGAAAGTGCAATTTTTTCGGTTATATGAATATGTCAATTCTGCAATAACAACATAATTTGACTTTCGCTCAAATCAGCAAAATTCATGTTTTTCGGTTTTAGCAGTACAGTGCTCACGCAATTGACATACAATTTACAAGAAAATCGAGTTTAAGTCTAAAACTAAGAAAGTACAATTTTTTCGGTTATATGAATATGTAAATTCTACAATAACATTATAATTTTACTTTCGCGCAAATCAGTAAAATTGATGTTTTTCGGCTTAAGCAGTACAGTGCTCACGCAACTGACATACAATTTACAAGCAAATCGACTTTAAGTCTAAACCTAAGAAAGTGCAACTTTTTCGGTAATATTAATTTGTTAATCCTGCAATAACAATATAGTTTGACTTTTGCTCAAATCAGTAAAATTCATGTTTTTCAGTTTAAGCGGTACAGTGCTCACGCAATTAACATACAATTTAGAAGCAAATCGACTTTAAGTCTAAACCTAAGAAAGTGCAACTTTTTCGGTAATATTAAGTTGTTAATCCTGCAAACACATTATAGTTTTACTGTCGCGCAAATCAGTAAAATTCATGTTTTTCGGCTTATGCGGTACAGTGCTCAAGTAATTAACATACAATTAACAAGAAAATCGGCTTTAAGTAAAAATCTAAGAAAGTTCAATATTTTATTTTCTTTTTTTTATATTAATTTGTTAATCCTGCCATAACATTATAGTTTACAGTGCTCACGCAACTGAAATACAATTTACAAGAAAATCGACTTTAAGTCTAAAGCTAAGAAAGTGCAATTTTTTCGGTTATATGAATATGTCAATTCTGCAATAGCTATATAATTTTACTTTCGCGCAAATTAGTAAAATTGTTGTTTTTCGGCTTATGCGGTACAGTGCTGAAGTGATTAACATACAATTTACAAGAAAATCGACTTTGAGTCTAAACCTAAGAAAGTGCAACTTTTTCGGTAATATTTAGTTGTTAATCCTGCAATAACATTATAGTTTTACTTTCGCGCAAATCAGTAAAATTGTTGTTTTTCGGCTTATGCGGTACAGTGCTGAAGTGGTTAACATACAATTTACAAGAAAATCGACTTTGAGTCTAAACCTAAGAAAGTGCAACTTTTTCGGTAATATTAAGTTGTTAATCCTACAATAACATTATAGTTTTACTTTCGCGCAAATCAGTAAAATTGATGTTTTTCGGCTTAAGCGGTACAGTGCTCACGCAACTGAAATACAATTTACAAGAAAATCGACTTTAAATCTAAAGCTATTGTAAGAAATTGCAATTTTTTCGGTTATATTAATTTGTCAATTCTGCAATAGCAATATAATTTTACTTACGCGCAAATCAGTAAAATTGATGTTTTTCGGCTTATGCGGTACAGTGCTGAAGTGATTAACATACAATTTACAAGAAAATCGACTTTGAGTCTAAACCTAAGAAAGTGCAACTTTTCGGTAAAATTAAGCTGTTAATCCTACAATAACATTATAGTTTTACTTTCGCGCAAATCAGTAAAATTGATGTTTTTCGGCTTAAGCGGTACAGTGCTGAAGTGATTAACATACAATTTACAAGAAAATCGACTTTGAGTCTAAACCTAAGAAAGTGCAATTTTTTCGGTTATATGAATATGTCAATTCTGCAATAACAACATAATTTGACTTTCGCTCAAATCAGCAAAATTCATGTTTTTCGGTTTTAGCAGTACAGTGCTCACGCAATTGACATACAATTTACAAGAAAATCGAGTTTAAGTCTAAAACTAAGAAAGTACAATTTTTTCGGTTATATGAATATGTAAATTCTACAATAACATTATAATTTTACTTTCGCGCAAATCAGTAAAATTGATGTTTTTCGGCTTAAGCAGTACAGTGCTCAAGTGAATAACATACAATTTACAAGAAAATCTACTTTAAGTCTAAAACTAAGAAAGTGCAATTTTTTCGGTTATATGAATATGTCAATTCTGCAATAACAACATAATTTGACTTTCGCTCAAATCAGCAAAATTCATGTTTTTCGGTTTTAGCAGTACAGTGCTCACGCAATTGACATACAATTTACAAGAAAATCGAGTTTAAGTCTAAAACTAAGAAAGTACAATTTTTTCGGTTATATGAATATGTAAATTCTACAATAACATTATAATTTTACTTTCGCGCAAATCAGTAAAATTGATGTTTTTCGGCTTAAGCAGTACAGTGCTCACGCAACTGACATACAATTTACAAGCAAATCGACTTTAAGTCTAAACCTAAGAAAGTGCAACTTTTTCGGTAATATTAATTTGTTAATCCTGCAATAACAATATAGTTTGACTTTTGCTCAAATCAGTAAAATTCATGTTTTTCAGTTTAAGCGGTACAGTGCTCACGCAATTAACATACAATTTAGAAGCAAATCGACTTTAAGTCTAAACCTAAGAAAGTGCAACTTTTTCGGTAATATTAAGTTGTTAATCCTGCAAACACATTATAGTTTTACTGTCGCGCAAATCAGTAAAATTCATGTTTTTCGGCTTATGCGGTACAGTGCTCAAGTAATTAACATACAATTAACAAGAAAATCGGCTTTAAGTAAAAATCTAAGAAAGTTCAATATTTTATTTTCTTTTTTTTATATTAATTTGTTAATCCTGCCATAACATTATAGTTTACAGTGCTCACGCAACTGAAATACAATTTACAAGAAAATCGACTTTAAGTCTAAAGCTAAGAAAGTGCAATTTTTTCGGTTATATGAATATGTCAATTCTGCAATAGCTATATAATTTTACTTTCGCGCAAATTAGTAAAATTGTTGTTTTTCGGCATATGCGGTACAGTGCGGAAGTGATTAACATACAATTTACAAGAAAATCGACTTTGAGTCTAAACCTAAGAAAGTGCAACTTTTTCGGTAATATTTAGTTGTTAATCCTGCAATAACATTATAGTTTTACTTTCGCGCAAATCAGTAAAATTGTTGTTTTTCGGCTTATGCGGTACAGTGCTGAAGTGGTTAACATACAATTTACAAGAAAATCGACTTTGAGTCTAAACCTAAGAAAGTGCAACTTTTTCGGTAATATTAAGTTGTTAATCCTACAATAACATTATAGTTTTACTTTCGCGCAAATCAGTAAAATTGATGTTTTTCGGCTTAAGCGGTACAGTGCTCACGCAACTGAAATACAATTTACAAGAAAATCGACTTTAAATCTAAAGCTATTGTAAGAAATTGCAATTTTTTCGGTTATATTAATTTGTCAATTCTGCAATAGCAATATAATTTTACTTACGCGCAAATCAGTAAAATTGATGTTTTTCGGCTTATGCGGTACAGTGCTGAAGTGATTAACATACAATTTACAAGAAAATCGACTTTGAGTCTAAACCTAAGAAAGTGCAACTTTTCGGTAAAATTAAGCTGTTAATCCTGCAATAACATTATAGTTTTACTTTCGCGCAAATTAGTAAAATTGTTGTTTTTCGGCTTATGCGGTACAGTGCTCAAGTGATTAACATACAATGTACAAGAAAATCGACTTTGAGTCTAAACCTAATAAAGTGCAATTTTTTCGGTAATATTAAGTTGATAATCCTGCAATAACATTATAGTTTTACTTTCGCGCAAATCAGTAAAATTGATGTTTTTCGGCTTAAGCGGTACAGTGCTCACGCAACTGAAATACAATTTACAAGAAAATCGACTTTAAATCTAAAGCTATTGTAAGAAATTGCAATTTTTTCGGTTATATTAATTTGTCAATTCTGCAATAGCAATATAATTTTACTTACGCGCAAATCAGTAAAATTGATGTTTTTCGGCTTATGCGGTACAGTGCTGAAGTGATTAACATACAATTTACAAGAAAATCGACTTTGAGTCTAAACCTAAGAAAGTGCAACTTTTCGGTAAAATAAAGCTGTTAATCCTGCAATAACATTATAGTTTTACTTTCGCGCAAATCAGTAAAATTGATGTTTTTCGGCTTAAGCGGTACAGTGCTCACGCAACTGAAATACAATTTACAAGAAAATCGACTTTAAATCTAAAGCTATTGTAAGAAATTGCAATTTTTTCGGTTATATTAATTTGTCAATTCTGCAATAGCAATATAATTTTACTTACGCGCAAATCAGTAAAATTCATGTTTTTCGGCTTAAGCAGTACAGTGCTCTCGCAACTGACATACAATTTACAAGAAAATCGACTTTAAGTCTAAAACTAAGAAAGTGCAATTTTTTCGGTAATATTAAGTTGATAATCCTGCAATAACATTATAGTTTTACTTTCGCGCAAATCAGTAAAATTGATGTTTTTCGGCTTAAGCGGTACAGTGCTCACGCAACTGAAATACAATTTACAAGAAAATCGACTTTAAGTCTAAAGCTAAGAAAGTGCAATTTTTTCGGTTATATGAATATGTCAATTCTGCAATAGCTATATAATTTTACTTTCGCTCAAATTAGTAAAATTGTTGTTTTTCGGCTTATGCGGTACAGTGCTCAAGTGATTAACATACAATGTACAAGAAAATCAACTTTGAGTCTAAACCTAATAAAGTGCAATTATTTCGGTTATATTAATTTGTCAATTTTGCAATAGCAATATAATTTTACTTTCGCGCAAATTCATAAAATTCATGTTTTTCGGCTTAAGCAGTACAGTGCTCTCGCAACTGACATACAATTTACAAGAAAATCGACTTTAAGTCTAAAACTAAGAAAGTGCAATTTTTTCGGTTATATGAATATGTCAATTCTGCAATAACAATATAATTTGACTTTCGCTCAAATCAGCAAAATTCATGTTTTTCGGCTTTAGCAGTACAGTGCTCACGCAATTGACATACAATTTACAAGAAAATCGAGTTTAAGTCTAAAACTAAGAAAGTACAATTTTTTCGGTTATATGAATATGTAAATTCTGCAATAACATTATAATTTTACTTTCGCGCAAATCAGTAAAATTGATGTTTTTCGGCTTAAGCAGTACAGTGCTCACGCAACTGACATACAATTTACAAGAAAATCGACTTTAAGTCTAAACCTAAGAAAGTGCAACTTTTTCGGTAATATTAATTTGTTAATCCTGCAATAACAATATAATTTGACTTTTGCTCAAATCAGTAAAATTCATGTCTTTCGGTTTAAGCGGTACAGTGCCCACGCAATTAACATACAATTTAGAAGCAAATCGACTTTAAGTCTAAACCTAAGAAAGTGCAACTTTTTCGGTAATATTAAGTTGTTAATCCTGCAATAACATTATAGTTTTTTTTTCGCGCAAATCAATAAAATTGTTGTTTTTCGGCTTATGCGGTACAGTGCTGAAGTGATTAACATACAATTTACAAGAAAATCGACTTTGAGTCTAAACCTAAGAAAGTGCAACTTTTTCGGTAATATTAAGTTGTTAATCCTGCAATAACATTATAGCTTTACTTTCGCGCAAATCAGTAAAATTGATGTTTTTCGGCTTAAGCGGTACAGTGCTCACGCAACTGAAATACAATTTACAAGAAAATCGACTTTAAATCTAAAACTATTGTAAGAAATTGCAATTTTTTCGGTTATATTAATTTGTCAATACTGCAATAGCAATATAATTTTACTTACGCGCAAATCAGTAAAATTCATGTTTTTCGGCTTAAGCAATACAGTGCTCTCGCAACTGACATACAATTTACAAGAAAATCGACTTTAAGTCTAAAACTAAGAAAGTGCAATTTTTTCGGTAATATTAAGTTGATAATCCTGCAATAACATTATGGTTTTACTTTCGCGCAAATCAGTAAAATTGATGTTTTTCGGCTTAAGCGGTACAGTGCTGAAGTGATTAACATACAATTTACAAGAAAATCGACTTTGAGTCTAAACCTAAGAAAGTGCAACTTTTTCGGTAATATTAAGTTGTTAATCCTGCAATAACATTATAGTTTTACTTTCGCGCAAATCAGTAAAATTGTTGTTTTTCGGCTTATGCGGTACAGTGCTGAAGTGGTTAACATACAATTTACAAGAAAATCGACTTTAAATCTAAAGCTATTGTAAGAAATTGCAATTTTTTCGGTTATATTAATTTGTCAATACTGCAATAGCAATATAATTTTACTTACGCGCAAATCAGTAAAATTCATGTTTTTCGGCTTAAGCAATACAGTGCTCTCGCAACTTACATACAATTTACAAGAAAATCGACTTTAAGTCTAAAACTAAGAAAGTGCAATTTTTTCGGTAATATTAAGTTGATAATCCTGCAATAACATTATGGTTTTACTTTCGCGCAAATCAGTAAAATTGATGTTTTTCGGCTTAAGCGGTACAGTGCTGAAGTGATTAACATACAATTTACAAGAAAATCGACTTTGAGTCTAAACCTAAGAAAGTGCAACTTTTTCGGTAATATTAAGTTGTTAATCCTGCAATAACATTATAGTTTTACTTTCGCGCAAATCAGTAAAATTGTTGTTTTTCGGCTTATGCGGTACAGTGCTGAAGTGGTTAACATACAATTTACAAGAAAATCGACTTTAAATCTAAAGCTATTGTAAGAAATTGCAATTTTTTCGGTTATATTAATTTGTCAATACTGCAATAGCAATATAATTTTACTTACGCGCAAATCAGTAAAATTCATGTTTTTCGGCTTAAGCAATAAAGTGCTCTCGCAACTGACATACAATTTACAAGAAAATCGACTTTAAGTCTAAAACTAAGAAAGTGCAATTTTTTCGGTAATATTAAGTTGATAATCCTGCAATAACATTATGGTTTTACTTTCGCGCAAATCAGTAAAATTGATGTTTTTCGGCTTAAGCGGTACAGTGCTGAAGTGATTAACATACAATTTACAAGAAAATCGACTTTGAGTCTAAACCTAAGAAAGTGCAACTTTTTCGGTAATATTAAGTTGTTAATCCTGCAATAACATTATAGTTTTACTTTCGCGCAAATCAGTAAAATTGTTGTTTTTCGGCTTATGCGGTACAGTGCTGAAGTGATTAACATACAATTTACAAGAAAATCGACTTTGAGTCTAAACCTAAGAAAGTGCAACTTTTTCGGTAATATTAAGTTGTTAATCCTACAATAACATTATAGCTTTACTTTCGCGCAAATCAGTAAAATTGATGTTTTTCGGCTTAAGCGGTACAGTGCTCACGCAACTGAAATACAATTTACAAGAAAATCGACTTTAAATCTAAAGCTAAGAAAGTGCAATTTTTTCGGTTATATGAATATGTCAATTCTGCAATAGCTATATAATTTTACTTTCGCGCAAATTAGTAAAATTGTTGTTTTTCGGCTTATGCGGTACAGTGCTGAAGTGATTAACATACAATTTACAAGAAAATCGACTTTGAGTCTAAACCTAAGAAAGTGCAAGTTTTTCGGTAATATTAATTTGTTAATCCTGCAATAACAATATAGTTTGACTTTTGCTCAAATCAGTAAAATTCATGTTTTTCAGTTTAAGCGGTACAGTGCTCACGCAATTAACATACAATTTAGAAGCAAATCGACTTTAAGTCTAAACCTAAGAAAGTGCAACTTTTTCGGTAATATTAAGTTGTTAATCCTGCAAACACATTATAGTTTTACTGTCGCGCAAATCAGTAAAATTCATGTTTTTCGGCTTATGCGGTACAGTGCTCAAGTAATTAACATACAATTAACAAGAAAATCGGCTTTAAGTAAAAATCTAAGAAAGTTCAATATTTTATTTTCTTTTTTTTATATTAATTTGTTAATCCTGCCATAACATTATAGTTTACAGTGCTCACGCAACTGAAATACAATTTACAAGAAAATCGACTTTAAGTCTAAAGCTAAGAAAGTGCAATTTTTTCGGTTATATGAATATGTCAATTCTGCAATAGCTATATAATTTTACTTTCGCGCAAATTAGTAAAATTGTTGTTTTTCGGCTTATGCGGTACAGTGCTGAAGTGATTAACATACAATTTACAAGAAAATCGACTTTGAGTCTAAACCTAAGAAAGTGCAACTTTTTCGGTAATATTAAGTTGTTAATCCTGCAATAACATTATAGTTTTACTTTCGCGCAAATCAGTAAAATTGTTGTTTTTCGGCTTATGCGGTACAGTGCTGAAGTGGTTAACATACAATTTACAAGAAAATCGACTTTGAGTCTAAACCTAAGAAAGTGCAACATTTTCGGTAATATTAAGTTGTTAATCCTACAATAACATTATAGTTTTACTTTCGCGCAAATCAGTAAAATTGATGTTTTTCGGCTTAAGCGGTACAGTGCTCACGCAACTGAAATACAATTTACAAGAAAATCGACTTTAAATCTAAAGCTATTGTAAGAAATTGCAATTTTTTCGGTTATATTAATTTGTCAATTCTGCAATAGCAATATAATTTTACTTACGCGCAAATCAGTAAAATTCATGTTTTTCGGCTTAAGCAATACAGTGCTCTCGCAACTGACATACAATTTACAAGAAAATCGACCTTAAGTCTAAAACTAAGAAAGTGCAATTTTTTCGGTAATATTAAGTTGATAATCCTGCAATAACATTATGGTTTTACTTTCGCGCAAATCAGTAAAATTGATGTTTTTCGGCTTAAGCGGTACAGTGCTGAAGTGATTAACATACAATTTACAAGAAAATCAACTTTGAGTCTAAACCTAAGAAAGTGCAACTTTTCGGTAAAATTAAGCTGTTAATCCTGCAATAACATTATAGTTTTACTTTCGCGCAAATTAGTAAAATTGTTGTTTTTCGGCTTATGCGGTACAGTGCTCAAGTGACTAACATACAATGTACAAGAAAATCGACTTTGAGTCTAAACCTAATAAAGTGAAATTTTTTCGGTAATATTAAGTTGATAATCCTGCAATAACATTATAGTTTTACTTTCGCGCAAATCAGTAAAATTGATGTTTTTCGGCTTAAGCGGTACAGTGCTCACGCAACTGAAATACAATTTACAAGAAAATCGACTTTAAATCTAAAGCTATTGTAAGAAATTGCAATTTTTCGGTTATATTAATTTGTCAATTCTGCAATAGCAATATAATTTTACTTACGCGCAAATCAGTAAAATTCATGTTTTTCGGCTTAAGCAATACAGTGCTCTCGCAACTGACATACAATTTACAAGAAAATCGACTTTAAGTCTAAAGCTAAGAAAGTGCAATTTTTTCGGTTATATGAATATGTCAATTCTGCAATAGCTATATCATTTTACTTTCGCGCAAATTAGTAAAATTGTTGTTTTTCGGCTTATGCGGTACAGTGCTGAAGTGATTAACATACAATTTACAAGAAAATCGACTTTGAGTCTAAACCTAAGAAAGTGCAACTTTTTCGGTAATATTAAGTTGTTAATCCTGCAATAACATTATAGCTTTACTTTCGCGCAAATCAGTAAAATTGATGTTTTTCGGCTTAAGCGGTACAGTGCTCACGCAACTGAAATACAATTTACAAGAAAATCGACTTTAAGTCTAAAGCTAAGAAAGTGCAATTTTTTCGGTTATATGAATATGTCAATTCTGCAATAGCTATATCATTTTACTTTCGCGCAAATTAGTAAAATTGTTGTTTTTCGGCTTATGCGGTACAGTGCTGAAGTGGTTAACATACAATTTACAAGAAAATCGACTTTGAGTCTAAACCTAAGAAAGTGTAAGTTTTTCGGTAATATTAAGTTGTTAATCCTGCAATAACATTATAGTTTTACTTTCGCGCAAATCAGTAAAATTGTTGTTTTTCGGCTTATGCGGTACAGTGCTGAAGTGGTTAACATACAATTTACAAGAAAATCGACTTTGAGTCTAAACCTAATAAAGTGCAATTTTTTCGGTAATATTAAGTTGATAATCCTGCAATAACATTATAGTTTTACTTTCGCGCAAATCAGTAAAATTGATGTTTTTCGGCTTAAGCGATACAGTGCTCACGCAACTGAAATACAATTTACAAGAAAATCGACTTTAAATCTAAAGCTATTGTAAGAAATTGCAATTTTTTCGGTTATATTAATTTGTCAATTCTGCAATAGCAATATAATTTTACTTACGCGCAAATCAGTAAAATTCATGTTTTTCGGCTTAAGCAATACAGTGCTCTCGCAACTGACATACAATTTACAAGAAAATCGACTTTAAGTCTAAAGCTAAGAAAGTGCAATTTTTACGGTTATATGAATATGTCAATTCTGCAATAGCTATATCATTTTACTTTCGCGCAAATTAGTAAAATTGTTGTTTTTCGGCTTATGCGGTACAGTGCTGAAGTGATTAACATACAATTTACAAGAAAATCGACTTTGAGTCTAAACCTAAGAAAGTGCAACTTTTCGGTAAAATTAAGCTGTTAATCCTGCAATAACATTATAGTTTTACTTTCGCGCAAATCAGTAAAATTGATGTTTTTCGGCTTAAGCGGTACAGTGCTCATGCAACTGAAATACAATTTACAAGAAAATCGACTTTAAATCTAAAGCTATTGTAAGAAATTGCAATTTTTTCGGTTATATTAATTTGTCAATTCTGCAATAGCAATATAATTTTACTTACGCGCAAATCAGTAAAATTCATGTTTTTCGGCTTAAGCAATACAGTGCTCTCGCAACTGACATACAATTTACAAGAAAATCGACTTTAAGTCTAAAGCTAAGAAAGTGCAATTTTTTCGGTAATATTAAGTTGTTAATCCTGCAATAACATTATAGCTTTACTTTCGCGCAAATCAGTAAAATTGATGTTTTTCGGCTTAAGCGGTACAGTGCTCACGCAACTGAAATACAATTTACAAGAAAATCGACTTTAAATCTAAAGCTATTGTAAGAAATTGCAATTTTTTCGGTTATATTAATTTGTCAATTCTGCAAAATCTAATTTTACTTACGCGCAAATCAGTAAAATTGATGTTTTTCGGCTTATGCGGTACAGTGCTGAAGTGATTAACATACAATTTACAAGAAAATCGACTTTGAGTCTAAACCTAAGAAAGTGCAACTTTTCGGTAAAATTAAGCTGTTAATCCTGCAATAACATTATAGTTTTACTTTCGCGCAAATTAGTAAAATTTTTGTTTTTCGGCTTATGCGGTACAGTGCTCAAGTGATTAACATACAATGTACAAGAAAATCGACTTTGAGTCTAAACCTAATAAAGTGCAATTTTTTCGGTAATATTAAGTTGATAATCCTGCAATAACATTATAGTTTTACTTTCGCGCAAATCAGTAAAATTGATGTTTTTCGGCTTAAGCGGTACAGTGCTCACGCAACTGAAATACAATTTACAAGAAAATCGACTTTAAATCTAAAGCTATTGTAAGAAATTGCAATTTTTTCGGTTATATTAATTTGTCAATTCTGCAATAGCAATATAATTTTACTTACGCGCAAATCAGTAAAATTGATGTTTTTCGGCTTATGCGGTACAGTGCTGAAGTGATTAACATACAATTTACAAGAAAATCGACTTTGAGTCTAAACCTAAGAAAGTGCAACTTTTCGGTAAAATTAAGCTGTTAATCCTGCAATAACATTATAGTTTTACTTTCGCGCAAATCAGTAAAATTGATGTTTTTCGGCTTAAGCGGTACAGTGCTCACGCAACTGAAATACAATTTACAAGAAAATCGACTTTAAATCTAAAGCTATTGTAAGAAATTGCAATTTTTTCGGTTATATTAATTTGTCAATTCTGCAATAGCAATATAATTTTACTTACGCGCAAATCAGTAAAATTCATGTTTTTCGGCTTAAGCAGTACAGTGCTCTCTCAACTGACATACAATTTACAAGAAAATCGACTTTAAGTCTAAAACTAAGAAAGTGCAATTTTTTCGGTAATATTAAGTTGATAATCCTGCAATAACATTATAGTTTTACTTTCGCGCAAATCAGTAAAATTGATGTTTTTCGGCTTAAGCGGTACAGTGCTCACGCAACTGAAATACAATTTACAAGAAAATCGACTTTAAGTCTAAAGCTAAGAAAGTGCAATTTTTTCGGTTATATGAATATGTCAATTCTGCAATAGCTATATAATTTTACTTTCGCGCAAATTAGTAAAATTGTTGTTTTTCGGCTTATGCGGTACAGTGCTCAAGTGATTAACATACAATGTACAAGAAAATCGACTTTGAGTCTAAACCTAATAAAGTGCAATTTTTTCGGTTATATTAATTTGTCAATTCTGCAATAGCAATATAATTTTACTTTCGCGCAAATTCATAAAATTCATGTTTTTCGGCTTAAGCAGTACAGTGCTCTCGCAACTGACATACAATTTACAAGAAAATCGACTTTAAGTCTAAAACTAAGAAAGTGCAATTTTTTCGGTTATATGAATATGTCAATTCTGCAATAACAATATAATTTGACTTTCGCTCAAATCAGCAAAATTCATGTTTTTCGGCTTTAGCAGTACAGTGCTCACGCAATTGACATACAATTTACAAGAAAATCGAGTTTAAGTCTAAAACTAAGAAAGTACAATTTTTTCGGTTATATGAATATGTAAATTCTGCAATAACATTATAATTTTACTTTCGCGCAAATCAGTAAAATTGATGTTTTTCGGCTTAAGGAGTACAGTGCTCACGCAACTGACATACAATTTACAAGAAAATCGACTTTAAGTCTAAACCTAAGAAAGTGCAACTTTTTCGGTAATATTAATTTGTTAATCCTGCAATAACAATATAATTTGACTTTTGCTCAAATCAGTAAAATTCATGTCTTTCGGTTTAAGCGGTACAGTGCCCACGCAATTAACATACAATTTAGAAGCAAATCGACTTCAAGTCTAAACCTAAGAAAGTGCAACTTTTTCGGTAATATTAAGTTGTTAATCCTGCAATAACATTATAGTTTTTTTTTCGCGCAAATCAATAAAATTGATGTTTTTCGGCTTATGCGGTACAGTGCTCAAGTAATTAACATACAATTTACAAGAAAATCGGCTTTAAGTAAAAATCTAAGAAAGTTCAATATTTTCTTTTCTTTTTTTTATATTAATTTGTTAATCCTGCCATAACATTATAGTTTACAGTGCTCACGCAACTGAAATACAATTTACAAGAAAATCGACTTTAAGTCTAAAGCTAAGAAAGTGCAATTTTTTCGGTTATATGAATATGTCAATTCTGCAATAGCTATATAATTTTACTTTCGCGCAAATTAGTAAAATTGTTGTTTTTCGGCTTATGCGGTACAGTGCTGAAGTGATTAACATACAATTTACAAGAAAATCGACTTTGAGTCTAAACCTAAGAAAGTGCAACTTTTCGGTAAAATTAAGCTGTTAATCCTGCAATAACATTATAGTTTTACTTTCGCGCAAATTAGTAAAATTGTTGTTTTTCGGCTTATGCGGTACAGTGCTGAAGTGATTAACATACAATTTACAAGAAAATCGACTTTGAGTCTAAACCTAAGAAAGTGCAACTTTTTCGGTAATATTAAGTTGTTAATCCTGCAATAACATTATAGTTTTACTGTCGCGCAAATTAGTAAAATTGTTGTTTTTCGGCTTATGCGGTACAGTGCTGAAGTGATTAACATACAATTTACAAGGAAATCGACTTTGAGTCTAAACCTAAGAAAGTGCAACTTTTTCGGTTATATTAAGTTGATAATTCTGCAATAACATTATAGTTTTACTTTCGCGCAAATCAGTAAAATTGATGTTTTTCGGCTTAAGCGGTACAGTGCTCACGCAACTGAAATAAAATTTACAAGAAAATCGACTTTAAATCTAAAGCTATTGTAAGAAATTGCAATTTTTTCGGTTATATTAATTTGTCAATTCTGCAATAGCAATATAATTTTACTTTCGCGCAAATTAGTAAAATTGTTGTTTTTCGGCTTATGCGGTACAGTGCTCAAGTGATTAACATACAATTTACAAGAAAATCGACTTTGAGTCTAAACCTAATAAAGTGCAATTTTTTCGGTTATATTAATTTGTCAATTCTGCAATAGCAATATAATTTTACTTTCGCGCAAATCAGTAAAATTCATGTTTTTCGGCTTAAGCAGTACAGTGCTCACGCAACTGATATACAATTTACAAGAAAATCGACTTTAAGTCTAAAACTAAGAAAGTGCAATTTTTTCGGTTATATGAATATGTCAATTCTGCAATAACAACATAATTTGACTTTCGCTCAAATCAGCAAAATTCATGTTTTTCGGTTTTAGCAGTACAGTGCTCACGCAATTGACATACAATTTACAAGAAAATCGAGTTTAAGTCTAAAACTAAGAAAGTACAATATTTTCGGTTATATGAATATGTAAATTCTGCAATAACATTATAATTTTACTTTCGCGCAAATCAGTAAAATGGATGTTTTTCGGCTTAAGCAGTACAGTGCTCACGCAACTGACATACAATTTACAAGCAAATCGACTTTAAGTCTAAACCTAAGAAAGTGCAACTTTTTCGGTAATATTAATTTGTTAATCCTGCAATAACAATATAATTTGACTTTTGCTCAAATCAGTAAAATTCATGTTTTTCGGTTTAAGCGGTACAGTGCTCACGCAATTAACATACAATTTAGAAGCAAATCAACTTTGAGTCTAAACCTAAGAAAGTGCAACTTTTTCGGTAATATTAAGTTGTTAATCCTGCAAACACATTATAGTTTTACTTTCGCGCAAATCAGTAAAATTAATGTTTTTCGGCTTATGCGGTACAGTGCTCAAGTAATTAACATACAATTAACAAGAAAATCGGCTTTAAGTAAAAATCTAAGAAAGTTCAATATTTTCTTTTCTTTTTTTTATATTAATTTGTTAATCCTGCCATAACATTATAGTTTACAGTGCTCACGCAACTGAAATACAATTTACAAGAAAATCGACTTTAAGTCTAAAGCTAAGAAAGTGCAATTTTTTCGGTTATATGAATATGTCAATTCTGCAATAGCTATATAATTTTACTTTCGCGCAAATTAGTAAAATTGTTGTTTTTCGGCTTATGCGGTACAGTGCTGAAGTGATTAACATACAATTTACAAGAAAATCGACTTTGAGTCTAAACCTAAGAAAGTGCAACTTTTTCGGTAATATTAAGTTGTTAATCCTGCAATAACATTATAGTTTTACTTTCGCGCAAATCACTAAAATTGTTGTTTTTCGGCTTATGCGATACAGTGCTGAAGTGATTAACATACAATTTACAAGAAAATCGACTTTGAGTCTAAACCTAAGAAAGTGCAACTTTTTCGGTAATATTAAGTTGTTAATCCTGCAATAGCTATATAATTTTACTTTCGCGCAAATTAGTAAAATTGTTGTTTTTCGGCTTATGCGGTACAGTGCTGAAGTGATTAACATACAATTTACAAGAAAATCGACTTTGAGTCTAAACCTAAGAAAGTGCAACTTTTTCGGTAATATTAAGTTGTTAATCCTGCAATAGCTATATAAATTTACTTTCGCGCAAATTAGTAAAATTGTTGTTTTTCGGCTTATGCGGTACAGTGCTGAAGTGATTAACATACAATTTACAAGAAAATCGACTTTGAGTCTAAACCTAAGAAAGTGCAACTTTTTCGGTAATATTAAGTTGTTAATCCTGCAATAGCTATATAATTTTACTTTCGCGCAAATTAGTAAAATTGATGTTTTTCGGCTTATGCGGTACAGTGCTCAAGTGATTAACATACAATTTACAAGAAAATCGACTTTGAGTGTAAACCTAAGAAAGTGCAATTTTTTCGGTTATATTAATTTGTTAATCCTGCATTAACATTATACTTTTACTTCCGCGCAAATTAGTAAAATTGTTGTTTTTCGGCTTATGCGGTACAGTGCTGAAGTGATTAACATACAATTTACAAGAAAATCGACTTTGAGTCTAAACCTAAGAAAGTGCAACTTTTTCGGTAATATTAAGTTGTTAATCCTGCAATAGCTATATAATTTTACTTTCGCGCAAATTAGTAAAATTGTTGTTTTTCGGCTTATGCGGTACAGTGCTGAAGTGATTAACATACAATTTACAAGAAAATCGACTTTGAGTCTAAACCTAAGAAAGTGCAACTTTTTCGGTAATATTAAGTTGTTAATCCTGCAATAACATTATAGTTTTACTTTCGCGCAAATCAGTAAAATTGATGTTTTTCGGCTTATGCGGTACAGTGCTCAAGTGATTAACATACAATTTACAAGAAAATCGACTTTGAGTGTAAACCTAAGAAAGTGCAATTTTTTCGGTTATATTAATTTGTTAATCCTGCATTAACATTATACTTTTACTTTCACGCAAATCAGTAAAATTGATGTTTTTCGGCTTAAGCGGTACAGTGCTCACGCAACTGAAATACAATTTACAAGAAAATCGACTTTAAATCTAAAGCTATTGTAAGAAATTGCAATTTTTTCGGTTATATTAATTTGCCAATTCTGCAATAGCTATATAATTTTACTTTCGCGCAAATCAGTAAAATTTTTGTTTTTTGGCTTATGCGGTACAGTGCTGAAGTGATTAACATACAATTTACAAGAAAATCGTCTTTGAGTCTAAACCTAAGAAAGTGCAACTTTTTCGGTAATATTAAGTTGTTAATCCTGCAATAGCTATATAATTTTACTTTCGCGCAAATTAGTAAAATTGTTGTTTTTCGGCTTATGCGGTACAGTGCTGAAGTGATTAACATACAATTTACAAGAAAATCGACTTTGAGTCTAAACCTAAGAAAGTGCAACTTTTTCGGTAATATTAAGTTGTTAATCCTGCAATAACATTATAGTTTTACTTTCGCGCAAATCAGTAAAATTGATGTTTTTCGGCTTATACGGTACAGTGCTCAAGTGATTAACATACAATTTACAAGAAAATCGACTTTGAGTTTTAATTTTACTTTCGCGCAAATCAGTAAAATTGATGTTTTTCGGCTTAAGCAGTACAGTGCTCACGCAACTGACATACAATTTACAAGCAAATCGACTTTAAGTCTAAACCTAAGAAAGTGCAACTTTTTCGGTAATATTAATTTGTTAATCCTGCAATAACAATATAATTTGACTTTTGCTCAAATCAGTAAAATTCATGTTTTTCGGTTTAAGCGGTACAGTGCTCACGCAATTAACATACAATTTAGAAAAAAATCGACTTTAAGTCTAAACCTAAGAAAGTGCAGCTTTTTCGGTAATATTAAGTTGTTAATCCTGCAAACACATTATAGTTTTACTTTCGCGCAAATCAGTAAAATTGATGTGTTTCGGCTTATGCGGTACACTGCTCAAGTAATTAACATACAATTTACAAGAAAATCGGCTTTAAGTAAAAATCTAAGAAAGTTTTTTTTATATTAATTTGTTAATCCTGCCATAACATTATAGTTTACAGTGCTCACGCAACTGAAATACAATTTACAAGAAAATCGACTTTAAGTCTAAAGCTAAGAAAGTGCAATTTTTTCGGTTATATGAATATGTCAATTCTGCAATAGCTATATAATTTTACTTTCGCGCAAATTAGTAAAATTGTTGTTTTTCGGCTTATGCGGTACAGTGCTGAAGTCATTAACATACAATTTACAAGAAAATCGACTTTGAGTCTAAACCTAAGAAAGTGCAACTTTTTTGGTAATATTAAGTTGTTAATCCTGCATTAACATTATAGTTTTACTTTCGCGCAAATTAGTAAAATTGTTGTTTTTCGGCTTATGCGGTACAGTGCTGAAGTGATTAACATACAATTTACAAGAAAATCGACTTTGACTCTAAACCTAAGAAAGTGCAACTTTTTCGGTAATATTAAGTTGTTAATCCTGCAATAGCTATATAATTTTACTTTCGCGCAAATTAGTAAAATTGTTGTTTTTCGGCTTATGCGGTACAGTGCTGAAGTGATCAACATACAATTTACAAGAAAATCGACTATATGAATATGTAAATTCTGCAATAACATTATAATTTTACTTTCGCGCAAATCAGTAAAATTGATGTTTTTCGGCTTAAGCAGTACAGTGCTCACGCAACTGGCATACAATTTACCAGCAAATCGACTTTAAGTCTAAACCTAAGAAAGTGCAATTTTTTCGGTAATATTAAGTTGTTAATCCTGCAATAACATTATAGTTTTACTTTCGCGCAAATCAGTAAAATTGATGTTTTTCGGCTTATGCGGTACAGTGCTCAAGTGATTAACATACAATTTAGAAGAAAATCGACTTTGAGTCTAAACCTAAGAAAGTGCAATTTTTTCGGTTATATTAATTTGTTAATCCTGCATTAACATTATAATTTTACTTTCACGCAAATCAGTAAAATTGATGTTTTTCGGCTTATGCGGTACAGTGCTCACGCAATTAGCATACAATTTAGAAGAAAATCGACTTTAAGTCTAAACCTAAGAAAGTGCAATTTTTTCGGTTATATTAATTTGTCAATTCTGCAATAGCAATATAATTTTACTTACGCGCAAATCAATAAATTTGATGTTCTTCGGCTTATGCGGTACAGTGCTCAAGTGATTAACATACAATTTACAAGAAAATCGACTTTGAGTCTAAACCTAAGAAAGTGCAACTTTTTCGGTAATATTAATTTGTTAATCCTGCAATAACAATATAATTTGACTTTTGCTCAAATCAGTAAAATTCATGTTTTTCGGTTTAAGCGGTACAGTGCTCACGCAATTAACATACAATTTAGAAGCAAATCGACTTTAAGTCTAAACCTAAGAAAGTGCAGCTTTTTCGGTAATATTAAGTTGTTAATCCTGCAAATACATTATAGTTTTACTTTCGCGCAAATCAGTAAAATTGATGTGTTTCGGCTTATGCGGTACAGTGCTCAAGTAATTAACATACAATTTACAAGAAAATCGGCTTTAAGTAAAAATCTAAGAAAGTTCAATATTTTCTTTTCTTTTTTTTATATTAATTTGTTAATCCTGCCATAACATTATAGTTTACAGTGCTCACGCAACTGAAATACAATTTACAAGAAAATCGACTTTAAGTCTAAAGCTAAGAAAGTGCAATTTTTTCGGTTATATGAATATGTCAATTCTGCAATAGCTATATAATTTTACTTTCGCGCAAATTAGTAAAATTGTTGTTTTTCGGCTTATGCGGTACAGTGCTGAAGTCATTAACATACAATTTACAAGAAAATCGACTTTGAGTCTAAACCTAAGAAAGTGCAACTTTTTTGGTAATATTAAGTTGTTAATCCTGCATTAACATTATAGTTTTACTTTCGCGCAAATTAGTAAAATTGTTGTTTTTCGGCTTATGCGGTACAGTGCTGAAGTGATTAACATACAATTTACAAGAAAATCGACTTTGACTCTAAACCTAAGAAAGTGCAACTTTTTCGGTAATATTAAGTTGTTAATCCTGCAATAGCTATATAATTTTACTTTCGCGCAAATTAGTAAAATTGTTGTTTTTCGGCTTATGCGGTACAGTGCTGAAGTGATCAACATACAATTTACAAGAAAATCGACTTTAAGTCTAAACCTAAGAAAGTGCAATTTTTCGGTAATATTAAGTTGTTAATCCTGCAATAACATTATAGTTTTACTTTCGCGCAAATCAGTAAAATTGATGTTTTTCGGCTTATGCGGTTCAGTGCTCAAGTGATTAACATACAATTTAGAAGAAAATCGACTTTGAGTCTAAACCTAAGAAAGTGCAACTTTTTCGGTTATATTAATTTGTTAATCCTGCATTAACATTATAATTTTACTTTCACGCAAATCAGTAAAATTGATGTTTTTCGGCTTATGCGGTACAGTGCTCACGCAATTAGCATACAATTTAGAAGAAAATCGACTTTAAGTCTAAACCTAAGAAAGTGCAATTTTTTCGGTTATATTAATTTGTCAATTCTGCAATAGCAATATAATTTTACTTACGCGCAAATCAATAAAATTGATGTTCTTCGGCTTATGCGGTACAGTGCTCAAGTGATTAACATACAATTTACAAGAAAATCGACTTTGAGTCTAAACCTAAGAAAGTGTAACTTTTTCGGTAATATTAAGTTGTTAAGCCTGCATTAACATTATGGTTTTACTTTCGCGCAAATTAGTAAAATTGTTGTTTTTCGGCTTATGCGGTACAGTGCTGAAGTGATTAACATACAATTTACAAGAAAATCGACTTTGACTCTAAACCTAAGAAAGTGCAACTTTTTTGGTAATATTAAGTTGTTAAGCCTGCATTAACATTATGGTTTTACTTTCGCGCAAATTAGTAAAATTGTTGTTTTTCGGCTTATGCGGTACAGTGCTGAAGTGATTAACATACAATTTACAAGAAAATCGACTTTGACTCTAAACCTAAGAAAGTGCAACTTTTTTGGTAATATTAAGTTGTTAATCCTGCATTAACATTATAGTTTTACTTTCGCGCAAATCAGTAAAATTGATGTTTTTCGGCTTAAGCAGTACAGTGCTCACGCAACTGACATACAATTTACCAGCAAATCGACTTTAAGTCTAAACCTAAGAAAGTGCAATTTTTTCGGTAATATTAAGTTGTTAATCCTGCAATAACATTATAGTTTTACTTTCGCGCAAATCAGTAAAATTGATGTTTTTCGGCTTATGCGGTACAGTGCTCAAGTGATTAACATACAATTTAGAAGAAAATCGACTTTGAGTCTAAACCTAAGAAAGTGCAACTTTTTCGGTTATATTAATTTGTTAATCCTGCATTAACATTATAATTTTACTTTCACGCAAATCAGTAAAATTGATGTTTTTCGACTTATGCGGTACAGTGCTCACGCAATTAGCATACAATTTAGAAGAAAATCGACTTTAAGTCTAAACCTAAGAAAGTGCAATTTTTTCGGTTATATTAATTTGTCAATTCTGCAATAGCAATATAATTTTACTTACGCGCAAATCAATAAAATTGATGTTCTTCGGCTTATGCGGTACAGTGCTCAAGTGAATAACATACAATTTACAAGAAAATCGACTTTGAGTCTAAACCTAAGAAAGTGCAACTTTTTCGGTAATATTAAGTTGATAATCCTGCAATAACATTATAGTTTTATTTTCGCGCAAATCAGTAAAATTGATGTTTTTCGGCTTAAGCGGTACAGTGCTCACGCAACTGAAATACAATTTACAAGAAAATCGACTTTAAGTCTAAAGCTATTGTAAGAAATTGCAATTTTTTCGGTTATATTAATTTGTCAATTCTGCAATAGCAATATAATTTTACTTACGCGCAAATCAGTAAAATTGATGTTTTTCGGCTTATGCGGTACAGTGCTCAAGTGATTAACATGCAATTTACAAGAAAATCGACTTTGAGTCTAAACCTAAGAAAGTGCAACTTTTTCGGTAATATTAAGTTGTTAATCCTGCAATAACATTATAGTTTTACTTTCGCGCAAATCAGTAAAATTGATGTTTTTCGGCTTATGTGGTACAGCGCTCAAGTAATTAACATTCAATTTACAAGAAAATCAGCTTTAAGTAAAAATCTAAGAAAGTTCAATTTTTTCTTTTCTTTTTTTTATATTAATTTGTTAATCCTGCCATAACATTATAGTTTACAGTGCTCACGCAACTGAAATACAATTTACAAGAAAATCGACTTTAATTCTAAAGCTAAGAAAGTGCAATTTTTTCGGTTATATGAATATGTCAATTCTGGAATAGCTATATAATTTTACTTTCGCGCAAATTAGTAAAATTGTTGTTTTTCGGCTTATGCGGTACAGTGCTCAAGTGATTAACATACAATTTACAGGAAAATCGACTTTGAGTCTAAACCTAATAAAGTGCAATTTTTTCGGTTATAATAATTTGTTAATCCTGCATTAACATTATACTTTTACTTTCGCGCAAATTAGTAAAATTGTTGTTTTTCGGCTTATGCGGTACAGTGCTGAAGTGATTAACATACAATTTACAAGAAAATCGACTTTGAGTCTAAACCTAAGAAAGGGCAACTTTTTTGGTAATATTAAGTTGTTAATCCTGCAATAACATTATAGTTTTACTTTCGCGCAAATTAGTAAAATTGTTGTTTTTCGGCTTATGCGGTACAGTGCTGAAGTGATAACCATACAATTTACAAGAAAATCGACTTTGAGTCTAAACCTAAGAAAGTGCAACTTTTTCGGTAATATTAAGTTGTTAATCCTGCAATAACATTATAGTTTTACTTTCGCGCAAATTAGTAAAATTGTTGTTTTTCGGCTTATGCGGTACAGTGCTGAAGTGATTAACATACAATTTACAAGAAAATCGACTTTAAGTCTAAACCTAAGAAAGTGCAACTTTTTCGGTAATATTAAGTTGTTAATCCTGCAATAACATTATAGTTTTACTTTCGCGCAAATCAATAAAATTCATGTTTTTCGGCTTAAGCAGTACAGTGCTCACGCAACTGACATACAATTTACCAGAAAATCGACTTTAAGTCTAAAACTAAGAAAGTGCAATTTTTTCGGTTATATGAATATGTCAATTATGCAATAACAATATAATTTGAATTTCGCTCAAATCAGCAAAATTCATGTTTTTCGGTTTTAGCAGTACAGTGCTCACGCAATTGACATACAATTTACAAGAAAATCGAATTTAAGTCTAAAACTAATAAAGTGCAATTTTTTCGGTTATATTAATTTGTCAATTCTGCAATAGCAATATAATTTTACTTTCGCGCAAATCAGTAAAATTGATGTTTTTCGGCTTAAGCAGTACAGTGCTCACGCAATTAACATACAATTTAGAAGCAAATCGACTTTAAGTCTAAACCTAAGAAAGTGCAACTTTTTCGGTAATATTAAGTTGTTAATCCTGCAATAACATTATAGTTTTACTTTCGCGCAAATTAGTAAAATTGTTGTTTTTCGGCTTATGCGGTACAGTGCTGAAGTGATTAACATACAATTTACAAGAAAATCGACTTTGAGTCTAAACCTAAGAAAGGGCAACTTTTTTGGTAATATTAAGTTGTTAATCCTGCAATAACATTATAGTTTTACTTTCGCGCAAATTAGTAAAATTGTTGTTTTTCGGCTTATGCGGTACAGTGCTGAAGTGATAACCATACAATTTACAAGAAAATCGACTTTGAGTCTAAACCTAAGAAAGTGCAACTTTTTCGGTAATATTAAGTTGTTAATCCTGCAATAACATTATAGTTTTACTTTCGCGCAAATTAGTAAAATTGTTGTTTTTCGGCTTATGCGGTACAGTGCTGAAGTGATTAACATACAATTTACAAGAAAATCGACTTTAAGTCTAAACCTAAGAAAGTGCAACTTTTTCGGTAATATTAAGTTGTTAATCCTGCAATAACATTATAGTTTTACTTTCGCGCAAATTAGTAAAATTGCTGTTTTTCGGCTTATGCGGTACAGTGCTGAAGTAATTAACATAAAATTTACAAGAAAATCGACTTTGAGTCTAAACCTAAGAAAGTGCAACTTTTTTGGTAATATTAAGTAGTTAATCCTGCAATAACATTATAGTTTTACTTTCGCGCAAATTAGTAAAATTGTTGTTTTTCGGCTTATGCGGTACAGTGCTGAAGTGATAACCATACAATTTACAAGAAAATCGACTTTGAGTCTAAACCTTAGAAAGTGCAACTTTTTCGGTAATATTAAGTTGTTAATCCTGCAATAGCTATATAATTTTACTTTCGCGTAAATTAGTAAAATTTTTGTTTTTCGGCTTATGCGGTACAGTGCTGAAGTAATTAACATACAATTTACAAGAAAATCGACTTTGAGTCTAAACCTAAGAAAGTGCAACTTTTTCGGTAATATTAAGTTGTTAATCCTGCATTAACATTATAATTTTACTTTCACGCAAATCAGTAAAATTGATGTTTTTCGGCTTATGCGGTACAGTGCTCACGCAATTAACATACAATTTAGAAGAAAATCGACTTTAAGTCTAAACCTAAGGAAGTGCAATTTTTTCGGTTATATTAATATGTCAATTCTGCAATAGCAATATAATTTTGCTTACGCGCAAATCAATAAAATTGATGTTTTTCGGCTTATGCGGTACAGTGCTCACGCAATTAACATACAATTTAGAAGAAAATCGACTTTAAGTCTAAACCTAAGAAAGTGCAATTTTTTCGGTTATATTAATATGTCAATTCTGCATTAACATTATAATTTTACTTTCACGCAAATCAGTAAAATTGATGTTTTTCGGCTTATGCGGTACAGTGCTCAAGTGATTAACATAAAATTTACAAGAAAATCGACTTTGAGTCTAAACCTAAGAAAGTGCAATTTTTTCGGTTATATTAATGTTTTAATCCTGCAATAAAAATATAATTTGACTTTCGCTCAAATCAGTAAAGTTCATGTTTTTCGGCTTAAGCGGTACAGTGCGCACGAAACTGAAATACAATTTACAAGAAAATCGACTTTAAGTCTAAAGCTAATAAAGTGAAATTTTTTCGGTTATATGAGTATGTCAATTCTGCAATAGCTATATAATTTTATTTTCGCGCAAATCAGTAAAATTGTTGTTTTTCGGCTTATACGGTACAGTGCTCAAGTGATTAACATACAATTTACAAGAAAATCGACTTTGAGTCTAAACCTAAGAAAGTGCAACTTTTTCGGTAATATTAATTTGTTAATCCTGCAATAACAATATAATTTGGCTTTCGCTCACATCAGTAAAATTCATGTTTTTCGGCTTAAGCGGTACAGTGCTCACGCAACTGAAATACAATTTACAAGAAAATCGACTTTAAATCTAAAGCTATTGTAAGAAATTGCAATTTTTTCGGTTATATGAATAAATCAATTCTGCAGTAGCTATATAATTTTACTTTCGCGCAAATCAGTAAAATTGTTGTTTTTCGTCTTATGCGGTACAGTGCTCAAGTGATTAACATACAATTTACAAGAAAATCGACTTTAAGTCTAAACCTAAGAAAGTGCAACTTTTTCGGTAATATTAATTTGTTAATCCTGCAATAACAATATAATTTGACTTTCGCTCAAATCAGTAAAATTCAGGTTTTTCGGCTTAAGCGGTACAGTGCTCACGCAACTGAAATACAATTTACAAGAAAATCGACTTTAAGTCTAAAACTAAGAAAGTGCAATTTTTTCGGTTATATGAATATGTCAATTCTGCAATAAAAATATAATTTGACTTTCGCTCAAATCAGTAAAATTCATGTTTTTCAGTTTAAGCAGTACAGTGCTCACGCAATTGACATACAATTTACAAGAAAATCGACTTTAAGTCTAAAACTAAGAAAGTACAATTTTCTCGGTTATATGAATATGTAAATTCTGCAATAACATTATAATTTTACTTTCGCGCAAATCAGTAATATTGATGTTTTTCGGCTTAAGCAGCACAGTGCTGCCGCAATTGACATACAATTTACAAGAAAATCGACTTTGAGTCTAAACCTAAGAAAGTGCAACTTTTTCGGTAATATTAAGTTGTTAATCCTGCAATAACATTATAGCTTTACTTTCACGCAAATCAGTAAAATTACTGTTTTTCTACTTATTCGGTACAGTGCTCAAGTGATTAACATACAATTTACAAGAAAATCGACTTTGAGTCTTAACCTAAGAAAGTGCAATTTTTTCGGTCATATTAATTTGTTAATCCTCCATTAACATTGTAATTTTACTTTCGCGCAAATCAGTAAAATTCATGTTTTTCGGCTTATACGGTACAGTGCTCAAGTGATTAACATACAATTTACAAGAAAATCGACTTTGAGTCTAAACCTAAGAAAGTGCAACTTTTTCGGTAATATTAATTTGTTAATCCTGCAATAACAATATAATTTGGCTTTCGCGCAAATCAGTAAAATTGTTGTTTTTCGGCTTATGCGGTACAGTGCTCACGCAATTAACATACAATTTAGAAGAAAATCGACTTTAAGTCTAAACCTAAGAAAGTGCAATTTTTTCGGTTATATTAATATGTCAATTCTGCATTAACATTATAATTTTACTTTCACGCAAATCAGTAAAATTGATGTTTTTCGGCTTATGCGGTACAGTGCTCAAGTGATTAACATAAAATTTACAAGAAAATCGACTTTGAGTCTAAACCTAAGAAAGTGCAATTTTTTCGGTTATATTAATGTTTTAATCCTGCAATAAAAATATAATTTGACTTTCGCTCAAATCAGTAAAGTTCATGTTTTTCGGCTTAAGCGGTACAGTGCGCACGAAACTGAAATACAATTTACAAGAAAATCGACTTTAAGTCTAAAGCTAATAAAGTGCAATTTTTTCGGTTATATGAGTATGTCAATTCTGCATTAGCTATATAATTTTATTTTCGCGCAAATCAGTAAAATTGTTGTTTTTCGGCTTATGCGGTACAGTGCTCAAGTGATTAACATACAATTTACAAGAAAATCGACTTTGAGTCTAAACCTAATAAAGTGCAATTTTTTCGGTTATAATAAATTGTCAATTCTGCAATAGCAATATAATTTTACTTTCGCGCAAATCAATAAAATTCATGTTTTTCGGCTTAAGCAGTACAGTGCTCACGCAACTGACATACAATTTACCAGAAAATCGACTTTAAGTCTAAAACTAAGAAAGTGCAATTTTTTCGGTTATATGAATATGTCAATTATGCAATAACAATATAATTTGAATTTCGCTCAAATCAGCAAAATTCATGTTTTTCGGTTTTAGCAGTACAGTGCTCACGCAATTGACATACAATTTACAAGAAAATCGAATTTAAGTCTAAAACTAATAAAGTGCAATTTTTTCGGTTATATTAATTTGTCAATTCTGCAATAGCAATATAATTTTACTTTCGCGCAAATCAGTAAAATTGATGTTTTTCGGCTTAAGCAGTACAGTGCTCACGCAATTAACATACAATTTAGAAGCAAATCGACTTTAAGTCTAAACCTAAGAAAATGCAACTTTTTCGGTAATATTAAGTTGTTAATCCTGCAATAACATTATAGTTTTACTTTCGCGCAAATTAGTAAAATTGTTGTTTTTCGGCTTATGCGGTACAGTGCTGAAGTGATTAACATACAATTTACAAGAAAATCGACTTTGAGTCTAAACCTAAGAAAGTGCAACTTTTTTGGTAATATTAAGTTGTTAATCCTGCAATAACATTATAGTTTTACTTTCGCGCAAATTAGTAAAATTGTTGTTTTTCGGCTTATGCGGTACAGTGCTGAAGTGATAACCATACAATTTACAAGAAAATCGACTTTGAGTCTAAACCTAAGAAAGTGCAACTTTTTCGGTAATATTAAGTTGTTAATCCTGCAATAACATTATAGTTTTACTTTCGCGCAAATTAGTAAAATTGTTGTTTTTCGGCTTATGCGGTACAGTGCTGAAGTGATTAACATACAATTTACAAGAAAATCGACTTTAAGTCTAAACCTAAGAAAGTGCAACTTTTTCGGTAATATTAAGTTGTTAATCCTGCAATAACATTATAGTTTTACTTTCGCGCAAATTAGTAAAATTGCTGTTTTTCGGCTTATGCGGTACAGTGCTGAAGTGATTAACATAAAATTTACAAGAAAATCGACTTTGAGTCTAAACCTAAGAAAGTGCAACTTTTTTGGTAATATTAAGTAGTTAATCCTGCAATAACATTATAGTTTTACTTTCGCGCAAATTAGTAAAATTGTTGTTTTTCGGCTTATGCGGTACAGTGCTGAAGTGATAACCATACAATTTACAAGAAAATCGACTTTGAGTCTAAACCTTAGAAAGTGCAACTTTTTCGGTAATATTAAGTTGTTAATCCTGCAATAGCTATATAATTTTACTTTCGCGTAAATTAGTAAAATTTTTGTTTTTCGGCTTATGCGGTACAGTGCTGAAGTAATTAACATACAATTTACAAGAAAATCGACTTTGAGTCTAAACCTAAGAAAGTGCAACTTTTTCGGTAATATTAAGTTGTTAATCCTGCATTAACATTATAATTTTACTTTCACGCAAATCAGTAAAATTGATGTTTTTCGGCTTATGCGGTACAGTGCTCACGCAATTAACATACAATTTAGAAGAAAATCGACTTTAAGTCTAAACCTAAGGAAGTGCAATTTTTTCGGTTATATTAATATGTCAATTCTGCAATAGCAATATAATTTTGCTTACGCGCAAATCAATAAAATTGATGTTTTTCGGCTTATGCGGTACAGTGCTCACGCAATTAACATACAATTTAGAAGAAAATCGACTTTAAGTCTAAACCTAAGAAAGTGCAATTTTTTCGGTTATATTAATATGTCAATTCTGCATTAACATTATAATTTTACTTTCACGCAAATCAGTAAAATTGATGTTTTTCGGCTTATGCGGTACAGTGCTCAAGTGATTAACATAAAATTTACAAGAAAATCGACTTTGAGTCTAAACCTAAGAAAGTGCAATTTTTTCGGTTATATTAATGTTTTAATCCTGCAATAAAAATATAATTTGACTTTCGCTCAAATCAGTAAAGTTCATGTTTTTCGGCTTAAGCGGTACAGTGCGCACGAAACTGAAATACAATTTACAAGAAAATCGACTTTAAGTCTAAAGCTAATAAAGTGAAATTTTTTCGGTTATATGAGTATGTCAATTCTGCAATAGCTATATAATTTTATTTTCGCGCAAATCAGTAAAATTGTTGTTTTTCGGCTTATACGGTACAGTGCTCAAGTGATTAACATACAATTTACAAGAAAATCGACTTTGAGTCTAAACCTAAGAAAGTGCAACTTTTTCGGTAATATTAATTTGTTAATCCTGCAATAACAATATAATTTGGCTTTCGCTCACATCAGTAAAATTCATGTTTTTCGGCTTAAGCGGTACAGTGCTCACGCAACTGAAATACAATTTACAAGAAAATCGACTTTAAATCTAAAGCTATTGTAAGAAATTGCAATTTTTTCGGTTATATGAATAAATCAATTCTGCAGTAGCTATATAATTTTACTTTCGCGCAAATCAGTAAAATTGTTGTTTTTCGTCTTATGCGGTACAGTGCTCAAGTGATTAACATACAATTTACAAGAAAATCGACTTTAAGTCTAAACCTAAGAAAGTGCAACTTTTTCGGTAATATTAATTTGTTAATCCTGCAATAACAATATAATTTGACTTTCGCTCAAATCAGTAAAATTCAGGTTTTTCGGCTTAAGCGGTACAGTGCTCACGCAACTGAAATACAATTTACAAGAAAATCGACTTTAAGTCTGAAACTAAGAAAGTGCAATTTTTTCGGTTATATTAAGTTGTTAATCCTGCAATAGCTATATAATTTTACTTTCGCGTAAATTAGTAAAATTTTTGTTTTTCGGCTTATGCGGTACAGTGCTGAAGTAATTAACATACAATTTACAAGAAAATCGACTTTGAGTCTAAACCTAAGAAAGTGCAACTTTTTCGGTAATATTAAGTTGTTAATCCTGCATTAACATTATAATTTTACTTTCACGCAAATCAGTAAAATTGATGTTTTTCGGCTTATGCGGTACAGTGCTCACGCAATTAACATACAATTTAGAAGAAAATCGACTTTAAGTCTAAACCTAAGGAAGTGCAATTTTTTCGGTTATATTAATATGTCAATTCTGCAATAGCAATATAATTTTGCTTACGCGCAAATCAATAAAATTGATGTTTTTCGGCTTATGCGGTACAGTGCTCACGCAATTAACATACAATTTAGAAGAAAATCGACTTTAAGTCTAAACCTAAGAAAGTGCAATTTTTTCGGTTATATTAATATGTCAATTCTGCATTAACATTATAATTTTACTTTCACGCAAATCAGTAAAATTGATGTTTTTCGGCTTATGCGGTACAGTGCTCAAGTGATTAACATAAAATTTACAAGAAAATCGACTTTGAGTCTAAACCTAAGAAAGTGCAATTTTTTCGGTTATATTAATGTTTTAATCCTGCAATAAAAATATAATTTGACTTTCGCTCAAATCAGTAAAGTTCATGTTTTTCGGCTTAAGCGGTACAGTGCGCACGAAACTGAAATACAATTTACAAGAAAATCGACTTTAAGTCTAAAGCTAATAAAGTGAAATTTTTTCGGTTATATGAGTATGTCAATTCTGCAATAGCTATATAATTTTATTTTCGCGCAAATCAGTAAAATTGTTGTTTTTCGGCTTATACGGTACAGTGCTCAAGTGATTAACATACAATTTACAAGAAAATCGACTTTGAGTCTAAACCTAAGAAAGTGCAACTTTTTCGGTAATATTAATTTGTTAATCCTGCAATAACAATATAATTTGGCTTTCGCTCACATCAGTAAAATTCATGTTTTTCGGCTTAAGCGGTACAGTGCTCACGCAACTGAAATACAATTTACAAGAAAATCGACTTTAAATCTAAAGCTATTGTAAGAAATTGCAATTTTTTCGGTTATATGAATAAATCAATTCTGCAGTAGCTATATAATTTTACTTTCGCGCAAATCAGTAAAATTGTTGTTTTTCGTCTTATGCGGTACAGTGCTCAAGTGATTAACATACAATTTACAAGAAAATCGACTTTAAGTCTAAACCTAAGAAAGTGCAACTTTTTCGGTAATATTAATTTGTTAATCCTGCAATAACAATATAATTTGACTTTCGCTCAAATCAGTAAAATTCAGGTTTTTCGGCTTAAGCGGTACAGTGCTCACGCAACTGAAATACAATTTACAAGAAAATCGACTTTAAGTCTGAAACTAAGAAAGTGCAATTTTTTCGGTTATATAAATATGTCAATTCTGCAATAAAAATATAATTTGACTTTCGCTCAAATCAGTAAAATTCATGTTTTTCAGTTTAAGCAGTACAGTGCTCACGCAATTGACATACAATTTACAAGAAAATCGACTTTAAGTCTAAAACTAAGAAAGTACAATTTTCTCGGTTATATGAATATGTAAATTCTGCAATAACATTATAATTTTACTTTCGCGCAAATCAGTAATATTGATGTTTTTCGGCTTAAGCAGCACAGTGCTGCCGCAATTGACATACAATTTACAAGAAAATCGACTTTGAGTCTAAACCTAAGAAAGTGCAACTTTTTCGGTAATATTAAGTTGTTAATCCTGCAATAACATTATAGCTTTACTTTCACGCAAATCAGTAAAATTACTGTTTTTCTACTTATTCGGTACAGTGCTCAAGTGATTAACATACAATTTACAAGAAAATCGACTTTGAGTCTTAACCTAAGAAAGTGCAATTTTTTCGGTCATATTAATTTGTTAATCCTCCATTAACATTGTAATTTTACTTTCGCGCAAATCAGCAAAAATTCATGTTTTTCGGCTTATACGGTACAGCGCTCAAGTGATTAACATACAATTTACAAGAAAATCGACTTTGAGTCTAAACCTAAGAAAGTGCAACTTTTTCGGTAATATTAATTTGTTAATCCTGCAATAACAATATAATTTGGCTTTCGCGCAAATCAGTAAAATTGTTGTTTTTCGGCTTATGCGGTACAGTGCTCACGCAATTAACATACAATTTAGAAGAAAATCGACTTTAAGTCTAAACCTAAGAAAGTGCAATTTTTTCGGTTATATTAATATGTCAATTCTGCATTAACATTATAATTTTACTTTCACGCAAATCAGTAAAATTGATGTTTTTCGGCTTATGCGGTACAGTGCTCAAGTGATTAACATAAAATTTACAAGAAAATCGACTTTGAGTCTAAACCTAAGAAAGTGCAATTTTTTCGGTTATATTAATGTTTTAATCCTGCAATAAAAATATAATTTGACTTTCGCTCAAATCAGTAAAGTTCATGTTTTTCGGCTTAAGCGGTACAGTGCGCACGAAACTGAAATACAATTTACAAGAAAATCGACTTTAAGTCCAAAACTAAGAAAGTGCAATTTTTTCGGTTATATGAATATGTCAATTCTGCAATAACAATATAATTTTACTTTCGCGCAAATCAGTAAAATTCATGTTTTTCGGCTTAAGCAGTACAGTGCTCACGCAACTGACATACAATTTACAAGAAAACCGACTTTAAGTCCCAAACTAAGAAAGTGCAATTTTTTCGGTTATATGAATATGTCAATTCTGTATTAACAATATAATTTTACTTTCGCTCAAATCAGCAAAATTCATGTTTTTCGGTTTTAGCAGTACAGTGCTCACGCAATTGACATACAATTTAGAAGAAAATCGAGTTTAAGTCTAAAACTAAGAAAGTACATTTTTTTCGGTTATATGAATATGTAAATTCTGCAATAACATTATAATTTTACTTTCGCGCAAATCAGTAAAATTGATGTTTTTCGGCTCTTGCGGTACAGTGCTCACGCAATTAACATACAATTTAGAAGAAAATCGACTTTAAGTCTAAAACTAAGAAAGTACAAATTTCTCGGTTATATGAATATGTAAATTCTGCAATAGCAATATAATTTTACCTTCGCGCAAATCAGTAAAATTCATGTTTTTCGGCTTAAGCAGTACAGTGCTCACGCAACTGACATACAATTTACAAGAAAATCGACTTTAAGTCTAAACCTAAGATAGTGCAACTTTTTCGGTAATATTAAGTTGTTAATCCTGCAATAACATTATAGTTTTACTTTTGCGCAAATTAGTAAAATTCATGTTTTTCGGCTTAAGCAGTACAGTGCTCACGCAACTGACATACAATTTACAAGAAAACCGACTTTAAGTCCAAAACTAAGAATGTGCAATTTTTTCGGTTATATGAATATGTCAATTCTGCAATAACAATATAATTTGACTTTCGCTCAAATCAGCAAAATTCATGCTTTTCGGTTTTAGCAGTACAGTGCTCACGCAATTGACATACAATTTAGAAGAAAATCGAGTTTAAGTCTAAAACTAAGAAAGTACAATTTTTTCGGTTATATGAATATGTAAGTTCTGCAATAACATTATAATTTTACTTTCGCGGTAATCAGTAATATTGATGTTTTTCGGCTTAAGCAGTACAGTGCTGCCGCAATTGACATACAATTTACAAGAAAATCGACTTTGAGTCTAAACCTAAGAAAGTGCAACTTTTTCGGTAATATTAATTTGTTAATCCTGCAATAACAATATAATTTGACTTTCGCTCAAATCAGTAAAATTCATGTTTTTCGGTTTAAGCGGTACAGTGCTCACGCAATTAACATACAATTTAGAAGCAAATCGACTTTAAGTCTAAACCTAAGATAGTGCAACTTTTTCGGTAATATTAAGTTGTTAATCCTGCAATAACATTATAGTTTTACTTTCGCGCAAATCAGTAAAATTGATGTTTTTCTACTTATTCGGTACAGTGCTCAAGTAATTAACATACAATTTACAAGAAAATCGACTTTGAGTCTAAAACTAAGAAAGTACAATTTTTTCGGTTATATGAATATGTAAATTCTGCAATAACATTATAATTTTACTTTCGCGCAAATCAGTAAAATTTTTGTTTTTCGGCTTATATGGTACAGTGCTCAAGTGATTAACATACAATTTACAAGAAAATCGACTTTGAGTCTAAACCTAAGAAAGTGCAACTTTTTCGGTAATATTAAGTTGTTAATCCTGCAATAACATTATAGTTTTACTTTCGCGCAAATCAATAAAATTGATATTTTTCTACTTATTCGGTACAGTGCTCAAGTAATTAACATACAATTTAGAAGAAAATCGACTTTAAGTCTAAAACTAAGAAAGTACAATTTTTTCGGTTATATGAATATGTAAATTCTGCAATAACATTATAATTTTACTTTCGCGCAAATCAGTAACATTTTTGTTTTTCGGCTTATGCGGTACAGTGCTCAAGTGATTAACATACAATTTACAAGAAAATCGACTTTGAGTCTAAACCTAAGAAAGTGCAACTTTTTCGGTAATATTAATTTGTTAATCCTGCAATAACATTATAGTTCTACTTTCGCGCAAACAGTAAAATTGATGTTTTTCGGCTTATGCGGTACAGTGCTCACGCAATTAACATACAATTTAGAAGCAAATCGACTTTAAGTCTAAACCTAAGAAAGTGCAACTTTTTCGGTAATATTAAGTTGTTAATCCTGCAATAACATTATAGTTTTACTTTCACGCAAATCAGTAAAATTGATGTTTTTCGGCTTATGCGGTACAGTGCTCAAGTAATTAACATACAATTTATAAGAAAATCGGCTTTAAGTAAAAATCTAAGAAAGTTAAATTTTTTCTTTTCTTATTTTTATATTAAATTGTTAATCCTGCCATAACATTATAGTTTACAGTGCTCACGCAACTGAAATACAATTTACAAGAAAATCGACTTTAAGTATAAAGCAAAGAAAGTGCAATTTTTTCGGTTATATGAATATGTCAATTCTGCAATAGCTATATAATTTTACTTTCGCGCAAATTAGTAAAATTGTTGTTTTTCGGCTTATGCGGTACAGTGCTCAAGTGATTAACATACAATTTACAAGAAAATCGACTTTGAGTCTAAACCTAAGAAAGTGAAACTTTTTCGGTAATATAAAGTTGTTAATCCTGCAATAACATTATAGTTTTACTTTCGCGCAAATCAGTAAAATTGATGTTTTTCGGCTTATGCGGTACAGTGCTCAAGTGATTAACATACAATTTACAAGAAAATCGACTTTGAGTCTAAACCTAAGAAAGTGCAATTTTTTCGGTTAAATTAATTTGTTAATCCTGCATTAACATTATAATTTTACTTTCGCGCAAATCAGTAAAATTGATGTTTTTCGGCTTATGCGGTACAGTGCTCACGCAATTAACATACAATTTAGAAGCAAATCGACTTTAAGTCTAAACCTAAGAAAGTGCAACTTTTTCGGTAATATTAAGTTGTTAATCCTGCAATAACATTATAGTTTTACATTCGCGCAAATCAGTAAAATTGATGTTTTTCGGCTTATGCGGTACAGTGCTCAAGTAATTACCATTCAATTTATAAGAAAATCGGCTTTAAGTAAAAATCTAAGAAAGTTCAATTTTTTCTTTTCTTTTTTTTATATTAATTTGTTAATCCTGCCATAACATTATAGTTTACAGTGCTCGCGCAACTGAAATACAATTTACAAGAAAATCGACTTTAAGTCTAAAGCTAAGAAAGTGCAATTTTTTCGGTTATATGAATATGTCAATTCTGCAATAGCTATATAATTTTACTTTCGCGCAAATTAGTAAAATTGTTGTTTTTCGGCTTATGCGGTACAGTGCTCAAGTGATTAACATACAATTTACAAGAAAATCGACTTTGAGTCTAAACCTAAGAAAGTGCAATATTTTCGGTTAAATTAATTTGTTAATCCTGCATTAACATGATAATTTTACTTTCGCGCAAATCAGTAAAATTGATGTTTTTCGGCTTATGCGGTACAGTGCTCACGCAATTAACATACAATTTAGAAGAAAATCGACTTTAAGTCTAAACCTAAGAAAGTGCAATTTTTTTGGTTATATGAATATGTCAATTCTGCAATAGCTATATAATTTAACTTTCGCGCAAATTAGTAAAATTGTTGTTTTTCGGCTTAAGCGGTACAGTGCTCAAGTGATTAACATACAATTTACAAGAAAATCGACTTTGAGTCTAAACCTAAGAAAGTGCAACTTTTTCGGTAATATTAAGTTGTTAATCCTGCAATAACATTATAGTTCTACTTTCGCGCAAACAGTAAAATTGATGTTTTTCGGCTTATGCGGTACAGTGCTTACGCAATTAACATACAATTTAGAAGCAAATCGACTTTAAGTCTAAACCTAAGAAAGTGCAATTTTTTCGGTAATATTAAGTTGTTAATCCTGCAATAACATTATAGTTTTACTTTCACGCAAATCAGTAAAATTGATGTTTTTCGGCTTATGCGGTACAGTGCTCAAGTAATTAACATACAATTTATAAGAAAATCGGCTTTAAGTAAAAATCTAAGAAAGTTCAATTTTTTCTTTTCTTATTTTTATATTAAATTGTTAATCCTGCCATAACATTATAGTTTACAGTGCTCACGCAACTGAAATACAATTTACAAGAAAATCGACTTTAAGTATAAAGCAAAGAAAGTGCAATTTTTTCGGTTATATGAATATGTCAATTCTGCAATAGCTATATAATTTTACTTTCGCGCAAATTAGTAAAATTGTTGTTTTTCGGCTTATGCGGTACAGTGCTCACGCAATTAACATACAATTTAGAAGCAAATCGACTTTAAGTCTAAACCTAAGAAAGTGCAACTTTTTCGGTAATATTAAGTTGTTAATCCTGCAATAACATTATAGTTTTACTTTCGCGCAAATCAGTAAAATTGATGTTTTTCGGCTTATGCGGTACAGTGCTCAAGTAATTACCATTCAATTTATAAGAAAATCGGCTTTAAGTAAAAATCTAAGAAAGTTCAATTTTTTCTTTTCTTTTTTTTATATTAATTTGTTAATCCTGCCATAACATTATAGTTTACAGTGCTCGCGCAACTGAAATACAATTTACAAGAAAATCGACTTTAAGTCTAAAGCTAAGAAAGTGCAATTTTTTCGGTTATATGAATATGTCAATTCTGCAATAGCTATATAATTTTACTTTCGCGCAAATTAGTAAAATTGTTGTTTTTCGGCTTATGCGGTACAGTTCTCAAGTGATTAACATACAATTTACAAGAAAATCGACTTTGAGTCTAAACCTAAGAAAGTGCAACTTTTTCGGTAATATTAAGTTGTTAATCCTGCAATAACATTATAGTTTTACTTTCGCGCAAATCAGTAAAATTGATGTTTTTCGGCTTATGCGGTACAGTGCTCAAGTAATTAACATACAATTTACAAGAAAATCGACTTTGAGTCTAAACCTAAGAAAGTGCAACTTTTTCGGTAATATTAAGTTGTTAATCCTGCAATAACATTATAGTTTTACTTTCGCGCAAATCAGTAAAATTGATGTTTTTCGGCTTATGCGGTACAGTGCTCACGCAATTAACATGCAATTTACAAGAAAATCGACTTTGAGTCTAAACCTAAGAAAGTGCAATTTTTTCGGTTATATTAATTTGTTAATCCTGCATTAACATTATAATTTTACTTTCGCGCAAATCAGTAAAATTGATGTTTTTCGGCTTATGCGGTACAGTGCTCACGCAATTAACATACAATTTAGAAGAAAATCGACTTTAAGTCTAAACCTAAGAAAGTGCAATTTTTTCGGTTATATGAATATGTAAATTCTGCAATAACAAAATAATTTGACTTTCGCGCAAATCAGTAAAATTGATGTTTTTCGGCTTATGCGGTACAGTGCTCAAGTAATTAACATACAATTTACCAGAAAATCGGCTTTAAGTAAAAATCTAAGAAAGTTCAATTTTTTCTTTTCTTTTTTTTTATATTAATTTGTTAATCCTGCCATAACATTATAGTTTACAGTGCTCGCGCAACTGAAATACAATTTACAAGAAAATCGACTTTAAGTCTAAAGCTAAGAAAGTGCAATTTTTTCGGTTATATGAATATGTCAATTCTGCAATAGCTATATAATTTTACTTTCGCGCAAATTAGTAAAATTGTTGTTTTTCGGCTTATGCGGTACAGTGCTCAAGTGATTAACATACAATTTACAAGAAAATCGACTTTGAGTCTAAACCTAAGAAAGTGCAACTTTTTCGGTAATATTTAGTTGTTAATCCTGCAATAACATTATAGTTTTGCTTTCGCGCAAATCAGTAAAATTGATGTTTTTCGGCTTATGCGGTACAGTGCTCACGCAATTAACATACAATTTAGAAGCAAATCGACTTAAAGTCTAAACCTAAGAAAGTGCAACTTTTTCGGTAATATTAAGTTGTTAATCCTGCAATAACATTATAGTTTTACTTCCGCGCAAATCAGTAAAATTGATGTTTTTCGGCTTATGCGGTACAGTGCTCAAGTAATTAACATACAATTTATAAGAAAATCGGCTTTAAGTAAATATCTAAGAAAGTTCAATTTTTTCTTTTCTTTCTTTATATTAATTTGTTAATCCTGCCATAACATTATAGTTTACAGTGCTCACGCAACTGAAATACAATTTACAAGAAAATCGACTTTAAGTATAAAGCAAAGAAAGTGCAATTTTTTCGGTTATATGAATATGTCACTTCTGCAATAGCTATATAATTTTACTTTCGCGCAAATTAGTAAAATTTTTGTTTTTCGGCTTATGCGGTACAGTGCTCAAGTGATTAACATACAATTTACAAGAAAATCGACTTTGAGTCTAAACCTAAGAAAGTGCAACTTTTTCGGTAATATTAAGTTGTTAATCCTGCAATAACATTATAGTTTTACTTTCGCGCAAATCAGTAAAATTGATGTTTTTCGGCTTATGCGGTACAGTGCTCAAGTGATTAACATACAATTTACAAGAAAATCGACTTTGAGTCTAAACCTAAGAAAGTGCAACTTTTTCGGTAATATTTAGTTGTTAATCCTGCAATAACATTATAGTTTTACTTTCGCGCAAATCAGTAAAATTGATGTTTTTCGGCTTATGCGGTACAGTGCTCACGCAATTAACATACAATTTAGAAGCAAATCGACTTAAAGTCTAAACCTAAGAAAGTGCAACTTTTTCGGTAATATTAAGTTGTTAATCCTGCAATAACATTATAGTTTTACTTTCGCGCAAATCAGTAAAATTGATGTTTTTCGGCTTATGCGGTACAGTGCTCAAGTAATTAACATACAATTTATAAGAAAATCGGCTTTAAGTAAATATCTAAGAAAGTTCAATTTTTTCTTTTCTTTCTTTATATTAATTTGTTAATCCTGCCATAACATTATAGTTTACAGTGCTCACGCAACTGAAATACAATTTACAAGAAAATCGACTTTAAGTATAAAGCAAAGAAAGTGCAATTTTTTCGGTTATATGAATATGTCACTTCTGCAATAGCTATATAATTTTACTTTCGCGCAAATTAGTAAAATTGTTGTTTTTCGGCTTATGCGGTACAGTGCTCAAGTGATTAACATACAATTTACAAGAAAATCGACTTTGAGTCTAAACCTAAGAAAGTGCAATTTTTTCGGTTATATGAATATGTAAATTCTGCAATAACAAAATAATTTGACTTTCGCGCAAATCAGTAAAATTGATGTTTTTCGGCTTATGCGGTACAGTGCTCAAGTAATTAACATACAATTTACAAGAAAATCGGCTTTAAGTAAAAATCTAAGAAAGTTCAATTTTTTCTTTTTTTTTTTTATATTAATTTGTTAATCCTGCCATAACATTATAGTTTACAGTGCTCGCGCAACTGAAATACAATTTACAAGAAAATCGACTTTAAGTCTAAAGCTAAGAAAGTGCAATTTTTTCGGTTATATGAATATGTCAATTCTGCAATAGCTATATAATTTTACTTTCGCGCAAATTAGTAAAATTGTTGTTTTTCGGCTTATGCGGTACAGTGCTCAAGTGATTAACATACAATTTACAAGAAAATCGACTTTGAGTCTAAACCTAAGAAAGTGCAACTTTTTCGGTAATATTTAGTTGTTAATCCTGCAATAACATTATAGTTTTACTTTCGCGCAAATCAGTAAAATTGATGTTTTTCGGCTTATGCGGTACAGTGCTCACGCAATTAACATACAATTTAGAAGCAAATCGACTTAAAGTCTAAACCTAAGAAAGTGCAACTTTTTCGGTAATATTAAGTTGTTAATCCTGCAATAACATTATAGTTTTACTTTCGCGCAAATCAGTAAAATTGATGTTTTTCGGCTTATGCGGTACAGTGCTCAAGTAATTAACATACAATTTATAAGAAAATCGGCTTTAAGTAAATATCTAAGAAAGTTCAATTTTTTCTTTTCTTTCTTTATATTAATTTGTTAATCCTGCCATAACATTATAGTTTACAGTGCTCACGCAACTGAAATACAATTTACAAGAAAATCGACTTTAAGTCTAAACCTAAGAAAGTGCAATTTTTTCGGTTATATGAATATGTCACTTCTGCAATAGCTATATAATTTTACTTTCGCGCAAATTAGTAAAATTGTTGTTTTTCGGCTTATGCGGTACAGTGCTCAAGTGATTAACATACAATTTACAAGAAAATCGACTTTGAGTCTAAACCTAAGAAAGTGCAACTTTTTCGGTAATATTTAGTTGTTAATCCTGCAATAACATTATAGTTTTACTTTCGCGCAAATCAGTAAAATTGATGTTTTTCGGCTTATGCGGTACAGTGCTCACGCAATTAACATACAATTTAGAAGCAAATCGACTTTAAGTCTAACCCTAAGAAAGTGCAACTTTTTCGGTAATATTAAGTTGTTAATCCTGCAATAACATTATAGTTTTACTTTCGCGCAAATCAGTAAAATTGATGTTTTTCGGCTTATGCGGTACAGTGCTCAAGTGATTAACATACAATTTACAAGAAAATCGACTTTGAGTCTAAACCTAAGAAAGTGCAATTTTTTCGGTTAAATTAATTTGTTAATCCTGCATTAACATTATAATTTTACTTTCGCGCAAACCAGTAAAATTGATGTTTTTCGGCTTATGCGGTACAGTGCTCACGCAATTAACATACAATTTAGAAGAAAATCGTTTTTAAGTCTAAACCTAAGAAAGTGCAATTTTTTCGGTTATATGAATATGTAAATTCTGCAATAACAATATAATTTGACTTTCGCGCAAATCAGTAAAATTGATGTTTTTCGGCTTATGCGGTACAGTGCTCAAGTAATTAACATACAATTTACAAGAAAATTGGCTTTAAGTAAAAATCTAAGAAAGTTCAATTTTTTCTTTTCTTTTTTTTATATTAATTTGTTAATCCTGCAATAACATTATAGTTTACAGTGCTCACGCAACTGAAATACAATTTACAAGAAAATCGACTTTAAGTATAAAGCAAAGAAAGTGCAATTTTTTCGGTTATATGAATATGTCAATTCTGCAATAGCTATATAATTTTACTTTCGCGCAAATTAGTAAAATTGTTGTTTTTCGGCTTATGCGGTACAGTGCTTAAGTGATTAACATACAATTTACAAGAAAATCGACTTTGAGTCTAAACCTAAGAAAGTGCAACTTTTTCGGTAATATTAAGTTGTTAATCCTGCAAAAACATTATAGTTTTTCTTTCGCGCAAATCAGTAAAATTGATGTTTTTCGGCTTATGCGGTACAGTGCTCAAGTGATTAACATACAATTTACAAGAAAATCGACTTTGAGTCTAAACCTAAGAAAGTGCAATTTTTTCGGTTATATTAATTTGTTAATCCTGCATTAACATTATAATTTTACTTTCGCGCAAATCAGTAAAATTGATGTTTTTCGGCTTATGCGGTACAGTGCTCAAGTGATTAACATACAATTTACAAGAAAATCGACTTTGAGTCTAAACCTAAGAAAGTGCAATTTTTTCGGTTAAATTAATTTGTTAATCCTGCATTAACATTATAATTTTACTTTCGCGCAAATCAGTAAAATTGATGTTTTTCGGCTTATGCGGTACAGTGCTCACGCAATTAACATACAATTTAGAAGCAAGTCGACTTTAAGTCTAAACCTAAGAAAGTGCAACTTTTTCGGTAATATTAAGTTGTTAATCCTGCAATAACATTATAGTTTTACTTTCGCGCAAATCAGTAAAATTGATGTTTTTCGGCTTATGCGGTACAGTGCTCAAGTGATTAACATACAATTTACAAGAAAATCGACCTTGAGTCTAAACCTAAGAAAGTGCAACTTTTTCGGTAATATTAAGTTGTTAATCCTGCAATAACATTATAGTTTTACTTTCGCGCAAATCAGTTAAATTTATGTTTTTCGGCTTATGCGGTACAGTGCTAAAGTAATTAACATACAATTTACAAGAAAATCGGCTTTAAGTAAAAATCTAAGAAAGTTCAATTTTTTCTTTTCTTTTTTTTATATTAATTTGTTAATCTTGCCATAACATTATAGTTTACAGTGCCCACGCAACTGAAATACAATTTACAAGAAAATCGACTTTAAGTCTAAAGCTAAGAAAGTGCAATTTTTTCGGTTATATGAATATGTTAATCCTGCAATAACATTATAGTTTTACTTTCGCGCAATTCAGTAAAATTGATGTTTTTCGGCTTATCCGGTACAGTGCTCAAGTGATTAACATACAATTTACAAGAAAATCGACTTTGAGTCTAAACCTAAGAAAGTGCAACTTTTTCGGTAATATTAAGTTGTTAATCCTGCAATAACATTATAAATTTACTTTCGCGCAAATCAGTAAAATTGATGTTTTTCGGCTTATGCGGTACAGTGCTCAAGTGATTAACATAAAATTTACAAGAAAATCGACTTTGAGTCTAAACCTAAGAAAGTGCAACTTTTTCGGTAATATTAAGTTGTTAATTCTGCAATAACAATATAATTTGACTTTCGCTCAAATCAGTAAAATTCATGTTTTTCGGTTTAAGCGGTACAGTGCTCACGCAATTAACATACACTTTAGAAGCAAATCGACTTTAAGTCTAAACCTAAGAAAGTGCAACTTTTTCGGTAATATTAATTTGTTAATCCTGCAATAACATTATAGTTTTACTTTCGCGCAAATCAGTAAAATTGATGTTTTTCGGCTTATGCGGTACAGTGCTCAAGTGATTAACATACAATTTACAAGAAAATCGACTTTGAGTCTAAACCTAAGAAAGTGCAACTTTTTCGGTAATATTAAGTTGTTAATCCTGCAATAACATTATAATTTTACTTTCGCGCAAATCAGTGAAATTGATGTTTTTCGGCTTATGCGGTACAGTGCTGAAGTAATTAACATACAATTTACAAGAAAATCGGCTTTAAGTAAAAATCTAAGAAAGTTCAATTTTTTCTTTTCTTTTTTTTATATTAATTTGTTAATCTTGCCATAACATTATAGTTTACAGTGCCCACGCAACTGAAATACAATTTACAAGAAAATCGACTTTAAGTCTAAAGCTAAGAAAGTGCAATTTTTTCGGTTACATGAATATGTTAATCCTGCAATAACATTATAGTTTTACTTTCGCGCAAATCAGTAAAATTGATGTTTTTCGGCCTAAGCGGTACAGCGCTCAAGTTATTAACAAAAATTTATAAGAAAATCGGCTTTAAGTAAAAACCTAAGAAAGTTAAATTTTTTCTTTTCTTTTTTTTATATTAATTTGTTAATCCTGCCATAACATTATAGTTTTACTTTCGCGCAAATCAGTAAAATTGATGTTTTTCGGCTTATGCGGTACAGTTCTCAAGTGATTAACATACAATTTACAAGAAAATCGACTTTGAGACTAAACCTAAGAAAGTGCAACTTTTTCGGTTATATTAATTTGTCAATTCTGCAATAGCAATATAATTTTACTTACGCGCAAATCAGTGAAATTCATGTTTTTCGGCTTAAGCAGTACAGTGCTCACGCAACTGACATACAATTTACAAGAAAATCGACTTTAAGTCCAAAACTAAGAAAGTGCAATTTTTTCGGTTATATGAATATGTCAATTCTGCAATAACAATATAATTTGACTTTCGCTCAAATCAGCAAAATTCATGTTTTTCGGTTTTAGCAGTACAGTGCTCACGCAATTAACATACAATTTAGAAGCAAATCGACTTTAAGTCTAAACCTAAGAAAGTGCAACTTTTTCGGTAATATTAAGTTGTTAATCCTGCAATAACATTATAGTTTTACTTTCACGCAAATCAGTAAAATTGATGTTTTTCGGCTTATGCGGTACAGCGCTCAAGTAATTAACATACAATTTACAAGAAAATCAGCTTTAAGTAAAAATCTAAGAAAGTTCAATTTTTTCTTTTCTTTTTTTTATATTAATTTGTTAATCCTGCCATAACATTATAGTTTTACGTTCGCGCAAATCAGTAAAATTGATGTTTTTCGGCTTATGCGGTACAGTGCTCAAGTGATTAAGATACAATTTACAAGAAAATCGACTTTAAGTCTAAACCTAAGAAAGTGCAATTTTTTCGGTTATATTAATTTGTAAATTCTGCAATAGCAATATAATTTTACTTTCGCGCAAATCAGTAAAATTTATGTTTTTCGGCTTATGCGGTACAGTGCTCAAGTGATTAAGATACAATTTACAAGAAAATCAGCTTTAAGTAAAAATCTAAGAAAGTTCAATTTTTTCTTTTCTTTTTTTTATATTAATTTGTTAATCCTGCCATAACATTATAGTTTTACGTTCGCGCAAATCAGTAAAATTGATGTTTTTCGGCTTATGCGGTACAGTGCTCAAGTGATTAAGATACAATTTACAAGAAAATCGACTTTAAGTCTAAACCTAAGAAAGTGCAATTTTTTCGGTTATATTAATTTGTCAATTCTGCAATAGAAATATAATTTTACTTTCGCGTAAATCAGTAATATTGATGTTTTTCGGCTTAAGCACTACAGTGCTGCCGCAATTGACATACAATTTACAAGAAAATCGACTTTGAGTCTAAACCTAAGAAAGTGCAACTTTTTCGGTAATATTAATTTGTTAATCCTGCAATAACAATATAATTTGACTTTCGCTCAAATCAGTAAAATTCATGTTTTTCGGTTTAAGCGGTACAGTGCTCACGCAATTAACATACAATTTAGAAGCAAATCGACTTTAAGTCTAAACCTAAGAAAGTGCAACTTTTTCGGTAATATTAATTTGTTAATCCTGCCATAACATTATAGTTTTACTTTCGCGCAAATCAGTAAAATTGATGTTTTTCGGCTTATGCGGTACAGTGCTCAAGTGATTGACATACAATTTACAAGAAAATCGACTTTGAGTCTAAACCTAAGAAAGTGCAACTTTTTCGGTAATATTAAGTTGTTAATTCTGCAATAACATTATAATTTTACTTTCGCGCAAATCAGTAAAATTGATGTTTTTCGGCTTATGCGGTACAGTGCTGAAGGAATTAACATAAAATTTACAAGAAAATCGACTTTGAGTCTAAACCTAAGAAAGTGCAATTTTTTCGGTTATATTAATTTGTCAATTCTGCAATAGCAATATAATTTTACTTACGCGCAAATCAGTAAAATTGATGTTTTTCGGCCTAAGCGGTACAGCGCTCAAGTAATTAACAAAAATTTACAAGAAAATCGGCTTTAAGTAAAAATCTAAGAAAGTTAAATTTTTTCTTTTCTTTTTTTTATATTAATTTGTTAATCCTGCCATAACATTATAGTTTTACTTTCGCGCAAATCAGTAAAATTGATGTTTTTCGGCTTATGCGGTACAGTGCTCAAGTGATTAACATACAATTTACAAGAAAATCGACTCTGAGTCTAAACCTAAGAAAGTGCAACTTTTTCGGTAATATTAATTTGTTAATCCTGCAATAACATTATAGTTTTACTTTCGCGCAAATCAGTAAAATTGATGTTTTTCGGCTTATGCGGTACAGTGCTGAAGGAATTAACATACAATTTAGAAGCAAATCGACTTTAAGTCTAAACCTAAGAAAGTGCAACTTTTTCGGTTACATGAATATGTTAATCCTGCAATAACATTATAGTTTTACTTTCGCGCAAATCAGTAAAATTGATGTTTTTCGGCCTAAGCGGTACAGCGCTCAAGTAATTAACAAAAATTTACAAGAAAATCGGTTTTAAGTAAAAATCTAAGAAAGTTAAATTTTTTCTTTTCTTTTTTTTATATTAATTTGTTAATCCTGCCATAACATTATAGTTTTACTTTCGCGCAAATCAGTGAAATTGATGTTTTTCGGCTTATGCGGTACAGTGCTGAAGTAATTAACATACAATTTACAAGAAAATCGGCTTTAAGTAAAAATCTAAGAAAGTTCAATTTTTTCTTTTCTTTTTTTTATATTAATTTGTTAATCTTGCCATAACATTATAGTTTACAGTGCCCACGCAACTGAAATACAATTTACAAGAAAATCGACTTTAAGTCTAAAGCTAAGAAAGTGCAATTTTTTCGGTTACATGAATATGTTAATCCTGCAATAACATTATAGTTTTACTTTCGCGCAAATCAGTAAAATTGATGTTTTTCGGCCTAAGCGGTACAGCGCTCAAGTTATTAACAAAAATTTATAAGAAAATCGGCTTTAAGTAAAAACCTAAGAAAGTTAAATTTTTTCTTTTCTTTTTTTTATATTAATTTGTTAATCCTGCCATAACATTATAGTTTTACTTTCGCGCAAATCAGTAAAATTGATGTTTTTCGGCTTATGCGGTACAGTTCTCAAGTGATTAACATACAATTTACAAGAAAATCGACTTTGAGACTAAACCTAAGAAAGTGCAACTTTTTCGGTTATATTAATTTGTCAATTCTGCAATAGCAATATAATTTTACTTACGCGCAAATCAGTGAAATTCATGTTTTTCGGCTTAAGCAGTACAGTGCTCACGCAACTGACATACAATTTACAAGAAAATCGACTTTAAGTCCAAAACTAAGAAAGTGCAATTTTTTCGGTTATATGAATATGTCAATTCTGCAATAACAATATAATTTGACTTTCGCTCAAATCAGCAAAATTCATGTTTTTCGGTTTTAGCAGTACAGTGCTCACGCAATTAACATACAATTTAGAAGCAAATCGACTTTAAGTCTAAACCTAAGAAAGTGCAACTTTTTCGGTAATATTAAGTTGTTAATCCTGCAATAACATTATAGTTTTACTTTCACGCAAATCAGTAAAATTGATGTTTTTCGGCTTATGCGGTACAGCGCTCAAGTAATTAACATACAATTTACAAGAAAATCAGCTTTAAGTAAAAATCTAAGAAAGTTCAATTTTTTCTTTTCTTTTTTTTATATTAATTTGTTAATCCTGCCATAACATTATAGTTTTACGTTCGCGCAAATCAGTAAAATTGATGTTTTTCGGCTTATGCGGTACAGTGCTCAAGTGATTAAGATACAATTTACAAGAAAATCGACTTTAAGTCTAAACCTAAGAAAGTGCAATTTTTTCGGTTATATTAATTTGTCAATTCTGCAATAGCAATATAATTTTACTTTCGCGCAAATCAGTAAAATTTATGTTTTTCGGCTTATGCGGTACAGTGCTCAAGTGATTAAGATACAATTTACAAGAAAATCAGCTTTAAGTAAAAATCTAAGAAAGTTCAATTTTTTCTTTTCTTTTTTTTATATTAATTTGTTAATCCTGCCATAACATTATAGTTTTACGTTCGCGCAAATCAGTAAAATTGATGTTTTTCGGCTTATGCGGTACAGTGCTCAAGTGATTAAGATACAATTTACAAGAAAATCGACTTTAAGTCTAAACCTAAGAAAGTGCAATTTTTTCGGTTATATTAATTTGTCAATTCTGCAATAGAAATATAATTTTACTTTCGCGTAAATCAGTAATATTGATGTTTTTCGGCTTAAGCACTACAGTGCTGCCGCAATTGACATACAATTTACAAGAAAATCGACTTTGAGTCTAAACCTAAGAAAGTGCAACTTTTTCGGTAATATTAATTTGTTAATCCTGCAATAACAATATAATTTGACTTTCGCTCAAATCAGTAAAATTCATGTTTTTCGGTTTAAGCGGTACAGTGCTCACGCAATTAACATACAATTTAGAAGCAAATCGACTTTAAGTCTAAACCTAAGAAAGTGCAACTTTTTCGGTAATATTAATTTGTTAATCCTGCCATAACATTATAGTTTTACTTTCGCGCAAATCAGTAAAATTGATGTTTTTCGGCTTATGCGGTACAGTGCTCAAGTGATTGACATACAATTTACAAGAAAATCGACTTTGAGTCTAAACCTAAGAAAGTGCAACTTTTTCGGTAATATTAAGTTGTTAATTCTGCAATAACATTATAATTTTACTTTCGCGCAAATCAGTAAAATTGATGTTTTTCGGCTTATGCGGTACAGTGCTGAAGGAATTAACATAAAATTTACAAGAAAATCGACTTTGAGTCTAAACCTAAGAAAGTGCAATTTTTTCGGTTATATTAATTTGTCAATTCTGCAATAGCAATATAATTTTACTTACGCGCAAATCAGTAAAATTGATGTTTTTCGGCCTAAGCGGTACAGCGCTCAAGTAATTAACAAAAATTTACAAGAAAATCGGCTTTAAGTAAAAATCTAAGAAAGTTAAATTTTTTCTTTTCTTTTTTTTATATTAATTTGTTAATCCTGCCATAACATTATAGTTTTACTTTCGCGCAAATCAGTAAAATTGATGTTTTTCGGCTTATGCGGTACAGTGCTCAAGTGATTAACATACAATTTACAAGAAAATCGACTCTGAGTCTAAACCTAAGAAAGTGCAACTTTTTCGGTAATATTAATTTGTTAATCCTGCAATAACATTATAGTTTTACTTTCGCGCAAATCAGTAAAATTGATGTTTTTCGGCTTATGCGGTACAGTGCTGAAGGAATTAACATACAATTTAGAAGCAAATCGACTTTAAGTCTAAACCTAAGAAAGTGCAACTTTTTCGGTTACATGAATATGTTAATCCTGCAATAACATTATAGTTTTACTTTCGCGCAAATCAGTAAAATTGATGTTTTTCGGCCTAAGCGGTACAGCGCTCAAGTAATTAACAAAAATTTACAAGAAAATCGGTTTTAAGTAAAAATCTAAGAAAGTTAAATTTTTTCTTTTCTTTTTTTTATATTAATTTGTTAATCCTGCCATAACATTATAGTTTTACTTTCGCGCAAATCAGTAAAATTGATGTTTTTCGGCTTATGCGGTACAGTGCTCAAGTGATTAACATACAATTTACAAGAAAATCGACTTTGAGACTAAACCTAAGAAAGTGCAACTTTTTCGGTTATATTAATTTGTCAATTCTGAAATAACATTATAATTTTACTTTCGCGCAAATCAGTAAAATTGATGTTTTTCGGCTTATGCGGTACAGTGCTGAAGGAATTAACATACAATTTAGAAGCAAATCGACTTTAAGTCTAAACCTAAGAAAGTGCAACTTTTTCGGTAATATTAATTTGTTAATCCTGCCATAACATTATAGTTTTACTTTCGCGCAAATCAGTAAAATTGATGTTTTTCGGCTTATGCGGTACAGTGCTCAAGTGATTGACATACAATTTACAAGAAAATCGACTTTGAGTCTAAACCTAAGAAAGTGCAACTTTTTCGGTAATATTAAGTTGTTAATTCTGCAATAACATTATAATTTTACTTTCGCGCAAATCAGTAAAATTGATGTTTTTCGGCTTATGCGGTACAGTGCTGAAGGAATTAACATACAATTTAGAAGCAAATCGACTTTAAGTCTAAACCTAAGAAAGTGCAACTTTTTCGGTTACATGAATATGTTAATCCTGCAATAACATTATAGTTTTACTTTCGCGCAAATCAGTAAAATTGATGTTTTTCGGCCTAAGCGGTACAGCGCTCAAGTAATTAACAAAAATTTACAAGAAAATCGGTTTTAAGTAAAAATCTAAGAAAGTTAAATTTTTTCTTTTCTTTTTTTTATATTAATTTGTTAATCCTGCCATAACATTATAGTTTTACTTTCGCGCAAATCAGTAAAATTGATGTTTTTCGGCTTATGCGGTACAGTGCTCAAGTGATTAACATACAATTTACAAGAAAATCGACTTTGAGACTAAACCTAAGAAAGTGCAACTTTTTCGGTTATATTAATTTGTCAATTCTGAAATAGCAATATAATTTTACTTACGCGCAAATCAGTAAAATTCATGTTTTTCGGCTTAAGCAGTACAGTGCTCACGCAACTGACATACAATTTACAAGAAAATCGACTTTAAGTCCAAAACTAAGAAAGTGCAATTTTTTCGGTTATATGAATATGTCAATTCTGCAATAACAATATAATTTGACTTTCGCTCAAATCAGCAAAATTCATGTTTTTCGGTTTTAGCAGTACAGTGCTCACGCAATTAACATACAATTTAGAAGCAAATCGACTTTAAGTCTAAACCTAAGAAAGTTCAACTTTTTCGGTAATATTAAGTTGTTAATCCTGCAATAACATTATAGTTTTACTTTCGCGCAAATCAGTAAAATTGATGTTTTTCGGCTTATGCGGTACAGCGCTCAAGTAATTAACATACAATTTACAAGAAAATCAGCTTTAAGTAAAAATCTAAGAAAGTTCAATTTTTTCTTTTCTTTTTTTTATATTAATTTGTTAATCCTGCCATAACATTATAGTTTTACTTTCGCGCAAATCAGTAAAATTGATGTTTTTCGGCTTATGCGGTACAGTGCTCAAGTGATAAAGATACAATTTACAAGAAAATCGACTTTAAGTCTAAACCTAAGAAAGTGCAATTTTTTCGGTTATATTAATTTGTCAATTCTGCAATAGCAATATAATTTTACTTTCGCGCAAATCAGTAAAATTTATGTTTTTCGGCTTATGCGGTACAGTGCTCAAGTGATTAAGATACAATTTACAAGAAAATCGACTTTAAGTCTAAACCTAAGAAAGTGCAATTTTTTCGGTTATATTAATTTGTCAATTCTGCAATAGAAATATAATTTTACTTTCGCGTAAATCAGTAATATTGATGTTTTTCGGCTTAAGCACTACAGTGCTGCCGCAATTGACATGCAATTTACAAGAAAATCGACTTTAAGTCTTAACCTAAGAAAGTGCAACTTTTTCGGTAATATTAAGTTGTTAATCCTGCAATAACATTATAGTTTTACTTTCGCGAAAATCAGTAAAATTGATGTTTTTCGGCTTATGCGGTACAGTGCTCAAGTGATTAACATACAATTTACAAGAAAATCGACTTTGAGTCTAAACCTAAGAAAGTGCAACTTTTTCGGTAATATTAAGTTGTTAATCCTGCAATAACATTATAGTTTTACTTTCGCGCAAATCAGTAAAATTGATGTTTTTCGGCTTATGCGGTACAGTGCTGAAGTAATTAACATACAATTTACAAGAAAATCGGCTTTAAGTAAAAATCTAAGAAAGTTCAATTTTTTCTTTTCTTTTTTTTATATTAATTTGTTAATCTTGCCATAACATTATAGTTTACAGTGCCCACGCAACTGAAATAAAATTTACAAGAAAATCGACTTTAAGTCTAAAGCTAAGAAAGTGCAATTTTTTCGGTTATATGAATATGTTAATCCTGCAATAACATTATAGTTTTACTTTCGCGCAAATTAGTAAAATTGATGTTTTTCGGCTTATGCGGTACAGTGCTCAAGTGATTAACATACAATTTACAAGAAAATCGACTTTGAGTCTAAACCTAAGAAAGTGCAACTTTTTCGGTAATATTAAGTTGTTAATCCTGCAATAACATTATAGTTTTACTTTCGCGCAAATCAGTAAAATTGATGTTTTTCGGCTTATGCGGTACAGTGCTCAAGTGATTAACATACAATTTACAAGAAAATCGACTCTGAGTCTAAACCTGAGAAAGTGCAACTTTTTCGGTAATATTAATTTGTTAATCCTGCAAAAACATTATAGTTTTACTTTCGCGCAAATCAGTAAAATTGATGTTTTTCAGCTTATGCGGTACAGTGCTCAAGTGATTGACATACAATTTACAAGAAAATCGACTTTGAGTCTAAACCTAAGAAAGTGCAACTTTTTCGGTAATATTAAGTTGTTAATTCTGCAATAACATTATAATTTTACTTTCGCGCAAATCAGTAAAATTCATGTTTTTCGGTTTAAGCGGTACAGTGCTCACGCAATTAACATACAATTTAGAAGCAAATCGACTTTAAGTCTAAACCTAAGAAAGTGCAACTTTTTCGGTTACATGAATATGTTAATCCTGCAATAACATTATAGTTTTACTTTCGCGCAAATCAGTAAAATTGATGTTTTTCGGCCTAAGCGGTACAGCGCTCAAGTAATTAACAAAAATTTACAAGAAAATCGGCATTAAGTAAAAATCTAAGAAAGTTAAATTTTTTCTTTTCTTTTTTTTATATTAATTTGTTAATCCTGCCATAACATTATAGTTTTACTTTCGCGCAAATCAGTAAAATTGATGTTTTTCGGCTTATGCGGTACAGTGCTCAAGTGATTAACATACAATTTACAAGAAAATCGACTTTGAGACTAAACCTAAGAAAGTGCAACTTTTTCGGTTATATTAATTTGTCAATTCTGAAATAGCAATATAATTTTACTTACGCGCAAATCAGTAAAATTCATGTTTTTCGGCTTAAGCAGTACAGTGCTCACGCAACTGACATACAATTTACAAGAAAATCGACTTTAAGTCCAAAACTAAGAAAGTGCAATTTTTTCGGTTATATGAATATGTCAATTCTGCAATAACAATATAATTTGACTTTCGCTCAAATCAGCAAAATTCATGTTTTTCGGTTTTAGCAGTACAGTGCTCACGCAATTAACATACAATTTAGAAGCAAATCGACTTTAAGTCTAAACCTAAGAAAGTGCAACTTTTTCGGTAATATTAAGTTGTTAATCCTGCAATAACATTATAGTTTTACTTTCGCGCAAATCAGTAAAATTGATGTTTTTCGGCTTATGCGGTACAGCGCTCAAGTAATTAACATACAATTTACAAGAAAATCAGCTTTAAGTAAAAATCTAAGAAAGTTCAATTTTTGCTTTTCTTTTTTTTATATTAATTTGTTAATCCTGCCATAACATTATAGTTTTACTTTCGCGCAAATCAGTAAAATTGATGTTTTTCGGCTTATGCGGTACAGTGCTCAAGTGATTAAGATACAATTTACAAGAAAATCGACTTTAAGTCTAAACCTAAGAAAGTGCAATTTTTTCGGTTATATTAATTTGTCAATTCTGCAATAGCAATATAATTTTACTTTCGCGCAAATCAGTAAAATTTATGTTTTTCGGCTTATGCGGTACAGTGCTCAAGTGATTAAGATACAATTTACAAGAAAATCGACTTTAAGTCTAAACCTAAGAAAGTGCAATTTTTTCGGTTATATTAATTTGTCAATTCTGCAATAGAAATATAATTTTACTTTCGCGTAAATCAGTAATATTGATGTTTTTCGGCTTAAGCACTACAGTGCTGCCGCAATTGACATTCAATTTACAAGAAAATCGACTTTAAGTCTTAACCTAAGAAAGTGCAACTTTTTCGGTAATATTAAGTTGTTAATCCTGCAATAACATTATAGTTTTACTTTCGCGCAAATCAGTAAAATTGATGTTTTTCGGCTTATGCGGTACAGTGCTCAAGTGATTAACATACAATTTACAAGAAAATCGACTTTGAGTCTAAACCTAAGAAAGTGCAACTTTTTCGGTAATATTAAGTTGTTAATCCTGCAATAACATTATAGTTTTACTTTCGCGCAAATCAGTAAAATTGATGTTTTTCGGCTTATGCGGTACAGTGCTGAAGTAATTAACATACAATTTACAAGAAAATCGGCTTTAAGTAAAAATCTAAGAAAGTTCAATTTTTTCTTTTCTTTTTTTATATTAATTTGTTAATCTTGCCATAACATTATAGTTTACAGTGCCCACGCAACTGAAATAAAATTTACAAGAAAATCGACTTTAAGTCTAAAGCTAAGAAAGTGCAATTTTTTCGCTTATATTAATTTGTCAATTCTGCAATAGCAATATAACTTAACTTTCGCGCAAATCAGTAAGTTAAGTCCAAAACTAAGAAAGTGCAATTTTTTCGCTTATATTAATTTGTCAATTCTGCAATAGCAATATAACTTTACTTTCGCGCAAATCAGTAAAATTGATGTTTTTCGGCTTATGCGGTACAGCGCTCAAGTAATTAACATACAATTTACAAGAAAATCGGCTTTAAGTAAAAATCTAAGAAAGTTCAATTTTTTCTTTTCTTTTTTTTATATTAATTTGTTAATCCTGCCACAACATTATAGTTTACAGTGCTCACGCAACTGAAATACAATTTACAAGAAAATCGACTTTAAGTCTAAAACTAAGAAAGTGCAATTTTTTCGGTTATATGAATATGTAAATTCTGCAATAATATTATAATTTTACTTTCGCGCAAATCAGTAAAATTGATGTTTTTCGGCTTATGCGGTACAGTGCTCAAGTGATTAACATACAATTTACAAGAAAATCGACTTTGAGACTAAACCTAAGAAAGTGCAATTTTTTCGCTTATATTAATTTGTCAATTCTGCAATAGCAATATAACTTAACTTTCGCGCAAATCAGTAAAATTCATGTTTTTCGGCTTAAGCAGTACAGTGCTCACGCAACTGACATACAATTTACAAGAAAATCGACTTTAAGTCTAAAACTAGGAAAGTGCAATTTTTTCGGTTATATGAATATGTCAATTCTGCAATAACATTATAATTTTACTTTCGCGCAAATCAGTAAAATTGATGATTTTCGGCTTATGCGGTACAGTGCTAAAGTGATTAACATACAATTTACAAGAAAATCGACTTTGAGTCTAAACCTAAGAAAGTGCAACTTTTTCGGTAATATTAATTTTTTAATCCTGCATAAGCAATATAATTTGACTTTCGTTCAAATCAGTAAAATTCATGTTTTTCGGTTTAAGCGGTACAGTGCTCACGCAATTAACATACAATTTAGAAGCAAATCGACTTTAAGTCTAAAACTAAGAAAGTACAATTTTTTCGGTTATATGAATATGTAAATTCTGCAATAACATTATAATTTTACTTTCGCGCATATCAGTAATATTGATGTTTTTCGGCCTAAGCGGTACAGCGCTCAAGTAATTAACATACAATTTACAAGAAAATCGGCTTTAAGTAAAAATCTAAGAAAGTTCAATTTTTTCGTTTCTTTTTTAACTTCCCGCTAAGAAAATGGAAAATTTTCTAAAAATCGGGAAGATATTGGTTTCACCCCATTTTGCAAAAATCGAGTTCTCAACAGATCTCGACGTTCTGAGGGTCGAGGAAGCTTCCCCGAACATTTCTACGATGATGTCCGTATGTCTGTATGTATGTGTGGATGTATGTATGTGTGTGTGGATGTATGTGACCCTCTTATAACTATTAAACTGCTCAACCGATTTGAATAAACTAAACGGCATTCCAAAAGGTTTCATTGCACTTGAATTTCGTGTAAGTTTGGACCCAATCGGACCAGTCGATTTCGAGAAATCTCAAAAATAAAAATTTTGAAAAATCGTTTTTTCCAAACGAAAAATTTTTTCCAAACGACTTGACCGATCGACACCAAAAACTAATCAGTTCTAAACCTTGAAGAAACACATCGTTTGCCGCAAACCGGATCGAAATCGGTTGATTTACTTGCTAGATATCGAAAACGAAAAATTTCGAAGAGCTCAAAAGCAGTGAAAAAAGCGAAATTTGAACGTTGGCGTATGAAATTAGAGGGAAGTTGCAGGGATGGCCCTTGAGGCCAACCGTTTTCCACATTTTTTTATATTAATTTGTTAATCCTGCCATAACATTATAGTTAACAGTGCTCACGCAACTGAAATACAAATGACAAGAAAATCGACTTTAAGTCTAAAGCTAAGAAAGTGCAATTTTTTCGGTTATATGGATATGTCAATTCTGCAATAGCTATATAATTTTACTTTCGCGCAAATCAGTAAAATTGATGATTTTCGGCTTATGCGGTACAGTGCTAAAGTGATTAACATACAATTTACAAGAAAATCGACTTTGAGTCTAAACCTATGAAAGTGCAACTTTTTCGGTAATATTAATTTTTTAAGCCTGCAAAAGCAATATAATTTGACTTTCGCTCAAATCAGTAAAATTCATGTTTTTCGGCTTAAGCAGTACATCGCTCACGCAACTGACATACAATTTACAAGAAAATCGACTTTGAGGCTAAACCTAAGAAAGTGCAACTTTTTCGGTAATATTAATTTGTTAATCCTGCAATAACAATATAATTTGACTTTCGCTCAAATCAGTAAAATTCATGTTTTTCGGCTTAAGCGGTACAGTGCTCACGCAACTGAAATACAATTTAAAAGCAAATCGACTTTAAGTCTAAAACTAAGAAAGTGCAATTTTTTCGGTTATATGAATATGTCAATTCTGCAATAACAATATAATTTGAATTTCGCTCAAATCAGTAAAATTCATATTTTTCGGTTTAAGCGGTACAGTGCTCACGCAATTGACATACAATTTAGAAGAAAATCGACTTTAAGTCTAAAACTAAGAAAGTACAATTTTTTCGGTTATATAATTATGTAAATTCTGCAATAACAATATAATTTTACTTTCGCGCAAATCAGTAATATTAATGTTTTTCGGCTTAAGCAGTACAGTGCTGCCGCAATTGACATACAATTTACAAGAAAATCGACTTTGAGTCTAAACCTAAGAAAGTGCAACTTTTTCGGTAATATGAATATGTAAATTCTGCAATAATATTATAATTTTACTTTCGCTCAAATCAGTAAAATTCATGTTTTTCGGCTTAAGCAGTACATCGCTCACGCAACTGACATACAATTTACAAGAAAATCGACTTTGAGTCTAAACCTAAGAAAGTGCAACTTTTTCGGTAATATTAATTTGTTAATCCTGCAAAAGCAATATAATTTGACTTTCGCACAATTGCAATTTTTTCGGTCATATGAATATGTCAATTCTGCAATAGCTATATAATTTTACTTTCGCGCAAATCAGTAAAATTGATGATTTTCGGCTTATGCGGTACAGTGCTAAAGTATTTAACATACAATTTACAAGAAAATCGACTTTGAGTCTAAACCTAAGAAAGTGCAACTTTTTCGGTAATATGAATATGTAAATTCTGCAATAATATTATAATTTTACTTTCGCTCAAATCAGTAAAATTCATGTTTTTCGGCTTAAGCAGTACATCGCTCACGCAACTGACATACAATTTACAAGAAAATCGACTTTGAGTCTAAACCTAAGAAAGTGCAATTTTTCGGTAATATTAATTTGTTAATCCTGCAATAACAATATAATTTGACTTTCGCTCAAATCAGTAAAATTCATGTTTTTCGGCTTAAGCGGTACAGTGCTCACGCAACTGAAATACAATTTAGAAGAAAATCGACTTTAAGTTTAAAACTAAGAAAGTGCAATTTTTTCGGTTATATGAATATGTAAATTCTGCAATAGCTATATAATTTTACTTTCGCGCAAATCAGTAAAATTGATGATTTTCGGCTTATGCGGTACAGTGCTAAAGTATTTAACATACAATTTACAAGAAAATCGACTTTGAGTCTAAACCTAAGAAAGTGCAACTTTTTCGGTTATATGAATATGTCAATTCTGCAATAACAATATAATTTGACTTTCGCTCAAATCAGTAAAATTCATGTTTTTCGGTTTAAGCGGTACAGTGCTCACGCAATTGACATACAATTTAGAAGAAAATCGACTTTAAGTCTAAAACTAAGAAAGTACAATTTTTTCGGTTATATGAATATGTAAATTCTGCAATAGCTATATAATTTTACTTTCGCGCAAATCAGTAAAATTGATGATTTTCGGCTTATGCGGTACAGTGCTAAAGTGATTAACATACAATTTACAAGAAAATCGACTTTGAGTCTAAACCTAAGAAAGTGCAACTTTTTCGGTTATATAAATATGTCAATTCTGCAAAAGCAATATAATTTGACTTTCGCTCAAATCAGTTAAATTCATGTTTTTCGGTTTAAGCGGTACAGTGCTCACGCAATTGACATACAATTTAAAAGCAAATCGACTTTAAGTCTAAAACTAAGAAAGTACAATTTTTTCGGTTATATGAATATGTAAATTCTGCAATAACATTATAATTTTACTTTCGCTCAAATCAGTAAAATTCATGTTTTTCGGCTTAAGCAGTACATCGCTCACGCAACTGCCATACAAGAAAATCGACTTTGAGTCTAAACCTAAGAAAGTGCAACTTTTTCGGTAATATTAATTTGTTAATCCTGCAATAACAATATAATTTGACTTTCGCTCAAATCAGTAAAATTCATGTTTTTCGGTTTAAGCGGTACAGTGCTCACGCAACTGAAATACAATTTAGAAGAAAATCGACTTTAAGTCTAAAACTAAGAAAGTGCAATTTTTTCGGTTATATGAATATGTAAATTCTGCAATAGCTATATAATTTTACTTTCGCGCAAATCAGTAATATTAATGTTTTTCGGCTTAAGCAGTACAGAGCTGCCGCAATTGACATACAATTTACAAGAAAATCGACTTTGAGTCTAAACCTAAGAAAGTGCAACTTTTTCGGTAATATTAATTTGTTAATCCTGCAAAAGCAATATAATTTGACTTTCGCTCAAATCAGTAAAATTCATGTTTTTCGGTTTAAGCGGTACAGTGCTCACGCAATTGACATACAATTTAAAAGCAAATCGACTTTAAGTCTAAAACTAAGAAAGTACAATTTTTTCGGTTATATGAATATGTAAATCCTGCAATAACAATATAATTTGACTTTCGCTCAAATCAGTAAAATTCATGTTTTTCGGTTTAAGCGGTACAGTGCTCACGCAATTGACATACAATTTAGAAGAAAATCGACTTTAAGTCTAAAACTAAGAAAGTACAATTTTTTTGGTTATATGAATATGTAAATTCTGCAATAGCTATATAATTTTACTTTCGCGCAAATCAGTAAAATTGATGATTTTCGGCTTATGCGGTACAGTGCTAAAGTGATTAACATACAATTTACAAGAAAATCGACTTTGAGTCTAAACCTAAGAAAGTGCAACTTTTTCGGTTATATGAATATGTCAATTCTGCAAAGCAATATAATTTGACTTTCGCTCAAATCAGTTAAATTCATGTTTTTCGGTTTAAGCGGTACAGTGCTCACGCAATTGACATACAATTTAAAAGCAAATCGACTTTAAGTCTAAACCTAAGAAAGTACAATTTTTTCGGTTATATGAATATGTAAATTCTGCAATAACATTATAATTTTACTTTCGCTCAAATCAGTAAAATTCATGTTTTTCGGCTTAAGCAGTACAGTGCTCACGCAATTGACATACAATTTAGAAGAAAATCGACTTTAAGTCTAAAACTAAGAAAGTACAATTTTTTTGGTTATATGAATATGTAAATTCTGCAATAGCTATATAATTTTACTTTCGCGCAAATCAGTAAAATTGATGATTTTCGGCTTATGCGGTACAGTGCTAAAGTGATTAACATACAATTTACAAGAAAATCGACTTTGAGTCTAAACCTAAGAAAGTGCAACTTTTTCGGTTATATGAATATGTCAATTCTGCAAAGCAATATAATTTGACTTTCGCTCAAATCAGTTAAATTCATGTTTTTCGGTTTAAGCGGTACAGTGCTCACGCAATTGACATACAATTTAAAAGCAAATCGACTTTAAGTCTAAACCTAAGAAAGTACAATTTTTTCGGTTATATGAATATGTAAATTCTGCAATAACATTATAATTTTACTTTCGCTCAAATCAGTAAAATTCATGTTTTTCGGCTTAAGCAGTACATCGCTCACGCAACTGCCATACAAGAAAATCGACTTTGAGTCTAAACCTAAGAAAGTGCAACTTTTTCGGTAATATTAATTTGTTAATCCTGCAATAACAATATAATTTGACTTTCGCTCAAATCAGTAAAATTCATGTTTTTCGGCTTAAGCGGTACAGTGCTCACGCAACTGAAATACAATTTAGAAGAAAATCGACTTTAAGTCTAAAACTAAGAAAGTGCAATTTTTTCGGTTATATGAATATGTAAATTCTGCAATAGCTATATAATTTTACTTTCGCGCAAATCAGTAATATTAATGTTTTTCGGCTTAAGCAGTACAGAGCTGCCGCAATTGACATACAATTTACAAGAAAATCGACTTTGAGTCTAAACCTAAGAAAGTGCAATTTTTCGGTAATATTAATTTGTTAATCCTGCAATAACATTATAGTTTTACTTTCGCGCAAATCAGTAAAATTGATGTTTTTCGGCTTATGCGGTACAGTGCTGAAGTAATTAACATACAATTTACAAGAAAATCGGCTTTAAGTAAAAATCTAAGAAAGTTCAATTTTTTCTTTTCTTTTTTTTATATTAATTTGTTAATCCTGCCACAACATTATAGTTTACAGTGCTCACGCAACTGAAATACAATTTACAAGAAAATCGACTTTAAGTCTAAAACTAAGAAAGTGCAATTTTTTCGGTTATATGAATATGTAAATTCTGCAATAATATTATAATTTTACTTTCGCGCAAATCAGTAAAATTGATGTTTTTCGGCTTATGCGGTACAGTGCTCAAGTGATTAACATACAATTTACAAGAAAATCGACTTTAAGTCTAAAACTAAGAAAGTACAATTTTTTCGGTTATATAATTATGTAAATTCTGCAATAACAATATAATTTTACTTTCGCGCAAATCAGTAATATTAATGTTTTTCGGCTTAAGCAGTACAGTGCTGCCGCAATTGACATACAATTTACAAGAAAATCGACTTTGAGTCTAAACCTAAGAAAGTGCAACTTTTTCGGTAATATTAAGTTGTTAATCCTGCAATAACATTATAGTTTTACTTTCACGCAAATCAGTAAAATTGATGTTTTTCGGCTTATGCGGTACAGTGCTGAAGTAATTAACATGCAATTTACAAGAAAATCGGCTTTAAGTAAAAATCTAAGAAAGTTCATTTTTTTCTTTTCTTATTTTTATATTAATTTGTTAATCTTGCCATAACATTATAGTTTACAGTGCCCACGCAACTGAAATACAATTTACAAGAAAATCGACTTTAAGTCTAAACCTACGAAAGTGAAATTTTTTCGGTTATATGAATATGTCAATTCTGTAATAGCTATATAATTTTACTTTCGCGCAAATTAGTAAAATTGTTGTTTTTCGTCTTATGCGGTACAGTGCTCACGCAATTAACATACAATTTAGAAGCAAATCGACTTTGAGTCTAAACCTAAGAAAGTGCAACTTTTTCGGTAATATTAAGTTGTCAATCCTGCAATAACATTATAGTTTTACTTTCACGCAAATCAGTAAAATTGATGTTTTTCGGCTTATGCGGTACAGTGCTGAAGTAATTAACATGCAATTTACAAGAAAATCGGCTTTAAGTAAAAATCTAAGAAAGTTCAATTTTTTCTTTTCTTTTTTTTATATTAATTTGTTAATCCTGCCATAACATTATAGTTTACAGTGCTCACGCAACTGAAATACAATTTACAAGAAAATCGACTTTAAGTCTAAAGCTAAGAAAGTGCAATTTTTTCGGTTATATGAATATGTCAATTCTGCAATAGCAATATAATTTTACTTTCGCGCAAATTAGTAAAATTGTTGTTTTTCGGCTTATGCGGTACAGTGCTCAAGTGATTAACATACAATGTACAAGAAAATCGACTTTGAGTCTAAACCTAATAAAGTGCAATTTTTTCGGTTATATTAATTTGTCAATTCTAAAATAGCAATATAATTTTACTTTCGCGCAAATTAGTAAAATTGTTGTTTTTCGGCTTATGCGGTACAGTGCTGAAGTGATTAACATACAATTTACAAGAAAATCGACTTTGAGTCTAAACCTAAGAAAGTGCAACTTTTTCGGTAATATTAAGCTGTTAATCCTGCAATAACATTATAGTTTTACTTTCGCGCAAATTAGTAAAATTGTTGTTTTTCAGTTTATGCGGTACAGTGCTGAAGTGATTAACATACAATTTACAAGAAAATCGACTTTGAGTCTAAACCTAAGAAAGTGCAACTTTTTCGGTAATATTAATTTGTCAATTCTGCAATAGCAATATAATTTTACTTTCGCGCAAATTCATAAAGTTCATGTTTTTCGGCTTAAGCAGTACAGTGCTCTCGCAACTGACATACAATTTACAAGAAAATCGACTTTAAGTCTAAAACTAAGAAAGTGCAATTTTTTCGGTTATATGAATATGTCAATTCTGCAATATCAATATAATTTGACTTTCGCTCAAATCAGCAAAATTCATGTTTTTCGGTTTAAGCGGTACAGTGCTCACGCAATTAACATACAATTTAGAAGCAAATCGACTTTAAGTCTAAACCTAAGAAAGTGCAATTTTTTCGGTTATATGAATATGTAAATTCTGCAATAACATTATAATTTTACTTTCGCGCAAATCAATAAAATTGATGTTTTTCGGCTTATGCGGTACAGTGCTCAAGTAATTAACATACAATTTACAAGAAAATCGGCTTTAAGTAAAAATCTAAGAAAGTTCAATATTTTTTTTTCTTTTTTTTATATTAATTTGTTAATCCTGCCATAACATTATAGTTTACAGTGCTCACGCAACTGAAATACAATTTACAAGAAAATCGACTTTAAGTCTAAAGCTAAGAAAGTGCAATTTTTTCGGTTATATGAATATGTCAATTCTGCAATAGCTATATAATTTTACTTTCGCGCTAATTAGTAAAATTGTTGTTTTTCGGCTTATGCGGTACAGTGCTCAAGTGATTAACATACAATGTACAAGAAAATCGACTTTGAGTCTAAACCTAATAAAGTGCAATTTTTTCGGTTATATTAATTTGTCAATTCTGCAATAGCAATATAATTTTACTTTCGCGCAAATTCATAAAGTTCATGTTTTTCGGCTTAAGCAGTACAGTGCTCTCGCAACTGACATACAATTTACAAGAAAATCGACTTTAAGTCTAAAACTAAGAAAGTGCAATTTTTTCGGTTATATGAATATGTCAATTCTGCAATAACAATATAATTTGACTTTCGCTCAAATCAGCAAAATTCATGTTTTTCGGTTTTAGCAATACAGTGCTCACGCAATTGATATACAATTTACAAGAAAATCGAGTTTAAGTCTAAAACTAAGAAAGTACAATTTTTTCGGTTATATGAATATGTAAATTCTGCAATAACATTATAATTTTACTTTCGCGCAAATCAGTAAAATTGATGTTTTTCGGCTTAAGCAGTACAGTGCTCACGCAACTGACATACAATTTACAAGAAAATCGACTTTAAGTCTAAACCTAAGAAAGTGCAACTTTTTCGGTAATATTAATTTGTTAATCCTGCAATAACAATATAATTTGACTTTTGCTCAAATCAGTAAAATTCATGTTTTTCGGTTTAAGCGGTACAGTGCTCACGCAATTAACATACAATTTAGAAGCAAATCGACTTTAAGTCTAAACCTAAGAAAGTGCAACTTTTTCGGTAATTTTAAGTTGTTAGTCCTGCAATAACATTATAGTTTTACTTTCGCGCAAATTAGTAAAATTGTTGTTTTTCGGCTTATGCGGTACAGTGCTGAAGTGATTAACATACAATTTACAAGAAAATCGACTTTGAGTCTAAACCTAAGAAAGTTCAACTTTTTCGGTAATATTAAGTTGTTAATCCTGCAATAACATTATAGTTTTACTTTCGCGCAAATCAATAAAATTGATGTTTTTCGGCTTAAGCGGTACAGTGCTCAAGTGATTAACATACAATTTACAAGAAAATCGACTTTGAGTCTAAACCTAAGAAAGTGCAATTTTTTCGGTTATATTAATTTGTTAATCCTGCATTAACATTATAATTTTACTTTCACGCAAATCAGTAAAATTGATGTTTTTCGGCTTATGCGGTACAGTGCTCACGCAATTAACATACAATTTAGAAGAAAATCGACTTTAAGTCTAAACCTAAGAAAGTGCAATTTTTTCGGTTATATTAATTTGTCAATTTTGCAATAGCAATATAATTTTACTTTCACGCAAATCAGTAAAATTGATGTTTTTCGGCTTATGCGGTACAGCGCTCAAGTAATTAACATACAATTTACAAGAAAATCAGCTTTAAGTAAAAATCTAAGAAAGTTCAATTTTTGCTTTTCTTTTTTTTATATTAATTTGTTAATCCTGCCATAACATTATAGTTTTACTTTCGCGCAAATCAGTAAAATTGATGTTTTTCGGCTTATGCGGTACAGTGCTCAAGTGATTAAGATACAATTTACAAGAAAATCGACTTTAAGTCTAAACCTAAGAAAGTGCAATTTTTTCGGTTATATTAATTTGTCAATTCTGCAATAGCAATATAATTTTACTTTCGCGCAAATCAGTAAAATTTATGTTTTTCGGCTTATGCGGTACAGTGCTCAAGTGATTAAGATACAATTTACAAGAAAATCGACTTTAAGTCTAAACCTAAGAAAGTGCAATTTTTTCGGTTATATTAATTTGTCAATTCTGCAATAGAAATATAATTTTACTTTCGCGTAAATCAGTAATATTGATGTTTTTCGGCTTAAGCACTACAGTGCTGCCGCAATTGACATTCAATTTACAAGAAAATCGACTTTAAGTCTTAACCTAAGAAAGTGCAACTTTTTCGGTAATATTAAGTTGTTAATCCTGCAATAACATTATAGTTTTACTTTCGCGCAAATCAGTAAAATTGATGTTTTTCGGCTTATGCGGTACAGTGCTCAAGTGATTAACATACAATTTACAAGAAAATCGACTTTGAGTCTAAACCTAAGAAAGTGCAACTTTTTCGGTAATATTAAGTTGTTAATCCTGCAATAACATTATAGTTTTACTTTCGCGCAAATCAGTAAAATTGATGTTTTTCGGCTTATGCGGTACAGTGCTGAAGTAATTAACATACAATTTACAAGAAAATCGGCTTTAAGTAAAAATCTAAGAAAGTTCAATTTTTTCTTTTCTTTTTTTATATTAATTTGTTAATCTTGCCATAACATTATAGTTTACAGTGCCCACGCAACTGAAATAAAATTTACAAGAAAATCGACTTTAAGTCTAAAGCTAAGAAAGTGCAATTTTTTCGCTTATATTAATTTGTCAATTCTGCAATAGCAATATAACTTAACTTTCGCGCAAATCAGTAAGTTAAGTCCAAAACTAAGAAAGTGCAATTTTTTCGCTTATATTAATTTGTCAATTCTGCAATAGCAATATAACTTTACTTTCGCGCAAATCAGTAAAATTGATGTTTTTCGGCTTATGCGGTACAGCGCTCAAGTAATTAACATACAATTTACAAGAAAATCGGCTTTAAGTAAAAATCTAAGAAAGTTCAATTTTTTCTTTTCTTTTTTTTATATTAATTTGTTAATCCTGCCACAACATTATAGTTTACAGTGCTCACGCAACTGAAATACAATTTACAAGAAAATCGACTTTAAGTCTAAAACTAAGAAAGTGCAATTTTTTCGGTTATATGAATATGTAAATTCTGCAATAATATTATAATTTTACTTTCGCGCAAATCAGTAAAATTGATGTTTTTCGGCTTATGCGGTACAGTGCTCAAGTGATTAACATACAATTTACAAGAAAATCGACTTTGAGACTAAACCTAAGAAAGTGCAATTTTTTCGCTTATATTAATTTGTCAATTCTGCAATAGCAATATAACTTAACTTTCGCGCAAATCAGTAAAATTCATGTTTTTCGGCTTAAGCAGTACAGTGCTCACGCAACTGACATACAATTTACAAGAAAATCGACTTTAAGTCTAAAACTAGGAAAGTGCAATTTTTTCGGTTATATGAATATGTCAATTCTGCAATAACATTATAATTTTACTTTCGCGCAAATCAGTAAAATTGATGATTTTCGGCTTATGCGGTACAGTGCTAAAGTGATTAACATACAATTTACAAGAAAATCGACTTTGAGTCTAAACCTAAGAAAGTGCAACTTTTTCGGTAATATTAATTTTTTAATCCTGCATAAGCAATATAATTTGACTTTCGTTCAAATCAGTAAAATTCATGTTTTTCGGTTTAAGCGGTACAGTGCTCACGCAATTAACATACAATTTAGAAGCAAATCGACTTTAAGTCTAAAACTAAGAAAGTACAATTTTTTCGGTTATATGAATATGTAAATTCTGCAATAACATTATAATTTTACTTTCGCGCATATCAGTAATATTGATGTTTTTCGGCCTAAGCGGTACAGCGCTCAAGTAATTAACATACAATTTACAAGAAAATCGGCTTTAAGTAAAAATCTAAGAAAGTTCAATTTTTTCTTTTCTTTTTTAACTTCCCGCTAAGAAAATGGAAAATTTTCTAAAAATCGGGAAGATATTGGTTTCACCCCATTTTGCAAAAATCGAGTTCTCAACAGATCTCGACGTTCTGAGGGTCGAGGAAGCTTCCCCGAACATTTCTACGATGATGTCCGTATGTCTGTATGTATGTGTGGATGTATGTATGTGTGTGTGGATGTATGTGACCCTCTTATAACTATTAAACTGCTCAACCGATTTGAATAAACTAAACGGCATTCCAAAAGGTTTCATTGCACTTGAATTTCGTGTAAGTTTGGACCCAATCGGACCAGTCGATTTCGAGAAATCTCAAAAATAAAAATTTTGAAAAATCGTTTTTTCCAAACGAAAAATTTTTTCCAAACGACTTGACCGATCGACACCAAAAACTAATCAGTTCTAAACCTTGAAGAAACACATCGTTTGCCGCAAACCGGATCGAAATCGGTTGATTTACTTGCTAGATATCGAAAACGAAAAATTTCGAAGAGCTCAAAAGCAGTGAAAAAAGCGAAATTTGAACGTTGGCGTATGAAATTAGAGGGAAGTTGCAGGGATGGCCCTTGAGGCCAACCGTTTTCCACATTTTTTTATATTAATTTGTTAATCCTGCCATAACATTATAGTTAACAGTGCTCACGCAACTGAAATACAAATGACAAGAAAATCGACTTTAAGTCTAAAGCTAAGAAAGTGCAATTTTTTCGGTTATATGGATATGTCAATTCTGCAATAGCTATATAATTTTACTTTCGCGCAAATCAGTAAAATTGATGATTTTCGGCTTATGCGGTACAGTGCTAAAGTGATTAACATACAATTTACAAGAAAATCGACTTTGAGTCTAAACCTATGAAAGTGCAACGTTTTCGGTAATATTAATTTTTTAAGCCTGCAAAAGCAATATAATTTGACTTTCGCTCAAATCAGTAAAATTCATGTTTTTCGGCTTAAGCAGTACATCGCTCACGCAACTGACATACAATTTACAAGAAAATCGACTTTGAGGCTAAACCTAAGAAAGTGCAACTTTTTCGGTAATATTAATTTGTTAATCCTGCAATAACAATATAATTTGACTTTCGCTCAAATCAGTAAAATTCATGTTTTTCGGCTTAAGCGGTACAGTGCTCACGCAACTGAAATACAATTTAAAAGCAAATCGACTTTAAGTCTAAAACTAAGAAAGTGCAATTTTTTCGGTTATATGAATATGTCAATTCTGCAATAACAATATAATTTGAATTTCGCTCAAATCAGTAAAATTCATATTTTTCGGTTTAAGCGGTACAGTGCTCACGCAATTGACATACAATTTAGAAGAAAATCGACTTTAAGTCTAAAACTAAGAAAGTACAATTTTTTCGGTTATATAATTATGTAAATTCTGCAATAACAATATAATTTTACTTTCGCGCAAATCAGTAATATTAATGTTTTTCGGCTTAAGCAGTACAGTGCTGCCGCAATTGACATACAATTTACAAGAAAATCGACTTTGAGTCTAAACCTAAGAAAGTGCAACTTTTTCGGTAATATGAATATGTAAATTCTGCAATAATATTATAATTTTACTTTCGCTCAAATCAGTAAAATTCATGTTTTTCGGCTTAAGCAGTACATCGCTCACGCAACTGACATACAATTTACAAGAAAATCGACTTTGAGTCTAAACCTAAGAAAGTGCAACTTTTTCGGTAATATTAATTTGTTAATCCTGCAAAAGCAATATAATTTGACTTTCGCACAATTGCAATTTTTTCGGTCATATGAATATGTCAATTCTGCAATAACAATATAATTTGACTTTCGCTCAAATCAGTAAAATTCATGTTTTTCGGTTTAAGCGGTACAGTGCTCACGCAATTGACATACAATTTAGAAGAAAATCGACTTTAAGTCTAAAACTAAGAAAGTACAATTTTTTCGGTTATATGAGTATGTAAATTCTGCAATAGCTATATAATTTTACTTTCGCTCAAATCAGTAAAATTCATGTTTTTCGGTTTAAGCGGTACAGTGCTCACGCAATTGACATACAATTTAAAAGCAAATCGACTTTAAGTCTAAAACTAAGAAAGTACAATTTTTTCGGTTATATGAATATGTAAATTCTGCAATAACATTATAAATTTACTTTCGCTCAAATCAGTAAAATTCATGTTTTTCGGCTTAAGCAGTACATCGCTCACGCAACTGCCATACAAGAAAATCGACTTTGAGTCTAAACCTAAGAAAGTGCAATTTTTCGGTAATATTAATTTGTTAATCCTGCAATAACAATATAATTTGACTTTCGCTCAAATCAGTAAAATTCATGTTTTTCGGCTTAAGCGGTACAGTGCTCACGCAACTGAAATACAATTTAGAAGAAAATCGACTTTAAGTTTAAAACTAAGAAAGTGCAATTTTTTCGGTTATATGAATATGTAAATTCTGCAATAGCTATATAATTTTACTTTCGCGCAAATCAGTAAAATTGATGATTTTCGGCTTATGCGGTACAGTGCTAAAGTATTTAACATACAATTTACAAGAAAATCGACTTTGAGTCTAAACCTAAGAAAGTGCAACTTTTTCGGTTATATGAATATGTCAATTCTGCAATAACAATATAATTTGACTTTCGCTCAAATCAGTAAAATTCATGTTTTTCGGTTTAAGCGGTACAGTGCTCACGCAATTGACATACAATTTAGAAGAAAATCGACTTTAAGTCTAAAACTAAGAAAGTACAATTTTTTCGGTTATATGAATATGTAAATTCTGCAATAGCTATATAATTTTACTTTCGCGCAAATCAGTAAAATTGATGATTTTCGGCTTATGCGGTACAGTGCTAAAGTGATTAACATACAATTTACAAGAAAATCGACTTTGAGTCTAAACCTAAGAAAGTGCAACTTTTTCGGTTATATAAATATGTCAATTCTGCAAAAGCAATATAATTTGACTTTCGCTCAAATCAGTTAAATTCATGTTTTTCGGTTTAAGCGGTACAGTGCTCACGCAATTGACATACAATTTAAAAGCAAATCGACTTTAAGTCTAAAACTAAGAAAGTACAATTTTTTCGGTTATATGAATATGTAAATTCTGCAATAACATTATAATTTTACTTTCGCTCAAATCAGTAAAATTCATGTTTTTCGGCTTAAGCAGTACATCGCTCACGCAACTGCCATACAAGAAAATCGACTTTGAGTCTAAACCTAAGAAAGTGCAACTTTTTCGGTAATATTAATTTGTTAATCCTGCAATAACAATATAATTTGACTTTCGCTCAAATCAGTAAAATTCATGTTTTTCGGTTTAAGCGGTACAGTGCTCACGCAACTGAAATACAATTTAGAAGAAAATCGACTTTAAGTCTAAAACTAAGAAAGTGCAATTTTTTCGGTTATATGAATATGTAAATTCTGCAATAGCTATATAATTTTACTTTCGCGCAAATCAGTAATATTAATGTTTTTCGGCTTAAGCAGTACAGAGCTGCCGCAATTGACATACAATTTACAAGAAAATCGACTTTGAGTCTAAACCTAAGAAAGTGCAACTTTTTCGGTAATATTAATTTGTTAATCCTGCAAAAGCAATATAATTTGACTTTCGCTCAAATCAGTAAAATTCATGTTTTTCGGTTTAAGCGGTACAGTGCTCACGCAATTGACATACAATTTAAAAGCAAATCGACTTTAAGTCTAAAACTAAGAAAGTACAATTTTTTCGGTTATATGAATATGTAAATCCTGCAATAACAATATAATTTGACTTTCGCTCAAATCAGTAAAATTCATGTTTTTCGGTTTAAGCGGTACAGTGCTCACGCAATTGACATACAATTTAGAAGAAAATCGACTTTAAGTCTAAAACTAAGAAAGTACAATTTTTTCGGTTATATGAATATGTAAATTCTGCAATAGCTATATAATTTTACTTTCGCGCAAATCAGTAAAATTGATGATCTTCGGCTTATGCGGTACAGTGCTAAAGTGATTAACATACAATTTACAAGAAAATCGACTTTGAGTCTAAACCTAAGAAAGTGCAACTTTTTCGGTTATATGAATATGTCAATTCTGCAAAGCAATATAATTTGACTTTCGCTCAAATCAGTTAAATTCATGTTTTTCGGTTTAAGCGGTACAGTGCTCACGCAATTGACATACAATTTAAAAGCAAATCGACTTTAAGTCTAAACCTAAGAAAGTACAATTTTTTCGGTTATATGAATATGTAAATTCTGCAATAACATTATAATTTTACTTTCGCTCAAATCAGTAAAATTCATGTTTTTCGGCTTAAGCAGTACATCGCTCACGCAACTGCCATACAAGAAAATCGACTTTGAGTCTAAACCTAAGAAAGTGCAACTTTTTCGGTAATATTAATTTGTTAATCCTGCAATAACAATATAATTTGACTTTCGCTCAAATCAGTAAAATTCATGTTTTTCGGCTTAAGCGGTACAGTGCTCACGCAACTGAAATACAATTTAGAAGAAAATCGACTTTAAGTCTAAAACTAAGAAAGTGCAATTTTTTCGGTTATATGAATATGTAAATTCTGCAATAGCTATATAATTTTACTTTCGCGCAAATCAGTAATATTAATGTTTTTCGGCTTAAGCAGTACAGAGCTGCCGCAATTGACATACAATTTAGAAGAAAATCGACTTTGAGTCTAAACCTAAGAAAGTGCAACTTTTTCGGTAATATTAATTTGTTAATCCTGCAATAACAATATAATTTGACTTCCGCTCAAATCAGTAAAATTCATGTTTTTCGGCTTAAGCGCTACAGTGCTCACGCAACTGAAATATAATTTAGAAGAAAATCGACTTTAAGTCTAAAACTAAGAAAGCGCAATTTTTTTGGTTATATGAATATGTCAATTCTGCAATAACAATATAATTTGACTTTCGCTCAAATCAGTAAAATTCATGTTTTTCGGTTTAAGCGGTACAGTGCTCACGCAATTGACATACAATTTAGAAGAAAATTGACTTTAAGTCTAAAACTAAGAAAGTACAATTTTTTCGGTTATATGAATATGTAAATTCTGCAATAGCTATATAATTTTACTTTCGCGCAAATCAGTAAAATTGATGATTTTCGGCTTATGCGGTACAGTGCTAAAGTGATTAACATACAATTTACAAGAAAATCGACTTTGAGTCTAAACCTAAGAAAGTGCAACTTTTTCGGTTATATGAATATGTCAATTCTGCAAAAGCAATATAATTTGACTTTCTCTCAAATCAGTAAAATTCATGTTTTTCGGTTTAAGCGGTACAGTGCTCACGCAATTGACATACAATTAAAAAGCAAATCGACTTTAAGTCTAAAACTAAGAAAGTACAATTTTTTCGGTTATATGAATATGTAAATTCTGCAATAACATTATAATTTTACTTTCGCTCAAATCAGTAAAATTCATGTTTTTCGGCTTAAGCAGTACATCGCTCACGCAACTGCCATACAAGAAAATCGACTTTGAGTCTAAACCTAAGAAAGTGCAACTTTTTCGGTAATATTCATTTGTTAATCCTGCAATAACAATATAATTTGACTTTCGCTCAAATCAGTAAAATTCATGTTTTTCGGCTTAAGCGGTACAGTGCTCACGCAACTGAAATACAATTTAGAAGAAAATCGACTTTAAGTCTAAAACTAAGAAAGTGCAATTTTTTCGGTTATATGAATATGTCAATCCTGCAATAACAATATAATTTGAATTTCGCTCAAATCAGTAAAATTCATGTTTTTCGGTTTAAGCGGTACAGTGCTCACGCAATTGACATACAATTTAGAAGCAAATCGACTTTAATTCTAAAATTAAGAAAGTACAATTTTTTCGGTTATGTGAATATGTAAGTTCTGCAATAACATTATAATTTTACTTTCGCGCAAATCATTAATATTAATGTTTTTCGGCTTAAGCAGTACAGAGCTGCCGCAATTGACATACAATTTACAAGAAAATCGACTTTAAGTCTAAAACTAAGAAAGTACAATTTTTTCGGTTATATGAATATGTAAATTCTGCAATAACATTATAATTTTACTTTCGCTCAAATCAGTAAAATTCATGTTTTTCGGCTTAAGCAGTACATCGCTCACGCAACTGCCATACAAGAAAATCGACTTTGAGTCTAAACCTAAGAAAGTGCAACTTTTTCGGTAATATTAATTTGTTAATCCTGCAATAACAATATAATTTTACTTTCGCGCAAATCGTAAAATTCATGTTTTTCGGCTTAAGCAGTACATCGCTCACGCAATTGACATACAATTAAAAAGCAAATCGACTTTAAGTCTAAAACTAAGAAAGTGCAATTTTTTCGGTTATATGAATATGTCAATCCTGCAATAACAATATAATTTGAATTTCGCTCAAATCAGTAAAATTCATGTTTTTCGGTTTAAGCGGTACAGTGCTCACGCAATTGACATACAATTTAGAAGCAAATCGACTTTAATTCTAAAATTAAGAAAGTACAATTTTTTCGGTTATGTGAATATGTAAGTTCTGCAATAACATTATAATTTTACTTTCGCGCAAATCATTAATATTAATGTTTTTCGGCTTAAGCAGTACAGAGCTGCCGCAATTGACATACAATTTACAAGAAAATCGACTTTAAGTCTAAAACTAAGAAAGTACAATTTTTTCGGTTATATGAATATGTAAATTCTGCAATAACATTATAATTTTACTTTCGCTCAAATCAGTAAAATTCATGTTTTTCGGCTTAAGCAGTACATCGCTCACGCAACTGCCATACAAGAAAATCGACTTTGAGTCTAAACCTAAGAAAGTGCAACTTTTTCGGTAATATTAATTTGTTAATCCTGCAATAACAATATAATTTGACTTTCGCTCAAATCAGTAAAATTCATGTTTTTCGGCTTAAGCGGTACAGTGCTCACGCAACTGAAATACAATTTAGAAGAAAATCGACTTTAAGTCTAAAACTAAGAAAGTGCAATTTTTTCGGTTATATGAATATGTCAATCCTGCAATAACAATATAATTTGAATTTCGCTCAAATCAGTAAAATTCATGTTTTTCGGTTTAAGCGGTACAGTGCTCACGCAATTGACATACAATTTAGAAGCAAATCGACTTTAATTCTAAAATTAAGAAAGTACAATTTTTTCGGTTATGTGAATATGTAAGTTCTGCAATAACATTATAATTTTACTTTCGCGCAAATCATTAATATTAATGTTTTTCGGCTTAAGCAGTACAGAGCTGCCGCAATTGACATACAATTTACAAGAAAATCGACTTTAAGTCTAAAACTAAGAAAGTACAATTTTTTCGGTTATATGAATATGTAAATTCTGCAATAACATTATAATTTTACTTTCGCTCAAATCAGTAAAATTCATGTTTTTCGGCTTAAGCAGTACATCGCTCACGCAACTGCCATACAAGAAAATCGACTTTGAGTCTAAACCTAAGAAAGTGCAACTTTTTCGGTAATATTAATTTGTTAATCCTGCAATAACAATATAATTTTACTTTCGCGCAAATCGTAAAATTCATGTTTTTCGGCTTAAGCAGTACATCGCTCACGCAATTGACACACAATTAAAAAGCAAATCGACTTTAAGTCTAAAACTAAGAAAGTACAATTTTTTCGGTTATATGAATATGTAAATTCTGCAATAACATTATAATTTTACTTTCGCTCAAATCAGTAAAATTCATGTTTTTCGGCTTAAGCAGTACATCGCTCACGCAACTGCCATACAAGAAAATCGACTTTGAGTCTAAACCTAAGAAAGTGCAACTTTTTCGGTAATATTAATTTGTTAATCCTGCAATAACAATATAATTTTACTTTCGCGCAAATCGTAAAATTCATGTTTTTCGGCTTAAGCAGTACATCGCTCACGCAACAGACATACAATTTACAAGAAAATCGACTTTGAGTCTAAACCTAAGAAAGTGCAACTTTTCGGTAATATTAATTTGTTAATCCTGCAAAAGGAATATAATTTGACTTTAGCTCAAATCAGTAAAATTCATGTTTTTCGGCTTAAGCGGTACAGTGCTCACGCAACTGAAATACAATTTACAAGCAAATCGACTTTAAGTCTAAAACTAAGAAAGTGCAATTTTTTCGGTTATATGAATATGTCAATTCTGCAATAACATTATAATTTTACTTTCGCGCAAATCAGTAATATTCATGTTTTTCGGTTTAAGCGGCACAGTGCTCACGCAATTGACATACAATTTAGAAGCAAATCGACTTTAAGTCTAAAACTAAGAAAGTACAATTTTTTCGGTTATATGAATATGTAAATTCTGCAATAACATTACAATTTTACTTTCGCGCAAATCGTAAAATTCATGTTTTTCGGCTTAAGCAGTACATCGCTCACGCAACAGACATACAATTTACAAGAAAATCGACTTTGAGTCTAAACCTAAGAAAGTGCAACTTTTCGGTAATATTAATTTGTTAATCCTGCAATAACAATATAATTTGACTTCCGCTCAAATCAGTTAAATTCATGTTTTTCGGCTTAAGCGGTACAGTGCTCACGCAACTGAAATACAATTTAGAAGAAAATCGACTTTAAGTCTAAAACTAAGAAAGTACAATTTTTTCGGTTATATGAATATGTCAATTCTACAATAACAATATAATTTGACTTTCGCTCAAATCAGTAAAATTCATGTGTTTCGGTTTAAGCGGTACAGTGCTCACGCAATTGACATACAATTTAGAAGAAAATCGACTTTAAGTCTAAAACTAAAAAAGTACAATTTTTTCGGTTATATGAATATGTAAATTCTGCAATAACATTATAATTTTACTTTCGCTCAAATCAGTAAAATTCATGTTTTTCGGCTTAAGCAGTACATCGCTCACGCAACTGCCATACAAGAAAATCGCCTTTGAGTCTAAACCAAAGAAAGTGCAACTTTTTCGGTAATATTAATTTGTTAATCCTGCAATAACAATATAATTTGACTTTCGCTCAAATCAGTAAAATTCATGTTTTTCGGCTTAAGCGGTACAGTGCTCACGCAACTGAAATACAATTTAGAAGAAAATCGACTTTAAGTCTAAAACTAAGAAAGTGCAATTTTTTCGGTTATATGAATATGTCAATTCTGCAAAAGCAATATAATTTGACTTTCGCTCAAATCAGTAAAATTCATGTTTTTCGGTTTAAGCGGTACAGTGCTCACGCAATTGACATACAATTTAAAAGCAAATCGACTTTAAGTCTAAAACTAAGAAAGTACAATTTTTTCGGTTATATGAATATGTAAATTCTGCAATAACATTATAATTTTACTTTCGCTCAAATCAGTAAAATTCATGTTTTTCGGCTTAAGCAGTACATCGCGCACACAACTGACATACAAGAAAATCGACTTTGAGTCTAAACCTAAGAAAGTGCAATTTTTTCGGTTATATGAATATGTCAATTCTGCAAAATCAATATAATTTGACTTTCGCTCAAATCAGTAAAATTCATGTTTTTCGGTTTAAGCGGTACAGTGCTCACGCAATTGACATACAATTTAAAAGCAAATCGACTTTAAGTCTAAAACTAAGAAAGTACAATTTTTTCGGTTATATGAATATGTAAATTCTGCAATAACATTATAATTTTACTTTCGCTCAAATCAGTAAAATTCATGTTTTTCGGCTTAAGCAGTACATCGCGCACGCAACTGACATACAAGAAAATCGACTTTGAGTCTAAACCTAAGAAAGTGCAACTTTTTCGGTAATATTAATTTGTTAATCCTGCAAAAGCAATATAATTTGACTTTCGCTCAAATCAGTAAAATTCATGTTTTTCGGTTTAAGCGGTACAGTGCTCACGCAATTGACATACAATTTAGAAGAAAATCGACTTTAAGTCTAAAACTAAGAAAGTAAAATTTTTTCGGTTATATGAATATGTAAATTCTGCAATAGCTATATAATTTTACTTTCGCGCAAATCAGTAAAATTGATGATTTTCGGCTTATGCGGTACAGTGCTAAAGTGATTAACATACAATTTACAAGAAAATCGACTTTGAGTCTAAACCTAAGAAAGTGCAACTTTTTCGGTAATATTAATTTGTTAATACTGCAAAAGCAATATAATTTGACTTTCGCTCAAATCAGTAAAATTCATGTTTTTCGGTTTAAGCGGTACAGTGCTCACGCAATTGACATACAATTTAAAAGCAAATCGACTTTAAGTCTAAAACTAAGAAAGTACAATTTTTTCGGTTATATGAATATGTAAATTCTGCAATAACATTATAATTTTACTTTCGCTCAAATCAGTAAAATTCATGTTTTTCGGCTTAAGCAGTACATCGCTCACGCAACTGACATACAATAAAATCGACTTTGAGTCTAAACCTAAGAAAGTGCAACTTTTTCGGTAATATTAATTTGTTAATCCTGCAATAACAATATAATTTGACTTTCGCTCAAATCAGTAAAATTCATGTTTTTCGGCTTAAGCGGTACAGTGCTCACGCAACTGAAATACAATTTAGAAGAAAATCGACTTTAAGTCTAAAACTAAGAAAGTGCAATTTTTTCGGTTATATGAATATGTCAATTCTGCAAAAGCAATATAATTTGACTTTCGCTCAAATCAGTAAAATTCATGCTTTTCGGTTTAAGCGTTACAGTGCTCACGCAATTGACATACAATTTAAAAGCAAATCGACTATAAGTCTAAAACTAAGAAAGTACAATTTTTTCGGTTATATTAATATGTAAATTCTGCAATAACATTATAATTTTACTTTCGCTCAAATCAGTAAAATTCATGTTTTTCGGCTTAAGCAGTACATCGCTCACGCAACTGACATACAAGAAAATCGACTTTGAGTCAAAACCTAAGAAAGTGCAACGTTTTCGGTAATATTAATTTGTTAATCCTGCAATAACAATATAATTTGACTTTCGCTCAAATCAGTAAAACTCATGTTTTTCGGTTTAAGCGGTACAGTGCTCACGCAATTGACATACAATTTAGAAGCAAATCGACTTTAAGTCTAAAACTAAGAAAGTACAATTTTTTCGGTTACATGAATATGTAAATTCTGCAATAGCTATATAATTTTACTTTCGCGCAAATCAGTAAAATTGATGATTTTCGGCTTATGCGATACAGTGCTAAAGTGATTAACATACAATTTACAAGAAAATCGACTTCGAGTCTAAACCTAAGAAAGTGCAACTTTTTCGGTAATATTAATTTGTTAATCCTGCAAAAGCAATATAATTTGACTTTCGCTCAAATCAGTAAAACTCATGTTTTTCGGTTTAAGCGGTACAGTGCTCACGCAATTGACATACAATTTAGAAGCAAATCGACTTTAAGTCTAAAACTAAGAAAGTACAATTTTTTCGGTTACATGAATATGTAAATTCTGCAATAACATTATAATTTTACTTTCGCTCAAATCAGTAAAATTCATGTTTTTCGGCTTAAGCAGTACATCGCTCACGCAACTAACATACAAGAAAATCGACTTTGAGTCTAAACCTAAGAAAGTGCAACTTTTTCGGTAATATTAATTTGTTAATCATGCAATAACAATATAATTTGACTTTCGCTCAAATCAGTAAAATTCATGTTTTTCGGCTTAAGCGGTACAGTGTCACGCAACTGAAATACAATTTAGAAGAAAATCGACTTTAAGTCTAAAACTAAGAAAGTGCAATTTTTTCGGTTATATGAATATGTCAATTCTGCAATAACAATATAATTTGACTTTCGCTCAAATCAGTAAAATTCATGTTTTTCGGTTTAAGCGGTACAGTGCTCACGCAATTGACATACAATTTAGAAGCAAATCGACTTTAAGTCTAAAACTAAGAAAGTACAATTTTTTCGGTTACATGAATATGTAAATTCTGCAATAACATTATAATTTTACTTTCGCTCAAATCAGTAAAATTCATGTTTTTCGGCTTAAGCAGTACATCGCTCACGCAACTAACATACAAGAAAATCGACTTTGAGTCTAAACCTAAGAAAGTGCAACTTTTTCGGTAATATTAATTTGTTAATCCTGCAATAACAATATAATTTGACTTTCGCTCAAATCAGTAAAATTCATGTTTTTCGGCTTAAGCGGTACAGTGTCACGCAACTGAAATACAATTTAGAAGAAAATCGACTTTAAGTCTAAAACTAAGAAAGTGCAATTTTTTCGGTTATATGAATATGTCAATTCTGCAATAACAATATAATTTGACTTTCGCTCAAATCAGTAAAATTCATGTTTTTCGGTTTAAGCGGTACAGTGCTCACGCAATTGACATACAATTTAGAAGCAAATCGACTTTAAGTCTAAAACTAAGAAAGTACAATTTTTTCGGTTATATGAATATGTAAATTCTGCAATAACATTATAATTTTACTTTCGCGCAAATCAGTAATATTAATGTTTTTCGGCTTAAGCAGTACAGAGCTGCCGCAATTGACATACAATTTACAAGAAAATCGACTTTGAGTCTAAACCTAAGAAAGTGCAACTTTTTCGGTAATATTAATTTGTTAATCCTGCAAAAGGAATATAATTTGACTTTAGCTCAAATCAGTAAAATTCATGTTTTTCGGCTTAAGCGGTATAGTGCTCACGCAACTGAAATACAATTTAGAAGAAAATCGACTTTAAGTCTAAAACTAAGAAAGTGCAATTTTTTCGGTTATATGAATATGTCAATTCTGCAATAACAATATAATTTGACTTTCGCTCAAATCAGTAAAATTCATGTTTTTCGGTTTAAGCGGTACAGTGCTCACGCAATTGACATACAATTTAGAAGCAAATCGACTTTAAGTCTAAAACTAAGAAAGTACAATTTTTTCGGTTACATGAATATGTAAATTCTGCAATAACATTATAATTTGACTTTCGCTCAAATCAGTAAAATTCATGTTTTTCGGCTTAAGCAGTACATCGCTCACGCAACTAACATACAAGAAAATCGACTTTGAGTCTAAACCTAAGAAAGTGCAACTTTTTCGGTAATATTAATTTGTTAATCCTGCAATAACAATATAATTTGACTTTCGCTCAAATCAGTAAAATTCATGTTTTTCGGCTTAAGCGGTACAGTGTCACGCAACTGAAATACAATTTAGAAGAAAATCGACTTTAAGTCTAAAACTAAGAAAGTGCAATTTTTTCGGTTATATGAATATGTCAATTCTGCAATAACAATATAATTTGACTTTCGCTCAAATCAGTAAAATTCATGTTTTTCGGCTTAAGCGGTACAGTGTCACGCAACTGAAATACAATTTAGAAGAAAATCGACTTTAAGTCTAAAACTAAGAAAGTGCAATTTTTTCGGTTATATGAATATGTAAATTCTGCAATAACATTATAATTTTACTTTCGCGCAAATCAGTAATATTAATGTTTTTCGGCTTAAGCAGTACAGAGCTGCCGCAATTGACATACAATTTACAAGAAAATCGACTTTGAGTCTAAAACTAAGAAAGTACAATTTTTTCGGTTACATGAATATGTAAATTCTGCAATAACATTATAATTTTACTTTCGCTCAAATCAGTAAAATTCATGTTTTTCGGCTTAAGCAGTACATCGCTCACGCAACTAACATACAAGAAAATCGACTTTGAGTCTAAACCTAAGAAAGTGCAACTTTTTCGGTAATATTAATTTGTTAATCATGCAATAACAATATAATTTGGCTTTCGCTCAAATCAGTAAAATTCATGTTTTTCGGCTTAAGCGGTACAGTCTCACGCAACTGAAATACAATTTAGAAGAAAATCGACTTTAAGTCTAAAACTAAGAAAGTGCAATTTTTTCGGTTATATGAATATGTCAATCCTGCAAAAGCAATATAATTTGACTTTCGCTCAAATCAGTAAAACTCATGTTTTTCGGTTTAAGCATTACAGTGCTCACGCAATTGACATACAATTTAGAAGCAAATCGACTTTAAGTCTAAAACTAAGAAAGTACAATTTTTTCGGTTACATGAATATGTAAATTCTGCAATAACATTATAATTTTACTTTCGCTCAAATCAGTAAAATTCATGTTTTTCGGCTTAAGCAGTACATCGCTCACGCAACTAACATACAAGAAAATCGACTTTGAGTCTAAACCTAAGAAAGTGCAACTTTTTCGGTAATATTAATTTGTTAATCATGCAATAACAATATAATTTGACTTTCGCTCAAATCAGTAAAATTCATGTTTTTCGGCTTAAGCGGTACAGTGTCACGCAACTGAAATACAATTTAGAAGAAAATCGACTTTAAGTCTAAAACTAAGAAAGTGCAATTTTTTCGGTTATATGAATATGTCAATTCTGCAATAACAATATAATTTGACTTTCGCTCAAATCAGTAAAATTCATGTTTTTCGGTTTAAGCGGTACAGTGCTCACGCAATTGACATACAATTTAGAAGCAAATCGACTTTAAGTCTAAAACTAAGAAAGTACAATTTTTTCGGTTACATGAATATGTAAATTCTGCAATAACATTATAATTTTACTTTCGCTCAAATCAGTAAAATTCATGTTTTTCGGCTTAAGCAGTACATCGCTCACGCAACTAACATACAAGAAAATCGACTTTGAGTCTAAACCTAAGAAAGTGCAACTTTTTCGGTAATATTAATTTGTTAATCCTGCAATAACAATATAATTTGACTTTCGCTCAAATCAGTAAAATTCATGTTTTTCGGCTTAAGCGCTACAGTGTCACGCAACTGAAATACAATTTAGAAGAAAATCGACTTTAAGTCTAAAACTAAGAAAGTGCAATTTTTTCGGTTATATGAATATGTCAATTCTGCAATAACAATATAATTTGACTTTCGCTCAAATCAGTAAAATTCATGTTTTTCGGTTTAAGCGGTACAGTGCTCACGCAATTGACATACAATTTAGAAGCAAATCGACTTTAAGTCTAAAACTAAGAAAGTACAATTTTTTCGGTTATATGAATATGTAAATTCTGCAATAACATTATAATTTTACTTTCGCGCAAATCAGTAATATTAATGTTTTTCGGCTTAAGCAGTACAGAGCTGCCGCAATTGACATACAATTTACAAGAAAATCGACTTTGAGTCTAAACCTAAGAAAGTGCAACTTTTTCGGTAATATTAATTTGTTAATCCTGCAAAAGGAATATAATTTGACTTTAGCTCAAATCAGTAAAATTCATGTTTTTCGGCTTAAGCGGTATAGTGCTCACGCAACTGAAATACAATTTAGAAGAAAATCGACTTTAAGTCTAAAACTAAGAAAGTGCAATTTTTTCGGTTATATGAATATGTCAATTCTGCAATAACAATATAATTTTACTTTCGCGCAAATCAGTAAAATTGATGATTTTCGGCTTATGTGGTACAGTGCTAAAGTGATTAACATACAATTTACAAGAAAATCGACTTTGAGTCTAAACCTAAGAAAGTGCAACTTTTTCGGTAATATTAATTTGTTAATCCTGCAAAAGCAATATAATTTGACTTTCGCTCAAATCAGTAAAATTCATGTTTTTCGGTTTAAGCGGTACAGTGCTCACGCAATTGACATACAATTTAGAAGCAAATCGACTTTAAGTCTAAAACTAAGAAAGTACAATTTTTTCGGTTATATGAATATGTAAATTCTGCAATAACATTATAATTTTACTTTCGCTCAAATCAGTAAAATTCATGTTTTTCGGCTTAAGCAATACATCGCTCACGCAACTGTCATACAAGAAAATCGACTTTGAGTCTAAACCTAAGAAAGTGCAACTTTTTCGGTAATATTAATTTGTTAATCCTGCAATAACAATATAATTTGACTTTCGCTCAAATCAGTAAAATTCATGTTTTTCGGCTTAAGCGGTACAGTGCTCACGCAACTGAAATACAATTTAGAAGAAAATCGACTTTAAGTCTAAAACTAAGAAAGTGCAATTTTTTCGGTTATATGAATATGTCAATTCTGCAATAACAATATAATTTGACTTTCGCTCAAATCAGTAAAATTCATGTTTTTCGGTTTAAGCGGTACAGTGCTCACGCAATTGACATACAATTTAGAAGAAAATCGACTTTAAGTCTAAAACTAAGAAAGTACAATTTTTTCGGTTATATGAATATGTAAATTCTGCAATAGCTATATAATTTTACTTTCGCGCAAATCAGTAAAATTGATGATTTTCGGCTTATGCGGTACAGTGCTAAAGTGATAACCATACAATTTACAAGAAAATCGACTTTAAGTCTAAAACTAAGAAAGTGCAATGTTTTCGGTTATATGAATATGTCAATTCTGCAATAACAATATAATTTGACTTTCGCTCAAAACAGTAAAATTCATGTTTTTCGGCTTAAGCGGAACAGTGCTCACGCAACTGATATACAATTTACAAGAAAATCGACTTTAAGTCTAAAACTAAGAAAGTGCAATGTTTTCGGTTATATGAATATGTCAATTCTGCAATAAGAATATAATTTGACTTTCGCTCAAATCAGTAAAATTCATGTTTTTCGGCTTAAGCGGTACAGTGCTCACGCAACTGATATACAATTTACAAGAAAATCGACTTTAAGTCTAAAACTAAGAAAGTGCAATGTTTTCGGTTATATGAATATGTCAATTCTGCAATAAGAATATAATTTGACTTTCGCTCAAATCAGTAAAATTCATGTTTTTCGGCTTAAGCGGTACAGTGCTCACGCAACTGAAATACAATTTACAAGAAAATCGACATTAAGTCTAAACCTAAGAAAGTGCAACTTTTTCGGTAATATTAATTTGTTAATCCTGCAAAATCAAAATATAATTTGACTTTCGCTCAAATCAGTAAAATTCATGTTTTTCGGCTTAAGCGGTACAGTGCTCACGCAACTGAAATACAATTTACAAGAAAATCGACCTTAAGTCTAAAACTAAGAAAGTGCAATTTTTTCGGTTATATGAATATGTCAATTCTGCAATAACAATATAACTTGACTTTCGCTCAAATCAGTAAAATTCATGTTTTTCGGTTTAAGCGGTACAGTGCTCACGCAACTGAAATACAATTTACAAGAAAATCGACCATAAGTCTAAAACTAAGAAAGTGCAATTTTTTCGGTTATATGAATATGTCAATTCTGCAATAACAATATAATTTGACTTTCGCTCAAATCAGTAAAATTCATGTTTTTCGGCTTAAGCGGTACAGTGCTCACGCAACTGAAATACAATTTACAAGAAAATCGACTTTAAGTCTAAACCTAGGAAAGTGCAACTTTTTCGGTAATATTAATTTGTTAATCCTGCAAAAGCAATATAATTTGACTTTCGCTCAAATCAGTAAAATTCATGTTTTTTGGCTTAAGCGGTACAGTGCTCACGCAACTGAAATACAATTTACAAGAAAATCGACCTTAAGTCTAAAACTAAGAAAGTGCAATTTTTTCGGTTATATGAATACGTCAATTCTGCAATAACAATATAATTTGACTTTCGCTCAAATCAGTAAAATTCATGTTTTTCGGCTTAAGCGGTACAGTGCTCACGCAACTGAAATACAATTTACAAGAAAATCGACCTTAAGTCTAAAACTAAGAAAGTGCAATGTTTTCGGTTATATGAATATGTCAATTCTGCAATAACAATATAATTTGACTTTCGCTCAAATCAGTAAAATTAATGTTTTTTGGCTTAAGCGGTACAGTGCTCACGCAACTGAAATGCAATTTACAAGAAAATCGACTTTGAGTCTAAACCTAAGAAAGTGCAACTTTTTCGGTAATATTAATTTGGTAATCCTGCAAAAGCAATATAATTTGACTTTCGCTCAAATCAGTAAAATTCATGTTTTTCGGCTTAAGCGGTACAGTGCTCACGCAACTGAAATACAATTTACAAGAAAATCGACCTTAAGTCTAAAACTAAGAAAGTGCAAGTTTTTCGGTTATATGAATATGTCAATTCTGCAATAACAATATAATTTGACTTTCGCTCAAATCAGTAAAATTCATGTTTTTCGGCTTAAGCGGTACAGTGCTCACGCAACTGATATACAATTTACAAGAAAATCGACTTTAAGTCTAAAACTAAGAAAGTGCAATGTTTTCGGTTATATGAATATGTCAATTCTGCAATAAGAATATAATTTGACTTTCGCTCAAATCAGTAAAATTCATGTTTTTCGGCTTAAGCGGTACAGTGCTCACGCAACTGAAATACAATTTACAAGAAAATCGACTTTAAGTCTAAACCTAAGAAAGTGCAACTTTTTCGGTAATATTAATTTGTTAATCCTGCAAAAGCAATATAATTTGACTTTCGCTCAAATCAGTAAAATTCATGTTTTTCGGCTTAAGCGGTACAGTGCTCACGCAACTGAAATACAATTTACAAGAAAATCGACCTTAATTCTAAAACTAAGAAAGTGCAATTTTTTCGGTTATATGAATATGTCAATTCTGCAATAACAATATAATTTGACTTTCGCTCAAATCAGTAAAATTCATGTTTTTCGGTTTAAGCGGTACAGTGCTCACGCAATTGACATACAATTTAGAAGAAAATCGACATTAAGTCTAAAACTAAGAAAGTACAATTTTTTCGGTTATATGAATATGCAAATTCTGCAATAACAATATAATTTGACTTTCGCTCAAATCAGTAAAATTCATGTTTTTTGGCTTAAGCGGTACAGTGCTCACGCAACTGAAATACAATTTACAAGAAAATCGACATTAAGTCTAAACCTAAGAAAGTGCAACTTTTTCGGTAATATTAATTTGTTAATCCTGCAAAATCAAAATATAATTTGACTTTCGCTCAAATCAGTAAAATTCATGTTTTTCGGCTTAAGCGGTACAGTGCTCACGCAACTGAAATACAATTTACAAGAAAATCGACCTTAAGTCTAAAACTAAGAAAGTGCAATTTTTTCGGTTATATGAATATGTCAATTCTGCAATAACAATATAACTTGACTTTCGCTCAAATCAGTAAAATTCATGTTTTTCGGTTTAAGCGGTACAGTGCTCACGCAACTGAAATACAATTTACAAGAAAATCGACCATAAGTCTAAAACTAAGAAAGTGCAATTTTTTCGGTTATATGAATATGTCAATTCTGCAATAACAATATAATTTGACTTTCGCTCAAATCAGTAAAATTCATGTTTTTCGGCTTAAGCGGTACAGTGCTCACGCAACTGAAATACAATTTACAAGAAAATCGACTTTAAGTCTAAACCTAGGAAAGTGCAACTTTTTCGGTAATATTAATTTGTTAATCCTGCAAAAGCAATATAATTTGACTTTCGCTCAAATCAGTAAAATTCATGTTTTTTGGCTTAAGCGGTACAGTGCTCACGCAACTGAAATACAATTTACAAGAAAATCGACCTTAAGTCTAAAACTAAGAAAGTGCAATTTTTTCGGTTATATGAATACGTCAATTCTGCAATAACAATATAATTTGACTTTCGCTCAAATCAGTAAAATTCATGTTTTTCGGCTTAAGCGGTACAGTGCTCACGCAACTGAAATACAATTTACAAGAAAATCGACCTTAAGTCTAAAACTAAGAAAGTGCAATGTTTTCGGTTATATGAATATGTCAATTCTGCAATAACAATATAATTTGACTTTCGCTCAAATCAGTAAAATTAATGTTTTTTGGCTTAAGCGGTACAGTGCTCACGCAACTGAAATGCAATTTACAAGAAAATCGACTTTGAGTCTAAACCTAAGAAAGTGCAACTTTTTCGGTAATATTAATTTGGTAATCCTGCAAAAGCAATATAATTTGACTTTCGCTCAAATCAGTAAAATTCATGTTTTTCGGCTTAAGCGGTACAGTGCTCACGCAACTGAAATACAATTTACAAGAAAATCGACCTTAAGTCTAAAACTAAGAAAGTGCAAGTTTTTCGGTTATATGAATATGTCAATTCTGCAATAACAATATAATTTGACTTTCGCTCAAATCAGTAAAATTCATGTTTTTCGGCTTAAGCGGTACAGTGCTCACGCAACTGATATACAATTTACAAGAAAATCGACTTTAAGTCTAAAACTAAGAAAGTGCAATGTTTTCGGTTATATGAATATGTCAATTCTGCAATAAGAATATAATTTGACTTTCGCTCAAATCAGTAAAATTCATGTTTTTCGGCTTAAGCGGTACAGTGCTCACGCAACTGAAATACAATTTACAAGAAAATCGACTTTAAGTCTAAACCTAAGAAAGTGCAACTTTTTCGGTAATATTAATTTGTTAATCCTGCAAAAGCAATATAATTTGACTTTCGCTCAAATCAGTAAAATTCATGTTTTTCGGCTTAAGCGGTACAGTGCTCACGCAACTGAAATACAATTTACAAGAAAATCGACCTTAATTCTAAAACTAAGAAAGTGCAATTTTTTCGGTTATATGAATATGTCAATTCTGCAATAACAATATAATTTGACTTTCGCTCAAATCAGTAAAATTCATGTTTTTCGGTTTAAGCGGTACAGTGCTCACGCAATTGACATACAATTTAGAAGAAAATCGACATTAAGTCTAAAACTAAGAAAGTACAATTTTTTCGGTTATATGAATATGCAAATTCTGCAATAACAATATAATTTGACTTTCGCTCAAATCAGTAAAATTCATGTTTTTTGGCTTAAGCGGTACAGTGCTCACGCAACTGAAATACAATTTACAAGAAAATCGACATTAAGTCTAAACCTAAGAAAGTGCAACTTTTTCGGTAATATTAATTTGTTAATCCTGCAAAATCAAAATATAATTTGACTTTCGCTCAAATCAGTAAAATTCATGTTTTTCGGCTTAAGCGGTACAGTGCTCACGCAACTGAAATACAATTTACAAAAAAATCGACCTTAAGTCTAAAACTAAGAAAGTGCAATTTTTTCGGTTATATGAATATGTCAATTCTGCAATAACAATATAATTTGACTTTCGCTCAAATCAGTAAAATTCATGTTTTTCGGTTTAAGCGGTACAGTGCTCACGCAATTGACATACAATTTAGAAGAAAATCGACTTTAAGTCTAAAACTAAGAAAGTACAATTTTTTCGGTTATATGAATATGCAAATTCTGCAATAACATTATAATTTTACTTTCGCGCAAATCAGTAATATTAATGTTTTTCGGCTTAAGCAGTACAGAGCTGCCGCAATTGGCATACAATTTACAAGAAAATCGACTTTGAGTCTAAACCTAAGAAAGTGCAACTTTTTCGGTTATATTAAGTTGTTAATCCTGCAAAAGCAATATAATTTGACTTTCGCTCAAATCAGTAAAATTCATGTTTTTCGGTTTAAGCGGTACAGTGCTCACGCAACTGAAATACAATTTACAAGAAAATCGACCTTAAGTCTAAAACTAAGAAAGTGCAATTTTTTCGGTTATATGAATATGTCAATTCTGCAATAACAATATAATTTGACTTTCGCGCAAATCAGTAATATTAATGTTTTTCGGCTTAAGCAGTACAGAGCTGCCGCAATTGGCATACAATTTACAAGAAAATCGACTTTGAGTCTAAACCTAAGAAAGTGCAACTTTTTCGGTAATATTAATTTGTTAATCCTGCAAAAGCAATATAATTTGACTTTAGCTCAAATCAGTAAAATTCATGTTTTTCGGTTTAAGCGGTACAGTGCTCACGCAACTGAAATACAATTTACAAGAAAATCGACTTTAAGTCTAAAACTAAGAAAGTGCAATGTTTTCGGTTATATGAATATGTCAATTCTGCAATAACAATATAATTTGACTTTCGCGCAAATCAGTAATATTAATGTTTTTCGGCTTAAGCGGTACAGTGCTCACGCAACTGACATACAATTTACAAGAAAATCGACTTTAAGTCTAAAACTAAGAAAGTGCAATTTTTTCGGTTATATGAATATGCAAATTCTGCAATAACATTATAATTTTACTTTCGCGCAAATCAGTAATATTAATGTTTTTCGGCTTAAGCAGTTCAGTGCTACCGAAATTGACATACAATTTACAAGAAAATCGACTTTGAGTCTAAACCTAAGAAATGGCAACTTTTTCGGTAATATAAATATGTAAATTCTGCAATAACATTATAATTTGACTTTCGCTCAAATCAGTAAAATTCATGTTATTCGGCTTAAGCGGTACAGTGCTGCCGCAATTGACATACAATTTACAAGAAAATCGACTTTGAGTCTAAAACTAAGAAAGTGCAATGTTTTCGGTTATATGAATATGTCAATTCTGCAATAACAATATAATTTGACTTTCGCGCAAATCAGTAATATTAATGTTTTTCGGCTTAAGCGGTACAGTGCTCACGCAACTGACATACAATTTACAAGAAAATCGACTTTAAGTCTAAAACTAAGAAAGTGCAATGTTTTCGGTTATATGAATATGTCAATTCTGCAATAACAATATAATTTGACTTTCGCTCAAAACAGTAAAATTCATGTTGTTCGGCTTAAGCGGTACAGTGCTCACGCAACTGACATACAATTTACAAGAAAATCGACTTTGAGTCTAAAACTAAGAAAGTGCAATGTTTTCGGTTATATGAATATGTCAATTCTGCAATAACAATATAATTTGACTTTCGCGCAAATCAGTAATATTAATGTTTTTCGGCTTAAGCAGTTCAGTGCTACCGAAATTGACATACAATTTACAAGAAAATCGACTTTGAGTCTAAACCTAAGAAATGGCAACTTTTTCGGTAATATAAATATGTAAATTCTGCAATAACATTATAATTTGACTTTCGCTCAAATCAGTAAAATTCATGTTATTCGGCTTAAGCGGTACAGTGCTGCCGCAATTGACATACAATTTACAAGAAAATCGACTTTGAGTCTAAAACTAAGAAAGTGCAATTTTTTCGGTTATATGAATATGTCAATTCTGCAATAACAATATAATTTGACTTTCGCTCAAATCAGTAAAATTCATGTTTTTCGGCTTAAGCGGTACAGTGCTCACGCAACTGATATACAATTTACAAGAAAATCGACTTTAAGTCTAAAACTAAGAAAGTACAATTTTTTCGGTTATATGAATATGCAAATTCTGCAATAACATTATAATTTTACTTTCGCGCAAATCAGTAATATTAATGTTTTTCGGCTTAAGCAGTTCAGTGCTACCGAAATTGACATACAATTTACAAGAAAATCGACTTTGAGTCTAAACCTAAGAAATGGCAACTTTTTCGGTAATATAAATATGTAAATTCTGCAATAACATTATAATTTGACTTTCGCTCAAATCAGTAAAATTCATGTTATTCGGCTTAAGCGGTACAGTGCTGCCGCAATTGACATACAATTTACAAGAAAATCGACTTTGAGTCTAAAACTAAGAAAGTGCAATTTTTTCGGTTATATGAATATGTCAATTCTGCAATAACAATATAATTTGACTTTCGCTCAAATCAGTAAAATTCATGTTTTTCGGCTTAAGCGGTACAGTGCTCACGCAACTGATATACAATTTACAAGAAAATCGACTTTAAGTCTAAAACTAAGAAAGTGCAATGTTTTCGGTTATATGAATATGTCAATTCTGCAATAACAATATAATTTGACTTTCGCGCAAATCAGTAATATTAATGTTTTTCGGCTTAAGCGGTACAGTGCTCACGCAACTGACATACAATTTACAAGAAAATCGACTTTAAGTCTAAAACTAAGAAAGTGCAATGTTTTCGGTTATATGAATATGTCAATTCTGCAATAACAATATAATTTGACTTTCGCTCAAAACAGTAAAATTCATGTTGTTCGGCTTAAGCGGTACAGTGCTCACGCAACTGACATACAATTTACAAGAAAATCGACTTTGAGTCTAAAACTAAGAAAGTGCAATGTTTTCGGTTATATGAATATGTCAATTCTGCAATAACAATATAATTTGACTTTCGCGCAAATCAGTAATATTAATGTTTTTCGGCTTAAGCAGTACAGAGCTGCCGCAATTGGCATACAATTTACAAGAAAATCGACTTTGAGTCTAAACCTAAGAAAGTGCAACTTTTTCGGTAATATTAATTTGTTAATCCTGCAAAAGCAATATAATTTGACTTTAGCTCAAATCAGTAAAATTCATGTTTTTCGGCTTAAGCGGTACAGTGCTCACGCAACTGATATACAATTTACAAGAAAATCGACTTTAAGTCTAAAACTAAGAAAGTGCAATGTTTTCGGTTATATGAATATGTCAATTCTGCAATAACAATATAATTTGACTTTCGCGCAAATCAGTAATATTAATGTTTTTCGGCTTAAGCGGTACAGTGCTCACGCAATTGACATACAATTTAGAAGAAAATCGACTTTAAGTCTAAAACTAAGAAAGTACAATTTTTTCGGTTATATGAATATGCAAATTCTGCAATAACATTATAATTTTACTTTCGCGCAAATCAGTAATATTAATGTTTTTCGGCTTAAGCAGTACAGAGCTGCCGCAATTGGCATACAATTTACAAGAAAATCGACTTTGAGTCTAAACCTAAGAAAGTGCAACTTTTTCGGTAATATTAATTTGTTAATCCTGCAAAAGCAATATAATTTGACTTTAGCTCAAATCAGTTAAATTCATGTTTTTCGGTTTAAGCGGTACAGTGCTCACGCAACTGAAATACAATTTACAAGCAAATCGACTTTAAGTCTAAAACTAAGAAAGTGCAATTTTTTCGGTTATATGAATATGTCAATTCTGCAATAACATTATAATTTTACTTTCGCGCAAATCAGTAAAATTCATGTTGTTCGGCTTAAGCGGTACATTGCTCACGCAACTGACATACAATTTACAAGAAAATCGACTTTGAGTCTAAACCTAAGAAAGTGCAATTTTTTCGGTTATATGAATATGTCAATTCTGCAATAACATTATAATTTTACTTTCGCGCAAATCAGTAATATTAATGTTTTTCGGCTTAAGCAGTTCAGTGCTACCGAAATTGACATACAATTTACAAGAAAATCGACTCTGAGTCTAAACCTAAGAAATGGCAACTTTTTCGGTAATATAAATATGCAAATTCTGCAATAACATTATAATTTTAATTTCGCGCAAATCAGTAATATTAATGTTTTTCGGCTTAAACAGTACAGAGCTCACGCAACTGAAATGCATTTTACAAGAAAATCGACTTTGAGCCTAAACCTAAGAAAGTGCAACTTTTTCGGCTATATTAATTTGTTAATCCTGCAAAAGCAATATAATTTGACTTTCGGTCAAATCAGTAAAATTCATGTTGTTCGGCTTAAGCGGTACAGTGCTCACGCAACTGACATACAATTTACAAGAAAATCGACTTTGAGTCTAAACCTAAGAAATGGCAACTTTTTCGGTAATATAAATATGCAAATTCTGCAATAACATTATAATTTTACTTTCGCGCAAATCAGTAATATTAATGTTGTTCGGCTTAAGCGGTACAGTGCTCACGCAACTGACATACAATTTACAAGAAAATCGACCTTAAGTCTAAAACTAAGAAAGTGCAATTTTTTCGGTTATATGAATATGTCAATTCTGCAATAACAATATAATTTGACTTTCGCTCAAATCAGTAAAATTCATGTTTTTCGGCTTAAGCGGTACAGTGCTCACGCAACTGATATACAATTTACAAGAAAATCGACTTTAAGTCTAAAACTAAGAAAGTGCAATGTTTTCGGTTATATGAATATGTCAATTCTGCAATAACAATATAATTTGACTTTCGCGCAAATCAGTAATATTAATGTTTTTCGGCTTAAGCAGTACAGAGCTGCCGCAATTGGCATACAATTTACAAGAAAATCGACTTTGAGTCTAAACCTAAGAAAGTGCAACTTTTTCGGTAATATTAATTTGTTAATCCTGCAAAAGCAATATAATTTGACTTTAGCTCAAATCAGTAAAATTCATGTTTTTCGGTTTAAGCGGTACAGTGCTCACGCAACTGAAATACAATTTACAAGCAAATCGACTTTAAGTCTAAAACTAAGAAAGTGCAATTTTTTCGGTTATATGAATATGTCAATTCTGCAATAACATTATTATTTTACTTTCGCGCAAATCAGTAAAATTCATGTTGTTCGGCTTAAGCGGTACAGTGCTCACGCAAATGACATACAATTTACAAGAAAATCGACTTTGAGTCTAAACCTAAGAAAGTGCAATTTTTTCGGTTATATGAATATGTCAATTCTGCAATAACATTATAATTTTACTTTCGCGCAAATCAGTAATATTAATGTTTTTCGGCTTAAGCAGTTCAGTGCTACCGAAATTGACATACAATTTACAAGAAAATCGACTTTGAGTCTAAACCTAAGAAATGGCAACTTTTTCGGTAATATAAATATGTAAATTCTGCAATAACATTATAATTTTACTTTCGCGCAAATCAGTAATATTAATGTTTTTCGGCTTAAGCAGTAGAGTGCTGCCGCAATTGACCTACAATTTACAAGAAAATCGACTTTGAGTCTAAACCTAAGAAAGTGCAACTTTTTCGGTAATATTAATTTGTTAATCCTGCAAAAGCAATATAATTTGACTTTCGCTCAAATCAGTAAAATTCATGTTATTCGGCATAAGCGGTACAGTGCTCACGTAACTGACATACAATTTACAAGAAAATCGACTTTGAGTCTAAACCTAAGAAAGTGCAACTTTTTCGGTAATATTAATTTGTTAATCCTGCAAAAGCAATATAATTTGACTTTCGCTCAAATCAGTAAAATTCATGTTATTCGGCTTAAGCGGTACAGTGCTCACGCAACTGACATACAATTTACAAGAAAATCGACTTTGAGTCTAAACCTAAGAAAGTGCAATTTTTTCGGTTATATGAATATGTCAATTCTGCAATAACATTATAATTTTACTTTCGCGCAAATCATTAAAATCATGTTTTTCGGCTTAAGCAGCACAGTGCTCACATAACTGACATACAATTTAGAAGAAAATCGACTTTAAGTCTAAAACTAAGAAAGTACAACTTTTTCGGTTATATGAATATGCAAATTCTGCAATAACATTATAATTTTACTTTCGCGCAAATCAGTAATATTAATGTTTTTCGGCTTAAGCAGTACAGAGCTGCCGCAATTGGCATACAATTTACAAAAAAATCGACTTTGAGTCTAAACCTAAGAAAGTGCAACTTTTTCGGTAATATTAATTTGTTAATCCTGCAAAAGCAATATAATTTGACTTTAGCTCAAATCAGTAAAATTCATGTTTTTCGGTTTAAGCGGTACAGTGCTCACGCAACTGAAATACAATTTACAAGCAAATCGACTTTAACTCTAAAACTAAGAAAGTGCAATTTTTTCGGTTATATGAATATGTCAATTCTGCAATAACATTATAATTTTACTTTCGCGCAAATCAGTAAAATTCATGTTATTCGGCTTAAGCTCACGCAACTGACATACAATTTACAAGAAAATCGACTTTGAGTCTAAACCTAATAAAGTGCAATTTTTTCGGTTATATGAATATGTCAATTCTGCAATAACATTATAATTTTAATTTCGCGCAAATCAGTAATATTAATGTTTTTCGGCTTAAGCAGTACAGAGCTGCCGCAATTGGCATACAATTTACAAAAAAATCGACTTTGAGTCTAAACCTAAGAAAGTGCAACTTTTTCGGTAATATTAATTTGTTAATCCTGCAAAAGCAATATAATTTGACTTTAGCTCAAATCAGTAAAATTCATGTTTTTCGGTTTAAGCGGTACAGTGCTCACGCAACTGAAATACAATTTACAAGCAAATCGACTTTAAGTCTAAAACTAAGAAAGTGCAATTTTTTCGGTTATATGAATATGTCAATTCTGCAATAACATTATAATTTTACTTTCGCGCAAATCAGTAAAATTCATGTTATTCGGCTTAAGCGGTACAGTGCTCACGCAACTGACATACAATTTACAAGAAAATCGACTTTGAGTCTAAACCTAATAAAGTGCAATTTTTTCGGTTATATGAATATGTCAATTCTGCAATAACATTATAATTTTACTTTCGCGCAAATCAGTAATATTAATGTTTTTCGGCTTAAGCAGTAGAGTGATGCCGCAATTGACATACAATTTACAAGAAAATCGACTTTGAGTCTAAACCTAAGAAAGTGCAACTTTTTCGGTAATATTAATTTGTTAATCCTGCAAAAGCAATATACTTTGACTTTCGCTCAAATCAGTAAAATTCATGTTATTCGGCTTAAGCGGTACAGTGCCCACGCAACTGACATACAATTTACAAGAAAATCGACTTTGAGTCTAAACCTAAGAAAGTGCAACTTTTTCGGTAATATTAATTTGTTAATCCTGCAAAAGCAATATAATTTGACTTTCGCTCAAATCAGTAAAATTCATGTTATTCGGCTTAAGCGGTACAGTGCTCACGCAATTGACATACAATTTACAAGAAAATCGACTTTGAGTCTAAACCTAAGAAAGTGCAACTTTTTCGGTAATATTAATTTGTTAATCCTGCAAAAGCAATATAATTTTACTTTCGCGCAAATCAGTAATATTAATGTTTTTCGGCTTAAGCAGTACAGTGCTGCCGCAATTGACATACAATTTACAAGAAAATCGACTTTGAGTCTAAACCTAAGAAAGTGCAACTTTTTCGGTAATATTAATTTGTTAATCCTGCAAAAGCAATATAATTTGACTTTCGCTCAAATCAGTAAAATTCATGTTATTCGGCTTAAGCGGTACAGTGCTCACGCAATTGACATACAATTTACAAGAAAATCGACTTTGAGTCTAAACCTAAGAAAGTGCAATTTTTTCGGTTATATGAATATGTCAATTCTGCAATAACATTATAATTTTACTTTCGCTCAAATCAGTAAAATTCATGTTATTCGGCTTAAGCGGTACAGTGCTCACGCAATTGACATACAATTTACAAGAAAATCGACTTTGAGTCTAAACCTAAGAAAGTGCAACTTTTTCGGTAATATTAATTTGTTAATCCTGCAAAAGCAATATAATTTTACTTTCGCGCAAATCAGTAATATTAATGTTTTTCGGCTTAAGCAGTACAGTGCTGCCGCAATTGACATACAATTTACAAGAAAATCGACTTTGAGTCTAAACCTAAGAAAGTGCAACTTTTTCGGTAATATTAATTTGTTAATCCTGCAAAAGCAATATAATTTGACTTTCGCTCAAATCAGTAATATTAATGTTTTTCGGCTTAAGCAGTACAGTGCTGCCGCAATTGACATACAATTTACAAGAAAATCGACTTTGAGTCTAAACCTAAGAAAGTGCAACTTTTTCGGTAATATTAATCTGTTAATCCTGCAAAAGCAATATAATTTTACTTTCGCGCAAATCAGTAATATTAATGTTTTTCGGCTTAAGCAGTACAGTGCTGCCGCAACTGACATACAATTTTCAAGAAAATCGACTTTGACCCTAAACCTAAGAAAGTGCAATTTTTTCGGTTATATGAATATGTCAATTCTGCAATAACATTATAATTTTACTTTCGCGCAAATCAGTAATATTAATGTTTTTCGGCTTAAGCAGTTCAGTGCTACCGAAATTGACATACAATTTACAAGAAAATCGACTTTGAGTCTAAACCTAAGAAATGGCAACTTTTTCGGTAATATAAATATGTAAATTCTGCAATAACATTATAATTTTACTTTCGCGCAAATCAGTAATATTAATGTTTTTCGGCTTAAGCAGTAGAGTGCTGCCGCAATTGACATACAATTTACAAGAAAATCGACTTTGAGTCTAAACCTAAGAAAGTGCAACTTTTTCGGTAATATTAATTTGTTAATCCTGCAAAAGCAATATAATTTGACTTTCGCTCAAATCAGTAAAATTCATGTTATTCGGCTTAAGCGGTACAGTGCTCACGCAACTGACATACAATTTACAAGAAAATCGACTTTGAGTCTAAACCTAAGAAAGTGCAATTTTTTCGGTTATATGAATATGTCAATTCTGCAATAACATTATAATTTTACTTTCGCGCAAATCAGTAATATTAATGTTTTTCGGCTTAAGCAGTTCAGTGGTACCGAAATTGACATACAATTTACAAGAAAATCGACTTTGAGTCTAAACCTAAGAAAGTGCAACTTTTTCGGTAATATGAATATGTAAATTCTGCAATAACATTATAATTTTACTTTCGCGCAAATCAGTAATATTAATGTTTTTCGGCTTAAGCAGTAGAGTGCTGCCGCAATTGACATACAATTTACAAGAAAATCGACTTTGAGTCTAAACCTAAGAAAGTGCAACTTTTTCGGTAATATTAATTTGTTAATCCTGCAATAACATTATAGCTTTACTTTCGCTCAAATCAGTAAAATTCATGTTATTCGGCTTAAGCGGGACAGTGCTCACGCAACTGACATACAATTTACAAGAAAATCGACTTTGAGTCTAAACCTAAGAAAGTGCAATTTTTTCGGTTATATGAATATGTCAATTCTGCAATAACAATATAATTTGAATTTCGCTCAAATCAGTAAAATTCATGTTTTCGGTTTAAGCGGTACAGTGCTCACGCAATTGACATACAATTTAGAAGCAAATCGACTTTAAGAATAAAACTAAGAAAGTACAATTTTTTCTTTTATATGAATATGTCAATTCTGCAATAACATTATAATTTTACTTTCGCGCAAATCAGTAATATTAATGTTTTTCGGCTTAAGCAGTTCAGTGCTACCGAAATTGACATACAATTTACAAGAAAATCGACTTTAAGTCTAAACCTAAGAAAGTGCAACTTTTTCGGTAATATTAATTTGTTAATCCTGCAAAAGCAATATAATTTGACTTTCGCTCAAATCAGTAAAATTCATGTTTTTCGGCTTAAGCGGTACAGTGCTCACGCAACTGACATACAATTTACAAGAAAATCGACTTTGAGTCTAAACCTAAGAAAGTGCAATTTTTTCGGTTATATGAATATGTCAATTCTGCAATAACATTATAATTTTACTTTCGCGCAAATCAGTAAAATTCATGTTATTCGGCTTAAGCGGTACAGTGCTCACGCAACTGACATACAATTTACAAGAAAATCGACTTTGAGTCTAAACCTAATAAAGTGCAATTTTTTCGGTTATATGAATATGTCAATTCTGCAATAACATTATAATTTTACTTTCGCGCAAATCAGTAATATTAATGTTTTTCGGCTTAAGCAGTAGAGTGCTGCCGCAATTGACATACAATTTACAAGAAAATCGACTTTGAGTCTAAACCTAAGAAAGTGCAACTTTTTCGGTAATATTAATTTGTTAATCCTGCAAAAGCAATATAATTTGACTTTCGCTCAAATCAGTAAAATTCATGTTATTCGGCTTAAGCGGTACAGTGCTCACGCAACTGACATACAATTTACAAGAAAATCGACTTTGAGTCTAAACCTAAGAAAGTGCAACTTTTTCGGTAATATTAATTTGTTAATCCTGCAAAAGCAATATAATTTGACTTTCGCTCAAATCAGTAAAATTCATGTTATTCGGCTTAAGCGGTACAGTGCTCACGCAATTGACATACAATTTACAAGAAAATCGACTTTGAGTCTAAACCTAAGAAAGTGCAACTTTTTCGGTAATATTAATTTGTTAATCCTGCAAAAGCAATATAATTTTACTTTCGCGCAAATCAGTAATATTAATGTTTTTCGGCTTAAGCAGTACAGTGCTGCCGCAATTGACATACAATTTACAAGAAAATCGACTTTGAGTCTAAACCTAAGAAAGTGCAACTTTTTCGGTAATATTAATTTGTTAATCCTGCAAAAGCAATATAATTTGACTTTCGCTCAAATCAGTAAAATTCATGTTATTCGGCTTAAGCGGTACAGTGCTCACGCAATTGACATACAATTTACAAGAAAATCGAATTTGAGTCTAAACCTAAGAAAGTGCAACTTTTTCGGTAATATTAATTTGTTAATCCTGCAAAAGCAATATAATTTTACTTTCGCGCAAATCAGTAATATTAATGTTTTTCGGCTTAAGCAGTACAGTGCTGCCACAATTGACATACAATTTACAAGAAAATCGACTTTGAGTCTAAACCTAAGAAAGTGCAACTTTTTCGGTAAGATTAATTTGTTAATCCTGCAAAAGCAATATAATTTGACTTTCGCTCAAATCAGTAAAATTCATGTTATTCGGCTTAAGCGGTACAGTGCTCACGCAATTGACATACAATTTACAAGAAAATCGACTTTGAGTCTAAACCTAAGAAAGTGCAATTTTTTCGGTTATATGAATATGTAAATTCTGCAATAACATTATAATTTTACTTTCGCGCAAATCAGTAATATTAATGTTTTTCGGCTTAAGCAGTAGAGTGCTGCCGCAATTGACATACAATTTACAAGAAAATCGACTTTGAGTCTAAGCCTAAGAAAGTGCAACTTTTTCGGTAATATTAATTTGTTAATCCTGCAATAACATTATAGCTTTACTTTCGCTCAAATCAGTAAAATTCATGTTATTCGGCTTAAGCGGGACAGTGCTCACGCAACTGACATACAATTTACAAGAAAATCGACTTTGAGTCTAAACCTAAGAAAGTGCAATTTTTTCGGTTATATGAATATGTCAATTCTGCAATAACAATATAATTTGAATTTCGCTCAAATCAGTAAAATTCATGTTTTCGGTTTAAGCGGTACAGTGCTCACGCAATTGACATACAATTTAGAAGCAAATCGACTTTAAGAATAAAACTAAGAAAGTACAATTTTTTCTTTTATATGAATATGTCAATTCTGCAATAACATTATAATTTTACTTTCGCGCAAATCAGTAATATTAATGTTTTTCGGCTTAAGCAGTTCAGTGCTACCGAAATTGACATACAATTTACAAGAAAATCGACTTTAAGTCTAAACCTAAGAAAGTGCAACTTTTTCGGTAATATTAATTTGTTAATCCTGCAAAAGCAATATAATTTGACTTTCGCTCAAATCAGTAAAATTCATGTTTTTCGGCTTAAGCGGTACAGTGCTCACGCAACTGACATACAATTTACAAGAAAATCGACTTTGAGTCTAAACCTAAGAAAGTGCAATTTTTTCGGTTATATGAATATGTCAATTCTGCAATAATATTATAATTTTACTTTCGCGCAAATCAGTAAAATTCATGTTATTCGGCTTAAGCGGTACAGTGCTCACGCAACTGACATACAATTTACAAGAAAATCGACTTTGAGTCTAAACCTAATAAAGTGCAATTTTTTCGGTTATATGAACATGTCAATTCTGCAATAACATTATAATTTTACTTTCGCGCAAATCAGTAATATTAATGTTTTTCGGCTTAAGCAGTAGAGTGCTGCCGCAATTGACATACAATTTACAAGAAAATCGACTTTGAGTCTAAACCTAAGAAAGTGCAACTTTTTCGGTAATATTAATTTGTTAATCCTGCAAAAGCAATATAATTTAACTTTCGCGCAAATCAGTAATATTAATGTTTTTCGGCTTAAGCAGTACAGTGCTGCCGCAATTGACATACAATTTACAAGAAAATCGACTTTGAGTCTAAACCTAAGAAAGTGCAACTTTTTCGGTAATATTAATTTGTTAATCCTGCAAAAGCAATATAATTTGACTTTCGCTCAAATCAGTAATATTAATGTTTTTCGGCTTAAGCAGTACAGTGCTGCCGCAATTGACATACAATTTACAAGAAAATCGACTTTGAGTCTAAACCTAAGAAAGTGCAACTTTTTCGGTAATATTAATCTGTTAATCCTGCAAAAGCAATATAATTTTACTTTCGCGCAAATCAGTAATATTAATGTTTTTCGGCTTAAGCAGTACAGTGCTGCCGCAACTGACATACAATTTTCAAGAAAATCGACTTTGAGTCTAAACCTAAGAAAGTGCAATTTTTTCGGTTATATGAATATGTCAATTCTGCAATAACATTATAATTTTACTTTCGCGCAAATCAGTAATATTAATGTTTTTCGGCTTAAGCAGTTCAGTGCTACCGAAATTGACATACAATTTACAAGAAAATCGACTTTGAGTCTAAACCTAAGAAATGGCAACTTTTTCGGTAATATAAATATGTAAATTCTGCAATAACATTATAATTTTACTTTCGCGCAAATCAGTAATATTAATGTTTTTCGGCTTAAGCAGTAGAGTACTGCCGCAATTGACATACAATTTACAAGAAAATCGACTTTGAGTCTAAACCTAAGAAAGTGCAATTTTTTCGGTTATATGAATATGTCAATTCTGCAATAACATTATAATTTTACTTTCGCTCAAATCAGTAAAATTCATGTTATTCGGCTTAAGCGGTACAGTGCTCACGCAATTGACATACAATTTACAAGAAAATCGACTTTGAGTCTAAACCTAAGAAAGTGCAACTTTTTCGGTAATATTAATTTGTTAATCCTGCAAAAGCAATATAATTTTACTTTCGCGCAAATCAGTAATATTAATGTTTTTCGGCTTAAGCAGTACAGTGCTGCCGCAATTGACATACAATTTACAAGAAAATCGACTTTGAGTCTAAACCTAAGAAAGTGCAACTTTTTCGGTAATATTAATTTGTTAATCCTGCAAAAGCAATATAATTTGACTTTCGCTCAAATCAGTAATATTAATGTTTTCCGGCTTAAGCAGTACAGTGCTGCCGCAATTGACATACAATTTACAAGAAAATCGACTTTGAGTCTAAACCTAAGAAAGTGCAACTTTTTCGGTAATATTAATCTGTTAATCCTGCAAAAGCAATATAATTTTACTTTCGCGCAAATCAGTAATATTAATGTTTTTCGGCTTAAGCAGTACAGTGCTGCCGCAACTGACATACAATTTTCAAGAAAATCGACTTTGACCCTAAACCTAAGAAAGTGCAATTTTTTCGGTTATATGAATATGTCAATTCTGCAATAACATTATAATTTTACTTTCGCGCAAATCAGTAATATTAATGTTTTTCGGCTTAAGCAGTTCAGTGCTACCGAAATTGACATACAATTTACAAGAAAATCGACTTTGAGTCTAAACCTAAGAAATGGCAACTTTTTCGGTAATATAAATATGTAAATTCTGCAATAACATTATAATTTTACTTTCGCGCAAATCAGTAATATTAATGTTTTTCGGCTTAAGCAGTAGAGTGCTGCCGCAATTGACATACAATTTACAAGAAAATCGACTTTGAGTCTAAACCTAAGAAAGTGCAACTTTTTCGGTAATATTAATTTGTTAATCCTGCAAAAGCAATATAATTTGACTTTCGCTCAAGTCAGTAAAATTCATGTTATTCGGCTTAAGCGGTACAGTGCTCACGCAACTGACATACAATTTACAAGAAAATCGACTTTGAGTCTAAACCTAAGAAAGTGCAATTTTTTCGGTTATATGAATATGTCAATTCTGCAATAACATTATAATTTTACTTTCGCGCAAATCAGTAATATTAATGTTTTTCGGCTTAAGCAGTTCAGTGGTACCGAAATTGACATACAATTTACAAGAAAATCGACTTTGAGTCTAAACCTAAGAAAGTGCAACTTTTTCGGTAATATGAATATGTCAATTCTGCAATAACATTATAATTTTACTTTCGCGCAAATCAGTAATATTAATGTTTTTCGGCTTAAGCAGTAGAGTGCTGCCGCAATTGACATACAATTTACAAGAAAATCGACTTTGAGTCTAAACCTAAGAAAGTGCAACTTTTTCGGTAATATTAATTTGTTAATCCTGCAATAACATTATAGCTTTACTTTCGCTCAAATCAGTAAAATTCATGTTATTCGGCTTAAGCGGGACAGTGCTCACGCAACTGACATACAATTTACAAGAAAATCGACTTTGAGTCTAAACCTAAGAAAGTGCAATTTTTTCGGTTATATGAATATGTCAATTCTGCAATAACAATATAATTTGAATTTCGCTCAAATCAGTAAAATTCATGTTTTCGGTTTAAGCGGTTCAGTGCTCACGCAATTGACATACAATTTAGAAGCAAATCGACTTTAAGAATAAAACTAAGAAAGTACAATTTTTTCTTTTATATGAATATGTCAATTCTGCAATAACATTATAATTTTACTTTCGCGCAAATCAGTAATATTAATGTTTTTCGGCTTAAGCAGTTCAGTGCTACCGAAATTGACATACAATTTACAAGAAAATCGACTTTAAGTCTAAACCTAAGAAAGTGCAACTTTTTCGGTAATATTAATTTGTTAATCCTGCAAAAGCAATATAATTTGACTTTCGCTCAAATCAGTAAAATTCATGTTTTTCGGCTTAAGCGGTACAGTGCTCACGCAACTGACATACAATTTACAAGAAAATCGACTTTGAGTCTAAACCTAAGAAAGTGCAATTTTTTCGGTTATATGAATATGTCAATTCTGCAATAACATTATAATTTTACTTTCGCGCAAATCAGTAAAATTCATGTTATTCGGCTTAAGCGGTACAGTGCTCACGCAACTGACATACAATTTACAAGAAAATCGACTTTGAGTCTAAACCTAATAAAGTGCAATTTTTTCGGTTATATGAATATGTCAATTCTGCAATAACATTATAATTTTACTTTCGCGCAAATCAGTAATATTAATGTTTTTCGGCTTAAGCAGTAGAGTGCTGCCGCAATTGACATACAATTTACAAGAAAATCGACTTTGAGTCTAAACCTAAGAAAGTGCAACTTTTTCGGTAATATTAATTTGTTAATCCTGCAAAAGCAATATAATTTGACTTTCGCTCAAATCAGTAAAATTCATGTTATTCGGCTTAAGCGGTACAGTGCTCACGCAACTGACATACAATTTACAAGAAAATCGACTTTGAGTCTAAACCTAAGAAAGTGCAACTTTTTCGGTAATATTAATTTGTTAATCCTGCAAAAGCAATATAATTTGACTTTCGCTCAAAGCAGTAAAATTCATGTTATTCGGCTTAAGCGGTACAGTGCTCACGCAATTGACATACAATTTACAAGAAAATCGACTTTGAGTCTAAACCTAAGAAAGTGCAACTTTTTCGGTAATATTAATTTGTTAATCCTGCAAAAGCAATATAATTTTACTTTCGCGCAAATCAGTAATATTAATGTTTTTCGGCTTAAGCAGTACAGTGCTGCCGCAATTGACATACAATTTACAAGAAAATCGACTTTGAGTCTAAACCTAAGAAAGTGCAACTTTTTCGGTAATATTAATTTGTTAATCCTGCAAAAGCAATATAATTTGACTTTCGCTCAAATCAGTAAAATTCATGTTATTCGGCTTAAGCGGTACAGTGCTCACGCAATTGACATACAATTTACAAGAAAATCGAATTTGAGTCTAAACCTAAGAAAGTGCAATTTTTTCGGTTATATGAATATGTAAATTCTGCAATAACATTATAATTTTACTTTCGCGCAAATCAGTAATATTAATGTTTTTCGGCTTAAGCAGTAGAGTGCTGCCGCAATTGACATACAATTTACAAGAAAATCGACTTTGAGTCTAAGCCTAAGAAAGTGCAACTTTTTCGGTAATATTAATTTGTTAATCCTGCAATAACATTATAGCTTTACTTTCGCTCAAATCAGTAAAATTCATGTTATTCGGCTTAAGCGGGACAGTGCTCACGCAACTGACATACAATTTACAAGAAAATCGACTTTGAGTCTAAACCTAAGAAAGTGCAATTTTTTCGGTTATATGAATATGTCAATTCTGCAATAACAATATAATTTGAATTTCGCTCAAATCAGTAAAATTCATGTTTTCGGTTTAAGCGGTACAGTGCTCACGCAATTGACATACAATTTAGAAGCAAATCGACTTTAAGAATAAAACTAAGAAAGTACAATTTTTTCTTTTATATGAATATGTCAATTCTGCAATAACATTATAATTTTACTTTCGCGCAAATCAGTAATATTAATGTTTTTCGGCTTAAGCAGTTCAGTGCTACCGAAATTGACATACAATTTACAAGAAAATCGACTTTAAGTCTAAACCTAAGAAAGTGCAACTTTTTCGGTAATATTAATTTGTTAATCCTGCAAAAGCAATATAATTTGACTTTCGCTCAAATCAGTAAAATTCATGTTTTTCGGCTTAAGCGGTACAGTGCTCACGCAACTGACATACAATTTACAAGAAAATCGACTTTGAGTCTAAACCTAAGAAAGTGCAATTTTTTCGGTTATATGAATATGTCAATTCTGCAATAACATTATAATTTTACTTTCGCGCAAATCAGTAAAATTCATGTTATTCGGCTTAAGCGGTACAGTGCTCACGCAACTGACATACAATTTACAAGAAAATCGACTTTGAGTCTAAACCTAATAAAGTGCAATTTTTTCGGTTATATGAACATGTCAATTCTGCAATAACATTATAATTTTACTTTCGCGCAAATCAGTAATATTAATGTTTTTCGGCTTAAGCAGTAGAGTGCTGCCGCAATTGACATACAATTTACAAGAAAATCGACTTTGAGTCTAAACCTAAGAAAGTGCAACTTTTTCGGTAATATTAATTTGTTAATCCTGCAAAAGCAATATAATTTGACTTTCGCTCAAATCAGTAAAATTCATGTTATTCGGCTTAAGCGGTACAGTGCTCACGCAACTGACATACAATTTACAAGAAAATCGACTTTGAGTCTAAACCTAAGAAAGTGCAACTTTTTCGGTAATATTAATTTGTTAATCCTGCAAAAGCAATATAATTTGACTTTCGCTCAAATCAGTAAAATTCATGTTATTCGGCTTAAGCGGTACAGTGCTCACGCAATTGACATACAATTTACAAGAAAATCGACTTTGAGTCTAAACCTAAGAAAGTGCAACTTTTTCGGTAATATTAATTTGTTAATCCTGCAAAAGCAATATAATTTTACTTTCGCGCAAATCAGTAATATTAATGTTTTTCGGCTTAAGCAGTACAGTGCTGCCGCAATTGACATACAATTTACAAGAAAATCGACTTTGAGTCTAAACCTAAGAAAGTGCAACTTTTTCGGTAATATTAATTTGTTAATCCTGCAAAAGCAATATAATTTGACTTTCGCTCAAATCAGTAAAATTCATGTTATTCGGCTTAAGCGGTACAGTGCTCACGCAATTGACATACAATTTACAAGAAAATCGACTTTGAGTCTAAACCTAAGAAAGTGCAATTTTTTCGGTTATATGAATATGTCAATTCTGCAATAACATTATAATTTTACTTTCGCTCAAATCAGTAAAATTCATGTTATTCGGCTTAAGCGGTACAGTGCTCACGCAATTGACATACAATTTACAAGAAAATCGACTTTGAGTCTAAACCTAAGAAAGTGCAACTTTTTCGGTAATATTAATTTGTTAATCCTGCAAAAGCAATATAATTTTACTTTCGCGCAAATCAGTAATATTAATGTTTTTCGGCTTAAGCAGTACAGTGCTGCCGCAATTGACATACAATTTACAAGAAAATCGACTTTGAGTCTAAACTTAAGAAAGTGCAAGTTTTTCGGTAATATTAATTTGTTAATCCTGCAAAAGCAATATAATTTGACTTTCGCTCAAATCAGTAATATTAATGTTTTTCGGCTTAAGCAGTACAGTGCTGCCGCAATTGACATACAATTTACAAGAAAATCGACTTTGAGTCTAAACCTAAGAAAGTGCAACTTTTTCGGTAATATTAATCTGTTAATCCTGCAAAAGCAATATAATTTTACTTTCGCGCAAATCAGTAATATTAATGTTTTTCGGCTTAAGCAGTACAGTGCTGCCGCAACTGACATACACTTTTCAAGAAAATCGACTTTGAGTCTAAACCTAAGAAAGTGCAATTTTTTCGGTTATATGAATATGTCAATTCTGCAATAACATTATAATTTTACTTTCGCGCAAATCAGTAATATTAATGTTTTTCGGCTTAAGCAGTTCAGTGCTACCGAAATTGACATACAATTTACAAGAAAATCGACTTTGAGTCTAAACCTAAGAAATGGCAACTTTTTCGGTAATATAAATATGTAAATTCTGCAATAACATTATAATTTTACTTTCGCGCAAATCAGTAATATTAATGTTTTTCGGCTTAAGCAGTAGAGTGCTGCCGCAATTGACATACAATTTACAAGAAAATCGACTTTGAGTCTAAACCTAAGAAAGTGCAACTTTTTCGGTAATATTAATTTGTTAATCCTGCAAAAGCAATATAATTTGACTTTCGCTCAAATCAGTAAAATTCATGTTATTCGGCTTAAGCGGTACAGTGCTCACGCAATTGACATACAATTTACAAGAAAATCGACTTTGAGTCTAAACCTAAGAAAGTGCAACTTTTTCGGTAATATTAATTTGTTAATCCTGCAAAAGCAATATAATTTTACTTTCGCGCAAATCAGTAATATTAATGTTTTTCGGCTTAAGCAGTACAGTGCTGCCACAATTGACATACAATTTACAAGAAAATCGACTTTGAGTCTAAACCTAAGAAAGTGCAACTTTTTCGGTAATATTAATTTGTTAATCCTGCAAAAGCAATATAATTTGACTTTCGCTCAAATCAGTAAAATTCATGTTATTCGGCTTAAGCGGTACAGTGCTCACGCAATTGACATACAATTTACAAGAAAATCGACTTTGAGTCTAAACCTAAGAAAGTGCAATTTTTTCGGTTATATGAATATGTCAATTCTGCAATAACATTATAATTTTACTTTCGCTCAAATCAGTAAAATTCATGTTATTCGGCTTAAGCGGTACAGTGCTCACGCAATTGACATACAATTTACAAGAAAATCGACTTTGAGTCTAAACCTAAGAAAGTGCAACTTTTTCGGTAATATTAATTTGTTAATCCTGCAAAAGCAATATAATTTTACTTTCGCGCAAATCAGTAATATTAATGTTTTTCGGCTTAAGCAGTACAGTGCTGCCGCAATTGACATACAATTTACAAGAAAATCGACTTTGAGTCTAAACCTAAGAAAGTGCAACTTTTTCGGTAATATTAATTTGTTAATCCTGCAAAAGCAATATAATTTGACTTTCGCTCAAATCAGTAATATTAATGTTTTTCGGCTTAAGCAGTACAGTGCTGCCGCAATTGACATACAATTTACAAGAAAATCGACTTTGAGTCTAAACCTAAGAAAGTGCAACTTTTTCGGTAATATTAATCTGTTAATCCTGCAAAAGCAATATAATTTTACTTTCGCGCAAATCAGTAATATTAATGTTTTTCGGCTTAAGCAGTACAGTGCTGCCGCAACTGACATACAATTTTCAAGAAAATCGACTTTGAGTCTAAACCTAAGAAAGTGCAATTTTTTCGGTTATATGAATATGTCAATTCTGCAATAACATTATAATTTTACTTTCGCGCAAATCAGTAATATTAATGTTTTTCGGCTTAAGCAGTTCAGTGGTACCGAAATTGACATACAATTTACAAGAAAATCGACTTTGAGTCTAAACCTAAGAAAGTGCAACTTTTTCGGTAATATGAATATGTAAATTCTGCAATAACATTATAATTTTACTTTCGCGCAAATCAGTAATATTAATGTTTTTCGGCTTAAGCAGTTCAGTGGTACCGAAATTGACATACAATTTACAAGAAAATCGACTTTGAGTCTAAACCTAAGAAAGTGCAACTTTTTCGGTAATATTAATTTGTTAATCCTGCAAAAGCAATATAATTTTACTTTCGCGCAAATCAGTAATATTAATGTTTTTCGGCTTAAGCAGTTCAGTGGTACCGAAATTGACATACAATTTACAAGAAAATCGACTTTGAGTCTAAACCTAAGAAAGTGCAACTTTTTCGGTAATATGAATATGTAAATTCTGCAATAACATTATAATTTTACTTTCGCTCAAATCAGTAAAATTCATGTTATTCGGCTTAAGCGGTACAGTGCTCACGCAATTGACATACAATTTACAAGAAAATCGACTTTGAGTCTAAACCTAAGAAAGTGCAACTTTTTCGGTAATATTAATTTGTTAATCCTGCAAAAGCAATATAATTTTACTTTCGCGCAAATCAGTAATATTAATGTTTTTCGGCTTAAGCAGTACAGTGCTGCCGCAATTGACATACAATTTACAAGAAAATCGACTTTGAGTCTAAACCTAAGAAAGTGCAACTTTTTCGGTAATATTAATTTGTTAATCCTGCAAAAGCAATATAATTTGACTTTCGCTCAAATCAGTAATATTAATGTTTTTCGGCTTAAGCAGTACAGTGCTGCCGCAATTGACATACAATTTACAAGAAAATCGACTTTGAGTCTAAACCTAAGAAAGTGCAACTTTTTCGGTAATATTAATTTGTTAATCCTGCAAAAGCAATATAATTTGACTTTCGCTCAAATCAGTAAAATTCATGTTATTCGGCTTAAGCGGTACAGTGCTCACGCAACTGACATACAATTTACAAGAAAATCGACTTTGAGTCTAAACCTAAGAAAGTGCAATTTTTTCGGTTATATGAATATGTCAATTCTGCAATAACATTATAATTTTACTTTCGCGCAAATCAGTAATATTAATGTTTTTCGGCTTAAGCAGTTCAGTGGTACCGAAATTGACATACAATTTACAAGAAAATCGACTTTGAGTCTAAACCTAAGAAAGTGCAACTTTTTCGGTAATATGAATATGTAAATTCTGCAATAACATTATAATTTTACTTTCGCGCAAATCAGTAATATTAATGTTTTTCGGCTTAAGCATTAGAGTGCTGCCGCAATTGACATACAATTTACAAGAAAATCGACTTTGAGTCTAAACCTAAGAAAGTGCAACTTTTTCGGTAATATTAATTTGTTAATCCTGCAATAACATTATAGCTTTACTTTCGCTCAAATCAGTAAAATTCATGTTATTCGGCTTAAGCGGGACAGTGCTCACGCAACTGACATACAATTTACAAGAAAATCGACTTTGAGTCTAAACCTAAGAAAGTGCAATTTTTTCGGTTATATGAATATGTCAATTCTGCAATAACAATATAATTTGAATTTCGCTCAAATCAGTAAAATTCATGTTTTTCGGTTTAAGCGGTACAGTGCTCACGCAATTGACATACAATTTAGAAGCAAATCGACTTTAAGAATAAAACTAAGAAAGTACAATTTTTTCTTTTATATGAATATGTCAATTCTGCAATAACATTATAATTTTACTTTCGCGCAAATCAGTAATATTAATGTTTTTCGGCTTAAGCAGTAGAGTGCTGCCGCAATTGACATACAATTTACAAGAAAATCGACTTTGAGTCTAAACCTAAGAAAGTGCAACTTTTTCGGTAATATTAATTTGTTAATCCTGCAATAACATTATAGCTTTACTTTCGCTCAAATCAGTAAAATTCATGTTATTCGGCTTAAGCGGGACAGTGCTCACGCAACTGACATACAATTTACAAGAAAATCGACTTTGAGTCTAAACCTAAGAAAGTGCAATTTTTTCGGTTATATGAATATGTCAATTCTGCAATAACAATATAATTTGAATTTCGCTCAAATCAGTAAAATTCATGTTTTTCGGTTTAAGCGGTACAGTGCTCACGCAATTGACATACAATTTAGAAGCAAATCGACTTTAAGAATAAAACTAAGAAAGTACAATTTTTTCTTTTATATGAATATGTCAATTCTGCAATAACATTATAATTTTACTTTCGCGCAAATCAGTAATATTAATGTTTTTCGGCTTAAGCAGTAGAGTGCTGCCGCAATTGACATACAATTTACAAGAAAATCGACTTTGAGTCTAAACCTAAGAAAGTGCAACTTTTTCGGTAATATTAATTTGTTAATCCTGCAATAACATTATAGCTTTACTTTCGCTCAAATCAGTAAAATTCATGTTATTCGGCTTAAGCGGGACAGTGCTCACGCAACTGACATACAATTTACAAGAAAATCGACTTTGAGTCTAAACCTAAGAAAGTGCAATTTTTTCGGTTATATGAATATGTCAATTCTGCAATAACAATATAATTTGAATTTCGCTCAAATCAGTAAAATTCATGTTTTTCGGTTTAAGCGGTACAGTGCTCACGCAATTGACATACAATTTAGAAGCAAATCGACTTTAAGAATAAACCTAAGAAAGTGCAACTTTTTCGGTAATATGAATATGTAAATTCTGCAATAACATTATAATTTTACTTTCGCGCAAATCAGTAATATTAATGTTTTTCGGCTTAAGCAGTAGAGTGCTGCCGCAATTGACATACAATTTACAAGAAAATCGACTTTGAGTCTAAACCTAAGAAAGTGCAACTTTTTCGGTAATATTAATTTGTTAATCCTGCAATAACATTATAGCTTTACTTTCGCTCAAATCAGTAAAATTCATGTTATTCGGCTTAAGCGGGACAGTGCTCACGCAACTGACATACAATTTACAAGAAAATCGACTTTGAGTCTAAACCTAAGAAAGTGCAATTTTTTCGGTTATATGAATATGTCAATTCTGCAATAACAATATAATTTGAATTTCGCTCAAATCAGTAAAATTCATGTTATTCGGCTTAAGCGGTACAGTGCTCACGCAATTGACATACAATTTACAAGAAAATCGACTTTGAGTCTAAACCTAAGAAAGTGCAATTTTTTCGGTTATATGAATATGTCAATTCTGCAATAACATTATAATTTTACTTTCGCTCAAATCAGTAAAATTCATGTTATTCGGCTTAAGCGGTACAGTGCTCACGCAATTGACATACAATTTACAAGAAAATCGACTTTGAGTCTAAACCTAAGAAAGTGCAACTTTTTCGGTAATATTAATTTGTTAATCCTGCAAAAGCAATATAATTTTACTTTCGCGCAAATCAGTAATATTAATGTTTTTCGGCTTAAGCAGTACAGTGCTGCCGCAATTGACATACAATTTACAAGAAAATCGACTTTGAGTCTAAACCTAAGAAAGTGCAACTTTTTCGGTAATATTAATTTGTTAATCCTGCAAAAGCAATATAATTTGACCTTCGCTCAAATCAGTAATATTAATGTTTTTCGGCTTAAGCAGTACAGTGCTGCCGCAATTCACATACAATTTACAAGAAAATCGACTTTGAGTCTAAACCTAGGAAAGTGCAACTTTTTCGGTAATATTAATCTGTTAATCCTGCAAAAGCAATATAATTTTACTTTCGCGCAAATCAGTAATATTAATGTTTTTCGGCTTAAGCAGTACAGTGCTGCCGCAACTGACATACAATTTTCAAGAAAATCGACTTTGAGTCTAAACCTAAGAAAGTGCAATTTTTTCGGTTATATGAATATGTCAATTCTGCAATAACATTATAATTTTACTTTCGCGCAAATCAGTAATATTAATGTTTTTCGGCTTAAGCAGTTCAGTGCTACCGAAATTGACATACAATTTACAAGAAAATCGACTTTGAGTCTAAACCTAAGAAATGGCAACTTTTTCGGTAATATAAATATGTAAATTCTGCAATAACATTATAATTTTACTTTCGCGCAAATCAGTAATATTAATGTTTTTCGGCTTAAGCAGTAGAGTGCTGCCGCAATTGACATACAATTTACAAGAAAATCGACTTTGAGTCTAAACCTAAGAAAGTGCAACTTTTTCGGTAATATTAATTTGTTAATCCTGCAAAAGCAATATAATTTGACTTTCGCTCAAATCAGTAAAATTCATGTTATTCGGCTTAAGCGGTACAGTGCTCACGCAACTGACATACAATTTACAAGAAAATCGACTTTGAGTCTAAACCTAAGAAAGTGCAATTTTTTCGGTTATATGAATATGTCAATTCTGCAATAACATTATAATTTTACTTTCGCGCAAATCAGTAATATTAATGTTTTTCGGCTTAAGCAGTTCAGTGGTACCGAAATTGACATACAATTTACAAGAAAATCGACTTTGAGTCTAAACCTAAGAAAGTGCAACTTTTTCGGTAATATGAATATGTAAATTCTGCAATAACATTATAATTTTACTTTCGCGCAAATCAGTAATATTAATGTTTTTCGGCTTAATTAGTAGAGTGCTGCCGCAATTGACATACAATTTACAAGAAAATCGACTTTGAGTCTAAACCTAAGAAAGTGCAACTTTTTCGGTAATATTAATTTGTTAATCCTGCAATAACATTATAGCTTTACTTTCGCTCAAATCAGTAAAATTCATGTTATTCGGCTTAAGCGGGACAGTGCTCACGCAACTGACATACAATTTACAAGAAAATCGACTTTGAGTCTAAACCTAAGAAAGTGCAATTTTTTCGGTTATATGAATATGTCAATTCTGCAATAACAATATAATTTGAATTTCGCTCAAATCAGTAAAATTCATGTTTTTCGGTTTAAGCGGTACAGTGCTCACGCAATTGACATACAATTTAGAAGCAAATCGACTTTAAGAATAAAACTAAGAAAGTACAATTTTTTCTTTTATATGAATATGTCAATTCTGCAATAACATTATAATTTTACTTTCGCGCAAATCAGTAATATTAATGTTTTTCGGCTTAAGCAGTTCAGTGCTACCGAAATTGACATACAATTTACAAGAAAATCGACTTTGAGTCTAAACCTAAGAAAGTGCAACTTTTTCGGTAATATTAATTTGTTAATCCTTCAATAACATTATAATTTTACTTTCGCGCAAATCAGTAAAATTCATGTTATTCGGCTTAAGCGGTACAGTGCTCACGCAATTGACATACAATTTACAAGAAAATCGACTTTGAGTCTAAACCTAAGAAAGTGCAACTTTTTCGGTAATATTAATTTGTTAATCCTGCAAAAGCAATATAATTTTACTTTCGCGCAAATCAGTAATATTAATGTTTTTCGGCTTAAGCAGTACAGTGCTGCCGCAATTGACATACAATTTACAAGAAAATCGACTTTGAGTCTAAACCTAAGAAAGTGCAACTTTTTCGGTAATATTAATTTGTTAATCCTGCAAAAGCAATATAATTTGACTTTCGCTCAAATCAGTAATATTAATGTTTTTCGGCTTAAGCAGTACAGTGCTGCCGCAATTCACATACAATTTACAAGAAAATCGACTTTGAGTCTAAACCTAAGAAAGTGCAACTTTTTCGGTAATATTAATCTGTTAATCCTGCAAAAGCAATATAATTTTACTTTCGCGCAAATCAGTAATATTAATGTTTTTCGGCTTAAGCAGTACAGTGCTGCCGCAATTCACATACAATTTACAAGAAAATCGACTTTGAGTCTAAACCTAAGAAAGTGCAACTTTTTCGGTAATATTAATCTGTTAATCCTGCAAAAGCAATATAATTTTACTTTCGCGCAAATCAGTAATATTAATGTTTTTCGGCTTAAGCAGTACAGTGCTGCCGCAACTGACATACAATTTTCAAGAAAATCGACTTTGAGTCTAAACCTAAGAAAGTGCAATTTTTTCGGTTATATGAATATGTCAATTCTGCAATAACATTATAATTTTACTTTCGCGCAAATCAGTAATATTAATGTTTTTCGGCTTAAGCAGTTCAGTGCTACCGAAATTGACATACAATTTACAAGAAAATCGACTTTGAGTCTAAACCTAAGAAATGGCAACTTTTTCGGTAATATAAATATGTAAATTCTGCAATAACATTATAATTTTACTTTCGCGCAAATCAGTAATATTAATGTTTTTCGGCTTAAGCAGTAGAGTGCTGCCGCAATTGACATACAATTTACAAGAAAATCGACTTTGAGTCTAAACCTAAGAAAGTGCAACTTTTTCGGTAATATTAATTTGTTAATCCTGCAAAAGCAATATAATTTGACTTTCGCTCAAATCAGTAAAATTCATGTTATTCGGCTTAAGCGGTACAGTGCTCACGCAACTGACATACAATTTACAAGAAAATCGACTTTGAGTCTAAACCTAAGAAAGTGCAATTTTTTCGGTTATATGAATATGTCAATTCTGCAATAACATTATAATTTTACTTTCGCGCAAATCAGTAATATTAATGTTTTTCGGCTTAAGCAGTTCAGTGGTACCGAAATTGACATACAATTTACAAGAAAATCGACTTTGAGTCTAAACCTAAGAAAGTGCAACTTTTTCGGTAATATGAATATGTAAATTCTGCAATAACATTATAATTTTACTTTCGCGCAAATCAGTAATATTAATGTTTTTCGGCTTAAGCAGTAGAGTGCTGCCGCAATTGACATACAATTTACAAGAAAATCGACTTTGAGTCTAAACCTAAGAAAGTGCAACTTTTTCGGTAATATTAATTTGTTAATCCTGCAATAACATTATAGCTTTACTTTCGCTCAAATCAGTAAAATTCATGTTATTCGGCTTAAGCGGGACAGTGCTCACGCAACTGACATACAATTTACAAGAAAATCGACTTTGAGTCTAAACCTAAGAAAGTGCAATTTTTTCGGTTATATGAATATGTCAATTCTGCAATAACAATATAATTTGAATTTCGCTCAAATCAGTAAAATTCATGTTTTTCGGTTTAAGCGGTACAGTGCTCACGCAATTGACATACAATTTAGAAGCAAATCGACTTTAAGAATAAAACTAAGAAAGTACAATTTTTTCTTTTATATGAATATGTCAATTCTGCAATAACATTATAATTTTACTTTCGCGCAAATCAGTAATATTAATGTTTTTCGGCTTAAGCAGTTCAGTGCTACCGAAATTGACATACAATTTACAAGTAAATCGACTTTGAGTCTAAACCTAAGAAAGTGCAACTTTTTCGGTAATATTAATTTGTTAATCCTTCAATAACATTATAATTTTACTTTCGCGCAAATCAGTAAAATTCATGTTATTCGGCTTAAGCGGTACAGTGCTCACGCAATTGACATACAATTTACAAGAAAATCGACTTTGAGTCTAAACCTAAGAAAGTGCAACTTTTTCGGTAATATTAATTTGTTAATCCTGCAAAAGCAATATAATTTTACTTTCGCGCAAATCAGTAATATTAATGTTTTTCGGCTTAAGCAGTACAGTGCTGCCGCAATTGACATACAATTTACAAGAAAATCGACTTTGAGTCTAAACCTAAGAAAGTGCAACTTTTTCGGTAATATTAATTTGTTAATCCTGCAAAAGCAATATAATTTGACTTTCGCTCAAATCAGTAATATTAATGTTTTTCGGCTTAAGCAGTACAGTGCTGCCGCAATTGACATACAATTTACAAGAAAATCGACTTTGAGTCTAAACCTAAGAAAGTGCAACTTTTTCGGTAATATTAATCTGTTAATCCTGCAAAAGCAATATAATTTTACTTTCGCGCAAATCAGTAATATTAATGTTTTTCGGCTTAAGCAGTACAGTGCTGCCGCAACTGACATACAATTTTCAAGAAAATCGACTTTGAGTCTAAACCTAAGAAAGTGCAATTTTTTCGGTTATATGAATATGTCAATTCTGCAATAACATTATAATTTTACTTTCGCGCAAATCAGTAATATTAATGTTTTTCGGCTTAAGCAGTTCAGTGCTACCGAAATTGACATACAATTTACAAGAAAATCGACTTTGAGTCTAAACCTAAGAAATGGCAACTTTTTCGGTAATATAAATATGTCAATTCTGCAATAACATTATAATTTTACTTTCGCGCAAATCAGTAATATTAATGTTTTTCGGCTTAAGCAGTAGAGTGCTGCCGCAATTGACATACAATTTACAAGAAAATCGACTTTGAGTCTAAACCTAAGAAAGTGCAACTTTTTCGGTAATATTAATTTGTTAATCCTGCAAAAGCAATATAATTTGACTTTCGCTCAAATCAGTAAAATTCATGTTATTCGGCTTATGCGGTACAGTGCTCACGCAACTGACATACAATTTACAAGAAAATCGACCTTGAGTCTAAACCTAAGAAAGTGCAATTTTTTCGGTTATATGAATATGTCAATTCTGCAATAACATTATAATTTTACTTTCGCGCAAATCAGTAATATTAATGTTTTTCGGCTTAAGCAGTTCAGTGGTACCGAAATTGACATACAATTTACAAGAAAATCGACTTTGAGTCTAAACCTAAGAAAGTGCAACTTTTTCGGTAATATGAATATGTAAATTCTGCAATAACATTATAATTTTACTTTCGCGCAAATCAGTAATATTAATGTTTTTCGGCTTAAGCAGTAGAGTGCTGCCGCAATTGACATACAATTTACAAGAAAATCGACTTTGAGTCTAAACCTAAGAAAGTGCAACTTTTTCGGTAATATTAATTTGTTAATCCTGCAATAACATTATAGCTTTACTTTCGCTCAAATCAGTAAAATTCATGTTATTCGGCTTAAGCGGGACAGTGCTCACGCAACTGACATACAATTTACAAGAAAATCGACTTTGAGTCTAAACCTAAGAAAGTGCAATTTTTTCGGTTATATGAATATGTCAATTCTGCAATAACAATATAATTTGAATTTCGCTCAAATCAGTAAAATTCATGTTTTTCGGTTTAAGCGGTACAGTGCTCACGCAATTGACATACAATTTAGAAGCAAATCGACTTTAAGAATAAAACTAAGAAAGTACAATTTTTTCTTTTATATGAATATGTCAATTCTGCAATAACATTATAATTTTACTTTCGCGCAAATCAGTAATATTAATGTTTTTCGGCTTAAGCAGTTCAGTGCTACCGAAATTGACATACAATTTACAAGAAAATCGACTTTAAGTCTAAACCTAAGAAAGTGCAACTTTTTCGGTAATATTAATTTGTTAATCCTGCAAAAGCAATATAATTTGACTTTCGCTCAAATCAGTAAAATTCATGTTTTTCGGCTTAAGCGGTACAGTGCTCACGCAACTGACATACAATTTACAAGAAAATCGACTTTGAGTCTAAACCTAAGAAAGTGCAATTTTTTCGGTTATATGAATATGTCAATTCTGCAATAACATTATAATTTTACTTTCGCGCAAATCAGTAAAATTCATGTTATTCGGCTTAAGCGGTACAGTGCTCACGCAATTGACATACAATTTACAAGAAAATCGACTTTGAGTCTAAACCTAAGAAAGTGCAATTTTTTCGGTTATATGAATATGTCAATTCTGCAATAACATTATAATTTTACTTTCGCGCAAATCAGTAATATTAATGTTTTTCGGCTTAAGCAGTTCAGTGCTACCGAAATTGACATACAATTTACAAGAAAATCGACTTTGAGTCTAAACCTAAGAAATGGCAACTTTTTCGGTAATATAAATATGTCAATTCTGCAATAACATTATAATTTTACTTTCGCGCAAATCAGTAATATTAATGTTTTTCGGCTTAAGCAGTAGAGTGCTGCCGCAATTGACATACAATTTACAAGAAAATCGACTTTGAGTCTAAACCTAAGAAAGTGCAACTTTTTCGGTAATATTAATTTGTTAATCCTGCAAAAGCAATATAATTTGACTTTCGCTCAAATCAGTAAAATTCATGTTATTCGGCTTAAGCGGTACAGTGCTCACGCAATTGACATACAATTTACAAGAAAATCGACTTTGAGTCTAAACCTAAGAAAGTGCAATTTTTTCGGTTATATGAATATGTCAATTCTGCAATAACATTATAATTTTACTTTCGCGCAAATCAGTAATATTAATGTTTTTCGGCTTAAGCAGTTCAGTGCTACCGAAATTGACATACAATTTACAAGAAAATCGACTTTGAGTCTAAACCTAAGAAAGTGCAATTTTTTCGGTTATATGAATATGTCAATTCTGCAATAACAATATAATTTGAATTTCGCTCAAATCAGTAAAATTTATGTTTTTCGGTTTAAGCGGTACAGTGCTCACGCAATTGACATACAATTTAGAAGCAAATCGACTTTAAGTCTAAAACTAAGAAAGTACAATTTTTTCTTTTATATGAATATGTCAATTCTGCAATAACATTATAATTTTACTTTCGCGCAAATCAGTAATATTAATGTTTTTCGGCTTAAGCAGTTCAGTGCTACCGAAATTGACATACAATTTACAAGAAAATCGACTTTAAGTCTAAACCTAAGAAAGTGCAACTTTTTCGGTAATATTAATTTGTTAATCCTGCAAAAGCAATATAATTTGACTTTCGCTCAAATCAGTAAAATTCATGTTTTTCGGCTTAAGCGGTACAGTGCTCACGCAACTGAAATACAATTTACAAGAAAATCGACTTTAAGTCTAAAACTAAGAAAGTGCAATTTTTTCGGTTATATGAATATGTCAATTCTGCAATAACAATATAATTTTACTTTCGCGCAAATCAGTAAAATTGATGATTTTCGGCTTATGTGGTACAGTGCTAAAGTGATTAACATACAATTTACAAGAAAATCGACTTTGAGTCTAAACCTAAGAAAGTGCAACTTTTTCGGTAATATTAATTTGTTAATCCTGCAAAAGCAATATAATTTGACTTTCGCTCAAATCAGTAAAATTCATGTTTTTCGGTTTAAGCGGTACAGTGCTCACGCAATTGACATACAATTTAGAAGCAAATCGACTTTAAGTCTAAAACTAAGAAAGTACAATTTTTTCGGTTATATGAATATGTAAATTCTGCAATAACATTATAATTTTACTTTCGCTCAAATCAGTAAAATTCATGTTTTTCGGCTTAAGCAATACATCGCTCACGCAACTGACATACAAGAAAATCGACTTTGAGTCTAAACCTAAGAAAGTGCAACTTTTTCGGTAATATTAATTTGTTAATCCTGCAATAACAATATAATTTGACTTTCGCTCAAATCAGTAAAATTCATGTTTTTCGGCTTAAGCGGTACAGTGCTCACGCAACTGAAATACAATTTAGAAGAAAATCGACTTTAAGTCTAAAACTAAGAAAGTGCAATTTTTTCGGTTATATGAATATGTCAATTCTGCAATAACAATATAATTTGACTTTTGCTCAAATCAGTAAAATTCATGTTTTTCGGTTTAAGCGGTACAGTGCTCACGCAATTGACATACAATTTAGAAGAAAATCGACTTTAAGTCTAAAACTAAGAAAGTACAATTTTTTCGGTTATATGAATATGTAAATTCTGCAATAGCTATATAATTTTACTTTCGCGCAAATCAGTAAAATTGATGATTTTCGGCTTATGCGGTACAGTGCTAAAGTGATTAACTTACAATTTACAACAAAATCGACTTTGAGTCTAAACCTAAGAAAGTGCAACTTTTTCGGTAATATTAATTTGTTAATCCTGCAAAAGCAATATAATTTGACTTTCGCTCAAACCAGTAAAATTCATGTTTTTCGGTTTAAGCGGTACAGTGCTCACGCAATTAACATACAATTTAGAAGCAAATCGACTTTAAGTCTAAAACTAAGAAAGTACAATTTTTTCGGTTATATGAATATGTAAATTCTGCAATAACATTATAATTTTACTTTCGCTCAAATCAGTAAAATTCATGTTTTTCGGCTTAAGCGGAACAGTGCTCACACAACTGAAATACAATTTACAAGAAAATCGACTTTAAGTCTAAACCTAAGAAAGTGCAACTTTTTCGGTAATATTAATTTGTTAATCCTGCAATAACAATATAATTTGACTTTCGCTCAAATCAGTAAAATTCATGTTTTTCGGCTTAAGCGGTACAGTGCTCACGCAACTGAAATACAATTTAGAAGAAAATCGACTTTAAGTCTAAAACTAAGAAAGTACAATTTTTTCGGTTATATGAATATGTAAATTCTGCAATAACATTATAATTTTACTTTCGCTCAAATCAGTAAAATTCATGTTTTTCGGCTTAAGCGGAACAGTGCTCACACAACTGAAATACAATTTACAAGAAAATCGACTTTGAGTCTAAACCTAAGAAAGTGCAACTTTTTCGGTAATATTAATTTGTTAATCCTGCAATAACAATATAATTTGACTTTCGCTCAAATCAGTAAAATTCATGTTTTTCGGCTTAAGCGGTACAGTGCTCACGCAACTGAAATACAATTTAGAAGCAAATCGACTTTAAGTCTAAAACTAAGAAAGTACAATTTTTTCGGTTATATGAATATGTAAATTCTGCAATAACATTATAATTTTACTTTCGCTCAAATCAGTAAAATTCATGTTTTTCGGCTTAAGCGGTACAGTGCTCACGCAACTGACATACAATTTACAAGAAAATCGACTTTAAGTCTAAAACTAAGAAAGTGCAATGTTTTCGGTTATATGAATATGTCAATTCTGCAATAACAATATAATTTGACTTTCGCTCAAAACAGTAAAATTCATGTTTTTCGGCTTAAGCGGAACAGTGCTCACGCAACTGATATACAATTTACAAGAAAATCGACTTTAAGTCTAAAACTAAGAAAGTGCAATGTTTTCGGTTATATGAATATGTCAATTCTGCAATAACAATATAATTTGACTTTCGCTCAAATCAGTAAAATTCATGTTTTTTGGCTTAAGCGGTACAGTGCTCACGTAACTGAAATACAATTTACAAGAAAATCGACATTAAGTCTAAACCTAAGAAAGTGCAACTTTTTCGGTAATATTAATTTGTTAATCCTGCAAAATCAAAATATAATTTGACTTTCGCTCAAATTAGTAAAATTCATGTTTTTCGGCTTAAGCGGTACAGTGCTCACGCAACTGAAATACAATTTACAAGAAAATCGACCTTAAGTCTAAAACTAAGAAAGTGCAATTTTTTCGGTTATATGAATATGTCAATTCTGCAATAACAATATAATTTGACTTTCGCTCAAATCAGTAAAATTCATGTTTTTCGGTTTAAGCGGTACAGTGCTCACGCAATTGACATACAATTTAGAAGAAAATCGACTTTAAGTCTAAAACTAAGAAAGTACAATTTTTTCGGTTATATGAATATGCAAATTCTGCAATAACATTATAATTTTACTTTCGCGCAAATCAGTAATATTAATGTTTTTCGGCTTAAGCAGTACAGAGCTCACGCAACTGAAATGCAATTTACAAGAAAATCGACTTTGAGTCTAAACCTAAGAAAGTGCAACTTTTTCGGTAATATTAATTTGTTAATCCTGCAAAAGCAATATAATTTGACTTTCGCTCAAATCAGTAAAATTCATGTTTTTCGGCTTAAGCGGTACAGTGCTCACGCAACTGAAATACAATTTACAAGAAAATCGACCTTAAGTCTAAAACTAAGAAAGTGCAATTTTTTCGGTTATATGAATATGTCAATTCTGCAATAACAATATAATTTGACTTTCGCTCAAATCAGTAAAATTCATGTTTTTCGGCTTAAGCGGTACAGTGCTCACGCAACTGATATACAATTTACAAGAAAATCGACTTTAAGTCTAAAACTAAGAAAGTGCAATGTTTTCGGTTATATGAATATGTCAATTCTGCAATAACAATATAATTTGACTTTCGCTCAAATCACTAAAATTCATGTTTTTCGGCTTAAGCGGTACAGTGCTCACGCAACTGAAATACAATTTAAGAGAAAATCGACTTTAAGTCTAAACCTAAGAAAGTGCAACTTTTTCGGTAATATTAATTTGTTAATCCTGCAAAAGCAATATAATTTGACTTTCGCTCAAATCAGTAAAATTCATGTTTTTCGGCTTAAGCGGTACAGTGCTCACGCAACTGAAATACAATTTACAAGAAAATCGACCTTAAGTCTAAAACTAAGAAAGTGCAATTTTTTCGGTTATATGAATATGTCAATTCTGCAATAACAATATAATTTGACTTTCGCTCAAATCAGTAAAATTCATGTTTTTCGGTTTAAGCGGTACAGTGCTCACGCAATTGACATACAATTTAGAAGAAAATCGACATTAAGTCTAAAACTAAGAAAGTACAATTTTTTCGGTTATATGAATATGCAAATTCTGCAATAACAATATTATTTGACTTTCGCTCAAATCAGTAAAATTCATGTTTTTTGGCTTAAGCGGTACAGTGCTCACGCAACTGAAATACAATTTACAAGAAAATCGACATTAAGTCTAAACCTAAGAAAGTGCAACTTTTTCGGTAATATTAATTTGTTAATCCTGCAAAATCAAAATATAATTTGACTTTCGCTCAAATCAGTAAAATTCATGTTTTTCGGCTTAAGCGGTACAGTGCTCACGCAACTGAAATACAATTTACAAGAAAATCGACCTTAAGTCTAAAACTAAGAAAGTACAATTTTTTCGGTTATATGAATATGCAAATTCTGCAATAACATTATAATTTTACTTTCGCGCAAATCAGTAATATTAATGTTTTTCGGCTTAAGCAGTACAGAGCTCACGCAACTGAAATGCAATTTACAAGAAAATCGACTTTGAGTCTAATCCAAAAAAGTGCAACTTTTTCGGTAATATTAATTTGTTAATCCTGCAAAAGCAATATAATTTGACTTTCGCTCAAATCAGTAAAATTCATGTTTTTCGGCTTAAGCGGTACAGTGCTCACGCAACTGAAATACAATTTACAAGAAAATCGACCTTAAGTCTAAAACTAAGAAAGTGCAATTTTTTCGGTTATATGAATATGTCAATTCTGCAATAACAATATAATTTGACTTTCGCTCAAATCAGTAAAATTCATGTTTTTTGGCTTAAGCGGTACAGTGCTCACGCAACTGAAATACAATTTACAAGAAAATCGACATTAAGTCTAAACCTAAGAAAGTGCAACTTTTTCGGTAATATTAATTTGTTAATCCTGCAAAATCAAAATATAATTTGACTTTCGCTCAAATCAGTAAAATTCATGTTTTTCGGCTTAAGCGGTACAGTGCTCACGCAACTGAAATACAATTTACAAGAAAATCGACCTTAAGTCTAAAACTAAGAAAGTGCAATTTTTTCGGTTATATGAATATGTCAATTCTGCAATAACAATATAATTTGACTTTCGCTCAAATCAGTAAAATTCATGTTTTTCGGTTTAAGCGGTACAGTGCTCACGCAATTGACATACAATTTAGAAGAAAATCGACTTTAAGTCTAAAACTAAGAAAGTACAATTTTTTCGGTTATATGAATATGCAAATTCTGCAATAACATTATAATTTTACTTTCGCGCAAATCAGTAATATTAATGTTTTTCGGCTTAAGCGGTACAGTGCTCACGCAACTGAAATACAATTTACAAGAAAATCGACCTTAAGTCTAAAACTAAGAAAGTGCAAGTTTTTCGGTTATATGAATATGTCAATTCTGCAATAACAATATAATTTGACTTTCGCTCAAATCAGTAAAATTCATGTTTTTCGGCTTAAGCGGTACAGTGCTCACGCAACTGATATACAATTTACAAGAAAATCGACATTAAGTCTAAACCTAAGAAAGTGCAACTTTTTCGGTAATATTAATTTGTTAATCCTGCAAAAGCAATATAATTTGACTTTCGCTCAAATCAGTAAAATTCATGTTTTTCGGCTTAAGCGGTACAGTGCTCACGCAACTGAAATACAATTTACAAGAAAATCGACCTTAAGTCTAAAACTAAGAAAGTGCAATGTTTTCGGTTATATGAATATGTCAATTCTGCAATAACAATATAATTTGACTTTCGCTCAAATCAGTAAAATTCATGTTTTTTGGCTTAAGCGGTACAGTGCTCACGCAACTGAAATGCAATTTACAAGAAAATCGACTTTGAGTCTAAACCTAAGAAAGTGCAACTTTTTCGGTAATATTAATTTGTTAATCCTGCAAAAGCAATATAATTTGACTTTCGCTCAAATCAGTAAAATTCATGTTTTTCGGCTTAAGCGGTACAGTGCTCACGCAACTGAAATACAATTTACAAGAAAATCGACATTAAGTCTAAACCTAAGAAAGTGCAACTTTTTCGGTAATATTAATTTGTTAATCCTGCAAAATCAATATAATTTGACTTTCGCTCAAATCAGTAAAATTCATGTTTTTCGGTTTAAGCGGTACAGTGCTCACGCAAATAACATACAATTTAGAAGCAAATCGACTTTAAGTCTAAAACTAAGAAAGTACAATTTTTTCGGTTATATGAATATGTAAATTCTGCAATAACATTATAATTTTACTTTCGCTCAAATCAGTAAAATTCATGTTTTTCGGCTTAAGCGGTACAGTGCTCACGCAACTGACATACAATTTACAAGAAAATCGACTTTAAGTCTAAAACTAAGAAAGTGCAATGTTTTCGGTTATATGAATATGTCAATTCTGCAATAACAATATAATTTGACTTTCGCTCAAAACAGTAAAATTCATGTTTTTCGGCTTAAGCGGAACAGTGCTCACGCAACTGATATACAATTTACAAGAAAATCGACTTTAAGTCTAAAACTAAGAAAGTGCAATATTTTCGGTTATATGAATATGTCAATTCTGCAATAACAATATAATTTGACTTTCGCTCAAATCAGTAAAATTCATGTTTTTTGGCTTAAGCGGTACAGTGCTCACGCAACTGAAATACAATTTACAAGAAAATCGACATTAAGTCTAAACCTAAGAAAGTGCAACTTTTTCGGTAATATTAATTTGTTAATCCTGCAAAATCAAAATATAATTTGACTTTCGCTCAAATTAGTAAAATTCATGTTTTTCGGCTTAAGCGGTACAGTGCTCACGCAACTGAAATACAATTTAGAAGAAAATCGACCTTAAGTCTAAAACTAAGAAAGTGCAATTTTTTCGGTTATATGAATATGTCAATTCTGCAATAACAATATAATTTGACTTTCGCTCAAATCAGTAAAATTCATGTTTTTCGGTTTAAGCGGTACAGTGCTCACGCAATTGACATACAATTTAGAAGAAAATCGACTTTAAGTCTAAAACTAAGAAAGTACAATTTTTTCGGTTATATGAATATGCAAATTCTGCAATAACATTATAATTTTACTTTCGCGCAAATCAGTAATATTAATGTTTTTCGGCTTAAGCAGTACAGAGCTCACGCAACTGAAATGCAATTTTCAAGAAAATCGACTTTGAGTCTAAACCTAAGAAAGTGCAACTTTTTCGGTAATATTAATTTGTTAATCCTGCAAAAGCAATATAATTTGACGTTCGCTCAAATCAGTAAAATTCATGTTTTTCGGCTTAAGCGGTACAGTGCTCACGCAACTGAAATACAATTTACAAGAAAATCGACCTTAAGTCTAAAACTAAGAAAGTGCAATTTTTTCGGTTATATGCATATGTCAATTCTGCAATAACAATATAATTTGACTTTCGCTCAAATCAGTAAAATTCATGTTTTTCGGCTTAAGCGGTACAGTGCTCACGCAACTGATATACAATTTACAAGAAAATCGACTTTAAGTCTAAAACTAAGAAAGTGCAATGTTTTCGGTTATATGAATATGTCAATTCTGCAATAACATTATAATTTTACTTTCGCGCAAATCAGTAATATTAATGTTTTTCGGCTTAAGCAGTACAGAGCTCACGCAACTGAAATGCAATTTACAAGAAAATCGACTTTGAGTCTAATCCTAAGAAAGTGCAACTTTTTCGGTTATATGAATATGTCAATCCTGCAATAACAATATAATTTGACTTTCGCTCAAATCAGTAAAATTCATGTTTTTCGGTTTAAGCGGTACAGTGCTCACGCAATTAACATACAATTTAGAAGAAAATCGACATTAAGTCTAAAACTAAGAAAGTACAATTTTTTCGGTTATATGAATATGCAAATTCTGCAATAACAATATAATTTGACTTTCGCTCAAATCAGTAAAATTCATGTTTTTTGGCTTAAGCGGTACAGTGCTCACGCAACTGAAATACAATTTACAAGAAAATCGACATTAAGTCTAAACCTAAGAAAGTGCAACTTTTTCGGTAATATTAATTTGTTAATCCTGCAAAATCAAAATATAATTTGACTTTCGCTCAAATCAGTAAAATTCATGTTTTTCGGCTTAAGCGGTACAGTGCTCACGCAACTGAAATACAATTTACAAGAAAATCGACCTTAAGTCTAAAACTAAGAAAGTACAATTTTTTCGGTTATATGAATATGCAAATTCTGCAATAACATTATAATTTTACTTTCGCGCAAATCAGTAATATTAATGTTTTTCGGCTTAAGCAGTACAGAGCTCACGCAACTGAAATGCAATTTACAAGAAAATCGACTTTGAGTCTAATCCTAAGAAAGTGCAACTTTTTCGGTAATATTAATTTGTTAATCCTGCAAAAGCAATATAATTTGACTTTCGCTCAAATCAGTAAAATTCATGTTTTTCGGCTTAAGCGGTACAGTGCTCACGCAACTGAAATACAATTTACAAGAAAATCGACCTTAAGTCTAAAACTAAGAAAGTGCAATTTTTTCGGTTATATGAATATGTCAATTCTGCAATAACAATATAATTTGACTTTCGCTCAAATCAGTAAAATTCATGTTTTTTGGCTTAAGCGGTACAGTGCTCACGCAACTGAAATACAATTTACAAGAAAATCGACATTAAGTCTAAACCTAAGAAAGTGCAACTTTTTCGGTAATATTAATTTGTTAATCCTGCAAAATCAAAATATAATTTGACTTTCGCTCAAATCAGTAAAATTCATGTTTTTCGGCTTAAGCGGTACAGTGCTCACGCAACTGAAATACAATTTACAAGAAAATCGACCTTAAGTCTAAAACTAAGAAAGTACAACTTTTTCTTTTATATGAATATGTCAATTCTGCAATAACATTATAATTTTACTTTCGCGCAAATCAGTAATATTAATGTTTTTCGGCTTAAGCAGTAGAGTGCTGCCGCAATTGACATACAATTTACAAGAAAATCGACTTTGAGTCTAAACCTAAGAAAGTGCAACTTTTTCGGTAATATTAATTTGTTAATCCTGCAATAACATTATAGCTTTACTTTCGCTCAAATCAGTAAAATTCATGTTATTCGGCTTAAGCGGGACAGTGCTCACGCAACTGACATACAATTTACAAGAAAATCGACTTTGAGTCTAAACCTAAGAAAGTGCAATTTTTTCGGTTATATGAATATGTCAATTCTGCAATAACAATATAATTTGAATTTCGCTCAAATCAGTAAAATTCATGTTTTTCGGTTTAAGCGGTACAGTGCTCACGCAATTGACATACAATTTAGAAGCAAATCGACTTTAAGAATAAAACTAAGAAAGTACAATTTTTTCTTTTATATGAATATGTCAATTCTGCAATAACATTATAATTTTACTTTCGCGCAAATCAGTAATATTAATGTTTTTCGGCTTAAGCAGTAGAGTGCTGCCGCAATTGACATACAATTTACAAGAAAATCGACTTTGAGTCTAAACCTAAGAAAGTGCAACTTTTTCGGTAATATTAATTTGTTAATCCTGCAATAACATTATAGCTTTACTTTCGCTCAAATCAGTAAAATTCATGTTATTCGGCTTAAGCGGGACAGTGCTCACGCAACTGACATACAATTTACAAGAAAATCGACTTTGAGTCTAAACCTAAGAAAGTGCAATTTTTTCGGTTATATGAATATGTCAATTCTGCAATAACAATATAATTTGAATTTCGCTCAAATCAGTAAAATTCATGTTTTTCGGTTTAAGCGGTACAGTGCTCACGCAATTGACATACAATTTAGAAGCAAATCGACTTTAAGAATAAAACTAAGAAAGTACAATTTTTTCTTTTATATGAATATGTCAATTCTGCAATAACATTATAATTTTACTTTCGCGCAAATCAGTAATATTAATGTTTTTCGGCTTAAGCAGTAGAGTGCTGCCGCAATTGACATACAATTTACAAGAAAATCGACTTTGAGTCTAAACCTAAGAAAGTGCAACTTTTTCGGTAATATTAATTTGTTAATCCTGCAATAACATTATAGCTTTACTTTCGCTCAAATCAGTAAAATTCATGTTATTCGGCTTAAGCGGGACAGTGCTCACGCAACTGACATACAATTTACAAGAAAATCGACTTTGAGTCTAAACCTAAGAAAGTGCAATTTTTTCGGTTATATGAATATGTCAATTCTGCAATAACAATATAATTTGAATTTCGCTCAAATCAGTAAAATTCATGTTTTTCGGTTTAAGCGGTACAGTGCTCACGCAATTGACATACAATTTAGAAGCAAATCGACTTTAAGAATAAACCTAAGAAAGTGCAACTTTTTCGGTAATATGAATATGTAAATTCTGCAATAACATTATAATTTTACTTTCGCGCAAATCAGTAATATTAATGTTTTTCGGCTTAAGCAGTAGAGTGCTGCCGCAATTGACATACAATTTACAAGAAAATCGACTTTGAGTCTAAACCTAAGAAAGTGCAACTTTTTCGGTAATATTAATTTGTTAATCCTGCAATAACATTATAGCTTTACTTTCGCTCAAATCAGTAAAATTCATGTTATTCGGCTTAAGCGGGACAGTGCTCACGCAACTGACATACAATTTACAAGAAAATCGACTTTGAGTCTAAACCTAAGAAAGTGCAATTTTTTCGGTTATATGAATATGTCAATTCTGCAATAACAATATAATTTGAATTTCGCTCAAATCAGTAAAATTCATGTTATTCGGCTTAAGCGGTACAGTGCTCACGCAATTGACATACAATTTACAAGAAAATCGACTTTGAGTCTAAACCTAAGAAAGTGCAATTTTTTCGGTTATATGAATATGTCAATTCTGCAATAACATTATAATTTTACTTTCGCTCAAATCAGTAAAATTCATGTTATTCGGCTTAAGCGGTACAGTGCTCACGCAATTGACATACAATTTACAAGAAAATCGACTTTGAGTCTAAACCTAAGAAAGTGCAACTTTTTCGGTAATATTAATTTGTTAATCCTGCAAAAGCAATATAATTTTACTTTCGCGCAAATCAGTAATATTAATGTTTTTCGGCTTAAGCAGTACAGTGCTGCCGCAATTGACATACAATTTACAAGAAAATCGACTTTGAGTCTAAACCTAAGAAAGTGCAACTTTTTCGGTAATATTAATTTGTTAATCCTGCAAAAGCAATATAATTTGACTTTCGCTCAAATCAGTAATATTAATGTTTTTCGGCTTAAGCAGTACAGTGCTGCCGCAATTCACATACAATTTACAAGAAAATCGACTTTGAGTCTAAACCTAAGAAAGTGCAACTTTTTCGGTAATATTAATCTGTTAATCCTGCAAAAGCAATATAATTTTACTTTCGCGCAAATCAGTAATATTAATGTTTTTCGGCTTAAGCAGTACAGTGCTGCCGCAACTGACATACAATTTTCAAGAAAATCGACTTTGAGTCTAAACCTAAGAAAGTGCAATTTTTTCGGTTATATGAATATGTCAATTCTGCAATAACATTATAATTTTACTTTCGCGCAAATCAGTAATATTAATGTTTTTCGGCTTAAGCAGTTCAGTGCTACCGAAATTGACATACAATTTACAAGAAAATCGACTTTGAGTCTAAACCTAAGAAATGGCAACTTTTTCGGTAATATAAATATGTAAATTCTGCAATAACATTATAATTTTACTTTCGCGCAAATCAGTAATATTAATGTTTTTCGGCTTAAGCAGTAGAGTGCTGCCGCAATTGACATACAATTTACAAGAAAATCGACTTTGAGTCTAAACCTAAGAAAGTGCAACTTTTTCGGTAATATTAATTTGTTAATCCTGCAAAAGCAATATAATTTGACTTTCGCTCAAATCAGTAAAATTCATGTTATTCGGCTTAAGCGGTACAGTGCTCACGCAACTGACATACAATTTACAAGAAAATCGACTTTGAGTCTAAACCTAAGAAAGTGCAATTTTTTCGGTTATATGAATATGTCAATTCTGCAATAACATTATAATTTTACTTTCGCGCAAATCAGTAATATTAATGTTTTTCGGCTTAAGCAGTTCAGTGGTACCGAAATTGACATACAATTTACAAGAAAATCGACTTTGAGTCTAAACCTAAGAAAGTGCAACTTTTTCGGTAATATGAATATGTAAATTCTGCAATAACATTATAATTTTACTTTCGCGCAAATCAGTAATATTAATGTTTTTCGGCTTAATTAGTAGAGTGCTGCCGCAATTGACATACAATTTACAAGAAAATCGACTTTGAGTCTAAACCTAAGAAAGTGCAACTTTTTCGGTAATATTAATTTGTTAATCCTGCAATAACATTATAGCTTTACTTTCGCTCAAATCAGTAAAATTCATGTTATTCGGCTTAAGCGGGACAGTGCTCACGCAACTGACATACAATTTACAAGAAAATCGACTTTGAGTCTAAACCTAAGAAAGTGCAATTTTTTCGGTTATATGAATATGTCAATTCTGCAATAACAATATAATTTGAATTTCGCTCAAATCAGTAAAATTCATGTTTTTCGGTTTAAGCGGTACAGTGCTCACGCAATTGACATACAATTTAGAAGCAAATCGACTTTAAGAATAAAACTAAGAAAGTACAATTTTTTCTTTTATATGAATATGTCAATTCTGCAATAACATTATAATTTTACTTTCGCGCAAATCAGTAATATTAATGTTTTTCGGCTTAAGCAGTTCAGTGCTACCGAAATTGACATACAATTTACAAGAAAATCGACTTTGAGTCTAAACCTAAGAAAGTGCAACTTTTTCGGTAATATTAATTTGTTAATCCTTCAATAACATTATAATTTTACTTTCGCGCAAATCAGTAAAATTCATGTTATTCGGCTTAAGCGGTACAGTGCTCACGCAATTGACATACAATTTACAAGAAAATCGACTTTGAGTCTAAACCTAAGAAAGTGCAACTTTTTCGGTAATATTAATTTGTTAATCCTGCAAAAGCAATATAATTTTACTTTCGCGCAAATCAGTAATATTAATGTTTTTCGGCTTAAGCAGTACAGTGCTGCCGCAATTGACATACAATTTACAAGAAAATCGACTTTGAGTCTAAACCTAAGAAAGTGCAACTTTTTCGGTAATATTAATTTGTTAATCCTGCAAAAGCAATATAATTTGACTTTCGCTCAAATCAGTAATATTAATGTTTTTCGGCTTAAGCAGTACAGTGCTGCCGCAATTCACATACAATTTACAAGAAAATCGACTTTGAGTCTAAACCTAAGAAAGTGCAACTTTTTCGGTAATATTAATCTGTTAATCCTGCAAAAGCAATATAATTTTACTTTCGCGCAAATCAGTAATATTAATGTTTTTCGGCTTAAGCAGTACAGTGCTGCCGCAATTCACATACAATTTACAAGAAAATCGACTTTGAGTCTAAACCTAAGAAAGTGCAACTTTTTCGGTAATATTAATCTGTTAATCCTGCAAAAGCAATATAATTTTACTTTCGCGCAAATCAGTAATATTAATGTTTTTCGGCTTAAGCAGTACAGTGCTGCCGCAACTGACATACAATTTTCAAGAAAATCGACTTTGAGTCTAAACCTAAGAAAGTGCAATTTTTTCGGTTATATGAATATGTCAATTCTGCAATAACATTATAATTTTACTTTCGCGCAAATCAGTAATATTAATGTTTTTCGGCTTAAGCAGTTCAGTGCTACCGAAATTGACATACAATTTACAAGAAAATCGACTTTGAGTCTAAACCTAAGAAATGGCAACTTTTTCGGTAATATAAATATGTAAATTCTGCAATAACATTATAATTTTACTTTCGCGCAAATCAGTAATATTAATGTTTTTCGGCTTAAGCAGTAGAGTGCTGCCGCAATTGACATACAATTTACAAGAAAATCGACTTTGAGTCTAAACCTAAGAAAGTGCAACTTTTTCGGTAATATTAATTTGTTAATCCTGCAAAAGCAATATAATTTGACTTTCGCTCAAATCAGTAAAATTCATGTTATTCGGCTTAAGCGGTACAGTGCTCACGCAACTGACATACAATTTACAAGAAAATCGACTTTGAGTCTAAACCTAAGAAAGTGCAATTTTTTCGGTTATATGAATATGTCAATTCTGCAATAACATTATAATTTTACTTTCGCGCAAATCAGTAATATTAATGTTTTTCGGCTTAAGCAGTTCAGTGGTACCGAAATTGACATACAATTTACAAGAAAATCGACTTTGAGTCTAAACCTAAGAAAGTGCAACTTTTTCGGTAATATGAATATGTAAATTCTGCAATAACATTATAATTTTACTTTCGCGCAAATCAGTAATATTAATGTTTTTCGGCTTAAGCAGTAGAGTGCTGCCGCAATTGACATACAATTTACAAGAAAATCGACTTTGAGTCTAAACCTAAGAAAGTGCAACTTTTTCGGTAATATTAATTTGTTAATCCTGCAATAACATTATAGCTTTACTTTCGCTCAAATCAGTAAAATTCATGTTATTCGGCTTAAGCGGGACAGTGCTCACGCAACTGACATACAATTTACAAGAAAATCGACTTTGAGTCTAAACCTAAGAAAGTGCAATTTTTTCGGTTATATGAATATGTCAATTCTGCAATAACAATATAATTTGAATTTCGCTCAAATCAGTAAAATTCATGTTTTTCGGTTTAAGCGGTACAGTGCTCACGCAATTGACATACAATTTAGAAGCAAATCGACTTTAAGAATAAAACTAAGAAAGTACAATTTTTTCTTTTATATGAATATGTCAATTCTGCAATAACATTATAATTTTACTTTCGCGCAAATCAGTAATATTAATGTTTTTCGGCTTAAGCAGTTCAGTGCTACCGAAATTGACATACAATTTACAAGAAAATCGACTTTGAGTCTAAACCTAAGAAAGTGCAACTTTTTCGGTAATATTAATTTGTTAATCCTTCAATAACATTATAATTTTACTTTCGCGCAAATCAGTAAAATTCATGTTATTCGGCTTAAGCGGTACAGTGCTCACGCAATTGACATACAATTTACAAGAAAATCGACTTTGAGTCTAAACCTAAGAAAGTGCAACTTTTTCGGTAATATTAATTTGTTAATCCTGCAAAAGCAATATAATTTTACTTTCGCGCAAATCAGTAATATTAATGTTTTTCGGCTTAAGCAGTACAGTGCTGCCGCAATTGACATACAATTTACAAGAAAATCGACTTTGAGTCTAAACCTAAGAAAGTGCAACTTTTTCGGTAATATTAATTTGTTAATCCTGCAAAAGCAATATAATTTGACTTTCGCTCAAATCAGTAATATTAATGTTTTTCGGCTTAAGCAGTACAGTGCTGCCGCAATTGACATACAATTTACAAGAAAATCGACTTTGAGTCTAAACCTAAGAAAGTGCAACTTTTTCGGTAATATTAATCTGTTAATCCTGCAAAAGCAATATAATTTTACTTTCGCGCAAATCAGTAATATTAATGTTTTTCGGCTTAAGCAGTACAGTGCTGCCGCAACTGACATACAATTTTCAAGAAAATCGACTTTGAGTCTAAACCTAAGAAAGTGCAATTTTTTCGGTTATATGAATATGTCAATTCTGCAATAACATTATAATTTTACTTTCGCGCAAATCAGTAATATTAATGTTTTTCGGCTTAAGCAGTTCAGTGCTACCGAAATTGACATACAATTTACAAGAAAATCGACTTTGAGTCTAAACCTAAGAAATGGCAACTTTTTCGGTAATATAAATATGTCAATTCTGCAATAACATTATAATTTTACTTTCGCGCAAATCAGTAATATTAATGTTTTTCGGCTTAAGCAGTAGAGTGCTGCCGCAATTGACATACAATTTACAAGAAAATCGACTTTGAGTCTAAACCTAAGAAAGTGCAACTTTTTCGGTAATATTAATTTGTTAATCCTGCAAAAGCAATATAATTTGACTTTCGCTCAAATCAGTAAAATTCATGTTATTCGGCTTATGCGGTACAGTGCTCACGCAACTGACATACAATTTACAAGAAAATCGACCTTGAGTCTAAACCTAAGAAAGTGCAATTTTTTCGGTTATATGAATATGTCAATTCTGCAATAACATTATAATTTTACTTTCGCGCAAATCAGTAATATTAATGTTTTTCGGCTTAAGCAGTTCAGTGGTACCGAAATTGACATACAATTTACAAGAAAATCGACTTTGAGTCTAAACCTAAGAAAGTGCAACTTTTTCGGTAATATGAATATGTAAATTCTGCAATAACATTATAATTTTACTTTCGCGCAAATCAGTAATATTAATGTTTTTCGGCTTAAGCAGTAGAGTGCTGCCGCAATTGACATACAATTTACAAGAAAATCGACTTTGAGTCTAAACCTAAGAAAGTGCAACTTTTTCGGTAATATTAATTTGTTAATCCTGCAATAACATTATAGCTTTACTTTCGCTCAAATCAGTAAAATTCATGTTATTCGGCTTAAGCGGGACAGTGCTCACGCAACTGACATACAATTTACAAGAAAATCGACTTTGAGTCTAAACCTAAGAAAGTGCAATTTTTTCGGTTATATGAATATGTCAATTCTGCAATAACAATATAATTTGAATTTCGCTCAAATCAGTAAAATTCATGTTTTTCGGTTTAAGCGGTACAGTGCTCACGCAATTGACATACAATTTAGAAGCAAATCGACTTTAAGAATAAAACTAAGAAAGTACAATTTTTTCTTTTATATGAATATGTCAATTCTGCAATAACATTATAATTTTACTTTCGCGCAAATCAGTAATATTAATGTTTTTCGGCTTAAGCAGTTCAGTGCTACCGAAATTGACATACAATTTACAAGAAAATCGACTTTAAGTCTAAACCTAAGAAAGTGCAACTTTTTCGGTAATATTAATTTGTTAATCCTGCAAAAGCAATATAATTTGACTTTCGCTCAAATCAGTAAAATTCATGTTTTTCGGCTTAAGCGGTACAGTGCTCACGCAACTGACATACAATTTACAAGAAAATCGACTTTGAGTCTAAACCTAAGAAAGTGCAATTTTTTCGGTTATATGAATATGTCAATTCTGCAATAACATTATAATTTTACTTTCGCGCAAATCAGTAAAATTCATGTTATTCGGCTTAAGCGGTACAGTGCTCACGCAATTGACATACAATTTACAAGAAAATCGACTTTGAGTCTAAACCTAAGAAAGTGCAATTTTTTCGGTTATATGAATATGTCAATTCTGCAATAACATTATAATTTTACTTTCGCGCAAATCAGTAATATTAATGTTTTTCGGCTTAAGCAGTTCAGTGCTACCGAAATTGACATACAATTTACAAGAAAATCGACTTTGAGTCTAAACCTAAGAAATGGCAACTTTTTCGGTAATATAAATATGTCAATTCTGCAATAACATTATAATTTTACTTTCGCGCAAATCAGTAATATTAATGTTTTTCGGCTTAAGCAGTAGAGTGCTGCCGCAATTGACATACAATTTACAAGAAAATCGACTTTGAGTCTAAACCTAAGAAAGTGCAACTTTTTCGGTAATATTAATTTGTTAATCCTGCAAAAGCAATATAATTTGACTTTCGCTCAAATCAGTAAAATTCATGTTATTCGGCTTAAGCGGTACAGTGCTCACGCAATTGACATACAATTTACAAGAAAATCGACTTTGAGTCTAAACCTAAGAAAGTGCAATTTTTTCGGTTATATGAATATGTCAATTCTGCAATAACATTATAATTTTACTTTCGCGCAAATCAGTAATATTAATGTTTTTCGGCTTAAGCAGTTCAGTGCTACCGAAATTGACATACAATTTACAAGAAAATCGACTTTGAGTCTAAACCTAAGAAAGTGCAATTTTTTCGGTTATATGAATATGTCAATTCTGCAATAACAATATAATTTGAATTTCGCTCAAATCAGTAAAATTTATGTTTTTCGGTTTAAGCGGTACAGTGCTCACGCAATTGACATACAATTTAGAAGCAAATCGACTTTAAGTCTAAAACTAAGAAAGTACAATTTTTTCTTTTATATGAATATGTCAATTCTGCAATAACATTATAATTTTACTTTCGCGCAAATCAGTAATATTAATGTTTTTCGGCTTAAGCAGTTCAGTGCTACCGAAATTGACATACAATTTACAAGAAAATCGACTTTAAGTCTAAACCTAAGAAAGTGCAACTTTTTCGGTAATATTAATTTGTTAATCCTGCAAAAGCAATATAATTTGACTTTCGCTCAAATCAGTAAAATTCATGTTATTCGGCTTAAGCGGTACAGTGCTCACGCAATTGACATACAATTTACAAGAAAATCGACTTTGAGTCTAAACCTAAGAAAGTGCAATTTTTTCGGTTATATGAATATGTCAATTCTGCAATAACATTATAATTTTACTTTCGCGCAAATCAGTAATATTAATGTTTTTCGGCTTAAGCAGTTCAGTGCTACCGAAATTGACATACAATTTACAAGAAAATCGACTTTGAGTCTAAACCTAAGAAAGTGCAATTTTTTCGGTTATATGAATATGTCAATTCTGCAATAACAATATAATTTGAATTTCGCTCAAATCAGTAAAATTTATGTTTTTCGGTTTAAGCGGTACAGTGCTCACGCAATTGACATACAATTTAGAAGCAAATCGACTTTAAGTCTAAAACTAAGAAAGTACAATTTTTTCTTTTATATGAATATGTCAATTCTGCAATAACATTATAATTTTACTTTCGCGCAAATCAGTAATATTAATGTTTTTCGGCTTAAGCAGTTCAGTGCTACCGAAATTGACATACAATTTACAAGAAAATCGACTTTGAGTCTAAACCTAAGAAATGGCAACTTTTTCGGTAATATAAATATGTCAATTCTGCAATAACATTATAATTTTACTTTCGCGCAAATCAGTAATATTAATGTTTTTCGGCTTAAGCAGTAGAGTGCTGCCGCAATTGACATACAATTTACAAGAAAATCGACTTTGAGTCTAAACCTAAGAAAGTGCAATTTTTTCGGTTATATGAATATGTCAATTCTGCAATAACATTATAATTTTACTTTCGCGCAAATCAGTAATATTAATGTTTTTCGGCTTAAGCAGTTCAGTGCTACCGAAATTGACATACAATTTACAAGAAAATCGACTTTGAGTCTAAACCTAAGAAAGTGCAATTTTTTCGGTTATATGAATATGTCAATTCTGCAATAACAATATAATTTGAATTTCGCTCAAATCAGTAAAATTCATGTTTTTCGGCTTAAGCGGTACAGTGCTCACGCAACTGAAATACAATTTACAAGAAAATCGACTTTAAGTCTAAAACTAAGAAAGTGCAATTTTTTCGGTTATATGAATATGTCAATTCTGCAATAACAATATAATTTTACTTTCGCGCAAATCAGTAAAATTGATGATTTTCGGCTTATGTGGTACAGTGCTAAAGTGATTAACATACAATTTACAAGAAAATCGACTTTGAGTCTAAACCTAAGAAAGTGCAACTTTTTCGGTAATATTAATTTGTTAATCCTGCAAAAGCAATATAATTTGACTTTCGCTCAAATCAGTAAAATTCATGTTTTTCGGTTTAAGCGGTACAGTGCTCACGCAATTGACATACAATTTAGAAGCAAATCGACTTTAAGTCTAAAACTAAGAAAGTACAATTTTTTCGGTTATATGAATATGTAAATTCTGCAATAACATTATAATTTTACTTTCGCTCAAATCAGTAAAATTCATGTTTTTCGGCTTAAGCAATACATCGCTCACGCAACTGACATACAAGAAAATCGACTTTGAGTCTAAACCTAAGAAAGTGCAACTTTTTCGGTAATATTAATTTGTTAATCCTGCAATAACAATATAATTTGACTTTCGCTCAAATCAGTAAAATTCATGTTTTTCGGCTTAAGCGGTACAGTGCTCACGCAACTGAAATACAATTTAGAAGAAAATCGACTTTAAGTCTAAAACTAAGAAAGTGCAATTTTTTCGGTTATATGAATATGTCAATTCTGCAATAACAATATAATTTGACTTTTGCTCAAATCAGTAAAATTCATGTTTTTCGGTTTAAGCGGTACAGTGCTCACGCAATTGACATACAATTTAGAAGAAAATCGACTTTAAGTCTAAAACTAAGAAAGTACAATTTTTTCGGTTATATGAATATGTAAATTCTGCAATAGCTATATAATTTTACTTTCGCGCAAATCAGTAAAATTGATGATTTTCGGCTTATGCGGTACAGTGCTAAAGTGATTAACTTACAATTTACAACAAAATCGACTTTGAGTCTAAACCTAAGAAAGTGCAACTTTTTCGGTAATATTAATTTGTTAATCCTGCAAAAGCAATATAATTTGACTTTCGCTCAAACCAGTAAAATTCATGTTTTTCGGTTTAAGCGGTACAGTGCTCACGCAATTAACATACAATTTAGAAGCAAATCGACTTTAAGTCTAAAACTAAGAAAGTACAATTTTTTCGGTTATATGAATATGTAAATTCTGCAATAACATTATAATTTTACTTTCGCTCAAATCAGTAAAATTCATGTTTTTCGGCTTAAGCGGAACAGTGCTCACACAACTGAAATACAATTTACAAGAAAATCGACTTTAAGTCTAAACCTAAGAAAGTGCAACTTTTTCGGTAATATTAATTTGTTAATCCTGCAATAACAATATAATTTGACTTTCGCTCAAATCAGTAAAATTCATGTTTTTCGGCTTAAGCGGTACAGTGCTCACGCAACTGAAATACAATTTAGAAGAAAATCGACTTTAAGTCTAAAACTAAGAAAGTACAATTTTTTCGGTTATATGAATATGTAAATTCTGCAATAACATTATAATTTTACTTTCGCTCAAATCAGTAAAATTCATGTTTTTCGGCTTAAGCGGAACAGTGCTCACACAACTGAAATACAATTTACAAGAAAATCGACTTTGAGTCTAAACCTAAGAAAGTGCAACTTTTTCGGTAATATTAATTTGTTAATCCTGCAATAACAATATAATTTGACTTTCGCTCAAATCAGTAAAATTCATGTTTTTCGGCTTAAGCGGTACAGTGCTCACGCAACTGAAATACAATTTAGAAGCAAATCGACTTTAAGTCTAAAACTAAGAAAGTACAATTTTTTCGGTTATATGAATATGTAAATTCTGCAATAACATTATAATTTTACTTTCGCTCAAATCAGTAAAATTCATGTTTTTCGGCTTAAGCGGTACAGTGCTCACGCAACTGACATACAATTTACAAGAAAATCGACTTTAAGTCTAAAACTAAGAAAGTGCAATGTTTTCGGTTATATGAATATGTCAATTCTGCAATAACAATATAATTTGACTTTCGCTCAAAACAGTAAAATTCATGTTTTTCGGCTTAAGCGGAACAGTGCTCACGCAACTGATATACAATTTACAAGAAAATCGACTTTAAGTCTAAAACTAAGAAAGTGCAATGTTTTCGGTTATATGAATATGTCAATTCTGCAATAACAATATAATTTGACTTTCGCTCAAATCAGTAAAATTCATGTTTTTTGGCTTAAGCGGTACAGTGCTCACGTAACTGAAATACAATTTACAAGAAAATCGACATTAAGTCTAAACCTAAGAAAGTGCAACTTTTTCGGTAATATTAATTTGTTAATCCTGCAAAATCAAAATATAATTTGACTTTCGCTCAAATTAGTAAAATTCATGTTTTTCGGCTTAAGCGGTACAGTGCTCACGCAACTGAAATACAATTTACAAGAAAATCGACCTTAAGTCTAAAACTAAGAAAGTGCAATTTTTTCGGTTATATGAATATGTCAATTCTGCAATAACAATATAATTTGACTTTCGCTCAAATCAGTAAAATTCATGTTTTTCGGTTTAAGCGGTACAGTGCTCACGCAATTGACATACAATTTAGAAGAAAATCGACTTTAAGTCTAAAACTAAGAAAGTACAATTTTTTCGGTTATATGAATATGCAAATTCTGCAATAACATTATAATTTTACTTTCGCGCAAATCAGTAATATTAATGTTTTTCGGCTTAAGCAGTACAGAGCTCACGCAACTGAAATGCAATTTACAAGAAAATCGACTTTGAGTCTAAACCTAAGAAAGTGCAACTTTTTCGGTAATATTAATTTGTTAATCCTGCAAAAGCAATATAATTTGACTTTCGCTCAAATCAGTAAAATTCATGTTTTTCGGCTTAAGCGGTACAGTGCTCACGCAACTGAAATACAATTTACAAGAAAATCGACCTTAAGTCTAAAACTAAGAAAGTGCAATTTTTTCGGTTATATGAATATGTCAATTCTGCAATAACAATATAATTTGACTTTCGCTCAAATCAGTAAAATTCATGTTTTTCGGCTTAAGCGGTACAGTGCTCACGCAACTGATATACAATTTACAAGAAAATCGACTTTAAGTCTAAAACTAAGAAAGTGCAATGTTTTCGGTTATATGAATATGTCAATTCTGCAATAACAATATAATTTGACTTTCGCTCAAATCACTAAAATTCATGTTTTTCGGCTTAAGCGGTACAGTGCTCACGCAACTGAAATACAATTTAAGAGAAAATCGACTTTAAGTCTAAACCTAAGAAAGTGCAACTTTTTCGGTAATATTAATTTGTTAATCCTGCAAAAGCAATATAATTTGACTTTCGCTCAAATCAGTAAAATTCATGTTTTTCGGCTTAAGCGGTACAGTGCTCACGCAACTGAAATACAATTTACAAGAAAATCGACCTTAAGTCTAAAACTAAGAAAGTGCAATTTTTTCGGTTATATGAATATGTCAATTCTGCAATAACAATATAATTTGACTTTCGCTCAAATCAGTAAAATTCATGTTTTTCGGTTTAAGCGGTACAGTGCTCACGCAATTGACATACAATTTAGAAGAAAATCGACATTAAGTCTAAAACTAAGAAAGTACAATTTTTTCGGTTATATGAATATGCAAATTCTGCAATAACAATATTATTTGACTTTCGCTCAAATCAGTAAAATTCATGTTTTTTGGCTTAAGCGGTACAGTGCTCACGCAACTGAAATACAATTTACAAGAAAATCGACATTAAGTCTAAACCTAAGAAAGTGCAACTTTTTCGGTAATATTAATTTGTTAATCCTGCAAAATCAAAATATAATTTGACTTTCGCTCAAATCAGTAAAATTCATGTTTTTCGGCTTAAGCGGTACAGTGCTCACGCAACTGAAATACAATTTACAAGAAAATCGACCTTAAGTCTAAAACTAAGAAAGTACAATTTTTTCGGTTATATGAATATGCAAATTCTGCAATAACATTATAATTTTACTTTCGCGCAAATCAGTAATATTAATGTTTTTCGGCTTAAGCAGTACAGAGCTCACGCAACTGAAATGCAATTTACAAGAAAATCGACTTTGAGTCTAATCCAAAAAAGTGCAACTTTTTCGGTAATATTAATTTGTTAATCCTGCAAAAGCAATATAATTTGACTTTCGCTCAAATCAGTAAAATTCATGTTTTTCGGCTTAAGCGGTACAGTGCTCACGCAACTGAAATACAATTTACAAGAAAATCGACCTTAAGTCTAAAACTAAGAAAGTGCAATTTTTTCGGTTATATGAATATGTCAATTCTGCAATAACAATATAATTTGACTTTCGCTCAAATCAGTAAAATTCATGTTTTTTGGCTTAAGCGGTACAGTGCTCACGCAACTGAAATACAATTTACAAGAAAATCGACATTAAGTCTAAACCTAAGAAAGTGCAACTTTTTCGGTAATATTAATTTGTTAATCCTGCAAAATCAAAATATAATTTGACTTTCGCTCAAATCAGTAAAATTCATGTTTTTCGGCTTAAGCGGTACAGTGCTCACGCAACTGAAATACAATTTACAAGAAAATCGACCTTAAGTCTAAAACTAAGAAAGTGCAATTTTTTCGGTTATATGAATATGTCAATTCTGCAATAACAATATAATTTGACTTTCGCTCAAATCAGTAAAATTCATGTTTTTCGGTTTAAGCGGTACAGTGCTCACGCAACTGATATACAATTTACAAGAAAATCGACCTTAAGTCTAAAACTAAGAAAGTGCAATGTTTTCGGTTATATGAATATGTCAATTCTGCAATAACAATATAATTTGACTTTCGCTCAAATCAGTAAAATTCATGTTTTTTGGCTTAAGCGGTACAGTGCTCACGCAACTGAAATGCAATTTACAAGAAAATCGACTTTGAGTCTAAACCTAAGAAAGTGCAACTTTTTCGGTAATATTAATTTGTTAATCCTGCAAAAGCAATATAATTTGACTTTCGCTCAAATCAGTAAAATTCATGTTTTTCGGCTTAAGCGGTACAGTGCTCACGCAACTGAAATACAATTTACAAGAAAATCGACATTAAGTCTAAACCTAAGAAAGTGCAACTTTTTCGGTAATATTAATTTGTTAATCCTGCAAAATCAATATAATTTGACTTTCGCTCAAATCAGTAAAATTCATGTTTTTTGGCTTAAGCGGTACAGTGCTCACGCAACTGAAATGCAATTTACAAGAAAATCGACTTTGAGTCTAAACCTAAGAAAGTGCAACTTTTTCGGTAATATTAATTTGTTAATCCTGCAAAAGCAATATAATTTGACTTTCGCTCAAATCAGTAAAATTCATGTTTTTCGGCTTAAGCGGTACAGTGCTCACGCAACTGAAATACAATTTACAAGAAAATCGACCTTAAGTCTAAAACTAAGAAAGTGCAATTTTTTCGGTTATATGAATATGTCAATTCTGCAATAACAATATAATTTGACTTTCGCTCAAATCAGTAAAATTCATGTTTTTTGGCTTAAGCGGTACAGTGCTCACGCAACTGAAATACAATTTACAAGAAAATCGACCTTAAGTCTAAAACTAAGAAAGTGCAAGTTTTTCGGTTATATGAATATGTCAATTCTGCAATAACAATATAATTTGACTTTCGCTCAAATCAGTAAAATTCATGTTTTTCGGCTTAAGCGGTACAGTGCTCACGCAACTGATATACAATTTACAAGAAAATCGACATTAAGTCTAAACCTAAGAAAGTGCAACTTTTTCGGTAATATTAATTTGTTAATCCTGCAAAAGCAATATAATTTGACTTTCGCTCAAATCAGTAAAATTCATGTTTTTCGGCTTAAGCGGTACAGTGCTCACGCAACTGAAATACAATTTACAAGAAAATCGACCTTAAGTCTAAAACTAAGAAAGTGCAATGTTTTCGGTTATATGAATATGTCAATTCTGCAATAACAATATAATTTGACTTTCGCTCAAATCAGTAAAATTCATGTTTTTTGGCTTAAGCGGTACAGTGCTCACGCAACTGAAATGCAATTTACAAGAAAATCGACTTTGAGTCTAAACCTAAGAAAGTGCAACTTTTTCGGTAATATTAATTTGTTAATCCTGCAAAAGCAATATAATTTGACTTTCGCTCAAATCAGTAAAATTCATGTTTTTCGGCTTAAGCGGTACAGTGCTCACGCAACTGAAATACAATTTACAAGAAAATCGACATTAAGTCTAAACCTAAGAAAGTGCAACTTTTTCGGTAATATTAATTTGTTAATCCTGCAAAATCAATATAATTTGACTTTCGCTCAAATCAGTAAAATTCATGTTTTTCGGTTTAAGCGGTACAGTGCTCACGCAAATAACATACAATTTAGAAGCAAATCGACTTTAAGTCTAAAACTAAGAAAGTACAATTTTTTCGGTTATATGAATATGTAAATTCTGCAATAACATTATAATTTTACTTTCGCTCAAATCAGTAAAATTCATGTTTTTCGGCTTAAGCGGTACAGTGCTCACGCAACTGACATACAATTTACAAGAAAATCGACTTTAAGTCTAAAACTAAGAAAGTGCAATGTTTTCGGTTATATGAATATGTCAATTCTGCAATAACAATATAATTTGACTTTCGCTCAAAACAGTAAAATTCATGTTTTTCGGCTTAAGCGGAACAGTGCTCACGCAACTGATATACAATTTACAAGAAAATCGACTTTAAGTCTAAAACTAAGAAAGTGCAATATTTTCGGTTATATGAATATGTCAATTCTGCAATAACAATATAATTTGACTTTCGCTCAAATCAGTAAAATTCATGTTTTTTGGCTTAAGCGGTACAGTGCTCACGCAACTGAAATACAATTTACAAGAAAATCGACATTAAGTCTAAACCTAAGAAAGTGCAACTTTTTCGGTAATATTAATTTGTTAATCCTGCAAAATCAAAATATAATTTGACTTTCGCTCAAATTAGTAAAATTCATGTTTTTCGGCTTAAGCGGTACAGTGCTCACGCAACTGAAATACAATTTAGAAGAAAATCGACCTTAAGTCTAAAACTAAGAAAGTGCAATTTTTTCGGTTATATGAATATGTCAATTCTGCAATAACAATATAATTTGACTTTCGCTCAAATCAGTAAAATTCATGTTTTTCGGTTTAAGCGGTACAGTGCTCACGCAATTGACATACAATTTAGAAGAAAATCGACTTTAAGTCTAAAACTAAGAAAGTACAATTTTTTCGGTTATATGAATATGCAAATTCTGCAATAACATTATAATTTTACTTTCGCGCAAATCAGTAATATTAATGTTTTTCGGCTTAAGCAGTACAGAGCTCACGCAACTGAAATGCAATTTTCAAGAAAATCGACTTTGAGTCTAAACCTAAGAAAGTGCAACTTTTTCGGTAATATTAATTTGTTAATCCTGCAAAAGCAATATAATTTGACGTTCGCTCAAATCAGTAAAATTCATGTTTTTCGGCTTAAGCGGTACAGTGCTCACGCAACTGAAATACAATTTACAAGAAAATCGACCTTAAGTCTAAAACTAAGAAAGTGCAATTTTTTCGGTTATATGCATATGTCAATTCTGCAATAACAATATAATTTGACTTTCGCTCAAATCAGTAAAATTCATGTTTTTCGGCTTAAGCGGTACAGTGCTCACGCAACTGATATACAATTTACAAGAAAATCGACTTTAAGTCTAAAACTAAGAAAGTGCAATGTTTTCGGTTATATGAATATGTCAATTCTGCAATAACATTATAATTTTACTTTCGCGCAAATCAGTAATATTAATGTTTTTCGGCTTAAGCAGTACAGAGCTCACGCAACTGAAATGCAATTTACAAGAAAATCGACTTTGAGTCTAATCCTAAGAAAGTGCAACTTTTTCGGTTATATGAATATGTCAATCCTGCAATAACAATATAATTTGACTTTCGCTCAAATCAGTAAAATTCATGTTTTTCGGTTTAAGCGGTACAGTGCTCACGCAATTAACATACAATTTAGAAGAAAATCGACATTAAGTCTAAAACTAAGAAAGTACAATTTTTTCGGTTATATGAATATGCAAATTCTGCAATAACAATATAATTTGACTTTCGCTCAAATCAGTAAAATTCATGTTTTTTGGCTTAAGCGGTACAGTGCTCACGCAACTGAAATACAATTTACAAGAAAATCGACATTAAGTCTAAACCTAAGAAAGTGCAACTTTTTCGGTAATATTAATTTGTTAATCCTGCAAAATCAAAATATAATTTGACTTTCGCTCAAATCAGTAAAATTCATGTTTTTCGGCTTAAGCGGTACAGTGCTCACGCAACTGAAATACAATTTACAAGAAAATCGACCTTAAGTCTAAAACTAAGAAAGTACAATTTTTTCGGTTATATGAATATGCAAATTCTGCAATAACATTATAATTTTACTTTCGCGCAAATCAGTAATATTAATGTTTTTCGGCTTAAGCAGTACAGAGCTCACGCAACTGAAATGCAATTTACAAGAAAATCGACTTTGAGTCTAATCCTAAGAAAGTGCAACTTTTTCGGTAATATTAATTTGTTAATCCTGCAAAAGCAATATAATTTGACTTTCGCTCAAATCAGTAAAATTCATGTTTTTCGGCTTAAGCGGTACAGTGCTCACGCAACTGAAATACAATTTACAAGAAAATCGACCTTAAGTCTAAAACTAAGAAAGTGCAATTTTTTCGGTTATATGAATATGTCAATTCTGCAATAACAATATAATTTGACTTTCGCTCAAATCAGTAAAATTCATGTTTTTTGGCTTAAGCGGTACAGTGCTCACGCAACTGAAATACAATTTACAAGAAAATCGACATTAAGTCTAAACCTAAGAAAGTGCAACTTTTTCGGTAATATTAATTTGTTAATCCTGCAAAATCAAAATATAATTTGACTTTCGCTCAAATCAGTAAAATTCATGTTTTTCGGCTTAAGCGGTACAGTGCTCACGCAACTGAAATACAATTTACAAGAAAATCGACCTTAAGTCTAAAACTAAGAAAGTACAACTTTTTCGGTTATATGAATATGTCAATTCTGCAATAACAATATAATTTGACTTTCGCTCAAATCAGTAAAATTCATGTTTTTCGGTTTAAGCGGTACAGTGCTCACGCAATTGACATACAATTTAGAAGAAAATCGACTTTAAGTCTAAAACTAAGAAAGTACAATTTTTTCGGTTATATGAATATGCAAATTCTGCAATAACATTATAATTTTACTTTCGCGCAAATCAGTAATATTAATGTTTTTCGGCTTAAGCGGTACAGTGCTCACGCAACTGAAATACAATTTACAAGAAAATCGACCTTAAGTCTAAAACTAAGAAAGTGCAAGTTTTTCGGTTATATGAATATGTCAATTCTGCAATAACAATATAATTTGACTTTCGCTCAAATCAGTAAAATTCATGTTTTTCGGCTTAAGCGGTACAGTGCTCACGCAACTGATATACAATTTACAAGAAAATCGACATTAAGTCTAAACCTAAGAAAGTGCAACTTTTTCGGTAATATTAATTTGTTAATCCTGCAAAAGCAATATAATTTGACTTTCGCTCAAATCAGTAAAATTCATGTTTTTCGGCTTAAGCGGTACAGTGCTCACGCAACTGAAATACAATTTACAAGAAAATCGACCTTAAGTCTAAAACTAAGAAAGTGCAATGTTTTCGGTTATATGAATATGTCAATTCTGCAATAACAATATAATTTGACTTTCGCTCAAATCAGTAAAATTCATGTTTTTTGGCTTAAGCGGTACAGTGCTCACGAAACTGAAATGCAATTTACAAGAAAATCGACTTTGAGTCTAAACCTAAGAAAGTGCAACTTTTTTGGTAATATTAATTTGTTAATCCTGCAAAAGCAATATAATTTGACTTTCGCTCAAATCAGTAAAATTCATGTTTTTCGGCTTAAGCGGTACAGTGCTCACGCAACTGATATACAATTTACAAGAAAATCGACATTAAGTCTAAACCTAAGAAAGTGCAACTTTTTCGGTAATATTAATTTGTTAATCCTGCAAAAGCAATATAATTTGACTTTCGCTCAAATCAGTAAAATTCATGTTTTTCGGCTTAAGCGGTACAGTGCTCACGCAACTGAAATACAATTTACAAGAAAATCGACCTTAAGTCTAAAACTAAGAAAGTGCAATGTTTTCGGTTATATGAATATGTCAATTCTGCAATAACAATATAATTTGACTTTCGCTCAAATCAGTAAAATTCATGTTTTTCGGCTTAAGCGGTACAGTGCTCACGCAACTGATATACAATTTACAAGAAAATCGACATAAAGTCTAAACCTAAGAAAGTGCAACTTTTTCGGTAATATTAATTTGTTAATCCTGCAAAAGCAATATAATTTGACTTTCGCTCAAATCAGTAAAATTCATGTTTTTCGGCTTAAGCGGTACAGTGCTCACGCAACTGAAATACAATTTACAAGAAAATCGACCTTAAGTCTAAAACTAAGAAAGTGCAATTTTTTCGGTTATATGAATATGTCAATTCTGCAATAACAATATAATTTGACTTTCGCTCAAATCAGTAAAATTCATGTTTTTCGGCTTAAGCGGTACAGTGCTCACGCAACTAATATACAATTTACAAGAAAATCGACTTTAAGTCTAAAACTAAGAAAGTGCAATGTTTTCGGTTATATGAATATGTCAATTCTGCAATAACAATATAATTTGACTTTCGCTCAAATCACTAAAATTCATGTTTTTCGGCTTAAGCGGTACAGTGCTCACGCAACTGAAATACAATTTACAAGAAAATCGACTTTAAGTCTAAACCAAAAAAGTGCAACTTTTTCGGTAATATTAATTTGTTAATCCTGCAAAAGCAATATAATTTGACTTTCGCTCAAATCAGTAAAATTCATGTTTTTCGGCTTAAACGGTACAGTGCTCACGCAACTGAAATACAATTTACAAGAAAATCGACCTTAAGTCTAAAACTAAGAAAGTGCAATTTTTTCGGTTATATGAATATGTCAATTCTGCAATAACAATATAATTTGACTTTCGCTCAAATCAGTAAAATTCATGTTTTTCGGTTTAAGCGGTACAGTGCTCACGCAATTGACATACAATTTAGAAGAAAATCGACATTAAGTCTAAAACTAAGAAAGTACAATTTTTTCGGTTATATGAATATGCAAATTCTGCAATAACAATATAATTTGACTTTCGCTCAAATCAGTAAAATTCATGTTTTTTGGCTTAAGCGGTACAGTGCTCACGCAACTGAAATACAATTTACAAGAAAATCGACATTAAGTCTAAACCTAAGAAAGTGCAACTTTTTCGGTAATATTAATTTGTTAATCCTGCAAAATCAAAATATAATTTGACTTTCGCTCAAATCAGTAAAATTCATGTTTTTCGGCTTAAGCGGTACAGTGCTCACGCAACTGAAATACAATTTACAAGAAAATCGACCTTAAGTCTAAAACTAAGAAAGTACAATTTTTTCGGTTATATGAATATGCAAATTCTGCAATAACATTATAATTTTACTTTCGCGCAAATCAGTAATATTAATGTTTTTCGGCTTAAGCAGTACAGAGCTCACGCAACTGAAATGCAATTTACAAGAAAATCGACTTTGAGTCTAATCCTAAGAAAGTGCAACTTTTTCGGTAATATTAATTTGTTAATCCTGCAAAAGCAATATAATTTGACTTTCGCTCAAATCAGTAAAATTCATGTTTTTCGGCTTAAGCGGTACAGTGCTCACGCAACTGAAATACAATTTACAAGAAAATCGACCTTAAGTCTAAAACTAAGAAAGTGCAATTTTTTCGGTTATATGAATATGTCAATTCTGCAATAACAATATAATTTGACTTTCGCTCAAATCAGTAAAATTCATGTTTTTTGGCTTAAGCGGTACAGTGCTCACGCAACTGAAATACAATTTACAAGAAAATCGACATTAAGTCTAAACCTAAGAAAGTGCAACTTTTTCGGTAATATTAATTTGTTAATTCTGCAAAATCAAAATATTATTTGACTTTCGCTCAAATCAGTAAAATTCATGTTTTTCGGCTTAAGCGGTACAGTGCTCACGCAACTGAAATACAATTTACAAGAAAATCGACCTTAAGTCTAAAACTAAGAAAGTGCAATTTTTTCGGTTATATGAATATGTCAATTCTGCAATAACAATATAATTTGACTTTCGCTCAAATCAGTAAAATTCATGTTTTTCGGTTTAAGCGGTACAGTGCTCACGCAATTGACATACAATTTAGAAGAAAATCGACTTTAAGTCTAAAACTAAGAAAGTACAATTTTTTCGGTTATATGAATATGCAAATTCTGCAATAACATTATAATTTTACTTTCGCGCAAATCAGTAATATTAATGTTTTTCGGCTTAAGCGGTACAGTGCTCACGCAACTGAAATACAATTTACAAGAAAATCGACCTTAAGTCTAAAACTAAGAAAGTGCAAGTTTTTCGGTTATATGAATATGTCAATTCTGCAATAACAATATAATTTGACTTTCGCTCAAATCAGTAAAATTCATGTTTTTCGGCTTAAGCGGTACAGTGCTCACGCAACTGATATACAATTTACAAGAAAATCGACATTAAGTCTAAACCTAAGAAAGTGCAACTTTTTCGGTAATATTAATTTGTTAATCCTGCAAAAGCAATATAATTTGACTTTCGCTCAAATCAGTAAAATTCATGTTTTTCGGCTTAAGCGGTACAGTGCTCACGCAACTGAAATACAATTTACAAGAAAATCGACCTTAAGTCTAAAACTAAGAAAGTGCAATGTTTTCGGTTATATGAATATGTCAATTCTGCAATAACAATATAATTTGACTTTCGCTCAAATCAGTAAAATTCATGTTTTTTGGCTTAAGCGGTACAGTGCTCACGCAACTGAAATGCAATTTACAAGAAAATCGACTTTGAGTCTAAACCTAAGAAAGTGCAACTTTTTCGGTAATATTAATTTGTTAATCCTGCAAAAGCAATATAATTTGACTTTCGCTCAAATCAGTAAAATTCATGTTTTTCGGCTTAAGCGGTACAGTGCTCACGCAACTGAAATACAATTTACAAGAAAATCGACCTTAAGTCTAAAACTAAGAAAGTGCAAGTTTTTCGGTTATATGAATATGTCAATTCTGCAATAACAATATAATTTGACTTTCGCTCAAATCAGTAAAATTCATGTTTTTCGGCTTAAGCGGTACAGTGCTCACGCAACTGATATACAATTTACAAGAAAATCGACTTTAAGTCTAAAACTAAGAAAGTGCAATGTTTTCGGTTATATGAATATGTCAATTCTGCAATAACAATATAATTTGACTTTCGCTCAAATCAGTAAAATTCATGTTTTTCGGCTTAAGCGGTACAGTGCTCACGCAACTGAAATACAATTTACAAGAAAATCGACTTTAAGTCTAAACCTAAGAAAGTGCAACTTTTTCGGTAATATTAATTTGTTAATCCTGCAAAAGCAATATAATTTTACTTTCGCTCAAATCAGTAAAATTCATGTTTTTCGGCTTAAGCGGTACAGTGCTCACGCAACTGAAATACAATTTACAAGAAAATCGACCTTAAGTCTAAAACTAAGAAAGTGCAATTTTTTCGGTTATATGAATATGTCAATTCTGCAATAACAATATAATTTGACTTTCGCTCAAATCAGTAAAATTCATGTTTTTCGGTTTAAGCGGTACAGTGCTCACGCAATTGACATACAATTTAGAAGAAAATCGACATTAAGTCTAAAACTAAGAAAGTACAATTTTTTCGGTTATATGAATATGCAAATTCTGCAATAACAATATAATTTGACTTTCGCTCAAATCAGTAAAATTCATGTTTTTTGGCTTAAGCGGTACAGTGCTCACGCAACTGAAATACAATTTACAAGAAAATCGACATTAAGTCTAAACCTAAGAAAGTGCAACTTTTTCGGTAATATTAATTTGTTAATCCTGCAAAATCAAAATATAATTTGACTTTCGCTCAAATCAGTAAAATTCATGTTTTTCGGCTTAAGCGGTACAGTGCTCACGCAACTGAAATACAATTTACAAGAAAATCGACCTTAAGTCTAAAACTAAGAAAGTGCAATTTTTTCGGTTATATGAATATGTCAATTCTGCAATAACAATATAATTTGACTTTCGCTCAAATCAGTAAAATTCATGTTTTTCGGTTTAAGCGGTACAGTGCTCACGCAATTGACATACAATTTAGAAGAAAATCGACTTTAAGTCTAAAACTAAGAAAGTAAAATTTTTTCGGTTATATGAATATGCAAATTCTGCAATAACATTATAATTTTACTTTCGCGCAAATCAGTAATATTAATGTTTTTCGGCTTAAGCAGTACAGAGCTCACGCAACTGAAATGAAATTTACAAGAAAATCGACTTTGAGTCTAAACCTAAGAAATTGCAACTTTTTCGGTTATATTAATTTGTTAATCCTGCAAAAGCAATATAATTTGACTTTCGCTCAAATCAGTAAAATTCATGTTTTTCGGTTTAAGCGGTACAGTGCTCACGCAACTGAAATACAATTTACAAGAAAATCGACCTTAAGTCGAAAACTAAGAAAGTGCAATTTTTTCGGTTATATGAATATGTCAATTCTGCAATAACAATATAATTTGACTTTCGCTCAAATCAGTAAAATTCATGTTTTTCGGCTTAAGCGGTACAGTGCTCACGCAACTGAAATACAATTTACAAGAAAATCGACTTTAAGTCTAAACCTAAGAAAGTGCAACTTTTTCGGTAATATTAATTTGTTAATCCTGCAAAAGCAATATAATTTGACTTTCGCTCAAATCAGTAAAATTCATGTTTTTCGGCTTAAGCGGTACAGTGCTCACGCAACTGAAATACAATTTACAAGAAAATCGACCTTAAGTCTAAAACTAAGAAAGTGCAATTTTTTCGGTTATATGAATATGTCAATTCTGCAATAACAATATAATTTGACTTTCGCTCAAATCAGTAAAATTCATGTTTTTCGGCTTAAGCGGTACAGTGCTCACGCAACTGATATACAATTTACAAGAAAATCGACTTTAAGTCTAAAACTAAGAAAGTGCAATGTTTTCGGTTATATGAATATGTCAATTCTGCAATAACAATATAATTTGACTTTCGCTCAAATCACTAAAATTCATGTTTTTCGGCTTAAGCGGTACAGTGCTCACGCAACTGAAATACAATTTACAAGAAAATCGACTTTAAGTCTAAACCTAAGAAAGTGCAACTTTTTCGGTAATATTAATTTGTTAATTCTGCAAAATCAAAATATAATTTGACTTTCGCTCAAATCAGTAAAATTCATGTTTTTCGGCTTAAGCGGTACAGTGCTCACGCAACTGAAATACAATTTACAAGAAAATCGACCTTAAGTCTAAAACTAAGAAAGTGCAATTTTTTCGGTTATATGAATATGTCAATTCTGCAATAACAATATAATTTGACTTTCGCTCAAATCAGTAAAATTCATGTTTTTCGGTTTAAGCGGTACAGTGCTCACGCAATTGACATACAATTTAGAAGAAAATCGACTTTAAGTCTAAAACTAAGAAAGTACAATTTTTTCGGTTATATGAATATGCAAATTCTGCAATAACATTATAATTTTACTTTCGCGCAAATCAGTAATATTAATGTTTTTCGGCTTAAGCGGTACAGTGCTCACGCAACTGAAATACAATTTACAAGAAAATCGACCTTAAGTCTAAAACTAAGAAAGTGCAAGTTTTTCGGTTATATGAATATGTCAATTCTGCAATAACAATATAATTTGACTTTCGCTCAAATCAGTAAAATTCATGTTTTTCGGCTTAAGCGGTACAGTGCTCACGCAACTGATATACAATTTACAAGAAAATCGACATTAAGTCTAAACCTAAGAAAGTGCAACTTTTTCGGTAATATTAATTTGTTAATCCTGCAAAAGCAATATAATTTGACTTTCGCTCAAATCAGTAAAATTCATGTTTTTCGGCTTAAGCGGTACAGTGCTCACGCAACTGAAATACAATTTACAAGAAAATCGATCTTAAGTCTAAAACTAAGAAAGTGCAATGTTTTCGGTTATATGAATATGTCAATTCTGCAATAACAATATAATTTGACTTTCGCTCAAATCAGTAAAATTCATGTTTTTTGGCTTAAGCGGTACAGTGCTCACGCAACTGAAATGCAATTTACAAGAAAATCGACTTTGAGTCTAAACCTAAGAAAGTGCAACTTTTTCGGTAATATTAATTTGTTAATCCTGCAAAAGCAATATAATTTGACTTTCGCTCAAATCAGTAAAATTCATGTTTTTCGGCTTAAGCGGTACAGTGCTCACGCAACTGAAATACAATTTACAAGAAAATCGACCTTAAGTCTAAAACTAAGAAAGTGCAAGTTTTTCGGTTATATGAATATGTCAATTCTGCAATAACAATATAATTTGACTTTCGCTCAAATCAGTAAAATTCATGTTTTTCGGCTTAAGCGGTACGGTGCTCACGCAACTGATATACAATTTACAAGAAAATCGACTTTAAGTCTAAAACTAAGAAAGTGCAATGTTTTCGGTTATATGAATATGTCAATTCTGCAATAACAATATAATTTGACTTTCGCTCAAATCAGTAAAATTCATGTTTTTCGGCTTAAGCGGTACAGTGCTCACGCAACTGAAATACAATTTACAAGAAAATCGACTTTAAGTCTAAACCTAAGAAAGTGCAACTTTTTCGGTAATATTAATTTGTTAATCCTGCAAAAGCAATATAATTTTACTTTCGCTCAAATCAGTAAAATTCATGTTTTTCGGCTTAAGCGGTACAGTGCTCACGCAACTGAAATACAATTTACAAGAAAATCGACCTTAAGTCTAAAACTAAGAAAGTGCAATTTTTTCGGTTATATGAATATGTCAATTCTGCAATAACAATATAATTTGACTTTCGCTCAAATCAGTAAAATTCATGTTTTTCGGTTTAAGCGGTACAGTGCTCACGCAATTGACATACAATTTAGAAGAAAATCGACATTAAGTCTAAAACTAAGAAAGTACAATTTTTTCGGTTATATGAATATGCAAATTCTGCAATAACAATATAATTTGACTTTCGCTCAAATCAGTAAAATTCATGTTTTTTGGCTTAAGCGGTACAGTGCTCACGCAACTGAAATACAATTTACAAGAAAATCGACATTAAGTCTAAACCTAAGAAAGTGCAACTTTTTCGGTAATATTAATTTGTTAATCCTGCAAAATCAAAATATAATTTGACTTTCGCTCAAATCAGTAAAATTCATGTTTTTCGGCTTAAGCGGTACAGTGCTCACGCAACTGAAATACAATTTACAAGAAAATCGACCTTAAGTCTAAAACTAAGAAAGTGCAATTTTTTCGGTTATATGAATATGTCAATTCTGCAATAACAATATAATTTGACTTTCGCTCAAATCAGTAAAATTCATGTTTTTCGGTTTAAGCGGTACAGTGCTCACGCAATTGACATACAATTTAGAAGAAAATCGACTTTAAGTCTAAAACTAAGAAAGTACAATTTTTTCGGTTATATGAATATGCAAATTCTGCAATAACATTATAATTTTACTTTCGCGCAAATCAGTAATATTAATGTTTTTCGGCTTAAGCAGTACAGAGCTCACGCAACTGAAATGCAATTTACAAGAAAATCGACTTTGAGTCTAAACCTAAGAAATTGCAACTTTTTCGGTTATATTAATTTGTTAATCCTGCAAAAGCAATATAATTTGACTTTCGCTCAAATCAGTAAAATTCATGTTTTTCGGTTTAAGCGGTACAGTGCTCACGCAACTGAAATACAATTTACAAGAAAATCGACCTTAAGTCTAAAACTAAGAAAGTGCAATTTTTTCGGTTATATGAATATGTCAATTCTGCAATAACAATATAATTTGACTTTCGCTCAAATCAGTAAAATTCATGTTTTTCGGCTTAAGCGGTACAGTGCTCACGCAACTGAAATACAATTTACAAGAAAATCGACTTTAAGTCTAAACCTAAGAAAGTGCAACTTTTTCGGTAATATTAATTTGTTAATCCTGCAAAAGCAATATAATTTGACTTTCGCTCAAATCAGTAAAATTCATGTTTTTCGGCTTAAGCGGTACAGTGCTCACGCAACTGAAATACAATTTACAAGAAAATCGACCTTAAGTCTAAAACTAAGAAAGTACAATTTTTTCGGTTATATGAATATGCAAATTCTGCAATAACATTATAATTTTACTTTCGCGCAAATCAGTAATATTAATGTTTTTCGGCTTAAGCAGTACAGAGCTCACGCAACTGAAATGCAATTTACAAGAAAATCGACTTTGAGTCTAATCCTAAGAAAGTGCAACTTTTTCGGTAATATTAATTTGTTAATCCTGCAAAAGCAATATAATTTGACTTTCGCTCAAATCAGTAAAATTCATGTTTTTCGGCTTAAGCGGTACAGTGCTCACGCAACTGAAATACAATTTACAAGAAAATCGACCTTAAGTCTAAAACTAAGAAAGTGCAATTTTTTCGGTTATATGAATATGTCAATTCTGCAATAACAATATAATTTGACTTTCGCTCAAATCAGTAAAATTCATGTTTTTTGGCTTAAGCGGTACAGTGCTCACGCAACTGAAATACAATTTACAAGAAAATCGACATTAAGTCTAAACCTAAGAAAGTGCAACTTTTTCGGTTATATGAATATGTCAATTCTGCAATAACAATATAATTTGACTTTCGCTCAAATCAGTAAAATTCATGTTTTTCGGCTTAAGCGGTACAGTGCTCACGCAACTGAAATACAATTTACAAGAAAATCGACCTTAAGTCTAAAACTAAGAAAGTGCAATTTTTTCGGTTATATGAATATGTCAATTCTGCAATAACAATATAATTTGACTTTCGCTCAAATCAGTAAAATTCATGTTTTTTGGCTTAAGCGGTACAGTGCTCACGCAACTGAAATACAATTTACAAGAAAATCGACCTTAAGTCTAAAACTAAGAAAGTGCAATTTTTTCGGTTATATGAATATGTCAATTCTGCAATAACAATATAATTTGACTTTCGCTCAAATCAGTAAAATTCATGTTTTTCGGCTTAAGCGGTACAGTGCTCACGCAACTGAAATACAATTTACAAGAAAATCGACCTTAAGTCTAAAACTAAGAAAGTGCAATTTTTTCGGTTATATGAATATGTCAATTCTGCAATAACAATATAATTTGACTTTCGCTCAAATCAGTAAAATTCATGTTTTTCGGCTTAAGCGGTACAGTGCTCACGCAACTGATATACAATTTACAAGAAAATCGACTTTAAGTCTAAAACTAAGAAAGTGCAATGTTTTCGGTTATATGAATATGTCAATTCTGCAATAACAATATAATTTGACTTTCGCTCAAATCACTAAAATTCATGTTTTTCGGCTTAAGCGGTACAGTGCTCACGCAACTGAAATACAATTTACAAGAAAATCGACTTTAAGTCTAAACCTAAGAAAGTGCAACTTTTTCGGTAATATTAATTTGTTAATCCTGCAAAAGCAATATAATTTGACTTTCGCTCAAATCAGTAAAATTCATGTTTTTCGGCTTAAGCGGTACAGTGCTCACGCAACTGAAATACAATTTACAAGAAAATCGACCTTAAGTCTAAAACTAAGAAAGTACAATTTTTTCGGTTATATGAATATGCAAATTCTGCAATAACATTATAATTTTACTTTCGCGCAAATCAGTAATATTAATGTTTTTCGGCTTAAGCAGTACAGAGCTCACGCAACTGAAATGCAATTTACAAGAAAATCGACTTTGAGTCTAATCCTAAGAAAGTGCAACTTTTTCGGTAATATTAATTTGTTAATCCTGCAAAAGCAATATAATTTGACTTTCGCTCAAATCAGTAAAATTCATGTTTTTCGGCTTAAGCGGTACAGTGCTCACGCAACTGAAATACAATTTACAAGAAAATCGACCTTAAGTCTAAAACTAAGAAAGTGCAATTTTTTCGGTTATATGAATATGTCAATTCTGCAATAACAATATAATTTGACTTTCGCTCAAATCAGTAAAATTCATGTTTTTTGGCTTAAGCGGTACAGTGCTCACGCAACTGAAATACAATTTACAAGAAAATCGACATTAAGTCTAAACCTAAGAAAGTGCAACTTTTTCGGTAATATTAATTTGTTAATCCTGCAAAATCAAAATATAATTTGACTTTCGCTCAAATCAGTAAAATTCATGTTTTTCGGCTTAAGCGGTACAGTGCTCACGCAACTGAAATACAATTTACAAGAAAATCGACATTAAGTCTAAACCTAAGAAAGTGCAATTTTTTCGGTTATATGAATATGTCAATTCTGCAATAACAATATAATTTGACTTTCGCTCAAATCAGTAAAATTCATGTTTTTTGGCTTAAGCGGTACAGTGCTCACGCAACTGAAATACAATTTACAAGAAAATCGACATTAAGTCTAAACCTAAGAAAGTGCAACTTTTTCGGTAATATTAATTTGTTAATCCTGCAAAATCAAAATATAATTTGACTTTCGCTCAAATCAGTAAAATTCATGTTTTTTGGCTTAAGCGGTACAGTGCTCACGCAACTGAAATACAATTTACAAGAAAATCGACATTAAGTCTAAACCTAAGAAAGTGCAATTTTTTCGGTTATATGAATATGTCAATTCTGCAATAACAATATAATTTGACTTTCGCTCAAATCAGTAAAATTCATGTTTTTCGGTTTAAGCGGTACAGTGCTCACGCAATTGACATACAATTTAGAAGAAAATCGACTTTAAGTCTAAAACTAAGAAAGTACAATTTTTTCGGTTATATGAATATGCAAATTCTGCAATAACATTATAATTTTACTTTCGCGCAAATCAGTAATATTAATGTTTTTCGGCTTAAGCGGTACAGTGCTCACGCAACTGAAATACAATTTACAAGAAAATCGACCTTAAGTCTAAAACTAAGAAAGTGCAAGTTTTTCGGTTATATGAATATGTCAATTCTGCAATAACAATATAATTTGACTTTCGCTCAAATCAGTAAAATTCATGTTTTTCGGCTTAAGCGGTACAGTGCTCACGCAACTGATATACAATTTACAAGAAAATCGACATTAAGTCTAAACCTAAGAAAGTGCAACTTTTTCGGTAATATTAATTTGTTAATCCTGCAAAAGCAATATAATTTGACTTTCGCTCAAATCAGTAAAATTCATGTTTTTCGGCTTAAGCGGTACAGTGCTCACGCAACTGAAATACAATTTACAAGAAAATCGACCTTAAGTCTAAAACTAAGAAAGTGCAATGTTTTCGGTTATATGAATATGTCAATTCTGCAATAACAATATAATTTGACTTTCGCTCAAATTAGTAAAATTCATGTTTTTTGGCTTAAGCGGTACAGTGCTCACGCAACTGAAATGCAATTTACAAGAAAATCGACTTTGAGTCTAAACCTAAGAAAGTGCAACTTTTTCGGTAATATTAATTTGTTAATCCTGCAAAAGCAATATAATTTGACTTTCGCTCAAATCAGTAAAATTCATGTTTTTCGGCTTAAGCGGTACAGTGCTCACGCAACTGAAATACAATTTACAAGAAAATCGACCTTAAGTCTAAAACTAAGAAAGTACAATTTTTTCGGTTATATGAATATGCAAATTCTGCAATAACATTATAATTTTACTTTCGCGCAAATCAGTAATATTAATGTTTTTCGGCTTAAGCAGTACAGAGCTCACGCAACTGAAATGCAATTTACAAGAAAATCGACTTTGAGTCTAATCCTAAGAAAGTGCAACTTTTTCGGTAATATTAATTTGTTAATCCTGCAAAAGCAATATAATTTGACTTTCGCTCAAATCAGTAAAATTCATGTTTTTCGGCTTAAGCGGTACAGTGCTCACGCAACTGAAATACAATTTACAAGAAAATCGACCTTAAGTCTAAAACTAAGAAAGTGCAATTTTTTCGGTTATATGAATATGTCAATTCTGCAATAACAATATAATTTGACTTTCGCTCAAATCAGTAAAATTCATGTTTTTTGGCTTAAGCGGTACAGTGCTCACGCAACTGAAATACAATTTACAAGAAAATCGACATTAAGTCTAAACCTAAGAAAGTGCAACTTTTTCGGTAATATTAATTTGTTAATCCTGCAAAATCAAAATATAATTTGACTTTCGCTCAAATCAGTAAAATTCATGTTTTTCGGCTTAAGCGGTACAGTGCTCACGCAACTGAAATACAATTTACAAGAAAATCGACATTAAGTCTAAACCTAAGAAAGTGCAATTTTTTCGGTTATATGAATATGTCAATTCTGCAATAACAATATAATTTGACTTTCGCTCAAATCAGTAAAATTCATGTTTTTTGGCTTAAGCGGTACAGTGCTCACGCAACTGAAATACAATTTACAAGAAAATCGACATTAAGTCTAAACCTAAGAAAGTGCAACTTTTTCGGTAATATTAATTTGTTAATCCTGCAAAATCAAAATATAATTTGACTTTCGCTCAAATCAGTAAAATTCATGTTTTTTGGCTTAAGCGGTACAGTGCTCACGCAACTGAAATACAATTTACAAGAAAATCGACATTAAGTCTAAACCTAAGAAAGTGCAATTTTTTCGGTTATATGAATATGTCAATTCTGCAATAACAATATAATTTGACTTTCGCTCAAATCAGTAAAATTCATGTTTTTCGGTTTAAGCGGTACAGTGCTCACGCAATTGACATACAATTTAGAAGAAAATCGACTTTAAGTCTAAAACTAAGAAAGTACAATTTTTTCGGTTATATGAATATGCAAATTCTGCAATAACATTATAATTTTACTTTCGCGCAAATCAGTAATATTAATGTTTTTCGGCTTAAGCGGTACAGTGCTCACGCAACTGAAATACAATTTACAAGAAAATCGACCTTAAGTCTAAAACTAAGAAAGTGCAAATTTTTCGGTTATATGAATATGTCAATTCTGCAATAACAATATAATTTGACTTTCGCTCAAATCAGTAAAATTCATGTTTTTCGGCTTAAGCGGTACAGTGCTCACGCAACTGATATACAATTTACAAGAAAATCGACATTAAGTCTAAACCTAAGAAAGTGCAACTTTTTCGGTAATATTAATTTGTTAATCCTGCAAAAGCAATATAATTTGACTTTCGCTCAAATCAGTAAAATTCATGTTTTTCGGCTTAAGCGGTACAGTGCTCACGCAACTGAAATACAATTTACAAGAAAATCGACCTTAAGTCTAAAACTAAGAAAGTGCAATGTTTTCGGTTATATGAATATGTCAATTCTGCAATAACAATATAATTTGACTTTCGCTCAAATTAGTAAAATTCATGTTTTTTGGCTTAAGCGGTACAGTGCTCACGCAACTGAAATGCAATTTACAAGAAAATCGACTTTGAGTCTAAACCTAAGAAAGTGCAACTTTTTCGGTAATATTAATTTGTTAATCCTGCAAAAGCAATATAATTTGACTTTCGCTCAAATCAGTAAAATTCATGTTTTTCGGCTTAAGCGGTACAGTGCTCACGCAACTGATATACAATTTACAAGAAAATCGACATTAAGTCTAAACCTAAGAAAGTGCAACTTTTTCGGTAATATTAATTTGTTAATCCTGCAAGAGCAATATAATTTGACTTTCGCTCAAATCAGTAAAATTCATGTTTTTCGGCTTAAGCGGTACAGTGCTCACGCAACTGAAATACAATTTACAAGAAAATCGACCTTAAGTCTAAAACTAAGAAAGTGCAATGTTTTCGGTTATATGAATATGTCAATTCTGCAATAACAATATAATTTGACTTTCGCTCAAATCAGTAAAATTCATGTTTTTCGGCTTAAGCGGTACAGTGCTCACGCAACTGATATACAATTTACAAGAAAATCGACATAAAGTCTAAACCTAAGAAAGTGCAACTTTTTCGGTAATATTAATTTGTTAATCCTGCAAAAGCAATATAATTTGACTTTCGCTCAAATCAGTAAAATTCATGTTTTTCGGCTTAAGCGGTACAGTGCTCACGCAACTGAAATACAATTTACAAGAAAATCGACCTTAAGTCTAAAACTAAGAAAGTGCAATTTTTTCGGTTATATGAATATGTCAATTCTGCAATAACAATATAATTTGACTTTCGCTCAAATCAGTAAAATTCATGTTTTTCGGTTTAAGCGGTACAGTGCTCACGCAATTGACATACAATTTAGAAGAAAATCGACTTTAAGTCTAAAACTAAGAAAGTACAATTTTTTCGGTTATATGAATATGCAAATTCTGCAATAACATTATAATTTTACTTTCGCGCAAATCAGTAATATTAATGTTTTTCGGCTTAAGCGGTACAGTGCTCACGCAACTGAAATACAATTTACAAGAAAATCGACCTTAAGTCTAAAACTAAGAAAGTGCAAGTTTTTCGGTTATATGAATATGTCAATTCTGCAATAACAATATAATTTGACTTTCGCTCAAATCAGTAAAATTCATGTTTTTCGGCTTAAGCGGTACAGTGCTCACGCAACTGATATACAATTTACAAGAAAATCGACATTAAGTCTAAACCTAAGAAAGTGCAACTTTTTCGGTAATATTAATTTGTTAATCCTGCAAAAGCAATATAATTTGACTTTCGCTCAAATCAGTAAAATTCATGTTTTTCGGCTTAAGCGGTACAGTGCTCACGCAACTGAAATACAATTTACAAGAAAATCGACCTTAAGTCTAAAACTAAGAAAGTGCAATGTTTTCGGTTATATGAATATGTCAATTCTGCAATAACAATATAATTTGACTTTCGCTCAAATCAGTAAAATTCATGTTTTTTGGCTTAAGCGGTACAGTGCTCACGCAACTGAAATGCAATTTACAAGAAAATCGACTTTGAGTCTAAACCTAAGAAAGTGCAACTTTTTCGGTAATATTAATTTGTTAATCCTGCAAAAGCAATATAATTTGACTTTCGCTCAAATCAGTAAAATTCATGTTTTTCGGCTTAAGCGGTACAGTGCTCACGCAACTGAAATACAATTTACAAGAAAATCGACCTTAAGTCTAAAACTAAGAAAGTGCAAGTTTTTCGGTTATATGAATATGTCAATTCTGCAATAACAATATAATTTGACTTTCGCTCAAATCAGTAAAATTCATGTTTTTCGGCTTAAGCGGTACAGTGCTCACGCAACTGATATACAATTTACAAGAAAATCGACTTTAAGTCTAAAACTAAGAAAGTGCAATGTTTTCGGTTATATGAATATGTCAATTCTGCAATAACAAAAAATTTGACTTTCGCTCAAATCAGTAAAATTCATGTTTTTCGGCTTAAGCGGTACAGTGCTCACGCAACTGAAATACAATTTACAAGAAAATCGACTTTAAGTCTAAACCTAAGAAAGTGCAACTTTTTCGGTAATATTAATTTGTTAATCCTGCAAAAGCAATATAATTTGACTTTCGCTCAAATCAGTAAAATTCATGTTTTTCGGCTTAAGCGGTACAGTGCTCACGCAACTGAAATACAATTTACAAGAAAATCGACCTTAAGTCTAAAACTAAGAAAGTGCAATTTTTTCGGTTATATGAATATGTCAATTCTGCAATAACAATATAATTTGACTTTCGCTCAAATCAGTAAAATTCATGTTTTTCGGTTTAAGCGGTACAGTGCTCACGCAATTGACATACAATTTAGAAGAAAATCGACATTAAGTCTAAAACTAAGAAAGTACAATTTTTTCGGTTATATGAATATGCAAATTCTGCAATAACAATATAATTTGACTTTCGCTCAAATCAGTAAAATTCATGTTTTTTGGCTTAAGCGGTACAGTGCTCACGCAACTGAAATACAATTTACAAGAAAATCGACATTAAGTCTAAACCTAAGAAAGTGCAACTTTTTCGGTAATATTAATTTGTTAATCCTGCAAAAGCAATATAATTTGACTTTCGCTCAAATCAGTAAAATTCATGTTATTCGGCTTAAGCGGTACAGTGCTCACGCAACTGACATACAATTTACAAGAAAATCGACTTTGAGTCTAACCCTAAGAAAGTGCAACTTTTTCGGTAATATTAATTTGTTAATCCTGCAAAAGCAATATAATTTGACTTTCGCTCAAATCAGTAAAATTCATGTTATTCGGCTTAAGCGGTACAGTGCTCACGCAACTGACATACAATTTACAAGAAAATCGACTTTGAGTCTAAACCTAAGAAAGTGCAACTTTTTCGGTAATATTAATTTGTTAATCCTGCAAAAGCAATATAATTTGACTTTCGCTCAAATCAGTAAAATTCATGTTATTCGGCTTAAGCGGTACAGTGCTCACGCAACTGACATACAATTTACAAGAAAATCGACTTTGAGTCTAAACCTAAGAAAGTGCAACTTTTTCGGTAATATTAATTTGTTAATCCTGCAAAAGCAATATAATTTGACTTTCGCTCAAATCAGTAAAATTCATGTTATTCGGCTTAAGCGGTACAGTGCTCACGCAACTGATATACAATTTACAAGAAAATCGACTTTAAGTCTAAAACTAAGAAAGTGCAATGTTTTCGGTTATATGAATATGTCAATTCTGCAATAACAATATAATTTGACTTTCGCTCAAATCAGTAAAATTCATGTTTTTCGGTTTAAGCGGTACAGTGCTCACGCAATTGACATACAATTTAGAAGAAAATCGACATTAAGTCTAAAACTAAGAAAGTACAATTTTTTCGGTTATATGAATATGTCAATTCTGCAATAACAATATAATTTGACTTTCGCTCAAATCAGTAATATTAATGTTTTTCGGCTTAAGCAGTAGAGTGCTGCCGCAATTGACATACAATTTACAAGAAAATCGACTTTGAGTCTAAACCTAAGAAAGTGCAACTTTTTCGGTAATATTAATTTGTTAATCCGGCAAAAGCAATATAATTTGACTTTCGCTCAAATCAGTAAAATTCATGTTATTCGGCTTAAGCGGTACAGTGCTCACGCAACTGACATACAATTTACAAGAAAATCGACTTTGAGTCTAAACCTAAGAAAGTGCAACTTTTTCGGTAATATTAATTTGTTAATCCTGCAAAAGCAATATAATTTGACTTTCGCTCAAATCAGTAAAATTCATGTTATTCGGCTTAAGCGGTACAGTGCTCACGCAACTGATATACAATTTACAAGAAAATCGACTTTAAGTCTAAAACTAAGAAAGTGCAATGTTTTCGGTTATATGAATATGTCAATTCTGCAATAACAATATAATTTGACTTTCGCTCAAATCAGTAAAATTCATGTTTTTTGGCTTAAGCGGTACAGTGCTCACGCAACTGAAATGCAATTTACAAGAAAATCGACTTTGAGTCTAAACCTAAGAAAGTGCAACTTTTTCGGTAATATTAATTTGTTAATCCTGCAAAAGCAATATAATTTGACTTTCGCTCAAATCAGTAAAATTCATGTTTTTCGGCTTAAGCGGTACAGTGCTCACGCAACTGAAATACAATTTACAAGAAAATCGACCTTAAGTCTAAAACTAAGAAAGTGCAATGTTTTCGGTTATATGAATATGTCAATTCTGCAATAACAATATAATTTGACTTTCGCTCAAATCAGTAAAATTCATGTTTTTTGGCTTAAGCGGTACAGTGCTCACGCAACTGAAATGCAATTTACAAGAAAATCGACTTTGAGTCTAAACCTAAGAAAGTGCAACTTTTTCGGTAATATTAATTTGTTAATCCTGCAAAAGCAATATAATTTGACTTTCGCTCAAATCAGTAAAATTCATGTTTTTCGGCTTAAGCGGTACAGTGCTCACGCAACTGAAATACAATTTACAAGAAAATCGACCTTAAGTCTAAAACTAAGAAAGTGCAAGTTTTTCGGTTATATGAATATGTCAATTCTGCAATAACAATATAATTTGACTTTCGCTCAAATCAGTAAAATTCATGTTTTTCGGCTTAAGCGGTACAGTGCTCACGCAACTGATATACAATTTACAAGAAAATCGACTTTAAGTCTAAAACTAAGAAAGTGCAATGTTTTCGGTTATATGAATATGTCAATTCTGCAATAACAAAAAATTTGACTTTCGCTCAAATCAGTAAAATTCATGTTTTTCGGCTTAAGCGGTACAGTGCTCACGCAACTGAAATACAATTTACAAGAAAATCGACTTTAAGTCTAAACCTAAGAAAGTGCAACTTTTTCGGTAATATTAATTTGTTAATCCTGCAAAAGCAATATAATTTGACTTTCGCTCAAATCAGTAAAATTCATGTTTTTCGGCTTAAGCGGTACAGTGCTCACGCAATTGAAATACAATTTACAAGAAAATCGACCTTAAGTCTAAAACTAAGAAAGTGCAATTTTTTCGGTTATATGAATATGTCAATTCTGCAATAACAATATAATTTGACTTTCGCTCAAATCAGTAAAATTCATGTTTTTCGGTTTAAGCGGTACAGTGCTCACGCAATTGACATACAATTTAGAAGAAAATCGACATTAAGTCTAAAACTAAGAAAGTACAATTTTTTCGGTTATATGAATATGCAAATTCTGCAATAACAATATAATTTGACTTTCGCTCAAATCAGTAAAATTCATGTTTTTTGGCTTAAGCGGTACAGTGCTCACGCAACTGAAATACAATTTACAAGAAAATCGACATTAAGTCTAAACCTAAGAAAGTGCAACTTTTTCGGTAATATTAATTTGTTAATCCTGCAAAAGCAATATAATTTGACTTTCGCTCAAATCAGTAAAATTCATGTTATTCGGCTTAAGCGGTACAGTGCTCACGCAACTGACATACAATTTACAAGAAAATCGACTTTGAGTCTAACCCTAAGAAAGTGCAACTTTTTCGGTAATATTAATTTGTTAATCCTGCAAAAGCAATATAATTTGACTTTCGCTCAAATCAGTAAAATTCATGTTATTCGGCTTAAGCGGTACAGTGCTCACGCAACTGACATACAATTTACAAGAAAATCGACTTTGAGTCTAAACCTAAGAAAGTGCAACTTTTTCGGTAATATTAATTTGTTAATCCTGCAAAAGCAATATAATTTGACTTTCGCTCAAATCAGTAAAATTCATGTTATTCGGCTTAAGCGGTACAGTGCTCACGCAACTGACATACAATTTACAAGAAAATCGACTTTGAGTCTAAACCTAAGAAAGTGCAACTTTTTCGGTAATATTAATTTGTTAATCCTGCAAAAGCAATATAATTTGACTTTCGCTCAAATCAGTAAAATTCATGTTATTCGGCTTAAGCGGTACAGTGCTCACGCAACTGATATACAATTTACAAGAAAATCGACTTTAAGTCTAAAACTAAGAAAGTGCAATGTTTTCGGTTATATGAATATGTCAATTCTGCAATAACAATATAATTTGACTTTCGCTCAAATCAGTAAAATTCATGTTTTTCGGTTTAAGCGGTACAGTGCTCACGCAATTGACATACAATTTAGAAGAAAATCGACATTAAGTCTAAAACTAAGAAAGTACAATTTTTTCGGTTATATGAATATGTCAATTCTGCAATAACAATATAATTTGACTTTCGCTCAAATCAGTAATATTAATGTTTTTCGGCTTAAGCAGTAGAGTGCTGCCGCAATTGACATACAATTTACAAGAAAATCGACTTTGAGTCTAAACCTAAGAAAGTGCAACTTTTTCGGTAATATTAATTTGTTAATCCGGCAAAAGCAATATAATTTGACTTTCGCTCAAATCAGTAAAATTCATGTTATTCGGCTTAAGCGGTACAGTGCTCACGCAACTGACATACAATTTACAAGAAAATCGACTTTGAGTCTAAACCTAAGAAAGTGCAACTTTTTCGGTAATATTAATTTGTTAATCCTGCAAAAGCAATATAATTTGACTTTCGCTCAAATCAGTAAAATTCATGTTATTCGGCTTAAGCGGTACAGTGCTCACGCAACTGATATACAATTTACAAGAAAATCGACTTTAAGTCTAAAACTAAGAAAGTGCAATGTTTTCGGTTATATGAATATGTCAATTCTGCAATAACAATATAATTTGACTTTCGCTCAAATCAGTAAAATTCATGTTTTTCGGTTTAAGCGGTACAGTGCTCACGCAATTGACATACAATTTAGAAGAAAATCGACTTTAAGTCTAAAACTAAGAAAGTGCAATGTTTTCGGTTATATGAATATGTCAATTCTGCAATAACAATATAATTTGACTTTCGCTCAAATCAGTAAAATTCATGTTTTTCGGTTTAAGCGGTACAGTGCTCACGCAATTGACATACAATTTAGAAGAAAATCGACATTAAGTCTAAAACTAAGAAAGTACAATTTTTTCGGTTATATGAATATGCAAATTCTGCAATAACATTATAATTTTACTTTCGCGCAAATCAGTAATATTAATGTTGTTCGGCTTAAGCGGTACAGTGCTCACGCAACTGACATACAATTTACAAGAAAATCGACCTTAAGTCTAAAACTAAGAAAGTGCAATTTTTTCGGTTATATGAATATGTCAATTCTGCAATAACAATATAATTTGACTTTCGCTCAAATCAGTAAAATTCATGTTTTGGGCTTAAGCGGTACAGTGCTCACGCAACTGATATACAATTTACAAGAAAATCGACTTTAAGTCTAAAACTAAGAAAGTGCAATGTTTTCGGTTATATGAATATGTCAATTCTGCAATTACAATATAATTTGACTTTCGCGCAAATCAGTAATATTAATGTTTTTCGGCTTAAGCAGTACAGAGCTGCCGCAATTGGCATACAATTTACAAGAAAATCGACTTTGAGTCTAAACCTAAGAACGTGCAACTTTTTCGGTAATATTAATTTGTTAATCCTGCAAAAGCAATATAATTTGACTTTAGCTCAAATCAGTAAAATTCATGTTTTTCGGTTTAAGCGGTACAGTGCTCACGCAAATTAAATACAATTTACAAGCAAATCGACTTTAAGTCTAAAACTAAGAAAGTGCAATTTTTTCGGTTATATGAATATGTCAATTCTGCAATAACATTATAATTTTACTTTCGCGCAAATCAGTAAAATTCATGTTGTTCGGCTTAAGCGGTACAGTGCTCACGCAACTGACATACAATTTACAAGAAAATCGACTTTGAGTCTAAACCTAAGAAAGTGCAACTTTTTCGGTAATATTAATTTGTTAATCCTGCAAAAGCAATATAATTTGACTTTCGCTCAAATCAGTAAAATTCATGTTTTTCGGCTTAAGCGGTACAGTGCTCACGCAACTGAAATACAATTTACAAGAAAATCGACCTTAAGTCTAAAACTAAGAAAGTGCAATGTTTTCGGTTATATGAATATGTCAATTCTGCAATAACAATATAATTTGACTTTCGCTCAAATCAGTAAAATTCATGTTTTTTGGCTTAAGCGGTACAGTGCTCACGCAACTGAAATGCAATTTACAAGAAAATCGACTTTGAGTCTAAACCTAAGAAAGTGCAACTTTTTCGGTAATATTAATTTGTTAATCCTGCAAAAGCAATATAATTTGACTTTCGCTCAAATCAGTAAAATTCATGTTTTTCGGCTTAAGCGGTACAGTGCTCACGCAACTGAAATACAATTTACAAGAAAATCGACCTTAAGTCTAAAACTAAGAAAGTGCAAGTTTTTCGGTTATATGAATATGTCAATTCTGCAATAACAATATAATTTGACTTTCGCTCAAATCAGTAAAATTCATGTTTTTCGGCTTAAGCGGTACAGTGCTCACGCAACTGATATACAATTTACAAGAAAATCGACTTTAAGTCTAAAACTAAGAAAGTGCAATGTTTTCGGTTATATGAATATGTCAATTCTGCAATAACAAAAAATTTGACTTTCGCTCAAATCAGTAAAATTCATGTTTTTCGGCTTAAGCGGTACAGTGCTCACGCAACTGAAATACAATTTACAAGAAAATCGACTTTAAGTCTAAACCTAAGAAAGTGCAACTTTTTCGGTAATATTAATTTGTTAATCCTGCAAAAGCAATATAATTTGACTTTCGCTCAAATCAGTAAAATTCATGTTTTTCGGCTTAAGCGGTACAGTGCTCACGCAACTGAAATACAATTTACAAGAAAATCGACATTAAGTCTAAAACTAAGAAAGTACAATTTTTTCGGTTATATGAATATGCAAATTCTGCAATAACAATATAATTTGACTTTCGCTCAAATCAGTAAAATTCATGTTTTTCGGCTTAAGCGGTACAGTGCTCACGCAACTGAAATACAATTTACAAGAAAATCGACCTTAAGTCTAAAACTAAGAAAGTGCAATTTTTTCGGTTATATGAATATGTCAATTCTGCAATAACAATATAATTTGACTTTCGCTCAAATCAGTAAAATTCATGTTTTTCGGTTTAAGCGGTACAGTGCTCACGCAATTGACATACAATTTAGAAGAAAATCGACATTAAGTCTAAAACTAAGAAAGTACAATTTTTTCGGTTATATGAATATGTCAATTCTGCAATAACAATATAATTTGACTTTCGCTCAAATCAGTAATATTAATGTTTTTCGGCTTAAGCAGTAGAGTGCTGCCGCAATTGACATACAATTTACAAGAAAATCGACTTTGAGTCTAAACCTAAGAAAGTGCAACTTTTTCGGTAATATTAATTTGTTAATCCGGCAAAAGCAATATAATTTGACTTTCGCTCAAATCAGTAAAATTCATGTTATTCGGCTTAAGCGGTACAGTGCTCACGCAACTGACATACAATTTACAAGAAAATCGACTTTGAGTCTAAACCTAAGAAAGTGCAACTTTTTCGGTAATATTAATTTGTTAATCCTGCAAAAGCAATATAATTTGACTTTCGCTCAAATCAGTAAAATTCATGTTTTTCGGCTTAAGCGGTACAGTGCTCACGCAACTGATATACAATTTACAAGAAAATCGACATTAAGTCTAAACCTAAGAAAGTGCAACTTTTTCGGTAATATTAATTTGTTAATCCTGCAAAAGCAATATAATTTGACTTTCGCTCAAATCAGTAAAATTCATGTTTTTCGGCTTAAGCGGTACAGTGCTCACGCAACTGAAATACAATTTACAAGAAAATCGACCTTAAGTCTAAAACTAAGAAAGTGCAATGTTTTCGGTTATATGAATATGTCAATTCTGCAATAACAATATAATTTGACTTTCGCTCAAATCAGTAAAATTCATGTTTTTTGGCTTAAGCGGTACAGTGCTCACGCAACTGAAATGCAATTTACAAGAAAATCGACTTTGAGTCTAAACCTAAGAAAGTGCAACTTTTTCGGTAATATTAATTTGTTAATCCTGCAAAAGCAATATAATTTGACTTTCGCTCAAATCAGTAAAATTCATGTTTTTCGGCTTAAGCGGTACAGTGCTCACGCAACTGAAATACAATTTACAAGAAAATCGACCTTAAGTCTAAAACTAAGAAAGTGCAAGTTTTTCGGTTATATGAATATGTCAATTCTGCAATAACAATATAATTTGACTTTCGCTCAAATCAGTAAAATTCATGTTTTTCGGCTTAAGCGGTACAGTGCTCACGCAACTGATATACAATTTACAAGAAAATCGACTTTAAGTCTAAAACTAAGAAAGTGCAATGTTTTCGGTTATATGAATATGTCAATTCTGCAATAACAAAAAATTTGACTTTCGCTCAAATCAGTAAAATTCATGTTTTTCGGCTTAAGCGGTACAGTGCTCACGCAACTGAAATACAATTTACAAGAAAATCGACTTTAAGTCTAAACCTAAGAAAGTGCAACTTTTTCGGTAATATTAATTTGTTAATCCTGCAAAAGCAATATAATTTGACTTTCGCTCAAATCAGTAAAATTCATGTTTTTCGGCTTAAGCGGTACAGTGCTCACGCAACTGAAATACAATTTACAAGAAAATCGACCTTAAGTCTAAAACTAAGAAAGTGCAATTTTTTCGGTTATATGAATATGTCAATTCTGCAATAACAATATAATTTGACTTTCGCTCAAATCAGTAAAATTCATGTTTTTCGGTTTAAGCGGTACAGTGCTCACGCAATTGACATACAATTTAGAAGAAAATCGACATTAAGTCTAAAACTAAGAAAGTACAATTTTTTCGGTTATATGAATATGCAAATTCTGCAATAACAATATAATTTGACTTTCGCTCAAATCAGTAAAATTCATGTTTTTTGGCTTAAGCGGTACAGTGCTCACGCAACTGAAATACAATTTACAAGAAAATCGACATTAAGTCTAAACCTAAGAAAGTGCAACTTTTTCGGTAATATTAATTTGTTAATCCTGCAAAAGCAATATAATTTGACTTTCGCTCAAATCAGTAAAATTCATGTTATTCGGCTTAAGCGGTACAGTGCTCACGCAACTGACATACAATTTACAAGAAAATCGACTTTGAGTCTAACCCTAAGAAAGTGCAACTTTTTCGGTAATATTAATTTGTTAATCCTGCAAAAGCAATATAATTTGACTTTCGCTCAAATCAGTAAAATTCATGTTATTCGGCTTAAGCGGTACAGTGCTCACGCAACTGACATACAATTTACAAGAAAATCGACTTTGAGTCTAAACCTAAGAAAGTGCAACTTTTTCGGTAATATTAATTTGTTAATCCTGCAAAAGCAATATAATTTGACTTTCGCTCAAATCAGTAAAATTCATGTTATTCGGCTTAAGCGGTACAGTGCTCACGCAACTGACATACAATTTACAAGAAAATCGACTTTGAGTCTAAACCTAAGAAAGTGCAACTTTTTCGGTAATATTAATTTGTTAATCCTGCAAAAGCAATATAATTTGACTTTCGCTCAAATCAGTAAAATTCATGTTATTCGGCTTAAGCGGTACAGTGCTCACGCAACTGATATACAATTTACAAGAAAATCGACTTTAAGTCTAAAACTAAGAAAGTGCAATGTTTTCGGTTATATGAATATGTCAATTCTGCAATAACAATATAATTTGACTTTCGCTCAAATCAGTAAAATTCATGTTTTTCGGTTTAAGCGGTACAGTGCTCACGCAATTGACATACAATTTAGAAGAAAATCGACATTAAGTCTAAAACTAAGAAAGTACAATTTTTTCGGTTATATGAATATGTCAATTCTGCAATAACAATATAATTTGACTTTCGCTCAAATCAGTAATATTAATGTTTTTCGGCTTAAGCAGTAGAGTGCTGCCGCAATTGACATACAATTTACAAGAAAATCGACTTTGAGTCTAAACCTAAGAAAGTGCAACTTTTTCGGTAATATTAATTTGTTAATCCGGCAAAAGCAATATAATTTGACTTTCGCTCAAATCAGTAAAATTCATGTTATTCGGCTTAAGCGGTACAGTGCTCACGCAACTGACATACAATTTACAAGAAAATCGACTTTGAGTCTAAACCTAAGAAAGTGCAACTTTTTCGGTAATATTAATTTGTTAATCCTGCAAAAGCAATATAATTTGACTTTCGCTCAAATCAGTAAAATTCATGTTATTCGGCTTAAGCGGTACAGTGCTCACGCAACTGATATACAATTTACAAGAAAATCGACTTTAAGTCTAAAACTAAGAAAGTGCAATGTTTTCGGTTATATGAATATGTCAATTCTGCAATAACAATATAATTTGACTTTCGCTCAAATCAGTAAAATTCATGTTTTTTGGCTTACGCGGTACAGTGCTCACGCAACTGAAATGCAATTTACAAGAAAATCGACTTTGAGTCTAAACCTAAGAAAGTGCAACTTTTTCGGTAATATTAATTTGTTAATCCTGCAAAAGCAATATAATTTGACTTTCGCTCAAATCAGTAAAATTCATGTTTTTCGGCTTAAGCGGTACAGTGCTCACGCAACTGAAATACAATTTACAAGAAAATCGACCTTAAGTCTAAAACTAAGAAAGTGCAATGTTTTCGGTTATATGAATATGTCAATTCTGCAATAACAATATAATTTGACTTTCGCTCAAATCAGTAAAATTCATGTTTTTTGGCTTAAGCGGTACAGTGCTCACGCAACTGAAATGCAATTTACAAGAAAATCGACTTTGAGTCTAAACCTAAGAAAGTGCAACTTTTTCGGTAATATTAATTTGTTAATCCTGCAAAAGCAATATAATTTGACTTTCGCTCAAATCAGTAAAATTCATGTTTTTCGGCTTAAGCGGTACAGTGCTCACGCAACTGAAATACAATTTACAAGAAAATCGACCTTAAGTCTAAAACTAAGAAAGTGCAAGTTTTTCGGTTATATGAATATGTCAATTCTGCAATAACAATATAATTTGACTTTCGCTCAAATCAGTAAAATTCATGTTTTTCGGCTTAAGCGGTACAGTGCTCACGCAACTGATATACAATTTACAAGAAAATCGACTTTAAGTCTAAAACTAAGAAAGTGCAATGTTTTCGGTTATATGAATATGTCAATTCTGCAATAACAAAAAATTTGACTTTCGCTCAAATCAGTAAAATTCATGTTTTTCGGCTTAAGCGGTACAGTGCTCACGCAACTGAAATACAATTTACAAGAAAATCGACTTTAAGTCTAAACCTAAGAAAGTGCAACTTTTTCGGTAATATTAATTTGTTAATCCTGCAAAAGCAATATAATTTGACTTTCGCTCAAATCAGTAAAATTCATGTTTTTCGGCTTAAGCGGTACAGTGCTCACGCAACTGAAATACAATTTACAAGAAAATCGACCTTAAGTCTAAAACTAAGAAAGTGCAATTTTTTCGGTTATATGAATATGTCAATTCTGCAATAACAATATAATTTGACTTTCGCTCAAATCAGTAAAATTCATGTTTTTCGGTTTAAGCGGTACAGTGCTCACGCAATTGACATACAATTTAGAAGAAAATCGACATTAAGTCTAAAACTAAGAAAGTACAATTTTTTCGGTTATATGAATATGCAAATTCTGCAATAACAATATAATTTGACTTTCGCTCAAATCAGTAAAATTCATGTTTTTTGGCTTAAGCGGTACAGTGCTCACGCAACTGAAATACAATTTACAAGAAAATCGACATTAAGTCTAAACCTAAGAAAGTGCAACTTTTTCGGTAATATTAATTTGTTAATCCTGCAAAAGCAATATAATTTGACTTTCGCTCAAATCAGTAAAATTCATGTTATTCGGCTTAAGCGGTACAGTGCTCACGCAACTGACATACAATTTACAAGAAAATCGACTTTGAGTCTAACCCTAAGAAAGTGCAACTTTTTCGGTAATATTAATTTGTTAATCCTGCAAAAGCAATATAATTTGACTTTCGCTCAAATCAGTAAAATTCATGTTATTCGGCTTAAGCGGTACAGTGCTCACGCAACTGACATACAATTTACAAGAAAATCGACTTTGAGTCTAAACCTAAGAAAGTGCAACTTTTTCGGTAATATTAATTTGTTAATCCTGCAAAAGCAATATAATTTGACTTTCGCTCAAATCAGTAAAATTCATGTTATTCGGCTTAAGCGGTACAGTGCTCACGCAACTGACATACAATTTACAAGAAAATCGACTTTGAGTCTAAACCTAAGAAAGTGCAACTTTTTCGGTAATATTAATTTGTTAATCCTGCAAAAGCAATATAAATTGACTTTCGCTCAAATCAGTAAAATTCATGTTATTCGGCTTAAGCGGTACAGTGCTCACGCAACTGATATACAATTTACAAGAAAATCGACTTTAAGTCTAAAACTAAGAAAGTGCAATGTTTTCGGTTATATGAATATGTCAATTCTGCAATAACAATATAATTTGACTTTCGCTCAAATCAGTAAAATTCATGTTTTTCGGTTTAAGCGGTACAGTGCTCACGCAATTGACATACAATTTAGAAGAAAATCGACATTAAGTCTAAAACTAAGAAAGTACAATTTTTTCGGTTATATGAATATGTCAATTCTGCAATAACAATATAATTTGACTTTCGCTCAAATCAGTAATATTAATGTTTTTCGGCTTAAGCAGTAGAGTGCTGCCGCAATTGACATACAATTTACAAGAAAATCGACTTTGAGTCTAAACCTAAGAAAGTGCAACTTTTTCGGTAATATTAATTTGTTAATCCGGCAAAAGCAATATAATTTGACTTTCGCTCAAATCAGTAAAATTCATGTTATTCGGCTTAAGCGGTACAGTGCTCACGCAACTGACATACAATTTACAAGAAAATCGACTTTGAGTCTAAACCTAAGAAAGTGCAACTTTTTCGGTAATATTAATTTGTTAATCCTGCAAAAGCAATATAATTTGACTTTCGCTCAAATCAGTAAAATTCATGTTATTCGGCTTAAGCGGTACAGTGCTCACGCAACTGATATACAATTTACAAGAAAATCGACTTTAAGTCTAAAACTAAGAAAGTGCAATGTTTTCGGTTATATGAATATGTCAATTCTGCAATAACAATATAATTTGACTTTCGCTCAAATCAGTAAAATTCATGTTTTTCGGTTTAAGCGGTACAGTGCTCACGCAATTGACATACAATTTAGAAGAAAATCGACTTTAAGTCTAAAACTAAGAAAGTACAATTTTTTCGGTTATATGAATATGCAAATTCTGCAATAACATTATAATTTTACTTTCGCGCAAATCAGTAATATTAATGTTTTTCGGCTTAAGCAGTTCAGTGCTACCGAAATTGACATAGAATTTACAAGAAAATCGACTTTGAGTCTAAACCTAAGAAATGGCAACTTTTTCGGTAATATAAATATGCAAATTCTGCAATAACATTATAATTTTACTTTCGCGCAAATCAGTAATATTAATGTTGTTCGGCTTAAGCGGTACAGTGCTCACGCAACTGACATACAATTTACAAGAAAATCGACCTTAAGTCTAAAACTAAGAAAGTGCAATTTTTTCGGTTATATGAATATGTCAATTCTGCAATAACAATATAATTTGACTTTCGCTCAAATCAGTAAAATTCATGTTTTGGGCTTAAGCGGTACAGTGCTCACGCAACTGATATACAATTTACAAGAAAATCGACTTTAAGTCTAAAACTAAGAAAGTGCAATGTTTTCGGTTATATGAATATGTCAATTCTGCAATTACAATATAATTTGACTTTCGCGCAAATCAGTAATATTAATGTTTTTCGGCTTAAGCAGTACAGAGCTGCCGCAATTGGCATACAATTTACAAGAAAATCGACTTTGAGTCTAAACCTAAGAACGTGCAACTTTTTCGGTAATATTAATTTGTTAATCCTGCAAAAGCAATATAATTTGACTTTAGCTCAAATCAGTAAAATTCATGTTTTTCGGTTTAAGCGGTACAGTGCTCACGCAAATTAAATACAATTTACAAGCAAATCGACTTTAAGTCTAAAACTAAGAAAGTGCAATTTTTTCGGTTATATGAATATGTCAATTCTGCAATAACATTATAATTTTACTTTCGCGCAAATCAGTAAAATTCATGTTGTTCGGCTTAAGCGGTACAGTGCTCACGCAACTGACATACAATTTACAAGAAAATCGACTTTGAGTCTAAACCTAAGAAAGTGCAATTTTTTCGGTTATATGAATATGTCAATTCTGCAATAACATTATAATTTTACTTTCGCGCAAATCAGTAATATTAATGTTTTTCGGCTTAAGCAGTTCAGTGCTACCGAAATTGACATACAATTTACAAGAAAATCGACTTTGAGTCTAAACCTAAGAAATGGCAACTTTTTCGGTAATATAAATATGTAAATTCTGCAATAACATTATAATTTTACTTTCGCGCAAATCAGTAATATTAATGTTTTTCGGCTTAAGCAGTAGAGTGCTGCCGCAATTGACATACAATTTACAAGAAAATCGACTTTGAGTCTAAACCTAAGAAAGTGCAACTTTTCGTTAATATTAATTTGTTAATCCTGCAAAAGCAATATAATTTGACTTTCGCTCAAATCAGTAAAATTCATGTTATTCGGCATAAGCGGTACAGTGCTCACGCAACTGACATACAATTTACAAGAAAATCGACTTTGAGTCTAAACCTAAGAAAGTGCAACTTTTTCGGTAATATTAATTTGTTAATCCTGCAAAAGCAATATAATTTGACTTTCGCTCAAATGAGTAAAATTCATGTTTTTCGGCTTAAGCGGTACAGTGCTCACGCAACTGACATACAATTTACAAGAAAATCGACTTTGAGTCTAAACCTAAGAAAGTGCAATTTTTTCGGTTATATGAATATGTCAATTCTGCAATAACATTATAATTTTACTTTCGCGCAAATCAGTAAAATTCATGTTTTTCGGCTTAAGCAGCACAGTGCTCACATAACTGACATACAATTTAGAAGAAAATCGACTTTAAGTCTAAAACTAAGAAAGTACAATTTTTTCGGTTATATGAATATGCAAATTCTGCAATAACATTATAATTTTACTTTCGCGCAAATCAGTAATATTAATGTTTTTCGGCTTAAGCAGTACAGAGCTGCCGCAATTGGCATACAATTTACAAAAAAATCGACTTTGAGTCTAAACCTATGAAAGTGCAACTTTTTCGGTAATATTAATTTGTTAATCCTGCAAAAGCAATATAATTTGACTTTAGCTCAAATCAGTAAAATTCATGTTTTTCGGTTTAAGCGGTACAGTGCTCACGCAACTGAAATACAATTTACAAGCAAATCGACTTTAACTCTAAAACTAAGAAAGTGCAATTTTTTCGGTTATATGAATATGTCAATTCTGCAATAACATTATAATTTTACTTTCGCGCAAATCAGTAAAATTCATGTTATTCGGCTTAAGCGGTACAGTGCTCACGCAACTGACATACAATTTACAAGAAAATCGACTTTGAGTCTAAACCTAATAAAGTGCAATTTTTTCGGTTATATGAATATGTCAATTCTGCAATAACATTATAATTTTACTTTCGCGCAAATCAGTAATATTAATGTTTTTCGGCTTAAGCAGTAGAGTGCTGCCGCAATTGACATACAATTTACAAGAAAATCGACTTTGAGTCTAAACCTAAGAAAGTGCAACTTTTTCGGTAATATTAATTTGTTAATCCTGCAAAAGCAATATAATTTTACTTTCGCTCAAATCAGTAAAATTCATGTTATTCGGCTTAAGCGGTACAGTGCTCACGCAACTGACATACAATTTACAAGAAAATCGACTTTGAGTCTAAACCTAAGAAAGTGCAACTTTTTCGGTAATATTAATTTGTTAATCCTGCAAAAGCAATATAATTTGACTTTCGCTCAAATCAGTAAAATTCATGTTATTCGGCTTAAGCGGTACAGTGCTCACGCAATTGACATACAATTTACAAGAAAATCGACTTTGAGTCTAAACCTAAGAAAGTGCAACTTTTTCGGTAATATTAATTTGTTAATCCTGCAAAAGCAATATAATTTTACTTTCGCGCAAATCAGTAATATTAATGTTTTTCGGCTTAAGCAGTACAGTGCTGCCGCAATTGACATACAATTTACAAGAAAATCGACTTTGAGTCTAAACCTAAGAAAGTGCAACTTTTTCGGTAATATTAATTTGTTAATCCTGCAAAAGCAATATAATTTGACTTTCGCTCAAATCAGTAAAATTCATGTTATTCGGCTTAAGCGGTACAGTGCTCACGCAACTGACATACAATTTACAAGAAAATCGACTTTGAGTCTAAACCTAAGAAAGTGCAATTTTTTCGGTTATATGAATATGTCAATTCTGCAATAACATTATAATTTTACTTTCGCTCAAATCAGTAAAATTCATGTTATTCGGCTTAAGCGGTACAGTGCTCACGCAATTGACATACAATTTACAAGAAAATCGACTTTGAGTCTAAACCTAAGAAAGTGCAACTTTTTCGGTAATATTAATTTGTTAATCCTGCAAAAGCAATATAATTTTACTTTCGCGCAAATCAGTAATATTAATGTTTTTCGGCTTAAGCAGTACAGTGCTGCCGCAATTGACATACAATTTACAAGAAAATCGACTTTGAGTCTAAACCTAAGAAAGTGCAACTTTTTCGGTAATATTAATTTGTTAATCCTGCAAAAGCAATATAATTTTACTTTCGCGCAAATCAGTAATATTAATGTTTTTCGGCTTAAGCAGTACAGTGCTGCCGCAACTGACATACAATTTTCAAGAAAATCGACTTTGAGTCTAAACCTAAGAAAGTGCAATTTTTTCGGTTATATGAATATGTCAATTCTGCAATAACATTATAATTTTACTTTCGCGCAAATCAGTAATATTAATGTTTTTCGGCTTAAGCAGTTCAGTGCTACCGAAATTGACATACAATTTACAAGAAAATCGACTTTGAGTCTAAACCTAAGAAATGGCAACTTTTTCGGTAATATAAATATGTAAATTCTGCAATAACATTATAATTTTTCTTTCGCGCAAATCAGTAATATTAATGTTTTTCGGCTTAAGCAGTAGAGTGCTGCCGCAATTGACATACAATTTACAAGAAAATCGACTTTGAGTCTAAACCTAAGAAAGTGCAACTTTTTCGGTAATATTAATTTGTTAATCCTGCAAAAGCAATATAATTTGACTTTCGCTCAAATCAGTAAAATTCATGTTATTCGGCTTAAGCGGTACAGTGCTCACGCAACTGACATACAATTTACAAGAAAATCGACTTTGAGTCTAAACCTAAGAAAGTGCAATTTTTTCGGTTATATGAATATGTCAATTCTGCAATAACATTATAATTTTACTTTCGCGCAAATCAGTAATATTAATGTTTTTCGGCTTAAGCAGTTCAGTGGTACCGAAATTGACATACAATTTACAAGAAAATCGACTTTGAGTCTAAACCTAAGAAAGTGCAACTTTTTCGGTAATATGAATATGTAAATTCTGCAATAACATTATAATTTTACTTTCGCGCAAATCAGTAATATTAATGTTTTTCGGCTTAAGCAGTAGAGTGCTGCCGCAATTGACATACAATTTACAAGAAAATCGACTTTGTCAATAAATTATGCATTAACATTATAATTTTACTTTCGCTTAAATCAGTAAAATTCATGTTTTTCGGCTTAAGCAGTACAGTGCTCACGCAACTGACATACAATTTACAAGAAAATCGACTTTAAGTCTAAAGCTATTGTAAGAAAGTGCAATTTTTTCGGTTATATGAATATGTCAATTCTGCAGTAGCTCTATGCTTTTACTTTCGCGCAAATCAGCAAAAATTGATGTTTTTCGACTTATGCGGTACAGTGCTCACGCAATTAACATACAATTTAGAAGAAAATCGACTTTAAGTCTAAACCTAAGAAAGTGCAATTTTTTCGGTTATATTAATTTGTTAATCCTGCATTAACATTATAATTTTACTTTCGCGCAAATCAGTAAAATTGATGTTTTTCGGCTTATGCGGTACAGTGCTCAAGTAATTAACATACAATTTACAAGAAAATCGGCTTTAAGTAAAAATCTAAGAAAGTTCAATTTTTTCTTTTCTTTTTTTTATATTAATTTGTTAATCCTGCCATAACATTATAGTTTACAGTGCTCACGCAACTGAAATACAATTTGCAAGAATATCGACTTTAAGTCTAAAGCTAAGAAAGTGCAATTTTTTCGGTTATATGAATATGTCAATTCTGCAATAGCTATATAATTTTACTTTCGCGCAACTTAGTAAAATTGTTGTTTTTCGGCTTATGCGGTACAGTGCTCAAGTGATTAACATACAATTTACAAGAAAATCGACTTTGAGTCTAAACCTAAGAAAGTGCAACTTTTTCGGTAATATTAATTTGTTAATCCTGCAAAAGAAATATAATTTTACTTTCGCTCAAATCAGTAAAATTCATGTTATTCGGCTTAAGCGGTACAGTGCTCACGCAACTGACATACAATTTACAAGAAAATCGACTTTGAGTCTAAACCTAAGAAAGTGCAATTTTTTCGGTTATATGAATATGTCAATTCTGCAATAACAATATAATTTGAATTTCGCTCAAATCAGTAAAATTCATGTTTTTCGGTTTAAGCGGTACAGTGCTCACGCAATTGACATACAATTTAGAAGCAAATCGACTTTAAGAATAAAACTAAGAAAGTACAATTTTTTCTTTTATATGAATATGTCAATTCTGCTATAACATTATAATTTTACTTTCGCGCAAATCAGTAATATTATTGTTTTTCGGCTTAAGCAGTTCAGTGCTACCGAAATTGACATACAATTTACAAGAAAATCGACTTTAAGTTTAAACCTAAGAAAGTGCAACTTTTTCGGTAATATTAATTTGTTAATCCTGCAAAAGCAATATAATTTGACTTTCGCTCAAATCAGTAAAATTCATGTTTTTCGGCTTAAGCGGTACAGTGCTCACGCAACTGACATACAATTTACAAGAAAATCGACTTTGAGTCTAAACCTAAGAAAGTGCAATTTTTTCGGTTATATGAATATGTCAATTCTGCAATAACATTATAATTTTACTTTCGCGCAAATCAGTAAAATTCATGTTATTCGGCTTAAGCGGTACAGTGCTCACGCAACTGACATACAATTTACAAGAAAATCGACTTTGAGTCTAAACCTAAGAAAGTGCAATTTTTTCGGTTATATGAATATGTCAATTCTGCAATAACATTATAATTTTACTTTCGCGCAAATCAGTAATATTAATGTTTTTCGGCTTAAGCAGTTCAGTGCTACCGAAATTGACATACAATTTACAAGAAAATCGACTTTGAGTCTAAACCTAAGAAATGGCAACTTTTTCGGTAATATAAATATGTAAATTCTGCAATAACATTATAATTTTACTTTCGCGCAAATCAGTAATATTAATGTTTTTCGGCTTAAGCAGTAGAGTGCTGCCGCAATTGACATACAATTTACAAGAAAATCGACTTTGAGTCTAAACCTAAGAAAGTGCAACTTTTTCGGTAATATTAATTTGTTAATCCTGCAAAAGCAATATAATTTGACTTTCGCTCAAATCAGTAAAATTCATGTTATTCGGCTTAAGCGGTACAGTGCTCACGCAACTGACATACAATTTACAAGAAAATTGACTTTGAGTCTAAACCTAAGAAAGTGCAATTTTTTCGGTTATATGAATATGTCAATTCTGCAATAACATTATAATTTTACTTTCGCGCAAATCAGTAATATTAATGTTTTTCGGCTTAAGCAGTTCAGTGGTACCGAAATTGACATACAATTTACAAGAAAATCGACTTTGAGTCTAAACCTAAGAAAGTGCAACTTTTTCGGTAATATGAATATGTAAATTCTGCAATAACATTATAATTTTACTTTCGCGCAAATCAGTAATATTAATGTTTTTCGGCTTAAGCAGTAGAGTGCTGCCGCAATTGACATACAATTTACAAGAAAAACGACTTTGAGTCTAAACCTAAGAAAGTGCAACTTTTTCGGTAATATTAATTTGTTAATCCTGCAAAAGCAATATAATTTTACTTTCGCTCAAATCAGTAAAATTCATGTTATTCGGCTTAAGCGGTACAGTGCTCACGCAACTGACATACAATTTACAAGAAAATCGACTTTAAGAATAAAACTAAGAAAGTACAATTTTTTCTTTTATATGAATATGTCAATTCTGCAATAACAATATAATTTGAATTTCGCTCAAATCAGTAAAATTCATGTTTTTCGGTTTAAGCGGTACAGTGCTCACGCAATTGACATACAATTTAGAAGCAAATCGACTTTAAGAATAAAACTAAGAAAGTACAATTTTTTCTTTTATATGAATATGTCAATTCTGCAATAACATTATAATTTTACTTTCGCGCAAATCAGTAATATTATTGTTTTTCGGCTTAAGCAGTTCAGTGCTACCGAAATTGACATACAATTTACAAGAAAATCGACTTTAAGTCTAAACCTAAGAAAGTGCAACTTTTTCGGTAATATTAATATGTTAATCCTGCAAAAGCAATATAATTTGACTTTCGCTCAAATCAGTAAAATTCATGTTTTTCGGATTAAGCGGTACAGTGCTCACGCAACTGACATACAATTTACAAGAAAATCGACTTTGAGTCTAAACCTAAGAAAGTGCAATTTTTTCGGTTATATGAATATGTCAATTCTGCAATAACATAATTTTACTTTCGCGCAAATCAGTAAAATTCATGTTATTCGGCTTAAGCTGTACAGTGCTCACGCAACTGACATACAATTTACAAGAAAATCGACTTTGAGTCTAAACCTAAGAAAGTGCAATTTTTTCGGTTATATGAATATGTCAATTCTGCAATAACATTATAATTTTACTTTCGCGCAAATCAGTAATATTAATGTTTTTCGGCTTAAGCAGTTCAGTGCTACCGAAATTGACATACAATTTACAAGAAAATCGACTTTGAGTCTAAACCTAAGAAATGGCAACTTTTTCGGTAATATAAATATGTAAATTCTGCAATAACATTATAATTTCACTTTCGCGCAAATCAGTAATATTAATGTTTTTCGGCTTAAGCAGTAGAGTGCTGCCGCAATTGACATACAATTTACAAGAAAATCGACTTTGAGTCTAAACCTAAGAAAGTGCAACTTTTTCGGTAATATTAATTTGTTAATCCAGCAAAAGCAATATAATTTGACTTTCGCTCAAATCAGTAAAATTCATGTTATTCGGCTTAAGCGGTACAGTGCTCACGCAACTGACATACAATTTACAAGAAAATCGACTTTGAGTCTAAACCTAAGAAAGTGCAATTTTTTCGGTTATATGAATATGTCAATTCTGCAATAACATTATAATTTTACTTTCGCGCAAATCAGTAATATTAATGTTTTTCGGCTTAAGCAGTTCAGTGCTACCGAAATTGACATACAATTTACAAGAAAATCGACTTTGAGTCTAAACCTAAGAAAGTGCAACTTTTTCGGTAATATGAATATGTAAATTCTGCAATAACATTATAATTTTACTTTCGCGCAAATCAGTAATATTAATGTTTTTCGGCTTGAGCAGTAGAGTGCTGCCGCAATTGACATACAATTTACAAGAAAATCGACTTTGAGTCTAAACCTAAGAAAGTGCAACTTTTTCGGTAATATTAATTTGTTAATCCTGCAAAAGCAATATAATTTGACTTTCGCTCAAATCAGTAAAATTCATGTTATTCGGCTTAAGCGGTACAGTGCTCACGCAACTGACATACAATTTACAAGAAAATCGACTTTGAGTCTAAACCTAAGAAAGTGCAATTTTTTCGGTTATATGAATATGTCTATTCTGCAATAACAATATAATTTGAATTTCGCTCAAATCAGTAAAATTCATGTTTTTCGGTTTAAGCGGTACAGTGCTCAGGCAATTGACATACAATTTAGAAGCAAATCGACTTTAAGTCTAAAACTAAGAAAGTACAATTTTTTCTTTTATATGAGTATGTCAATCCTGCAATAACATTATAATTTTACTTTCGCGCAAATCAGTAATATTAATGTTTTTCGGCTTAAGCAGTTCAGTGCTACCGAAATTGACATACAATTTACAAGAAAATCGACTTTAAGTCTAAACCTAAGAAAGTGCAACTTTTTCGGTAATATTAATTTGTTAATCCTGCAAAAGCAATATAATTTGACTTTCGCTCAAATCAGTAAAATTCATGTTTTTCGGCTTAAGCGGTACAGTGCTCATGCAACTGAAATACAATTTACAAGAAAATCGACTTTAAGTCTAAAACTAAGAAAGTGCAATTTTTTCGGTTATATGAATATGTCAATTCTGCAATAACAATATAATTTTACTTTCGCGCAAATCAGTAAAATTGATGATTTTCGGCTTATGTGGTACAGTGCTAAAGTGATTAACATACAATTTACAAGAAAATCGACTTTGAGTCTAAACCTAAGAAAGTGCAACTTTTTCGGTAATATTAATTTGTTAATCCTGCAAAAGCAATATAATTTGACTTTCGCTCAAATCAGTAAAATTCATGTTTTTCGGTTTAAGCGGTACAGTGCTCACGCAATTGACATACAATTTAGAAGCAAATCGACTTTAAGTCTAAAACTAAGAAAGTACAATTTTTTCGGTTATATGAATATGTAAATTCTGCAATAACATTATAATTTTACTTTCGCTCAAATCAGTAAAATTCATGTTTTTCGGCTTAAGCAATACATCGCTCACGCAACTGACATACAAGAAAATCGACTTTGAGTCTAAACCTAAGAAAGTGCAACTTTTTCGGTAATATTAATTTGTTAATCCTGCAATAACAATATAATTTGACTTTCGCTCAAATCAGTAAAATTCATGTTTTTCGGCTTAAGCGGTACAGTGCTCACGCAACTGAAATACAATTTAGAAGAAAATCGACTTTAAGTCTAAAACTAAGAAAGTGCAATTTTTTCGGTTATATGAATATGTCAATTCTGCAATAGCTATATAATTTTACTTTCGCGCAAATCAGTAAAATTGATGATTTTCGGCTTATGCGGTACAGTGCTAAAGTGATTAACATACAATTTACAACAAAATCGACTTTGAGTCTAAACCTAAGAAAGTGCAACTTTTTCGGTAATATTAATTTGTTAATCCTGCAAAAGCAATATAATTTGACTTTCGCTCAAATCAGTAAAATTCATGTTTTTCGGCTTAAGCGGTACAGTGCTCACGCAACTGAAATACAATTACAAGAAAATCGACCTTAAGTCTAAAACTAAGAAAGTGCAATTTTTTCGGTTATATGAATATGTCAATTCTGCAATAACAATATAATTTGACTTTCGCTCAAATCAGTAAAATTCATGTTTTTCGGTTTAAGCGGTACAGTGCTCACGCAATTAACATACAATTTAGAAGCAAATCGACTTTAAGTCTAAAACTAAGAAAGTACAATTTTTTCGGTTATATGAATATGTAAATTCTGCAATAACATTATAATTTTACTTTCGCTCAAATCAGTAAAATTCATGTTTTTCGGCTTAAGCGGAACAGTGCTCACACAACTGAAATACAATTTACAAGAAAATCGACTTTAAGTCTAAACCTAAGAAAGTGCAACTTTTTCGGTAATATTAATTTGTTAATCCTGCAAAAGCAATATAATTTGACTTTCGCTCAAATCAGTAAAATTCATGTTTTTCGGTTTAAGCGGTACAGTGCTCACGCAATTAACATACAATTTAGAAGCAAATCGACTTTAAGTCTAAAACTAAGAAAGTACAATTTTTTCGGTTATATGAATATGTAAATTCTGCAATAACATTATAATTTTACTTTCGCTCAAATCAGTAAAATTCATGTTTTTCGGCTTAAGCGGTACAGTGCTCACGCAACTGACATACAATTTACAAGAAAATCGACTTTAAGTCTAAAACTAAGAAAGTGCAATGTTTTCGGTTATATGAATATGTCAATTCTGCAATAACAATATAATTTGACTTTCGCTCAAAACAGTAAAATTCATGTTTTTCGGCTTAAGCGGAACAGTGCTCACGCAACTGATATACAATTTACAAGAAAATCGACTTTAAGTCTAAAACTAAGAAAGTGAAATGTTTTCGGTTATATGAATTTGTCAATTCTGCAATAACAATATAATTTGACTTTCGCTCAAATCAGTAAAATTCATGTTTTTTGGCTTAAGCGGTACAGTGCTCACGCAACTGAAATACAATTTACAAGAAAATCGACATTAAGTCTAAACCTAAGAAAGTGCAACTTTTTCGGTAATATTAATTTGTTAATCCTGCAAAATCAAAATATAATTTGACTTTCGCTCAAATCAGTAAAATTCATGTTTTTCGGCTTAAGCGGTACAGTGCTCACGCAACTGAAATACAATTTACAAGAAAATCGACCTTAAGTCTAAAACTAAGAAAGTGCAATTTTTTCGGTTATATGAATATGTCAATTCTGCAATAACAATATAATTTGACTTTCGCTCAAATCAGTAAAATTCATGTTTTTCGGCTTAAGCGGTACAGTGCTCACGCAACTGATATACAATTTACAAGAAAATCGACTTTAAGTCTAAAACTAAGAAAGTGCAATGTTTTCGGTTATATGAATATGTCAATTCTGCAATAACAATATAATTTGACTTTCGCTCAAATCACTAAAATTCATGTTTTTCGGCTTAAGCGGTACAGTGCTCACGCAACTGAAATACAATTTACAAGAAAATCGACTTTAAGTCTAAACCTAAGAAAGTGCAACTTTTTCGGTAATATTAATTTGTTAATCCTGCAAAAGCAATATAATTTGACTTTCGCTCAAATCAGTAAAATTCATGTTTTTCGGCTTAAGCGGTACAGTGCTCACGCAACTGAAATACAATTTACAAGAAAATCGACCTTAAGTCTAAAACTAAGAAAGTGCAATTTTTTCGGTTATATGAATATGTCAATTCTGCAATAACAATATAATTTGACTTTCGCTCAAATCAGTAAAATTCATGTTTTTCGGTTTAAGCGGTACAGTGCTCACGCAATTGACATACAATTTAGAAGAAAATCGACATTAAGTCTAAAACTAAGAAAGTACAATTTTTTCGGTTATATGAATATGCAAATTCTGCAATAACAATATAATTTGACTTTCGCTCAAATCAGTAAAATTCATGTTTTTTGGCTTAAGCGGTACAGTGCTCACGCAACTGAAATACAATTTACAAGAAAATCGACATTAAGTCTAAACCTAAGAAAGTGCAACTTTTTCGGTAATATTAATTTGTTAATCCTGCAAAATCAAAATATAATTTGACTTTCGCTCAAATCAGTAAAATTCATGTTTTTCGGCTTAAGCGGTACAGTGCTCACGCAACTGAAATACAATTTACAAGAAAATCGACCTTAAGTCTAAAACTAAGAAAGTGCAATTTTTTCGGTTATATGAATATGTCAATTCTGCAATAACAATATAATTTGACTTTCGCTCAAATCAGTAAAATTCATGTTTTTCGGTTTAAGCGGTACAGTGCTCACGCAATTGACATACAATTTAGAAGAAAATCGACTTTAAGTCTAAAACTAAGAAAGTACAATTTTTTCGGTTATATGAATATGCAAATTCTGCAATAACATTATAATTTTACTTTCGCGCAAATCAGTAATATTAATGTTTTTCGGCTTAAGCAGTACAGAGCTCACGCAACTGAAATGCAATTTACAAGAAAATCGACTTTGAGTCTAAACCTAAGAAAGTGCAACTTTTTCGGTAATATTAATTTGTTAATCCTGCAAAAGCAATATAATTTGACTTTCGCTCAAATCAGTAAAATTCATGTTTTTCGGCTTAAGCGGTACAGTGCTCACGCAACTGAAATACAATTTACAAGAAAATCGACCTTAAGTCTAAAACTAAGAAAGTGCAATTTTTTCGGTTATATGAATATGTCAATTCTGCAATAACAATATAATTTGACTTTCGCTCAAATCAGTAAAATTCATGTTTTTCGGCTTAAGCGGTACAGTGCTCACGCAACTGATATACAATTTACAAGAAAATCGACTTTAAGTCTAAAACTAAGAAAGTGCAATGTTTTCGGTTATATGAATATGTCAATTCTGCAATAACAATATAATTTGACTTTCGCGCAAATCAGTAATATTAATGTTTTTCGGCTTAAGCAGTACAGAGCTGCCGCAATTGGCATACAATTTACAAGAAAATCGACTTTGAGTCTAAACCTAAGAAAGTGCAACTTTTTCGGTAATATTAATTTGTTAATCCTGCAAAAGCAATATAATTTGACTTTAGCTCAAATCAGTAAAATTCATGTTTTTCGGTTTAAGCGGTACAGTGCTCACGCAACTGAAATACAATTTACACGCAAATCGACTTTAAGTCTAAAACTAAGAAATGGCAACTTTTTCGGTAATATAAATAAGTAAATTCTGCAATAACATTATAATTTTACTTTCGCGCAAATCAGTAATATTAATGCTTTTCGGCTCAAGCAGTAGAGTGCTGCCGCAATTGACATACAATTTACAAGAAAATCGACTTTGAGTCTAAACCTAAGAAAGTGCAACTTTTTCGGTAATATTAATTTGTTAATCCTGCAAAAGCAATATAATTTGACTTTCGCTCAAATCAGTAAAATTCATGTTATTCGGCTTAAGCGGTACAGTGCTCACGCAACTGACATACAATTTACAAGAAAATCGACTTTGAGTCTAAACCTAAGAAAGTGCAACTTTTTCGGTAATATTAATTTGTTAATCCTGCAAAAGCAATATAATTTGACTTTCGCTCAAATCAGTAAAATTCATGTTATTCGGCTTAAGCGGTACAGTGCTCACGCAACTGACATACAATTTACAAGAAAATCGACTTTGAGTCTAAACCTAAGAAAGTGCAATTTTTTCGGTTATATGAATATGTCAATTCTGCAATAACATTATAATTTTACTTTCGCGCAAATCAGTAAAATTCATGTTTTTCGGCTTAAGCAGCACAGTGCTCACATAACTGACATACAATTTAGAAGAAAATCGACTTTAAGTCTAAAACTAAGAAAGTACAATTTTTTCGGTTATATGAATATGCAAATTCTGCAATAACATTATAATTTTACTTTCGCGCAAATCAGTAATATTAATGTTTTTCGGCTTAAGCAGTACAGAGCTGCCGCAATTGGCATACAATTTACAAGAAAATCGACTTTGAGTCTAAACCTAAGAAAGTGCAACTTTTTCGGTAATATTAATTTGTTAATCCTGCAAAAGCAATATAATTTGACTTTAGCTCAAATCAGTAAAATTCATGTTTTTCGGTTTAAGCGGTACAGTGCTCACGCAACTGAAATACAATTTACAAGCAAATCGACTTTAAGTCTAAAACTAAGAAAGTGCAATTTTTTCGGTTATATGAATATGTCAATTCTGCAATAACATTATAATTTTACTTTCGCGCAAATCAGTAAAATTCATGTTATTCGGCTTAAGCGGTACAGTGCTCACGCAACTGACATACAATTTACAAGAAAATCGACTTTGAGTCTAAACCTAAGAAAGTGCAATTTTTTCGGTTATATGAATATGTCAATTCTGCAATAACATTATAATTTTACTTTCGCGCAAATCAGTAATATTAATGTTTTTCGGCTTAAGCAGTAGAGTGCTGCCGCAATTGACATACAATTTACAAGAAAATCGACTTTGAGTCTAAACCTAAGAAAGTGCAACTTTTTCGGTAATATTAATTTGTTAATCCTGCAAAAGCAATATAATTTGACTTTCGCTCAAATCAGTAAAATTCCTGTTATTCGGCTTAAGCGGTACAGTGCTCACGCAACTGACATACAATATACAAGAAAATCGACTTTGAGTCTAAACCTAAGAAAGTGCAACTTTTTCGGTAATATTAATTTGTTAATCCTGCAAAAGCAATATAATTTTACTTTCGCGCAAATCAGTAATATTAATGTTTTTCGGCTTAAGCAGTACAGTGCTGCCGCAATTGACATACAATTTACAAGAAAATCGACTTTGAGTCTAAACCTAAGAAAGTGCAACTTTTTCGGTAATATTAATTTGTTAATCCTGCAAAAGCAATATAATTTGACTTTCGCTCAAATCAGTAAAATTCATGTTATTCGGCTTAAGCGGTACAGTGCTCACGCAACTGACATACAATTTACAAGAAAATCGACTTTGAGTCTAAACCTAAGAAAGTGCAATTTTTTCGGTTATATGAATATGTCAATTCTGCAATAACATTATAATTTTACTTTCGCGCAAATCAGTAAAATTCATGTTATTCGGCTTAAGCGTTACAGTGCTCACGCAACTGACATACAATTTACAAGAAAATCGACTTTGAGTCTAAACCTAAGAAAGTGCAATTTTTTCGGTTATATGAATATGTCAATTCTGCAATAACATTATAATTTTACTTTCGCGCAAATCAGTAATATTAATGTTTTTCGGCTTAAGCAGTTCAGTGCTACCGAAATTGACATACAATTTACAAGAAAATCGACTTTGAGTCTAAACCTAAGAAATGGCAACTTTTTCGGTAATATAAATATGTAAATTCTGCAATAACATTATAATTTTACTTTCGCGCAAATCAGTAATATTAATGTTTTTCGGCTTAAGCAGTAGAGTGCTGCCGCAATTGACATACAATTTACAAGAAAATCGACTTTGAGTCTAAACCTAAGAAAGTGCAACTTTTTCGGTAATATTAATTTGTTAATCCTGCAAAAGCAATATAATTTGACTTTCGCTCAAATCAGTAAAATTCATGTTATTCGGCTTAAGCGGTACAGTGCTCACGCAACTGACATACAATTTACAAGAAAATCGACTTTGAGTCTAAACCTAAGAAAGTGCAATTTTTTCGGTTATATGAATATGTCAATTCTACAATAACATTATAATTTTACTTTCGCGCAAATCAGTAATATTAATGTTTTTCGGCTTAAGCAGTTCAGTGCTACCGAAATTGACATACAATTTACAAGAAAATCGACTTTGAGTCTAAACCTAAGAAAGTGCAACTTTTTCGGTAATATGAATACGTAAATTCTGCAATAACATTATAATTTTACTTTCGCGCAAATCAGTAATATTAATGTTTTTCGGCTTAAGCAGTAGAGTGCTGCCGCAATTGACATACAATTTACAAGAAAATCGACTTTGAGTCTAAACCTAAGAAAGTGCAACTTTTTCGGTAATATTAATTTGTTAATCCTGCAAAAGCAATATAATTTGACTTTCGCTCAAATCAGTAAAATTCATGTTATTCGGCTTAAGCAGTTCAGTGCTACCGAAATTGACATACAATTTACAAGAAAATCGACTTTGAGTCTAAACCTAAGAAAGTGCAACTTTTTCGGTAATATTAATTTGTTAATCCTGCAAAAGCAATATAATTTGACTTTAGCTCAAATCAGTAAAATTCATGTTTTTCGGCTTAAGCGCTACAGTGCTCACGCAACTGAAATACAATTTACAAGAAAATCGACTTTGAGTCTTTGAGTCAGTAATATTAATGTTTTTCGGCTTAAGCAGTTCAGTGCTGCCGCAATTGACATACAATTTACAAGAAAATCGACTTTGAGTCTAAACCTAAGAAAGTGCAACTTTTTCGGTAATATGAATATGTAAATTCTGCAATAACATTATAATTTTACTTTCGCGCAAATCAGTAATATTAATGTTTTTCGGCTTAAGCAGTAGAGTGCTGCCGCAACTGAAATACAATTTACAAGCAAATCGACTTTAGGTCTAAAACTAAGAAAGTGCAATTTTTTCGGTAATATTAATTTGTTAATCCTGCAAAAGCAATATAATTTTACTTTCGCGCAAATCAGTAATATTAATGTTTTTCGGCTTAAGCAGTACAGTGCTGCCGCAATTGACATACAATTTACAAGAAAATCGACTTTGAGTTTAAACCTAAGAAAGTGCAACTTTTTCGGTAATATTAATTTGTTAATCCTGCAAAAGCAATATAATTTGACTTTCGCTCAAATCAGTAAAATTCATGTTATTCGGCTTAAGCGGTACAGTGCTCACGCAACTGACATACAATTTACAAGAAAATCGACTTTGAGTCTAAACCTAAGAAAGTGCAATTTTTTCGGTTATATGAATATGTCAATTCTACAATAACATTATAATTTTACTTTCGCGCAAATCAGTAATATTAATGTTTTTCGGCTTAAGCAGTAGAGTGCTGCCGCAACTGAAATACAATTTACAAGCAAATCGACTTTAGGTCTAAAACTAAGAAAGTGCAATTTTTTCGGTAATATTAATTTGTTAATCCTGCAAAAGCAATATAATTTGACTTTCGCTCAAATCAGTAATATTAATGTTTTTCGGCTTAAGCAGTAGAGTGCTGCCGCAATTGACATACAATTTACAAGAAAATCGACTTTGAGTCTAAACCTAAGAAAGTGCAACTTTTTCGGTATATTAATTTGTTAATCCTGCAAAAGCAATATAATTTGACTTTCGCTCAAATCAGTAAAATTCATGTTTTTCGGCTTAAGCAGTAGAGTGCTCACGCAACTGACATACAATTTACAAGAAAATCGACTTTGAGTCTAAACCTAAGAAAGTGCAATTTTTTTCGGTTATATGAATATGTCAATTCTGCAATAACAATATAATTTGAATTTCGCTCAAATCAGTAAAATTCATGTTTTTCGGTTTAAGCGGTACAGTGCTCACGCAATTGACATACAATTTACAAGAAAATCGACCTTAAGTCTAAAACTATGAAAGTGCAATTTTTTCGGCTATATGAATATGTCAATTCTGCAATAACAATATAATTTGACTTTCGCTCAAATCACTAAAATTCATGTTTTTCGGTTTAAGCAGTACAGTGCTCACGCAATTGACATACAATTTACAAGAAAATCGACTTTAAGTCTTAAACTAAGAAAGTACAATTTTCTCGGTTATATGAATATGTAAATTCTGCAATAACATTATAATTTTACTTTCGCGCAAATCAGTAATATTGATGTTTTTCGGCTTAAGCAGTACTGTGCTGCCGCAATTGGCATACAATTTACAAGAAAATCGACTTTGAGTCTAAACCTAAGAAAGTGCAACTTTATCGGTAATATTAATTTGTTAATCCTGCAAAAGCAATATAATTTGACTTTAGCTCAAATCAGTAAAATTCATGTTTTTCGGTTTAAGCGGTACAGTGCTCACGCAACTGAAATACAATTTACAAGCAAATCGACTTTTGGTCTAAAACTAAGAAAGTGCAATTTTTTCGGTAATATTAATTTGTTAATCCTGCAAAAGCAATATAATTTTACTTTCGCGCAAATCAGTAATATTAATGTTTTTCGGCTTAAGCAGAACAGTGCTGCCGCAATTGACATACAATTTACAAGAAAATCGACTTTGAGTTTAAACCTAAGAAAGTGCAACTTTTTCGGTAATATTAATTTGTTAATCCTGCAAAAGCAATATAATTTGACTTTCGCTCAAATCAGTAAAATTCATGTTTTTCGGCTTAAGCGGTACAGTGCTCACGCAACTGACATACAATTTACAAGAAAATCGACTTTGAGTCTAAACCTAAGAAAGTGCAATTTTTTCGGTTATATGAATATGTCAATTCTGCAATAACATTATAATTTTACTTTCGCGCAAATCAGTAAAATTCATGTTATTCGGCTTAAGCGGTACAGTGCTCACGCAACTGACATACAATTTACAAGAAAATCGACTTTGAGTCTAAACCTAAGAAAGTGCAATTTTTTCGGTTATATGAATATGTCAATTCTGCAATAACATTATAATTTTACTTTCGCGCAAATCAGTAATATTAATGTTTTTCGGCTTAAGCAGTTCAGTGCTACCGAAATTGACATACAATTTACAAGAAAATCGACTTTGAGTCTAAACCTAAGAAAGAGCAACTTTTTCGGTAATATGAATATGTAAATTCTGCAATAACATTATAATTTTACTTTCGCGCAAATCAGTAATATTTATGTTTTTCGACTTAAGCAGTAGAGTGCTGCCGCAATTGACATACAATTTACAAGAAAATCGACTTTGAGTCTAAACCTAAGAAAGTGCAACTTTTTCGGTAATATTAATTTGTTGATCCTGCAAAAGCAATATAATTTGACTTTCGCTCAAATCAGTAAAATTCAAGTTATTCGGCTTAAGCGGTACAGTGCTCACGCAACTGACATACAATTTACAAGAAAATCGACTTTGAGTCTAAACCTAAGAAAGTGCAATTTTTTCGGTTATATGAATATGTCAATTCTGCAATAACAATATAATTTGAATTTCGCTCAAATCAGTAAAGTTCATGTTTTTCGGTTTAAGCGGTATAGTGCTCACGCAATTGACATACAATTTAGAAGCAAATCGACTTTAAGTCTAAAACTAAGAAAGTACAATTTTTTCTTTTATATGAATATGTAAATTCTGCAATACCATTATAATTTTACTTTCGCTCAAATCAGTAAAATTCATGTTTTCGGCTTAAGCAGTACATCGCTCACGCAACTGACATACAATATACAAGAAAATCGACTTTGAGTCTAAACCTAAGAAAGTGCAACTTTTCCGGTAATATTAATTTGTTAATCCTGCAAAAGCAATATAATTTGACTTTCGCTCAAATCAGTAAAATTCATGTTTTTGGTTTAAGCGGTACAGTGCTTACGCAATTAACATACAATTTAGAAGCAAATCGACTTTAACACTAAAACTAAGAAAGTACAATTTTTCGGTTATATGAATATGTAAATTCTGCAATAACATTATAATTTTACTTTCGCGCAAATCAGTAATATTAATGTTTTTCGGCTTAAGCAGTTCAGTGCTACCGAAATTGACATACAATTTACAAGAAAATCGACTTTGAGTCTAAACCTAAGAAAGTGCAACTTTTTCGGTAATATGAATATGTAAATTCTGCAATAACATTATAATTTTACTTTCGCGCAAATCAGTAAAATTCATGTTTTTCGGCTTAAGCGGTACAGTGCTGCCGCAATTGACATACAACTTAGAAGCAAATCGACTTTAACACTAAAACTAAGAAAGTACAATTTTTTCGGTTATATGAATATGTAAATTCTGCAATAACATTATAATTTTACTTTCGCGCAAATCAGTAATATTAATGTTTTTCGGCTTAAGCAGTACAGTGCTACCGAAATTGACATACAATTTACAAGAAAATCGACTTTGAGTCTAAACCTAAGAAAGTGCAACTTTTTCGGTAATATTAATTTGTTAATCCTGCAAAAGCAATATAATTTGACTTTCGCTCAAATCAGTAAAATTCATGTTATTCGGCTTAAGCGGTAGAGTGCTCACGCAACTGACATACAATTTACAAGAAAATCGACTTTGAGTCTTAACCTAAAAAAGTGCAATTTTTTCGGTTATATGAAAATGTCAATTCTGCAATAACAATATAATTTGAATTTCGCTCAAATCAGTAAAATTCATGTTTTTCGGTTTAAGCGGTACAGTGCTGCCGCAATTGACATACAATTTACAAGAAAATCGACTTTGAGTCTAAACCTAAGAAAGTGCAACTTTTTCGGGAATATTAATTTGTTAATCCTGCAAAAGCAATATAATTTGACTTTCGCTCAAATCAGTAAAATTCCTGTTATTCGGCTTAAGCGGTAGAGTGCTCACGCAACTGACATACAATTTACAAGAAAATCGACTTTGAGTCTAAACCTAAAAAAGTGCAATATTTCGGTTATATGAAAATGTCAATTCTGCAATAACAATATAATTTGAATTTCGCGCAAATCAGTAAAATTCATGTTTTTCGGCTTAAGCAGTACAGTGCTGCCGCAATTGACATACAATTTACAAGAAAATCGACTTTGAGTCTAAACCTAAGAAAGTGCAACTTTTTCGGTAATATTAATTTGTTAATCCTGCAAAAGCAATATAATTTGACTTTCGCTCAAATCAGTAAAATTCATGTTATTCGGCTTAAGCGGTAGAGTGCTCACGCAACTGACATACAATTTACAAGAAAATCGACTTTGAGTCTAAACCTAAAAAAGTGCAATTTTTTCGGTTATATGAAAATGTCAATTCTGCAATAACAATATAATTTGAATTTCGCTCAAATCAGTAAAATTCATGTTTTTCGGTTTAAGCGGTACAGTGCTGCCGCAATTGACATACAATTTACAAGAAAATCGACTTTGAGTCTAAACCTAAGAAAGTGCAACTTTTTCGGTAATATTAATTTGTTAATATTAATTTGTTAATCCTGCAAAAGCAATATAATTTGACTTTCGCTCAAATCAGTAAAATTCATGTTATTCGGCTTAAGCGGTACAGTGCTCACGCAACTGACATACAATTTACAAGAAAATCGACTTTGAGTCTAAACCTAAGAAAGTGCAACTTTTTCGGTAATATTAATTTGTTAATCCTGCAAAAGCAATATAATTTGACTTTCGCTCAAATCAGTAAAATTCATGTTATTCGGCTTAAGCGGTACAGTGCTCACGCAACTGACATACAATTTACAAGAAAATCGACTTTGAGTCTAAACCTAAGAAAGTGCAATTTTTTCGGTTATATGAATATGTCAATTCTGCAATAACATTATAATTTTACTTTCGCGCAAATCAGTAAAATTCATGTTATTCGGCTTAAGCGGTACAGTGCTCACGCAATTGACATACAATTTACAAGAAAATCGACTTTGAGTCTAAACCTAAGAAAGTGCAACTTTTTCGGTAATATTAATTTGTTAATCCTGCAATAATAATATAATTTGACTTTCGCTCAAATCAGTAAAATACATGTTATTCGGCTTAAGCGGTAGAGTGCTCACGCAACTGACATACAATTTACAAGAAAATCGACTTTGAGTCTAAACCTAAGAAAGTGCAACTTTTCCGGTAATATTAATTTGTTAATCCTGCAAAAGCAATATAATTTGACTTTCGCTCAAATCAGTAAAATTCATGTTTTTGGTTTAAGCGGTACAGTGCTCACGCAATTGACATACAATTTAGAAGCAAATCGAGTTTAAGTCTAAAACTAAGAAAGTACAATTTTTTCGGTTATATGAATATGTAAATTCTGCAATAACATTATAATTTTACTTTCGCGGAAATCAGTAATATTAATGTTTTTCGGTTTAAGCAGTACAGTGCTGCCGCAATTGACATACAATTTACAAGAAAATCGACTTTGAGTCTAAACCTAAGAAAGTGCAACTTTTCCGGTAATATTAATTTGTTAATCCTGCAAAAGCAATATAATTTGACTTTCGCTCAAATCAGTAAAATTCATGTTTTTGGTTTAAGCGGTACAGTGCTCACGCAATTGACATACAATTTAGAAGCAAATCGACTTTGAGTCTAAACCTAAGAAAGTGCAATTTTTTCGGTTATGTGAATATGTAAATTCTGCAATGACATTATAATTTTACTTTCGCGCAAATCAGTAATATTAATGTTTTTCGGCTTAAGCAGTACAGTGCTACCGAAATTGACATACAATTTACAAGAAAATCGACTTTGTGTCTAAACCTATAAAAGTGCAACTTTTTCGGTAATATTAATTTGTTAATCCTGCAAAAGCAATATAATTTGACTTTCGCTCAAATCAGTAAAATTCATGTTATTCGGCTTAAGCGGTAGAGTGCTCACGCAACTGACATACAATTTACAAGAAAATCGACTTTGAGTCTAAAACTAAGAAAGTGCAATTTTTTCGGTTATATGAAAATGTCAATTCTGCAATAACAATATAATTTGAATTTCGCTCAAATCAGTAAAATTCATGTTTTTCGGTTTAAGCGGTACAGTGCTCACGCAATTGACATACAATTTACAAGAAAATCGACTTTAAGTCTAAAACTAAGAAAGTACAACTTTTTCGGTAATATGAATATGTAAATTCTGCAATAACATTATAATTTTACTTTCGCGCAAATCAGTAAAATTCATGTTTTTCGGCTTATGCGGTACAGTGCTCACGCAACTGACATACAATTTACAAGAAAATCGGCTTTAAGTCTAAAACTAAGAAAGTACAATTTTCTCGGATATATGAAAATGTCAATTCTGCAATAACAATATAATTTGAATTTCGCGCAAATCAGTAAAATTCATGTTTTTCGGCTTAAGCAGTACAGTGCTGCCGCAATTGACATACAATTTACAAGAAAATCGACTTTGAGTCTAAACCTAAGAAAGTGCAACTTTTTCGGTAATATTAATTTGTTAATCCTGCAAAAGCAATATAATTTGACTTTCGCTCAAATCAGTAAAATTCATGTTATTCGGCTTAAGCGGTAGAGTGCTCACGCAACTGACATACAATTTACAAGAAAATCGACTTTGAGTCTAAACCTAAAAAAGTGCAACTTTTTCGGTAATATTAATTTGTTAATCCTGCAAAAGCAATATAATTTGACTTTCGCTCAAATCAGTAAAATTCATGTTATTCGGCTTAAGCGGTACAGTGCTCACGCAACTGACATACAATTTACAAGAAAATCGACTTTGAGTCTAAACCTAAGAAAGTGCAATTTTTTCGGTTATATGAATATGTCAATTCTGCAATAACATTATAATTTTACTTTCGCGCAAATCAGTAAAATTCATGTTATTCGGCTTAAGCGGTACAGTGCTCACGCAATTGACATACAATTTACAAGAAAATCGACTTTGAGTCTAAACCTAAGAAAGTGCAACTTTTTCGGTAATATTAATTTGTTAATCCTGCAATAACAATATAATTTGACTTTCGCTCAAATCAGTAAAATTCATGTTATTCGGCTTAAGCGGTAGAGTGCTCACGCAACTGACATACAATTTACAAGAAAATCGACTTTGAGTCTAAACCTAAGAAAGTGCAACTTTTCCGGTAATATTAATTTGTTAATCCTGCAATAACAATATAATTTGACTTTCGCTCAAATCAGTAAAATTCATGTTTTTGGTTTAAGCGGTACAGTGCTCACGCAATTGACATACAATTTAGAAGCAAATCGAGTTTAAGTCTAAAACTAAGAAAGTACAATTTTTTCGGTTATATGAATATGTAAATTCTGCAATAACATTATAATTTTACTTTCGCGGAAATCAGTAATATTAATGTTTTTCGGTTTAAGCAGTAAAGTGCTGCCGCAATTGACATACAATTTACAAGAAAATCGACTTTGAGTCTAAACCTAAGAAAGTGCAACTTTTCCGGTAATATTAATTTGTTAATCCTGCAAAAGCAATATAATTTGACTTTCGCTCAAATCAGTAAAATTCATGTTTTTGGTTTAAGCGGTACAGTGCTCACGCAATTGACATACAATTTAGAAGCAAATCGACTTTGAGTCTAAACCTAAGAAAGTGCAATTTTTTCGGTTATGTGAATATGTAAATTCTGCAATAACATTATAATTTTACTTTCGCGCAAATCAGTAATATTAATGTTTTTCGGCTTAAGCAGTACAGTGCTACCGAAATTGACATACAATTTACAAGAAAATCGACTTTGAGTCTAAACCTAAGAAAGTGCAACTTTTTCGGTAATATTAATTTGTTAATCCTGCAAAAGCAATATAATTTGACTTTCGCTCAAATCAGTAAAATTCATGATATTCGGCTTAAGCGGTAGAGTGCTCACGCAACTGACATACAATTTACAAGAAAATCGACTTTGAGTCTAAACCTAAAAAAGTGCAATTTTTTCGGTTATATGAAAATGTCAATTCTGCAATAACAATATAATTTGAATTTCGCTCAAATCAGTAAAATTCATGTTTTTCGGTTTAAGCGGTACAGTGCTCACGCAATTGACATACAATTTAGAAGCAAATCGACTTTAAGTCTAAAACTAAGAAAGTACAATTTTTTCTTTTATATGAATATGTAAATTCTGCAATAACATTATAATTTTACTTTCGCGCAAATCAGTAATATTAATGTTTTTCGGCTTAAGCAGTACAGTGCTGCCGCAATTGACATACAATTTACAAGAAAATCGACTTTGTGTCTAAACCTAAGAAAGTGCAACTTTTTCGGTAATATTAATTTGTTAATCCTGCAAAAGCAATATAATTTGACTTTCGCTCAAATCAGTAAAATTCATGTTATTCGGCTTAAGCGGTAGAGTGCTCACGCAACTGACATACAATTTACAAGAAAATCGACTTGAAGTCTAAAACTAAGAAAGTACAACTTTTTCGGTTATATGAATATGTCAATTCTGCAATAACATTATAATTTTACTTTCGCGCAAATCAGTAATATTAATGTTTTTCGGTTTAAGCAGTTCAGTGCTACCGAAATTGACATACAATTTACAAGAAAATCGACTTTGAGTCTAAACCTAAGAAAGTGCAACTTTTTCGGTAATATGAAAATGTAAATTCTGCAATAACATTATAATTTTACTTTCGCGCAAATCAGTAATATTAATGTTTTTCGGCTTAAGCAGTTCAGTGCTACCGAAATTGACATACAATTTACAAGAAAATCGACTTTGAGTCTAAACCTAAGAAAGTGCAACTTTTTCGGTAATATTATTTTGTTAATCCTGCAAAAGCAATATAATTTGACTTTCGCTCAAATCAGTAAAATTCATGTTATTCGGCCTAAGCGGTACAGTGCTCACGCAACTGACATACAATTTACAAGAAAATCGACTTTGAGTCTAAACCTAAGAAAGTGCAACTTTTTCGGTAATATTAATTTGTTAATCCTGCAAAAGCAATATAATTTGACTTTCGCTCAAATCAGTAAAATTCATGTTATTCGGCTTAAGCGGTACAGTGCTCACGCAACTGACATACAATTTACAAGAAAATCGACTTTGAGTCTAAACCTAAGAAAGTACAATTTTTTCGGTTATATGAATATGTCAATTCTGCAATAACATTATAATTTTACTTTCGCGCAAATCAGTAAAATTCATGTTATTCGGCTTAAGCGGTACAGTGCTCACGCAACTGACATACAATTTACAAGAAAATCGACTTTGAGTCTAAACCTAAGAAAGTGCAATTTTTTCGGTTATGTGAATATGTCAATTCTGCAATAACATTATAATTTTACTTTCGCGCAAATCAGTAATATTAATGTTTTTCGGCTTAAGCAGTTCAGTGCTACCGAAATTGACATACAATTTACAAGAAAATCGACTTTGAGTCTAAACCTAAGAAAGTGCAACTTTTTCGGTAATATGAATATGTAAATTCTGCAATATTATTATAATTTTACTTTCGCGCAAATCAGTAATATTAATGTTTTTCGGCTTAAGCAGTAGAGTGCTGCCGCAATTGACATACAATTTACAAGAAAATCGACTTTGAGTCTAAACCTAAGAAAGTGCAACTTTTTCGGTAATATTAATTTGTTAATCCTGCAAAAGCAATATAATTTGACTTTCGCTCAAATCAGTAAAATTCATGTTATTCGGCTTAAGCGGTACAGTGCTCACGCAACTGACATACAATTTACAAGAAAATCGACTTTGAGTCTAAACCTAAGAAAGTGCAATTTTTTCGGTTATATGAATATGTCAATTCTGCAATAACAATATAATTTGAATTTCGCTCAAATCAGTAAAATTCATGTTTTTCGGTTTAAGCGGTACAGTGCTCACGCAATTGACATACAATTTAAAAGCAAATCGACTTTAAGTCTAAAACTAAGAAAGTACAATTTTTTCTTTTATATGAATATGTAAATTCTGCAATAACATTATAATTTGACTTTCGCTCAAATCAGTAAAATTCATGTTTTTCGGCTTAAGCGGTACAGTGCTCACGCAACTGACATACAATTTACATGAAAATCGACTTTGAGTCTAAACCTAAGAAAGTGCAATTTTTTCGGTTATATGAATATGTCAATTCTGCAATAACAATATAATTTGAATTTCGCTCAAATCAGTAAAATTCATGTTTTTCGGTTTAAGCGGTACAGTGCTCACGCAATTGACAAACAACTTAGAAGCAAATCGACTTTAAGTCTAAAACTAAGAAAGTACAATTTTTTCTTTTATATGAATATGTAAATTCTGCAATAACATTATAATTTTACTTTCGCTCAAATCAGTAAAATTCATGTTTTTCGGCTTAAGCAGTACATCGCTCACGCAACTGACATACAATTTACAAGAAAATCGACTTTGAGTCTAAACCTAAGAAAGTGCAAATTTCGGTAATATTAATTTGTTAATCCTGCAATAACAATATAATTTGACTTTCGCTCAAATCAGTAAAATTCATGTTTTTGGTTTAAGCGGTACAGTGCTCACGCAATTAACATACAATTTAGAAGCAAATCGACTTTAACACTAAAACTAAGAAAGTACAATTTTTTCGGTTATATGAATATGTAAATTCTGCAATAACATTATAATCTTACTTTCGCGCAAATCAGTAATATTAATGTTTTTCGGCTTAAGCAGTACAGTGCTGCCGCAATTGACATACAATTTACAAGAAAATCGACTTTGAGTCTAAACCTAAGAAAGTGCAACTTTTTCGGTAATATTTATTTGTTAATCCTGCAAAAGCAATATAATTTGACTTTCGCTCAAATCAGTAAAATTCATGTTTTTCGGCTTAAGCAGTACATCGCTCATGCAACTGACATACAATTTACAAGAAAATCGGCTTTAAGTCTAAAACTAAGAAAGTGCAAGGTTTTCGGTTATATGAATATGTCAATTCTGCAATAACAATATAATTTGACTTTCGCTCAAATCAGTAAAATTCATGTTTTTCGGCTTAAGCGGTACAGTGCTCACGCAACTGAAATACAATTTACAAGAAAATCGACTTTAAGTCTAAAACTAAGAAAGTGCAATTTTTTCGGTTATATCAATATGCCAATTCTGCAATAACAATATAATTTGACTTTCGCTCAAATCAGTAATAATGATGTTTTTCGGCTTAAGCAGTACAGTGCTCACGCAACTGACATACAATTTACAAGAAAATCGAGTTTAAGTCTAAAACTAAGAAAGTGCAATGTTTTCGGTTATATGAATATGTAAATTCTGCAATAACAATATAATTTGACTTTCGCTGAAATCAGTAAAATTTATGTTTTTCGGTTTAAGCAGTACAGTGCTCACGCAATTGAAAAACAATTTACAAGCAAATCGACTTTAAGTCTAAAACTAAGAAAGTGCAATTTTTTCGGTTATATGAATATGTAAATTCTGCAATAACATTATAATTTTACTTTCGCGCAAATCAGTAATATTAATGTTTTTCGGCTTAAGCAGTACAGAGCTGCCGCAATTGACATACAATTTACAAGAAAATCGACTTTGAGTCTAAAACTAAGAAAGTACAATTTTTTCGGTTACATGAATATGTAAATTCTGCAATAACAATATAATTTGACTTTCGCTCAAATCAGTAAAATTCATGTTTTTCGGCTTAAGCGGTACAGTTCTCAAGTGATTAACATACAATTTACAAGAAAATCGACTTTAAGTCTAAAACTAAGAAAGTGCAATGTTTTCGGTTATATGAATATGTCAATTCTGCAAAAGCAATATAATTTGACTTTAGCTCAAATCAGTAAAATTCATGTTTTTCGGTTTAAGCGGTACAGTGCTCACGCAACTGACATACAATTTACAAGAAAATCGGTTTTAAGTCTAAAACTAAGAAAGTGCAATGTTTTCGGTTATATGAATATGTCAATTCTGCAATAACAATATAATTTGTCTTTCGCTCAAATCAGTAAAATTCATGTTTTTCGGCTTAAGCGGTACAGTGCTCACGCAACTGAAATACAATTTACAAGAAAATCGACTTTAAGTCTAAACCTAAGAAAGTGCAACTTTTTCGGTAATATTAATTTGTTAATCCTGCAAAAGCAATATAATTTGACTTTCGCTCAAATCAGTAAAATTCATGTTTTTCGGCTTAAGCGGTACATAGCTCACGCAACTGACATACAATTTACAAGAAAATCGACTTTAAGTCTAAAACTAAGAAAGTGCAATGTTTTCGGTTATATGAATATGTCAATTCTGCAATAACAATATAATTTGACTTTCGCTCAAATCAGTAAAATTCATGTTTTTCGGCTTAAGCGGTACAGTGCTCACGCAATTGACATACAACTTAGAAGCAAATCGACTTTAAGTCTAAAACTAAGAAAGTACAATTTTTTCTTTTATATGAATATGTAAATTCTGCAATAACATTTTAATTTTACTTTCGCTCAAATCAGTAAAATTCATGTTTTTCGGCTTAAGCAGTACATCGCTCACGCAACTGACATACAATTTACAAGAAAATCGACTTTGAGTCTAAACCTAAGAAAGTGCAACTTTTTCGGTAATATTAATTTGTTAATCCTGCAATAACAATATAATTTGACTTTCGCTCAAATCAGTAAAATTCATGTTTTTGGTTTAAGCGGGACAGTGCTCACGCAATTAACATACAATTTAGAAGCAAATCGACTTTAACACTAAAACTAAGAAAGTACAATTTTTTCGGTTATATGAATATGTACATTCTGCAATAACATTATAATTTTACTTTCGCGCAAATCAGTAATATTAATGTTTTTCGGCTTAAGCAGTACAGTGCTGCCGCAATTGACATACAATTTACAAGAAAATCGACTTTGAGTCTAAACCTAAGAAAGTGCAACTTTTTCGGTAATATTTATTTGTTAATCCTGCAAAAGCAATATAATTTGACTTTCGCTCAAATCAGTAAAATTCATGTTTTTCGGCTTAAGCAGTACATCGCTCATGCAACTGACATACAATTTACAAGAAAATCGGCTTTAAGTCTAAAACTAAGAAAGTGCAAGGTTTTCGGTTATATGAATATGTCAATTCTGCAATAACAATATAATTTGACTTTCGCTCAAATCAGTAAAATTCATGTTTTTCGGCTTAAGCGGTACAGTGCTCACGCAACTGAAATACAATTTACAAGAAAATCGACTTTAAGTCTAAAACTAAGAAAGTGCAAGTTTTTCGGTTATATCAATATGCCAATTCTGCAATAACAATATAATTTGACTTTCGCTCAAATCAGTAAAATTCATGTTTTTCGGTTTAAGCAGTACAGTGCTCACGCAATTGACATACAATTTACAAGCAAATCGACTTTAAGTCTAAAACTAAGAAAGTACAATTTTCTCGGTTATATGAATATGTAAATTCTGCAATAACATTATAATTTTACTTTCGCTCAAATCAGTAATATTGATGTTTTTCGGCTTAAGCAGTACAGTGCTCACGCAACTGACATACAATTTACAAGAAAATCGAGTTTAAGTCTAAAACTAAGAAAGTGCAATGTTTTCGGTTATATGAATATGTCAATTCTGCAAATGCAATATAATTTGACTTTCGCTCAAATCAGTAAAATTCATGTTTTTCGGTTTAAGTGGTACAGTGCTCACGCAACTGACATACAATTTACAAGAAAATCGGCTTTAAGTCTAAAACTAAGAAAGTGCAATGTTTTCGGTTATATGAATATGTAAATTCTGCAATAACAATATAATTTGACTTTCGCTCAAATCAGTAAAATTTATGTTTTTCGGTTTAAGCAGTACAGTGCTCACGCAATTGAAATACAATTTACAAGCAAATCGACTTTAAGTCTAAAACTAAGAAAGTGCAATGTTTTCGGTTATATGAATATGTCAATTCTGCAATAACAATATAATTTGACTTTCGCTCAAATCAGTAAAATTCATGTTTTTCGGCTTAAGCGGTACAGTTCTCAAGTGATTAACATACAATTTACAAGAAAATCGACTTTAAGTCTAAAACTAAGAAAGTGATATGTTTTCGGTTATATGAATATGTCAATTCTGCAAAAGCAATATAATTTGACTTTAGCTCAAATCAGTAAAATTCATGTTTTTCGGTTTAAGCGGTACAGTGCTCACGCAACTGACATGCAATTTACAAGAAAATCGGTTTTAAGTCTAAAACTAAGAAAGTGCAATGTTTTCGGTTATATGAATATGTCAATTCTGCAATAACAATATAATTTGTCTTTCGCTCAAATCAGTAAAATTCATGTTTTTCGGCTTAAGCGGTACAGTGCTCACGCAACTGAAATACAATTTACAAGAAAATCGACTTTAAGTCTAAACCTAAGAAAGTGCAACTTTTTCGGTAATATTAATTTGTTAATCCTGCAAAAGCAATATAATTTGACTTTCGCTCAAATCAGTAAAATTCATGTTTTTCGGCTTAAGCGGTACAGTGCTCACGCAACTGACATACAATTTACAAGAAAATCGACTTTAAGTCTAAAACTAAGAAAGTGCAATGTTTTCGGTTATATGAATATGTTAATTCTGCAATAACAATATAATTTGACTTTCGCTCAAATCAGTAAAATTCATGTTTTTCGGCTTAAGCGGTACAGTGCTAACGCAATTGACATACAACTTAGAAGCAAATCGACTTTAAGTCTAAAACTAAGAAAGTACAATTTTTTCTTTTATATGAATATGTAAATTCTGCAATAACATTTTAATTTTACTTTCGCTCAAATCAGTAAAATTCATGTTTTTCGGCTTAAGCAGTACATCGCTCACGCAACTGACATACAATTTACAAGAAAATCGACTTTGAGTCTAAACCTAAGAAAGTGCAACTTTTTCGGTAATATTAATTTGTTAATCCTGCAATAACAATATAATTTGACTTTCGCTCAAATCAGTAAAATTCATGTTTTTGGTTTAAGCGGTACAGTGCTCACGCACTTAACATACAATTTAGAAGCAAATCGACTTTAACACTAAAACTAAGAAAGTACAATTTTTTCGGTTATACGAATATGTAAATTCTGCAATAACATTATAATTTTACTTTCGCGCAAATCAGTAATATTAATGTTTTTCGGCTTAAGCAGTACAGTGCTGCCGCAATTGACATACAATTTACAAGAAAATCGACTTTGAGTCTAAACCTAAGAAAGTGCAACTTTTTCGGTAATATTAATTTGTTAATCCTGCAATAACAATATAATTTGACTTTCGCTCAAATCAGTAAAATTCATGTTTTTGGTTTAAGCGGTACAGTGCTCACGCAATTAACATACAATTTAGAAGCAAATCGACTTTAACACTAAAACTAAGAAAGTACAATTTTTTCGGTTATATGAATATGTAAATTCTGCAATAACATTATAATTTTACTTTCGCGCAAATCAGTAATATTAATGTTTTTCGGCTTAAGCAGTACAGTGCTGCCGCAATTGACATACAATTTACAAGAAAATCGACTTTGAGTCTAAACCTAAGAAAGTGCAACTTTTTCAGTAATATTTATTTGTTAATCCTGCAAAAGCAATATAATTTGACTTTCGCTCAAATCAGTAAAATTCATGTTTTTCGGCTTAAGCAGTACATCGCTCACGCAACTGACATACAATTTACAAGAAAATCGGCTTTAAGTCTAAAACTAAGAAAGTACAAGGTTTTCGGTTATATGAATATGTCAATTCTGCAATAACAATATAATTTGACTTTCGCTCAAATCAGTAAAATTCATGTTTTTCGGCTTAAGCGGTACAGTGCTCACGCAACTGAAATACAATTTACAAGAAAATCGACTTTAAGTCTAAAACTAAGAAAGTTCAATTTTTTCGGTTATATCAATATGCCAATTCTGCAATAACAATATAATTTGAATTTCGCTCAAATCAGTAAAATTCATGTTTTTCGGTTTAAGCGGTACAGTGCTCACGCAATTGACAAACAACTTAGAAGCAAATCGACTTTAAGTCTAAAGCTAAGAAAGTACAATTTTTTCTTTTATATGAATATGTAAATTCTGCAATAACATTATAATTTTACTTTCGCTCAAATCAGTAAAATTCATGTTTTTCGGCTTAAGCAGTACATCGCTCACGCAACTGACATACAATTTACAAGAAAATCGACTTTGAGTCTAAACCTAAGAAAGTGCAACTTTTTCGGTAATATTAATTTGTTAATCCTGCAATAACAATATAATTTGACTTTCGCTCAAATCAGTAAAATTCATGTTTTTGGTTTAAGCGGTACAGTGCTCACGCAATTAACATACAATTTAGAAGCAAATCGACTTTAACACTAAAACTAAGAAAGTACAATTTTTTCGGTTATATGAATATGTAAATTCTGCAATAACATTATAATTTTACTTTCGCGCAAATCAGTAATATTAATGTTTTTCGGCTTAAGCAGTACAGTGCTGCCGCAATTGACAAACAATTTACAAGAAAATCGACTTTGAGTCTAAACCTAAGAAAGTGCAACTTTTTCGGTAATATTTATTTGTTAATCCTGCAAAAGCAATATAATTTGACTTTCGCTCAAATCAGTAAAATTCATGTTTTTCGGCTTAAGCAGTACATCGCTCATGCAACTGACATACAATTTACAAGAAAATCGGCTTTAAGTCTAAAACTAAGAAAGTGCAAGGTTTTCGGTTATATAAATATGTCAATTCTTCAATAACAATATAATTTGACTTTCGCTCAAATCAGTAAAATTCATGTTTTTCGGCTTAAGCGGTACAGTGCTCACGCAACTGAAATACAATTTACAAGAAAATCGACTTTAAGTCTAAAACTAAGAAAGTGCAATTTTTTCGGTTATATCAATATGCCAATTCTGCAATAACAATATAATTTGACTTTCGCTCAAATCAGTAAAATTCATGTTTTTCGGTTTAAGCAGTACAGTGCTCACGCAATTGAAATACAATTTACAAGCAAATCGACTTTAAGTCTAAAACTAAGAAAGTACAATTTTCTCGGTTATATGAATATGTAAATTCTGCAATAACATTATAATTTTACTTTCGCTCAAATCAGTAATATTGATGTTTTTCGGCTTAAGCAGTACAGTGCTCAAGCAACTGACATACAATTTACAAGAAAATCGACTTTAAGTCTAAAACTAAGAAAGTGCAATGTTTTCGGTTATATGAATATGTCAATTCTGCAAATGCAATATAATTTGACTTTCGCTCAAATCAGTAAAATTCATGTTTTTCGGTTTAAGTGGTACAGTGCTCACGCAACTGACATACAATTTACAAGAAAATCGGCTTTAAGTCTAAAACTAAGAAAGTGCAATGTTTTCGGTTATATGAATATGTCAATTCTGCAAAAGCAATATAATTTGACTTTAGCTCAAATCAGTAAAATTCATGTTTTTCGGCTTAAGCGGTACAGTTCTCAAGTGATTAACATACAATTTACAAGAAAATCGGTTTTAAGTCTAAAACTAAGAAAGTGCAATGTTTTCGGTTATATGAATATGTCAATTCTGCAATAACAATATAATTTGTCTTTCGCTCAAATCAGTAAAATTCATGTTTTTCGGCTTAAGCGATACAGTGCTCACGCAACTGAAATACAATTTACAAGAAAATCGACTTTAAGTCTAAACCTAAGAAAGTGCAACTTTTTCGGTAATATTAATTTGTTAATCCTGCAAAAGCAATATAATTTGACTTTCGCTCAAATCAGTAAAATTCATGTTTTTCGGCTTAAGCGGTACAGTGCTCACGCAACTGACATACAATTTACATGAAAATCGACTTTAGGTCTAAAACTAAGAAAGTGCAATGTTTTCGGTTATATGAATATGTCAATTCTGCAATAACAATATAATTTGACTTTCGCTCAAATCAGTAAAATTCATGTTTTTCGGCTTAAGCGGTACAGTGCTCACGCAATTGACATACAACTTAGAAGCAAATCGACTTTAAGTCTAAAACTAAGAAAGTGCAATTTTTTCGGTTATATCAATATGCCAATTCTGCAATAACAATATAATTTGACTTTCGCTCAAATCAGTAAAATTCATGTTTTTCGGCTTAAGCGATACAGTGCTCACGCAACTGAAATACAATTTACAAGAAAATCGACTTTAAGTCTAAACCTAAGAAAGTGCAACTTTTTCGGTAATATTAATTTGTTAATCCTGCAAAAGCAATATAATTTGACTTTCGCTCAAATCAGTAAAATTCGAGTTTTTCGGCTTAAGCGATACAGTGCTCACGCAACTGAAATACAATTTACAAGAAAATCGACTTTAAGTCTAAACCTAAGTAAGTGCAACTTTTTCGGTAATATTAATTTGTTAATCCTGCAAAAGCAATATAATTTGACTTTCGCTCAAATCAGTAAAATTCATGTTTTTCGGCTTAAGCGGTACAGTGCTCACGCAACTGACATACAATTTACAAGAAAATCGACTTTAAGTCTAAAACTAAGAAAGTGCAATGTTTTCGGTTATATGAATATGTCAATTCTGCAATAACAATATAATTTGACTTTCGCTCAAATCAGTAAAATTCATGTTTTTCGGCTTAAGCGGTACAGTGCTCACGCAATTGACATACAACTTAGAAGCAAATCGACTTTAAGTCTAAAACTAAGAAAGTGCAATTTTTTCGGTTATATCAATATGCCAATTCTGCAATAACAATATAATTTGACTTTCGCTCAAATCAGTAAAATTCATGTTTTTCGGTTTAAGCAGTACAGTGCTCACGCAATTGAAATACAATTTACAAGCAAATCGACTTTAAGTCTAAGAAAGTACAATTTTCTCGGTTATATGAATATGTAAATTCTGCAATAACATTATAATTTTACTTTCGCTCAAATCAGTAATATTGGTGTTTCGGCTTAAGCAGTACAGTGCTCACGCAACTGACATACAATTTACAAGAAAATCGACTTTAAGTCTAAAACTAAGAAAGTGCAATGTTTTCGGTTATATGAATATGTCAATTCTGCAAATGCAATATAATTTGACTTTCGCTCAAATCAGTAAAATTCATGTTTTTCGGTTTAAGTGGTACAGTGCTCACGCAACTGACATACAATTTACAAGAAAATCGGCTTTAAGTCTAAAACTAAGAAAGTGCAATGTTTTCGGTTATATGAATATGTAAATTCTGCAATAACAATATAATTTGACTTTCGCTCAAATCAGTAAAATTTATGTTTTTCGGTTTAAGCAGTACAGTGCTCACGCAATTGAAATACAATTTACAAGCAAATCGACTTTAAGTCTAAAACTAAGAAGGTGCAATGTTTTCGGTTATATGAATATGTCAATTCTGCAATAACAATATAATTTGACTTTCGCTCAAATCAGTAAAATTCATGTTTTTCGGCTTAAGCGGTACAGTGCTGACGCAACTGAAATACAATTTACAAGAAAATCGACTTTAAGTCTAAAACTAAGAAAGTGCAATGTTTTCGGTTATATGAATATGTCAATTCTGCAAAAGCAATATAATTTGACTTTAGCTCAAATCAGTAAAATTCATGTTTTTCGGTTTAAGCGGTACAGTGCTCACGCAACTGAAATACAATTTACAAGAAAATCGACTTTAAGTCTAAACCTAAGTAAGTGCAACTTTTTCGGTAATATTAATTTGTTAATCCTGCAAAAGCAATATAATTTGACTTTCGCTCAAATCAGTAAAATTCATGTTTTTCGGCTTAAGCGGTACAGTGCTCACGCAACTGACATACAATTTACAAGAAAATCGACTTTAAGTCTAAAACTAAGAAAGTGCAATGTTTTCGGTTATATGAATATGTCAATTCTGCAATAACAATATAATTTGACTTTCGCTCAAATCAGTAAAATTCATGTTTTTCGGCTTAAGCGGTACAGTGCTCACGCAATTGACATACAACTTAGAAGCAAATCGACTTTAAGTCTAAAACTAAGAAAGTACAATTTTTGCTTTTATATGAATATGTAAATTCTGCAATAACATTATAATTTTACTTTCGCTCAAATCAGTAAAATTCATGTTTTTCGGCTTAAGCAGTACATCGCTCACGCAACTGACATACAATTTACAAGAAAATCGACTTTGAGTCTAAACCTAAGAAAGTGCAACTTTTTCGGTAATATTAATTTGTTAATCCTGCAATAACAATATAATTTGACTTTCGCTCAAATCAGTAAAATTCATGTTTTTGGTTTAAGCGGTACAGTGCGCATACAATTTAGAAGCAAATCGACTTTAACACTAAAACTAAGAAAGTACAATTTTTTCGGTTATATGAATATGTAAATTCTGCAATAACATTATAATTTTACTTTCGCGCAAATCAGTAATATTAATGTTTTTCGGCTTAAGCAGTACAGTGCTGCCGCAATTGACATACAATTTACAAGAAAATCGACTTTGAGTCTAAACCTAAGAAAGTGCAACTTTTTCGGTAATATTTATTTGTTAATCCTGCAAAAGCAATATAATTTGACTTTCGCTCAAATCAGTAAAATTCATGTTTTTCGGCTTAAGCAGTACATCGCTCACGCAACTGACATACAATTTACAAGAAAATCGGCTTTAAGTCTAAAACTAAGAAAGTGCAAGGTTTTCGGTTATATGAATATGTCAATTCTGCAATAACAATATAATTTGACTTTCGCTCAAATCAGTAAAATTCATGTTTTTCGGCTTAAGCGGTACAGTGCTCACGCAACTGAAATACAATTTACAAGAAAATCGACTTTAAGTCTAAAACTAAGAAAGTGCAATTTTTTCGGTTATATCAATATGCCAATTCTGCAATAACAATATAATTTGACTTTCGCTCAAATCAGTAAAATTCATGTTTTTCGGTTTAAGCAGTACAGTGCTCACGCAATTGAAATACAATTTACAAGCAAATCGACTTTAAGTCTAAGAAAGTACAATTTTCTCGGTTATATGAATATGTAAATTCTGCAATAACATTATAATTTTACTTTCGCTCAAATCAGTAATATTGGTGTTTCGGCTTAAGCAGTACAGTGCTCACGCAACTGACATACAATTTACAAGAAAATCGACTTTAAGTCTAAAACTAAGAAAGTGCAATGTTTTCGGTTATATGAATATGTCAATTCTGCAAATGCAATATAATTTGACTTTCGCTCAAATCAGTAAAATTCATGTTTTTCGGTTTAAGTGGTACAGTGCTCACGCAACTGACATACAATTTACAAGAAAATCGGCTTTAAGTCTAAAACTAAGAAAGTGCAATGTTTTCGGTTATATGAATATGTAAATTCTGCAATAACAATATAATTTGACTTTCGCTCAAATCAGTAAAATTTATGTTTTTCGGTTTAAGCAGTACAGTGCTCACGCAATTGAAATACAATTTACAAGCAAATCGACTTTAAGTCTAAAACTAAGAAGGTGCAATGTTTTCGGTTATATGAATATGTCAATTCTGCAATAACAATATAATTTGACTTTCGCTCAAATCAGTAAAATTCATGTTTTTCGGCTTAAGCGGTACAGTGCTGACGCAACTGAAATACAATTTACAAGAAAATCGACTTTAAGTCTAAAACTAAGAAAGTGCAATGTTTTCGGTTATATGAATATGTCAATTCTGCAAAAGCAATATAATTTGACTTTAGCTCAAATCAGTAAAATTCATGTTTTTCGGTTTAAGCGGTACAGTGCTCACGCAACTGACATACAATTTACAAGAAAATCGGTTTTAAGTCTAAAACTAAGAAAGTGCAATGTTTTCGGTTATATGAATATGTCAATTCTGCAATAACAATATTATTTGTCTTTCGCTCAAATCAGTAAAATTCATGTTTTTCGGCTTAAGCGGTACAGTGCTCACGCAACTGAAATACAATTTACAAGAAAATCGACTTTAATTCTAAAACTAAGAAAGTGCAATGTTTTCGGTTATATGAATATGTCAATTCTGCAAAAGCAAAATAATTTGACTTTAGCTCAAATCAGTAAAATTCATGTTTTCGGTTTAAGCGGTACAGTGCTCACGCAACTGACATACAATTTACAAGAAAATCGGTTTTAAGTCTAAAACTAAGAAAGTGCAATGTTTTCGGTTATATGAATATGTCAATTCTGCAATAACAATATAATTTGTCTTTCGCTCAAATCAGTAAAATTCATGTTTTTCGGCTTAAGCGGTACAGTGCTCACGCAACTGAAATACTATTTACAAGAAAATCGACTTTAAGTCTAAACCTAAGAAAGTGCAACTTTTTCGGTAATATTAATTTGTTAATCCCGCAAAAGCAATATAATTTGACTTTCGCTCAAATCAGTAAAATTCATGTTTTTCGGCTTAAGCGGTACAGTGCTCACGCAACTGACATAAAATTTACAAGAAAATCGACTTTAAGTCTAAAACTAAGAAAGTGCAATGTTTTCGGTTATATGAATATGTCAATTCTGCAATAACAATATAATTTGACTTTCGCTCAAATCAGTAAAATTCATGTTTTTCGGCTTAAGCGGTACAGTGCTCACGCAACTGAAATACAATTTACAAGAAAATCGACTTTAAGTCTAAAACTAAGAAAGTGCAAGTTTTTCGGTTATATCAATATGTCAATTCTGCAATAACAATATAATTTGACTTTCGCTCAAATTAGTAAAATTCATGTTTTTCGGTTTAAGCAGTACAGTGCTCACGCAATTGAAATACAATTTACAAGCAAATTGACTTTAAGTCTAAAACTAAGAAATTACAATTTTCTCGGTTATATGAATATGTAAATTCTGCAATAACATTATAATTTTACTTTCGCTCAATTCAGTAATATTGATGTTTTTCGGCTTAAGCAGTACAGTGCTCACGCAACTGACATAGAATTTACAAGAAAATCGACTTTGAGTCTAAACCTAAGAAAGTGCAATTTTTTCGGTTATATGAATATGTCAATTCTGCAATAACAATATAATTTGAATTTCGCTTAAATCAGTAAAATTCATGTTTTTCGGTTTAAGCGGTACAGTGCTCACGCAATTAACATACAATTTACAAGAAAATCGACTTTAAGTCTAAAACTAAGAAAGTGCAATGTTTTCGGTTATATGAATATGTCAATTCTGCAATAACAATATAATTTGACTTTCGCTCAAATCAGTAAAATTCATGTTTTTCGGCTTAAGCGGTACAGAGCTTACGCAACTGACATAAAATTTACAAGAAAATCGACTTTAAGTCTAAAACTAAGAAAGTGCAATGTTTTCGGTTATATGAATATGTCAATTCTGCAATAACAATATAATTTGACTTTCGCTCAAATCAGTAAAATTCATGTTTTTCGGCTTAAGCGGTACAGTGCTCACGCAACTGAAATACAATTTACAAGAAAATCGACTTTAAGTCTAAAACTAAGAAAGTGCAATGTTTTCGGTTATATGAATATGTCAATTCTGCAATAACAATATAATTTGACTTTCGCTCAAATCAGTAAAATTCATGTTTTTCGGCTTAAGCGGTACAGTGCTCACGCAACTGAAATACAATTTACAAGAAAATCGACTTTAAGTCTAAAACTAAGAAAGTGCAAGTTTTTCGGTTATATCAATATGTCAATTCTGCAATAACAATATAATTTGACTTTCGCTCAAATTAGTAAAATTCATGTTTTTCGGTTTAAGCAGTACAGTGCTCACGCAATTGAAATACAATTTACAAGCAAATTGACTTTAAGTCTAAAACTAAGAAAGTACAATTTTCTCGGTTATATGAATATGTAAATTCTGCAATAACATTATAATTTTACTTTCGCTCAATTCAGTAATATTGATGTTTTTCGGCTTAAGCAGTACAGTGCTCACGCAACTGACATAGAATTTACAAGAAAATCGACTTTGAGTCTAAACCTAAGAAAGTGCAATTTTTTCGGTTATATGAATATGTCAATTCTGCAATAACAATATAATTTGAATTTCGCTTAAATCAGTAAAATTCATGTTTTTCGGTTTAAGCGGTACAGTGCTCACGCAATTAACATACAATTTACAAGAAAATCGACTTTAAGTCTAAAACTAAGAAAGTGCAATGTTTTCGGTTATATGAATATGTCAATTCGGCAATAACAATATAATTTGACTTTCGCTCAAATCAGTAAAATTCATGTTTTTCGGCTTAAGCGGTACAGTGCTCACGCAACTGACATAGAATTTACAAGAAAATCGACTTTGAGTTTAAACCTAAGAAAGTGCAATTTTTTCGGTTATATGAATATGTCAATCCTGCAAAAGCAATATAATTTGACTTTCACTCAAATCAGTAAAATTCATGTTTTTCGGCTTAAGCGGTACAGTGCTCACGCAACTGACATACAATTTACAAGAAAATCGACTTTAAGTCTAAAACTAAGGAAGTGCAATGTTTTCGGTTATATGAATATGTCAATTCTGCAATAACAATATAATTTGACTTTCGCTCAAATCAGTAAAATTCATGTTTTTCGGCTTAAGCGGTACAGTGCTCACGCAATTAACATACAATTTAGAAGAAAATCGACTTTAAGTCTAAAACTAAGAAAGTGCAATGTTTTCGGTTATATGAATATGTCAATTCGGCAATAACAATATAATTTGACTTTCGCTCAAATCAGTAAAATTCATGTTTTTCGGCTTAAGCGGTACAGTGCTCACGCAACTGACATAGAATTTACAAGAAAATCGACTTTGAGTTTAAACCTAAGAAAGTGCAATTTTTTCGGTTATATGAATATGTCAATCCTGCAAAAGCAATATAATTTGACTTTCACTCAAATCAGTAAAATTCATGTTTTTCGGCTTAAGCGGTACAGTGCTCACGCAACTGACATACAATTTACAAGAAAATCGACTTTAAGTCTAAAACTAAGGAAGTGCAATGTTTTCGGTTATATGAATATGTCAATTCTGCAAAAGCAATATAATTTGACTTTTTTTTATATTAATTTGTTAATCCTGCCATAACATTATAGTTTACAGTGCTCATATATGAGTATGTCAATTCTGCAATAGCTATATAATTTTACTTTGGCGCAAATCAGAAAAATTCATGTTTTTCGGTTTAAGCGGTACAGTGCTCACGCAACTGAAATACAATTTACAATAAAATCGACTTTAAGTCTAAACCTAAGAAAGTACAACTTTTTCGGTTATATCAATATGTCAATTCTGCAATAACAATATAATTTGACTTTCGCTCAAATCAGTAAAATTCATGTTTTTCGGTTTAAGCAGTACAGTGCTCACGCAACTGACATACAATTTACAAGAAAATCGACTTTGAGTCTAAACCTAAGAAAGTGCAATTTTTTCGGTTATATGAATATGTCAATTCTGCAATAACAATATAATTTGAATTTCGCTTAAATCAGTAAAATTCATGTTTTTCGGTTTAAGCGGTACAGTGCTCACGCAATTGACATACAATTTAGAAGCAAATCGAGTTTAAGTCTAAAACTAAGAAAGTACAATTTTTTCTTTTATATGAATATGTAAATTCTGCAATAACATTATAATTTTACTTTCGCTCAAATCAGTAAAATTCATGTTTTTCGGCTTAAGCAGTACATCGCTCACGCAACTGACATACAATTTACAAGAAAATCGACTTTGAGTCTAAACCTAAGAAAGTGCAACTTTTTCGGTAATATTAATTTGTTAATCCTGCAATAACAATATAATTTGACTTTCGCTCAAATCAGTAAAATTCATGTTTTTCGGTTTAAGCGGTACAGTGCTCACGCAATTAACATACAATTTAGAAGAAAATCGACTTTAACTCTAAATCTAAGAAAGTACAATTTTTTCGGTTATATGAATATGTAAATTCTGCAATAACAATATAATTTGACTTTCGCTCAAATCAGTAAAATTCATGTTTTTCGGTTTAAGCAGTACAGTGCTCACGCAACTGACATACAATTTACAAGAAAATCGACTTTAAGTCTAAAACTAAGAAAGTGCAATGTTTTCGGTTATATGAATATGTCAATTCTGCAAAAGCAATATAATTTGACTTTTTTTTATATTAATTTGTTAATCCTGCCATAACATTATATATAGTGCTCATATATGAATATGTCAATTCTGCAATAGCTATATAATTTTACTTTGGCGCAAATCAGTAAAACTTATGTTTTTCGGTTTAAGCGGTACAGTGCTCACGCAATTAACATAAAATTTACAAGAAAATCGACTTTAAGTCTAAAACTAAGAAAGTGCAATTTTTTCGGTTATATCAATATGTCAATTCTGCAATAACAATATAATTTGACTTTCGCTCAAATCAGTAAAATTCATGTTTTTCGGTTTAAGCAGTACAGTGCTCACGCAACTGACATACAATTTACAAGAAAATCGACTTTGAGTCTAAACCTAAGAAAGTGCAATTTTTTCGGTTATATGAATATGTCAATTCTGCAATAACAATATAATTTGAATTTCGCTTAAATCAGTAAAATTCATGTTTTTCGGTTTAAGCGGTACAGTGCTCACGCAATTGACATACAATTTAGAAGCAAATCGAGTTTAAGTCTAAAACTAAGAAAGTACAATTTTTTCGGTTATATGAATATGTAAATTCTGCAATAACATTATAATTTTACTTTCGCGGAAATCAGTAATATTAATGTTTTTCGGCTTAAGCAGTACAGTGCTGCCGCAATTGACATACAATTTACAAGAAAATCGACTTTGAGTCTAAACCTAAGAAAGTGCAACTTTTTCGGTGATATTTATTTGATAATCCTGCAAAAGCAATATAATTTGACTTTCGCTCAAATCAGTAAAATTCATGTTTTTCGGCTTAAGCGGTACAGTGCTCACGCAACTGACATACACTTTACAAGAAAATGGGCTTTAAGTCTAAAACTAAGAAAGTGCAATGTTTTCGGTTATATGTATATGTCAATTCTGCAATAACAATATAATTTGACTTTCGCTCAAATCAGTAAAATTCATGTTTTTCGGCTTAAGCGGTACAGTGCTCATGCAACTGAAATACAATTTACAAGAAAATCGACTTTAAGTCTAAAACTAAGAAAGTGCAATTTTTTCGGTTATATCAATATGTCAATTCTGCAATAACAATATAATTTGACTCAAATTCAAAAAAATTCATGTTCGGTCAACTCAGTAAAATTCATGTTTTTCGGTTTAAGCAGTACAGTGCTCACGCAATTGAAATACAATTTACAAGCAAATCGACTTTAAGTCTAAAACTAAGAAAGTACAATTTTCTCGGTTATATGAATATGTAAATTCTGCAATAACATTATAATTTTACTTTCGCTCAAATCAGTAATATTGATGTTTTTCGGCTTAAGCAGTACAGTGCTCACGCAACTGACATACAATTTACAAGAAAATCGACTTTAAGTCTAAAACTAAGAAAGTGCAATGTTTTCGGTTATATGAATATGTCAATTCTGCAATAAGAATATAATTTGACTTTCGCTCAAATCAGTAAAATTCATGTATTTCGGCTTAAGCGGTACAGTGCTCACGCAACTGAAATACAATTTACACGAAAATCGACTTTAAGTCTAAAACTAAGAAAGTGCAATTTTTTCGGTTGTATGAATATGTCAATTCTGCAATAACAATATAATTTGACTTTCGCTCAAATCAGTAAAATTCATGTTTTTCGGTTTAAGCAGTACAGTGCTCACGCAACTGACATACAATTTACAAGAAAATCGACTTTAAGTCTAAAACTAAGAAAGTGCAATGTTTTCGGTTATATGAATATGTCAATTCTGCAATAACAATATAATTTGACTTTCGCTCAAATCAGTAAAATTCATGTTTTTCGGTTTAAGCGGTACAGTGCTCACGCAATTAACATACAATTTAGAAGAAAATCGACTTTAACTCTAAATCTAAGAAAGTACAATTTTTTCGGTTATATGAATATGTAAATTCTGCAATAACAATATAATTTGACTTTCGCTCAAATCAGTAAAATTCATGTTTTTCGGTTTAAGCGGTACAGTGCTCACGCAATTAACATACAATTTAGAAGAAAATCGACTTTAACTCTAAATCTAAGAAAGTGCAATGTTTTCGGTTGTATGAATATGTCAATTCTGCAAAAGCAATATAATTTGACTTTTTTTTATATTAATTTGTTAATCCTGCCATAACATTATAATTTACAGTGCTCATATATGAATATGTCAATTCTGCAATAGCTATATAATTTTACTTTGGCGCAAATCAGTAAAATTTATGTTTTTCGGTTTAAGCGGTACAGTGCTCTCGCAACTGAAATACAACTTACAAGAAAATCGACTTTAAGTCTAAAATTAAGCAAGTGCAATTTTTTCGGTTATATGAATATGTTAATTCTGCAATAACAATATAATTTGACTTTCGCTCAAATCAGTCAAATTCATGTTTTTCGGTTTAAGCGGTACAGTGCTCACGCAATTGACATACAATTGAGAAGAAAATCGACTTTAAGTCTAAAACTAAGAAAGTACAATTTTTTCGGTTATATGAATATGTAAATTCTGCAATAACATTATAATTTTACTTTCGCGCAAATCAGTAAAATTGATGTTTTTCGGCTTAAGCAGTACAGTGCTAGCGAAATTAACATACAATTTACAAGAAAATCGACTTTAAGTCTAAACCTAAGAAAGTGCAATTTTTTCGGTTATATTATTTGTCAATTTTGTAATAGCAATAAAATTTTACTTACGCGCAAATCAGTAAAATTGATGTTTTTCGGCTTATGCGGTACAGTGCTCACGCAATTAACATACAATTTAGAAGAAAATCGACTTTAAGTCTAAAACTAAGAAAGTACAATTTTTTCGGTTATATGAATATGTAAATTCTGCAATAACATTATAATTTTACTTTCGCGCAAATCAGTAATATTTATGTTTTCGGCTTATGCGGTACAGTGCTCAAGTGATAAGACAAGACATACAATTTACAAGAAAATCGACTTTAAGTCTAAACCTAAGAAAGTGCAATTTTTTCGGTTTTATGAATTTGTTAATCCTGCAATAACATTATAATTTTACTTTCGCGCAAATCAGTAATATTGATGTTTTTCGGCTTAAGCAGCACAGTGCTGCCGCAATTGACATACAATTTACAAGAAAATCGACTTTGAGTCTAAACCTAAGAAAGTGCAACTTTTTCGCTAATATTATTTTGTTAATCCTGCAATAACAATATAATTTGACTTTCGCACAAATCAGTAAAATTCATGTTTTTCGGCTTAAGCGGTACAGTGCTCTCGCAACTGAAATACAACTTACAAGAAAATCGACTTTAAGTCTAAAATTAAGCAAGTGCAATTTTTTCGGTTATATGAATATGTTAATTCTGCAATAACAATATAATTTGACTTTCGCTCAAATCAGTCAAATTCATGTTTTTCGGTTTAAGCGGTACAGTGCTCACGCAATTGACATACAATTGAGAAGAAAATCGACTTTAAGTCTAAAACTAAGAAAGTACAATTTTTTCGGTTATATGAATATGTAAATTCTGCAATAACATTATAATTTTACTTTCGCGCAAATCAGTTAAATTGATGTTTTTCGGCCTAAGCGGTACAGCGCTCAAGTAATTAACATACAATTTACAAGAAAATGGGCTTTAAGTAAAAATCTAAGAAAGTTCAATTTTTTCTTTTCTTTTTTTTATATTAATTTGTTAATCCTGCAATAACATTATAGTTTTACTTTCGCGCAAATCAGTAAAATTGATGTTTTTCGGCTTATGCGGTACAGTGCTCAAGTGATTAACATACAATTTACAAGAAAATCGACTTTAAGTCTAAACCTAAGAAAGTGCAATTTTTTCGGTTATATTAATTTGTCAATTCTGCAATAGCAAAATAATTTTACTTACGCGCAAATCAGTAAAATTGATGTTTTTCGGCTTATGCGGTACAGTGCTCAAGTGATTAACATACAATTTACAAGAAAATCGACTTTGAGTCTAAACCTAAGAAAGTGCAACTTTTTCGGTAATATTAAGTTGTCCATTCTGCAATAGCAATATAATTTTACTTACGCGCAAATCAGTAAAATTGATGCTTTTCAGCTTATGCGGTACAGTTCTCAAGTGATTAACATACAATTTACAAGAAAATCGACTTTGAGTCTAAACCTAAGAAAGTGAAACTTTTTCGGTAATATTAAGTTGTTAATTCTGCAATAACAATATAATTTGACTTTCGCTCAAATCAGTAAAATTCATGTTTTTCGGCTTAAGCGGTACAGTGCTCACGCAACTGAAATACAATTTACAAGAATTCGGCTTTAGGTATAAAGCTATTGTAAGAAAGTGATATTCTTCGGTTATATGAATATGTCAATTCTGCAATAGCTATATAATTTTACTTTCGCGCAAATCAGTAAAATTGTTGTTTTTCGGCTTATGCGGTACAGTGCTCAAGTGATTAACATACAATTTACAAGAAAATCGACTTTGAGTCTAAACCTAAGAAAGTGCAACTTTTTCGGTAATATTAAGTTGTTAATCCTGCAATAACATCATAGTTTTACTTTCGCGCAAATCAGTAAAATTGATGTTTTTCGGCTTATGCGGTACAGTGCTCAAGTGATTAACATACAATTTACAAGAAAATCGACTTTGAGTCTAAACCCAAGAAAGTGCAATTTTTTCGGTTATATTAATTTGTTAATCCTGCATTAACATTATAATTTTACTTTCGCGCAAATCAGTAAAATTGATGTTTTTCGGCTTATGCGGTACAGTGCTCACGCAATTAACATACAATTTAGAAGAAAATCGACTTTAAGTCTAAAACTAAGAAAGTACAATTTTTTCGGTTATATGAATATGTAAATTCTGCAATAACATTATAGTTTTACTTTCGCGCAAATCAGTAATATTGATGTTTTTCGGCTTAAGCAGCACAGTGCTGCCGCAATTGACATACAATTTACAAGAAAATCGACTTTGAGTCTAAACCTAAGAAAGTGCAACTTTTTCGCTAATATTATTTTGTTAATCCTGCAAAAACAATATAATTTGACTTTCGCTCAAATCAGTAAAATTCATGTTTTTCGGCTTAAGCGGTACAGTGCTCTCGCAACTGAAATACAACTTACAAGAAAATCGACTTTAAGTCTAAAATTAAGCAAGTGCAATTTTTTCGGTTATATGAATATGTTAATTCTGCAATAACAATATAATTTGACTTTCGCTCAAATCAGTCAAATTCATGTTTTTCGGTTTAAGCGGTACAGTGCTCACGCAATTGACATACAATTGAGAAGAAAATCGACTTTAAGTCTAAAACTAAGAAAGTACAATTTTTTCGGTTATATGAATATGTAAATTCTGCAATAACATAATAATTTTACTTTCGCGCAAATCAGTAAAATTGATGTTTTTCGGCCTAAGCGGTACAGCGCTCAAGTAATTAACATACAATTTACAAGAAAATGGGCTTTAAGTAAAAATCTAAGAAAGTTCAATTTTTTCTTTTCTTTTTTTATATTAATTTGTTAATCCTGCAATAACATTATTGTTTTACTTTCGCGCAAATCAGTAAAATTGATGTTTTTCGGCTTATGCGGTACAGTGCTCAAGTGATTAACATACAATTTACAAGAAAATCGACTTTAAGTCTAAACCTAAGAAAGTGCAATTTTTTCGGTTATATTAATTTGTCAATTCTGCAATAGCAATATAATTTTACTTTTGCGCAAATCAGTAAAATTCATGTTTTTCGGCTTAAGCAGTAAAGTGCTCACGCAACTGACATACAATTTACAAGAAAATCGACTTTAAGTAAAAATCTAAGAAAGTTCAACTTTTTCTTTTCTGTTTTTTATATTAAGTTGTTAATCCTGCAATAAAATTATAGTTTTACTTTCGCGCAAATCAGTAAAATTGATGTTTTTCGGCTTATGCGGTACAGTGCTCAAGTGATTAACATACAATTTACAAGAAAATCGACTTTGAGTCTAAACCCAAGAAAGTGCAATTTTTTCGGTTATATTAATTTGTTAATCCTGCATTAACATTATAATTTTACTTTCGCGCAAATCAGTAAAATTGATGTTTTTCGGCTTATGCGGTACAGTGCTCACGCAATTAACATACAATTTAGAAAAAAATCGACTTTAAGTCTAAAACTAAGAAAGTACAATTTTTTCGGTTATATGAATATGTAAATTCTGCAATAACATTATAATTTTACTTTCGCGCAAATCAGTAATATTGATGTTTTTCGGCTTAAGCAGCACAGTGCTGCCGCAATTGACATACAATTTACAAGAAAATCGACTTTGAGTCTAAACCTAAGAAAGTGCAACTTTTTCGTTAATATTATTTTGTTAATCCTGCAATAACAATATAATTTGACTTTAGCACAAATCAGTAAAATTCATGTTTTTCGGCTTAAGCGGTACAGTGCTCTCGCAACTGAAATACAACTTACAAGAAAATCGACTTTAAGTCTAAAATTAAGCAAGTGCAATTTTTTCGGTTATATGAATATGTTAATTCTGCAATAACATTATAATTTTACTTTCGCGCAAATCAGTAATATTGATGTTTTTCGGCTTAAGCAGCACAGTGCTGCCGCAATTGACATACAATTAACAAGAAAATCGACTTTGAGTCTAAACCCAAGAAAGTGCAATTTTTTCGGTTATATTAATTTGTTAATCCTGCATTAACATTATAATTTTACTTTCGCGCAAATCAGTAAAATTGATGTTTTTCGGCTTATGCGGTACAGTGCTCACGCAATTAACATACAATTTAGAAAAAAATCGACTTTAAGTCTAAAACTAAGAAAGTACAATTTTTTCGGTTATATGAATATGTAAATTCTGCAATAACATAATAATTTTACTTTCGCGCAAATCAGTAAAATTGATGTTTTTCGGCCTAAGCGGTACAGCGCTCAAGTAATTAACATACAATTTACAAGAAAATGGGCTTTAAGTAAAAATCTAAGAAAGTTCAATTTTTTCTTTTCTTTTTTTATATTAATTTGTTAATCCTGCAATAAAATTATAGTTTTACTTTCGCGCAAATCAGTAAAATTGATGTTTTTCGGCTTATGCGGTACAGTGCTCAAGTGATTAACATACAATTTACAAGAAAATCGACTTTAAGTCTAAACGTAAGAAAGTGCAATTTTTTCGGTTATATTAATTTGTCAATTCTGCAATAGCAAAATAATTTTACTTTTGCGCAAATCAGTAAAATTCATGTTTTTCGGCTTAAGCAGTACAGTGCTCACGCAACTGACATACAATTTACAAGAAAATCTACTTTAAGTAAAAATCTAAGAAAGTTCAATTTTTTCTTTTCTTTTTTTTATATTAATTTGTTAATCCTGCCATAACATTATAGTTTTACTTTCGCGCAAATCAGTAAAATTGATGTTTTTCGGCTTATGCGGTACAGTGCTCAAGTGATTAACATACAATTTAGAAGAAAATCGACTTTAAGTCTAAAACTAAGAAAGTACAATTTTTTCGGTTATATGAATATGTAAATTCTGCAATAACATTATAATTTTACTTTCGCGCAAATCAGTAGTATTAATGTTTTTCGGCTTAAGCAGTATAGTGCTAGCGAAATTAACATACAATTTACAAGAAAATCGACTTTAAGTCTAAACCTAAGAAAGTGCAATTTTTTCGGTTATATTAATTTGTCAATTTTGTAATAGCAATATAATTTTACTTACGCGCAAATCAGTAAAATTGATGTTTTTCGGCTTATGCGGTACAGTGCTCACGCAATTAACATACAATTTAGAAGAAAATCGACTTTAAGTCTAAAACTAAGAAAGTACAATTTTTTCGGTTATATGAATATGTAAATTCTGCAATAACATTATAATTTTACTTTCGCGCAAATCAGTAATATTGATGTTTTTCGGCTTAAGCAGCACAGTGCTGCCGCAATTGACATACAATTTACAAGAAAATCGACTTTGAGTCTAAACCTAAGAAAGTGCAACTTTTTCGGTAATATTAAGTTGTTAATCCTGCAATAAAATTATAGTTTTACTTTCGCGCAAATCAGTAAAATTGATGTTTTTCGGCTTATGCGGTACAGTGCGCAAGTGATTAACATACAATTTACAAGAAAATCGACTTTGAGTCTAAACCCAAGAAAGTGCAATTTTTTCGGTTATATTAATTTGTTAATCCTGCATTAACATTATAATTTTACTTTCGCGCAAATCAGTAAAATTGATGTTTTTCGGCTTATGCGGTACAGTGCTCACGCAATTAACATACAATTTAGAAGAAAATCGACTTTAAGTCTAAAACTAAGAAAGTACAATTTTTTCGGTTATATGAATATGTAAATTCTGCAATAACATTATAATTTTACTTTCGCGCAAATCAGTAATATTGATGTTTTTCGGCTTAAGCAGAACAGTGCTGCCGCAATTGACATACAATTTACAAGAAAATCGACTTTGAGTCTAAACCTAAGAAAGTGCAACTTTTTCGCTAATATTATTTTGTTAATCCTGCAATAACAATATAATTTGACTTTCGCACAAATCCGTAAAATTCATGTTTTTCGGCTTAAGCGGTACAGTGCTCTCGCAACTGAAATACAACTTACAAGAAAATCGACTTTAAGTCTAAAATTAAGCAAGTGCAATTTTTTCGGTTATATGAATATGTTAATCAATAACAATATAATTTGACTTTCGCTCAAATCAGTCAAATTCATGTTTTTCGGTTTAAGCGGTACAGCGCTCACGCAATTGACATACAATTTAGAAGAAAATCGACTTTAAGTCTAAAACTAAGAAAGTACAATTTTTTCGGTTATATGAATATGTAAATTCTGCAATAACATTATAATTTTACTTTCGCGCAAATCAGTTAAATTGATGTTTTTCGGCCTAAGCGGTACAGCGCTCAAGTAATTAACATACAATTTACAAGAAAATGGGCTTTAAGTAAAAATCTAAGAAAGTTCAATTTTTTCTTTTCTTTTTTTTATATTAATTTGTTAATCCTGCAATAACATTATAGTTTTACTTTCGCGCAAATCAGTAAAATTGATGTTTTTCGGCTTATGCGGTACAGTGCTCAAGTGATTAACGTACAATTTACAAGAAAATCGACTTTAAGTCTAAACCTAAGAAAGTGCAATTTTTTCGGTTATATTAATTTGTCAATTCTGCAATAGTAATATAATTTTACTTTTGCGCAAATCAGTAAAATTCATGTTTTTCGGCTTAAGCAGTACAGTGCTCACGCAACTGACATACAATTTACAAGAAAATCGACTTTAAGTAAAAATCTAAGAAAGTTCAATTTTTTCTTTTCTTTTTTTTATATTAATTTGTTAATCCTGCCATAACATTATAGTTTTACTTTCGCGCAAATCAGTAAAATTGATGTTTTTCGGCTTATGCGGTACAGTACTCAAGTGATTAACATACAATTTACAAGAAAATCGACTTTGAGTCTAAACCTAAGAAAGTGCAATTTTTTCGGTTATATTAATTTGTTAATCCTGCATTAACATTATAATTTTACTTTCGCGCAAATCAGTAAAATTGATGTTTTTCGGCTTATGCGGTACAGTGCTCACGCAATTAACTTACAATTTAGAAGAAAATCGACTTTAAGTCTAAAACTAAGAAAGTACAATTTTTTCGGTTATATGAATATGTAAATTCTGCAATAACATTATAATTTTACTTTCGCGCAAATCAGTAATATTGATGTTTTTCGGCTTAAGCAGCACAGTGCTGCCGCAATTGACATACAATTTACAAGAAAATCGACTTTGAGTCTAAACCTAAGAAAGTGCAACTTTTTCGTTAATATTATTTTGTTAATCCTGCAATAACAATATAATTTGACTTTAGCACAAATCAGTAAAATTCATGTTTTTCGGCTTAAGCGGTACAGTGCTCTCGCAACTGAAATACAACTTACAAGAAAATCGACTTTAAGTCTAAAATTAAGCAAGTGCAATTTTTTCGGTTATATGAATATGTTAATTCTGCAATAACAATATAATTTGACTTTCGCTCAAATCAGTCAAATTCATGTTTTTCGGTTTAAGCGGTACAGTGCTCACGCAATTGACATACAATTTAGAAGAAAATCGACTTGAAGTCTAAAACTAAGAAAGTACAATTTTTTCGGTTATAAGAATATGTAAATTCTGCAATAACATTATAATTTTACTTTCGCGCAAATCAGTTAAATTGATGTTTTTCGGCCAAAGCGGTACAGCGCTCAAGTAATTAACATACAATTTACAAGAAAATGGGCTTTAAGTAAAAATCTAAGAAAGTTCAATTTTTTCTTTTCTTTTTTTTATATTAATTTGTTAATCCTGCAATAACATTATAGTTTTACTTTCGCGCAAATCAGTAAAATTGATGTTTTTCGGCTTATGCGGTACAGTGCTCAAGTGATTAACATACAATTTACAAGAAAATCGACTTTAAGTCTAAACGTAAGAAAGTGCAATTTTTTCGGTTATATTAATTTGTCAATTCTGCAATAGCAAAATAATTTTACTTTTGCGCAAATCAGTAAAATTCATGTTTTTCGGCTTAAGCAGTACAGTGCTCACGCAACTGACATACAATTTACAAGAAAATCTACTTTAAGTAAAAATCTAAGAAAGTTCAATTTTTTCTTTTCTTTTTTTTATATTAATTTGTTAATCCTGCCATAACATTATAGTTTTACTTTCGCGCAAATCAGTAAAATTGATGTTTTTCGGCTTATGCGGTACAGTGCTCAAGTGATTAACATACAATTTAGAAGAAAATCGACTTTAAGTCTAAAACTAAGAAAGTACAATTTTTTCGGTTATATGAATATGTAAATTCTGCAATAACATTATAATTTTACTTTCGCGCAAATCAGTAGTATTAATGTTTTTCGGCTTAAGCAGTATAGTGCTAGCGAAATTAACATACAATTTACAAGAAAATCGACTTTAAGTCTAAACCTAAGAAAGTGCAATTTTTTCGGTTATATTAATTTGTCAATTTTGTAATAGCAATATAATTTTACTTACGCGCAAATCAGTAAAATTGATGTTTTTCGGCTTATGCGGTACAGTGCTCACGCAATTAACATACAATTTAGAAGAAAATCGACTTTAAGTCTAAAACTAAGAAAGTACAATTTTTTCGGTTATATGAATATGTAAATTCTGCAATAACATTATAATTTTACTTTCGCGCAAATCAGTAATATTGATGTTTTTCGGCTTAAGCAGCACAGTGCTGCCGCAATTGACATACAATTTACAAGAAAATCGACTTTGAGTCTAAACCTAAGAAAGTGCAACTTTTTCGGTAATATTAAGTTGTTAATCCTGCAATAAAATTATAGTTTTACTTTCGCGCAAATCAGTAAAATTGATGTTTTTCGGCTTATGCGGTACAGTGCGCAAGTGATTAACATACAATTTACAAGAAAATCGACTTTGAGTCTAAACCCAAGAAAGTGCAATTTTTTCGGTTATATTAATTTGTTAATCCTGCATTAACATTATAATTTTACTTTCGCGCAAATCAGTAAAATTGATGTTTTTCGGCTTATGCGGTACAGTGCTCACGCAATTAACATACAATTTAGAAGAAAATCGACTTTAAGTCTAAAACTAAGAAAGTACAATTTTTTCGGTTATATGAATATGTAAATTCTGCAATAACATTATAATTTTACTTTCGCGCAAATCAGTAATATTGATGTTTTTCGGCTTAAGCAGAACAGTGCTGCCGCAATTGACATACAATTTACAAGAAAATCGACTTTGAGTCTAAACCTAAGAAAGTGCAACTTTTTCGCTAATATTATTTTGTTAATCCTGCAATAACAATATAATTTGACTTTCGCACAAATCCGTAAAATTCATGTTTTTCGGCTTAAGCGGTACAGTGCTCTCGCAACTGAAATACAACTTACAAGAAAATCGACTTTAAGTCTAAAATTAAGCAAGTGCAATTTTTTCGGTTATATGAATATGTTAATCAATAACAATATAATTTGACTTTCGCTCAAATCAGTCAAATTCATGTTTTTCGGTTTAAGCGGTACAGCGCTCACGCAATTGACATACAATTTAGAAGAAAATCGACTTTAAGTCTAAAACTAAGAAAGTACAATTTTTTCGGTTATATGAATATGTAAATTCTGCAATAACATTATAATTTTACTTTCGCGCAAATCAGTTAAATTGATGTTTTTCGGCCTAAGCGGTACAGCGCTCAAGTAATTAACATACAATTTACAAGAAAATGGGCTTTAAGTAAAAATCTAAGAAAGTTCAATTTTTTCTTTTCTTTTTTTTATATTAATTTGTTAATCCTGCAATAACATTATAGTTTTACTTTCGCGCAAATCAGTAAAATTGATGTTTTTCGGCTTATGCGGTACAGTGCTCAAGTGATTAACGTACAATTTACAAGAAAATCGACTTTAAGTCTAAACCTAAGAAAGTGCAATTTTTTCGGTTATATTAATTTGTCAATTCTGCAATAGTAATATAATTTTACTTTTGCGCAAATCAGTAAAATTCATGTTTTTCGGCTTAAGCAGTACAGTGCTCACGCAACTGACAGACAATTTACAAGAAAATCGACTTTAAGTAAAAATCTAAGAAAGTTCAATTTTTTCTTTTCTTTTTTTTATATTAATTTGTTAATCCTGCCATAACATTATAGTTTTACTTTCGCGCAAATCAGTAAAATTGATGTTTTTCGGCTTATGCGGTACAGTACTCAAGTGATTAACATACAATTTACAAGAAAATCGACTTTGAGTCTAAACCTAAGAAAGTGCAATTTTTTCGGTTATATTAATTTGTTAATCCTGCATTAACATTATAATTTTACTTTCGCGCAAATCAGTAAAATTGATGTTTTTCGGCTTATGCGGTACAGTACTCAAGTGATTAACATACAATTTAGAAGAAAATCGACTTTAAGTCTAAAACTAAGAAAGTACAATTTTTTCGGTTATATGAATATGTAAATTCTGCAATAACATTATAATTTTACTTTCGCTCAAATCAGTAAAATTGATGTTTTTCGGCCTAAGGGGTACAGCGCTCAAGTAATTAACATACAATTTACAAGAAAATTGGCTTTAAGTAAAAATCTAAGAAAGTTCAATTTTTTTGGTTATATGAATATGTTAATTCTGCAATAACAATATAATTTGGCTTTCGCGCAAATCAGTAAAATTCATGTTTTTCGGCTTAAGCGGTACAGTGCTCATGCAACTGAAATAAAATTTACAAGATAATCGACTTTAAGTCTAAAACTAAGAAAGTGCAATTTTTTAGGTTATATGAATATGTAAATTCTGCAATAACATTATAATTTACTTTCGCGCAAATCAGTAGTATTAATGTTTTTCGGCTTAAGCAGTACAGTGCTAGCGAAATTAACATAAACCTAAGAAAGTACAATTTTTTCGGTTATATTAATTTGTCAATTCTGCAATAGTAATATAATTTTACTTTTGCGCAAATCAGTAAAATTCATGTTTTTCGGCTTAAGCAGTACAGTGCTCACGCAACTGACATACAATTTACAAGAAAATCGACTTTAAGTAAAAATCTAAGAAAGTTCAATTTTTTCTTTTCTTTTTTTTATATTAATTTGTTAATCCTGCCATAACATTATAGTTTTACTTTCGCGCAAATCAGTAAAATTGATGTTTTTCGGCTTATGCGGTACAGTACTCAAGTGATTAACATACAATTTGCAAGAAAATCGACTTTAAGTCTAAACCTAAGAAAGTGCAATTTTTTCGGTTATATTAATTTGTCAATTCTGCAATAGCAATATAATTTTACTTACGCGCAAATCAGTAAAATTGATGTTTTTCGGCTTATGCGGTACAGTGCTCAAGTGATTAACATACAATTTACAAGAAAATCGACTTTGAGTCTAAACCTAAGAAAGTGCAACTTTTTCGGTTATATTAATTTGTCAATTCTGCAATAGCAATATAATTTTACTTACGCGCAAATCAGTAAAATTGATGTTTTTCGGCTTGTGCGGTACAGTGCTCAAGTGATTAACATACAATTTACAAGAAAATCGACTTTGAGTCTAAACCTAAGAAAGTGCAACTTTTTCGGTAATATTAAGTTGTCAATTCTGCAATAGCGATATAATTTTACTTACGCGCAAATCAGTAAAATTGATGCTTTTCGGCTTATGCGGTACAGTTCTCAAGTGATTAACATACAATTTACAAGAAAATCGACTTTGAGTCTAAACCTAAGAAAGTGCAACTTTTTCGGTAATATTAAGTTGTCAATTCTGCAATAGCGATATAATTTTACTTACGCGCAAATCAGTAAAATTGATGCTTTTCGGCTTATGCGGTACAGTTCTCAAGTGATTAACATACAATTTACAAGAAAATCGACTTTGAGTCTAAACCTAAGAAAGTGCAACTTTTTCGGTAATATTAAGTTCTTAATTCTGCAATAACAATATAATTTGACTTTCGCTCAAATCAGTAAAATTCATGTTTTTCGGCTTAAGCGGTACAGTGCTCAAGTGATTAACATACAATTTACAAGAAAATCGACTTTGAGTCTAAACCTAAGAAAGTGCAACTTTTTCGGTAATATTAAGTTTTTAATCCTGCAATAACATTATAGTTTTACTTTCGCGCAAATCAGTAAAATTCATGTTTTTCGGCTTATGCGGTACAGTGCTCAAGTGATTAACATACAATTTACAAGAAAATCGACTTTGAGTCTAAACCTAAGAAAGTGCAACTTTTTCGGTAATATTAAGTTGTTAATCCTGCAATAACATTATAGTTTTACTTTCGCGCAAATCAGTAAAATTGATGTTTTTCGGCTTATGCGGTACAGTGCTCAAGTGATTAACATACAATTTACAAGAAAATCGACTTTGAGTCTAAACCCAAGAAAGTGCAATTTTTTCGGCTATATTCATTTGTTAATCCTGCTTTAACATTATAATTTTACTTTCGCGCAAATCAGTAAGATTGATGTTTTTCGGCTTATGCGGTACAGTGCTCACGCAATTAACATACAATTTAGAAGAAAATCGACTTTAAGTCTAAAACTAAGAAAGTACAATTTTTTCGGTTATATGAATATGTAAATTCTGCAATAACAAAATAATTTTACTTTCGCGCAAATCAGTAATATTGATGTTTTTCGGCTTAAGCAGCACAGTGCTGCCGCAATTGACATACAATTTACAAGAAAATCGACTTTGAGTCTAAACCTAAGAAAGTGCAACTTTTTCGCTAATATTATTTTGTTAATCCTGCAATAACAATATAATTTGACTTTCGCACAAATCAGTAAAATTGTTGTTTGTCAACATACAATTTACAAGAAAATCGACTTTGAGTCTAAACCCAAGAAAGTGCAATTTTTTCGGTTATATTAATTTGTTAATCCTGCATTAACATTATAATTTTACTTTCGCGCAAATCAGTAAAATTGATGTTTTTCGGCTTATGCGGTACAGTGCTCACGCAATTAACATACAATTTAGAAGAAAATCGACTTTAAGTCTAAAACTAAGAAAGTACAATTTTTTCGGTTATATGAATATGTAAATTCTGCAATAACATTATAATTTTACTTTCGCGCAAATCAGTAATATTGATGTTTTTCGGCTTAAGCAGCACAGTGCTGCCGCAATTGACATACAATTTACAAGAAAATCGACTTTGAGTCTAAACCTAAGAAAGTGCAACTTTTTCGCTAATATTATTTTGTTAATCCTGCAATAACAATATAATTTGACTTTCGCACAAATCAGTAAAATTCATGTTTTTCGGCTTAAGCGGTACAGTGCTCTCGCAACTGAAATACAACTTACAAGAAAATCGACTTTAAGTCTAAAATTAAGCAAGTGCAATTTTTTCGGTTATATTAATATGTTAATTCTGCAATAACAATATAATTTGACTTTCGCTCAAATCAGTCAAATTCATGTTTTTCGGTTTAAGCGGTACAGTGCTCACGCAATTGACATACAATTTAGAAGAAAATCGACTTTAAGTCTAAAACTAAGAAAGTACAATTTTTTCGGTTATATGAATATGTAAATTCTGCAATAACATTATAATTTTACCTTCGCGCAAATCAGTAAAATTGATGTTTTTCGGCCTAAGCGGTACAGCGCTCAAGTAATTAACATACAATTTACAAGAAAATGGACTTTAAGTAAAAATCTAAGAAAGTTCAATTTTTTCTTTTCTTTTTTTTATATTAATTTGTTAATCCTGCAATAACAATATAATTTGACTTTCGCTCAAATCAGTAAAATTCATGTTTTTCGGCTTAAGCAGTACAGTGCTCACGCAACTGCCATACAATTTAAGAAAGTTCAATTTTTTCTTTTCTTTTTTTTATATTAATTTGTTAATCCTGCCATAACATTATAGTTTTACTTTCGCGCAAATCAGTAAAATTGATGTTTTTCGGCTTATGCGGTACAGTGCTCACGCAATTAACATACAATTTAGAAGAAAATCGAGTTTAAGTCTAAAACTAAGAAAGTACAATTTTTTCGGTTATATGAATATGTAAATTCTGCAATAACATTATAATTTTACTTTCGCGCAAATCAGTAGTATTAATGTTTTTCGGCTTAAGCGGTACAGTGCTCACGCAACTGACATACAATTTACAAGAAAATCGACTTTAAGTAAAAATCTAAGAAAGTTCAATTTTTTCTTTTCTTTTTTTTATATTAATTTGTTAATCCTGCCATAACATTATAGTTTTACTTTCGCGCAAATCAGTAAAATTGATGTTTTTCGGCTTATGCGGTACAGTGCTCAAGTGATTAACATACAATTTACAAGAAAATCGACTTTGAGTCTAAACCTAAGAAAGTGCAATTTTTTCGGTTATATTAATTTGTTAATCCTGCATTAACATTATAATTTTACTTTCGCGCAAATCAGTAAAATTGATGTTTTTCGGCTTATGCGGTACAGTGCTCACGCAATTAACATACACTTTAGAAGAAAATCGACTTTAAGTCTAAAACTAAGAAAGTACAATTTTTTCGGTTATATGAATATGTAAATTCTGCAATAAAATTATAATTTTACTTTCGCTCAAATCAGTAAAATTGATGTTTTTCGGCCTAAGGGGTACAGCGCTCAAGTAATTAACATACAATTTACAAGAAAATTGGCTTTAAGTAAAAATCTAAGAAAGTTCAATTTTTTTGGTTATATGAATATGTTAATTCTGCAATAACAATATAATTTGGCTTTCGCTCAAATCAGTAAAATTCATGTTTTTCGGCTTAAGCAGTACAGTGCTCATGCAACTGAAATAAAATTTACAAGATAATCGACTTTAAGTCTAAAACTAAGAAAGTGCAATTTTTTAGGTTATATGAATATGTAAATTCTGCAATAACATTATAATTTTACTTTCGCGCAAATCAGTAGTATTAATGTTTTTCGGCTTAAGCAGTACAGTGCTAGCGAAATTAACATACAATTTGCAAGAAAATCGACTTTAAGTCTAAACCTAGAAAAGTGCAATTTTTTCGGTTATATTAATCTGTCAATTCTGCAATAGCAATATAATTTTACTTACGCGCAAATCAGTAAAATTGATGTTTTTCGGCTTATGCGGTACAGTGCTCAAGTGATTAACATACAATTTACAAGAAAATCGACTTTGAGTCTAAACCTAAGAAAGTGCAACTTTTTCGGTAATATTAAGTTGTCAATTCTGCAATAGCGATATAATTTTACTTACGCGCAAATCAGTAAAATTGATGCTTTTCGGCTTATGCGGTACAGTTCTCAAGTGATTAACATACAATTTACAAGAAAATCGACTTTGAGTCTAAACCTAAGAAAGTGCAACTTTTTCGGTAATATTAAGTTCTTAATTCTGCAATAACAATATAATTTGACTTTCGCTCAAATCAGTAAAATTCATGTTTTTCGGCTTAAGCGGTACAGTGCTCAAGTGATTAACATACAATTTACAAGAAAATCGACTTTGAGTCTAAACCTAAGAAAGTGCAACTTTTTCGGTAATATTAAGTTGTCAAATCTGCAATAGCAATATAATTTTACTTACGCGCAAATCAGTAAAATTGATGCTTTTCGGCTTATGCGGTACAGTGCTCAAGTGATTAACATACAATTTACAAGAAAATCGACTTTGAGTCTAAACCTAAGAAAGTTGCAACTTTTTCGGTAATATTAAGTTGTCAATTCTGCAATAACAATATAATTTGACTTTCGCTCAAATCAGTAAAATTCATGTTTTTCGGCTTAAGCGGTACAGTGCTCACGCAACTGAAATACAACTTAAAAGAAAATCGACTTTGAGTCTAAACCTAAGAAAGTTGCAATTTTTTCGGCTATATTAATTTGTTAATCCTGCTTTAACATTATAATTTTACTTTCGCGCAAATCAGTAAGATTGATGTTTTTCGGCTTATGCGGTACAGTGCTCACGCAATTAACATACAATTTAGAAGAAAATCGACTTTAAGTCTAAAACTAAAAAAGTACAATTTTTTCGGTTATATGAATATGTAAATTCTGCAATAACATAATAATTTTACTTTCGCGCAAATCAGTAATATTGATGTTTTTCGGCTTAAGCAGCACAGTGCTGCCGCAATTGACATACAATTTACAAGAAAATCGACTTTGAGTCTAAACCTAAGAAAGTGAAACTTTTTCGCTAATATTATTTTGTTAATCCTGCAATAACAATATAATTTGACTTTCGCACAAATCAGTAAAATTGTTGTTTGTCGGCTTAAGCGGTACAGTGCTCAAGTGATTAACATACAATTTACAAGAAAATCGACTTTGAGTCTAAACCCAAGAAAGTGCAATTTTTTCGGTTATATTAATTTGTTAATCCTGCATTAACATTATAATTTTACTTTCGCGCAAATCAGTAAAATTGATGTTTTTCGGCTTATGCGGTACAGTGCTCACGCAATTAACATACAATTTAGAAGAAAATCGACTTTAAGTCTAAAACTAAGAAAGTACAATTTTTTCGGTTATATGAATATGTAAATTCTGCAATAACATTATAATTTTACTTTCGCGCAAATCAGTAATATTGATGTTTTTCGGCTTAAGCAGCACAGTGCTGCCGCAATTGACATACAATTTACAAGAAAATCGACTTTGAGTCTAAACCTAAGAAAGTGCAACTTTTTCGCTAATATTATTTTGTTAATCCTGCAATAACAATATAATTTGACTTTCGCACAAATCAGTAAAATTCATGTTTTTCGGCTTAAGCGGTACAGTGCTCTCGCAACTGAAATACAACTTAACAGAAAATCGACTTTAAGTCTAAAATTAAGCAAGTGCAATTTTTTTGGTTATATTAATATGTTAATCCTGCAATAACAATATAATTTGACTTTCGCACAAATCAGTAAAATTCATGTTTTTCGGCTTAAGCGGTACAGTGCTCTCGCAACTGAAATACAACTTAAAAGAAAATCGACTTTAAGTCTAAAATTAAGCAAGTGCAATTTTTTCGGTTATATTAATATGTTAATTCTGCAATAGCAATATAATTTTCCTTTCGCGCAAATCAGTAAAATTCATGTTTTTCGGCTTATGCGGTACAGTACTCAAGTGATTAACATACAATTTACAAGAAAATCGACTTTGAGTCTAAACCTAAGAAAGTGCAATTTTTTCGGTTATATTAATTTGTTAATCCTGCATTAACATTATAATTTTACTTTCGCGCAAATCAGTAAAATTGATGTTTTTCGGCTTATGCGGTACAGTACTCAAGTGATTAACATACAATTTAGAAGAAAATCGACTTTAAGTCTAAAACTAAGAAAGTACAATTTTTTCGGTTATATGAATATGTAAATTCTGCAATAACATTATAATTTTACTTTCGCTCAAATCAGTAAAATTGATGTTTTTCGGCCTAAGGGGTACAGCGCTCAAGTAATTAACATACAATTTACAAGAAAATTGGCTTTAAGTAAAAATCTAAGAAAGTTCAATTTTTTTGGTTATATGAATATGTTAATTCTGCAATAACAATATAATTTGGCTTTCGCGCAAATCAGTAAAATTCATGTTTTTCGGCTTAAGCGGTACAGTGCTCATGCAACTGAAATAAAATTTACAAGATAATCGACTTTAAGTCTAAAACTAAGAAAGTGCAATTTTTTAGGTTATATGAATATGTAAATTCTGCAATAACATTATAATTTACTTTCGCGCAAATCAGTAGTATTAATGTTTTTCGGCTTAAGCAGTACAGTGCTAGCGAAATTAACATAAACCTAAGAAAGTACAATTTTTTCGGTTATATTAATTTGTCAATTCTGCAATAGTAATATAATTTTACTTTTGCGCAAATCAGTAAAATTCATGTTTTTCGGCTTAAGCAGTACAGTGCTCACGCAACTGACATACAATTTACAAGAAAATCGACTTTAAGTAAAAATCTAAGAAAGTTCAATTTTTTCTTTTCTTTTTTTTATATTAATTTGTTAATCCTGCCATAACATTATAGTTTTACTTTCGCGCAAATCAGTAAAATTGATGTTTTTCGGCTTATGCGGTACAGTACTCAAGTGATTAACATACAATTTGCAAGAAAATCGACTTTAAGTCTAAACCTAAGAAAGTGCAATTTTTTCGGTTATATTAATTTGTCAATTCTGCAATAGCAATATAATTTTACTTACGCGCAAATCAGTAAAATTGATGTTTTTCGGCTTATGCGGTACAGTGCTCAAGTGATTAACATACAATTTACAAGAAAATCGACTTTGAGTCTAAACCTAAGAAAGTGCAACTTTTTCGGTTATATTAATTTGTCAATTCTGCAATAGCAATATAATTTTACTTACGCGCAAATCAGTAAAATTGATGTTTTTCGGCTTGTGCGGTACAGTGCTCAAGTGATTAACATACAATTTACAAGAAAATCGACTTTGAGTCTAAACCTAAGAAAGTGCAACTTTTTCGGTAATATTAAGTTGTCAATTCTGCAATAGCGATATAATTTTACTTACGCGCAAATCAGTAAAATTGATGCTTTTCGGCTTATGCGGTACAGTTCTCAAGTGATTAACATACAATTTACAAGAAAATCGACTTTGAGTCTAAACCTAAGAAAGTGCAACTTTTTCGGTAATATTAAGTTGTCAATTCTGCAATAGCGATATAATTTTACTTACGCGCAAATCAGTAAAATTGATGCTTTTCGGCTTATGCGGTACAGTTCTCAAGTGATTAACATACAATTTACAAGAAAATCGACTTTGAGTCTAAACCTAAGAAAGTGCAACTTTTTCGGTAATATTAAGTTCTTAATTCTGCAATAACAATATAATTTGACTTTCGCTCAAATCAGTAAAATTCATGTTTTTCGGCTTAAGCGGTACAGTGCTCAAGTGATTAACATACAATTTACAAGAAAATCGACTTTGAGTCTAAACCTAAGAAAGTGCAACTTTTTCGGTAATATTAAGTTGTTAATCCTGCAATAACATTATAGTTTTACTTTCGCGCAAATCAGTAAAATTCATGTTTTTCGGCTTATGCGGTACAGTGCTCAAGTGATTAACATACAATTTACAAGAAAATCGACTTTGAGTCTAAACCTAAGAAAGTGCAACTTTTTCGGTAATATTAAGTTGTTAATCCTGCAATAACATTATAGTTTTACTTTCGCGCAAATCAGTAAAATTGATGTTTTTCGGCTTATGCGGTACAGTGCTCAAGTGATTAACGTACAATTTACAAGAAAATCGACTTTGAGTCTAAACCCAAGAAAGTGCAATTTTTTCGGCTATATTCATTTGTTAATCCTGCTTTAACATTATAATTTTACTTTCGCGCAAATCAGTAAGATTGATGTTTTTCGGCTTATGCGGTACAGTGCTCACGCAATTAACATACAATTTAGAAGAAAATCGACTTTAAGTCTAAAACTAAGAAAGTACAATTTTTTCGGTTATATGAATATGTAAATTCTGCAATAACAAAATAATTTTACTTTCGCGCAAATCAGTAATATTGATGTTTTTCGGCTTAAGCAGCACAGTGCTGCCGCAATTGACATACAATTTACAAGAAAATCGACTTTGAGTCTAAACCTAAGAAAGTGCAACTTTTTCGCTAATATTATTTTGTTAATCCTGCAATAACAATATAATTTGACTTTCGCACAAATCAGTAAAATTGTTGTTTGTCAACATACAATTTACAAGAAAATCGACTTTGAGTCTAAACCCAAGAAAGTGCAATTTTTTCGGTTATATTAATTTGTTAATCCTGCATTAACATTATAATTTTACTTTCGCGCAAATCAGTAAAATTGATGTTTTTCGGCTTATGCGGTACAGTGCTCACGCAATTAACATACAATTTAGAAGAAAATCGACTTTAAGTCTAAAACTAAGAAAGTACAATTTTTTCGGTTATATGAATATGTAAATTCTGCAATAACATTATAATTTTACTTTCGCGCAAATCAGTAATATTGATGTTTTTCGGCTTAAGCAGCACAGTGCTGCCGCAATTGACATACAATTTACAAGAAAATCGACTTTGAGTCTAAACCTAAGAAAGTGCAACTTTTTCGCTAATATTATTTTGTTAATCCTGCAATAACAATATAATTTGACTTTCGCACAAATCAGTAAAATTCATGTTTTTCGGCTTAAGCGGTACAGTGCTCTCGCAACTGAAATACAACTTACAAGAAAATCGACTTTAAGTCTAAAATTAAGCAAGTGCAATTTTTTCGGTTATATTAATATGTTAATTCTGCAATAACAATATAATTTGACTTTCGCTCAAATCAGTCAAATTCATGTTTTTCGGTTTAAGCGGTACAGTGCTCACGCAATTGACATACAATTTAGAAGAAAATCGACTTTAAGTCTAAAACTAAGAAAGTACAATTTTTTCGGTTATATGAATATGTAAATTCTGCAATAACATTATAATTTTACCTTCGCGCAAATCAGTAAAATTGATGTTTTTCGGCCTAAGCGGTACAGCGCTCAAGTAATTAACATACAATTTACAAGAAAATGGACTTTAAGTAAAAATCTAAGAAAGTTCAATTTTTTCTTTTCTTTTTTTTATATTAATTTGTTAATCCTGCAATAACAATATAATTTGACTTTCGCTCAAATCAGTAAAATTCATGTTTTTCGGCTTAAGCAGTACAGTGCTCACGCAACTGCCATACAATTTAAGAAAGTTCAATTTTTTCTTTTCTTTTTTTTATATTAATTTGTTAATCCTGCCATAACATTATAGTTTTACTTTCGCGCAAATCAGTAAAATTGATGTTTTTCGGCTTATGCGGTACAGTGCTCACGCAATTAACATACAATTTAGAAGAAAATCGAGTTTAAGTCTAAAACTAAGAAAGTACAATTTTTTCGGTTATATGAATATGTAAATTCTGCAATAACATTATAATTTTACTTTCGCGCAAATCAGTAGTATTAATGTTTTTCGGCTTAAGCGGTACAGTGCTCACGCAACTGACATACAATTTACAAGAAAATCGACTTTAAGTAAAAATCTAAGAAAGTTCAATTTTTTCTTTTCTTTTTTTTATATTAATTTGTTAATCCTGCCATAACATTATAGTTTTACTTTCGCGCAAATCAGTAAAATTGATGTTTTTCGGCTTATGCGGTACAGTGCTCAAGTGATTAACATACAATTTACAAGAAAATCGACTTTGAGTCTAAACCTAAGAAAGTGCAATTTTTTCGGTTATATTAATTTGTTAATCCTGCATTAACATTATAATTTTACTTTCGCGCAAATCAGTAAAATTGATGTTTTTCGGCTTATGCGGTACAGTGCTCACGCAATTAACATACACTTTAGAAGAAAATCGACTTTAAGTCTAAAACTAAGAAAGTACAATTTTTTCGGTTATATGAATATGTAAATTCTGCAATAAAATTATAATTTTACTTTCGCTCAAATCAGTAAAATTGATGTTTTTCGGCCTAAGGGGTACAGCGCTCAAGTAATTAACATACAATTTACAAGAAAATTGGCTTTAAGTAAAAATCTAAGAAAGTTCAATTTTTTTGGTTATATGAATATGTTAATTCTGCAATAACAATATAATTTGGCTTTCGCTCAAATCAGTAAAATTCATGTTTTTCGGCTTAAGCAGTACAGTGCTCATGCAACTGAAATAAAATTTACAAGATAATCGACTTTAAGTCTAAAACTAAGAAAGTGCAATTTTTTAGGTTATATGAATATGTAAATTCTGCAATAACATTATAATTTTACTTTCGCGCAAATCAGTAGTATTAATGTTTTTCGGCTTAAGCAGTACAGTGCTAGCGAAATTAACATACAATTTGCAAGAAAATCGACTTTAAGTCTAAACCTAGAAAAGTGCAATTTTTTCGGTTATATTAATCTGTCAATTCTGCAATAGCAATATAATTTTACTTACGCGCAAATCAGTAAAATTGATGTTTTTCGGCTTATGCGGTACAGTGCTCAAGTGATTAACATACAATTTACAAGAAAATCGACTTTGAGTCTAAACCTAAGAAAGTGCAACTTTTTCGGTAATATTAAGTTGTCAATTCTGCAATAGCGATATAATTTTACTTACGCGCAAATCAGTAAAATTGATGCTTTTCGGCTTATGCGGTACAGTTCTCAAGTGATTAACATACAATTTACAAGAAAATCGACTTTGAGTCTAAACCTAAGAAAGTGCAACTTTTTCGGTAATATTAAGTTCTTAATTCTGCAATAACAATATAATTTGACTTTCGCTCAAATCAGTAAAATTCATGTTTTTCGGCTTAAGCGGTACAGTGCTCAAGTGATTAACATACAATTTACAAGAAAATCGACTTTGAGTCTAAACCTAAGAAAGTGCAACTTTTTCGGTAATATTAAGTTGTCAAATCTGCAATAGCAATATAATTTTACTTACGCGCAAATCAGTAAAATTGATGCTTTTCGGCTTATGCGGTACAGTGCTCAAGTGATTAACATACAATTTACAAGAAAATCGACTTTGAGTCTAAACCTAAGAAAGTTGCAACTTTTTCGGTAATATTAAGTTGTCAATTCTGCAATAACAATATAATTTGACTTTCGCTCAAATCAGTAAAATTCATGTTTTTCGGCTTAAGCGGTACAGTGCTCACGCAACTGAAATACAACTTAAAAGAAAATCGACTTTGAGTCTAAACCTAAGAAAGTTGCAATTTTTTCGGCTATATTAATTTGTTAATCCTGCTTTAACATTATAATTTTACTTTCGCGCAAATCAGTAAGATTGATGTTTTTCGGCTTATGCGGTACAGTGCTCACGCAATTAACATACAATTTAGAAGAAAATCGACTTTAAGTCTAAAACTAAAAAAGTACAATTTTTTCGGTTATATGAATATGTAAATTCTGCAATAACATAATAATTTTACTTTCGCGCAAATCAGTAATATTGATGTTTTTCGGCTTAAGCAGCACAGTGCTGCCGCAATTGACATACAATTTACAAGAAAATCGACTTTGAGTCTAAACCTAAGAAAGTGAAACTTTTTCGCTAATATTATTTTGTTAATCCTGCAATAACAATATAATTTGACTTTCGCACAAATCAGTAAAATTGTTGTTTGTCGGCTTAAGCGGTACAGTGCTCAAGTGATTAACATACAATTTACAAGAAAATCGACTTTGAGTCTAAACCCAAGAAAGTGCAATTTTTTCGGTTATATTAATTTGTTAATCCTGCATTAACATTATAATTTTACTTTCGCGCAAATCAGTAAAATTGATGTTTTTCGGCTTATGCGGTACAGTGCTCACGCAATTAACATACAATTTAGAAGAAAATCGACTTTAAGTCTAAAACTAAGAAAGTACAATTTTTTCGGTTATATGAATATGTAAATTCTGCAATAACATTATAATTTTACTTTCGCGCAAATCAGTAATATTGATGTTTTTCGGCTTAAGCAGCACAGTGCTGCCGCAATTGACATACAATTTACAAGAAAATCGACTTTGAGTCTAAACCTAAGAAAGTGCAACTTTTTCGCTAATATTATTTTGTTAATCCTGCAATAACAATATAATTTGACTTTCGCACAAATCAGTAAAATTCATGTTTTTCGGCTTAAGCGGTACAGTGCTCTCGCAACTGAAATACAACTTAAAAGAAAATCGACTTTAAGTCTAAAATTAAGCAAGTGCAATTTTTTTGGTTATATTAATATGTTAATCCTGCAATAACAATATAATTTGACTTTCGCACAAATCAGTAAAATTCATGTTTTTCGGCTTAAGCGGTACAGTGCTCTCGCAACTGAAATACAACTTAAAAGAAAATCGACTTTAAGTCTAAAATTAAGCAAGTGCAATTTTTTCGGTTATATTAATATGTTAATTCTGCAATAGCAATATAATTTTCCTTTCGCGCAAATCAGTAAAATTCATGTTTTTCGGCTTAAGCAGTACAGTGCTCACGCAACTGACATACAATTTACAAGAAAATCGACTTTAAGTAAAAATCTAAGAAAGTTCAATTTTTTCTTTTCTTTTTTTTATATTAATTTGTTAATCCTGCCATAACATTATAGTTTTACTTTCGCGCAAATCAGTAAAATTGATGTTTTTCGGCTTATGCGGTACAGTGCTCAAGTGATTAACATACAATTTACAAGAAAATCGACTTTGAGTCTAAACCTAAGAAAGTGCAATTTTTTCGGTTATATTAATTTGTTAATCCTTCATTAACATTATAATTTTACTTTCGCGCAAATCAGTAAAATTGATGTTTTTCGGCTTATGCGGTACAGTGCTCACGCAATTAACATACAATTTAGAAGAAAATCGACTTTAAGTCTAAAACTAAGAAAGTACAATTTTTTCGGTTATATGAATATGTAAATTCTGCAATAACATTATAATTTTACTTTCGCTAAAATCAGTAAAATTGATGTTTTTCGGCCTAAGGGGTACAGCGCTCAAGTAATTAACATACAATTTACAAGAAAATTGGCTTTAAGTAAAAATCTAAGAAAGTTCAATTTTTTTGGTTATATGAATATGTTAATTCTGCAATAACAATATAATTTGACTTTCGCTCAAATCAGTAAAATTCATGTTTTTCGGCTTAAGCGGTACAGTGCTCAGGCAACTGAAATAAAATTTACAAGATAATCGACTTTAAGTCTAAAACTAAGAAAGTGCAATTTTTTAGGTTATATGAATATGTAAATTCTGCAATAACATTATAATTTTACTTTCGCGCAAATCAGTAGTATTAGTGTTTTTCGGCTTAAGCAGTACAGCGCTCAAGTAATTAACATACAATTTACAAGAAAATTGGCTTTAAGTAAAAATCTAAGAAAGTTCAATTTTTTTGGTTATATGAATATGTTAATTCTGCAATAACAATATAATTTGACTTTCGCTCAAATCAGTAAAATTCATGTTTTTCGGCTTAAGCGGTACAGTGCTCATGCAACTGAAATAAAATTTACAAGATAATCGACTTTAAGTCTAAAACTAAGAAAGTGCAATTTTTTAGGTTATATGAATATGTAAATTCTGCAATAACATTATAATTTTACTTTCGCGCAAATCAGTAGTATTAATGTTTTTCGGCTTAAGCAGTACAGTGCTAGCGAAATTAACATACAATTTACAAGAAAATCGACTTTAAGTCTAAACCTAAGAAAGTGCAATTTTTTCGGTTATATTAATTTGTCAATTCTGCAATAGCAATATAATTTTACTTACGCGCAAATCAGTAAAATTGATGTTTTTCGGCTTATGCGGTACAGTGCTCAAGTGATTAACATACAATTTACAAGAAAATCGACTTTGAGTCTAAACCTAAGAAAGTGCAACTTTTTCGGTAATATTAAGTTGTCAATTCTGCAATAGCAATATAATTTTACTTACGCGCAAATCAGTAAAATTGATGCTTTTCGGCTTATGCGGTACAGTTCTCAAGTGATTAACATACAATTTACAAGAAAATCGACTTTGAGTCTAAACCTAAGAAAGTGCAACTTTTTCGGTAATATTAAGTTGTTAATTCTGCAATAACAATATAATTTGACTTTCGCTCAAATCAGTAAAATTCATGTTTTTCGGCTTAAGCGGTACAGTGCTCAAGTGATTAACATACAATTTACAAGGAAATCGACTTTGAGTCTAAACCTAAGAAAGTGCAATTTTTTCGGTTATATGAATATGTCAATTCTGCTATAGCTATATAATTTTACTTTCGCGCAAATCAGTAAAATTGTTGTTTTTCGGCTTATGCGGTACAGTGCTCAAGTGATTAACATACAATTTACAAGAAAATCGACTTTGAGTCTAAACCTAAGAAAGTGCAACTTTTTCGGTAATATTAAGTTGTTAATCCTGCAATAACATTATAGTTTTACTTTCGCGCAAATCAGTAAAATTGATGTTTTTCGGCTTATGCGGTACAGTTCTCAAGTGATTAACATACAATTTACAAGAAAATCGACTTTGAGTCTAAACCCAAGAAATTGCAATTTTTTCGGCTATATTAATTTGTTAAGCCTGCTTTAATATTATAATTTTACTTTCGCGCAAATCAGTAAGATTGATGTTTTTCGGCTTAAGCGGTACAGTGCTCAAGTGATTAACATACAATTTACAAGGAAATCGACTTTGAGTCTAAACCTAAGAAAGTGCAACTTTTTCGGTAATATTAAGTTGTCAATTCTGCAATAGCAATATAATTTTACTTACGCGCAAATCAGTAAAATTGATGCTTTTCGGCTTATGCGGTACAGTGCTCAAGTGATTAACATACAATTTACAAGAAAATCGACTTTGAGTCTAAACCTAAGAAAGTGCAACTTTTTCGGTAATATTAAGTTGTCAATTCTGCAATAACAATATAATTTGACTTTCGCTCAAATCAGTAAAATTCATGTTTTTCGGCTTAAGCGGTACAGTGCTCACGCAACTGAAATACAATTTACAAGAAAATCGGCTTTAGGTCTAAAGCTATTGTAAGAAAGTGCAATTTTTTCGGTTATATGAATATGTCAATTCTGCTATAGCTATATAATTTTACTTTCGCGCAAATCAGTAAAATTGTTGTTTTTCGGCTTATGCGGTACAGTGCTCAAGTGATTAACATACAATTTACAAGAAAATCGACTTTGAGTCTAAACCTAAGAAAGTGCAACTTTTTCGGTAATATTAAGTTGTTAATCCTGCAATAACATTATAGTTTTACTTTCGCGCAAATCAGTAAAATTGATGTTTTTCGGCTTATGCGGTACAGTGCTCAAGTGATTAACATACAATTTACAAGAAAATCGACTTTGAGTCTAAACCTAAGAAAGTGCAACTTTTTTGGTAATATTAAGTTGTTAATCCTGCAATAACATTATAGTTTTACTTTCGCTCAAATCAGTAAAATTCATGTTTTTCGGCTTAAGCGGTACAGTGCTCAAGTGATTAACATACAATTTACAAGGAAATCGACTTTGAGTCTAAACCTAAGAAAGTGCAACTTTTTCGGTAATATTAAGTTGTCAATTCTGCAATAGCAATATAATTTTACTTACGCGCAAATCAGTAAAATTGATGCTTTTCGGCTTATGCGGTACAGTGCTCAAGTGATTAACATACAATTTACAAGAAAATCGACTTTGAGTCTAAACCTAAGAAAGTGCAACTTTTTCGGTAATATTAAGTTGTTAATTCTGCAATAACAATATAATTTGACTTTCGCTCAAATCAGTAAAATTCATGTTTTTCGGCTTAAGCGGTACAGTGCTCAAGTGATTAACATACAATTTACAAGGAAATCGACTTTGAGTCTAAAGCTATTGTAAGAAAGTGCAATTTTTTCGGTTATATGAATATGTCAATTCTGCTATAGCTATATAATTTTACTTTCGCGCAAATCAGTAAATTGTTGTTTTTCGGCTTATGCGGTACAGTGCTCAAGTGATTAACATACAATTTTCAAGAAAATCGACTTTGAGTCTAAACCTAAGAAAGTGCAACTTTTTCGGTAATATTAAGTTGTTAATTCTGCAATAACAATATAATTTGACTTTCGCTCAAATCAGTAAAATTCATGTTTTTCGGCTTAAGCGGTACAGTGCTCAAGTGATTAACATACAATTTACAAGGAAATCGACTTTGAGTCTAAACCTAAGAAAGTGCAACTTTTTCGGTAATATTAAGTTGTCAATTCTGCAATAGCAATATAATTTTACTTACGCGCAAATCAGTAAAATTGATGCTTTTCGGCTTATGCGGTACTGTGCTCAAGTGATTAACATACAATTTACAAGAAAATCGACTTTGAGTCTAAACCTAAGAAAGTGCAACTTTTTCGGTAATATTAAGTTGTCAATTCTGCAATAACAATATAATTTGACTTTCGCTCAAATCAGTAAAATTCATGTTTTTCGGCTTAAGCGGTACAGTGCTCACGCAACTGAAATACAATTTACAAGAAAATCGGCTTTAGGTCTAAAGCTATTGTAAGAAAGTGCAATTTTTTCGGTTATATGAATATGTCAATTCTGCTATAGCTATATAATTTTACTTTCGCGCAAATCAGTAAAATTGTTGTTTTTCGGCTTATGCGGTACAGTGCTCAAGTGATTAACATACAATTTACAAGAAAATCGACTTTGAGTCTAAACCTAAGAAAGTGCAACTTTTTCGGTAATATTAAGTTGTTAATTCTGCAATAACAATATAATTTGACTTTCGCTCAAATCAGTAAAATTCATGTTTTTCGGCTTAAGCGGTACAGTGCTCAAGTGATTAACATACAATTTACAAGGAAATCGACTTTGAGTCTAAACCTAAGAAAGTGCAACTTTATCGGTAATATTAAGTTGTCAATTCTGCAATAGCAATATAATTTTACTTACGCGCAAATCAGTAAAATTGATGCTTTTCGGCTTATGCGGTACAGTGCTCAAGTGATTAACATACAATTTACAAGAAAATCGACTTTGAGTCTAAACCTAAGAAAGTGCAACTTTTTCGGTAATATTAAGTTGTCAATTCTGCAATAACAATATAATTTGACTTTCGCTCAAATCAGTAAAATTCATGTTTTTCGGCTTAAGCGGTACAGTGCTCACGCAACTGAAATACAATTTACAAGAAAATCGGCTTTAGGTCTAAAGCTATTGTAAGAAAGTGCAATTTTTTCGGTTATATGAATATGTCAATTCTGCTATAGCTATATAATTTTACTTTCGCGCAAATCAGTAAAATTGTTGTTTTTCGGCTTATGCGGTACAGTGCTCAAGTGATTAACATACAATTTACAAGAAAATCGACTTTGAGTCTAAACCTAAGAAAGTGCAACTTTTTCGGTAATATTAAGTTGTTAATTCTGCAATAACAATATAATTTGACTTTCGCTCAAATCAGTAAAATTCATGTTTTTCGGCTTATGCGGTACAGTGCTCAAGTGATTAACATACAATTTACAAGAAAATCGACTTTGAGTCTAAACCTAAGAAAGTGCAACTTTTTCGGTAATATTAAGTTGTCAATTCTGCAATAACAATATAATTTGACTTTCGCTCAAATCAGTAAAATTCATGTTTGTCGGCTTAAGCGGTACAGTGCTCACGCAACTGAAATACAATTTACAAGAAAATTGGCTTTAGGTCTAAAGCTATTGTAAGAAAGTGCAATTTTTTCGGTTATATGAATATGTCAATTCTGCTATAGCTATATAATTTTACTTTCGCGCAAATCAGTAAAATTGTTGTTTTTCGGCTTATGCGGTACAGTGCTCAAGTGATTAACATACAATTTACAAGAAAATCGACTTTGAGTCTAAACCTAAGAAAGTGCAACTTTTTCGGTAATATTAAGTTGTTAATCCTGCAATAACATTATAGTTTTACTTTCGCTCAAATCAGTAAAATTCATGTTTTTCGGCTTAAGCGGTACAGTGCTCAAGTGATTAACATACAATTTACAAGGAAATCGACTTTGAGTCTAAACCTAAGAAAGTGCAACTTTTTCGGTAATATTAAGTTGTCAATTCTGCAATAGCAATATAATTTTACTTACGCGCAAATCAGTAAAATTGATGCTTTTCGGCTTATGCGGTACAGTGCTCAAGTGATTAACATACAATTTACAAGAAAATCGACTTTGAGTCTAAACCTAAGAAAGTGCAACTTTTTCGGTAATATTAAGTTGTTAATTCTGCAATAACAATATAATTTGACTTTCGCTCAAATCAGTAAAATTCATGTTTTTCGGCTTAAGCGGTACAGTGCTCAAGTGATTAACATACAATTTACAAGGAAATCGACTTTGAGTCTAAAGCTATTGTAAGAAAGTGCAATTTTTTCGGTTATATGAATATGTCAATTCTGCTATAGCTATATAATTTTACTTTCGCGCAAATCAGTAAATTGTTGTTTTTCGGCTTATGCGGTACAGTGCTCAAGTGATTAACATACAATTTACAAGAAAATCGACTTTGAGTCTAAACCTAAGAAAGTGCAACTTTTTCGGTAATATTAAGTTGTTAATTCTGCAATAACAATATAATTTGACTTTCGCTCAAATCAGTAAAATTCATGTTTTTCGGCTTAAGCGGTACAGTGCTCAAGTGATTAACATACAATTTACAAGGAAATCGACTTTGAGTCTAAACCTAAGAAAGTGCAACTTTTTCGGTAATATTAAGTTGTCAATTCTGCAATAGCAATATAATTTTACTTACGCGCAAATCAGTAAAATTGATGCTTTTCGGCTTATGCGGTACAGTGCTCAAGTGATTAACATACAATTTACAAGAAAATCGACTTTGAGTCTAAACCTAAGAAAGTGCAACTTTTTCGGTAATATTAAGTTGTCAATTCTGCAATAACAATATAATTTGACTTTCGCTCAAATCAGTAAAATTCATGTTTTTCGGCTTAAGCGGTACAGTGCTCACGCAACTGAAATACAATTTACAAGAAAATCGGCTTTAGGTCTAAAGCTATTGTAAGAAAGTGCAATTTTTTCGGTTATATGAATATGTCAATTCTGCTATAGCTATATAATTTTACTTTCGCGCAAATCAGTAAAATTGTTGTTTTTCGGCTTATGCGGTACAGTGCTCAAGTGATTAACATACAATTTACAAGAAAATCGACTTTGAGTCTAAACCTAAGAAAGTGCAACTTTTTCGGTAATATTAAGTTGTTAATCCTGCAATAACATTATAGTTTTACTTTCGCGCAAATCAGTAAAATTGATGTTTTTCGGCTTATGCGGTACAGTGCTCAAGTGATTAACATACAATTTACAAGAAAATCGACTTTGAGTCTAAACCCAAGAAATTGCAATTTTTTCGGCTATATTAATTTGTTAATCCTGCTTTAATATTATAATTTTACTTTCGCGCAAATCAGTAAGATTGATGTTTTTCGGCTTATGCGGTACAGTGCTCACGCAATTAACATACAATTTAGAAGAAAATCGACTTTAAGTCTAAAACTAAGAAAGTACAATTTTTTCGGTTATATGAATATGTAAATTCTGCAATAACATTATAATTTTACTTTCTCGCAAATCAGTAATATTGATGTTTTTCGGCTTAAGCAGCACAGTGCTGCCGCAATTGACATACAATTTACAAGAAAATCGACTTTGAGTCTAAACCTAAGAAAGTGCAACTTTTTCGCTAATATTATTTTGTTAATCCTGCAATAACAATATAATTTGACTTTCGCACAAATCAGTAAAATTCATGTTTTTCGGCTTAAGCGGTACAGTGCTCTCGCAACTGAAATACAACTTACAAGAAAATCGACTTTAAGTAAAAATCTTAGAAAGTTCAATTTTTTCTTTTCTTTTTTTTATAATAATTTGTAAATCCTGCAATAACATTATAGTTTTACTATCGCGCAAATCAGTAATATTGATGTTTTTCGGCTTATGCGGTACAGTGCTCAAGTGATTAACATACAATTTACAAGAAAATCGACTTTGAGTCTAAACCTAAGAAAGTGCAATTTTTTCGGTTATATTAATTTGTCAATTCTGCAATAGCAATATAATTTTACTTTTGCGCAAATCAGTAAAATTCATGTTTTTCGGCTTAAGCAATACAGTGCTCACGCAACTGACATACAATTTACAAGAAAATCGACTTTAAGTAAAAATCTAAGAAAGTTCAATTTTTTCTTTTCTTTTTTTTATATTAATTTGTTAATCCTGTCATAACATTATAGTTTTACTTTTGCGCAAATCAGTAAAATTGATGTTTTTCGGCTTATGCGGTACAGTGCTCAAGTGATTAACATACAATTTACAAGAAAATCGACTTTGAGTCTAAACCTAAGAAAGTGCAATTTTTTCGGTTATATTAATTTGTTAATCCTGCATTAACATTATAATTTTACTTTCGCGCAAATCAGTAAAATTGATGTTTTTCGGCTTATGCGGTACAGTGCTCACGCAATTAACATACAATTTAGAAGAAAATCGACTTTAAGTCTAAAACTAAGAAAGTACAATTATTTCGGTTATATGAATATGTAAATGCTGCAATAACATTATAATTTTACTTTCGCGCAAATCAGTAATATTGATGTTTTTCGGCTTAAGCGGCACAGTGCTGCCGCAATTGACATACAATTTACAAGAAAATCGACTTTGAGGCTAAACCTAAGAAAGTGCAACTTTTTCGCTTATATTATTTTGTTAATCCTGCAATAACAATATAATTTGACTTTCGCACAAATCAGTAAAATTCATGTTTTTCGGCTTAAGCGGTACAGTGCTCTCGCAACTGAAATACAACTTACAAGAAAATCGACTTTAAGTAAAAATCTTAGAAAGTTAAATTTTTTCTTTTCTTTTTTTTATATTAATTTGTAAATCCTGCAATAACATTATAGTTTTACTATCGCGCAAATCAGTAATATTGATGTTTTTCGGCTTAAGCGGTACAGTGCTCTCGCAACTGAAATACAACTTACAAGAAAATCGACTTTAAGTCTAAAATTAAGCAAGTGCAATTTTTTCGGTTATATGAATATGTTAATTCTGCAATAACAATATAATTTGACTTTCGCTCAAATCAGTAAAATTCATGTTTTTCGGTTTAAGCGGTACACTGCTCACGCAATTAACATACAATTTACAAGAAAATCGACTTTGAGTCTAAACCTAAGAAAGTGCAATTTTTTCGGTTATATTAATTTGTTAATCCTGCATTAATATTATAATTTTACTTTCGCGCAAATCAGTAAAATTGATGTTTTTCGGCTTATGCGGTACAGTGCTCACGCAATTAACATACAATTTAGAAGAAAATCGACTTTAAGTCTAAAACTAAGAAAGTACAATTATTTCGGTTATATGAATATGTAAATTCTGCAATAACATTATAATTTTACTTTCGCGCAAATCAGTAATATTGATGTTTTTCGGCTTAAGCGGCACAGTGCTGCCGCAATTGACATACAATTTACAAGAAAATCGACTTTGAGTCTATACCTAAGAAAGTGCAGCTTTTTCGCTAATATTATTTTGTTAATCCTGCAATAACAATATAATTTGACTTTCGCACAAATCAGTAAAATTCATGTTTTTCGGCTTAAGCGGTACAGTGCTCTCGCAACTGAAATACAACGTACAAGAAAATCGACTTTAAGTCTAAAATTAAGCAAGTGCAATTTTTTCGGTTATATGAATATGTTAATTCTGCAATAACAATATAATTTGACTTTCGCTCAAATTAGTCAAATTCATGTTTTTCGGTTTAAGCAGTACAGTGCTCACGCAACTGACATACAATTTACAAGAAAATCGACTTTAAGTAAAAATCTAAGAAAGTTCAATTTTTTCTTTTCTTTTTTTTATATTAATTTGTTAATCCTGCCATAACATTATAGTTTTACTTTCATGCAAATCAGTAAAATTGATGTTTTTCGGCTTATGCGGTACAGTGCTCAATTGATTAACATACAATTTACAAGAAAATCGACTTTGAGTCTAAACCTAAGAAAGTGCAATTTTTTCGGTTATATTAATTTGTTAATCCTGCATTAACATTATAATTTTACTTTCGCGCAAATCGGTAAAATTGATGTTTTTCGGTTTATGCGGTACAGTGCTCACGCAATTAACATACAATTTAGAAGAAAATCGACTTTAAGTCTAAAACTAAGAAAGTACAATTTTTTCGGTTATATGAATATGTAAATTCTGCAATAACATTATAATTTTACTTTCGCTCAAATCAGTAAAATTGATGTTTTTCGGCCTAAGGGGTACAGCGCTCAAGTAATTAACATACAATTTACAAGAAAATTGGCTTTAAGTAAAAATCTAAGAAAGTTAAATTTTTTTGGTTATATGAATATGTTAATTCTGCAATAACAATATAATTTGACTTTCGCTCAAATCAGTAAAATTCATGTTTTTCGGCTTAAGCGGTACAGTGCTCATGCAACTGAAATAAAATTTACAAGATAATCGACTTTAAGTCTAAAACTAAGAAAGTGCAATTTTTTAGGTTATATGAATATGTTAATTCTGCAATAACATTATAATTTTACTTTCGCGCAAATCAGTAGTATTAATGTTTTTCGGCTTAAGCAGTACAGCGCTCAAGTAATTAACATACAATTTACAAGAAAATTGGCTTTAAGTAAAAATCTAAGAAAGTTCAATTTTATTGGTTATATGAATATGTTAATTCTGCAATAACAATATAATTTGACTTTCGCTCAAATCAGTAAAATTCATGTTTTTCGGCTTAAGCGGTACAGTGCTCATGCAACTGAAATAAAATTTACAAGATAATCGACTTTAAGTCTAAAACTAAGAAAGTGCAATTTTTTAGGTTATATGAATATGTAAATTCTGCAATAACATTATAATTTTACTTTCGCGCAAATCAGTAGTATTAATGTTTTTCGGCTAAAGCAGTACAGTGCTAGCGAAATTAACATACAATTTACAAGAAAATCGACTTTAAGTCTAAACCTAAGAAAGTGCAATTTTTTCGGTTATATTAATTTGTCAATTCTGCAATAGCAATATAATTTTACTTACGCGCAAATCAGTAAAATTGATGTTTTTCGGCTTATGCGGTACAGTGCTCAAGTGATTAACATACAATTTACAAGAAAATCGACTTTGAGTCTAAACCTAAGAAAGTGCAATTTTTTCGGTAATATTAAGTTGTCAATTCTGCAATAGCAATATAATTTTACTTACGCGCAAATCAGTAAAATTGATCTTTTTCGGCTTATGCGGTACAGTGCTCAAGTGATTAACATACAATTTACAAGAAAATCGACTTTGAGTCTAAACCTAAGAAAGTGCAATTTTTTCGGTAATATTAAGTTGTCAATTCTGCAATAGCAATATAATTTTACTTACGCGCAAATCAGTAAAATTGATGCTTTTCGGCTTATGCGGTACAGTTCTCAAGTGATTAACATACAATTTAGAAGAAAATCGACTTTAAGTCTAAAACTAAGAAAGTACAATTATTTCGGTTATATGAATATGTAAATTCTGCAATAACATTATAATTTTACTTTCGCGCAAATCAGTAATATTGATGTTTTTCGGCTTAAGCGGCACAGTGCTGCCGCAATTGACATACAATTTACAAGAAAATCGACTTTGAGTCTATACCTAAGAAAGTGCAGCTTTTTCGCTAATATTATTTTGTTAATCCTGCAATAACAATATAATTTGACTTTCGCACAAATCAGTAAAATTCATGTTTTTCGGCTTAAGCGGTACAGTGCTCTCGCAACTGAAATACAACGTACAAGAAAATCGACTTTAAGTCTAAAATTAAGCAAGTGCAATTTTTTCTTTTCTTTTTTTTATATTAATTTGTTAATCCTGCCATAACATTATAGTTTTACTTTCATGCAAATCAGTAAAATTGATGTTTTTCGGCTTATGCGGTACAGTGCTCAAGTGATTAACATACAATTTACAAGAAAATCGACTTTGAGTCTAAACCTAAGAAAGTGCAATTTTTTCGGTTATATTAATTTGTTAATCCTGCATTAACATTATAATTTTACTTTCGCGCAAATCAGTAAAATTGATGTTTTTCGGTTTATGCGGTACAGTGCTCACGCAATTAACATACAATTTAGAAGAAAATCGACTTTAAGTCTAAAACTAAGAAAGTACAATTTTTTCGGTTATATGAATATGTAAATTCTGCAATAACATTATAATTTTACTTTCGCTCAAATCAGTAAAATTGATGTTTTTCGGCCTAAGGGGTACAGCGCTCAAGTAATTAACATACAATTTACAAGAAAATTGGCTTTAAGTAAAAATCTAAGAAAGTTAAATTTTTTTGGTTATATGAATATGTTAATTCTGCAATAACAATATAATTTGACTTTCGCTCAAATCAGTAAAATTCATGTTTTTCGGCTTAAGCGGTACAGTGCTCACGCAACTGAAATAAAATTTACAAGATAATCGACTTTAAGTCTAAAACTAAGAAAGTGCAATTTTTTAGGTTATATGAATATGTAAATTCTGCAATAACATTATAATTTTACTTTCGCGCAAATCAGTAGTATTAATGTTTTTCGGCTTAAGCAGTACAGCGCTCAAGTAATTAACATACAATTTACAAGAAAATTGGCTTTAAGTAAAAATCTAAGAAAGTTCAATTTTTTTGGTTATATGAATATGTTAATTCTGCAATAACAATATAATTTGACTTTCGCTCAAATCAGTAAAATTCATGTTTTTCGGCTTAAGCGGTACAGTGCTCATGCAACTGAAATAAAATTTACAAGATAATCGACTTTAAGTCTAAAACTAAGAAAGTGCAATTTTTTAGGTTATATGAATATGTAAATTCTGCAATAACATTATAATTTTACTTTCGCGCAAATCAGTAGTATTAATGTTTTTCGGCTAAAGCAGTACAGTGCTAGCGAAATTAACATACAATTTACAAGAAAATCGACTTTAAGTCTAAACCTAAGAAAGTGCAATTTTTTCGGTTATATTAATTTGTCAATTCTGCAATAGCAATATAATTTTACTTACGCGCAAATCAGTAAAATTGATGTTTTTCGGCTTATGCGGTACAGTGCTCAAGTGATTAACATACAATTTACAAGAAAATCGACTTTGAGTTTAAACCTAAGAAAGTGCAATTTTTTCGGTAATATTAAGTTGTCAATTCTGCAATAGCAATATAATTTTACTTACGCGCAAATCAGTAAAATTGATGCTTTTCGGCTTATGCGGTACAGTTCTCAATTGATTAACATACAATTTACAAGAAAATCGACTTTGAGTCTAAACCTAAGAAAGTGCAACTTTTTCGGTAATATTAAGTTGTTAATTCTGCAATAACAATATAATTTGACTTTCGCTGAAATCAGTAAAATTCATGTTTTTCGGCTTAAGCGGTACAGTGCTCAAGTGATTAACATACAATTTACAAGAAAATCGACTTTGAGTCTAAACCTAAGAAAGTGCAACTTTTTCGGTAATATTAAGTTGTCAATTCTGCAATAGCAATATAATTTTACTTACGCGCAAATCAGTAAAATTGATGCTTTTCGGCTTATGCGGTACAGTGCTCAAGTGATTAACATACAATTTACAAGAAAATCGACTTTGAGTCTAAACCTAAGAAAGTGCAACTTTTTCGGTAATATTAAGTTGTCAATTCTGCAATAACAATATAATTTGACTTTCGCTCAAATCAGTTAAATTCATGTTTTTCGGCTTAAGCGGTACAGTGCTCACGCAACTGAAATACAATTTACAAGAAAATCGGCTTTAGGTCTAAAGCTATTGTAAGAAAGTGCAATTTTTTCGGTTATATGAATATGTCAATTCTGCTATAGCTATATAATTTTACTTTCGCGCAAATCAGTAAAATTGTTGTTTTTCGGCTTATGCGGTACAGTGCTCAAGTGATTAACATACAATTTACAAGAAAATCGACTTTGAGTCTAAACCTAAGAAAGTGCAACTTTTTCGGTAATATTAAGTTGTTAATCCTGCAATAACATTATAGTTTTACTTTCGCGCAAATCAGTAAAATTGATGTTTTTCGGCTTATGCGGTACAGTGCTCAAGTGATTAACATACAATTTACAAGAAAATCGACTTTGAGTCTAAACCCAAGAAATTGCAATTTTTTCGGCTATATTAATTTGTTAATCCTGCTTTAATATTATAATTTTACTTTCGCGCAAATCAGTAAGATTGATGTTTTTCGGCTTATGCGGTACAGTGCTCACGCAATTAACATACAATTTAGAAGAAAATCGACTTTAAGTCTAAAACTAAGAAAGTACAATTTTTTCGGTTATATGAATATGTAAAGTCTGCAATAACATTATAATTTTACTTTCTCGCAAATCAGTAATATTGATGTTTTTCGGCTTAAGCAGCACAGCGCTGCCGCAATTGACATACAATTTACAAGAAAATCGACTTTGAGTCTAAACCTAAGAAAGTGCAACTTTTTCGCTAATATTATTTTGTTAATCCTGCAATAACAATATAATTTGACTTTCGCACAAATCAGTAAAATTCATGTTTTTCGGCTTAAGCGGTACAGTGCTCTCGCAACTGAAATACAACTTACAAGAAAATCGACTTTAAGTAAAAATCTTAGAAAGTTCAATTTTTTCTTTTCTTTTTTTTATATTAATTTGTAAATCCTGCAATAACATTATAGTTTTACTATCGCGCAAATCAGTAATATTGATGTTTTTCGGCTTATGCGGTACAGTGCTCAAGTGATTAACATACAATTTACAAGAAAATCGACTTTGAGTCTAAACCTAAGAAAGTGCAATTTTTTCGGTTATATTAATTTGTCAATTCTGCAATAGCAATATAATTTTACTTTCGCGCAAATCAGTAAAATTCATGTTTTTCGGCTTAAGCAGTACAGTGCTCTCGCAACTGACATACAATTTACAAGAAAATCGACTTTAAGTAAAAATCTAAGAAAGTTAAATTTTTTCTTTTCTTTTTTTTATATTAATTTGATAATCCTGTCATAACATTATAGTTTTACTTTTGCGCAAATCAGTAAAATTGATGTTTTTCGGCTTATGCGGTACAGTGCTCAAGTGATTAACATACAATTTACAAGAAAATCGACTTTGAGTCTAAACCTAAGAAAGTGCAATTTTTTCGGTTATATTAATTTGTTAATCCTGCATTAACATTATAATTTTACTTTCGCGCAAATCAGTAAAATTGATGTTTTTCGGCTTATGCGGTACAGTGCTCACGCAATTAACATACAATTTAGAAGAAAATCGACTTTAAGTCTAAAACTAAGAAAGTACAATTATTTCGGTTATATGAATATGTAAATTCTGCAATAACATTATAATTTTACGTTCGCGCAAATCAGTAATATTGATGTTTTTCGGCTTAAGCGGCACAGTGCTGCCGCAATTGACATACAATTTACAAGAAAATCGACTTTGAGGCTAAACCTAAGAAAGTGCAACTTTTTCGCTTATATTATTTTGTTAATCCTGCAATAACAATATAATTTGACTTTCGCACAAATCAGTAAAATTCATGTTTTTCGGCTTAAGCGGTACAGTGCTCTCGCAACTGAAATACAACTTACAAGAAAATCGACTTTAAGTAAAAATCTTAGAAAGTTCAATTTTTTCTTTTCTTTTTTTTATATTAATTTGTAAATCCTGCAATAACAATATAGTTTTACTATCGCGCAAATCAGTAATATTGATGTTTTTCGGCTTAAGCGGTACAGTGCTCTCGCAACTGAAATACAACTTACAAGAAAATCGACTTTAAGTCTAAAATTAAGCAAGTGCAATTTTTTCGGTTATATGAATATGTTAATTCTGCAATAACAATATAATTTGACTTTCGCTCAAATCAGTAAAATTCATGTTTTTCGGTTTAAGCGGTACACTGCTCACGCAATTAACATACAATTTACAAGAAAATCGACTTTGAGTCTAAACCTAAGAAAGTGCAATTTTTTCGGTTATATTAATTTGTTAATCCTGCATTAATATTATAATTTTACTTTCGCGCAAATCAGTAATATTGATGTTTTTCGGCTTAAGCGGCACAGTGCTGCCGCAATTGACATACAATTTACAAGAAAATCGACTTTGAGTCTAAACCTAAGAAAGTGCAGCTTTTTCGCTAATATTATTTTGTTAATCCTGCAATAACAATATAATTTGACTTTCGCACAAATCAGTAAAATTCATGTTTTTCGGCTTAAGCGGTACAGTGCTCTCGCAACTGAAATACAACTTACAAGAAAATCGACTTTAAGTCTAAAATTAAGCAAGTGCAATTTTTTCGGTTATATGAATATGTTAATTCTGCAATAACAATATAATTTGACTTTCGCTCAAATTAGTCAAATTCATGTTTTTCGGTTTAAGCGGTACAGTGCTCTCGCCACTGAAATACAACTTACAAGAAAATCGACTTTAAGTCTAAAACTAAGAAAGTACAATTTTTTCGGTTATATGAATATGTAAATTCTGCAATAACATTATAATTTTACTTTCGCGCAAATCAGTAAAATTGATGTTTTTACGGCCTAAGCGGTACAGCGCTCAAGTAATTAACATACAATTTACAAGAAAATCGACTTTAAGTCTAAACCTAAGAAAGTGCAATTTTTTCGGTTATATTATTTTGTTAATCCTGCAATAACAATATAATTTGACTTTCGCACAAATCAGTAAAATTCATGTTTTTCGGCTTATGCGGTACAGTTCAAGTGATTAACATACAATTTACAAGAAAATCGACTTTAAGTCTAAACCTAAGAAAGTGCAATTTTTTCGGTTATATTAATTTGTCAATTCTGCAATAGCAATATAATTTTACTTTTGCGCAAATCAGTAAAACTCATGTTTTTCGGCTTAAGCAGTACAGTGCTCACGCATCTGACATACAATTTACAAGAAAATCGACTTTAAGTAAAAATATAAGAAAGTTAAATTTTTTCTTTTCTTTTTTTTATATTAATTTGTTAATCCTGCCATAACATTATAGTTTTACTTTCGCGCAAATCAGTAAAATTGATGTTTTACGGCCTAAGCGGTACAGTGCTCAAGTGATTAACAAACAATTTACAAGAAAATCGACTTTAAGTCTAAACCTAAGAAAGTGCAACTTTTTCGCTAATATTATTTTGTTAATCCTGCAATAACAATATATTTTGACTTTCGCACAAATCAGTAAAATTCATGTTTTTCGGCTTAAGCGGTACAGTGCTCTCGCAACTGAAATACAACTTACAAGAAAATCGACTTTAAGTCTAAAACTAAGAAAGTACAATTTTTTCGGTTATATGAATATGTAAATTCTGCAATAACATTATAATTTTACTTTCGCGCAAATCAGTAAAATTGATGTTTTTACGGCCTAAGCGGTACAGCGCTCAAGTAATTAACATACAATTTACAAGAAAATCGACTTTAAGTCTAAACCTAAGAAAGTGCAATTTTTTCGGTTATATTATTTTGTTAATCCTGCAATAACAATATAATTTGACTTTCGCACAAATCAGTAAAATTCATGTTTTTCGGCTTATGCGGTACAGTTCAAGTGATTAACATACAATTTACAAGAAAATCGACTTTAAGTCTAAACCTAAGAAAGTGCAATTTTTTCGGTTATATTAATTTGTCAATTCTGCAATAGCAATATAATTTTACTTTTGCGCAAATCAGTAAAACTCATGTTTTTCGGCTTAAGCAGTACAGTGCTCACGCATCTGACATACAATTTACAAGAAAATCGACTTTAAGTAAAAATATAAGAAAGTTAAATTTTTTCTTTTCTTTTTTTTATATTAATTTGTTAATCCTGCCATAACATTATAGTTTTACTTTCGCGCAAATCAGTAAAATTGATGTTTTTCGGCTTATGCGGTACAGTGCTCAAGTGGTTAACATACAATTTACAAGAAAATCGACTTTGAGTCTAAACCTAAGAAAGTGCAATTTTTTCGGTTATATTAATTTGTTAATCCTGCATTAACATTATAATTTTACTTTCGCGCAAATCAGTAAAATTGATGGTTTTCGGCTTATGCGGTACAGTGCTCACGCAATTAACATACAATTTACAAGAAAATCGACTTTAAGTCTAAACCTAAGAAAGTGCAATTTTTTCGGTTATATTAATTTGTTAATCCTGCATTAACATTATAATTTTACTTTCGCGCAAATCAGTAGTATTAATGTTTTTCGGCTTAAGCAGTACAGTGCTAGCGAAATTATTATACAATTTACAAGAAAATCGACTTTAAGTCTAAACCTAAGAAAGTGCAATTTTTTCGGTTATATTAATTTGTCAATTCTACAATAGCAATATAATTTTACTTACGCGCAAATCAGTAAAATTGATGTTTTTCGGCTTATGCGGTACAGTGCTCAAGTGGTTAACATACAATTTACAAGAAAATCGACTTTGAGTCTAAACCTAAGAAAGTGCAATTTTTTCGGTTATATTAATTTGTTAATCCTGCATTAACATTATAATTTTACTTTCGCGCAAATCAGTAAAATTGATGGTTTTCGGCTTATGCGGTACAGTGCTCACGCAATTAACATACAATTTAGAAGAAAATCGACTTTAAGTCTAAAACTAAGAAAGTACAATTTTTTTGGTTATATGAATATGTAAATTCTGCAATAACATTATAATTTTACTTTCGCTGAAATCAGTAAAATTGATGTTTTTCGGCCTAAGGGGTACAGCGCTCAAGTAATTAACATACAATTTACAAGAAAATCGACTTTAAGTCTAAACCTAAGAAAGTGCAATTTTTTCGGTTATATTAATTTGTCAATTCTGCAATAGCAATATAATTTTACTTACGCGCAAATCAGTAAAATTAATGTTTTTCGGCTTATGCGGTACAGTGCTCTCGCCACTGAAATACAACTTACAAGAAAATCGACTTTAAGTCTAAAACTAAGAAAGTACAATTTTTTCGGTTATATGAATATGTAAATTCTGCAATAACATTATAATTTTACTTTCGCGCAAATCAGTAAAATTGATGTTTTTCGGCCTAAGCGGTACAGTGCTCAAGTGATTAACAAACAATTTACAAGAAAATCGTCTTTAAGTCTAAACCTAAGAAAGTGCAACTTTTTCGCTAATATTATTTTGTTAATCCTGCAATAACAATATATTTTGACTTTCGCACAAATCAGTAAAATTCATGTTTTTCGGCTTAAGCGGTACAGTGCTCTCGCAACTGAAATACAACTTACAAGAAAATCGACTTTAAGTCTAAAATTAAGCAAGTGCAATTTTTTCAGTTATATGAATATGTTAATTCTGCAATAACAATATAATTTGACTTTCGCTCAAATTAGTCAAATTCATGTTTTTCGGTTTAAGCGGTACAGTGCTCTCGCCACTGAAATACAACTTACAAGAAAATCGACTTTAAGTCTAAAACTAAGAAAGTACAATTTTTTCGGTTATATGAATATGTAAATTCTGCAATAACATTATAATTTTACTTTCGCGCAAATCAGTAAAATTGATGTTTTTCGGCCTAAGCGGTACAGTGCTCAAGTGATTAACAAACAATTTACAAGAAAATCGACTTTAAGTCTAAACAACTCGCAACTTTTTCGCTAATATTATTTTGTTAATCCTGCAATAACAATATATTTTGACTTTCGCACAAATCAGTAAAATTCATGTTTTTCGGCTTAAGCGGTACAGTGCTCTCGCAACTGAAATACAACTTACAAGAAAATCGACTTTAAGTCTAAAACTAAGAAAGTACAATTTTTTCGGTTATATGAATATGTAAATTCTGCAATAACATTATAATTTTACTTTCGCGCAAATCAGTAAAATTGATGTTTTTACGGCCTAAGCGGTACAGCGCTCAAGTAATTAACATACAATTTACAAGAAAATCGACTTTAAGTCTAAACCTAAGAAAGTGCAATTTTTTCGGTTATATTATTTTGTTAATCCTGCAATAACAATATAATTTGACTTTCGCACAAATCAGTAAAATTCATGTTTTTCGGCTTATGCGGTACAGTTCAAGTGATTAACATACAATTTACAAGAAAATCGACTTTAAGTCTAAACCTAAGAAAGTGCAATTTTTTCGGTTATATTAATTTGTCAATTCTGCAATAGCAATATAATTTTACTTTTGCGCAAATCAGTAAAACTCATGTTTTTCGGCTTAAGCAGTACAGTGCTCACGCATCTGACATACAATTTACAAGAAAATCGACTTTAAGTAAAAATCTAAGAAAGTTAAATTTTTTCTTTTCTTTTTTTTATATTAATTTGTTAATCCTGCCATAACATTATAGTTTTACTTTCGCGCAAATCAGTAAAATTGATGTTTTTCGGCTTATGCGGTACAGTGCTCAAGTGATTAACATACAATTTACAAGAAAATCGACTTTGAATCTAAACCTAAGAAAGTGCAATTTTTTCCGTTATATTAATTTGTTAATCCTGCATTAACATTATAATTTTACTTTCGCGCAAATCAGTAAAATTGATGGTTTTCGGCTTATGCGGTACAGTGCTCACGCAATTAACATACAATTTAGAAGAAAATCGACTTTAAGTCTAAAACTAAGAAAGTACAATTTTTTCGGTTATATGAATATGTAAATTCTGCAATAACATTATAATTTTACTTTCGCTCAAATCAGTAAAATTGATGTTTTTCGGCCTAAGGGGTACAGCGCTCAAGTAATTAACATACACATTTACAAGAAAATTGGCTTTAAGTAAAAATCTAAGAAAGTTCAATTTTTTTGGTTATATGAATATGTTAATTCTGCAATAACAATATAATGTGACTTTCGCTCAAATCAGTTAAATTCATGTTTTTCGGCTTAAGCGGTACAGTGCTTATGCAACTGAAATAAAATTTACAAGATAATCGACTTTAAGTCTAAAACTAAGAAAGTGCAATTTTTTAGGTTATATGAATATGTAAATTCTGCAATAACATTATAATTTTACTTTCGCGCAAATCAGTAGTATTAATGTTTTTCGGCTTAAGCAGTACAGTGCTAGCGAAATTATTATACAATTTACAAGAAAATCGACTTTAAGTCTAAACCTAAGAAAGTGCAATTTTTTCGGTTATATTAATTTGTCAATTCTACAATAGCAATATAATTTTACTTACGCGCAAATCAGTAAAATTGATGTTTTTCGGCTTATGCGGTACAGTGCTCAAGTGGTTAACATACAATTTACAAGAAAATCGACTTTGAGTCTAAACCTAAGAAAGTGCAATTTTTTCGGTTATATTAATTTGTTAATCCTGCATTAACATTATAATTTTACTTTCGCGCAAATCAGTAAAATTGATGGTTTTCGGCTTATGCGGCACAGTGCTCACGCAATTAACATACAATTTAGAAGAAAATCGACTTTAAGTCTAAAACTAAGAAAGTACAATTTTTTCGGTTATATGAATATGTAAATTCTGCAATAACATTATAATTTTACTTTCGCTGAAATCAGTAAAATTGATGTTTTTCGGCCTAAGGGGTACAGCGCTCAAGTAATTAACATACAATTTCCAAGAAAATCGACTTTAAGTCTAAACCTAAGAAAGTGCAATTTTTTCGGTTATATTAATTTGTCAATTCTGCAATAGCAATATAATTTTACTTAGGCGCAAATCAGTAAAATTGATGTTTTTCGGCTTATGCGGTACAGTGCTCAAGTGGTTAACATACAATTTACAAGAAAATCGACTTTGAGTCTAAACCTAAGAAAGTGCAATTTTTTCGGTTATATTAATTTGTTAATCCTGCATTAACATTATAATTTTACTTTCGCGCAAATCAGTAAAATTGATGGTTTTCGGCTTATGCGGTACAGTGCTCACGCAATTAACATACAATTTAGAAGAAAATCGACTTTAAGTCTAAAACTAAGAAAGTACAATTTTTTCGGTTATATGAATATGTAAATTCTGCAATAACATTATAATTTTACTTTCGCTGAAATCAGTAAAATTGATGTTTTTACGGCCTAAGCGGTACAGCGCTCAAGTAATTAACATACAATTTACAAGAAAATCGACTTTAAGTCTAAACCTAAGAAAGTGCAATTTTTTCGGTTATATTAATTTGTCAATTCTGCAATAGCAATATAATTTTACTTAGGCGCAAATCAGTAAAATTGATGTTTTTCGGCTTATGCGGTACAGTGCTCAAGTGGTTAACATACAATTTACAAGAAAATCGACTTTGAGTCTAAACCTAAGAAAGTGCAATTTTTTCGGTTATATTAATTTGTTAATCCTGCATTAACATTATAATTTTACTTTCGCGCAAATCAGTAAAATTGATGGTTTTCGGCTTATGCGGTACAGTGCTCACGCAATTAACATACAATTTAGAAGAAAATCGACTTTAAGTCTAAAACTAAGAAAGTACAATTTTTTCGGTTATATGAATATGTAAATTCTGCAATAACATTATAATTTTACTTTCGCGCAAATCAGTAAAATTGATGTTTTTCGGCCTAAGCGGTACAGTGCTCAAGTGATTAACAAACAATTTACAAGAAAATCGACTTTAAGTCTAAACAACTCGCAACTTTTTCGCTAATATTATTTTGTTAATCCTGCAATAACAATATATTTTGACTTTCGCACAAATCAGTAAAATTCATGTTTTTCGGCTTAAGCGGTACAGAGCTCTCGCAACTGAAATACAACTTACAAGAAAATCGACTTTAAGTCTAAAACTAAGAAAGTACAATTTTTTCGGTTATATGAATATGTAAATTCTGCAATAACATTATAATTTTACTTTCGCGCAAATCAGTAAAATTGATGTTTTTACGGCCTAAGCGGTACAGCGCTCAAGTAATTAACATACAATTTACAAGAAAATCGACTTTAAGTCTAAACCTAAGAAAGTGCAATTTTTTCGGTTATATTATTTTGTTAATCCTGCAATAACAATATAATTTGACTTTAGCACAAATCAGTAAAATTCATGTTTTTCGGCTTATGCGGTACAGTTCAAGTGATTAACATACAATTTACAAGAAAATCGACTTTAAGTCTAAACCTAAGAAAGTGCAATTTTTTCGGTTATATTAATTTGTCAATTCTGCAATAGCAATATAATTTTACTTTTGCGCAAATCAGTAAAACTCATGTTTTTCGGCTTAAGCAGTACAGTGCTCACGCATCTGACATACAATTTACAAGAAAATCGACTTTAAGTAAAAATCTAAGAAAGTTAAATTTTTTCTTTTCTTTTTTTTATATTAATTTGTTAATCCTGCCATAACATTATAGTTTTACTTTCGCGCAAATCAGTAAAATTGATGTTTATCGGCTTATGCGGTACAGTGCTCAAGTGATTAACATACAATTTACAAGAAAATCGACTTTGAGTCTAAACCTAAGAAAGTGCAATTTTTTCCGTTATATTAATTTGTTAATCCTGCATTAACATTATAATTTTACTTTCGCGCAAATCAGTAAAATTGATGGTTTTCGGCTTATGCGGTACAGTGCTCACGCAATTAACATACAATTTAGAAGAAAATCGACTTTAAGTCTAAAACTAAGAAAGTACAATTTTTTCGGTTATATGAATATGTAAATTCTGCAATAACATTATAATTTTACTTTCGCTCAAATCAGTAAAATTGATGTTTTTCGGCCTAAGGGGTACAGCGCTTATGCAACTGAAATAAAATTTACAAGATAATCGACTTTAAGTCTAAAACTAAGAAAGTGCAATTTTTTAGGTTATATGAATATGTAAATTCTGCAATAACATTATAATTTTACTTTCGCGCAAATCAGTAGTATTAATGTTTTTCGGCTTAAGCAGTACAGTGCTAGCGAAATTATTATACAATTTACAAGAAAATCGACTTTAAGTCTAAACCTAAGAAAGTGCAATTTTTTCGGTTATATTAATTTGTCAATTCTACAATAGCAATATAATTTTACTTACGCGCAAATCAGTAAAATTGATGTTTTTCGGCTTATGCGGTACAGTGCTCAAGTGGTTAACATACAATTTACAAGAAAATCGACTTTGAGTCTAAACCTAAGAAAGTGCAATTTTTTCGGTTATATTAATTTGTTAATCCTGCAATAACAATATAATTTGACTTTAGCACAAATCAGTAAAATTCATGTTTTTCGGCTTATGCGGTACAGTTCAAGTGATTAACATACAATTTACAAGAAAATCGACTTTAAGTCTAAACCTAAGAAAGTGCAATTTTTTCGGTTATATTAATTTGTCAATTCTGCAATAGCAATATAATTTTACTTTTGCGCAAATCAGTAAAACTCATGTTTTTCGGCTTATGCGGTACAGTGCTCAAGTGGTTAACATACAATTTACAAGAAAATCGACTTTGAGTCTAAACCTAAGAAAGTGCAATTTTTTCGGTTATATTAATTTGTTAATCCTGCAATAACAATATAATTTGACTTTAGCACAAATCAGTAAAATTCATGTTTTTCGGCTTATGCGGTACAGTGCTCAAGTGGTTAACATACAATTTACAAGAAAATCGACTTTGAGTCTAAACCTAAGAAAGTGCAATTTTTTCGGTTATATGAATATGTAAATTCTGCAATAACATTATAATTTTACTTTCGCTCAAATCAGTAAAATTGATGTTTTTCGGCCTAAGGGGTACAGCGCTTATGCAACTGAAATAAAATTTACAAGATAATCGACTTTAAGTCTAAAACTAAGAAAGTGCAATTTTTTAGGTTATATGAATATGTAAATTCTGCAATAACATTATAATTTTACTTTCGCGCAAATCAGTAGTATTAATGTTTTTCGGCTTAAGCAGTACAGTGCTAGCGAAATTATTATACAATTTACAAGAAAATCGACTTTAAGTCTAAACCTAAGAAAGTGCAATTTTTTCGGTTATATTAATTTGTCAATTCTACAATAGCAATATAATTTTACTTTTGCGCAAATCAGTAAAACTCATGTTTTTCGGCTTAAGCAGTACAGTGCTCACGCATCTGACATACAATTTACAAGAAAATCGACTTTAAGTAAAAATCTAAGAAAGTTAAATTTTTTCTTTTCTTTTTTTTATATTAATTTGTTAATCCTGCCATAACATTATAGTTTTACTTTCGCGCAAATCAGTAAAATTGATGTTTATCGGCTTATGCGGTACAGTGCTCAAGTGATTAACATACAATTTACAAGAAAATCGACTTTGAGTCTAAACCTAAGAAAGTGCAATTTTTTCCGTTATATTAATTTGTTAATCCTGCATTAACATTATAATTTTACTTTCGCGCAAATCAGTAAAATTGATGGTTTTCGGCTTATGCGGTACAGTGCTCACGCAATTAACATACAATTTACAAGAAAATTGGCTTTAAGTAAAAATCTAAGAAAGTTCAATTTTTTTGGTTATATGAATATGTTAATTCTGCAATAACAATATAATGTGACTTTCGCTCAAATCAGTTAAATTCATGTTTTTCGGCTTAAGCGGTACAGTGCTTATGCAACTGAAATAAAATTTACAAGATAATCGACTTTAAGTCTAAAACTAAGAAAGTGCAATTTTTTAGGTTATATGAATATGTAAATTCTGCAATAACATTATAATTTTACTTTCGCGCAAATCAGTAGTATTAATGTTTTTCGGCTTAAGCAGTACAGTGCTAGCGAAATTATTATACAATTTACAAGAAAATCGACTTTAAGTCTAAACCTAAGAAAGTGCAATTTTTTCGGTTATATTAATTTGTCAATTCTACAATAGCAATATAATTTTACTTACGCGCAAATCAGTAAAATTGATGTTTTTCGGCTTATGCGGTACAGTGCTCAAGTGGTTAACATACAATTTACAAGAAAATCGACTTTGAGTCTAAACCTAAGAAAGTGCAATTTTTTCGGTTATATTAATTTGTTAATCCTGCAATAACAATATAATTTGACTTTAGCACAAATCAGTAAAATTCATGTTTTTCGGCTTATGCGGTACAGTTCAAGTGATTAACATACAATTTACAAGAAAATCGACTTTAAGTCTAAACCTAAGAAAGTGCAATTTTTTCGGTTATATTAATTTGTCAATTCTGCAATAGCAATATAATTTTACTTTTGCGCAAATCAGTAAAACTCATGTTTTTCGGCTTAAGCAGTACAGTGCTCACGCATCTGACATACAATTTACAAGAAAATCGACTTTAAGTAAAAATCTAAGAAAGTTAAATTTTTTCTTTTCTTTTTTTTATATTAATTTGTTAATCCTGCCATAACATTATAGTTTTACTTTCGCGCAAATCAGTGAAATTGATGTTTATCGGCTTATGCGGTACAGTGCTCAAGTGATTAACATACAATTTACAAGAAAATCGACTTTGAGTCTAAACCTAAGAAAGTGCAATTTTTTCCGTTATATTAATTTGTTAATCCTGCATTAACATTATAATTTTACTTTCGCGCAAATCAGTAAAATTGATGGTTTTCGGCTTATGCGGTACAGTGCTCACGCAATTAACATACAATTTAGAAGAAAATCGACTTTAAGTCTAAAACTAAGAAAGTACAATTTTTTCGGTTATATGAATATGTAAATTCTGCAATAACATTATAATTTTACTTTCGCTCAAATCAGTAAAATTGATGTTTTTCGGCCTAAGGGGTACAGCGCTCAAGTAATTAACATACAATTTACAAGAAAATTGGCTTTAAGTAAAAATCTAAGAAAGTTCAATTTTTTTGGTTATATGAATATGTTAATTCTGCAATAACAATATAATGTGACTTTCGCTCAAATCAGTTAAATTCATGTTTTTCGGCTTAAGCGGTACAGTGCTTATGCAACTGAAATAAAATTTACAAGATAATCGACTTTAAGTCTAAAACTAAGAAAGTGCAATTTTTTAGGTTATATGAATATGTAAATTCTGCAATAACATTATAATTTTACTTTCGCGCAAATCAGTAGTATTAATGTTTTTCGGCTTAAGCAGTACAGTGCTAGCGAAATTATTATACAATTTACAAGAAAATCGACTTTAAGTCTAAACCTAAGAAAGTGCAATTTTTTCGGTTATATTAATTTGTCAATTCTACAATAGCAATATAATTTTACTTACGCGCAAATCAGTAAAATTGATGTTTTTCGGCTTATGCGGTACAGTGCTCAAGTGGTTAACATACAATTTACAAGAAAATCGACTTTGAGTCTAAACCTAAGAAAGTGCAATTTTTTCGGTTATATTAATTTGTTAATCCTGCATTAACATTATAATTTTACTTTCGCGCAAATCAGTAAAATTGATGGTTTTCGGCTTATGCGGCACAGTGCTCACGCAATTAACATACAATTTAGAAGAAAATCGACTTTAAGTCTAAAACTAAGAAAGTACAATTTTTTCGGTTATATGAATATGTAAATTCTGCAATAACATTATAATTTTACTTTCGCTGAAATCAGTAAAATTGATGTTTTTCGGCCTAAGGGGTACAGCGCTCAAGTAATTAACATACAATTTCCAAGAAAATCGACTTTAAGTCTAAACCTAAGAAAGTGCAATTTTTTCGGTTATATTAATTTGTCAATTCTGCAATAGCAATATAATTTTACTTAGGCGCAAATCAGTAAAATTGATGTTTTTCGGCTTATGCGGTACAGTGCTCAAGTGGTTAACATACAATTTACAAGAAAATCGACTTTGAGTCTAAACCTAAGAAAGTGCAATTTTTTCGGTTATATTAATTTGTTAATCCTGCATTAACATTATAATTTTACTTTCGCGCAAATCAGTAAAATTGATGGTTTTCGGCTTATGCGGTACAGTGCTCACGCAATTAACATACAATTTAGAAGAAAATCGACTTTAAGTCTAAAACTAAGAAAGTACAATTTTTTCGGTTATATGAATATGTAAATTCTGCAATAACATTATAATTTTACTTTCGCTGAAATCAGTAAAATTGATGTTTTTCGGCCTAAGGGGTACAGCGCTCAAGTAATTAACATACAATTTACAAGAAAATCGACTTTAAGTCTAAACCTAAGAAAGTGCAATTTTTTCGGTTATATTAATTTGTCAATTCTGCAATAGCAATATAATTTTACTTACGCGCAAATCAGTAAAATTGATGTTTTTCGGCTTATGCGGTACAGTTCTCAAGTGATTAACATACAATTTACAAGAAAATCGACTTTGAGTCTAAACCTAAGAAAGTGCAACTTTTTCGGTAATATTAAGTTGTCAATTCTGCAATAACAATATAATTTGACTTTCGCTCAAATCAGTAAAATTCATGTTTTTCGGCTTAAGCGGTACAGTGCTCACGCAACTGAAATACAATTTACAAGAAAATCGGCTTTAGGTCTAAAGCTATTGTAAGAAAGTGCAATTTTTTCGGTTATATGAATATGTCAATTCTGCTATAACAATATAATTTTACTTTCGCTGAAATCAGTAAAATTGATGTTTTTCGGCCTAAGGGGTACAGCGCTCAAGTAATTAACATACAATTTACAAGAAAATCGACTTTAAGTCTAAACCTAAGAAAGTGCAATTTTTTCGGTTATATTAATTTGTCAATTCTACAATAGCAATATAATTTTACTTACGCGCAAATCAGTAAAATTGATGTTTTTCGGCTTATGCGGTACAGTGCTCAAGTGATTAACATACAATTTACAAGAAAATCGACTTTGAGTCTAAACCTAAGAAAGTGCAATTTTTTCGGTTATATTAATTTGTTAATCCTGCATTAACATTATAATTTTACTTTCGCGCAAATCAGTAAAAATGATGGTTTTCGGCTTATGCGGTACAGTGCTCACGCAATTAACATACAATTTACAAGAAAATCGACTTTAAGTCTAAAACTAAGAAAGTGCAATTTTTTCGGTTATATTAATTTGTCAATTCTGCAATAGCAATATAATTTTACTTACGCGCAAATCAGTAAAATTGATGTTTTTCGGCTTATGCGGTACAGTGCTCAAGTGATTAACATACAATTTACAAGAAAATCGACTTTGAGTCTAACCCTAAGAAAGTGCAACTTTTTCGGTAATATTAAGTTGTCAATTCTGCAATAACAATATAATTTGACTTTCGCTCAAATCAGTAAAATTCATGTTTTTCGGCTTAAGCGGTACAGTGCTCATGCAACTGAAATAAAATTTACAAGATAATCGACTTTAAGTCTAAAACTAAGAAAGTGCAATATTTTAGGTTATATGAATATTTAAATTCTGCAATAACATTATAATTTTACTTTCGCGCAAATCAGTAGTATTAATGTTTTTCGGCTTAAGCAGTACAGTGCTAGCGAAATTAACATACAATTTACAAGAAAATCGACTTTAAGTCTAAACCTAAGAAAGTGCAATTTTTTCGGTTATATTAATTTGTCAATTCTGCAATAGCAATATAATTTTACTTACGCGCAAATCAGTAAAATTGATGTTTTTCGGCTTATGCGGTACAGTGCTCAAGTGATTAACATACAATTTACAAGAAAATCGACTTTGAGTCTAAACCTAAGAAAGTGCAACTTTTTCGGTAATATTAAGTTGTCAATTCTGCAATAGCAATATAATTTTACTTACGCGCAAATCAGTAAAATTGATGCTTTTCGGCTTATGCGGTACAGTTCTCAAGTGATTAACATACAATTTACAAGAAAATCGACTTTGAGTCTAAACCTAAGAAAGTGCAACTTTTTCGGTAATATTAAGTTGTTAATTCTGCAATAACAATATAATTTGACTTTCGCTCAAATCAGTAAAATTCATGTTTTTCGGCTTAAGCGGTACAGTGCTCAAGTGATTAACATACAATTTACAAGAAAATCGACTTTGAGTCTAAACCTAAGAAAGTGCAACTTTTTCGGTAATATTAAGTTGTCAATTCTGCAATAGCAATATAATTTTACTTACGCGCAAATCAGTAAAATTGATGCTTTTCGGCTTATGCGGTACAGTGCTCAAGTGATTAACATACAATTTACAAGAAAATCGACTTTGAGTCTAAACCTAAGAAAGTGCAACTTTTTCGGTAATATTAAGTTGTCAATTCTGCAATAACAATATAATTTGACTTTCGCTCAAATCAGTAAAATTCATGTTTTTCGGCTTAAGCGGTACAGTGCTCACGCAACTGAAATACAATTTACAAGAAAATCGGCTTTAGGTCTAAAGCTATTGTAAGAAAGTGCAATTTTTTCGGTTATATGAATATGTCAATTCTGCTATAGCTATATAATTTTACTTTCGCGCAAATCAGTAAAATTGTTGGTTTTCGGCTTATGCGGTACAGTGCTCAAGTGATTAACATACAATTTACAAGAAAATCGACTTTGAGTCTAAACCCAAGAAATTGCAATTTTTTCGGCTATATTAATTTGTTAATCCTGCTTTAATATTATAATTTTACTTTCGCGCAAATCAGTAAGATTGATGTTTTTCGGCTTATGCGGTACAGTGCTCACGCAATTAACATACAATTTAGAAGAAAATCGACTTTAAGTCTAAAACTAAGAAAGTGCAACTTTTTCGGTAATATTAAGTTGTCAATTCTGCAATAACAATATAATTTGACTTTCGCTCAAATCAGTAAAATTCATGTTTTTCGGCTTAAGCGGTACAGTGCTCACGCAACTGAAATACAATTTACAAGAAAATCGGCTTTAGGTCTAAAGCTATTGTAAGAAAGTGCAATTTTTTCGGTTATATGAATATGTCAATTCTGCTATAGCTATATAATTTTACTTTCGCGCAAATCAGTAAAATTGATGCTTTTCGGCTTATGCGGTACAGTGCTCAAGTGATTAACATACAATTTACAAGAAAATCGACTTTGAGTCTAAACCTAAGAAAGTGCAACTTTTTCGGTAATATTAAGTTGTTAATCCTGCAATAACATTATAGTTTTACTTTCGCGCAAATCAGTAAAATTGATGTTTTTCGGCTTATGCGGTACAGTGCTCAAGTGATTAACATACAATTTACAAGAAAATCGACTTTGAGTCTAAACCCAAGAAATTGCAATTTTTTCGGCTATATTAATTTGTTAATCCTGCTTTAATATTATAATTTTACTTTCGCGCAAATCAGTAAGATTGATGTTTTTCGGCTTATGCGGTACAGTGCTGCCGCAATTGACATACAATTTACAAGAAAATCGACTTTGAGTCTAAACCTAAGAAAGTGCAACTTTTTCGCTAATATTATTTTGTTAATCCTGCAATAACAATATAATTTGACTTTCGCACAAATCAGTAAAATTCATGTTTTTCGGCTTAAGCGGTACAGTGCTCTCGCAACTGAAATACAACTTACAAGAAAATCGACTTTAAGTAAAAATCTTCGAAAGTTCAATTTTTTCTTTTCTTTTTTTTATAATAATTTGTAAATCCTGCAATAACATTATAGTTTTACTATCGCGCAAATCAGTAATATTGATGTTTTTCGGCTTATGCGGTACAGTGCTCAAGTGATTAACATACAATTTACAAGAAAATCGACTTTGAGTCTAAACCTAAGAAAGTGCAATTTTTTCGGTTATATTAATTTGTCAATTCTGCAATAGCAATATAATTTTACTTTTGCGCAAATCAGTAAAATTCATGTTTTTCGGCTTAAGCAATACAGTGCTCACGCAACTGACATACAATTTACAAGAAAATCGACTTTAAGTAAAAATCTAAGAAAGTTCAATTTTTTCTTTTATTTTTTTTATATTAATTTGTTAATCCTGTCATAACATTATAGTTTTACTTTTGCGCAAATCAGTAAAATTGATGTTTTTCGGCTTATGCGGTACAGTGCTCAAGTGATTAACATACAATTTACAAGAAAATCGACTTTGAGACTAAACCTAAGAAAGTGCAATTTTTTCGGTTATATTAATTTGTTAATCCTGCATTAACATTATAATTTTACTTTCGCGCAAATCAGTAAAATTGATGTTTTTCGGCTTATGCGGTACAGTGCTCACGCAATTAACATACAATTTAGAAGAAAATCGACTTTAAGTCTAAAACTAAGAAAGTACAATTATTTCGGTTATATGAATATGTAAATTCTGCAATAACATTATAATTTTACTTTCGCGCAAATCAGTAATATTGATGTTTTTCGGCTTAAGCGGCACAGTGCTGCCGCAATTGACATACAATTTACAAGAAAATCGACTTTGAGGCTAAACCTAAGAAAGTGCAACTTTTTCGCTTATATTATTTTGTTAATCCTGCAATAACAATATAATTTGACTTTCGCACAAATCAGTAAAATTCATGTTTTTCGGCTTAAGCGGTACAGTGCTCTCGCAACTGAAATACAACTTACAAGAAAATCGACTTTAAGTAAAAATCTTAGAAAGTTCAATTTTTTCTTTTCTTTTTTTTATATTAATTTGTAAATCCTGCAATAACATTATAGTTTTACTATCGCGCAAATCAGTAATATTGATGTTTTTCGGCTTAAGCGGTACAGTACTCTCGCAACTGAAATACAACTTACAAGAAAATCGACTTTAAGTCTAAAATTAAGCAAGAGCAATTTTTTCGGTTATATAAATATGTTAATTCTGCAATAACAATATAATTTGACTTTCGCTCAAATTATTCAAATTCATGTTTTTCGGTTTAAGCAGTACAGTGCTCACGCAACTGACATACAATTTACAAGAAAATCGACTTTAAGTAAAAATCTAAGAAAGTTCAATTTTTTCTTTTCTTTTTTTTATATTAATTTGTTAATCCTTCCATAAAATTATAGTTTTACTTTCGCGTAAATCAGTAAAATTGATGTTTTTCGGCTTATGCGGTACAGTGCTCAAGTGATTAACATACAATTTACAAGAAAATCGACTTTGAGTCTAAACCTAAGAAAGTGCAATTTTTTCGGTTATATTAATTTGTTAATCCTGCATTAACATTATAATTTTACTTTCGCGCAAATCAGTAAAATTGATGTTTTTCGGCTTATGCGGTACAGTGCTCACGCAATTAACATACAATTTAGAAGAAAATCGACTTTAAGTCTAAAACTAAGAAAGTACAATTTTTTCGGTTATATGAATATGTAAATTCTGCAATAACATTATAATTTTACTTTCGCTCAAATCAGTAAAATTGATGTTTTTCGGCCTAAGGGGTACAGCGCTCAAGTAATTAACATACAATTTACAAGAAAATTGGCTTTAAGTAAAAATCTAAGAAAGTTCAATTTTTTTGGTTATATGAATATGTTAATTCTGCAATAACAATATAATTTGACTTTCGCTCAAATCAGTAAAATTCATGTTTTTCGGCTTAAGCGGTACAGTGCTCATGCAACTGAAATAAAATTTACAAGATAATCGACTTTAAGTCTAAAACTAAGAAAGTGCAATTTTTTAGGTTATATGAATATGTAAATTCTGCAATAACATTATAATTTTACTTTCGCGCAAATCAGTAGTATTAATGTTTTTCGGCTTAAGCAGTACAGCGCTCAAGTAATTAACATACAATTTACAAGAAAATTGGCTTTAAGTAAAAATCTAAGAAAGTTCAATTTTTTTGGTTATATGAATATGTTAATTCTGCAATAGCAATATAATTTTACTTACGCGCAAATCAGTAAAATTGATGTTTTTCGGATTATGCGGTACAGTGCTCAAGTGATTAACATACAATTTACAAGAAAATCGACTTTGAGTCTAAACCTAAGAAAGTGCAACTTTTTCGGTAATATTAAGTTGTAAATCCTGCAATAACATTATAGTTTTACTATCGCGCAAATCAGTAATATTGATGTTTTTCGGCTTACGCGGTACAGTGCTCAAGTGATTAACATACAATTTACAAGAAAATCGACTTTGAGTCTAAACCTAAGAAAGTGCAATTTTTTCGGTTATATTAATTTGTCAATTCTGCAATAGCAATATAATTTTACTTTCGCGCAAATCAGTAAAATTCATGTTTTTCGGCTTAAGCAGTACAGTGCTCACGCAACTGACATACAATTTACAAGAAAATCGACTTTAAGTAAAAATCTAAGAAAGTTCAATTTTTTCTTTTCTTTTTTTTATATTAATTTGTTAATCCTGTCATAACATTATAGTTTTACTTTTGCGCAAATCAGTAAAATTGATGTTTTTTGGCTTATGCGGTACAGTGCTCAAGTGATTAACATACAATTTACAAGAAAATCGACTTTGAGTCTAAACCTAAGAAAGTGCAATTTTTTCGGTTATATTAATTTGTTAATCCTGCATTAACATTATAATTTTACTTTCGCGCAAATCAGTAAAATTGATGTTTTTCGGCTTAAGCGGTACAGTGCTGCCGCAATTGACATACAATTTACAAGAAAATCGACTTTAAGGCTAAACCTAAGAAAGTGCAACTTTTTCGCTTATATAATTTTGTTAATCCTGCAATAACAATATAATTTGACTTTCGCACAAATCAGTAAAATTCATGTTTTTCGGCTTAAGCGGTACAGTGCTCTCGCAACTGAAATACAACTTACAAGAAAATCGACTTTAAGTAAAAATCTTAGAAAGTTCAATTTTTTCTTTTCTTTTTTTTATATTAATTTGTAAATCCTGCAATAACATTATAGTTTTACTATCGCGCAAATCAGTAATATTGATGTTTTTCGGCTTAAGCGGTACAGTGCTCTCGCAACTGAAATACAACTTACAAGAAAATCGACTTTAAGTCTAAAATTAAGCAAGTGCAATTTTTTCGGTTATATGAATATGTTAATTCTGCAATAACAATATAATTTGACTTTCGCTCAAATCAGTAAAATTCATGTTTTTCGGTTTAAGCGGTACACTGCTCACGCAATTAACATACAATTTACAAGAAAATCGACTTTGAGTCTAAACCTAAGAAAGTGCAATTTTTTCGGTTATATTAATTTGTTAATCCTGCATTAATATTATAATTTTACTTTCGCGCAAATCAGTAATATTGATGTTTTTCGGCTTAAGCGGCACAGTGCTGCCGCAATTGACATACAATTTACAAGAAAATCGACTTTGAGTCTAAACCTAAGAAAGTGCAACTTTTTCGGTAATATTAAGTTGTTAATCCTGCAATAACATTATAGTTTTACTTTCGCGCAAATCAGTAAAATTGATGTTTTTCGGCTTATGCGGTACAGTGCTCAAGTGATTAACATACAATTTACAAGAAAATCGACTTTGAGTCTAAACCCAAGAAATTGCAATTTTTTCGGCTATATTAATTTGTTAATCCTGCTTTAATATTATAATTTTACTTTCGCGCAAATCAGTAAGATTGATGTTTTTCGGCTTATGCGGTACAGTGCTCACGCAATTAACATACAATTTAGAAGAAAATCGACTTTAAGTCTTAAACTAAGAAAGTACAATTTTTTCGGTTATATGAATATGTAAATTCTGCAATAACATTATAATTTTACTTTCTCGCAAATCAGTAATATTGATGTTTTTCGGCTTAAGCAGCACAGTGCTGCCGCAATTGACATACAATTTACAAGAAAATCGACTTTGAGTCTAAACCTAAGAAAGTGCAACTTTTTCGCTAATATTATTTTGTTAATCCTGCAATAACAATATAATTTGACTTTCGCACAAATCAGTAAAATTCATGTTTTTCGGCTTAAGCGGTACAGTGCTCTCGCAACTGAAATACAACTTACAAGAAAATCGACTTTGAGTCTACACCTAAGAAAGTGCAATTTTTTAGGTTATATTAATTTGTCAATTCTGCAATAGCAATATAATTTTACTTTCGCGCAAATCAGTAAAATCCATGTTTTTCGGCTTAAACAGTACAGTGCTCACGCAACTGACATAAAATTTACAAGAAAATCGACTTTAAGTAAAAATCTAAGAAAGTTCAATTTTTCTTTTCTTTTTTTTATATTAATTTGTTAATCCTGTCATAACATTATAGTTTTACTTTTGCGCAAATCAGTAAAATTGATGTTTTTCGGCTTATGCGGTACAGTGCTCAAGTGATTAACATACAATTTACAAGAAAATCGACTTTGAGTCTAAACCTAAGAAAGTGCAATTTTTTCGGTTATATTAATTTGTTAATCCTGCATTAACATTATAATTTTACTTTCGCGCAAATCAGTAAAATTGATGTTTTTCGGCTTATGCGGTACAGTGCTCACGCAATTAACATACAATTTAGAAGAAAATCGACTTTAAGTCTAAAACTAAGAAAGTACAATTATTTCGGTTATATGAATATGTAAATTCTGCAATAACATTATAATTTTACTTTCGCGCAAATCAGTAATATTGATGTTTTTCGGCTTAAGCGGCACAGTGCTGCCGCAATTGACATACAATTTACAAGAAAATCGACTTTGAGGCTAAACCTTAGAAAGTGCAACTTTTTCGCTTATATTATTTTGTTAATCCTGCAATAACAATATAATTTGACTTTCGCACAAATCAGTAAAATTCATGTTTTTCGGCTTAAGCGGTACAGTGCTCTCGCAACTGAAATACAACTTACAAGAAAATCGACTTTAAGTAAAAATCTTAGAAAGTTCAATTTTTTCTTTTTTTTATATTAATTTGTAAATCCTGCAATAACATTATAGTTATACTATCGCGCAAATCAGTAATATTGATGTTTTTCGGCTTAAGCGGTACAGTGCTCTCGCAACTGAAATACAACTTACAAGAAAATCGACTTTAAGTCTAAAATTAAGCAAGTGCAATTTTTTCGGTTATATGAATATGTTAATTCTGCAATAACAATATAATTTGACTTTCGCTCAAATCAGTAAAATTCATGTTTTTCGGTTTAAGCGGTACACTGCTCACGCAATTAACATACAATTTACAAGAAAATCGACTTTGAGTCTAAACCTAAGAAAGTGCAATTTTTTCGGTTATATTAATTTGTTAATCCTGCATTAATATTATAATTTTACTTTCGCGCAAATCAGTAATATTGATGTTTTTCGGCTTAAGCGGCACAGTGCTGCCGCAATTGACATACAATTTACAAGAAAATCGACTTTGAGGCTAAACCTAAGAAAGTACAATTATTTCGGTTATATGAATATGTAAATTCTGCAATAACATTATAATTTTACTTTCGCGCAAATCAGTAATATTGATGTTTTTCGGCTTAAGCGGCCGCAATTGACATACAATTTACAAGAAAATCGACTTTGAGGCTAAACCTAAGAAAGTGCAACTTTTTCGCTTATATTATTTTGTTAATCCTGCAATAACAATATAATTTGACTTTCGCACAAATCAGTAAAATTCATGTTTTTCGGTTTAAGCGGTACAGTGCTCTCGCCACTGAAATACAACTTACAAGAAAATCGACTTTAAGTCTAAAACTAAGAAAGTACAATTTTTTCGGTTATATGAATATGTAAATTCTGCAATAACATTATAATTTTACTTTCGCGCAAATCAGTAAAATTGATGTTTTTCGGCCTAAGCGGTACAGTGCTCAAGTAATTAACATACAATTTACAAGAAAATCGACTTTAAGTCTAAACCTAAGAAAGTGCAATTTTTTCGGTTATATTATTTTGTTAATCCTGCAATAACAATATAATTTGACTTTCGCACAAATCAGTAAAATTCATGTTTTTCGGCTTATGCGGTACAGTTCAAGTGATTAACATACAATTTACAAGAAAATCGACTTTAAGTCTAAACCTAAGAAAGTGCAATTTTTTCGGTTATATTATTTTGTTAATCCTGCAATAACAATATAATTTGACTTTCGCACAAATCAGTAAAATTCATGTTTTTCGGCTTATGCGGTACAGTTCAAGTGATTAACATACAATTTACAAGAAAATCGACTTTAAGTCTAAACCTAAGAAAGTGCAATTTTTTCGGTTATATTATTTTGTCAATTCTGCAATAGCAATATAATTTTACTTTTGCGCAAATCAGTAAAATTCATGTTTTTCGGTTTAAGCGGTACACTGCTCACGCAATTAACATACAATTTACAAGAAAATCGACTTTGAGTCTAAACCTAAGAAAGTGCAATTTTTTCGGTTATATTAATTTGTTAATCCTGCATTAATATTATAATTTTACTTTCGCGCAAATCAGTAATATTGATGTTTTTCGGCTTAAGCGGCACAGTGCTGCCGCAATTGACATACAATTTACAAGAAAATCGACTTTGAGTCTAAACCTAAGAAAGTGCAGCTTTTTCGCTAATATTATTTTGTTAATCCTGCAATAACAATATAATTTGACTTTCGCACAAATCAGTAAAATTCATGTTTTTCGGCTTAAGCGGTACAGTGCTCTCGCAACTGAAATACAACTTACAAGAAAATCGACTTTAAGTCTAAAATTAAGCAAGTGCAATTTTTTCGGTTATATGAATATGTTAATTCTGCAATAACATTATAATTTTACTTTCGCGCAAATCAGTAAAATTGATGTTTTTCGGCCTAAGCGGTACAGTGCTCAAGTGATTAACAAACAATTTACAAGAAAATCGTCTTTAAGTCTAAACCTAAGAAAGTGCAACTTTTTCGCTAATATTATTTTGTTAATCCTGCAATAACAATATATTTTGACTTTCGCACAAATCAGTAAAATTCATGTTTTTCGGCTTATGCGGTACAGTTCAAGTAATTAACATACAATTTACAAGAAAATCGACTTTAAGTCTAAACCTAAGAAAGTGCAATTTTTTCGGTTATATTAATTTGTTAATCCTGCATTAACATTATAATTTTACTTTCGCGCAAATCAGTAAAATTGATGTTTTTCGGCTTATGCGGTACAGTGCTCACGCAATTAACATACAATTTAGAAGAAAATCGACTTTAAGTCTAAAACTAAGAAAGTACAATTATTTCGGTTATATGAATATGTAAATTCTGCAATAACATTATAATTTTACGTTCGCGCAAATCAGTAATATTGATGTTTTTCGGCTTAAGCGGCACAGTGCTGCCGCAATTGACATACAATTTACAAGAAAATCGACTTTGAGGCTAAACCTAAGAAAGTGCAACTTTTTCGCTTATATTATTTTGTTAATCCTGCAATAACAATATAATTTGACTTTCGCACAAATCAGTAAAATTCATGTTTTTCGGCTTAAGCGGTACAGTGCTCTCGCAACTGAAATACAACTTACAAGAAAATCGACTTTAAGTAAAAATCTTAGAAAGTTCAATTTTTTCTTTTCTTTTTTTTATATTAATTTGTAAATCCTGCAATAACAATATAGTTTTACTATCGCGCAAATCAGTAATATTGATGTTTTTCGGCTTAAGCGGTACAGTGCTCTCGCAACTGAAATACAACTTACAAGAAAATCGACTTTAAGTCTAAAATTAAGCAAGTGCAATTTTTTCGGTTATATGAATATGTTAATTCTGCAATAACAATATAATTTGACTTTCGCTCAAATCAGTAAAATTCATGTTTTTCGGTTTAAGCGGTACACTGCTCACGCAATTAACATACAATTTACAAGAAAATCGACTTTGAGTCTAAACCTAAGAAAGTGCAATTTTTTCGGTTATATTAATTTGTTAATCCTGCATTAATATTATAATTTTACTTTCGCGCAAATCAGTAATATTGATGTTTTTCGGCTTAAGCGGCACAGTGCTGCCGCAATTGACATACAATTTACAAGAAAATCGACTTTGAGTCTAAACCTAAGAAAGTGCAGCTTTTTCGCTAATATTATTTTGTTAATCCTGCAATAACAATATAATTTGACTTTCGCACAAATCAGTAAAATTCATGTTTTTCGGCTTAAGCGGTACAGTGCTCTCGCAACTGAAATACAACTTACAAGAAAATCGACTTTAAGTCTAAAATTAAGCAAGTGCAATTTTTTCGGTTATATGAATATGTTAATTCTGCAATAACAATATAATTTGACTTTCGCTCAAATTAGTCAAATTCATGTTTTTCGGTTTAAGCGGTACAGTGCTCTCGCCACTGAAATACAACTTACAAGAAAATCGACTTTAAGTCTAAAACTAAGAAAGTAAAATTTTTTCGGTTATATGAATATGTAAATTCTGCAATAACATTATAATTTTACTTTCGCGCAAATCAGTAAAATTGATGTTTTTCGGCCTAAGCGGTACAGTGCTCAAGTGATTAACAAACAATTTACAAGAAAATCGACTTTAAGTCTAAACCTAAGAAAGTGCAACTTTTTCGCTAATATTATTTTGTTAATCCTGCAATAACAATATATTTTGACTTTCGCACAAATCAGTAAAATTCATGTTTTTCGGCTTAAGCGGCACAGTGCTCTCGCAACTGAAATACAACTTACAAGAAAATCGACTTTAAGTCTAAAACTAAGAAAGTACAATTTTTTCGGTTATATGAATATGTAAATTCTGCAATAACATTATAATTTTACTTTCGCGCAAATCAGTAAAATTGATGTTTTTACGGCCTAAGCGGTACAGCGCTCAAGTAATTAACATACAATTTACAAGAAAATCGACTTTAAGTCTAAACCTAAGAAAGTGCAATTTTTTCGGTTATATTATTTTGTTAATCCTGCAATAACAATATAATTTGACTTTCGCACAAATCAGTAAAATTCATGTTTTTCGGCTTATGCGGTACAGTTCAAGTGATTAACATACAATTTACAAGAAAATCGACTTTAAGTCTAAACCTAAGAAAGTGCAATTTTTTCGGTTATATTAATTTGTCAATTCTGCAATAGCAATATAATTTTACTTTTGCGCAAATCAGTAAAATTGATGTTTTTACGGCCTAAGCGGTACAGCGCTCAAGTAATTATCATACAATTTACAAGAAAATCGACTTTAAGTAAAAATATAAGAAAGTTAAATTTTTTCTTTTCTTTTTTTTATATTAATTTGTTAATCCTGCCATAACATTATAGTTTTACTTTCGCGCAAATCAGTAAAATTGATGTTTTTCGGCTTATGCGGTACAGTGCTCAAGTGGTTAACATACAATTTACAAGAAAATCGACTTTGAGTCTAAACCTAAGAAAGTGCAATTTTTTCGGTTATATTAATATGTAAATTCTGCAATAACATTATAATTTTACTTTCGCGCAAATCAGTAAAATTGATGTTTTTACGGCCTAAGCGGTACAGCGCTCAAGTAATTAACATACAATTTACAAGAAAATCGACTTTAAGTCTAAACCTAAGAAAGTGCAACTTTTTCGCTAATATTATTTTGTTAATCCTGCAATAACAATATATTTTGACTTTCGCACAAATCAGTAAAATTCATGTTTTTCGGCTTAAGCGGTACAGTGCTCTCGCAACTGAAATACAACTTACAAGAAAATCGACTTTAAGTCTAAAACTAAGAAAGTACAATTTTTTCGGTTATATGAATATGTAAATTCTGCAATAACATTATAATTTTACTTTCGCGCAAATCAGTAAAATTGATGTTTTTACGGCCTAAGCGGTACAGCGCTCAAGTAATTAACATACAATTTACAAGAAAATCGACTTTAAGTAAAAATATAAGAAAGTTAAATTTTTTCTTTTCTTTTTTTTATATTAATTTGTTAATCCTGCCATAACATTATAGTTTTACTTTCGCGCAAATCAGTAAAATTGATGTTTTTCGGCTTATGCGGTACAGTGCTCAAGTGGTTAACATACAATTTACAAGAAAATCGACTTTGAGTCTAAACCTAAGAGAGTGCAATTTTTTCGGTTATATTAATTTGTTAATCCTGCATTAACATTATAATTTTACTTTCGCGCAAATCAGTAGTATTAATGTTTTTCGGCTTAAGCAGTACAGTGCTAGCGAAATTATTATACAATTTACAAGAAAATCGACTTTAAGTCTAAACCTAAGAAAGTGCAATTTTTTCGGTTATATTAATTTGTCAATTCTACAATAGCAATATAATTTTACTTACGCGCAAATCAGTAAAATTGATGTTTTTCGGCTTATGCGGTACAGTGCTCAAGTGGTTAACATACAATTTACAAGAAAATCGACTTTGAGTCTAAACCTAAGAAAGTGCAATTTTTTCGGTAATATTAATTTGTTAATCCTGCATTAACATTATAATTTTACTTTCGCGCAAATCAGTAAAATTGATGGTTTTCGGCTTATGCGGTACAGTGCTCACGCAATTAACATACAATTTAGAAGAAAATCGACTTTAAGTCTAAAACTAAGAAAGTACAATTTTTTTGGTTATATGAATATGTAAATTCTGCAATAACATTATAATTTTACTTTCGCTGAAATCAGTAAAATTGATGTTTTTCGGCCTAAGGGGTACAGCGCTCAAGTAATTAACATACAATTTACAAGAAAATCGACTTTAAGTCTAAACCTAAGAAAGTGCAATTTTTTCGGTTATATTAATTTGTCAATTCTGCAATAGCAATATAATTTTACTTACGCGCAAATCAGTAAAATTAATGTTTTTCGGCTTATGCGGTACAGTGCTCTCGCCACTGAAATACAACTTACAAGAAAATCGACTTTAAGTCTAAAACTAAGAAAGTACAATTTTTTCGGTTATATGAATATGTAAATTCTGCAATAACATTATAATTTTACTTTCGCGCAAATCAGTAAAATTGATGTTTTTCGGCCTAAGCGGTACAGTGCTCAAGTGATTAACAAACAATTTACAAGAAAATCGTCTTTAAGTCTAAACCTAAGAAAGTGCAACTTTTTCGCTAATATTATTTTGTTAATCCTGCAATAACAATATATTTTGACTTTCGCACAAATCAGTAAAATTCATGTTTTTCGGCTTAAGCGGTACAGTGCTCTCGCAACTGAAATACAACTTACAAGAAAATCGACTTTAAGTCTAAAATTAAGCAAGTGCAATTTTTTCAGTTATATGAATATGTTAATTCTGCAATAACAATATAATTTGACTTTCGCTCAAATTAGTCAAATTCATGTTTTTCGGTTTAAGCGGTACAGTGCTCTCGCCACTGAAATACAACTTACAAGAAAATCGACTTTAAGTCTAAAACTAAGAAAGTACAATTTTTTCGGTTATATGAATATGTAAATTCTGCAATAACATTATAATTTTACTTTCGCGCAAATCAGTAAAATTGATGTTTTTCGGCCTAAGCGGTACAGTGCTCAAGTGATTAACAAACAATTTACAAGAAAATCGACTTTAAGTCTAAACAACTCGCAACTTTTTCGCTAATATTATTTTGTTAATCCTGCAATAACAATATATTTTGACTTTCGCACAAATCAGTAAAATTCATGTTTTCCGGCTTAAGCGGTACAGTGCTCTCGCAACTGAAATACAACTTACAAGAAAATCGACTTTAAGTCTAAAACTAAGAAAGTACAATTTTTTCGGTTATATGAATATGTAAATTCTGCAATAACATTATAATTTTACTTTCGCGCAAATCAGTAAAATTGATGTTTTTACGGCCTAAGCGGTACAGCGCTCAAGTAATTAACATACAATTTACAAGAAAATCGACTTTAAGTCTAAACCTAAGAAAGTGCAATTTTTTCGGTTATATTATTTTGTTAATCCTGCAATAACAATATAATTTGACTTTCGCACAAATCAGTAAAATTCATGTTTTTCGGCTTATGCGGTACAGTTCAAGTGATTAACATACAATTTACAAGAAAATCGACTTTAAGTCTAAACCTAAGAAAGTGCAATTTTTTCGGTTATATTAATTTGTCAATTCTGCAATAGCAATATAATTTTACTTTTGCGCAAATCAGTAAAACTCATGTTTTTCGGCTTAAGCAGTACAGTGCTCACGCATCTGACATACAATTTACAAGAAAATCGACTTTAAGTAAAAATCTAAGAAAGTTAAATTTTTTCTTTTCTTTTTTTTATATTAATTTGTTAATCCTGCCATAACATTATAGTTTTACTTTCGCGCAAATCAGTAAAATTGATGTTTTTCGGCTTATGCGGTACAGTGCTCAAGTGATTAACATACAATTTACAAGAAAATCGACTTTGAGTCTAAACCTAAGAAAGTGCAATTTTTTCCGTTATATTAATTTGTTAATCCTGCATTAACATTATAATTTTACTTTCGCGCAAATCAGTAAAATTGATGGTTTTCGGCTTATGCGGTACAGTGCTCACGCAATTAACATACAATTTAGAAGAAAATCGACTTTAAGTCTAAAACTAAGAAAGTACAATTTTTTCGGTTATATGAATATGTAAATTCTGCAATAACATTATAATTTTACTTTCGCTCAAATCAGTAAAATTGATGTTTTTCGGCCTAAGGGGTACAGCGCTCAAGTAATTAACATACAATTTACAAGAAAATTGGCTTTAAGTAAAAATCTAAGAAAGTTCAATTTTTTTGGTTATATGAATATGTTAATTCTGCAATAACAATATAATGTGACTTTCGCTCAAATCAGTTAAATTCATGTTTTTCGGCTTAAGCGGTACAGTGCTTATGCAACTGAAATAAAATTTACAAGATAATCGACTTTAAGTCTAAAACTAAGAAAGTGCAATTTTTTAGGTTATATGAATATGTAAATTCTGCAATAACATTATAATTTTACTTTCGCGCAAATCAGTAGTATTAATGTTTTTCGGCTTAAGCAGTACAGTGCTAGCGAAATTATTATACAATTTACAAGAAAATCGACTTTAAGTCTAAACCTAAGAGAGTGCAATTTTTTCGGTTATATTAATTTGTCAATTCTACAATAGCAATATAATTTTACTTACGCGCAAATCAGTAAAATTGATGTTTTTCGGCTTATGTGGTACAGTGCTCAAGTGGTTAACATACAATTTACAAGAAAATCGACTTTGAGTCTAAACCTAAGAAAGTGCAATTTTTTCGGTTATATTAATTTGTTAATCCTGCATTAACATTATAATTTTACTTTCGCGCAAATCAGTAAAATTGATGGTTTTCGGCTTATGCGGCACAGTGCTCACGCAATTAACATACAATTTAGAAGAAAATCGACTTTAAGTCTAAAACTAAGAAAGTACAATTTTTTCGGTTATATGAATATGTAAATTCTGCAATAACATTATAATTTTACTTTCGCTGAAATCAGTAAAATTGATGTTTTTCGGCCTAAGGGGTACAGCGCTCAAGTAATTAACATACAATTTCCAAGAAAATCGACTTTAAGTCTAAACCTAAGAAAGTGCAATTTTTTCGGTTATATTAATTTGTCAATTCTGCAATAGCAATATAATTTTACTTAGGCGCAAATCAGTAAAATTGATGTTTTTCGGCTTATGCGGTACAGTGCTCAAGTGGTTAACATACAATTTACAAGAAAATCGACTTTAAGTCTAAACCTAAGAAAGTGCAATTTTTTCGGTTATATTAATTTGTCAATTCTGCAATAGCAATATAATTTTACTTAGGCGCAAATCAGTAAAATTGATGTTTTTCGGCTTATGCGGTACAGTGCTCAAGTGGTTAACATACAATTTACAAGAAAATCGACTTTGAGTCTAAACCTAAGAAAGTGCAATTTTTTCGGTTATATTAATTTGTTAATCCTGCATTAACATTATAATTTTACTTTCGCGCAAATCAGTAAAATTGATGGTTTTCGGCTTATGCGGTACAGTGCTCACGCAATTAACATACAATTTAGAAGAAAATCGACTTTAAGTCTAAAACTAAGAAAGTACAATTTTTTCGGTTATATGAATATGTAAATTCTGCAATAACATTATAATTTTACTTTCGCTGAAATCAGTAAAATTGATGTTTTTACGGCCTAAGCGGTACAGCGCTCAAGTAATTAACATACAATTTACAAGAAAATCGACTTTAAGTCTAAACCTAAGAAAGTGCAATTTTTTCGGTTATATTAATTTGTCAATTCTGCAATAGCAATATAATTTTACTTAGGCGCAAATCAGTAAAATTGATGTTTTTCGGCTTATGCGGTACAGTGCTCAAGTGGTTAACATACAATTTACAAGAAAATCGACTTTGAGTCTAAACCTAAGAAAGTGCAATTTTTTCGGTTATATTAATTTGTTAATCCTGCATTAACATTATAATTTTACTTTCGCGCAAATCAGTAAAATTGATGGTTTTCGGCTTATGCGGTACAGTGCTCACGCAATTAACATACAATTTAGAAGAAAATCGACTTTAAGTCTAAAACTAAGAAAGTACAATTTTTTCGGTTATATGAATATGTAAATTCTGCAATAACATTATAATTTTACTTTCGCGCAAATCAGTAAAATTGATGTTTTTCGGCCTAAGCGGTACAGTGCTCAAGTGATTAACAAACAATTTACAAGAAAATCGACTTTAAGTCTAAACAACTCGCAACTTTTTCGCTAATATTATTTTGTTAATCCTGCAATAACAATATATTTTGACTTTCGCACAAATCAGTAAAATTCATGTTTTTCGGCTTAAGCGGTACAGTGCTCTCGCAACTGAAATACAACTTACAAGAAAATCGACTTTAAGTCTAAAACTAAGAAAGTACAATTTTTTCGGTTATATGAATATGTAAATTCTGCAATAACATTATAATTTTACTTTCGCGCAAATCAGTAAAATTGATGTTTTTACGGCCTAAGCGGTACAGCGCTCAAGTAATTAACATACAATTTACAAGAAAATCGACTTTAAGTCTAAACCTAAGAAAGTGCAATTTTTTCGGTTATATTATTTTGTTAATCCTGCAATAACAATATAATTTGACTTTCGCACAAATCAGTAAAATTCATGTTTTTCGGCTTATGCGGTACAGTTCAAGTGATTAACATACAATTTACAAGAAAATCGACTTTAAGTCTAAACCTAAGAAAGTGCAATTTTTTCGGTTATATTAATTTGTCAATTCTGCAATAGCAATATAATTTTACTTTTGCGCAAATCAGTAAAATTGATGGTTTTCGGCTTATGCGGTACAGTGCTCACGCAATTAACATACAATTTAGAAGAAAATCGACTTTAAGTCTAAAACTAAGAAAGTACAATTTTTTCGGTTATATGAATATGTAAATTCTGCAATAAAATTATAATTTTACTTTCGCTCAAATCAGTAAAATTGATGTTTTTCGGCCTAAGGGGTACAGCGCTCAAGTAATTAACATACAATTTACAAGAAAATTGGCTTTAAGTAAAAATCTAAGAAAGTTCAATTTTTTTGGTTATATGAATATGTTAATTCTGCAATAACAATATAATGTGACTTTCGCTCAAATCAGTTAAATTCATGTTTTTCGGCTTAAGCGGTACAGTGCTTATGCAACTGAAATAAAATTTACAAGATAATCGACTTTAAGTCTAAAACTAAGAAAGTGCAATTTTTTAGGTTATATGAATATGTAAATTCTGCAATAACATTATAATTTTACTTTCGCGCAAATCAGTAGTATTAATGTTTTTCGGCTTAAGCAGTACAGTGCTAGCGAAATTATTATACAATTTACAAGAAAATCGACTTTAAGTCTAAACCTAAGAAAGTGCAATTTTTTCGGTTATATTAATTTGTCAATTCTACAATAGCAATATAATTTTACTTACGCGCAAATCAGTAAAATTGATGTTTTTCGGCTTATGCGGTACAGTGCTCAAGTGGTTAACATACAATTTACAAGAAAATCGACTTTGAGTCTAAACCTAAGAAAGTGCAATTTTTTCGGTTATATTAATTTGTTAATCCTGCATTAACATTATAATTTTACTTTCGCGCAAATCAGTAAAATTGATGGTTTTCGGCTTATGCGGCACAGTGCTCACGCAATTAACATACAATTTAGAAGAAAATCGACTTTAAGTCTAAAACTAAGAAAGTACAATTTTTTCGGTTATATGAATATGTAAATTCTGCAATAACATTATAATTTTACTTTCGCTGAAATCAGTAAAATTGATGTTTTTCGGCCTAAGGGGTACAGCGCTCAAGTAATTAACATACAATTTCCAAGAAAATCGACTTTAAGTCTAAACCTAAGAAAGTGCAATTTTTTCGGTTATATTAATTTGTCAATTCTGCAATAGCAATATAATTTTACTTAGGCGCAAATCAGTAAAATTGATGTTTTTCGGCTTATGCGGTACAATCCTCAAGTGGTTAACATACAATTTACAAGAAAATCGACTTTGAGTCTAAACCTAAGAAAGTGCAATTTTTTCGGTTATATTAATTTGTTAATCCTGCATTAACATTATAATTTTACTTTCGCGCAAATCAGTAAAATTGATGGTTTTCGGCTTATGCGGTACAGTGCTCACGCAATTAACATACAATTTAGAAGAAAATCGACTTTAAGTCTAAAACTAAGAAAGTACAATTTTTTCGGTTATATGAATATGTAAATTCTGCAATAACATTATAATTTTACTTTCGCTGAAATCAGTAAAATTGATGTTTTTCGGCCTAAGGGGTACAGCGCTCAAGTAATTAACATACAATTTACAAGAAAATCGACTTTAAGTCTAAACCTAAGAAAGTGCAATTTTTTCGGTTATATTAATTTGTCAATTCTGCAATAGCAATATAATTTTACTTACGCGCAAATCAGTAAAATTGATGTTTTTCGGCTTATGCGGTACAGTGCTCAAGTGATTAACATACAATTTACAAGAAAATCGACTTTGAGTCTAAACCTAAGAAAGTGCAACTTTTTCGGTAATATTAAGTTGTCAATTCTGCAATAACAATATAATTTGACTTTCGCTCAAATCAGTAAAATTCATGTTTTTCGGCTTAAGCGGTACAGTGCTCACGCAACTGAAATACAATTTACAAGAAAATCGGCTTTAGGTCTAAAGCTATTGTAAGAAAGTGCAATTTTTTCGGTTATATGAATATGTCAATTCTGCTATAACAATATAATTTTACTTTCGCTGAAATCAGTAAAATTGATGTTTTTCGGCCTAAGGGGTACAGCGCTCAAGTAATTAACATACAATTTACAAGAAAATCGACTTTAAGTCTAAACCTAAGAAAGTGCAATTTTTTCGGTTATATTAATTTGTCAATTCTACAATAGCAATATAATTTTACTTACGCGCAAATCAGTAAAATTGATGTTTTTCGGCTTATGCGGTACAGTGCTCAACTGATTAACATACAATTTACAAGAAAATCGACTTTGAGTCTAAACCTAAGAAAGTGCAATTTTTTCGGTTATATTAATTTGTTAATCCTGCATTAACATTATAATTTTACTTTCGCGCAAATCAGTAAAAATGATGGTTTTCGGCTTATGCGGTACAGTGCTCACGCAATTAACATACAATTTACAAGAAAATCGACTTTAAGTCTAAAACTAAGAAAGTGCAATTTTTTCGGTTATATTAATTTGTCAATTCTGCAATAGCAATATAATTTTACTTACGCGCAAATCAGTAAAATTGATGTTTTTCGGCTTATGCGGTACAGTGCTCAAGTGATTAACATACAATTTACAAGAAAATCGACTTTGAGTCTAAACCTAAGAAAGTGCAATTTTTTCGGTTATATTAATTTGTCAATTCTACAATAGCAATATAATTTTACTTACGCGCAAATCAGTAAAATTGATGTTTTTCGGCTTATGCGGTACAGTGCTCAACTGATTAACATACAATTTACAAGAAAATCGACTTTGAGTCTAAACCTAAGAAAGTGCAATTTTTTCGGTTATATTAATTTGTTAATCCTGCATTAACATTATAATTTTACTTTCGCGCAAATCAGTAAAAATGATGGTTTTCGGCTTATGCGGTACAGTGCTCACGCAATTAACATACAATTTACAAGAAAATCGACTTTAAGTCTAAAACTAAGAAAGTGCAATTTTTTCGGTTATATTAATTTGTCAATTCTGCAATAGCAATATAATTTTACTTACGCGCAAATCAGTAAAATTGATGTTTTTCGGCTTATGCGGTACAGTGCTCAAGTGATTAACATACAATTTACAAGAAAATCGACTTTGAGTCTAACCCTAAGAAAGTGCAACTTTTTCGGTAATATTAAGTTGTCAATTCTGCAATAACAATATAATTTGACTTTCGCTCAAATCAGTAAAATTCATGTTTTTCGGCTTAAGCGGTACAGTGCTCATGCAACTGAAATAAAATTTACAAGATAATCGACTTTAAGTCTAAAACTAAGAAAGTGCAATATTTTAGGTTATATGAATATGTAAATTCTGCAATAACATTATAATTTTACTTTCGCGCAAATCAGTAGTATTAATGTTTTTCGGCTTAAGCAGTACAGTGCTAGCGAAATTAACATACAATTTACAAGAAAATCGACTTTAAGTCTAAACCTAAGAAAGTGCAATTTTTTCGGTTATATTAATTTGTCAATTCTGCAATAGCAATATAATTTTACTTACGCGCAAATCAGTAAAATTGATGTTTTTCGGCTTATGCGGTACAGTGCTCAACTGATTAACATACAATTTACAAGAAAATCGACTTTGAGTCTAAACCTAAGAAAGTGCAATTTTTTCGGTTATATTAATTTGTTAATCCTGCATTAACATTATAATTTTACTTTCGCGCAAATCAGTAAAAATGATGGTTTTCGGCTTATGCGGTACAGTGCTCACGCAATTAACATACAATTTACAAGAAAATCGACTTTAAGTCTAAAACTAAGAAAGTGCAATTTTTTCGGTTATATTAATTTGTCAATTCTGCAATAGCAATATAATTTTACTTACGCGCAAATCAGTAAAATTGATGTTTTTCGGCTTATGCGGTACAGTGCTCAAGTGATTAACATACAATTTACAAGAAAATCGACTTTAAGTCTAAACCTAAGAAAGTGCAACTTTTTCGGTAATATTAAGTTGTCAATTCTGCAATAGCAATATAATTTTACTTACGCGCAAATCAGTAAAATTGATGCTTTTCGGCTTATGCGGTACAGTTCTCAAGTGATTAACATACAATTTACAAGAAAATCGACTTTGAGTCTAAACCTAAGAAAGTGCAACTTTTTCGGTAATATTAAGTTGTTAATTCTGCAATAACAATATAATTTGACTTTCGCTCAAATCAGTAAAATTCATGTTTTTCGGCTTAAGCGGTACAGTGCTCAAGTGATTAACATACAATTTACAAGAAAATCGACTTTGAGTCTAAACCTAAGAAAGTGCAACTTTTTCGGTAATATTAAGTTGTCAATTCTGCAATAGCAATATAATTTTACTTACGCGCAAATCAGTAAAATTGATGCTTTTCGGCTTATGCGGTACAGTGCTCAAGTGATTAACATACAATTTACAAGAAAATCGACTTTGAGTCTAAACCTAAGAAAGTGCAACTTTTTCGGTAATATTAAGTTGTCAATTCTGCAATAACAATATAATTTGACTTTCGCTCAAATCAGTAAAATTCATGTTTTTCGGCTTAAGCGGTACAGTGCTCACGCAACTGAAATACAATTTACAAGAAAATCGGCTTTAGGTCTAAAGCTATTGTAAGAAAGTGCAATTTTTTCGGTTATATGAATATGTCAATTCTGCTATAGCTATATAATTTTACTTTCGCGCAAATCAGTAAAATTGTTGTTTTTCGGCTTATGCGGTACAGTGCTCAAGTGATTAACATACAATTTACAAGAAAATCGACTTTGAGTCTAAACCTAAGAAAGTGCAACTTTTTCGGTAATATTAAGTTGTTAATCCTGCAATAACATTATAGTTTTACTTTCGCGCAAATCAGTAAAATTGATGTTTTTCGGCTTATGCGGTACAGTGCTCAAGTGATTAACATACAATTTACAAGAAAATCGACTTTGAGTCTAAACCCAAGAAATTGCAATTTTTTCGGCTATATTAATTTGTTAATCCTGCTTTAATATTATAATTTTACTTTCGCGCAAATCAGTAAGATTGATGTTTTTCGGCTTATGCGGTGCAGTGCTCACGCAATTAACATACAATTTAGAAGAAAATCGACTTTAAGTCTAAAACTAAGAAAGTACAATTTTTTCGGTTATATGAATATGTAAATTCTGCAATAACATTATAATTTTACTTTCTCGCAAATCAGTAATATTGATGTTTTTCGGCTTAAGCAGCACAGTGCTGCCGCAATTGACATACAATTTACAAGAAAATCGACTTTGAGTCTAAACCTAAGAAAGTGCAACTTTTTCGCTAATATTATTTTGTTAATCCTGCAATAACAATATAATTTGACTTTCGCACAAATCAGTAAAATTCATGTTTTTCGGCTTATGCGGTACAGTGCTCACGCAATTAACATACAATTTAGAAGAAAATCGACTTTAAGTCTAAAACTAAGAAAGTACAATTATTTCGGTTATATGAATATGTAAATTCTGCAATAACATTATAATTTTACTTTCGCGCAAATCAGTAATATTGATGTTTTTCGGCTTAAGCGGCACAGTGCTGCCGCAATTGACATACAATTTACAAGAAAATCGACTTTGAGTCTAAACCTAAGAAAGTGCAACTTTTTCGCTAATATTATTTTGTTAATCCTGCTTTAATATTATAATTTTACTTTCGCGCAAATCAGTAAGATTGATGTTTTTCGGCTTATGCGGTGCAGTGCTCACGCAATTAACATACAATTTAGAAGAAAATCGACTTTAAGTCTAAAACTAAGAAAGTACAATTTTTTCGGTTATATGAATATGTAAATCCTGCAATAACATTATAGTTTTACTATCGCGCAAATCAGTAATATTGATGTTTTTCGGCTTATGCGGTACAGTGCTCAAGTGATTAACATACAATTTACAAGAAAATCGACTTTGAGTCTAAACCTAAGAAAGTGCAATTTTTTCGGTTATATTAATTTGTCAATTCTGCAATAGCAATATAATTTTACTTTTGCGCAAATCAGTAAAATTCATGTTTTTCGGCTTAAGCAATACAGTGCTCACGCAACTGACATACAATTTACAAGAAAATCGACTTTAAGTAAAAATCTAAGAAAGTTCAATTTTTTCTTTTATTTTTTTTATATTAATTTGTTAATCCTGTCATAACATTATAGTTTTACTTTTGCGCAAATCAGTAAAATTGATGTTTTTCGGCTTATGCGGTACAGTGCTCAAGTGATTAACATACAATTTACAAGAAAATCGACTTTGAGTCTAAACCTAAGAAAGTGCAATTTTTTCGGTTATATTAATTTGTTAATCCTGCATTAACATTATAATTTTACTTTCGCGCAAATCAGTAAAATTGATGTTTTTCGGCTTATGCGGTACAGTGCTCACGCAATTAACATACAATTTAGAAGAAAATCGACTTTAAGTCTAAAACTAAGAAAGTACAATTTTTTCGGTTATATGAATATGTAAATTCTGCAATAACATTATAATTTTACTTTCGCTCAAATCAGTAAAATTGATGTTTTTCGGCCTAAGGGGTACAGCGCTCAAGTAATTAACATACAATTTACAAGAAAATTGGCTTTAAGTAAAAATCTAAGAAAGTTCAATTTTTTTGGTTATATGAATATGTTAATTCTGCAATAACAATATAATTTGACTTTCGCTCAAATCAGTAAAATTCATGTTTTTCGGCTTAAGCGGTACAGTGCTCATGCAACTGAAATAAAATTTACAAGATAATCGACTTTAAGTCTAAAACTAAGAAAGTGCAATTTTTTAGGTTATATGAATATGTAAATTCTGCAATAACATTATAATTTTACTTTCGCGCAAATCAGTAGTATTAATGTTTTTCGGCTTAAGCAGTACAGCGCTCAAGTAATTAACATACAATTTACAAGAAAATTGGCTTTAAGTAAAAATCTAAGAAAGTTCAATTTTTTTGGTTATATGAATATGTTAATTCTGCAATAGCAATATAATTTTACTTACGCGCAAATCAGTAAAATTGATGTTTTTCGGATTATGCGGTACAGTGCTCAAGTGATTAACATACAATTTACAAGAAAATCGACTTTGAGTCTAAACCTAAGAAAGTGCAACTTTTTCGGTAATATTAAGTTGTAAATCCTGCAATAACATTATAGTTTTACTATCGCGCAAATCAGTAATATTGATGTTTTTCGGCTTACGCGGTACAGTGCTCAAGTGATTAACATACAATTTACAAGAAAATCGACTTTGAGTCTAAACCTAAGAAAGTGCAATTTTTTCGGTTATATTAATTTGTCAATTCTGCAATAGCAATATAATTTTACTTTCGCGCAAATCAGTAAAATTCATGTTTTTCGGCTTAAGCAGTACAGTGCTCACGCAACTGACATACAATTTACAAGAAAATCGACTTTAAGTAAAAATCTAAGAAAGTTCAATTTTTTCTTTTCTTTTTTTTATATTAATTTGTTAATCCTGTCATAACATTATAGTTTTACTTTTGCGCAAATCAGTAAAATTGATGTTTTTTGGCTTATGCGGTACAGTGCTCAAGTGATTAACATACAATTTACAAGAAAATCGACTTTGAGTCTAAACCTAAGAAAGTGCAATTTTTTCGGTTATATTAATTTGTTAATCCTGCATTAACATTATAATTTTACTTTCGCGCAAATCAGTAAAATTGATGTTTTTCGGCTTAAGCGGTACAGTGCTGCCGCAATTGACATACAATTTACAAGAAAATCGACTTTAAGGCTAAACCTAAGAAAGTGCAACTTTTTCGCTTATATTATTTTGTTAATCCTGCAATAACAATATAATTTGACTTTCGCACAAATCAGTAAAATTCATGTTTTTCGGCTTAAGCGGTACAGTGCTCTCGCAACTGAAATACAACTTACAAGAAAATCGACTTTAAGTAAAAATCTTAGAAAGTTCAATTTTTTCTTTTCTTTTTTTTATATTAATTTGTAAATCCTGCAATAACATTATAGTTTTACTATCGCGCAAATCAGTAATATTGATGTTTTTCGGCTTAAGCGGTACAGTGCTCTCGCAACTGAAATACAACTTACAAGAAAATCGACTTTAAGTCTAAAATTAAGCAAGTGCAATTTTTTCGGTTATATGAATATGTTAATTCTGCAATAACAATATAATTTGACTTTCGCTCAAATCAGTAAAATTCATGTTTTTCGGTTTAAGCGGTACACTGCTCACGCAATTAACATACAATTTACAAGAAAATCGACTTTGAGTCTAAACCTAAGAAAGTGCAATTTTTTCGGTTATATTAATTTGTTAATCCTGCATTAATATTATAATTTTACTTTCGCGCAAATCAGTAATATTGATGTTTTTCGGCTTAAGCGGCACAGTGCTGCCGCAATTGACATACAATTTACAAGAAAATCGACTTTGAGTCTAAACCTAAGAAAGTGCAACTTTTTCGGTAATATTAAGTTGTTAATCCTGCAATAACATTATAGTTTTACTTTCGCGCAAATCAGTAAAATTGATGTTTTTCGGCTTATGCGGTACAGTGCTCAAGTGATTAACATACAATTTACAAGAAAATCGACTTTGAGTCTAAACCCAAGAAATTGCAATTTTTTCGGCTATATTAATTTGTTAATCCTGCTTTAATATTATAATTTTACTTTCGCGCAAATCAGTAAGATTGATGTTTTTCGGCTTATGCGGTACAGTGCTCACGCAATTAACATACAATTTAGAAGAAAATCGACTTTAAGTCTTAAACTAAGAAAGTACAATTTTTTCGGTTATATGAATATGTAAATTCTGCAATAACATTATAATTTTACTTTCTCGCAAATCAGTAATATTGATGTTTTTCGGCTTAAGCAGCACAGTGCTGCCGCAATTGACATACAATTTACAAGAAAATCGACTTTGAGTCTAAACCTAAGAAAGTGCAACTTTTTCGCTAATATTATTTTGTTAATCCTGCAATAACAATATAATTTGACTTTCGCACAAATCAGTAAAATTCATGTTTTTCGGCTTAAGCGGTACAGTGCTCTCGCAACTGAAATACAACTTACAAGAAAATCGACTTTGAGTCTACACCTAAGAAAGTGCAATTTTTTAGGTTATATTAATTTGTCAATTCTGCAATAGCAATATAATTTTACTTTCGCGCAAATCAGTAAAATCCATGTTTTTCGGCTTAAACAGTACAGTGCTCACGCAACTGACATAAAATTTACAAGAAAATCGACTTTAAGTAAAAATCTAAGAAAGTTCAATTTTTCTTTTCTTTTTTTTATATTAATTTGTTAATCCTGTCATAACATTATAGTTTTACTTTTGCGCAAATCAGTACAATTGATGTTTTTCGGCTTATGCGGTACAGTGCTCAAGTGATTAACATACAATTTACAAGAAAATCGACTTTGAGTCTAAACCTAAGAAAGTGCAATTTTTTCGGTTATATTAATTTGTTAATCCTGCATTAACATTATAATTTTACTTTCGCGCAAATCAGTAAAATTGATGTTTTTCGGCTTATGCGGTACAGTGCTCACGCAATTAACATACAATTTAGAAGAAAATCGACTTTAAGTCTAAAACTAAGAAAGTACAATTATTTCGGTTATATGAATATGTAAATTCTGCAATAACATTATAATTTTACTTTCGCGCAAATCAGTAATATTGATGTTTTTCGGCTTAAGCGGCACAGTGCTGCCGCAATTGACATACAATTTACAAGAAAATCGACTTTGAGGCTAAACCTAAGAAAGTGCAACTTTTTCGCTTATATTATTTTGTTAATCCTGCAATAACAATATAATTTGACTTTCGCACAAATCAGTAAAATTCATGTTTTTCGGCTTAAGCGGTACAGTGCTCTCGCAACTGAAATACCACTTACAAGAAAATCGACTTTAAGTAAAAATCTTAGAAAGTTCAATTTTTTCTTTTTTTTATATTAATTTGTAAATCCTGCAATAACATTATAGTTTTACTATCGCGCAAATCAGTAATATTGATGTTTTTCGGCTTAAGCGGTACAGTGCTCTCGCAACTGAAATACAACTTACAAGAAAATCGACTTTAAGTCTAAAATTAAGCAAGTGCAATTTTTTCGGTTATATGAATATGTTAATTCTGCAATAACAATATAATTTGACTTTCGCTCAAATCAGTAAAATTCATGTTTTTCGGTTTACGCGGTACACTGCTCACGCAATTAACATACAATTTACAAGAAAATCGACTTTGAGTCTAAACCTAAGAAAGTGCAATTTTTTCGGTTATATTAATTTGTTAATCCTGCATTAATATTATAATTTTACTTTCGCGCAAATCAGTAATATTGATGTTTTTCGGCTTAAGCGGCACAGTGCTGCCGCAATTGACATACAATTTACAAGAAAATCGACTTTGAGGCTAAACCTAAGAAAGTACAATTATTTCGGTTATATGAATATGTAAATTCTGCAATAACATTATAATTTTACTTTCGCGCAAATCAGTAATATTGATGTTTTTCGGCTTAAGCGGCCGCAATTGACATACAATTTACAAGAAAATCGACTTTGAGGCTAAACCTAAGAAAGTGCAACTTTTTCGCTTATATTATTTTGTTAATCCTGCAATAACAATATAATTTGACTTTCGCACAAATCAGTAAAATTCATGTTTTTCGGTTTAAGCGGTACAGTGCTCTCGCCACTGAAATACAACTTACAAGAAAATCGACTTTAAGTCTAAAACTAAGAAAGTACAATTTTTTCGGTTATATGAATATGTAAATTCTGCAATAACATTATAATTTTACTTTCGCGCAAATCAGTAAAATTGATGTTTTTCGGCCTAAGCGGTACAGTGCTCAAGTGATTAACAAACAGTTTACAAGAAAATCGACTTTAAGTCTAAACCTAAGAAAGTGCAACTTTTTCGCTAATATTGTTTTGTTAATCCTGCAATAACAATATATTTTGACTTTCGCACAAATCAGTAAAATTCATGTTTTTCGGCTTAAGCGGTACAGTGCTCTCGCAACTGAAATACAACTTACAAGAAAATCGACTTTAAGCCTAAAACTAAGAAAGTACAATTTTTTCGGTTATATGAATATGTAAATTCTGCAATAACATTATAATTTTACTTTCGCGCAAATCAGTAAAATTGATGTTTTTACGGCCTAAGCGGTACAGCGCTCAAGTAATTAACATACAATTTACAAGAAAATCGACTTTAAGTCTAAACCTAAGAAAGTGCAATTTTTTCGGTTATATTATTTTGTTAATCCTGCAATAACAATATAATTTGACTTTCGCACAAATCAGTAAAATTCATGTTTTTCGGCTTATGCGGTACAGTTCAAGTGATTAACATACAATTTACAAGAAAATCGACTTTAAGTCTAAACCTAAGAAAGTGCAATTTTTTCGGTTATATTAATTTGTCAATTCTGCAATAGCAATATAATTTTACTTTTGCGCAAATCAGTAAAACTCATGTTTTTCGGCTTAAGCAGTACAGTGCTCACGCATCTGACATACAATTTACAAGAAAATCGACTTTAAGTAAAAATCTAAGAAAGATAAATTTTTTCTTTTCTTTTTTTTATATTAATTTGTTAATCCTGCCATAACATTATAGTTTTACTTTCGCGCAAATCAGTAAAATTGATGTTTTTCGGCTTATGCGGTACAGTGCTCAAGTGATTAACATACAATTTACAAGAAAATCGACTTTGAGTCTAAACCTAAGAAAGTGCAATTTTTTCCGTTATATTAATTTGTTAATCCTGCATTAACATTATAATTTTACTTTCGCGCAAATCAGTAAAATTGATGGTTTTCGGCTTATGCGGTACAGTGCTCACGCAATTAACATACAATTTAGAAGAAAATCGACTTTAAGTCTAAAACTAAGAAAGTACAATTTTTTCGGTTATATGAATATGTAAATTCTGCAATAACATTATAATTTTACTTTCGCTCAAATCAGTAAAATTGATGTTTTTCGACCTAAGGGGTACAGCGCCCAAGTAATTAACATACAATTTACAAGAAAATTGGCTTTAAGTAAAAATCTAAGAAAGTTCAATTTTTTTGGTTATATGAATATGTTAATTCTGCAATAACAATATAATGTGACTTTCGCTCAAATCAGTAAAATTCATGTTTTTCGGCTTAAGCGGTACAGTGCTTATGCAACTGAAATAAAATTTACAGGATAATCGACTTTAAGTCTAAAACTAAGAAAGTGCAATTTTTTAGGTTATATGAATATGTAAATTCTGCAATAACATTATAATTTTACTTTCGCGCAAATCAGTAGTATTAATGTTTTTCGGCTTAAGCAGTACAGTGCTAGCGAAATTATTATACAATTTACAAGAAAATCGACTTTAAGTCTAAACCTAAGAAAGTGCAATTTTTTCGGTTATATTAATTTGTCAATTCTACAATAGCAATATAATTTTACTTACGCGCAAATCAGTAAAATTGATGTTTTTCGGCTTATGCGGTACAGTGCTCAAGTGATTAACATACAATTTACAAGAAAATCGACTTTGAGTCTAAACCTAAGAAAGTGCAATTTTTTCGGTTATATTAATTTGTTAATCCTGCATTAACATTATAATTTTACTTTCGCGCAAATCAATTAAATTGATGGTTTTCGGCTTATGCGGTACAGTGCTCACGCAATTAACATACAATTTAGAAGAAAATCGACTTTAAGTCTAAAACTAAGAAAGTACAATTTTTTCGGTTATATGAATATGTAAATTCTGCAATAACATTATAATTTTACTTTCGCTGAAATCAGTAAAATTGATGTTTTTCGGCCTAAGGGGTACAGCGCTCAAGTAATTAACATACAATTTACAAGAAAATTGGCTTTAAGTAAAAAACTAAGAAAGTTCAATTTTTTTGGTTATATGAATATGTTAATTCTGCAATAACAATATAATGTGACTTTCGCTCAAATCAGTAAAATTCATGTTTTTCGGCTTAAGCGGTACAGTGCTTATGCAACTGAAATAAAATTTACAAGATAATCGACTTTAAGTCTAAAACTAAGAAAGTGCAATTTTTTAGGTTATATGAATATGTAAATTCTGCAATAACATTATAATTTTACTTTCGCGCAAATCAGTAGTATTAATGTTTTTCGGCTTAAGCAGTACAGTGCTAGCGAAATTATTATACAATTTACAAGAAAATCGCCTTTGAGTCTAAACCTAAGAAAGTGCACCTTTTTCGGTAATATTAAGTTGTCAATTCTGCAATAGCAATATAATTTTACTTACGCGCAAATCAGTAAAATTGATGCTTTTCGGCTTATGCGGTACAGTTCTCAAGTGATTAACATACAATTTACAAGAAAACCGACTTTGAGTCTAAACCTAAGAAAGTGCAACTTTTTCGGTAATATTAAGGTGTTAATTCTGCAATAACAATATAATTTGACTTTCGCTCAATTCAGTAAAATTCATGTTTTTCGGCTTAAGCGGTACAGTGCTCACGCAACTGAAATACAATTTACAAGAAAATCGGCTTTAGGTCTAAAGCTATTGTAAGAAAGTGCAATTTTTTCGGTTATATGAATATGTCAATTCTGCAATAGCAATATAATTTTACTTTCGCGCAAATCAGTAAAATTGATGTTTTTCGACTTATGCGGTACAGTGCTCAAGTGATTAACATACAATTTACAAGAAAATCGACTTTGAGTCTAAACCCAAGAAAGTGCAATTTTTTCGGCTATATTAATTTGTTAATCCTGCTTTAACATTATAATTTTACTTTCGCGCAAATCAGTAAGATTGATGTTTTTCGGCTTATGCGGTACAGTGCTCACGCAATTAACATACAATTTAGAAGAAAATCGACTTTTAGTCTAAAACTAAGAAAGTACAATTTTTTCGATTATATGAATATGGAAATTCTGCAATAACATTATAATTTTACTTTCGCGCAAATCAGTAATATTGATGTTTTTCGGCTTAAGCGGCACAGTGCTGCCGCAATTGACATACAATTTACAAGAAAATCGACTTTGAGTCTAAACCTAAGAAAGTGCAACTTTTTCGCTTATATTATTTTGTTAATCCTGCAATAATAATATAATTTGACTTTCGCACAAATCAGTAAAATTCATGTTTTTCGGCTTAAGCGGTACAGTGCTCTCGCAACTGAAATACAACTTACAAGAAAATCGACTTTAAGTCTAAAATTAAGCAAGTGCAATTTTTTCGGTTATATGAATATGTTAATTCTGCAATAACAATATAATTTGACTTTCGCTCAAATTAGTCAAATTCATGTTTTTCGGTTTAAGCGGTACAGTGCTCACGCAATTGCATACAATTTAGAAGAAAATCGACTTTAAGTCTAAAACTAAGAAAGTACAATTTTTTCGGTTATATGAATATGTTAATTCTGCAATAACAATATAATTTGACTTTCGCTCAAATCAGTAAAATTGATGTTTTTCGGCCTAAGCGGTACAGCGCTCAAGTAATTAACATACAATTTACAAGAAAATCGGCTTTAAGTAAAAATCTAAGAAAGTTCAATTTTTTCTTTTCTTTTTTTATATTAACTTGTTAATCCTGCCATAACATTATAGTTTTACTTTCGCGCAAATCAGTAAAATTGATGTTTTTCGGCTTATGTGGTACAGTGCTCAAGTGATTAACATACAATTTACAAGAAAATCGACTTTAAGTCTAAATCTAAGAAAGTCCAACTTTTTCGGTAAAATTAATTTGTTAATCCTGCAATAACAATATAATTTGACTTTCGCTTAAATCAGTAAAATTGATGTTTTTCGGCTTAAGCAGTACAGTCCTCACGCAACTGACATACAATTTACAAGAAAATCGACTTTAAGTCTAAACCTAAGAAAGTGCAACTTTTTCGGTAATATTAATTTGTTAATCCTGCAATAACAATATAATTTGACTTTCGCTCAAATCAGTAAAATTCATGTTTTTCGGTTTAAGCGGTACAGTGCTCACGCAATTAACATACAATTTAGAAGCAAATCGACTTTAAGTCTAAACCTAAGAAAGTCCAACTTTTTCGGTAATATTATTTTTGATGTTTTTCGGCTTATGCGGTACAGTGCTCAAGTAATTAACATACAATTTACAAGAAAATCGACTTTGAGTCTAAACCTAAGAAAGTGCAATTTTTTCGGTTATATGAATATGTCAATTCTGCAATAGCTATATAATTTTACTTTCGCGCAACTTAGTAAAATTGTTGTTTTTCGGCTTATGCGGTTCAGTGCTCAAGTGATTAACATACAATTTACAAGAAAATCGACTTTGAGTCTAAACCTAAGAAAGTGCAATTTTTTCGGTTATATTAATATGTTAATCCTGCATTAACATTATAATTTTACTTTCGCGCAAATCAGTAAAATTGATGTTTTTCGGCTTATGCGGTACAGTGCTCACGCAATTAACATACAATTTAGAAGAAAATCGACTTTAAGTCTAAAACTAAGAAAGTACAATTATTTCGGTTATATGAATATGTAAATTCTGCAATAACATTATAATTTTACTTTCGCGCAAATCAGTAATATTGATGTTTTTCGGCTTAAGCGGCACAGTGCTGCCGCAATTGACATACAATTTACAAGAAAATCGACTTTGAGGCTAAACCTAAGAAAGTGCAACTTTTTCGCTTATATTATTTTGTTAATCCTGCAATAACAATATAATTTGACTTTCGCACAAATTAGTAAAATTCATGTTTTTCGGCTTAAGCGGTACAGTGCTCTCGCAACTGAAATACAACTTACAAGAAAAGCGACTTTAAGTAAAAATCTTAGAAAGTTCAATTTTTTCTTTTCTTTTTTTTATATTAATTTGTAAATCCTGCAATAACATTATAGTTTTACTATCGCGCAAATCAGTAATATTGATGTTTTTCGGCTTAAGCGGTACAGTGCTCTCGCAACTGAAATACAACTTACAAGAAAATCGACTTTAAGTCTAAAATTAAGCAAGTGCAATTTTTTCGGTTATATGAATATGTTAATTCTGCAATAACAATATAATTTGACTTTCGCTCAAATCAGTAAAATTCATGTTTTTCGGTTTAAGCGGTACACTGCTCACGCAATTAATATACAATTTACAAGAAAATCGACTTTGAGTCTAAACCTAAGAAAGTGCAATTTTTTCGGTTATATTAATTTGTTAATCCTGCATTAATATTATAATTTTACTTTCGCGCAAATCAGTAATATTGATGTTTTTCGGCTTAAGCGGCACAGTGCTGCCGCAATTGACATACAATTTACAAGAAAATCGACTTTGAGTCTAAACCTAAGAAAGTGCAGCTTTTTCGCTAATATTATTTTGTTAATCCTGCAATAACAATATAATTTGACTTTCGCACAAATCAGTAAAATTCATGTTTTTCGGCTTAAGCGGTACAGTGCTCTCGCAACTGAAATACAACTTACAAGAAAATCGACTTTAAGTCTAAAATTAAGCAAGTGCAATTTTTTCGGTTATATGAATATGTTAATTCTGCAATAACAATATAATTTGACTTTCGCGCAAATTAGTCAAATTCATGTTTTTCGGTTTAAGCGGTACAGTGCTCTCGCCACTGAAATACAACTTACAAGAAAATCGACTTTAAGTCTAAAACTAAGAAAGTACAATTTTTTCGGTTATATGAATATGTAAATTCTGCAATAACATTATAATTTTACTTTCGCGCAAATCAGTAAAATTGATGTTTTTCGGCCTAAGCGGTACAGTGCTCAAGTGATTAACAAACAATTTACAAGAAAATCGACTTTAAGTCTAAACCTAAGAAAGTGCAACTTTTTCGCTAATATTATTTTGTTAATCCTGCAATAACAATATATTTTGACTTTCGCACAAATCAGTAAAATTCATGTTTTTCGGCTTAAGCGGTACAGTGCTCTCGCAACTGAAATACAACTTACAAGAAAATCGACTTTAAGTCTAAAACTAAGAAAGTACAATTTTTTCGGTTATATGAATATGTAAATTCTGCAATAACATTATAATTTTACTTTCGCGCAAATCAGTAAAATTGATGTTTTTACGGCCTAAGCGGTACAGCGCTCAAGTAATTAACATACAATTTACAAGAAAATCGACTTTAAGTCTAAACCTAAGAAAGTGCAATTTTTTCGGTTATATTATTTTGTTAATCCTGCAATAACAATATAATTTGACTTTCGCACAAATCAGTAAAATTCATGTTTTTCGGCTTATGCGGTACAGTTCAAGTGATTAACATACAATTTACAAGAAAATCGACTTTAAGTCTAAACCTAAGAAAGTGCAATTTTTTCGGTTATATTAATTTGTCAATTCTGCAATAGCAATATAATTTTACTTTTGCGCAAATCAGTAAAACTCATGTTTTTCGGCTTAAGCAGTACAGTGCTCACGCATCTGACATACAATTTACAAGAAAATCGACTTTAAGTAAAAATCTAAGAAAGTTAAATTTTTTCTTTTCTTTTTTTTATATTAATTTGTTAATCCTGCCATAACATTATAGTTTTACTTTCGCGCAAATCAGTAAAATTGATGTTTTTCGGCTTATGCGGTACAGTGCTCAAGTGATTAACATACAATTTACAAGAAAATCGACTTTGAGTCTAAACCTAAGAAAGTGCAATTTTTTCCGTTATATTAATTTGTTAATCCTGCATTAACATTATAATTTTACTTTCGCGCAAATCAGTAAAATTGATGGTTTTCGGCTTATGCGGTACAGTGCTCACGCAATTAACATACAATTTAGAAGAAAATCGACTTTAAGTCTAAAACCAAGAAAGTACAATTTTTTCGGTTATATGAGTATGTAAATTCTGCAATAACATTATAATTTTACTTTCGCTCAAATTAGTAAAATTGATGTTTTTCGGCCTAAGGGGTACAGCGCTCAAGTAAATAACATACAATTTACAAGAAAATTGGCTTTAAGTAAAAATCTAAGAAAGTTCAATTTTTTTGGTTATATGAATATGTTAATTCTGCAATAACAATATAATGTGACTTTCGCTCAAATCAGTAAAATTCATGTTTTTCGGCTTAAGCGGTACAGTGCTTATGCAACTGAAAAAAAATTTACAAGATAATCGACTTTAAGTCTAAAACTAAGAAAGTGCAATTTTTTAGGTTATATGAATATGTAAATTCTGCAATAACATTATAATTTTACTTTCGCGCAAATCAGTAGTATTAATGTTTAAACCTAAGAAAGTGCACCTTTTTCGGTAATATTAAGTTGTCAATTCTGCAATAGCAATATAATTTTACTTACGCGCAAATCAGTAAAATTGATGCTTTTCGGCTTATGCGGTACAGTTCTCAAGTGATTAACATACAATTTACAAGAAAACCGACTTTGAGTCTAAACCTAAGAAAGTGCAACTTTTTCGGTAATATTAAGGTGTTAATTCTGCAATAACAATATAATTTGACTTTCGCTCAATTCAGTAAAATTCATGTTTTTCGGCTTAAGCGGTACAGTGCTCACGCAACTGAAATACAATTTACAAGAAAATCGGCTTTAGGTCTAAAGCTATTGTAAGAAAGTGCAATTTTTTCGGTTATATGAATATGTCAATTCTGCTATAGCTATATAATTTTACTTTCGCGCAAATCAGTAAAATTGTTGTTTTTCGGCTTATGCGGTACAGTGCTCAAGTGATTAACATACAATTTACAAGAAAATCGACTTTGAGTCTAAACCTAAGAAAGTGCAACTTTTTCGGTAATATTAAGTTGTTAATCCTGCAATAACATTATAGTTTTACTTTCGCGCAAATCAGTAAAATTGATGTTTTTTGGCTTATGCGGTACAGTGCTCAAGTGATTAACATACAATTTACAAGAAAATCGACTTTGAGTCTAAACCCAAGAAAGTGCAATTTTTTCGGCTATATTAATTTGTTAATCCTGCTTTAACATTATAATTTTACTTTCGCGCAAATCAGTAAGATTGATGTTTTTCGGCTTATGCGGTACAGTGCTCACGCAATTAACATACAATTTAGAAGAAAATCGACTTTAAGTCTAAAACTAAGAAAGTACAATTTTTTCGGTTATATGAATATGTAAATTCTGCAATAACATTATAATTTTACTTTCGCGCCAATAGGTAAAATTGATGTTTTTCGGCCTAAGCGGTACAGCGCTCAAGTAAAAATCTAAGAAAGTTCAATTTTTTCTTTTCTTTTTTTTATATTAATTTGTTAGTCCTGCCATAACATTATAGTTTTACTTTCGCGCAAATCAGTAAAATTGATGTTTTTCGGCTTATGCGGTACAGTGCTCAAGTGATTAACATACAATTTACAAGAAAATCGACTTTGAGTCTAAACCTAAGAAAGTGCAATTTTTTCGGTTATATGAATATGTCAATTCTGCAATAGCTATATAATTTTACTTTCGCGCAACTTAGTAAAATTGTTGTTTTTCGGCTTATGCGGTACGGTGCTCAAGTGATTAACATACAATTTACAAGAAAATCGACTTTAAGTCTAAATCTAAGAAAGTACAATTTTTTCGGTTATATGAATATGTAAATTCTGCAATAACATTATAGTTTTACTTTCGCGCAAATCAGTAAAATTGATGTTTTTCGGCTTATGCGGTACGGTGCCCAAGTGATTAACATACAATTTACAAGAAAATCGACTTTGAGTCTAAACCTAAGAAAGTGCAACTTTTTCGGTAATATTATTTTGTTAATCCTGCAATAACAATATAATTTGACTTTCGCACAAATCAGTAAAATTCATGTTTTTCGGCTTAAGCGGTACAGTGCTCTCGCAACTGAAATACAACTTACAAGAAAATCGACTTTAAGTCTAAAATTAAGCAAGTGCAATTTTTTCGGTTATATGAATATGTTAATTCTGCAATAACAATATAATTTGACTTTCGCTCAAATTAGTCAAATTCATGTTTTTCGGTTTAAGCGGTACAGTGCTCTCGCCACTGAAATACAACTTACAAGAAAATCGACTTTAAGTCTAAAACTAAGAAAGTACAATTTTTTCGGTTATATGAATATGTAAATTCTGCAATAACATTATAATTTTACTTTCGCGCAAATCAGTAAAATTGATGTTTTTCGGCCTAAGCGGTACAGTGCTCAAGTGATTAACAAACAATTTACAAGAAAATCGACTTTAAGTCTAAACCTAAGAAAGTGCAACTTTTTCGCTAATATTATTTTGTTAATCCTGCAATAACAATATATTTTGACTTTCGCACAAATCAGTAAAATTCATGTTTTTCGGCTTAACCGGTACAGTGCTCTCGCAACTGAAATACAACTTACAAGAAAATCGACTTTAAGTCTAAAACTAAGAAAGTGCAATTTTTTCGGTTATATGAATATGTCAATTCTGCTATAGCTATATAATTTTACTTTCGCGCAAATCAGTAAAATTGTTGTTTTTCGGCTTATGCGGTACAGTGCTCAAGTGATTAACATACAATTTACAAGAAAATCGACTTTGAGTCTAAACCTAAGAAAGTGCAACTTTTTCGGTAATATTAAGTTGTTAATCCTGCAATAACATTATAGTTTTACTTTCGCGCAAATCAGTAAAATTGATGTTTTTTGGCTTATGCGGTACAGTGCTCAAGTGATTAACATACAATTTACAAGAAAATCGACTTTGAGTCTAAACCCAAGAAAGTGCAATTTTTTCGGCTATATTAATTTGTTAATCCTGCTTTAACATTATAATTTTACTTTCGCGCAAATCAGTAAGATTGATGTTTTTCGGCTTATGCGGTACAGTGCTCACGCAATTAACATACAATTTAGAAGAAAATCGACTTTAAGTCTAAAACTAAGAAAGTACAATTTTTTCGGTTATATGAATATGTAAATTCTGCAATAACATTATAATTTTACTTTCGCGCCAATAGGTAAAATTGATGTTTTTCGGCCTAAGCGGTACAGCGCTCAAGTATATAACATACAATTTACAAGAAATTCGGCTTTAAGTAAAAATCTAAGAAAGTTCAATTTTTTCTTTTCTTTTTTTTTATATTAATTTGTTAGTCCTGCCATAACATTATAGTTTTACTTTCGCGCAAATCAGTAAAATTGATGTTTTTCGGCTTATGCGGTACGGTGCTCAAGTGATTAACATACAATTTACAAGAAAATCGACTTTGAGTCTAAACCTAAGAAAGTGCAACTTTTTCGGTAATATTATTTTGTTAATCCTGCAATAACAATATAATTTGACTTTCGCACAAATCAGTAAAATTCATGTTTTTCGGCTTAAGCGGTACAGTGCTCTCGCAACTGAAATACAACTTACAAGAAAATCGACTTTAAGTCTAAAATTAAGCAAGTGCAATTTTTTCGGTTATATGAATATGTTAATTCTGCAATAACAATATAATTTGACTTTCGCTCAAATTAGTCAAATTCATGTTTTTCGGTTTAAGCGGTACAGTGCTCAAGTGATTAACATACAATTTACAAGAAAATCGACTTTGAGTCTAAACCTAAGAAAGTGCAATTTTTTCGGTTATATTAATTTGTTAATCCTGCATTAACATTATAATTTTACTTTCTCGCAAATCAGTAAAATTCATGTTTTTCGGCTTAAGCGGTACAGTGCTCACGCAATTGACATACAATTTAGAAGAAAATCGACTTTAAGTCTAAAACTAAGAAAGTACAATTTTTTCGGTTATATGAATATGTTAATTCTGCAATAACAATATAATTTGACTTTCGCTCAAATCAGTAAAATTGATGTTTTTCGGCCTAAGCGGTACAGCGCTCAAGTAATTAACATACAATTTACAAGAAAATCGGCTTTAAGTAAAAATCTAAGAAAGTTCAATTTTTTCTTTTCTTTTTTTATATTAATTTGTTAATCCTGCCATAACATTATAGTTTTACTTTCGCGCAAATCAGTAAAATTGATGCTTTTCGGCTTATGCGGTACAGTGCTCAAGTGATTAACATACAATTTACAAGAAAATCGACTTTGAGTCTAAACCTAAGAAAGTGCAATTTTTTCGGTTATATGAATATGTCAATTCTGCAATAGCTATATAATTTTACTTTCGCGCAACTTAGTAAAATTGTTGTTTTTCGGCTTATGCGGTACGGTGCTCAAGTGATTAACATACAATTTACAAGAAAATCGACTTTAAGTCTAAATCTAAGAAAGTACAATTTTTTCGGTTATATGAATATGTCAATTCTGCAATAGCTATATAATTTTACTTTCGCGCAACTTAGTAAAATTGTTGTTTTTCGGCTTATGCGGTACGGTGCTCAAGTGATTAACATACAATTTACAAGAAAATCGACTTTAAGTCTAAATCTAAGAAAGTCCAACTTTTTCGGTAAAATTAATTTGTTAATCCTGCAATAACAATATAATTTGACTTTCGCTTAAGTCAGTAAAATTGATGTTTTTCGGCTTAAGCAGTACAGTGCTCACGCAACTGACATACAATTTACAAGAAAATCGACTTTGAGTCTAAACCTAAGAAAGTGCAACTTTTTCGGTAATATTAATTTGTTAATCCTGCAATAACAATATAATTTGACTTTCGCTCAAATCAGTAAAATTCATGTTTTTCGGTTTAAGCGGTACAGTGCTCACGCAATTAACATACAATTTAGAAGCAAATCGACTTTAAGTCTAAACCTAAGAAAGTGCAACTTTTTCGGTAATATTATTTTTGATGTTTTTCGGCTTATGCGGTACAGTGCTCAAGTAATTAACATACAATTTACAAGAAAATCGACTTTGAGTCTAAACCTAAGAAAGTGCAATTTTTTCGGTTATATGAATATGTCAATTCTGCAATAGCTATATAATTTTACTTTCGCGCAACTTAGTAAAATTGTTGTTTTTCGGCTTATGCGGTACAGTGCTCAAGTGATTAACATACAATTTACAAGAAAATCGACTTTGAGTCTAAACCTAAAAAAGTGCAACTTTTTCGCTAATATTATTTTGTTAATCCTGCAATAACAATATAATTTGACTTTCGCACAAATCAGTAAAATTCATGTTTTTCGGCTTAAGCGGTACAGTGCTCACGCAACTGACATACAATTTACAAGAAAATCGACTTTAAGTAAAAATCTAAGAAAGTTCAATTTTTTCTTTTCTTTTTTTTATATTAATTTGTTAATCCTGCCATAACATTATAGTTTTACTTTCGCGCAAATCAGTAAAATTGATGTTTTTCGGCTTATGCGGTACAGTGCTCAAGTGATTAACATACAATTTACAAGAAAATCGACTTTGAGTCTAAACCTAAGAAAGTGCAATTTTTTCGGTTATATTAATTTGTCAATTCTGCAATAGCAATATAATTTTACTTTCGCGCAAATCAGTAAAATTCATGTTTTTCGGCTTAAGCAGTACAGTGCTCACGCAACTGACATACAATTTACAAGAAAATCGACTTTAAGTAAAAATCTAAGAAAGTTCAATTTTTTCTTTTCTTTTTTTTATAATAATTTGTTAATCCTGCCATAACATTATAGTTGTACTTTCGCGCAAATCAGTAAAATTGATGTTTTTCGGCTTATGCGGTACAGTGCTCAAGTGATTAACATACAATTTACAAGAAAATCGACTTTGAGTCTAAACCTAAGAAAGTGCAATTTTTTCGGTTATATTAATTTGTTAATCCTGCATTAACATTATAATTTTACTTTCTCGCAAATCAGTAAAATTCATGTTTTTCGGCTTAAGCGGTACAGTGCTCACGCAATTGACATACAATATAGAAGCAAATCGACTTTAAGTCTAAAACTAAGAAAGTACAATTTTTTCGGTTATATGAATATGTAAATTCTGCAATAACATTATAATTTTACTTTCGCGCCAATCAGTAAAATTGATGTTTTTCGGCCTAAGCGGTACAGCGCTCAAGTAATTAACATACAATTTACAAGAAAATCGACTTTAAGTCTAAACCTAAGAAAGTTCAATTTTTTCTTTTCTTTTTTTTATATTAATTTGTTAATCCTGCCATAACATTATAGTTTTACTTTCGCGCAAATCAGTAAAGTTTATGTTTTTCGGCTTATGCGGTACAGTGCTCAAGTGATAAGACAAGACATACAATTTACAAGAAAATCGACTTTAAGTCTAAACCTAAGAAAGTGCAATTTTTTCGGTTTTATTAATTTGTCAATTCTGCAATAGCAATATATATTTACTTTCGCGCAAATCAGTAAAATTCATGTTTTTCGGCTTAAGCAGTACAGTGCTCACGCAATTGACAAACAATTTAGAAGAAAATCGACTTTAAGTCTAAAACTAAGAAAGTGCAACTTTTTCGGTAATATTAAGTTGTTAATCCTGCAATAACATTATAGTTTTACTTTCGCGCAAATCAGTAAAATTGCTGTTTTTCGGCTTATGCGGTACAGTGCTCAAGTGATTAACATACAATTTACAAGAAAATCGACTTTGAGTCTAAACCTAAAAAAGTGCAACTTTTTCGCTAATATTATTTTGTTAATCCTGCAATAACAATATAATTTGACTTTCGCACAAATCAGTAAAATTCATGTTTTTCGGCTTAAGCGGTACAGTGCTCACGCAACTGACATACAATTTACAAGAAAATCGACTTTAAGTAAAAATCTAAGAAAGTTCAATTTTTTCTTTTCTTTTTTTTATATTAATTTGTTAATCCTGCCATAACATTATAGTTTTACTTTCGCGCAAATCAGTAAAATTGATGTTTTTCGGCTTATGCGGTACAGTGCTCAAGTGATTAACATACAATTTACAAGAAAATCGACTTTGAGTCTAAACCTAAGAAAGTGCAATTTTTTCGGTTATATTAATTTGTCAATTCTGCAATAGCAATATAATTTTACTTTCGCGCAAATCAGTAAAATTCATGTTTTTCGGCTTAAGCAGTACAGTGCTCACGCAACTGACATACAATTTACAAGAAAATCGACTTTAAGTAAAAATCTAAGAAAGTTCAATTTTTTCTTTTCTTTTTTTTATAATAATTTGTTAATCCTGCCATAACATTATAGTTGTACTTTCGCGCAAATCAGTAAAATTGATGTTTTTCGGCTTATGCGGTACAGTGCTCAAGTGATTAACATACAATTTACAAGAAAATCGACTTTGAGTCTAAACCTAAGAAAGTGCAATTTTTTCGGTTATATTAATTTGTTAATCCTGCATTAACATTATAATTTTACTTTCTCGCAAATCAGTAAAATTCATGTTTTTCGGCTTAAGCGGTACAGTGCTCACGCAATTGACATACAATATAGAAGCAAATCGACTTTAAGTCTAAAACTAAGAAAGTACAATTTTTTCGGTTATATGAATATGTAAATTCTGCAATAACATTATAATTTTACTTTCGCGCCAATCAGTAAAATTGATGTTTTTCGGCCTAAGCGGTACAGCGCTCAAGTAATTAACATACAATTTACAAGAAAATCGACTTTAAGTCTAAACCTAAGAAAGTTCAATTTTTTCTTTTCTTTTTTTTATATTAATTTGTTAATCCTGCCATAACATTATAGTTTTACTTTCGCGCAAATCAGTAAAGTTTATGTTTTTCGGCTTATGCGGTACAGTGCTCAAGTGATAAGACAAGACATACAATTTACAAGAAAATCGACTTTAAGTCTAAACCTAAGAAAGTGCAATTTTTTCGGTTTTATTAATTTGTCAATTCTGCAATAGCAATATATATTTACTTTCGCGCAAATCAGTAAAATTCATGTTTTTCGGCTTAAGCAGTACAGTGCTCACGCAATTGACAAACAATTTAGAAGAAAATCGACTTTAAGTCTAAAACTAAGAAAGTGCAACTTTTTCGGTAATATTAAGTTGTTAATCCTGCAATAACATTATAGTTTTACTTTCGCGCAAATCAGTAAAATTGCTGTTTTTCGGCTTATGCGGTACAGTGCTCAAGTAATAAACATACAATTTACAAGAAAATCGGCTTTAAGTAAAAATCTAAGAAAGTTCAATTTTTTCTTTTCTTTTTTTTATATTAATTTGTTAATCCTGCCATAACATTATAGTTTACAGTGCTCACGCAACTGAAATACAATTTACAAGAAATTTGACTTTAAGTCTAAAGCTAAGAAAGTGCAATTTTTTCGGTTATATGAATAGGTAAATTCTGCAATAGCTATATAATTTTACTTTCGCGCAACTTAGTAATATTGTTGTTTTTCGGCTTATGCGGTACAGTGCTCAAGTGATTAACATACAATTTACAAGAAAATCGACTTTGAGTCTAAACCTAAGAAATTGCAACTTTTTCGGTAATATTAAGTTGTTAATCCTGCAATAACATTATAGTTTTACTTTCGCGCAAATCAGTAAAATTGATGTTTTTCGGCTTATGCGGTACAGTGCTCAAGTGATTAACATACAATTTACAAGAAAATCGAATTTGAGTCTAAACCTAAGAAAGTGCAATTTTTTCGGTTATATTAATTTGTTAATCCTGCATTAACATTATAGTTTTTTTTTCGCGCAAATCAGTAAAATTGATGTTTTTCGGCTTATGCGGTACAGTGCTCACGCAATTAACATACAATTTAGAAGAAAATCGACTTTAATTCTAAACCTAAGAAAGTGCAATTTTTTCGGTTATATTATTTTGTCAATTCTGCAATAGCAGTATAATTTTACTTACGTTCAAATCAGTAAAATTGATGTTTTTCGGCTTATGCGGTACAGTGCTCAAGTGATTAACATACAATTTACAAGAAAATCGACTTTGAGTCTAAACCTAAGAAAGTGCAACTTTTTCGGTAATATTAAGTTGATAATCCTCCAATAACATTATAGTTTTACTTTCGCTCAAATCAGAAAAATTAATGTTTTTCGGCTTATGCGGTACAGTGCTCAAGTGATTAACATACAATTTACAAGAAAATCGACTTTGAGTCTAAACCTAAGAAAGTGCAATTTTTTCGGTTATATGAATAGGTAAATTCTGCAATAGCTATATAATTTTACTTTCGCGCAACTTAGTAAAATTGTTGTTTTTCGGCGTATGCGGTACAGTGCTCAAGTGATTAACATACAATTTACAAGAAAATCGACTTTGAGTCTAAACCTAAGAAATTGCAACTTTTTCGGTAATATTAAGTTGTTAATCCTGCAATAACATTATAGTTTTACTTTCGCGCAAATCAGTAAAATTAATGTTTTTCGGCTTATGCGGTACAGTGCTCAAGTGATTAACATACAATTTACAAGAAAATCGAATTTGAGTCTAAACCTAAGAAAGTGCAATTTTTTCGGTTATATTAAGTTCGTAATCCTGCAATAACATTATAGTTTTACTTTCGCGCAAATCAGTAAAATTGATGTTTTTCGGCTTATGCGGTACGGTGCTCAAGTGATTAACATACAATTTACAAGAAAATCGACTTTAAGTAAAAATCTAAGAAAGTTCAATTTTTTCTTTTCTTTTTTTATATTAATTTGTTAATCCTGCCATAACATTATAGTTTTACTTTCGCGAAAATCAGTAAAATTGATGTTTTTCGGCTTATGCGGTACGGTGCTCAAGTGATTAACATACAATTTACAAGAAAATCGACTTTTAGTCTAAATCTAAGAAAGTCCAACTTTTTCGGTAAAATTAAGTTGATAATCCTGCAATAACATTATAGTTTTACTTACGCGCAAATCAGTAAAATTGATGTTTTTCGGCTTATGCGGTACAGTGCTCAAGTGATTAACATACAATTTACAAGAAAATCGACTTTGAGTCTAAACCTAAGAAAGTGCAATTTTTTCGGTTATATGAATAGGTAAATTCTGCAATAGCTATATAATTTTACTTTCGCGCAACTTAGTAAAATTGTTGTTTTTCGGCTTATGCGGTACAGTGCTCAAGTGATTAACGTACAATTTACAAGAAAATCGACTTTGAGTCTAAACCTAAGAAAGTGCAACTTTTTCGGTAATATAAAGTTGATAATCCTGCAATAACATTATAGTTTTACTTACGCGCAAATCAGTAAAATTGATGTTTTTCGGCTTATGCGGTACAGTGCTCAAGTGATTAACATACAATTTACAAGAAAATCGACTTTGAGTCTAAACCTAAGAAAGTGCAATTTTTTCGGTTATATGAATAGGTAAATTCTGCAATAGCTATATAATTTTACTTTCGCGCAACTTAGTAAAATTGTTGTTTTTCGGCTTATGCGGTACAGTGCTCAAGTGATTAACATACAATTTACAAGAAAATCGACTTTGAGTCTAAACCTAAGAAAGTGCAACTTTTTCGGTAATATTAAGTTGATAATCCTGCAATAACATTATAGTTTTACTTACGCGCAAATCAGTAAAATTGATGTTTTTCGGCTTATGCGGTACAGTGCTCAAGTGATTAACATACAATTTACAAGAAAATCGACTTTGAGTCTAAACCTAAGAAAGTGCAATTTTTTCGGTTATATTAATTTGTTAATCCTGCCGTAACATTATAGTTTTACTTTCGCGCAAATCAGTAAAATTGATGTTTTTCGGCTTATGCGGTACAGTGCTCAAGTGATTAACATACAATTTACAAGAAAATCGACTTTGAGTCTAAACCTAAGAAAGTGCAATTTTTTCGGTTATATTAATTTGTCAATTCTGCAATAGCAATATAATTTTACTTACGCGCAAATCAGTAAAATTCATGTTTTTCGGCTTATGCGGTACAGTGCTCAAGTGTTTAACATACAATTTACAAGAAAATCGATTTTGAGTCTAAACCTAAGAAAGTGCAACTTTTTCGGTAATATTAAGTTGTTAATCCTGCAATAAAATTATAGTTTTACTTTCGCGCAAATCAGTAAAATTTATGTTTTTCGGCTTATGCGGTACAGTGCTCAAGTGATTCACATACAATTTACAATAAAATCGACTTTGAAACTAAACCTAAGAAAGTGCAATTTTTTCGGTTATATGAACTTGTCAATTCTGCAATAGCTATATAATTTTACTTTCGCGCAACTTAGTAAAATTGTTGTTTTTCGGCTTATGCGGTACAGTGCTCAAGTGTTAAACATACAATTTACAAGAAAATCGATTTTGAGTCTAAACCTAAGAAAGTGCAACTTTTTCGGTAATATTAAGTTGTTAATCCTGCAATAAAATTATAGTTTTACTTTCGCGCAAATCAGTAAACTTTATGTTTTTCGGCTTATGCGGTACAGTGCTCAAGTGATTAACATACAATTTACAAGAAAATCGACTTTGAGTCTAAACCTAAGAAAGTGCAATTTTTTCGGTTATATGAACATGTCAATTCTGCAATAGCTATATAATTTTACTTTCGCGCAACTTAGTAAAATTGTTGTTTTTCGGCTTATGCGGTACAGTGCTCAAGTGTTTAACATACAATTTACAAGAAAATCGATTTTGAGTCTAAACCTAAGAAAGTGCAACTTTTTCGGTAATATTAAGTTGTTAATCCTGCAATAAAATTATAGTTTTACTTTCGCGCAAATCAGTAAAATTGATGTTTTTCGGCTTATGCGGTACAGTGCTCAAGTGATTAACATACAATTTACAAGAAAATCGACTTTAAGTCTAAACCTAAGAAAGTGCAATTTTTTCGGTTATATGAACATGTCAATTCTGCAATAGCAATATAATTTTACCTACGCGCAAATCAGTAAAATTCATGTTTTTCGGCTTATGCGGTACAGTGCTCAAGTGATTAATATACAATTTACAAGAAAATCGACTTTGAGTCTAAACCTAAGAAAGTGCAACTTTTTCGTAAATATTAAGTTGATAATCCTGCAATAACATTATAGATTTACTTTCGCGCAAATCAGTAAAATTGATGTTTTTCGGCTTATGCGGTACAGTGCTCAAGTGATTAACATACAATTTAAAAGAAAATCGACTTTGAGTCTAAACCTAAGAAAGTGCAATTTTTTCGGTTATATTAATTTGTCAATTCTGCAATAGCAATATAATTTTACTTACGCGCAAATCAGTAAAATTGATGTTTTTCGGCTTATGCGGTACAGTGCTCAAGTGTTTAACATACAATTTACTAGAAAATCGATTTTGAGTCTAAACCTAAGAAAGTGCAACTTTTTCGGTAATATTAAGTTGTTAATCCTGCAATAAAATTATAGTTTTACTTTCGCGCAAATCAGTAAAATTTATGTTTTTCGGCTTATGCGGTACAGTGCTCAAGTGATTAACATACAATTTACAAGAAAATCGACTTTGAGTCTAAACCTAAGAAAGTGCAATTTTTTCGGTTATATGAACATGTCAATTCTGCAATAGCTATATAATTTTACTTTCGCGCAACTTAGTAAAATTGTTGTTTTTCGGCTTATGCGGTACAGTGCTCAAGTGTTTAACATACAATTTACAAGAAAATCGATTTTGAGTCTAAACCTAAGAAAGTGCAACTTTTTCGGTAATATTAAGTTGTTAATCCTGCAATAAAATTATAGTTTTACTTTCGCGCAAATCAGTAAAATTGATGTTTTTCGGCTTATGCGGTACAGTGCTCAAGTGATTAACATACAATTTACAAGAAAATCGACTTTGAGTCTAAACCTAAGAAAGTGCAATTTTTTCGGTTATATTAGTTTGTTAATCCTGCATTAACATTATAATTTTACTTTCGCGCAAATCAGTAAAATTGATGTTTTTCGGCTTATGCGGTACAGTGCTCACGCAATTAACATACAATTTAGAAGAAAATCGACTTTAAGTCTAAACCTAAGAAAGTGCAATTTTTTCGGTTATATTAATTTGTCAATTCTGCAATAGCAATATAATTTTACTTACGCGCAAATCAGTAAAATTCATGTTTTTCGGCTTATGCGGTACAGTGCTCAAGTGATTAGTATACAATTTACAAGAAAATCGACTTTGAGTCTAAACCTAAGAAAGTGCAACTTTTTCGGTAATACTAAGTTGATAATCCTGCAATAACATTATAGTTTTACTTTCGCGCAAATCAGTAAAATTCATGTTTTTCGGCTTATGCGGTACAGTGCTCAAGTGATTAACATACAATTTACAAGAAAATCGACTTTGATTCTAAACCTAAGAAAGTGCAATTTTTTCGGTTATATTAATTTGTCAATTCTGCAATAGCAATATAATTTTTCTTACGCGCAAATCAGTAAAATTGATGTTTTTCGGCTTATGCGGTACAGTGCTCAAGTGATTAACCCTTAAATGCATAAAGTAGTAAAACTGTAACATACCATTCAAACGACCATAAAATTATTAGTATGAGTTCAATGCATGCTGTTGCAGGATTATTACTATCATATATATTTAATCGAGTGGCAACACACTTTTTTTCTTCACGACTGTCAAGTTTAAATTGACATTGACAAATCAAAGCCGATCGTAATTTTGGAGCGGATGAAAATTGTGTATTTGCTTTGCAGTGTAATTATTTGGTTTTCGAAGGTACGTTCAAACAAAATTAGTTATTTTACGTAATAATTCATCTTCTTTTCAGTACAATTTATAAGTTATAAAAAAAACTTTTGGTGTGTTCGGAAATTTTGTTTATTTTGTTGTTGTAAATCTGCAACAACATGCATTTACTAGAAAATGTCCCTGTTTAGTTACTAACTATTACTTTTATTGGTTTTCAGATGCCATACTTCAATCAAAAGCAAATAGAAGAGTATTTAACTCTAATAAATGATGGAGAGATTTCGGAAGATGATCTTGAGGACTCGGATACAGAAGGTAATGAGAATTTTTATGAAAATGGAGACGATTTGCTTCACGATCTTGAGAGTCAATTAGAAGAGGAAAATGATGACCCCGATAATGATCTATTCATGGCAGGAGACCCGCCATTGATAAATGAAGCTACAGCAAATGATCAAGTGCCACAGGTTCCATTCCCCTCAACAAGTCAAACTAGTCGCCGAGCAACTATGAGAGGACTCGTATGGAAGGTAAAAAAAATTGTTTTGAATTCTGACCAGACAGCTTTTCATGGAGACACTACATACCCACCTGAACTGAAGGATGAGGCTACTACTGGTACTCCCTATAGTATTTTTTCACATTTTATTACATCAGAAATAGTTCAAAGGATTGTGGAAGAGTCTAATTTGTATTCCGTTCAAAAAAATGTGACTAAACCATTAAATTTATCTGAAACTGAGCTAAGAAAGTTTATGGCGATACTGATATACATGTCTGTTATAAAATATCCCAATGTACGGCTATACTGGTCAAATACTGTAGGTTTTCAACCAATCAAGGACATAATGACTGTCAACCGATTTGAGACTTCGTAGATTTCTACATTTCAACAATAACGAGAAACATTTACCCCAGGAACACCCACAACATGATAGGCTCCATAAGATAAGGCCTATAATTAGCCATCTAAATGAGAAATTTGCTTTAGTTCCTATGGAACAAAAACTCTCAATTGATGAACAGATGTGTGCCACAAAAGTGGCACACTTCATGAAGCAGTATTTACCTAATAAGCCCCATAAGTGGGGGTTTAAATTATATGTGATGTGCAGCGTGAAAGGTTATGCTCATAAATTTGAAATATATACTGGCCAAGAGAATGAACGGCTTCCAGATGAACCAGATTTTGGGCCAGTGGGAAATGTTGTAGTCCGGCTTGCTAGAGGTGTCCCAAGGCATATAAATCATATAATTTATTTTGATAATTTTTACACCTCTGTACCTTTAGTTACCTATCTTGCCAAACAAGGAATCCATAGCCTAGGTACTGTGCAATCTAACAGGCTAGTGAACTGCAAACTGCCGGACAAAAAAACAATGATGAAGAAATCTGTTCCTCGTGGAACTTATGAAGAGCAGATGACTGAATTTGACGGTATTGATTTGACAGCAGTTACTTGGAAGGACAATAAAGTTGTAACTTTTCTATCTTCATATGTTGGAGCTGAACCTGTGGGCGAAGTAGAAAGATTTGACAAGGCGAATAAGACTGGAATTAAAATTTCATGCCCACATATAATAAAGGAATGTAATGCCCATATGGGCGGAGTGGACCTAATGGATAGCTTTATTGGGAGGTACCGAATTGCAATGAGAAGCCGAAAGTGGTATCTTCGTATCTTTTACCACTTATTGGACATGACGGTAATAAATTCTTGGCTTGTGTATAAAAATTTAAAAACAACTGAAGCCAATTCATCAGTTCTAAACCTATGTAACTATAGACTGGAACTAGCTGAGGTATTAGCCAAAGTAAATAACTCATTTGAACTCTGCAACAAAAGAGGAAGGCCACCAGCAACAGTGTTGAAATGGAAATACAAGCAAAAAAAAGGAGAGGACCAGCTCAACATATTCCTCCTAAGGACATAAGGACTGATAATGTTGGTCACTGGCCTGGTAATTGTGTTCGCAGCAGATGCAAAATGCCGGGATGCAAGGGATACACGCAAAACAGGTGTGAAAAGTGTGGAGTAGCTCTTTGTCTTACCACAACCAAAAACTGTTTTAAAAATTTTCATATGTAGTTATTGTCTAGGGAGTGCATAGTGTTGTAGTTCTGCAACAAATGGTTTTTAATAAAAATAGCTATGAAAATAAAAAAAAACAATTTTTTTATTATTTTTCCCTAAATCAGCATATTCATGGCTCCAAAATATATTTTTTCTCGGTCTAAAAATAAAATCATGCATTTAAGGGTTAACATACAATTTACAAGATAATCGACTTTGAGTCTAAACCTAAGAAAGTGCAACTTTTTCGGTAATATTAAGTTGTTAATTCTGCAATAACAATATAATTTGACTTTCGCTCAAATCAGTAAAATTCATGTTTTTCGGCTTATGCGGTACAGTGCTCAAGTAATTAACATACAATTTACAAGAAAATCGGCTTTAAGTAAAAATCTAAGAAAGTTAAATTTTTTCTTCTCTTTTTATTATTGTAATTTGTTAATCCTGCCATAACATTATAATTTACAATGCTCACGCTACTGAAATACAATTTACATGAAAATCGACTTTAAGTCTAAAGCTAAGAAAGTGCAATTTTTTCGGTTATATGAATATGTCAATTCTGCAATAGCTATATAATTTTACTTTCGCGCAACTTAGTAAAATTGTTGTTTTTCGGCTTATGCGGTACAGTGCTCAAGTGTTTAACATACAATTTACAAGAAAATCGATTTTGAGTCTAAACCTAAGAAAGTGCAACTTTTTCGGTAATATTAAGTTGTTAATCCTGCAATAACATTATAGTTTTACTTTCGCGCAAATCAGTAAAATTGATGTTTTTCGGCTTATGCGGTACAGTGCTCACGCAACTGACATACAATTTACAAGAAAATAGACTTTGAGGCTAAAGCTAAGAAAGTGCAACTTTTTCGGTAATATTAATTTGTTAATCCTGCAATAACAATATAATTTGACTTTCGCTCAAATAAGTAAAATTTATGTTTTTCGGCTTAAGCGGTACAGTGCTCACGCAATTAACATACAATTTAGAAGCAAATCGACTTTAAGTCTAAACCTAAGAAAGTGCAACTTTTTCGGTAATATTAAGTTGTTAATCCTGCAATAACATTATAGTTTTACTTTCGCGCAAATCAGTAAACTTGATGTTTTTCGGCTTATGCGGTACAGTGCTCAAGTAATTAACATACAATTTACAATAAAATCGGCTTTAAGTAAAAATCTAAGAAAGTTCAATTTTTTCTTTTCTTTTTTTTATATTAATTTGTTAATCCTGCCATAACATTATAGTTTACAGTGCTCACGCAACTGAAATACAATTTACACGAAAATCGACTTTAAGTCTAAAGCTAAGAAAGTGCAATTTTTTCGGTAATATTAATTTGTTAATCCTGCAATAACAATATAATTTGACTTTCGCTCAAATAAGTAAAATTTATGTTTTTCGGTTTAAGCGGTACAGTGCTCACGCAATTAACATACAATTTAGAAGCAAATCGACTTTAAGTCTAAACCTAAGAAAGTGCAACTTTTTCGGTAATATTAAGTTGTTAATCCTGCAATAACATTATAGTTTTACTTTCGCGCAAATCAGTAAACTTGATGTTTTTCGGCTTATGCGGTACAGTGCTCAAGTAATTAACATACAATTTACAATAAAATCGGCTTTAAGTAAAAATCTAAGAAAGTTCAATTTTTTCTTTTCTTTTTTTTATATTAATTTGTTAATCCTGCCATAACATTATAGTTTACAGTGCTTACGCAACTGAAATACAATTTACACGAAAATCGACTTTAAGTCTAAAGCTAAGAGAGTGCAATTTTTTCGGTTATATGAATATGTCAATTCTGCAATAGCTATATAATTTTACTTTCGCGCAACTTAGTAAAATTGTTGTTTTTCGGCTTATGCGGTACAGTGCTCAAGTGATTAACATACAACTTACAAGAAAATCGACTTTGAGTCAAAACCTAAGAAAGTGCAATTTTTTCGGTTATATTAATTTGTTAATCCTGCATTAACATTATAATTTTACTTTCGCGCAAATCAGTAAAATTGATGTTTTTCGGCTTATGCGGTACAGTGCTCACGCAATTAACATACAATTTAGAAGAAAATCGACTTTAAGTCTAAACCTAAGAAAGTGCAATTTTTTCGGTTATATTAATTTGTCAATTCTGCAATAGCAATATAATTTTACTTACGCGCAAATCAGTAAAATTGATGTTTTTCGGCTTATGCGGTACAGTGCTCAAGTGATTAATATACAATTTACAAGAAAATCGACTTTGCGTCTAAACCTAAGAAAGTGCAACTTTTTCGGTAATATTAAGTTGATAATCCTGCAATAACATTATAGTTTTACTTTCGCGCAAATCGGTAAAATTGATGTTTTTCGGCTTATGCGGTACAGTGCTCAAGTGATTAACATACAATTTACAAGAAAATCGACTTTGAGTCTAAACCTAAGAAAGTGCAATTTTTTCGGTAATATTAAGTTGTTAATTCTGCAATAACAATATAATTTGACTTTCGCTCAAATCAGTAAAATTCATGTTTTTCGGCTTATGCGGTACAGTGCTCAAGTGATTAACATACAATTTACAAGAAAATCGACTTTGAGTCTAAACCTAAGAAAGTGCAACTTTTTCGGTAATATTAAGTTGTTAATTCTGCAATAACAATATAATTTGACTTTCGCTCAAATCAGTAAAATTCATGTTTTTCGGCTTATGCGGTACAGTGCTCAAGTGATTAACATACAATTTACAAGAAAATCGACTTTGAGTCTAAACCTAAGAAAGTGCAACTTTTTCGGTAATATTAAGTTGTTAATCCTGCAATAACAATATAATTTGACTTTCGCTCAAATCAGTAAAATTTATGTTTTTCGGCTTATGCGGTACAGTGCTCAAGTGATTAACATACAATTTACAAGAAAATCGACTTTGAGTCTAAACCTAAGAAAGTGCAACTTTTTCGGTAATATTAAGTTGTTAATCCTGCAATAACATTATAGTTTTACTTTCGCGCAAATCAGTAAAATTGATGTTTTTCGGCTTATGCGGTACAGTGCTCAAGTGATTAACATACAATTTACAAGAAAATCGACTTTGAGTCTAAACCTAAGAAAGTGCAATTTTTTCGGTAATAATAAGTTGTTAATTCTGCAATAACAATATAATTTGACTTTCGCTCAAATCAGTAAAATTCATGTTTTTCGGCTTATGCGGTACAGTGCTCAAGTGATTAACATACAATTTACAAGAAAATCGACTTTGAGTCTAAACCTAAGAAAGTGCAACTTTTTCGGTAATATTAAGTTGTTAATTCTGCAATAACAATATAATTTGACTTTCGCTCAAATCAGTAAAATTCATGTTTTTCGGCTTATGCGGTACAGTGCTCAAGTGATTAACATACAATTTACAAGAAAATCGACTTTGAGTCTAAACCTAAGAAAGTGCAATTTTTTCGGTTATATTAATTTGTCAATTCTGCAATAGCAATATAATTTTACTTACGCGCAAATCAGTAAAATTGATGTTTTTCGGCTTATGCGGTACAGTGCTCAAGTGATTAATATACAATTTACAAGAAAATCGACTTTGCGTCTAAACCTAAGAAAGTGCAACTTTTTCGGTAATATTAAGTTGATAATCCTGCAATAACATTATAGTTTTACTTTCGCGCAAATCAGTAAAATTGATGTTTTTCGGCTTATGCGGTACAGTGCTCAAGTGATTAACATACAATTTACAAGAAAATCGACTTTGAGTCTAAACCTAAGAAAGTGCAATTTTTTCGGTAATATTAAGTTGTTAATTCTGCAATAACAATATAATTTGACTTTCGCTCAAATCAGTAAAATTCATGTTTTTCGGCTTATGCGGTACAGTGCTCAAGTGATTAACATACAATTTACAAGAAAATCGACTTTGAGTCTAAACCTAAGAAAGTGCAACTTTTTCGGTAATATTAAGTTGTTAATTCTGCAATAACAATATAATTTGACTTTCGCTCAAATCAGTAAAATTCATGTTTTTCGGCTTATGCGGTACAGTGCTCAAGTGATTAACATACAATTTACAAGAAAATCGACTTTGAGTCTAAACCTAAGAAAGTGCAACTTTTTCGGTAATATTAAGTTGTTAATCCTGCAATAACAATATAATTTGACTTTCGCTCAAATCAGTAAAATTTATGTTTTTCGGCTTATGCGGTACAGTGCTCAAGTGATTAACATACAATTTACAAGAAAATCGACTTTGAGTCTAAACCTAAGAAAGTGCAACTTTTTCGGTAATATTAAGTTGATAATCCTGCAATAACATTATAGTTTTACTTACGCGCAAATCAGTAAAATTGATGTTTTTCGGCTTATGCGGTACAGTGCTCAAGTGATTAACATACAATTTACAAGAAAATCGACTTTGAGTCTAAACCTAAGAAAGTGCAATTTTTTCGGTAATAATAAGTTGTTAATTCTGCAATAACAATATAATTTGACTTTCGCTCAAATCAGTAAAATTCATGTTTTTCGGCATATGCGGTACAGTGCTCAAGTGATTAACATACAATTTACAAGAAAATCGACTTTGAGTCTAAACCTAAGAAAGTGCAACTTTTTCGGTAATATTAAGTTGTTAATTCTGCAATAACAATATAATTTGACTTTCGCTCAAATCAGTAAAATTCATGTTTTTCGGCTTATGCGGTACAGTGCTCAAGTGATTAACATACAATTTACAAGAAAATCGACTTTGAGTCTAAACCTAAGAAAGTGCAATTTTTTCGGTAATATTAAGTTGTTAATCCTGCAATAACATTATAGTTTTACTTTCGCGCAAATCAGTAAAATTGATGTTTTTCGGCTTATGCGGTACAGTGCTCAAGTGATTAACATACAATTTACAAGAAAATCGACTTTGAGTCTAAACCTAAGAAAGTGCAATTTTTTCGGTAATAATAAGTTGTTAATTCTGCAATAACAATATAATTTGACTTTCGCTCAAATCAGTAAAATTCATGTTTTTCGGCTTATGCGGTACAGTGCTCAAGTGATTAACATACAATTTACAAGAAAATCGACTTTGAGTCTAAACCTAAGAAAGTGCAACTTTTTCGGTAATATTAAGTTGATAATCCTGCAATAACATTATAGTTTTACTTACGCGCAAATCAGTAAAATTGATGTTTTTCGGCTTATGCGGTACAGTGCTCAAGTGATTAACATACAATTTACAAGAAAATCGACTTTGAGTCTAAACCTAAGAAAGTGCAATTTTTTCGGTAATAATAAGTTGTTAATTCTGCAATAACAATATAATTTGACTTTCGCTCAAATCAGTAAAATTCATGTTTTTCGGCATATGCGGTACAGTGCTCAAGTGATTAACATACAATTTACAAGAAAATCGACTTTGAGTCTAAACCTAAGAAAGTGCAACTTTTTCGGTAATATTAAGTTGTTAATTCTGCAATAACAATATAATTTGACTTTCGCTCAAATCAGTAAAATTCATGTTTTTCGGCTTATGCGGTACAGTGCTCAAGTGATTAACATACAATTTACAAGAAAATCGACTTTGAGTCTAAACCTAAGAAAGTGCAATTTTTTCGGTTATATTAATTTGTCAATTCTGCAATAGCAATATAATTTTACTTACGCGCAAATCAGTAAAATTGATGTTTTTCGGCTTATGCGGTACAGTGCTCAAGTGATTAATATACAATTTACAAGAAAATCGACTTTGCGTCTAAACCTAAGAAAGTGCAACTTTTTCGGTAATATTAAGTTGATAATCCTGCAATAACATTATAGTTTTACTTTCGCGCAAATCAGTAAAATTGATGTTTTTCGGCTTATGCGGTACAGTGCTCAAGTGATTAACATACAATTTACAAGAAAATCGACTTTGAGTCTAAACCTAAGAAAGTGCAATTTTTTCGGTAATATTAAGTTGTTAATTCTGCAATAACAATATAATTTGACTTTCGCTCAAATCAGTAAAATTCATGTTTTTCGGCTTATGCGGTACAGTGCTCAAGTGATTAACATACAATTTACAAGAAAATCGACTTTGAGTCTAAACCTAAGAAAGTGCAACTTTTTCGGTAATATTAAGTTGTTAATTCTGCAATAACAATATAATTTGACTTTCGCTCAAATCAGTAAAATTCATGTTTTTCGGCTTATGCGGTACAGTGCTCAAGTGATTAACATACAATTTACAAGAAAATCGACTTTGAGTCTAAACCTAAGAAAGTGCAACTTTTTCGGTAATATTAAGTTGTTAATTCTGCAATAGCAATATAATTTTACTTACGCGCAAATCAGTAAAATTGATGTTTTTCGGCTTATGCGGTACAGTGCTCAAGTGATTAATATACAATTTACAAGAAAATCGACTTTGCGTCTAAACCTAAGAAAGTGCAACTTTTTCGGTAATATTAAGTTGATAATCCTGCAATAACATTATAGTTTTACTTTCGCGCAAATCAGTAAAATTGATGTTTTTCGGCTTATGCGGTACAGTGCTCAAGTGATTAACATACAATTTACAAGAAAATCGACTTTGAGTCTAAACCTAAGAAAGTGCAATTTTTTCGGTAATATTAAGTTGTTAATTCTGCAATAACAATATAATTTGACTTTCGCTCAAATCAGTAAAATTCACGTTTTTCGGCTTATGCGGTACAGTGCTCAAGTGATTAACATACAATTTACAAGAAAATCGACTTTGAGTCTAAACCTAAGAAAGTGCAACTTTTTCGGTAATATTAAGTTGTTAATTCTGCAATAACAATATAATTTGACTTTCGCTCAAATCAGTAAAATTCATGTTTTTCGGCTTATGCGGTACAGTGCTCAAGTGATTAACATACAATTTACAAGAAAATCGACTTTGAGTCTAAACCTAAGAAAGTGCAACTTTTTCGGTAATATTAAGTTGTTAATCCTGCAATAACAATATAATTTGACTTTCGCTCAAATCAGTAAAATTCATGTTTTTCGGCTTATGCGGTACAGTGCTCAAGTGATTAACATACAATTTACAAGAAAATCGACTTTGAGTCTAAACCTAAGAAAGTGCAACTTTTTCGGTAATATTAAGTTGTTAATTCTGCAATAACAATATAACTTGACTTTCGCTCAAATCAGTAAAATTCATGTTTTTCGGCTTAAGCAGTACCGTGCTCACGCAACTGACATACAATTTACAAGAAAATCGACTTTGAGTCTAAAGCTAAGAAAGTGCAACTTTTTCGGTAATATTAATTTGTTAATCCTGCAATAACAATATAATTTGACTTTCGCTCAAATCAGTAAAATTTATGTTTTTCGGTTTAAGCGGTACAGTGCTCACGCAATTAACATACAATTTAGAAGCAAATCGACTTTAAGTCTAAACCAAAGAAAGTGCAACTTTTTCGGTAATATTAAGTTGTTAATCCTGCAATAACATTATAGTTTTACATTCGCGCAAATCAGTAAAATTGATGTTTTTCGGCTTATGCGGTACAGTGCTCAAGTAATTAACATACAATTTACAAGAAAATCGGCTTTAAGTAAAAATCTAAGAAAGTTCAATTTTTTCTTTCCTTTGTTTTATATTAATTTGTTAATCCTGCCATAACATTATAGTTTACAGTGCTCACGCAACTGAAATACAATTTACACGAAAATCGACTTTAAGTCTAAAGCTAAGAAAGTGCAACTTTTTCGGTAATATTAAGTTGTTAATTCTGCAATAACAATATAATTTGACTTTCGCTCAAATCAGTAAAATTCATGTTTTTCGGCTTATGCGGTACAGTGCTCAAGTGATTAACATACAATTTACAAGAAAATCGACTTTGAGTCTAAACCTAAGAAAGTGCAACTTTTTCGGTAATATTAAGTTGTTAATCCTGCAATAACAATATAATTTGACTTTCGCTCAAATCAGTAAAATTCATGTTTTTCGGCTTATGCGGTACAGTGCTCAAGTGATTAACATACAATTTACAAGAAAATCGACTTTGAGTCTAAACCTAAGAAAGTGCAACTTTTTCGGTAATATTAAGTTGTTAATCCTGCAATAACAATATAATTTGACTTTCGCTCAAATCAGTAAAATTGATGTTTTTCGGCTTATGCGGTACAGTGCTCAAGTGATTAACATACAATTTACAAGAAAATCGACTTTGAGTCTAAACCTAAGAAAGTGCAACTTTTTCGGTAATATTAAGTTGTTAATTCTGCAATAACAATATAACTTGACTTTCGCTCAAATCAGTAAAATTCATGTTTTTCGGCTTAAGCAGTACCGTGCTCACGCAACTGACATACAATTTACAAGAAAATCGACTTTGAGTCTAAAGCTAAGAAAGTGCAACTTTTTCGGTAATATTAATTTGTTAATCCTGCAATTACAATATAATTTGACTTTCGCTCAAATCAGTAAAATTTATGTTTTTCGGTTTAAGCGGTACAGTGCTCACGCAATTAACATACAATTTAGAAGCAAATCGACTTTAAGTCTAAACCAAAGAAAGTGCAACTTTTTCGGTAATATTAAGTTGTTAATCCTGCAATAACATTATAGTTTTACATTCGCGCAAATCAGTAAAATTGATGTTTTTCGGCTTATGCGGTACAGTGCTCAAGTAATTAACATACAATTTACAAGAAAATCGGCTTTAAGTAAAAATCTAAGAAAGTTCAATTTTTTCTTTCCTTTGTTTTATATTAATTTGTTAATCCTGCCATAACATTATAGTTTACAGTGCTCACGCAACTGAAATACAATTTACACGAAAATCGACTTTAAGTCTAAAGCTAAGAAAGTGCAATTTTTTCGGTTATATGAATATGTCAATTTTGCAATAGCTATATAATTTTACTTTCGCGCAAATTAGTAAAATTGTTGTTTTTCGGCTTATGCGGTACAGTGCTCAAGTGTTTAACATACAATTTACAAGAAAATCGATTTTGAGTCTAAACCTAAGAAAGTGCAACTTTTTCGGTAATATTAAGTTGTTAATCCTACAATAACATTATAGTTTTACTTTCGCGCATATCAGTAAAATTGATGTTTTTCGGCTTATGCGGTACAGTGCTCAAGTGATTAACATACAATTTACCAGAAAATCGACTTTGAGTCTAAACCTAAGAAAGTGCAATTTTTTCGGTTATATTAATTTGTCAATTCTGCAATAGCAATATAATTTTACTTACGCGCAAATCAGTAAAATTGATGTTTTTCGGCTTATCCGGTACAGTGCTCAAGTGATTAACATACAATTTAAAAGAAAATCGACTTTGAGTCTAAACCTAAGAAAGTGCAACTTTTTCGGTAATATTAAGTTGATAATCCTGCAATAACATTATAGTTTTACTTTCGCGCAAATCAGTAAAATTGATGTTTTTCGGCTTATGCGGTACAGTGCTCAAGTGATTAACATACAATTTACAAGAAAATCGACTTTGAGTCTAAACCTAAGAAAGTGCAACTTTTTCGGTAATATTAAGTTGATAATCCTGCAATAACATTATAGTTTTACTTTCGCGCAAATCAGTAAAATTGATGTTTTTCGGCTTATGCGGTACAGTGCTCAAGTAATTAACATACAATTTACAAGAAAATCGACTTTGAGTCTAAACCTAAGAAAGTGCAATTTTTTCGGTTATATTAATTTGTCAATTCTGCAATAGCAATATAATTTTACTTACGCGCAAATCAGTAAAATTGATGTTTTTCGGCTTATGCGGTACAGTGCTCAAGTGATTAACATACAATTTACAAGAAAATCGACTTTGAGTCTAAACCTAAGAAAGTGCAATTTTTTCGGTTATATTAATTTGTCAATTCTGCAATAGCAATATAATTTTACTTACGCGCAAATTAGTAAAATTGATGTTTTTCGGCTTATCCGGTACAGTGCTCAAGTGATTAACATACAATTTACAAGAAAATCGACTTTGAGTCTAAACCTAAGAAAGTGCAATTTTTTCGGTTATATTAATTTGTCAATTCTGCAATAGCAATATAATTTTACTTACGCGCAAATTAGTAAAATTGATGTTTTTCGGCTTATCCGGTACAGTGCTCAAGTGATTAACATACAATTTACAAGAAAATCGACTTTGAGTCTAAACCTAAGAAAGTGCAATTTTTTCGGTTATATTAATTTGTCAATTCTGCAATAGCAATATAATTTTACTTACGCGCAAATCAGTAAAATTGATGTTTTTCGGCTTATGCGGTACAGTGCTCAAGTGATTAACATACAATTTACAAGAAAATCGACTTTGAGTCTAAACCTAAGAAAGTGCAATTTTTTCGGTTATATTAATTTGTCAATTCTGCAATAGCAATATAATTTTACTTACGCGCAAATCAGTAAAATTTATGTTTTTCGGTTTAAGCGGTACAGTGCTCACGCAATTAACATACAATTTAGAAGCAAATCGACTTTAAGTCTAAACCTAAGAAAGTGCAATTTTTTCGGTTATATTAATTTGTCAATTCTGCAATAGCAATATAATTTTACTTACGCGCAAATCAGTAAAATTGATGTTTTTCGGCTTATGCGGTACAGTGCTCAAGTGATTAACATACAATTTACAAGAAAATCGACTTTGAGTCTAAACCTAAGAAAGTGCAATTTTTTCGGTAATAATAAGTTGTTAATTCTGCAATAACAATATAATTTGACTTTCGCTCAAATCAGTAAAATTCATGTTTTTCGGCTTATGCGGTACAGTGCTCAAGTGATTAACATACAATTTACAAGAAAATCGACTTTGAGTCTAAACCTAAGAAAGTGCAATTTTTTCGGTTATATTAATTTGTCAATTCTGCAATAGCAATATAATTTTACTTACGCGCAAATCAGTAAAATTGATGTTTTTCGGCTTATGCGGTACAGTGCTCAAGTGATTAATATACAATTTACAAGAAAATCGACTTTGCGTCTAAACCTAAGAAAGTGCAACTTTTTCGGTAATATTAAGTTGATAATCCTGCAATAACATTATAGTTTTACTTTCGCGCAAATCAGTAAAATTGATGTTTTTCGGCTTATGCGGTACAGTGCTCAAGTGATTAACATACAATTTACAAGAAAATCGACTTTGAGTCTAAACCTAAGAAAGTGCAACTTTTTCGGTAATATTAAGTTGTTAATTCTGCAATAACAATATAATTTGACTTACGCTCAAATCAGTAAAATTCATGTTTTTCGGCTTAAGCGGTACAGTGCTCACGCAACTGAAATACAATTTTAAAGAAAATCGAGTTTAAGTCTAAAACTATTGTAAGAAAGTGCAATTTTTTCGGTTATATGAATATGTCAATTCTGCAGTAGCTATATAATTTTACTTTCGCGCAAATCAGTAAAATTGTTGTTTTTCGGCTTAAGCGGTAGAGTGCTCACGCAACTGAAATACAATTTAAAAGAAAATCGACTTTAAGTCTAAAGCTATTGTAAGAAAGTGCAATTTTTTCGGTTATATTAATTTGTCAATTCTGCAATAGCAATATAATTTTACTTTCGCGCAAATCAGTAAAATTGATGTTTTTCGGCTTATGCGGTACAGTGCTCAAGTGACTAACGTACAACTTACAAGAAAATCGACTTTGAGTCTAAACCTAAGAAAGTGCAATTTTTTCGGTAATATTAAGTTGTTAATTCTGCAATAACAATATAATTTGACTTTCGCTCAAATCAGTAAAATTCATGTTTTTCGGCTTATGCGGTACAGTGCTCAAGTGATTAACATACAATTTACAAGAAAATCGACTTTGAGTCTAAACCTAAGAAAGTGCAACTTTTTCGGTAATATTAAGTTGTTAATTCTGCAATAACAATATAATTTGACTTTAGCTCAAATCAGTAAAATTCATGTTTTTCGGCTTATGCGGTACAGTGCTCAAGTGATTAACATACAATTTACAAGAAAATCGACTTTGAGTCTAAACCTAAGAAAGTGCAACTTTTTCGGTAATATTAAGTTGTTAATTCTGCAATAGCAATATAATTTTACTTACGCGCAAATCAGTAAAATTGATGTTTTTCGGCTTATGCGGTACAGTGCTCAAGTGATTAATATACAATTTACAAGAAAATCGACTTTGCGTCTAAACCTAAGAAAGTGCAACTTTTTCGGTAATATTAAGTTGATAATCCTGCAATAACATTATAGTTTTACTTTCGCGCAAATCAGTAAAATTGATGTTTTTCGGCTTATGCGGTACAGTGCTCAAGTGATTAACATACAATTTACAAGAAAATCGACTTTGAGTCTAAACCTAAGAAAGTGCAACTTTTTTGGTAATATTAAGTTGTTAATTCTGCAATAACAATATAATTTGACTTTCGCTCAAATCAGTAAAATTCATGTTTTTCGGCTTAAGCGGTACAGTGCTCACGCAACTGAAATACAATTTTAAAGAAAATCGACTTTAAGTCTAAAGCTATTGTAAGAAAGTGCAATTTTTTCGGTTATATGAATATGTCAATTCTGCAGTAGCTATATAATTTTACTTTCGCGCAAATCAGTAAAATTGTTGTTTTTCGGCTTAAGCGGTAGAGTGCTCACGCAACTGAAATACAATTTAAAAGAAAATCGACTTTGAGTCTAAACCTAAGAAAGTGGAACTTTTTCGGTAATATCAAGTTGATAATCCTGCAATAGCAATATAATTTTACTTACGCGCAAATCTGTAAAATTGATGCTTTTCGGCTTATGCGGTACAGTTCTCATGTGATTAACATACAATTTACAAGAAAATCGACTTTGAGTCTAAACCTAAGAAAGTGCAACTTTTTCGGTTATATTATTTTTTCAATTCTGCAATAGCAATATAATTTGACTTTCGCTCAAATCAGTAAAATTCATGTTTTTCGGCTTATGCGGTACAGTGCTCAAGTGATTAACATACAATTTACAAGAAAATCGACTTTGAGTCTAAACCTAAGAAAGTGCAACTTTTTCGGTAATATTAAGTTGTTAATTCTGCAATAACAATATAATTTGACTTTAGCTCAAATCAGTAAAATTCATGTTTTTCGGCTTATGCGGTACAGTGCTCAAGTGATTAACATACAATTTACAAGAAAATCGACTTTGAGTCTAAACCTAAGAAAGTGCAACTTTTTCGGTAATATTAAGTTGTTAATTCTGCAATAACAATATAATTTGACTTTCGCTCAAATCAGTAAAATTCATGTTTTTCGGCTTAAGCGGTACAGTGCTCACGCAACTGAAATACAATTTTAAAGAAAATCGACTTTAAGTCTAAAGCTATTGTAAGAAAGTGCAATTTTTTCGGTTATATGAATATGTCAATTCTGCAGTAGCTATATAATTTTACTTTCGCGCAAATCAGTAAAATTGTTGTTTTTCGGCTTAAGCGGTAGAGTGCTCACGCAACTGAAATACAATTTAAAAGAAAATCGACTTTGAGTCTAAACCTAAGAAAGTGGAACTTTTTCGGTAATATCAAGTTGATAATCCTGCAATAGCAATATAATTTTACTTACGCGCAAATCAGTAAAATTGATGCTTTTCGGCTTATGCGGTACAGTTCTCATGTGATTAACATACAATTTACAAGAAAATCGACTTTGAGTCTAAACCTAAGAAAGTGCAACTTTTTCGGTTATATTATTTTTTCAATTCTGCAATAGCAATATAATTTTACTTTCGCGCAAATCAGTAAAATTCATGTTTTTCGGCTTATGCGGTACAGTGCTCAAGTGATTAACATACAATTTTCAAGAAAATCGACTTTGAGTCTAAACCTAAGAAAGTGCAACTTTTTCGGTAATATTAAGTTGTTAATCCTGCAATAACAATATAATTTGACTTTCGCTCAAATCAGTAAAATTCATGTTTTTCGGCTTAAGCAGTACCGTGCTCACGCAACTGACATACAATTTACAAGAAAATCGACTTTGAGTCTAAACCTAATAAAGTGCAACTTTTTCGGTAATATTAATTTGTTAATCCTGCAATAACAATATAATTTGACTTTCGTTCAAATCAGTAAAATTCATGTTTTTCGGCTTATGCGGTACAGTGCTCACGCAAATAACATACAATTTACAAGAAAATCGACTTTGAGTCTAAACCTAAGAAAGTGCAATTTTTTCGGTTATATTATTTTTTCAATTCTGCAATAGCAATATAATTTTACTTTCGCGCAAATCAATAAAATTCATGTTTTTCGGCTTATGCGGTACAGTGCTCAAGTGATTAACATACAATTTACAAGAAAATCGACTTTGAGTCTAAACCTAAGAAAGTGCAACTTTTTCGGTAATATTAAGTTGTTAATTCTGCAATAACAATATAATTTGACTTTCGCTCAAATCAGTAAAATTCATGTTTTTCGGCTTAAGCGGTACAGTGCTCACGCAACTGAAATACAATTTTAAAGAAAATCGACTTTAAGTCTAAAGCTATTGTAAGAAAGTGCAATTTTTTCGGTTATATGAATATGTCAATTCTGCAGTAGCTATATAATTTTACTTTCGCGCAAATCAGTAAAATTGTTGTTTTTCGGCTTAAGCGGTAGAGTGCTCACGCAACTGAAATACAATTTAAAAGAAAATCGACTTTGAGTCTAAACCTAAGAAAGTGGAACTTTTTCGGTAATATCAAGTTGATAATCCTGCAATAGCAATATAATTTTACTTACGCGCAAATCAGTAAAATTGATGCTTTTCGGCTTATGCGGTACAGTTCTCATGTGATTAACATACAATTTACAAGAAAATCGACTTTGAGTCTAAACCTAAGAAAGTGCAACTTTTTCGGTTATATTATTTTTTCAATTCTGCAATAGCAATATAATTTTACTTTCGCGCAAATCAGTAAAATTCATGTTTTTCGGCTTATGCGGTACAGTGCTCAAGTGATTAACATACAATTTACAAGAAAATCGACTTTGAGTCTAAACCTAAGAAAGTGCAACTTTTTCGGTAATATTAAGTTGTTAATTCTGCAATAACAATATAATTTGACTTACGCTCAAATCAGTAAAATTCATGTTTTTCGGCTTAAGCGGTACAGTGCTCACGCAACTGAAATACAATTTTAAAGAAAATCGAGTTTAAGTCTAAAACTATTGTAAGAAAGTGCAATTTTTTCGGTTATATGAATATGTCAATTCTGCAGTAGCTATATAATTTTACTTTCGCGCAAATCAGTAAAATTGTTGTTTTTCGGCTTAAGCGGTAGAGTGCTCACGCAACTGAAATACAATTTAAAAGAAAATCGACTTTAAGTCTAAAGCTATTGTAAGAAAGTGCAATTTTTTCGGTTATATTAATTTGTCAATTCTGCAATAGCAATATAATTTTACTTTCGCGCAAATCAGTAAAATTGATGTTTTTCGGCTTATGCGGTACAGTGCTCAAGTGACTAACGTACAACTTACAAGAAAATCGACTTTGAGTCTAAACCTAAGAAAGTGCAATTTTTTCGGTTATATTAATTTGTCAATTCTGCAATAGCAATATAATTTTACTTACGCGCAAATCAGTAAAATTGATGCTTTTCGGCTTATGCGGTACAGTTCTCAAGTGATTAACATACAATTTACAAGAAAATCGACTTTGAGTCTAAACCTAAGAAAGTGCAACTTTTTCGGTAATATTAAGTTGTTAATCTTGCAATAACATTATAGTTTTACTTTCGCGCAAATCAGTAAAATTGATGTTTTTCGGCTTATGCGGTACAGTGCTCAAGTGATTAACGTACAATTTACAAGAAAATCGACTTTGAGTCTAAACCTAAGAAAGTGCAACTTTTTCGGTAATATCAAGTTGTTAATCCTGCAATAACATTATAATTTTACTTTCGCGCAAATCAGTAAAATTGATGTTTTTCGGCTTATGCGGTACAGTGCTCAAGTGATTAACATACAATTTAGAAGAAAATCGACTTTGAGTCTAAACCTAAGAAAGTGCAACTTTTTCGGTAATATTAATTTGTTAATCCTGCAATAACAATATAATTTGACTTTCGCTCAAATCAGTAAAATTTATGTTTTTCGGTTTAAGCGGTACAGTGCTCACGCAATTAACATACAATTTACAAGAAAATCGACTTTGAGTCTAAACCTAAGAAAGTGCAATTTTTTCGGTTATATTAATTTGTCAATTCTGCAATAGCAATATAATTTTACTTACGCGCAAATCAGTAAAATTGATGTTTTTCGGCTTATGCGGTAAAGTGCTCAAGTGATTAACGTACAATTTACAAGAAAATCGACTTTGAGTCTAAACCTAAGAAAGTGCAATTTTTTCGGTTATATTAATTTGTCAATCCTGCATTAACATTATAATTTTACTTTCGCGCAAATCAGTAAAACTGATGTTTTTCGGCTTATGCGGTACAGTGCTCAAGTGATTAACATACAATTTACAAGAAAATCGACTTTGAGTCTAAACCTAAGAAAGTGCAACTTTTTCGGTAATATCAAGTTGTCAATTCTGCAATAGCAATATAATTTTACTTACGCGCAACTCAGTAAAATTGATGCTTTTCGGCTTATGCGGTACAGTTCTCAAGTGATTAACATACAATTTACAAGAAAATCGACTTTGAGTCTAAACCTAAGAAAGTGCAACTTTTTCGGTAATATTAAGTTGTTAATCCTGCAATAACATTATAGTTTTACTTTCGCGCAAATCAGTAAAATTGATGTTTTTCGGCTTATGCGGTACAGTGCTCAAGTGATTAACGTACAATTTACAAGAAAATCGACTTTGAGTCTAAACCTAAGAAAGTGCAATTTTTTCGGTTATATTAATTTGTCAATTCTGCAATAGCAATATAATTTTACTTACGCGCAAATCAGTAAAATTGATGTTTTTCGGCTTATGCGGTACAGTGCTCAAGTGATTAACGTACAATTTACAAGAAAATCGACTTTGAGTCTAAACCTAAGAAAGTGCAATTTTTTCGGTTATATTAATTTGTTAATCCTGCATTAACATTATAATTTTACTTTCGCGCAAATCAGTAAAATTGATGTTTTTCGGCTTATGCGGTACAGTGCTCAAGTGATTAACATACAATTTAGAAGAAAATCGACTTTGAGTCTAAACCTAAGAAAGTGCAACTTTTTCGGTAATATTAATTTGTTAATCCTGCAATAACAATATAATTTGACTTTCGCTCAAATCAGTAAAATTTATGTTTTTCGGTTTAAGCGGTACAGTGCTCACGCAATTAACATACAATTTAGAAGCAAATCGACTTTAAGTCTAAACCTAAGAAAGTGCAATTTTTTCGGTTATATTAATTTGTCAATTCTGCAATAGCAATATAATTTTACTTACGCGCAAATCAGTAAAATTGATGTTTTTCGGCTTATGCAGTACAGTGCTCAAGTGATTAATATACAATTTACAAGAAAATCGACTTTAAGTCTAAACCTAAGAAAGTGCAACTTTTTCGGTAATATTAAGTTGTTAATTCTGCAATAACAATATAATTTGACTTTCGCTCAAATCAGTAAAATTCATGTTTTTCGGCTTAAGCAGTACCGTGCTCACGCAATTGACATACATTTTACAAGAAAATCGACTTTGAGTCTAAAGCTAAGAAAGTGTAACTTTTTCGGTAATATTAATTTGTTAATCCTGCAATAACAATATAATTTGACTTTCGCGCAAATCAGTAAAATTGATGTTTTTCGGCTTATGCGGTACAGTGCTCAAGTGATTAACATACAATTTAGAAGCAAATCGACTTTAAGTCTAAACCTAAGAAAGTGCAACTTTTTCGGTAATATTAAGTTGTTAATTCTGCAATAACAATATAATTTGACTTTCGCTCAAATCAGTAAAATTCATGTTTTTCGGCTTAAGCAGTACCGTGCTCACGCAATTGACATACATTTTACAAGAAAATCGACTTTGAGTCTAAAGCTAAGAAAGTGTAACTTTTTCGGTAATATTAATTTGTTAATCCTGCAATAGAAATATAATTTTACTTACGCGCAAATCAGTAAAATTGATGTTTTTCGGCTTATGCAGTACAGTGCTCAAGTGATTAATATACAATTTACAAGAAAATCGACTTTGCGTCTAAACCTAAGAAAGTGCAACTTTTTCGGTAATATTAAGTTGATAATCCTGCAATAACATTATAGTTTTACTTTCGCGAAAATCAGTAAAATTGATGTTTTTCGGCTTATGCGGTACAGTGCTCAAGTGATTAACATACAATTTACAAGAAAATCGACTTTGAGTCTAAACCTAAGAAAGTGCAATTTTTTCGGTAATATTAAGTTGTTAATTCTGCAATAACAATATAATTTGACTTTCGCTCAAATCAGTAAAATTCATGTTTTTCGGCTTATGCGGTACAGTGCTCAAGTGATTAACATACAATTTACAAGAAAATCGACTTTGAGTCTAAACCTAAGAAAGTGCAACTTTTTCGGTAATATTAAGTTGCTAATTCTGCAATAACAATATAATTTGACTTTCGCTCAAATCAGTAAAATTCATGTTTTTCGGCTTATGCGGTACAGTGCTCAAGTGATTAACATACAATTTTCAAGAAAATCGACTTTGAGTCTAAACCTAAGAAAGTGCAACTTTTTCGGTAATATTAAGTTGTTAATCCTGCAATAACAATATAATTTGACTTTCGCTCAAATCAGTAAAATTCATGTTTTTCGGCTTAAGCAGTACCGTGCTCACGCAACTGACATACAATTTACAAGAAAATCGACTTTGAGTCTAAACCTAATAAAGTGCAACTTTTTCGGTAATATTAATTTGTTAATCCTGCAATAACAATATAATTTGACTTTCGCTCAAATCAGTAAAATTCATGTTTTTCGGCTTATGCGGTACAGTGCTCACGCAAATAACATACAATTTACAAGAAAATCGACTTTGAGTCTAAACCTAAGAAAGTGCAATTTTTTCGGTTATATTATTTTTTCAATTCTGCAATAGCAATATAATTTTACTTTCGCGCAAATCAGTAAAATTCATGTTTTTCGGCTTATGCGGTACAGTGCTCAAGTGATTAACATACAATTTACAAGAAAATCGACTTTGAGTCTAAACCTAAGAAAGTGCAACTTTTTCGGTAATATTAAGTTGTTAATTCTGCAATAACAATATAATTTGACTTTCGCTCAAATCAGTAAAATTCATGTTTTTCGGCTTAAGCGGTACAGTGCTCACGCAACTGAAATACAATTTTAAAGAAAATCGACTTTAAGTCTAAAGCTATTGTAAGAAAGTGCAATTTTTTCGGTTATATGAATATGTCAATTCTGCAGTAGCTATATAATTTTACTTTCGCGCAAATCAGTAAAATTGTTGTTTTTCGGCTTAAGCGGTAGAGTGCTCACGCAACTGAAATACAATTTAAAAGAAAATCGACTTTGAGTCTAAACCTAAGAAAGTGGAACTTTTTCGGTAATATCAAGTTGTCATTTCTGCAATAGCAATATAATTTTACTTACGCGCAACTCAGTAAAATTGATGCTTTTCGGCTTATGCGGTACAGTTCTCAAGTGATTAACATACAATTTACAAGAAAATCGACTTTGAGTCTAAACCTAAGAAAGTGCAACTTTTTCGGTAATATTAAGTTGTTAATCCTGCAATAACATTATAGTTTTACTTTCGCGCAAATCAGTAAAATTGATGTTTTTCGGCTTATGCGGTACAGTGCTCAAGTGATTAACGTACAATTTACAAGAAAATCGACTTTAAGTCTAAATCTAAGAAAGTGCAACTTTTTCGGTAATATTAATTTGTTAATCCTGCAATAACAATATAATTTGACTTTCGCTCAAATCAGTAAAATTCATGTTTTTCGGTTTAAGCAGTACAGTGCTCACGCAACTGACATACAATTTACAAGAAAATCGGCTTTAAGTCTAAATCTAAGAAAGTGCAATTTTCTCGGTTATATGAATATGTAAATTCTGCAATAACATTATAATTTTACTTTCGCGCAAATCAGTAAAATTGATGTTTTTCGGCCTAAGCTTTACAGCGCTCAAGTAATTAACATACAATTTACAAGAAAATCGACTTTAAGTCTAAAACTAAGAAAGTACAATTTTCTCGGTTATATGAATATGTAAATTCTGCAATAACATTATAGTTTTACTTTCGCGCAAATCAGTAAAATTCATGTTTTTCGGCTTATGCGGTACAGTGCTCACGCAATTGAAATACAATTTACAAGCAAATCGACTTTAAGTCTAAAACTAAGAAAGTACAATTTTCTTGGTTATATGAATATGTAAATTCTGCAATAACATTATAATTTTACTTTCGCGCAAATCAGTAATATTGATGTTTTTCGGCTTAAGCAGTACAGTGGTGCCGCAATTGACATACAATTTAAAAGAAAATCGACTTTGCGTGTAAACCTAAGAAAGTGCAACCTTTTCGGTAATATTAATTTGTTAATCCTGCAATAACAATATAATTTGCCTTTCGCTCAAATCAGTAAAATTCATGTTTTTCGGTTTAAGCGGTACAGTGTTCACGCAACTGAAATACAATTTACAAGCAAATCGACTTTAAGTCTAAAACTAAGAAGGTACAATTTTCTCGGTTATATGAATATGTAAATTCTGCAATAACATTATAGTTTTACTTTCGCGCAAATCAGTAAAATTCATGTTTTTCGGCTTATGCGGTACAGTGCTCACGCAACTGACATAAAATTTACAAGAAAATCGGCTTTAAGTCTAAAACTAAGAAAGTACAATTTTCTCGGTTATATGAATTCGTAAATTCTGCAATAACATTATAATTTTACTTTCGCGCAAATCAGTAAAATTGATGATAATTTGAGTCTAAACCTAATAAAGTGCAACTTTTTCGGTAACATTAATTTGTTAATCCTTCAATAACAATATAATTTGACTTTCGCTCAAATCAGTAAAATTCATGTTTTTCGGCTTATGCGGTACAGTGCTCACGCAACTGACATACAATTTACAAGAAAATCGGCTTTAAGTCTAAAACTAAGAAAGTACAATTTTCTCGGATATATGAATATGTAAATTCTGCAATAACATCATAATTTTACTTTCGCGCAAATCAGTAAAATTCATGTTTTTCGGCTCATGCAGTACAGTGCTCACGCAACTGAAATACAATTTTACAAGAAAATCGGCTTTAAGTCTAAATCTAAGAAAGTGCAATTTTTTCGGTTATATTAATTTGTCAATACTGCAATAGCAATATAATTTTACTTTCGCGCAAATCAGTAAAATTGATGTTTTTCGGCTTATGCGGTACAGTGCTCACGCAACTGACATACAATTTACAAGAAAATCGGCTTTAAGTCTAAAACTAAGAAAGTGCAATTTTTTCGGTTATATTAATTTGTCAATTCTGCAATAACAATATAATTTAACTTTCGCGCAAATCCGTAAAATTGATGTTTTTCGGCTTATGCGGTACAGTGCTCATGCAACTGACATACAATTTACAAGAAAATCGGCTTTAAGTCTAAAACTAAGAAAGTGCAATTTTTTCGGTTATATTAATTTGTCAATTCTGCAATAACAATATAATTTAACTTTCGCGCAAATCAGTAAAATTGATGTTTTTCGGCTTATGCGGTACAGTGCTCATGCAACTGACATACAATTTTACAAGAAAATCGGCTTTAAGTCTAAATCTAAGAAAGTGCAATTTTTTCGGTTATATTAATTTGTCAATACTGCAATAGCAATATAATTTTACTTTCGCGCAAATCAGTAAAATTGATGTTTTTCGGCTTATGCGGTACAGTGCTCACGCAACTGACATACAATTTACAAGAAAATCGGCTTTAAGTCTAAAACTAAGAAAGTGCAATTTTTTCGGTTATATTAATTTGTTAATCCTGCAATAACATTATAATTTTACTTTCGCGCAAATCAGTAAAATTCATGTTTTTCGGCTCAAGCGGTACAGTGCTCACGCAACTGAAATACAATTTTACAAGAAAATCGGCTTTAAGTCTAAATCTAAGAAAGTGCAATTTTTTCGGTTATATTAATTTGTCAATTCTGCAATAACAATATAATTTAACTTTCGCGCAAATCCGTAAAATTGATGTTTTTCGGCTTATGCGGTACAGTGCTCATGCAACTGACATACAATTTACAAGAAAATCGGCTTTAAGTCTAAAACTAAGAAGGTGCAATTTTTTTGGTTATATTAATTTGTTAATCCTGCAATAACATTATAATTTTACTTTCGCGCAAATCAGTAAAATTGATGTTTTTCGGCTTATGCGATACAGTGCTCACGCAACTGACATACAATTTACAAGAAAATCGGCTTTAAGTCTAAATCTAAGAAAGTGCAATTTTTTCGGTTATATTAATTTGTCAATTCTGCATTAGCAATATAATTTTACGTTCGCGCAAATCAGTAAAATTGATGTTTTTCGGCTTATGCGGTACAGTGCTCAAGTGGTTAACATACATTTTACAAGAAAATCGAATTTGAGTCTAAACCTAAGAAAGTGCAATTATTTCGGATATATTAATTTGTCAATTCTGCAATAGCAATATAATTTTACTTTCGCGCAAATCAGTAAAATTATGTTTTTCGGCTTATGCGGTACAGTGCTCAAGTGATTAACATACAATTTACAAGAAAATCGACTTTGAGTCTAAGCCTAAGAAAATGCAACTTTTTCGGTAATATTAATTTGTTAATCATGCAATAACAATATAATTTGACTTTCGCTCAAATCAGTAAAATTCATGTTTTTCGGCTTAAGCGGTACAGTGCTCGCGCAACTGAAATACAATTTACAAGAAAATCGGCTTTAAGTCTAAATCTAAGAAAGTGCAATTTTTTCGGTTATATTAATTTGTCAATTCTGCAATATCAATATAATTTTACTTTCGCGCAAATCAGTAAAATTGATGTTTTTCGGCTTATGCGGTACAGTGCTCACGCAACTGACATACAATTTACAAGAAAATCGGCTTTAAGTCTAAAGCTAAGAAAGTGCAATTTTTTCGGTTATATTAATTTGTCAATTTTGCATTAGCAATATAATTTTACATTCGCGCAATCAGTAAAATTGATGTTTTTCGGCTTATGCGGTACAGTGCTCAAGTGGTTAACATACATTTTACAAGAAAATCGAATTTGAGTCTAAACCTAAGAAAGTGCAATTATTTCGGTTATATTAATTTGTAAATTCTGCAATAGCAATATAATTTTACTTTCGCGCAAATCAGTAAAATTATGTTTTTCGGCTTGTGCGGTACAGTGCTCAAGTGATTAACATACAATTTACAAGAAAATCGACTTTGAGTCTAAGCCTAAGAAAATGCAACTTTTTCGGTAATATTAATTTATTAATCATGCAATAACAATATAATTTGACTTTCGCTCAAATCAGTAAAATTTCTGTTTTTCGGCTTAAGCGGTACAGTGCTCGCGCAACTGAAATACAATTTACAAGCAAATCGACTTTAAGTCTAAAACTAAGAAGGTACAATTTTCTCGGTTATATGAATATGTAAATTCTGCAATAACATTATAATTTTACTTTCGCGCAAATCAGTAAAATTCATGTTTTTCGGCTTATGCGGTACAGTGCTCACGCAACTGACATACAATTTACAAGAAAATCGGCTTTAAGTCTAAAACTAAGAAAGTGCAATTTTCTCGGTTATATGAAAATGTAAATTCTGCAATAACATTATAATTTTACTTTCGCGCAAATCAGTAAAATTGATGATAATTTGAGTCTAAACCTAATAAAGTGCAACTTTTTCGGTAATATTAATTTGTTAATCCTGCAATAACAATATAATTTGACTTTCGCTCAAATCAGTAAAATTCATGTTTTTCGGCTTATGCGGCACAGTGCTCACGCAACTGACATACAATTTACAAGAAGATCGGCTTTAAGTCTAAAACTAAGGAGGTACAATTTTCTCGGTTATATGAATATGTAAATTCTGCAATAACATTATAATTTTACTTTCGCGCAAATCAGTAAAATTCATGTTTTTCGGCTTAAGCGGTACAGTGCTCGCGCAACTGAAATACAATTTACAAGAAAATCGGCTTTAGGTCTAAATCTAAGAAAGTGCAATTTTTTCGGTTATATTAATTTGTCAATTCTGCAATAGCAATATAATTTTACTTTCGCGCAAATCAGTAAAATTGATGTTTTTCGGCTTATGCGGTACAGTGCTCAAGTGGTTAACATACAATTTACAAGAAAATCGAATTTGAGTCTAAACTTAAGAAAGTGCAATTATTTCGGTTATATTAATTTGTCAATTCTGCAATAGCAATATAATTTTACTTTCGCGCAAATCAGTGAAATTATGTTTTTCGGCTTATGCGGTACAGTGCTCAAGTGATTAACATACAATTTACAAGAAAATCGACTTTGAGTCTAAGCCTAAGCAAATGCAACTTTTTCGGTAATATTAATTTGTTAATCATGCAATAAAAATATAATTTGACTTTCGCTCAAATCAGTAAATTTTCTGTTTTTCGGCTTAAGCGGTACAGTGCTCGCGCAACTGAAATACAATTTACAAGCAAATCGACTTTAAGTCTAAAACTAAGAAGGTACAATTTTCTCGGTTATATGAATATGTAAATTCTGCAATAACATTATAATTTTACTTTCGCGCAAATCAGTAAAATTCATGTTTTTCGGCTTATGCGGTACAGTGCTCACGCAACTGACATACAATTTACAAGAAAATCGGCTTTAAGTCTAAAACTAAGAAAGTGCAATTTTCTCAGTTATATGAATATGTAAATTCTGCAATAACATTATAATTTTACTTTCGCGCAAATCAGTAAAATTGATGATAATTTGAGTCTAAACCTAATAAAGTGCAACTTTTTCGGTAATATTAATTTGTTAATCCTGCAATAACAATATAATTTGACTTTCGCTCAAATCAGTAAAATTAACAAGAAGATGGGCTTTAAGTCTAAAACTAAGAAGGTACAATTTTCTCGGTTATATGAATATGTAAATTCTGCAATAACATTATAATTTTACTTTCGCGCAAATCAGTAAAATTCATGTTTTTCGGCTTATGCGGTACAGTGCTCACGCAACTGACATAAAATTTACAAGAAAATCGGCTTTAAGTCTAAAACTAAGAAAGTACAATTTTCTCGGTTATATGAATATGTAAATTCTGCAATAACATTATAATTTTACTTTCGCGCAAATCAGTAAAATTGATGATAATTTGAGTCTAAACCTAATAAAGTGCAACTTTTTCGGTAATATTAATTTGTAAATTCTGCAATAACATTATAATTTTACTTTCGCGCAAATCAGTAAAATTCATGTTTTTCGGCTTATGCGGTACAGTGCTCACGCAACTGACATAAAATTTACAAGAAAATCGGCTTTAAGTCTAAATCTAAGAAAGTGCAATTTTTTCGGTTATATGAATATGTAAATTCTGCAATAACATTATAATTTTACTTTCGCGCAAATCAGTAAAATTCATGTTTTTCGGCTTATGCGGTACAGTGCTCACCCAACTGACATACAATTTACAAGAAAATCGGCTTTAAGTCTAAAACTAAGAAAGTACAATTTTCTCGGATATATGAATATGTAAATTCTGCAATAACATTATAATTTTACTTTCGCGCAAATCAGTAAAAGTGATGATAATTTGAGTCTAAACCTAATAAAGTGCAACTTTTTCGGTAATATTAATTTGTTAATCCTGCAATAACAATATAATTTGACTTTCGCTTAAATCAGAAAAATTCATATTTTTCGGCTCAAGCAGTACAGTGCTCACGCAACTGACATACAATTTAGAAGAAAATCGGCTTTAGTTCTAAAACTAAGAAAGTACAATTTTTTCGGTTATATGAATATGTCAATTCTGCAATAGCTATATAATTTTACTTTCGCGCAAATCAGTAAAATTGATGATTTTCGGCTTATGCGGTACAGTGCTCAAGTGGTTAACATACAATTTACAAGAAAATCGAATTTGAGTCTAAACCTAAGAAAGTGCAATTATTTCGGTTATATTAATTTGTAAATTCTGCAATAGCAATATAATTTTACTTTCGCGCAAATCAGTAAAATTGATGTTTTTCGGCTTATGCGGTACAGTGCTCAAGTGGTTAACATACAATTTACAAGAAAATCGAATTTGAGTCTAAACCTAAGAAAGTGCAATTATTTCGGTTATATTAATTTGTCAATTCTGCAATAGCAATATAATTTTACTTTCGCGCAAATCAGTAAAATTGATGTTTTTCGGCTTATGCGGTACAGTGCTCAAGTGATTAATATACAATTTACAAGAAAATCGAATTTGAGTCTAAACCTAAGAAAGTGCAATTATTTCGGATATATTAATTTGTCAATTCTGCAATAGCAATATAATTTTACTTTCGCGCAAATCAGTAAAATTATGTTTTTCGGCTTATGCGGTACAGTGCTCAAGTGATTAACATACAATTTACAAGAAAATCGACTTTGAGTCTAAGCCTAAGAAAATGCAACTTTTTCGGTAATATTAATTTGTTAATCATGCAATAACAATATAATTTGACTTTCGCTCAAATCAGTAAAATTCATGTTTTTCGGCTTAAGCGGTACAGTGCTCGCGCAACTGAAATACAATTTACAAGAAAATCGGCTTTAAGTCTAAATCTAAGAAAGTGCAATTTTTTCGGTTATATTAATTTGTCAATTCTGCAATAGCAATATAATTTTACTTTCGCGCAAATCAGTAAAATTGATGTTTTTCGGCTTATGCGGTACAGTGCTCACGCAACTGACATACAATTTACAAGAAAATCGGCTTTAAGTCTAAAGCTAAGAAAGTGCAATTTTTTCGGTTATATTAATTTGTCAATTTTGCAATAGCAATATAATTTTACATTCGCGCAAATCAGTAAAATTGATGTTTTTCGGCTTATGCGGTACAGTGCTCAAGTGGTTAACATACATTTTACAAGAAAATCGAATTTGAGTCTAAACCTAAGAAAGTGCAATTATTTCGGTTATATTAATTTGTAAATTCTGCAATAGCAATATAATTTTACTTTCGCGCAAATCAGTAAAATTATGTTTTTCGGCTAATGCGGTACAGTGCTCAAGTGATTAACATACAATTTACAAGAAAATCGACTTTGAGTCTAAGCCTAAGAAAATGCAACTTTTTCGGTAATATTAATTTATTAATCATGCAATAACAATATAATTTGACTTTCGCTCAAATCAGTAAAATTTCTGTTTTTCGGCTTAAGCGGTACAGTGCTCGCGCAACTGAAATACAATTTACAAGCAAATCGACTTTAAGTCTAAAACTAAGAAGGTACAATTTTCTCGGTTATATGAATATGTAAATTCTGCAATAACATTATAATTTTACTTTCGCGCAAATCAGTAAAATTCATGTTTTTCGGCTTATGCGGTACAGTGCTCACGCAACTGACGTACAATTTACAAGAAAATCGGCTTTAAGTCTAAAACTAAGAAAGTGCAATTTTCTCGGTTATATGAATATGTAAATTCTGCAATAACATTATAATTTTACTTTCGCGCAAATCAGTAAAATTCATGTTTTTCGGCTTAAACGGTACAGTGCTCGCGCAACTGAAATACAATTTACAAGAAAATCGGCTTTAGGTCTAAATCTAAGAAAGTGCAATTTTTTCGGTTATTATAATTTGTCAATTCTGCAATAGCAATATAATTTTACTTTCGCGCAAATCAGTAAAATTGATGTTTTTCGGCTTATGCGGTACAGTGCTCACGCAACTGACATACAATTTACAAGAAAATCGGCTTTAAGTCTAAAGCTAAGAAAGTGCAATTTTTTCGGTTATATTAATTTGTCAATCCTGCAATAGCAATATAATTTTACTTTCGCGCAAATCAGTAAAATTGATGTTTTTCGGCTTATGCGGCACAGTGCTCACGCAACTGACATACAATTTACAAGAAGATCGGCTTTAAGTCTAAAACTAAGAAGGTACAATTTTCTCGGTTATATGAATATGTAAATTCTGCAATAACATTATAATTTTACTTTCGCGCAAATCAGTAAAATTCATGTTTTTCGGCTTAAACGGTACAGTGCTCGCGCAACTGAAATACAATTTACAAGAAAATCGGCTTTAGGTCTAAATCTAAGAAAGTGCAATTTTTTCGGTTATTATAATTTGTCAATTCTGCAATAGCAATATAATTTTACTTTCGCGCAAATCAGTAAAATTGATGTTTTTCGGCTTATGCGGTACAGTGCTCACGCAACTGACATACAATTTACAAGAAAATCGGCTTTAAGTCTAAAGCTAAGAAAGTGCAATTTTTTCGGTTATATTAATTTGTCAATCCTGCAATAGCAATATAATTTTACTTTCGCGCAAATCAGTAAAATTGATGTTTTTCGGCTTATGCGGCACAGTGCTCACGCAACTGACATACAATTTACAAGAAGATCGGCTTTAAGTCTAAAACTAAGAAGGTACAATTTTCTCGGTTATATGAATATGTAAATTCTGCAATAACATTATAATTTTACTTTCGCGCAAATCAGTAAAATTCATGTTTTTCGGCTTATGCGGCACAGTGCTCACGCAACTGACATACAATTTACAAGAAGATCGGCTTTAAGTCTAAAACTAAGAAGGTACAATTTTCTCGGTTATATGAATATGTAAATTCTGCAATAACATTATAATTTTACTTTCGCGCAAATCAGTAAAATTCATGTTTTTCGGCTTATGCGGTACAGTGCTCGCGCAACTGAAATACATTTTACAAGAAAATCGAATTTGAGTCTAAACCTAAGAAAGTGCAATTATTTCGGTTATATTAATTTGTAAATTCTGCAATAGCAATATAATTTTACTTTCGCGCAAATCAGTAAAATTATGTTTTTCGGCTAATGCGGTACAGTGCTCAAGTGATTAACATACAATTTACAAGAAAATCGACTTTGAGTCTAAGCCTAAGAAAATGCAACTTTTTCGGTAATATTAATTTATTAATCATGCAATAACAATATAATTTGACTTTCGCTCAAATCAGTAAAATTTCTGTTTTTCGGCTTAAGCGGTACAGTGCTCGCGCAACTGAAATACAATTTACAAGCAAATCGACTTTAAGTCTAAAACTAAGAAGGTACAATTTTCTCGGTTATATGAATATGTAAATTCTGCAATAACATTATAATTTTACTTTCGCGCAAATCAGTAAAATTCATGTTTTTCGGCTTATGCGGTACAGTGCTCACGCAACTGACATACAATTTACAAGAAAATCGGCTTTAAGTCTAAAACTAAGAAAGTGCAATTTTCTCGGTTATATGAATATGTAAATTCTGCAATAACATTATAATTTTACTTTCGCGCAAATCAGTAAAATTGATGATAATTTGAGTCTAAACCTAATAAAGTGCAACTTTTTCGGTAATATTAATTTGTTAATCCTGCAATAACAATATAATTTGACTTTCGCTCAAATCAGTAAAATTCATGTCTTTCGGCTTATGCGGCACAGTGCTCACGCAACTGACATACAATTTACAAGAAGATCGGCTTTAAGTCTAAAACTAAGAAGGTACAATTTTCTCGGTTATATGAATATGTAAATTCTGCAATAACATTATAATTTTACTTTCGCGCAAATCAGTAAAATTCATGTTTTTCGGCTTATGCGGTACAGTGCTCGCGCAACTGAAATACAATTTACAAGCAAATCGACTTTAAGTCTAAAACTAAGAAGGTACAATTTTCTCGGTTATATGAATATGTAAATTCTGCAATAACATTATAATTTTACTTTCGCGCAAATCAGTAAAATTCATGTTTTTCGGCTTATGCGGTACAGTGCTCACGCAACTGACATACAATTTACAAGAAAATCGGCTTTAAGTCTAAAACTAAGAAAGTGCAATTTTCTCGGTTATATGAATATGTAAATTCTGCAATAACATTATAATTTTACTTTCGCGCAAATCAGTAAAATTGATGATAATTTGAGTCTAAACCTAATAAAGTGCAACTTTTTCGGTAATATTAATTTGTTAATCCTGCAATAACAATATAATTTGACTTTCGCTCAAATCAGTAAAATTCATGTCTTTCGGCTTATGCGGCACAGTGCTCACGCAACTGACATACAATTTACAAGAAGATCGGCTTTAAGTCTAAAACTAAGAAGGTACAATTTTCTCGGTTATATGAATATGTAAATTCTGCAATAACATTATAATTTTACTTTCGCGCAAATCAGTAAAATTCATGTTTTTCGGCTTAAACGGTACAGTGCTCGCGCAACTGAAATACAATTTACAAGAAAATCGGCTTTAGGTCTAAATCTAAGAAAGTGCAATTTTTTCGGTTATTATAATTTGTCAATTCTGCAATAGCAATATAATTTTACTTTCGCGCAAATCAGTAAAATTGATGTTTTTCGGCTTATGCGGTACAGTGCTCACGCAACTGACATACAATTTACAAGAAAATCGGCTTTAAGTCTAAAGCTAAGAAAGTGCAATTTTTTCGGTTATATTAATTTGTCAATCCTGCAATAGCAATATAATTTTACTTTCGCGCAAATCAGTAAAATTGATGTTTTTCGGCTTATGCGGTACAGTGCTCAAGTGGTTAACATACAATTTACAAGAAAATCGAATTTGAGTCTAAACCTAAGAAAGTGCAATTATTTCGGTTATATTAATTTGTCAATTCTGCAATAGCAATATAATTTTACTTTCGCGCAAATCAGTAAAATTATGTTTTTCGGCTTATGCGGTACAGTGCTCAAGTGATTAACATACAATTTACAAGAAAATCGACTTTGAGTCTAAGCCTAAGCAAATGCAACTTTTTCGGTAATATTAATTTGTTAATCATGCAATAACAATATAATTTGACTTTCGCTCAAATCAGTAAAATTTCTGTTTTTCGGCTTAAGCGGTACAGTGCTCGCGCAACTGAAATACAATTTACAAGCAAATCGACTTTAAGTCTAAAACTAAGAAGGTACAATTTTCTCGGTTATATGAATATGTAAATTCTGCAATAACATTATAATTTTACTTTCGCGCAAATCAGTAAAATTCATGTTTTTCGGCTTATGCGGTACAGTGCTCACGCAACTGACATACAATTTACAAGAAAATCGGCTTTAAGTCTAAAACTAAGAAAGTGCAATTTTCTCGGTTATATGAATATATAAATTCTGCAATAACATTATAACTTTACTTTCGCGCAAATCAGTAAAATTGATGATAATTTGAGTCTAAACCTAATAAAGTGCAACTTTTTCGGTAATATTAATTTGTTAATCCTGCAAAACAATATAATTTGACTTTCGCTCAAATCAGTAAAATTCATGTTTTTCGGCTTATGCGGCACAGTGCTCACGCAACTGACATACAATTAACAAGAAGATCGGCTTTAAGTCTAAAACTAAGAAGGTACAATTTTCTCGGTTATATGAATATGTAAATTCTGCAATAACATTATAATTTTACTTTCGCGCAAATCAGTAAAATTCATGTTTTTCGGCTTATGCGGTACAGTGCTCACGCAACTGACATAAAATTTACAAGAAAATCGGCTTTAAGTCTAAAACTAAGAAAGTACAATTTTCTCGGTTATATGAATATGTAAATTCTGCAATAACATTATAATTTTACTTTCGCGCAAATCAGTAAAATTGATGATAATTTGAGTCTAAACCTAATAAAGTGCAACTTTTTCGGTAATATTAATTTGTAAATTCTGCAATAACATTATAATTTTACTTTCGCGCAAATCAGTAAAATTCATGTTTTTCGGCTGACGCGGTACAGTGCTCACGCAACTGACATAAAATTTACAAGAAAATCGGCTTTAAGTCTAAATCTAAGAAAGTGCAATTTTTTCGGTTATATGAATATGTAAATTCTGCAATAACATTATAATTTTACTTTCGCGCAAATCAGTAAAATTCATGTTTTTCGGCTTATGCGGTACAGTGCTCACGCAACTGACATACAATTTACAAGAAAATCGGCTTTAAGTCTAAAACTAAGAAAGTACAATTTTCTCGGATATATGAATATGTAAATTCTGCAATAACATTATAATTTTACTTTCGCGCAAATCAGTAAAATTGATGATAATTTGAGTCTAAACCTAATAAAGTGCAACTTTTTCGGTAATATTAATTTGTTAATCCTGCAATAACAATATAATTTGACTTTCGCTCAAATCAGAAAAATTCATATTTTTCGGCTCAAGCAGTACAGTGCTCACGCAACTGACATACAATTTAGAAGAAAATCGGCTTTAAGTCTAAATCTAATAAAGTGCAATTTTTTCGGTTATATGAATATGTAAATTCTGCAATAACATTATAATTTTACTTTCGCCCAAATCAGTAAAATTCATGTTTTTCGGCTCAAGCGGAACAGTGCTCACGCAACTGACATACAATTTAGAAGAAAATCGGCTTTAAGTCTAAATCTAAGAAAGTGCAATTTTTTCGGTTATATGAATATGTAAATTCTGCAATAACATTATAATTTTACTTTCGCGCAAATCAGTAAAATTGATGATAATTTGAGTCTAAACCTAAGAAAGTGCAACTTTTTCTGTAATAATAATTTGTTAATCCTGCAATAACAATATAATTTTACTTTCGCGCAAATCAGTAAAATTCATGTTTTTCGGCACAAGGGGTACAGTGCTCACGCAACTGAAATACAATTTTACAAGAAAATCGGCTTTAAGTCTAAATCTAAGAAAGTGCAATTTTTTCGGTTATATTAATTTGTCAACTCTGCAATAGCAATATAATTTTACTTTCGCGCAAATCAGTAAAATTGATGTTTTTCGGCTTATGCGGTACAGTGCTCACGCAACTGACATACAATTTACAAGAAAATCGGCTTTAAGTCTAAATCTAAGAAAATGCAATTTTTTCGGTTATATTAATTTGTCAATTCTGCAATAGCAATATAATTTTACTTTCGCGCAAATCAGTAAAATTGATGTTTTTCGGCTTATGCGGTACAGTGCTCACGCAACTGACATACAATTTACAAGAAAATCGGCTTTAAGTCTAAAGCTAAGAAAGTGCAATTTTTTCGGTTATATTAATTTGTCAATTCGGCAATAGCAATATAATTTTACTTTCGCGCAAATCAGTAAAATTGATGTTTTTCGGCTTATGCGGTACAGTGCTCAAGTGGTTAACATACAATTTACAAGAAAATCGAATTTGAGTCTAAACCTAAGAAAGTGCAATTATTTCGGTTATATTAATTTGTCAATTCTGCAATAGCAATATAATTTTACTTTCGCGCAAATCAGTAGAATTATGTTTTTCGGCTTATGCGGTACAGTGCTCAAGTGATTAACATACAATTTACAAGAAAATCGACTTTGAGTCTAAGCCTAAGAAAATGCAACTTTTTCGGTAATATTAATTTGTTAATCATGCAATAACAATATAATTTGACTTTCGCTCAAATCAGTAAAATTTCTGTTTTTCGGCTTAAGCGGTACAGTGCTCGCGCAACTGAAATACAATTTACAAGCAAATCGACTTTAAGTCTAAAACTAAGAAAGTGCAATTTTCTCGGTTGTATGAATATGTAAATTCTGCAATAACATTATAATTTTACTTTCGCGCAAATCAGTAAAATTGATGATAATTTGAGTCTAAACCTAATAAAGTGCAACTTTTTCGGTAATATTAATTGTTTAATCCTGCAATAACAATATAATTTGACTTTCGCTCAAATCAGTAAAATTCATGTTTTTCGGCTCAAGCGGTACAGTGCTCGCGCAACTGAAATACAATTTACAAGAAAATCGGCTTTAAGTCTAAATCTAAGAAAGTGCAATTTTTTCGGTTATATTAATTTGTCAATTCTGCAATAGCAATATAATTTTACTTTCGCGCAAATCAGTAAAATTGATGTTTTTCGGCTTATGCGGTACAGTGCTCAAGTGATTAACATACAATTTACAAGCAAATCGACTTTAAGTCTAAAACTAAGAAGGTACAATTTTCTCGGTTATATGAATATGTAAATTCTGCAATAACATTTTAATTTTACTTTCGCGCAAATCAGTAAAATTCATGTTTTTCGGCTTATGCGGTACAGTGCTCACGCAACTGACATACAATTCACAAGAAAATCGGCTTTAAGTCTTAAACTAAGAAATTGCAATTTTTTCGGTTATATTAATTTGTCAATTCTGCAATAGCAAGATAATTTTACTTCCGCGCAAATCCGTAAAATCGAAGTTTTTCGGCTTATGCGGTACAGGGCTCATGCAACTGACATACAATTTTTAAGAAAATCGGCTTTAAGTCTAAAACTAAGAAGGTGCAATTTTTCGGTTATATTAATTTGTTAATCCTGCAATAACATTATAATTTTACTTTCGCCAAATCAGTAAAATTGATGTTTTTCGGCTTAAGCGGTACAGTGCTCGCGCAACTGAAATGCAATTCACAAGAAAATCGGCTTTAAGTCTAAAACTAAGAAAGTGCAATTTTCTCGGTTGTATGAATATGTAAATTCTGCAATAACATTATAATTTTACTTTCGCGCAAATCAGTAAAATTGATGATAATTTGAGTCTAAATCTAATAAAGTGCCAGTTTTTCGGTAATATTAATTGTTTAATCCTGCAATAACAATATAATTTGACTTTCGCTCAAATCAGTAAAATTCATGTTTTTCGGCTCAAGCGGTACAGTGCTCGCGCAACTGAAATACAATTTACAAGAAAATCGGCTTTAAGTCTAAATCTAAGAAAGTGCAATTTTTTCGGTTATATTAATTTGTCAATTCTGCAATAGCAATATAATTTTACTTTCGCGCAAATCAGTAAAATTGATGATAATTTGAGTCTAAACCTAATAAAGTGCAACTTTTTCGGTAATATTAATTGTTTAATCATGCAATAACAATATAATTTGGCTTTCGCTCAAATCAGTAAAATTTCTGTTTTTCGGCTTAAGCGGTACAGTGCTCGCGCAACTGAAATACAATTCACAAGAAAATCGGCTTTAAGTCTAAAACTAAGAAAGTGCAATTTTCTCGGTTGTATGAATATGTAAATTCTGCAATAACATTATAATTTTACTTTCGCGCAAATCAGTAAAATTGATGATAATTTGAGTCTAAACCTAATAAAGTGCAACTTTTTCGGTAATATTAATTGTTTAATCCTGCAATAACAATATAATTTGACTTTCGCTCAAATCAGTAAAATTCATGTTTTTCGGCTCAAGCGGTACAGTGCTCGCGCAACTGAAATACAATTCACAAGAAAATCGGCTTTAAGTCTAAAACTAAGAAATTGCAATTTTTTCGGTTATATTAATTTGTCAATTCTGCAATAGCAATATAATTTTACTTTCGCGCAAATCAGTAAAATTGATGTTTTTCGGCTTATGCGGTACAGTGCTCACGCAACTGACATACATTTTACAAGAAAATCGGCTTTAAGTCTTAAACTAAGAAATTGCAATTTTTTCGGTTATATTAATTTGTCAATTCTGCAATAGCAATATAATTTTACTTCCGCGCAAATCCGTAAAATTGAAGTTTTTCGGCTTATGCGGTACAGGGCTCATGCAACTGACATACAATTTTTAAGAAAATCGGCTTTAAGTCTAAAACTAAGAAGGTGCAATTTTTCGGTTATATTAATTTGTTAATCCTGCAATAACATTATAATTTTACTTTCGCCAAATCAGTAAAATTGATGTTTTTCGGCTTAAGCGGTACAGTGCTCGCGCAACTGAAATACAATTCACAAGAAAATCGGCTTTAAGTCTAAAACTAAGAAAGTGCAATTTTCTCGGTTGTATGAATATGTAAATTCTGCAATAACATTATAATTTTACTTTCGCGCAAATCAGTAAAATTGATGATAATTTGAGTCTAAATCTAATAAAGTGCCAGTTTTTCGGTAATATTAATTGTTTAATCCTGCAATAACAATATAATTTGACTTTCGCTCAAATCAGTAAAATTCATGTTTTTCGGCTCAAGCGGTACAGTGCTCGCGCAACTGAAATACAATTTACAAGAAAATCGGCTTTAAGTCTAAATCTAAGAAAGTGCAATTTTTTCGGTTATATTAATTTGTCAATTCTGCAATAGCAATATAATTTTACTTTCGCGCAAATCAGTAAAATTGATGTTTTTCGGCTTATGCGGTACAGTGCTCAAGTGGTTAACATACAATTTACAAGAAAATCGAATTTGAGTCTAAACCTAAGAAAGTGCAATTATTTCGGTTATATTAATTTGTCAATTCTGCAATAGCAATATAATTTTACTTTCGCGCAAATCAGTAGAATTATGTTTTTCGGCTTATGCGGTACAGTGCTCAAGTGATTAACATACAATTTACAAGAAAATCGACTTTGAGTCTAAGCCTAAGAAAATGCAACTTTTTCGGTAATATTAATTTGTTAATCATGCAATAACAATATAATTTGGCTTTCGCTCAAATCAGTAAAATTTCTGTTTTTCGGTTTAAGCGGTACAGTGCTCGCGCAACTGAAATACAATTCACAAGAAAATCGGCTTTAAGTCTAAAACTAAGAAAGTGCAATTTTCTCGGTTGTATGAATATGTAAATTCTGCAATAACATTATAATTTTACTTTCGCGCAAATCAGTAAAATTGATGATAATTTGAGTCTAAACCTAATAAAGTGCAACTTTTTCGGTAATATTAATTGTTTAATCCTGCAATAACAATATAATTTGACTTTCGCTCAAATCAGTAAAATTCATGTTTTTCGGCTCAAGCGGTACAGTGCTCGCGCAACTGAAATACAATTTACAAGAAAATCGGCTTTAAGTCTAAATCTAAGAAAGTGCAATTTTTTCGGTTATATTAATTTGTCAATTCTGCAATAGCAATATAATTTTACTTTCGCGCAAATCAGTAAAATTGATGTTTTTCGGCTTATGCGGTACAGTGCTCACGCAACTGACATACAATTCACAAGAAAATCGGCTTTAAGTCTAAAACTAAGAAAGTGCAATTTTCTCGGTTGTATGAATATGTAAATTCTGCAATAACATTATAATTTTACTTTCGCGCAAATCAGTAAAATTGATGATAATTTGAGTCTAAACCTAATAAAGTGCAACTTTTTCGGTAATATTAATTTTTTAATCCTGCAATAACAATATAAATTGACTTTCGCTCAAATCAGTAAAATTCATGTTTTTCGGCTCAAGCGGTACAGTGCTCGCGCAACTGAAATACAATTTACAAGAAAATCGGCTTTAAGTCTAAATCTAAGAAAGTGCAATTTTTTCGGTTATATTAATTTGTCAATTCTGCAATAGCAATATAATTTTACTTTCGCGCAAATCAGTAAAATTGATGTTTTTCGGCTTATGTGGTACAGTGCTCACGCAACTGACATACATTTTACAAGAAAATCGGCTTTAAGTCTAAAACTAAGAAATTGCAATTTTTTCGGTTATATTAATTTGTCAATTCTGCAATAGCAATATAATTTTACTTCCGCGCAAATCCGTAAAATTGATGTTTTTCGGCTTATGCGGTACAGGGCTCATGCAACTGACATACAATTTATAAGAAAATCGGCTTTAAGTCTAAAACTAAGAAGGTGCAATTTTTCGGTTATATTAATTTGTTAATCCTGCAATAACATTATAATTTTACTTTCGCCAAATCAGTAAAATTGATGTTTTTCGGCTTATGCGGTACAGTGCTCAAGTGAATAATATACAATTTACAAGAAAATCGAATTTGAGTCTAAACCTAAGAAAGTGCAATTATTTCGTTTATAATAATTTGTCAATTCTGCAATAGCAATATAATTTTACTTTCGCGCAAATCAGTAAAATTATGTTTTTCGGCTTATGCGGTACAGTGCTCAAGTGATTAACATACAATTTACAAAAAAATCGACTTTGAGTCTAAGCCTAAGAAAATGCAACTTTTTCGGTAATATTAATTTGTTAATCATGCAATAACAATATAATTTGGCTTTCGCTCAAATTAGTAAAATTCATGTTTTTCGGCTTAAGCGGTACAGTGCTCGCGCAACTGAAATACAATTTACAATAAAATCGGCTTTAATTCTAAATCTAAGAAAATGCAATTTTTTCGGTTATATTAATTTGTCAATTCTGCAATAGCAATATAATTTTACTTTCGCGCAAATCAGTAAAATTGATGTTTTTCGGCTTATGCGGTACAGTGCTCACGCAACTGACATACAATTTACAAGAAAATCGGCTTTAAGTCTAAAGCTAAGAAAGTGCAATTTTTTCGGTTATATTAATTTGTCAATTCTGCAATAGCAATATAATTTTACTTTCGCGCAAATCAGTAAAATTGATGTTTTTCGGCTTATGCGGTACAGTGCTCGCGCAACTGAAATACAATTTACAAGAAAATCGGCTTTAAGTCTAAATCTAAGAAAGTGCAATTTTTTCGGTTATATTAATTTGTCAATTCTGCAATAGCAATATAATTTTACTTCCGCGCAAATCCGTAAAATTGATGTTTTTCGGCTTATGCGGTACAGGGTTATGTTTTCGGTTATATTAATTTGTTAATCCTGCAATAACATTATAATTTTACTTTCGCCAAATCAGTAAAATTGATGTTTTTCGGCTTATGCGGTACAGTGCTCAAGTGAATAATATACAATTTACAAGAAAATCGAATTTGAGTCTAAACCTAAGAAAGTGCAATTATTTCGTTTATAATAATTTGTCAATTCTGCAATAGCAATATAATTTTACTTTCGCGCAAATCAGTAAAATTGATGTTTTTCGGCTTATGCGGTACAGTGCTCACGCAACTGACATACATTTTACAAGAAAATCGGCTTTAAGTCTTAAACTAAGAAATTGCAATTTTTTCGGTTATATTAATTTGTCAATTCTGCAATAGCAATATAATTTTACTTCCGCGCAAATCCGTAAAATTGAAGTTTTTCGGCTTATGCGGTACAGGGCTCATGCAACTGACATACAATTTTTAAGAAAATCGGCTTTAAGTCTAAAACTAAGAAGGTGCAATTTTTCGGTTATATTAATTTGTTAATCCTGCAATAACATTATAATTTTACTTTCGCCAAATCAGTAAAATTGATGTTTTTCGTCTTAAGCGGTACAGTGCTCGCGCAACTGAAATACAATTCACAAGAAAATCGGCTTTAAGTCTAAAACTAAGAAAGTGCAATTTTCTCGGTTGTATGAATATGTAAATTCTGCAATAACATTATAATTTTACTTTCGCGCAAATCAGTAAAATTGATGATAATTTGAGTCTAAACCTAATAAAGTGCCAGTTTTTCGGTAATATTAATTGTTTAATCCTGCAATAACAATATAATTTGACTTTCGCTCAAATCAGTAAAATTCATGTTTTTCGGCTCAAGCGGTACAGTGCTGGCGCAACTGAAATACAATTTACAAGAAAATCGGCTTTAAGTCTAAATCTAAGAAAGTGCAATTTTTTCGGTTATATTAATTTGTCAATTCTGCAATAGCAATATAATTTTACTTTCGCGCAAATCAGTAAAATTTCTGTTTTTCGGCTTATGCGGTACAGTGCTCAAGTGATTAACATACAATTTACAAGCAAATCGACTTTAAGTCTAAAACTAAGAAGGTACAATTTTCTCGGTTATATGAATATGTAAATTCTGCAATAACATTTTAATTTTACTTTCGCGCAAATCAGTAAAATTCATGTTTTTCGGCTTATGCGGTACAGTGCTCACGCAACTGACATACAATTCACAAGAAAATCGGCTTTAAGTCTAAAACTAAGAAAGTGCAATTTTCTCGGTTGTATGAATATGTAAATTCTGCAATAACATTATAATTTTACTTTCGCGCAAATCAGTAAAATTGATGATAATTTGAGTCTAAACCTAATAAAGTGCAACTTTTTCGGTAATATTAATTTTTTAATCCTGCAATAACAATATAAATTGACTTTCGCTCAAATCAGTAAAATTCATGTTTTTCGGCTCAAGCGGTACAGTGCTCGCGCAACTGAAATACAATTTACAAGAAAATCGGCTTTAAGTCTAAATCTAAGAAAGTGCAATTTTTTCGGTTATATTAATTTGTCAATTCTGCAATAGCAATATAATTTTACTTTCGCGCAAATCAGTAAAATTGATGTTTTTCGGCTTATGCGGTACAGTGCTCACGCAACTGACATACATTTTACAAGAAAATCGGCTTTAAGTCTAAAACTAAGAAATTGCAATTTTTTCGGTTATATTAATTTGTCAATTCTGCAATAGCAATATAATTTTACTTCCGCGCAAATCCGTAAAATTGATGTTTTTCGGCTTATGCGGTACAGGGCTCATGCAACTGACATACAATTTATAAGAAAATCGGCTTTAAGTCTAAAACTAAGAAGGTGCAATTTTTCGGTTATATTAATTTGTTAATCCTGCAATAACATTATAATTTTACTTTCGCCAAATCAGTAAAATTGATGTTTTTCGGCTTATGCGGTACAGTGCTCAAGTGAATAATATACAATTTACAAGAAAATCGAATTTGAGTCTAAACCTAAGAAAGTGCAATTATTTCGTTTATAATAATTTGTCAATTCTGCAATAGCAATATAATTTTACTTTCGCGCAAATCAGTAAAATTCATGTTTTTCGGCTTATGCGGTACAGTGCTCAAGTGATTAACATACAATTTACAAGAAAATCGACTTTGAGTCTAAGCCTAAGAAAATGCAACTTTTTCGGTAATATTAATTTGTTAATCATGCAATAACAATATAATTTGGCTTTCGCTCAAATTAGTAAAATTCATGTTTTTCGGCTTAAGCGGTACAGTGCTCGCGCAACTGAAATACAATTTACAAGAAAATCGGCTTTAATTCTAAATCTAAGAAAATGCAATTTTTTCGGTTATATTAATTTGTCAATTCTGCAATAGCAATATAATTTTACTTTCGCGCAAATCAGTAAAATTGATGTTTTTCGGCTTATGCGGTACAGTGCTCACGCAACTGACATACAATTTACAAGAAAATCGGCTTTAAGTCTAAAGCTAAGAAAGTGCAATTTTTTCGGTTATATTAATTTGTCAATTCTGCAATAGCAATATAATTTTACTTTCGCGCAAATCAGTAAAATTGATGTTTTTCGGCTTATGCGGTACAGTGCTCAAGTGGTTAACATACAATTTACAAGAAAATCGAATTTGAGTCTAAACCTAAGAAAGTGCAATTATTTCGGTTATATTAATTTGTCAATTCTGCAATAGCAATATAATTTTACTTTCGCGCAAATCAGTAGAATTATGTTTTTCGGCTTATGCGGTACAGTGCTCAAGTGATTAACATACAATTCACAAGAAAATCGACTTTGAGTCTAAGCCTAAGAAAATGCAACTTTTTCGGTTATATTAATTTGTTAATCATGCAATAACAATATAATTTGACTTTCGCTCAAATCAGTAAAATTCATGTTTTTCGGCTTATGCGGTACAGTGCTCACGCAACTGACATACATTTTACAAGAAAATCGGCTTTAAGTCTAAAACTAAGAAATTGCAATTTTTTCGGTTATATTAATTTGTCAATTCTGCAATAGCAATATAATTTTACTTTCGCGCAAATCCGTAAAATTGATGTTTTTCGGCTTATGCGGTACAGTGCTCACGCAACTGACATACAATTTATAAGAAAATCGGCTTTAAGTCTAAAACTAAGAAGGTGCAATTTTTCGGATATATTAATTTGTTAATCCTGCAATAACATTATAATTTTACTTTCGCCAAATCAGTAAAATTGATGTTTTTCGGCTTATGCGGTACAGTGCTCAAGTGAATAATATACAATTTACAAGAAAATCGAATTTGAGTCTAAACCTAAGAAAGTGCAATTATTTCGGTTATATTAATTTGTCAATTCTGCAATAGCAATATAATTTTACTTTCGCGCAAATCAGTAAAATTATGTTTTTCGGCTTATGCGGTACAGTGCTCAAGTGATTAACATACAATTCACAAGAAAATCGACTTTGAGTCTAAGCCTAAGAAAATGCAACTTTTTCGGTTATATTAATTTGTTAATCATGCAATAACAATATAATTTGACTTTCGCTCAAATCAGTAAAATTCATGTTTTTCGGCTTATGCGGTACAGTGCTCACGCAACTGACATACATTTTACAAGAAAATCGGCTTTAAGTCTAAAACTAAGAAATTGCAATTTTTTCGGTTATATTAATTTGTCAATTCTGCAATAGCAATATAATTTTACTTTCGCGCAAATCCGTAAAATTGATGTTTTTCGGCTTATGCGGTACAGTGCTCACGCAACTGACATACAATTTATAAGAAAATCGGCTTTAAGTCTAAAACTAAGAAGGTGCAATTTTTCGGATATATTAATTTGTTAATCCTGCAATAACATTATAATTTTACTTTCGCCAAATCAGTAAAATTGATGTTTTTCGGCTTATGCGGTACAGTGCTCAAGTGAATAATATACAATTTACAAGAAAATCGAATTTGAGTCTAAACCTAAGAAAGTGCAATTATTTCGGTTATATTAATTTGTCAATTCTGCAATAGCAATATAATTTTACTTTCGCGCAAATCAGTAAAATTATGTTTTTCGGCTTATGCGGTACAGTGCTCAAGTGATTAACATACAATTCACAAGAAAATCGACTTTGAGTCTAAGCCTAAGAAAATGCAACTTTTTCGGTTATATTAATTTGTTAATCATGCAATAACAATATAATTTGACTTTCGCTCAAATCAGTAAAATTCATGTTTTTCGGCTTAAGCGGTACAGTGCTCGCGCAACTGAAATACAATTTACAAGAAAATCGACTTTAAGTCTAAACCTAAGTAAGTGCAATTTTTTCGGTTATATTAATTTGTCAATTCTGCAATAGCAATATAATTTTACTTTCGCGCAAATCAGTAAAATTGATGTTTTTCGGCTTATGCGGGACAGTGCTCAAGTGATTAACATACAATTTACAAGAAAATCGACTTTGAGTCTAAACCTAAGAAAATGCAACTTTTTCGGTTATATTAATTTGTCAATTCTGCAATAGCAATATAATTTTACTTTCGCGCAAATCAGTAAAATTGATGTTTTTCGGCTTATGCGGTACAGTGCTCACGCCTCTGACATACAATTTACAAGAAAATCGGCTTTAAGTCTTAAACTAAGAAAGTGTAATTTTTTCGGTTATATTAATTTGTTAATCCTGCAATAACATTATAATTTTACTTTCGCGCAAATCAGTAAAATTGATGTTTTTCGGCTTATGCGGTACAGTGCTCAAGTCATTAATATACAATTTACAAGAAAATCGACTTTGAGTCTAAGCCTAAGAAAGTGCAATTATTTCGGTTATATTAATTTGTCAATTCTGCAATAGCAATATAATTTTACTTTCGCGCAAATCAGTAAAATTATGTTTTTTGGCTTATGCGGTACAGTGCTCAAGTGATTAACATACAATTTACAAGAAAATCGACTTTAAGTCTAAACCTAAGTAAGTGCAATTTTTTCGGTTATATTAATTTGTCAATTCTGCAATAGCAATATAATTTTACTTTCGCGCAAATCAGTAAAATTGATGTTTTTCGGCTTATGCGGTACAGTGCTTACGCAACTGACATACAGTTTACAAGAAAATCGGCTTTAAGTCTAAACCTAAGTAAGTGCAATTTTTCGGTTATATTAATTTGTCAATTCTGCAACAGCAATATAATTTTACTTACGCGCAAATCAGTAAAATTGATGTTTTTCGGCTTATGCGGTACAGTGCTCACGCCTCTGACATACAATTTACAAGAAAATCGGCTTAAGTCGTAAACTAAGAAAGTGTAATGTTTTCGGTTATATTAACTTGTTAATCCTGCAATAACAATATAATTTGACTTTCGCTCAAATCATTAAATTTCATGTTTTTCGGCTTAAGCGGTACAGTGCTCACGCAACTGACATACAATTTACAAGAAAATCGGCTTTAAGTCTAAACCTAAGAAAGTGCAATTTTTTCGGTTATATTAATTTGTCAATTCTGCAATAGCAATATAATTTTACTTTCGCGCAAATCAGTAAAATTGATGTTTTTCGGCTTATGCGGTACAGTGCTCAAGTGATTAACATACAATTTAAAAGAAAATCGACTTTGAGTCTAAGCCTAAGAAAATGCAACTTTTTCGGTAATATTAATTTGTTAATCATGCAATAACAATATAATTTGACTTTCGCTCAAATCAGTAAAATTCATGTTTTTCGCCCTAAGCGGTACAGTGCTCGCGCAACTGAAATACAATTTACAAGAAAATCGACTTTAAATCTAAAGCTAAGAAAGTGCAATTTTTTCGGTTATATTAATTTGTCAATTCTGCAATAGCAATATAATTTTACGTTCGCGCAATTCAGTAAAATTGATGTTTTTCGGCTTATGCGGTACAGTGCTCAAGTGATTAACATACAATTTACAAGAAAATCGACTTTGAGTCTAAACCTAAGAAAATGCAACTTTTTCGGTTATATTAATTTGTTAATCATGCAATAACAATATAATTTGACTTTCGCTCAAATCATTAAATTTCATGTTTTTCGGCTTAAGCGGTACAGTGCTCACGCAACTGACATACAATTTACAAGAAAATCGGCTTTAAGTCTAAACCTAAGTAAGTGCAATTTTTTCGGTTATATTAATTTGTCAATTCTGCAATAGCAATATAATTTTACTTTCGCGCAAATCAGTAAAATTGATGTTTTTCGGCTTATGCGGTACAGTGCTCACGCCTCTGACATACAATTTACAAGAAAATCGGCTTTAAGTCTTAAACTAAGAAAGTGTAATTTTTTTGGTTATATTAATTTGTTAATCCTGCAATAACAATATAATTTTACTTTCGCGCAAATCAGTAAAATTGATGTTTTTCGGCTTATGCGGTACAGTGCTCAAGTGATTAATATACAATTTACAAGAAAATCGACTTTGAGTCTAAGCCTAAGAAAGTGCAATTATTTCGGTTATATTAATTTGTCAATTCTGCAATAGCAATATAATTTTACTTTCGCGCAAATCAGTAAAATTATGTTTTTCGGCTTATGCGGTACAGGGCTCAAGTGATTAACATACAATTTACAAGAAAATCGACTTTAAGTCTAAACCTAAGTAAGTGCAATTTTTTCGGTTATATTAATTTGTCAATTCTGCAATAGCAATATAATTTTACTTTCGCGCAAATCAGTAAGATTGATGTTTCTCGGCTTATGCGGTACAGTGCTCTCGCAACTGACATACGATTTACAAGAAAATCGGCTTTAAGTCTAAACCTAAGTAAGTGCAATTTTTTCGGTTATATTAATTTGTCAATTCTGCAATAGCAATATAATTTTACTTTCGCGCAAATCAGTAAAATTGATGTTTTTCGGCTTATGCGGTACAGTGCTCACGCCTCTGACATACAATTTACAAGAAAATCGGCTTTAAGTCTTAAACTAAGAAAGTGTAATTTTTTTGGTTATATTAATTTGTTAATCCTGCAATAACAATATAATTTTACTTTCGCGCAAATCAGTAAAATTGATGTTTTTCGGCTTATGCGGTACAGTGCTCAAGTGATTAATATACAATTTACAAGAAAATCGACTTTGAGTCTAAGCCTAAGAAAGTGCAATTATTTCGGTTATATTAATTTGTCAATTCTGCAATAGCAATATAATTTTACTTTCGCGCAAATCAGTAAAATTATGTTTTTCGGCTTATGCGGTACAGGGCTCAAGTGATTAACATACAATTTACAAGAAAATCGACTTTAAGTCTAAACCTAAGTAAGTGCAATTTTTTCGGTTATATTAATTTGTCAATTCTGCAATAGCAATATAATTTTACTTTCGCGCAAATCAGTAAGATTGATGTTTCTCGGCTTATGCGGTACAGTGCTCTCGCAACTGACATACGATTTACAAGAAAATCGGCTTTAAGTCTAAACCTAAGTAAGTGCAATTTTTTCGGTTATATTAATTTGTCAATTCTGCAATAGCAATATAATTTTACTTTCGCTCAAATCAGTAAAATTTATGTTTTTCGGCTTATGCGGTACAGTGCTCAAGTGATTAACATACAATTTACAAGAAAATCGACTTTAAGTCTAAACCTAAGTAAGTGCAATTTTTTCGGTTATATTAATTTGTCAATTCTGCAATAGCAATATAATTTTACTTTCGCGCAAATCAGTAAGATTGATGTTTTTCGGCTTATGCGGTACAGTGCTCACGCAACTGAAATACAATTTACAAGAAAATCGGCTTTAAGTCTAAATCTAAGAAAGTGCAATTTTTTCGGTTATATTAATTTGTCAATTCTGCAATAGCAATATAATTTTACTTTCGCGCAAATCAGTAAAATTGAGGTTTTTCGGCTTATGCGGTACAGTGCTCACGCAACTGACATACATTTTACAAGAAAATCGGCTTTAAGTCTAAAACTAAGAAAGTGCAATTTTTTCGGTTATATTAATTTGTCAATTCTGCAATAGCAATATAATTTTACTTTCGCGCAAATCCGTAAAATTGATGTTTTTCGGCTTATGCGGTACAGGGCTCATGCAACTGACATACAATTTATAAGAAAATCGGCTTTAACTCTAAAACTAAGAAGGTGCAATTTTTCGGTTATATTAATTTGTTAATCCTGCAATAACATTATAATTTTACTTTCGCCAAATCAGTAAAATTGATGTTTTTCGGCTTATGCGGTACAGTGCTCAAGTGAATAATATACAATTTACAAGAAAATCGAATTTGAGTCTAAACCTAAGAAAGTGCAATTATTTCGGTTATATTAATTTGTCAATTCTGCAATAGCAATATAATTTTACTTTCGCGCAAATCAATAAAATTATGTTTTTCGGCTTATGCGGTACAGTGCTCAAGTGATTAACATACAATTTACAAGAAAATCGACTTTGAGTCTAAGCCTAAGAAAATGCAACTTTTTCGGTTATATTAATTTGTTAATCATGCAATAACAGTATAATTTGACTTTCGCTCAAATCAGTAAAATTCATGTTTTTTGGCTTAAGCGGTACAGTGCTCGCGCAACTGAAATACAATTTACAAGAAAATCGACTTTAAGTCTAAAGCTAAGAAAGTGCAATTTTTTCGGTTATATTAATTTGTCAATTCTGCAATAGCAATATAATTTTACTTTCGCGCAAATCAGTAAAATTGATGTTTTTCGGCTTATGCGGTACAGTGCTCAAGTGATTAACATACAATTTACAAGAAAATCGACTTTGAGTCTAAACCTAAGAAAATGCAACTTTTTCGGTAATATTAATTTGTTAATCATGCAATAACAATATAATTTGACTTTCGCTCAAATCAGTAAAATTCATGTTTTTCAGCTTAAGCGGTACAGTGCTCGCGCAACTGAAATTCAATTTACAAGAAAATCGACTTTAAGTCTAAAGCTAAGAAAGTGCAATTTTTTCGGTTATATTAATTTGTCAATTCTGCAATAGCAATATAATTTTACTTTCGCGCAAATCAGTAAAATTGATGATATTCGGCTTAAGCGGTACAGTGTTCACGCAACTGACATACAATTTACAAGAAAATCGGCTTTAAGTCTAAAGCTAAGAAAGTGCAATTTTTTCGGTTATATTAATTTGTCAATTCTGCAATAGCAATATAATTTTACTTTCGCGCAAATCAGTAAAATTGATGTTTTTCGGCTTATGCGGTACAGTGCTCAAGTGATTAACATACAATTTACAAGAAAATCGGCTTTAAGTCTAAAGCTAAGAAAGTGCAATTTTTTCGGTTATATTAATTTGTCAATTCTGCAATAGCAATATAATTTTACTTTCGCGCAAATCAGTAAAATTGATGTTTTTCGGCTTATGCGGTACAGTGCTCAAGTGATTAACATACAATTTACAAGAAAATCGACTTTGAGTCTAAACCTAAGAAAATGCAACTTTTTCGGTAATATTAATTTGTTTATCATGCAATAACAATATAATTTTACTTTCGCGCAAATCAGTAAAATTGATGATATTCGGCTTAAGCGGTACAGTGCTCACGCAACTGACATACAATTTACAAGAAAATCGGCTTTAAGTCTAAAGCTAAGAAAGTGCAATTTTTTCGGTTATATTAATTTGTCAATTCTGCAATAGCAATATAATTTTACTTTCGCGCAAATCAGTAAAATTGATGTTTTTCGGCTTATGCGGTACAGTGCTCACGCCTCTGACATACAATTTACAAGAAACTCGGCTTTAAGTCTTAAACTAAGAAAGTGTAATTTTTTCGGTTATATTAATTTGTTAATCCTGCAATAACATTATAATTTTACTTTCGCGCAAATCAGTAAAATTGATGTTTTTCGGCTTATGCGGTACAGTGCTCAAGTCATTAATATACAATTTACAAGAAAATCGACTTTGAGTCTAAGCCTAAGAAAGTGCAATTATTTCGGTTATATTAATTTGTCAATTCTGCAATAGCAATATAATTTTACTTTCGCGCAAATCAGTAAAATTATGTTTTTTGGCTTATGCGGTACAGTGCTCAAGTGATTAACATACAATTTACAAGAAAATCGACTTTAAGTCTCAACCTAAGTAAGTGCAATTTTTTCGGTTATATTAATTTGTCAATTCTGCAATAGCAATATAATTTTACTTTCGCGCAACCCAGTAAAATTGATGTTTTTCGGCTTAGGCGGTACAGTGCTTACGCAACTGACATACAGTTTACAAGAAAATCGGCTTTAAGTCTAAACCTAAGTAAGTGCAATTTTTCGGTTATATTAATTTGTCAATTCTGCAACAGCAATATAATTTTACTTACGCGCAAATCAGTAAACTTGATGTTTTTCGGCTTGTGCGGTACAGTGCTCACGCCTCTGACATACAATTTACAAGAAAATCGGCTTAAGTCTTAAACTAAGAAAGTGTAATCTTTTCGGTTATATTAACTTGTTAATCCTGCAATAACAATATAATTTGACTTTCGCTCAAATCATTAAATTTCATGTTTTTTGGCTTAAGCGGTACATTGCTCACGCAACTGACATACAATTTACAAGAAAATCGGCTTTAAGTCTAAACCTAAGAAAGTGCAATTTTTTCGGTTATATTAATTTGTCAATTCTGCAATAGCAATATAATTTTACTTTCGCGCAAATCAGTAAAATTGATGTTTTTCGGCTTATGCGGTACAGTGCTCAAGTGATTAACATACAATTTAAAAGAAAATCGACTTTGAGTCTAAGCCTAAGAAAATGCAACTTTTTCGGTAATATTAATTTGTTAATCATGCAATAACAATATAATTTGACTTTCGCTCAAATCAGTAAAATTCATGTTTTTCGGCTTATGCGGTACAGTGCTCAAGTCATTAATATACAATTTACAAGAAAATCGACTTTGAGTCTAAGCCTAAGAAAGTGCAATTATTTCGGTTATATTAATTTGTCAATTCTGCAATAGCAATATAATTTTACTTTCGCGCAAATCAGTAAAATTATGTTTTTTGGCTTATGCGGTACAGTGCTCAAGTGATTAACATACAATTTACAAGAAAATCGACTTTAAGTCTCAACCTAAGTAAGTGCAATTTTTTCGGTTATATTAATTTGTCAATTCTGCAATAGCAATATAATTTTACTTTCGCGCAAATCAGTAAAATTGATGTTTTTCGGCTTATGCGGTACAGTGCTCACGCCTCTGACATACAATTTACAAGAAACTCGGCTTTAAGTCTTAAACTAAGAAAGTGTAATTTTTTCGGTTATATTAATTTGTTAATTCTGCAATAGCAATATAATTTTACTTTCGCGCAAATCAGTAAAATTGATGTTTTTCGGCTTATGCGGTACAGTGCTCACGCCTCTGACATACAATTTACAAGAAACTCGGCTTTAAGTCTTAAACTAAGAAAGTGTAATTTTTTCGGTTATGTTAATTTGTTAATTCTGCAATAGCAATATAATTTTACTTTCGCGCAAATCAGTAAAATTGATGTTTTTCGGCTTATGCGGTACATTGCTCACGCAACTGACATACAATTTACAAGAAAATCGGCTTTAAGTCTAAACCTAAGAAAGTGCAATTTTTTCGGTTATATTAATTTGTCAATTCTGCAATAGCAATATAATTTTACTTTCGCGCAAATCAGTAAAATTGATGTTTTTCGGCTTATGCGGTACAGTGCTCAAGTCATTAATATACAATTTACAAGAAAATCGACTTTGAGTCTAAAGCTAAGAAAGTGCAATTATTTCGGTTATATTAATTTGTCAATTCTGCAATAGCAATATAATTTTACTTTCGCGCAAATCAGTAAAATTATGTTTTTTGGCTTATGCGGTACAGTGCTCAAGTGATTAACATACAATTTAAAAGAAAATCGACTTTGAGTCTAAGCCTAAGAAAATGCAACTTTTTCGGTAATATTAATTTGTTAATCATGCAATAACAATATAATTTGACTTTCGCGCAAATCAGTAAAATTGATGTTTTTCGGCTTATGCGGTACAGTGCTCAAGTGATTAACATACAATTTACAAGAAAATCGACTTTGAGTCTAAACCTAAGAAAATGCAACTTTTTCGGTAATATTAATTTGTTAATCATGCAATAACAATATAATTTGACTTTCGCTCAAATCAGTAAAATTCATGTTTTTCGGCTTAAGCGGTACAGTGCTCGCGCAACTGAAATTCAATTTACAAGAAAATCGACTTTAAGTCTAAAGCTAAGAAAGTGCAATTTTTTCGGTTATATTAATTTGTCAATTCTGCAATAGCAATATAATTTTACTTTCGCGCAAATCAGTAAAATTGATGATATTCGGCTTAAGCGGTACAGTGCTCATGCAACTGACATACAATTTACAAGAAAATCGGCTTTAAGTCTAAAGCTAAGAAAGTGCAATTTTTTCGGTTATATTAATTTGTCAATTCTGCAATAGCAATATAATTTTACTTTCGCGCAAATCAGTAAAATTGATGTTTTTCGGCTTATGCGGTACAGTGCTCACGCCTCTGACATACAATTTACAAGAAACTCGGCTTTAAGTCTTAAACTAAGAAAGTGTAATTTTTTCGGTTATATTAATTTGTTAATCCTGCAATAACATTATAATTTTACTTTCGCGCAAATCAGTAAAATTGATGTTTTTCGGCTTATGCGGTACAGTGCTCAAGTCATTAATATACAATTTACAAGAAAATCGACTTTGAGTCTAAGCCTAAGAAAGTGCAATTATTTCGGTTATATTAATTTGTCAATTCTGCAATAGCAATATAATTTTACTTTCGCGCAAATCAGTAAAATTATGTTTTTTGGCTTATGCGGTACAGTGCTCAAGTGATTAACATACAATTTACAAGAAAATCGACTTTAAGTCTCAACCTAAGTAAGTGCAATTTTTTCGGTTATATTAATTTGTCAATTCTGCAATAGCAATATAATTTTACTTTCGCGCAACCCAGTAAAATTGATGTTTTTCGGCTTAGGCGGTACAGTGCTTACGCAACTGACATACAGTTTACAAGAAAATCGGCTTTAAGTCTAAACCTAAGTAAGTGCAATTTTTCGGTTATATTAATTTGTCAATTCTGCAACAGCAATATAATTTTACTTACGCGCAAATCAGTAAACTTGATGTTTTTCGGCTTGTGCGGTACAGTGCTCACGCCTCTGACATACAATTTACAAGAAAATCGGCTTAAGTCTTAAACTAAGAAAGTGTAATCTTTTCGGTTATATTAACTTGTTAATCCTGCAATAACAATATAATTTGACTTTCGCTCAAATCATTAAATTTCATGTTTTTTGGCTTAAGCGGTACATTGCTCACGCAACTGACATACAATTTACAAGAAAATCGGCTTTAAGTCTAAACCTAAGAAAGTGCAATTTTTTCGGTTATATTAATTTGTCAATTCTGCAATAGCAATATAATTTTACTTTCGCGCAAATCAGTAAAATTGATGTTTTTCGGCTTATGCGGTACAGTGCTCAAGTGATTAACATACAATTTAAAAGAAAATCGACTTTGAGTCTAAGCCTAAGAAAATGCAACTTTTTCGGTAATATTAATTTGTTAATCATGCAATAACAATATAATTTGACTTTCGCTCAAATCAGTAAAATTCATGTTTTTCGGCTTATGCGGTACAGTGCTCAAGTCATTAATATACAATTTACAAGAAAATCGACTTTGAGTCTAAGCCTAAGAAAGTGCAATTATTTCGGTTATATTAATTTGTCAATTCTGCAATAGCAATATAATTTTACTTTCGCGCAAATCAGTAAAATTATGTTTTTTGGCTTATGCGGTACAGTGCTCAAGTGATTAACATACAATTTACAAGAAAATCGACTTTAAGTCTCAACCTAAGTAAGTGCAATTTTTTCGGTTATATTAATTTTTCAATTCTGCAATAGCAATATAATTTTACTTTCGCGCAAATCAGTAAAATTGATGTTTTTCGGCTTATGCGGTACAGTGCTCACGCCTCTGACATACAATTTACAAGAAACTCGGCTTTAAGTCTTAAACTAAGAAAGTGTAATTTTTTCGGTTATATTAATTTGTTAATTCTGCAATAGCAATATAATTTTACTTTCGCGCAAATCAGTAAAATTGATGTTTTTCGGCTTATGCGGTACAGTGCTCACGCCTCTGACATACAATTTACAAGAAACTCGGCTTTAAGTCTTAAACTAAGAAAGTGTAATTTTTTCGGTTATATTAATTTGTTAATTCTGCAATAGCAATATAATTTTACTTTCGCGCAAATCAGTAAAATTGATGTTTTTCGGCTTATGCGGTACATTGCTCACGCAACTGACATACAATTTACAAGAAAATCGGCTTTAAGTCTAAACCTAAGAAAGTGCAATTTTTTCGGTTATATTAATTTGTCAATTCTGCAATAGCAATATAATTTTACTTTCGCGCAAATCAGTAAAATTGATGTTTTTCGGCTTATGCGGTACAGTGCTCAAGTCATTAATATACAATTTACAAGAAAATCGACTTTGAGTCTAAGCCTAAGAAAGTGCAATTATTTCGGTTATATTAATTTGTCAATTCTGCAATAGCAATATAATTTTACTTTCGCGCAAATCAGTAAAATTATGTTTTTTGGCTTATGCGGTACAGTGCTCAAGTGATTAACATACAATTTAAAAGAAAATCGACTTTGAGTCTAAGCCTAAGAAAATGCAACTTTTTCGGTAATATTAATTTGTTAATCATGCAATAACAATATAATTTGACTTTCGCGCAAATCAGTAAAATTGATGTTTTTCGGCTTATGCGGTACAGTGCTCAAGTGATTAACATACAATTTACAAGAAAATCGACTTTGAGTCTAAACCTAAGAAAATGCAACTTTTTCGGTAATATTAATTTGTTAATCATGCAATAACAATATAATTTGACTTTCGCTCAAATCAGTAAAATTCATGTTTTTCGGCTTAAGCGGTACAGTGCTCGCGCAACTGAAATTCAATTTACAAGAAAATCGACTTTAAGTCTAAAGCTAAGAAAGTGCAATTTTTTCGGTTATATTAATTTGTCAATTCTGCAATAGCAATATAATTTTACTTTCGCGCAAATCAGTAAAATTGATGATATTCGGCTTAAGCGGTACAGTGCTCATGCAACTGACATACAATTTACAAGAAAATCGGCTTTAAGTCTAAAGCTAAGAAAGTGCAATTTTTTCGGTTATATTAATTTGTCAATTCTGCAATAGCAATATAATTTTACTTTCGCGCAAATCAGTAAAATTGATGTTTTTCGGCTTATGCGGTACAGTGCTCACGCCTCTGACATACAATTTACAAGAAACTCGGCTTTAAGTCTTAAACTAAGAAAGTGTAATTTTTTCGGTTATATTAATTTGTTAATCCTGCAATAACATTATAATTTTACTTTCGCGCAAATCAGTAAAATTGATGTTTTTCGGCTTATGCGGTACAGTGCTCAAGTCATTAATATACAATTTACAAGAAAATCGACTTTGAGTCTAAGCCTAAGAAAGTGCAATTATTTCGGTTATATTAATTTGTCAATTCTGCAATAGCAATATAATTTTACTTTCGCGCAAATCAGTAAAATTATGTTTTTTGGCTTATGCGGTACAGTGCTCAAGTGATTAACATACAATTTACAAGAAAATCGACTTTAAGTCTCAACCTAAGTAAGTGCAATTTTTTCGGTTATATTAATTTGTCAATTCTGCAATAGCAATATAATTTTACTTTCGCGCAACCCAGTAAAATTGATGTTTTTCGGCTTAGGCGGTACAGTGCTTACGCAACTGACATACAGTTTACAAGAAAATCGGCTTTAAGTCTAAACCTAAGTAAGTGCAATTTTTCGGTTATATTAATTTGTCAATTCTGCAACAGCAATATAATTTTACTTACGCGCAAATCAGTAAACTTGATGTTTTTCGGCTTATGCGGTACAGTGCTCACGCCTCTGACATACAATTTACAAGAAAATCGGCTTAAGTCTTAAACTAAGAAAGTGTAATCTTTTCGGTTATATTAACTTGTTAATCCTGCAATAACAATATAATTTGACTTTCGCTCAAATCATTAAATTTCATGTTTTTTGGCTTAAGCGGTACATTGCTCACGCAACTGACATACAATTTACAAGAAAATCGGCTTTAAGTCTAAACCTAAGAAAGTGCAATTTTTTCGGTTATATTAATTTGTCAATTCTGCAATAGCAATATAATTTTACTTTCGCGCAAATCAGTAAAATTGATGTTTTTCGGCTTATGCGGTACAGTGCTCAAGTGATTAACATACAATTTAAAAGAAAATCGACTTTGAGTCTAAGCCTAAGAAAATGCAACTTTTTCGGTAATATTAATTTGTTAATCATGCAATAACAATATAATTTGACTTTCGCTCAAATCAGTAAAATTCATGTTTTTCGGCAAATCAGTAAAATTGATGTTTTTCGGCTTATGCGGTACAGTGCTCACGCCTCTGACATACAATTTACAAGAAACTCGGCTTTAAGTCTTAAACTAAGAAAGTGTAATTTTTTCGGTTATATTAATTTGTTAATCCTGCAATAACATTATAATTTTACTTTCGCGCAAATCAGTAAAATTGATGTTTTTCGGCTTATGCGGTACAGTGCTCAAGTCATTAATATACAATTTACAAGAAAATCGACTTTGAGTCTAAGCCTAAGAAAGTGCAATTATTTCGGTTATATTAATTTGTCAATTCTGCAATAGCAATATAATTTTACTTTCGCGCAAATCAGTAAAATTATGTTTTTTGGCTTATGCGGTACAGTGCTCAAGTGATTAACATACAATTTACAAGAAAATCGACTTTAAGTCTCAACCTAAGTAAGTGCAATTTTTTCGGTTATATTAATTTGTCAATTCTGCAATAGCAATATAATTTTACTTTCGCGCAACCCAGTAAAATTGATGTTTTTCGGCTTAGGCGGTACAGTGCTTACGCAACTGACATACAGTTTACAAGAAAATCGGCTTTAAGTCTAAACCTAAGTAAGTGCAATTTTTCGGTTATATTAATTTGTCAATTCTGCAACAGCAATATAATTTTACTTACGCGCAAATCAGTAAACTTGATGTTTTTCGGCTTATGCGGTACAGTGCTCACGCCTCTGACATACAATTTACAAGAAAATCGGCTTAAGTCTTAAACTAAGAAAGTGTAATCTTTTCGGTTATATTAACTTGTTAATCCTGCAATAACAATATAATTTGACTTTCGCTCAAATCATTAAATTTCATGTTTTTTGGCTTAAGCGGTACAGTGCTCACGCAACTGACATACAATTTACAAGAAAATCGGCTTTAAGTCTAAACCTAAGAAAGTGCAATTTTTTCGGTTATATTAATTTGTCAATTCTGCAATAGCAATATAATTTTACTTTCGCGCAAATCAGTAAAATTGATGTTTTTCGGCTTATGCGGTACAGTGCTCAAGTGATTAACATACAATTTAAAAGAAAATCGACTTTGAGTCTAAGCCTAAGAAAATGCAACTTTTTCGGTAATATTAATTTGTTAATCATGCAATAACAATATAATTTGACTTTCGCTCAAATCAGTAAAATTCATGTTTTTCGGCTTAAGCGGTACAGTGCTCGCGCAACTGAAATACAATTTACAAGAAAATCGACTTTAAATCTAAAGCTAAGAAAGTGCAATTTTTTCGGTTATATTAATTTGTCAATTCTGCAATAGCAATATAATTTTACTTTCGCGCAATTCAGTAAAATTGATGTTTTTCGGCTTATGCGGTACAGTGCTCAAGTGATTAACATACAATTTACAAGAAAATCGACTTTGAGTTCAAACCTAAGAAAATGCAACTTTTTCGGTTATATTAATTTGTTAATCATGCAATAACAATATAATTTGACTTTCGCACAAATCATTAAATTTCATGTTTTTCGGCTTAAGCGGTACAGTGCTCACGCAACTGACATACAATTTACAAGAAAATCGGCTTTAAGTCTAAACCTAAGTAAGTGCAATTTTTTCGGTTATATTAATTTGTCAATTCTGCAATAGCAATATAATTTTACTTTCGCGCAAATCAGTAAAATTGATGTTTTTCGGCTTATGCGGTACAGTGCTCACGCCTCTGACATACAATTTACAAGAAAATCGACTTTAAGTCTTAAACTAAGAAAGTGTAATTTTTTTGGTTATATTAATTTGTTAATCCTGCAATAACAATATAATTTTACTTTCGCGCAAATCAGTAAAATTGATGTTTTTCGGCTTATGCGGTACAGTGCTCAAGTGATTAATATACAATTTACAAGAAAATCGACTTTGAGTCTAAGCCTAAGAAAGTGCAATTATTTCGGTTATATTAATTTGTCAATTCTGCAATAGCAATATAATTTTACTTTCGCGCAAATCAGTAAAATTATGTTTTTCGGCTTACGCGGTACAGTGCTCAAGTGATTAACATACAATTTACAAGAAAATCGACTTTAAGTCTAAACCTAAGTAAGTGCAATTTTTTCGGTTATATTAATTTGTCAATTCTGAAATAGCAATATAATTTTACTTTCGCGCAAATCAGTAAGATTGATGTTTTTCGGCTTATGCGGTACAGTGCTCACGCAACTGACATACGATTTACAAGTAAATCGGATTTAAGTCTAAACCTAAGTAAGTGCAATTTTTTCGGTTATATTAATTTGTCAATTCTGCAATAGCAATATAATTTTACTTTCGCTCAAATCAGTAAAATTGATGTTTTTCGGCTTATGCGGTACAGTGCTCACGCCTCTGACATACAATTTACAAGAAAATCGGCTTTAAGTCTAAACCTAAGTAAGTGCAATTTTTTCGGTTATATTAATTTGTTAATCCTGCAATAACATTATAATTTTACTTTCGCGCAAATCAGTAAAATTATGTTTTTCGGCTTATGCGGTACAGTGCTCAAGTGATTAACATACAATTTACAAGAAAATCGACTTTAAGTCTAAACCTAAGTAAGTGCAATTTTTTCGGTTATATTAATTTGTCAATTCTGCAATAGCAATATAATTTGACTTTCGCTCAAATCAGTAAAATTGATGTTTTTCGGCTTAAGCGGTACAGTGCTCGCGCAACTGACATACAATTTACAAGAAAATCGGCTTTAAGTCTAAACCTAAGTAAGTGCAATTTTTTCGGTTATATTAATTTGTTAATCCTGCAATAACATTATAATTTTACTTTCGCGCAAATCAGTAAAATTATGTTTTTCGGCTTAAGCGGTACAGTGCTCGCGCAACTGAAATACAATTTACAAGAAAATCGACTTTAAGTCTAAAGCTAAGAAAGTGCAATTTTTTCGGTTATATTAATTTGTCAATTCAGCAATAGCAATATAATTTTACTTTCGCGCAAATCTGTAAAATTGATGTTTTTCGGCTTATGCGGTACAGTGCTCACGCAACTGACATACAATTTACAAGAAAATCGGCTTTAAGTCTAAACCTAAGTAAGTGCAATTTTTTCGGTTATATTAATTTGTTAATCCTGCAATAACATTATAATTTTACTTTCGCGCAAATCAGTAAAATTATGTTTTTCGGCTTAAGCGGTACAGTGCTCGCGCAACTGAAATACAATTTACAAGAAAATCGGCTTTGAGTCTTAAACTAAGAAAGTGTAATTTTTTCGGTTATATTAATTTGTTAATCCTGCAATAACATTATAATTTTACTTTCGCGCAAATCAGTAAAATTATGTTTTTCGGCTTAAGCGGTACAGTGCTCGCGCAACTGAAATACAATTTACAAGAAAATCGACTTTAAGTCTAAAGCTAAGAAAGTGCAATTTTTTCGGTTATATTAATTTGTCAATTCAGCAATAGCAATATAATTTTACTTTCGCGCAAATCTGTAAAATTGATGTTTTTCGGCTTATGCGGTACAGTGCTCACGCAACTGACATACAATTTACAAGAAAATCGGCTTTAAGTCTAAACCTAAGTAAGTGCAATTTTTTCGGTTATATTAATTTGTTAATCCTGCAATAACATTATAATTTTACTTTCGCGCAAATCAGTAAAATTGATGTTTTTCGGCTTAAGCGGTACAGTGCTCGCGCAACTGAAATACAATTTGCAAGAAAATCGACTTTAAGTCTAAAACTAAGAAAGTGCAATTTTTTCGGTTATATTAATTTGTCAATTCTGCAATAGCAATATAATTTTACTTTCGCGCAAATCAGTAAAATTGATGTTTTTCGGCTTATGCGGTACAGTGCTCAAGTGATTAATATACAATTTACAAGAAAATCGACTTTGAGTCTAAGCCTAAGAAAGTGCAATTATTTCGGTTATATTAATTTGTCAATCCTGCAATAGCAATATAATTTTACTTTCGCGCAAATCAGTAAAATTATGTTTTTCGGCTTATGCGGTACAGTGCTCAAGTGATTAACATACAATTTACAAGAAAATCGACTTTGAGTTCAAACCTAAGAAAATGCAACTTTTTCGGTTATATTAATTTGTTAATCATGCAATAACAATATAATTTGACTTTCGCTCAAATCATTAAATTTCATGTTTTTCGGCTTAAGCGGTACAGTGCTCGCGCAACTGAAATACAATTTACAAGAAAATCGACTTTAAATCTAAAGCTAAGAAAGTGCAATTTTTTCGGTTATATTAATTTGTCAATTCTGCAATAGCAATATAATTTTACTTTCGCGCAATTCAGTAAAATTGATGTTTTTCGGCTTATGCGGTACAGTGCTCGCGCAACTGAAATTCAATTTACAAGAAAATCGACTTTAAGTCTAAAGCTAAGAAAGTGCAATTTTTTCGGTTATATTAATTTGTCAATTCTGCAATAGCAATATAATTTTACTTTCGCGCAAATCAGTAAAATTGATATTTTTCGGCTTATGCGGTACAGTGCTCACGCCTCTGACATACAATTTACAAGAAACTCGGCTTCAAGTCTTAAACTAAGAAAGTGTAATTTTTTCGGTTATATTAATTTGTTAATCCTGCAATAACATTATAATTTTACTTTCGCGCAAATCAGTAAAATTGATGTTTTTCGGCTTATGCGGTACAGTGCTCACGCCTCTGACATACAATTTACAAGAAAATCGGCTTAAGTCTTAAACTAAGAAAGTGTAATGTTTTCGGTTATATTAACTTGTTAATCCTGCAATAACAATATAATTTGGACTTTCGCTCAAATCATTAAATTTCATGTTTTTCGGCTTATGCGGTACAGTGCTTACGCAACTGACATACAGTTTACAAGAAAATCGGCTTTAAGTCTAAACCTAAGTAAGTGCAATTTTTCGGTTATATTAATTTGTCAATTCTGCAACAGCAATATAATTTTACTTACGCGCAAATCAGTAAAATTGATGTTTTTCGGCTTATGCGGTACAGTGCTCACGCCTCTGACATACAATTTACAAGAAAATCGGCTTAAGTCTTAAACTAAGAAAGTGTAATGTTTTCGGTTATATTAACTTGTTAATCCTGCAATAACAATATAATTTGACTTTCGCTCAAATCATTAAATTTCATGTTTTTCGGCTTAAGCGGTACAGTGCTCACGCAACTGACATACAATTTACAAGAAAATCGGCTTTAAGTCTAAACCTAAGAAAGTGCAATTTTTTCGGTTATATTAATTTGTCAATTCTGCAATAGCAATATAATTTTACTTTCGCGCAAATCAGTAAAATTGATGTTTTTCGGCTTATGCGGTACAGTGCTCAAGTGATTAACATACAATTTAAAAGAAAATCGACTTTGAGTCTAAGCCTAAGAAAATGCAACTTTTTCGGTAATATTAATTTGTTAATCATGCAATAACAATATAATTTGACTTTCGCTCAAATCAGTAAAATTCATGTTTTTCGGCTTAAGCGGTACAGTGCTCGCGCAACTGAAATACAATTTACAAGAAAATCGACTTTAAATCTAAAGCTAAGAAAGTGCAATTTTTTCGGTTATATTAATTTGTCAATTCTGCAATAGCAATATAATTTTACTTTCGCGCAAATCAGTAAAATTGATGTTTTTCGGCTTATGCGGTACAGTGCTCACGCCTCTGACATACAATTTACAAGAAAATCGGCTTTAAGTCTTAAACTAAGAAAGTGTAATTTTTTTGGTTATATTAATTTGTTAATCCTGCAATAGCAATATAATTTTACTTTCGCGCAAATCAGTAAAATTGATGTTTTTCGGCTTATGCGGTACAGTGCTCACGCCTCTGACATACAATTTACAAGAAAATCGGCTTTAAGTCTTAAACTAAGAAAGTGTAATTTTTTCGGTTATATTAATTTGTCAATTCTGCAATAGCAATATAATTTTACTTTCGCGCAAATCAGTAAAATTGATGTTTTTCGGCTTATGCGGTACAGTGCTTACGCAACTGACATACAGTTTACAAGAAAATCGACTTTAAGTCTAAACCTAAGTAAGTGCAATTTTTCGGTTATATTAATTTGTCAATTCTGCAACAGCAATATAATTTTACTTACGCGCAAATCAGTAAAATTGATGTTTTTCGGCTTATGCGGTACAGTGCTCACGCCTCTGACATACAATTTACAAGAAAATCGGCTTAAGTCTTAAACTAAAAAAGTGTAATGTTTTCGGTTATATTAACTTGTTAATCCTGCAATAACAATATAATTTGACTTTCGCTCAAATCATTAAATTTCATGTTTTTCGGCTTAAGCGGTACAGTGCTCACGCAACTGACATACAATTTACAAGAAAATCGGCTTTAAGTCTAAACCTAAGAAAGTGCAATTTTTTCGGTTATATTAATTTGTCAATTCTGCAATAACAATATAATTTGACTTTCGCTCAAATCAGTAAAATTCATGTTTTTCGGCTTATGCGGTACAGTGCTTACGCAACTGACATACAGTTTACAAGAAAATCGGCTTTAAGTCTAAACCTAAGTAAGTGCAATTTTTCGGTTATATTAATTTGTCAATTCTGCAACAGCAATATAATTTTACTTACGCGCAAATCAGTAAAATTGATGTTTTTCGGCTTATGCGGTACAGTGCTCGCGCAACTGAAATACAATTTACAAGAAAATCGACTTTAAGTCTAAAGCTAAGAAAGTGCAATTTTTTCGGTTATATTAATTTGTCAATTCAGCAATAGCAATATAATTTTACTTTCGCGCAAATCTGTAAAATTGATGTTTTTCGGCTTATGCGGTACAGTGCTCACGCAACTGACATACAATTTACAAGAAAATCGGCTTTAAGTCTAAACCTAAGAAAGTGCAATTTTTTCGGTTATATTAATTTGTCAATTCTGCAATAACAATATAATTTGACTTTCGCTCAAATCAGTAAAATTCATGTTTTTCGGCTTATGCGGTACAGTGCTTACGCAACTGACATACAGTTTACAAGTAAATCGGATTTAAGTCTAAACCTAAGAAAGTGTAATTTTTTTGGTTATATTAATTTGTTAATCCTGCAATAGCAATATAATTTTACTTTCGCGCAAATCTGTAAAATTGATGTTTTTCGGCTTATGCGGTACAGTGCTCACGCAACTGACATACAATTTACAAGAAAATCGACTTTAAGTCTAAAACTAAGAAAGTGCAATTTTTTCGGTTATATTAATTTGTTAATCCTGCAATAACATTATAATTTTACTTTCGCGCAAATCAGTAAAATTGATGTTTTTCGGCTTAAGCGGTACAGTGCTCGCGCAACTGAAATACAATTTGCAAGAAAATCGACTTTAAGTCTAAAACTAAGAAAGTGCAATTTTTTCGGTTATATTAATTTGTCAATTCTGCAATAGCAATATAATTTTACTTTCGCGCAAATCAGTAAAATTGATGTTTTTCGGCTTATGCGGTACAGTGCTCAAGTGATTAATATACAATTTACAAGAAAATCGACTTTGAGTCTAAGCCTAAGAAAGTGCAATTATTTCGGTTATATTAATTTGTCAATCCTGCAATAGCAATATAATTTTACTTTCGCGCAAATCAGTAAAATTATGTTTTTCGGCTTATGCGGTACAGTGCTCAAGTGATTAACATACAATTTACAAGAAAATCGACTTTGAGTTCAAACCTAAGAAAATGCAACTTTTTCGGTTATATTAATTTGTTAATCATGCAATAACAATATAATTTGACTTTCGCTCAAATCATTAAATTTCATGTTTTTCGGCTTAAGCGGTACAGTGCTCGCGCAACTGAAATACAATTTACAAGAAAATCGACTTTAAATCTAAAGCTAAGAAAGTGCAATTTTTTCGGTTATATTAATTTGTCAATTCTGCAATAGCAATATAATTTTACTTTCGCGCAATTCAGTAAAATTGATGTTTTTCGGCTTATGCGGTACAGTGCTCGCGCAACTGAAATTCAATTTACAAGAAAATCGACTTTAAGTCTAAAGCTAAGAAAGTGCAATTTTTTCGGTTATATTAATTTGTCAATTCTGCAATAGCAATATAATTTTACTTTCGCGCAAATCAGTAAAATTGATGTTATTCGGCTTAAGCGGTACAGTGCTCACGCAACTGACATACAATTTACAAGAAAATCGGCTTTAAGTCTAAAGCTAAGAAAGTGCAATTTTTTCGGTTATATTAATTTGTCAATTCTGCAATAGCAATATAATTTTACTTTCGCGCAAATCAGTAAAATTGATATTTTTCGGCTTATGCGGTACAGTGCTCACGCCTCTGACATACAATTTACAAGAAACTCGGCTTTAAGTCTTAAACTAAGAAAGTGTAATTTTTTCGGTTATATTAATTTGTTAATCCTGCAATAACATTATAATTTGACTTTCGCGCAAATCAGTAAAATTGATGTTTTTCGGCTTATGCGGTACAGTGCTCACGCAACTGAAATACAATTTACAAGAAAATCGACTTTAAGTCTAAAGCTAAGAAAGTGCAAATTTTTCGGTAATATTAATTTGTTAATCCTGCAATAACATTATAATTTTACTTTCGCTCAAATCATTAAATTTCATGTTTTTCGGCTTATGCGGTACAGTGCTTACGCAACTGACATACAGTTTACAAGAAAATCGGCTTTAAGTCTAAACCTAAGTAAGTGCAATTTTTCGGTTATATTAATTTGTCAATTCTGCAACAGCAATATAATTTGACTTTCGCGCAAATCAGTAAAATTGATGTTTTTCGGCTTATGCGGTACAGTGCTCACGCCTCTGACATACAATTTACAAGAAAATAGGCTTAAGTCTTAAACTAAGAAAGTGTAATGTTTTCGGTTATATTAACTTGTTAATCCTGCAATAACAATATAATTTGACTTTCGCTCAAATCATTAAATTTCATGTTTTTCGGCTTAAGCGGTACAGTGCTCACGCAACTGACATACAATTTACAAGAAAATCGGCTTTAAGTCTAAACCTAAGAAAGTGCAATTTTTTCGGTTATATTAATTTGTCAATTCTGCAATAGCAATATAATTTTACTTTCGCGCAAATCAGTAAAATTGATGTTTTTCGGCTTATGCGGTACAGTGCTCAAGTGATTAACATACAATTTAAAAGAAAATCGACTTTGAGTCTAAGCCTAAGAAAATGCAACTTTTTCGGTAATATTAATTTGTTAATCATGCAATAACAATATAATTTGACTTTCGCTCAAATCAGTAAAATTCATGTTTTTCGGCTAAGCGGTACAGTGCTCGCGCAACTGAAATACAATTTACAAGAAAATCGACTTTAAATCTAAAGCTAAGAAAGTGCAATTTTTTCGGTTATATTAATTTGTCAATTCTGCAATAGCAATATAATTTTACTTTCGCGCAAATCAGTAAAATTGATGTTTTTCGGCTTATGCGGTACAGTGCTCACGCCTCTGACATACAATTTACAAGAAAATCGGCTTTAAGTCTTAAACTAAGAAAGTGTAATTTTTTTGGTTATATTAATTTGTTAATCCTGCAATAGCAATATAATTTTACTTTCGCGCAAATCAGTAAAATTGATGTTTTTCGGCTTATGCGGTACAGTGCTCACGCCTCTGACATACAATTTACAAGAAAATCGGCTTTAAGTCTTAAACTAAGAAAGTGTAATTTTTTCGGTTATATTAATTTGTCAATTCTGCAATAGCAATATAATTTTACTTTCGCGCAAATCAGTAAAATTGATGTTTTTCGGCTTATGCGGTACAGTGCTTACGCAACTGACATACAGTTTACAAGAAAATCGACTTTAAGTCTAAACCTAAGTAAGTGCAATTTTTCGGTTATATTAATTTGTCAATTCTGCAACAGCAATATAATTTTACTTACGCGCAAATCAGTAAAATTGATGTTTTTCGGCTTATGCGGTACAGTGCTCACGCCTCTGACATACAATTTACAAGAAAATCGGCTTAAGTCTTAAACTAAAAAAGTGTAATGTTTTCGGTTATATTAACTTGTTAATCCTGCAATAACAATATAATTTGACTTTCGCTCAAATCATTAAATTTCATGTTTTTCGGCTTAAGCGGTACAGTGCTCACGCAACTGACATACAATTTACAAGAAAATCGGCTTTAAGTCTAAACCTAAGAAAGTGCAATTTTTTCGGTTATATTAATTTGTCAATTCTGCAATAACAATATAATTTGACTTTCGCTTAAATCAGTAAAATTCATGTTTTTCGGCTTATGCGGTACAGTGCTTACGCAACTGACATACAGTTTACAAGAAAATCGGCTTTAAGTCTAAACCTAAGTAAGTGCAATTTTTCGGTTATATTAATTTGTCAATTCTGCAACAGCAATATAATTTTACTTACGCGCAAATCAGTAAAATTGATGTTTTTCGGCTTATGCGGTACAGTGCTCGCGCAACTGAAATACAATTTACAAGAAAATCGACTTTAAGTCTAAAGCTAAGAAAGTGCAATTTTTTCGGTTATATTAATTTGTCAATTCAGCAATAGCAATATAATTTTACTTTCGCGCAAATCTGTAAAATTGATATTTTTCGGCTTATGCGGTACAGTGCTCACGCAACTGACATACAATTTACAAGAAAATCGGCTTTAAGTCTAAACCTAAGAAAGTGCAATTTTTTCGGTTATATTAATTTGTCAATTCTGCAATAACAATATAATTTGACTTTCGCTCAAATCAGTAAAATTCATGTTTTTCGGCTTATGCGGTACAGTGCTTACGCAACTGACATACAGTTTACAAGTAAATCGGATTTAAGTCTAAACCTAAGTAAGTGCAATTTTTTCGGTTATATTAATTTGTCAATTCTGCAATAGCAATATAATTTTACTTTCGCTCAAATCAGTAAAATTGATGTTTTTCGGCTTATGCGGTACAGTGCTCACGCCTCTGACATACAATTTACAAGAAAATCGGCTTTAAGTCTAAACCTAAGTAAGTGCAATTTTTTCGGTTATATTAATTTGTTAATCCTGCAATAACATTATAATTTTACTTTCGCGCAAATCAGTAAAATTATGTTTTTCGGCTTATGCGGTACAGTGCTCAAGTGATTAACATACAATTTACAAGAAAATCGACTTTAAGTCTAAACCTAAGTAAGTGCAATTTTTTCGGTTATATTAATTTGTCAATTCTGCAATAGCAATATAATTTGACTTTCGCTCAAATCAGTAAAATTGATGTTTTTCGGCTTAAGCGGTACAGTGCTCGCGCAACTGACATACAATTTACAAGAAAATCGGCTTTAAGTCTAAACCTAAGTAAGTGCAATTTTTTCGGTTATATTAATTTGTTAATCCTGCAATAACATTATAATTTTACTTTCGCGCAAATCAGTAAAATTATGTTTTTCGGCTTAAGCGGTACAGTGCTCGCGCAACTGAAATACAATTTACAAGAAAATCGACTTTAAGTCTAAAGCTAAGAAAGTGCAATTTTTTCGGTTATATTAATTTGTCAATTCAGCAATAGCAATATAATTTTACTTTCGCGCAAATCAGTAAAAATGATGGTTTTCGGCTTATGCGGTACAGTGCTCACGCAATTAACATACAATTTACAAGAAAATCGGCTTTAAGTCTAAACCTAAGTAAGTGCAATTTTTTCGGTTATATTAATTTGTCAATTCAGCAATAGCAATATAATTTTACTTTCGCGCAAATCTGTAAAATTGATGTTTTTCGGCTTATGCGGTACAGTGCTCACGCAACTGACATACAATTTACAAGAAAATCGGCTTTAAGTCTAAACCTAAGTAAGTGCAATTTTTTCGGTTATATTAATTTGTTAATCCTGCAATAACATTATAATTTTACTTTCGCGCAAATCAGTAAAATTGATGTTTTTCGGCTTAAGCGGTACAGTGCTCGCGCAACTGAAATACAATTTGCAAGAAAATCGACTTTAAGTCTAAAACTAAGAAAGTGCAATTTTTTCGGTTATATTAATTTGTCAATTCTGCAATAGCAATATAATTTGACTTTCGCTCAAATCAGTAAAATTGATGTTTTTCGGCTTAAGCGGTACAGTGCTCGCGCAACTGACATACAATTTACAAGAAAATCGGCTTTAAGTCTAAACCTAAGTAAGTGCAATTTTTTCGGTTATATTAATTTGTTAATCCTGCAATAACATTATAATTTTACTTTCGCGCAAATCAGTAAAATTATGTTTTTCGGCTTAAGCGGTACAGTGCTCGCGCAACTGAAATACAATTTACAAGAAAATCGGCTTTGAGTCTTAAACTAAGAAAGTGTAATTTTTTCGGTTATATTAATTTGTTAATCCTGCAATAACATTATAATTTTACTTTCGCGCAAATCAGTAAAATTATGTTTTTCGGCTTAAGCGGTACAGTGCTCGCGCAACTGAAATACAATTTACAAGAAAATCGACTTTAAGTCTAAAGCTAAGAAAGTGCAATTTTTTCGGTTATATTAATTTGTCAATTCAGCAATAGCAATATAATTTTACTTTCGCGCAAATCTGTAAAATTGATGTTTTTCGGCTTATGCGGTACAGTGCTCACGCAACTGACATACAATTTACAAGAAAATCGGCTTTAAGTCTAAACCTAAGTAAGTGCAATTTTTTCGGTTATATTAATTTGTTAATCCTGCAATAACATTATAATTTTACTTTCGCGCAAATCAGTAAAATTGATGTTTTTCGGCTTAAGCGGTACAGTGCTCGCGCAACTGAAATACAATTTGCAAGAAAATCGACTTTAAGTCTAAAACTAAGAAAGTGCAATTTTTTCGGTTATATTAATTTGTCAATTCTGCAATAGCAATATAATTTTACTTTCGCGCAAATCAGTAAAATTGATGTTTTTCGGCTTATGCGGTACAGTGCTCAAGTGATTAATATACAATTTACAAGAAAATCGACTTTGAGTCTAAGCCTAAGAAAGTGCAATTATTTCGGTTATATTAATTTGTCAATCCTGCAATAGCAATATAATTTTACTTTCGCGCAAATCAGTAAAATTATGTTTTTCGGCTTATGCGGTACAGTGCTCAAGTGATTAACATACAATTTACAAGAAAATCGACTTTGAGTTCAAACCTAAGAAAATGCAACTTTTTCGGTTATATTAATTTGTTAATCATGCAATAACAATATAATTTGACTTTCGCTCAAATCATTAAATTTCATGTTTTTCGGCTTAAGCGGTACAGTGCTCGCGCAACTGAAATACAATTTACAAGAAAATCGACTTTAAATCTAAAGCTAAGAAAGTGCAATTTTTTCGGTTATATTAATTTGTCAATTCTGCAATAGCAATATAATTTTACTTTCGCGCAATTCAGTAAAATTGATGTTTTTCGGCTTATGCGGTACAGTGCTCGCGCAACTGAAATTCAATTTACAAGAAAATCGACTTTAAGTCTAAAGCTAAGAAAGTGCAATTTTTTCGGTTATATTAATTTGTCAATTCTGCAATAGCAATATAATTTTACTTTCGCGCAAATCAGTAAAATTGATGTTATTCGGCTTAAGCGGTACAGTGCTCACGCAACTGACATACAATTTACAAGAAAATCGGCTTTAAGTCTAAAGCTAAGAAAGTGCAATTTTTTCGGTTATATTAATTTGTCAATTCTGCAATAGCAATATAATTTTACTTTCGCGCAAATCAGTAAAATTGATATTTTTCGGCTTATGCGGTACAGTGCTCACGCCTCTGACATACAATTTACAAGAAACTCGGCTTTAAGTCTTAAACTAAGAAAGTGTAATTTTTTCGGTTATATTAATTTGTTAATCCTGCAATAACATTATAATTTTACTTTCGCGCAAATCAGTAAAATTGATGTTTTTCGGCTTATGCGGTACAGTGCTCACGCCTCTGACATACAATTTACAAGAAAATCGGCTTAAGTCTTAAACTAAGAAAGTGTAATGTTTTCGGTTATATTAACTTGTTAATCCTGCAATAACAATATAATTTGGACTTTCGCTCAAATCATTAAATTTCATGTTTTTCGGCTTATGCGGTACAGTGCTTACGCAACTGACATACAGTTTACAAGAAAATCGGCTTTAAGTCTAAACCTAAGTAAGTGCAATTTTTCGGTTATATTAATTTGTCAATTCTGCAACAGCAATATAATTTTACTTACGCGCAAATCAGTAAAATTGATGTTTTTCGGCTTATGCGGTACAGTGCTCACGCCTCTGACATACAATTTACAAGAAAATCGGCTTAAGTCTTAAACTAAGAAAGTGTAATGTTTTCGGTTATATTAACTTGTTAATCCTGCAATAACAATATAATTTGACTTTCGCTCAAATCATTAAATTTCATGTTTTTCGGCTTAAGCGGTACAGTGCTCACGCAACTGACATACAATTTACAAGAAAATCGGCTTTAAGTCTAAACCTAAGAAAGTGCAATTTTTTCGGTTATATTAATTTGTCAATTCTGCAATAGCAATATAATTTTACTTTAGCGCAAATCAGTAAAATTGATGTTTTTCGGCTTATGCGGTACAGTGCTCAAGTGATTAACATACAATTTAAAAGAAAATCGACTTTGAGTCTAAGCCTAAGAAAATGCAACTTTTTCGGTAATATTAATTTGTTAATCATGCAATAACAATATAATTTGACTTTCGCTCAAATCAGTAAAATTCATGTTTTTCGGCTTAAGCGGTACAGTGCTCGCGCAACTGAAATACAATTTACAAGAAAATCGACTTTAAATCTAAAGCTAAGAAAGTGCAATTTTTTCGGTTATATTAATTTGTCAATTCTGCAATAGCAATATAATTTTACTTTCGCGCAAATCAGTAAAATTGATGTTTTTCGGCTTATGCGGTACAGTGCTCACGCCTCTGACATACAATTTACAAGAAAATCGGCTTTAAGTCTTAAACTAAGAAAGTGTAATTTTTTTGGTTATATTAATTTGTTAATCCTGCAATAGCAATATAATTTTACTTTCGCGCAAATCAGTAAAATTGATGTTTTTCGGCTTATGCGGTACAGTGCTCACGCCTCTGACATACAATTTACAAGAAAATCGGCTTTAAGTCTTAAACTAAGAAAGTGTAATTTTTTCGGTTATATTAATTTGTCAATTCTGCAATAGCAATATAATTTTACTTTCGCGCAAATCAGTAAAATTGATGTTTTTCGGCTTATGCGGTACAGTGCTTACGCAACTGACATACAGTTTACAAGAAAATCGACTTTAAGTCTAAACCTAAGTAAGTGCAATTTTTCGGTTATATTAATTTGTCAATTCTGCAACAGCAATATAATTTTACTTACGCGCAAATCAGTAAAATTGATGTTTTTCGGCTTATGCGGTACAGTGCTCACGCCTCTGACATACAATTTACAAGAAAATCGGCTTAAGTCTTAAACTAAAAAAGTGTAATGTTTTCGGTTATATTAACTTGTTAATCCTGCAATAACAATATAATTTGACTTTCGCTCAAATCATTAAATTTCATGTTTTTCGGCTTAAGCGGTACAGTGCTCACGCAACTGACATACAATTTACAAGAAAATCGGCTTTAAGTCTAAACCTAAGAAAGTGCAATTTTTTCGGTTATATTAATTTGTCAATTCTGCAATAACAATATAATTTGACTTTCGCTCAAATCAGTAAAATTCATGTTTTTCGGCTTATGCGGTACAGTGCTTACGCAACTGACATACAGTTTACAAGAAAATCGGCTTTAAGTCTAAACCTAAGTAAGTGCAATTTTTCGGTTATATTAATTTGTCAATTCTGCAACAGCAATATAATTTTACTTACGCGCAAATCAGTAAAATTGATGTTTTTCGGCTTATGCGGTACAGTGCTCACGCCTCTGACATACAATTTACAAGAAAATCGGCTTAAGTCTTAAACTAAGAAAGTGTAATGTTTTCGGTTATATTAACTTGTTAATCCTGCAATAACAATATAATTTGGACTTTCGCTCAAATCATTAAATTTCATGTTTTTCGGCTTATGCGGTACAGTGCTTACGCAACTGACATACAGTTTACAAGAAAATCGGCTTTAAGTCTAAACCTAAGTAAGTGCAATTTTTCGGTTATATTAATTTGTCAATTCTGCAACAGCAATATAATTTTACTTACGCGCAAATCAGTAAAATTTATGTTTTTCGGCTTATGCGGTACAGTGCTCACGCCTCTGACATACAATTTACAAGAAAATCGGCTTAAGTCTTAAACTAAGAAAGTGTAATGTTTTCGGTTATATTAACTTGTTAATCCTGCAATAACAATATAATTTGACTTTCGCTCAAATCATTAAATTTCATGTTTTTCGGCTTAAGCGGTACAGTGCTCACGCAACTGACATACAATTTACAAGAAAATCGGCTTTAAGTCTAAACCTAAGAAAGTGCAATTTTTTCGGTTATATTAATTTGTCAATTCTGCAATAGCAATATAATTTTACTTTCGCGCAATTCAGTAAAATTGATGTTTTTCGGCTTATGCGGTACAGTGCTCAAGTGATTAACATACAATTTACAAGAAAATCGACTTTGAGTTCAAACCTAAGAAAATGCAACTTTTTCGGTTATATTAATTTGTTAATCATGCAATAACAATATAATTTGACTTTCGCTCAAATCATTAAATTTCATGTTTTTCGGCTTAAGCGGTACAGTGCTCACTCAACTGACATACAATTTACAAGAAAATCGGCTTTAAGTCTAAACCTAAGAAAGTGCAATTTTTTCGGTTATATTAATTTGTCAATTCTGCAATAGCAATATAATTTTACTTTCGCGCAAATCAGTAAAATTGATGTTTTTCGGCTTATGCGGTACAGTGCTCACGCCTCTGACATACAATTTACAAGAAAATCGGCTTTAAGTCTTAAACTAAGAAAGTGTAATTTTTTTGGTTATATTAATTTGTTAATCCTGCAATAACAATATAATTTTACTTTCGCGCAAATCAGTAAAATTCATGTTTTTCGGCTTATGCGGTACAGTGCTCAAGTGATTAATATACAATTTACAAGAAAATCGACTTTGAGTCTAAGCCTAAGAAAGTGCAATTATTTCGGTTATATTAATTTGTCAATTCTGCAATAGCAATATAATTTTACTTTCGCGCAAATCAGTAAAATTATGTTTTTCGGCTTACGCGGTACAGTGCTCAAGTGATTAACATACAATTAACAAGAAAATCGACTTTAAGTCTAAACCTAAGTAAGTGCAATTTTTTCGGTTATATTAATTTGTCAATTCTGCAATAGCAATATAATTTTACTTTCGCGCAAATCAGTAAGATTGATGTTTTTCGGCTTATGCGGTACAGTGCTCACGCAACTGACATACGATTTACAAGAAAATCGGCTTTAAGTCTAAACCTAAGTAAGTGCAATTTTTTCGGTTATATTAATTTGTTAATCCTGCAATAACATAATAATTTTACTTTCGCGCAAATCAGTAAAATTATGTTTTTCGGCTTATGCGGTACAGTGCTCAAGTGATTAACATACAATTTACAAGAAAATCGACTTTAAGTCTAAACCTAAGTAAGTGCAATTTTTTCGGTTATATTAATTTGTCAATTCTGCAATAGCAATATAATTTTACTTTCGCTCAAATCAGTAAAATTGATGTTTTTCGGCTTATGCGGTACAGTGCTCACGCCTCTGACATACAATTTACAAGAAAATCGGCTTTAAGTCTAAACCTAAGTAAGTGCAATTTTTTCGGTTATATTAATTTGTTAATCCTGCAATAACATTATAATTTTACTTTCGCGCAAATCAGTAAAATTATGTTTTTCGGCTTATGCGGTACAGTGCTCAAGTGATTAACATACAATTTACAAGAAAATCGACTTTAAGTCTAAACCTAAGTAAGTGCAATTTTTTCGGTTATATTAATTTGTCAATTCTGCAATAGCAATATAATTTGACTTTCGCTCAAATCAGTAAAATTGATGTTTTTCGGCTTAAGCGGTACAGTGCTCGCGCAACTGACATACAATTTACAAGAAAATCGGCTTTAAGTCTAAACCTAAGTAAGTGCAATTTTTTCGGTTATATTAATTTGTTAATCCTGCAATAACATTATAATTTTACATTCGCGCAAATCAGTAAAATTATGTTTTTCGGCTTAAGCGGTACAGTGCTCGCGCAACTGAAATACAATTTACAAGAAAATCGACTTTAAGTCTAAAGCTAAGAAAGTGCAATTTTTTCGGTTATATTAATTTGTCAATTCAGCAATAGCAATATAATTTTACTTTCGCGCAAATCTGTAAAATTGATGTTTTTCGGCTTATGCGGTACAGTGCTCAAGTGATTAATATACAATTTACAAGAAAATCGACTTTGAGTCTAAGCCTAAGAAAGTGCAATTATTTCGGTTATATTAATTTGTCAATTCTGCAATAGCAATATAATTTTACTTTCGCGCAAATCAGTAAAATTATGTTTTTCGGCTTATGCGGTACAGTGCTCAAGTGATTAACATACAATTTACAAGAAAATCGACTTTAAGTCTAAACCTAAGTAAGTGCAATTTTTTCGGTTATATTAATTTGTCAATTCTGCAATAGCAATATAATTTTACTTTCGCGCAAATCAGTAAGATTGATGTTTTTCGGCTTATGCGGTACAGTGCTCACGCAACTGACATACGATTTACAAGAAAATCGGCTTTAAGTCTAAACCTAAGTAAGTGCAATTTTTTCGGTTATATTAATTTGTCAATTCTGCAATAGCAATATAATTTTACTTTCGCTCAAATCAGTAAAATTGATGTTTTTCGGCTTATGCGGTACAGTGCTCACGCCTCTGACATACAATTTACAAGAAAATCGGCTTTAAGTCTAAACCTAAGTAAGTGCAATTTTTTCGGTTATATTAATTTGTTAATCCTGCAATAACATTATAATTTTACTTTCGCGCAAATCAGTAATATTAATGTTTTTCGGCTTAAGCGGTACAGTGCTCACGCAATTGACATACAATTTAGAAGAAAATCGGCTTTAAGTCTAAACCTAAGTAAGTGCAATTTTTTCGGTTATATTAATTTGTCAATTCTGCAATAGCAATATAATTTTACTTTCGCTCAAATCAGTAAAATTGATGTTTTTCGGCTTATGCGGTACAGTGCTCACGCCTCTGACATACAATTTACAAGAAAATCGGCTTTAAGTCTAAACCTAAGTAAGTGCAATTTTTTCGGTTATATTAATTTGTTAATCCTGCAATAACATTATAATTTTACTTTCGCGCAAATCAGTAAAATTATGTTTTTCGGCTTATGCGGTACAGTGCTCAAGTGATTAACATACAATTTACAAGAAAATCGACTTTAAGTCTAAACCTAAGTAAGTGCAATTTTTTCGGTTATATTAATTTGTCAATTCTGCAATAGCAATATAATTTGACTTTCGCTCAAATCAGTAAAATTGATGTTTTTCGGCTTAAGCGGTACAGTGCTCGCGCAACTGACATACAATTTACAAGAAAATCGACTTTAAGTCTAAACCTAAGTAAGTGCAATTTTTTCGGTTATATTAATTTGTTAATCCTGCAATAACATTATAATTTTACTTTCGCGCAAATCAGTAAAATTATGTTTTTCGGCTTAAGCGGTACAGTGCTCGCGCAACTGAAAAACAATTTACAAGAAAATCGACTTTAAGTCTAAAGCTAAGAAAGTGCAATTTTTTCGGTTATATTAATTTGTCAATTCAGCAATAGCATTATAATTTTACTTTCGCGCAAATCAGTAAAATTATGTTTTTCGGCTTAAGCGGTACAGTGCTCGCGCAACTGAAAAACAATTTACAAGAAAATCGACTTTAAGTCTAAAGCTAAGAAAGTGCAATTTTTTCGGTTATATTAATTTGTCAATTCAGCAATAGCAATATAATTTTACTTTCGCGCAAATCTGTAAAATTGATGTTTTTCGGCTTATGCGGTACAGTGCTCACGCAACTGACATACAATTTACAAGAAAAACGGCTTTAAGTCTAAACCTAAGTAAGTGCAATTTTTTCGGTTATATTAATTTGTCAATTCTGCAATAGCAATATAATTTTACTTTCGCGCAAATCAGTAAAATTGATGTTTTTCGGCTTATGCGGTACAGTGCTCACGCAACTGACATACAATTTACAAGAAAATCGGCTTTAAGTCTAAACCTAAGTAAGTGCAATTTTTTCGGTTATATTAATTTGTTAATCCTGCAATAACATTATAATTTTACTTTCGGGCAAATCAGTAAAATTATGTTTTTCGGCTTAAGCGGTACAGTGCTCGCGCAACTGAAATACAATTTACAAGAAAATCGGCTTTAAGTCTAAACCTAAGAAAGTGTAATTTTTTCGGTTATATTAATTTGTTAATCCTGCAATAACATTATAATTTTACTTTCGCGCAAATCAGTAAAATTGATGTTTTTCGGCTTAAGCGGTACAGTGCTCGCGCAACTGAAATACAATTTACAAGAAAATCGACTTTAAGTCTAAAACTAAGAAAGTGCAATTTTTTCGGTTATATTAATTTGTTAATCCTGCAATAACATTATAATTTTACTTTCGCGCAAATCAGTAAAATTGATGTTTTTCGGCTTATGCGGTACAGTGCTCACGCAACTGACATACAATTTACAAGAAAATCGGCTTTAAGTCTAAACCTAAGTAAGTGCAAATTTTTCGGTTATATTAATTTGTTAATCCTGCAATAACATTATAATTTTACTTTCGCGCAAATCAGTAAAATTATGTTTTTCGGCTTAAGCGGTACAGTGCTCGCGCAACTGAAATACAATTTACAAGAAAATCGGCTTTAAGTCTTAAACTAAGAAAGTGTAATTTTTTCGGTTATATTAATTTGTCAATTCTGCAATAGCAATATAATTTTACTTTCGCGCAAATCAGTAAAATTGATGTTTTTCGGCTTATGCGGTACAGTGCTCACGCAACTGACATACAATTTACAAGAAAATCGGCTTTAAGTCTAAAACAAAGAAAGTGCAATTTTTTCGGTTATATTAATTTGTTAATCCTGCAATAACATTATAATTTTACTTTCGCGCAAATCAGTAAAATTGATGTTTTTCGGCTTATGCGGTACAGTGCTCAAGTGATTAACATACAATTTACAAGAAAATCGACTTTGAGTCTAAACCTAAGAAAGTGCAACTTTTTCGGTAATATTAATTTGTTAATCATGCAATAACAATATAATTTGACTTTCGCGCAAATCAGTAAAATTGATGTTTTTCGGCTTATGCGGTACAGTGCTCACGCAACTGAAATACAATTTACAAGAAAATCGACTTTAAGTCTAAAGCTAAGAAAGTGCAATTTTTTCGGTAATATTAATTTGTTAATCCTGCAATAACATTATAATTTTACTTTCGCGCAATTCAGTAAAATTTATGTTTTTCGGCTTATGCGGTACAGTGCTCACGCAACTGACACACAATTTACAAGAAAATCGGCTTTAAGTCTAAAGCTAAGAAAGCGCAATATTTTCGGTTATATTAATTTGTCAATTCTGCAATAGCAATATAATTTTACTTTCGCGCAAATCAGTAAAATTGATGTTTTTCGGCTTAAGCAGTACAGTGCTCGCGCAACTGAAATACAATTTACAAGAAAATCGGTTTTAAGTCTTAAACTAAGAAAGTGTAATTTTTTCGGTTATATTAATTTGTCAATTCTGCAATAGCAATATAATTTTACTTTCGCGCAAATCAGTAAAATTGATGTTTTTCGACTTATGCGGTACAGTGCTCATGCAACTGACATACAATTTACAAGAAAATCGGCTTTAAGTCTAAAACAAAGAAAGTGCAATTTTTTCGGTTATATTAATTTGTTAATCCTGCAATAACATTATAATTTTACTTTCGCGCAAATCAGTAAAATTGATGTTTTTCGGCTTATGCGGTACAGTGCTCAAGTGATTAACATACAATTTACAAGAAAATCGACTTTGAGTCTAAACCTAAGAAAGTGCAACTTTTTCGGTAATATTAATTTGTTAATCATGCAATAACAATATAATTTGACTTTCGCGCAAATCAGTAAAATTGATGTTTTTCGGCTTATGCGGTACAGTGCTCACGCAACTGAAATACAATTTACAAGAAAATCGACTTTAAGTCTAAAGCTAAGAAAGTGCAATTTTTTCGGTAATATTAATTTGTTAATCCTGCAATAACATTATAATTTTACTTTCGCGCAATTCATTAAAATTGATGTTTTTCGGCTTATGCGGTACAGTGCTCACGCAACTGACATACAATTTACAAGAAAATCGGCTTTAAGTCTAAAGCTAAGAAAGCGCAATATTTTCGGTTATATTAATTTGTCAATTCTGCAATAGCAATATAATTTTACTTTCGCGCAAATCAGTAAAATTGATGTTTTTCGGCTTATGCGGTACAGTGCTCACGCAACTGACATACAATTCGGATTTAAGTCTAAAACTAAGAAAGTGCATTTTTTTCGGTTATATTAATTTGTTAATTCTGAAATAATATTTCGGCTTAAGCATTACAGCGCTCAAGTAATTAACATTCAATTTACAAGAAAATCGAATTTAAGTCTTAAACTAAGAAAGTGCAATTTTTTCGGTTATATTAATTTGTTAATCCTGCAATAACATTATAATTTTACTTTCGCGCAAATCAGTAAAATTATGTTTTTCGGCTTATGCGGTACAGTGCTCAAGTGATTAACATACAATTTACAAGAAAATCGACTTTGAGTCTAAACCTAAGAAGGTGCAACTTTTGCGGTAATATTAATTTGTTAATCATGCAATAACAATATAATTTTACTTTCGCTCAAATCAGTACAATTCATGTTTTTCGGCTTAAGCGGAACAGCGATCAAGTAATTAACATACAATTGTTAATCCCGAAATAAAATGAAAGTTTGCTTTTAGCGCAAATCAGTAAAATTTATGTTTTTCGGCTTATGCGGTACAGTGCTCACGCAACTGACATACAATTTACAAGAAAATCGGCTTTAAGTCTAAAACTAAGAAAGTGCAATTTTTTCGGTTATATTAATTTGTTAATCCTGCAATAACATTATAATTTTATTTTAAAAGTGTAATTTTTTCGGTTATATTAATTTGTCAATTCTGCAATAGCAATATAATTTTACTTTCGCGCAAATCAGTAAAATTGATGTTTTTCGACTTATGCGGTACAGTGCTCATGCAACTGACATACAATTTACAAGAAAATCGGCTTTAAGTCTAAAACAAAGAAAGTGCAATTTTTTCGGTTATATTAATTTGTTAATCCTGCAATAACATTATAATTTTACTTTCGCGCAAATCAGTAAAATTGATGTTTTTCGGCTTATGCGGTACAGTGCTCACGCAACTGACATACAATTCGGATTTAAGTCTAAAACTAAGAAAGTGCAATTTTTTCCGTTATATTAATTTGTTAATTCTGAAATAACATTTCGGCTTATGCGGTACAGTGCTCACGCAACTGACATACAATTTACAAGAAAATCGGCTTTAAGTCTAAAACTAAGAAAGTGCAATTTTTTCGGTTATATTAATTTGTTAATCCTGCAATAACATTATAATTTTACTTTTGCGCAAATCAGTAAAATTGATGTTTTTCGGCTTATGCGGTACAGTGCTCACGCAACTGACATACAATTCGGATTTAAGTCTAAAACTAAGAAAGTGCATTTTTTTCGGTTATATTAATTTGTTAATTCTGAAATAATATTTCGGCTTAAGCATTACAGCGCTCAAGTAATTAACATTCAATTTACAAGAAAATCGAATTTAAGTCTTAAACTAAGAAAGTGCAATTTTTTCGGTTATATTAATTTGTTAATCCTGCAATAACATTATAATTTTACTTTCGCGCAAATCAGTAAAATTATGTTTTTCGGCTTATGCGGTACAGTGCTCAAGTGATTAACATACAATTTACAAGAAAATCGACTTTGAGTCTAAACCTAAGAAAGTGCAACTTTTTCGGTAATATTAATTTGTTAATCATGCAATAACAATATAATTTGACTTTCGCGCAAATCAGTAAAATTGATGTTTTTCGGCTTATGCGGTACAGTGCTCACGCAACTGAAATACAATTTACAAGAAAATCGACTTTAAGTCTAAAGCTAAGAAAGTGCAATTTTTTCGGTAATATTAATTTGTTAATCCTGCAATAACATTATAATTTTACTTTCGCGCAATTCAGTAAAATTGATGTTTTTCGGCTTATGCGGTACAGTGCTCACGCAACTGACATACAATTTACAAGAAAATCGGCTTTAAGTCTAAAGCTAAGAAAGCGCAATATTTTCGGTTATATTAATTTGTCAATTCTGCAATAGCAATATAATTTTACTTTCGCGCAAATCAGTAAAATTGATGTTTTTCGGCTTAAGCAGTACAGTGCTCACGCAACTGACATACAATTTACAAGAAAATCGACTTTAAGTCTAAATCTAGGATCTAGTGCAATTTTTTCGGTTATATGAATATGTCAATTCTGCAATAACAATATAATTTGACTTTCGCTCAAATCAGTAAAATTGATGTTTTCCGGCTTAAGCAGTACAGTGCTCACGCCACTGACATACAATTTACAAGAAAATGGACTTGAATTTTAAACCTAAGAAAGTGCAATTTTTTCCGTTATATTAATTTGTTAATCCTGAAAAAACATTTCGGCTTAAGCGGTACAGCGATCACGTAATTAACATACAATTGTTAATCCTGAAATAAAATGAAAGTTTGACTCTAGCGCAAATCAGTAAAATTGATGTTTTTCGGCTTAAGCGGTACAGTGCTCAAGTGATTAGCATACAATTTACAAGAAAATCGACTTTGAGTCTAAACCTAAGAAGGTGCAACTTTTTCGGTAATATTAATTTGTTAATCATGCAATAACAATATAATTTTACTTTCGCTCAAATCAGTACAATTCATGTTTTTCGGTTTAAGCGGTACAGTGCTCACGCAATTAACATACAATTTAGAAGCAAATCGACTTTAAGTCTAAACCTAAGAAAGTGCAATTTTTCGGTTATATTAATTTGTCAATTCTGCAATAGCAATATAATTTTACTTTCGCGCAAATCAGTAAAATTGATGTTTTTCGGCTTATGCGGTACAGTGCTCACGCAACTGACATACAATTTACAAGAAAATCGGCTTTAAGTCTAAAACTAAGAAAGTGCAATTTTTTCGGTTATATTAATTTGTTAATCCTGCAATAACATTATAATTTTACTTTCGCGCAAATCAGTAAAATTGATGTTTTTCGGCTTATGCGGTACAGTGCTCACGCAACTGACATAAAATTTACAAGAAAATCGGCTTTAAGTCTAAACTTAAGAAAGTGCAATTTTTTCGGTTATATTAATTTGTCAATTCTGCAATAGCTATATAATTTTACATTCGCGCAAAACAGTAAAATTGATGTTTTTCGGCTTATGCGGTACAGTGCTCACGCAACTGACATACAATTTACAAGAAAATCGGCTTTAAGTCTAAAGCTAAGAAAGCGCAATTTTTTCGGTTATATTAATTTGTCAATTCTGCAATAGCAATATAATTTTACTTTCGCGCAAATCAGTAAAATTGATGTTTTTCGGCTTATGCGGTACAGTGCTCACGCAACTGACATACAATTTACAAGAAAATCGGCTTTAAGTCTTAAACTAAGAAAGTGTAATTTTTTCGGTTATATTAATTTGTCAATTCTGCAATAGCAATATAATTTTACTTTCGCGCAAATCAGTAAAATTGATGTTTTTCGACTTATGCGGTACAGTGCTCATGCAACTGACATACAATTTACAAGAAAATCGGCTTTAAGTCTAAAACAAAGAAAGTGCAATTTTTTCGGTTATATTAATTTGTTAATCCTGCAATAACATTATAATTTTACTTTCGCGCAAATCAGTAAAATTGATGTTTTTCGGCTTATGCGGTACAGTGCTAAAGTGATTAACATACAATTTACAAGAAAATCGACTTTGAGTCTAAACCTAAGAAAGTGCAACTTTTTCGGTAATATTAATTTGTTAATCATGCAATAACAATATAATTTGACTTTCGCGCAAATCAGTAAAATTGATGTTTTTCGGCTTATGCGGTACAGTGCTCACGCAACTGAAATACAATTTACAAGAAAATCGACTTTAAGTCTAAAGCTAAGAAAGTGCAATTTTTTCGGTAATATTAATTTGTTAATCCTGCAATAACATTATAATTTTACTTTCGCGCAATTCAGTAAAATTGATGTTTTTCGGCTTATGCGGTACAGTGCTCATGCAACTGACATACAATTTACAAGAAAATCGGCTTTAAGTCTAAAGCTAAGAAAGCGCAATATTTTCGGTTATATTAATTTGTCAATTCTGCAATAGCAATATAATTTTACTTTCGCGCAAATCAGTAAAATTGATGTTTTTCGGCTTAAGCAGTACAGTGCTCACGCAACTGACATACAATTTACAAGAAAATCGACTTTAAGTCTAAATCTAGGATCTAGTGCAATTTTTTCGGTTATATGAATATGTCAGTTCTGCAATAACAATATAATTTGACTTTCGCTCAAATCAGTAAAATTGATGTTTTCCGGCTTAAGCAGTACAGTGCTCACGCAACTGACATACAATTTACAAGAAAATGGACTTGAATTTTAAACCTAAGAAAGTGCAATTTTTTCCGTTATATTAATTTGTTAATCCTGAAAAAACATTTCGGCTTAAGCGGTACAGCGATCACGTAATTAACATACAATTGTTAATCCTGAAATAAAATGAAAGTTTGACTCTAGCGCAAATCAGTAAAATTGATGTTTTTCGGCTTAAGCGGTACAGTGCTCATGGAATTAACATACAAGTTACAAGAAAATCGACTTTAAGTCTAAATCTAGGATCTAGTGCAATTTTTTCGGTTATAAGAATATGTCAATTCTGCAACAACAATATAATTTGACTTTCGCTAAAATCAGTAAAATTCATGTTTTTGGCTTATGCGGTACAGTGCTCACGCAACTGACATACAATTTACAAGAAAATCGGCTTTAAGTCTAAAGCTAAGAAAGCGCAATATTTTCGGTTATATTAATTTGTCAATTCTGCAATAGCAATATAATTTTACTTTCGCGCAAATCAGTAAAATTGATGTTTTCCGGCTTAAGCAGTACAGTGCTCACGCAACTGACATACAATTTACAAGAAAATCGACTTTAAGTCTAAATCTAGGATCTAGTGCAATTTTTTCGGTTATAAGAATATGTCAATTCTGCAACAACAATATAATTTGACTTTCGCTAAAATCAGTAAAATTCATGTTTTTGGCTTATGCGGTACAGTGCTCACGCAACTGACATACAATTTACAAGAAAATCGGCTTTAAGTCTAAAGCTAAGAAAGCGCAATATTTTCGGTTATATTAATTTGTCAATTCTGCAATAGCAATATAATTTTACTTTCGCGCAAATCAGTAAAATTGATGTTTTCCGGCTTAAGCAGTACAGTGCTCACGCAACTGACATACAATTTACAAGAAAATCGGCTTTAAGTCTAAAACAAAGAAAGTGCAATTTTTTCGGTTATATTAATTTGTTAATCCTGCAATAACATTATAATTTTACTTTCGCGCAAATCAGTAAAATTGATGTTTTTCGGCTTATGCGGTACAGTGCTAAAGTGATTAACATACAATTTACAAGAAAATCGACTTTGAGTCTAAACCTAAGAAAGTGCAACTTTTTCGGTAATATTAATTTGTTAATCATGCAATAACAATATAATTTGACTTTCGCGCAAATCAGTAAAATTGATGTTTTTCGGCTTATGCGGTACAGTGCTCACGCAACTGAAATACAATTTACAAGAAAATCGACTTTAAGTCTAAAGCTAAGAAAGTGCAATTTTTTCGGTAATATTAATTTGTTAATCCTGCAATAACATTATAATTTTACTTTCGCGCAATTCAGTAAAATTGATGTTTTTCGGCTTATGCGGTACAGTGCTCATGGAATTAACATACAAGTTACAAGAAAATCGACTTTAAATCTAAATCTAAGAAAGTGCAATTTTTTCGGTTATAAGAATATGTCAATTCTGCAACAACAATATAATTTGACTTTCGCTAAAATCAGTAAAATTCATGTTTTTGGCTTATGCGGTACAGTGCTCACGCAATTGACATACAATTTACAAGAAAATCGACTTTAAGTCTAAAACTAAGAATGCGCAATTTTTTCGGTTATATGAATATGTCAATTCTGCAATAAAAATATAATTTGACTTTCGCTCAAATCAGTAAAATTGATGTTTTCCGGCTTAAGCAGTACAGTGCTCACGCAACTGACATACAATTTACAAGAAAATGGACTTGAATTTTAAACCTAAGAAAGTGCAATTTTTTCCGTTATATTAATTTGTTAATCCTGAAAAAACATTTCGGCTTAAGCGGTACAGCGATCACGTAATTAACATACAATTGTTAATCCTGAAATAAAATGAAAGTTTGACTCTAGCGCAAATCAGTAAAATTGATGTTTTTCGGCTTAAGCGGTACAGTGCTCATGGAATTAACATACAAGTTACAAGAAAATCGGCTTTAAGTCTAAAGCTAAGAAAGCGCAATATTTTCGGTTATATTAATTTGTCAATTCTGCAATAGCAATATAATTTTACTTTCGCGCAAATCAGTAAAATTGATGTTTTTCGGCTTAAGCAGTACAGTGCTCACGCAACTGACATACAATTTACAAGAAAATCGACTTTAAGTCTAAATCTAGGATCTAGTGCAATTTTTTCGGTTATATGAATATGTCAGTTCTGCAATAACAATATAATTTGACTTTCGCTCAAATCAGTAAAATTGATGTTTTCCGGCTTAAGCAGTACAGTGCTCACGCAACTGACATACAATTTACAAGAAAATCGACTTTAAGTCTAAATCTAGGATCTAGTGCAATTTTTTCGGTTATAAGAATATGTCAATTCTGCAACAACAATATAATTTTACTTTCGCTAAAATCAGTAAAATTCATGTTTTTGGCTTATGCGGTACAGTGCTCACGCAACTGACATACAATTTACAAGAAAATCGGCTTTAAGTCTAAAGCTAAGAAAGCGCAATATTTTCGGTTATATTAATTTGTCAATTCTGCAATAGCAATATAATTTTACTTTCGCGCAAATCAGTAAAATTGATGTTTTCCGGCTTAAGCAGTACAGTGCTCACGCAACTGACATACAATTTACAAGAAAATCGACTTTAAGTCTAAATCTAGGATCTAGTGCAATTTTTTCGGTTATAAGAATATGTCAATTCTGCAACAACAATATAATTTGACTTTCGCTAAAATCAGTAAAATTCATGTTTTTGGCTTATGCGGTACAGTGCTCACGCAACTGACATACAATTTACAAGAAAATCGGCTTTAAGTCTAAAGCTAAGAAAGCGCAATATTTTCGGTTATATTAATTTGTCAATTCTGCAATAGCAATATAATTTTACTTTCGCGCAAATCAGTAAAATTGATGTTTTTCGGCTTAAGCAGTACAGTGCTCACGCAACTGACATACAATTTAAAAGAAAATCGACTTTAAGTCTAAATCTAGGATCTAGTGCAATTTTTTCGGTTATATGAATATGTCAATTCTGCAATAACAATATAATTTTACTTTCGCTCAAATCAGTAAAATTGATGTTTTCCGGCTTAAGCAGTACAGTGCTCACGCAACTGACATACAATTTTCAAGAAAATGGACTTGAATTTTAAACCTAAGAAAGTGCAATTTTTTCCGTTATATTAATTTGTTAATCCTGAAAAAACATTTCGGCTTAAGCGGTACAGCGATCACGTAATTAACATACAATTGTTAATCCTGAAATAAAATGAAAGTTTGACTCTAGCGCAAATCAGTAAAATTGATGTTTTTCGGCTTAAGCGGTACAGTGCTCATGGAATTAACATACAAGTTACAAGAAAATCGACTTTAAATCTAAATCTAAGAAAGTGCAATTTTTTCGGTTATAAGAATATGTCAATTCTGCAACAACAATATAATTTGACTTTCGCTAAAATCAGTAAAATTCATGTTTTTGGCTTATGCGGTACAGTGCTCACGCAATTGACATACAATTTACAAGAAAATCGACTTTAAGTCTAAAACTAAGAAAGCGCAATTTTTTCGGTTATATGAATATGTCAATTCTGCAATAACATTATAATTTTACTTTCGCGCAAATCAGTAAAATTGATGTTTTTCGGCTTAAGCAGTACAGTGCTCACGCAACTGACATACAATTTACAAGAAAATCGACTTTAAGTCTAAATCTAGGATCTAGTGCAATTTTTTCGGTTATATGAATATGTCAATTCTGCAATAAAAATATAATTTGACTTTCGCTCAAATCAGTAAAATTGATGTTTTCCGGCTTAAGCAGTACAGTGCTCACGCAACTGACATACAATTTACAAGAAAATGGACTTGAATTTTAAACCTAAGAAAGTGCAATTTTTTCCGTTATATTAATTTGTTAATCCTGAAAAAACATTTCGGCTTAAGCGGTACAGCGATCACGTAATTAACATACAATTGTTAATCCTGAAATAAAATGAAAGTTTGACTCTAGCGCAAATCAGTAAAATTGATGTTTTTCGGCTTAAGCGGTACAGTGCTCATGGAATTAACATACAAGTTACAAGAAAATCGACTTTAAATCTAAACCTAAGAAAGCGCAATTTTTTCGGTTATAAGAATATGTCAATTCTGCAACAACAATATAATTTGACTTTCGCTAAAATCAGTAAAATTCATGTTTTTGGCTTATGCGGTACAGTGCTCACGCAACTGACATACAATTTACAAGAAAATCGGCTTTAAGTCTAAAGCTAAGAAAGCGCAATATTTTCGGTTATATTAATTTGTCAATTCTGCAATAGCAATATAATTTTACTTTCGCGCAAATCAGTAAAATTGATGTTTTTCGGCTTAAGCAGTACAGTGCTCACGCAACTGACATACAATTTACAAGAAAATCGACTTTAAGTCTAAATCTAGGATCTAGTGCAATTGTTTCGGTTATATGAATATGTCAATTCTGCAATAACAATATAATTTGACTTTCGCTCAAATCAGTAAAATTGATGTTTTCCGGCTTAAGCAGTACAGTGCTCACGCAACTGACATACAATTTACAAGAAAATCGGAATTAAGTCTAAAACTAAGAAAGTGCATTTTTTTCGGTTATATTAATTTGTTAATCCTGCAATAACATTATAATTTTACTTTCGCGCAAATCAGTAAAATTATGTTTTTCGGCTTATGCGGTACAGTGCTCAAGTGATTAACATACAATTTACAAGAAAATCGACTTTGAGTCTAAACCTAAGAAGGTGCAACTTTTTCGGTAATATTAATTTGTTAATCATGCAATAACAATATAATTTTACTTTCGCTCAAATCAGTACAATTCATGTTTTTCGGTTTAAGCGGTACAGTGCTCACGCAATTAACATACAATTTAGAAGCAAATCGACTTTAAGTCTAAACCTAAGAAAGTGCAATTTTTCGGTTATATTAATTTGTCAATTCTGCAATAGCAATATAATTTTACTTTCGCGCAAATCAGTAAAATTGATGTTTTTCGGCTTATGCGGTACAGTGCTCACGCAACTGACATACAATTTACAAGAAAATCGGCTTTAAGTCTAAAACTAAGAAAGTGCAATTTTTTCGGTTATATTAATTTGTTAATCCTGCAATAACATTATAATTTTACTTTCGCGCAAATCAGTAAAATTGATGTTTTTCGGCTTATGCGGTACAGTGCTCACGCAACTGACATAAAATTTACAAGAAAATCGGCTTTAAGTCTAAACTTAAGAAAGTGCAATTTTTTCAGTTATATTAATTTGTCAATTCTGCAATAGCTATATAATTTTACATTCGCGCAAAACAGTAAAATTGATGTTTTTCGGCTTATGCGGTACAGTGCTCACGCAACTGACATACAATTTACAAGAAAATCGGCTTTAAGTCTAAAGCTAAGAAAGCGCAATTTTTTCTGTTATATTAATTTGTCAATTCTGCAATAGCAATATAATTTTACTTTCGCGCAAATCAGTAAAATTGATGTTTTTCGGCTTATGCGGTACAGTGCTCACGCAACTGACATACAATTTACAAGAAAATCGGCGTTAAGTCTTAAACTAAGAAAGTGTAATTTTTTCGGTTATATTAATTTGTCAATTCTGCAATAGCAATATAATTTTACTTTCGCGCAAATCAGTAAAATTGATGTTTTTCGACTTATGCGGTACAGTGCTCATGCAACTGACATACAATTTACAAGAAAATCGGCTTTAAGTCTAAAACAAAGAAAGTGCAATTTTTTCGGTTATATTAATTTGTTAATCCTGCAATAACATTATAATTTTACTTTCGCGCAAATCAGTAAAATTGATGTTTTTCGGCTTATGCGGTACAGTGCTCAAGTGATTAACATACAATTTACAAGAAAATCGACTTTGAGTCTAAACCTAAGAAAGTGCAACTTTTTCGGTAATATTAATTTGTTAATCATGCAATAACAATATAATTTGACTTTCGCGCAAATCAGTAAAATTGATGTTTTTCGGCTTATGCGGTACAGTGCTCACGCAACTGAAATACAATTTACAAGAAAATCGACTTTAAGTCTAAAGCTAAGAAAGTGCAATTTTTTCGGTAATATTAATTTGTTAATCCTGCAATAACATTATAATTTTACTTTCGCGCAATTCAGTAAAATTGATGTTTTTCGGCTTATGCGGTACAGTGCTCACGCAACTGACATACAATTTACAAGAAAATCGGCTTTAAGTCTAAAGCTAAGAAAGCGCAATATTTTCGGTTATATTAATTTGTCAATTCTGCAATAGCAATATAATTTTACTTTCGCGCAAATCAGTAAAATTGATGTTTTTCGGCTTAAGCAGTACAGTGCTCACGCAACTGACATACAATTTACAAGAAAATCGACTTTAAGTCTAAATCTAGGATCTAGTGCAATTTTTTCGGTTATATGAATATGTCAATTCTGCAATAACAATATAATTTGACTTTCGCTCAAATCAGTAAAATTGATGTTTTCCGGCTTAAGCAGTACAGTGCTCACGCAACTGACATACAATTTACAAGAAAATGGACTTGAATTTTAAACCTAAGAAAGTGCAATTTTTTCCGTTATATTAATTTGTTAATCCTGAAAAAACATTTCGGCTTAAGCGGTACAGCGACCACGTAATTAACATACAATTGTTAATCCTGAAATAAAATGAAAGTTTGACTCTAGCGCAAATCAGTAAAATTGATGTTTTTCGGCTTAAGCGGTACAGTGCTCATGGAATTAACATACAAGTTACAAGAAAATCGACTTTAAATCTAAATCTAAGAAAGTGCAATTTTTTCGGTTATAAGAATATGTCAATTCTGCAACAACAATATAATTTGACTTTCGCTAAAATCAGTAAAATTCATGTTTTTGGCTTATGCGGTACAGTGCTCACGCAATTGACATACAATTTACAAGAAAATCGACTTTAAGTCTAAAACTAAGAAAGCGCAATTTTTTCGGTTATATTAATTTGTTAATCCTGCAATAACATTATAATTTTACTTTTGCGCAAATCAGTAAAATTGATGTTTTTCGGCTTATGCGGTACAGTGCTCACGCAACTGACATACAATTTACAAGAAAATCGGAATTAAGTCTAAACCTAAGAAAGTGCAATTTTTTCCGTTATATTAATTTGTTAATCCTGAAAAAACATTTCGGCTTAAGCGGTACAGCGATCACGTAATTAACATACAATTGTTAATCCTGAAATAAAATGAAAGTTTGACTCTAGCGCAAATCAGTAAAATTGATGTTTTTCGGCTTAAGCGGTACAGTGCTCATGGAATTAACATACAAGTTACAAGAAAATCGACTTTGAATCTAAATCTAAGAAAGTGCAATTTTTTCGGTTATAAGAATATGTCAATTCTGCAACAACAATATAATTTGACTTTCGCTAAAATCAGTAAAATTCATGTTTTTGGCTTATGCGGTACAGTGCTCACGCAACTGACATACAATTTACAAGAAAATCGGCTTTAAGTCTAAAGCTAAGAAAGCGCAATATTTTCGGTTATATTAATTTGTCAATTCTGCAATAGCAATATAATTTTACTTTCGCGCAAATCAGTAAAATTGATGTTTTTCGGCTTAAGCAGTACAGTGCTTACGCAACTGACATACAATTTACAAGAAAATCGACTTTAAGTCTAAATCTAGGATCTAGTGCAATTTTTTCGGTTATATGAATATGTCAATTCTGCAATAACAATATAATTTGACTTTCGCTCAAATCAGTAAAATTGATGTTTTCCGGCTTAAGCAGTACAGTGCTCATGCAACTGACATACAATTTACAAGAAAATGGACTTGAATTTTAAACCTAAGAAAGTGCAATTTTTTCCGTTATATTAATTTGTTAATCCTGAAAAAACATTTCGGCTTAAGCGGTACAGCGATCACGTAATTAACATAAAATTGTTAATCCTGAAATAAAATGAAAGTTTGACTCTAGCGCAAATCAGTAAAATTGATGTTTTTCGGCTTAAGCGGTACAGTGCTTATGGAATTAACATACAAGTTACAAGAAAATCGACTTTAAATCTAAATCTAAGAAAGTGCAATTTTTTCGGTTATAAGAATATGTCAATTCTGCAACAACAATATAATTTGACTTTCGCTAAAATCAGTAAAATTCATGTTTTTGGCTTATGCGGTACAGTGCTCACGCAATTGACATACAATTTACAAGAAAATCGGATTTAAGTCTAAAACTAAGAAAATGCAATTTTTTCCGTTATATTAATTTGTTAATTCTGAAATAACATTTCGGCTTAAGCGGTACAGCGCTCAAGTAATTAACATTCAATTTACAAGAAAATCGAATTTAAGTCTTAAACTAAGAAAGTGCAATTTTTTCGGTTATATTAATTTGTTATTCCTGCAATAACATTATAATTTTACTTTTGCGCAAATCAGTAAAATTGATGTTTTTCGGCTTATGCGGTACAGTGCCCACGCAACTGACATACAATTTACAAGAAAATCGGATTTAAGTCTAAAACTAAGAAAGTGCATTTTTTTCGGTTATATTAATTTGTCAATTCTGCAATAGCTATATAATTTTACATTCGCGCAAAACAGTAAAATTGATGTTTTTCGGCTTATGCGGTACAGTGCTCACGCAACTGACATACAATTTACAAGAAAATCGGCTTTAAGTCTAAAGCTAAGAAAGCGCAATTTTTTCGGTTATATTAATTTGTCAATTCTGCAATAGCAATATAATTTTACTTTCGCGCAAATCAGTAAAATTGATGTTTTTCGGCTTATGCGGTGCAGTGCTCACGCAACTGACATACAATTTACAAGAAAATCGGCTTTAAGTCTTAAACTAAGAAAGTGTAATTTTTTCGGTTATATTAATTTGTCAATTCTGCAATAGCAATATAATTTTACTTTCGCGCAAATCAGTAAAATTGACGTTTTTCGACTTATGCAGTACAGTGCTCATGCAACTGACATACAATTTACAAGAAAATCGGCTTTAAGTCTAAAACAAAGAAAGTGCAATTTTTTCGGTTATATTAATTTGTTAATCCTGCAATAACATTATAATTTTACTTTCGCGCAAATCAGTAAAATTGATGTTTTTCGGCTTATGCGGTACAGTGCTCAAGTGATTAACATACAATTTACAAGAAAATCGACTTTGAGTCTAAACCTAAGAAAGTGCAACTTTTTCGGTAATATTAATTTGTTAATCATGCAATAACAATATAATTTGACTTTCGCGCAAATCAGTAAAATTGATGTTTTTCGGCTTATGCGGTACAGTGCTCACGCAACTGAAATACAATTTACAAGAAAATCGACTTTAAGTCTAAAGCTAAGAAAGTGCAATTTTTTCGGTAATATTAATTTGTTAATCCTGCAATAACATTATAATTTTACTTTCGCGCAATTCAGTAAAATTGATGTTTTTCGGCTTATGCGGTACAGTGCTCACGCAACTGACATACAATTTACAAGAAAATCGGCTTTAAGTCTAAAGCTAAGAAAGCGCAATATTTTCGGTTATATTAATTTGTCAATTCTGCAATAGCAATATAATTTTACTTTCGCGCAAATCAGTAAAATTGATGTTTTTCGGCTTAAGCAGTACAGTGCTCACGCAACTGACATACAATTTACAAGAAAATCGACTTTAAGTCTAAATCTAGGATCTAGTGCAATTTTTTCGGTTATATGAATATGTCAATTCTGCAATAACAATATAATTTGACTTTCGCTAAAATCAGTAAAATTCATGTTTTTGGCTTATGCGGTACAGTGCTCACGCAATTGACATACAATTTACAAGAAAATCGACTTTAAGTCTAAAACTAAGAAAGCGCAATTTTTTCGGTTATATGAATATGTCAATTCTGCAATAACATTATAATTTTACTTTCGCGCAAATCAGTAAAATTGATGTTTTTCGGCTTATGCGGTACAGTGCTCACGCAACTGACATACAATTTACAAGAAAATCGGCTTTAAGTCTAAACCTAAGAAAGTGCAACTTTTTCGGTAATATTAATTTGTTAATCATGCAATAACAATATAATTTGACTTTCGCGCAAATCAGTAAAATTGATGTTTTTCGGCTTATGCGGTACAGTGCTCACGCAACTGAAATACAATTTACAAGAAAATCGACTTTAAGTCTAAAGCTAAGAAAGTGCAATTTTTTCGGTAATATTAATTTGTTAATCCTGCAATAACATTATAATTTTACTTTCGCGCAAATCAGTAAAATTGATGTTTTTCGGCTTATGCGGTACAGTGCTCACGCAACTGACATACAATTTACAAGAAAATCGGCTTTAAGTCTAAAGCTAAGAAAGCGCAATTTTTTCGGTTATATTAATTTGTCAATTCTGCAATAGCAATATAATTTTACTTTCGCGCAAATCAGTAAAATTGATGTTTTTCGGCTTATGCGGTACAGTGCTCACGCAACTGACATACAATTTACAAGAAAATCGGCTTTAAGTCTTAAACTAAGAAAGCGCAATTTTTTCGGTTATATGAATATGTCAATTCTGCAATAACAATATAATTTGACTTTCGCTAAAATCAGTAAAATTCATGTCTTTGGCTTATGCGGTACAGTGCTCACGCAATTGACATACAATTTACAAGAAAATCGACTTTAAGTCTAAAACTAAGAAAGCGCAATTTTTTCGGTTATATGAATATGTCAATTCTGCAATAACATTATAATTTTACTTTCGCGCAAATCAGTAAAATTGATGTTTTTCGGCTTATGCGGTACAGTGCTCACGCAACTGACATACAATTTACAAGAAAATCGGCTTTAAGTCTAAACCTAAGAAAGTGCAACTTTTTCGGTAATATTAATTTGTTAATCATGCAATAACAATATAATTTGACTTTCGCGCAAATCAGTAAAATTGATGTTTTTCGGCTTATGCGGTACAGTGCTCACGCAACTGAAATACAATTTACAAGAAAATCGACTTTAAGTCTAAAGCTAAGAAAGTGCAATTTTTTCGGTAATATTAATTTGTTAATCCTGCAATAACATTATAATTTTACTTTCGCGCAATTCAGTAAAATTGATGTTTTTCGGCTTATGCGGTACAGTGCTCACGCAACTGACATACAATTTACAAGAAAATCGGCTTTAAGTCTAAAGCTAAGAAAGCGCAATATTTTCGGTTATATTAATTTGTCAATTCTGCAATAGCAATATAATTTTACTTTCGCGCAAATCAGTAAAATTGATGTTTTTCGGCTTAAGCAGTACAGTGCTCACGCAACTGACATACAATTTACAAGAAAATCGACTTTAAGTCTAAATCTAGGATCTAGTGCAATTTTTTCGGTTATATGAATATGTCAATTCTGCAATAACAATATAATTTTACTTTCGCTCAAATCAGTAAAATTGATGTTTTCCGGCTTAAGCAGTACAGTGCTCACGCAACTGACATACAATTTTCAAGAAAATGGACTTGAATTTTAAACCTAAGAAAGTGCAATTTTTTCCGTTATATTAATTTGTTAATCCTGAAAAAACATTTCGGCTTAAGCGGTACAGCGATCACGTAATTAACATACAATTGTTAATCCTGAAATAAAATGAAAGTTTGACTCTAGCGCAAATCAGTAAAATTGATGTTTTTCGGCTTAAGCGGTACAGTGCTCATGGAATTAACATACAAGTTACAAGAAAATCGACTTTAAATCTAAATCTAAGAAAGTGCAATTTTTTCGGTTATAAGAATATGTCAATTCTGCAACAACAATATAATTTGACTTTCGCTAAAATCAGTAAAATTCATGTTTTTGGCTTATGCGGTACAGTGCTCACGCAATTGACATACAATTTACAAGAAAATCGACTTTAAGTCTAAAACTAAGAAAGCGCAATTTTTTCGGTTATATGAATATGTCAATTCTGCAATAACATTATAATTTTACTTTCGCGCAAATCAGTAAAATTGATGTTTTTCGGCTTAAGCAGTACAGTGCTCACGCAACTGACATACAATTTACAAGAAAATCGACTTTAAGTCTAAATCTAGGATCTAGTGCAATTTTTTCGGTTATATGAATATGTCAATTCTGCAATAAAAATATAATTTGACTTTCGCTCAAATCAGTAAAATTGATGTTTTCCGGCTTAAGCAGTACAGTGCTCACGCAACTGACATACAATTTACAAGAAAATGGACTTGAATTTTAAACCTAAGAAAGTGCAATTTTTTCCGTTATATTAATTTGTTAATCCTGAAAAAACATTTCGGCTTAAGCGGTACAGCGATCACGTAATTAACATACAATTGTTAATCCTGAAATAAAATGAAAGTTTGACTCTAGCGCAAATCAGTAAAATTGATGTTTTTCGGCTTAAGCGGTACAGTGCTCATGGAATTAACATACAAGTTACAAGAAAATCGACTTTAAATCTAAACCTAAGAAAGCGCAATTTTTTCGGTTATAAGAATATGTCAATTCTGCAACAACAATATAATTTGACTTTCGCTAAAATAAGTAAAATTCATGTTTTTGGCTTATGCGGTACTATTATTTTCGGTTATATTAATTTGTCAATTCTGCAATAGCAATATAATTTTACTTTCGCGCAAATCAGTAAAATTGATGTTTTTCGGCTTAAGCAGTACAGTGCTCACGCAACTGACATACAATTTACAAGAAAATCGACTTTAAGTCTAAATCAATATAATTTGACTTTCGCTCAAATCAGTAAAATTGATGTTTTCCGGCTTAAGCAGTACAGTGCTCACGCAACTGACATACAATTTACAAGAAAATGGACTTGAATTTTAAACCTAAGAAAGTGCAATTTTTTCCGTTATATTAATTTGTTAATCCTGAAAAAACATTTCGGCTTAAGCGGTACAGCGATCACGTAATTAACATACAATTGTTAATCCTGAAATAAAATGAAAGTTTGACTCTAGCGCAAATCAGTAAAATTGATGTTTTTCGGCTTAAGCGGTACAGTGCTCATGGAATTAACATACAAGTTACAAGAAAATCGACTTTAAATCTAAATCTAAGAAAGTGCAATTTTTTCGGTTATAAGAATATGTCAATTCTGCAACAACAATATAATTTGACTTTCGCTTAAATCAGTAAAATTCATGTTTTTGGCTTATGCGGTACAGTGCTCACGCAATTGACATACAATTTACAAGAAAATCGGATTTAAGTCTAAAACTAAGAAAATGCAATTTTTTACGTTATATTAATTTGTTAATTCTGAAATAACATTTCGGCTTAAGCGGTACAGCGCTCAAGTAATTAACATTCAATTTACAAGAAAATCGAATTTAAGTCTTAAACTAAGAAAGTGCAATTTTTTCGGTTATATTAATTTGTTAATCCTGCAATAACATTATAATTTTACTTTTGCGCAAATCAGTAAAATTGATGTTTTTCGGCTTATGCGGTACAGTGCTCACGCAACTGACATACAATTTACAAGAAAATCGGAATTAAGTCTAAAACTAAGAAAGTGCATTTTTTTCGGTTATATTAATTTGTTAATCCTGCAATAACATTATAATTTTACTTTCGCGCAAATCAGTAAAATTATGTTTTTCGGCTTATGCGGTACAGTGCTCAAGTGATTAACATACAATTTACAAGAAAATCGACTTTGAGTCTAAACCTAAGAAGGTGCAACTTTTTCGGTAATATTAATTTGTTAATCATGCAATAACAATATAATTTTACTTTCGCTCAAATCAGTACAATTCATGTTTTTCGGTTTAAGCGGTACAGTGCTCACGCAATTAACATACAATTTAGAAGCAAATCGACTTTAAGTCTAAACCTAAGAAAGTGCAATTTTTCGGTTATATTAATTTGTCAATTCTGCAATAGCAATATAATTTTACTTTCGCGCAAATCAGTAAAATTGTTGTTTTTCGGCTTATGCGGTACAGTGCTCACGCAACTGACATACAATTTACAAGAAAATCGGCTTTAAGTCTAAAACTAAGAAAGTTCAATTTTTTCGGTTATATTAATTTGTTAATCCTGCAATAACATTATAATTTTACTTTCGCGCAAATCAGTAAAATTGATGTTTTTCGGCTTATGCGGTACAGTGCTCACGCAACTGACATAAAATTTACAAGAAAATCGGCTTTAAGTCTAAACTTAAGAAAGTGCAATTTTTTCGGTTATATTAATTTGTCAATTCTGCAATAGCTATATAATTTTACATTCGCGCAAAACAGTAAAATTGATGTTTTTCGGCTTATGCGGTACAGTGCTCACGCAACTGACATACAATTTACAAGAAAATCGGCTTTAAGTCTAAAGCTAAGAAAGCGCAATTTTTTCGGTTATATTAATTTGTCAATTCTGCAATAGCAATATAATTTTACTTTCGCGCAAATCAGTAAAATTGATGTTTTTCGACTTATGCGGTACAGTGCTCATGCAACTGACATACAATTTACAAGAAAATCGGCTTTAAGTCTAAAACAAAGAAAGTGCAATTTTTTCGGTTATATTAATTTGTTAATCCTGCAATAACATTATAATTTTACTTTCGCGCAAATCAGTAAAATTGATGTTTTTCGGCTTATGCGGTACAGTGCTCAAGTGATTAACATACAATTTACAAGAAAATCGACTTTGAGTCTAAACCTAAGAAAGTGCAACTTTTTCGGTAATATTAATTTGTTAATCATGCAATAACAATATAATTTGACTTTCGCGCAAATCAGTAAAATTGATGTTTTTCGGCTTATGCGGTACAGTGCTCACGCAACTGAAATACAATTTACAAGAAAATCGACTTTAAGTCTAAAGCTAAGAAAGTGCAATTTTTTCGGTAATATTAATTTGTTAATCCTGCAATAACATTATAATTTTACTTTCGCGCAATTCAGTAAAATTGATGTTTTTCGGCTTATGCGGTACAGTGCTCACGCAACTGACATACAATTTACAAGAAAATCGGCTTTAAGTCTAAAGCTAAGAAAGCGCAATATTTTCGGTTATATTAATTTGTCAATTCTGCAATAGCAATATAATTTTACTTTCGCGCAAATCAGTAAAATTGATGTTTTTCGGCTTAAGCAGTACAGTGCTCACGCAACTGACATACAATTTACAAGAAAATCGACTTTAAGTCTAAATCCAGGATCTAGTGCAATTTTTTCGGTTATATGAATATGTCAATTCTGCAATAACAATATAATTTGACTTTCGCTCAAATCAGTAAAATTGATGTTTTCCGGCTTAAGCAGTACAGTGCTCACGCAACTGACATACAATTTACAAGAAAATGGACTTGAATTTTAAACCTAAGAAAGTGCAATTTTTTCCGTTATATTAATTTGTTAATCCTGAAAAAACATTTCGGCTTAAGCGGTACAGCGACCACGTAATTAACATACAATTGTTAATCCTGAAATAAAATGAAAGTTTGACTCTAGCGCAAATCAGTAAAATTGATGTTTTTCGGCTTAAGCGGTACAGTGCTCATGGAATTAACATACAAGTTACAAGAAAATCGACTTTAAATCTAAATCTAAGAAAGTGCAATTTTTTCGGTTATAAGAATATGTCAATTCTGCAACAACAATATAATTTGACTTTCGCTAAAATCAGTAAAATTCATGTTTTTGGCTTATGCGGTACAGTGCTCACGCAATTGACATACAATTTACAAGAAAATCGACTTTAAGTCTAAAACTAAGAAAGCGCAATTTTTTCGGTTATATGAATATGTCAATTCTGCAATAACATTATAATTTTACTTTCGCGCAAATCAGTAAAATTGATGTTTTTCGGCTTAAGCAGTACAGTGCTCACGCAACTGACATACAATTTACAAGAAAATCGACTTTAAGTCTAAATCTAGGATCTAGTGCAATTTTTTCGGTTATATGAATATGTCAATTCTGCAATAACAATATAATTTGACTTTCGCTCAAATCAGTAAAATTGATGTTTTCCGGCTTAAGCAGTACAGTGCTCACGCAACTGACATACAATTTACAAGAAAATGGACTTGAAGTTTAAACCTAAGAAAGTGCAATTTTTTCCGTTATATTAATTTGTTAATCCTGAAAAAACATTTCGGCTTAAGCGGTACAGCGATCACGTAATTAACATACAATTGTTAATCCTGAAATAAAATGAAAGTTTGACTCTAGCGCAAATCAGTAAAATTGATGTTTTTCGGCTTAAGCGGTACAGTGCTCATGGAATTAACATACAAGTTACAAGAAAATCGACTTTGAATCTAAATCTAAGAAAGTGCAATTTTTTCGGTTATAAGAATATGTCAATTCTGCAACAACAATATAATTTGACTTTCGCTAAAATCAGTAAAATTCATGTTTTTGGCTTATGCGGTACAGTGCTCACGCAACTGACATACAATTTACAAGAAAATCGGCTTTAAGTCTAAAGCTAAGAAAGCGCAATATTTTCGGTTATATTAATTTGTCAATTCTGCAATAGCAATATAATTTTACTTTCGCGCAAATCAGTAAAATTGATGTTTTTCGGCTTAAGCAGTACAGTGCTCACGCAACTGACATACAATTTACAAGAAAATCGACTTTAAGTCTAAATCTAGGATCTAGTGCAATTTTTTCGGTTATATGAATATGTCAATTCTGCAATAACAATATAATTTGACTTTCGCTCAAATCAGTAAAATTGATGTTTTCCGGCTTAAGCAGTACAGTGCTCACGCAACTGACATACAATTTACAAGAAAATGGACTTGAATTTTAAACCTAAGAAAGTGCAATTTTTTCCGTTATATTAATTTGTTAATCCTGAAAAAACATTTCGGCTTAAGCGGTACAGCGATCACGTAATTAACATAAAATTGTTAATCCTGAAATAAAATGAAAGTTTGACTCTAGCGCAAATCAGTAAAATTGATGTTTTTCGGCTTAAGCGGTACAGTGCTCATGGAATTAACATACAAGTTACAAGAAAATCGACTTTAAATCTAAATCTAAGAAAGTGCAATTTTTTCGGTTATAAGAATATGTCAATTCTGCAACAACAATATAATTTGACTTTCGCTAAAATCAGTAAAATTCATGTTTTTGGCTTATGCGGTACAGTGCTCACGCAATTGACATACAATTTACAAGAAAATCGGATTTAAGTCTAAAACTAAGAAAATGCAATTTTTTCCGTTATATTAATTTGTTAATTCTGAAATAACATTTCGGCTTAAGCGGTACAGCGCTCAAGTAATTAACATTCAATTTACAAGAAAATCGAATTTAAGTCTTAAACTAAGAAAGTGCAATTTTTTCGGTTATATTAATTTGTTATTCCTGCAATAACATTATAATTTTACTTTTGCGCAAATCAATAAAGTACAGTGCTCAAGCAACTGACATACAATTTACAAGAAAATCGACTTTAAGTCTAAATCTAGGATCTAGTGCAATTTTTTCGGTTATATGAATATGTCAATTCTGCAATAACAATATAATTTGACTTTCGCGCAAATCAGTAAAATTGATGTTTTTCGGCTTATGCGGTACAGTGCTCACGCAACTGACATACAATTTACAAGAAAATCGGCTTTAAGTCTAAACCTAAGAAAGTGCAACTTTTTCGGTAATATTAATTTGTCAATTCTGCAATAGCAATATAATTTTACTTTCGCGCAAATCAGTAAAATTGATGTTTTTGGACTTATGCGGTACAGTACTCATGCAACTGACATACAATTTACAAGAAAATCGGCTTTAAGTCTAAAGCTAAGAAAGCGCAATATTTTCGGTTATATTAATTTGTCAATTCTGCAATAGCAATATAATTTTACTTTCGCGCAAATCAGTAAAATTGATGTTTTTCGGCTTAAGCAGTACAGTGCTCAAGCAACTGACATACAATTTACAAGAAAATCGACTTTAAGTCTAAATCTAGGATCTAGTGCAATTTTTTCGGTTATATGAATATGTCAATTCTGCAATAACAATATAATTTGACTTTCGCGCAAATCAGTAAAATTGATGTTTTTCGGCTTATGCGGTACAGTGCTCACGCAACTGACATACAATTTACAAGAAAATCGGCTTTAAGTCTAAACCTAAGAAAGTGCAACTTTTTCGGTAATATTAATTTGTCAATTCTGCAATAGCAATATAATTTTACTTTCGCGCAAATCAGTAAAATTCATGTTTTTGGCTTATGCGGTACAGTGCTCACGCAATTGACATACAATTTACAAGAAAATCGACTTTAAGTCTAAAACTAAGAAAGCGCAATTTTTTCGGTTATATGAATATGTCAATTCTGCAATAACATTATAATTTTACTTTCGCGCAAATCAGTAAAATTGATGTTTTTCGGCTTATGCGGTACAGTGCTCACGCAACTGACATACAATTTACAAGAAAATCGGCTTTAAGTCTAAACCTAAGAAAGTGCAACTTTTTCGGTAATATTAATTTGTCAATTCTGCAATAGCAATATAATTTTACTTTCGCGCAAATCAGTAAAATTGATGTTTTTGGACTTATGCGGTACAGTACTCATGCAACTGACATACAATTTACAAGAAAATCGGCTTTAAGTCTAAAACAAAGAAAGTGCAATTTTTTCGGTTATATTAATTTGTTAATCCTGCAATAACATTATAATTTGACTTTCGCGCAAATCAGTAAAATTGATGTTTTTCGGCTTATGCGGTACAGTGCTCAAGTGATTAACATACAATTTACAAGAAAATCGACTTTGAGTCTAAACCTAAGAAAGTGCAACTTTTTCGGTAATATTAATTTGTTAATCATGCAATAACAATATAATTTGACTTTCGCGCAAATCAGTAAAATTGATGTTTTTCGGCTTATGCGGTACAGTGCTCACGCAACTGAAATACAATTTACAAGAAAATCGACTTTATGTCTAAAGCTAAGAAAGTGCAATTTTTTCGGTAATATTAATTTGTTAATCCTGCAATAACATTATAATTTTACTTTCGCGCAATTCAGTAAAATTGATGTTTTTCGGCTTATGCGGTACAGTGCTCACGCAACTGACATACAATTTACAAGAAAATCGACTTTAAGTCTAAATCTAGGATCTAGTGCAATTTTTTCGGTTATATGAATATGTCAATTCTGCAATAGCTATATATTTTACTTTCGCGCAACTTAGTAAAATTGTTGTTTTTCGGCTTATGCGGTACAGTGCTCAAGTGATTAACATACAATTTACAAGAAAATCGACTTTGAGTCTAAACCTAAGAAAGTGCAACTTTTTCGGTAATATTAATTTGTTAATCATGCAATAACAATATAATTTGACTTTCGCGCAAATCAGTAAAATTGATGTTTTTCGGCTTATGCGGTACAGTGCTCAAGTGATTAACATACAATTTACAAGAAAATCGACTTTGAGTCTAAACCTAAGAAAGTGCAACTTTTTCGGTAATATTAATTTGTTAATCATGCAATAACAATATAATTTGACTTTCGCGCAAATCAGTAAAATTGATGTTTTTCGGCTTATGCGGTACAGTGCTCACGCAACTGAAATACAATTTACAAGAAAATCGACTTTAAGTCTAAATCTAGGATCTAGTGCAATTTTTTCGGTTATATGAATATGTCAATTCTGCAATAGCTATATATTTTACTTTCGCGCAACTTAGTAAAATTGTTGTTTTTCGGCTTATGCGGTACAGTGCTCAAGTGATTAACATACAATTTACAAGAAAATCGACTTTGAGTCTAAACCTAAGAAAGTGCAACTTTTTCGGTAATATTAATTTGTTAATCATGCAATAACAATATAATTTGACTTTCGCGCAAATCAGTAAAATTGATGTTTTTCGGCTTATGCGGTACAGTGCTCAAGTGATTAACATACAATTTACAAGAAAATCGACTTTCAGTCTAAACCTAAGAAAGTGCAACTTTTTCGGTAATATTAATTTGTTAATCCTGCAATAACATTATAATTTGACTTTCGCGCAAATCAGTAAAATTGATGTTTTTCGGCTTATGCGGTACAGTGCTCAAGTGATTAACATACAAATTACAAGAAAATCGACTTTGAGTCTAAACCTAAGAAAGTGCAACTTTTTCGGTAATATTAATTTGTTAATCATGCAATAACAATATAATTTGACTTTCGCGCAAATCAGTAAAATTGATGTTTTTCGGCTTATGCGGTACAGTGCTCACGCAACTGAAATACAATTTACAAGAAAATCGACTTTAAGTCTAAAGCTAAGAAAGCGCAATATTTTCGGTTATATTAATTTGTCAATTCTGCAATAGCAATATAATTTTACTTTCGCGCAAATCAGTAAAATTGATGTTTTTCGGCTTAAGCAGTACAGTGCTCACGCAACTGACATACAATTTACAAGAAAATCGACTTTAAGTCTAAATCTAGGATCTAGTGCAATTTTTTCGGTTATATGAATATGTCAATCCTGCAATAACAATATAATTTGACTTTCGCTCAAATCAGTAAAATTGATGTTTTCCGGCTTAAGCAGTACAGTGCTCACGCAACTGACATACAATTTACAAGAAAATGGACTTGAATTTTAAACCTAAGAAAGTGCAATTTTTTCGGTTATATTAATTTGTTAATCCTGAAAAAACATTTCGGCTTAAGCGGTACAGCGATCACGTAATTAACATACAATTGTTAATCCTGAAATAAAATGAAAGTTTGACTCTAGCGCAAATCAGTAAAATTGATGTTTTTCGGCTTAAGCGGTACAGTGCTCATGGAATTAACATACAAGTTACAAGAAAATCGACTTTAAATCTAAATCTAAGAAAGTGCAATTTTTTCGGTTCTAAGAATATGTCAATTCTGCAACAACAATATAATTTGACTTTCGCTAAAATCAGTGAAATTCATGTTTTTGGCTTATGCGGTACAGTGCTCACGCAATTGACATACAATTTACAAGAAAATCGACTTTAAGTCTAAACCTAAGAAAGCGCAATTTTTTCGGTTATATGAATATGTCAATTCTGCAATAACAATATAATTCTACTTTCGCGCAAATCAGTAAAATTGATGTTTTTCGGCTTATGCGGTACAGTGCTCACGCAACTGACATACAATTTACAAGAAAATCGGCTTTAAGTCTAAAGCTAAGAAAGCGCAATTTTTTCGGTTATAGTAATTTGTCAATTCTGCAATAGCAATATAATTCTACTTTCGCGCAAATCAGTAAAATTGATGTTTTTCGGCTTATGCGGTACAGTGCTCACGCAACTGACATACAATTTACAAGAAAATCGGCTTTAAGTCTAAATCTAAGAAAGCGCAATTTTTTCGGTTATAAGAATATGTCAATTCTGCAACAACAATATAATTTGACTTTCGCTAAAATCAGTAAAATTCATGTTTTTGGCTTATGCGGTACAATGCTCACGCAACTGACATACAGTTTACAAGAAAATCGGCTTTAAGTCTTAAACTAAGAAAGTGTAATTTTTTCGGTTATATTAATTTGTCAATTCTGCAATATCAATATAATTTTACTTTCGCGTAAATCAGTAAAATTGATGTTTTTCGACTTATGCGGTACAGTGCTCACGCAACTGACATACAATTTACAAGAAAATCGGCTTTAAGTCTAAATCTAAGAAAGTGCAATTTTTTCGGTTATATAAGTTTGTTAATCCTGAAATTATATGAAAGTTTGACTTTAAATCAAATCAGTAAAATTGATGTTTTTCGGCTTATGCGGTACAGTGCTCACGCAACTGACATACAATTTACAAGAAAATCGGCTTTAAGTCTAAAGCTAAGAAAGCGCAATTTTTTCGGTTATATGAATATGCAAATTCTGCAATAACATTATAATTTTACTTTCGCTCAAATCAGTAAAATTCATTTTTTTCGGCTTAAGCGGTACAGTGCTCACGCAACTGACATACAAGTTACAAGAAAATCGACTTTAAGTCTAAAGCTAAGAAAGCGCAATTTTTTCGGTTATATGAATATGCAAATTCTGCAATAACATTATAATTTTACTTTCGCTCAAATCAGTAAAATTCATGTTTTTCGGCTTAAGCGGTACAGTGCTCACGCAACTGACATACAAGTTACAAGAAAATCGACTTTAAATCTAAATCTAAGAAAGCGCAATTTTTTCGGTTATAAGAATATGTCAATTCTGCAACAACAATATAATTTGACTTTCGCTAAAATCAGTAAAATTCATGTTTTTGGCTTATGCGGTACAATGCTCACGCAACTGACATACAATTTACAAGAAAATCGGCTTTAAGTCTTAAACTAAGAAAGTGTAATTTTTTCGGTTATATTAATTTGTCAATTCTGCAATATCAATATAATTTTACTTTCGCGTAAATCAGTAAAATTGATGTTTTTCGACTTATGCGGTACAGTGCTCACGCAACTGACATACAATTTACAAGAAAATCGGCTTTAAGTCTAAATCTAAGAAAGTGCAACTTTTTCGGTAATATTAATTTGTTAATCATGCAATAACAATATAATTTGACTTTCGCGCAAATCAGTAAAATTGATGTTTTTCGGCTTATGCGGTACAGTGCTCACGCAACTGAAATACAATTTACAAGAAAATCGACTTTAAGTCTAAAGCTAAGAAAGTGCAAATTTTTCGGTAATATTAATTTGTTAATCCTGCAATAACATTATAATTTTACTTTCGCGCAAATCAGTAAAATTGATGTTTTTCGGCTTATGCGGTACAGTGCTCACGCAACTGACATACAATTTACAAGAAAATCGGCTTTAAGTCTAAAGCTAAGAAAGCGCAATTTTTTCGGTTATAGTAATTTGTCAATTCTGCAATAGCAATATAATTCTACTTTCGCGCAAATCAGTAAAATTGATGTTTTTCGGCTTATGCGGTACAGTGCTCACGCAACTGACATACAATTTACAAGAAAATCGGCTTTAAGTCTAAATCTAAGAAAGCGCAATTTTTTCGGTTATAAGAATATGTCAATTCTGCAACAACAATATAATTTGACTTTCGCTAAAATCAGTAAAATTCATGTTTTTGGCTTATGCGGTACAATGCTCACGCAACTGACATACAATTTACAAGAAAATCGGCTTTAAGTCTTAAACTAAGAAAGTGTAATTTTTTCGGTTATATTAATTTGTCAATTCTGCAATATCAATATAATTTTACTTTCGCGTAAATCAGTAAAATTGATGTTTTTCGACTTATGCGGTACAGTGCTCACGCAACTGACATACAATTTACAAGAAAATCGGCTTTAAGTCTAAATCTAAGAAAGTGCAATTTTTTCGGTTATATAAGTTTGTTAATCCTGAAATTATATGAAAGTTTGACTTTAAATCAAATCAGTAAAATTGATGTTTTTCGGCTTATGCGGTACAGTGCTCACGCAACTGACATACAATTTACAAGAAAATCGGCTTTAAGTCTAAAGCTAAGAAAGCGCAATTTTTTCGGTTATATGAATATGCAAATTCTGCAATAACATTATAATTTTACTTTCGCTCAAATCAGTAAAATTCATTTTTTTCGGCTTAAGCGGTACAGTGCTCACGCAACTGACATACAAGTTACAAGAAAATCGACTTTAAGTCTAAAGCTAAGAAAGCGCAATTTTTTCGGTTATATGAATATGCAAATTCTGCAATAACATTATAATTTTACTTTCGCTCAAATCAGTAAAATTCATGTTTTTCGGCTTAAGCGGTACAGTGCTCACGCAACTGACATACAAGTTACAAGAAAATCGACTTTAAATCTAAATCTAAGAAAGCGCAATTTTTTCGGTTATAAGAATATGTCAATTCTGCAACAACAATATAATTTGACTTTCGCGCAAATCAGTAAAATTGATGTTTTTCGACTTATGCGGTACAGTGCTCACGCAACTGACATACAATTTACAAGAAAATCGGCTTTAAGTCTAAAGCTAAGAAAGCGCAATTTTTTCGGTTATATGAATATGCAAATTCTGCAATAACATTATAATTTTACTTTCGCTCAAATCAGTAAAATTCATGTTTTTCGGCTTAAGCGGTACAGTGCTCACGCAACTGACATACAAGTTACAAGAAAATCGACTTTAAATCTAAATCTAAGAAAGCGCAATTTTTTCGGTTATAAGAATATGTCAATTCTGCAACAACAATATAATTTGACTTTCGCGCAAATCAGTAAAATTGATGTTTTTCGACTTATGCGGTACAGTGCTCACGCAACTGACATACAATTTACAAGAAAATCGGCTTTAAGTCTTAAACTAAGAAAGTGTAATTTTTTCGGTTATATTAATTTGTCAATTCTGCAATAGCAATATAATTTTACTTTCGCGCAAATCAGTAAAATTGATGTTTTTCGACTTATGCGGTACAGTGCTCACGCAACTGACATACAATTTACAAGAAAATCGGCTTTAAGTCTAAATCTAAGAAAGTGCAATTTTTTCGGTTATATAAGTTTGTTAATCCTGAAATTATATGAAAGTTTGACTTTAAATCAAATCAGTAAAATTGATGTTTTTCGGCTTATGCGGTACAGTGCTGACGCAACTGAAATAGAATTTACAAGAAAATCGACTTTAAGTCTAAAGCTAAGAAAGTGCAATTTTTTCGGTAATATTAATTTGTTAATCCTGCAATAACATTATAATTTTACTTTCGCGCAAATCAGTAAAATTGATGTTTTTCGGCTTATGCGGTACAGTGCTCACGCAACTGACATACAATTTACAAGAAAATGGACTTGAATTTTAAACCTAAGAAAGTGCAATTTTTTCGGTTATATTAATTTGTTAATCCTGAAAAAACATTTCGGCTTAAGCGGTACAGCGATCACGTAATTAACATACAATTGTTAATCCTGAAATAAAATGAAAGTTTGACTCTAGCGCAAATCAGTAAAATTGATGTTTTTCGGCTTAAGCGGTACAGTGCTCATGGAATTAACATACAAGTTACAAGAAAATCGACTTTAAGTCTAAATCTAAGAAAGTGCAATTTTTTCGGTTATAAGAATATGTCAATTCTGCAACAACAATATAATTTGACTTTCGCTAAAATCAGTAAAATTCATGTTTTTGGCTTATGCGGTACAGTGCTCACGCAATTGACATACAATTTACAAGAAAATCGACTTTAAGTCTAAACCTAAGAAAGTGCAACTTTTTCGGTTATATTAATTTGTTAATCCTGCAATAACATTATAATTTTACTTTCGCGCAAATCAGTAAAATTGATGTTTTTCGGCTTAAGCAGTACAGTGCTCACGCAACTGAAATACAATTTACAAGAAAATCGACTTTAAGTCTAAAGCTAAGAAAGTGCAATTTTTTCGGTAATATTAATTTGTTAATCCTGCAATAACATTATAATTTTACTTTCGCGCAAATCAGTAAAATTGATGTTTTTCGGCTTATGCGGTACAGTGCTCACGCAACTGACATACAATTTACAAGAAAATCGGCTTTAAGTCTAAATCTAAGAAAGTGCAATTTTTTCGGTTATATAAGTTTGTTAATCCTGAAATTATATGAAAGTTTGACTTTAAATCAAATCAGTAAAATTGATGTTTTTCGGCTTATGCGGTACAGTGCTCACGCAACTGAAATAGAATTTACAAGAAAATGGACTTTAAGTCTAAAGCTAAGAAAGTGCAATTTTTTCGGTAATATTAATTTGTTAATCCTGCAATAACATTATAATTTTACTTTCGCGCAAATCAGTAAAATTGATGTTTTTCGGCTTATGCGGTACAGTGCTCACGCAACTGACATACAATTTACAAGAAAATGGACTTGAATTTTAAACCTAAGAAAGTGCAATTTTTTCGGTTATATTAATTTGTTAATCCTGAAAAAACATTTCGGCTTAAGCGGTACAGCGATCACGTAATTAACATACAATTGTTAATCCTGAAATAAAATGAAAGTTTGACTCTAGCGCAAATCAGTAAAATTGATGTTTTTCGGCTTAAGCGGTACAGTGCTCATGGAATTAACATACAAGTTACAAGAAAATCGACTTTAAGTCTAAATCTAAGAAAGTGCAATTTTTTCGGTTATAAGAATATGTCAATTCTGCAACAACAATATAATTTGACTTTCGCTAAAATCAGTAAAATTCATGTTTTTGGCTTATGCGGTACAGTGCTCACGCAATTGACATACAATTTACAAGAAAATCGACTTTAAGTCTAAACCTAAGAAAGTGCAACTTTTTCGGTAATATTAATTTGTTAATCCTGCAATAACATTATAATTTTACTTTCGCGCAAATCAGTAAAATTGATGTTTTTCGGCTTAAGCAGTACAGTGCTCACGCAACTGAAATACAATTTACAAGAAAATCGACTTTAAGTCTAAACTAAGAAAGTGCAATTTTTTCGGTAATATTAATTTGTTAATCCTGCAATAACATTATAATTTTACTTTCGCGCAAATCAGTAAAATTGATGTTTTTCGGCTTATGCGGTACAGTGCTCACGCAACTGACATACAATTTACAAGAAAATCGGCTTTAAGTCTAAAACTAAGAAAGTGCAATTTTTTCGGTTATATTAATTTGTTAATCCTGCAATAACATTATAATTTTACTTTCGCGCAAATCAGTAAAATTGATGTTTTTCGGCTTAAGCAGTACAGTGCTCACGCAACTGAAATACAATTTACAAGAAAATCGGCTTTAAGTCTAAAGCTAAGAAAGTGCAATTTTTTCGGTAATATTAATTTGTTAATCCTGCAATAACATTATAATTTTACTTTCGCGCAAATCAGTAAAATTGATGTTTTTCGGCTTATGCGGTACAGTGCTCACGCAACTGACATACAATTTACAAGAAAATCGGCTTTAAGTCTAAAACTAAGAAAGTGCAATTTTTTCGGTTATATTAATTTGTTAATCCTGCAATAACATTATAATTTTACTTTCGCGCAAATCAGTAAAATTGATGTTTTTCGGCTTATGCGGTACAGTGCTCACGCAACTGACATAAAATTTACAAGAAAATCGGCTTTAAGTCTAAACTTAAGAAAGTGCAATTTTTTCGGTTATATTAATTTGTTAATCCTGCAATAACATTATAATTTTACTTTCGCGCAAATCAGTAAAATTGATGTTTTTCGGCTTATGCGGTACAGTGCTCACGCAACTGACATACAATTTACAAGAAAATCGACTTTAAGTCTAAACCTAAGAAAGTGCAACTTTTTCGGTAATATTAATTTGTTAATCCTGCAATAACATTATAATTTTACTTTCGCGCAAATCAGTAAAATTGATGTTTTTCGGCTTAAGCAGTACAGTGCTCACGCAACTGAAATACAATTTACAAGAAAATCGACTTTAAGTCTAAAGCTAAGAAAGTGCAATTTTTTCGGTAATATTAATTTGTTAATCCTGCAACAACAATATAATTTGACTTTCGCTAAAATCAGTAAAATTCATGTTTTCGGCTTATGCGGTACAGTGCTCAAGTGATTAACATACAATTTACAAGAAAATCGACTTTGAGTCTAAACCTAAGAAAGTGCAACTTTTTCGGTAATACTAATTTGTTAATCCTGCAATAACAATATAATTTGACTTTCGCTCAAACCAGTAAAATTGATGTTTTACGGCTTAAGCAGTACAATGCTCACGCAACTGATATACAATTTACAAGAAAATCGACTTTAAGTCTAAAACTAAGAAAGTGCAACTTTTGCGGTAATATTAATTTGTTAAGCCTGAAATTATATGAAAGTTTGACTTTAGATCAAATCAGTAAAATCGATGTTTTGCGGCTTAAGCAGTACAATGCTCACGCAACTGATATACAATTTACAAGAAAATCGGCTTTAAGTCTAATCTAAGAAAGTGCAATTTTTTCGGTTATATTAATTTGTTAATCCTGAAATTATATGAAAGTTTGACTTTAGATCAAATCAGTAAAATAGATGTTTTGCGGCTTAAGCAGTACAGTGCTACCGCAATTGATATACAATTTACAAGAAAATCGACTTTAAGTCTAAAACTAAGAAAGTGCAACTTTTGCGGTAATACTAATTTGTTAATCCTGCAATAACAATATAATTTGACTTTCGCTCAAATTAGTAAAATTCATGTTTTTCGGCTTAAGCTGTACAGTGCTCACGCAATTGACATACAGTTTACAAGAAAATCGACTTTAAGTCTAAAACTAAGAAAGTGCAACTTTTGCGGTAATATTAATTTGTTAATCCTGAAATTATATGAAAGTTTGACTTTAGATCAAATCAGTAAAATAGATGTTTTTCGGCTTAAGCAGTACAGTGCTACCGCAATTGACATACAATTTACAAGAAAATCGACTTTAAGTCTAAAACTAAGAAAGTGCAACTTTTGCGGTAATATTAATTTGTTAATCCTGCAATAACAATATAATTTGACTTTCGCTCAAATCAGTAAAATTCATGTTTTTCGGCTTAAGCAGTACAGTGCTCACGCAATTGACATACAATTTACAAGAAAATCGGCTTTAAGTCTAATCTAAGAAAGTGCAATTTTTTCGGTTATATTAATCTGTCAATTCTGCAATAGCAATATAATTTTACTTTTGCGTAAATCAGTAAAATTGATGTTTTTCGGCTTATGCGGTACAGTGCTCATGCAACTGACATACAATTTACAAGAAAATCGGCTTTAAGTCTAAAACTAAGAAGGTGCAATTTTTTCGGTTATATTAATTTGTTAATCCTGCAATAACAATATAATTTGACTTTCGCTCAAATCAGTAAAATTCATGTTTTTCGGCTTAAGCAGTACAGTGCTCACGCAATTGACATACAATTTACAAGAAAATCGGCTTTAAGTCTAAATCTAAGAAAGTGCAATTTTTTCGGTTATATTAATCTGTCAATTCTGCAATAGCAATATAATTTTACTTTCGCGTAAATCAGTAAAATTGATGTTTTTCGGCTTATGCGGTACAGTGCTCATGCAACTGACATACAATTTACAAGAAAATCGGCTTTAAGTCTAAAACTAAGAAGGTGCAATTTTTTCGGTTATATTAATTTGTTAATCCTGCAATAACATTATAATTTTACTTTCGCGCAAATCAGTAAAATTGATGTTTTTCGGCTTATGCGGTACAGTGCTCAAGTGATTAATATACAATTTACAAGAAAATCGAATTTGAGTCTAAACCTAAGTAAGTGCAATTTTTTCGGTTATATTAATTTGTCAATTCTGCAATAGCAATATAATTTTACTTTCGCTCAAACCAGTAAAATTGATGTTTTTCGGCTTAAGCAGTACAGTCCTCAAGCAACTGATATACAATTTACAAGAAAATCGACTTTAAGTCTAATCTAAGAAAGTGAAATTTTTTCGGTTATATTAATTTGTTAATCGTGAAATTATATGAAAGTTTGACTTTAGATCAAATCAGTAAAATCGATGTTTTGCGGCTTAAGCAGTACAGTGCTCACGCAACTGACATACAATTTACAAGAAAATCGGCTTTGAGACTAAACCCAGTACAGTGCTACCGCAGTTGACATACAATTTACAAGAAAATGGACTTAAATTTTAAACCTAAGAAATTGCAATTTTTTCGGTTATATTAATTTGTTTATCCTGAAATAACATTTCGGCTTAAGCGGTACAGCGATCAAGTAAGTAACATACAATTGTTAATCCTGAAATAAAATGAAAGTTTGCTTTTAGCGCAAATCAGTAAAATTGATGTTTTTCGGCCTAAGCGGTACAGCGCTCAAGTAATTAACATACAATTGTTATTCCTGAAATAAAATGAAAGTTTGTTTTTAGCCCAAATCAGTAAAATTGATGTTTTTCGGCTTAAGCGGTACAGTGCTCACGCAACTGACATACAATTTACAAGAAAATCGGCTTTGAGACTAAACCTTAGAAAGTGCAACTTTTTCGGTTATATGAATATCTCAATTCTGCAATAACAATATAATTTGACTTTCGCTCAAATCAGTAAAATTGATGTTTTTCGGCTTAAGCAGTACAGTCCTCAAGCAACTGATATACATTTTACAAGAAAATCGGCTTTAAGTCTACATCTAAGAAAGTGCAATTTTTTCGGATATATTAATTTGTCAACTCTGCAATAGCAATATAATTGGACTTTCGCTCAAATCAATAAAATTCATGTTTTTAGGCTTAAGCAGTACAGTGCTACCGCAATTGACATAGAATTTACAAGAAAATCGACTTTAAGTCTACAACTAAGAAAGTGCAACTTTTGCGGTAATATTAATTTGTTAATCCTGCAATAACAACATAATTTGACTTTCGCTCAAATCAGAAAAATTCATATTTTTCGGCTTAAGCAGTACAGTGCTCACGCAACTGACATACAATTTAGAAGAAAATCGGCTTTAAGTCTAAATCTAAGAAAGTGCAGTTTTTTCGGTTATGTGAATATGTAAATTCTGCAATAACATTATAATTTTACTTTCGCGCAAATCAGTAAAATTGATGATAATTTGAGTCTAAACCTAAGAAAGTGCAACTTTTTCGGTAATATTAATATGTTAATCCTGCAATAACAATATAATTTTACTTTCGCGCAAATCAGTAAAATTGATGTTTTTCGGCTTATGCGGTACAGTGCTCAAGTGATTAATATACAATTTACAAGAAAATCGAATTTGAGTCTAAACCTAAGTAAGTGCAATTTTTTCGGTTATATTAATTTATCAATTCTGCAATAGCAATATAATTTTACTTTCGCTCAAACCAGTAAAATTGATGTTTTTCGGCTTAAGCAGTACAGTCCTCAAGCAACTGATATACAATTTACAAGAAAATCGGCTTTAAGTCTAAAACTCAGAAGGTGCAATTTTTTCGGTTATATTAATTTGTTAATCCTGCAATAACAATATAATTTTACTTTCGCGCAAATCAGTAAAATTGATGTTTTTCGGCTCAAGCGGTACAGTGCTCACGCAACTGAAATACAATTTACAAGAAAATCGGCTTTAAGTCTAAATCTAAGAAAGTGCAATTTTTTCGGTTATATTAATTTGTCAATTCTGCAATAGCAATATAATTTTACTTTCGCTCAAATCAGAAAAATTCATATTTTTCGGCTTAAGCAGTACAGTGCTCACGCAACTGACATACAATTTAGAAGAAAATCGGCTTTAAGTCTAAATCTAAGAAAGTGCAGTTTTTTCGGTTATGTGAATATGTAAATTCTGCAATAACATTATAATTTTACTTTCGCGCAAATCTGTAAAATTGATGATAATTTGAGTCTAAACCTAAGAAAGTGCAACTTTTTCGGTAATATTAATTTGTTAATCCTGCAATAACAATATAATTTTACTTTCGCGCAAATCTGTAAAATTGATGTTTTTCGGCTTATGCGGTACAGTGCTCATGCAACTGACATACAATTTACAAGAAAATCGGCTTTAAGTCTAAAACTAAGAAGGTGCAATTTTTTCGGTTATATTAATTTGTTAATCCTGCAATAACATTATAATTTTACTTTCGCGCAAATCAGTAAAATTTATGTTTTTAGGCTTATGCGGTACAGTGCTCAAGTGATTAATATACAATTTACAAGAAAATCGAATTTGAGTCTAAACCTAAGTAAGTGCAATTTTTTCGGTTATATTAATTTGTCAATTCTGCAATAGCAATATAATTTTACTTTCGCGCAAATCAGTAAAATTCATGTCTTTCGGCTTATGCGGTACAGTGCTCAAGTGATTAATATACAATTTACAAGAAAATCGACTTTAAGTCTTAACCTAAGTAAGTGCAATTTTTTCGGTTATATTAATTTGTCACTTCTGCAATAGCAATATAATTTTACTTTCGCGCAAATCAGTAAAATTGATTTTTTTCGGCTTATGCGGTACAGTGCTCACGCAACTGACATACAATTTACAAGAAAATCGGCTTTAAGTCTAAACCTAAGTAAGTGCAATTTTTTCGGTTTTATTAATTTGTCAATTCTGCAATAACAATATAATTTGACTTTCGTTCAAATCAGTAAAATTCATGTTTTTCGGCTTAAGCAGTACACTGCTCACGCAACTAACATAATATTTACAAGAAAATCGGCTTTAAGTCTAATCTAAGAGAGTGCAATTTTTTCGGTTTTATTAATTTGTCAACTCTGCAATAGCAATATAATTGGACTTTCGCTCAAATCAATAAAATTCATGTTTTTCGGCTTAAGCGGTACAGTCCTACCGCAATTGACATACAATTTACAAGAAAATCGACTTTAAGTCTAAACCTAAGAAAGTGCAACTTTTTCGGTAATATTAATTTGTTAATCCTGCAATAACAATATAATTTGACTTTCGCTCAAATTAGTAAAATTCATGTTTTTCGGCTTAAGCGGTACAGTGCTCACGCAACTGACATACAATTTACAAGAAAATCGGCTTTAAGTCTAAACCTAAGAAAGTGCAATTTTTTCGGTTATATTAATTTGTTAATCCTGAAATTATATGAAAGTTTGACTTTTGATCAAATCAGTAAAATCGATGTTTTTCGCCTTAAGCAGTACAGTGCTACCGCAATTGACATACAATTTACAAGAAAATCGACTTTAAGTCTAATCCTAAGAAAGTGCAACTTTTTCGGTAATATTAATTTGTTTATCCTGCAATAACAATATAATTTGACTTTCGCTCAAATTAGTAAAATTCATGTTTTTCGGCTTAAGCGGTACAGTGCTCACGCAACTGACATACAATTTACAAGAAAATCGGCTTTAAGTCTAAACCTAAGAAAGTGCAATTTTTTCGGTTATATTAATTTGTTAATCCTGAAATTATATGAAAGTTTGACTTTAGATCAAATCAGTAAAATCGATGTTTTGCGGCTTAAGCAGTACAGTGCTACCGCAATTGACATACAATTTACATGAAAATCGACTTTAAGTCTAAAACTAAGAAAGTGAAATTTTTTCGGTAATATTAATTTGTTAATCCTGCAATAACAATATAATTTGACTTTCGCTCAAATTAGTAAAATTCATGTTTTTCGGCTTAAGCGGTACAGTGCTCACGCAGTTGACATACAATTTACAAGAAAATCGGCTTTAAGTCTAAACCTAAGAAAGTGCAATTTTTTCGGTTATATGAATATGTCAATTCTGCAATAACAATATAATTTGACTTTCGCTCAAACCAGTAAAATTAATGTGTTTCGGCCTAAGCGGTACAGCGCTCAAGTATTTAACATACATTTTACAAGAAAATCGGCTTTAAGTCTACATCTAAGAAAGTGAAATTTTTTCGGTTATATTAATTTGTCAACTCTGCACTAGCAATATAATTGGACTTTCGCTCAAATCAATAAAATTCATGTTTTTCGGCTTAAGCGGTACAGTCCTACCGCAATTGCCATATAATTTACAAGAAAATCGACTTTAAGTCTAAACCTAAGAAAGTGCAACTTTTTCGGTAATATTAATTTGTTAATCCTGCAATAACAATATAATTTGACTTTCGCTCAAATTAGTAAAATTCATGTTTTTCGGCTTAAGCGGTACAGTGCTCACGCAACTGACATACAATTTACAAGAAAATCGACTTTGAGTCTAAAACTAAGAAAGTGCAACTTTTGCGGTAATATTAATTTGTTAATCCTGAAATTATATGAAAGTTTGACTTTAGATCAAATCAGTAAAATCGATGTTTTGCGGCTTAAGCAGTACAGTGCTACCGCAATTGACATACAATTTACAAGAAAATCGACTTTAAGTCTAAAACTAAGAAAGTGCAACTTTTGCGGTAATATTAATTTGTTAATCCTGAAATTATATGAAAGTTTGAATTTAGATCAAATCAGTAAAATCGATGTTTTGCGGCTTAAGCAGTACAGTGCTACCGCAATTGACATACAATTTACAAGAAAATCGACTTTAAGTCTACAACTAAGAAAGTGCAATTTTTTCGGGAATATTAATTTGTTAATCCTGCAATAACAACATAATTTGACTTTCGTTCAATTCAGTAAAATTCATGTTTTTCGGCTTAAGCAGTACACTGCTCACGCAACTGATATACAATTTACAAGAAAATCGGCTTTAAGTCTAATCTAAGAAAGTGCAATTTTTTCGGTTATATTAATTTGTTAATCCTGAAATTATATGAAAGTTTGACTTTAGATCAAATCAGAAAAATCGATGTTTTGCGGCTTAAGCAGTACAGTGCTACCGCAATTGATATACAATTTACAAGAAAATCGACTTTAAGTCTAAAACTAAGAAAGTGCAACTTTTGCGGTAATACTAATTTGTTAAACCTGCAATAACAACTAAATTTGACTTTCGCTCAAATCAGTAAAATTCATGTTTTTCGGCTTAAGCAGTACAATGCTCACGCAACTGATATACAATTTACAAGAAAATCGGCTTTAAGTCTAATCTAAGAAAGTGCAATTTTTTCGATTATATTAATTTGTTAATCCTGAAATTATATGAAAGTTTGACTTTAGATCAAATCAGAAAAATCGATGTTTTGCGGCTTAAGCAGTACAGTGCTACCGCAATTGATATACAATTTACAAGAAAATCGACTTTAAGTCTAAAACTAAGAAAGTGAAACTTTTGCGGTAATATTAATTTGTTAATCCTGCAATAACAATATAATTTGACTTTCGCTCAAATCAATAAAATTCATGTTTTTCGGCTTAAGCAGTACAGTGCTCACGCAATTGACATACAATTTACAAGAAAATCGGCTTAAAGTCTAATCTAAGAAAGTGCAATTTTTGCGGTTATATTAATTTGTTAATCCTGAAGTTATATGAAAGTTTGACTTTAGATCAAATCAGTAAAATCGATGTTTTGCGGCTTAAGCAGTACAGTGCTACCGCAGTTGACATACAATTTACAAGAAAATGGACTTAAATTTTAAACCTAAGAAATTGCAATTTTTTCGGTTATTTTAATTTGTTAATCCTGAAATAACATTTCGGCTTGGTCGGTACAGCGATCAAGTAAGTAACATACAATTGTTAATCCTGAAATAAAATGAAAGTTTGCTTTTAGCGCAAATCAGTAAAATTGATGTTTTTCGGCCTAAGCGGTACAGCGCTCAAGTAATTAACATACAATTTACAAGAAAATCGGCTTTAAGTCTAAATCTAAGAAAGTGCAATTTTTTCGGTTATATGAATATGTCAATTCTGCAATAACAATATAATTTGACTTTCGCTCAAACCAGTAAAATTAATGTTTTTCGGCTTAAGCAGTACAGTCCTCAAGCAACTGATATACATTTTACAAGAAAATCGGCTTTAAGTCTACATCTAAGAAAGTGCAATTTTTTCGGTTATATTTATTTTTCAACTCTGCAATAGCAATATAATTGGACTTTCGCTCAAATCAATAAAATTCATGTTTTTCGGCTTAAGCGGTGCAGTCCTACCGCAATTGACATACAATTTACAAGAAAATCGACTTTAAGTCTAAACCTAAGAAAGTGCAACTTTTTCGGTAATATTAATTTGTTAATCCTGCAATAACAATATAATTTGACTTTCGCTCAAATTAGTTAAATTCATGTTTTTCGGCTTAAGCTTTACAGTGCTCACGCAACTGACATACAATTTACAAGAAAATCGGCTTTAAGTCTAAACTTAAGAAAGTGCAATTTTTTCGGTTATATTAATTTGTTAATCCTGAAATTATATGAAAGTTTGACTTTTGATCAAATCTTTAAAATCGATGTTTTTCGGCTTAAGCGGTACAGTGCTCACGCAACTGACATACAATTTACAAGAAAATCGGCTTTAAGTCTAAACCTAAGAAAGTGCAATTTTTTCGGTTATATTAATTTGTTAATCCTGAAATTATATGAAAGTTTGACTTTAGATCAAATCAGTAAAATCGATGTTTTGCGGCTTAAGCAGTACAGTGCTACCGCAATTGACATACAATTTACAAGAAAATAGACTTTAAGTCTAAACCTATGAAAGTGCAACTTTTTCGGTAATATTAATTTGTTAATCCTGCAATAACAATATAATTTGACTTTCGCTCAAATTAGTAAAATACATGTTTTTCGGCTTAAGTGGTACAGTGCTCACGCAACTGACATACAATTTACAAGAAAATCGACTTTAAGTCTAAAACTAAGAAAGTGCAACTTTTGCGGTAATATTAATTTGTTAATCCTGAAATTATATGAAAGTTTGAATTTAGATCAAATCAGTAAAATCGATGTTTTGCGGCTTAAGCAGTACAGTGCTACCGCAATTGACATACAATTTACAAGAAAATCGACTTTAAGTCTACAACTAAGAAAGTGCAATTTTTTCGGGAATATTAATTTGTTAATCCTGCAATAACAACATAATTTGACTTTCGTTCAATTCAGTAAAATTCATGTTTTTCGGCTTAAGCAGTACACTGCTCACGCAACTGATATACAATTTACAAGAAAATCGGCTTTAAGTCTAATCTAAGAAAGTGCAATTTTTTCGGTTATATTAATTTGTTAATCCTGAAATTATATGAAAGTTTGACTTTAGATCAAATCAGAAAAATCGATGTTTTGCGGCTTAAGCAGTACAGTGCTACCGCAATTAATATACAATTTACAAGAAAATCGACTTTAAGTCTAAAACTAAGAAAGTGCAACTTTTGCGGTAATATTAATTTGTTAATCCTGCAATAACAATATAATTTGACTTTCGCTCAAATCAGTAAAATTCATGTTTTTCGGCTTAAGCAGTACAGTGCTCACGCAATTGACATACAATTTACAAGAAAATCGGCTTTAAGTCTAATCTAAGAAAGTGCAATTTTTTCGGTTATATTAATTTGTTAATCCTGAAGTTATATGAAAGTTTGACTTTAGATCAAATCAGTAAAATCGATGTTTTGCGGCTTAAGCAGTACAGTGCTACCGCAATTGATATACAATTTACAAGAAAATCGACTTTAAGTCTAAAACTAAGAAAGTGCAACTTTTTCGGTAATATTAATTTGTTAATCCTGCAATAACAATATAATTTGACTTTCGCGCAAATCAGTAAAATTGATGTTTTTCGGCTTATGCGGTACAGTGCTCAAGTGATTAATATACAATTTACAAGAAAATCGAATTTGAGTCTAAACCTAAGTAAGTGCAATTTTTTCGGTTATATTAATTTGTCAATTCTGCAATAGCAATATAATTTTACTTTCGCGCAAATCAGTAAAATTGATGTGTTTCGGCCTAAGCGGTACAGCGCTCAAGTATTTAACATACAATTTACAAGAAAATCGGCTTTAAGTCTAAATCTAAAAAAGTGCAATTTTTTCGGTTATATTAATTTGTTAATCCTGAAATTATATGAAAGTTTGACTTTAGATCAAGTCAGTAAAATCGATGTTTTGCGGCTTAAGCAGTACAGTGCTACGGCAATTGATATACAATTTACAAGAAAATCGACTTTAAGTCTAAAACTAAGAAAGTGCAACTTTTGCGGTAATACTAATTTGTTAAACCTGCAATAACAACTAAATTTGACTTTCGCTCAAATCAGTAAAATTCATGTTTTTCGGCTTAAGCAGTACAATGCTCACGCAACTGATATACAATTTACAAGAAAATCGGCTTTAAGTCTAATCTAAGAAAGTGCAATTTTTTCGGTTATATTAATTTGTTAATCCTGAAATTATATGAAAGTTTGACTTTAGATCAAATCAGAAAAATCGATGTTTTGCGGCTTAAGCAGTACAGTGCTACCGCAATTGATATACAATTTACAAGAAAATCGACTTTAAGTCTAAAACTAAGAAAGTGAAACTTTTGCGGTAATATTAATTTGTTAATCCTGCAATAACAATATAATTTGACTTTCGCTCAAATCAATAAAATTCATGTTTTTCGGCTTAAGCAGTACAGTGCTCACGCAATTGACATACAATTTACAAGAAAATCGGCTTAAAGTCTAATCTAAGAAAGTGCAATTTTTTCGGTTATATTAATTTGTTAATCCTGAAGTTATATGAAAGTTTGACTTTAGATCAAATCAGTAAAATCGATGTTTTGCGGCTTAAGCAGTACAGTGCTACCGCAGTTGACATACAATTTACAAGAAAATGGACTTAAATTTTAAACCTAAGAAATTGCAATTTTTTCGGTTATTTTAATTTGTTAATCCTGAAATAACATTTCGGCTTGGTCGGTACAGCGATCAAGTAAGTAACATACAATTGTTAATCCTGAAATAAAATGAAAGTTTGCTTTTAGCGCAAATCAGTAAAATTGATGTTTTTCGGCCTAAGCGGTACAGCGCTCAAGTAATTAACATACAATTTACAAGAAAATCGGCTTTAAGTCTAAATCTAAGAAAGTGCAATTTTTTCGGTTATATGAATATGTCAATTCTGCAATAACAATATAATTTGACTTTCGCTCAAACCAGTAAAATTAATGTTTTTCGGCTTAAGCAGTACAGTCCTCAAGCAACTGATATACATTTTACAAGAAAATCGGCTTTAAGTCTACATCTAAGAAAGTGCAATTTTTTCGGTTATATTAATTTGTCAACTCTGCAATAGCAATATAATTGGACTTTCGCTCAAATCAATAAAATTCATGTTTTTCGGCTTAAGCGGTGCAGTCCTACCGCAATTGACATACAATTTACAAGAAAATCGACTTTAAGTCTAAACCTAAGAAAGTGCAACTTTTTCGGTAATATTAATTTGTTAATCCTGCAATAACAATATAATTTGACTTTCGCTCAAATTAGTTAAATTCATGTTTTTCGGCTTAAGCTTTACAGTGCTCACGCAACTGACATACAATTTACAAGAAAATCGGCTTTAAGTCTAAACTTAAGAAAGTGCAATTTTTTCGGTTATATTAATTTGTTAATCCTGAAATTATATGAAAGTTTGACTTTTGATCAAATCTTTAAAATCGATGTTTTTCGGCTTAAGCGGTACAGTGCTCACGCAACTGACATACAATTTACAAGAAAATCGGCTTTAAGTCTAAACCTAAGAAAGTGCAATTTTTTCGGTTATATTAATTTGTTAATCCTGAAATTATATGAAAGTTTGACTTTAGATCAAATCAGTAAAATCGATGTTTTGCGGCTTAAGCAGTACAGTGCTACCGCAATTGACATACAATTTACAAGAAAATAGACTTTAAGTCTAAACCTATGAAAGTGCAACTTTTTCGGTAATATTAATTTGTTAATCCTGCAATAACAATATAATTTGACTTTCGCTCAAATTAGTAAAATACATGTTTTTCGGCTTAAGTGGTACAGTGCTCACGCAACTGACATACAATTTACAAGAAAATCGACTTTAAGTCTAAAACTAAGAAAGTGCAACTTTTGCGGTAATATTTATTTGTTAATCCTGCAATAGCAACATAATTTGACTTTCGTTCAAATCAGTAAAATTCATGTTTTTCGGCTTGAGCGGTACAATGCTCACGCAATTGACATACAATTTACAAGAAAATCGGCTTTAAGTCTAATCTAAGAAAGTGCAATTTTTTCGGTTATATTAATTTGTTAATCCTGAAATTATATGAAAGTTTGACTTTAGATCAAATCAGAAAAATCGATGTTTTGCGGCTTAAGCAGTACAGTGCTACCGCAATTGATATACAATTTACAAGAAAATCGACTTTAAGTCTAAAACTAAGAAAGTGAAACTTTTGCGGTAATATTAATTTGTTAATCCTGCAATAACAATATAATTTGACTTTCGCTCAAATCAATAAAATTCATGTTTTTCGGCTTAAGCAGTACAGTGCTCACGCAATTGACATACAATTTACAAGAAAATCGGCTTAAAGTCTAATCTAAGAAAGTGCAATTTTTTCGGTTATATTAATTTGTTAATCCTGAAGTTATATGAAAGTTTGACTTTAGATCAAATCAGTAAAATCGATGTTTTGCGGCTTAAGCAGTACAGTGCTACCGCAGTTGACATACAATTTACAAGAAAATGGACTTAAATTTTAAACCTAAGAAATTGCAATTTTTTCGGTTATTTTAATTTGTTAATCCTGAAATAACATTTCGGCTTGGTCGGTACAGCGATCAAGTAAGTAACATACAATTGTTAATCCTGAAATAAAATGAAAGTTTGCTTTTAGCGCAAATCAGTAAAATTGATGTTTTTCGGCCTAAGCGGTACAGCGCTCAAGTAATTAACATACAATTTACAAGAAAATCGGCTTTAAGTCTAAATCTAAGAAAGTGCAATTTTTTCGGTTATATGAATATGTCAATTCTGCAATAACAATATAATTTGACTTTCGCTCAAACCAGTAAAATTAATGTTTTTCGGCTTAAGCAGTACAGTCCTCAAGCAACTGATATACATTTTACAAGAAAATCGGCTTTAAGTCTACATCTAAGAAAGTGCAATTTTTTCGGTTATATTAATTTGTCAACTCTGCAATAGCAATATAATTGGACTTTCGCTCAAATCAATAAAATTCATGTTTTTCGGCTTAAGCGGTGCAGTCCTACCGCAATTGACATACAATTTACAAGAAAATCGACTTTAAGTCTAAACCTAAGAAAGTGCAACTTTTTCGGTAATATTAATTTGTTAATCCTGCAATAACAATATAATTTGACTTTCGCTCAAATTAGTAAAATACATGTTTTTCGGCTTAAGTGGTACAGTGCTCACGCAACTGACATACAATTTACAAGAAAATCGACTTTAAGTCTAAAACTAAGAAAGTGCAACTTTTGCGGTAATATTAATTTGTTAATCCTGAAATTATATGAAAGTTTGACTTTAGATCAAATCAATAAAATCGATGTTTTGCGGCTTAAGCAGTACAGTGCTACCGCAATTGACATAGAATTTACAAGAAAATCGACTTTAAGTCTACAACTAAGAAAGTGCAACTTTTGCGGTGATATTAATTTGTTAATCCTGCAATAACAACATAATTTGACTTTCGTTCAAATCAGTAAAATTCATGTTTTTCGGCTTGAGCGGTACAATGCTCACGCAATTGACATACAATTTACAAGAAAATCGGCTTTAAGTCTAATCTAAGAAAGTGCAATTTTTTCGGTTATATTAATTTGTTAATCCTGCAATAACAATATAATTTGACTTTCGCTCAAATTAGTTAAATTCATGTTTTTCGGCTTAAGCTTTACAGTGCTCACGCAACTGACATACAATTTACAAGAAAATCGGCTTTAAGTCTAAACTTAAGAAAGTGCAATTTTTTCGGTTATATTAATTTGTTAATCCTGCAATAACAATATAATTTGACTTTCGCTCAAATTAGTTAAATTCATGTTTTTCGGCTTAAGCTTTACAGTGCTCACGCAACTGACATACAATTTACAAGAAAATCGGCTTTAAGTCTAAAACTAAGAAAGTGCAACTTTTGCGGTAATATTAATTTGTTAATCCTGAAATTATATGAAAGTTTGACTTTAGATCAAATCAGAAAAATCGATGTTTTGCGGCTTAAGCAGTACAGTGCTACCGCAATTGATATACAATTTACAAGAAAATCGACTTTAAGTCTAAAACTAAGAAAGTGAAACTTTTGCGGTAATATTAATTTGTTAATCCTGCAATAACAATATAATTGGACTTTCGCTCAAATCAATAAAATTCATGTTTTTCGGCTTAAGCGGTGCAGTCCTACCGCAATTGACATACAATTTACAAGAAAATCGGCTTTAAGTCTAAACCTAAGAAAGTGCAATTTTTTCGGTTATATTAATTTGTTAATCCTGAAATTATATGAAAGTTTGACTTTAGATCAAATCAGTAAAATCGATGTTTTGCGGCTTAAGCAGTACAGTGCTACCGCAATTGACATACAATTTACAAGAAAATAGACTTTAAGTCTAAACCTATGAAAGTGCAACTTTTTCGGTAATATTAATTTGTTAATCCTGCAATAACAATATAATTTGACTTTCGCTCAAATTAGTAAAATACATGTTTTTCGGCTTAAGTGGTACAGTGCTCACGCAACTGACATACAATTTACAAGAAAATCGACTTTAAGTCTAAAACTAAGAAAGTGCAACTTTTGCGGTAATATTAATTTGTTAATCCTGAAATTATATGAAAGTTTGACTTTAGATCAAATCAGAAAAATCGATGTTTTGCGGCTTAAGCAGTACAGTGCTACCGCAATTGATATACAATTTACAAGAAAATCGACTTTAAGTCTAAAACTAAGAAAGTGAAACTTTTGCGGTAATATTAATTTGTTAATCCTGCAATAACAATATAATTGGACTTTCGCTCAAATCAATAAAATTCATGTTTTTCGGCTTAAGCGGTGCAGTCCTACCGCAATTGACATACAATTTACAAGAAAATCGACTTTAAGTCTAAACCTAAGAAAGTGCAACTTTTTCGGTAATATTAATTTGTTAATCCTGCAATAACAATATAATTTGACTTTCGCTCAAATTAGTTAAATTCATGTTTTTCGGCTTAAGCTTTACAGTGCTCACGCAACTGACATACAATTTACAAGAAAATCGGCTTTAAGTCTAAACTTAAGAAAGTGCAATTTTTTCGGTTATATTAATTTGTTAATCCTGAAATTATATGAAAGTTTGACTTTTGATCAAATCTTTAAAATCGATGTTTTTCGGCTTAAGCGGTACAGTGCTCACGCAACTGATATACATTTTACAAGAAAATCGGCTTTAAGTCTACATCTAAGAAAGTGCAATTTTTTCGGTTATATTAATTTGTCAACTCTGCAATAGCAATATAATTGGACTTTCGCTCAAATCAATAAAATTCATGTTTTTCGGCTTAAACGGTGCAGTCCTACCGCAATTGACATACAATTTACAAGAAAATCGACTTTAAGTCTAAACCTAAGAAAGTGCAACTTTTTCGGTAATATTAATTTGTTAATCCTGCAATAACAATATAATTTGACTTTCGCTCAAATTAGTTAAATTCATGTTTTTCGGCTTAAGCTTTACAGTGCTCACGCAACTGACATACAATTTACAAGAAAATCGGCTTTAAGTCTAAACTTAAGAAAGTGCAATTTTTTCGGTTATATTAATTTGTTAATCCTGAAATTATATGAAAGTTTGACTTTTGATCAAATCTTTAAAATCGATGTTTTTCGGCTTAAGCGGTACAGTGCTCACGCAACTGACATACAATTTACAAGAAAATCGGCTTTAAGTCTAAACCTAAGAAAGTGCAATTTTTTCGGTTATATTAATTTGTTAATCCTGAAATTATATGAAAGTTTGACTTTAGATCAAATCAGTAAAATCGATGTTTTGCGGCTTAAGCAGTACAGTGCTACCGCAATTGACATACAATTTACAAGAAAATAGACTTTAAGTCTAAACCTATGAAAGTGCAACTTTTTCGGTAATATTAATTTGTTAATCCTGCAATAACAATATAATTTGACTTTCGCTCAAATTAGTAAAATACATGTTTTTCGGCTTAAGTGGTACAGTGCTCACGCAACTGACATACAATTTACAAGAAAATCGACTTTAAGTCTAAAACTAAGAAAGTGCAACTTTTGCGGTAATATTAATTTGTTAATCCTGAAATTATATGAAAGTTTGACTTTAGATCAAATCAGTAAAATCGATGTTTTGCGGCTTAAGCAGTACAGTGCTACCGCAATTGACATAGAATTTACAAGAAAATCGACTTTAAGTCTACAACTAAGAAAGTGCAACTTTTGCGGTAATATTTATTTGTTAATCCTGCAATAGCAACATAATTTGACTTTCGTTCAAATCAGTAAAATTCATGTTTTTCGGCTTGAGCGGTACAATGCTCACGCAATTGACATACAATTTACAAGAAAATCGGCTTTAAGTCTAATCTAAGAAAGTGCAATTTTTTCGGTTATATTAATTTGTTAATCCTGAAATTATATGAAAGTTTGACTTTAGATCAAATCAGAAAAATCGATGTTTTGCGGCTTAAGCAGTACAGTGCTACCGCAATTGATATACAATTTACAAGAAAATCGACTTTAAGTCTAAAACTAAGAAAGTGAAACTTTTGCGGTAATATTAATTTGTTAATCCTGCAATAACAATATAATTTGACTTTCGCTCAAATCAATAAAATTCATGTTTTTCGGCTTAAGCAGTACAGTGCTCACGCAATTGACATACAATTTACAAGAAAATCGGCTTAAAGTCTAATCTAAGAAAGTGCACTCTTTTCGGTTATATTAATTTGTTAATCCTGAAGTTATATGAAAGTTTGACTTTAGATCAAATCAGTAAAATCGATGTTTTGCGGCTTAAGCAGTACAGTGCTACCGCAGTTGACATACAATTTACAAGAAAATGGACTTAAATTTTAAACCTAAGAAATTGCAATTTTTTCGGTTATTTTAATTTGTTAATCCTGAAATAACATTTCGGCTTGGTCGGTACAGCGATCAAGTAAGTAACATACAATTGTTAATCCTGAAATAAAATGAAAGTTTGCTTTTAGCGCAAATCAGTAAAATTGATGTTTTTCGGCCTAAGCGGTACAGCGCTCAAGTAATTAACATACAATTTACAAGAAAATCGGCTTTAAGTCTAAATCTAAGAAAGTGCAATTTTTTCGGTTATATGAATATGTCAATTCTGCAATAACAATATAATTTGACTTTCGCTCAAACCAGTAAAATTCATGTTTTTCGGCTTAAGCGGTGCAGTCCTACCGCAATTGACATACAATTTACAAGAAAATCGACTTTAAGTCTAAACCTAAGAAAGTGCAACTTTTTCGGTAATATTAATTTGTTAATCCTGCAATAACAATATAATTTGACTTTCGCTCAAATTAGTTAAATTCATGTTTTTCGGCTTAAGCTTTACAGTGCTCACGCAACTGACATACAATTTACAAGAAAATCGGCTTTAAGTCTAAACTTAAGAAAGTGCAATTTTTTCGGTTATATTAATTTGTTAATCCTGAAATTATATGAAAGTTTGACTTTTGATCAAATCTTTAAAATCGATGTTTTTCGGCTTAAGCGGTACAGTGCTCACGCAACTGACATACAATTTACAAGAAAATCGGCTTTAAGTCTAAACCTAAGAAAGTGCAATTTTTTCGGTTATATTAATTTGTTAATCCTGAAATTATATGAAAGTTTGACTTTAGATCAAATCAGTAAAATCGATGTTTTGCGGCTTAAGCAGTACAGTGCTACCGCAATTGACATACAATTTACAAGAAAATAGACTTTAAGTCTAAACCTATGAAAGTGCAACTTTTTCGGTAATATTAATTTGTTAATCCTGCAATAACAATATAATTTGACTTTCGCTCAAATTAGTAAAATACATGTTTTTCGGCTTAAGTGGTACAGTGCTCACGCAACTGACATACAATTTACAAGAAAATCGACTTTAAGTCTAAAACTAAGAAAGTGCAACTTTTGCGGTAATATTAATTTGTTAATCCTGAAATTATATGAAAGTTTGACTTTAGATCAAATCAATAAAATCGATGTTTTGCGGCTTAAGCAGTACAGTGCTACCGCAATTGACATAGAATTTACAAGAAAATCGACTTTAAGTCTACAACTAAGAAAGTGCAACTTTTGCGGTGATATTAATTTGTTAATCCTGCAATAACAACATAATTTGACTTTCGTTCAAATCAGTAAAATTCATGTTTTTCGGCTTGAGCGGTACAATGCTCACGCAATTGACATACAATTTACAAGAAAATCGGCTTTAAGTCTAATCTAAGAAAGTGCAATTTTTTCGGTTATATTAATTTGTTAATCCTGAAATTATATGAAAGTTTGACTTTAGATCAAATCAGTAAAATCGATGTTTTGCGGCTAAAGCAAAACAGTGCTACCGCAATTGACATACAATTTACAAAAAAATCGACTTTAAGTCTAAAACTAAGAAAGTGCAACTTTTGCGGTAATATTTATTTGTTAATCCTGCAATAGCAATATAATTTGACTTTCGCTCAAATTAGTAAAATTCATGCTTTTCGGCTTAAGCTTTACAGTGCTCACGCAACTGACATACAATTTACAAGAAAATCGGCTTTAAGTCTAAACCTAAGAAAGTGCAATTTTTTCGGTTATATTAATTTGTTAATCCTGAAATTATATGAAAGTTTGACTTTTGATCAAATCAGTAAAATCGATGTTTTTCGGCTTAAGCAGTACAGTGCTACCGCAATTGACATACAATTTACAAGAAAATCGGCTTTGAGACTAAACCTAAGAAAGTGCAACTTTTTCGGTTATATGAATATGTCAATTCTGCAATAACAATATAATTTGACTTTCGCTCAAACCAGTAAAATTGATGTTTTTCGGCTTAAGCAGTACAGTCCTCAAGCAACTGATATACATTTTACAAGAAAATCGGCTTTAAGTCTACATCTAAGAAAGTGCAATTTTTTCGGTTATATTAATTTGTCAACTCTGCAATAGCAATATAATTGGACTTTCGCTCAAATCAATAAAATTCATGTTTTTCGGCTTAAGCGGTACAGTCCTACCGCAATTGACATACAATTTACAAGAAAATCGACTTTAAGTCTAAACCTAAGAAAGTGCAACTTTTTCGGTAATATTAATTTGTTAATCCTGCAATAACAATATAATTTGACTTTCGCTCAAATTAGTAAAATTCATGTTTTTCGGCTAAAGCTTTACAGTGCTCACGCAACTGACATACAATTTACAAGAAAATCGGCTTTAAGTCTAAACCTAAGAAAGTGCAATTTTTTCGGTTATATTAATTTGTTAATCCTAAAATTATATGAAAGTTTGACTTTTGATCAAATCAGTAAAATCGATGTTTTTCGGCTTAAGCAGTACAGTGCTACCGCAATTGACATAGAATTTACAAGAAAATCGGCTTTAAGTCTAATCTAAGAAAGTGCAATTTTTTCGGTTATATTAATTTGTTAATCCTGAAATTATATGAAAGTTTGACTTTAGATCAAATCAGTAAAATCGATGTTTTGCGGCTAAAGCTTTACAGTGCTCACGCAACTGACATACAATTTACAAGAAAATCGACTTTAAGTCTACAACTAAGAAAGTGCAACTTTTGCGGTAATATTAATTTGTTAATCCTGCAATAACAACATAATTTGACTTTCGTTCAAATCAGTAAAATTCATGTTTTTCGGCTTGAGCGGTACAATGCTCACGCAATTGACATACAATTTACAAGAAAATCGGCTTTAAGTCTAATCTAAGAAAGTGCAATTTTTTCGGTTATATTAATTTGTTAATCCTGAAATTATATGAAAGTTTGACTTTAGATCAAATCAGTAAAATCGATGTTTTGCGGCTAAAGCAAAACAGTGCTACCGCAATTGACATACAATTTACAAGAAATTCGACTTTAAGTCTAAAACTAAGAAAGTGCAACTTTTGCGGTAATATTTATTTGTTAATCCTGCAATAGCAATATAATTGGACTTTCGCTCAAATCAATAAAATTCATGTTTTTCGACTTAAGCGGTACAGTCCTACCGCAATTGACATACAATTTACAAGAAAATCGACTTTAAGTCTAAACCTAAGAAAATGCAACTTTTTCGGTAATATTAATTTGTTAATCCTGCAATAGCAATATAATTTGACTTTCGCTCAAATTAGTAAAATTCATGTTTTTCGGCTTAAGCTTTACAGTGCTCACGCAACTGACATACAATTTACAAGAAAATCGGCTTTAAGTCTAAACATAAGAAAGTGCAATTTTTTCGGTTATATTAATTTGTTAATTCTGAAATTATATGAAAGTTTGACTTTAGATCAAATCAGTAAAATCGATGATTTGCGGCTTAAGCAGTACAGTGCTACCGCAATTGACATAGAATTTACAACTCTGCAATAGCAATATAATTGGACTTTCGCTCAAATCAATAAAATTCATGTTTTTCGGCTTAAGCGGTACAGTCCTACCGCAATTGACATACAATTTACAAGAAAATCGACTTTAAGTCTACAACTAAGAAAGTGCAACTTTTGCGGTAATATTAATTTGTTAATCCTGAAATTATATGAAAGTTTGACTTTAGATCAAATCAGTAAAATTCATGTTTTGCGGCTTAAGCAGTACAGTGCTACCGCAATTGACATAGAATTTACAAGAAAATCGACTTTAAGTCTACAACTAAGAAAGTGCAACTTTTGCGGTAATATTAATTTGTTAATCCTGCAATAACAACATAATTTGACTTTCGTTCAAATCAGTAAAACTCATGTTTTTCGGCTTAAGCAGTACACTGCTCACGCAACTGACATAAAATTTACAAGAAAATCGGCTTTAAGTCTAATCTAAGAAAGTGCAATTTTTTCGGTTATATTAATTTGTTAATGCTGAAATTATATGAAAGTTTGACTTTAGATCAAATCAGTAAAATTGATTTGTTTCGGCTTAAGCAGTACAGCGCTCACGCAACTGATATAAAATTTACAAGAAAATCGGCTTTAAGTCTTAATCTAAGAAAGTGCACTCTTTTCGGTTATATTAATTTGTTAATCCTGAAATTATATGAAAGTTTGACTTTAGATCAAATCAGTAAAATCGATGTTTTGCGGCTTAAGCAGTACAGTGCTACCGCAATTGACATAGAATTTACAAGAAAATCGACTTTAAGTCTACAACTAAGAAAGTGCAACTTTTGCGGTAATATTAATTTGTTAATCCTGCAATAACAACATAATTTGACTTTCGCTCAAATCAGTAAAATTCATGTTTTTCGGCTAAAGCAGTACAGTGCTCACGCAACTGACATACAATTTACAAGAAAATCGGCTTTAAGTCTAAATCTAAAAAAGTGCAATTTTTTCGGTTATGTCAATTCTACAATAACAATATAATTTGACATTCGCTCAAACCAGTAAAATTGATGTTTTTCGGCTTAAGCAGTACAGCGCTCACGCAACTGATATACAATTTACAAGAAAATCGGCTTTAAGTCTTAATCTAAGAAAGTGCACTCTTTTCGGTTATATTAATTTGTTAATCCTGAAATTATATGAAAGTTTGACTTTAGATCAAATCAGTAAAATCGATGTTTTGCGGCTTAAGCAGTACAGTGCTACCGCAATTGACATAGAATTTACAAGAAAATCGACTTTAAGTCTACAACTAAGAAAGTGCAACTTTTGAGGTAATATTAATTTGTTAATCCTGCAATAACAACATAATTTGACTTTCGCTCAAATCAGTAAAATTCATGTTTTTCGGCTAAAGCAGTACAGTGCTCACGCAATTGACATACAATTTACAAGAAAATCGACTTTAAGTCTGAAACTAAGAAAGTGTAATTTTTTCGGTTATATGAATATGTCATTTCTGCAGTAACAATATAATTTAACTTTCGCTCAAACCAGTAAAATTGATGTTTTTCGGCCTAAGCGGTACAGCGCTCAAGTAATTAACATACAATTTACAAGAAAATCGGCTTTAAGTCTAAATCTAAAAAAGTGCAATTTTTTCGGTTATGTCAATTCTGCAATAACAATATAATTTGACTTTCGCTCAAACCAGTAAAATTGATGTTTTACGGCTTAAGCAGTACAGCGCTCACGCAACTGATATACAATTTACAAGAAAATCGGCTTTAAGTCTAATCTAAGAAAGTGCAATTTTTTCGGTTATATTAATTTGTTAATGCTGAAATTATATGAAAGTTTGACTTTAGATCAAATCAGTAAAATTGATGTGTTTCGGCCTAAGCGGTACAGCGCACAAGTATTTAACATACAATTTACAAGAAAATCGGCTTTAAGTCTAGATCTAAAAAAGTGCAATTTTTTCGGTTATGTCAATTCTACAATAACAATATAATTTGACTTTCGCTCAAACCAGTAAAATTGATGTTTTTCGGCTTAAGCAGTACAGCGCTCACGCAACTGATATACAATTTACAAGAAAATCGGCTTTAAGTCTTAATCTAAGAAAGTGCACTCTTTTCGGTTATATTAATTTGTTAATCCTGAAATTATATGAAAGTTTGACTTTAGATCAAATCAGTAAAATCGATGTTTTGCGGCTTAAGCAGTACAGTGCTACAGCAATTGACATAGAATTTACAAGAAAATCGACTTTAAGTCTACAACTAAGAAAGTGCAACTTTTGCGGTAATATTAATTTGTTAATCCTGCAATAACAATATAATTTGACTTTCGCTCAAATCAGTAAAATTCATGTTTTTCGGCTTAAGCAGTACAATGCTCACGCAACTGATATACAATTTACAAGAAAATCGGCTTTAAGTCTTATCTAAGAAAGTGCAATTTTTTCGGTTATATTAGTTTTTTAATCCTGAAATTATATGAAAGTTTGACTTTAGATCAAATCAGTAAAATCGATGTTTTGCGTCTTAAGCAGTACAGTGCTACCGCAATTGATATACAATTTACAAAAAAATCGACTTTAAGTCTAAAACTAAGAAAGTGCAACTTTTGCGGTAATATTAATTTGTTAATCCTGCAATAACAATATAATTTGACTTTCGCTCAAATCAGTAAAATTCATGTTTTTCGGCTTAAGCAGTACAGTGCTCACGCAATTGACATACAATTTACAAGAAAATCGGCTTTAAGTCTAATCTAAGAAAGTGCAATTTTTTCGGTTATATTAATTTGTTAATCCTGAAATTATATGAAAGTTTGACTTTAGATCAAAACAGTAAAATCGATGTTTTGCGGCTTAAGCAGTACAGTGCTACCGCAGTTGACATACAATTTACAAGAAAATGGACCTAAATTTTAAACCTAAGAAAGTGCAATTTTTTCGGTTATTTTAATTTGTTAATCCTGAAATAACATTTCGGCTTAAGCGGTACAGCGATCAAGTAAGTAACATACAATTGTTAATCCTGAAATAAAATGAAAGTTTTCTTTTAGCGCAAATCAGTAAAATTGATGTTTTTCGGCCTAAGCGGTACAGCGCTCAAGTAATTAACATACAATTGTTAATCCTGAAATAAAATGAAAGTTTGTTTTTAGCGCAAATCAGTAAAATTGATGTTTTTCGGCTTAAGCGGTACAGTGCTCACGCAACTGACATACAATTTACAAGAAAATCGGCTTTAAGTCTAAATCTAAGAAAGTGCAATTTTTTCGGTTATATGAATATGTCAATTCTGCAATAACAATATAATTTGACTTTCGCTCAAACCAGTAAAATTGATGTTTTTCGGAGTAAGCAGTACAGTCCTCAAGCAACTGATATACATTTTACAAGAAAATCGGCTTTAAGTCTACATCTAAGAAAGTGCAATTTTTTCGGTTATATTAATTTGTCAACTCTGCAATAGCAATATAATTGGACTTTCGCTCAAATCAATAAAAGTCGTGTTTTTCGGCTTAAGCGGTACAGTCCTACCGCAATTGACATACAATTTACAAGAAAATCGACTTTAAGTCTAAACCTAAGAAAGTGCAACTTTTTCGGTAATATTAATTTGATAATCCTGCAATAATAATATAATTTGACTTTCGCTCAAATTAGTAAAATTCATGTTTTTCGGCTTAAGCTTTACAGTGCTCACGCAACTGACATACAATTTACAAGAAAATCGGCTTTAAGTCTAAACCTAAGAAAGTGCAATTTTTTCGGTTATATTAATTTGTTAATCCTGAAATTATATGAAAGTTTGACTTTTGATCAAATCAGTAAAATTCATGTTTTTCGGCTTAAGCAGTACAGTGCTACCGCAATTGACATAGAATTTACAAGAAAATCGGCTTTAAGTCTAAACCTAAGAAAGTGCAATTTTTTCGGTTATATTAATTTGTTAATCCTGAAATTATATGAAAGTTTGACTTTTGATCAAATCAGTAAAATCGATGTTTTTCGGCTTAAGCGGTACAGTGCTCACGCAATTGATATACAATTTACAAAAAAATCGACTTTAAGTCTAAAACTAAGAAAGTGCAACTTTTGCGGTAATATTAATTTTTTAATCCTGCAATAACAATATAATTTGACTTTCGCTCAAATCAGTAAAATTCATGTTTTTCGGCTTAAGCTTTACAGTGCTCACGCAACTGACATACAATTTACAAGAAAATCGGCTTTAAGTCTGCAACTAAGAAAGTGCAATTTTTTCGGTTATATGAATATGTCATTTCTGCAATAACAATATAATTTGACTTTCGCTCAAACCAGTAAAATTGATGTTTTTCGGCCTAAGCGGTACAGCGCTCAAGTAATTAACATACAATTTACAAGAAAATCGGCTTTAAGTCTAAATCTAAAAAAGTGCAATTTTTTCGGTTATGTCAATTCTACAATAACAATATAATTTGACTTTCGCTCAAACCAGTAAAATTGATGTTTTTCGGCTTAAGCAGTACAGCGCTCACGCAACTGATATACAATTTACAAGAAAATCGGCTTTAAGTCTTAATCTAAGAAAGTGCACTCTTTTCGGTTATATTAATTTGTTAATCCTGAAATTATATGAAAGTTTGACTTTAGATCAAATCAGTAAAATCGATGTTTTGCGGCTTAAGCAGTACAGTGCTACCGCAATTGACATAGAATTTACAAGAAAATCGACTTTAAGTCTACAACTAAGAAAGTGCAACTTTTGCGGTAATATTAATTTGTTAATCCTGCAATAACAATATAATTTGACTTTCGCTCAAATCAGTAAAATTCATGTTTTTCGGCTTAAGCAGTACAATGCTCACGCAACTGATATACAATTTACAAGAAAATCGGCTTTAAGTCTTATCTAAGAAAGTGCAATTTTTTCGGTTATATTAGTTTTTTAATCCTGAAATTATATGAAAGTTTGACTTTAGATCAAATCAGTAAAATCGATGTTTTGCGGCTTAAGCAGTACAGTGCTACCGCAATTGATATACAATTTACAAAAAAATCGACTTTAAGTCTAAAACTAAGAAAGTGCAACTTTTGCGGTAATATTAATTTGTTAATCCTGCAATAACAATATAATTTGACTTTCGCTCAAATCAGTAAAATTCATGTTTTTCGGCTTAAGCAGTACAGTGCTCACGCAATTGACATACAATTTACAAGAAAATCGGCTTTAAGTCTAATCTAAGAAAGTGCAATTTTTTCGGTTATATTAATTTGTTAATCCTGAAATTATATGAAAGTTTGACTTTAGATCAAAACAGTAAAATCGATGTTTTGCGGCTTAAGCAGTACAGTGCTACCGCAGTTGACATACAATTTACAAGAAAATGGACCTAAATTTTAAACCTAAGAAATTGCAATTTTTTCGGTTATTTTAATTTGTTAATCCTGAAATAACATTTCGGCTTAAGCGGTACAGCGATCAAGTAAGTAACATACAATTGTTAATCCTGAAATAAAATGAAAGTTTTCTTTTAGCGCAAATCAGTAAAATTGATGTTTTTCGGCCTAAGCGGTACAGCGCTCAAGTAATTAACATACAATTGTTAATCCTGAAATAAAATGAAAGTTTGTTTTTAGCGCAAATCAGTAAAATTGATGTTTTTCGGCTTAAGCGGTAAAGTGCTCACGCAACTGACATACAATTTACAAGAAAATCGGCTTTAAGTCTAAATCTAAGAAAGTGCAATTTTTTCGGTTATATGAATATGTCAATTCTGCAATAACAATATAATTTGACTTTCGCTCAAACCAGTAAAATTGATGTTTTTCGGAGTAAGCAGTACAGTCCTCAAGCAACTGATATACATTTTACAAGAAAATCGGCTTTAAGTCTACATCTAAGAAAGTGCAATTTTTTCGGTTATATTAATTTGTCAACTCTGCAATAGCAATATAATTGGACTTTCGCTCAAATCAATAAAAGTCGTGTTTTTCGGCTTAAGCGGTACAGTCCTACCGCAATTGACATACAATTTACAAGAAAATCGACTTTAAGTCTAAACCTAAGTAAGTGCAACTTTTTCGGTAATATTAATTTGATAATCCTGCAATAATAATATAATTTGACTTTCGCTCAAATTAGTAAAATTCATGTTTTTCGGCTTAAGCAGTACAGTGCTCACGCAATTGACATACAATTTACAAGAAAATCGGCTTTAAGTCTAATCTAAGAAAGTGCAATTTTTTCGGTTATATTAATTTGTTAATCCTGAAATTATATGAAAGTTTGACTTTAGATCAAAACAGTAAAATCGATGTTTTGCGGCTTAAGCAGTACAGTGCTACCGCAGTTGACATACAATTTACAAGAAAATGGACCTAAATTTTAAACCTAAGAAAGTGCAATTTTTTCGGTTATATTAATTTGTTAATCCTGAAATTATATGAAAGTTTGACTTTAGATCAAAACAGTAAAATCGATGTTTTGCGGCTTAAGCAGTACAGTGCTCACGCAATTGACATACAATTTACAAGAAAATCGGCTTTAAGTCTAATCTAAGAAAGTGCACTCTTTTCGGTTATATTAATTTGTTAATCCTGAAATTATATGAAAGTTTGACTTTAGATCAAATCAGTAAAATCGATGTTTTGCGGCTTAAGCAGTACAGTGCTACAGCAATTGACATAGAATTTACAAGAAAATCGACTTTAAGTCTACAACTAAGAAAGTGCAACTTTTGCGGTAATATTAATTTGTTAATCCTGCAATAACAATATAATTTGACTTTCGCTCAAATCAGTAAAATTCATGTTTTTCGGCTTAAGCAGTACAATGCTCACGCAACTGATATACAATTTACAAGAAAATCGGCTTTAAGTCTTATCTAAGAAAGTGCAATTTTTTCGGTTATATTAGTTTTTTAATCCTGAAATTATATGAAAGTTTGACTTTAGATCAAATCAGTAAAATCGATGTTTTGCGTGTTAAGCAGTACAGTGCTACCGCAATTGATATACAATTTACAAAAAAATCGACTTTAAGTCTAAAACTAAGAAAGTGCAACTTTTGCGGTAATATTAATTTGTTAATCCTGCAATAACAATATAATTTGACTTTCGCTCAAATCAGTAAAATTCATGTTTTTCGGCTTAAGCAGTACAGTGCTCACGCAATTGACATACAATTTACAAGAAAATCGGCTTTAAGTCTAATCTAAGAAAGTGCAATTTTTTCGGTTATATTAATTTGTTAATCCTGAAATTATATGAAAGTTTGACTTTAGATCAAAACAGTAAAATCGATGTTTTGCGGCTTAAGCAGTACAGTGCTACCGCAGTTGACATACAATTTACAAGAAAATGGACCTAAATTTTAAACCTAAGAAAGTGCAATTTTTTCGGTTATTTTAATTTGTTAATCCTGAAATAACATTTCGGCTTAAGCGGTACAGCGATCAAGTAAGTAACATACAATTGTTAATCCTGAAATAAAATGAAAGTTTTCTTTTAGCGCAAATCAGTAAAATTGATGTTTTTCGGCCTAAGCGGTACAGCGCTCAAGTAATTAACATACAATTGTTAATCCTGAAATAAAATGAAAGTTTGTTTTTAGCGCAAATCAGTAAAATTGATGTTTTTCGGCTTAAGCGGTACAGTGCTCACGCAACTGACATACAATTTACAAGAAAATCGGCTTTAAGTCTAAATCTAAGAAAGTGCAATTTTTTCGGTTATATGAATATGTCAATTCTGCAATAACAATATAATTTGACTTTCGCTCAAACCAGTAAAATTGATGTTTTTCGGAGTAAGCAGTACAGTCCTCAAGCAACTGATATACATTTTACAAGAAAATCGGCTTTAAGTCTACATCTAAGAAAGTGCAATTTTTTCGGTTATATTAATTTGTCAACTCTGCAATAGCAATATAATTGGACTTTCGCTCAAATCAATAAAAGTCGTGTTTTTCGGCTTAAGCGGTACAGTCCTACCGCAATTGACATACAATTTACAAGAAAATCGACTTTAAGTCTAAACCTAAGAAAGTGCAACTTTTTCGGTAATATTAATTTGATAATCCTGCAATAATAATATAATTTGACTTTCGCTCAAATTAGTAAAATTCATGTTTTTCGGCTTAAGCTTTACAGTGCTCACGCAACTGACATACAATTTACAAGAAAATCGGCTTTAAGTCTAAACCTAAGAAAGTGCAATTTTTTCGGTTATATTAATTTGTTAATCCTGAAATTATATGAAAGTTTGACTTTTGATCAAATCAGTAAAATTCATGTTTTTCGGCTTAAGCAGTACAGTGCTACCGCAATTGACATAGAATTTACAAGAAAATCGGCTTTAAGTCTAAACCTAAGAAAGTGCAATTTTTTCGGTTATATTAATTTGTTAATCCTGAAATTATATGAAAGTTTGACTTTTGATCAAATCAGTAAAATCGATGTTTTTCGGCTTAAGCGGTACAGTGCTCACGCAATTGATATACAATTTACAAAAAAATCGACTTTAAGTCTAAAACTAAGAAAGTGCAACTTTTGCGGTAATATTAATTTTTTAATCCTGCAATAACAATATAATTTGACTTTCGCTCAAATCAGTAAAATTCATGTTTTTCGGCTTAAGCTTTACAGTGCTCACGCAACTGACATACAATTTACAAGAAAATCGGCTTTAAGTCTGCAACTAAGAAAGTGCAATTTTTTCGGTTATATTAATTTGTTAATCCTGAAATTATATGAAAGTTTGACTTTTGATCAAATCAGTAAAATCGATGTTTTTCGGCTTAAGCGGTACAGTGCTCACGCAATTGATATACAATTTACAAAAAAATCGACTTTAAGTCTAAACCTAAGAAAGTGCAACTTTTTCGGTAATATTAATTTGTTAATCCTGCAATAACAGTATAATTTGACTTTCGCTCAAATTAGTAAAATTCATGTTTTTCGGCTTAAGCAGTACAGTGCTACCGCAATTGACATAGAATTTACAAGAAAATCGGCTTTAAGTCTAAACCTAAGAAAGTGCAATTTTTTCGGTTATATTAATTTGTTAATCCTGAAATTATATGAAAGTTTGACTTTTGATCAAATCAGTAAAATCGATGTTTTTCGGCTTAAGCGGTACAGTGCTCACGCAATTGATATACAATTTACAAAAAAATCGACTTTAAGTCTGCAACTAAGAAAGTGCAACGTTTGCGGTAATATTAATTTGTTAATCCTGCAATAACAACATAATTTGACTTTCGCTCAAATCAGTAAAATTCATGTTTTTCGGCTTAAGCTTTACAGTGCTCACGCAACTGACATACAATTTACAAGAAAATCGGCTTTAAGTCTAAACCTAAGAAAGTGCAATTTTTTCGGTTATATTAATTTGTTAATCCTGAAATTATATGAAAGTTTGACTTTTGATCAAATCAGTAAAATCGATGTTTTTCGGCTTAAGCGGTACAGTGCTCACGCAATTGATATACAATTTACAAAAAAATCGACTTTAAGTCTAAAACTAAGAAAGTGCAACTTTTGCGGTAATATTAATTTGTTAATCCTGCAATAACAATATAATTTGACTTTCGCTCAAATCAGTAAAATTCATGTTTTCGGGCTTAAGCAGTACAGTGCTCACGCAATTGACATACAATTTACAAGAAAATCGGCTTTAAGTCTAATCTAAGAAAGTGCAATTTTTTCGGTTATATTAATTTGTTAATCCTGAAATTATATGAAAGTTTGACTTTAGATCAAATCAGTAAAATCGATGTTTTGCGGCTTAAGCAGTACAGTGCTACCGCAATTGACATAGAATTTACAAGAAAATCGACTTTAAGTCTACAACTAAGAAAGTGCAACTTTTGCGGTAATATTAATTTGTTAATCCTGCAATAACAACATAATTTGACTTTCGCTCAAATCAGTAAAATTCATGTTTTTCGGCTAAAGCAGTACAGTGCTCACGCAATTGACATACAATTTACAAGAAAATCGACTTTAAGTCTGAAACTAAGAAAGTGTAATTTTTTCGGTTATATGAATATGTCATTTCTGCAATAACAATATAATTTGACTTTCGCTCAAACCAGTAAAATTGATGTTTTTCGGCCTAAGCGGTACAGCGCTCAAGTAATTAACATACAATTTACAAGAAAATCGGCTTTAAGTCTAAATCTAAAAAAGTGCAATTTTTTCGGTTATGTCAATTCTGCAATAACAATATAATTTGACTTTCGCTCAAACCAGTAAAATTGATGTTTTACGGCTTAAGCAGTACAGCGCTCACGCAACTGATATACAATTTACAAGAAAATCGGCTTTAAGTCTAATCTAAGAAAGTGCAATTTTTTCGGTTATATTAATTTGTTAATGCTGAAATTATATGAAAGTTTGACTTTAGATCAAATCAGTAAAATTGATGTGTTTCGGCCTAAGCGGTACAGTGCTCACGCAATTGATATACAATTTACAAAAAAATCGACTTTAAGTCTAAAACTAAGAAAGTGCAACTTTTGCGGTAATATTAATTTGTTAATCCTGCAATAACAATATAATTTGACTTTCGCTCAAATCAGTAAAATTCATGTTTTTCGGCTAAAGCAGTACAGTGCTCACGCAATTGACATACAATTTACAAGAAAATCGACTTTAAGTCTGAAACTAAGAAAGTGTAATTTTTTCGGTTATATGAATATGTCATTTCTGCAATAACAATATAATTTGACTTTCGCTCAAACCAGTAAAATTGATGTTTTTCGGCCTAAGCGGTACAGCGCTCAAGTAATTAACATACAATTTACAAGAAAATCGGCTTTAAGTCTAAATCTAAAAAAGTGCAATTTTTTCGGTTATGTCAATTCTACAATAACAATATAATTTGACTTTCGCTCAAACCAGTAAAATTGATGTTTTTCGGCTTAAGCAGTACAGCGCTCACGCAACTGATATACAATTTACAAGAAAATCGGCTTTAAGTCTTAATCTAAGAAAGTGCACTCTTTTCGGTTATATTAATTTGTTAATCCTGAAATTATATGAAAGTTTGACTTTAGATCAAATCAGTAAAATCGATGTTTTGCGGCTTAAGCAGTACAGTGCTACCGCAATTGACATAGAATTTACAAGAAAATCGACTTTAAGTCTACAACTAAGAAAGTGCAACTTTTGCGGTAATATTAATTTGTTAATCCTGCAATAACAATATAATTTGACTTTCGCTCAAATCAGTAAAATTCATGTTTTTCGGCTTAAGCAGTACAATGCTCACGCAACTGATATACAATTTACAAGAAAATCGGCTTTAAGTCTTATCTAAGAAAGTGCAATTTTTTCGGTTATATTAGTTTTTTAATCCTGAAATTATATGAAAGTTTGACTTTAGATCAAATCAGTAAAATCGATGTTTTGCGGCTTAAGCAGTACAGTGCTACCGCAATTGATATACAATTTACAAAAAAATCGACTTTAAGTCTAAAACTAAGAAAGTGCAACTTTTGCGGTAATATTAATTTGTTAATCCTGCAATAACAATATAATTTGACTTTCGCTCAAATCAGTAAAATTCATGTTTTTCGGCTTAAGCAGTACAGTGCTCACGCAATTGACATACAATTTACAAGAAAATCGGCTTTAAGTCTAATCTAAGAAAGTGCAATTTTTTCGGTTATATTAATTTGTTAATCCTGAAATTATATGAAAGTTTGACTTTAGATCAAAACAGTAAAATCGATGTTTTGCGGCTTAAGCAGTACAGTGCTACCGCAGTTGACATACAATTTACAAGAAAAAGGACCTAAATTTTAAACCTAAGAAATTGCAATTTTTTCGGTTATTTTAATTTGTTAATCCTGAAATAACATTTCGGCTTAAGCGGTACAGCGATCAAGTAAGTAACATACAATTGTTAATCCTGAAATAAAATGAAAGTTTTCTTTTAGCGCAAATCAGTAAAATTGATGTTTTTCGGCCTAAGCGGTACAGCGCTCAAGTAATTAACATACAATTGTTAATCCTGAAATAAAATGAAAGTTTGTTTTTAGCGCAAATCAGTAAAATTGATGTTTTTCGGCTTAAGCGGTAAAGTGCTCACGCAACTGACATACAATTTACAAGAAAATCGGCTTTAAGTCTAAATCTAAGAAAGTGCAATTTTTTCGGTTATATGAATATGTCAATTCTGCAATAACAATATAATTTGACTTTCGCTCAAACCAGTAAAATTGATGTTTTTCGGAGTAAGCAGTACAGTCCTCAAGCAACTGATATACATTTTACAAGAAAATCGGCTTTAAGTCTACATCTAAGAAAGTGCAATTTTTTCGGTTATATTAATTTGTCAACTCTGCAATAGCAATATAATTGGACTTTCGCACAAATCAATAAAAGTCGTGTTTTTCGGCTTAAGCGGTACAGTCCTACCGCAATTGACATACAATTTACAAGAAAATCGACTTTAAGTCTAAACCTAAGTAAGTGCAACTTTTTCGGTAATATTAATTTGATAATCCTGCAATAATAATATAATTTGACTTTCGCTCAAATTAGTAAAATTCATGTTTTTCGGCTTAAGCTTTACAGTGCTCACGCAACTGACATACAATTTACAAGAAAATCGGCTTTAAGTCTAAACCTAAGAAAGTGCAATTTTTTCGGTTATATTAATTTGTTAATCCTGAAATTATATGAAAGTTTGACTTTTGATCAAATCAGTAAAATCGATGTTTTTCGGCTTAAGCAGTACAGTGCTACCGCAATTGACATACAATTTACAATAAAATCGACTTTAAGTCTAAACCTAAGAAAGTGCAACTTTTTCGGTAATATTAATTTGTTAATCCTGCAATAACAGTATAATTTGACTTTCGCTCAAATTAGTAAAATTCATGTTTTTCGGCTTAAGCAGTACAGTGCTACCGCAATTGACATAGAATTTACAAGAAAATCGACTTTAAGTCTACAACTAAGAAAGTGCAACGTTTGCGGTAATATTAATTTGTTAATCCTGCAATAACAACATAATTTGACTTTCGCTCAAATCAGTAAAATGCATGTTTTTCGGCTTAAGCTTTACAGTGCTCACGCAACTGACATACAATTTACAAGAAAATCGGTTTAAGTCTAAACCTAAGAAAGTGCAATTTTTTCGGTTATATTAATTTGTTAATCCTGAAATTATATGAAAGTTTGACTTTTGATCAAATCAGTAAAATCGATGTTTTTCGGCTTAAGCGGTACAGTGCTCACGCAATTGACATAGAATTTACAAGAAAATCGACTTTAAGTCTACAACTAAGAAAGTGCAACTTTTGCGGTAATATTAATTTGTTAATCCTGCAATAACAACATAATTTGACTTTCGCTCAAATCAGTAAAATTCATGTTTTTCGGCTAAAGCAGTACAGTGCTCACGCAATTGACATACAATTTACAAGAAAATCGACTTTAAGTCTGAAACTAAGAAAGTGTAATTTTTTCGGTTATATGAATATGTCATTTCTGCAATAACAATATAATTTGACTTTCGCTCAAACCAGTAAAATTGATGTTTTTCGGCCTAAGCGGTACAGCGCTCAAGTAATTAACATACAATTTACAAGAAAATCGGCTTTAAGTCTAAATCTAAAAAAGTGCAATTTTTTCGGTTATGTCAATTCTGCAATAACAATATAATTTGACTTTCGCTCAAACCAGTAAAATTGATGTTTTACGGCTTAAGCAGTACAGCGCTGACGCAACTGATATACAATTTACAAGAAAATCGGCTTTAAGTCTAATCTAAGAAAGTGCAATTTTTTCGGTTATATTAATTTGTTAATGCTGAAATTATATGAAAGTTTGACTTTAGATCAAATCAGTAAAATTTATGTGTGTCGGCCTAAGCGGTACAGCGCACAAGTATTTAACATACAATTTACAAGAAAATCGGCTTTAAGTCTAAATCTAAAAAAGTGCAACTTTTTCGGTAATATTAATTTGTTAATCCTGCAATAACAATATAATTTGACTTTCGCTCAAATCAGTAAAATCGATGTTTTGCGGCTTAAGCAGTACAGTGCTACCGCAATTGATATACAATTTACAAAAAAATCGACTTTAAGTCTAAAACTAAGAAAGTGCAACTTTTGCGGTAATATTAATTTGTTAATCCTGCAATAACAATATAATTTGACTTTCGCTCAAATCAGTAAAATTCATGTTTTTCGGCTTAAGCAGTACAGTGCTCACGCAATTGACATACAATTTACAAGAAAATCGGCTTTAAGTCTAATCTAAGAAAGTGCAATTTTTTCGGTTATATTAATTTGTTAATCCTGAAATTATATGAAAGTTTGACTTTAGATCAAAACAGTAAAATCGATGTTTTGCGGCTTAAGCAGTACAGTGCTACCGCAGTTGACATACAATTTACAAGAAAATGGACCTAAATTTTAAACCTAAGAAATTGCAATTTTTTCGGTTATTTTAATTTGCTAATCCTGAAATAACATTTCGGCTTAAGCGGTACAGCGATCAAGTAAGTAACATACAATTGTTAATCCTGAAATAAAATGAAAGTTTTCTTTTAGCGCAAATCAGTAAAATTGATGTTTTTCGGCTTAAGCGGTAAAGTGCTCACGCAACTGACATACAATTTACAAGAAAATCGGCTTTAAGTCTAAATCTAAGAAAGTGCAATTTTTTCGGTTATATGAATATGTCAATTCTGCAATAACAATATAATTTGACTTTCGCTCAAACCAGTAAAATTGATGTTTTTCGGAGTAAGCAGTACAGTCCTCAAGCAACTGATATACATTTTACAAGAAAATCGGCTTTAAGTCTAAACCTAAGAAAGTGCAATTTTTTCGGTTATATTAATTTGTTAATCCTGAAATTATATGAAAGTTTGACTTTAGATCAAATCAGTAAAATCGATGTTTTGCGGCTTAAGCAGTACAGTGCTACCGCAATTGACATACAATTTACAAGAAAATCGACTTTAAGTCTGAAACTAAGAAAGTGTAATTTTTTCGGTTATATGAATATGTCATTTCTGCAATAACAATATAATTTGACTTTCGCTCAAACCAGTAAAATTGATGTTTTTCGGCCTAAGCGGTACAGCGCTCAAGTAATTAACATACAATTTACAAGAAAATCGGCTTTAAGTCTAAATCTAAAAAAGTGCAATTTTTTCGGTTATGTCAATTCTGCAATAACAATATAATTTGACTTTCGCTCAAACCAGTAAAATTGATGTTTTACGGCTTAAGCAGTACAGCGCTGACGCAACTGATATACAATTTACAAGAAAATCGGCTTTAAGTCTAATCTAAGAAAGTGCAATTTTTTCGGTTATATTAATTTGTTAATGCTGAAATTATATGAAAGTTTGACTTTAGATCAAATCAGTAAAATTGATGTGTTTCGGCCTAAGCGGTACAGCGCACAAGTATTTAACATACAATTTACAAGAAAATCGGCTTTAAGTCTAAATCTAAAAAAGTGCAACTTTTTCGGTAATATTAATTTGTTAATCCTGCAATAACAATATAATTTGACTTTCGCTCAAATCAGTAAAATCGATGTTTTGCGGCTTAAGCAGTACAGTGCTACCGCAATTGATATACAATTTACAAAAAAATCGACTTTTAATCTAAAACTAAGAAAGTGCAACTTTTGCGGTAATATTAATTTGTTAATCCTGCAATAACAATATAATTTGACTTTCGCTCAAATCAGTAAAATTCATGTTTTTCGGCTTAAGCAGTACAGTGCTCACGCAATTGACATACAATTTACAAGAAAATCGGCTTTAAGTCTAATCTAAGAAAGTGCAATTTTTTCGGTTATATTAATTTGTTAATCCTGAAATAAAATGAAAGTTTGTTTTTAGCGCAAATCAGTAAAATTGATGTTTTTCGGCTAAAGCAGTACAGTGCTCACGCAATTGACATACAATTTACAAGAAAATCGACTTTAAGTCTGAAACTAAGAAAGTGTAATTTTTTCGGTTATATGAATATGTCATTTCTGCAATAACAATATAATTTGACTTTCGCTCAAACCAGTAAAATTGATGTTTTTCGGCCTAAGCGGTACAGCGCTCAAGTAATTAACATACAATTTACAAGAAAATCGGCTTTAAGTCTAAATCTAAAAAAGTGCAATTTTTTCGGTTATGTCAATTCTGCAATAACAACATAATTTGACTTTCGCTCAAATTAGTAAAATTCATGTTTTTCGGCTTAAGCTTTACAGTGCTCACGCAACTGACATACAATTTACAAGAAAATCGGCTTTAAGTCTAAACCTAAGAAAGTGCAATTTTTTCGGTTATATTAATTTGTTAATCCTGAAATTATATGAAAGTTTGACTTTTGATCAAATCAGTAAAATCGATGTTTTTCGGCTTAAGCAGTACAGTGCTACCGCAATTGACATACAATTTACAATAAAATCGACTTTAAGTCTAAACCTAAGAAAGTGCAACTTTTTCGGTAATATTAATTTGTTAATCCTGCAATAACAGTATAATTTGACTTTCGCTCAAATTAGTAAAATTCATGTTTTTCGGCTTAAGCAGTACAGTGCTACCGCAATTGACATAGAATTTACAAGAAAATCGACTTTAAGTCTACAACTAAGAAAGTGCAACGTTTGCGGTAATATTAATTTGTTAATCCTGCAATAACAACATAATTTGACTTTCGCTCAAATCAGTAAAATGCATGTTTTTCGGCTTAAGCTTTACAGTGCTCACGCAACTGACATACAATTTACAAGAAAATCGGCTTAAAGTCTAATCTAAGAAAGTGCAATTTTTTCGGTTATATTAATTTGTTAATCCTGAAGTTATATGAAAGTTTGACTTTAGATCAAATCAGTAAAATCGATGTTTTGCGGCTTAAGCAGTACAGTGCTACCGCAATTGACATACAATTTACAATAAAATCGACTTTAAGTCTAAACCTAAGAAAGTGCAACTTTTTCGGTAATATTAATTTGTTAATCCTGCAATAACAATATAATTTGACTTTCGCTCAAATCAGTAAAATCGATGTTTTGCGGCTTAAGCAGTACAGTGCTACCGCAATTGATATACAATTTACAAAAAAATCGACTTTTAATCTAAAACTAAGAAAGTGCAACTTTTGCGGTAATATTAATTTGTTAATCCTGCAATAACAATATAATTTGACTTTCGCTCAAATCAGTAAAATTCATGTTTTTCGGCTTAAGCAGTACAGTGCTCACGCAATTGACATACAATTTACAAGAAAATCGGCTTTAAGTCTAATCTAAGAAAGTGCAATTTTTTCGGTTATATTAATTTGTTAATCCTGAAATAAAATGAAAGTTTGTTTTTAGCGCAAATCAGTAAAATTGATGTTTTTCGGCTAAAGCAGTACAGTGCTCACGCAATTGACATACAATTTACAAGAAAATCGACTTTAAGTCTGAAACTAAGAAAGTGTAATTTTTTCGGTTATATGAATATGTCATTTCTGCAATAACAATATAATTTGACTTTCGCTCAAACCAGTAAAATTGATGTTTTTCGGCCTAAGCGGTACAGCGCTCAAGTAATTAACATACAATTTACAAGAAAATCGGCTTTAAGTCTAAATCTAAAAAAGTGCAATTTTTTCGGTTATGTCAATTCTGCAATAACAACATAATTTGACTTTCGCTCAAATTAGTAAAATTCATGTTTTTCGGCTTAAGCTTTACAGTGCTCACGCAACTGACATACAATTTACAAGAAAATCGGCTTTAAGTCTAAACCTAAGAAAGTGCAATTTTTTCGGTTATATTAATTTGTTAATCCTGAAATTATATGAAAGTTTGACTTTTGATCAAATCAGTAAAATCGATGTTTTTCGGCTTAAGCAGTACAGTGCTACCGCAATTGACATACAATTTACAATAAAATCGACTTTAAGTCTAAACCTAAGAAAGTGCAACTTTTTCGGTAATATTAATTTGTTAATCCTGCAATAACAGTATAATTTGACTTTCGCTCAAATTAGTAAAATTCATGTTTTTCGGCTTAAGCAGTACAGTGCTACCGCAATTGACATAGAATTTACAAGAAAATCGACTTTAAGTCTACAACTAAGAAAGTGCAACGTTTGCGGTAATATTAATTTGTTAATCCTGCAATAACAACATAATTTGACTTTCGCTCAAATCAGTAAAATGCATGTTTTTCGGCTTAAGCTTTACAGTGCTCACGCAACTGACATACAATTTACAAGAAAATCGGCTTAAAGTCTAATCTAAGAAAGTGCAATTTTTTCGGTTATATTAATTTGTTAATCCTGAAGTTATATGAAAGTTTGACTTTAGATCAAATCAGTAAAATCGATGTTTTGCGGCTTAAGCAGTACAGTGCTACCGCAGTTGACATACAATTTACAAGAAAATGGACTTAAATTTTAAACCTAAGAAATTGCAATTTTTTCGGTTATTTTAATTTGTTAATCCTGAAATAACATTTCGGCTTGGTCGGTACAGCGATCAAGTAAGTAACATACAATTGTTAATCCTGAAATAAAATGAAAGTTTGCTTTTAGCGCAAATCAGTAAAATTGATGTTTTTCGGCCTAAGCGGTACAGCGCTCAAGTAATTAACATACAATTTACAAGAAAATCGGCTTTAAGTCTAAATCTAAGAAAGTGCAATTTTTTCGGTTATATGAATATGTCAATTCTGCAATAACAATATAATTTGACTTTCGCTCAAACCAGTAAAATTAATGTTTTTCGGCTTAAGCAGTACAGTCCTCAAGCAACTGATATACATTTTACAAGAAAATCGGCTTTAAGTCTAAACCTAAGAAAGTGCAATTTTTTCGGTTATATTAATTTGTTAATCCTGAAATTATATGAAAGTTTGACTTTAGATCAAATCAGTAAAATCGATGTTTTGCGGCTTAAGCAGTACAGTGCTACCGCAATTGACATACAATTTACAAGAAAATCGACTTTAAGTCTGAAACTAAGAAAGTGTAATTTTTTCGGTTATATGAATATGTCATTTCTGCAATAACAATATAATTTGACTTTCGCTCAAACCAGTAAAATTGATGTTTTTCGGCCTAAGCGGTACAGCGCTCAAGTAATTAACATACAATTTACAAGAAAATCGGCTTTAAGTCTAAATCTAAAAAAGTGCAATTTTTTCGGTTATGTCAATTCTGCAATAACAATATAATTTGACTTTCGCTCAAACCAGTAAAATTGATGTTTTACGGCTTAAGCAGTACAGCGCTGACGCAACTGATATACAATTTACAAGAAAATCGGCTTTAAGTCTAATCTAAGAAAGTGCAATTTTTTCGGTTATATTAATTTGTTAATGCTGAAATTATATGAAAGTTTGACTTTAGATCAAATCAGTAAAATTGATGTGTTTCGGCCTAAGCGGTACAGCGCACAAGTATTTAACATACAATTTACAAGAAAATCGGCTTTAAGTCTAAATCTAAAAAAGTGCAACTTTTTCGGTAATATTAATTTGTTAATCCTGCAATAACAATATAATTTGACTTTCGCTCAAATCAGTAAAATCGATGTTTTGCGGCTTAAGCAGTACAGTGCTACCGCAATTGATATACAATTTACAAAAAAATCGACTTTAAGTCTAAAACTAAGAAAGTGCAACTTTTGCGGTAATATTAATTTGTTAATCCTGCAATAACAATATAATTTGACTTTCGCTCAAATCAGTAAAATTCATGTTTTTCGGCTTAAGCAGTACAGTGCTCACGCAATTGACATACAATTTACAAGAAAATCGGCTTTAAGTCTAATCTAAGAAAGTGCAATTTTTTCGGTTATATTAATTTGTTAATCCTGAAATTATATGAAAGTTTGACTTTTGATCAAATCTTTAAAATCGATGTTTTTCGGCTTAAGCGGTACAGTGCTCACGCAACTGACATACAATTAACAAGAAAATCGGCTTTAAGTCTAAACCTAAGAAAGTGCAATTTTTTCGGTTATATTAATTTGTTAATCCTGAAATTATATGAAAGTTTGACTTTAGATCAAATCAGTAAAATCGATGTTTTGCGGCTTAAGCAGTACAGTGCTACCGCAATTGACATACAATTTACAAGAAAATAGACTTTAAGTCTAAACCTATGAAAGTGCAACTTTTTCGGTAATATTAATTTGTTAATCCTGCAATAACAATATAATTTGACTTTCGCTCAAATTAGTAAAATACATGTTTTTCGGCTTAAGTGGTACAGTGCTCACGCAACTGACATACAATTTACAAGAAAATCGACTTTAAGTCTAAAACTAAGAAAGTGCAACTTTTGCGGTAATATTAATTTGTTAATCCTGAAATTATATGAAAGTTTGACTTTAGATCAAATCAGTAAAATCGATGTTTTGCGGCTTAAGCAGTACAGTGCTACCGCAATTGACATAGAATTTACAAGAAAATCGACTTTAAGTCTACAACTAAGAAAGTGCAACTTTTGCGGTAATATTTATTTGTTAATCCTGCAATAGCAACATAATTTGACTTTCGTTCAAATCAGTAAAATTCATGTTTTTCGGCTTGAGCGGTACAATGCTCACGCAATTGACATACAATTTACAAGAAAATCGGCTTTAAGTCTAATCTAAGAAAGTGCAATTTTTTCGGTTATATTAATTTGTTAATCCTGAAATTATATGAAAGTTTGACTTTAGATCAAATCAGAAAAATCGATGTTTTGCGGCTTAAGCAGTACAGTGCTACCGCAATTGATATACAATTTACAAGAAAATCGACTTTAAGTCTAAAACTAAGAAAGTGAAACTTTTGCGGTAATATTAATTTGTTAATCCTGCAATAACAATATAATTTGACTTTCGCTCAAATCAATAAAATTCATGTTTTTCGGCTTAAGCAGTACAGTGCTCACGCAATTGACATACAATTTACAAGAAAATCGGCTTAAAGTCTAATCTAAGAAAGTGCAATTTTTTCGGTTATATTAATTTGTTAATCCTGAAGTTATATGAAAGTTTGACTTTAGATCAAATCAGTAAAATCGATGTTTTGCGGCTTAAGCAGTACAGTGCTACCGCAGTTGACATACAATTTACAAGAAAATGGACTTAAATTTTAAACCTAAGAAATTGCAATTTTTTCGGTTATTTTAATTTGTTAATCCTGAAATAACATTTCGGCTTGGTCGGTACAGCGATCAAGTAAGTAACATACAATTGTTAATCCTGAAATAAAATGAAAGTTTGCTTTTAGCGCAAATCAGTAAAATTGATGTTTTTCGGCCTAAGCGGTACAGCGCTCAAGTAATTAACATACAATTTACAAGAAAATCGGCTTTAAGTCTAAATCTAAGAAAGTGCAATTTTTTCGGTTATATGAATATGTCAATTCTGCAATAACAATATAATTTGACTTTCGCTCAAACCAGTAAAATTAATGTTTTTCGGCTTAAGCAGTACAGTCCTCAAGCAACTGATATACATTTTACAAGAAAATCGGCTTTAAGTCTACATCTAAGAAAGTGCAATTTTTTCGGTTATATTAATTTGTCAACTCTGCAATAGCAATATAATTGGACTTTCGCTCAAATCAATAAAATTCATGTTTTTCGGCTTAAGCGGTGCAGTCCTACCGCAATTGACATACAATTTACAAGAAAATCGACTTTAAGTCTAAACCTAAGAAAGTGCAACTTTTTCGGTAATATTAATTTGTTAATCCTGCAATAACAATATAATTTGACTTTCGCTCAAATTAGTTAAATTCATGTTTTTCGGCTTAAGCTTTACAGTGCTCACGCAACTGACATACAATTTACAAGAAAATCGGCTTTAAGTCTAAACTTAAGAAAGTGCAATTTTTTCGGTTATATTAATTTGTTAATCCTGAAATTATATGAAAGTTTGACTTTTGATCAAATCTTTAAAATCGATGTTTTTCGGCTTAAGCGGTACAGTGCTCACGCAACTGACATACAATTTACAAGAAAATCGGCTTTAAGTCTAAACCTAAGAAAGTGCAATTTTTTCGGTTATATTAATTTGTTAATCCTGAAATTATATGAAAGTTTGACTTTAGATCAAATCAGTAAAATCGATGTTTTGCGGCTTAAGCAGTACAGTGCTACCGCAATTGACATACAATTTACAAGAAAATAGACTTTAAGTCTAAACCTATGAAAGTGCAACTTTTTCGGTAATATTAATTTGTTAATCCTGCAATAACAATATAATTTGACTTTCGCTCAAATTAGTAAAATACATGTTTTTCGGCTTAAGTGGTACAGTGCTCACGCAACTGACATACAATTTACAAGAAAATCGACTTTAAGTCTAAAACTAAGAAAGTGCAACTTTTGCGGTAATATTAATTTGTTAATCCTGAAATTATATGAAAGTTTGACTTTAGATCAAATCAGTAAAATCGATGTTTTGCGGCTTAAGCAGTACAGTGCTACCGCAATTGACATAGAATTTACAAGAAAATCGACTTTAAGTCTACAACTAAGAAAGTGCAACTTTTGCGGTGATATTAATTTGTTAATCCTGCAATAACAACATAATTTGACTTTCGTTCAAATCAGTAAAATTCATGTTTTTCGGCTTGAGCGGTAAAATGCTCACGCAATTGACATACAATTTACAAGAAAATCGGCTTTAAGTCTAATCTAAGAAAGTGCAATTTTTTCGGTTATATTAATTTGTTAATCCTGAAATTATATGAAAGTTTGACTTTAGATCAAATCAGTAAAATCGATGTTTTGCGGCTAAAGCAAAACAGTGCTACCGCAATTGACATACAATTTACAAGAAATTCGACTTTAAGTCTAAAACTAAGAAAGTGCAACTTTTGCGGTAATATTTATTTGTTAATCCTGCAATAGCAATATAATTTGACTTTCGCTCAAATTAGTAAAATTCATGTTTTTCGGCTTAAGCTTTACAGTGCTCACGCAACTGACATACAATTTACAAGAAAATCGGCTTTAAGTCTAAACCTAAGAAAGTGCAATTTTTTCGGTTATATTAATTTGTTAATCCTGAAATTATATGAAAGTTTGACTTTTGATCAAATCAGTAAAATCGATGTTTTTCGGCTTAAGCAGTACAGTGCTACCGCAATTGACATACAATTTACAAGAAAATCGGCTTTGAGACTAAACCTAAGAAAGTGCAACTTTTTCGGTTATATGAATATGTCAATTCTGCAATAACAATATAATTTGACTTTCGCTCAAACCAGTAAAATTGATGTTTTTCGGCTTAAGCAGTACAGTCCTCAAGCAACTGATATACATTTTACAAGAAAATCGGCTTTAAGTCTACATCTAAGAAAGTGCAATTTTTTCGGTTATATTAATTTGTCAACTCTGCAATAGCAATATAATTGGACTTTCGCTCAAATCAATAAAATTCATGTTTTTCGGCTTAAGCGGTACAGTCCTACCGCAATTGACATACAATTTACAAGAAAATCGACTTTAAGTCTAAACCTAAGAAAGTGCAACTTTTTCGGTAATATTAATTTGTTAATCCTGCAATAACAATATAATTTGACTTTCGCTCAAATTAGTAAAATTCATGTTTTTCGGCTAAAGCTTTACAGTGCTCACGCAACTGACATACAATTTACAAGAAAATCGGCTTTAAGTCTAAACCTAAGAAAGTGCAATTTTTTCGGTTATATTAATTTGTTAATCCTAAAATTATATGAAAGTTTGACTTTTGATCAAATCAGTAAAATCGATGTTTTTCGGCTTAAGCAGTACAGTGCTACCGCAATTGACATAGAATTTACAAGAAAATCGACTTTAAGTCTACAACTAAGAAAGTGCAACTTTTGCGGTAATATTAATTTGTTAATCCTGCAATAACAACATAATTTGACTTTCGTTCAAATCAGTAAAATTCATGTTTTTCGGCTTGAGCGGTACAATGCTCACGCAATTGACATACAATTTACAAGAAAATCGGCTTTAAGTCTAATCTAAGAAAGTGCAATTTTTTCGGTTATATTAATTTGTTAATCCTGAAATTATATGAAAGTTTGACTTTAGATCAAATCAGTAAAATCGATGTTTTGCGGCTAAAGCAAAACAGTGCTACCGCAATTGACATACAATTTACAAGAAATTCGACTTTAAGTCTAAAACTAAGAAAGTGCAACTTTTGCGGTAATATTTATTTGTTAATCCTGCAATAGCAATATAATTGGACTTTCGCTCAAATCAATAAAATTCATGTTTTTCGACTTAAGCGGTACAGTCCTACCGCAATTGACATACAATTTACAAGAAAATCGACTTTAAGTCTAAACCTAAGAAAATGCAACTTTTTCGGTAATATTAATTTGTTAATCCTGCAATAGCAATATAATTTGACTTTCGCTCAAATTAGTAAAATTCATGTTTTTCGGCTTAAGCTTTACAGTGCTCACGCAACTGACATACAATTTACAAGAAAATCGGCTTTAAGTCTAAACATAAGAAAGTGCAATTTTTTCGGTTATATTAATTTGTTAATTCTGAAATTATATGAAAGTTTGACTTTAGATCAAATCAGTAAAATCGATGTTTTGCGGCTTAAGCAGTACAGTGCTACCGCAATTGACATAGAATTTACAACTCTGCAATAGCAATATAATTGGACTTTCGCTCAAATCAATAAAATTCATGTTTTTCGGCTTAAGCGGTACAGTCCTACCGCAATTGACATACAATTTACAAGAAAATCGACTTTAAGTCTACAACTAAGAAAGTGCAACTTTTGCGGTAATATTAATTTGTTAATCCTGAAATTATATGAAAGTTTGACTTTAGATCAAATCAGTAAAATTCATGTTTTGCGGCTTAAGCAGTACAGTGCTACCGCAATTGACATAGAATTTACAAGAAAATCGACTCTAAGTCTACAACTAAGAAAGTGCAACTTTTGCGGTAATATTAATTTGTTAATCCTGCAATAACAACATAATTTGACTTTCGTTCAAATCAGTAAAACTCATGTTTTTCGGCTTAAGCAGTACACTGCTCACGCAACTGACATAAAATTTACAAGAAAATCGGCTTTAAGTCTAATCTAAGAAAGTGCAATTTTTTCGGTTATATTAATTTGTTAATGCTGAAATTATATGAAAGTTTGACTTTAGATCAAATCAGTAAAATTGATTTGTTTCGGCTTAAGCAGTACAGCGCTCACGCAACTGATATAAAATTTACAAGAAAATCGGCTTTAAGTCTTAATCTAAGAAAGTGCACTCTTTTCGGTTATATTAATTTGTTAATCCTGAAATTATATGAAAGTTTGACTTTAGATCAAATCAGTAAAATCGATGTTTTGCGGCTTAAGCAGTACAGTGCTACCGCAATTGACATAGAATTTACAAGAAAATCGACTTTAAGTCTACAACTAAGAAAGTGCAACTTTTGCGGTAATATTAATTTGTTAATCCTGCAATAACAACATAATTTGACTTTCGCTCAAATCAGTAAAATTCATGTTTTTCGGCTAAAGCAGTACAGTGCTCACGCAACTGACATACAATTTACAAGAAAATCGGCTTTAAGTCTAAATCTAAAAAAGTGCAATTTTTTCGGTTATGTCAATTCTACAATAACAATATAATTTGACATTCGCTCAAACCAGTAAAATTGATGTTTTTCGGCTTAAGCAGTACAGCGCTCACGCAACTGATATACAATTTACAAGAAAATCGGCTTTAAGTCTTAATCTAAGAAAGTGCACTCTTTTCGGTTATATTAATTTGTTAATCCTGAAATTATATGAAAGTTTGACTTTAGATCAAATCAGTAAAATCGATGTTTTGCGGCTTAAGCAGTACAGTGCTACCGCAATTGACATAGAATTTACAAGAAAATCGACTTTAAGTCTACAACTAAGAAAGTGCAACTTTTGAGGTAATATTAATTTGTTAATCCTGCAATAACAACATAATTTGACTTTCGCTCAAATCAGTAAAATTCATGTTTTTCGGCTAAAGCAGTACAGTGCTCACGCAATTGACATACAATTTACAAGAAAATCGACTTTAAGTCTGAAACTAAGAAAGTGTAATTTTTTCGGTTATATGAATATGTCATTTCTGCAATAACAATATAATTTAACTTTCGCTCAAACCAGTAAAATTGATGTTTTTCGGCCTAAGCGGTACAGCGCTCAAGTAATTAACATACAATTTACAAGAAAATCGGCTTTAAGTCTAAATCTAAAAAAGTGCAATTTTTTCGGTTATGTCAATTCTGCAATAACAATATAATTTGACTTTCGCTCAAACCAGTAAAATTGATGTTTTACGGCTTAAGCAGTACAGCGCTCACGCAACTGATATACAATTTACAAGAAAATCGGCTTTAAGTCTAATCTAAGAAAGTGCAATTTTTTCGGTTATATTAATTTGTTAATGCTGAAATTATATGAAAGTTTGACTTTAGATCAAATCAGTAAAATTGATGTGTTTCGGCCTAAGCGGTACAGCGCACAAGTATTTAACATACAATTTACAAGAAAATCGGCTTTAAGTCTAGATCTAAAAAAGTGCAATTTTTTCGGTTATGTCAATTCTACAATAACAATATAATTTGACTTTCGCTCAAACCAGTAAAATTGATGTTTTTCGGCTTAAGCAGTACAGCGCTCACGCAACTGATATACAATTTACAAGAAAATCGGCTTTAAGTCTTAATCTAAGAAAGTGCACTCTTTTCGGTTATATTAATTTGTTAATCCTGAAATTATATGAAAGTTTGACTTTAGATCAAATCAGTAAAATCGATGTTTTGCGGCTTAAGCAGTACAGTGCTACAGCAATTGACATAGAATTTACAAGAAAATCGACTTTAAGTCTACAACTAAGAAAGTGCAACTTTTGCGGTAATATTAATTTGTTAATCCTGCAATCACAATATAATTTGACTTTCGCTCAAATCAGTAAAATTCATGTTTTTCGGCTTAAGCAGTACAATGCTCACGCAACTGATATACAATTTACAAGAAAATCGGCTTTAAGTCTTATCTAAGAAAGTGCAATTTTTTCGGTTATATTAGTTTTTTAATCCTGAAATTATATGAAAGTTTGACTTTAGATCAAATCAGTAAAATCGATGTTTTGCGTCTTAAGCAGTACAGTGCTACCGCAATTGATATACAATTTACAAAAAAATCGACTTTAAGTCTAAAACTAAGAAAGTGCAACTTTTGCGGTAATATTAATTTGTTAATCCTGCAATAACAATATAATTTGACTTTCGCTCAAATCAGTAAAATTCATGTTTTTCGGCTTAAGCAGTACAGTGCTCACGCAATTGACATACAATTTACAAGAAAATCGGCTTTAAGTCTAATCTAAGAAAGTGCAATTTTTTCGGTTATATTAATTTGTTAATCCTGAAATTATATGAAAGTTTGACTTTAGATCAAAACAGTAAAATCGATGTTTTGCGGCTTAAGCAGTACAGTGCTACCGCAGTTGACATACAATTCACAAGAAAATGGACCTAAATTTTAAACCTAAGAAAGTGCAATTTTTTCGGTTATTTTAATTTGTTAATCCTGAAATAACATTTCGGCTTAAGCGGTACAGCGATCAAGTAAGTAACATACAATTGTTAATCCTGAAATAAAATGAAAGTTTTCTTTTAGCGCAAATCAGTAAAATTGATGTTTTTCGGCCTAAGCGGTACAGCGCTCAAGTAATTAACATACAATTGTTAATCCTGAAATAAAATGAAAGTTTGTTTTTAGCGCAAATCAGTAAAATTGATGTTTTTCGGCTTAAGCGGTACAGTGCTCACGCAACTGACATACAATTTACAAGAAAATCGGCTTTAAGTCTAAATCTAAGAAAGTGCAATTTTTTCGGTTATATGAATATGTCAATTCTGCAATAACAATATAATTTGACTTTCGCTCAAACCAGTAAAATTGATGTTTTTCGGAGTAAGCAGTACAGTCCTCAAGCAACTGATATACATTTTACAAGAAAATCGGCTTTAAGTCTACATCTAAGAAAGTGCAATTTTTTCGGTTATATTAATTTGTCAACTCTGCAATAGCAATATAATTGGACTTTCGCTCAAATCAATAAAAGTCGTGTTTTTCGGCTTAAGCGGTACAGTCCTACCGCAATTGACATACAATTTACAAGAAAATCGACTTTAAGTCTAAACCTAAGAAAGTGCAACTTTTTCGGTAATATTAATTTGATAATCCTGCAATAATAATATAATTTGACTTTCGCTCAAATTAGTAAAATTCATGTTTTTCGGCTTAAGCTTTACAGTGCTCACGCAACTGACATACAATTTACAAGAAAATCGGCTTTAAGTCTAAACCTAAGAAAGTGCAATTTTTTCGGTTATATTAATTTGTTAATCCTGAAATTATATGAAAGTTTGACTTTTGATCAAATCAGTAAAATTCATGTTTTTCGGCTTAAGCAGTACAGTGCTACCGCAATTGACATAGAATTTACAAGAAAATCGGCTTTAAGTCTAAACCTAAGAAAGTGCAATTTTTTCGGTTATATTAATTTGTTAATCCTGAAATTATATGAAAGTTTGACTTTTGATCAAATCAGTAAAATCGATGTTTTTCGGCTTAAGCGGTACAGTGCTCACGCAATTGATATACAATTTACAAAAAAATCGACTTTAAGTCTAAAACTAAGAAAGTGCAACTTTTGCGGAAATATTAATTTTTTAATCCTGCAATAACAATATAATTTGACTTTCGCTCAAATCAGTAAAATTCATGTTTTTCGGCTTAAGCTTTACAGTGCTCACGCAACTGACATACAATTTACAAGAAAATCGGCTTTAAGTCTGCAACTAAGAAAGTGCAATTTTTTCGGTTATATTAATTTGTTAATCCTGAAATTATATGAAAGTTTGACTTTTGATCAAATCAGTAAAATCGATGTTTTTCGGCTTAAGCGGTACAGTGCTCACGCAATTGATATACAATTTACAAAAAAATCGACTTTAAGTCTAAACCTAAGAAAGTGCAACTTTTTCGGTAATATTAATTTGTTAATCCTGCAATAACAGTATAATTTGACTTTCGCTCAAATTAGTAAAATTCATGTTTTTCGGCTTAAGCAGTACAGTGCTACCGCAATTGACATACAATTTACAAGAAAATCGACTTTAAGTCTAAACCTAAGAAAGTGCAACTTTTTCGGTAATATTAATTTGATAATCCTGCAATAATAATATAATTTGACTTTCGCTCAAATCAGTAAAATTCATGTTTTGCGGCTTAAGCAGTACAGTGCTACCGCAATTGACATAGAATTTACAAGAAAATCGACTTTAAGTCTACAACTAAGAAAGTGAAACTTTTGCGGTAATATTAATTTGTTAATCCTGCAATAACAGTATAATTTGACTTTCGCTCAAATTAGTAAAATTCATGTTTTTCGGCTTAAGCAGTACAGTGCTACCGCAATTGACATACAATTTACAAGAAAATCGACTTTAAGTCTAAACCTAAGAAAGTGCAACTTTTTCGGTAATATTAATTTGATAATCCTGCAATAATAATATAATTTGACTTTCGCTCAAATCAGTAAAATCGATGTTTTGCGGCTTAAGCAGTACAGTGCTACCGCAATTGACATAGAATTTACAAGAAAATCGACTTTAAGTCTACAACTAAGAAAGTGAAACTTTTGCGGTAATATTAATTTGTTAATCCTGCAATAACAACATAATTTGACTTTCGCTCAAATCAGTAAAATTCATGTTTTTCGGCTAAAGCAGTACAGTGCTCACGCAATTGACATACAATTTACAAGAAAATCGACTTTAAGTCTGAAACTAAGAAAGTGTAATTTTTTCGGTTATATTAATTTGTTAATCCTGAAATTATATGAAAGTTTGACTTTTGATCAAATCAGTAAAATCGATGTTTTTCGGCTTAAGCGGTACAGTGCTCACGCAATTGACATAGAATTTACAAGAAAATCGACTTTAAGTCTACAACTAAGAAAGTGCAACTTTTGCGGTAATATTAATTTGTTAATCCTGCAATAACAACATAATTTGACTTTCGCTCAAATCAGTAAAATTCATGTTTTTCGGCTAAAGCAGTACAGTGCTCACGCAATTGACATACAATTTACAAGAAAATCGACTTTAAGTCTGAAACTAAGAAAGTGTAATTTTTTCGGTTATATGAATATGTCATTTCTGCAATAACAATATAATTTGACTTTCGCTCAAACCAGTAAAATTGATGTTTTTCGGCCTAAGCGGTACAGCGCTCAAGTAATTAACATACAATTTACAAGAAAATCGGCTTTAAGTCTAAATCTAAAAAAGTGCAATTTTTTCGGTTATGTCAATTCTGCAATAACAATATAATTTGACTTTCGCTCAAACCAGTAAAATTGATGTTTTACGGCTTAAGCAGTACAGCGCTGACGCAACTGATATACAATTTACAAGAAAATCGGCTTTAAGTCTAATCTAAGAAAGTGCAATTTTTTCGGTTATATTAATTTGTTAATGCTGAAATTATATGAAAGTTTGACTTTAGATCAAATCAGTAAAATTGATGTGTTTCGGCCTAAGCGGTACAGCGCACAAGTATTTAACATACAATTTACAAGAAAATCGGCTTTAAGTCTAAATCTAAAAAAGTGCAATTTTTTCGGTTATGTCAATTCTACAATAACAATATAATTTGACTTTCGCTCAAACCAGTAAAATTGATGTTTTTCGGCTTAAGCAGTACAGCGCTCACGCAACTGATATACAATTTACAAGAAAATCGGCTTTAAGTCTTAATCTAAGAAAGTGCGCTCTTTTCGGTTATATTAATTTGTTAATCCTGAAATTATATGAAAGTTTGACTTTAGATCAAATCAGTAAAATCGATGTTTTGCGGCTTAAGCAGTACAGTGCTACCGCAATTGACATAGAATTTACAAGAAAATCGACTTTAAGTCTACAACTAAGAAAGTGCAACTTTTGCGGTAATATTAATTTGTTAATCCTGCAATAACAATATAATTTGACTTTCGCTCAAATCAGTAAAATTCATGTTTTTCGGCTTAAGCAGTACAATGCTCACGCAACTGATATACAATTTACAAGAAAATCGGCTTTAAGTCTAATCTAAGAAAGTGCAATTTTTTCGGTTATATTAATTTTTTAATCCTGAAATTATATGAAAGTTTGACTTTAGATCAAATCAGTAAAATCGATGTTTTGCGGCTTAAGCAGTACAGTGCTACCGCAATTGATATACAATTTACAAAAAAATCTACTTTAAGTCTAAAACTAAGAAAGTGCAACTTTTGCGGTAATATTAATTTGTTAATCCTGCAATAACAATATAATTTGACTTTCGCTCATATCAGTAAAATTCATGTTTTTCGGCTTAAGCAGTACAGTGCTTACGCAATTGACATACAATTTACAAGAAAATCGGCTTTAAGTCTAATCTAAGAAAGTGCAATTTTTTCGGTTATATTAATTTGTTAATCCTGAAATTATATGAAAGTTTGACTTTAGATCAAAACAGTAAAATCGATGTTTTGCGGCTTAAGCAGCACAGTGCTACCGCAGTTGACATACAATTTACAAGAAAATGGACCTAAATTTTAAACCTAAGAAATTGCAATTTTTTCGGTTATTTTAATTTGTTAATCCTGAAATAACATTTCGGCTTAAGCGGTACAGCGATCAAGTAAGTAACATACAATTGTTAATCCTGAAATAAAATGAAAGTTTTCTTTTAGCGCAAATCAGTAAAATTGATGTTTTTCGGCCTAAGCGGTACAGCGCTCAAGTAATTAACATACAATTGTTAATCCTGAAATAAAATGAAAGTTTGTTTTTAGCGCAAATCAGTAAAATTGATGTTTTTCGGCCTAAGCGGTACAGCGCTCAAGTAATTAACATACAATTTACAAGAAAATCGGCTTTAAGTCTACATCTAAGAAAGTGCAATTTTTTCGGTTATATGAATATGTCAATTCTGCAATAACAATATAATTTGACTTTCGCTCAAACCAGTAAAATTGATGTTTTTCGGAGTAAGCAGTACAGTCCTCAAGTAATTAACATACAATTTACAAGAAAATCGGCTTTAAGTCTACATCTAAGAAAGTGCAATTTTTTCGGTTATATGAATATGTCAATTCTGCAATAACAATATAATTTGACTTTCGCTCAAATTAGTAAAATTCATGTTTTTCGGCTTAAGCTTTACAGTGCTCACGCAACTGACATACAATTTACAAGAAAATCGGCTTTAAGTCTAAACCTAAGAAAGTGCAATTTTTTCGGTTATATTAATTTGTTAATCCTGAAATTATATGAAAGTTTGACTTTTGATCAAATCAGTAAAATCGATGTTTTTCGGCTTAAGCAGTACAGTGCTACCGCAATTGACATACAATTTACAATAAAATCGACTTTAAGTCTAAACCTAAGAAAGTGCAACTTTTTCGGTAATATTAATTTGTTAATCCTGCAATAACAGTATAATTTGACTTTCGCTCAAATTAGTAAAATTCATGTTTTTCGGCTTAAGCAGTACAGTGCTACCGCAATTGACATAGAATTTACAAGAAAATCGACTTTAAGTCTACAACTAAGAAAGTGCAACGTTTGCGGTAATATTAATTTGTTAATCCTGCAATAACAACATAATTTGACTTTCGCTCAAATCAGTAAAATTCATGTTTTTCGGCTTAAGCTTTACAGTGCTCACGCAACTGACATACAATTTACAAGAAAATCGGCTTTAAGTCTAAACCTAAGAAAGTGCAATTTTTTCGGTTATATTAATTTGTTAATCCTGAAATTATATGAAAGTTTGACTTTTGATCAAATCAGTAAAATCGATGTTTTTCGGCTTAAGCGGTACAGTGCTCACGCAATTGATATACAATTTACAAAAAAATCGACTTTAAGTCTAAAACTAAGAAAGTGCAACTTTTGCGGTAATATTAATTTGTTAATCCTGCAATAACAATATAATTTGACTTTCGCTCAAATCAGTAAAATTCATGTTTTTCGGCTTAAGCAGTACAGTGCTCACGCAATTGACATACAATTTACAAGAAAATCGGCTTTAAGTCTAATCTAAGAAAGTGCAATTTTTTCGGTTATATTAATTTGTTAATCCTGAAATTATATGAAAGTTTGACTTTAGATCAAATCAGTAAAATCGATGTTTTGCGGCTTAAGCAGTACAGTGCTACCGCAATTGACATAGAATTTACAAGAAAATCGACTTTAAGTCTACAACTAAGAAAGTGCAACTTTTGCGGTAATATTAATTTGTTAATCCTGCAATAACAACATAATTTGACTTTCGCTCAAATCAGTAAAATTCATGTTTTTCGGCTAAAGCAGTACAGTGCTCACGCAATTGACATACAATTTACAAGAAAATCGACTTTAAGTCTGAAACTAAGAAAGTGTAATTTTTTCGGTTATATGAAAATGTCATTTCTGCAATAACAATATAATTTGACTTTCGCTCAAACCAGTAAAATTGATGTTTTTCGGCCTAAGCGGTACAGCGCTCAAGTAATTAACATACAATTTACAAGAAAATCGGCTTTAAGTCTAAATCTAAAAAAGTGCAATTTTTTCGGTTATGTCAATTCTGCAATAACAATATAATTTGACTTTCGCTCAAACCAGTAAAATTGATGTTTTACGGCTTAAGCAGTACAGCGCTCACGCAACTGATATACAATTTACAAGAAAATCGGCTTTAAGTCTAATCTAAGAAAGTGCAATTTTTTCGGTTATATTAATTTGTTAATGCTGAAATTATATGAAAGTTTGACTTTAGATCAAATCAGTAAAATTGATGTGTTTCGGCCTAAGCGGTACAGCGCACAAGTATTTAACATACAATTTACAAGAAAATCGGCTTTAAGTCTAAATCTAAAAAAGTGCAATTTTTTCGGTTATGTCAATTCTACAATAACAATATAATTTGACTTTCGCTCAAACCAGTAAAATTGATGTTTTTCGGCTTAAGCAGTACAGCGCTCACGCAACTGATATACAATTTACAAGAAAATCGGCTTTAAGTCTTAATCTAAGAAAGTGCACTCTTTTCAGTTATATTAATTTGTTAATCCTGAAATTATATGAAAGTTTGACTTTAGATCAAATCAGTAAAATCGATGTTTTGCGGCTTAAGCAGTACAGTGCTACCGCAATTGACATAGAATTTACAAGAAAATCGACTTTAAGTCTACAACTAAGAAAGTGCAACTTTTGCGGTAATATTAATTGTTAATCCTGCAATAACAATATAATTTGACTTTCGCTTAAATCAGTAAAATTCATGTTTTTCGGCTTAAGCAGTACAATGCTCACGCAACTGATATACAATTTACAAGAAAATCGGCTTTAAGTCTAATCTAAGAAAGTGCAATTTTTTTGGTTATATTAATTTTTTAATCCTGAAATTATATGAAAGTTTGACTTTAGATCAAATCAGTAAAATCGATGTTTTGCGGCTTAAGCAGTACAGTGCTACCGCAATTGATATACAATTTACAAAAAAATCTACTTTAAGTCTAAAACTAAGAAAGTGCAACTTTTGCGGTAATATTAATTTGTTAATCCTGCAATAACAATATAATTTGACTTTCGCTCAAATCAGTAAAATTCATGTTTTTCGGCTTAAGCAGTACAGTGCTTACGCAATTGACATACAATTTACAAGAAAATCGGCTTTAAGTCTAATCTAAGAAAGTGCAATTTTTTCGGTTATATTAATTTGTTAATCCTGAAATTATATGAAAGTTTGACTTTAGATCAAAACAGTAAAATCGATGTTTTGCGGCTTAAGCAGCACAGTGCTACCGCAGTTGACATACAATTTACAAGAAAATGGACCTAAATTTTAAACCTAAGAAATTGCAATTTTTTCGGTTATTTTAATCTGTTAATGCTGAAATAACATTTCGGCTTAAGCGGTACAGCGATCAAGTAAGTAACATACAATTGTTAATCCTGAAATAAAATGAAAGTTTTCTTTTAGCGCAAATCAGTAAAATTGATGTTTTTCGGCCTAAGCGGTACAGCGCTCAAGTAATTAACATACAATTGTTAATCCTGAAATAAAATGAAAGTTTGTTTTTAGCGAAAATCAGTAAAATTGATGTTTTTCGGCTTAAGCGGTACAGTGCTCACGCAACTGACCTACAATTTACAAGAAAATCGGCTTTAAGTCTAAATCTAAGAAAGTGCAATTTTTTCGGTTATATGAATATGTCAATTCTGCAATAACAATATAATTTGACTTTCGCTCAAACCAGTAAAATTGATGTTTTTCGGAGTAAGCAGTACAGTCCTCAAGCAACTGATATACATTTTACAAGAAAATCGGCTTTAAGTCTACATCTAAGAAAGTGCAATTTTTTCGGTTATATTAATTTGTCAACTCTGCAATAGCAATATAATTGGACTTTCGCTCAAATCAATAAAAGTCGTGTTTTTCGGCTTAAGCGGTACAGTCCTACCGCAATTGACATACAATTTACAAGAAAATCGACTTTAAGTCTAAACCTAGAAAGTGCAACTTTTTCGGTAATATTAATTTGTTAATCCTGCAATAATAATATAATTTGACTTTCGCTCAAATTAGTAAAATTCATGTTTTTCGGCTTAAGCTTTACAGTGCTCACGCAACTGACATACAATTTACAAGAAAATCGGCTTTAAGTCTAAACCTAAGAAAGTGCAATTTTTTCGTTAATTTGTTAATCCTGAAATTATATGAAAGTTTGACTTTTGATCAAATCAGTAAAATCGATGTTTTTCGGCTTAAGCTTTACAGTGCTCACGCAACTGACATACATTTTACAAGAAAATCGGCTTTAAGTCTAAACCTAAGAAAGTGCAATTTTTTCATTAATTTGTTAATCCTGAAATTATATGAAAGTTTGACTTTCGCTCAAACCAGTAAAATTGATGTTTTTCGGAGTAAGCAGTATAGTCCTCAAGCAACTGATATACATTTTACAAGAAAATCGGCTTTAAGTCTACATCTAAGAAAGTGCAATTTTTTCGGTTATATTAATTTGTCAACTCTGCAATAGCAATATAATTGGACTTTCGCTCAAATCAATAAAAGTCGTGTTTTTCGGCTTAAGCGGTACAGTCCTACCGCAATTGACATACAATTTACAAGAAAATCGACTTTAAGTCTAAACCTAAGAAAGTGCAACTTTTTCGGTAATATTAATTTGTTAATCCTGCAATAATAATATAATTTGACTTTCGCTCAAATCAGTAAAATTCATGTTTTTCGGCTTAAGCTTTACAGTGCTCACGCAATTGACATACAATTTACAAGAAAATCGACTTTAAGTCTGAAACTAAGAAAGTGTAATTTTTTCGGTTATATGAAAATGTCATTTCTGCAATAACAATATAATTTGACTTTCGCTCAAACCAGTAAAATTGATGTTTTACGGCTTAAGCAGTACAGCGCTCACGCAACTGATATACAATTTACAAGAAAATCGGCTTTAAGTCTAATCTAAGAAAGTGCAATTTTTTCGGTTATATTAATTTGTTAATGCTGAAATTATATGAAAGTTTGACTTTAGATCAAATCAGTAAAATTGATGTGTTTCGGCCTAAGCGGTACAGCGCACAAGTATTTAACATACAATTTACAAGAAAATCGGCTTTAAGTCTAAATCTAAAAAAGTGCAATTTTTTCGGTTATGTCAATTCTACAATAACAATATAATTTGACTTTCGCTCAAACCAGTAAAATTGATGTTTTTCGGCTTAAGCAGTACAGCGCTCACGCAACTGATATACAATTTACAAGAAAATCGGCTTTAAGTCTTAATCTAAGAAAGTGCACTCTTTTCAGTTATATTAATTTGTTAATCCTGAAATTATATGAAAGTTTGACTTTAGATCAAATCAGTAAAATCGATGTTTTGCGGCTTAAGCAGTACAGTGCTACCGCAATTGACATAGAATTTACAAGAAAATCGACTTTAAGTCTACAACTAAGAAAGTGCAACTTTTGCGGTAATATTAATTTGTTAATCCTGCAATAACAATATAATTTGACTTTCGCTCAAATCAGTAAAATTCATGTTTTTCGGCTTAAGCAGTACAATGCTCACGCAACTGATATACAATTTACAAGAAAATCGGCTTTAAGTCTAATCTAAGAAAGTGCAATTTTTTTGGTTATATTAATTTTTTAATCCTGAAATTATATGAAAGTTTGACTTTAGATCAAATCAGTAAAATCGATGTTTTGCGGCTTAAGCAGTACAGTGCTACCGCAATTGATATACAATTTACAAAAAAATCTACTTTAAGTCTAAAACTAAGAAAGTGCAACTTTTGCGGTAATATTAATTTGTTAATCCTGCAATAACAATATAATTTGACTTTCGCTCAAATCAGTAAAATTCATGTTTTTCGGCCTAAGCAGTACAGTGCTTACGCAATTGACATACAATTTACAAGAAAATCGGCTTTAAGTCTAATCTAAGAAAGTGCAATTTTTTCGGTTATATTAATTTGTTAATCCTGAAATTATATGAAAGTTTGACTTTAGATCAAAACAGTAAAATCGATGTTTTGCGGCTTAAGCAGCACAGTGCTACCGCAGTTGACATACAATTTACAAGAAAATGGACCTAAATTTTAAACCTAAGAAATTGCAATTTTTTCGGTTATTTTAATTTGTTAATGCTGAAATAACATTTCGGCTTAAGCGGTACAGCGATCAAGTAAGTAACATACAATTGTTAATCCTGAAATAAAATGAAAGTTTTCTTTTAGCGCAAATCAGTAAAATTGATGTTTTTCGGCCTAAGCGGTACAGCGCTCAAGTAATTAACATACAATTGTTAATCCTGAAATAAAATGAAAGTTTGTTTTTATCGAAAATCAGTAAAATTGATGTTTTTCGGCTTAAGCGGTACAGTGCTCACGCAACTGACCTACAATTTACAAGAAAATCGGCTTTAAGTCTAAATCTAAGAAAGTGCAATTTTTTCGGTTATATGAATATGTCAATTCTGCAATAACAATATAATTTGACTTTCGCTCAAACCAGTAAAATTGATGTTTTTCGGAGTAAGCAGTACAGTCCTCAAGCAACTGATATACATTTTACAAGAAAATCGGCTTTAAGTCTACATCTAAGAAAGTGCAATTTTTTCGGTTATATTAATTTGTCAACTCTGCAATAGCAATATAATTGGACTTTCGCTCAAATCAATAAAAGTCGTGTTTTTCGGCTTAAGCGGTACAGTCCTACCGCAATTGACATACAATTTACAAGAAAATCGACTTTAAGTCTAAACCTAGAAAGTGCAACTTTTTCGGTAATATTAATTTGTTAATCCTGCAATAATAATATAATTTGACTTTCGCTCAAATTAGTAAAATTCATGTTTTTCGGCTTAAGCTTTACAGTGCTCACGCAACTGACATACAATTTACAAGAAAATCGGCTTTAAGTCTAAACCTAAGAAAGTGCAATTTTTTCGTTAATTTGTTAATCCTGAAATTATATGAAAGTTTGACTTTTGATCAAATCAGTAAAATCGATGTTTTTTGGCTTAAGCTTTACAGTGCTCACGCAACTGACATACATTTTACAAGAAAATCGGCTTTAAGTCTAAACCTAAGAAAGTGCAATTTTTTCATTAATTTGTTAATCCTGAAATTATATGAAAGTTTGACTTTCGCACAAACCAGTAAAATTGATGTTTTTCGGAGTAAGCAGTATAGTCCTCAAGCAACTGATATACATTTTACAAGAAAATCGGCTTTAAGTCTACATCTAAGAAAGTGCAATTTTTTCGGTTATATTAATTTGTCAACTCTGCAATAGCAATATAATTGGACTTTCGCTCAAATCAATAAAAGTCGTGTTTTTCGGCTTAAGCGGTACAGTCCTACCGCAATTGACATACAATTTACAAGAAAATCGACTTTAAGTCTAAACCTAAGAAAGTGCAACTTTTTCGGTAATATTAATTTGTTAATCCTGCAATAATAATATAATTTGACTTTCGCTCAAATCAGTAAAATTCATGTTTTTCGGCTTAAGCTTTACAGTGCTCACGCAACTGACATACAATTTACAAGAAAATCGGCTTTAAGTCTAAACCTAAGAAAGTGCAATTTTTTCGGTTATATTAATTTGTTAATCCTGAAATTATATGAAAGTTTGACTTTTGATCAAATCAGTAAAATCGATGTTTTTCGGCTTAAGCGGTACAGTGCTCACGCAATTGATATACAATTTACAAAAAAATCGACTTTAAGTCTAAAACTAAGAAAGTGCAACTTTTGCGGTAATATTAATTTGTTAATCCTGCAATAACAATATAATTTGACTTTCGCTCAAATCAGTAAAATTCATGTTTTTCGGCTTAAGCAGTACAGTGCTCACGCAATTGACATACAATTTACAAGAAAATCGGCTTTAAGTCTAATCTAAGAAAGTGCAATTTTTTCGGTTATATTAATTTGTTAATCCTGAAATTATATGAAAATTTGACTTTAGATCAAAACAGTAAAATCGATGTTTTGCGGCTTAAGCAGTACAGTGCTACCGCAATTGACATACAATTTACAATAAAATCGACTTTAAGTCTAAACCTAAGAAAGTGCAACTTTTTCTGTAATATTAATTTGTTAATCCTGCAATAACAGTATAATTTGACTTTCGCTCAAATTAGTAAAATTCATGTTTTTCGGCTTAAGCAGTACAGTGCTACCGCAATTGACATACAATTTACAAGAAAATGGACCTAAATTTTAAACCTAAGAAATTGCAATTTTTTCGGTTATTTTAATTTGTTAATCCAGAAATAACATTTCGGCTTAAGCGGTACAGCGATCAAGTAAGTAACATACAATTGTTAATCCTGAAATAAAATGAAAGTTTTCTTTTAGCGCAAATCAGTAAAATTGATGTTTTTCGGCCTAAGCGGTACAGTGCTCAAGTAATTAACATACAATTGTTAATCCTGAAATAAAATGAAAGTTTGTTTTTAGCGCAAATCAGTAAAATTGATGTTTTTCGGCTTAAGCGGTACAGTGCTCACGCAACTGACATACAATTTACAAGAAAATCGGCTTTAAGTCTAAATCTAAGAAAGTGCAATTTTTTCGGTTATATGAATATGTCAATTCTGCAATAACAATATAATTTGACTTTCGCTCAAACCAGTAAAATTGATGTTTTTCGGAGTAAGCAGTACAGTCCTCAAGCAACTGATTTACATTTTACAAGAAAATCGGCTTTAAGTCTACATCTAAGAAAGTGCAATTTTTTCGGTTATATTAATTTGTCAACTCTGCAATAGCAATATAATTGGACTTTCGCTCAAATCAATAAAAGTCGTGTTTTTCCGCTTAAGCGGTACAGTCCTACCGCAATTGACATACAATTTACAAGAAAATCGACTTTAAGTCTAAACCTAAGAAAGTGCAACTTTTTCGGTAATATTAATTTGTTAATCCTGCAATAATAATATAATTTGACTTTCGCTCAAATTAGTAAAATTCATGTTTTTCGGCTTAAGCTTTACAGTGCTCACGCAACTGACATACAATTTACAAGAAAATCGGCTTTAAGTCTAAACCTAAGAAAGTGCAATTTTTTCGGTTATATTAATTTGTTAATCCTGAAATTATATGAAAGTTTGACTTTTGATCAAATCAGTAAAATCGATGTTTTTCGGCTTAAGCAGTACAGTGCTACCGCAATTGACATACAATTTACAATAAAATCGACTTTAAGTCTAAACCTAAGAAAGTGCAACTTTTTCGGTAATATTAATTTGTTAATCCTGCAATAACAGTATAATTTGACTTTCGCTCAAATTAGTAAAATTCATGTTTTTCGGCTTAAGCAGTACAGTGCTACCGCAATTGACAAAGAATTTACAAGAAAATCGACTTTAAGTCTACAACTAAGAAAGTGCAACGTTTGCGGTAATATTAATTTGTTAATCCTGCAATAACAACATAATTTGACTTTCATTCAAATCAGTAAAATTCATGTTTTTCGGCTTGAGCGGTACAATGCTCACGCAATTGACATACAATTTACAAGAAAATCGACTTTAAGTCTAATCTAAGAAAGTGCAATTTTTTCGGTTATATTAATTTGTTAATCCTGAAATTCTATGAAAGTTTGACTTAAGATCAAATCAGTGAAATCGATATTAATTTGTTAATCCTGCAATAACAATATAATTTGACTTTCCCTCAAATTAGTAAAATTCATGTTTTTCGGCTTAAGCGGTACAGTGCTCACGCAACTGACATACAATTTACAAGAAAATCGGCTTTAAGTCTAAACCTAAGAAAGTGCAATTTTTTCGGTTATATTAATTTGTTAATCCTGAAATTACATGAAAGTTTGACTTTAGATCAAATAAGTAAAATCGATGTTTTGCGGCTCAAGCAGTACAGTGCTACCGCAATTGACATACAATTTACAAGAAAATCGACTTTAAGTCTAAAACTAAGAAAGTGCAACTTTTGCGGTAATATTAATTTGTTAATCCTGAAATTATATGAAAGTTTGACTTTAGATCAAATCAGTAAAATCGATGTTTTGCGGCTTAAGCAGTACAGTGCTACCGCAGTTGACATACAATTTACAAGAAAATGGACTTAAATTTTAAACCTAAGAAATTGCAATTTTTTCGGTTATTTTAATTTGTTAATCCTGAAATAACATTTCGGCTTAAGCGGTACAGCGATCAAGTAAGTAACATACAATTGTTAATCCTGAAATAAAATGAAAGTTTGCTTTTAGCGCAAATCAGTAAAATTGATGTTTTTCGGCCTAAGCGGTACAGCGCTCAAGTAATTAACATACAATTGTTAATCCTGAAATAAAATGAAAGTTTGTTTTTAGCGCAAATCAGTAAAATAGATGTTTTGCGGCTTAAGCAGTACAGTGCTACCGCAATAGACATACAATTTACAAGAAAATCGACTTTAAGTCTAAACCTATGAAAGTGCAACTTTTTCGGTAATATTAATTTGTTAATCCTGCAATAACAATATAATTTGACTTTCGCTCAAATTAGTAAAATTCATGTTTTTCGGCTTAAGCGGTACAGTGCTCACGCAACTGACATACAATTTACAAGAAAATCGACTTTAAGTCTAAACCTAAGAAAGTGCAACTTTTGCGGTAATATTAATTTGTTAATCCTGCAATACTAATATAATTTGACTTTCGCTCAAATTAGTAAAATTCATGCTTTTCGGCTTAAGCTTTACAGTGCTCACGCAACTGACATACAATTTACAAGAAAATCGACTTTAAGTCTAAACCTAAGAAAGTGCAATTTTTTCGGTTATATTAATTTGTTAATCCTGAAATTATATGAAAGTTTGACTTTAGTTCAAATTAGTAAAATCGATGTTTTTCGGCTTAAGCAGTACAGTGCTACCGCAATTGACATACAATTTACAAGAAAATCGACTTTAAGTCTAAACCTAAGAAAGTGCAACTTTTTCGGTAATAGTAATTTGTTAATCCTGCAATAACAATATAATTTGACATTCGCTCAAATTAGTAAAATTCATGTTTTTCGGCTTAAGCGGTACAGTGCTCACGCAACTGACATACAATTTACAAGAAAATCGGCTTTAAGTCTAAACCTAAGAAAGTGCAATTTTTTCTGTTATATTAATTTGTTAATCCTGAAATTATATGAAAGTTTGACTTTAGATCAAATCAGTAAAATCAATGTTTTGCGGCTTAAGCAGTACAGTGCTACCGCAATTGACATACAATTTACAAGAAAATCGACTTTAAGTCTAAACCTATGAAAGTGCAACTTTTTCGGTAATATTAATTTGTTAATCCTGCAATAAAAATATAATTTGACTTTCGCTCAAATGAGTAAAATTCATGTTTTTCGGCTTAAGCGGTACAGTGCTCACGCAACTGACATACAATTTACAAGAAAATCGACTTTAAGTCTAAAACTAAGAAAGTGCAACTTTTTCGGTAATATTAATTTGTTAATCCTGCAATAACAATATAATTTGACTTTCGCTCAAATTAGTAAAATTCATGTTTTTCGGCTTAAGCAGTACAGTGCTCACGCAACTGACATACAATTTACAAGAAAATCGGCTTTAAGTCTAAACCTAAGAAAGTGCAATTTTTTCGGTTATATTCATTTGTTAATCCTGAAATTATATGAAAGTTTGACTTTAGTTCAAATTAGTAAAATCGATGTTTTTCGGCTTAAGCAGTACAGTGCTACCGCAATTGACATACAATTTACAAGAAAATCGACTTTAAGTCTAAACCTAAGAAAGTGCAACTTTTTCGGTAATAGTAATTTGTTAATCCTGCAATAACAATATAATTTGACTTTCGCTCAAATTAGTAAAATTCATGTTTTTCGGCTTAAGCGGTACAGTGCTCACGCAACTGACATACAATTTACAAGAAAATCGGCTTTAAGTCTAAACCTAAGAAAACGCAATTTTTTCGGTTATATTAATTTGTTAATCCTGAAATTATATGAAAGTTTGACTTTAGTTCAAATTAGTAAAATCGATGTTTTTCGGCTTAAGCAGTACAGTGCTACCGCAATTGACATACAATTTACAAGAAAATCGACTTTAAGTCTAAACCTAAGAAAGTGCAACTTTTTCGGTAATATTAATTTGTTAATCCTGCAATAACAATATAATTTGACTTTCGCTCAAATTAGTAAAATTCATGTTTTTCGGCTTAAGCAGTACAGTGCTACCGCAATTGACAAAGAATTTACAAGAAAATCGACTTTAAGTCTACAACTAAGAAAGTGCAACGTTTGCGGTAATATTAATTTGTTAATCCTGCAATAACAACATAATTTGACTTTCGTTCAAATCAGTAAAATTCATGTTTTTCGGCTTGAGCGGTACAATGCTCACGCAATTGACATACAATTTACAAGAAAATCGACTTTAAGTCTAATCTAAGAAAGTGCAATTTTTTCGGTTATATTAATTTGTTAATCCTGAAATTCTATGAAAGTTTGACTTAAGATCAAATCAGTGAAATCGATATTAATTTGTTAATCCTGCAATAACAATATAATTTGACTTTCCCTCAAATTAGTAAAATTCATGTTTTTCGGCTTAAGCGGTACAGTGCTCACGCAACTGACATACAATTTACAAGAAAATCGGCTTTAAGTCTAAACCTAAGAAAGTGCAATTTTTTCGGTTATATTAATTTGTTAATCCTGAAATTACATGAAAGTTTGACTTTAGATCAAATAAGTAAAATCGATGTTTTGCGGCTCAAGCAGTACAGTGCTACCGCAATTGACATACAATTTACAAGAAAATCGACTTTAAGTCTAAAACTAAGAAAGTGCAACTTTTGCGGTAATATTAATTTGTTAATCCTGAAATTATATGAAAGTTTGACTTTAGATCAAATCAGTAAAATCGATGTTTTGCGGCTTAAGCAGTACAGTGCTACCGCAGTTGACATACAATTTACAAGAAAATGGACTTAAATTTTAAACCTAAGAAATTGCAATTTTTTCGGTTATTTTAATTTGTTAATCCTGAAATAACATTTCGGCTTAAGCGGTACAGCGATCAAGTAAGTAACATACAATTGTTAATCCTGAAATAAAATGAAAGTTTGCTTTTAGCGCAAATCAGTAAAATTGATGTTTTTCGGCCTAAGCGGTACAGCGCTCAAGTAATTAACATACAATTGTTAATCCTGAAATAAAATGAAAGTTTGTTTTTAGCGCAAATCAGTAAAATAGATGTTTTGCGGCTTAAGCAGTACAGTGCTACCGCAATAGACATACAATTTACAATAAAATCGACTTTAAGTCTAAACCTATGAAAGTGCAACTTTTTCGGTAATATTAATTTGTTAATCCTGCAATAACAATATAATTTGACTTTCGCTCAAATTAGTAAAATTCATGTTTTTCGGCTTAAGCGGTACAGTGCTCACGCAACTGACATACAATTTACAAGAAAATCGACTTTAAGTCTAAACCTAAGAAAGTGCAACTTTTGCGGTAATATTAATTTGTTAATCCTGCAATACTAATATAATTTGACTTTCGCTCAAATTAGTAAAATTCATGTTTTTCGGCTTAAGCTTTACAGTGCTCACGCAACTGACATACAATTTACAAGAAAATCGACTTTAAGTCTAAACCTAAGAAAGTGCAATTTTTTCGGTTATATTAATTTGTTAATCCTGAAATTATATGAAAGTTTGACTTTAGTTCAAATTAGTAAAATCGATGTTTTTCGGCTTAAGCAGTACAGTGCTACCGCAATTGACATACAATTTACAAGAAAATCGACTTTAAGTCTAAACCTAAGAAAGTGCAACTTTTTCGGTAATAGTAATTTGTTAATCCTGCAATAACAATATAATTTGACTTTCGCTCAAATTAGTAAAATTCATGTTTTTCGGCTTAAGCGGTACAGTGCTCACGCAACTGACATACAATTTACAAGAAAATCGGCTTTAAGTCTAAACCTAAGAAAGTGCAATTTTTTCGGTTATATTAATTTGTTAATCCTGAAATTATATGAAAGTTTGACTTTAGATAAATCAGTAAAATCAATGTTTTGCGGCTTAAGCAGTACAGTGCTACCGCAATTGACATACAATTTACAAGAAAATCGACTTTAAGTCTAAACCTATGAAAGTGCAACTTTTTCGGTAATATTAATTTGTTAATCCTGCAATAACAATATAATTTGACTTTCGCTCAAATGAGTAAAATTCATGTTTTTCGGCTTAAGCGGTACAGTGCTCACGCAACTGACATACAATTTACAAGAAAATCGACTTTAAGTCTAAAACTAAGAAAGTGCAACTTTTTCGGTTATATTAATTTGTTAATCCTGAAATTATATGAAAGTTTGACTTTAGTTCAAATTAGTAAAATCGATGTTTTTCGGCTTAAGCAGTACAGTGCTACCGCAATTGACATACAATTTACAAGAAAATCGACTTTAAGTCTAAACCTAAGAAAGTGCAACTTTTTCGGTAATATTAATTTGTTAATCCTGCAATAACAATATAATTTGACTTTCGCTCAAATTAGTAAAATTCATGTTTTTCGGCTTAAGCGGTACAGTGCTCACGCAACTGACATACAATTTACAAGAAAATCGGCTTTAAGTCAAAACCTAAGAAAGTGCAATTTTTTCGGTTATATTAATTTGTTAATCCTGAAATTATATGAAAGTTTAACTTTAGATCAAATCAGTAAAATCAATGTTTTGCGGCTTAAGCAGTACAGTGCTACCGCAATTGACATACAATTTACAAGAAAATCGACTTTAAGTCTAAACCTATGAAAGTGCAACTTTTTCGGTAATATTAATTTGTTAATCCTGCAATAACAATATAATTTGACTTTCGCTCAAATTAGTAAAATTCATGTTTTTCGGCTTAAGCGGTACAGTGCTCACGCAACTGACATACAATTTACAAGAAAATCGACTTTAAGTCTAAAACTAAGAAAGTGCAACTTTTGCGGTAATATTAATTTGTTAATCCTGAAATTATATGAAAGTTTGACTTTAGATCAAATCAGTAAAATCGATGTTTTGCGGCTTAAGCAGTACAGTGCTACCGCAATTGACATAGAATTTACAAGAAAATCGACTTTAAGTCTACAACTAAGAAAGTGCAATTTTTTCGGTTATATTAATTTGTTAATCCTGAAATTATATGAAAGTTTGACTTTAGATCAAATCAGTAAAATCAATGTTTTGCGGCTTAAGCAGTACAGTGCTACCGCAATTGACATACAATTTACAAGAAAATCGACTTTAAGTCTAAACCTATGAAAGTGCAACTTTTTCGGTAATATTAATTTGTTAATCCTGCAATAACAATATAATTTGACTTTCGCTCAAATTGGTAAAATTCATGTTTTTCGGCTTAAGCGGTACACTGCTCACGCAACTGACATACAATTTACAAGAAAATCAACTTTAAGTCTAAAACTAAGAAAGTGCAACTTTTGCGGTAATATTAATTTGTTAATCCTGAAATTATATGAAAGTTTGACTTTAGATCAAATCAGTAAAATCGATGTTTTGCGGCTTAAGCAGTACAGTGCTACCGCAATTGACATAGAATTTACAAGAAAATCGACTTTAAGTCTACAACTAAGAAAGTGCAACTTTTGCGGTAATATTAATTTGTTAATCCTGAAATTATATGAAAGTTTGACTTTATATCAAATCAGTAAAATCGATGTTTTGCGGCTTAAGCAAAACAGTGCTACCGCAACTGACATACAATTTACAAGAAAATCGGCTTTAAGTCTAATCTAAGAAAGTGCAACTTTTGCGGTAATATTAATTTGTTAATCCTGAAATTATATAAAAGTTTGACTTTAGATCAAATCAGTAAAATCGATGTTTTGCGGCTAAAGCAAAACAGTGCTACCGCAATTGACATACAATTTACAAGAAATTCGACTTTAAGTCTACAACTAAGAAAGTGCAATTTTTTCGGTTATATTAATTTGTTAATCCTGAAATTATATGAAAGTTTGTCTTTAGATCAAATCAGTAAAATCGATGTTTTGCGGCTAAAGCAAAACAGTGCTACCGCAACTGACATACAATTTACAAGAAAATCAACTTTAAGTCTAAAACTAAGAAAGTGCAATTTTTTCGGTTATATTAATTTGTTAATCCTGAAATTATATGAAAGTTTGACTTTAGATCAAATCAGTAAAATCGATGTTTTGCGGCTAAAGCAAAACAGTGCTACCGCAATTGACATACAATTTACAAGAAATTCGACTTTAAGTCTACAACTAAGAAAGTGCAACTTTTGCGGTAATATTAATTTGTTAATCCTGCAATAACAATATAATTTGACTTTCGCTCAAATTAGTAAAATTCATGTTTTTCGGCTTAAGCGGTACAGTGCTCACGCAACTGACATAGAATTTACAAGAAAATCGACTTTAGGTCTACAACTAAGAAAGTGCAACTTTTTCGGTAATATTAATTTGTTAATCCTGAAATTATATGAAAGTTTGACTTTAGATCAAATCAGTAAAATCGATGTTTTGCGGCTAAAGCAAAACAGTGCTACCGCAACTGACATACAATTTACAAGAAAATCAACTTTAAGTCTAAAACTAAGAAAGTGCAACTTTTGCGGTAATATTAATTTGTTAATCCTGAAATTATATGGAAGTTTGACTTTAGATCAAATCAGTAAAATCGATGTTTTGCGGCTTAAGCAAAACAGTGCTACCGCAACTGACATACAATTTACAAGAAAATCAACTTTAAGTCTAAAACTAAGAAAGTGCAACTTTTTCGGTTATATTAATTTGTTAATCCTGAAATTATATGAAAGTTTGACTTTAGATCAAATCAGTAAAATCGATGTTTTGCGGCTAAAGCAAAACAGTGCTACCGCAACTGACATACAATTTACAAGAAATTCGACTTTAAGTCTACAACTAAGAAAGTGCAACTTTTGCGGTACTATTAATTTGTTAATCCTGCAATAACAATATAATTTGACTTTCGCTTAAATTAGTAAAATTCATGTTTTTCGGCTTAAGCGGTACAGTGCTCACGCAACTGACATAGAATTTACAAGAAAATCGACTTTAGGTCTACAACTAAGAAAGTGCAACTTTTGCGGTAATATTAATTTGTTAATCCTGAAATTATATGAAAGTTTGACTTTAGATCAAATCAGTAAAATCGATGTTTTGCGGCTAAAGCAAAACAGTGCTACCGCAACTGACATACAATTTACAAGAAAATCAACTTTAAGTCTAAAACTAAGAAAGTGCAACTTTTGCGGTAATATTAATTTGTTAATCCTGAAATTATATGAAAGTTTGACTTTAGATCAAATCAGTAAAATCGATGTTTTGCGGCTAAATCAAAACAGTGCTACCGCAATTGACATACAATTTACAAGAAATTCGACTTTAAGTCTACAACTAAGAAAGTGCAACTTTTGCGGTAATATTAATTTGTTAATCCTGCAATAACAATATAATTTGACTTTCGCTCAAATTAGTAAAATTCATGTTTTTCGGCTTAAGCGGTACAGTGCTCACGCAACTGACATAGAATTTACAAGAAAATCGACTTTAGGTCTACAACTAAGAAAGTGCAACTTTTGCGGTAATATTAATTTGTTAATCCTGAAATTATATGAAAGTTTGACTTTAGATCAAATCAGTAAAATCGATGTTTTGCGGCTAAAGCAAAACAGTGCTACCGCAACTGACATACAATTTACAAGAAAATCAACTTTAAGTCTAAAACTAAGAAAGTGCAACTTCTGCGGTAATATTAATTTGTTAATCCTGAAATTATATGAAAGTTTGACTTTAGATCAAATCAGTAAAATCGATGTTTTGCGGCTAAAGCAAAACAGTGCTACCGCAATTGACATACAATTTACAAGAAATTCGACTTTAAGTCTACAACTAAGAAAGTGCAACTTTTGCGGTAATATTAATTTGTTAATCCTGCAATAACAATATAATTTGACTTTCGCTCAAATTAGTAAAATTCATGTTTTTCGGCTTAAGCGGTACAGTGCTCACGCAACTGACATAGAATTTACAAGAAAATCGACTTTAGTTCTACAACTAAGAAAGTGCAACTTTTGCGGTAATATTAATTTGTTAATCCTGAAATTATATGAAAGTTTGACTTTAGATCAAATCAGTAAAATCGATGTTTTGCGGCTTAAGAAAAACAGTGCTACCGCAACTGACATACAATTTACAAGAAAATCAACTTTAAGTCTAAAACTAAGAAAGTGCAACTTTTTCGGTTATATTAATTTGTTAATCCTGAAATTATATGAAAGTTTGACTTTAGATCAAATCAGTAAAATCGATGTTTTGCGGCTAAAGCAAAACAGTGCTACCGCAACTGACATACAATTTACAAGAAAATCGACTTTAAGTCTAAAACTAAGAAAGTGCAACTTTTGCGGTAATATTAATTTGTTAATCCTGAAATTATATGAAAGTTTGACTTTAGATCAAATCAGTAAAATCGATGTTTTGCGGCTTAAGCAGTACAGTGCTACCGCAATTGACATAGAATTTACAAGAAAATCGACTTTAAGTCTACAACTAAGAAAGTGCAACTTTTGCGGTGATATTAATTTGTTAATCCTGCAATAACAACATAATTTGACTTTCGTTCAAATCAGTAAAATTCATGTTTTTCGGCTTGAGCGGTACAATGCTCACGCAATTGACATACAATTTACAAGAAAATCGGCTTTAAGTCTAATCTAAGAAAGTGCAACTTTTGCGGTAATATTAATTTGTTAATCCTGAAATTATATAAAAGTTTGACTTTAGATCAAATCAGTAAAATCGCTGTTTTGCGGCTTAAGCAGTACAGTGCTACCGCAATTGACATAGAATTTACAAGAAAATCGACTTTAAGTCCACAACTAAGAAAGTGCAACTTTTGCGGTAATATTAATCTGTTAATCCTGCAATAACAACATAATTTGACTTTCGTTCAAATCAGTAAAATTCATGTTTTTCGGCTTGAGCGGTACAATGCTCACGCAATTGACATACAATTTACAAGAAAATCGGCTTAAAGTCTAATCTAAGAAAGTGCAATTTTTTCGGTTATATTAATTTGTTAATCCTGAAATTATATGAAAGTTTGACTTTAGATCAAATCAGTAAAATCGATGTTTTTCAACTTTTTCGGTTATATTAATTTGTTAATCCTGAAATTATATGAAAGTTTGACTTTAGATCAAATCAGTAAAATCGATGTTTTGCGGCTAAAGCAAAACAGTGCTACCGCAACTGACATACAATTTACAAGAAAATCATCTTTAAGTCTAAAACTAAGAAAGTGCAATTTTTTCGGTTATATTAATTTGTTAATCCTGAAATTATATGAAAGTTTGACTTTAGATCAAATCAGTAAAATCGATGTTTTGCGGCTAAAGCAAAACAGTGCTACCGCAATTGACATACAATTTACAAGAAATTCGACTTTAAGTCTACAACTAAGAAAGTGCAACTTTTGCGGTAATATTAATTTGTTAATCCTGCAATAACAATATAATTTGACTTTCGCTCAAATTAGTAAAATTCATGTTTTTCGGCTTAAGCGGTACAGTGCTCACGCAACTGACATAGAATTTACAAGAAAATCGACTTTAGGTCTACAACTAAGAAAGTGCAACTTTTGCGGTAATATTAATTTGTTAATCCTGAAATTATATGAAAGTTTGACTTTAGATCAAATCAGTAAAATCGATGTTTTGCGGCTTAAGCAAAACAGTGCTACCGCAACTGACATACAATTTACAAGAAAATCAACTTTAAGTCTAAAACTAAGAAAGTGCAACTTTTTCGGTTATATTAATTTGTTAATCCTGAAATTATATGAAAGTTTGACTTTAGATCAAATCAGTAAAATCGATGTTTTGCAGCTAAAGCAAAACAGTGCTACCGCAACTGACATACAATTTACAAGAAAATCGACTTTAAGTCTAAAACTAAGAAAGTGCAACTTTTGCGGTAATATTAATTTGTTAATCCTGAAATTATATGAAAGTTTGACTTTAGACCAAATCAGTAAAATCGATGTTTTGCGGCTTAAGCAGTACAGTGCTACCGCAATTGACATAGAATTTACAAGAAAATCGACTTTAAGTCTACAACTAAGAAAGTGCAACTTTTGCGGTGATATTAATTTGTTAATCCTGCAATAACAACATAATTTGACTTTCGTTCAAATCAGTAAAATTCATGTTTTTCGGCTTGAGCGGTACAATGCTCACGCAATTGACATACAATTTACAAGAAAATCGGCTTTAAGTCTAATCTAAGAAAGTGCAACTTTTGCGGTAATATTAATTTGTTAATCCTGAAATTATATAAAAGTTTGACTTTAGATCAAATCAGTAAAATCGCTGTTTTGCGGCTTAAGCAGTAGAGTGCTACCGCAATTGACATAGAATTTACAAGAAAATCGACTTTAAGTCCACAACTAAGAAAGTGCAACTTTTGCGGTAATATTAATTTGTTAATCCTGCAATAACAACATAATTTGACTTTCGTTCAAATCAGTAAAATTCATGTTTTTCGGCTTGAGCGGTACAATGCTCACGCAATTGACATACAATTTACAAGAAAATCGGCTTTAAGTCTAATCTAAGAAAGTGCAATTTTTTCGGTTATATTAATTTGTTAATCCTGAAATTATATGAAAGTTTGACTTTAGATCAAATCAGTAAAATCGATGTTTTGCGGCTAAAGCAAAACAGTGCTACCGCAATTGACATACAATTTACAAGAAATTCGACTTTAAGTCTACAACCAAGAAAGTGCAACTTTTGCGGTAATATTAATTTGTTAATCCTGCAATAACAACATAATTTGACTTTCGTTCAAATCAGTAAAATTCGTGTTTTTCGGCTTGAGCGGTACAATGCTCACGCAATTGACATACAATTTACAAAAAAATCGGCTTTAAGTCTAATCTAAGAAAGTGCAATTTTTTCGGTTATATTAATTTGTTAATCCTGAAATTATATGAAAGTTTGACTTTAGATCAAATCAGTAAAATCGATGTTTTGCGGCTAAAGCAAAACAGTGCTACCGCAATTGACATACAATTTACAAGAAATTCGACTTTAAGTCTAAAACTAAGAAAGTGCAACTTTTGCGGTAATATTTATTTGTTAATCCTGCAATAGCAATATAATTGGACTTTCGCTCAAATCAGTAAAATCGATGTTTTGCGGCTTAAGCAGTACAGTGCTACCGCAATTGACATAGAATTTACAAGAAAATCGACTTTAAGTCTACAACTAAGAAAGTGCAACTTTTGCGGTAATATTAATTTGTTAATCCTGAAATTATATGAAAGTTTGACTTTAGATCAAATCAGTAAAATCGATGTTTTGCGGCTTAAGCAGTACAGTGCTACCACAATTGACATAGAATTTACAAGAAAATCGACTTTAAGTCTACAACTAAGAAAGTGCAACTTTTGCGGTAATATTAATTTGTTAATCCTGCAATAACAACATAATTTGACTTTCGTTCAAATCAGTAAAACTCATGTTTTTCGGCTTAAGCAGTACACTGCTCACGCAACTGACATAAAATTTACAAGAAAATCGGCTTTAAGTCTAATCTAAGAAAGTGCAATTTTTTCGGTTATATTAATTTGTTAATGCTGAAATTATATGAAAGTTTGACTTTAGATCAAATCAGTAAAATCGCTGTTTTGCGGCTTAAGCAGTACAGTGCTACCGCAATTGACATACAATTTACAAGAAAATCGGCTTTAAGTCTAATCTAAGAAAGTGCAATTTTTTCGGTTATATTAATTTGTTAATCCTGAAATTAAATGAAAGTTTGACTTTAGATCAAATCAGTAAAATCGATGTTTTGCGGCTTAAGCAGTACAGTGCTACCACAATTGACATAGAATTTACAAGAAAATCGACTTTAAGTCTACAACTAAGAAAGTGCAACTTTTGCGGTAATATTAATTTGTTAATCCTGAAATTATATGAAAGTTTGACTTTAGATCAAATCAGTAAAATCGATGTTTTGCGGCTTAAGCAGTACAGTGCTACCACAATTGACATAGAATTTACAAGAAAATCGACTTTAAGTCTACAACTAAGAAAGTGCAACTTTTGCGGTAATATTAATTTGTTAATCCTGCAATAACAACATAATTTGACTTTCGTTCAAATCAGTAAAATTCATGTTTTTCGGCTTGAGCGGTACAATGCTCACGCAATTGACATACAATTTACAAGAAAATCGGCTTTAAGTCTAATCTAAGAAAGTGCAATTTTTTCGGTTATATTAATTTGTTAATCCTGAAATTATATGAAAGTTTGACTTTAGATCAAATCAGTAAAATCGATGTTTTTCAACTTTTTCGGTTATATTAATTTGTTAATCCTGAAATTATATGAAAGTTTGACTTTAGATCAAATCAGTAAAATCGATGTTTTGCGGCTAAAGCAAAACAGTGCTACCGCAACTGACATACAATTTACAAGAAAATCAACTTTAAGTCTAAAACTAAGAAAGTGCAATTTTTTCGGTTATATTAATTTGTTAATCCTGAAATTATATGAAAGTTTGACTTTAGATCAAATCAGTAAAATCGATGTTTTGCGGCTAAAGCAAAACAGTGCTACCGCAATTGACATACAATTTACAAGAAATTCGACTTTAAGTCTACAACTAAGAAAGTGCAACTTTTGCGGTAATATTAATTTGTTAATCCTGCAATAACAATATAATTTGACTTTCGCTCAAATTAGTAAAATTCATGTTTTTCGGCTTAAGCGGTACAGTGCTCACGCAACTGACATAGAATTTACAAGAAAATCGACTTTAGGTCTACAACTAAGAAAGTGCAACTTTTGCGGTAATATTAATTTGTTAATCCTGCAATAACAACATAATTTGACTTTCGTTCAAATCAGTAAAATTCATGTTTTTCGGCTTGAGCGGTACAATGCTCACGCAATTGACATACAATTTACAAGAAAATCGGCTTTAAGTCTAATCTAAGAAAGTGCAATTTTTTCGGTTATATTAATTTGTTAATCCTGAAATTATATGAAAGTTTGACTTTAGATCAAATCAGTAAAATCGATGTTTTTCAACTTTTTCGGTTATATTAATTTGTTAATCCTGAAATTATATGAAAGTTTGACTTTAGATCAAATCAGTAAAATCGATGTTTTGCGGCTAAAGCAAAACAGTGCTACCGCAACTGACATACAATTTACAAGAAAATCAACTTTAAGTCTAAAACTAAGAAAGTGCAATTTTTTCGGTTATATTAATTTGTTAATCCTGAAATTATATGAAAGTTTGACTTTAGATCAAATCAGTAAAATCGATGTTTTGCGGCTAAAGCAAAACAGTGCTACCGCAATTGACATACAATTTACAAGAAATTCGACTTTAAGTCTACAACTAAGAAAGTGCAACTTTTGCGGTAATATTAATTTGTTAATCCTGCAATAACAATATAATTTGACTTTCGCTCAAATTAGTAAAATTCATGTTTTTCGGCTTAAGCGGTACAGTGCTCACGCAACTGACATAGAATTTACAAGAAAATCGACTTTAGGTCTACAACTAAGAAAGTGCAACTTTTGCGGTAATATTAATTTGTTAATCCTGAAATTATATGAAAGTTTGACTTTAGATCAAATCAGTAAAATCGATGTTTTGCGGCTTAAGCAAAACAGTGCTACCGCAACTGACATACAATTTACAAGAAAATCAACTTTAAGTCTAAAACTAAGAAAGTGCAACTTTTTCGGTTATATTAATTTGTTAATCCTGAAATTATATGAAAGTTTGACTTTAGATCAAATCAGTAAAATCGATGTTTTGCGGCTAAAGCAAAACAGTGCTACCGCAACTGACATACAATTTACAAGAAAATCGACTTTAAGTCTAAAACTAAGAAAGTGCAACTTTTGCGGTAATATTAATTTGTTAATCCTGAAATTATATGAAAGTTTGACTTTAGATCAAATCAGTAAAATCGATGTTTTGCGGCTTAAGCAGTACAGTGCTACCGCAATTGACATAGAATTTACAAGAAAATCGACTTTAAGTCTACAACTAAGAAAGTGCAACTTTTGCGGTGATATTAATTTGTTAATCCTGCAATAACAACATAATTTCACTTTCGTTCAAATCAGTAAAATTCATGTTTTTCGGCTTGAGCGGTACAATGCTCACGCAATTGACATACAATTTACAAGAAAATCGGCTTTAAGTCTAATCTAAGAAAGTGCAATTTTTTCGGTTATATTAATTTGTTAATCCTGAAATTATATGAAAGTTTGACTTTAGATCAAATCAGTAAAATCGATGTTTTGCGGCTAAAGCAAAACAGTGCTACCGCAATTGACATACAATTTACAAGAAATTCGACTTTAAGTCTACAACCAAGAAAGTGCAACTTTTGCGGTAATATTAATTTGTTAATCCTGCAATAACAACATAATTTGACTTTCGTTCAAATCAGTAAAATTCGTGTTTTTCGGCTTGAGCGGTACAATGCTCACGCAATTGACATACAATTTACAAGAAAATCGGCTTTAAGTCTAATCTAAGAAAGTGCAATTTTTTCGGTTATATTAATTTGTTAATCCTGAAATTATATGAAAGTTTGACTTTAGATCAAATCAGTAAAATCGATGTTTTGCGGCTAAAGCAAAACAGTGCTACCGCAATTGACATACAATTTACAAGAAATTCGACTTTAAGTCTAAAACTAAGAAAGTGCAACTTTTGCGGTAATATTTATTTGTTAATCCTGCAATAGCAATATAATTGGACTTTCGCTCAAATCAATAAAATTCATGTTTTTCGGCTTAAGCGGTACAGTCCTACCGCAATTGACATACAATTTACAAGAAAATCGACTTTAAGTCTAAACCTAAGAAAGTGCAACTTTTTCGGTAATATTAATTTGTTAATCCTGCAATAGCAATATAATTTGACTTTCGCTCAAATTAGTAAAATTCATGTTTTTCTGCTTAAGCTTTACAGTGCTCACGCAACTGACATACAATTTACAAGAAAATCGGCTTTAAGTCTAAACCTAAGAAAGTGCAATTTTTTCGGTTATATTAATCTGTAAATTCTGAAATTATATGAAAGTTTGACTTTAGATCAAATCAGTAAAATCGATGTTTTGCGGCTTAAGCAGTACAGTGCTACCGCAATTGACATAAAATTTACAAGAAAATCGACTTTAAGTCTACAACTAAGAAAGTGCAACTTTTGCGGTAATATTAATTTGTTAATCCTGAAATTATATGAAAGTTTGACTTTAGATCAAATCAGTAAAATCGATGTTTTGCGGCTTAAGCAAAACAGTGCTACCGCAACTGACATACAATTTACAAGAAAATCGACTTTAAGTCTAAAACTAAGAAAGTGCAACTTTTTCGGTTATATTAATTTGTTAATCCTGAAATTATATGAAAGTTTGACTTTAGATCAAATTAGTAAAATCGATGTTTTGCGGCTAAAGCAAAACAGTGCTACCGCAACTGACATACAATTTACAAGAAAATCGACTTTAAGTCTAAAACTAAGAAAGTGCAACTTTTGCGGTAATATTAATTTGTTAATCCTGAAATTATATGAAAGTTTGACTTTAGATCAAATCAGTAAAATCGATGTTTTGCGGCTTAAGCAGTACAGTGCTACCGCAATTGATATACAATTTACAAGAAAATCGACCTAAATTTTAAACCTAAGAAATTGCAATTTTTTCGGTTATATTAATTTGTTAATCCTGAAATTATATGAAAGTTTGACTTTTGATCAAATCAGTAAAATCGATCGATCAGTAAAATCGATGTTTGACTTTAGATCAAATCAGTGAAATCGATGTTTTGCGGCTTAAGCAGTACAGTGCTACCGCAATTGACATAGAATTTACAAGAAAATCGACTTTAAGTCTACAACTAAGAAAGTGCAACTTTTGCGGTAATATTAATTTGTTAATCCTGCAATAACAATATAATTTGACTTTCGCTCAAATCAGTAAAATTCATGTTTTTCAGCTTAAGCAGTACAGTGCACACGCAATTGACATACAATTTACAAGAAAATCGGCTTTAAGTCTAATCTAAGAAAGTGCAATTTTTTCGGTTATATTAATTTGTTAATCCTGAAATTATATGAAAGTTTGACTTTAGATAAAAACAGTAAAATCGATGTTTTGCGGCTTAAGCAGTACAGTGCTACCGCAGTTGACATACAATTTACAAGAAAATGGACCTAAATTTTAAACCTAAGAAATTGCAATTTTTTCGGTTATATTAATTTGTTAATCCTGAAATTATATGAAAGTTTGACTTTTGATCAAATCAGTAAAATCGATCGATCAGTAAAATCGATGTTTGACTTTAGATCAAATCAGTGAAATCGATGTTTTGCGGCTTAAGCAGTACAGTGCTACCGCAATTGACATAGAATTTACAAGAAAATCGACTTTAAGTCTACAACTAAGAAAGTGCAACTTTTGCGGTAATATTAATTTGTTAATCCTGAAATTATATGAAAGTTTGACTTTAGATCAAATCAGTAAAATCGATGTTTTGCGGCTTAAGCAAAACAGTGCTACCGCAACTGACATACAATTTACAAGAACGACTTCTACTTTAAGTCTAAAACTAACGTCGACTTTAAGTCTAAAACTAAGAAAGTGCAACTTTTTCGGTTATATTAATTTGTTAATCCTGAAATTATATGAAAGTTTGACTTTAGATCAAATCAGTAAAATCGATGTTTTGCGGCTAAAGCAAAACAGTGCTACCGCAACTGACATACAATTTACAAGAAAATCGACTTTAAATTCATGTTTTTCGGCTTGAGCGGTACAATGCTCACGCAATTGACATACAATTTACAAGAAAATCGGCTTTAAGTCTAATCTAAGAAAGTGCAATTTTTTCGGTTATATTAATTTGTTAATCCTGAAATTATATGAAAGTTTGACTTTAGATCAAATCAGTAAAATCGATGTTTTGCGGCTAAAGCAAAACAGTGCTACCGCAATTGACATACAATTTACAAGAAATTCGACTTTAAGTCTAAAACTAAGAAAGTGCAACTTTTTCGGTAATATTAATTTGTTAATCCTGCAATAACAATATAATTTGACTTTCGCTCACATTAGTAAAATTCATGTTTTTCGGCTTAAGCGGTACAATGCTCACGCAATTGACATACAATTTACAAGAAAATCGGCTTTAAGTCTAATCTAAGAAAGTGCAATTTTTTCGGTTATATTAATTTGTTAATCCTGAAATTATATGAAAGTTTGACTTTTGATCAAATCAGTAAAATCGATGTTTTTCGGCTTAAGCAGTACAGTGCTACCGCAATTGACATACAATTTACAAGAAAATCGGCTTTGAGACTAAACCTAAGAAAGTGCAACTTTTGCGGTAATATTAATTTGTTAATCCTGCAATAACAACATAATTTGACTTTCGTTCAAATCAGTAAAATTCATGTTTTTCGGCTTGAGCGGTACAATGCTCACGCAATTGACATACAATTTACAAGAAAATCGGCTTTAAGTCTAATCTAAGAAAGTGCAATTTTTTCGGTTATATTAATTTGTTAATCCTGAAATTATATGAAAGTTTGACTTTTGATCAAATCAGTAAAATCGATGTTTTTCGGCTTAAGCAGTACAGTGCTACCGCAATTGACATACAATTTACAAGAAAATCGGCTTTGAGACTAAACCTAAGAAAGTGCAACTTTTTCGGTTATATGAATATGTCAATTCTGCAATAACAATATAATTTGACTTTCGCTCAAACCAGTAAAATTGATGTTTTTCGGCTTAAGCAATACAGTCCTCAAGCAACTGATATACATTTTACAAGAAAATCGGCTTTAAGTCTACATCTAAGAAAGTGCAATTTTTTCGGTTATATTAATTTGTCAACTCTGCAATAGCAATATAATTGGACTTTCGCTCAAATCAATAAAATTCATGTTTTTCGGCTTAAGCGGTACACCTAAGAAAGTGCAACTTTTTCGGTAATATTAATTTGTTAATCCTGCAATAACAATATAATTTGACTTTCGCTCAAATTAGTAAAATTCATGTTTTTCGGCTTAAGCTTTACAGTGCTCACGCAACTGACATACAATTTACAAGAAAATCGGCTTTAAGTCTAAACCTAAGAAAGTGCAATTTTTTCGGTTATATTAATTTGTTAATCCTGAAATTATATGAAAGTTTGACTTTTGATCAAATCAGTAAAATCGATGTTTTTCGGCTTAAGCATTATAGTGCTACCGCAATTGACATAGAATTTACAAGAAAATCGACTTTAAGTCTACAACTAAGAAAGTGCAACTTTTGCGGTAATATTAATTTGTTAATCCTGCAATAACAACATAATTTGACTTTCGTTTAAATCAGTAAAATTCATGTTTTTCGGCTTGAGCGGTACAATGCTCACGCAATTGACATACAATTTACAAGAAAATCGGCTTTAAGTCTAATCTAAGAAAGTGCAATTTTTTCGGTTATATTAATTTGTTAATCCTGAAATTATATGAAAGTTTGACTTTAGATCAAATCAGTAAAATCGATGTTTTGCGGGTAAAGCAAAACAGTGCTACTGCAATTGACATACAATTTACAAGAAATTCGACTTTAAGTCTAAAACTAAGAAAGTGCAACTTTTGCGGTAATATTTATTTGTTAATCCTGCAATAGCAATATAATTTGACTTTCGCTCAAATTAGTAAAATTCATGTTTTTCGGCTTAAGCTTTACAGTGCTCACGCAACTGACATACAATTTACAAGAAAATCGGCTTTAAGTCTAAACCTAAGAAAGTGCAATTTTTTCGGTTATATTAATTTGTTAATCCTGAAATTATATGAAAGTTTGACTTTAGATCAAATCAGTAAAATCGATGTTTTGCGGCTAAAGCAAAACAGTGCTACCGCAATTGACATACAATTTACAAGAAATTCGACTTTAAGTCTAAAACTAAGAAAGTGCAACTTTTTCGGTAATATTAATTTGTTAATCCTGCAATAACAATATAATTTGACTTTCGCTCAAATTAGTAAAATTCATGTTTTTCGGCTTAAGCGGTACAATGCTCACGCAATTGACATACAATTTACAAGAAAATCGGCTTTAAGTCTAATCTAAGAAAGTGCAATTTTTTCGGTTATATTAATTTGTTAATCCTGATATTATATGAAAGTTTGACTTTAGATCAAATCAGTAAAATCGATGTTTTGCGGCTAAAGCAAAACAGTGCTACTGCAATTGACATACCATTTACAAGAAATTCGACTTTAAGTCTAAAACTAAGAAAGTGCAACTTTTGCGGTAATATTAATTTGTTAATCCTGCAATAACAACATAATTTGACTTTCGTTCAAATCAGTAAAATTCATGTTTTTCGGCTTGAGCGGTACAATGCTCACGCAATTGACATACAATTTACAAGAAAATCGGCTTTAAGTCTAATCTAAGAAAGTGCAATTTTTTCGGTTATATTAATTTGTTAATCCTGAAATTATATGAAAGTTTGACTTTTGATCAAATCAGTAAAATCGATGTTTTTCGGCTTAAGCAGTACAGTGCTACCGCAATTGACATACAATTTACAAGAAAATCGGCTTTGAGACTAAACCTAAGAAAGTGCAACTTTTTCGGTTATATGAATATGTCAATTCTGCAATAACAATATAATTTGACTTTCGCTCAAACCAGTAAAATTGATGTTTTGCGGCTTAAGCAGTACAGTCCTCAAGCAACTGATATACATTTTACAAGAAAATCGGCTTTAAGTCTACATATAAGAAAGTGCAATTTTTTCGGTTATATTAATTTGTCAACTCTGCAATAGCAATATAATTGGACTTTCGCTCAAATCAATAATATTCATGTTTTTCGACTTAAGCGGTACAGTCCTACCGCAATTGACATACAATTTACAAGAAAATCGACTTTAAGTCTAAACCTAAGAAAGTGCAACTTTTTCGGTAATATTAATTTGTTAATCCTGCAATAACAATATAATTTGACTTTCGCTCAAATTAGTAAAATTCATGTTTTTCGGCTTAAGCTTTACAGTGCTCACGCAACTGACATACAATTTACAAGAAAATCGGCTTTAAGTCTAAACCTAAGAAAGTGCAATTTTTTCGGTTATATTAATTTGTTAATCCTGAAATTATATGAAAGTTTGACTTTTGATCAAATCAGTAAAATCGATGTTTTTCGGCTTAAGCATTATAGTGCTACCGCAATTGACATAGAATTTACAAGAAAATCGACTTTAAGTCTACAACTAAGAAAGTGCAACTTTTGCGGTAATATTAATTTGTTAATCCTGCAATAACAACATAAATTGACTTTCGTTCAAATCAGTAAAATTCATGTTTTTCGGCTTGAGCGGTACAATGCTCACGCAATTGACATACAATTTACAAGAAAATCGGCTTTAAGTCTAATCTAAGAAAGTGCAATTTTTTCGGTTATATTAATTTGTTAATCCTGAAATTATATGAAAGTTTGACTTTAGATCAAATCAGTAAAATCGATGTTTTGCGGCTAAAGCAAAACAGTGCTACTGCAATTGACATACAATTTACAAGAAATTCGACTTTAAGTCTAAAACTAAGAAAGTGCAACTTTTGCGGTAATATTTATTTGTTAATCCTGCAATAGCAATATAATTTGACTTTCGCTCAAATTAGTAAAATTCATGTTTTTCGGCTTAAGCTTTACAGTGCTCACGCAACTGACATACAATTTACAAGAAAATCGGCTTTAAGTCTAAACCTAAGAAAGTGCAATTTTTTCGGTTATATTAATTTGTTAATCCTGAAATTATATGAAAGTTTGACTTTAGATCAAATCAGTAAAATCGATGTTTTGCGGCTTAAGCAGTACAGTGCTACCGCAATTGACATACAATTTACAAGAAAATCGGCTTTGAGACTAAACCTAAGAAAGTGCAACTTCTTCGGTTATATGAATATGTCAATTCTGCAATAACAATATAATTTGACTTTCGCTCAAACCAGTAAAATTGATGTTTTTCGGCTTAAGCAGTACAGTCCTCAAGCAACTGATATACATTTTACAAGAAAATCGGCTTTAAGTCTACATCTAAGAAAGTGCAATTTTTTCGGTTATATTAATTTGTCAACTCTGCAATAGCAATATAATTGGACTTTCGCTCAAATCAATAAAATTCATGTTTTTCGGCTTAAGCGGTACAGTCCTACCGCAATTGACATACAATTTACAAGAAAATCGACTTTAAGTCTAAACCTAAGAAAGTGCAACTTTTTCGGTAATATTAATTTGTTAATCCTGAAATAGCAATATAATTTGACTTTCGCTCAAATTAGTAAAATTCATGTTTTTCGGCTTAAGCTTTACAGTGCTCACGCAACTGACATACAATTTACAAGAAAATCGGCTTTAAGTCTAAACCTAAGAAAGTGCAATTTTTTCGGTTATATTAATTTGTTAATCCTGAAATTATATGAAAGTTTGACTTTAGATCAAATCAGTAAAATCGATGTTTTGCGGCTTAAGCAGTACAGTGCTACCGCAATTGACATAGAATTTACAAGAAAATCGACTTTAAGTCTACAACTAAGAAAGTGCAACTTTTGCGGTAATATTAATTTGTTAATCCTGAAATTATATGAAAGTTTGACTTTAGATCAAATCCGTAAAATCGATGTTTTGCGGCTTAAGCAGTACAGTGCTACCGCAATTGACATAGAATTTACAAGAAAATCGACTTTAAGTCTACAACTAAGAAAGTGCAACTTTTGCGGTAATATTAATTTGTTAATCCTGCAATAACAACATAATTTGACTTTCGTTCAAATCAGTAAAACTCATGTTTTTCGGCTTAAGCAGTACACTGCTCACGCAACTGACATAAAATTTACAAGAAAATCGGCTTTAAGTCTAATCTAAGAAAGAGCAATTTTTTCGGTTATATTAATTTGTTAATGCTGAAATTATATGAAAGTTTGACTTTAGATCAAATCAGTAAAATCGATGTTTTGCGGCTTAAGCAGTACAGTGCTACCGCAATTGACATAGAATTTACAAGAAAATCGACTTTAAGTCTACAACTAAGAAAGTGCAACTTTTGCGGTAATATTAATTTGTTAATCCTGCAATAACAACATAATTTGACTTTCGCTCAAATCAGTAAAATTCATGTTTTTCGGCTAAAGCAGTACAGTGCTCACGCAATTGACATACAATTTACAAGAAAATCGACTTTAAGTCTGAAACTAAGAAAGTGTAATTTTTTCGGTTATATGAATATGTCATTTCTGCAATAACAATATAATTTGACTTTCGCTCAAACCAGTAAAATTGATGTTTTTCGGCCTAAGCGGTACAGCGCTCAAGTAATTAACATACAATTTACAAGAAAATCGGCTTTAAGTCTAAATCTAAAAAAGTGCAATTTTTTCGGTTATGTCAATTCTGCAATAACAATATAATTTGACTTTCGCTCAAACCAGTAAAACTGATGTTTTACGGCTTAAGCAGTACAGCGCTCACGCAACTGATATACAATTTACAAGAAAATCGGCTTTAAGTCTAATCTAAGAAAGTGCAATTTTTTCGGTTATATTGATTTGTTAATGCTGAAATTATATGAAAGTTTGACTTTAGATCAAATCAGTAAAATTGATGTGTTTCGGCCTAAGCGGTACAGCGCACAAGTATTTAACATACAATTTACAAGAAAATCGGCTTTAAGTCTAAATCTAAAAATGTGCAATTTTTTCGGTTATGTCAATTCTACAATAACAATATAATTTGACTTTCGCTCAAACCAGTAAAATTGATGTTTTTCGGCTTAAGCAGTACAGCGCTCACGCAACTGATGTACAATTTTCAAGAAAATCGGCTTTAAGTCTTAATCTAAGAAAGTGCACTCTTTTCGGTTATATTAATTTGTTAATCCTGAAATTATATGAAAGTTTGACTTTAGATCAAATCAGTAAAATCGATGTTTTGCGGCTTAAGCAGTACAGTGCTACCGCAATTGACATAGAATTTACAAGAAAATCGACTTTAAGTCTACAACTAAGAAAGTGCAACTTTTGCGGTAATATTAATTTGTTAATCCTGCAATAACAACATAATTTGACTTTCGCTCAAATCAGAAAAATTCATGTTTTTCGGCTAAAGCAGTACAGTGCTCACGCAATTGACATACAATTTACAAGAAAATCGACTTTAAGTCTGAAACTAAGAAAGTGTTATTTTTTCGGTTATATGAATATGTCATTTCTGCAATAACAATATAATTTGACTTTCGCTCAAACCAGTAAAATTGATGTTTTTCGGCCTAAGCGGTACAGCGCTCAAGTAATTAACATACAATTTACAAGAAAATCGGCTTTAAGTCTAAATCTAAAAAAGTGCAATTTTTTCGGTTATGTCAATTCTGCAATAACAATATAATTTGACTTTCGCTCAAACCAGTAAAATTGATGTTTTACGGCCTAAGCGGTACAGCGCTCAAGTAATTAACATACAATTTACAAGAAAATCGGCTTTAAGTCTAAATCTAAAAAAGTGCAATTTTTTCGGTTATGTCAATTCTGCAATAACAATATAATTTGACTTTCGCTCAAACCAGTAAAATTGATGTTTTACGGCTTAAGCAGTACAGCGCTCACGCAACTGATATACAATTTACAAGAAAATCGGCTTAAAGTCTTAATCTAAGAAAGTGCACTTTTACCGGTTATATTAATTTGTTAAGCCTGAAATTATATGAAGGTTTGACTTTAGATCAAATCAGTAAAATGGCTGTTTTGCGGCTTAAGCAGTACAGTGCTACCGCAATTGATATACAATTTAAAAGAAAATCGCCTTTAAGTCTAAAACTAAGAAAGTGCAACTTTTGCGGTAATACTAATTTGTTAATCCTGCAATAACAACATAATTTGACTTTCGCTCAAATCAGTAAAATTCATGTTTTTCGGTTTAAGCAGTACAATGCTCACGCAACTGATATACAATTTACAAGAAAATCGGCTTTAAGTCTAATCTAAGAAAGTGCAATTTTTTCGGTTATATTAATTTTTTAATCCTGAAATTATATGAAAGTTTGACTTTAGATCAAATCAGTAAAATCGATGTTTTGCGGCTTAAGCAGTACAGTGCTACCGCAATTGATATACAATTTACAAGAAAATCGACTTTAAGTCTAAAACTAAGAAAGTGCAACTTTTGCGGTAATATTAATTTGTTAATCCTGCAATAACAATATAATTTCACTTTCGCTCAAATCAGTAAAATTCATGTTTTTCGGCTTAAGCAGTACAGTGCTCACGCAATTGACATACAATTTACAAGAAAATCGGCTTAAGTCTAATCTAAGAAAGTGCAATTTTTGCGGTTATATTAATTTGTTAATCCTGAAAATATATGAAAGTTTGACTTTAGATCAAAACAGTAAAATCGATGTTTTGCGGCTTAAGCAGTACAGTGCTACCGCAGTTGACATACAATTTACAAGAAAATGGACTTAAATTTTAAACCAAAGAAATTGCAATTTTTTCGGTTATTTCAATTTGTTAATCCTGAAATAACATTTCGGCTTAAGCGGTACAGCGATCAAGTAAGTAACATACAATTGTTAATCCTGAAATAAAATGAAAGTTTTCTTTTAGCGCAAATCAGTAAAATTGATGTTTTTCGGCCTAAGCGGTACAGCGCTCAAGTAATTAACATACAATTGTTAATCCTGAAATAAAATGAAAGTTTGTTTTTAGCGCAAATCAGTAAAATCGATGTTTTGCGGCTTAAGCAGTACAGTGCTACCGCAATTGACATAGAATTTACAAGAAAATCGACTTTAAGTCTACAACTAAGAAAGTGCAACTTTTTCGGTAATATTAATTTGTTAATCCTGAAATAGCAATATAATTTGACTTTCGCTCAAATTAGTAAAATTCATGTTTTTCGGCTTAAGCTTTACAGTGCTCACGCAATTGACATACAATTTACAAGAAAATCGACTTTAAGTCTGAAACTAAGAAAGTGTTATTTTTTCGGTTATATGAATATGTCATTTCTGCAATAACAATATAATTTGACTTTCGCTCAAACCAGTAAAATTGATGTTTTTCGGCCTAAGCGGTACAGCGCTCAAGTAATTAACATACAATTTACAAGAAAATCGGCTTTAAGTCTAAATCTAAAAAAGTGCAATTTTTTCGGTTATGTCAATTCTGCAATAACAATATAATTTGACTTTCGCTCAAACCAGTAAAATTGATGTTTTACGGCTTAAGCAGTACAGCGCTCACGCAACTGATATACAATTTACAAGAAAATCGGCTTAAAGTCTTAATCTAAGAAAGTGCACTTTTACCGGTTATATTAATTTGTTAAGCCTGAAATTATATGAAGGTTTGACTTTAGATCAAATCAGTAAAATGGCTGTTTTGCGGCTTAAGCAGTACAGTGCTACCGCAATTGATATACAATTTAAAAGAAAATCGCCTTTAAGTCTAAAACTAAGAAAGTGCAACTTTTGCGGTAATACTAATTTGTTAATCCTGCAATAACAACATAATTTGACTTTCGCTCAAATCAGTAAAATTCATGTTTTTCGGTTTAAGCAGTACAATGCTCACGCAACTGATATACAATTTACAAGAAAATCGGCTTTAAGTCTAATCTAAGAAAGTGCAATTTTTTCGGTTATATTAATTTTTTAATCCTGAAATTATATGAAAGTTTGACTTTAGATCAAATCAGTAAAATCGATGTTTTGCGGCTTAAGCAGTACAGTGCTACCGCAATTGATATACAATTTACAAGAAAATCGACTTTAAGTCTAAAACTAAGAAAGTGCAACTTTTGCGGTAATATTAATTTGTTAATCCTGCAATAACAATATAATTTGACTTTCGCTCAAATCAGTAAAATTCATGTTTTTCGGCTTAAGCAGTACAGTGCTCACGCAATTGACATACAATTTACAAGAAAATCGGCTTAAGTCTAATCTAAGAAAGTGCAATTTTTGCGGTTATATTAATTTGTTAATCCTGAAAATATATGAAAGTTTGACTTTAGATCAAAACAGTAAAATCGATGTTTTGCGGCTTAAGCAGTACAGTGCTACCGCAGTTGACATACAATTTACAAGAAAATGGACTTAAATTTTAAACCAAAGAAATTGCAATTTTTTCGGTTATTTCAATTTGTTAATCCTGAAATAACATTTCGGCTTAAGCGGTACAGCGATCAAGTAAGTAACATACAATTGTTAATCCTGAAATAAAATGAAAGTTTTCTTTTAGCGCAAATCAGTAAAATTGATGTTTTTCGGCCTAAGCGGTACAGCGCTCAAGTAATTAACATACAATTGTTAATCCTGAAATAAAATGAAAGTTTGTTTTTAGCGCAAATCAGTCAAATTGATGTTTTTCGGCTTAAGCGGTACAGTCCTCAAGCAACTGATATACATTTTACAAGAAAATCGGCTTTAAGTCTACTTCTAAGAAAGTGCAATTTTTTCGGTTATATGAATATGTCAATTCTGCAATAACAATATAATTTGACTTTCGCTCAAACCAGTAAAATTGATGTTTTTCGGAGTAAGCAGTACAGTCCTCAAGCAACTGATATACATTTTACAAGAAAATCGGCTTTAAGTCTACATCTAAGAAAGTGCAATTTTTTCGGTTATATTAATTTGTCAACTCTGCAATAGCAATATAATTGGACTTTCGCTCAAATCAATAAAAGTCATGTTTTTCGGCTTAAGCGGTACAGTCCTACCGCAATTGACATACAATTTACAAGAAAATCGACTTTAAGTCTAAACCTAAGAAAGTGCAACTTTTTCGGTAATATTAATTTGTTAATCCTGCAATAATAATATAATTTGACTTTCGCTCAAATTAGTAAAATTCATGTTTTTCGGCTTAAGCTTTACATTGCTCACGCATCTGACATACAATTTACAAGAAAATCGGCTTTAAGTCTAAACCTAAGAAAGTGCAATTTTTTCGGTTATATTAATTTGTTAATCCTGAAATTATATGAAAGTTTGACTTTTGATCAAATCAGTAAAATCGATGTTTTTCGGCTTAAGCAGTACAGTGCTACCGCAATTGACATACAATTTACAAGAAAATCGACTTTAAGTCTAAACCTAAGAAAGTGCAACTTTTTCGGTAATATTAATTTGTTAATCCTGCAATAACAATATAATTTGACTTTCGCTCAAATTAGTAAAATTCATGTTTTTCGGCTTAAGCAGTACAGTGCTACCGCAATTGACATAGAATTTACAAGAAAATCGACTTTAAGTGTACAACTAAGAAAGTGCAACGTTTGCGGTAATATTAATTTGTTAATCCTGCAATAACAACATAATTTGACTTTCGTTCAAATCAGTAAAATTCATGTTTTTCGGCTGGAGCGGTACAATGCTCACGCAATTGACATACAATTTGCAAGAAAATCGACTTTAAGTCTAATCTAAGAAAGTGCAATTTTTTCGGTTATATTAATTTGTTAATCCTGAAATTCTATAAAAGTTTGACTTTAGATCAAATCAGTAAAATCGATATTAATTTGTTAATCCTGCAATAACAATATAATTTGACTTTCCCTCAAATTAGTAAAATTCATGTTTTTCGGCTTAAGCGGTACAGTGCTCACGCAACTGACATACAATTTACAAGAAAGTCGGCTTTAAGTCTAAACCTAAGAAAGTGCAATTTTTTCGGTTATATTAATTTGTTAATCCTGAAATTACATGAAAGTTTGACTTTAGATGAAATAAGTAAAATCGATGTTTTGCGGCTCAAGCAGTACAGTGCTACCGCAATTGACATAAAATTTACAAGTAAATCGACTTTAAGTCTAAAACTAAGAAAGTGCAACTTTTGCGGTAATATTAATTTGTTAATCCTGAAATTATATGAAAGTTTGACTTTAGATCAAATCAGTAAAATCGATGTTTTGCGGCTTAAGCAGTACAGTGCTACCGCAGTTGACATACAATTTACAAGAAAATGGACTTAAATTTTAAACCTAAGAAATTGCAATTTTTTCGGTTATTTTAATTTGTTAATCCTGAAATAACATTTCGGCTTAAGCGGTACAGCGATCAAGTAAGTAACATACAATTGTTAATCCTGAAATAAAATGAAAGTTTGCTTTTAGCGCAAATCAGTAAAATTGATGTTTTTCGGCCTAAGCGGTACAGCGCTCAAGTAATTAACATACAATTGTTAATCCTGAAATAAAATGAAAGTTTGTTTTTAGCGCAAATCAGTAAAATCGATGTTTTGCGGCTTAAGCAGTACAGTGCTACCGCAATTGACATACAATTTACAAGAAAATCGACTTTAAGTCTAAAACTAAGAAAGTGCAACTTTTGCGGTAATATTAATTTGTTAAGCCTGAAATTATATGAAGGTTTGACTTTAGATCAAATCAGTAAAATGGCTGTTTTGCGGCTTAAGCAGTACAGTGCTACCGCAATTGATATACAATTTAAAAGAAAATCGCCTTTAAGTCTAAAACTAAGAAAGTGCAACTTTTGCGGTAATACTAATTTGTTAATCCTGCAATAACAACATAATTTGACTTTCGCTCAAATCAGTAAAATTCATGTTTTCGGCTTAAGCAGTACAATGCTCACGCAACTGATATACAATTTACAAGAAAATCGGCTTTAAGTCTAATCTAAGAAAGTGCAATTTTTTCGGTTATATTAATTTTTTAATCCTGAAATTATATGAAAGTTTGACTTTAGATCAAATCAGTAAAATCGATGTTTTGCGGCTTAAGCAGTACAGTGCTACCGCAATTGACATACAATTTACAAGAAAATCGACTTTAAGTCTAAAACTAAGAAAGTGCAACTTTTGCGGTAATATTAATTTGTTAAGCCTGAAATTATATGAAGGTTTGACTTTAGATCAAATCAGTAAAATGGCTGTTTTGCGGCTTAAGCAGTACAGTGCTACCGCAATTGATATACAATTTAAAAGAAAATCGCCTTTAAGTCTAAAACTAAGAAAGTGCAACTTTTGCGGTAATACTAATTTGTTAATCCTGCAATAACAATATAATTTGACTTTCGCTCAAATCAGTAAAATTCATGTTTTTCGGCTTAAGCAGTACAGTGCTCACGCAATTGACATACAATTTACAAGAAAATCGGCTTTAAGTCTAAACCTAAGAAAGTGCAATTTTTTCGGTTATATTAATTTGTTAATCCTGAAATTATATGAAAGTTTGACTTTTGATCAAATCAGTAAAATCGATGTTTTGCGGCTTAAGCAGTACAGTGCTACCGCAATTGATATACAATTTAAAAGAAAATCGCCTTTAAGTCTAAAACTAAGAAAGTGCAACTTTTGCGGTAATATTAATTTGTTAATCCTGCAATAACAATATAATTTGACTTTCGCTCAAATTAGTAAAATTCATGTTGTTATATTAATTTGTTAATCCTGAAATTATATAAAAGTTTGACTTTTGATCAAATCAGTAAAATCGATGTTTTTCGGCTTAAGCATTATAGTGCTACCGCAATTGACATAGAATTTACAAGAAAATCGACTTTAAGTCTACAACTAAGAAAGTGCAACTTTTGCGGTAATATTAATTTGTTAATCCTGCAATAACAACATAATTTGACTTTCGTTCAAATCAGTAAAATTCATGTTTTTCGGCTTGAGCGGTACAATGCTCACGCAATTGACATACAATTTACAAGAAAATCGGCTTTAAGTCTAATCTAAGAAAGTGCAATTTTTTCGGTTATATTAATTTGTTAATCCTGAAATTATATGAAAGTTTGACTTTAGATCAAATCAGTAAAATCGATGTTTTGCGGCTAAAGCAAAACAGTGCTACTGCAATTGACATACAATTTACAAGAAATTCGACTTTAAGTCTAAAACTAAGAAAGTGCAAATTTTGCGGTAATATTTATTTGTTAATCCTGCAATAGCAATATAATTTGACTTTCGCTCAAATTAGTAAAATTCATGTTTTTCGGCTTAAGCTTTACAGTGCTCACGCAACTGACATACAATTTACAAGAAAATCGGCTTTAAGTCTAAACCTAAGAAAGTGCAATTTTTTCGGTTATATTAATTTGTTAATCCTGAAATTATATGAAAGTTTGACTTTTGATCAAATCAGTAAAATCGATGTTTTTCGGCTTAAGCAGTACAGTGCTACCGCAATTGACATACAATTTACAAGAAAATCAGCTTTGAGACTAAACCTAAGAAAGTGCAACTTTTTCGGTTATATGAATATGTCAATTCTGCAATAACAATATAATTTGACTTTCGCTCAAACCAGTAAAATTGATGTTTTTCGGCTTAAGCAGTACAGTCCTCAAGCAACTGATATACATTTTACAAGAAAATCGGCTTTAAGTCTACATCTAAGAAAGTGCAATTTTTTCGGTTATATTAATTTGTCAACTCTGCAATAGCAATATAATTGGACATTCGCTCAAATCAATAAAATTCATGTTTTTCGGCTTAAGCGGTACAGTCCTACCGCAATTGACATACAATTTACAAGAAAATCGACTTTAAGTCTAAACCTAAGAAAGTGCAACTTTTTCGGTAATATTAATTTGTTAATCCTGAAATAGCAATATAATTTGACTTTCGCTCAAATTAGTAAAATTCATGTTTTTCGGCTTAAGCTTTACAGTGCTCACGCAACTGACATACAATTTACAAGAAAATCGGCTTTAAGTCTAAACCTAAGAAAGTGCAATTTTTTCGGTTATATTAATTTGTTAATCCTGAAATTATATGAAAGTTTGACTTTAGATCAAATCAGTAAAATCGATGTTTTGCGGCTTAAGCAGTACAGTGCTACCGCAATTGACATAGAATTTACAAGAAAATCGACTTTAAGTCTACAACTAAGAAAGTGCAACTTTTGAGGTAATATTAATTTGTTAATCCTGAAATTATATGAAAGTTTGACTTTAGATCAAATCAGTAAAATCGATGTTTTGCGGCTTAAGCAGTACAGTGCTACCGCAATTGACATAGAATTTACAAGAAAATCGACTTTAAGTCTACAACTAAGAAAGTGCAACTTTTGCGGTAATATTAATTTGTTAATCCTGCAATAACAACATAATTTGACTTTCGTTCAAATCAGTAAAACTCATGTTTTTCGGCTTAAGCAGTACACTGCTCACGCAACTGACATAAAATTTACAAGAAAATCGGCTTTAAGTCTAATCTAAGAAAGAGCAATTTTTTCGGTTATATTAATTTGTTAATGCTGAAATTATATGAAAGTTTGACTTTAGATCAAATCAGTAAAATTGATGTGTTTCGGCCTAAGTGGTACAGCGCTCAAGTATTTAACATACAATTTACAAGAAAATCGGCTTTAAGTCTAAATCTAAAAAAGTGCAATTTTTTCGGTTATGTCAATTCTACAATAACAATATAATTTGACATTCGCTCAAACCAGTAAAATTGATGTTTTTCAGCTTAAGCAGTACAGCGCTCACGCAACTGATATACAATTTACAAGAAAATCGGCTTTAAGTCTTAATCTAAGAAAGTGCACTCTTTTCGGTTATATTAATTTGTTAATCCTGAAATTATATGAAAGTTTGACTTTAGATCAAATCAGTAAAATCGATGTTTTGCGGCTTAAGCAGTACAGTGCAACCGCAATTGACATAGAATTTACAAGAAAATCGACTTTAATTCTACAACTAAGAAAGTGCAACTTTTGCGGTAATATTAATTTGTTAATCCTGCAATAACAACATAATTTGACTTTCGCTCAAATCAGTAAAATTCATGTTTTTCGGCTTAAGCAGTACAGTGCTACCGCAATTGACATAGAATTTACAAGAAAATCGACTTTAAGTGTACAACTAAGAAAGTGCAACGTTTGCGGTAATATTAATTTGTTAATCCTGCAATAACAACATAATTTGACTTTCGTTCAAATCAGTAAAATTCATGTTTTTCGGCTTGAGCGGTACAATGCTCACGCAATTGACATACAATTTGCAAGAAAATCGACTTTAAGTCTAATCTAAGAAAGTGCAATTTTTTCGGTTATATTAATTTGTTAATCCTGAAATTCTATAAAAGTTTGACTTTAGATCAAATCAGTAAAATCGATATTAATTTGTTAATCCTGCAATAACAATATAATTTGACTTTCCCTCAAAATAGTAAAATTCATGTTTTTCGGCTTAAGCGGTACAGTGCTCACGCAACTGACATACAATTTACAAGAAAGTCGGCTTTAAGTCTAAACCTAAGAAAGTGCAATTTTTTCGGTTATATTAATTTGTTAATCCTGAAATTACATGAAAGTTTGACTTTAGATCAAATAAGTAAAATCGATGTTTTGCGGCTCAAGCAGTACAGTGCTACCGCAATTGACATAAAATTTACAAGTAAATCGACTTTAAGTCTAAAACTAAGAAAGTGCAACTTTTGCGGTAATATTAATTTGTTAATCCTGAAATTATATGAAAGTTTGACTTTAGATCAAATCAGTAAAATCGATGTTTTGCGGCTTAAGCAGTACAGTGCTACCGCAGTTGACATACAATTTACAAGAAAATGGACTTAAATTTTAAACCTAAGAAATTGCAATTTTTTCGGTTATTTTAATTTGTTAATCCTGAAATAACATTTCGGCTTAAGCGGTACAGCGATCAAGTAAGTAACATACAATTGTTAATCCTGAAATAAAATGAAAGTTTGCTTTTAGCGCAAATCAGTAAAATTGATGTTTTTCGGCCTAAGCGGTACAGCGCTCAAGTAATTAACATACAATTGTTAATCCTGAAATAAAATGAAAGTTTGTTTTTAGCGCAAATCAGTAAAATCGATGTTTTGCGGCTTAAGCAGTACAGTGCTACCGCAATTGACATACAATTTACAAGAAAATCGACTTTAAGTCTAAAACTAAGAAAGTGCAACTTTTGCGGTAATATTAATTTGTTAAGCCTGAAATTATATGAAGGTTTGACTTTAGATCAAATCAGTAAAATGGCTGTTTTGCGGCTTAAGCAGTACAGTGCTACCGCAATTGATATACAATTTAAAAGAAAATCGCCTTTAAGTCTAAAACTAAGAAAGTGCAACTTTTGCGGTAATACTAATTTTTTAATCCTGCAATAACAACATAATTTGACTTTCGCTCAAATCAGTAAAATTCATGTTTTCGGCTTAAGCAGTACAATGCTCACGCAACTGATATACAATTTACAAGAAAATCGGCTTTAAGTCTAATCTAAGAAAGTGCAATTTTTTCGGTTATATTAATTTTTTAATCCTGAAATTATATGAAAGTTTGACTTTAGATCAAATCAGTAAAATCGATGTTTTGCGGCTTAAGCAGTACAGTGCTACCGCAATTGACATACAATTTACAAGAAAATCGACTTTAAGTCTAAAACTAAGAAAGTGCAACTTTTGCGGTAATATTAATTTGTTAAGCCTGAAATTATATGAAGGTTTGACTTTAGATCAAATCAGTAAAATGGCTGTTTTGCGGCTTAAGCAGTACAGTGCTACCGCAATTGATATACAATTTAAAAGAAAATCGCCTTTAAGTCTAAAACTAAGAAAGTGCAACTTTTGCGGTAATACTAATTTGTTAATCCTGCAATAACAATATAATTTGACTTTCGCTCAAATCAGTAAAATTCATGTTTTTCGGCTTAAGCAGTACAGTGCTCACGCAATTGACATACAATTTACAAGAAAATCGGCTTTAAGTCTAAACCTAAGAAAGTGCAATTTTTTCGGTTATATTAATTTGTTAATCCTGAAATTATATGAAAGTTTGACTTTTGATCAAATCAGTAAAATCGATGTTTTGCGGCTTAAGCAGTACAGTGCTACCGCAATTGATATACAATTTAAAAGAAAATCGCCTTTAAGTCTAAAACTAAGAAAGTGCAACTTTTGCGGTAATATTAATTTGTTAATCCTGCAATAACAATATAATTTGACTTTCGCTCAAATTAGTAAAATTCATGTTTTTCGGCTTAAGCTTTACAGTGCTCACGCAACTGACATACAATTTACAAGAAAATCGGCTTTAAGTCTAAACCTAAGAAAGTGCAATTTTTTCGGTTATATTAATTTGTTAATCCTGAAATTATATGAAAGTTTGACTTTTGATCAAATCAGTAAAATCGATGTTTTTCGGCTTAAGCATTATAGTGCTACCGCAATTGACATAGAATTTACAAGAAAATCGACTTTAAGTCTACAACTAAGAAAGTGCAACTTTTGCGGTAATATTAATTTGTTAATCCTGCAATAACAACATAATTTGACTTTCGTTCAAATCAGTAAAATTCATGTTTTTCGGCTTGAGCGGTACAATGCTCACGCAATTGACATACAATTTACAAGAAAATCGGCTTTAAGTCTAATCTAAGAAAGTGCAATTTTTTCGGTTATATTAATTTGTTAATCCTGAAATTATATGAAAGTTTGACTTTAGATCAAATCAGTAAAATCGATGTTTTGCGGCTAAAGCAAAACAGTGCTACTGCAATTGACATACAATTTACAAGAAATTCGACTTTAAGTCTAAAACTAAGAAAGTGCAAATTTTGCGGTAATATTTATTTGTTAATCCTGCAATAGCAATATAATTTGACTTTCGCTCAAATTAGTAAAAGTCATGTTTTTCGGCTTAAGCTTTACAGTGCTCACGCAACTGACATACAATTTACAAGAAAATCGGCTTTAAGTCTAAACCTAAGAAAGTGCAATTTTTTCGGTTATATTAATTTGTTAATCCTGAAATTATATGAAAGTTTGACTTTTGATCAAATCAGTAAAATCGATGTTTTTCGGCTTAAGCAGTACAGTGCTACCGCAATTGACATACAATTTACAAGAAAATCAGCTTTGAGACTAAACCTAAGAAAGTGCAACTTTTTCGGTTATATGAATATGTCAATTCTGCAATAACAATATAATTTGACTTTCGCTCAAACCAGTAAAATTGATGTTTTTCGGCTTAAGCAGTACAGTCCTCAAGCAACTGATATACATTTTACAAGAAAATCGGCTTTAAGTCTACATCTAAGAAAGTGCAATTTTTTCGGTTATATTAATTTGTCAACTCTGCAATAGCAATATAATTGGACATTCGCTCAAATCAATAAAATTCATGTTTTTCGGCTTAAGCGGTACAGTCCTACCGCAATTGACATACAATTTACAAGAAAATCGACTTTAAGTCTAAACCTAAGAAAGTGCAACTTTTTCGGTAATATTAATTTGTTAATCCTGAAATAGCAATATAATTTGACTTTCGCTCAAATTAGTAAAATTCATGTTTTTCGGCTTAAGCTTTACAGTGCTCACGCAACTGACATACAATTTACAAGAAAATCGGCTTTAAGTCTAAACCTAAGAAAGTGCAATTTTTTCGGTTATATTAATTTGTTAATCCTGAAATTATATGAAAGTTTGACTTTAGATCAAATCAGTAAAATCGATGTTTTGCGGCTTAAGCAGTACAGTGCTACCGCAATTGACATAGAATTTACAAGAAAATCGACTTTAAGTCTACAACTAAAAAAGTGCAACTTTTGAGGTAATATTAATTTGTTAATCCTGAAATTATATGAAAGTTTGACTTTAGATCAAATCAGTAAAATCGATGTTTTGCGGCTTAAGCAGTACAGTGCTACCGCAATTGACATAGAATTTACAAGAAAATCGACTTTAAGTCTACAACTAAGAAAGTGCAACTTTTGCGGTAATATTAATTTGTTAATCCTGCAATAACAACATAATTTGACTTTCGTTCAAATCAGTAAAACTCATGTTTTTCGGCTTAAGCAGTACACTGCTCACGCAACTGACATAAAATTTACAAGAAAATCGGCTTTAAGTCTAATCTAAGAAAGAGCAATTTTTTCGGTTATATTAATTTGTTAATGCTGAAATTATATGAAAGTTTGACTTTAGATCAAATCAGTAAAATTGATGTGTTTCGGCCTAAGTGGTACAGCGCTCAAGTATTTAACATACAATTTACAAGAAATCAGTAAAATCGATGTTTTGCGGCTTAAGCAGTACAGTGCTACCGCAATTGACATACAATTTACAAGAAAATCGACTTTAAGTCTAAAACTAAGAAAGTGCAACTTTTGCGGTAATATTAATTTGTTAAGCCTGAAATTATATGAAGGTTTGACTTTAGATCAAATCAGTAAAATGGCTGTTTTGCGGCTTAAGCAGTACAGTGCTACCGCAATTGATATACAATTTAAAAGAAAATCGCCTTTAAGTCTAAAACTAAGAAAGTGCAACTTTTGCGGTAATACTAATTTGTTAATCCTGCAATAACAACATAATTTGACTTTCGCTCAAATCAGTAAAATTCATGTTTTCGGCTTAAGCAGTACAATGCTCACGCAACTGATATACAATTTACAAGAAAATCGGCTTTAAGTCTAATCTAAGAAAGTGCAATTTTTTCGGTTATATTAATTTTTTAATCCTGAAATTATATGAAAGTTTGACTTTAGATCAAATCAGTAAAATCGATGTTTTGCGGCTTAAGCAGTACAGTGCTACCGCAATTGACATACAATTTACAAGAAAATCGACTTTAAGTCTAAAACTAAGAAAGTGCAACTTTTGCGGTAATATTAATTTGTTAAGCCTGAAATTATATGAAGGTTTGACTTTAGATCAAATCAGTAAAATGGCTGTTTTGCGGCTTAAGCAGTACAGTGCTACCGCAATTGATATACAATTTAAAAGAAAATCGCCTTTAAGTCTAAAACTAAGAAAGTGCAACTTTTGCGGTAATACTAATTTGTTAATCCTGCAATAACAATATAATTTGACTTTCGCTCAAATCAGTAAAATTCATGTTTTTCGGCTTAAGCAGTACAGTGCTCACGCAATTGACATACAATTTACAAGAAAATCGGCTTTAAGTCTAAACCTAAGAAAGTGCAATTTTTTCGGTTATATTAATTTGTTAATCCTGAAATTATATGAAAGTTTGACTTTTGATCAAATCAGTAAAATCGATGTTTTGCGGCTTAAGCAGTACAGTGCTACCGCAATTGATATACAATTTAAAAGAAAATCGCCTTTAAGTCTAAAACTAAGAAAGTGCAACTTTTGCGGTAATATTAATTTGTTAATCCTGCAATAACAATATAATTTGACTTTCGCTCAAATTAGTAAAATTCATGTTTTTCGGCTTAAGCTTTACAGTGCTCACGCAACTGACATACAATTTACAAGAAAATCGGCTTTAAGTCTAAACCTAAGAAAGTGCAATTTTTTCGGTTATATTAATTTGTTAATTTTGAAATTATATGAAAGTTTGACTTTTGATCAAATCAGTAAAATCGATGTTTTTCGGCTTAAGCATTATAGTGCTACCGCAATTGACATAGAATTTACAAGAAAATCGACTTTAAGTCTACAACTAAGAAAGTGCAACTTTTGCGGTAATATTAATTTGTTAATCCTGCAATAACAACATAATTTGACTTTCGTTCAAATCAGTAAAATTCATGTTTTTCGGCTTGAGCGGTACAATGCTCACGCAATTGACATACAATTTACAAGAAAATCGGCTTTAAGTCTAATCTAAGAAAGTGCAATTTTTTCGGTTATATTAATTTGTTAATCCTGAAATTATATGAAAGTTTGACTTTAGATCAAATCAGTAAAATCGATGTTTTGCGGCTAAAGCAAAACAGTGCTACTGCAATTGACATACAATTTACAAGAAATTCGACTTTAAGTCTAAAACTAAGAAAGTGCAAATTTTGCGGTAATATTTATTTGTTAATCCTGCAATAGCAATATAATTTGACTTTCGCTCAAATTAGTAAAAGTCATGTTTTTCGGCTTAAGCTTTACAGTGCTCACGCAACTGACATACAATTTACAAGAAAATCGGCTTTAAGTCTAAACCTAAGAAAGTGCAATTTTTTCGGTTATATTAATTTGTTAATCCTGAAATTATATGAAAGTTTGACTTTTGATCAAATCAGTAAAATCGATGTTTTTCGGCTTAAGCAGTACAGTGCTACCGCAATTGACATACAATTTACAAGAAAATCAGCTTTGAGACTAAACCTAAGAAAGTGCAACTTTTTCGCTTATATGAATATGTCAATTCTGCAATAACAATATAATTTGACTTTCGCTCAAACCAGTAAAATTGATGTTTTTCGGCTTAAGCAGTACAGTCCTCAAGCAACTGATATACATTTTACAAGAAAATCGGCTTTAAGTCTACATCTAAGAAAGTGCAATTTTTTCGGTTATATTAATTTGTCAACTCTGCAATAGCAATATAATTGGACATTCGCTCAAATCAATAAAATTCATGTTTTTCGGCTTAAGCGGTACAGTCCTACCGCAATTGACATACAATTTACAAGAAAATCGACTTTAAGTCTAAACCTAAGAAAGTGCAACTTTTTCGGTAATATTAATTTGTTAATCCTGAAATAGCAATATAATTTGACTTTCGCTCAAATTAGTAAAATTCATGTTTTTCGGCTTAAGCTTTACAGTGCTCACGCAACTGACATACAATTTACAAGAAAATCGGCTTTAAGTCTAAACCTAAGAAAGTGCAATTTTTTCGGTTATATTAATTTGTTAATCCTGAAATTATATGAAAGTTTGACTTTAGATCAAATCAGTAAAATCGATGTTTTGCGGCTTAAGCAGTACAGTGCTACCGCAATTGACATAGAATTTACAAGAAAATCGACTTTAAGTCTACAACTAAGAAAGTGCAACTTTTGAGGTAATATTAATTTGTTAATCCTGAAATTATATGAAAGTTTGACTTTAGATCAAATCAGTAAAATCGATGTTTTGCGGCTTAAGCAGTACAGTGCTACCGCAATTGACATAGAATTTACAAGAAAATCGACTTTAAGTCTACAACTAAGAAAGTGCAACTTTTGCGGTAATATTAATTTGTTAATCCTGCAATAACAACATAATTTGACTTTCGTTCAAATCAGTAAAACTCATGTTTTTCGGCTTAAGCAGTACACTGCTCACGCAACTGACATAAAATTTACAAGAAAATCGGCTTTAAGTCTAATCTAAGAAAGAGCAATTTTTTCGGTTATATTAATTTGTTAATGCTGAAATTATATGAAAGTTTGACTTTAGATCAAATCAGTAAAATTGATGTGTTTCGGCCTAAGTGGTACAGCGCTCAAGTATTTAACATACAATTTACAAGAAAATCGGCTTTAAGTCTAAATCTAAAAAAGTGCAATTTTTTCGGTTATGTCAATTCTACAATAACAATATAATTTGACATTCGCTCAAACCAGTAAAATTGATGTTTTTCAGCTTAAGCAGTACAGCGCTCACGCAACTGATATACAATTTACAAGAAAATCGGCTTTAAGTCTTAATCTAAGAAAGTGCACTCTTTTCGGTTATATTAATTTGTTAATCCTGAAATTATATGAAAGTTTGACTTTAGATCAAATCAGTAAAATCGATGTTTTGCGGCTTAAGCAGTACAGTGCTACCGCAATTGACATAGAATTTACAAGAAAATCGACTTTAAGTCTACAACTAAGAAAGTGCAACTTTTGCGGTAATATTAATTTGTTAATCCTGCAATAACAACATAATTTGACTTTCGCTCAAATCAGTAAAATTCATGTTTTTCGGCTAAAGCAGTACAGTGCTCACGCAATTGACATACAATTTACAAGAAAATCGACTTTAAGTCTGAAACTAAGAAAGTGTAATTTTTTCGGTTATATGAATATGTCATTTCTGCAATAACAATATAATTTGACTTTCGCTCAAACCAGTAAAATTGATGTTTTTCGGCCTAAGCGGTACAGCGCTCAAGTAATTAACATACAATTTACAAGAAAATCGGCTTTAAGTCTAAATCTAAAAAAGTGCAATTTTTTCGGTTATGTCAATTCTGCAATAACAATATAATTTGACTTTCGCTCAAACCAGTAAAATTGATGTTTTACGGCTTAAGCAAAACAGCGCTCACGCAACTGATATACAATTTACAAGAAAATCGGCTTTAAGTCTAATCTAAGAAAGTGCAATTTTTTCGGTTATATTGATTTGTTAATGCTGAAATTATATGAAAGTTTGACTTTAGATCAAATCAGTAAAATTGATGTGTTTCGGCCTAAGCGGTACAGCGCACAAGTATTTAACATACAATTTACAAGAAAATCGGCTTTAAGTCTAAATCTAAAAATGTGCAATTTTTTCGGTTATGTCAATTCTACAATAACAATATAATTTGACTTTCGCTCAAACCAGTAAAATTGATGTTTTTCGGCTTAAGCAGTACAGCGCTCACGCAACTGATATACAATTTACAAGAAAATCGGCTTTAAGTCTTAATCTAAGAAAGTGCACTCTTTTCGGTTATATTAATTTGTTAATCCTGAAATTATATGAAAGTTTGACTTTAGATCAAATCAGTAAAATCGATGTTTTGTGGCTTAAGCAGAACAGTGCTACCGCAATTGACATAGAATTTACAAGAAAATCGACTTTAAGTCTACAACTAAGAAAGTGCAACTTTTGAGGTAATATTTATTTGTTAATCCTGAAATTATATGAAAGTTATTGAAAATCGACTTTAAGTCTACAACTAAGAAAGTGCAACTTTTGCGGTAATATTAATTTGTTAATCCTGCAATAACAACCTAATTTGACTTTCGCTCAAATCAGAAAAATTCATGTTTTTCGGCTAAAGCAGTACAGTGCTCACGCAATTGACATACAATTTACAAGAAAATCGACTTTAAGTCTGAAACTAAGAAAGTGTAATTTTTTCGGTTATATGAATATGTCATTTCTGCAATAACAATATAATTTGACTTTCGCTCAAACCAGTAAAATTGATGTTTTTCGGCCTAAGCGGTACAGCGCTCAAGTAATTAACATACAATTTACAAGAAAATCGGCTTTAAGTCTAAATCTAAAAAAGTGCAATTTTTTCGGTTATGTCAATTCTGCAATAACAATATAATTTGACTTTCGCTCAAACCAGTAAAATTGATGTTTTACGGCTTAAGCAGTACAGCGCTCACGCAACTGATATACAATTTACAAGAAAATCGGCTTAAAGTCTTAATCTAAGAAAGTGCACTTTTTCCGGTTATATTAATTTGTTAAGCCTGAAATTATATGAAGGTTTGACTTTAGATCAAATCAGTAAAATCGATGTTTTGCGGCTTAAGCAGTACAGTGCTAGCGCAATTGATATACAATTTACAAGAAAATCGACTTTAAGTCTAAAACTAAGAAAGTGCAACTTTTGCGGTAATATTAATTTGTTAATCCTGCAATAACAACATAATTTGACTTTCGCTCAAATCAGAAAAATTCATGTTTTTCGGCTAAAGCAGTACAGTGCTCACGCAATTGACATACAATTTACAAGAAAATCGACTTTAAGTCTGAAACTAAGAAAGTGTAATTTTTTCGGTTATATGAATATGTCATTTCTGCAATAACAATATAATTTGACTTTCGCTCAAACCAGTAAAATTGATGTTTTTCGGCCTAAGCGGTACAGCGCTCAAGTAATTAACATACAATTTACAAGAAAATCGGCTTTAAGTCTAAATCTAAAAAAGTGCAATTTTTTCGGTTATGTCAATTCTGCAATAACAATATAATTTGACTTTCGCTCAAACCAGTAAAATTGATGTTTTACGGCTTAAGCAGTACAGCGCTCACGCAACTGATATACAATTTACAAGAAAATCGGCTTTAAGTCTAATCTAAGAAAGTGCAATTTTTTCGGTTATATTAATTTTTTAATCCTGAAATTATATGAAAGTTTGACTTTAGATCAAATCAGTAAAATCGATGTTTTGCGGCTTAAGCAGTACAGTGCTACCGCAATTGATATACAATTTACAAGAAAATCGACTTTAAGTCTAAAACTAAGAAAGTGCAACTTTTGCGGTAATATTAATTTGTTAATCCTGCAATAACAATATAATTTGACTTTCGCTCAAATCAGTAAAATTCATGTTTTTCGGCTTAAGCAGTACAGTGCTCACGCAATTGACATACAATTTACAAGAAAATCGGCTTAGGTCTAATCTAAGAAAGTGCAATTTTTTCGGTTATATTAATTTGTTAATCCTGAAAATATATGAAAGTTTGACTTTAGATCAAAACAGTAAAATCGATGTTTTGCGGCTTAAGCAGTACAGTGCTACCGCAGTTGACATACAATTTACAAGAAAATGGACTTAAATTTTAAACCTAAGAAATTGCAATTTTTTCGGTTATTTCAATTTGTTAATCCTGAAATAACATTTCGGCTTAAGCGGTACAGCGATCAAGTAAGTAACATACAATTAATCCTGAAATAAAATGAAAGTTTTCTTTTAGCGCAAATCAGTAAAATTGATGTTTTTCGGCCTAAGCGGTACAGCGCTCAAGTAATTAACATACAATTGTTAATCCTGAAATAAAATGAAAGTTTGTTTTTAGCGCAAATCAGTCAAATTGATGTTTTTCGGCTTAAGCGGTACAGTCCTCAAGCAACTGATATACATTTTACAAGAAAATCGGCTTTAAGTCTACTTCTAAGAAAGTGCAATTTTTTCGGTTATATGAATATGTCAATTCTGCAATAACAATATAATTTGACTTTCGCTCAAACCAGTAAAATTGATGTTTTTCGGAGTAAGCAGTACAGTCCTCAAGCAACTGATATACATTTTACAAGAAAATCGGCTTTAAGTCTACATCTAAGAAAGTGCAATTTTTTCGGTTATATTAATTTGTCAACTCTGCAATAGCAATATAATTGGACTTTCGCTCAAATCAATAAAAGTCATGTTTTTCGGCTTAAGCGGTACAGTCCTACCGCAATTGACATACAATTTACAAGAAAATCGACTTTAAGTCTAAACCTAAGAAAGTGCAACTTTGTCGGTAATATTAATTTGTTAATCCTGCAATAATAATATAATTTGACTTTCGCTCAAATTAGTAAAATTCATGTTTTTCGGCTTAAGCTTTACAGTGCTCACGCAACTGACATACAATTTACAAGAAAATCGGCTTTAAGTCTAAACCTAAGAAAGTGCAATTTTTTCGGTTATATTAATTTGTTAATCCTGAAATTATATGAAAGTTTGACTTTTGATCAAATCAGTAAAATCGATGTTTTTCGGCTAAAGCAGTACAGTGCTACCGCAATTGACATACAATTTACAAGAAAATCGACTTTAAGTCTAAACCTAAGAAAGTGCAACTTTTTCGGTAATATTAATTTGTTAATCCTGCAATAACAATATAATTTGACTTTCGCTCAAATTAGTAAAATTCATGTTTTTCGGCTTAATCAGTACAGTGCTACCGCAATTGACATAGAATTTACAAGAAAATCGACTTTAAGTGTACAACTAAGAAAGTGCAACGTTTGCGGTAATATTAATTTGTTAATCCTGCAATAACAACATAATTTGACTTTCGTTCAAATCAGTAAAATTTATGTTTTTCGGCTTGAGCGGTACAATGCTCACGCAATTGACATACAATTTACAAGAAAATCGACTTTAAGTCTAATCTAAGAAAGTGCAATTTTTTCGGTTATATTAATTTGTTAATCCTGAAATTCTATAAAAGTTTGACTTTAGATCAAATCAGTAAAATCGATATTAATTTGTTAATCCTGCAATAACAATATAATTTGACTTTCCCTCAAATTAGTAAAATTCATGTTTTTCGGCTTAAGCGGTACAGTGCTCACGCAACTGACATACAATTTACAAGAAAGTCGGCTTTAAGTCTAAACCTAAGAAAGTGCAATTTTTTCGGTTATATTAATTTGTTAATCCTGAAATTACATGAAAGTTTGACTTTAGATCAAATAAGTAAAATCGATGTTTTGCGGCTCAAGCAGTACAGTGCTACCGCAATTGACATACAATTTACAAGAAAATCGACTTTAAGTCTAAAACTAAGAAAGTGCAACTTTTGCGGTAATATTAATTTGTTAATCCTGAAATTATATGAAAGTTTGACTTTAGATCAAATCAGTAATATCGATGTTTTGCGGCTTAAGCAGTACAGTGCTACCGCAGTTGACATACAATTTACAAGAAAATGGACTTAAATTTTAAACCTAAGAAATTGCAATTTTTTCGGTTATTTTAATTTGTTAATCCTGAAATAACATTTCGGCTTAAGCGGTACAGCGATCAAGTAAGTAACATACAATTGTTAATCCTGAAATAAAATGAAAGTTTGCTTTTAGCGCAAATCAGTAAAATTGATGTTTTTCGGCCTAAGCGGTACAGCGCTCAAGTAATTAACATACAATTGTTAATCCTGAAATAAAATGAAAGTTTGTTTTTAGCGCAAATCAGTAAAATCGATGTTTTGCGGCTTAAGCAGTACAGTGCTACCGCAATTGACATACAATTTACAAGAAAATCGACTTTAAGTCTAAAACTAAGAAAGTGCAACTTTTGCGGTAATATTAATTTGTTAAGCCTGAAATTATATGAAGGTTTGACTTTAGATCAAATCAGTAAAATGGCTGTTTGCGGCTTAAGCAGTACAGTGCTACCGCAATTGATATACAATTTAAAAGAAAATCGCCTTTAAGTCTAAAACTAAGAAAGTGCAACTTTTGCGGTAATACTAATTTGTTAATCCTGCAATAACAACATAATTTGACTTTCGCTAAAATCAGTAAAATTCATGTTTTCGGCTTAAGCAGTACAATGCTCACGCAACTGATATACAATTTACTAGAAAATCGGCTTTAAGTCTAATCTAAGAAAGTGCAATTTTTTCGGTTATATTAATTTTTTAATCCTGAAATTATATGAAAGTTTGACTTTAGATCAAATCAGTAAAATCGATGTTTTGCGGCTTAAGCAGTACAGTGCTACCGCAATTGATATACAATTTACAAGAAAATCGACTTTAAGTCTAAAACTAAGAAAGTGCAACTTTTGCGGTAATATTAATTTGTTAATCCTGCAATAACAATATAATTTGACTTTCGCTCAAATCAGTAAAATTCATGTTTTTCGGCTTAAGCAGTACAGTGCTCACGCAATTGACATACAATTTACAAGAAAATCGGCTTTAAGTCTAATCTAAGAAAGTGCAATTTTTTCGGTTATATTAATTTGTTAATCCTGAAATTATATGAAAGTTTGACTTTAGATCAAAACAGTAAAATCGATGTTTTGCGGCTTAAGCAGTACAGTGCTACCGCAGTTGACATACAATTTACAAGAAAATGGACTTAAATTTTAAACCTAAGAAATTGCAATTTTTTCGGTTATTTTAATTTGTTAATCCTGAAATAACATTTCGGCTTAAGCGGTACAGCGATCAAGTAAGTAACATACAATTGTTAATCCTGAAATAAAATGAAAGTTTTCTTTTAGCGCAAATCAGTAAAATTGATGTTTTTCGGCCTAAGCGGTACAGCGCTCAAGTAATTAACATACAATTGTTAATCCTGAAATAAAATGAAAGTTTGTTTTTAGCGCAAATCAGTAAAATTGATGTTTTTCGGCTTAAGCGGTACAGTCCTCAAGCAACTGATATACATTTTACAAGAAAATCGGCTTTAAGTCTAATCTAAGAAAGTGCAATTTTTTCGGTTATATTAATTTTTTAATCCTGAAATTATATGAAAGTTTGACTTTAGATCAAATCAGTAAAATCGATGTTTTGCGGCTTAAGCAGTACAGTGCTACCGCAATTGATATACAATTTACAAGAAAATCGACTTTAAGTCTAAAACTAAGAAAGTGCAACTTTTGCGGTAATATTAATTTGTTAATCCTGCAATAACAATATAATTTGACTTTCGCTCAAATCAGTAAAATTCATGTTTTTCGGCTTAAGCAGTACAGTGCTCACGCAATTGACATACAATTTACAAGAAAATCGGCTTTAAGTCTAATCTAAGAAAGTGCAATTTTTTCGGTTATATTAATTTGTTAATCCTGAAATTATATGAAAGTTTGACTTTAGATCAAAACAGTAAAATCGATGTTTTGCGGCTTAAGCAGTACAGTGCTACCGCAGTTGACATACAATTTACAAGAAAATGGACTTAAATTTTAAACCTAAGAAATTGCAATTTTTTCGGTTATTTTAATTTGTTAATCCTGAAATAACATTTCGGCTTAAGCGGTACAGCGATCAAGTAAGTAACATACAATTGTTAATCCTGAAATAAAATGAAAGTTTTCTTTTAGCGCAAATCAGTAAAATTGATGTTTTTCGGCTTAAGCGGTACAGTCCTCAAGCAACTGATATACATTTTACAAGAAAATCGGCTTTAAGTCTACATCTAAGAAAGTGCAATTTTTTCGGTTATATTAATTTGTCAACTCTGCAATAGCAATATAATTGGACTTTCGCTCAAATCAATAAAAGTCATGTTTTTCGGCTTAAGCGGTACAGTCCTACCGCAATTGACATACAATTTACAAGAAAATCGACTTTAAGTCTAAACCTAAGAAAGTGCAACTTTTTCGGTAATATTAATTTGTTAATCCTGCAATAACAATATAATTTGACTTTCGCTCAAATCAGTAAAATTCATGTTTTTCGGCTTAAGCAGTACAGTGCTACCGCAATTGACATACAATTTACAAGAAAATCGACTTTAAGTCTAAAACTAAGAAAGTGCAACTTTTGCGGTAATATTAATTTGTTAATCCTGCAATAACAATATAATTTGACTTTCGCTCAAATCAGTAAAATTCATGTTTTTCGGCCTAAGCAGTACAGTGCTACCGCAATTGACATACAATTTACAAGAAAATCGACTTTAAGTCTAAAACTAAGAAAGTGCAACTTTTGCGGTAATATTAATTTGTTAATCCTGAAATTATATGAAAGTTTGACTTTAGATCAAATCAGTAAAATCGATGTTTTGCGGCTTAAGCAGTACAGTGCTACCGCAATTGATATACAATTTACAAGAAAATCGACTTTAAGTCTAAAACTAAGAAAGTGCAACTTTTGCGGTAATATTAATTTGTTAATCCTGCAATAACAATATAATTTGACTTTCGCTCAAATCAGTAAAATTCATGTTTTTCGGCTTAAGCAGTACAGTGCTACCGCAATTGACATACAATTTACAAGAAAATCGACTTTAAGTCTAAAACTAAGAAAGTGCAACTTTTGCGGTAATATTAATTTGTTAATCCTGAAATTATATGAAAGTTTGACTTTAGATCAAATCAGTAAAATCGATGTTTTGCGGCTTAAGCAGTACAGTGCTACCGCAGTTGACATACAATTTACAAGAAAATGGACTTAAATTTTAAACCTAAGAAATTGCAATTTTTTCGGTTATTTTAATTTGTTAATCCTGAAATAACATTTCGGCTTAAGCGGTACAGCGATCAAGTAAGTAACATACAATTGTTAATCCTGAAATAAAATGAAAGTTTGCTTTTAGCGCAAATCAGTAAAATTGATGTTTTTCGGCCTAAGCGGTACAGCGCTCAAGTAATTAACATACAATTGTTAATCCTGAAATAAAATGAAAGTTTGTTTTTAGCGCAAATCAGTAAAATCGATGTTTTGCGGCTTAAGCAGTACAGTGCTACCGCAATTGACATACAATTTACAAGAAAATCGACTTTAAGTCTAAAACTAAGAAAGTGCAACTTTTGCGGTAATATTAATTTGTTAAGCCTGAAATTATATGAAGGTTTGACTTTAGATCAAATCAGTAAAATGGCTGTTTGCGGCTTAAGCAGTACAGTGCTACCGCAATTGATATACAATTTAAAAGAAAATCGCCTTTAAGTCTAAAACTAAGAAAGTGCAACTTTTGCGGTAATACTAATTTGTTAATCCTGCAATAACAACATAATTTGACTTTCGCTAAAATCAGTAAAATTCATGTTTTCGGCTTAAGCAGTACAATGCTCACGCAACTGATATACAATTTACAAGAAAATCGGCTTTAAGTCTAATCTAAGAAAGTGCAATTTTTTCGGTTATATTAATTTTTTAATCCTGAAATTATATGAAAGTTTGACTTTAGATCAAATCAGTAAAATCGATGTTTTGCGGCTTAAGCAGTACAGTGCTACCGCAATTGATATACAATTTACAAGAAAATCGACTTTAAGTCTAAAACTAAGAAAGTGCAACTTTTTCGGTTATATTAATTTGTTAATCCTGAAATTATATGAAAGTTTGACTTTAGATCAAAACAGTAAAATCGATGTTTTGCGGCTTAAGCAGTACAGTGCTACCGCAGTTGACATACAATTTACAAGAAAATGGACTTAAATTTTAAACCTAAGAAATTGCAATTTTTTCGGTTATTTTAATTTGTTAATCCTGAAATAACATTTCGGCTTAAGCGGTACAGCGATCAAGTAAGTAACATACAATTGTTAATCCTGAAATAAAATGAAAGTTTGCTTTTAGCGCAAATCAGTAAAATTGATGTTTTTCGGCCTAAGCGGTACAGCGCTCAAGTAATTAACATACAATTGTTAATCCTGAAATAAAATGAAAGTTTGTTTTTAGCGCAAATCAGTAAAATCGATGTTTTGCGGCTTAAGCAGTACAGTGCTACCGCAATTGACATACAATTTACAAGAAAATCGACTTTAAGTCTAAAACTAAGAAAGTGCAACTTTTGCGGTAATATTAATTTGTTAAGCCTGAAATTATATGAAGGTTTGACTTTAGATCAAATCAGTAAAATGGCTGTTTGCGGCTTAAGCAGTACAGTGCTACCGCAATTGATATACAATTTAAAAGAAAATCGCCTTTAAGTCTAAAACTAAGAAAGTGCAACTTTTGCGGTAATACTAATTTGTTAATCCTGCAATAACAACATAATTTGACTTTCGCTAAAATCAGTAAAATTCATGTTTTCGGCTTAAGCAGTACAGTGCTACCGCAATTGACATACAATTTACAAGAAAATCGACTTTAAGTCTAATCTAAGAAAGTGCAACTTTTGCGGTAATATTAATTTGTTAATCCTGCAATAACAATATAATTTGACTTTCGCTCAAATCAGTAAAATTCATGTTTTTCGGCTTAAGCAGTACAGTGCTACCGCAATTGACATACAATTTACAAGAAAATCGACTTTAAGTCTAAAACTAAGAAAGTGCAACTTTTGCGGTAATATTAATTTGTTAATCCTGAAATTATATGAAAGTTTGACTTTAGATCAAATCAGTAAAATCGATGTTTTGCGGCTTAAGCAGTACAGTGCTACCGCAATTGATATACAATTTACAAGAAAATCGACTTTAAGTCTAAAACTAAGAAAGTGCAACTTTTGCGGTAATATTAATTTGTTAATCCTGCAATAACAATATAATTTGACTTTCGCTCAAATCAGTAAAATTCATGTTTTTCGGCTTAAGCAGTACAGTGCTACCGCAATTGACATACAATTTACAAGAAAATCGACTTTAAGTCTAAAACTAAGAAAGTGCAACTTTTGCGGTAATATTAATTTGTTAATCCTGAAATTATATGAAAGTTTGACTTTAGATCAAATCAGTAAAATCGATGTTTTGCGGCTTAAGCAGTACAGTGCTACCGCAGTTGACATACAATTTACAAGAAAATGGACTTAAATTTTAAACCTAAGAAATTGCAATTTTTTCGGTTATTTTAATTTGTTAATCCTGAAATAACATTTCGGCTTAAGCGGTACAGCGATCAAGTAAGTAACATACAATTGTTAATCCTGAAATAAAATGAAAGTTTGCTTTTAGCGCAAATCAGTAAAATTGATGTTTTTCGGCCTAAGCGGTACAGCGCTCAAGTAATTAACATACAATTGTTAATCCTGAAATAAAATGAAAGTTTGTTTTTAGCGCAAATCAGTAAAATCGATGTTTTGCGGCTTAAGCAGTACAGTGCTACCGCAATTGACATACAATTTACAAGAAAATGGACTTTAAGTCTAAAACTAAGAAAGTGCAACTTTTGCGGTAATATTAATTTGTTAAGCCTGAAATTATATGAAGGTTTGACTTTAGATCAAATCAGTAAAATGGCTGTTTGCGGCTTAAGCAGTACAGTGCTACCGCAATTGATATACAATTTAAAAGAAAATCGCCTTTAAGTCTAAAACTAAGAAAGTGCAACTTTTGCGGTAATACTAATTTGTTAATCCTGCAATAACAACATAATTTGACTTTCGCTAAAATCAGTAAAATTCATGTTTTCGGCTTAAGCAGTACAATGCTCACGCAACTGATATACAATTTACAAGAAAATCGGCTTTAAGTCTAATCTAAGAAAGTGCAATTTTTTCGGTTATATTAATTTTTTAATCCTGAAATTATATGAAAGTTTGACTTTAGATCAAATCAGTAAAATCGATGTTTTGCGGCTTAAGCAGTACAGTGCTACCGCAATTGATATACAATTTACAAGAAAATCGACTTTAAGTCTAAAACTAAGAAAGTGCAACATTTGCGGTAATATTAATTTGTTAATCCTGCAATAACAATATAATTTGACTTTCGCTCAAATCAGTAAAATTCATGTTTTTTGGCTTAAGCAGTACAGTGCTCACGCAATTGACATACAATTTACAAGAAAATCGGCTTTAAGTCTAATCTAAGAAAGTGCAATTTTTTCGGTTATATTAATTTGTTAATCCTGAAATTATATGAAAGTTTGACTTTAGATCAAAACAGTAAAATCGATGTTTTGCGGCTTAAGCAGTACAGTGCTACCGCAGTTGACATACAATTTACAAGAAAATGGACTTAAATTTTAAACCTAAGAAATTGCAATTTTTTCGGTTATTTTAATTTGTTAATCCTGAAATAACATTTCGGCTTAAGCGGTACAGCGATCAAGTAAGTAACATACAATTGTTAATCCTGAAATAAAATGAAAGTTTTCTTTTAGCGCAAATCAGTAAAATTGATGTTTTTCGGCCTAAGCGGTACAGCGCTCAAGTAATTAACATACAATTGTTAATCCTGAAATAAAATGAAAGTTTGTTTTTAGCGCAAATCAGTAAAATTGATGTTTTTCGGCTTAAGCTGTACAGTCCTCAAGCAACTGATATACATTTTACAAGAAAATCGGCTTTAAGTCTACATCTAAGAAAGTGCAATTTTTTCGGTTATATTAATTTGTCAACTCTGCAATAGCAATATAATTGGACTTTCGCTCAAATCAATAAAAGTCATGTTTTTCGGCTTAAGCGGTACAGTCCTACCGCAATTGACATACAATTTACAAGAAAATCGACTTTAAGTCTAAACCTAAGAAAGTGCAACTTTTTCGGTAATATTAATTTGTTAATCCTGCAATAATAATATAATTTGACTTTCGCCCAAATTAGTAAAATTCATGTTTTTCGGCTTAAGCTTTACAGTGCTCACGCAACTGACATACAATTTACAAGAAAATCGACTTTAAGTGTACAACTAAGAAAGTGCAACGTTTGCGGTAATATTAATTTGTTAATCCTGCAATAACAACATAATTTGACTTTCGTTCAAATCAGTAAAATTCATGTTTTTCGGCTTGAGCGGTACAATGCTCACGCAATTGACATACACTTTACAAGAAAATCGACTTTAAGTCTAATCTAAGAGAGTGCAATTTTTTCGGTTATATTAATTTGTTAATCCTGAAATTCTATAAAAGTTTGACTTTAGATCAAATCAGTAAAATCGATATTAATTTGTTAATCCTGCAATAACAATATAATTTGACTTTCCCTCAAATTAGTAAAATTCATGTTTTTCGGCTTAAGCGGTACAGTGCTCACGCAACTGACATACAATTTACAAGAAAGTCGGCTTTAAGTCTAAACCTAAGAAAGTGCAATTTTTTCGGTTATATTAATTTGTTAATCCTGAAATTATATGAAAGTTTGACTTTTGATCAAATCAGTAAAATCGATATTAATTTGTTAATCCTGCAATAACAATATAATTTGACTTTCCCTCAAATTAGTAAAATTCATGTTTTTCGGCTTAAGCGGTACAGTGCTCACGCAACTGACATACATTTTACAAGAAAATCGGCTTTAAGTCTAAACCTAAGAAAGTGCAATTTTTTCGGTTATATTAATTTGTTAATCCTGAAATTATATGAAAGTTTGACTTTTGATCAAATCAGTAAAATCGATGTTTTTCGGCTTAAGCAGTACAGTGCTACCGCAATTGACATACAATTTACAAGAAAATCGACTTTAAGTCTAAACCTAAGAAAGTGCAACTTTTTCGGTAATATTAATTTGTTAATCCTGCAATAACAATATAATTTGACTTTCGCTCAAATTAGTAAAATTCATGTTTTTCGGCTTAAGCAGTACAGTGCTACCGCAATTGACATAGAATTTACAAGAAAATCGACTTTAAGTGTACAACTAAGAAAGTGCAACGTTTGCGGTAATATTAATTTGTTAATCCTGCAATAACAACATAATTTGACTTTCGTTCAAATCAGTAAAATTCATGTTTTTCGGCTTGAGCGGTACAATGCTCACGCAATTGACATACAATTTACAAGAAAATCGACTTTAAGTCTAATCTAAGAAAGTGCAATTTTTTCGGTTATATTAATTTGTTAATCCTGAAATTCTATAAAAGTTTGACTTTAGATCAAATCAGTAAAATCGATATTAATTTGTTAATCCTGCAATAACAATATAATTTGACTTTCCCTCAAATTAGTAAAATTCATGTTTTTCGGCTTAAGCGGTACAGTGCTCACGCAACTGACATACAATTTACAAGAAAGTCGGCTTTAAGTCTAAACCTAAGAAAGTGCAATTTTTTCGGTTATATTAATTTGTTAATCCTGAAATTACATGAAAGTTTGACTTTAGATCAAATAAGTAAAATCGATGTTTTGCGGCTCAAGCAGTACAGTGCTACCGCAATTGACATACAATTTACAAGAAAATCGACTTTAAGTCTAAACCTAAGAAAGTGCAACTTTTGCGGTAATATTAATTTGTTAATCCTGAAATTATATGAAAGTTTGACTTTAGATCAAATCAGTAAAATCGATGTTTTGCGGCTTAAGCAGTACAGTGCTACCGCAGTTGACATACAATTTACAAGAAAATGGACTTAAATTTTAAACCTAAGAAATTGCAATTTTTTTGGTTATTTTAATTTGTTAATCCTGAAATAACATTTCGGCTTAAGCGGTACAGCGATCAAGTAAGTAACATACAATTGTTAATCCTGAAATAAAATGAAAGTTTGCTTTTAGCGCAAATCAGTAAAATTGATGTTTTTCGGCCTAAGCGGTACAGCGCTCAAGTAATTAACATACAATTGTTAATCCTGAAATAAAATGAAAGTTTGTTTTTAGCGCAAATCAGTAAAATCCATGTTTTGCGGCTTAAGCAGTACAGTGCTACCGCAATTGACATACAATTTACAAGAAAATCGACTTTAAGTCTAAAACTAAGAAAGTGCAACTTTTGCGGTAATATTAATTTGTTAATCCTGAAATTATATGAAAGTTTGACTTTAGATCAAATCAGTAAAATCGATATTTTGCGGCTTAAGCAGTACAGTGCTCACGCAACTGACATACAATTTACAAGAAAATCGGCTTTAAGTCTAAACCTAAGAAAGTGCAATTTTTTCGGTTATATTAATTTGTTAATCCTGAAATTATAGGAAAGTTTGACTTTAGATCAAATCAGTAAAATCGATGTTTTGCGGCTTAAGCAGTACAGTGCTACCGCAATTGACATACAATTTACAAGAAAATCGACTTTAAGTCTAAAACTAAGAAAGTGCAACTTTTGGGGTAATATTAATTTGTTAATCCTGAAATTATATGAAAGTTTGGCTTTAGATCAAATCAGTAAAATCGATGTTTTGCGGCTTAAGCAGTACAGTGCTCACCCAACTGACATACAATTTACAAGAAAATCGGCTTTAAGTCTAAACCTAAGAAAGTGCAATTTTTTCGGTTATATTTATTTGTTAATCCTGAAATTATATGAAAGTTTGACTTTAGATCAAATCAGTAAAATCGATGTTTTGCGGCTTAAGCAGTACAGTGCTCACGCAACTGACATACAATTTACAAGAAAATCGGCTTTAAGTCTAAACCTAAGAAAGTGCAATTTTTTCGGTTATATTAATTTGTTAATCCTGAAATTATAGGAAAGTTTGACTTTAGATCAAATCAGTAAAATCGATGTTTTGCGGCTTAAGCAGTACAGTGCTACCGCAATTGACATACAATTTACAAGAAAATCGACTTTAAGTCTATAACTAAGAAAGTGCAACTTTTGGGGTAATATTAATTTGTTAATCCTGAAATTATATGAAAGTTTGACTTTCGCTCAAATCAGTAAAATTCATGTTTTTCGGTTTAAGCAGTACAGTGCTCACGCAATTGAAATACAATTTACAAGCAAATCGACTTTAAGTCTAAAACTAAGAAAGTACAATTTTCTCGGTTATATGAATATGTAAATTCTGCAATAACATTATAATTTTACTTTCGCTCAAATCAGTAATATTGATGTTTTTCGGGTTAAGCAGTACAGTGCTCACGCAAATGACATACAATTTACAAGAAAATCGACTTTAAGTCTAAAACTAAGAAAGTGCAACTTTTGGGGTAATATTAATTTGTTAATCCTGAAATTATATGAAAGTTTGACTTTAGATCAAATCAGTAAAATCGATGTTTTGCGGCTTAAGCAGTACAATGCTCACGCAACTGACATACAATTTACAAGAAAATCGACTTTTAGTCTAAAACTAAGAAAGTGCAACTTTTGCGGTAATATTAATTTGTTAAGCCTGAAATTATATGAAGGTTTGACTTTAGATCAAATCAGTAAAATGGCTGTTTTGCGGCTTAAGCAGTACAGTGCTACCGCAATTGATATACAATTTAAAAGAAAATCGCCTTTAAGTCTAAAACTAAGAAAGTGCAACTTTTGCGGTAATACTAATTTGTTAATCCTGCAATAACAACATAATTTGACTTTCGCTCAAATCAGTAAAATTCATGTTTTCGGCTTAAGCAGTACAATGCTCACATAACTGATATACAATTTACAAGAAAATCGGCTTTAAGTCTAATCTAAGAAAGTGCAATTTTTTCGGTTATATTAATTTTTTAATCCTGAAATTATATGAAAGTTTGACTTTAGATCAAATCAGTAAAATCGATGTTTTGCGGCTTAAGCAGTACAGTGCTACCGCAATTGACATACAATTTACAAGAAAATCGACTTTAAGTCTAAAACTAAGAAAGTGCAACTTTTGCGGTAATATTAATTTGTTAAGCCTGAAATTATATGAAGGTTTGACTTTAGATCAAATCAGTAAAATGGCTGTTTTGCGGCTTAAGCAGTACAGTGCTACCGCAATTGATATACAATTTAAAAGAAAATCGCCTTTAAGTCTAAAACTAAGAAAGTGCAACTTTTGCGGTAATACTAATTTGTTAATCCTGCAATAACAATATAATTTGACTTTCGCTCAAATCAGTAAAATTCATGTTTTTCGGCTTAAGCAGTACAGTGCTCACGCAATTGACATACAATTTACAAGAAAATCGGCTTTAAGTCTAAACCTAAGAAAGTGCAATTTTTTCGGTTATATTAATTTGTTAATCCTGAAATTATATGAAAGTTTGACTTTTGATCAAATCAGTAAAATCGATGTTTTGCGGCTTAAGCAGTACAGTGCTACCGCAATTGATATACAATTTAAAAGAAAATCGCCTTTAAGTCTAAAACTAAGAAAGTGCAACTTTTGCGGTAATATTAATTTGTTAATCCTGCAATAACAATATAATTTGACTTTCGCTCAAATTAGTAAAATTCATGTTTTTCGGCTTAAGCTTTACAGTGCTCACGCAACTGACATACAATTTACAAGAAAATCGGCTTTAAGTCTAAACCTAAGAAAGTGCAATTTTTTCGGTTATATTAATTTGTTAATCCTGAAATTATATGAAAGTTTGACTTTTGATCAAATCAGTAGAATCGATGTTTTTCGGCTTAAGCATTATAGTGCTACCGCAATTGACATAGAATTTACAAGAAAATCGACTTTAAGTCTACAACTAAGAAAGTGCAACTTTTGCGGTAATATTAATTTGTTAATCCTGCAATAACAACATAATTTGACTTTCGTTCAAATCAGTAAAATTCATGTTTTTCGGCTTGAGCGGTACAATGCTCACGCAATTGACATACAATTTACAAGAAAATCGGCTTTAAGTCTAATCTAAGAAAGTGCAATTTTTTCGGTTATATTAATTTGTTAATCCTGAAATTATATGAAAGTTTGACTTTAGATCAAATCAGTAAAATCGATGTTTTGCGGCTAAAGCAAAACAGTGCTACTGCAATTGACATACAATTTACAAGAAATTCGACTTTAAGTCTAAAACTAAGAAAGTGCAAATTTTGCGGTAATATTTATTTGTTAATCCTGCAATAGCAATATAATTTGACTTTCGCTCAAATTAGTAAAATTCATGTTTTTCGGCTTAAGCTTTACAGTGCTCACGCAACTGACATACAATTTACAAGAAAATCGGCTTTAAGTCTAAACCTAAGAAAGTGCAATTTTTTCGGTTATATTAATTTGTTAATCCTGAAATTATATGAAAGTTTGACTTTTGATCAAATCAGTAAAATCGATGTTTTTCGGCTTAAGCAGTACAGTGCTACCGCAATTGACATACAATTTACAAGAAAATCAGCTTTGAGACTAAACCTAAGAAAGTGCAACTTTTTCGGTTATATGAATATGTCAATTCTGCAATAACAATATAATTTGACTTTCGCTCAAACCAGTAAAATTGATGTTTTTCGGCTTAAGCAGTACAGTCCTCAAGCAACTGATATACATTTTACAAGAAAATCGGCTTTAAGTCTACATCTAAGAAAGTGCAATTTTTTCGGTTATATTAATTTGTCAACTCTGCAATAGCAATATTATTGGACATTCGCTCAAATCAATAAAATTCATGTTTTTCGGCTTAAGCGGTACAGTCCTACCGCAATTGACATACAATTTACAAGAAAATCGACTTTAAGTCTAAACCTAAGAAAGTGCAACTTTTTCGGTAATATTAATTTGTTAATCCTGAAATAGCAATATAATTTGACTTTCGCTCAAATTAGTAAAATTCATGTTTTTCGGCTTAAGCTTTACAGTGCTCACGCAACTGACATACAATTTACAAGAAAATCGGCTTTAAGTCTAAACCTAAGAAAGTGCAATTTTTTCGGTTATATTAATTTGTTAATCCTGAAATTATATGAAAGTTTGACTTTAGATCAAATCAGTAAAATCGATGTTTTGCGGCTTAAGCAGTACAGTGCTACCGCAATTGACATAGAATTTACAAGAAAATCGACTTTAAGTCTACAACTAAGAAAGTGCAACTTTTGCGGTAATATTAATTTGTTAATCCTGAAATTATATGAAAGTTTGACTTTAGATCAAATCAGTAAAATCGATGTTTTGCGGCTTAAGCAGTACAGTGCTACCGCAATTGACATAGAATTTACAAGAAAATCGACTTTAAGTCTACAACTAAGAAAGTGCAACTTTTGCGGTAATATTAATTTGTTAATCCTGCAATAACAACATAATTTGACTTTCGTTCAAATCAGTAAAACTCATGTTTTTCGGCTTAAGCAGTACACTGCTCACGCAACTGACATAAAATTTACAAGAAAATCGGCTTTAAGTCTAATCTAAGAAAGAGCAATTTTTTCGGTTATATTAATTTGTTAATGCTGAAATTATATGAAAGTTTGACTTTAGATCAAATCAGTAAAATTGATGTGTTTCGGCCTAAGTGGTACAGCGCTCAAGTATTTAACATACAATTTACAAGAAAATCGGCTTTAAGTCTAAATCTAAAAAAGTGCAATTTTTTCGGTTATGTCAATTCTACAATAACAATATAATTTGACATTCGCTCAAACCAGTAAAATTGATGTTTTTCAGCTTAAGCAGTACAGCGCTCACGCAACTGATATACAATTTACAAGAAAATCGGCTTTAAGTCTTAATCTAAGAAAGTGCACTCTTTTCGGTTATATTAATTTGTTAATCCTGAAATTATATGAAAGTTTGACTTTAGATCAAATCAGTAAAATCGATGTTTTGCGGCTTAAGCAGTACAGTGCTACCGCAATTGACATAGAATTTACAAGAAAATCGACTTTAAGTCTACAACTAAGAAAGTGCAACTTTTGCGGTAATATTAATTTGTTAATCCTGCAATAACAACATAATTTGACTTTCGCTCAAACCAGTAAAATTGATGTTTTTCGGCCTAAGCGGTACAGCGCTCAAGTAATTAACATACAATTTACAAGAAAATCGGCTTTAAGTCTAAATCTAAAAAAGTGCAATTTTTTCGGTTATGTCAATTCTGCAATAACAATATAATTTGACTTTCGCTCAAACCAGTAAAATTGATGTTTTACGGCTTAAGCAAAACAGCGCTCACGCAACTGATATACAATTTACAAGAAAATCGGCTTTAAGTCTAATCTAAGAAAGTGCAATTTTTTCGGTTATATTGATTTGTTAATGCTGAAATTATATGAAAGTTTGACTTTAGATCAAATCAGTAAAATTGATGTGTTTCGGCCTAAGCGGTACAGCGCACAAGTATTTAACATACAATTTACAAGAAAATCGGCTTTAAGTCTAAATCTAAAAATGTGCAATTTTTTCGGTTATGTCAATTCTACAATAACAATATAATTTGACTTTCGCTCAAACCAGTAAAATTGATGTTTTTCGGCTTAAGCAGTACAGCGCTCACGCAACTGATATACAATTTACAAGAAAATCGGCTTTAAGTCTTAATCTAAGAAAGTGCACTCTTTTCGGTTATATTAATTTGTTAATCCTGAAATTATATGAAAGTTTGACTTTAGATCAAATCAGTAAAATCGATGTTTTGTGGCTTAAGCAGAACAGTGCTACCGCAATTGACATAGAATTTACAAGAAAATCGACTTTAAGTCTACAACTAAGAAAGTGCAATTTTTTCGGTTATATTAATTTTTTAATCCTGAAATTATATGAAAGTTTGACTTTAGATCAAATCAGTAAAATCGATGTTTTGCGGCTTAAGCAGTACAGTGCTACCGCAATTGATATACAATTTACAAGAAAATCGACTTTAAGTCTAAAACTAAGAAAGTGCTACTTTTGCGGTAATATTAATTTGTTAATCCTGCAATAACAATATAATTTGACTTTCGCTCAAATCAGTAAAATTCATGTTTTTCGGCTTAAGCAGTACAGTGCTCACGCAATTGACATACAATTTACAAGAAAATCGGCTTAGGTCTAATCTAAGAAAGTGCAATTTTTTCGGTTATATTAATTTGTTAATCCTGAAAATATATGAAAGTTTGACTTTAGATCAAAACAGTAAAATCGATGTTTTGCGGCTTAAGCAGTACAGTGCTACCGCAGTTGACATACAATTTACAAGAAAATGGACTTAAATTTTAAACCTAAGAAATTGCAATTTTTTCGGTTATTTCAATTTGTTAATCCTGAAATAACATTTCGGCTTAAGCGGTACAGCGATCAAGTAAGTAACATACAATTGTTAATCCTGAAATAAAATGAAAGTTTTCTTTTAGCGCAAATCAGTAAAATTGATGTTTTTCGGCCTAAGCGGTACAGCGCTCAAGTAATTAACATACAATTGTTAATCCTGAAATAAAATGAAAGTTTGTTTTTAGCGCAAATCAGTCAAATTGATGTTTTTCGGCTTAAGCGGTACAGTCCTCAAGCAACTGATATACATTTTACAAGAAAATCGGCTTTAAGTCTACTTCTAAGAAAGTGCAATTTTTTCGGTTATATGAATATGTCAATTCTGCAATAACAATATAATTTGACTTTCGCTCAAACCAGTAAAATTGATGTTTTTCGGAGTAAGCAGTACAGTCCTCAAGCAACTGATATACATTTTACAAGAAAATCGGCTTTAAGTCTACATCTAAGAAAGTGCAATTTTTTCGGTTATATTAATTTGTCAACTCTGCAATAGCAATATAATTGGACTTTCGCTCAAATCAATAAAAGTCATGTTTTTCGGCTTAAGCGGTACAGTCCTACCGCAATTGACATACAATTTACAAGAAAATCGACTTTAAGTCTAAACCTAAGAAAGTGCAACTTTGTCGGTAATATTAATTTGTTAATCCTGAAATTATATGAAAGTTTGACTTTTGATCAAATCAGTAAAATCGATGTTTTTCGGCTTAAGCAGTACAGTGCTACCGCAATTGACATACAATTTACAAGAAAATCGACTTTAAGTCTAAACCTAAGAAAGTGCAACTTTTTCGGTAATATTAATTTGTTAATCCTGCAATAACAATATAATTTGACTTTCGCTCAAATTAGTAAAATTCATGTTTTTCGGCTTAAGCAGTACAGTGCTACCGCAATTGACATAGAATTTACAAGAAAATCGACTTTAAGTGTACAACTAAGAAAGTGCAACGTTTGCGGTAATATTAATTTGTTAATCCTGCAATAACAACATAATTTGACTTTCGTTCAAATCAGTAAAATTCATGTTTTTCGGCTTGAGCGGTACAATGCTCACGCAATTGACATACAATTTACAAGAAAATCGACTTTAAGTCTAATCTAAGAAAGTGCAATTTTTTCGGTTATATTAATTTGTTAATCCTGAAATTCTATAAAAGTTTGACTTTAGATCAAATCAGTAAAATCGATATTAATTTGTTAATCCTGCAATAACAATATAATTTGACTTTCCCTCAAATTAGTAAAATTCATGTTTTTCGGGTTAAGCGGTACAGTGCTCACGCAACTGACATACAATTTACAAGAAAGTCGGCTTTAAGTCTAAACCTAAGAAAGTGCAATTTTTTCGGTTATATTAATTTGTTAATCCTGAAATTACATGAAAGTTTGACTTTAGATCAAATAAGTAAAATCGATGTTTTGCGGCTTAAGCAGAACAGTGCTACCGCAATTGACATAGAATTTACAAGAAAATCGACTTTAAGTCTACAACTAAGAAAGTGCAATTTTTTCGGTTATATTAATTTTTTAATCCTGAAATTATATGAAAGTTTGACTTTAGATCAAATCAGTAAAATCGATGTTTTGCGGCTTAAGCAGTACAGTGCTACCGCAATTGATATACAATTTACAAGAAAATCGACTTTAAGTCTAAAACTAAGAAAGTGCTACTTTTGCGGTAATATTAATTTGTTAATCCTGCAATAACAATATAATTTGACTTTCGCTCAAATCAGTAAAATTCATGTTTTTCGGCTTAAGCAGTACAGTGCTCACGCAATTGACATACAATTTACAAGAAAATCGGCTTAGGTCTAATCTAAGAAAGTGCAATTTTTTCGGTTATATTAATTTGTTAATCCTGAAAATATATGAAAGTTTGACTTTAGATCAAAACAGTAAAATCGATGTTTTGCGGCTTAAGCAGTACAGTGCTACCGCAGTTGACATACAATTTACAAGAAAATGGACTTAAATTTTAAACCTAAGAAATTGCAATTTTTTCGGTTATTTCAATTTGTTAATCCTGAAATAACATTTCGGCTTAAGCGGTACAGCGATCAAGTAAGTAACATACAATTGTTAATCCTGAAATAAAATGAAAGTTTTCTTTTAGCGCAAATCAGTAAAATTGATGTTTTTCGGCCTAAGCGGTACAGCGCTCAAGTAATTAACATACAATTGTTAATCCTGAAATAAAATGAAAGTTTGTTTTTAGCGCAAATCAGTCAAATTGATGTTTTTCGGCTTAAGCGGTACAGTCCTCAAGCAACTGATATACATTTTACAAGAAAATCGGCTTTAAGTCTACTTCTAAGAAAGTGCAATTTTTTCGGTTATATGAATATGTCAATTCTGCAATAACAATATAATTTGACTTTCGCTCAAACCAGTAAAATTGATGTTTTTCGGAGTAAGCAGTACAGTCCTCAAGCAACTGATATACATTTTACAAGAAAATCGGCTTTAAGTCTACATCTAAGAAAGTGCAATTTTTTCGGTTATATTAATTTGTCAACTCTGCAATAGCAATATAATTGGACTTTCGCTCAAATCAATAAAAGTCATGTTTTTCGGCTTAAGCGGTACAGTCCTACCGCAATTGACATACAATTTACAAGAAAATCGACTTTAAGTCTAAACCTAAGAAAGTGCAACTTTGTCGGTAATATTAATTTGTTAATCCTGAAATTATATGAAAGTTTGACTTTTGATCAAATCAGTAAAATCGATGTTTTTCGGCTTAAGCAGTACAGTGCTACCGCAATTGACATACAATTTACAAGAAAATCGACTTTAAGTCTAAACCTAAGAAAGTGCAACTTTTTCGGTAATATTAATTTGTTAATCCTGCAATAACAATATAATTTGACTTTCGCTCAAATTAGTAAAATTCATGTTTTTCGGCTTAAGCAGTACAGTGCTACCGCAATTGACATAGAATTTACAAGAAAATCGACTTTAAGTGTACAACTAAGAAAGTGCAACGTTTGCGGTAATATTAATTTGTTAATCCTGCAATAACAACATAATTTGACTTTCGTTCAAATCAGTAAAATTCATGTTTTTCGGCTTGAGCGGTACAATGCTCACGCAATTGACATACAATTTACAAGAAAATCGACTTTAAGTCTAATCTAAGAAAGTGCAATTTTTTCGGTTATATTAATTTGTTAATCCTGAAATTCTATAAAAGTTTGACTTTAGATCAAATCAGTAAAATCGATATTAATTTGTTAATCCTGCAATAACAATATAATTTGACTTTCCCTCAAATTAGTAAAATTCATGTTTTTCGGGTTAAGCGGTACAGTGCTCACGCAACTGACATACAATTTACAAGAAAGTCGGCTTTAAGTCTAAACCTAAGAAAGTGCAATTTTTTCGGTTATATTAATTTGTTAATCCTGAAATTACATGAAAGTTTGACTTTAGATCAAATAAGTAAAATCGATGTTTTGCGGCTCAAGCAGTACAGTGCTACCGCAATTGACATACAATTTACAAGAAAATCGACTTTAAGTCTAAAACTAAGAAAGTGCAACTTTTGCGGTAATATTAATTTGTTAATCCTGAAATTATATGAAAGTTTGACTTTAGATCAAATCAGTAAAATCGATGTTTTGCGGCTTAAGCAGTACAGTGCTACCGCAGTTGACATACAATTTACAAGAAAATGGACTTAAATTTTAAACCTAAGAAATTGCAATTTTTTCGGTTATTTTAATTTGTTAATTCTGAAATAACATTTCGGCTTAAGCGGTACAGCGATCAAGTAAGTAACATACAATTGTTAATCCTGAAATAAAATGAAAGTTTGCTTTTAGCGCAAATCAGTAAAATTGATGTTTTTCGGCCTAAGCGGTACAGCGCTCAAGTAATTAACATACAATTGTTAATCCTGAAATAAAATGAAAGTTTGTTTTTAGCGCAAATCAGTAAAATCGATGTTTTGCGGCTTAAGCAGTACAGTGCTACCGCAATTGACATACAATTTACAAGAAAATCGACTTTAAGTCTAAAACTAAGAAAGTGCAACTTTTGCGGTAATATTAATTTGTTAAGCCTGAAATTATATGAAGGTTTGACTTTAGATCAAATCAGTAAAATGGCTGTTTTGCGGCTTAAGCAGTACAGTGCTACCGCAATTGATATACAATTTAAAAGAAAATCGCCTTTAAGTCTAAAACTAAGAAAGTGCAACTTTTGCGGTAATACTAATTTGTTAATCCTGCAATAACAACATAATTTGACTTTCGCTAAAATCAGTAAAATTCATGTTTTCGGCTTAAGCAGTACAATGCTCACGCAACTGATATACAATTTACAAGAAAATCGGCTTTAAGTCTAATCTAAGAAAGTGCAATTTTTTCGGTTATATTAATTTTTTAATCCTGAAATTATATGAAAGTTTGACTTTAGATCAAATCAGTAAAATCGATGTTTTGCGGCTTAAGCAGTACAGTGCTACCGCAATTGATATACAATTTACAAGAAAATCGACTTTAAGTCTAAAACTAAGAAAGTGCAACTTTTGCGGTAATATTAATTTGTTAATCCTGCAATAACAATATAATTTGACTTTCGCTCAAATCAGTAAAATTCATGTTTTTCGGCTTAAGCAGTACAGTGCTCACGCAATTGACATACAATTTACAAGAAAATCGGCTTTAAGTCTAATCTAAGAAAGTGCAATTTTTTCGGTTATATTAATTTGTTAATCCTGAAATTATATGAAAGTTTGACTTTAGATCAAAACAGTAAAATCGATGTTTTGCGGCTTAAGCAGTACAGTGCTACCGCAGTTGACATACAATTTACAAGAAAATGGACTTAAATTTTAAACCTAAGAAATTGCAATTTTTTCGGTTATTTTAATTTGTTAATCCTGAAATAACATTTCGGCTTAAGCGGTACAGCGATCAAGTAAGTAACATACAATTGTAAATCCTGAAATAAAATGAAAGTTTTCTTTTAGCGCAAATCAGTAAAATTGATGTTTTTCGGCCTAAGCGGTACAGCGCTCAAGTAATTAACATACAATTGTTAATCCTGAAATAAAATGAAAGTTTGTTTTTAGCGCAAATCAGTAAAATTGATGTTTTTCGGCTTAAGCGGTACAGTCCTCAAGCAACTGATATACATTTTACAAGAAAATCGGCTTTAAGTCTACATCTAAGAAAGTGCAATTTTTTCGGTTATATTAATTTGTCAACTCTGCAATAGCAATATAATTGGACTTTCGCTCAAATCAATAAAAGTCATGTTTTTCGGCTTAAGCGGTACAGTCCTACCGCAATTGACATACAATTTACAAGAAAATCGACTTTAAGTCTAAACCTAAGAAAGTGCAACTTTTTCGGTAATATTAATTTGTTAATCCTGCAATAATAATATAATTTGACTTTCGCCCAAATTAGTAAAATTCATGTTTTTCGGCTTAAGCTTTACAGTGCTCACGCAACTGACATACAATTTACAAGAAAATCGGCTTTAAGTCTAAACCTAAGAAAGTGCAATTTTTTCGGTTATATTAATTTGTTAATCCTGAAATTATATGAAAGTTTGACTTTTGATCAAATCAGTAAAATCGATGTTTTTCGGCTTAAGCAGTACAGTGCTACCGCAATTGACATACAATTTACAAGAAAATCGACTTTAAGTCTAAACCTAAGAAAGTGCAACTTTTTCGGTAATATTAATTTGTTAATCCTGCAATAACAATATAATTTGACTTTCGCTCAAATTAGTAAAATTCATGTTTTTCGGCTTAAGCAGTACAGTGCTACCGCAATTGACATAGAATTTACAAGAAAATCGACTTTAAGTGTACAACTAAGAAAGTGCAACGTTTGCGGTAATATTAATTTGTTAATCCTGCAATAACAACATAATTTGACTTTCGTTCAAATCAGTAAAATTCATGTTTTTCGGCTTGAGCGGTACAATGCTCACGCAATTGACATACAATTTACAAGAAAATCGACTTTAAGTCTAATCTAAGAAAGTGCAATTTTTTCGGTTATATTAATTTGTTAATCCTGAAATTCTATAAAAGTTTGACTTTAGATCAAATCAGTAAAATCGATATTAATTTGTTAATCCTGCAATAACAATATAATTTGACTTTCCCTCAAATTAGTAAAATTCATGTTTTTCGGCTTAAGCGGTACAGTGCTCACGCAACTGACATACAATTTACAAGAAAGTCGGCTTTAAGTCTAAACCTAAGAAAGTGCAATTTTTTCGGTTATATTAATTTGTTAATCCTGAAATTACATGAAAGTTTGACTTTAGATCAAATAAGTAAAATCGATGTTTTGCGGCTCAAGCAGTACAGTGCTACCGCAATTGACATACAATTTACAAGAAAATCGACTTTAAGTCTAAACCTAAGAAAGTGCAACTTTTGCGGTAATATTAATTTGTTAATCCTGAAATTATATGAAAGTTTGACTTTAGATCAAATCAGTAAAATCGATGTTTTGCGGCTTAAGCAGTACAGTGCTACCGCAGTTGACATACAATTTACAAGAAAATGGACTTAAATTTTAAACCTAAGAAATTGCAATTTTTTCGGTTATTTTAATTTGTTAATCCTGAAATAACATTTCGGCTTAAGCGGTACAGCGATCAAGTAAGTAACATACAATTGTTAATCCTGAAATAAAATGAAAGTTTGCTTTTAGCGCAAATCAGTAAAATTGATGTTTTTCGGCCTAAGCGGTACAGCGCTCAAGTAATTAACATACAATTGTTAATCCTGAAATAAAATGAAAGTTTGTTTTTAGCGCAAATCAGTAAAATCCATGTTTTGCGGCTTAAGCAGTACAGTGCTACCGCAATTGACATACAATTTACAAGAAAATCGACTTTAAGTCTAAAACTAAGAAAGTGCAACTTTTGCGGTAATATTAATTTGTTAATCCTGAAATTATATGAAAGTTTGACTTTAGATCAAATCAGTAAAATCGATGTTTTGCGGCTTAAGCAGTACAGTGCTCACGCAACTGACATACAATTTACAAGAAAATCGGCTTTAAGTCTAAACCTAAGAAAGTGCAATTTTTTCGGTTATATTAATTTGTTAATCCTGAAATTATAGGAAAGTTTGACTTTAGATCAAATCAGTAAAATCGATGTTTTGCGGCTTAAGCAGTACAGTGCTACCGCAATTGACATACAATTTACAAGAAAATCGACTTTAAGTCTAAAACTAAGAAAGTGCAACTTTTGGGGTAATATTAATTTGTTAATCCTGAAATTATATGAAAGTTTGGCTTTAGATCAAATCAGTAAAATCGTTGTTTTGCGGCTTAAGCAGTACAGTGCTCACTAAACTGACATACAATTTACAAGAAAATCGGCTTTAAGTCTAAACCTAAGAAAGTGCAATTTTTTCGGTTATATTAATTTGTTAATCCTGAAATTATATGAAAGTTTGACTTTAGATCAAATCAGTAAAATCGATGTTTTGCGGCTTAAGCAGTATAGTGCTCACGCAACTGACATACAATTTACAAGAAAATCGGCTTTAAGTCTAAACCTAAGAAAGTGCAATTTTTTCGGTTATATTAATTTGTTAATCCTGAAATTATAGGAAAGTTTGACTTTAGATCAAATCAGTAAAATCGATGTTTTGCGGCTTAAGCAGTACAGTGCTACCGCAATTGACATACAATTTACAAGAAAATCGACTTTAAGTCTAAAACTAAGAAAGTGCAACTTTTGGGGTAATATTAATTTGTTAATCCTGAAATTATATGAAAGTTTGACTTTCGCTCAAATCAGTAAAATTCATGTTTTTCGGTTTAAGCAGTACAGTGCTCACGCAATTGAAATACAATTTACAAGCAAATCGACTTTAAGTCTAAAACTAAGAAAGTACAATTTTCTCGGTTATATGAATATGTAAATTCTGCAATAACATTATAATTTTACTTTCGCTCAAATCAGTAATATTGATGTTTTTCGGGTTAAGCAGTACAGTGCTCACGCAAATGACATACAATTTACAAGAAAATCGACTTTAAGTCTAAAACTAAGAAAGTGCAACTTTTGGGGTAATATTAATTTGTTAATCCTGAAATTATATGAAAGTTTGACTTTAGATGAAATCAGTAAAATCGTTGTTTTGCGGCTTAAGCAGTACAGTGCTCACGCAACTGACATACAATTTACAAGAAAATCGACTTTTAGTCTAAAACTAAGAAAGTACAATTTTCTCGGTTATATGAATATGTCAATTCTGCAATAACAATATAATTTGACTTTCGCTCAAATTAGTAATATTGATATTTTTCGGCTTAAGCAGTACAGTGCTGCCGCAATTTACATACAATTTACAAGAAAATCGACTTTGAGTCTAAACCTATGAAAGTGCAAATTTTTCGGTAATATTAATTTGTTAATCCTGCAATAAAAATATAATTTGACTTTCGCTCAAATCAGTTAAATTCATGTTTTTCGGCTTAAGCGGTACAATGCTCTCGCAACTGAAATACAATTTACAAGAAAATCGACTTTAAGTCTAAGACTAAGAAAGTGCAATTTTTCGGTTATATGAAAATGTTAAATCTGCAATAACAATATAATTTGACTTTCGCTCAAATCAGTAAAATTCATGTTTTTCGGTTTAAGCGGTGCAGTGCTCATGCAATTGACATACAATTTACAAGAAAATCGACTTTAAGTCTAAAACTAAGAAAGTACAATTTGTTCGGTTATATGAATATGTAAATTCTGCAATTACATTATAATTTTACTTTCGCGCAAATCAGTAATATTGATGTTTTTCGGCTTAAGAAGTTTAGTGCTCACGCAACTGACATATAATTTACAAGAAAATCGGCTTTAAGTCTAAATCTAAGAAAGTGCAATTTTTTCGGTTATATTAATTTGTTAATCCTGAAATTATATGAAAGTTTGACTTTAGATCAAATCAGTAAAATCGATGTTTTGCGGCTCAACCAGTACAGTGCTACCGCAGTTGACATACAATTTACAAGAAAATGGACTTTAATTTTAAACCTAAAAAAATGCTATTTTTTCCGTTATATTAATTTGTTAATCCTGAAATAACATTTCGGCTTAAGAGGTACAGCGATCAAGTAATTAACATACAATTTTTAATCCTGAAATAAAATGAAAGTTTGCTTTTAGCGCAAATCAGTAAAATTGATGTTTTTCGGCCTAAGCGGTACAGCGCTCAAGTAATTAACATTCAATTTACAAGAAAATCGACTTTAAGTCTAAACCTAAGAAAGTGTAATTTTTTCGGTAATATTAATTTGATAATCCTGCAATAACAATATTATTTGACTTTCGCTCAAATCAGTAAAATTCATGTTTTTCGGTTTAAGCAGTACAGTGCTCACGCAATTGACATACAATTTACAAGAAAATCGACTTTAAGTCTAAAACTAAGAAAGTACAATTTTCTCGGTTATATTATATGAATATGTAAATTCTGCAATAACATTATAATTTTACTTTCCCGCAAATCAGTAAAATTCATGTTTTTCGGTTTAAGCAGTACAGTGCTCACGCAATTGACATACAATTTACAAGAAAATCGACTTTGAGTCTAAGCCTAAGAAAGTGCAACTTTTTCGGTAATATTAATTTGTTAATCCTGCAATAACAATATAATTTGACTTTCGCTCAAATCAGTAAAATTCATGTTTTTCGGCTTAAGCGGTACAGTGCTCACGCAACTGAAATACAATTTACAAGAAAATCGACTTTAAGTCTAAGACTAAGAATGTGCAATTTTTCGGTTATATGAATATGTCAATTCTGCAATAACAATATAATTTGACTTTCGCTCAAATCAGTAATATTGATGTTTTTCGGCTTAAGCAGTACAGTGCTGCCGCAATTGACATACACTTTACAAGAAAATCGACTTTGAGTCTAAACCTATGAAAGTGCAACTTTTTCGGTAATATTAATTTGTTAATCCTGCAATAACAATATAATTAGACTTTCGCTCAAATCAGTTAAATTCATGTTTTTCGGCTTAAGCGGTACAGTGCTCTCGCAACTGAAATACAATTTACAAGAAAATCGACTTAAGTCTAAACCTAAGAAAGTACAATTTGTTCGGTTATATGAATATGTAAATTCTGCAATAACAATATAATTTGGCTTTCGCTCAAATCAGTAATATTATGTTTTTCGGCTTAAGCAGTACAGTGCTGCCGCAATTGACATACAATTTACAAGAAAATCGACTTTGAGTCTAAACCTATGAAAGTGCAACTTTTTCGGTAATATTAATTTGTTAATCCTGCAATAACAACATAATTTGACTTTCGCTCAAATCAGTTAAATTCATGTTTTTCGGCTTAAGCGGTACAGTGCTCTCGCAACTGAAATACAATTTACAAGAACATCGACTTTAAGTCTAAGACTAAGAAAGTGCAATTTTTCGGTTATATGAATATGTTAAATCTGCAATAACAATATAATTTGACTTTCGCTCAAATCAGTAAAATTCATGTTTTTCGGTTTAAGCGGTACAGTGTTCACGCAATTGACATATAATTTAGAAGAAAATCGACTTTAAGTCTAAAACTAAGAAAGTACAATTTGTTCGGTTATATGAATATGTTAAATCTGCAATAACAATATAATTTTACTTTCGCGCAAATCAGTAATATTGATGTTTTTCGGCTTAAGCAGTACAGTGCTCCCGCAACTGACATACAATTTACAAGAAAATCGGCTTTAAGTCTAAATCTAAGAAAGTGCAATTTTTTCGGTTATATTAATTTGTTAATCCTGAAACTATATGAAAGTTTGACTTTAGATCAAATCAGTAAAATCGATGTTTTGCGGCTTAACCAGTACAGTTCTACCGCAGTTGACAAACAATTTACAAGAAAATGGACTTTAATTTTAAACCTAAGAAAATGCAATTTTTTCCGTTATATTAATTTGTTAATCCTGAAATAACATTTCGGCTTAAGCGGTACAGCGATCAAGTAATTAACATACAATTTTTAATCCTGAAATAAAATGAAAGTTTGCTTTTAGCGCAAATCAGTAAAATTGATGTTTTTCGGCCTAAGCGGTACAGCGCTCAAGGAATTAACATTCAATTTACAAGAAAATCGACTTTAAGTCTAAACCTAAGAATGTGTAATTTTTTCGGTAATATTAATTTGTTAATCCTGCAATAACAATATAATTTGACTTTCGCTCAAATCAGTAAAATTCATGTTTTTCGGTTTAAGCAGTACAGTGCTCACGCAATTGACATAAAATTTACAAGAAAATCGACTTTAAGTCTAAAACTAAGAAAGTACAATTTTCTCGGTTATATTATATGAATATGTAAATTCTGCAATAACATAATAATTTTACTTTCGCGCAAATCAGTAAAATTCATGTTTTTCGGTTTAAGCAGTACAGTGCTCACGCAATTGACATACAATTTACAAGAAAATCGACTTTGAGTCTAAACCTAAGAAAGTGCAACTTTTTCGGTAATATTAATTTGTTAATCCTGCAATAAGAATATAATTTGACTTTTGCTCAAATCAGTTAAATTCATGTTTTTCGGCTTAAGCGGTACAATGCTCTCGCAACTGAAATACAATTTACAAGAAAATCGACTTTAAGTCTAAGACTAAGAAAGTGCAATTTTTCGGTTATATGAATATGTTAAATCTGCAATAACAATATAATTTGACTTTCGCTCAAATCAGTAAAATTCATGTTTTTCGGTTTAAGCGGTGCAGTGCTCACGCAATTGACATACAATTTACAAGAAAATCGACTTTAAGTCTAAAACTAAGAAAGTACAATTTTTTCGTTTATATGAATATATCAATTCTGCAATAACAATATAATTTGACTTTCGCTCAAATTAGTAATATTGATATTTTTCGGCTTACGCAGTACAGTGCTCACGCAATTGACATACAATTTAAAAGAAAATCGACTTTGAGTCTAAACCTAAGAAAGTGCAACTTTTTCGGTAATATTAATTTGTTAATCCTGCAATAACAATATAATTTGACTTTCGCTCAAATCAGTAATATTGATGTTTTTCGGCTTAAGCAGTACAGTGCTGCCGCAATTGACATACACTTTACAAGAAAATCGACTTTGAGTCTAAACCTATGAAAGTGCAACTTTTTCGGTTATATGAATATGTAAATTCTGCAATAACAATATATTTTGGCTTTCGCTCAAATCAGTAATATTGATGTTTTTCGGCTTAAGCAGTACAGTGCTGCCGCAATTGACATACAATTTACAAGAAAATCGACTTTGAGTCTAAACCTATGAAAGTGCAACTTTTTCGGTAATATTAATTTGTTAATCCTGCAATAACAACATAATTTGACTTTCGCTCAAATCAGTTAAATTCATGTTTTTCGGCTTAAGCGGTACAGTGCTCTCGCAACTGAAATACAATTTACAAGAACATCGACTTTAAGTCTAAGACTAAGAAAGTGCAATTTTTCGGTTATATGAATATGTTAAATCTGCAATAACAATATAATTTGACTTTCGCTCAAATCAGTAAAATTCATGTTTTTCGGTTTAAGCGGTACAGTGTTCACGCAATTGACATATAATTTAGAAGAAAATCGACTTTAAGTCTAAAACTAAGAAAGTACAATTTGTTCGGTTATATGAATATGTTAAATCTGCAATAACAATATAATTTTACTTTCGCGCAAATCAGTAATATTGATGTTTTTCGGCTTAAGCAGTACAGTGCTCCCGCAACTGACATACAATTTACAAGAAAATCGGCTTTAAGTCTAAATCTAAGAAAGTGCAATTTTTTCGGTTATATTAATTTGTTAATCCTGAAACTATATGAAAGTTTGACTTTAGATCAAATCAGTAAAATCGATGTTTTGCGGCTTAACCAGTACAGTTCTACCGCAGTTGACAAACAATTTACAAGAAAATGGACTTTAATTTTAAACCTAAGAAAATGCAATTTTTTCCGTTATATTAATTTGTTAATCCTGAAATAACATTTCGGCTTAAGCGGTACAGCGATCAAGTAATTAACATACAATTTTTAATCCTGAAATAAAATGAAAGTTTGCTTTTAGCGCAAATCAGTAAAATTGATGTTTTTCGGCCTAAGCGGTACAGCGCTCAAGGAATTAACATTCAATTTACAAGAAAATCGACTTTAAGTCTAAACCTAAGAATGTGTAATTTTTTCGGTAATATTAATTTGTTAATCCTGCAATAACAATATAATTTGACTTTCGCTCAAATCAGTAAAATTCATGTTTTTCGGTTTAAGCAGTACAGTGCTCACGCAATTGACATAAAATTTACAAGAAAATCGACTTTAAGTCTAAAACTAAGAAAGTACAATTTTCTCGGTTATATTATATGAATATGTAAATTCTGCAATAACATAATAATTTTACTTTCGCGCAAATCAGTAAAATTCATGTTTTTCGGTTTAAGCAGTACAGTGCTCACGCAATTGACATACAATTTACAAGAAAATCGACTTTGAGTCTAAACCTAAGAAAGTGCAACTTTTTCGGTAATATTAATTTGTTAATCCTGCAATAAGAATATAATTTGACTTTTGCTCAAATCAGTTAAATTCATGTTTTTCGGCTTAAGCGGTACAATGCTCTCGCAACTGAAATACAATTTACAAGAAAATCGACTTTAAGTCTAAGACTAAGAAAGTGCAATTTTTCGGTTATATGAATATGTTAAATCTGCAATAACAATATAATTTGACTTTCGCTCAAATCAGTAAAATTCATGTTTTTCGGTTTAAGCGGTGCAGTGCTCACGCAATTGACATACAATTTACAAGAAAATCGACTTTAAGTCTAAAACTAAGAAAGTACAATTTTTTCGTTTATATGAATATATCAATTCTGCAATAACAATATAATTTGACTTTCGCTCAAATTAGTAATATTGATATTTTTCGGCTTACGCAGTACAGTGCTCACGCAATTGACATACAATTTAAAAGAAAATCGACTTTGAGTCTAAACCTAAGAAAGTGCAACTTTTTCGGTAATATTAATTTGTTAATCCTGCAATAACAATATAATTTGACTTTCGCTCAAATCAGTAATATTGATGTTTTTCGGCTTAAGCAGTACAGTGCTGCCGCAATTGACATACACTTTACAAGAAAATCGACTTTGAGTCTAAACCTATGAAAGTGCAACTTTTTCGGTTATATGAATATGTAAATTCTGCAATAACAATATATTTTGGCTTTCGCTCAAATCAGTAATATTGATGTTTTTCGGCTTAAGCAGTACAGTGCTGCCGCAATTGACATACAATTTACAAGAAAATCGACTTTGAGTCTAAACCTATGAAAGTGCAACTTTTTCGGTAATATTAATTTGTTAATCCTGCAATAACAATATAATTTGACTTTCGCTCAAATCAGTTAAATTCATGTTTTTCGGCTTAAGCGGTACAGTGCTCTCGCAACTGAAATACAATTTACAAGAAAATCGACTTTAAGTCTAAGACTTAGAAAGTGCAATTTTTCGGTTATATGAATATGTTAAATCTGCAATAACAATATAATTTGACTTTCGCTCAAATCAGTAAAATTCATGTTTTTCGGTTTAAGCGGTACAGTGTTCACGCAATTGACATATAATTTAGAAGAAAATCGACTTTAAGTCTAAAACTAAGAAAGTACAATTTGTTCGGTTATATGAATATGTAAATTCTGCAATTACATTATAATTTTACTTTCGCGCAAATCAGTAAAATTGATGTTTTTCGGCCTAAGCGGTACAGCGCTCAAGTAATTAACATTCAATTTACAAGAAAATCGACTTTAAGTCTAAACCTAAGAAAGTGTAATTTTTTCGGTAATATTAATTTGTTAATCCTGCAATAACAATATAATTTGACTTTCGCTCAAATCAGTAAAATTCATGTTTTTCGGTTTAAGCAGTACAGTGCTCACGCAATTGACATAAAATTTACAAGAAAATCGACTTTAAGTCTAAAACTAAGAAAGTACAATTTTCTCGGTTATATTATATGAATATGTAAATTCTGCAATAACATAATAATTTTACTTTCGCGCAAATCAGTAAAATTCATGTTTTTCTTTTTAAGCAGTACAGTGCTCACGCAATTGACATACAATTTACAAGAAAATCGACTTTGAGTCTAAACTTAAGAAAGTGCAACTTTTTCGGTAATATTAATTTGTTAATCCTGCAATAAGAATATAATTTGACTTTTGCTCAAATCAGTAAAATTCATGTTTTTCGGCTTAAGCGGTACAGTGCTCACGCAACTGACATAGAATTTACAAGAAAATCGACTTTAAGTCTACAACTAAGAAAGTGCAACTTTTGCGGTAATATTAATTTGTTAATCCTGCAATAACAACATAATTTGACTTTCGCTCAAATCAGTAAAATTCATGTTTTTCGGCTAAAGCAGTACAGTGCTCACGCAATTGACATACAATTTACAAGAAAATCGACTTTAAGTCTGAAACTAAGAAAGTGTAATTTTTTCGGTTATATGAATATGTCATTTCTGCAATAACAATATAATTTGACTTTCGCTCAAACCAGTAAAATTGATGTTTTTCGGCCTAAGCGGTACAGCGCTCAAGTAATTAACATACAATTTACAAGAAAATCGGCTTTAAGTCTAAATCTAAAAAAGTGCAATTTTTTCGGTTATGTCAATTCTGCAATAACAATATAATTTGACTTTCGCTCAAACCAGTAAAATTGATGTTTTACGGCTTAAGCAGTACAGCGCTCACGCAACTGATATACAATTTACAAGAAAATCGGCTTAAAGTCTTAATCTAAGAAAGTGCACTTTTTCCGGTTATATTAATTTGTTAAGCCTGAAATTATATGAAAGTTTGACTTTAGATCAAATCAGTAAAATGGCTGTTTTGCGGCTTAAGCAGTACAGTGCTACCGCAATTGATATACAATTTAAAAGAAAATCGCCTTTAAGTCTAAAACTATGAAAGTGCAACTTTTGCGGTAATACTAACTTGTTAATCCTGCAATAACAACATAATTTGACTTTCGCTCAAATCAGTAAAATTCATGTTTTTCGGCTTAAGCAGTACAATGCTCACGCAACTGATATACAATTTACAAGAAAATCGGCTTTAAGTCTAATCTAAGAAAGTGCAATTTTTTCGGTTATATTAATTTTTTAATCCTGAAATTATATGAAAGTTTGACTTTAGATCAAATCAGTAAAATCGATGTTTTGCGGCTTAAGCAGTACAGTGCTACCGCAATTGATATACAATTTACAAGAAAATGGACCTAAATTTTAAACCTAAGAAATTGCAATTTTTTCGGTTATTTTAATTTGTTAATCCTGAAATAACATTTCGGCTTAAGCGGTACAGCGATCAAGTAAGTAACATACAATTGTTAATCCTGAAATAAAATGAAAGTTTGCTTTTAGCGCAAATCAGTAAAATTGATGTTTTTCGGCCTAAGCGGTACAGTCCTCAAGCAACTGATATACATTTTACAAGAAAATCGGCTTTAAGTCTACATCTAAGAAAGTGCAATTTTTTCGGTTATATTAATTTGTCAACTCTGCAATAGCAATATAATTGGACTTTCGCTCAAATCAATAAAAGTCGTGTTTTTCGGCTTAAGCGGTACAGTCCTACCGCAATTGACATACAATTTACAAGAAAATCGACTTTAAGTCTAAACCTAAGAAAGTGCAACTTTTTCGGTAATATTAATTTGTTAATCCTGCAATAATAATATAATTTGACTTTCGCTCAAATTAGTAAAATTCATGTTTTTCGGCTTAAGCTTTACAGTGCTCACGCAACTGACATACAATTTACAAGAAAATCGGCTTTAAGTCTAAACCTAAGAAAGTGCAATTTTTTCGGTTATATTAATTTGTTAATCCTGAAATTATATGAAAGTTTGACTTTTGATCAAATCAGTAAAATCGATCGATCAGTAAAATCGATGTTTGACTTTAGATCAAATCAGTAAAATCGATGTTTTGCGGCTTAAGCAGTACAGTGCTACCGCAATTGACATAGAATTTGCAAGAAAATCGACTTTAAGTCTACAACTAAGAAAGTGCAACTTTTGCGGTAATATTAATTTGTTAATCCTGCAATAACAACATAATTTGACTTTCGCTCAAATCAGTAAAATTCATGTTTTTCGGCTAAAGCAGTACAGTGCTCACGCAATTGACATACAATTTACAAGAAAATCGACTTTAAGTCTGAAACTAAGAAAGTGTAATTTTTTCGGTTATATGAATATGTCATTTCTGCAATAACAATATAATTTGACTTTCGCTCAAACCAGTAAAATTGATGTTTTTCGGCCTAAGCGGTACAGCGCTCAAGTAATTAACATACAATTTACAAGAAAATCGGCTTTAAGTCTAAATCTAAAAAAGTGCAATTTTTTCGGTTATGTCAATTCTGCAATAACAATATAATTTGACTTTCGCTCAAACCAGTAAAATTGATGTTTTACGGCTTAAGCAAAACAGCGCTCACGCAACTGATATACAATTTACAAGAAAATCGGCTTTAAGTCTAATCTAAGAAAGTGCAATTTTTTCGGTTATATTGATTTGTTAATGCTGAAATTATATGAAAGTTTGACTTTAGATCAAATCAGTAAAATTGATGTGTTTCGGCCTAAGCGGTACAGCGCACAAGTATTTAACATACAATTTACAAGAAAATCGGCTTTAAGTCTAAATCTAAAAATGTGCAATTTTTTCGGTTATGTCAATTCTACAATAACAATATAATTTGACTTTCGCTCAAACCAGTAAAATTGATGTTTTTCGGCTTAAGCAGTACAGCGCTCACGCAACTGATATACAATTTACAAGAAAATCGGCTTTAAGTCTTAATCTAAGAAAGTGCACTCTTTTCGGTTATATTAATTTGTTAATCCTGAAATTATATGAAAGTTTGACTTTAGATCAAATCAGTAAAATCGATGTTTTGTGGCTTAAGCAGAACAGTGCTACCGCAATTGACATAGAATTTACAAGAAAATCGACTTTAAGTCTACAACTAAGAAAGTGCAACTTTTGAGGTAATATTAATTTGTTAATCCTGAAATTATATGAAAGTTATTGAAAATCGACTTTAAGTCTACAACTAAGAAAGTGCAACTTTTGCGGTAATATTAATTTGTTAATCCTGCAATAACAACCTAATTTGACTTTCGCTCAAATCAGAAAAATTCATGTTTTTCGGCTAAAGCAGTACAGTGCTCACGCAATTGACATACAATTTACAAGAAAATCGACTTTAAGTCTGAAACTAAGAAAGTGTAATTTTTTCGGTTATATGAATATGTCATTTCTGCAATAACAATATAATTTGACTTTCGCTCAAACCAGTAAAATTGATGTTTTTCGGCCTAAGCGGTACAGCGCTCAAGTAATTAACATACAATTTACAAGAAAATCGGCTTTAAGTCTAAATCTAAAAAAGTGCAATTTTTTCGGTTATGTCAATTCTGCAATAACAATATAATTTGACTTTCGCTCAAACCAGTAAAATTGATGTTTTACGGCTTAAGCAGTACAGCGCTCACGCAACTGATATACAATTTACAAGAAAATCGGCTTAAAGTCTTAATCTAAGAAAGTGCACTTTTTCCGGTTATATTAATTTGTTAAGCCTGAAATTATATGAAGGTTTGACTTTAGATCAAATCAGTAAAATCGATGTTTTGCGGCTTAAGCAGTACAGTGCTAGCGCAATTGATATACAATTTACAAGAAAATCGACTTTAAGTCTAAAACTAAGAAAGTGCAACTTTTGCGGTAATATTAATTTGTTAATCCTGCAATAACAACATAATTTGACTTTCGCTCAAATCAGAAAAATTCATGTTTTTCGGCTAAAGCAGTACAGTGCTCACGCAATTGACATACAATTTACAAGAAAATCGACTTTAAGTCTGAAACTAAGAAAGTGTAATTTTTTCGGTTATATGAATATGTCATTTCTGCAATAACAATATAATTTGACTTTCGCTCAAACCAGTAAAATTGATGTTTTTCGGCCTAAGCGGTACAGCGCTCAAGTAATTAACATACAATTTACAAGAAAATCGGCTTTAAGTCTAAATCTAAAAAAGTGCAATTTTTTCGGTTATGTCAATTCTGCAATAACAATATAATTTGACTTTCGCTCAAACCAGTAAAATTGATGTTTTACGGCTTAAGCAGTACAGCGCTCACGCAACTGATATACAATTTACAAGAAAATCGGCTTTAAGTCTAATCTAAGAAAGTGCAATTTTTTCGGTTATATTAATTTTTTAATCCTGAAATTATATGAAAGTTTGACTTTAGATCAAATCAGTAAAATCGATGTTTTGCGGCTTAAGCAGTACAGTGCTACCGCAATTGATATACAATTTACAAGAAAATCGACTTTAAGTCTAAAACTAAGAAAGTGCAACTTTTGCGGTAATATTAATTTGTTAATCCTGCAATAACAATATAATTTGACTTTCGCTCAAATCAGTAAAATTCATGTTTTTCGGCTTAAGCAGTACAGTGCTCACGCAATTGACATACAATTTACAAGAAAATCGGCTTAGGTCTAATCTAAGAAAGTGCAATTTTTTCGGTTATATTAATTTGTTAATCCTGAAAATATATGAAAGTTTGACTTTAGATCAAAACAGTAAAATCGATGTTTTGCGGCTTAAGCAGTACAGTGCTACCGCAGTTGACATACAATTTACAAGAAAATGGACTTAAATTTTAAACCTAAGAAATTGCAATTTTTTCGGTTATTTCAATTTGTTAATCCTGAAATAACATTTCGGCTTAAGCGGTACAGCGATCAAGTAAGTAACATACAATTAATCCTGAAATAAAATGAAAGTTTTCTTTTAGCGCAAATCAGTAAAATTGATGTTTTTCGGCCTAAGCGGTACAGCGCTCAAGTAATTAACATACAATTGTTAATCCTGAAATAAAATGAAAGTTTGTTTTTAGCGCAAATCAGTCAAATTGATGTTTTTCGGCTTAAGCGGTACAGTCCTCAAGCAACTGATATACATTTTACAAGAAAATCGGCTTTAAGTCTACTTCTAAGAAAGTGCAATTTTTTCGGTTATATGAATATGTCAATTCTGCAATAACAATATAATTTGACTTTCGCTCAAACCAGTAAAATTGATGTTTTTCGGAGTAAGCAGTACAGTCCTCAAGCAACTGATATACATTTTACAAGAAAATCGGCTTTAAGTCTACATCTAAGAAAGTGCAATTTTTTCGGTTATATTAATTTGTCAACTCTGCAATAGCAATATAATTGGACTTTCGCTCAAATCAATAAAAGTCATGTTTTTCGGCTTAAGCGGTACAGTCCTACCGCAATTGACATACAATTTACAAGAAAATCGACTTTAAGTCTAAACCTAAGAAAGTGCAACTTTGTCGGTAATATTAATTTGTTAATCCTGCAATAATAATATAATTTGACTTTCGCTCAAATTAGTAAAATTCATGTTTTTCGGCTTAAGCTTTACAGTGCTCACGCAACTGACATACAATTTACAAGAAAATCGGCTTTAAGTCTAAACCTAAGAAAGTGCAATTTTTTCGGTTATATTAATTTGTTAATCCTGAAATTATATGAAAGTTTGACTTTTGATCAAATCAGTAAAATCGATGTTTTTCGGCTAAAGCAGTACAGTGCTACCGCAATTGACATACAATTTACAAGAAAATCGACTTTAAGTCTAAACCTAAGAAAGTGCAACTTTTTCGGTAATATTAATTTGTTAATCCTGCAATAACAATATAATTTGACTTTCGCTCAAATTAGTAAAATTCATGTTTTTCGGCTTAATCAGTACAGTGCTACCGCAATTGACATAGAATTTACAAGAAAATCGACTTTAAGTGTACAACTAAGAAAGTGCAACGTTTGCGGTAATATTAATTTGTTAATCCTGCAATAACAACATAATTTGACTTTCGTTCAAATCAGTAAAATTTATGTTTTTCGGCTTGAGCGGTACAATGCTCACGCAATTGACATACAATTTACAAGAAAATCGACTTTAAGTCTAATCTAAGAAAGTGCAATTTTTTCGGTTATATTAATTTGTTAATCCTGAAATTCTATAAAAGTTTGACTTTAGATCAAATCAGTAAAATCGATATTAATTTGTTAATCCTGCAATAACAATATAATTTGACTTTCCCTCAAATTAGTAAAATTCATGTTTTTCGGCTTAAGCGGTACAGTGCTCACGCAACTGACATACAATTTACAAGAAAGTCGGCTTTAAGTCTAAACCTAAGAAAGTGCAATTTTTTCGGTTATATTAATTTGTTAATCCTGAAATTACATGAAAGTTTGACTTTAGATCAAATAAGTAAAATCGATGTTTTGCGGCTCAAGCAGTACAGTGCTACCGCAATTGACATACAATTTACAAGAAAATCGACTTTAAGTCTAAAACTAAGAAAGTGCAACTTTTGCGGTAATATTAATTTGTTAATCCTGAAATTATATGAAAGTTTGACTTTAGATCAAATCAGTAATATCGATGTTTTGCGGCTTAAGCAGTACAGTGCTACCGCAGTTGACATACAATTTACAAGAAAATGGACTTAAATTTTAAACCTAAGAAATTGCAATTTTTTCGGTTATTTTAATTTGTTAATCCTGAAATAACATTTCGGCTTAAGCGGTACAGCGATCAAGTAAGTAACATACAATTGTTAATCCTGAAATAAAATGAAAGTTTGCTTTTAGCGCAAATCAGTAAAATTGATGTTTTTCGGCCTAAGCGGTACAGCGCTCAAGTAATTAACATACAATTGTTAATCCTGAAATAAAATGAAAGTTTGTTTTTAGCGCAAATCAGTAAAATCGATGTTTTGCGGCTTAAGCAGTACAGTGCTACCGCAATTGACATACAATTTACAAGAAAATCGACTTTAAGTCTAAAACTAAGAAAGTGCAACTTTTGCGGTAATATTAATTTGTTAAGCCTGAAATTATATGAAGGTTTGACTTTAGATCAAATCAGTAAAATGGCTGTTTGCGGCTTAAGCAGTACAGTGCTACCGCAATTGATATACAATTTAAAAGAAAATCGCCTTTAAGTCTAAAACTAAGAAAGTGCAACTTTTGCGGTAATACTAATTTGTTAATCCTGCAATAACAACATAATTTGACTTTCGCTAAAATCAGTAAAATTCATGTTTTCGGCTTAAGCAGTACAATGCTCACGCAACGGCTTTAAGTCTAATCTAAGAAAGTGCAATTTTTTCGGTTATATTAATTTTTTAATCCTGAAATTATATGAAAGTTTGACTTTAGATCAAATCAGTAAAATCGATGTTTTGCGGCTTAAGCAGTACAGTGCTACCGCAATTGATATACAATTTACAAGAAAATCGACTTTAAGTCTAAAACTAAGAAAGTGCAACTTTTGCGGTAATATTAATTTGTTAATCCTGCAATAACAATATAATTTGACTTTCGCTCAAATCAGTAAAATTCATGTTTTTCGGCTTAAGCAGTACAGTGCTCACGCAATTGACATACAATTTACAAGAAAATCGGCTTTAAGTCTAATCTAAGAAAGTGCAATTTTTTCGGTTATATTAATTTGTTAATCCTGAAATTATATGAAAGTTTGACTTTAGATCAAAACAGTAAAATCGATGTTTTGCGGCTTAAGCAGTACAGTGCTACCGCAGTTGACATACAATTTACAAGAAAATGGACTTAAATTTTAAACCTAAGAAATTGCAATTTTTTCGGTTATTTTAATTTGTTAATCCTGAAATAACATTTCGGCTTAAGCGGTACAGCGATCAAGTAAGTAACATACAATTGTTAATCCTGAAATAAAATGAAAGTTTTCTTTTAGCGCAAATCAGTAAAATTGATGTTTTTCGGCCTAAGCGGTACAGCGCTCAAGTAATTAACATACAATTGTTAATCCTGAAATAAAATGAAAGTTTGTTTTTAGCGCAAATCAGTAAAATTGATGTTTTTCGGCTTAAGCGGTACAGTCCTCAAGCAACTGATATACATTTTACAAGAAAATCGGCTTTAAGTCTAATCTAAGAAAGTGCAATTTTTTCGGTTATATTAATTTTTTAATCCTGAAATTATATGAAAGTTTGACTTTAGATCAAATCAGTAAAATCGATGTTTTGCGGCTTAAGCAGTACAGTGCTACCGCAATTGATATACAATTTACAAGAAAATCGACTTTAAGTCTAAAACTAAGAAAGTGCAACTTTTGCGGTAATATTAATTTGTTAATCCTGCAATAACAATATAATTTGACTTTCGCTCAAATCAGTAAAATTCATGTTTTTCGGCTTAAGCAGTACAGTGCTCACGCAATTGACATACAATTTACAAGAAAATCGGCTTTAAGTCTAATCTAAGAAAGTGCAATTTTTTCGGTTATATTAATTTGTTAATCCTGAAATTATATGAAAGTTTGACTTTAGATCAAAACAGTAAAATCGATGTTTTGCGGCTTAAGCAGTACAGTGCTACCGCAGTTGACATACAATTTACAAGAAAATGGACTTAAATTTTAAACCTAAGAAATTGCAATTTTTTCGGTTATTTTAATTTGTTAATCCTGAAATAACATTTCGGCTTAAGCGGTACAGCGATCAAGTAAGTAACATACAATTGTTAATCCTGAAATAAAATGAAAGTTTTCTTTTAGCGCAAATCAGTAAAATTGATGTTTTTCGGCTTAAGCGGTACAGTCCTCAAGCAACTGATATACATTTTACAAGAAAATCGGCTTTAAGTCTACATCTAAGAAAGTGCAATTTTTTCGGTTATATTAATTTGTCAACTCTGCAATAGCAATATAATTGGACTTTCGCTCAAATCAATAAAAGTCATGTTTTTCGGCTTAAGCGGTACAGTCCTACCGCAATTGACATACAATTTACAAGAAAATCGACTTTAAGTCTAAACCTAAGAAAGTGCAACTTTTTCGGTAATATTAATTTGTTAATCCTGCAATAACAATATAATTTGACTTTCGCTCAAATCAGTAAAATTCATGTTTTTCGGCTTAAGCAGTACAGTGCTACCGCAATTGACATACAATTTACAAGAAAATCGACTTTAAGTCTAAAACTAAGAAAGTGCAACTTTTGCGGTAATATTAATTTGTTAATCCTGCAATAACAATATAATTTGACTTTCGCTCAAATCAGTAAAATTCATGTTTTTCGGCCTAAGCAGTACAGTGCTACCGCAATTGACATACAATTTACAAGAAAATCGACTTTAAGTCTAAAACTAAGAAAGTGCAACTTTTGCGGTAATATTAATTTGTTAATCCTGAAATTATATGAAAGTTTGACTTTAGATCAAATCAGTAAAATCGATGTTTTGCGGCTTAAGCAGTACAGTGCTACCGCAATTGATATACAATTTACAAGAAAATCGACTTTAAGTCTAAAACTAAGAAAGTGCAACTTTTGCGGTAATATTAATTTGTTAATCCTGCAATAACAATATAATTTGACTTTCGCTCAAATCAGTAAAATTCATGTTTTTCGGCTTAAGCAGTACAGTGCTACCGCAATTGACATACAATTTACAAGAAAATCGACTTTAAGTCTAAAACTAAGAAAGTGCAACTTTTGCGGTAATATTAATTTGTTAATCCTGAAATTATATGAAAGTTTGACTTTAGATCAAATCAGTAAAATCGATGTTTTGCGGCTTAAGCAGTACAGTGCTACCGCAGTTGACATACAATTTACAAGAAAATGGACTTAAATTTTAAACCTAAGAAATTGCAATTTTTTCGGTTATTTTAATTTGTTAATCCTGAAATAACATTTCGGCTTAAGCGGTACAGCGATCAAGTAAGTAACATACAATTGTTAATCCTGAAATAAAATGAAAGTTTGCTTTTAGCGCAAATCAGTAAAATTGATGTTTTTCGGCCTAAGCGGTACAGCGCTCAAGTAATTAACATACAATTGTTAATCCTGAAATAAAATGAAAGTTTGTTTTTAGCGCAAATCAGTAAAATCGATGTTTTGCGGCTTAAGCAGTACAGTGCTACCGCAATTGACATACAATTTACAAGAAAATCGACTTTAAGTCTAAAACTAAGAAAGTGCAACTTTTGCGGTAATATTAATTTGTTAAGCCTGAAATTATATGAAGGTTTGACTTTAGATCAAATCAGTAAAATGGCTGTTTGCGGCTTAAGCAGTACAGTGCTACCGCAATTGATATACAATTTAAAAGAAAATCGCCTTTAAGTCTAAAACTAAGAAAGTGCAACTTTTGCGGTAATACTAATTTGTTAATCCTGCAATAACAACATAATTTGACTTTCGCTAAAATCAGTAAAATTCATGTTTTCGGCTTAAGCAGTACAATGCTCACGCAACTGATATACAATTTACAAGAAAATCGGCTTTAAGTCTAATCTAAGAAAGTGCAATTTTTTCGGTTATATTAATTTTTTAATCCTGAAATTATATGAAAGTTTGACTTTAGATCAAATCAGTAAAATCGATGTTTTGCGGCTTAAGCAGTACAGTGCTACCGCAATTGATATACAATTTACAAGAAAATCGACTTTAAGTCTAAAACTAAGAAAGTGCAACTTTTTCGGTTATATTAATTTGTTAATCCTGAAATTATATGAAAGTTTGACTTTAGATCAAAACAGTAAAATCGATGTTTTGCGGCTTAAGCAGTACAGTGCTACCGCAGTTGACATACAATTTACAAGAAAATGGACTTAAATTTTAAACCTAAGAAATTGCAATTTTTTCGGTTATTTTAATTTGTTAATCCTGAAATAACATTTCGGCTTAAGCGGTACAGCGATCAAGTAAGTAACATACAATTGTTAATCCTGAAATAAAATGAAAGTTTGCTTTTAGCGCAAATCAGTAAAATTGATGTTTTTCGGCCTAAGCGGTACAGCGCTCAAGTAATTAACATACAATTGTTAATCCTGAAATAAAATGAAAGTTTGTTTTTAGCGCAAATCAGTAAAATCGATGTTTTGCGGCTTAAGCAGTACAGTGCTACCGCAATTGACATACAATTTACAAGAAAATCGACTTTAAGTCTAAAACTAAGAAAGTGCAACTTTTGCGGTAATATTAATTTGTTAAGCCTGAAATTATATGAAGGTTTGACTTTAGATCAAATCAGTAAAATGGCTGTTTGCGGCTTAAGCAGTACAGTGCTACCGCAATTGATATACAATTTAAAAGAAAATCGCCTTTAAGTCTAAAACTAAGAAAGTGCAACTTTTGCGGTAATACTAATTTGTTAATCCTGCAATAACAACATAATTTGACTTTCGCTAAAATCAGTAAAATTCATGTTTTCGGCTTAAGCAGTACAGTGCTACCGCAATTGACATACAATTTACAAGAAAATCGACTTTAAGTCTAATCTAAGAAAGTGCAACTTTTGCGGTAATATTAATTTGTTAATCCTGCAATAACAATATAATTTGACTTTCGCTCAAATCAGTAAAATTCATGTTTTTCGGCTTAAGCAGTACAGTGCTACCGCAATTGACATACAATTTACAAGAAAATCGACTTTAAGTCTAAAACTAAGAAAGTGCAACTTTTGCGGTAATATTAATTTGTTAATCCTGAAATTATATGAAAGTTTGACTTTAGATCAAATCAGTAAAATCGATGTTTTGCGGCTTAAGCAGTACAGTGCTACCGCAATTGATATACAATTTACAAGAAAATCGACTTTAAGTCTAAAACTAAGAAAGTGCAACTTTTGCGGTAATATTAATTTGTTAATCCTGCAATAACAATATAATTTGACTTTCGCTCAAATCAGTAAAATTCATGTTTTTCGGCTTAAGCAGTACAGTGCTACCGCAATTGACATACAATTTACAAGAAAATCGACTTTAAGTCTAAAACTAAGAAAGTGCAACTTTTGCGGTAATATTAATTTGTTAATCCTGAAATTATATGAAAGTTTGACTTTAGATCAAATCAGTAAAATCGATGTTTTGCGGCTTAAGCAGTACAGTGCTACCGCAGTTGACATACAATTTACAAGAAAATGGACTTAAATTTTAAACCTAAGAAATTGCAATTTTTTCGGTTATTTTAATTTGTTAATCCTGAAATAACATTTCGGCTTAAGCGGTACAGCGATCAAGTAAGTAACATACAATTGTTAATCCTGAAATAAAATGAAAGTTTGCTTTTAGCGCAAATCAGTAAAATTGATGTTTTTCGGCCTAAGCGGTACAGCGCTCAAGTAATTAACATACAATTGTTAATCCTGAAATAAAATGAAAGTTTGTTTTTAGCGCAAATCAGTAAAATCGATGTTTTGCGGCTTAAGCAGTACAGTGCTACCGCAATTGACATACAATTTACAAGAAAATGGACTTTAAGTCTAAAACTAAGAAAGTGCAACTTTTGCGGTAATATTAATTTGTTAAGCCTGAAATTATATGAAGGTTTGACTTTAGATCAAATCAGTAAAATGGCTGTTTGCGGCTTAAGCAGTACAGTGCTACCGCAATTGATATACAATTTAAAAGAAAATCGCCTTTAAGTCTAAAACTAAGAAAGTGCAACTTTTGCGGTAATACTAATTTGTTAATCCTGCAATAACAACATAATTTGACTTTCGCTAAAATCAGTAAAATTCATGTTTTCGGCTTAAGCAGTACAATGCTCACGCAACTGATATACAATTTACAAGAAAATCGGCTTTAAGTCTAATCTAAGAAAGTGCAATTTTTTCGGTTATATTAATTTTTTAATCCTGAAATTATATGAAAGTTTGACTTTAGATCAAATCAGTAAAATCGATGTTTTGCGGCTTAAGCAGTACAGTGCTACCGCAATTGATATACAATTTACAAGAAAATCGACTTTAAGTCTAAAACTAAGAAAGTGCAACATTTGCGGTAATATTAATTTGTTAATCCTGCAATAACAATATAATTTGACTTTCGCTCAAATCAGTAAAATTCATGTTTTTTGGCTTAAGCAGTACAGTGCTCACGCAATTGACATACAATTTACAAGAAAATCGGCTTTAAGTCTAATCTAAGAAAGTGCAATTTTTTCGGTTATATTAATTTGTTAATCCTGAAATTATATGAAAGTTTGACTTTAGATCAAAACAGTAAAATCGATGTTTTGCGGCTTAAGCAGTACAGTGCTACCGCAGTTGACATACAATTTACAAGAAAATGGACTTAAATTTTAAACCTAAGAAATTGCAATTTTTTCGGTTATTTTAATTTGTTAATCCTGAAATAACATTTCGGCTTAAGCGGTACAGCGATCAAGTAAGTAACATACAATTGTTAATCCTGAAATAAAATGAAAGTTTTCTTTTAGCGCAAATCAGTAAAATTGATGTTTTTCGGCCTAAGCGGTACAGCGCTCAAGTAATTAACATACAATTGTTAATCCTGAAATAAAATGAAAGTTTGTTTTTAGCGCAAATCAGTAAAATTGATGTTTTTCGGCTTAAGCGGTACAGTCCTCAAGCAACTGATATACATTTTACAAGAAAATCGGCTTTAAGTCTACATCTAAGAAAGTGCAATTTTTTCGGTTATATTAATTTGTCAACTCTGCAATAGCAATATAATTGGACTTTCGCTCAAATCAATAAAAGTCATGTTTTTCGGCTTAAGCGGTACAGTCCTACCGCAATTGACATACAATTTACAAGAAAATCGACTTTAAGTCTAAACCTAAGAAAGTGCAACTTTTTCGGTAATATTAATTTGTTAATCCTGCAATAATAATATAATTTGACTTTCGCCCAAATTAGTAAAATTCATGTTTTTCGGCTTAAGCTTTACAGTGCTCACGCAACTGACATACAATTTACAAGAAAATCGACTTTAAGTGTACAACTAAGAAAGTGCAACGTTTGCGGTAATATTAATTTGTTAATCCTGCAATAACAACATAATTTGACTTTCGTTCAAATCAGTAAAATTCATGTTTTTCGGCTTGAGCAGTACAATGCTCACGCAATTGACATACACTTTACAAGAAAATCGACTTTAAGTCTAATCTAAGAGAGTGCAATTTTTTCGGTTATATTAATTTGTTAATCCTGAAATTCTATAAAAGTTTGACTTTAGATCAAATCAGTAAAATCGATATTAATTTGTTAATCCTGCAATAACAATATAATTTGACTTTCCCTCAAATTAGTAAAATTCATGTTTTTCGGCTTAAGCGGTACAGTGCTCACGCAACTGACATACAATTTACAAGAAAGTCGGCTTTAAGTCTAAACCTAAGAAAGTGCAATTTTTTCGGTTATATTAATTTGTTAATCCTGAAATTATATGAAAGTTTGACTTTTGATCAAATCAGTAAAATCGATATTAATTTGTTAATCCTGCAATAACAATATAATTTGACTTTCCCTCAAATTAGTAAAATTCATGTTTTTCGGCTTAAGCGGTACAGTGCTCACGCAACTGACATACATTTTACAAGAAAATCGGCTTTAAGTCTAAACCTAAGAAAGTGCAATTTTTTCGGTTATATTAATTTGTTAATCCTGAAATTATATGAAAGTTTGACTTTTGATCAAATCAGTAAAATCGATGTTTTTCGGCTTAAGCAGTACAGTGCTACCGCAATTGACATACAATTTACAAGAAAATCGACTTTAAGTCTAAACCTAAGAAAGTGCAACTTTTTCGGTAATATTAATTTGTTAATCCTGCAATAACAATATAATTTGACTTTCGCTCAAATTAGTAAAATTCATGTTTTTCGGCTTAAGCAGTACAGTGCTACCGCAATTGACATAGAATTTACAAGAAAATCGACTTTAAGTGTACAACTAAGAAAGTGCAACGTTTGCGGTAATATTAATTTGTTAATCCTGCAATAACAACATAATTTGACTTTCGTTCAAATCAGTAAAATTCATGTTTTTCGGCTTGAGCGGTACAATGCTCACGCAATTGACATACAATTTACAAGAAAATCGACTTTAAGTCTAATCTAAGAAAGTGCAATTTTTTCGGTTATATTAATTTGTTAATCCTGAAATTCTATAAAAGTTTGACTTTAGATCAAATCAGTAAAATCGATATTAATTTGTTAATCCTGCAATAACAATATAATTTGACTTTCCCTCAAATTAGTAAAATTCATGTTTTTCGGCTTAAGCGGTACAGTGCTCACGCAACTGACATACAATTTACAAGAAAGTCGGCTTTAAGTCTAAACCTAAGAAAGTGCAATTTTTTCGGTTATATTAATTTGTTAATCCTGAAATTACATGAAAGTTTGACTTTAGATCAAATAAGTAAAATCGATGTTTTGCGGCTCAAGCAGTACAGTGCTACCGCAATTGACATACAATTTACAAGAAAATCGACTTTAAGTCTAAACCTAAGAAAGTGCAACTTTTGCGGTAATATTAATTTGTTAATCCTGAAATTATATGAAAGTTTGACTTTAGATCAAATCAGTAAAATCGATGTTTTGCGGCTTAAGCAGTACAGTGCTACCGCAGTTGACATACAATTTACAAGAAAATGGACTTAAATTTTAAACCTAAGAAATTGCAATTTTTTTGGTTATTTTAATTTGTTAATCCTGAAATAACATTTCGGCTTAAGCGGTACAGCGATCAAGTAAGTAACATACAATTGTTAATCCTGAAATAAAATGAAAGTTTGCTTTTAGCGCAAATCAGTAAAATTGATGTTTTTCGGCCTAAGCGGTACAGCGCTCAAGTAATTAACATACAATTGTTAATCCTGAAATAAAATGAAAGTTTGTTTTTAGCGCAAATCAGTAAAATCCATGTTTTGCGGCTTAAGCAGTACAGTGCTACCGCAATTGACATACAATTTACAAGAAAATCGACTTTAAGTCTAAAACTAAGAAAGTGCAACTTTTGCGGTAATATTAATTTGTTAATCCTGAAATTATATGAAAGTTTGACTTTAGATCAAATCAGTAAAATCGATATTTTGCGGCTTAAGCAGTACAGTGCTCACGCAACTGACATACAATTTACAAGAAAATCGGCTTTAAGTCTAAACCTAAGAAAGTGCAATTTTTTCGGTTATATTAATTTGTTAATCCTGAAATTATAGGAAAGTTTGACTTTAGATCAAATCAGTAAAATCGATGTTTTGCGGCTTAAGCAGTACAGTGCTACCGCAATTGACATACAATTTACAAGAAAATCGACTTTAAGTCTAAAACTAAGAAAGTGCAACTTTTGGGGTAATATTAATTTGTTAATCCTGAAATTATATGAAAGTTTGGCTTTAGATCAAATCAGTAAAATCGATGTTTTGCGGCTTAAGCAGTACAGTGCTCACCCAACTGACATACAATTTACAAGAAAATCGGCTTTAAGTCTAAACCTAAGAAAGTGCAATTTTTTCGGTTATATTTATTTGTTAATCCTGAAATTATATGAAAGTTTGACTTTAGATCAAATCAGTAAAATCGATGTTTTGCGGCTTAAGCAGTACAGTGCTCACGCAACTGACATACAATTTACAAGAAAATCGGCTTTAAGTCTAAACCTAAGAAAGTGCAATTTTTTCGGTTATATTAATTTGTTAATCCTGAAATTATAGGAAAGTTTGACTTTAGATCAAATCAGTAAAATCGATGTTTTGCGGCTTAAGCAGTACAGTGCTACCGCAATTGACATACAATTTACAAGAAAATCGACTTTAAGTCTAAAACTAAGAAAGTGCAACTTTTGGGGTAATATTAATTTGTTAATCCTGAAATTATATGAAAGTTTGACTTTCGCTCAAATCAGTAAAATTCATGTTTTTCGGTTTAAGCAGTACAGTGCTCACGCAATTGAAATACAATTTACAAGCAAATCGACTTTAAGTCTAAAACTAAGAAAGTACAATTTTCTCGGTTATATGAATATGTAAATTCTGCAATAACATTATAATTTTACTTTCGCTCAAATCAGTAATATTGATGTTTTTCGGGTTAAGCAGTACAGTGCTCACGCAAATGACATACAATTTACAAGAAAATCGACTTTAAGTCTAAAACTAAGAAAGTGCAACTTTTGGGGTAATATTAATTTGTTAATCCTGAAATTATATGAAAGTTTGACTTTAGATCAAATCAGTAAAATCGATGTTTTGCGGCTTAAGCAGTACAATGCTCACGCAACTGACATACAATTTACAAGAAAATCGACTTTTAGTCTAAAACTAAGAAAGTGCAACTTTTGCGGTAATATTAATTTGTTAAGCCTGAAATTATATGAAGGTTTGACTTTAGATCAAATCAGTAAAATGGCTGTTTTGCGGCTTAAGCAGTACAGTGCTACCGCAATTGATATACAATTTAAAAGAAAATCGCCTTTAAGTCTAAAACTAAGAAAGTGCAACTTTTGCGGTAATACTAATTTGTTAATCCTGCAATAACAACATAATTTGACTTTCGCTCAAATCAGTAAAATTCATGTTTTCGGCTTAAGCAGTACAATGCTCACGTAACTGATATACAATTTACAAGAAAATCGGCTTTAAGTCTAATCTAAGAAAGTGCAATTTTTTCGGTTATATTAATTTTTTAATCCTGAAATTATATGAAAGTTTGACTTTAGATCAAATCAGTAAAATCGATGTTTTGCGGCTTAAGCAGTACAGTGCTATCGCAATTGACATACAATTTACAAGAAAATCGACTTTAAGTCTAAAACTAAGAAAGTGCAACTTTTGCGGTAATATTAATTTGTTAAGCCTGAAATTATATGAAGGTTTGACTTTAGATCAAATCAGTAAAATGGCTGTTTTGCGGCTTAAGCAGTACAGTGCTACCGCAATTGATATACAATTTAAAAGAAAATCGCCTTTAAGTCTAAAACTAAGAAAGTGCAACTTTTGCGGTAATACTAATTTGTTAATCCTGCAATAACAATATAATTTGACTTTCGCTCAAATCAGTAAAATTCATGTTTTTCGGCTTAAGCAGTACAGTGCTCACGCAATTGACATACAATTTACAAGAAAATCGGCTTTAAGTCTAAACCTAAGAAAGTGCAATTTTTTCGGTTATATTAATTTGTTAATCCTGAAATTATATGAAAGTTTGACTTTTGATCAAATCAGTAAAATCGATGTTTTGCGGCTTAAGCAGTACAGTGCTACCGCAATTGATATACAATTTAAAAGAAAATCGCCTTTAAGTCTAAAACTAAGAAAGTGCAACTTTTGCGGTAATATTAATTTGTTAATTCTGCAATAACATTATAATTTTACTTTCGCTCAAATCAGTAATATTGATGTTTTTCGGGTTAAGCAGTACAGTGCTCACGCAAATGACATACAATTTACAAGAAAATCGACTTTAAGTCTAAAACTAAGAAAGTGCAACTTTTGGGGTAATATTAATTTGTTAATCCTGAAATTATATGAAAGTTTGACTTTCGCTCAAATCAGTAAAATTCATGTTTTTCGGTTTAAGCAGTACAGTGCTCACGCAATTGAAATACAATTTACAAGCAAATCGACTTTAAGTCTAAAACTAAGAAAGTACAATTTTCTCGGTTATATGAATATGTAAATTCTGCAATAACATTATAATTTTACTTTCGCTCAAATCAGTAATATTGATGTTTTTCGGGTTAAGCAGTACAGTGCTCACGCAAATGACATACAATTTACAAGAAAATCGACTTTAAGTCTAAAACTAAGAAAGTGCAACTTTTGGGGTAATATTAATTTGTTAATCCTGAAATTATATGAAAGTTTGACTTTAGATCAAATCAGTAAAATCGATGTTTTGCGGCTTAAGCAGTACAATGCTCACGCAACTGACATACAATTTACAAGAAAATCGACTTTTAGTCTAAAACTAAGAAAGTGCAACTTTTGCGGTAATATTAATTTGTTAAGCCTGAAATTATATGAAGGTTTGACTTTAGATCAAATCAGTAAAATGGCTGTTTTGCGGCTTAAGCAGTACAGTGCTACCGCAATTGATATACAATTTAAAAGAAAATCGCCTTTAAGTCTAAAACTAAGAAAGTGCAACTTTTGCGGTAATACTAATTTGTTAATCCTGCAATAACAACATAATTTGACTTTCGCTCAAATCAGTAAAATTCATGTTTTCGGCTTAAGCAGTACAATGCTCACGTAACTGATATACAATTTACAAGAAAATCGGCTTTAAGTCTAATCTAAGAAAGTGCAATTTTTTCGGTTATATTAATTTTTTAATCCTGAAATTATATGAAAGTTTGACTTTAGATCAAATCAGTAAAATCGATGTTTTGCGGCTTAAGCAGTACAGTGCTATCGCAATTGACATACAATTTACAAGAAAATCGACTTTAAGTCTAAAACTAAGAAAGTGCAACTTTTGCGGTAATATTAATTTGTTAAGCCTGAAATTATATGAAGGTTTGACTTTAGATCAAATCAGTAAAATGGCTGTTTTGCGGCTTAAGCAGTACAGTGCTACCGCAATTGATATACAATTTAAAAGAAAATCGCCTTTAAGTCTAAAACTAAGAAAGTGCAACTTTTGCGGTAATACTAATTTGTTAATCCTGCAATAACAATATAATTTGACTTTCGCTCAAATCAGTAAAATTCATGTTTTTCGGCTTAAGCAGTACAGTGCTCACGCAATTGACATACAATTTACAAGAAAATCGGCTTTAAGTCTAAACCTAAGAAAGTGCAATTTTTTCGGTTATATTAATTTGTTAATCCTGAAATTATATGAAAGTTTGACTTTTGATCAAATCAGTAAAATCGATGTTTTGCGGCTTAAGCAGTACAGTGCTACCGCAATTGATATACAATTTAAAAGAAAATCGCCTTTAAGTCTAAAACTAAGAAAGTGCAACTTTTGCGGTAATATTAATTTGTTAATCCTGCAATAACAATATAATTTGACTTTCGCTCAAATTAGTAAAATTCATGTTTTTCGGCTTAAGCTTTACAGTGCTCACGCAACTGACATACAATTTACAAGAAAATCGGCTTTAAGTCTAAACCTAAGAAAGTGCAATTTTTTCGGTTATATTAATTTGTTAATCCTGAAATTATATGAAAGTTTGACTTTTGATCAAATCAGTAGAATCGATGTTTTTCGGCTTAAGCATTATAGTGCTACCGCAATTGACATAGAATTTACAAGAAAATCGACTTTAAGTCTACAACTAAGAAAGTGCAACTTTTGCGGTAATATTAATTTGTTAATCCTGCAATAACAACATAATTTGACTTTCGTTCAAATCAGTAAAATTCATGTTTTTCGGCTTGAGCGGTACAATGCTCACGCAATTGACATACAATTTACAAGAAAATCGGCTTTAAGTCTAATCTAAGAAAGTGCAATTTTTTCGGTTATATTAATTTGTTAATCCTGAAATTATATGAAAGTTTGACTTTAGATCAAATCAGTAAAATCGATGTTTTGCGGCTAAAGCAAAACAGTGCTACTGCAATTGACATACAATTTACAAGAAATTCGACTTTAAGTCTAAAACTAAGAAAGTGCAAATTTTGCGGTAATATTTATTTGTTAATCCTGCAATAGCAATATAATTTGACTTTCGCTCAAATTAGTAAAATTCATGTTTTTCGGCTTAAGCTTTACAGTGCTCACGCAACTGACATACAATTTACAAGAAAATCGGCTTTAAGTCTAAACCTAAGAAAGTGCAATTTTTTCGGTTATATTAATTTGTTAATCCTGAAATTATATGAAAGTTTGACTTTTGATCAAATCAGTAAAATCGATGTTTTTCGGCTTAAGCAGTACAGTGCTACCGCAATTGACATACAATTTACAAGAAAATCAGCTTTGAGACTAAACCTAAGAAAGTGCAACTTTTTCGGTTATATGAATATGTCAATTCTGCAATAACAATATAATTTGACTTTCGCTCAAACCAGTAAAATTGATGTTTTTCGGCTTAAGCAGTACAGTCCTCAAGCAACTGATATACATTTTACAAGAAAATCGGCTTTAAGTCTACATCTAAGAAAGTGCAATTTTTTCGGTTATATTAATTTGTCAACTCTGCAATAGCAATATTATTGGACATTCGCTCAAATCAATAAAATTCATGTTTTTCGGCTTAAGCGGTACAGTCCTACCGCAATTGACATACAATTTACAAGAAAATCGACTTTAAGTCTAAACCTAAGAAAGTGCAACTTTTTCGGTAATATTAATTTGTTAATCCTGAAATAGCAATATAATTTGACTTTCGCTCAAATTAGTAAAATTCATGTTTTTCGGCTTAAGCTTTACAGTGCTCACGCAACTGACATACAATTTACAAGAAAATCGGCTTTAAGTCTAAACCTAAGAAAGTGCAATTTTTTCGGTTATATTAATTTGTTAATCCTGAAATTATATGAAAGTTTGACTTTAGATCAAATCAGTAAAATCGATGTTTTGCGGCTTAAGCAGTACAGTGCTACCGCAATTGACATAGAATTTACAAGAAAATCGACTTTAAGTCTACAACTAAGAAAGTGCAACTTTTGCGGTAATATTAATTTGTTAATCCTGAAATTATATGAAAGTTTGACTTTAGATCAAATCAGTAAAATCGATGTTTTGCGGCTTAAGCAGTACAGTGCTACCGCAATTGACATAGAATTTACAAGAAAATCGACTTTAAGTCTACAACTAAGAAAGTGCAACTTTTGCGGTAATATTAATTTGTTAATCCTGCAATAACAACATAATTTGACTTTCGTTCAAATCAGTAAAACTCATGTTTTTCGGCTTAAGCAGTACACTGCTCACGCAACTGACATAAAATTTACAAGAAAATCGGCTTTAAGTCTAATCTAAGAAAGAGCAATTTTTTCGGTTATATTAATTTGTTAATGCTGAAATTATATGAAAGTTTGACTTTAGATCAAATCAGTAAAATTGATGTGTTTCGGCCTAAGTGGTACAGCGCTCAAGTATTTAACATACAATTTACAAGAAAATCGGCTTTAAGTCTAAATCTAAAAAAGTGCAATTTTTTCGGTTATGTCAATTCTACAATAACAATATAATTTGACATTCGCTCAAACCAGTAAAATTGATGTTTTTCAGCTTAAGCAGTACAGCGCTCACGCAACTGATATACAATTTACAAGAAAATCGGCTTTAAGTCTAATCTAAGAAAGTGCAATTTTTTCGGTTATATTGATTTGTTAATGCTGAAATTATATGAAAGTTTGACTTTAGATCAAATCAGTAAAATTGATGTGTTTCGGCCTAAGCGGTACAGCGCACAAGTATTTAACATACAATTTACAAGAAAATCGGCTTTAAGTCTAAATCTAAAAATGTGCAATTTTTTCGGTTATGTCAATTCTACAATAACAATATAATTTGACTTTCGCTCAAACCAGTAAAATTGATGTTTTTCGGCTTAAGCAGTACAGCGCTCACGCAACTGATATACAATTTACAAGAAAATCGGCTTTAAGTCTTAATCTAAGAAAGTGCACTCTTTTCGGTTATATTAATTTGTTAATCCTGAAATTATATGAAAGTTTGACTTTAGATCAAATCAGTAAAATCGATGTTTTGTGGCTTAAGCAGAACAGTGCTACCGCAATTGACATAGAATTTACAAGAAAATCGACTTTAAGTCTACAACTAAGAAAGTGCAATTTTTTCGGTTATATTAATTTTTTAATCCTGAAATTATATGAAAGTTTGACTTTAGATCAAATCAGTAAAATCGATGTTTTGCGGCTTAAGCAGTACAGTGCTACCGCAATTGATATACAATTTACAAGAAAATCGACTTTAAGTCTAAAACTAAGAAAGTGCTACTTTTGCGGTAATATTAATTTGTTAATCCTGCAATAACAATATAATTTGACTTTCGCTCAAATCAGTAAAATTCATGTTTTTCGGCTTAAGCAGTACAGTGCTCACGCAATTGACATACAATTTACAAGAAAATCGGCTTAGGTCTAATCTAAGAAAGTGCAATTTTTTCGGTTATATTAATTTGTTAATCCTGAAAATATATGAAAGTTTGACTTTAGATCAAAACAGTAAAATCGATGTTTTGCGGCTTAAGCAGTACAGTGCTACCGCAGTTGACATACAATTTACAAGAAAATGGACTTAAATTTTAAACCTAAGAAATTGCAATTTTTTCGGTTATTTCAATTTGTTAATCCTGAAATAACATTTCGGCTTAAGCGGTACAGCGATCAAGTAAGTAACATACAATTGTTAATCCTGAAATAAAATGAAAGTTTTCTTTTAGCGCAAATCAGTAAAATTGATGTTTTTCGGCCTAAGCGGTACAGCGCTCAAGTAATTAACATACAATTGTTAATCCTGAAATAAAATGAAAGTTTGTTTTTAGCGCAAATCAGTCAAATTGATGTTTTTCGGCTTAAGCGGTACAGTCCTCAAGCAACTGATATACATTTTACAAGAAAATCGGCTTTAAGTCTACTTCTAAGAAAGTGCAATTTTTTCGGTTATATGAATATGTCAATTCTGCAATAACAATATAATTTGACTTTCGCTCAAACCAGCAAAATTGATGTTTTTCGGAGTAAGCAGTACAGTCCTCAAGCAACTGATATACATTTTACAAGAAAATCGGCTTTAAGTCTACATCTAAGAAAGTGCAATTTTTTCGGTTATATTAATTTGTCAACTCTGCAATAGCAATATAATTGGACTTTCGCTCAAATCAATAAAAGTCATGTTTTTCGGCTTAAGCGGTACAGTCCTACCGCAATTGACATACAATTTACAAGAAAATCGACTTTAAGTCTAAACCTAAGAAAGTGCAACTTTGTCGGTAATATTAATTTGTTAATCCTGAAATTATATGAAAGTTTGACTTTTGATCAAATCAGTAAAATCGATGTTTTTCGGCTTAAGCAGTACAGTGCTACCGCAATTGACATACAATTTACAAGAAAATCGACTTTAAGTCTAAACCTAAGAAAGTGCAACTTTTTCGGTAATATTAATTTGTTAATCCTGCAATAACAATATAATTTGACTTTCGCTCAAATTAGTAAAATTCATGTTTTTCGGCTTAAGCAGTACAGTGCTACCGCAATTGACATAGAATTTACAAGAAAATCGACTTTAAGTGTACAACTAAGAAAGTGCAACGTTTGCGGTAATATTAATTTGTTAATCCTGCAATAACAACATAATTTGACTTTCGTTCAAATCAGTAAAATTCATGTTTTTCGGCTTGAGCGGTACAATGCTCACGCAATTGACATACAATTTACAAGAAAATCGACTTTAAGTCTAATCTAAGAAAGTGCAATTTTTTCGGTTATATTAATTTGTTAATCCTGAAATTCTATAAAAGTTTGACTTTAGATCAAATCAGTAAAATCGATATTAATTTGTTAATCCTGCAATAACAATATAATTTGACTTTCCCTCAAATTAGTAAAATTCATGTTTTTCGGGTTAAGCGGTACAGTGCTCACGCAACTGACATACAATTTACAAGAAAGTCGGCTTTAAGTCTAAACCTAAGAAAGTGCAATTTTTTCGGTTATATTAATTTGTTAATCCTGAAATTACATGAAAGTTTGACTTTAGATCAAATAAGTAAAATCGATGTTTTGCGGCTCAAGCAGTACAGTGCTACCGCAATTGACATACAATTTACAAGAAAATCGACTTTAAGTCTAAAACTAAGAAAGTGCAACTTTTGCGGTAATATTAATTTGTTAATCCTGAAATTATATGAAAGTTTGACTTTAGATCAAATCAGTAAAATCGATGTTTTGCGGCTTAAGCAGTACAGTGCTACCGCAGTTGACATACAATTTACAAGAAAATGGACTTAAATTTTAAACCTAAGAAATTGCAATTTTTTCGGTTATTTTAATTTGTTAATTCTGAAATAACATTTCGGCTTAAGCGGTACAGCGATCAAGTAAGTAACATACAATTGTTAATCCTGAAATAAAATGAAAGTTTGCTTTTAGCGCAAATCAGTAAAATTGATGTTTTTCGGCCTAAGCGGTACAGCGCTCAAGTAATTAACATACAATTGTTAATCCTGAAATAAAATGAAAGTTTGTTTTTAGCGCAAATCAGTAAAATCGATGTTTTGCGGCTTAAGCAGTACAGTGCTACCGCAATTGACATACAATTTACAAGAAAATCGACTTTAAGTCTAAAACTAAGAAAGTGCAACTTTTGCGGTAATATTAATTTGTTAAGCCTGAAATTATATGAAGGTTTGACTTTAGATCAAATCAGTAAAATGGCTGTTTTGCGGCTTAAGCAGTACAGTGCTACCGCAATTGATATACAATTTAAAAGAAAATCGCCTTTAAGTCTAAAACTAAGAAAGTGCAACTTTTGCGGTAATACTAATTTGTTAATCCTGCAATAACAACATAATTTGACTTTCGCTAAAATCAGTAAAATTCATGTTTTCGGCTTAAGCAGTACAATGCTCACGCAACTGATATACAATTTACAAGAAAATCGGCTTTAAGTCTAATCTAAGAAAGTGCAATTTTTTCGGTTATATTAATTTTTTAATCCTGAAATTATATGAAAGTTTGACTTTAGATCAAATCAGTAAAATCGATGTTTTGCGGCTTAAGCAGTACAGTGCTACCGCAATTGATATACAATTTACAAGAAAATCGACTTTAAGTCTAAAACTAAGAAAGTGCAACTTTTGCGGTAATATTAATTTGTTAATCCTGCAATAACAATATAATTTGACTTTCGCTCAAATCAGTAAAATTCATGTTTTTCGGCTTAAGCAGTACAGTGCTCACGCAATTGACATACAATTTACAAGAAAATCGGCTTTAAGTCTAATCTAAGAAAGTGCAATTTTTTCGGTTATATTAATTTATTAATCCTGAAATTATATGAAAGTTTGACTTTAGATCAAAACAGTAAAATCGATGTTTTGCGGCTTAAGCAGTACAGTGCTACCGCAGTTGACATACAATTTACAAGAAAATGGACTTAAATTTTAAACCTAAGAAATTGCAATTTTTTCGGTTATTTTAATTTGTTAATCCTGAAATAACATTTCGGCTTAAGCGGTACAGCGATCAAGTAAGTAACATACAATTGTAAATCCTGAAATAAAATGAAAGTTTTCTTTTAGCGCAAATCAGTAAAATTGATGTTTTTCGGCCTAAGCGGTACAGCGCTCAAGTAATTAACATACAATTGTTAATCCTGAAATAAAATGAAAGTTTGTTTTTAGCGCAAATCAGTAAAATTGATGTTTTTCGGCTTAAGCGGTACAGTCCTCAAGCAACTGATATACATTTTACAAGAAAATCGGCTTTAAGTCTACATCTAAGAAAGTGCAATTTTTTCGGTTATATTAATTTGTCAACTCTGCAATAGCAATATAATTGGACTTTCGCTCAAATCAATAAAAGTCATGTTTTTCGGCTTAAGCGGTACAGTCCTACCGCAATTGACATACAATTTACAAGAAAATCGACTTTAAGTCTAAACCTAAGAAAGTGCAACTTTTTCGGTAATATTAATTTGTTAATCCTGCAATAATAATATAATTTGACTTTCGCCCAAATTAGTAAAATTCATGTTTTTCGGCTTAAGCTTTACAGTGCTCACGCAACTGACATACAATTTACAAGAAAATCGGCTTTAAGTCTAAACCTAAGAAAGTGCAATTTTTTCGGTTATATTAATTTGTTAATCCTGAAATTATATGAAAGTTTGACTTTTGATCAAATCAGTAAAATCGATGTTTTTCGGCTTAAGCAGTACAGTGCTACCGCAATTGACATACAATTTACAAGAAAATCGACTTTAAGTCTAAACCTAAGAAAGTGCAACTTTTTCGGTAATATTAATTTGTTAATCCTGCAATAACAATATAATTTGACTTTCGCTCAAATTAGTAAAATTCATGTTTTTCGGCTTAAGCAGTACAGTGCTACCGCAATTGACATAGAATTTACAAGAAAATCGACTTTAAGTGTACAACTAAGAAAGTGCAACGTTTGCGGTAATATTAATTTGTTAATCCTGCAATAACAACATAATTTGACTTTCGTTCAAATCAGTAAAATTCATGTTTTTCGGCTTGAGCGGTACAATGCTCACGCAATTGACATACAATTTACAAGAAAATCGACTTTAAGTCTAATCTAAGAAAGTGCAATTTTTTCGGTTATATTAATTTGTTAATCCTGAAATTCTATAAAAGTTTGACTTTAGATCAAATCAGTAAAATCGATATTAATTTGTTAATCCTGCAATAACAATATAATTTGACTTTCCCTCAAATTAGTAAAATTCATGTTTTTCGGCTTAAGCGGTACAGTGCTCACGCAACTGACATACAATTTACAAGAAAGTCGGCTTTAAGTCTAAACCTAAGAAAGTGCAATTTTTTCGGTTATATTAATTTGTTAATCCTGAAATTACATGAAAGTTTGACTTTAGATCAAATAAGTAAAATCGATGTTTTGCGGCTCAAGCAGTACAGTGCTACCGCAATTGACATACAATTTACAAGAAAATCGACTTTAAGTCTAAACCTAAGAAAGTGCAACTTTTGCGGTAATATTAATTTGTTAATCCTGAAATTATATGAAAGTTTGACTTTAGATCAAATCAGTAAAATCGATGTTTTGCGGCTTAAGCAGTACAGTGCTACCGCAGTTGACATACAATTTACAAGAAAATGGACTTAAATTTTAAACCTAAGAAATTGCAATTTTTTCGGTTATTTTAATTTGTTAATCCTGAAATAACATTTCGGCTTAAGCGGTACAGCGATCAAGTAAGTAACATACAATTGTTAATCCTGAAATAAAATGAAAGTTTGCTTTTAGCGCAAATCAGTAAAATTGATGTTTTTCGGCCTAAGCGGTACAGCGCTCAAGTAATTAACATACAATTGTTAATCCTGAAATAAAATGAAAGTTTGTTTTTAGCGCAAATCAGTAAAATCCATGTTTTGCGGCTTAAGCAGTACAGTGCTACCGCAATTGACATACAATTTACAAGAAAATCGACTTTAAGTCTAAAACTAAGAAAGTGCAACTTTTGCGGTAATATTAATTTGTTAATCCTGAAATTATATGAAAGTTTGACTTTAGATCAAATCAGTAAAATCGATGTTTTGCGGCTTAAGCAGTACAGTGCTCACGCAACTGACATACAATTTACAAGAAAATCGGCTTTAAGTCTAAACCTAAGAAAGTGCAATTTTTTCGGTTATATTAATTTGTTAATCCTGAAATTATAGGAAAGTTTGACTTTAGATCAAATCAGTAAAATCGATGTTTTGCGGCTTAAGCAGTACAGTGCTACCGCAATTGACATACAATTTACAAGAAAATCGACTTTAAGTCTAAAACTAAGAAAGTGCAACTTTTGGGGTAATATTAATTTGTTAATCCTGAAATTATATGAAAGTTTGGCTTTAGATCAAATCAGTAAAATCGTTGTTTTGCGGCTTAAGCAGTACAGTGCTCACTAAACTGACATACAATTTACAAGAAAATCGGCTTTAAGTCTAAACCTAAGAAAGTGCAATTTTTTCGGTTATATTAATTTGTTAATCCTGAAATTATATGAAAGTTTGACTTTAGATCAAATCAGTAAAATCGATGTTTTGCGGCTTAAGCAGTATAGTGCTCACGCAACTGACATACAATTTACAAGAAAATCGGCTTTAAGTCTAAACCTAAGAAAGTGCAATTTTTTCGGTTATATTAATTTGTTAATCCTGAAATTATAGGAAAGTTTGACTTTAGATCAAATCAGTAAAATCGATGTTTTGCGGCTTAAGCAGTACAGTGCTACCGCAATTGACATACAATTTACAAGAAAATCGACTTTAAGTCTAAAACTAAGAAAGTGCAACTTTTGGGGTAATATTAATTTGTTAATCCTGAAATTATATGAAAGTTTGACTTTCGCTCAAATCAGTAAAATTCATGTTTTTCGGTTTAAGCAGTACAGTGCTCACGCAATTGAAATACAATTTACAAGCAAATCGACTTTAAGTCTAAAACTAAGAAAGTACAATTTTCTCGGTTATATGAATATGTAAATTCTGCAATAACATTATAATTTTACTTTCGCTCAAATCAGTAATATTGATGTTTTTCGGGTTAAGCAGTACAGTGCTCACGCAAATGACATACAATTTACAAGAAAATCGACTTTAAGTCTAAAACTAAGAAAGTGCAACTTTTGGGGTAATATTAATTTGTTAATCCTGAAATTATATGAAAGTTTGACTTTAGATGAAATCAGTAAAATCGTTGTTTTGCGGCTTAAGCAGTACAGTGCTCACGCAACTGACATACAATTTACAAGAAAATCGACTTTTAGTCTAAAACTAAGAAAGTACAATTTTCTCGGTTATATGAATATGTCAATTCTGCAATAACAATATAATTTGACTTTCGCTCAAATTAGTAATATTGATATTTTTCGGCTTAAGCAGTACAGTGCTGCCGCAATTTACATACAATTTACAAGAAAATCGACTTTGAGTCTAAACCTATGAAAGTGCAAATTTTTCGGTAATATTAATTTGTTAATCCTGCAATAAAAATATAATTTGACTTTCGCTCAAATCAGTTAAATTCATGTTTTTCGGCTTAAGCGGTACAATGCTCTCGCAACTGAAATACAATTTACAAGAAAATCGACTTTAAGTCTAAGACTAAGAAAGTGCAATTTTTCGGTTATATGAAAATGTTAAATCTGCAATAACAATATAATTTGACTTTCGCTCAAATCAGTAAAATTCATGTTTTTCGGTTTAAGCGGTGCAGTGCTCATGCAATTGACATACAATTTACAAGAAAATCGACTTTAAGTCTAAAACTAAGAAAGTACAATTTGTTCGGTTATATGAATATGTAAATTCTGCAATTACATTATAATTTTACTTTCGCGCAAATCAGTAATATTGATGTTTTTCGGCTTAAGAAGTTTAGTGCTCACGCAACTGACATATAATTTACAAGAAAATCGGCTTTAAGTCTAAATCTAAGAAAGTGCAATTTTTTCGGTTATATTAATTTGTTAATCCTGAAATTATATGAAAGTTTGACTTTAGATCAAATCAGTAAAATCGATGTTTTGCGGCTCAACCAGTACAGTGCTACCGCAGTTGACATACAATTTACAAGAAAATGGACTTTAATTTTAAACCTAAAAAAATGCTATTTTTTCCGTTATATTAATTTGTTAATCCTGAAATAACATTTCGGCTTAAGAGGTACAGCGATCAAGTAATTAACATACAATTTTTAATCCTGAAATAAAATGAAAGTTTGCTTTTAGCGCAAATCAGTAAAATTGATGTTTTTCGGCCTAAGCGGTACAGCGCTCAAGTAATTAACATTCAATTTACAAGAAAATCGACTTTAAGTCTAAACCTAAGAAAGTGTAATTTTTTCGGTAATATTAATTTGATAATCCTGCAATAACAATATTATTTGACTTTCGCTCAAATCAGTAAAATTCATGTTTTTCGGTTTAAGCAGTACAGTGCTCACGCAATTGACATACAATTTACAAGAAAATCGACTTTAAGTCTAAAACTAAGAAAGTACAATTTTCTCGGTTATATTATATGAATATGTAAATTCTGCAATAACATTATAATTTTACTTTCCCGCAAATCAGTAAAATTCATGTTTTTCGGTTTAAGCAGTACAGTGCTCACGCAATTGACATACAATTTACAAGAAAATCGACTTTGAGTCTAAGCCTAAGAAAGTGCAACTTTTTCGGTAATATTAATTTGTTAATCCTGCAATAACAATATAATTTGACTTTCGCTCAAATCAGTAAAATTCATGTTTTTCGGCTTAAGCGGTACAGTGCTCACGCAACTGAAATACAATTTACAAGAAAATCGACTTTAAGTCTAAGACTAAGAATGTGCAATTTTTCGGTTATATGAATATGTCAATTCTGCAATAACAATATAATTTGACTTTCGCTCAAATCAGTAATATTGATGTTTTTCGGCTTAAGCAGTACAGTGCTGCCGCAATTGACATACACTTTACAAGAAAATCGACTTTGAGTCTAAACCTATGAAAGTGCAACTTTTTCGGTAATATTAATTTGTTAATCCTGCAATAACAATATAATTAGACTTTCGCTCAAATCAGTTAAATTCATGTTTTTCGGCTTAAGCGGTACAGTGCTCTCGCAACTGAAATACAATTTACAAGAAAATCGACTTTAAGTCTAAACCTAAGAAAGTACAATTTGTTCGGTTATATGAATATGTAAATTCTGCAATAACAATATAATTTGGCTTTCGCTCAAATCAGTAATATTATGTTTTTCGGCTTAAGCAGTACAGTGCTGCCGCAATTGACATACAATTTACAAGAAAATCGACTTTGAGTCTAAACCTATGAAAGTGCAACTTTTTCGGTAATATTAATTTGTTAATCCTGCAATAACAACATAATTTGACTTTCGCTCAAATCAGTTAAATTCATGTTTTTCGGCTTAAGCGGTACAGTGCTCTCGCAACTGAAATACAATTTACAAGAACATCGACTTTAAGTCTAAGACTAAGAAAGTGCAATTTTTCGGTTATATGAATATGTTAAATCTGCAATAACAATATAATTTGACTTTCGCTCAAATCAGTAAAATTCATGTTTTTCGGTTTAAGCGGTACAGTGTTCACGCAATTGACATATAATTTAGAAGAAAATCGACTTTAAGTCTAAAACTAAGAAAGTACAATTTGTTCGGTTATATGAATATGTTAAATCTGCAATAACAATATAATTTTACTTTCGCGCAAATCAGTAATATTGATGTTTTTCGGCTTAAGCAGTACAGTGCTCCCGCAACTGACATACAATTTACAAGAAAATCGGCTTTAAGTCTAAATCTAAGAAAGTGCAATTTTTTCGGTTATATTAATTTGTTAATCCTGAAACTATATGAAAGTTTGACTTTAGATCAAATCAGTAAAATCGATGTTTTGCGGCTTAACCAGTACAGTTCTACCGCAGTTGACAAACAATTTACAAGAAAATGGACTTTAATTTTAAACCTAAGAAAATGCAATTTTTTCCGTTATATTAATTTGTTAATCCTGAAATAACATTTCGGCTTAAGCGGTACAGCGATCAAGTAATTAACATACAATTTTTAATCCTGAAATAAAATGAAAGTTTGCTTTTAGCGCAAATCAGTAAAATTGATGTTTTTCGGCCTAAGCGGTACAGCGCTCAAGGAATTAACATTCAATTTACAAGAAAATCGACTTTAAGTCTAAACCTAAGAATGTGTAATTTTTTCGGTAATATTAATTTGTTAATCCTGCAATAACAATATAATTTGACTTTCGCTCAAATCAGTAAAATTCATGTTTTTCGGTTTAAGCAGTACAGTGCTCACGCAATTGACATAAAATTTACAAGAAAATCGACTTTAAGTCTAAAACTAAGAAAGTACAATTTTCTCGGTTATATTATATGAATATGTAAATTCTGCAATAACATAATAATTTTACTTTCGCGCAAATCAGTAAAATTCATGTTTTTCGGTTTAAGCAGTACAGTGCTCACGCAATTGACATACAATTTACAAGAAAATCGACTTTGAGTCTAAACCTAAGAAAGTGCAACTTTTTCGGTAATATTAATTTGTTAATCCTGCAATAAGAATATAATTTGACTTTTGCTCAAATCAGTTAAATTCATGTTTTTCGGCTTAAGCGGTACAATGCTCTCGCAACTGAAATACAATTTACAAGAAAATCGACTTTAAGTCTAAGACTAAGAAAGTGCAATTTTTCGGTTATATGAATATGTTAAATCTGCAATAACAATATAATTTGACTTTCGCTCAAATCAGTAAAATTCATGTTTTTCGGTTTAAGCGGTGCAGTGCTCACGCAATTGACATACAATTTACAAGAAAATCGACTTTAAGTCTAAAACTAAGAAAGTACAATTTTTTCGTTTATATGAATATATCAATTCTGCAATAACAATATAATTTGACTTTCGCTCAAATTAGTAATATTGATATTTTTCGGCTTACGCAGTACAGTGCTCACGCAATTGACATACAATTTAAAAGAAAATCGACTTTGAGTCTAAACCTAAGAAAGTGCAACTTTTTCGGTAATATTAATTTGTTAATCCTGCAATAACAATATAATTTGACTTTCGCTCAAATCAGTAATATTGATGTTTTTCGGCTTAAGCAGTACAGTGCTGCCGCAATTGACATACACTTTACAAGAAAATCGACTTTGAGTCTAAACCTATGAAAGTGCAACTTTTTCGGTTATATGAATATGTAAATTCTGCAATAACAATATATTTTGGCTTTCGCTCAAATCAGTAATATTGATGTTTTTCGGCTTAAGCAGTACAGTGCTGCCGCAATTGACATACAATTTACAAGAAAATCGACTTTGAGTCTAAACCTATGAAAGTGCAACTTTTTCGGTAATATTAATTTGTTAATCCTGCAATAACAATATAATTTGACTTTCGCTCAAATCAGTTAAATTCATGTTTTTCGGCTTAAGCGGTACAGTGCTCTCGCAACTGAAATACAATTTACAAGAAAATCGACTTTAAGTCTAAGACTTAGAAAGTGCAATTTTTCGGTTATATGAATATGTTAAATCTGCAATAACAATATAATTTGACTTTCGCTCAAATCAGTAAAATTCATGTTTTTCGGTTTAAGCGGTACAGTGTTCACGCAATTGACATATAATTTAGAAGAAAATCGACTTTAAGTCTAAAACTAAGAAAGTACAATTTGTTCGGTTATATGAATATGTTAAATCTGCAATAACAATATAATTTGACTTTCGCTCAAATCAGTAAAATTCATGTTTTTCGGTTTAAGCGGTACAGTGTTCACGCAATTGACATATAATTTAGAAGAAAATCGACTTTAAGTCTAAAACTAAGAAAGTACAATTTGTTCGGTTATATGAATATGTTAAATCTGCAATAACAATATAATTTTACTTTCGCGCAAATCAGTAATATTGATGTTTTTCGGCTTAAGAAGTTTAGTGCTCACGCAACTGACATATAATTTACAAGAAAATCGGCTTTAAGTCTAAATCTAAGAAAGTGCAATTTTTTCGGTTATATTAATTTGTTAATCCTGAAATTATATGAAAGTTTGACTTTAGATCAAATCAGTAAAATCGATGTTTTGCGGCTCAACCAGTACAGTGCTACCGCAGTTGACATACAATTTACAAGAAAATGGACTTTAATTTTAAACCTAAAAAAATGCTATTTTTTCCGTTATATTAATTTGTTAATCCTGAAATAACATTTCGGCTTAAGAGGTACAGCGATCAAGTAATTAACATACAATTTTTAATCCTGAAATAAAATGAAAGTTTGCTTTTAGCGCAAATCAGTAAAATTGATGTTTTTCGGCCTAAGCGGTACAGCGCTCAAGTAATTAACATTCAATTTACAAGAAAATCGACTTTAAGTCTAAACCTAAGAAAGTGTAATTTTTTCGGTAATATTAATTTGATAATCCTGCAATAACAATATTATTTGACTTTCGCTCAAATCAGTAAAATTCATGTTTTTCGGTTTAAGCAGTACAGTGCTCACGCAATTGACATACAATTTACAAGAAAATCGACTTTAAGTCTAAAACTAAGAAAGTACAATTTTCTCGGTTATATTATATGAATATGTAAATTCTGCAATAACATTATAATTTTACTTTCCCGCAAATCAGTAAAATTCATGTTTTTCGGTTTAAGCAGTACAGTGCTCACGCAATTGACATACAATTTACAAGAAAATCGACTTTGAGTCTAAGCCTAAGAAAGTGCAACTTTTTCGGTAATATTAATTTGTTAATCCTGCAATAACAATATAATTTGACTTTCGCTCAAATCAGTAAAATTCATGTTTTTCGGCTTAAGCGGTACAGTGCTCACGCAACTGAAATACAATTTACAAGAAAATCGACTTTAAGTCTAAGACTAAGAATGTGCAATTTTTCGGTTATATGAATATGTCAATTCTGCAATAACAATATAATTTGACTTTCGCTCAAATCAGTAATATTGATGTTTTTCGGCTTAAGCAGTACAGTGCTGCCGCAATTGACATACACTTTACAAGAAAATCGACTTTGAGTCTAAACCTATGAAAGTGCAACTTTTTCGGTAATATTAATTTGTTAATCCTGCAATAACAATATAATTAGACTTTCGCTCAAATCAGTTAAATTCATGTTTTTCGGCTTAAGCGGTACAGTGCTCTCGCAACTGAAATACAATTTACAAGAAAATCGACTTTAAGTCTAAACCTAAGAAAGTACAATTTGTTCGGTTATATGAATATGTAAATTCTGCAATAACAATATAATTTGGCTTTCGCTCAAATCAGTAATATTATGTTTTTCGGCTTAAGCAGTACAGTGCTGCCGCAATTGACATACAATTTACAAGAAAATCGACTTTGAGTCTAAACCTATGAAAGTGCAACTTTTTCGGTAATATTAATTTGTTAATCCTGCAATAACAACATAATTTGACTTTCGCTCAAATCAGTTAAATTCATGTTTTTCGGCTTAAGCGGTACAGTGCTCTCGCAACTGAAATACAATTTACAAGAACATCGACTTTAAGTCTAAGACTAAGAAAGTGCAATTTTTCGGTTATATGAATATGTTAAATCTGCAATAACAATATAATTTGACTTTCGCTCAAATCAGTAAAATTCATGTTTTTCGGTTTAAGCGGTACAGTGTTCACGCAATTGACATATAATTTAGAAGAAAATCGACTTTAAGTCTAAAACTAAGAAAGTACAATTTGTTCGGTTATATGAATATGTTAAATCTGCAATAACAATATAATTTTACTTTCGCGCAAATCAGTAATATTGATGTTTTTCGGCTTAAGCAGTACAGTGCTCCCGCAACTGACATACAATTTACAAGAAAATCGGCTTTAAGTCTAAATCTAAGAAAGTGCAATTTTTTCGGTTATATTAATTTGTTAATCCTGAAACTATATGAAAGTTTGACTTTAGATCAAATCAGTAAAATCGATGTTTTGCGGCTTAACCAGTACAGTTCTACCGCAGTTGACAAACAATTTACAAGAAAATGGACTTTAATTTTAAACCTAAGAAAATGCAATTTTTTCCGTTATATTAATTTGTTAATCCTGAAATAACATTTCGGCTTAAGCGGTACAGCGATCAAGTAATTAACATACAATTTTTAATCCTGAAATAAAATGAAAGTTTGCTTTTAGCGCAAATCAGTAAAATTGATGTTTTTCGGCCTAAGCGGTACAGCGCTCAAGGAATTAACATTCAATTTACAAGAAAATCGACTTTAAGTCTAAACCTAAGAATGTGTAATTTTTTCGGTAATATTAATTTGTTAATCCTGCAATAACAATATAATTTGACTTTCGCTCAAATCAGTAAAATTCATGTTTTTCGGTTTAAGCAGTACAGTGCTCACGCAATTGACATAAAATTTACAAGAAAATCGACTTTAAGTCTAAAACTAAGAAAGTACAATTTTCTCGGTTATATTATATGAATATGTAAATTCTGCAATAACATAATAATTTTACTTTCGCGCAAATCAGTAAAATTCATGTTTTTCGGTTTAAGCAGTACAGTGCTCACGCAATTGACATACAATTTACAAGAAAATCGACTTTGAGTCTAAACCTAAGAAAGTGCAACTTTTTCGGTAATATTAATTTGTTAATCCTGCAATAAGAATATAATTTGACTTTTGCTCAAATCAGTTAAATTCATGTTTTTCGGCTTAAGCGGTACAATGCTCTCGCAACTGAAATACAATTTACAAGAAAATCGACTTTAAGTCTAAGACTAAGAAAGTGCAATTTTTCGGTTATATGAATATGTTAAATCTGCAATAACAATATAATTTGACTTTCGCTCAAATCAGTAAAATTCATGTTTTTCGGTTTAAGCGGTGCAGTGCTCACGCAATTGACATACAATTTACAAGAAAATCGACTTTAAGTCTAAAACTAAGAAAGTACAATTTTTTCGTTTATATGAATATATCAATTCTGCAATAACAATATAATTTGACTTTCGCTCAAATTAGTAATATTGATATTTTTCGGCTTACGCAGTACAGTGCTCACGCAATTGACATACAATTTAAAAGAAAATCGACTTTGAGTCTAAACCTAAGAAAGTGCAACTTTTTCGGTAATATTAATTTGTTAATCCTGCAATAACAATATAATTTGACTTTCGCTCAAATCAGTAATATTGATGTTTTTCGGCTTAAGCAGTACAGTGCTGCCGCAATTGACATACACTTTACAAGAAAATCGACTTTGAGTCTAAACCTATGAAAGTGCAACTTTTTCGGTTATATGAATATGTAAATTCTGCAATAACAATATATTTTGGCTTTCGCTCAAATCAGTAATATTGATGTTTTTCGGCTTAAGCAGTACAGTGCTGCCGCAATTGACATACAATTTACAAGAAAATCGACTTTGAGTCTAAACCTATGAAAGTGCAACTTTTTCGGTAATATTAATTTGTTAATCCTGCAATAACAATATAATTTGACTTTCGCTCAAATCAGTTAAATTCATGTTTTTCGGCTTAAGCGGTACAGTGCTCTCGCAACTGAAATACAATTTACAAGAAAATCGACTTTAAGTCTAAGACTTAGAAAGTGCAATTTTTCGGTTATATGAATATGTTAAATCTGCAATAACAATATAATTTGACTTTCGCTCAAATCAGTAAAATTCATGTTTTTCGGTTTAAGCGGTACAGTGTTCACGCAATTGACATATAATTTAGAAGAAAATCGACTTTAAGTCTAAAACTAAGAAAGTACAATTTGTTCGGTTATATGAATATGTAAATTCTGCAATTACATTATAATTTTACTTTCGCGCAAATCAGTAAAATTGATGTTTTTCGGCCTAAGCGGTACAGCGCTCAAGTAATTAACATTCAATTTACAAGAAAATCGACTTTAAGTCTAAACCTAAGAAAGTGTAATTTTTTCGGTAATATTAATTTGTTAATCCTGCAATAACAATATAATTTGACTTTCGCTCAAATCAGTAAAATTCATGTTTTTCGGTTTAAGCAGTACAGTGCTCACGCAATTGACATAAAATTTACAAGAAAATCGACTTTAAGTCTAAAACTAAGAAAGTACAATTTTCTCGGTTATATTATATGAATATGTAAATTCTGCAATAACATAATAATTTTACTTTCGCGCAAATCAGTAAAATTCATGTTTTTCTTTTTAAGCAGTACAGTGCTCACGCAATTGACATACAATTTACAAGAAAATCGACTTTGAGTCTAAACTTAAGAAAGTGCAACTTTTTCGGTAATATTAATTTGTTAATCCTGCAATAAGAATATAATTTGACTTTTGCTCAAATCAGTAAAATTCATGTTTTTCGGCTTAAGCGGTACAGTGCTCACGCAACTGACATAGAATTTACAAGAAAATCGACTTTAAGTCTACAACTAAGAAAGTGCAACTTTTGCGGTAATATTAATTTGTTAATCCTGCAATAACAACATAATTTGACTTTCGCTCAAATCAGTAAAATTCATGTTTTTCGGCTAAAGCAGTACAGTGCTCACGCAATTGACATACAATTTACAAGAAAATCGACTTTAAGTCTGAAACTAAGAAAGTGTAATTTTTTCGGTTATATGAATATGTCATTTCTGCAATAACAATATAATTTGACTTTCGCTCAAACCAGTAAAATTGATGTTTTTCGGCCTAAGCGGTACAGCGCTCAAGTAATTAACATACAATTTACAAGAAAATCGGCTTTAAGTCTAAATCTAAAAAAGTGCAATTTTTTCGGTTATGTCAATTCTGCAATAACAATATAATTTGACTTTCGCTCAAACCAGTAAAATTGATGTTTTACGGCTTAAGCAGTACAGCGCTCACGCAACTGATATACAATTTACAAGAAAATCGGCTTAAAGTCTTAATCTAAGAAAGTGCACTTTTTCCGGTTATATTAATTTGTTAAGCCTGAAATTATATGAAAGTTTGACTTTAGATCAAATCAGTAAAATGGCTGTTTTGCGGCTTAAGCAGTACAGTGCTACCGCAATTGATATACAATTTAAAAGAAAATCGCCTTTAAGTCTAAAACTATGAAAGTGCAACTTTTGCGGTAATACTAACTTGTTAATCCTGCAATAACAACATAATTTGACTTTCGCTCAAATCAGTAAAATTCATGTTTTTCGGCTTAAGCAGTACAATGCTCACGCAACTGATATACAATTTACAAGAAAATCGGCTTTAAGTCTAATCTAAGAAAGTGCAATTTTTTCGGTTATATTAATTTTTTAATCCTGAAATTATATGAAAGTTTGACTTTAGATCAAATCAGTAAAATCGATGTTTTGCGGCTTAAGCAGTACAGTGCTACCGCAATTGATATACAATTTACAAGAAAATGGACCTAAATTTTAAACCTAAGAAATTGCAATTTTTTCGGTTATTTTAATTTGTTAATCCTGAAATAACATTTCGGCTTAAGCGGTACAGCGATCAAGTAAGTAACATACAATTGTTAATCCTGAAATAAAATGAAAGTTTGCTTTTAGCGCAAATCAGTAAAATTGATGTTTTTCGGCCTAAGCGGTACAGTCCTCAAGCAACTGATATACATTTTACAAGAAAATCGGCTTTAAGTCTACATCTAAGAAAGTGCAATTTTTTCGGTTATATTAATTTGTCAACTCTGCAATAGCAATATAATTGGACTTTCGCTCAAATCAATAAAAGTCGTGTTTTTCGGCTTAAGCGGTACAGTCCTACCGCAATTGACATACAATTTACAAGAAAATCGACTTTAAGTCTAAACCTAAGAAAGTGCAACTTTTTCGGTAATATTAATTTGTTAATCCTGCAATAATAATATAATTTGACTTTCGCTCAAATTAGTAAAATTCATGTTTTTCGGCTTAAGCTTTACAGTGCTCACGCAACTGACATACAATTTACAAGAAAATCGGCTTTAAGTCTAAACCTAAGAAAGTGCAATTTTTTCGGTTATATTAATTTGTTAATCCTGAAATTATATGAAAGTTTGACTTTTGATCAAATCAGTAAAATCGATCGATCAGTAAAATCGATGTTTGACTTTAGATCAAATCAGTAAAATCGATGTTTTGCGGCTTAAGCAGTACAGTGCTACCGCAATTGACATAGAATTTGCAAGAAAATCGACTTTAAGTCTACAACTAAGAAAGTGCAACTTTTGCGGTAATATTAATTTGTTAATCCTGAAATTATATGAAAGTTTGACTTTAGATCAAATCAGTAAAATCGATGTTTTGCGGCTTAAGCAAAACAGTGCTACCGCAACTGACATACAATTTACAAGAAAATCGACTTTAAGTCTAAAACTAAGAAAGTGCAACTTTTTCGGTTATATTAATTTGTTAATCCTGAAATTATATGAAAGTTTGACTTTAGATCAAATTAGTAAAATCGATGTTTTGCGGCTAAAGCAAAACAGTGCTACCGCAACTGACATACAATTTACAAGAAAATCGACTTTAAGTCTAAAACTAAGAAAGTGCAACTTTTGCGGTAATATTAATTTGTTAATCCTGAAATTATATGAAAGTTTGACTTTAGATCAAATCAGTAAAATCGATGTTTTGCGGCTTAAGCAGTACAGTGCTACCGCAATTGACATAGAATTTACAAGAAAATCGACTTTAAGTCCACAACTAAGAAAGTGCAACTTTTGCGGTAATATTAATTTGTTAATCCTGCAATAACAACATAATTTGACTTTCGTTCAAATCAGTAAAATTCATGTTTTTCGGCTTGAGCGGTACAATGCTCACGCAATTGACATACAATTTACAAGAAAATCGGCTTTAAGTCTAATCTAAGAAAGTGCAACTTTTGCGGTAATATTAATTTGTTAATCCTGAAATTATATGAAAGTTTGACTTTAGATCAAATCAGTAAAATCGCTGTTTTGCGGCTTAAGCAGTACAGTGCTACCGCAATTGACATAGAATTTACAAGAAAATCGACTTTAAGTCCACAACTAAGAAAGTGCAACTTTTGCGGTAATATTAATTTGTTAATCCTGCAATAACAACATAATTTGACTTTCGTTCAAATCAGTAAAATTCATGTTTTTCGGCTTGAGCGGTACAATGCTCACGCAATTGACATACAATTTACAAGAAAATCGGCTTTAAGTCTAATCTAAGAAAGTGCAATTTTTTCGGTTATATTAATTTGTTAATCCTGAAATTATATGAAAGTTTGACTTTAGATCAAATCAGTAAAATCGATGTTTTGCGGCTAAAGCAAAACAGTGCTACCGCAATTGACATACAATTTACAAGAAATTCGACTTTAAGTCTAAAACTAAGAAAGTGCAACTTTTTCGGTAATATTAATTTGTTAATCCTGCAATAACAATATAATTTGACTTTCGCTCAAATTAGCAAAATTCATGTTTTTCGGCTTAAGCGGTACATTGCTCACGCAATTGACATACAATTTACAAGAAAATCGGCTTTAAGTCTAATCTAAGAAAGTGCAATTTTTTCGGAAAGTTTGACTTTAGATCAAATCAGTAAAATCGATGTTTTGCGGCTAAAGCAAAACAGTGCTACCGCAATTGACATACAATTTACAAGAAATTCGACTTTAAGTCTAAAACTAAGAAAGTGCAACTTTTGCGGTAATATTAATTTGTTAATCCTGCAATAACAACATAATTTGACTTTCGTTCAAATCAGTAAAATTCATGTTTTTCGGCTTGAGCGGTACAATGCTCACGCAATTGACATACAATTTACAAGAAAATCGGCTTTAAGTCTAATCTAAGAAAGTGCAATTTTTTCGGTTATATTAATTTGTTAATCCTGAAATTATATGAAAGTTTGACTTTTGATCAAATCAGTAAAATCGATGTTTTTCGGCTTAAGCAGTACAGTGCTACCGCAATTGACATACAATTTACAAGAAAATCGGCTTTGAGACTAAACCTAAGAAAGTGCAACTTTTTCGGTTATATGAATATGTCAATTCTGCAATAACAATATAATTTGACTTTCGCTCAAACCAGTAAAATTGATGTTTTTCGGCTTAAGCAGTACAGTCCTCAAGCAACTGATATACATTTTACAAGAAAATCGGCTTTAAGTCTACATCTAAGAAAGTGCAATTTTTTCGGTTATATTAATTTGTCAACTCTGCAATAGCAATATAATTGGACTTTCGCTCAAATCAATAAAATTCATGTTTTTCGGCTTAAGCGGTACAGTCCTACCGCAATTGACATACAATTTACAAGAAAATCGGCTTTGAGACTAAACCTAAGAAAGTGCAACTTTTTCGGTATTATTAATTTGTTAATCCTGCAATAACAATATAATTTGACTTTCGCTCAAATTAGTAAAATTCATGTTTTTCGGCTTAAGCTTTACAGTGCTCACGCAACTGACATACAATTTACAAGAAAATCGGCTTTAAGTCTAAACCTAAGAAAGTGCAACTTTTTCGGTATTATTAATTTGTTAATCCTGCAATAACAATATAATTTGACTTTCGCTCAAATTAGTAAAATTCATGTTTTTCGGCTTAAGCTTTACAGTGCTCACGCAACTGACATACAATTTACAAGAAAATCGGCTTTAAGTCTAAACCTAAGAAAGTGCAATTTTTTCGGTTATATTAATTTGTTAATCCTGAAATTATATGAAAGTTTGACTTTTGATCAAATCAGTAAAATCGATGTTTTTCGGCTTAAGCATTATAGTGCTACCGCAATTGACATAGAATTTACAAGAAAATCGACTTTAAGTCTACAACTAAGAAAGTGCAACTTTTGCGGTAATATTAATTTGTTAATCCTGCAATAACAACATAATTTGACTTTCGTTCAAATCAGTAAAATTCATGTTTTTCGGCTTGAGCGGTACAATGCTCACGCAATTGACATACAATTTACAAGAAAATCGGCTTTAAGTCTAATCTAAGAAAGTGCAATTTTTTCGGTTATATTAATTTGTTAATCCTGAAATTATATGAAAGTTTGACTTTAGATCAAATCAGTAAAATCGATGTTTTGCGGCTAAAGCAAAACAGTGCTACTGCAATTGACATACAATTTACAAGAAATTCGACTTTAAGTCTAAAACTAAGAAAGTGCAACTTTTGCGGTAATATTTATTTGTTAATCCTGCAATAGCAATATAATTTGACTTTCGCTCAAATTAGTAAAATTCATGTTTTTCGGCTTAAGCTTTACAGTGCTCACGCAACTGACATACAATTTACAAGAAAATCGGCTTTAAGTCTAAACCTAAGAAAGTGCAATTTTTTCGGTTATATTAATTTGTTAATCCTGAAATTATATGAAAGTTTGACTTTTGATCAAATCAGTAAAATCGATGTTTTTCGGCTTAAGCAGTACAGTGCTACCGCAATTGACATACAATTTACAAGAAAATCGGCTTTGAGACTAAACCTAAGAAAGTGCAACTTTTTCGGTTATATGAATATGTCAATTCTGCAATAACAATATAATTTGACTTTCGCTCAAACCAGTAAAATTGATGTTTTTCGGCTTAAGCAGTACAGTCCTCAAGCAACTGATATACATTTTACAAGAAAATCGGCTTTAAGTCTACATCTAAGAAAGTGCAATTTTTGCGGTTATATTAATTTGTCAACTCTGCAATAGCAATATAATTGGACTTTCGCTCAAATCAATAAAATTCATGTTTTTCGGCTTAAGCGGTACAGTCCTACCGCAATTGACATACAATTTACAAGAAAATCGACTTTAAGTCTAAACCTAAGAAAGTGCAACTTTTTCGGTAATATTAATTTGTTAATCCTGAAATAGCAATATAATTTGACTTTCGCTCAAATTAGTAAAATTCATGTTTTTCGGCTTAAGCTTTACAGTGCTCACGCAACTGACATACAATTTACAAGAAAATCGGCTTTAAGTCTAAACCTAAGAAAGTGCAATTTTTTCGGTTATATTAATTTGTTAATCCTGAAATTATATTAAAGTTTGACTTTAGATCAAATCAGTAAAATCGATGTTTTGCGGCTTAAGCAGTACAGTGCTACCGCAATTGACATAGAATTTACAAGAAAATCGACTTTAAGTCTACAACTAAGAAAGTGCAACTTTTGCGGTAATATTAATTTGTTAATCCTGCAATAACAACATAATTTGACTTTCGTTCAAATCAGTAAAACTCATGTTTTTCGGCTTAAGCAGTACACTGCTCACGCAACTGACATACAATTTACAAGAAAATCGGCTTTAAGTCTAAATCTAAAAAAGTGCAATTTTTTCGGTTATGTCAATTCTACAATAACAATTTTATTTGACATTCGCTCAAACCAGTAAAATTGATGTTTTTCGGCTTAAGCAGTACAGCGCTCACGCAACTGATATACAATTTACAAGAAAATCGGCTTTAAGTCTTAATCTAAGAAAGTGCACTCTTTTCGGTTATATTAATTTGTTAATCCTGAAATTATATGAAAGTTTGACTTTAGATCAAATCAGTAAAATCGATGTTTTGCGGCTTAAGCAGTACAGTGCTACCGCAATTGACATAGAATTTACAAGAAAATCGACTTTAAGTCTACAACTAAGAAAGTGCAACTTTTGCGGTAATATTAATTTGTTAATCCTGCAATAACAACATAATTTGACTTTCGCTCAAATCAGTAAAATTCATGTTTTTCGGCTAAAGCAGTACAGTGCTCACGCAATTGACATACAATTTACAAGAAAATCGACTTTAAGTCTGAAACTAAGAAAGTGTAATTTTTTCGGTTATATGAATATGTCATTTCTGCAATAACAATATAATTTGACTTTCGCTCAAACCAGTAAAATTGATGTTTTTCGGCCTAAGCGGTACAGCGCTCAAGTAATTAACATACAATTTACAAGAAAATCGGCTTTAAGTCTAAATCTAAAAAAGTGCAATTTTTTCGGTTATGTCAATTCTGCAATAACAATATAATTTGACTTTCGCTCAAACCAGTAAAATTGATGTTTTACGGCTTAAGCAGTACAGCGCTCACGCAACTGATATACAATTTACAAGAAAATCGGCTTTAAGTCTAATCTAAGAAAGTGCAATTTTTTCGGTTATATTGATTTGTTAATCCTGAAATTATATGCAAGTTTGACTTTAGATCAAATCAGTAAAATCGATGTTTTGCGGCTTAAGCAGTACAGCGCTACCGCAGTTGACATACAATTTACAAGAAAATGGACTTAAATTTTAAACCTAAGAAATTGCAATTTTTTCGGTTATTTCAATTTGTTAATCCTGAAATAACATTTCGGCTTAAGCGGTACAGCGATCAAGTAAGTAACATACAATTGTTAATCCTGAAATAAAATGAAAGTTTTCTTTTAGCGCAAATCAGTAAAATTGATGTTTTTCGGCCTAAGCGGTACAGCGCTCAAGTAATTAACATACAATTGTTAATCCTGAAATAAAATGAAAGTTTGTTTTTAGCGCAAATCAGTCAAATTGATGTTTTTCGGCTTAAGCGGTACAGTCCTCAAGCAACTGTTATACATTTTACAAGAAAATCGGCTTTAAGTCTACATCTAAGAAAGTGCAATTTTTTCGGTTATATGAATATGTCAATTCTGCAATAACAATATAATTTGACTTTCGCTCAAATTAGTAAAATTCATGTTTTTCGGCTTAAGCAGTAAAGTGCTACCGCAATTGACATAGAATTTACAAGAAAATCGACTTTAGGTGTACAACTAAGAAAGTGCAACGTTTGCGGTAATATTAATTTGTTAATCCTGCAATAACAACATAATTTGACTTTCGTTCAAATCAGTAAAATTCATGTTTTTCGGCTTGAGCGGTACAATGCTCACGCAATTGACATACAATTTACAAGAAAATCGACTTTAAGTCTAATCTAAGAAAGTGCAATTTTTTCGGTTATATTAATTTGTTAATCCTGAAATTCTATGAAAGTTTGACTTTAGATCAAATCAGTAAAATCGATATTAATTTGTTAATCCTGCAATAACAATATAATTTGACTTTCCCTCAAATTAGTAAAATTCATGTTTTTCGGCTTAAGCGGTACAGTGCTCACGCAACTGACATACAATTTACAAGAAAGTCGGCTTTAAGTCTAAACCTAAGAAAGTGCAATTTTTTCGGTTATATTAATTTGTTAATCCTGAAATTACATGAAAGTTTGACTTTAGATCAAATAAGTAAAATCGATGTTTTGCGGCTCAAGCAGTACAGTGCTAACGCAATTGACATACAATTTACAAGAAAATCGACTTTAAGTCTAAAACTGAGAAAGTGCAACTTTTGCGGTAATATTAATTTGTTAATCCTGAAATTATATGAAAGTTTGACTTTAGATCAAATCAGTAAAATCGATGTTTTGCGGCTTAAGCAGTACAGTGCTACCGCAGTTGACATACAATTTACAAGAAAATGGACTTAAATTTTAAACCTAAGAAATTGCAATTTTTTCGGTTATTTTAATTTGTTAATCCTGAAATAACATTTCGGCTTAAGCGGTACAGCGATCAAGTAAGTAACATACAATTGTTAATCCTGAAATAAAATGAAAGTTTGCTTTTAGCGCAAATCAGTAAAATTGATGTTTTTCGGCCTAAGCGGTACAGCGCTCAAGTAATTAACATACAATTGTTAATCCTGAAATAAAATGAAAGTTTGTTTTTAGCGCAAATCAGTAAAATCGATGTTTTGCGGCTTAAGCAGTACAGTGCTACCGCAATTGACATACAATTTACAAGAAAATCGACTTTAAGTCTAAAACTAAGAAAGTGCAACTTTTGCGGTAATATTAATTTGTTAAGCCTGAAATTATATGAAGGTTTGACTTTAGATCAAATCAGTAAAATGGCTGTTTTGCGGCTTAAGCAGTACAGTGATACCGCAATTGATATACAATTTAAAAGAAAATCGCCTTTAAGTCTAAAACTAAGAAAGTGCAACTTTTGCGGTAATACTAATTTGTTAATCCTGCAATAACAACATAATTTGACTTTCGCTCAAATCAGTAAAATTCATGTTTTCGGCTTAAGCAGTACAATGCTCCCGCAACTGATATACAATTTACAAGAAAATCGGCTTTAAGTCTAATCTAAGAAAGTGCAATTTTTTCGGTTATATTAATTTTTTAATCCTGAAATTATATGAAAGTTTGACTTTAGATCAAATCAGTAAAATCGATGTTTTGCGGCTTAAGCAGTACAGTGCTACCGCAATTGATATACAATTTACAAGAAAATCGACTTTAAGTCTAAAACTAAGAAAGTGCAACTTTTGCGGTAATATTAATTTGTTAATCCTGCAATAACAATATAATTTGACTTTCGCTCAAATCAGTAAAATTCATGTTTTTCGGCTTAAGCAGTACAGTGCTCACGCAATTGACATACAATTTACAAGAAAATCGGCTTTAAGTCTAATCTAAGAAAGTGCAATTTTTTCGGTTATATTAATTTGTTAATCCTGAAATTATATGAAAGTTTGACTTTAGATCAAAACAGTAAAATCGATGTTTTGCGGCTTAAGCAGTACAGTGCTACCGCAGTTGACATACAATTTACAAGAAAATGGACTTAAATTTTAAACCTAAGAAATTGCAATTTGTTCGGTTATTTTAATTTGTTAATCCTGAAATAACATTTCGGCTTAAGCGGTACAGCGATCAAGTAACTAACATACAATTGTTAATCCTGAAATAAAATGAAAGTTTTCTTTTAGCGCAAATCAGTAAATTTGATGTTTTTCGGCCTAAGCGGTACAGCGCTCAAGTAATTAACATACAATTGTTAATCCTGAAATAAAATGAAAGTTTGTTTTTAGCGCAAATCAGTAAAATTGATGTTTTTCGGCTTAAGCGGTACAGTCCTCAAGCAACTGATATACATTTTACAAGAAAATCGGCTTTAAGTCTACATCTAAGAAAGTGCTATTTTTTCGGTTATATGAATATGTCAATTCTGCAATAACAATATAATTTGACTTTCGCTCAAACCAGTAAAATTGATGTTTTTCGGAGTAAGCAGTACAGTCCTCAAGCAACTGATATACATTTTACAAGAAAATCGGCTTTAAGTCTACATCTAAGAAAGTGCAATTTTTTCGGTTATATTAATTTGTCAACTCTGCAATAGCAATATAATTGGACTTTCGCTCAAATCAATAAAAGTCATGTTTTTCGGCTTAAGCGGTACAGTCCTACCGCAATTGACATACAATTTACAAGAAAATCGACTTTAAGTCTAAACCTAAGAAAGTGCAACTTTTTCGGTAATATTAATTTGTTAATCCTGCAATAATAATATAATTTGACTTTCGCTCAAATTAGTAAAATTCATGTTTTTCGGCTTAAGCTTTACAGTGCTCACGCAACTGACATACAATTTACAAGAAAATCGGCTTTAAGTCTAAACCTAAGAAAGTGCAATTTTTTCGGTTATATTAATTTGTTAATCCTGAAATTATATGAAAGTTTGACTTTTGATCAAATCAGTAAAATCGATGTTTTTCGGCTTAAGCAGTACAGTGCTACCGCAATTGACATACAATTTACAAGAAAATCGACTTTAAGTCTAAACCTAAGAAAGTGCAACTTTTTCGGTAATATTAATTTGTTAATCCTGCAATAACAATATAATTTGACTTTCGCTCAAATTAGTAAAATTCATGTTTTTCGGCTTAAGCAGTACAGTGCTACCGCAATTGACATAGAATTTACAAGAAAATCGACTTTAAGTCTAAAACTAAGAAAGTGCAACTTTTGCGGTAATACTAATTTGTTAATCCTGAAATTATATGAAAGTTTGACTTTAGATCAAATCAGTAAAATCGATGTTTTGCGGCTTAAGCAGTACAGTGCTACCGCAATTGACATACAATTTACAAGAAAATCGACTTTAAGTCTAAAACTAAGAAAGTGCAACTTTTGCGGTAATACTAATTTGTTAATCCTGAAATTATATGAAAGTTTGACTTTAGATCAAATCAGTAAAATCGATGTTTTGCGGCTTAAGCAGTACAGTGCTCACGCAACTGACATACAATTTACAAGAAAATCGGCTTTAAGTCTAAACCTAAGAAAGTGCAATTTTTTCGGTTATATTAATTTGTTAATCCTGAAATTATAGGAAAGTTTGACTTTAGATCAAATCAGTAAAATCGATGTTTTGCGGCTTAAGCAGTACAGTGCTACCGCAATTGACATACAATTTACAAGAAAATCGACTTTAAGTCTAAAACTAAGAAAGTGCAACTTTTGGGGTAATATTAATTTGTTAATCCTGAAATTATATGAAAGTTTGACTTTAGATCAAATCAGTAAAATCGATGTTTTGCGGCTTAAGCAGTAGAGTGCTCACCCAACTGACATACAATTTACAAGAAAATCGGCTTTAAGTCTAAACCTAAGAAAGTGCAATTTTTTCGGTTATATTAATTTGTTAATCCTGAAATTATATGAAAGTTTGACTTTCGCTCAAATCAGTAAAATTCATGTTTTTCGGTTTAAGCAGTACAGTGCTCACGCAATTGAAATACAATTTACAAGCAAATCGACTTTAAGTCTAAAACTAAGAAAGTACAATTTTCTCGGTTATATGAATATGTAAATTCTGCAATAACATTATAATTTTACTTTCGCTCAAATCAGTAATATTGATGTTTTTCGGGTTAAGCAGTACAGTGCTCACGCAAATGACATACAATTTAGAAGAAAATCGACTTTAAGTCTAAAACTAAGAAAGTGCAACTTTTGGGGTAATATTAATTTGTTAATCCTGAAATTATATGAAAGTTTGACTTTAGATCAAATCAGTAAAATCGATGTTTTGCGGCTTAAGCAGTACAGTGCTCACGCAACTGACATACAATTTACAAGAAAATCGACTTTTAGTCTAAAACTAAGAAAGTACAATTTTCTCGGTTATATGAATATGTCAATTCTGCAATGACAATATAATTTGACTTTCGCTCAAATTAGTAATATTGATATTTTTCGGCTTAAGCAGTACAGTGCTGCCGCAATTTACATACAATTTACAAGAAAATCGACTTTGAGTCTAAACCTATGAAAGTGCAAATTTTTCGGTAATATTAATTTGTTAATCCTGCAATAACAATATAATTTGACTTTCGCTCAAATCAGTTAAATTCATGTTTTTCGGCTTAAGCGGTACAATGCTCTCGCAACTGAAATACAATTAACAAGAAAATCGACTTTAAGTCTAAGACTAAGAAAGTGAAATTTTTCGGTTATATGAATATGTTAAATCTGCAATAACAATATAATTTGACTTTCGCTCAAATCAGTAAAATTCATGTTTTTCGGTTTAAGCGGTGCAGTGCTCATGCAATTGACATACAATTTACAAGAAAATCGACTTTAAGTCTAAAACTAAGAAAGTACAATTTGTTCGGTTATATGAATATGTAAATTCTGCAATTACATTATAATTTTACTTTCGCGCAAATCAGTAATATTGATGTTTTTCGGCTTAAGCAGTTTAGTGCTCACGCAACTGACATATAATTTTCAAGAAAATCGGCTTTAAGTCTAAATCTAAGAAAGTGCAATTTTTTCGGTTATATTAATTTGTTAATCCTGAAATTATATGAAAGTTTGACTTTAGATCAAATCAGTAAAATCGATGTTTTGCGGCTCAACCAGTACAGTGCTGCCGCAATTTACATACAATTTACAAGAAAATCGACTTTGAGTCTAAACCTATGAAAGTGCAAATTTTTCGGTAATATTAATTTGTTAATCCTGCAATAACAATATAATTTGACTTTCGCTCAAATCAGTTAAATTCATGTTTTTCGGCTTAAGCGGTACAATGCTCTCGCAACTGAAATACAATTAACAAGAAAATCGACTTTAAGTCTAAGACTAAGAAAGTGAAATTTTTCGGTTATATGAATATGTTAAATCTGCAATAACAATATAATTTGACTTTCGCTCAAATCAGTAAAATTCATGTTTTTCGGTTTAAGCGGTGCAGTGCTCATGCAATTGACATACAATTTACAAGAAAATCGACTTTAAGTCTAAAACTAAGAAAGTACAATTTGTTCGGTTATATGAATATGTAAATTCTGCAATTACATTATAATTTTACTTTCGCGCAAATCAGTAATATTGATGTTTTTCGGCTTAAGCAGTTTAGTGCTCACGCAACTGACATATAATTTTCAAGAAAATCGGCTTTAAGTCTAAATCTAAGAAAGTGCAATTTTTTCGGTTATATTAATTTGTTAATCCTGAAATTATATGAAAGTTTGACTTTAGATCAAATCAGTAAAATCGATGTTTTGCGGCTTAAGCAGTACAGTGCTCACGCAACTGACATACAATTTACAAGAAAATCGACTTTTAGTCTAAAACTAAGAAAGTACAATTTTCTCGGTTATATGAATATGTCAATTCTGCAATGACAATATAATTTGACTTTCGCTCAAATTAGTAATATTGATATTTTTCGGCTTAAGCAGTACAGTGCTGCCGCAATTTACATACAATTTACAAGAAAATCGACTTTGAGTCTAAACCTATGAAAGTGCAAATTTTTCGGTAATATTAATTTGTTAATCCTGCAATAACAATATAATTTGACTTTCGCTCAAATCAGTTAAATTCATGTTTTTCGGCTTAAGCGGTACAATGCTCTCGCAACTGAAATACAATTAACAAGAAAATCGACTTTAAGTCTAAGACTAAGAAAGTGAAATTTTTCGGTTATATGAATATGTTAAATCTGCAATAACAATATAATTTGACTTTCGCTCAAATCAGTAAAATTCATGTTTTTCGGTTTAAGCGGTGCAGTGCTCATGCAATTGACATACAATTTACAAGAAAATCGACTTTAAGTCTAAAACTAAGAAAGTACAATTTGTTCGGTTATATGAATATGTAAATTCTGCAATTACATTATAATTTTACTTTCGCGCAAATCAGTAATATTGATGTTTTTCGGCTTAAGCAGTTTAGTGCTCACGCAACTGACATATAATTTTCAAGAAAATCGGCTTTAAGTCTAAATCTAAGAAAGTGCAATTTTTTCGGTTATATTAATTTGTTAATCCTGAAATTATAGGAAAGTTTGACTTTAGATCAAATCAGTAAAATCGATGTTTTGCGGCTTAAGCAGTACAGTGCTACCGCAATTGACATACAATTTACAAGAAAATCGACTTTAAGTCTAAAACTAAGAAAGTGCAACTTTTGGGGTAATATTAATTTGTTAATCCTGAAATTATATGAAAGTTTGACTTTAGATCAAATCAGTAAAATCGATGTTTTGCGGCTTAAGCAGTAGAGTGCTCACCCAACTGACATACAATTTACAAGAAAATCGGCTTTAAGTCTAAACCTAAGAAAGTGCAATTTTTTCGGTTATATTAATTTGTTAATCCTGAAATTATATGAAAGTTTGACTTTCGCTCAAATCAGTAAAATTCATGTTTTTCGGTTTAAGCAGTACAGTGCTCACGCAATTGAAATACAATTTACAAGCAAATCGACTTTAAGTCTAAAACTAAGAAAGTACAATTTTCTCGGTTATATGAATATGTAAATTCTGCAATAACATTATAATTTTACTTTCGCTCAAATCAGTAATATTGATGTTTTTCGGGTTAAGCAGTACAGTGCTCACGCAAATGACATACAATTTAGAAGAAAATCGACTTTAAGTCTAAAACTAAGAAAGTGCAACTTTTGGGGTAATATTAATTTGTTAATCCTGAAATTATATGAAAGTTTGACTTTAGATCAAATCAGTAAAATCGATGTTTTGCGGCTTAAGCAGTACAGTGCTCACGCAACTGACATACAATTTACAAGAAAATCGACTTTTAGTCTAAAACTAAGAAAGTACAATTTTCTCGGTTATATGAATATGTCAATTCTGCAATGACAATATAATTTGACTTTCGCTCAAATTAGTAATATTGATATTTTTCGGCTTAAGCAGTACAGTGCTGCCGCAATTTACATACAATTTACAAGAAAATCGACTTTGAGTCTAAACCTATGAAAGTGCAAATTTTTCGGTAATATTAATTTGTTAATCCTGCAATAACAATATAATTTGACTTTCGCTCAAATCAGTTAAATTCATGTTTTTCGGCTTAAGCGGTACAATGCTCTCGCAACTGAAATACAATTAACAAGAAAATCGACTTTAAGTCTAAGACTAAGAAAGTGAAATTTTTCGGTTATATGAATATGTTAAATCTGCAATAACAATATAATTTGACTTTCGCTCAAATCAGTAAAATTCATGTTTTTCGGTTTAAGCGGTGCAGTGCTCATGCAATTGACATACAATTTACAAGAAAATCGACTTTAAGTCTAAAACTAAGAAAGTACAATTTGTTCGGTTATATGAATATGTAAATTCTGCAATTACATTATAATTTTACTTTCGCGCAAATCAGTAATATTGATGTTTTTCGGCTTAAGCAGTTTAGTGCTCACGCAACTGACATATAATTTTCAAGAAAATCGGCTTTAAGTCTAAATCTAAGAAAGTGCAATTTTTTCGGTTATATTAATTTGTTAATCCTGAAATTATATGAAAGTTTGACTTTAGATCAAATCAGTAAAATCGATGTTTTGCGGCTCAACCAGTACAGTGCTACCGCAGTTGACATACAATTTACAAGAAAATGGACTTTAATTTTAAACCTAAAAAAATGCTATTTTTTCCGTTATATTAATTTGTTAATCCTGAAATAACATTTCGGCTTAAGAGGTACAGCGATCAAGTAATTAACATACAATTGTTAATCCTGAAATAAAATGAAAGTTTGCTTTTAGCGCAAATCAGTAAAATTGATGTTTTTCGGCCTAAGCGGTACAGCGCTCAAGTAATTAACATTCAATTTACAAGAAAATCGACTTTAAGTCTAAACCTAAGAAAGTGTAATTTTTTCGGTAATATTAATTTGATAATCCTGCAATAACAATATTATTTGACTTGCGCTCAAATCAGTAAAATTCATGTTTTTCGGTTTAAGCAGTACAGTGCTCACGCAATTGACATACAATTTACAAGAAAATCGACTTTAAGTCTAAAACTAAGAAAGTACAATTTTCTCGGTTATATTATATGAATATGTAAATTCTGCAATAACATTATAATTTTACTTTCCCGCAAATCAGTAAAATTCATGTTTTTCGGTTTAAGCAGTACAGTGCTCACGCAATTGACATACAATTTACAAGAAAATCGACTTTGAGTCTAAGCCTAAGAAAGTGCAACTTTTTCGGTAATATTAATTTGTTAATCCTGCAATAACAAAATAATTTGACTTTCGCTCAAATCAGTAAAATTCATGTTTTTCGGCTTAAGCGGTACAGTGCTCACGCAACTGAAATACAATTTACAAGAAAATCGACTTTAAGTCTAAGACTAAGAATGTGCAATTTTTCGGTTATATGAATATGTCAATTCTGCAATAACAATATAATTTGACTTTCGCTCAAATCAGTAATATTGATGTTTTTCGGCTTAAGCAGTACAGTGCTGCCGCAATTGACATACACTTTACAAGAAAATCGACTTTGAGTCTAAACCTATGAAAGTGCAACTTTTTCGGTAATATTAATTTGTTAATCCTGCAATAACAATATAATTTGACTTTCGCTCAAATCAGTTAAATTCATGTTTTTCGGCTTAAGCGGTACAGTGCTCTCGCAACTGAAATACAATTTACAAGAAAATCGACTTTAAGTCTAAACCTAAGAAAGTACAATTTGTTCGGTTATATGAATATGTAAATTCTGCAATAACAATATAATTTGGCTTTCGCTCAAATCAGTAATATTGATGTTTTTCGGCTTAAGCAGTACAGTGCTGCCGCAATTGACATACAATTTACAAGAAAATCGACTTTGAGTCTAAACCTATGAAAGTGCAACTTTTTCGGTAATATTAATTTGTTAATCCTGCAATAACAATATAATTTGACTTTCGCTCAAATCAGTTAAATTCATGTTTTTCGGCTTAAGCGGTACAGTGCTCTCGCAACTGAAATACAATTTACAAGAACATCGACTTTAAGTCTAAGACTAAGAAAGTGCAATTTTTCGGTTATATGAATATGTTAAATCTGCAATAACAATATAATTTGACTTTCGCTCAAATCAGTAAAATTCATGTTTTTCGGTTTAAGCGGTACAGTGTTCACGCAATTGACATATAATTTAGAAGAAAATCGACTTTAAGTCTAAAACTAAGAAAGTACAATTTGTTCGGTTATATGAATATGTTAAATCTGCAATAACAATATAATTTTACTTTCGCGCAAATCAGTAATATTGATGTTTTTCGGCTTAAGCAGTACAGTGCTCCCGCAACTGACATACAATTTACAAGAAAATCGGCTTTAAGTCTAAATCTAAGAAAGTGCAATTTTTTCGGTTATATTAATTTGTTAATCCTGAAACTATATGAAAGTTTGACTTTAGATCAAATCAGTAAAATCGATGTTTTGCGGCTTAACCAGTACAGTTCTACCGCAGTTGACATACAATTTACAAGAAAATGGACTTTAATTTTAAACCTAAGAAAATGCAATTTTTTCCGTTATATTAATTTGTTAATCCTGAAATAACATTTCGGCTTAAGCGGTACAGCGATCAAGTAATTAACATACAATTTTTAATCCTGAAATAAAATGAAAGTTTGCTTTTAGCGCAAATCAGTAAAATTGATGTTTTTCGGCCTAAGCGGTACACCGCTCAAGGAATTAACATTCAATTTACAAGAAAATCGACTTTAAGTCTAAACCTAAGAAAGTGTAATTTTTTCGGTAATATTAATTTGTTAATCCTGCAATAACAATATAATTTGACTTTCGCTCAAATCAGTAAAATTCATGTTTTTCGGTTTAAGCAGTACAGTGCTCACGCAATTGACATAAAATTTACAAGAAAATCGACTTTAAGTCTAAAACTAAGAAAGTGCAACTTTTTCGGTAATATTAATTTGTTAATCCTGCAATAACAATATAATTTGACTTTCGCTCAAATTAGTAAAATTCATGTTTTTCGGCTTAAGCTTTACAGTGCTCACGCAACTGATATACAACTTAGAAGAAAATCGGCTTTAAGTCTAAATCTAAGAAAGTGCAATTTTTTCGGTTATATGAATATGTAAATTCTGCAATAACATAATAATTTTACTTTCGCGCAAATCAGTAAAATTCATGTTTTTCGGTTTAAGCAGTACAGTGCTCACGCAATTGACATACAATTTACAAGAAAATCGACTTTGAGTCTAAACCTAAGAAAGTGCAACTTTTTCGGTAATATTAATTTGTTAATCCTGCAATAAGAATATAATTTGACTTTTGCTCAAATCAGTTAAATTCATGTTTTTCGGCTTAAGCGGTACAATGCTCTCGCAACTGAAATACAATTTACAAGAAAATCGACTTTAAGTCTAAGACTAAGAAAGTGCAATTTTTCGGTTATATGAATATGTTAAATCTGCAATAACAATATAATTTGACTTTCGCTCAAATCAGTAAAATTCATGTTTTTCGGTTTAAGCGGTGCAGTGCTCACGCAATTGACATACAATTTACAAGAAAATCGACTTTAAGTCTAAGACTAAGAAAGTGCAATTTTTCGGTTATATGAATATGTCAATTCTGCAATAACAATATAATTTGACTTTCGCTCAAATCAGTAATATTGATGTTTTTCGGCTTAAGCAGTACAGTGCTGCCGCAATTGACATACACTTTACAAGAAAATCGACTTTGAGTCTAAACCTATGAAAGTGCAACTTTTTCGGTTATATGAATATGTAAATTCTGCAATAACAATATATTTTGGCTTTCGCTCAAATCAGTAATATTGATGTTTTTCGGCTTAAGCAGTACAGTGCTGCCGCAATTGACATACAATTTACAAGAAAATCGACTTTGAGTCTAAACCTATGAAGGTGCAACTTTTTCGGTAATATTAATTTGTTAATCCTGCAATAACAATATAATTTGACTTTCGCTCAAATCAGTTAAATTCATGTTTTTCGGCTTAAGCGGTACAGTGCTCTCGCAACTGAAATACAATTTACAAGAAAATCGACTTTAAGTCTAAGACTTAGAAAGTGCAATTTTTCGGTTATATGAATATGTTAAATCTGCAATAACAATATAATTTGACTTTCGCTCAAATCAGTAAAATTCATGTTTTTCGGTTTAAGCGGTACAGTGTTCACGCAATTGACATATAATTTAGAAGAAAATCGACTTTAAGTCTAAAACTAAGAAAGTACAATTTGTTCGGTTATATGAATATGTAAATTCTGCAATTACATTATAATTTTACTTTCGCGCAAATCAGTAATATTGATGTTTTTCGGCTTAAGCAGTACAGTGCTCCCGCAACTGACATACAATTTACAAGAAAATCGGCTTTAAGTCTAAATCTAAGAAAGTGCAATTTTTTCGGTTATATTAATTTGTTAATCCTGAAATTATATGAAAGTTTGACTTTAGATCAAATCAGTAAAATCGATGTTTTGCGGCTTAACCAGTACAGTTCTACCGCAGTTGACATACAATTTACAAGAAAATGGACTTTAATTTTAAACCTAAGAAAATGCAATTTTTTCCGTTATATTAATTTGTTAATCCTGAAATAACATTTCGGCTTAAGCGGTACAGCGATCAAGTAATTAACATACAATTGTTAATCCTGAAATAAAATGAAAGTTTGCTTTTAGCGCAAATCAGTAAAATTGATGTTTTTCGGCCTAAGCGGTACAGCGCTCAAGTAATTAACATTCAATTTACAAGAAAATCGACTTTAAGTCTAAACCTAAGAAAGTGTAATTTTTTCGGTAATATTAATTTGTTAATCCTGCAATAACAATATAATTTGACTTTCTCTCAAATCAGTAAAATTCATGTTTTTCGGTTTAAGCAGTACAGTGCTCACGCAATTGACATAAAATTTACAAGAAAATCGACTTTAAGTCTAAAACTAAGAAGGTACAATTTTCTCGGTTATATTATATGAATATGTAAATTCTGCAATAACATAATAATTTTACTTTCGCGCAAATCAGTAAAATTCATGTTTTTCGGTTTAAGCAGTACAGTGCTCACGCAATTGACATACAATTTACAAGAAAATCGACTTTGAGTCTAAACCTAAGAAAGTGCAACTTTTTCGGTAATATTAATTTGTTAATCCTGCAATAAGAATATAATTTGACTTTTGCTCAAATCAGTAAAATTCATGTTTTTCGGCTTAAGCGGTACAGTGCTCACGCAACTGAAATACAATTTACAAGAAAATCGACTTTAAGTCTAAAACTAAGAAAGTGCAATTTTTTCAGTTATATGAATATGTCAATTCTGCAATAACAATTTAATTTGACTTTCGCTCAAATCAGTAAAATTCATGTTTTTCGGTTTAAGCAGTACAGTGCTCACGCAATTGAAATACAATTTACAAGAAAATCGACTTTAAGTCTAAAACTAAGAAAGTACAATTTTCTCGGCTATATAAATATGTCAATTCTGCAATAACAATATAATTTGACTTTCGCTCAAATCAGTAAAATTCATGTTTTTCTGCTTAAGCGGTACAGTGCTCACGCAACTGACATACAATTTACAAGAAAATCGACTTTAAGTCTAAAACTAAGAAAGTACAATTTTCTCGGTTATATGAATATGTAAATTCTGCAATAACATTATAATTTTACTTTCGCTTAAATCAGTAATATTGATGTTTTTCGGCTTAAGCAGTACAGTGCTCTCGCAACTGAAATACAATTTACAAGAAAATCGACTTTAAGTCTAAGACTAAGAAAGTACAATTTTTCGGTTATATGAATATGTTAAATCTGCAATAACAATATAATTTGACTTTCGCTCAAATCAGTAAAATTCATGTTTTTCGGTTTAAGCGGTACAGTGTTCACGCAATTGACATACAATTTAGAAGAAAATCGACTTTAAGTCTAAAACTAAGAAAGTACAATTTGTTCGGTTATATGAATATGTAAATTCTGCAATTACATTATAATTTTACTTTCGCGCAAATCAGTAATATTGATGTTTTTCGGCTTAAGCAGTACAGTGCTCCCGCAACTGACATACAGTTTACAAGAAAATCGGCTTTAAGTCTAAATCTAAGAAAGTGCAATTATTTCGGTTATATTAATTTGTTAATCCTGAAATTATATGAAAGTTTGACTTTAGATCAAATCAGTAAAATCGATGTTTTGCGGTTTAACCAGTACAGTGCTGCCGCAATTGACATACAATTTACAAGAAAATCGACTTTGAGTCTAAACCTATGAAAGTGCAACTTTTTCGGTAATATTAATTTGTTAATCCTGCAATAACAATATAATTTGACTTTCGCTCAAATCAGTTAAATTCATGTTTTTCGGCTTAAGCGGTACAGTGCTCTCGCAACTGAAATACAATTTCCAAGAAAATCGACTTTAAGTCTAAGACTAAGAAAGTGCAATTTTTCGGTTATATGAATATGTCAAATCTGCAATAACAATATAATTTGACTTTCGCTCAAATCAGTAAAATTCATGTTTTTCGGTTTAAGCGGTACAGTGTTCACGCAATTGACATACAATTTAGAAGAAAATCGACTTTAAGTCTAAAACTAAGAAAGTACAATTTGTTCGGTTATATGAATATGTAAATTCTGCAATTACATTATAATTTTACTTTCGCGCAAATCAGTAATATTGATGCTTTTCGACTTAAGCAGTACAGTGCTCCCGCAACTGACATACAATTTACAAGAAAATCGGCTTTAAGTCTAAATCTAAGAAAGTGCAATTTTTTCGGTTATATTAATTTGTTAATCGTGAAATTATATGAAAGTTTGACTTTAGATCAAATCAGTAAAATCGATGTTTTGCGGCTTAACCAGTACAGTGCTACCGCAGTTGACATACAATTTACAAGAAAATGGACTTTAATTTTAAACCTAAGAAAATGCAATTTTTTCCGTTATATTAATTTGTTAATCCTGAAATAACATTTCGGCTTAAGCGGTACAGCGATCAAGTAATTAACATACAATTGTTAATCCTGAAATAAAATGAAAGTTTGCTTTTAGCGCAAATCAGTAAAATTGATGTTTTTCGGCCTAAGCGGTACAGCGCTCAAGGTTATATGAATATGTCAATTCTGCAATAACAATATAATTTGACTTTCGCTCAAATCAGTAAAATTCATGTTTTTCGGTTTAAGCAGTACAGTTCTCACGCAATTGAAATACAATTTACAAGAAAATCGACTTTAAGTCTAAAACTAAGAAAGTACAATTTTCTCGGTTATATGAATATGTCAATTCTGCAATAACAATATAATTTGACTTTCGCTCAAATCAGTAAAATTCATGTTTTTCTGCTTAAGCGGTACAGTGCTCACGCAACTGACATACAATTTACAAGAAAATCGGCTTTAAGTCTAAAACTAAGAAAGTGCAATTTATGGTACGGTTATATGAATATGTCAATTCTGCAATAACAATATAATTTGACTTTCGCTCAAATCAGTAAAATTCATGTTTTTCGGTTTAAGCAGTACAGTGCTCACGCAATTGAAATACAATTTACAAGCAAATCGACTTTAAGTCTAAAACTAAGAAAGTACAATTTTCTCGGTTATATGAATATGTAAATTCTGCAATAACATTATAATTTTACTTTCGCTCAAATCAGTAATATTGATGTTTTTCGGCTTAAGCAGTACAGTGCTCACGCAACTGACATACAATTTACAAGAAAATCGGCTTTAAGTCTAAACCTATGAAAGTGCAACTTTTTCGGTAATATTAATTTGTTAATCCTGCAATAACAATATAATTTGACTTTCGCTCAAATCAGTTAAATTCATGTTTTTCGGCTTAAGCGGTACAGTGCTCTCGCAACTGAAATACAATTTCCAAGAAAATCGACTTTAAGTCTAAGACTAAGAAAGTGCAATTTTTCGGTTATATGAATATGTCAAATCTGCAATAACAATATAATTTGACTTTCGCTCAAATCAGTAAAATTCATGTTTTTCGGTTTAAGCGGTACAGTGTTCACGCAATTGACATACAATTTAGAAGAAAATCGACTTTAAGTCTAAAACTAAGAAAGTACAATTTGTTCGGTTATATGAATATGTAAATTCTGCAATTACATTATAATTTTACTTTCGCGCAAATCAGTAATATTGATGCTTTTCGACTTAAGCAGTACAGTGCTCCCGCAACTGACATACAATTTCCAAGAAAATCGACTTTAAGTCTAAGACTAAGAAAGTGCAATTTTTCGGTTATATGAATATGTCAAATCTGCAATAACAATATAATTTGACTTTCGCTCAAATCAGTAAAATTCATGTTTTTCGGTTTAAGCGGTACAGTGTTCACGCAATTGACATACAATTTAGAAGAAAATCGACTTCAAGTCTAAAACTAAGAAAGTACAATTTGTTCGGTTATATGAATATGTAAATTCTGCAATTACATTATAATTTTACTTTCGCTCAAATCAGTTAAATTCATGTTTTTCGGCTTAAGCGGTACAGTGCTCTCGCAACTGAAATACAATTTCCAAGAAAATCGACTTTAAGTCTAAGACTAAGAAAGTGCAATTTTTCGGTTATATGAATATGTCAAATCTGCAATAACAATATAATTTGACTTTCGCTCAAATCAGTAAAATTCATGTTTTTCGGTTTAAGCGGTACAGTGTTCACGCAATTGACATACAATTTAGAAGAAAATCGACTTTAAGTCTAAAACTAAGAAAGTACAATTTGTTCGGTTATATGAATATGTAAATTCTGCAATTACATTATAATTTTACTTTCGCGCAAATCAGTAATATTGATGCTTTTCGACTTAAGCAGTACAGTGCTCCCGCAACTGACATACAATTTACAAGAAAATCGACTTTAAGTCTAAAACTAAGAAAGTGCAATTTTTTCAGTTATATGAATATGTCAATTCTGCAATAACAATATAATTTGACTTTCGCTCAAATCAGTAAAATTCATGTTTTTCGGTTTAAGCAGTACAGTGCTCACGCAATTGAAATACAATTTACAAGAAAATCGACTTTAAGTCTAAAACTAAGAAAGTACAATTTTCTCGGCTATATAAATATGTCAATTCTGCAATAACAATATAATTTGACTTTCGCTCAAATCAGTAAAATTCATGTTTTTCTGCTTAAGCGGTACAGTGCTCACGCAACTGACATACAATTTACAAGAAAATCGACTTTAAGTCTAAAACTAAGAAAGTACAATTTTCTCGGTTATATGAATATGTAAATTCTGCAATAACATTATAATTTTACTTTCGCTTAAATCAGTAATATTGATGTTTTTCGGCTTAAGCAGTACAGTGCTCTCGCAACTGAAATACAATTTACAAGAAAATCGACTTTAAGTCTAAGACTAAGAAAGTGCAATTTTTCGGTTATATGAATATGTTAAATCTGCAATAACAATATAATTTGACTTTCGCTCAAATCAGTAAAATTCATGTTTTTCGGTTTAAGCGGTACAGTGTTCACGCAATTGACATACAATTTAGAAGAAAATCGACTTTAAGTCTAAAACTAAGAAAGTACAATTTGTTCGGTTATATGAATATGTAAATTCTGCAATTACATTATAATTTTACTTTCGCGCAAATCAGTAATATTGATGTTTTTCGGCTTAAGCAGTACAGTGCTCCCGCAACTGACATACAATTTACAAGAAAATCGACTTTAAGTCTAAAACTAAGAAAGTACAATTTGTTCGGTTATATGAATATGTAAATTCTGCAATTACATTATAATTTTACTTTCGCGCAAATCAGTAATATTGATGTTTTTCGGCTTAAGCAGTACAGTGCTCCCGCAACTGACATACAATTTACAAGAAAATCGGCTTTAAGTCTAAATCTAAGAAAGTGCAATTATTTCGGTTATATTAATTTGTTAATCCTGAAATTATATGAAAGTTTGACTTTAGATCAAATCAGTAAAATCGATGTTTTGCGGTTTAACCAGTACAGTGCTGCCGCAATTGACATACAATTTACAAGAAAATCGACTTTGAGTCTAAACCTATGAAAGTGCAACTTTTTCGGTAATATTAATTTGTTAATCCTGCAATAACAATATAATTTGACTTTCGCTCAAATCAGTTAAATTCATGTTTTTCGGCTTAAGCGGTACAGTGCTCTCGCAACTGAAATACAATTTCCAAGAAAATCGACTTTAAGTCTAAGACTAAGAAAGTGCAATTTTTCGGTTATATGAATATGTCAAATCTGCAATAACAATATAATTTGACTTTCGCTCAAATCAGTAAAATTCATGTTTTTCGGTTTAAGCGGTACAGTGTTCACGCAATTGACATACAATTTAGAAGAAAATCGACTTTAAGTCTAAAACTAAGAAAGTACAATTTGTTCGGTTATATGAATATGTAAATTCTGCAATTACATTATAATTTTACTTTCGCGCAAATCAGTAATATTGATGCTTTTCGACTTAAGCAGTACAGTGCTCCCGCAACTGACATACAATTTACAAGAAAATCGGCTTTAAGTCTAAATCTAAGAAAGTGCAATTTTTCGGTTATATTAATTTGTTAATCGTGAAATTATATGAAAGTTTGACTTTAGATCAAATCAGTAAAATCGATGTTTTGCGGCTTAACCAGTACAGTGCTACCGCAGTTGACATACAATTTACAAGAAAATGGACTTTAATTTTAAACCTAAGAAAATGCAATTTTTTCCGTTATATTAATTTGTTAATCCTGAAATAACATTTCGGCTTAAGCGGTACAGCGATCAAGTAATTAACATACAATTGTTAATCCTGAAATAAAATGAAAGTTTGCTTTTAGCGCAAATCAGTAAAATTGATGTTTTTCGGCCTAAGCGGTACAGCGCTCAAGGTTATATGAATATGTCAATTCTGCAATAACAATATAATTTGACTTTCGCTCAAATCAGTAAAATTCATGTTTTTCGGTTTAAGCAGTACAGTTCTCACGCAATTGAAATACAATTTACAAGAAAATCGACTTTAAGTCTAAAACTAAGAAAGTACAATTTTCTCGGTTATATGAATATGTCAATTCTGCAATAACAATATAATTTGACTTTCGCTCAAATCAGTAAAATTCATGTTTTTCTGCTTAAGCGGTACAGTGCTCACGCAACTGACATACAATTTACAAGAAAATCGGCTTTAAGTCTAAAACTAAGAAAGTGCAATTTATGGTACGGTTATATGAATATGTCAATTGTGCAATAACAATATAATTTGACTTTCGCTCAAATCAGTAAAATTCATGTTTTTCGGTTTAAGCAGTACAGTGCTCACGCAATTGAAATACAATTTACAAGCAAATCGACTTTAAGTCTAAAACTAAGAAAGTACAATTTTCTCGGTTATATGAATATGTAAATTCTGCAATAACATTATAATTTTACTTTCGCTCAAATCAGTAATATTGATGTTTTTCGGCTTAAGCAGTACAGTGCTCACGCAACTGACATACAATTTACAAGAAAATCGGCTTTAAGTCTAAATCTAAGAAAGTGCAATTTTCTCGGTTATATGAATATGTAAATTCTGCAATAACATTATAATTTTACTTTCGCGCAAATCAGTAAAATTGATGTTTTTCGGCCTAAGCTTTACAGCGCTCAAGTAATAAACATTCAATTTACAAGAAAATCGACGTTAAGTCTAAAACTAAGAAAGTACAATTTTCTCGGTTATATGAATATGTAAATTCTGCAATAACATTATAATTTTACTTTCGCGCAAATCAGTAAAATTCATGTTTTTCGGCTTATGCAGTACAGTGCTCACGCAATTGAAATACAATTTACAAGCAAATCGACTTTAAGTCTAAAACTAAGAAAGTACAATTTTCTCGGTAATATGAATATGTAAATTCTGCAATAACATTATAATTTTACTTTCGCGCAAATCAGTAATATTGATGTTTTTCGGCTTAAGCAGTACAGTAGTGCCGCAATTGACATACAATTTACAAGAAAATCGACTTTGCGTGTAAACTTAAGAAAGTGCAACTTTTTCGGTAATATTAATTTGTTAATCCTGCAATAACAATATAATTTGACTTTCGCTCAAATCAGTAAAATTCATGTTTTTCGGCTTAAGCGGTACAGTGCTCACGCAACTGAAATACAATTTACAAGCAAATCGACTTTAAGTCTAAAACTAAGAAGTTAAAATTTTCTCGGTTATATGAATATGTAAATTCTGCAATAACATTATAATTTTACTTTCGCGCAAATCAGTAAAATTCATGTTTTTCGGCTTATGCGGTACAGTGCTCACGCAACTGACATACAATTTACAAGAAAATCGGCTTTAAGTCTAAAACTAAGAAAGTACAATTTTCTCGGTTATATGAATATGTAAATTCTACAATAACATTATAATTTTACTTTCGAGCAAATCAGTAAAATTGACTTTCGCTCAAATCAGTAAAATTCATGTTTTTCTGCTTAAGCGGTACAGTGCTCACGCAACTGACATTCAATTTACAAGAAAATCGACGTTAAGTCTAAAACTAAGAAAGTACAATTTTCTCGGTTATATGAATATGTAAATTCTGCAATAACATTATAATTTTACTTTCGCGCAAATCAGTAAAATTCATGTTTTTCGGCTTATGCAGTACAGTGCTCACGCAATTGAAATACAATTTACAAGCAAATCGACTTTAAGTCTAAAACTAAGAAAGTACAATTTTCTCGGTAATATGAATATGTAAATTCTGCAATAACATTATAATTTTACTTTCGCGCAAATCAGTAATATTGATGTTTTTCGGCTTAAGCTTTACAGCGCTCAAGTAATTAACATTCAATTTACAAGAAAATCGACGTTAAGTCTAAAACTAAGAAAGTACAATTTTCTCGGTTATATGAATATGTAAATTCTACAATAACATTATAATTTTACTTTCGCGCAAATCAGTAAAATTGACTTTCGCTCAAATCAGTAAAATTCATGTTTTTCTGCTTAAGCGGTACAGTGCTCACGCAACTGACATACAATTTACAAGAAAATCGGCTTTAAGTCTAAAACTAAGAAAGTGCAATTTATGGTACGGTTATATGAATATGTCAATTCTGCAATAACAATATAATTTGACTTTCGCTCAAATCAGTAAAATTCATGTTTTTCGGTTTAAGCAGTACAGCTCTCACGCAATTGAAATACAATTTACAAGAAAATCGACTTTAAGTCTAAAACTAAGAAAGTACAATTTTCTCGGTAATATGAATATGTAAATTCTGCAATAACATTATAATTTTACTTTCGCGCAAATCAGTAATATTGATGTTTTTCGGCTTAAGCTTTACAGCGCTCAAGTAATTAACATTCAATTTACAAGAAAATCGACGTTAAGTCTAAATCTAAGAAAGTGCAATTTTCTCGGTTATATGAATATGTAAATTCTGCAATAACATTATAATTTTACTTTCGCGCAAATCAGTAAAATTGATGTTTTTCGGCCTAAGCTTTACAGCGCTCAAGTAATTAACATTCAATTTACAAGAAAATCGACGTTAAGTCTAAAACTAAGAAAGTACAATTTTCTCGGTTATATGAATATGTAAATTCTGCAATAACATTATAATTTTACTTTCGCGCAAATCAGTAAAATTCATGTTTTTCGGCTTATGCAGTACAGTGCTCACGCAATTGAAATACAATTTACAAGCAAATCGACTTTAAGTCTAAAACTAAGAAAGTACAATTTTCTCGGTAATATGAATATGTAAATTCTGCAATAACATTATAATTTTACTTTCGCGCAAATCAGTAATATTGATGTTTTTCGGCTTAAGCAGTACAGTAGTGCCGCAATTGACATAAAATTTACAAGAAAATCGACTTTGCGTGTAAACTTAAGAAAGTGCAACTTTTTCGGTAATATTAATTTGTTAATCCTGCAATAACAATATAATTTGACTTTCGCTCAAATCAGAAAAATTCATATTTTTCGGCTTAAGCAGTACAGTGCTCACGCAACTGACATACAACTTAGAAGAAAATCGGCTTTAAGTCTAAATCTAAGAAAGTGCAATTTTTTCGGTTATATGAATATGTAAATTCTGCAATAACATTATAATTTTATTTTCGCGCAAATCAGTAAAATTCACGTTTTTCGGCTTATGCGGTACAGTGCTCACGCAACTGACATACAATTTACAAGAAAATCGGCTTTAAGTCTAAAACTAAGAAAGTAAAATTTTCTCGGTTATATGAATATGTCAATTCTGCAATAACAATATAATTTGACTTTCGCTCAAATCAGTAAAATTCATGTTTTTCGGTTTAAGCAGTACAGTGCTCACGCAATTGAAATACAATTTACAAGCAAATCGACTTTAAGTCTAAAACTAAGAAAGTACAATTTTCTCGGTTATATGAATATGTAAATTCTGCAATAACATTATAATTTTACTTTCGCTCAAATCAGTAATATTGATGTTTTTCGGCTTAAGCAGTACAGTGCTCTCGCAACTGAAATACAATTTACAAGAAAATCGACTTTAAGTCTAAAACTAAGAAAGTACAATTTTCTCGGTTATATGAATATGTAAATTCTACAATAACATTATAATTTTACCTTCGCGCAAATCAGTAAAATTGATGATAATTTGAGTCTAAACCTAATAAAGTGCAACTTTTTCGGTAATATTAATTTGTTAATCCTGCAATAACAATATAATTTGACTTTCGCTCAAATCAGTAAAATTGATGTTTTTCGGCCTAAGCTTTACAGCGCTCAAGTAATTAACATTCAATTTACAAGAAAATCGACGTTAAGTCTAAAACTAAGAAAGTACAATTTTCTCGGTTATATGAATATGTAAATTCTGCAATAACATTATAATTTTACTTTCGCGCAAATCAGTAAAATTCATGTTTTTCGGCTTATGCAGTACAGTGCTCACGCAATTGAAATACAATTTACAAGCAAATCGACTTTAAGTCTAAAACTAAGAAAGTACAATTTTCTCGGTAATATGAATATGTAAATTCTGCAATAACATTATAATTTTACTTTCGCGCAAATCAGTAATATTGATGTTTTTCGGCTTAAGCAGTACAGTAGTGCCGCAATTGACATAAAATTTACAAGAAAATCGACTTTGCGTGTAAACTTAAGAAAGTGCAACTTTTTCGGTAATATTAATTTGTTAATCCTGCAATAACAATATAATTTGACTTTCGCTCAAATCAGAAAAATTCATATTTTTCGGCTTAAGCAGTACAGTGCTCACGCAACTGACATACAACTTAGAAGAAAATCGGCTTTAAGTCTAAATCTAAGAAAGTGCAATTTTTTCGGTTATATGAATATGTAAATTCTGCAATAACATTATAATTTTATTTTCGCGCAAATCAGTAAAATTCACGTTTTTCGGCTTATGCGGTACAGTGCTCACGCAACTGACATACAATTTACAAGAAAATCGGCTTTAAGTCTAAAACTAAGAAAGTACAATTTTCTCGGTTATATGAATATGTCAATTCTGCAATAACAATATAATTTGACTTTCGCTCAAATCAGTAAAATTCATGTTTTTCGGTTTAAGCAGTACAGTGCTCACGCAATTGAAATACAATTTACAAGCAAATCGACTTTAAGTCTAAAACTAAGAAAGTACAATTTTCTCGGTTATATGAATATGTAAATTCTGCAATAACATTATAATTTTACTTTCGCTCAAATCAGTAATATTGATGTTTTTCGGCTTAAGCAGTACAGTGCTCTCGCAACTGAAATACAATTTACAAGAAAATCGACTTTAAGTCTAAAACTAAGAAAGTACAATTTTCTCGGTTATATGAATATGTAAATTCTACAATAACATTATAATTTTACCTTCGCGCAAATCAGTAAAATTGATGATAATTTGAGTCTAAACCTAATAAAGTGCAACTTTTTCGGTAATATTAATTTGTTAATCCTGCAATAACAATATAATTTGACTTTCGCTCAAATCAGTAAAATTCATGTTTTTCGGCTTATGCGGCACAGTGCTCACGCAACTGACATACAATTTACAAGAAAATCGGCTTTAAGTCTAAAACTAAGAAAGTGCAATTTTTTCGGTAATATTAATTTGTTAATCCTGCAATAACAATATAATTTGACTTTCGCTCAAATCAGAAAAATTCATATTTTTCGGCTTAAGCAGTACAGTGCTCACGCAACTGACATACAACTTAGAAGAAAATCGGCTTTAAGTCTAAATCTAAGAAAGTGCAATTTTTTCGGTTATATGAATATGTAAATTCTGCAATAACATTATAATTTTACTTTCGCGCAAATCAGTAAAATTCACGTTTTTCGGCTTAAGCGGTACAGTGCTCACGCAACTGAAATACAATTTACAAGCAAATCGACTTTAAGTCTAAAACTAAGAAAGTACAATTTTCTCGGTTATATGAATATGTAAATTCTGCAATAACATTATAATTTTACTTTCGCTCAAATCAGTAATATTGATGTTTTTCGGCTTAAGCAGTACAGTGCTCTCGCAATTGAAATACAATTTACAAGCAAATCGACTTTAAGTCTAAAACTAAGAAAGTACAATTTTCTCGGTTATATGAATATGTAAATTCTGCAATAACATTATAATTTTACTTTCGCTCAAATCAGTAATATTGATGTTTTTCGGCTTAAGCAGTACAGTGCTCTCGCAATTGAAATACAATTTACAAGCAAATCGACTTTAAGTCTAAAACTAAGAAAGTACAATTTTCTCGGTTATATGAATATGTAAATTCTGCAATAACATTATAATTTTACTTTCGCTCAAATCAGTAATATTGATGTTTTTCGGCTTAAGCAGTACAGTGCTCTCGCAATTGAAATACAATTTACAAGCAAATCGACTTTAAGTCTAAAACTAAGAAAGTACAATTTTCTCGGTTATATGAATATGTAAATTCTGCAATAACATTATAATTTTACTTTCGCTCAAATCAGTAATATTGATGTTTTTCGGCTTAAGCAGTACAGTGCTCACGCAACTGACATACAATTTACAAGAAAATCGGCTTTAAGTCTAAATCTAAGAAAGTGCAATTTTCTCGGTTATATGAATATGTAAATTCTGCAATAACATTATAATTTTACTTTCGCGCAAATCAGTAAAATTGATGTTTTTCGACCTAAGCTTTACAGCGCTCAAGTAATTAACATTCAATTTACAAGAAAATCGACGTTAAGTCTAAAACTAAGAAAGTACAATTTTCTCGGTAATATGAATATGTAAATTCTGCAATAACATTATAATTTGACTTTCGCTCAAATCAGTAAAATTCATGTTTTTCTGCTTAAGCGGTACAGTGCTCACGCAACTGAAATACAATTTACAAGCAAATCGACTTTAAGTCTAAAACTAAGAAAGTACAATTTTCTCGGTTATATGAATATGTAAATTCTGCAATAACATTATAATTTTACTTTCGCGCAAATCAGTAAAATTCACGTTTTTCGGCTTATGCGGTACAGTGCTCACGCAACTGACATACAATTTACAAGAAAATCGGCTTTAAGTCTAAAACTAAGAAAGTACAATTTTCTCGGTTATATGAATATGTCAATTCTGCAATAACAATATAATTTGACTTTCGCTCAAATCAGTAAAATTCATGTTTTTCGGTTTAAGCAGTACAGTGCTCACGCAATTGAAATACAATTTACAAGCAAATCGACTTTAAGTCTAAAACTAAGAAAGTACAATTTTCTCGGTTATATGAATATGTAAATTCTGCAATAACATTATAATTTTACTTTCGCTCAAATCAGTAATATTGATGTTTTTCGGCTTAAGCAGTACAGTGCTCTCGCAATTGAAATACAATTTACAAGCAAATCGACTTTAAGTCTAAAACTAAGAAAGTACAATTTTCTCGGTTATATGAATATGTAAATTCTGCAATAACATTATAATTTTACTTTCGCTCAAATCAGTAATATTGATGTTTTTCGGCTTAAGCAGTACAGTGCTCACGCAACTGACATACAATTTACAAGAAAATCGGCTTTAAGTCTAAATCTAAGAAAGTGCAATTTTCTCGGTTATATGAATATGTAAATTCTGCAATAACATTATAATTTTACTTTCGCGCAAATCAGTAAAATTGATGTTTTTCGACCTAAGCTTTACAGCGCTCAAGTAATTAACATTCAATTTACAAGAAAATCGACGTTAAGTCTAAAACTAAGAAAGTACAATTTTCTCGGTAATATGAATATGTAAATTCTGCAATAACATTATAATTTGACTTTCGCTCAAATCAGTAAAATTCATGTTTTTCGGCTTAAGCGGTACAGTGCTCACGCAACTGAAATACAATTTACAAGCAAATCGACTTTAAGTCTAAAACTAAGAAGTTAAAATTTTCTCGGTTATATGAATATGTAAATTCTGCAATAACATTATAATTTTACTTTCGCGCAAATCAGTAAAATTCATGTTTTTCGGCTTATGCGGTACAGTGCTCACGCAACTGACATACAATTTACAAGAAAATCGGCTTTAAGTCTAAAACTAAGAAAGTACAATTTTCTCGGTTATATGAATATGTAAATTCTACAATAACATTATAATTTTACTTTCGCGCAAATCAGTAAAATTGATGATAATTTGAGTCTAAACCTAATAAAGTGCAACTTTTTCGGTAATATTAATTTGTTAATCCTGCAATAACAATATAATTTGACTTTCGCTCAAATCAGTAAAATTCATGTTTTTCGGCTTATGCGGCACAGTGCTCACGCAACTGACATACAATTTACAAGAAAATCGGCTTTAAGTCTAAAACTAAGAAAGTGCAATTTTTTCGGTAATATTAATTTGTTAATCCTGCAATAACAATATAATTTGACTTTCGCTCAAATCAGAAAAATTCATATTTTTCGGCTTAAGCAGTACAGTGCTCACGCAACTGACATACAACTTAGAACAAAATCGGCTTTAAGTCTAAATCTAAGAAAGTGCAATTTTTTCGGTTATATGAATATGTAAATTCTGCAATAACTTTATAATTTTACTTTCGCGCAAATCAGTAAAATTCACGTTTTTCGGCTTATGCGGTACAGTGCTCACGCAACTGACATACAATTTACAAGAAAATCGGCTTTAAGTCTAAAACTAAGAAAGTACAATTTTCTCGGTTATATAAATATGTCAATTCTGCAATAACAATATAATTTGACTTTCGCTCAAATCAGTAAAATTCATGTTTTTCTGCTTAAGCGGTACAGTGCTCAAGTGATTAACATACAATTTACAAGAAAATCGACTTTGAGTCTAAACCTAAGAAAGTGCAACTTTTTCGGTAATATTAATTTGTTAATACTGCAATAAGAATATAATTTGACTTTTTCTCAAATCAGTAAAATTCATGTTTTTCGGCTTAAGCGGTACAGTGCTCACGCAACTGAAATACAATTTACAAGAAAATCGACTTTAAGTCTAAAACTAAGAAAGTGCAATTTTTTCAGTTATATGAATATGTCAATTCTGCAATAACAATATAATTTGACTTTCGCTCAAATCAGTAAAATTCATGTTTTTCGGTTTAAGCAGTACAGTGCTCACGCAATTGAAATACAATTTACAAGAAAATCGACTTTAAGTCTAAAACTAAGAAAGTACAATTTTCTCGGTTATATAAATATGTCAATTCTGCAATAACAATATAATTTGACTTTCGCTCAAATCAGTAAAATTCATGTTTTTCTGCTTAAGCGGTACAGTGCTCACGCAACTGACATACAATTTACAAGAAAATCGACTTTAAGTCTAAAACTAAGAAAGTACAATTTTCTCGGTTATAAAAATATGTAAATTCTGCAATAACATTATAATTTTACTTTCGCTCAAATCAGTAATATTGATGTTTTTCGGCTTAAGCAGTACAGTGCTCTCGCAACTGAAATACAATTTACAAGAAAATCGACTTTAAGTTTAAAACTAAGAAAGTACAATTTTCTCGGTTATATGAATATGTAAATTCTACAATAACATTATAATTTTACTTTCGCGCAAATCAGTAAAATTGATGATAATTTGAGTCTAAACCTAATAAAGTGCAACTTTTTCGGTAATATTAATTTGTTAATCCTGCAATAACAATAAAATTTGACTTTCGCTCAAATCAGTAAAATTCATGTTTTTCGGCTTATGCGGCACAGTGCTCACGCAACTGACATACAATTTACAAGAAAATCGGCTTTAAGTCTAAAACTAAGAAAGTGCAATTTTTTCGGTAATATTAATTTGTTAATCCTGCAATAACAATATAATTTGACTTTCGCTCAAATCAGAAAAATTCATATTTTTCGGCTTAAGCAGTACAGTGCTCACGCAACTGACATACAACTTAGAAGAAAATCGGCTTTAAGTCTAAATCTAAGAAAGTGCAATTTTTTCGGTTATATGAATATGTAAATTCTGCAATAACATTATAATTTTACTTTCGCGCAAATCAGTAAAATTCACGTTTTTCGGCTTATGCGGTACAGTGCTCACGCAACTGACATACAATTTACAAGAAAATCGGCTTTAAGTCTAAAATTAAGAAAGTACAATTTTCTCGGTTATATGAATATGTCATTTCTGCAATAACAATATAATTTGACTTTCGCTCAAATCAGTAAAATTCATGTTTTTCGGTTTAAGCAGTACAGTGCTCACGCAATTGAAATACAATTTACAAGCAAATCGACTTTAAGTCTAAAACTAAGAAAGTACAATTTTCTCGGTTATATGAATATGTAAATTCTGCAATAACATTATAATTTTACTTTCGCTCAAATCAGTAATATTGATGTTTTTCGGCTTAAGCAGTACAGTGCTCACGCAACTGACATACAATTTACAAGAAAATCGGCTTTAAGTCTAAATCTAAGAAAGTGCAATTTTCTCGGTTATATGAATATGTAAATTCTGCAATAACATTATAATTTTACTTTCGCGCAAATCAGTAAAATTGATGTTTTTCGGCCTAAGCTTTACAGCGCTCAAGTAATTAACATTTAATTTACAAGAAAATCGACGTTAAGTCTAAAACTAAGAAAGTACAATTTTCTCGGTTATATGAATATGTAAATTCTGCAATAACATTATAATTTTACTTTCGCGCAAATCAGTAAAATTCTTGTTTTTCGGCTTATGCAGTACAGTGCTCACGCAATTGAAATACAATTTACAAGCAAATCGACTTTAAGTCTAAAACTAAGAAAGTACAATTTTCTCGGTAATATGAATATGTAAATTCTGCAATAACATTATAATTTTACTTTCGCGCAAATCAGTAATATTGATGTTTTTCGGCTTAAGCAGTACAGTAGTGCCGCAATTGACATACAATTTACAAGAAAATCGACTTTGCGTGTAAACTTAAGAAAGTGCAACTTTTTCGGTAATATTAATTTGTTAATCCTGCAATAACAATATAATTTGACTTTCGCTCAAATCAGTAAAATTCATGTTTTTCGGCTTAAGCGGTACAGTGCTCACGCAACTGAAATACAATTTACAAGAAAATCGGCTTTAAGTCTAAAACTAAGAAAGTACAATTTTCTCGGTTATATGAATATGTAAATTCTACAATAACATTATAATTTTACTTTCGCGCAAATCAGTAAAATTGATGATAATTTGAGTCTAAACCTAATAAAGTGCAACTTTTTCGGTAATATTAATTTGTTAATCCTGCAATAACAATATAATTTGACTTTCGCTCAAATCAGTAAAATTCATGTTTTTCGGCTTATGCGGCACAGTGCTCACGCAACTGACATACAATTTACAAGAAAATCGGCTTTAAGTCTAAAACTAAGAAAGTGCAATTTTTTCGGTAATATTAATTTGTTAATCCTGGAATAACAATATAATTTGACTTTCGCTCAAATCAGAAAAATTCATATTTTTCGGCTTAAGCAGTACAGTGCTCACGCAACTGACATACAACTTAGAAGAAAATCGGCTTTAAGTCTAAATCTAAGAAAGTGCAATTTTTTCGGTTATATGAATATGTAAATTCTGCAATAACATTATAATTTTACTTTCGCGCAAATCAGTAAAATTCACGTTTTTCGGCTTATGCGGTACAGTGCTCACGCAACTGACATACAATTTACAAGAAAATCGGCTTTAAGTCTAAAACTAAGAAAGTACAATTTTCTCGGTTATATAAATATGTCAATTCTGCAATAACAATATAATTTGACTTTCGCTCAAATCAGTAAAATTCATGTTTTTCGGCTTATGCGGTACAGTGCTCACGCAACTGACATACAATTTACAAGAAAATCGGCTTTAAGTCTAAAACTAAGAAAGTACAATTTTCTCGGTTATATGAATATGTAAATTCTACAATAACATTATAATTTTACTTTCGCGCAAATCAGTAAAATTGATGATAATTTGAGTCTAAACCTAATAAAGTGCAACTTTTTCGGTAATATTAATTTGTTAATCCTGCAATAACAATATAATTTGACTTTCGCTCAAATCAGTAAAATTCATGTTTTTCGGCTTATGCGGCACAGTGCTCACGCAACTGACATACAATTTACAAGAAAATCGACTTTGAGTCTAAACCTAAGAAAGTGCAACTTTTTCGGTAATATTAATTTGTTAATCCTGCAATAAGAATATAATTTGACTTTTGCTCAAATCAGTAAAATTCATGTTTTTCGGCTTAAGCGGTACAGTGCTCACGCAACTGAAATACAATTTACAAGAAAATCGACTTTAAGTCTAAAACTAAGAAAGTGCAATTTTTTCAGTTATATGAATATGTCAATTCTGCAATAACAATATAATTTGACTTTCGCTCAAATCAGTAAAATTCATGTTTTTCGGTTTAAGCAGTACAGTGCTCACGCAATTGAAATACAATTTACAAGAAAATCGACTTTAAGTCTAAAACTAAGAAAGTACAATTTTCTCGGTTATATAAATATGTCAATTCTGCAATAACAATATAATTTGACTTTCGCTCAAATCAGTAAAATTCATGTTTTTCTGCTTAAGCGGTACAGTGCTCACGCAACTCACATACAATTTACAAGAAAATCGACTTTAAGTCTAAAACTAAGAAAGTACAATTTTCTCGGTTATATGAATATGTAAATTCTGCAATAACATTATAATTTTACTTTCGCTCAAATCAGTAATATTGATGTTTTTCGGCTTAAGCAGTACAGTGCTCTCGCAACTGAAATACAATTTACAAGAAAATCGACTTTAAGTCTAAGACTAAGAAAGTGCAATTTTTCGGTTATATGAATATGTTAAATCTGCAATAACAATATAATTTGACTTTCGCTCAAATCAGTAAAATTCATGTTTTTCGGTTTAAGCGGTACAGTGTTCACGCAATTGACATACAATTTAGAAAAAAATCGACTTTAAGTCTAAAACTAAGAAAGTACAATTTGTTCGGTTATATGAATATGTAAATTCTGCAATTACATTATAATTTTACTTTCGCGCAAATCAGTAATATTGATGTTTTTCGGCTTAAGCAGTACAGTGCTCCCGCAACTGACATACAATTTACAAGAAAATCGGCTTTAAGTCTAAATCTAAGAAAGTGCAATTATTTCGGTTATATTATTTTGTTAATCCTGAAATTATATGAAAGTTTGACTTTAGATCAAATCAGTAAAATCGATGTTTTGCGGCTTAACCAGTACAGTGCTGCCGCAATTGACATACAATTTACAAGAAAATCGACTTTGAGTCTAAACCTATGAAAGTGCAACTTTTTCGGTAATATTAATTTGTTAATCCTGCAATAACAATATAATTTGACTTTCGCTCAAATCAGTTAAATTCATGTTTATCGGCTTAAGCGGTACAGTGCTCTCGCAACTGAAATACAATTTCCAAGAAAATCGACTTTAAGTCTAAGACTAAGAAAGTGCAATTTTTCGGTTATATGAATATGTTAAATCTGCAATAACAATATAATTTGACTTTCGCTCAAATCAGTAAAATTCATGTTTTTCGGTTTAAGCGGTACAGTGTTCACGCAATTGACATACAATTTAGAAGAAAATCGACTTTAAGTCTAAAACTAAGAAAGTACAATTTGTTCGGTTATATGAATATGTAAATTCTGCAATTACATTATAATTTTACTTTCGCGCAAATCAGTAATATTGATGCTTTTCGACTTAAGCAGTACAGTGCTCCCGCAACTGACATACAATTTACAAGAAAATCGGCTTTAAGTCTAAATCTAAGAAAGTGCAATTTTTTCGGTTATATTAATTTGTTAATCGTGAAATTATATGAAAGTTTGACTTTAGATCAAATCAGTAAAATCGATGTTTTGCGGCTTAACCAGTACAGTGCTACCGCAGTTGACATACAATTTACAAGAAAATGGACTTTAATTTTAAACCTAAGAAAATGCAATTTTCTCGGTTATATGAATATGTAAAATCTGCAATAACATTATAATTTTACTTTCGCGCAAATCAGTAAAATTGATGTTTTTCGGCCTAAGCTTTACAGCGCTGAAGTAATTAACATTCAATTTACAAGAAAATCGACGTTAAGTCTAAAACTAAGAAAGTACAATTTTCTCGGTTATATGAATATGTAAATTCTGCAATAACATTATAATTTTACTTTCGCGCAAATCAGTAAAATTAATGTTTTTCGGCTTATGCGGTACAGTGCTCACGCAACTGACATACAATTTACAAGAAAATCGGCTTTAAGTCTAAAACTAAGAAAGTACAATTTTCTCGGTTATATGAATATGTAAATTCTACAATAACATTATAATTTTACTTTCGCGCAAATCAGTAAAATTGATGATAATTTGAGTCTAAACCTAATAAAGTGCAACTTTTTCGGTAATATTAATTTGTTAATCCTGCAATAACAATATAATTTGACTTTCGCTCAAATCAGTAAAATTCATGTTTTTCGGCTTATGCGGCACAGTGCTCACGGAACTGACATACAATTTACAAGAAAATCGGCTTTAAGTCTAAAACTAAGAAAGTGCAATTTTTTCGGTAATATTAATTTGTTAATCCTGCAATAACAATATAATTTGACTTTCGCTCAAATCAGAAAAATTCATATTTTTCGGCTTAAGCAGTACAGTGCTCACGCAACTGACATACAACTTAGAAGAAAATCGGCTTTAAGTCTAAATCTAAGAAAGTGCAATTTTTTCGGTTATATGAATATGTAAATTCTGCAATAACATTATAATTTTACTTTCGCGCAAATCAGTAAAATTCACGTTTTTCGGCTTATGCGGTACAGTGCTCACGCAACTGACATACAATTTACAAGAAAATCGGCTTTAAGTCTAAAACTAAGAAAGTACAATTTTCTCGGTTATATAAATATGTCAATTCTGCAATAACAATATAATTTGACTTTCGCTCAAATCAGTAAAATTCATGTTTTTCTGCTTAAGCGGTACAGTGCTCACGCAACTGACATACAATTTACAAGAAAATCGACTTTAAGTCTAAAACTAAGAAAGTACAATTTTCTCGGTTATATGAATATGTAAATTCTGCAATAACATTATAATTTTACTTTCGCGCAAATCAGTAAAATTCACGTTTTTCGGCTTAAGCAGTACAGTGCTCACGCAACTGACATACAACTTAGAAGAAAATCGGCTTTAAGTCTAAATCTAAGAAAGTGCAATTTTTTCGGTTATATGAATATGTAAATTCTGCAATAACATTATAATTTTACTTTCGCGCAAATCAGTAAAATTCACGTTTTTCGGCTTAAGCAGTACAGTGCTCACGCAACTGACATACAACTTAGAAGAAAATCGGCTTTAAGTCTAAATCTAAGAAAGTGCAATTTTTTCGGTTATATGAATATGTAAATTCTGCAATAACATTATAATTTGACTTTCGCTCAAATCAGTAAAATTCATGTTTTTCTGCTTAAGCGGTACAGTGCTCAAGTGATTAACATACAATTTACAAGAAAATCGACTTTGAGTCTAAACCTAAGAAAGTGCAACATTTTCGGTAATATTAATTTGTTAATCCTGAAATTATATGAAAGTTTGACTTTAGATCAAATCGGTAAAATCGATGTTCTGCGGCTTAACCAGTACAGTGCTGCCGCAATTGACATACAATTTACAAGAAAATCGACTTTGAGTCTAAACCTATGAAAGTGCAACTTTTTCGGTAATATTAATTTGTTAATCCTGCAATAACAATATAATTTGACTTTCGCTCAAATCACTTAAATTCATGTTTTTCGGCTTAAGCGGTACAGTGCTCTCGCAACTGACATACAATTTACAAGAAAATCGGCTTTAAGTCTAAAGCTAAGAAAGTACAATTTTCTCGGTTATATGAATATGTAAATTCTACAATAACATTATAATTTTACTTTCGCGCAAATCAGTAAAATTGATGATAATTTGAGTCTAAACCTAATAAAGTGCAACTTTTTCGGTAATATTAATTTGTTAATCCTGCAATAACAATATAATTTGACTTTCGCTCAAATCAGTAAAATTCACGTTTTTCGGCTTAAGCAGTACAGTGCTCACGCAACTGAAATACAATTTACAAGAAAATCGACTTTAAGTCTAAGACTAAGAAAGTGCAATTTTTCGGTTATATGAATATGTTAAATCTGCAATAACAATATAATTTGACTTTCGCTCAAATCAGTAAAATTCATGTTTTTCGGTTTAAGCGGTACAGTGTTCACGCAATTGACATACAATTTAGAAAAAAATCGACTTTAAGTCTAAAACTAAGAAAGTACAATTTGTTCGGTTATATGAATATGTAAATTCTGCAATTACATTATAATTTTACTTTCGCGCAAATCAGTAATATTGATGTTTTTCGGCTTAAGCAGTACAGTGCTCCCGCAACTGACATACAATTTACAAGAAAATCGGCTTTAAGTCTAAATCTAAGAAAGTGCAATTATTTCGGTTATATTAATTTGTTAATCCTGAAATTATATGAAAGTTTGACTTTAGATCAAATCAGTAAAATCGATGTTCTGCGGCTTAACCAGTACAGTGCTGCCGCAATTGACATACAATTTACAAGAAAATCGACTTTGAGTCTAAACCTATGAAAGTGCAACTTTTTCGGTAATATTAATTTGTTAATCCTGCAATAACAATATAATTTGACTTTCGCTCAAATCAGTTAAATTCATGTTTTTCGGCTTAAGCGGTACAGTGCTCTCGCAACTGAAATACAATTTCCAAGAAAATCGACTTTAAGTCTAAGACTAAGAAAGTGCAATTTTTCGGTTATATGAATATGTTAAATCTGCAATAACAATATAATTTGACTTTCGCTCAAATCAGTAAAATTCATGTTTTTCGGTTTAAGCGGTACAGTGTTCACGCAATTGACATACAATTTAGAAGAAAATCGACTTTAAGTCTAAAACTAAGAAAGTACAATTTGTTCGAATATATGAATATGTAAATTCTGCAATTACATTATAATTTTACTTTCGCGCAAATCAGTAATATTGATGCTTTTCGACTTAAGCAGTACAGTGCTCCCGCAACTGACATACAATTTACAAGAAAATCGGCTTTAAGTCTAAATCTAAGAAAGTGCAATTTTTTCGGTTATATTAATTTGTTAATCGTGAAATTATATGAAAGTTTGACTTTAGATCAAATCAGTAAAATCGATGTTTTGCGGCTTAACCAGTACAGTGCTACCGCAGTTGACATACAATTTACAAGAAAATGGACTTTAATTTTAAACCTAAGAAAATGCAATTTTTTCCGTTATATTAATTTGTTAATCCTGAAATAACATTTCGGCTTAAGCGGTACAGCGATCAAGTAATTAACATACAATTGTTAATCCTGAAATAAAATGAAAGTTTGCTTTTAGCGCAAATCAGTAAAATTGATGTTTTTCGGCCTAAGCGGTACAGCGCTCAAGGTTATATGAATATGTCAATTCTGCAATAACAATATAATTTGACTTTCGCTCAAATCAGTAAAATTCATGTTTTTCGGTTTAAGCAGTACAGTTCTCACGCAATTGAAATACAATTTACAAGAAAATCGACTTTAAGTCTCAATCTAAGAAAGTGCAATTTTCTCGGTTATATGAATATGTCAATTCTGCAATAACAATATAATTTGACTTTCGCTCAAATCAGTAAAATTCATGTTTTTCTGCTTAAGCGGTACAGTGCTCACGCAACTGACATACAATTTACAAGAAAATCGGCTTTAAGTCTAAAACTAAGAAAGTGCAATTTATGGTACGGTTATATGAATATGTCAATTCTGCAATAACAATATAATTTGACTTTCGCTCAAATCAGTAAAATTCATGTTTTTCGGTTTAAGCAGTACAGTGCTCACGCAATTGAAATACAATTTACAAGCAAATCGACTTTAAGTCTAAAACTAAGAAAGTACAATTTTCTCGGTTATATGAATATGTAAATTCTGCAATAACATTATAATTTTACTTTCGCTCAAATCAGTAATATTGATGTTTTTCGGCTTAAGCAGTACAGTGCTCACGCAACTGACATACAATTTACAAGAAAATCGGCTTTAAGTCTAAATCTAAGAAAGTGCAATTTTCTCGGTTATATGAATATGTAAATTCTGCAATAACATTATAATTTTACTTTCGCGCAAATCAGTAAAATTGATGTTTTTCGGCCTAAGCTTTACAGCGCTCAAGTAATTAACATTCAATTTACAAGAAAATCGACGTTAAGTCTAAAACTAAGAAAGTACAATTTTCTCGGTTATATGAATATGTAAATTCTGCAATAACATTATAATTTTACTTTCGCGCAAATCAGTAATATTCATGTTTTTCGGCTTATGCAGTACAGTGCTACCGCAATTGAAATACAATTTACAAGCAAATCGACTTTAAGTCTAAAACTAAGAAAGTACAATTTTCTCGGTAATATGAATATGTAAATTCTGCAATAACATTATAATTTTACTTTCGCGCAAATCAGTAATATTGATGTTTTTCGGCTTAAGCAGTACTGTGGTGCCGCAATTGACATACAATTTACAAGAAAATCGACTTTGCGTGTAAACTTAAGAAATTGCAACTTTTTCGGTAATATTAGTTTGTTAATTCTGCAATAACAATATAATTTGACTTTCGCTCAAATCAGTAAAATTCATGTTTTTCGGCTTAAGCGGTACAGTGCTCACGCAACTGAAATACAATTTACAAGCAAATCGGCTTTAAGTCTAAAACTAAGAAAGTACAATTTTCTCGGTTATATGAATATGTAAATTCTGTAATAACATTATAATTTTACTTTCGCGCAAATCAGTAAAATTGAAATTTGAGTCTAAACCTAATAAAGTGCAACTTTTTCGGTAATATTAATTTGTTAATCCTGCAATAACAATATAATTTGACTTTCGCTCAAATCAGTAAAATTCATGTTTTTCGGCTTATGCGGCACAGTGCTCACGCAACTGACATACAATTTACAAGAAAATCGGCTTTAAGTCTAAAACTAAGAAAGTGCAATTTTTTCGGTAATATTAATTTGTTAATCCTGCAATAACAATATAATTTGACTTTCGCTCAAATCACAAAAATTCATATTTTTCGGCTTAAGCAGTACAGTGCTCACGCAACTGACATACAACTTAGAAGAAAATCGGCTTTAAGTCTAAATCTAAGAAAGTGCAATTTTTTCGGTTATATGAATATGTAAATTCTGCAATAACATTATAATTTTACTTTCGCGCAAATCAGTAAAATTCACGTTTTTCGGCTTATGCGGTACAGTGCTCACGCAACTGACATACAATTTACAAGAAAATCGGCTTTAAGTCTAAAACTAAGAAAGTACAATTTTCTTGGTTATATGAATATGTAAATTCTGCAATAACATTATAATTTTACTTTCGCGCAAATCAGTAAAATTGATGATAATTTGAGTCTAAGCCTAATAAAGTGCAACTTTTTCGGTAATATTAATTTGTTAATCCTGCAATAACAATATAATTTGACTTTCGATCAAATCAGAAAAATTCATATTTTTCGGCTTAAGCAGTACAGTGCTCACGCAACTGACATACAATTTAGAAGAAAATCGGCTTTAAGTCTAAATCTAAGAAAGTGCAGTTTTTTCGGTTATATGAAAATGTCAATTCTGCAATAACAATATAATTTGACTTTCGCTCAAATCAGTAAAATTCATGTTTTTCGGTTTAAGCAGTACAGTGCTCACGCAATTGAAATACAATTTACAAGCAAATCGACTTTAAGTCTAAAATTAAGAAAGTACAATTTTCTCGGTTATATGAATATGTAAATTCTGCAATAACATTATAATTTTACTTTCGCTCAAATCAGTAATATTGATGTTTTTCGGCTTAAGCAGTACAGTGCTCACGCAAATGACATACAATTTACAAGAAAATCGGCTTTAAGTCTCAATCTAAGAAAGTGCAATTTTCTCGGTTATATGAATATGTAAATTCTGCAATAACATTATAATTTTACTTTCGCTTAAATCAGTAATATTGATGTTTTTCGGCTTAAGCAGTACAGTGCTCACGCAAATGACATACAATTTACAAGAAAATCGGCTTTAAGTCTAAATCTAAGAAAGTGCAGTTTTTTCGGTTATATGAATATGTCAATTCTGCAATAACAATATAATTTGACTTTCGCTCAAATCAGTAAAATTCATGTTTTTCGGTTTAAGCAGTACAGTGCTCACGCAATTGAAATACAATTTACAAGAAAATCGACTTTAAGTCTAAAACTAAGAAAGTACAATTTTCTCGGTTATATGAATATGTAAATTCTGCAATAACATTATAATTTTACTTTCGCGCAAATCAGTAATATTGATGTTTTTCGGCTTAAGCAGTACAGTGCTCACGCAACTGACATACAATTTACAAGAAAATCGGCTTTAAGTCTAAATCTAAGAAAGTGCAATTTTCTCGGTTATATGAATATGTAAATTCTGCAATAACATTATAATTTTACTTTCGCGCAAATCAGTAATATTGATGTTTTTCGGCTTAAGCAGTACAGTGCTCACGCAAATGACATACAATTTACAAGAAAATCGGCTTTAAGTCTAAATCTAAGAAAGTGCAGTTTTTTCGGTTATATGAATATGTCAATTCTGCAATAACAATATAATTTGACTTTCGCTCAAATCAGTAAAATTCATGTTTTTCGGTTTAAGCAGTACACTGCTCACGCAATTGAAATACAATTTACAAGAAAATCGACTTTAAGTCTAAAACTAAGAAAGTACAATTTTCTCGGTTATATGAATATGTAAATTCTGCAATAACATTATAATTTTACTTTCGCTTAAATCAGTAATATTGATGTTTTTCGGCTTAAGCAGTACAGTGCTCACGCAACTGACATACAATTTATAAGAAAATCGGCTTTAAGTCTAAAACTAAGAAAGTGCATTTTATGGTACGGTTATATGAATATGTCAATTCTGCAATAACAATATAATTTGACTTTCGCTCAAATCAGTAAAATTCATGTTTTTCGGTTTAAGCAGTACAGTGCTCACGCAATTGAAATACAATTTACAAGCAAATCGACTTTAAGTCTAAAACTAAGAAAGTACAATTTTCTCGGTTATATGAATATGTAAATTCTGCAATAACATTATAATTTTACTTTCGCTCAAATCAGTAATATTGATGTTTTTCGGCTTAAGCAGTACAGTGCTCACGCAACTGACATACAATTTACAAGAAAATCGGCTTTAAGTCTAAATCTAAGAAAGTGCAATTTTCTCGGTTATATGAATATGTAAATTCTGCAATAACATTATAATTTTACTTTCGCGCAAATCAGTAAAATTGATGTTTTTCGGCCTAAGCTTTACAGCGCTCAAGTAATTAACATTCAATTTACAAGAAAATCGACGTTAAGTCTAAAACTAAGAAAGTACAATTTTCTCGGTTATATGAATATGTAAATTCTGCAATAACATTATAATTTTACTTTCGCGCAAATCAGTAAAATTCATGTTTTTCGGCTTATGCAGTACAGTGCTCACGCAATTGAAATACAATTTACAAGCAAATCGACTTTAAGTCTAAAACTAAGAAAGTACAATTTTCTCGGTAATATGAATATGTAAATTCTGCAATAACATTATAATTTTACTTTCGCGCAAATCAGTAATATTGATGTTTTTCGGCTTAAGCAGTACAGTGGTGCCGCAATTGACATACAATTTACAAGAAAATCGACTTTGCGTGTAAACTTAAGAAAGTGCAACTTTTTCGGTAATATTAATTTGTTAATTCTGCAATAACAATATAATTTGACTTTCGCTCAAATCAGTAAAATTCATGTTTTTCGGCTTAAGCGGTACAGTGCTCACGCAACTGAAATACAATTTACAAGCAAATCGGCTTTAAGTCTAAAACTAAGAAAGTACAATTTTCTCGGTTATATGAATATGTAAATTCTGTAATAACATTATAATTTTACTTTCGCGCAAATCAGTAAAATTGATGATAATTTGAGTCTAAACCTAATAAAGTGCAACTTTTTCGGTAATATTAATTTGTTAATCCTGCAATAACAATATAATTTGACTTTCGCTCAAATCAGTAAAATTCATGTTTTTCGGCTTATGCGGCACAGTGCTCACGCAACTGACATACAATTTACAAGAAAATCGGCTTTAAGTCTAAAACTAAGAAAGTGCAATTTTTTCGGTAATATTAATTTGTTAATCCTGCAATAACAATATAATTTGACTTTCGCTCAAATCAAAAAAATTCATATTTTTCGGCTTAAGCAGTACAGTGCTCACGCAACTGACATACAACTTAGAAGAAAATCGGCTTTAAGTCTAAATCTAAGAAAGTGCAATTTTTTCGGTTATATGAATATGTAAATTCTGCAATAACATTATAATTTTACTTTCGCGCAAATCAGTAAAATTCACGTTTTTCGGCTTATGCGGTACAGTGCTCACGCAACTGACATACAATTTACAAGAAAATCGGCTTTAAGTCTAAAACTAAGAAAGTACAATTTTCTCGGTTATATGAATATGTAAATTCTGCAATAACATTATAATTTTACTTTCGCGCAAATCAGTAAAATTGATGATAATTTGAGTCTAAGCCTAATAAAGTGCAACTTTTTCGGTAATATTAATTTGTTAATCCTGCAATAACAATATAATTTGACTTTCGATCAAATCAGAAAAATTCATATTTTTCGGCTTAAGCAGTACAGTGCTCACGCAACTGACATACAATTTAGAAGAAAATCGGCTTTAAGTCTAAATCTAAGAAAGTGCAGTTTTTTCGGTTATATGAATATGTCAATTCTGCAATAACAATATAATTTGACTTTCGCTCAAATCAGTAAAATTCATGTTTTTCGGTTTAAGCAGTACAGTGCTCACGCAATTGAAATACAATTTACAAGCAAATCGACTTTAAGTCTAAAACTAAGAAAGTACAATTTTCTCGGTTATATGAATATGTAAATTCTGCAATAACATTATAATTTTACTTTCGCTCAAATCAGTAATATTGATGTTTTTCGGCTTAAGCAGTACAGTGCTCACGCAAATGACATACAATTTACAAGAAAATCGGCTTTAAGTCTCAATCTAAGAAAGTGCAATTTTCTCGGTTATATGAATATGTAAATTCTGCAATAACATTATAATTTTACTTTCGCTTAAATCAGTAATATTGATGTTTTTCGGCTTAAGCAGTACAGTGCTCACGCAAATGACATACAATTTACAAGAAAATCGGCTTTAAGTCTAAATCTAAGAAAGTGCAGTTTTTTCGGTTATATGAATATGTCAATTCTGCAATAACAATATAATTTGACTTTCGCTCAAATCAGTAAAATTCATGTTTTTCGGTTTAAGCAGTACAGTGCTCACGCAATTGAAATACAATTTACAAGAAAATCGACTTTAAGTCTAAAACTAAGAAAGTACAATTTTCTCGGTTATATGAATATGTAAATTCTGCAATAACATTATAATTTTACTTTCGCGCAAATCAGTAATATTGATGTTTTTCGGCTTAAGCAGTACAGTGCTCACGCAACTGACATACAATTTACAAGAAAATCGGCTTTAAGTCTAAATCTAAGAAAGTGCAATTTTCTCGGTTATATGAATATGTAAATTCTGCAATAACATTATAATTTTACTTTCGCGCAAATCAGTAATATTGATGTTTTTCGGCTTAAGCAGTACAGTGGTGCGGCAATTGACATACAATTTACAAGAAAATCGACTTTGCGTGTAAACCTAAGAAAGTGCAATTTTCTCGGTAATATTAATTTGTTAATCCTGCAATAACAATATAATTTGACTTTCGCTCAAATCAGTAAAATTCATGTTTTTCGGCTTATGCGGTACAGTGCTCACGCAATTGACATACAATTTACAAGAAAATCGGCTTTAAGTCTAAAACTAAGAAAGCACAATTTTCTCGGTTATATGAATATGTAAATTCTGCAATAACATTATTATTTTACTTTCGCGCAAATCAGTAATATTGATGTATTTCGGCTTAAGCAGTACAGTGGTGCGGCAATTGACATACAATTTACAAGAAAATCGACTTTGCGTGTAAACCTAAGAAAGTGCAATTTTCTCGGTAATATTAATTTGTTAATCCTGCAATAACAATATAATTTGACTTTCGCGCAAATCAGTAAAATTGATGATAATTTGAGTCTAAACCTAATAAAGTACAACTTTTTCGGTAATATTACTTTGTTAATCCTGCAATAACAATATAATTTGACTTTCGCTCAAATCAGTAAAATTCATGTTTTTCGGCTTATGCGGTACAGTGCTCACGCAATTGACATACAATTTACAAGAAAATCGGCTTTAAGTCTAAAACTAAGAAAGCACAATTTTCTCGGTTATATGAATATGTAAATTCTGCAATAACATTATTATTTTACTTTCGCGCAAATCAGTAATATTGATGTTTTTCGGCTTAAGCAGTACAGTGGTGCGGCAATTGACATACAATTTACAAGAAAATCGACTTTGCGTGTAAACCTAAGAAAGTGCAATTTTCTCGGTAATATTAATTTGTTAATCCTGCAATAACAATATAATTTGACTTTCGCGCAAATCAGTAAAATTGTTGATAATTTGAGTCTAAACCTAATAAAGTACAACTTTTTCGGTAATATTAATTTGTTAATCCTGCAATAACAATATAATTTGACTTTCGCTCAAATCAGTAAAATTCATGTTTTTCGGCTTATGCGGCACAGTGCTCACGCAACTGACATACAATTTACAAGAAAATCGGCTTTAAGTCTAAAACTAAGAAAGTGCAATTTTTTCGGTAATATTAATTTGTTAAATCTGCAATAACAATATAATTTGACTTTCGCTCAAATCAGTAAAATTCATGTTTTTCGGCTTATGCGGTACAGTGCTCACGCAATTGACATACAATTTACAAGAAAATCGGCTTTAAGTCTAAAACTAAGAAAGCACAATTTTCTCGGTTATATGAATATGTAAATTCTGCAATAACATTATTATTTTACTTTCGCGCAAATCAGTAATATTGATGTTTTTCGGCTTAAGCAGTACAGTGGTGCGGCAATTGACATACAATTTACAAGAAAATCGACTTTGCGTGTAAACCTAAGAAAGTGCAATTTTCTCGGTAATATTAATTTGTTAATCCTGCAATAACATTATAATTTTACTTTCGCGCAAATCAGTAATATTGATGTTTTTCGGCTTAAGCAGTACAGTGCTCACGCAACTGACATACAATTTACAAGAAAATCGGCTTTAAGTCTAAATCTAAGAAAGTGCAGTTTTTTCGGTTATATGAATATGTCAATTCTGCAATAACAATATAATTTGACTTTCGCTCAAATCAGTAAAATTCATGTTTTTCGGCTTATGCGGTACAGTGCTCACGCAATTGACATACAATTTACAAGAAAATCGGCTTTAAGTCTAAAACTAAGAAAGCACAATTTTCTCGGTTATATGAATATGTAAATTCTGCAATAACATTATTATTTTACTTTCGCGCAAATCAGTAATATTGATGTTTTTCGGCTTAAGCAGTACAGTGCTCACGCAACTGACATACAATTTACAAGAAAATCGGCTTTAAGTCTAAATCTAAGAAAGTGCAGTTTTTTCGGTTATATGAATATGTCAATTCTGCAATAACAATATAATTTTACTTTCGCGCAAATCAGTAATATTGATGTTTTTCGGCTTAAGCAATACAGTGGTGCCGCAATTGACATACAATTTACAAGAAAATCGACTTTGCGTGTAAACTTAAGAAAGTGCAACTTTTTCGGTAATATTAATTTGTTAATTCTGCAATAACATTATAATTTTACTTTCGCGCAAATCAGTAAAATTCATGTTTTTCGGCTTATGCGGTACAGTGCTCACGCAACTGACATACAATTTACAAGAAAATCGGCTTTAAGTCTAAAACTAAGAAAGTACAATTTTCTCGGTTATATGAATATGTAAATTCTGCAATAACATTATAATTTTACTTTCGCGCAAATCAGTAAAATTGATGATAATTTGAGTCTAAACCTAATAAAGTGCAACTTTTTCGGTAATATTAATTTGTTAATCCTGCAATAACAATATAATTTGACTTTCGCTCAAATCAGTAAAATTCATGTTTTTCGGCTTATGCGGCACAGTGCTCACGCAACTGACATACAATTTACAAGAAAATCGGCTTTAAGTCTAAAACTAAGAAAGTGCAATTTTTTCGGTAATATTAATTTGTTAATCCTGCAATAACAATATAATTTGACTTTCGCTCAAATCAGAAAAATTCATATTTTTCGGCTTAAGCAGTACAGTGCTCACGCAACTGACATACAACTTAGAAGAAAATCGGCTTTAAGTCTAAATCTAAGAAAGTGCAATTTTTTCGGTTATATGAATATGTAAATTCTGCAATAACATTATAATTTTACTTTCGCGCAAATCAGTAAAATTCACGTTTTTCGGCTTATGCGGTACAGTGCTCACGCAACTGACATACAATTTACAAGAAAATCGGCTTTAAGTCTAAAACTAAGAAAGTACAATTTTCTCGGTTATATGAATATGTAAATTCTGCAATAACATTATAATTTTACTTTCGCGCAAATCAGTAAAATTGATGATAATTTGAGTCTAAACCTAATAAAGTGCAACTTTTTCGGTAATATTAATTTGTTAATCCTGCAATAACAATATAATTTGACTTTCGATCAAATCAGAAAAATTCATATTTTTCGGCTTAAGCAGTACAGTGCTCACGCAACTGACATACAATTTAGAAGAAAATCGGCTTTAAGTCTAAATCTAAGAAAGTGCAGTTTTTTCGGTTATATGAATATGTCAATTCTGCAATAACAATATAATTTTACTTTCGCTCAAATCAGTAATATTGATGTTTTTCGGCTTAAGCAGTACAGTGCTCACGCAAATGACATACAATTTACAAGAAAATCGGCTTTAAGTCTCAATCTAAGAAAGTGCAATTTTCTCGGTTATATGAATATGTAAATTCTGCAATAACATTATAATTTTACTTTCGCTCAAATCAGTAATATTGATGTTTTTCGGCTTAAGCAGTACAGCGCTCACGCAAATGACATACAATTTACAAGAAAATCGGCTCTAAGTCTAAATCTAAGAAAGTGCAGTTTTTTCGGTTATATGAATATGTCAATTCTGCAATAACAATATAATTTGACTTTCGCTCAAATCAGTAAAATTCATGTTTTTCGGTTTAAGCAGTACAGTGCTCACGCAATTGAAATACAATTTACAAGAAAATCGACTTTAAGTCTAAAACTAAGAAAGTACAATTTTCTCGGTTATATGAATATGTAAATTCTGCAATAACATTATAATTTTACTTTCGCTCAAATCAGTAATATTGATGTTTTTCGGCTTAAGCAGTACAGTGCTCACGCAAATGACATACAATTTACAAGAAAATCGGCTTTAAGTCTAAATCTAAGAAAGTGCAGTTTTTTCGGTTATATGAATATGTCAATTCTGCAATAACAATATAATTTGACTTTCGCTCAAATCAGTAAAATTCATGTTTTTCGGTTTAAGCAGTACAGTGCTCACGCAATTGAAATACAATTTACAAGAAAATCGACTTTAAGTCTAAAACTAAGAAAGTACAATTTTCTCGGTTATATGAATATGTAAATTCTGCAATAACATTATAATTTTACTTTCGCGCAAATCAGTAATATTGATGTTTTTCGGCTTAAGCAGTACAGTGCTCACGCACCTGACATACAATTTAGAAGAAAATCGGCTTTAAGTCTAAATCTAAGAAAGTGCAATTTTCTCGGTTATATGAATATGTAAATTCTGCAATAACATTATAATTTTACTTTCGCTCAAATCAGTAATATTGATGTTTTTCGGCTTAAGCAGTACAGTGCTCACGCAAATGACATACAATTTACAAGAAAATCGGCTTTAAGTCTAAATCTAAGGAAGTGCAGTTTTTTCGGTTATATGAATATGTCAATTCTGCAATAACAATATAATTTGACTTTCGCTCAAATCAGTAAAATTCATGTTTTTCGGTTTAAGCAGTACAGTGCTCACGCAATTGAAATACAATTTACAAGAAAATCGACTTTAAGTCTAAAACTAAGAAAGTACAATTTTCTCGGTTATATGAATATGTAAATTCTGCAATAACATTATAATTTTACTTTCGCGCAAATCAGTAATATTGATGTTTTTCGGCTTAAGCAGTACAGTGCTCACGCAACTGACATACAATTTACAAGAAAATCGGCTTTAAGTCTAAATCTAAGAAAGTGCAATTTTCTCGGTTATATGAATATGTAAATTCTGCAATAACATTATAATTTTACTTTCGCGCAAATCAGTAATATTGATGTTTTTCGGCTTAAGCAGTACAGTGGTGCGGCAATTGACATACAATTTACAAGAAAATCGACTTTGCGTGTAAACCTAAGAAAGTGCAATTTTCTCGGTAATATTAATTTGTTAATCCTGCAATAACAATATAATTTGACTTTCGCTCAAATCAGTAAAATTCATGTTTTTCGGCTTATGCGGTACAGTGCTCACGCAATTGACATACAATTTACAAGAAAATCGGCTTTAAGTCTAAAACTATGAAAGCACAATTTTCTCGGTTATATGAATATGTAAATTCTGCAATAACATTATAATTTTACTTTCGCGCAAATCAGTAAAATTGATGATAATTTGAGTCTAAACCTAATAAAGTACAACTTTTTCGGTAATATTAATTTGTTAATCCTGCAATAACAATATAATTTGACTTTCGCTCAAATCAGTAAAATTCATGTTTTTCGGCTTATGCGGCACAGTGCTCACGCAACTGACATACAATTTACAAGAAAATCGGCTTTAAGTCTAAAACTAAGAAAGTGCAATTTTTTCGGTAATATTAATTTGTTAATCCTGCAATAACAATATAATTTGACTTTCGCTCAAATCAGTAAAATTCATGTTTTTCGGCTTATGCGGTACAGTGCTCACGCAATTGACATACAATTTACAAGAAAATCGGCTTTAAGTCTAAATCTAAGAAAGTGCAATTTTCTCGGTTATATGAATATGTAAATTCTGCAATAACATTATAATTTTACTTTCGTGCAAATCAGTAATATTGATGTTTTTCGGCTTAAGCAGTACAGTGCTCACGCAACTGACATACAACTTAGAAGAAAATCGGCTTTAAGTCTAAATCTAAGAAAGTGCAATTTTTTTGGTTATATGAATATGTAAATTCTGCAATAACATTATAATTTTACTTTCGCGCAAATCAGTAAAATTCACGTTTTTCGGCTTATGCGGTACAGTGCTCACGCAACTGACATACAATTTACAAGAAAATCGGCTTTAAGTCTAAAACTAAGAAAGTACAATTTTCTCGGTTATATGAATATGTAAATTCTGCAATAACATTATAATTTTACTTTCGCGCAGATCAGTAAAATTTATGATAATTTGAGTCTAAACCTAATAAAGTGCAACTTTTTCGGTAATATTAATTTGTTAATCCTGCAATAACAATATAATTTGACTTTCGATCAAATCAGAAAAATTCATATTTTTCGGCTTAAGCAGTACAGTGCTCACGCAACTGACATACAATTTAGAAGAAAATCGGCTTTAAGTCTAAATCTAAGAAAGTGCAGTTTTTTCGGTTATAGGAATATGTCAATTCTGCAATAACAATATAATTTGACTTTCGCTCAAATCAGTAAAATTCATGTTTTTCGGCTTATGCGGCACAGTGCTCACGCAACTAACATACAATTTACAAGAAAATCGGCTTTAAGTCTAAAACTAAGAAAGTGCAATTTTTTCGGTAATATTAATTTGTTAATCCTGCAATAACAATATAATTTGACTTTCGCTCAAATCAGTAAAATTCATGTTTTTCGGCTTATGCGGTACAGTGCTCACGCAACTGACATACAACTTAGAAGAAAATCGGCTTTAAGTCTAAATCTAAGAAAGTGCAATTTTTTCGGTTATATGAATATGTAAATTCTGCAATAACATTATAATTTTACTTTCGTGCAAATCAGTAATATTGATGTTTTTCGGCTTAAGCAGTACAGTGCTCACGCAACTGACATACAACTTAGAAGAAAATCGGCTTTAAGTCTAAATCTAAGAAAGTGCAATTTTTTCGGTTATATGAATATGTAAATTCTGCAATAACATTATAATTTTACTTTCGCGCAAATCAGTAAAATTAACGTTTTTCGGCTTATGCGGCACAGTGCTCACGCAACTAACATACAATTTACAAGAAAATCGGCTTTAAGTCTAAAACTAAGAAAGTGCAATTTTTTCGGTAATATTAATTTGTTAATCCTGCAATAACAATATAATTTGACTTTCGATCAAATCAGAAAAATTCATATTTTTCGGCTTAAGCAGTACAGTGCTCACGCAACTGACATACAATTTAGAAGAAAATCGGCTTTAAGTCTAAATCTAAGAAAGTGCAGTTTTTTCGGTTATAGGAATATGTCAATTCTGCAATAACAATATAATTTGACTTTCGCTCAAATCAGTAAAATTCATGTTTTTCGGCTTATGCGGCACAGTGCTCACGCAATTGACATACAATTTACAAGAAAATCGGCTTTAAGTCTAAATCTAAGAAAGTGCAATTTTCTCGGTTATATGAATATGTAAATTCTGCAATAACATTATAATTTTACTTTCGTGCAAATCAGTAATATTGATGTTTTTCGGCTTAAGCAGTACAGTGCTCACGCAACTGACATACAACTTAGAAGAAAATCGGCTTTAAGTCTAAATCTAAGAAAGTGCAATTTTTTCGGTTATATGAATATGTAAATTCTGCAATAACATTATAATTTTACTTTCGCGCAAATCAGTAAAATTAACGTTTTTCGGCTTATGCGGTACAGTGCTCACGCAACTGACATACAATTTACAAGAAAATCGGCTTTAAGTCTAAAACTAAGAAAGTACAATTTTCTCGGTTATATGAATATGTAAATTCTGCAATAACATTATAATTTTACTTTCGCGCAGATCAGTAAAATTTATGATAATTTGAGTCTAAACCTAATAAAGTGCAACTTTTTCGGTAATATTAATTTGTTAATCCTGCAATAACAATATAATTTGACTTTCGATCAAATCAGAAAAATTCATATTTTTCGGCTTAAGCAGTACAGTGCTCACGCAACTGACATACAATTTAGAAGAAAATCGGCTTTAAGTCTAAATCTAAGAAAGTGCAGTTTTTTCGGTTATATGAATATGTCAATTCTGCAATAACAATATAATTTGACTTTCGCTCAAATCAGTAAAATTCATGTTTTTCGGTTTAAGCAGTACAGTGCTCACGCAATTGAAATACAATTTACAAGCAAATCGACTTTAAGTCTAAAACTAAGAAAGTACAATTTTCTCGGTTATATGAATATGTAAATTCTGCAATAACATTATAATTTTACTTTCGCTCAAATCAGTAATATTGATGTTTTTCGGCTTAAGCAGTACAGTGCTCACGCAAATGACATACAATTTACAAGAAAATCGGCTTTAAGTCTCAATCTAAGAAAGTGCAATTTTCTCGGTTATATGAATATGTAAATTCTGCAATAACATTATAATTTTACTTTCGCTCAAATCAGTAATATTGATGTTTTTCGGCTTAAGCAGTACAGTGCTCACGCAAATGACATACAATTTACAAGAAAATCGGCTTTAAGTCTAAATCTAAGAAAGTGCAGTTTTTTCGGTTATATGAATATGTCAATTCTGCAATAACAATATAATTTGACTTTCGCTCAAATCAGTAAAATTCATGTTTTTCGGTTTAAGCAGTACAGTGCTCACGCAATTGAAATACAATTTACAAGAAAATCGACTTTAAGTCTAAAACTAAGAAAGTACAATTTTCTCGGTTATATGAATATGTAAATTCTGCAATAACATTATAATTTTACTTTCGCGCAAATCAGTAATATTGATGTTTTTCGGCTTAAGCAGTACAGTGCTCACGCAACTGACATACAATTTACAAGAAAATCGGCTTTAAGTCTAAATCTAAGAAAGTGCAATTTTCTCGGTTATATGAATATGTAAATTCTGCAATAACATTATAATTTTACTTTCGCGCAAATCAGTAATATTGATGTTTTTCGGCTTAAGCAGTACAGTGCTCACGCAATTGACATACAATTTACAAGAAAATCGGCTTTAAGTCTCAATCTAAGAAAGTGCAATTTTCTCGGTTATATGAATATGTAAATTCTGCAATAACATTATAATTTTACTTTCGCTCAAATCAGTAATATTGATGTTTTTCGGCTTAAGCAGTACAGTGCTCACGCAAATGACATACAATTTACAAGAAAATCGGCTTTAAGTCTAAATCTAAGAAAGTGCAGTTTTTTCGGTTATATGAATATGTCAATTCTGCAATAACAATATAATTTGACTTTCGCTCAAATCAGTAAAATTCATGTTTTTCGGTTTAAGCAGTACAGTGCTCACGCAATTGAAATACAATTTACAAGAAAATCGACTTTAAGTCTAAAACTAAGAAAGTACAATTTTCTCGGTTATATGAATATGTAAATTCTGCAATAACATTATAATTTTACTTTCGCGCACATCAGTAATATTGATGTTTTTCGGCTTAAGCAGTACAGTGTTCACGCAACTGACATACAATTTACAAGAAAATCGGCTTTAAGTCTAAATCTAAGAAAGTGCAATTTTCTCGGTTATATGAATATGTAAATTCTGCAATAACATTATAATTTTACTTTCGCGCAAATCAGTAATATTGATGTTTTTCGGCTTAAGCAGTACAGTGGTGCGGCAATTGACATACAATTTACAAGAAAATCGACTTTGCGTGTAAACCTAAGAAAGTGCAACTTTTTCGGTAATATTAATTTGTTAATCCTGCAATAACAATATAATTTGACTTTCCCTCAAATCAGTAAAATTCATGTTTTTCGGCTTATGCGGTACAGTGCTCACGCAATTGACATACAATTTACAAGAAAATCGGCTTTAAGTCTAAAACTAAGAAAGTACAATTTTCTCGGTTATATGAATATGTAAATTCTGCAATAACATTATAATTTTACTTTCGCGCAAATCAGTAAAATTGATGTTTTTCAGCCTAAGCGTTACAGCGCTCAAGTAATTAACATTCAATTTACAAGAAAATCGACTTTAAGTCTAAAACTAAGAAAGTACAATTTTCTCGGTTATATGAATATGTAAATTCTGCAATAACATTATAATTTTACTTTCGCGCAAACCAGTAAAATTCATGTTTTTCGGCTTATGCGGTACAGTGCTCACGCAATTGAAATACAATTTACAAGCAAATCGACTTTAAGTCTAAAACTAAGAAAGTACAATTTTCTCGGTAATATGAATATGTAAATTCTGCAATAACATTATAATTTTACTTTCGCGCAAATCAGTAATATTGATGTTTTTCGGCTTAAGCAGTACAGTGGTGCGGCAATTGACATACAATTTACAAGAAAATCGACTTTAAGTCTAAAACTAAGAAAGTACAATTTTCTCGGTTATATGAATATGTAAATTCTGCAATAACATTATAATTTTACTTTCGCGCAAATCAGTAAAATTGATGATAATTTGAGTCTAAACCTAATAAAGTGCAACTTTTTCGGTAATATTAATTTGTTAATCCTGCAATAACAATATAATTTAACTTTCGCTCAAATCAGTAAAATTCATGTTTTTCGGCTTAAGCAGTACAGTGCTCACGCAACTGACATACAACTTAGAAGAAAATCGACTTTAAGTCTAAATCTAAGAAAGTGCAATTTTTTCGGTTATATGAATATGTAAATTCTGCAATAACATTATAATTTTACTTTCGCGCAAATCAGTAAAATTCACGTTTTTCGGCTTATGCGGTACAGTGCTCACGCAACTGACATACAATTTACAAGAAAATCGGCTTTAAGTCTAAAACTAAGAAAGTACAATTTTCTCGGTTATATGAATATGTAAATTCTGCAATAACATTATAATTTTACTTTCGCGCAAATCAGTAAAATTGATGATAATTTGAGTCTAAACCTAATAAAGTGCAACTTTTTCGGTAATATTAATTTGTTAATCCTGCAATAACAATATAATTTGACTTTCGATCAAATCAGAAAAATTCATATTTTTCGGCTTAAGCAGTACAGTGCTCACGCAACTGACATACAATTTAGAAGAAAATCGGCTTTAAGTCTAAATCTAAGAAAGTGCAGTTTTTTCGGTTATATGAATATGTCAATTCTGCAATAACAATATAATTTGACTTTCGCTCAAATCAGTAAAATTCATGTTTTTCGGTTTAAGCAGTACAGTGCTCACGCAATTGAAATACAATTTACAAGAAAATCGACTTTAAGTCTAAAACTAAGAAAGTACAATTTTCTCGGTTATATGAATATGTAAATTCTGCAATAACATTATAATTTTACTTTCGCGCAAATCAGTAATATTGATGTTTTTCGGCTTAAGCAGTACAGTGCTCACGCAACTGACATACAATTTACAAGAAAATCGGCTTTAAGTCTAAATCTAAGAAAGTGAGTTTTCTCGGTTATATGAATATGTAAATTCTGCAATAACAATATAATTTGACTTTCGCTCAAATCAGTAAAATTCATGTTTTTCGGCTTATGCGGTACAGTGCTCACGCAATTGACATACAATTTACAAGAAAATCGGCTTTAAGTCTAAAACTAAGAAAGTACAATTTTCTCGGTTATATGAATATGTAAATTCTGCAATAACATTATAATTTTACTTTCGCGCAAATCAGTAAAATTGATGTTTTTCAGCCTAAGCTTTACAGCGCTCAAGTAATTAACATTCAATTTACAAGAAAATCGACTTTAAGTCTAAATCTAAGAAAGTACAATTTTCTCGGTTATATGAATATGTAAATTCTGCAATAACATTATAATTTTACTTTCGCTCAAATCAGTAATATTGATGTTTTTCGGCTTAAGCAGTACAGTGCTCACGCAAATGACATACAATTTACAAGATAATCGGCTTTAAGTCTAAATCTAAGAAAGTGCAGTTTTTTCGGTTATATGAATATGTCAATTCTGCAATAACAATATAATTTGACTTTCGCTCAAATCAGTAAAATTCATGTTTTTCGGTTTAAGCAGTACAGTGCTCACGCAATTGAAATACAATTTACAAGAAAATCGACTTTAAGTCTAAAACTAAGAAAGTACAATTTTCTCGGTTATATGAGTATGTAAATTCTGCAATAAACATTATAATTTTACTTTCGCGCAAATCAGTAATATTGATGTTTTTCGGCTTAAGCAGTACAGTGCTCACGCAACTGACATACAATTTACAAGAAAATCGGCTTTAAGTCTAAATTTAAGAAAGTGCAATTTTCTCGGTTATATGAATATGTAAATTCTGCAATAACATTATAATTTTACTTTCGCGCAAATCAGTAATATTGATGTTTTTCGGCTTAAGCAGTACAGTGGTGCGGCAACTGACATACAATTTACAAGAAAATCGACTTTGCGTGTAAACCTATGAAAGTGCAACTTTTTCGGTAATATTAATTTGTTAATCCTGCAATAACAATATAATTTGACTTTCGCTCAAATCAGTAAAATTCATGTTTTTCGGCTTATGCGGTACAGTGCTCACGCAATTGACATACAATTTACAAGAAAATCGGCTTTAAGTCTAAAACTAAGAAAGTACAATTTTCTCGGTTATATGAATATGTAAATTCTGCAATAACATTATAATTTTACTTTCGCGCAAATCAGTAAAATTGATGTTTTTCAGCCTAAGCTTTACAGCGCTCAAGTAATTAACATTCAATTTACAAGAAAATCGACTTTAAGTCTAAAACTAAGAAAGTACAATTTTCTCGGTTATATGAATATGTAAATTCTGCAATAACATTATAATTTTACTTTCGCGCAAACCAGTAAAATTCATGTTTTTCGGCTTATGCGGTACAGTGCTCACGCAATTGAAATACAATTTACAAGCAAATCGACTTTAAGTCTAAAACTAAGAAAGTACAATTTTCTCGGTAATGTGAATATGTCAATTCTGCAATAACATTATAATTTTACTTTCGCGCAAATCAGTAATATTGATGTTTTTCGGCTTAAGCAGTACAGTGGTGCGGCAATTGACATACAATTTACAAGAAAATCGACTTTAAGTCTAAAACTAAGAAAGTACAATTTTCTCGGTTATATGAATATGTAAATTCTGCAATAACATTATAATTTTACTTTCGCGCAAATCAGTAAAATTGATGATAATTTGAGTCTAAACCTAATAAAGTGCAACTTTTTCGGTAATATTAATTTGTTAATCCTGCAATAACAATATAATTTGACTTTCGCTCAAATCAGTAAAATTCATGTTTTTCGGCTTAAGCAGTACAGTGCTCACGCAACTGACATACAACTTAGAAGAAAATCGGCTTTAAGTCTAAATCTAAGAAAGTGCAATTTTTTCGGTTATATGAATATGTAAATTCTGCAATAACATTATAATTTTACTTTCGCGCAAATCAGTAAAATTCACGTTTTTCGGCTTATGCGGTACAGTGCTCACGCAACTGACATACAATTTACAAGAAAATCGGCTTTAAGTCTAAAACTAAGAAAGTACAATTTTCTCGGTTATATGAATATGTAAATTCTGCAATAACATTATAATTTTACTTTCGCGCAAATCAGTAAAATTGATGATAATTTGAGTCTAAACCTAATAAAGTGCAACTTTTTCGGTAATATTAATTTGTTAATCCTGCAATAACAATATAATTTGACTTTCGATCAAATCAGAAAAATTCATGTTTTTCGGCTTAAGCAGTACAGTGCTCACGCAACTGACATACAATTTAGAAGAAAATCGGCTTTAAGTCTAAATCTAAGAAAATGCAGTTTTTTCGGTTATATGAATATGTCAATTCTGCAATAACAATATAATTTGACTTTCGCTCAAATCAGTAAAATTCATGTTTTTCGGTTTAAGCAGTACAGTGCTCACGCAATTGAAATACAATTTACAAGAAAATCGACTTTAAGTCTAAAACTAAGAAAGTACAATTTTCTCGGTTATATGAATATGTAAATTCTGCAATAACATTATAATTTTACTTTCGCTCAAATCAGTAATATTGATGTTTTTCGGCTTAAGCAGTACAGTGCTCACGCAACTGACATACAATTTACAAGAAAATCGGCTTTAAGTCTAAATCTAAGAAAGTGCAATTTTCTCGGTTATATGAATATGTAAATTCTGCAATAACATTATAATTTTACTTTCGCGCAAATCAGTAATATTGATGTTTTTCGGCTTAAGCAGTACAGTGGTGCGGCAATTGACATACAATTTACAAGAAAATCGACTTTGCGTGTAAACCTAAGAAAGTGCAACTTTTTCGGTAATATTAATTTGTTAATCCTGCAATAACAATATAATTTGACTTTCGCTCAAATCAGTAAAATTCATGTTTTTCGGCTTATGCGGTACAGTGCTCACGCAATTGAAATACAATTTACAAGCAAATCGACTTTAAGTCTAAAACTAAGAAAGTACAATTTTCTCGGTAATGTGAATATGTCAATTCTGCAATAACATTATAATTTTACTTTCGCGCAAATCAGTAATATTGATGTTTTTCGGCTTAAGCAGTACAGTGGTGCGGCAATTGACATACAATTTACAAGAAAATCGACTTTAAGTCTAAAACTAAGAAAGTACAATTTTCTCGGTTATATGAATATGTAAATTCTGCAATAACATTATAATTTTACTTTCGCGCAAATCAGTAAAATTGATGATAATTTGAGTCTAAACCTAATAAAGTGCAACTTTTTCGGTAATATTAATTTGTTAATCCTGCAATAACAATATAATTTGACTTTCGCTCAAATCAGTAAAATTCATGTTTTTCGGCTTAAGCAGTACAGTGCTCACGCAACTGACATACAACTTAGAAGAAAATCGGCTTTAAGTCTAAATCTAAGAAAGTGCAATTTTTTCGGTTATATGAATATGTAAATTCTGCAATAACATTATAATTTTACTTTCGCGCAAATCAGTAAAATTCACGTTTTTCGGCTTATGCGGTACAGTGCTCACGCAACTGACATACAATTTACAAGAAAATCGGCTTTAAGTCTAAAACTAAGAAAGTACAATTTTCTCGGTTATATGAATATGTAAATTCTGCAATAACATTATAATTTTACTTTCGCGCAAATCAGTAAAATTGATGATAATTTGAGTCTAAACCTAATAAAGTGCAACTTTTTCGGTAATATTAATTTGTTAATCCTGCAATAACAATATAATTTGACTTTCGATCAAATCAGAAAAATTCATGTTTTTCGGCTTAAGCAGTACAGTGCTCACGCAACTGACATACAATTTAGAAGAAAATCGGCTTTAAGTCTAAATCTAAGAAAATGCAGTTTTTTCGGTTATATGAATATGTCAATTCTGCAATAACAATATAATTTGACTTTCGCTCAAATCAGTAAAATTCATGTTTTTCGGTTTAAGCAGTACAGTGCTCACGCAATTGAAATACAATTTACAAGAAAATCGACTTTAAGTCTAAAACTAAGAAAGTACAATTTTCTCGGTTATATGAATATGTAAATTCTGCAATAACATTATAATTTTACTTTCGCTCAAATCAGTAATATTGATGTTTTTCGGCTTAAGCAGTACAGTGCTCACGCAACTGACATACAATTTACAAGAAAATCGGCTTTAAGTCTAAATCTAAGAAAGTGCAATTTTCTCGGTTATATGAATATGTAAATTCTGCAATAACATTATAATTTTACTTTCGCGCAAATCAGTAATATTGATGTTTTTCGGCTTAAGCAGTACAGTGGTGCGGCAATTGACATACAATTTACAAGAAAATCGACTTTGCGTGTAAACCTAAGAAAGTGCAACTTTTTCGGTAATATTAATTTGTTAATCCTGCAATAACAATATAATTTGACTTTCGCTCAAATCAGTAAAATTCATGTTTTTCGGCTTATGCGGTACAGTGCTCACGCAATTGACATACAATTTACAAGAAAATCGGCTTTAAGTCTAAAACTAAGAAAGTAAAATTTTCTCGGTTATATGAATATGTAAATTCTGCAATAACATTATAATTTTACTTTCGCGCAAATCAGTAAAATTGATGTTTTTCAGCCTAAGCTTTACAGCGCTCAAGTAATTAACATTCAATTTACAAGAAAATCGACTTTAAGTCTAAAACTAAGAAAGTACAATTTTCTCGGTTATATGAATATGTAAATTCTGCAATAACATTATAATTTTACTTTCGCGCAAATCAGTAAAATTCATGTTTTTCGGCTTATGCGGTACAGTGCTCACGCAATTGAAATACAATTTACAAGCAAATCGACTTTAAGTCTAAAACTAAGAAAGTACAATTTTCTCGGTAATATGAATATGTAAATTCTGCAATAACATTATAATTTTACTTTCGCGCAAATCAGTAAAATTGATGATAATTTGAGTCTAAACCTAATAAAGTGCAACTTTTTCGGTAATATTAATTTGTTAATCCTGCAATAACATTATAATTTTACTTTCGCTCAAATCAGTAATATTGATGTTTTTCGGCTTAAGCAGTACAGTGCTCACGCAAATGACATACAATTTACAGAAAATCGGCTTTAAGTCTAAATCTAAGAAAGTGCAGTTTTTTCGGTTATATGAATATGTCAATTCTGCAATAACAATATAATTTGACTTTCGCTCAAATCAGTAAAATTCATGTTTTTCGGTTTAAGCAGTACAGTGCTCACGCAATTGAAATACAATTTACAAGAAAATCGACTTTAAGTCTAAAACTAAGAAAGTACAATTTTCTCGGTTATATGAATATGTAAATTCTGCAATAACATTATAATTTTACTTTCGCGCAAATCAGTAATATTGATGTTTTTCGGCTTAAGCAGTACAGTGCTCACGCAACTGACATACAATTTACAAGAAAATCGGCTTTAAGTCTAAATCTAAGAAAGTGCAGTTTTTTCGGTTATATGAATATGTCAATTCTGCAATAACAATATAATTTGACTTTCGCTCAAATCAGTAAAATTCATGTTTTTCGGTTTAAGCAGTACAGTGCTCACGCAATTGAAATACAATTTACAAGAAAATCGACTTTAAGTCTAAAACTAAGAAAGTACAATTTTCTCGGTTATATGAATATGTAAATTCTGCAATAACATTATAATTTTACTTTCGCGCAAATCAGTAATATTGATGTTTTTCGGCTTAAGCAGTACAGTGCTCACGCAACTGACATACAATTTACAAGAAAATCGGCTTTAAGTCTAAATCTAAGAAAGTGCAATTTTCTCGGTTATATGAATATGTAAATTCTGCAATAACATTATAATTTTACTTTCGCGAAAATCAGTAATATTGATGTTTTTCGGCTTAAGCAGTACAGTGGTGCGGCAATTGACATACAATTTACAAGAAAATCGACTTTGCGTGTAAACCTAAGAAAGTGCAACTTTTTCGGTAATATTAATTTGTTAATCCTGCAATAACAATATAATTTGACTTTCCCTCAAATCAGTAAAATTCATGTTTTTCGGCTTATGCGGTACAGTGCTCACGCAATTGACATACAATTTACAAGAAAATCGGCTTTAAGTCTAAAACTAAGAAAGTACAATTTTCTCGGTTATATGAATATGTAAATTCTGCAATAACATTATAATTTTACTTTCGCGCAAATCAGTAAAATTGATGTTTTTCAGCCTAAGCTTTACAGCGCTCAAGTAATTAACATTCAATTTACAAGAAAATCGACTTTAAGTCTAAAACTAAGAAAGTACAATTTTCTCGGTTATATGAATATGTAAATTCTGCAATAACATTATAATTTTACTTTCGCGCAAACCAGTAAAATTCATGTTTTTCGGCTTATGCGGTACAGTGCTCACGCAATTGAAATACAATTTACAAGCAAATCGACTTTAAGTCTAAAACTAAGAAAGTACAATTTTCTCGGTAATATGAATATGTAAATTCTGCAATAACATTATAATTTTACTTTCGCGCAAATCAGTAATATTGATGTTTTTCGGCTTAAGCAGTACAGTGGTGCGGCAATTGACATACAATTTACAAGAAAATCGACTTTAAGTCTAAAACTAAGAAAGTACAATTTTCTCGGTTATATGAATATGTAAATTCTGCAATAACATTATAATTTTACTTTCGCGCAAATCAGTAAAATTGATGATAATTTGAGTCTAAACCTAATAAAGTGCAACTTTTTCGGTAATATTAATTTGTTAATCCTGCAATAACAATATAATTTGACTTTCGCTCAAATCAGTAAAATTCATGTTTTTCGGCTTATGCGGCACAGTGCTCACGCAACTGACATACAATTTACAAGAAAATCGGATTTAAGTCTAAAACTAAGAAAGTGCAATTTTTTCGGTAATATTAATTTGTTAATCCTGCAATAACAATATAATTTGACTTTCGCTCAAATCAGAAAAATTCATATTTTTCGGCTTAAGCAGTACAGTGCTCACGCAACTGACATACAACTTAGAAGAAAATCGGCTTTAAGTCTAAAACTAAGAAAGTACAATTTTCTCGGTTATATGAATATGTAAATTCTGCAATAACATTATAATTTTACTTTCGCGCAAATCAGTAAAATTGATGTTTTTCAGCCTAAGCTTTACAGCGCTCAAGTAATTAACATTCAATTTACAAGAAAATCGACTTTAAATCTAAAACTAAGAAAGTACAATTTTCTCGGTTATATGAATATGTAAATTCTGCAATAACATTATAATTTTACTTTCGCGCAAATCAGTAAAATTCATGTTTTTCGGCTTATGCGGTACAGTGCTCACGCAATTGAAATACAATTTACAAGCAAATCGACTTTAAGTCTAAAACTAAGAAAGTACAATTTTCTCGGTAATATGAATATGTAAATTCTGCAATAACATTATAATTTTACTTTCGCGCAAATCAGTAAAATTGATGATAATTTGAGTCTAAACCTAATAAAGTGCAACTTTTTCGGTAATATTAATTTGTTAATCCTGCAATAACATTATAATTTTACTTTCGCTCAAATCAGTAATATTGATGTTTTTCGGCTTAAGCAGTACAGTGCTCACGCAAATGACATACAATTTACAAGAAAATCGGCTTTAAGTCTAAATCTAAGAAAGTGCAGTTTTTTCGGTTATATGAATATGTCAATTCTGCAATAACAATATAATTTGACTTTCGCTCAAATCAGTAAAATTCATGTTTTTCGGTTTAAGCAGTACAGTGCTCACGCAATTGAAATACAATTTACAAGAAAATCGACTTTAAGTCTAAAACTAAGAAAGTACAATTTTCTCGGTTATATGAATATGTAAATTCTGCAATAACATTATAATTTTACTTTCGCGCAAATCAGTAATATTGATGTTTTTCGGCTTAAGCAGTACAGTGCTCACGCAACTGACATACAATTTACAAGAAAATCGGCTTTAAGTCTAAATCTAAGAAAGTGCAATTTTCTCGGTTATATGAATATGTAAATTCTGCAATAACATTATAATTTTACTTTCGCGAAAATCAGTAATATTGATGTTTTTCGGCTTAAGCAGTACAGTGGTGCGGCAATTGACATACAATTTACAAGAAAATCGACTTTGCGTGTAAACCTAAGAAAGTGCAACTTTTTCGGTAATATTAATTTGTTAATCCTGCAATAACAATATAATTTGACTTTCCCTCAAATCAGTAAAATTCATGTTTTTCGGCTTATGCGGTACAGTGCTCACGCAATTGACATACAATTTACAAGAAAATCGGCTTTAAGTCTAAAACTAAGAAAGTACAATTTTCTCGGTTATATGAATATGTAAATTCTGCAATAACATTATAATTTTACTTTCGCGCAAATCAGTAAAATTGATGTTTTTCAGCCTAAGCTTTACAGCGCTCAAGTAATTAACATTCAATTTACAAGAAAATCGACTTTAAGTCTAAAACTAAGAAAGTACAATTTTCTCGGTTATATGAATATGTAAATTCTGCAATAACATTATAATTTTACTTTCGCGCAAACCAGTAAAATTCATGTTTTTCGGCTTATGCGGTACAGTGCTCACGCAATTGAAATACAATTTACAAGCAAATCGACTTTAAGTCTAAAACTAAGAAAGTACAATTTTCTCGGTAATATGAATATGTAAATTCTGCAATAACATTATAATTTTACTTTCGCGCAAATCAGTAATATTGATGTTTTTCGGCTTAAGCAGTACAGTGGTGCGGCAATTGACATACAATTTACAAGAAAATCGACTTTAAGTCTAAAACTAAGAAAGTACAATTTTCTCGGTTATATGAATATGTAAATTCTGCAATAACATTATAATTTTACTTTCGCGCAAATCAGTAAAATTGATGATAATTTGAGTCTAAACCTAATAAAGTGCAACTTTTTCGGTAATATTAATTTGTTAATCCTGCAATAACAATATAATTTGACTTTCGCTCAAATCAGTAAAATTCATGTTTTTCGGCTTATGCGGCACAGTGCTCACGCAACTGACATACAATTTACAAGAAAATCGGATTTAAGTCTAAAACTAAGAAAGTGCAATTTTTTCGGTAATATTAATTTGTTAATCCTGCAATAACAATATAATTTGACTTTCGCTCAAATCAGAAAAATTCATATTTTTCGGCTTAAGCAGTACAGTGCTCACGCAACTGACATACAACTTAGAAGAAAATCGGCTTTAAGTCTAAAACTAAGAAAGTACAATTTTCTCGGTTATATGAATATGTAAATTCTGCAATAACATTATAATTTTACTTTCGCGCAAATCAGTAAAATTGATGTTTTTCAGCCTAAGCTTTACAGCGCTCAAGTAATTAACATTCAATTTACAAGAAAATCGACTTTAAATCTAAAACTAAGAAAGTACAATTTTCTCGGTTATATGAATATGTAAATTCTGCAATAACATTATAATTTTACTTTCGCGCAAATCAGTAAAATTCATGTTTTTCGGCTTATGCGGTACAGTGCTCACGCAATTGAAATACAATTTACAAGCAAATCGACTTTAAGTCTAAAACTAAGAAAGTACAATTTTCTCGGTAATATGAATATGTAAATTCTGCAATAACATTATAATTTTACTTTCGCGCAAATCAGTAATATTGATGTTTTTCGGCTTAAGCAGTACAGTGGTGCGGCAATTGACATACAATTTACAAGAAAATCGACTTTAAGTCTAAAACTAAGAAAGTACAATTTTCTCGGTTATATGAATTGTAAATTCTGCAATAACATTATAATTTTACTTTCGCGCAAATCAGTAAAATTGATGATAATTTGAGTCTAAACCTAATAAAGTGCAACTTTTTCGGTAATATTAATTTGTTAATCCTGCAATAACAATATAATTTGACTTTCGCTCAAATCAGTAAAATTCGTGTTTTTCGGCTTATGCGGCACAGTGCTCACGCAACTGACATTCAATTTACAAGAAATCGGCTTTAAGTCTAAAACTAAGAAAGTGCAATTTTTTCGGTAATATTAATTTGATAATCCTGCAATAACAATATAATTTGACTTTCGCTCAAATCAGAAAAATTCATATTTTTCGGCTTAAGCAGTACAGTGCTCACGCAACTGACATACAACTTAGAAGAAAATCGGCTTTAAGTCTAAATCTAAGAAAGTGCAATTTTTTCGGTTATATGATTATGTAAATTCTGCAATAACATTATAATTTTACTTTCGCGCAAATCAGTAAAATTCACGTTTTTCGGCTTATGCGGTACAGTGCTCACGCAACTGACATACAATTTACAAGAAAATCGGCTTTAAATCTAAAACTAAGAAAGTACAATTTTCTCGGTTATATGAATATGTAAATTCTGCAATAACATTATAATTTTACTTTCGCGCAAATCAGTAAAATTGATGATAATTTGAGTCTAAACCTAATAAAGTGCAACTTTTTCGGTAATATTAATTTGTTAATCCTGCAATAACAATATAATTTGACTTTCGATCAAATCAGAAAAATTCATATTTTTCGGCTTAAGCAGTACAGTGCTCACGCAACTGACATACAATTTAGAAGAAAATCGGCTTTAAGTCTAAATCTAAGAAAGTACAATTTTCTCGGTTATATGAATATGTAAATTCTGCAATAACATTATAATTTTACTTTCGCTCAAATCAGTAATATTGATGTTTTTCGGCTTAAGCAGTACAGTGCTCACGCAAATGACATACAATTTACAAGAAAATCGGCTTTAAGTCTAAATTTAAGAAAGTGCAATTTTTTCGGTTATATGATTATGTAAATTCTGCAATAACATTATAATTTTACTTTCGCGCAAATCAGTAAAATTGATGATAATTTGAGTCTAAACCTAATAAAGTGCAACTTTTTCGGTAATATTAATTTGTTAATCCTGCAATAACAATATAATTTGACTTTCGCTCAAATCAGTAAAATTCGTGTTTTTCGGCTTATGCGGCACAGTGCTCACGCAACTGACATTCAATTTACAAGAAATCGGCTTTAAGTCTAAAACTAAGAAAGTGCAATTTTTTCGGTAATATTAATTTGATAATCCTGCAATAACAATATAATTTGACTTTCGCTCAAATCAGAAAAATTCATATTTTTCGGCTTAAGCAGTACAGTGCTCACGCAACTGACATACAACTTAGAAGAAAATCGGCTTTAAGTCTAAATCTAAGAAAGTGCAATTTTTTCGGTTATATGATTATGTAAATTCTGCAATAACATTATAATTTTACTTTCGCGCAAATCAGTAAAATTCACGTTTTTCGGCTTATGCGGTACAGTGCTCACGCAACTGACATACAATTTACAAGAAAATCGGCTTTAAGTCTAAAACTAAGAAAGTACAATTTTCTCGGTTATATGAATATGTAAATTCTGCAATAACATTATAATTTTACTTTCGCGCAAATCAGTAAAATTGATGATAATTTGAGTCTAAACCTAATAAAGTGCAGTTTTTTCGGTTATATGAATATGTCAATTCTGCAATAACAATATAATTTGACTTTCGCTCAAATCAGTAAAATTCATGTTTTTCGGTTTAAGCAGTACAGTGCTCACGCAATTGAAATACAATTTACAAGCAAATCGACTTTAAGTCTAAAACTAAGAAAGTACAATTTTCTCGGTTATATGAATATGTAAATTCTGCAATAACATTATAATTTTACTTTCGCTCAAATCAGTAATATTGATGTTTTTCGGCTTAAGCAGTACAGTGCTCACGCAAATGACATACAATTTACAAGAAAATCGGCTTTAAGTCTAAATCTAAGAAAGTGCAGTTTTTTCGTTTATATGAATATGTAAATTCTGCAATAACATTATAATTTTACTTTCGCTCAAATCAGTAATATTGATGTTTTTCGGCTTAAGCAGTACAGTGCTCACGCAAATGACATACAATTTACAAGAAAATCGGCTTTAAGTCTCAATCTAAGAAAGTGCAATTTTCTCGGTTATATGAATATGTAAATTCTGCAATAACATTATAATTTTACTTTCGCTCAAATCAGTAATATTGATGTTTTTCGGCTTAAGCAGTACAGTGCTCACGCAAATGACATACAATTTACAAGAAAATCGACTTTAAGTCTAAAACTAAGAAAGTACAATTTTTTCGGTTATATGAATATGTAAATTCTGCAATAACATTATAATTTTACTTTCGCTCAAATCAGTAATATTGATGTTTTTCGGCTTAAGCAGTACAGTGCTCACGCAAATGACATACAATTTACAAGAAAATCGGCTTTAAGTCTAAATCTAAGAAAGTGCAGTTTTTTCGTTTATATGAATATGTAAATTCTGCAATAACATTATAATTTTACTTTCGCTCAAATCAGTAATATTGATGTTTTTCGGCTTAAGCAGTACAGTGCTCACGCAAATGACATACAATTTACAAGAAAATCGGCTTTAAGTCTCAATCTAAGAAAGTGCAATTTTCTCGGTTATATGAATATGTAAATTCTGCAATAACATTATAATTTTACTTTCGCGCAAATCAGTAATATTGATGTTTTTCGGCTTAAGCAGTACAGTGGTGCGGCAATTGACATACAATTTACAAGAAAATCGACTTTGCGTGTAAACCTAAGAAAGTGCAACTTTTTCGGTAATATTAATTTGTTAATCCTGCAATAACAATATAATTTGACTTTCGCTCAAATCAGTAAAATTCATGTTTTTCGGCTTATGCGGTACAGTGCTCACGCAACTGACATACAATTTACAAGAAAATCGGCTTTAAGTCTAAATCTAAGAAAGTGCAATTTTCTCGGTTATATGAATATGTAAATTCTGCAATAACATTATAATTTTACTTTCGCGCAAATCAGTAAAATTGATGTTTTTCAGCCTAAGCTTTACAGCGCTCAAGTAATTAACATTCAATTTACAAGAAAATCGACTTAAAGTCTAAAACTAAGAAAGTACAATTTTCTCGGTTATATGAATATGTAAATTCTGCAATAACATTATAATTTTACTTTCGCGCAAATCAGTAAAATTCATGTTTTTCGGCTTATGCGGTACAGTGCTCACGCAATTGAAATACAATTTACAAGCAAATCGACTTTAAGTCTAAAACTAAGAAAGTGCAATTTTCTCGGTTATATGAATATGTAAATTCTGCAATAACATTATAATTTTACTTTCGCTCAAATCAGTAATATTGATGTTTTTCGGCTTAAGCAGTACAGTGCTCACGCAAATGACATACAATTTACAAGAAAATCGGCTTTAAGTCTAAATCTAAGAAAGTGCAATTTTCTCGGTTATATGAATATGTAAATTCTGCAATAACATTATAATTTTACTTTCGCGCAAATCAGTAAAATTCATGTTTTTCGGCTTATGCGGTACAGTGCTCACGCAATTGAAATACAATTTACAAGAAAATCGACTTTAAGTCTAAAACTAAGAAAGTACAATTTTCTCGGTAATATGAATATGCAAATTCTGCAATAACATTATAATTTTACTTTCGCGCAAATCAGTAATATTGATGTTTTTCGGCTTAAGCAGTACAGTGGTGCGGCAATTGACATACAATTTACAAGAAAATCGACTTTGCGTGTAAACCTAAGAAAGTGCAACTTTTTCGGTAATATTAATTTGTTAATCCTGCAATAACAATATAATTTGACTTTCGCTCAAATCAGTAAAATTCATGTTTTTCGGCTTATGCAATACAGTGCTCACGCAAATGACATACAATTTACAAGAAAATCGGCTTTAAGTCTAAATCTAAGAAAGTGCAATTTTCTCGGTTATATGAATATGTAAATTCTGCAATAACATTATAATTTTACTTTCGCTCAAATCAGTAATATTGATGTTTTTCGGCTTAAGCAGTACAGTGCTCACGCAAATGACATACAATTTACAAGAAAATCGGTTTTAAGTCTAAATCTAAGAAAGTGCAATTTTCTCGGTTATATGAATATGTAAATTCTGCAATAACATTATAATTTTACTTTCGCGCAAATCAGTAAAATTCATGTTTTTCGGCTTATGCGGTACAGTGCTCACGCAACTGACATACAATTTACAAGAAAATCGGCTTTAAGTCTAAAACTAAGAAAGTACAATTTTCTCGGTTATATGAATATGTAAATTCTGCAATAACATTATAATTTTACTTTCGCTCAAATCAGTAATATTGATGTTTTTCGGCTTAAGCAGTACAGTGCTCACGCAAATGACATACAATTTACAAGAAAATCGGCTTTAAGTCTCAATCTAAGAAAGTGCAATTTTCTCGGTTATATGAATATGTAAATTCTGCAATAACATTATAATTTTACTTTCGCTCAAATCAGTAATATTGATGTTTTTCGGCTTAAGCAGTACAGTGCTCACGCAAATGACATACAATTTACAAGAAAATCGGCTTTAAGTCTAAATCTAAGAAAGTGCAATTTTCTCGGTTATATGAATATGTAAATTCTGCAATAACATTATAATTTTACTTTCGCGCAAATCAGTAATATTGATGTTTTTCGGCTTAAGCAGTACAGTGGTGCGGCAATTGACATACAATTTACAAGAAAATCGACTTTGCGTGTAAACCTAAGAAAGTGCAACTTTTTCGGTAATATTAATTTGTTAATCCTGCAATAACAATATAATTTGACTTTCGCTCAAATCAGTAAAATTCATGTTTTTCGGCTTATGCGGTACAGTGCTCACGCAACTGACATACAATTTACAAGAAAATCGGCTTTAAGTCTAAATCTAAGAAAGTGCAATTTTCTCGGTTATATGAATATGTAAATTCTGCAATAACATTATAATTTTACTTTCGCGCAAATCAGTAAAATTGATATTTTTCAGCCTAAGCTTTACAGCGCTCAAGTAATTAACATTCAATTTACAAGAAAATCGACTTAAAGTCTAAAACTAAGAAAGTACAATTTTCTCGGTTATATGAATATGTAAATTCTGCAATAACATTATAATTTTACTTTCGCGCAAATCAGTAAAATTCATGTTTTTCGGCTTATGCGGTACAGTGCTCACGCAATTGAAATACAATTTACAAGCAAATCGACTTTAAGTCTAAAACTAAGAAAGTGCAATTTTCTCGGTTATATGAATATGTAAATCAGTAAAATTGATGATAATTTGAGTCTAAACCTAATAAAGTGCAACTTTTTCGGTAATATTAATTTGTTAATCCTGCAATAACAATATAATTTGACTTTCGCTCAAATCAGTAAAATTCATGTTTTTCGGCTTATGCGGCACAGTGCTCATGCAACTGACATACAATTTACAAGAAAATCGGCTTTAAGTCTAAAACTAAGAAAGTACAATTTTCTCGGTTATATGAATATGTAAATTCTGCAATAATATTATAATTTTACTTTCGCGAAAATCAGTAAAATTGATGTTTTTCAGCCTAAGCCTTACAGCGCTCAAGTAATTAACATTCAATTTACAAGAAAATCAACTTTAAGTCTAAAACTAAGAAAGTACAATTTTCTCGGTTATATAAATATGTAAATTCTGCAATAACATTATAATTTTACTTTCGCGCAAATCAGTAAAATTCATGTTTTTCGGCTTATGCGGTACAGTGCTCACGCAATTGAAATACAATTTACAAGAAAATCGACTTTAAGTCTAAAACTAAGAAAGTACAATTTTCTCGGTAATATGAATATGCAAATTCTGCAATAACATTATAATTTTACTTTCGCGCAAATCAGTAATATTGATGTTTTTCGGCTTAAGCAGTACAGTGGTGCGGCAATTGACATACAATTTACAAGAAAATCGACTTTAAGTCTAAAACTAAGAAAGTACAATTTTCTCGGTTATATGAATATGTAAATTCTGCAATAACATTATAATTTTACTTTCGCGCAAATCAGTAAAATTGATGATAATTTGAGTCTAAACCTAATAAAGTGCAACTTTTTCGGTAATATTAATTTGTTAATCCTGCAATAACAATATAATTTGACTTTCGCTCAAATCAGTAAAATTCATGTTTTTCGGCTTATGCGGCACAGTGCTCACGCAACTCACATACAATTTACAAGAAAATCGGCTTTAAGTCTAAAACTAAGAAAGTACAATTTTCTCGGTTATATGAATATGTAAATTCTGCAATAACATTATAATTTTACTTTCGCGCAAATCAGTAAAATTGATGTTTTTCAGCCTAAGCTTTGCAGCGCTCAAGTAATTAACATTCAATTTACAAGAAAATCGACTTTAAGTCTAAAACTAAGAAAGTACAATTTTCTCGGTTATATGAATATGTAAATTCTGCAATAACATTATAATTTTACTTTCGCGCAAATCAGTAAAATTGATGTTTTTCGGCCTAAGCTTTACAGCGCTCAAGTAATTAACATTCAATTTACAAGAAAATCGACTTTAAGTCTAAAACTAAGAAAGTACAATTTTCTCGGTTATATGAATATGTAAATTCTGCAATAACATAATAATTTTACTTTCGCGCAAATCAGTAAAATTCATGTTTTTCGGCTTATGCGGTACAGTGCTCACGCAACTGACATACAATTTACAAGAAAATCGGCTTTAAGTCTAAAACTAAGAAGGTACAATTTTCTCGGTTATATGAATATGTACATTCTGCAATAACATTATAATTTTACTTTCGCGCAAATCAGTAAAATTCATGTTTTTCGGCTTATGCGGTACAGTGCTCACGCAACTGACATATAATTTACAAGAAAATCGGCTTTAAGTCTAAAACTAAGAAGGTACAATTTTCTCGGTTATATGAATATGTACATTCTGCAATAACATTATAATTTTACTTTCGCGCAAATCAGTAAAATTCATGTTTTTCGGCTTATGCGGCACAGTGCTCACGCAACTGACATACAATTTACAAGAAAATCGGCTTTAAGTCTAAAACTAAGAAAGTACAATTTTCTCGGTTATATGAATATGTAAATTCTGCAATAACATTATAATTTTACTTTCGCGCAAATCAGTAAAATTGATGTTTTTCAGCCTAAGCTTTACAGCGCTCAAGTAATTAACATTCAATTTACAAGAAAATCGGCTTTAAGTCTAAAACTAAGAAAGTACAATTTTCTCGGTTATATGAATATGTAAATTCTGCAATAACATTATAATTTTACTTTCGCGCAAATCAGTAAAATTGATGTTTTTCAGCCTAAGCTTTACAGCGCTCAAGTAATTAACATTAAATTTACAAGAAAATCGACTTTAAGTCTAAAACTAAGAAAGTACAATTTTCTCGGTTATATGAATATGTAAATTCTGCAATAACATTATAAATTTACTTTCGCGCAAATCAGTAAAATTCATGTTTTTCGGCTTATGCGGTACAGTGCTCACGCAATTGAAATACAATTTACAAGCAAATCGACTTTAAGTCTAAAACTAAGAAAGTACAATTTTCTCGGTAATATGAATATGTAAATTCTGCAATAACATTATAATTTTACTTTCGCGCAAATCAGTAATATTGATGTTTTTCGGCTTAAGCAGTACAGTGGTGCGGCAATTGACATACAATTTACAAGAAAATCGACTTTAAGTCTAAAACTAAGAAAGTACAATTTTCTCGGTTATATGAATATGTAAATTCTGCAATAACATTATAATTTTACTTTCGCGCAAATCAGTAAAATTGATGATAATTTGAGTCTAAACCTAATAAAGTGCAACTTTTTCGGTAATATTAATTTGTTAATCCTGCAATAACAATATAATTTGACTTTCGCTCAAATCAGTAAAATTCATGTTTTTCGGCTTATGCGGCACAGTGCTCACGCAACTGACATACAATTTACAAGAAAATCGGCTTTAAGTCTAAAACTAAGAAAGTACAATTTTCTCGGTTATATGAATATGTAAATTCTGCAATAACATTATAATTTTACTTTCGCGCAAATCAGTAAAATTGATGTTTTTCAGCCTAAGCTTTACAGCGCTCAAGTAATTAACATTCAATTTACAAGAAAATCGACTTTAAGTCTAAAACTAAGAAAGTACAATTTTCTCGGTTATATGAATATGTAAATTCTGCAATAACATTATAATTTTACTTTCGCGCAAATCAGTAAAATTGATGTTTTTCGGCCTAAGCTTTACAGCGCTCAAGTAATTAACATTCAATTTACAAGAAAATCGACTTTAAGTCTAAAACTAAGAAAGTACAATTTTCTCGGTTATATGAATATGTAAATTCTGCAATAACATTATAATTTTACTTTCGCGCAAATCAGTAAAATTCATGTTTTTCGGCTTATGCGGTACAGTGCTCACGCAACTGACATACAATTTACAAGAAAATCGGCTTTAAGTCTAAAACTAAGAAGGTACAATTTTCTCGGTTATATGAATATGTACATTCTGCAATAACATTATAATTTTACTTTCGCGCAAATCAGTAAAATTCATGTTTTTTGGCTTATGCGGTACAGTGCTCACGCAACTGACATATAATTTACAAGAAAATCGGCTTTAAGTCTAAAACTAAGAAAGTACAATTTTCTCGGTTATATGAATATGTTAATTCTGCAATAACATTATAATTTTACTTTCGCGCAAATCAGTAATATTGATGTTTTTCGGCTTAAGCAGTACAGTGCTGCCGCAATTGACATACAGTTTACAAGACAATTTGAGTCTAAACCTAATAAAGTGCAACTTTTTCGGTAATATTAATTTGTTAATCCTGCAATAACAATATAATTTGACTTTCGCTCAAATCAGTAAAATTCATGTTTTTCGGCTTATGCGGCACAGTGCTCACGCAACTGACATACAATTTACAAGAAAATCGGCTTTAAGTCTAAAACTAAGAAAGTGCAATTTTTTCGGTAATATTAATTTGTTAATCCTGCAATAACAATATAATTTGACTTTAAGCAGTACAGTGCTCACGCAACTGACATACAATTTAGAAGAAAATCGGCTTTAAGTCTAAATCTAAGAAAGTGCAATTTTTTCGGTTATATGAATATGTAAATTCTGCAATAACATTATAATTTTACTTTCGCGCAAATCAGTAAAATTCATGTTTTTCGGCTTATGCGGTACAGTGCTCACGCAACTGACATACAATTTACAAGAAAATCGGCTTTAAGTCTAAAACTAAGAAAGTACAATTTTCTCGGTTATATGAATATGTAAATTCTGCAATAACATTATAATTTTACTTTCGCGCAAATCAGTAAAATTGATGATAATTTGAGTCTAAACCTAATAAAGTGCAACTTTTTCGGTAATATTAATTTGTTAATCCTGCAATAACAATATAATTTGACTTTCGATCAAATCAGAAAAATTCATATTTTTCGGTTTAAGCAGTACAGTGCTCACGCAACTGACATACAATTTAGAAGAAAATCGGTTTTAAGTCTAAATCTAAGAAAGTGCAGTTTTTTCGGTTATGTGAATATGTAAATTCTGCAATAACATTATAATTTTACTTTCGCGCAAATCAGTAAAATTGATGATAATTTGAGTCTAAACCTAAGAAAGTGCAACTTTTTCGGTAATATTAATTTGTTAATCCTGCAATAACAATATAATTTGACTTTCGATCAAATCAGAAAAATTCATATTTTTCGGCTTAAGCAGTACAGTGCTCACGCAACTGACATACAATTTAGAAGAAAATCGGCTTTAAGTCTAAATCTAAGAAAGTGCAGTTTTTTCGGTTATGTGAATATGTAAACTCTGCAATAACATTATAATTTTACTTTCGCGCAACTCAGTAAAATTGATGATAATTTGAGTCTAAACCTAATAAAGTGCAACTTTTTCGGTAATATTAATTTGTTAATCCTGCAATAACAATATAATTTGACTTTCGATCAAATCAGAAAAATTCATATTTTTCGGCTTAAGCAGTACAGTGCTCACGCAACTGACATACAATTTAGAAGAAAATCGGCTTTAAGTCTAAAACTAAGAAAGTGCAATTTTTTCGGTTATATTAATTTGTCAATTCTGCAATAGCAATATAATTTTACTTTCGCGCAAATCAGTAAAATTCATGTTTTTCGGCTTATGCGGTACAGTGCTCACGCAACTGACATACAATTTACAAGAAAATCGGCTTTAAGTCTAAAACTAAGAAAGTGCAATTTTTTCGGTTATATTAATTTGTCAATTCTGCAATAGCAATATAATTTTACTTTCGCGCAAATCAGTAAAATTGATGTTTTTCGGCTTATGCGGTACAGTGCTCAAGTGATTAATATACAATTTACAAGAAAATCGAATTTGAGTCTAAACCTAAGAAAGTGCAATTATTTCGGTTATATTAATTTGTCAATTCTGCAATAGCAATATAATTTTACTTTCGCGTAAATCAGTAAAATTGATGTTTTTCGGCTTATGCGGTACAGTGCTCACGCAACTGACATACAATTTACAAGAAAATCGGCTTTAAGTCTAAAACTAAGAAAGTGCAATTTTTTCGGTTATATTAATTTGTCAATTCTGCAATAGCAATATAATTTTACTTTCGCGCAAATCAGTAAAATTGATGTTTTTCGGCTTATGCGGTACAGTGCTCAAGTGACTAATATACAATTTACAAGAAAATCGAATTTGAGTCTAAACCTAAGAAAGTGCAATTATTTCGGTTATATTAATTTGTTAATCCTGCAATAACAATATAATTTTACTTTCACGCAAATCAGTAAAATTCATGTTTTTCGGCTCAAGCGGTACAGTGCTCACGCAAATGAAATACAATTTACAAGAAAATCGGCTTTAAGTCTAAAACTAAGAAAGTGCAATTTTTTCGGTTATATTAATTTGTCAATTCTGCAATAGCAATATAATTTTACTTTCGCGCAAATCAGTAAAATTGATGTTTTTCGGCTTATGCGGTACAGTGCTGAAGTGATTAATATACAATTTACAAGAAAATCGAATTTGAGTCTAAACCTAAGAAAGTGCAATTATTTCGGTTATATTAATTTGTCAATTCTGCAATTGCAATATAATTTTACTTTCGCGCAAATCAGTAAAATTCATGTTTTTCGGCTCAAGCGGTACAGTGCTCACGCAACTGAAATACAATTTACAAGAAAATCGGCTTTAAGTCTAAATCTAAGAAAGTGCAATTTTTTCGGTTATATTAATTTGTCAATTCTGCAATAGCAATATAATTTTACTTTCGCGTAAATCAGTAAAATTGATGTTTTTCGGCTTATGCGGTACAGTGCTCACGCAACTGACATACAATTTACAAGAAAATCGGCTTTAAGTCTAAAACTAAGAAAGTGCAATTTTTTCGGTTATATTAATTTGTCAATTCTGCAATAGCAATATAATTTTACTTTCGCGCAAATCAGTAAAATTGATGTTTTTCGGCTTATGCGGTACAGTGCTCAAGTGATTAATATACAATTTACAAGAAAATCGAATTTGAGTCTAAACCTAAGAAAGTGCAATTATTTCGGTTATATTAATTTGTCAATTCTGCAATAGCAATATAATTTTACTTTCGCGCAAATCAGTAAAATTATGATTTTCGGCTTATGCGGTACAGTGCTCAAGTGATTAAAATACAATTTACAAGAAAATCGACTTTGAGTCTAAGCCTAAGAAAATGCAACTTTTTCGGTGATATTAATTTGTTAATCATGCAATAACAATATAATTTGACTTTCGCTCAAATCAGTAAAATTCATGTTTTTCGGCTTAAGCGGTACAGTGCTCGCGCAACTGAAATACAATTTACAAGAAAATCGACTTTAAGTCTAAACCTAAGAAAGTGCAATTTTTTCGGTTATATTAATTTGTCAATTCTGCAATAGCAATATAATTTTACTTTCGCGCAAATCAGTAAAATTGATGTTTTTCGGCTTATGCGGTACAGTGCTCAAGTGATTAACATACAATTTACAAGAAAATCGACTTTGAGTCTAAACCTAAGAAAATGCAACTTTTTCGGTAATATTAATTTGTTAATCATGCAATAACAATATAATTTGACTTTCGCTCAAATCAGTAAAATTCATGTTTTTCGGCTTAAGCGGTACAGTGCTCACGCAACTAAAATACAATTTACAAGAAAATCGACTTTAAGTGTAAAGCTAAGAAAGTGCAATTTTTTCGGGTTTATTAATTTTTCAATTCTGCAATAGCAATATAATTTTACTTTCGCGCAAATCAGTAAAATTGATGTTTTTCGGCTTATGCGGTACAGTGCTCAAGTGATTAACATACAATTTACAAGAAAATCGACTTTGAGTCTAAACCTAAGAAAATGCAACTTTTTCGGTAATATTAATTTGTTAATCATGCAATAACAATATAATTTGACTTTCGCTCAAATCAGTAAAATTCATGTTTTTCGGCTTAAGCGGTACAGTGCTCACGCAACTGACATACAATTTACAAGAAAATCGGCTTTAAGTCTAAACCTAAGAAAGTGCAATTTTTTCGGTTATATTAATTTGTCAATTCTGCAATAGCAATATAATTTTACTTTCGCGCAAATCAGTAAAATTATGTTTTTCGGCTTATGCGATACAGTGCTCAAGTGATTAACATACAATTTACAAGAAAATCGACTTTAAGTCTAAACCTAAGTAAGTGCAATTTTTTCGGTTATATTAATTTGTCAATTCTGCAATAGCAATATAATTTTACTTTCGCGCAAATCAGTAAAATTGATTTTTTTCGGCTTATGCGGTACAGTGCTCACGCAACTGACATACAATTTACAAGAAAATCGGCTTTAAGTCTAAACCTAAGTAAGTGCAATTTTTTCGGTTTTATTAATTTGTCAATTCTGCAATAACAATATAATTTGACTTTCGCTCAAATCAGTAAAATTCATGTTTTTCGGTTTAACTAGTACAGTGCTCACGCAATTGAAATACAATTTACAAGCAAATCGACTTTAAGTCTAAAACTAAGAAAGTACAATTTTCTCGGTTATGCAATAACAATATAATTTGACTTTCGCTCAAATCAGTAAAATTCATGTTTTTCGGCTTAAGCGGTACAGTGCTCACGCAACTGCAATACAATTTACAAGAAAATCGACTTTAAGTCTAAAACTAAGAAAGTGCAATTTTTTCGGTTATATGAATATGTCAATTCTGCAATAACAATATAATTTGACTTTCGCTCAAATCAGTAAAATTCATGTTTTTCTGCTTAAGCGGTACAGTGCTCACGCAACTGACATACAATTTACAAGAAAATCGACTTTAAGTCTAAAACTAAGAAAGTACAATTTTCTCGGTTATATTAATTTGTCAATTCTGCAATAGCAATATAATTTTACTTTCGCGCAAATCAGTAAAATTGATGTTTTTCGGCTTATGCGGTACAGTGCTGAAGTGATTAATATACAATTTACAAGAAAATCGAATTTGAGTCTAAACCTAAGAAAGTGCAATTATTTCGGTTATATTAATTTGTCAATTCTGCAATTGCAATATAATTTTACTTTCGCGCAAATCAGTAAAATTCATGTTTTTCGGCTCAAGCGGTACAGTGCTCACGCAACTGAAATACAATTTACAAGAAAATCGGCTTTAAGTCTAAAACTAAGAAAGTGCAATTTTTTCGGTTATATTAATTTGTCAATTCTGCAATAGCAATATAATTTTACTTTCGCGCAAATCAGTAAAATTGATGTTTTTCGGCTTATGCGGTACAGTGCTGAAGTGATTAATATACAATTTACAAGAAAATCGAATTTGAGTCTAAACCTAAGAAAGTGCAATTATTTCGGTTATATTAATTTGTCAATTCTGCAATTGCAATATAATTTTACTTTCGCGCAAATCAGTAAAATTCATGTTTTTCGGCTCAAGCGGTACAGTGCTCACGCAACTGAAATACAATTTACAAGAAAATCGAATTTGAGTCTAAACCTAAGAAAGTGCAATTATTTCGGTTATATTAATTTGTCAATTCTGCAATAGCAATATAATTTTACTTTCGCGTAAATCAGTAAAATTGATGTTTTTCGGCTTATGCGGTACAGTGCTCACGCAACTGACATACAATTTACAAGAAAATCGACTTTAAGTCTAAAACTAAGAAAGTACAATTTTCTCGGTTATATTAATTTGTCAATTCTGCAATAGCAATATAATTTTACTTTCGCGCAAATCAGTAAAATTGATGTTTTTCGGCTTATGCGGTACAGTGCTGAAGTGATTAATATACAATTTACAAGAAAATCGAATTTGAGTCTAAACCTAAGAAAGTGCAATTATTTCGGTTATATTAATTTGTTAATCCTGCAATAACAATATAATTTTACTTTCACGCAAATCAGTAAAATTCATGTTTTTCGGCTCAAGCGGTACAGTGCTCACGCAAATGAAATACAATTTACAAGAAAATCGGCTTTAAGTCTAAAACTAAGAAAGTGCAATTTTTTCGGTTATATTAATTTGTCAATTCTGCAATAGCAATATAATTTTACTTTCGCGCAAATCAGTAAAATTGATGTTTTTCGGCTTATGCGGTACAGTGCTGAAGTGATTAATATACAATTTACAAGAAAATCGAATTTGAGTCTAAACCTAAGAAAGTGCAATTATTTCGGTTATATTAATTTGTCAATTCTGCAATTGCAATATAATTTTACTTTCGCGCAAATCAGTAAAATTCATGTTTTTCGGCTCAAGCGGTACAGTGCTCACGCAACTGAAATACAATTTACAAGAAAATCGGCTTTAAGTCTAAATCTAAGAAAGTGCAATTTTTTCGGTTATATTAATTTGTCAATTCTGCAATAGCAATATAATTTTACTTTCGCGTAAATCAGTAAAATTGATGTTTTTCGGCTTATGCGGTACAGTGCTCACGCAACTGACATACAATTTACAAGAAAATCGGCTTTAAGTCTAAAACTAAGAAAGTGCAATTTTTTCGGTTATATTAATTTGTCAATTCTGCAATAGCAATATAATTTTACTTTCGCGCAAATCAGTAAAATTGATGTTTTTCGGCTTATGCGGTACAGTGCTCAAGTGATTAATATACAATTTACAAGAAAATCGAATTTGAGTCTAAACCTAAGAAAGTGCAATTATTTCGGTTATATTAATTTGTCAATTCTGCAATAGCAATATAATTTTACTTTCGCGCAAATCAGTAAAATTATGATTTTCGGCTTATGCGGTACAGTGCTCAAGTGATTAAAATACAATTTACAAGAAAATCGACTTTGAGTCTAAGCCTAAGAAAATGCAACTTTTTCGGTGATATTAATTTGTTAATCATGCAATAACAATATAATTTGACTTTCGCTCAAATCAGTAAAATTCATGTTTTTCGGCTTAAGCGGTACAGTGCTCGCGCAACTGAAATACAATTTACAAGAAAATCGACTTTAAGTCTAAACCTAAGAAAGTGCAATTTTTTCGGTTATATTAATTTGTCAATTCTGCAATAGCAATATAATTTTACTTTCGCGCAAATCAGTAAAATTGATGTTTTTCGGCTTATGCGGTACAGTGCTCAAGTGATTAACATACAATTTACAAGAAAATCGACTTTGAGTCTAAACCTAAGAAAATGCAACTTTTTCGGTAATATTAATTTGTTAATCATGCAATAACAATATAATTTGACTTTCGCTCAAATCAGTAAAATTCATGTTTTTCGGCTTAAGCGGTACAGTGCTCACGCAACTAAAATACAATTTACAAGAAAATCGACTTTAAGTGTAAAGCTAAGAAAGTGCAATTTTTTCGGGTTTATTAATTTTTCAATTCTGCAATAGCAATATAATTTTACTTTCGCGCAAATCAGTAAAATTGATGTTTTTCGGCTTATGCGGTACAGTGCTCAAGTGATTAACATACAATTTACAAGAAAATCGACTTTGAGTCTAAACCTAAGAAAATGCAACTTTTTCGGTAATATTAATTTGTTAATCATGCAATAACAATATAATTTGACTTTCGCTCAAATCAGTAAAATTCATGTTTTTCGGCTTAAGCGGTACAGTGCTCACGCAACTGACATACAATTTACAAGAAAATCGGCTTTAAGTCTAAACCTAAGAAAGTGCAATTTTTTCGGTTATATTAATTTGTCAATTCTGCAATAGCAATATAATTTTACTTTCGTGCAAATCAGTAAAATTATGTTTTTCGGCTTATGCGATACAGTGCTCAAGTGATTAACATACAATTTACAAGAAAATCGACTTTAAGTCTAAACCTAAGTAAGTGCAATTTTTTCGGTTATATTAATTTGTCAATTCTGCAATAGCAATATAATTTTACTTTCGCGCAAATCAGTAAAATTGATTTTTTTCGGCTTATGCGGTACAGTGCTCACGCAACTGACATACAATTTACAAGAAAATCGGCTTTAAGTCTAAACCTAAGTAAGTGCAATTTTTTCGGTTTTATTAATTTGTCAATTCTGCAATAACAATATAATTTGACTTTCGCTCAAATCAGTAAAATTCATGTTTTTCGGTTTAACTAGTACAGTGGTCACGCAATTGAAATACAATTTACAAGCAAATCGACTTTAAGTCTAAAACTAAGAAAGTACAATTTTCTCGGTTATGCAATAACAATATAATTTGACTTTCGCTCAAATCAGTAAAATTCATGTTTTTCGGCTTAAGCGGTACAGTGCTCACGCAACTGCAATACAATTTACAAGAAAATCGACTTTAAGTCTAAAACTAAGAAAGTGCAATTTTTTCGGTTATATGAATATGTCAATTCTGCAATAACAATATAATTTGACTTTCGCTCAAATCAGTAAAATTCATGTTTTTCTGCTTAAGCGGTACAGTGCTCACGCAACTGACATACAATTTACAAGAAAATCGACTTTAAGTCTAAAACTAAGAAAGTACAATTTTCTCGGTTATATGAATATGTCAATTCTGCAATAGCAATATAATTTTACTTTCGCGCAAATCAGTAAAATTGATGTTTTTCGACTTATGCGGTACAGTGCTCACGCAACTGAAATACAATTTACAAGAAAATCGACTTTAAGTCTAAAACTAAGAAAGTGCAATTTTTTCGGTTATATGAATATGTCAATTCTGCAATAACAATATATTTTGACTTTCGCTCAAATCAGTAAAATTCATGTTTTTCTGCTTAAGCAGTACAGTGCTCACGCAATTGAAATACAATTTACAAGAAAATCGAATTTGAGTCTAAACCTAAGAAAGTGCAATTATTTCGGTTATATTAGTTTGTCAATTCTGCAATAGCAATATAATTTTACTTTCGCGCAAATCGGTAAAATTATGTTTTTCGGCTTATGCGGTACAGTGCTCAAGTGATTAAAATACAATTTACAAGAAAATCGACTTTGAGTCTAAGCCTAATAAAATGCAACTTTTTCGGTGATATTAATTTGTTAATCATGCAATAACAATATAATTTGACTTTCGCTCAAATCAGTAAAATTCATGTTTTTCGGCTTAAGCGGTACAGTGCTCGCGCAACTGAAATACAATTTACAAGAAAATCGACTTTAAGTGTAAAGCTAAGAAAGTGCAATTTTTTCGGTTATATTAATTTGTCAATTCTGCAATAGCAATATAATTTTACTTTCACGCAAATCAGTAAAATTGATGTTTTTCGGCTTATGCGGTACAGTGCTCAAGTGATTAACATACAATTTACAAGAAAATCGACTTTGAGTCTAAACCTAAGAAAATGCAACTTTTTCGGTAATATTAATTTGTTAATCATGCAATAACAATATAATTTGACTTTCGCTCAAATCAGTAAAGTTCATGTTTTTCGGCTTAAGCGGTACAGTGCTCGCGCAACTGAAATACAATTTACAAGAAAATCGACTTTAAGTGTAAAGCTAAGAAAGTGCAATTTTTTCGGTTATATTAATTTGTCAATTCTGCAATAGCAATATAATTTTACTTTCACGCAAATCAGTAAAATTGATGTTTTTCGGCTTATGCGGTACAGTGCTCAAGTGATTAACATACAATTTACAAGAAAATCGACTTTGAGTCTAAACCTAAGAAAATGCAACTTAAGCGGTACAGTGCTCACGCAACTGACATACAATTTACAAGAAAATCGGCTTTAAGTCTAAACCTAAGAAAGTGCAATTTTTTCGGTTATATTAATTTGTCAATTCTGCAATAGCAATATAATTTTACTTTCGCGCAAATCAGTAAAATTATGTTTTTCGGCTTATGCGATACAGTGCTCAAGTGATTAACATACAATTTACAAGAAAATCGACTTTAAGTCTAAACCTAAGTAAGTGCAATTTTTTCGGTTATATTAATTTGTCAATTCTGCAATAGCAATATAATTTTACTTTCGCGCAAATCAGTAAAATTGATTTTTTTCGGCTTATGCGGTACAGTGCTCACGCAACTGACATACAATTTACAAGAAAATCGGCTTTAAGTCTAAACCTAAGTAAGTGCAATTTTTTCGGTTTTATTAATTTGTCAATTCTGCAATAACAATATAATTTGACTTTCGCTCAAATCAGTAAAATTCATGTTTTTCGGTTTAACCAGTACAGTGCTCACGCAATTGAAATACAATTTACAAGCAAATCGACTTTAAGTCTAAAACTAAGAAAGTACAATTTTCTCGGTTATGCAATAACAATATAATTTGACTTTCGCTCAAATCAGTAAAATTCATGTTTTTCGGCTTAAGCGGTACAGTGCTCACGCAACTGCAATACAATTTACAAGAAAATCGACTTTAAGTCTTAAACTAAGAAAGTGCAATTTTTTCGGTTATATGAATATGTCAATTCTGCAATAACAATATAATTTGACTTTCGCTCAAATCAGTAAAATTCATGTTTTTCTGCTTAAGCGGTACAGTGCTCACGCAACTGACATACAATTTACAAGAAAATCGACTTTAAGTCTAAAACTAAGAAAGTACAATTTTCTCGGTTATATGAATATGTCAATTCTGCAATAGCAATATAATTTTACTTTCGCGCAAATCAGTAAAATTGATGTTTTTCGACTTATGCGGTACAGTGCTCACGCAACTGAAATACAATTTACAAGAAAATCGACTTTAAGTCTAAAACTAAGAAAGTGCAATTTTTTCGGTTATATGAATATGTCAATTCTGCAATAACAATATATTTTGACTTTCGCTCAAATCAGTAAAATTATGTTTTTCGGCTTATGCGATACAGTGCTCAAGTGATTAACATACAATTTACAAGAAAACCGACTTTAAGTCTAAACCTAAGTAAGTGCAATTTTTTCGGTTATATTAATTTGTCAATTCTGCAATAGCAATATAATTTTACTTTCGCGCAAATCAGTAAAATTGATGTTTTTCGACTTATGCGGTACAGTGCTCAAGTGATTAACACACAATTTACAAGAAAATCGACTTTGAGTCTAAACCTAAGAAAATGCAACTTTTTCGGTAATATTAATTTGTTAATCATGCAATAACAATATAATTTGACTTTCGCTCAAATCAGTAAAATTCATGTTTTTCGGCTTAAGCGGTACAGTGCTCACGCAACTGACATACAATTTACAAGAAAATCGGCTTTAAGTCTAAACCTAAGAAAGTGCAATTTTTTCGGTTATATTAATTTGTCAATTCTGCAATAGCAATATAATTTTACTTTCGCGCAAATCAGTAAAATTATGTTTTTCGGCTTATGCGATACAGTGCTCAAGTGATTAACATACAATTTACAAGAAAATCGACTTTAAGTCTAAACCTAAGTAAGTGCAATTTTTTCGGTTATATTAATTTGTCAATTCTGCAATAGCAATATAATTTTACTTTCGCGCAAATCAGTAAAATTGATTTTTTTCGGCTTATGCGGTACAGTGCTCACGCAACTGACATAAAATTTACAAGTAAATCGGCTTTAAGTCTAAACCTAAGTAAGTGCAATTTTTTCGGTTTTATTAATTTGTCAATTCTGCAATAACAATATAATTTGACTTTTGCTCAAATCAGTAAAATTCATGTTTTTCGGTTTAACTAGTACAGTGCTCACGCAATTGAAATACAATTTACAAGCAAATCGACTTTAAGTCTAAAACTAAGAAAGTACAATTTTCTCGGTTATGCAATAACAATATAATTTGACTTTCGCTCAAATCAGTAAAATTCATGTTTTTCGGCTTAAGCGGTACAGTGCTCACGCAACTGCAATACAATTTACAAGAAAATCGACTTTAAGTCTAAAACTAAGAAAGTGCAATTTTTTCGGTTATATGAATATGTCAATTCTGCAATAACAATATAATTTGACTTTCGCTCAAATCAGTAAAATTCATGTTTTTCTGCTTAAGCGGTACAGTGCTCACGCAACTGACATACAATTTACAAGAAAATCGACTTTAAGTCTAAAACTAAGAAAGTACAATTTTCTCGGTTATATGAATATGTCAATTCTGCAATAGCAATATAATTTTACTTTCGCGCAAATCAGTAAAATTGATGTTTTTCGACTTATGCGGTACAGTGCTCACGCAACTGAAATACAATTTACAAGAAAATCGACTTTAAGTCTAAAACTAAGAAAGTGCAATTTTTTCGGTTATATGAATATGTCAATTCTGCAATAACAATATATTTTGACTTTCGCTCAAATCAGTAAAATTCATGTTTTTCTGCTTAAGCAGTACAGTGCTCACGCAATTGAAATACAATTTACAAGAAAATCGAATTTGAGTCTAAACCTAAGAAAGTGCAATTATTTCGGTTATATTAGTTTGTCAATTCTGCAATAGCAATATAATTTTACTTTCGCGCAAATCGGTAAAATTATGTTTTTCGGCTTATGCGGTACAGTGCTCAAGTGATTAAAATACAATTTACAAGAAAATCGACTTTGAGTCTAAGCCTAATAAAATGCAACTTTTTCGGTGATATTAATTTTTTAATCATGCAATAACAATATAATTTGACTTTCGCTCAAATCAGTAAAATTCATGTTTTTCGGCTTAAGCGGTACAGTGCTCGCGCAACTGAAATACAATTTACAAGAAAATCGACTTTCAGTGTAAAGCTAAGAAAGTGCAATTTTTTCGGTTATATTAATTTGTCAATTCTGCAATAGCAATATAATTTTACTTTCACGCAAATCAGTAAAATTGATGTTTTTCGGCTTATGCGGTACAGTGCTCAAGTGATTAACATACAATTTACAAGAAAATCGACTTTGAGTCTAAACCTAAGAAAATGCAACTTTTTCGGTAATATTAATTTGTTAATCATGCAATAACAATATAATTTGACTTTCGCTCAAATCAGTAAAATTCATGTTTTTCGGCTTAAGCGGTACAGTGCTCGCGCAACTGAAATACAATTTACAAGAAAATCGACTTTAAGTGTAAAGCTAAGAAAGTGCAATTTTTTCGGTTATATTAATTTGTCAATTCTGCAATAGCAATATAATTTTACTTTCACGCAAATCAGTAAAATTGATGTTTTTCGGCTTATGCGGTACAGTGCTGAAGTGATTAACATACAATTTACAAGAAAATCGACTTTGAGTCTAAACCTAAGAAAATGCAACTTTTTCGGTAATATTAATTTGTTAATCATGCAATAACAATATAATTTGACTTTCGCTCAAATCAGTAAAATTCATGTTTTTCGGCTTAAGCGGTACAGTGCTCACGCAACTGACATACAATTTACAAGAAAATCGGCTTTAAGTCTAAACCTAAGAAAGTGCAATTTTTTCGGTTATATTAATTTGTCAATTCTGCAATAGCAATATAATTTTACTTTCGCGCAAATCAGTAAAATTATGTTTTTCGGCTTATGCGATACAGTGCTCAAGTGATTAACATACAATTTACAAGAAAATCGACTTTAAGTCTAAACCTAAGTAAGTGCAATTTTTTCGGTTATATTAATTTGTCAATTCTGCAATAGCAATATAATTTTACTTTCGCGCAAATCAGTAAAATTGATTTTTTTCGGCTTATGCGGTACAGTGCTCACGCAACTGACATACAATTTACAAGAAAATCGGCTTTAAGTCTAAACCTAAGTAAGTGCAATTTTTTCGGTTTTATTAATTTGTCAATTCTGCAATAACAATATAATTTGACTTTCGCTCAAATCAGTAAAATTCATGTTTTTCGGTTTAACCAGTACAGTGCTCACGCAACTGACATACAATTTACAAGAAAATCGACTTTAAGTCTAAAACTAAGAAAGTACAATTTTCTCGGTTATATGAATATGTCAATTCTGCAATAGCAATATAATTTTACTTTCGCGCAAATCAGTAAAATTGATGTTTTTCGACTTATGCGGTACAGTGCTCACGCAACTGAAATACAATTTACAAGAAAATCGACTTTAAGTCTAAAACTAAGAAAGTGCAATTTTTTCGGTTATATGAATATGTCAATTCTGCAATAACAATATATTTTGACTTTCGCTCAAATCAGTAAAATTATGTTTTTCGGCTTATGCGATACAGTGCTCAAGTGATTAACATACAATTTACAAGAAAATCGACTTTAAGTCTAAACCTAAGTAAGTGCAATTTTTTCGGTTATATTAATTTGTCAATTCTGCAATAGCAATATAATTTTACTTTCGCGCAAATCAGTAAAATTGATGTTTTTCGACTTATGCGGTACAGTGCTCACGCAATTGAAATACAATTTACAAGAAAATCGAATTTGAGTCTAAACCTAAGAAAGTGCAATTATTTCGGTTATATTAGTTTGTCAATTCTGCAATAGCAATATAATTTTACTTTCGCGCAAATCGGTAAAATTATGTTTTTCGGCTTATGCGGTACAGTGCTCAAGTGATTAAAATACAATTTACAAGAAAATCGACTTTGAGTCTAAGCCTAATAAAATGCAACTTTTTCGGTGATATTAATTTGTTAATCATGCAATAACAATATAATTTGACTTTCGCTCAAATCAGTAAAATTCATGTTTTTCGGCTTAAGCGGTACAGTGCTCGCGCAACTGAAATACAATTTACAAGAAAATCGACTTTAAGTGTAAAGCTAAGAAAGTGCAATTTTTTCGGTTATATTAATTTGTCAATTCTGCAATAGCAATATAATTTTACTTTCACGCAAATCAGTAAAATTGATGTTTTTCGGCTTATGCGGTACAGTGCTCAAGTGATTAACATACAATTTACAAGAAAATCGACTTTGAGTCTAAACCTAAGAAAATGCAACTTTTTCGGTAATATTAATTTGTTAATCATGCAATAACAATATAATTTGACTTTCGCTCAAATCAGTAAAATTCATGTTTTTCGGCTTAAGCTGTACAGTGCTCGCGCAACTGAAATACAATTTACAAGAAAATCGACTTTAAGTCTAAAACTAAGAAAGTGCAATTTTTTCGGTTATATTAATTTGTCAATTCTGCAATAGCAATATAATTTTACTTTCGCGCAAATCAGTAAAATTATGTTTTTCGGCTAATGCGATACAGTGCTCAAGTGATTAACATACAATTTACAAGAAAATCGACTTTAAGTCTAAACCTAAGTAAGTGCAATTTTTTCGGTGATATTAATTTGTTAATCATGCAATAACAATATAATTTGACTTTCGCTCAAATCAGTAAAATTCATGTTTTTCGGCTTAAGCGGTACAGTGCTCGCGCAACTGAAATACAATTTACAAGAAAATCGACTTTAAGTGTAAAGCTAAGAAAGTGCAATTTTTTCGGTTATATTAATTTGTCAATTCTGCAATAGCAATATAATTTTACTTTCACGCAAATCAGTAAAATTGATGTTTTTCGGCTTATGCGGTACAGTGCTCAAGTGATTAACATACAATTTACCAGAAAATCGACTTTGAGTCTAAACCTAAGAAAATGCAACTTTTTCGGTAATATTAATTTGTTAATCATGCAATAACAATATAATTTGACTTTCGCTCAAATCAGTAAAATTCATGTTTTTCGGCTTAAGCGGTACAGTGCTCGCGCAACTGAAATACAATTTACAAGAAAATCGACTTTAAGTCTAAAACTAAGAAAGTGCAATTTTTTCGGTTATATGAATATGTCAATTCTGCAATAACAATATAATTTTACTTTCGCGCAAATCAGTAAACTTGATGTTTTTCGGCTTATGCGGTACAGTGCTCAAGTGATTAAAATACAATTTACAAGAAAATCGACTTTGAGTCTAACCCTAATAAAATGCAACTTTTTCGGTGATATTAATTTGTTAATCATGCAATAACAATATAATTTGACTTTCGCTCAAATCAGTAAAATTCATGTTTTTCGGCTTAAGCGGTACAGTGCTCGCGCAACTGAAATACAATTTACAAGAAAATCGACTTTAAGTGTAAAGCTAAGAAAGTGCAATTTTTTCGGTTATATTAATTTGTCAATTCTGCAATAGCAATATAATTTTACTTTCACGCAAATCAGTAAAATTGATGTTTTTCGGCTTATGCGGTACAGTGCTCAAGTGATTAACATACAATTTACAAGAAAATCGACTTTGAGTCTAAACCTAAGAAAATGCAACTTTTTCGGTAATATTAATTTGTTAATCATGCAATAACAATATAATTTGACTTTCGCTCAAATCAGTAAAATTCATGTTTTTCGGCTTAAGCGGTACAGTGCTCGCGCAACTGAAATACAATTTACAAGAAAATCGACTTTAAGTGTAAAGCTAAGAAAGTGCAATTTTTTCGGTTATATTAATTTGTCAATTCTGCAATAGCAATATAATTTTACTTTCGCGCAAATCAGTAAACTTGATGTTTTTCGGCTTATGCGGTACAGTGCTCACGCAACTGACATACAATTTACAAGAAAATCGGCTTTAAGTCTAAACCTAAGAAAGTGCAATTTTTTCGGTTATATTAATTTGTCAATCCTGCAATAGCAATATAATTTTACTTTCGCGCAAATCAGTAAAATTATGTTTTTCGGCTTATGCAGTAGAGTGCTCAAGTGATTAACATACAATTTACAAGAAAATCGACTTTAAGTCTAAACCTAAGTAAGTGCAATTTTTTCGGTTATATTAATTTATCAATTCTGCAATAGCAATATAATTTTACTTTCGCGCAAATCAGTAAAATTGATTTTTTTCGGCTTATGCGGTACAGTGCTCACGCAACTGACATACAATTTACAAGAAAATCGGCTTTAAGTCTAAACCTAAGTAAATGCAATTTTTTCGGTTTTATTAATTTGTCAATTCTGCAATAACAATATAATTTGACTTTCGCTCAAATCAGTAAAATTCATGTTTTTCGGTTTAAGCAGTACAGTGCTCACGCAATTGAAATACGATTTACAAGCAAATCGACTTTAAGTCTAAAACTAAGAAAGTACAATTTTCTCGGTTATACTAATTTGTCAATTCTGCAATAGCAATATAATTTTACTTTCGCGCAAATCAGTAAACTTGATGTTTTTCGGCTTATGCGGTACAGTGCTCACGCAACTGACATACAATTTACAAGAAAATCGGCTTTAAGTCTAAACCTAAGAAAGTGTAATTTTTTCGGTTATATTAATTTGTCAATCCTGCAATAGCAATATAATTTTACTTTCGCGCAAATCAGTAAAATTATGTTTTTCGGCTTATGCAGTAGAGTGCTCAAGTGATTAACATACAATTTACAAGAAAATCGACTTTAAGTCTAAACCTAAGTAAGTGCAATTTTTTCGGTTATATTAATTTGTCAATTCTGCAATAGCAATATAATTTGACTTTCGCTCAAATCAGTAAAATTCATGTTTTTCGGTTTAAGCAGTACAGTGCTCATGCAACTGACATACAATTTACAAGCAAATCGACTTTAAGTCTAAAACTAAGAAAGTACAATTTTCTCGGTTATGCAATATCAATATAATTTGACTTTCGCTCAAATCAGTAAAATTCATGTTTTTCGGCTTAAGCGGTACAGTGCTCACGCAACTGAAATACAATTTACAAGAAAATTTACTTTAAGTCTAAAACTAAGAAAGTGCAATTTTTTCGGTTTTATTAATTTGTCAATTCTGCAATAACAATATAATTTGACTTTCGCTCAAATCAGTAAAATTCATGTTTTTCGGTTTAAGCAGTACAGTGCTCATGCAACTGACATACAATTTACAAGCAAATCGACTTTAAGTCTAAAACTAAGAAAGTATAATTTTCTCGGTTATGCAATATCAATATAATTTGACTTTCGCTCAAATCAGTAAAATTCATGTTTTTCGGCTTAAGCGGTACAGTGCTCACGCAACTGAAATACAATTTACAAGAAAATTGACTTTAAGTCTAAAACTAAGAAAGTGCAATTTTTTCGGTTTTATTAATTTGTCAATTCTGCAATAGCAATATAATTTTACTTTCGCGCAAATCAGTAAACTTGATGTTTTTCGGCTTATGCGGTACAGTGTTCACGCAACTGACATACAATTTACAAGAAAATCGGCTTTAAGTCTAAACCTTAGTAAATGCAATTTTTTCGGTTTTATTAATTTGTCAATTCTGCAATAACAATATAATTTGACTTTCGCTCAAATCAGTAAAATTCATGTTTTTCGGTTTAAGCAGTACAGTGCTCATGCAACTGACATACAATTTACAAGCAAATCGACTTTAAGTCTAAAACTAAGAAAGTACAATTTTCTCGGTTATGCAATATCAATATAATTTGACTTTCGCTCAAATCAGTAAAATTCATGTTTTTCGGCTTAAGCGGTACAGTGCTCACGCAACTGAAATACAATTTACAAGAAAATTGACTTTAAGTCTAAAACTAAGAAAGTGCAATTTTTTCGGTTATATGAATATGTCAATTCTGCAATAACAATATAATTTGACTTTCGCTCAAATCAGTAAAATTCATGTTTTTCTGCTTAAGCGGTACAGTGCTCACGCTACTGACATACAATTTACAAGAAAATCGACTTTAAGTCTAAAACTAAGAAAGTACAATTTTCTCGGTTATATGAATATGTCAATTCTGCAATAACAATATAATTTGACTTTCGCTCAAATCAGTAAAATTCATGTTTTTCTGCTTAAGCGGTACAGGGCTCACGCAACTGACATACAATTTACAAGAAAATCGACTTTAAGTCTAAAACTAAGAAAGTACAATTTTCTCGGTTATATGAATATGTCAATTCTGCAATAACAATATAATTTGACTTTCGCTCAAATCAGTAAAATTCATGTTTTTCGGCTTAAGCGGTACAGTGCTCACGCAACTAAAATACAATTTACAAGAAAATAGACTTTAAGTCTAAAACTAAGAAAGTGCAATTTTTTCGGTTATATGAATATGTCAATTCTGCAATAACAATATAATTTGACTTTCGCTCAAATCAGTAAAATTCATGTTTTTCGGTTTAAGCAGTACAGTGCTCACGCAATTGAAATACAATTTACAAGCAAATCGACTTTAAGTCTAAATCTAAGAAAGTGCAACTTTTTCGGTAATATTAATTTGTTAATCCTGCAATAACAATATAATTTGACTTTCGCTCAAATCAGTAAAATTCATGTTTTTCGGTTTAAGCAGTACAGTGCTCACGCAACTGACATACAATTTACAAGAAAATTGGCTTTAAGTCTAAATCTAAGAAAGTGCAATTTTCTCGGTTATATGAATATGTAAATTCTGCAATAACAATATAATTTGACTTTCGCTCAAATCAGTAAAATTCATGTTTTTCGGTTTAAGCAGTACAGTGCTCACGCAATTGAAATACAATTTACAAGCAAATCGACTTTAAGTCTAAATCTAAGAAAGTGCAACTTTTTCGGTAATATTAATTTGTTAATCCTGCAATAACAATATAATTTGACTTTCGCTCAAATCAGTAAAATTCATGTTTTTCGGTTTAAGCAGTACAGTGCTCACGCAACTGACATACAATTTACAAGAAAATCGGCTTTATAATATGTAAATTCTGCAATAACATTATAATTTTACTTTCGCGCAAATCAGTAAAATTCATGTTTTTCGGCTTAAGCAGTACAGTGCTCACGCAACTGACATAAAATTTACAAGAAAATCGGTTTAAGTCTAAAACTAAGAAAGTACAATTTTCTCGGTTATATGAATATGTATATTCTGCAATAACATTATAATTTTACTTTCGCGCAAATCAGTAAAATTGATGATAATTTGAGTCTAAACCTAATAAAGTGCAACTTTTTCGGTAATATTAATTTGTTAATCCTTCAATAACAATATAATTTGACTTTCGCTCAAATCAGTAAAATTCATGTTTTTCGGCTTATGCGGCACAGTGCTCACGCAACTGACATACAATTCACAAGAAGATCGGCTTTAAGTCTAAAACTAAGAAAGTGCAATTTTTTCGGTAATATTAATTTGTTAATCCTGCAATAACAATATAATTTGACTTTCGCTCAAATCAGAAAAATTCATATTTTTCGGCTTAAGCAGTACAGTGCTCACGCAACTGACATACAATTTAGAAGAAAATCGGCTTTAAGTCTAACTCTAAGAAAGTGCAATTTTTTCGGTTATATGAATATGTAAATTCTGCAATAACATTATAATTTTACTTTCGCGCAAATCAGTAAAATTCATGTTTTTCGGCTTATGCGGTACAGTGCTCACGCAACTGACATACAATTTACAAGAAAATCGGCTTTATAATATGTAAATTCTGCAATAACATTATAATTTTACTTTCGCGCAAATCAGTAAAATTCATGTTTTTCGGTTTAACCAGTACAGTGCTCACGCAACTGACATACAATTTACAAGAAAATCGACTTTAAGTCTAAAACTAAGAAAGTACAATTTTCTCGGTTATATGAATATGTCAATTCTGCAATAGCAATATAATTTTACTTTCGCGCAAATCAGTAAAATTGATGTTTTTCGACTTATGCGGTACAGTGCTCACGCAACTGAAATACAATTTACAAGAAAATCGACTTTAAGTCTAAAACTAAGAAAGTGCAATTTTTTCGGTTATATGAATATGTCAATTCTGCAATAACAATATATTTTGACTTTCGCTCAAATCAGTAAAATTATGTTTTTCGGCTTATGCGATACAGTGCTCAAGTGATTAACATACAATTTACAAGAAAATCGACTTTAAGTCTAAACCTAAGTAAGTGCAATTTTTTCGGTGATATTAATTTGTTAATCATGCAATAACAATATAATTTGACTTTCGCTCAAATCAGTAAAATTCATGTTTTTCGGCTTAAGCGGTACAGTGCTCGCGCAACTGAAATACAATTTACAAGAAAATCGACTTTAAGTGTAAAGCTAAGAAAGTGCAATTTTTTCGGTTATATTAATTTGTCAATTCTGCAATAGCAATATAATTTTACTTTCACGCAAATCAGTAAAATTGATGTTTTTCGGCTTATGCGGTACAGTGCTCAAGTGATTAACATACAATTTACCAGAAAATCGACTTTGAGTCTAAACCTAAGAAAATGCAACTTTTTCGGTAATATTAATTTGTTAATCATGCAATAACAATATAATTTGACTTTCGCTCAAATCAGTAAAATTCATGTTTTTCGGCTTAAGCGGTACAGTGCTCGCGCAACTGAAATACAATTTACAAGAAAATCGACTTTAAGTCTAAAACTAAGAAAGTGCAATTTTTTCGGTTATATGAATATGTCAATTCTGCAATAACAATATAATTTTACTTTCGCGCAAATCAGTAAACTTGATGTTTTTCGGCTTATGCGGTACAGTGCTCAAGTGATTAAAATACAATTTACAAGAAAATCGGCTTTATAATATGTAAATTCTGCAATAACATTATAATTTTACTTTCGCGCAAATCAGTAAAATTCATGTTTTTCGGTTTAACCAGTACAGTGCTCACGCAACTGACATACAATTTACAAGAAAATCGACTTTAAGTCTAAAACTAAGAAAGTACAATTTTCTCGGTTATATGAATTTGTCAATTCTGCAATAGCAATATAATTTTACTTTCGCGCAAATCAGTAAAATTGATGTTTTTCGGCTAATGCGATACAGTGCTCAAGTGATTAACATACAATTTACAAGAAAATCGACTTTAAGTCTAAACCTAAGTAAGTGCAATTTTTTCGGTGATATTAATTTGTTAATCATGCAATAACAATATAATTTGACTTTCGCTCAAATCAGTAAAATTCATGTTTTTCGGCTTAAGCGGTACAGTGCTCGCGCAACTGAAATACAATTTACAAGAAAATCGACTTTAAGTGTAAAGCTAAGAAAGTGCAATTTTTTCGGTTATATTAATTTGTCAATTCTGCAATAGCAATATAATTTTACTTTCACGCAAATCAGTAAAATTGATGTTTTTCGGCTTATGCGGTACAGTGCTCAAGTGATTAACATACAATTTACCAGAAAATCGACTTTGAGTCTAAACCTAAGAAAATGCAACTTTTTCGGTAATATTAATTTGTTAATCATGCAATAACAATATAATTTGACTTTCGCTCAAATCAGTAAAATTCATGTTTTTCGGCTTAAGCGGTACAGTGCTCGCGCAACTGAAATACAATTTACAAGAAAATCGACTTTAAGTCTAAAACTAAGAAAGTGCAATTTTTTCGGTTATATGAATATGTCAATTCTGCAATAACAATATAATTTTACTTTCGCGCAAATCAGTAAACTTGATGTTTTTCGGCTTATGCGGTACAGTGCTCAAGTGATTAAAATACAATTTACAAGAAAATCGACTTTGAGTCTAACCCTAATAAAATGCAACTTTTTCGGTGATATTAATTTGTTAATCATGCAATAACAATATAATTTGACTTTCGCTCAAATCAGTAAAATTCATGTTTTTCGGCTTAAGCGGTACAGTGCTCGCGCAACTGAAATACAATTTACAAGAAAATCGACTTTAAGTGTAAAGCTAAGAAAGTGCAATTTTTTCGGTTATATTAATTTGTCAATTCTGCAATAGCAATATAATTTTACTTTCACGCAAATCAGTAAAATTGATGTTTTTCGGCTTATGCGGTACAGTGCTCAAGTGATTAACATACAATTTACAAGAAAATCGACTTTGAGTCTAAACCTAAGAAAATGCAACTTTTTCGGTAATATTAATTTGTTAATCATGCAATAACAATATAATTTGACTTTCGCTCAAATCAGTAAAATTCATGTTTTTCGGCTTAAGCGGTACAGTGCTCGCGCAACTGAAATACAATTTACAAGAAAATCGACTTTAAGTGTAAAGCTAAGAAAGTGCAATTTTTTCGGTTATATTAATTTGTCAATTCTGCAATAGCAATATAATTTTACTTTCGCGCAAATCAGTAAACTTGATGTTTTTCGGCTTATGCGGTACAGTGCTCACGCAACTGACATACAATTTACAAGAAAATCGGCTTTAAGTCTAAACCTAAGAAAGTGCAATTTTTTCGGTGATATTAATTTGTCAATCCTGCAATAGCAATATAATTTTACTTTCGCGCAAATCAGTAAAATTATGTTTTTCGGCTTATGCAGTAGAGTGCTCAAGTGATTAACATACAATTTACAAGAAAATCGACTTTAAGTCTAAACCTAAGTAAGTGCAATTTTTTCGGTTATATTAATTTATCAATTCTGCAATAGCAATATAATTTTACTTTCGCGCAAATCAGTAAAATTGATTTTTTTCGGCTTATGCGGTACAGTGCTCACGCAACTGACATACAATTTACAAGAAAATCGGCTTTAAGTCTAAACCTAAGTAAATGCAATTTTTTCGGTTTTATTAATTTGTCAATTCTGCAATAACAATATAATTTGACTTTCGCTCAAATCAGTAAAATTCATGTTTTTCGGTTTAAGCAGTACAGTGCTCACGCAATTGAAATACGATTTACAAGCAAATCGACTTTAAGTCTAAAACTAAGAAAGTACAATTTTCTCGGTTATACTAATTTGTCAATTCTGCAATAGCAATATAATTTTACTTTCGCGCAAATCAGTAAACTTGATGTTTTTCGGCTTATGCGGTACAGTGCTCACGCAACTGACATACAATTTACAAGAAAATCGGCTTTAAGTCTAAACCTAAGAAAGTGTAATTTTTTCGGTTATATTAATTTGTCAATCCTGCAATAGCAATATAATTTTACTTTCGCGCAAATCAGTAAAATTATGTTTTTCGGCTTATGCAGTAGAGTGCTCAAGTGATTAACATACAATTTACAAGAAAATCGACTTTAAGTCTAAACCTAAGTAAGTGCAATTTTTTCGGTTATATTAATTTGTCAATTCTGCAATAGCAATATAATTTGACTTTCGCTCAAATCAGTAAAATTCATGTTTTTCGGTTTAAGCAGTACAGTGCTCATGCAACTGACATACAATTTACAAGCAAATCGACTTTAAGTCTAAAACTAAGAAAGTACAATTTTCTCGGTTATGCAATATCAATATAATTTGACTTTCGCTCAAATCAGTAAAATTCATGTTTTTCGGCTTAAGCGGTACAGTGCTCACGCAACTGAAATACAATTTACAAGAAAATTTACTTTAAGTCTAAAACTAAGAAAGTGCAATTTTTTCGGTTTTATTAATTTGTCAATTCTGCAATAACAATATAATTTGACTTTCGCTCAAATCAGTAAAATTCATGTTTTTCGGTTTAAGCAGTACAGTGCTCATGCAACTGACATACAATTTACAAGCAAATCGACTTTAAGTCTAAAACTAAGAAAGTATAATTTTCTCGGTTATGCAATATCAATATAATTTGACTTTCGCTCAAATCAGTAAAATTCATGTTTTTCGGCTTAAGCGGTACAGTGCTCACGCAACTGAAATACAATTTACAAGAAAATTGACTTTAAGTCTAAAACTAAGAAAGTGCAATTTTTTCGGTTTTATTAATTTGTCAATTCTGCAATAGCAATATAATTTTACTTTCGCGCAAATCAGTAAACTTGATGTTTTTCGGCTTATGCGGTACAGTGTTCACGCAACTGACATACAATTTACAAGAAAATCGGCTTTAAGTCTAAACCTTAGTAAATGCAATTTTTTCGGTTTTATTAATTTGTCAATTCTGCAATAACAATATAATTTGACTTTCGCTCAAATCAGTAAAATTCATGTTTTTCGGTTTAAGCAGTACAGTGCTCATGCAACTGACATACAATTTACAAGCAAATCGACTTTAAGTCTAAAACTAAGAAAGTACAATTTTCTCGGTTATGCAATATCAATATAATTTGACTTTCGCTCAAATCAGTAAAATTCATGTTTTTCGGCTTAAGCGGTACAGTGCTCACGCAACTGAAATACAATTTACAAGAAAATTGACTTTAAGTCTAAAACTAAGAAAGTGCAATTTTTTCGGTTATATGAATATGTCAATTCTGCAATAACAATATAATTTGACTTTCGCTCAAATCAGTAAAATTCATGTTTTTCTGCTTAAGCGGTACAGTGCTCACGCTACTGACATACAATTTACAAGAAAATCGACTTTAAGTCTAAAACTAAGAAAGTACAATTTTCTCGGTTATATGAATATGTCAATTCTGCAATAACAATATAATTTGACTTTCGCTCAAATCAGTAAAATTCATGTTTTTCTGCTTAAGCGGTACAGGGCTCACGCAACTGACATACAATTTACAAGAAAATCGACTTTAAGTCTAAAACTAAGAAAGTACAATTTTCTCGGTTATATGAATATGTCAATTCTGCAATAACAATATAATTTGACTTTCGCTCAAATCAGTAAAATTCATGTTTTTCGGCTTAAGCGGTACAGTGCTCACGCAACTAAAATACAATTTACAAGAAAATAGACTTTAAGTCTAAAACTAAGAAAGTGCAATTTTTTCGGTTATATGAATATGTCAATTCTGCAATAACAATATAATTTGACTTTCGCTCAAATCAGTAAAATTCATGTTTTTCGGTTTAAGCAGTACAGTGCTCACGCAATTGAAATACAATTTACAAGCAAATCGACTTTAAGTCTAAATCTAAGAAAGTGCAACTTTTTCGGTAATATTAATTTGTTAATCCTGCAATAACAATATAATTTGACTTTCGCTCAAATCAGTAAAATTCATGTTTTTCGGTTTAAGCAGTACAGTGCTCACGCAACTGACATACAATTTACAAGAAAATTGGCTTTAAGTCTAAATCTAAGAAAGTGCAATTTTCTCGGTTATATGAATATGTAAATTCTGCAATAACAATATAATTTGACTTTCGCTCAAATCAGTAAAATTCATGTTTTTCGGTTTAAGCAGTACAGTGCTCACGCAATTGAAATACAATTTACAAGCAAATCGACTTTAAGTCTAAATCTAAGAAAGTGCAACTTTTTCGGTAATATTAATTTGTTAATCCTGCAATAACAATATAATTTGACTCTCGCTCAAATCAGTAAAATTCATGTTTTTCGGTTTAAGCAGTACAGTGCTCACGCAACTGACATACAATTTACAAGAAAATCGGCTTTATAATATGTAAATTCTGCAATAACATTATAATTTTACTTTCGCGCAAATCAGTAAAATTCATGTTTTTCGGCTTAAGCAGTACAGTGCTCACGCAACTGACATAAAATTTACAAGAAAATCGGTTTAAGTCTAAAACTAAGAAAGTACAATTTTCTCGGTTATATGAATATGTATATTCTGCAATAACATTATAATTTTACTTTCGCGCAAATCAGTAAAATTGATGATAATTTGAGTCTAAACCTAATAAAGTGCAACTTTTTCGGTAATATTAATTTGTTAATCCTTCAATAACAATATAATTTGACTTTCGCTCAAATCAGTAAAATTCATGTTTTTCGGCTTATGCGGCACAGTGCTCACGCAACTGACATACAATTCACAAGAAGATCGGCTTTAAGTCTAAAACTAAGAAAGTGCAATTTTTTCGGTAATATTAATTTGTTAATCCTGCAATAACAATATAATTTGACTTTCGCTCAAATCAGAAAAATTCATATTTTTCGGCTTAAGCAGTACAGTGCTCACGCAACTGACATACAATTTAGAAGAAAATCGGCTTTAAGTCTAACTCTAAGAAAGTGCAATTTTTTCGGTTATATGAATATGTAAATTCTGCAATAACATTATAATTTTACTTTCGCGCAAATCAGTAAAATTCATGTTTTTCGGCTTATGCGGTACAGTGCTCACGCAACTGACATACAATTTACAAGAAAATCGGCTTTAAGTCTAAAACTAAGAAAGTACAATTTTCTCGGATATATGAATATGTAAATTCTGCAATAACATTATAATTTTACTTTCGCGCAAATCAGTAAAATTCATGTTTTTCGGCTCAAGCAGTACAGTGCTCACGCAACTGAAATACAATTTTACAAGAAAATCGGCTTTAAGTCTAAATCTAAGAAAGTGCAATTTTTTCGGTTATATTAATTTGTCAATTCTGCAATAGTAATATAATTTTACTTTCGCGCAAATCAGTAAAATTGATGTTTTTCGGCTTATGCGGTACAGTGCTCACGCAACTGACATACAATTTACAAGAAAATCGGCTTTAAGTCTAAAACTAAGAAAGTGCACTTTTTTCGGTTATATTAATTTGTCAATTCTGCAATAACAATATAATTTAACTTTCGCGCAAATCCGTAAAATTGATGTTTTTCGGCTTATGCGGTACAGTGCTCATGCAACTGACATACAATTTACAAGAAAATCGGCTTTAAGTCTAAAACTAAGAAGTTGCAATTTTTTCGGTTATATTAATTTGTTAATCCTGCAATAACATTATAATTTTACTTTCGCGCAAATCAGTAAAATTGATGTTTTTCGGCTTATGCGGTACATTGCTCAAGTGATTAATATACAATTTACAAGAAAATCGAATTTGAGTCTAAACCTAAGAAAGTGCAATTATTTCGGTTATATTAATTTGTCAATTCTGCAATAGCATTATAATTTTACTTTCGCGCAAATCAGTAAAATTATGTTTTTCGGCTTATGCGGTACAGTGCTCAAGTGATTAACATACAATTTACAAGAAAATCGAATTTTAGTCTAAACCTAAGAAAGTGCAATTATTTCGGTTATATTAATTTGTCAATTCTGCAATAGCAATATAATTTTACTTTCGCGCAAATCAGTAAAATTATGTTTTTCGGCTTATGCGGTACAGTGCTCAAGTGATTAACATACAATTTACAAGAAAATCGACTTTGAGTTTAAGCCTAAGAAAATGCAACTTTTTCGGTAATATTAATTTATTAATCATGCAATAACAATATAATTTGACTTTCGCTCAAATCAGTAAAATTCATGTTTTTCGGCTTAAGCGGTACAGTGCTCGCGCAACTGAAATACAATTTACAAGAAAATCGGCTTTAAGTCTAAATCTAAGAAAGTGCAATTTTTTCGGTTATATTAATTTGTCAATTCTGCAATAGCAATATAATTTTACTTTCGCGCAAATCAGTAAAATTGATGTTTTTCGGCTTATGCGGTACAGTGCTCAAGTGGTTAACATACAATTTACAAGAAAGTCGAATTTGAGTCTAAACCTAAGAAAGTGCAATTATTTCGTTTATATTAATTTGTCAATTCTGCAATAGCAATATAATTTTACTTTCGCGCAAATCAGTAAAATTATGTTTTTCGGCTTATGCGGTACAGTGCTCAAGTGATTAACATACAATTTACAAGAAAATCGACTTTGAGTTTAAGCCTAAGAAAATGCAACTTTTTCGGTAATATTAATTTGTTAATCATGCAATAACAATATAATTTGACTTTCGCTCAAATCAGTAAAATTCATGTTTTTCGGCTTAAGCGGTACAGTGCTCGCGCAACTGAAATACAATTTACAAGAAAATCGAATTTGAGTCTAAACCTAAGAAAGTGCAATTATTTCGGTTATATTAATTTGTCAATTCTGCAATAGCAATATAATTTTACATTCGCGCAAATCAGTAAAATTGATGTTTTTCGGCTTATGCGGTACAGTGCTCAAGTGGTTAACATACAATTTACAAGAAAATCGAATTTGAGTCTAAACCTAAGAAAGTACAATTTTCTCGGATATATGAATATGTAAATTCTGCAATAACATTATAATTTTACTTTCGCGCAAATCAGTAAAATTCATGTTTTTCGGCTTAAGCGGTACAGTGCTCGCGCAACTGAAATACAATTTACAAGCAAATCGGCTTTAAGTCTAAAACTAAGAAAGTGCAATTTTCTCGGTTATATGAATATGTAAATTCTGCAATAACATTATAATTTTACTTTCGCGCAAATCAGTAAAATTCATGTTTTTCGGCTTATGCGGTACAGTGCTCACGCAACTGACATACAATTTACAAGAAAATCGGCTTTAAGTCTAAAACTAAGAAAGTACAATTTTCTCGGATATATGAATATGTAAATTCTGCAATAACATTATAATTTTACTTTCGCGCAAATCAGTAAAATTCATGTTTTTCGGCTTAAGCGGTACAGTGCTCGCGCAACTGAAATACAATTTACAAGCAAATCGGCTTTAAGTCTAAAACTAAGAAAGTGCAATTTTCTCGGTTATATGAATATGTAAATTCTGCAATAACATTATAATTTTACTTTCGCGCAAATCAGTAAAATTTATGATAATTTGAGTCTAAACCTAATAAAGTGCAACTTTTTCGGTAATATTAATTTGTTAATCCTGCAATAACAATATAATTTGACTTTCGCTCAAATCAGTAAAATTCATGTTTTTCGGCTTATGGGGCACAGTGCTCACGCAACTGACATACAATTTACAAGAAGATCGGCTTTAAGTCTAAAACTAAGAAGGTACAATTTTCTCGGTTATATGAATATGTAAATTCTGCAATAACATTATAATTTTACTTTCGCGCAAATCAGTAAAATTCATGTTTTTCGGCTTATGCGGTACAGTGCTCACGCAACTGACATAAAATTTACAAGAAAATCGGCTTTAAGTCTAAAACTAAGAAAGTACAATTTTCTCGGTTATATGAATATGTAAATTCTGCAATAACATTATAATTTTACTTTCGCGCAAATCAGTAAAATTGATGATAATTTGAGTCTAAACCTAATAAAGTGCAACTTTTTCGGTAATATTAATTTGTTAATCCTGCAATAACAATATAATTTGACTTTCGCTCAAATCAGTAAAATTGATGTCTTTCGGCTTATGCGGTACAGTGCTCACGCAATTGACATACAATTTACAAGAAAATCGGCTTTAAGTCTAAAACTAAGAAAGTGCAATTTTTTCGGTTATATTAATTTGTCAATTCTGCAATAACATTATAATTTTACTTTCGCGCAAATCAGTAAAATTGATGTTTTTCGGCTTATGCGGTACAGTGCTCAAGTGATTAATATACAATTTACAAGAAAATCGAATTTGAGTCTAAACCTAAGAAAGTGCAATTATTTCGGTTATATTAATTTGTCAATTCTGCAATAGCAATATAATTTTACTTTCGCGCAAATCAGTAAAATTATGTTTTTCGGCTTATGCGGTACAGTGCTCAAGTGATTAACATACAATTTACAAGAAAATCGACTTTGAGTCTAAGCCTAAGAAAATGCAACTTTTTCGGTAATATTAATTTGTTAATCATGCAATAACAATATAATTTGACTTTCGCTCAAATCAGTAAAATTCATGTTTTTCGGCTTAAGCGGTACAGAGCTCGCGCAACTGAAATACAATTTACAAGAAAATCGGCTTTAAGTCTAAATCTAAGAAAGTGCAATTTTTTCGGTTATATAAATTTGTCAATTCTGCAATAGCAATATAATTTTACTTTCGCGCAAATCAGTAAAATTGATGTTTTTCGGCTTATGCGGTACAGTGCTCAAGTGATTAATATACAATTTACAAGAAAATCAACTTTAAGTCTAAACCCAAGTAAGTGCAATTTTTTCGGTTATATTAATTTGTCAATTCTGCAATAGCAATATAATTTTACTTTCGCGCAAATCAGTAAAATTGATTTTTTTCGGCTTATGCGGTACAGTGCTCACGCAACTGACATACAATTTACAAGAAAATCGGCTTTAAGTCTAAACCTAAGTAAATGCAATTTTTTCGGTTATATTAATTTGTCAATTCTGCAATAGCAATATAATTTTACTTTCGCGCAAATCAGTAAAATTGATGTTTTTCGGCTTATGCGGTACAGTGCTCAAGTGATTAATATACAATTTACAAGAAAATCGACTTTAAGTCTAAACCTAAGTAAGTGCAATTTTTTCGGTTATATTAATTTGTCAATTCTGCAATAGCAATATAATTTTACTTTCGCGCAAATCAGTAAAATTGATGTTTTTCGGCTTATGCGGTACAGTGCTCAAGTGATTAATATACAATTTACAAGAAAATCGAATTTGAGTCTAAACCTAAGAAAGTGCAATTATTTCGGTTATATTAATTTGTCAATTCTGCAATAGCAATATAATTTTACTTTCGCGCAAATCAGTAAAATTGATGATAATTTGAGTCTAAGCCTAAGAAAATGCAACTTTTTCGGTAATATTAATTTGTTAATCATGCAATAACAATATAATTTGACTTTCGCTCAAATCAGTAAAATTCATGTTTTTCTGCTTAAGCGGTACAGGGCTCACGCAACTGACATACAATTTACAAGAAAATCGACTTTAAGTCTAAAACTAAGAAAGTGCAATTTTTTCGGTTATATGAATATGTCAATTCTGCAATAACAATATAATTTGACTTTCGCTCAAATCAGTAAAATTCATGTTTTTCGGCTTAAGCGGTACAGTGCTCACGCAACTGAAATACAATTTACAAGAAAATCGACTTTAAGTCTAAAACTAAGAAAGTGCAATTTTTTCGGTTATATGAATATGTCAGTTCTGCAATAACAATATAATTTGACTTTCGCTCAAATCAGTAACATTCATGTTTTTCGGTTTAAGCAGTACAGTGATCACGCAATTGAAATACAATTTACAAGCAAATCGACTTTAAGTCTAAATCTAAGAAAGTGCAACTTTTTCGGTAATATTAATTTGTTAATCCTGCAATAAAAATATAATTTGACTTCCGCTCAAATCAGTAAAATTCATGTTTTTCGGTTTAAGCAGTACAGTGCTCACGCAACTGACATACAATTTACAAGAAAATTGGCTTTAAGTCTAAATCTAAGAAAGTGCAATTTTCTCGGTTATATGAATATGTAAATTCTGCAATAACAATATAATTTGACTTTCGCTCAAATCAGTAAAATTCATGTTTTTCGGTTTAAGCAGTACAGTGCTCACGCAATTGAAATACAATTTACAAGCAAATCGACTTTAAGTCTAAATCTAAGAAAGTGCAACTTTTTCGGTAATATTAATTTGTTAATCCTGCAATAACAATATAATTTGACTTTCGCTCAAATCAGTAAAATTGATGTTTTTCGGTTTAAGCAGTACAGTGCTCACGCAACTGACATACAATTTACAAGAAAATCGGCTTTATAATATGTAAATTCTGCAATAACATTATAATTTTACTTTCGCGCAAATCAGTAAAATTCATGTTTTTCGGCTTATGCGGTACAGTGCTCACGCAACTGACATAAAATTTACAAGAAAATCGGCTTTAAGTCTAAAACTAAGAAAGTACAATTTTCTCGGTTATATGAATATGTATATTCTGCAATAACATTATAATTTTACTTTCGCGCAAATCAGTAAAATTGATGATAATTTGAGTCTAAACCTAATAAAGTGCAACTTTTTCGGTAATATTAATTTGTTAATCTTTCAATAACAATATAATTTGACTTTCGCTCAAATCAGTAAAATTCATGTTTTTCGGCTTATGCGGCACAGTGCTCATGCAACTGACATACAATTTACAAGAAGATCGGCTTTAAGTCTAAAACTAAGAAAGTGCAATTTTTTCGGTAATATTAATTTGTTAATCCTGCAATAACAATATAATTTGACTTTCGCTCAAATCAGAAAAATTCATATTTTTCGGCTTAAGCAGTACAGTGCTCACGCAACTGACATACAATTTAGAAGAAAATCGGCTTTAAGTCTAAATCTAAGAAAGTGCAATTTTTTCGGTTATATGAATATGTAAATTCTGCAATAACATTATAATTTTACTTTCGCGCAAATCAGTAAAATTCATGTTTTTCGGCTTATGCGGTACAGTGCTCACGCAACTGACATACAATTTACAAGAAAATCGGATTTAAGTCTAAAACTAAGAAAGTACAATTTTCTCGGATATATGAATATGTAAATTCTGCAATAACATTATAATTTTACTTTCGCGCAAATCAGTAAAATTCATGTTTTTCGGCTCAAGCAGTACAGTGCTCACGCAACTGAAATACAATTTTACAAGAAAATCGGCTTTAAGTCTAAATCTAAGAAAGTGCAATTTTTTCGGTTATATTAATTTGTCAATTCTGCAATAGCAATATAATTTTACTTTCGCGCAAATCAGTAAAATTGATGTTTTTCGGCTTATGCGGTACAGTGCTCACGCAACTGACATACAATTTACAAGAAAATCGGATTTAAGTCTAAAACTAAGAAAGTACAATTTTCTCGGATACAATAACATTATAATTTTACTTTCGCGCAAATCAGTAAAATTCATGTTTTTCGGCTCAAGCAGTACAGTGCTCACGCAACTGAAATACAATTTTACAAGAAAATCGGCTTTAAGTCTAAAACTAAGAAAGTGCAATTTTTTCGGTTATATTAATTTGTCAATTCTGCAATAACATTATAATTTTACTTTCGCGCAAATCAGTAAAATTGATGTTTTTCGGCTTATGCGGTACAGTGCTCAAGTGATTAATATACAATTTACAAGAAAATCGAATTTGAGTCTAAACCTAAGAAAGTGCAATTATTTCGGTTATATTAATTTGTCAATTCTGCAATAGCAATATAATTTTACTTTCGCGCAAATCAGTAAAATTATGTTTTTCGGCTTATGCGGTACAGTGCTCAAGTGATTAACATACAATTTACAAGAAAATCGACTTTGAGTCTAAGCCTAAGAAAATGCAACTTTTTCGGTAATATTAATTTGTTAATCATGCAATAACAATATAATTTGACTTTCGCTCAAATCAGTAAAATTCATGTTTTTCGGCTTAAGCGGTACAGAGCTCACGCAACTGAAATACAATTTACAAGAAAATCGGCTTTAAGTCTAAATCTAAGAAAGTGCAATTTTTTCGGTTATATTAATTTGTCAATTCTGCAATAGCAATATAATTTTACTTTCGCGCAAATCAGTAAAATTGATGTTTTTCGGCTTATGCGGTACAGTGCTCAAGTGATTAATATACAATTTACAAGAAAATCAACTTTAAGTCTAAACCCAAGTAAGTGCAATTTTTTCGGTTATATTAATTTGTCAATTCTGCAATAGCAATATAATTTTACTTTCGCGCAAATCAGTAAAATTGATTTTTTTCGGCTTATGCGGTACAGTGCTCACGCAACTGACATACAATTTACAAGAAAATCGGCTTTAAGTCTAAACCTAAGTAAATGCAATTTTTTCGGTTATATTAATTTGTCAATTCTGCAATAGCAATATAATTTTACTTTCGCGCAAATCAGTAAAATTGATGTTTTTCGGCTTATGCGGTACAGTGCTCAAGTGATTAATATACAATTTACAAGAAAATCGACTTTAAGTCTAAACCTAAGTAAGTGCTATTTTTTCGGTTATATTAATTTGTCAATTCTGCAATAGCAATATAATTTTACTTTCGCGCAAATCAGTAAAATTGATGTTTTTCGGCTTATGCGGTACAGTGCTCAAGTGATTAATATACAATTTACAAGAAAATCGAATTTGAGTCTAAACCTAAGAAAGTGCAATTATTTCGGTTATATTAATTTGTCAATTCTGCAATAGCAATATAATTTTACTTTCGCGCAAATCAGTAAAATTGATGATAATTTGAGTCTAAGCCTAAGAAAATGCAACTTTTTCGGTAATATTAATTTGTTAATCATGCAATAACAATATAATTTGACTTTCGCTCAAATCAGTAAAATTCATGTTTTTCGGCTTAAGCGGTACAGTGCTCGCGCAACTGAAATACAATTTACAAGCAAATCGGCTTTAAGTCTAAAACTAAGAAAGTGCAATTTTCTCGGTTATATGAATATGTAAATTCTGCAATAACATTATAATTTTACTTTCGCGCAAATCAGTAAAATTGATGATAATTTGAGTCTAAGCCTAAGAAAATGCAACTTTTTCGGTAATATTAATTTGTTAATCATGCAATAACAATATAATTTGACTTTCGCTCAAATCAGTAAAATTCATGTTTTTCTGCTTAAGCGGTACAGGGCTCACGCAACTGACATACAATTTACAAGAAAATCGACTTTAAGTCTAAAACTAAGAAAGTGCAATTTTTTCGGTTATATGAATATGTCAATTCTGCAATAACAATATAATTTGACTTTCGCTCAAATCAGTAAAATTCATGTTTTTCGGCTTAAGCGGTACAGTGCTCACGCAACTGAAATACAATTTACAAGAAAATCGACTTTAAGTCTAAAACTAAGAAAGTGCAATTTTTTCGGTTATATGAATATGTCAGTTCTGCAATAACAATATAATTTGACTTTCGCTCAAATCAGTAACATTCATGTTTTTCGGTTTAAGCAGTACAGTGCTCACGCAATTGAAATACAATTTACAAGCAAATCGACTTTAAGTCTAAATCTAAGAAAGTGCAACTTTTTCGGTAATATTAATTTGTTAATCCTGCAATAACAATATAATTTGACTTCCGCTCAAATCAGTAAAATTCATGTTTTTCGGTTTAAGCAGTACAGTGCTCACGCAACTGACATACAATTTACAAGAAAATTGGCTTTAAGTCTAAATCTAAGAAAGTGCAATTTTCTCGGTTATATGAATATGTAAATTCTGCAATAACAATATAATTTGACTTTCGCGAAAATCAGTAAAATTGATTTTTTTCGGCTTATGCGGTACAGTGCTCACGCAACTGACATACAATTTACAAGAAAATCGGCTTTAAGTCTAAACCTAAGTAAATGCAATTTTTTCGGTTATATTAATTTGTCAATTCTGCAATAGCAATATAATTTTACTTTCGCGCAAATCAGTAAAATTGATGTTTTTCGGCTTATGCGGTACAGTGCTCAAGTGATTCATATACAATTTACAAGAAAATCAACTTTAAGTCTAAACCCAAGTAAGTGCAATTTTTTCGGTTATATTAATTTGTCAATTCTGCAATAGCAATATAATTTTACTTTCGCGCAAATCAGTAAAATTGATTTTTTTCGGCTTATGCGGTACAGTGCTCACGCAACTGACATACAATTTACAAGAAAATCGGCTTTAAGTCTAAACCTAAGTAAATGCAATTTTTTCGGTTATATTAATTTGTCAATTCTGCAATAGCAATATAATTTTACTTTCGCGCAAATCAGTAAAATTGATGTTTTTCGGCTTATGCGGTACAGTGCTCAAGTGATTAATATACAATTTACAAGAAAATCGACTTTAAGTCTAAACCTAAGTAAGTGCAATTTTTTCGGTTATATTAATTTGACAATTCTGCAATAGCAATATAATTTTACTTTCGCGCAAATCAGTAAAATTGATGTTTTTCGGCTTATGCGGTACAGTGCTCAAGTGATTAATATACAATTTACAAGAAAATCGAATTTGAGTCTAAACCTAAGAAAGTGCAATTATTTCGGTTATATTAATTTGTCAATTCTGCAATAGCAATATAATTTTACTTTCGCGCAAATCAGTAAAATTGATGATAATTTGAGTCTAAGCCTAAGAAAATGCAACTTTTTCGGTAATATTAATTTGTTAATCATGCAATAACAATATAATTTGACTTTCGCTCAAATCAGTAAAATTCATGTTTTTCGGCTTAAGCGGTACAGTGCTCGCGCAACTGAAATACAATTTACAAGCAAATCGGCTTTAAGTCTAAAACTAAGAAAGTGCAATTTTCTCGGTTATATGAATATGTAAATTCTGCAATAACATTATAATTTTACTTTCGCGCAAATCAGTAAAATTGATGATAATTTGAGTCTAAGCCTAAGAAAATGCAACTTTTTCGGTAATATTAATTTGTTAATCATGCAATAACAATATAATTTGACTTTCGCTCAAATCAGTAAAATTCATGTTTTTCTGCTTAAGCGGTACAGGGCTCACGCAACTGACATACAATTTACAAGAAAATCGACTTTAAGTCTAAAACTAAGAAAGTGCAATTTTTTCGGTTATATAAATATGTCAATTCTGCAATAACAATATAATTTGACTTTCGCTTAAATCAGTAAAATTCATGTTTTTCGGCTTAAGCGGTACAGTGCTCACGCAACTGAAATACAATTTACAAGAAAATCGACTTTAAGTCTAAAACTAAGAAAGTGCAATTTTTTCGGTTATATGAATATGTCAGTTCTGCAATAACAATATAATTTGACTTTCGCTCAAATCAGTAACATTCATGTTTTTCGGTTTAAGCAGTACAGTGCTCACGCAATTGAAATACAATTTACAAGCAAATCGACTTTAAGTCTAAATCTAAGAAAGTGCAACTTTTTCGGTAATATTAATTTGTTAATCCTGCAATAACAATATAATTTGACTTCCGCTCAAATCAGTAAAATTCATGTTTTTCTGCTTAAGCGGTACAGGGCTCACGCAACTGACATACAATTTACAAGAAAATTGGCTTTAAGTCTAAATCTAAGAAAGTGCAATTTTCTCGGTTATATGAATATGTAAATTCTGCAATAACAATATAATTTGACTTTCGCTCAAATCAGTAAAATTCATGTTTTTCGGTTTAAGCAGTACAGTGCTCACGCAATTGAAATACAATTTACAAGCAAATCGACTTTAAGTCTAAATCTAAGAAAGTGCAACTTTTTCGGTAATATTAATTTGTTAATCCTGCAATAACAATATAATTTGACTTTCGCTCAAATCAGTAAAATTGATGTTTTTCGGTTTAAGCAGTACAGTGCTCACGCAACTGACATACAATTTACAAGAAAATCGGCTTTATAATATGTAAATTCTGCAATAACATTATAATTTTACTTTCGCGCAAATCAGTAAAATTCATGTTTTTCGGCTTATGCGGTACAGTGCTCACGCAACTGACATAAAATTTACAAGAAAATCGGCTTTAAGTCTAAAACTAAGAAAGTACAATTTTCTCGGTTATATGAATATGTATATTCTGCAATAACATTATAATTTTACTTTCGCGCAAATCAGTAAAATTGATGATAATTTGAGTCTAAACCTAATAAAGTGCAACTTTTTCGGTAATATTAATTTGTTAATCTTTCAATAACAATATAATTTGACTTTCGCTCAAATCAGTAAAATTCATGTTTTTCGGCTTATGCGGCACAGTGCTCACGCAACTGACATACAATTTACAAGAAGATCGGCTTTAAGTCTAAAACTAAGAAAGTGCAATTTTTTCGGTAATATTAATTTGTTAATCCTGCAATAACAATATAATTTGACTTTCGCTCAAATCAGAAAAATTCATATTTTTCGGCTTAAGCAGTACAGTGCTCACGCAACTGACATACAATTTAGAAGAAAATCGGCTTTAAGTCTAAATCTAAGAAAGTGCAATTTTTTCGGTTATATGAATGTGTAAATTCTGCAATAACATTATAATTTTACTTTCGCGCAAATCAGTAAAATTCATGTTTTTCGGCTTATGCGGTACAGTGCTCACGCAACTGACATACAATTTACAAGAAAATCGGATTTAAGTCTAAAACTAAGAAAGTACAATTTTCTCGGATATATGAATATGTAAATTCTGCAATAACATTATAATTTTACTTTCGCGCAAATCAGTAAAATTCATGTTTTTCGGCTCAAGCAGTACAGTGCTCACGCAACTGAAATACAATTTTACAAGAAAATCGGCTTTAAGTCTAAATCTAAGAAAGTGCAATTTTTTCGGTTATATTAATTTGTCAATTCTGCAATAGCAATATAATTTTACTTTCGCGCAAATCAGTAAAATTGATGTTTTTCGGCTTATGCGGTACAGTGCTCACGCAACTGACATACAATTTACAAGAAAATCGGCTTTAAGTCTAAAACTAAGAAAGTGCAATTTTTTCGGTTATATTAATTTGTCAATTCTGCAATAACAATATAATTTAACTTTCGCGCAAATCCGTAAAATTGATGTTTTTCGGCTTATGCGGTACAGTGCTCATGCAACTGACATACAATTTACAAGAAAATCGGCTTTAAGTCTAAAACTAAGAAGGTGCAATTTTTTCGGTTATATTAATTTGTTAATCCTGCAATAACATTATAATTTTACTTTCGCGCAAATCAGTAAAATTGATGTTTTTCGGCTGTTGCGGTACAGTGCTCAAGTGATTAATATACAATTTACAAGAAAATCGAATTTGAGTCTAAACCTAAGAAAGTGCAATTATTTCGGTTATATTAATTTGTCAATTCTGCAATAGCAATATAATTTTACTTTCGCGCAAATCAGTAAAATTATGTTTTTCGGCTTATGCGGTACAGTGCTCAAGTGATTAACATAATATTTACAAGAAAATCGACTTTGAGTCTAAGCCTAAGAAAATGCAACTTTTTCGGTAATATTAATTTGTTAATCATGCAATAACAATATAATTTGACTTTCGCTCAAATCAGTAAAATTCGTGTTTTTCGGCTTAAGCGGTACAGTGCTCGCGCAACTGAAATACAATTTACAAGAAAATCGGCTTTAAGTCTAAATCTAAGAAAGTGCAATTTTTTCGGTTATATTAATTTGTCAATTCTGCAATAGCAATATAATTTTACTTTCGCGCAAATCAGTAAAATTGATGTTTTTCGGCTTATGCGGTACAGTGCTCACGCAACTGACATACAATTTACAAGAAAATCGGCTTTAAGTCTAAAGCTAAGAAAGTGCAATTTTTTCGGTTATATTAATTTGTCAATTCTGCAATAGCAATATAATTTTACATTCGCGCAAATCAGTACAATTGATGTTTTTCGGCTTATGCGGTACAGTGCTCAAGTGGTTAACATACAATTTACAAGAAAATCGAATTTGAGTCTAAACCTAAGAAAGTGCAATTATTTCGGTTATATTAATTTGTCAATTCTGCAATAGCAATATAATTTTACTTTCGCGCAAATCAGTAAAATTCATGTTTTTCGGCTTATGCGGTACAGTGCTCACGCAACTGACATACAATTTACAAGAAAATCGGATTTAAGTCTAAAACTAAGAAAGTACAATTTTCTCGGATATATGAATATGTAAATTCTGCAATAACATTATAATTTTACTTTCGCGCAAATCAGTAAAATTCATGTTTTTCGGCTTATGCGGTACAGTGCTCAAGTGGTTAACATACAATTTACAAGAAAATCGGCTTTAAGTCTAAATCTAAGAAAGTGCAATTTTTTCGGTTATATGAATGTGTAAATTCTGCAATAACATTATAATTTTACTTTCGCGCAAATCAGTAAAATTCATGTTTTTCGGCTTATGCGGTACAGTGCTCACGCAACTGACATACAATTTACAAGAAAATCGGATTTAAGTCTAAAACTAAGAAAGTACAATTTTCTCGGATATAGAAATATGTAAATTCTGCAATAACATTATAATTTTACTTTCGCGCAAATCAGTAAAATTCATGTTTTTCGGCTCAAGCAGTACAGTGCTCACGCAACTGAAATACAATTTTACAAGAAAATCGGCTTTAAGTCTAAATCTAAGAAAGTGCAATTTTTTCGGTTATATTAATTTGTCAATTCTGCAATAGCAATATAATTTTACTTTCGCGCAAATCAGTAAAATTGATGTTTTTCGGCTGTTGCGGTACAGTGCTCAAGTGATTAATATACAATTTACAAGAAAATCGAATTTGAGTCTAAACCTAAGAAAGTGCAATTATTTCGGTTATATTAATTTGTCAATTCTGCAATAACAATATAATTTAACTTTCGCGCAAATCCGTAAAATTGATGTTTTTCGGCTTATGCGGTACAGTGCTCATGCAACTGACATACAATTTACAAGAAAATCGGCTTTAAGTCTAAAACTAAGAAGGTGCAATTTTTTCGGTTATATTAATTTGTTAATCCTGCAATAACATTATAATTTTACTTTCGCGCAAATCAGTAAAATTATGTTTTTCGGCTTATGCGGTACAGTGCTCAAGTGATTAACATAATATTTACAAGAAAATCGACTTTGAGTCTAAGCCTAAGAAAATGCAACTTTTTCGGTAATATTAATTTGTTAATCATGCAATAACAATATAATTTGACTTTCGCTCAAATCAGTAAAATTCGTGTTTTTCGGCTTAAGCGGTACAGTGCTCGCGCAACTGAAATACAATTTACAAGAAAATCGGCTTTAAGTCTAAATCTAAGAAAGTGCAATTTTTTCGGTTATATTAATTTGTCAATTCTGCAATAGCAATATAATTTTACTTTCGCGCAAATCAGTAAAATTGATGTTTTTCGGCTTATGCGGTACAGTGCTCACGCAACTGACATACAATTTACAAGAAAATCGGCTTTAAGTCTAAAGCTAAGAAAGTGCAATTTTTTCGGTTATATTAATTTGTCAATTCTGCAATAGCAATATAATTTTACATTCGCGCAAATCAGTACAATTGATGTTTTTCGGCTTATGCGGTACAGTGCTCAAGTGGTTAACATACAATTTACAAGAAAATCGAATTTGAGTCTAAACCTAAGAAAGTGCAATTATTTCGGTTATATTAATTTGTCAATTCTGCAATAGCAATATAATTTTACTTTCGCGCAAATCAGTAAAATTATGTTTTTCGGCTTATGCGGTACAGTGCTCAAGTGATTAACATACAATTTACAAGAAAATCGACTTTGAGTCTAAAACTAAGAAAGTGCAACTTTTTCGGTAATATTAAGTTGTTAATCCTGCAATAACATTATAGTTTTACTTTCGCTCAAATCAGTAAAATTGATGTTTTTCGGCTTATGCGGTACAGTGCTCAAGTGGTTAACGTACAATTTACAAGAAAATCGAATTTGAGTCTAAACCTAAGAAAGTGCAATTATTTCGGTTATATTAATTTGTCAATTCTGCAATAGCAATATAATTTTACTTTCGCTCAAATCAGTAAAATTATGTTTTTCGGCTTATGCGGTACAGTCCTCAAGTGATTAACATACAATTTACAAGAAAATCGACTTTGAGTCTAAGCCTAAGCAAATGCAACTTTTTCGGTAATATTAATTTGTTAATCATGCAATAACAATATAATTTGACTTTCGCTCAAATCAGTAAAATTTCTGTTTTTCGGCTTATGCGGTACAGTGCTCAAGTGATTAACATACAATTTACAAGAAAATCGACTTTGAGTCTAAACCTAAGAAAATGCAACTTTTTCGGTAATATTAATTTGTTAATCATGCAATAACAATATAATTTGACTTTCGCTCAAATCAGTAAAATTCATGTTTTTCGGCTTAAGCGGTACAGTGCTCGCGTAACTGAAATACAATTTACAAGAAAATCGACTTTAAGTGTAAAGCTAAGAAAGTGCAATTTTTTCGGTTATATTAATTTGTCAATTCTGCAATAGCAATATAATTTTACTTTCGCGCAAATCAGTAAAATTATGTTTTTCGGCTTATGCGATACAGTGCTCAAGTGATTAACATACAATTTACAAGAAAATCGACTTTAAGTCTAAACCTAAGTAAGTGCAATTTTTTCGGTTATATTAATTTGTCAATTCTGCAATAGCAATTAAATTTTACTTTCGCGCAAATCAGTAAAATTGATTTTTTTCGGCTTATGCGGTACAGTGCTCACGCAACTGACATACAATTTACAAGAAAATCGGCTTTAAGTCTAAACCTAAGTAAGTGCAATTTTTTCGGTTTTATTAATTTGTCAATTATGCAATAACAATATAATTTGACTTTCGCTCAAATCAGTAAAATTCATGTTTTTCGGTTTAAGCAGTACAGTGCTCACGCAATTGAAATACAATTTACAAGCAAATCGACTTTAAGTCTAAAACTAAGAAAGTACAATTTTCTCGGTTATGCAATAACAATATAATTTGACTTTCGCTCAAATCAGTAAAATTCATGTTTTTCGGCTTAAGCGGTACAGTGCTCACGCAACTGCAATACAATTTACAAGAAAATCGACTTTAAGTCTAAAACTAAGAAAGTGCAATTTTTTCGGTTATATGAATATGTCAATTCTGCAATAACAATATAATTTGACTTTCGCTCAAATCAGTAAAATTCATGTTTTTCTGCTTAAGCGGTACAGTCCTCACGCAACTGAAATACAATTTACAAGAAAATCGACTTTAAGTCTAAAACTAAGAAAGTGCAATTTTTTCGGTTATATGAATATGTCAATTCTGCAATAACAATATACTTTGACTTTCGCTCAAATCAGTAAAATTCATGTTTTTCTGCTTAAGCAGTATAGTGCTCACGCAACTGCAATACAATTTACAAGAAAATCGACTTTAAGTCTAAAACTAAGAAAGTACAATTTTCTCGGTTATATGAATATGTCAATTCTGCAATAGCAATATAATTTTACTTTCGCGCAAATCAGTAAAATTGATGTTTTTCGGCTTATGCGGTACAGTGCTCACGCAACTGAAATACAATTTACAAGAAAATCGACTTTAAGTCTAAAACTAAGAAAGTGCAATTTTTTCGGTTATATGAATATGTCAATTCTGCAATAACAATATAATTTGACTTTCGCTCAAATCAGTAAAATTCATGTTTTTCTGCTTAAGCAGTACAGTGCTCACGCAATTGAAATACAATTTACAAGAAAATCGAATTTGAGTCTAAACCTAAGAAAGTGCAATTATTTCGGTTATATTAGTTTGTCAATTCTGCAATAGCAATATAATTTTACTTTCGCGCAAATCAGTAAAATTATGTTTTTCGGCTTATGCGGTACAGTGCTCAAGTGATTAAAATACAATTTACAAGAAAATCGACTTTGAGTCTAAGCCTAATAAAATGCAACTTTTTCGGTGATATTAATTTGTTAATCATGCAATAACAATATAATTTGACTTTCGCTCAAATCAGTAAAATTCATGTTTTTCGGCTTAAGCGGTACAGTGCTCGCGCAACTGAAATACAATTTACAAGAAAATCGACTTTAAGTGTAAAGCTAAGAAAGTGCAATTTTTTCGGTTATATTAATTTGTCAATTCTGCAATAGCAATATAATTTTACTTTCGCGCAAATCAGTAAAATTGATGTTTTTCGGCTTATGCGGTACAGTGCTCAAGTGATTAACATACAATTTACAAGAAAATCGACTTTGAGTTTAAACCTAAGAAAATGCAACTTTTTCGGTAATATTAATTTGTTAATCATGCAATAACAATATAATTTGACTTTCGCTCAAATCAGTAAAATTCATGTTTTTCGGCTTAAGCGGTACAGTGCTCGCGCAACTGAAATACAATTTACAAGAAAATCGACTTTAAGTGTAAAGCTAAGAAAGTGCAATTTTTTCGGTTATATTAATTTGTCAATTCTGCAATAGCAATATAATTTTACTTTCGCGCAAATCAGTAAACTTGATGTTTTTCGGCTTATGCAGTACAGTGCTCACGCAACTGACATACAATTTACAAGAAAATCGGCTTTAAGTCTAAACCTAAGAAAGTGCAATTTTTTCGGTTATATTAATTTGTCAATCCTGCAATAGCAATATAATTTTACTTTCGCGCAAATCAGTCAAATTTTGTTTTTCGGCTTATGCGGTACAGTGCTCAAGTGATTAACATACAATTTACAAGAAAATCGACTTTAAGTCTAAACCTAAGTAAGTGCAATTTTTTCGGTTATATTAATTTGTCAATTCTGCAATAGCAATATAATTTTACTTTCGCGCAAATCAGTAAAATTGATTTTTTTCGGCTTATGCGGTACAGTGCTCACGCAACTGAAATACAATTTACAAGAAAATCGGCTTTAAGTCTAAACCTAAGTAAATGCAATTTTTTCGGTTTTATTAATTTGTCAATTCTGCAATAACAATATAATTTGACTTTCGCTCAAATCAGTAAAATTCATGTTTTTCTGCTTAAGCGGTACAGTGCTCACGCAACTGACATACAATTTACAAGAAAATCGACTTTAAGTCTAAAACTAAGAAAGTACAATTTTCTCGGTTATATGAATATGTCAATTCTGCAATAACAATATAATTTGACTTTCGCTCAAATCAGTAAAATTCATGTTTTTCTGCTTAAGCGGTACAGGGCTCACGCAACTGACATACAATTTACAAGAAAATCGACTTTAAGTCTAAAACTAAGAAAGTACAATTTTCTCGGTTATATGAATATGTTAATTCTGCAATAACAATATAATTTGACTTTCGCTCAAATCAGTAAAATTCATGTTTTTCGGCTTAAGCGGTACAGTGCTCACGCAACTGAAATACAATTTACAAGAAAATCGACTTTAAGTCTAAAACTAAGAAAGTGCAATTTTTTCGGTTATATGAATATGTCAATTCTGCAATAACAATATAATTTGACTTTCGCTCAAATCAGTAAAATTCATGTTTTTCGGTTTAAGCAGTACAGTGCTCACGCAATTGAAATACAATTTACAAGCAAATCGACTTTAAGTCTAAATCTAAGAAAGTGCAACTTTTTCGGTAATATTAATTTGTTAATCCTGCAATAACAATATAATTTGACTTTCGCTCAAATCAGTAAAATTCATGTTTTTCGGTTTAAGCAGTACAGTGCTCACGCAACTGACATACAATTTACAAGAAAATCGGCTTTAAGTCTAAATCTAAGAAAGTGCAATTTTCTCGGTTATATGAATATGTAAATTCTGCAATAACAATATAATTTGACTTTCGCTCTAATCAGTAAAATTCATGTTTTTCGGTTTAAGCAGTACAGTGCTCACGCAATTGAAATACAATTTACAAGCAAATCGACTTTAAGTCTAAATCTAAGAAAGTGCAACTTTTTCGGTAATATTAATTTGTTAATCCTGCAATAACAATATAATTTTACTTTCGCGCAAATCAGTAAAATTCATGTTTTTCGGCTTATGCGGTACAGTGCTCACGCAACTGAAATACAATTTTACAAGAAAATCGGCTTTAAGTCTAAATCTAAGAAAGTGCAATTTTTTCGGTTATATTAATTTGTCAATACTGCAATAGCAATATAATTTTACTTTCGCGCAAATCAGTAAAATTGATGTTTTTCGGCTTATGCGGTACAGTGCTCACGCAACTGACATACAATTTACAAGAAAATCGGCTTTAAGTCTAAAACTAAGAAAGTGCAATTTTTTCGGTTATATTAATTTGTTAATCCTGCAATAACATTATAATTTTACTTTCGCGCAAATCAGTAAAATTCATGTTTTTCGGCTCAAGCAGTACAGTGCTGCCGCAATTGACATACAATTTACAAGAAAATCGACTTTGAGTCTAAACCTAAGAAAGTGCAACATTTTCGGTAATATTAATTTGTTAATCCTGCAATAACAATATAATTTGACTTTTGCTCAAATCAGTAAAATTCATGTTTTTCGGCTAAAGCAGTACAGTGCTCACGCAACTGACATACAATTTACAAGAAAATCGACTTGGAGTCTAAACCTAAGAAAGTGCAACTTTTTCGGTTATATTAATTTGTTAATCCTGCAATAACATTATAATTTTACTTTCGCGCAAATCAGTAAAATTCATGTTTTTCGGCTCAAGCAGTACAGTGCTCACGCAACTGAAATACAATTTTACAAGAAAATCGGCTTTAAGTCTAAAACTAAGAAAGTGCAATTTTTTCGGTTATATTAATTTGTTAATCCTGCAATAACATTATAATTTTACTTTCGCGCAAATCAGTAAAATTCATGTTTTTCGGCTCAAGCAGTACAGTGCTCACGCAACTGAAATACAATTTTACAAGAAAATCGGCTTTAAGTCTAAATCTAAGAAAGTGCAATTTTTTCGGTTATATTAATTTGTCAATTCTGCAATAACAATATAATTTAACTTTCGCGCAAATCCGTAAAATTGATGTTTTTCGGCTTATGCGGTACAGTGCTCATGCAACTGACATACAATTTACAAGAAAATCGGCTTTAAGTCTAAAACTAAGAAGGTGCAATTTTTTTGGTTATATTAATTTGTTAATCCTGCAATAACATTATAATTTTACTTTCGCGCAAATCAGTAAAATTCATGTTTTTCGGCTTAAGCGGTACAGTGCTCGCGCAACTGAAATACAATTTACAAGCAAATCGACTTTAAGTCTAAAACTAAGAAGGTACAATTTTCTCGGTTATATGAATATGTAAATTCTGCAATAACATTATAATTTTACTTTCGCGCAAATCAGTAAAATTCATGTTTTTCGGCTTATGCGGTACAGTGCTCACGCAACTGACATACAATTTACAAGAAAATCGGCTTTAAGTCTAAAACTAAGAAAGTGCAATTTTCTCGGTTATATGAATATGTAAATTCTGCAATAACATTATAATTTTACTTTCGCGCAAATCAGTAAAATTCATGTTTTTCGGCTTATGCGGTACAGTGCTCACGCAACTGACATACAATTTACAAGAAAATCGGCTTTAAGTCTAAAACTAAGAAAGTGCAATTTTCTCGGTTATATGAATATGTAAATTCTGCAATAACATTATAATTTTACTTTCGCGCAAATCAGTAAAATTGATGATAATTTGAGTCTAAACCTAATAAAGTGCAACTTTTTCGGTAATATTAATTTGTTAATCCTGCAATAACAATATAATTTGACTTTCGCTCAAATCAGTAAAATTCATGTTTTTCGGCTTATGCGGCACAGTGCTCACGCAACTGACATACAATTTACAAGAAGATCGGCTTTAAGTCTAAAACTAAGAAGGTACAATTTTCTCGGTTATATGAATATGTAAATTCTGCAATAACATTATAATTTTACTTTCGCGCAAATCAGTAAAATTCATGTTTTTCGGCTTAAGCGGTACAGTGCTCGCGCAACTGAAATACAATTTACAAGAAAATCGGCTTTAGGTCTAAATCTAAGAAAGTGCAATTTTTTCGGTTATATGAATATGTCAATTCTGCAATAGCAATATAATTTTACTTTCGCGCAAATCAGTAAAATTGATGTTTTTCGGCTTATGCGGTACAGTGCTCACGCAACTGACATACAATTTTACAAGAAAATCGGCTTTAAGTCTAAATCTAAGAAAGTGCAATTTTTTCGGTTATATTAATTTGTCAATTCTGCAATAACAATATAATTTAACTTTCGCGCAAATCCGTAAAATTGATGTTTTTCGGCTTATGCGGTACAGTGCTCATGCAACTGACATACAATTTACAAGAAAATCGGCTTTAAGTCTAAAACTAAGAAAGTGCAATTTTTTCGGTTATATGAATATGTCAATTCTGCAATAGCAATATAATTTTACTTTCGCGCAAATCAGTAAAATTCATGTTTTTCGGCTTAAGCGGTACAGTGCTCGCGCAACTGAAATACAATTTACAAGAAAATCGGCTTTAGGTCTAAATCTAAGAAAGTGCAATTTTTTCGGTTATATGAATATGTCAATTCTGCAATAGCAATATAATTTTACTTTCGCGCAAATCAGTAAAATTGATGTTTTTCGGCTTATGCGGTACAGTGCTCACGCAACTGACATACAATTTTACAAGAAAATCGGCTTTAAGTCTAAATCTAAGAAAGTGCAATTTTTTCGGTTATATTAATTTGTCAATTCTGCAATAACAATATAATTTAACTTTCGCGCAAATCCGTAAAATTGATGTTTTTCGGCTTATGCGGTACAGTGCTCGCGCAACTGAAATACAATTTACAAGAAAATCGGCTTTAGGTCTAAATCTAAGAAAGTGCAATTTTTTCGGTTATATGAATATGTCAATTCTGCAATAGCAATATAATTTTACTTTCGCGCAAATCAGTAAAATTCATGTTTTTCGGCTTAAGCGGTACAGTGCTCGCGCAACTGAAATACAATTTACAAGAAAATCGGCTTTAGGTCTAAATCTAAGAAAGTGCAATTTTTTCGGTTATATGAATATGTCAATTCTGCAATAGCAATATAATTTTACTTTCGCGCAAATCAGTAAAATTGATGTTTTTCGGCTTATGCGGTACAGTGCTCACGCAACTGACATACAATTTTACAAGAAAATCGGCTTTAGGTCTAAATCTAAGAAAGTGCAATTTTTTCGGTTATATGAATATGTCAATTCTGCAATAGCAATATAATTTTACTTTCGCGCAAATCAGTAAAATTCATGTTTTTCGGCTCAAGCAGTACAGTGCTCACGCAACTGAAATACAATTTTACAAGAAAATCGGCTTTAAGTCTAAATCTAAGAAAGTGCAATTTTTTCGGTTATATTAATTTGTCAATTCTGCAATAACAATATAATTTAACTTTCGCGCAAATCCGTAAAATTGATGTTTTTCGGCTTATGCGGTACAGTGCTCATGCAACTGACATACAATTTACAAGAAAATCGGCTTTAAGTCTAAAACTAAGAAGGTGCAATTTTTTTGGTTATATTAATTTGTTAATCCTGCAATAACATTATAATTTTACTTTCGCGCAAATCAGTAAAATTCATGTTTTTCGGCTTAAGCGGTACAGTGCTCGCGCAACTGAAATACAATTTACAAGCAAATCGACTTTAAGTCTAAAACTAAGAAGGTACAATTTTCTCGGTTATATGAATATGTAAATTCTGCAATAACATTATAATTTTACTTTCGCGCAAATCAGTAAAATTCATGTTTTTCGGCTTATGCGGTACAGTGCTCACGCAACTGACATACAATTTACAAGAAAATCGGCTTTAAGTCTAAAACTAAGAAAGTGCAATTTTCTCGGTTATATGAATATGTAAATTCTGCAATAACATTATAATTTTACTTTCGCGCAAATCAGTAAAATTGATGATAATTTGAGTCTAAACCTAATAAAGTGCAACTTTTTCGGTAATATTAATTTGTTAATCCTGCAATAACAATATAATTTGACTTTCGCTCAAATCAGTAAAATTCATGTTTTTCGGCTTATGCGGCACAGTGCTCACGCAACTGACATACAATTTACAAGAAGATCGGCTTTAAGTCTAAAACTAAGAAGGTACAATTTTCTCGGTTATATGAATATGTAAATTCTGCAATAACATTATAATTTTACTTTCGCGCAAATCAGTAAAATTCATGTTTTTCGGCTTAAGCGGTACAGTGCTCGCGCAACTGAAATACAATTTACAAGAAAATCGGCTTTAGGTCTAAATCTAAGAAAGTGCAATTTTTTCGGTTATATGAATATGTCAATTCTGCAATAGCAATATAATTTTACTTTCGCGCAAATCAGTAAAATTGATGTTTTTCGGCTTATGCGGTACAGTGCTCACGCAACTGACATACAATTTACAAGAAAATCGGCTTTAAGTCTAAAGCTAAGAAAGTGCAATTTTTTCGGTTATATTAATTTGTCAATCCTGCAATAGCAATATAATTTTACTTTCGCGCAAATCAGTAAAATTGATGTTTTTCGGCTTATGCGGTACAGTGCTCAAGTGGTTAACATACAATTTACAAGAAAATCGAATTTGAGTCTAAACCTAAGAAAGTGCAATTATTTCGGTTATATTAATTTGTCAATTCTGCAATAGCAATATAATTTTACTTTCGCGCAAATCAGTAAAATTATGTTTTTCGGCTTATGCGGTACAGTGCTCAAGTGATTAACATACAATTTACAAGAAAATCGACTTTGAGTCTAAGCCTAAGCAAATGCAACTTTTTTGGTAATATTAATTTGTTAATCATGCAATAACAATATAATTTGACTTTCGCTCAAATCAGTAAAATTTCTGTTTTTCGGCTTAAGCGGTACAGTGCTCGCGCAACTGAAATACAATTTACAAGCAAATCGACTTTAAGTCTAAAACTAAGAAGGTACAATTTTCTCGGTTATATGAATATGTAAATTCTGCAATAACATTATAATTTTACTTTCGCACAAATCAGTAAAATTGATGATAATTTGAGTCTAAACCTAATAAAGTGCAACTTTTTCGGTAATATTAATTTGTTAATCCTGCAATAACAATATAATTTGACTTTCGCTCAAATCAGTAAAATTCATGTTTTTCGGCTTATGCGGCACAGTGCTCACGCAACTGACATACAATTAACAAGAAGATCGGCTTTAAGTCTAAAACTAAGAAGGTACAATTTTCTCGGTTATATGAATATGTAAATTCTGCAATAACATTATAATTTTACTTTCGCGCAAATCAGTAAAATTCATGTTTTTCGGCTTATGCGGTACAGTGCTCAAGCAACTGACATAAAATTTACAAGAAAATCGGCTTTAAGTCTAAAACTAAGAAAGTACAATTTTCTCGGTTATATGAATATGTAAATTCTGCAATAACATTATAATTTTACTTTCGCGCAAATCAGTAAAATTGATGATAATTTGAGTCTAAACCTAATAAAGTGCAACTTTTTCGGTAATATTAATTTGTAAATTCTGCAATAACATTATAATTTTACTTTCGCGCAAATCAGTAAAATTCATGTTTTTCGACTATTGTGGTACAGTGCTCACGCAACTGACATAAAATTTACAAGAAAATCGGCTTTAAGTCTAAATCTAAGAAAGTGCAATTTTTTCGGTTATATGAATATGTAAATTCTGCAATAACATTATAATTTTACTTTCGCGCAAATCAGTAAAATTCATGTTTTTCGGCTTATGCGGTACAGTGCTCACGCAACTGACATACAATTTACAAGAAAATCGGCTTTAAGTCTAAAACTAAGAAAGTACAATTTTCTCGGATATATGAATATGTAAATTCTGCAATAACATTATAATTTTACTTTCGCGCAAATCAGTAAAATTGATGATAATTTGAGTCTAAACCTAATAAAGTGCAACTTTTTCGGTAATATTAATTTGTTAATCCTGCAATAACAATATAATTTGACTTTCGCTCAAATCAGAAAAATTCATATTTTTCGGCTTAAGCAGTACAGTGCTCACGCAACTGACATACAACTTAGAAGAAAATCGGCTTTAATTCTAAAGCTAAGAAAGTGCAATTTTTTCGGTTATATTAATTTGTCAATCCTGCAATAGCAATATAATTTTACTTTCGCGCAAATCAGTAAAATTGATGTTTTTCGGCTTATGCGGTACAGTGCTCAAGTGGTTAACATTTAATTTACAAGAAAATCGAATTTGAGTCTAAACCTAAGAAAGTGCAATTATTTCGGTTATATTAATTTGTCAATTCTGCAATAGCAATATAATTTTACTTTCGCGCAAATCAGTAAAATTGATGTTTTTCGGCTTATGCGGTACAGTGCTCAAGTGATTAATATACAATTTACAAGAAAATCGAATTTGAGTCTAAACCTAAGAAAGTGCAATTATTTCGGATATATTAATTTGTCAATTCTGCAATAGCAATATAATTTTACTTTCGCGCAAATCAGTAAAATTGATGTTTTTCGGCTTATGCGGTTCAGTGCTCACGCAACTGACATACAATTTACAAGAAAATCGGCTTTAAGTCTAAAGCTAAGAAAGTGCAATTTTTTCGGTTATATTAATTTGTCAATTTTGCAATAGCAATATAATTTTACATTCGCGCAAATCAGTAAAATTGATGTTTTTCGGCTTATGCGGTACAGTGCTCAAGTGGTTAACATACATTTTACAAGAAAATCGAATTTGAGTCTAAACCTAAGAAAGTGCAATTATTTCGGTTATATTAATTTGTAAATTCTGCAATAGCAATATAATTTTACATTCGCGCAAATCAGTAAAATTGATGTTTTTCGGCTTATGCGGTACAGTGCGCACGCAACTGACATACAATTTACAAGAAAATCGGCTTTAAGTCTAAAGCTAAGAAAGTGCAATTTTTTCGGTTATATTAATTTGTCAATTTTGCAATAGCAATATAATTTTACATTCGCGCAAATCAGTAAAATTGATGTTTTTCGGCTTATGCGGTACAGTGCTCAAGTGATTAACATACAATTTACAAGAAAATCGACTTTGAGTCTAAGCCTAAGAAAATGCAACTTTTTCGGTAATATTAATTTGTTAATCATGCAATAACAATATAATTTGACTTTCGCTCAAATCAGTAAAATTCATGTTTTTCGGCTTAAGCGGTACAGTGCTCGCGCAACTGAAATACAATTTACAAGAAAATCGGCTTTAAGTCTAAATCTAAGAAAGTGCAATTTTTTCGGTTATATTAATTTGTCAATTCTGCAATAGCAATATAATTTTACTTTCGCGCAAATCAGTAAAATTGATGTTTTTCGGCTTATGCGGTACAGTGCTCACGCAACTGACATACAATTTACAAGAAAATCGGCTTTAAGTCTAAAGCTAAGAAAGTGCAATTTTTTCGGTTATATTAATTTGTCAATTTTGCAATAGCAATATAATGTTACATTCGCGCAAATCAGTAAAATTGATGTTTTTCGGCTTATGCGGTACAGTGCTCAAGTGGTTAACATACATTTTACAAGAAAATCGAATTTGAGTCTAAACCTAAGAAAGTGCAATTATTTCGGTTATATTAATTTGTAAATTCTGTAATAGCAATATAATTTTACTTTCGCGCAAATCAGTAAAATTATGTTTTTCGGCTTATGCGGTACAGTGCTCAAGTGATTAACATACAATTTACAAGAAAATCGACTTTGAGTCTAAGCCTAAGCAAATGCAACTTTTTCGGTAATATTAATTTATTAATCATGCAATAACAATATAATTTGACTTTCGCTCAAATCAGTAAAATTTCTGTTTTTCGGCTTAAGCGGTACAGTGCTCGCGCAACTGAAATACAATTTACAAGCAAATCGACTTTAAGTCTAAAACTAAGAAGGTACAATTTTCTCGGTTATATGAATATGTAAATTCTGCAATAGCAATATAATTTTACTTTCGCGCAAATCAGTAAAATTGATGTTTTTCGGCTTATGCGGTACAGTGCTCGCGCAACTGAAATACAATTTACAAGAAAATCGGCTTTAGGTCTAAATCTAAGAAAGTGCAATTTTTTCGGTTATATGAATATGTCAATTCTGCAATAGCAATATAATTTTACTTTCGCGCAAATCAGTAAAATTGATGTTTTTCGGCTTATGCGGTACAGTGCTCACGCAACTGACATACAATTTACAAGAAAATCGGCTTTAAGTCTAAATCTAAGAAAGTGCAATTTTTTCGGTTATATTAATTTGTCAATTCTGCAATAGCAATATAATTTTACTTTCGCGCAAATCAGTAAAATTGATGTTTTTCGGCTTATGCGGTACAGTGCTCACGCAACTGACATACAATTTACAAGCAAATCGACTTTAAGTCTAAAACTAAGAAGGTACAATTTTTTCGGTTATATGAATATGTCAATTCTGCAATAGCAATATAATTTTACTTTCGCGCAAATCAGTAAAATTCATGTTTTTCGGCTTAAGCGGTACAGTGCTCGCGCAACTGAAATACAATTTACAAGAAAATCGGCTTTAAGTCTAAATCTAAGAAAGTGCAATTTTTTCGGTTATATTAATTTGTCAATTCTGCAATAGCAATATAATTTTACTTTCGCGCAAATCAGTAAAATTGATGTTTTTCGGCTTATGCGGTACAGTGCTCACGCAACTGACATACAATTTACAAGAAAATCGGCTTTAAGTCTAAAGCTAAGAAAGTGCAATTTTTTCGGTTATATTAATTTGTCAATTTTGCAATAGCAATATAATGTTACATTCGCGCAAATCAGTAAAATTGATGTTTTTCGGCTTATGCGGTACAGTGCTCAAGTGGTTAACATACATTTTACAAGAAAATCGAATTTGAGTCTAAACCTAAGAAAGTGCAATTATTTCGGTTATATTAATTTGTAAATTCTGTAATAGCAATATAATTTTACTTTCGCGCAAATCAGTAAAATTATGTTTTTCGGCTTATGCGGTACAGTGCTCAAGTGATTAACATACAATTTACAAGAAAATCGACTTTGAGTCTAAGCCTAAGCAAATGCAACTTTTTCGGTAATATTAATTTGTTAATCATGCAATAACAATATAATTTGACTTTCGCTCAAATCAGTAAAATTCATGTTTTTCGGCTTAAGCGGTACAGTGCTCGCGCAACTGAAATACAATTTACAAGAAAATCGGCTTTAAGTCTAAATCTAAGAAAGTGCAATTTTTTCGGTTATATTAATTTGTCAATTCTGCAATAGCAATATAATTTTACTTTCGCGCAAATCAGTAAAATTCATGTTTTTCGGCTTAAGCGGTACAGTGCTCGCGCAACTGAAATACAATTTACAAGAAAATCGAATTTGAGTCTAAACCTAAGAAAGTGCAATTTTTTCGGTTATATTAATTTGTCAATTCTGCAATAGCAATATAATTTTACTTTCGCGCAAATCAGTAAAATTGATGTTTTTCGGCTTATGCGGTACAGTGCTCGCGCAACTGAAATACAATTTACAAGAAAATCGGCTTTAAGTCTAAATCTAAGAAAGTGCAATTTTTTCGGTTATATTAATTTGTCAATTCTGCAATAGCAATATAATTTTACTTTCGCGCAAATCAGTAAAATTGATGTTTTTCGGCTTATGCGGTACAGTGCTCACGCAACTGACATACAATTTACAAGAAAATCGGCTTTAAGTCTAAAGCTAAGAAAGTGCAATTTTTTCGGTTATATTAATTTGTCAATTTTGCAATAGCAATATAATGTTACATTCGCGCAAATCAGTAAAATTGATGTTTTTCGGCTTATGCGGTACAGTGCTCAAGTGGTTAACATACATTTTACAAGAAAATCGAATTTGAGTCTAAACCTAAGAAAGTGCAATTATTTCGGTTATATTAATTTGTAAATTCTGCAATAACATTATAATTTTACTTTCGCGCAAATCAGTAAAATTGATGATAATTTGAGTCTAAACCTAATAAAGTGCAACTTTTTCGGTAATATTAATTTGTAAATTCTGCAATAACATTATAATTTTACTTTCGCGCAAATCAGTAAAATTCATGTTTTTCGACTATTGTGGTACAGTGCTCACGCAACTGACATAAAATTTACAAGAAAATCGGCTTTAAGTCTAAATCTAAGAAAGTGCAATTTTTTCGGTTATATGAATATGTAAATTCTGCAATAACATTATAATTTTACTTTCGCGCAAATCAGTAAAATTCATGTTTTTCGGCTTATGCGGTACAGTGCTCACGCAACTGACATACAATTTACAAGAAAATCGGCTTTAAGTCTAAAACTAAGAAAGTACAATTTTCTCGGATATATGAATATGTAAATTCTGCAATAACATTATAATTTTACTTTCGCGCAAATCAGTAAAATTGATGATAATTTGAGTCTAAACCTAATAAAGTGCAACTTTTTCGGTAATATTAATTTGTTAATCCTGCAATAACAATATAATTTGACTTTCGCTCAAATCAGAAAAATTCATATTTTTCGGCTTAAGCAGTACAGTGCTCACGCAACTGACATACAACTTAGAAGAAAATCGGCTTTAATTCTAAAGCTAAGAAAGTGCAATTTTTTCGGTTATATTAATTTGTCAATCCTGCAATAGCAATATAATTTTACTTTCGCGCAAATCAGTAAAATTGATGTTTTTCGGCTTATGCGGTACAGTGCTCAAGTGGTTAACATTTAATTTACAAGAAAATCGAATTTGAGTCTAAACCTAAGAAAGTGCAATTATTTCGGTTATATTAATTTGTCAATTCTGCAATAGCAATATAATTTTACTTTCGCGCAAATCAGTAAAATTGATGTTTTTCGGCTTATGCGGTACAGTGCTCAAGTGATTAATATACAATTTACAAGAAAATCGAATTTGAGTCTAAACCTAAGAAAGTGCAATTATTTCGGATATATTAATTTGTCAATTCTGCAATAGCAATATAATTTTACTTTCGCGCAAATCAGTAAAATTGATGTTTTTCGGCTTATGCGGTTCAGTGCTCACGCAACTGACATACAATTTACAAGAAAATCGGCTTTAAGTCTAAAGCTAAGAAAGTGCAATTTTTTCGGTTATATTAATTTGTCAATTTTGCAATAGCAATATAATTTTACATTCGCGCAAATCAGTAAAATTGATGTTTTTCGGCTTATGCGGTACAGTGCTCAAGTGGTTAACATACATTTTACAAGAAAATCGAATTTGAGTCTAAACCTAAGAAAGTGCAATTATTTCGGTTATATTAATTTGTAAATTCTGCAATAGCAATATAATTTTACATTCGCGCAAATCAGTAAAATTGATGTTTTTCGGCTTATGCGGTACAGTGCGCACGCAACTGACATACAATTTACAAGAAAATCGGCTTTAAGTCTAAAGCTAAGAAAGTGCAATTTTTTCGGTTATATTAATTTGTCAATTTTGCAATAGCAATATAATTTTACATTCGCGCAAATCAGTAAAATTGATGTTTTTCGGCTTATGCGGTACAGTGCTCAAGTGATTAACATACAATTTACAAGAAAATCGACTTTGAGTCTAAGCCTAAGAAAATGCAACTTTTTCGGTAATATTAATTTGTTAATCATGCAATAACAATATAATTTGACTTTCGCTCAAATCAGTAAAATTCATGTTTTTCGGCTTAAGCGGTACAGTGCTCGCGCAACTGAAATACAATTTACAAGAAAATCGGCTTTAAGTCTAAATCTAAGAAAGTGCAATTTTTTCGGTTATATTAATTTGTCAATTCTGCAATAGCAATATAATTTTACTTTCGCGCAAATCAGTAAAATTGATGTTTTTCGGCTTATGCGGTACAGTGCTCACGCAACTGACATACAATTTACAAGAAAATCGGCTTTAAGTCTAAAGCTAAGAAAGTGCAATTTTTTCGGTTATATTAATTTGTCAATTTTGCAATAGCAATATAATGTTACATTCGCGCAAATCAGTAAAATTGATGTTTTTCGGCTTATGCGGTACAGTGCTCAAGTGGTTAACATACATTTTACAAGAAAATCGAATTTGAGTCTAAACCTAAGAAAGTGCAATTATTTCGGTTATATTAATTTGTAAATTCTGTAATAGCAATATAATTTTACTTTCGCGCAAATCAGTAAAATTATGTTTTTCGGCTTATGCGGTACAGTGCTCAAGTGATTAACATACAATTTACAAGAAAATCGACTTTGAGTCTAAGCCTAAGCAAATGCAACTTTTTCGGTAATATTAATTTATTAATCATGCAATAACAATATAATTTGACTTTCGCTCAAATCAGTAAAATTTCTGTTTTTCGGCTTAAGCGGTACAGTGCTCGCGCAACTGAAATACAATTTACAAGCAAATCGACTTTAAGTCTAAAACTAAGAAGGTACAATTTTCTCGGTTATATGAATATGTAAATTCTGCAATAACATTATAATTTTACTTTCGCGCAAATCAGTAAAATTATGTTTTTCGGCTTATGCGGTACAGTGCTCAAGTGATTAACATACAATTTACAAGAAAATCGACTTTGAGTCTAAGCCTAAGCAAATGCAACTTTTTCGGTAATATTAATTTATTAATCATGCAATAACAATATAATTTTACTTTCGCGCAAATCAGTAAAATTCATGTTTTTCGGCTTATGCGGTACAGTGCTCACGCAACTGACATACAATTTACAAGAAAATCGGCTTTAAGTCTAAAACTAAGAAAGTGCAATTTTCTCGGTTATATGAATATGTAAATTCTGCAATAACATTATAATTTTACTTTCGCGCAAATCAGTAAAATTGATGATAATTTGAGTCTAAACCTAATAAAGTGCAACTTTTTCGGTAATATTAATTTGTTAATCCTGCAATAACAATATAATTTGACTTTCGCTCAAATCAGTAAAATTCATGTTTTTCGGCTTATGCGGCACAGTGCTCACGCAACTGACATACAATTTACAAGAAGATCGGCTTTAAGTCTAAAACTAAGAAGGTACAATTTTCTCGGTTATATGAATATGTAAATTCTGCAATAACATTATAATTTTACTTTCGCGCAAATCAGTAAAATTCATGTTTTTCGGCTTAAGCGGTACAGTGCTCGCGCAACTGAAATACAATTTACAAGAAAATCGGCTTTAGGTATAAATCTAAGAAAGTGCAATTTTTTCGGTTATATTAATTTGTCAATTCTGCAATAGCAATATAATTTTACTTTCGCGCAAATCAGTAAAATTGATGTTTTTCGGCTTATGCGGTACAGTGCTCACGCAACTGACATACAATTTACAAGAAAATCGGCTTTAAGTCTAAAGCTAAGAAAGTGCAATTTTTTCGGTTATATTAATTTGTCAATCCTGCAATAGCAATATAATTTTACTTTCGCGCAAATCAGTAAAATTGATGTTTTTCGGCTTATGCGGTACAGTGCTCAAGTGGTTAACATACAATTTACAAGAAAATCGAATTTGAGTCTAAACCTAAGAAAGTGCAATTATTTCGGTTATATTAATTTTTCAATTCTGCAATAGCAATATAATTTTACTTTCGCGCAAATCAGTAAAATTATGTTTTTCGGCTTATGCGGTACAGTGCTCAAGTGATTAACATACAATTTACAAGAAAATCGACTTTGAGTCTAAGCCTAAGCAAATGCAACTTTTTCGGTAATATTAATTTGTTAATCATGCAATAACAATATAATTTGACTTTCGCTCAAATCAGTAAAATTTCTGTTTTTCGGCTTAAGCGGTACAGTGCTCGCGCAACTGAAATACAATTTACAAGCAAATCGACTTTAAGTCTAAAACTAAGAAGGTACAATTCTCTCGGTTATATGAATATGTAAATTCTGCAATAACATTATAATTTTACTTTCGCGCAAATCAGTAAAATTCATGTTTTTCGGCTTATGCGGTACAGTGCTCACGCAACTGACAAACAATTTACAAGAAAATCGGCTTTAAGTCTAAAACTAAGAAAGTGCAATTTTCTCGGTTATATGAATATGTAAATTCTGCAATAACATTATAATTTTACTATCGCGCAAATCAGTAAAATTGATGATAATTTGAGTCTAAACCTAATAAAGTGCAAGTTTTTCGGTAATATTAATTTGTTAATCCTGCAAAACAATATAATTTGACTTTCGCTCAAATCAGTAAAATTCATGTTTTTCGGCTTATGCGGCACAGTGCTCACGCAACTGACATACAATTAACAAGAAGATCGGCTTTAAGTCTAAAACTAAGAAGGTACAATTTTCTCGGTTATATGAATATGTAAATTCTGCAATAACATTATAATTTTACTTTCGCGCAAATCAGTAAAATTCATGTTTTTCGGCTTATGCGGTACAGTGCTCACGCAACTGACATAAAATTTACAAGAAAATCGGCTTTAAGTCTAAAACTAAGAAAGTACAATTTTCTCGGTTATATGAATATGTAAATTCTGCAATAACATTATAATTTTACTTTCGCGCAAATCAGTAAAATTGATGATAATTTGAGTCTAAACCTAATAAAGTGCAACTTTTTCGGTAATATTAATTTGTAAATTCTGCAATAACATTATAATTTTACTTTCGCGCAAATCAGTAAAATTCATGTTTTTCGGCTTATGCGGTACAGTGCTCACGCAACTGACATGAAATTTACAAGAAAATCGGCTTTAAGTCTAAATCTAAGAAAGTGCAATTTTTTCGGTTATATGAATATGTAAATTCTGCAATAACATTATAATTTTACTTTCGCGCAAATCAGTAAAATTCATGTTTTTCGGCTTATGCGGTACAGTGCTCACGCAACTGACATACAATTTACAAGAAAATCGGCTTTAAGTCTAAAACTAAGAAAGTACAATTTTCTCGGATATATGAATATGTAAATTCTGCAATAACATTATAATTTTACTTTTGCGCAAATCAGTAAAATTGATGATAATTTGAGTCTAAACCTAATAAAGTGCAACTTTTTCGGTAATATTAATTTGTTAATCCTGCAATAACAATATAATTTGACTTTCGCTCAAATCAGAAAAATTCATATTTTTCGGCTTATGCGGTACAGTGCTCACGCAACTGACATACAATTTAGAAGAAAATCGGCTTTAAGTCTAAATCTAATAAAGTGCAATTTTTTCGGTTATATGAATATGTAAATTCTGCAATAACATTATAATTTTACTTTCGCGCAAATCAGTAAAATTCATGTTTTTCGGCTCAAGCGGTACAGTGCTCACGCAACTGACATACAATTTAGAAGAAAATCGGCTTTAAGTCTAAATCTAAGAAAGTGCAATTTTTTCGGTTATATGAATATGTAAATTCTGCAATAACATTTTAATTTTACTTTCGCGCAAATCAGTAAAATTGATGATAATTTGAGTCTAAACCTAAGAAAGTGCAACTTTTTCTGTAATATTAATTTGTTAATCCTGCAATAACAATATAATTTTACTTTCGCGCAAATCAGTAAAATTCATGTTTTTCGGCACAAGCGGTACAGTGCTCACGCAACTGAAATACAATTTTACAAGAAAATCGGCTTTAAGTCTAAATCTAAGAAAGTGCAATTTTTTCGGTTATATTAATTTGTCAATTCTGCAATAGCAATATAATTTTACTTTCGCGCAAATCAGTAAAATTGATGTTTTTCGGCTTATGCGGTACAGTGCTCACGCAACTGACATACAATTTACAAGAAAATCGGCTTTAAGTCTAAAACTAAGAAAGTACAATTTTCTCGGATATATGAATATGTAAATTCTGCAATAACATTATAATTTTACTTTCGCGCAAATCAGTAAAATTGATGATAATTTGAGTCTAAACCTAATAAAGTGCAACTTTTTCGGTAATATTAATTTGTAAATTCTGCAATAACATTATAATTTTACTTTCGCGCAAATCAGTAAAATTCATGTTTTTCGACTATTGTGGTACAGTGCTCACGCAACTGACATAAAATTTATAAGAAAATCGGCTTTAAGTCTAAATCTAAGAAAGTGCAATTTTTTCGGTTATATGAATATGTAAATTCTGCAATAACATTATAATTTTACTTTCGCGCAAATCAGTAAAATTCATGTTTTTCGGCTTATGCGGTACAGTGCTCACGCAACTGACATACAATTTACAAGAAAATCGGCTTTAAGTCTAAAACTAAGAAAGTACAATTTTCTCGGATATATGAATATGTAAATTCTGCAATAACATTATAATTTTACTTTCGCGCAAATCAGTAAAATTGATGATAATTTGAGTCTAAACCTAATAAAGTGCAACTTTTTCGGTAATATTAATTTGTTAATCCTGCAATAACAATATAATTTGACTTTCGCTCAAATCAGAAAAATTCATATTTTTCGGCTTAAGCAGTACAGTGCTCACGCAACTGACATACAATTTACAAGAAAATCGGCTTTAAGTCTAAAACTAAGAAAGTACAATTTTCTCGGTTATATGAATATGTAAATTCTGCAATAACATTATAATTTTACTTTCGCGCAAATCAGTAAAATTGATGATAATTTGAGTCTAAACCTAATAAAGTGCAACTTTTTCGGTAATATTAATTTGTAAATTCTGCAATAACATTATAATTTTACTTTCGCGCAAATCAGTAAAATTCATGTTTTTCGACTATTGTGGTACAGTGCTCACGCAACTGACATAAAATTTACAAGAAAATCGGTTTTAAGTCTAAATCTAAGAAAGTGCAATTTTTTCGGTTATATTAATTTGTCAATTCTGCAATAGCAATATAATTTTACTTTCGCGCAAATCAGTAAAATTGATGTTTTTCGGCTTATGCGGTACAGTGCTCACGCAACTGACATACAATTTACAAGAAAATCGGCTTTAAGTCTAAAACTAAGAAAGTACAATTTTCTCGGTTATATGAATATGTAAATTCTGCAATAACATTATAATTTTACTTTCGCGCAAATCAGTAAAATTGATGTAAATTTGAGTCTAAACCTAATAAAGTGCAACTTTTTCGGTAATATTAATTTGTAAATTCTGCAATAACATTATAATTTTACTTTCGCGCAAATCAGTAAAATTCATGTTTTTCGACTATTGTGGTACAGTGCTCACGCAACTGACATAAAATTTACAAGAAAATCGGCTTTAAGTCTAAATCTAAGAAAGTGCAATTTTTTCGGTTATATGAATATGTAAATTCTGCAATAACATTATAATTTTACTTTCGCGCAAATCAGTAAAATTCATGTTTTTCGGCTTATGCGGTACAGTGCTCACGCAACTGACATACAATTTACAAGAAAATCGGCTTTAAGTCTAAAACTAAGAAAGTACAATTTTCTCGGATATATGAATATGTAAATTCTGCAATAACATTATAATTTTACTTTCGCGCAAATCAGTAAAATTGATGATAATTTGAGTCTAAACCTAATAAAGTGCAACTTTTTCGGTAATATTAATTTGTTAATCCTGCAATAACAATATAATTTGACTTTCGCTCAAATCAGAAAAATTCATATTTTTCGGCTTAAGCAGTACAGTGCTCACGCAACTGACATACAACTTAGAAGAAAATCGGCTTTAATTCTAAAGCTAAGAAAGTGCAATTTTTTCGGTTATATTAATTTGTCAATCCTGCAATAGCAATATAATTTTACTTTCGCGCAAATCAGTAAAATTGATGTTTTTCGGCTTATGCGGTACAGTGCTCAAGTGGTTAATATTTAATTTACAAGAAAATCGAATTTGAGTCTAAACCTAAGAAAGTGCAATTATTTCGGTTATATTAATTTGTCAATTCTGCAATAGCAATATAATTTTACTTTCGCGCAAATCAGTAAAATTGATGTTTTTCGGCTTATGCGGTACAGAGCTCAAGTGATTAATATACAATTTACAAGAAAATCGAATTTGAGTCTAAACCTAAGAAAGTGCAATTATTTCGGATATATTAATTTGTCAATTCTGCAATAGCAATATAATTTTACTTTCGCGCAAATCAGTAAAATTGATGTTTTTCGGCTTATGCGGTACAGTGCTCACGCAACTGACATACAATTTACAAGAAAATCGGCTTTAAGTCTAAAGCTAAGAAAGTGCAATTTTTTCGGTTATATTAATTTGTCAATTTTGCAATAGCAATATAATTTTACATTCGCGCAAATCAGTAAAATTGATGTTTTTCGGCTTATGCGGTACAGTGCTCAAGTGGTTAACATACATTTTACAAGAAAATCGAATTTGAGTCTAAACCTAAGAAAGTGCAATTATTTCGGTTATATTAATTTGTAAATTCTGCAATAGCAATATAATTTTACATTCGCGCAAATCAGTAAAATTGATGTTTTTCGGCTTATGCGGTACAGTGCGCACGCAACTGACATACAATTTACAAGAAAATCGGCTTTAAGTCTAAAGCTAAGAAAGTGCAATTTTTTCGGTTATATTAATTTGTCAATTTTGCAATAGCAATATAATTTTACATTCGCGCAAATCAGTAAAATTGATGTTTTTCGGCTTATGCGGTACAGTGCTCAAGTGATTAACATACAATTTACAAGAAAATCGACTTTGAGTCTAAGCCTAAGAAAATGCAACTTTTTCGGTAATATTAATTTGTTAATCATGCAATAACAATATAATTTGACTTTCGCTCAAATCAGTAAAATTCATGTTTTTCGGCTTAAGCGGTACAGTGCTCGCGCAACTGAAATACAATTTACAAGAAAATCGGCTTTAAGTCTAAATCTAAGAAAGTGCAATTTTTTCGGTTATATTAATTTGTCAATTCTGCAATAGCAATATAATTTTACTTTCGCGCAAATCAGTAAAATTGATGTTTTTCGGCTTATGCGGTACAGTGCTCACGCAACTGACATACAATTTACAAGAAAATCGGCTTTAAGTCTAAAGCTAAGAAAGTGCAATTTTTTCGGTTATATTAATTTGTCAATTTTGCAATAGCAATATAATTTTACATTCGCGCAAATCAGTAAAATTGATGTTTTTCGGCTTATGCGGTACAGTGCTCAAGTGGTTAACATACATTTTACAAGAAAATCGAATTTGAGTCTAAACCTAAGAAAGTGCAATTATTTCGGTTATATTAATTTGTAAATTCTGTAATATCAATATAATTTTACTTTCGCGCAAATCAGTAAAATTATGTTTTTCGGCTTATGCGGTACAGTGCTCAAGTGATTAACATACAATTTACAAGAAAATCGACTTTGAGTCTAAGCCTAAGCAAATGCAACTTTTTCGGTAATATTAATTTATTAATCATGCAATAACAATATAATTTGACTTTCGCTCAAATCAGTAAAATTTCTGTTTTTCGGCTTAAGCGGTACAGTGCTCGCGCAACTGAAATACAATTTACAAGCAAATCGACTTTAAGTCTAAAACTAAGAAGGTACAATTTTCTCGGTTATATGAATATGTAAATTCTGCAATAACATTATAATTTTACTTTCGCGCAAATCAGTAAAATTCATGTTTTTCGGCTTATGCGGTACAGTGCTCACGCAACTGACATACAATTTACAAGAAAATCGGCTTTAAGTCTAAAACTAAGAAAGTGCAATTTTCTCGGTTATATGAATATGTAAATTCTGCAATAACATTATAATTTTACTTTCGCGCAAATCAGTAAAATTGATGATAATTTGAGTCTAAACCTAATAAAGTGCAACTTTTTCGGTAATATTAATTTGTTAATCCTGCAATAACAATATAATTTGACTTTCGCTCAAATCAGTAAAATTCATGTTTTTCGGCTTATGCGGCACAGTGCTCACGCAACTGACATACAATTTACAAGAAGATCGGCTTTAAGTCTAAAACTAAGAAGGTACAATTTTCTCGGTTATATGAATATGTAAATTCTGCAATAACATTATAATTTTACTTTCGCGCAAATCAGTAAAATTCATGTTTTTCGGCTTAAGCGGTACAGTGCTCGCGCAACTGAAATACAATTTACAAGAAAATCGGCTTTAGGTATAAATCTAAGAAAGTGCAATTTTTTCGGTTATATTAATTTGTCAATTCTGCAATAGCAATATAATTTTACTTTCGCGCAAATCAGTAAAATTGATGTTTTTCGGCTTATGCGGTACAGTGCTCACGCAACTGACATACAATTTACAAGAAAATCGGCTTTAAGTCTAAAGCTAAGAAAGTGCAATTTTTTCGGTTATATTAATTTGTCAATCCTGCAATAGCAATATAATTTTACTTTCGCGCAAATCAGTAAAATTGATGTTTTTCGGCTTATGCGGTACAGTGCTCAAGTGGTTAACATACAATTTACAAGAAAATCGAATTTGAGTCTAAACCTAAGAAAGTGCAATTATTTCGGTTATATTAATTTTTCAATTCTGCAGTAGCAATATAATTTTACTTTCGCGCAAATCAGTAAAATTATGTTTTTCGGCTTATGCGGTACAGTGCTCAAGTGATTAACATACAATTTACAAGAAAATCGACTTTGAGTCTAAGCCTAAGCAAATGCAACTTTTTCGGTAATATTAATTTGTTAATCATGCAATAACAATATAATTTGACTTTCGCTCAAATCAGTAAAATTTCTGTTTTTCGGCTTAAGCGGTACAGTGCTCGCGCAACTGAAATACAATTTACAAGCAAATCGACTTTAAGTCTAAAACTAAGAAGGTACAATTCTCTCGGTTATATGAATATGTAAATTCTGCAATAACATTATAATTTTACTTTCGCGCAAATCAGTAAAATTCATGTTTTTCGGCTTATGCGGTACAGTGCTCACGCAACTGACAAACAATTTACAAGAAAATCGGCTTTAAGTCTAAAACTAAGAAAGTGCAATTTTCTCGGTTATATGAATATGTAAATTCTGCAATAACATTATAATTTTACTATCGCGCAAATCAGTAAAATTGATGATAATTTGAGTCTAAACCTAATAAAGTGCAAGTTTTTCGGTAATATTAATTTGTTAATCCTGCAAAACAATATAATTTGACTTTCGCTCAAATCAGTAAAATTCATGTTTTTCGGCTTATGCGGCACAGTGCTCACGCAACTGACATACAATTAACAAGAAGATCGGCTTTAAATCTAAAACTAAGAAGGTACAATTTTCTCGGTTATATGAATATGTAAATTCTGCAATAACATTATAATTTTACTTTCGCGCAAATCAGTAAAATTCATGTTTTTCGGCTTATGCGGTACAGTGCTCACGCAACTGACATAAAATTTACAAGAAAATCGGCTTTAAGTCTAAAACTAAGAAAGTACAATTTTCTCGGTTATATGAATATGTAAATTCTGCAATAACATTATAATTTTACTTTCGCGCAAATCAGTAAAATTGATGATAACTTGAGTCTAAACCTAATAAAGTGCAACTTTTTCGGTAATATTAATTTGTTAATCCTGCAATAACAATATAATTTGACTTTCGCTCAAATCAGAAAAATTCATATTTTTCGGCTCAAGCAGTACAGTGCTCACGCAACTGACATACAATTTAGAAGAAAATCGGCTTTAAGTCTAAATCTAATAAAGTGCAATTTTTTCGGTTATATGAATATGTAAATTCTGCAATAACATTATAATTTTACTTTCGCGCAAATCAGTAAAATTCATGTTTTTCGGCTTATGCGGTACAGTGCTCACGCAACTGACATACAATTTACAAGAAAATCGGCTTTAAGTCTAAATCTAAGAAAGTGCAATTTTTTCGGTTATATGAATATGTAAATTCTGCAATAACATTTTAATTTTACTTTCGCGCAAATCAGTAAAATTGATGATAATTTGAGTCTAAACCTAAGAAAGTGCAACTTTTTCTGTAATATTAATTTGTTAATCCTGCAATAACAATATAATTTTACTTTCGCGCAAATCAGTAAAATTCATGTTTTTCGGCACAAGCGGTACAGTGCTCACGCAACTGAAATACAATTTTACAAGAAAATCGGCTTTAAGTCTAAATCTAAGAAAGTGCAATTTTTTCGGTTATATTAATTTGTCAATTCTGCAATAGCAATATAATTTTACTTTCGCGCAAATCAGTAAAATTGATGTTTTTCGGCTTATGCGGTACAGTGCTCACGCAACTGACATACAATTTACAAGAAAATCGGCTTTAAGTCTAAATCTAAGAAAATGCAATTTTTTCGGTTATATTAATTTGTCAATTCTGCAATAGCAATATAATTTTACTTTCGCGCAAATCAGTAAAATTGATGTTTTTCGGCTTATGCGGTACAGTGCTCACGCAACTGACATACAATTTACAAGAAAATCGGCTTTAAGTCTAAAGCTAAGAAAGTGCAATTTTTTCGGTTATATTAATTTGTCAATTCTGCAATAGCAATATAATTTTACTTTCGCGCAAATCAGTAAAATTGATGTTTTTCGGCTTATGCGGTACAGTGCTCAAGTGGTTAAAATACAATTTACAAGAAAATCGAATTTGAGTCTAAACCTAAGAAAGTGCAATTATTTCGGTTATATTAATTTGTCAATTCTGCAATAGCAATATAATTTTACTTTCGCGCAAATCAGTAGAATTATGTTTTTCGGCTTATGCGGTACAGTGCTCAAGTGATTAACATACAATTTACAAGAAAATCGACTTTGAGTCTAAGCCTAAGAAAATGCAACTTTTTCGGTAATATTAATTTGTTAATCATGCAATAACAATATAATTTGACTTTCGCTCAAATCAGTAAAATTTCTGTTTTTCGGCTTAAGCGGTACAGTGCTCGCGCAACTGAAATACAATTTACAAGCAAACAAGCATTATAATTTTACTTTCGCGCAAATCAGTAAAATTGATGATAATTTGAGTCTAAACCTAATAAAGTGCAACTTTTTCGGTAATATTAATTGTTTAATCCTGCAATAACAATATAATTTGACTTTCGCTCAAATCAGTAAAATTCATGTTTTTCGGCTCAAGCGGTACAGTGCTCGCGCAACTGAAATACAATTTACAAGAAAATCGGCTTTAAGTCTAAATCTAAGAAAGTGCAATTTTTTCGGTTATATTAATTTGTCAATTCTGCAATAGCAATATAATTTTACTTTCGCGCAAATCAGTAAAATTGATGTTTTTCGGCTTATGCGGTACAGTGCTCACGCAACTGACATACATTTTTCAAGAAAATCGGCTTTAAGTCTAAAACTAAGAAAGTGCAATTTTTTCGGTTATATTAATTTGTCAATTCTGCAATAGCAATATAATTTTACTTCCGCGCAAATCCGTAAAATTGAAGTTTTTCGGCTTATGCGGTACAGGGCTCATGCAACTGACATACAATTTATAAGAAAATCGGCTTTAAGTCTAAAACTAAGAAGGTGCAATTTTTCGGTTATATTAATTTGTTAATCCTGCAATAACATTATAATTTTACTTTCGCCAAATCAGTAAAATTGATGTTTTTTGGCTTATGCGGTACAGTGCTCAAGTGAATAATATACAATTTACAAGAAAATCGAATTTGAGTCTAAACCTAAGAAAGTGCAATTATTTCGTTTATATTAATTTGTCAATTCTGCAATAGCAATATAATTTTACTTTCGCGCAAATCAGTAAAATTATGTTTTTCGGCTTATGCGGTACAGTGCTCAAGTGATTAACATACAATTTACAAGAAAATCGACTTTGAGTCTAAGCCTAAGAAAATGCAACTTTTTCGGTAATATTAATTTGTTAATCATGCAATAACAATATAATTTGACTTTCGCTCAAATCAGTAAAATTCATGTTTTTCGGCTTAAGCGGTACAGTGTACAATTTACAAGAAAATCGGCTTTAATTCTAAATCTAAGAAAATGCAATTTTTTCGGTTATATTAATTTGTCAATTCTGCAATAGCAATATAATTTTACTTTCGCGCAAATCAGTAAAATTGATGTTTTTCGGCTTATGCGGTACAGTGCTCACGCAACTGACATACAATTTACAAGAAAATCGGCTTTAAGTCTAAAGCTAAGAAAGTGCAATTTTTTCGGTTATATTAATTTGTCAATTCTGCAATAGCAATATAATTTTACTTTCGCGCAAATCAGTAAAATTCATGTTTTTCGGCTCAAGCAATACAGTGCTCACGCAACTGAAATACAATTTACAAGAAAATCGGCTTGTGCAATTATTTCGGTTATATTAATTTGTCAATTCTGCAATAGCAATATAATTTTACTTTCGAGCAAATCAGTAGAATTATGTTTTTCGGCTTATGCGGTACAGTGCTCAAGTGATTAACATACAATTTACAAGAAAATCGACTTTGAGTCTAAGCCTAAGAAAATGCAACTTTTTCGGTAATATTAATTTGTTAATCATGCAATAACAATATAATTTGACTTTCGCTCAAATCAGTAAAATTTCTGTTTTTCGGCTTAAGCGGTACAGTGCTCGCGCAACTGACATACAATTTACAAGAAAATCGGCTTTAAGTCTAAATCTAAGAAAGTGCAATTTTTTCGGTTATATTAATTTGTCAATTCTGCAATAGCAATATAATTTTACTTTCGCGCAAATCAGTAAAATTGATGTTTTTCGGCTTATGCGGTACAGTGCTCAAGTGGTTAACATACAATTTACAAGAAAATCGAATTTGAGTCTAAACCTAAGAAAGTGCAATTATTTCGGTTATATTAATTTGTCAATTCTGCAATAGCAATATAATTTTACTTTCGCGCAAATCAGTAGAATTATGTTTTTCGGCTTATGCGGTACAGTGCTCAAGTGATTAACATACAATTTACAAGAAAATCGACTTTGAGTCTAAGCCTAAGAAAATGCAACTTTTTCGGTAATATTAATTTGTTAATCATGCAATAACAATATAATTTGACTTTCGCTCAAATCAGTAAAATTGATGTTTTTCGGCTCAAGCGGTACAGTGCTCACGCAACTGAAATACAATTTACAAGAAAATCGGCTTTAAGTCTAAAACTAAGGAAGTGCAATTTTTTCGGTTATATTAATTTGTCAATTCTGCAATAGCAATATAATTTTACTTTCGCGCAAATCAGTAAAATTGATGTTTTTCGGCTTATGTGGTACAGTGCTCAAGTGGTTAACATACAATTTACAAGAAAATCGAATTTGAGTCTAAACCTAAGAAAGTGCAATTATTTCGGTTATATTAATTTGTCAATTCTGCAATAGCAATATAATTTTACTTTCGCGCAAATCAGTAGAATTATGTTTTTCGGCTTATGCGGTACAGTGCTCAAGTGATTAACATACAATTTACAAGAAAATCGACTTTGAGTCTAAGCCTAAGAAAATGCAACTTTTTCGGTAATATTAATTTGTTAATCATGCAATAACAATATAATTTGACTTTCGCTCAAATCAGTAAAATTGATGTTTTTCGGCTCAAGCGGTACAGTGCTCACGCAACTGAAATACAATTTACAAGAAAATCGGCTTTAAGTCTAAAACTAAGAAAGTGCAATTATTTCGTTTATATTAATTTGTCAATTCTGCAATAGCAATATAATTTTACTTTCGCGCAAATCAGTAGAATTATGTTTTTCGGCTTATGCGGTACAGTGCTCAAGTGATTAACATACAATTTACAAGAAAATCGACTTTGAGTCTAAGCCTAAGAAAATGCAACTTTTTCGGTAATATTAATTTGTTAATCATGCAATAACAATATAATTTGACTTTCGCTCAAATCAGTAAAATTGATGTTTTTCGGCTCAAGCGGTACAGTGCTCACGCAACTGAAATACAATTTACAAGAAAATCGGCTTTAAGTCTAAAACTAAGGAAGTGCAATTTTTTCGGTTATATTAATTTGTCAATTCTGCAATAGCAATATAATTTTACTTTCGCGCAAATCAGTAAAATTGATGTTTTTCGGCTTATGTGGTACAGTGCTCAAGTGGTTAACATACAATTTACAAGAAAATCGAATTTGAGTCTAAACCTAAGAAAGTGCAATTATTTCGGTTATATTAATTTGTCAATTCTGCAATAGCAATATAATTTTACTTTCGCGCAAATCAGTAGAATTATGTTTTTCGGCTTATGCGGTACAGTGCTCAAGTGATTAACATACAATTTACAAGAAAATCGACTTTGAGTCTAAGCCTAAGAAAATGCAACTTTTTCGGTAATATTAATTTGTTAATCATGCAATAACAATATAATTTGACTTTCGCTCAAATCAGTAAAATTGATGTTTTTCGGCTCAAGCGGTACAGTGCTCACGCAACTGAAATACAATTTACAAGAAAATCGGCTTTAAGTCTAAAACTAAGAAAGTGCAATTATTTCGTTTATATTAATTTGTCAATTCTGCAATAGCAATATAATTTTACTTTCGCGCAAATCAGTAGAATTATGTTTTTCGGCTTATGCGGTACAGTGCTCAAGTGATTAACATACAATTTACAAGAAAATCGACTTTGAGTCTAAGCCTAAGAAAATGCAACTTTTTCGGTAATATTAATTTGTTAATCATGCAATAACAATATAATTTGACTTTCGCTCAAATCAGTAAAATTTCTGTTTTTCGGCTTAAGCGGTACAGTGCTCGCGCAACTGAAATACAATTTACAAGCAAATCGACTTTAAGTCTAAAACTAAGAAAGTACAATTTTCTCGGTTATATGAATATGTAAATTCTGCAATAACATTTTAATTTTACTTTCGCGCAAATCAGTAAAATTCATGTTTTTCGGCTTATGCGGTACAGTGCTCACGCAACTGACATACAATTCACAAGAAAATCGGTTTTAAGTCTAAAACTAAGAAAGTGCAATTTTCTCGGTTGTATGAATATGTAAATTCTGCAATAACATTATAATTTTACTTTCGCGCAAATCAGTAGAATTATGTTTTTCGGCTTATGCGGTACAGTGCTCAAGTGATTAACATACAATTTACAAGAAAATCGACTTTGAGTCTAAGCCTAAGAAAATGCAACTTTTTCGGTAATATTAATTTGTTAATCATGCAATAACAATATAATTTGACTTTCGCTCAAATCAGTAAAATTTCTGTTTTTCGGCTTAAGCGGTACAGTGCTCGCGCAACTGAAATACAATTTACAAGCAAATCGACTTTAAGTCTAAAACTAAGAAAGTACAATTTTCTCGGTTATATGAATATGTAAATTCTGCAATAACATTTTAATTTTACTTTCGCGCAAATCAGTAAAATTCATGTTTTTCGGCTTATGCGGTACAGTGCTCACGCAACTGACATACAATTCACAAGAAAATCAGTTTTAAGTCTAAAACTAAGAAAGTGCAATTTTCTCGGTTGTATGAATATGTAAATTCTGCAATAACATTATAATTTGACTTTCGCTCAAATCAGTAAAATTCATGTTTTTCGGCTCAAGCGGTACAGTGCTCGCGCAACTGAAATACAATTTACAAGAAAATCGGCTTTAAGTCTAAATCTAAGAAAGTGCAATTTTTTCGGTTATATTAATTTGTCAATTCTGCAATAGCAATATAATTTTACTTTCGCGCAAATCAGTAAAATTGATGTTTTTCGGCTTATGCGGTACAGGGCTCATGCAACTGACATACAATTTATAAGAAAATCGGCTTTAAGTCTAAAACTAAGAAGGTGCAATTTTTCGGTTATATTAATTTGTTAATCCTGCAATAACATTATAATTTTACTTTCGCCAAATCAGTAAAATTGATGTTTTTCGGCTTATGCGGTACAGTGCTCAAGTGAATAATATACAATTTACAAGAAAATCGAATTTGAGTCTAAACCTAAGAAAGTGCAATTATTTCGTTTATATTAATTTGTCAATTCTGCAATAGCAATATAATTTTACTTTCGCGCAAATCAGTAAAATTATGTTTTTCGGCTTATGCGGTACAGTGCTCGCGCAACTGAAATACAATTTACAAGCAAATCGACTTTAAGTCTAAAACTAAGAAGGTACAATTTTCTCGGTTATATGAATATGTAAATTCTGCAATAACATTATAATTTTACTTTCGCGCAAATCAGTAAAATTCATGTTTTTCGGCTTATGCGGTACAGTGCTCACGCAACTGACATACAATTTACAAGAAAATCGGCTTTAAGTCTAAAACTAAGAAAGTGCAATTTTCTCGGTTGTATGAATATGTAAATTCTGCAATAACATTATAATTTTACTTTCGCGCAAATCAGTAAAATTGATGATAATTTGAGTCTAAACCTAATAAAGTGCAACTTTTTCGGTAATATTAATTGTTTAATCCTGCAATAACAATATAATTTGACTTTCGCTCAAATCAGTAAAATTCATGTTTTTCGGCTCAAGCGGTACAGTGCTTACGCAACTGAAATACAATTTACAAGAAAATCGGCTTTAAGTCTAAATCTAAGAAAGTGCAATTTTTTCGGTTATATTAATTTGTCAATTCTGCAATAGCAATATAATTTTACTTTCGCGCAAATCAGTAAAATTGAGGTTTTTCGGCTTATGCGGTACAGTGCTCACGCAACTGACATACATTTTACAAGAAAATCGGCTTTAAGTCTAAAACTAAGAAAGTGCAATTTTTTCGGTTATATTAATTTGTCAATTCTGCAATAGCAATATAATTTTACTTTCGCGCAAATCCTTAAAATTGATGTTTTTCGGCTTATGCGGTACAGTGCTCACGCAACTGACATACAATTTATAAGAAAATCGGCTTTAAGTCTAAAACTAAGAAGGTGCAATTTTTCGGTTATATTAATTTGTTAATCCTGCAATAACATTATAATTTTACTTTCGCCAAATCAGTAAAATTGATGTTTTTCGGCTTATGCGGTACAGTGCTCAAGTGAATAATATACAATTTACAAGAAAATCGAATTTGAGTCTAAACCTAAGAAAGTGCAATTATTTCGGTTATATTAATTTGTCAATTCTGCAATAGCAATATAATTTTACTTTCGCGCAAATCAGTAAAATTATGTTTTTCGGCTTATGCGGTACAGTGCTCAAGTGATTAACATACAATTCACAAGAAAATCGACTTTGAGTCTAAGCCTAAGAAAATGCAACTTTTTCGGTTATATTAATTTGTTAATCATGCAATAACAATATAATTTGACTTTCGCTCAAATCAGTAAAATTCATGTTTTTCGGCTTAAGCGGTACAGTGCTCGCGCAACTGAAATACAATTTACAAGAAAATCGACTTTAAGTCTAAAGCTAAGAAAGTGCAATTTTTTCGGTTATATTAATTTGTCAATTCTGCAATAGCAATATAATTTTACTTTCGCGCAAATCAGTAAAATTGATGTTTTTCGGCTTATGCGGTACAGTGCTCAAGTGATTAACATACAATTTACAAGAAAATCGACTTTGAGTCTAAACCTAAGAAAATGCAACTTTTTCGGTAATATTAATTTGTTAATCATGCAATAACAATATAATTTGACTTTCGCTCAAATCAGTAAAATTCATGTTTTTCGGCTTAAGCGGTACAGTGCTCGCGCAACTGAAATACAATTTACAAGAAAATCGACTTTAAGTCTAAAGCTAAGAAAGTGCAATTATTTCGGTTATATTAATTTGTCAATTCTGCAATAGCAATATAATTTTACTTTCGCGCAAATCAGTAAAATTATGTTTTTCGGCTTATGCGGTACAGTGCTCAAGTGATTAACATACAATTCACAAGAAAATCGACTTTGAGTCTAAGCCTAAGAAAATGCAACTTTTTCGGTTATATTAATTTGTTAATCATGCAATAACAATATAATTTGACTTTCGCTCAAATCAGTAAAATTCATGTTTTTCGGCTTAAGCGGTACAGTGCTCGCGCAACTGAAATACAATTTACAAGAAAATCGACTTTAAGTCTAAAGCTAAGAAAGTGCAATTTTTTCGGTTATATTAATTTGTTAATCATGCAATAACAATATAATTTGACTTTCGCTCAAATCAGTAAAATTCATGTTTTTCGGCTTAAGCGGTACAGTGCTCGCGCAACTGACATACAATTTACAAGAAAATCGGCTTTAAGTCTAAAGCTAAGAAAGTGCAATTTTTTCGGTTATATTAATTTGTCAATCATGCAATAACAATATAATTTGACTTTCGCTCAAATCAGTAAAATTCATGTTTTTCGGCTTAAGCGGTACAGTGCTCGCGCAACTGAAATACAATTTACAAGAAAATCGACTTTAAGTCTAAAGCTAAGAAAGTGCAATTTTTTCGGTTATATTAATTTGTCAATCATGCAATAACAATATAATTTGACTTTCGCTCAAATCAGTAAAATTCATGTTTTTCGGCTTAAGCGGTACATTGCTCGCGCAACTGAAATTCAATTTACAAGAAAATCGACTTTAAGTCTAAAGCTAAGAAAGTGCAATTTTTTCGGTTATATTAATTTGTCAATTCTGCAATAGCAATATAATTTTACTTTCGCGCAAATCAGTAAAATTGATGTTTTTCGGCTTAAGCGGTACAGTGCTCACGCAACTGACATACAATTTACAAGAAAATCGGCTTTAAGTCTAAAGCTAAGAAAGTGCAATTTTTTCGGTTATATTAATTTGTCAATTCTGCAATAGCAATATAATTTTACTTTCGCGCAAATCAGTAAAATTGATGTTTTTCGGCTTATGCGGTACAGTGCTCATGCAACTGAAATACAATTTACAAGAAAATCGGCTTTAATTCTAAATCTAAGAAAATGCAATTTTTTCGGTTATATTAATTTGTCAATTCTGCAATAGCAATATAATTTTACTTTCGCGCAAATCAGTAAAATTGATGTTTTTCGGCTTATGCGGTACAGTGCTCACGCAACTGACATACAATTTACAAGAAAATCGGCTTTAAGTCTAAAGCTAAGAAAGTGCAATTTTTTCGGTTATATTAATTTGTCAATTCTGCAATAGCAATATAATTTTACTTTCGCGCAAATCAGTAAAATTATGTTTTTCGGCTTATGCGGTACAGTGCTCAAGTGATTAACATACAATTTACAAGAAAATCGACTTTGAGTCTAAGCCTAAGAAAATGCAACTTTTTCGGTAATATTAATTTGTTAATCATGCAATAACAATATAATTTGACTTTCGCTCAAATCAATAAAATTTCTGTTTTTCGGCTTAAGCGGTACAGTGCTCGCGCAACTGAAATACAATTTACAAGCAAATCGACTTTAAGTCTAAAACTAAGAAGGTACAATTTTCTCGGTTATATGAATATGTAAATTCTGCAATAACATTATAATTTTACTTTCGCGCAAATCAGTAAAATTCATGTTTTTCGGCTTATGCGGTACAGTGCTCACGCAACTGACATACAATTTACAAGAAAATCGGCTTTAAGTCTAAAACTAAGAAAGTGCAATTTTCTCGGTTGTATGAATATGTAAATTCTGCAATAACATTATAATTTTACTTTCGCGCAAATCAGTAAAATTCATGTTTTTCGGCTTATGCGGTACAGTGCTCACGCAACTGACATACAATTTACAAGAAAATCGGCTTTAAGTCTAAAACTAAGAAAGTGCAATTTTCTCGGTTGTATGAATATGTAAATTCTGCAATAACATTATAATTTTACTTTCGCCAAATCAGTAAAATTGATGTTTTTCGGCTTATGCGGTACAGTGCTCAAGTGAATAATATACAATTTACAAAAAAATCGAATTTGAGTCTAAACCTAAGAAAGTGCAATTATTTCGTTTATATTAATTTGTCAATTCTGCAATAGCAATATAATTTTACTTTCGCGCAAATCAGTAAAATTATGTTTTTCGGCTTATGCGGTACAGTGCTCAAGTGATTAACATACAATTTACAAGAAAATCGACTTTGAGTCTAAGCCTAAGAAAATGCAACTTTTTCGGTAATATTAATTTGTTAATCATGCAATAACAATATAATTTGGCTTTCGCTCAAATTAGTAAAATTCATGTTTTTCGGCTTAAGCGGTACAGTGCTCGCGCAACTGAAATACAATTTACAAGAAAATAGGCTTTAATTCTAAATCTAAGAAAATGCAATTTTTTCGGTCATATTAATTTGTCAATTCTGCAATAGCAATATAATTTTACTTTCGCGCAAATCAGTAAAATTGATCTTTTTCGGCTTATGCGGTACAGTGCTCACGCAACTGACATACAATTTACAAGAAAATCGGCTTTAAGTCTAAAGCTAAGAAAGTGCAATTTTTTCGGTTATATTAATTTGTCAATTCTGCAATAGCAATATAATTTTACTTTCGCGCAAATCAGTAAAATTATGTTTTTCGGCTTATGCGGTACAGTGCTCAAGTGATTAACATACAATTTACAAGAAAATCGACTTTGAGTCTAAGCCTAAGAAAATGCAACTTTTTCGGTAATATTAATTTGTTAATCATGCAATAACAATATAATTTGACTTTCGCTCAAATCAGTAAAATTTCTGTTTTTCGGCTTAAGCGGTACAGTGCTCGCGCAACTGAAATACAATTTACAAGCAAATCGACTTTAAGTCTAAAACTAAGAAGGTACAATTTTCTCGGTTATATGAATATGTAAATTCTGCAATAACATTATAATTTTACTTTCGCGCAAATCAGTAAAATTCATGTTTTTCGGCTTATGCGGTACAGTGCTCACGCAACTGACATACAATTTACAAGAAAATCGGCTTTAAGTCTAAAACTAAGAAAGTGCAATTTTCTCGGTTGTATGAATATGTAAATTCTGCAATAACATTATAATTTTACTTTCGCGCAAATCAGTAAAATTCATGTTTTTCGGCTTATGCGGTACAGTGCTCACGCAACTGACATACAATTTACAAGAAAATCGGCTTTAAGTCTAAAACTAAGAAAGTGCAATTTTCTCGGTTGTATGAATATGTAAATTCTGCAATAACATTATAATTTTACTTTCGCCAAATCAGTAAAATTGATGTTTTTCGGCTTATGCGGTACAGTGCTCAAGTGAATAATATACAATTTACAAGAAAATCGAATTTGAGTCTAAGCCTAAGAAAATGCAACTTTTTCGGTAATATTAATTTGTTAATCATGCAATAACAATATAATTTGGCTTTCGCTCAAATTAGTAAAATTCATGTTTTTCGGCTTAAGCGGTACAGTGCTCGCGCAACTGAAATACAATTTACAAGAAAATCGGCTTTAATTCTAAATCTAAGAAAATGCAATTTTTTCGGTTATATTAATTTGTCAATTCTGCAATAGCAATATAATTTTACTTTCGCGCAAATCAGTAAAATTATGTTTTTCGGCTTATGCGGTACAGTGCTCAAGTGATTAACATACAATTTACAAGAAAATCGACTTTGAGTCTAAGCCTAAGAAAATGCAACTTTTTCGGTAATATTAATTTGTTAATCATGCAATAACAATATAATTTGGCTTTCGCTCAAATTAGTAAAATTCATGTTTTTCGGCTTAAGCGGTACAGTGCTCGCGCAACTGAAATACAATTTACAAGAAAATCGGCTTTAATTCTAAATCTAAGAAAATGCAATTTTTTCGGTTATATTAATTTGTCAATTCTGCAATAGCAATATAATTTTACTTTCGCGCAAATCAGTAAAATTGATGTTTTTCGGCTTATGCGGTACAGTGCTCACGCAACTGACATACAATTTACAAGAAAATCGGCTTTAAGTCTAAAGCTAAGAAAGTGCAATTTTTTCGGTTATATTAATTTGTCAATTCTGCAATAGCAATATAATTTTACTTTCGCGCAAATCAGTAAAATTGATGTTTTTCGGTTTATGCGGTACAGTGCTCAAGTGGTTAACATACAATTTACAAGAAAATCGAATTTGAGTCTAAACCTAAGAAAGTGCAATTATTTCGGTTATATTAATTTGTCAATTCTGCAATAGCAATATAATTTTACTTTCGCGCAAATCAGTAAAATTATGTTTTTCGGCTTATGCGGTACAGTGCTCAAGTGATTAACATACAATTTACAAGAAAATCGACTTTGAGTCTAAGCCTAAGAAAATGCAACTTTTTCGGTAATATTAATTTGTTAATCATGCAATAACAATATAATTTGACTTTCGCTCAAATCAGTAAAATTTCTGTTTTTCGGCTTAAGCGGTACAGTGCTCGCGCAACTGAAATACAATTTACAAGCAAATCGACTTTAAGTCTAAAACTAAGAAGGTACAATTTTCTCGGTTATATGAATATGTAAATTCTGCAATAACATTATAATTTTACTTTCGCGCAAATCAGTAAAATTCATGTTTTTCGGCTTATGCGGTACAGTGCTCACGCAACTGACATACAATTTACAAGAAAATCGGCTTTAAGTCTAAAACTAAGAAAGTGCAATTTTCTCGGTTGTATGAATATGTAAATTCTGCAATAACATTATAATTTTACTTTCGCGCAAATCAGTAAAATTGATGATAATTTGAGTTTAAACCTAATAAAGTGCAACTTTTTCGGTAATATTAATTGTTTAATCCTGCAATAACAATATAATTTGACTTTCGCTCAAATCAGTAAAATTCATGTTTTTCGGCTCAAGCGGTACAGTGCTTACGCAACTGAAATACAATTTACAAGAAAATCGGCTTTAAGTCTAAATCTAAGAAAGTGCAATTTTTTCGGTTATATTAATTTGTCAATTCTGCAATAGCAATATAATTTTACTTTCGCGCAAATCAGTAAAATTGAGGTTTTTCGGCTTATGCGGTACAGTGCTCACGCAACTGACATACATTTTACAAGAAAATCGGCTTTAAGTCTAAAACTAAGAAAGTGCAATTTTTTCGGTTATATTAATTTGTCAATTCTGCAATAGCAATATAATTTTACTTTCGCGCAAATCCTTAAAATTGATGTTTTTCGGCTTATGCGGTACAGTGCTCACGCAACTGACATACAATTTATAAGAAAATCGGCTTTAAGTCTAAAACTAAGAAGGTGCAATTTTTCGGTTATATTAATTTGTTAATCCTGCAATAACATTATAATTTTACTTTCGCCAAATCAGTAAAATTGATGTTTTTCGGCTTATGCGGTACAGTGCTCAAGTGAATAATATACAATTTACAAGAAAATCGAATTTGAGTCTAAACCTAAGAAAGTGCAATTATTTCGGTTATATTAATTTGTCAATTCTGCAATAGCAATATAATTTTACTTTCGCGCAAATCAGTAAAATTATGTTTTTCGGCTTATGCGGTACAGTGCTCAAGTGATTAACATACAATTCACAAGAAAATCGACTTTGAGTCTAAGCCTAAGAAAATGCTACTTTTTCGGTTATATTAATTTGTTAATCATGCAATAACAATATAATTTGACTTTCGCTCAAATCAGTAAAATTCATGTTTTTCGGCTTAAGCGGTACAGTGCTCGCGCAACTGAAATACAATTTACAAGAAAATCGACTTTAAGTCTAAAGCTAAGAAAGTGCAATTTTTTCGGTTATATTAATTTGTCAATTCTGCAATAGCAATATAATTTTACTTTCGCGCAAATCAGTAAAATTGATGTTTTTCGGCTTATGCGGTACAGTGCTCAAGTGATTAACATACAATTTACAAGAAAATCGACTTTGAGTCTAAACCTAAGAAAATGCAACTTTTTCGGTAATATTAATTTGTTAATCATGCAATAACAATATAATTTGACTTTCGCTCAAATCAGTAAAATTCATGTTTTTCGGCTTAAGCGGTACAGTGCTCGCGCAACTGAAATTCAATTTACAAGAAAATCGACTTTAAGTCTAAAGCTAAGAAAGTGCAATTTTTTCGGTTATATTAATTTGTCAATTCTGCAATAGCAATATAATTTTACTTTCGCGCAAATCAGTAAAATTGATGTTTTTCGGCTTAAGCGGTACAGTGCTCACGCAACTGACATACAATTTACAAGAAAATCGGCTTTAAGTCTAAAGCTAAGAAAGTGCAATTTTTTCGGTTATATTAATTTGTCAATTCTGCAATAGCAATATAATTTTACTTTCGCGCAAATCAGTAAAATTGATGTTTTTCGGCTTATGCGGTACAGTGCTCACGCCTCTGACATACAATTTACAAGAAAATCGGCTTTAAGTCTTAAACTAAGAAAGTGTAATTTTTTCGGTTATATTAATTTGTTAATCCTGCAATAACATTATAATTTTACTTTCGCGCAAATCAGTAAAATTGATGTTTTTCGGCTTATGCGGTACAGTGCTCAAGTCATTAATATACAATTTACAAGAAAATCGACTTTGAGTCTAAGCCTAAGAAAGTGCAATTATTTCGGTTATATTAATTTGTCAATTCTGCAATAGCAATATAATTTTACTTTCGCGCAAATCAGTAAAATTATGTTTTTTGGCTTATGCGGTACAGTGCTCAAGTGATTAACATACAATTTACAAGAAAATCGACTTTAAGTCTAAACCTAAGTAAGTGCAATTTTTTCGGTTATATTAATTTGTCAATTCTGCAATAGCAATATAATTTTACTTTCGCGCAAATCAGTAAAATTGATGTTTTTCGGCTTATGCGGTACAGTGCTCAAGTGATTAACATACAATTTAAAAGAAAATCGACTTTGAGTCTAAGCCTAAGAAAATGCAACTTTTTCGGTAATATTAATTTGTTAATCATGCAATAACAATATAATTTGACTTTCGCTCAAATCAGTAAAATTCATGTTTTTCGGCTTAAGCGGTACAGTGCTCGCGCAACTGAAATACAATTTACAAGAAAATCGACTTTAAATCTAAAGCTAAGAAAGTGCAATTTTTTCGGTTATATTAATTTGTCAATTCTGCAATAGCAATATAATTTTACTTTCGCGCAATTCAGTAAAATTGATGTTTTTCGGCTTATGCGGTACAGTGCTCAAGTGATTAACATACAATTTACAAGAAAATCGACTTTGAGTCTAAACCTAAGAAAATGCAACTTTTTCGGTTATATTAATTTGTTAATCATGCAATAACAATATAATTTGACTTTCGCTCAAATCATTAAATTTCATGTTTTTCGGCTTAAGCGGTACAGTGCTCACGCAACTGACATACAATTTACAAGAAAATCGGCTTTAAGTCTAAACCTAAGTAAGTGCAATTTTTTCGGTTATATTAATTTGTCAATTCTGCAATAGCAATATAATTTTACTTTCGCGCAAATCAGTAAAATTGATGTTTTTCGGCTTATGCGGTACAGTGCTCACGCCTCTGACATACAATTTACAAGAAAATCGGCTTTAAGTCTTAAACTAAGAAAGTGTAATTTTTTTGGTTATATTAATTTGTTAATCCTGCAATAACAATATAATTTTACTTTCGCGCAAATCAGTAAAATTGATGTTTTTCGGCTTATGCGGTACAGTGCTCAAGTGATTAATATACAATTTACAAGAAAATCGACTTTGAGTCTAAGCCTAAGAAAGTGCAATTATTTCGGTTATATTAATTTGTCAATTCTGCAATAGCAATATAATTTTACTTTCGCGCAAATCAGTAAAATTATGTTTTTCGGCTTATGCGGTACAGTGCTCAAGTGATTAACATACAATTTACAAGAAAATCGACTTTAAGTCTAAACCTAAGTAAGTGCAATTTTTTCGGTTATATTAATTTGTCAATTCTGCAATAGCAATATAATTTTACTTTCGCGCAAATCAGTAAAATTATGTTTTTCGGCTTATGCGGTACAGTGCTCAAGTGATTAACATACAATTTACAAGAAAATCGACTTTGAGTCTAAGCCTAAGAAAATGCAACTTTTTCGGTAATATTAATTTGTTAATCATGCAATAACAATATAATTTGACTTTCGCTCAAATCAGTAAAATTCATGTTTTTCGGCTTAAGCGGTACAGTGCTCGCGCAACTGAAATACAATTTACAAGAAAATCGACTTTAAATCTAAATCTAAGAAAGTGCAATTTTTTCGGTTATATTAATTTGTCAATTCTGCAATAGCAATATAATTTTACTTTCGCGCAAATCAGTAAGATTGATGTTTTTCGGCTTATGCGGTACAGTGCTCACGCAACTGACATACGATTTACAAGAAAATCGGCTTTAAGTCTAAACCTAAGTAAGTGCAATTTTTTCGGTTATATTAATTTGTCAATTCTGCAATAGCAATATAATTTTACTTTCGCTCAAATCAGTAAAATTGATGTTTTTCGGCTTATGCGGTACAGTGCTCAAGTGATTAACATACAATTTACAAGAAAATCGACTTTAAGTCTAAACCTAAGTAAGTGCAATTTTTTCGGTTATATTAATTTGTCAATTCTGCAATAGCAATATAATTTTACTTTCGCGCAAATCAGTAAGATTGATGTTTTTCGGCTTATGCGGTACAGTGCTCACGCAACTGAAATACAATTTACAAGAAAATCGGCTTTAAGTCTAAATCTAAGAAAGTGCAATTTTTTCGGTTATATTAATTTGTCAATTCTGCAATAACAATATAATTTGACTTTCGCTCAAATCATTAAATTTCATGTTTTTCGGCTTAAGCGGTACAGTGCTCACGCAACTGACATACAATTTACAAGAAAATCGACTTTAAGTCTAAAGCTAAGAAAGTGCAATTTTTTCGGTTATATTAATTTGTCAATTCTGCAATAGCAATATAATTTTACTTTCGCGCAAATCAGTAAAATTGATGTTTTTCGGCTTATGCGGTACAGTGCTCAAGTGATTAGCATACAATTTACAAGAAAATCGACTTTGAGTCTAAACCTAAGAAAATGCAACTTTTTCGGTAATATTAATTTGTTAATCATGCAATAACAATATAATTTGACTTTCGCTCAAATCAGTAAAATTCATGTTTTTCGGCTTAAGCGGTACAGTGCTCGCGCAACTGAAATTCAATTTACAAGAAAATCGACTTTAAGTCTAAAGCTAAGAAAGTGCAATTTTTTCGGTTATATTAATTTGTCAATTCTGCAATAGCAATATAATTTTACTTTCGCGCAAATCAGTAAAATTGATGTTTTTCGGCTTAAGCGGTACAGTGCTCACGCAACTGACATACAATTTACAAGAAAATCGGCTTTAAGTCTAAAGCTAAGAAAGTGCAATTTTTTCGGTTATATTAATTTGTCAATTCTGCAATAGCAATATAATTTTACTTTCGCGCAAATCAGTAAAATTGATGTTTTTCGGCTTATGCGGTACAGTGCTCAAGTGATTAGCATACAATTTACAAGAAAATCGACTTTGAGTCTAAACCTAAGAAAATGCAACTTTTTCGGTAATATTAATTTGTTAATCATGCAATAACAATATAATTTGACTTTCGCTCAAATCAGTAAAATTCATGTTTTTCGGCTTAAGCAGTACATCGCTCACGCAACTGACATACAATTTACAAGAAAATCGACTTTGAGTCTAAACCTAAGAAAGTGCAATTTTTTCGGTTATATTAATTTGTCAATTCTGCAATAGCAATATAATTTTACTTTCGCGCAAATCAGTAAAATTGATGTTTTTCGGCTTAAGCGGTACAGTGCTCACGCAACTGACATACAATTTACAAGAAAATCGGCTTTAAGTCTAAAGCTAAGAAAGTGCAATTTTTTCGGTTATATTAATTTGTCAATTCTGCAATAGCAATATAATTTTACTTTCGCGCAAATCAGTAAAATTGATGTTTTTCGGCTTATGCGGTACAGTGCTCACGCCTCTGACATACAATTTACAAGAAAATCGGCTTTAAGTCTTAAACTAAGAAAGTGTAATTTTTTCGGTTATATTAATTTGTTAATCCTGCAATAACATTATAATTTTACTTTCGCGCAAATCAGTAAAATTGATGTTTTTCGGCTTATGCGGTACAGTGCTCAAGTCATTAATATACAATTTACAAGAAAATCGACTTTGAGTCTAAGCCTAAGAAAGTGCAATTATTTCGGTTATATTAATTTGTCAATTCTGCAATAGCAATATAATTTTACTTTCGCGCAAATCAGTAAAATTATGTTTTTTGGCTTATGCGGTACAGTGCTCAAGTGATTAACATACAATTTACAAGAAAATCGACTTTAAGTCTAAACCTAAGTAAGTGCAATTTTTTCGGTTATATTAATTTGTCAATTCTGCAATAGCAATATAATTTTACTTTCGCGCAAATCAGTAAAATTGATGTTTTTCGGCTTATGCGGTACAGTGCTTACGCAACTGACATACAGTTTACAAGAAAATCGGCTTTAAGTCTAAACCTAAGTAAGTGCAATTTTTCGGTTATATTAATTTGTCAATTCTGCAACAGCAATATAATTTTACTTACGCGCAAATCAGTAAAATTGATGTTTTTCGGCTTATGCGGTACAGTGCTCACGCCTCTGACATACAATTTACAAGAAAATCGGCTTAAGTCGTAAACTAAGAAAGTGTAATGTTTTCGGTTATTTTAACTTGTTAATCCTGCAATAACAATATAATTTGACTTTCGCTCAAATCATTAAATTTCATGTTTTTCGGCTTAAGCGGTACAGTGCTCACGCAACTGACATACAATTTACAAGAAAATCGGCTTTAAGTCTAAACCTAAGAAAGTGCAATTTTTTCGGTTATATTAATTTGTCAATTCTGCAATAGCAATATAATTTTACTTTCGCGCAAATCAGTAAAATTGATGTTTTTCGGCTTATGCGGTACAGTGCTCAAGTGATTAACATACAATTTAAAAGAAAATCGACTTTGAGTCTAAGCCTAAGAAAATGCAACTTTTTCGGTAATATTAATTTGTTAATCATGCAATAACAATATAATTTGACTTTCGCTCAAATCAGTAAAATTCATGTTTTTCGGCTTAAGCGGTACAGTGCTCGCGCAACTGAAATACAATTTACAAGAAAATCGACTTTAAATCTAAAGCTAAGAAAGTGCAATTTTTTCGGTTATATTAATTTGTCAATTCTGCAATAGCAATATAATTTTACTTTCGCGCAATTCAGTAAAATTGATGTTTTTCGGCTTATGCGGTACAGTGCTCAAGTGATTAACATACAATTTACAAGAAAATCGACTTTGAGTCTAAACCTAAGAAAATGCAACTTTTTCGGTTATATTAATTTGTTAATCATGCAATAACAATATAATTTGACTTTCGCTCAAATCATTAAATTTCATGTTTTTCGGCTTAAGCGGTACAGTGCTCACGCAACTGACATACAATTTACAAGAAAATCGGCTTTAAGTCTAAACCTAAGTAAGTGCAATTTTTTCGGTTATATTAATTTGTCAATTCTGCAATAGCAATATAATTTTACTTTCGCGCAAATCAGTAAAATTGATGTTTTTCGGCTTATGCGGTACAGTGCTCACGCAACTGACATACAATTTACAAGAAAATCGGCTTTAAGTCTAAACCTAAGAAAGTGCAATTTTTTCGGTTATATTAATTTGTCAATTCTGCAATAGCAATATAATTTTACTTTCGCGCAAATCAGTAAAATTGATGTTTTTCGGCTTATGCGGTACAGTGCTCAAGTGATTAACATACAATTTAAAAGAAAATCGACTTTGAGTCTAAGCCTAAGAAAATGCAACTTTTTCGGTAATATTAATTTGTTAATCATGCAATAACAATATAATTTGACTTTCGCTCAAATCAGTAAAATTCATGTTTTTCGGCTTAAGCGGTACAGTGCTCGCGCAACTGAAATGCAATTTACAAGAAAATCGACTTTAAGTCTAAAACTGAGAAAGTACAATTTTCTCGGTTATATGAATATGTAAATTCTGCAATAACATTATAATTTTACTTTCGCGCAAATCAGTAAAATTGATGATAATTTGAGTCTAAACCTAATAAAGTGCAACTTTTTCGGTAATATTAATTTGTTAATCCTGCAATAACAATATAATTTGACTTTCGCTCAAATCAGTAAAATTCATGTTTTTCGGCTTATGCGGCACAGTGCTCACGCAACTCACATACAATTTACAAGAAAATCGGCTTTAAGTCTAAAACTAAGAAAGTACAATTTTCTCGGTTATATGAATATGTAAATTCTGCAATAACATTATAATTTTACTTTCGCGCAAATCAGTAAAATTGATGTTTTTCAGCCTAAGCTTTGCAGCGCTCAAGTAATTAACATTCAATTTACAAGAAAATCAACTTTAAGTCTAAAACTAAGAAAGTACAATTTTCTCGGTTATATAAATATGTAAATTCTGCAATAACATTATAATTTTACTTTCGCGCAAATCAGTAAAATTCATGTTTTTCGGCTTATGCGGTACAGTGCTCACGCAATTGAAATACAATTTACAAGAAAATCGACTTTAAGTCTAAAACTAAGAAAGTACAATTTTCTCGGTAATATGAATATGCAAATTCTGCAATAACATTATAATTTTACTTTCGCGCAAATCAGTAATATTGATGTTTTTCGGCTTAAGCAGTACAGTGGTGCGGCAATTGACATACAATTTACAAGAAAATCGACTTTAAGTCTAAAACTGAGAAAGTACAATTTTCTCGGTTATATGAATATGTAAATTCTGCAATAACATTATAATTTTACTTTCGCGCAAATCAGTAAAATTGATGATAATTTGAGTCTAAACCTAATAAAGTGCAACTTTTTCGGTAATATTAATTTGTTAATCCTGCAATAACAATATAATTTGACTTTCGCTCAAATCAGTAAAATTCATGTTTTTCGGCTTATGCGGCACAGTGCTCACGCAACTCACATACAATTTACAAGAAAATCGGCTTTAAGTCTAAAACTAAGAAAGTACAATTTTCTCGGTTATATGAATATGTAAATTCTGCAATAACATTATAATTTTACTTTCGCGCAAATCAGTAAAATTGATGTTTTTCAGCCTAAGCTTTGCAGCGCTCAAGTAATTAACATTCAATTTACAAGAAAATCGACTTTAAGTCTAAAACTAAGAAAGTACAATTTTCTCGGTTATATGAATATGTAAATTCTGCAATAACATTATAATTTTACTTTCGCGCAAATCAGTAAAATTGATGTTTTTCGGCCTAAGCTTTACAGCGCTCAAGTAATTAACATTCAATTTACAAGAAAATCGACTTTAAGTCTAAAACTAAGAAAGTACAATTTTCTCGGTTATATGAATATGTAAATTCTGCAATAACATAATAATTTTACTTTCGCGCAAATCAGTAAAATTCATGTTTTTCGGCTTATGCGGTACAGTGCTCACGCAACTGACATACAATTTACAAGAAAATCGGCTTTAAGTCTAAAACTAAGAAGGTACAATTTTCTCGGTTATATGAATATGTACATTCTGCAATAACATTATAATTTTACTTTCGCGCAAATCAGTAAAATTCATGTTTTTCGGCTTATGCGGTACAGTGCTCACGCAACTGACATATAATTTACAAGAAAATCGGCTTTAAGTCTAAAACTAAGAAGGTACAATTTTCTCGGTTATATGAATATGTACATTCTGCAATAACATTATAATTTTACTTTCGCGCAAATCAGTAAAATTCATGTTTTTCGGCTTATGCGGCACAGTGCTCACGCAACTGACATACAATTTACAAGAAAATCGGCTTTAAGTCTAAAACTAAGAAAGTACAATTTTCTCGGTTATATGAATATGTAAATTCTGCAATAACATTATAATTTTACTTTCGCGCAAATCAGTAAAATTGATGTTTTTCAGCCTAAGCTTTACAGCGCTCAAGTAATTAACATTCAATTTACAAGAAAATCGGCTTTAAGTCTAAAACTAAGAAAGTACAATTTTCTCGGTTATATGAATATGTAAATTCTGCAATAACATTATAATTTTACTTTCGCGCAAATCAGTAAAATTGATGTTTTTCAGCCTAAGCCTTACAGCGCTCAAGTAATTAACATTAAATTTACAAGAAAATCGACTTTAAGTCTAAAACTAAGAAAGTACAATTTTCTCGGTTATATGAATATGTAAATTCTGCAATAACATTATAAATTTACTTTCGCGCAAATCAGTAAAATTCATGTTTTTCGGCTTATGCGGTACAGTGCTCACGCAATTGAAATACAATTTACAAGCAAATCGACTTTAAGTCTAAAACTAAGAAAGTACAATTTTCTCGGTAATATGAATATGTAAATTCTGCAATAACATTATAATTTTACTTTCGCGCAAATCAGTAATATTGATGTTTTTCGGCTTAAGCAGTACAGTGGTGCGGCAATTGACATACAATTTACAAGAAAATCGACTTTAAGTCTAAAACTAAGAAAGTACAATTTTCTCGGTTATATGAATATGTAAATTCTGCAATAACATTATAATTTTACTTTCGCGCAAATCAGTAAAATTGATGATAATTTGAGTCTAAACCTAATAAAGTGCAACTTTTTCGGTAATATTAATTTGTTAATCCTGCAATAACAATATAATTTGACTTTCGCTCAAATCAGTAAAATTCATGTTTTTCGGCTTATGCGGCACAGTGCTCACGCAACTGACATACAATTTACAAGAAAATCGGCTTTAAGTCTAAAACTAAGAAAGTACAATTTTCTCGGTTATATGAATATGTAAATTCTGCAATAACATTATAATTTTACTTTCGCGCAAATCAGTAAAATTGATGTTTTTCAGCCTAAGCTTTACAGCGTTCAAGTAATTAACATTCAATTTACAAGAAAATCGACTTTAAGTCTAAAACTAAGAAAGTACAATTTTCTCGGTTATATGAATATGTAAATTCTGCAATAACATTATAATTTTACTTTCGCGCAAATCAGTAAAATTGATGTTTTTCGGCCTAAGCTTTACAGCGCTCAAGTAATTAACATTCAATTTACAAGAAAATCGACTTTAAGTCTAAAACTAAGAAAGTACAATTTTCTCGGTTATATGAATATGTAAATTCTGCAATAACATTATAATTTTACTTTCGCGCAAATCAGTAAAATTCATGTTTTTCGGCTTATGCGGTACAGTGCTCACGCAACTGACATACAATTTACAAGAAAATCGGCTTTAAGTCTAAAACTAAGAAGGTACAATTTTCTCGGTTATATGAGTATGTACATTCTGCAATAACATTATAATTTTACTTTCGCGCAAATCAGTAAAATTCATGTTTTTTGGCTTATGCGGTACAGTGCTCACGCAACTGACATATAATTTACAAGAAAATCGGCTTTAAGTCTAAAACTAAGAAAGTACAATTTTCTCGGTTATATGAATATGTAAATTCTGCAATAACATTATAATTTTACTTTCGCGCAAATCAGTAAAATTGATGATAATTTGAGTCTAAACCTAATAAAGTGCAACTTTTTCGGTAATATTAATTTGTTAATCCTGCAATAACAATATAATTTGACTTTCGCTCAAATCAGTAAAATTCATGTTTTTCGGCTTATGCGGCACAGTGCTCAAGCAACTCACATACAATTTACAAGAAAATCGGCTTTAAGTCTAAAACTAAGAAAGTACAATTTTCTCGGTTATATGAATATGTAAATTCTGCAATAACATTATAATTTTACTTTCGCGCAAATCAGTAAAATTGATGTTTTTCAGCCTAAGCTTTGCAGCGCTCAAGTAATTAACATTCAATTTACAAGAAAATCGACTTTAAGTCTAAAACTAAGAAAGTACAATTTTCTCGGTTATATGAATATGTAAATTCTGCAATAACATTATAATTTTACTTTCGCGCAAATCAGTAAAATTGATGTTTTTCGGCCTAAGCTTTACAGCGCTCAAGTAATTAACATTCAATTTATAAGAAAATCGACTTTAAGTCTAAAACTAAGAAAGTACAATTTTCTCGGTTATATGAATATGTAAATTCTGCAATAACATAATAATTTTACTTTCGCGCAAATCAGTAAAATTCATGTTTTTCGGCTTATGCGGTACAGTGCTCACGCAACTGACATACAATTTACAAGAAAATCGGCTTTAAGTCTAAAACTAAGAAGGTACAATTTTCTCGGTTATATGAATATGTACATTCTGCAATAACATTATAATTTTACTTTCGCGCAAATCAGTAAAATTCATGTTTTTCGGCTTATGCGGTACAGTGCTCACGCAACTGACATATAATTTACAAGAAAATCGGCTTTAAGTCTAAAACTAAGAAGGTACAATTTTCTCGGTTATATGAATATGTACATTCTGCAATAACATTATAATTTTACTTTCGCGCAAATCAGTAAAATTCATGTTTTTCGGCTTATGCGGCACAGTGCTCACGCAACTGACATACAATTTACAAGAAAATCGGCTTTAAGTCTAAAACTAAGAAAGTACAATTTTCTCGGTTATATGAATATGTAAATTCTGCAATAACATTATAATTTTACTTTCGCGCAAATCAGTAAAATTGATGTTTTTCAGCCTAAGCTTTACAGCGCTCAAGTAATTAACATTCAATTTACAAGAAAATCGGCTTTAAGTCTAAAACTAAGAAAGTACAATTTTCTCGGTTATATGAATATGTAAATTCTGCAATAACATTATAATTTTACTTTCGCGCAAATCAGTAAAATTGATGTTTTTCAGCCTAAGCCTTACAGCGCTCAAGTAATTAACATTAAATTTACAAGAAAATCGACTTTAAGTCTAAAACTAAGAAAGTACAATTTTCTCGGTTATATGAATATGTAAATTCTGCAATAACATTATAAATTTACTTTCGCGCAAATCAGTAAAATTCATGTTTTTCGGCTTATGCGGTACAGTGCTCACGCAATTGAAATACAATTTACAAGCAAATCGACTTTAAGTCTAAAACTAAGAAAGTACAATTTTCTCGGTAATATGAATATGTAAATTCTGCAATAACATTATAATTTTACTTTCGCGCAAATCAGTAATATTGATGTTTTTCGGCTTAAGCAGTACAGTGGTGCGGCAATTGACATACAATTTACAAGAAAATCGACTTTAAGTCTAAAACTAAGAAAGTACAATTTTCTCGGTTATATGAATATGTAAATTCTGCAATAACATTATAATTTTACTTTCGCGCAAATCAGTAAAATTGATGATAATTTGAGTCTAAACCTAATAAAGTGCAACTTTTTCGGTAATATTAATTTGTTAATCCTGCAATAACAATATAATTTGACTTTCGCTCAAATCAGTAAAATTCATGTTTTTCGGCTTATGCGGCACAGTGCTCACGCAACTGACATACAATTTACAAGAAAATCGGCTTTAAGTCTAAAACTAAGAAAGTACAATTTTCTCGGTTATATGAATATGTAAATTCTGCAATAACATTATAATTTTACTTTCGCGCAAATCAGTAAAATTGATGTTTTTCAGCCTAAGCTTTACAGCGTTCAAGTAATTAACATTCAATTTACAAGAAAATCGACTTTAAGTCTAAAACTAAGAAAGTACAATTTTCTCGGTTATATGAATATGTAAATTCTGCAATAACATTATAATTTTACTTTCGCGCAAATCAGTAAAATTGATGTTTTTCGGCCTAAGCTTTACAGCGCTCAAGTAATTAACATTCAATTTACAAGAAAATCGACTTTAAGTCTAAAACTAAGAAAGTACAATTTTCTCGGTTATATGAATATGTAAATTCTGCAATAACATTATAATTTTACTTTCGCGCAAATCAGTAAAATTCATGTTTTTCGGCTTATGCGGTACAGTGCTCACGCAACTGACATACAATTTACAAGAAAATCGGCTTTAAGTCTAAAACTAAGAAGGTACAATTTTCTCGGTTATATGAATATGTACATTCTGCAATAACATTATAATTTTACTTTCGCGCAAATCAGTAAAATTCATGTTTTTTGGCTTATGCGGTACAGTGCTCACGCAACTGACATATAATTTACAAGAAAATCGGCTTTAAGTCTAAAACTAAGAAAGTACAATTTTCTCGGTTATATGAATATATTAATTCTGCAATAACATTATAATTTTACTTTCGCGCAAATCAGTAATATTGATGTTTTTCGGCTTAAGCAGTACAGTGCTGCCGCAATTGACATACAGTTTACAAGACAATTTGAGTCTAAACCTAATAAAGTGCAACTTTTTCGGTAATATTAATTTGTTAATCCTGCAATAACAATATAATTTGACTTTCGCTCAAATCAGTAAAATTCATGTTTTTCGGCTTATGCGGCACAGTGCTCACGCAACTGACATACAATTTACAAGAAAATCGGCTTTAAGTCTAAAACTAAGAAAGTGCAATTTTTTCGGTAATATTAATTTGTTAATCCTGCAATAACAATATAATTTGACTTTCGCTCAAATCAGAAAAATTCATATTTTTCGGCTTAAGCAGTACAGTGCTCACGCAACTGACATACAATTTAGAAGAAAATCGGCTTTAAGTCTAAATCTAAGAAAGTGCAATTTTTTCGGTTATATGAATATGTAAATTCTGCAATAACATTATAATTTTACTTTCGCGCAAATCAGTAAAATTCATGTTTTTCGGCTTATGCGGTACAGTGCTCACGCAACTGACATACAATTTACAAGAAAATCGGCTTTAAGTCTAAAACTAAGAAAGTACAATTTTCTCGGTTATATGAATATGTAAATTCTGCAATAACATTATAATTTTACTTTCGCGCAAATCAGTAAAATTGATGATAATTTGAGTCTAAACCTAATAAAGTGCAACTTTTTCGGTAATATTAATTTGTTAATCCTGCAATAACAATATAATTTGACTTTCGATCAAATCAGAAAAATTCATATTTTTCGGTTTAAGCAGTACAGTGCTCACGCAACTGACATACAATTTAGAAGAAAATCGGTTTTAAGTCTAAATCTAAGAAAGTGCAGTTTTTTCGGTTATGTGAATATGTAAATTCTGCAATAACATTATAATTTTACTTTCGCGCAAATCAGTAAAATTGATGATAATTTGAGTCTAAACCTAAGAAAGTGCAACTTTTTCGGTAATATTAATTTGTTAATCCTGCAATAACAATATAATTTGACTTTCGATCAAATCAGAAAAATTCATATTTTTCGGCTTAAGCAGTACAGTGCTCACGCAACTGACATACAATTTAGAAGAAAATCGGCTTTAAGTCTAAATCTAAGAAAGTGCAGTTTTTTCGGTTATGTGAATATGTAAACTCTGCAATAACATTATAATTTTACTTTCGCGCAAATCAGTAAAATTGATGATAATTTGAGTCTAAACCTAATAAAGTGCAACTTTTTCGGTAATATTAATTTGTTAATCCTGCAATAACAATATAATTTGACTTTCGATCAAATCAGAAAAATTCATATTTTTCGGCTTAAGCAGTACAGTGCTCACGCAACTGACATACAATTTAGAAGAAAATCGGCTTTAAGTCTAAAACTAAGAAAGTGCAATTTTTTCGGTTATATTAATTTGTCAATTCTGCAATAGCAATATAATTTTACTTTCGCGCAAATCAGTAAAATTCATGTTTTTCGGCTTATGCGGTACAGTGCTCACGCAACTGACATACAATTTACAAGAAAATCGGCTTTAAGTCTAAAACTAAGAAAGTGCAATTTTTTCGGTTATATTAATTTGTCAATTCTGCAATAGCAATATAATTTTATTTTCGCGCAAATCAGTAAAATTGATGTTTTTCGGCTTATGCGGTACAGTGCTCAAGTGATTAATATACAATTTACAAGAAAATCGAATTTGAGTCTTAACCTAAGAAAGTGCAATTATTTCGGTTATATTAATTTGTCAATTCTGCAATAGCAATATAATTTTACTTTCGCGTAAATCAGTAAAATTGATGTTTTTCGGCTTATGCGGTACAGTGCTCACGCAACTGACATACAATTTACAAGAAAATCGGCTTTAAGTCTAAAACTAAGAAAGTGCAATTTTTTCGGTTATATTAATTTGTCAATTCTGCAATAGCAATATAATTTTACTTTCGCGCAAATCAGTAAAATTGATGTTTTTCGGCTTATGCGGTACAGTGCTCAAGTGATTAATATACAATTTACAAGAAAATCGAATTTGAGTCTAAACCTAAGAAAGTGCAATTATTTCGGTTATATTAATTTGTTAATCCTGCAATAACAATATAATTTTACTTTCGCGCAAATCAGTAAAATTCATGTTTTTCGGCTCAAGCGGTACAGTGCTCACGCAAATGAAATACAATTTACAAGAAAATCGGCTTTAAGTCTAAAACTAAGAAAGTGCAATTTTTTCGGTTATATTAATTTGTCAATTCTGCAATAGCAATATAATTTTACTTTCGCGCAAATCAGTAAAATTGATGTTTTTCGGCTTATGCGGTACAGTGCTGAAGTGATTAATATACAATTTACAAGAAAATCGAATTTGAGTCTAAACCTAAGAAAGTGCAATTATTTCGGTTATATTAATTTGTCAATTCTGCAATTGCAATATAATTTTACTTTCGCGCAAATCAGTAAAATTCATGTTTTTCGGCTCAAGCGGTACAGTGCTCACGCAACTGAAATACAATTTACAAGAAAATCGACTTTAAGTGTAAAGCTAAGAAAGTGCAATTTTTTCGGGTTTATTAATTTTTCAATTCTGCAATAGCAATATAATTTTACTTTCGCGCAAATCAGTAAAATTGATGTTTTTCGGCTTATGCGGTACAGTGCTCAAGTGATTAACATACAATTTACAAGAAAATCGACTTTGAGTCTAAACCTAAGAAAATGCAATTATTTCGGTTATATTAATTTGTCAATTCTGCAATAGCAATATAATTTTACTTTCGCGTAAATCAGTAAAATTGATGTTTTTCGGCTTATGCGGTACAGTGCTCACGCAACTGACATACAATTTACAAGAAAATCGGCTTTAAGTCTAAAACTAAGAAAGTGCAATTTTTTCGGTTATATTAATTTGTCAATTCTGCAATAGCAATATAATTTTACTTTCGCGCAAATCAGTAAAATTGATGTTTTTCGGCTTATGCGGTACAGTGCTCAAGTGATTAATATACAATTTACAAGAAAATCGACTTTAAGTCTACAACTAAGAAAGTGCAACTTTTGCGGTAATATTAATTTGTTAATCCTGCAATAACAACATAATTTGACTTTCGTTCAAATCAGTAAAATTCATGTTTTTCGGCTTGAGCGGTACAATGCTCACGCAATTGACATACAATTTACAAGAAAATCGGCTTTAAGTCTAATCTAAGAAAGTGCAATTTTTTCGGTTATATTAATTTGTTAATCCTGAAATTATATGAAAGTTTGACTTTAGATCAAATCAGTAAAATCGATGTTTTGCGGCTAAAGCAAAACAGTGCTACTGCAATTGACATACAATTTACAAGAAATTCGACTTTAAGTCTAAAACTAAGAAAGTGCAAATTTTGCGGTAATATTTATTTGTTAATCCTGCAATAGCAATATAATTTGACTTTCGCTCAAATTAGTAAAATTCATGTTTTTCGGCTTAAGCTTTACAGTGCTCACGCAACTGACATACAATTTACAAGAAAATCGGCTTTAAGTCTAAACCTAAGAAAGTGCAATTTTTTCGGTTATATTAATTTGTTAATCCTGAAATTATATGAAAGTTTGACTTTTGATCAAATCAGTAAAATCGATGTTTTTCGGCTTAAGCAGTACAGTGCTACCGCAATTGACATACAATTTACAAGAAAATCAGCTTTGAGACTAAACCTAAGAAAGTGCAACTTTTTCGGTTATATGAATATGTCAATTCTGCAATAACAATATAATTTGACTTTCGCTCAAACCAGTAAAATTGATGTTTTTCGGCTTAAGCAGTACAGTCCTCAAGCAACTGATATACATTTTACAAGAAAATCGGCTTTAAGTCTACATCTAAGAAAGTGCAATTTTTTCGGTTATATTAATTTGTCAACTCTGCAATAGCAATATAATTGGACATTCGCTCAAATCAATAAAATTCATGTTTTTCGGCTTAAGCGGTACAGTCCTACCGCAATTGACATACAATTTACAAGAAAATCGACTTTAAGTCTAAACCTAAGAAAGTGCAACTTTTTCGGTAATATTAATTTGTTAATCCTGAAATAGCAATATAATTTGACTTTCGCTCAAATTAGTAAAATTCATGTTTTTCGGCTTAAGCTTTACAGTGCTCACGCAACTGACATACAATTTACAAGAAAATCGGCTTTAAGTCTAAACCTAAGAAAGTGCAATTTTTTCGGTTATATTAATTTGTTAATCCTGAAATTATATGAAAGTTTGACTTTAGATCAAATCAGTAAAATCGATGTTTTGCGGCTTAAGCAGTACAGTGCTACCGCAATTGACATAGAATTTACAAGAAAATCGACTTTAAGTCTACAACTAAGAAAGTGCAACTTTTGAGGTAATATTAATTTGTTAATCCTGAAATTATATGAAAGTTTGACTTTAGATCAAATCAGTAAAATCGATGTTTTGCGGCTTAAGCAGTACAGTGCTACCGCAATTGACATAGAATTTACAAGAAAATCGACTTTAAGTCTACAACTAAGAAAGTGCAACTTTTGCGGTAATATTAATTTGTTAATCCTGCAATAACAACATAATTTGACTTTCGTTCAAATCAGTAAAACTCATGTTTTTCGGCTTAAGCAGTACACTGCTCACGCAACTGACATAAAATTTACAAGAAAATCGGCTTTAAGTCTAATCTAAGAAAGAGCAATTTTTTCGGTTATATTAATTTGTTAATGCTGAAATTATATGAAAGTTTGACTTTAGATCAAATCAGTAAAATTGATGTGTTTCGGCCTAAGTGGTACAGCGCTCAAGTATTTAACATACAATTTACAAGAAAATCGGCTTTAAGTCTAAATCTAAAAAAGTGCAATTTTTTCGGTTATGTCAATTCTACAATAACAATATAATTTGACATTCGCTCAAACCAGTAAAATTGATGTTTTTCAGCTTAAGCAGTACAGCGCTCACGCAACTGATATACAATTTACAAGAAAATCGGCTTTAAGTCTTAATCTAAGAAAGTGCACTCTTTTCGGTTATATTAATTTGTTAATCCTGAAATTATATGAAAGTTTGACTTTAGATCAAATCAGTAAAATCGATGTTTTGCGGCTTAAGCAGTACAGTGCTACCGCAATTGACATAGAATTTACAAGAAAATCGACTTTAAGTCTACAACTAAGAAAGTGCAACTTTTGCGGTAATATTAATTTGTTAATCCTGCAATAACAACATAATTTGACTTTCGCTCAAATCAGTAAAATTCATGTTTTTCGGCTTAAGCAGTACAGTGCTACCGCAATTGACATAGAATTTACAAGAAAATCGACTTTAAGTGTACAACTAAGAAAGTGCAACGTTTGCGGTAATATTAATTTGTTAATCCTGCAATAACAACATAATTTGACTTTCGTTCAAATCAGTAAAATTCATGTTTTTCGGCTTGAGCGGTACAATGCTCACGCAATTGACATACAATTTGCAAGAAAATCGACTTTAAGTCTAATCTAAGAAAGTGCAATTTTTTCGGTTATATTAATTTGTTAATCCTGAAATTCTATAAAAGTTTGACTTTAGATCAAATCAGTAAAATCGATATTAATTTGTTAATCCTGCAATAACAATATAATTTGACTTTCCCTCAAATTAGTAAAATTCATGTTTTTCGGCTTAAGCGGTACAGTGCTCACGCAACTGACATACAATTTACAAGAAAGTCGGCTTTAAGTCTAAACCTAAGAAAGTGCAATTTTTTCGGTTATATTAATTTGTTAATCCTGAAATTACATGAAAGTTTGACTTTAGATCAAATAAGTAAAATCGATGTTTTGCGGCTCAAGCAGTACAGTGCTACCGCAATTGACATAAAATTTACAAGTAAATCGACTTTAAGTCTAAAACTAAGAAAGTGCAACTTTTGCGGTAATATTAATTTGTTAATCCTGAAATTATATGAAAGTTTGACTTTAGATCAAATCAGTAAAATCGATGTTTTGCGGCTTAAGCAGTACAGTGCTACCGCAGTTGACATACAATTTACAAGAAAATGGACTTAAATTTTAAACCTAAGAAATTGCAATTTTTTCGGTTATTTTAATTTGTTAATCCTGAAATAACATTTCGGCTTAAGCGGTACAGCGATCAAGTAAGTAACATACAATTGTTAATCCTGAAATAAAATGAAAGTTTGCTTTTAGCGCAAATCAGTAAAATTGATGTTTTTCGGCCTAAGCGGTACAGCGCTCAAGTAATTAACATACAATTGTTAATCCTGAAATAAAATGAAAGTTTGTTTTTAGCGCAAATCAGTAAAATCGATGTTTTGCGGCTTAAGCAGTACAGTGCTACCGCAATTGACATACAATTTACAAGAAAATCGACTTTAAGTCTAAAACTAAGAAAGTGCAACTTTTGCGGTAATATTAATTTGTTAAGCCTGAAATTATATGAAGGTTTGACTTTAGATCAAATCAGTAAAATGGCTGTTTTGCGGCTTAAGCAGTACAGTGCTACCGCAATTGATATACAATTTAAAAGAAAATCGCCTTTAAGTCTAAAACTAAGAAAGTGCAACTTTTGCGGTAATACTAATTTTTTAATCCTGCAATAACAACATAATTTGACTTTCGCTCAAATCAGTAAAATTCATGTTTTCGGCTTAAGCAGTACAATGCTCACGCAACTGATATACAATTTACAAGAAAATCGGCTTTAAGTCTAATCTAAGAAAGTGCAATTTTTTCGGTTATATTAATTTTTTAATCCTGAAATTATATGAAAGTTTGACTTTAGATCAAATCAGTAAAATCGATGTTTTGCGGCTTAAGCAGTACAGTGCTACCGCAATTGACATACAATTTACAAGAAAATCGACTTTAAGTCTAAAACTAAGAAAGTGCAACTTTTGCGGTAATATTAATTTGTTAAGCCTGAAATTATATGAAGGTTTGACTTTAGATCAAATCAGTAAAATGGCTGTTTTGCGGCTTAAGCAGTACAGTGCTACCGCAATTGATATACAATTTAAAAGAAAATCGCCTTTAAGTCTAAAACTAAGAAAGTGCAACTTTTGCGGTAATACTAATTTGTTAATCCTGCAATAACAATATAATTTGACTTTCGCTCAAATCAGTAAAATTCATGTTTTTCGGCTTAAGCAGTACAGTGCTCACGCAATTGACATACAATTTACAAGAAAATCGGCTTTAAGTCTAAACCTAAGAAAGTGCAATTTTTTCGGTTATATTAATTTGTTAATCCTGAAATTATATGAAAGTTTGACTTTTGATCAAATCAGTAAAATCGATGTTTTGCGGCTTAAGCAGTACAGTGCTACCGCAATTGATATACAATTTAAAAGAAAATCGCCTTTAAGTCTAAAACTAAGAAAGTGCAACTTTTGCGGTAATATTAATTTGTTAATCCTGCAATAACAATATAATTTGACTTTCGCTCAAATTAGTAAAATTCATGTTTTTCGGCTTAAGCTTTACAGTGCTCACGCAACTGACATACAATTTACAAGAAAATCGGCTTTAAGTCTAAACCTAAGAAAGTGCAATTTTTTCGGTTATATTAATTTGTTAATCCTGAAATTATATGAAAGTTTGACTTTTGATCAAATCAGTAAAATCGATGTTTTTCGGCTTAAGCATTATAGTGCTACCGCAATTGACATAGAATTTACAAGAAAATCGACTTTAAGTCTACAACTAAGAAAGTGCAACTTTTGCGGTAATATTAATTTGTTAATCCTGCAATAACAACATAATTTGACTTTCGTTCAAATCAGTAAAATTCATGTTTTTCGGCTTGAGCGGTACAATGCTCACGCAATTGACATACAATTTACAAGAAAATCGGCTTTAAGTCTAATCTAAGAAAGTGCAATTTTTTCGGTTATATTAATTTGTTAATCCTGAAATTATATGAAAGTTTGACTTTAGATCAAATCAGTAAAATCGATGTTTTGCGGCTAAAGCAAAACAGTGCTACTGCAATTGACATACAATTTACAAGAAATTCGACTTTAAGTCTAAAACTAAGAAAGTGCAAATTTTGCGGTAATATTTATTTGTTAATCCTGCAATAGCAATATAATTTGACTTTCGCTCAAATTAGTAAAAGTCATGTTTTTCGGCTTAAGCTTTACAGTGCTCACGCAACTGACATACAATTTACAAGAAAATCGGCTTTAAGTCTAAACCTAAGAAAGTGCAATTTTTTCGGTTATATTAATTTGTTAATCCTGAAATTATATGAAAGTTTGACTTTTGATCAAATCAGTAAAATCGATGTTTTTCGGCTTAAGCAGTACAGTGCTACCGCAATTGACATACAATTTACAAGAAAATCAGCTTTGAGACTAAACCTAAGAAAGTGCAACTTTTTCGGTTATATGAATATGTCAATTCTGCAATAACAATATAATTTGACTTTCGCTCAAACCAGTAAAATTGATGTTTTTCGGCTTAAGCAGTACAGTCCTCAAGCAACTGATATACATTTTACAAGAAAATCGGCTTTAAGTCTACATCTAAGAAAGTGCAATTTTTTCGGTTATATTAATTTGTCAACTCTGCAATAGCAATATAATTGGACATTCGCTCAAATCAATAAAATTCATGTTTTTCGGCTTAAGCGGTACAGTCCTACCGCAATTGACATACAATTTACAAGAAAATCGACTTTAAGTCTAAACCTAAGAAAGTGCAACTTTTTCGGTAATATTAATTTGTTAATCCTGAAATAGCAATATAATTTGACTTTCGCTCAAATTAGTAAAATTCATGTTTTTCGGCTTAAGCTTTACAGTGCTCACGCAACTGACATACAATTTACAAGAAAATCGGCTTTAAGTCTAAACCTAAGAAAGTGCAATTTTTTCGGTTATATTAATTTGTTAATCCTGAAATTATATGAAAGTTTGACTTTAGATCAAATCAGTAAAATCGATGTTTTGCGGCTTAAGCAGTACAGTGCTACCGCAATTGACATAGAATTTACAAGAAAATCGACTTTAAGTCTACAACTAAAAAAGTGCAACTTTTGAGGTAATATTAATTTGTTAATCCTGAAATTATATGAAAGTTTGACTTTAGATCAAATCAGTAAAATCGATGTTTTGCGGCTTAAGCAGTACAGTGCTACCGCAATTGACATAGAATTTACAAGAAAATCGACTTTAAGTCTACAACTAAGAAAGTGCAACTTTTGCGGTAATATTAATTTGTTAATCCTGCAATAACAACATAATTTGACTTTCGTTCAAATCAGTAAAACTCATGTTTTTCGGCTTAAGCAGTACACTGCTCACGCAACTGACATAAAATTTACAAGAAAATCGGCTTTAAGTCTAATCTAAGAAAGAGCAATTTTTTCGGTTATATTAATTTGTTAATGCTGAAATTATATGAAAGTTTGACTTTAGATCAAATCAGTAAAATTGATGTGTTTCGGCCTAAGTGGTACAGCGCTCAAGTATTTAACATACAATTTACAAGAAATCAGTAAAATCGATGTTTTGCGGCTTAAGCAGTACAGTGCTACCGCAATTGACATACAATTTACAAGAAAATCGACTTTAAGTCTAAAACTAAGAAAGTGCAACTTTTGCGGTAATATTAATTTGTTAAGCCTGAAATTATATGAAGGTTTGACTTTAGATCAAATCAGTAAAATGGCTGTTTTGCGGCTTAAGCAGTACAGTGCTACCGCAATTGATATACAATTTAAAAGAAAATCGCCTTTAAGTCTAAAACTAAGAAAGTGCAACTTTTGCGGTAATACTAATTTGTTAATCCTGCAATAACAACATAATTTGACTTTCGCTCAAATCAGTAAAATTCATGTTTTCGGCTTAAGCAGTACAATGCTCACGCAACTGATATACAATTTACAAGAAAATCGGCTTTAAGTCTAATCTAAGAAAGTGCAATTTTTTCGGTTATATTAATTTTTTAATCCTGAAATTATATGAAAGTTTGACTTTAGATCAAATCAGTAAAATCGATGTTTTGCGGCTTAAGCAGTACAGTGCTACCGCAATTGACATACAATTTACAAGAAAATCGACTTTAAGTCTAAAACTAAGAAAGTGCAACTTTTGCGGTAATATTAATTTGTTAAGCCTGAAATTATATGAAGGTTTGACTTTAGATCAAATCAGTAAAATGGCTGTTTTGCGGCTTAAGCAGTACAGTGCTACCGCAATTGATATACAATTTAAAAGAAAATCGCCTTTAAGTCTAAAACTAAGAAAGTGCAACTTTTGCGGTAATACTAATTTGTTAATCCTGCAATAACAATATAATTTGACTTTCGCTCAAATCAGTAAAATTCATGTTTTTCGGCTTAAGCAGTACAGTGCTCACGCAATTGACATACAATTTACAAGAAAATCGGCTTTAAGTCTAAACCTAAGAAAGTGCAATTTTTTCGGTTATATTAATTTGTTAATCCTGAAATTATATGAAAGTTTGACTTTTGATCAAATCAGTAAAATCGATGTTTTGCGGCTTAAGCAGTACAGTGCTACCGCAATTGATATACAATTTAAAAGAAAATCGCCTTTAAGTCTAAAACTAAGAAAGTGCAACTTTTGCGGTAATATTAATTTGTTAATCCTGCAATAACAATATAATTTGACTTTCGCTCAAATTAGTAAAATTCATGTTTTTCGGCTTAAGCTTTACAGTGCTCACGCAACTGACATACAATTTACAAGAAAATCGGCTTTAAGTCTAAACCTAAGAAAGTGCAATTTTTTCGGTTATATTAATTTGTTAATTTTGAAATTATATGAAAGTTTGACTTTTGATCAAATCAGTAAAATCGATGTTTTTCGGCTTAAGCATTATAGTGCTACCGCAATTGACATAGAATTTACAAGAAAATCGACTTTAAGTCTACAACTAAGAAAGTGCAACTTTTGCGGTAATATTAATTTGTTAATCCTGCAATAACAACATAATTTGACTTTCGTTCAAATCAGTAAAATTCATGTTTTTCGGCTTGAGCGGTACAATGCTCACGCAATTGACATACAATTTACAAGAAAATCGGCTTTAAGTCTAATCTAAGAAAGTGCAATTTTTTCGGTTATATTAATTTGTTAATCCTGAAATTATATGAAAGTTTGACTTTAGATCAAATCAGTAAAATCGATGTTTTGCGGCTAAAGCAAAACAGTGCTACTGCAATTGACATACAATTTACAAGAAATTCGACTTTAAGTCTAAAACTAAGAAAGTGCAAATTTTGCGGTAATATTTATTTGTTAATCCTGCAATAGCAATATAATTTGACTTTCGCTCAAATTAGTAAAAGTCATGTTTTTCGGCTTAAGCTTTACAGTGCTCACGCAACTGACATACAATTTACAAGAAAATCGGCTTTAAGTCTAAACCTAAGAAAGTGCAATTTTTTCGGTTATATTAATTTGTTAATCCTGAAATTATATGAAAGTTTGACTTTTGATCAAATCAGTAAAATCGATGTTTTTCGGCTTAAGCAGTACAGTGCTACCGCAATTGACATACAATTTACAAGAAAATCAGCTTTGAGACTAAACCTAAGAAAGTGCAACTTTTTCGCTTATATGAATATGTCAATTCTGCAATAACAATATAATTTGACTTTCGCTCAAACCAGTAAAATTGATGTTTTTCGGCTTAAGCAGTACAGTCCTCAAGCAACTGATATACATTTTACAAGAAAATCGGCTTTAAGTCTACATCTAAGAAAGTGCAATTTTTTCGGTTATATTAATTTGTCAACTCTGCAATAGCAATATAATTGGACATTCGCTCAAATCAATAAAATTCATGTTTTTCGGCTTAAGCGGTACAGTCCTACCGCAATTGACATACAATTTACAAGAAAATCGACTTTAAGTCTAAACCTAAGAAAGTGCAACTTTTTCGGTAATATTAATTTGTTAATCCTGAAATAGCAATATAATTTGACTTTCGCTCAAATTAGTAAAATTCATGTTTTTCGGCTTAAGCTTTACAGTGCTCACGCAACTGACATACAATTTACAAGAAAATCGGCTTTAAGTCTAAACCTAAGAAAGTGCAATTTTTTCGGTTATATTAATTTGTTAATCCTGAAATTATATGAAAGTTTGACTTTAGATCAAATCAGTAAAATCGATGTTTTGCGGCTTAAGCAGTACAGTGCTACCGCAATTGACATAGAATTTACAAGAAAATCGACTTTAAGTCTACAACTAAGAAAGTGCAACTTTTGAGGTAATATTAATTTGTTAATCCTGAAATTATATGAAAGTTTGACTTTAGATCAAATCAGTAAAATCGATGTTTTGCGGCTTAAGCAGTACAGTGCTACCGCAATTGACATAGAATTTACAAGAAAATCGACTTTAAGTCTACAACTAAGAAAGTGCAACTTTTGCGGTAATATTAATTTGTTAATCCTGCAATAACAACATAATTTGACTTTCGTTCAAATCAGTAAAACTCATGTTTTTCGGCTTAAGCAGTACACTGCTCACGCAACTGACATAAAATTTACAAGAAAATCGGCTTTAAGTCTAATCTAAGAAAGAGCAATTTTTTCGGTTATATTAATTTGTTAATGCTGAAATTATATGAAAGTTTGACTTTAGATCAAATCAGTAAAATTGATGTGTTTCGGCCTAAGTGGTACAGCGCTCAAGTATTTAACATACAATTTACAAGAAAATCGGCTTTAAGTCTAAATCTAAAAAAGTGCAATTTTTTCGGTTATGTCAATTCTACAATAACAATATAATTTGACATTCGCTCAAACCAGTAAAATTGATGTTTTTCAGCTTAAGCAGTACAGCGCTCACGCAACTGATATACAATTTACAAGAAAATCGGCTTTAAGTCTTAATCTAAGAAAGTGCACTCTTTTCGGTTATATTAATTTGTTAATCCTGAAATTATATGAAAGTTTGACTTTAGATCAAATCAGTAAAATCGATGTTTTGCGGCTTAAGCAGTACAGTGCTACCGCAATTGACATAGAATTTACAAGAAAATCGACTTTAAGTCTACAACTAAGAAAGTGCAACTTTTGCGGTAATATTAATTTGTTAATCCTGCAATAACAACATAATTTGACTTTCGCTCAAATCAGTAAAATTCATGTTTTTCGGCTAAAGCAGTACAGTGCTCACGCAATTGACATACAATTTACAAGAAAATCGACTTTAAGTCTGAAACTAAGAAAGTGTAATTTTTTCGGTTATATGAATATGTCATTTCTGCAATAACAATATAATTTGACTTTCGCTCAAACCAGTAAAATTGATGTTTTTCGGCCTAAGCGGTACAGCGCTCAAGTAATTAACATACAATTTACAAGAAAATCGGCTTTAAGTCTAAATCTAAAAAAGTGCAATTTTTTCGGTTATGTCAATTCTGCAATAACAATATAATTTGACTTTCGCTCAAACCAGTAAAATTGATGTTTTACGGCTTAAGCAAAACAGCGCTCACGCAACTGATATACAATTTACAAGAAAATCGGCTTTAAGTCTAATCTAAGAAAGTGCAATTTTTTCGGTTATATTGATTTGTTAATGCTGAAATTATATGAAAGTTTGACTTTAGATCAAATCAGTAAAATTGATGTGTTTCGGCCTAAGCGGTACAGCGCACAAGTATTTAACATACAATTTACAAGAAAATCGGCTTTAAGTCTAAATCTAAAAATGTGCAATTTTTTCGGTTATGTCAATTCTACAATAACAATATAATTTGACTTTCGCTCAAACCAGTAAAATTGATGTTTTTCGGCTTAAGCAGTACAGCGCTCACGCAACTGATATACAATTTACAAGAAAATCGGCTTTAAGTCTTAATCTAAGAAAGTGCACTCTTTTCGGTTATATTAATTTGTTAATCCTGAAATTATATGAAAGTTTGACTTTAGATCAAATCAGTAAAATCGATGTTTTGTGGCTTAAGCAGAACAGTGCTACCGCAATTGACATAGAATTTACAAGAAAATCGACTTTAAGTCTACAACTAAGAAAGTGCAACTTTTGAGGTAATATTAATTTGTTAATCCTGAAATTATATGAAAGTTATTGAAAATCGACTTTAAGTCTACAACTAAGAAAGTGCAACTTTTGCGGTAATATTAATTTGTTAATCCTGCAATAACAACCTAATTTGACTTTCGCTCAAATCAGAAAAATTCATGTTTTTCGGCTAAAGCAGTACAGTGCTCACGCAATTGACATACAATTTACAAGAAAATCGACTTTAAGTCTGAAACTAAGAAAGTGTAATTTTTTCGGTTATATGAATATGTCATTTCTGCAATAACAATATAATTTGACTTTCGCTCAAACCAGTAAAATTGATGTTTTTCGGCCTAAGCGGTACAGCGCTCAAGTAATTAACATACAATTTACAAGAAAATCGGCTTTAAGTCTAAATCTAAAAAAGTGCAATTTTTTCGGTTATGTCAATTCTGCAATAACAATATAATTTGACTTTCGCTCAAACCAGTAAAATTGATGTTTTACGGCTTAAGCAGTACAGCGCTCACGCAACTGATATATAATTTACAAGAAAATCGGCTTAAAGTCTTAATCTAAGAAAGTGCACTTTTTCCGGTTATATTAATTTGTTAAGCCTGAAATTATATGAAGGTTTGACTTTAGATCAAATCAGTAAAATCGATGTTTTGCGGCTTAAGCAGTACAGTGCTAGCGCAATTGATATACAATTTACAAGAAAATCGACTTTAAGTCTAAAACTAAGAAAGTGCAACTTTTGCGGTAATATTAATTTGTTAATCCTGCAATAACAACATAATTTGACTTTCGCTCAAATCAGAAAAATTCATGTTTTTCGGCTAAAGCAGTACAGTGCTCACGCAATTGACATACAATTTACAAGAAAATCGACTTTAAGTCTGAAACTAAGAAAGTGTAATTTTTTCGGTTATATGAATATGTCATTTCTGCAATAACAATATAATTTGACTTTCGCTCAAACCAGTAAAATTGATGTTTTTCGGCCTAAGCGGTACAGCGCTCAAGTAATTAACATACAATTTACAAGAAAATCGGCTTTAAGTCTAAATCTAAAAAAGTGCAATTTTTTCGGTTATGTCAATTCTGCAATAACAATATAATTTGACTTTCGCTCAAACCAGTAAAATTGATGTTTTACGGCTTAAGCAGTACAGCGCTCACGCAACTGATATACAATTTACAAGAAAATCGGCTTTAAGTCTAATCTAAGAAAGTGCAATTTTTTCGGTTATATTAATTTTTTAATCCTGAAATTATATGAAAGTTTGACTTTAGATCAAATCAGTAAAATCGATGTTTTGCGGCTTAAGCAGTACAGTGCTACCGCAATTGATATACAATTTACAAGAAAATCGACTTTAAGTCTAAAACTAAGAAAGTGCAACTTTTGCGGTAATATTAATTTGTTAATCCTGCAATAACAATATAATTTGACTTTCGCTCAAATCAGTAAAATTCATGTTTTTCGGCTTAAGCAGTACAGTGCTCACGCAATTGACATACAATTTACAAGAAAATCGGCTTAGGTCTAATCTAAGAAAGTGCAATTTTTTCGGTTATATTAATTTGTTAATCCTGAAAATATATGAAAGTTTGACTTTAGATCAAAACAGTAAAATCGATGTTTTGCGGCTTAAGCAGTACAGTGCTACCGCAGTTGACATACAATTTACAAGAAAATGGACTTAAATTTTAAACCTAAGAAATTGCAATTTTTTCGGTTATTTCAATTTGTTAATCCTGAAATAACATTTCGGCTTAAGCGGTACAGCGATCAAGTAAGTAACATACAATTAATCCTGAAATAAAATGAAAGTTTTCTTTTAGCGCAAATCAGTAAAATTGATGTTTTTCGGCCTAAGCGGTACAGCGCTCAAGTAATTAACATACAATTGTTAATCCTGAAATAAAATGAAAGTTTGTTTTTAGCGCAAATCAGTCAAATTGATGTTTTTCGGCTTAAGCGGTACAGTCCTCAAGCAACTGATATACATTTTACAAGAAAATCGGCTTTAAGTCTACTTCTAAGAAAGTGCAATTTTTTCGGTTATATGAATATGTCAATTCTGCAATAACAATATAATTTGACTTTCGCTCAAACCAGTAAAATTGATGTTTTTCGGAGTAAGCAGTACAGTCCTCAAGCAACTGATATACATTTTACAAGAAAATCGGCTTTAAGTCTACATCTAAGAAAGTGCAATTTTTTCGGTTATATTAATTTGTCAACTCTGCAATAGCAATATAATTGGACTTTCGCTCAAATCAATAAAAGTCATGTTTTTCGGCTTAAGCGGTACAGTCCTACCGCAATTGACATACAATTTACAAGAAAATCGACTTTAAGTCTAAACCTAAGAAAGTGCAACTTTGTCGGTAATATTAATTTGTTAATCCTGCAATAATAATATAATTTGACTTTCGCTCAAATTAGTAAAATTCATGTTTTTCGGCTTAAGCTTTACAGTGCTCACGCAACTGACATACAATTTACAAGAAAATCGGCTTTAAGTCTAAACCTAAGAAAGTGCAATTTTTTCGGTTATATTAATTTGTTAATCCTGAAATTATATGAAAGTTTGACTTTTGATCAAATCAGTAAAATCGATGTTTTTCGGCTAAAGCAGTACAGTGCTACCGCAATTGACATACAATTTACAAGAAAATCGACTTTAAGTCTAAACCTAAGAAAGTGCAACTTTTTCGGTAATATTAATTTGTTAATCCTGCAATAACAATATAATTTGACTTTCGCTCAAATTAGTAAAATTCATGTTTTTCGGCTTAATCAGTACAGTGCTACCGCAATTGACATAGAATTTACAAGAAAATCGACTTTAAGTGTACAACTAAGAAAGTGCAACGTTTGCGGTAATATTAATTTGTTAATCCTGCAATAACAACATAATTTGACTTTCGTTCAAATCAGTAAAATTTATGTTTTTCGGCTTGAGCGGTACAATGCTCACGCAATTGACATACAATTTACAAGAAAATCGACTTTAAGTCTAATCTAAGAAAGTGCAATTTTTTCGGTTATATTAATTTGTTAATCCTGAAATTCTATAAAAGTTTGACTTTAGATCAAATCAGTAAAATCGATATTAATTTGTTAATCCTGCAATAACAATATAATTTGACTTTCCCTCAAATTAGTAAAATTCATGTTTTTCGGCTTAAGCGGTACAGTGCTCACGCAACTGACATACAATTTACAAGAAAGTCGGCTTTAAGTCTAAACCTAAGAAAGTGCAATTTTTTCGGTTATATTAATTTGTTAATCCTGAAATTACATGAAAGTTTGACTTTAGATCAAATAAGTAAAATCGATGTTTTGCGGCTCAAGCAGTACAGTGCTACCGCAATTGACATACAATTTACAAGAAAATCGACTTTAAGTCTAAAACTAAGAAAGTGCAACTTTTGCGGTAATATTAATTTGTTAATCCTGAAATTATATGAAAGTTTGACTTTAGATCAAATCAGTAATATCGATGTTTTGCGGCTTAAGCAGTACAGTGCTACCGCAGTTGACATACAATTTACAAGAAAATGGACTTAAATTTTAAACCTAAGAAATTGCAATTTTTTCGGTTATTTTAATTTGTTAATCCTGAAATAACATTTCGGCTTAAGCGGTACAGCGATCAAGTAAGTAACATACAATTGTTAATCCTGAAATAAAATGAAAGTTTGCTTTTAGCGCAAATCAGTAAAATTGATGTTTTTCGGCCTAAGCGGTACAGCGCTCAAGTAATTAACATACAATTGTTAATCCTGAAATAAAATGAAAGTTTGTTTTTAGCGCAAATCAGTAAAATCGATGTTTTGCGGCTTAAGCAGTACAGTGCTACCGCAATTGACATACAATTTACAAGAAAATCGACTTTAAGTCTAAAACTAAGAAAGTGCAACTTTTGCGGTAATATTAATTTGTTAAGCCTGAAATTATATGAAGGTTTGACTTTAGATCAAATCAGTAAAATGGCTGTTTGCGGCTTAAGCAGTACAGTGCTACCGCAATTGATATACAATTTAAAAGAAAATCGCCTTTAAGTCTAAAACTAAGAAAGTGCAACTTTTGCGGTAATACTAATTTGTTAATCCTGCAATAACAACATAATTTGACTTTCGCTAAAATCAGTAAAATTCATGTTTTCGGCTTAAGCAGTACAATGCTCACGCAACTGATATACAATTTACTAGAAAATCGGCTTTAAGTCTAATCTAAGAAAGTGCAATTTTTTCGGTTATATTAATTTTTTAATCCTGAAATTATATGAAAGTTTGACTTTAGATCAAATCAGTAAAATCGATGTTTTGCGGCTTAAGCAGTACAGTGCTACCGCAATTGATATACAATTTACAAGAAAATCGACTTTAAGTCTAAAACTAAGAAAGTGCAACTTTTGCGGTAATATTAATTTGTTAATCCTGCAATAACAATATAATTTGACTTTCGCTCAAATCAGTAAAATTCATGTTTTTCGGCTTAAGCAGTACAGTGCTCACGCAATTGACATACAATTTACAAGAAAATCGGCTTTAAGTCTAATCTAAGAAAGTGCAATTTTTTCGGTTATATTAATTTGTTAATCCTGAAATTATATGAAAGTTTGACTTTAGATCAAAACAGTAAAATCGATGTTTTGCGGCTTAAGCAGTACAGTGCTACCGCAGTTGACATACAATTTACAAGAAAATGGACTTAAATTTTAAACCTAAGAAATTGCAATTTTTTCGGTTATTTTAATTTGTTAATCCTGAAATAACATTTCGGCTTAAGCGGTACAGCGATCAAGTAAGTAACATACAATTGTTAATCCTGAAATAAAATGAAAGTTTTCTTTTAGCGCAAATCAGTAAAATTGATGTTTTTCGGCCTAAGCGGTACAGCGCTCAAGTAATTAACATACAATTGTTAATCCTGAAATAAAATGAAAGTTTGTTTTTAGCGCAAATCAGTAAAATTGATGTTTTTCGGCTTAAGCGGTACAGTCCTCAAGCAACTGATATACATTTTACAAGAAAATCGGCTTTAAGTCTAATCTAAGAAAGTGCAATTTTTTCGGTTATATTAATTTTTTAATCCTGAAATTATATGAAAGTTTGACTTTAGATCAAATCAGTAAAATCGATGTTTTGCGGCTTAAGCAGTACAGTGCTACCGCAATTGATATACAATTTACAAGAAAATCGACTTTAAGTCTAAAACTAAGAAAGTGCAACTTTTGCGGTAATATTAATTTGTTAATCCTGCAATAACAATATAATTTGACTTTCGCTCAAATCAGTAAAATTCATGTTTTTCGGCTTAAGCAGTACAGTGCTCACGCAATTGACATACAATTTACAAGAAAATCGGCTTTAAGTCTAATCTAAGAAAGTGCAATTTTTTCGGTTATATTAATTTGTTAATCCTGAAATTATATGAAAGTTTGACTTTAGATCAAAACAGTAAAATCGATGTTTTGCGGCTTAAGCAGTACAGTGCTACCGCAGTTGACATACAATTTACAAGAAAATGGACTTAAATTTTAAACCTAAGAAATTGCAATTTTTTCGGTTATTTTAATTTGTTAATCCTGAAATAACATTTCGGCTTAAGCGGTACAGCGATCAAGTAAGTAACATACAATTGTTAATCCTGAAATAAAATGAAAGTTTTCTTTTAGCGCAAATCAGTAAAATTGATGTTTTTCGGCTTAAGCGGTACAGTCCTCAAGCAACTGATATACATTTTACAAGAAAATCGGCTTTAAGTCTACATCTAAGAAAGTGCAATTTTTTCGGTTATATTAATTTGTCAACTCTGCAATAGCAATATAATTGGACTTTCGCTCAAATCAATAAAAGTCATGTTTTTCGGCTTAAGCGGTACAGTCCTACCGCAATTGACATACAATTTACAAGAAAATCGACTTTAAGTCTAAACCTAAGAAAGTGCAACTTTTTCGGTAATATTAATTTGTTAATCCTGCAATAACAATATAATTTGACTTTCGCTCAAATCAGTAAAATTCATGTTTTTCGGCTTAAGCAGTACAGTGCTACCGCAATTGACATACAATTTACAAGAAAATCGACTTTAAGTCTAAAACTAAGAAAGTGCAACTTTTGCGGTAATATTAATTTGTTAATCCTGCAATAACAATATAATTTGACTTTCGCTCAAATCAGTAAAATTCATGTTTTTCGGCCTAAGCAGTACAGTGCTACCGCAATTGACATACAATTTACAAGAAAATCGACTTTAAGTCTAAAACTAAGAAAGTGCAACTTTTGCGGTAATATTAATTTGTTAATCCTGAAATTATATGAAAGTTTGACTTTAGATCAAATCAGTAAAATCGATGTTTTGCGGCTTAAGCAGTACAGTGCTACCGCAATTGATATACAATTTACAAGAAAATCGACTTTAAGTCTAAAACTAAGAAAGTGCAACTTTTGCGGTAATATTAATTTGTTAATCCTGCAATAACAATATAATTTGACTTTCGCTCAAATCAGTAAAATTCATGTTTTTCGGCTTAAGCAGTACAGTGCTACCGCAATTGACATACAATTTACAAGAAAATCGACTTTAAGTCTAAAACTAAGAAAGTGCAACTTTTGCGGTAATATTAATTTGTTAATCCTGAAATTATATGAAAGTTTGACTTTAGATCAAATCAGTAAAATCGATGTTTTGCGGCTTAAGCAGTACAGTGCTACCGCAGTTGACATACAATTTACAAGAAAATGGACTTAAATTTTAAACCTAAGAAATTGCAATTTTTTCGGTTATTTTAATTTGTTAATCCTGAAATAACATTTCGGCTTAAGCGGTACAGCGATCAAGTAAGTAACATACAATTGTTAATCCTGAAATAAAATGAAAGTTTGCTTTTAGCGCAAATCAGTAAAATTGATGTTTTTCGGCCTAAGCGGTACAGCGCTCAAGTAATTAACATACAATTGTTAATCCTGAAATAAAATGAAAGTTTGTTTTTAGCGCAAATCAGTAAAATCGATGTTTTGCGGCTTAAGCAGTACAGTGCTACCGCAATTGACATACAATTTACAAGAAAATCGACTTTAAGTCTAAAACTAAGAAAGTGCAACTTTTGCGGTAATATTAATTTGTTAAGCCTGAAATTATATGAAGGTTTGACTTTAGATCAAATCAGTAAAATGGCTGTTTGCGGCTTAAGCAGTACAGTGCTACCGCAATTGATATACAATTTAAAAGAAAATCGCCTTTAAGTCTAAAACTAAGAAAGTGCAACTTTTGCGGTAATACTAATTTGTTAATCCTGCAATAACAACATAATTTGACTTTCGCTAAAATCAGTAAAATTCATGTTTTCGGCTTAAGCAGTACAATGCTCACGCAACTGATATACAATTTACAAGAAAATCGGCTTTAAGTCTAATCTAAGAAAGTGCAATTTTTTCGGTTATATTAATTTTTTAATCCTGAAATTATATGAAAGTTTGACTTTAGATCAAATCAGTAAAATCGATGTTTTGCGGCTTAAGCAGTACAGTGCTACCGCAATTGATATACAATTTACAAGAAAATCGACTTTAAGTCTAAAACTAAGAAAGTGCAACTTTTTCGGTTATATTAATTTGTTAATCCTGAAATTATATGAAAGTTTGACTTTAGATCAAAACAGTAAAATCGATGTTTTGCGGCTTAAGCAGTACAGTGCTACCGCAGTTGACATACAATTTACAAGAAAATGGACTTAAATTTTAAACCTAAGAAATTGCAATTTTTTCGGTTATTTTAATTTGTTAATCCTGAAATAACATTTCGGCTTAAGCGGTACAGCGATCAAGTAAGTAACATACAATTGTTAATCCTGAAATAAAATGAAAGTTTGCTTTTAGCGCAAATCAGTAAAATTGATGTTTTTCGGCCTAAGCGGTACAGCGCTCAAGTAATTAACATACAATTGTTAATCCTGAAATAAAATGAAAGTTTGTTTTTAGCGCAAATCAGTAAAATCGATGTTTTGCGGCTTAAGCAGTACAGTGCTACCGCAATTGACATACAATTTACAAGAAAATCGACTTTAAGTCTAAAACTAAGAAAGTGCAACTTTTGCGGTAATATTAATTTGTTAAGCCTGAAATTATATGAAGGTTTGACTTTAGATCAAATCAGTAAAATGGCTGTTTGCGGCTTAAGCAGTACAGTGCTACCGCAATTGATATACAATTTAAAAGAAAATCGCCTTTAAGTCTAAAACTAAGAAAGTGCAACTTTTGTGGTAATACTAATTTGTTAATCCTGCAATAACAACATAATTTGACTTTCGCTAAAATCAGTAAAATTCATGTTTTCGGCTTAAGCAGTACAGTGCTACCGCAATTGACATACAATTTACAAGAAAATCGACTTTAAGTCTAATCTAAGAAAGTGCAACTTTTGCGGTAATATTAATTTGTTAATCCTGCAATAACAATATAATTTGACTTTCGCTCAAATCAGTAAAATTCATGTTTTTCGGCTTAAGCAGTACAGTGCTACCGCAATTGACATACAATTTACAAGAAAATCGACTTTAAGTCTAAAACTAAGAAAGTGCAACTTTTGCGGTAATATTAATTTGTTAATCCTGAAATTATATGAAAGTTTGACTTTAGATCAAATCAGTAAAATCGATGTTTTGCGGCTTAAGCAGTACAGTGCTACCGCAATTGATATACAATTTACAAGAAAATCGACTTTAAGTCTAAAACTAAGAAAGTGCAACTTTTGCGGTAATATTAATTTGTTAATCCTGCAATAACAATATAATTTGACTTTCGCTCAAATCAGTAAAATTCATGTTTTTCGGCTTAAGCAGTACAGTGCTACCGCAATTGACATACAATTTACAAGAAAATCGACTTTAAGTCTAAAACTAAGAAAGTGCAACTTTTGCGGTAATATTAATTTGTTAATCCTGAAATTATATGAAAGTTTGACTTTAGATCAAATCAGTAAAATCGATGTTTTGCGGCTTAAGCAGTACAGTGCTACCGCAGTTGACATACAATTTACAAGAAAATGGACTTAAATTTTAAACCTAAGAAATTGCAATTTTTTCGGTTATTTTAATTTGTTAATCCTGAAATAACATTTCGGCTTAAGCGGTACAGCGATCAAGTAAGTAACATACAATTGTTAATCCTGAAATAAAATGAAAGTTTGCTTTTAGCGCAAATCAGTAAAATTGATGTTTTTCGGCCTAAGCGGTACAGCGCTCAAGTAATTAACATACAATTGTTAATCCTGAAATAAAATGAAAGTTTGTTTTTAGCGCAAATCAGTAAAATCGATGTTTTGCGGCTTAAGCAGTACAGTGCTACCGCAATTGACATACAATTTACAAGAAAATGGACTTTAAGTCTAAAACTAAGAAAGTGCAACTTTTGCGGTAATATTAATTTGTTAAGCCTGAAATTATATGAAGGTTTGACTTTAGATCAAATCAGTAAAATGGCTGTTTGCGGCTTAAGCAGTACAGTGCTACCGCAATTGATATACAATTTAAAAGAAAATCGCCTTTAAGTCTAAAACTAAGAAAGTGCAACTTTTGCGGTAATACTAATTTGTTAATCCTGCAATAACAACATAATTTGACTTTCGCTAAAATCAGTAAAATTCATGTTTTCGGCTTAAGCAGTACAATGCTCACGCAACTGATATACAATTTACAAGAAAATCGGCTTTAAGTCTAATCTAAGAAAGTGCAATTTTTTCGGTTATATTAATTTTTTAATCCTGAAATTATATGAAAGTTTGACTTTAGATCAAATCAGTAAAATCGATGTTTTGCGGCTTAAGCAGTACAGTGCTACCGCAATTGATATACAATTTACAAGAAAATCGACTTTAAGTCTAAAACTAAGAAAGTGCAACTTTTGCGGTAATATTAATTTGTTAATCCTGCAATAACAATATAATTTGACTTTCGCTCAAATCAGTAAAATTCATGTTTTTTGGCTTAAGCAGTACAGTGCTCACGCAATTGACATACAATTTACAAGAAAATCGGCTTTAAGTCTAATCTAAGAAAGTGCAATTTTTTCGGTTATATTAATTTGTTAATCCTGAAATTATATGAAAGTTTGACTTTAGATCAAAACAGTAAAATCGATGTTTTGCGGCTTAAGCAGTACAGTGCTACCGCAGTTGACATACAATTTACAAGAAAATGGACTTAAATTTTAAACCTAAGAAATTGCAATTTTTTCGGTTATTTTAATTTGTTAATCCTGAAATAACATTTCGGCTTAAGCGGTACAGCGATCAAGTAAGTAACATACAATTGTTAATCCTGAAATAAAATGAAAGTTTTCTTTTAGCGCAAATCAGTAAAATTGATGTTTTTCGGCCTAAGCGGTACAGCGCTCAAGTAATTAACATACAATTGTTAATCCTGAAATAAAATGAAAGTTTGTTTTTAGCGCAAATCAGTAAAATTGATGTTTTTCGGCTTAAGCGGTACAGTCCTCAAGCAACTGATATACATTTTACAAGAAAATCGGCTTTAAGTCTACATCTAAGAAAGTGCAATTTTTTCGGTTATATTAATTTGTCAACTCTGCAATAGCAATATAATTGGACTTTCGCTCAAATCAATAAAAGTCATGTTTTTCGGCTTAAGCGGTACAGTCCTACCGCAATTGACATACAATTTACAAGAAAATCGACTTTAAGTCTAAACCTAAGAAAGTGCAACTTTTTCGGTAATATTAATTTGTTAATCCTGCAATAATAATATAATTTGACTTTCGCCCAAATTAGTAAAATTCATGTTTTTCGGCTTAAGCTTTACAGTGCTCACGCAACTGACATACAATTTACAAGAAAATCGACTTTAAGTGTACAACTAAGAAAGTGCAACGTTTGCGGTAATATTAATTTGTTAATCCTGCAATAACAACATAATTTGACTTTCGTTCAAATCAGTAAAATTCATGTTTTTCGGCTTGAGCGGTACAATGCTCACGCAATTGACATACACTTTACAAGAAAATCGACTTTAAGTCTAATCTAAGAGAGTGCAATTTTTTCGGTTATATTAATTTGTTAATCCTGAAATTCTATAAAAGTTTGACTTTAGATCAAATCAGTAAAATCGATATTAATTTGTTAATCCTGCAATAACAATATAATTTGACTTTCCCTCAAATTAGTAAAATTCATGTTTTTCGGCTTAAGCGGTACAGTGCTCACGCAACTGACATACAATTTACAAGAAAGTCGGCTTTAAGTCTAAACCTAAGAAAGTGCAATTTTTTCGGTTATATTAATTTGTTAATCCTGAAATTATATGAAAGTTTGACTTTTGATCAAATCAGTAAAATCGATATTAATTTGTTAATCCTGCAATAACAATATAATTTGACTTTCCCTCAAATTAGTAAAATTCATGTTTTTCGGCTTAAGCGGTACAGTGCTCACGCAACTGACATACATTTTACAAGAAAATCGGCTTTAAGTCTAAACCTAAGAAAGTGCAATTTTTTCGGTTATATTAATTTGTTAATCCTGAAATTATATGAAAGTTTGACTTTTGATCAAATCAGTAAAATCGATGTTTTTCGGCTTAAGCAGTACAGTGCTACCGCAATTGACATACAATTTACAAGAAAATCGACTTTAAGTCTAAACCTAAGAAAGTGCAACTTTTTCGGTAATATTAATTTGTTAATCCTGCAATAACAATATAATTTGACTTTCGCTCAAATTAGTAAAATTCATGTTTTTCGGCTTAAGCAGTACAGTGCTACCGCAATTGACATAGAATTTACAAGAAAATCGACTTTAAGTGTACAACTAAGAAAGTGCAACGTTTGCGGTAATATTAATTTGTTAATCCTGCAATAACAACATAATTTGACTTTCGTTCAAATCAGTAAAATTCATGTTTTTCGGCTTGAGCGGTACAATGCTCACGCAATTGACATACAATTTACAAGAAAATCGACTTTAAGTCTAATCTAAGAAAGTGCAATTTTTTCGGTTATATTAATTTGTTAATCCTGAAATTCTATAAAAGTTTGACTTTAGATCAAATCAGTAAAATCGATATTAATTTGTTAATCCTGCAATAACAATATAATTTGACTTTCCCTCAAATTAGTAAAATTCATGTTTTTCGGCTTAAGCGGTACAGTGCTCACGCAACTGACATACAATTTACAAGAAAGTCGGCTTTAAGTCTAAACCTAAGAAAGTGCAATTTTTTCGGTTATATTAATTTGTTAATCCTGAAATTACATGAAAGTTTGACTTTAGATCAAATAAGTAAAATCGATGTTTTGCGGCTCAAGCAGTACAGTGCTACCGCAATTGACATACAATTTACAAGAAAATCGACTTTAAGTCTAAACCTAAGAAAGTGCAACTTTTGCGGTAATATTAATTTGTTAATCCTGAAATTATATGAAAGTTTGACTTTAGATCAAATCAGTAAAATCGATGTTTTGCGGCTTAAGCAGTACAGTGCTACCGCAGTTGACATACAATTTACAAGAAAATGGACTTAAATTTTAAACCTAAGAAATTGCAATTTTTTTGGTTATTTTAATTTGTTAATCCTGAAATAACATTTCGGCTTAAGCGGTACAGCGATCAAGTAAGTAACATACAATTGTTAATCCTGAAATAAAATGAAAGTTTGCTTTTAGCGCAAATCAGTAAAATTGATGTTTTTCGGCCTAAGCGGTACAGCGCTCAAGTAATTAACATACAATTGTTAATCCTGAAATAAAATGAAAGTTTGTTTTTAGCGCAAATCAGTAAAATCCATGTTTTGCGGCTTAAGCAGTACAGTGCTACCGCAATTGACATACAATTTACAAGAAAATCGACTTTAAGTCTAAAACTAAGAAAGTGCAACTTTTGCGGTAATATTAATTTGTTAATCCTGAAATTATATGAAAGTTTGACTTTAGATCAAATCAGTAAAATCGATATTTTGCGGCTTAAGCAGTACAGTGCTCACGCAACTGACATACAATTTACAAGAAAATCGGCTTTAAGTCTAAACCTAAGAAAGTGCAATTTTTTCGGTTATATTAATTTGTTAATCCTGAAATTATAGGAAAGTTTGACTTTAGATCAAATCAGTAAAATCGATGTTTTGCGGCTTAAGCAGTACAGTGCTACCGCAATTGACATACAATTTACAAGAAAATCGACTTTAAGTCTAAAACTAAGAAAGTGCAACTTTTGGGGTAATATTAATTTGTTAATCCTGAAATTATATGAAAGTTTGGCTTTAGATCAAATCAGTAAAATCGATGTTTTGCGGCTTAAGCAGTACAGTGCTCACCCAACTGACATACAATTTACAAGAAAATCGGCTTTAAGTCTAAACCTAAGAAAGTGCAATTTTTTCGGTTATATTAATTTGTTAATCCTGAAATTATATGAAAGTTTGACTTTAGATCAAATCAGTAAAATCGATGTTTTGCGGCTTAAGCAGTACAGTGCTCACGCAACTGACATACAATTTACAAGAAAATCGGCTTTAAGTCTAAACCTAAGAAAGTGCAATTTTTTCGGTTATATTAATTTGTTAATCCTGAAATTATAGGAAAGTTTGACTTTAGATCAAATCAGTAAAATCGATGTTTTGCGGCTTAAGCAGTACAGTGCTACCGCAATTGACATACAATTTACAAGAAAATCGACTTTAAGTCTAAAACTAAGAAAGTGCAACTTTTGGGGTAATATTAATTTGTTAATCCTGAAATTATATGAAAGTTTGACTTTCGCTCAAATCAGTAAAATTCATGTTTTTCGGTTTAAGCAGTACAGTGCTCACGCAATTGAAATACAATTTACAAGCAAATCGACTTTAAGTCTAAAACTAAGAAAGTACAATTTTCTCGGTTATATGAATATGTAAATTCTGCAATAACATTATAATTTTACTTTCGCTCAAATCAGTAATATTGATGTTTTTCGGGTTAAGCAGTACAGTGCTCACGCAAATGACATACAATTTACAAGAAAATCGACTTTAAGTCTAAAACTAAGAAAGTGCAACTTTTGGGGTAATATTAATTTGTTAATCCTGAAATTATATGAAAGTTTGACTTTAGATCAAATCAGTAAAATCGATGTTTTGCGGCTTAAGCAGTACAATGCTCACGCAACTGACATACAATTTACAAGAAAATCGACTTTTAGTCTAAAACTAAGAAAGTGCAACTTTTGCGGTAATATTAATTTGTTAAGCCTGAAATTATATGAAGGTTTGACTTTAGATCAAATCAGTAAAATGGCTGTTTTGCGGCTTAAGCAGTACAGTGCTACCGCAATTGATATACAATTTAAAAGAAAATCGCCTTTAAGTCTAAAACTAAGAAAGTGCAACTTTTGCGGTAATACTAATTTGTTAATCCTGCAATAACAACATAATTTGACTTTCGCTCAAATCAGTAAAATTCATGTTTTCGGCTTAAGCAGTACAATGCTCACGTAACTGATATACAATTTACAAGAAAATCGGCTTTAAGTCTAATCTAAGAAAGTGCAATTTTTTCGGTTATATTAATTTTTTAATCCTGAAATTATATGAAAGTTTGACTTTAGATCAAATCAGTAAAATCGATGTTTTGCGGCTTAAGCAGTACAGTGCTACCGCAATTGACATACAATTTACAAGAAAATCGACTTTAAGTCTAAAACTAAGAAAGTGCAACTTTTGCGGTAATATTAATTTGTTAAGCCTGAAATTATATGAAGGTTTGACTTTAGATCAAATCAGTAAAATGGCTGTTTTGCGGCTTAAGCAGTACAGTGCTACCGCAATTGATATACAATTTAAAAGAAAATCGCCTTTAAGTCTAAAACTAAGAAAGTGCAACTTTTGCGGTAATACTAATTTGTTAATCCTGCAATAACAATATAATTTGACTTTCGCTCAAATCAGTAAAATTCATGTTTTTCGGCTTAAGCAGTACAGTGCTCACGCAATTGACATACAATTTACAAGAAAATCGGCTTTAAGTCTAAACCTAAGAAAGTGCAATTTTTTCGGTTATATTAATTTGTTAATCCTGAAATTATATGAAAGTTTGACTTTTGATCAAATCAGTAAAATCGATGTTTTGCGGCTTAAGCAGTACAGTGCTACCGCAATTGATATACAATTTAAAAGAAAATCGCCTTTAAGTCTAAAACTAAGAAAGTGCAACTTTTGCGGTAATATTAATTTGTTAATCCTGCAATAACAATATAATTTGACTTTCGCTCAAATTAGTAAAATTCATGTTTTTCGGCTTAAGCTTTACAGTGCTCACGCAACTGACATACAATTTACAAGAAAATCGGCTTTAAGTCTAAACCTAAGAAAGTGCAATTTTTTCGGTTATATTAATTTGTTAATCCTGAAATTATATGAAAGTTTGACTTTTGATCAAATCAGTAGAATCGATGTTTTTCGGCTTAAGCATTATAGTGCTACCGCAATTGACATAGAATTTACAAGAAAATCGACTTTAAGTCTACAACTAAGAAAGTGCAACTTTTGCGGTAATATTAATTTGTTAATCCTGCAATAACAACATAATTTGACTTTCGTTCAAATCAGTAAAATTCATGTTTTTCGGCTTGAGCGGTCCAATGCTCACGCAATTGACATACAATTTACAAGAAAATCGGCTTTAAGTCTAATCTAAGAAAGTGCAATTTTTTCGGTTATATTAATTTGTTAATCCTGAAATTATATGAAAGTTTGACTTTAGATCAAATCAGTAAAATCGATGTTTTGCGGCTAAAGCAAAACAGTGCTACTGCAATTGACATACAATTTACAAGAAATTCGACTTTAAGTCTAAAACTAAGAAAGTGCAAATTTTGCGGTAATATTTATTTGTTAATCCTGCAATAGCAATATAATTTGACTTTCGCTCAAATTAGTAAAATTCATGTTTTTCGGCTTAAGCTTTACAGTGCTCACGCAACTGACATACAATTTACAAGAAAATCGGCTTTAAGTCTAAACCTAAGAAAGTGCAATTTTTTCGGTTATATTAATTTGTTAATCCTGAAATTATATGAAAGTTTGACTTTTGATCAAATCAGTAAAATCGATGTTTTTCGGCTTAAGCAGTACAGTGCTACCGCAATTGACATACAATTTACAAGAAAATCAGCTTTGAGACTAAACCTAAGAAAGTGCAACTTTTTCGGTTATATGAATATGTCAATTCTGCAATAACAATATAATTTGACTTTCGCTCAAACCAGTAAAATTGATGTTTTTCGGCTTAAGCAGTACAGTCCTCAAGCAACTGATATACATTTTACAAGAAAATCGGCTTTAAGTCTACATCTAAGAAAGTGCAATTTTTTCGGTTATATTAATTTGTCAACTCTGCAATAGCAATATTATTGGACATTCGCTCAAATCAATAAAATTCATGTTTTTCGGCTTAAGCGGTACAGTCCTACCGCAATTGACATACAATTTACAAGAAAATCGACTTTAAGTCTAAACCTAAGAAAGTGCAACTTTTTCGGTAATATTAATTTGTTAATCCTGAAATAGCAATATAATTTGACTTTCGCTCAAATTAGTAAAATTCATGTTTTTCGGCTTAAGCTTTACAGTGCTCACGCAACTGACATACAATTTACAAGAAAATCGGCTTTAAGTCTAAACCTAAGAAAGTGCAATTTTTTCGGTTATATTAATTTGTTAATCCTGAAATTATATGAAAGTTTGACTTTTGATCAAATCAGTAGAATCGATGTTTTGCGGCTTAAGCAGTACAGTGCTACCGCAATTGACATAGAATTTACAAGAAAATCGACTTTAAGTCTACAACTAAGAAAGTGCAACTTTTGCGGTAATATTAATTTGTTAATCCTGAAATTATATGAAAGTTTGACTTTAGATCAAATCAGTAAAATCGATGTTTTGCGGCTTAAGCAGTACAGTGCTACCGCAATTGACATAGAATTTACAAGAAAATCGACTTTAAGTCTACAACTAAGAAAGTGCAACTTTTGCGGTAATATTAATTTGTTAATCCTGCAATAACAACATAATTTGACTTTCGTTCAAATCAGTAAAACTCATGTTTTTCGGCTTAAGCAGTACACTGCTCACGCAACTGACATAAAATTTACAAGAAAATCGGCTTTAAGTCTAATCTAAGAAAGAGCAATTTTTTCGGTTATATTAATTTGTTAATGCTGAAATTATATGAAAGTTTGACTTTAGATCAAATCAGTAAAATTGATGTGTTTCGGCCTAAGTGGTACAGCGCTCAAGTATTTAACATACAATTTACAAGAAAATCGGCTTTAAGTCTAAATCTAAAAAAGTGCAATTTTTTCGGTTATGTCAATTCTACAATAACAATATAATTTGACATTCGCTCAAACCAGTAAAATTGATGTTTTTCAGCTTAAGCAGTACAGCGCTCACGCAACTGATATACAATTTACAAGAAAATCGGCTTTAAGTCTTAATCTAAGAAAGTGCACTCTTTTCGGTTATATTAATTTGTTAATCCTGAAATTATATGAAAGTTTGACTTTAGATCAAATCAGTAAAATCGATGTTTTGCGGCTTAAGCAGTACAGTGCTACCGCAATTGACATAGAATTTACAAGAAAATCGACTTTAAGTCTACAACTAAGAAAGTGCAACTTTTGCGGTAATATTAATTTGTTAATCCTGCAATAACAACATAATTTGACTTTCGCTCAAACCAGTAAAATTGATGTTTTTCGGCCTAAGCGGTACAGCGCTCAAGTAATTAACATACAATTTACAAGAAAATCGGCTTTAAGTCTAAATCTAAAAAAGTGCAATTTTTTCGGTTATGTCAATTCTGCAATAACAATATAATTTGACTTTCGCTCAAACCAGTAAAATTGATGTTTTACGGCTTAAGCAAAACAGCGCTCACGCAACTGATATACAATTTACAAGAAAATCGGCTTTAAGTCTAATCTAAGAAAGTGCAATTTTTTCGGTTATATTGATTTGTTAATGCTGAAATTATATGAAAGTTTGACTTTAGATCAAATCAGTAAAATTGATGTGTTTCGGCCTAAGCGGTACAGCGCACAAGTATTTAACATACAATTTACAAGAAAATCGGCTTTAAGTCTAAATCTAAAAATGTGCAATTTTTTCGGTTATGTCAATTCTACAATAACAATATAATTTGACTTTCGCTCAAACCAGTAAAATTGATGTTTTTCGGCTTAAGCAGTACAGCGCTCACGCAACTGATATACAATTTACAAGAAAATCGGCTTTAAGTCTTAATCTAAGAAAGTGCACTCTTTTCGGTTATATTAATTTGTTAATCCTGAAATTATATGAAAGTTTGACTTTAGATCAAATCAGTAAAATCGATGTTTTGTGGCTTAAGCAGAACAGTGCTACCGCAATTGACATAGAATTTACAAGAAAATCGACTTTAAGTCTACAACTAAGAAAGTGCAATTTTTTCGGTTATATTAATTTTTTAATCCTGAAATTATATGAAAGTTTGACTTTAGATCAAATCAGTAAAATCGATGTTTTGCGGCTTAAGCAGTACAGTGCTACCGCAATTGATATACAATTTACAAGAAAATCGACTTTAAGTCTAAAACTAAGAAAGTGCTACTTTTGCGGTAATATTAATTTGTTAATCCTGCAATAACAATATAATTTGACTTTCGCTCAAATCAGTAAAATTCATGTTTTTCGGCTTAAGCAGTACAGTGCTCACGCAATTGACATACAATTTACAAGAAAATCGGCTTAGGTCTAATCTAAGAAAGTGCAATTTTTTCGGTTATATTAATTTGTTAATCCTGAAAATATATGAAAGTTTGACTTTAGATCAAAACAGTAAAATCGATGTTTTGCGGCTTAAGCAGTACAGTGCTACCGCAGTTGACATACAATTTACAAGAAAATGGACTTAAATTTTAAACCTAAGAAATTGCAATTTTTTCGGTTATTTCAATTTGTTAATCCTGAAATAACATTTCGGCTTAAGCGGTACAGCGATCAAGTAAGTAACATACAATTGTTAATCCTGAAATAAAATGAAAGTTTTCTTTTAGCGCAAATCAGTAAAATTGATGTTTTTCGGCCTAAGCGGTACAGCGCTCAAGTAATTAACATACAATTGTTAATCCTGAAATAAAATGAAAGTTCGTTTTTAGCGCAAATCAGTCAAATTGATGTTTTTCGGCTTAAGCGGTACAGTCCTCAAGCAACTGATATACATTTTACAAGAAAATCGGCTTTAAGTCTACTTCTAAGAAAGTGCAATTTTTTCGGTTATATGAATATGTCAATTCTGCAATAACAATATAATTTGACTTTCGCTCAAACCAGTAAAATTGATGTTTTTCGGAGTAAGCAGTACAGTCCTCAAGCAACTGATATACATTTTACAAGAAAATCGGCTTTAAGTCTACATCTAAGAAAGTGCAATTTTTTCGGTTATATTAATTTGTCAACTCTGCAATAGCAATATAATTGGACTTTCGCTCAAATCAATAAAAGTCATGTTTTTCGGCTTAAGCGGTACAGTCCTACCGCAATTGACATACAATTTACAAGAAAATCGACTTTAAGTCTAAACCTAAGAAAGTGCAACTTTGTCGGTAATATTAATTTGTTAATCCTGAAATTATATGAAAGTTTGACTTTTGATCAAATCAGTAAAATCGATGTTTTTCGGCTTAAGCAGTACAGTGCTACCGCAATTGACATACAATTTACAAGAAAATCGACTTTAAGTCTAAACCTAAGAAAGTGCAACTTTTTCGGTAATATTAATTTGTTAATCCTGCAATAACAATATAATTTGACTTTCGCTCAAATTAGTAAAATTCATGTTTTTCGGCTTAAGCAGTACAGTGCTACCGCAATTGACATAGAATTTACAAGAAAATCGACTTTAAGTGTACAACTAAGAAAGTGCAACGTTTGCGGTAATATTAATTTGTTAATCCTGCAATAATAACATAATTTGACTTTCGTTCAAATCAGTAAAATTCATGTTTTTCGGCTTGAGCGGTACAATGCTCACGCAATTGACATACAATTTACAAGAAAATCGACTTTAAGTCTAATCTAAGAAAGTGCAATTTTTTCGGTTATATTAATTTGTTAATCCTGAAATTCTATAAAAGTTTGACTTTAGATCAAATCAGTAAAATCGATATTAATTTGTTAATCCTGCAATAACAATATAATTTGACTTTCCCTCAAATTAGTAAAATTCATGTTTTTCGGGTTAAGCGGTACAGTGCTCACGCAACTGACATACAATTTACAAGAAAGTCGGCTTTAAGTCTAAACCTAAGAAAGTGCAATTTTTTCGGTTATATTAATTTGTTAATCCTGAAATTACATGAAAGTTTGACTTTAGATCAAATAAGTAAAATCGATGTTTTGCGGCTCAAGCAGTACAGTGCTACCGCAATTGACATACAATTTACAAGAAAATCGACTTTAAGTCTAAAACTAAGAAAGTGCAACTTTTGCGGTAATATTAATTTGTTAATCCTGAAATTATATGAAAGTTTGACTTTAGATCAAATCAGTAAAATCGATGTTTTGCGGCTTAAGCAGTACAGTGCTACCGCAGTTGACATACAATTTACAAGAAAATGGACTTAAATTTTAAACCTAAGAAATTGCAATTTTTTCGGTTATTTTAATTTGTTAATTCTGAAATAACATTTCGGCTTAAGCGGTACAGCGATCAAGTAAGTAACATACAATTGTTAATCCTGAAATAAAATGAAAGTTTGCTTTTAGCGCAAATCAGTAAAATTGATGTTTTTCGGCCTAAGCGGTACAGCGCTCAAGTAATTAACATACAATTGTTAATCCTGAAATAAAATGAAAGTTTGTTTTTAGCGCAAATCAGTAAAATCGATGTTTTGCGGCTTAAGCAGTACAGTGCTACCGCAATTGACATACAATTTACAAGAAAATCGACTTTAAGTCTAAAACTAAGAAAGTGCAACTTTTGCGGTAATATTAATTTGTTAAGCCTGAAATTATATGAAGGTTTGACTTTAGATCAAATCAGTAAAATGGCTGTTTTGCGGCTTAAGCAGTACAGTGCTACCGCAATTGATATACAATTTAAAAGAAAATCGCCTTTAAGTCTAAAACTAAGAAAGTGCAACTTTTGCGGTAATACTAATTTGTTAATCCTGCAATAACAACATAATTTGACTTTCGCTAAAATCAGTAAAATTCATGTTTTCGGCTTAAGCAGTACAATGCTCACGCAACTGATATACAATTTACAAGAAAATCGGCTTTAAGTCTAATCTAAGAAAGTGCAATTTTTTCGGTTATATTAATTTTTTAATCCTGAAATTATATGAAAGTTTGACTTTAGATCAAATCAGTAAAATCGATGTTTTGCGGCTTAAGCAGTACAGTGCTACCGCAATTGATATACAATTTACAAGAAAATCGACTTTAAGTCTAAAACTAAGAAAGTGCAACTTTTGCGGTAATATTAATTTGTTAATCCTGCAATAACAATATAATTTGACTTTCGCTCAAATCAGTAAAATTCATGTTTTTCGGCTTAAGCAGTACAGTGCTCACGCAATTGACATACAATTTACAAGAAAATCGGCTTTAAGTCTAATCTAAGAAAGTGCAATTTTTTCGGTTATATTAATTTGTTAATCCTGAAATTATATGAAAGTTTGACTTTAGATCAAAACAGTAAAATCGATGTTTTGCGGCTTAAGCAGTACAGTGCTACCGCAGTTGACATACAATTTACAAGAAAATGGACTTAAATTTTAAACCTAAGAAATTGCAATTTTTTCGGTTATTTTAATTTGTTAATCCTGAAATAACATTTCGGCTTAAGCGGTACAGCGATCAAGTAAGTAACATACAATTGTAAATCCTGAAATAAAATGAAAGTTTTCTTTTAGCGCAAATCAGTAAAATTGATGTTTTTCGGCCTAAGCGGTACAGCGCTCAAGTAATTAACATACAATTGTTAATCCTGAAATAAAATGAAAGTTTGTTTTTAGCGCAAATCAGTAAAATTGATGTTTTTCGGCTTAAGCGGTACAGTCCTCAAGCAACTGATATACATTTTACAAGAAAATCGGCTTTAAGTCTACATCTAAGAAAGTGCAATTTTTTCGGTTATATTAATTTGTCAACTCTGCAATAGCAATATAATTGGACTTTCGCTCAAATCAATAAAAGTCATGTTTTTCGGCTTAAGCGGTACAGTCCTACCGCAATTGACATACAATTTACAAGAAAATCGACTTTAAGTCTAAACCTAAGAAAGTGCAACTTTTTCGGTAATATTAATTTGTTAATCCTGCAATAATAATATAATTTGACTTTCGCCCAAATTAGTAAAATTCATGTTTTTCGGCTTAAGCTTTACAGTGCTCACGCAACTGACATACAATTTACAAGAAAATCGGCTTTAAGTCTAAACCTAAGAAAGTGCAATTTTTTCGGTTATATTAATTTGTTAATCCTGAAATTATATGAAAGTTTGACTTTTGATCAAATCAGTAAAATCGATGTTTTTCGGCTTAAGCAGTACAGTGCTACCGCAATTGACATACAATTTACAAGAAAATCGACTTTAAGTCTAAACCTAAGAAAGTGCAACTTTTTCGGTAATATTAATTTGTTAATCCTGCAATAACAATATAATTTGACTTTCGCTCAAATTAGTAAAATTCATGTTTTTCGGCTTAAGCAGTACAGTGCTACCGCAATTGACATAGAATTTACAAGAAAATCGACTTTAAGTGTACAACTAAGAAAGTGCAACGTTTGCGGTAATATTAATTTGTTAATCCTGCAATAACAACATAATTTGACTTTCGTTCAAATCAGTAAAATTCATGTTTTTCGGCTTGAGCGGTACAATGCTCACGCAATTGACATACAATTTACAAGAAAATCGACTTTAAGTCTAATCTAAGAAAGTGCAATTTTTTCGGTTATATTAATTTGTTAATCCTGAAATTCTATAAAAGTTTGACTTTAGATCAAATCAGTAAAATCGATATTAATTTGTTAATCCTGCAATAACAATATAATTTGACTTTCCCTCAAATTAGTAAAATTCATGTTTTTCGGCTTAAGCGGTACAGTGCTCACGCAACTGACATACAATTTACAAGAAAGTCGGCTTTAAGTCTAAACCTAAGAAAGTGCAATTTTTTCGGTTATATTAATTTGTTAATCCTGAAATTACATGAAAGTTTGACTTTAGATCAAATAAGTAAAATCGATGTTTTGCGGCTCAAGCAGTACAGTGCTACCGCAATTGACATACAATTTACAAGAAAATCGACTTTAAGTCTAAACCTAAGAAAGTGCAACTTTTGCGGTAATATTAATTTGTTAATCCTGAAATTATATGAAAGTTTGACTTTAGATCAAATCAGTAAAATCGATGTTTTGCGGCTTAAGCAGTACAGTGCTACCGCAGTTGACATACAATTTACAAGAAAATGGACTTAAATTTTAAACCTAAGAAATTGCAATTTTTTCGGTTATTTTAATTTGTTAATCCTGAAATAACATTTCGGCTTAAGCGGTACAGCGATCAAGTAAGTAACATACAATTGTTAATCCTGAAATAAAATGAAAGTTTGCTTTTAGCGCAAATCAGTAAAATTGATGTTTTTCGGCCTAAGCGGTACAGCGCTCAAGTAATTAACATACAATTGTTAATCCTGAAATAAAATGAAAGTTTGTTTTTAGCGCAAATCAGTAAAATCCATGTTTTGCGGCTTAAGCAGTACAGTGCTACCGCAATTGACATACAATTTACAAGAAAATCGACTTTAAGTCTAAAACTAAGAAAGTGCAACTTTTGCGGTAATATTAATTTGTTAATCCTGAAATTATATGAAAGTTTGACTTTAGATCAAATCAGTAAAATCGATGTTTTGCGGCTTAAGCAGTACAGTGCTCACGCAACTGACATACAATTTACAAGAAAATCGGCTTTAAGTCTAAACCTAAGAAAGTGCAATTTTTTCGGTTATATTAATTTGTTAATCCTGAAATTATAGGAAAGTTTGACTTTAGATCAAATCAGTAAAATCGATGTTTTGCGGCTTAAGCAGTACAGTGCTACCGCAATTGACATACAATTTACAAGAAAATCGACTTTAAGTCTAAAACTAAGAAAGTGCAACTTTTGGGGTAATATTAATTTGTTAATCCTGAAATTATATGAAAGTTTGGCTTTAGATCAAATCAGTAAAATCGTTGTTTTGCGGCTTAAGCAGTACAGTGCTCACTAAACTGACATACAATTTACAAGAAAATCGGCTTTAAGTCTAAACCTAAGAAAGTGCAATTTTTTCGGTTATATTAATTTGTTAATCCTGAAATTATATGAAAGTTTGACTTTAGATCAAATCAGTAAAATCGATGTTTTGCGGCTTAAGCAGTATAGTGCTCACGCAACTGACATACAATTTACAAGAAAATCGGCTTTAAGTCTAAACCTAAGAAAGTGCAATTTTTTCGGTTATATTAATTTGTTAATCCTGAAATTATAGGAAAGTTTGACTTTAGATCAAATCAGTAAAATCGATGTTTTGCGGCTTAAGCAGTACAGTGCTACCGCAATTGACATACAATTTACAAGAAAATCGACTTTAAGTCTAAAACTAAGAAAGTGCAACTTTTGGGGTAATATTAATTTGTTAATCCTGAAATTATATGAAAGTTTGACTTTCGCTCAAATCAGTAAAATTCATGTTTTTCGGTTTAAGCAGTACAGTGCTCACGCAATTGAAATACAATTTACAAGCAAATCGACTTTAAGTCTAAAACTAAGAAAGTACAATTTTCTCGGTTATATGAATATGTAAATTCTGCAATAACATTATAATTTTACTTTCGCTCAAATCAGTAATATTGATGTTTTTCGGGTTAAGCAGTACAGTGCTCACGCAAATGACATACAATTTACAAGAAAATCGACTTTAAGTCTAAAACTAAGAAAGTGCAACTTTTGGGGTAATATTAATTTGTTAATCCTGAAATTATATGAAAGTTTGACTTTAGATGAAATCAGTAAAATCGTTGTTTTGCGGCTTAAGCAGTACAGTGCTCACGCAACTGACATACAATTTACAAGAAAATCGACTTTTAGTCTAAAACTAAGAAAGTACAATTTTCTCGGTTATATGAATATGTCAATTCTGCAATAACAATATAATTTGACTTTCGCTCAAATTAGTAATATTGATATTTTTCGGCTTAAGCAGTACAGTGCTGCCGCAATTTACATACAATTTACAAGAAAATCGACTTTGAGTCTAAACCTATGAAAGTGCAAATTTTTCGGTAATATTAATTTGTTAATCCTGCAATAAAAATATAATTTGACTTTCGCTCAAATCAGTTAAATTCATGTTTTTCGGCTTAAGCGGTACAATGCTCTCGCAACTGAAATACAATTTACAAGAAAATCGACTTTAAGTCTAAGACTAAGAAAGTGCAATTTTTCGGTTATATGAAAATGTTAAATCTGCAATAACAATATAATTTGACTTTCGCTCAAATCAGTAAAATTCATGTTTTTCGGTTTAAGCGGTGCAGTGCTCATGCAATTGACATACAATTTACAAGAAAATCGACTTTAAGTCTAAAACTAAGAAAGTACAATTTGTTCGGTTATATGAATATGTAAATTCTGCAATTACATTATAATTTTACTTTCGCGCAAATCAGTAATATTGATGTTTTTCGGCTTAAGAAGTTTAGTGCTCACGCAACTGACATATAATTTACAAGAAAATCGGCTTTAAGTCTAAATCTAAGAAAGTGCAATTTTTTCGGTTATATTAATTTGTTAATCCTGAAATTATATGAAAGTTTGACTTTAGATCAAATCAGTAAAATCGATGTTTTGCGGCTCAACCAGTACAGTGCTACCGCAGTTGACATACAATTTACAAGAAAATGGACTTTAATTTTAAACCTAAAAAAATGCTATTTTTTCCGTTATATTAATTTGTTAATCCTGAAATAACATTTCGGCTTAAGAGGTACAGCGATCAAGTAATTAACATACAATTTTTAATCCTGAAATAAAATGAAAGTTTGCTTTTAGCGCAAATCAGTAAAATTGATGTTTTTCGGCCTAAGCGGTACAGCGCTCAAGTAATTAACATTCAATTTACAAGAAAATCGACTTTAAGTCTAAACCTAAGAAAGTGTAATTTTTTCGGTAATATTAATTTGATAATCCTGCAATAACAATATTATTTGACTTTCGCTCAAATCAGTAAAATTCATGTTTTTCGGTTTAAGCAGTACAGTGCTCACGCAATTGACATACAATTTACAAGAAAATCGACTTTAAGTCTAAAACTAAGAAAGTACAATTTTCTCGGTTATATTATATGAATATGTAAATTCTGCAATAACATTATAATTTTACTTTCCCGCAAATCAGTAAAATTCATGTTTTTCGGTTTAAGCAGTACAGTGCTCACGCAATTGACATACAATTTACAAGAAAATCGACTTTGAGTCTAAGCCTAAGAAAGTGCAACTTTTTCGGTAATATTAATTTGTTAATCCTGCAATAACAATATAATTTGACTTTCGCTCAAATCAGTAAAATTCATGTTTTTCGGCTTAAGCGGTACAGTGCTCACGCAACTGAAATACAATTTACAAGAAAATCGACTTTAAGTCTAAGACTAAGAATGTGCAATTTTTCGGTTATATGAATATGTCAATTCTGCAATAACAATATAATTTGACTTTCGCTCAAATCAGTAATATTGATGTTTTTCGGCTTAAGCAGTACAGTGCTGCCGCAATTGACATACACTTTACAAGAAAATCGACTTTGAGTCTAAACCTATGAAAGTGCAACTTTTTCGGTAATATTAATTTGTTAATCCTGCAATAACAATATAATTAGACTTTCGCTCAAATCAGTTAAATTCATGTTTTTCGGCTTAAGCGGTACAGTGCTCTCGCAACTGAAATACAATTTACAAGAAAATCGACTTTAAGTCTAAACCTAAGAAAGTACAATTTGTTCGGTTATATGAATATGTAAATTCTGCAATAACAATATAATTTGGCTTTCGCTCAAATCAGTAATATTATGTTTTTCGGCTTAAGCAGTACAGTGCTGCCGCAATTGACATACAATTTACAAGAAAATCGACTTTGAGTCTAAACCTATGAAAGTGCAACTTTTTCGGTAATATTAATTTGTTAATCCTGCAATAACAACATAATTTGACTTTCGCTCAAATCAGTTAAATTCATGTTTTTCGGCTTAAGCGGTACAGTGCTCTCGCAACTGAAATACAATTTACAAGAACATCGACTTTAAGTCTAAGACTAAGAAAGTGCAATTTTTCGGTTATATGAATATGTTAAATCTGCAATAACAATATAATTTGACTTTCGCTCAAATCAGTAAAATTCATGTTTTTCGGTTTAAGCGGTACAGTGTTCACGCAATTGACATATAATTTAGAAGAAAATCGACTTTAAGTCTAAAACTAAGAAAGTACAATTTGTTCGGTTATATGAATATGTTAAATCTGCAATAACAATATAATTTTACTTTCGCGCAAATCAGTAATATTGATGTTTTTCGGCTTAAGCAGTACAGTGCTCCCGCAACTGACATACAATTTACAAGAAAATCGGCTTTAAGTCTAAATCTAAGAAAGTGCAATTTTTTCGGTTATATTAATTTGTTAATCCTGAAACTATATGAAAGTTTGACTTTAGATCAAATCAGTAAAATCGATGTTTTGCGGCTTAACCAGTACAGTTCTACCGCAGTTGACAAACAATTTACAAGAAAATGGACTTTAATTTTAAACCTAAGAAAATGCAATTTTTTCCGTTATATTAATTTGTTAATCCTGAAATAACATTTCGGCTTAAGCGGTACAGCGATCAAGTAATTAACATACAATTTTTAATCCTGAAATAAAATGAAAGTTTGCTTTTAGCGCAAATCAGTAAAATTGATGTTTTTCGGCCTAAGCGGTACAGCGCTCAAGGAATTAACATTCAATTTACAAGAAAATCGACTTTAAGTCTAAACCTAAGAATGTGTAATTTTTTCGGTAATATTAATTTGTTAATCCTGCAATAACAATATAATTTGACTTTCGCTCAAATCAGTAAAATTCATGTTTTTCGGTTTAAGCAGTACAGTGCTCACGCAATTGACATAAAATTTACAAGAAAATCGACTTTAAGTCTAAAACTAAGAAAGTACAATTTTCTCGGTTATATTATATGAATATGTAAATTCTGCAATAACATAATAATTTTACTTTCGCGCAAATCAGTAAAATTCATGTTTTTCGGTTTAAGCAGTACAGTGCTCACGCAATTGACATACAATTTACAAGAAAATCGACTTTGAGTCTAAACCTAAGAAAGTGCAACTTTTTCGGTAATATTAATTTGTTAATCCTGCAATAAGAATATAATTTGACTTTTGCTCAAATCAGTTAAATTCATGTTTTTCGGCTTAAGCGGTACAATGCTCTCGCAACTGAAATACAATTTACAAGAAAATCGACTTTAAGTCTAAGACTAAGAAAGTGCAATTTTTCGGTTATATGAATATGTTAAATCTGCAATAACAATATAATTTGACTTTCGCTCAAATCAGTAAAATTCATGTTTTTCGGTTTAAGCGGTGCAGTGCTCACGCAATTGACATACAATTTACAAGAAAATCGACTTTAAGTCTAAAACTAAGAAAGTACAATTTTTTCGTTTATATGAATATATCAATTCTGCAATAACAATATAATTTGACTTTCGCTCAAATTAGTAATATTGATATTTTTCGGCTTACGCAGTACAGTGCTCACGCAATTGACATACAATTTAAAAGAAAATCGACTTTGAGTCTAAACCTAAGAAAGTGCAACTTTTTCGGTAATATTAATTTGTTAATCCTGCAATAACAATATAATTTGACTTTCGCTCAAATCAGTAATATTGATGTTTTTCGGCTTAAGCAGTACAGTGCTGCCGCAATTGACATACACTTTACAAGAAAATCGACTTTGAGTCTAAACCTATGAAAGTGCAACTTTTTCGGTTATATGAATATGTAAATTCTGCAATAACAATATATTTTGGCTTTCGCTCAAATCAGTAATATTGATGTTTTTCGGCTTAAGCAGTACAGTGCTGCCGCAATTGACATACAATTTACAAGAAAATCGACTTTGAGTCTAAACCTATGAAAGTGCAACTTTTTCGGTAATATTAATTTGTTAATCCTGCAATAACAATATAATTTGACTTTCGCTCAAATCAGTTAAATTCATGTTTTTCGGCTTAAGCGGTACAGTGCTCTGGCAACTGAAATACAATTTACAAGAAAATCGACTTTAAGTCTAAGACTTAGAAAGTGCAATTTTTCGGTTATATGAATATGTTAAATCTGCAATAACAATATAATTTGACTTTCGCTCAAATCAGTAAAATTCATGTTTTTCGGTTTAAGCGGTACAGTGTTCACGCAATTGACATATAATTTAGAAGAAAATCGACTTTAAGTCTAAAACTAAGAAAGTACAATTTGTTCGGTTATATGAATATGTAAATTCTGCAATTACATTATAATTTTACTTTCGCGCAAATCAGTAAAATTGATGTTTTTCGGCCTAAGCGGTACAGCGCTCAAGTAATTAACATTCAATTTACAAGAAAATCGACTTTAAGTCTAAACCTAAGAAAGTGTAATTTTTTCGGTAATATTAATTTGTTAATCCTGCAATAACAATATAATTTGACTTTCGCTCAAATCAGTAAAATTCATGTTTTTCGGTTTAAGCAGTACAGTGCTCACGCAATTGACATAAAATTTACAAGAAAATCGACTTTAAGTCTAAAACTAAGAAAGTACAATTTTCTCGGTTATATTATATGAATATGTAAATTCTGCAATAACATAATAATTTTACTTTCGCGCAAATCAGTAAAATTCATGTTTTTCTTTTTAAGCAGTACAGTGCTCACGCAATTGACATACAATTTACAAGAAAATCGACTTTGAGTCTAAACTTAAGAAAGTGCAACTTTTTCGGTAATATTAATTTGTTAATCCTGCAATAAGAATATAATTTGACTTTTGCTCAAATCAGTAAAATTCATGTTTTTCGGCTTAAGCGGTACAGTGCTCACGCAACTGAAATACAATTTACAAGAAAATCGACTTTGAGTCTAAACCTATGAAAGTGCAACTTTCTCGGTTATATAAATATGTCAATTCTGCAATAACAATATAATTTGACTTTCGCTCAAATCAGTAAAATTCATGTTTTTCTGCTTAAGCGGTACAGTGCTCAAGTGATTAACATACAATTTACAAGAAAATCGACTTTGAGTCTAAACCTAAGAAAGTGCAACTTTTTCGGTAATATTAATCTGTTAATCCTGCAATAAGAATATAATTTGACTTTTGCTCAAATCAGTAAAATTCATGTTTTTCGGCTTAAGCGGTACAGTGCTCACGCAACTGACATAGAATTTACAAGAAAATCGACTTTAAGTCTACAACTAAGAAAGTGCAACTTTTGCGGTAATATTAATTTGTTAATCCTGCAATAACAACATAATTTGACTTTCGCTCAAATCAGTAAAATTCATGTTTTTCGGCTAAAGCAGTACAGTGCTCACGCAATTGACATACAATTTACAAGAAAATCGACTTTAAGTCTGAAACTAAGAAAGTGTAATTTTTTCGGTTATATGAATATGTCATTTCTGCAATAACAATATAATTTGACTTTCGCTCAAACCAGTAAAATTGATGTTTTTCGGCCTAAGCGGTACAGCGCTCAAGTAATTAACATACAATTTACAAGAAAATCGGCTTTAAGTCTAAATCTAAAAAAGTGCAATTTTTTCGGTTATGTCAATTCTGCAATAACAATATAATTTGACTTTCGCTCAAACCAGTAAAATTGATGTTTTACGGCTTAAGCAGTACAGCGCTCACGCAACTGATATACAATTTACAAGAAAATCGGCTTAAAGTCTTAATCTAAGAAAGTGCACTTTTTCCGGTTATATTAATTTGTTAAGCCTGAAATTATATGAAAGTTTGACTTTAGATCAAATCAGTAAAATGGCTGTTTTGCGGCTTAAGCAGTACAGTGCTACCGCAATTGATATACAATTTAAAAGAAAATCGCCTTTAAGTCTAAAACTATGAAAGTGCAACTTTTGCGGTAATACTAACTTGTTAATCCTGCAATAACAACATAATTTGACTTTCGCTCAAATCAGTAAAATTCATGTTTTTCGGCTTAAGCAGTACAATGCTCACGCAACTGATATACAATTTACAAGAAAATCGGCTTTAAGTCTAATCTAAGAAAGTGCAATTTTTTCGGTTATATTAATTTTTTAATCCTGAAATTATATGAAAGTTTGACTTTAGATCAAATCAGTAAAATCGATGTTTTGCGGCTTAAGCAGTACAGTGCTACCGCAATTGATATACAATTTACAAGAAAATGGACCTAAATTTTAAACCTAAGAAATTGCAATTTTTTCGGTTATTTTAATTTGTTAATCCTGAAATAACATTTCGGCTTAAGCGGTACAGCGATCAAGTAAGTAACATACAATTGTTAATCCTGAAATAAAATGAAAGTTTGCTTTTAGCGCAAATCAGTAAAATTGATGTTTTTCGGCCTAAGCGGTACAGTCCTCAAGCAACTGATATACATTTTACAAGAAAATCGGCTTTAAGTCTACATCTAAGAAAGTGCAATTTTTTCGGTTATATTAATTTGTCAACTCTGCAATAGCAATATAATTGGACTTTCGCTCAAATCAATAAAAGTCGTGTTTTTCGGCTTAAGCGGTACAGTCCTACCGCAATTGACATACAATTTACAAGAAAATCGACTTTAAGTCTAAACCTAAGAAAGTGCAACTTTTTCGGTAATATTAATTTGTTAATCCTGCAATAATAATATAATTTGACTTTCGCTCAAATTAGTAAAATTCATGTTTTTCGGCTTAAGCTTTACAGTGCTCACGCAACTGACATACAATTTACAAGAAAATCGGCTTTAAGTCTAAACCTAAGAAAGTGCAATTTTTTCGGTTATATTAATTTGTTAATCCTGAAATTATATGAAAGTTTGACTTTTGATCAAATCAGTAAAATCGATCGATCAGTAAAATCGATGTTTGACTTTAGATCAAATCAGTAAAATCGATGTTTTGCGGCTTAAGCAGTACAGTGCTACCGCAATTGACATAGAATTTGCAAGAAAATCGACTTTAAGTCTACAACTAAGAAAGTGCAACTTTTGCGGTAATATTAATTTGTTAATCCTGAAATTATATGAAAGTTTGACTTTAGATCAAATCAGTAAAATCGATGTTTTGCGGCTTAAGCAAAACAGTGCTACCGCAACTGACATACAATTTACAAGAAAATCGACTTTAAGTCTAAAACTAAGAAAGTGCAACTTTTTCGGTTATATTAATTTGTTAATCCTGAAATTATATGAAAGTTTGACTTTAGATCAAATTAGTAAAATCGATGTTTTGCGGCTAAAGCAAAACAGTGCTACCGCAACTGACATACAATTTACAAGAAAATCGACTTTAAGTCTAAAACTAAGAAAGTGCAACTTTTGCGGTAATATTAATTTGTTAATCCTGAAATTATATGAAAGTTTGACTTTAGATCAAATCAGTAAAATCGATGTTTTGCGGCTTAAGCAGTACAGTGCTACCGCAATTGACATAGAATTTACAAGAAAATCGACTTTAAGTCCACAACTAAGAAAGTGCAACTTTTGCGGTAATATTAATTTGTTAATCCTGCAATAACAACATAATTTGACTTTCGTTCAAATCAGTAAAATTCATGTTTTTCGGCTTGAGCGGTACAATGCTCACGCAATTGACATACAATTTACAAGAAAATCGGCTTTAAGTCTAATCTAAGAAAGTGCAACTTTTGCGGTAATATTAATTTGTTAATCCTGAAATTATATGAAAGTTTGACTTTAGATCAAATCAGTAAAATCGCTGTTTTGCGGCTTAAGCAGTACAGTGCTACCGCAATTGACATAGAATTTACAAGAAAATCGACTTTAAGTCCACAACTAAGAAAGTGCAACTTTTGCGGTAATATTAATTTGTTAATCCTGCAATAACAACATAATTTGACTTTCGTTCAAATCAGTAAAATTCATGTTTTTCGGCTTGAGCGGTACAATGCTCACGCAATTGACATACAATTTACAAGAAAATCGGCTTTAAGTCTAATCTAAGAAAGTGCAATTTTTTCGGTTATATTAATTTGTTAATCCTGAAATTATATGAAAGTTTGACTTTAGATCAAATCAGTAAAATCGATGTTTTGCGGCTAAAGCAAAACAGTGCTACCGCAATTGACATACAATTTACAAGAAATTCGACTTTAAGTCTAAAACTAAGAAAGTGCAACTTTTTCGGTAATATTAATTTGTTAATCCTGCAATAACAATATAATTTGACTTTCGCTCAAATTAGCAAAATTCATGTTTTTCGGCTTAAGCGGTACATTGCTCACGCAATTGACATACAATTTACAAGAAAATCGGCTTTAAGTCTAATCTAAGAAAGTGCAATTTTTTCGGAAAGTTTGACTTTAGATCAAATCAGTAAAATCGATGTTTTGCGGCTAAAGCAAAACAGTGCTACCGCAATTGACATACAATTTACAAGAAATTCGACTTTAAGTCTAAAACTAAGAAAGTGCAACTTTTGCGGTAATATTAATTTGTTAATCCTGCAATAACAACATAATTTGACTTTCGTTCAAATCAGTAAAATTCATGTTTTTCGGCTTGAGCGGTACAATGCTCACGCAATTGACATACAATTTACAAGAAAATCGGCTTTAAGTCTAATCTAAGAAAGTGCAATTTTTTCGGTTATATTAATTTGTTAATCCTGAAATTATATGAAAGTTTGACTTTTGATCAAATCAGTAAAATCGATGTTTTTCGGCTTAAGCAGTACAGTGCTACCGCAATTGACATACAATTTACAAGAAAATCGGCTTTGAGACTAAACCTAAGAAAGTGCAACTTTTTCGGTTATATGAATATGTCAATTCTGCAATAACAATATAATTTGACTTTCGCTCAAACCAGTAAAATTGATGTTTTTCGGCTTAAGCAGTACAGTCCTCAAGCAACTGATATACATTTTACAAGAAAATCGGCTTTAAGTCTACATCTAAGAAAGTGCAATTTTTTCGGTTATATTAATTTGTCAACTCTGCAATAGCAATATAATTGGACTTTCGCTCAAATCAATAAAATTCATGTTTTTCGGCTTAAGCGGTACAGTCCTACCGCAATTGACATACAATTTACAAGAAAATCGGCTTTGAGACTAAACCTAAGAAAGTGCAACTTTTTCGGTATTATTAATTTGTTAATCCTGCAATAACAATATAATTTGACTTTCGCTCAAATTAGTAAAATTCATGTTTTTCGGCTTAAGCTTTACAGTGCTCACGCAACTGACATACAATTTACAAGAAAATCGGCTTTAAGTCTAAACCTAAGAAAGTGCAACTTTTTCGGTATTATTAATTTGTTAATCCTGCAATAACAATATAATTTGACTTTCGCTCAAATTAGTAAAATTCATGTTTTTCGGCTTAAGCTTTACAGTGCTCACGCAACTGACATACAATTTACAAGAAAATCGGCTTTAAGTCTAAACCTAAGAAAGTGCAATTTTTTCGGTTATATTAATTTGTTAATCCTGAAATTATATGAAAGTTTGACTTTTGATCAAATCAGTAAAATCGATGTTTTTCGGCTTAAGCATTATAGTGCTACCGCAATTGACATAGAATTTACAAGAAAATCGACTTTAAGTCTACAACTAAGAAAGTGCAACTTTTGCGGTAATATTAATTTGTTAATCCTGCAATAACAACATAATTTGACTTTCGTTCAAATCAGTAAAATTCATGTTTTTCGGCTTGAGCGGTACAATGCTCACGCAATTGACATACAATTTACAAGAAAATCGGCTTTAAGTCTAATCTAAGAAAGTGCAATTTTTTCGGTTATATTAATTTGTTAATCCTGAAATTATATGAAAGTTTGACTTTAGATCAAATCAGTAAAATCGATGTTTTGCGGCTAAAGCAAAACAGTGCTACTGCAATTGACATACAATTTACAAGAAATTCGACTTTAAGTCTAAAACTAAGAAAGTGCAACTTTTGCGGTAATATTTATTTGTTAATCCTGCAATAGCAATATAATTTGACTTTCGCTCAAATTAGTAAAATTCATGTTTTTCGGCTTAAGCTTTACAGTGCTCACGCAACTGACATACAATTTACAAGAAAATCGGCTTTAAGTCTAAACCTAAGAAAGTGCAATTTTTTCGGTTATATTAATTTGTTAATCCTGAAATTATATGAAAGTTTGACTTTTGATCAAATCAGTAAAATCGATGTTTTTCGGCTTAAGCAGTACAGTGCTACCGCAATTGACATACAATTTACAAGAAAATCGGCTTTGAGACTAAACCTAAGAAAGTGCAACTTTTTCGGTTATATGAATATGTCAATTCTGCAATAACAATATAATTTGACTTTCGCTCAAACCAGTAAAATTGATGTTTTTCGGCTTAAGCAGTACAGTCCTCAAGCAACTGATATACATTTTACAAGAAAATCGGCTTTAAGTCTACATCTAAGAAAGTGCAATTTTTGCGGTTATATTAATTTGTCAACTCTGCAATAGCAATATAATTGGACTTTCGCTCAAATCAATAAAATTCATGTTTTTCGGCTTAAGCGGTACAGTCCTACCGCAATTGACATACAATTTACAAGAAAATCGACTTTAAGTCTAAACCTAAGAAAGTGCAACTTTTTCGGTAATATTAATTTGTTAATCCTGAAATAGCAATATAATTTGACTTTCGCTCAAATTAGTAAAATTCATGTTTTTCGGCTTAAGCTTTACAGTGCTCACGCAACTGACATACAATTTACAAGAAAATCGGCTTTAAGTCTAAACCTAAGAAAGTGCAATTTTTTCGGTTATATTAATTTGTTAATCCTGAAATTATATTAAAGTTTGACTTTAGATCAAATCAGTAAAATCGATGTTTTGCGGCTTAAGCAGTACAGTGCTACCGCAATTGACATAGAATTTACAAGAAAATCGACTTTAAGTCTACAACTAAGAAAGTGCAACTTTTGCGGTAATATTAATTTGTTAATCCTGCAATAACAACATAATTTGACTTTCGTTCAAATCAGTAAAACTCATGTTTTTCGGCTTAAGCAGTACACTGCTCACGCAACTGACATACAATTTACAAGAAAATCGGCTTTAAGTCTAAATCTAAAAAAGTGCAATTTTTTCGGTTATGTCAATTCTACAATAACAATTTTATTTGACATTCGCTCAAACCAGTAAAATTGATGTTTTTCGGCTTAAGCAGTACAGCGCTCACGCAACTGATATACAATTTACAAGAAAATCGGCTTTAAGTCTTAATCTAAGAAAGTGCACTCTTTTCGGTTATATTAATTTGTTAATCCTGAAATTATATGAAAGTTTGACTTTAGATCAAATCAGTAAAATCGATGTTTTGCGGCTTAAGCAGTACAGTGCTACCGCAATTGACATAGAATTTACAAGAAAATCGACTTTAAGTCTACAACTAAGAAAGTGCAACTTTTGCGGTAATATTAATTTGTTAATCCTGCAATAACAACATAATTTGACTTTCGCTCAAATCAGTAAAATTCATGTTTTTCGGCTAAAGCAGTACAGTGCTCACGCAATTGACATACAATTTACAAGAAAATCGACTTTAAGTCTGAAACTAAGAAAGTGTAATTTTTTCGGTTATATGAATATGTCATTTCTGCAATAACAATATAATTTGACTTTCGCTCAAACCAGTAAAATTGATGTTTTTCGGCCTAAGCGGTACAGCGCTCAAGTAATTAACATACAATTTACAAGAAAATCGGCTTTAAGTCTAAATCTAAAAAAGTGCAATTTTTTCGGTTATGTCAATTCTGCAATAACAATATAATTTGACTTTCGCTCAAACCAGTAAAATTGATGTTTTACGGCTTAAGCAGTACAGCGCTCACGCAACTGATATACAATTTACAAGAAAATCGGCTTTAAGTCTAATCTAAGAAAGTGCAATTTTTTCGGTTATATTGATTTGTTAATCCTGAAATTATATGCAAGTTTGACTTTAGATCAAATCAGTAAAATCGATGTTTTGCGGCTTAAGCAGTACAGCGCTACCGCAGTTGACATACAATTTACAAGAAAATGGACTTAAATTTTAAACCTAAGAAATTGCAATTTTTTCGGTTATTTCAATTTGTTAATCCTGAAATAACATTTCGGCTTAAGCGGTACAGCGATCAAGTAAGTAACATACAATTGTTAATCCTGAAATAAAATGAAAGTTTTCTTTTAGCGCAAATCAGTAAAATTGATGTTTTTCGGCCTAAGCGGTACAGCGCTCAAGTAATTAACATACAATTGTTAATCCTGAAATAAAATGAAAGTTTGTTTTTAGCGCAAATCAGTCAAATTGATGTTTTTCGGCTTAAGCGGTACAGTCCTCAAGCAACTGTTATACATTTTACAAGAAAATCGGCTTTAAGTCTACATCTAAGAAAGTGCAATTTTTTCGGTTATATGAATATGTCAATTCTGCAATAACAATATAATTTGACTTTCGCTCAAATTAGTAAAATTCATGTTTTTCGGCTTAAGCAGTAAAGTGCTACCGCAATTGACATAGAATTTACAAGAAAATCGACTTTAAGTGTACAACTAAGAAAGTGCAACGTTTGCGGTAATATTAATTTGTTAATCCTGCAATAACAACATAATTTGACTTTCGTTCAAATCAGTAAAATTCATGTTTTTCGGCTTGAGCGGTACAATGCTCACGCAATTGACATACAATTTACAAGAAAATCGACTTTAAGTCTAATCTAAGAAAGTGCAATTTTTTCGGTTATATTAATTTGTTAATCCTGAAATTCTATGAAAGTTTGACTTTAGATCAAATCAGTAAAATCGATATTAATTTGTTAATCCTGCAATAACAATATAATTTGACTTTCCCTCAAATTAGTAAAATTCATGTTTTTCGGCTTAAGCGGTACAGTGCTCACGCAACTGACATACAATTTACAAGAAAGTCGGCTTTAAGTCTAAACCTAAGAAAGTGCAATTTTTTCGGTTATATTAATTTGTTAATCCTGAAATTACATGAAAGTTTGACTTTAGATCAAATAAGTAAAATCGATGTTTTGCGGCTCAAGCAGTACAGTGCTAACGCAATTGACATACAATTTACAAGAAAATCGACTTTAAGTCTAAAACTGAGAAAGTGCAACTTTTGCGGTAATATTAATTTGTTAATCCTGAAATTATATGAAAGTTTGACTTTAGATCAAATCAGTAAAATCGATGTTTTGCGGCTTAAGCAGTACAGTGCTACCGCAGTTGACATACAATTTACAAGAAAATGGACTTAAATTTTAAACCTAAGAAATTGCAATTTTTTCGGTTATTTTAATTTGTTAATCCTGAAATAACATTTCGGCTTAAGCGGTACAGCGATCAAGTAAGTAACATACAATTGTTAATCCTGAAATAAAATGAAAGTTTGCTTTTAGCGCAAATCAGTAAAATTGATGTTTTTCGGCCTAAGCGGTACAGCGCTCAAGTAATTAACATACAATTGTTAATCCTGAAATAAAATGAAAGTTTGTTTTTAGCGCAAATCAGTAAAATCGATGTTTTGCGGCTTAAGCAGTACAGTGCTACCGCAATTGACATACAATTTACAAGAAAATCGACTTTAAGTCTAAAACTAAGAAAGTGCAACTTTTGCGGTAATATTAATTTGTTAAGCCTGAAATTATATGAAGGTTTGACTTTAGATCAAATCAGTAAAATGGCTGTTTTGCGGCTTAAGCAGTACAGTGATACCGCAATTGATATACAATTTAAAAGAAAATCGCCTTTAAGTCTAAAACTAAGAAAGTGCAACTTTTGCGGTAATACTAATTTGTTAATCCTGCAATAACAACATAATTTGACTTTCGCTCAAATCAGTAAAATTCATGTTTTCGGCTTAAGCAGTACAATGCTCACGCAACTGATATACAATTTACAAGAAAATCGGCTTTAAGTCTAATCTAAGAAAGTGCAATTTTTTCGGTTATATTAATTTTTTAATCCTGAAATTATATGAAAGTTTGACTTTAGATCAAATCAGTAAAATCGATGTTTTGCGGCTTAAGCAGTACAGTGCTACCGCAATTGATATACAATTTACAAGAAAATCGACTTTAAGTCTAAAACTAAGAAAGTGCAACTTTTGCGGTAATATTAATTTGTTAATCCTGCAATAACAATATAATTTGACTTTCGCTCAAATCAGTAAAATTCATGTTTTTCGGCTTAAGCAGTACAGTGCTCACGCAATTGACATACAATTTACAAGAAAATCGGCTTTAAGTCTAATCTAAGAAAGTGCAATTTTTTCGGTTATATTAATTTGTTAATCCTGAAATTATATGAAAGTTTGACTTTAGATCAAAACAGTAAAATCGATGTTTTGCGGCTTAAGCAGTACAGTGCTACCGCAGTTGACATACAATTTACAAGAAAATGGACTTAAATTTTAAACCTAAGAAATTGCAATTTGTTCGGTTATTTTAATTTGTTAATCCTGAAATAACATTTCGGCTTAAGCGGTACAGCGATCAAGTAACTAACATACAATTGTTAATCCTGAAATAAAATGAAAGTTTTCTTTTAGCGCAAATCAGTAAATTTGATGTTTTTCGGCCTAAGCGGTACAGCGCTCAAGTAATTAACATACAATTGTTAATCCTGAAATAAAATGAAAGTTTGTTTTTAGCGCAAATCAGTAAAATTGATGTTTTTCGGCTTAAGCGGTACAGTCCTCAAGCAACTGATATACATTTTACAAGAAAATCGGCTTTAAGTCTACATCTAAGAAAGTGCTATTTTTTCGGTTATATGAATATGTCAATTCTGCAATAACAATATAATTTGACTTTCGCTCAAACCAGTAAAATTGATGTTTTTCGGAGTAAGCAGTACAGTCCTCAAGCAACTGATATACATTTTACAAGAAAATCGGCTTTAAGTCTACATCTAAGAAAGTGCAATTTTTTCGGTTATATTAATTTGTCAACTCTGCAATAGCAATATAATTGGACTTTCGCTCAAATCAATAAAAGTCATGTTTTTCGGCTTAAGCGGTACAGTCCTACCGCAATTGACATACAATTTACAAGAAAATCGACTTTAAGTCTAAACCTAAGAAAGTGCAACTTTTTCGGTAATATTAATTTGTTAATCCTGCAATAATAATATAATTTGACTTTCGCTCAAATTAGTAAAATTCATGTTTTTCGGCTTAAGCTTTACAGTGCTCACGCAACTGACATACAATTTACAAGAAAATCGGCTTTAAGTCTAAACCTAAGAAAGTGCAATTTTTTCGGTTATATTAATTTGTTAATCCTGAAATTATATGAAAGTTTGACTTTTGATCAAATCAGTAAAATCGATGTTTTTCGGCTTAAGCAGTACAGTGCTACCGCAATTGACATACAATTTACAAGAAAATCGACTTTAAGTCTAAACCTAAGAAAGTGCAACTTTTTCGGTAATATTAATTTGTTAATCCTGCAATAACAATATAATTTGACTTTCGCTCAAATTAGTAAAATTCATGTTTTTCGGCTTAAGCAGTACAGTGCTACCGCAATTGACATAGAATTTACAAGAAAATCGACTTTAAGTGTACAACTAAGAAAGTGCAACGTTTGCGGTAATATTAATTTGTTAATCCTGCAATAACAACATAATTTGACTTTCGTTCAAATCAGTAAAATTCATGTTTTTCGGCTTGAGCGGTACAATGCTCACGCAATTGACACACAATTTACAAGAAAATCGACTTTAAGTCTAATCTAAGAAAGTGCAATTTTTTCGGTTATATTAATTTGTTAATCCTGAAATTCTATAAAAGTTTGACTTTAGATCAAATCAGTAAAATCGATATTAATTTGTTAATCCTGCAATAACAATATAATTTGACTTTCCCTCAAATTAGTAAAATTCATGTTTTTCGGCTTAAGCGGTACAGTGCTCACGCAACTGACATACAATTTACAAGAAAGTCGGCTTTAAGTCTAAACCTAAGAAAGTGCAATTTTTTCGGTTATATTAATTTGTTAATCCTGAAATTACATGAAAGTTTGACTTTAGATCAAATAAGTAAAATCGATGTTTTGCGGCTCAAGCAGTACAGTGCTACCGCAATTGACATACAATTTACAAGAAAATCGACTTTAAGTCTAAAACTAAGAAAGTGCAACTTTTGCGGTAATATTAATTTGTTAATCCTGAAATTATATGAAAGTTTGACTTTAGATCAAATCAGTAAAATCGATGTTTTGCGGCTTAAGCAGTACAGTGCTACCGCAGTTGACATACAATTTACAAGAAAATGGACTTAAATTTTAAACCTAAGAAATTGCAATTTTTTCGGTTATTTTATTTTGTTAATCCTGAAATAACATTTCGCCTTAAGCGGTACAGCGATCAAGTAAGTAACATACAATTGTTAATCCTGAAATTATATGAAAGTTTGACTTTAGATCAAATCAGTAAAATCGATGTTTTGCGGCTTAAGCAGTACAGTGCTACCGCAATTGACATACAATTTACAAGAAAATCGACTTTAAGTCTAAAACTAAGAAAGTGCAACTTTTGCGGTAATACTAATTTGTTAATCCTGAAATTATATGAAAGTTTGACTTTAGATCAAATCAGTAAAATCGATGTTTTGCGGCTTAAGCAGTACAGTGCTCACGCAACTGACATACAATTTACAAGAAAATCGGCTTTAAGTCTAAACCTAAGAAAGTGCAATTTTTTCGGTTATATTAATTTGTTAATCCTGAAATTATAGGAAAGTTTGACTTTAGATCAAATCAGTAAAATCGATGTTTTGCGGCTTAAGCAGTACAGTGCTACCGCAATTGACATACAATTTACAAGAAAATCGACTTTAAGTCTAAAACTAAGAAAGTGCAACTTTTGGGGTAATATTAATTTGTTAATCCTGAAATTATATGAAAGTTTGACTTTAGATCAAATCAGTAAAATCGATGTTTTGCGGCTTAAGCAGTAGAGTGCTCACCCAACTGACATACAATTTACAAGAAAATCGGCTTTAAGTCTAAACCTAAGAAAGTGCAATTTTTTCGGTTATATTAATTTGTTAATCCTGAAATTATATGAAAGTTTGACTTTCGCTCAAATCAGTAAAATTCATGTTTTTCGGTTTAAGCAGTACAGTGCTCACGCAATTGAAATACAATTTACAAGCAAATCGACTTTAAGTCTAAAACTAAGAAAGTACAATTTTCTCGGTTATATGAATATGTAAATTCTGCAATAACATTATAATTTTACTTTCGCTCAAATCAGTAATATTGATGTTTTTCGGGTTAAGCAGTACAGTGCTCACGCAAATGACATACAATTTAGAAGAAAATCGACTTTAAGTCTAAAACTAAGAAAGTGCAACTTTTGGGGTAATATTAATTTGTTAATCCTGAAATTATATGAAAGTTTGACTTTAGATCAAATCAGTAAAATCGATGTTTTGCGGCTTAAGCAGTACAGTGCTCACGCAACTGACATACAATTTACAAGAAAATCGACTTTTAGTCTAAAACTAAGAAAGTACAATTTTCTCGGTTATATGAATATGTCAATTCTGCAATGACAATATAATTTGACTTTCGCTCAAATTAGTAATATTGATATTTTTCGGCTTAAGCAGTACAGTGCTGCCGCAATTTACATACAATTTACAAGAAAATCGACTTTGAGTCTAAACCTATGAAAGTGCAAATTTTTCGGTAATATTAATTTGTTAATCCTGCAATAACAATATAATTTGACTTTCGCTCAAATCAGTTAAATTCATGTTTTTCGGCTTAAGCGGTACAATGCTCTCGCAACTGAAATACAATTAACAAGAAAATCGACTTTAAGTCTAAGACTAAGAAAGTGAAATTTTTCGGTTATATGAATATGTTAAATCTGCAATAACAATATAATTTGACTTTCGCTCAAATCAGTAAAATTCATGTTTTTCGGTTTAAGCGGTGCAGTGCTCATGCAATTGACATACAATTTACAAGAAAATCGACTTTAAGTCTAAAACTAAGAAAGTACAATTTGTTCGGTTATATGAATATGTAAATTCTGCAATTACATTATAATTTTACTTTCGCGCAAATCAGTAATATTGATGTTTTTCGGCTTAAGCAGTTTAGTGCTCACGCAACTGACATATAATTTTCAAGAAAATCGGCTTTAAGTCTAAATCTAAGAAAGTGCAATTTTTTCGGTTATATTAATTTGTTAATCCTGAAATTATATGAAAGTTTGACTTTAGATCAAATCAGTAAAATCGATGTTTTGCGGCTCAACCAGTACAGTGCTACCGCAGTTGACATACAATTTACAAGAAAATGGACTTTAATTTTAAACCTAAAAAAATGCTATTTTTTCCGTTATATTAATTTGTTAATCCTGAAATAACATTTCGGCTTAAGAGGTACAGCGATCAAGTAATTAACATACAATTGTTAATCCTGAAATAAAATGAAAGTTTGCTTTTAGCGCAAATCAGTAAAATTGATGTTTTTCGGCCTAAGCGGTACAGCGCTCAAGTAATTAACATTCAATTTACAAGAAAATCGACTTTAAGTCTAAACCTAAGAAAGTGTAATTTTTTCGGTAATATTAATTTGATAATCCTGCAATAACAATATTATTTGACTTGCGCTCAAATCAGTAAAATTCATGTTTTTCGGTTTAAGCAGTACAGTGCTCACGCAATTGACATACAATTTACAAGAAAATCGACTTTAAGTCTAAAACTAAGAAAGTACAATTTTCTCGGTTATATTATATGAATATGTAAATTCTGCAATAACATTATAATTTTACTTTCCCGCAAATCAGTAAAATTCATGTTTTTCGGTTTAAGCAGTACAGTGCTCACGCAATTGACATACAATTTACAAGAAAATCGACTTTGAGTCTAAGCCTAAGAAAGTGCAACTTTTTCGGTAATATTAATTTGTTAATCCTGCAATAACAAAATAATTTGACTTTCGCTCAAATCAGTAAAATTCATGTTTTTCGGCTTAAGCGGTACAGTGCTCACGCAACTGAAATACAATTTACAAGAAAATCGACTTTAAGTCTAAGACTAAGAATGTGCAATTTTTCGGTTATATGAATATGTCAATTCTGCAATAACAATATAATTTGACTTTCGCTCAAATCAGTAATATTGATGTTTTTCGGCTTAAGCAGTACAGTGCTGCCGCAATTGACATACACTTTACAAGAAAATCGACTTTGAGTCTAAACCTATGAAAGTGCAACTTTTTCGGTAATATTAATTTGTTAATCCTGCAATAACAATATAATTTGACTTTCGCTCAAATCAGTTAAATTCATGTTTTTCGGCTTAAGCGGTACAGTGCTCTCGCAACTGAAATACAATTTACAAGAAAATCGACTTTAAGTCTAAACCTAAGAAAGTACAATTTGTTCGGTTATATGAATATGTAAATTCTGCAATAACAATATAATTTGGCTTTCGCTCAAATCAGTAATATTGATGTTTTTCGGCTTAAGCAGTACAGTGCTGCCGCAATTGACATACAATTTACAAGAAAATCGACTTTGAGTCTAAACCTATGAAAGTGCAACTTTTTCGGTAATATTAATTTGTTAATCCTGCAATAACAATATAATTTGACTTTCGCTCAAATCAGTTAAATTCATGTTTTTCGGCTTAAGCGGTACAGTGCTCTCGCAACTGAAATACAATTTACAAGAACATCGACTTTAAGTCTAAGACTAAGAAAGTGCAATTTTTCGGTTATATGAATATGTTAAATCTGCAATAACAATATAATTTGACTTTCGCTCAAATCAGTAAAATTCATGTTTTTCGGTTTAAGCGGTACAGTGTTCACGCAATTGACATATAATTTAGAAGAAAATCGACTTTAAGTCTAAAACTAAGAAAGTACAATTTGTTCGGTTATATGAATATGTTAAATCTGCAATAACAATATAATTTTACTTTCGCGCAAATCAGTAATATTGATGTTTTTCGGCTTAAGCAGTACAGTGCTCCCGCAACTGACATACAATTTACAAGAAAATCGGCTTTAAGTCTAAATCTAAGAAAGTGCAATTTTTTCGGTTATATTAATTTGTTAATCCTGAAACTATATGAAAGTTTGACTTTAGATCAAATCAGTAAAATCGATGTTTTGCGGCTTAACCAGTACAGTTCTACCGCAGTTGACATACAATTTACAAGAAAATGGACTTTAATTTTAAACCTAAGAAAATGCAATTTTTTCCGTTATATTAATTTGTTAATCCTGAAATAACATTTCGGCTTAAGCGGTACAGCGATCAAGTAATTAACATACAATTTTTAATCCTGAAATAAAATGAAAGTTTGCTTTTAGCGCAAATCAGTAAAATTGATGTTTTTCGGCCTAAGCGGTACACCGCTCAAGGAATTAACATTCAATTTACAAGAAAATCGACTTTAAGTCTAAACCTAAGAAAGTGTAATTTTTTCGGTAATATTAATTTGTTAATCCTGCAATAACAATATAATTTGACTTTCGCTCAAATCAGTAAAATTCATGTTTTTCGGTTTAAGCAGTACAGTGCTCACGCAATTGACATAAAATTTACAAGAAAATCGACTTTAAGTCTAAAACTAAGAAAGTGCAACTTTTTCGGTAATATTAATTTGTTAATCCTGCAATAACAATATAATTTGACTTTCGCTCAAATTAGTAAAATTCATGTTTTTCGGCTTAAGCTTTACAGTGCTCACGCAACTGATATACAACTTAGAAGAAAATCGGCTTTAAGTCTAAATCTAAGAAAGTGCAATTTTTTCGGTTATATGAATATGTAAATTCTGCAATAACATAATAATTTTACTTTCGCGCAAATCAGTAAAATTCATGTTTTTCGGTTTAAGCAGTACAGTGCTCACGCAATTGACATACAATTTACAAGAAAATCGACTTTGAGTCTAAACCTAAGAAAGTGCAACTTTTTCGGTAATATTAATTTGTTAATCCTGCAATAAGAATATAATTTGACTTTTGCTCAAATCAGTTAAATTCATGTTTTTCGGCTTAAGCGGTACAATGCTCTCGCAACTGAAATACAATTTACAAGAAAATCGACTTTAAGTCTAAGACTAAGAAAGTGCAATTTTTCGGTTATATGAATATGTTAAATCTGCAATAACAATATAATTTGACTTTCGCTCAAATCAGTAAAATTCATGTTTTTCGGTTTAAGCGGTGCAGTGCTCACGCAATTGACATACAATTTACAAGAAAATCGACTTTAAGTCTAAAACTAAGAAAGTACAATTTTTTCGTTTATATGAATATATCAATTCTGCAATAACAATATAATTTGACTTTCGCTCAAATTAGTAATATTGATATTTTTCGGCTTAAGCAGTACAGTGCTCACGCAATTGACATACAATTTACAAGAAAATCGACTTTGAGTCTAAACCTAAGAAAGTGCAACTTTTTCGGTAATATTAATTTGTTAATCCTGCAATAACAATATAATTTGACTTTCGCTCAAATCAGTAAAATTCATGTTTTTCGGCTTAAGCGGTACAGTGCTCACGCAACTGAAATACAATTTACAAGAAAATCGACTTTAAGTCTAAGACTAAGAAAGTGCAATTTTTCGGTTATATGAATATGTCAATTCTGCAATAACAATATAATTTGACTTTCGCTCAAATCAGTAATATTGATGTTTTTCAGCTTAAGCAGTACAGTGCTGCCGCAATTGACATACACTTTACAAGAAAATCGACTTTGAGTCTAAACCTATGAAAGTGCAACTTTTTCGGTTATATGAATATGTAAATTCTGCAATAACAATATATTTTGGCTTTCGCTCAAATCAGTAATATTGATGTTTTTCGGCTTAAGCAGTACAGTGCTGCCGCAATTGACATACAATTTACAAGAAAATCGACTTTGAGTCTAAACCTATGAAGGTGCAACTTTTTCGGTAATATTAATTTGTTAATCCTGCAATAACAATATAATTTGACTTTCGCTCAAATCAGTTAAATTCATGTTTTTCGGCTTAAGCGGTACAGTGCTCTCGCAACTGAAATACAATTTACAAGAAAATCGACTTTAAGTCTAAGACTTAGAAAGTGCAATTTTTCGGTTATATGAATATGTTAAATCTGCAATAACAATATAATTTGACTTTCGCTCAAATCAGTAAAATTCATGTTTTTCGGTTTAAGCGGTACAGTGTTCACGCAATTGACATATAATTTAGAAGAAAATCGACTTTAAGTCTAAAACTAAGAAAGTACAATTTGTTCGGTTATATGAATATGTAAATTCTGCAATTACATTATAATTTTACTTTCGCGCAAATCAGTAATATTGATGTTTTTCGGCTTAAGCAGTACAGTGCTCCCGCAACTGACATACAATTTACAAGAAAATCGGCTTTAAGTCTAAATCTAAGAAAGTGCAATTTTTTCGGTTATATTAATTTGTTAATCCTGAAATTATATGAAAGTTTGACTTTAGATCAAATCAGTAAAATCGATGTTTTGCGGCTTAACCAGTACAGTTCTACCGCAGTTGACATACAATTTACAAGAAAATGGACTTTAATTTTAAACCTAAGAAAATGCAATTTTTTCCGTTATATTAATTTGTTAATCCTGAAATAACATTTCGGCTTAAGCGGTACAGCGATCAAGTAATTAACATACAATTGTTAATCCTGAAATAAAATGAAAGTTTGCTTTTAGCGCAAATCAGTAAAATTGATGTTTTTCGGCCTAAGCGGTACAGCGCTCAAGTAATTAACATTCAATTTACAAGAAAATCGACTTTAAGTCTAAACCTAAGAAAGTGTAATTTTTTCGGTAATATTAATTTGTTAATCCTGCAATAACAATATAATTTGACTTTCTCTCAAATCAGTAAAATTCATGTTTTTCGGTTTAAGCAGTACAGTGCTCACGCAATTGACATAAAATTTACAAGAAAATCGACTTTAAGTCTAAAACTAAGAAAGTACAATTTTCTCGGTTATATTATATGAATATGTAAATTCTGCAATAACATAATAATTTTACTTTCGCGCAAATCAGTAAAATTCATGTTTTTCGGTTTAAGCAGTACAGTGCTCACGCAATTGACATACAATTTACAAGAAAATCGACTTTGAGTCTAAACCTAAGAAAGTGCAACTTTTTCGGTAATATTAATTTGTTAATCCTGCAATAAGAATATAATTTGACTTTTGCTCAAATCAGTAAAATTCATGTTTTTCGGCTTAAGCGGTACAGTGCTCACGCAACTGAAATACAATTTACAAGAAAATCGACTTTAAGTCTAAAACTAAGAAAGTGCAATTTTTTCAGTTATATGAATATGTCAATTCTGCAATAACAATTTAATTTGACTTTCGCTCAAATCAGTAAAATTCATGTTTTTCGGTTTAAGCAGTACAGTGCTCACGCAATTGAAATACAATTTACAAGAAAATCGACTTTAAGTCTAAAACTAAGAAAGTACAATTTTCTCGGCTATATAAATATGTCAATTCTGCAATAACAATATAATTTGACTTTCGCTCAAATCAGTAAAATTCATGTTTTTCTGCTTAAGCGGTACAGTGCTCACGCAACTGACATACAATTTACAAGAAAATCGACTTTAAGTCTAAAACTAAGAAAGTACAATTTTCTCGGTTATATGAATATGTAAATTCTGCAATAACATTATAATTTTACTTTCGCTTAAATCAGTAATATTGATGTTTTTCGGCTTAAGCAGTACAGTGCTCTCGCAACTGAAATACAATTTACAAGAAAATCGACTTTAAGTCTAAGACTAAGAAAGTACAATTTTTCGGTTATATGAATATGTCAAATCTGCAATAACAATATAATTTGACTTTCGCTCAAATCAGTAAAATTCATGTTTTTCGGTTTAAGCGGTACAGTGTTCACGCAATTGACATACAATTTAGAAGAAAATCGACTTTAAGTCTAAAACTAAGAAAGTACAATTTGTTCGGTTATATGAATATGTAAATTCTGCAATTACATTATAATTTTACTTTCGCGCAAATCAGTAATATTGATGTTTTTCGGCTTAAGCAGTACAGTGCTCCCGCAACTGACATACAGTTTACAAGAAAATCGGCTTTAAGTCTAAATCTAAGAAAGTGCAATTATTTCGGTTATATTAATTTGTTAATCCTGAAATTATATGAAAGTTTGACTTTAGATCAAATCAGTAAAATCGATGTTTTGCGGTTTAACCAGTACAGTGCTGCCGCAATTGACATACAATTTACAAGAAAATCGACTTTGAGTCTAAACCTATGAAAGTGCAACTTTTTCGGTAATATTAATTTGTTAATCCTGCAATAACAATATAATTTGACTTTCGCTCAAATCAGTTAAATTCATGTTTTTCGGCTTAAGCGGTACAGTGCTCTCGCAACTGAAATACAATTTCCAAGAAAATCGACTTTAAGTCTAAGACTAAGAAAGTGCAATTTTTCGGTTATATGAATATGTCAAATCTGCAATAACAATATAATTTGACTTTCGCTCAAATCAGTAAAATTCATGTTTTTCGGTTTAAGCGGTACAGTGTTCACGCAATTGACATACAATTTAGAAGAAAATCGACTTTAAGTCTAAAACTAAGAAAGTACAATTTGTTCGGTTATATGAATATGTAAATTCTGCAATTACATTATAATTTTACTTTCGCGCAAATCAGTAATATTGATGCTTTTCGACTTAAGCAGTACAGTGCTCCCGCAACTGACATACAATTTACAAGAAAATCGGCTTTAAGTCTAAATCTAAGAAAGTGCAATTTTTTCGGTTATATTAATTTGTTAATCGTGAAATTATATGAAAGTTTGACTTTAGATCAAATCAGTAAAATCGATGTTTTGCGGCTTAACCAGTACAGTGCTACCGCAGTTGACATACAATTTACAAGAAAATGGACTTTAATTTTAAACCTAAGAAAATGCAATTTTTTCCGTTATATTAATTTGTTAATCCTGAAATAACATTTCGGCTTAAGCGGTACAGCGATCAAGTAATTAACATACAATTGTTAATCCTGAAATAAAATGAAAGTTTGCTTTTAGCGCAAATCAGTAAAATTGATGTTTTTCGGCCTAAGCGGTACAGCGCTCAAGGTTATATGAATATGTCAATTCTGCAATAACAATATAATTTGACTTTCGCTCAAATCAGTAAAATTCATGTTTTTCGGTTTAAGCAGTACAGTTCTCACGCAATTGAAATACAATTTACAAGAAAATCGACTTTAAGTCTAAAACTAAGAAAGTACAATTTTCTCGGTTATATGAATATGTCAATTCTGCAATAACAATATAATTTGACTTTCGCTCAAATCAGTAAAATTCATGTTTTTCTGCTTAAGCGGTACAGTGCTCACGCAACTGACATACAATTTACAAGAAAATCGGCTTTAAGTCTAAAACTAAGAAAGTGCAATTTATGGTACGGTTATATGAATATGTCAATTCTGCAATAACAATATAATTTGACTTTCGCTCAAATCAGTAAAATTCATGTTTTTCGGTTTAAGCAGTACAGTGCTCACGCAATTGAAATACAATTTACAAGCAAATCGACTTTAAGTCTAAAACTAAGAAAGTACAATTTTCTCGGTTATATGAATATGTAAATTCTGCAATAACATTATAATTTTACTTTCGCTCAAATCAGTAATATTGATGTTTTTCGGCTTAAGCAGTACAGTGCTCACGCAACTGACATACAATTTACAAGAAAATCGGCTTTAAGTCTAAACCTATGAAAGTGCAACTTTTTCGGTAATATTAATTTGTTAATCCTGCAATAACAATATAATTTGACTTTCGCTCAAATCAGTTAAATTCATGTTTTTCGGCTTAAGCGGTACAGTGCTCTCGCAACTGAAATACAATTTCCAAGAAAATCGACTTTAAGTCTAAGACTAAGAAAGTGCAATTTTTCGGTTATATGAATATGTCAAATCTGCAATAACAATATAATTTGACTTTCGCTCAAATCAGTAAAATTCATGTTTTTCGGTTTAAGCGGTACAGTGTTCACGCAATTGACATACAATTTAGAAGAAAATCGACTTTAAGTCTAAAACTAAGAAAGTACAATTTGTTCGGTTATATGAATATGTAAATTCTGCAATTACATTATAATTTTACTTTCGCTCAAATCAGTAATATTGATGTTTTTCGGCTTAAGCAGTACAGTGCTCACGCAACTGACATACAATTTACAAGAAAATCGGCTTTAAGTCTAAATCTAAGAAAGTGCAATTTTCTCGGTTATATGAATATGTAAATTCTGCAATAACATTATAATTTTACTTTCGCGCAAATCAGTAAAATTGATGTTTTTCGGCCTAAGCTTTACAGCGCTCAAGTAATAAACATTCAATTTACAAGAAAATCGACGTTAAGTCTAAAACTAAGAAAGTACAATTTTCTCGGTTATATGAATATGTAAATTCTGCAATAACATTATAATTTTACTTTCGCGCAAATCAGTAAAATTCATGTTTTTCGGCTTATGCAGTACAGTGCTCACGCAATTGAAATACAATTTACAAGCAAATCGACTTTAAGTCTAAAACTAAGAAAGTACAATTTTCTCGGTTATATGAATATGTAAATTCTGCAATAACATTATAATTTTACTTTCGCTCAAATCAGTAAAATTCATGTTTTTCGGTTTAAGCGGTACAGTGTTCACGCAATTGACATACAATTTAGAAGAAAATCGACTTTAAGTCTAAAACTAAGAAAGTACAATTTGTTCGGTTATATGAATATGTAAATTCTGCAATTACATTATAATTTTACTTTCGCTCAAATCAGTAATATTGATGTTTTTCGGCTTAAGCAGTACAGTGCTCACGCAACTGACATACAATTTACAAGAAAATCGGCTTTAAGTCTAAATCTAAGAAAGTGCAATTTTCTCGGTTATATGAATATGTAAATTCTGCAATAACATTATAATTTTACTTTCGCGCAAATCAGTAAAATTGATGTTTTTCGGCCTAAGCTTTACAGCGCTCAAGTAATAAACATTCAATTTACAAGAAAATCGACGTTAAGTCTAAAACTAAGAAAGTACAATTTTCTCGGTTATATGAATATGTAAATTCTGCAATAACATTATAATTTTACTTTCGCGCAAATCAGTAAAATTCATGTTTTTCGGCTTATGCAGTACAGTGCTCACGCAATTGAAATTCAATTTACAAGAAAATCGACGTTAAGTCTAAAACTAAGAAAGTACAATTTTCTCGGTTATATGAATATGTAAATTCTGCAATAACATTATAATTTTACTTTCGCTCAAATCAGTAAAATTCATGTTTTTCTGCTTAAGCGGTACAGTGCTCACGCAACTGACATACAATTTACAAGAAAATCGGCTTTAAGTCTAAAACTAAGAAAGTGCAATTTATGGTACGGTTATATGAATATGTCAATTGTGCAATAACAATATAATTTGACTTTCGCTCAAATCAGTAAAATTCATGTTTTTCGGTTTAAGCAGTACAGTGCTCACGCAATTGAAATACAATTTACAAGCAAATCGACTTTAAGTCTAAAACTAAGAAAGTACAATTTTCTCGGTTATATGAATATGTAAATTCTGCAATAACATTATAATTTTACTTTCGCTCAAATCAGTAATATTGATGTTTTTCGGCTTAAGCAGTACAGTGCTCACGCAACTGACATACAATTTACAAGAAAATCGGCTTTAAGTCTAAATCTAAGAAAGTGCAATTTTCTCGGTTATATGAATATGTAAATTCTGCAATAACATTATAATTTTACTTTCGCGCAAATCAGTAAAATTGATGTTTTTCGGCCTAAGCTTTACAGCGCTCAAGTAATAAACATTCAATTTACAAGAAAATCGACGTTAAGTCTAAAACTAAGAAAGTACAATTTTCTCGGTTATATGAATATGTAAATTCTGCAATAACATTATAATTTTACTTTCGCGCAAATCAGTAAAATTCATGTTTTTCGGCTTATGCAGTACAGTGCTCACGCAATTGAAATACAATTTACAAGCAAATCGACTTTAAGTCTAAAACTAAGAAAGTACAATTTTCTCGGTAATATGAATATGTAAATTCTGCAATAACATTATAATTTTACTTTCGCGCAAATCAGTAATATTGATGTTTTTCGGCTTAAGCAGTACAGTAGTGCCGCAATTGACATACAATTTACAAGAAAATCGACTTTGCGTGTAAACTTAAGAAAGTGCAACTTTTTCGGTAATATTAATTTGTTAATCCTGCAATAACAATATAATTTGACTTTCGCTCAAATCAGTAAAATTCATGTTTTTCGGCTTAAGCGGTACAGTGCTCACGCAACTGAAATACAATTTACAAGCAAATCGACTTTAAGTCTAAAACTAAGAAGTTAAAATTTTCTCGGTTATATGAATATGTAAATTCTGCAATAACATTATAATTTTACTTTCGCGCAAATCAGTAAAATTCATGTTTTTCGGCTTATGCGGTACAGTGCTCACGCAACTGACATACAATTTACAAGAAAATCGGCTTTAAGTCTAAAACTAAGAAAGTACAATTTTCTCGGTTATATGAATATGTAAATTCTACAATAACATTATAATTTTACTTTCGAGCAAATCAGTAAAATTGACTTTCGCTCAAATCAGTAAAATTCATGTTTTTCTGCTTAAGCGGTACAGTGCTCACGCAACTGACATTCAATTTACAAGAAAATCGACGTTAAGTCTAAAACTAAGAAAGTACAATTTTCTCGGTTATATGAATATGTAAATTCTGCAATAACATTATAATTTTACTTTCGCGCAAATCAGTAAAATTCATGTTTTTCGGCTTATGCAGTACAGTGCTCACGCAATTGAAATACAATTTACAAGCAAATCGACTTTAAGTCTAAAACTAAGAAAGTACAATTTTCTCGGTAATATGAATATGTAAATTCTGCAATAACATTATAATTTTACTTTCGCGCAAATCAGTAATATTGATGTTTTTCGGCTTAAGCTTTACAGCGCTCAAGTAATTAACATTCAATTTACAAGAAAATCGACGTTAAGTCTAAAACTAAGAAAGTACAATTTTCTCGGTTATATGAATATGTAAATTCTACAATAACATTATAATTTTACTTTCGCGCAAATCAGTAAAATTGACTTTCGCTCAAATCAGTAAAATTCATGTTTTTCTGCTTAAGCGGTACAGTGCTCACGCAACTGACATACAATTTACAAGAAAATCGGCTTTAAGTCTAAAACTAAGAAAGTGCAATTTATGGTACGGTTATATGAATATGTCAATTCTGCAATAACAATATAATTTGACTTTCGCTCAAATCAGTAAAATTCATGTTTTTCGGTTTAAGCAGTACAGCTCTCACGCAATTGAAATACAATTTACAAGAAAATCGACTTTAAGTCTAAAACTAAGAAAGTACAATTTTCTCGGTAATATGAATATGTAAATTCTGCAATAACATTATAATTTTACTTTCGCGCAAATCAGTAATATTGATGTTTTTCGGCTTAAGCTTTACAGCGCTCAAGTAATTAACATTCAATTTACAAGAAAATCGACGTTAAGTCTAAATCTAAGAAAGTGCAATTTTCTCGGTTATATGAATATGTAAATTCTGCAATAACATTATAATTTTACTTTCGCGCAAATCAGTAAAATTGATGTTTTTCGGCCTAAGCTTTACAGCGCTCAAGTAATTAACATTCAATTTACAAGAAAATCGACGTTAAGTCTAAAACTAAGAAAGTACAATTTTCTCGGTTATATGAATATGTAAATTCTGCAATAACATTATAATTTTACTTTCGCGCAAATCAGTAAAATTCATGTTTTTCGGCTTATGCAGTACAGTGCTCACGCAATTGAAATACAATTTACAAGCAAATCGACTTTAAGTCTAAAACTAAGAAAGTACAATTTTCTCGGTAATATGAATATGTAAATTCTGCAATAACATTATAATTTTACTTTCGCGCAAATCAGTAATATTGATGTTTTTCGGCTTAAGCAGTACAGTAGTGCCGCAATTGACATAAAATTTACAAGAAAATCGACTTTGCGTGTAAACTTAAGAAAGTGCAACTTTTTCGGTAATATTAATTTGTTAATCCTGCAATAACAATATAATTTGACTTTCGCTCAAATCAGAAAAATTCATATTTTTCGGCTTAAGCAGTACAGTGCTCACGCAACTGACATACAACTTAGAAGAAAATCGGCTTTAAGTCTAAATCTAAGAAAGTGCAATTTTTTCGGTTATATGAATATGTAAATTCTGCAATAACATTATAATTTTATTTTCGCGCAAATCAGTAAAATTCACGTTTTTCGGCTTATGCGGTACAGTGCTCACGCAACTGACATACAATTTACAAGAAAATCGGCTTTAAGTCTAAAACTAAGAAAGTACAATTTTCTCGGTTATATGAATATGTCAATTCTGCAATAACAATATAATTTGACTTTCGCTCAAATCAGTAAAATTCATGTTTTTCGGTTTAAGCAGTACAGTGCTCACGCAATTGAAATACAATTTACAAGCAAATCGACTTTAAGTCTAAAACTAAGAAAGTACAATTTTCTCGGTTATATGAATATGTAAATTCTGCAATAACATTATAATTTTACTTTCGCTCAAATCAGTAATATTGATGTTTTTCGGCTTAAGCAGTACAGTGCTCTCGCAACTGAAATACAATTTACAAGAAAATCGACTTTAAGTCTAAAACTAAGAAAGTACAATTTTCTCGGTTATATGAATATGTAAATTCTACAATAACATTATAATTTTACCTTCGCGCAAATCAGTAAAATTGATGATAATTTGAGTCTAAACCTAATAAAGTGCAACTTTTTCGGTAATATTAATTTGTTAATCCTGCAATAACAATATAATTTGACTTTCGCTCAAATCAGTAAAATTGATGTTTTTCGGCCTAAGCTTTACAGCGCTCAAGTAATTAACATTCAATTTACAAGAAAATCGACGTTAAGTCTAAAACTAAGAAAGTACAATTTTCTCGGTTATATGAATATGTAAATTCTGCAATAACATTATAATTTTACTTTCGCGCAAATCAGTAAAATTCATGTTTTTCGGCTTATGCAGTACAGTGCTCACGCAATTGAAATACAATTTACAAGCAAATCGACTTTAAGTCTAAAACTAAGAAAGTACAATTTTCTCGGTAATATGAATATGTAAATTCTGCAATAACATTATAATTTTACTTTCGCGCAAATCAGTAATATTGATGTTTTTCGGCTTAAGCAGTACAGTAGTGCCGCAATTGACATAAAATTTACAAGAAAATCGACTTTGCGTGTAAACTTAAGAAAGTGCAACTTTTTCGGTAATATTAATTTGTTAATCCTGCAATAACAATATAATTTGACTTTCGCTCAAATCAGAAAAATTCATATTTTTCGGCTTAAGCAGTACAGTGCTCACGCAACTGACATACAACTTAGAAGAAAATCGGCTTTAAGTCTAAATCTAAGAAAGTGCAATTTTTTCGGTTATATGAATATGTAAATTCTGCAATAACATTATAATTTTATTTTCGCGCAAATCAGTAAAATTCACGTTTTTCGGCTTATGCGGTACAGTGCTCACGCAACTGACATACAATTTACAAGAAAATCGGCTTTAAGTCTAAAACTAAGAAAGTACAATTTTCTCGGTTATATGAATATGTCAATTCTGCAATAACAATATAATTTGACTTTCGCTCAAATCAGTAAAATTCATGTTTTTCGGTTTAAGCAGTACAGTGCTCACGCAATTGAAATACAATTTACAAGCAAATCGACTTTAAGTCTAAAACTAAGAAAGTACAATTTTCTCGGTTATATGAATATGTAAATTCTGCAATAACATTATAATTTTACTTTCGCTCAAATCAGTAATATTGATGTTTTTCGGCTTAAGCAGTACAGTGCTCTCGCAACTGAAATACAATTTACAAGAAAATCGACTTTAAGTCTAAAACTAAGAAAGTACAATTTTCTCGGTTATATGAATATGTAAATTCTACAATAACATTATAATTTTACCTTCGCGCAAATCAGTAAAATTGATGATAATTTGAGTCTAAACCTAATAAAGTGCAACTTTTTCGGTAATATTAATTTGTTAATCCTGCAATAACAATATAATTTGACTTTCGCTCAAATCAGTAAAATTCATGTTTTTCGGCTTATGCGGCACAGTGCTCACGCAACTGACATACAATTTACAAGAAAATCGGCTTTAAGTCTAAAACTAAGAAAGTGCAATTTTTTCGGTAATATTAATTTGTTAATCCTGCAATAACAATATAATTTGACTTTCGCTCAAATCAGAAAAATTCATATTTTTCGGCTTAAGCAGTACAGTGCTCACGCAACTGACATACAACTTAGAAGAAAATCGGCTTTAAGTCTAAATCTAAGAAAGTGCAATTTTTTCGGTTATATGAATATGTAAATTCTGCAATAACATTATAATTTTACTTTCGCGCAAATCAGTAAAATTCACGTTTTTCGGCTTAAGCGGTACAGTGCTCACGCAACTGAAATACAATTTACAAGCAAATCGACTTTAAGTCTAAAACTAAGAAAGTACAATTTTCTCGGTTATATGAATATGTAAATTCTGCAATAACATTATAATTTTACTTTCGCTCAAATCAGTAATATTGATGTTTTTCGGCTTAAGCAGTACAGTGCTCTCGCAATTGAAATACAATTTACAAGCAAATCGACTTTAAGTCTAAAACTAAGAAAGTACAATTTTCTCGGTTATATGAATATGTAAATTCTGCAATAACATTATAATTTTACTTTCGCTCAAATCAGTAATATTGATGTTTTTCGGCTTAAGCAGTACAGTGCTCTCGCAATTGAAATACAATTTACAAGCAAATCGACTTTAAGTCTAAAACTAAGAAAGTACAATTTTCTCGGTTATATGAATATGTAAATTCTGCAATAACATTATAATTTTACTTTCGCTCAAATCAGTAATATTGATGTTTTTCGGCTTAAGCAGTACAGTGCTCTCGCAATTGAAATACAATTTACAAGCAAATCGACTTTAAGTCTAAAACTAAGAAAGTACAATTTTCTCGGTTATATGAATATGTAAATTCTGCAATAACATTATAATTTTACTTTCGCTCAAATCAGTAATATTGATGTTTTTCGGCTTAAGCAGTACAGTGCTCACGCAACTGACATACAATTTACAAGAAAATCGGCTTTAAGTCTAAATCTAAGAAAGTGCAATTTTCTCGGTTATATGAATATGTAAATTCTGCAATAACATTATAATTTTACTTTCGCGCAAATCAGTAAAATTGATGTTTTTCGACCTAAGCTTTACAGCGCTCAAGTAATTAACATTCAATTTACAAGAAAATCGACGTTAAGTCTAAAACTAAGAAAGTACAATTTTCTCGGTAATATGAATATGTAAATTCTGCAATAACATTATAATTTGACTTTCGCTCAAATCAGTAAAATTCATGTTTTTCTGCTTAAGCGGTACAGTGCTCACGCAACTGAAATACAATTTACAAGCAAATCGACTTTAAGTCTAAAACTAAGAAACTACAATTTTCTCGGTTATATGAATATGTAAATTCTGCAATAACATTATAATTTTACTTTCGCGCAAATCAGTAAAATTCACGTTTTTCGGCTTATGCGGTACAGTGCTCACGCAACTGACATACAATTTACAAGAAAATCGGCTTTAAGTCTAAAACTAAGAAAGTACAATTTTCTCGGTTATATGAATATGTCAATTCTGCAATAACAATATAATTTGACTTTCGCTCAAATCAGTAAAATTCATGTTTTTCGGTTTAAGCAGTACAGTGCTCACGCAATTGAAATACAATTTACAAGCAAATCGACTTTAAGTCTAAAACTAAGAAAGTACAATTTTCTCGGTTATATGAATATGTAAATTCTGCAATAACATTATAATTTTACTTTCGCTCAAATCAGTAATATTGATGTTTTTCGGCTTAAGCAGTACAGTGCTCTCGCAATTGAAATACAATTTACAAGCAAATCGACTTTAAGTCTAAAACTAAGAAAGTACAATTTTCTCGGTTATATGAATATGTAAATTCTGCAATAACATTATAATTTTACTTTCGCTCAAATCAGTAATATTGATGTTTTTCGGCTTAAGCAGTACAGTGCTCACGCAACTGACATACAATTTACAAGAAAATCGGCTTTAAGTCTAAATCTAAGAAAGTGCAATTTTCTCGGTTATATGAATATGTAAATTCTGCAATAACATTATAATTTTACTTTCGCGCAAATCAGTAAAATTGATGTTTTTCGACCTAAGCTTTACAGCGCTCAAGTAATTAACATTCAATTTACAAGAAAATCGACGTTAAGTCTAAAACTAAGAAAGTACAATTTTCTCGGTAATATGAATATGTAAATTCTGCAATAACATTATAATTTGACTTTCGCTCAAATCAGTAAAATTCATGTTTTTCGGCTTAAGCGGTACAGTGCTCACGCAACTGAAATACAATTTACAAGCAAATCGACTTTAAGTCTAAAACTAAGAAGTTAAAATTTTCTCGGTTATATGAATATGTAAATTCTGCAATAACATTATAATTTTACTTTCGCGCAAATCAGTAAAATTCATGTTTTTCGGCTTATGCGGTACAGTGCTCACGCAACTGACATACAATTTACAAGAAAATCGGCTTTAAGTCTAAAACTAAGAAAGTACAATTTTCTCGGTTATATGAATATGTAAATTCTACAATAACATTATAATTTTACTTTCGCGCAAATCAGTAAAATTGATGATAATTTGAGTCTAAACCTAATAAAGTGCAACTTTTTCGGTAATATTAATTTGTTAATCCTGCAATAACAATATAATTTGACTTTCGCTCAAATCAGTAAAATTCATGTTTTTCGGCTTATGCGGCACAGTGCTCACGCAACTGACATACAATTTACAAGAAAATCGGCTTTAAGTCTAAAACTAAGAAAGTGCAATTTTTTCGGTAATATTAATTTGTTAATCCTGCAATAACAATATAATTTGACTTTCGCTCAAATCAGAAAAATTCATATTTTTCGGCTTAAGCAGTACAGTGCTCACGCAACTGACATACAACTTAGAACAAAATCGGCTTTAAGTCTAAATCTAAGAAAGTGCAATTTTTTCGGTTATATGAATATGTAAATTCTGCAATAACTTTATAATTTTACTTTCGCGCAAATCAGTAAAATTCACGTTTTTCGGCTTATGCGGTACAGTGCTCACGCAACTGACATACAATTTACAAGAAAATCGGCTTTAAGTCTAAAACTAAGAAAGTACAATTTTCTCGGTTATATAAATATGTCAATTCTGCAATAACAATATAATTTGACTTTCGCTCAAATCAGTAAAATTCATGTTTTTCTGCTTAAGCGGTACAGTGCTCAAGTGATTAACATACAATTTACAAGAAAATCGACTTTGAGTCTAAACCTAAGAAAGTGCAACTTTTTCGGTAATATTAATTTGTTAATCCTGCAATAAGAATATAATTTGACTTTTTCTCAAATCAGTAAAATTCATGTTTTTCGGCTTAAGCGGTACAGTGCTCACGCAACTGAAATACAATTTACAAGAAAATCGACTTTAAGTCTAAAACTAAGAAAGTGCAATTTTTTCAGTAATATGAATATGTCAATTCTGCAATAACAATATAATTTGACTTTCGCTCAAATCAGTAAAATTCATGTTTTTCGGTTTAAGCAGTACAGTGCTCACGCAATTGAAATACAATTTACAAGAAAATCGACTTTAAGTCTAAAACTAAGAAAGTACAATTTTCTCGGTTATATAAATATGTCAATTCTGCAATAACAATATAATTTGACTTTCGCTCAAATCAGTAAAATTCATGTTTTTCTGCTTAAGCGGTACAGTGCTCACGCAACTGACATACAATTTACAAGAAAATCGACTTTAAGTCTAAAACTAAGAAAGTACAATTTTCTCGGTTATAAAAATATGTAAATTCTGCAATAACATTATAATTTTACTTTCGCTCAAATCAGTAATATTGATGTTTTTCGGCTTAAGCAGTACAGTGCTCTCGCAACTGAAATACAATTTACAAGAAAATCGACTTTAAGTTTAAAACTAAGAAAGTACAATTTTCTCGGTTATATGAATATGTTAATTCTGCAATAACAATATAATTTGACTTTCGCTCAAATCAGTAAAATTCATGTTTTTCGGCTTAAGCAGTACAGTGCTCACGCAACTGACATACAATTTAGAAGAAAATCGACTTTAAGTCTAAACCTAAGAAAGTGCAATTTTTTCGGTAATATTAATTTGTTAATCCTGCAATAACAATATAATTTGACTTTTGTTCAAATCAGTAAAATTCATGTTTTTCGGTTTAAGCGGTACAGTGCTCACGCAATTAACATACAATTTAGAAGCAAATCGACTTTGAGTCTAAACCTAAGAAAGTGCAACTTTTTCGGTAATATTAATTTGTTAATCCTGCAATAAGAATATAATTTGACTTTTTCTCAAATCAGTAAAATTCATGTTTTTCGGCTTAAGCGGTACAGTGCTCACGCAACTGAAATACAATTTACAAGAAAATCGACTTTAAGTCTAAAACTAAGAAAGTGCAATTTTTTCAGTAATATGAATATGTCAATTCTGCAATAACAATATAATTTGACTTTCGCTCAAATCAGTAAAATTCATGTTTTTCGGTTTAAGCAGTACAGTGCTCACGCAATTGAAATACAATTTACAAGAAAATCGACTTTAAGTCTAAAACTAAGAAAGTACAATTTTCTCGGTTATATAAATATGTCAATTCTGCAATAACAATATAATTTGACTTTCGCTCAAATCAGTAAAATTCATGTTTTTCTGCTTAAGCGGTACAGTGCTCACGCAACTGACATACAATTTACAAGAAAATCGACTTTAAGTCTAAAACTAAGAAAGTACAATTTTCTCGGTTATAAAAATATGTAAATTCTGCAATAACATTATAATTTTACTTTCGCTCAAATCAGTAATATTGATGTTTTTCGGCTTAAGCAGTACAGTGCTCTCGCAACTGAAATACAATTTACAAGAAAATCGACTTTAAGTTTAAAACTAAGAAAGTACAATTTTCTCGGTTATATGAATATGTAAATTCTACAATAACATTATAATTTTACTTTCGCGCAAATCAGTAAAATTGATGATAATTTGAGTCTAAACCTAATAAAGTGCAACTTTTTCGGTAATATTAATTTGTTAATCCTGCAATAACAATAAAATTTGACTTTCGCTCAAATCAGTAAAATTCATGTTTTTCGGCTTATGCGGCACAGTGCTCACGCAACTGACATACAATTTACAAGAAAATCGGCTTTAAGTCTAAAACTAAGAAAGTGCAATTTTTTCGGTAATATTAATTTGTTAATCCTGCAATAACAATATAATTTGACTTTCGCTCAAATCAGAAAAATTCATATTTTTCGGCTTAAGCAGTACAGTGCTCACGCAACTGACATACAACTTAGAAGAAAATCGGCTTTAAGTCTAAATCTAAGAAAGTGCAATTTTTTCGGTTATATGAATATGTAAATTCTGCAATAACATTATAATTTTACTTTCGCGCAAATCAGTAAAATTCACGTTTTTCGGCTTATGCGGTACAGTGCTCACGCAACTGACATACAATTTACAAGAAAATCGGCTTTAAGTCTAAAATTAAGAAAGTACAATTTTCTCGGTTATATGAATATGTCATTTCTGCAATAACAATATAATTTGACTTTCGCTCAAATCAGTAAAATTCATGTTTTTCGGTTTAAGCAGTACAGTGCTCACGCAATTGAAATACAATTTACAAGCAAATCGACTTTAAGTCTAAAACTAAGAAAGTACAATTTTCTCGGTTATATGAATATGTAAATTCTGCAATAACATTATAATTTTACTTTCGCTCAAATCAGTAATATTGATGTTTTTCGGCTTAAGCAGTACAGTGCTCACGCAACTGACATACAATTTACAAGAAAATCGGCTTTAAGTCTAAATCTAAGAAAGTGCAATTTTCTCGGTTATATGAATATGTAAATTCTGCAATAACATTATAATTTTACTTTCGCGCAAATCAGTAAAATTGATGTTTTTCGGCCTAAGCTTTACAGCGCTCAAGTAATTAACATTCAATTTACAAGAAAATCGACGTTAAGTCTAAAACTAAGAAAGTACAATTTTCTCGGTTATATGAATATGTAAATTCTGCAATAACATTATAATTTTACTTTCGCGCAAATCAGTAAAATTCTTGTTTTTCGGCTTATGCAGTACAGTGCTCACGCAATTGAAATACAATTTACAAGCAAATCGACTTTAAGTCTAAAACTAAGAAAGTACAATTTTCTCGGTAATATGAATATGTAAATTCTGCAATAACATTATAATTTTACTTTCGCGCAAATCAGTAATATTGATGTTTTTCGGCTTAAGCAGTACAGTAGTGCCGCAATTGACATACAATTTACAAGAAAATCGACTTTGCGTGTAAACTTAAGAAAGTGCAACTTTTTCGGTAATATTAATTTGTTAATCCTGCAATAACAATATAATTTGACTTTCGCTCAAATCAGTAAAATTCATGTTTTTCGGCTTAAGCGGTACAGTGCTCACGCAACTGAAATACAATTTACAAGAAAATCGGCTTTAAGTCTAAAACTAAGAAAGTACAATTTTCTCGGTTATATGAATATGTAAATTCTACAATAACATTATAATTTTACTTTCGCGCCAAATCAGTAAAATTCATGTTTTTCGGCTTATGCGGTACAGTGCTCACGCAACTGACATACAATTTACAAGAAAATCGGCTTTAAGTCTAAAACTAAGAAAGTACAATTTTCTCGGTTATATGAATATGTAAATTCTACAATAACATTATAATTTTACTTTCGCGCAAATCAGTAAAATTGATGATAATTTGAGTCTAAACCTAATAAAGTGCAACTTTTTCGGTAATATTAATTTGTTAATCCTGCAATAACAATATAATTTGACTTTCGCTCAAATCAGTAAAATTCATGTTTTTCGGCTTATGCGGCACAGTGCTCACGCAACTGACATACAATTTACAAGAAAATCGGCTTTAAGTCTAAAACTAAGAAAGTGCAATTTTTTCGGTAATATTAATTTGTTAATCCTGGAATAACAATATAATTTGACTTTCGCTCAAATCAGAAAAATTCATATTTTTCGGCTTAAACAGTACAGTGCTCACGCAACTGACATACAACTTAGAAGAAAATCGGCTTTAAGTCTAAATCTAAGAAAGTGCAATTTTTTCGGTTATATGAATATGTAAATTCTGCAATAACATTATAATTTTACTTTCGCGCAAATCAGTAAAATTCACGTTTTTCGGCTTATGCGGTACAGTGCTCACGCAACTGACATACAATTTACAAGAAAATCGGCTTTAAGTCTAAAACTAAGAAAGTACAATTTTCTCGGTTATATAAATATGTCAATTCTGCAATAACAATATAATTTGACTTTCGCTCAAATCAGTAAAATTCATGTTTTTCGGCTTATGCGGTACAGTGCTCACGCAACTGACATACAATTTACAAGAAAATCGGCTTTAAGTCTAAAACTAAGAAAGTACAATTTTCTCGGTTATATGAATATGTAAATTCTACAATAACATTATAATTTTACTTTCGCGCAAATCAGTAAAATTGATGATAATTTGAGTCTAAACCTAATAAAGTGCAACTTTTTCGGTAATATTAATTTGTTAATCCTGCAATAACAATATAATTTGACTTTCGCTCAAATCAGTAAAATTCATGTTTTTCGGCTTATGCGGCACAGTGCTCACGCAACTGACATACAATTTACAAGAAAATCGACTTTGAGTCTAAACCTAAGAAAGTGCAACTTTTTCGGTAATATTAATTTGTTAATCCTGCAATAAGAATATAATTTGACTTTTGCTCAAATCAGTAAAATTCATGTTTTTCGGCTTAAGCGGTACAGTGCTCACGCAACTGAAATACAATTTACAAGAAAATCGACTTTAAGTCTAAAACTAAGAAAGTGCAATTTTTTCAGTTATATGAATATGTCAATTCTGCAATAACAATATAATTTGACTTTCGCTCAAATCAGTAAAATTCATGTTTTTCGGTTTAAGCAGTACAGTGCTCACGCAATTGAAATACAATTTACAAGAAAATCGACTTTAAGTCTAAAACTAAGAAAGTACAATTTTCTCGGTTATATAAATATGTCAATTCTGCAATAACAATATAATTTGACTTTCGCTCAAATCAGTAAAATTCATGTTTTTCTGCTTAAGCGGTACAGTGCTCACGCAACTCACATACAATTTACAAGAAAATCGACTTTAAGTCTAAAACTAAGAAAGTACAATTTTCTCGGTTATATGAATATGTAAATTCTGCAATAACATTATAATTTTACTTTCGCTCAAATCAGTAATATTGATGTTTTTCGGCTTAAGCAGTACAGTGCTCTCGCAACTGAAATACAATTTACAAGAAAATCGACTTTAAGTCTAAGACTAAGAAAGTGCAATTTTTCGGTTATATGAATATGTTAAATCTGCAATAACAATATAATTTGACTTTCGCTCAAATCAGTAAAATTCATGTTTTTCGGTTTAAGCGGTACAGTGTTCACGCAATTGACATACAATTTAGAAGAAAATCGACTTTAAGTCTAAAACTAAGAAAGTACAATTTGTTCGGTTATATGAATATGTAAATTCTGCAATTACATTATAATTTTACTTTCGCGCAAATCAGTAATATTGATGCTTTTCGACTTAAGCAGTACAGTGCTCCCGCAACTGACATACAATTTACAAGAAAATCGGCTTTAAGTCTAAATCTAAGAAAGTGCAATTTTTTCGGTTATATTAATTTGTTAATCGTGAAATTATATGAAAGTTTGACTTTAGATCAAATCAGTAAAATCGATGTTTTGCGGCTTAACCAGTACAGTGCTACCGCAGTTGACATACAATTTACAAGAAAATGGACTTTAATTTTAAACCTAAGAAAATGCAATTTTCTCGGTTATATGAATATGTAAAATCTGCAATAACATTATAATTTTACTTTCGCGCAAATCAGTAAAATTGATGTTTTTCGGCCTAAGCTTTACAGCGCTGAAGTAATTAACATTCAATTTACAAGAAAATCGACGTTAAGTCTAAAACTAAGAAAGTACAATTTTCTCGGTTATATGAATATGTAAATTCTGCAATAACATTATAATTTTACTTTCGCGCAAATCAGTAAAATTAATGTTTTTCGGCTTATGCGGTACAGTGCTCACGCAACTGACATACAATTTACAAGAAAATCGGCTTTAAGTCTAAAACTAAGAAAGTACAATTTTCTCGGTTATATGAATATGTAAATTCTACAATAACATTATAATTTTACTTTCGCGCAAATCAGTAAAATTGATGATAATTTGAGTCTAAACCTAATAAAGTGCAACTTTTTCGGTAATATTAATTTGTTAATCCTGCAATAACAATATAATTTGACTTTCGCTCAAATCAGTAAAATTCATGTTTTTCGGCTTATGCGGCACAGTGCTCACGGAACTGACATACAATTTACAAGAAAATCGGCTTTAAGTCTAAAACTAAGAAAGTGCAATTTTTTCGGTAATATTAATTTGTTAATCCTGCAATAACAATATAATTTTACTTTCGCTCAAATCAGAAAAATTCATATTTTTCGGCTTAAGCAGTACAGTGCTCACGCAACTGACATACAACTTAGAAGAAAATCGGCTTTAAGTCTAAATCTAAGAAAGTGCAATTTTTTCGGTTATATGAATATGTAAATTCTGCAATAACATTATAATTTTACTTTCGCGCAAATCAGTAAAATTCACGTTTTTCGGCTTATGCGGTACAGTGCTCACGCAACTGACATACAATTTACAAGAAAATCGGCTTTAAGTCTAAAACTAAGAAAGTACAATTTTCTCGGTTATATAAATATGTCAATTCTGCAATAACAATATAATTTGACTTTCGCTCAAATCAGTAAAATTCATGTTTTTCTGCTTAAGCGGTACAGTGCTCACGCAACTGACATACAATTTACAAGAAAATCGACTTTAAGTCTAAAACTAAGAAAGTACAATTTTCTCGGTTATATGAATATGTAAATTCTGCAATAACATTATAATTTTACTTTCGCGCAAATCAGTAAAATTCACGTTTTTCGGCTTAAGCAGTACAGTGCTCACGCAACTGACATACAACTTAGAAGAAAATCGGCTTTAAGTCTAAATCTAAGAAAGTGCAATTTTTTCGGTTATATGAATATGTAAATTCTGCAATAACATTATAATTTTACTTTCGCGCAAATCAGTAAAATTCACGTTTTTCGGCTTAAGCAGTACAGTGCTCACGCAACTGACATACAACTTAGAAGAAAATCGGCTTTAAGTCTAAATCTAAGAAAGTGCAATTTTTTCGGTTATATGAATATGTAAATTCTGCAATAACATTATAATTTGACTTTCGCTCAAATCAGTAAAATTCATGTTTTTCTGCTTAAGCGGTACAGTGCTCAAGTGATTAACATACAATTTACAAGAAAATCGACTTTGAGTCTAAACCTAAGAAAGTGCAACATTTTCGGTAATATTAATTTGTTAATCCTGAAATTATATGAAAGTTTGACTTTAGATCAAATCAGTAAAATCGATGTTCTGCGGCTTAACCAGTACAGTGCTGCCGCAATTGACATACAATTTACAAGAAAATCGACTTTGAGTCTAAACCTATGAAAGTGCAACTTTTTCGGTAATATTAATTTGTTAATCCTGCAATAACAATATAATTTGACTTTCGCTCAAATCACTTAAATTCATGTTTTTCGGCTTAAGCGGTACAGTGCTCTCGCAACTGACATACAATTTACAAGAAAATCGGCTTTAAGTCTAAAGCTAAGAAAGTACAATTTTCTCGGTTATATGAATATGTAAATTCTACAATAACATTATAATTTTACTTTCGCGCAAATCAGTAAAATTGATGATAATTTGAGTCTAAACCTAATAAAGTGCAACTTTTTCGGTAATATTAATTTGTTAATCCTGCAATAACAATATAATTTGACTTTCGCTCAAATCAGTAAAATTCACGTTTTTCGGCTTAAGCAGTACAGTGCTCACGCAACTGAAATACAATTTACAAGAAAATCGACTTTAAGTCTAAGACTAAGAAAGTGCAATTTTTCGGTTATATGAATATGTTAAATCTGCAATAACAATATAATTTGACTTTCGCTCAAATCAGTAAAATTCATGTTTTTCGGTTTAAGCGGTACAGTGTTCACGCAATTGACATACAATTTAGAAAAAAATCGACTTTAAGTCTAAAACTAAGAAAGTACAATTTGTTCGGTTATATGAATATGTAAATTCTGCAATTACATTATAATTTTACTTTCGCGCAAATCAGTAATATTGATGTTTTTCGGCTTAAGCAGTACAGTGCTCCCGCAACTGACATACAATTTACAAGAAAATCGGCTTTAAGTCTAAATCTAAGAAAGTGCAATTATTTCGGTTATATTAATTTGTTAATCCTGAAATTATATGAAAGTTTGACTTTAGATCAAATCAGTAAAATCGATGTTCTGCGGCTTAACCAGTACAGTGCTGCCGCAATTGACATACAATTTACAAGAAAATCGACTTTGAGTCTAAACCTATGAAAGTGCAACTTTTTCGGTAATATTAATTTGTTAATCCTGCAATAACAATATAATTTGACTTTCGCTCAAATCAGTTAAATTCATGTTTTTCGGCTTAAGCGGTACAGTGCTCTCGCAACTGAAATACAATTTCCAAGAAAATCGACTTTAAGTCTAAGACTAAGAAAGTGCAATTTTTCGGTTATATGAATATGTTAAATCTGCAATAACAATATAATTTGACTTTCGCTCAAATCAGTAAAATTCATGTTTTTCGGTTTAAGCGGTACAGTGTTCACGCAATTGACATACAATTTAGAAGAAAATCGACTTTAAGTCTAAAACTAAGAAAGTACAATTTGTTCGAATATATGAATATGTAAATTCTGCAATTACATTATAATTTTACTTTCGCGCAAATCAGTAATATTGATGCTTTTCGACTTAAGCAGTACAGTGCTCCCGCAACTGACATACAATTTACAAGAAAATCGGCTTTAAGTCTAAATCTAAGAAAGTGCAATTTTTTCGGTTATATTAATTTGTTAATCGTGAAATTATATGAAAGTTTGACTTTAGATCAAATCAGTAAAATCGATGTTTTGCGGCTTAACCAGTACAGTGCTACCGCAGTTGACATACAATTTACAAGAAAATGGACTTTAATTTTAAACCTAAGAAAATGCAATTTTTTCCGTTATATTAATTTGTTAATCCTGAAATAACATTTCGGCTTAAGCGGTACAGCGATCAAGTAATTAACATACAATTGTTAATCCTGAAATAAAATGAAAGTTTGCTTTTAGCGCAAATCAGTAAAATTGATGTTTTTCGGCCTAAGCGGTACAGCGCTCAAGGTTATATGAATATGTCAATTCTGCAATAACAATATAATTTGACTTTCGCTCAAATCAGTAAAATTCATGTTTTTCGGTTTAAGCAGTACAGTTCTCACGCAATTGAAATACAATTTACAAGAAAATCGACTTTAAGTCTCAATCTAAGAAAGTGCAATTTTCTCGGTTATATGAATATGTCAATTCTGCAATAACAATATAATTTGACTTTCGCTCAAATCAGTAAAATTCATGTTTTTCTGCTTAAGCGGTACAGTGCTCACGCAACTGACATACAATTTACAAGAAAATCGGCTTTAAGTCTAAAACTAAGAAAGTGCAATTTATGGTACGGTTATATGAATATGTCAATTCTGCAATAACAATATAATTTGACTTTCGCTCAAATCAGTAAAATTCATGTTTTTCGGTTTAAGCAGTACAGTGCTCACGCAATTGAAATACAATTTACAAGCAAATCGACTTTAAGTCTAAAACTAAGAAAGTACAATTTTCTCGGTTATATGAATATGTAAATTCTGCAATAACATTATAATTTTACTTTCGCTCAAATCAGTAATATTGATGTTTTTCGGCTTAAGCAGTACAGTGCTCACGCAACTGACATACAATTTACAAGAAAATCGGCTTTAAGTCTAAATCTAAGAAAGTGCAATTTTCTCGGTTATATGAATATGTAAATTCTGCAATAACATTATAATTTTACTTTCGCGCAAATCAGTAAAATTGATGTTTTTCGGCCTAAGCTTTACAGCGCTCAAGTAATTAACATTCAATTTACAAGAAAATCGACGTTAAGTCTAAAACTAAGAAAGTACAATTTTCTCGGTTATATGAATATGTAAATTCTGCAATAACATTATAATTTTACTTTCGCGCAAATCAGTAATATTCATGTTTTTCGGCTTATGCAGTACAGTGCTACCGCAATTGAAATACAATTTACAAGCAAATCGACTTTAAGTCTAAAACTAAGAAAGTACAATTTTCTCGGTAATATGAATATGTAAATTCTGCAATAACATTATAATTTTACTTTCGCGCAAATCAGTAATATTGATGTTTTTCGGCTTAAGCAGTACTGTGGTGCCGCAATTGACATACAATTTACAAGAAAATCGACTTTGCGTGTAAACTTAAGAAATTGCAACTTTTTCGGTAATATTAGTTTGTTAATTCTGCAATAACAATATAATTTGACTTTCGCTCAAATCAGTAAAATTCATGTTTTTCGGCTTAAGCGGTACAGTGCTCACGCAACTGAAATACAATTTACAAGCAAATCGGCTTTAAGTCTAAAACTAAGAAAGTACAATTTTCTCGGTTATATGAATATGTAAATTCTGTAATAACATTATAATTTTACTTTCGCGCAAATCAGTAAAATTGAAATTTGAGTCTAAACCTAATAAAGTGCAACTTTTTCGGTAATATTAATTTGTTAATCCTGCAATAACAATATAATTTGACTTTCGCTCAAATCAGTAAAATTCATGTTTTTCGGCTTATGCGGCACAGTGCTCACGCAACTGACATACAATTTACAAGAAAATCGGCTTTAAGTCTAAAACTAAGAAAGTGCAATTTTTTCGGTAATATTAATTTGTTAATCCTGCAATAACAATATAATTTGACTTTCGCTCAAATCACAAAAATTCATATTTTTCGGCTTAAGCAGTACAGTGCTCACGCAACTGACATACAACTTAGAAGAAAATCGGCTTTAAGTCTAAATCTAAGAAAGTGCAATTTTTTCGGTTATATGAATATGTAAATTCTGCAATAACATTATAATTTTACTTTCGCGCAAATCAGTAAAATTCACGTTTTTCGGCTTATGCGGTACAGTGCTCACGCAACTGACATACAATTTACAAGAAAATCGGCTTTAAGTCTAAAACTAAGAAAGTACAATTTTCTCGGTTATATGAATATGTAAATTCTGCAATAACATTATAATTTTACTTTCGCGCAAATCAGTAAAATTGATGATAATTTGAGTCTAAGCCTAATAAAGTGCAACTTTTTCGGTAATATTAATTTGTTAATCCTGCAATAACAATATAATTTGACTTTCGATCAAATCAGAAAAATTCATATTTTTCGGCTTAAGCAGTACAGTGCTCACGCAACTGACATACAATTTAGAAGAAAATCGGCTTTAAGTCTAAATCTAAGAAAGTGCAGTTTTTTCGGTTATATGAAAATGTCAATTCTGCAATAACAATATAATTTGACTTTCGCTCAAATCAGTAAAATTCATGTTTTTCGGTTTAAGCAGTACAGTGCTCACGCAATTGAAATACAATTTACAAGCAAATCGACTTTAAGTCTAAAATTAAGAAAGTACAATTTTCTCGGTTATATGAATATGTAAATTCTGCAATAACATTATAATTTTACTTTCGCTCAAATCAGTAATATTGATGTTTTTCGGCTTAAGCAGTACAGTGCTCACGCAAATGACATACAATTTACAAGAAAATCGGCTTTAAGTCTCAATCTAAGAAAGTGCAATTTTCTCGGTTATATGAATATGTAAATTCTGCAATAACATTATAATTTTACTTTCGCTTAAATCAGTAATATTGATGTTTTTCGGCTTAAGCAGTACAGTGCTCACGCAAATGACATACAATTTACAAGAAAATCGGCTTTAAGTCTAAATCTAAGAAAGTGCAGTTTTTTCGGTTATATGAATATGTCAATTCTGCAATAACAATATAATTTGACTTTCGCTCAAATCAGTAAAATTCATGTTTTTCGGTTTAAGCAGTACAGTGCTCACGCAATTGAAATACAATTTACAAGAAAATCGACTTTAAGTCTAAAACTAAGAAAGTACAATTTTCTCGGTTATATGAATATGTAAATTCTGCAATAACATTATAATTTTACTTTCGCGCAAATCAGTAATATTGATGTTTTTCGGCTTAAGCAGTACAGTGCTCACGCAACTGACATACAATTTACAAGAAAATCGGCTTTAAGTCTAAATCTAAGAAAGTGCAATTTTCTCGGTTATATGAATATGTAAATTCTGCAATAACATTATAATTTTACTTTCGCGCAAATCAGTAATATTGATGTTTTTCGGCTTAAGCAGTACAGTGCTCACGCAAATGACATACAATTTACAAGAAAATCGGCTTTAAGTCTAAATCTAAGAAAGTGCAGTTTTTTCGGTTATATGAATATGTCAATTCTGCAATAACAATATAATTTGACTTTCGCTCAAATCAGTAAAATTCATGTTTTTCGGTTTAAGCAGTACACTGCTCACGCAATTGAAATACAATTTACAAGAAAATCGACTTTAAGTCTAAAACTAAGAAAGTACAATTTTCTCGGTTATATGAATATGTAAATTCTGCAATAACATTATAATTTTACTTTCGCTTAAATCAGTAATATTGATGTTTTTCGGCTTAAGCAGTACAGTGCTCACGCAACTGACATACAATTTACAAGAAAATCGGCTTTAAGTCTAAAACTAAGAAAGTGCATTTTATGGTACGGTTATATGAATATGTCAATTCTGCAATAACAATATAATTTGACTTTCGCTCAAATCAGTAAAATTCATGTTTTTCGGTTTAAGCAGTACAGTGCTCACGCAATTGAAATACAATTTACAAGCAAATCGACTTTAAGTCTAAAACTAAGAAAGTACAATTTTCTCGGTTATATGAATATGTAAATTCTGCAATAACATTATAATTTTACTTTCGCTCAAATCAGTAATATTGATGTTTTTCGGCTTAAGCAGTACAGTGCTCACGCAACTGACATACAATTTACAAGAAAATCGGCTTTAAGTCTAAATCTAAGAAAGTGCAATTTTCTCGGTTATATGAATATGTAAATTCTGCAATAACATTATAATTTTACTTTCGCGCAAATCAGTAAAATTGATGTTTTTCGGCCTAAGCTTTACAGCGCTCAAGTAATTAACATTCAATTTACAAGAAAATCGACGTTAAGTCTAAAACTAAGAAAGTACAATTTTCTCGGTTATATGAATATGTAAATTCTGCAATAACATTATAATTTTACTTTCGCGCAAATCAGTAAAATTCATGTTTTTCGGCTTATGCAGTACAGTGCTCACGCAATTGAAATACAATTTACAAGCAAATCGACTTTAAGTCTAAAACTAAGAAAGTACAATTTTCTCGGTAATATGAATATGTAAATTCTGCAATAACATTATAATTTTACTTTCGCGCAAATCAGTAATATTGATGTTTTTCGGCTTAAGCAGTACAGTGGTGCCGCAATTGACATACAATTTACAAGAAAATCGACTTTGCGTGTAAACTTAAGAAAGTGCAACTTTTTCGGTAATATTAATTTGTTAATTCTGCAATAACAATATAATTTGACTTTCGCTCAAATCAGTAAAATTCATGTTTTTCGGCTTAAGCGGTACAGTGCTCACGCAACTGAAATACAATTTACAAGCAAATCGGCTTTAAGTCTAAAACTAAGAAAGTACAATTTTCTCGGTTATATGAATATGTAAATTCTGTAATAACATTATAATTTTACTTTCGCGCAAATCAGTAAAATTGATGATAATTTGAGTCTAAACCTAATAAAGTGCAACTTTTTCGGTAATATTAATTTGTTAATCCTGCAATAACAATATAATTTGACTTTCGCTCAAATCAGTAAAATTCATGTTTTTCGGCTTATGCGGCACAGTGCTCACGCAACTGACATACAATTTACAAGAAAATCGGCTTTAAGTCTAAAACTAAGAAAGTGCAATTTTTTCGGTAATATTAATTTGTTAATCCTGCAATAACAATATAATTTGACTTTCGCTCAAATCAAAAAAATTCATATTTTTCGGCTTAAGCAGTACAGTGCTCACGCAACTGACATACAACTTAGAAGAAAATCGGCTTTAAGTCTAAATCTAAGAAAGTGCAATTTTTTCGGTTATATGAATATGTAAATTCTGCAATAACATTATAATTTTACTTTCGCGCAAATCAGTAAAATTCACGTTTTTCGGCTTATGCGGTACAGTGCTCACGCAACTGACATACAATTTACAAGAAAATCGGCTTTAAGTCTAAAACTAAGAAAGTACAATTTTCTCGGTTATATGAATATGTAAATTCTGCAATAACATTATAATTTTACTTTCGCGCAAATCAGTAAAATTGATGATAATTTGAGTCTAAGCCTAATAAAGTGCAACTTTTTCGGTAATATTAATTTGTTAATCCTGCAATAACAATATAATTTGACTTTCGATCAAATCAGAAAAATTCATATTTTTCGGCTTAAGCAGTACAGTGCTCACGCAACTGACATACAATTTAGAAGAAAATCGGCTTTAAGTCTAAATCTAAGAAAGTGCAGTTTTTTCGGTTATATGAATATGTCAATTCTGCAATAACAATATAATTTGACTTTCGCTCAAATCAGTAAAATTCATGTTTTTCGGTTTAAGCAGTACAGTGCTCACGCAATTGAAATACAATTTACAAGCAAATCGACTTTAAGTCTAAAACTAAGAAAGTACAATTTTCTCGGTTATATGAATATGTAAATTCTGCAATAACATTATAATTTTACTTTCGCTCAAATCAGTAATATTGATGTTTTTCGGCTTAAGCAGTACAGTGCTCACGCAAATGACATACAATTTACAAGAAAATCGGCTTTAAGTCTCAATCTAAGAAAGTGCAATTTTCTCGGTTATATGAATATGTAAATTCTGCAATAACATTATAATTTTACTTTCGCTTAAATCAGTAATATTGATGTTTTTCGGCTTAAGCAGTACAGTGCTCACGCAAATGACATACAATTTACAAGAAAATCGGCTTTAAGTCTAAATCTAAGAAAGTGCAGTTTTTTCGGTTATATGAATATGTCAATTCTGCAATAACAATATAATTTGACTTTCGCTCAAATCAGTAAAATTCATGTTTTTCGGTTTAAGCAGTACAGTGCTCACGCAATTGAAATACAATTTAGAAGAAAATCGACTTTAAGTCTAAAACTAAGAAAGTACAATTTTCTCGGTTATATGAATATGTAAATTCTGCAATAACATTATAATTTTACTTTCGCGCAAATCAGTAATATTGATGTTTTTCGGCTTAAGCAGTACAGTGCTCACGCAACTGACATACAATTTACAAGAAAATCGGTTTTAAGTCTAAATCTAAGAAAGTGCAATTTTCTCGGTTATATGAATATGTAAATTCTGCAATAACATTATAATTTTACTTTCGCGCAAATCAGTAATATTGATGTTTTTCGGCTTAAGCAGTACAGTGGTGCGGCAATTGACATACAATTTACAAGAAAATCGACTTTGCGTGTAAACCTAAGAAAGTGCAATTTTCTCGGTAATATTAATTTGTTAATCCTGCAATAACAATATAATTTGACTTTCGCTCAAATCAGTAAAATTCATGTTTTTCGGCTTATGCGGTACAGTGCTCACGCAATTGACATACAATTTACAAGAAAATCGGCTTTAAGTCTAAAACTAAGAAAGCACAATTTTCTCGGTTATATGAATATGTAAATTCTGCAATAACATTATTATTTTACTTTCGCGCAAATCAGTAATATTGATGTATTTCGGCTTAAGCAGTACAGTGGTGCGGCAATTGACATACAATTTACAAGAAAATCGACTTTGCGTGTAAACCTAAGAAAGTGCAATTTTCTCGGTAATATTAATTTGTTAATCCTGCAATAACAATATAATTTGACTTTCGCGCAAATCAGTAAAATTGATGATAATTTGAGTCTAAACCTAATAAAGTACAACTTTTTCGGTAATATTACTTTGTTAATCCTGCAATAACAATATAATTTGACTTTCGCTCAAATCAGTAAAATTCATGTTTTTCGGCTTATGCGGTACAGTGCTCACGCAATTGACATACAATTTACAAGAAAATCGGCTTTAAGTCTAAAACTAAGAAAGCACAATTTTCTCGGTTATATGAATATGTAAATTCTGCAATAACATTATTATTTTACTTTCGCGCAAATCAGTAATATTGATGTTTTTCGGCTTAAGCAGTACAGTGGTGCGGCAATTGACATACAATTTACAAGAAAATCGACTTTGCGTGTAAACCTAAGAAAGTGCAATTTTCTCGGTAATATTAATTTGTTAATCCTGCAATAACAATATAATTTGACTTTCGCGCAAATCAGTAAAATTGTTGATAATTTGAGTCTAAACCTAATAAAGTACAACTTTTTCGGTAATATTAATTTGTTAATCCTGCAATAACAATATAATTTGACTTTCGCTCAAATCAGTAAAATTCATGTTTTTCGGCTTATGCGGCACAGTGCTCACGCAACTGACATACAATTTACAAGAAAATCGGCTTTAAGTCTAAAACTAAGAAAGTGCAATTTTTTCGGTAATATTAATTTGTTAAATCTGCAATAACAATATAATTTGACTTTCGCTCAAATCAGTAAAATTCATGTTTTTCGGCTTATGCGGTACAGTGCTCACGCAATTGACATACAATTTACAAGAAAATCGGCTTTAAGTCTAAAACTAAGAAAGCACAATTTTCTCGGTTATATGAATATGTAAATTCTGCAATAACATTATTATTTTACTTTCGCGCAAATCAGTAATATTGATGTTTTTCGGCTTAAGCAGTACAGTGGTGCGGCAATTGACATACAATTTACAAGAAAATCGACTTTGCGTGTAAACCTAAGAAAGTGCAATTTTCTCGGTAATATTAATTTGTTAATCCTGCAATAACATTATAATTTTACTTTCGCGCAAATCAGTAATATTGATGTTTTTCGGCTTAAGCAGTACAGTGCTCACGCAACTGACATACAATTTACAAGAAAATCGGCTTTAAGTCTAAATCTAAGAAAGTGCAGTTTTTTCGGTTATATGAATATGTCAATTCTGCAATAACAATATAATTTGACTTTCGCTCAAATCAGTAAAATTCATGTTTTTCGGCTTATGCGGTACAGTGCTCACGCAATTGACATACAATTTACAAGAAAATCGGCTTTAAGTCTAAAACTAAGAAAGCACAATTTTCTCGGTTATATGAATATGTAAATTCTGCAATAACATTATTATTTTACTTTCGCGCAAATCAGTAATATTGATGTTTTTCGGCTTAAGCAGTACAGTGCTCACGCAACTGACATACAATTTACAAGAAAATCGGCTTTAAGTCTAAATCTAAGAAAGTGCAGTTTTTTCGGTTATATGAATATGTCAATTCTGCAATAACAATATAATTTTACTTTCGCGCAAATCAGTAATATTGATGTTTTTCGGCTTAAGCAATACAGTGGTGCCGCAATTGACATACAATTTACAAGAAAATCGACTTTGCGTGTAAACTTAAGAAAGTGCAACTTTTTCGGTAATATTAATTTGTTAATTCTGCAATAACATTATAATTTTACTTTCGCGCAAATCAGTAAAATTCATGTTTTTCGGCTTATGCGGTACAGTGCTCACGCAACTGACATACAATTTACAAGAAAATCGGCTTTAAGTCTAAAACTAAGAAAGTACAATTTTCTCGGTTATATGAATATGTAAATTCTGCAATAACATTATAATTTTACTTTCGCGCAAATCAGTAAAATTGATGATAATTTGAGTCTAAACCTAATAAAGTGCAACTTTTTCGGTAATATTAATTTGTTAATCCTGCAATAACAATATAATTTGACTTTCGCTCAAATCAGTAAAATTCATGTTTTTCGGCTTATGCGGCACAGTGCTCACGCAACTGACATACAATTTACAAGAAAATCGGCTTTAAGTCTAAAACTAAGAAAGTGCAATTTTTTCGGTAATATTAATTTGTTAATCCTGCAATAACAATATAATTTGACTTTCGCTCAAATCAGAAAAATTCATATTTTTCGGCTTAAGCAGTACAGTGCTCACGCAACTGACATACAACTTAGAAGAAAATCGGCTTTAAGTCTAAATCTAAGAAAGTGCAATTTTTTCGGTTATATGAATATGTAAATTCTGCAATAACATTATAATTTTACTTTCGCGCAAATCAGTAAAATTCACGTTTTTCGGCTTATGCGGTACAGTGCTCACGCAACTGACATACAATTTACAAGAAAATCGGCTTTAAGTCTAAAACTAAGAAAGTACAATTTTCTCGGTTATATGAATATGTAAATTCTGCAATAACATTATAATTTTACTTTCGCGCAAATCAGTAAAATTGATGATAATTTGAGTCTAAACCTAATAAAGTGCAACTTTTTCGGTAATATTAATTTGTTAATCCTGCAATAACAATATAATTTGACTTTCGATCAAATCAGAAAAATTCATATTTTTCGGCTTAAGCAGTACAGTGCTCACGCAACTGACATACAATTTAGAAGAAAATCGGCTTTAAGTCTAAATCTAAGAAAGTGCAGTTTTTTCGGTTATATGAATATGTCAATTCTGCAATAACAATATAATTTTACTTTCGCTCAAATCAGTAATATTGATGTTTTTCGGCTTAAGCAGTACAGTGCTCACGCAAATGACATACAATTTACAAGAAAATCGGCTTTAAGTCTCAATCTAAGAAAGTGCAATTTTCTCGGTTATATGAATATGTAAATTCTGCAATAACATTATAATTTTACTTTCGCTCAAATCAGTAATATTGATGTTTTTCGGCTTAAGCAGTACAGTGCTCACGCAAATGACATACAATTTACAAGAAAATCGGCTCTAAGTCTAAATCTAAGAAAGTGCAGTTTTTTCGGTTATATGAATATGTCAATTCTGCAATAACAATATAATTTGACTTTCGCTCAAATCAGTAAAATTCATGTTTTTCGGTTTAAGCAGTACAGTGCTCACGCAATTGAAATACAATTTACAAGAAAATCGACTTTAAGTCTAAAACTAAGAAAGTACAATTTTCTCGGTTATATGAATATGTAAATTCTGCTATAACATTATAATTTTACTTTCGCTCAAATCAGTAATATTGATGTTTTTCGGCTTAAGCAGTACAGTGCTCACGCAAATGACATACAATTTACAAGAAAATCGGCTTTAAGTCTAAATCTAAGAAAGTGCAGTTTTTTCGGTTATATGAATATGTCAATTCTGCAATAACAATATAATTTGACTTTCGCTCAAATCAGTAAAATTCATGTTTTTCGGTTTAAGCAGTACAGTGCTCACGCAATTGAAATACAATTTACAAGAAAATCGACTTTAAGTCTAAAACTAAGAAAGTACAATTTTCTCGGTTATATGAATATGTAAATTCTGCAATAACATTATAATTTTACTTTCGCGCAAATCAGTAATATTGATGTTTTTCGGCTTAAGCAGTACAGTGCTCACGCAACTGACATACAATTTAGAAGAAAATCGGCTTTAAGTCTAAATCTAAGAAAGTGCAATTTTCTCGGTTATATGAATATGTAAATTCTGCAATAACATTATAATTTTACTTTCGCTCAAATCAGTAATATTGATGTTTTTCGGCTTAAGCAGTACAGTGCTCACGCAAATGACATACAATTTACAAGAAAATCGGCTTTAAGTCTAAATCTAAGGAAGTGCAGTTTTTTCGGTTATATGAATATGTCAATTCTGCAATAACAATATAATTTGACTTTCGCTCAAATCAGTAAAATTCATGTTTTTCGGTTTAAGCAGTACAGTGCTCACGCAATTGAAATACAATTTACAAGAAAATCGACTTTAAGTCTAAAACTAAGAAAGTACAATTTTCTCGGTTATATGAATATGTAAATTCTGCAATAACATTATAATTTTACTTTCGCGCAAATCAGTAATATTGATGTTTTTCGGCTTAAGCAGTACAGTGCTCACGCAACTGACATACAATTTACAAGAAAATCGGCTTTAAGTCTAAATCTAAGAAAGTGCAATTTTCTCGGTTATATGAATATGTAAATTCTGCAATAACATTATAATTTTACTTTCGCGCAAATCAGTAATATTGATGTTTTTCGGCTTAAGCAGTACAGTGGTGCGGCAATTGACATACAATTTACAAGAAAATCGACTTTGCGTGTAAACCTAAGAAAGTGCAATTTTCTCGGTAATATTAATTTGTTAATCCTGCAATAACAATATAATTTGACTTTCGCTCAAATCAGTAAAATTCATGTTTTTCGGCTTATGCGGTACAGTGCTCACGCAATTGACATACAATTTACAAGAAAATCGGCTTTAAGTCTAAAACTATGAAAGCACAATTTTCTCGGTTATATGAATATGTAAATTCTGCAATAACATTATAATTTTACTTTCGCGCAAATCAGTAAAATTGATGATAATTTGAGTCTAAACCTAATAAAGTACAACTTTTTCGGTAATATTAATTTGTTAATCCTGCAATAACAATATAATTTGACTTTCGCTCAAATCAGTAAAATTCATGTTTTTCGGCTTATGCGGCACAGTGCTCACGCAACTGACATACAATTTACAAGAAAATCGGCTTTAAGTCTAAAACTAAGAAAGTGCAATTTTTTCGGTAATATTAATTTGTTAATCCTGCAATAACAATATAATTTGACTTTCGCTCAAATCAGTAAAATTCATGTTTTTCGGCTTATGCGGTACAGTGCTCACGCAATTGACATACAATTTACAAGAAAATCGGCTTTAAGTCTAAATCTAAGAAAGTGCAATTTTCTCGGTTATATGAATATGTAAATTCTGCAATAACATTATAATTTTACTTTCGTGCAAATCAGTAATATTGATGTTTTTCGGCTTAAGCAGTACAGTGCTCACGCAACTGACATACAACTTAGAAGAAAATCGGCTTTAAGTCTAAATCTAAGAAAGTGCAATTTTTTTGGTTATATGAATATGTAAATTCTGCAATAACATTATAATTTTACTTTCGCGCAAATCAGTAAAATTCACGTTTTTCGGCTTATGCGGTACAGTGCTCACGCAACTGACATACAATTTACAAGAAAATCGGCTTTAAGTCTAAAACTAAGAAAGTACAATTTTCTCGGTTATATGAATATGTAAATTCTGCAATAACATTATAATTTTACTTTCGCGCAGATCAGTAAAATTTATGATAATTTGAGTCTAAACCTAATAAAGTGCAACTTTTTCGGTAATATTAATTTGTTAATCCTGCAATAACAATATAATTTGACTTTCGATCAAATCAGAAAAATTCATATTTTTCGGCTTAAGCAGTACAGTGCTCACGCAACTGACATACAATTTAGAAGAAAATCGGCTTTAAGTCTAAATCTAAGAAAGTGCAGTTTTTTCGGTTATATGAATATGTCAATTCTGCAATAACAATATAATTTGACTTTCGCTCAAATCAGTAAAATTCATGTTTTTCGGCTTATGCGGCACAGTGCTCACGCAACTAACATACAATTTACAAGAAAATCGGCTTTAAGTCTAAAACTAAGAAAGTGCAATTTTTTCGGTAATATTAATTTGTTAATCCTGCAATAACAATATAATTTGACTTTCGCTCAAATCAGTAAAATTCATGTTTTTCGGCTTATGCGGTACAGTGCTCACGCAATTGACATACAATTTACAAGAAAATCGGCTTTAAGTCTAAATCTAAGAAAGTGCAATTTTCTCGGTTATATGAATATGTAAATTCTGCAATAACATTATAATTTTACTTTCGTGCAAATCAGTAATATTGATGTTTTTCGGCTTAAGCAGTACAGTGCTCACGCAACTGACATACAACTTAGAAGAAAATCGGCTTTAAGTCTAAATCTAAGAAAGTGCAATTTTTTCGGTTATATGAATATGTAAATTCTGCAATAACATTATAATTTTACTTTCGCGCAAATCAGTAAAATTAACGTTTTTCGGCTTATGCGGTACAGTGCTCACGCAACTGACATACAATTTACAAGAAAATCGGCTTTAAGTCTAAAACTAAGAAAGTACAATTTTCTCGGTTATATGAATATGTAAATTCTGCAATAACATTATAATTTTACTTTCGCGCAGATCAGTAAAATTTATGATAATTTGAGTCTAAACCTAATAAAGTGCAACTTTTTCGGTAATATTAATTTGTTAATCCTGCAATAACAATATAATTTGACTTTCGATCAAATCAGAAAAATTCATATTTTTCGGCTTAAGCAGTACAGTGCTCACGCAACTGACATACAATTTAGAAGAAAATCGGCTTTAAGTCTAAATCTAAGAAAGTGCAGTTTTTTCGGTTATATGAATATGTCAATTCTGCAATAACAATATAATTTGACTTTCGCTCAAATCAGTAAAATTCATGTTTTTCGGTTTAAGCAGTACAGTGCTCACGCAATTGAAATACAATTTACAAGCAAATCGACTTTAAGTCTAAAACTAAGAAAGTACAATTTTCTCGGTTATATGAATATGTAAATTCTGCAATAACATTATAATTTTACTTTCGCTCAAATCAGTAATATTGATGTTTTTCGGCTTAAGCAGTACAGTGCTCACGCAAATGACATACAATTTACAAGAAAATCGGCTTTAAGTCTCAATCTAAGAAAGTGCAATTTTCTCGGTTATATGAATATGTAAATTCTGCAATAACATTATAATTTTACTTTCGCTCAAATCAGTAATATTGATGTTTTTCGGCTTAAGCAGTACAGTGCTCACGCAAATGACATACAATTTACAAGAAAATCGGCTTTAAGTCTAAATCTAAGAAAGTGCAGTTTTTTCGGTTATATGAATATGTCAATTCTGCAATAACAATATAATTTGACTTTCGCTCAAATCAGTAAAATTCATGTTTTTCGGTTTAAGCAGTACAGTGCTCACGCAATTGAAATACAATTTACAAGAAAATCGACTTTAAGTCTAAAACTAAGAAAGTACAATTTTCTCGGTTATATGAATATGTAAATTCTGCAATAACATTATAATTTTACTTTCGCGCAAATCAGTAATATTGATGTTTTTCGGCTTAAGCAGTACAGTGCTCACGCAACTGACATACAATTTACAAGAAAATCGGCTTTAAGTCTAAATCTAAGAAAGTGCAATTTTCTCGGTTATATGAATATGTAAATTCTGCAATAACATTATAATTTTACTTTCGCGCAAATCAGTAATATTGATGTTTTTCGGCTTAAGCAGTACAGTGCTCACGCAATTGACATACAATTTACAAGAAAATCGGCTTTAAGTCTCAATCTAAGAAAGTGCAATTTTCTCGGTTATATGAATATGTAAATTCTGCAATAACATTATAATTTTACTTTCGCTCAAATCAGTAATATTGATGTTTTTCGGCTTAAGCAGTACAGTGCTCACGCAAATGACATACAATTTACAAGAAAATCGGCTTTAAGTCTAAATCTAAGAAAGTGCAGTTTTTTCGGTTATATGAATATGTCAATTCTGCAATAACAATATAATTTGACTTTCGCTCAAATCAGTAAAATTCATGTTTTTCGGTTTAAGCAGTACAGTGCTCACGCAATTGAAATACAATTTACAAGAAAATCGACTTTAAGTCTAAAACTAAGAAAGTACAATTTTCTCGGTTATATGAATATGTAAATTCTGCAATAACATTATAATTTTACTTTCGCGCACATCAGTAATATTGATGTTTTTCGGCTTAAGCAGTACAGTGTTCACGCAACTGACATACAATTTACAAGAAAATCGGCTTTAAGTCTAAATCTAAGAAAGTGCAATTTTCTCGGTTATATGAATATGTAAATTCTGCAATAACATTATAATTTTACTTTCGCGCAAATCAGTAATATTGATGTTTTTCGGCTTAAGCAGTACAGTGGTGCGGCAATTGACATACAATTTACAAGAAAATCGACTTTGCGTGTAAACCTAAGAAAGTGCAACTTTTTCGGTAATATTAATTTGTTAATCCTGCAATAACAATATAATTTGACTTTCCCTCAAATCAGTAAAATTCATGTTTTTCGGCTTATGCGGTACAGTGCTCACGCAATTGACATACAATTTACAAGAAAATCGGCTTTAAGTCTAAAACTAAGAAAGTACAATTTTCTCGGTTATATGAATATGTAAATTCTGCAATAACATTATAATTTTACTTTCGCGCAAATCAGTAAAATTGATGTTTTTCAGCCTAAGCGTTACAGCGCTCAAGTAATTAACATTCAATTTACAAGAAAATCGACTTTAAGTCTAAAACTAAGAAAGTACAATTTTCTCGGTTATATGAATATGTAAATTCTGCAATAACATTATAATTTTACTTTCGCGCAAACCAGTAAAATTCATGTTTTTCGGCTTATGCGGTACAGTGCTCACGCAATTGAAATACAATTTACAAGCAAATCGACTTTAAGTCTAAAACTAAGAAAGTACAATTTTCTCGGTAATATGAATATGTAAATTCTGCAATAACATTATAATTTTACTTTCGCGCAAATCAGTAATATTGATGTTTTTCGGCTTAAGCAGTACAGTGGTGCGGCAATTGACATACAATTTACAAGAAAATCGACTTTAAGTCTAAAACTAAGAAAGTACAATTTTCTCGGTTATATGAATATGTAAATTCTGCAATAACATTATAATTTTACTTTCGCGCAAATCAGTAAAATTGATGATAATTTGAGTCTAAACCTAATAAAGTGCAACTTTTTCGGTAATATTAATTTGTTAATCCTGCAATAACAATATAATTTAACTTTCGCTCAAATCAGTAAAATTCATGTTTTTCGGCTTAAGCAGTACAGTGCTCACGCAACTGACATACAACTTAGAAGAAAATCGACTTTAAGTCTAAATCTAAGAAAGTGCAATTTTTTCGGTTATATGAATATGTAAATTCTGCAATAACATTATAATTTTACTTTCGCGCAAATCAGTAAAATTCACGTTTTTCGGCTTATGCGGTACAGTGCTCACGCAACTGACATACAATTTACAAGAAAATCGGCTTTAAGTCTAAAACTAAGAAAGTACAATTTTCTCGGTTATATGAATATGTAAATTCTGCAATAACATTATAATTTTACTTTCGCGCAAATCAGTAAAATTGATGATAATTTGAGTCTAAACCTAATAAAGTGCAACTTTTTCGGTAATATTAATTTGTTAATCCTGCAATAACAATATAATTTGACTTTCGATCAAATCAGAAAAATTCATATTTTTCGGCTTAAGCAGTACAGTGCTCACGCAACTGACATACAATTTAGAAGATAATCGGCTTTAAGTCTAAATCTAAGAAAGTGCAGTTTTTTCGGTTATATGAATATGTCAATTCTGCAATAACAATATAATTTGACTTTCGCTCAAATCAGTAAAATTCATGTTTTTCGGTTTAAGCAGTACAGTGCTCACGCAATTGAAATACAATTTACAAGAAAATCGACTTTAAGTCTAAAACTAAGAAAGTACAATTTTCTCGGTTATATGAATATGTAAATTCTGCAATAACATTATAATTTTACTTTCGCGCAAATCAGTAATATTGATGTTTTTCGGCTTAAGCAGTACAGTGCTCACGCAACTGACATACAATTTACAAGAAAATCGGCTTTAAGTCTAAATCTAAGAAAGTGAGTTTTCTCGGTTATATGAATATGTAAATTCTGCAATAACAATATAATTTGACTTTCGCTCAAATCAGTAAAATTCATGTTTTTCGGCTTATGCGGTACAGTGCTCACGCAATTGACATACAATTTACAAGAAAATCGGCTTTAAGTCTAAAACTAAGAAAGTACAATTTTCTCGGTTATATGAATATGTAAATTCTGCAATAACATTATAATTTTACTTTCGCGCAAATCAGTAAAATTGATGTTTTTCAGCCTAAGCTTTACAGCGCTCAAGTAATTAACATTCAATTTACAAGAAAATCGACTTTAAGTCTAAATCTAAGAAAGTACAATTTTCTCGGTTATATGAATATGTAAATTCTGCAATAACATTATAATTTTACTTTCGCTCAAATCAGTAATATTGATGTTTTTCGGCTTAAGCAGTACAGTGCTCACGCAAATGACATACAATTTACAAGATAATCGGCTTTAAGTCTAAATCTAAGAAAGTGCAGTTTTTTCGGTTATATGAATATGTCAATTCTGCAATAACAATATAATTTGACTTTCGCTCAAATCAGTAAAATTCATGTTTTTCGGTTTAAGCAGTACAGTGCTCACGCAATTGAAATACAATTTACAAGAAAATCGACTTTAAGTCTAAAACTAAGAAAGTACAATTTTCTCGGTTATATGAGTATGTAAATTCTGCAATAAACATTATAATTTTACTTTCGCGCAAATCAGTAATATTGATGTTTTTCGGCTTAAGCAGTACAGTGCTCACGCAACTGACATACAATTTACAAGAAAATCGGCTTTAAGTCTAAATTTAAGAAAGTGCAATTTTTTTGGTTATATGAATATGTAAATTCTGCAATAACATTATAATTTTACTTTCGCGCAAATCAGTAAAATTCATGTTTTTCGGTTTAAGCAGTACAGTGCTCACGCAATTGACATACAATTTACAAGAAAATCGGCTTTAAGTCTAAATCTAAGAAAGTGCAATTTTCTCGGTTATATGAATATGTAAATTCTGCAATAACATTATAATTTTACTTTCGTGCAAATCAGTAATATTGATGTTTTTCGGCTTAAGCAGTACAGTGCTCACGCAACTGACATACAACTTAGAAGAAAATCGGCTTTAAGTCTAAATCTAAGAAAGTGCAGTTTTTTCGGTTATATGAATATGTCAATTCTGCAATAACAATATAATTTGACTTTCGCGCAAATCAGTAAAATTGATGTTTTTCAGCCTAAGCTTTACAGCGCTCAAGTAATTAACATTCAATTTACAAGAAAATCGACTTTAAGTCTAAATCTAAGAAAGTACAATTTTCTCGGTTATATGAATATGTAAATTCTGCAATAACATTATAATTTTACTTTCGCTCAAATCAGTAATATTGATGTTTTTCGGCTTAAGCAGTACAGTGCTCACGCAAATGACATACAATTTACAAGATAATCGGCTTTAAGTCTAAATCTAAGAAAGTGCAGTTTTTTCGGTTATATGAATATGTCAATTCTGCAATAACAATATAATTTGACTTTCGCTCAAATCAGTAAAATTCATGTTTTTCGGTTTAAGCAGTACAGTGCTCACGCAATTGACATACAATTTACAAGAAAATCGGCTTTAAGTCTAAATCTAAGAAAGTGCAATTTTCTCGGTTATATGAATATGTAAATTCTGCAATAACATTATAATTTTACTTTCGTGCAAATCAGTAATATTGATGTTTTTCGGCTTAAGCAGTACAGTGCTCACGCAACTGACATACAACTTAGAAGAAAATCGGCTTTAAGTCTAAATCTAAGAAAGTGCAATTTTTTTGGTTATATGAATATGTAAATTCTGCAATAACATTATAATTTTACTTTCGCGCAAATCAGTAAAATTCACGTTTTTCGGCTTATGCGGTACAGTGCTCACGCAACTGACATACAATTTACAAGAAAATCGGCTTTAAGTCTAAAACTAAGAAAGTACAATTTTCTCGGTTATATGAATATGTAAATTCTGCAATAACATTATAATTTTACTTTCGCGCAGATCAGTAAAATTTATGATAATTTGAGTCTAAACCTAATAAAGTGCAACTTTTTCGGTAATATTAATTTGTTAATCCTGCAATAACAATATAATTTGACTTTCGATCAAATCAGAAAAATTCATATTTTTCGGCTTAAGCAGTACAGTGCTCACGCAACTGACATACAATTTAGAAGAAAATCGGCTTTAAGTCTAAATCTAAGAAAGTGCAGTTTTTTCGGTTATATGAATATGTCAATTCTGCAATAACAATATAATTTGACTTTCGCTCAAATCAGTAAAATTCATGTTTTTCGGCTTATGCGGCACAGTGCTCACGCAACTAACATACAATTTACAAGAAAATCGGCTTTAAGTCTAAAACTAAGAAAGTGCAATTTTTTCGGTAATATTAATTTGTTAATCCTGCAATAACAATATAATTTGACTTTCGCTCAAATCAGTAAAATTCATGTTTTTCGGCTTATGCGGTACAGTGCTCACGCAATTGACATACAATTTACAAGAAAATCGGCTTTAAGTCTAAATCTAAGAAAGTGCAATTTTCTCGGTTATATGAATATGTAAATTCTGCAATAACATTATAATTTTACTTTCGTGCAAATCAGTAATATTGATGTTTTTCGGCTTAAGCAGTACAGTGCTCACGCAACTGACATACAACTTAGAAGAAAATCGGCTTTAAGTCTAAATCTAAGAAAGTGCAATTTTTTCGGTTATATGAATATGTAAATTCTGCAATAACATTATAATTTTACTTTCGCGCAAATCAGTAAAATTAACGTTTTTCGGCTTATGCGGTACAGTGCTCACGCAACTGACATACAATTTACAAGAAAATCGGCTTTAAGTCTAAAACTAAGAAAGTACAATTTTCTCGGTTATATGAATATGTAAATTCTGCAATAACATTATAATTTTACTTTCGCGCAGATCAGTAAAATTTATGATAATTTGAGTCTAAACCTAATAAAGTGCAACTTTTTCGGTAATATTAATTTGTTAATCCTGCAATAACAATATAATTTGACTTTCGATCAAATCAGAAAAATTCATATTTTTCGGCTTAAGCAGTACAGTGCTCACGCAACTGACATACAATTTAGAAGAAAATCGGCTTTAAGTCTAAATCTAAGAAAGTGCAGTTTTTTCGGTTATATGAATATGTCAATTCTGCAATAACAATATAATTTGACTTTCGCTCAAATCAGTAAAATTCATGTTTTTCGGTTTAAGCAGTACAGTGCTCACGCAATTGAAATACAATTTACAAGCAAATCGACTTTAAGTCTAAAACTAAGAAAGTACAATTTTCTCGGTTATATGAATATGTAAATTCTGCAATAACATTATAATTTTACTTTCGCTCAAATCAGTAATATTGATGTTTTTCGGCTTAAGCAGTACAGTGCTCACGCAAATGACATACAATTTACAAGAAAATCGGCTTTAAGTCTCAATCTAAGAAAGTGCAATTTTCTCGGTTATATGAATATGTAAATTCTGCAATAACATTATAATTTTACTTTCGCTCAAATCAGTAATATTGATGTTTTTCGGCTTAAGCAGTACAGTGCTCACGCAAATGACATACAATTTACAAGAAAATCGGCTTTAAGTCTAAATCTAAGAAAGTGCAGTTTTTTCGGTTATATGAATATGTCAATTCTGCAATAACAATATAATTTGACTTTCGCTCAAATCAGTAAAATTCATGTTTTTCGGTTTAAGCAGTACAGTGCTCACGCAATTGAAATACAATTTACAAGAAAATCGACTTTAAGTCTAAAACTAAGAAAGTACAATTTTCTCGGTTATATGAATATGTAAATTCTGCAATAACATTATAATTTTACTTTCGCGCAAATCAGTAATATTGATGTTTTTCGGCTTAAGCAGTACAGTGCTCACGCAACTGACATACAATTTACAAGAAAATCGGCTTTAAGTCTAAATCTAAGAAAGTGCAATTTTCTCGGTTATATGAATATGTAAATTCTGCAATAACATTATAATTTTACTTTCGCGCAAATCAGTAATATTGATGTTTTTCGGCTTAAGCAGTACAGTGCTCACGCAATTGACATACAATTTACAAGAAAATCGGCTTTAAGTCTCAATCTAAGAAAGTGCAATTTTCTCGGTTATATGAATATGTAAATTCTGCAATAACATTATAATTTTACTTTCGCTCAAATCAGTAATATTGATGTTTTTCGGCTTAAGCAGTACAGTGCTCACGCAAATGACATACAATTTACAAGAAAATCGGCTTTAAGTCTAAATCTAAGAAAGTGCAGTTTTTTCGGTTATATGAATATGTCAATTCTGCAATAACAATATAATTTGACTTTCGCTCAAATCAGTAAAATTCATGTTTTTCGGTTTAAGCAGTACAGTGCTCACGCAATTGAAATACAATTTACAAGAAAATCGACTTTAAGTCTAAAACTAAGAAAGTACAATTTTCTCGGTTATATGAATATGTAAATTCTGCAATAACATTATAATTTTACTTTCGCGCACATCAGTAATATTGATGTTTTTCGGCTTAAGCAGTACAGTGTTCACGCAACTGACATACAATTTACAAGAAAATCGGCTTTAAGTCTAAATCTAAGAAAGTGCAATTTTCTCGGTTATATGAATATGTAAATTCTGCAATAACATTATAATTTTACTTTCGCGCAAATCAGTAATATTGATGTTTTTCGGCTTAAGCAGTACAGTGGTGCGGCAATTGACATACAATTTACAAGAAAATCGACTTTGCGTGTAAACCTAAGAAAGTGCAACTTTTTCGGTAATATTAATTTGTTAATCCTGCAATAACAATATAATTTGACTTTCCCTCAAATCAGTAAAATTCATGTTTTTCGGCTTATGCGGTACAGTGCTCACGCAATTGACATACAATTTACAAGAAAATCGGCTTTAAGTCTAAAACTAAGAAAGTACAATTTTCTCGGTTATATGAATATGTAAATTCTGCAATAACATTATAATTTTACTTTCGCGCAAATCAGTAAAATTGATGTTTTTCAGCCTAAGCGTTACAGCGCTCAAGTAATTAACATTCAATTTACAAGAAAATCGACTTTAAGTCTAAAACTAAGAAAGTACAATTTTCTCGGTTATATGAATATGTAAATTCTGCAATAACATTATAATTTTACTTTCGCGCAAACCAGTAAAATTCATGTTTTTCGGCTTATGCGGTACAGTGCTCACGCAATTGAAATACAATTTACAAGCAAATCGACTTTAAGTCTAAAACTAAGAAAGTACAATTTTCTCGGTAATATGAATATGTAAATTCTGCAATAACATTATAATTTTACTTTCGCGCAAATCAGTAATATTGATGTTTTTCGGCTTAAGCAGTACAGTGGTGCGGCAATTGACATACAATTTACAAGAAAATCGACTTTAAGTCTAAAACTAAGAAAGTACAATTTTCTCGGTTATATGAATATGTAAATTCTGCAATAACATTATAATTTTACTTTCGCGCAAATCAGTAAAATTGATGATAATTTGAGTCTAAACCTAATAAAGTGCAACTTTTTCGGTAATATTAATTTGTTAATCCTGCAATAACAATATAATTTAACTTTCGCTCAAATCAGTAAAATTCATGTTTTTCGGCTTAAGCAGTACAGTGCTCACGCAACTGACATACAACTTAGAAGAAAATCGACTTTAAGTCTAAATCTAAGAAAGTGCAATTTTTTCGGTTATATGAATATGTAAATTCTGCAATAACATTATAATTTTACTTTCGCGCAAATCAGTAAAATTCACGTTTTTCGGCTTATGCGGTACAGTGCTCACGCAACTGACATACAATTTACAAGAAAATCGGCTTTAAGTCTAAAACTAAGAAAGTACAATTTTCTCGGTTATATGAATATGTAAATTCTGCAATAACATTATAATTTTACTTTCGCGCAAATCAGTAAAATTGATGATAATTTGAGTCTAAACCTAATAAAGTGCAACTTTTTCGGTAATATTAATTTGTTAATCCTGCAATAACAATATAATTTGACTTTCGATCAAATCAGAAAAATTCATATTTTTCGGCTTAAGCAGTACAGTGCTCACGCAACTGACATACAATTTAGAAGATAATCGGCTTTAAGTCTAAATCTAAGAAAGTGCAGTTTTTTCGGTTATATGAATATGTCAATTCTGCAATAACAATATAATTTGACTTTCGCTCAAATCAGTAAAATTCATGTTTTTCGGTTTAAGCAGTACAGTGCTCACGCAATTGAAATACAATTTACAAGAAAATCGACTTTAAGTCTAAAACTAAGAAAGTACAATTTTCTCGGTTATATGAATATGTAAATTCTGCAATAACATTATAATTTTACTTTCGCGCAAATCAGTAATATTGATGTTTTTCGGCTTAAGCAGTACAGTGCTCACGCAACTGACATACAATTTACAAGAAAATCGGCTTTAAGTCTAAATCTAAGAAAGTGAGTTTTCTCGGTTATATGAATATGTAAATTCTGCAATAACAATATAATTTGACTTTCGCTCAAATCAGTAAAATTCATGTTTTTCGGCTTATGCGGTACAGTGCTCACGCAATTGACATACAATTTACAAGAAAATCGGCTTTAAGTCTAAAACTAAGAAAGTACAATTTTCTCGGTTATATGAATATGTAAATTCTGCAATAACATTATAATTTTACTTTCGCGCAAATCAGTAAAATTGATGTTTTTCAGCCTAAGCTTTACAGCGCTCAAGTAATTAACATTCAATTTACAAGAAAATCGACTTTAAGTCTAAATCTAAGAAAGTACAATTTTCTCGGTTATATGAATATGTAAATTCTGCAATAACATTATAATTTTACTTTCGCTCAAATCAGTAATATTGATGTTTTTCGGCTTAAGCAGTACAGTGCTCACGCAAATGACATACAATTTACAAGATAATCGGCTTTAAGTCTAAATCTAAGAAAGTGCAGTTTTTTCGGTTATATGAATATGTCAATTCTGCAATAACAATATAATTTGACTTTCGCTCAAATCAGTAAAATTCATGTTTTTCGGTTTAAGCAGTACAGTGCTCACGCAATTGAAATACAATTTACAAGAAAATCGACTTTAAGTCTAAAACTAAGAAAGTACAATTTTCTCGGTTATATGAGTATGTAAATTCTGCAATAAACATTATAATTTTACTTTCGCGCAAATCAGTAATATTGATGTTTTTCGGCTTAAGCAGTACAGTGCTCACGCAACTGACATACAATTTACAAGAAAATCGGCTTTAAGTCTAAATTTAAGAAAGTGCAATTTTCTCGGTTATATGAATATGTAAATTCTGCAATAACATTATAATTTTACTTTCGCGCAAATCAGTAATATTGATGTTTTTCGGCTTAAGCAGTACAGTGGTGCGGCAACTGACATACAATTTACAAGAAAATCGACTTTGCGTGTAAACCTATGAAAGTGCAACTTTTTCGGTAATATTAATTTGTTAATCCTGCAATAACAATATAATTTGACTTTCGCTCAAATCAGTAAAATTCATGTTTTTCGGCTTATGCGGTACAGTGCTCACGCAATTGACATACAATTTACAAGAAAATCGGCTTTAAGTCTAAAACTAAGAAAGTACAATTTTCTCGGTTATGTGAATATGTAAATTCTGCAATAACATTATAATTTTACTTTCGCGCAAATCAGTAAAATTGATGTTTTTCAGCCTAAGCTTTACAGCGCTCAAGTAATTAACATTCAATTTACAAGAAAATCGACTTTAAGTCTAAAACTAAGAAAGTACAATTTTCTCGGTTATATGAATATGTAAATTCTGCAATAACATTATAATTTTACTTTCGCGCAAACCAGTAAAATTCATGTTTTTCGGCTTATGCGGTACAGTGCTCACGCAATTGAAATACAATTTACAAGCAAATCGACTTTAAGTCTAAAACTAAGAAAGTACAATTTTCTCGGTAATGTGAATATGTCAATTCTGCAATAACATTATAATTTTACTTTCGCGCAAATCAGTAATATTGATGTTTTTCGGCTTAAGCAGTACAGTGGTGCGGCAATTGACATACAATTTACAAGAAAATCGACTTTAAGTCTAAAACTAAGAAAGTACAATTTTCTCGGTTATATGAATATGTAAATTCTGCAATAACATTATAATTTTACTTTCGCGCAAATCAGTAAAATTGATGATAATTTGAGTCTAAACCTAATAAAGTGCAACTTTTTCGGTAATATTAATTTGTTAATCCTGCAATAACAATATAATTTGACTTTCGCTCAAATCAGTAAAATTCATGTTTTTCGGCTTAAGCAGTACAGTGCTCACGCAACTGACATACAACTTAGAAGAAAATCGGCTTTAAGTCTAAATCTAAGAAAGTGCAATTTTTTCGGTTATATGAATATGTAAATTCTGCAATAACATTATAATTTTACTTTCGCGCAAATCAGTAAAATTCACGTTTTTCGGCTTATGCGGTACAGTGCTCACGCAACTGACATACAATTTACAAGAAAATCGGCTTTAAGTCTAAAACTAAGAAAGTACAATTTTCTCGGTTATATGAATATGTAAATTCTGCAATAACATTATAATTTTACTTTCGCGCAAATCAGTAAAATTGATGATAATTTGAGTCTAAACCTAATAAAGTGCAACTTTTTCGGTAATATTAATTTGTTAATCCTGCAATAACAATATAATTTGACTTTCGATCAAATCAGAAAAATTCATGTTTTTCGGCTTAAGCAGTACAGTGCTCACGCAACTGACATACAATTTAGAAGAAAATCGGCTTTAAGTCTACATCTAAGAAAATGCAGTTTTTTCGGTTATATGAATATGTCAATTCTGCAATAACAATATAATTTGACTTTCGCTCAAATCAGTAAAATTCATGTTTTTCGGTTTAAGCAGTACAGTGCTCACGCAATTGAAATACAATTTACAAGAAAATCGACTTTAAGTCTAAAACTAAGAAAGTACAATTTTCTCGGTTATATGAATATGTAAATTCTGCAATAACATTATAATTTTACTTTCGCTCAAATCAGTAATATTGATGTTTTTCGGCTTAAGCAGTACAGTGCTCACGCAACTGACATACAATTTACAAGAAAATCGGCTTTAAGTCTAAATCTAAGAAACTGCAATTTTCTCGGTTATATGAATATGTAAATTCTGCAATAACATTATAATTTTACTTTCGCGCAAATCAGTAATATTGATGTTTTTCGGCTTAAGCAGTACAGTGGTGCGGCAATTGACATACAATTTACAAGAAAATCGACTTTGCGTGTAAACCTAAGAAAGTGCAACTTTTTCGGTAATATTAATTTGTTAATCCTGCAATAACAATATAATTTGACTTTCGCTCAAATCAGTAAAATTCATGTTTTTCGGCTTATGCGGTACAGTGCTCACGCAATTGAAATACAATTTACAAGCAAATCGACTTTAAGTCTAAAACTAAGAAAGTACAATTTTCTCGGTAATGTGAATATGTCAATTCTGCAATAACATTATAATTTTACTTTCGCGCAAATCAGTAATATTGATGTTTTTCGGCTTAAGCAGTACAGTGGTGCGGCAATTGACATACAATTTACAAGAAAATCGACTTTAAGTCTAAAACTAAGAAAGTACAATTTTCTCGGTTATATGAATATGTAAATTCTGCAATAACATTATAATTTTACTTTCGCGCAAATCAGTAAAATTGATGATAATTTGAGTCTAAACCTAATAAAGTGCAACTTTTTCGGTAATATTAATTTGTTAATCCTGCAATAACAATATAATTTGACTTTCGCTCAAATCAGTAAAATTCATGTTTTTCGGCTTAAGCAGTACAGTGCTCACGCAACTGACATACAACTTAGAAGAAAATCGGCTTTAAGTCTAAATCTAAGAAAGTGCAATTTTTTCGGTTATATGAATATGTAAATTCTGCAATAACATTATAATTTTACTTTCGCGCAAATCAGTAAAATTCACGTTTTTCGGCTTATGCGGTACAGTGCTCACGCAACTGACATACAATTTACAAGAAAATCGGCTTTAAGTCTAAAACTAAGAAAGTACAATTTTCTCGGTTATATGAATATGTAAATTCTGCAATAACATTATAATTTTACTTTCGCGCAAATCAGTAAAATTGATGATAATTTGAGTCTAAACCTAATAAAGTGCAACTTTTTCGGTAATATTAATTTGTTAATCCTGCAATAACAATATAATTTGACTTTCGATCAAATCAGAAAAATTCATGTTTTTCGGCTTAAGCAGTACAGTGCTCACGCAACTGACATACAATTTAGAAGAAAATCGGCTTTAAGTCTAAATCTAAGAAAATGCAGTTTTTTCGGTTATATGAATATGTCAATTCTGCAATAACAATATAATTTGACTTTCGCTCAAATCAGTAAAATTCATGTTTTTCGGTTTAAGCAGTACAGTGCTCACGCAATTGAAATACAATTTACAAGAAAATCGACTTTAAGTCTAAAACTAAGAAAGTACAATTTTCTCGGTTATATGAATATGTAAATTCTGCAATAACATTATAATTTTACTTTCGCTCAAATCAGTAATATTGATGTTTTTCGGCTTAAGCAGTACAGTGCTCACGCAACTGACATACAATTTACAAGAAAATCGGCTTTAAGTCTAAATCTAAGAAAGTGCAATTTTCTCGGTTATATGAATATGTAAATTCTGCAATAACATTATAATTTTACTTTCGCGCAAATCAGTAATATTGATGTTTTTCGGCTTAAGCAGTACAGTGGTGCGGCAATTGACATACAATTTACAAGAAAATCGACTTTGCGTGTAAACCTAAGAAAGTGCAACTTTTTCGGTAATATTAATTTGTTAATCCTGCAATAACAATATAATTTGACTTTCGCTCAAATCAGTAAAATTCATGTTTTTCGGCTTATGCGGTACAGTGCTCACGCAATTGACATACAATTTACAAGAAAATCGGCTTTAAGTCTAAAACTAAGAAAGTAAAATTTTCTCGGTTATATGAATATGTAAATTCTGCAATAACATTATAATTTTACTTTCGCGCAAATCAGTAAAATTGATGTTTTTCAGCCTAAGCTTTACAGCGCTCAAGTAATTAACATTCAATTTACAAGAAAATCGACTTTAAGTCTAAAACTAAGAAAGTACAATTTTCTCGGTTATATGAATATGTAAATTCTGCAATAACATTATAATTTTACTTTCGCGCAAATCAGTAAAATTCATGTTTTTCGGCTTATGCGGTACAGTGCTCACGCAATTGAAATACAATTTACAAGCAAATCGACTTTAAGTCTAAAACTAAGAAAGTACAATTTTCTCGGTAATATGAATATGTAAATTCTGCAATAACATTATAATTTTACTTTCGCGCAAATCAGTAAAATTGATGATAATTTGAGTCTAAACCTAATAAAGTGCAACTTTTTCGGTAATATTAATTTGTTAATCCTGCAATAACATTATAATTTTACTTTCGCTCAAATCAGTAATATTGATGTTTTTCGGCTTAAGCAGTACAGTGCTCACGCAAATGACATACAATTTACAGAAAATCGGCTTTAAGTCTAAATCTAAGAAAGTGCAGTTTTTTCGGTTATATGAATATGTCAATTCTGCAATAACAATATAATTTGACTTTCGCTCAAATCAGTAAAATTCATGTTTTTCGGTTTAAGCAGTACAGTGCTCACGCAATTGAAATACAATTTACAAGAAAATCGACTTTAAGTCTAAAACTAAGAAAGTACAATTTTCTCGGTTATATGAATATGTAAATTCTGCAATAACATTATAATTTTACTTTCGCGCAAATCAGTAATATTGATGTTTTTCGGCTTAAGCAGTACAGTGCTCACGCAACTGACATACAATTTACAAGAAAATCGGCTTTAAGTCTAAATCTAAGAAAGTGCAGTTTTTTCGGTTATATGAATATGTCAATTCTGCAATAACAATATAATTTGACTTTCGCTCAAATCAGTAAAATTCATGTTTTTCGGTTTAAGCAGTACAGTGCTCACGCAATTGAAATACAATTTACAAGAAAATCGACTTTAAGTCTAAAACTAAGAAAGTACAATTTTCTCGGTTATATGAATATGTAAATTCTGCAATAACATTATAATTTTACTTTCGCGCAAATCAGTAATATTGATGTTTTTCGGCTTAAGCAGTACAGTGCTCACGCAACTGACATACAATTTACAAGAAAATCGGCTTTAAGTCTAAATCTAAGAAAGTGCAATTTTCTCGGTTATATGAATATGTAAATTCTGCAATAACATTATAATTTTACTTTCGCGAAAATCAGTAATATTGATGTTTTTCGGCTTAAGCAGTACAGTGGTGCGGCAATTGACATACAATTTACAAGAAAATCGACTTTGCGTGTAAACCTAAGAAAGTGCAACTTTTTCGGTAATATTAATTTGTTAATCCTGCAATAACAATATAATTTGACTTTCCCTCAAATCAGTAAAATTCATGTTTTTCGGCTTATGCGGTACAGTGCTCACGCAATTGACATACAATTTACAAGAAAATCGGCTTTAAGTCTAAAACTAAGAAAGTACAATTTTCTCGGTTATATGAATATGTAAATTCTGCAATAACATTATAATTTTACTTTCGCGCAAATCAGTAAAATTGATGTTTTTCAGCCTAAGCTTTACAGCGCTCAAGTAATTAACATTCAATTTACAAGAAAATCGACTTTAAGTCTAAAACTAAGAAAGTACAATTTTCTCGGTTATATGAATATGTAAATTCTGCAATAACATTATAATTTTACTTTCGCGCAAACCAGTAAAATTCATGTTTTTCGGCTTATGCGGTACAGTGCTCACGCAATTGAAATACAATTTACAAGCAAATCGACTTTAAGTCTAAAACTAAGAAAGTACAATTTTCTCGGTAATATGAATATGTAAATTCTGCAATAACATTATAATTTTACTTTCGCGCAAATCAGTAATATTGATGTTTTTCGGCTTAAGCAGTACAGTGGTGCGGCAATTGACATACAATTTACAAGAAAATCGACTTTAAGTCTAAAACTAAGAAAGTACAATTTTCTCGGTTATATGAATATGTAAATTCTGCAATAACATTATAATTTTACTTTCGCGCAAATCAGTAAAATTGATGATAATTTGAGTCTAAACCTAATAAAGTGCAACTTTTTCGGTAATATTAATTTGTTAATCCTGCAATAACAATATAATTTGACTTTCGCTCAAATCAGTAAAATTCATGTTTTTCGGCTTATGCGGCACAGTGCTCACGCAACTGACATACAATTTACAAGAAAATCGGATTTAAGTCTAAAACTAAGAAAGTGCAATTTTTTCGGTAATATTAATTTGTTAATCCTGCAATAACAATATAATTTGACTTTCGCTCAAATCAGAAAAATTCATATTTTTCGGCTTAAGCAGTACAGTGCTCACGCAACTGACATACAACTTAGAAGAAAATCGGCTTTAAGTCTAAAACTAAGAAAGTACAATTTTCTCGGTTATATGAATATGTAAATTCTGCAATAACATTATAATTTTACTTTCGCGCAAATCAGTAAAATTGATGTTTTTCAGCCTAAGCTTTACAGCGCTCAAGTAATTAACATTCAATTTACAAGAAAATCGACTTTAAATCTAAAACTAAGAAAGTACAATTTTCTCGGTTATATGAATATGTAAATTCTGCAATAACATTATAATTTTACTTTCGCGCAAATCAGTAAAATTCATGTTTTTCGGCTTATGCGGTACAGTGCTCACGCAATTGAAATACAATTTACAAGCAAATCGACTTTAAGTCTAAAACTAAGAAAGTACAATTTTCTCGGTAATATGAATATGTAAATTCTGCAATAACATTATAATTTTACTTTCGCGCAAATCAGTAAAATTGATGATAATTTGAGTCTAAACCTAATAAAGTGCAACTTTTTCGGTAATATTAATTTGTTAATCCTGCAATAACATTATAATTTTACTTTCGCTCAAATCAGTAATATTGATGTTTTTCGGCTTAAGCAGTACAGTGCTCACGCAAATGACATACAATTTACAAGAAAATCGGCTTTAAGTCTAAATCTAAGAAAGTGCAGTTTTTTCGGTTATATGAATATGTCAATTCTGCAATAACAATATAATTTGACTTTCGCTCAAATCAGTAAAATTCATGTTTTTCGGTATAAGCAGTACAGTGCTCACGCAATTGAAATACAATTTACAAGAAAATCGACTTTAAGTCTAAAACTAAGAAAGTACAATTTTCTCGGTTATATGAATATGTAAATTCTGCAATAACATTATAATTTTACTTTCGCGCAAATCAGTAATATTGATGTTTTTCGGCTTAAGCAGTACAGTGCTCACGCAACTGACATACAATTTACAAGAAAATCGGCTTTAAGTCTAAATCTAAGAAAGTGCAATTTTCTCGGTTATATGAATATGTAAATTCTGCAATAACATTATAATTTTACTTTCGCGAAAATCAGTAATATTGATGTTTTTCGGCTTAAGCAGTACAGTGGTGCGGCAATTGACATACAATTTACAAGAAAATCGACTTTGCGTGTAAACCTAAGAAAGTGCAACTTTTTCGGTAATATTAATTTGTTAATCCTGCAATAACAATATAATTTGACTTTCCCTCAAATCAGTAAAATTCATGTTTTTCGGCTTATGCGGTACAGTGCTCACGCAATTGACATACAATTTACAAGAAAATCGGCTTTAAGTCTAAAACTAAGAAAGTACAATTTTCTCGGTTATATGAATATGTAAATTCTGCAATAACATTATAATTTTACTTTCGCGCAAATCAGTAAAATTGATGTTTTTCAGCCTAAGCTTTACAGCGCTCAAGTAATTAACATTCAATTTACAAGAAAATCGACTTTAAGTCTAAAACTAAGAAAGTACAATTTTCTCGGTTATATGAATATGTAAATTCTGCAATAACATTATAATTTTACTTTCGCGCAAACCAGTAAAATTCATGTTTTTCGGCTTATGCGGTACAGTGCTCACGCAATTGAAATACAATTTACAAGCAAATCGACTTTAAGTCTAAAACTAAGAAAGTACAATTTTCTCGGTAATATGAATATGTAAATTCTGCAATAACATTATAATTTTACTTTCGCGCAAATCAGTAATATTGATGTTTTTCGGCTTAAGCAGTACAGTGGTGCGGCAATTGACATACAATTTACAAGAAAATCGACTTTAAGTCTAAAACTAAGAAAGTACAATTTTCTCGGTTATATGAATATGTAAATTCTGCAATAACATTATAATTTTACTTTCGCGCAAATCAGTAAAATTGATGATAATTTGAGTCTAAACCTAATAAAGTGCAACTTTTTCGGTAATATTAATTTGTTAATCCTGCAATAACAATATAATTTGACTTTCGCTCAAATCAGTAAAATTCATGTTTTTCGGCTTATGCGGCACAGTGCTCACGCAACTGACATACAATTTACAAGAAAATCGGATTTAAGTCTAAAACTAAGAAAGTGCAATTTTTTCGGTAATATTAATTTGTTAATCCTGCAATAACAATATAATTTGACTTTCGCTCAAATCAGAAAAATTCATATTTTTCGGCTTAAGCAGTACAGTGCTCACGCAACTGACATACAACTTAGAAGAAAATCGGCTTTAAGTCTAAAACTAAGAAAGTACAATTTTCTCGGTTATATGAATATGTAAATTCTGCAATAACATTATAATTTTACTTTCGCGCAAATCAGTAAAATTGATGTTTTTCAGCCTAAGCTTTACAGCGCTCAAGTAATTAACATTCAATTTACAAGAAAATCGACTTTAAATCTAAAACTAAGAAAGTACAATTTTCTCGGTTATATGAATATGTAAATTCTGCAATAACATTATAATTTTACTTTCGCGCAAATCAGTAAAATTCATGTTTTTCGGCTTATGCGGTACAGTGCTCACGCAATTGAAATACAATTTACAAGCAAATCGACTTTAAGTCTAAAACTAAGAAAGTACAATTTTCTCGGTAATATGAATATGTAAATTCTGCAATAACATTATAATTTTACTTTCGCGCAAATCAGTAATATTGATGTTTTTCGGCTTAAGCAGTACAGTGGTGCGGCAATTGACATACAATTTACAAGAAAATCGACTTTAAGTCTAAAACTAAGAAAGTACAATTTTCTCGGTTATATGAATTGTAAATTCTGCAATAACATTATAATTTTACTTTCGCGCAAATCAGTAAAATTGATGATAATTTGAGTCTAAACCTAATAAAGTGCAACTTTTTCGGTAATATTAATTTGTTAATCCTGCAATAACAATATAATTTGACTTTCGCTCAAATCAGTAAAATTCGTGTTTTTCGGCTTATGCGGCACAGTGCTCACGCAACTGACATTCAATTTACAAGAAATCGGCTTTAAGTCTAAAACTAAGAAAGTGCAATTTTTTCGGTAATATTAATTTGATAATCCTGCAATAACAATATAATTTGACTTTCGCTCAAATCAGAAAAATTCATATTTTTCGGCTTAAGCAGTACAGTGCTCACGCAACTGACATACAACTTAGAAGAAAATCGGCTTTAAGTCTAAATCTAAGAAAGTGCAATTTTTTCGGTTATATGATTATGTAAATTCTGCAATAACATTATAATTTTACTTTCGCGCAAATCAGTAAAATTCACGTTTTTCGGCTTATGCGGTACAGTGCTCACGCAACTGACATACAATTTACAAGAAAATCGGCTTTAAGTCTAAAACTAAGAAAGTACAATTTTCTCGGTTATATGAATATGTAAATTCTGCAATAACATTATAATTTTACTTTCGCGCAAATCAGTAAAATTGATGATAATTTGAGTCTAAACCTAATAAAGTGCAACTTTTTCGGTAATATTAATTTGTTAATCCTGCAATAACAATATAATTTGACTTTCGATCAAATCAGAAAAATTCATATTTTTCGGCTTAAGCAGTACAGTGCTCACGCAACTGACATACAATTTAGAAGAAAATCGGCTTTAAGTCTAAATCTAAGAAAGTACAATTTTCTCGGTTATATGAATATGTAAATTCTGCAATAACATTATAATTTTACTTTCGCTCAAATCAGTAATATTGATGTTTTTCGGCTTAAGCAGTACAGTGCTCACGCAAATGACATACAATTTACAAGAAAATCGGCTTTAAGTCTAAATTTAAGAAAGTGCAATTTTTTCGGTTATATGATTATGTAAATTCTGCAATAACATTATAATTTTACTTTCGCGCAAATCAGTAAAATTGATGATAATTTGAGTCTAAACCTAATAAAGTGCAACTTTTTCGGTAATATTAATTTGTTAATCCTGCAATAACAATATAATTTGACTTTCGCTCAAATCAGTAAAATTCGTGTTTTTCGGCTTATGCGGCACAGTGCTCACGCAACTGACATTCAATTTACAAGAAATCGGCTTTAAGTCTAAAACTAAGAAAGTGCAATTTTTTCGGTAATATTAATTTGATAATCCTGCAATAACAATATAATTTGACTTTCGCTCAAATCAGAAAAATTCATATTTTTCGGCTTAAGCAGTACAGTGCTCACGCAACTGACATACAACTTAGAAGAAAATCGGCTTTAAGTCTAAATCTAAGAAAGTGCAATTTTTTCGGTTATATGATTATGTAAATTCTGCAATAACATTATAATTTTACTTTCGCGCAAATCAGTAAAATTCACGTTTTTCGGCTTATGCGGTACAGTGCTCACGCAACTGACATACAATTTACAAGAAAATCGGCTTTAAGTCTAAAACTAAGAAAGTACAATTTTCTCGGTTATATGAATATGTAAATTCTGCAATAACATTATAATTTTACTTTCGCGCAAATCAGTAAAATTGATGATAATTTGAGTCTAAACCTAATAAAGTGCAGTTTTTTCGGTTATATGAATATGTCAATTCTGCAATAACAATATAATTTGACTTTCGCTCAAATCAGTAAAATTCATGTTTTTCGGTTTAAGCAGTACAGTGCTCACGCAATTGAAATACAATTTACAAGCAAATCGACTTTAAGTCTAAAACTAAGAAAGTACAATTTTCTCGGTTATATGAATATGTAAATTCTGCAATAACATTATAATTTTACTTTCGCTCAAATCAGTAATATTGATGTTTTTCGGCTTAAGCAGTACAGTGCTCACGCAAATGACATACAATTTACAAGAAAATCGGCTTTAAGTCTAAATCTAAGAAAGTGCAGTTTTTTCGTTTATATGAATATGTAAATTCTGCAATAACATTATAATTTTACTTTCGCTCAAATCAGTAATATTGATGTTTTTCGGCTTAAGCAGTACAGTGCTCACGCAAATGACATACAATTTACAAGAAAATCGGCTTTAAGTCTCAATCTAAGAAAGTGCAATTTTCTCGGTTATATGAATATGTAAATTCTGCAATAACATTATAATTTTACTTTCGCTCAAATCAGTAATATTGATGTTTTTCGGCTTAAGCAGTACAGTGCTCACGCAAATGACATACAATTTACAAGAAAATCGACTTTAAGTCTAAAACTAAGAAAGTACAATTTTTTCGGTTATATGAATATGTAAATTCTGCAATAACATTATAATTTTACTTTCGCTCAAATCAGTAATATTGATGTTTTTCGGCTTAAGCAGTACAGTGCTCACGCAAATGACATACAATTTACAAGAAAATCGGCTTTAAGTCTAAATCTAAGAAAGTGCAGTTTTTTCGTTTATATGAATATGTAAATTCTGCAATAACATTATAATTTTACTTTCGCTCAAATCAGTAATATTGATGTTTTTCGGCTTAAGCAGTACAGTGCTCACGCAAATGACATACAATTTACAAGAAAATCGGCTTTAAGTCTCAATCTAAGAAAGTGCAATTTTCTCGGTTATATGAATATGTAAATTCTGCAATAACATTATAATTTTACTTTCGCGCAAATCAGTAATATTGATGTTTTTCGGCTTAAGCAGTACAGTGGTGCGGCAATTGACATACAATTTACAAGAAAATCGACTTTGCGTGTAAACCTAAGAAAGTGCAACTTTTTCGGTAATATTAATTTGTTAATCCTGCAATAACAATATAATTTGACTTTCGCTCAAATCAGTAAAATTCATGTTTTTCGGCTTATGCGGTACAGTGCTCACGCAACTGACATACAATTTACAAGAAAATCGGCTTTAAGTCTAAATCTAAGAAAGTGCAATTTTCTCGGTTATATGAATATGTAAATTCTGCAATAACATTATAATTTTACTTTCGCGCAAATCAGTAAAATTGATGTTTTTCAGCCTAAGCTTTACAGCGCTCAAGTAATTAACATTCAATTTACAAGAAAATCGACTTAAAGTCTAAAACTAAGAAAGTACAATTTTCTCGGTTATATGAATATGTAAATTCTGCAATAACATTATAATTTTACTTTCGCGCAAATCAGTAAAATTCATGTTTTTCGGCTTATGCGGTACAGTGCTCACGCAATTGAAATACAATTTACAAGCAAATCGACTTTAAGTCTAAAACTAAGAAAGTGCAATTTTCTCGGTTATATGAATATGTAAATTCTGCAATAACATTATAATTTTACTTTCGCTCAAATCAGTAATATTGATGTTTTTCGGCTTAAGCAGTACAGTGCTCACGCAAATGACATACAATTTACAAGAAAATCGGCTTTAAGTCTAAATCTAAGAAAGTGCAATTTTCTCGGTTATATGAATATGTAAATTCTGCAATAACATTATAATTTTACTTTCGCGCAAATCAGTAAAATTCATGTTTTTCGGCTTATGCGGTACAGTGCTCACGCAATTGAAATACAATTTACAAGAAAATCGACTTTAAGTCTAAAACTAAGAAAGTACAATTTTCTCGGTAATATGAATATGCAAATTCTGCAATAACATTATAATTTTACTTTCGCGCAAATCAGTAATATTGATGTTTTTCGGCTTAAGCAGTACAGTGGTGCGGCAATTGACATACAATTTACAAGAAAATCGACTTTGCGTGTAAACCTAAGAAAGTGCAACTTTTTCGGTAATATTAATTTGTTAATCCTGCAATAACAATATAATTTGACTTTCGCTCAAATCAGTAAAATTCATGTTTTTCGGCTTATGCAATACAGTGCTCACGCAAATGACATACAATTTACAAGAAAATCGGCTTTAAGTCTAAATCTAAGAAAGTGCAATTTTCTCGGTTATATGAATATGTAAATTCTGCAATAACATTATAATTTTACTTTCGCTCAAATCAGTAATATTGATGTTTTTCGGCTTAAGCAGTACAGTGCTCACGCAAATGACATACAATTTACAAGAAAATCGGTTTTAAGTCTAAATCTAAGAAAGTGCAATTTTCTCGGTTATATGAATATGTAAATTCTGCAATAACATTATAATTTTACTTTCGCGCAAATCAGTAAAATTCATGTTTTTCGGCTTATGCGGTACAGTGCTCACGCAACTGACATACAATTTACAAGAAAATCGGCTTTAAGTCTAAAACTAAGAAAGTACAATTTTCTCGGTTATATGAATATGTAAATTCTGCAATAACATTATAATTTTACTTTCGCTCAAATCAGTAATATTGATGTTTTTCGGCTTAAGCAGTACAGTGCTCACGCAAATGACATACAATTTACAAGAAAATCGGCTTTAAGTCTCAATCTAAGAAAGTGCAATTTTCTCGGTTATATGAATATGTAAATTCTGCAATAACATTATAATTTTACTTTCGCTCAAATCAGTAATATTGATGTTTTTCGGCTTAAGCAGTACAGTGCTCACGCAAATGACATACAATTTACAAGAAAATCGGCTTTAAGTCTAAATCTAAGAAAGTGCAATTTTCTCGGTTATATGAATATGTAAATTCTGCAATAACATTATAATTTTACTTTCGCGCAAATCAGTAATATTGATGTTTTTCGGCTTAAGCAGTACAGTGGTGCGGCAATTGACATACAATTTACAAGAAAATCGACTTTGCGTGTAAACCTAAGAAAGTGCAACTTTTTCGGTAATATTAATTTGTTAATCCTGCAATAACAATATAATTTGACTTTCGCTCAAATCAGTAAAATTCATGTTTTTCGGCTTATGCGGTACAGTGCTCACGCAACTGACATACAATTTACAAGAAAATCGGCTTTAAGTCTAAATCTAAGAAAGTGCAATTTTCTCGGTTATATGAATATGTAAATTCTGCAATAACATTATAATTTTACTTTCGCGCAAATCAGTAAAATTGATATTTTTCAGCCTAAGCTTTACAGCGCTCAAGTAATTAACATTCAATTTACAAGAAAATCGACTTAAAGTCTAAAACTAAGAAAGTACAATTTTCTCGGTTATATGAATATGTAAATTCTGCAATAACATTATAATTTTACTTTCGCGCAAATCAGTAAAATTCATGTTTTTCGGCTTATGCGGTACAGTGCTCACGCAATTGAAATACAATTTACAAGCAAATCGACTTTAAGTCTAAAACTAAGAAAGTGCAATTTTCTCGGTTATATGAATATGTAAATCAGTAAAATTGATGATAATTTGAGTCTAAACCTAATAAAGTGCAACTTTTTCGGTAATATTAATTTGTTAATCCTGCAATAACAATATAATTTGACTTTCGCTCAAATCAGTAAAATTCATGTTTTTCGGCTTATGCGGCACAGTGCTCATGCAACTGACATACAATTTACAAGAAAATCGGCTTTAAGTCTAAAACTAAGAAAGTACAATTTTCTCGGTTATATGAATATGTAAATTCTGCAATAATATTATAATTTTACTTTCGCGAAAATCAGTAAAATTGATGTTTTTCAGCCTAAGCCTTACAGCGCTCAAGTAATTAACATTCAATTTACAAGAAAATCAACTTTAAGTCTAAAACTAAGAAAGTACAATTTTCTCGGTTATATAAATATGTAAATTCTGCAATAACATTATAATTTTACTTTCGCGCAAATCAGTAAAATTCATGTTTTTCGGCTTATGCGGTACAGTGCTCACGCAATTGAAATACAATTTACAAGAAAATCGACTTTAAGTCTAAAACTAAGAAAGTACAATTTTCTCGGTAATATGAATATGCAAATTCTGCAATAACATTATAATTTTACTTTCGCGCAAATCAGTAATATTGATGTTTTTCGGCTTAAGCAGTACAGTGGTGCGGCAATTGACATACAATTTACAAGAAAATCGACTTTAAGTCTAAAACTAAGAAAGTACAATTTTCTCGGTTATATGAATATGTAAATTCTGCAATAACATTATAATTTTACTTTCGCGCAAATCAGTAAAATTGATGATAATTTGAGTCTAAACCTAATAAAGTGCAACTTTTTCGGTAATATTAATTTGTTAATCCTGCAATAACAATATAATTTGACTTTTGCTCAAATCAGTAAAATTCATGTTTTTCGGCTTATGCGGCACAGTGCTCACGCAACTCACATACAATTTACAAGAAAATCGGCTTTAAGTCTAAAACTAAGAAAGTACAATTTTCTCGGTTATATGAATATGTAAATTCTGCAATAACATTATAATTTTACTTTCGCGCAAATCAGTAAAATTGATGTTTTTCAGCCTAAGCTTTGCAGCGCTCAAGTAATTAACATTCAATTTACAAGAAAATCGACTTTAAGTCTAAAACTAAGAAAGTACAATTTTCTCGGTTATATGAATATGTAAATTCTGCAATAACATTATAATTTTACTTTCGCGCAAATCAGTAAAATTGATGTTTTTCGGCCTAAGCTTTACAGCGCTCAAGTAATTAACATTCAATTTACAAGAAAATCGACTTTAAGTCTAAAACTAAGAAAGTACAATTTTCTCGGTTATATGAATATGTAAATTCTGCAATAACATAATAATTTTACTTTCGCGCAAATCAGTAAAATTCATGTTTTTCGGCTTATGCGGTACAGTGCTCACGCAACTGACATACAATTTACAAGAAAATCGGCTTTAAGTCTAAAACTAAGAAGGTACAATTTTCTCGGTTATATGAATATGTACATTCTGCAATAACATTATAATTTTACTTTCGCGCAAATCAGTAAAATTCATGTTTTTCGGCTTATGCGGTACAGTGCTCACGCAACTGACATATAATTTACAAGAAAATCGGCTTTAAGTCTAAAACTAAGAAGGTACAATTTTCTCGGTTATATGAATATGTACATTCTGCAATAACATTATAATTTTACTTTCGCGCAAATCAGTAAAATTCATGTTTTTCGGCTTATGCGGCACAGTGCTCACGCAACTGACATACAATTTACAAGAAAATCGGCTTTAAGTCTAAAACTAAGAAAGTACAATTTTCTCGGTTATATGAATATGTAAATTCTGCAATAACATTATAATTTTACTTTCGCGCAAATCAGTAAAATTGATGTTTTTCAGCCTAAGCTTTACAGCGCTCAAGTAATTAACATTCAATTTACAAGAAAATCGGCTTTAAGTCTAAAACTAAGAAAGTACAATTTTCTCGGTTATATGAATATGTAAATTCTGCAATAACATTATAATTTTACTTTCGCGCAAATCAGTAAAATTGATGTTTTTCAGCCTAAGCTTTACAGCGCTCAAGTAATTAACATTAAATTTACAAGAAAATCGACTTTAAGTCTAAAACTAAGAAAGTACAATTTTCTCGGTTATATGAATATGTAAATTCTGCAATAACATTATAAATTTACTTTCGCGCAAATCAGTAAAATTCATGTTTTTCGGCTTATGCGGTACAGTGCTCACGCAATTGAAATACAATTTACAAGCAAATCGACTTTAAGTCTAAAACTAAGAAAGTACAATTTTCTCGGTAATATGAATATGTAAATTCTGCAATAACATTATAATTTTACTTTCGCGCAAATCAGTAATATTGATGTTTTTCGGCTTAAGCAGTACAGTGGTGCGGCAATTGACATACAATTTACAAGAAAATCGACTTTAAGTCTAAAACTAAGAAAGTACAATTTTCTCGGTTATATGAATATGTAAATTCTGCAATAACATTATAATTTTACTTTCGCGCAAATCAGTAAAATTGATGATAATTTGAGTCTAAACCTAATAAAGTGCAACTTTTTCGGTAATATTAATTTGTTAATCCTGCAATAACAATATAATTTGACTTTCGCTCAAATCAGTAAAATTCATGTTTTTCGGCTTATGCGGCACAGTGCTCACGCAACTGACATACAATTTACAAGAAAATCGGCTTTAAGTCTAAAACTAAGAAAGTACAATTTTCTCGGTTATATGAATATGTAAATTCTGCAATAACATTATAATTTTACTTTCGCGCAAATCAGTAAAATTGATGTTTTTCAGCCTAAGCTTTACAGCGCTCAAGTAATTAACATTCAATTTACAAGAAAATCGACTTTAAGTCTAAAACTAAGAAAGTACAATTTTCTCGGTTATATGAATATGTAAATTCTGCAATAACATTATAATTTTACTTTCGCGCAAATCAGTAAAATTGATGTTTTTCGGCCTAAGCTTTACAGCGCTCAAGTAATTAACATTCAATTTACAAGAAAATCGACTTTAAGTCTAAAACTAAGAAAGTACAATTTTCTCGGTTATATGAATATGTAAATTCTGCAATAACATTATAATTTTACTTTCGCGCAAATCAGTAAAATTCATGTTTTTCGGCTTATGCGGTACAGTGCTCACGCAACTGACATACAATTTACAAGAAAATCGGCTTTAAGTCTAAAACTAAGAAGGTACAATTTTCTCGGTTATATGAATATGTACATTCTGCAATAACATTATAATTTTACTTTCGCGCAAATCAGTAAAATTCATGTTTTTTGGCTTATGCGGTACAGTGCTCACGCAACTGACATATAATTTACAAGAAAATCGGCTTTAAGTCTAAAACTAAGAAAGTACAATTTTCTCGGTTATATGAATATGTTAATTCTGCAATAACATTATAATTTTACTTTCGCGCAAATCAGTAATATTGATGTTTTTCGGCTTAAGCAGTACAGTGCTGCCGCAATTGACATACAGTTTACAAGACAATTTGAGTCTAAACCTAATAAAGTGCAACTTTTTCGGTAATATTAATTTGTTAATCCTGCAATAACAATATAATTTGACTTTCGCTCAAATCAGTAAAATTCATGTTTTTCGGCTTATGCGGCACAGTGCTCACGCAACTGACATACAATTTACAAGAAAATCGGCTTTAAGTCTAAAACTAAGAAAGTGCAATTTTTTCGGTAATATTAATTTGTTAATCCTGCAATAACAATATAATTTGACTTTAAGCAGTACAGTGCTCACGCAACTGACATACAATTTAGAAGAAAATCGGCTTTAAGTCTAAATCTAAGAAAGTGCAATTTTTTCGGTTATATGAATATGTAAATTCTGCAATAACATTATAATTTTACTTTCGCGCAAATCAGTAAAATTCATGTTTTTCGGCTTATGCGGTACAGTGCTCACGCAACTGACATACAATTTACAAGAAAATCGGCTTTAAGTCTAAAACTAAGAAAGTACAATTTTCTCGGTTATATGAATATGTAAATTCTGCAATAACATTATAATTTTACTTTCGCGCAAATCAGTAAAATTGATGATAATTTGAGTCTAAACCTAATAAAGTGCAACTTTTTCGGTAATATTAATTTGTTAATCCTGCAATAACAATATAATTTGACTTTCGATCAAATCAGAAAAATTCATATTTTTCGGTTTAAGCAGTACAGTGCTCACGCAACTGACATACAATTTAGAAGAAAATCGGTTTTAAGTCTAAATCTAAGAAAGTGCAGTTTTTTCGGTTATGTGAATATGTAAATTCTGCAATAACATTATAATTTTACTTTCGCGCAAATCAGTAAAATTGATGATAATTTGAGTCTAAACCTAAGAAAGTGCAACTTTTTCGGTAATATTAATTTGTTAATCCTGCAATAACAATATAATTTGACTTTCGATCAAATCAGAAAAATTCATATTTTTCGGCTTAAGCAGTACAGTGCTCACGCAACTGACATACAATTTAGAAGAAAATCGGCTTTAAGTCTAAATCTAAGAAAGTGCAGTTTTTTCGGTTATGTGAATATGTAAACTCTGCAATAACATTATAATTTTACTTTCGCGCAACTCAGTAAAATTGATGATAATTTGAGTCTAAACCTAATAAAGTGCAACTTTTTCGGTAATATTAATTTGTTAATCCTGCAATAACAATATAATTTGACTTTCGATCAAATCAGAAAAATTCATATTTTTCGGCTTAAGCAGTACAGTGCTCACGCAACTGACATACAATTTAGAAGAAAATCGGCTTTAAGTCTAAAACTAAGAAAGTGCAATTTTTTCGGTTATATTAATTTGTCAATTCTGCAATAGCAATATAATTTTACTTTCGCGCAAATCAGTAAAATTCATGTTTTTCGGCTTATGCGGTACAGTGCTCACGCAACTGACATACAATTTACAAGAAAATCGGCTTTAAGTCTAAAACTAAGAAAGTGCAATTTTTTCGGTTATATTAATTTGTCAATTCTGCAATAGCAATATAATTTTACTTTCGCGCAAATCAGTAAAATTGATGTTTTTCGGCTTATGCGGTACAGTGCTCAAGTGATTAATATACAATTTACAAGAAAATCGAATTTGAGTCTAAACCTAAGAAAGTGCAATTATTTCGGTTATATTAATTTGTCAATTCTGCAATAGCAATATAATTTTACTTTCGCGTAAATCAGTAAAATTGATGTTTTTCGGCTTATGCGGTACAGTGCTCACGCAACTGACATACAATTTACAAGAAAATCGGCTTTAAGTCTAAAACTAAGAAAGTGCAATTTTTTCGGTTATATTAATTTGTCAATTCTGCAATAGCAATATAATTTTACTTTCGCGCAAATCAGTAAAATTGATGTTTTTCGGCTTATGCGGTACAGTGCTCAAGTGACTAATATACAATTTACAAGAAAATCGAATTTGAGTCTAAACCTAAGAAAGTGCAATTATTTCGGTTATATTAATTTGTTAATCCTGCAATAACAATATAATTTTACTTTCGCGCAAATCAGTAAAATTCATGTTTTTCGGCTCAAGCGGTACAGTGCTCACGCAAATGAAATACAATTTACAAGAAAATCGGCTTTAAGTCTAAAACTAAGAAAGTGCAATTTTTTCGGTTATATTAATTTGTCAATTCTGCAATAGCAATATAATTTTACTTTCGCGCAAATCAGTAAAATTGATGTTTTTCGGCTTATGCGGTACAGTGCTGAAGTGATTAATATACAATTTACAAGAAAATCGAATTTGAGTCTAAACCTAAGAAAGTGCAATTATTTCGGTTATATTAATTTGTCAATTCTGCAATTGCAATATAATTTTACTTTCGCGCAAATCAGTAAAATTCATGTTTTTCGGCTCAAGCGGTACAGTGCTCACGCAACTGAAATACAATTTACAAGAAAATCGGCTTTAAGTCTAAATCTAAGAAAGTGCAATTTTTTCGGTTATATTAATTTGTCAATTCTGCAATAGCAATATAATTTTACTTTCGCGTAAATCAGTAAAATTGATGTTTTTCGGCTTATGCGGTACAGTGCTCACGCAACTGACATACAATTTACAAGAAAATCGGCTTTAAGTCTAAAACTAAGAAAGTGCAATTTTTTCGGTTATATTAATTTGTCAATTCTGCAATAGCAATATAATTTTACTTTCGCGCAAATCAGTAAAATTGATGTTTTTCGGCTTATGCGGTACAGTGCTCAAGTGATTAATATACAATTTACAAGAAAATCGAATTTGAGTCTAAACCTAAGAAAGTGCAATTATTTCGGTTATATTAATTTGTCAATTCTGCAATAGCAATATAATTTTACTTTCGCGCAAATCAGTAAAATTATGATTTTCGGCTTATGCGGTACAGTGCTCAAGTGATTAAAATACAATTTACAAGAAAATCGACTTTGAGTCTAAGCCTAAGAAAATGCAACTTTTTCGGTGATATTAATTTGTTAATCATGCAATAACAATATAATTTGACTTTCGCTCAAATCAGTAAAATTCATGTTTTTCGGCTTAAGCGGTACAGTGCTCGCGCAACTGAAATACAATTTACAAGAAAATCGACTTTAAGTCTAAACCTAAGAAAGTGCAATTTTTTCGGTTATATTAATTTGTCAATTCTGCAATAGCAATATAATTTTACTTTCGCGCAAATCAGTAAAATTGATGTTTTTCGGCTTATGCGGTACAGTGCTCAAGTGATTAACATACAATTTACAAGAAAATCGACTTTGAGTCTAAACCTAAGAAAATGCAACTTTTTCGGTAATATTAATTTGTTAATCATGCAATAACAATATAATTTGACTTTCGCTCAAATCAGTAAAATTCATGTTTTTCGGCTTAAGCGGTACAGTGCTCACGCAACTAAAATACAATTTACAAGAAAATCGACTTTAAGTGTAAAGCTAAGAAAGTGCAATTTTTTCGGGTTTATTAATTTTTCAATTCTGCAATAGCAATATAATTTTACTTTCGCGCAAATCAGTAAAATTGATGTTTTTCGGCTTATGCGGTACAGTGCTCAAGTGATTAACATACAATTTACAAGAAAATCGACTTTGAGTCTAAACCTAAGAAAATGCAACTTTTTCGGTAATATTAATTTGTTAATCATGCAATAACAATATAATTTGACTTTCGCTCAAATCAGTAAAATTCATGTTTTTCGGCTTAAGCGGTACAGTGCTCACGCAACTGACATACAATTTACAAGAAAATCGGCTTTAAGTCTAAACCTAAGAAAGTGCAATTTTTTCGGTTATATTAATTTGTCAATTCTGCAATAGCAATATAATTTTACTTTCGCGCAAATCAGTAAAATTATGTTTTTCGGCTTATGCGATACAGTGCTCAAGTGATTAACATACAATTTACAAGAAAATCGACTTTAAGTCTAAACCTAAGTAAGTGCAATTTTTTCGGTTATATTAATTTGTCAATTCTGCAATAGCAATATAATTTTACTTTCGCGCAAATCAGTAAAATTGATTTTTTTCGGCTTATGCGGTACAGTGCTCACGCAACTGACATACAATTTACAAGAAAATCGGCTTTAAGTCTAAACCTAAGTAAGTGCAATTTTTTCGGTTTTATTAATTTGTCAATTCTGCAATAACAATATAATTTGACTTTCGCTCAAATCAGTAAAATTCATGTTTTTCGGTTTAACTAGTACAGTGCTCACGCAATTGAAATACAATTTACAAGCAAATCGACTTTAAGTCTAAAACTAAGAAAGTACAATTTTCTCGGTTATGCAATAACAATATAATTTGACTTTCGCTCAAATCAGTAAAATTCATGTTTTTCGGCTTAAGCGGTACAGTGCTCACGCAACTGCAATACAATTTACAAGAAAATCGACTTTAAGTCTAAAACTAAGAAAGTGCAATTTTTTCGGTTATATGAATATGTCAATTCTGCAATAACAATATAATTTGACTTTCGCTCAAATCAGTAAAATTCATGTTTTTCTGCTTAAGCGGTACAGTGCTCACGCAACTGACATACAATTTACAAGAAAATCGACTTTAAGTCTAAAACTAAGAAAGTACAATTTTCTCGGTTATATGAATATGTCAATTCTGCAATAGCAATATAATTTTACTTTCGCGCAAATCAGTAAAATTGATGTTTTTCGACTTATGCGGTACAGTGCTCACGCAACTGAAATACAATTTACAAGAAAATCGACTTTAAGTCTAAAACTAAGAAAGTGCAATTTTTTCGGTTATATGAATATGTCAATTCTGCAATAACAATATATTTTGACTTTCGCTCAAATCAGTAAAATTCATGTTTTTCTGCTTAAGCAGTACAGTGCTCACGCAATTGAAATACAATTTACAAGAAAATCGAATTTGAGTCTAAACCTAAGAAAGTGCAATTATTTCGGTTATATTAGTTTGTCAATTCTGCAATAGCAATATAATTTTACTTTCGCGCAAATCGGTAAAATTATGTTTTTCGGCTTATGCGGTACAGTGCTCAAGTGATTAAAATACAATTTACAAGAAAATCGACTTTGAGTCTAAGCCTAATAAAATGCAACTTTTTCGGTGATATTAATTTGTTAATCATGCAATAACAATATAATTTGACTTTCGCTCAAATCAGTAAAATTCATGTTTTTCGGCTTAAGCGGTACAGTGCTCGCGCAACTGAAATACAATTTACAAGAAAATCGACTTTAAGTGTAAAGCTAAGAAAGTGCAATTTTTTCGGTTATATTAATTTGTCAATTCTGCAATAGCAATATAATTTTACTTTCACGCAAATCAGTAAAATTGATGTTTTTCGGCTTATGCGGTACAGTGCTCAAGTGATTAACATACAATTTACAAGAAAATCGACTTTGAGTCTAAACCTAAGAAAATGCAACTTTTTCGGTAATATTAATTTGTTAATCATGCAATAACAATATAATTTGACTTTCGCTCAAATCAGTAAAGTTCATGTTTTTCGGCTTAAGCGGTACAGTGCTCGCGCAACTGAAATACAATTTACAAGAAAATCGACTTTAAGTGTAAAGCTAAGAAAGTGCAATTTTTTCGGTTATATTAATTTGTCAATTCTGCAATAGCAATATAATTTTACTTTCACGCAAATCAGTAAAATTGATGTTTTTCGGCTTATGCGGTACAGTGCTCAAGTGATTAACATACAATTTACAAGAAAATCGACTTTGAGTCTAAACCTAAGAAAATGCAACTTTTTCGGTAATATTAATTTGTTAATCATGCAATAACAATATAATTTGACTTTCGCTCAAATCAGTAAAATTCATGTTTTTCGGCTTAAGCGGTACAGTGCTCACGCAACTGACATACAATTTACAAGAAAATCGGCTTTAAGTCTAAACCTAAGAAAGTGCAATTTTTTCGGTTATATTAATTTGTCAATTCTGCAATAGCAATATAATTTTACTTTCGCGCAAATCAGTAAAATTATGTTTTTCGGCTTATGCGATACAGTGCTCAAGTGATTAACATACAATTTACAAGAAAATCGACTTTAAGTCTAAACCTAAGTAAGTGCAATTTTTTCGGTTATATTAATTTGTCAATTCTGCAATAGCAATATAATTTTACTTTCGCGCAAATCAGTAAAATTGATTTTTTTCGGCTTATGCGGTACAGTGCTCACGCAACTGACATACAATTTACAAGAAAATCGGCTTTAAGTCTAAACCTAAGTAAGTGCAATTTTTTCGGTTTTATTAATTTGTCAATTCTGCAATAACAATATAATTTGACTTTCGCTCAAATCAGTAAAATTCATGTTTTTCGGTTTAACCAGTACAGTGCTCACGCAATTGAAATACAATTTACAAGCAAATCGACTTTAAGTCTAAAACTAAGAAAGTACAATTTTCTCGGTTATGCAATAACAATATAATTTGACTTTCGCTCAAATCAGTAAAATTCATGTTTTTCGGCTTAAGCGGTACAGTGCTCACGCAACTGCAATACAATTTACAAGAAAATCGACTTTAAGTCTTAAACTAAGAAAGTGCAATTTTTTCGGTTATATGAATATGTCAATTCTGCAATAACAATATAATTTGACTTTCGCTCAAATCAGTAAAATTCATGTTTTTCTGCTTAAGCGGTACAGTGCTCACGCAACTGACATACAATTTACAAGAAAATCGACTTTAAGTCTAAAACTAAGAAAGTACAATTTTCTCGGTTATATGAATATGTCAATTCTGCAATAGCAATATAATTTTACTTTCGCGCAAATCAGTAAAATTGATGTTTTTCGACTTATGCGGTACAGTGCTCACGCAACTGAAATACAATTTACAAGAAAATCGACTTTAAGTCTAAAACTAAGAAAGTGCAATTTTTTCGGTTATATGAATATGTCAATTCTGCAATAACAATATATTTTGACTTTCGCTCAAATCAGTAAAATTATGTTTTTCGGCTTATGCGATACAGTGCTCAAGTGATTAACATACAATTTACAAGAAAACCGACTTTAAGTCTAAACCTAAGTAAGTGCAATTTTTTCGGTTATATTAATTTGTCAATTCTGCAATAGCAATATAATTTTACTTTCGCGCAAATCAGTAAAATTGATGTTTTTCGACTTATGCGGTACAGTGCTCAAGTGATTAACACACAATTTACAAGAAAATCGACTTTGAGTCTAAACCTAAGAAAATGCAACTTTTTCGGTAATATTAATTTGTTAATCATGCAATAACAATATAATTTGACTTTCGCTCAAATCAGTAAAATTCATGTTTTTCGGCTTAAGCGGTACAGTGCTCACGCAACTGACATACAATTTACAAGAAAATCGGCTTTAAGTCTAAACCTAAGAAAGTGCAATTTTTTCGGTTATATTAATTTGTCAATTCTGCAATAGCAATATAATTTTACTTTCGCGCAAATCAGTAAAATTATGTTTTTCGGCTTATGCGATACAGTGCTCAAGTGATTAACATACAATTTACAAGAAAATCGACTTTAAGTCTAAACCTAAGTAAGTGCAATTTTTTCGGTTATATTAATTTGTCAATTCTGCAATAGCAATATAATTTTACTTTCGCGCAAATCAGTAAAATTGATTTTTTTCGGCTTATGCGGTACAGTGCTCACGCAACTGACATAAAATTTACAAGAAAATCGGCTTTAAGTCTAAACCTAAGTAAGTGCAATTTTTTCGGTTTTATTAATTTGTCAATTCTGCAATAACAATATAATTTGACTTTTGCTCAAATCAGTAAAATTCATGTTTTTCGGTTTAACTAGTACAGTGCTCACGCAATTGAAATACAATTTACAAGCAAATCGACTTTAAGTCTAAAACTAAGAAAGTACAATTTTCTCGGTTATGCAATAACAATATAATTTGACTTTCGCTCAAATCAGTAAAATTCATGTTTTTCGGCTTAAGCGGTACAGTGCTCACGCAACTGCAATACAATTTACAAGAAAATCGACTTTAAGTCTAAAACTAAAAAAGTGCAATTTTTTCGGTTATATGAATATGTCAATTCTGCAATAACAATATAATTTGACTTTCGCTCAAATCAGTAAAATTCATGTTTTTCTGCTTAAGCGGTACAGTGCTCACGCAACTGACATACAATTTACAAGAAAATCGACTTTAAGTCTAAAACTAAGAAAGTACAATTTTCTCGGTTATATGAATATGTCAATTCTGCAATAGCAATATAATTTTACTTTCGCGCAAATCAGTAAAATTGATGTTTTTCGACTTATGCGGTACAGTGCTCACGCAACTGAAATACAATTTACAAGAAAATCGACTTTAAGTCTAAAACTAAGAAAGTGCAATTTTTTCGGTTATATGAATATGTCAATTCTGCAATAACAATATATTTTGACTTTCGCTCAAATCAGTAAAATTCATGTTTTTCTGCTTAAGCAGTACAGTGCTCACGCAATTGAAATACAATTTACAAGAAAATCGAATTTGAGTCTAAACCTAAGAAAGTGCAATTATTTCGGTTATATTAGTTTGTCAATTCTGCAATAGCAATATAATTTTACTTTCGCGCAAATCGGTAAAATTATGTTTTTCGGCTTATGCGGTACAGTGCTCAAGTGATTAAAATACAATTTACAAGAAAATCGACTTTGAGTCTAAGCCTAATAAAATGCAACTTTTTCGGTGATATTAATTTGTTAATCATGCAATAACAATATAATTTGACTTTCGCTCAAATCAGTAAAATTCATGTTTTTCGGCTTAAGCGGTACAGTGCTCGCGCAACTGAAATACAATTTACAAGAAAATCGACTTTAAGTGTAAAGCTAAGAAAGTGCAATTTTTTCGGTTATATTAATTTGTCAATTCTGCAATAGCAATATAATTTTACTTTCACGCAAATCAGTAAAATTGATGTTTTTCGGCTTATGCGGTACAGTGCTCAAGTGATTAACATACAATTTACAAGAAAATCGACTTTGAGTCTAAACCTAAGAAAATGCAACTTTTTCGGTAATATTAATTTGTTAATCATGCAATAACAATATAATTTGACTTTCGCTCAAATCAGTAAAATTCATGTTTTTCGGCTTAAGCGGTACAGTGCTCGCGCAACTGAAATACAATTTACAAGAAAATCGACTTTAAGTGTAAAGCTAAGAAAGTGCAATTTTTTCGGTTATATTAATTTGTCAATTCTGCAATAGCAATATAATTTTACTTTCACGCAAATCAGTAAAATTGATGTTTTTCGGCTTATGCGGTACAGTGCTGAAGTGATTAACATACAATTTACAAGAAAATCGACTTTGAGTCTAAACCTAAGAAAATGCAACTTTTTCGGTAATATTAATTTGTTAATCATGCAATAACAATATAATTTGACTTTCGCTCAAATCAGTAAAATTCATGTTTTTCGGCTTAAGCGGTACAGTGCTCACGCAACTGACATACAATTTACAAGAAAATCGGCTTTAAGTCTAAACCTAAGAAAGTGCAATTTTTTCGGTTATATTAATTTGTCAATTCTGCAATAGCAATATAATTTTACTTTCGCGCAAATCAGTAAAATTATGTTTTTCGGCTTATGCGATACAGTGCTCAAGTGATTAACATACAATTTACAAGAAAATCGACTTTAAGTCTAAACCTAAGTAAGTGCAATTTTTTCGGTTATATTAATTTGTCAATTCTGCAATAGCAATATAATTTTACTTTCGCGCAAATCAGTAAAATTGATTTTTTTCGGCTTATGCGGTACAGTGCTCACGCAACTGACATACAATTTACAAGAAAATCGGCTTTAAGTCTAAACCTAAGTAAGTGCAATTTTTTCGGTTTTATTAATTTGTCAATTCTGCAATAACAATATAATTTGACTTTCGCTCAAATCAGTAAAATTCATGTTTTTCGGTTTAACCAGTACAGTGCTCACGCAACTGACATACAATTTACAAGAAAATCGACTTTAAGTCTAAAACTAAGAAAGTACAATTTTCTCGGTTATATGAATATGTCAATTCTGCAATAGCAATATAATTTTACTTTCGCGCAAATCAGTAAAATTGATGTTTTTCGACTTATGCGGTACAGTGCTCACGCAACTGAAATACAATTTACAAGAAAATCGACTTTAAGTCTAAAACTAAGAAAGTGCAATTTTTTCGGTTATATGAATATGTCAATTCTGCAATAACAATATATTTTGACTTTCGCTCAAATCAGTAAAATTATGTTTTTCGGCTTATGCGATACAGTGCTCAAGTGATTAACATACAATTTACAAGAAAATCGACTTTAAGTCTAAACCTAAGTAAGTGCAATTTTTTCGGTTATATTAATTTGTCAATTCTGCAATAGCAATATAATTTTACTTTCGCGCAAATCAGTAAAATTGATGTTTTTCGACTTATGCGGTACAGTGCTCACGCAATTGAAATACAATTTACAAGAAAATCGAATTTGAGTCTAAACCTAAGAAAGTGCAATTATTTCGGTTATATTAGTTTGTCAATTCTGCAATAGCAATATAATTTTACTTTCGCGCAAATCGGTAAAATTATGTTTTTCGGCTTATGCGGTACAGTGCTCAAGTGATTAAAATACAATTTACAAGAAAATCGACTTTGAGTCTAAGCCTAATAAAATGCAACTTTTTCGGTGATATTAATTTGTTAATCATGCAATAACAATATAATTTGACTTTCGCTCAAATCAGTAAAATTCATGTTTTTCGGCTTAAGCGGTACAGTGCTCGCGCAACTGAAATACAATTTACAAGAAAATCGACTTTAAGTGTAAAGCTAAGAAAGTGCAATTTTTTCGGTTATATTAATTTGTCAATTCTGCAATAGCAATATAATTTTACTTTCACGCAAATCAGTAAAATTGATGTTTTTCGGCTTATGCGGTACAGTGCTCAAGTGATTAACATACAATTTACAAGAAAATCGACTTTGAGTCTAAACCTAAGAAAATGCAACTTTTTCGGTAATATTAATTTGTTAATCATGCAATAACAATATAATTTGACTTTCGCTCAAATCAGTAAAATTCATGTTTTTCGGCTTAAGCTGTACAGTGCTCGCGCAACTGAAATACAATTTACAAGAAAATCGACTTTAAGTCTAAAACTAAGAAAGTGCAATTTTTTCGGTTATATTAATTTGTCAATTCTGCAATAGCAATATAATTTTACTTTCGCGCAAATCAGTAAAATTATGTTTTTCGGCTAATGCGATACAGTGCTCAAGTGATTAACATACAATTTACAAGAAAATCGACTTTAAGTCTAAACCTAAGTAAGTGCAATTTTTTCGGTGATATTAATTTGTTAATCATGCAATAACAATATAATTTGACTTTCGCTCAAATCAGTAAAATTCATGTTTTTCGGCTTAAGCGGTACAGTGCTCGCGCAACTGAAATACAATTTACAAGAAAATCGACTTTAAGTGTAAAGCTAAGAAAGTGCAATTTTTTCGGTTATATTAATTTGTCAATTCTGCAATAGCAATATAATTTTACTTTCACGCAAATCAGTAAAATTGATGTTTTTCGGCTTATGCGGTACAGTGCTCAAGTGATTAACATACAATTTACCAGAAAATCGACTTTGAGTCTAAACCTAAGAAAATGCAACTTTTTCGGTAATATTAATTTGTTAATCATGCAATAACAATATAATTTGACTTTCGCTCAAATCAGTAAAATTCATGTTTTTCGGCTTAAGCGGTACAGTGCTCGCGCAACTGAAATACAATTTACAAGAAAATCGACTTTAAGTCTAAAACTAAGAAAGTGCAATTTTTTCGGTTATATGAATATGTCAATTCTGCAATAACAATATAATTTTACTTTCGCGCAAATCAGTAAACTTGATGTTTTTCGGCTTATGCGGTACAGTGCTCAAGTGATTAAAATACAATTTACAAGAAAATCGACTTTGAGTCTAACCCTAATAAAATGCAACTTTTTCGGTGATATTAATTTGTTAATCATGCAATAACAATATAATTTGACTTTCGCTCAAATCAGTAAAATTCATGTTTTTCGGCTTAAGCGGTACAGTGCTCGCGCAACTGAAATACAATTTACAAGAAAATCGACTTTAAGTGTAAAGCTAAGAAAGTGCAATTTTTTCGGTTATATTAATTTGTCAATTCTGCAATAGCAATATAATTTTACTTTCACGCAAATCAGTAAAATTGATGTTTTTCGGCTTATGCGGTACAGTGCTCAAGTGATTAACATACAATTTACAAGAAAATCGACTTTGAGTCTAAACCTAAGAAAATGCAACTTTTTCGGTAATATTAATTTGTTAATCATGCAATAACAATATAATTTGACTTTCGCTCAAATCAGTAAAATTCATGTTTTTCGGCTTAAGCGGTACAGTGCTCGCGCAACTGAAATACAATTTACAAGAAAATCGACTTTAAGTGTAAAGCTAAGAAAGTGCAATTTTTTCGGTTATATTAATTTGTCAATTCTGCAATAGCAATATAATTTTACTTTCGCGCAAATCAGTAAACTTGATGTTTTTCGGCTTATGCGGTACAGTGCTCACGCAACTGACATACAATTTACAAGAAAATCGGCTTTAAGTCTAAACCTAAGAAAGTGCAATTTTTTCGGTTATATTAATTTGTCAATCCTGCAATAGCAATATAATTTTACTTTCGCGCAAATCAGTAAAATTATGTTTTTCGGCTTATGCAGTAGAGTGCTCAAGTGATTAACATACAATTTACAAGAAAATCGACTTTAAGTCTAAACCTAAGTAAGTGCAATTTTTTCGGTTATATTAATTTATCAATTCTGCAATAGCAATATAATTTTACTTTCGCGCAAATCAGTAAAATTGATTTTTTTCGGCTTATGCGGTACAGTGCTCACGCAACTGACATACAATTTACAAGAAAATCGGCTTTAAGTCTAAACCTAAGTAAATGCAATTTTTTCGGTTTTATTAATTTGTCAATTCTGCAATAACAATATAATTTGACTTTCGCTCAAATCAGTAAAATTCATGTTTTTCGGTTTAAGCAGTACAGTGCTCACGCAATTGAAATACGATTTACAAGCAAATCGACTTTAAGTCTAAAACTAAGAAAGTACAATTTTCTCGGTTATACTAATTTGTCAATTCTGCAATAGCAATATAATTTTACTTTCGCGCAAATCAGTAAACTTGATGTTTTTCGGCTTATGCGGTACAGTGCTCACGCAACTGACATACAATTTACAAGAAAATCGGCTTTAAGTCTAAACCTAAGAAAGTGTAATTTTTTCGGTTATATTAATTTGTCAATCCTGCAATAGCAATATAATTTTACTTTCGCGCAAATCAGTAAAATTATGTTTTTCGGCTTATGCAGTAGAGTGCTCAAGTGATTAACATACAATTTACAAGAAAATCGACTTTAAGTCTAAACCTAAGTAAGTGCAATTTTTTCGGTTATATTAATTTGTCAATTCTGCAATAGCAATATAATTTGACTTTCGCTCAAATCAGTAAAATTCATGTTTTTCGGTTTAAGCAGTACAGTGCTCATGCAACTGACATACAATTTACAAGCAAATCGACTTTAAGTCTAAAACTAAGAAAGTACAATTTTCTCGGTTATGCAATATCAATATAATTTGACTTTCGCTCAAATCAGTAAAATTCATGTTTTTCGGCTTAAGCGGTACAGTGCTCACGCAACTGAAATACAATTTACAAGAAAATTTACTTTAAGTCTAAAACTAAGAAAGTGCAATTTTTTCGGTTTTATTAATTTGTCAATTCTGCAATAACAATATAATTTGACTTTCGCTCAAATCAGTAAAATTCATGTTTTTCGGTTTAAGCAGTACAGTGCTCATGCAACTGACATACAATTTACAAGCAAATCGACTTTAAGTCTAAAACTAAGAAAGTATAATTTTCTCGGTTATGCAATATCAATATAATTTGACTTTCGCTCAAATCAGTAAAATTCATGTTTTTCGGCTTAAGCGGTACAGTGCTCACGCAACTGAAATACAATTTACAAGAAAATTGACTTTAAGTCTAAAACTAAGAAAGTGCAATTTTTTCGGTTTTATTAATTTGTCAATTCTGCAATAGCAATATAATTTTACTTTCGCGCAAATCAGTAAACTTGATGTTTTTCGGCTTATGCGGTACAGTGTTCACGCAACTGACATACAATTTACAAGAAAATCGGCTTTAAGTCTAAACCTTAGTAAATGCAATTTTTTCGGTTTTATTAATTTGTCAATTCTGCAATAACAATATAATTTGACTTTCGCTCAAATCAGTAAAATTCATGTTTTTCGGTTTAAGCAGTACAGTGCTCATGCAACTGACATACAATTTACAAGCAAATCGACTTTAAGTCTAAAACTAAGAAAGTACAATTTTCTCGGTTATGCAATATCAATATAATTTGACTTTCGCTCAAATCAGTAAAATTCATGTTTTTCGGCTTAAGCGGTACAGTGCTCACGCAACTGAAATACAATTTACAAGAAAATTGACTTTAAGTCTAAAACTAAGAAAGTGCAATTTTTTCGGTTATATGAATATGTCAATTCTGCAATAACAATATAATTTGACTTTCGCTCAAATCAGTAAAATTCATGTTTTTCTGCTTAAGCGGTACAGTGCTCACGCTACTGACATACAATTTACAAGAAAATCGACTTTAAGTCTAAAACTAAGAAAGTACAATTTTCTCGGTTATATGAATATGTCAATTCTGCAATAACAATATAATTTGACTTTCGCTCAAATCAGTAAAATTCATGTTTTTCTGCTTAAGCGGTACAGGGCTCACGCAACTGACATACAATTTACAAGAAAATCGACTTTAAGTCTAAAACTAAGAAAGTACAATTTTCTCGGTTATATGAATATGTCAATTCTGCAATAACAATATAATTTGACTTTCGCTCAAATCAGTAAAATTCATGTTTTTCGGCTTAAGCGGTACAGTGCTCACGCAACTAAAATACAATTTACAAGAAAATAGACTTTAAGTCTAAAACTAAGAAAGTGCAATTTTTTCGGTTATATGAATATGTCAATTCTGCAATAACAATATAATTTGACTTTCGCTCAAATCAGTAAAATTCATGTTTTTCGGTTTAAGCAGTACAGTGCTCACGCAATTGAAATACAATTTACAAGCAAATCGACTTTAAGTCTAAATCTAAGAAAGTGCAACTTTTTCGGTAATATTAATTTGTTAATCCTGCAATAACAATATAATTTGACTTTCGCTCAAATCAGTAAAATTCATGTTTTTCGGTTTAAGCAGTACAGTGCTCACGCAACTGACATACAATTTACAAGAAAATTGGCTTTAAGTCTAAATCTAAGAAAGTGCAATTTTCTCGGTTATATGAATATGTAAATTCTGCAATAACAATATAATTTGACTTTCGCTCAAATCAGTAAAATTCATGTTTTTCGGTTTAAGCAGTACAGTGCTCACGCAATTGAAATACAATTTACAAGCAAATCGACTTTAAGTCTAAATCTAAGAAAGTGCAACTTTTTCGGTAATATTAATTTGTTAATCCTGCAATAACAATATAATTTGACTTTCGCTCAAATCAGTAAAATTCATGTTTTTCGGTTTAAGCAGTACAGTGCTCACGCAACTGACATACAATTTACAAGAAAATCGGCTTTATAATATGTAAATTCTGCAATAACATTATAATTTTACTTTCGCGCAAATCAGTAAAATTCATGTTTTTCGGCTTAAGCAGTACAGTGCTCACGCAACTGACATAAAATTTACAAGAAAATCGGTTTAAGTCTAAAACTAAGAAAGTACAATTTTCTCGGTTATATGAATATGTATATTCTGCAATAACATTATAATTTTACTTTCGCGCAAATCAGTAAAATTGATGATAATTTGAGTCTAAACCTAATAAAGTGCAACTTTTTCGGTAATATTAATTTGTTAATCCTTCAATAACAATATAATTTGACTTTCGCTCAAATCAGTAAAATTCATGTTTTTCGGCTTATGCGGCACAGTGCTCACGCAACTGACATACAATTCACAAGAAGATCGGCTTTAAGTCTAAAACTAAGAAAGTGCAATTTTTTCGGTAATATTAATTTGTTAATCCTGCAATAACAATATAATTTGACTTTCGCTCAAATCAGAAAAATTCATATTTTTCGGCTTAAGCAGTACAGTGCTCACGCAACTGACATACAATTTAGAAGAAAATCGGCTTTAAGTCTAACTCTAAGAAAGTGCAATTTTTTCGGTTATATGAATATGTAAATTCTGCAATAACATTATAATTTTACTTTCGCGCAAATCAGTAAAATTCATGTTTTTCGGCTTATGCGGTACAGTGCTCACGCAACTGACATACAATTTACAAGAAAATCGGCTTTATAATATGTAAATTCTGCAATAACATTATAATTTTACTTTCGCGCAAATCAGTAAAATTCATGTTTTTCGGTTTAACCAGTACAGTGCTCACGCAACTGACATACAATTTATAAGAAAATCGACTTTAAGTCTAAAACTAAGAAAGTACAATTTTCTCGGTTATATGAATATGTCAATTCTGCAATAGCAATATAATTTTACTTTCGCGCAAATCAGTAAAATTGATGTTTTTCGACTTATGCGGTACAGTGCTCACGCAACTGAAATACAATTTACAAGAAAATCGACTTTAAGTCTAAAACTAAGAAAGTGCAATTTTTTCGGTTATATGAATATGTCAATTCTGCAATAACAATATATTTTGACTTTCGCTCAAATCAGTAAAATTATGTTTTTCGGCTTATGCGATACAGTGCTCAAGTGATTAACATACAATTTACAAGAAAATCGACTTTAAGTCTAAACCTAAGTAAGTGCAATTTTTTCGGTTATATTAATTTGTCAATTCTGCAATAGCAATATAATTTTACTTTCGCGCAAATCAGTAAAATTGATGTTTTTCGGCTAATGCGATACAGTGCTCAAGTGATTAACATACAATTTACAAGAAAATCGACTTTAAGTCTAAACCTAAGTAAGTGCAATTTTTTCGGTGATATTAATTTGTTAATCATGCAATAACAATATAATTTGACTTTCGCTCAAATCAGTAAAATTCATGTTTTTCGGCTTAAGCGGTACAGTGCTCGCGCAACTGAAATACAATTTACAAGAAAATCGACTTTAAGTGTAAAGCTAAGAAAGTGCAATTTTTTCGGTTATATTAATTTGTCAATTCTGCAATAGCAATATAATTTTACTTTCACGCAAATCAGTAAAATTGATGTTTTTCGGCTTATGCGGTACAGTGCTCAAGTGATTAACATACAATTTACCAGAAAATCGACTTTGAGTCTAAACCTAAGAAAATGCAACTTTTTCGGTAATATTAATTTGTTAATCATGCAATAACAATATAATTTGACTTTCGCTCAAATCAGTAAAATTCATGTTTTTCGGCTTAAGCGGTACAGTGCTCGCGCAACTGAAATACAATTTACAAGAAAATCGACTTTAAGTCTAAAACTAAGAAAGTGCAATTTTTTCGGTTATATGAATATGTCAATTCTGCAATAACAATATAATTTTACTTTCGCGCAAATCAGTAAACTTGATGTTTTTCGGCTTATGCGGTACAGTGCTCAAGTGATTAAAATACAATTTACAAGAAAATCGACTTTGAGTCTAACCCTAATAAAATGCAACTTTTTCGGTGATATTAATTTGTTAATCATGCAATAACAATATAATTTGACTTTCGCTCAAATCAGTAAAATTCATGTTTTTCGGCTTAAGCGGTACAGTGCTCGCGCAACTGAAATACAATTTACAAGAAAATCGACTTTAAGTGTAAAGCTAAGAAAGTGCAATTTTTTCGGTTATATTAATTTGTCAATTCTGCAATAGCAATATAATTTTACTTTCACGCAAATCAGTAAAATTGATGTTTTTCGGCTTATGCGGTACAGTGCTCAAGTGATTAACATACAATTTACAAGAAAATCGACTTTGAGTCTAAACCTAAGAAAATGCAACTTTTTCGGTAATATTAATTTGTTAATCATGCAATAACAATATAATTTGACTTTCGCTCAAATCAGTAAAATTCATGTTTTTCGGCTTAAGCGGTACAGTGCTCGCGCAACTGAAATACAATTTACAAGAAAATCGACTTTAAGTGTAAAGCTAAGAAAGTGCAATTTTTTCGGTTATATTAATTTGTCAATTCTGCAATAGCAATATAATTTTACTTTCGCGCAAATCAGTAAACTTGATGTTTTTCGGCTTATGCGGTACAGTGCTCACGCAACTGACATACAATTTACAAGAAAATCGGCTTTAAGTCTAAACCTAAGAAAGTGCAATTTTTTCGGTGATATTAATTTGTCAATCCTGCAATAGCAATATAATTTTACTTTCGCGCAAATCAGTAAAATTATGTTTTTCGGCTTATGCAGTAGAGTGCTCAAGTGATTAACATACAATTTACAAGAAAATCGACTTTAAGTCTAAACCTAAGTAAGTGCAATTTTTTCGGTTATATTAATTTATCAATTCTGCAATAGCAATATAATTTTACTTTCGCGCAAATCAGTAAAATTGATTTTTTTCGGCTTATGCGGTACAGTGCTCACGCAACTGACATACAATTTACAAGAAAATCGGCTTTAAGTCTAAACCTAAGTAAATGCAATTTTTTCGGTTTTATTAATTTGTCAATTCTGCAATAACAATATAATTTGACTTTCGCTCAAATCAGTAAAATTCATGTTTTTCGGTTTAAGCAGTACAGTGCTCACGCAATTGAAATACGATTTACAAGCAAATCGACTTTAAGTCTAAAACTAAGAAAGTACAATTTTCTCGGTTATACTAATTTGTCAATTCTGCAATAGCAATATAATTTTACTTTCGCGCAAATCAGTAAACTTGATGTTTTTCGGCTTATGCGGTACAGTGCTCACGCAACTGACATACAATTTACAAGAAAATCGGCTTTAAGTCTAAACCTAAGAAAGTGTAATTTTTTCGGTTATATTAATTTGTCAATCCTGCAATAGCAATATAATTTTACTTTCGCGCAAATCAGTAAAATTATGTTTTTCGGCTTATGCAGTAGAGTGCTCAAGTGATTAACATACAATTTACAAGAAAATCGACTTTAAGTCTAAACCTAAGTAAGTGCAATTTTTTCGGTTATATTAATTTGTCAATTCTGCAATAGCAATATAATTTGACTTTCGCTCAAATCAGTAAAATTCATGTTTTTCGGTTTAAGCAGTACAGTGCTCATGCAACTGACATACAATTTACAAGCAAATCGACTTTAAGTCTAAAACTAAGAAAGTACAATTTTCTCGGTTATGCAATATCAATATAATTTGACTTTCGCTCAAATCAGTAAAATTCATGTTTTTCGGCTTAAGCGGTACAGTGCTCACGCAACTGAAATACAATTTACAAGAAAATTTACTTTAAGTCTAAAACTAAGAAAGTGCAATTTTTTCGGTTTTATTAATTTGTCAATTCTGCAATAACAATATAATTTGACTTTCGCTCAAATCAGTAAAATTCATGTTTTTCGGTTTAAGCAGTACAGTGCTCATGCAACTGACATACAATTTACAAGCAAATCGACTTTAAGTCTAAAACTAAGAAAGTATAATTTTCTCGGTTATGCAATATCAATATAATTTGACTTTCGCTCAAATCAGTAAAATTCATGTTTTTCGGCTTAAGCGGTACAGTGCTCACGCAACTGAAATACAATTTACAAGAAAATTGACTTTAAGTCTAAAACTAAGAAAGTGCAATTTTTTCGGTTTTATTAATTTGTCAATTCTGCAATAGCAATATAATTTTACTTTCGCGCAAATCAGTAAACTTGATGTTTTTCGGCTTATGCGGTACAGTGTTCACGCAACTGACATACAATTTACAAGAAAATCGGCTTTAAGTCTAAACCTTAGTAAATGCAATTTTTTCGGTTTTATTAATTTGTCAATTCTGCAATAACAATATAATTTGACTTTCGCTCAAATCAGTAAAATTCATGTTTTTCGGTTTAAGCAGTACAGTGCTCATGCAACTGACATACAATTTACAAGCAAATCGACTTTAAGTCTAAAACTAAGAAAGTACAATTTTCTCGGTTATGCAATATCAATATAATTTGACTTTCGCTCAAATCAGTAAAATTCATGTTTTTCGGCTTAAGCGGTACAGTGCTCACGCAACTGAAATACAATTTACAAGAAAATTGACTTTAAGTCTAAAACTAAGAAAGTGCAATTTTTTCGGTTATATGAATATGTCAATTCTGCAATAACAATATAATTTGACTTTCGCTCAAATCAGTAAAATTCATGTTTTTCTGCTTAAGCGGTACAGTGCTCACGCTACTGACATACAATTTACAAGAAAATCGACTTTAAGTCTAAAACTAAGAAAGTACAATTTTCTCGGTTATATGAATATGTCAATTCTGCAATAACAATATAATTTGACTTTCGCTCAAATCAGTAAAATTCATGTTTTTCTGCTTAAGCGGTACAGGGCTCACGCAACTGACATACAATTTACAAGAAAATCGACTTTAAGTCTAAAACTAAGAAAGTACAATTTTCTCGGTTATATGAATATGTCAATTCTGCAATAACAATATAATTTGACTTTCGCTCAAATCAGTAAAATTCATGTTTTTCGGCTTAAGCGGTACAGTGCTCACGCAACTAAAATACAATTTACAAGAAAATAGACTTTAAGTCTAAAACTAAGAAAGTGCAATTTTTTCGGTTATATGAATATGTCAATTCTGCAATAACAATATAATTTGACTTTCGCTCAAATCAGTAAAATTCATGTTTTTCGGTTTAAGCAGTACAGTGCTCACGCAATTGAAATACAATTTACAAGCAAATCGACTTTAAGTCTAAATCTAAGAAAGTGCAACTTTTTCGGTAATATTAATTTGTTAATCCTGCAATAACAATATAATTTGACTTTCGCTCAAATCAGTAAAATTCATGTTTTTCGGTTTAAGCAGTACAGTGCTCACGCAACTGACATACAATTTACAAGAAAATTGGCTTTAAGTCTAAATCTAAGAAAGTGCAATTTTCTCGGTTATATGAATATGTAAATTCTGCAATAACAATATAATTTGACTTTCGCTCAAATCAGTAAAATTCATGTTTTTCGGTTTAAGCAGTACAGTGCTCACGCAATTGAAATACAATTTACAAGCAAATCGACTTTAAGTCTAAATCTAAGAAAGTGCAACTTTTTCGGTAATATTAATTTGTTAATCCTGCAATAACAATATAATTTGACTCTCGCTCAAATCAGTAAAATTCATGTTTTTCGGTTTAAGCAGTACAGTGCTCACGCAACTGACATACAATTTACAAGAAAATCGGCTTTATAATATGTAAATTCTGCAATAACATTATAATTTTACTTTCGCGCAAATCAGTAAAATTCATGTTTTTCGGCTTAAGCAGTACAGTGCTCACGCAACTGACATAAAATTTACAAGAAAATCGGTTTAAGTCTAAAACTAAGAAAGTACAATTTTCTCGGTTATATGAATATGTATATTCTGCAATAACATTATAATTTTACTTTCGCGCAAATCAGTAAAATTGATGATAATTTGAGTCTAAACCTAATAAAGTGCAACTTTTTCGGTAATATTAATTTGTTAATCCTTCAATAACAATATAATTTGACTTTCGCTCAAATCAGTAAAATTCATGTTTTTCGGCTTATGCGGCACAGTGCTCACGCAACTGACATACAATTCACAAGAAGATCGGCTTTAAGTCTAAAACTAAGAAAGTGCAATTTTTTCGGTAATATTAATTTGTTAATCCTGCAATAACAATATAATTTGACTTTCGCTCAAATCAGAAAAATTCATATTTTTCGGCTTAAGCAGTACAGTGCTCACGCAACTGACATACAATTTAGAAGAAAATCGGCTTTAAGTCTAACTCTAAGAAAGTGCAATTTTTTCGGTTATATGAATATGTAAATTCTGCAATAACATTATAATTTTACTTTCGCGCAAATCAGTAAAATTCATGTTTTTCGGCTTATGCGGTACAGTGCTCACGCAACTGACATACAATTTACAAGAAAATCGGCTTTAAGTCTAAAACTAAGAAAGTACAATTTTCTCGGATATATGAATATGTAAATTCTGCAATAACATTATAATTTTACTTTCGCGCAAATCAGTAAAATTCATGTTTTTCGGCTCAAGCAGTACAGTGCTCACGCAACTGAAATACAATTTTACAAGAAAATCGGCTTTAAGTCTAAATCTAAGAAAGTGCAATTTTTTCGGTTATATTAATTTGTCAATTCTGCAATAGTAATATAATTTTACTTTCGCGCAAATCAGTAAAATTGATGTTTTTCGGCTTATGCGGTACAGTGCTCACGCAACTGACATACAATTTACAAGAAAATCGGCTTTAAGTCTAAAACTAAGAAAGTGCACTTTTTTCGGTTATATTAATTTGTCAATTCTGCAATAACAATATAATTTAACTTTCGCGCAAATCCGTAAAATTGATGTTTTTCGGCTTATGCGGTACAGTGCTCATGCAACTGACATACAATTTACAAGAAAATCGGCTTTAAGTCTAAAACTAAGAAGTTGCAATTTTTTCGGTTATATTAATTTGTTAATCCTGCAATAACATTATAATTTTACTTTCGCGCAAATCAGTAAAATTGATGTTTTTCGGCTTATGCGGTACATTGCTCAAGTGATTAATATACAATTTACAAGAAAATCGAATTTGAGTCTAAACCTAAGAAAGTGCAATTATTTCGGTTATATTAATTTGTCAATTCTGCAATAGCATTATAATTTTACTTTCGCGCAAATCAGTAAAATTATGTTTTTCGGCTTATGCGGTACAGTGCTCAAGTGATTAACATACAATTTACAAGAAAATCGAATTTTAGTCTAAACCTAAGAAAGTGCAATTATTTCGGTTATATTAATTTGTCAATTCTGCAATAGCAATATAATTTTACTTTCGCGCAAATCAGTAAAATTATGTTTTTCGGCTTATGCGGTACAGTGCTCAAGTGATTAACATACAATTTACAAGAAAATCGACTTTGAGTTTAAGCCTAAGAAAATGCAACTTTTTCGGTAATATTAATTTATTAATCATGCAATAACAATATAATTTGACTTTCGCTCAAATCAGTAAAATTCATGTTTTTCGGCTTAAGCGGTACAGTGCTCGCGCAACTGAAATACAATTTACAAGAAAATCGGCTTTAAGTCTAAATCTAAGAAAGTGCAATTTTTTCGGTTATATTAATTTGTCAATTCTGCAATAGCAATATAATTTTACTTTCGCGCAAATCAGTAAAATTGATGTTTTTCGGCTTATGCGGTACAGTGCTCAAGTGGTTAACATACAATTTACAAGAAAGTCGAATTTGAGTCTAAACCTAAGAAAGTGCAATTATTTCGTTTATATTAATTTGTCAATTCTGCAATAGCAATATAATTTTACTTTCGCGCAAATCAGTAAAATTATGTTTTTCGGCTTATGCGGTACAGTGCTCAAGTGATTAACATACAATTTACAAGAAAATCGACTTTGAGTTTAAGCCTAAGAGAATGCAACTTTTTCGGTAATATTAATTTGTTAATCATGCAATAACAATATAATTTGACTTTCGCTCAAATCAGTAAAATTCATGTTTTTCGGCTTAAGCGGTACAGTGCTCGCGCAACTGAAATACAATTTACAAGAAAATCGAATTTGAGTCTAAACCTAAGAAAGTGCAATTATTTCGGTTATATTAATTTGTCAATTCTGCAATAGCAATATAATTTTACATTCGCGCAAATCAGTAAAATTGATGTTTTTCGGCTTATGCGGTACAGTGCTCAAGTGGTTAACATACAATTTACAAGAAAATCGAATTTGAGTCTAAACCTAAGAAAGTACAATTTTCTCGGATATATGAATATGTAAATTCTGCAATAACATTATAATTTTACTTTCGCGCAAATCAGTAAAATTCATGTTTTTCGGCTTAAGCGGTACAGTGCTCGCGCAACTGAAATACAATTTACAAGCAAATCGGCTTTAAGTCTAAAACTAAGAAAGTGCAATTTTCTCGGTTATATGAATATGTAAATTCTGCAATAACATTATAATTTTACTTTCGCGCAAATCAGTAAAATTCATGTTTTTCGGCTTATGCGGTACAGTGCTCACGCAACTGACATACAATTTACAAGAAAATCGGCTTTAAGTCTAAAACTAAGAAAGTACAATTTTCTCGGATATATGAATATGTAAATTCTGCAATAACATTATAATTTTACTTTCGCGCAAATCAGTAAAATTCATGTTTTTCGGCTTAAGCGGTACAGTGCTCGCGCAACTGAAATACAATTTACAAGCAAATCGGCTTTAAGTCTAAAACTAAGAAAGTGCAATTTTCTCGGTTATATGAATATGTAAATTCTGCAATAACATTATAATTTTACTTTCGCGCAAATCAGTAAAATTTATGATAATTTGAGTCTAAACCTAATAAAGTGCAACTTTTTCGGTAATATTAATTTGTTAATCCTGCAATAACAATATAATTTGACTTTCGCTCAAATCAGTAAAATTCATGTTTTTCGGCTTATGGGGCACAGTGCTCACGCAACTGACATACAATTTACAAGAAGATCGGCTTTAAGTCTAAAACTAAGAAGGTACAATTTTCTCGGTTATATGAATATGTAAATTCTGCAATAACATTATAATTTTACTTTCGCGCAAATCAGTAAAAGTCATGTTTTTCGGCTTATGCGGTACAGTGCTCACGCAACTGACATAAAATTTACAAGAAAATCGGCTTTAAGTCTAAAACTAAGAAAGTACAATTTTCTCGGTTATATGAATATGTAAATTCTGCAATAACATTATAATTTTACTTTCGCGCAAATCAGTAAAATTGATGATAATTTGAGTCTAAACCTAATAAAGTGCAACTTTTTCGGTAATATTAATTTGTTAATCCTGCAATAACAATATAATTTGACTTTCGCTCAAATCAGTAAAATTGATGTCTTTCGGCTTATGCGGTACAGTGCTCACGCAATTGACATACAATTTACAAGAAAATCGGCTTTAAGTCTAAAACTAAGAAAGTGCAATTTTTTCGGTTATATTAATTTGTCAATTCTGCAATAACATTATAATTTTACTTTCGCGCAAATCAGTAAAATTGATGTTTTTCGGCTTATGCGGTACAGTGCTCAAGTGATTAATATACAATTTACAAGAAAATCGAATTTGAGTCTAAACCTAAGAAAGTGCAATTATTTCGGTTATATTAATTTGTCAATTCTGCAATAGCAATATAATTTTACTTTCGCGCAAATCAGTAAAATTATGTTTTTCGGCTTATGCGGTACAGTGCTCAAGTGATTAACATACAATTTACAAGAAAATCGACTTTGAGTCTAAGCCTAAGAAAATGCAACTTTTTCGGTAATATTAATTTGTTAATCATGCAATAACAATATAATTTGACTTTCGCTCAAATCAGTAAAATTCATGTTTTTCGGCTTAAGCGGTACAGAGCTCGCGCAACTGAAATACAATTTACAAGAAAATCGGCTTTAAGTCTAAATCTAAGAAAGTGCAATTTTTTCGGTTATATTAATTTGTCAATTCTGCAATAGCAATATAATTTTACTTTCGCGCAAATCAGTAAAATTGATGTTTTTCGGCTTATGCGGTACAGTGCTCAAGTGATTAATATACAATTTACAAGAAAATCAACTTTAAGTCTAAACCCAAGTAAGTGCAATTTTTTCGGTTATATTAATTTGTCAATTCTGCAATAGCAATATAATTTTACTTTCGCGCAAATCAGTAAAATTGATTTTTTTCGGCTTATGCGGTACAGTGCTCACGCAACTGACATACAATTTACAAGAAAATCGGCTTTAAGTCTAAACCTAAGTAAATGCAATTTTTTCGGTTATATTAATTTGTCAATTCTGCAATAGCAATATAATTTTACTTTCGCGCAAATCAGTAAAATTGATGTTTTTCGGCTTATGCGGTACAGTGCTCAAGTGATTAATATACAATTTACAAGAAAATCGACTTTAAGTCTAAACCTAAGTAAGTGCAATTTTTTCGGTTATATTAATTTGTCAATTCTGCAATAGCAATATAATTTTACTTTCGCGCAAATCAGTAAAATTGATGTTTTTCGGCTTATGCGGTACAGTGCTCAAGTGATTAATATACAATTTACAAGAAAATCGAATTTGAGTCTAAACCTAAGAAAGTGCAATTATTTCGGTTATATTAATTTGTCAATTCTGCAATAGCAATATAATTTTACTTTCGCGCAAATCAGTAAAATTGATGATAATTTGAGTCTAAGCCTAAGAAAATGCAACTTTTTCGGTAATATTAATTTGTTAATCATGCAATAACAATATAATTTGACTTTCGCTCAAATCAGTAAAATTCATGTTTTTCGGCTTAAGCGGTACAGTGCTCGCGCAACTGAAATACAATTTACAAGCAAATCGGCTTTAAGTCTAAAACTAAGAAAGTGCAATTTTCTCGGTTATATGAATATGTAAATTCTGCAATAACATTATAATTTTACTTTCGCGCAAATCAGTAAAATTGATGATAATTTGAGTCTAAGCCTAAGAAAATGCAACTTTTTCGGTAATATTAATTTGTTAATCATGCAATAACAATATAATTTGACTTTCGCTCAAATCAGTAAAATTCATGTTTTTCTGCTTAAGCGGTACAGGGCTCACGCAACTGACATACAATTTACAAGAAAATCGACTTTAAGTCTAAAACTAAGAAAGTGCAATTTTTTCGGTTATATGAATATGTCAATTCTGCAATAACAATATAATTTGACTTTCGCTCAAATCAGTAAAATTCATGTTTTTCGGCTTAAGCGGTACAGTGCTCACGCAACTGAAATACAATTTACAAGAAAATCGACTTTAAGTCTAAAACTAAGAAAGTGCAATTTTTTCGGTTATATGAATATGTCAGTTCTGCAATAACAATATAATTTGACTTTCGCTCAAATCAGTAACATTCATGTTTTTCGGTTTAAGCAGTACAGTGATCACGCAATTGAAATACAATTTACAAGCAAATCGACTTTAAGTCTAAATCTAAGAAAGTGCAACTTTTTCGGTAATATTAATTTGTTAATCCTGCAATAAAAATATAATTTGACTTCCGCTCAAATCAGTAAAATTCATGTTTTTCGGTTTAAGCAGTACAGTGCTCACGCAACTGACATACAATTTACAAGAAAATTGGCTTTAAGTCTAAATCTAAGAAAGTGCAATTTTCTCGGTTATATGAATATGTAAATTCTGCAATAACAATATAATTTGACTTTCGCTCAAATCAGTAAAATTCATGTTTTTCGGTTTAAGCAGTACAGTGCTCACGCAATTGAAATACAATTTACAAGCAAATCGACTTTAAGTCTAAATCTAAGAAAGTGCAACTTTTTCGGTAATATTAATTTGTTAATCCTGCAATAACAATATAATTTGACTTTCGCTCAAATCAGTAAAATTGATGTTTTTCGGTTTAAGCAGTACAGTGCTCACGCAACTGACATACAATTTACAAGAAAATCGGCTTTATAATATGTAAATTCTGCAATAACATTATAATTTTACTTTCGCGCAAATCAGTAAAATTCATGTTTTTCGGCTTATGCGGTACAGTGCTCACGCAACTGACATAAAATTTACAAGAAAATCGGCTTTAAGTCTAAAACTAAGAAAGTACAATTTTCTCGGTTATATGAATATGTATATTCTGCAATAACATTATAATTTTACTTTCGCGCAAATCAGTAAAATTGATGATAATTTGAGTCTAAACCTAATAAAGTGCAACTTTTTCGGTAATATTAATTTGTTAATCTTTCAATAACAATATAATTTGACTTTCGCTCAAATCAGTAAAATTCATGTTTTTCGGCTTATGCGGCACAGTGCTCATGCAACTGACATACAATTTACAAGAAGATCGGCTTTAAGTCTAAAACTAAGAAAGTGCAATTTTTTCGGTAATATTAATTTGTTAATCCTGCAATAACAATATAATTTGACTTTCGCTCAAATCAGAAAAATTCATATTTTTCGGCTTAAGCAGTACAGTGCTCACGCAACTGACATACAATTTAGAAGAAAATCGGCTTTAAGTCTAAATCTAAGAAAGTGCAATTTTTTCGGTTATATGAATATGTAAATTCTGCAATAACATTATAATTTTACTTTCGCGCAAATCAGTAAAATTCATGTTTTTCGGCTTATGCGGTACAGTGCTCACGCAACTGACATACAATTTACAAGAAAATCGGATTTAAGTCTAAAACTAAGAAAGTACAATTTTCTCGGATATATGAATATGTAAATTCTGCAATAACATTATAATTTTACTTTCGCGCAAATCAGTAAAATTCATGTTTTTCGGCTCAAGCAGTACAGTGCTCACGCAACTGAAATACAATTTTACAAGAAAATCGGCTTTAAGTCTAAATCTAAGAAAGTGCAATTTTTTCGGTTATATTAATTTGTCAATTCTGCAATAGCAATATAATTTTACTTTCGCGCAAATCAGTAAAATTGATGTTTTTCGGCTTATGCGGTACAGTGCTCACGCAACTGACATACAATTTACAAGAAAATCGGATTTAAGTCTAAAACTAAGAAAGTACAATTTTCTCGGATACAATAACATTATAATTTTACTTTCGCGCAAATCAGTAAAATTCATGTTTTTCGGCTCAAGCAGTACAGTGCTCACGCAACTGAAATACAATTTTACAAGAAAATCGGCTTTAAGTCTAAAACTAAGAAAGTGCAATTTTTTCGGTTATATTAATTTGTCAATTCTGCAATAACATTATAATTTTACTTTCGCGCAAATCAGTAAAATTGATGTTTTTCGGCTTATGCGGTACAGTGCTCAAGTGATTAATATACAATTTACAAGAAAATCGAATTTGAGTCTAAACCTAAGAAAGTGCAATTATTTCGGTTATATTAATTTGTCAATTCTGCAATAGCAATATAATTTTACTTTCGCGCAAATCAGTAAAATTATGTTTTTCGGCTTATGCGGTACAGTGCTCAAGTGATTAACATACAATTTACAAGAAAATCGACTTTGAGTCTAAGCCTAAGAAAATGCAACTTTTTCGGTAATATTAATTTGTTAATCATGCAATAACAATATAATTTGACTTTCGCTCAAATCAGTAAAATTCATGTTTTTCGGCTTAAGCGGTACAGAGCTCGCGCAACTGAAATACAATTTACAAGAAAATCGGCTTTAAGTCTAAATCTAAGAAAGTGCAATTTTTTCGGTTATATTAATTTGTCAATTCTGCAATAGCAATATAATTTTACTTTCGCGCAAATCAGTAAAATTGATGTTTTTCGGCTTATGCGGTACAGTGCTCAAGTGATTAATATACAATTTACAAGAAAATCAACTTTAAGTCTAAACCCAAGTAAGTGCAATTTTTTCGGTTATATTAATTTGTCAATTCTGCAATAGCAATATAATTTTACTTTCGCGCAAATCAGTAAAATTGATTTTTTTCGGCTTATGCGGTACAGTGCTCACGCAACTGACATACAATTTACAAGAAAATCGGCTTTAAGTCTAAACCTAAGTAAATGCAATTTTTTCGGTTATATTAATTTGTCAATTCTGCAATAGCAATATAATTTTACTTTCGCGCAAATCAGTAAAATTGATGTTTTTCGGCTTATGCGGTACAGTGCTCAAGTGATTAATATACAATTTACAAGAAAATCGACTTTAAGTCTAAACCTAAGTAAGTGCAATTTTTTCGGTTATATTAATTTGTCAATTCTGCAATAGCAATATAATTTTACTTTCGCGCAAATCAGTAAAATTGATGTTTTTCGGCTTATGCGGTACAGTGCTCAAGTGATTAATATACAATTTACAAGAAAATCGAATTTGAGTCTAAACCTAAGAAAGTGCAATTATTTCGGTTATATTAATTTGTCAATTCTGCAATAGCAATATAATTTTACTTTCGCGCAAATCAGTAAAATTGATGATAATTTGAGTCTAAGCCTAAGAAAATGCAACTTTTTCGGTAATATTAATTTGTTAATCATGCAATAACAATATAATTTGACTTTCGCTCAAATCAGTAAAATTCATGTTTTTCGGCTTAAGCGGTACAGTGCTCGCGCAACTGAAATACAATTTACAAGCAAATCGGCTTTAAGTCTAAAACTAAGAAAGTGCAATTTTCTCGGTTATATGAATATGTAAATTCTGCAATAACATTATAATTTTACTTTCGCGCAAATCAGTAAAATTGATGATAATTTGAGTCTAAGCCTAAGAAAATGCAACTTTTTCGGTAATATTAATTTGTTAATCATGCAATAACAATATAATTTGACTTTCGCTCAAATCAATAAAATTCATGTTTTTCTGCTTAAGCGGTACAGGGCTCACGCAACTGACATACAATTTACAAGAAAATCGACTTTAAGTCTAAAACTAAGAAAGTGCAATTTTTTCGGTTATATGAATATGTCAATTCTGCAATAACAATATAATTTGACTTTCGCTCAAATCAGTAAAATTCATGTTTTTCGGCTTAAGCGGTACAGTGCTCACGCAACTGAAATACAATTTACAAGAAAATCGACTTTAAGTCTAAAACTAAGAAAGTGCAATTTTTTCGGTTATATGAATATGTCAGTTCTGCAATAACAATATAATTTGACTTTCGCTCAAATCAGTAACATTCATGTTTTTCGGTTTAAGCAGTACAGTGCTCACGCAATTGAAATACAATTTACAAGCAAATCGACTTTAAGTCTAAATCTAAGAAAGTGCAACTTTTTCGGTAATATTAATTTGTTAATCCTGCAATAACAATATAATTTGACTTCCGCTCAAATCAGTAAAATTCATGTTTTTCGGTTTAAGCAGTACAGTGCTCACGCAACTGACATACAATTTACAAGAAAATTGGCTTTAAGTCTAAATCTAAGAAAGTGCAATTTTCTCGGTTATATGAATATGTAAATTCTGCAATAACAATATAATTTGACTTTCGCGAAAATCAGTAAAATTGATTTTTTTCGGCTTATGCGGTACAGTGCTCACGCAACTGACATACAATTTACAAGAAAATCGGCTTTAAGTCTAAACCTAAGTAAATGCAATTTTTTCGGTTATATTAATTTGTCAATTCTGCAATAGCAATATAATTTTACTTTCGCGCAAATCAGTAAAATTGATGTTTTTCGGCTTATGCGGTACAGTGCTCAAGTGATTCATATACAATTTACAAGAAAATCAACTTTAAGTCTAAACCCAAGTAAGTGCAATTTTTTCGGTTATATTAATTTGTCAATTCTGCAATAGCAATATAATTTTACTTTCGCGCAAATCAGTAAAATTGATTTTTTTCGGCTTATGCGGTACAGTGCTCACGCAACTGACATACAATTTACAAGAAAATCGGCTTTAAGTCTAAACCTAAGTAAATGCAATTTTTTCGGTTATATTAATTTGTCAATTCTGCAATAGCAATATAATTTTACTTTCGCGCAAATCAGTAAAATTGATGTTTTTCGGCTTATGCGGTACAGTGCTCACGCAACTGACATACAATTTACAAGAAAATCGGCTTTAATTCTAAAGCTAAGAAAGTGCAATTTTTTCGGTTATATTAATTTGTCAATTTTGCAATAGCAATATAATTTTACATTCGCGCAAATCAGTAAAATTGATGTTTTTCGGCTTATGCGGTACAGTGCTCAAGTGGTTAACATACATTTTACAAGAAAATCGAATTTGAGTCTAAACCTAAGAAAGTGCAATTATTTCGGTTATATTAATTTGTAAATTCTGCAATAGCAATATAATTTTACTTTCGCGCAAATCAGTAAAATTATGTTTTTCGGCTTATGCGGTACAGTGCTCAAGTGATTAACATACAATTTACAAGAAAATCGACTTTGAGTCTAAGCCTAAGAAAATGCAACTTTTTCGGTAATATTAATTTATTAATCATGCAATAACAATATAATTTGACTTTCGCTCAAATCAGTAAAATTTCTGTTTTTCGGCTTAAGCGGTACAGTGCTCGCGCAACTGAAATACAATTTACAAGCAAATCGACTTTAAGTCTAAAACTAAGAAGGTACAATTTTCTCGGTTATATGAATATGTAAATTCTGCAATAACATTATAATTTTACTTTCGCGCAAATCAGTAAAATTGATGTTTTTCGGCTTATGCGGTACAGTGCTCAAGTGATTAATATACAATTTACAAGAAAATCGACTTTAAGTCTAAACCTAAGTAAGTGCAATTTTTTCGGTTATATTAATTTGTCAATTCTGCAATAGCAATATAATTTTACTTTCGCGCAAATCAGTAAAATTGATGTTTTTCGGCTTATGCGGTACAGTGCTCAAGTGATTAATATACAATTTACAAGAAAATCGAATTTGAGTCTAAACCTAAGAAAGTGCAATTATTTCGGTTATATTAATTTGTCAATTCTGCAATAGCAATATAATTTTACTTTCGCGCAAATCAGTAAAATTGATGATAATTTGAGTCTAAGCCTAAGAAAATGCAACTTTTTCGGTAATATTAATTTGTTAATCATGCAATAACAATATAATTTGACTTTCGCTCAAATCAGTAAAATTCATGTTTTTCGGCTTAAGCGGTACAGTGCTCGCGCAACTGAAATACAATTTACAAGCAAATCGGCTTTAAGTCTAAAACTAAGAAAGTGCAATTTTCTCGGTTATATGAATATGTAAATTCTGCAATAACATTATAATTTTACTTTCGCGCAAATCAGTAAAATTGATGATAATTTGAGTCTAAGCCTAAGAAAATGCAACTTTTTCGGTAATATTAATTTGTTAATCATGCAATAACAATATAATTTGACTTTCGCTCAAATCAGTAAAATTCATGTTTTTCTGCTTAAGCGGTACAGGGCTCACGCAACTGACATACAATTTACAAGAAAATCGACTTTAAGTCTAAAACTAAGAAAGTGCAATTTTTTCGGTTATATAAATATGTCAATTCTGCAATAACAATATAATTTGACTTTCGCTTAAATCAGTAAAATTCATGTTTTTCGGCTTAAGCGGTACAGTGCTCACGCAACTGAAATACAATTTACAAGAAAATCGACTTTAAGTCTAAAACTAAGAAAGTGCAATTTTTTCGGTTATATGAATATGTCAGTTCTGCAATAACAATATAATTTGACTTTCGCTCAAATCAGTAACATTCATGTTTTTCGGTTTAAGCAGTACAGTGCTCACGCAATTGAAATACAATTTACAAGCAAATCGACTTTAAGTCTAAATCTAAGAAAGTGCAACTTTTTCGGTAATATTAATTTGTTAATCCTGCAATAACAATATAATTTGACTTCCGCTCAAATCAGTAAAATTCATGTTTTTCTGCTTAAGCGGTACAGGGCTCACGCAACTGACATACAATTTACAAGAAAATTGGCTTTAAGTCTAAATCTAAGAAAGTGCAATTTTCTCGGTTATATGAATATGTAAATTCTGCAATAACAATATAATTTGACTTTCGCTCAAATCAGTAAAATTCATGTTTTTCGGTTTAAGCAGTACAGTGCTCACGCAATTGAAATACAATTTACAAGCAAATCGACTTTAAGTCTAAATCTAAGAAAGTGCAACTTTTTCGGTAATATTAATTTGTTAATCCTGCAATAACAATATAATTTGACTTTCGCTCAAATCAGTAAAATTGATGTTTTTCGGTTTAAGCAGTACAGTGCTCACGCAACTGACATACAATTTACAAGAAAATCGGCTTTATAATATGTAAATTCTGCAATAACATTATAATTTTACTTTCGCGCAAATCAGTAAAATTCATGTTTTTCGGCTTATGCGGTACAGTGCTCACGCAACTGACATAAAATTTACAAGAAAATCGGCTTTAAGTCTAAAACTAAGAAAGTACAATTTTCTCGGTTATATGAATATGTATATTCTGCAATAACATTATAATTTTACTTTCGCGCAAATCAGTAAAATTGATGATAATTTGAGTCTAAACCTAATAAAGTGCAACTTTTTCGGTAATATTAATTTGTTAATCTTTCAATAACAATATAATTTGACTTTCGCTCAAATCAGTAAAATTCATGTTTTTCGGCTTATGCGGCACAGTGCTCACGCAACTGACATACAATTTACAAGAAGATCGGCTTTAAGTCTAAAACTAAGAAAGTGCAATTTTTTCGGTAATATTAATTTGTTAATCCTGCAATAACAATATAATTTGACTTTCGCTCAAATCAGAAAAATTCATATTTTTCGGCTTAAGCAGTACAGTGCTCACGCAACTGACATACAATTTAGAAGAAAATCGGCTTTAAGTCTAAATCTAAGAAAGTGCAATTTTTTCGGTTATATGAATGTGTAAATTCTGCAATAACATTATAATTTTACTTTCGCGCAAATCAGTAAAATTCATGTTTTTCGGCTTATGCGGTACAGTGCTCACGCAACTGACATACAATTTACAAGAAAATCGGATTTAAGTCTAAAACTAAGAAAGTACAATTTTCTCGGATATATGAATATGTAAATTCTGCAATAACATTATAATTTTACTTTCGCGCAAATCAGTAAAATTCATGTTTTTCGGCTCAAGCAGTACAGTGCTCACGCAACTGAAATACAATTTTACAAGAAAATCGGCTTTAAGTCTAAATCTAAGAAAGTGCAATTTTTTCGGTTATATTAATTTGTCAATTCTGCAATAGCAATATAATTTTACTTTCGCGCAAATCAGTAAAATTGATGTTTTTCGGCTTATGCGGTACAGTGCTCACGCAACTGACATACAATTTACAAGAAAATCGGCTTTAAGTCTAAAACTAAGAAAGTGCAATTTTTTCGGTTATATTAATTTGTCAATTCTGCAATAACAATATAATTTAACTTTCGCGCAAATCCGTAAAATTGATGTTTTTCGGCTTATGCGGTACAGTGCTCATGCAACTGACATACAATTTACAAGAAAATCGGCTTTAAGTCTAAAACTAAGAAGGTGCAATTTTTTCGGTTATATTAATTTGTTAATCCTGCAATAACATTATAATTTTACTTTCGCGCAAATCAGTAAAATTGATGTTTTTCGGCTGTTGCGGTACAGTGCTCAAGTGATTAATATACAATTTACAAGAAAATCGAATTTGAGTCTAAACCTAAGAAAGTGCAATTATTTCGGTTATATTAATTTGTCAATTCTGCAATAGCAATATAATTTTACTTTCGCGCAAATCAGTAAAATTATGTTTTTCGGCTTATGCGGTACAGTGCTCAAGTGATTAACATAATATTTACAAGAAAATCGACTTTGAGTCTAAGCCTAAGAAAATGCAACTTTTTCGGTAATATTAATTTGTTAATCATGCAATAACAATATAATTTGACTTTCGCTCAAATCAGTAAAATTCGTGTTTTTCGGCTTAAGCGGTACAGTGCTCGCGCAACTGAAATACAATTTACAAGAAAATCGGCTTTAAGTCTAAATCTAAGAAAGTGCAATTTTTTCGGTTATATTAATTTGTCAATTCTGCAATAGCAATATAATTTTACTTTCGCGCAAATCAGTAAAATTGATGTTTTTCGGCTTATGCGGTACAGTGCTCACGCAACTGACATACAATTTACAAGAAAATCGGCTTTAAGTCTAAAGCTAAGAAAGTGCAATTTTTTCGGTTATATTAATTTGTCAATTCTGCAATAGCAATATAATTTTACATTCGCGCAAATCAGTACAATTGATGTTTTTCGGCTTATGCGGTACAGTGCTCAAGTGGTTAACATACAATTTACAAGAAAATCGAATTTGAGTCTAAACCTAAGAAAGTGCAATTATTTCGGTTATATTAATTTGTCAATTCTGCAATAGCAATATAATTTTACTTTCGCGCAAATCAGTAAAATTCATGTTTTTCGGCTTATGCGGTACAGTGCTCACGCAACTGACATACAATTTACAAGAAAATCGGATTTAAGTCTAAAACTAAGAAAGTACAATTTTCTCGGATATATGAATATGTAAATTCTGCAATAACATTATAATTTTACTTTCGCGCAAATCAGTAAAATTCATGTTTTTCGGCTTATGCGGTACAGTGCTCAAGTGGTTAACATACAATTTACAAGAAAATCGGCTTTAAGTCTAAATCTAAGAAAGTGCAATTTTTTCGGTTATATGAATGTGTAAATTCTGCAATAACATTATAATTTTACTTTCGCGCAAATCAGTAAAATTCATGTTTTTCGGCTTATGCGGTACAGTGCTCACGCAACTGACATACAATTTACAAGAAAATCGGATTTAAGTCTAAAACTAAGAAAGTACAATTTTCTCGGATATAGAAATATGTAAATTCTGCAATAACATTATAATTTTACTTTCGCGCAAATCAGTAAAATTCATGTTTTTCGGCTCAAGCAGTACAGTGCTCACGCAACTGAAATACAATTTTACAAGAAAATCGGCTTTAAGTCTAAATCTAAGAAAGTGCAATTTTTTCGGTTATATTAATTTGTCAATTCTGCAATAGCAATATAATTTTACTTTCGCGCAAATCAGTAAAATTGATGTTTTTCGGCTTATGCGGTACAGTGCTCACGCAACTGACATACAATTTACAAGAAAATCGGCTTTAAGTCTAAAACTAAGAAAGTGCAATTTTTTCGGTTATATTAATTTGTCAATTCTGCAATAACAATATAATTTAACTTTCGCGCAAATCCGTAAAATTGATGTTTTTCGGCTTATGCGGTACAGTGCTCATGCAACTGACATACAATTTACAAGAAAATCGGCTTTAAGTCTAAAACTAAGAAGGTGCAATTTTTTCGGTTATATTAATTTGTTAATCCTGCAATAACATTATAATTTTACTTTCGCGCAAATCAGTAAAATTGATGTTTTTCGGCTGTTGCGGTACAGTGCTCAAGTGATTAATATACAATTTACAAGAAAATCGAATTTGAGTCTAAACCTAAGAAAGTGCAATTATTTCGGTTATATTAATTTGTCAATTCTGCAATAGCAATATAATTTTACTTTCGCGCAAATCAGTAAAATTATGTTTTTCGGCTTATGCGGTACAGTGCTCAAGTGATTAACATAATATTTACAAGAAAATCGACTTTGAGTCTAAGCCTAAGAAAATGCAACTTTTTCGGTAATATTAATTTGTTAATCATGCAATAACAATATAATTTGACTTTCGCTCAAATCAGTAAAATTCGTGTTTTTCGGCTTAAGCGGTACAGTGCTCGCGCAACTGAAATACAATTTACAAGAAAATCGGCTTTAAGTCTAAATCTAAGAAAGTGCAATTTTTTCGGTTATATTAATTTGTCAATTCTGCAATAGCAATATAATTTTACTTTCGCGCAAATCAGTAAAATTGATGTTTTTCGGCTTATGCGGTACAGTGCTCACGCAACTGACATACAATTTACAAGAAAATCGGCTTTAAGTCTAAAGCTAAGAAAGTGCAATTTTTTCGGTTATATTAATTTGTCAATTCTGCAATAGCAATATAATTTTACATTCGCGCAAATCAGTACAATTGATGTTTTTCGGCTTATGCGGTACAGTGCTCAAGTGGTTAACATACAATTTACAAGAAAATCGAATTTGAGTCTAAACCTAAGAAAGTGCAATTATTTCGGTTATATTAATTTGTCAATTCTGCAATAGCAATATAATTTTACTTTCGCGCAAATCAGTAAAATTATGTTTTTCGGCTTATGCGGTACAGTGCTCAAGTGATTAACATACAATTTACAAGAAAATCGACTTTGAGTCTAAAACTAAGAAAGTGCAACTTTTTCGGTAATATTAAGTTGTTAATCCTGCAATAACATTATAGTTTTACTTTCGCTCAAATCAGTAAAATTGATGTTTTTCGGCTTATGCGGTACAGTGCTCAAGTGGTTAACGTACAATTTACAAGAAAATCGAATTTGAGTCTAAACGTAAGAAAGTGCAATTATTTCGGTTATATTAATTTGTCAATTCTGCAATAGCAATATAATTTTACTTTCGCTCAAATCAGTAAAATTATGTTTTTCGGCTTATGCGGTACAGTCCTCAAGTGATTAACATACAATTTACAAGAAAATCGACTTTGAGTCTAAGCCTAAGCAAATGCAACTTTTTCGGTAATATTAATTTGTTAATCATGCAATAACAATATAATTTGACTTTCGCTCAAATCAGTAAAATTTCTGTTTTTCGGCTTATGCGGTACAGTGCTCAAGTGATTAACATACAATTTACAAGAAAATCGACTTTGAGTCTAAACCTAAGAAAATGCAACTTTTTCGGTAATATTAATTTGTTAATCATGCAATAACAATATAATTTGACTTTCGCTCAAATCAGTAAAATTCATGTTTTTCGGCTTAAGCGGTACAGTGCTCGCGTAACTGAAATACAATTTACAAGAAAATCGACTTTAAGTGTAAAGCTAAGAAAGTGCAATTTTTTCGGTTATATTAATTTGTCAATTCTGCAATAGCAATATAATTTTACTTTCGCGCAAATCAGTAAAATTATGTTTTTCGGCTTATGCGATACAGTGCTCAAGTGATTAACATACAATTTACAAGAAAATCGACTTTAAGTCTAAACCTAAGTAAGTGCAATTTTTTCGGTTATATTAATTTGTCAATTCTGCAATAGCAATTAAATTTTACTTTCGCGCAAATCAGTAAAATTGATTTTTTTCGGCTTATGCGGTACAGTGCTCACGCAACTGACATACAATTTACAAGAAAATCGGCTTTAAGTCTAAACCTAAGTAAGTGCAATTTTTTCGGTTTTATTAATTTGTCAATTATGCAATAACAATATAATTTGACTTTCGCTCAAATCAGTAAAATTCATGTTTTTCGGTTTAAGCAGTACAGTGCTCACGCAATTGAAATACAATTTACAAGCAAATCGACTTTAAGTCTAAAACTAAGAAAGTACAATTTTCTCGGTTATGCAATAACAATATAATTTGACTTTCGCTCAAATCAGTAAAATTCATGTTTTTCGGCTTAAGCGGTACAGTGCTCACGCAACTGCAATACAATTTACAAGAAAATCGACTTTAAGTCTAAAACTAAGAAAGTGCAATTTTTTCGGTTATATGAATATGTCAATTCTGCAATAACAATATAATTTGACTTTCGCTCAAATCAGTAAAATTCATGTTTTTCTGCTTAAGCGGTACAGTCCTCACGCAACTGAAATACAATTTACAAGAAAATCGACTTTAAGTCTAAAACTAAGAAAGTGCAATTTTTTCGGTTATATGAATATGTCAATTCTGCAATAACAATATACTTTGACTTTCGCTCAAATCAGTAAAATTCATGTTTTTCTGCTTAAGCAGTATAGTGCTCACGCAACTGCAATACAATTTACAAGAAAATCGACTTTAAGTCTAAAACTAAGAAAGTACAATTTTCTCGGTTATATGAATATGTCAATTCTGCAATAGCAATATAATTTTACTTTCGCGCAAATCAGTAAAATTGATGTTTTTCGGCTTATGCGGTACAGTGCTCACACAACTGAAATACAATTTACAAGAAAATCGACTTTAAGTCTAAAACTAAGAAAGTGCAATTTTTTCGGTTATATGAATATGTCAATTCTGCAATAACAATATAATTTGACTTTCGCTCAAATCAGTAAAATTCATGTTTTTCTGCTTAAGCAGTACAGTGCTCACGCAATTGAAATACAATTTACAAGAAAATCGAATTTGAGTCTAAACCTAAGAAAGTGCAATTATTTCGGTTATATTAGTTTGTCAATTCTGCAATAGCAATATAATTTTACTTTCGCGCAAATCAGTAAAATTATGTTTTTCGGCTTATGCGGTACAGTGCTCAAGTGATTAAAATACAATTTACAAGAAAATCGACTTTGAGTCTAAGCCTAATAAAATGCAACTTTTTCGGTGATATTAATTTGTTAATCATGCAATAACAATATAATTTGACTTTCGCTCAAATCAGTAAAATTCATGTTTTTCGGCTTAAGCGGTACAGTGCTCGCGCAACTGAAATACAATTTACAAGAAAATCGACTTTAAGTGTAAAGCTAAGAAAGTGCAATTTTTTCGGTTATATTAATTTGTCAATTCTGCAATAGCAATATAATTTTACTTTCGCGCAAATCAGTAAAATTGATGTTTTTCGGCTTATGCGGTACAGTGCTCAAGTGATTAACATACAATTTACAAGAAAATCGACTTTGAGTTTAAACCTAAGAAAATGCAACTTTTTCGGTAATATTAATTTGTTAATCATGCAATAACAATATAATTTGACTTTCGCTCAAATCAGTAAAATTCATGTTTTTCGGCTTAAGCGGTACAGTGCTCGCGCAACTGAAATACAATTTACAAGAAAATCGACTTTAAGTGTAAAGCTAAGAAAGTGCAATTTTTTCGGTTATATTAATTTGTCAATTCTGCAATAGCAATATAATTTTACTTTCGCGCAAATCAGTAAACTTGATGTTTTTCGGCTTATGCAGTACAGTGCTCACGCAACTGACATACAATTTACAAGAAAATCGGCTTTAAGTCTAAACCTAAGAAAGTGCAATTTTTTCGGTTATATTAATTTGTCAATCCTGCAATAGCAATATAATTTTACTTTCGCGCAAATCAGTCAAATTTTGTTTTTCGGCTTATGCGGTACAGTGCTCAAGTGATTAACATACAATTTACAAGAAAATCGACTTTAAGTCTAAACCTAAGTAAGTGCAATTTTTTCGGTTATATTAATTTGTCAATTCTGCAATAGCAATATAATTTTACTTTCGCGCAAATCAGTAAAATTGATTTTTTTCGGCTTATGCGGTACAGTGCTCACGCAACTGAAATACAATTTACAAGAAAATCGGCTTTAAGTCTAAACCTAAGTAAATGCAATTTTTTCGGTTTTATTAATTTGTCAATTCTGCAATAACAATATAATTTGACTTTCGCTCAAATCAGTAAAATTCATGTTTTTCTGCTTAAGCGGTACAGTGCTCACGCAACTGACATACAATTTACAAGAAAATCGACTTTAAGTCTAAAACTAAGAAAGTACAATTTTCTCGGTTATATGAATATGTCAATTCTGCAATAACAATATAATTTGACTTTCGCTCAAATCAGTAAAATTCATGTTTTTCTGCTTAAGCGGTACAGGGCTCACGCAACTGACATACAATTTACAAGAAAATCGACTTTAAGTCTAAAACTAAGAAAGTACAATTTTCTCGGTTATATGAATATGTTAATTCTGCAATAACAATATAATTTGACTTTCGCTCAAATCAGTAAAATTCATGTTTTTCGGCTTAAGCGGTACAGTGCTCACGCAACTGAAATACAATTTACAAGAAAATCGACTTTAAGTCTAAAACTAAGAAAGTGCAATTTTTTCGGTTATATGAATATGTCAATTCTGCAATAACAATATAATTTGACTTTCGCTCAAATCAGTAAAATTCATGTTTTTCGGTTTAAGCAGTACAGTGCTCACGCAATTGAAATACAATTTACAAGCAAATCGACTTTAAGTCTAAATCTAAGAAAGTGCAACTTTTTCGGTAATATTAATTTGTTAATCCTGCAATAACAATATAATTTGACTTTCGCTCAAATCAGTAAAATTCATGTTTTTCGGTTTAAGCAGTACAGTGCTCACGCAACTGACATACAATTTACAAGAAAATCGGCTTTAAGTCTAAATCTAAGAAAGTGCAATTTTCTCGGTTATATGAATATGTAAATTCTGCAATAACAATATAATTTGACTTTCGCTCTAATCAGTAAAATTCATGTTTTTCGGTTTAAGCAGTACAGTGCTCACGCAATTGAAATACAATTTACAAGCAAATCGACTTTAAGTCTAAATCTAAGAAAGTGCAACTTTTTCGGTAATATTAATTTGTTAATCCTGCAATAACAATATAATTTTACTTTCGCGCAAATCAGTAAAATTCATGTTTTTCGGCTTATGCGGTACAGTGCTCACGCAACTGAAATACAATTTTACAAGAAAATCGGCTTTAAGTCTAAATCTAAGAAAGTGCAATTTTTTCGGTTATATTAATTTGTCAATACTGCAATAGCAATATAATTTTACTTTCGCGCAAATCAGTAAAATTGATGTTTTTCGGCTTATGCGGTACAGTGCTCACGCAACTGACATACAATTTACAAGAAAATCGGCTTTAAGTCTAAAACTAAGAAAGTGCAATTTTTTCGGTTATATTAATTTGTTAATCCTGCAATAACATTATAATTTTACTTTCGCGCAAATCAGTAAAATTCATGTTTTTCGGCTCAAGCAGTACAGTGCTGCCGCAATTGACATACAATTTACAAGAAAATCGACTTTGAGTCTAAACCTAAGAAAGTGCAACATTTTCGGTAATATTAATTTGTTAATCCTGCAATAACAATATAATTTGACTTTTGCTCAAATCAGTAAAATTCATGTTTTTCGGCTAAAGCAGTACAGTGCTCACGCAACTGACATACAATTTACAAGAAAATCGACTTGGAGTCTAAACCTAAGAAAGTGCAACTTTTTCGGTTATATTAATTTGTTAATCCTGCAATAACATTATAATTTTACTTTCGCGCAAATCAGTAAAATTCATGTTTTTCGGCTCAAGCAGTACAGTGCTCACGCAACTGAAATACAATTTTACAAGAAAATCGGCTTTAAGTCTAAAACTAAGAAAGTGCAATTTTTTCGGTTATATTAATTTGTTAATCCTGCAATAACATTATAATTTTACTTTCGCGCAAATCAGTAAAATTCATGTTTTTCGGCTCAAGCAGTACAGTGCTCACGCAACTGAAATACAATTTTACAAGAAAATCGGCTTTAAGTCTAAATCTAAGAAAGTGCAATTTTTTCGGTTATATTAATTTGTCAATTCTGCAATAACAATATAATTTAACTTTCGCGCAAATCCGTAAAATTGATGTTTTTCGGCTTATGCGGTACAGTGCTCATGCAACTGACATACAATTTACAAGAAAATCGGCTTTAAGTCTAAAACTAAGAAGGTGCAATTTTTTTGGTTATATTAATTTGTTAATCCTGCAATAACATTATAATTTTACTTTCGCGCAAATCAGTAAAATTCATGTTTTTCGGCTTAAGCGGTACAGTGCTCGCGCAACTGAAATACAATTTACAAGAAAATCGGCTTTAAGTCTAAATCTAAGAAAGTGCAATTTTTTCGGTTATATTAATTTGTCAATTCTGCAATAGCAATATAATTTTACTTTCGCGCAAATCAGTAAAATTGATGTTTTTCGGCTTATGCGGTACAGTGCTCACGCAACTGACATACAATTTACAAGAAAATCGGCTTTAATTCTAAAGCTAAGAAAGTGCAATTTTTTCGGTTATATTAATTTGTCAATTTTGCAATAGCAATATAATTTTACATTCGCGCAAATCAGTAAAATTGATGTTTTTCGGCTTATGCGGTACAGTGCTCAAGTGGTTAACATACATTTTACAAGAAAATCGAATTTGAGTCTAAACCTAAGAAAGTGCAATTATTTCGGTTATATTAATTTGTAAATTCTGCAATAGCAATATAATTTTACTTTCGCGCAAATCAGTAAAATTATGTTTTTCGGCTTATGCGGTACAGTGCTCAAGTGATTAACATACAATTTACAAGAAAATCGACTTTGAGTCTAAGCCTAAGAAAATGCAACTTTTTCGGTAATATTAATTTATTAATCATGCAATAACAATATAATTTGACTTTCGCTCAAATCAGTAAAATTTCTGTTTTTCGGCTTAAGCGGTACAGTGCTCGCGCAACTGAAATACAATTTACAAGCAAATCGACTTTAAGTCTAAAACTAAGAAGGTACAATTTTCTCGGTTATATGAATATGTAAATTCTGCAATAACATTATAATTTTACTTTCGCGCAAATCAGTAAAATTCATGTTTTTCGGCTTATGCGGTACAGTGCTCACGCAACTGACATACAATTTACAAGAAAATCGGCTTTAAGTCTAAAACTAAGAAAGTGCAATTTTCTCGGTTATATGAATATGTAAATTCTGCAATAACATTATAATTTTACTTTCGCGCAAATCAGTAAAATTGATGATAATTTGAGTCTAAACCTAATAAAGTGCAACTTTTTCGGTAATATTAATTTGTTAATCCTGCAATAACAATATAATTTGACTTTCGCTCAAATCAGTAAAATTCATGTTTTTCGGCTTATGCGGCACAGTGCTCACGCAACTGACATACAATTTACAAGAAGATCGGCTTTAAGTCTAAAACTAAGAAGGTACAATTTTCTCGGTTATATGAATATGTAAATTCTGCAATAACATTATAATTTTACTTTCGCGCAAATCAGTAAAATTCATGTTTTTCGGCTTAAGCGGTACAGTGCTCGCGCAACTGAAATACAATTTACAAGAAAATCGGCTTTAGGTCTAAATCTAAGAAAGTGCAATTTTTTCGGTTATATGAATATGTCAATTCTGCAATAGCAATATAATTTTACTTTCGCGCAAATCAGTAAAATTGATGTTTTTCGGCTTATGCGGTACAGTGCTCACGCAACTGACATACAATTTACAAGAAAATCGGCTTTAAGTCTAAAGCTAAGAAAGTGCAATTTTTTCGGTTATATTAATTTGTCAATCCTGCAATAGCAATATAATTTTACTTTCGCGCAAATCAGTAAAATTGATGTTTTTCGGCTTATGCGGTACAGTGCTCAAGTGGTTAACATACAATTTACAAGAAAATCGAATTTGAGTCTAAACCTAAGAAAGTGCAATTATTTCGGTTATATTAATTTGTCAATTCTGCAATAGCAATATAATTTTACTTTCGCGCAAATCAGTAAAATTATGTTTTTCGGCTTATGCGGTACAGTGCTCAAGTGATTAACATACAATTTACAAGAAAATCGACTTTGAGTCTAAGCCTAAGCAAATGCAACTTTTTTGGTAATATTAATTTGTTAATCATGCAATAACAATATAATTTGACTTTCGCTCAAATCAGTAAAATTTCTGTTTTTCGGCTTAAGCGGTACAGTGCTCGCGCAACTGAAATACAATTTACAAGCAAATCGACTTTAAGTCTAAAACTAAGAAGGTACAATTTTCTCGGTTATATGAATATGTAAATTCTGCAATAACATTATAATTTTACTTTCGCACAAATCAGTAAAATTGATGATAATTTGAGTCTAAACCTAATAAAGTGCAACTTTTTCGGTAATATTAATTTGTTAATCCTGCAATAACAATATAATTTGACTTTCGCTCAAATCAGTAAAATTCATGTTTTTCGGCTTATGCGGCACAGTGCTCACGCAACTGACATACAATTAACAAGAAGATCGGCTTTAAGTCTAAAACTAAGAAGGTACAATTTTCTCGGTTATATGAATATGTAAATTCTGCAATAACATTATAATTTTACTTTCGCGCAAATCAGTAAAATTCATGTTTTTCGGCTTATGCGGTACAGTGCTCAAGCAACTGACATAAAATTTACAAGAAAATCGGCTTTAAGTCTAAAACTAAGAAAGTACAATTTTCTCGGTTATATGAATATGTAAATTCTGCAATAACATTATAATTTTACTTTCGCGCAAATCAGTAAAATTGATGATAATTTGAGTCTAAACCTAATAAAGTGCAACTTTTTCGGTAATATTAATTTGTAAATTCTGCAATAACATTATAATTTTACTTTCGCGCAAATCAGTAAAATTCATGTTTTTCGACTATTGTGGTACAGTGCTCACGCAACTGACATAAAATTTACAAGAAAATCGGCTTTAAGTCTAAATCTAAGAAAGTGCAATTTTTTCGGTTATATGAATATGTAAATTCTGCAATAACATTATAATTTTACTTTCGCGCAAATCAGTAAAATTCATGTTTTTCGGCTTATGCGGTACAGTGCTCACGCAACTGACATACAATTTACAAGAAAATCGGCTTTAAGTCTAAAACTAAGAAAGTACAATTTTCTCGGATATATGAATATGTAAATTCTGCAATAACATTATAATTTTACTTTCGCGCAAATCAGTAAAATTGATGATAATTTGAGTCTAAACCTAATAAAGTGCAACTTTTTCGGTAATATTAATTTGTTAATCCTGCAATAACAATATAATTTGACTTTCGCTCAAATCAGAAAAATTCATATTTTTCGGCTTAAGCAGTACAGTGCTCACGCAACTGACATACAACTTAGAAGAAAATCGGCTTTAATTCTAAAGCTAAGAAAGTGCAATTTTTTCGGTTATATTAATTTGTCAATCCTGCAATAGCAATATAATTTTACTTTCGCGCAAATCAGTAAAATTGATGTTTTTCGGCTTATGCGGTACAGTGCTCAAGTGGTTAACATTTAATTTACAAGAAAATCGAATTTGAGTCTAAACCTAAGAAAGTGCAATTATTTCGGTTATATTAATTTGTCAATTCTGCAATAGCAATATAATTTTACTTTCGCGCAAATCAGTAAAATTGATGTTTTTCGGCTTATGCGGTACAGTGCTCAAGTGATTAATATACAATTTACAAGAAAATCGAATTTGAGTCTAAACCTAAGAAAGTGCAATTATTTCGGATATATTAATTTGTCAATTCTGCAATAGCAATATAATTTTACTTTCGCGCAAATCAGTAAAATTGATGTTTTTCGGCTTATGCGGTACAGTGCTCACGCAACTGACATACAATTTACAAGAAAATCGGCTTTAAGTCTAAAGCTAAGAAAGTGCAATTTTTTCGGTTATATTAATTTGTCAATTTTGCAATAGCAATATAATTTTACATTCGCGCAAATCAGTAAAATTGATGTTTTTCGGCTTATGCGGTACAGTGCTCAAGTGGTTAACATACATTTTACAAGAAAATCGAATTTGAGTCTAAACCTAAGAAAGTGCAATTATTTCGGTTATATTAATTTGTAAATTCTGCAATAGCAATATAATTTTACATTCGCGCAAATCAGTAAAATTGATGTTTTTCGGCTTATGCGGTACAGTGCGCACGCAACTGACATACAATTTACAAGAAAATCGGCTTTAAGTCTAAAGCTAAGAAAGTGCAATTTTTTCGGTTATATTAATTTGTCAATTTTGCAATAGCAATATAATTTTACATTCGCGCAAATCAGTAAAATTGATGTTTTTCGGCTTATGCGGTACAGTGCTCAAGTGATTAACATACAATTTACAAGAAAATCGACTTTGAGTCTAAGCCTAAGAAAATGCAACTTTTTCGGTAATATTAATTTGTTAATCATGCAATAACAATATAATTTGACTTTCGCTCAAATCAGTAAAATTCATGTTTTTCGGCTTAAGCGGTACAGTGCTCGCGCAACTGAAATACAATTTACAAGAAAATCGGCTTTAAGTCTAAATCTAAGAAAGTGCAATTTTTTCGGTTATATTAATTTGTCAATTCTGCAATAGCAATATAATTTTACTTTCGCGCAAATCAGTAAAATTGATGTTTTTCGGCTTATGCGGTACAGTGCTCACGCAACTGACATACAATTTACAAGAAAATCGGCTTTAAGTCTAAAGCTAAGAAAGTGCAATTTTTTCGGTTATATTAATTTGTCAATTTTGCAATAGCAATATAATGTTACATTCGCGCAAATCAGTAAAATTGATGTTTTTCGGCTTATGCGGTACAGTGCTCAAGTGGTTAACATACATTTTACAAGAAAATCGAATTTGAGTCTAAACCTAAGAAAGTGCAATTATTTCGGTTATATTAATTTGTAAATTCTGTAATAGCAATATAATTTTACTTTCGCGCAAATCAGTAAAATTATGTTTTTCGGCTTATGCGGTACAGTGCTCAAGTGATTAACATACAATTTACAAGAAAATCGACTTTGAGTCTAAGCCTAAGCAAATGCAACTTTTTCGGTAATATTAATTTATTAATCATGCAATAACAATATAATTTGACTTTCGCTCAAATCAGTAAAATTTCTGTTTTTCGGCTTAAGCGGTACAGTGCTCGCGCAACTGAAATACAATTTACAAGCAAATCGACTTTAAGTCTAAAACTAAGAAGGTACAATTTTCTCGGTTATATGAATATGTAAATTCTGCAATAACATTATAATTTTACTTTCGCGCAAATCAGTAAAATTATGTTTTTCGGCTTATGCGGTACAGTGCTCAAGTGATTAACATACAATTTACAAGAAAATCGACTTTGAGTCTAAGCCTAAGCAAATGCAACTTTTTCGGTAATATTAATTTATTAATCATGCAATAACAATATAATTTTACTTTCGCGCAAATCAGTAAAATTCATGTTTTTCGGCTTATGCGGTACAGTGCTCACGCAACTGACATACAATTTACAAGAAAATCGGCTTTAAGTCTAAAACTAAGAAAGTGCAATTTTCTCGGTTATATGAATATGTAAATTCTGCAATAACATTATAATTTTACTTTCGCGCAAATCAGTAAAATTGATGATAATTTGAGTCTAAACCTAATAAAGTGCAACTTTTTCGGTAATATTAATTTGTTAATCCTGCAATAACAATATAATTTGACTTTCGCTCAAATCAGTAAAATTCATGTTTTTCGGCTTATGCGGCACAGTGCTCACGCAACTGACATACAATTTACAAGAAGATCGGCTTTAAGTCTAAAACTAAGAAGGTACAATTTTCTCGGTTATATGAATATGTAAATTCTGCAATAACATTATAATTTTACTTTCGCGCAAATCAGTAAAATTCATGTTTTTCGGCTTAAGCGGTACAGTGCTCGCGCAACTGAAATACAATTTACAAGAAAATCGGCTTTAGGTATAAATCTAAGAAAGTGCAATTTTTTCGGTTATATTAATTTGTCAATTCTGCAATAGCAATATAATTTTACTTTCGCGCAAATCAGTAAAATTGATGTTTTTCGGCTTATGCGGTACAGTGCTCACGCAACTGACACACAATTTACAAGAAAATCGGCTTTAAGTCTAAAGCTAAGAAAGTGCAATTTTTTCGGTTATATTAATTTGTCAATCCTGCAATAGCAATATAATTTTACTTTCGCGCAAATCAGTAAAATTGATGTTTTTCGGCTTATGCGGTACAGTGCTCAAGTGGTTAACATACAATTTACAAGAAAATCGAATTTGAGTCTAAACCTAAGAAAGTGCAATTATTTCGGTTATATTAATTTTTCAATTCTGCAATAGCAATATAATTTTACTTTCGCGCAAATCAGTAAAATTATGTTTTTCGGCTTATGCGGTACAGTGCTCAAGTGATTAACATACAATTTACAAGAAAATCGACTTTGAGTCTAAGCCTAAGCAAATGCAACTTTTTCGGTAATATTAATTTGTTAATCATGCAATAACAATATAATTTGACTTTCGCTCAAATCAGTAAAATTTCTGTTTTTCGGCTTAAGCGGTACAGTGCTCGCGCAACTGAAATACAATTTACAAGCAAATCGACTTTAAGTCTAAAACTAAGAAGGTACAATTCTCTCGGTTATATGAATATGTAAATTCTGCAATAACATTATAATTTTACTTTCGCGCAAATCAGTAAAATTCATGTTTTTCGGCTTATGCGGTACAGTGCTCACGCAACTGACAAACAATTTACAAGAAAATCGGCTTTAAGTCTAAAACTAAGAAAGTGCAATTTTCTCGGTTATATGAATATGTAAATTCTGCAATAACATTATAATTTTACTATCGCGCAAATCAGTAAAATTGATGATAATTTGAGTCTAAACCTAATAAAGTGCAAGTTTTTCGGTAATATTAATTTGTTAATCCTGCAAAACAATATAATTTGACTTTCGCTCAAATCAGTAAAATTCATGTTTTTCGGCTTATGCGGCACAGTGCTCACGCAACTGACATACAATTAACAAGAAGATCGGCTTTAAGTCTAAAACTAAGAAGGTACAATTTTCTCGGTTATATGAATATGTAAATTCTGCAATAACATTATAATTTTACTTTCGCGCAAATCAGTAAAATTCATGTTTTTCGGCTTATGCGGTACAGTGCTCACGCAACTGACATAAAATTTACAAGAAAATCGGCTTTAAGTCTAAAACTAAGAAAGTACAATTTTCTCGGTTATATGAATATGTAAATTCTGCAATAACATTATAATTTTACTTTCGCGCAAATCAGTAAAATTGATGATAATTTGAGTCTAAACCTAATAAAGTGCAACTTTTTCGGTAATATTAATTTGTAAATTCTGCAATAACATTATAATTTTACTTTCGCGCAAATCAGTAAAATTCATGTTTTTCGGCTTATGCGGTACAGTGCTCACGCAACTGACATAAAATTTACAAGAAAATCGGCTTTAAGTCTAGATCTAAGAAAGTGCAATTTTTTCGGTTATATGAATATGTAAATTCTGCAATAACATTATAATTTTACTTTCGCGCAAATCAGTAAAATTCATGTTTTTCGGCTTATGCGGTACAGTGCTCACGCAACTGACATACAATTTACAAGAAAATCGGCTTTAAGTCTAAAACTAAGAAAGTACAATTTTCTCGGATATATGAATATGTAAATTCTGCAATAACATTATAATTTTACTTTTGCGCAAATCAGTAAAATTGATGATAATTTGAGTCTAAACCTAATAAAGTGCAACTTTTTCGGTAATATTAATTTGTTAATCCTGCAATAACAATATAATTTGACTTTCGCTCAAATCAGAAAAATTCATATTTTTCGGCTTATGCGGTACAGTGCTCACGCAACTGACATACAATTTAGAAGAAAATCGGCTTTAAGTCTAAATCTAATAAAGTGCAATTTTTTCGGTTATATGAATATGTAAATTCTGCAATAACATTATAATTTTACTTTCGCGCAAATCAGTAAAATTCATGTTTTTCGGCTCAAGCGGTACAGTGCTCACGCAACTGACATACAATTTAGAAGAAAATCGGCTTTAAGTCTAAATCTAAGAAAGTGCAATTTTTTCGGTTATATGAATATGTAAATTCTGCAATAACATTTTAATTTTACTTTCGCGCAAATCAGTAAAATTGATGATAATTTGAGTCTAAACCTAAGAAAGTGCAACTTTTTCTGTAATATTAATTTGTTAATCCTGCAATAACAATATAATTTTACTTTCGCGCAAATCAGTAAAATTCATGTTTTTCGGCACAAGCGGTACAGTGCTCACGCAACTGAAATACAATTTTACAAGAAAATCGGCTTTAAGTCTAAATCTAAGAAAGTGCAATTTTTTCGGTTATATTAATTTGTCAATTCTGCAATAGCAATATAATTTTACTTTCGCGCAAATCAGTAAAATTGATGTTTTTCGGCTTATGCGGTACAGTGCTCACGCAACTGACATACAATTTACAAGAAAATCGGCTTTAAGTCTAAAACTAAGAAAGTACAATTTTCTCGGATATATGAATATGTAAATTCTGCAATAACATTATAATTTTACTTTCGCGCAAATCAGTAAAATTGATGATAATTTGAGTCTAAACCTAATAAAGTGCAACTTTTTCGGTAATATTAATTTGTAAATTCTGCAATAACATTATAATTTTACTTTCGCGCAAATCAGTAAAATTCATGTTTTTCGACTATTGTGGTACAGTGCTCACGCAACTGACATAAAATTTATAAGAAAATCGGCTTTAAGTCTAAATCTAAGAAAGTGCAATTTTTTCGGTTATATGAATATGTAAATTCTGCAATAACATTATAATTTTACTTTCGCGCAAATCAGTAAAATTCATGTTTTTCGGCTTATGCGGTACAGTGCTCACGCAACTGACATACAATTTACAAGAAAATCGGCTTTAAGTCTAAAACTAAGAAAGTACAATTTTCTCGGATATATGAATATGTAAATTCTGCAATAACATTATAATTTTACTTTCGCGCAAATCAGTAAAATTGATGATAATTTGAGTCTAAACCTAATAAAGTGCAACTTTTTCGGTAATATTAATTTGTTAATCCTGCAATAACAATATAATTTGACTTTCGCTCAAATCAGAAAAATTCATATTTTTCGGCTTAAGCAGTACAGTGCTCACGCAACTGACATACAATTTACAAGAAAATCGGCTTTAAGTCTAAAACTAAGAAAGTACAATTTTCTCGGTTATATGAATATGTAAATTCTGCAATAACATTATAATTTTACTTTCGCGCAAATCAGTAAAATTGATGATAATTTGAGTCTAAACCTAATAAAGTGCAACTTTTTCGGTAATATTAATTTGTAAATTCTGCAATAACATTATAATTTTACTTTCGCGCAAATCAGTAAAATTCATGTTTTTCGACTATTGTGGTACAGTGCTCACGCAACTGACATAAAATTTACAAGAAAATCGGCTTTAAGTCTAAATCTAAGAAAGTGCAATTTTTTCGGTTATATTAATTTGTCAATTCTGCAATAGCAATATAATTTTACTTTCGCGCAAATCAGTAAAATTGATGTTTTTCGGCTTATGCGGTACAGTGCTCACGCAACTGACATACAATTTACAAGAAAATCGGCTTTAAGTCTAAAACTAAGAAAGTACAATTTTCTCGGTTATATGAATATGTAAATTCTGCAATAACATTATAATTTTACTTTCGCGCAAATCAGTAAAATTGATGTAAATTTGAGTCTAAACCTAATAAAGTGCAACTTTTTCGGTAATATTAATTTGTAAATTCTGCAATAACATTATAATTTTACTTTCGCGCAAATCAGTAAAATTCATGTTTTTCGACTATTGTGGTACAGTGCTCACGCAACTGACATAAAATTTACAAGAAAATCGGCTTTAAGTCTAAATCTAAGAAAGTGCAATTTTTTCGGTTATATGAATATGTAAATTCTGCAATAACATTATAATTTTACTTTCGCGCAAATCAGTAAAATTCATGTTTTTCGGCTTATGCGGTACAGTGCTCACGCAACTGACATACAATTTACAAGAAAATCGGCTTTAAGTCTAAAACTAAGAAAGTACAATTTTCTCGGATATATGAATATGTAAATTCTGCAATAACATTATAATTTTACTTTCGCGCAAATCAGTAAAATTGATGATAATTTGAGTCTAAACCTAATAAAGTGCAACTTTTTCGGTAATATTAATTTGTTAATCCTGCAATAACAATATAATTTGACTTTCGCTCAAATCAGAAAAATTCATATTTTTCGGCTTAAGCAGTACAGTGCTCACGCAACTGACATACAACTTAGAAGAAAATCGGCTTTAATTCTAAAGCTAAGAAAGTGCAATTATTTCGGATATATTAATTTGTCAATTCTGCAATAGCAATATAATTTTACTTTCGCGCAAATCAGTAAAATTGATGTTTTTCGGCTTATGCGGTACAGTGCTCACGCAACTGACATACAATTTACAAGAAAATCGGCTTTAAGTCTAAAGCTAAGAAAGTGCAATTTTTTCGGTTATATTAATTTGTCAATTTTGCAATAGCAATATAATTTTACATTCGCGCAAATCAGTAAAATTGATGTTTTTCGGCTTATGCGGTACAGTGCTCAAGTGGTTAACATACATTTTACAAGAAAATCGAATTTGAGTCTAAACCTAAGAAAGTGCAATTATTTCGGTTATATTAATTTGTAAATTCTGCAATAGCAATATAATTTTACATTCGCGCAAATCAGTAAAATTGATGTTTTTCGGCTTATGCGGTACAGTGCGCACGCAACTGACATACAATTTACAAGAAAATCGGCTTTAAGTCTAAAGCTAAGAAAGTGCAATTTTTTCGGTTATATTAATTTGTCAATTTTGCAATAGCAATATAATTTTACTTTCGCGCAAATCAGTAAAATTGATGTTTTTCGGCTTATGCGGTACAGTGCTCAAGTGGTTAATATTTAATTTACAAGAAAATCGAATTTGAGTCTAAACCTAAGAAAGTGCAATTATTTCGGTTATATTAATTTGTCAATTCTGCAATAGCAATATAATTTTACTTTCGCGCAAATCAGTAAAATTGATGTTTTTCGGCTTATGCGGTACAGAGCTCAAGTGATTAATATACAATTTACAAGAAAATCGAATTTGAGTCTAAACCTAAGAAAGTGCAATTATTTCGGTTATATTAATTTGTCAATCCTGCAATAGCAATATAATTTTACTTTCGCGCAAATCAGTAAAACTGATGTTTTTCGGCTTATGCGGTACAGTGCTCAAGTGATTAACATACAATTTACAAGGAAATCGACTTTGAGTCTAAACCTAAGAAAGTTCAATTTTTTCTTTTCTTTTTTTAATATTAATTTGTTAATCCTGCCATAACATTATAGTTTTATTTTCGCGCAAATCAGTAATATTGATGTTTTTCAGCTTAAGCGGTACAGTGCGCACGCAATTGACATACAATTTACAAGAAAATCGACTTTGAGACTAAACCTAAGAAAGTGCAACTTTTTCGGTAATATTAATTTGTTAATCCTGCAATAGCTATATAATTTTATTTTCGCGCAAATCAGTAAAATTGTTGTTTTTCGGCTTATGCGGTACAGTGCTCAAGTGATTAACATACAATTTACAAGGAAATCGACTTTGAGTCGAAACCTAAGAAAGTGGAACTTTTTCGGTTATATTAATGTGTTAATCCTGCATTAAGATTATAATTTTACTTTCGCCCAAATCAGTAAAATTGATGTTTTTCGGCTTATGCGGTACAGTGCTCAAGTGATTAACATACAATTTACAAGGAAATCGACTTTGAGTCTAAACCTAAGAAAGTGGAATTTTTTCGGTTATATTAATGTGTTAATCCTGCATTAACATTATAATTTGACTTTCGCTCAAATCAGTAAAATTCATGTGTTTCGGCTTAAGCAGTACAGTGCTCACACAACTGACATACAATTTACAAGAAAATCGACTTTGAGTCTAAACCTAAGAAAGTGCAACTTTTTCGGTAATATTAATTTGTTAATCCTGCAATAACAATATAATTTGACTTTCGCTCAAATCAGTAAAATTCATGTTTTTCGGTTTAAGCGGTACAGTGCTCACGCAACTGACATACAATTTACAAGAAAATTGACTTTAAGTCTAAAACTAAGTAAGTACAATTTTTTCGGTTATATGAATATGTAAATTCTGCGATAACATTATAATTTTACTTTCGCGCAAATCAGTAATATTAATGTTTTTCGGCTTAAGCAGTACAATGCTGCCGCAATTGACATACAATTTACAAGAAAATCGACTTTGAGTCTAAACCTAAGAAAGTGCAACTTTTTCGGTAATATTAATTTGTTAATCCTGCAAAAGTAATATAATTTGACTTTCGCTCAAATCAGTAAAATTCATGTTTTTCGGCTTAAGCGGTACAGTGCTCACACAACTGAAATACAATTTACAAGAAAATCGACTTTAAGTCTAAAACTAAGAAAGTGCAATTTTTTCGGTTATATGAATGTGTTAATTCTGCAATAACAATATAATTTGACTTTCGCTCAAATCAGTAAAATTCATGTTTTTCGGCTTAAGCAGTACAGTGCTCACGCAACTGACATACAATTTACAAGAAAATCGACTTTGAGTCTAAACCTAAGAAAGTGCAACTTTTTCGGTAATATTAATTTGTTAATCCTGCAATAACAATATAATTTGACTTTCGTTCAAATCAATAAAATTCATGTTATTCGGCTTAAGCAGTACAGTGCTCACGCAATTGACATAAAATTTAGAAGAAAATCGACTTTAAGTCTAAAGCTAAGTAAGTGCAATTTTTTCGGATATATGAATGTGTTAATTCTGCAATAACAATATAATTTGACTTTCGCTCAAATCAGTAAAATTCATGTTTTTCGGCTTAAGCAGTACAGTGCTCACGCAACTGACATACAATTTACAAGAAAATCGACTTTGAGTCTAAACCTAAGAAAGTGCAACTTTTTCGGTAATATTAATTTGTTAATCCTGCAATAACAATATAATTTGACTTTCGTTCAAATCAGTAAAATTCATGTTATTCGGCTTAAGCAGTACAGTGCTCACGCAATTGACATAAAATTTAGAAGAAAATCGACTTTAAGTCTAAAGCTAAGTAAGTGCAATTTTTTCGGATATATGAATGTGTTAATTCTGCAATAACAATATAATTTGACTTTCGCTCAAATCAGTAAAATTCATGTTTTTCGGCTTAAGCAGTACAGTGCTCACGCAACTGACATACAATTCACAAGAAAATCGACTTTGAGTCTAAACCTAAGAAAGTGCAACTTTTTCGGTAATATTAATTTGTTAATCCTGCAAAAGCAATATAATTTGACTTTCGCTCAAATCAGTAAAATTCATGTTTTTCGGCTTAAGCGGTACAGTGCTCACGCAACTGAAATACAATTTACAAGAAAATCGACTTTAAGTCTAAAACTAAGAAAGTGCAATTTTTTCGGTTATATGAATGTGTTAATTCTGCAATAACAATATAATTTGACTTTCGCTCAAATCAGTAAAATTCATGTTTTTCGGCTTAAGCAGTACAGTGCTCACGCAACTGACATACAATTTACAAGAAAATCGACTTTGAGTCTAAACCTAAGAAAGTGCAACTTTTTCGGTAATATTAATTTGTTAATCCTGCAAAAGCAATATTACTTGACTTTCGCTCAAATCAGTAAAATTCATGTTTTTCGGCTTAAGCAGTACAGTGCTCACGCAACTGACATACAATTTACAAGAAAATCGACTTTGAGTCTAAACCTAAGAAAGTGCAACTTTTTCGGTAATATTAATTTGTTAATCCTGCAATAACAATATAATTTGACTTTCGCTCAAATCAGTAAAATTCATGTTTTTCGGCTTAAGCAGTACAGTGCTCACGCAACTGACATACAATTTACAAGAAAATCGACTTTGAGCCTAAACCTAAAAAAGTGCAATTTTTTCGGTTATATGAATGTGTTAATTCTGCAATAACAATATAATTTGACTTTCGCTCAAATCAGTAAAATTCATGTTTTTCGGTTTAAGCGGTACAGTGCTCACGCAATTGACATACAATTTAGAAGAAAATCGACTTTAAGTCTAAAGCTAAGTAAGTGCAATTTTTTGGGATATATGAATATGTCAATTCTGCAATAGCTATATAATTTTACTTTCGCGCAAATCAGTAAAATTCATGTTTTTCGGCTTAAGCAGTACAGTGTTCACGCAACTGACATACAATTTACAAGAAAATCGACTTTGAGTCTAAACCTAAGAAAGTGCAATTTTTTCGGTAATATTAATTTGTTAATCCTGCAATAACAATATAATTTGACTTTCGTTCAAATCAGTAAAATTCATGTTTTTCGGCTTAAGCAGTACAGTGCTCACGCAATTGACATACAATTTAGAAGAAAATCGACTTTAAGTCTAAAACTAAGAAAATACAATTTTTTCGGTTATATGAGTATGTAAATTCTGCAATAACAATATACTTTTACTTACGCGCAAATCAGTAAAATTGATGTTTTTCGGCCTAAGCGGTACAGCGCTCAAGTAATTAACATACAATTTACAAGAAAATCGGCTTTAAGTAAAAATCTAAGAAAGTTCAATTTTTTCTTTTCTTTTTTTTATATTAATTTGTTAATCCTGCCATAACATTATAGTTTACAGTTCTCACGCAACTGAAATACAATTTACAAGAAAATCGACTTTAAGTCTAAAGCTAAGAAAGCGCAATTTTTTCGGTTATATGAATATGTCAATTCTGCAATAGCTATATAATTTTACTTTCGCGCAAATCAGTAAAATTGATGATTTTCGGCTTATGCGGTACAGTGCTCAAGTGATTAACATACAATTTACAAGAAAATCGACTTTGAGTCTAAACCTAAGAAAGTGCAACTTTTTCGGTAATATTAATTTGTTAATCCTGCAATAACAATATAATTTGACTTTCGCTCAAATCAGTAAAATTCATGTTTTTCGGTTTAAGCGGTACAGTGCTCACGCAATTAACATACAATTTAGAAGCAAATCGACTTTGAGTCTAAACCTAAGAAAGTGCAACTTTTTCGGTAATATTAATTTGTTAATCCTGCAATAGCTATATAATTTTACTTTCGCGCAAATCAGTAAAATTCATGTTTTTCGGCTTAAGCAGTACAGTGTTCACGCAACTGACATACAATTTACAAGAAAATCGACTTTGAGTCTAAACCTAAGAAAGTGCAATTTTTTCGGTAATATTAATTTGTTAATCCTGCAATAACAATATAATTTGACTTTCGTTCAAATCAGTAAAATTCATGTTTTTCGGCTTAAGCAGTACAGTGCTCACGCAATTGACATACAATTTAGAAGAAAATCGACTTTAAGTCTAAAACTAAGAAAATACAATTTTTTCGGTTATATGAATATGTAAATTCTGCAATAACAATATACTTTTACTTACGCGCAAATCAGTAAAATTGATGTTTTTCGGCCTAAGCGGTACAGCGCTCAAGTAATTAACATACAATTTACAAGAAAATCGGCTTTAAGTAAAAATCTAAGAAAGTTCAATTTTTTCTTTTCTTTTTTTTATATTAATTTGTTAATCCTGCCATAACATTATAGTTTACAGTTCTCACGCAACTGAAATACAATTTACAAGAAAATCGACTTTAAGTCTAAAGCTAAGAAAGCGCAATTTTTTCGGTTATATGAATATGTCAATTCTGCAATAGCTATATAATTTTACTTTCGCGCAAATCAGTAAAATTGATGATTTTCGGCTTATGCGGTACAGTGCTCAAGTGATTAACATACAATTTACAAGAAAATCGACTTTGAGTCTAAACCTAAAAAAGTGCAATTTTTTCGGTTATATGAATGTGTTAATTCTGCAATAACAATATAATTTGACTTTCGCTCAAATCAGTAAAATTCATGTTTTTCGGTTTAAGCGGTACAGTGCTCACGCAACTGACATACAATTTAGAAGAAAATCGACTTTAAGTCTAAAACTAAGAAAGTACAATTTTTTCGGTTATATGAATATGTAAATTCTGAAATAACATTATAATTTTACTTTCGCGCAAATCAGTAATATTGATGTTTTTCGGCTTAAGCAGTACAGTGCTGCCGCAATTGACATACAATTTACAAGAAAATTGACTTTGAGTCTAAACCTAAGAAAGTGCAACTTTTTCGGCAATATTAATTTGTTAATCCTGCAATAACAATATAATTTGACTTTCGTTCAAATCAGTAAAATTCATGTTTTTCGGCTTAAGCAGTACAGTGCTCACGCAACTGACATACAATTTACAAGAAAATCGACTTTGAGTCTAAACCTAAGAAAGTGCAACTTTTTCGGTAATATTAATTTGTTAATCCTGCAAAAGCAATATAATTTGACTTTCGCTCAAATCAGTAAAATTCATGTTTTTCGGCTTAAGCAGTACAGTGCTCACGCAACTGACATACAATTCACAAGAAAATCGACTTTGAGTCTAAACCTAAGAAAGTGCAACTTTTTCGGTAATATTAATTTGTTAATCCTGCAATAACAATATAATTTGACTTTCGTTCAAATCAGTAAAATTCATGTTTTTCGGCTTAAGCAGTACAGTGCTCACGCAACTGACATACAATTTACAAGAAAATCGACTTTGAGTCTAGACCTAAGAAAGTGCAACTTTTTCGGTAATATTAATTTGTTAATCCTGCAATAAGAATATAATTTGACTTTCGCTCAAATCAGTAAAATTCATGTTTTTCGGCTTAAGCGGTACAGTGCTCACGCAATTGACATACAATTTAGAAGAAAATCGACTTTAAGTCTAAAACTAAGAAAATACAATTTTTTCGGTTATATAATTATGTAAATTCTGCAATAACATTATAATTTTACTTTCGCGCAAATCAGTAATATTGATGTTTTTCGGCTTAAGCAGTACAGTGCTTCCGCAATTGACATACAATTTACAAGAAAATCGACTTTGAGTCTAAACCTAAGAAAGTGCAATTTTTTCGGTTATATGAATGTGTTAATTCTACAATAACAATATAATTTTACTTTCGCGCAAATCAGTAATATTAATGTTTTTCGGCTTAAGCAGTACAGTGCTGCCGCAATTGACATACAATTTACAAGAAAATCGACTTTGAGTCTAAACCTAAGAAAGTGCAACTTTTTCGGTAATATTAATTTGTTAATCCTGCAAAAGCAATATAATTTGACTTTCGCTCAAATCAGTAAAATTCATGTTTTTCGGCTTAAGCAGTACAGTGCTCACGCAAGTGACATTCAATTTACAAGAAAATCGACTTTGAGTCTAAACCTAAGAAAGTGCAATTTTTTCGGTTATATGAATGTGTTAATTCTGCAATAACAATATAATTTTACTTTCGCGCAAATCAGTAATATTAATGTTTTTCGGCTTAAGCAGTACAGTGCTGCCGCAATTGACATACAATTTACAAGAAAATCGACTTTGAGTCTAAACCTAAGAAAGTGCAACTTTTTCGGTAATATTAATTTGTTAATCCTGCAATAACAATATAATTTGACTTTTGCCAAATCAGTAAAATTCATGTTTTTCTGTTTAGGCGGTACAGTGCTCACGCAATTGACATACAAAATGTAGAAGAAAATCGAATTTAAGTCTAAAACTAAGAAAGTACAATTTTTTCGGTTATATAATTATGTAAATTCTGCAATAACATTATAATTTTACTTTCGCGCAAATCAGTAATATTGATGTGTTTCGGCTTAAGCAGTACAGTGCTTCCGCAATTGACACACAATTTACAAGAAAATTAACTTTGAGTCTAAACCTAAGAAAAAGCAACATTTTCGGTAATATTAATTTGTTAATCCTGCAATAACAATATAATTTGACTTTCGTTCAAATCAGTAAAATTCATGTTTTTCGGTTTAAGCAGTACAGTGCTCACGCAACTGACATACAATTTACAAGAAAATCGACTTTGAGTCTAAACCTAAGAAAGTGCAACTTTTTCGGTAATATTAATTTGTTAATCCTGCAATAACAATATAATTTGTCTTTCGCTCAAATCAGTAAAATTCATGTTTTTCGGCTTAAGCAATACAGTGCTCACGCAATTACCATACAATTTAGAAGCAAATCGACTTTAAGTCTAAAACTAAGAAAGTACAATTTTTCCGGTTATATGAATATGTAAATTCTGCAATAACATTATAATTTTACTTTCGATCAAATCAGTAATATTAATGTTTTTCGGCTTAAGCAGTACAGTGCTGCCGCAATTGACATACAATTTACAAGAAAATCGACTTTGAGTCGAAACCTAAGAAAGTCCAACTTTTTCGGTAATATTAATTTGTTAATCCTGCAAAAACAATATAATTTGACTTTCGCTCAAATCAGTAAAATTCATGTGTTTCGGCTTAAGCAGTACAGTGCTCACACAACTGACATACAATTTACAAGAAAATCGACTTTGAGTCTAAACCTAAGAAAGTGCAACTTTTTCGGTAATATTAATTTGTTAATCCTGCAAAAGCAATATAATTTGACTTTCGCTCAAATCAGTAAAATTCATGTTTTTCGGCTTAAGCGGTACAGTGCTCACACAACTGAAATACAATTTACAAGAAAATCGACTTTAAGTCTAAAACTAAGAAAGTGCAATTTTTTCGGTTATATGAATGTGTTAATTCTGCAATAACAATATAATTTGACTTTCGCTCAAATCAGTAAAATTCATGTTTTTCGGCTTAAGCAGTACAGTGCTCACGCAACTGACATACAATTTACAAGAAAATCGACTTTGAGTCTAAACCTAAGAAAGTGCAACTTTTTCGGTAATATTAATTTGTTAATCCTGCAATAACAATATAATTTGACTTTCGTTCAAATCAGTAAAATTCATGTTATTCGGCTTAAGCAGTACAGTGCTCACGCAATTGACATAAAATTTAGAAGAAAATCGACTTTAAGTCTAAAGCTAAGTAAGTGCAATTTTTTCGGATATATGAATGTGTTAATTCTGCAATAACAATATAATTTGACTTTCGCTCAAATCAGTAAAATTCATGTTTTTCGGCTTAAGCAGTACAGTGCTCACGCAACTGACATACAATTCACAAGAAAATCGACTTTGAGTCTAAACCTAAGAAAGTGCAACTTTTTCGGTAATATTAATTTGTTAATCCTGCAAAAGCAATATAATTTGACTTTCGCTCAAATCAGTAAAATTCATGTTTTTCGGCTTAAGCGGTACAGTGCTCACGCAACTGAAATACAATTTACAAGAAAATCGACTTTAAGTCTAAAACTAAGAAAGTGCAATTTTTTCGGTTATATGAATGTGTTAATTCTGCAATAACAATATAATTTGACTTTCGCTCAAATCAGTAAAATTCATGTTTTTCGGCTTAAGCAGTACAGTGCTCACGCAACTGACATACAATTTACAAGAAAATCGACTTTGAGTCTAAACCTAAGAAAGTGCAACTTTTTCGGTAATATTAATTTGTTAATCCTGCAAAAGCAATATTACTTGACTTTCGCTCAAATCAGTAAAATTCATGTTTTTCGGCTTAAGCAGTACAGTGCTCACGCAACTGACATACAATTTACAAGAAAATCGACTTTGAGTCTAAACCTAAGAAAGTGCAACTTTTTCGGTAATATTAATTTGTTAATCCTGCAATAACAATATAATTTGACTTTCGCTCAAATCAGTAAAATTCATGTTTTTCGGCTTAAGCAGTACAGTGCTCACGCAACTGACATACAATTTACAAGAAAATCGACTTTGAGTCTAAACCTAAAAAAGTGCAATTTTTTCGGTTATATGAATGTGTTAATTCTGCAATAACAATATAATTTGACTTTCGCTCAAATCAGTAAAATTCATGTTTTTCGGTTTAAGCGGTACAGTGCTCACGCAATTGACATACAATTTAGAAGAAAATCGACTTTAAGTCTAAAGCTAAGTAAGTGCAATTTTTTGGGATATATGAATATGTCAATTCTGCAATAGCTATATAATTTTACTTTCGCGCAAATCAGTAAAATTCATGTTTTTCGGCTTAAGCAGTACAGTGTTCACGCAACTGACATACAATTTACAAGAAAATCGACTTTGAGTCTAAACCTAAGAAAGTGCAATTTTTTCGGTAATATTAATTTGTTAATCCTGCAATAACAATATAATTTGACTTTCGTTCAAATCAGTAAAATTCATGTTTTTCGGCTTAAGCAGTACAGTGCTCACGCAATTGACATACAATTTAGAAGAAAATCGACTTTAAGTCTAAAACTAAGAAAATACAATTTTTTCGGTTATATGAGTATGTAAATTCTGCAATAACAATATACTTTTACTTACGCGCAAATCAGTAAAATTGATGTTTTTCGGCCTAAGCGGTACAGCGCTCAAGTAATTAACATACAATTTACAAGAAAATCGGCTTTAAGTAAAAATCTAAGAAAGTTCAATTTTTTCTTTTCTTTTTTTTATATTAATTTGTTAATCCTGCCATAACATTATAGTTTACAGTTCTCACGCAACTGAAATACAATTTACAAGCAAATCGACTTTAAGTCTAAAGCTAAGAAAGCGCAATTTTTTCGGTTATATGAATATGTCAATTCTGCAATAGCTATATAATTTTACTTTCGCGCAAATCAGTAAAATTGATGATTTTCGGCTTATGCGGTACAGTGCTCAAGTGATTAACATACAATTTACAAGAAAATCGACTTTGAGTCTAAACCTAAGAAAGTGCAACTTTTTCGGTAATATTAATTTGTTATCCTGCAATAACAATATAATTTGACTTTCGCTCAAATCAGTAAAATTCATGTTTTTCGGTTTAAGCGGTACAGTGCTCACGCAATTAACATACAATTTAGAAGCAAATCGACTTTGAGTCTAAACCTAAGAAAGTGCAACTTTTTCGGTAATATTAATTTGTTAATCCTGCAATAGCTATATAATTTTACTTTCGCGCAAATCAGTAAAATTCATGTTTTTCGGCTTAAGCAGTACAGTGTTCACGCAACTGACATACAATTTACAAGAAAATCGACTTTGAGTCTAAACCAAAGAAAGTGCAATTTTTTCGGTAATATTAATTTGTTAATCCTGCAATAACAATATAATTTGACTTTCGTTCAAATCAGTAAAATTCATGTTTTTCGGCTTAAGCAGTACAGTGCTCACGCAAGTGACATACAATTTAGAAGAAAATCGACTTTAAGTCTAAAACTAAGAAAATACAATTTTTTCGGTTATATGAATATGTAAATTCTGCAATAACAATATACTTTTACTTACGCGCAAATCAGTAAAATTGATGTTTTTCGGCCTAAGCGGTACAGCGCTCAAGTAATTAACATACAATTTACAAGAAAATCGGCTTTAAGTAAAAATCTAAGAAAGTTCAATTTTTTCTTTTCTTTTTTTTATATTAATTTGTTAATCCTGCCATAACATTATAGTTTACAGTTCTCACGCAACTGAAATACAATTTACAAGAAAATCGACTTTAAGTCTAAAACTAAGAAAGTGCAATTTTTTCGGTTATATGAATGTGTTAATTCTGCAATAACAATATAATTTGACTTTCGCTCAAATCAGTAAAATTCATGTTTTTCGGCTTAAGCAGTACAGTGCTCACGCAACTGACATACAATTTACAAGAAAATCGACTTTGAGTCTAAACCTAAGAAAGTGCAACTTTTTCGGTAATATTAATTTGTTAATCCTGCAAAAGCAATATAATTTGACTTTCGCTCAAATCAGTAAAATTCATGTTTTTCGGCTTAAGCAGTACAGTGCTCACGCAACTGACATACAATTTACTAGAAAATTGACTTTGAGTCTAGACCTAAGAAAGTGCAACTTTTTCGGTTATATGAATGTGTTAATTCTGCAATAACAATATAATTTGACTTTCGCTCAAATCAGTAAAATTCATGTTTTTCGGTTTAAGCGGTACAGTGCTCACGCAATTGACATACAATTTAGAAGAAAATCGACTTTAAGTCTAAAGCTAAGTAAGTGCAATTTTTTGGGATATATGAATATGTCAATTCTGCAATAGCTATATAATTTTACTTTCGCGCAAATCAGTAAAATTCATGTTTTTCGGCTTAAGCAGTACAGTGTTCACGCAACTGACATACAATTTACAAGAAAATCGACTTTGAGTCTAAACCTAAGAAAGTGCAATTTTTTCGGTAATATTAATTTGTTAATCCTGCAATAACAATATAATTTGACTTTCGTTCAAATCAGTAAAATTCATGTTTTTCGGCTTAAGCAGTACAGTGCTCACGCAATTGACATACAATTTAGAAGAAAATCGACTTTAAGTCTAAAACTAAGAAAATACAATTTTTTCGGTTATATGAGTATGTAAATTCTGCAATAACAATATACTTTTACTTACGCGCAAATCAGTAAAATTGATGTTTTTCGGCCTAAGCGGTACAGCGCTCAAGTAATTAACATACAATTTACAAGAAAATCGGCTTTAAGTAAAAATCTAAGAAAGTTCAATTTTTTCTTTTCTTTTTTTTATATTAATTTGTTAATCCTGCCATAACATTATAGTTTACAGTTCTCACGCAACTGAAATACAATTTACAAGCAAATCGACTTTAAGTCTAAAGCTAAGAAAGCGCAATTTTTTCGGTTATATGAATATGTCAATTCTGCAATAGCTATATAATTTTACTTTCGCGCAAATCAGTAAAATTGATGATTTTCGGCTTATGCGGTACAGTGCTCAAGTGATTAACATACAATTTACAAGAAAATCGACTTTGAGTCTAAACCTAAGAAAGTGCAACTTTTTCGGTAATATTAATTTGTTATCCTGCAATAACAATATAATTTGACTTTCGCTCAAATCAGTAAAATTCATGTTTTTCGGTTTAAGCGGTACAGTGCTCACGCAATTAACATACAATTTAGAAGCAAATCGACTTTGAGTCTAAACCTAAGAAAGTGCAACTTTTTCGGTAATATTAATTTGTTAATCCTGCAATAGCTATATAATTTTACTTTCGCGCAAATCAGTAAAATTCATGTTTTTCGGCTTAAGCAGTACAGTGTTCACGCAACTGACATACAATTTACAAGAAAATCGACTTTGAGTCTAAACCAAAGAAAGTGCAATTTTTTCGGTAATATTAATTTGTTAATCCTGCAATAACAATATAATTTGACTTTCGTTCAAATCAGTAAAATTCATGTTTTTCGGCTTAAGCAGTACAGTGCTCACGCAAGTGACATACAATTTAGAAGAAAATCGACTTTAAGTCTAAAACTAAGAAAATACAATTTTTTCGGTTATATGAATATGTAAATTCTGCAATAACAATATACTTTTACTTACGCGCAAATCAGTAAAATTGATGTTTTTCGGCCTAAGCGGTACAGCGCTCAAGTAATTAACATACAATTTACAAGAAAATCGGCTTTAAGTAAAAATCTAAGAAAGTTCAATTTTTTCTTTTCTTTTTTTTATATTAATTTGTTAATCCTGCCATAACATTATAGTTTACAGTTCTCACGCAACTGAAATACAATTTACAAGAAAATCGACTTTAAGTCTAAAACTAAGAAAGTGCAATTTTTTCGGTTATATGAATGTGTTAATTCTGCAATAACAATATAATTTGACTTTCGCTCAAATCAGTAAAATTCATGTTTTTCGGCTTAAGCAGTACAGTGCTCACGCAACTGACATACAATTTACAAGAAAATCGACTTTGAGTCTAAACCTAAGAAAGTGCAACTTTTTCGGTAATATTAATTTGTTAATCCTGCAAAAGCAATATTACTTGACTTTCGCTCAAATCAGTAAAATTCATGTTTTTCGGCTTAAGCAGTACAGTGCTCACGCAACTGACATACAATTTACAAGAAAATCGACTTTGAGTCTAAACCTAAGAAAGTGCAACTTTTTCGGTAATATTAATTTGTTAATCCTGCAATAACAATATAATTTGACTTTCGCTCAAATCAGTAAAATTCATGTTTTTCGGCTTAAGCAGTACAGTGCTCACGCAATTGACATACAATTTAGAAGAAAATCGACTTTAAGTCTAAAACTAAGAAAATACAATTTTTTCGGTTATATGATTATGTAAATTCTGCAATAACAATATACTTTTACTTACGCGCAAATCAGTAAAATTGATGTTTTTCGGCCTAAGCGGTACAGCGCTCAAGTAATTAACATACAATTTACAAGAAAATCGGCTTTAAGTAAAAATCTAAGAAAGTTCAATTTTTTCTTTTCTTTTTTTTATATTAATTTGTTAATCCTGCCATAACATTATAGTTTACAGTTCTCACGCAACTGAAATACAATTTACAAGAAAATCGACTTTAAGTCTAAAGCTAAGAAAGCGCAATTTTTTCGGTTATATGAATATGTCAATTCTGCAATAGCTATATAATTTTACTTTCGCGCAAATCAGTAAAATTGATGATTTTCGGCTTATGCGGTACAGTGCTCAAGTGATTAACATACAATTTACAAGAAAATCGACTTTGAGTCTAAACCTAAAAAAGTGCAATTTTTTCGGTTATATGAATGTGTTAATTCTGCAATAACAATATAATTTGACTTTCGCTCAAATCAGTAAAATTCATGTTTTTCGGTTTAAGCGGTACAGTGCTCACGCAACTGACATACAATTTAGAAGAAAATCGACTTTAAGTCTAAAACTAAGAAAGTACAATTTTTTCGGTTATATGAATATGTAAATTCTGAAATAACATTATAATTTTACTTTCGCGCAAATCAGTAATATTGATGTTTTTCGGCTTAAGCAGTACAGAGCTGCCGCAATTGACATACAATTTACAAGAAAATTGACTTTGAGTCTAAACCTAAGAAAGTGCAACTTTTTCGGTAATATTAATTTGTTAATCCTGCAATAACAATATAATTTGACTTTCGTTCAAATCAGTAAAATTCATGTTTTTCGGCTTAAGCAGTACAGTGCTCACGCAACTGACATACAATTTACAAGAAAATCGACTATGAGTCTAAACCTAAGAAAGTGCAACTTTTTCGGTAATATTAATTTGTTAATCCTGCAAAAGCAATATAATTTGACTTTCGCTCAAATCAGTAAAATTCATGTTTTTCGGCTTAAGCAGTACAGTGCTCACGCAACTGACATACAATTTACAAGAAAATCGACTTTGAGTCTAAACCTAAGAAAGTGCAACTTTTTCGGTAATATTAATTTGTTAATCCTGCAATAACAATATAATTTGACTTTCGTTCAAATCAGTAAAATTCATGTTTTTCGGCTTAAGCAGTACAGTGCTCACGCAACTGACATACAATTTACAAGAAAATCGACTTTGAGTCTAGACCTAAGAAAGTGCAACTTTTTCGGTAATATTAATTTGTTAATCCTGCAATAAGAATATAATTTGACTTTCGCTCAAATCACTAAAATTCATGTTTTTCGGCTTAAGCGGTACAGTGCTCACGCAATTGACATACAATTTAGAAGAAAATCGACTTTAAGTCTAAAACTAAGAAAATACAATTTTTTCGGTTATATAATTATGTAAATTCTGCAATAACATTATAATTTTACTTTCGCGCAAATCAGTAATATTGATGTTTTTCGGCTTAAGCAGTACAGTGCTTCCGCAATTGACATACAATTTACAAGAAAATTGACTTTGAGTCTAAACCTAAGAAAGTGCAACTTTTTCGGTAATATTAATTTGTTAATCCCGCAATAACAATATAATTTGACTTTCGTTCAAATCAGTAAAATTCATGTTTTTCGGCTTAAGCAGTACAGTGCTCACGCAACTGACATACAATTTACAAGAAAATTGACTTTGAGTCTAGACCTAAGAAAGTGCAACTTTTTCGGTAATATTAATTTGTTAATCCTGCAATAACAATATAATTTGACTTTCGCTCAAATCAGTAAAATTCATGTTTTTCGGCTTAAGCGGTACAGTGCTCACGCAATTGACATACAATTTAGAAGAAAAGCGACTTTAAGTCTAAAACTAAGAAAGTACAATTTTTTCGGTTATATGAATATGTAAATTCTGCGATAACATTATAATTTTACTTTCGCGCAAATCAGTAATATTAATGTTTTGCGGCTTAAGCAGTACAGTGCTGCCGCAATTGACATACAATTTACAAGAAAATCGACTTTGAGTCTAAACCTAAGAAAGTGCAAATTTTTCGGTAATATTAATTTGTTAATCCTGCAATAACAATATAATTTGACTTTCGTTCAAATCAGTAAAATTCATGTTTTTCGGCTTAAGCAGTACAGTGCTCACGCAACTGACATACAATTTACAAGAAAATCGACTTTGAGTCTAAACCTAAGAAAGTGCAATTTTTTGGGATATATGAATATGTCAATTCTGCAATAGCTATATAATTTTACTTTCGCGCAAATCAGTAAAATTGATGATTTTCGGCTTATGCGGTACAGTGCTCAAGTGATTAACATACAATTTACAAGAAAATCGACTTTGAGTCTAAACCTAAAAAAGTGCAATTTTTTCGGTTATATGAATGTGTTAATTCTGCAATAACAATATAATTTGACTTTCGCTCAAATCAGTAAAATTCATGTTTTTCGGTTTAAGCGGTACAGTGCTCACGCAATTAACATACAATTTAGAAGCAAATCGACTTTGAGTCTAAACCTAAGAAAGTGCAACTTTTTCGGTAATATTAATTTGTTAATCCTGCAATAGCTATATAATTTTACTTTCGCGCAAATCAGTAAAATTCATGTTTTTCGGCTTAAGCAGTACAGTGTTCACGCAACTGACATACAATTTACAAGAAAATCGACTTTGAGTCTAAACCTAAGAAAGTGCAATTTTTTCGGTAATATTAATTTGTTAATCCTGCAATAACAATATAATTTGACTTTCGTTCAAATCAGTAAAATTCATGTTTTTCGGCTTAAGCAGTACAGTGCTCACGCAATTGACATACAATTTAGAAGAAAATCGACTTTAAGTCTAAAACTAAGAAAATACAATTTTTTCGGTTATATGAATATGTAAATTCTGCAATAACAATATACTTTTACTTACGCGCAAATCAGTAAAATTGATGTTTTTCGGCCTAAGCGGTACAGCGCTCAAGTAATTAACATACAATTTAGAACAAAATCGACTTTAAGTCTAAAACTAAGAAAATACAATTTTTTCGGTTATATAATTATGTAAATTCTGCAATAACATTATAATTTTACTTTCGCGCAAATCAGTAATATTGACGTTTTTCGGCTTAAGCAGTACAGTGCTTCCGCAATTGACATACAATTTACAAGAAAATTGACTTTGAGTCTAAACCTAAGAAAGTGCAACTTTTTCGGTAATATTAATTTGTTAATCCCGCAATAACAATATAATTTGACTTTCGTTCAAATCAGTAAAATTCATGTTTTTTGGCTTAAGCAGTACAGTGCTCACGCAACTGACATACAATTTACAAGAAAATTGACTTTGAGTCTAGACCTAAGAAAGTGCAACTTTTTCGGTAATATTAATTTGTTAATCCTGCAATAACAATATAATTTGACTATCGCTCAAATCAGTAAAATTCATGTTTTTCGGCTTAAGCGGTACAGTGCTCACGCAATTGACATACAATTTAGAAGAAAAGCGACTTTAAGTCTAAAACTAAGAAAGTACAATTTTTTCGGTTATATGAATATGTAAATTCTGCGATAACATTATAATTTTACTTTCGCGCAAATCAGTAATATTAATGTTTTTCGGCTTAAGCAGTACAGTGCTGCCGCAATTGACATACAATTTACAAGAAAATCGACTTTGAGTCTAAACCTAAGAAAGTGCAAATTTTTCGGTAATATTAATTTGTTAATCCTGCAATAACAATATAATTTGACTTTCGTTCAAATCAGTAAAATTCATGTTTTTCGGCTTAAGCAGTACAGTGCTCACGCAACTGACATACAATTTACAAGAAAATCGACTTTGAGTCTAAACCTAAGAAAGTGCAATTTTTTGGGATATATGAATATGTCAATTCTGCAATAGCTATATAATTTTACTTTCGCGCAAATCAGTAAAATTGATGATTTTCGGCTTATGCGGTACAGTGCTCAAGTGATTAACATACAATTTACAAGAAAATCGACTTTGAGTCTAAACCTAAAAAAGTGCAATTTTTTCGGTTATATGAATGTGTTAATTCTGCAATAACAATATAATTTGACTTTCGCTCAAATCAGTAAAATTCATGTTTTTCGGTTTAAGCGGTACAGTGCTCACGCAATTAACATACAATTTAGAAGCAAATCGACTTTGAGTCTAAACCTAAGAAAGTGCAACTTTTTCGGTAATATTAATTTGTTAATCCTGCAATAGCTATATAATTTTACTTTCGCGCAAATCAGTAAAATTCATGTTTTTCGGCTTAAGCAGTACAGTGTTCACGCAACTGACATACAATTTACAAGAAAATCGACTTTGAGTCTAAACCTAAGAAAGTGCAATTTTTTCGGTAATATTAATTTGTTAATCCTGCAATAACAATATAATTTGACTTTCGTTCAAATCAGTAAAATTCATGTTTTTCGGCTTAAGCAGTACAGTGCTGCCGCAATTGACATACAATTTACAAGAAAATTGACTTTGAGTCTAAACCTAAGAAAGTGCAACTTTTTCGGTAATATTAATTTGTTAATCCTGCAATAACAATATAATTTGACTTTCGTTCAAATCAGTAAAATTCATGTTTTTCGGCTTAAGCAGTACAGTGCTCACGCAACTGACATACAATTTACAAGAAAATCGACTTTGAGTCTAAACCTAAGAAAGTGCAACTTTTTCGGTAATATTAATTTGTTAATCCTGCAAAAGCAATATAATTTGACTTTCGCTCAAATCAGTAAAATTCATGTTTTTCGGCTTAAGCAGTACAGTGCTCACGCAACTGACATACAATTTACAAGAAAATCGACTTTGAGTCTAAACCTAAGAAAGTGCAACTTTTTCGGTAATATTCATTTGTTAATCCTGCAATAACAATATAATTTGACTTTCGTTCAAATCAGTAAAATTCATGTTTTTCGGCTTAAGCAGTACAGTGCTCACGCAACTGACATACAATTTACAAGAAAATCGACTTTGAGTCTAGACCTAAGAAAGTGCAACTTTTTCGGTAATATTAATTTGTTAATCCTGCAATAAGAATATAATTTGACTTTCGCTCAAATCAGTAAAATTCATGTTTTTCGGCTTAAGCGGTACAGTGCTCACGCAATTGACATACAATTTAGAAGAAAATCGACTTTAAGTCTAAAACTAAGAAAATACAATTTTTTCGGTTATATAATTATGTAAATTCTGCAATAACATTATAATTTTACTTTCGCGCAAATCAGTAATATTGATGTTTTTCGGCTTAAGCAGTACAGTGCTTCCGCAATTGACATACAATTTACAAGAAAATTGACTTTGAGTCTAAACCTAAGAAAGTGCAACTTTTTCGGTAATATTAATTTGTTAATCCCGCAATAACAATATAATTTGACTTTCGTTCAAATCAGTAAAATTCATGTTTTTCGGCTTAAGCAGTACAGTGCTCACGCAACTGACATACAATTTACAAGAAAATTGACTTTGAGTCTAGACCTAAGAAAGTGCAACTTTTTCGGTAATATTAATTTGTTAATCCTGCAATAACAATATAATTTGACTTTCGCTCAAATCAGTAAAATTCATGTTTTTCGGCTTAAGCGGTACAGTGCTCACGCAATTGACATACAATTTAGAAGAAAAGCGACTTTAAGTCTAAAACTAAGAAAGTACAATTTTTTCGGTTATATGAATATGTAAATTCTGCGATAACATTATAATTTTACTTTCGCGCAAATCAGTAATATTAATGTTTTTCGGCTTAAGCAGTACAGTGCTGCCGCAATTGACATACAATTTACAAGAAAATCGACTTTGAGTCTAAACCTAAGAAAGTGCAAATTTTTCGGTAATATTAATTTGTTAATCCTGCAATAACAATATAATTTGACTTTCGTTCAAATCAGTAAAATTCATGTTTTTCGGCTTAAGCAGTACAGTGCTCACGCAACTGACATACAATTTACAAGAAAATCGACTTTGAGTCTAAACCTAAGAAAGTGCAATTTTTTGGGATATATGAATATGTCAATTCTGCAATAGCTATATAATTTTACTTTCGCGCAAATCAGTAAAATTGATGATTTTCGGCTTATGCGGTACAGTGCTCAAGTGATTAACATACAATTTACAAGAAAATCGACTTTGAGTCTAAACCTAAAAAAGTGCAATTTTTTCGGTTATATGAATGTGTTAATTCTGCAATAACAATATAATTTGACTTTCGCTCAAATCAGTAAAATTCATGTTTTTCGGTTTAAGCGGTACAGTGCTCACGCAATTAACATACAATTTAGAAGCAAATCGACTTTGAGTCTAAACCTAAGAAAGTGCAACTTTTTCGGTAATATTAACTTGTTAATCCTGCAATAGCTATATAATTTTACTTTCGCGCAAATCAGTAAAATTCATGTTTTTCGGCTTAAGCAGTACAGTGTTCACGCAACTGACATACAATTTACAAGAAAATCGACTTTGAGTCTAAACCTAAGAAAGTGCAACTTTTTCGGTAATATTAATTTGTTAATCCTGCAATAGCTATATAATTTTACTTTCGCGCAAATCAGTAAAATTCATGTTTTTCGGCTTAAGCAGTACAGTGTTCACGCAACTGACATACAATTTACAAGAAAATCGACTTTGAGTCTAAACCTAAGAAAGTGCAATTTTTTCGGTAATATTAATTTGTTAATCCTGCAATAACAATATAATTTGACTTTCGTTCAAATCAGTAAAATTCATGTTTTTCGGCTTAAGCAGTACAGTGCTCACGCAATTGACATAAAATTTAGAAGAAAATCGACTTTAAGTCTAAAGCTAAGTAAGTGCAATTTTTTCGGATATATGAATGTGTTAATTCTGCAATAACAATATAATTTGACTTTCGCTCAAATCAGTAAAATTCATGTTTTTCGGCTTAAGCAGTACAGTGCTCACGCAACTGACATACAATTCACAAGAAAATCGACTTTGAGTCTAAACCTAAGAAAGTGCAACTTTTTCGGTAATATTAATTTGTTAATCCTGCAATAACAATATAATTTGACTTTCGTTCAAATCAGTAAAATTCATGTTTTTCGGCTTAAGCAGTACAGTGTTCACGCAACTGACATACAATTTACAAGAAAATCGACTTTGAGTCTAAACCTAAAAAAGTGCAATTTTTTCGGTTATATGAATGTGTTAATTCTGCAATAACAATATAATTTGACTTTCGCTCAAATCAGTAAAATTCATGTTTTTCGGTTTAAGCGGTACAGTGCTCACGCAATTAACATACAATTTAGAAGAAAATCGACTTTGAGTCTAAACCTAAAAAAGTGCAATTTTTTCGGTTATATGAATGTGTTAATTCTGCAATAACAATATAATTTGACTTTCGCTCAAATCAGTAAAATTCATGTTTTTCGGTTTAAGCGGTACAGTGCTCACGCAATTAACATACAATTTAGAAGCAAATCGACTTTGAGTCTAAACCTAAGAAAGTGCAATTTTTTCGGTTATATGAATGTGTTAATTCTGCAATAACAATATAATTTGACTTTCGCTCAAATCAGTAAAATTCATGTTTTTCGGTTTAAGCGGTAGAGTGCTCACGCAATTGACATACAATTTAGAAGAAAAGCGACTTTAAGTCTAAAACTAAGAAAGTACAATTTTTTCGGTTATATGAATATGTAAATTCTGCGATAACATTATAATTTTACTTTCGCGCAAATCAGTAATATTAATGTTTTTCGGCTTAAGCAGTACAGTGCTGCCGCAATTGACATACAATTTACAAGAAAATCGACTTTGAGTCTAAACCTAAGAAAGTGCAAATTTTTCGGTAATATTAATTTGTTAATCCTGCAATAACAATATAATTTGACTTTCGTTCAAATCATTAAAATTCATGTTTTTCGGCTTAAGCGGTACAGTGCTCACGCAATTGACATACAATTTAGAAGAAAATCGACTTTAAGTCTAAAGCTAAGTAAGTGCAATTTTTTGGGATATATGAATATGTCAATTCTGCAATAGCTATATAATTTTACTTTCGCGCAAATCAGTAAAATTGATGATTTTCGGCTTATGCGGTACAGTGCTCAAGTGATTAACATACAATTTACAAGAAAATCGACTTTGAGTCTAAACCTAAAAAAGTGCAATTTTTTCGGTTATATGAATGTGTTAATTCTGCAATAACAATATAATTTGACTTTCGCTCAAATCAGTAAAATTCATGTTTTTCGGTTTAAGCGGTACAGTGCTCACGCAACTGACATACAATTTAGAAGAAAATCGACTTTAAGTCTAAAACTAAGAAAGTACAATTTTTTCGGTTATATGAATATGTAAATTCTGAAATAACATTATAATTTTACTTTCGCGCAAATCAGTAATATTGATGTTTTTCGGCTTAAGCAGTACAGTGCTGCCGCAATTGACATACAATTTACAAGAAAATTGACTTTGAGTCTAAACCTAAGAAAGTGCAACTTTTTCGGTAATATTAATTTGTTAATCCTGCAATAACAATATAATTTGACTTTCGTTCAAATCAGTAAAATTCATGTTTTTCGGCTTAAGCAGTACAGTGCTCACGCAACTGACATACAATTTACAAGAAAATCGACTTTGAGTCTAAACCTAAGAAAGTGCAACTTTTTCGGTAATATTAATTTGTTAATCCTGCAAAAGCAATATAATTTGATTTTCGCTCAAATCAGTAAAATTCATGTTTTTCGGCTTAAGCAGTACAGTGCTCACGCAACTGGCATACAATTTACAAGAAAATCGACTTTGAGTCTAAACCTAAGAAAGTGCAACTTTTTCGGTAATATTAATTTGTTAATCCTGCAATAACAATATAATTTGACTTTCGTTCAAATCAGTAAAATTCATGTTTTTCGGCTTAAGCAGTACAGTGCTCACGCAACTGACATACAATTTACAAGAAAATCGACTTTGAGTCTAGACCTAAGAAAGTGCAACTTTTTCGGTAATATTAATTTGTTAATCCTGCAATAAGAATATAATTTGACTTTCGCTCAAATCAGTAAAATTCATGTTTTTCGGCTTAAGCGGTACAGTGCTCACGCAATTGACATACAATTTAGAAGAAAATCGACTTTAAGTCTAAAACTAAGAAAATACAATTTTTTCGGTTATATAATTATGTAAATTCTGCAATAACATTATAATTTTACTTTCGCGCAAATCAGTAATATTGATGTTTTTCGGCTTAAGCAGTACAGTGCTTCCGCAATTGACATACAATTTACAAGAAAATTGACTTTGAGTCTAAACCTAAGAAAGTGCAACTTTTTCGGTAATATTAATTTGTTAATCCCGCAATAACAATATAATTTGACTTTCGTTCAAATCAGTAAAATTCATGTTTTTCGGCTTAAGCAGTACAGTGCTCACGCAACTGACATACAATTTACAAGAAAATTGACTTTGAGTCTAGACCTAAGAAAGTGCAACTTTTTCGGTAATATTAATTTGTTAATCCTGCAATAACAATATAATTTGACTTTCGCTCAAATCAGTAAAATTCATGTTTTTCGGCTTAAGCGGTACAGTGCTCACGCAATTGACATACAATTTAGAAGAAAAGCGACTTTAAGTCTAAAACTAAGAAAGTACAATTTTTTCGGTTATATGAATATGTAAATTCTGCGATAACATTATAATTTTACTTTCGCGCAAATCAGTAATATTAATGTTTTTCGGCTTAAGCAGTACAGTGCTGCCGCAATTGACATACAATTTACAAGAAAATCGACTTTGAGTCTAAACCTAAGAAAGTGCAAATTTTTCGGTAATATTAATTTGTTAATCCTGCAAAAGCAATATAATTTGACTTTCGCTCAAATCAGTAAAATTCATGTTTTTCGGCTTAAGCGGTACAGTGCTCACGCAACTGAAATACAATTTACAAGAAAATCGATTTTAAGTCTAAAACTAAGAAAGTGCAATTTTTTCGGTTATATGAATATGTCAATTCTGCAATAACAATATAATTTGACTTTAGCTCATATCAGTAAAATTCATGTTTTTCGGTTTAAGCGGTACAGTGCTCACGCAATTGACATACAATTTAGAAGAAAATCGACTTTAAGTCTAAAACTAAGAAAGTACAATTTTTTCGGTTATATGAATATGTAAATTCTGAAATAACATTATAATTTTACTTTCGCGCAAATCAGTAATATTGATGTTTTTCGGCTTAAGCAGTACAGTGCTGCCGCAATTGACATACAATTTAGAAGCAAATCGACTTTGAGTCTAAACCTAAGAAAGTGCAACTTTTTCGGTAATATTAATTTGTTAATCCTGCAATAACAATATAATTTGACTTTCGTTCAAATCAGTAAAATTCATGTTTTTCGGCTTAAGCAGTACAGTGCTCACGCAACTGACATACAATTTACAAGAAAATTGACTTTGAGTCTAGACCTAAGAAAGTGCAACTTTTTCGGTAATATTAATTTGTTAATCCTGCAATAACAATATAATTTGACTTTCGCTCAAATCAGTAAAATTCATGTTTTTCGGCTTAAGCGGTACAGTGCTCACGCAATTGACATACAATTTAGAAGAAAATTGACTTTGAGTCTAGACCTAAGAAAGTGCAACTTTTTCGGTAATATTAATTTGTTAATCCTGCAATAACAATATAATTTGACTTTCGCTCAAATCAGTAAAATTCATGTTTTTCGGCTTAAGCGGTACAGTGCTCACGCAATTGACATACAATTTAGAAGAAAAGCGACTTTAAGTCTAAAACTAAGAAAGTACAATTTTTTCGGTTATATAATTATGTAAATTCTGCAATAACATTATAATTTTACTTTCGCGCAAATCAGTAATATTGATGTTTTTCGGCTTAAGCAGTACAGTGCTGCCGCAATTGACATACAATTTAGAAGCAAATCGACTTTGAGTCTAAACCTAAGAAAGTGCAACTTTTTCGGTAATATTAATTTGTTAATCCTGCAATAACAATATAATTTGACTTTCGTTCAAATCAGTAAAATTCATGTTTTTCGGCTTAAGCAGTACAGTGCTCACGCAACTGACATACAATTTACAAGAAAATTGACTTTGAGTCTAGACCTAAGAAAGTGCAACTTTTTCGGTAATATTAATTTGTTAATCCTGCAATAACAATATAATTTGACTTTCGCTCAAATCAGTAAAATTCATGTTTTTCGGCTTAAGCGGTACAGTGCTCACGCAACTGACATACAATTTACAAGAAAATTGACTTTGAGTCTAGACCTAAGAAAGTGCAACTTTTTCGGTAATATTAATTTGTCAATTCTGCAATAGCAATATAATTTGACTTTCGTTCAAATCAGTAAAATTCATGTTTTTCGGCTTAAGCAGTACAGTGCTCACGCAATTGACATACAATTTACAAGAAAATTGACTTTGAGTCTAAACCTAAGAAAGTGCAACTTTTTCGGTAATATTAATTTGTTAATCCCGCAATAACAATATAATTTGACTTTCGTTCAAATCAGTAAAATTCATGTTTTTCGGCTTAAGCAGTACAGTGCTCACGCAACTGACATACAATTTACAAGAAAATTGACTTTGAGTCTAGACCTAAGAAAGTGCAACTTTTTCGGTAATATTAATTTGTCAATTCTGCAATAGCAATATAATTTTACTTACGCGCAAATCAGTAAAATTGATGTTTTTCGGCTTATGCGGTACAGTGCTCAAGTGATTAACATACAATTTACAAGAAAATTGACTTTGAGTCTAAACCTAAGAAAGTGCAACTTTTTCGGTAATATTAATTTGTTAATCCCGCAATAACAATATAATTTGACTTTCGTTCAAATCAGTAAAATTCATGTTTTTCGGCTTAAGCAGTACAGTGCTCACGCAACTGACATACAATTTACAAGAAAATTGACTTTGAGTCTAGACCTAAGAAAGTGCAACTTTTTCGGTAATATTAATTTGTTAATCCTGCAATAACATTATAATTTTACTTTCGCGCAAATCAGTAATATTGATGTTTTTCGGCTTAAGCAGTACAGTGCTGCCGCAATTGACATACAATTTAGAAGCAAATCGACTTTGAGTCTAAACCTAAGAAAGTGCAACTTTTTCGGTAATATTAATTTGTTAATCCTGCAATAACAATATAATTTGACTTTCGTTCAAATCAGTAAAATTCATGTTTTTCGGCTTAAGCAGTACAGTGCTCACGCAATTGACATACAATTTACAAGAAAATTGACTTTGAGTCTAAACCTAAGAAAGTGCAACTTTTTCGGTAATATTAATTTGTTAATCCCGCAATAACAATATAATTTGACTTTCGTTCAAATCAGTAAAATTCATGTTTTTCGGCTTAAGCAGTACAGTGCTCACGCAACTGACATACAATTTACAAGAAAATTGACTTTGAGTCTAGACCTAAGAAAGTGCAACTTTTTCGGTAATATTAATTTGTCAATTCTGCAATAGCAATATAATTTTACTTACGCGCAAATCAGTAAAATTGATGTTTTTCGGCTTATGCGGTACAGTGCTCAAGTGATTAACATACAATTTACAAGAAAATCGACTTTGAGTCTAAACCTAAGAAAGTGCAACTTTTTCGGTAATATTAAGTTGATAATCCTGCAATAACATTATAGTTTTACTTTCGCGCAAATCAGTAAAATTGATGTTTTTCGGCTTATGCGGTACAGTGCTCAAGTGATTAACATACAATTTACAAGAAAATCGACTTTGAGTCTAAAACTAAGAAAGTGCAATTTTTTCGGTTATATGAATATGTCAATTCTGCAATAACAATATAATTTGACTTTAGCTCATATCAGTAAAATTCATGTTTTTCGGTTTAAGCGGTACAGTGCTCACGCAATTGACATACAATTTAGAAGAAAATCGACTTTAAGTCTAAAACTAAGAAAGTACAATTTTTTCGGTTATATGAATATGTAAATTCTGAAATAACATTATAATTTTACTTTCGCGCAAATCAGTAATATTGATGTTTTTCGGCTTAAGCAGTACAGTGCTGCCGCAATTGACATACAATTTAGAAGCAAATCGACTTTGAGTCTAAACCTAAGAAAGTGCAACTTTTTCGGTAATATTAATTTGTTAATCCTGCAATAACAATATAATTTGACTTTCGTTCAAATCAGTAAAATTCATGTTTTTCGGCTTAAGCAGTACAGTGCTCACGCAACTGACATACAATTTACAAGAAAATTGACTTTGAGTCTAGACCTAAGAAAGTGCAACTTTTTCGGTAATATTAATTTGTTAATCCTGCAATAACAATATAATTTGACTTTCGCTCAAATCAGTAAAATTCATGTTTTTCGGCTTAAGCGGTACAGTGCTCACGCAATTGACATACAATTTAGAAGAAAAGCGACTTTAAGTCTAAAACTAAGAAAGTACAATTTTTTCGGTTATATGAATATGTAAATTCTGCGATAACATTATAATTTTACTTTCGCGCAAATCAGTAATATTAATGTTTTTCGGCTTAAGCAGTACAGTGCTGCCGCAATTGACATACAATTTACAAAAAAATCGACTTTGAGTCTAAACCTAAGAAAGTGCAAATTTTTCGGTAATATTAATTTGTTAATCCTGCAAAAGCAATATAATTTGACTTTCGCTCAAATCAGTAAAATTCATGTTTTTCGGCTTAAGCGGTACAGTGCTCACGCAACTGAAATACAATTTACAAGAAAATCGATTTAAAGTCTAAAACTAAGAAAGTGCAATTTTTTCGGTTATATGAATATGTCAATTCTGCAATAACAATATAATTTGACTTTCGCTCAAATCAGTAAAATTCATGTTTTTCGGTTTAAGCGGTACAGTGCTCACGCAATTGACATACAATTTAGAAGAAAATCGACTTTAAGTCTAAAACTAAGAAAGTACAATTTTTTCGGTTATATGAATATGTAAATTCTGAAATAACATTATAATTTTACTTTCGCGCAAATCAGTAATATTAATGTTTTTCGGCTTAAGCAGTACTGTGCTGCCGCAATTGACATACAATTTACAAGAAAATCGACTTTGAGTCTAAACCTAAGAAAGTGCAACTTTTTCGGTAATATTAATTTGTTAATCCTGCAAAAGCAATATAATTTGACTTTCGCTCAAATCAGTAAAATTCATGTTTTTCGGCTTAAGCGGTACAGTGCTCACGCAACTGAAATACAATTTACAAGAAAATCGATTTAAAGTCTAAAACTAAGAAAGTGCAATTTTTTCGGTAATATTAATTTGTTAATCCTGCAATAACAATATAATTTGACTTTCGTTCAAATCAGTAAAATTCATGTTTTTCGACTTAAGCAGTACAGTGCTCACGCAACTGACATACAATTTACAAGAAAATCGACTTTGAGTCTAAACCTAAGAAAGTGCAACTTTTTCGGTAATATTAATTTGTTAATCCTGCAATAACAATATAATTTGACTTTCGTTCAAATCAGTAAAATTCATGTTTTTCGGCTTAAGCAGTACAGTGCTCACGCAACTGACATACAATTTACAAGAAAATCGACTTTGAGTCTAAACCTAAGAAAGTGCAACTTTTTCGGTAATATTAATTTGTTAATCCTGCAATAACAATATAATTTGACTTTCGCTCAAATCAGTAAAATTCATGTTTTTCGGCTTAAGCGGTACAGTGCTCACGCAGCTGAAATACAATTTACAAGAAAATCGACTTTAAGTCTAAAGCTAAGAAAGTGCAATTTTTTCGGTTATATTAATTTGTTAATCCTGCAAAAGCAATATAATTTGACTTTCGCTCAAATCAGTAAAATTCATGTTTTTCGGCTTAAGCAGTACAGTGCTCACGCAACTGACATACAATTTACAAGAAAATCGACTTTGAGTCTAAACCTAAGAAAGTGCAACTTTTTCGGTAATATTAATTTGTTAATCCTGCAATAACAATATAATTTGACTTTCGTTCAAATCAGTAAAATTCATGATTTTCGGCTTAAGCAGTACAGTGCTCACGCAACTGACATACAATTTACAAGAAAATCGGCTTTAAGTAAAAATCTAAGAAAGTTCAATTTTTTCGGTAATATTAATTTGTTAATCCTGCAATAACAATATAATTTGACTTTCGCTCAAATCAGTAAAATTCATGTTTTTCGGCTTAAGCGGTACAGTGCTCACGCAATTGACATACAATTTAGAACAAAAGCGACTTTAAGTCTAAAACTAAGAAAGTACAATTTTTTCGGTTATATGAATATGTAAATTCTGCGATAACATTATAATTTTACTTTCGCGCAAATCAGTAATATTAATGTTTTTCGGCTTAAGCAGTACAGTGCTGCCGCAATTGACATACAATTTACAAGAAAATCGACTTTGAGTCTAAACCTAAGAAAGTGCAAATTTTTCGGTAATATTAATTTGTTAATCCTGCAATAACAATATAATTTGACTTTCGCTCAAATCAGTAAAATTCATGTTTTTCGGCTTAAGCGGTACAGTGCTCACGCAATTGACATACAATTTAGAACAAAAGCGACTTTAAGTCTAAAACTAAGAAAGTACAATTTTTTCGGTTATATGAATATGTCAATTCTGCAATAACAATATAATTTGACTTTCGCTCATATCAGTAAAATTCATGTTTTTCGGTTTAAGCGGTACAGTGCTCACGCAATTGACATACAATTTAGAAGAAAATCGACTTTAAGTCTAAAACTAAGAAAGTACAATTTTTTCGGTTATATGAATATGTAAATTCTGAAATAACATTATAATTTTACTTTCGCGCAAATCAGTAATATTGATGTTTTTCGGCTTAAGCAGTACAGTGCTGCCGCAATTGACATACAATTTACAAGAAAATTGACTTTGAGTCTAAACCTAAGAAAGTGCAAATTTTTCGGTAATATTAATTTGTTAATCCTGCAAAAGCAATATAATTTGACTTTCTCTCAAATCAGTAAAATTCATGTTTTTCGGCTTAAGCGGTACAGTGCTCACGCAACTGAAATACAATTTACAAGAAAATCGACTTTAAGTCTAAAGCTAAGAAAGTGCAATTTTTTCGGTTATATGAATATGTCAATTCTGCAATAGCTATATAATTTTACTTTCGCGCAAATCAGTAAAATTGATGATTTTCGGCTTATGCGGTACAGTGCTCAAGTGATTAACATACAATTTACAAAAAAATCGGCTTTGAGTCAAAACCTAAGAAAGTGCAACTTTTTCGGTAATATTAATTTGTTAATCCTGCAATAACAATATAATTTGACTTTCGCTCAAATCAGTAAAATTCATGTTTTTCGGCTTAAGCGGTACAGTGCTCACGCAATTGACATACAATTTAGAACAAAAGCGACTTTAAGTCTAAAACTAAGAAAGTACAATTTTTTCGGTTATATGAATATGTAAATTCTGCGATAACATTATAATTTTACTTTCGCGCAAATCAGTAATATTAATGTTTTTCGGCTTAAGCAGTACAGTGCTGCCGCAATTGACATACAATTTACAAGAAAATCGACTTTGAGTCTAAACCTAAGAAAGTGCAAATTTTTCGGTAATATTAATTTGTTAATCCTGCAAAAGCAATATAATTTGACTTTCTCTCAAATCAGTAAAATTCATGTTTTTCGGCTTAAGCGGTACAGTGCTCACGCAACTGAAATACAATTTACAAGAAAATCGATTTTAAGTCTAAAACTAAGAAAGTGCAATTTTTTCGGTTATATGAATATGTCAATTCTGCAATAACAATATAATTTGACTTTCGCTCATATCAGTAAAATTCATGTTTTTCGGTTTAAGCGGTACAGTGCTCACGCAATTGACATACAATTTAGAAGAAAATCGACTTTAAGTCTAAAACTAAGAAAGTACAATTTTTTCGGTTATATGAATATGTAAATTCTGAAATAACATTATAATTTTACTTTCGCGCAAATCAGTAATATTGATGTTTTTCGGCTTAAGCAGTACAGTGCTGCCGCAATTGACATACAATTTACAAGAAAATTGACTTTGAGTCTAAACCTAAGAAAGTGCAACTTTTTCGGTAATATTAATTTGTTAATCCTGCAATAACAATATAATTTGACTTTCGTTCAAATCAGTAAAATTCATGTTTTTCGGCTTAAGCAGTACAGTGCTCACGCAACTGACATACAATTTACAAGAAAATCGACTTTGAGTCTAAACCTAAGAAAGTGCAACTTTTTCGGTAATATTAATTTGTTAATCCTGCAAAAGCAATATAATTTGACTTTCGCTCAAATCAGTAAAATTCATGTTTTTCGGCTTAAGCAGTACAGTGCTCACGCAACTGACATACAATTTACAAGAAAATCGACTTTGAGTCTAAACCTAAGAAAGTGCAACTTTTTCGGTAATATTAATTTGTTAATCCTGCAATAACAATATAATTTGACTTTCGTTCAAATCAGTAAAATTCATGTTTTTCGGTTCAAGCAGTACAGTGCTCACGCAACTGACATACAATTTACAAGAAAATCGACTTTGAGTCTAGACCTAAGAAAGTGCAACTTTTTCGGTAATATTAATTTGTTAATCCTGCAATAACAATATAATTTGACTTTCGTTCAAATCAGTAAAATTCATGTTTTTCGGCTTAAGCAGTACAGTGCTCACGCAACTGACATACAATTTACAAGAAAATTGACTTTGAGTCTAGACCTAAGAAAGTGCAACTTTTTCGGTAATATTAATTTGTTAATCCTGCAATAACAATATAATTTGACTTTCGTTCAAATCAGTAAAATTCATGTTTTTCGGCTTAAGCAGTACAGTGCTCACGCAACTGACATACAATTTACAAGAAAATTGACTTTGAGTCTAAACCTAAGAAAGTGCAAATTTTTCGGTAATATTAATTTGTTAATCCTGCAATAACAATATAATTTGACTTTCGCTCATATCAGTAAAATTCATGTTTTTCGGTTTAAGCGGTACAGTGCTCACGCAATTGACATACAATTTAGAAGAAAATCGACTTTAAGTCTAAAACTAAGAAAGTACAATTTTTTCGGTTATATGAATATGTAAATTCTGAAATAACATTATAATTTTACTTTCGCGCAAATCAGTAATATTGATGTTTTTCGGCTTAAGCAGTACAGTGCTGCCGCAATTGACATACAATTTACAAGAAAATTGACTTTGAGTCTAAACCTAAGAAAGTGCAAATTTTTCGGTAATATTAATTTGTTAATCCTGCAAAAGCAATATAATTTGACTTTCTCTCAAATCAGTAAAATTCATGTTTTTCGGCTTAAGCGGTACAGTGCTCACGCAACTGAAATACAATTTACAAGAAAATCGACTTTAAGTCTAAAGCTAAGAAAGTGCAATTTTTTCGGTTATATGAATATGTCAATTCTGCAATAGCTATATAATTTTACTTTCGCGCAAATCAGTAAAATTGATGATTTTCGGCTTATGCGGTACAGTGCTCAAGTGATTAACATACAATTTACAAAAAAATCGGCTTTGAGTCAAAACCTAAGAAAGTGCAACTTTTTCGGTAATATTAATTTGTTAATCCTGCAATAACAATATAATTTGACTTTCGCTCAAATCAGTAAAATTCATGTTTTTCGGCTTAAGCGGTACAGTGCTCACGCAATTGACATACAATTTAGAACAAAAGCGACTTTAAGTCTAAAACTAAGAAAGTACAATTTTTTCGGTTATATGAATATGTAAATTCTGCGATAACATTATAATTTTACTTTCGCGCAAATCAGTAATATTAATGTTTTTCGGCTTAAGCAGTACAGTGCTGCCGCAATTGACATACAATTTACAAGAAAATCGACTTTGAGTCTAAACCTAAGAAAGTGCAAATTTTTCGGTAATATTAATTTGTTAATCCTGCAAAAGCAATATAATTTGACTTTCTCTCAAATCAGTAAAATTCATGTTTTTCGGCTTAAGCGGTACAGTGCTCACGCAACTGAAATACAATTTACAAGAAAATCGATTTTAAGTCTAAAACTAAGAAAGTGCAATTTTTTCGGTTATATGAATATGTCAATTCTGCAATAACAATATAATTTGACTTTCGCTCATATCAGTAAAATTCATGTTTTTCGGTTTAAGCGGTACAGTGCTCACGCAATTGACATACAATTTAGAAGAAAATCGACTTTAAGTCTAAAACTAAGAAAGTACAATTTTTTCGGTTATATGAATATGTAAATTCTGAAATAACATTATAATTTTACTTTCGCGCAAATCAGTAATATTGATGTTTTTCGGCTTAAGCAGTACAGTGCTGGCGCAATTGACATACAATTTACAAGAAAATTGACTTTGAGTCTAAACCTAAGAAAGTGCAACTTTTTCGGTAATATTAATTTGTTAATCCTGCAATAACAATATAATTTGACTTTCGTTCAAATCAGTAAAATTCATGTTTTTCGGCTTAAGCAGTACAGTGCTCACGCAACTGACATACAATTTACAAGAAAATCGACTTTGAGTCTAAACCTAAGAAAGTGCAACTTTTTCGGTAATATTAATTTGTTAATCCTGCAAAAGCAATATAATTTGACTTTCGCTCAAATCAGTAAAATTCATGTTTTTCGGCTTAAGCAGTACAGTGCTCACGCAACTGACATACAATTTACAAGAAAATCGACTTTGAGTCTAAACCTAAGAAAGTGCAACTTTTTCGGTAATATTAATTTGTTAATCCTGCAATAACAATATAATTTGACTTTCGTTCAAATCAGTAAAATTCATGTTTTTCGGTTCAAGCAGTAAAGTGCTCACGCAACTGACATACAATTTACAAGAAAATCGACTTTGAGTCTAGACCTAAGAAAGTGCAACTTTTTCGGTAATATTAATTTGTTAATCCTGCAATAACAATATAATTTGACTTTCGTTCAAATCAGTAAAATTCATGTTTTTCGGCTTAAGCAGTACAGTGCTCACGCAACTGACATACAATTTACAAGAAAATTGACTTTGAGTCTAGACCTAAGAAAGTGCAACTTTTTCGGTAATATTAATTTGTTAATCCTGCAATAACAATATAATTTGACTTTCGTTCAAATCAGTAAAATTCATGTTTTTCGGCTTAAGCAGTACAGTGCTCACGCAACTGACATACAATTTACAAGAAAATCGACTTTGAGTCTAAACCTAAGAAAGTGCAACTTTTTCGGTAATATTAATTTGTTAATCCTGCAATAACAATATAATTTGACTTTCGTTCAAATCAGTAAAATTCATGTTTTTCGGCTTAAGCAGTACAGTGCTCACGCAACTGACATACAATTTACAAGAAAATCGACTTTGAGTCTAAACCTAAGAAAGTGCAACTTTTTCGGTAATATTAATTTGTTAATCCTGCAAAAGCAATATAATTTGACTTTCGCTCAAATCAGTAAAATTCATGTTTTTCGGCTTAAGCAGTACAGTGCTCACGCAATTGACATACAATTTACAAGAAAATTGACTTTGAGTCTAAACCTAAAAAAGTGCAACTTTTTCGGTAATATTAATTTGTTAATCCCGCAATAACAATATAATTTGACTTTCGTTCAAATCAGTAAAATTCATGTTTTTCGGCTTAAGCAGTACAGTGCTCACGCAACTGACATACAATTTACAAGAAAATCGACTTTGAGTCTAAACCTAAGAAAGTGCAACTTTTTCGGTAATATTAATTTGTTAATCCTGCAAAAGCAATATAATTTGACTTTCGCTCAAATCAGTAAAATTCATGTTTTTCGGCTTAAGCAGTACAGTGCTGCCGCAATTGACATACAATTTACAAGAAAATTGACTTTGAGTCTAAACCTAAGAAAGTGCAACTTTTTCGGTAATATTAATTTGTTAATCCTGCAATAACAATATAATTTGACTTTCGTTCAAATCAGTAAAATTCATGTTTTTCGGCTTAAGCAGTACAGTGCTCACGCAACTGACATACAATTTACAAGAAAATTGACTTTGAGTCTAGACCTAAGAAAGTGCAACTTTTTCGGTAATATTAATTTGTTAATCCTGCAATAACAATATAATTTGACTTTCGCTCAAATCAGTAAAATTCATGTTTTTCGGCTTAAGCGGTACAGTGCTCACGCAATTGACATACAATTTAGAAGAAAAGCGACTTTAAGTCTAAAACTAAGAAAGTACAATTTTTTCGGTTATATGAATATGTAAATTCTGCGATAACATTATAATTTTACTTTCGCGCAAATCAGTAATATTAATGTTTTTCGGCTTAAGCAGTACAGTGCTGCCGCAATTGACATACAATTTACAAGAAAATCGACTTTGAGTCTAAACCTAAGAAAGTGCAAATTTTTCGGTAATATTAATTTGTTAATCCTGCAAAAGCAATATAATTTGACTTTCGCTCAAATCAGTAAAATTCATGTTTTTCGGCTTAAGCGGTACAGTGCTCACGCAACTGAAATACAATTTACAAGAAAATCGATTTAAAGTCTAAAACTAAGAAAGTGCAATTTTTTCGGTTATATGAGTATGTCAATTCTGCAATAACAATATAATTTGACTTTCGCTCAAATCAGTAAAATTCATGTTTTTCGGTTTAAGCGGTACAGTGCTCACGCAATTGACATACAATTTAGAAGAAAATCGACTTTAAGTCTAAAACTAAGAAAGTACAATTTTTTCGGTTATATGAATATGTAAATTCTGAAATAACATTATAATTTTACTTTCGCGCAAATCAGTAATATTAATGTTTTTCGGCTTAAGCAGTACTGTGCTGCCGCAATTGACATACAATTTACAAGAAAATCGACTTTGAGTCTAAACCTAAGAAAGTGCAACTTTTTCGGTAATATTAATTTGTTAATCCTGCAAAAGCAATATAATTTGACTTTCGCTCAAATCAGTAAAATTCATGTTTTTCGGCTTAAGCGGTACAGTGCTCACGCAACTGAAATACAATTTACAAGAAAATCGATTTAAAGTCTAAAACTAAGAAAGTGCAATTTTTTCGGTAATATTAATTTGTTAATCCTGCAATAACAATATAATTTGACTTTCGTTCAAATCAGTAAAATTCATGTTTTTCGACTTAAGCAGTACAGTGCTCACGCAACTGACATACAATTTACAAGAAAATCGACTTTGAGTCTAAACCTAAGAAAGTGCAACTTTTTCGGTAATATTAATTTGTTAATCCTGCAATAACAATATAATTTGACTTTCGTTCAAATCAGTAAAATTCATGTTTTTCGGCTTAAGCAGTACAGTGCTCACGCAACTGACATACAATTTACAAGAAAATCGACTTTGAGTCTAAACCTAAGAAAGTGCAACTTTTTCGGTAATATTAATTTGTTAATCCTGCAATAACAATATAATTTGACTTTCGCTCAAATCAGTAAAATTCATGTTTTTCGGCTTAAGCGGTACAGTGCTCACGCAGCTGAAATACAATTTACAAGAAAATCGACTTTAAGTCTAAAGCTAAGAAAGTGCAATTTTTTCGGTTATATTAATTTGTTAATCCTGCAAAAGCAATATAATTTGACTTTCGCTCAAATCAGTAAAATTCATGTTTTTCGGCTTAAGCAGTACAGTGCTCACGCAACTGACATACAATTTACAAGAAAATCGACTTTGAGTCTAAACCTAAGAAAGTGCAACTTTTTCGGTAATATTAATTTGTTAATCCTGCAATAACAATATAATTTGACTTTCGTTCAAATCAGTAAAATTCATGATTTTCGGCTTAAGCAGTACAGTGCTCACGCAACTGACATACAATTTACAAGAAAATCGACTTTGAGTCTAAACCTAAGAAAGTGCAACTTTTTCGGTAATATTAATTTGTTAATCCTGCAATAACAATATAATTTGACTTTCGCTCAAATCAGTAAAATTCATGTTTTTCGGCTTAAGCGGTACAGTGCTCACGCAACTGAAATACAATTTACAAGAAAATCGACTTTAAGTCTAAAACTAAGAAAGTACAATTTTTTCGGTTATATGAATATGTAAATTCTGCAATAACAATATAATTTTACTTTCGCGCAAATCAGTAAAATTGATGTTTTTCGGCCTAAGCGGTACAGCGCTCAAGTAATTAACATACAATTTACAAGAAAATCGGCTTTAAGTAAAAATCTAAGAAAGTTCAATTTTTTCTTTTCTTTTTTTTATATTAATTTGTTAATCCTGCCATAACATTATAGTGTACAGTTCTCACGCAACTGAAATACAATTTACAAGAAAATCGACTTTAAGTCTAAAGCTAAGAAAGTGCAATTTTTTCGGTTATATGAATATGTCAATTCTGCAATAGCTATATAATTTTACTTTCGCGCAAATCAGTAAAATTGATGATTTTCGGCTTATGCGGTACAGTGCTCAAGTGATTAACATACAATTTACAAAAAAATCGGCTTTGAGTCAAAACCTAAGAAAGTGCAACTTTTTCGGTAATATTAATTTGTTAATCCTGCAATAACAATATAATTTGACTTTCGCTCAAATCAGTAAAATTCATGTTTTTCGGCTTAAGCGGTACAGTGCTCACGCAATTGACATACAATTTAGAACAAAAGCGACTTTAAGTCTAAAACTAAGAAAGTACAATTTTTTCGGTTATATGAATATGTAAATTCTGCGATAACATTATAATTTGACTTTCGCTCATATCAGTAAAATTCATGTTTGTCGGTTTAAGCGGTACAGTGCTCACGCAATTGACATACAATTTAGAAGAAAATCGACTTTAAGTCTAAAACTAAGAAAGTACAATTTTTTCGGTTATATGAATATGTAAATTCTGAAATAACATTATAATTTTACTTTCGCGCAAATCAGTAATATTGATGTTTTTCGGCTTAAGCAGTACAGTGCTGCCGCAATTGACATACAATTTACAAGAAAATCGACTTTGAGTCTAAACCTAAGAAAGTGCAACTTTTTCGGTAATATTAATTTGTTAATCCTGCAAAAGCAATATAATTTGACTTTCGCTCAAATCAGTAAAATTCATGTTTTTCGGCTTAAGCAGTACAGTGCTCACGCAACTGACATACAATTTACAAGAAAATCGACTTTGAGTCTAAACCTAAGAAAGTGCAACTTTTTCGGTAATATTAATTTGTTAATCTTGCAATAACAATATAATTTGACTTTCGTTCAAATCAGTAAAATTCATGTTTTTCGGCTTAAGCAGTACAGTGCTCACGCAACTGACATACAATTTACAAGAAAATCGACTTTGAGTCTAGACCTAAGAAAGTGCAACTTTTTCGGTAATATTAATTTGTTAATCCTGCAATAAGAATATAATTTGACTTTCGCTCAAATCAGTAAAATTCATGTTTTTCGGCTTAAGCGGTACAGTGCTCACGCAATTGACATACAATTTAGAAGAAAATCGACTTTAAGTCTAAAACTAAGAAAATACAATTTTTTCGGTTATATAATTATGTAAATTCTGCAATAACATTATAATTTTACTTTCGCGCAAATCAGTAATATTGATGTTTTTCGGCTTAAGCAGTACAGTGCTTCCGCAATTAACATACAATTTACAAGAAAATTGACTTTGAGTCTAAACCTAAGAAAGTGCAACTTTTTCGGTAATATTAATTTGTTAATCCTGCAATAACAATATAATTTGACTTTCGTTCAAATCAGTAAAATTCATGTTTTTCGGCTTAAGCAGTACAGTGCTCACGCAACTGACATACAATTTACAAGAAAATTGACTTTGAGTCTAGACCTAAGAAAGTGCAACTTTTTCGGTAATATTAATTTGTTAATCCTGCAATAACAATATAATTTGACTTTCGCTCAAATCAGTAAAATTCATGTTTTTCGGCTTAAGCGGTACAGTGCTCACGCAATTGACATACAATTTAGAAGAAAAGCGACTTTAAGTCTAAAACTAAGAAAGTACAATTTTTTCGGTTATATGAATATGTAAATTCTGCGATAACATTATAATTTTACTTTCGCGCAAATCAGTAATATTAATGTTTTTCGGCTTAAGCAGTACAGTGCTGCCGCAATTGACATACAATTTACAAGAAAATCGACTTTGAGTCTAAACCTAAGAAAGTGCAAATTTTTCGGTAATATTAATTTGTTAATCCTGCAAAAGCAATATAATTTGACTTTCGCTAAAATCAGTAAAATTCATGTTTTTCGGCTTAAGCGGTACAGTGCTCACGCAACTGAAATACAATTTACAAGAAAATCGATTTTAAGTCTAAAACTAAGAAAGTGCAATTTTTTCGGTTATATGAATATGTCAATTCTGCAATAACAATATAATTTGAATTTCGCTCATATCAGTAAAATTCATGTTTTTCGGTTTAAGCGGTACAGTGCTCACGCAATTGACATACAATTTAGAAGAAAATCGACTTTAAGTCTAAAACTAAGAAAGTACAATTTTTTCGGTTATATGAATATGTAAATTCTGAAATAACATTATAATTTTACTTTCGCGCAAATCAGTAATATTGATGTTTTTCGGCTTAAGCAGTACAGTGCTGCCGCAATTGACATACAATTTACAAGAAAATCGACTTTGAGTCTAAACCTAAGAAAGTGCAACTTTTTCGGTAATATTAATTTGTTAATCCTGCACTAACAATATAATTTGACTTTCGTTCAAATCAGTAAAATTCATGTTTTTCGGCTTAAGCAGTACAGTGCTCACGCAACTGACATACAATTTACAAGAAAATTGACTTTGAGTCTAGACCTAAGAAAGTGCAACTTTTTCGGTAATATTAATTTGTTAATCCTGCAATAACAATATAATTTGACTTTCGCTCAAATAAGTAAAATTCATGTTTTTCGGCTTAAGCGGTACAGTGCTCACGCAATTGACATACCATTTAGAAGAAAAGCGACTTTAAGTCTAAAACTAAGAAAGTACAATTTTTTCGGTTATATGAATATGTAAATTCTGCAATAACATTATAATTTTACTTTCGCGCAAATCAGTAATATTAATGTTTTTCGGCTTAAGCAGTACAGTGCTGCCGCAATTGACATACAATTTACAAGAAAATCGACTTTGAGTCTAAACCTAAGAAAGTGCAAATTTTTCGGTAATATTAATTTGTTAATCCTGCAAAAGCAATATAATTTGACTTTCGCTCAAATCAGTAAAATTCATGTTTTTCGGCTTAAGCGGTACAGTGCTCACGCAACTGAAATACAATTTACAAGAAAATCGATTTAAAGTCTAAAACTAAGAAAGTGCAATTTTTTCGGTTATATGAATATGTCAATTCTGCAATAACAATATAATTTGACTTTCGCTCAAATCAGTAAAATTCATGTTTTTCGGTTTAAGCGGTACAGTGCTCACGCAATTGACATACAATTTAGAAGAAAATCGACTTTAAGTCTAAAACTAAGAAAGAACAATTTTTTCGGTTATAAGAATATGTAAATTCTGAAATAACATTATAATTTTACTTTCGCGCAAATCAGTAATATTAATGTTTTTCGGCTTAAGCAGTACTGTGCTGCCGCAATTGACATACAATTTACAAGAAAATTGACTTTGAGTCTAAACCTAAGAAAGTGCAACTTTTTCGGTAATATTAATTTGTTAATCCTGCAAAAGCAATATAATTTGACTTTCGCTCAAATCAGTAAAATTCATGTTTTTCGGCTTAAGCGGTACAGTGCTCACGCAACTGAAAAACAATTTACAAGAAAATCGATTTAAAGTCTAAAACTAAGAAAGTGCAATTTTTTCGGTAATATTAATTTGTTAATCCTGCAATAACAATATAATTTGACTTTCGTTCAAATCAGTAAAATTCATGTTTTTCGACTTAAGCAGTACAGTGCTCACGCAACTGACATACAATTTACAAGAAAATCGACTTTGAGTCTAAACCTAAGAAAGTGCAACTTTTTCGGTAATATTAATTTGTTAATCCTGCAATAACAATATAATTTGACTTTCGTTCAAATTAGTAAAATTCATGTTTTTCGGCTTAAGCAGTACAGTGCTCACGCAACTGACATACAATTTACAAGAAAATCGACTTTGAGTCTAAACCTAAGAAAGTGCAACTTTTTCGGTAATATTAATTTGTTAATCCTGCAATAACAATATAATTTGACTTTCGCTCAAATCAGTAAAGTTCATGTTTTTCGGCTTAAGCGGTACAGTGCTCACGCAGCTGAAATACAATTTACAAGAAAATCGACTTTAAGTCTAAAGCTAAGAAAGTGCAATTTTTTCGGTTATATTAATTTGTTAATCCTGCAAAAGCAATATAATTTGACTTTCGCTCAAATCAGTAAAATTCATGTTTTTCGGCTTAAGCAGTACAGTGCTCACGCAACTGACATACAATTTACAAGAAAATCGACTTTGAATCTAAACCTAAGAAAGTGCAACTTTTTCGGTTATATTAATTTGTTAATCCTGCAATAACAATATAATTTGACTTTCGCTCAAATCAGTAAAATTCATGTTTTTCGGCTTAAGCGGTACAGTGCTCACGCAACTGAAATACAATTTACAAGAAAATCGACTTTAAGTCTAGAACTAAGAAAGTACAATTTTTTCGGTTATATGAATATGTAAATTCTGCAATAACAATATAATTTTACTTTCGCGCAAATCAGTAAAATTGATGTTTTTCGGCCTAAGCGGTACAGCGCTCAAGTAATTAACATACAATTTACAAGAAAATCGGCTTTAAGTAAAAATCTAAGAAAGTTCAATTTTTTCTTTTCTTTTTTTTATATTAATTTGTTAATCCTGCCATAACATTATAGTGTACAGTTCTCACGCAACTGAAATACAATTTACAAGAAAATCGACTTTAAGTCTAAAGCTAAGAAAGTGCAATTTTTTCGGTTATATGAATATGTCAATTCTGCAATAGCTATATAATTTTACTTTCGCGCAAATCAGTAAAATTGATGATTTTCGGCTTATGCGGTACAGTGCTCAAGTGATTAACATACAATTTACAAAAAAATCGGCTTTGAGTCAAAACCTAAGAAAGTGCAACTTTTTCGGTAATATTAATTTGTTAATCCTGCAATAACAATATAATTTGACTTTCGCTCAAATCAGTAAAATTCATGTTTTTCGGCTTAAGCGGTACAGTGCTCACGCAACTGAAATACAATTTACAAGAAAATCGACTTTAAGTCTAAAACTAAGAAAGTGCATTTTTTTCGGTTATATGAATATGTCAATTCTGCAATAACAATATAATTTGACTTTTGCCAAATCAGTAAAATTCATGTTTTTCGGTTTAGGCGGTACAGTGCTCACGCAATTGACATACAATTTACAAGAAAATCGACTTTGAGTCTAAACCTAAGAAAGTGCAATTTTTTCGGTTATATGAATGTGTTAATTCTGCAATAACAATATAATTTGACTTTCGCTCAAATCAGTAAAATTCATGTTTTGCGGTTTAAGCGGTACAGTGCTCACGCAATTAACATACAATTTAGAAGAAAATCGACTTTAAGTCTAAAACTAAGAAAGTACAATTTTTTCGGTTATATGAATATGTAAATTCTGCAATAACAATATAATTTTACTTTCGCGCAAATCAGTAAAATTGATGATTTTCGGCTTATGCGGTACAGTGCTCAAGTGATTGACATACAATTTACAAAAAAATCGACTTTGAGTCAAAACCTAAGAAAGTGCAACTTTTGCGGTAATATTAATTTGTTAATCCTGCAAAAGCAATATAATTTGACTTTCGCTCAAATCAGTAAAATTCATGTTTTTCGGCTTAAGCAGTACAGTGCTCACGCAAGTGACATACAATTTACAAGAAAATCGACTTTGAGTCTAAACCTAAGAAAGTGCAATTTTTTCGGTTATATGAATGTGTTAATTCTGCAATAACAATATAATTTGACTTTCGCTCAAATCAGTAAAATTCATGTTTTTCGGTTTAAGCGGTACAGTGCTCACGCAATTAACATACAATTTAGAAGCAAATCGACTTTAAGTCTAAAACTAAGAAAGTACAATTTTTTCGGTTATATGAATATGTAAATTCTGCAATAACATTATAATTTTACTTTCGCGCAAATCAGTAATATTAATGTTTTTCGGCTTAAGCAGTACAGTGCTGCCGCAATTGACATACAATTTACAAGAAAATCGACTTTGAGTCTAAACCTAAGAAAGTGCAACTTTTTCGGTAATATTAATTTGTTAATCCTGCAAAAGCAATATAATTTGACTTTCGCTCAAATCAGTAAAATTCATGTTTTTCGGCTTAAGCGGTACAGTGCTCACGCAACTGAAATACAATTTACAAGAAAATCGACTTTAAGTCTAAAACTAAGAAAGTGCAATTTTTTCGGTTATATGAATATGTCAATTCTGCAATAACAATATAATTTGACTTTTGCCAAATCAGTAAAATTCATGTTTTTCTGTTTAGGCGGTACAGTGCTCACGCAATTGACATACAAAATGTAGAAGAAAATCGAATTTAAGTCTAAAACTAAGAAAGTACAATTTTTTCGGTTATATAATTATGTAAATTCTGCAATAACATTATAATTTTACTTTCGCGCAAATCAGTAATATTGATGTTTTTCGGCTTAAGCAGTACAGTGCTTCCGCAATTGACACACAATTTACAAGAAAATTTACTTTGAGTCTAAACCTAAGAAAGTGCAACATTTTCGGTAATATTAATTTGTTAATCCTGCAATAACAATATAATTTGACTTTCGTTCAAATCAGTAAAATTCATGTTTTTCGGCTTAAGCAGTACAGTGCTCACGCAACTGACATACAATTTACAAGAAAATCGACTTTGAGTCTAAACCTAAGAAAGTGCAACTTTTTCGGTAATATTAATTTGTTAATCCTGCAATAACAATATAATTTGTCTTTCGCTCAAATCAGTAAAATTCATGTTTTTCGGCTTAAGCGGTACAGTGCTCACGCAATTAACATACAATTTAGAAGCAAATCGACTTTAAGTCTAAACTAAGAAAGTACAATTTTTCCGGTTATATGAATATGTAAATTCTGCAATAACATTATAATTTTACTTTCGATCAAATCAGTAATATTAATGTTTTTCGGCTTAAGCAGTACAGTGCTGCCGCAATTGACATACAATTTACAAGAAAATCGACTTTGAGTCTAAACCTAAGAAAGTCCAACTTTTTCGGTAATATTAATTTGTTAATCCTGCAAAAACAATATAATTTGACTTTCGCTCAAATCAGTAAAATTCATGTGTTTCGGCTTAAGCAGTACAGTGCTCACACAACTGACATACAATTTACAAGAAAATCGACTTTGAGTCTAAACCTAAGAAAGTGCAACTTTTTCGGTAATATTAATTTGTTAATCCTGCAATAACAATATAATTTGACTTTCGCTCAAATCAGTAAAATTCATGTTTTTCGGTTTAAGCGGTACAGTGCTCACGCAATTAACATACAATTTAGAAGCAAATCGACTTTAAGTCTAAAACTAAGTAAGTACAATTTTTTCGGTTATATGAATATGTAAATTCTGCAATAACATTATAATTTTACTTTCACGCAAATCAGTAATATTAATGTTTTTCAGCTTAAGCAGTACAGTGCTGCCGCAATTGACATACAATTTACAAGAAAATCGACTTTGAGTCTAAACCTAAGAAAGTGCAACTTTTTCGGTAATATTAATTTGTTAATCCTGCAAAAGCAATATAATTTGACTTTCGCTCAAATCAGTAAAATTCATGTTTTTCGGCTTAAGCGGTACAGTGCTCACACAACTGAAATACAATTTACAAGAAAATCGACTTTAAGTCTAAAACTAAGAAAGTGCAATTTTTTCGGTTATATGAATGTGTTAATTCTGCAATAACAATATAATTTGACTTTCGCTCAAATCAGTAAAATTCATGTTTTTCGGCTAAAGCAGTACAGTGCTCACGCAACTGACATACAATTTACAAGAAAATCGACTTTGAGTCTAAACCTAAGAAAGTGCAACTTTTTCGGTAATATTAATTTGTTAATCCTGCAATAACAATATAATTTGACTTTCATTCAAATCAGTAAAATTCATGTTTTTCGGCTTAAGCAGTACAGTGCTCACGCAATTGACATAAAATTTAGAAGAAAATCGACTTTAAGTCTAAAGCTAAGTAAGTGCAATTTTTTCGGATATATGAATGTGTTAATTCTGCAATAACAATATAATTTGACTTTCGCTCAAATCAGTAAAATTCATGTTTTTCGGCTTAAGCAGTACAGTGCTCACGCAACTGACATACAATTTAGAAGAAAATCGACTTTAAGTCTAAACCTAAGAAAGTGCAATTTTTTCGGTAATATTAATTTGTTAATCCTGCAATAACAATATAATTTGACTTTTGTTCAAATCAGTAAAATTCATGTTTTTCGGTTTAAGCGGTACAGTGCTCACGCAATTAACATACAATTTAGAAGCAAATCGACTTTGAGTCTAAACCTAAGAAAGTGCAACTTTTTCGGTAATATTAATTTGTTAATCCTGCAATAACAATATAATTTGACTTTCGTTCAAATCAGTAAAATTCATGTTTTTCGGCTTAAGCAGTACAGTGCTCACGCAATTAACATACAATTTAGAAGCAAATCGACTTTAAGTCTAAAACTAAGTAAGTACAATTTTTTCGGTTATATGAATATGTAAATTCTGCAATAACATTATAATTTTACTTTCACGCAAATCAGTAATATTAATGTTTTTCAGCTTAAGCAGTACAGTGCTGCCGCAATTGACATACAATTTACAAGAAAATCGACTTTGAGTCTAAACCTAAGAAAGTGCAACTTTTTCGGTAATATTAATTTGTTAATCCTGCAAAAGCAATATAATTTGACTTTCGCTCAAATCAGTAAAATTCATGTTTTTCGGCTTAAGCGGTACAGTGCTCACACAACTGAAATACAATTTACAAGAAAATCGACTTTAAGTCTAAAACTAAGAAAGTGCAATTTTTTCGGTTATATGAATGTGTTAATTCTGCAATAACAATATAATTTGACTTTCGCTCAAATCAGTAAAATTCATGTTTTTGGCTAAAGCAGTACAGTGCTCACGCAACTGACATACAATTTACAAGAAAATCGACTTTGAGTCTAAACCTAAGAAAGTGCAACTTTTTCGGTAATATTAATTTGTTAATCCTGCAATAACAATATAATTTGACTTTCGTTCAAATCAGTAAAATTCATGTTTTTCGGCTTAAGCAGTACAGTGCTCACGCAATTGACATAAAATTTAGAAGAAAATCGACTTTAAGTCTAAAGCTAAGTAAGTGCAATTTTTTCGGATATATGAATGTGTTAATTCTGCAATAACAATATAATTTGACTTTCGCTCAAATCAGTAAAATTCATGTTTTTCGGCTAAAGCAGTACAGTGCTCACGCAACTGACATACAATTTACAAGAAAATCGACTTTGAGTCTAAACCTAAGAAAGTGCAACTTTTTCGGTAATATTAATTTGTTAATCCTGCAATAACAATATAATTTGACTTTCGTTCAAATCAGTAAAATTCATGTTTTTCGGCTTAAGCAGTACAGTGCTCACGCAATTGACATAAAATTTAGAAGAAAATCGACTTTAAGTCTAAAGCTAAGTAAGTGCAATTTTTTGGGATATATGAATATGTCAATTCTGCAATAGCTATATAATTTTACTTTCGCGCAAATCAGTAAAATTCATGTTTTTCGGCTTAAGCAGTACAGTGTTCACGCAACTGACATACAATTTACAAGAAAATCGACTTTGAGTCTAAACCTAAGAAAGTGCAATTTTTTCGGTAATATTAATTTGTTAATCCTGCAATAACAATATAATTTGACTTTCGCTCAAATCAGTAAAATTCATGTTTTTCGGTTTAAGCGGTACAGTGCTCACGCAATTAACATACAATTTAGAAGCAAATCGACTTTAAGTCTAAAACTAAGTAAGTACAATTTTTTCGGTTATATGAATATGTAAATTCTGCAATAACATTATAATTTTACTTTCACGCAAATCAGTAATATTAATGTTTTTCAGCTTAAGCAGTACAGTGCTGCCGCAATTGACATACAATTTACAAGAAAATCGACTTTGAGTCTAAACCTAAGAAAGTGCAACTTTTTCGGTAATATTAATTTGTTAATCCTGCAAAAGCAATATAATTTGACTTTAGCTCAAATCAGTAAAATTCATGTTTTTCGGCTTAAGCAGTACAGTGCTCACGCAACTGACATACAATTTACAAGAAAATCGACTTTGAGTCTAAACCTAAGAAAGTGCAACTTTTTCGGTAATATTAATTTGTTAATCCTGCAATAACAATATAATTTGACTTTCGTTCAAATCAGTAAAATTCATGTTTTTCGGCTTAAGCAGTACAGTGCTCACGCAACTGACATACAATTTACAAGAAAATCGACTTTGAGTCTAAACCTAAGAAAGTGCAATTTTTTCGGTTATATGAATGTGTTAATTCTGCAATAACAATATAATTTGACTTTCGCTCAAATCAGTAAAATTCATGTTTTTCGGTTTAAGCGGTACAGTGCTCACGCAATTGACATACAATTTAGAAGAAAATCGACTTTAAGTCTAAAGCTAAGTAAGTGCAATTTTTTGGGATATATGAATATGTCAATTCTGCAATAGCTATATAATTTTACTTTCGCGCAAATCAGTAAAATTCATGTTTTTCGGCTTAAGCAGTACAGTGTTCACGCAACTGACATACAATTTACAAGAAAATCGACTTTGAGTCTAAACCTAAGAAAGTGCAATTTTTTCGGTTATATGAATGTGTTAATTCTGCAATAACAATATAATTTGACTTTCGCTCAAATCAGTAAAATTCATGTTTTTCGGTTTAAGCGGTACAGTGCTCACGCAATTGACATACAATTTAGAAGCAAATCGACTTTAAGTCTAAAACTAAGAAAGTACAATTTTTTCGGTTATATGAATATGTAAATTCTGCAATAACATTATAATTTTACTTTCGCGCAAATCAGTAATATTAATGTTTTTCGGCTTAAGCAGTACTGTGCTGCCGCAATTGACATACAATTTACAAGAAAATCGACTTTGAGTCTAAACCTAAGAAAGTGCAACTTTTTCGGTAATATTAATTTGTTAATCCTGCAAAAGCAATATAATTTGACTTTCGCTCAAATCAGTAAAATTCATGTTTTTCGGCTTAAGCGGTACAGTACTCACGCAACTGAAATACAATTTACAAGAAAATCGACTTTAAGTGTAAAACTAAGAAAGTGCAATTTTTTCGGTTATATGAATATGTCAATTCTGCAATAACAATATAATTTGACTTTTGCCAAATCAGTAAAATTCATGTTTTTCGGTTTAGGCGGTACAGTGCTCACGCAATTGACATACAAAATGTAGAAGAAAATCGACTTTAAGTCTAAAACTAAGAAAGTACAATTTTTTCGGTTATATAATTATGTAAATTCTGCAATAATATTATAATTTTACTTTCGCGCAAATCAGTAATATTGATGTTTTTCGGCTTAAGCAGTACAGTGCTTCCGCAATTGACATACAATTTACAAGAAAATTGACTTTGAGTCTAAACCTAAGAAAGTGCAACATTTTCGGTAATATTAATTTGTTAATCCTGCAATAACAACATAATTTGACTTTCGTTCAAATCAGTAAAATTCATGTTTTTCGGCTTAAGCAGTACAGTGCTCACGCAACTGACATACAATTTACAAGAAAATCGACTTTGAGTCTAAACCTAAGAAAGTGCAACTTTTTCGGTAATATTAATTTGTTAATCCTGCAATAACAATATAATTTGACTTTCGCTCAAATCAGTAAAATTCATGTTTTTCGGCTAAAGCAGTACAGTGCTCACGCAACTGACATACAATTTACAAGAAAATCGACTTTGAGTCTAAACCTAAGAAAGTGCAACTTTTTCGGTAATATTAATTTGTTAATCCTGCAATAACAATATAATTTGACTTTCATTCAAATCAGTAAAATTCATGTTTTTCGGCTTAAGCAGTACAGTGCTCACGCAATTGACATAAAATTTAGAAGAAAATCGACTTTAAGTCTAAAGCTAAGTAAGTGCAATTTTTTCGGATATATGAATGTGTTAATTCTGCAATAACAATATAATTTGACTTTCGCTCAAATCAGTAAAATTCATGTTTTTCGGCTTAAGCAGTACAGTGCTCACGCAACTGACATACAATTTAGAAGAAAATCGACTTTAAGTCTAAACCTAAGAAAGTGCAATTTTTTCGGTAATATTAATTTGTTAATCCTGCAATAACAATATAATTTGACTTTTGTTCAAATCAGTAAAATTCATGTTTTTCGGTTTAAGCGGTACAGTGCTCACGCAATTAACATACAATTTAGAAGCAAATCGACTTTGAGTCTAAACCTAAGAAAGTGCAACTTTTTCGGTAATATTTATTTGTTAATCCTGCAATAAAAATATAATTTGACTTTCGTTCAAATCAGTAAAATTCATGTTTTTCGGCTTAAGCAGTACAGTGCTCACGCAATTAACATACAATTTAGAAGCAAATCGACTTTAAGTCTAAAACTAAGTAAGTACAATTTTTTCGGTTATATGAATATGTAAATTCTGCAATAACATTATAATTTTACTTTCACGCAAATCAGTAATATTAATGTTTTTCAGCTTAAGCAGTACAGTGCTGCCGCAATTGACATACAATTTACAAGAAAATCGACTTTGAGTCTAAACCTAAGAAAGTGCAACTTTTTCGGTAATATTAATTTGTTAATCCTGCAAAAGCAATATAATTTGACTTTCGCTCAAATCAGTAAAATTCATGTTTTTCGGCTTAAGCGGTACAGTGCTCACACAACTGAAATACAATTTACAAGAAAATCGACTTTAAGTCTAAAACTAAGAAAGTGCAATTTTTTCGGTTATATGAATGTGTTAATTCTGCAATAACAATATAATTTGACTTTCGCTCAAATCAGTAAAATTCATGTTTTTGGCTAAAGCAGTACAGTGCTCACGCAACTGACATACAATTTACAAGAAAATCGACTTTGAGTCTAAACCTAAGAAAGTGCAACTTTTTCGGTAATATTAATTTGTTAATCCTGCAATAACAATATAATTTGACTTTCGTTCAAATCAGTAAAATTCATGTTTTTCGGCTTAAGCAGTACAGTGCTCACGCAATTGACATAAAATTTAGAAGAAAATCGACTTTAAGTCTAAAGCTAAGTAAGTGCAATTTTTTCGGATATATGAATGTGTTAATTCTGCAATAACAATATAATTTGACTTTCGCTCAAATCAGTAAAATTCATGTTTTTCGGCTAAAGCAGTACAGTGCTCACGCAACTGACATACAATTTACAAGAAAATCGACTTTGAGTCTAAACCTAAGAAAGTGCAACTTTTTCGGTAATATTAATTTGTTAATCCTGCAATAACAATATAATTTGACTTTCGTTCAAATCAGTAAAATTCATGTTTTTCGGCTTAAGCAGTACAGTGCTCACGCAATTGACATAAAATTTAGAAGAAAATCGACTTTAAGTCTAAAGCTAAGTAAGTGCAATTTTTTGGGATATATGAATATGTCAATTCTGCAATAGCTATATAATTTTACTTTCGCGCAAATCAGTAAAATTCATGTTTTTCGGCTTAAGCAGTACAGTGTTCACGCAACTGACATACAATTTACAAGAAAATCGACTTTGAGTCTAAACCTAAGAAAGTGCAATTTTTTCGGTAATATTAATTTGTTAATCCTGCAATAACAATATAATTTGACTTTTGTTCAAATCAGTAAAATTCATGTTTTTCGGCTTAAGCAGTACAGTGCTCACGCAATTGACATACAATTTAGAAGAAAATCGACTTTAAGTCTAAAACTAAGAAAATACAATTTTTTCGGTTATATGAATATGTAAATTCTGCAATAACAATATACTTTTACTTACGCGCAAATCAGTAAAATTGATGTTTTTCGGCCTAAGCGGTACAGCGCTCAAGTAATTAACATACAATTTACAAGAAAATCGGCTTTAAGTAAAAATCTAAGAAAGTTCAATTTTTTCTTTTCTTTTTTTTATATTAATTTGTTAATCCTGCCATAACATTATAGTTTACAGTTCTCACGCAACTGAAATACAATTTACAAGAAAATCGACTTTAAGTCTAAAGCTAAGAAAGCGCAATTTTTTCGGTTATATGAATATGTCAATTCTGCAATAGCTATATAATTTTACTTTCGCGCAAATCAGTAAAATTGATGATTTTCGGCTTATGCGGTACAGTGCTCAAGTGATTAACATACAATTTACAAGAAAATCGACTTTGAGTCTAAACCTAAGAAAGTGCAACTTTTTCGGTAATATTAATTTGTTAATCCTGCAATAACAATATAATTTGACTTTCGCTCAAATCAGTAAAATTCATGTTTTTCGGTTTAAGCGGTACAGTGCTCACGCAATTAACATACAATTTAGAAGCAAATCGACTTTAAGTCTAAAACTAAGTAAGTACAATTTTTTCGGTTATATGAATATGTAAATTCTGCAATAACATTATAATTTTACTTTCACGCAAATCAGTAATATTAATGTTTTTCAGCTTAAGCAGTACAGTGCTGCCGCAATTGACATACAATTTACAAGAAAATCGACTTTGAGTCTAAACCTAAGAAAGTGCAACTTTTTCGGTAATATTAATTTGTTAATCCTGCAAAAGCAATATAATTTGACTTTAGCTCAAATCAGTAAAATTCATGTTTTTCGGCTTAAGCAGTACAGTGCTCACGCAACTGACATACAATTTACAAGAAAATCGACTTTGAGTCTAAACCTAAGAAAGTGCAACTTTTTCGGTAATATTAATTTGTTAATCCTGCAATAACAATATAATTTGACTTTCGTTCAAATCAGTAAAATTCATGTTTTTCGGCTTAAGCAGTACAGTGCTCACGCAACTGACATACAATTTACAAGAAAATCGACTTTGAGTCTAAACCTAAGAAAGTGCAATTTTTTCGGTTATATGAATGTGTTAATTCTGCAATAACAATATAATTTGACTTTCGCTCAAATCAGTAAAATTCATGTTTTTCGGTTTAAGCGGTACAGTGCTCACGCAATTGACATACAATTTAGAAGAAAATCGACTTTAAGTCTAAAGCTAAGTAAGTGCAATTTTTTGGGATATATGAATATGTCAATTCTGCAATAGCTATATAATTTTACTTTCGCGCAAATCAGTAAAATTCATGTTTTTCGGCTTAAGCAGTACAGTGTTCACGCAACTGACATACAATTTACAAGAAAATCGACTTTGAGTCTAAACCTAAGAAAGTGCAATTTTTTCGGTTATATGAATGTGTTAATTCTGCAATAACAATATAATTTGACTTTCGCTCAAATCAGTAAAATTCATGTTTTTCGGTTTAAGCGGTACAGTGCTCACGCAATTGACATACAATTTAGAAGCAAATCGACTTTAAGTCTAAAACTAAGAAAGTACAATTTTTTCGGTTATATGAATATGTAAATTCTGCAATAACATTATAATTTTACTTTCGCGCAAATCAGTAATATTAATGTTTTTCGGCTTAAGCAGTACTGTGCTGCCGCAATTGACATACAATTTACAAGAAAATCGACTTTGAGTCTAAACCTAAGAAAGTGCAACTTTTTCGGTAATATTAATTTGTTAATCCTGCAAAAGCAATATAATTTGACTTTCGCTCAAATCAGTAAAATTCATGTTTTTCGGCTTAAGCGGTACAGTACTCACGCAACTGAAATACAATTTACAAGAAAATCGACTTTAAGTGTAAAACTAAGAAAGTGCAATTTTTTCGGTTATATGAATATGTCAATTCTGCAATAACAATATAATTTGACTTTTGCCAAATCAGTAAAATTCATGTTTTTCGGTTTAGGCGGTACAGTGCTCACGCAATTTACAAGAAAATCGACTTTGAGTCTAAACCTAAGAAAGTGCAACTTTTTCGGTAATATTAATTTGTTAATCCTGCAAAAGCAATATAATTTGACTTTCGCTCAAATCAGTAAAATTCATGTTTTTCGGCTTAAGCGGTACAGTACTCACGCAACTGAAATACAATTTACAAGAAAATCGACTTTAAGTGTAAAACTAAGAAAGTGCAATTTTTTCGGTTATATGAATATGTCAATTCTGCAATAACAATATAATTTGACTTTTGCCAAATCAGTAAAATTCATGTTTTTCGGTTTAGGCGGTACAGTGCTCACGCAATTGACATACAAAATGTAGAAGAAAATCGACTTTAAGTCTAAAACTAAGAAAGTACAATTTTTTCGGTTATATAATTATGTAAATTCTGCAATAATATTATAATTTTACTTTCGCGCAAATCAGTAATATTGATGTTTTTCGGCTTAAGCAGTACAGTGCTTCCGCAATTGACATACAATTTACAAGAAAATTGACTTTGAGTCTAAACCTAAGAAAGTGCAACATTTTCGGTAATATTAATTTGTTAATCCTGCAATAACAACATAATTTGACTTTCGTTCAAATCAGTAAAATTCATGTTTTTCGGCTTAAGCAGTACAGTGCTCACGCAACTGACATACAATTTACAAGAAAATCGACTTTGAGTCTAAACCTAAGAAAGTGCAACTTTTTCGGTAATATTAATTTGTTAATCCTGCAATAACAATATAATTTGACTTTCGCTCAAATCAGTAAAATTCATGTTTTTCGGTTTAAGCGGTACAGTGCTCACGCAATTGACATACAATTTAGAAGCAAATCGACTTTAAGTCTAAAACTAAGAAAGTACAATTTTTTCGGTTATATGAATATGTAAATTCTGCAATAACATTATAATTTTACTTTCGCGCAAATCAGTAATATTAATGTTTTTCGGCTTAAGCAGTACTGTGCTGCCGCAATTGACATACAATTTACAAGAAAATCGACTTTGAGTCTAAACCTAAGAAAGTGCAACTTTTTCGGTAATATTAATTTGTTAATCCTGCAAAAGCAATATAATTTGACTTTCGCTCAAATCAGTAAAATTCATGTTTTTCGGCTTAAGCGGTACAGTACTCACGCAACTGAAATACAATTTACAAGAAAATCGACTTTAAGTGTAAAACTAAGAAAGTGCAATTTTTTCGGTTATATGAATATGTCAATTCTGCAATAACAATATAATTTGACTTTTGCCAAATCAGTAAAATTCATGTTTTTCGGTTTAGGCCGTACAGTGCTCACGCAATTGACATACAAAATGTAGAAGAAAATCGACTTTAAGTCTAAAACTAAGAAAGTACAATTTTTTCGGTTATATAATTATGTAAATTCTGCAATAATATTATAATTTTACTTTCGCGCAAATCAGTAATATTGATGTTTTTCGGCTTAAGCAGTACAGTGCTTCCGCAATTGACATACAATTTACAAGAAAATTGACTTTGAGTCTAAACCTAAGAAAGTGCAACATTTTCGGTAATATTAATTTGTTAATCCTGCAATAACAACATAATTTGACTTTCGTTCAAATCAGTAAAATTCATGTTTTTCGGCTTAAGCAGTACAGTGCTCACGCAACTGACATACAATTTACAAGAAAATCGACTTTGAGTCTAAACCTAAGAAAGTGCAACTTTTTCGGTAATATTAATTTGTTAATCCTGCAATAACAATATAATTTGTCTTTCGCTCAAATCAGTAAAATTCATGTTTTTCGGCTTAAGCGGTACAGTGCTCACGCAATTAACATACAATTTAGAAGAAAATCGACTTTAAGTCTAAAACTAAGAAAGTACAATTTTTCCGGTTATATGAATATGTAAATTCTGCAATAACATTATAATTTTACTTTCGATCAAATCAGTAATATTAATGTTTTTCGGCTTAAGCAGTACAGAGCTGCCGCAATTGACATACAATTTACAAGAAAATCGACTTTGAGTCTAAACCTAAGAAAGTCCAACTTTTTCGGTAATATTAATTTGTTAATCCTGCAAAAGCAATATAATTTGACTTTCGCTCAAATCAGTAAAATTCATGTGTTTCGGCTTTACAGTACAGTGCTCACACAACTGACATACAATTTACAAGAAAATCGACTTTGAGTCTAAACCTAAGAAAGTGCAACTTTTTCGGTAATATTAATTTGTTAATCCTGCAATAACAATATAATTTGTCTTTCGCTCAAATCAGTAAAATTCATGTTTTTCGGCTTAAGCGGTACAGTGCTCACGCAATTAACATACAATTTAGAAGCAAATCGACTTTAAGTCTAAAACTAAGAAAGTACAATTTTTCCGGTTATATGAATATGTAAATTCTGCAATAACATTATAATTTTACTTTCGATCAAATCAGTAATATTAATGTTTTTCGGCTTAAGCAGTACAGTGCTGCCGCAATTGACATACAATTTACAAGAAAATCGACTTTGAGTCTAAACCTAAGAAAGTGCAACTTTTTCGGTAATATTAATTTGTTAATCCTGCAAAAGCAATATAATTTGACTTTCGCTCAAATCAGTAAAATTCATGTTTTTCGGCTTAAGCGCTACAGTGCTCACGCAACTGAAATAAAATTTACAAGAAAATCGACTTTAAGTCTAAAACTAAGAAAGTGCAATTTTTCGGTTATATGAATATGTCAATTCTGCAATAACAATATAATTTGACTTTTGCCAAATCAGTAAAATTCATGTTTTTCGGTTTGGGCGGTACAGTGCTCACGCAATTGACATACAATTTAGAAGAAAATCGACTTTAAGTCTAAAACTAAGAAACTACAATTTTTTCGGTTATATAATTATGTAAATTCTGCAATAACATTATAATTTTACTTTCGCGCAAATCAGTAATATTGATGTTTTTCGGCTTAAGCAGTACAGTGCTTCCGCAATTGACATACAATTTACAAGAAAATTGACTTTGAGTCTAAACCTAAGAAAGTGCAACTTTTTCGGTAATATTAATTTGTTAATCCTGCAATAACAATATAATTTGCCTTTCGTTCAAATCAGTAAAATTCATGTTTTTCGGCTTAAGCAGTACAGTGCTCACGCAACTGACATACAATTTACAAGAAAATCGACTTTGAGTCTAAACCTAAGAAAGTGCAACTTTTTCGGTAATATTAATTTGTTAATCCTGCAATAACAATATAATTTGACTTTCGCTCAAATCAGTAAAATTCATGTTTTTCGGTTTAAGCGGTACAGTGCTCACGCAATTAACATACAATTTAGAAGCAAATCGACTTTAAGTCTAAAACTAAGAAAGTACAATTTTTTCGGTTATATGAATATGTAAATTCTGCAATAACATTATAATTTTACTTTCGCGCAAATCAGTAATATTAATGTTTTTCGGCTTAAGCAGTACAGTGCTGCCGCAATTGACATACAATTTACAAGAAAATCGACTTTGAGTCTAAACCTAAGAAAGTCCAACTTTTTCGGTAATATTAATTTGTTAATCCTGCAAAAGCAATATAATTTGACTTTCGCTCAAATCAGTAAAATTCAAGTGTTTCGGCTTAAGCAGTACAGTGCTCAAACAACTGACATACAATTTACAAGAAAATCGACTTTGAGTCTAAACCTAAGAAAGTGCAACTTTTTCGGTAATATTAATTTGTTAATCCTGCAATAACAATATAATTTGACTTTCGCTCAAATCAGTAAAATTCATGTTTTTCAGCTTAAGCGGTACAGTGCTCACGCAATTAACATACAATTTAGAAGCAAATCGACTTTAAGTCTAAAACTAAGAAAGTACAATTTTTTCGGTTATATGAATATGTAAATTCTGCAATAACATTATAATTTTACTTTCGCGCAAATCAGTAATATTAATGTTTTTCGGCTTAAGCAGTACAGTGCTGCCGCAATTGACATACAATTTACAAGAAAATCGACTTTGAGTCTAAACCTAAGAAAGTCCAACTTTTTCGGTAATATTAATTTGTTAATCCTGCAAAAGCAATATAATTTGACTTTCGCTCAAATCAGTAAAATTCATGTGTTTCGGCTTAAGCAGTACAGTGCTCAAACAACTGACATACAATTTACAAGAAAATCGACTTTGAGTCTAAACCTAAGAAAGTGCAACTTTTTCGGTAATATTAATTTGTTAAACCTGCAAAAGCAATATAATTTAACTTTCGCTCAAATCAGTAAAATTCATGTGTTTCGGCTTAAGCAGTACAGTGCTCAAACAACTGACATACAATTTACAAGAAAATCGACTTTGAGTCTAAACCTAAGAAAGTGCAACTTTTTCGGTAATATAAATTTGTTAATCCTGCAATAACAATATAATTTGACTTTCGTTCAAATCAGTAAAATTCATGTTTTTCGGCTTAAGCAGTACAGTGCTCACGCAACTGACATACAATTTACAAGAAAATCGACTTTGAGTCTAAACCTAAGAAAGTGCAACTTTTTCGGTAATATTAATTTGTTAATCCTGCAATAACAATATAATTTGACTTTCGCTCAAATCAGTAAAATTCATGTTTTTCGGTTTAAGCGGTACAGTGCTCACGCAATTGACATACAATTTAGAAGAAAATCGACTTTAAGTCTAAAACTAAGAAAGTACAATTTTTTCGGTTATATGAAAATGTAAATTCTGAAATAACATTATAATTTTACTTTCGCGCAAATCAGTAATATTGATGTTTTTCGGCTTAAGCAGTACAGTGCTGCCGCAATTGACATACAATTTACAAGAAAATCGACTTTAAGTCTAAACCTAAGAAAGTGCAATTTTTTCGGTTATATTAATTTGTTAATCCTGCAATAACAATATAATTTGACTTTCGCTCAAATCAGTAAAATTCATGTTTTTTGGCTTAAGCGGTACAGTGCTCACGCAACTGAAATACAATTTACAAGAAAATCGACTTTAAGTCTAAACCTAAGAAAGTGCAATTTTTTCGGTTATATTAATTTGTTAATCCTGCAATAACAATATAATTTGACTTTCGCTCAAATCAGTAAAATTCATGTTTTTTGGCTTAAGCGGTACAGTGCTCACGCAACTGAAATACAATTTACAGGAAAATCGACTTTGAGTCTAAACCTAAGAAAGTGCAACTTTTTCGGTAATATTAATTTGTTAATCCTGCAAAAGCAATATAATTTGACTTTCGCTCAAATCAGTAAAATTCATGTTTTTCAGCTTAAGCGGTACAGTGCTCACGCAATTAACATACAATTTAGAAGCAAATCGACTTTAAGTCTAAAACTAAGAAAGTACAATTTTTTCGGTTATATGAATATGTAAATTCTGCAATAACATTATAATTTTACTTTCGCGCAAATCAGTAATATTAATGTTTTTCGGCTTAAGCAGTACAGTGCTGCCGCAATTGACATACAATTTACAAGAAAATCGACTTTGAGTCTAAACCTAAGAAAGTCCAACTTTTTCGGTAATATTAATTTGTTAATCCTGCAAAAGCAATATAATTTGACTTTCGCTCAAATCAGTAAAATTCATGTGTTTCGGCTTAAGCAGTACAGTGCTCAAACAACTGACATACAATTTACAAGAAAATCGACTTTGAGTCTAAACCTAAGAAAGTGCAACTTTTTCGGTAATATTAATTTGTTAAACCTGCAATAGCTATATAATTTTACTTTCGCGCAAATCAGTAAAATTCATGTTTTTCGGCTTAAGCAGTACAGTGCTCACACAACTGACATACAATTTACAAGAAAATCGACTTTGAGTCTAAACCTAAGAAAGTGCAACTTTTTCGGTAATATTAATTTGTTAATCCTGCAATAACAATATAATTTGTCTTTCGCTCAAATCAGTAAAATTCATGTTTTTCGGCTTAAGCGGTACAGTGCTCACGCAATTAACATACAATTTAGAAGCAAATCGACTTTAAGTCTAAAACTAAGAAAGTACAATTTTTCCGGTTATATGAATATGTAAATTCTGCAATAACATTATAATTTTACTTTCGATCAAATCAGTAATATTAATGTTTTTCGGCTTAAGCAGTACAGTGCTGCCGCAATTGACATACAATTTACAAGAAAATCGACTTTGAGTCTAAACCTAAGAAAGTGCAACTTTTTCGGTAATATTAATTTGTTAATCCTGCAAAAGCAATATAATTTGACTTTCGCTCAAATCAGTAAAATTCATGTTTTTCGGCTTAAGCGCTACAGTGCTCACGCAACTGAAATAAAATTTACAAGAAAATCGACTTTAAGTCTAAAACTAAGAAAGTGCAATTTTTCGGTTATATGAATATGTCAATTCTGCAATAACAATATAATTTGACTTTTGCCAAATCAGTAAAATTCATGTTTTTCGGTTTGGGCGGTACAGTGCTCACGCAATTGACATACAATTTAGAAGAAAATCGACTTTAAGTCTAAAACTAAGAAACTACAATTTTTTCGGTTATATAATTATGTAAATTCTGCAATAACATTATAATTTTACTTTCGCGCAAATCAGTAATATTGATGTTTTTCGGCTTAAGCAGTACAGTGCTTCCGCAATTGACATACAATTTACAAGAAAATTGACTTTGAGTCTAAACCTAAGAAAGTGCAACTTTTTCGGTAATATTAATTTGTTAATCCTGCAATAACAATATAATTTGCCTTTCGTTCAAATCAGTAAAATTCATGTTTTTCGGCTTAAGCAGTACAGTGCTCACGCAACTGACATACAATTTACAAGAAAATCGACTTTGAGTCTAAACCTAAGAAAGTGCAACTTTTTCGGTAATATTAATTTGTTAATCCTGCAATAACAATATAATTTGACTTTCGCTCAAATCAGTAAAATTCATGTTTTTCGGTTTAAGCGGTACAGTGCTCACGCAATTAACATACAATTTAGAAGCAAATCGACTTTAAGTCTAAAACTAAGAAAGTACAATTTTTTCGGTTATATGAATATGTAAATTCTGCAATAACATTATAATTTTACTTTCGCGCAAATCAGTAATATTAATGTTTTTCGGCTTAAGCAGTACAGTGCTGCCGCAATTGACATACAATTTACAAGAAAATCGACTTTGAGTCTAAACCTAAGAAAGTCCAACTTTTTCGGTAATATTAATTTGTTAATCCTGCAAAAGCAATATAATTTGACTTTCGCTCAAATCAGTAAAATTCAAGTGTTTCGGCTTAAGCAGTACAGTGCTCAAACAACTGACATACAATTTACAAGAAAATCGACTTTGAGTCTAAACCTAAGAAAGTGCAACTTTTTCGGTAATATTAATTTGTTAATCCTGCAATAACAATATAATTTGACTTTCGCTCAAATCAGTAAAATTCATGTTTTTCAGCTTAAGCGGTACAGTGCTCACGCAATTAACATACAATTTAGAAGCAAATCGACTTTAAGTCTAAAACTAAGAAAGTACAATTTTTTCGGTTATATGAATATGTAAATTCTGCAATAACATTATAATTTTACTTTCGCGCAAATCAGTAATATTAATGTTTTTCGGCTTAAGCAGTACAGTGCTGCCGCAATTGACATACAATTTACAAGAAAATCGACTTTGAGTCTAAACCTAAGAAAGTCCAACTTTTTCGGTAATATTAATTTGTTAATCCTGCAAAAGCAATATAATTTGACTTTCGCTCAAATCAGTAAAATTCATGTGTTTCGGCTTAAGCAGTACAGTGCTCAAACAACTGACATACAATTTACAAGAAAATCGACTTTGAGTCTAAACCTAAGAAAGTGCAACTTTTTCGGTAATATTAATTTGTTAAACCTGCAAAAGCAATATAATTTAACTTTCGCTCAAATCAGTAAAATTCATGTGTTTCGGCTTAAGCAGTACAGTGCTCAAACAACTGACATACAATTTACAAGAAAATCGACTTTGAGTCTAAACCTAAGAAAGTGCAACTTTTTCGGTAATATAAATTTGTTAATCCGGCAATAACAATATAATTTGACTTTCGTTCAAATCAGTAAAATTCATGTTTTTCGGCTTAAGCAGTACAGTGCTCACGCAACTGACATACAATTTACAAGAAAATCGACTTTGAGTCTAAACCTAAGAAAGTGCAACTTTTTCGGTAATATTAATTTGTTAATCCTGCAATAACAATATAATTTGACTTTCGCTCAAATCAGTAAAATTCATGTTTTTCGGTTTAAGCGGTACAGTGCTCACGCAATTGACATACAATTTAGAAGAAAATCGACTTTAAGTCTAAAACTAAGAAAGTACAATTTTTTCGGTTATATGAAAATGTAAATTCTGAAATAACATTATAATTTTACTTTCGCGCAAATCAGTAATATTGATGTTTTTCGGCTTAAGCAGTACAGTGCTGCCGCAATTGACATACAATTTACAAGAAAATCGACTTTAAGTCTAAACCTAAGAAAGTGCAATTTTTTCGGTTATATTAATTTGTTAATCCTGCAATAACAATATAATTTGACTTTCGCTCAAATCAGTAAAATTCATGTTTTTTGGCTTAAGCGGTACAGTGCTCACGCAACTGAAATACAATTTACAAGAAAATCGACTTTAAGTCTAAACCTAAGAAAGTGCAATTTTTTCGGTTATATTAATTTGTTAATCCTGCAATAACAATATAATTTGACTTTCGCTCAAATCAGTAAAATTCATGTTTTTTGGCTTAAGCGGTACAGTGCTCACGCAACTGAAATACAATTTACAGGAAAATCGACTTTGAGTCTAAACCTAAGAAAGTGCAACTTTTTCGGTAATATTAATTTGTTAATCCTGCAAAAGCAATATAATTTGACTTTCGCTCAAATCAGTAAAATTCATGTTTTTCAGCTTAAGCGGTACAGTGCTCACGCAATTAACATACAATTTAGAAGCAAATCGACTTTAAGTCTAAAACTAAGAAAGTACAATTTTTTCGGTTATATGAATATGTAAATTCTGCAATAACATTATAATTTTACTTTCGCGCAAATCAGTAATATTAATGTTTTTCGGCTTAAGCAGTACAGTGCTGCCGCAATTGACATACAATTTACAAGAAAATCGACTTTGAGTCTAAACCTAAGAAAGTCCAACTTTTTCGGTAATATTAATTTGTTAATCCTGCAAAAGCAATATAATTTGACTTTCGCTCAAATCAGTAAAATTCATGTGTTTCGGCTTAAGCAGTACAGTGCTCAAACAACTGACATACAATTTACAAGAAAATCGACTTTGAGTCTAAACCTAAGAAAGTGCAACTTTTTCGGTAATATTAATTTGTTAATCCTGCAAAAGCAATATAATTTGACTTTCGCTCAAATCAGTAAAATTCATGTGTTTCGGCTTAAGCAGTACAGTGCTCAAACAACTGACATACAATTTACAAAAAAATCGACTTTGAGTCTAAACCTAAGAGAGTGCAACTTTTTCGGTAATATAAATTTGTTAATCCTGCAATAACAATATAATTTGACTTTCGTTTAAATCAGTAAAATTCATGTTTTTCGGCTTAAGCAGTACAGTGCTCACGCAACTGACATACAATTTACAAGAAAATCGACTTTGAGTCTAAACCTAAGAAAGTGCAACTTTTTCGGTAATATTAATTTGTTAATCCTGCAATAACAATATAATTTGACTTTCGCTCAAATCAGTAAAATTCATGTTTTTCGGCTTAAGCGGTACAGTGCTCACGCAATTAACATACAATTTAGAAGCAAATCGACTTTAAGTCTAAAACTAAGAAAGTACAATTTTTTCGGTTATATGAATATGTAAATTCTGCAATAACATTATAATTTCACTTTCGCGCAAATCAGTAATATTAATGTTTTTCGGCTTAAGCAGTACAGTGCTGCCGCAATTGACATACAATTTACAAGAAAATCGACTTTAAGTCTAAACCTAAGAAAGTGCAATTTTTTCGGTTATATTAATTTGTTAATCCTGCAATAACAATATAATTTGACTTTCGCTCAAATCAGTAAAATTCATGTTTTTTGGCTTAAGCGGTACAGTGCTCACGCAACTGAAATACAATTTACAAGAAAATCGACTTTAAGTCTAAAACTAAGAAAGTGCAATTTTTTCGGTTATATGAATATGTCAATTCTGCAATAGCAATATAATTTGACTTTTGCCAAATCAGTAAAATTCATGTTTTTCGGTTTAGGCGGTACAGTGCTCACGCAATTGACATACAATTTACAAGAAAATCGACTTTGAGTCAAAACCTAAGAAAGTGCAACTTTTTCGGTAATATTAATTTGTTAATCCTGCAATAACAATATAATTTGACTTTCGCTCAAATCAGTAAAATTCATGTTTTTCGGCTTAAGCGGTACAGTGCTCACGCAACTGAAATACAATTTACAAGAAAATCGACTTTAAGTCTAAAACTAAGAACGTGCAATTTTTTCGGTTATATGAATATGTCAATTCTGCAATAACAATATAATTTGACTTTTGCCAAATCAGTAAAATTCATGTTTTTCGGTTTAGGCGGTACAGTGGTCACGCAATTGACATACAATTTACAAGAAAATCGACTTTGAGTCTAAACCTAAGAAAGGGCAATTTTTTCGGTTATATTAATTTGTTAATCCTGCAAAAACAATATAATTTGACTTTCGCTGAAATCAGTAAAATTCATGTTTTTTGGCTTAAGCGGTACAGTGCTCACGCAACTGAAATACAATTTACAAGAAAATCGACTTTAAGTCTAAAACTAAGAAAGTGCAATTTTTTCGGTTATATGAATATGTCAATTCTGCAATAACAATATAATTTGACTTTTGCCAAATCAGTAAAATTCATGTTTTTCGGTTTAGGCGGTACAGTGCTCACGCAATTGACATACAATTTAGAAGAAAATCGACTTTAAGTCTAAAACTAAGAAAATACAATTTTTTCGGTTATATAATTATGTAAATTCTGCAATAACATTATAATTTTACTTTCGCGCAAATCAGTAATATTGATGTTTTTCGGCTTAAGCAGTACAGTGCTTCCGCAATTGACATACAATTTACAAGAAAATTGACTTTGACTCTAAACCTAAGAAAGTGCAACTTTTTCGGTAATATTAATTTGTTAATCCTGCAATAACAATATAATTTGACTTTCGTTCAAATCAGTAAAATTCATGTTTTTCGGCTTAAGCAGTACAGTGCTCACGCAACTGATATACAATTTACAAGAAAATCGACTTTGAGTCTAGACCTAAGAAAGTGCAACTTTTTCGGTAATATTAATTTGTTAATCCTGCAATAACAATATAATTTTACTTTCGCTCAAATCAGTAAAATTCATGTTTTTCGGCTTAAGCGGTACAGTGCTCACGCAATTGACATACAATTTAGAAGAAAATCGACTTTAAGTCTAAAACTAAGAAAATACAATTTTTTCGGTTATATAATTATGTAAATTCTGCAATAACATTATAATTTTACTTTCGCGCAAATCAGTAATATTGATGTTTTTCGGCTTAAGCAGTACAGTGCTTCCGCAATTGACATACAATTTACAAGAAAATTGACTTTGAGTCTAAACCTAAGAAAGTGCAACTTTTTCGGTAATATTAATTTGTTAATCCTGCAATAACAATATAATTTGACTTTCGTTCAAATCAGTAAAATTCATGTTTTTCGGCTTAAGCAGTACAGTGCTCACGCAACTGACATACAATTTACAAGAAAATCGACTTTGAGTCTAGACCTAAGAAAGTGCAACTTTTTCGGTAATATTAATTTGTTAATCCTGCAATAACAATATAATTTGACTTTCGCTCAAATCAGTAAAATTCATGTTTTTCGGCTTAAGCGGTACAGTGCTCACGCAATTAACATACAATTTAGAAGCAAATCGACTTTAAGTCTAAAACTAAGAAAGTACAATTTTTTCGGTTATATGAATATGTAAATTCTGCAATAACATTATAATTTTACTTTCGCGCAAATCAGTAATATTAATGTTTTTCGGCTTAAGCAGTACAGTGCTGCCGCAATTGACATACAATTTACAAGAAAATCGACTTTGAGTCTAAACCTAAGAAAGTGCAACTTTTTCGGTAATATTAATTTGTTAATCCTGCAAAAGCAATATAATTTGACTTTCGCTCAAATCAGTAAAATTCCTGTTTTTCGGTTTAAGCGGTACAGTGCTCACGCAATTAACATACAATTTAGAAGCAAATCGACTTTAAGTCTAAAACTAAGTAAGTACAATTTTTTCGGTTATATGAATATGTCAATTCTGCAATAACAATATAATTTGACTTTCGCTCAGATCAGTAAAATTCATGTTTTTCGGTTTAAGCGGTACAGTGCTCACGCAATTGACATACAATTTAGAAGAAAAGCGACTTTAAGTCTAAAACTAAGAAAGTACAATTTTTTCGGTTATATGAATATGTAAATTCTGCGATAACATTATAATTTTACCTTCGCGCAAATCAGTAATATTAATGTTTTTCGGCTTACGCAGTACAGTGCTGCCGCAATTGACATACAATTTACAAGAAAATCGACTTTGAGTCTAAACCTAAGAAAGTGCAAATTTTTCGGTAATATTAATTTGTTAATCCTGCAAAAGCAATATAATTTGACTTTCGCTCAAATCAGCAAAATTCATGTTTTTCGGCTTAAGCGGTACAGTGCTCACGCAACTGAAATACAATTTACAAGAAAATCGATTTTAAGTCTAAAACTAAGAAAGTGCAATTTTTTCGGTTATATGAATATGTCAATTCTGCAATAACAATATAATTTGACTTTCGCTCAAATCAGTAAAATTCATGTTTTTCGGTTTAAGCGGTACAGTGCTCACGCAATTGACATACAATTGAGAAGAAAATCGACTTTAAGTCTAAAACTAAGAAAGTACAATTTTTTCGGTTATATGAATATGTAAATTCTGCGATAACATTATAATTTTACTTTCGCGCAAATCAGTAATATTGATGTTTTTCGGCTTAAGCAGTACAGTGCTGCCGCAATTGACATACAATTTACAAGAAAATTGACTTTGAGTCTAAACCTAAGAAAGTGCAACTTTTTCGGTAATATTAATTTGTTAATCCTGTAAAAGCAATATAATTTGACTTTCGCTCAAATCAGTAAAATTCCTGTTTTTCGGTTTAAGCGGTACAGTGCTCACGCAATTAACATACAATTTAGAAGCAAATCGACTTTAAGTCTAAAACTAAGTAAGTACAATTTTTTCGGTTATATGAATATGTCAATTCTGCAATAACAATATAATTTGACTTTCGCGCAAATCAGTAATATTGATGTTTTTCGGCTTAAGCAGTACAGTGCTGCCGCAATTGACATACAATTTACAAGAAAATCGACTTTGAGTCTAAACCTAAGAAAGTGCAAATTTTTCGGTAATATTAATTTGTTAATCCTGCAAAAGCAATATAATTTGACTTTCGCTCAAATCAGCAAAATTCATGTTTTTCGGCTTAAGCGGTACAGTGCTCACGCAACTGAAATACAATTTACAAGAAAATCGATTTTAAGTCTAAAACTAAGAAAGTGCAATTTTTTCGGTTATATGAATATGTCAATTCTGCAATAACAATATAATTTGACTTTCGCTCAAATCAGTAAAATTCATGTTTTTCGGTTTAAGCGGTACAGTGCTCACGCAATTGACATACAATTTAGAAGAAAATCGACTTTAAGTCTAAAACTAAGAAAGTACAATTTTTTCGGTTATATGAATATGTAAATTCTGCAATAACATTATAATTTTACTTTCGCGCAAATCAGTAATATTAATGTTTTTCGGCTTAAGCAGTACAGTGCTGCCGCAATTGACATACAATTTACAAGAAAATCGACTTTAAGTCTAAAACTAAGAAAGTACAATTTTTTCGGTTATATGAATATGTAAATTCTGCAATAACATTATATTTTTACTTTCGCGCAAATCAGTAATATTAATGTTTTTCGGCTTAAGCTGTACAGTGCTGCCGCAATTGACATACAATTTACAAGAAAATCGACTTTGAGTCTAAACCTAAGAAAGTGCAACTTTTTCGGTAATATTAATTTGTTAATCCTGCAAAAGCAATATAATTTGACTTTCGCTCAAATCAGTAAAATTCCTGTTTTTCGGTTTAAGCGGTACAGTGCTCACGCAATTAACATACAATTTAGAAGCAAATCGACTTTAAGTCTAAAACTAAGTAAGTACAATTTTTTCGGTTATATGAATATGTCAATTCTGCAATAACAATATAATTTGACTTTCGCTCAAATCAGTAAAATTCATGTTTTTCGGTTTAAGCGGTACAGTGCTCACGCAATTGACATACAATTTAGAAGAAAAGCGACTTTAAGTCTAAAACTAAGAAAGTACAATTTTTTCGGTTATATGAATATGTAAATTCTGCGATAACATTATAATTTTACTTTCGCGCAAATCAGTAATATTAATGTTTTTCGGCTTACGCAGTACAGTGCTGCCGCAATTGACATACAATTTACAAGAAAATCGACTTTGAGTCTAAACCTAAGAAAGTGCAAATTTTTCGGTAATATTAATTTGTTAATCCTGCAAAAGCAATATAATTTGACTTTCGCTCAAATCAGCAAAATTCATGTTTTTCGGCTTAAGCGGTACAGTGCTCACGCAACTGAAATACAATTTACAAGAAAATCGGTTTTAAGTCTAAAACTAAGATAGTGCAATTTTTTCGGTTATATGAATATGTCAATTCTGCAATAACAATATAATTTGACTTTCGCTCAAATCAGTAAAATTCATGTTTTTCGGTTTAAGCGGTACAGTGCTCACGCAATTGACATACAATTGAGAAGAAAATCGACTTTAAGTCTAAAACTAAGAAAGTACAATTTTTTCGGTTATATGAATATGTAAATTCTGAAATAACATTATAATTTTACTTTCGCGCAAATCAGTAATATTGATGTTTTTCGGCTTAAGCAGTACAGTGCTGCCGCAATTGACATACAATTTACAAGAAAATTGACTTTGAGTCTAAACCTAAGAAAGTGCAACTTTTTCGGTAATATTAATTTGTTAATCCTGTAAAAGCAATATAATTTGACTTTCGCTCAAATCAGTAAAATTCCTGTTTTTCGGTTTAAGCGGTACAGTGCTCACGCAATTAACATACAATTTAGAAGCAAATCGACTTTAAGTCTAAAACTAAGTAAGTACAATTTTTGCGGTTATATGAATATGTCAATTCTGCAATAACAATATAATTTGACTTTCGCGCAAATCAGTAATATTGATGTTTTTCGGCTTAAGCAGTACAGTGCTGCCGCAATTGACATACAATTTACAAGAAAATCGACTTTGAGTCTAAACCTAAGAAAGTGCAAATTTTTCGGTAATATTAATTTGTTAATCCTGCAAAAGCAATATAATTTGACTTTCGCTCAAATCAGCAAAATTCATGTTTTTCGGCTTAAGCGGTACAGTGCTCACGCAACTGAAATACAATTTACAAGAAAATCGATTTTAAGTCTAAAACTAAGAAAGTGCAATTTTTTCGGTTATATGAATATGTCAATTCTGCAATAACAATATAATTTGACTTTCGCTCAAATCAGTAAAATTCATGTTTTTCGGTTTAAGCGGTACAGTGCTCACGCAATTGACATACAATTTAGAAGAAAATCGACTTTAAGTCTAAAACTAAGAAAGTACAATTTTTTCGGTTATATGAATATGTAAATTCTGCAATAACATTATAATTTTACTTTCGCGCAAATCAGTAATATTAATGTTTTTCGGCTTAAGCAGTACAGTGCTGCCGCAATTGACATACAATTGAGAAGAAAATCGACTTTGAGTCTAAACCTAAGAAAGTGCAACTTTTTCGGTAATATTAATTTGTTAATCCTGCAAAAGCAATATAATTTGACTTTCGCTCAAATCAGTAAAATTCCTGTTTTTCGGTTTAAGCGGTACAGTGCTCACGCAATTAACATACAATTTAGAAGCAAATCGACTTTAAGTCTAAAACTAAGTAAGTACAATTTTTTCGGTTATATGAATATGTCAATTCTGCAATAACAATATAATTTGACTTTCGCTCAAATCAGTAAAATTCATGTTTTTCGGTTTAAGCGGTACAGTGCTCACGCAATTGACATACAATTTAGAAGAAAAGCGACTTTAAGTCTAAAACTAAGAAAGTACAATTTTTTCGGTTATATGAATATGTAAATTCTGCGATAACATTATAATTTTACTTTCGCGCAAATCAGTAATATTAATGTTTTTCGGCTTACGCAGTACAGTGCTGCCGCAATTGACATACAATTTACAAGAAAATCGACTTTGAGTCTAAACCTAAGAAAGTGCAAATTTTTCGGTAATATTAATTTGTTAATCCTGCAAAAGCAATATAATTTGACTTTCGCTCAAATCAGCAAAATTCATGTTTTTCGGCTTAAGCGGTACAGTGCTCACGCAACTGAAATACAATTTACAAGAAAATCGATTTTAAGTCTAAAACTAAGAAAGTGCAATTTTTTCGGTTATATGAATATGTCAATTCTGCAATAACAATATAATTTGACTTTCGCTCAAATCAGTAAAATTCATGTTTTTCGGTTTAAGCGGTACAGTGCTCACGCAATTGACATACAATTTAGAAGAAAATCGACTTTAAGTCTAAAACTAAGAAAGTACAATTTTTTCGGTTATATGAATATGTAAATTCTGAAATAACATTATAATTTTACTTTCGCGCAAATCAGTAATATTGATGTTTTTCGGCTTAAGCAGTACAGTGCTGCCGCAATTGACATACAATTTACAAGAAAATTGACTTTGAGTCTAAACCTAAGAAAGTGCAACTTTTTCGGTAATATTAATTTGTTAATCCTGCAATAACAATATAATTTGACTTTCGTTCAAATCAGTAAAATTCATGTTTTTCGGCTTAAGCAGTACAGTGCTCACGCAACTGACATACAATTTACAAGGAAATCGACTTTGAGTCTAAACCTAAGAAAGTGCAACTTTTTCGGTAATATTAATTTGTTAATCCTGCAAAAGCAATATAATTTGACTTTCGCTCAAATCAGTAAAATTCATGTTTTTCGGCTTAAGCAGTACAGTGCTCACGCAACTGACATACAATTTACAAGAAAATCGACTTTGAGTCTAAACCTAAGAAAGTGCAACTTTTTCGGTAATATTAATTTGTTAATCCTGCAATAACAATATAATTTGACTTTCGTTCAAATCAGTAAAATTCATGTTTTTCGGATTAAGCAGTACAGTGCTCACGCAACTGACATACAATTTACAAGAAAATCGACTTTGAGTCTAAACCTAAGAAAGTGCAATTTTTTCGGTTATATGAATGTGTTAATTCTGCAATAACAATATAATTTGACTTTCGCTCAAATCAGTAAAATTCATGTTTTTCGGTTTAAGCGGTACAGTGCTCACGCAATTGACATACAATTTAGAAGAAAATCGACTTTAAGTCTAAAGCTAAGTAAGTGCAATTTTTTCGGTAATATTAATTTGTCAATTCTGCAATAGCTATATAATTTTACTTTCGCGAAAATCAGTAAAATTCATGTTTTTCGGCTTAAGCAGTACAGTGCTCACGCAACTGACATACAATTTAGAAGAAAATCGACTTTAAGTCTAAAGCTAAGTAAGTGCAATTTTTTCGGTAATATTAATTTGTCAATTCTGCAATAGCTATATAATTTTACTTTCGCGAAAATCAGTAAAATTCATGTTTTTCGGCTTAAGCAGTACAGTGCTCACGCAACTGACATACAATTTACAAGAAAATCGACTTTGAGTCTAAACCTAAGAAAGTGCAATTTTTTCGGTAATATTAATTTGTTAATCCTGCAATAACAATATAATTTGACTTTCGTTCAAATCAGTAAAATTCATGTTTTTCGGCTTAAGCAGTACAGTGCTCACGCAATTGACATACAATTTAGAAGAAAATCGACTTTAAGTCTAAAACTAAGAAAGTACAATTTTTTCGGTTATATGAATATGTAAATTCTGCAATAACAATATAATTTTACTTTCGCGCAAATCAGTAAAATTGATGTTTTTCGGCCTAAGCGGTACAGCGCTCAAGTAATTAACATACAATTTACAAGAAAATCGGCTTTAAGTAGAAATCTAAGAAAGTTCAATTTTTTCTTTTCTTTTTTTTATATTAATTTGTTAATCCTGCCATAACATTATAGTGTACAGTTCTCACGCAACTGAAATACAATTTACAAGAAAATCGACTTTAAGTCTAAAGCTAAGAAAGTGCAATTTTTTCGGTTATATGAATATGTCAATTCTGCAATAGCTATATAATTTTACTTTCGCGCAAATCAGTAAAATTGATGATTTTTGGCTTATGCGGTACAGTGCTCAAGTGATTAACATACAATTTACAAAAAAATCGACTTTGAGTCAAAACCTAAGAAAGTGCAACTTTTTCGGTAATATTAATTTGTTAATCCTGCAATAACAATATAATTTGACCTTCGCTCAAATCAGTAAAATTCATGTTTTTCGGCTTAAGCGGTACAGTGCTCACGCAACTGAAATACAATTTACAAGAAAATCGACTTTAAGTCTAAAACTAAGAAAGTGCAATTTTTTCGGTTATATGAATATGTCAATTCTGCAATAACAATATAATTTGACTTTTGCCAAATCAGTAAAATTCATGTTTTTCGGTTTAGGCGGTACAGTGCTCACGCAATTGACATACAATTTACAAGAAAATCGATTTTGAGTCTAAACCTAAGAAAGTGCAATTTTTTCGGTTATATGAATGTGTTAATTCTGCAATAACAATATAATTTGACTTTCGCTCAAATCAGTAAAATTCATGTTTTTCGGTTTAAGCGGTGCAGTGCTCACGCAATTAACATACAATTTAGAAGCAAATCGACTTTAAGTCTAAAACTAAGAAAGTACAATTTTTTCGGTTATATTAATATGTAAATTCTGCAATAACAATATAATTTTACTTTCGCGCAAATCAGTAAAATTGATGATTTTCGGCTTATGCGGTACAGTGCTCAAGTGATTGACATACAATTTACAAAAAAATCGACTTTGAGTCAAAACCTAAGAAAGTGCAACTTTTTCGGTAATATTAATTTGTTAATCCTGCAATAACAATATAATTTGACTTTCGCTCAAATCAGTAAAATTCATGTTTTTCGGCTTAAGCAGTACAGTGCTCACGCAACTGACATACAATTTACAAGAAAATCGACTTTGATTCTAAACCTAAGAAAGTGCAATTTTTTCGGTTATATGAATGTGTTAATTCTGCAATATCAATATAATTTGACTTTCGCTCAAATCAGTAAAATTCATGTTTTTCGGTTTAAGCGGTACAGTGCTCACGCAATTAACATACAATTTAGAAGCAAATCGACTTTAAGTCTAAAACTAAGAAAGTACAATTTTTTCGGTTATATGAATATGTAAATTCTGCAATAACATTATAATTTTACTTTCGCGCAAATCAGTAATATTAATGTTTTTCGGCTTAAGCAGTACAGTGCTGCCGCAATTGACATACAATTTACAAGAAAATCGACTTTGAGTCTAAACCTAAGAAAGTGCAACTTTTTCGGTAATATTAATTTGTTAATCCTGCAAAAGCAATATAATTTGACTTTCGCTCAAATCAGTAAAATTCATGTTTTTCGGCTTAAGCGGTACAGTGCTCACGCAACTGAAATACAATTTACAAGAAAATGGACTTTAAGTCTAAAACGAAGAAAGTGCAATTTTTTCGGTTATATGAATATGTCAATTCTGCAATAACAATATAATTTGACTTTTGCCAAATCAGTAAAATTCATGTTTTTCGGTTTAGGCGGTACAGTGCTCACGCAATTGACATACAAAATGTAGAAGAAAATCGAATTTAAGTCTAAAACTAAGAAAGTACAATTTTTTCGGTTATGTAATTATGTAAATTCTGCAATAACATTATAATTTTACTTTCGCGCAAATCAGTAATATTGATGTTTTTCGGCTTAAGCAGTACAGTGCTTCCGCAATTGACATACAATTTACAAGAAAATTGACTTTGAGTCTAAACCTAAGAAAGTGCAACATTTTCGGTAATATTATTTTGTTAATCCTGCAATAACAATATAATTTGACTTTCGTTCAAATCAGTAAAATACATGTTTTTCGGCTTAAGCAGTACAGTGCTCACGCAACTGACATACAATTTACAAGAAAATCGACTTTGAGTCTAAACCTAAGAAAGTGCAACTTTTTCGGTAATATTAATTTGTTAATCCTGCAATAACAATCTAATTTGTCTTTCGCTCAAATCAGTAAAATTCATGTTTTTCGGCTTAAGCGGTACAGTGCTCACGCAATTAACATACAATTTAGAAGCAAATCGACTTTAAGTCTAAAACTAAGAAAGTACAATTTTTCCGGTTATATGAATATGTAAATTCTGCTATAACATTATAATTTTACTTTCGATCAAATCAGTAATATTAATGTTTTTCGGCTTAAGCAGTACAGTGCTGCCGCAATTGACATACAATTTACAAGAAAATCGACTTAGAGTCTAAACCTAAGAAAGTCCAACTTTTTCGGTAATATTAATTTGTTAATCCTGCAAAAGCAATATAATTTGACTTTCGCTCAAATCAGTAAAATTCAAGTGTTTCGGCTTAAGCAGTACAGTGCTCACACAACTGACATACAATTTACAAGAAAATCGACTTTGAGTCTAAACCTAAGAAAGTGCAACTTTTTCGGTAATATTAATTTGTTAATCCTGCAATAACAATATAATTTGACTTTCGCTCAAATCAGTAAAATTCATGTTTTTCGGTTTAAGCGGTACAGTGCTCACGCAATTAACATACAATTTAGAAGCAAATCGACTTTAAGTCTAAAACTAAGTAAGTACAATTTTTTCGGTTATATGAATATGTAAATTCTGCAATAACATTATAATTTTACTTTCACGCAAATCAGTAATATTAATGTTTTTCAGCTTAAGCAGTACAGTGCTGCCGCAATTGACATACAATTTACAAGAAAATCGACTTTGAGTCTAAACCTAAGAAAGTGCAACTTTTTCGGTAATATTAATTTGTTAATCCTGCAAAAGCAATATAATTTGACTTTCGCTCAAATCAGTAAAATTCATGTTTTTCGGCTTAAGCGGTACAGTGCTCACGCAACTGAAATACAATTTACAAGAAAATCGACTTTAAGTCTAAAACTAAGAAAGTGCAATTTTTTCGGTTATATGAATGTGTTAATTCTGCAATAACAATATAATTTGACTTTCGCTCAAATCAGTAAAATTCATGTTTTTCGGCTTAAGCAGTACAGTGCTCACGCAACTGACATACAATTTACAAGAAAATCGACTTTGAGTCTAAACCTAAGAAAGTGCAATTTTTTCGGTAATATTAATTTGTTAATCCTGCAATAACAATATAATTTGACTTTCGTTCAAATCAGTAAAATTCATGTTTTTCGGCTTAAGCAGTACAGTGCTCACGCAATTGACATACAATTTAGAAGAAAATCGACTTTAAGTCTAAAACTAAGAAAGTACAATTTTTTCGGTTATATGAATATGTAAATTCTGCAATAACAATATAATTTTACTTTCGCGCAAATCAGTAAAATTGATGTTTTTCGGCCTAAGTGGTACAGCGCTCAAGTAATTAACATACAATTTACAAGAAAATCGGCTTTAAGTAAAAATCTAAGAAAGTTCAATTTTTTCTTATCTTTTTTTTATATTAATTTGTTAATCCTGCCATAACATTATAGTTTACAGTTCTCACGCAACTGAAATACAATTTACAAGAAAATCGACTTTAAGTCTAACGCTAAGAAAGCGCAATTTTTTCGGTTATATGAATATGTTAATCCTGCAATAACAATCTAATTTGTCTTTCGCTCAAATCAGTAAAATTCATGTTTTTCGGCTTAAGCGGTACAGTGCTCACGCAATTAACATACAATTTAGAAGCAAATCGACTTTAAGTCTAAAACTAAGAAAGTACAATTTTTCCGGTTATATGAATATGTAAATTCTGCTATAACATTATAATTTTACTTTCGATCAAATCAGTAATATTAATGTTTTTCGGCTTAAGCAGTACAGTGCTGCCGCAATTGACATACAATTTACAAGAAAATCGACTTAGAGTCTAAACCTAAGAAAGTCCAACTTTTTCGGTAATATTAATTTGTTAATCCTGCAAAAGCAATATAATTTGACTTTCGCTCAAATCAGTAAAATTCAAGTGTTTCGGCTTAAGCAGTACAGTGCTCACACAACTGACATACAATTTACAAGAAAATCGACTTTGAGTCTAAACCTAAGAAAGTGCAACTTTTTCGGTAATATTAATTTGTTAATCCTGCAATAACAATATAATTTGACTTTCGCTCAAATCAGTAAAATTCATGTTTTTCGGTTTAAGCGGTACAGTGCTCACGCAATTAACATACAATTTAGAAGCAAATCGACTTTAAGTCTAAAACTAAGTAAGTACAATTTTTTCGGTTATATGAATATGTAAATTCTGCAATAACATTATAATTTTACTTTCACGCAAATCAGTAATATTAATGTTTTTCAGCTTAAGCAGTACAGTGCTGCCGCAATTGACATACAATTTACAAGAAAATCGACTTTGAGTCTAAACCTAAGAAAGTGCAACTTTTTCGGTAATATTAATTTGTTAATCCTGCAAAAGCAATATAATTTGACTTTCGCTCAAATCAGTAAAATTCATGTTTTTCGGCTTAAGCGGTACAGTGCTCACGCAACTGAAATACAATTTACAAGAAAATCGACTTTAAGTCTAAAACTAAGAAAGTGCAATTTTTTCGGTTATATGAATGTGTTAATTCTGCAATAACAATATAATTTGACTTTCGCTCAAATCAGTAAAATTCATGTTTTTCGGCTTAAGCAGTACAGTGCTCACGCAACTGACATACAATTTACAAGAAAATCGACTTTGAGTCTAAACCTAAGAAAGTGCAACTTTTTCGGTAATATTAATTTGTTAATCCTGCAATAACAATATAATTTGACTTTCGTTCAAATCAGTAAAATTCATGTTTTTCGGCTTAAGCAGTACAGTGCTCACGCAATTGACATACAATTTAGAAGAAAATCGACTTTAAGTCTAAAACTAAGAAAGTACAATTTTTTCGGTTATATGAATATGTAAATTCTGCAATAACAATATAATTTTACTTTCGCGCAAATCAGTAAAATTGATGTTTTTCGGCCTAAGTGGTACAGCGCTCAAGTAATTAACATACAATTTACAAGAAAATCGGCTTTAAGTAAAAATCTAAGAAAGTTCAATTTTTTCTTATCTTTTTTTTATATTAATTTGTTAATCCTGCCATAACATTATAGTTTACAGTTCTCACGCAACTGAAATACAATTTACAAGAAAATCGACTTTAAGTCTAACGCTAAGAAAGCGCAATTTTTTCGGTTATATGAATATGTCAATTCTGCAATAACATTATAATTTTACTTTCGCGCAAATCAGTAATATTAATGTTTTTCGGCTTAAGCAGTACAGTGCTGCCGCAATTGACATACAATTTACAAGAAAATCGACTTTGAGTCTAAACCTAAGAAAGTCCAACTTTTTCGTTAATATTAATTTGTTAATCCTGCAAAAGCAATATATATTGACTTTCGCTCAAATCAGTAAAATTCATGTGTTTCGGCTTAAGCAGTACAGTGCTCACACAACTGACATACAATTTACAAGAAAATCGACTTTGAGTCTAAACCTAAGAAACTGCAACTTTTTCGGTAATATTAATTTGTTAATCCTGCAATAACAATATAATTTGACTTTCGCTCAAATCAGTAAAATTCCTGTTTTTCGGTTTAAGCGGTACAGTGCTGCCGCAATTGACATACAATTTAGAAGCAAATCGACTTTAAGTCTAAAACTAAGAAAGTGCAATTTTTTCGGTTATATGAATATGTAAATTCTGCAATAACATTATAATTTTACTTTCGCGCAAATCAGTAATATTAATGTTTTTCGGCTTAAGCAGTACAGTGCTGCCGCAATTGACATACAATTTACAAGAAAATCGACTTTGAGTCTAAACCTAAGAAAGTCCAACTTTTTCGTTAATATTAATTTGTTAATCCTGCAAAAGCAATATATATTGACTTTCGCTCAAATCAGTAAAATTCATGTGTTTCGGCTTAAGCAGTACAGTGCTCACACAACTGACATACAATTTACAAGAAAATCGACTTTGAGTCTAAACCTAAGAAACTGCAACTTTTTCGGTAATATTAATTTGTTAATCCTGCAATAACAATATAATTTGACTTTCGCTCAAATCAGTAAAATTCCTGTTTTTCGGTTTAAGCGGTACAGTGCTCACGCAATTAACATATAATTTAGAAGCAAATCGACTTTAAGTCTAAAACTAAGTAAGTACAATTTTTTCGGTTATATGAATATGTAAATTCTGCAATAACATTATAATTTTACTTTCGCGCAAATCAGTAATATTAATGTTTTTCAGCTTAAGCAGTACAGTGCTGCCGCAATTGACATACAATTTACAAGAAAATCGACTTTGAGTCTAAACCTAAGAAAGTGCAACTTTTTCGGTAATATTAATTTGTTAATCCTGCAAAAGCAATATAATTTGACCTTCGCTCAAATCAGTAAAATTCCTGTTTTTCGGTTTAGGCGGTACAGTGCTCACGCAATTAACATACAATTTAAAAGCAAATCGACTTTAAGTCTAAAACTAAGTAAGTACAATTTTTCGGTTATATGAATATGTCAATTCTGCAATAACAATATAATTTGACTTTCGCTCAAATCAGTAAAATTCATGTTTTTCGGTTTAAGCGGTACAGTGCTCACGCAATTGACATACAATTTAGAAGAAAAGCGACTTTAAGTCTAAAACTAATAAAGTACAATTTCTTCGGTTATATGAATATGTAAATTCTGCGATAACATTATAATTTGACTTTCGCGCAAATCAGTAATATTAATGTTTTTCGGCTTAAGCAGTACAGTGCTGCCGCAATTGACATACAATTTACAAGAAAATCGACTTTGAGTCTAAACCTAAGAAAGTGCAACTTTTTCGGTAATATTAATTTGTTAATCCTGCAAAAGCAATATAATTTCACTTTCGCTCAAATCAGTAAAATTCATGTTTTCGGCTTAAGCGGTACAGTGCTCAAGTAATTAACATACAATTTACAAGAAAATCGGCTTTAAGTAATAATCTAAGAAAGTTCAATTTTTTCTTTTCTTTTTTTTATATTAGTTTGTTAATCCTGCCATAACATTATAGTTTACAGTGCTCACGCAACTGAAATACAATTTACAAGAAAATCGACTTTAAGTCTAAAGCTAAGAAAGTGCAATTTTTTCGGTTATATGAATATGTCAATTCTGCAATAGCTATATAATTTTACTTTCGCGCAAATCAGTAAAATTCATGTTTTTCGGCTTAAGCAGTATTGTGCTCACGCAACTGACATACAATTTACAAGAAAATCGACTTTGAGTCTAAACCTAAGAAAGTGCAACTTTTTCGGTAATATTAATTTGTTAATCCTGCAATAACAATATAATTTGACTTTCGTTCAAATCAGTAAAATTCATGTTTTTCGGCTTAAGCAGTACAGTGCTCACGCAATTAACATACAATTTAGAAGCAAATCGACTTTAAGTCTAAAACTAAGAAAGTACAATTTTTTCGGTTAACGAATATGTAAATTCTGCAATAACATTATAATTTTACTTTCGCGCAAATCAGTAATATTAATGTTTTTCGGCTTAAGCAGTACAGTGCCGCCGCAATTGACATACAATTTACAAGAAAATCGACTTTGAGTCTAAACCTAAGAAAGTGCAATTTTTTCGGTTATATGAATGTGTTAATTCTGCAATAACAATATAATTTGACTTTCGCTCAAATCAGTAAAATTCATGTTTTTCGGTTTAAGCGGTACAGTGCTCACGCAATTGACATACATTTTAGAAGAAAATCGACTTTATGTCTAAAACTAAGAAAGTACAATTTTTTCGGTTATATGAATATGTAAATTCTGCAATAACAATATAATTTTACTTTCGCGCAAATCAGTAAAATTGATGTTTTTCGGCCTAAGCGGTACAGCGCTCAAGTAATTAACATACAATTTACAAGATAATCGGCTTTAAGTAAAAATCTAAGAAAGTTCAATTTTTTCTTTTCTTTTTTTTATATTAAATTGTTAATCCTGCCATAACATTATAGTTTACAATGCTCACGCAACTGAAATACAATTAACAAGAAAATCGACTTTAAGTCTAAAGCTAAGAAAGTGCAATTTTTTCGGTTATATGAATATGTCAATTCTGCAATAGCTATATAATTCTACTTTCGCGCAAATCAGTAAAATTGATGATTTTCGGCATAGGCGGTACAGTGCTCAAGTGATTAACATACAGTTTACAAAAAAATCGACTTTGAGTCTAAACCTAAGAAAGTGCAACTTTTTCGGTAATATTAATTTGTTAATCCTGCAATAACAATATAATTTGACTATCGCTCAAATCAGTAAAATTCATGTTTTTCGGTTTAAGTGGTACAGTGCTCACGCAATTAACATACAATTTAGAAGCAAATCGACTTTAAGTCTAAAACTAGGAAAGTGCAATTTTTTCGGTTATATGAATATGTAAATTCTGCAATAACATTATAATTTTACTTTCGCACAAATCAGTAATATTAATGTTTTTCGGCTTAAGCAGTACAGTGCTGCCGCAATTGACATACAATTTACAAGAAAATCGACTTTGAGTCTAAACCTAAGAAAGTGCAACTTTTTCGGTAATATTAATCCTGCAATAACAATATAATTTGACTTTCGCTCAAATCAGTAAAATTCATGTTTTTCGGCTTAAGCAGCACAGTGCTCACACAACTGACATACAATTTACAAAAAAATCGACTTTGAGTCTAAACCTAAGAAAGTGCAACTTTTTCGGAAATATTAATTTGTTAATCCTGCAATAACAATATAATTTAACTTTCGCTCAAAGCAGTAAAATTCATGTTTTTCGGTTTAAGCGGTACAGTGCTCACGCAATTAACATACAATTTAGAAGCAAATCGACTTTAAGTCTAAAACTAGGAAAGTGCAATTTTTTCGGTTATATGAATATGTAAATTCTGCAATAACATTATAATTTTACTTTCGCACAAATCAGTAATATTAATGTTTTTCGGCTTAAGCAGTACAGTGCTGCCGCAATTGACATACAGTTTACAAGAAAATCGACTTTGAGTCTAAACCTAAGAAAGTGCAACTTTTTCGGTAATATTAATTTGTTAATCCTACAAAAGCAATATAATTTTACTTTCGCGCAAATCAGTAATATTAATGTTTTTCGGCTTAAGCAGTACAGTGCCGCCGCAATTGACATGCAATTTACAAGAAAATCGACTTTGTGTCTAAACCTAAGAAAGTGCAACTTTTTCGGTAATATTAATTTGTTAATCCTGCAATAACAATATAATTTGACTTTCGCTCAAATCAGTAAAATTCATGTTTTTCGGCTTAAGCAGCACAGTCCTCACGCAATTAACATACAATTTAGAAGCAAATCGACTTTAAGTCTAAAACTAAGAAAGTACAATTTTTTCGGTTAACGAATATGTAAATTCTGCAATAACATTATAATTTTACTTTCGCGCAAATCAGTAATATTAATGTTTTTCGGCTTAAGCAGTACAGTGCCGCCGCAATTAACATACAATTTACAAGAAAATCGACTTTGAGTCTAAACCTAAGAAAGTGCAACTTTTTCGGTAATATTAATTTGTTAATCCTGCAACAGCAATATAATTTGACTTTCGCTCAAATCAGTAAAATTCCTGTTTTTCGGTTTAAGCGGTACAGTGCTCACGCAATTAACATACAATTTAGAAGCAAATCGACTTTAAGTCTAAAACTACGTAAGTACAATTTTTCGGTTATATGAATATGTCAATTCTGCAATAACAATATAATTTGACTTTCGCGCAAATCAGTAAAATTGATGATTTTCGGCTTATGCGGTACAGTGCTCAAGTGATTAACATACAATTTACAAAAAAATCGACTTTGAGTCTAAACCTTAGAAAGTGCAACTTTTTCAGTAATATTAATTTGTTACTCCTGCAATAACAATATAATTTGACTTTCGCTCAAATCAGTAAAATTCATGTTTTTCGGTTTAAGCGGTACAGTGCTCACGCAATTAACATACAATTTAGAAGCAAAACGACTTTAAGTCTAAAACTAAGTAAGTACAATTTTTTCGGTTATATGAATATGTAAATTCTGCAATAGCTATATAATTTTACTTTCGCGCAAATCAGTAAAATTGATGATTTTCGGCTTATGCGGTACAGTGCTCAAGTGATTAACATACAATTTACAAAAAAATCGACTTTGAGTCTAAACCTAAGAAAGTGCAACTTTTTCAGTAATATTAATTTGTTAATCCTGCAATAACAATATAATTTGACTTTCGCTCAAATCAGTAAAATTCATGTTTTTCGGTTTAAGCGGTACAGTGCTCACGCAATTAACATACAATTTAGAAGCAAATCGACTTTAAGTCTAAAGCTAAGAAAGTGCAATTTTTTCGGTTATATGAATATGTCAATTCTGCAATAGCTATATAATTTTACTTTCGCGCAAATCAGTAAAATTGATGATTTTCGGCTTATGCGGTACAGTGCTCAAGTGATTAACATACAATTTACAAAAAAATCGACTTTGAGTCTAAACCTAAGAAAGTCCAACTTTTTCGGTAATATTAATTTGTTAATCCTGCAATAACAATATAATTTGACTTTCGCTCAAATCAGTAAAATTCATGTTTTTCGGCTTAAGCAGCACAGTCCTCACGCAATTAACATACAATTTAGAAGCAAATCGACTTTAAGTCTAAAACTAAGTAAGTACAATTTTTCGGTTATATGAATATGTCAATTCTGCAATAGCTATATAATTTTACTTTCGCGCAAATCAGTAAAATTGATGATTTTCGGCTTATGCGGTACAGTGCTCAAGTGATTAACATACAATTTACAAAAAAATCGACTCTGAGTCTAAACCTAAGAAAGTGCAACTTTTTCAGTAATATTAATTTGTTAATCCTGCAATAACAATATAATTTGACTTTCGCTCAAATCAGTAAAATTCATGTTTTTCGGTTTAAGCAGCACAGTCCTCACGCAATTAACATACAATTTAGAAGCAAATCGACTTTAAGTCTAAAACTAAGTAAGTACAATTTTTTCGGTTATATGAATATGTAAATTCTGCAACAACATTATAATTTTACTTTCGCGCAAATCAGTAATATTAATGTTTTTCAGCTTAAGCAGTACAGTGCTGCCGCAATTGACATACAATTTACAAGAAAATCGACTTTGAGTCTAAACCTAAGAAAGTGCAACTTTTTCGGTAATATTAATTTGTTAATCCTGCAAAAGCAATATAATTTGACTTTCGCTCAAATCAGTAAAATTCCTGTTTTTCGGCTTAAGCGGTACAGTGCTCACGCAATTAACATACAATTTACAAGAAAATCGACTTTGAGTCTAAACCTAAGAAACTGCAACTTTTTCGGTAATATTAATTTGTTAATCCTGCAATAACAATATAATTTGACTTTCGCTCAAATCAGTAAAATTCCTGTTTTTCGGTTTAAGCGGTACAGTGCTCACGCAATTAACATACAATTTAGAAGCAAATCGACTTTAAGTCTAAAACTAAGTAAGTACAATTTTTTCGGTTATATGAATATGTAAATTCTGCAATAACATTATAATTTTACTTTCGCGCAAATCTGTAATATTAATGTTTTTCAGCTTAATCAGTACAGTGCTGCCGCAATTGACATACAATTTACAAGAAAATCGACTTTGAGTCTAAACCTAAGAAAGTGCAACTTTTTCGGTAATATTAATTTGTTAATCCTGCAAAATCAATATAATTTGACTTTCGCTCAAATCAGTAAAATTCCTGTTTTTCGGTTTAGGCGGTACAGTGCTCACGCAATTAACATACAATTTAAAGGCAAATCGACTTTAAGTCTAAAACTAAGTAAGTACAATTTTTCGGTTATATGAATATGTCAATTCTGCAATAACAATATAATTTGACTTTCGCTCAAATCAGTAAAATTCATGTTTTTCGGTTTAAGCGGTACAGTGCTCACGCAATTGACATACAATTTAGAAGAAAAGCGACTTTAAGTCTAAAACTAAGAAAGTACAATTTTTTCGGTTATATGAATATGTAAATTCTGCGATAACATTATAATTTTACTTTCGCGCAAACCAGTAATATTAATGTTTTTCGGCTTAAGCAGTACAGTGCTGCCGCAATTGACATACAATTTACAAGAAAATCGACTTTGAGTCTAAACCTAAGAAAGTGCAACTTTTCGGTAATATTAATTTGTTAATCCTGCAAAAGCAATATAATTTGACTTTCGCTCAAATCAGTAAAATTCATGTTTTCGGCTTAAGCGGTACAGTGCTCAAGTAATTAACATACAATTTACAAGAAAATCGACTTTATGTCTAAAACTAAGAAAGTACAATTTTTTCGGTTATATGAATATGTAAATTCTGCAATAACAATATAATTTTACTTTCGCGCAAATCAGTAAAATTGATGTTTTTCGGCCTAAGCGGTACAGCGCTCAAGTAATTAACATACAATTTACAAGATAATCGGCTTTAAGTAAAAATCTAAGAAAGTTCAATTTTTTCTTTTCTTTTTTTTATATTAAATTGTTAATCCTGCCATAACATTATAGTTTACAGTGCTCACGCAACTGAAATACAATTAACAAGAAAATCGACTTTAAGTCTAAAGCTAAGAAAGTGCAATTTTTTCGGTTATATGAATATGTCAATTCTGCAATAGCTATATAATTTTACTTTCGCGCAAATCAGTAAAATTCATGTTTTTCGGCTTAAGCAGTATTGTGCTCACGCAACTGACATACAATTTACAAGAAAATCGACTTTGAGTCTAAACCTAAGAAAGTGCAACTTTTTCGGTAATATTAATTTGTTAATCCTGCAATAACAATATAATTTGACTTTCGTTCAAATCAGTAAAATTCATGTTTTTCGGCTTAAGCAGTACAGTGCTCACGCAATTAACATACAATTTAGAAGCAAATCGACTTTAAGTCTAAAACTAAGAAAGTACAATTTTTTCGGTTAACGAATATGTAAATTCTGCAATAACATTATAATTTTACTTTCGCGCAAATTAGTAATATTAATGTTTTTCGGCTTAAGCAGTACAGTGCCGCCGCAATTGACATACAATTTACAAGAAAATCGACTTTGAGTCTAAACCTAAGAAAGTGCAATTTTTTCGGTTATATGAATGTGTTAATTCTGCAATAACAATATAATTTGACTTTCGCTCAAATCAGTAAAATTCATGTTTTTCGGTTTAAGCGGTACAGTGCTCACGCAATTGACATACATTTTAGAAGAAAATCGACTTTATGTCTAAAACTAAGAAAGTACAATTTTTTCGGTTATATGAATATGTAAATTCTGCAATAACAATATAATTTTACTTTCGCGCAAATCAGTAAAATTGATGTTTTTCGGCCTAAGCGGTACAGCGCTCAAGTAATTAACATACAATTTACAAGATAATCGGCTTTAAGTAAAAATCTAAGAAAGTTCAATTTTTTCTTTTCTTTTTTTTATATTAAATTGTTAATCCTGCCATAACATTATAGTTTACAATGCTCACGCAACTGAAATACAATTAACAAGAAAATCGACTTTAAGTCTAAAGCTAAGAAAGTGCAATTTTTTCGGTTATATGAATATGTCAATTCTGCAATAGCTATATAATTCTACTTTCGCGCAAATCAGTAAAATTGATGATTTTCGGCATAGGCGGTACAGTGCTCAAGTGATTAACATACAGTTTACAAAAAAATCGACTTTGAGTCTAAACCTAAGAAAGTGCAACTTTTTCGGTAATATTAATTTGTTAATCCTGCAATAACAATATAATTTGACTATCGCTCAAATCAGTAAAATTCATGTTTTTCGGTTTAAGTGGTACTGTGCTCACGCAATTAACATACAATTTAGAAGCAAATCGACTTTAAGTCTAAAACTAGGAAAGTGCAATTTTTTCGGTTATATGAATATGTAAATTCTGCAATAACATTATAATTTTACTTTCGCACAAATCAGTAATATTAATGTTTTTCGGCTTAAGCAGTACAGTGCTGCCGCAATTGACATACAATTTACAAGAAAATCGACTTTGAGTCTAAACCTAAGAAAGTGCAACTTTTTCGGTAATATTAATCCTGCAATAACAATATAATTTGACTTTCGCTCAAATCTGTAAAATTCATGTTTTTCGGCTTAAGCAGCACAGTGCTCACACAACTGACATACAATTTACAAAAAAATCGACTTTGAGTCTAAACCTAAGAAAGTGCAACTTTTTCGGAAATATTAATTTGTTAATCCTGCAATAACAATATAATTTAACTTTCGCTCAAAGCAGTAAAATTCATGTTTTTCGGTTTAAGCGGTACAGTGCTCACGCAACTGAAATACAATTTACAAGAAAATCGACTTTGAGTCTAAACCTAAGAAAGTGCAACTTTTTCGGTAATATTAATTTGTTAATCCTACAAAAGCAATATAATTTTACTTTCGCGCAAATCAGTAATATTAATGTTTTTCGGCTTAAGCAGTACAGTGCCGCCGCAATTGACATACAATTTACAAGAAAATCGACTTTGTGTCTAAACCTAAGAAAGTGCAACTTTTTCGGTAATATTAATTTGTTAATCCTGCAATAACAATATAATTTGACTTTCGCTCAAATCAGTAAAATTCATGTTTTTCGGCTTAAGCAGCACAGTCCTCACGCAATTAACATACAATTTAGAAGCAAATCGACTTTAAGTCTAAAACTAAGAAAGTACAATTTTTTCGGTTAACGAATATGTAAATTCTGCAATAACATTATAATTTTACTTTCGCGCAAATCAGTAATATTAATGTTTTTCGGCTTAAGCAGTACAGTGCCGCCGCAATTAACATACAATTTACAAGAAAATCGACTTTGAGTCTAAACCTAAGAAAGTGCAACTTTTTCGGTAATATTAATTTGTTAATCCTGCAACAGCAATATAATTTGACTTTCGCTCAAATCAGTAAAATTCCTGTTTTTCGGTTTAAGCGGTACAGTGCTCACGCAATTAACATACAATTTAGAAGCAAATCGACTTTAAGTCTAAAACTACGTAAGTACAATTTTTCGGTTATATGAATATGTCAATTCTGCAATAACAATATAATTTGACTTTCGCTCAAATCAGTAAAATTGATGTTTTTCGGCCTAAGCGGTACAGCGCTCAAGTAATTAACATACAATTTACAAGAAAATCGGCTTTAAGTAAAAATCTAAGAAAGTTCAATTTTTTCTTTTCTTTTTTTTATATTAAATTGTTAATCCTGCCATAACATTATAGTTTACAGTGCTCACGCAACTGAAATACAATTTACAAGAAAATCGACTTTAAGTCTAAAGCTAAGAAAGTGCAATTTTTTCGGTTATATGAATATGTCAATTCTGCAATAGCTATATAATTTTACTTTCGCGCAAATCAGTAAAATTGATGATTTTCGGCTTATGCGGTACAGTGCTCAAGTGATTAACATACAATTTACAAAAAAATCGACTTTGAGTCTAAACCTTAGAAAGTGCAACTTTTTCAGTAATATTAATTTGTTAATCCTGCAATAACAATATAATTTGACTTTCGCTCAAATCAGTAAAATTCATGTTTTTCGGTTTAAGCGGTACAGTGCTCACGCAATTAACATACAATTTAGAAGCAAAACGACTTTAAGTCTAAAACTAAGTAAGTACAATTTTTTCGGTTATATGAATATGTAAATTCTGCAATAGCTATATAATTTTACTTTCGCGCAAATCAGTAAAATTGATGATTTTCGGCTTATGCGGTACAGTGCTCAAGTGATTAACATACAATTTACAAAAAAATCGACTTTGAGTCTAAACCTAAGAAAGTGCAACTTTTTCAGTAATATTAATTTGTTAATCCTGCAATAACAATATAATTTGACTTTCGCTCAAATCAGTAAAATTCATGTTTTTCGGTTTAAGCGGTACAGTGCTCACGCAATTAACATACAATTTAGAAGCAAATCGACTTTAAGTCTAAAGCTAAGAAAGTGCAATTTTTTCGGTTATATGAATATGTCAATTCTGCAATAGCTATATAATTTTACTTTCGCGCAAATCAGTAAAATTGATGATTTTCGGCTTATGCGGTACAGTGCTCAAGTGATTAACATACAATTTACAAAAAAATCGACTTTGAGTCTAAACCTAAGAAAGTCCAACTTTTTCGGTAATATTAATTTGTTAATCCTGCAATAACAATATAATTTGACTTTCGCTCAAATCAGTAAAATTCATGTTTTTCGGCTTAAGCAGCACAGTCCTCACGCAATTAACATACAATTTAGAAGCAAATCGACTTTAAGTCTAAAACTAAGTAAGTACAATTTTTCGGTTATATGAATATGTCAATTCTGCAATAGCTATATAATTTTACTTTCGCGCAAATCAGTAAAATTGATGATTTTCGGCTTATGCGGTACAGTGCTCAAGTGATTAACATACAATTTACAAAAAAATCGACTTTGAGTCTAAACCTAAGAAAGTGCAACTTTTTCAGTAATATTAATTTGTTAATCCTGCAATAACAATATAATTTGACTTTCGCTCAAATCAGTAAAATTCATGTTTTTCGGTTTAAGCAGCACAGTCCTCACGCAATTAACATACAATTTAGAAGCAAATCGACTTTAAGTCTAAAACTAAGTAAGTACAATTTTTTCGGTTATATGAATATGTAAATTCTGCAACAACATTATAATTTTACTTTCGCGCAAATCAGTAATATTAATGTTTTTCAGCTTAAGCAGTACAGTGCTGCCGCAATTGACATACAATTTACAAGAAAATCGACTTTGAGTCTAAACCTAAGAAAGTGCAACTTTTTCGGTAATATTAATTTGTTAATCCTGCAAAAGCAATATAATTTGACTTTCGCTCAAATCAGTAAAATTCCTGTTTTTCGGCTTAAGCGGTACAGTGCTCACGCAATTAACATACAATTTAGAAGCAAATCGACTTTAAGTCTAAAACTAAGTAAGTACAATTTTTTCGGTTATATGAATATGTAAATTCTGCAATAACATTATAATTTTACTTTCGCGCAAATCTGTAATATTAATGTTTTTCAGCTTAATCAGTACAGTGCTGCCGCAATTGACATACAATTTACAAGAAAATCGACTTTGAGTCTAAACCTAAGAAAGTGCAACTTTTTCGGTAATATTAATTTGTTAATCCTGCAAAATCAATATAATTTGACTTTCGCTCAAATCAGTAAAATTCCTGTTTTTCGGTTTAGGCGGTACAGTGCTCACGCAATTAACATACAATTTAAAGGCAAATCGACTTTAAGTCTAAAACTAAGTAAGTACAATTTTTTCGGTTATATGAATATGTAAATTCTGCAACAACATTATAATTTTACTTTCGCGCAAATCAGTAATATTAATGTTTTTCAGCTTAAGCAGTACAGTGCTGCCGCAATTGACATACAATTTACAAGAAAATCGACTTTGAGTCTAAACCTAAGAAACTGCAACTTTTTCGGTAATATTAATTTGTTGATCCTGCAATAACAATATAATTTGACTTTCGCTCAAATCAGTAAAATTCCTGTTTTTCGGTTTAAGCGGTACAGTGCTCACGCAATTAACATACAATTTAGAAGCAAATCGACTTTAAGTCTAAAACTAAGTAAGTACAATTTTTTCGGTTATATGAATATGTAAATTCTGCAATAACATTATAATTTTACTTTCGCGCAAATCTGTAATATTAATGTTTTTCAGCTTAATCAGTACAGTGCTGCCGCAATTGACATACAATTTACAAGAAAATCGACTTTGAGTCTAAACCTAAGAAAGTGCAACTTTTTCGGTAATATTAATTTGTTAATCCTGCAAAATCAATATAATTTGACTTTCGCTCAAATCAGTAAAATTCCTGTTTTTCGGTTTAGGCGGTACAGTGCTCACGCAATTAACATACAATTTAAAGGCAAATCGACTTTAAGTCTAAAACTAAGTAAGTACAATTTTTCGGTTATATGAATATGTCAATTCTGCAATAACAATATAATTTGACTTTCGCTCAAATCAGTAAAATTCATGTTTTTCGGTTTAAGCGGTACAGTGCTCACGCAATTAACATACAATTTAGAAGCAAATCGACTTTAAGTCTAAAACTAAGTAAGTACAATTTTTTCGGTTATATGAATATGTAAATTCTGCAACAACATTATAATTTTACTTTCGCGCAAATCTGTAATATTAATGTTTTTCAGCTTAATCAGTACAGTGCTGCCGCAATTGACATACAATTTACAAGAAAATCGACTTTGAGTCTAAACCTAAGAAAGTGCAACTTTTTCGGTAATATTAATTTGTTAATCCTGCAAAATCAATATAATTTGACTTTCGCTCAAATCAGTAAAATTCCTGTTTTTCGGTTTAGGCGGTACAGTGCTCACGCAATTAACATACAATTTAAAGGCAAATCGACTTTAAGTCTAAAACTAAGTAAGTACAATTTTTCGGTTATATGAATATGTCAATTCTGCAATAACAATATAATTTGACTTTCGCTCAAATCAGTAAAATTCATGTTTTTCGGCTTAAGCAGCACAGTCCTCACGCAATTAACATACAATTTAGAAGCAAATCGACTTTAAGTCTAAAACTAAGTAAGTACAATTTTTCGGTTATATGAATATGTCAATTCTGCAATAGCTATATAATTTTACTTTCGCGCAAATCAGTAAAATTGATGATTTTCGGCTTATGCGGTACAGTGCTCAAGTGATTAACATACAATTTACAAAAAAATCGACTTTGAGTCTAAACCTAAGAAAGTGCAACTTTTTCAGTAATATTAATTTGTTAATCCTGCAATAACAATATAATTTGACTTTCGCTCAAATCAGTAAAATTCATGTTTTTCGGTTTAAGCAGCACAGTCCTCACGCAATTAACATACAATTTAGAAGCAAATCGACTTTAAGTCTAAAACTAAGTAAGTACAATTTTTTCGGTTATATGAATATGTAAATTCTGCAACAACATTATAATTTTACTTTCGCGCAAATCAGTAATATTAATGTTTTTCAGCTTAAGCAGTACAGTGCTGCCGCAATTGACATACAATTTACAAGAAAATCGACTTTGAGTCTAAACCTAAGAAACTGCAACTTTTTCGGTAATATTAATTTGTTGATCCTGCAATAACAATATAATTTGACTTTCGCTCAAATCAGTAAAATTCCTGTTTTTCGGTTTAAGCGGTACAGTGCTCACGCAATTAACATACAATTTAGAAGCAAATCGACTTTAAGTCTAAAACTAAGTAAGTACAATTTTTTCGGTTATATGAATATGTAAATTCTGCAATAACATTATAATTTTACTTTCGCGCAAATCTGTAATATTAATGTTTTTCAGCTTAATCAGTACAGTGCTGCCGCAATTGACATACAATTTACAAGAAAATCGACTTTGAGTCTAAACCTAAGAAAGTGCAACTTTTTCGGTAATATTAATTTGTTAATCCTGCAAAATCAATATAATTTGACTTTCGCTCAAATCAGTAAAATTCCTGTTTTTCGGTTTAGGCGGTACAGTGCTCACGCAATTAACATACAATTTAAAGGCAAATCGACTTTAAGTCTAAAACTAAGTAAGTACAATTTTTCGGTTATATGAATATGTCAATTCTGCAATAACAATATAATTTGACTTTCGCTCAAATCAGTAAAATTCATGTTTTTCGGTTTAAGCGGTACAGTGCTCACGCAATTGACATACAATTTAGAAGAAAAGCGACTTTAAGTCTAAAACTAAGAAAGTACAATTTTTTCGGTTATATGAATATGTAAATTCTGCGATAACATTATAATTTTACTTTCGCGCAAATCAGTAATATTAATGTTTTTCGGCTTAAGCAGTACAGTGCTGCCGCAATTGACATACAATTTACAAGAAAATCGACTTTGAGTCTAAACCTAAGAAAGTGCAACTTTTTCGGTAATATTAATTTGTTAATCCTGCAAAAGCAATATAATTTGACTTTCGCTCAAATCAGTAAAATTCATGTTTTCGGCTTAAGCGGTACAGTGCTCAAGTAATTAACATACAATTTACAAGAAAATCGGCTTTAAGTAATAATCTAAGAAAGTTCAATTTTTTCTTTTCTTTTTTTTATATTAGTTTGTTAATTCTGCCATAACATTATAGTTTACAGTGCTCACGCAACTGACATACAATTTACAAGAAAATCGACTTTGAGTCTAAACCTAAGAAAGTGCAATTTTTTCGGTTATATGAATGTGTTAATTCTGCAATAACAATATAATTTGACTTTCGCTCAAATCAGTAAAATTCATGTTTTTCGGTTTAAGCGGTACAGTGCTCACGCAATTGACATACATTTTAGAAGAAAATCGACTTTATGTCTAAAACTAAGAAAGTACAATTTTTTCGGTTATATGAATATGTAAATTCTGCAATAACAATATAATTTTACTTTCGCGCAAATCAGTAAAATTGATGTTTTTCGGCCTAAGCGGTACAGCGCTCAAGTAATTAACATACAATTTACAAGAAAATCGGCTTTAAGTAAAAATCTAAGAAAGTTCAATTTTTTCTTTTCTTTTTTTTATATTAAATTATTTTATTAAGTCTAAAGCTAAGAAAGTGCAATTTTTTCGGTTATATGAATATGTCAATTCTGCAATAGCTATATAATTTTACTTTCGCGCAAATCAGTAAAATTGATGATTTTCGGCTTATGCGGTACAGTGCTCAAGTGATTAACATACAATTTACAAAAAAATCGACTTTGAGTCTAAAGCTAAGAAAGTGCAACTTTTTCGGTAATATTAATTTGTTAATCCTGCAATAACAATATAATTTGACTTTCGCTCAAATCAGTAAAATTCATGTTTTTCGGTTTAAGCAGTACAGTGCTCACGCAATTAACATACAATTTAGAAGCAAATCGACTTTAAGTCTAAAACTAAGAAAGTACAATTTTTTCGGTTATATGAATATGTAAATTCTGCAATAACATTATAATTTTACTTTCGCGCAAATCAGTAATATTAATGTTTTTCGGCTTAAGCAGTACAGTGCTGCCGCAATTGACATACAATTTACAAGAAAATCGACTTTGAGTCTAAACCTAAGAAAGTGCAACTTTTTCGGTAATATTAATTTGTTAATCCTGCAATAACAATATAATTTGACTTTCGTTCAAATCAGTAAAATTCATGTTTTTCGGCTTAAGCAGTACAGTGCTCACGCAACTGAAATACAATTTACAAGAAAATCGACTTTGAGTCTAAACCTAAGAAAGTGCAACTTTTTCGGTAATATTAATTTGTTAATCCTGCAAAAGCAATATAATTTGACTTTCGCTCAAATCAGTAAAATTCCTGTTTTTCGGTTTAAGCGGTACAGTGCTCACGCAATTAACATACAATTTAGAAGCAAATCGACTTTAAGTCTAAAACTAAGAAAGTACAATTTTTTCGGTTATATGAATATGTAAATTCTGCAATAACATTATAATTTTACTTTCGCGCAAATCAGTAATATTAATGTTTTTCGGCTTAAGCAGTACAGTGCTGCCGCAATTGACATACAATTTACAAGAAAATCGACTTTGAGTCTAAACCTAAGAAAGTGCAACTTTTTCGGTAATATTAATTTGTTAATCCTGCAATAACAATATAATTTGACTTTCGCTCAAATCAGTAAAATTCATGTTTTTCGGCTTAAGCAGCACAGTCCTCACGCAATTATCATACAATTTAGAAGCAAATCGACTTTAAGTCTAAAACTAAGAAAGTACAATTTTTTCGGTTAACGCATATGTAAATTCTGCAATAACATTATAATTTTACTTTCACGCAAATCAGTAATATTAATGTTTTTCGGCTTAAGCAGTACAGTGCCGCCGCAATTGACATACAATTTACAAGAAAATCGACTTTGAGTCTAAACCTAAGAAAGTGCAACTTTTTCGGTAATATTAATTTGTTAATCCTGCAAAAGCAATATAATTTGACTTTCGCTCAAATCAGTAAAATTCCTGTTTTTCGGTTTAAGCGGTACAGTGCTCACGCAATTAACATACAATTTAGAAGCAAATCGACTTTAAGTCTAAAACTAAGTAAGTACAATTTTTCGGTTATATGAATATGTCAATTCTGCAATAACAATATAATTTGACTTTCGCTCAAATCAGTAAAATTGCTGTTTTTCGGCCTAAGCGGTACAGCGCTCAAGTAATTAACATACAATTTACAAGAAAATCGGCTTTAAGTAAAAATCTAAGAAAGTTAAATTTTTTCTTTTCTTTTTTTTATATTAAATTGTTAATCCTGCCATAACATTATAGTTTACAGTGCTCACGCAACTGAAATACAATTTACAAGAAAATCGACTTTAAGTCTAAAGCTAAGAAAGTGCAATTTTTTCGGTTATATGAATATGTCAATTCTGCAATAGCTATATAATTTTACTTTCGCGCAAATCAGTAAAATTGATGATTTTCGGCTTATGCGGTACAGTGCTCAAGTGATTAACATACAATTTACAAAAAAATCGACTTTGAGTCTAAACCTAAGAAAGTGCAGCTTTTTCGGTAATATTAATTTGTTAATCCTGCAATAACAATATAATTTGACTTTCGCTCAAATCAGTAAAATTCATGTTTTTCGGCTTAAGCGGTACAGTGCTCACGCAATTAACATACAATTTAGAAGCAAATCGACTTTAAGTCTAAAACTAAGTAAGTACAATTTTTTCGGTTATATGAATATGTAAATTCTGCAATAACATTATAATTTTACTTTCGCGCAAATCAGTAATATTAATGTTTTTCAGCTTAAGCAGTACAGTGCTGCCGCAATTGACATACAATTTACAAGAAAATCGACTTTGAGTCTAAACCTAAGAAAGTGCAACTTTTTCGGTAATATTAATTTGTTAATCCTGCAAAAGCAATATAATTTGACTTTCGCTCAAATCAGTAAAATTCCTGTTTCTCGGTTTAAGCGGTACAGTGCTCACACAATTAACATACAATTTAGAAGCAAATCGACTTTAAGTCTAAAACTAAGTAAGTACAATTTTTCGGTTATATGAATATGTCAATTCTGCAATAGCTATATAATTTTACTTTCGCGCAAATCAGTAAAATTCATGTTTTTCGGCTTAAGCAGTACAGTGCTCACGCAACTGACATACAATTTACAAGAAAATCGACTTTGAGTCTAAACCTAAGAAAGTGCAACTTTTTCGGTAATATTAATTTGTTAATCCTGCAAAAGCAATATAATTTGACTTTCGCTCAAATCAGTAAAATTCATGTTTTTCGGCTTAAGCGGTACAGTGCTCACGCAATTAACATACAATTTAGAAGCAAATCGACTTTAAGTCTAAAACTAAGAAAGTACAATTTTTTCGGTTATATGAATATGTAAATTCTGCAATAACATTATAATTTTACTTTCGCGCAAATCAGTAATACTAATGTTTTTCGGCTTAAGCAGTACAGTGCTGCCGCAATTGACATACAATTTACAAGAAAATCGACTTTGAGTCTAAACCTAAGAAAGTGCAACTTTTTCGGTAATATTAATTTGTTAATCCTGCAATAACAATATAATTTGACTTTCGCTCAAATCAGTAAAATTCATGTTTTTCGGCTTAAGCAGCACAGTGCTCACACAACTGACATACAATTTACAAAAAAATCGACTTTGAGTCTAAACCTAAGAAAGTGCAACTTTTTCGGAAATATTAATTTGTTAATCCTGCAATAACAATATAATTTGACTTTCGCTCAAATCAGTAAAATTCATGTTTTTCGGTTTAAGCGGTACAGTGCTCACGCAACTGAAATACAATTTACAAGAAAATCGACTTTGAGTCTAAACCTAAGAAAGTGCAACTTTTTCGGTAATATTAATTTGTTAATCCTGCAAAAGCAATATAATTTTACTTTCGCGCAAATCAGTAATATTAATGTTTTTCGGCTTAAGCAGTACAGTGCCGCCGCAATTGACATACAATTTACAAGAAAATCGACTTTGAGTCTAAACCTAAGAAAGTGCAACTTTTTCGGTAATATTAATTTGTTAATCCTGCAAAAGCAATATAATTTGACTTTCGCTCAAATCAGTAAAATTCATGTTTTTCGGCTTAAGCGGTACAGTGCTCACGCAATTAACATACAATTTAGAAGCAAATCGACTTTAAGTCTAAAACTAAGAAAGTACAATTTTTTCGGTTATATGAATATGTAAATTCTGCAATAACATTATAATTTTACATTCGCGCATATCAGTAATACTAATGTTTTTCGGCTTAAGCAGTACAGTGCTGCCGCAATTGACATACAATTTACAAGAAAATCGACTTTGAGTCTAAACCTAAGAAAGTGCAACTTTTTCGGTAATATTAATTTGTTAATCCTGCAATAACAATATAATTTGACTTTCGCTCAAATCAGTAAAATTCATGTTTTTCGGCATAAGCAGCACAGTGCTCACACAACTGACATACAATTTACAAAAAAATCGACTTTGAGTCTAAGCCTAAGAAAGTGCAACTTTTTCGGAAATATTAATTTGTTAATCCTGCAATAACAATATAATTTGACTTTCGCTCAAATCAGTAAAATTCATGTTTTTCGGTTTAAGCAGTACAGTGCTCACGCAACTGAAATACAATTTACATGAAAATCGACTTTGAGTCTAAACCTAAGAAAGTGCAACTTTTTCGGTAATATTAATTTGTTAATCCTGCAAAAGCAATATAATTTGACTTTCGCTCAAATCAGTAAAATTCCTGTTTTTCGGTTTAAGCGGTACAGTGCTCACGCAATTAACATACAATTTAGAAGCAAATCGACTTTAAGTCTAAAACTAAGAAAGTACAATTTTTTCGGTTATATGAATATGTAAATTCTGCAATAACATTATAATTTTACTTTCGCGCAAATCAGTAATATTAATGTTTTTCAGCTTAAGCAGTACAGTGCTGCCGCAATTGACATACAATTTACAAGAAAATCGACTTTGAGTCTAAACCTAAGAAAGTGCAACTTTTTCGGTAATATTAATTTGTTAATCCTGCAAAAGCAATATAATTTGACTTTCGCTCAAATCAGTAAAATTCCTGTTTTTCGGTTTAAGCGGTACAGTGCTCACGCAATTAACATACAATTTAGAAGCAAATCGACTTTAAGTCTAAAACTAAGTAAGTACAATTTTTTCGGTTATATGAATATGTAAATTCTGCAATAACATTATAATTTTACTTTCGCGCAAATCAGTAATATTAATGTTTTTCAGCTTAAGCAGTACAGTGCTGCCGCAATTGACATACAATTTACAAGAAAATCGACTTTGAGTCTAAACCTAAGAAAGTGCAACTTTTTCGGTAATATTAATTTGTTAATCCTGCAAAAGCAATATAATTTGACTTTCGCTCAAATCAGTAAAATTCATGTTTTTCGGCTTAAGCGGTACAGTGCTCACGCAATTAACATACAATTTAGAAGCAAATCGACTTTAAGTCTAAAACTAAGAAAGTACAATTTTTTCGGTTATATGAATATGTAAATTCTGCAATAAGATTATAATTTTACTTTCGCGCAAATCAGTAATACTAATGTTTTTCGGCTTAAGCAGTACAGTGCTGCCGCAATTGACATACAATTTACAAGAAAATCGACTTTGAGTCTAAACCTAAGAAAGTGCAACTTTTTCGGAAATATTAATTTGTTAATCCTGCAATAACAATATAATTTGACTTTCGCTCAAATCAGTAAAATTCATGTTTTTCGGTTTAAGCGGTACAGTGCTCACGCAACTGAAATACAATTTACAAGAAAATCGACTTTGAGTCTAAACCTAAGAAAGTGCAACTTTTTCGGTAATATTAATTTGTTAATCCTGCAAAAGCAATATAATTTGACTTTCGCTCAAATCAGTAAAATTCCTGTTTTTCGGTTTAAGCGGTACAGTGCTCACGCAATTAACATACAATTTAGAAGCAAATCGACTTTAAGTCTAAAACTAAGTAAGTACAATTTTTTCGGTTATATGAATATGTAAATTCTGCAATAACATTATAATTTTACTTTCGCGCAAATCAGTAATATTAATGTTTTTCAGCTTAAGCAGTACAGTGCTGCCGCAATTGACATACAATTTACAAGAAAATCGACTTTGAGTCTAAACCTAAGAAAGTGCAACTTTTTCGGTAATATTAATTTGTTAATCCTGCAAAAGCAATATAATTTGACTTTCGCTCAAATCAGTAAAATTCATGTTTTTCGGCTTAAGCGGTACAGTGCTCACGCAATTAACATACAATTTAGAAGCAAATCGACTTTAAGTCTAAAACTAAGAAAGTACAATTTTTTCGGTTATATGAATATGTAAATTCTGCAATAAGATTATAATTTTACTTTCGCGCAAATCAGTAATATTAATGTTTTTCGGCTTAAGCAGTACAGTGCCGCCGCAATTGACATACAATTTACAAGAAAATCGACTTTGAGTCTAAACCTAAGAAAGTGCAACTTTTTCGGTAATATTAATTTGTTAATCCTGCAAAAGCAATATAATTTGACTTTCGCTCAAATCAGTAAAATTCATGTTTTTCGGCTTAAGCGGTACAGTGCTCACGCAATTAACATACAATTTAGAAGCAAATCGACTTTAAGTCTAAAACTAAGAAAGTACAATTTTTTCGGTTATATGAATATGTAAATTCTGCAATAACATTATAATTTTACTTTCGCGCATATCAGTAATACTAATGTTTTTCGGCTTAAGCAGTACAGTGCTGCCGCAATTGACATACAATTTACAAGAAAATCGACTTTGAGTCTAAACCTAAGAAAGTGCAACTTTTTCGGTAATATTAATTTGTTAATCCTGCAATAACAATATAATTTGACTTTCGCTCAAATCAGTAAAATTCATGTTTTTCGGCATAAGCAGCACAGTGCTCACACAACTGACATACAATTTACAAAAAAATCGACTTTGAGTCTAAGCCTAAGAAAGTGCAACTTTTTCGGAAATATTAATTTGTTAATCCTGCAATAAAAATATAATTTGACTTTCGCTCAAATCAGTAAAATTCATGTTTTTCGGTTTAAGCGGTACAGTGCTCACGCAACTGAAATACAATTTACATGAAAATCGACTTTGAGTCTAAACCTAAGAAAGTGCAACTTTTTCGGTAATATTAATTTGTTAATCCTGCAAAAGCAATATAATTTGACTTTCGCTCAAATCAGTAAAATTCCTGTTTTTCGGTTTAAGCGGTACAGTGCTCACGCAATTAACATACAATTTAGAAGCAAATCGACTTTAAGTCTAAAACTAAGTAAGTACAATTTTTCGGTTATATGAATATGTCAATTCTGCAATAACAATATAATTTGACTTTCGCTCAAATCAGTAAAATTGATGTTTTTCGGCCTAAGCGGTACAGCGCTCAAGTAATTAACATACAATTTACAAGAAAATCGGCTTTAAGTAAAAATCTAAGAAAGTTCAATTTTTTCTTTTCTTTTTTTTATATTAAATTGTTAATCCTGCCATAACATTATAGTTTACAGTGCTCACGCAACTGAAATACAATTTACAAGAAAATCGACTTTAAGTCTAAAGCTAAGAAAGTGCAATTTTTTCGGTTATATGAATATGTCAATTCTGCAATAGCTATATAATTTTACTTTCGCGCAAATCAGTAAAATTGATGATTTTCGGCTTATGCGGTACAGTGCTCAAGTGATTAACATACAATTTACAAAAAAATCGACTTTGAGTGTAAACCTAAGAAAGTGCAACTTTTTCGGTAATATTAATTTGTTAATCCTGCAATAACAATATAATTTGACTTTCGCTCAAATCAGTAAAATTCATGTTTTTCGGTTTAAGCGGTACAGTGCTCACGCAATTAACATACAATTTAGAAGCAAATCGACTTTAAGTCTAAAACTAAGTAAGTACAATTTTTTCGGTTATATGAATATGTAAATTCTGCAATAACATTATAATTTTACTTTCGCGCAAATCAGTAATATTAATGTTTTTCAGCTTAAGCAGTACAGTGCTGCCGCAATTGACATACAATTTACAAGAAAATCGACTTTGAGTCTAAACCTAAGAAAGTGCAACTTTTTCGGTAATATTAATTTGTTAATCCTGCAAAAGCAATATAATTTGACTTTCGCTCAAATCAGTAAAATTCCTGTTTTTCGGTTTAAGCGGTACAGTGCTCACGCAATTAACATACAATTTAGAAGCAAATCGACTTTAAGTCTAAAACTAAGTAAGTACAATTTTCGGTTATATGAATATGTCAATTCTGCAATAGCTATATAATTTTACTTTCGCGCAAATCAGTAAAATTCATGTTTTTCGGCTTAAGCAGTACAGTGCTCTCGCAACTGACATACAATTTACAAGAAAATCGACTTTGAGTATAAACCTTAGAAAGTGCAACTTTTTCGGTAATATTAATTTGTTAATCCTGCAAAAGCAATATAATTTGACTTTCGCTCAAATCAGTAAAATTCATGTTTTTCAGCTTAAGCGGTACAGTGCTCACGCAATTAACATACAATTTAGAAGCAAATCGACTTTAAGTCTAAAACTAAGAAAGTACAATTTTTTCGGTTATATGAATATGTAAATTCTGCAATAACATTATAATTTTACTTTCGCGCAAATCAGTAATATTAATGTTTTTCGGCTTAAGCAGTACAGTGCCGCCACAATTGACATACAATTTACAAGAAAATCGACTTTGAGTCTAAACCTAAGAAAGTGCAACTTTTTCGGTAATATTAATTTGTTAATCCTGCAAAAGCAATATAATTTGACTTTCGCTCAAATCAGTAAAATTCCTGTTTTTGGGTTTAAGCGGTACAGTGCTCACGCAATTAACATACAATTTAGAAGCAAATCGACTTTAAGTCTAAAACTAAGAAAGTACAATTTTTTCGGTTATATGAATATGTAAATTCTGCAATAACATTATAATTTTACTTTCGCGCAAATCAGTAATACTAATGTTTTTCGGCTTAAGCAGTACAGTGCTCACGCAACTGAAATACAATTTACATGAAAATCGACTTTGAGTCTAAACCTAAGAAAGTGCAACTTTTTCGGTAATATTAATTTGTTAATCCTGCAAAAGCAATATAATTTGACTTTCGCTCAAATCAGTAAAATTCCTGTTTTTCGGTTTAAGCGGTACAGTGCTCACGCAATTAACATACAATTTAGAAGCAAATCGACTTTAAGTCTAAAACTAAGTAAGTACAATTTTTCGGTTATATGAATATGTCAATTCTGCAATAACAATATAATTTGACTTTCGCTCAAATCAGTAAAATTGATGTTTTTCGGCCTAAGCGGTACAGCGCTCAAGTAATTAACATACAATTTACAAGAAAATCGGCTTTAAGTAAAAATCTAAGAAAGTTCAATTTTTTCTTTTCTTTTTTTTATATTAAATTGTTAATCCTGCCATAACATTATAGTTTACAGTGCTCACGCAACTGAAATACAATTTACAAGAAAATCGACTTTAAGTCTAAAGCTAAGAAAGTGCAATTTTTTCGGTTATATGAATATGTCAATTCTGCAATAGCTATATAATTTTACTTTCGCGCAAATCAGTAAAATTGATGATTTTCGGCTTATGCGGTACAGTGCTCAAGTGATTAACATACAATTTACAAAAAAATCGACTTTGAGTCTAAACCTAAGAAAGTGCAACTTTTTCGGTAATATTAATTTGTTAATCCTGCAATAACAATATAATTTGACTTTCGCTCAAATCAGTAAAATTCATGTTTTTCGGTTTAAGCGGTACAGTGCTCACGCAATTAACATACAATTTAGAAGCAAATCGACTTTAAGTCTAAAACTAAGTAAGTACAATTTTTTCGGTTATATGAATATGTAAATTCTGCAATAACATTATAATTTTACTTTCGCGCAAATCAGTAATATTAATGTTTTTCAGCTTAAGCAGTACAGTGCTGCCGCAATTGACATACAATTTACAAGAAAATCGACTTTGAGTCTAAACCTAAGAAAGTGCAACTTTTTCGGTATGATTAATTTGTTAATCCTGCAAAAGCAATATAATTTGACTTTCGCTCAAATCAGTAAAATTCCTGTTTTTCGGTTTAAGCGGTACAGTGCTCACGCAATTAACATACAATTTACAAGAAAATCGACTTTGAGTATAAACCTTAGAAAGTGCAACTTTTTCGGTAATATTAATTTGTTAATCCTGCAAAAGCAATATAATTTGACTTTCGCTCAAATCAGTAAAATTCATGTTTTTCAGCTTAAGCGGTACAGTGCTCACGCAATTAACATACAATTTAGAAGCAAATCGACTTTAAGTCTAAAACTAAGAAAGTACAATTTTTCGGTTATATGAATATGTCAATTCTGCAATAACAATATAATTTGACTTTCGCTCAAATCAGTAAAATTGATGTTTTTCGGCCTAAGCGGTACAGCGCTCAAGTAATTAACATACAATTTACAAGAAAATCGGCTTTAAGTAAAAATCTAAGAAAGTTCAATTTTTTCTTTTCTTTTTTTTATATTAAAATGTTAATCCTGCCATAACATTATAGTTTACAGTGCTCACGCAACTGAAATACAATTTACAAGAAAATCGACTTTAAGTCTAAAGCTAAGAAAGTGCAATTTTTTCGGTTATATGAATATGTCAATTCTGCAATAGCTATATAATTTTACTTTCGCGCAAATCAGTAAAATTGATGATTTTCGGCTTATGCGGTACAGTGCTCAAGTGATTAACATACAATTTACAAAAAAATCGACTTTGAGTCTAAGCCTAAGAAAGTGCAACTTTTTCGGAAATATTAATTTGTTAATCCTGCAATAAAAATATAATTTGACTTTCGCTCAAATCAGTAAAATTCATGTTTTTCGGTTTAAGCGGTACAGTGCTCACGCAACTGAAATACAATTTACATGAAAATCGACTTTGAGTCTAAACCTAAGAAAGTGCAACTTTTTCGGTAATATTAATTTGTTAATCCTGCAAAAGCAATATAATTTGACTTTCGCTCAAATCAGTAAAATTCCTGTTTTTCGGTTTAAGCGGTACAGTGCTCACGCAATTAACATACAATTTAGAAGCAAATCGACTTTAAGTCTAAAACTAAGTAAGTACAATTTTTTCGGTTATATGAATATGTAAATTCTGCAATAACATTATAATTTTACTTTCGCGCAAATCAGTAATATTAATGTTTTTCAGCTTAAGCAGTACAGTGCTGCCGCAATTGACATACAATTTACAAGAAAATCGACTTTGAGTCTAAACCTAAGAAAGTGCAACTTTTTCGGTAATATTAATTTGTTAATCCTGCAAAAGCAATATAATTTGACTTTCGCTCAAATCAGTAAAATTCCTGTTTTTCGGTTTAAGCGGTACAGTGCTCACGCAATTAACATACAATTTAGAAGCAAATCGACTTTAAGTCTAAAACTAAGTAAGTACAATTTTCGGTTATATGAATATGTCAATTCTGCAATAGCTATATAATTTTACTTTCGCGCAAATCAGTAAAATTCATGTTTTTCGGCTTAAGCAGTACAGTGCTCTCGCAAATGACATACAATTTACAAGAAAATCGACTTTGAGTATAAACCTTAGAAAGTGCAACTTTTTCGGTAATATTAATTTGTTAATCCTGCAATAACAATATAATTTGACTTTCGCTCAAATCAGTAAAATTCATGTTTTTCGGCATAAGCAGCACAGTGCTCACACAACTGACATACAATTTACAAAAAAATCGACTTTGAGTCTAAGCCTAAGAAAGTGCAACTTTTTCGGAAATATTAATTTGTTAATCCTGCAATAAAAATATAATTTGACTTTCGCTCAAATCAGTAAAATTCATGTTTTTCGGTTTAAGCGGTACAGTGCTCACGCAACTGAAATACAATTTACATGAAAATCGACTTTGAGTCTAAACCTAAGAAAGTGCAACTTTTTCGGTAATATTAATTTGTTAATCCTGCAAAAGCAATATAATTTGACTTTCGCTCAAATCAGTAAAATTCCTGTTTTTCGGTTTAAGCGGTACAGTGCTCACGCAATTAACATACAATTTAGAAGCAAATCGACTTTAAGTCTAAAACTAAGTAAGTACAATTTTTCGGTTATATGAATATGTCAATTCTGCAATAACAATATAATTTGACTTTCGCTCAAATCAGTAAAATTGATGTTTTTCGGCCTAAGCGGTACAGCGCTCAAGTAATTAACATACAATTTACAAGAAAATCGGCTTTAAGTAAAAATCTAAGAAAGTTCAATTTTTTCTTTTCTTTTTTTTATATTAAATTGTTAATCCTGCCATAACATTATAGTTTACAGTGCTCACGCAACTGAAATACAATTTACAAGAAAATCGACTTTAAGTCTAAAGCTAAGAAAGTGCAATTTTTTCGGTTATATGAATATGTCAATTCTGCAATAGCTATATAATTTTACTTTCGCGCAAATCAGTAAAATTGATGATTTTCGGCTTATGCGGTACAGTGCTCAAGTGATTAACATACAATTTACAAAAAAATCGACTTTGAGTGTAAACCTAAGAAAGTGCAACTTTTTCGGTAATATTAATTTGTTAATCCTGCAATAACAATATAATTTGACTTTCGCTCAAATCAGTAAAATTCATGTTTTTCGGTTTAAGCGGTACAGTGCTCACGCAATTAACATACAATTTAGAAGCAAATCGACTTTAAGTCTAAAACTAAGTAAGTACAATTTTTTCGGTTATATGAATATGTAAATTCTGCAATAACATTATAATTTTACTTTCGCGCAAATCAGTAATATTAATGTTTTTCAGCTTAAGCAGTACAGTGCTGCCGCAATTGACATACAATTTACAAGAAAATCGACTTTGAGTCTAAACCTAAGAAAGTGCAACTTTTTCGGTAATATTAATTTGTTAATCCTGCAAAAGCAATATAATTTGACTTTCGCTCAAATCAGTAAAATTCCTGTTTTTCGGTTTAAGCGGTACAGTGCTCACGCAATTAACATACAATTTAGAAGCAAATCGACTTTAAGTCTAAAACTAAGTAAGTACAATTTTCGGTTATATGAATATGTCAATTCTGCAATAGCTATATAATTTTACTTTCGCGCAAATCAGTAAAATTCATGTTTTTCGGCTTAAGCAGTACAGTGCTCTCGCAACTGACATACAATTTACAAGAAAATCGACTTTGAGTATAAACCTTAGAAAGTGCAACTTTTTCGGTAATATTAATTTGTTAATCCTGCAAAAGCAATATAATTTGACTTTCGCTCAAATCAGTAAAATTCATGTTTTTCAGCTTAAGCGGTACAGTGCTCACGCAATTAACATACAATTTAGAAGCAAATCGACTTTAAGTCTAAAACTAAGAAAGTACAATTTTTTCGGTTATATGAATATGTAAATTCTGCAATAACATTATAATTTTACTTTCGCGCAAATCAGTAATATTAATGTTTTTCGGCTTAAGCAGTACAGTGCCGCCACAATTGACATACAATTTACAAGAAAATCGACTTTGAGTCTAAACCTAAGAAAGTGCAACTTTTTCGGTAATATTAATTTGTTAATCCTGCAAAAGCAATATAATTTGACTTTCGCTCAAATCAGTAAAATTCCTGTTTTTGGGTTTAAGCGGTACAGTGCTCACGCAATTAACATACAATTTAGAAGCAAATCGACTTTAAGTCTAAAACTAAGAAAGTACAATTTTTTCGGTTATATGAATATGTAAATTCTGCAATAACATTATAATTTTACTTTCGCGCAAATCAGTAATACTAATGTTTTTCGGCTTAAGCAGTACAGTGCTCACGCAACTGAAATACAATTTACATGAAAATCGACTTTGAGTCTAAACCTAAGAAAGTGCAACTTTTTCGGTAATATTAATTTGTTAATCCTGCAAAAGCAATATAATTTGACTTTCGCTCAAATCAGTAAAATTCCTGTTTTTCGGTTTAAGCGGTACAGTGCTCACGCAATTAACATACAATTTAGAAGCAAATCGACTTTAAGTCTAAAACTAAGTAAGTACAATTTTTCGGTTATATGAATATGTCAATTCTGCAATAACAATATAATTTGACTTTCGCTCAAATCAGTAAAATTGATGTTTTTCGGCCTAAGCGGTACAGCGCTCAAGTAATTAACATACAATTTACAAGAAAATCGGCTTTAAGTAAAAATCTAAGAAAGTTCAATTTTTTCTTTTCTTTTTTTTATATTAAATTGTTAATCCTGCCATAACATTATAGTTTACAGTGCTCACGCAACTGAAATACAATTTACAAGAAAATCGACTTTAAGTCTAAAGCTAAGAAAGTGCAATTTTTTCGGTTATATGAATATGTCAATTCTGCAATAGCTATATAATTTTACTTTCGCGCAAATCAGTAAAATTGATGATTTTCGGCTTATGCGGTACAGTGCTCAAGTGATTAACATACAATTTACAAAAAAATCGACTTTGAGTCTAAACCTAAGAAAGTGCAACTTTTTCGGTAATATTAATTTGTTAATCCTGCAATAACAATATAATTTGACTTTCGCTCAAATCAGTAAAATTCATGTTTTTCGGTTTAAGCGGTACAGTGCTCACGCAATTAACATACAATTTAGAAGCAAATCGACTTTAAGTCTAAAACTAAGTAAGTACAATTTTTTCGGTTATATGAATATGTAAATTCTGCAATAACATTATAATTTTACTTTCGCGCAAATCAGTAATATTAATGTTTTTCAGCTTAAGCAGTACAGTGCTGCCGCAATTGACATACAATTTACAAGAAAATCGACTTTGAGTCTAAACCTAAGAAAGTGCAACTTTTTCGGTATGATTAATTTGTTAATCCTGCAAAAGCAATATAATTTGACTTTCGCTCAAATCAGTAAAATTCCTGTTTTTCGGTTTAAGCGGTACAGTGCTCACGCAATTAACATACAATTTAGAAGCAAATCGACTTTAAGTCTAAAACTAAGTAAGTACAATTTTTCGGTTATATGAATATGTCAATTCTGCAATAGCTATATAATTTTACTTTCGCGCAAATCAGTAAAATTCATGTTTTTCGGCTTAAGCTGTACAGTGCTCTCGCAACAGACATACAATTTACAAGAAAATCGACTTTGAGTCTAAACCTAAGAAAGTGCAACTTTTTCGGTAATATTAATTTGTTAATCCTGCAAAAGCAATATAATTTGACTTTCGCTCAAATCAGTAAAATTCATGTTTTTCGGCTTAAACGGTACAGTGCTCACGCAATTAACATACAATTTAGAAGCAAATCGACTTTAAGTCTAAAACTAAGAAAGTACAATTTTTTCGGTTATATCAATATGTAAATTCTGCAATAACATTATAATTTTACTTTCGCGCAAATCAGTAATACTAATGTTTTTCGGCTTAAGCAGTACAGTGCTGCCGCAATTGACATACAATTTACAAGAAAATCGACTTTGAGTCTAAACCTAAGAAAGTGCAACTTTTTCGGTAATATTAATTTGTTAATCCTACAATAACAATATAATTTGACTTTCGCTCAAATCAGTAAAATTCATGTTTTTCGGCTTAAGCAGCACAGTGCTCACACAACTGACATACAATTTACAAAAAAATCGACTTTGAGTCTAAACCTAAGAAAGTGCAACTTTTTCGGAAATATTAATTTGTTAATCCTGCAATAACAATATAATTTGACTTTCGCTCAAATCAGTAAAATTCATGTTTTTCGGTTTAAGCGGTACAGTGCTCACGCAACTGAAATACAATTTACAAGAAAATCGACTTTGAGTCTAAACCTAAGAAAGTGCAACTTTTTCGGTAATATTAATTTGTTAATCCTGCAAAAGCAATATAATTTTACTTTCGCGCAAATCAGTAATATTAATGTTTTTCGGCTTAAGCAGTACAGTGCCGCCCCAATTGACATACAATTTACAAGAAAATCGACTTTGTGTCTAAACCTAAGAAAGTGCAACTTTTTCGGTAATATTAATTTGTTAATCCTGCAATAACAATATAATTTGACTTTCGCTCAAATCAGTAAAATTCATGTTTTTCGGCTTAAGCAGCACAGTCCTCACGCAATTAACATACAATTTAGAAGCAAATCGACTTTAAGTCTAAAACTAAGAAAGTACAATTTTTTCGGTTAACGAATATGTAAATTCTGCAATAACATTATAATTTTACTTTCGCGCAAATCAGTAATATTAATGTTTTTCGGCTTAAGCAGTACAGTGCCGCCACAATTGACATACAATTTACAAGAAAATCGACTTTGAGTCTAAACCTAAGAAAGTGCAACTTTTTCGGTAATATTAATTTGTTAATCCTGCAAAAGCAATATAATTTGACTTTCGCTCAAATCAGTAAAATTCCTGTTTTTGGGTTTAAGCGGTACAGTGCTCACGCAATTAACATACAATTTAGAAGCAAATCGACTTTAAGTCTAAAACTAAGTAAGTACAATTTTTCGGTTATATGAATATGTCAATTTTGCAATAACAATATAATTTGACTTTCGCTCAAATCAGTAAAATTGATGTTTTTCGGCCTAAGCGGTACAGCGCTCAAGTAATTAACATACAATTTACAAGAAAATCGGCTTTAAGTAAAAATCTAAGAAAGTTCAATTTTTTCTTTTCTTTTTTTATATTAAATTGTTAATCCTGCCATAACATTATAGTTTACAGTGCTCACGCAACTGAAATAAAATTTACAAGAAAATCGACTTTAAGTCTAAAGCTAAGAAAGTGCAAATTTTTCGGTTATATGAATATGTCAACTCTGCAATAGCTATATAATTTTACTTTCGCGCAAATCAGTAAAATTGATGATTTTCGGCTTATGCGGTACAGTGCTCAAGTGATTAACATACAATTTACAAAAAAATCGACTTTGAGTCTAAACCTAAGAAAGTGCAACTTTTTCGGTAATATTAATTTGTTAATCCTGCAATAACAATATAATTTGACTTTCGCTCAAATCAGTAAAATTCATGTTTTTCGGTTTAAGCGGTACAGTGCTCACGCAATTAACATACAATTTAGAAGCAAATCGACTTTAAGTCTAAAACTAAGTTAGTACAATTTTTTCGGTTATATGAATATGTAAATTCTGCAATAACATTATAATTTTACTTTCGCGCAAATCAGTAATATTAATGTTTTTCAGCTTAAGCAGTACAGTGCTGCCGCAATTAACATACAATTTTTAAGAAAATCGACTTTGAGTCTAAACCTAAGAAAGTGCAACTTTTTCGGTAATATTAATTTGTTAATTCTGCAAAAGCAATATAAATTGACTTTCGCTCAAATCAGTAAAATTCCTGTTTTTCGGTTTAAGCGGTACAGTGCTCACGCAATTAACATACAATTTAGAAGCAAATCGACTTTAAGTCTAAAACTAAGTAAGTACAATTTTTCGGTTATATGAATATGTCAATTCTGCAATAGCTATATAATTTTACTTTCGCGCAAATCAGTAAAATTCATGTTTTTCGGCTTAAGCAGTACAGTGCTCACGCAACTGACATACAATTTACAAGAAAATCGACTTTGAGTCTAAACCTAAGAAAGTGCAACTTTTTCGGTAATATTAATTTGTTAATCCTGCAAAAGCAATATAATTTGACTTTCGCTCAAATCAGTAAAATTCATGTTTTTCGGCTTAAGCGGTACAGTGCTCACGCAATTAACATACAATTTGGAAGCAAATCGACTTTAAGTCTAAAACTAAGAAAGTACAATTTTTTCGGTTATATGAATATGTAAATTCTGCAATAACATTATAATTTTACTTTCGCGCAAATCAGCAATACTAATGTTTTTCGGCTTAAGCAGTACAGTGCTGCCGCAATTGACATACAATTTACAAGAAAATCGACTTTGAGTCTAAACCTAAGAAAGTGCAACTTTTTCGGTAATATTAATTTGTTAATCCTGCAAAAGCAATATAATTTTACTTTCGCGCAAATCAGTAATATTAATGTTTTTCGGCTTAAGCAGTACAGTGCCGCCCCAATTGACATACAATTTACAAGAAAATCGACTTTGTGTCTAAACCTAAGAAAGTGCAACTTTTTCGGTAATATTAATTTGTTAATCCTGCAATAACAATATAATTTGACTTTCGCTCAAATCAGTAAAATTCATGTTTTTCGGCTTAAGCAGCACAGTCCTCACGCAATTAACATACAATTTAGAAGCAAATCGACTTTAAGTCTAAAACTAAGAAAGTACAATTTTTTCGGTTAACGAATATGTAAATTCTGCAATAACATTATAATTTTACTTTCGCGCAAATCAGTAATATTAATGTTTTTCGGCTTAAGCAGTACAGTGCCGCCACAATTGACATACAATTTACAAGAAAATCGACTTTGAGTCTAAACCTAAGAAAGTGCAACTTTTTCGGTAATATTAATTTGTTAATCCTGCAAAAGCAATATAATTTGACTTTCGCTCAAATCAGTAAAATTCCTGTTTTTGGGTTTAAGCGGTACAGTGCTCACGCAATTAACATACAATTTAGAAGCAAATCGACTTTAAGTCTAAAACTAAGTAAGTACAATTTTTCGGTTATATGAATATGTCAATTTTGCAATAACAATATAATTTGACTTTCGCTCAAATCAGTAAAATTGATGTTTTTCGGCCTAAGCGGTACAGCGCTCAAGTAATTAACATACAATTTACAAGAAAATCGGCTTTAAGTAAAAATCTAAGAAAGTTCAATTTTTTCTTTTCTTTTTTTATATTAAATTGTTAATCCTGCCATAACATTATAGTTTACAGTGCTCACGCAACTGAAATAAAATTTACAAGAAAATCGACTTTAAGTCTAAAGCTAAGAAAGTGCAAATTTTTCGGTTATATGAATATGTCAACTCTGCAATAGCTATATAATTTTACTTTCGCGCAAATCAGTAAAATTGATGATTTTCGGCTTATGCGGTACAGTGCTCAAGTGATTAACATACAATTTACAAAAAAATCGACTTTGAGTCTAAACCTAAGAAAGTGCAACTTTTTCGGTAATATTAATTTGTTAATCCTGCAATAACAATATAATTTGACTTTCGCTCAAATCAGTAAAATTCATGTTTTTCGGTTTAAGCGGTACAGTGCTCACGCAATTAACATACAATTTAGAAGCAAATCGACTTTAAGTCTAAAACTAAGTTAGTACAATTTTTTCGGTTATATGAATATGTAAATTCTGCAATAACATTATAATTTTACTTTCGCGCAAATCAGTAATATTAATGTTTTTCAGCTTAAGCAGTACAGTGCTGCCGCAATTAACATACAATTTTTAAGAAAATCGACTTTGAGTCTAAACCTAAGAAAGTGCAACTTTTTCGGTAATATTAATTTGTTAATTCTGCAAAAGCAATATAAATTGACTTTCGCTCAAATCAGTAAAATTCCTGTTTTTCGGTTTAAGCGGTACAGTGCTCACGCAATTAACATACAATTTAGAAGCAAATCGACTTTAAGTCTAAAACTAAGTAAGTACAATTTTTCGGTTATATGAATATGTCAATTCTGCAATAGCTATATAATTTTACTTTCGCGCAAATCAGTAAAATTCATGTTTTTCGGCTTAAGCAGTACAGTGCTCACGCAACTGACATACAATTTACAAGAAAATCGACTTTGAGTCTAAACCTAAGAAAGTGCAACTTTTTCGGTAATATTAATTTGTTAATCCTGCAAAAGCAATATAATTTGACTTTCGCTCAAATCAGTAAAATTCATGTTTTTCGGCTTAAGCGGTACAGTGCTCACGCAATTAACATACAATTTGGAAGCAAATCGACTTTAAGTCTAAAACTAAGAAAGTACAATTTTTTCGGTTATATGAATATGTAAATTCTGCAATAACATTATAATTTTACTTTCGCGCAAATCAGCAATACTAATGTTTTTCGGCTTAAGCAGTACAGTGCTGCCGCAATTGACATACAATTTACAAGAAAATCGACTTTGAGTCTAAACCTAAGAAAGTGCAACTTTTTCGGTAATATTAATTTGTTAATCCTGCAAAAGCAATATAATTTTACTTTCGCGCAAATCAGTAATATTAATGTTTTTCGGCTTAAGCAGTACAGTGCCGCCGCAATTGACATACAATTTACAAGAAAATCGACTTTGAGTCTAAACCTAAGAAAGTGCAACTTTTTCGGTAATATTAATTTGTTAATCCTGCAAAAGCAATATAATTTGACTTTCGCTCAAATCAGTAAAATTCATGTTTTTCGGTTTAAGCGGTACAGTGCTCACGCAACTGAAATACAATTTACAAAAAAATCGACTTTGAGTCTAAACCTAAGAAAGTGCAACTTTTTCGGAAATATTAATTTGTTAATCCTGCAATAACAATATAATTTAACTTTCGCTCAAATCAGTAAAATTCATGTTTTTCGGCCTAAGCGGTACAGTGCTCACGCAATTAACATACAATTTGGAAGCAAATCGACTTTAAGTCTAAAACTAAGAAAGTACAATTTTTTCGGTTATATGAATATGTAAATTCTGCAATAACATTATAATTTTACTTTCGCGCAAATCAGCAATACTAATGTTTTTCGGCTTAAGCAGTACAGTGCTGCCGCAATTGACATACAATTTACAAGAAAATCGACTTTGAGTCTAAACCTAAGAAAGTGCAACTTTTTCGGTAATATTAATTTGTTAATCCTGCAAAAGCATTATAATTTTACTTTCGCGCAAATCAGTAAAATTCATGTTTTTCAGTTTAAGCAGCACAGTGCTGCCGCAATTGACATACAATTTACAAGAAAATCGACTTTGAGTCTAAACCTAAGAAAGTGCAACTTTTTCGGTAATATTAATTTGTTAATCCTGCAAAAGCAATATAATTTTACTTTCGCGCAAATCAGTAATATTAATGTTTTTCGGCTTAAGCAGTACAGTGCCGCCGCAATTGACATACAATTTACAAGAAAATCGACTTTGAGTCTAAACCTAAGAAAGTGCAACTTTTTCGGTAATATTAATTTGTTAATCCTGCAAAAGCAATATAATTTGACTTTCGCTCAAATCAGTAAAATTCATGTTTTTCGGTTTAAGCGGTACAGTGCTCACGCAACTGAAATACAATTTACAAAAAAATCGACTTTGAGTCTAAACCTAAGAAAGTGCAACTTTTTCGGAAATATTAATTTGTTAATCCTGCAATAACAATATAATTTAACTTTCGCTCAAATCAGTAAAATTCATGTTTTTCGGCCTAAGCGGTACAGTGCTCACGCAATTAACATACAATTTGGAAGCAAATCGACTTTAAGTCTAAAACTAAGAAAGTACAATTTTTTCGGTAATATTAATTTGTTAATCCTGCAAAAGCAATATAATTTTACTTTCGCGCAAATCAGTAATATTAATGTTTTTCGGCTTAAGCAGTACAGTGCCGCCGCAATTGACATACAATTTACAAGAAAATCGACTTTGAGTCTAAACCTAAGAAAGTGCAACTTTTTCGGTAATATTAATTTGTTAATCCTGCAAAAGCAATTTAATTTGACTTTCGCTCAAATCAGTAAAATTCATGTTTTTCGGTTTAAGCGGTACAGTGCTCACGCAACTGAAATACAATTTACAAGAAAATCGACTTTAAGTCTAAAACTAAGAAAGTGCAATTTTTTCGGTTATATGAATATGTCAATTCTGCAATAACAATATAATTTGACTTTCGCTCAAATCAGTAAAATTGATGTTTTTCGGCCTAAGCGGTACAGCGCTCAAGTAATTAACATACAATTTACAAGAAAATCGGCTTTAAGTAAAAATCTAAGAAAGTTCAATTTTTTCTTTTCTTTTTTTTTATATTAAATTGTTAATCCTGCCATAACATTATAGTTTACAGTGCTCACGCAACTGAAATACAATTTACAAGAAAATCGACTTTAAGTCTAAAGCTAAGAAAGTGCAACTTTTTCGGTAATATTAATTTGTTAATCCTGCAATAACAATATAATTTGACTTTCGCTCAAATCAGTAAAATTCATGTTTTTCGGTTTAAGCGGTACAGTGCTCACGCAATTAACATACAATTTAGAAGCAAATCGACTTTAAGTCTAAAACTAAGAAAGTACAATTTTTTCGGTTAACGAATATGTAAATTCTGCAATAACATTATAATTTTACTTTCGCGCAAATCAGTAATATTAATGTTTTTTAGCTTAAGCAGTACAGTGCTGCCGCAATTGACATACAATTTACAAGAAAATCGACTTTGAGTCTCAACCTAAGAAAAGTGCAACTTTTTCGGTAATATTAATTTGTTAATCCTGCAATAACAATATAATTTGACTTTCGCGCAAATCAGTAATATTAATGTTTTTCGGCTTAAGCAGCACAGTGCTCACACAACTGACATACAATTTACAAGAAAATCGACTTTGAGTCTAAACCTAAGAAAAGTGCAACTTTTTCGGTAATATTAATTTGTTAATCCTGCAATAACAATATAATTTGACTTTCGCGCAAATCAGTAATATTAATGTTTTTCGGCTTAAGCAGCACAGTGCTGCCGCAATTGACATACAATTTACAAGAAAATCGACTTTGAGTCTCAACCTAAGAAAAGCGCAACTTTTTCGGTAATATTAATTTGTTAATCCTGCAATAACAATATAATTTGACTTTCGCGCAAATCAGTAATATTAATGTTTTTTAGCTTAAGCAGTACAGTGCTGCCGCAATTGACATACAATTTACAAGAAAATCGACTTTGAGTCTAAACCTAAGAAAAGTGCAACTTTTTCGGTAATATTAATTTGTTAATCCTGCAATAACAATATAATTTGACTTTCGCTCAAATTAGTAAAATTCATGTTTTTCGGTTTAAGCGGTACAGTGCTCACGCAATTAACATACAATTTAGATGCAAATCGACTTTAAGTCTAAAACTAAGAAAGTACAATTTTTTCGGTTAACGAATATGTAAATTCTGCAATAACATTTTAATTTTACTTTCGCGCAAATCAGTAATATTAATGTTTTTTAGCTTAAGCAGTACAGTGCTGCCGCAATTGACATACAATTAACAAGAAAATCGACTTTGAGTCTAAACCTAAGAAAAGTGCAACTTTTTCGGTAATATTAATTTGTTAATCCTGCAATAACAATATAATTTGACTTTTGCTCAAATCAGTAAAATTCATGTTTTTCGGCTTAAGCAGCACAGTGCTCACACAACTGACATACAATTTACAAAAAAATCGACTTTGAGTCTAAACCTAAGAAAGTGCAACTTTTTCGGAAATATTCATTTGTTAATCCTGCAATAACAATATAATTTGACTTTCGCTCAAATCAGTAAAATTCATGTTTTTCGGTTTAAGCGGTACAGTGCTCACGCAACTGAAATACAATTTACAAGAAAATCGACTTTAAGTCTAAAACTAAGAAAGTGCAATTTTTTCGGTTATATGAATATGTCAATTCTGCAATAACAATATAATTTGACTTTCGCTCAAATCAGTAAAATTCATGTTTTTCGGTTTAAGCGGTACAGTGCTCTTGCAATTGACATACAATTGAGAAGAAAATCGACTTTAAGTCTAAAACTAAGAAAGTACAATTTTTTCGGTTATATGAATATGTAAATTCTGCAATAACATTGTTTAAATGAGCTAAGCCTCAGTACCACCACTCTCTCCGGTAACAACTGGCGCACCCTAATGCAACACACCACACCAGAGAACAATCACAGGTTCTCACCACTCGATGAAAACACACCATAACATGGCACCTGTACATCTAACAAAAGGGACGGGATCATCGCTCTCACATCATTTTTCGCTTATCGTCTACGGGCCTGAGCGCCACACATACCTTCGCTAAAATAATTCGTTCGGACACAAGTTCCTGCGCGCTACCGCATCAATTCAAGACGACCCCCACGACGTTCGATTCCAACAATTATTATATTATATATATTTAATTTCGTTTCGGAATAAACTAAAATTATTGATTTACCAAGTCACTTGCGTTTGTTTTATATTGAATCGAGTGTTAGTGTTGAACTGTGTATAGATTTATTCATGGTCCTTCGAGCTATACCGAATGGCACCTTTGGTTTTAACATCAAATTAACTATACTTACAAACATAATAACAGTGCAGTTTCGCAAAAGTGCAAAAAAAAAGTGCTATGTAGTGACAAATAAAAATGAAAAGATACAATTAAAAACTAAAAAAAAAAGAAATTCAAACATACATACATATGTATGTATACATATATCGAACAAGTACGGGCTAACCCAAATCCATAAAGCGGGCGCGAAACTATAATAAAAACAAAATAATATATAAAAACCGGTCGCGACTAAACAGAAAACATACATATATACAACAAATATGTTCAACAAATCAAGAACAAATAACACACACAAGGAATAAGAAGTAACCTCTCGCGGAGGCGAAGGAAGAATTGGCAACTACAACGCCAGCATACACATCAAATTTCCCCTAAAAACCCTTGAGGCGTTACAAAGTGAGTCGTATTGATTCCACTTATTGTTATATTTAATATGCACTTATTTATACTGAAAACTACAGTTTATCCTTATAAAAACTGTATTAAAAATAAATAAAAAAAAAAAAATTTCCGATCAGCAATTTCACGCAACGGCTTTAATTTGCGAAAAAAGCCCGAAACTGTTCGATATAAGAATATTTATATACATTTATACACATTTACATATGTATATAAGGTCAAAATAAAAAAAATAAAAATCAACCATACATGCACACACATTATGCATAAAAATACATTGTATACATAGTCAACATAATTATTTGCTATATATAAAATTACAAATTTACAAACATATGTACATATAAGTGCATACGGAGAATACCCGCACATTATCAATTCCTTTTTCGCGCTCTGTTTCTATTGCAAAATATAGAAGCCAGGTTTATACATACATACGGCATACAACCTATATTTTTATACCATACTCAACATTGGGTAATATTAATTTATTAAAATTTTAAACATTCACTAAAAAGTGATTTTCAAATTGCGAATGAATAAACAAAGTGAAATAAAATTTCCTTAATTTTATTTTTTTCTTTAAACGCAAACAAAAAAAAAAAAAAAACTAACTCTTAAAAAAAAAAAATATATATATATATATAAATACATAAAATATTCTTTTAACAAGAACTAAAGTACATACGCATATGTAGGTACATATATTCAAGCAAAACCTCTTGTTCTTGTTAAAACACAAGCAAGCAGGATTGCGAACCACACAAAAACGCATTGATCTCTCTAACGAGCTCTCAATTGCACACAAACAAAAATAATATTTAAATATACACATATTAAAACATATACAATTATAGTTGTACATATTTTCAAAGTACACATTGGCATACACCCCGCATACCCCTTGTAACAAACAAGCAGGATTGCGTACATAAAAAACTAAAAGCACATTGATCTCTTCAACGAGCTCTCAATTGCATTAGAAAGTATACATACATACGCACAACCAATTGATCTCTTCAACGAGCTCTCAATCGTACGAGCACATAAATATATACTAACAAGTCCGTTTATTAGGGTGTACCTAAATACATCAATATAAGGACATAAAAAGTTTTATTGAATTAAAAGTGCGATTTTTAATAATTAAATAAATTAAAGCAATACATTCAAAATAAAACCACAACAAAATCATATTGCTAGCAAATACAGTTTACACTGAGAAAATTTTAATAAATTTTGATAAATATTTTAACATACAAAAAAAAAAAATGATGAATGTGGATAAAATTCAAATTACACCTGCAGAAGCTACACGCGCAAGACAGGTTACCACAAGCAAACAAAAGGCAAAAATATTTGTGCCACCAAATTCATTTCTGAGAGTGACAGATTAACACGATACTGCACTCGATTTTCATCTTCACCGCTTCAAGACATCTCTGAATCGTTATTGGAAATAAAAAAACAAAATATTGACAATTTTTGGACTCGTCCCCAAACTCCTCATGACGCCATAGTAGATTATGACAATTCAGATCTACCACACGATTTTAACTCATCGGCTTACGCACTATACGAAAACTGCTTAGACCAGTACGAAGAAACAAAAGCTATGATTTCTGATCAATTAAAGCTAATAAAAGCGATTGCACCTACTCCACATCCGAGAGTAGAGCTGCCACAAATTCAAAGTCAAGAGGCAAGTTCGGGCATCCATCTCGAGGTGCCCGCATGTGACACAGAAATATTTTATGGAGGTTATGAAGAATGGCCGTCCTTCCGGGACATGTTCACTGCCGTATACATCAACCATCCAAAATTATCAAAAGCGCAAAAATTGTATCACCTCCGACACAAAACTAAAGGTCAAGCAGGCGCAATAGTAAAACACTTCGCACTAAATGACGACAATTTTAATTTGGCTTGGGAAGCTCTAAAATCCAGATATGAAAATGAAAGAATATTGGTCGATAACCAAGTAACGACACTATTAAACTTGCCTAAGATTCAAAAAGAAACCAGTGAAGAGTTTATAAGACTACAATCCACTGTTTCAAACTATTTGTCGGTTTTATCGACACAAAATATTCCCACAGACAGCTGGGACCCTATACTGGTAAACATATGCACTGCCGCATTACCAGAAATCGCTACTTTTATGGGAGCAATCGCTCTCATCACGAAAGAAATGCCCCACGTGGCAACAAATGAAAGACTTTCTAACTACCCAGTACGAAATCGCTGAAAGGGTAGATAAAAAACTAATTAAAACAAAAATTGTTCAAAACGACCTAAAAAGAAGCTTCAATAGACCCCAAGCTAGTAGCAAAAACAAATTAAACAGAAGCTTTTACAAAACGCAATCGTTCACATCAGAACAGAATATACTTGCGTCATGCGAACTATGCACGAGAGGGCATAAACTACAATCTTGCGAGAAGTTTAAAAACTTAAAAGTTAACGAAAGAAATAATTTGGTCAGATCAAAAAGACTTTGTACAAATTGCTTGTCACATGCGCATAAGTATAAAAATTGCAAAAGCAAGTTCAATTGCACACCACTCAATGCTTCATTACAGCGAATTTCCCATATCACCCCAAAGAAGCGCTTATACAAAAAGAACCACAGGTTTAGTGGTAACAACAAATCCCGAAGACCAAAATACCGAAAATTGCCAAATGACACCATGTTGCTCAAAGGCACAAAACACTCAAACGCTACACAGCGAAATACAAAATAGGGTATTACTACCCACAGCAGTCATCTCCATCGAACATCGAGGAGAACTCTACAAACTTAGAGCCCTAATAGACCAAGGATCACCACGATCCTTCATAGCGTCTAGGGTACAAAATAGGCTACAACTGCTAACAAAACTAGCCAATTTTGAAATCACGGGAATGGGCAGAAGAGTAGTCCAGAACTCAAACAAAATCTGTCCCATTACCCTAACTTCCCCCAAAGCGGATAAGCGCATTAAAGCAGAAGCTATTGTCTTACCGCAACTTACAAATATGCTTCCAAGCTATCATATAAATAGCAAGTATTGGCAAAAGGTTTCACACCTAAAGCTAGCAGATCCCAACTGCAACACCCCCGCTCAAATAGACATTCTATTAAGCAGCGACCTTATACCGCAAATAATGCTTGAAGGTGTTGAAAAAATTTCAACGACCCTTCTAGCCCAAGATACCATTTTCGGTTGGATCCTAAGTGGACTAGTTACGGAACCAGTTACCACTATGACAACTCAAGTTAAGGAAATCTCAAATGAATACCTCAATTCACAATTGAAAAAATTTCGGGAGTTGGAAAAACGCCCCCTCATATGAATTACAACCCCAGAAGATCAGTATTGTAAAGACTTCTACAAAGCCACAACTACTCGATCAAATAATGGCCGGTACGTCGTACGACTACCACCAAAGCCACAATCTTCCAACACTCTACAAATTGGCACAAAAAACCATGTCAGAGTTTCTTCTGACAACCCCAGTGTTAAAAACACAAATATCTATAATTCAACCAAATCATCGAGATATATTACTAAGTATTCGAAAAGAAAATTTGTTGTACATTAATTTCCTTAAATTTGAAAAGGGCAGTACAACATAAAAATACAGGGGATCCAATGGAATGCGATATCGGATCAAATTTCATATCCTACTGAATCAATATCCGCATTAGCCGCAATAACATTTTTGACCCCGCAGGATGGCTTTCGCCAATTATGATACAAGCGAAAATCCTAATTGTTCTTCACTTAGAAAAATAGTCACAATCCTCAAACAATCTTAACGATATCCGAATCTACCGATTCTTGGCCACAATCGCCCACTTCCATACATAGTATCGTCCGCAACATACGAGTAATTGTCATAGAAAGTCCAAAAATCGACTTTTCTCTTACTATAGTGCCTCATAGTTGCCTAAATTTTCATAATCAAATACAATTCAAAATTAAAGTTAAGGAATCACCATACTTGCAATGTGATACAGTGACGCACCCAGACTTACAAAAGCAAAGGTCGCACTTATCGCATCTATCTAAGCGCTCATCATACGGGTAGTTTATGGGAAACACTTGTAAAAGTTGTAAGTCTCAGTTCAAAAAAGTGAGCGAAACTCATAAATCTCACTCTCGCAAGATCCCTCTTCAAAAGTTTGAAAGAAGCACCCATTCTGGCCATATCTGAGCCAGGCGTGGAGTCGCTATCCTCATAAGCCGATAATAAAGAGATTGCAAATAATTGCTGATAATACAGAAAAGGCAAATCATAAACAATCGGCATAAAAAATTGATACAAAAAAAAATCGTAAATACAATCACTCCTTATTGTATTGCCAACTATAAAACCAAAAAAATTGTCAGAATATAGTTGCGTATCTCAAGTCTATACCACAATACAAATCGCAAGCAAAACCACTTGTTCTTGATAAGTTGATTAAAACCAAAATTGCTTCTTACAGCTAATATTCGCGCCTCGGCTACTCCATCAACAGTACGCCGAAATACATTCAACAGCACATATGTGTAATACTAGGCAAAATATTTGACTAGGGGGCCCAGGATGTTTAAATGAGCTAAGCCTCAGTACCACCACTCTCTCCGGTAACAACTGGCGCACCCTAATGCAACACACCACACCAGAGAACAATCACAGGTTCTCACCACTCGATGAAAACACACCATAACACGGCACCTGTACATCTAACAAAAGGGACGGGATCATCGCTCTCACATCATTTTTCGCTTATCGTCTACGGGCCTGAGCGCCACACATACCTTCGCTAAAATAATTCGTTCGGACACAAGTTCCTGCGCGCTACCGCATCAATTCAAGACGACCCCCACGACGTTCGATTCCAACAATTATTATATTATATATATTTAAATTCGTTTCGGAATAAACTAAAATTATTGATTTACCAAGTCACTTGCGTTTGTTTTATATTGAATCGAGTGTTAGTGTTGAACTGTGTATAGATTTATTCAAACATTATAATTTTACTTTCGCGCAAATCAGTAATATTGATGTTTTTCGGCTTAAGCAGTACAGTGCTGCCGCAATTGACATACAATTTACAAGAAAATCGACTTTGAGTCTAAACCTAAAAAAGTGCAACTTTTTCGGTAATATTAATTTGTTAATCCTGCAAAAGCAATATAATTTGACTTTCGCTCAAATCAGTAAAATTCATGTTTTTCGGTTTAAGCGGTACAGTGATCTTGCAATTGACATACAATTTAGAAGAAAATCGACTTTAAGTCTAAACCTAAGAAAGTGCAACTTTTTCGGTAATATTAATTTGTTAATCCTGCAAAAGCAATATAATTTGACTTTCGCTCAAATCAGTAAAATTCATGTTTTTCGGTTTAAGCGGTACAGTGATCTTGCAATTGACATACAATTTAGAAGAAAATCGACTTTAAGTCTAAAGCTAAGAAAGTGCAGCTTTTTCGGTTATATGAATATGTCAATTCTGCAATAGCTATATAATTTTACTTTCGCGCAAATTAGTAATATTGATGTTTTTCGGCTTAAGCAGTACAGTGCTCACGCAACTGACATACAATTTACAAGAAAATCGACTTTGAGTCTAAACCTAAGAAAGTGCAACTTTTTCGGTAATAGTAATTTGTTAATCCTGCAAAAGCAATATAATTTGACTTTCGCTCAAATCAGTAAAATTCATGTTTTTCGGCTTAAGCAGTACAGTGCTCACGCAACTGACATACAATTTACAAGAAAATCGACTTTGAGTCTAAACCTAAGAAAGTGCAACTTTTTGGGTAATATTAATTTGTTAATCCTGCAAAAGCAATATAATTTGACTTTCGCTCAAATCAGTAAAATTCATGTTTTTCGGTTTAAGCGGTATAGTGATCTTGCAATTGACATACAATTTAGAAGAAAATCGACTTTAAGTCTAAAGCTAAGAAAGTGCAGCTTTTTCGGTTATATGAATATGTCAATTCTGCAATAGCTATATAATTTTACTTTCGCGCAAATTAGTAATATTGATGTTTTTCGGCTTAAGCAGTACAGTGCTGCCGCAATTGACATACAATTTACAAGAAAATCGACTTTGAGTCTAAACCTAAGAAAGTGCAACTTTTTCGGTAATATTAATTTGTTAATCCTGCAATAACAATATAATTTGACTTTCGCTCAAATCAGTAAAATTCATGTTTTTCGGCTTAAGCAGTACAGTGCTCACGCAACTGGCATACAATTTACAAGAAAATCGACTTTGACTCTAAACCTAAGAAAGTGCAACTTTTTCGGTAATATTAATTTGTTAATCCTGCAAAAGCAATATAATTTGACTTTCGCTCAAATCAGTAAAATTCATGTTTTTCGGTTTAAGCGGTACAGTGCTCTTGCAATTGACATACAATTTAGAAGAAAATCGACTTTAAGTCTAAAACTAGGAAAGTACAATTTTTTCGGCTATATGAATATGTAAATTCTGCAACAACATTATAATTTTACTTTCGCGCAAATCAGTAAAATTGATGTTTTTCGGCCTAAGCGGTACAGCGCTCAAGTAATTAACATACAATTTACAAGAAAATCGGCTTTAAGTAATAATCTAAGAAAGTTCAATTTTTTCTTTTCTTTTTTTTTATATTAATTTGTTAATCCAGCCATAACATTATAGTTTACAGTGCTCACGCATCTGAAATACAATTTACAAGAAAATCGACTTTAAGTCTAAAGCTAAGAAAGTGCAATTTTTTCGGTTATATGAATATGTCAATTCTGCAATAGCTATATAATTTTACTTTCGCGCAAATCAGTAAAATTGATGATTTTCGGCTTATGCGGTACAGTGCTCAAGTAATTAACATACAATTTACAAGAAAATCGACTTTGAGTCTAAACCTAAGAAAGTGCAACTTTTTCGGTAATATTAATTTGTTAATCCTGCAAAAGCAATATTATTTGACTTTCGCTCAAATCAGTAAAATTCATGTTTTTCGGTTTAAGCGGTACAGTGCTCACGCAATTAACATACAATTTAGAAGCAAATCGACTTTGAGTCTAAAACTAAGAAAGTACAATTTTTTCGGTTATACGAATATGTAAATTCTGCAATAACATTATAATTTTACTTTCGCGCAAATCAGTAATATTAATGTTTTTCGGCTTAAGCAGTACAGTGCTGCCGCAATTGACATACAATTTACAAGAAAATCGACTTTGAGTCTAAACCTAAGAAAGTGCAACTTTTTCGGTAATATTAATTTGTTAATCCTGCAAAAGCAATATAATCTGACTTTCGCTCAAATCAGTAAAATTCATGTTTTTCGGTTTAAGCGGTACAGTGCTCTTGCAATTGACATACAATTTAGAAGAAAATCGACTTTAAGTCTAAAACTAAGAAAGTTCTATTTTTTCGGTTATATGAATATGTAAATTCTGTAACAACATTATAATTTTACTTTCGCGCAAATCAGTAAAATTGATGTTTTTCGGCTTAAGCAGTACAGTGCTCACGCAACTGACATACAATTTACAAGAAAATCGACTTTGAGTCTAAACCTAAGAAAGTACAATTTTTTCGGTTATATGAATATGTAAATTCTGCAACAACATTATAATTTTACTTTCGCGCAAATCAGTAAAATTGATGTTTTTCGGCCTAAGCGGTACAGTGCTCACGCAACTGACATACAATTTACAAGAAAATCGACTTTGAGTCTAAACCTAAGGAAGTACAAAGTCAATTCTGCAATAGCTATATAATTTTACTTTCGCGCAAATCAGTAAAATTGATGTTTTTCGGCCTAAGCGGTACAGCGCTCAAGTAATTAACATACAATTTACAAGAAAATCGGCTTTAAGTAAAAACTAAGAAAGTTCAATTTTTCTTTTCTTTTTTTTATATTAATCTGTTAATCCTGCCATAACATTATAGTTTACAGTGCTCACGCAACTGAAATACAATTTACAAGAAAATCGACTTTAAGTCTAAAGCTAAGAAAGTGCAATTTTTTCGGTTATATGAATATGTCAATTCTGCAATAGCTATATAATTTTACTTTCGCGCAAATCAGTAAAATTCATGTTTTTCGGCTTAAGCAGTACAGTGCTCACGCAACTGACATACAAGTTACAAGAAAATCGACTTTGAGTCTAAACCTAAGAAAGTACAATTTTTTCGGCTATATGAATATGTAAATTCTGCAACAACATTATAATTTTACTTTCGCGCAAATCAGTAAAATTGATGTTTTTCGGCTTAAGCAGTACAGTGCTCACGCAACTGACATACAATTTACAAGAAAATCGACTTTGAGTCTAAACCTAAGAAAGTACAATTTTTTCGGTTATATGAATATGTAAATTCTGCAACAACATTATAATTTTACTTTCGCGCAAATCAGTAAAATTGATGTTTTTCGGCCTAAGCGGTACAGTGCTCACGCAACTGACATACAATTTACAAGAAAATCGACTTTGAGTCTAAACCTAAGGAAGTACAAAGTCAATTCTGCAATAGCTATATAATTTTACTTTCGCGCAAATCAGTAATATTAATGTTTTTCGGCTTAAGCAGTACAGTGCTGCCGCAATTGACAAACAATTTGCAAGAAAATCGACTTTGAGTCTAAACCTAAGAAAGTTCAACTTTTTCGGTTATATGAATATGTCAATTCTGCAATAGCTATATAATTTTACTTTCGCGCAAATCAGTAATATTAATGTTTTTCGGCTTAAGCAGTAAAGTGCTGCCGCAATTGACAAACAATTTGCAAGAAAATCGACTTTGAGTCTAAACCTAAGAAAGTTCAACTTTTTCGGTTATATGAATATGTCAATTCTGCAATAGCTATATAATTTTACTTTAGCGCAAATCAGTAAAATTGATGTTTTTCGGCCTAAGCGGTACAGTGCTCACGCAACTGGCATACAATATACAAGAAAATCGACTTTGAGTCTAAACCTAAGAAAGTACAAAGTCAATTCTGCAATAGCTATATAATTTTACTTTCGCGCAAATCAGTAAAATTCATGTTTTTCGGCTTAAGCAGTACAGTGCTCACGCAACTGACATACAATTTACAAGAAAATCGACTATGAGTCTAGACCTAAGAAAGTACAATTTTTTCGGTTATATGAATATGTAAATTCTGCAACAACATTATAATTTTACTTTCGCGCAAATCAGTAAAATTGGTGTTTTTCGGCCTAAGCGGTACAGTGCTCACGCAACTGACATACAATTTACAAGAAAATCGACTTTGAGTCTAAACCTAAGAAAGTACAATTTTTTCGGTTATATGAATATGTAAATTCTGCAACATTATTATAATTTTACTTTCGCGCAAATCAGTAAAATTCATGTTTTTCGGCTTAAGCAGTACAGTGCTCTCGCAACTGAAATACAATTTACAAGAAAATCGACTTTAAGTCTAAAGCTAAGAAAGTGCAAATTTTTTGGTTATATGAATATGTCAATTCTGCAATAGCTATATCATTTTACTTTCGCGCAAATCAGTAAAATTCATGTTTTTCGGCCTAAGCGGTACAGTGCTCACGCAACTGAAATACAATTTACAAGAAAAACCGACTTTAAGTCTAAAGCTAAGGAAGTGCAATTTTTTCGGTTATATGAATATGTCAATTCTGCAATAGCTATATAATTTTACTTTCGCGCAAATCAGTAAAATTGATGATTTTCGGCTTATGCGGTACAGTGCTCTTGCAATTGACATACAATTTAGAAGAAAATCGACTTTAAGTCTAAAACTAAGAAAGTACAATTCTTTCGGTTATATGAATATGTAAATTCTGCAATAACATTATTATTTTACTTTCGCGCAAATCAGTAATATTGATGTTTTTCGGCTTAAGCAGTTCAGTGCTGCCGCAATTGACATACAATTTACAAGAAAATCGACTTTGAGTCTAAACCTAAGAGAGTGCAACTTTTTCGGTAATATTAATTGGTTAATCCTGCAATAACAATATAATTGGACTTTCGCTTAAATCAGTAAAATTCATGTTTTTCGGCTTAAGCAGTACAGTGCTCACGCAACTGACATACAATTTACAAGAAAATCGACTTTGAGTCTAAACCTAAGAAAGTGCAACTTTTTCGGTAATATTAATTTGTTAATCCTGCAAAAGCAATATAATTTCACTTTCGCTCAAATCAGTAAAATACATGTTTTTCGGTTTAAACGGTGCAGTGCTCACGCAACTGACATACAATTTACAAGAAAATCGACTTTGAGTCTAAAGCTAAGAAAGTGCAATTTTTTCGGTTATATGAATATGTCAATTCTGCAATAACAATATAATTTGAATTTCGCTCAAATCAGTAAAATTCATGTTTTTCGGTTTAAGCGGTACAGTGCTAAAGTGATTAACATACAATTTACAAGAAAATCGACTTTGAGTCTAAACCTAAGAAAGTGCAACTTTTTCGGTAATATTAATTTTTTAATCCTGCAAAAGCAATATAGTTTGACTTTCGCACAAATCAGTAAAATTCATGTTTTTCGGCTTAAGCAGTACATCGCTCACGCAACTGACATACAATTTACAAGAAAATCGACTTTAAGTCTAAACCTAAGAAAGTGCAACTTTTTTCGGTAATATTAATTTGTTAATCCTGCAAAAGCAATATAATTTCACTTTCGCTCAAATCAGTAAAATTCATGTTTTTCGGTTTAAACGGTGCAGTGCTCACGCAACTGACATGCAATTTACAAGAAAATCGACTTTGAGTCTAAACCTAAGAAAGTGCAATTTTTTCGGTTATATGAATATGTCAATTCTGCAATAACAATATAATTTCACTTTTGCTCAAATCAGTAAAATTCATGTTTTTTGGTTTAAGCGGTACAGTGCTCACGCAATTAACATACAATTTAGAAGCAAATCGACTTTAAGTCTAAACCTAAGAAAGTGCAACTTTTCGGTAAAATTAAGCTGTTAATCCTGCAATAACATTATAGTTTTACTTTCGCGCAAATTAGTAAAATTGTTGTTTTTCGGCTTATGCGGTACAGTGCTGAAGTGATTAACATACAATTTACAAGAAAATCGACTTTGAGTCTAAACCTAAGAAAGTGCAACTTTTTCGGTAATATTAAGTTGTTAATCCTGCAATAGCTATATAATTTTACTTTCGCGCAAATTAGTAAAATTGTTGTTTTTCGGCTTATGCGGTACAGTGCTGAAGTGATTAACAGACAATTTACAAGAAAATCGACTTTGAGTCTAAACCTAAGAAAGTGCAACTTTTTCGGTAATATTAAGTTGTTAATCCTGCAATAACATTATAGTTTTACTTTCGCGCAAATCAATAAAATTGATGTTTTTCGGCTTAAGCGGTACAGTGCTCAAGTGATTAACATACAATTTACAAGAAAATCGACTTTGAGTCTAAACCTAAGAAAGTGCAATTTTTTCGGTTATATTAATTTCTTAATCCTGCATTAACATTATAATTTTACTTTCACGCAAATCAGTAAAATTGAAGTTTTTCGGCTTATGCGGTACAGTGCTCAAGTGATTAACATACAATTTACAAGAAAATCGACTTTGAGACTAAACCTAAGAAAGTGCAATTTTTTCGCTTATATTAATTTGTCAATTCTGCAATAGCAATATAACTTTACTTTCGGGCAAATCAGTAAAATTCATGTTTTTAGGCTTAAGAAGTACAGTGCTCACGCAACTGATATACAATTTGGAAGAAAATCGACATTAAGTCTAAACCTAAGAAAGTGCAATTTTTTCGGTTATATTAATTTGTCAATTTTGCAATAGCAATATAATTTTACTTACGCGCAAATCAATAAAATTGATGTTCTTCGGTTTATGCGGTACAGTGCTCAAGTGATTAACATACAATTTACAAGAAAATCGACTTTGAGTCTAAACCTAAGAAAGTGCAATTTTTTCGGTAATATTAAGTTGATAATCCTGCAATAACATTATAGTTTTACTTTCGCGCAAATCAGTAAAATTGATGTTTTTCGGCTTAAGCGGTACAGTGCTCACGCAACTGAAATACAATTTACAAGAAAATCGACTTTAAATCTAAACCTATTGTAAGAAATTGCAATTTTTTCGGTTATATTAATTTGTCAATTCTGCAATAGCAATATAATTTACTTACGCGCAAATCAGTAAAATTGATGTTTTTCGGCTTATGCGGTACAGTGCTCAAGTGATTAACATACAATTTACAAGAAAATCGACTTTGAGTCTAAACCTAAGAAAGTGCAACTTTTTCGGTAATATTAAGTTGTTAATCCTGCAATAACATTATAGTTTTACTTTCGCGCAAATCAGTAAAATTGATGTTTTTCGGCTTATGCGGTACAGCGCTCAAGTAATTAACATTCAATTTACAAGAAAATCAGCTTTAAGTAAAAATCTAAGAAAGTTCAATTTTTTCTTTTCTTTTTTTTTATATTAATTTGTTAATCCTGCATTATAGTTTACAGTGCTCACGCAACTGAAATACAATTTACAAGATAATCGACTTTAAGTCTAAAGCTAAGAAAGTGCAATTTTTTCGGTTATATGAATATGTCAATTCTGCAATAGCTATATAATTTTATTTTCGCGCAAATTAGTAAAATTGTTGTTTTTCGGCTTATGCGGTACAGTGCTCAAGTGATTAACATACAATTTACAAGAAAATCGACTTTGAGTCTAAACCTAAGAAAGTGCAATTTTTTCGGTTATATTAATTTGTCAATTCTGCAATAGCAATATAATTTTACTTTCGCGCAAACCAGTAAAATTCATGTTTTTCGGCTTAAGCAGTACAGTGCTCACGCAACTGACATACAATTTACAAGAAAATCGACTTTAAGTCTAAAAGTAAGAAAGTGCAATTTTTTCGGTTATATGAATATGTCAATTCTGCAATAACAATATAATTTGACTTTCGCTCAAATCAGCAAAATTCATGTTTTTCGGTTTTAGCAGTACAGTGCTCACGCAATTGACATACAATTTACAAGAAAATCGAGTTTAAGTCTAAAACTAAAAAAGTACAATTTTTTCGGTTATATGAATATGTAAATTCTGCAATAACATTATAACTTTACTTTCGCGCAAATCAGTAAAATTGATGTTTTTCGGCTTAAGCAGTACAGTGCTCACGCAACTGACATACAATTTACAAGCAAATCGACTTTAAGTCTAAACCTAAGAAAGTGCAACTTTTTCGGTAATATTAATTTGTTAATCCTGCAATAACAATATAATATGACTTTTGCTCAAATCAGTAAAATTCATGTTTTTCGGTTTAAGCGGTACAGTGCTCACGCAATTAACATACAATTTAGAAGCAAATCGACTTTAAGTCTAAACCTAAGAAAGTGCATCTTTTTCGGTAATATTAAGTTGTTAATCCTGCAAACACATTATAGTTTTACTTTCGCGCAAATCAGTAAAATTGATGTTTTTCGGCTTATGCGGTACGGTGCTCAAGTAATTAACATACAATTTACAAGAAAATGGGCTTTAAGTAAAAATCTAAGAAAGTTCAATATTTTCTTTTCTTTTTTTTATATTAATTTGTTAATCCTGCCATAACATTATAGTTTACAGTGCTCACGCAACTGAAATACAATTTACAAGAAAATCGACTTTAAGTCTAAAGCTAAGAAAGTGCAATTTTTTCGGTTATATGAATATGTCAATTCTGCAATAGCTATATAATTTTACTTTCGCGCAAATTAGTAAAATTGTTGTTTTTCGGCTTATGCGGTACAGTGCTGAAGTGATTAACATACAATTTACAAGAAAATCGACTTTGAGTCTAAACTTAAGAAAGTGCATTTTTTTCGGTAATATTAAGTTGTTAATCCTGCAATAACATTATAGTTTTACGTTCGCGCAAATCAGTAAAATTGTTGTTTTTCGGCTTATGCGGTACAGTGCTGAAGTGATTAACATACAATTTACAAGAAAATCGACTTTGAGTCTAAACCTAAGAAAGTGCAACTTTTTAGGTAATATTAAGTTGTTAATCCTGCAATAGCTATATAATTTTACTTTCGCGCAAATTAGTAAAATTGTTGTTTTTCGGCTTATGCGGTACAGTGCTGAAGTGATTTACATACAATTTACAAGAAAATCGACTTTGAGTCTAAACTTAAGAAAGTGCAACTTTTTCGGTAATATTAAGTTGTTAATCCTGCAATAACATTATAGTTTTACTTTCGCGCAAATCAGTAAAATTGTTGTTTTTCGGCTTATGCGGTACAGTGCTGAAGTGATTAACATACAATTTACAAGAAAATCGACTTTGAGGCTAAACCTAAGAAAGTGCAACTTTTTCGGTAATATTAAGTTGTTAATCCTGCAATAGCTATATAATTTTACTTTCGCGCAAATTAGTAAAATTGTTGTTTTTCGGCTTATGCGGTACAGTGCTGAAGTGATTAACATACAATTTACAAGAAAATCGACTTTGAGTCTAAACCTAAGAAAGTGCAATTTTTTCGGTTATATTAATTTGTTAATCCTGCATTAACATTATAATTTTACTTTCACGCAAATCAGTAAAATTGATGTTTTTCGGTTTATGCGGTACAGTGCTCACGCAATTAACATTCAATTTAGAAGAAAATCGACTTTAAGTCTAAACCTAAGAAAGTGCAATTTTTTCGGTTATATTAATTTGTCAATTCTGCAATAGCAATATAATTTTACTTACGCGCAAATCAATAAAATTGATGTTCTTCGGCTTATGCGGTACAGTGCTCAAGTGATTAACATACAAATTACAAGAAAATCGACTTTGAGTCTAAACCTAAGAAAGTGCAACTTTTTCGGTAATATTAAGTTGATAATCCTGCAATAACATTATAGTTTTACTTTCGCGCAAATCAGTAAAATTGATGTTTTTCGGCTTAAGCGGTACAGTGCTCACGCAACTGAAATACAATTTACAAGAAAATCGACTTTAAATCTAAAGCTATTGTAAGAAATTGCAATTTTTTCGGTTATATTAATTTGTCAATTCTGCAATAGCAATATAATTTTACTTACGCGCAAATCAGTAAAATTGATGTTTTTCGGCTTATGCGGTACAGTGCTCAAGTGATTAACATACAATTTACAAGAAAATCGACTTTGAGTCTAAACCTAAGAAAGTGCAACTTTTTCGGTAATATTAAGTTGTTAATCCTGCAATAACATTATAGTTTTACTTTCGCGCAAATCAGTAAAATTGATGTTTTTCGGCTTATGCGGTACAGCGCTCAAGTAATTAACATTCAATTTACAAGAAAATCAGCTTTAAGTAAAAATCTAAGAAAGTTCAATTTTTTCTTTTCTTTTTTTTTATATTAATTTGTTAATCCTGCATTATAGTTTACAGTGCTCACGCAACTGAAATACAATTTACAAGATAATCGACTTTAAGTCTAAAGCTAAGAAAGTGCAATTTTTTCGGTTATATGAATGTGTCAATTCTGCAATAGCTATATAATTTTATTTTCGCGCAAATTAGTAAAATTGTTGTTTTTCGGCTTATGCGGTACAGTGCTCAAGTGATTAACATACAATTTACAAGAAAATCGACTTTGAGTCTAAACCTAAGAAAGTGCAATTTTTTCGGTTATATTAATTTGTCAATTCTGCAATAGCAATATAATTTTACTTTCGCGCAAACCAGTAAAATTCATGTTTTTCGGCTTAAGCAGTACAGTGCTCACGCAACTGACATACAATTTACAAGAAAATCGACTTTAAGTCTAAAACTAAGAAAGTGCAATTTTTTCGGTTATATGAATATGTCAATTCTGCAATAACAATATAATTTGACTTTCGCTCAAATCAGCAAAATTCATGTTTTTCGGTTTTAGCAGTACAGTGCTCACGCAATTGACATACAATTTACAAGAAAATCGAGTTTAAGTCTAAAACTAAGAAAGTACAATTTTTTCGGTTATATGAATATGTAAATTCTGCAATAACATTATAACTTTACTTTCGCGCAAATCAGTAAAATTGATGTTTTTCGGCTTAAGCAGTACAGTGCTCACGCAACTGACATACAATTTACAAGCAAATCGACTTTAAGTCTAAACCTAAGAAAGTGCAACTTTTTCGGTAATATTAATTTGTTAATCCTGCAATAACAATATAATATGACTTTTGCTCAAATCAGTAAAATTCATGTTTTTCGGTTTAAGCGGTACAGTGCTCACGCAATTAACATACAATTTAGAAGCAAATCGACTTTAAGTCTAAACCTAAGAAAGTGCATCTTTTTCGGTAATATTAAGTTGTTAATCCTGCAAACACATTATAGTTTTACTTTCACGCAAATCAGTAAAATTGATGTTTTTCGGCTTATGCGGTACGGTGCTCAAGTAATTAACATACAATTTACAAGAAAATGGGCTTTAAGTAAAAATCTAAGAAAGTTCAATATTTGCTTTTCTTTTTTTTATATTAATTTGTTAATCCTGCCATAACATTATAGTTTACAGTGCTCACGCAACTGAAATACAATTTACAAGAAAATCGACTTTAAGTCTAAAGCTAAGAAAGTGCAATTTTTTCGGTTATATGAATATGTCAATTCTGCAATAGCTATATAATTTTACTTTCGCGCAAATTAGTAAAATTGTTGTTTTTCGGCTTATGCGGTACAGTGCTGAAGTGATTAACATACAATTTACAAGAAAATCGACTTTGAGTCTAAACTTAAGAAAGTGCATTTTTTTCGGTAATATTAAGTTGTTAATCCTGCAATAACATTATAGTTTTACGTTCGCGCAAATCAGTAAAATTGTTGTTTTTCGGCTTATGCGGTACAGTGCTGAAGTGATTAACATACAATTTACAAGAAAATCGACTTTGAGTCTAAACCTAAGAAAGTGCAACTTTTTAGGTAATATTAAGTTGTTAATCCTGCAATAGCTATATAATTTTACTTTCGCGCAAATTAGTAAAATTGTTGTTTTTCGGCTTATGCGGTACAGTGCTGAAGTGATTAACATACAATTTACAAGAAAATCGACTTTGAGTCTAAACTTAAGAAAGTGCAACTTTTTCGGTAATATTAAGTTGTTAATCCTGCAATAACATTATAGTTTTACTTTCGCGCAAATCAGTAAAATTGTTGTTTTTCGGCTTATGCGGTACAGTGCTGAAGTGATTAACATACAATTTACAAGAAAATCGACTTTGAGGCTAAACCTAAGAAAGTGCAACTTTTTCGGTAATATTAAGTTGTTAATCCTGCAATAGCTATATAATTTTACTTTCGCGCAAATTAGTAAAATTGTTGTTTTTCGGCTTATGCGGTACAGTGCTGAAGTGATTAACATACAATTTACAAGAAAATCGACTTTGAGTCTAAACCTAAGAAAGTGCAATTTTTTCGGTTATATTAATTTGTTAATCCTGCATTAACATTATAATTTTACTTTCACGCAAATCAGTAAAATTGATGTTTTTCGGCTTATGCGGTACAGTGCTGAAGTGATTAACATACAATTTACAAGAAAATCGACTTTGAGGCTAAACCTAAGAAAGTGCAACTTTTTCGGTAATATTAAGTTGTTAATCCTGCAATAGCTATATAATTTTACTTTCGCGCAAATTAGTAAAATTGTTGTTTTTCGGCTTATGCGGTACAGTGCTGAAGTGATTAACATACAATTTACAAGAAAATCGACTTTGAGTCTAAACTTAAGAAAGTGCATTTTTTTCGGTAATATTAAGTTGTTAATCCTGCAATAACATTATAGTTTTACGTTCGCGCAAATCAGTAAAATTGTTGTTTTTCGGCTTATGCGGTACAGTGCTGAAGTGATTAACATACAATTTACAAGAAAATCGACTTTGAGGCTAAACCTAAGAAAGTGCAACTTTTTCGGTAATATTAAGTTGTTAATCCTGCAATAGCTATATAATTTTACTTTCGCGCAAATTAGTAAAATTGTTGTTTTTCGGCTTATGCGGTACAGTGCTGAAGTGATTAACATACAATTTACAAGAAAATCGACTTTGAGTCTAAACTTAAGAAAGTGCATTTTTTTCGGTAATATTAAGTTGTTAATCCTGCAATAACATTATAGTTTTACGTTCGCGCAAATCAGTAAAATTGTTGTTTTTCGGCTTATGCGGTACAGTGCTGAAGTGATTAACATACAATTTACAAGAAAATCGACTTTGAGTCTAAACCTAAGAAAGTGCAATTTTTTCGGTTATATTAATTTGTTAATCCTGCATTAACATTATAATTTTACTTTCGCGCAAATCAGTAAAATTGTTGTTTTTCGGCTTATGCGGTACAGTGCTGAAGTGATTAACATACAATTTACAAGAAAATCGACTTTGAGGCTAAACCTAAGAAAGTGCAACTTTTTCGGTAATATTAAGTTGTTAATCCTGCAATAGCTATATAATTTTACTTTCGCGCAAATTAGTAAAATTGTTGTTTTTCGGCTTATGCGGTACAGTGCTGAAGTGATTAACATACAATTTACAAGAAAATCGACTTTGAGTCTAAACTTAAGAAAGTGCATTTTTTTCGGTAATATTAAGTTGTTAATCCTGCAATAACATTATAGTTTTACGTTCGCGCAAATCAGTAAAATTGTTGTTTTTCGGCTTATGCGGTACAGTGCTGAAGTGATTAACATACAATTTAAAAGAAAATCGACTTTGAGTCTAAACCTAAGAAAGTGCAACTTTTTAGGTAATATTAAATTGTTAATCCTGCAATAGCTATATAATTTTACTTTCGCGCAAATTAGTAAAATTGTTGTTTTTCGGCTTATGCGGTACAGTGCTGAAGTGATTAACATACAATTTACAAGAAAATCGACTTTGAGTCTAAACTTAAGAAAGTGCAACTTTTTCGGTAATATTAAGTTGTTAATCCTGCAATAACATTATAGTTTTACTTTCGCGCAAATCAGTAAAATTGTTGTTTTTCGGCTTATGCGGTACAGTGCTGAAGTGATTAACATACAATTTACAAGAAAATCGACTTTGAGGCTAAACCTAAGAAAGTGCAATTTTTTCGGTTATATTAATTTGTCAATTCTGCAATAGCAATATAATTTTACTTACGCGCAAATCAATAAAATTGATGTTCTTCGGCTTATGCGGTACAGTGCTCAAGTGATTAACATACAAATTACAAGAAAATCGACTTTGAGTCTAAACCTAAGAAAGTGCAACTTTTTCGGTAATATTAAGTTGATAATCCTGCAATAACATTATAGTTTTACTTTCGCTCAAATCAGCAAAATTCATGTTTTTCGGTTTTAGCAGTACAGTGCTCACGCAATTGACATACAATTTACAAGAAAATCGAGTTTAAGTCTAAAACTAAGAAAGTACAATTTTTTCGGTTATATGAATACGTAAATTCTGCAATAACATTATAACTTTACTTTCGCGCAAATCAGTAAAATTGATGTTTTTCGGCTTAAGCAGTACAGTGCTCACGCAACTGACATACAATTTACAAGCAAATCGACTTTAAGTCTAAACCTAAGAAAGTGCAACTTTTTCGGTAATATTAATTTGTTAATCCTGCAATAACAATATAATATGACTTTTGCTCAAATCAGTAAAATTCATGTTTTTCGGTTTAAGCGGTACAGTGCTCACGCAATTAACATACAATTTAGAAGCAAATCGACTTTAAGTCTAAACCTAAGAAAGTGCAACTTTTTCGGTAATATTAAGTTGTTAATCCTGCAAACACATTATAGTTTTACTTTCGCGCAAATCAGTAAAATTGATGTTTTTCGGCTTATGCGGTACGGTGCTCAAGTAATTAACATACAATTTACAAGAAAATGGGCTTTAAGTAAAAATCTAAGAAAGTTCTTCTTTTCTTTTTTTTATATTAATTTGTTAATCCTGCCATAACATTATAGTTTACAGTGCTCACGCAACTGAAATACAATTTACAAGAAAATCGACTTTAAGTCTAAAGCTAAGAAAGTGCAATTTTTTCGGTTATATGAATATGTCAATTCTGCAATAGCTATATAATTTTACTTTCGCGCAAATTAGTAAAATTGTTGTTTTTCGGCTTATGCAGTACAGTGCTGAAGTGATTAACATACAATTTACAAGAAAATCGACTTTGAGTCTAAACTTAAGAAAGTGCATTTTTTTCGGTAATATTAAGTTGTTAATCCTGCAATAACATTATAGTTTTACGTTCGCGCAAATCAGTAAAATTGTTGTTTTTCGGCTTATGCGGTACAGTGCTGAAGTGATTAACATACAATTTACAAGAAAATCGACTTTGAGTCTAAACCTAAGAAAGTGCAACTTTTTAGGTAATATTAAGTTGTTAATCCTGCAATAGCTATATAATTTTACTTTCGCGCAAATTAGTAAAATTGTTGTTTTTCGGCTTATGCGGTACAGTGCTGAAGTGATTAACATACAATTTACAAGAAAATCGACTTTGAGTCTAAACTTAAGAAAGTGCAACTTTTTCGGTAATATTAAGTTGTTAATCCTGCAATAACATTATAGTTTTACTTTCGCGCAAATCAGTAAAATTGTTGTTTTTCGGCTTATGCGGTACAGTGCTGAAGTGATTAACATACAATTTACAAGAAAATCGACTTTGAGGCTAAACCTAAGAAAGTGCAACTTTTTCGGTAATATTAAGTTGTTAATCCTGCAATAGCTATATAATTTTACTTTCGCGCAAATTAGTAAAATTGTTGTTTTTCGGCTTATGCGGTACAGTGCTGAAGTGAGTAACATACAATTTACAAGAAAATCGACTTTGAGTCTAAACCTAGGAAAGTGCAATTTTTTCGGTTATATTAATTTGTTAATCCTGCATTAACATTATAATTTTACTTTCACGCAAATCAGTAAAATTGATGTTTTTCGGCTTATGCGGTACAGTGCTCTGGCAATTAACATTCAATTTAGAAGAAAATCGACTTTAAGTCTAAACCTAAGAAAGTGCAATTTTTTCGGTTATATTAATTTGTCAATTCTGCAATAGCAATATAATTTTACTTACGCGCAAATCAATAAAATTGATGTTCTTCGGCTTATGCGGTACAGTGCTCAAGTGATTAACATACAATTTACAAGAAAATCGACTTTGAGGCTAAACCTAAGAAAGTGCAACTTTTTCGGTAATATTAAGTTGTTAATCCTGCAATAGCTATATAATTTTACTTTCGCGCAAATTAGTAAAATTGTTGTTTTTCGGCTTATGCGGTACAGTGCTCAAGTGATTAACATACAATTTACAAGAAAATCGACTTTGAGTCTAAACCTAAGAAAGTGCAACTTTTTCGGTAATATTAAGTTGTTAATCCTGCAATAACATTATAGTTTTACTTTCGCGCAAATCAGTAAAATTGATGTTTTTCGGCTTATGCGGTACAGCGCTCAAGTAATTAACATTCAATTTACAAGAAAATCAGCTTTAAGTAAAAATCTAAGAAAGTTCAATTTTTTCTTTTCTTTTTTTTTATATTAATTTGTTAATCCTGCATTATAGTTTACAGTGCTCACGCAACTGAAATACAATTTACAAGATAATCGACTTTAAGTCTAAAGCTAAGAAAGTGCAATTTTTTCGGTTATATGAATATGTCAATTCTGCAATAGCTATATAATTTTATTTTCGCGCAAATTAGTAAAATTGTTGTTTTTCGGCTTATGCGGTACAGTGCTCAAGTGATTAACATACAATTTACAAGAAAATCGACTTTTAGTCTAAACCTAAGAAAGTGCAATTTTTTCGGTTATATTAATTTGTCAATTCTGCAATAGCAATATAATTTTACTTTCGCGCAAACCAGTAAAATTCATGTTTTTCGGCTTAAGCAGTACAGTGCTCACGCAACTGACATACAATTTACAAGCAAATCGACTTTAAGTCTAAACCTAAGAAAGTGCAACTTTTTCGGTAATATTAATTTGTTAATCCTGCAATAACAATATAATATGACTTTTGCTCAAATCAGTAAAATTCATGTTTTTCGGTTTTAGCAGTACAGTGCTCACGCAATTGACATACAATTTACAAGAAAATCGAGTTTAAGTCTAAAACTAAGAAAGTACAATTTTTTCGGTTATATGAATATGTAAATTCTGCAATAACATTATAACTTTACTTTCGCGCAAATCAGTAAAATTGATGTTTTTCGGCTTAAGCAGTACAGTGCTCACGCAACTGAAATACAATTTACAAGATAATCGACTTTAAGTCTAAAGCTAAGAAAGTGCAATTTTTTCGGTTATATGAATATGTCAATTCTGCAATAGCTATATAATTTTATTTTCGCGCAAATTAGTAAAATTGTTGTTTTTCGGCTTATGCGGTACAGTGCTCAAGTGATTAACATACAATTTACAAGAAAATCGACTTTTAGTCTAAACCTAAGAAAGTGCAATTTTTTCGGTTATATTAATTTGTCAATTCTGCAATAGCAATATAATTTTACTTTCGCGCAAACCAGTAAAATTCATGTTTTTCGGCTTAAGCAGTACAGTGCTCACGCAACTGACATACAATTTACAAGCAAATCGACTTTAAGTCTAAACCTAAGAAAGTGCAACTTTTTCGGTAATATTAATTTGTTAATCCTGCAATAACAATATAATATGACTTTTGCTCAAATCAGTAAAATTCATGTTTTTCGGTTTTAGCAGTACAGTGCTCACGCAATTGACATACAATTTACAAGAAAATCGAGTTTAAGTCTAAAACTAAGAAAGTACAATTTTTTCGGTTATATGAATATGTAAATTCTGCAATAACATTATAACTTTACTTTCGCGCAAATCAGTAAAATTGATGTTTTTCGGCTTAAGCAGTACAGTGCTCACGCAACTGAAATACAATTTACAAGATAATCGACTTTAAGTCTAAAGCTAAGAAAGTGCAATTTTTTCGGTTATATTAATTTGTCAATTCTGCAATAGCAATATAATTTTACTTTCGCGCAAATCAGTAAAATTGATGTTTTTCGGCTTAAGCAGTACAGTGCTCACGCAACTGACATACAATTTACAAGCAAATCGACTTTAAGTCTAAACCTAAGAAAGTGCAACTTTTTCGGTTATATGAATATGTCAATTCTGCAATAGCTATATAATTTTATTTTCGCGCAAATTAGTAAAATTGTTGTTTTTCGGCTTATGCGGTACAGTGCTCAAGTGATTAACATACAATTTACAAGAAAATCGACTTTGAGTCTAAACCTAAGAAAGTGCAACTTTTTCGGTTATATTAATTTGTCAATTCTGCAATAGCAATATAATTTTACTTTCGCGCAAACCAGTAAAATTCATGTTTTTCGGCTTAAGCAGTACAGTGCTCACGCAACTGACATACAATTTACAAGCAAATCGACTTTAAGTCTAAACCTAAGAAAGTGCAACTTTTTCGGTAATATTAATTTGTTAATCCTGCAATAACAATATAATATGACTTTTGCTCAAATCAGCAAAATTCATGTTTTTCGGTTTTAGCAGTACAGTGCTCACGCAATTGACATACAATTTACAAGAAAATCGAGTTTAAGTCTAAAACTAAGAAAGTACAATTTTTTCGGTTATATGAATATGTAAATTCTGCAATAACATTATAACTTTACTTTCGCGCAAATCAGTAAAATTGATGTTTTTCGGCTTAAGCAGTACAGTGCTCACGCAACTGACATACAATTTACAAGCAAATCGACTTTAAGTCTAAACCTAAGAAAGTGCAACTTTTTCGGTAATATTAATTTGTTAATCCTGCAATAACAATATAATATGACTTTTGCTCAAATCAGTAAAATTCATGTTTTTCGGTTTAAGCGGTACAGTGCTCACGCAATTAACATACAATTTAGAAGCAAATCGACTTTAAGTCTAAACCTAAGAAAGTGCATCTTTTTCGGTAATATTAAGTTGTTAATCCTGCAAACACATTATAGTTTTACTTTCGCGCAAATCAGTAAAATTGATGTTTTTCGGCTTATGCGGTACGGTGCTCAAGTAATTAACATACAATTTACAAGAAAATGGGCTTTAAGTAAAAATCTAAGAAAGTTCAATATTTTCTTTTCTTTTTTTTATATTAATTTGTTAATCCTGCCATAACATTATAGTTTACAGTGCTCACGCAACTGAAATACAATTTACAAGAAAATCGACTTTAAGTCTAAAGCTAAGAAAGTGCAATTTTTTCGGTTATATGAATATGTCAATTCTGCAATAGCTATATAATTTTACTTTCGCGCAAATTAGTAAAATTGTTGTTTTTCGGCTTATGCGGTACAGTGCTGAAGTGATTAACATACAATTTACAAGAAAATCGACTTTGAGTCTAAACTTAAGAAAGTGCATTTTTTTCGGTAATATTAAGTTGTTAATCCTGCAATAACATTATAGTTTTACGTTCGCGCAAATCAGTAAAATTGTTGTTTTTCGGCTTATGCGGTACAGTGCTAAAGTGATTAACATACAATTTACAAGAAAATCGACTTTGAGTCTAAACCTAAGAAAGTGCAACTTTTTAGGTAATATTAAGTTGTTAATCCTGCAATAGCTATATAATTTTACTTTCGCGCAAATTAGTAAAATTGTTGTTTTTCGGCTTATGCGGTACAGTGCTGAAGTGATTAACATACAATTTACAAGAAAATCGACTTTGAGTCTAAACTTAAGAAAGTGCAACTTTTTCGGTAATATTAAGTTGTTAATCCTGCAATAACATTATAGTTTTACTTTCGCGCAAATCAGTAAAATTGTTGTTTTTCGGCTTATGCGGTACAGTGCTGAAGTGATTAACATACAATTTACAAGAAAATCGACTTTGAGGCTAAACCTAAGAAAGTGCAACTTTTTCGGTAATATTAAGTTGTTAATCCTGCAATAGCTATATAATTTTACTTTCGCGCAAATTAGTAAAATTGTTGTTTTTCGGCTTATGCGGTACAGTGCTGAAGTGATTAACATACAATTTACAAGAAAATCGACTTTGAGTCTAAACCTAAGAAAGTGCAATTTTTTCGGTTATATTAATTTGTTAATCCTGCATTAACATTATAATTTTACTTTCACGCAAATCAGTAAAATTGATGTTTTTCGGCTTATGCGGTACAGTGCTCACGCAATTAACATTCAATTTAGAAGAAAATCGACTTTAAGTCTAAACCTAAGAAAGTGCAATTTTTTCGGTTATATTAATTTGTCAATTCTGCAATAGCAATATAATTTTACTTACGCGCAAATCAATAAAATTGATGTTCTTCGGCTTATGCGGTACAGTGCTCAAGTGATTAACATACAAATTACAAGAAAATCGACTTTGAGTCTAAACCTAAGAAAGTGCAACTTTTTCGGTAATATTAAGTTGATAATCCTGCAATAACATTATAGTTTTACTTTCGCGCAAATCAGTAAAATTGATGTTTTTCGGCTTAAGCGGTACAGTGCTCACGCAACTGAAATACAATTTACAAGAAAATCGACTTTAAATCTAAAGCTATTGTAAGAAATTGCAATTTTTTCGGTTATATTAATTTGTCAATTCTGCAATAGCAATATAATTTTACTTACGCGCAAATCAGTAAAATTGATGTTTTTCGGCTTATGCGGTACAGTGCTCAAGTGATTAACATACAATTTACAAGAAAATCGACTTTGAGTCTAAACCTAAGAAAGTGCAACTTTTTCGGTAATATTAAGTTGTTAATCCTGCAATAACATTATAGTTTTACTTTCGCGCAAATCAGTAAAATTGATGTTTTTCGGCTTATGCGGTACAGCGCTCAAGTAATTAACATTCAATTTACAAGAAAATCAGCTTTAAGTAAAAATTTAAGAAAGTTCAATTTTTTCTTTTCTTTTTTTTATATTAATTTGTTAATCCTGCATTATAGTTTACAGTGCTCACGCAACTGAAATACAATTTACAAGATAATCGACTTTAAGTCTAAAGCTAAGAAAGTGCAATTTTTTCGGTTATATGAATATGTCAATTCTGCAATAGCTATATAATTTTATTTTCGCGCAAATTAGTAAAATTGTTGTTTTTCGGCTTATGCGGTACAGTGCTCAAGTGATTAACATACAATTTACAAGAAAATCGACTTTGAGTCTAAACCTAAGAAAGTGCAATTTTTTCGGTTATATTAATTTGATAATCCTGCAATAACATTATAGTTTTACTTTCGCGCAAATCAGTAAAATTGATGTTTTTCGGCTTAAGCGGTACAGTGCTCACGCAACTGAAATACAATTTACAAGAAAATCGACTTTAAATCTAAAGCTATTGTAAGAAATTGCAATTTTTTCGGTTATATTAATTTGTCAATTCTGCAATAGCAATATAATTTTACTTTCGCGCAAACCAGTAAAATTCATGTTTTTCGGCTTAAGCAGTACAGTGCTCACGCAACTGACATACAATTTACAAGAAAATCGACTTTAAGTCTAAAACTAAGAAAGTGCAATTTTTTCGGTTATATGAATATGTCAATTCTGCAATAACAATATAATTTGACTTTCGCTCAAATCAGCAAAATTCATGTTTTTCGGTTTTAGCAGTACAGTGCTCACGCAATTGACATACAATTTACAAGAAAATCGAGTTTAAGTCTAAAACTAAGAAAGTACAATTTTTTCGGTTATATGAATATGTAAATTCTGCAATAACATTATAACTTTACTTTCGCGCAAATCAGTAAAATTGATGTTTTTCGGCTTAAGCAGTACAGTGCTCACGCAACTGACATACAATTTACAAGCAAATCGACTTTAAGTCTAAACCTAAGAAAGTGCAACTTTTTCGGTAATATTAATTTGTTAATCCTGCAATAACAATATAATATGACTTTTGCTCAAATCAGTAAAATTCATGTTTTTCGGTTTAAGCGGTACAGTGCTCACGCAATTAACATACAATTTAGAAGCAAATCGACTTTAAGTCTAAACCTAAGAAAGTGCAACTTTTTCGGTAATATTAAGTTGTTAATCCTGCAAACACATTATTGTTTTACTTTCGCGCAAATCAGTAAAATTGATGTTTTTCGGCTTATGCGGTACGGTGCTCAAGTAATTAACATACAATTTACAAGAAAATGGGCTTTAAGTAAAAATCTAAGAAAGTTCAATATCTTCTTTTCTTTTTTTTATATTAATTTGTTAATCCTGCCATAACATTATAGTTTACAGTGCTCACGCAACTGAAATACAATTTACAAGAAAATCGACTTTAAGTCTAAAGCTAAGAAAGTGCAATTTTTTCGGTTATATGAATATGTCAATTCTGCAATAGCTATATAATTTTACTTTCGCTCAAATTAGTAAAATTGTTGTTTTTCGGCTTATGCGGTACAGTGCTGAAGTGATTAACATACAATTTACAAGAAAATCGACTTTGAGTCTAAACTTAAGAAAGTGCATTTTTTTCGGTAATATTAAGTTGTTAATCCTGCAATAACATTATAGTTTTACGTTCGCGCAAATCAGTAAAATTGTTGTTTTTCGGCTTATGCGGTACAGTGCTCACGCAACTGAAATACAATTTACAAGAAAATCGACTTTAAATCTAAAGCTATTGTAAGAAATTGCAATTTTTTCGGTTATATTAATTTGTCAATTCTGCAATAGCAATATAATTTTACTTTCGCGCAAACCAGTAAAATTCATGTTTTTCGGCTTAAGCAGTACAGTGCTCACGCAACTGACATACAATTTACAAGAAAATCGACTTTAAATCTAAAGCTATTGTAAGAAATTGCAATTTTTTCGGTTATATTAATTTGTCAATTCTGCAATAGCAATATAATTTTACTTACGCGCAAATCAGTAAAATTGATGTTTTTCGGCTTATGCGGTACAGTGCTCAAGTGATTAACATACAATTTACAAGAAAATCGACTTTGAGTCTAAACCTAAGAAAGTGCAACTTTTTCGGTAATATTAAGTTGTTAATCCTGCAATAACATTATAGTTTTACTTTCGCGCAAATCAGTAAAATTGATGTTTTTCGGCTTATGCGGTACAGCGCTCACGCAACTGAAATACAATTTACAAGAAAATCGACTTTAAATCTAAAGCTATTGTAAGAAATTGCAATTTTTTCGGTTATATTAATTTGTCAATTCTGCAATAGCAATATAATTTTACTTTCGCGCAAACCAGTAAAATTCATGTTTTTCGGCTTAAGCAGTACAGTGCTCACGCAACTGAAATACAATTTACAAGAAAATCGACTTTAAATCTAAAGCTATTGTAAGAAATTGCAATTTTTTCGGTTATATTAATTTGTCAATTCTGCAATAGCAATATAATTTTACTTACGCGCAAATCAGTAAAATTGATGTTTTTCGGCTTATGCGGTACAGTGCTCAAGTGATTAACATACAATTTACAAGAAAATCGACTTTGAGTCTAAACCTAAGAAAGTGCAACTTTTTCGGTAATATTAAGTTGTTAATCCTGCAATAACATTATAGTTTTACTTTCGCGCAAATCAGTAAAATTGATGTTTTTCGGCTTATGCGGTACAGCGCTCAAGTAATTAACATTCAATTTACAAGAAAATCAGCTTTAAGTAAAAATTTAAGAAAGTTCAATTTTTTCTTTTCTTTTTTTTATATTAATTTGTTAATCCTGCATTATAGTTTACAGTGCTCACGCAACTGAAATACAATTTACAAGATAATCGACTTTAAGTCTAAAGCTAAGAAAGTGCAATTTTTTCGGTTATATGAATATGTCAATTCTGCAATAGCTATATAATTTTATTTTCGCGCAAATTAGTAAAATTGTTGTTTTTCGGCTTATGCGGTACAGTGCTCAAGTGATTAACATACAATTTACAAGAAAATCGACTTTGAGTCTAAACCTAAGAAAGTGCAATTTTTTCGGTTATATTAATTTGATAATCCTGCAATAACATTATAGTTTTACTTTCGCGCAAATCAGTAAAATTGATGTTTTTCGGCTTAAGCGGTACAGTGCTCACGCAACTGAAATACAATTTACAAGAAAATCGACTTTAAATCTAAAGCTATTGTAAGAAATTGCAATTTTTTCGGTTATATTAATTTGTCAATTCTGCAATAGCAATATAATTTTACTTTCGCGCAAACCAGTAAAATTCATGTTTTTCGGCTTAAGCAGTACAGTGCTCACGCAACTGACATACAATTTACAAGAAAATCGACTTTAAGTCTAAAACTAAGAAAGTGCAATTTTTTCGGTTATATGAATATGTCAATTCTGCAATAACAATATAATTTGACTTTCGCTCAAATCAGCAAAATTCATGTTTTTCGGTTTTAGCAGTACAGTGCTCACGCAATTGACATACAATTTACAAGAAAATCGAGTTTAAGTCTAAAACTAAGAAAGTACAATTTTTTCGGTTATATGAATATGTAAATTCTGCAATAACATTATAACTTTACTTTCGCGCAAATCAGTAAAATTGATGTTTTTCGGCTTAAGCAGTACAGTGCTCACGCAACTGACATACAATTTACAAGCAAATCGACTTTAAGTCTAAACCTAAGAAAGTGCAACTTTTTCGGTAATATTAATTTGTTAATCCTGCAATAACAATATAATATGACTTTTGCTCAAATCAGTAAAATTCATGTTTTTCGGTTTAAGCGGTACAGTGCTCACGCAATTAACATACAATTTAGAAGCAAATCGACTTTAAGTCTAAACCTAAGAAAGTGCAACTTTTTCGGTAATATTAAGTTGTTAATCCTGCAAACACATTATTGTTTTACTTTCGCGCAAATCAGTAAAATTGATGTTTTTCGGCTTATGCGGTACGGTGCTCAAGTAATTAACATACAATTTACAAGAAAATGGGCTTTAAGTAAAAATCTAAGAAAGTTCAATATCTTCTTTTCTTTTTTTTATATTAATTTGTTAATCCTGCCATAACATTATAGTTTACAGTGCTCACGCAACTGAAATACAATTTACAAGAAAATCGACTTTAAGTCTAAAGCTAAGAAAGTGCAATTTTTTCGGTTATATGAATATGTCAATTCTGCAATAGCTATATAATTTTACTTTCGCTCAAATTAGTAAAATTGTTGTTTTTCGGCTTATGCGGTACAGTGCTGAAGTGATTAACATACAATTTACAAGAAAATCGACTTTGAGTCTAAACTTAAGAAAGTGCATTTTTTTCGGTAATATTAAGTTGTTAATCCTGCAATAACATTATAGTTTTACGTTCGCGCAAATCAGTAAAATTGTTGTTTTTCGGCTTATGCGGTACAGTGCTGAAGTGATTAACATACAATTTACAAGAAAATCGACTTTGAGTCTAAACCTAAGAAAGTGCAACTTTTTAGGTAATATTAAGTTGTTAATCCTGCAATAGCTATATAATTTTACTTTCGCGCAAATTAGTAAAATTGTTGTTTTTCGGCTTATGCGGTACAGTGCTGAAGTGATTAACATACAATTTACAAGAAAATCGACTTTGAGTCTAAACTTAAGAAAGTGCAACTTTTTCGGTAATATTAAGTTGTTAATCCTGCAATAACATTATAGTTTTACTTTCGCGCAAATCAGTAAAATTGTTGTTTTTAGGCTTATGCGGTACAGTGCTGAAGTGATTAACATACAATTTACAAGAAAATCGACTTTGAGGCTAAACCTAAGAAAGTGCAACTTTTTCGGTAATATTAAGTTGTTAATCCTGCAATAGCTATATAATTTTACTTTCGCGCAAATTAGTAAAATTGTTGTTTTTCGGCTTATGCGGTACAGTGCTGAAGTGATTAACATACAATTTACAAGAAAATCGACTTTGAGTCTAAACCTAAGAAAGTGCAATTTTTTCGGTTATATTAATTTGTTAATCCTGCATTAACATTATAATTTTACTTTCACGCAAATCAGTAAAAATGATGTTTTTCGGCTTATGCGGTACAGTGCTCACGCAATTAACATTCAATTTAGAAGAAAATCGACTTTAAGTCTAAACCTAAGAAAGTGCAATTTTTTCGGTTATATTAATTTGTCAATTCTGCAATAGCAATATAATTTTACTTACGCGAAAATCAATAAAATTGATGTTCTTCGGCTTATGCGGTACAGTGCTCAAGTGATTAACATACAAATTACAAGAAAATCGACTTTGAGTCTAAACCTAAGAAAGTGCAACTTTTTCGGTAATATTAAGTTGATAATCCTGCAATAACATTATAGTTTTACTTTCGCGCAAATCAGTAAAATTGATGTTTTTCGGCTTAAGCGGTACAGTGCTCACGCAACTGAAATACAATTTACAAGAAAATCGACTTTAAATCTAAAGCTATTGTAAGAAATTGCAATTTTTTCGGTTATATTAATTTGTCAATTCTGCAATAGCAATATACTTTTACTTACGCGCAAATCAGTAAAATTGATGTTTTTCGGCTTATGCGGTACAGTGCTCAAGTGATTAACATACAATTTACAAGAAAATCGACTTTGAGTCTAAACCTAAGAAAGTGCAACTTTTTCGGTAATATTAAGTTGTTAATCCTGCAATAACATTATAGTTTTACTTTCGCGCAAATCAGTAAAATTGATGTTTTTCGGCTTATGCGGTACAGCGCTCAAGTAATTAACATTCAATTTACAAGAAAATCAGCTTTAAGTAAAAATCTAAGAAAGTTAAATTTTTCTTTTCTTTTTTTTTATATTAATTTGTTAATCCTGCATTATAGTTTACAGTGCTCACGCAACTGAAATACAATTTACAAGATAATCGACTTTAAGTCTAAAGCTAAGAAAGTGCAATTTTTTCGGTTATATGAATATGTCAATTCTGCAATAGCTATATAATTTTATTTTCGCGCAAATTAGTAAAATTGTTGTTTTTCGGCTTATGCGGTACAGTGCTCAAGTGATTAACATACAATTTACAAGAAAATCGACTTTGAGTCTAAACCTAAGAAAGTGCAATTTTTTCGGTTATATTAATTTGTCAATTCTGCAATAGCAATATAATTTTACTTTCGCGCAAACCAGTAAAATTCATGTTTTTCGGCTTAAGCAGTACAGTGCTCACGCAACTGACATACAATTTACAAGAAAATCGACTTTAAGTCTAAAACTAAGAAAGTGCAATTTTTTCGGTTATATGAATATGTCAATTCTGCAATAACAATATAATTTGACTTTCGCTCAAATCAGCAAAATTCATGTTTTTCGGTTTTAGCAGTACAGTGCTCACGCAATTGACATACAATTTACAAGAAAATCGAGTTTAAGTCTAAAACTAAGAAAGTACAATTTTTTCGGTTATATGAATATGTAAATTCTGCAATAACATTATAACTTTACTTTCGCGCAAATCAGTAAAATTGATGTTTTTCGGCTTAAGCAGTACAGTGCTCACGCAACTGACATACAATTTACAAGCAAATCGACTTTAAGTCTAAACCTAAGAAAGTGCAACTTTTTCGGTAATATTAATTTGTTAATCCTGCAATAACAATATAATATGACTTTTGCTCAAATCAGTAAAATTCATGTTTTTCGGTTTAAACGGTACAGTGCTCACGCAATTAACATACAATTTAGAAGCAAATCGACTTTAAGTCTAAACCTAAGAAAGTGCAACTTTTTCGGTAATATTAAGTTGTTAATCCTGCAAACACATTATAGTTTTACTTTCGCGCAAATCAGTAAAATTGATGTTTTTCGGCTTATGCGGTACGGTGCTCAAGTAATTAACATACAATTTACAAGAAAATGGGCTTTAAGTAAAAATCTAAGAAAGTTCAATATCTTCTTTTCTTTTTTTTATATTAATTTTTTAATCCTGCCATAACATTATAGTTTACAGTGCTCACGCAACTGAAATACAATTTACAAGAAAATCGACTTTAAGTCTAAAGCTAAGAAAGTGCAATTTTTTCGGTTATATGAATATGTCAATTCTGCAATAGCTATATAATTTTACTTTCGCGCAAATTAGTAAAATTGTTGTTTTTCGGCTTATGCGGTACAGTGCTGAAGTGATTAACATACAATTTACAAGAAAATCGACTTTGAGTCTAAACTTAAGAAAGTGCATTTTTTTCGGTAATATTAAGTTGTTAATCCTGCAATAACATTATAGTTTTACGTTCGCGCAAATCAGTAAAATTGTTGTTTTTCGGCTTATGCGGTGCAGTGCTGAAGTGATTAACATACAATTTACAAGAAAATCGACTTTGAGTCTAAACCTAAGAAAGTGCAATTTTTTCGGTTATATTAATTTGTTAATCCTGCATTAACATTATAATTTTACTTTCACGCAAATCAGTAAAATTGATGTTTTTCGGCTTATGCGGTACAGTGCTCACGCAATTAACATTCAATTTAGAAGAAAATCGACTTTAAGTCTAAACCTAAGAAAGTGCAATTTTTTCGGTTATATTAATTTGTCAATTCTGCAATAGCAATATAATTTTACTTACGCGCAAATCAATAAAATTGATGTTCTTCCGCTTATGCGGTACAGTGCTCAAGTGATTAACATACAAATTACAAGAAAATCGACTTTGAGTCTAAACCTAAGAAAGTGCAACTTTTTCGGTAATATTAAGTTGATAATCCTGCAATAACATTATAGTTTTACTTTCGCGCAAATCAGTAAAATTGATGTTTTTCGGCTTAAGCGGTACAGTGCTCACGCAACTGAAATACAATTTACAAGAAAATCGACTTTAAGTCTAAAGCTAAGAAAGTGCAATTTTTTCGGTTATATGAATATGTCAATTCTGCAATAGCTATATAATTTTACTTTCGCGCAAATTAGTAAAATTGTTGTTTTTCGGCTTATGCGGTACAGTGCTGAAGTGATTAACATACAATTTACAAGAAAATCGACTTTGAGTCTAAACTTAAGAAAGTGCATTTTTTTCGGTAATATTAAGTTGTTAATCCTGCAATAGCTATATAATTTTACTTTCGCGCAAATTAGTAAAATTGTTGTTTTTCGGCTTATGCGGTACAGTGCTGAAGTGATTAACATACAATTTACAAGAAAATCGACTTTGAGTCTAAACTTAAGAAAGTGCAACTTTTTCGGTAATATTAAGTTGTTAATCCTGCAAAAACATTATAGTTTTACTTTCGCGCAAATCAGTAAAATTGTTGTTTTTCGGCTTATGCGGTACAGTGCTGAAGTGATTAACATACAATTTACAAGAAAATCGACTTTGAGGCTAAACCTAAGAAAGTGCAACTTTTTCGGTAATATTAAGTTGTTAATCCTGCAATAGCTATATAATTTTACTTTCGCGCAAATTAGTAAAATTGTTGTTTTTCGGCTTATGCGGTACAGTGCTGAAGTGATTAACATACAATTTACAAGAAAATCGACTTTGAGTCTAAACCTAAGAAAGTGCAATTTTTTCGGTTATATTAATTTGTTAATCCTGCATTAACATTATAATTTTACTTTCACGCAAATCAGTAAAATTGATGTTTTTCGGCTTATGCGGTACAGTGCTCACGCAATTAACATTCAATTTAGAAGAAAATCGACTTTAAGTCTAAACCTAAGAAAGTGCAATTTTTTCGGTTATATTAATTTGTCAATTCTGCAATAGCAATATAATTTTACTTACGCGCAAATCAATAAAATTGATGTTCTTCGGCTTATGCGGTACAGTGCTCAAGTGATTAACATACAAATTACAAGAAAATCGACTTTGAGTCTAAACCTAAGAAAGTGCAACTTTTTCGGTAATATTAAGTTGATAATCCTGCAATAACATTATAGTTTTACTTTCGCGCAAATCAGTAAAATTGATGTTTTTCGGCTTAAGCGGTACAGTGCTCACGCAACTGAAATACAATTTACAAGAAAATCGACTTTAAATCTAAAGCTATTGTAAGAAATTGCAATTTTTTCGGTTATATTAATTTGTCAATTCTGCAATAGCAATATAATTTTACTTACGCGCAAATCAGTAAAATTGATGTTTTTCGGCTTATGCGGTACAGTGCTCAAGTGATTAACATACAATTTACAAGAAAATCGACTTTGAGTCTAAACCTAAGAAAGTGCAACTTTTTCGGTAATATTAAGTTGTTAATCCTGCAATAACATTATAGTTTTACTTTCGCGCAAATCAGTAAAATTGATGTTTTTCGGCTTATGCGGTACAGCGCTCAAGTAATTAACATTCAATTTACAAGAAAATCAGCTTTAAGTAAAAATTTAAGAAAGTTCAATTTTTTCTTTTCTTTTTTTTTATATTAATTTGTTAATCCTGCATTATAGTTTACAGTGCTCACGCAACTGAAATACAATTTACAAGATAATCGACTTTAAGTCTAAAGCTAAGAAAGTGCAATTTTTTCGGTTATATGAATATGTCAATTCTGCAATAGCTATATAATTTTATTTTCGCGCAAATTAGTAAAATTGTTGTTTTTCGGCTTATGCGGTACAGTGCTCAAGTGATTAACATACAATTTACAAGAAAATCGACTTTGAGTCTAAACCTAAGAAAGTGCAATTTTTTCGGTTATATTAATTTGTCAATTCTGCAATAGCAATATAATTTTACTTTCGCGCAAACCAGTAAAATTCATGTTTTTCGGCTTAAGCAGTACAGTGCTCACGCAACTGACATACAATTTACAAGAAAATCGAGTTTAAGTCTAAAACTAAGAAAGTACAATTTTTTCGGTTATATGAATATGGAAATTCTGCAATAACATTACAATTTTACTTTCGCGCAAATCAGTAAAATTGATGTTTTTCGGCTTAAGCGGTACAGTGCTCACGCAACTGACATACAATTTACAAGCAAATCGACTTTAAGTCTAAACCTAAGAAAGTTCAATATTTTCTTTTCTTTTTTTTATATTAATTTGTTAATCCTGCCATAACATTATAGTTTACAGTGCTCACGCAACTGAAATACAATTTACAAGAAAATCGACTTTAAGTCTAAAGCTAAAAAAGTGCAATTTTTTCGGTAATATTAATTTGTTAATCCTGCAATAACAATATAATATGACTTTTGCTCAAATCAGTAAAATTCATGTTTTTCGGTTTAAGCGGTACAGTGCTCACGCAATTAACATACAATTTAGAAGCAAATCGACTTTAAGTCTAAACCTAAGAAAGTGCAACTTTTTCGGTAATATTAAGTTGTTAATCCTGCAAACACATTATTGTTTTACTTTCGCGCAAATCAGTAAAATTGATGTTTTTCGGCTTATGCGGTACGGTGCTCAAGTAATTAACATACAATTTACAAGAAAATGGGCTTTAAGTAAAAATCTAAGAAAGTTCAATATCTTCTTTTCTTTGTTAATCCTGCCATAACATTATAGTTTACAGTGCTCACGCAACTGAAATACAATTTACAAGAAAATCGACTTTAAGTCTAAAGCTAAGAAAGTGCAATTTTTTCGGTTATATGAATATGTCAATTCTGCAATAGCTATATAATTTTACTTTCGCTCAAATTAGTAAAATTGTTGTTTTTCGGCTTATGCGGTACAGTGCTGAAGTGATTAACATACAATTTACAAGAAAATCGACTTTGAGTCTAAACTTAAGAAAGTGCATTTTTTTCGGTAATATTAAGTTGTTAATCCTGCAATAACATTATAGTTTTACGTTCGCGCAAATCAGTAAAATTGTTGTTTTTCGGCTTATGCGGTACAGTGCTGAAGTGATTAACATACAATTTACAAGAAAATCGACTTTGAGTCTAAACCTAAGAAAGTGCAACTTTTTAGGTAATATTAGGTTGTTAATCCTGCAATAGCTATATAATTTTACTTTCGCGCAAATTAGTAAAATTGTTGTTTTTCGGCTTATGCGGTACAGTGCTGAAGTGATTAACATACAATTTACAAGAAAATCGACTTTGAGTCTAAACTTAAGAAAGTGCAACTTTTTCGGTAATATTAAGTTGTTAATCCTGCAATAACATTATAGTTTTACTTTCGCGCAAATCAGTAAAATTGTTGTTTTTCGGCTTATGCGGTACAGTGCTGAAGTGATTAACATACAATTTACAAGAAAATCGACTTTGAGGCTAAACCTAAGAAAGTGCAACTTTTTCGGTAATATTAAGTTGTTAATCCTGCAATAGCTATATAATTTTACTTTCGCGCAAATTAGTAAAATTGTTGTTTTTCGGCTTATGCGGTACAGGGCTGAAGTGATTAACATACAATTTACAAGAAAATCGACTTTGAGTCTAAACCTAAGAAAGTGCAATTTTTTCGGTTATATTAATTTGTTAATCCTGCATTAACATTATAATTTTACTTTCACGCAAATCAGTAAAATTGATGTTTTTCGGCTTATGCGGTACAGTGCTCACGCAATTAACATTCAATTTAGAAGAAAATCGACTTTAAGTCTAAACCTAAGAAAGTGCAATTTTTTCGGTTATATTAATTTGTCAATTCTGCAATAGCAATATAATTTTACTTACGCTAAAATCAATAAAATTGATGTTCTTCGGCTTATGCGGTACAGTGCTCAAGTGATTAACATACAAATTACAAGAAAATCGACTTTGAGTCTAAACCTAAGAAAGTGCAACTTTTTCGGTAATATTAAGTTGATAATCCTGCAATAACATTATAGTTTTACTTTCGCGCAAATCAGTAAAATTGATGTTTTTCGGCTTAAGCGGTACAGTGCTCACGCAACTGAAATACAATTTACAAGAAAATCGACTTTAAATCTAAAGCTATTGTAAGAAATTGCAATTTTTTCGGTTATATTAATTTGTCAATTCTGCAATAGCAATATAATTTTACTTACGCGCAAATCAGTAAAATTGATGTTTTTCGGCTTATGCGGTACAGTGCTCAAGTGATTAACATACAATTTACAAGAAAATCGACTTTGAGTCTAAACCTAAGAAAGTGCAACTTTTTCGGTAATATTAAGTTGTTAATCCTGCAATAACATTATAGTTTTACTTTCGCGCAAATCAGTAAAATTGATGTTTTTCGGCTTATGCGGTACAGCGCTCAAGTAATTAACATTCAATTTACAAGAAAATCAGCTTTAAGTAAAAATCTAAGAAAGTTAAATTTTTTCTTTTCTTTTTTTTTATATTAATTTGTTAATCCTGCATTATAGTTTACAGTGCTCACGCAACTGAAATACGATTTACAAGATAATCGACTTTAAGTCTAAAGCTAAGAAAGTGCAATTTTTTCGGTTATATGAATATGTCAATTCTGCAATAGCTATATAATTTTATTTTCGCGCAAATTAGTAAAATTGTTGTTTTTCGGCTTATGCGGTACAGTGCTCAAGTGATTAACATACAATTTACAAGAAAATCGACTTTGAGTCTAAACCTAAGAAAGTGCAATTTTTTCGGTTATATTAATTTGTCAATTCTGCAATAGCAATATAATTTTACTTTCGCGCAAACCAGTAAAATTCATGTTTTTCGGCTTAAGCAGTACAGTGCTCACGCAACTGACATACAATTTACAAGAAAATCGACTTTAAGTCTAAAACTAAGAAAGTGCAATTTTTTTGGTTATATGAATATGTCAATTCTGCAATAACAATATAATTTGACTTTCGCTCAAATCAGCAAAATTCATGTTTTTCGGTTTTAGCAGTACAGTGCTCACGCAATTGACATACAATTTACAAGAAAATCGAGTTTAAGTCTAAAACTAAGAAAGTACAATTTTTTCGGTTATATGAATATGTAAATTCTGCAATAACATTATAACTTTACTTTCGCGCAAATCAGTAAAATTGATGTTTTTCGGCTTAAGCAGTACAGTGCTCACGCAACTGACATACAATTTACAAGCAAATCGACTTTAAGTCTAAACCTAAGAAAGTGCAACTTTTTCGGTAATATTAATTTGTTAATCCTGCAATAACAATATAATATGACTTTTGCTCAAATCAGTAAAATTCATGTTTTTCGGTTTAAACGGTACAGTGCTCACGCAATTAACATACAATTTAGAAGCAAATCGACTTTAAGTCTAAACCTAAGAAAGTGCAACTTTTTCGGTAATATTAAGTTGTTAATCCTGCAAACACATTATAGTTTTACTTTCGCGCAAATCAGTAAAATTGATGTTTTTCGGCTTATGCGGTACGGTGCTCAAGTAATTAACATACAATTTACAAGAAAATGGGCTTTAAGTAAAAATCTAAGAAAGTTCAATATCTTCTTTTCTTTTTTTTATATTAATTTGTTAATCCTGCCATAACATTATAGTTTACAGTGCTCACGCAACTGAAATACAATTTACACGAAAATCGACTTTAAGTCTAAAGCTAAGAAAGTGCAATTTTTTCGGTTATATGAATATGTCAATTCTGCAATAGCTATATAATTTTACTTTCGCGCAAATTAGTAAAATTGTTGTTTTTCGGCTTATGCGGTACAGTGCTGAAGTGATTAACATACAATTTACAAGAAAATCGACTTTGAGTCTAAACTTAAGAAAGTGCATTTTTTTCGGTAATATTAAGTTGTTAATCCTGCAATAACATTATAGTTTTACGTTCGCGCAAATCAGTAAAATTGTTGTTTTTCGGCTTATGCGGTGCAGTGCTGAAGTGATTAACATACAATTTACAAGAAAATGGACTTTGAGTCTAAACCTAAGAAAGTGCAACTTTTTAGGTAATATTAAGTTGTTAATCCTGCAATAGCTATATAATTTTACTTTCGCGCAAATTAGTAAAATTGTTGTTTTTCGGCTTATGCGGTACAGTGCTGAAGTGATTAACATACAATTTACAAGAAAATCGACTTTGAGTCTAAACTTAAGAAAGTGCAACTTTTTCGGTAATATTAAGTTGTTAATCCTGCAAAAACATTATAGTTTTACTTTCGCGCAAATCAGTAAAATTGTTGTTTTTCGGCTTATGCGGTACAGTGCTGAAGTGATTAACATACAATTTACAAGAAAATCGACTTTGAGGCTAAACCTAAGAAAGTGCAACTTTTTCGGTAATATTAAGTTGTTAATCCTGCAATAGCTATATAATTTTACTTTCGCGCAAATTAGTAAAATTGTTGTTTTTCGGCTTATGCGGTACAGTGCTGAAGTGATTAACATACAATTTACAAGAAAATCGACTTTGAGTCTAAACCTAAGAAAGTGCAATTTTTTCGGTTATATTAATTTGTTAATCCTGCATTAACATTATAATTTTACTTTCACGCAAATCAGTAAAATTGATGTTTTTCGGCTTATGCGGTACAGTGCTCACGCAATTAACATTCAATTTAGAAGAAAATCGACTTTAAGTCTAAACCTAAGAAAGTGCAATTTTTTCGGTTATATTAATTTGTCAATTCTGCAATAGCAATATAATTTTACTTACGCGCAAATCAATAAAATTGATGTTCTTCGGCTTATGCGGTACAGTGCTCAAGTGATTAACATACAAATTACAAGAAAATCGACTTTGAGTCTAAACCTAAGAAAGTGCAACTTTTTCGGTAATATTAAGTTGATAATCCTGCAATAACATTATAGTTTTACTTTCGCGCAAATCAGTAAAATTGATGTTTTTCGGCTTAAGCGGTACAGTGCTCACGCAACTGAAATACAATTTACAAGAAAATCGACTTTAAATCTAAAGCTATTGTAAGAAATTGCAATTTTTTCGGTTATATTAATTTGTCAATTCTGCAATAGCAATATAATTTTACTTACGCGCAAATCAGTAAAATTGATGTTTTTCGGCTTATGCGGTACAGTGCTCAAGTGATTAACATACAATTTACAAGAAAATCGAGTTTAAGTCTAAAACTAAGAAAGTACAATTTTTTCGGTTATATGAATATGTAAATTCTGCAATAACATTATAACTTTACTTTCGCGCAAATCAGTAAAATTGATGTTTTTCGGCTTAAGCAGTACAGTGCTCACGCAACTGACATACAATTTACAAGCAAATCGACTTTAAGTCTAAACCTAAGAAAGTGCAACTTTTTCGGTAATATTAATTTGTTAATCCTGCAATAACAATATAATATGACTTTTGCTCAAATCAGTAAAATTCATGTTTTTCGGTTTAAACGGTACAGTGCTCACGCAATTAACATACAATTTAGAAGCAAATCGACTTTAAGTCTAAACCTAAGAAAGTGCAACTTTTTCGGTAATATTAAGTTGTTAATCCTGCAAACACATTATAGTTTTACTTTCGCGCAAATCAGTAAAATTGATGTTTTTCGGCTTATGCGGTACGGTGCTCAAGTAATTAACATACAATTTACAAGAAAATGGGCTTTAAGTAAAAATCTAAGAAAGTTCAATTTTTTCTTTTCTTGTTTTTATATTATTTTGTTAATCCTGCCATAACATTATAGTTTACAGTGCTCACGCAACTGAAATACAATTTACAAGAATATCGACTTTAAGTCTAAAGCTAAGAAAGTGCAATTTTTTCGGTTATATGAATATGTCAATTCTGCAATAGCTATATAATTTTACTTTCGCGCAGCTTAGTAAAATTGATGTTTTTCGGCTTATGCGGTACAGTGCTCAAGTGATTAACATACAATTTACAAGAAAATCTACTTTGAGTCTAAACCTACGAAAGTGCAACTTTTTCGGTAATATTAAGTTGATAATCCTGCAATAACATTATAGTTTTACTTTCGCGCAAATCAGTAAAATTGATGTTTTTCGGCTTATGCGGTACAGTGCTCAAGTGATTAACATACAATTTACAAGAAAATCGACTTTGAGTCTAAACCTAAGAAAGTGCAATTTTTTCGGTTATATTAATTTGTCAATTCTGCAATAGCAATATAATTTTACTTTCGCTCAAATCAGTAAAATTCATGTTTTTCGGCTTAAGCGGTACAGTGCTCATGCAACTGAAACACAATTTACAAGAAAATCGACTTTAAGTCTAAAGCTACTGTAAGAAAGTGCAATTTTTTCGGTTATATGAATATGTCAATTCTGCAGTAGCTATATAATTTTACTTTCGCGCAAATCAGTAAAATTGTTGTTTTTCGGTTTATGCGGTACAGTGCTCAAGTGATTAACTTACAATTTACAAGAAAATCGACTTTGAGTCTAAACCTAAGAAAGTGCAATTTTTTCGGTTATATTAATTTGTCAATTCTGCAATAGCAATATAATTTTACTTACGCGCAAATCAGTAAAATTGATGTTTTTCGGCTTATACGGTACAGTGCTCAAGTGATTAACATACAATTTACAAGAAAATCGACTTTGAGTCTAAACCTAAGAAAGTGCAATTTTTTCGGTTATATTAATTTGTTAATCCTGCATTAACATTATGATTTTACTTTCGCGGAAATCAGTAATACTGATGTTTTTCGGCTTAAGCAGTACAGTGCTTCCGCAATTGACATACAATTTACAAGAAAATCGACTTTGAGTCTAAACCTAAGAAAGTGCAACTTTTTCGGTAATATTAATTTGTTAATCCTGCAATAACAATATAATTTGACTTTCGCTCAAATCAGTAAAATTCATGTTTTTCGGCTTAAGCAGTACAGTGCTCACGCAACTGACATACAATTTACAAGAAAATCGACTTTGAGTCTAAAGCTATTGTAAGAAAGAGCAATTTTTTCGGTTATATGAATATGTCAATTCTGCAGTAGCTATATAATTTTACTTTCGCGCAAATCAGTAAAATTGATGTTTTTCGGCTTATGCGGTACAGTGCTCAAGTAATTAACATACAATTTACAAGAAAATCGGCTTTAAGTAAAAATCTAAGAAAGTTCAATTTTTTCTTTTTTTTTTATATTAATTTGTTAATCCTGCCATAACATTATAGTTTACAGTGCTCACGCAACTGAAATACAATTTACACGAATATCGACTTTAAGTCTAAACCTAAGAAAGTGCAATTTTTTCGGTTATATTAATTTGTCAATTCTGCAATAGCAATATAATTTTACTTTCGCGCAGCTTAGTAAAATTGATGTTTTTCGGCTTATGCGGTACAGTGCTCAAGTGATTTACATACAATTTACAAGAAAATCGACTTTGTGTCTAAACCTAAGAAAGTGCAACTTTTTCGGTAATATTAAGTTGTTAATCCTGCAATAACATTATAGTTTTACTTTCGCGCAAATCAGTAAAATTGATGTTTTTCGGCTTATGCGGTACAGTGCTCAAGTGATTAACGTACAATTTACAAGAAAATCGACTTTGAGTCTAAACCTAAGAAAGTGCAATTTTTTCGGTTATAATAATTTGTCAATTCTGCAATAGCAATATAATTTTACTTACGTGCAAATCAGTAAAATTGATGTTTTTCGGCTTATGCGGTACAGTGCTCAAGTGATTAACATACAATTTACAAGAAAATCGACTTTGAGTCTAAACCTAAGAAAGTGCAACTTTTTCGGTAATATTAAGTTGTCAATTCTGCAATAGCAATATAATTTTACTTACGCGCAAATCAGTAAAATTGATGCTTTTCGGCTTATGCGGTACAGTTCTCAAGTGATTAACATACAATTTACAAGAAAATCGACTTTGAGTCTAAACCTAAGAAAGTGCAACTTTTTCGGTAATATTAAGTTGTTAATCCTGCAATAACATTATAGTTTTACTTTCGCGCAAATCAGTAAAATTGATGTTTTTCGGCTTATGCGGTACAGTGCTCAAGTGATTAACGTACAATTTACAAGAAAATCGACTTTGAGTCTAAACCTAAGAAAGTGCAATTTTTTCGGATATATTAATTTGTCAATTCTGCAATAGCAATATAATTTTACTTACGCGCAAATCAGTAAAATTGATGTTTTTCGGCTTATGCGGTACAGTGCTCAAGTGATTAACATACAATTTACAAGAAAATCGACTTTGAGTCTAAACCTAAGAAAGTGCAATTTTTTCGGTTATATTAATTTGTTAATCCTGCATTAACATTATAATTTTACTTTCGCGCAAATCAGTAAAATTGATGTTTTTCGGCTTATGCGGTACAGTGCCCACGCAATTAACAAACAATTTAGAAGGAAATCGAATTTAAGACTAAACTTAAGAAAGTGCAATTTTTTCGGTTATATTAATTTGTCAATTCTGCAATAGCAATATAATTTTACTTACGTTCAAATCAGTAAAATTGATGTTTTTCGGCTTATGCGGTACAGTGCTCAAGTGATTAACATACAATTTACAAGAAAATCGACTTTGAGTCTAAACCTAAGAAAGTGCAACTTTTTCGGTAATATTAAGTTGATAATCCTGCAATAACATTATAGTTTTACTTTCGCGCAAATCAGAAAAATTGATGTTTTTCGGCTTATGCGGTACAGTGCTCAAGTGATTAACATACAATTTACAAGAAAATCGACTTTGAGTCTAAACCTAAGAAAGAGCAACTTTTTCGGTAATATTAAGTTGTTAATCCTGCAATAACATTATAGTTTTACTCTCGCGCAAATCAGTAAAATTGATGTTTTTCGGCTTATGCGGTACAGCGCTCAAGTGATTAACATACAATTTACAAGAAAATCGACTTTGAGTCTAAACCTAAGAAAGTGCAACTTTTTCGGTAATATTAAGTTGTTAATCCTGCAATAACATTATAATTTTAGTTTCGCGCAAATCAGTAAAATTGATGTTTTTCGGCTTATACGGTACAGTGCTCACGCAATTAACATACAATTTACAAGCAAATCGACTTTGAGTCTAAACCTAAGAAAGTGCAACTTTTCAGTAATATTAAGTTGTTAATTCTGCAATAACAATATAATTTGACTTTCGCTCAAATCAGTAAAATTTATGTTTTTCGGCTTAAGCGGTACAGTTCTCACGCAACTGAAATATAATTTACAAGAAAATCGACTTTAAGTCTAAAGCTATTGTAAGAAAGTGCAATTTTTTCGGTTATATGAATATGTCAATTCTGCAGTAGCTATATAATTTTACTTTCGCGCAAATCAGTAAAATTGATGTTTTTCGGCTTATGCGGTACAGTGCTCAAGTAATTAATATACAATTTACAAGAAAATCGGCTTTAAGTAAAAATCTAAGAAAGTTCAATTTTTTCTTTTCTTGTTTTTATATTATTTTGTTAATCCTGCCATAACATTATAGTTTACAGTGCTCACGCAACTGAAATACAATTTACAAGAATATCGACTTTAAGTCTAAAGCTAAGAAAGTGCAATTTTTTCGGTTATATGAATATGTCAATTCTGCAATAGCTATATAATTTTACTTTCGCGCAGCTTAGTAAAATTGATGTTTTTCGGCTTATGCGGTACAGTGCTCAAGTGATTAACATACAATTTACAAGAAAATCTACTTTGAGTCTAAACCTACGAAAGTGCAACTTTTTCGGTAATATTAAGTTGATAATCCTGCAATAACATTATAGTTTTACTTTCGCGCAAATCAGTAAAATTGATGTTTTTCGGCTTATGCGGTACAGTGCTCAAGTGATTAACATACAATTTACAAGAAAATCGACTTTGAGTCTAAACCTAAGAAAGTGCAATTTTTTCGGTTATATTAATTTGTCAATTCTGCAATAGCAATATAATTTTACTTTCGCTCAAATCAGTAAAATTCATGTTTTTCGGCTTAAGCGGTACAGTGCTCATGCAACTGAAACACAATTTACAAGAAAATCGACTTTAAGTCTAAAGCTACTGTAAGAAAGTGCAATTTTTTCGGTTATATGAATATGTCAATTCTGCAGTAGCTATATAATTTTACTTTCGCGCAAATCAGTAAAATTGTTGTTTTTCGGTTTATGCGGTACAGTGCTCAAGTGATTAACTTACAATTTACAAGAAAATCGACTTTGAGTCTAAACCTAAGAAAGTGCAATTTTTTCGTAAAATTGATGTTTTTCGGCTTATACGGTACAGTGCTCAAGTGATTAACATACAATTTACAAGAAAATCGACTTTGAGTCTAAAAATAAGAAAGTGCAATTTTTTCGGTTATATTAATTTGTTAATCCTGCATTAACATTATGATTTTACTTTCGCGGAAATCAGTAATACTGATGTTTTTCGGCTTAAGCAGTACAGTGCTTCCGCAATTGACATACAATTTACAAGAAAATCGACTTTGAGTCTAAACCTAAGAAAGTGCAACTTTTTCGGTAATATTAATTTGTTAATCCTGCAATAACAATATAATTTGACTTTCGCTCAAATCAGTAAAATTTATGTTTTTCGGCTTAAGCGGTACAGTTCTCACGCAACTGAAATATAATTTACAAGAAAATCGACTTTGAGTCTAAAGCTATTGTAAGAAAGAGCAATTTTTTCGGTTATATGAATATGTCAATTCTGCAGTAGCTATATAATTTTACTTTCGCGCAAATCAGTAAAATTGATGTTTTTCGGCTTATGCGGTACAGTGCTCAAGTAATTAATATACAATTTACAAGAAAATCGGCTTTAAGTAAAAATCTAAGAAAGTTCAATTTTTTCTTTTCTTGTTTTTATATTATTTTGTTAATCCTGCCATAACATTATAGTTAACAGTGCTCACGCAACTGAAATACAATTTACAAGAATATCGACTTTAAGTCTAAAGCTAAGAAAGTGCAATTTTTTCGGTTTTATGAATATGTCAATTCTGCAATAGCTATATAATTTTACTTTCGCGCAGCTTAGTAAAATTGATGTTTTTCGGCTTATGCGGTACAGTGCTCAAGTGATTAACATACAATTTACAAGAAAATCGACTTTGAGTCTAAAGCTAAGAAAGTGCAATTTTTTCGGTTATATTAATTTGTCAATTCTGCAATAGCAATATAATTTTACTTTCGCTCAAATCAGTAAAATTGATGTTTTTCGGCTTATACGGTACAGTGCTCAAGTGATTAACATACAATTTACAAGAAAATCGACTTTGAGTCTAAACCTAAGAAAGTGCAATTTTTTCGGTTATATTAATTTGTTAATCCTGCATTAACATTATGATTTTACTTTCGCGGAAATCAGTAATACTGATGTTTTTCGGCTTAAGCAGTACAGTGCTTCCGCAATTGACATACAATTTACAAGAAAATCGACTTTGAGTCTAAACCTAAGAAAGTGCAACTTTTTCGGTAATATTAATTTGTTAATCCTGCAATAACAATATAATTTGACTTTCGCTCAAATCAGTAAAATTCATGTTTTTCGGCTTAAGCAGTACAGTGCTCACGCAACTGACATACAATTTACAAGAAAATCGACTTTGAGTCTAAAGCTATTGTAAGAAAGAGCAATTTTTTCGGTTATATGAATATGTCAATTCTGCAGTAGCTATATAATTTTACTTTCGCGCAAATCAGTAAAATTGATGTTTTTCGGCTTATGCGGTACAGTGCTCAAGTAATTAACATACAATTTACAAGAAAATCGGCTTTAAGTAAAAATCTAAGAAAGTTCAATTTTTTCTTTTTTTTTTATATTAATTTGTTAATCCTGCCATAACATTATAGTTTACAGTGCTCACGCAACTGAAATACAATTTACACGAATATCGACTTTAAGTCTAAACCTAAGAAAGTGCAATTTTTTCGGTTATATTAATTTGTCAATTCTGCAATAGCAATATAATTTTACTTACGCGCAAATCAGTAAAATTGATGTTTTTCGGCTTATGCGGTACAGTGCTCAAGTGATTAACATACAATTTACAAGAAAATCGACTTTGAGTCTAAACCTAAGAAAGTGAAATTTTTTCGGTTATATTATTTTTGTCAATTCTGCAATAGCAATATAATTTTACTTACGCGCAAATCAGTAAAATTGATGTTTTTCGGCTTATGCGGCACAGTGCTCAAGTGATTAACATAAAATTTACAAGAAAATCGACTTTGAGTCTAAACCTAAGAAAGTGCAATTTTTTCGGTTATATTAATTTGTTAATCCTGCATTAACATTATAATTTTTCTTTCGCGCAAATCAGTAAAATTTATGTTTTTCGGCTTATGCGGTACAGTGCTCACGCAATTAACATACAATTTAGAAGAAAATCGACTTTAAGTCTAAACCTAAGAAAGTGCAATTTTTTCGGTTATATTAATTTGTCAATTCTGCAATAGCAATATAATTTTACTTACGCGCAAATCAGTAAAATTGATGTTTTTCGGCTTATGCGGTACAGTGCTCAAGTGATTAACATACAATTTACAAGTAAATCGACTTTGAGTCTAAACCTAAGAAAGTGCAATTTTTTCGGTTATATTAATTTTTTAATCCTGCATTAACATTATAATTTTACTTTCGCGCAAATCAGTAAAATTGATGTTTTTCGGCTTATGCGGTACAGTGCTCAAGTGATTAACATACAATTTACAAGAAAATTGACTTTAAGTCTAAAGCTATTGTAAGAAAGTGCAATTTTTTCGGTTATATTAATTTGTCAATTCTGCAATAGCAATATAATTTTACTTTCGAGCAAATCAGTAAAATTCATGTTTTTCGGCTTATGCGGTACAGTGCTCACGCAATTAACATACAATTTAGAAGAAAATCGACTTTAAGTCTAAACCTAAGAAAGTGCAATTTTTTCGGTTATATTAATTTGTCAATTCTGCAATAGCAATATAATTTTACTTACGCGCAAATCAGTAAAATTGATGTTTTTCGGCTTATGCGGTACAGTGCTCAAGTGATTAACATACAATTTACAAGAAAATCGACTTTGAGTCTAAACCTAAGAAAGTGAAATTTTTTCGGTTATATTATTTTTGTCAATTCTGCAATAGCAATATAATTTTACTTACGCGCAAATCAGTAAAATTGATGTTTTTCGGCTTATGCGGCACAGTGCTCAAGTGATTAACATAAAATTTACAAGAAATCGACTTTGAGTCTAAACCTAAGAAAGTGCAATTTTTTCGGTTATATTAATTTGTCAATTCTGCAATAGCAATATAATTTTTCTCTCGCGCAAATCAGTAAAATTTATGTTTTTCGGCTTATGCGGTACAGTGCTCACGCAATTAACATACAATTTACAAGAAAATCGACTTTGAGTCTAAACCTAAGAAAGTGCAACTTTTTCGGTAATATTAAGTTGTCAATTCTGCAATAGCAATATAATTTTACTTACGCGCAAATCAGTAAAATTGATGCTTTTCGGCTTATGCGGTACAGTTCTCAAGTGATTAACATACAATTTACAAGAAAATCGACTTTGAGTCTAAACCTAAGAAAGTGCAACTTTTTCGGTAATATTAAGTTGTTAATCCTGCAATAACATTATAGTTTTACTTTCGCGCAAATCAGTAAAATTGATGTTTTTCGGCTTATGCGGTACAGTGCTCAAGTGATTAACGTACAATTTACAAGAAAATCGACTTTGAGTCTAAACCTAAGAAAGTGCAATTTTTTCGGTAATATTAATTTGTCAATTCTGCAATAGCAATATAATTTTACTTACGCGCAAATCAGTAAAATTGATGTTTTTCGGCTTATGCGGTACAGTGCTCAAGTGATTAACATACAATTTACAAGAAAATCGACTTTGAGTCTAAACCTAAGAAAGTGCAATTTTTTCGGTTATATTAATTTGTTAATCCTGCATTAACATTATAATTTTACTTTCGCGCAAATCAGTAAAATTGATGTTTTTCGGCTTATGCGGTACAGTGCCCACGCAATTAACAAACAATTTAGAAGGAAATCGAATTTAAGACTAAACTTAAGAAAGTGCAATTTTTTCGGTTATATTAATTTGTCAATTCTGCAATAGCAATATAATTTTACTTACGTTCAAATCAGTAAAATTGATGTTTTTCGGCTTATGCGGTACAGTGCTCAAGTGATTAACATACAATTTACAAGAAAATCGACTTTGAGTCTAAACCTAAGAAAGTGCAACTTTTTCGGTAATATTAAGTTGATAATCCTGCAATAACATTATAGTTTTACTTTCGCGCAAATCAGAAAAATTGATGTTTTTCGGCTTATGCGGTACAGTGCTCAAGTGATTAACATACAATTTACAAGAAAATCGACTTTGAGTCTAAACCTAAGAAAGTGCAATTTTTTCGGTTATATTAATTTGTTAATCCTGCATTAACATTATAATTTTACTTTCGCGCAAATCAGTAAAATTGATGTTTTTCGGCTTATGCGGTACAGCGCTCAAGTGATTAACATACAATTTACAAGAAAATCGACTTTGAGTCTAAACCTAAGAAAGTGCAACTTTTTCGGTAATATTAAGTTGTTAATCCTGCAATAACATTATAGTTTTACTCTCGCGCAAATCAGTAAAATTGATGTTTTTCGGCTTATGCGGTACAGCGCTCAAGTGATTAACATACAATTTACAAGAAAATCGACTTTGAGTCTAAACCTAAGAAAGTGCAACTTTTTCGGTAATATTAAGTTGTTAATTCTGCAATAACAATATAATTTGACTTTCGCTCAAATCAGTAAAATTCATGTTTTTCGGCTTAAGCGGTACAGTGCTCACGCAACTGAAATACAATTTAAAAGAAAATCGACTTTAAGTCTAAAGCTATTGTAAGAAAGTGCAATTTTTTCGGTTATATGAATATGTCAATTCTGCAGTAGCTATAGAATTTTACTTTCGCGCAAATCAGTAAAATTGTTGTTTTTCGGCTTTGCGGTACAGTGCTCAAGTGATTAACATACAATTAACAAGAAAATCGACTTTGAGTCTAAACCTAAGAAAGTGCAATTTTTTCGGTTATATTAATTTGTCAATTCTGCAATAGCAATATAATTTTACTTACGCGCAAATCAAAAAAATTGATGTTTTTCGGCTTATGCGGTACAGTGCTCAAATGGTTAACATACAATTTACAAGAAAATCGACTTTGAGTCTTAATCTAAGAAAGTGCAATTTTTTCGGTTATAATAATTTGTTAATCCTGCATTAACATTATAATTTTACTTTCGCGCAAATCAGTAAAATTGATGTTTTTCGGCTTATGCGGTACAGTGCTCAAGTGATTAACATACAATTTACAAGAAAATCGACTTTAAGTCTAAACCTAAGAAAGTGCAATTTTTTCGGTTATATTAATTTGTCAATTCTGCAATAGCAATATAATTTTACTTTCGAGCAAATCAGTAAAATTCATGTTTTTCGGTTTTAGCAGTACAGTGCTCACGCAATTGACATACAATTTAGAAGAAAATCGAGCTTAAGTCTAAAACTAAGAAAGTACAGTTTTTTCGGTTATATGAATATGTAAATTTTGCAATAACATTATAATTTTACTTTCGCGGAAATCAGTAATATTGATGTTTTTCGGCTTAAGCAGTACAGTGCTTCCGCAATTGACATACAATTAACAAGAAAATCAACTTTGAGTCTAAACCAAAGAAAGTGCAACTTTTTCGGTAATATTAATTTGTTAATCCTGCAATAACAATATAATTTGACTTTCGCTCAAATCAGTAAAATTCATATTTTCGGCTTACGCAGTACAGTGCTCACGCAACTGACATACAATTTACAAGAAAATCGACTTTGAGTCTAAACCTAAGAAAGTGCAACTTTTTCGGTAATATTAATTTGTTAATCCTGCAATAACAATATAATTTGACTTTCGCTCAAATCAGTAAAATTCATGAGTTCGGTTTAAGCGGTACAGTGCTCACGCAATTAACATACAATTTAGAAGCAAATCGACTTTAAGTCTAAACCTAAGAAAGTGCAACTTTTTCGGTAATATAAAGTTGTTAATCCTGCAATAACATTATAGTTTTACTTTCGCGCAAATCAGTAAAATTGATGTTTTTCGGCTTATGCGGTACAGTGCTCAAGTAATTAACATACAATTTACAAGAAAATCGGCTTTAAGGAAAAATCTAAGAAAGTTCAATTTTTTCTTTTCTTGTTTTTATATTATTTTGTTAATCCTGCCATAACATTATAGTTTACAGTGCTCACGCGACTGAAATACAATTTACAAGATAATCGACTTTAAGTCTAAAGCTAAGAAAGTGCAATTTTTTCGGTTATATATATATGTCAATTCTGCAATAGCTATATAATTTTACTTTCGCGCAAATCAGTAAAATTGATGTTTTTCGGCTTATGCGGTACAGTGCTCAAGTGATTAACATACAATTTACAAGCAAATCGACTTTGAGTCTAAACCTAAGAAAGTGCAACTTTTCGGTAATATTAAGTTGTTAATTCTGCAATAACAATATAATTTGACTTTCGCTCAAATCAGTAAAATTTATGTTTTTCGGCTTAAGCGGTACAGTTCTCACGCAACTGAAATATAATTTACAAGAAAATCGACTTTAAATCTAAAGCTATTGTAAGCAAGTGCAATTTTTTCGGTTATATGAATATGTCAATTCTGCAGTAGCTATATAATTTTACTTTCGCGCAAATCAGTAAAATTGATGTTTATCGGCTTATGCGGTACAGTGCTCAAGTAATTAATATACAATTTACAAGAAAATCGGCTTTAAGTAAAAATCTAAGAAAGTTCAATTTTTTCTTTTCTTGTTTTTATATTATTTTGTTAATCCTGCCATAACATTATAGTTTACAGTGCTCACGCAACTGAAATACAATTTACAAGAATATCGACTTTAAGTCTAAAGCTAAGAAAGTGCAATTTTTTCGGTTATATGAATATGTCAATTCTGCAATAGCTATATAATTTTACTTTCGCGCAGCTTAGTAAAATTGATGTTTTCCGGCTTATGCGGTACAGTTCTCAAGTGATTAACATACAATTTACAAGAAAATCTACTTTGAGTCTAAACCTACGAAAGTGCAACTTTTTCGGTAATATTAAGTTGATAATCCTGCAATAACATTATAGTTTTACTTTCGCGCAAATCAGTAAAATTGATGTTTTTCGGCTTATGCGGTACAGTGCTCAAGTGATTAACATACAATTTACAAGAAAATCGACTTTGAGTCTAAACCTAAGAAAGTGCAATTTTTTCGGTTATATTAATTTGTCAATTCTGCAATAGCAATATAATTTTACTTTCGCTCAAATCAGTAAAATTCATGTTTTTCGGCTTAAGCGGTACAGTGCTCATGCAACTGAAACACAATTTACAAGAAAATCGACTTTAAGTCTAAAGCTACTGTAAGAAAGTGCAATTTTTTCGGTTATATGAATATGTCAATTCTGCAGTAGCTATATAATTTTACTTTCGCGCAAATCAGTAAAATTGTTGTTTTTCGGTTTATGCGGTACAGTGCTCAAGTGATTAACTTACAATTTACAAGAAAATCGACTTTGAGTCTAAACCTAAGAAAGTGCAATTTTTTCGGTTATATTAATTTGTCAATTCTGCAATAGCAATATAATTTTACTTACGCGCAAATCAGTAAAATTGATGTTTTTCGGCTTATACGGTACAGTGCTCAAGTGATTAACATACAATTTACAAGAAAATCGACTTTGAGTCTAAACCTAAGAAAGTGCAATTTTTTCGGTTATATTAATTTGTTAATCCTGCATTAACATTATGATTTTACTTTCGCGGAAATCAGTAATACTGATGTTTTTCGGCTTAAGCAGTACAGTGCTTCTGCAATTGACATACAATTTACAAGAAAATCGACTTTGAGTCTAAACCTAAGAAAGTGCAACTTTTTCGGTAATATTAATTTGTTAATCCTGCAATAACAATATAATTTGACTTTCGCTCAAATCAGTAAAATTCATGTTTTTCGGCTTAAGCAGTACAGTGCTCACGCAACTGACATACAATTTACAAGAAAATCGACTTTGAGTCTAAAGCTATTGTAAGAAAGAGCAATTTTTTCGGTTATATGAATATGTCAATTCTGCAGTAGCTATATAATTTTACTTTCGCGCAAATCAGTAAAATTGATGTTTTTCGGCTTATGCGGTACAGTGCTCAAGTAATTAACATACAATTTACAAGAAAATCGGCTTTAAGTAAAAATCTAAGAAAGTTCAATTTTTTCTTTTTTTTTTTATATTAATTTGTTAATCCTGCCATAACATTATAGTTTACAGTGCTCACGCAACTGAAATACAATTTACACGAATATCGACTTTAAGTCTAAACCTAAGAAAGTGCAATTTTTTCGGTTATATTAATTTGTCAATTCTGCAATAGCAATATAATTTTACTTACGCGCAAATCAGTAAAATTGATGTTTTTCGGCTTATGCGGTACAGTGCTCAAGTGATTAACATACAATTTACAAGAAAATCGACTTTGAGTCTAAACCTAAGAAAGTGAAATTTTTTCGGTTATATTATTTTTGTCAATTCTGCAATAGCAATATAATTTTACTTACGCGCAAATCAGTAAAATTGATGTTTTTCGGCTTATGCGGCACAGTGCTCAAGTGATTAACATAAAATTTACAAGAAAATCGACTTTGAGTCTAAACCTAAGAAAGTGCAATTTTTTCGGTTATATTAATTTGTTAATCCTGCATTAACATTATAATTTTTCTTTCGCGCAAATCAGTAAAATTTATGTTTTTCGGCTTATGCGGTACAGTGCTCACGCAATTAACATACAATTTAGAAGAAAATCGACTTTAAGTCTAAACCTAAGAAAGTGCAATTTTTTCGGTTATATTAATTTGTCAATTCTGCAATAGCAATATAATTTTACTTACGCGCAAATCAGTAAAATTGATGTTTTTCGGCTTATGCGGTACAGTGCTCAAGTGATTAACATACAATTTACAAGTAAATCAACTTTGAGTCTAAACCTAAGAAAGTGCAATTTTTTCGGTTATATTAATTTTTTAATCCTGCATTAAGATTATAATTTTACTTTCGCGCAAATCAGTAAAATTGATGTTTTTCGGCTTATGCGGTACAGTGCTCAAGTGATTAACATACAATTTACAAGAAAATCGACTTTAAGTCTAAACCTAAGAAAGTGCAATTTTTTCGGTTATATTAATTTGTCAATTCTGCAATAGCAATATAATTTTACTTTCGAGCAAATCAGTAAAATTCATGTTTTTCGGTTTTAGCAGTACAGTGCTCACGCAATTGACATACAATTTAGAAGAAAATCGAGTTTAAGTCTAAAACTAAGAAAGTACAGTTTTTTCGGTTATATGAATATGTAAATTCTGCAATAACATTATAATTTTACTTTCGCGGAAATCAGTAATATTGATGTTTTTCGGCTTAAGCAGTACAGTGCTTCCGCAATTGACATACAATTAACAAGAAAATCAACTTTGAGTCTAAACCTAAGAAAGTGCAACTTTTTCGGTAATATTAATTTGTTAATCCTGCAATAACAATATAATTTGACTTTCGCTCAAATCAGTAAAATTCATATTTTCGGCTTACGCAGTACAGTGCTCACGCAACTGACATACAATTTACAAGAAAATCGACTTTGAGTCTAAACCTAAGAAAGTGCAACTTTTTCGGTAATATTAATTTGTTAATCCTGCAATAACAATATAATTTGACTTTCGCTCAAATCAGTAAAATTCATGTTTTTCGGCTTAAGCAGTACAGTGCTCACGCAACTGACATACAATTTACAAGAAAATCGACTTTGAGTCTAAAGCTATTGTAAGAAAGAGCAATTTTTTCGGTTATATGAATATGTCAATTCTGCAGTAGCTATATAATTTTACTTTCGCGCAAATCAGTAAAATTGATGTTTTTCGGCTTATGCGGTACAGTGCTCAAGTAATTAACATACAATTTACAAGAAAATCGGCTTTAAGTAAAAATCTAAGAAAGTTCAATTTTTTCTTTTTTTTTTATATTAATTTGTTAATCCTGCCATAACATTATAGTTTACAGTGCTCACGCAACTGAAATACAATTTACACGAATATCGACTTTAAGTCTAAACCTAAGAAAGTGCAATTTTTTCGGTTATATTAATTTGTCAATTCTGCAATAGCAATATAATTTTACTTACGCGCAAATCAGTAAAATTGATGTTTTTCGGCTTATGCGGTACAGTGCTCAAGTGATCAACATACAATTTACAAGAAAATCGACTTTGAGTCTAAACCTAAGAAAGTGAAATTTTTTCGGTTATATTATTTTTGTCAATTCTGCAATAGCAATATAATTTTACTTACGCGCAAATCAGTAAAATTGATGTTTTTCGGCTTATGCGGCACAGTGCTCAAGTGATTAACATAAAATTTACAAGAAAATCGACTTTGAGTCTAAACCTAAGAAAGTGCAATTTTTTCGGTTATATTAATTTGTTAATCCTGCATTAACATTATAATTTTTCTTTCGCGCAAATCAGTAAAATTTATGTTTTTCGGCTTATGCGGTACAGTGCTCACGCAATTAACATACAATTTAGAAGAAAATCGACTTTAAGTCTAAACCTAAGAAAGTGCAATTTTTGCGGTTATATTAATTTGTCAATTCTGCAATAGCAATATAATTTTACTTACGCGCAAATCAGTAAAATTGATGTTTTTCGGCTTATGCGGTACAGTGCTCAAGTGATTAACATACAATTTACAAGTAAATCGACTTTGAGTCTAAACCTAAGAAAGTGCAATTTTTTCGGTTATATTAATTTTTTAATCCTGCATTAACATTATAATTTTACTTTCGCGCAAATCAGTAAAATTGATGTTTTTCGGCTTATGCGGTACAGTGCTCAAGTGATTAACATACAATTTACAAGAAAATCGACTTTAAGTCTAAACCTAAGAAAGTGCAATTTTTTCGGTTATATTAATTTGTCAATTCTGCAATAGCAATATAATTTTACTTTCGAGCAAATCAGTAAAATTCATGTTTTTCGGTTTTAGCAGTACAGTGCTCACGCAATTGACATACAATTTAGAAGAAAATCGAGTTTAAGTCTAAAACTAAGAAAGTACAGTTTTTTCGGTTATATGAATATGTAAATTCTGCAATAACATTATAATTTTACTTTCGCGGAAATCAGTAATATTGATGTTTTTCGGCTTAAGCAGTACAGTGCTTCCGCAATTGACATACAATTAACAAGAAAATCAACTTTGAGTCTAAACCTAAGAAAGTGCAACTTTTTCGGTAATATTAATTTGTTAATCCTGCAATAACAATATAATTTGACTTTCGCTCAAATCAGTAAAATTCATATTTTCGGCTTACGCAGTACAGTGCTCACGCAACTGACATACAATTTACAAGAAAATCGACTTTGAGTCTAAACCTAAGAAAGTGCAACTTTTTCGGTAATATTAATTTGTTAATCCTGCAATAACAATATAATTTGACTTTCGCTCAAATCAGTAAAATTCATGATTTCGGTTTAAGCGGTACAGTGCTCACGCAATTAACATACAATTTAGAAGCAAATCGACTTTAAGTCTAAACCTAAGAAAGTGCAACTTTTTCGGTAATATAAAGTTGTTAATCCTGCAATAACATTATAGTTTTACTTTCGCGCAAATCAGTAAAATTGATGTTTTTCGGCTTATGCGGTACAGTGCTCAAGTAATTAACATACAATTTACAAGAAAATCGGCTTTAAGGAAAAATCTAAAAAAGTTCAATTTTTTCTTTTCTTTTTTTTATATTAATTTGTTAATCCTGCCATAACATTATAGTTTACAGTGCTCACGCGACTGAAATACAATTTACAAGATAATCGACTTTAAGTCTAAAGCTAAGAAAGTGCAATTTTTTCGGTTATATATATATGTCAATTCTGCAATAGCTATATAATTTTACTTTCGCGCAACTTAGTAAAATTGTTGTTTTTCGGCTTATGCGGTACAGTGCTCAAGTGATTAACATACAATTTACAAGAAAATCGACTTTGAGTCTAAACCTAAGAAAGTGCAACTTTTTCGGTAATATTAAGTTGTTAATCCTGCAATAACATTATAGTTTTAATTTCGCGCAAATCAGTAAAATTGATGTTTTTCGGCTTATGCGGTACAGTGCTCAAGTGATTAACATACAATTTACAAGCAAATCGACTTTGAGTCTAAACCTAAGAAAGTGCAACTTTTCGGTAATATTAAGTTGTTAATTCTGCAATAACAATATAATTTGACTTTCGCTCAAATCAGTAAAATTTATGTTTTTCGGCTTAAGCGGTACAGTTCTCACGCAACTGAAATATAATTTACAAGAAAATCGACTTTAAGTCTAAAGCTATTGTAAGAAAGTGCAATTTTTTCGGTTATATGAATATGTCAATTCTGCAGTAGCTATATAATTTTACTTTCGCGCAAATCAGTAAAATTGATGTTTTTCGGCTTATGCGGTACAGTGCTCAAGTAATTAATATACAATTTACAAGAATATCGGCTTTAAGTAAAAATCTAAGAAAGTTCAATTTTTTCTTTTCTTGTTTTTATATTATTTTGTTAATCCTGCCATAACATTATAGTTTACAGTGCTCACGCAACTGAAATACAATTTACAAGAATATCGACTTTAAGTCTAAAGCTAAGAAAGTGCAATTTTTTCGGTTATATGAATATGTCAATTCTGCAATAGCTATATAATTTTACTTTCGCGCAGCTTAGTAAAATTGATGTTTTTCGGCTTATGCGGTACAGTGCTCAAGTGATTAACATACAATTTACAAGAAAATCTACTTTGAGTCTAAACCTACGAAAGTGCAACTTTTTCGGTAATATTAAGTTGATAATCCTGCAATAACATTATAGTTTTACTTTCGCGCAAATCAGTAAAATTGATGTTTTTCGGTTTATGCGGTACAGTGCTCAAGTGATTAACATACAATTTACAAGAAAATCGACTTTGAGTCTAAACCTAAGAAAGTGCAATTTTTTCGGTTATATTAATTTGTCAATTCTGCAATAGCAATATAATTTTACTTTCGCTCAAATCAGTAAAATTCATGTTTTTCGGCTTAAGCGGTACAGTGCTCATGCAACTGAAACACTATTTACAAGAAAATCGACTTTAAGTCTAAAGCTACTGTAAGAAAGTGCAATTTTTTCGGTTATATGAATATGTCAATTCTGCAGTAGCTATATAATTTTACTTTCGCGCAAATCAGTAAAATTGTTGTTTTTCGGTTTATGCGGTACAGTGCTCAAGTGATTAACTTACAATTTACAAGAAAATCGACTTTGAGTCTAAACCTAAGAAAGTGCAATTTTTTCGGTTATATTAATTTGTCAATTCTGCAATAGCAATATAATTTTACTTACGCGCAAATCAGTAAAATTGATGTTTTTCGGCTTATACGGTACAGTGCTCAAGTGATTAACATACAATTTACAAGAAAATCGACTTTGAGTCTAAACCTAAGAAAGTGCAATTTTTTCGGTTATATTAATTTGTTAATCCTGCATTAACATTATGATTTTACTTTCGCGGAAATCAGTAATACTGATGTTTTTCGGCTTAAGCAGTAGAGTGCTTCCGCAATTGACATACAATTTACAAGAAAATCGACTTTGAGTCTAAACCTAAGAAAGTGCAACTTTTTCGGTAATATTAATTTGTTAATCCTGCAATAACAATATAATTTGACTTTCGCTCAAATCAGTAAAATTCATGTTTTTCGGCTTAAGCAGTACAGTGCTTACGCAACTGACATACAATTTACAAGAAAATCGACTTTGAGTCTAAAGCTATTGTAAGAAAGAGCAATTTTTTCGGTTATATGAATATGTCAATTCTGCAGTAGCTATATAATTTTACTTTCGCGCAAATCAGTAAAATTGATGTTTTTCGGCTTATGCGGTACAGTGCTCAAGTAATTAACATACAATTTACAAGAAAATCGGCTTTAAGTAAAAATCTAAGAAAGTTCAATTTTTTCTTTTTTTTTTTATATTAATTTGTTAATCCTGCCATAACATTATAGTTTACAGTGCTCACGCAACTGAAATACAATTTACACGAATATCGACTTTAAGTCTAAACCTAAGAAAGTGCAATTTTTTCGGTTATATTAATTTGTCAATTCTGCAATAGCAATATAATTTTACTTACGCGCAAATCAGTAAAATTGATGTTTTTCGGCTTATGCGGTACAGTGCTCAAGTGATTAACATACAATTTACAAGAAAATCGACTTTGAGTCTAAACCTAAGAAAGTGAAATTTTTTCGGTTATATTATTTTTGTCAATTCTGCAATAGCAATATAATTTTACTTACGCGCAAATCAGTAAAATTGATGTTTTTCGGCTTATGCGGCACAGTGCTCAAGTGATTAACATAAAATTTACAAGAAAATCGACTTTGAGTCTAAACCTAAGAAAGTGCAATTTTTTCGGTTATATTAATTTGTTAATCCTGCATTAACATTATAATTTTTCTTTCGCGCAAATCAGTAAAATTTATGTTTTTCGGCTTATGCGGTACAGTGCTCACGCAATTAACATACAATTTAGAAGAAAATCGACTTTAAGTCTAAACCTAAGAAAGTGCAATTTTTTCGGTTATATTAATTTGTCAATTCTGCAATAGCAATATAATTTTACTTACGCGCAAATCAGTAAAATTGATGTTTTTCGGCTTATGCGGTACAGTGCTCAAGTGATTAACATACAATTTACAAGTAAATCGACTTTGAGTCTAAACCTAAGAAAGTGCAATTTTTTCGGTTATATTAATTTTTTAATCCTGCATTAACATTATAATTTTACTTTCGCGCAAATCAGTAAAATTGATGTTTTTCGGCTTATGCGGTACAGTGCTCAAGTGATTAACATACAATTTACAAGAAAATCGACTTTAAGTCTAATCCTAAGAAAGTGCAATTTTTTCGGTAATATTAATTTGTCAATTCTGCAATAGCAATATAATTTTACTTTCGCGCAAATCAGTAAAATTCATGTTTTTCGGCTTAAGCAGTACAGTGCTCACGCAACTGATATACAATTTACAAGAAAATCGACTTTAAGTCTAAAACTAAGAAAGTGCAATTTATTTCGGTTATATGAATATGTCAATTCTGCAATAACAATATAATTTGACTTTCACTCAAATCAGCAAAATTCATGTTTTTCGGTTTTAGCAGTACAGTGCTCACGCAATTGACATACAATTTAGAAGAAAGTCGAGTTTAAGTCTAAAACTAAGAAAGTACAATTTTTTCAGTTATATGAATATGTAAATTCTGCAATAACATTATAATTTTACTTTCGCGGAAATCAGTAATATTGATGTTTTTCGGCTTAAGCAGTACAGTGCTTCCGCAATTGACATACAATTTACAAGAAAATTAACTTTGAGTCTAAACCTAAGAAAGTGCAACTTTTTCGGTAATATTAATTTGTTAATCCTGCAATAACAATATAATTTGACTTTCGCTTAAATCAGTAAAATTCATGTTTTTCGGCTTAAGCAACTTTTTCGGTAATATTAATTTGTTAATCCTGCAATAACAATATAATTTGACTTTCGCTTAAATCAGTAAAATTCATGTTTTTCGGCTTAAGCAGTACAGTGCTCACGCAACTGACATACAATTTACAAGAAAATCGACTTTGAGTCTAAACCTAAGAAAGTGCAACTTTTCGGTAATATTAATTTGTTAATCCTGCAATAACAATATAATTTGACTTTCGCTCATATCAGTAAAATTCATGTTTTTCGGCTTATGCGGTACAGTGCTCAAGTGATTAACATACAATTTACAAGAAAATCGACTTTGAGTCTAAACCTAAGAAAGTGCAACTTTTTCGGTAATATTTAGTTGTTAATCCTGCAATAACATTATAGTTTTACTTTCGCTCAAATCAGTAAAATTGATGTTTTTCGGCTTATGCGGTATAGTGCTCAAGTGATTAACATACAATTTACAAGAAAATCGACTTTGAGTCTAAACCTAAGAAAGTGCAATTTTTTCGGTTATATTAATTTGTTAATCCTGCATTAACATTATAATTTTACTTTCGCGCAAATCAGCAAAAATTGATGTTTTTCGGCGTATGCGGTACAGTGCCCACGCAATTAACATACAATTTAGAAGAAAATCGACTTTAAGTCTAAACCTAAGAAAGTGCAATTTTTTCGGTTATATTAATTTGTCAATTCTGCAATAGCAATATAATTTTACTTACGCGCAAATCAGTAAAATTGATGTTTTTCGGCTTATGCGGTACAGTGCTCAAGTGATTAACATACAATTTACAAGAAAATCGACTTTGAGTCTAAACCTAAGAAAGTGCAACTTTTTCGGTAATATTAAGTTGATAATCCTGCAATAACATTATAGTTTTACTTTCGCGCAAATCAGTAAAATTGATGTTTTTCGGCTTATGCGGTACAGTGCTCAAGTGATTAACATACAATTTACAAGAAAATCGACTTTGAGTCTAAACCTAAGAAAGTGCAACTTTTTCGGTAATATTAAGTTGTTAATTCTGCAATAACAATATAATTTGACTTTCGCTCAAATCAGTAAAATTCATGTTTTTCGGCTTAAGCGGTACAGTGCTCACGCAACTGAAATACAATTTACAAGAAAATCGACTTTAAGTCTAAAGCTATTGTAAGAAAGTGCAATTTTTTCGGTTCTATGAATATGTCAATTCTGCAGTAGCTATATAATTTTACTTTCGCGCAAATCAGTAAAATTGTTGTTTTTCGGCTTATGCGGTACAGTGCTCAAGTGATTAACATACAATTTACAAGAAAATCGACTTTAAGTAAAAATCTAAGAAAGTTCAATTTTTTCTTTTTTTTTTTTTTATATTAATTTGTTAATCCTGCCATAACATTATAGTTTACAGTGCTCACGCAACTGAAATACAATTTACAAGAATATCGACTTTAAGTCTAAACCTAAGAAAGTGCAATTTTTTCGGTTATATTAATTTGTCAATTCTGCAATAGCAATATAATTTTACTTACGCGCAAATCAGTAAAATTGATGTTTTTCGGCTTATGCGGTACAGTGCTCAAGTGATTAACATACAATTTACAAGAAAATCGACTTTGAGTCTAAACCTAAGAAAGTGAAATTTTTTCGGTTATATTAATTTGTCAATTCTGCAATAGCAATATAATTTTACTTTCGAGCAAATCAGTAAAATTCATGTTTTTCGGTTTTAGCAGTACAGTGCTCACGCAATTGACATACAATTTAGAAGAAAATCGAGTTTAAGTCTAAAACTAAGAAAGTACAGTTTTTTCGGTTATATGAATATGTAAATTCTGCAATAACATTATAATTTTACTTTCGCGGAAATCAGTAATATTGATGTTTTTCGGCTTAAGCAGTACAGTGCTTCCGCAATTGACATACAATTTACAAGAAAATTAACTTTGAGTCTAAACCTAAGAAAGTGCAACTTTTTCGGTAATATTAATTTGTTAATCCTGCAATAACAATATAATTTGACTTTCGCTTAAATCAGTAAAATTCATGTTTTTCGGCTTAAGCAACTTTTTCGGTAATATTAATTTGTTAATCCTGCAATAACAATATAATTTGACTTTCGCTTAAATCAGTAAAATTCATGTTTTTCGGCTTAAGCAACTTTTTCGGTAATATTAATTTGTTAATCCTGCAATAACAATATAATTTGACTTTCGCTTAAATCAGTAAAATTCATGTTTTTCGGCTTATGCGGTACAGTGCTCAAGTGATTAACATACAATTTACAAGAAAATCGACTTTAAGTAAAAATCTAAGAAAGTTCAATTTTTTCTTTTTTTTTTTTTATATTAATTTGTTAATCCTGCCATAACATTATAGTTTACAGTGCTCACGCAACTGAAATACAATTTACAAGAATATCGACTTTAAGTCTAAACCTAAGAAAGTGCAATTTTTTCGGTTATATTAATTTGTCAATTCTGCAATAGCAATATAATTTTACTTACGCGCAAATCAGTAAAATTGATGTTTTTCGGCTTATGCGGTACAGTGCTCAAGTGATTAACATACAATTTACAAGAAAATCGACTTTGAGTCTAAACCTAAGAAAGTGAAATTTTTTCGGTTATATTAATTTGTCAATTCTGCAATAGCAATATAATTTTACTTTCGAGCAAATCAGTAAAATTCATGTTTTTCGGTTTTAGCAGTACAGTGCTCACGCAATTGACATACAATTTAGAAGAAAATCGAGTTTAAGTCTAAAACTAAGAAAGTACAGTTTTTTCGGTTATATGAATATGTAAATTCTGCAATAACATTATAATTTTACTTTCGCGGAAATCAGTAATATTGATGTTTTTCGGCTTAAGCAGTACAGTGCTTCCGCAATTGACATACAATTAACAAGAAAATCAACTTTGAGTCTAAACCTAAGAAAGTGCAACTTTTTCGGTAATATTAATTTGTTAATCCTGCAATAACAATATAATTTGACTTTCGCTCAAATCAGTAAAATTCATATTTTCGGCTTACGCAGTACAGTGCTCACGCAACTGACATACAATTTACAAGAAAATCGACTTTGAGTCTAAACCTAAGAAAGTGCAACTTTTTCGGTAATATTAATTTGTTAATCCTGCAATAACAATATAATTTGACTTTCGCTCAAATCAGTAAAATTCATGATTTCGGTTTAAGCGGTACAGTGCTCACGCAATTAACATACAATTTAGAAGCAAATCGACTTTAAGTCTAAACCTAAGAAAGTGCAACTTTTTCGGTAATATAAAGTTGTTAATCCTGCAATAACATTATAGTTTTACTTTCGCGCAAATCAGTAAAATTGATGTTTTTCGGCTTATGCGGTACAGTGCTCAAGTAATTAACATACAATTTACAAGAAAATCGGCTTTAAGGAAAAATCTAAAAAAGTTCAATTTTTTCTTTTCTTTTTTTTATATTAATTTGTTAATCCTGCCATAACATTATAGTTTACAGTGCTCACGCGACTGAAATACAATTTACAAGATAATCGACTTTAAGTCTAAAGCTAAGAAAGTGCAATTTTTTCGGTTATATATATATGTCAATTCTGCAACAGCTATATAATTTTACTTTCGCGCAACTTAGTAAAATTGTTGTTTTTCGGCTTATGCGGTACAGTGCTCAAGTGATTAACATACAATTTACAAGAAAATCGACTTTGAGTCTAAACCTAAGAAAGTGCAACTTTTTCGGTAATATTAAGTTGTTAATCCTGCAATAACATTATAGTTTTAATTTCGCGCAAATCAGTAAAATTGATGTTTTTCGGCTTATGCGGTACAGTGCTCAAGTGATTAACATACAATTTACAAGCAAATCGACTTTGAGGCTAAACCTAAGAAAGTGCAACTTTTCGGTAATATTAAGTTGTTAATTCTGCAATAACAATATAATTTGACTTTCGCTCAAATCAGTAAAATTTATGTTTTTCGGCTTAAGCGGTACAGTTCTCACGCAACTGAAATATAATTTACAAGAAAATCGACTTTAAGTCTAAAGCTATTGTAAGAAAGTGCAATTTTTTCGGTTATATGAATATGTCAATTCTGCAGTAGCTATATAATTTTACTTTCGCGCAAATCAGTAAAATTGATGTTTTTCGGCTTATGCGGTACAGTGCTCAAGTAATTAATATACAATTTACAAGAAAATCGGCTTTAAGTAAAAATCTAAGAAAGTTCAATTTTTTCTTTTCTTGTTTTTATATTATTTTGTTAATCCTGCCATAACATTATAGTTTACAGTGCTCACGCAACTGAAATACAATTTACAAGAATATCGACTTTAAGTCTAAAGCTAAGAAAGTGCAATTTTTTCGGTTATATGAATATGTCAATTCTGCAATAGCTATATAATTTTACTTTCGCGCAGCTTAGTAAAATTGATGTTTTTCGGCTTATGCGGTACAGTGCTCAAGTGATTAACATACAATTTACAAGAAAATCTACTTTGAGTCTAAACCTACGAAAGTGCAACTTTTTCGGTAATATTAAGTTGATAATCCTGCAATAACATTATAGTTTTACTTTCGCGCAAATCAGTAAAATTGATGTTTTTCGGTTTATGCGGTACAGTGCTCAAGTGATTAACATACAATTTACAAGAAAATCGACTTTGAGTCTAAACCTAAGAAAGTGCAATTTTTTCGGTTATATTAATTTGTCAATTCTGCAATAGCAATATAATTTTACTTTCGCTCAAATCAGTAAAATTCATGTTTTTCGGCTTAAGCGGTACAGTGCTCATGCAACTGAAACACTATTTACAAGAAAATCGACTTTAAGTCTAAAGCTACTGTAAGAAAGTGCAATTTTTTCGGTTATATGAATATGTCAATTCTGCAGTAGCTATATAATTTTACTTTCGCGCAAATCAGTAAAATTGTTGTTTTTCGGTTTATGCGGTACAGTGCTCAAGTGATTAACTTACAATTTACAAGAAAATCGACTTTGAGTCTAAACCTAAGAAAGTGCAATTTTTTCGGTTATATTAATTTGTCAATTCTGCAATAGCAATATAATTTTACTTACGCGCAAATCAGTAAAATTGATGTTTTTCGGCTTATACGGTACAGTGCTCAAGTGATTAACATACAATTTACAAGAAAATCGACTTTGAGTCTAAACCTAAGAAAGTGCAATTTTTTCGGTTATATTAATTTGTTAATCCTGCATTAACATTATGATTTTACTTTCGCGGAAATCAGTAATACTGATGTTTTTCGGCTTAAGCAGTACAGTGCTTCCGCAATTGACATACAATTTACAAGAAAATCGACTTTGAGTCTAAACCTAAGAAAGTGCAACTTTTTCGGTAATATTAATTTGTTAATCCTGCAATAACAATATAATTTGACTTTCGCTCAAATCAGTAAAATTCATGTTTTTCGGCTTAAGCAGTACAGTGCTCACGCAACTGACATACAATTTACAAGAAAATCGACTTTGAGTCTAAAGCTATTGTAAGAAAGAGCAATTTTTTCGGTTATATGAATATGTCAATTCTGCAGTAGCTATATAATTTTACTTTCGCGCAAATCAGTAAAATTGATGTTTTTCGGCTTATGCGGTACAGTGCTCAAGTAATTAACATACAATTTACAAGAAAATCGGCTTTAAGTAAAAATCTAAGAAAGTTCAATTTTTTCTTTTTTTTTTATATTAATTTGTTAATCCTGCCATAACATTATAGTTTACAGTGCTCACGCAACTGAAATACAATTTACACGAATATCGACTTTAAGTCTAAACCTAAGAAAGTGCAATTTTTTCGGTTATATTAATTTGTCAATTCTGCAATAGCAATATAATTTTACTTACGCGCAAATCAGTAAAATTGATGTTTTTCGGCTTATGCGGTACAGTGCTCAAGTGATTAACATACAATTTACAAGAAAATCGACTTTGAGTCTAAACCTAAGAAAGTGAAATTTTTTCGGTTATATTATTTTTGTCAATTCTGCAATAGCAATATAATTTTACTTACGCGCAAATCAGTAAAATTGATGTTTTTCGGCTTATGCGGCACAGTGCTCAAGTGATTAACATAAAATTTACAAGAAAATCGACTTTGAGTCTAAACCTAAGAAAGTGCAATTTTTTCGGTTATATTAATTTGTTAATCCTGCATTAACATTATAATTTTTCTTTCGCGCAAATCAGTAAAATTTATGTTTTTCGGCTTATGCGGTACAGTGCTCACGCAATTAACATACAATTTAGAAGAAAATCGACTTTGATTCTAAACCTAAGAAAGTGCAATTTTTTCGGTTATATTAATTTGTCAATTCTGCAATAGCAATATAATTTTACTTACGCGCAAATCAGTAAAATTGATGTTTTTCGGCTTATGCGGTACAGTGCTCAAGTGATTAACATACAATTTACAAGTAAATCGACTTTGAGTCTAAACCTAAGAAAGTGCAATTTTTTCGGTTATATTAATTTTTTAATCCTGCATTAACATTATAATTTTACTTTCGCGCAAATCAGTAAAATTGATGTTTTTCGGCTTATGCGGTACAGTGCTCAAGTGATTAACATACAATTTACAAGAAAATCGACTTTAAGTCTAATCCTAAGAAAGTGCAATTTTTTCGGTAATATTAATTTGTCAATTCTGCAATAGCAATATAATTTTACTTTCGCGCAAATCAGTAAAATTCATGTTTTTCGGCTTAAGCAGTACAGTGCTCACGCAACTGATATACAATTTACAAGAAAATCGACTTTAAGTCTAAAACTAAGAAAGTGCAATTTTTTCGGTTATATGAATATGCCAATTCTGCAATAACAATATAATTTGACTTTCACTCAAATCAGCAAAATTCATGTTTTTCGGTTTTAGCAGTACAGTGCTCACGCAATTGACATACAATTTAGAAGAAAGTCGAGTTTAGGTCTAAAACTAAGAAAGTACAATTTTTTCAGTTATATGAATATGTAAATTCTGCAATAACATTATAATTTTACTTTCGCGGAAATCAGTAATATTGATGTTTTTCGGCTTAAGCAGTACAGTGCTTCCGCAATTGACATACAATTTACAAGAAAATTAACTTTGAGTCAAAACCTAAGAAAGTGCAACTTTTTCGGTAATATTAATTTGTTAATCCTGCAATAACAATATAATTTGACTTTCGCTTAAATCAGTAAAATTCATGTTTTTCGGCTTAAGCAACTTTTTCGGTAATATTAATTTGTTAATCCTGCAATAACAATATAATTTGACTTTCGCTTAAATCAGTAAAATTCATGTTTTTCGGCTTAAGCAGTACAGTGCTCACGCAACTGACATACAATTTACAAGAAAATCGACTTTGAGTCTAAACCTAAGAAAGTGCAACTTTTCGGTAATATTAATTTGTTAATCCTGCAATAACAATATAATTTGACTTTCGCTCATATCAGTAAAATTCATGTTTTTCGGCTTATGCGGTACAGTGCTCAAGTGATTAACATACAATTTACAAGAAAATCGACTTTGAGTCTAAACCTAAGAAAGTGCAACTTTTTCGGTAATATTTAGTTGTTAATCCTGCAATAACATTATAGTTTTACTTTCGCTCAAATCAGTAAAATTGATGTTTTTCGGCTTATGCGGTATAGTGCTCAAGTGATTAACATACAATTTACAAGAAAATCGACTTTGAGTCTAAACCTAAGAAAGTGCAATTTTTTCGGTTATATTAATTTGTTAATCCTGCATTAACATTATAATTTTACTTTCGAGCAAATCAGCAAAAATTGATGTTTTTCGGCTTATGCGGTACAGTGCCCACGCAATTAACATACAATTTAGAAGAAAATCGACTTTAAGTCTAAACCTAAGAAAGTGCAATTTTTTCGGTTATATTAATTTGTCAATTCTGCAATAGCAATATAATTTTACTTACGCGCAAATCAGTAAAATTGATGTTTTTCGGCTTATGCGGTACAGTGCTCAAGTGATTAACATACAATTTACAAGAAAATCGACTTTGAGTCTAAACCTAAGAAAGTGCAACTTTTTCGGTAATATTAAGTTGATAATCCTGCAATAACATTATAGTTTTACTTTCGCGCAAATCAGTAAAATTGATGTTTTTCGGCTTATGCGGTACAGTGCTCAAGTGATTAACATACAATTTACAAGAAAATCGACTTTGAGTCTAAACCTAAGAAAGTGCAACTTTTTCGGTAATATTAAGTTGTTAATTCTGCAATAACAATATAATTTGACTTTCGCTCAAATCAGTAAAATTCATGTTTTTCGGCTTAAGCGGTACAGTGCTCACGCAACTGAAATACAATTTACAAGAAAATCGACTTTAAGTCTAAAGCTATTGTAAGAAAGTGCAATTTTTTCGGTTCTATGAATATGTCAATTCTGCAGTAGCTATATAATTTTACTTTCGCGCAAATCAGTAAAATTGTTGTTTTTCGGCTTATGCGGTACAGTGCTCAAGTGATTAACATACAATTTACAAGAAAATCGACTTTAAGTAAAAATCTAAGAAAGTTCAATTTTTTCTTTTTTTTTTTTTTATATTAATTTGTTAATCCTGCCATAACATTATAGTTTACAGTGCTCACGCAACTGAAATACAATTTACAAGAATATCGACTTTAAGTCTAAACCTAAGAAAGTGCAATTTTTTCGGTTATATTAATTTGTCAATTCTGCAATAGCAATATAATTTTACTTACGCGCAAATCAGTAAAATTGATGTTTTTCGGCTTATGCGGTACAGTGCTCAAGTGATTAACATACAATTTACAAGAAAATCGACTTTGAGTCTAAACCTAAGAAAGTGAAATTTTTTCGGTTATATTAATTTGTCAATTCTGCAATAGCAATATAATTTTACTTTCGAGCAAATCAGTAAAATTCATGTTTTTCGGTTTTAGCAGTACAGTGCTCACGCAATTGACATACAATTTAGAAGAAAATCGAGTTTAAGTCTAAAACTAAGAAAGTACAGTTTTTTCGGTTATATGAATATGTAAATTCTGCAATAACATTATAATTTTACTTTCGCGGAAATCAGTAATATTGATGTTTTTCGGCTTAAGCAGTACAGTGCTTCCGCAATTGACATACAATTTACAAGAAAATTAACTTTGAGTCTAAACCTAAGAAAGTGCAACTTTTTCGGTAATATTAATTTGTTAATCCTGCAATAACAATATAATTTGACTTTCGCTTAAATCAGTAAAATTCATGTTTTTCGGCTTAAGCAACTTTTTCGGTAATATTAATTTGTTAATCCTGCAATAACAATATAATTTGACTTTCGCTTAAATCAGTAAAATTCATGTTTTTCGGCTTAAGCAGTACAGTGCTCACGCAACTGACATACAATTTACAAGAAAATCGACTTTGAGTCTAAACCTAAGAAAGTGCAACTTTTCGGTAATATTAATTTGTTAATCCTGCAATAACAATATAATTTGACTTTCGCTCATATCAGTAAAATTCATGTTTTTCGGCTTATGCGGTACAGTGCTCAAGTGATTAACATACAATTTACAAGAAAATCGACTTTGAGTCTAAACCTAAGAAAGTGCAACTTTTTCGGTAATATTTAGTTGTTAATCCTGCAATAACATTATAGTTTTACTTTCGCTCAAATCAGTAAAATTGATGTTTTTCGGCTTATGCGGTATAGTGCTCAAGTGATTAACATACAATTTACAAGAAAATCGACTTTGAGTCTAAACCTAAGAAAGTGCAATTTTTTCGGTTATATTAATTTGTTAATCCTGCATTAACATTATAATTTTACTTTCGCGCAAATCAGCAAAAATTGATGTTTTTCGGCTTATGCGGTACAGTGCCCACGCAATTAACATACAATTTGGAAGAAAATCGACTTTAAGTCTAAACCTAAGAAAGTGCAATTTTTTCGGTTATATTAATTTGTCAATTCTGCAATAGCAATATAATTTTACTTACGCGCAAATCAGTAAAATTGATGTTTTTCGGCTTATGCGGTACAGTGCTCAAGTGATTAACATACAATTTACAAGAAAATCGACTTTGAGTCTAAACCTAAGAAAGTGCAACTTTTTCGGTAATATTAAGTTGATAATCCTGCAATAACATTATAGTTTTACTTTCGCGCAAATCAGTAAAATTGATGTTTTTCGGCTTATGCGGTACAGTGCTCAAGTGATTAACATACAATTTACAAGAAAATCGACTTTGAGTCTAAACCTAAGAAAGTGCAACTTTTTCGGTAATATTAAGTTGTTAATTCTGCAATAACAATATAATTTGACTTTCGCTCAAATCAGTAAAATTCATGTTTTTCGGCTTAAGCGGTACAGTGCTCACGCAACTGAAATACAATTTACAAGAAAATCGACTTTAAGTCTAAAGCTATTGTAAGAAAGTGCAATTTTTTCGGTTCTATGAATATGTCAATTCTGCAGTAGCTATATAATTTTACTTTCGCGCAAATCAGTAAAATTGTTGTTTTTCGGCTTATGCGGTACAGTGCTCAAGTGATTAACATACAATTTACAAGAAAATCGACTTTAAGTAAAAATCTAAGAAAGTTCAATTTTTTCTTTTTTTTTTTTTATATTAATTTGTTAATCCTGCCATAACATTATAGTTTACAGTGCTCACGCAACTGAAATACAATTTACAAGAATATCGACTTTAAGTCTAAACCTAAGAAAGTGCAATTTTTTCGGTTATATTAATTTGTCAATTCTGCAATAGCAATATAATTTTACTTACGCGCAAATCAGTAAAATTGATGTTTTTCGGCTTATGCGGTACAGTGCTCAAGTGATTAACATACAATTTACAAGAAAATCGACTTTGAGTCTAAACCTAAGAAAGTGAAATTTTTTCGGTTATATTAATTTGTCAATTCTGCAATAGCAATATAATTTTACTTACGCGCAAATCAGTAAAATTGATGTTTTTCGGCTTATGCGGTACAGTGCTCAAGTGATTAACATAAAATTTACAAGAAAATCGACTTTGAGTCTAAACCTAAGAAAGTGCAATTTTTTCGGTTATATTAACTTGTTAATCCTGCATTAACATTATAATTTTTCTTTCGCGCAAATCAGTAAAATTTATGTTTTTCGGCTTATGCGGTACAGTGCTCACGCAATTAACATACAATTTAGAAGAAAATCGACTTTAAGTCTAATCCTAAGAAAGTGCAATTTTTTCGGTTATATTAATTTGTCAATTCTGCAATAGCAATATAATTTTACTTACGCGCAAATCAGTAAAATTGATGTTTTTCGGCTTATGCGGTACAGTGCTCAAGTGATTAACATACAATTTACAAGTAAATCGACTTTGAGTCTAAACCTAAGAAAGTGCAATTTTTTCGGTTATATTAATTTTTTAATCCTGCATTAACATTATAATTTTACTTTCGCGCAAATCAGTAAAATTGATGTTTTTCGGCTTATGCGGTACAGTGCTCAAGTGATTAACATACAATTTACAAGAAAATCGACTTTAAGTCTAATCCTAAGAAAGTGCAATTTTTTCGGTAATATTAATTTGTCAATTCTGCAATAGCAATATAATTTTACTTTCGCGCAAATCAGTAAAATTCATGTTTTTCGGCTTAAGCAGTACAGTGCTCACGCAACTGATATACAATTTACATGAAAATCGACTTTAAGTCTAAAACTAAGAAAGTGCAATTTTTTCGGTTATATGAATATGTCAATTCTGCAATAACAATATAATTTGACTTTCACTCAAATCAGCAAAATTCATGTTTTTCGGTTTTAGCAGTACAGTGCTCACGCAATTGACATACAATTTAGAAGAAAATCGAGTTTAAGTCTAAAACTAAGAAAGTACAATTTTTTCAGTTATATGAATATGTAAATTCTGCAATAACACTATAATTTTACTTTCGCGGAAATCAGTAATATTGATGTTTTTCGGCTTAAGCAGTACAGTGCTTCCGCAATTGACATACAATTTACAAGAAAATCAACTTTGAGTCTAAACCTAAGAAAGTGCAACTTTTTCGGTAATATTAATTTGTTAATCCTGCAATAACAATATAATTTGACTTTCGCTTAAATCAGTAAAATTCATGTTTTTCGGCTTAAGCAGTACAGTGCTCACGCAACTGACATACAATTTACAAGAAAATCGACTTTGAGTCTAAACCTAAGAAAGTGCAACTTTTTCGGTTATATTAATTTGTCAATTCTGCAATAGCAATATAATTTTACTTACGCGCAAATCAGTAAAATTGATGTTTTTCGGCTTATGCGGTACAGTGCTCAAGTGATTAACATACAATTTACAAGAAAATCGACTTTGAGTCTAAACCTAAGAAAGTGCAACTTTTTCGGTAATATTAAGTTGTTAATCCTGCAATAACATTATAGTTTTACTTTCGCGCAAATCAGTAAAATTGATGTTTTTCGGCTTATGCGGTACAGTGCTCAAGTGATTAACGTACAATTTACAAGAAAATCGACTTTGAGTCTAAACCTAAGAAAGTGCAACTTTTTCGGTTATATTAATTTGTCAATTCTGCAATAGCAATATAATTTCACTTACGCGCAAATCAGTAAAATTGATGTTTTTCGGCTTATGCGGTACAGTGCTCAAGTGATTAACATACAATTTACAAGAAAATCGACTTTGAGTCTAAACCTAAGAAAGTGCAATTTTTTCGGTTATATTAATTTGTCAATTCTGCAATAGCAATATAATTTTACTTACGCGCAAATCAGTAAAATTGATGTTTTTCGGCTTATGCGGTACAGTGCTCAAGTGATTAACATACAATTTACAAGAAAATCGACTTTGAGCCTAAACCTAAGAAAGTGCAATTTTTTCGGTTATATTAATTTGTTAATCCTGCATTAACATTATAATTTTACTTTCGCGCAAATCAGTAAAATTGATGTTTTTCGGCTTATGCGGTACAGTGCCCACGCAATTAACAAACAATTTAGAAGGAAATCGAATTTAAGTCTAAACCTAAGAAAGTGCAATTTTTTCGGTTATATTAATTTGTCAATTCTGCAATAGCAATATAATTTTACTTACGTTCAAATCAGTAAAATTGATGTTTTTCGGCTTACGCGGTACAGTGCTCAAGTGATTAACATACAATTTACAAGAAAATCGACTTTGAGTCTAAACCTAAGAAAGTGCAACTTTTTCGGTAATATTAAGTTGATAATCCTGCAATAACATTATAGTTTTACTTTCGCGCAAATCAGTAAAATTGATGTTTTTCGGTTTATGCGGTACAGTGCTCAAGTGATTAACATACAATTTACAAGAAAATCGACTTTGAGTCTAAACCTAAGAAAGTGCAATTTTTTCGGTTATATTAATTTGTTAATCCTGCATTAACATTATAATTTTACTTTCGCGCAAATCAGTAAAATTGATGTTTTTCGGCTTATGCGGTACAGTGCTCACGCAATTAACATACAATTTACAAGAAAATCGACTTTGAGTCTAAACCTAAGAAAGTGCAATTTTTTCGGTTATATTAAGTTGTTAATCCTGCAATAACATTATAGTTTTACTCTCGCGCAAATCAGTAAAATTGATGTTTTTCGGCTTATGCGGTACAGCGCTCAAGTGATTAACATACAATTTACAAAAAAATCGACTTTGAGTCTAAACCTAAGAAAGTGCAACTTTTTCGGTAATATTAAGTTGTTAATTCTGCAATAACAATATAATTTGACTTTCGCTCAAATCAGTAAAATTCATGTTTTTCGGCTTAAGCGGTACAGTGCTCACGCAACTGAAATACAATTTAAAAGAAAATCGACTTTAAGTCGAAAGCTATTGTAAGAAAGTGCAATTTTTTCGGTTATATGAATATGTCAATTCTGCAGTAGCTATAGAATTTTACTTTCGCGCAAATCAGTAAAATTGATGTTTTTCGGCTTATGCGGTACAGTGCTCAAGTGATTAACATATAATTTACAAGAAAATCGACTTTGAGTCTAAACCTAAGAAAGTGCAACTTTTTCGGTAATATTAAGTTGATAATCCTGCAATAACATTATAGTTTTACTTTCGCGCAAATCAGTAAAATTGATGTTTTTCGGCTTATGCGGTACAGTGCTCAAGTGATTAACATACAATTTACAAGAAAATCGACTTTGAGTCTAAACCTATGAAAGTGTAATTTTTTCGGTTATATTAATTTGTTAATCCTGCATTAACATTATAATTTGACTTTCGCTCAAATCAGTAAAATTCATGTTTTTCGGCTTAAGCGGTACAGTGCTCACGCAACTGAACAATTTAAAAGAAAATCGACTTTAAGTCTAAAGCTATTGTAAGAAAGTGCAATTTTTTCGGTTATATGAATATGTCAATTCTGCAGTAGCTATATAATTTCACTTTCGCGCAAATCAGTAAAATTGTTGTTTTTCGGCTTATGCGGTACAGTGCTCAAGTGATTAACATACAATTTACAAGAAAATCGACTTTGAGTCTAAACCTAAGAAAGTGCAATTTTTTCGGTTATATTAATTTGTCAATTCTGCAATAGCAATATAATTTTACTTACGCGCAAATCAGTAAAATTGATGTTTTTCGGCTTATGCGGTACAGTGCTCAAATGATTAACATACAATTTACAAGAAAATCGACTTTGAGTCTTAATCTAAGAAAGTGCAATTTTTTCGGTTATAATAATTTGTTAATCCTGCATTAACATTATAATTTTACTTTCGCGCAAATCAGTAAAATTGATGTTTTTCGGCTTATGCGGTTCAGTGCTCAAGTGATTAACATACAATTTACAAGAAAATCGACTTTAAGTCTAAACCTAAGAAAGTGCAATTTTTTCGGTTATATTAATTTGTCAATTCTGCAATAGCAATATAATTTTACTTTCGCGCAAATCAGTAAAATTCATGTTTTTCGGTTTTAGCAGTACAGTGCTCATGCAATTGACATACAATTTAGAAGAAAATCGAGTTTAAGTCTAAAACTAAGAAAGTACAGTTTTTTCGGTTATATGAATATGTAAATTCTGCAATAACATTATAATTTTACTTTCGCGGAAATCAGTAATATTGATGTTTTTCGGCTTAAGCAGTACAGTGCTTCCGCAATTGACATACAATTTACAAGAAAATCGACTTCGAGTCTAAACCTAAGAAAGTGCAACTTTTTCGGTAATATTAATTTATTAATCCTGCAATAACAATATAATTTGACTTTCGCTCAAATCAGTAAAATTCATGTTTTTTGGTTTAAGCGGTACAGTGCTCAAGTGATTAACGTACAATTTACAAGAAAATCGACTTTGAGTCTAAACCTAAGAAAGTGCAATTTTTTCGGTTATAATAATTTGTCAATTCTGCAATAGCAATATAATTTTACTTACGCGCAAATCAGTAAAATTGATGTTTTTCGGCTTATGCGGTACAGTGCTCAAGTGATTAACATACAATTTACAAGAAAATCGACTTTGAGTCTAAACTAAGAAAGTGCAATTTTTTCGATTATATGAATATGTCAATTCTGCAATAGCTATATAATTTTACTTTCGCGCAACTTAGTAAAATTGTTGTTTTTCGGCTTATGCGGTACAGTGCTCAAGTGATTTACATACAATTTACAAGAAAATCGACTTTGTGTCTAAACCTAAGAAAGTGCAACTTTTTCGGTAATATTAAGTTGTTAATCTTGCAATAACATTATAGTTTTACTTTCGCGCAAATCAGTAAAATTGATGTTTTTCGGCTTATGCGGTACAGTGCTCAAGTGATTAACGTACAATTTACAAGAAAATCGACTTTGAGTCTAAACCTAAGAAAGTGCAATTTTTTCGGTTATAATAATTTGTCAATTCTGCAATAGCAATATAATTTTACTTACGCGCAAATCAGTAAAATTGATGTTTTTCGGCTTATGCGGTACAGTGCTCAAGTGATTAACATACAATTTACAAGAAAATCGACTTTGAGTCTAAACCTAAGAAAGTGCAACTTTTTCGGTAATATTAAGTTGTCAATTCTGCAATAGCAATATAATTTTACTTAAGCGCAAATCAGTAAAATTGATGCTTTTCGGCTTATGCGGTACAGTTCTCAAGTGATTAACATACAATTTGCAAGAAAATCGACTTTGAGTCTAAACCTAAGAAAGTGCAACTTTTTCGGTAATATTAAGTTGTTAATCCTGCAATAACATTATAGTTTTACTTTCGCGCAAATCAGTAAAATTGATGTTTTTTGGCTTATGCGGTACAGTGCTCAAGTGATTAACGTACAATTTACAAGAAAATCGACTTTGAGTCTAAACCTAAGAAAGTGCAATTTTTTCGGATATATTAATTTGTCAATTCTGCAATAGCAATATAATTTTACTTACGCGCAAATCAGTAAAATTGATGTTTTTCGGCTTATGCGGTACAGTGCTCAAGTGATTAACATACAATTTACAAGAAAATCGACTTTGAGTCTAAACCTAAGAAAGTGCAATTTTTTCGGTTATATTAATTTGTTAATCCTGCATTAACATTATAATTTTACTTTCGCGCAAATCAGTAAAATTGATGTTTTTCGGCTTATGCGGTACAGTGCCCACGCAATTAACAAACAATTTAGAAGGAAATCGAATTTAAGTCTAAACTTAAGAAAGTGCAATTTTTTCGGTTATATTAATTTGTCAATTCTGCAATAGCAATATAATTTTACTTACGTTCAAATCAGTAAAATTGATGTTTTTCGGCTTATGCGGTACAGTGCTCAAGTGATTAACATACAATTTACAAGAAAATCGACTTTGAGTCTAAACCTAAGAAAGTGCAACTTTTTCGGTAATATTAAGTTGATAATCCTGCAATAACATTATAGTTTTACTTTCGCGCAAATCAGAAAAATTGATGTTTTTCGGCTTATGCGGTACAGTGCTCAAGTGATTAACATACAATTTACAAGAAAATCGACTTTGAGTCTAAACCTAAGAAAGTGCAATTTTTTCGGTTATATTAATTTGTCAATTCTGCAATAGCAATATAATTTTACTTTCGAGCAAATCAGTAAAATTCATGTTTTTCGGTTTTAGCAGTACAGTGCTCACGCAATTGACATACAATTTAGAAGAAAATCGAGTTTAAGTCTAAAACTAAGAAAGTACAGTTTTTTCGGTTATATGAATATGTAAATTCTGCAATAACATTATAATTTTACTTTCGCGGAAATCAGTAATATTGATGTTTTTCGGCTTAAGCAGTACAGTGCTTCCGCAATTGACATACAATTAACAAGAAAATCAACTTTGAGTCTAAACCTAAGAAAGTGCAACTTTTTCGGTAATATTAATTTGTTAATCCTGCAATAACAATATAATTTGACTTTCGCTCAAATCAGTAAAATTCATGTTTTTCGGCTTACGCAGTACAGTGCTCACGCAACTGACATACAATTTACAAGAAAATCGACTTTGAGTCTAAACCTAAGAAAGTGCAACTTTTTCGGTAATATTAATTTGTTAATCCTGCAATAACAATATAATTTGACTTTCGCTCAAATCAGTAAAATTCATGATTTCGGTTTAAGCGGTACAGTGCTCACGCAATTAACATACAATTTAGAAGCAAATCGACTTTAAGTCTAAACCTAAGAAAGTGCAACTTTTTCGGTAATATAAAGTTGTTAATCCTGCAATAACATTATAGTTTTACTTTCGCGCAAATCAGTAAAATTGATGTTTTTCGGCTTATGCGGTACAGTGCTCAAGTAATTAACATACAATTTACAAGAAAATCGGCTTTAAGGAAAAATCTAAAAAAGTTCAGTTTTTTCTTTTCTTTTTTTTATATTAATTTGTTAATCCTGCCATAACATTATAGTTTACAGTGCTCACGCGACTGAAATACAATTTACAAGATAATCGACTTTAAGTCTAAAGCTAAGAAAGTGCAATTTTTTCGGTTATATATATATGTCAATTCTGCAATAGCTATATAATTTTACTTTCGCGCAACTTAGTAAAATTGTTGTTTTTCGGCTTATGCGGTACAGTGCTCAAGTGATTAACATACAATTTACAAGAAAATCGACTTTGAGTCTAAACCTAAGAAAGTGCAACTTTTTCGGTAATGTTAAGTTGTTAATCCTGCAATAACATTATAGTTTTAATTTCGCGCAAATCAGTAAAATTGATGTTTTTCGGCTTATGCGGTACAGTGCTCAAGTGATTAACATACAATTTACAAGCAAATCGACTTTGAGTAAACCTAAGAAAGTGCAACTTTTCGGTAATATTAAGTTGTTAATTCTGCAATAACAATATAATTTGACTTTCGCTCAAATCAGTAAAATTTATGTTTTTCGGCTTAAGCGGTACAGTTCTCACGCAACTGAAATATAATTTACAAGAAAATCGACTTTAAGTCTAAAGCTATTGTAAGAAAGTTCAATTTTTTCGGTTATATGAATATGTCAATTCTGCAGTAGCTATATAATTTTACTTTCGCGCAAATCAGTAAAATTGATGTTTTTCGGCTTATGCGGTACAGTGCTCAAGTAACTAATATACAATTTACAAGAAAATCGGCTTTAAGTAAAAATCTAAGAAAGTTCAATTTTTTCTTTTCTTGTTTTTATATTATTTTGTTAATCCTGCCATAACATTATAGTTTACAGTGCTCACGCAACTGAAATACAATTTACAAGAATATCGACTTTAAGTCTAAAGCTAAGAAAGTGCAATTTTTTCGGTTATATGAATATGTCAATTCTGCAATAGCTATATAATTTTACTTTCGCGCAGCTTAGTAAAATTGATGTTTTTCGGCTTATGCGGTACAGTGCTCAAGTGATTAACATACAATTTACAAGAAAATCTACTTTGAGTCTAAACCTACGAAAGTGCAACTTTTTCGGTAATATTAAGTTGTTAATCCTGCAATAACATTATAGTTTTACTTTCGCCCAAATCAGTAAAATTGATGTTTTTCGGCTTATGCGGTACAGTGCTCAAGTGATTAACATACAATTTACAAGAAAATCGACTTTGAGTCTAAACCTAAGAAAGTGCAATTTTTTCGGTTATATTAATTTGTCAATTCTGCAATAGCAATATAATTTTACTTTCGCTCAAATCAGTAAAATTCATGTTTTTCGGCTTAAGCGGTACAGTGCTCATGCAACTGAAACACAATTTACAAGAAAATCGACTTTAAGTCTAAAGCTACTGTAAGAAAGTGCAATTTTTTTGGTTATATGAATATGTCAATTCTGCAGTAGCTATATAATTTTACTTTCGCGCAAATCAGTAAAATTGTTGTTTTTCGGTTTATGCGGTACAGTGCTCAAGTGATTAACTTACAATTTACAAGAAAATCGACTTTGAGTCTAAACCTAAGAAAGTGCAATTTTTTCGGTTATATTAATTTGTCAATTCTGCAATAGCAATATAATTTTACTTACGCGCAAATCAGTAAAATTGATGTTTTTCGGCTTATACGGTACAGTGCTCAAGTGATTAACATACAATTTACAAGAAAATCGACTTTGAGTCTAAACCTAAGAAAGTGCAATTTTTTCGGTTATATTAATTTGTTAATCCTGCATTAACATTATGATTTTACTTTCGCGGAAATCAGTAATACTGATGTTTTTCGGCTTAAGCAGTACAGTGCTTCCGCAATTGACATACAATTTACAAGAAAATCGACTTTGAGTCTAAACCTAAGAAAGTGCAACTTTTTCGGTAATATTAATTTGTTAATCCTGCAATAACAATATAATTTGACTTTCGCTCAAATCAGTAAAATTCATGTTTTTCGGCTTAAGCAGTACAGTGCTCACGCAACTGACATACAATTTACAAGAAAATCGACTTTGAGTCTAAAGCTATTGTAAGAAAGAGCAATTTTTTCGGTTATATGAATATGTCAATTCTGCAGTAGCTATATAATTTTACTTTCGCGCAAATCAGTAAAATTGATGTTTTTCGGCTTATGCGGTACAGTGCTCAAGTAATTAACATACAATTTACAAGAAAATCGGCTTTAAGTAAAAATCTAAGAAAGTTCAATTTTTTCTTTTTTTTTATATTAATTTGTTAATCCTGCCATAACATTATAGTTTACAGTGCTCACGCAACTGAAATACAATTTACACGAATATCGACTTCAAGTCTAAACCTAAGAAAGTGCAATTTTTTCGGTTATATTAATTTGTCAATTCTGCAATAGCAATATAATTTTACTTACGCGCAAATCAGTAAAATTGATGTTTTTCGGCTTATGCGGTACAGTGCTCAAGTGATTAACATACAATTTACAAGAAAATCGACTTTGAGTCTAAACCTAAGAAAGTGAAATTTTTTCGGTTATATTATTTTTGTCAATTCTGCAATAGCAATATAATTTTGCTTACGCGCAAATCAGTAAAATTGATGTTTTTCGGCTTATGCGGCACAGTGGTCAAGTGAATAACATAAAATTTACAAGAAAATCGACTTTGAGTCTAAACCTAAGAAAGTGCAATTTTTTCGGTTATATTAATTTGTTAATCCTGCATTAACATTATAATTTTTCTTTCGCGAAAATCAGTAAAATTTATGTTTTTCGGCTTATGCGGTACAGTGCTCACGCAATTAACATACAATTTAGAAGAAAATCGACTTTAAGTCTAAACCTAAGAAAGTGCAATTTTTTCGGTTATATTAATTTGTCAATTCTGCAATAGCAATATAATTTTACTTACGCGCAAATCAGTAAAATTGATGTTTTTCGGCTTATGCGGTACAGTGCTCAAGTGATTAACATACAATTTACAAGTAAATCGACTTTGAGTCTAAACCTAAGAAAGTGCAATTTTTTCGGTTATATTAATTTTTTAATCCTGCATTAACATTATAATTTTACTTTCGCGCAAATCAGTAAAATTGATGTTTTTCGGCTTATGCGGTACAGTGCTCAAGTGATTAACATACAATTTACAAGAAAATCGACTTTAAGTCTAATCCTAAGAAAGTGCAATTTTTTCGGTAATATTAATTTGTCAATTCTGCAATAGCAATATAATTTTACTTTCGCGCAAATCAGTAAAATTCATGTTTTTCGGCTTAAGCAGTACAGTGCTCACGTAACTGATATACAATTTACAAGAAAATCGACTTTAAGTCTAAAACTAAGAAAGTGCAATTTTTTCGGTTATATGAATATGTCAATTCTGCAATAACAATATAATTTGACTTTCACTCAAATCAGCAAAATTCATGTTTTTCGGTTTTAGCAGTACAGTGCTCACGCAATTGACATACAATTTAGAAGAAAGTCGAGTTTAAGTCTAAAACTAAGAAAGTAGAATTTTTTCAGTTATATGAATATGTAAATTCTGCAATAACATTATAATTTTACTTTCGCGGAAATCAGTAATATTGATGTTTTTCGGCTTAAGCAGTACAGTGCTTCCGCAATTGACATACAATTTACAAGAAAATCAACTTTGAGTCTAAACCTAAGAAAGTGCAACTTTTTCGGTAATATTAATTTGTTAATCCTGCAATAACAATATAATTTGACTTTCGCTTAAATCAGTAAAATTCATGTTTTTCGGCTTAAGCAGTACAGTGCTCACGCAACTGACATACAATTTACAAGAAAATCGACTTTGAGTCTAAACCTAAGAAAGTGCAACTTTTCGGTAATATTAATTTGTCAATCCTGCAATAACAATATAATTTGACTTTCGCTCATATCAGTAAAATTCATGTTTTTCGGCTTATGCGGTACAGTGCTCAAGTGATTAACATACAATTTACAAGAAAATCGACTTTGAGTCTAAACCTAAGAAAGTGCAACTTTTTCGGTAATATTTAGTTGTTAATCCTGCAATAACATTATAGTTTTACTTTCGCTCAAATCAGTAAAATTGATGTTTTTCGGCTTATGCGGTATAGTGCTCAAGTGATTAACATACAATTTACAAGAAAATCGACTTTGAGTCTAAACCTAAGAAAGTGCAATTTTTTCGGTTATATTAATTTGTTAATCCTGCATTAACATTATAATTTTACTTTCGCGCAAATCAGCAAAAATTGATGTTTTTCGGCTTATGCGGTACAGTGCCCACGCAATTAACATACAATTTAGAAGAAAATCGACTTTAAGTCTAAACCTAAGAAAGTGCAATTTTTTCGGTTATATTAATTTGTCAATTCTGCAATAGCAAAATAATTTTACTTACGCGCAAATCAGTAAAATTGATGTTTTTCGGCTTATGCGGTACAGTGCTCAAGTGATTAACATACAATTTACAAGAAAATCGACTTTGAGTCTAAACCTAAGAAAGTGCAACTTTTTCGGTAATATTAAGTTGATAATCCTGCAATAACATTATAGTTTTACTTTCGCGCAAATCAGTAAAATTGATGTTTTTCGGCTTATGCGGCACAGTGCTCAAGTGATTAACATACAATTTACAAGAAAATCGACTTTGAGTCTAAACCTAAGAAAGTGCAACTTTTTCGGTAATATTAAGTTGTTAATTCTGCAATAACAATATAATTTGACTTTCGCTCAAATCAGTAAAATTCATGTTTTTCGGCTTAAGCGGTACAGTGCTCACGCAACTGAAATACAATTTACAAGAAAATCGACTTTAAGTCTAAAGCTATTGTAAGAAAGTGCAATTTTTTCGGTTCTATGAATATGTCAATTCTGCAGTAGCTATATAATTTTACTTTCGCGCAAATCAGTAAAATTGTTGTTTTTCGGCTTATGCGGTACAGTGCTCAAGTGATTAACATACAATTTACAAGAAAATCGACTTTAAGTAAAAATCTAAGAAAGTTCAATTTTTTCTTTTTTTTTTTTATATTAATTTGTTAATCCTGCCATAACATTATAGTTTACAGTGCTCACGCAACTGAAATACAATTTACAAGAATATCGACTTTAAGTCTAAACCTAAGAAAGTGCAATTTTTTCGGTTATATTAATTTGTCAATTCTGCAATAGCAATATAATTTTACTTACGCGCAAATCAGTAAAATTGATGTTTTTCGGCTTATGCGGTACAGTGCTCAAGTGATTAACATACAATTTACAAGAAAATCGACTTTGAGTCTAAACCTAAGAAAGTGCAATTTTTTCGGTTATATTAATTTGTCAATTCTGCAATAGCAATATAATTTTACTTACGCGCAAATCAGTAAAATTGATGTTTTTCGGCTTATACGGTACAGTGCTCAAGTGATTAACATACAATTTACAAGAAAATCGACTTTGAGTCTAAACCTAAGAAAGTGCAATTTTTTCGGTTATATTAATTTGTTAATCCTGCATTAACATTATGATTTTACTTTCGCGGAAATCAGTAATACTGATGTTTTTCGGCTTAAGCAGTACAGTGCTTCCGCAATTGACATACAATTTACAAGAAAATCGACTTTGAGTCTAAACCTAAGAAAGTGCAACTTTTTCGGTAATATTAATTTGTTAATCCTGCAATAACAATATAATTTGACTTTCGCTCAAATCAGTAAAATTCATGTTTTTCGGCTTAAGCAGTACAGTGCTCACGCAACTGACATACAATTTACAAGAAAATCGACTTTGAGTCTAAAGCTATTGTAAGAAAGAGCAATTTTTTCGGTTATATGAATATGTCAATTCTGCAGTAGCTATATAATTTTACTTTCGCGCAAATCAGTAAAATTGATGTTTTTCGGCTTATGCGGTACAGTGCTCAAGTAATTAACATACAATTTACAAGAAAATCGGCTTTAAGTAAAAATCTAAGAAAGTTCAATTTTTTCTTTTTTTTTATATTAATTTGTTAATCCTGCCATAACATTATAGTTTACAGTGCTCACGCAACTGAAATACAATTTACACGAATATCGACTTCAAGTCTAAACCTAAGAAAGTGCAATTTTTTCGGTTATATTAATTTGTCAATTCTGCAATAGCAATATAATTTTACTTACGCGCAAATCAGTAAAATTGATGTTTTTCGGCTTATGCGGTACAGTGCTCAAGTGATTAACATACAATTTACAAGAAAATCGACTTTGAGTCTAAACCTAAGAAAGTGAAATTTTTTCGGTTATATTATTTTTGTCAATTCTGCAATAGCAATATAATTTTGCTTACGCGCAAATCAGTAAAATTGATGTTTTTCGGCTTATGCGGTACAGTGCTCAAGTGATTAACATACAATTTACAAGAAAATCGACTTTGAGTCTAAACCTAAGAAAGTGCAATTTTTTCGGTTATATTAATTTGTCAATTCTGCAATAGCAATATAATTTTACTTACGCGCAAATCAGTAAAATTGATGTTTTTCGGCTTATACGGTACAGTGCTCAAGTGATTAACATACAATTTACAAGAAAATCGACTTTGAGTCTAAACCTAAGAAAGTGCAATTTTTTCGGTTATATTAATTTGTTAATCCTGCATTAACATTATGATTTTACTTTCGCGGAAATCAGTAATACTGATGTTTTTCGGCTTAAGCAGTACAGTGCTTCCGCAATTGACATACAATTTACAAGAAAATCGACTTTGAGTCTAAACCTAAGAAAGTGCAACTTTTTCGGTAATATTAATTTGTTAATCCTGCAATAACAATATAATTTGACTTTCGCTCAAATCAGTAAAATTCATGTTTTTCGGCTTAAGCAGTACAGTGCTCACGCAACTGACATACAATTTACAAGAAAATCGACTTTAAGTAAAAATCTAAGAAAGTTCAATTTTTTCTTTTTTTTTTTTATATTAATTTGTTAATCCTGCCATAACATTATAGTTTACAGTGCTCACGCAACTGAAATACAATTTACAAGAATATCGACTTTAAGTCTAAACCTAAGAAAGTGCAATTTTTTCGGTTATATTAATTTGTCAATTCTGCAATAGCAATATAATTTTACTTACGCGCAAATCAGTAAAATTGATGTTTTTCGGCTTATGCGGTACAGTGCTCAAGTGATTAACATACAATTTACAAGAAAATCGACTTTGAGTCTAAACCTAAGAAAGTGCAATTTTTTCGGTTATATTAATTTGTCAATTCTGCAATAGCAATATAATTTTACTTACGCGCAAATCAGTAAAATTGATGTTTTTCGGCTTATACGGTACAGTGCTCAAGTGATTAACATACAATTTACAAGAAAATCGACTTTGAGTCTAAACCTAAGAAAGTGCAATTTTTTCGGTTATATTAATTTGTTAATCCTGCATTAACATTATGATTTTACTTTCGCGGAAATCAGTAATACTGATGTTTTTCGGCTTAAGCAGTACAGTGCTTCCGCAATTGACATACAATTTACAAGAAAATCGACTTTGAGTCTAAACCTAAGAAAGTGCAACTTTTTCGGTAATATTAATTTGTTAATCCTGCAATAACAATATAATTTGACTTTCGCTCAAATCAGTAAAATTCATGTTTTTCGGCTTAAGCAGTACAGTGCTCACGCAACTGACATACAATTTACAAGAAAATCGACTTTGAGTCTAAAGCTATTGTAAGAAAGAGCAATTTTTTCGGTTATATGAATATGTCAATTCTGCAGTAGCTATATAATTTTACTTTCGCGCAAATCAGTAAAATTGATGTTTTTCGGCTTATGCGGTACAGTGCTCAAGTAATTAACATACAATTTACAAGAAAATCGGCTTTAAGTAAAAATCTAAGAAAGTTCAATTTTTTCTTTTTTTTTATATTAATTTGTTAATCCTGCCATAACATTATAGTTTACAGTGCTCACGCAACTGAAATACAATTTACACGAATATCGACTTCAAGTCTAAACCTAAGAAAGTGCAATTTTTTCGGTTATATTAATTTGTCAATTCTGCAATAGCAATATAATTTTACTTACGCGCAAATCAGTAAAATTGATGTTTTTCGGCTTATGCGGTACAGTGCTCAAGTGATTAACATACAATTTACAAGAAAATCGACTTTGAGTCTAAACCTAAGAAAGTGAAATTTTTTCGGTTATATTATTTTTGTCAATTCTGCAATAGCAATATAATTTTGCTTACGCGCAAATCAGTAAAATTGATGTTTTTCGGCTTATGCGGCACAGTGGTCAAGTGAATAACATAAAATTTACAAGAAAATCGACTTTGAGTCTAAACCTACGAAAGTGCAATTTTTTCGGTTATATTAATTTGTTAATCCTGCATTAACATTATAATTTTTCTTTCGCGAAAATCAGTAAAATTTATGTTTTTCGGCTTATGCGGTACAGTGCTCACGCAATTAACATACAATTTAGAAGAAAATCGACTTTAAGTCTAAACCTAAGAAAGTGCAATTTTTTCGGTTATATTAATTTGTCAATTCTGCAATAGCAATATAATTTTACTTACGCGCAAATCAGTAAAATTGATGTTTTTCGGCTTATGCGGTACAGTGCTCAAGTGATTAACATACAATTTACAAGTAAATCGACTTTGAGTCTAAACCTAAGAAAGTGCAATTTTTTCGGTTATATTAATTTTTTAATCCTGCATTAACATTATAATTTTACTTTCGCGCAAATCAGTAAAATTGATGTTTTTCGGCTTATGCGGTACAGTGCTCAAGTGATTAACATACAATTTACAAGAAAATCGACTTTAAGTCTAATCCTAAGAAAGTGCAATTTTTTCGGTAATATTAATTTGTCAATTCTGCAATAGCAATATAATTTTACTTTCGCGCAAATCAGTAAAATTCATGTTTTTCGGCTTAAGCAGTACAGTGCTCACGTAACTGATATACAATTTACAAGAAAATCGACTTTAAGTCTAAAACTAAGAAAGTGCAATTTTTTCGGTTATATGAATATGTCAATTCTGCAATAACAATATAATTTGACTTTCACTCAAATCAGCAAAATTCATGTTTTTCGGTTTTAGCAGTACAGTGCTCACGCAATTGACATACAATTTAGAAGAAAGTCGAGTTTAAGTCTAAAACTAAGAAAGTAGAATTTTTTCAGTTATATGAATATGTAAATTCTGCAATAACATTATAATTTTACTTTCGCGGAAATCAGTAATATTGATGTTTTTCGGCTTAAGCAGTACAGTGCTTCCGCAATTGACATACAATTTACAAGAAAATCAACTTTGAGTCTAAACCTAAGAAAGTGCAACTTTTTCGGTAATATTAATTTGTTAATCCTGCAATAACAATATAATTTGACTTTCGCTTAAATCAGTAAAATTCATGTTTTTCGGCTTAAGCAGTACAGTGCTCACGCAACTGACATACAATTTACAAGAAAATCGACTTTGAGTCTAAACCTAAGAAAGTGCAACTTTTCGGTAATATTAATTTGTCAATCCTGCAATAACAATATAATTTGACTTTCGCTCATATCAGTAAAATTCATGTTTTTCGGCTTATGCGGTACAGTGCTCAAGTGATTAACATACAATTTACAAGAAAATCGACTTTGAGTCTAAACCTAAGAAAGTGCAACTTTTTCGGTAATATTTAGTTGTTAATCCTGCAATAACATTATAGTTTTACTTTCGCTCAAATCAGTAAAATTGATGTTTTTCGGCTTATGCGGTATAGTGCTCAAGTGATTAACATACAATTTACAAGAAAATCGACTTTGAGTCTAAACCTAAGAAAGTGCAATTTTTTCGGTTATATTAATTTGTTAATCCTGCATTAACATTATAATTTTACTTTCGCGCAAATCAGCAAAAATTGATGTTTTTCGGCTTATGCGGTACAGTGCCCACGCAATTAACATACAATTTAGAAGAAAATCGACTTTAAGTCTAAACCTAAGAAAGTGCAATTTTTTCGGTTATATTAATTTGTCAATTCTGCAATAGCAAAATAATTTTACTTACGCGCAAATCAGTAAAATTGATGTTTTTCGGCTTATGCGGTACAGTGCTCAAGTGATTAACATACAATTTACAAGAAAATCGACTTTGAGTCTAAACCTAAGAAAGTGCAACTTTTTCGGTAATATTAAGTTGATAATCCTGCAATAACATTATAGTTTTACTTTCGCGCAAATCAGTAAAATTGATGTTTTTCGGCTTATGCGGCACAGTGCTCAAGTGATTAACATACAATTTACAAGAAAATCGACTTTGAGTCTAAACCTAAGAAAGTGCAACTTTTTCGGTAATATTAAGTTGTTAATTCTGCAATAACAATATAATTTGACTTTCGCTCAAATCAGTAAAATTCATGTTTTTCGGCTTAAGCGGTACAGTGCTCACGCAACTGAAATACAATTTACAAGAAAATCGACTTTAAGTCTAAAGCTATTGTAAGAAAGTGCAATTTTTTCGGTTCTATGAATATGTCAATTCTGCAGTAGCTATATAATTTTACTTTCGCGCAAATCAGTAAAATTGTTGTTTTTCGGCTTATGCGGTACAGTGCTCAAGTGATTAACATACAATTTACAAGAAAATCGACTTTAAGTAAAAATCTAAGAAAGTTCAATTTTTTCTTTTTTTTTTTTATATTAATTTGTTAATCCTGCCATAACATTATAGTTTACAGTGCTCACGCAACTGAAATACAATTTACAAGAATATCGACTTTAAGTCTAAACCTAAGAAAGTGCAATTTTTTCGGTTATATTAATTTGTCAATTCTGCAATAGCAATATAATTTTACTTACGCGCAAATCAGTAAAATTGATGTTTTTCGGCTTATGCGGTACAGTGCTCAAGTGATTAACATACAATTTACAAGAAAATCGACTTTGAGTCTAAACCTAAGAAAGTGAAATTTTTTCGGTTATATTAATTTGTCAATTCTGCAATAGCAATATAATTTTACTTACGCGCAAATCAGTAAAATTGATGTTTTTCGGCTTATGCGGTACAGTGCTCAAGTGATTAACATAAAATTTACAAGAAAATCGACTTTGAGTCTAAACCTAAGAAAGTGCAATTTTTTCGGTTATATTAATTTGTTAATCCTGCATTAACATTATAATTTTTCTTTCGCGCAAATCAGTAAAATTTATGTTTTTCGGCTTATGCGGTACAGTGCTCACGCAATTAACATACAATTTAGAAGAAAATCGACTTTAAGTCTAATCCTAAGAAAGTGCAATTTTTTCGGTTATATTAATTTGTCAATTCTGCAATAGCAATATAATTTTACTTACGCGCAAATCAGTAAAATTGATGTTTTTCGGTTTTAGCAGTACAGTGCTCACGTAATTGACATACAATTTAGAAGAAAATCGAGTTTAAGTCTAAAACTAAGAAAGTACAATTTTTTCAGTTATATGAATATGTAAATTCTGCAATAACATTATAATTTTACTTTCGCGGAAATCAGTAATATTGATGTTTTTCGGCTTAAGCAGTACAGTGCTTCCGCAATTGACATACAATTTACAAGAAAATCAACTTTGAGTCTAAACCTAAGAAAGTGCAACTTTTTCGGTAATATTAATTTGTTAATCCTGCAATAACAATATAATTTGACTTTCGCTTAAATCAGTAAAATTCATGTTTTTCGGCTTAAGCAGTACAGTGCTCACGCAACTGACATACAGTTTACAAGAAAATCGACTTTGAGTCTAAACCTAAGAAAGTGCAACTTTTCGGTAATATTAATTTGTTAATCCTGCAATAACAATATAATTTGACTTTCGCTCATATCAGTAAAATTCATGTTTTTCGGCTTATGCGGTACAGTGCTCAAGTGATTAACATACAATTTACAAGAAAATCGACTTTGAGTCTAAACCTAAGAAAGTGCAATTTTTTCGGTTATATTAATTTGTTAATCCTGCATTAACATTATAATTTTACTTTCGCGCAAATCAGCAAAAATTGATGTTTTTCGGCTTATGCGGTACAGTGCCCACGCAATTAACATACAATTTAGAAGAAAATCGACTTTAAGTCTAAACCTAAGAAAGTGCAATTTTTTCGGTTATATTAATTTGTCAATTCTGCAATAGCAATATAATTTTACTTACGCGCAAATCAGTAAAATTGATGTTTTTAGGCTTATGCGGTACAGTGCTCAAGTGATTAACATACAATTTACAAGAAAATCGACTTTGAGTCTAAACCTAAGAAAGTGCAACTTTTTCGGTAATATAAAGTTGATAATCCTGCAATAACATTATAGTTTTACTTTCGCGCAAATCAGTAAAATTGATGTTTTTCGGCTTATGTGGTACAGTGCTCAAGTGATTAACATACAATTTACAAGAAAATCGACTTTGAGTCTAAACCTAAGAAAGTGCAACTTTTTCGATAATATTAAGTTGTTAATTCTGCAATAACAATATAATTTGACTTTCGCTCAAATCAGTAAAATTCATGTTTTTCGGCTTAAGCGGTACAGTGCTCACGCAACTGAAATACAATTTACAAGAAAATCGACTTTAAGTCTAAAGCTATTGTAAGAAAGTGCAATTTTTTCGGTTCTATGAATATGTCAATTCTGCAGTAGCTATATAATTTTACTTTCGCGCAAATCAGTAAAATTGTTGTTTTTCGGCTTATGCGGTACAGTGCTCTAGTGATTAACATACAATTTACAAGAAAATCGACTTTGAGTCTAAACCTAAGAAAGTGCAACTTTTTCGGTAATATTAATTTGTTAATCCTGCAATAACAATATAATTTGACTTTCGCTTAAATCAGTAAAATTCATGTTTTTCGGCTTAAGCAGTACAGTGCTCACGCAACTGACATACAATTTACAAGAAAATCGACTTTGAGTCTAAACCTAAGAAAGTGCAACTTTTCGGTAATATTAATTTGTTAATCCTGCAATAACAATATAATTTGACTTTCGCTCATATCAGTAAAATTCATGTTTTTCGGCTTATGCGGTACAGTGCTCAAGTGATTAACATACAATTTACAAGAAAATCGACTTTGAGTCTAAACCTAAGAAAGTGCAATTTTTTCGGTTATATTAATTTGTTAATCCTGCATTAACATTATAATTTTACTTTCGCGCAAATCAGCAAAAATTGATGTTTTTCGGCTTATGCGGTACAGTGCCCACGCAATTAACATACAATTTAGAAGAAAATCGACTTTAAGTCTAAACCTAAGAAAGTGCAATTTTTTCGGTTATATTAATTTGTCAATTCTGCAATAGCAATATAATTTTACTTACGCGCAAATCAGTAAAATTGATGTTTTTAGGCTTATGCGGTACAGTGCTCAAGTGATTAACATACAATTTACAAGAAAATCGACTTTGAGTCTAAACCTAAGAAAGTGCAACTTTTTCGGTAATATAAAGTTGATAATCCTGCAATAACATTATAGTTTTACTTTCGCGCAAATCAGTAAAATTGATGTTTTTCGGCTTATGTGGTACAGTGCTCAAGTGATTAACATACAATTTACAAGAAAATCGACTTTGAGTCTAAACCTAAGAAAGTGCAACTTTTTCGATAATATTAAGTTGTTAATTCTGCAATAACAATATAATTTGACTTTCGCTCAAATCAGTAAAATTCATGTTTTTCGGCTTAAGCGGTACAGTGCTCACGCAACTGAAATACAATTTACAAGAAAATCGACTTTAAGTCTAAAGCTATTGTAAGAAAGTGCAATTTTTTCGGTTCTATGAATATGTCAATTCTGCAGTAGCTATATAATTTTACTTTCGCGCAAATCAGTAAAATTGTTGTTTTTCGGCTTATGCGGTACAGTGCTCAAGTGATTAACATACAATTTACAAGAAAATCGACTTTGAGTCTAAACCTAAGAAAGTGCAATTTTTTCGGTTATATTAAATTGTTAATCCTGCATTAACATTATAATTTTTCTTTCGCGCAAATCAGTAAAATTGATGTTTTGCGGTTTATGCGGTACAGTGCTCACGCAATTAACATACAATTTAGAAGAAAATCGACTTTAAGTCTAAACCTAAGAAAGTGCAATTTTTTCGGTTATATTAATTTGTCAACTCTGCAATAGCAATATAATTTTTCTTTCGCGCAAATCAGTAAAATTGATGTTTTTCGGCTTATGCGGTACAGTGCTCACGCAATTAACATACAATTTAGAAGCAAATCGACTTTAGTTCTAAAACTAAGAAAGTACAATTTTTTCGGTTATATTAATTTGTCAACTCTGCAATAGCAATATAATTTTACTTTCGCGCAAATCAGTAAAATTGATGTTTTTCGGCCTAAGCGGTACAGCGCTCAAGTTATTAACATACAATTTACAAGAAAATCGACTTTAAGTCTAAAGCTATTGTAAGAAAGTGCAATTTTTTCGGTTTTATGAATATGTCAATTCTGCAGTAGCTATATAATTTTACTTTCGCGCAAATCAGTAAAATTGTTGTTTTTCGGCTTATGCGGTACAGTGCTCAAGTGATTAACATACAATTTACAAGAAAATCGACTTTGAGTCTAAACCTAAGAAAGTGCAATTTTTTCGGTTATATTAATTTGTTAATCCTGCATTAACATTATAATTTTTCTTTCGCGCAAATCAGTAAAATTGATGTTTTGCGGTTTATGCGGTACAGTGCTCACGCAATTAACATACAATTTAGAAGAAAATCGACTTTAAGTCTAAACCTAAGAAAGTGCAATTTTTTCGGTTATATTAATTTGTCAACTCTGCAATAGCAATATAATTTTTCTTTCGCGCAAATCACTAAAATTGATGTTTTTCGGTTTATGCGGTACAGTGCTCACGCAATTAACATACAATTTAGAAGCAAATCGACTTTAGTTCTAAAACTAAGAAAGTACAATTTTTTCGGTTATATTAATTTGTCAACTCTGCAATAGCAATATAATTTTACTTCCGCGCAAATCAGTAAAATTGATGTTTTTCGGCCTAAGCGGTACAGCGCTCAAGTAATTAACATACAATTTACAAGAAAATCAACTTTGAGTCTAAACCTAAGAAAGTGCAACTTTTTCGGTAATATTAATTTGTTAATCCTGCAATAACAATATAATTTTACTTTCGCGCAAATCAGTAAAATTCATGTTTTTCGGCTTAAGCAGTACAGTGCTCACGCAACTGATATACAATTTACAAGAAAATCGACTTTAAGTCTAAAACTAAGAAAGTGCAATTTTTTCGGTTATATGAATATGTCAATTCTGCAATAACAATATAATTTGACTTTCACTCAAATCAGCAAAATTCATGTTTTTCGGTTTTAGCAGTACAGTGCTCACGCAATTGACATACAATTTAGAAGAAAATCGAGTTTAAGTCTAAAACTAAGAAAGTACAATTTTTTCAGTTATATGAATATGTAAATTCTGCAATAACATTATAATTTTACTTTCGCGCAAATCAGTAATATTGATGTTTTTCGGCTTAAGCAGTACAGTGCTTCCGCAATTGACATACAATTTACAAGAAAATCAACTTTGAGTCTAAACCTAAGAAAGTGCAACTTTTTCGGTAATATTAATTTGTTAATCCTGCAATAACAATATAATTTGACTTTCGCTTAAATCAGTAAAATTCATGTTTTTCGGCTTAAGCAGTACAGTGCTCACGCAACTGACATACAATTTACAAGAAAATCGACTTTAAGTCTAAACCTAAGAAAGTGCAATTTTTTCGGTTATATTAATTTGTCAACTCTGCAATAGCAATATAATTTTTCTTTCGCGCAAATCAGTAAAATTGATGTTTTTCGGCTTATGCGGTACACTGCTCACGCAATTAACATACAATTTAGAAGCAAATCGACTTTAGTTCTAAAACTAAGAAAGTACAATTTTTTCGGTTATATTAATTTGTCAACTCTGCAATAGCAATATAATTTTACTTTCGCGCAAATCAGTAAAATTGATGTTTTTCGGCCTAAGCGGTACAGCGCTCAAGTAATTAACATACAATTTACAAGAAAATCGGCTTTAAGTAAAAATCTAAGAAAGTTCAATTTTTTCTTTTCTTTTTTTTTATATTAATTTGTTAATCCTGCCATAACATTATAGTTTACAGTGCTCACGCAACTGAAATACAATTTACAAGAAAATCGACTTTAAGTCTAAAGCTAAGAAAGTGCAATTTTTTCGGTTATATGAATATGTCAATTCTGCGATAACATTATAATTTTACTTTCGCGCAAATCAGTAATATTAATGTTTTTCGGCTTAAGCAGTACAGTGCTGCCGCAATTGACATACAATTTACAAGAAAATCGACTTTAAGTCTAAACCTAAGAAAGTGCAACTTTTTCGGTAATATTAATTTGTTAATCCTGCAAAAGCAATATAATTTGACTTTCGCTCAAATCACTAAAATTCATGTTTTTCGGCTTAAGCGGTACAGTGCTCACGCAACTGAAATACAATTTACAAGAAAATCGACTTTAAGTCTAAAACTAAGAAAGTGCAATTTTTTCGGTTATATGAATATGTCAATTCTGCAATAACAATATAATTTGACTTTCGCTCAAATCAGTAAAATTCATGTCTTTCGGTTTAAGCGGTACAGTGCTCACGCAATTAACATACAATTTAGAAGCAAATCGACTTGAGTTCTAAAACTAAGAAAATACAATTTTTTCGGTAATATGAATATGTCAATTCTGCAATAGATATATAATTTTACTTTCGCGCAAATCAGTAAAATTGATGATTTTCGGCTTATGCGGTACAGTGCTGACGCAACTGACATACAATTTACAAGAAAATCGACTTTGAGTCTAAACCTAAGAAAGTGCAACTTTTTCGGTAATATTAATTTGTTAATCCTGCAATAACAATATAATTTGACTTTCGCTCAAATCAGTAAAATTGATGATTTTCGGCTTATGCGGTACAGTGCTCAAGTGATTAACATACAATTTACAAAAAAATCGACTTTGAGTCTAAACCTAAGAAAGTGCAACTTTTTCGGTAATATTAATTTGTTAATCCTGCAATAAAAATATAATTTGACTTTCGCTCAAATCAGTAAAATTCATGTTTTTCGGTTTAAGCGGTACAGTGCTCACGCAATTAACATACATTTTAGAAGCAAATCGACTTGAGTTCTAAAACTAAGAAAATACAATTTTTTCGGTAATATGAATATGTCAATTCTGCAATAGATATATAATTTTACTTTCGCGCAAATCAGTAAAATTGATGATTTTCGGCTTATGCGGTACAGTGCTGACGCAACTGACATACAATTTACAAGAAAATCGACTTTGAGTCTAAACCTAAGAAAGTGCAACTTTTTCGGTAATATTAATTTGTTAATCCTGCAATAAAAATATAATTTGACTTTCGCTCAAATCAGTAAAATTCATGTTTTTCGGTTTAAGCGGTACAGTGCTCACGCAATTAACATACATTTTAGAAGCAAATCGACTTGAGTTCTAAAACTAAGAAAATACAATTTTTTCGGTAATATGAATATGTCAATTCTGCAATAGATATATAATTTTACTTTCGCGCAAATCAGTAAAATTGATGATTTTCGGCTTATGCGGTACAGTGCTGACGCAACTGACATACAATTTACAAGAAAATCGACTTTGAGTCTAAACCTAAGAAAGTGCAACTTTTTCGGTAATATTAATTTGTTAATCCTGCAATAACAATATAATTTGACTTTCGCTCAAATCAGTAAAATTGATGATTTTCGGCTTATGCGGTACAGTGCTCAAGTGATTAACATACAATTTACAAAAAAATCGACTTTGAGTCTAAACCTAAGAAAGTGCAACTTTTTCGGTAATATTAATTTGTTAATCCTGCAATAAAAATATAATTTGACTTTCGCTCAAATCAGTAAAATTCATGTTTTTCGGTTTAAGCGGTACAGTGCTCACGCAATTAACATACAATTTAGAAGCAAATCGACTTTAGTTCTAAAACTAAGAAAATACAATTTTTTCGGTAATATGAATATGTCAATTCTGCAATAGATATATAATTTTATTTTCGCGCAAATCAGTAAAATTGATGATTTTCGGCTTATGCGGTACAGTGCTGATGCAACTGACATACAATTTACAAGAAAATCGACTTTGAGTCTAAACCTAAGAAAGTGCAATTTTTTCGGTTATATTAATTTGTTAATCCTGCATTAACATTATAATTTTACTTTCGCGCAAATCAGTAAAATTGATGTTTTTCGGCTTATGCGGTACAGTGCTCAAGTGATTAACATACAATTTACAAGAAAATCGACTTTAGTTCTAAAACTAAGAAAGTACAATTTTTCGGTAATATTAATTTGTTAATCCTGCATTAACAATATAATTTGACTTTCGCTCAAATCAGTAAAATTGATGATTTTCGGCTTATGCGGTACAGTGCTCAAGTGATTAAAATACAATTTACAAAAAAATCGACTTTGAGTCTAAACCTAAGAAAGTGCAAATTTTTCGGTAATAATTATTTGTTAATCCTGCAATAACAATATAATTTGACTTTCGTTCAAATCAGTAAAATTCATGTTTTTCGGCTTAAGCAGTACAGTGCTCACGCAACTGACATACAATTTACAAGAAAATCGACTTTGAGTCTAAACCTAAGAAAGTGCAACTTTTTCGGTAATATTAATTTGTTAATCCTGCAATAACAATATAATTTGACTTTCGCTCAAATCAGTAAAATTCATGTTTTTCGGTTTAAGCGGTACAGTGCTCACGCAATTAACATACAATTTAGAAGCAAATCGACTTTAGTTCTAAAACTAAGAAAGTACAATTTTTTCGGTTATATGAATATGTCAATTCTGCAATAGCTATATAATTTTACTTTCGCGCAAATCAGTAAAATTGATGATTTTCGGCTTATGCGGTACAGTGCTCAAGTGATTAACATACAATTTACAAAAAAATCGACTTTGCGTCTAAACCTAAGAAAGTGCAACTTTTTCGGTAATATTAATTTGTTAATCCTGCAATAAAAATATAATTTGACTTTCGCTCAAATCAGTAAAATTCATGTTTTTCGGCTTAAGCGGTACAGTGCTCACGCAACTGAAATACAATTTACAAGAAAATCGACTTTAAGTCTAAAACTAAGAAAGTGCAATTTTTTCGGTTATATGAATATGTCAATTCTGCAATAACAATATAATTTGACTTTCGCGCAAATCAGTAATATTAATGTTTTTCGGCTTAAGCAGTACAGTGCTGCCGCAATTGACATACAATTTACAAGAAAATCGACTTTGAGTCTAAACCTAAGAAAGTGCAACTTTTTCGGTAATATTGATTTGTTAATCCTGCAATAACAATATAATTTGACTTTTGCCAAATCAGTAAAATTCATGTTTTTCGGCTTAAGCGGTACAGTGCTCACGCAACTGAAATACAATTTACAAGAAAATCGAATTTAAGTCTAAAACTAAGAAAGTGCAATTTTTTCGGTTATATGAATATGTCAATTCTGCAATAACAATATAATTTGACTTTTGCCAAATCAGTAAAATTCATGTTTTTCGGTTTAAGCGGTACAGTGCTGCCGCAATTGACATACAATTTACAAGAAAATCGACTTTGAGTCTAAACCTAAGAAAGTCCAACTTTTTCGGTAATATTAATTTGTTAATCCTGCAAAAGCAATATAATTTGACTTTCGCTCAAATCAGTAAAATTCATGTTTTTCGGCTTAAGCGGTACAGTGCTCACGCAACTGAAATACAATTTACAAGAAAATCGACTTTAAGTCTAAAACTAAGAAAGTGCAATTTTTTCGGTTATATGAATATGTCAATTCTGCAATAACAATATAATTTGACTTTCGCGCAAATCAGTAATATTAATGTTTTTCGGCTTAAGCAGTACAGTGCTGCCGCAATTGACATACAATTTACAAGAAAATCGACTTTGAGTCTAAACCTAAGAAAGTGCAACTTTTCGGTAATATTAATTTGTTAAGCCTGCAAAAGCAATATAATTTGACTTTCGCTCAAATCAGTAAAATTCATATTTTTCGGCTTAAGCGGTACAGTGCTCACGCAACTGAAATACAATTTACAAGAAAATCGACTTTAAGTCTAAAACTAAGAAAGTGCAATTTTTTCGGTTATATGAATATGTCAATTCTGCAATAACAATATAATTTGACTTTTGCCAAATCAGTAAAATTCATGTTTTTCGGTTTAAGCGGTACAGTGCTGCCGCAATTGACATACAATTTACAAGAAAATCGACTTTGAGTCTAAACCTAAGAAAGTCCAACTTTTTCGGTAATATTAATTTGTTAATCCTGCAAAAGCAATATAATTTTACTTTCGCGCAAATCAGTAATATTAATGTTTTTCGGCTTAAGCAGTACAGTGCTGCCGCAATTGACATACAATTTACAAGAAAATCGACTTTAAGTCTAAACCTAAGAAAGTGCAACTTTTTCGGTAATATTAATTTGTTAATCCTGCAAAAGCAATATAATTTGACTTTCGCGCAAATCAGCAAAAATTGATGTTTTTCGGCTTAAGCGGTACAGTGCTCACGCAACTGAAATACAATTTACAAGAAAATCGACTTTAAGTCTAAAACTAAGAAAGTGCAATTTTTTCGGTTATATGAATATGTCAATTCTGCAATAACAATATAATTTGACTTTTGCCAAATCAGTAAAATTCATGTTTTTCGGTTTAAGCGGTAGAGTTCTGCCGCAATTGACCTACAATTTACAAGAAAATCGACTTTGAGTCGAAACCTAAGAAAGTCCAACTTTTTCGGTAATATTAATTTGTTAATCCTGCAAAAGCAATATAATTTGACTTTCGCTCAAATCAGTAAAATTCATGTTTTTCGGCTTAAGCGGTACAGTGCTCACGCAACTGAAATACAATTTACAAGAAAATCGACTTTAAGTCTAAAACTAAGAAAGTGCAATTTTTTCGGTTATATGAATATGTCAATTCTGCAATAACAATATAATTTGACTTTCGCGCAAATCAGTAATATTAATGTTTTTCGGCTTAAGCAGTACAGTGCTGCCGCAATTGACATACAATTTACAAGAAAATCGACTTTAAGTCTAAACCTAAGAAAGTGCAACTTTTTCGGTAATATTAATTTGTTAATCCTGCAAAAGCAATATAATTTGACTTTCGCGCAAATCAGCAAAAATTGATGTTTTTCGGCTTAAGCGGTACAGTGCTCACGCAACTGAAATACAATTTACAAGAAAATCGACTTTAAGTCTAAAACTAAGAAAGTGCAATTTTTTCGGTTATATGAATATGTCAATTCTGCAATAACAATATAATTTGACTTTTGCCAAATCAGTAAAATTCATGTTTTTCGGTTTAAGCGGTAGAGTGCTGCCGCAATTGACCTACAATTTACAAGAAAATCGACTTTGAGTCGAAACCTAAGAAAGTCCAACTTTTTCGGTAATATTAATTTGTTAATCCTGCAAAAGCAATATAATTTGACTTTCGCTCAAATCAGTAAAATTCATGTTTTTCGGCTTAAGCGGTACAGTGCTCACGCAACTGAAATACAATTTACAAGAAAATCGACTTTAAGTCTAAAACTAAGAAAGTGCAATTTTTTCGGTTATATGAATATGTCAATTCTGCAATAACAATATAATTTGACTTTTGCCAAATCAGTAAAATTCATGTTTTTCGGTTTAAGCGGTAGAGTGCTGCCGCAATTGACCTACAATTTACAAGAAAATCGACTTTGAGTCTAAACCTAAGAAAGTGCAACTTTTCGGTAATATTAATTTGTTAAGCCTGCAAAAGCAATATAATTTGACTTTCGCTCAAATCAGTAAAATTCATGTTTTTCGGCTTAAGCGGTACAGTGCTCACGCAACTGAAATACAATTTACAAGAAAATCGACTTTAAGTCTAAAACTAAGAAAGTGCAATTTTTTCGGTTATATGAATATGTCAACTCTGCAATAGCAATATAATTTTTCTTTCGCGCAAATCAGTAAAATTGATGTTTTTCGGCTTATGCGGTACACTGCTCACGCAATTAACATACAATTTAGAAGCAAATCGACTTTAGTTCTAAAACTAAGAAAGTACAATTTTTTCGGTTATATTAATTTGTCAACTCTGCAATAGCAATATAATTTTACTTTCGCGCAAATCAGTAAAATTGATGTTTTTCGGCCTAAGCGGTACAGCGCTCAAGTAATTAACATACAATTTACAAGAAAATCGGCTTTAAGTAAAAATCTAAGAAAGTGCAACTTTTTCGGTAATATTAATTTGTTAATCCTGCAAAAGCAATATAATTTGACTTTCGCTCAAATCACTAAAATTCATGTTTTTCGGCTTAAGCGGTACAGTGCTCACGCAACTGAAATACAATTTACAAGAAAATCGACTTTAAGTCTAAAACTAAGAAAGTGCAATTTTTTCGGTTATATGAATATGTCAATTCTGCAATAACAATATAATTTGACTTTCGCTCAAATCAGTAAAATTCATGTCTTTCGGTTTAAGCGGTACAGTGCTCACGCAATTAACATACAATTTAGAAGCAAATCGACTTGAGTTCTAAAACTAAGAAAATACAATTTTTTCGGTAATATGAATATGTCAATTCTGCAATAGATATATAATTTTACTTTCGCGCAAATCAGTAAAATTGATGATTTTCGGCTTATGCGGTACAGTGCTGACGCAACTGACATACAATTTACAAGAAAATCGACTTTAAGTCTAAAGCTAAGAAAGTGCAATTTTTTCGGTTATATGAATATGTCAATTCTGCGATAACATTATAATTTTACTTTCGCGCAAATCAGTAATATTAATGTTTTTCGGCTTAAGCAGTACAGTGCTGCCGCAATTGACATACAATTTACAAGAAAATCGACTTTAAGTCTAAACCTAAGAAAGTGCAACTTTTTCGGTAATATTAATTTGTTAATCCTGCAAAAGCAATATAATTTGACTTTCGCTCAAATCACTAAAATTCATGTTTTTCGGCTTAAGCGGTACAGTGCTCACGCAACTGAAATACAATTTACAAGAAAATCGACTTTAAGTCTAAAACTAAGAAAGTGCAATTTTTTCGGTTATATGAATATGTCAATTCTGTAATAACAATATAATTTGACTTTCGCTCAAATCAGTAAAATTCATGTCTTTCGGTTTAAGCGGTACAGTGCTCACGCAATTAACATACAATTTAGAAGCAAATCGACTTGAGTTCTAAAACTAAGAAAATACAATTTTTTCGGTAATATGAATATGTCAATTCTGCAATAGATATATAATTTTACTTTCGCGCAAATCAGTAAAATTGATGATTTTCGGCTTATGCGGTACAGTGCTGACGCAACTGACATACAATTTACAAGAAAATCGACTTTGAGTCTAAACCTAAGAAAGTGCAACTTTTTCGGTAATATTAATTTGTTAATCCTGCAATAAAAATATAATTTGACTTTCGCTCAAATCAGTAAAATTCATGTTTTTCGGTTTAAGCGGTACAGTGCTCACGCAATTAACATACATTTTAGAAGCAAATCGACTTGAGTTCTAAAACTAAGAAAATACAATTTTTTCGGTAATATGAATATGTCAATTCTGCAATAGATATATAATTTTACTTTCGCGCAAATCAGTAAAATTGATGATTTTCGGCTTATGCGGTACAGTGCTGACGCAACTGACATACAATTTACAAGAAAATCGACTTTGAGTCTAAACCTAAGAAAGTGCAACTTTTTCGGTAATATTAATTTGTTAATCCTGCAATAACAATATAATTTGACTTTCGCTCAAATCAGTAAAATTGATGATTTTCGGCTTATGCGGTACAGTGCTCAAGTGATTAACATACAATTTACAAAAAAATCGACTTTGAGTCTAAACCTAAGAAAGTGCAACTTTTTCGGTAATATTAATTTGTTAATCCTGCAATAAAAATATAATTTGACTTTCGCTCAAATCAGTAAAATTCATGTTTTTCGGTTTAAGCGGTACAGTGCTCACGCAATTAACATACAATTTAGAAGCAAATCGACTTTAGTTCTAAAACTAAGAAAATACAATCTTTTCGGTAATATGAATATGTCAATTCTGCAATAGATATATAATTTTATTTTCGCGCAAATCAGTAAAATTGATGATTTTCGGCTTATGCGGTACAGTGCTGATGCAACTGACATACAATTTACAAGAAAATCGACTTTGAGTCTAAACCTAAGAAAGTGCAATTTTTTCGGTTATATTAATTTGTTAATCCTGCATTAACATTATAATTTTACTTTCGCGCAAATCAGTAAAATTGATGTTTTTCGGCTTATGCGGTACAGTGCTCAAGTGATTAACATACAATTTAAAAGAAAATCGACTTTAGTTCTAAAACTAAGAAAGTACAATTTTTCGGTAATATTAATTTGTTAATCCTGCATTAACAATATAATTTGACTTTCGCTCAAATCAGTAAAATTGATGATTTTCGGCTTATGCGGTACAGTGCTCAAGTGATTAAAATACAATTTACAAAAAAATCGACTTTGAGTCTAAACCTAAGAAAGTGCAAATTTTTCGGTAATAATTATTTGTTAATCCTGCAATAACAATATAATTTGACTTTCGTTCAAATCAGTAAAATTCATGTTTTTCGGCTTAAGCAGTACAGTGCTCACGCAACTGACATACAATTTACAAGAAAATCGACTTTGAGTCTAAACCTAAGAAAGTGCAACTTTTTCGGTAATATTAATTTGTTAATCCTGCAATAACAATATAATTTGACTTTCGCTCAAATCAGTAAAATTCATGTTTTTCGGTTTAAGCGGTACAGTGCTCACGCAATTAACATACAATTTAGAAGCAAATCGACTTTAGTTCTAAAACTAAGAAAGTACAATTTTTTCGGTTATATGAATATGTCAATTCTGCAATAGCTATATAATTTTACTTTCGCGCAAATCAGTAAAATTGATGATTTTCGGCTTATGCGGTACAGTGCTCAAGTGATTAACATACAATTTACAAAAAAATCGACTTTGCGTCTAAACCTAAGAAAGTGCAACTTTTTCGGTAATATTAATTTGTTAATCCTGCAATAAAAATATAATTTGACTTTCGCTCAAATCAGTAAAATTCATGTTTTTCGGCTTAAGCGGTACAGTGCTCACGCAACTGAAATACAATTTACAAGAAAATCGACTTTAAGTCTAAAACTAAGAAAGTGCAATTTTTTCGGTTATATGAATATGTCAATTCTGCAATAACAATATAATTTGACTTTCGCGCAAATCAGTAATATTAATGTTTTTCGGCTTAAGCAGTACAGTGCTGCCGCAATTGACTTACAATTTACAAGAAAATCGACTTTGAGTCTAAACCTAAGAAAGTGCAACTTTTTCGGTAATATTGATTTGTTAATCCTGCAATAACAATATAATTTGACTTTTGCCAAATCAGTAAAATTCATGTTTTTCGGCTTAAGCGGTACAGTGCTCACGCAACTGAAATACAATTTACAAGAAAATCGAATTTAAGTCTAAAACTAAGAAAGTGCAATTTTTTCGGTTATATGAATATGTCAATTCTGCAATAACAATATAATTTGACTTTTGCCAAATCAGTAAAATTCATGTTTTTCGGTTTAAGCGGTACAGTGCTGCCGCAATTGACATACAATTTACAAGAAAATCGACTTTGAGTCTAAACCTAAGAAAGTCCAACTTTTTCGGTAATATTAATTTGTTAATCCTGCAAAAGCAATATAATTTGACTTTCGCTCAAATCAGTAAAATTCATGTTTTTCGGCTTAAGCGGTACAGTGCTCACGCAACTGAAATACAATTTACAAGAAAATCGACTTTAAGTCTAAAACTAAGAAAGTGCAATTTTTTCGGTTATATGAATATGTCAATTCTGCAATAACAATATAATTTGACTTTCGCGCAAATCAGTAATATTAATGTTTTTCGGCTTAAGCAGTACAGTGCTGCCGCAATTGACATACAATTTACAAGAAAATCGACTTTGAGTCTAAACCTAAGAAAGTGCAACTTTTCGGTAATATTAATTTGTTAAGCCTGCAAAAGCAATATAATTTGACTTTCGCTCAAATCAGTAAAATTCATATTTTTCGGCTTAAGCGGTACAGTGCTCACGCAACTGAAATACAATTTACAAGAAAATCGACTTTAAGTCTAAAACTAAGAAAGTGCAATTTTTTCGGTTATATGAATATGTCAATTCTGCAATAACAATATAATTTGACTTTTGCCAAATCAGTAAAATTCATGTTTTTCGGTTTAAGCGGTACAGTGCTGCCGCAATTGACATACAATTTACAAGAAAATCGACTTTGAGTCTAAACCTAAGAAAGTCCAACTTTTTCGGTAATATTAATTTGTTAATTCTGCAATAACAATATAATTTGACTTTTGCCAAATCAGTAAAATTCATGTTTTTCGGTTTAAGCGGTACAGTGCTGCCGCAATTGACATACAATTTACAAGAAAATCGACTTTGAGTCTAAACCTAAGAAAGTCCAACTTTTTCGGTAATATTAATTTGTTAATCCTGCAAAAGCAATATAATTTTACTTTCGCGCAAATCAGTAATATTAATGTTTTTCGGCTTAAGCAGTACAGTGCTGCCGCAATTGACATACAATTTACAAGAAAATCGACTTTAAGTCTAAACCTAAGAAAGTGCAACTTTTTCGGTAATATTAATTTGTTAATCCTGCAAAAGCAATATAATTTGACTTTCGCGCAAATCAGCAAAAATTGATGTTTTTCGGCTTAAGCGGTACAGTGCTCACGCAACTGAAATACAATTTACAAGAAAATCGACTTTAAGTCTAAAACTAAGAAAGTGCAATTTTTTCGGTTATATGAATATGTCAATTCTGCAATAACAATATAATTTGACTTTTGCCAAATCAGTAAAATTCATGTTTTTCGGTTTAAGCGGTAGAGTGCTGCCGCAATTGACCTACAATTTACAAGAAAATCGACTTTGAGTCGAAACCTAAGAAAGTCCAACTTTTTCGGTAATATTAATTTGTTAATCCTGCAAAAGCAATATAATTTGACTTTCGCTCAAATCAGTAAAATTCATGTTTTTCGGCTTAAGCGGTACAGTGCTCACGCAACTGAAATACAATTTACAAGAAAATCGACTTTGAGTCTTAAACTAAGAAAGTGCAATTTTTTCGGTTATATGAATATGTCATCTGCAATAACAATATAATTTGACTTTCGCTCAAATCAGTAAAATTCATGTCTTTCGGTTTAAGCGGTACAGTGCTCACGCAATTGACATACAATTTACAAGGAAATCGACTTTAAGTCTAAAACTAAGAAAGTACAATTTTTTCGGTTATATGAATATGTCAATTCTGCAAAAGCAATATAATTTGACTTTCGCGCAAATCAGTAATATTAATGTTTTTCGGCTTAAGCAGTACAGTGCTGCCGCAATTGACATACAATTTACAAGAAAATCGACTTTGAGTCTAAACCTAAGAAAGTGCAACTTTTCGGTAATATTAATTTGTTAAGCCTGCAAAAGCAATATAATTTGACTTTCGCTCAAATCAGTAAAATTCATGTTTTTCGGCTTAAGCGGTACAGTGCTCACGCAACTGAAATACAATTTACAAGAAAATCGACTTTAAGTCTAAAACTAAGAAAGTGCAATTTTTTCGGTTATATGAATATGTCAATTCTGCAATAACAATATAATTTGACTTTTGCCAAATCAGTAAAATTCATGTTTTTCGGTTTAAGCGGTACAGTGCTGCCGCAATTGACATACAATTTACAAGAAAATCGACTTTGAGTCTAAACCTAAGAAAGTCCAACTTTTTCGGTAATATTAATTTGTTAATTCTGCAATAATAATATAATTTGACTTTTGCCAAATCAGTAAAATTCATGTTTTTCGGTTTAAGCGGTACAGTGCTGCCGCAATTGACATACAATTTGCAAGAAAATCGACTTTGAGTCTAAACCTAAGAAAGTCCAACTTTTTCGGTAATATTAATTTGTTAATCCTGCAAAAGCAATATAATTTGACTTTCGCTCAAATCAGTAAAATTCATGTTTTTCGGCTTAAGCGGTACAGTGCTCACGCAACTGAAATACAATTTACAAGAAAATCGACTTTGAGTCTTAAACTAAGAAAGTGCAATTTTTTCGGTTATATGAATATGTCATCTGCAATAACAATATAATTTGACTTTCGCTCAAATCAGTAAAATTCATGTCTTTCGGTTTAAGCGGTACAGTGCTCACGCAATTGACATACAATTTACAAGGAAATCGACTTTAAGTCTAAAACTAAGAAAGTACAATTTTTTCGGTTATATGAATATGTCAATTCTGCAATAGCTATATAATTTTACTTTCGCGCAAATCAGTAATATTGATGTTTGCCGGCTTAAGCAGTACAGTGCTGCCGCAATTGACATACAATTGACAAGAAAATTTACTTTGAGTCTAACCTAAGAAAGTACAATTTTTTCGGTTATATGAATATGTCAATTCTGCAATAGCTATATAATTTTACTTTCGCGCAAATCAGTAAAATTGATGATTTTCGGCTTATGCGGTACAGTGCTCAAGTGATTAACATACAATTTACAAAAAAATCGACTTTGAGTCTAAACCTAAGAAAGTGCAACTTTTTCGGTAATATTAATTTGTTAATCCTGCAATAAAAATATAATTTGACTTTCGCTCAAATCAGTAAAATTCATGTTTTTCGGTTTAAGCGGTACAGTGCTCACGCAATTAACATACAATTTAGAAGCAAATCGTCTTTAGTTCTAAAACTAAGAAAGTACAATTTCTTCGGTAATATGAATATGTCAATTCTGCAATAGATATATAATTTTACTTTCGCGCAAATCAGTAAAATTGATGATTTTCGGCTTATGCGGTACAGTGCTGACGCAACTGACATACAATTTACAAGAAAATCGTCTTTGAGTTAAAACCTAAGAAAGTGCAACTTTTTCGGTAATATTAATTTGTTAATCCTGCAATAACAATATAATTTGACTTTCGCTCAAATCAGTAAAATTCATGTTTTTCGGTTTAAGCGGTACAGTGCTCACGCAATTAACATACAATTTAGAAGCAAATCGACTTTAGTTCTAAAACTAAGAAAGTATAATTTTTTTGGTAATATTAATTTGTTAATCCTGCAATAACAATATAATTTGACTTTCGCTCAAATCAGTAAAATTGATGATTTTCGGCTTATGCGGTACAGTGCTCAAGTGATTAACATACAATTAACAAAAAAATCGACTTTGAGTCTAAACCTAAGAAAGTGCAAATTTTTCGGTAATATTAATTTGTTAATCCTGCAATAACAATATAATTTGACTTTCGTTCAAATCAGTAAAATGCATGTTTTTCGGCTTAAGCAGTACAGTGCTGACGCAACTGACATACAATTTACAAGAAAATCGTCTTTGAGTTAAAACCTAAGAAAGTGCAACTTTTTCGGTAATATTAATTTGTTAATCCTGCAATAACAATATAATTTGACTTTCGCTCAAATCAGTAAAATTCATGTTTTTCGGTTTAAGCGGTACAGTGCTCACGCAATTAACATACAATTTAGAAGCAAATCGACTTTAGTTCTAAAACTAAGAAAGTATAATTTTTTTGGTAATATTAATTTGTTAATCCTGCAATAACAATATAATTTGACTTTCGCTCAAATCAGTAAAATTGATGATTTTCGGCTTATGCGGTACAGTGCTCAAGTGATTAACATACAATTAACAAAAAAATCGACTTTGAGTCTAAACCTAAGAAAGTGCAAATTTTTCGGTAATATTAATTTGTTAATTCTGCAATAACAATATAATTTGACTTTCGCGCAAATCAGTAATATTAATGTTTTTCGGCTTAAGCAGTACAGTGCTGCCGCAATTGACATACAATTTACAAGAAAATCGACTTTAAGTCTAAACCTAAGAAAGTGCAACTTTTTCGGTAATATTAATTTGTTAATCCTGCAAAAGCAATATAATTTGACTTTCGCGCAAATCAGCAAAAATTGATGTTTTTCGGCTTAAGCGGTACAGTGCTCACGCAACTGAAATACAATTTACAAGAAAATCGACTTTAAGTCTAAAACTAAGAAAGTGCAATTTGTTCGGTTATATGAATATGTCAATTCTGCAATAACAATATAATTTGACTTTTGCCAAATCAGTAAAATTCATGTTTTTCGGTTTAAGCGGTAGAGTGCTGCCGCAATTGACCTACAATTTACAAGAAAATCGACTTTGAGTCGAAACCTAAGAAAGTCCAACTTTTTCGGTAATATTAATTTGTTAATCCTGCAAAAGCAATATAATTTGACTTTCGCTCAAATCAGTAAAATTCATGTTTTTCGGCTTAAGCGGTACAGTGCTCACGCAACTGAAATACAATTTACAAGAAAATCGACTTTAAGTCTAAAACTAAGAAAGTGCAATTTTTTCGGTTATATGAATATGTCAATTCTGCAATAACAATATAATTTGACTTTCGCGCAAATCAGTAATATTAATGTTTTTCGGCTTAAGCAGTACAGTGCTGCCGCAATTGACATACAATTTACAAGAAAATCGACTTTGAGTCTAAACCTAAGAAAGTGCAACTTTTCGGTAATATTAATTTGTTAAGCCTGCAAAAGCAATATAATTTGACTTTCGCTCAAATCAGTAAAATTCATGTTTTTCGGCTTAAGCGGTACAGTGCTCACGCAACTGAAATACAATTTACAAGAAAATCGACTTTAAGTCTAAAACTAAGAAAGTGCAATTTTTTCGGTTATATGAATATGTCAATTCTGCAATAACAATATAATTTGACTTTTGCCAAATCAGTAAAATTCATGTTTTTCGGTTTAAGCGGTACAGTGCTGCCGCAATTGACATACAATTTACAAGAAAATCGACTTTGAGTCTAAACCTAAGAAAGTCCAACTTTTTCGGTAATATTAATTTGTTAATTCTGCAATAATAATATAATTTGACTTTTGCCAAATCAGTAAAATTCATGTTTTTCGGTTTAAGCGGTACAGTGCTGCCGCAATTGACATACAATTTGCAAGAAAATCGACTTTGAGTCTAAACCTAAGAAAGTCCAACTTTTTCGGTAATATTAATTTGTTAATCCTGCAAAAGCAATATAATTTGACTTTCGCTCAAATCAGTAAAATTCATGTTTTTCGGCTTAAGCGGTACAGTGCTCACGCAACTGAAATACAATTTACAAGAAAATCGACTTTGAGTCTTAAACTAAGAAAGTGCAATTTTTTCGGTTATATGAATATGTCATCTGCAATAACAATATAATTTGACTTTCGCTCAAATCAGTAAAATTCATGTCTTTCGGTTTAAGCGGTACAGTGCTCACGCAATTGACATACAATTTACAAGGAAATCGACTTTAAGTCTAAAACTAAGAAAGTACAATTTTTTCGGTTATATGAATATGTCAATTCTGCAATAGCTATATAATTTTACTTTCGCGCAAATCAGTAATATTGATGTTTGCCGGCTTAAGCAGTACAGTGCTGCCGCAATTGACATACAATTGACAAGAAAATTTACTTTGAGTCTAACCTAAGAAAGTACAATTTTTTCGGTTATATGAATATGTCAATTCTGCAATAGCTATATAATTTTACTTTCGCGCAAATCAGTAAAATTGATGATTTTCGGCTTATGCGGTACAGTGCTCAAGTGATTAACATACAATTTACAAAAAAATCGACTTTGAGTCTAAACCTAAGAAAGTGCAACTTTTTCGGTAATATTAATTTGTTAATCCTGCAATAAAAATATAATTTGACTTTCGCTCAAATCAGTAAAATTCATGTTTTTCGGTTTAAGCGGTACAGTGCTCACGCAATTAACATACAATTTAGAAGCAAATCGTCTTTAGTTCTAAAACTAAGAAAGTACAATTTCTTCGGTAATATGAATATGTCAATTCTGCAATAGATATATAATTTTACTTTCGCGCAAATCAGTAAAATTGATGATTTTCGGCTTATGCGGTACAGTGCTGACGCAACTGACATACAATTTACAAGAAAATCGTCTTTGAGTTAAAACCTAAGAAAGTGCAACTTTTTCGGTAATATTAATTTGTTAATCCTGCAATAACAATATAATTTGACTTTCGCTCAAATCAGTAAAATTCATGTTTTTCGGTTTAAGCGGTACAGTGCTCACGCAATTAACATACAATTTAGAAGCAAATCGACTTTAGTTCTAAAACTAAGAAAGTATAATTTTTTTGGTAATATTAATTTGTTAATCCTGCAATAACAATATAATTTGACTTTCGCTCAAATCAGTAAAATTGATGATTTTCGGCTTATGCGGTACAGTGCTCAAGTGATTAACATACAATTAACAAAAAAATCGACTTTGAGTCTAAACCTAAGAAAGTGCAAATTTTTCGGTAATATTAATTTGTTAATCCTGCAATAACAACATAATTTGACTTTCGTTCAAATCAGTAAAATGCATGTTTTTCGGCTTAAGCAGTACAGTGCTCACGCAACTGACATACAATTTACAAGAAAATCGCCTTTGAGTCTAAACCTAAGAAAGTGCAACTTTTTCGGTAATATTAATTTGTTAATCCTGCAATAACAATATAATTTGACTTTCGCTCAAATCAGTAAAATTCATGTTTTTCGGTTTAAGCGGTACAGTGCTCACGCAATTAACATACAATTTAGAAGCAAATCAACTTTAGTTCTAAAACTAAGAAAGTACAATTTTTTCGGTTATATGAATATGTCAACTCTGCAATAGCTATATAATTTTACTTTCGCGCAAATCAGTAAAATTGATGATTTTCGGCTTATGCGGTACAGTGCTCAAGTGATTAACATACAATTTACAAAAAAATCGACTTTGAGTCTAAACCTAAGAAAGTGCAACTTTTTCGGTAATATTAATTTGTTAATCCTGCAATAAAAATATAATTTGACTTTCGCTCAAATCAGTAAAATTCATGTTTTTCGGCTTAAGCGGTACAGTGCTCACGAAACTGACACACAATTTACAAGAAAATCGACTTTGAGTCTAAATCTAAGAAAGTGCAACTTTTTCGGTTATATGAATATGTCAATTCTGCAATAACAATATAATTTGACTTTCGCTCAAATCAGTAAAATTCATGTTTTTCGGCTTAAGCGGTGCAGTGCTCACGCAACTGAAATACAATTTACAAGAAAATCGACTTTAAGTCTAAAACTAAGAAAGTGCAATTTTTTCGGTTATATGAATATGTCAATTCTGCAATAACAATATAATTTGACTTTTGCCAAATCAGTAAAATTCATGTTTTTCGGTTTAAGCGGTACAGTGCTGCCGCAATTGACATACAATTTACGAGAAAATCGACTTTGAGTCTAAACCTAAGAAAGTCCAACTTTTTCGGTAATATTAATTTGTTAATCCTGCAAAAGCAATATAATTTGACTTTCGCTCAAATCAGTAAAATTCATGTGTTTCGGCTTAAGCAGTACAGTGCTCACGCAATATTGATGTTTTTCGGCTTAAGCAGTACAGTGCTCACGCAATTAACATACAATTTAGAAGCAAATCGACTTTGAGTCTAAACCTAAGAAAGTGCAACTTTTTCGGTAATATTAATTTGTTAATCCTGCAATAACAATATAATTTGACTTTCGCTCAAATCAGTAAAATTCATGTTTTTCGGGTTAAGCGGTACAGTGCTCTTGCAATTGACATACAATTGAGAAGAAAATCGACTTTAAGTCTAAAACTAAGAAAGTACAATTTTTTCGGTTATTAATATGTAAATTCTGCAATAACATTGTTTAATTGAGCTAAACCTTAGTACCACCACTCTCTCCGGTAACAACTGGCGCACCCTAATGCAACACACCACACCAGAGAACAATCACAGGTTCTCACCACTCGATGAAAACACACCATAACACGGCACCTGTACATCTAACAAAAGGGACGGGATCATCGCTCTCACATCATTTTTCGCTTATCGTCTACGGGCCTGAGCGCCACACATACCTTCGCTAAAATAATTCGTTCGGACACAAGTTCCTGCGCGCTACCGCATCAATTCAAGACGACCCCCACGACGTTCGATTCCAACAATTATTATATTATATATATTTAATTTCGTTTCGGAATAAACTAAAATTATTGACTTACCAAGTCACTTGCGTTTGTTTTATATTGAATCGAGTGTTAGTGTTGAACTGTGTATAGATTTATTCATGGTCCTTCGAGCTATACCGAATGGCACCTTTGGTTTTAACATCAAATTAACTAAACTTACAAACATAATAACAGTGCAGTTTCGCAAAAGTGCAAAAAAAAAAGTGCTATGTAGTGACAAATAAAAATGAAAAGATACAATTAAAAATTAAAAAAAAAAGAAATTCAAACATACATACATATGTATGTATACATATATAGAACAAGTACGGGCTAACCCAAATCCATAAAGCGGGCGCGAAACTATAATAAAAACAAAATAATATATAAAAACCGGTCGCGACTAAACAGAAAACATACATATATACAACAGATATGTTCAACAAATCAAGAACAAATAACACACACAAGGAATAAGAAGTAAACTCTCGCGGAGGCGAAGGAAGAATTGGCAACTACAACGCCAACATACACATCAAATTTCCCCTAAAAACCCTTGAGGCGTTACAAAGTGAGTCGTATTGATTCCACTTATTGTTATATTTAATATGCACTTATTTATACTGAAAACTACAGTTTATCCTTATAAAAACTGTATTAAAAATAAATAAAAGAAAAAAAAATTTCCGATCAGCAATTTCACGCAACGGCTTTAATTTGCGAAAAAAGCCCGAAACTGTTCGATATAAGAATATTTATATACATTTATACACATTTACATATGTATATAAGGACAAAATAAAAAAAATAAAAATCAACCATACATGCATACACATAAAAATACATTCTATACATAGTAAACATAATTATTTGCTATATATAAAATTACAAATTTACATACATATGTACATATAAGTGCATACGGAGAATACCCGCACATTATCAATTCCTTTTTCGCGCTCTGTTTCTATTGCAAAATATAGAAGCCAGGTTTATACATACATACGGCATACAACCTATATTTTTATACCATACTCAACATTGGGTAATATTAATTTATTAATATTTTAAACATTCACTAAAAAGTGATTTTCAAATTGCGAATGAATAAACAAAGTAAAATAAAATTTCCTTAATTTTATTTTTTATTAAAACGCAAACAAAAAAAAAAAACAAACAAACTCTTAAAAAAAAAATATATATATATATATAAATACATAAAATATTCTTTTAACAAGAACTAAAGTACATACGCATATGTAGGTACATCTATTCAAGCAAAACCTCTTGTTCTTGTTAAAACACAAGCAAGCAGGATTGCGAACCACACAAAAACGCATTGATCTCTCTAACGAGCTCTCAATTGCACACAAACAAAAATAATATTTAAATATACACATATTAAAACATATACAATTATAGTTGTACATATTTTCAAAGTCCACATTGGCATACACCCCGCAACACCCCTTGTAACAAACAAGGAGGATTGCGTACATAAAAAACTAAAAGCACATTGATCTCTTCAACGAGCTCTCAATTGCATTAGAAAGTATACATACATACGCACAACCAATTGATCTCTTCAACGAGCTCTCAATCTTAGGAGCACATAAATATATACTAACAAGTCCGTTTATTAGGGTGTACCTAAATACATCAATATAAGGACATAAAAAGTATTATTGAATTAAATGTGCGATTTTTAATAATTAAATAAATTAAAGCAATACATTCAAAATAAAACCACAACAAAATCTTATTGCTAGCAAATACAGTTTACACTGAGAAAATTTTAATAAATTTTGACAAATATTTTAACATACAAAAAAAAAAAATGATGAATGTGGATAAAATTCAAATTACACCTGCAGAAGCTACACGCGCAAGACAGGTTACCACAAAGCAAACAAAAGGCAAAAATATTTGTGCCACCAAATTCAATTCTGAGAGTGACAGATTAACACGATACTGCACTCGATTTTCATCTTCACCGATTCAAGACATCTCTGAATCGTTATTGGAAATAAAAAAACAAAATATTGACAATTTTTGGACTCGTCTCCAAACGGCTCATGACGCCATAGTAGATTATGACAATTCAGATCTACCACACGATTTTAAATCATCGGCTTACGCACTATACGAAAACTGCTTAGACCAGTACGAAGAAACAAAAGCTATGATTTCTGATCAATTAAAGCCAATAAAAGCGATTGCACCTACTCCACATCCGAGAGTAGAGCTGCCACAAATTCAAAGTCAAGAGGCAAGTTCGGGCATCCATCTCGAGGTGCCCGCATGTGACACAGAAATATTTTATGGAGGTTATGAAGAATGGCCGTCCTTCCGGGACATGTTCACTGCCGTATACATCAACCATCCAAAATTATCAAAAGCGCAAAAATTGTATCACCTCCGACACAAAACTAAAGGTCAAGCAGGCGCAATAGTAAAACAGTTCGCACTAAATGACGACAATTTTAATTTGGCTTGGGAAGCTCTAAAATCCAGATATGAAAATAAAAGAACATTGGTCGATAACCAAGTAACGACACTATTAAACTTGCCTAAGATTCAAAAAGAAACCAGTGAAGAGTTTATAAGACTACAATCCACTGTTTCAAACTATTTGTCGGTTTTATCGACACAAAATATTCCCACAGACAGCTGGGACCCTATACTGGTAAACATATGCACTGCCGCATTACCAGAAATCGCTACTTTTATGGGAGCAATCGCTCTCATCACGAAAGAAATGCCCCACGTGGCAACAAATGAAAGACTTTCTAACTACCCAGTACGAAATCGCTGAAAGGGTAGATAAAAAACTAATTAAAACAAAAATTGTTCAAAACGACCTAAAAAGAAGCTTCAATAGACCCCAAGCTAGTAGCAAAAACAAATTAAACAGAAGCTTTTACAAAACGCAATCGTTCACATCAGAACAGAATATACTTGCGTCATGCGAACTATGCACGAGAGGGCATAAACTACAATCTTGCGAGAAGTTTAAAAACTTAAAAGTTAACGAAAGAAATAATTTGGTCAGATCAAAAAGACTTTGTACAAATTGCTTGTCACATGCGCATAAGTATAAAAATTGCAAAAGCAAGTTCAATTGCACACCACTCAATGCTTCATTACAGCGAATTTCCCATATCACCCCAAAGAAGCGCTTATACAAAAAGAACCACAGGTTTAGTGGTAACAACAAATCCCGAAGACCAAAATACCGAAAATTGCCAAATGACACCATGTTGCTCAAAGGCACAAAACACTCAAACGCTACACAGCGAAATACAAAATAGGGTATTACCACCCACAGCAGTCATCTCCATCGAACATCGAGGAGAACTCTACAAACTTAGAGCCCTAATAGACCAAGGATCACCACGATCCTTCATAGCGTCTAGGGTACAAAATAGGCTACAACTGCTAACAAAACTAGCCAATTTTGAAATCACGGGAATGGGCAGAAGAGTAGTCCAGAACTCAAACAAAATCTGTCCCATTACCCTAACTTCCCCCAAAGCGGATAAGCGCATTAAAGCAGAAGCTATTGTCTTACCGCAACTTACAAATATGCTTCCAAGCTATCATATAAATAGCAAGTATTGGCAAAAGGTTTCACACCTAAAGCTAGCAGATCCCAACTGCAACACCCTCGCTCAAATAGACATTCTATTAAGCAGCGACCTTATACCGCAAATAATGCTTGAAGGTGTTGAAAAAATTTCAACGACCCTTCTAGCCCAAGATACCATTTTCGGTTGGATCCTAAGTGGACTAGTTACGGAACCAGTTACCACTATGACAACTCAAGTTAAGGAAATCTCAAATGAATACCTCAATTCACAATTGAAAAAATTTCGGGAGTTGGAAAAACGCCCCCTCATATCAATTACAACCCCAGAAGATCAGTATTGTAAAGACTTCTACAAAGCCACAACTACTCGATCAAATAATGGCCGGTACGTCGTACGACTACCACCAAAGCCACAATCTTCCAACACTCTACAAATTGGCACAAAAAACCATGTCAGAGTTTCTTCTGACAACCCCAGTGTTAAAAACACAAATATCTATAATTCAACCAAATCATCGAGATATATTACTAAGTATTCGAAAAGAAAATTTGTTGTACATTAATTTCCTTAAATTTGAAAAGGGCAGTACAACATAAAAATACAGGGGATCCAATGGAATGCGATATCGGATCAGCTTTCATATCCTACTGAATCAATATCCGCATTATCCCCAATAACATTTTTGACCCCGCAGGATGGCTTTCGCCAATTATGATACAAGCGAAAATCCTAATTCTTCTTCACTTAGAAAAATAGTCACAATCCTCAAACAATCTTAACGATATCCGAATCTACCGATTCTTGGCCACAATCGCCCACTTCCATACATAGTATCGTCCGCAACATACGAGTAATTGTCATAGAAAGTCCAAAAATCGACTTTTCTCTTACTATAGTGCCTCATAGTTGCCTAAATTTTCATAATCAAATACAATTCAAAATTAAAGTTAAGGAATCACCATACTTGCAATGTGATACAGTGACGCACCCAGACTTACAAAAGCAAAGGTCGCACTTATCGCATCTATCTAAGCGCTCATCATACGGGTAGTATATGGGAAACACTTGTAAAAGTTGTAAGTCTCAGTTCAAAAAAGTAAGCGAAACTCACAAATCTCACTCTCGCAAGATCCCTCTTCAAAACTTTGAAAGAAGCACCCATTCTGGCCATATCTGAGCCAGGCGTGGAGTCGCTATCCTCATAAGCCGATAATAAAGAGATTGCAAATAATTGCTGATAATACAGAAAAGGCAAATCATAAACAATCGGCATAAAAAATCGATACAAGAAAAAAATCGTAAATAGAATCACTCCTTATTGTATTGCCAACTATAAAACCAAAAAAATTGTCAGAATATAGTTGCATATCTCAAGTCTATACCACAATACAAATCGCAAGCAAAACCACTTGTTCTTGATAAGTTGATTAAAACCAAAATTGCTTCTTACAGCTAATATTCGCGCCTCGGCTACTCCATCAACAGTACGCCGAAATACATTCAACAGCACATATGTGTAATACTAGCCAAAATATTTGACTAGAAGGCCCAGGATGTTTAAATGAGCTAAGCCTCAGTACCACCACTCTCTCCGGTAACAACTGGCGCACCCTAATGCAACACACCACACCAGAGAACAATCACAGGTTCTCACCACTCGATGAAAACACACCATAACACGGCACCTGTACATCTAACAAAAGGGACGGGATCATCGCTCTCACATCATTTTTCGCTTATCGTCTACGGGCCTGAGCGCCACACATACCTTCGCTAAAATAATTCGTTCGGACACAAGTTCCTGCGCGCTACCGCATCAATTCAAGACGACCCCCACGACGTTCGATCCCAACAATTATTATATTATATATATTTAATTTCGTTTCGGAATAAACTAAAATTATTGATTTACCAAGTCACTTGCGTTTGTTTTATATTGAATCGAGTGTTAGTGTTGAACTGTGTATAGATTTATTCAAACATTATAATTTTACTTTCGCGCAAATCGGTAATATTGATGTTTTTCGGCTTAAGCAGTACAGTGCTGCCGCAATTGACATACAATTTACAAGAAAGTCGACTTTGAGTCTAAACCTAAGCAAGTGCAACTTTTTCGGTAATATTAATTTGTTAATCCTGCAATAACAATATAATTTGACTTTCGCTCAAATCAGTAAAATTCATGTTTTTCGGTTTAAGCGGTACAGTGCTCAAGTAATTAACATACAATTTACAAGAAAATCGGCCTTAAGTAAAAATCTAAGAAAGTTCAATTTTTTCTTTTCTTTTTTTTATATTAATTTGTTAATCCTGTGATAACATTATAGTTTACAGTGCTCTTGCAATTGACATACAATTTAAAAGAAAATCGACTTTAAGTCTAAAACTAAGAAAGTACAATTTTTTCGGCTCTATGAATATGTAAATTCTGCAACAACATTATAATTTTACTTTCGCGCAAATCAGTAAAATTGATGATTTTCGGCTTATGCGGTACAGTGCTCAAGTAATTAACATACAATTTACAAGAAAATCGACTTTGAGTCTAAACCTAAGAAAGTGCAACTTTTTCGGTAATATTAATTTGTTAATCCTGCAAAAGCAATATAATTTGACTTTCGCTCAAATCAGTAAAATTCATGTTTTTCGGTTTAAGCGGCACAGTGCTCACGCAACTGAAATACAATTTACAAAAAAATCGACTTTAAGTCTAAAAATAAGAAAGTACAATGTTTTCGGTTATATGAATATGTAAATTCTGCAATAACATTATAATTTTACTTTCGCGCAAATCAGTAATATTGATGTTTTTCGGCTTAAGCAGTACAGTGCTGCCGCAATTGACATACAATTTACAAGAAAATCGACTTTGAGTCTAAACCTAAGAAAGTGCGACTTTTTCGGTAATATTAATTTGTTAATCCTGCAATAACAATATAATTTGACTTTCGCTCAAATCAGTAAAATTCATGTTTTTCGGCTTAAGTACATCGCTCACGCAACTGACATACAATTTACAAGAAAATCGACTTTGAGTCTAAACCTAAGAAAGTGCAACTTTTTCGGTAATATTAATTTGTAAATCCGGCAATAATAATATGGTATGACTTTCGCTCACATCAGTAAAATTCATGTTTTTCGGCTTAAGCAGTACAGTGCTGCCGCAATTGACATACAATTTACAAGAAAATCGACTTTGAGTCTAAACCTAAGAAAGTGCAACTTTTTCGGTAATATTAATTTGTTAATCCTGCAAAAGCAATATAATTTGACTTTCGCTCAAATCAGTAAAATTCATGGTTTTCGGTTTAAGCGGTACAGTGCTCTTGCAATTGACATACAATTTAGAAGAAAATCGACTTTAAGTCTTAAACTGAGAAAGTACAATTTTTTCGGCTATATGAATATGTAAATTCTGCAACAACATTCTAATTTTACTTTCGCTCACATCAGTAAAATTCATGTTTTTCGGCTTAAGCAGTACAGTGCTGCCGCAATTGACATACAATTTACAAGAAAATCGACTTTGAGTCTAAACCTAAGAAAGTGCAACTTTTTCGGTAATATTAATTTGTTAATCCTGCAAAAGCAATATAATTTGACTTTCGCTCAAATCAGTAAAATTCATGTTTTTCGGTTTAAGCGGCACAGTGCTCACGCAACTGAAATACAATTTACAAAAAAATCGACTTTAAGTCTAAAGCTAAGAAAGTGCAATTTTTTCGGTTATATGAATATGTCAATTCTGCAATAGCTATATAATTTTACTTTCGCGCAAATCAGTAAAATTCATGTTTTTCGGCTTAACCAGTACAGTGCTCACGCAACTGACACACAATTTACAAGAAAATCGACTTTGAGTCTAAATCTAAGAAAGTGCAACTTTTTCGGTAATATAAATTTGTTAATCCTGCAAAAGCAATATAATTTGACTTTCGCTCAAATCAGTAAAATTCATGTTTTTCGGTTTAAGCGGTACAGTGCTCACGCAACTGAAATACAATTTACAAGAAAATCGACTTTAAGTCTAAAGCTAAGAAAGTGCAATATTTTCGGTTATATGAATATGTAAATTCTGCAATAACATTATAATTTTACTTTCGCGCAAATCAGTAATATTGATGTTTTTCGGCTTAAGCAGTACAGTGCTGCCGCAATTGACATACAATTTACAAGAAAATCGACTTTGAGTCTAAACCTAAGATGGTGCGACTTTTTCGGTAATATTAATTTGTTAATCCTGCAATAACAATATAATTTGACTTTCGCTCAAATCAGTAAAATTCATGTTTTTCGGCTTAAGCAGTACAGTGCTCACGCAACTGACATACAATTTACAAGAAAATCGACTTTGAGTCTAAATCTAAGAAAGTGCAACTTTTTCGGTAATATTAATTTGTTAATCCTGCAAAAGCAATATAATTTGACTTTCGCTCAAATCAGTAAAATTCATGTTTTTCGGTTTAAGCGGTACAGTGCTCTTACAATTGACATACAATTTAGAAGAAAATCGACTTTAAGTCTAAAAATAAGAAAGTACAATGTTTTCGGTTATATGAATATGTAAATTCTGCAATAACATTATAATTTTACTTTCGCGCAAATCAGTAATATTGATGTTTTTCGGCTTAAGCAGTACAGTGCTGCCGCAATTGACATACAATTTACAAGAAAATCGACTTTGAGTCTAAACCTAAGAAAGTGCGACTTTTTCGGTAATATTAATTTGTTAATCCTGCAATAACAATATAATTTGACTTTCGCTCAAATCAGTAAAATTCATGTTTTTCGGCTTAAGTACATCGCTCACGCAACTGACATACAATTTACAAGAAAATCGACTTTGAGTCTAAACCTAAGAAAGTGCAACTTTTTCGGTAATATTAATTTGTAAATCCGGCAATAATAATATGGTATGACTTTCGCTCACATCAGTAAAATTCATGTTTTTCGGCTTAAGCAGTACAGTGCTGCCGCAATTGACATACAATTTACAAGAAAATCGACTTTGAGTCTAAACCTAAGAAAGTGCAACTTTTTCGGTAATATTAATTTGTTAATCCTGCAAAAGCAATATAATTTGACTTTCGCTCAAATCAGTAAAATTCATGGTTTTCGGTTTAAGCGGTACAGTGCTCTTGCAATTGACATACAATTTAGAAGAAAATCGACTTTAAGTCTTAAACTGAGAAAGTACAATTTTTTCGGCTATATGAATATGTAAATTCTGCAACAACATTCTAATTTTACTTTCGCGCAAATCAGTAAAATTGATGTTTTTCGGCCTAAGCGGTACAGCGCTCAAGTAATTAACATACAATTTACAAGAAAATCGGCTTTAAGTAATAATCTAAGAAAGTTCAATTTTTTCTTTTCTTTTTTTTATATTAATTTGTTAATCCTGCCATAACATTATAGTTTACAGTGCTCACGCAACTGAAATACAATTTACAAGAAAATCGACTTTAAGTCTAAAGCTAAGAAAGTGCAGTATTTTCGGTTATATGAATATGTCAATTCTGCAATAGCTATATAATTTTACTTTCGCGCAAATCAGTAAAATTGATGATTTTCGGCTTGCGGTACAGTGCTCAAGTAATTAACATACAATTTTCAAGAAAATCGACTTTGAGTCTAAACCTAAGAAAGTGCAACTTTTTCGGTAATATTAATTTGTTAATCCTGCAAAAGCAATATAATTTGACTTTCGCTCAAATCAGTAAAATTCATGTTTTTCGGCTTAAGCAGTACAGTGCTCACGCAACTGACATACAATTTACAAGAAAATCGACTTTGAGTCTAAACCTAAGAAAGTGCAACTTTTTCGGTAATATTAATTTGTTAATCCTGCAAAAGCAATATAATTTGACTTTCGCTCAAATCAGTAAAATTCATGGTTTTCGGTTTAAGCGGTACAGTGCTCTTGCAATTGACATACAATTTAGAAGAAAATCGACTTTAAGTCTTAAACTGAGAAAGTACAATTTTTTCGGCTATATGAATATGTAAATTCTGCAACAACATTCTAATTTTACTTTCGCGCAAATCAGTAAAATTGATGTTTTTCGGCCTAAGCGGTACAGCGCTCAAGTAATTAACATACAATTTACAAGAAAATCGGCTTTAAGTAATAATCTAAGAAAGTTCAATTTTTTCTTTTCTTTTTTTTATATTAATTTGTTAATCCTGCCATAACATTATAGTTTACAGTGCTCACGCAACTGAAATACAATTTACAAGAAAATCGACTTTAAGTCTAAAGCTAAGAAAGTGCAGTATTTTCGGTTATATGAATATGTCAATTCTGCAATAGCTATATAATTTTACTTTCGCGCAAATCAGTAAAATTGATGATTTTCGGCTTGCGGTACAGTGCTCAAGTAATTAACATACAATTTTCAAGAAAATCGACTTTGAGTCTAAACCTAAGAAAGTGCAACTTTTTCGGTAATATAAATTTGTTAATCCTGCAAAAGCAATATAATTTGACTTTCGCTCAAATCAGTAAAATTCATGTTTTTCGGTTTAAGCGGTACAGTGCTCACGCAACTGAAATACAATTTACAAGAAAATCGACTTTAAGTCTAAAGCTAAGAAAGTGCAATATTTTCGGTTATATGAATATGTAAATTCTGCAATAACATTATAATTTTACTTTCGCGCAAATCAGTAATATTGATGTTTTTCGGCTTAAGCAGTACAGTGCTGCCGCAATTGACATACAATTTACAAGAAAATCGACTTTGAGTCTAAACCTAAGATGGTGCGACTTTTTCGGTAATATTAATTTGTTAATCCTGCAATAACAATATAATTTGACTTTCGCTCAAATCAGTAAAATTCATGTTTTTCGGCTTAAGCAGTACAGTGCTCACGCAACTGACATACAATTTACAAGAAAATCGACTTTGAGTCTAAATCTAAGAAAGTGCAACTTTTTCGGTAATATTAATTTGTTAATCCTGCAAAAGCAATATAATTTGACTTTCGCTCAAATCAGTAAAATTCATGTTTTTCGGTTTAAGCGGTACAGTGCTCTTACAATTGACATACAATTTAGAAGAAAATCGACTTTAAGTCTAAAAATAAGAAAGTACAATGTTTTCGGTTATATGAATATGTAAATTCTGCAATAACATTATAATTTTACTTTCGCGCAAATCAGTAATATTGATGTTTTTCGGCTTAAGCAGTACAGTGCTGCCGCAATTGACATACAATTTACAAGAAAATCGACTTTGAGTCTAAACCTAAGAAAGTGCGACTTTTTCGGTAATATTAATTTGTTAATCCTGCAATAACAATATAATTTGACTTTCGCTCAAATCAGTAAAATTCATGTTTTTCGGCTTAAGTACATCGCTCACGCAACTGACATACAATTTACAAGAAAATCGACTTTGAGTCTAAACCTAAGAAAGTGCAACTTTTTCGGTAATATTAATTTGTAAATCCGGCAATAATAATATGGTATGACTTTCGCTCACATCAGTAAAATTCATGTTTTTCGGCTTAAGCAGTACAGTGCTGCCGCAATTGACATACAATTTACAAGAAAATCGACTTTGAGTCTAAACCTAAGAAAGTGCAACTTTTTCGGTAATATTAATTTGTTAATCCTGCAAAAGCAATATAATTTGACTTTCGCTCAAATCAGTAAAATTCATGGTTTTCGGTTTAAGCGGTACAGTGCTCTTGCAATTGACATACAATTTAGAAGAAAATCGACTTTAAGTCTTAAACTGAGAAAGTACAATTTTTTCGGCTATATGAATATGTAAATTCTGCAACAACATTCTAATTTTACTTTCGCGCAAATCAGTAAAATTGATGTTTTTCGGCCTAAGCGGTACAGCGCTCAAGTAATTAACATACAATTTACAAGAAAATCGGCTTTAAGTAATAATCTAAGAAAGTTCAATTTTTTCTTTTCTTTTTTTTATATTAATTTGTTAATCCTGCCATAACATTATAGTTTACAGTGCTCACGCAACTGAAATACAATTTACAAGAAAATCGACTTTAAGTCTAAAGCTAAGAAAGTGCAGTATTTTCGGTTATATGAATATGTCAATTCTGCAATAGCTATATAATTTTACTTTCGCGCAAATCAGTAAAATTGATGATTTTCGGCTTGCGGTACAGTGCTCAAGTAATTAACATACAATTTTCAAGAAAATCGACTTTGAGTCTAAACCTAAGAAAGTGCAACTTTTTCGGTAATATTAATTTGTTAATCCTGCAAAAGCAATATAATTTGACTTTCGCTCAAATCAGTAAAATTCATGTTTTTCGGCTTAAGCAGTACAGTGCTCACGCAACTGACATACAATTTACAAGAAAATCGACTTTGAGTCTAAACCTAAGAAAGTGCAACTTTTTCGGTAATATTAATTTGTTAATCCTGCAATAGCTATATAATTTTACTTTCGCGCAAATCAGTAAAATTCATGTTTTTCGGCTTAAGCAGTACAGTGCCCACGCAACTGACATACAATTTACAAGAAAATCGACTTTGAGTCTAAACCTAAGAAAGTGCAACTTTTTCGGTAATATTAATTTGTTAATCCTGCAAAAACAATATAATTTGACTTTCGCTCAAATCAGTAAAATTCATGTTTTTCGGCTTAAGCAGTACAGTGCTCACGCAACTGACATACAATTTACAAGAAAATCGACTTTGAGTCTAAACCTAAGAAAGTGCAACTTTTTCGGTAATATTAATTTGTTAATCCTGCAAAAGCAATATAATTTGACTTTCGCTCAAATCAGTAAAATTCATGTTTTTCGGCTTAAGCAGTACAGTGCTCACGCAACTGACATACTATTTACAAGAAAATCGACTTTGAGTCTAAACCTAAGAAAGTGCAACTTTTTCGGTAATATAATTTGTTAATCCTGCAATAGCTATATAATTTTACTTTCGCGCAAATCAGTAAAATTCATGTTTTACGGCTTAAGCAAAACAGTGCTCACGCAACTGACATACAATTTACAAGAAAATCGACTTTGAGTCTAAACCTAAGAAAGTGCAACTTTTTCGGTAATATTAATTTGTTAATCCTGCAAAAGCAATATAATTTGACTTTCGCTCAAATCAGTAAAATTCATGTTTTTCGGTTTAAGCGGTACAGTGCTCTTGCAATTGACATACAATTTAGAAGAAAATCGACTTTAAGTCTAAAACTAAGAAAGTACAATTTTTTCGGTTATATGAATATGTAAATTCTGCAATAAAATATAATTTTACTTTCGAGCAAATCAGTAATATTGATGTTTTTCGGCCTAAGCAGTACAGTGCTGCCGAAATTGACATACAATTTACAAGCAAATCGACTTTGAGTCTAAACCTAAGAAAGCGCAACTTTTTCGGTAATATTAATTTGTTAATCCTGCAATAACAATATAATTTGACTTTCGCTTAAATCAGTAAAATTCATGTTTTTCGGCTTAAGCAGTACAGTGCTCACGCAACTGACATACAATTTACAAGAAAATCGACTTTGAGTCTAAACCTAAGAAAGTGCAACTTTTTCGGTAATATTAATTTGTTAATCCTGCAAAAGCAATATAATTTGACTTTCGCTCAAATCAGTAAAATTCATGTTTTTCGGCTTAAGCAGTACAGTGCTCACGCAACTGACATACAATTTACAAGAAAATCGACTTTGAGTCTAAAGCTATTGTAAGAAAGAGCAATTTTTTCGGTTATATGAATATGTCAATTCTGCAGTAGCTATATAATTTTACTTTTGCGCAAATCAGTAAAATTGATGATTTTCGGTTTAAGCTGTACAGTGCTCACGCAACTGACATACAATTTACAAGAAAATCGACTTTGAGTCTAAATATAATTTGACTCTCGCTCAAATCAGTAAAATTCATGTTTTTCGGTTTAAGCGGTACACTGCTCACGCAATTAACATACAATTTACAAGAAAATCGACTTTGAGTCTAAACCTAAGAAAGTGCAACTTTTTCGGTAATATTAACTTGTTAATCCTGCAATAGCTATATAATTTTACTTTCGCTCAAATCAGTAAAATTCATGTTTTTCGGTTTAAGCTGTACAGTGCTCACGCAACTGACATACAATTTACAAGAAAATCGACTTTGAGTCTAAACCTAAGAAAGTGCAACTTTTTCGGTAATATTAATTTGTTAATCCTGCAAAAGGAATATAATTTGACTTTCGCTCAAATCAGTAAAATTCATGTTTTTCGGCTTAAGCAGTACAGTGCTCACGCAACTGCCATACAATTTACAAGAAAATCGACTTTGAGTCTAAACCTAAGAAAGTGCAACTTTTTCGGTAATATTAATTTGTTAATCCTGCAAAAGCAATATAATTTGACTTTCGCTCAAATCAGTAAAATTCATGTTTTTCGGCTTAAGCAGTACAGTGCCCACGCAACTGACATACAATTTACAAGAAAATCGACTTTGAGTCTAAACCTAAGAAAGTGCAACTTTTTCGGTAATATTAATTTGTTAATCCTGCAAAAGCAATATAATTTGACTTTCGCTCAAATCAGTAAAATTCATGTTTTTCGGCTTAAGCAGTACAGTGCTCACGCAACTGACATACAATTTACAAGAAAATCGACTTTGAGTCTAAACCTAAGAAAGTGCAACTTTTTCGGTAATATTAATTTGTTAATCCTGCAAAAGCAATATAATTTGACTTTCGCTCAAATCAGTAAAATTCATGTTTTTCGGCTTAAGCAGTACAGTGCTCACGCAACTGACATACTATTTACAAGAAAATCGACTTTGAGTCTAAACCTAAGAAAGTGCAACTTTTTCGGTAATATAATTTGTTAATCCTGCAATAGCTATATAATTTTACTTTCGCGCAAATCAGTAAAATTCATGTTTTACGGCTTAAGCAGTACAGTGCTCACGCAACTGACATACAATTTACAAGAAAATCGACTTTGAGTCTAAACCTAAGAGAGTGCAACTTTTTCGGTAATATTAATTTGTTAATCCTGCAAAAGCAATATAATTTGACTTTCGCTCAAATCAGTAAAATTCATGTTTTTCGGTTTAAGCGGTACAGTGCTCTTGCAATTGACATACAATTTAGAAGAAAATCGACTTTAAGTCTAAAACTAAGAAAGTACAATTTTTTCGGTTATATGAATATGTAAATTCTGCAATAAAATATAATTTTACTTTCGAGCAAATCAGTAATATTGATGTTTTTCGGCCTAAGCAGTACAGTGCTGCCGAAATTGACATACAATTTACAAGCAAATCGACTTTGAGTCTAAACCTAAGAAAGCGCAACTTTTTCGGTAATATTAATTTGTTAATCCTGCAATAACAATATAATTTGACTTTCGCTTAAATCAGTAAAATTCATGTTTTTCGGCTTAAGCAGTACAGTGCTCACGCAACTGACATACAATTTACAAGAAAATCGACTTTGAGTCTAAACCTAAGAAAGTGCAACTTTTTCGGTAATATTAATTTGTTAATCCTGCAAAAGCAATATAATTTGACTTTCGCTCAAATCAGTAAAATTCATGTTTTTCGGCTTAAGCAGTACAGTGCTCACGCAACTGACATACAATTTACAAGAAAATCGACTTTGAGTCTAAAGCTATTGTAAGAAAGAGCAATTTTTTCGGTTATATGAATATGTCAATTCTGCAGTAGCTATATAATTTTACTTTTGCGCAAATCAGTAAAATTGATGATTTTCGGTTTAAGCTGTACAGTGCTCACGCAACTGACATACAATTTACAAGAAAATCGACTTTGAGTCTAAATATAATTTGACTCTCGCTCAAATCAGTAAAATTCATGTTTTTCGGTTTAAGCGGTACACTGCTCACGCAATTAACATACAATTTACAAGAAAATCGACTTTGAGTCTAAACCTAAGAAAGTGCAACTTTTTCGGTAATATTAATTTGTTAATCCTGCAATAGCTATATAATTTTACTTTCGCTCAAATCAGTAAAATTCATGTTTTTCGGTTTAAGCTGTACAGTGCTCACGCAACTGACATACAATTTACAAGAAAATCGACTTTGAGTCTAAACCTAAGAAAGTGCAACTTTTTCGGTAATATTAATTTGTTAATCCTGCAAAAGGAATATAATTTGACTTTCGCTCAAATCAGTAAAATTCATGTTTTTCGGCTTAAGCAGTACAGTGCTCACGCAACTGACATACAATTTACAAGAAAATCGACTTTTAGTCTAAACCTAAGAAAGTGCAACTTTTTCGGTAATATTAATTTGTTAATCCTGCAATAGCTATATAATTTTACTTTCGCTCAAATCAGTAAAATTCATGTTTTTCGGTTTAAGCTGTACAGTGCTCACGCAACTGACATACAATTTACAAGAAAATCGACTTTGAGTCTAAACGTAAGAAAGTGCAACTTTTTCGGTAATATTAATTTGTTAATCCTGCAATAGCTATATAATTTTACTTTCGCTCAAATCAGTAAAATTCATGTTTTTCGGTTTAAGCTGTACAGTGCTCACGCAACTGACATACAATTTACAAGAAAATCGACTTTGAGTCTAAACCTAAGAAAGTGCAACTTTTTCGGTGATATTAATTTGTTAATCCTGCAATAGCTATATAATTTGACTTTCGCCCAAATCAGTAAAATTCATGTTTTTCGGCTTAAGCAGTACACTGCTCACGCAATTAACATACAATTTACAAGAAAATCGACTTTGAGTCTAAACCTAAGAAAGTGCAACTTTTTCGGTAATATTAATTTGTTAATCCTGCAAAAGCAATATAATCTGACTTTCGCTCAAATCAGTAAAATTCATGTTTTTCGGTTTAAGCGGTACAGTGCTCTTGCAATTGACATACAATTTAGAAGAAAATCGACTTTAAGTCTAAAACTAAGAAAGTACAATTTTTTCGGTTATATGAATATGTAAATTCTGCAATAACATAATAATTTTACTTTCGCGCAAATCAGTAATATTGATGTTTTTCGGATTAAGCAGTACAGTGCTGCCGCAATTGACATACAATTTACAAGAAAATCGACTTTGAGTCTAAACCTAAGAGAGTGCAACTTTTTCGGTAATATTAATTTGTTAATCCTGCAAAAGCAATATAATTTGACTTTCGCTCAAATCAGTAAAATTCATGGTTTTCGGTTAAGCGGTACAGTGCTCTTGCAATTGACATACAATTTAGAAGAAAATCGACTTTAAGTCTAAAACTAAGAAAGTACAATTTTTTCGGTTATATGAATATGTTAATCCTGCAATAACAATATAATTTGACTTTCGCTCAAATCAGTAAAATTCATGTTTTTCGGCTTAAGCAGTACAGTGCTCACGAAACTGACATACAATTTACAAGAAAATCGACTTTGAGTCTAAACCTAAGAGAGTGCAACTTTTTCGGTAATATTAATTTGTTAATCCTGCAAAAGCAATATAATTTGACTTTCGCTCAAATCAGTAAAATTCATGGTTTTCGGTTTAAGCGGTACAGTGCTCTTGCAATTGACATACAATTAAGAAGAAAATCGACCTTAAGTCTAAAACTACGAAAGTACAATTTTTTCGGCTATATGAATATGTTAATCCTGCAATAACAATATAATTTGAAAGTCAGTAAAATTCATGTTTTTCGGCTTAAGCAGTACAGTGCTCACGCAACTGACATACTATTTACAAGAAAATCGACTTTGAGTCTAAACCTAAGAAAGTGCAACTTTTTCGGTAATATTAATTTGTTAATCCTGCAATAGCTATATAATTTTACTTTCGCGCAAATCAGTAAAATTCATGTTTTTCGGCTTAAGCAGTACAGTGCTCACGCAACTGACATACAATTTACAAGAAAATCGACTTTGAGTCTAAACCTAAGAAAGTGCAACTTTTTCGGTAATATTAATTTGTTAATCCTGCAAAAGCAATATAATTTGACTTTCGCTCAAATCAGTAAAATTCATGTTTTTCGGTTTAAGCGGTACAGTGCTCTTGCAAATGACATACAATTTAGAAGAAAATCGACTTTAAGTCTAAAACTAAGAAAGTACAATTTTTTCGGTTATATGAATATGTAAATTCTGCAATAAAATATAATTTTACTTTCGCGCAAATCAGTAATATTGATGTTTTTCGGCCTAAGCAGTACAGTGCTGCCGCAATTGACATACAATTTACAAGCAAATCGACTTTGAGTCTAAACCTAAGAAAGCGCAACTTTTTCGGTAATATTAATTTGTTAATCCTGCAATAACAATATAATTTGACATTCGCTCAAATCAGTAAAATTCATGTTTTTCGGCTTAAGCAGTACAGTGCTCACGCAACTGACATACAATTTACAAGAAAATCGACTTTGAGTCTAAACCTAAGAAAGTGCAACTTTTTCGGTAATATTAATTTTTTAATCCTGCAAAAGCAATATAATTTGACTTTCGCTCAAATCAGCAAAATTCATGTTTTTCGGCTTAAGCAGTACAGTGCTCACGCAACTGACATACAATTTACAAGAAAATCGGCTTTGAGTCTAAAGCTATTGTAAGAAAGAGCAATTTTTTCGGTTATATGAATATGTCAATTCTGCAGTAGCTATATAATTTTACTTATGCGCAAATCAGTAAAATTGATGATTTTCGGTTTAAGCTGTACAGTGCTCACGCAACTGACATACAATTTACAAGAAAATCGACTTTGAGTCTAAATATAATTTGACTCTCGCTCAAATCAGTAAAATTCATGTTTTTCGGTTTAAGCGGTACACTGCTCACGCAATTAACATACAATTTACAAGAAAATCGACTTTGAGTTTAAACCTAAGAAAGTGCAACTTTTTCGGTAATATTAATTTGTTAATCCTGCAATAGCTATATAATTTTACTTTCGCTCAAATCAGTAAAATTCATGTTTTTCGGTTTAAGCTGTACAGTGCTCACGCAACTGACATACAGTTTACAAGAAAATCGACTTTGAGTCTAAACCTAAGAAAGTGCAACTTTTTCGGTAATATTAATTTGTTAATCCTGCAAAAGGAATATAATTTGACTTTCGCTCAAATCAGTAAAATTCATGTTTTTCGGCTTAAGTAGTACAGTGCTCACGCAACTGACATACAATTTACAAGAAAATCGACTTTGAGTCTAAACCTAAGAAAGTGCAACTTTTTCGGTAATATTAATTTGTTAATCCTGCAATAGCTATATAATTTGACTTTCGCTCAAATCAGTAAAATTCCTGTTTTTCGGCTTAAGCAGTACAGTGCTCACGCAACTGACATACAATTTACAAGAAAATCGACTTTGAGTCTAAACCTAAGAAAGTGCAACTTTTTCGGTAATATTAATTTGTTAATCCTGCAAAAGCAATATAATTTGACTTTCGCTCAAATCAGTAAAATTCATGTTTTTCGGTTTAAGCGGTACAGTGCTCTTGCAATTGACATACAATTTAGAAGAAAATCGACTTTAAGTCTAAAACTAAGAAAGTACAATTTTTTCGGTTATATGAATATGTAAATTCTGCAATAACATAATAATTTTACTTTCGCGCAAATCAGTAATATTGATGTTTTTCGGCTTAAGCAGTACAGTGCTGCCGCAATTGACATACAATTTACAAGAAAATCGACTTTGAGTCTAAACCTAAGAAAGTGCGACTTTTTCGGTAATATTAATTTGTTAATCCTGCAAAAGCAATATAATTTGACTTTCGCTCAAATCAGTAAAATTCATGTTTTTCGGTTTAAGCAGTACAGTGCTCACGCAACTGACATACAATTTAGAAGAAAATCGACTTTAAGTCTAAAACTAAGAAAGTACAATTTTTTCGGTTATATGAATATGTTAATCCTGCAATAACAATATAATTTGACTTTCGCTCAAATCAGTAAAATTCATGTTTTTCGGCTTAAGCAGTACAGTGCTCACGAAACTGACATACAATTTACAAGAAAATCGACTTTGAGTCTAAACCTAAGAGAGTGCAACTTTTTCGGTAATATTAATTTGTTAATCCTGCAAAAGCAATATAATTTGACTTTCGCTCAAATCAGTAAAATTCATGGTTTTCGGTTTAAGCGGTACAGTGCTCTTGCAATTGACACACAATTTAGAAGAAAATCGACTTTAAGTCTAAAACTAAGAAAGTACAATTTTTTCGGCTATATGAATATGTTAATCCTGCAATAACAATATAATTTGACTTTCGCTCAAATCAGTAAAATTCATGTTTTTCGGCTTAAGCAGTACAGTGCTCACGCAACTGACATACAATTTACAAGAAAATCGACTTTGAGTCTAAACCTAAGAGAGTGCAACTTTTTCGGTAATATTAATTTGTTAATCCTGCAAAAGCAATATAATTTGACTTTCGCTCAAATCAGTAAAATTCATGGTTTTCGGTTTAAGCGGTACAGTGCTCTTGCAATTGACATACAATTTAGAAGAAAATCGACTTTAAGTCTAAAACTAAGAAAGTACAATTTTTTCGGCTATATGAATATGTAAATTCTGCAACAACATTATAATTTTACTTTCGCGCAAATCAGTAAAATTGATGTTTTTCGGCCTAACAGCGCTCAAGTAATTAACATACAATTTACAAGAAAATCGGCTTTAAGTAATAATCTAAGAAAGTTCAATTTTTTCTTTTCTTTTTTTATATTAATTTGTTAATCCTGCCATAACATTATAGTTTACAGTGCTCACGCAACTGAAATACAATTTACAAGAAAATCGACTTTAGGTCTAAAGCTAAGAAAGTGCAATTTTTTCGGTTATATGAATATGTCAATTCTGCAATAGCTATATAATTTTACTTTCGCGCAAATCAGTAAAATTGATGATTTTCGGCTTATGCGGTACAGTGCTCAAGTAATTAACATACAATTTACAAGAAAATCGACTTTGAGTCTAAATATAATTTGACTTTCGCTCAAATCAGTAAAATTCATGTTTTTCGGTTTAAGCTTTACAGTGCTCACGCAATTAACATACAATTTAGAAGCAAATCGACTTTGAGTCTAAAACTAAGAAAGTACAATTTTTTCGGTTATATGAATATGTAAATTCTGCAATAACATTATAATTTTACTTTCGCGTAAATCAGTAAAATTGATGTTTTTCGGCTTATGCGGTACAGTGCTCAAGTGATTAACATACAATTTACAAGAAAATCGACTTTGAGTCTAAACCTAAGAAAGTGCAACTTTTTCGGTAATATTAATTTGTTACTCCTGCAATAACATTATAATTTTACTTTCGCGTAAATCAGTAAAATTGATGTTTTTCGGCTTAAGCGGTACAGTGCTCTTGCAATTGACATACAATTTAGAAGAAAATCGACTTTGAGTCTAAAACTAAGAAAGTACAATTTTTTTGGTTATATGAATATGTAAATTCTGCAACAACATTATAATTTTACTTTCGCGCAAATCAGTAAAATTGATGTTTTTCGGCCTAAGCGGTACAGCGCTCAAGTAATTAACATACAATTTACAAGAAAATCGGCTTTAAGTAAAAACTAAGAAAGTTCAATTTTTCTTTTCTTCTTTTTATATTAATTTGTTAATCCTACAATAACATTATAGTTTACAGTGCTCACGCAACTAAAATACAATTTACAAGAAAATCGACTTTAAGTCTAAAGCTAAGAAAGTGCAATTTTTCTGTTATATGAATATGTCAATTCTGCAATAGCTATATAATTTTACTTTCGCGCAAATCAGTAAAATTGATGATTTTCGGCTTATGCGGTACAGTGCTCAAGTAATTAACATACAATTTACAAGAAAATCGACTTTGAGTCTAAATATAATTTGACTTTCGCTGAAATCAGTAAAATTCATGTTTTTCGGTTTAAGCTTTACAGTGCTCACGCAATTAACATACAATTTAGAAGCAAATCGACTTTGAGTCTAAAACTAAGAAAGTACAATTTTTTTGGTTATATGAATATGTAAATTCTGCAACAACATTATAATTTTACTTTCGCGCAAATCAGTAAAATTGATGTTTTTCGGCCTAAGCGGTACAGCGCTCAAGTAATTAACATACAATTTACAAGAAAATCGGCTTTAAGTAAAAACTAAGAAAGTTCAATTTTTCTTTTCTTCTTTTTATATTAATTTGTTAATCCTACAATAACATTATAGTTTACAGTGCTCACGCAACTAAAATACAATTTACAAGAAAATCGACTTTAAGTCTAAAGCTAAGAAAGTGCAATTTTTCTGTTATATGAATATGTCAATTCTGCAATAGCTATATAATTTTACTTTCGCGCAAATCAGTAAAATTGATGATTTTCGGCTTATGCGGTACAGTGCTCAAGTAATTAACATACAATTTACAAGAAAATCGACTTTGAGTCTAAATATAATTTGACTTTCGCTGAAATCAGTAAAATTCATGTTTTTCGGTTTAAGCTTTACAGTGCTCACGCAATTAACATACAATTTAGAAGCAAATCGACTTTGAGTCTAAAACTAAGAAAGTACAATTTTTTCGGTTATATGAATATGTAAATTCTGCAATAACATTATAATTTTACTTTCGCGCAAATCAGTTAAATTGATGTTTTTCGGCCTAAGCGGTACAGCGCTCAAGTAATTAACATACAATTTACAAGAAAATCGGCTTTAAGTAAAAACTAAGAAAGTTCAATTTTTCTTTTCTTTTTTTTATATTAATTTGTTAATCCTACAATAACATTATAGTTTACAGTGCTCACGCAACTGAATTACAATATACAAGAAAATCGACTTTAAGTCTAAAACTAAGAAAGTACAATTTTTTCGGCTATATGAAAATGTAATCCTGCAATAACAATATAATTTGACTTTCGCTCAAATCAGTAAAATTCATGTTTTTCGGCTTAAGCAGTACAGTGCTCACGCAACTGACATACAATTTACAAGAAAATCGAGTTTGAGTCTAAACCTAAGAGAGTGCAACTTTTTCGGTAATATTAATTTGTTAATCCTGCAAAAGCAATATAATTTGACTTTCGCTCAAATCAGTAAAATTCATGGTTTTCGGTTAAAGCGGTACAGTGCTCTTGCAATTGACATACAATTTAGAAGAAAATCGACTTTAAGTCTAAAACTAAGAAAGTACAATTTTTTCGGCTATATGAATATGTTAATCCTGCAATAACAATATAATTTGACTTTCGCTCAAATCAGTAAAATTCATGTTTTTCGGCTTAAGCAGTACAGTGCTCACGCAACTGACATACAATTTACAAGAAAATCGACTTTGAGTCTAAACCTAAGAGAGTGCAACTTTTTCGGTAATATTAATTTGTTAATCCTGCAAAAGCAATATAATTTGACTTTCGCTCAAATCAGTAAAATTCATGGTTTTCGGTTTAAGCGGTACAGTGCTCTTGCAATTGACATACAATTTAGAAGAAAATCGACTTTAAGTCTAAAACTAAGAAAGTACAATTTTTTCGGCTATATGAATATGTTAATCCTGCAATAACAATATAATTTGACTTTCGCTCAAATCAGTAAAATTCATGTTTTTCGGCTTAAGCAGTACAGTGCTCACGCAACTGACATACAATTTACAAGAAAATCGACTTTGAGTCTAAACTTAAGAGAGTGCAACTTTTTCGGTAATATTAATTTGTTAATCCTGCAAAAGCAATATAATTTGACTTTCGCTCAAATCAGTAAAATTCATGGTTTTCGGTTTAAGCGGTACAGTGCTCTTGCAATTGACATACAATTTAGAAGAAAATCGACTTTAAGTCTAAAACTAAGAAAGTACAATTTTTTTGGTTATATGAATATGTAAATTCTGCAACAACATTATAATTTTACTTTCGCGCAAATCAGTTAAATTGATGTTTTTCGGCCTAAGCGGTACAGCGCTCAAGTAATTAACATACAATTTACAAGAAAATCGGCTTTAAGTAAAAACTAAGAAAGTTCAATTTTTCTTTTCTTTTTTTTATATTAATTTGTTAATCCTACAATAACATTATAGTTTACAGTGCTCACGCAACTGAATTACAATATACAAGAAAATCGACTTTAAGTCTAAAACTAAGAAAGTACAATTTTTTCGGCTATATGAATATGTTAATCCTGCAATAACAATATAATTTGACTTTCGCTCAAATCAGTAAAATTCATGTTTTTCGGCTTAAGCAGTACAGTGCTCACGCAACTGACATACAATTTACAAGAAAATCGAGTTTGAGTCTAAACCTAAGAGAGTGCAACTTTTTCGGTAATATTAATTTGTTAATCCTGCAAAAGCAATATAATTTGACTTTCGCTCAAATCAGTAAAATTCATGGTTTTCGGTTAAAGCGGTACAGTGCTCTTGCAATTGACATACAATTTAGAAGAAAATCGACTTTAAGTCTAAAACTAAGAAAGTACAATTTTTTCGGCTATATGAATATGTTAATCCTGCAATAACAATATAATTTGACTTTCGCTCAAATCAGTAAAATTCATGTTTTTCGGCTTAAGCAGTACAGTGCTCACGAAACTGACATACAATTTACAAGAAAATCGACTTTGAGTCTAAACCTAAGAGAGTGCAACTTTTTCGGTAATATTAATTTGTTAATCCTGCAAAAGCAATATAATTTGACTTTCGCTCAAATCAGTAAAATTCATGGTTTTCGGTTTAAGCGGTACAGTGCTCTTGCAATTGACATACAATTTAGAAGAAAATCGACTTTAAGTCTAAAACTAAGAAAGTACAATTTTTTCGGGTATATGAATATGTTAATCCTGCAATAACAATATAATTTGACTTTCGCTCAAATCAGTAAAATTCATGTTTTTCGGCTTAAGCAGTACAGTGCTCACGCAACTGACATACAATTTACAAGAAAATCGACTTTGAGTCTAAACTTAAGAGAGTGCAACTTTTTCGGTAATATTAATTTGTTAATCCTGCAAAAGCAATATAATTTGACTTTCGCTCAAATCAGTAAAATTCATGGTTTTCGGTTTAAGCGGTACAGTGCTCTTGCAATTGACATACAATTTAGAAGAAAATCGACTTTAAGTCTAAAACTAAGAAAGTACAATTTTTTCGGCTATATGAATATGTCAATTCTGCAACAACATTATAATTTTACTTTCGCGGAAATCAGTAAAATTGATGTTTTTCGGCCTAAGCGGTACAGCGCTCAAGTAATTAACATACAATTTACAAGAAAATCGGCTTTAAGTAATAATCTAAGAAAGTTCAATTTTTTCTTTTCTTTTTTTATATTAATATGTTAATCCTGCCATAACATTATAGTTTACAGTGCTCACGCAACTGAAATACAATTTACAAGAAAATCGACTTTAAGTCTAAAGCTAAGAAAGTGCAATTTTTTCGGTTATATGAATATGTCAATTCTGCAATAGCTATATAATCGCGCAAATCAGTAAAATTGATGATTTTCGGCTTATGCGGTACAGTGCTCAAGTAATTAACATACAATTTACAAGAAAATCGACTTTGAGTCTAAATATAATTTGACTTTCGCTCAAATCAGTAAAATTCATGTTTTTCGGTTTAAGCTTTACAGTGCTCACGCAATTAACATACAATTTAGAAGCAAATCGACTTTGAGTCTAAAACTAAGAAAGTACAATTTTTTCGGTTATATGAATATGTCAATTCTGCAACAACATTATAATTTTACTTTCGCGCAAATCAGTAAAATTGATGTTTTTCGGCCTAACAGCGCTCAAGTAATTAACATACAATTTACAAGAAAATCGGCTTTAAGTAATAATCTAAGAAAGTTCAATTTTTTCTTTTCTTTTTTTATATTAATTTGTTAATCCTGCCATAACATTATAGTTTACAGTGCTCACGCAACTGAAATGCAATTTACAAGAAAATCGACTTTAAGTCTAAAGCTAAGAAAGTGCAATTTTTTCGGTTATATGAATATGTCAATTCTGCAATAGCTATATAATTTTACTTTCGCGCAAATCAGTAAAATTGATGATTTTCGGCTTATGCGGTACAGTGCTCAAGTAATTAACATACAATTTACAAGAAAATCGACTTTGAGTCTAAATATAATTTGACTTTCGCTCAAATCAGTAAAATTCATGTTTTTCGGTTTAAGCGGTACAGTGCTCTTGCAATTGACATACAATTTAGAAGAAAATCGACTTTAAGTCTAAAACTAAGAAAGTTCAATTTTTTCGGTTATATGAATATGTCAATTCTGCAACAACATTATAATTTTACTTTCGCGCAAATCAGTAAAATTGATGTTTTTCGGCCTAAGCGGTACAGCGCTCAAGTAATTAACATACAATTTACAAGAAAATCGGCTTTAAGTAATAATCTAAGAAAGTTCATTTTTTTCTTTTCTTTTTTTTATATTAATTTGTTAATCCTGCCATAACATTATAGTTTACAGTGTTTATGCAACTGAAATACAATTTACAAGAAAATCGACTTTAAGTCTAAAGCTAAGAAAGTGCAATTTTTCGGTTATATGAATATGTCAATTCTGCAATAGCTATATAATTTTACTTTCGCGCAAATCAGTAAAATTCATGTTTTTCGGCTTAAGCAGTACAGTGCTCACGCAACTGACATACAATTTACAAGAAAATCGACTTTGAGTCTAAACCTAAGAAAGTACAATTTTTTCGGTTATATGAATATGTCAATTCTGCAACAACATTATAATTTTACTTTCACGCAAATCAGTAAAATTGATGTTTTTCGGCCTAAGCGGTACAGCGCTCAAGTAATTAACATACAATTTACAAGAAAATCGGCTTTAAGTAATAATCTAAGAAAGTTCAATTTTTTCTTTTCTTTTTTTTATATTAATTTGTTAATCCTGCCATAAAATTATAGTTTACCGTGTTTATGCAACTGAAATACAATTTACAAAAAAATCGACTTTAAGTCTAGAGCCAAGAAAGTGCAATTTTTTCGGTTATATGAATATGTCAATTCTGCAATAGCTATATAATTTTACTTTCGCGCAAATCAGTAAAATTGATGATTTTCGGCTTATGCGGTACAGTGCTCAAGTAATTAACATACAATTTACAAGAAAATCGACTTTGAGTCTAAATATAATTTGACTTTCGCTCAAATCAGTAAAATTCATGTTTTTCGGTTTAAGCGGTACAGTGCTCTTGCAATTGACATACAATTTAGAAGAAAATCGACTTTAAGTCTAAAACTAAGAAAGTACAATTTTTTCGGCTATATGAATATGTAAGTTCTGCAACAACATTATAATTTTACTTTCGCGGAAATCAGTAAAATTGATGTTTTTCGGCCTAACAGCGCTCAAGTAATTAACATACAATTTACAAGAAAATCGGCTTTAAGTAATAATCTAAGAAAGTTCAATTTTTTCTTTTCTTTTTTTATATTAATATGTTAATCCTGCCATAACATTATAGTTTACAGTGCTCACGCAACTGAAATACAATTTACAAGAAAATCGACTTTAAGTCTAAAGCTAAGAAAGTGCAATTTTTTCGGTTATATGAATATGTCAATTCTGCAATAGCTATATAATTTTACTTTCGCGCAAATCAGTAAAATTGATGATTTTCGGCTTATGCGGTACAGTGCTCAAGTAATTAACATACAATTTACAAGAAAATCGACTTTGAGTCTAAATATAATTTGACTTTCGCTCAAATCAGTAAAATTCATGTTTTTCGGTTTAAGCTTTACAGTGCTCACGCAATTAACATACAAGTTAGAAGCAAATCGACTTTGAGTCTAAAACTAAGAAAGTACAATTTTTTCGGTTATATGAATATGTCAATTCTGCAACAACATTATAATTTTACTTTCGCGCAAATCAGTAAAATTGATGTTTTTCGGCCTAACAGCGCTCAAGTAATTAACATACAATTTACAAGAAAATCGGCTTTAAGTAATAATCTAAGAAAGTTCAATTTTTTCTTTTCTTTTTTTATATTAATTTGTTAATCCTGCCATAACATTATAGTTTACAGTGCTCACGCAACTGAAATACAATTTACAAGAAAATCGACTTTAAGTCTAAAGCTAAGAAAGTGCAATTTTTTCGGTTATATGAATATGTCAATTCTGCAATAGCTATATAATTTTACTTTCGCGCAAATCAGTAAAATTGATGATTTTCGGCTTATGCGGTACAGTGCTCAAGTAATTAACATACAATTTACAAGAAAATCGACTTTGAGTCTAAATATAATTTGACTTTCGCTCAAATCAGTAAAATTCATGTTTTTCGGTTTAAGCGGTACAGTGCTCTTGCAATTGACATACAATTTAGAAGAAAATCGACTTTAAGTCTAAAACTAAGAAAGTTCAATTTTTTCGGTTATATGAATATGTCAATTCTGCAACAACATTATAATTTTACTTTCGCGCAAATCAGTAAAATTGATGTTTTTCGGCCTAAGCGGTACAGCGCTCAAGTAATTAACATACAATTTACAAGAAAATCGGCTTTAAGTAATAATCTAAGAAAGTTCAATTTTTTCTTTTCTTTTTTTTATATTAATTTGTTAATCCTGCCATAACATTATAGTTTACAGTGTTTATGCAACTGAAATACAATTTACCAGAAAATCGACTTTAAGTCTAAAGCTAAGAAAGTGCAATTTTTCGGTTATATGAATATGTCAATTCTGCAATAGCTATATAATTTTACTTTCGCGCAAATCAGTAAAATTCATGTTTTTCGGCTTAAGCAGTACAGTGCTCACGCAACTGACATACAATTTACAAGAAAATCGACTTTGAGTCTAAACCTAAGAAAGTACAATTTTTTCGGTTATATGAATATGTCAATTCTGCAACAACATTATAATTTTACTTTCACGCAAATCAGTAAAATTGATGTTTTTCGGCCTAAGCGGTACGGCGCTCAAGTAATTAACATACAATTTACAAGAAAATCGGCTTTAAGTAATAATCAAAGAAAGTTCAATTTTTTCTTTTCTTTTTTTTATATTAATTTGTTAATCCTGCCATAACATTATAGTTTACAGTGTTTATGCAACTGAAATACAATTTACAAAAAAATCGACTTTAAGTCTAGAGCTAAGAAAGTGCAATTTTTTCGGTTATATGAATATGTCAATTCTGCAATAGCTATATAATTTTACTTTCGCGCAAATCAGTAAAATTGATGATTTTCGGCTTATGCGGTACAGTGCTCAAGTAATTAACATACAATTTACAAGAAAATCGACTTTGAGTCTAAACCTAAGAAAGTGCAACCTTTTCGGTAATATTAATTTGTTAATCCTGCAAAAGCAATATAATTTGACTTTCGCTCAAATCAGTAAAATTCATGTTTTTCGGTTTAAGCGGTAAAGTGCTCACGCAATTAACATACAATTTAGAAGCAAATCGACTTTAAGTCTAAAACTAAGAATGTACAATTTTTTCGGTTATATGAATATGAAAATTCTGCAATAACATTATAATTTTACTTTCGCGCAAATCAGTAATATTAATGTTTTTCGGCTTATGCGGTACAGTGCTCAAGTGATTAACATACAATTTACAAGAAAATCGACTTTGAGTCTAAACCTAAGAAAGTGCAACTTTTTCGGTAATATTAATTTGTTACTCCTGCAAAAGCAATATAATTTGACTTTCGCTCAAATCAGTAAAATTCATGTTTTTCGGTTTAAGCGGTACAGTGCTCTTGCAATTGACATACAATTTAGAAGAAAATCGACTTTAAGTCTAAAACTAAGAAAGTACAATTTTTTCGGCTATATGAATATGTTAATCCTGCAATAACAATATAATTTGACTTTCGCTCAAATCAGTAAAATTCATGTTTTTCGGCTTAAGCAGTACAGTGCTCACGCAACTGACATACAATTTACAAGAAAATCGACTTTGAGTCTAAACCTAAGAGAGTGCAACTTTTTCGGTAATATTAATTTGTTAATCCTGCAAAAGCAATATAATTTGACTTTCGCTCAAATCAGTAAAATTCATGGTTTTCGGTTTAAGCGGTACAGTGCTCTTGCAATTGACATACAATTTAGAAGAAAATCGACTTTAAGTCTAAAACTAAGAAAGTACAATTTTTTCGGCTATATGAATATGTAAATTCTGCAACAACATTATAATTTTACTTTCGCGGAAATCAGTAAAATTGAGGTTTTTCGGCCTAACAGCGCTCAAGTAATTAACATACAATTTACAAGAAAATTGGCTTTAAGTAATAATCTAAGAAAGTTCAATTTTTTCTTTTCTTTTTTTATATTAATTTGTTAATCCTGCCATAACATTATAGTTTACAGTGCTCACGCAACTGAAATACAATTTACAAGAAAATCGACTTTAAGTCTAAAGCTAAGAAAGTGCCATTTTTTCGGTTATATGAATATGTCAATTCTGCAATAGCTATATAATTTTACTTTCGCGCAAATCAGTAAAATTGATGATTTTCGGCTTATGCGGTACAGTGCTCTTGCAATTGACATACAATTTAGAAGAAAATCGACTTTTAGTCTAAAACTAAGAAAGTACAATTTTTTCGGCTATATGAATATGTTAATCCTGCAATAACAATATAATTTGACTTTCGCTCAAATCAGTAAAATTCATGTTTTTCGGCTTAAGCAGTACAGTGCTCACGCAACTGACATACAATTTACAAGAAAATCGACTTTGAGTCTAAACCTAAGAGAGTGCAACTTTTTCGGTAATATTAATTTGTTAATCCTGCAAAAGCAATATAATTTGACTTTCGCTCAAATCAGTAAAATTCATGTTTTTCGGCTTAAGCAGTACAGTGCTCACGCAACTGACATACAATTTACAAGAAAATCGACTTTGAGTCTAAACCTAAGAGAGTGCAACTTTTTCGGTAATATTAATTTGTTAATCCTGCAAAAGCAATATAATTTGGCTTTCGCTCAAATCAGTAAAATTCATGGTTTTCGGTTTAAGCGGTACAGTGCTCTTGCAATTGACATACAATTTAGAAGAAAATCGACTTTAAGTCTAAAACTAAGAAGGTACAATTTTTTCGGCTATATGAATATATAAATTCTGCAACAACATTATAATTTTACTTTCGCGGAAATCAGTAAAATTGATGTTTTTCGGCCTAACAGCGCTCAAGTAATTAACATACAATTTACAAGAAAATCGGCTTTAAGTAATAATCTAAGAAAGTTCAATTTTTTCTTTTCTTTTTTTATATTAATTTGTTAATCCTGCCATAACATTATAGTTTACAGTGCTCACGCAACTGAAATACAATTTACAAGAAAATCGACTTTAAGTCTAAAGCTAAGAAAGTGCAATTTTTTCGGTTATATGAATATGTCAATTCTGCAATAGCTATATAATTTTACTTTCGCGCAAATCAGTAAAATTGATGATTTTCGGCTTATGCGGTACAGTGCTCAAGTAATTAACATACAATTTACAAGAAAATCGACTTTGAGTCTAAATATAATTTGACTTTCGCTCAAATCAGTAAAATTCATGTTTTTCGGTTTAAGCGGTACAGTGCTCACGCAATTAACATACAATTTAGAAGAAAATCGACTTTGAGTCTAAAACTAAGAAAGTACAATTTTTTCGGTTATATGAATATGTAAATTCTGCAATAACATTATAATTTTACTTTCGCGTAAATCAGTAAAATTGATGTTTTTCGGCTTATGCGGTACAGTGCTCAAGTGATTAACATACAATTTACAAGAAAATCGACTCTGAGTCTAAACCTAAGAAAGTGCAACTTTTTCGGTAATATTAATTTGTTACTCCTGCAAAAGCAATATAATTTGACTTTCGCTCAAATCAGTAAAATTCATGTTTTTCGGTTTAAGCGGTACAGTGCTCTTGCAATTGACATACAATTTAGAAGAAAATCGACTTTAAGTCTAAAACTAAGAAAGTTCAATTTTTTCGGTTATATGAATATGTCAATTCTGCAACAACATTATAGTTTTACTTTCGCGCAAATCAGTAAAATTGATGTTTTTCGGCCTAAGCGGTACAGCGCTCGAGTAATTAACATACAATTTACAAGAAAATCGGCTTTAAGTAATAATCTAAGAAAGTTCAATTTTTTCTTTTCTTTTTTTTATATTAATTTGTTAATCCTGCCATAACATTATAGTTTACAGTGTTTATGCAACTGAAATACAATTTACAAAAAAATCGACTTTAAGTTTAGAGCTAAGAAAGTGCAATTTTTTCGGTTATATGAATATGTCAATTCTGCAATAGCTATGTAATTTTACTTTCGCGCAAATCAGTAAAATTGATGATTTTCGGCTTATGCGGTACAGTGCTCAAGTAATTAACATACAATTTACAAGAAAATCGACTTTGAGTCTAAACCTAAGAAAGTGCAACTTTTTCGGTAATATTAATTTGTTAATCCTGCAAAAGCAATATAATTTGACTTTCGCTCAAATCAGTAAAATTCATGTTTTTCGGTTTAAGCGGTACAGTGCTCACGCAATTAACATACAATTTAGAAGCAAATCGACTTTAAGTCTAAAATTAAGAATGTACAATTTTTTCGGTTATATGAATATGAAAATTCTGCAATAACATTATAATTTTACTTTCGCGCAAATCAGTAATATTAATGTTTTTCGGCTTAAGCAGTACAGTGCTGCCGCAATTGACATACAATTTACAAGAAAATCGACTTTGAGTCTAAACCTAAGAAAGTGCAACTTTTTCGGTAATATTAATTTGATAATCCTGCAAAAGCAATATAGTTTGACTTTCGCTCAAATCAGTATAATTCATGTTTTTCGGCTTAAGCGGTACAGTGCTCACGCAACTGAATACAATTTACAAGAAAATCGACTTTAAGTCTAAAACTAAGAAAGTGCAATTTTTTCGGTTATATGAATATGTCAATTCTGCAATAACAATATAATTTGACTTTCGCTCAAATCAGTAAAATTCATGTTTTTCGGTTTAAGCGGTACAGTGCTCACGCAACTAAAATACAATTTACAAGCAAATCGACTTTAAGTCTAAAACTAAGAAAGTGCAATTTTTTCGGCTATATGAATACGTCAATTCTGCATTAACAATATAATTTGACTTTCGCTCAAATCAGTAATATTAATGTTTTTCGGCTTAAGCAGTACAGTGCTGCCGCAATTAACATACAATTTACAAGAAAATCGACTTTGAGTCTAAACTTAAGAAAGTGCAACTTTTTCGGTAATATTAATTTGTTAATCCTGTAAAAGGAATATAATTTGACTTTAGCTCAAATCAGTAAAATTCATGTTTTTCGGCTTAAGCGGTACAGTGCTCACGCAATTGACATACAATTAAGAAGCAAATCGACTTTAAGTCTAAAACTAAGAAAGTACAATTTTTTCGGTTATATGAATATGTAAATTCTGCAAAAGCAATATAATTTGACTTTCGCTCAAATCAGTAAAATTCATGTTTTTCGGTTAAGCGGTACAGTGCTCACGCAACTAAAATACAATTTACAAGCAAATCGACTTTAAGTCTAAAACTAAGAAAGTGCAATTTTTTCGGTTATATGAATACGTCAATTCTGCATTAACAATATAATTTGACTTTCGCTCAAATCAGTAAAATTCATGTTTTTCGGCTTAAGCGGTAAAGTGCTCACGCAACTAAAATACAATTTACAAGAAAATCGACTTTGAGTCTAAAACTAAGAAAGTACAATTTTTTCGGTTATATGAATATGTAAATTCTGCAATAACATTATAATTTTACTTTCGCGCAAATCATTAATATTAATGTTTTTCGGCTTAAGCAGTACAGAGCTGCCGCAATTGACATACAATTTACAAGAAAATCGACTTTGAGTCTAAACCTAAGAAAGTGGAACTTTTTCGGTAATATTAATTTGTTAATCCTGCAAAAGGAATATAATTTGACTTTAGCTCAAATCAGTAAAATTCATGTTTTTCGGCTTAAGCGGTACAGTGCTCACGCAATTTACATACAATTTAGAAGAAACTCGACTTTAAGTCTAAAACTAAGAAAGTACAATTTTTTCGGTTATATGAATATGTAAATTCTGCAAAAGCAATATAATTTGACTTTCGCTCAAATCAGTAAAATTCATGTTTTTCGGCTTAAGCAGTACATCGCTCACGCAACTGACATACAATTTACAAGAAAATCGACTTTGAGTCTAAACCTAAGAAAGTGCAACTTTTTCGGTAATATTAATTTGTTAATCCTGCAATAACAATATAATTTGACTTTCGCTCAAATCAGTAAAATTCATGTTTTTCGGCTTAAGCAGTACAGTGCTGCCGCAATTTACATACAATTTACAAGAAAATCGACTTTGAGTCTAAACCTAAGAAAGTGCAACTTTTTCGGAAATATTAATTTGTTAATCCTGCAATAACAATATAATTTGACTTTCGCTCAAATCAGTAAAATTCATGTTTTTCGGCTTAAGCAGTACAGTGCTCACGCAACTAAAATACAATTTACAAGCAAATCGACTTTAAGTCTAAAACTAAGAAAGTGCAATTTTTTCGGTTATATGAATATGTCAATTCTGCATTAACAATATAATTTGACTTTCGCTCAAATCAGTAAAATTCATGTTTTTCGGCTTAAGCAGTACATCGCTCACGCAACTGACATACAATTTACAAGAAAATCGACTTGGAGTCTAAAATTAAGAAAGTACAATTTTTTCGGTTATATGAATATGTAAATTCTGCAATAACATTATAATTTTACTTTCGCTCAAATCAGTAAAATTCATGTTTTTCGGCTTAAGCAGTACATCGCTCACGCAACTGACATACAATTTACAAGAAAATCGACTTTGAGTCTAAACCTAAGAAAGTGCAACTTTTTCGGTAATATTAACTTGTTAATCCTGCAATAACAATATAGCTTGACTTTCGCTCAAATCAGTAAAATTCATGTTTTTCGGCTTAAGCAGTACAGTGCTGCCGCAATTGACATAAAATTTACAAGAAAATCGACTTTGAGTCTAAACTTAAGAAAGTGCAACTTTTTCGGTAATATTAATTTGATAATCCTGCAAAAGGAATATAATTTGACTTTAGCTCAAATCAGTAAAATTCATGTTTTTCGGCTTAAGCGGTACAGTGCTCACGCAATTGACATACAATTAAGAAGCAAATCGACTTTAAGTCTAAAACTAAGAAAGAACAATTTTTTCGGTTATATGAATATGTAAATTCTGCAAAAGCAATATAATTTGACTTTCGCTCAAATCAGTAAAATTCATGTTTTTCGGCTTAAGCGGTACAGTGCTCACGCAACTAAAATACAATTTACAAGCAAATCGGCTTTAAGTCTAAAACTAAGAAAGTGCAATTTTTTCGGTTATATGAATACGTCAATTCTTCATTAACAATATAATTTGACTTTCGCTCAAATCAGTAAAATTCATGTTTTTCGGCTTAAGCAGTACATCGCTCACGCAACTGACATACAATTTACAAGAAAATCGACTTTGAGTCTAAAACTAAGAAAGTACAATTTTTTCGGTTATATGAATATGTAAATTCTGCAATAACAATATAATTTGACTTTCGCTCAAATCAGTAAAATTCATGTTTTTCGGTTTAAGCGGTACAGTGCTCACGCAATTGACATACAATTAGGAGAAAATCGACTTTAAGTCTAAAACTAAGAAAGTACAATTTTTTCGGCTATATGAATATGTAAATTCTGCAACAACATTATAATTTTACTTTCGCGCAAATCAGTAAAATTGATGTTTTTCGGCCTAACAGCGCTCAAGTAATTAACATACAATTTACAAGAAAATCGGCTTTAAGTAATAATCTAAGAAAGTTCAATTTTTTCTTTTCTTTTTTTATATTAATTTGTTAATCCTGCCATAACATTATAGTTTACAGTGCTCACGCAACTGAAATACAATTTACAAGAAAATCGACTTTAAGTCTAAAGCTAAGAAAGTGCAATTTTTTCGGTTATATGAATATGTCAATTCTGCAATAGCTATATAATTTTACTTTCGCGCAAATCAGTAAAATTGATGATTTTCGGTTTAAGCGGTACAGTGCTCTTGCAATTGACATACAATTTAGAAGAAAATCGACTTTGAGTCTAAAACTAAGAAAGTACAATTTTTTTGGTTGTATGAATATGTAAATTCTGCAACAACATTATAATTTTACTTTCGCGCAAATCAGTAAAATTGATGTTTTTCGGCCTAAGCGGTACAGCGCTCAAGTAATTAACATACAATTTACAAGAAAATCGGCTTTAAGTAAAAACTAAGAAAGTTCAATTTTTCTTTTCTTTTTTTTATATTAATTTGTTAATCCTACAATAACATTATAGTTTGCAGTGCTCACGCAACTGAAATACAATTTACAAGAAAATCGACTTTAAGTCTAAAGCTAAGAAAGTGCAATTTTTCTGTTATATGAATATATCAATTCTGCAATAGCTATATAATTTTACTTTCGCGCAACTCAGTAAGATTCATGTTTTTCGGCTTAAGCAGTACAGTGCTCACGCAACTGACATACAATTTACAAGAAAATCGACTTTGAGTCTAAATCTAAGAAAGTGCAACTTTTTCGGTAATATTAATTTGTTAATCCTGCAAAAGCAATATAATTTGACTTTCGCTCAAATCAGTAAAATTCATGTTTTTCGGTTTAAGCGGTACAGTGCTCTTGCAATTGACATACAATTTAGAAGAAAATCGACTTTGAGTCTAAACCTAAGAAAGTGCGACTTTTTCGGTAATATTAATTTGTTAATCCTGCAATAACAATATAATTTGACTTTCGCTCAAATCAGTAAAATTCATGTTTTTCGGCTTAAGCAGTACAGTGCTGCCGCAATTGACATACAATTTACAAGAAAATCGACTTTGAGTCTAAACCTAAGAAAGTGCAACTTTTTCGGTAATATTAATTTGTTAATCCTGCAATAACATTATAATTTGACTTTCGCTCAAATCAGTAAAATTCATGTTTTTCGGCTTAAGCAGTACAGTGCTCACGCAACTGACATACAATTTACAAGAAAATCGACTTTGAGTCTAAATCTAAGAAAGTGCAACTTTTTCGGTAATATTAATTTGTTAATCCTGCAATAACATTATAATTTGACTTTCGCTCAAATCAGTAAAATTCATGTTTTTCGGCTTAAGCAGTACAGTGCTCACGCAACTGACATACAATTTACAAGAAAATCGACTTTGAGTCTAAACCTAAGAGAGTGCAACTTTTTCGGTAATATTAGTTTGTTAATCCTGCAAAAGCAATATAATTTGGCTTTCGCTCAAATCAGTAAAATTCATGGTTTTCGGTTTAAGCGGTACAGTGCTCTTGCAATTGACATACAATTTAGAAGAAAATCGACTTTAAGTCTAAAACTAAGAAAGTACAATGTTTTCGGTTATATGAATATGTCAATTCTGCAATAGCTATATAATTTTACTTTCGCGCAAATCAGTAAAATTCATGTTTTTCGGCTTAAGCAGTACAGTGCTCACGTAACTGACATACAATTTACAAGAAAATCGCCATCAAGTCTAAAACTAAGAAAGTGCAATTTTTTCGGTTATATTAATTTGTTAATCCTGCAATAACATTATAATTTGACTTTCGCTCAAATCAGTAAAATTCATGTTTTTCGGCTTAAGCAGTACAGTGCTCACGCAACTGACATACAATTTACAAGAAAATCGACTTTGAGTCTAAATCTAAGAAAGTGCAACTTTTTCGGTAATATTAATTTGTTAATCCTGCAAAAGCAATATAATTTGACTTTCGCTCAAATCAGTAAAATTCATGTTTTTCGGTTTAAGCGGTACAGTGCTCTTGCAATTGACATACAATTTAGAAGAAAATCGACTTTAAGTCTAAAACTAAGAAAGTACAATGTTTTCGGTTATATGAATATGTAAATTCTGCAATAACATTATAATTTTACTTTCGCGCAAATCAGTAATATTGATGTTTTTCGGCTTAAGCAGTACAGTGCTGCCGCAATTGACATACAATTTACAAGAAAATCGACTTTGAGTCTAAACCTAAGAAAGTGCGACTTTTTCGGTAATATTAATTTGTTAATCCTGCAATAACAATATAATTTGACTTTCGCTCAAATCAGTAAAATTCATGTTTTTCGGCTTAAGCAGTACAGTGCTCACGCAACTGACATACAATTTACAAGAAAATCGACTTTGAGTCTAAATCTAAGAAAGTGCAACTTTTTCGGTAATATCAATTTGTTAATCCTGCAATAACATTATAATTTGACTTTCGCTCAAATCAGTAAAATTCATGTTTTTCGGCTTAAGCAGTACAGTGCTCACGCAACTGACATACAATTTACAAGAAAATCGACTTTGAGTCTAAACCTAAGAGAGTGCAACTTTTTCGGTAATATTAATTTGTTAATCCTGCAAAAGCAATATAATTTGGCTTTCGCTCAAATCAGTAAAATTCATGGTTTTCGGTTTAAGCGGTACAGTGCTCTTGCAATTGACATACAATTTAGAAGAAAATCGACTTTAAGTCTAAAACTAAGAAAGTACAATGTTTTCGGTTATATGAATATGTCAATTCTGCAATAGCTATATAATTTTACTTTCGCGCAAATCAGTAAAATTCATGTTTTTCGGCTTAAGCAGTACAGTGCTCACGTAACTGACATACAATTTACAAGAAAATCGCCATCAAGTCTAAAACTAAGAAAGTGCAATTTTTTCGGTTATATTAATTTGTTAATCCTGCAATAACATTATAATTTGACTTTCGCTCAAATCAGTAAAATTCATGTTTTTCGGCTTAAGCAGTACAGTGCTCACGCAACTGACATACAATTTACAAGAAAATCGACTTTGAGTCTAAATCTAAGAAAGTGCAACTTTTTCGGTAATATTAATTTGTTAATCCTGCAAAAGCAATATAATTTGACTTTCGCTCAAATCAGTAAAATTCATGTTTTTCGGTTTAAGCGGTACAGTGCTCTTGCAATTGATATACAATTTAGAAGAAAATCGACTTTAAGTCTAAAACTAAGAAAGTACAATGTTTTCGGTTATATGAATATGTAAATTCTGCAATAACATTATAATTTTACTTTCGCGCAAATCAGTAATATTGATGTTTTTCGGCTTAAGCAGTACAGTGCTGCCGCAATTGACATACAATTTACAAGAAAATCGACTTTGAGTCTAAACCTAAGAAAGTGCGACTTTTTCGGTAATATTAATTTGTTAATCCTGCAATAAAAATATAATTTGACTTTCGCTCAAATCAGTAAAATTCATGTTTTTCGGCTTAAGCAGTACATCGCTCACGCAACTGACATACAATTTACAAGAAAATCGACTTTGAGTCTAAACCTAAGAAAGTGCAACTTTTTCGGTAATATTAATTTGTTAATCCGGCAATAATAATATGGTATGACTTTCGCTCACATCAGTAAAATTCATGTTTTTCGGCTTAAGCAGTACAGTGCTGCCGCAATTGACATACAATTTACAAGAAAATCGACTTTGAGTCTAAACCTAAGAAAGTGCAACTTTTTCGGTAATATTAATTTGTTAATCCTGCAAAAGCAATATAATTTGACTTTCGCTCAAATCAGTAAAATTCATGGTTTTCGGTTTAAGCGGTACAGTGCTCTTGCAATTGACATACAATTTAGAAGAAAATCGACTTTAAGTCTTAAACTGAGAAAGTACAATTTTTTCGGCTATATGAATATGTAAATTCTGCAACAACATTATAATTTTACTTTCGCGCAAATCAGTAAAATTGATGTTTTTCGGCCTAAGCGGTACAGCGCTCAAGTAATTAACATACAATTTACAAGAAAATCGGCTTTAAGTAATAATCTAAGAAAGTTCAATTTTTTCTTTTCTTTTTTTTATATTAATTTGTTAATCCTGCCATAACATTATAGTTTACAGTGCTCACGCAACTGAAATACAATTTACAAGAAAATCGACTTTAAGTCTAAAGCTAAGAAAGTGCAATATTTTCGGTTATATGAATATGTCAATTCTGCAATAGCTATATAATTTTACTTTCGCGCAAATCAGTAAAATTGATGATTTTCGGCTTGCGGTACAGTGCTCAAGTAGTTAACATACAATTTTCAAGAAAATCGACTTTGAGTCTAAATATAATTTGACTTTCGCTCAAATCAGTAAAATTCATGTTTTTCGGTTTAAGCGGTACAGTGCTCACGCAATTAACATACAATTTACAAGAAAATCGACTTTGAGTCTAAACCTAAGAAAGTGCAACTTTTTCGGTAATATTAATTTGTTAATCCTGCAAAAGCAATATAATTTGACTTTCGCTCAAATCAGTAAAATTCATGTTTTTCGGCTTAAGCAGTACAGTGCTCACGCAACTGACATACAATTTACAAGAAAATCGACTTTGAGTCTAAACCTAAGAAAGTGCAACTTTTTCGGTAATATTAATTTGTTAAACCTGCAATAGCTATATAATTTTACTTTCGCGCAAATCAGTAAAATTCATGTTTTTCGGCTTAAGCAGTACAGTGCCCACGCAACTGACATACAATTTACAAGAAAATCGACTTTGAGTCTAAACCTAAGAAAGTGCAACTTTTTCGGTAATATTAATTTGTTAATCCTGCAAAAGCAATATAATTTGACTTTCGCTCAAATCAGTAAAATTCATGTTTTTCGGCTTAAGCAGTACAGTGCTCACGCAACTGACATACAATTTACAAGAAAATCGACTTTGAGTCTAAACCTAAGAAAGTGCAACTTGTTCGGTAATATTAATTTGTTAATCCTGCAATAACAATATAATTTGACTTTCGCTCAAATCAGTAAAATTCATGTTTTTCGGCTTAAGCAGTACAGTGCTCACGCAACTGACATACAATTTACAAGAAAATCGACTTTGAGTCTAAACCTAAGAAAGTGCAACTTTTTCGGTAATATTAATTTGTTAATCCTGCAATAGCTATATAATTTTACTTTCGCGCAAATCAGTAAAATTCATGTTTTTCGGCTTAAGCAGTACAGTGCTCACGCAACTGACATACAATTTACAAGAAAATCGACTTTGAGTCTAAACCTAAGAAAGTGCAACTTTTTCGGTAATATTAATTTGTTAATCCTGCAATAGCTATATAATTTTACTTTCGCGCAAATCAGTAAAATTCATGTTTTTCGGCTTAAGCAGTACAGTGCTCACGCAACTGACATACAATTTACAAGAAAATCGACTTTGAGTCTAAACCTAAGAAAGTGCAACTTTTTCGGTAATATTAATTTGTTAATCCTGCAAAAGCAATATAATTTGACTTTCGCTCAAATCAGTAAAATTCATGTTTTTCGGTTTAAGCGGTACAGTGCTCTTGCAATTGACATACAATTTAGAAGAAAATCGACTTTAAGTCTAAAACTAAGAAAGTACAATTTTTTCGGTTATATGAATATGTAAATTCTGCAATAAAATATAATTTTACTTTCGCGCAAATCAGTAATATTGATGTTTTTCGGCCTAAGCAGTACAGTGCTGCCGAAATTGACATACAATTTACAAGCAAATCGACTTTGAGTCTAAACCTAAGAAAGCGCAACTTTTTCGGTAATATTAATTTGTTAATCCTGCAATAACAATATAATTTGACTTTCGCTCAAATCAGTAAAATTCATGTTTTTCGGCTTAAGCAGTACAGTGCTCACGCAACTGACATACAATTTACAAGAAAATCGACTTTGAGTCTAAACCTAAGAAAGTGCAACTTTTTCGGTAATATTAATTTGTTAATCCTGCAAAAGCAATATAATTTGACTTTCGCTCAAATCAGTAAAATTCATGTTTTTCGGCTTAAGCAGTACAGTGCTCACGCAACTGACATACAATTTACAAGAAAATCGACTTTGAGTCTAAACCTAAGAAAGTGCAACTTTTTCGGTAATATTAATTTGTTAATCCTGCAATAGCTATATAATTTTACTTTCGCGCAAATCAGTAAAATTCATGTTTTTCGGCTTAAGCAGTACAGTGCCCACGCAACTGACATACAATTTACAAGAAAATCGACTTTGAGTCTAAACCTAAGAAAGTGCAACTTTTTCGGTAATATTAATTTGTTAATCCTGCAAAAGCAATATAATTTGACTTTCGCTCAAATCAGTAAAATTCATGTTTTTCGGCTTAAGCAGTACAGTGCTCACGCAACTGACATACAATTTACAAGAAAATCGACTTTGAGTCTAAACCTAAGAAAGTGCAACTTTTTCGGTAATATTAATTTGTTAATCCTGCAAAAGCAATATAATTTGACTTCCGCTCAAATCAGTAAAATTCATGTTTTTCGGCTTAAGCAGTACAGTGCTCACGCAACTGACATACAATTTACAAGAAAATCGACTTTGAGTCTAAACCTAAGAAAGTGCAACTTTTTCGGTAATATTAATTTGTTAATCCTGCAATAGCTATATAATTTTACTTTCGCGCAAATCAGTAAAATTCATGTTTTTCGGCTTAAGCAGTACAGTGCTCACGCAACTGACATACAATTTACAAGAAAATCGACTTTGAGTCTAAACCTAAGAAAGTGCAACTTTTTCGGTAATATTAATTTGTTAATCCTGCAAAAGCAATATAATTTGACTTTCGCTCAAATCAGTAAAATTCATGTTTTTCGGTTTAAGCGGTACAGTGCTCTTGCAATTGACATACAATTTAGAAGAAAATCGACTTTAAGTCTAAAACTAAGAAAGTACAATTTTTTCGGTTATATGAATATGTAAATTCTGCAATAAAATATAATTTTACTTTCGCTCAAATCAGTAAAATGCATGTTTTTCGGCTTAAGCAGTACAGTGCTCACGCAACTGACATACAATTTACAAGAAAATCGACTTTGAGTCTAAACCTAAGAGAGTGCAACTTTTTCGGTAATATTAATTTGTTAATCCTGCAAAAGCAATATAATTTGACTTTCGCTCAAATCAGTAAAATTCATGGTTTTCGGTTTAAGCGGTACAGTGCTCTTGCAATTGACATACAATTTAGAAGAAAATCGACTTTAAGTCTAAAACTAAGAAAGTACAATTTTTTCGGCTATATGAATATGTCAATTCTGCAACAACATTATAATTTTACTTTCGCGGAAATCAGTTAAATTGATGTTTTTCGGCCTAAGCGCAACTGACATACAATTTACAAGAAAATCGACTTTGAGTCTAAACCTAAGAAAGTGCAACTTTTTCGGTAATATTAATTTGTTAATCCTGCAAAAGCAATATAATTTTACTTTCGCTCAAATCAGTAAAATTCATGTTTTTCGGCTTAAGCAGTACAGTGCTGCCGCAATTGACATACAATTTACAAGAAAATCGACTTTGAGTCTAAACCTAAGAAAGTGCAACTTTTTCTATAATATTAATTTGTTAATCCTGCAATAACAATATAATTTGACTTTCGCTCAAATTAGTAAAATTCATGTTTTTCGGCTTAAGCAGTACAGTGCTCACACAACTGACATTCAATTTACAAGAAAATCGACTTTAAGTCTAAAACTAAGAAAGTGCAACTTTTTCGGTAATATTAATTTGTTAATCCTGCAAAAGCAATATACTTTGACTTTCGCTCAAATCAGTAAAATTCATGTTTTTCGGCTTACGCGTTACAGTGCTCACGCAACTGAAATACAATTTACAAGAAAATCGACTTTAAGTCTAAAACTAAGAAGTGCTTTTTTTTCGGTTATATGAATATGTCAATTCTGCAATAACAATATAATTTGACTTTCGCTCAAATCAGTCAAATTCATGTTTTTCGGTTTAAGCGGTACAGTGCTCACGCAATTGACATACAATTTAGAAGAAAATCGACTTTGAGTCTAAACCTAAGAAAGTACAATTTTTTCGGTAATATGAATATGTAAATTCTGCAATAACATTATAATTTTACTTTCGCGCAAATCTGTAATATTAATGTTTTTCGGCTTAAGCAGTACAGTGCTGCCGCAATTGACATACAATTTACAAGAAAGTCGACTTTGAGTCTAAACCTAAGAAAGTACAATTTTTTCGGTTATATGAATATGTAAATTCTGCAATAACATTATAATTTTACTTTCGCGCAAATCTGTAATATTAATGTTTTTCGGCTTAAGCAGTACAGTGCTGCCGCAATTGACATACAATTTACAAGAAAGTCGACTTTGAGTCTAAACCTAAGAGAGTGCAACTTTTTCGGTAATATTAATTTGTTAATCCTGCAATAACAATATAATTTGACTTTCGCTCAAATCAGTAAAATTCATGTTTTTCGGTTTAAGCGGTACAGTGCTCACGCAATTGACATACAATTTAGAAGAAAATCGACTTTAAGTCTAAAACTAAGAAAGTACAATTTTTTTTTGGTTATATGAATATGTAAATTCTGCAATAACATTATAATTTTACTTTCGCGCAAATCAGTAATATTAATGTTTTTCGGCTTAAGCAGTACAGTGCTGCCGCAATTGACATACAATTTACAAGAAAATCGACTTTGAGTCTAAACCTAAGAAAGTGCAACTTTTTCGGTAATATTAATTTGTTAATCCTGCAAAAGCAATATAATTCGACTTTCGCTCAAATCAGTAAAATTCATGTTTTTCGGCTTAAGCGGTACAGTGCTCACGCAACTGAAATACAATTTACAAGAAAATCGACTTTAAGTCTAAAACTAAGAAAGTGCAATTTTTTCGGTTATATGAATATGTCAATTCTGCAATAACAATATAATTTGACTTTCGCTCAAATCAGTAATATTGATGTTTTTCGGTTTAAGCAGTACAGTGCTGCCGCAATTGACATACAATTTACAAGAAAGTCGACTTTGAGTCTAAACCTAAGAAAGTGCAACTTTTTCGGTAATATTAATTTGTTAATCCTGCAAAAGCAATATAATTTAACTTTCGCTCAAATCAGTAAAATTCATGTTTTTCTGCTTAAGCGGTACAGTGCTCACGCAACTGAAATAAAATTTACAAGAAAATCGACTTTAAGTCTAAAACTAAGAAAGTGCAATTTTTTCGGTTCTATGAATATGTCAATTCTGCAATAACAATATAATTTGACTTTCGCTCAAATCAGTAAAATTCATGTTTTTCGGTTTAAGCGGTACATTGCTCATGCAATTGACATACAATTTAGAAGAAAATCGACTTTAAGTCTAAAACTAAGAAAGTACAATTTTTTCGGTTATATGAATATGTCAATTCTGCAATAACAATATAATTTGACTTTCGCTCAAATCAGTAATATTGATGTTTTTCGGTTTAAGCAGTACAGTGCTGCCGCAATTGACATACAATTTACAAGAAAGTCGACTTTGAGTCTAAACCTAAGAAAGTACAATTTTTTCGGTAATATTAATTTGTTAATCCTGCAAAAGCAATATACTTTGACTTTCGCTCAAATCAGTAAAATTCATGTTTTTCGGCTTAACCGGTACAGTGCTCACGCAATTGAAATACAATTTACAAGAAAATCGACTTTAAGTCTAAAACTAAGAAGTGCTTTTTTTTCGGTTATATGGATATGTCAATTCTGCAAAAACAATATAATTTGACTTTCGCTCAAATCAGTAAAATTCATGTTTTTCGGTTTAAGCGGTACAGTGCTCACGCAATTGACATACAATTTAGAAGAAAATCGACTTTAAGTTTAAAACTAAGAAAGTACAATTTTTTCGGTTATATGAATATGTAAATTCTGCAATAACATTATAATTTTACTTTCGCGCAAATCAGTAATATTAATGTTTTTCGGCTTAAGCAGTACAGTGCTGCCGCAATTGACATACAATTTACAAGAAAATCGACTTTGAGTCTAAACCTAAGAAAGTGCAACATTTTCGGTAATATTAATTTGTTAATCCTGCAAAAGCAATATACTTTGACTTTCGCTCAAATCAGTAAAATTCATGTTTTTCGGCTTACGCGTTACAGTGCTCACGCAACTGAAATACAATTTACAAGAAAATCGACTTTAAGTCTAAAACTAAGAAAGTGCAATTTTTTCGGTTATATGAATATGTCAGTTCTGCAATAACAATATAATTTGACTTTCGTTCAAATCAGTAATATTGATGTTTTTCGGCTTAAGCAGTACAGTGCTGCTGCAACTGACATACAATTTACAAGAAAGTCGACTTTGAGTCTAAACCTAAGAAAGTGCAACTTTTTCGGTAATATTATTTTGTTAATCCTGCAAAAGTAATATAATTTGACTTTCGCTCAAATCAGTAAAATTCATGTTTTTCGGCCTAAGCGGTACAGTGCTCACGCAACTGAAATACAATTTACAAGAAAATCGACTTTAAGTCTAAAACTAAGAAAGTGCAATTTTTTCGGTTATATGAATATGTCAATTCTGCAATAACAATATAATTTGACTTTCGCTCAAATCAGTAAAATTCATGTTTTTCGGTTTAAGCGGTACAGTGCTCACGCAATTGTCATACAATTAGGAGAAAATCGACTTTAAGTCTAAAACTAAGAAAGTACAATTTTTTCGGTTATATGAATATGTAAATTCTGCAATAACATTATAATTTGACTTTCGCGCAAATCAGTAATATTAATGTTTTTCGGCTTAAGCAGTACAGTGCTGCCGCAATTGACATACAATTTAGAAGAAAATCGACTTTAAGTTTAAAACTAAGAAAGTACAATTTTTTCGGTTATATGAATATGTAAATTCTACAATAACATTATAATTTTACTTTCGCGCAAATCAGTAATATTAATGTTTTTCGGATTAAGCAGTACAGTGCTGCCCCAATTGACATACAATTTACAAGAAAATCGACTATGAGTCTAAACCTAAGAAAGTGCAACTTTTTCGGTAATATTAATTTGTTAATCCTGCAAAAGCAATATAATTTGACTTTCGCTTAAATCAGTAAAATTCATGTTTTTCGGCTTAAGCAGTACAGTGCTCACACAACTGACATACAATTTACAAGAAAATCGACTTTGATTCTAAACCTAAGAAAGTACAATATTTTCGGTTATATGAATATGTTAATTCTGCAATAACATTATAATTTTACTTTCGCGCAAATCTGTAATATTAATGTTTTTCGGCTTAAGCAGTACAGTGCTGCCGCAATTGACATACAATTTACAAGAAAGTCGACTTTGAGTCTAAACCTAAGAAAGTGCAACTTTTTCGGTAATATTAATTTGTTAATCCTGCAAAAGCAATATAATTTGACTTTCGCTCAAATTAGTAAAATTCATGTTTTTCGGCCTAAGCAGTACAGTGCTCACACAACTGACATTCAATTTACAAGAAAATCGAATTTGAGTCTAAACCTAAGAAAGTACAATTTTTTCGGTTATATGATTGTGTTAATTCTGCAATAACATTATAATTTTACTTTCGCGCAAATCTGTAATATTAATGTTTTTCGGCTTAAGCAGTACAGTGCTGCCACAATTGACATACAATTTACAAGAAAGTCGACTTTGAGTCTAAACCTAAGAAAGTGCAACTTTTTCGGTAATATTAATTTGTTAATCCTGCAAAAGCAATATAATTTGACTTTCGCTCAAATTAGTAAAATTCATGTTTTTCGGCCTAAGCAGTACACTGCTCACACAACTGACATTCAATTTACAAGAAAATCGACTTAGAGTCTAAACCTAAGAAAGTACAATTTTTTCAATTATATGAATATGTTAATTCTGCAATAACATTATAATTTTACTTTCGCGCAAATCTGTAATATTAATGTTTTTCGCCTTAAGCAGTACAGTGCTGCCGCAATTGACATACAATTTACAGGAAAATCGACTTTGAGTCTAAACCTAAGAAAGTGCAACTTTTTCGGTAATATTAATTTGGTAATCCTGCAATAACAATATAATTTGACTTTCGCTCAAATTAGTAAAATTCATGTTTTTCGGCCTAAGCAGTACAGTGCTCACACAACTGACATTCAATTTACAAGAAAATCGACTTTGAGTCTAAACCTAAGAAAGTGCAACTTTTTCGGTAATATTAATTTGTTAATCCTGCAATAACAATATAATTTGACTTTCGCTCAAATCAGTAAAATTCATGTTTTTCGGTTTAAGCGGTACAGTGCTCACGCAATTGACATACAATTTAGAAGAAAATCGACTTTAAGTCTAAAACTAAGAGAGTACAATTTTTTTTGGTTATATGAATATGTAAATTCTGCAATAACATTATAATTTTACTTTCGCGCAAATCAGTAATATTAATGTTTTTCGGCTTAAGCAGTACAGTGCTGCCGCAATTGACATACAATTTACAAGAAAATCGACTTTGAGTCTAAACCTAAGAAAGTGCACCTTTTTCGGTAATATTAATTTGTTAATCCTGCAAAAGCAATATAATTTGACTTTCGCTCAAATCAGTAAAATTCATGTTTTTCGGCTTAAGCGGTACAGTGCTCACGCAACTGAAATACAATTTACAAGAAAATCGACTTTAAGTCTAAAACTAAGAAAGTGAAATTTTTTCGGTTATATGAATATGTCAATTCTGCAATAACAATATAATTTGACTTTCGCTCAAATCAGTAATATTGATGTTTTTCGGTTTAAGCAGTACAATGCTGCCGCAATTGACATACAATTTACAAGAAAGTCGACTTTGAGTCTAAACCTAAGAAAGTGCAACTTTTTCGGTAATATTAATTTGTTAATCCTGCAAAAGCAATATAATTTAACTTTCGCTCAAATCAGTAAAATTCATGTTTTTCTGCTTAAGCGGTACAGTGCTCACGCAACTGAAATAAAATTTACAAGAAAATCGACTTTAAGTCTAAAACTAAGAAAGTGCAATTTTTTCGGTTCTATGAATATGTCAATTCTGCAATAACAATATAATTTGACTTTCGCTCAAATCAGTAAAATTCATGTTTTTCGGTTTAAGCGGTACATTGCTCATGCAATTGACATACAATTTAGAAGAAAATCGACTTTAAGTCTAAAACTAAGAAAGTACAATTTTTTCGGTTATATGAATATGTCAATTCTGCAATAACAATATAATTTGACTTTCGCTCAAATCAGTAATATTGATGTTTTTCGGTTTAAGCAGTACAGTGCTGCCGCAATTGACATACAATTTACAAGAAAGTCGACTTTGAGTCTAAACCTAAGAAAGTACAATTTTTTCGGTAATATTAATTTGTTAATCCTGCAAAAGCAATATACTTTGACTTTCGCTCAAATCAGTAAAATTCATGTTTTTCGGCTTAACCGGTACAGTGCTCACGCAATTGAAATACAATTTACAAGAAAATCGACTTTAAGTCTAAAACTAAGAAGTGCTTTTTTTTCGGTTATATGGATATGTCAATTCTGCAAAAACAATATAATTTGACTTTCGCTCAAATCAGTAAAATTCATGTTTTTCGGTTTAAGCGGTACAGTGCTCACGCAATTGACATACAATTTAGAAGAAAATCGACTTTAAGTTTAAAACTAAGAAAGTACAATTTTTTCGGTTATATGAATATGTAAATTCTGCAATAACATTATAATTTTACTTTCGCGCAAATCAGTAATATTAATGTTTTTCGGCTTAAGCAGTACAGTGCTGCCGCAATTGACATACAATTTACAAGAAAATCGACTTTGAGTCTAAACCTAAGAAAGTGCAACATTTTCGGTAATATTAATTTGTTAATCCTGCAAAAGCAATATACTTTGACTTTCGCTCAAATCAGTAAAATTCATGTTTTTCGGCTTACGCGTTACAGTGCTCACGCAACTGAAATACAATTTACAAGAAAATCGACTTTAAGTCTAAAGCTAAGAAAGTGCAATTTTTTCGGTTATATGAATATGTCAGTTCTGCAATAACAATATAATTTGACTTTCGTTCAAATCAGTAATATTGATGTTTTTCGGCTTAAGCAGAACAGTGCTGCTGCAACTGACATACAATTTACAAGAAAGTCGACTTTGAGTCTAAACCTAAGAAAGTGCAACTTTTTCGGTAATATTATTTTGTTAATCCTGCAAAAGCAATATAATTTGACTTTCGCTCAAATCAGTAAAATTCATGTTTTTCGGCCTAAGCGGTACAGTGCTCACGCAACTGAAATACAATTTACAAGAAAATCGACTTTAAGTCTAAAACTAAGAAAGTGCAATTTTTTCGGTTATATGAATATGTCAATTCTGCAATAACAATATAATTTGACTTTCGCTCAAATCAGTAAAATTCATGTTTTTCGGTTTAAGCGGTACAGTGCTCACGCAATTGTCATACAATTAGGAGAAAATCGACTTTAAGTCTAAAACTAAGAAAGTACAATTTTTTCGGTTATATGAATATGTAAATTCTGCAATAACATTATAATTTGACTTTCGCGCAAATCAGTAATATTAATGTTTTTCGGCTTAAGCAGTACAGTGCTGCCGCAATTGACATACAATTTAGAAGAAAATCGACTTTAAGTTTAAAACTAAGAAAGTACAATTTTTTCGGTTATATGAATATGTAAATTCTACAATAACATTATAATTTTACTTTCGCGCAAATCAGTAATATTAATGTTTTTCGGATTAAGCAGTACAGTGCTGCCCCAATTGACATACAATTTACAAGAAAATCGACTATGAGTCTAAACCTAAGAAAGTGCAACTTTTTCGGTAATATTAATTTGTTAATCCTGCAAAAGCAATATAATTTGACTTTCGCTCAAATCAGTAAAATTCATGTTTTTCGGTTTAAGCGGTACAGTGCTCACGCAATTGACATACAATTTAGAAGAAAATCGACTTTAAGTCTAAAACTAAGAGAGTACAATTTTTTTTGGTTATATGAATATGTAAATTCTGCAATAACATTATAATTTTACTTTCGCGCAAATCAGTAATATTAATGTTTTTCGGCTTAAGCAGTACAGTGCTGCCGCAATTGACATACAATTTACAAGAAAATCGACTTTGAGTCTAAACCTAAGAAAGTGCACCTTTTTCGGTAATATTAATTTGTTAATCCTGCAAAAGCAATATAATTTGACTTTCGCTCAAATCAGTAAAATTCATGTTTTTCGGCTTAAGCGGTACAGTGCTCACGCAACTGAAATACAATTTACAAGAAAATCGACTTTAAGTCTAAAACTAAGAAAGTGAAATTTTTTCGGTTATATGAATATGTCAATTCTGCAATAACAATATAATTTGACTTTCGCTCAAATCAGTAATATTGATGTTTTTCGGTTTAAGCAGTACAATGCTGCCGCAATTGACATACAATTTACAAGAAAGTCGACTTTGAGTCTAAACCTAAGAAAGTGCAACTTTTTCGGTAATATTAATTTGTTAATCCTGCAAAAGCAATATAATTTGACTTTCGCTCAAATCAGTAAAATTCATGTTTTTCTGCTTAAGCGGTACAGTGCTCACGCAACTGAAATACAATTTACAAGAAAATCGACATTAAGTCTAAAACTAAGAAAGTGCAATTTTTTCGGTTATATGAATATGTCAATTCTGCAATAACAATATAATTTGACTTTCGCTCAAATCAGTAAAATTCATGTTTTTCGGTTTAAGCGGTACAGTGCTCACGCAATTGACATACAATTTAGAAGAAAATCGACTTTAAGTCTAAAACTAAGAAAGTACAATTTTTTCGGTTATATGAATATGTAAATTCTGCAATAACATTATAATTTGACTTTCGCGCAAATCAGTAATATTAATGTTTTTCGGCTTAAGCAGTACAGTGCTGCCGCAATTGACATACAATTTACAAGAAAGTCGACTTTGAGTCTAAACCTAAGAAAGTGCAACTTTTTCGATAATATTAATTTGTTAATCCTGCAAAAGCAATATAATTTGACTTTCGCTCAAATCAGTAAAATTCATGTTTTTCGGCTTAAGCGGTACAGTGCTCACGCAACTGAAATACAATTTACAAGAAAATCGACTTTAAGTCTAAACCTAAGAAAGTGCAACTTTTTCGGTAATATTAATTTGTTAATCCTGCAATAACAATATAATTTGACTTTCGCTCAAATCAATAAAATTCATGTTTTTCGGTTTAAGCGGTACAGTGCTCACGCAACTGAAATACAATTTACAAGAAAATCGACTTTAAGTCAAAAACTAAGAAAGTGCAATTTTTTCGGTTATATGAATATGTCAACTCTGCAATAACAATATAACTTGACTTTTGCTCAAATCAGTAAAATTCATGTTTTTCGGTTTAAGCGGTACAGTGCTCTCGCAATTGACATACAATTTAGAAGAAAATCGACTTTAAGTCTAAAACTAAGAAGGTACAATTATTTCGGTTATATGAATATGTAAATTCTGCAATAACATTATAATTTTACTTTCGCGCAAATCAGTAATATTGATGTTTTTCGGCTTAAGCAGTACAGTGCTGCCGCAATTGACATACAATTTGCAAGAAAATCGACTTTGAGTCTAAACCTAAGAAAGTGCAACTTTTTCGGTAATATTAATTGTTTAATCCTGCAATAACAATATAATTTGACTTTCGCTCAAATTAGTAAAATTCATGTTTTTCGGCCTAAGCAGTACAGTGCTCACACAACTGACATACAATTTACATGAAAATCGATTTTGAGTCTAAACCTAAGAAAGTGCAACTTTTTCGGTAATATTAATTTGTTAATCCTGCAATAACAATATAATTTGACTTTCGCTCAAATCAGTAAAATTCATGTTTTTCGGTTTAAGCGGTACAGTGCTCACGCAATTAACATACAATTTAGAAGCAAATCGACTTTAAGTCTAAAACTAAGAAAGTACAATTTTTTCGGTTATATGAATATGTAAATTCTGCAATAACATTATAATTTTACTTTCGCGCAAATCAGTATTATTAATGTTTTTCAGCTTAAGCAGTACAGTGCTGCCGCAATTGACATACAATTTACAAGAAAATCGACTTTGAGTCTAAACCTAAGAAAGTGCAACTTTTTCGGTAATATTAATTTGTTAATCCTACAAAAGCAATATAATTTGACTTTCGCTCAAATCAATAAAATTCATGTTTTTCGGTTTAAGCGGTACAGTGCTCACGCAACTGAAATACAATTTACAAGAAAATCGACTTTAAGTCTAAAACTAAGAAAGTGCAATTTTTTCGGTTATATGAATATGTCAATTCTGCAATAACAATATAATTTGACTTTCGCTCAGATCAGTAAAATTCATGTTTTTCGTTTTAAGCGGTACAGTGCTCACGCAATTGACATACAATTTAGAAGAAAATCGACTTTAAGTCTAAAACTAAGAAAGTACAATTTTTTTTGGTTATATGAATATGTAAATTCTGCAATAACATTATAATTTTACTTTCGCGAAAATCAGTAATATTAATGTTTTTCGGCTTAAGCAGTACAGTGCTGCCGCAATTGACATACAATTTACAAGAAAATCGACTTTGAGTCTAAACCTAAGAAAGTGCAACTTTTTCGGTAATATTAATTTGTTAATCCTGCAAAAGCAATATAATTTGACTTTTGCTCAAATCAGTAAAATTCATGTTTTTCGGTTTAAGCGGTACAGTGCTCACGCAATTGACATACAATTTAGAAGAAAATCGACTTTAAGTCTAACACTAAGAAAGTACAATTTTTTCGGTTATATGAATATGTAAATTCTGCGATAACATTATAATTTTACTTTCGCGCAAATCAGCAATATTAATGTTTTTCGGCTTAAGCAGTACAGTGCTGCCGCAATTGACATACAATTTACAAGAAAATCGACTTTGAGTCTAAACCTAAGAAAGTGCAACTTTTTCGGTAATATTAATTTGTTAATCCTGCAAAAGCAATATAATTTGACTTTCGCTCAAATCAGTAAAATTCATGTTTTTCGGCTTAAGCGCTACAGTGCTCACGAAACTGAAATACAATTTACAAGAAAATCGACTTTAAGTCTAAAACTAAGAAAGTGCAATTTTTTCGGTTATATGAATATGTCAACTCTGCAATAACAATATAACTTGACTTTTGCTCAAATCAGTAAAATTCATGTTTTTCGGTTTAAGCGGTACAGTGCTCACGCAATTGACATACAATTTAGAAGAAAATCGACTTTAAGTCTAACACTAAGAAAGTACAATTTTTTCGGTTATATGAATATGTAAATTCTGCGATAACATTATAATTTTACTTTCGCGCAAATCAGCAATATTAATGTTTTTCGGCTTAAGCAGTACAGTGCTGCCGCAATTGACATACAATTTACAAGAAAATCGACTTTGAGTCTAAACCTAAGAAAGTGCAACTTTTTCGGTAATATTAATTTGTTAATCCTGCAATAACAATATAATTTGACTTTTGCCAAATCAGTAAAATTCATGTTTTTCCGCTTAAGCGGTACAGTGCTCACGCAACTGAAATACAATTTACAAGAAAATCGACTTTAAGTCTAAAACTAAGAAAGTGCAATTTTTTCGGTTATATGAATATGTCAATTCTGCAATAACAATATAATTTGACTTTTGCCAAATCAGTAAAATTCATGTTTTTCGGTTTAGGCGGTACAGTGCTCACGCAATTGACATACAATTTAGAAGAAAATCGATTTTAAGTCTAAAACTAAGAAAGTACAATTTTTTCGGTTATATAATTATGTAAATTCTGCAATAACATTATAATTTTACTTTCGCGCAAATCAGTAATATTGATGTTTTTCGGCTTAAGCAGTACAGTGCTTCCGCAATTGACATACAATTTACAAGAAAATTGACTTTGAGTCTAAACCTAAGAAAGTGCAACTTTTTCGGTAATATTAATTTGTTAATCCTGCAATAACAATATAATTTGACTTTCGTTCAAATCAGTAAAATTCATGTTTTTCCGCTTAAGCGGTACAGTGCTCACGCAACTGAAATACAATTTACAAGAAAATCGATTTTAAGTCTAAAACTAAGAAAGTACAATTTTTTCGGTTATATAATTATATAAATTCTGCAATAACATTATAATTTTACTTTCGCGCAAATCAGTAAAATTCATGTTTTTCGGTTTAGGCGGTACAGTGCTCACGCAATTGACATACAATTTAGAAGAAAATCGACTTTGAGTCTAAACCTAAGAAAGTACAACTTTTTCGGTAATATTAATTTGTTAATCCTGCAATAACAATATAATTTGACTTTTGCCAAATCAGTAAAATTCATGTTTTTCCGCTTAAGCGGTACAGTGCTCACGCAACTGAAATACAATTTACAAGAAAATCGACTTTAAGTCTAAAACTAAGAAAGTGCAATTTTTTCGGTTATATGAATATGTCAATTCTGCAATAACAATATAATTTGACTTTTGCCAAATCAGTAAAATTCATGTTTTTCGGTTTAGGCGGTACAGTGCTCACGCAATTGACATACAATTTAGAAGAAAATCGATTTTAAGTCTAAAACTAAGAAAGTACAATTTTTTCGGTTATATAATTATGTAAATTCTGCAATAAGAATATAATTTTACTTTCGCGCAAATCAGTAATATTGATGTTTTTCGGCTTAAGCAGTACAGTGCTTCCGCAATTGACATACAATTTACAAGAAAATTGACTTTGAGTCTAAACCTAAGAAAGTGCAACTTTTTCGGTAATATTAATTTGTTAATCCTGCAATAACAATATAATTTGACTTTCGTTCAAATCAGTAAAATTCATGTTTTTCCGCTTAAGCGGTACAGTGCTCACGCAACTGAAATACAATTTACAAGAAAATCGATTTTAAGTCTAAAACTAAGAAAGTACAATTTTTTCGGTTATATAATTATGTAAATTCTGCAATAACATTATAATTTTACTTTCGCGCAAATCAGTAAAATTCATGTTTTTCGGTTTAGGCGGTACAGTGCTCACGCAATTGACATACAATTTAGAAGAAAATCGATTTTAAGTCTAAAACTAAGAAAGTACAATTTTTTCGGTTATATGAATATGTCAATTCTGCAATAACAATATAATTTGACTTTTGCCAAATCAGTAAAATTCATGTTTTTCCGCTTAAGCGGTACAGTGCTCACGCAACTGAAATACAATTTACAAGAAAATCGACTTTAAGTCTAAAACTAAGAAAGTGCAATTTTTTCGGTTATATGAATATGTCAATTCTGCAATAACAATATAATTTGATTTTTGCCAAATCAGTAAAATTCATGTTTTTCCGCTTAAGCGGTACAGTGCTCACGCAACTGAAATACAATTTACAAGAAAATCGACTTTAAGTCTAAAACTAAGAAAGTGCAATTTTTTCGGTTATATGAATATGTCAATTCTGCAATAACAATATAATTTGACTTTTGCCAAATCAGTAAAATTCATGTTTTTCGGTTTAGGCGGTACAGTGCTCACGCAATTGACATACAATTTAGAAGAAAATCGATTTTAAGTCTAAAACTAAGAAAGTACAATTTTTTCGGTTATATAATTATGTAAATTCTGCAATAACATTATAATTTTACTTTCGCGCAAATCAGTAATATTGATGTTTTTCGGCTTAAGCAGTACAGTGCTGCCGCAATTGACATACAATTTACAAGAAAATCGACTTTGAGTCTAAACCTAAGAAAGTGCAACTTTTTCGGTAATATTAATTTGTTAATCCTGCAATAACAATATAATTTGACTTTCGTTCAAATCAGTAAAATTCATGTTTTTCGGCTTAAGCAGTACAGTGCTCACGCAACTGACATACAATTTACAAGAAAATCGACTTTGAGTCTAAACCTAAGAAAGTGCAACTTTTTCGGTAATATTAATTTGTTAATCCTGCAATAACAATATAATTTGACTTTCGCTCAAATCAGTAAAATTCATGTTTTTCGGCTTAAGCGGTACAGTGCTCACGCAATTAACATACAATTTAGAAGCAAATCGACTTTAAGTCTAAAACTAAGAAAGTACAATTTTTTCGGTTATATGAATATGTAAATTCTGCAATAACATTATAATTTTACTTTCGCGCAAATTAGTAATATTAATGTTTTTCGGCTTAAGCAGTACAGTGCTGCCGCAATTGACATACAATTTACAAGAAAATCGACTTTGAGTCTAAACCTAAGAAAGTGCAACTTTTTCGGTAATATTAATTTGTTAATCCTGCAATAACAATATAATTTGACTTTCGTTCAAATCAGTAAAATTCATGTTTTTCGGCTTAAGCAGTACAGTGCTCACGCAACTGACATACAATTTACAAGAAAATCGACTTTGAGTCTAAACCTAAGAAAGTGCAACTTTTTCGGTAATATTAATTTGTTAATCCTGCAATAACAATATAATTTGACTTTCGCTCAAATCAGTAAAATTCATGTTTTTCGGCTTAAGCGGTACAGTGCTCACGCAATTAACATACAATTTAGAAGCAAATCGACTTTAAGTCTAAAACTAAGAAAGTACAATTTTTTCGGTTATATGAATATGTAAATTCTGCAATAACAATATAATTTGACTTTTGCCAAATCAGTAAAATTCATGTTTTTCGGTTTAGGCGGTACAGTGCTCACGCAATTGACATACAATTTAGAAGAAAATCGACTTTAAGTCTAAAACTAAGAAAGTGCAACTTTTTCGGTAATATTAATTTGTTAATCCTGCAATAACAATATAATTTGACTTTCGTTCAAATCAGTAAAATTCATGTTTTTCGGCTTAAGCAGTACAGTGCTCACGCAACTGACATACAATTTACAAGAAAATCGACTTTAAGTCTAAAACTAAGAAAGTGCAATTTTTTCGGTTATATAATTATGTAAATTCTGCAATAACATTATAATTTTACTTTCGCGCAAATCAGTAATATTGATGTTTTTCGGCTTAAGCAGTACAGTGCTTCCGCAATTGACATACAATTTACAAGAAAATTGACTTTGAGTCTAAACCTAAGAAAGTGCAACTTTTTCGGTAATATTAATTTGTTACTCCTGCAAAAGCAATATAATTTGACTTTCGCTCAAATCAGTAAAATTCATGTTTTTTGGCTTAAGCGGTACAGTGCTCACGCAATTAACATACAATTTAGAAGCAAATCGACTTTAAGTCTAAAACTAAGAAAGTGCAACTTTTTCGGTAATATTAATTTGTTAATCCTGCAATAACAATATAATTTGACTTTCGCTCAAATCAGTAAAATTCATGTTTTTCGGTTTAAGCGGTACAGTGCTCACGCAATTGACATACAATTTAGAAGAAAATCGACTTTGAGTCTAAACCTAAGAAAGTGCAACTTTTTCGGTAATATTAATTTGTTAATCCTGCAAAAGCAATATAATTTGACTTTCGCTCAAATACGTTAAAATTCATGTTTTTCGGCTTAAGCGCTACAGTGCTCACGCAACTGAAATACAATTTACAAGAAAATCGACTTTAAGTCTAAAACTAAGAAAGTGCAATTTTTTCGGTTATATGAATATGTCAACTCTGCAATAACAATATAACTTGACTTTTGCTCAAATCAGTAAAATTCATGTTTTTCGGTTTAAGCGGTACAGTGCTCACGCAATTGACATACAATTTAGAAGAAAATCGACTTTAAGTCTAAAACTAAGAAAGTACAATTTTTTCGGTTATATTAATTTGTTAATCCTGCAAAAGCAATATAATTTGACTTTCGCTCAAATCAGTAAAATTCATGTTTTTCGGCTTAAGCGGTACAGTGCTCACGCAACTGAAATACAATTTACAAGAAAATCGACTTTAAGTCTAAAACTAAGAAAGTGCAATTTTTTCGGTTATATGAGTATGTCAATTCTGCAATAACAATATAATTTGACTTTTGCCAAATCAGTAAAATTCATGTTTTTCGGTTTAGGCGGTACAGTGCTCACGCAATTGACATACAATTTAGAAGAAAATCGACTTTAAGTCTAAAACTAAGAAAGTGCAACTTTTTCGGTAATATTAATTTGTTAATCCTGCAATAACAATATAATTTGACTTTCGTTCAAATCAGTAAAATTCATGTTTTTCGGCTTAAGCAGTACAGTGCTCACGCAATTGACATACAATTTACAAGAAAATCGACTTTAAGTCTAAAACTAAGAAAGTGCAATTTTTTCGGTTATATAATTATGTAAATTCTGCAATAACATTATAATTTTACTTTCGCGCAAATCAGTAATATTGATGTTTTTCGGCTTAAGCAGTACAGTGCTTCCGCAATTGACATACAATTTACAAGAAAATTGACTTTGAGTCTAAACCTAAGAAAGTGCAACTTTTTCGGTAATATTAATTTGTTAATCCTGCAATAACAATATAATTTGACTTTCGTTCAAATCAGTAAAATTCATGTTTTTCGGCTTAAGCAGTACAGTGCTGCCGCAATTGACATACAATTTAGAAGCAAATCGACTTTAAGTCTAAAACTAAGAAAGTACAATTTTTTCGGTTATATGAATATGTAAATTCTGCAATAACATTTTAATTTTACTTTCGCGCAAATCAGTAATATTGATGATTTTCGGCTTAAGCAGTACAGTGCTTCCGCAATTGACATACAATTTACAAGAAAATTTACTTTGAGTCTAAACCTAAGAAAGTGCAACTTTTTCGGTAATATTAATTTGTTACTCCTGCAAAAGCAATATAATTTGACTTTCGCTCAAATACGTTAAAATTCATGTTTTTCGGCTTAAGCGCTACAGTGCTCACGCAACTGAAATACAATTTACAAGAAAATCGACTTTAAGTCTAAAACTAAGAAAGTGCAATTTTTTCGGTTATATGAATATGTCAACTCTGCAATAACAATATAACTTGACTTTTGCTCAAATCAGTAAAATTCATGTTTTTCGGTTTAAGCGGTACAGTGCTCACGCAATTGACATACAATTTAGAAGAAAATCGACTTTAAGTCTAAAACTAAGAAAGTACAATTTTTTCGGTTATATGAATATGTCAATTCTGCAATAACAATATAATTTGACTTTTGCCAAATCAGTAAAATTCATGTTTTTCGGTTTAGGCGGTACAGTGCTCACGCAATTGACATACAATTTAGAAGAAAATCGACTTTAAGTCTAAAACTAAGAAAGTGCAACTTTTTCGGTAATATTAATTTGTTAATCCTGCAATAACAATATAATTTGACTTTCGTTCAAATCAGTAAAATTCATGTTTTTCGGCTTAAGCAGTACAGTGCTCACGCAACTGACATACAATTTACAAGAAAATCGACTTTAAGTCTAAAACTAAGAAAGTGCAATTTTTTCGGTTATATAATTATGTAAATTCTGCAATAACATTATAATTTTACTTTCGCGTAAATCAGTAATATTGATGTTTTTCGGCTTAAGCAGTACAGTGCTTCCGCAATTGACATACAATTTACAAGAAAATTGACTTTGAGTCTAAACCTAAGAAAGTGCAACTTTTTCGGTAATATTAATTTGTTACTCCTGCAAAAGCAATATAATTTGACTTTCGCTCAAATCAGTAAAATTCATGTTTTTTGGCTTAAGCGGTACAGTGCTCACGCAATTAACATACAATTTAGAAGCAAATCGACTTTAAGTCTAAAACTAAGAAAGTGCAACTTTTTCGGTAATATTAATTTGTTAATCCTGCAATAACAATATAATTTGACTTTCGCTCAAATCAGTAAAATTCATGTTTTTCGGTTTAAGCGGTACAGTGCTCACGCAATTGACATACAATTTAGAAGAAAATCGACTTTGAGTCTAAACCTAAGAAAGTGCAACTTTTTCGGTAATATTAATTTGTTAATCCTGCAAAAGCAATATAATTTGACTTTCGCTCAAATACGTTAAAATTCATGTTTTTCGGCTTAAGCGCTACAGTGCTCACGCAACTGAAATACAATTTACAAGAAAATCGACTTTAAGTCTAAAACTAAGAAAGTGCAATTTTTTCGGTTATATGAATATGTCAACTCTGCAATAACAATATAACTTGACTTTTGCTCAAATCAGTAAAATTCATGTTTTTCGGTTTAAGCGGTACAGTGCTCACGCAATTGACATACAATTTAGAAGAAAATCGACTTTAAGTCTAAAACTAAGAAAGTACAATTTTTTCGGTTATATTAATTTGTTAATCCTGCAAAAGCAATATAATTTGACTTTCGCTCAAATCAGTAAAATTCATGTTTTTCGGCTTAAGCGGTACAGTGCTCACGCAACTGAAATACAATTTACAAGAAAATCGACTTTAAGTCTAAAACTAAGAAAGTGCAATTTTTTCGGTTATATGAGTATGTCAATTCTGCAATAACAATATAATTTGACTTTTGCCAAATCAGTAAAATTCATGTTTTTCGGTTTAGGCGGTACAGTGCTCACGCAATTGACATACAATTTAGAAGAAAATCGACTTTAAGTCTAAAACTAAGAAAGTGCAACTTTTTCGGTAATATTAATTTGTTAATCCTGCAATAACAATATAATTTGACTTTCGTTCAAATCAGTAAAATTCATGTTTTTCGGCTTAAGCAGTACAGTGCTCACGCAACTGACATACAATTTACAAGAAAATCGACTTTAAGTCTAAAACTAAGAAAGTGCAATTTTTTCGGTTATATAATTATGTAAATTCTGCAATAACATTATAATTTTACTTTCGCGCAAATCAGTAATATTGATGTTTTTCGGCTTAAGCAGTACAGTGCTTCCGCAATTGACATACAATTTACAAGAAAATTGACTTTGAGTCTAAACCTAAGAAAGTGCAACTTTTTCGGTAATATTAATTTGTTAATCCTGCAATAACAATATAATTTGACTTTCGTTCAAATCAGTAAAATTCATGTTTTTCGGCTTAAGCAGTACAGTGCTGCCGCAATTGACATACAATTTAGAAGCAAATCGACTTTAAGTCTAAAACTAAGAAAGTACAATTTTTTCGGTTATATGAATATGTAAATTCTGCAATAACATTTTAATTTTACTTTCGCGCAAATCAGTAATATTGATGATTTTCGGCTTAAGCAGTACAGTGCTTCCGCAATTGACATACAATTTACAAGAAAATTTACTTTGAGTCTAAACCTAAGAAAGTGCAACTTTTTCGGTAATATTAATTTGTTACTCCTGCAAAAGCAATATAATTTGACTTTCGCTCAAATACGTTAAAATTCATGTTTTTCGGCTTAAGCGCTACAGTGCTCACGCAACTGAAATACAATTTACAAGAAAATCGACTTTAAGTCTAAAACTAAGAAAGTGCAATTTTTTCGGTTATATGAATATGTCAACTCTGCAATAACAATATAACTTGACTTTTGCTCAAATCAGTAAAATTCATGTTTTTCGGTTTAAGCGGTACAGTGCTCACGCAATTGACATACAATTTAGAAGAAAATCGACTTTAAGTCTAAAACTAAGAAAGTACAATTTTTTCGGTTATATGAATATGTCAATTCTGCAATAACAATATAATTTGACTTTTGCCAAATCAGTAAAATTCATGTTTTTCGGTTTAGGCGGTACAGTGCTCACGCAATTGACATACAATTTAGAAGAAAATCGACTTTAAGTCTAAAACTAAGAAAGTGCAACTTTTTCGGTAATATTAATTTGTTAATCCTGCAATAACAATATAATTTGACTTTCGTTCAAATCAGTAAAATTCATGTTTTTCGGCTTAAGCAGTACAGTGCTCACGCAACTGACATACAATTTACAAGAAAATCGACTTTAAGTCTAAAACTAAGAAAGTGCAATTTTTTCGGTTATATAATTATGTAAATTCTGCAATAACATTATAATTTTACTTTCGCGTAAATCAGTAATATTGATGTTTTTCGGCTTAAGCAGTACAGTGCTTCCGCAATTGACATACAATTTACAAGAAAATTTACTTTGAGTCTAAACCTAAGAAAGTGCAACTTTTTCGGTAATATTAATTTGTTACTCCTGCAAAAGCAATATAATTTGACTTTCGCTCAAATACGTTAAAATTCATGTTTTTCGGCTTAAGCGCTACAGTGCTCACGCAACTGAAATACAATTTACAAGAAAATCGACTTTAAGTCTAAAACTAAGAAAGTGCAATTTTTTCGGTTATATGAATATGTCAACTCTGCAATAACAATATAACTTGACTTTTGCTCAAATCAGTAAAATTCATGTTTTTCGGTTTAAGCGGTACAGTGCTCACGCAATTGACATACAATTTAGAAGAAAATCGACTTTAAGTCTAAAACTAAGAAAGTACAATTTTTTCGGTTATATGAATATGTCAATTCTGCAATAACAATATAATTTGACTTTTGCCAAATCAGTAAAATTCATGTTTTTCGGTTTAGGCGGTACAGTGCTCACGCAATTGACATACAATTTACAAGAAAATTGACTTTGAGTCTAAACCTAAGAAAGTGCAACTTTTTCGGTAATATTAATTTGTTAATCCTGCAATAACAATATAATTTGACTTTCGTTCAAATCAGTAAAATTCATGTTTTTCGGCTTAAGCAGTACAGTGCTGCCGCAATTGACATACAATTTAGAAGCAAATCGACTTTAAGTCTAAAACTAAGAAAGTACAATTTTTTCGGTTATATGAATATGTAAATTCTGCAATAACATTTTAATTTTACTTTCGCGCAAATCAGTAATATTGATGATTTTCGGCTTAAGCAGTACAGTGCTTCCGCAATTGACATACAATTTACAAGAAAATTTACTTTGAGTCTAAACCTAAGAAAGTGCAACTTTTTCGGTAATATTAATTTGTTACTCCTGCAAAAGCAATATAATTTGACTTTCGCTCAAATACGTTAAAATTCATGTTTTTCGGCTTAAGCGCTACAGTGCTCACGCAACTGAAATACAATTTACAAGAAAATCGACTTTAAGTCTAAAACTAAGAAAGTGCAATTTTTTCGGTTATATGAATATGTCAACTCTGCAATAACAATATAACTTGACTTTTGCTCAAATCAGTAAAATTCATGTTTTTCGGTTTAAGCGGTACAGTGCTCACGCAATTGACATACAATTTAGAAGAAAATCGACTTTAAGTCTAAAACTAAGAAAGTACAATTTTTTCGGTTATATGAATATGTCAATTCTGCAATAACAATATAATTTGACTTTTGCCAAATCAGTAAAATTCATGTTTTTCGGTTTAGGCGGTACAGTGCTCACGCAATTGACATACAATTTACAAGAAAATTGACTTTGAGTCTAAACCTAAGAAAGTGCAACTTTTTCGGTAATATTAATTTGTTAATCCTGCAATAACAATATAATTTGACTTTCGTTCAAATCAGTAAAATTCATGTTTTTCGGCTTAAGCAGTACAGTGCTGCCGCAATTGACATACAATTTAGAAGCAAATCGACTTTAAGTCTAAAACTAAGAAAGTACAATTTTTTCGGTTATATGAATATGTAAATTCTGCAATAACATTTTAATTTTACTTTCGCGCAAATCAGTAATATTGATGATTTTCGGCTTAAGCAGTACAGTGCTTCCGCAATTGACATACAATTTACAAGAAAATTTACTTTGAGTCTAAACCTAAGAAAGTGCAACTTTTTCGGTAATATTAATTTGTTACTCCTGCAAAAGCAATATAATTTGACTTTCGCTCAAATACGTTAAAATTCATGTTTTTCGGCTTAAGCGCTACAGTGCTCACGCAACTGAAATACAATTTACAAGAAAATCGACTTTAAGTCTAAAACTAAGAAAGTGCAATTTTTTCGGTTATATGAATATGTCAACTCTGCAATAACAATATAACTTGACTTTTGCTCAAATCAGTAAAATTCATGTTTTTCGGTTTAAGCGGTACAGTGCTCACGCAATTGACATACAATTTAGAAGAAAATCGACTTTAAGTCTAAAACTAAGAAAGTACAATTTTTTCGGTTATATGAATATGTCAATTCTGCAATAACAATATAATTTGACTTTTGCCAAATCAGTAAAATTCATGTTTTTCGGTTTAGGCGGTACAGTGCTCACGCAATTGACATACAATTTAGAAGAAAATCGACTTTAAGTCTAAAACTAAGAAAGTGCAACTTTTTCGGTAATATTAATTTGTTAATCCTGCAATAACAATATAATTTGACTTTCGTTCAAATCAGTAAAATTCATGTTTTTCGGCTTAAGCAGTACAGTGCTCACGCAACTGACATACAATTTACAAGAAAATCGACTTTAAGTCTAAAACTAAGAAAGTGCAATTTTTTCGGTTATATAATTATGTAAATTCTGCAATAACATTATAATTTTACTTTCGCGTAAATCAGTAATATTGATGTTTTTCGGCTTAAGCAGTACAGTGCTTCCGCAATTGACATACAATTTACAAGAAAATTGACTTTGAGTCTAAACCTAAGAAAGTGCAACTTTTTCGGTAATATTAATTTGTTACTCCTGCAAAAGCAATATAATTTGACTTTCGCTCAAATCAGTAAAATTCATGTTTTTTGGCTTAAGCGGTACAGTGCTCACGCAATTAACATACAATTTAGAAGCAAATCGACTTTAAGTCTAAAACTAAGAAAGTGCAACTTTTTCGGTAATATTAATTTGTTAATCCTGCAATAACAATATAATTTGACTTTCGCTCAAATCAGTAAAATTCATGTTTTTCGGTTTAAGCGGTACAGTGCTCACGCAATTGACATACAATTTAGAAGAAAATCGACTTTGAGTCTAAACCTAAGAAAGTGCAACTTTTTCGGTAATATTAATTTGTTAATCCTGCAAAAGCAATATAATTTGACTTTCGCTCAAATACGTTAAAATTCATGTTTTTCGGCTTAAGCGCTACAGTGCTCACGCAACTGACATACAATTTAGAAGAAAATCGACTTTAAGTCTAAAACTAAGAAAGTACAATTTTTTCGGTTATATAAATATGTAAATTCTGCGATAACATTATAATTTTACTTTCGCGCAAATCAGCAATATTAATGTTTTTCGGCTTAAGCAGTACAGTGCTCACGCAACTGACATACAATTTACAAGAAAATCGACTTTAAGTCTAAAACTAAGAAAGTGCAATTTTTTCGGTTATATAATTATGTAAATTCTGCAATAACATTATAATTTTACTTTCGCGCAAATCAGCAATATTAATGTTTTTCGGCTTAAGCAGTACAGTGCTGCCGGAATTGACATACAATTTACAAGAAAATCGACTTTGAGTCTAAACCTAAGAAAGTGCAACTTTTTCGGTAATATTAATTTGTTAATCCTGCAATAACAATATAATTTGACTTTCGTTCAAATCAGTAAAATTCATGTTTTTCGGCTTAAGCAGTACAGTGCTCACGCAACTGACATACAATTTACAAGAAAATCGACTTTAAGTCTAAAACTAAGAAAGTGCAATTTTTTCGGTTATATAATTATGTAAATTCTGCAATAACATTATAATTTTACTTTCGCGCAAATCAGTAATATTGATGTTTTTCGGCTTAAGCAGTACAGTGCTCACGCAACTGACATACAATTTACAAGAAAATCGACTTTAAGTCTAAAACTAAGAAAGTGCAATTTTTTCGGTTATATAATTATGTAAATTCTGCAATAACATTATAATTTTACTTTCGCGCAAATCAGTAATATTGATGTTTTTCGGCTTAAGCAGTACAGTGCTTCCGCAATTGACATACAATTTACAAGAAAATTGACTTTGAGTCTAAACCTAAGAAAGTGCAACTTTTTCGGTAATATTAATTTGTTACTCCTGCAAAAGCAATATAATTTGACTTTCGCTCAAATCAGTAAAATTCATGTTTTTTGGCTTAAGCGGTACAGTGCTCACGCAATTAACATACAATTTAGAAGCAAATCGACTTTAAGTCTAAAACTAAGAAAGTGCAACTTTTTCGGTAATATTAATTTGTTAATCCTGCAATAACAATATAACTTGACTTTTGCTCAAATCAGTAAAATTCATGTTTTTCGGTTTAAGCGGTACAGTGCTCACGCAACTGAAATACAATTTACAAGAAAATCGACTTTAAGTCTAAAACTAAGAAAGTGCAATTTTTTCGGTTATATGAGTATGTCAATTCTGCAATAACAATATAATTTGACTTTTGCCAAATCAGTAAAATTCATGTTTTTCGGTTTAGGCGGTACAGTGCTCACGCAATTGACATACAATTTAGAAGAAAATCGACTTTAAGTCTAAAACTAAGAAAGTACAATTTTTTCGGTTATATAAATATGTAAATTCTGCGATAACATTATAATTTTACTTTCGCGCAAATCAGCAATATTAATGTTTTTCGGCTTAAGCAGTACAGTGCTGCCGCAATTGACATACAATTTACAAGAAAATCGACTTTGAGTCTAAACCTAAGAAAGTGCAACTTTTTCGGTAATATTAATTTGTTAATCCTGCAAAAGCAATATAATTTGACTTTCGCTCAAATCAGTAAAATTCATGTTTTTCGGCTTAAGCGGTACAGTGCTCACGCAACTGAAATACAATTTACAAGAAAATCGACTTTAAGTCTAAAACTAAGAAAGTGCAATTTTTTCGGTTATATGAGTATGTCAATTCTGCAATAACAATATAATTTGACTTTTGCCAAATCAGTAAAATTCATGTTTTTCGGTTTAGGCGGTACAGTGCTCACGCAATTGACATACAATTTAGAAGAAAATCGACTTTAAGTCTAAAACTAAGAAAGTGCAACTTTTTCGGTAATATTAATTTGTTAATCCTGCAATAACAATATAATTTGACTTTCGTTCAAATCAGTAAAATTCATGTTTTTCGGCTTAAGCAGTACAGTGCTCACGCAACTGACATACAATTTACAAGAAAATCGACTTTAAGTCTAAAACTAAGAAAGTGCAATTTTTTCGGTTATATAATTATGTAAATTCTGCAATAACATTATAATTTTACTTTCGCGCAAATCAGTAATATTGATGTTTTTCGGCTTAAGCAGTACAGTGCTTCCGCAATTGACATACAATTTACAAGAAAATTGACTTTGAGTCTAAACCTAAGAAAGTGCAACTTTTTCGGTAATATTAATTTGTTAATCCTGCAATAACAATATAATTTGACTTTCGTTCAAATCAGTAAAATTCATGTTTTTCGGCTTAAGCAGTACAGTGCTGCCGCAATTGACATACAATTTAGAAGCAAATCGACTTTAAGTCTAAAACTAAGAAAGTACAATTTTTTCGGTTATATGAATATGTAAATTCTGCAATAACATTATAATTTTACTTTCGCGCAAATCAGTAATATTGATGATTTTCGGCTTAAGCAGTACAGTGCTTCCGCAATTGACATACAATTTACAAGAAAATTTACTTTGAGTCTAAACCTAAGAAAGTGCAACTTTTTCGGTAATATTAATTTGTTAATCCTGCAATAACAATATAATTTGACTTTCGTTCAAATCAGTAAAATTCATGTTTTTCGGCTTAAGCAGTACAGTGCTCACGCAACTGACATACAATTTACAAGAAAATCGACTTTGAGTCTAAACCTAAGAAAGTGCAAATTTTTCGGTAATATTAATTTGTTAATCCTGCAATAACAATATAATTTGACTTTCGCTCAAATCAGTAAAATTCATGTTTTTCGGCTTAAGCGGTACAGTGCTCACGCAATTAACATACAATTTAGAAGCAAATCGACTTTAAGTCTAAAACTAAGAAAGTACAATTTTTTCGGTTATATGAATATGTAAATTCTGCAATAACATTATAATTTTACTTTCGCGCAAATCAGTAATATTAATGTTTTTCGGCTTAAGCAGTACAGTGCTGCCGCAATTGACATACAATTTACAAGAAAATCGACTTTGAGTCTAAACCTAAGAAAGTCCAACTTTTTCGGTAATATTAATTTGTTAATCCTGCAAAAGCAATATAATTTGACTTTCGCTCAAATCAGTAAAATTCATGTGTTTCGGCTTAAGCAGTACAGTGCTCAAACAACTGACATACAATTTACAAGAAAATCGACTTTGAGTCTAAACCTAAGAAAGTGCAACTTTTTCGGTAATATTAATTTGTTAATCCTGCAATAACAATATAATTTGACTTTCGCTCAAATCAGTAAAATTCATGTTTTTCGGTTTAAGCGGTACAGTGCTCACGCAATTGACATACAATTTAGAAGAAAATCGACTTTAAGTCTAAAACTAAGAAAGTACAATTTTTTCGGTTATATGAATATGTAAATTCTGCAATAACATTATAATTTAACTTTCGCGCAAATCAGTAATATTAATGTTTTTCGGCTTAAGCAGTACAGTGCTGACGCAATTGACATACAATTTACAAGAAAGTCGACTTTGAGTCTAAACCTAAGAAAGTGCAACTTTTTCGGTAATATTAATTTGTTAATCCTGCAATAACAATATAATTTGACTTTCGCTCAAATCAGTAAAATTCATGTTTTTCGGTTTAAGCGGTACAGTGCTCACGCAATTGACATACAATTTAGAAGAAAATCGACTTTAAGTCTAAAACTAAGAAAGTACAATTTTTTCGGTTATATGAATATGTAAATTCTGCAATAACATTATAATTTGACTTTCGTTCAAATCAGTAAAATTCATGTTTTTCGGCTTAAGCAGTACAGTGCTGCGGCAATTGACATACAATTTGCAAGAAAATCGACTTTGAGTCTAAACCTAAGAAAGTGCAACTTTTTCGGTAATATTAATTTGTTAATCCTGCAATAACAATATAATTTGACTTTCGCTCAAATTAGTAAAATTCATGTTTTTCGGCCTAAGCAGTACAGTGCTCACACAACTGACATACAATTTACAAGAAAATCGACTTTGAGTCTAAACCTAAGAAAGTGCAACTTTTTCGGTAATATTAATTTGTTAATCCTGCAAAAGCAATATAATTTGACTTTCGCTCAAATCAGTAAAATTCATGTTTTTCGGCTTAAGCGGTACAGTGCTCACGCAACTGAAATACAATTTACAAGAAAATCGACTTTAAGTCTAAAACTAAGAAAGTGCAATTTTTTCGGTTATATGAATATGTCAACTCTGCAATAACAATATAACTTGACGTTTGCTCAAATCAGTAAAATTCATGTTTTTCGGCTTAAGCAGTACAGTGCTGCCGCAATTGACATACAATTTGCAAGAAAATCGACTTTGAGTCTAAACCTAAGAAAGTGCCACTTTTTCGGTAATATTAATTTGTTAATCCTGCAATAACAATATAATTTGACTTTCACTCAAATTAGTAAAATTCATGTTTTTCGGCCTAAGCAGTACAGTGCTCACACAACTGACATACAATTTACAAGAAAATCGACATTGAGTCTAAACCTAAGAGAGTGCAACTTTTTCGCTAATATTAATTTGTTAATCCTGCAAAAGCAATATAATTTGACTTTCGCTCAAATCAGTAAAATTCATGTTTTTCGGCTTAAGCGGTACAGTGCTCACGCAACTGAAATACAATTTACAAGAAAATCGACTTTAAGTCTAAAACTAAGAAAGTGCAATTTTTTCGGTTATATGAATATGTCAACTCTGCAATAACAATATAACTTGACTTTTGCTCAAATCAGTAAAATTCATGTTTTTCGGCTTAAGCGGTACAGTGCTCACGCAATTAACATACAATTTAGAAGCAAATCGACTTTAAGTCTAAAACTAAGAAAGTACAATTTTTTCGGTTATATGAATATGTAAATTCTGCAATAACATTATAATTTTACTTTCGCGCAAATCAGTAATATTAATGTTTTTCGGCTTAAGCAGTACAGTGCTGCCGCAATTGACATACAATTTACAAGAAAATCGACTTTGAGTCTAAACCTAAGAAAGTCCAATTTTTCGGTAATATTAATTTGTTAATCCTGCAAAAGCAATATAATTTGACTTTCGCTCAAATCAGTAAAATTCATGTGTTTCGGCTTAAGCAGTACAGTGCTCAAACAACTGACATACAATTTACAAGAAAATCGACTTTGAGTCTAAACCTAAGAAAGTGCAACTTTTTCGGTAATATTAATTTGTTAATCCTGCAATAACAATATAATTTGACTTTCGCTCAAATCAGTAAAATTCATGTTTTTCGGTTTAAGCGGTACAGTGCTCACGCAATTGACATACAATTTAGAAGGAAATCGACTTTGAGTCTAAAACTAAGAAAGTACAATTTTTTCGGTTATATGAATATGTAAATTCTGCAATAACATTATAATTTGACTTTCGCGCAAATCAGTAATATTAATGTTTTTCGGCTTAAGCAGTACAGTGCTGCCGCAATTGACATACAATTTACAAGAAAGTCGACTTTGAGTCTAAACCTAAGAAAGTGCAACTTTTTCGGTAATATTAATTTGTTAATCCTGCAAAAGCAATATAATTTGACTTTCGCTCAAATCAGTAAAATTCATGTTTTTCGGCTTAAGCGGTACAGTGCTCACGCAACTGAAATACAATTTACAAGAAAATCGACTTTAAGTCTAAAACTAAGAAAGTGCAATTTTTTCGGTAATATGAATATGTCAATTCTGCAATAACAATATTATTTGACTTTCGCTCAAATCAGTAAAGTTCATGTTTTTCGGTTTAAGCGGTACAGTGCTCACGCAATTGACATACAATTTAGAAGAAAATCGACTTTAAGTCTAAAACTAAGAAGGTACAATTTTTTCGGTTATATGAATATGTAAATTCTGCAATAACATTATAATTTTACTTTCGCGCAAATCAGTAATATTGACGTTTTTCGGCTTAAGCAGTACAGTGCTGCCGCAATTGACATACAATTTGCAAGAAAATCGACTTTGAGTCTAAGCCTAAGAAAGTGCAACTTTTTCGGTAATATTAATTTGTTAATCCTGCAAAAGCAATATAATTTGACTTTCGCTCAAATCAGTAAAATTCATGTTTTTCGGTTTAAGCGGTACAGTGCTCACACAACTGACATACAATTTACAAGAAAATCGACTTTGAGTCTAAACCTAAGAGAGTGCAACTTTTTCGCTAATATTAATTTGTTAATCCTGCAAAAGCAATATAATTTGACTTTCGCTCAAATCAGTAAAATTCATGTTTTTCGGCTTAAGCGGTACAGTGCTCACGCAACTGAAATACAATTTACAAGAAAATCGACTTTAAGTCTAAAACTAAGAAAGTGCAATTTTTTCGGTTATATGAATATGTCAATTCTGCAATAACAATATAATTTGACTTTCGCTCAAATCAGTAAAATTCATGTTTTTCGGTTTAAGCGGTACAGTGCTCACGCAATTAACATACAATTTAGAAGAAAATCGACTTTAAGTCTAAAACTAAGAAAGTACAATTTTTTCGGTTATATGAATATGTAAATTCTGCAATAACATTATAATTTGACTTTCGCGCAAATCAGTAATATTAATGTTTTTCGGCTTAAGTAGTACAGTGCTGCCGCAATTGACATACAATTTACAAGAAAGTCGACTTTGAGTCTAAACCTAAGAAAGTGCAACTTTTTCGGTAATATTAATTTGTTAATCCTGCAAAAGCAATATAATTTGACTTTCGCTCAAATCAGTAAAATTCATGTTTTTCGGCTTAAGCGGTACAGTGCTCACGCAACTGAAATACAATTAACAAGAAAATCGACTTTAAGTCTAAAACTAGGAAAGTGCAATTTTTTCGGTTATATGAATATGTCAATTCTGCAATAACAATATAATTTGACTTTCGCTCAAATCAGTAAAATTCATGTTTTTCGGTTTAAGCGGTACAGTGCTCACGCAATTGACATACAATTTAGAAGAAAATCGACTTTAAGTCTAAAACTAAGAAAGTGCAATTTTTTCGGTTATATGAATATGTCAACTCTGCAATAACAATATAACTCGACTTTTGCTCAAATCAGTAAAATTCATGTTTTTCGGCTTAAGCAGTACAGTGCTGCCGCAATTGACATACAATTTGCAAGAAAATCGACTTTGAGTCTAAACCTAAGAAAGTGCAACTTTTTCGGTAATATTAATTTGTTAATCCTGCAATAACAATATAATTTGACTTTCGCTCAAATTAGTAAAATTCATGTTTTTCGGCCTAAGCAGTACAGTGCTCACACAACTGACATACAATTTACAAGAAAATCGACTTTGAGTCTAAACCTAAGAGAGTGCAACTTTTTCGCTAATATTAATTTGTTAATCCTGCAAAAGCAATATAATTTGACTTTCGCTCAAATCAGTAAAATTCATGTTTTTCGGCTTAAGCGGTACAGTGCTCACGCAACTGAAATACAATTTACAAGAAAATCGACTTTAAGTCTAAAACTAAGAAAGTGCAATTTTTTCGGTTATATGAATATGTCAACTCTGCAATAACAATATAACTTGACTTTTGCTCAAATCAGTAAAATTCATGTTTTTCGGCTTAAGCGGTACAGTGCTCACGCAATTAACATACAATTTAGAAGCAAATCGACTTTAAGTCTAAAACTAAGAAAGTACAATTTTTTCGGTTATATGAATATGTAAATTCTGCAATAACATTATAATTTTACTTTCGCGCAAATCAGTAATATTAATGTTTTTCGGCTTAAGCAGTACAGTGCTGCCGCAATTGACATACAATTTACAAGAAAATCGACTTTGAGTCTAAACCTAAGAAAGTCCAATTTTTCGGTAATATTAATTTGTTAATCCTGCAAAAGCAATATAATTTGACTTTCGCTCAAATCAGTAAAATTCATGTGTTTCGGCTTAAGCAGTACAGTGCTCAAACAACTGACATACAATTTACAAGAAAATCGACTTTGAGTCTAAACCTAAGAAAGTGCAACTTTTTCGGTAATATTAATTTGTTAATCCTGCAATAACAATATAATTTGACTTTCGCTCAAATCAGTAAAATTCATGTTTTTCGGTTTAAGCGGTACAGTGCTCACGCAATTGACATACAATTTAGAAGGAAATCGACTTTAAGTCTAAAACTAAGAAAGTACAATTTTTTCGGTTATATGAATATGTAAATTCTGCAATAACATTATAATTTGACTTTCGCGCAAATCAGTAATATTAATGTTTTTCGGCTTAAGCAGTACAGTGCTGCCGCAATTGACATACAATTTACAAGAAAGTCGACTTTGAGTCTAAACCTAAGAAAGTGCAACTTTTTCGGTAATATTAATTTGTTAATCCTGCAAAAGCAATATAATTTGACTTTCGCTCAAATCAGTAAAATTCATGTTTTTCGGCTTAAGCGGTACAGTGCTCACGCAACTGAAATACAATTTACAAGAAAATCGACTTTAAGTCTAAAACTAAGAAAGTGCAATTCTTTCGGTTATATGAATATGTCAATTCTGCAATAACAATATTATTTGACTTTCGCTCAAATCAGTAAAGTTCATGTTTTTCGGTTTAAGCGGTACAGTGCTCACGCAATTGACATACAATTTAGAAGAAAATCGACTTTAAGTCTAAAACTAAGAAGGTACAATTTTTTCGGTTATATGAATATGTAAATTCTGCAATAACATTATAATTTTACTTTCGCGCAAATCAGTAATATTGATGTTTTTCGGCTTAAGCAGTACAGTGCTCAGACAACTGACATACAATTTACAAGAAAATCGACTTTGAGTCTAAGCCTAAGAAAGTGCAACTTTTTCGGTAATATTAATTTGTTAATCCTGCAATAACAATATAATTTGACTTTCGCTCAAATTAGTAAAATTCATGTTTTTCGGCCTAAGCAGTACAGTGCTCACACAACTGACATACAATTTACATGAAAATCGACTTTGAGTCTAAACCTAAGAAAGTGCAACTTTTTCGGTAATATTAATTTGTTAATCCTGCAATAACAATATAATTTGACTTTCGCTCAAATCAGTAAAATTCATGTTTATCGGTTTAAGCGGTACAGTGCTCACGCAATTAACATACAATTTAGAAGCAAATCGAGTTTAAGTCTAAAACTAAGAAAGTACAATTTTTTCGGTTATATGAATATGTAAATTCTGCAATAACATTATAATTTTACTTTCGCGCAAATCAGTAATATTAATGTTTTTCAGCTTAAGCAGTACAGTGCTGCCGCAATTGACATACAATTTACAAGAAAATCGACTTTGAGTCTAAACCTAAGAAAGTGCAACTTTTTCGGTAATATTAATTTGTTAATCCTGCAAAAGCAGCATAATTTGACTTTCGCTCAAATCAGTAAAATTCATGTTTTTCGGTTTAAGCGGTACAGTGCTCACGCAACTGAAATACAATTTACAAGAAAATCGACTTTAAGTCTAAAACTAAGAAAGTGCAATTTTTTCGGTTATATGAATATGTCAATTCTGCAATAACAATATAATTTGACTTTCGCTCAGATCAGTAAAATTCATGTTTTTCGGTTTAAGCGGTACAGTGCTCACGCAATTGACATACAATTTAGAAGAAAATCGACTTTAAGTCTAAAACTAAGAAAGTACAATTTTTTCGGTTATATGAATATGTAAATTCTGCAATAACATTATAATTTTACTTTCGCGCAAATCAGTAATATTAATGTTTTTCGGCTTAAGCAGTACAGTGCTGCCGCAATTGACATACAATTTACAAGAAAATCGACTTTGAGTCTAAACCTAAGAAAGTGCAACTTTTTCGGTAATATTAATTTGTTAATCCTGCAATAACAATATAATTTGACTTTCGCTCAAATCAGTAAAATTCATGTTTTTCGGTTTAAGCGATACAGTGCTCACGCAATTAACATACAATTTAGAAGCAAATTGACTTTAAGTCTAAAACTAAGAAAGTACAATTTTTTTGGTTATATGAATATGTAAATTCTGCAATAACATTATATTTTTACTTTCGCGCAAATCAGTAATATTAATGTTTTTCAGCTTAAGCAGTACAGTGCTGCCGCAATTGACATACAATTTACAAGAAAATCGACTTTGAGTCAAAACCTAAGAAAGTGCAACTTTTTCGGTAATATTAATTTGTTAATCCTGCAAAAGCAATATAATTTGACTTTCGCTCAAATCAGTAAAATTCATGTTTTTCGGCTTAAGAGCTACAGTGCTCACGCAACTGAAATACAATTTACAAGAAAATCGACTTTAAGTCTAAAACTAAGAAAGTGCAATTTTTTCGGTTATATGAATATGTCAACTCTGCAATAACAATATAACTTGACTTTTGCTCAAATCAGTAAAATTCATGTTTTTCGGTTTAAGCGGTACAGTGCTCACGCAATTGACATACAATTTAGAAAAAAATCGACTTTAAGTCTAAAACTAAGAAAGCACAATTTTTTCGGTTATATGAATATGTAAATTCTGCGATAACATTATAATTTTACTTTCGCGCAAATCAGCAATATTAATGTTTTTCGGCTTAAGCAGTACAGTGCTGCCGCAATTGACATACAATTTACAAGAAAGTCGACTTTGAGTCTAAACCTAAGAAAGTGCAACTTTTTCGGTAATATTAATTTGTTAATCCTGCAAAAGCAATATAATTTGACTTTCGCTCAAATCAGTAAAATTCATGTTTTTCGGCTTAAGCGGTACAGTGCTCACGCAACTGAAATACAATTTACAAGAAAATCGACTTTAAGTCTAAAACTAAGAAAGTGCAATTTTTTCGGTTATATGAATATGTCAATTCTGCAATAACAATATAATTTGACTTTCGCTCAAATCAGTAAAGTTCATGTTTTTCGGTTTAAGCGGTACAGTGCTCACGCAATTGACATACAATTTAGAAGAAAATCGACTTTAAGTCTAAAACTAAGAAGGTACAATTTTTTCGGTTATATGAATATGTAAATTCTGCAATAACATTATAATTTTACTTTCGCGCATATCAGTAATATTGATGTTTTTCGGCTTAAGCAGTACAGTGCTGCCGCAATTGACATACAATTTACAAGAAAATCGACTTTGAGTCTAAACCTAAGAAAGTGCAACTTTTTCGGTAATATTAATTTGTTAATCCTGCAAAAGCAATATAATTTGACTTTCGCTCAAATCAGTAAAATTCATGTTTTTCGGTTTAAGCGGTACAGTGCTCACGCAATTGACATACAATTTAGAAGAAAATCGACTTTAAGTTCAAAACTAAGAAAGTACAATTTTTTCGGTTATATGAATATGTAAATTCTGCAATAACATTATAATTTTACTTTCGCGCAAATCAGTAATATTAATGTTTTTCGGCTTAAGCAGTACAGTGCTCAGACAACTGACATACAATTTACAAGAAAATCGACTTTGAGTCTAAACCTAAGAAAGTGCAACTTTTTCGGTAATATTAATTTGTTAATCCTGCAAAAGCAATATAATTTGACTTTCGCTCAAATCAGTAAAATTCATGTTTTTCGGCTTAAGCGGTACAGTGCTCACGCAACTGAAATACAATTTACAAGAAAATCGACTTTAAGTCTAAAACTAAGAAAGTGCAATTTTTTCGGTTATATGAATATGTCAATTCTGCAATAACAATATAATTTGACTTTCGCTCAAATCAGTAAAGTTCATGTTTTTCGGTTTAAGCGGTACAGTGCTCACGCAATTGACATACAATTTAGAAGAAAATCGACTTTAAGTCTAAAACTAAGAAGGTACAATTTTTTCGGTTATATGAATATGTAAATTCTGCAATAACATTATAATTTTACTTTCGCGCATATCAGTAATATTGATGTTTTTCGGCTTAAGCAGTACAGTGCTGCCGCAATTGACATACAATTTACAAGAAAATCGACTTTGAGTCTAAACCTAAGAAAGTGCAACTTTTTCGGTAATATTAATTTGTTAATCCTGCAAAAGCAATATAATTTGACTTTCGCTCAAATCAGTAAAATTCATGTTTTTCGGCTTAAGCGGTACAGTGCTCACGCAACTGAAATACAATTTACAAGAAAATCGACTTTAAGTCTAAAACTAAGAAAGTGCAATTTTTTCGGTTATATGAATATGTCAATTCTGCAATAACAATATAATTTGACTTTCGCTCAAATCAGTAAAGTTCATGTTTTTCGGTTTAAGCGGTACAGTGCTCACGCAATTGACATACAATTTAGAAGAAAATCGACTTTAAGTCTAAAACTAAGAAGGTACAATTTTTTCGGTTATATGAATATGTAAATTCTGCAATAACATTATAATTTTACTTTCGCGCATATCAGTAATATTGATGTTTTTCGGCTTAAGCAGTACAGTGCTGCCGCAATTGACATACAATTTACAAGAAAATCGACTTTGAGTCTAAACCTAAGAAAGTGCAACTTTTTCGGTAATATTAATTTGTTAATCCTGCAAAAGCAATATAATTTGACTTTCGCTCAAATCAGTAAAATTCATGTTTTTCGGTTTAAGCGGTACAGTGCTCACGCAACTGAAATACAATTTACAAGAAAATCGACTTTAAGTCTAAAACTAAGAAAGTGCAATTTTTTCGGTTATATGAATATGTCAATTCTGCAATAACAATATAATTTGACTTTCGCTCAGATCAGTAAAATTCATGTTTTTCGGTTTAAGCGGTACAGTGCTCACGCAATTGACATACAATTTAGAAGAAAATCGACTTTAAGTTCAAAACTAAGAAAGTACAATTTTTTCGGTTATATGAATATGTAAATTCTGCAATAACATTATAATTTTACTTTCGCGCAAATCAGTAATATTAATGTTTTTCGGCTTAAGCAGTACAGTGCTCAGACAACTGACATACAATTTACAAGAAAATCGACTTTGAGTCTAAACCTAAGAAAGTGCAACTTTTTCGGTAATATTAATTTGTTAATCCTGCAATAACAATATAATTTGACTTTCGCTCAAATCAGTAATATTAATGTTTTTCAGCTTAAGCAGTACAGTGCTGCCGCAATTGACATACAATTTACAAGAAAATCGACTTTGAGTCTAAACCAAAGAAAGTGCAACTTTTTCGGTAATATTAATTTGTTAATCCTGCAAAAGCAACATAATTTGACTTTCGCTCAAATCAGTAAAATTCATGTTTTTCGGTTTAAGCGGTACAGTGCTCACGCAACTGAAATACAATTTACAAGAAAATCGACTTTAAGTCTAAAACTAAGAAAGTGCAATTTTTTCGGTTATATGAATATGTCAATTCTGCAATAACAATATAATTTGACTTTCGCTCAAATCAGTAGAATTCATGTTTTTCGGTTTAAGCGGTACAGTGCTCACGCAATTAACATACAATTTAGAAGAAAATCGACTTTAAGTCTAAAACTAAGAAAGTACAATTTTTTCGGTTATATGAATATGTAAATTCTGCAATAACATTATAATTTTACTTTCGCGCAAATCAGTAATATTAATGTTTTTCAGCTTAAGCAGTACAGTGCTGCCGCAATTGACATACAATTTACAAGAAAATCGACTTTGAGTCTAAACCTAAGAAAGTGCAACTTTTTCGGTAATATTAATTTGTTAATCCTGCAAAAGCAATATAATTTGACTTTCGCTCAAATCAGTAAAATTCATGTTTTTCGGCTTAAGCGGTACAGTGCTCACGCAACTGAAATACAATTTACAAGAAAATCGACTTTAAGTCTAAAACTAAGAAAGTGCAATTTTTTCGGTTATATGAATATGTCAATTCTGCAATAACAATATTATTTGACTTTCGCTCAAATCAGTAAAGTTCATGTTTTTCGGTTTAAGCGGTACAGTGCTCACGCAATTGACATACAATTTAGAAGAAAATCGACTTTAAGTCTAAAACTAAGAAAGTGCAATTTTTTCGGTTATATGAATATGTCAATTCTGCAATAACAATATAATTTGACTTTCGCTCAGATCAGTAAAATTCATGTTTTTCGGCTTAAGCGGTACAGTGCTCACGCAACTGAAATACAATTTACAAGAAAATCGACTTTAAGTCTAAAACTAAGAAAGTGCAATTTTTTCGGTTATATGAATATGTAAATTCTGCAATAACATTATAATTTGACTTTCGCGCAAATCAGTAATATTAATGTTTTTCGGCTTAAGCAGTACAGTGCTGCCGCAATTGACATACAATTTACAAGAAAGTCGACTTTGAGTCTAAACCTAAGAAAGTGCAACTTTTTCGGTAATATTAATTTGTTAATCCTGCAATAACAATATAATTTGACTTTCGCTCAAATCAGTAAAATTCATGTTTTTTGGTTTAAGCGGTACAGTGCTCACGCAATTGACATACAATTTAGAAGGAAATCGACTTTAAGTCTAAAACTAAGAAAGTACAATTTTTTCGGTTATATGAATATGTAAATTCTGCAATAACATTATAATTTGACTTTCGCGCAAATCAGTAATATTAATGTTTTTCGGCTTAAGCAGTACAGTGCTGCCGCAATTGACATACAATTTACAAGAAAGTCGACTTTGAGTCTAAACCTAAGAAAGTGCAACTTTTTCGGTAATATTAATTTGTTAATCCTGCAAAAGCAATATAATTTGACTTTCGCTCAAATCAGTAAAATTCATGTTTTTCGGCTTAAGCGGTACAGTGCTCACGCAACTGAAATACAATTTACAAGAAAATCGACTTTAATTCTAAAACTAAGAAAGTGCAATTTTTTCGGTTATATGAATATGTCAATTCTGCAATAACAATATTACTTGACTTTCGCTCAAATCAGTAAAGTTCATGTTTTTCGGTTTAAGCGGTACAGTGCTCACGCAATTGACATACAATTTAGAAGAAAATCGACTTTAAGTCTAAAACTAAGAAGGTACAATTTTTTCGGTTATATGAATATGTAAATTCTGCAATAACATTATAATTTTACTTTCGCGCAAATCAGTAATATTGATGTTTTTCGGCTTAAGCAGTACAGTGCTGCCGCAATTGACATACAATTTGCAAGAATATCGACTTTGAGTCTAAACCTAAGAAAGTGCAACTTTTTCGGTAATATTAATTTGTTAATCCTGCAAAAGCAATATAATTTGACTTTCGCTCAAATCAGTAAAATTCATGTTTTTCTGCTTAAGCGGTACAGTGCTCACGCAACTGAAATACAATTTACAAGAAAATCGACTTTAAGTCTAAAACTAAGAAAGTGCAATTTTTTCGGTTATATGAATATGTCAATTCTGCAATAACAATATAATTTGACTTTCGCTCAAATCAGTAAAATTCATGTTTTTCGGTTTAAGCGGTACAGTGCTCACGCAATTAACATACAATTTAGAAGAAAATCGACTTTAAGTCTAAAACTAAGAAAGTACAATTTTTTCGGTTATATGAATATGTAAATTCTGCAATAACATTATAATTTGACTTTCGCGCAAATCAGTAATATTAATAATTTTCGGCTTAAGTAGTACAGTGCTGCCGCAATTGACATACAATTTACAAGAAAGTCGACTTTGAGTCTAAACCTAAGAAAGTGCAACTTTTTCGGTAATATTAATTTGTTAATCCTGCAAAAGCAATATAATTTGACTTTCGCTCAAATCAGTAAAATTCATGTTTTTCGGCTTAAGCGGTAAAGTGCAATTTTTTCGGTTATATGAATATGTCAATTCTGCAATAACAATATAATTTGACTTTCGCTCAGATCAGTAAAATTCATGTTTTTCGGTTTAAGCGGTACAGTGCTCACGCAATTGACATACAATTTAGAAGAAAATCGACTTTAAGTTCAAAACTAAGAAAGTACAATTTTTTCGGTTATATGAATATGTCAATTCTGCAATAACAATATTATTTGACTTTCGCTCAAATCAGTAAAGTTCATGTTTTTCGGTTTAAGCGGTACAGTGCTCACGCAATTGACATACAATTTACAAGAAAATCGACTTTAAGTCTAAAACTAAGAAAGTGCAATTTTTTCGGTTATATGAATATGTCAATTCTGCAATAACAATATTATTTGACTTTCGCTCAAATCAGTAAAGTTCATGTTTTTCGGTTTAAGCGGTACAGTGCTCACGCAATTGACATACAATTTACAAGAAAATCGACTTTGAGTCTAAACCAAAGAAAGTGCAACTTTTTCGGTAATATTAATTTGTTAATCCTGCAAAAGCAACATAATTTGACTTTCGCTCAAATCAGTAAAATTCATGTTTTTCGGTTTAAGCGGTACAGTGCTCACGCAACTGAAATACAATTTACAAGAAAATCGACTTTAAGTCTAAAACTAAGAAAGTGCAATTTTTTCGGTTATATGAATATGTCAATTCTGCAATAACAATATAATTTGACTTTCGCTCAAATCAGTAGAATTCATGTTTTTCGGTTTAAGCGGTACAGTGCTCACGCAATTAACATACAATTTAGAAGAAAATCGACTTTAAGTCTAAAACTAAGAAAGTACAATTTTTTCGGTTATATGAATATGTAAATTCTGCAATAACATTATAATTTTACTTTCGCGCAAATCAGTAATATTAATGTTTTTCAGCTTAAGCAGTACAGTGCTGCCGCAATTGACATACAATTTACAAGAAAATCGACTTTGAGTCTAAACCTAAGAAAGTGCAACTTTTTCGGTAATATTAATTTGTTAATCCTGCAAAAGCAATATAATTTGACTTTCGCTCAAATCAGTAAAATTCATGTTTTTCGGCTTAAGCGGTACAGTGCTCACGCAACTAAAATACAATTTACAAGAAAATCGACTTTAAGTCTAAAACTAAGAAAGTGCAATTTTTTCGGTTATATGAATATGTCAATTCTGCAATAACAATATTATTTGACTTTCGCTCAAATCAGTAAAGTTCATGTTTTTCGGTTTAAGCGGTACAGTGCTCACGCAATTGACATACAATTTAGAAGAAAATCGACTTTAAGTCTAAAACTAAGAAAGTGCAATTTTTTCGGTTATATGAATATGTCAATTCTGCAATAACAATATAATTTGACTTTCGCTCAGATCAGTAAAATTCATGTTTTTCGGCTTAAGCGGTACAGTGCTCACGCAACTGAAATACAATTTACAAGAAAATCGACTTTAAGTCTAAAACTAAGAAAGTGCAATTTTTTCGGTTATATGAATATGTAAATTCTGCAATAACATTATAATTTGACTTTCGCGCAAATCAGTAATATTAATGTTTTTCGGCTTAAGCAGTACAGTGCTGCCGCAATTGACATACAATTTACAAGAAAGTCGACTTTGAGTCTAAACCTAAGAAAGTGCAACTTTTTCGGTAATATTAATTTGTTAATCCTGCAATAACAATATAATTTGACTTTCGCTCAAATCAGTAAAATTCATGTTTTTCGGTTTAAGCGGTACAGTGCTCACGCAATTGACATACAATTTAGAAGGAAATCGACTTTAAGTCTAAAACTAAGAAAGTACAATTTTTTCGGTTATATGAATATGTAAATTCTGCAATAACATTATAATTTGACTTTCGCGCAAATCAGTAATATTAATGTTTTTCGGCTTAAGCAGTACAGTGCTGCCGCAATTGACATACAATTTACAAGAAAGTCGACTTTGAGTCTAAACCTAAGAAAGTGCAACTTTTTCGGTAATATTAATTTGTTAATCCTGCAAAAGCAATATAATTTGACTTTCGCTCAAATCAGTAAAATTCATGTTTTTCGGCTTAAGCGGTACAGTGCTCACGCAACTGAAATACAATTTACAAGAAAATCGACTTTAAGTCTAAAACTAAGAAAGTGCAATTTTTTCGGTTATATGAATATGTCAATTCTGCAATAACAATATTATTTGACTTTCGCTCAAATCAGTAAAGTTCATGTTTTTCGGTTTAAGCGGTACAGTGCTCACGCAATTGACATACAATTTAGAAGAAAATCGACTTTAAGTCTAAAACTAAGAAGGTACAATTTTTTCGGTTATATGAATATGTAAATTCTGCAATAACATTATAATTTTACTTTCGCGCAAATCAGTAATATTGATGTTTTTCGGCTTAAGCAGTACAGTGCTGCCGCAATTGACATACAATTTGCAAGAATATCGACTTTGAGTCTAAACCTAAGAAAGTGCAACTTTTTCGGTAATATTAATTTGTTAATCCTGCAAAAGCAATATAATTTGACTTTCGCTCAAATCAGTAAAATTCATGTTTTTCTGCTTAAGCGGTACAGTGCTCACGCAACTGAAATACAATTTACAAGAAAATCGACTTTAAGTCTAAAACTAAGAAAGTGCAATTTTTTCGGTTATATGAATATGTCAATTCTGCAATAACAATATAATTTGACTTTCGCTCAAATCAGTAAAATTCATGTTTTTCGGTTTAAGCGGTACAGTGCTCACGCAATTAACATACAATTTAGAAGAAAATCGACTTTAAGTCTAAAACTAAGAAAGTACAATTTTTTCGGTTATATGAATATGTAAATTCTGCAATAACATTATAATTTGACTTTCGCGCAAATCAGTAATATTAATAATTTTCGGCTTAAGTAGTAAAGTGCTGCCGCAATTGACATACAATTTACAAGAAAGTCGACTTTGAGTCTAAACCTAAGAAAGTGCAACTTTTTCGGTAATATTAATTTGTTAATCCTGCAAAAGCAATATAATTTGACTTTCGCTCAAATCAGTAAAATTCATGTTTTTCGGCTTAAGCGGTACAGTGCTCACGCAACTGAAATACAATTTACAAGAAAATCGACTTTAAGTCTAAAACTAAGAAAGTGCAATTTTTTCGGTTATATGAATATGTCAATTCTGCAATAACAATATAATTTGACTTTCGCTCAAATCAGTAAAATTCATGTTTTTCGGTTTAAGCGGTACAGTGCTCACGCAATTAACATACAATTTAGAAGAAAATCGACTTTAAGTCTAAAACTAAGAAAGTACAATTTTTTCGGTTATATGAATATGTAAATTCTGCAATAACATTATAATTTGACTTTCGCGCAAATCAGTAATATTAATAATTTTCGGCTTAAGTAGTACAGTGCTGCCGCAATTGACATACAATTTACAAGAAAGTCGACTTTGAGTCTAAACCTAAGAAAGTGCAACTTTTTCGGTAATATTAATTTGTTAATCCTGCAAAAGCAATATAATTTGACTTTCGCTCAAATCAGTAAAATTCATGTTTTTCGGCTTAAGCGGTACAGTGCTCACGCAACTGAAATACAATTTACAAGAAAATCGACTTTAAGTCTAAAACTAAGAAAGTGCAATTTTTTCGGTTATATGAATATGTCAATTCTGCAATAACAATATAATTTGACTTTCGCTCAAATCAGTAAAGTTCATGTTTTTCGGTTTAAGCGGTACAGTGCTCACGCAATTGACATACAATTTAGAAGAAAATCGACTTTAAGTCTAAAACTAAGAAGGTACAATTTTTTCGGTTATATGAATATGTAAATTCTGCAATAACATTATAATTTTACTTTCGCGCATATCAGTAATATTGATGTTTTTCGGCTTAAGCAGTACAGTGCTGCCGCAATTGACATACAATTTGCAAGAAAATCGACTTTGAGTCTAAACCTAAGAAAGTGCAACTTTTTCGGTAATATTAATTTGTTAATCCTGCAATAACAATATAATTTGACTTTCGCTCAAATTAGTAAAATTCATGTTTTTCGGCCTAAGCAGTACAGTGCTCACACAACTGACATACAATTTACATGAAAATCGACTTTGAGTCTAAACCTAAGAAAGTGCAACTTTTTCGGTAATATTAATTTGTTAATCCTGCAATAACAATATAATTTGACTTTCGCTCAAATCAGTAAAATTCATGTTAATCGGTTTAAGCGGTACAGTGCTCACGCAATTAACATACAATTTAGAAGCAAATCGACTTTAAGTCTAAAACTAAGAAAGTACAATTTTTTCGGTTATATGAATATGTAAATTCTGCAATAACATTATAATTTTACTTTCGCGCAAATCAGTAATATTAATGTTTTTCAGCTTAAGCAGTACAGTGCTGCCGCAATTGACATACAATTTACAAGAAAATCGACTTTGAGTCTAAACCTAAGAAAGTGCAACTTTTTCGGTAATATTAATTTGTTAATCCTGCAAAAGCAACATAATTTGACTTTCGCTCAAATCAGTAAAATTCATGTTTTTCGGTTTAAGCGGTACAGTGCTCACGCAACTGAAATACAATTTACAAGAAAATCGACTTTAAGTCTAAAACTAAGAAAGTGCAATTTTTTCGGTTATATGAATATGTCAATTCTGCAATAACAATATAATTTGACTTTCGCTCAGATCAGTAAAATTCATGTTTTTCGGTTTAAGCGGTACAGTGCTCACGCAATTGACATACAATTTAAAAGAAAATCGACTTTAAGTCTAAAACTAAGAAAGTACAATTTTTTCGGTTATATGAATATGTAAATTCTGCAATAACATTATAATTTTACTTTCGCGCAAATCAGTAATATTAATGTTTTTCGGCTTAAGCAGTACAGTGCTGCCGCAATTGACATACAATTTACAAGAAAATCGACTTTGAGTCTAAACCTAAGAAAGTGCAACTTTTTCGGTAATATTAATTTGTTAATCCTGCAATAACAATATAATTTGACTTTCGCTCAAATCAGTAAAATTCATGTTTTTCGGTTTAAGCGATACAGTGCTCACGCAATTAACATACAATTTAGAAGCAAATTGACTTTAAGTCTAAAACTAAGAAAGTACAATTTTTTTGGTTATATGAATATGTAAATTCTGCAATAACATTATATTTTTACTTTCGCGCAAATCAGTAATATTAATGTTTTTCAGCTTAAGCAGTACAGTGCTGCCGCAATTGACATACAATTTACAAGAAAATCGACTTTGAGTCAAAACCTAAGAAAGTGCAACTTTTTCGGTAATATTAATTTGTTAATCCTGCAAAAGCAATATAATTTGACTTTCGCTCAAATCAGTAAAATTCATGTTTTTCGGCTTAAGAGCTACAGTGCTCACGCAACTGAAATACAATTTACAAGAAAATCGACTTTAAGTCTAAAACTAAGAAAGTGCAATTTTTTCGGTTATATGAATATGTCAACTCTGCAATAACAATATAACTTGACTTTTGCTCAAATCAGTAAAATTCATGTTTTTCGGTTTAAGCGGTACAGTGCTCACGCAATTGACATACAATTTAGAAGAAAATCGACTTTAAGTCTAAAACTAAGAAAGCACAATTTTTTCGGTTATATGAATATGTAAATTCTGCGATAACATTATAATTTTACTTTCGCGCAAATCAGCAATATTAATGTTTTTCGGCTTAAGCAGTACAGTGCTGCCGCAATTGACATACAATTTACAAGAAAGTCGACTTTGAGTCTGAACCTAAGAAAGTGCAACTTTTTCGGTAATATTAATTTGTTAATCCTGCAAAAGCAATATAATTTGACTTTCGCTCAAATCAGTAAAATTCATGTTTTTCGGCTTAAGCGGTACAGTGCTCACGCAACTGAAATACAATTTACAAGAAAATCGACTTTAAGTTTAAAACTAAGAAAGTGCAATTTTTTCGGTTATATGAATATGTCAATTCTGCAATAACAATATAATTTGACTTTCGCTCAAATCAGTAAAGTTCATGTTTTTCGGTTTAAGCGGTACAGTGCTCACGCAATTGACATACAATTTAGAAGAAAATCGACTTTAAGTCTAAAACTAAGAAGGTACAATTTTTTCGGTTATATGAATATGTAAATTCTGCAATAACATTATAATTTTACTTTCGCGCATATCAGTAATATTGATGTTTTTCGGCTTAAGCAGTACAGTGCTCACGCAATTAACATACAATTTAGAAGCAAATCGACTTTGAGTCTAAACCTAAGAAAGTGCAACTTTTTCGGTAATATTAATTTGTTAATCCTGCAATAACAATATAATTTGACTTTCGCTCAAATCAGTAAAATTCATGTTTTTCGGTTTAAGCGGTACAGTGTTCACGCAATTAAAATACAATTTAGAAGCAAATCGACTTTAAGTCTAAAACTAAGAAAGTACAATTTTTTCGGTTATATGAATATGTAAATTCTGCAATAACATTATAATTTTACTTTCGCGCAAATCAGTAATATTAATGTTTTTCAGCTTAAGCAGTACAGTGCTGCCGCAATTGACATACAATTTACAAGAAAATCGACTTTGAGTCTAAACCTAAGAAAGTGCAACTTTTTCGGTAATATTAATTTGTTAATCCTGCAAAAGCAATATAATTTGACTTCCGCTCAAATCAGTAAAATTCATGTTTTTCGGTTTAAGCGGTACAGTGCTCACGCAACTGAAATACAATTTACAAGAAAATCGACTTTAAGTCTAAAACTAAGAAAGTGCAATTTTTTCGATTATATGAATATGTCAATTCTGCAATTACAATATAATTTGACTTTCGCTCAGATCAGTAAAATTCATGTTTTTCGGTTTAAGCGGTACAGTGCTCACGCAATTGACATACAATTTAGAAGAAAATCGACTTTAAGTTCAAAACTAAGAAAGTACAATTTTTTCGGTTATATGAATATGTAAATTCTGCAATAACATTATAATTTTACTTTCGCGCAAATCAGTAATATTAATGTTTTTCGGCTTAAGCAGTACAGTGCTCAGACAACTGACATACAATTTACAAGAAAATCGACTTTGAGTCTAAACCTAAGAAAGTGCAACTTTTTCGGTAATATTAATTTGTTAATCCTGCAATAACAATATAATTTGACTTTCGCTCAAATTAGTAAAATTCATGTTTTTCGGCCTAAGCAGTACAGTGCTCACACAACTGACATACAATTTACATGAAAATCGACTTTGAGTCTAAACCTAAGAAAGTGCAACTTTTTCGGTAATATTAATTTGTTAATCCTGCAATAACAATATAATTTGACTTTCGCTCAAATCAGTAAAATTCATGTTAATCGGTTTAAGCGGTACAGTGCTCACGCAATTAACATACAATTTAGAAGCAAATCGACTTTAAGTCTAAAACTAAGAAAGTACAATTTTTTCGGTTATATGAATATGTAAATTCTGCAATAACATTATAATTTTACTTTCGCGCAAATCAGTAATATTAATGTTTTTCAGCTTAAGCAGTACAGTGCTGCCGCAATTGACATACAATTTACAAGAAAATCGACTTTGAGTCTAAACCTAAGAAAGTGCAACTTTTTCGGTAATATTAATTTGTTAATCCTGCAAAAGCAACATAATTTGACTTTCGCTCAAATCAGTAAAATTCATGTTTTTCGGTTTAAGCGGTACAGTGCTCACGCAACTGAAATACAATTTACAAGAAAATCGACTTTAAGTCTAAAACTAAGAAAGTGCAATTTTTTCGGTTATATGAATATGTCAATTCTGCAATAACAATATAATTTGACTTTCGCTCAGATCAGTAAAATTCATGTTTTTCGGTTTAAGCGGTACAGTGCTCACGCAATTGACATACAATTTAAAAGAAAATCGACTTTAAGTCTAAAACTAAGAAAGTACAATTTTTTCGGTTATATGAATATGTAAATTCTGCAATAACATTATAATTTTACTTTCGCGCAAATCAGTAATATTAATGTTTTTCGGCTTAAGCAGTACAGTGCTGCCGCAATTGACATACAATTTACAAGAAAATCGACTTTGAGTCTAAACCTAAGAAAGTGCAACTTTTTCGGTAATATTAATTTGTTAATCCTGCAATAACAATATAATTTGACTTTCGCTCAAATCAGTAAAATTCATGTTTTTCGGTTTAAGCGATACAGTGCTCACGCAATTAACATACAATTTAGAAGCAAATTGACTTTAAGTCTAAAACTAAGAAAGTACAATTTTTTTGGTTATATGAATATGTAAATTCTGCAATAACATTATATTTTTACTTTCGCGCAAATCAGTAATATTAATGTTTTTCAGCTTAAGCAGTACAGTGCTGCCGCAATTGACATACAATTTACAAGAAAATCGACTTTGAGTCAAAACCTAAGAAAGTGCAACTTTTTCGGTAATATTAATTTGTTAATCCTGCAAAAGCAATATAATTTGACTTTCGCTCAAATCAGTAAAATTCATGTTTTTCGGCTTAAGAGCTACAGTGCTCACGCAACTGAAATACAATTTACAAGAAAATCGACTTTAAGTCTAAAACTAAGAAAGTGCAATTTTTTCGGTTATATGAATATGTCAACTCTGCAATAACAATATAACTTGACTTTTGCTCAAATCAGTAAAATTCATGTTTTTCGGTTTAAGCGGTACAGTGCTCACGCAATTGACATACAATTTAGAAGAAAATCGACTTTAAGTCTAAAACTAAGAAAGCACAATTTTTTCGGTTATATGAATATGTAAATTCTGCGATAACATTATAATTTTACTTTCGCGCAAATCAGCAATATTAATGTTTTTCGGCTTAAGCAGTACAGTGCTGCCGCAATTGACATACAATTTACAAGAAAGTCGGCTTTGAGTCTGAACCTAAGAAAGTGCAACTTTTTCGGTAATATTAATTTGTTAATCCTGCAAAAGCAATATAATTTGACTTTCGCTCAAATCAGTAAAATTCATGTTTTTCGGCTTAAGCGGTACAGTGCTCACGCAACTGAAATACAATTTACAAGAAAATCGACTTTAAGTTTAAAACTAAGAAAGTGCAATTTTTTCGGTTATATGAATATGTCAATTCTGCAATAACAATATAATTTGACTTTCGCTCAAATCAGTAAAGTTCATGTTTTTCGGTTTAAGTGGTACAGTGCTCACGCAATTGACATACAATTTAGAAGAAAATCGACTTTAAGTCTAAAACTAAGAAGGTACAATTTTTTCGGTTATATGAATATGTAAATTCTGCAATAACATTATAATTTTACTTTCGCGCATATCAGTAATATTGATGTTTTTCGGCTTAAGCAGTACAGTGCTCACGCAATTAACATACAATTTAGAAGCAAATCGACTTTGAGTCTAAACCTAAGAAAGTGCAACTTTTTCGGTAATATTAATTTGTTAATCCTGCAATAACAATATAATTTGACTTTCGCTCAAATCAGTAAAATTCATGTTTTTCGGTTTAAGCGGTACAGTGTTCACGCAATTAAAATACAATTTAGAAGCAAATCGACTTTAAGTCTAAAACTAAGAAAGTACAATTTTTTCGGTTATATGAATATGTAAATTCTGCAATAACATTATAATTTTACTTTCGCGCAAATCAGTAATATTAATGTTTTTCAGCTTAAGCAGTACAGTGCTGCCGCAATTGACATACAATTTACAAGAAAATCGACTTTGAGTCTAAACCTAAGAAAGTGCAACTTTTTCGGTAATATTAATTTGTTAATCCTGCAAAAGCAATATAATTTGACTTCCGCTCAAATCAGTAAAATTCATGTTTTTCGGTTTAAGCGGTACAGTGCTCACGCAACTGAAATACAATTTACAAGAAAATCGACTTTAAGTCTAAAACTAAGAAAGTGCAATTTTTTCGATTATATGAATATGTCAATTCTGCAATTACAATATAATTTGACTTTCGCTCAGATCAGTAAAATTCATGTTTTTCGGTTTAAGCGGTACAGTGCTCACGCAATTGACATACAATTTAGAAGAAAATCGACTTTAAGTTCAAAACTAAGAAAGTACAATTTTTTCGGTTATATGAATATGTAAATTCTGCAATAACATTATAATTTTACTTTCGCGCAAATCAGTAATATTAATGTTTTTCGGCTTAAGCAGTACAGTGCTCAGACAACTGACATACAATTTACAAGAAAATCGACTTTGAGTCTAAACCTAAGAAAGTGCAACTTTTTCGGTAATATTAATTTGTTAATCCTGCAATAACAATATAATTTGACTTTCGCTCAAATCAGTAAAATTCATGTTTTTCGGTTTAAGCGGTACAGTGCTCACGCAATTAACATACAATTTTGAAGCAAATTGACTTTAAGTCTAAAACTAAGAAAGTACAATTTTTTTGGTTATATGAATATGTAAATTCTGCAATAACATTATATTTTGACTTTCGCGCAAATCAGTAATATTAATATTTTTCAGCTTAAGCAGTACAGTGCTGCCGCAATTGACATACAATTTACAAGAAAATCGACTTTGAGTCTAAACCTAAGAAAGTGCAACTTTTTCGGTAATATTAATTTGTTAATCCTGCAAAAGCAATATAATTTGACTTTCGCTCAAATCAGTAAAAGTCATGTTTTTCGGCTTAAGAGCTACAGTGCTCACGCAACTGAAATACAATTTACAAGAAAATCGACTTTAAGTCTAAAACTAAGAAAGTGCAATTTTTTCGGTTATATGAATATGTAAATTCTGCAATAACATTATAATTTTACTTTCGCGCAAATCAGTAATATTAATGTTTTTCGGCTTAAGCAGTACAGTGCTTCCGCAATTGACATACAATTTACAAGAAAATCGACTTTGAGTCTAAACCTAAGAAAGTGCAACTTTTTCGGTAATATTAATTTGTTAATCCTGCAATAACATTATAATTTTACTTTCGCGGAAATCAGCAATATTAATGTTTTTCGGCTTAAGCAGTACAGTGCTGCCGCAATTGACATACAATTTACAAGAAAATCGACTTTGAGTCTAAACCTAAGAAAGTGCAACTTTTTCGGTAATATTAATTTGTTAATCCTGCAAAAGCAATATAATTTGACTTTCGCTCAAATCAGTAAAATTCATGTTTTTCGGCTTAAGCGGTACAGTGCTCACGCAACTGAAATACAATTTACAAGAAAATCGATTTTAAGTCTAAAACTAAGAAAGTGCAATTTTTTCGGTTATATGAATATGTCAATTCTACAATAACAATATCATTTGACTTTTGCCAAATCAGTAAAATTCATGTTTTTCGGTTTAGGCGGTACAGTGCTCACGCAATTGACATACAATTTAGAAGAAAATCGACTTTAAGTCTAAAACTAAGAAAGTACAATTTTTTCGGTTATATAATTATGTAAATTCTGCAATAACATTATAATTTTACTTTCGCGCAAATCAGTAATATTGATGTTTTTCGGCTTAAGCAGTACAGTGCTTCCGCAATTGACATACAATTTACAAGAAAATTGACTTTGAGTCTAAACCTAAGAAAGTGCAACTTTTTCGGTAATATTAATTTGTTAATCCTGCAATAACAATATAATTTGACTTTCGCTCAAATCAGTAAAATTCATGTTTTTCGGCTTAAGCGGTACAGTGCTCACGCAATTAACATACAATTTAGAAGCAAATCGACTTTAAGTCTAAAACTAAGAAAGTACAATTTTTTCGGTTATATGAATATGTAAATTCTGCAATAACATTATAATTTTACTTTCGCGCAAATCAGTAATATTAATGTTTTTCGGCTTAAGCAGTACAGTGCTTCCGCAATTGACATACAATTTACAAGAAAATTGACTTTGAGTCTAAACCTAAGAAAGTGCAACTTTTTCGGTAATATTAATTTGTTAATCCTGCAATAACAATATAATTTGACTTTCGTTCAAATCAGTAAAATTCATGTTTTTCGGCTTAAGCAGTACAGTGCTCACGCAACTGACATACAATTTACAAGAAAATCGACTTTGAGTCTAAACCTAAGAAAGTGCAACTTTTTCGGTAATATTAATTTGTTAATCCTGCAATAACAATATAATTTGACTTTCGCTCAAATCAGTAAAATTCATGTTTTTCGGCTTAAGCGGTACAGTGCTCACGCAATTAACATACAATTTAGAAGCAAATCGACTTTAAGTCTAAAACTAAGAAAGTACAATTTTTTCGGTTATATGAATATGTAAATTCTGCAATAACATTATAATTTTACTTTCGCGCAAATCAGTAATATTAATGTTTTTCGGCTTAAGCAGTACAGTGCTGCCGCATTTGACATACAATTTACAAGAAAATCGACTTTGAGTCTAAACCTAAGAAAGTCCAACTTTTTCGGTAATATTAATTTGTTAATCCTGCAAAAGCAATATAATTTGACTTTCGCTCAAATCATTAAAATTTATGTGTTTCGGCTTAAGCAGTACAGTGCTGAAACAACTGACATACAATTTACAAGAAAATCGACTTTGAGTCTAAACCTAAGAAAGTGCAACTTTTTCGGTAATATTTATTTGTTAATCCTGCAATAACAATATAATTTGACTTTCGCTCAAATCAGTAAAATTCATGTTTTTCGGTTTAAGCGGTACAGTGCTCACGCAATTGACATACAATTTAGAAGAAAATCGACTTTAAGTCTAAAACTAAGAAAGTACAATTTTTTCGGTTATATGAATATGTAAATTCTGCAATAACATTATAATTTGACTTTCGCGCAAATCAGTAATATTAATGTTTTTCGGCTTAAGCAGTACAGTGCTGCCGCAATTGACATACAATTTACAAGAAAGTCGACTTTGAGTCTAAACCTAAGAAAGTGCAACTTTTTCGGTAATATTAATTTGTTAATCCTGCAAAAGCAATATAATTTGACTTTCGCTCAAATCAGTAAAATTCATGTTTTTCGGCTTAAGCGGTACAGTGCTCACGCAACTGAAATACAATTTACAAGAAAATCAACTTTAAGTCTAAAACTAAGAAAGTGCAATTTTTTCGGTTATATGAATATGTCAATTCTGCAATAACAATATAATTTGACTTTCGCTCAAATCAGTAAAGTTCATGTTTTTCGGTTTAAGCGGTACAGTGCTCACGCAATTGACATACAATTTAGAAGAAAATCGACTTTAAGTCTAAAACTAAGAAGGTACAATTTTTTCGGTTATATGAATATGTAAATTCTGCAATAACATTATAATTTTACTTTCGCGCAAATCAGTAATATTGATGTTTTTCGGCTTAAGCAGTACAGTGCTGCCGCAATTGACATACAATTTACAAGAAAATCGACTTTGAGTCTAAACCTAAGAAAGTGCAACTTTTTCGGTAATATTAATTTGTTAATCCTGCAATAACATTATAATTTTACTTTCGCGGAAATCAGCAATATTAATGTTTTTCGGCTTAAGCAGTACAGTGCTGCCGCAATTGACATACAATTTACAAGAAAATCGACTTTGAGTCTAAACCTAAGAAAGTGCAACTTTTTCGGTAATATTAATTTGTTAATCCTGCAAAAGCAATATAATTTGACTTTCGCTCAAATCAGTAAAATTCATGTTTTTCGGCTTAAGCGGTACAGTGCTCACGCAACTGAAATACAATTTACAAGAAAATCGATTTTAAGTCTAAAACTAAGAAAGTGCAATTTTTTCGGTTATATGAATATGTCAATTCTACAATAACAATATCATTTGACTTTTGCCAAATCAGTAAAATTCATGTTTTTCGGTTTAGGCGGTACAGTGCTCACGCAATTGACATACAATTTAGAAGAAAATCGACTTTAAGTCTAAAACTAAGAAAGTACAATTTTTTCGGTTATATAATTATGTAAATTCTGCAATAACATTATAATTTTACTTTCGCGCAAATCAGTAATATTGATGTTTTTCGGCTTAAGCAGTACAGTGCTTCCGCAATTGACATACAATTTACAAGAAAATTGACTTTGAGTCTAAACCTAAGAAAGTGCAACTTTTTCGGTAATATTAATTTGTTAATCCTGCAATAACAATATAATTTGACTTTCGCTCAAATCAGTAAAATTCATGTTTTTCGGCTTAAGCGGTACAGTGCTCACGCAATTAACATACAATTTAGAAGCAAATCGACTTTAAGTCTAAAACTAAGAAAGTACAATTTTTTCGGTTATATGAATATGTAAATTCTGCAATAACATTATAATTTTACTTTCGCGGAAATCAGCAATATTAATGTTTTTCGGCTTAAGCAGTACAGTGCTTCCGCAATTGACATACAATTTACAAGAAAATTGACTTTGAGTCTAAACCTAAGAAAGTGTAACTTTTTCGGTAATATTAATTTGTTAATCCTGCAATAACAATATAATTTGACTTTCGTTCAAATCAGTAAAATTCATGTTTTTCGGCTTAAGCAGTACAGTGCTCACGCAACTGACATACAATTTACAAGAAAATCGACTTTGAGTCTAAACCTAAGAAAGTGCAACTTTTTCGGTAATATTAATTTGTTAATCCTGCAATAACAATATAATTTGACTTTCGCTCAAATCAGTAAAATTCATGTTTTTCGGCTTAAGCGGTACAGTGCTCACGCAATTAACATACAATTTAGAAGCAAATCGACTTTAAGTCTAAAACTAAGAAAGTACAATTTTTTCGGTTATATGAATATGTAAATTCTGCAATAACATTATAATTTTACTTTCGCGCAAATCAGTAATATTAATGTTTTTCGGCTTAAGCAGTACAGTGCTGCCGCATTTGACATACAATTTACAAGAAAATCGACTTTGAGTCTAAACCTAAGAAAGTCCAACTTTTTCGGTAATATTAATTTGTTAATCCTGCAAAAGCAATATAATTTGACTTTCGCTCAAATCATTAAAATTTATGTGTTTCGGCTTAAGCAGTACAGTGCTGAAACAACTGACATACAATTTACAAGAAAATCGACTTTGAGTCTAAACCTAAGAAAGTGCAACTTTTTCGGTAATATTTATTTGTTAATCCTGCAATAACAATATAATTTGACTTTCGCTCAAATCAGTAAAATTCATGTTTTTCGGTTTAAGCGGTACAGTGCTCACGCAATTGACATACAATTTAGAAGAAAATCGACTTTAAGTCTAAAACTAAGAAAGTACAATTTTTTCGGTTATATGAATATGTAAATTCTGCAATAACATTATAATTTGACTTTCGCGCAAATCAGTAATATTAATGTTTTTCGGCTTAAGCAGTACAGTGCTGCCGCAATTGACATACAATTTACAAGAAAGTCGACTTTGAGTCTAAACCTAAGAAAGTGCAACTTTTTCGGTAATATTAATTTGTTAATCCTGCAAAAGCAATATAATTTGACTTTCGCTCAAATCAGTAAAACTCATGTTTTTCGGCTTAAGCGGTACAGTGCTCACGCAACTGAAATACAATTTACAAGAAAATCAACTTTAAGTCTAAAACTAAGAAAGTGCAATTTTTTCGGTTATATGAATATGTCAATTCTGCAATAACAATATAATTTGACTTTCGCTCAAATCAGTAAAGTTCATGTTTTTCGGTTTAAGCGGTACAGTGCTCACGCAATTGACATACAATTTAGAAGAAAATCGACTTTAAGTCTAAAACTAAGAAGGTACAATTTTTTCGGTTATATGAATATGTAAATTCTGCAATAACATTATAATTTTACTTTCGCGCAAATCAGTAATATTGATGTTTTTCGGCTTAAGCAGTACAGTGCTGCCGCAATTGACATACAATTTGCAAGAAAATCGACTTTGAGTCTAAACCTAAGAAAGTGCAACTTTTTCGGTAATATCAATTTGTTAATCCTGCAATAACAATATAATTTGACTTTCGCTCAAATTAGTAAAATTCATGTTTTTCGGCCTAAGCAGTACAGTGCTCACGCAATTAACATACAATTTAGAAGCAAATCGACTTTGAGTCTAAACCTAAGAAAGTGCAACTTTTTCGGTAATATTAATTTGTTAATCCTGCAATAACAATATAATTTGACTTTCGCTCAAATCAGTAAAATTCATGTTTTTCGGTTTAAGCGGTACAGTGCTCACGCAATTAACATACAATTTAGAAGCAAATCGACTTTAAGTCTAAAACTAAGAAAGTACAATTTTTTCGGTTATATGAATATGGAAATTCTGCAATAACATTATAATTTTACTTTCGCGCAAATCAGTAATATTAATGTTTTTCAGCTTAAGCAGTACAGAGCTGCCGCAATTGACAAACAATTTACAAGAAAATCGACTTTGAGTCTAAACCTAAGAAAGTGCAACTTTTTCGGTAATATTAATTTGTTAATCCTGCAAAAGCAATATAATTTGACTTTCGCTCAAATCAGTAAAATTCATGTTTTTCGGTTTAAGCGGTACAGTGCTCACGCAACTGAAATACAATTTACAAGAAAATCGACTTTAAGTCTAAAACTAAGAAAGTGCAATTTTTTCGGTTATATAATTATGTAAATTCTGCAATAACATTATAATTTTACTTTCGCGCAAATCAGTAATATTGATGTTTTTCGGCTTAAGCAGTACAGTGCTTCAGCAATTGACATACAATTTACAAGAAAATTGACTTTGAGTCTAAACCTAAGAAAGTGCAACTTTTTCGGTAATATTAATTTGTTAATCCTGCAATAACAATATAATTTGACTTTCGTTCAAATCAGTAAAATTCATGATTTTTGGCTTAAGCGGTACAGTGCTCACGCAATTAACATACAATTTAGAAGAAAATCGACTTTAAGTCTAAAACTAAGAAAGTACAATTTTTTCGGTTATATGAATATGTAAATTCTGCAAAAGCAATATAATTTGACTTTCGCTCAAATCAGTAAAATTCATGTTTTTCGGCTTAAGCAGTACATCGCTCACGCAACTGACATACAATTAACAAGAAAATCGCCTTCAAGTCTAAACCTAAGAAAGTGCAACTTTTTCGGTAATATTAATTTGTTAATCCGGCAAAAGCAATATAATTTGACTTTCGCTCAAATCAGTAAAATTCATGTTTTTCGGCTTAAGCAGTACAGTGCTCACGCAACTGACATACAATTTACAAGAAAATCGACTTTGAGTCTAAACCTAAGAAAGTGCAACTTTTTCGGTAATATTAATTTGTTAATCCTGCAATAGCTATATAATTTGACTTTCGCTCAAATCAGTAAAATTCATGTTTTTCGGCTTAAGCAGTACAGTGCTCACGCAACTGACATACAATTTACAAGAAAATCGACTTTGAGTCTAAACCTAAGAAAGTGCAACTTTTTCGGTAATATTAATTTATTAATCCTGCAAAAGCAATATAATTTGACTTTCGCTCAAATCAGTAAAATTCATGTTTTTCGGTTTAAGCGTACAGTGCTCTTGCAATTGACATACAATTTAGAAGAAAATCGACTTTAAGTCTAAAACTAAGAAAGTACAATTTTTTCGGTTATATGAATATGTAAATTCTGCAATAACATAATAATTTAATTTCGCGCAAATCAGTAATATTGATGTTTTTCGGCTTAAGCAGTACAGTGCTGCCGCAATTGACATACAATTTACAAGAAAATCGACTTCGAGTCTAAACCTAAGAGAGTGCAACTTTTTCGGTAATATTAATTTGTTAATCCTGCAAAAGCAATATAATTTGACTTTCGCTCAAATCAGTAAAATTCATGGTTTTCGGTTTAAGCGGTACAGTGCTCACGCAATTAACATACAATTTAGAAGCAAATCGACTTTAAGTCTAAAACTAAGTAAGTACAATTTTTTCGGTTATATGAATATGTAAATTCTGCAATAACATTATAATTTTACTTTCACGCAAATCAGTAATATTAATGTTTTTCAGCTTAAGCAGTACAGTGCTGCCGCAATTGACATACAATTTACAAGAAAATCGACTTTGAGTCTAAACCTAAGAAAGTGCAACTTTTTCGGTAATATTAATTTGTTAATCCTGCAAAAGCAATATAATTTGACTTTCGCTCAAATCAGTAAAATTCATGTTTTTCGGCTTAAGCGCTACAGTGCTCACGCAACTGAAATACAATTTATAAGAAAATCGACTTTAAGTCTAAAACTAAGAAAGTGCAATTTTTCGGTCTTATGAATATGTCAATTCTGCAATAACAATATAATTTGACTTTCGCTCAAATCAGTAATATTAATGTTTTTCGGCTTAAGCAGTACAGTGCTGCCGCAATTGACATACAATTTACAAGAAAATCGACTTTGAGTCTAAACCTAAGAAAGTGCAACTTTTTCGGTAATATTAATTTGTTAATCCTGCAAAAGCAATATAATTTGACTTTCGCTCAAATCAGTAAAATTCATGTGTTTCGGCTTAAGCAGGACTGTGCTCACACAACTGACATACAATTTACAAGAAAATCGACTTTGAGTCTAAACCTAAGAAAGTGCAACTTTTTCGGTTATATGAATATGTCAACTCTGCAATAACAATATAACTTGACTTTTGCTCAAATCAGTAAAATTCATGTTTTTCGGTTTAGGCGGTACAGTGCTCACGCAATTGACATACAATTTAGAAGAAAATCGACTTTAAGTCTAAAACTAAGAAAGTGCAATTTTTTCGGTTATATAATTATGTAAATTCTGCAATAACATTATAATTTTACTTTCGCGCAAATCAGTAATATTGATGTTTTTCGGCTTAAGCAGTACAGTGCTTCCGCAATTGACATACAATTTACAAGAAAATTGACTTTGACTCTAAACCTAAGAAAGTGCAACTTTTTCGGTAATATTAATTTGTTAATCCTGCAATAACAATATAATTTGACTTTCGTTCAAATCAGTAAAATTCATGTTTTCCGGCTTAAGCAGTACATCGCTCACGCAACTGACATACAATTAACAAGAAAATCGACTTTGAGTCTAAAACTAAGAAAGTGCAATTTTTTCGGTTATATGAATATGTCAATTCTGCAATAACAATATAATTTGACTTTTGCCAAATCAGTAAAATTCATGTTTTTCGGCTTAAGCGCTACAGTGCTCACGCAATTGACATACAATTTAGAAGAAAATCGACTTTAAGTCTAAAACTAAGAAAATACAATTTTTTCGGTTATATAATTATGTAAATTCTGCAATAACATTATAATTTTACTTTCGCGCAAATCAGTAATATTGATGTTTTTCGGCTTAAGCAGTACAGTGCTTCCGCAATTGACATACAATTTACAAGAAAATTGACTTTGACTCTAAACCTAAGAAAGTGCAACTTTTTCGGTAATATTAATTTGTTAATCCTGCAATAACAATATAATTTGACTTTCGTTCAAATCAGTAAAATTCATGTTTTCCGGCTTAAGCAGTACATCGCTCACGCAACTGAAATAAAATTTACAAGAAAATCGACTTTAAGTCTAAAACTAAGAAAGTGCAATTTTTTCGGTTATATGAATATGTCAATTCTGCAATAACAATATAATTTGACTTTTGCCAAATCAGTAAAATTCATGTTTTTCGGTTTAGGCGGTACAGTGCTCACGCAATTGACATACAATTTAGAAGAAAATCGACTTTAAGTCTAAAACTAAGAAAATACAATTTTTTCGGTTATATAATTATGTAAATTCTGCAATAACATTATAATTTTACTTTCGCGCAAATCAGTAATATTGATGTTTTTCGGCTTAAGCAGTACAGTGCTTCCGCAATTGACATACAATTTACAAGAAAATTGACTTTGACTCTAAACCTAAGAAAGTGCAACTTTTTCGGTAATATTAATTTGTTAATCCTGCAATAACAATATAATTTGACTTTCGTTCAAATCAGTAAAATTCATGTTTTCCGGCTTAAGCAGTACATCGCTCACGCAACTGACATACAATTAACAAGAAAATCGACTTTGAGTCTAAACCTAAGAAAGTGCAACTTTTTCGGTAATATTAATTTGTTAATCCTGCAAAAGCAATATAATTTGACTTTCGCTCAAATCAGTAAAATTCATGTTTTTCGGCTTAAGCGCTACAGTGCTCACGCAACTGAAATACAATTTACAAGAAAATCGACTTTAAGTCTAAAACTAAGAAAGTGCAATTTTTTCGGTTATATGAATATGTCAACTCTGCAATAACAATATAACTTGACTTTTGCTCAAATCAGTAAAATTCATGTTTTTCGGTTTAAGCGGTACAGTGCTCACGCAATTGACATACAATTTACAAGCAAATCGACTTTAAGTCTAAAACTAAGAAAGTGCAATTTTTTCGGTTATATGAATACGTCAATTCTGCATTAACAATATAATTTGACTTTCGCTCAAATCAGTAAAATTCATGTTTTTCGGCTTAAGCAGTACATCGCTCACGCAACTGACATACAATTTACAAGAAAATCGACTTTGAGTCTAAAACTAAGAAAGTACAATTTTTTCGGTTATATGAATATGTAAATTCTGCAATAACATTATAATTTTACTTTCGCGCAAATCAATAATATTAATGTTTTTCGGCTTAAGCAGTACAGAGCTGCCGCAATTGACATACAATTTACAAGAAAATCCACTTTGAGTCTAAACCTAAGAAAGTGGAACTTTTTCGGTAATATTAATTTGTTAATCCTGCAAAAGGAATATAATTTTACTTTAGCTCAAATCAGTAAAATTCATGTTTTTCGGCTTAAGCGGTACAGTGCTCACGCAATTGACATACAATTTAGAAGAAACTCGACTTTAAGTCTAAAACTAAGAAAGTACAATTTTTTCGGTTATATGAATATGTAAATTCTGCAAAAGCAATATAATTTGACTTTCGCTCAAATCAGTAAAATTCATGTTTTTCGGCTTAAGCAGTACATCGCTCACGCAACTGACATACAATTTACAAGAAAATCGACTTTGAGTCTAAACCTAAGAAAGTGCAACTTTTTCGGTAATATTAATTTTTAATATTTTTCGGCTTAAGCAGTACAGTGCTGCCGCAATTGACATACAATTTACAAGAAAATCGAGTTTGAGTCTAAACCTAAGAAAGTCCAACTTTTTCGGTAATATTAATTTGTTAATCCTGCAAAAGCAATATAATTTGACTTTCGCTCAAATCAGTAAAATTCATGTTTTTCGGCTTAAGCGGTACAGTGCTCACGCAATTGACATACAATTTAGAAGAAACTCGACTTTAAGTCTAAAACTAAGAAAGTGCAATTTTTTCGGTTATATGAATATGTCAATTCTGCAATAAAATTATAACTTGACTTTCGCTCAAATCAGTAAAATTCATGTTTTTCGGTTTAAGCGGTACAGTGCTCATGCAATTCACATAAAATTTAGAAGAAAATCGACTTTAAGTCTAAAACTAAGAAAGTACAATTTTTTCGGTTATATGAATATGTAAATTCTGCGATAACATTATAATTTTACTTTCGCGCAAATCAGCAATATTAATGTTTTTCGGCTTAAGCAGTACAGTGCTGCCGCAATTGACATACAATTTACAAGAAAATCGACTTTGAGTCTAAACCTAAGAAAGTGCAACTTTTTCGGTAATATTAATTTGTTAATCCTGCAAAAGCAATATAATTTGACTTTCGCTCAAATCAGTAAAATTCATGTTTTTTGGCTTAAGCGGTACAGTGCTCACGCAACTGAAATACAATTTACAAGAAAATCGACTTTAAGTCTAAAACTAAGAAAGTGCAATTTTTTCGGTTATATGAATATGTCAATTCTGCAATAACATTATAATTTTACTTTCGCGCAAATCAGTAATATTAATGTTTTTCAGCTTAAGCAGTACAGAGCTGCCGCAATTGACATACAATTTACAAGAAAATCCACTTTGAGTCTAAACCTAAGAAAGTGGAACTTTTTCGGTAATATTAATTTGTTAATCCTGCAAAAGGAATATAATTTTACTTTAGCTCAAATCAGTAAAATTCATGTTTTTCGGTTTAAGCGGTACAGTGCTCACGCAATTGACATACAATTTACAAGCAAATCGACTTTGAGTCTAAACCTAAGAAAATACAATTTTTTCGGTTATATAATTATGTAAATTCTGCAATAACATTATAATTTTACTTTCGCGCAAATCAGTAATATTGATGTTTTTCGGCTTAAGCAGTACAGTGCTTCCGCAATTGACATACAATTTACAAGAAAATTGACTTTGACTCTAAACCTAAGAAAGTGCAACTTTTTCGGTAATATTAATTTGTTAATCCTGCAATAACAATATAATTTGACTTTCGTTCAAATCAGTAAAATTCATGTTTTCCGGCTTAAGCAGTACATCGCTCACGCAACTGACATACAATTTACAAGAAAATCGACTTTGAGTCTAAACCTAAGAAAGTGCAACTTTTTCGGTAATATTAATTTGTTAATCCTGCAAAAGCAATATAATTTGACTTTCGCTCAAATCAGTAAAATTCATGTTTTTCGGCTTAAGCGCTACAGTGCTCACGCAACTGAAATACAATTTACAAGAAAATCGACTTTAAGTCTAAAACTAAGAAAGTGCAATTTTTTCGGTTATATGAATATGTCAACTCTGCAATAACAATATAACTTGACTTTTGCTCAAATCAGTAAAATTCATGTTTTTCGGTTTAAGCGGTACAGTGCTCACGCAATTGACATACAATTTACAAGCAAATCGACTTTAAGTCTAAAACTAAGAAAGTGCAATTTTTTCGGTTATATGAATACGTCAATTCTGCATTAACAATATAATTTGACTTTCGCTCAAATCAGTAAAATTCATGTTTTTCGGCTTAAGCAGTACATCGCTCACGCAACTGACATACAATTTACAAGAAAATCGACTTTGAGTCTAAAACTAAGAAAGTACAATTTTTTCGGTTATATGAATATGTAAATTCTGCAATAACATTATAATTTTACTTTCGCGCAAATCAGTAATATTAATGTTTTTCGGCTTAAGCAGTACAGAGCTGCCGCAATTGACATACAATTTACAAGAAAATCCACTTTGAGTCTAAACCTAAGAAAGTGGAACTTTTTCGGTAATATTAATTTGTTAATCCTGCAAAAGGAATATAATTTTACTTTAGCTCAAATCAGTAAAATTCATGTTTTTCGGCTTAAGCGGTACAGTGCTCACGCAATTGACATACAATTTAGAAGAAACTCGACTTTAAGTCTAAAACTAAGAAAGTACAATTTTTTCGGTTATATGAATATGTAAATTCTGCAAAAGCAATATAATTTGACTTTTGCTCAAATCAGTAAAATTCATGTTTTTCGGCTTAAGCAGTACATCGCTCACGCAACTGACATACAATTTACAAGAAAATCGACTTTGAGTCTAAACCTAAGAAAGTGCAACTTTTTCGGTAATATTAATTTGTTAATCCTGCAATAACAATATAATTTGACTTTCGCTCAAATTAGTAAAATTCATGTTTTTCGGCCTAAGCAGTACAGTGCTCACGCAATTAACATACAATTTAGAAGCAAATCGACTTTGAGTCTAAACCTAAGAAAGTGCAACTTTTTCGGTAATATTAATTTGTTAATCCTGCAATAACAATATAATTTGACTTTCGCTCAAATCAGTAAAATTCATGTTTTTCGGTTTAAGCGGTACAGTGCTCACGCAATTAACATACAATTTAGAAGCAAATCGACTTTAAGTCTAAAACTAAGAAAGTACAATTTTTTCGGTTATATGAATATGTAAATTCTGCAATAACATTATAATTTTACTTTCGCGCAAATCAGTAATATTAATGTTTTTCAGCTTAAGCAGTACAGAGCTGCCGCAATTGACAAACAATTTACAAGAAAATCGACTTTGAGTCTAAACCTAAGAAAGTGCAACTTTTTCGGTAATATTAATTTGTTAATCCTGCAAAAGCAATATAATTTGACTTTCGCTCAAATCAGTAAAATTCATGTTTTTCGGTTTAAGCGGTACAGTGCTCACGCAACTGAAATACAATTTACAAGAAAATCGACTTTAAGTCTAAAACTAAGAAAGTGCAATTTTTTCGGTTATATAATTATGTAAATTCTGCAATAACATTATAATTTTACTTTCGCGCAAATCAGTAATATTGATGTTTTTCGGCTTAAGCAGTACAGTGCTTCAGCAATTGACATACAATTTACAAGAAAATTGACTTTGAGTCTAAACCTAAGAAAGTGCAACTTTTTCGGTAATATTAATTTGTTAATCCTGCAATAACAATATAATTTGACTTTCGTTCAAATCAGTAAAATTCATGATTTTCGGCTTAAGCGGTACAGTGCTCACGCAATTAACATACAATTTAGAAGAAAATCGACTTTAAGTCTAAAACTAAGAAAGTACAATTTTTTCGGTTATATGAATATGTAAATTCTGCAAAAGCAATATAATTTGACTTTCGCTCAAATCAGTAAAATTCATGTTTTTCGGCTTAAGCAGTACATCGCTCACGCAACTGACATACAATTAACAAGAAAATCGCCTTCAAGTCTAAACCTAAGAAAGTGCAACTTTTTCGGTAATATTAATTTGTTAATCCGGCAAAAGCAATATAATTTGACTTTCGCTCAAATCAGTAAAATTCATGTTTTTCGGCTTAAGCAGTACAGTGCTCACGCAACTGACATACAATTTACAAGAAAATCGACTTTGAGTCTAAACCTAAGAAAGTGCAACTTTTTCGGTAATATTAATTTGTTAATCCTGCAATAGCTATATAATTTGACTTTCGCTCAAATCAGTAAAATTCATGTTTTTCGGCTTAAGCAGTACAGTGCTCACGCAACTGACATACAATTTACAAGAAAATCGACTTTGAGTCTAAACCTAAGAAAGTGCAACTTTTTCGGTAATATTAATTTATTAATCCTGCAAAAGCAATATAATTTGACTTTCGCTCAAATCAGTAAAATTCATGTTTTTCGGTTTAAGCGTACAGTGCTCTTGCAATTGACATACAATTTAGAAGAAAATCGACTTTAAGTCTAAAACTAAGAAAGTACAATTTTTTCGGTTATATGAATATGTAAATTCTGCAATAACATAATAATTTAATTTCGCGCAAATCAGTAATATTGATGTTTTTCGGCTTAAGCAGTACAGTGCTGCCGCAATTGACATACAATTTACAAGAAAATCGACTTCGAGTCTAAACCTAAGAGAGTGCAACTTTTTCGGTAATATTAATTTGTTAATCCTGCAAAAGCAATATAATTTGACTTTCGCTCAAATCAGTAAAATTCATGGTTTTCGGTTTAAGCGGTACAGTGCTCACGCAATTAACATACAATTTAGAAGCAAATCGACTTTAAGTCTAAAACTAAGTAAGTACAATTTTTTCGGTTATATGAATATGTAAATTCTGCAATAACATTATAATTTTACTTTCACGCAAATCAGTAATATTAATGTTTTTCAGCTTAAGCAGTACAGTGCTGCCGCAATTGACATACAATTTACAAGAAAATCGACTTTGAGTCTAAACCTAAGAAAGTGCAACTTTTTCGGTAATATTAATTTGTTAATCCTGCAAAAGCAATATAATTTGACTTTCGCTCAAATCAGTAAAATTCATGTTTTTCGGCTTAAGCGCTACAGTGCTCACGCAACTGAAATACAATTTATAAGAAAATCGACTTTAAGTCTAAAACTAAGAAAGTGCAATTTTTCGGTCTTATGAATATGTCAATTCTGCAATAACAATATAATTTGACTTTCGCTCAAATCAGTAATATTAATGTTTTTCGGCTTAAGCAGTACAGTGCTGCCGCAATTGACATACAATTTACAAGAAAATCGACTTTGAGTCTAAACCTAAGAAAGTGCAACTTTTTCGGTAATATTAATTTGTTAATCCTGCAAAAGCAATATAATTTGACTTTCGCTCAAATCAGTAAAATTCATGTGTTTCGGCTTAAGCAGGACTGTGCTCACACAACTGACATACAATTTACAAGAAAATCGACTTTGAGTCTAAACCTAAGAAAGTGCAACTTTTTCGGTTATATGAATATGTCAACTCTGCAATAACAATATAACTTGACTTTTGCTCAAATCAGTAAAATTCATGTTTTTCGGTTTAGGCGGTACAGTGCTCACGCAATTGACATACAATTTAGAAGAAAATCGACTTTAAGTCTAAAACTAAGAAAGTGCAATTTTTTCGGTTATATAATTATGTAAATTCTGCAATAACATTATAATTTTACTTTCGCGCAAATCAGTAATATTGATGTTTTTCGGCTTAAGCAGTACAGTGCTTCCGCAATTGACATACAATTTACAAGAAAATTGACTTTGACTCTAAACCTAAGAAAGTGCAACTTTTTCGGTAATATTAATTTGTTAATCCTGCAATAACAATATAATTTGACTTTCGTTCAAATCAGTAAAATTCATGTTTTCCGGCTTAAGCAGTACATCGCTCACGCAACTGACATACAATTAACAAGAAAATCGACTTTGAGTCTAAAACTAAGAAAGTGCAATTTTTTCGGTTATATGAATATGTCAATTCTGCAATAACAATATAATTTGACTTTTGCCAAATCAGTAAAATTCATGTTTTTCGGCTTAAGTGCTACAGTGCTCACGCAATTGACATACAATTTAGAAGAAAATCGACTTTAAGTCTAAAACTAAGAAAATACAATTTTTTCGGTTATATAATTATGTAAATTCTGCAATAACATTATAATTTTACTTTCGCGCAAATCAGTAATATTGATGTTTTTCGGCTTAAGCAGTACAGTGCTTCCGCAATTGACATACAATTTACAAGAAAATTGACTTTGACTCTAAACCTAAGAAAGTGCAACTTTTTCGGTAATATTAATTTGTTAATCCTGCAATAACAATATAATTTGACTTTCGTTCAAATCAGTAAAATTCATGTTTTCCGGCTTAAGCAGTACATCGCTCACGCAACTGAAATAAAATTTACAAGAAAATCGACTTTAAGTCTAAAACTAAGAAAGTGCAATTTTTTCGGTTATATGAATATGTCAATTCTGCAATAACAATATAATTTGACTTTTGCCAAATCAGTAAAATTCATGTTTTTCGGTTTAGGCGGTACAGTGCTCACGCAATTGACATACAATTTAGAAGAAAATCGACTTTAAGTCTAAAACTAAGAAAATACAATTTTTTCGGTTATATAATTATGTAAATTCTGCAATAACATTATAATTTTACTTTCGCGCAAATCAGTAATATTGATGTTTTTCGGCTTAAGCAGTACAGTGCTTCCGCAATTGACATACAATTTACAAGAAAATTGACTTTGACTCTAAACCTAAGAAAGTGCAACTTTTTCGGTAATATTAATTTGTTAATCCTGCAATAACAATATAATTTGACTTTCGTTCAAATCAGTAAAATTCATGTTTTCCGGCTTAAGCAGTACATCGCTCACGCAACTGACATACAATTAACAAGAAAATCGACTTTGAGTCTAAACCTAAGAAAGTGCAACTTTTTCGGTAATATTAATTTGTTAATCCTGCAAAAGCAATATAATTTGACTTTCGCTCAAATCAGTAAAATTCATGTTTTTCGGCTTAAGCGCTACAGTGCTCACGCAACTGAAATACAATTTACAAGAAAATCGACTTTAAGTCTAAAACTAAGAAAGTGCAATTTTTTCGGTTATATGAATATGTCAACTCTGCAATAACAATATAACTTGACTTTTGCTCAAATCAGTAAAATTCATGTTTTTCGGTTTAAGCGGTACAGTGCTCACGCAATTGACATACAATTTACAAGCAAATCGACTTTAAGTCTAAAACTAAGAAAGTGCAATTTTTTCGGTTATATGAATACGTCAATTCTGCATTAACAATATAATTTGACTTTCGCTCAAATCAGTAAAATTCATGTTTTTCGGCTTAAGCAGTACATCGCTCACGCAACTGACATACAATTTACAAGAAAATCGACTTTGAGTCTAAAACTAAGAAAGTACAATTTTTTCGGTTATATGAATATGTAAATTCTGCAATAACATTATAATTTTACTTTCGCGCAAATCAATAATATTAATGTTTTTCGGCTTAAGCAGTACAGAGCTGCCGCAATTGACATACAATTTACAAGAAAATCCACTTTGAGTCTAAACCTAAGAAAGTGGAACTTTTTCGGTAATATTAATTTGTTAATCCTGCAAAAGGAATATAATTTTACTTTAGCTCAAATCAGTAAAATTCATGTTTTTCGGCTTAAGCGGTACAGTGCTCACGCAATTGACATACAATTTAGAAGAAACTCGACTTTAAGTCTAAAACTAAGAAAGTACAATTTTTTCGGTTATATGAATATGTAAATTCTGCAAAAGCAATATAATTTGACTTTCGCTCAAATCAGTAAAATTCATGTTTTTCGGCTTAAGCAGTACATCGCTCACGCAACTGACATACAATTTACAAGAAAATCGACTTTGAGTCTAAACCTAAGAAAGTGCAACTTTTTCGGTAATATTAATTTTTAATATTTTTCGGCTTAAGCAGTACAGTGCTGCCGCAATTGACATACAATTTACAAGAAAATCGAGTTTGAGTCTAAACCTAAGAAAGTCCAACTTTTTCGGTAATATTAATTTGTTAATCCTGCAAAAGCAATATAATTTGACTTTCGCTCAAATCAGTAAAATTCATGTTTTTCGGCTTAAGCGGTACAGTGCTCACGCAATTGACATACAATTTAGAAGAAACTCGACTTTAAGTCTAAAACTAAGAAAGTGCAATTTTTTCGGTTATATGAATATGTCAATTCTGCAATAAAATTATAACTTGACTTTCGCTCAAATCAGTAAAATTCATGTTTTTCGGTTTAAGCGGTACAGTGCTCATGCAATTCACATAAAATTTAGAAGAAAATCGACTTTAAGTCTAAAACTAAGAAAGTACAATTTTTTCGGTTATATGAATATGTAAATTCTGCGATAACATTATAATTTTACTTTCGCGCAAATCAGCAATATTAATGTTTTTCGGCTTAAGCAGTACAGTGCTGCCGCAATTGACATACAATTTACAAGAAAATCGACTTTGAGTCTAAACCTAAGAAAGTGCAACTTTTTCGGTAATATTAATTTGTTAATCCTGCAAAAGCAATATAATTTGACTTTCGCTCAAATCAGTAAAATTCATGTTTTTTGGCTTAAGCGGTACAGTGCTCACGCAACTGAAATACAATTTACAAGAAAATCGACTTTAAGTCTAAAACTAAGAAAGTGCAATTTTTTCGGTTATATGAATATGTCAATTCTGCAATAACATTATAATTTTACTTTCGCGCAAATCAGTAATATTAATGTTTTTCGGCTTAAGCAGTACAGAGCTGCCGCAATTGACATACAATTTACAAGAAAATCCACTTTGAGTCTAAACCTAAGAAAGTGGAACTTTTTCGGTAATATTAATTTGTTAATCCTGCAAAAGGAATATAATTTTACTTTAGCTCAAATCAGTAAAATTCATGTTTTTCGGTTTAAGCGGTACAGTGCTCACGCAATTGACATACAATTTACAAGCAAATCGACTTTGAGTCTAAACCTAAGAAAATACAATTTTTTCGGTTATATAATTATGTAAATTCTGCAATAACATTATAATTTTACTTTCGCGCAAATCAGTAATATTGATGTTTTTCGGCTTAAGCAGTACAGTGCTTCCGCAATTGACATACAATTTACAAGAAAATTGACTTTGACTCTAAACCTAAGAAAGTGCAACTTTTTCGGTAATATTAATTTGTTAATCCTGCAATAACAATATAATTTGACTTTCGTTCAAATCAGTAAAATTCATGTTTTCCGGCTTAAGCAGTACATCGCTCACGCAACTGACATACAATTTACAAGAAAATCGACTTTGAGTCTAAACCTAAGAAAGTGCAACTTTTTCGGTAATATTAATTTGTTAATCCTGCAAAAGCAATATAATTTGACTTTCGCTCAAATCAGTAAAATTCATGTTTTTCGGCTTAAGCGCTACAGTGCTCACGCAACTGAAATACAATTTACAAGAAAATCGACTTTAAGTCTAAAACTAAGAAAGTGCAATTTTTTCGGTTATATGAATATGTCAACTCTGCAATAACAATATAACTTGACTTTTGCTCAAATCAGTAAAATTCATGTTTTTCGGTTTAAGCGGTACAGTGCTCACGCAATTGACATACAATTTACAAGCAAATCGACTTTAAGTCTAAAACTAAGAAAGTGCAATTTTTTCGGTTATATGAATACGTCAATTCTGCATTAACAATATAATTTGACTTTCGCTCAAATCAGTAAAATTCATGTTTTTCGGCTTAAGCAGTACATCGCTCACGCAACTGACATACAATTTACAAGAAAATCGACTTTGAGTCTAAAACTAAGAAAGTACAATTTTTTCGGTTATATGAATATGTAAATTCTGCAATAACATTATAATTTTACTTTCGCGCAAATCAGTAATATTAATGTTTTTCGGCTTAAGCAGTACAGAGCTGCCGCAATTGACATACAATTTACAAGAAAATCCACTTTGAGTCTAAACCTAAGAAAGTGGAACTTTTTCGGTAATATTAATTTGTTAATCCTGCAAAAGGAATATAATTTTACTTTAGCTCAAATCAGTAAAATTCATGTTTTTCGGCTTAAGCGGTACAGTGCTCACGCAATTGACATACAATTTAGAAGAAACTCGACTTTAAGTCTAAAACTAAGAAAGTACAATTTTTTCGGTTATATGAATATGTAAATTCTGCAAAAGCAATATAATTTGACTTTTGCTCAAATCAGTAAAATTCATGTTTTTCGGCTTAAGCAGTACATCGCTCACGCAACTGACATACAATTTACAAGAAAATCGACTTTGAGTCTAAACCTAAGAAAGTGCAACTTTTTCGGTAATATTAATTTGTTAATCCTGCAATAACAATATAATTTGACTTTCGCTCAAATCAGTAAAATTCATGTTTTTCGGCTTAAGCGGTACAGTGCTCACGCAATTAACATACAATTTAGAAGAAAATCGACTTTAAGTCTAAAACTAAGAAAGTACAATTTTTTCGGTTATATGAATATGTAAATTCTGCAATAACATTATAATTTTACTTTCGCGCAAATCAGTAATATTAATGTTTTTCGGCTTAAGCAGTACAGTGCTGCCGCAATTGACATACAATTTACAAGAAAATCGAGTTTGAGTCTAAACCTAAGAAAGTCCAACTTTTTCGGTAATATTAATTTGTTAATCCTGCAAAAGCAATATAATTTGACTTTCGCTCAAATCAGTAAAATTCATGTGTTTCGGCTTAAGCAGTACAGTGCTCACACAACTGACATACAATTTACAAGAAAATCGACTTTGAGTCTAAACCTAAGAAAGTGCAACTTTTTCGGTAATATTAATTTGTTAATCCTGCAATAACAATATAATTTGACTTTCGCTCAAATCAGTAAAATTCATGTTTTTCGGTTTAAGCGGTACAGTGCTCACGCAATTAACATACAATTTAGAAGCAAATCGACTTTAAGTCTAAAACTAAGTAAGTACAATTTTTTCGGTTATATGAATATGTAAATTCTGCAATAACATTATAATTTTACTTTCACGCAAATCAGTAATATTAATGTTTTTCAGCTTAAGCAGTACAGTGCTGCCGCAATTGACATACAATTTACAAGAAAATCGACTTTGAGTCTAAACCTAAGAAAGTGCAACTTTTTCGGTAATATTAATTTGTTAATCCTGCAAAAGCAATATAATTTGACTTTCGCTCAAATCAGTAAAATTCATGTTTTTCGGCTTAAGCGCTACAGTGCTCACGCAACTGAAATACAATTTATAAGAAAATCGACTTTAAGTCTAAAACTAAGAAAGTGCAATTTTTCGGTCTTATGAATATGTCAATTCTGCAATAACAATATAATTTGACTTTCGCTCAAATCAGTAAAATTCATGTTTTTCGGCTTAAGCGGTACAGTGCTCACGCAACTGAAATACAATTTACAAGAAAATCGATTTTAAGACTAAGAAAGTGCAATTTTTTCGGTTATATGAATATGTCAATTCTGCAATAACAATATAATTTGACTTTCGCTCAAATCAGTAAAATTCATGTTTTTCGGCTTAAGCGGTACAGTGCTCACGCAACTGAAATACAATTTACAAGAAAATCGATTTTAAGACTAAGAAAGTGCAATTTTTTCGGTTATATGAATATGTCAATTCTGCAATAACAATATAATTTGACTTTCGCTCAAATCAGTAAAATTCATGTTTTTCGGCTTAAGCGCTACAGTGCTCACGCAACTGAAATACAATTTATAAGAAAATCGACTTTAAGTCTAAAACTAAGAAAGTGCAATTTTTTCGGTTATATGAATATGTCAATTCTGCAATAACATTATAATTTTACTTTCGCGCAAATCAGTAATATTAATATTTTTCGGCTTAAGCAGTACAGTGCTGCCGCAATTGACATACAATTTACAAGAAAATCGAGTTTGAGTCTAAACCTAAGAAAGTCCAACTTTTTCGGTAATATTAATTTGTTAATCCTGCAAGAGCAATATAATTTGACTTTCGCTCAAATCAGTAAAATTCATGTTTTTCGGCTTAAGCGGTACAGTGCTCACGCAGTTGACATACAATTTAGAAGAAACTCGACTTTAAGTCTAAAACTAAGAAAGTGCAATTTTTTCGGTTATATGAATATGTCAACTCTGCAATAAAAATATAACTTGACTTTCGCTCAAATCAGTAAAATTCATGTTTTTCGGTTTAAGCGGTACAGTGCTCATGCAATTCACATACAATTTAGAAGAAAATCGACTTTAAGTCTAAAACTAAGAAAGTACAATTTTTTCTGTTATATGAATATGTAAATTCTGCGATAACATTATAATTTTACTTTCGCGCAAATCAGCAATATTAATGTTTTTCGGCTTAAGCAGTACAGTGCTGCCGCAATTGACATACAATTTACAAGAAAATCGACTTTGAGTCTAAACCTAAGAAAGTGCAACTTTTTCGGTAATATTAATTTGTTAATCCTGCAAAAGCAATATAATTTGACTTTCGCTCAAATCAGTAAAATTCATGTTTTTTGGCTTAAGCGGTACAGTGCCCACGCAACTGAAATACAATTTACAAGAAAATCGACTTTAAGTCTAAAACTAAGAAAGTGCAATTTTTTCGGTTATATGAATATGTCAATTCTGCAAAAAATATAATTTGACTTTTGCCAAATCAGTAAAATTCATGTTTTTCGGTTTAGGCGGTACAGTGCTCACGCAATTGACATACAAAATGTAGAAGAAAATCGACTTTAAGTCTAAAACTAAGAAAGTACAATTTTTTCGGTTATATAATTATGTAAATTCTGCAATAACATTATAATTTTACTTTCGCGCAAATCAGTAATATTGATGTTTTTCGGCTTAAGCAGTACAGTGCTTCCGCAATTGACATACAATTTACAAGAAAATTGACTTTGAGTCTAAACCTAAGAAAGTGCAACTTTTTCGGTAATATTAATTTGTTAATCCTGCAATAACAATATAATTTGACTTTCGTTCAAATCAGTAAAATTCATGTTTTTCGGCTTAAGCAGTACAGTGCTCACGCAACTGACATACAATTTACAAGAAAATCGACTTTGAGTCTAAACCTAAGAAAGTGCAACTTTTTCGGTAATATTAATTTGTTAATCCTGCAAGAACAATATAATTTGACTTTCGCTCAAATCAGTAAAATTCATGTTTTTCGGCTTAAGCGGTACAGTGCTCACGCAATTAACATACAATTTAGAAGAAAATCGACTTTAAGTCTAAAACTAAGAAAGTACAATTTTTTCGGTTATATGAATATGTAAATTCTGCAATAACATTATAATTTTACTTTCGCGCAAATCAGTAATATTAATGTTTTTCGGCTTAAGCAGTACAGTGCTGCCGCAATTGACATACAATTTACAAGAAAATCGAGTTTGAGTCTAAACCTAAGAAAGTCCAACTTTTTCGGTAATATTAATTTGTTAATCCTGCAAAAGCAATATAATTTGACTTTCGCTCAAATCAGTAAAATTCATGTGTTTCGGCTTAAGCAGTACAGTGCTCACACAACTGACATACAATTTACAAGAAAATCGACTTTGAGTCTAAACCTAAGAAAGTGCAACTTTTTCGGTAATATTAATTTGTTAATCCTGCAATAACAATATAATTTGACTTTCGCTCAAATCAGTAAAATTCATGTTTTTCGGTTTAAGCGGTACAGTGCTCACGCAATTAACATACAATTTAGAAGCAAATCGACTTTAAGTCTAAAACTAAGTAAGTACAATTTTTTCGGTTATATGAATATGTAAATTCTGCAATAACATTATAATTTTACTTTCACGCAAATCAGTAATATTAATGTTTTTCAGCTTAAGCAGTACAGTGCTGCCGCAATTGACATACAATTTACAAGAAAATCGACTTTGAGTCTAAACCTAAGAAAGTGCAACTTTTTCGGTAATATTAATTTGTTAATCCTGCAAAAGCAATATAATTTGACTTTCGCTCAAATCAGTAAAATTCATGTTTTTCGGCTTAAGCGCTACAGTGCTCACGCAACTGAAATACAATTTATAAGAAAATCGACTTTAAGTCTAAAACTAAGAAAGTGCAATTTTTCGGTCTTATGAATATGTCAATTCTGCAATAACAATATAATTTGACTTTCGCTCAAATCAGTAAAATTCATGTTTTTCGGCTTAAGCGGTACAGTGCTCACGCAACTGAAATACAATTTACAAGAAAATCGATTTTAAGACTAAGAAAGTGCAATTTTTTCGGTTATATGAATATGTCAATTCTGCAATAACAATATAATTTGACTTTCGCTCAAATCAGTAAAATTCATGTTTTTCGGCTTAAGCGGTACAGTGCTCACGCAACTGAAATACAATTTATAAGAAAATCGACTTTAAGTCTAAAACTAAGAAAGTGCAATTTTTTCGGTTATATGAATATGTCAATTCTGCAATAACATTATAATTTTACTTTCGCGCAAATCAGTAATATTAATATTTTTCGGCTTAAGCAGTACAGTGCTGCCACAATTGACATACAATTTACAAGAAAATCGAGTTTGAGTCTAAACCTAAGAAAGTCCAACTTTTTCGGTAATATTAATTTGTTAATCCTGCAAGAGCAATATAATTTGACTTTCGCTCAAATCAGTAAAATTCATGTTTTTCGGCTTAAGCGGTACAGTGCTCACGCAATTGACATACAATTTAGAAGAAACTCGACTTTAAGTCTAAAACTAAGAAAGTGCAATTTTTTCGGTTATATGAATATGTCAACTCTGCAATAAAAATATAACTTGACTTTCGCTCAAATCAGTAAAATTCATGTTTTTCGGTTTAAGCGGTACAGTGCTCATGCAATTCACATACAATTTAGAAGAAAATCGACTTTAAGTCTAAAACTAAGAAAGTACAATTTTTTCGGTTATATGAATATGTAAATTCTGCGATAACATTATAATTTTACTTTCGCGCAAATCAGCAATATTAATGTTTTTCGGCTTAAGCAGTACAGTGCTGCCGCAATTGACATACAATTTACAAGAAAATCGACTTTGAGTCTAAACCTAAGAAAGTGCAACTTTTTCGGTAATATTAATTTGTTAATCCTGCAAAAGCAATATAATTTGACTTTCGCTCAAATCAGTAAAATTCATGTTTTTTGGCTTAAGCGGTACAGTGCCCACGCAACTGAAATACAATTTACAAGAAAATCGACTTTAAGTCTAAAACTAAGAAAGTGCAATTTTTTCGGTTATATGAATATGTCAATTCTGCAAAAAATATAATTTGACTTTTGCCAAATCAGTAAAATTCATGTTTTTCGGTTTAGGCGGTACAGTGCTCACGCAATTGACATACAAAATGTAGAAGAAAATCGACTTTAAGTCTAAAACTAAGAAAGTACAATTTTTTCGGTTATATAATTATGTAAATTCTGCAATAACATTATAATTTTACTTTCGCGCAAATCACTAATATTGATGTTTTTCGGCTTAAGCAGTACAGTGCTTCCGCAATTGACATACAATTTACAAGAAAATTGACTTTGAGTCTAAACCTAAGAAAGTGCAACTTTTTCGGTAATATTAATTTGTTAATCCTGCAATAACAATATAATTTGACTTTCGTTCAAATCAGTAAAATTCATGTTTTTCGGCTTAAGCAGTACAGTGCTCAAGCAACTGACATACAATTTACAAGAAAATCGACTTTGAGTCTAAACCTAAGAAAGTGCAACTTTTTCGGTAATATTAATTTGTTAATCCTGCAATAACAATAGGATTTGACTTTCGTTCAAATCAGTAAAATTCATGTTTTTCGGCTTAAGCGGTACAGTGCTCACGCAATTAACATACAATTTAGAAGAAAATCAACTTTAAGTCTAAAACTAAGAAAGTACAATTTTTTCGGTTATATGAATATGTAAATTCTGCAATAACATTATAATTTTACTTTCGCGCAAATCAGTAATATTAATGTTTTTCAGCTTAAGCAGTACAGTGCTGCCGCAATTGACATACAATTTACAAGAAAATCGACTTTGAGTCTAAACCTAAGAAAGTGCAACTTTTTCGGTAATATTAATTTGTTAATCCTGCAAAAGCAATATAATTTGACTTTCGCTCAAATCAGTAAAATTCATGTTTTTCGGTTTAAGCGGTACAGTGCTCACGCAATTAAAATACAATTTAGAAGAAAATCGACTTTAAGTCTAAAACTAAGAAAGTACAATTTTTTCGGTTATATAATTATGTAAATTCTGCGATAACAATATAATTTTACTTTCGCGCAAATCAGTAATATTGATGTTTTTCGGCTTAAGCGGTACAGTGCTCACGCAACTGAAATACAATTTACAAGAAAATCGATTTTAAGACTAAGAAAGTGCAATTTTTTCGGTTATATGAATATGTCAATTCTGCAATAACAATATAATTTGACTTTCGCTCAAATCAGTAAAATTCATGTTTTTCGGTTTAAGCGGTACAGTGCTCACGCAATTAAAATACAATTTAGAAGAAAATCGACTTTAAGTCTAAAACTAAGAAAGTACAATTTTTTCGTTTATATGAATATGTAAATTCTGCAATAACATTATAATTTTACTTTCACGCAAATCAGTAATATTAATGTTTTTCAGCTTAAGCAGTACAGTGCTGCCGCAATTGACATACAATTTACAAGAAAATCGACTTTGAGTCTAAACCTAAGAAAGTGCAACTTTTTCGGTAATATTAATTTGTTAATCCTGCAAAAGCAATATAATTTGACTTTCGCTCAAATCAGTAAAATTCATGTTTTTCGGTTTAAGCGGTACAGTGCTCACGCAATTAACATACAATTTAGAAGCAAATCGACTTTAAGTCTAAAACTAAGTAAGTACAATTTTTTCGTTTATATGAATATGTAAATTCTGCAATAACATTATAATTTTACTTTCACGCAAATCAGTAATATTAATGTTTTTCAGCTTAAGCAGTACAGTGCTGCCGCAATTGACATACAATTTACAAGAAAATCGACTTTGAGTCTAAACCTAAGAAAGTGCAACTTTTTCGGTAATATTAATTTGTTAATCCTGCAAAAGCAATATAATTTGACTTTCGCTCAAATCAGTAAAATTCATGTTTTTCGGTTTAAGCGGTACAGTGCTCACGGAATTAAAATACAATTTAGAAGAAAATCGACTTTAAGTCTAAAACTAAGAAAGTACAATTTTTTCGGTTATATAATTATGTAAATTCTGCGATAACAATATAATTTTACTTTCGCGCAAATCAGTAATATTGATGTTTTTCGGCTTAAGCGGTACAGTGCTCACGCAATTGACATACAATTTACAAGAAAATCGAGTTTGAGTCTAACCCTAAGAAAGTCCAACTTTTTCGGTAATATTAATTTGTTAATCCTGCAAAAGCAATATAATTTGACTTTCGCTCAAATCAGTAAAATTCATGTGATTCGGCTTAAGCAGTACAGTGCTCACACAACTGACATACAATTTACAAGAAAATCGACTTTGAGTCTAAACCTAAGAAAGTACAACTTTTTCGATAATATTAATTTGTTAATCCTGCAATAACAATATAATTTGACTTTCGCTCAAATCAGTAAAATTCATGTTTTTCGGTTTAAGCGGTACAGTGCTCACGCAATTAACATACAATTTAGAAGCAAATCGACTTTAAGTCTAAAACTAAGTAAGTACAATTTTTTCGTTTATATGAATATGTAAATTCTGCAATAACATTATAATTTTACTTTCACGCAAATCAGTAATATTAATGTTTTTCAGCTTAAGCAGTACAGTGCTGCCGCAATTGACATACAATTTACAAGAAAATCGACTTTGAGTCTAAACCTAAGAAAGTGCAACTTTTTCGGTAATATTAATTTGTTAATCCTGCAAAAGCAATATAATTTGACTTTCGCTCAAATCAGTAAAATTCATGTTTTTCGGTTTAAGCGGTACAGTGCTCACGCAATTAAAATACAATTTAGAAGAAAATCGACTTTAAGTCTAAAACTAAGAAAGTACAATTTTTTCGGTTATATAATTATGTAAATTCTGCGATAACAATATAATTTTACTTTCGCGCAAATCAGTAATATTGATGTTTTTCGGCTTAAGCGGTACAGTGCTCACGCAACTGAAATACAATTTACAAGAAAATCGATTTTAAGACTAAGAAAGTGCAATTTTTTCGGTTATATGAATATGTCAATTCTGCAATAACAATATAATTTGACTTTCGCTCAAATCAGTAAAATTCATGTTTTTCGGTTTAAGCGGTACAGTGCTCACGCAATTAAAATACAATTTAGAAGAAAATCGACTTTAAGTCTAAAACTAAGAAAGTACAATTTTTTCGGTTATATAATTATGTAAATTCTGCGATAACAATATAATTTTACTTTCGCGCAAATCAGTAATATTGATGTTTTTCGGCTTAAGCAGTACAGTGCTGCCGCAATTGACATACAATTTACAAGAAAATTGACTTTGAGTCTAAACCTAAGAAAGTGCAACTTTTTCGGTAATATTAATTTGTTAATCCTGCAATAACAATATAATTTGACTTTCGTTCAAATCAGTAAAATTCATGTTTTTCGGCTTAAGCAGTACAGTGCTCACGCAACTGACATACAATTTACAAGAAAATCGACTTTGAGTCTAAACCTAAGAAAGTGCAACTTTTTCGGTAATATTAATTTGTTAATCCTGCAAAAGCAGTATAATTTGACTTTCGCTCAAATCAGTAAAATTCATGTTTTTCGGCTTAAGCAGTACAGTGCTCACGCAACTGACATACAATTTACAAGAAAATCGACTTTGAGTCTAAACCTAAGAAAGTGCAACTTTTTCGGTAATATTAATTTGTTAATCCTGCAATAACAATATAATTTGACTTTCGTTCAAATCAGTAAAATTCATGTTTTTCGGCTTAAGCAGTACAGTGCTCACGCAACTGACATACAATTTACCAGAAAATCGACTTTGAGTCTAAACCTAAGAAAGTGCAATTTTTTCGGTTATATGAATGTGTTAATTCTGCAATAACAATATAATTTGACTTTCGCTCAAATCAGTAAAATTCATGTTTTTCGGTTTAAGCGGTACAGTGCTCACGCAATTGACATACAATTTAGAAGAAAATCGACTTTAAGTCTAAAGCTAAGTAAGTGCAATTTTTTCGGATATATGAATGTGTCAATTCTGCAATAGCTATATAATTTTACTTTCGCGCAAATCAGTAAAATTCATGTTTTTCGGCTTAAGCAGTACAGTGCTCACGCAACTGACATACAATTTACAAGAAAATCGACTTTGAGTCTAAACCTAAGAAAGTGCAATTTTTTCGGTAATATTAATTTGTTAATCCTGCAATAACAATATAATTTGACTTTCGTTCAAATCAGTAAAACTCATGTTTTTCGGCTTAAGCAGTACAGTGCTCACGCAATTGACATACAATTTAGAAGAAAATCGACTTTAAGTCTAAAAATAAGTAAGTACAATTTTTTCGGTTATATGAATATGTAAATTCTGCAATAACAATACAATTTTACTTTCGCGCAAATCAGTAAAATTGATGTTTTTCGGCCTAAGCGGTACAGCGCTCAAGTAATTAACATACAATTTACAAGAAAATCGGCTTTAAGTAAAAATCTAAGAAAGTTCAATTTTTTCTTTTCTTTTTTTTATATTAATTTGTTAATCCTGCCATAACATTATAGTTTACAGTTCTCACGCAACTGAAATACAATTTACAAGAAAATCGACTTTAAGTCTAAAGCTAAGAAAGTGCAATTTTTTCGGTTATATGAATATGTCAATTCTGCAATAGCTATATAATTTTACTTTCGCGCAAATCAGTAAAATTGATGATTTTCGGCTTATGCGGTACAGTGCTCAAGTGATTAACATACAATTTACAAAAAAATCGACTTTGAGTCAAAACCTAAGAAAGTGCAACTTTTTCGGTAATATTAATTTGTTAATCCTGCAATAACAATATAATTTGACTTTCGCTCAAATCAGTAAAATTCATGTTTTTCGGCTTAAGCGGTACAGTGCTCACGCAACTGAAATACAATTTACAAGAAAATCGACTTTAAGTCTAAAACTAAGAAAGTGCAATTTTTTCGGTTATATGAATATGTCAATTCTGCAATAACAATATAATTTGACTTTTGCCAAATCAGTAAAATTCATGTTTTTCGGTTTAGGCGGTACAGTGCTCACGCAATTGACATACAATTTACAAGAAAATCGACTTTGAGTCTAAACCTAAGAAAGTGCATCTTTTTCGGTTTTATTAATTTGTTAATCCTGCAATAACAATATAATTTGACTTTCGCTCAAATCAGTAAAATTCATGTTTTTTGGCTTAAGCGATACAGTGTTCACGCAACTGAAATACAATTTACAAGAAAATCGACTTTAAGTCTAAAACTAAGAAAGTGCAATTTTTTCGGTTATATGAATATGTCAATTCTGCAATAACAATATAATTTGACTTTTGCCAAATCAGTAAAATTCATGTTTTTCGGCTTAAGCAGTACAGTGCTCACGCAATTGACATACAATTTAGAAGAAAATCGACTTTAAGTCTAAAACTAAGAAAGTACAATTTTTTCGGTTATATGAATATGTAAATTCTGCAATAACAATATAATTTTACTTTCGCGCAAATCAGTATAATTGATGTTTTTCGGCCTAAGCGGTACAGCGCTCAAGTAATTAACATACAATTTACAAGAAAATCGGCTTTAAGTAAAAATCTAAGAAAGTTCAATTTTTTCTTTTCTTTTTTTTATATTAATTTGTTAATCCTGCCATAACATTATAGTTTACAGTTCTCACGCAACTGAAATACAATTTACAAGAAAATCGACTTTAAGTCTAAAGCTAAGAAAGTGCAATTTTTTCGGTTATATGAATATGTCAATTCTGCAATAGCTATATAATTTTACTTTCGCGCAAATCAGTAAAATTGATGATTTTCGGCTTATGCGGTACAGTGCTCAAGTGATTAACATACAATTTACAAAAAAATCGACTTTGAGTCAAAACCTAAGAAAGTGCAACTTTTTCGGTAATATTAATTTGTTAATCCTGCAATAACAATATAATTTGACTTTCGCTCAAATCAGTAAAATTCATGTTTTTCGGCTTAAGCGGTACAGTGCTCACGCAACTGAAATACAATTTACAAGAAAATCGACTTTAAGTCTAAAACTAAGAAAGTGAAATTTTTTCGGTTATATGAATATGTCAGTTCTGCAATAACAATATAATTTGACTTTTGCCAAATCAGTAAAATTCATGTTTTTCGGTTTAGGCGGTACAGTGCTCACGCAATTGACATACAATTTACAAGAAAATCGACTTTGAGTCTAAACCTAAGAAAGTGCATCTTTTTCGGTTATATTAATTTGTTAATCCTGCAATAACAATATAATTTGACTTTCGCTCAAATCAGTAACATTCATGTTTTTTGGCTTAAGCGGTACAGTGCTCACGCAACTGAAATACAATTTACAAGAAAATCGACTTTAAGTCTAAAACTAAGAAAGTGCAATTTTTTCGGTTATATGAATATGTCAATTCTGCAATAACAATATAATTTGACTTTTGCCAAATCAGTAAAATTCATGTTTTTCGGTTTAGGCGGTACAGAACTCACGCAATTGACATACAATTTAGAAGAAAATCGACTTTAAGTCTAAAACTAAGAAAATACAATTTTTTCGGTTATATAATTATGTAAATTCTGCAATAACATTATAATTTTACTTTCGCGCAAATCAGTAATATTGATGTTTTTCGGCTTAAGCAGTACAGTGCTTCCGCAATTGACATACAATTTACAAGAAAATTGACTTTGACTCTAAACCTAAGAAAGTGCAACTTTTTCGGTAATATTAATTTGTTAATCCTGCAATAACAATATTATTTGACTTTCGTTCAAATCAGTAAAATTCATGTTTTTCGGCTTAAGCAGTACAGTGCTCACGCAACTGACATACAATTTACAAGAAAATCGACTTTGAGTCTAGACCTAAGAAAGTGCAACTTTTTCGGTAATATTAATTTGTTAATCCTGCAATAACAATATAATTTGACTTTCGCTCAAATCAGTAAAATTCATGTTTTTCGGCTTAAGCGGTACAGTGCTCACGCAATTGACATACAATTTAGAAGAAAATCGACTTTAAGTCTAAAACTAAGAAAATACAATTTTTTCGGTTATATAATTATGTAAATTCTGCAATAACATTATAATTTTACTTTCGCGCAAATCAGTAATATTGATGTTTTTCGGCTTAAGCAGTACAGTGCTTCCGCAATTGACATACAATTTACAAGAAAATTGACTTTGAGTCTAAACCTAAAAAAGTGCAACTTTTTCGGTAATATTAATTTGTTAATCCTGCAATAACAATATAATTTGACTTTCGTTCAAATCAGTAAAATTCATGTTTTTCGGCTTAAGCAGTACAGTGCTCACGCAACTGACATACAATTTACAAAAAAATCGACTTTGAGTCTAGACCTAAGAAAGTGCAACTTTTTCGGTAATATTAATTTGTTAATCCTGCAATAACAATATAATTTGACTTTCGCTCAAATCAGTAAAATTCATGTTTTTCGGCTTAAGCGGTACAGTGCTCACGCAATTGACATACAATTTAGAAGAAAAGCGATTTTGAGTCTAAACCTAAGAAAGTGCAAATTTTTCGGTAATATTAATTTGTTAATCCTGCAAAAGCAATATAATTTGACTTTCGCTCAAATCAGTAAAATTCATGTTTTTCGGCTTAAGCGGTACAGTGCTCACGCAACTGAAATACAATTTACAAGAAAATCGATTTTAAGTCTAAAACTAAGAAAGTTCAATTTTTTCTTTTCTTTTTTTTATATTAATTTGTTAATCCTGCCATAACATTATAGTTTACAGTTCTCACGCAACTGAAATACAATTTACAAGAAAATCGACTTTAAGTCTAAAGCTAAGAAAGTGCAATTTTTTCGGTTATATGAATATGTCAATTCTGCAATAGCTATATAATTTTACTTTCGCGCAAATCAGTAAAATTGATGATTTTCGGCTTATGCGGTACAGTGCTCAAGTGATTAACATACAATTTACAAAAAAATCGACTTTGAGTCAAAACCTAAGAAAGTGCAACTTTTTCGGTAATATTAATTTGTTAATCCTGCAATAACAATATAATTTGACTTTCGCTCAAATCAGTAAAATTCATGTTTTTTGGCTTAAGCGGTACAGTGCTCACGCAACTGAAATACAATTTACAAGAAAATCGACTTTAAGTCTAAAACTAAGAAAGTGCAATTTTTTCGGTTATATGAATATGTCAATTCTGCAATAACAATATAATTTGACTTTTGCCAAATCAGTAAAATTCATGTTTTTCGGTTTAGGCGGTACAGAACTCACGCAATTGACATACAATTTAGAAGAAAATCGACTTTAAGTCTAAAACTAAGAAAATACAATTTTTTCGGTTATATAATTATGTAAATTCTGCAATAACATTATAATTGTACTTTCGCGCAAATCAGTAATATTGATGTTTTTCGGCTTAAGCAGTACAGTGCTGCCGCAATTGACATACAATTTACAAGAAAATCGACTTTGAGTCTAAACCTAAGAAAGTGCAACTTTTTCGGTAATATTAATTTGTTAATCCTGCAAAAGCAGTATAATTTGACTTTCGCTCAAATCAGTAAAATTCATGTTTTTCGGCTTAAGCAGTACAGTGCTCACGCAACTGACATACAATTTACAAGAAAATCGACTTTGCGTCTAAACCTAAGAAAGTGCAACTTTTTCGGTAATATTAATTTGTTAATCCTGCAATAACAATATAATTTGACTTTCGTTCAAATCAGTAAAATTCATGTTTTTCGGCTTAAGCAGTACAGTGCTCACGCAACTGACATACAATTTACAAGAAAATCGACTTTGAGTCTAAACCTAAGAAAGTGCAATTTTTTCGGTTATATGAATGTGTTAATTCTGCAATAACAATATAATTTGACTTTCGCTCAAATCAGTAAAATTCATGTTTTTCGGTTTAAGCGGTACAGTGCTCACGCAATTGACATACAATTTAGAAGAAAATCGACTTTAAGTCTAAAGCTAAGTAAGTGCAATTTTTTCGGATATATGAATATGTCAATTCTGCAATAGCTATATAATTTTACTTTCGCGCAAATCAGTAAAATTCATGTTTTTCGGTTTAAGCGGTACAGTGCTCACGCAATTGACATACAATTTACAAGAAAATCGGCTTTAAGTAAAAATCTAAGAAAGTTCAATTTTTTCTTTTCTTTTTTTTATATTAATTTGTTAATCCTGCCATAACATTATAGTTTACAGTTCTCACGCAACTGAAATACAATTTACAAGAAAATCGACTTTGAGTCTAAACCTAAGAAAGTGCAACTTTTTCGGTAATATTAATTTGTTAATCCTGCAATAACAATATAATTTGACTTTCGTTCAAATCAGTAAAATTCATGTTTTTCGGTTTAAGCGGTACAGCGCTCACGCAACTGACATACAATTTACAAGAAAATCGACTTTGAGTCTAAACCTAAGAAAGTGCAATTTTTTCGGTAATATTAATTTGTTAATCCTGCAATAACAATATAATTTGACTTTCGTTCAAATCAGTAAAACTCATGTTTTTCGGCTTAAGCAGTACAGTGCTCACGCAATTGACATACAATTTAGAAGAAAATCGACTTTAAGTCTAAAAATAAGTAAGTACAATTTTTTCGGTTATATGAATATGTAAATTCTGCAATAACAATACAATTTTACTTTCGCGCAAATCAGTAAAATTGATGTTTTTCGGCTTAAGCGGTACAGCGCTCAAGTAATTAACATACAATTTACAAGAAAATCGGCTTTAAGTAAAAATCTAAGAAAGTTCAATTTTTTCTTTTCTTTTTTTTATATTAATTTGTTAATCCTGCCATAACATTATAGTTTACAGTGCTCACGCAACTGAAATACAATTTACAAGAAAATCGACTTTAAGTCTAAAGCTAAGAAAGTGCAATTTTTTCGGTTATATGAATATGTCAATTCTGCAATAGCTATATAATTTTACTTTCGCGCAAATCAGTAAAATTGATGATTTTCGGCTTATGCGGTACAGTGCTCAAGTGATTAACACACAATTTACAAAAAAATCGACTTTGAGTCAAAACCTAAGAAAGTGCAACTTTTTCGGTAATATGAATTTGTTAATCCTGCAATAACAATATAATTTGACTTTCGCTCAAATCAGTAAAATTCATGTTTTTCGGCTTAAGCGGTACAGTGCTCACGCAACTGAAATACAATTTACAAGAAAATCGACTTTAAGTCTAAAACTAAGAAAGTGCAATTTTTTCGGGTATATGAATATGTCAATTCTGCAATAACAATATAATTTGACTTTTGCCAAATCAGTAAAATTCATGTTTTTCGGTTTAGGCGGTACAGTGCTCACGCAATTGACATACAATTTACAAGAAAATCGACTTTGAGTCTAAACCTAAGAAAGTGCATCTTTTTCGGTTATATTAATTTGTTAATCCTGCAATAACAATATAATTTGACTTTCGCTCAAATCAGTAAAATTCATGTTTTTTGGCTTAAGCGGTACAGTGCTCACGCAACTGAAATACAATTTACAAGAAAATCGACTTTAAGTCTAAAACTAAGAAAGTGCAATTTTTTCGGTTATATGAATATGTCAATTCTGCAATAACAATATAATTTGACTTTCGCTCAAATCAGTAAAATTCATGTTTTTCGGCTTAAGCGGTACAGTGCTCACGCAACTGAAATACAATTTACAAGAAAATCGACTTTAAGTCTAAAACTAAGAAAGTGCAATTTTTTCGGGTATATGAATATGTCAATTCTGCAATAACAATATAATTTGACTTTTGCCAAATCAGTAAAATTCATGTTTTTCGGTTTAGGCGGTACAGTGCTCACGCAATTGACATACAATTTACAAGAAAATCGACTTTGAGTCTAAACCTAAGAAAGTGCAATTTTTTCGGTTATATGAATATGTCAATTCTGCAATAACAATATAATTTGACTTTTGCCAAATCAGTAAAATTCATGTTTTTCGGTTTAGGCGGTACAGAACTCACGCAATTGACATACAATTTAGAAGAAAATCGACTTTAAGTCTAAAACTAAGAAAATACAATTTTTTCGGTTATATAATTATGTAAATTCTGCAATAACATTATAATTTTACTTTCGCGCAAATCAGTAATATTGATGTTTTTCGGCTTAAGCAGTACAGTGCTGCCGCAATTGACATACAATTTACAAGAAAATCGACTTTGAGTCTAAACCTAAGAAAGTGCAACTTTTTCGGTAATATTAATTTGTTAATCCTGCAAAAGCAGTATAATTTGACTTTCGCTCAAATCAGTAAAATTCATGTTTTTCGGCTTAAGCAGTACAGTGCTCACGCAACTGACATACAATTTACAAGAAAATCGACTTTGAGTCTAAACCTAAGAAAGTGCAACTTTTTCGGTAATATTAATTTGTTAATCCTGCAATAACAATATAATTTGACTTTCGTTCAAATCAGTAAAATTCATGTTTTTCGGCTTAAGCAGTACAGTGCTCACGCAACTGACATACAATTTACAAGAAAATCGACTTTGAGTCTAAACCTAAGAAAGTGCAATTTTTTCGGTTATATGAATGTGTTAATTCTGCAATAACAATATAATTTGACTTTCGCTCAAATCAGTAAAATTCATGTTTTTCGGTTTAAGCGGTACAGCGCTCACGCAACTGACATACAATTTACAAGAAAATCGACTTTGAGTCTAAACCTAAGAAAGTGCAATTTTTTCGGTAATATTAATTTGTTAATCCTGCAATAACAATATAATTTGACTTTCGTTCAAATCAGTAAAACTCATGTTTTTCGGCTTAAGCAGTACAGTGCTCACGCAATTGACATACAATTTAGAAGAAAATCGACTTTAAGTCTAAAAATAAGTAAGTACAATTTTTTCGGTTATATGAATATGTAAATTCTGCAATAACAATACAATTTTACTTTCGCGCAAATCAGTAAAATTGATGTTTTTCGGCCTAAGCGGTACAGCGCTCAAGTAATTAACATACAATTTACAAGAAAATCGGCTTTAAGTAAAAATCTAAGAAAGTTCAATTTTTTCTTTTCTTTTTTTTATATTAATTTGTTAATCCTGCCATAACATTATAGTTTACAGTTCTCACGCAACTGAAATACAATTTACAAGAAAATCGACTTTAAGTCTAAAGCTAAGAAAGTGCAATTTTTTCGGTTATATGAATATGTCAATTCTGCAATAGCTATATAATTTTACTTTCGCGCAAATCAGTAAAATTGATGATTTTCGGCTTATGCGGTACAGTGCTCAAGTGATTAACATACAATTTACAAAAAAATCGACTTTGAGTCAAAACCTAAGAAAGTGCAACTTTTTCGGTAATATTAATTTGTTAATCCTGCAATAACAATATAATTTGACTTTCGCTCAAATCAGTAAAATTCATGTTTTTCGGCTTAAGCGGTACAGTGCTCACGCAACTGAAATACAATTTACAAGAAAATCGACTTTAAGTCTAAAACTAAGAAAGTGCAATTTTTTCGGGTATATGAATATGTCAATTCTGCAATAACAATATAATTTGACTTTTGCCAAATCAGTAAAATTCATGTTTTTCGGTTTAGGCGGTACAGTGCTCACGCAATTGACATACAATTTACAAGAAAATCGACTTTGAGTCTAAACCTAAGAAAGTGCATCTTTTTCGGTTATATTAATTTGTTAATCCTGCAATAACAATATAATTTGACTTTCGCTCAAATCAGTAAAATTCATGTTTTTTGGCTTAAGCGGTACAGTGCTCACGCAACTGAAATACAATTTACAAGAAAATCGACTTTAAGTCTAAAACTAAGAAAGTGCAATTTTTTCGGTTATATGAATATGTCAATTCTGCAATAACAATATAATTTGACTTTCGCTCAAATCAGTAAAATTCATGTTTTTCGGCTTAAGCGGTACAGTGCTCACGCAACTGAAATACAATTTACAAGAAAATCGACTTTAAGTCTAAAACTAAGAAAGTGCAATTTTTTCGGGTATATGAATGTGTTAATTCTGCAATAACAATATAATTTGACTTTCGCTCAAATCAGTAATATTGATGTTTTTCGGCTTAAGCAGTACAGTGCTGCCGCAATTGACATACAATTTACAAGAAAATCGACTTTGAGTCTAAAAATAAGTAAGTACAATTTTTTCGGTTATATGAATATGTAAATTCTGCAATAACAATACAATTTTACTTTCGCGCAAATCAGTAATATTGATGTTTTTCGGCTTAAGCAGTACAGTGCTGCCGCAATTGACATACAATTTAGAAGAAAATCGACTTTAAGTCTAAAACTAAGAAAATACAATTTTTTCGGTTATATAATTATGTAAATTCTGCAATAACATTATAATTTTACTTTCGCGCAAATCAGTAATATTGATGTTTTTCGGCTTAAGCAGTACAGTGCTGCCGCAATTGACATACAATTTACAAGAAAATCGACTTTGAGTCTAAACCTAAGAAAGTGCAACTTTTTCGGTAATATTAATTTGTTAATCCTGCAAAAGCAGTATAATTTGACTTTCGCTCAAATCAGTAAAATTCATGTTTTTCGGCTTAAGCAGTACAGTGCTCACGCAACTGACATACAATTTACAAGAAAATCGACTTTGAGTCTAAACCTAAGAAAGTGCAACTTTTTCGGTAATATTAATTTGTTAATCCTGCAATAACAATATAATTTGACTTTCGCTCAAATCAGTAAAATTCATGTTTTTCGGTTTAAGCGGTACAGTGCTCACGCAATTGACATACAATTTAGAAGAAAATCGACTTTAAGTCTAAAGCTAAGTAAGTGCAATTTTTTCGGATATATGAATATGTCAATTCTGCAATAGCTATATAATTTTACTTTCGCGCAAATCAGTAAAATTCATGTTTTTCGGCTTAAGCAGTACAGTGCTCACGCAACTGACATACAATTTACAAGAAAATCGACTTTGAGTCTAAACCTAAGAAAGTGCAACTTTTTCGGTAATATTAATTTGTTAATCCTGCAATAACAATATAATTTGACTTTCGTTCAAATCAGTAAAATTCATGTTTTTCGGCTTAAGCAGTACAGTGCTCACGCAACTGACATACAATTTACAAGAAAATCGACTTTGAGTCTAAACCTAAGAAAGTGCAATTTTTTCGGTAATATTAATTTGTTAATCCTGCAATAACAATATAATTTGACTTTCGTTCAAATCAGTAAAACTCATGTTTTTCGGCTTAAGCAGTACAGTGCTCACGCAATTGACATACAATTTAGAAGAAAATCGACTTTAAGTCTAAAAATAAGTAAGTACAATTTTCTCGGTTATATGAATATGTAAATTCTGCAATAACAATACAATTTTACTTTCGCGCAAATCAGTAAAATTGATGTTTTTCAGCCTAAGCGGTACAGTGCTCACGCAACTGACATACAATTTACAAGAAAATCGACTTTGAGTCTAAACCTAAGAAAGTGCAACTTTTTCGGTAATATTAATTTGTTAATCCTGCAATAACAATATAATTTGACTTTCGTTCAAATCAGTAAAATTCATGTTTTTCGGCTTAAGCAGTACAGTGCTCACGCAACTGACATACAATTTACAAGAAAATCGACTTTGAGTCTAAACCTAAGAAAGTGCAATCTTTTCGGTTATATGAATGTGTTAATTCTGCAATAACAATATAATTTGACTTTCGCTCAAATCAGTAAAATTCATGTTTTTCGGTTTAAGCGGTACAGTGCTCACGCAATTGACATACAATTTAGAAGAAAATCGACTTTAAGTCTAAAGCTAAGTAAGTGCAATTTTTTCGGATATATGAATATGTCAATTCTGCAATAGCTATATAATTTTACTTTCGCGCAAATCAGTAAAATTCATGTTTTTCGGCTTAAGCAGTACAGTGCTCACGCAACTGACATACAATTTACAAGAAAATCGACTTTGAGTCTAAACCTAAGAAAGTGCAATTTTTTCGGTAATATTAATTTGTTAATCCTGCAATAACAATATAATTTGACTTTCGTTCAAATCAGTAAAACTCATGTTTTTCGGCTTAAGCAGTACAGTGCTCACGCAATTGACATACAATTTAGAAGAAAATCGACTTTAAGTCTAAAAATAAGTAAGTACAATTTTTTCGGTTATATGAATATGTAAATTCTGCAATAACAATACAATTTTACTTTCGCGCAAATCAGTAAAATTGATGTTTTTCGGCCTAAGCGGTACAGCGCTCAAGTAATTAACATACAATTTACAAGAAAATCGGCTTTAAGTAAAAATCTAAGAAAGTTCAATTTTTTCTTTTCTTTTTTTTATATTAATTTGTTAATCCTGCCATAACATTATAGTTTACAGTTCTCACGCAACTGAAATACAATTTACAAGAAAATCGACTTTAAGTCTAAAGCTAAGAAAGTGCAATTTTTTCGGTTATATGAATATGTCAATTCTGCAATAGCTATATAATTTTACTTTCGCGCAAATCAGTAAAATTGATGATTTTCGGCTTATGCGGTACAGTGCTCAAGTGATTAACATACAATTTACAAAAAAATCGACTTTGAGTCAAAACCTAAGAAAGTGCAACTTTTTCGGTAATATTAATTTGTTAATCCTGCAATAACAATATAATTTGACTTTCGCTCAAATTAGTAAAATTCATGTTTTTCGGCTTAAGCGGTACAGTGCTCACGCAACTGAAATACAATTTACAAGAAAATCGACTTTAAGTCTAAAACTAAGAAAGTGCATTTTTTCGGTTATATGAATATGTCAATTCTGCAATAACAATATAATTTGACTTTTGCCAAATCAGTAAAATTCATGTTTTTCGGTTTAGGCGGTACAGTGCTCACGCAATTGACATACAATTTACAAGAAAATCGACTTTAAGTCTAAAACTAAGAAAGTGCATTTTTTCGGTTATATGAATATGTCAATTCTGCAATAACAATATAATTTGACTTTTGCCAAATCAGTAAAATTCATGTTTTTCGGTTTAGGCGGTACAGTGCTCACGCAATTGACATACAATTTAGAAGAAAATCGACTTTAAGTCTAAAACTAAGAAAGTACAATTTTTTCGGTTATATGAATATGTAAATTCTGCAATAACAATATAATTTTACTTTCGCGCAAATCAGTATAATTGATGTTTTTCGGCCTAAGCGGTACAGCGCTCAAGTAATTAACATACAATTTACAAGAAAATCGGCTTTAAGTAAAAATCTAAGAAAATTCAATTTTTTCTTTTCTTTTTTTTATATTAATTTGTTAATCCTGCCATAACATTATAGTTTACAGTTCTCACGCAACTGAAATACAATTTACAAGAAAATCGACTTTAAGTCTAAAGCTAAGAAAGTGCAATTTTTTCGGTTATATGAATATGTCAATTCTGCAATAGCTATATAATTTTACTTTCGCGCAAATCAGTAAAATTGATGATTTTCGGCTTATGCGGTACAGTGCTCAAGTGATTAACATACAATTTACAAAAAAATCGACTTTGAGTCAAAACCTAAGAAAGTGCAACTTTTTCGGTAATATTAATTTGTTAATCCTGCAATAACAATATAATTTGACTTTCGCTCAAATCAGTAAAATTCATGTTTTTCGGCTTAAGCGGTACAGTGCTCACGCAACTGAAATACAATTTACAAGAAAATCGACTTTAAGTCTAAAACTAAGAAAGTGCAATTTTTTCGGTTATATGAATATGTCAATTCTGCAGTAACAATATAATTTGACTTTTGCCAAATCAGTAAAATTCATGTTTTTCGGTTTAGGCGGTACAGTGCTCACGCAATTGACATACAATTTACAAGAAAATCGACTTTGAGTCTAAACCTAAGAAAGTGCATCTTTTTCGGTTATATTAATTTGTTAATCCTGCAATAACAATATAATTTGACTTTCGCTCAAATCAGTAAAATTCATGTTTTTTGGCTTAAGCGGTACAGTGCTCACGCAACTGAAATACAATTTACAAGAAAATCGACTTTAAGTCTAAAACTAAGAAAGTGCAATTTTTTCGGTTATATGAATATGTCAATTCTGCAATAACAATATAATTTGACTTTTGCCAAATCAGTAAAATTCATGTTTTTCGGTTTAGGCGGTACAGAACTCACGCAATTGACATACAATTTAGAAGAAAATCGACTTTAAGTCTAAAACTAAGAAAATACAATTTTTTCGGTTATATAATTATGTAAATTCTGCAATAACATTATAATTTTACTTTCGCGCAAATCAGTAATATTGATGTTTTTCGGCTTAAGCAGTACAGTGCTTCCGCAATTGACATACAATTTACAAGATAATTTGGGTCTAAACCTAAGAAAGTGCAAATTTTTCGGTAATATTAATTTGTTAATCCTGCAATAACAATATAATTTGACTTTCGCTCAAATCAGTAAAACTCATGTTTTTCAGTTTAAGCGGTACAGTGCTCACGCAACTGAAATACAATTTACAAGAAAATCGACTTTAAGTCTAAAACTAAGAAACTGCAATTTTTTCGGTTATATGAATATGTCAATTCTGCAATAACAATATAATTTGACTTTCGTTCAAATCAGTAAAATTCATGTTTTTCGGCTTAAGCAGTACAGTGCTCACGCAACTGACATACAATTTACAAGAAAATTGACTTTGAGTCTAGACCTAAGAAAGTGCAACTTTTTCGGTAATATTAATTTGTTAATCCTGCAATAACAATATAATTTGACTTTCGCTCAAATCAGTAAAATTCATGTTTTTCGGCTTAAGCGGTACAGTGCTCACGCAATTGACATACAATTTAGAAGAAAATCGACTTTAAGTCTAAAACTAAGAAAATACAATTTTTTCGGTTATATAGTTATGTAAATTCTGCAATAACATTATAATTTTACTTTCGCGCAAATCAGTAATATTGATGTTTTTCGGCTTAAGCAGTACAGTGCTTCCGCAATTGACATACAATTTACAAGAAAATTGACTTTGAGTCTAAACCTAAGAAAGTGCAACTTTTTCGGTAATATTAATTTGTTAATCCTGCAATAACAATATAATTTGACTTTCGTTCAAATCAGTAAAATTCATGTTTTTCGGCTTAAGCAGTACAGTGCTCACGCAACTGACATACAATTTACAAAAAAATCGACTTTGAGTCTAGACCTAAGAAAGTGCAACTTTTTCGGTAATATTAATTTGTTAATCCTGCAATAACAATATAATTTGACTTTCGCTCAAATCAGTAAAATTCATGTTTTTCGGCTTAAGCGGTACAGTGCTCACGCAATTGACATACAATTTAGAAGAAAAGCGACTTTAAGTCTAAAACTAAGAAAGTACAATTTTTTCGGTTATATGAATATGTAAATTCTGCGATAACATTATAATTTTACTTTCGCGCAAATCAGTAATATTAATGTTTTTCGGCTTAAGCAGTACAGTGCTGCCGCAATTGACATACAATTTACAAGAAAATCGACTTTGAGTCTAAACCTAAGAAAGTGCAAATTTTTCGGTAATATTAATTTGTTAATCCTGCAAAAGCAATATAATTTGACTTTCGCTCAAATCAGTAAAATTCATGTTTTTCGGCTTAAGCGGTACAGTGCTCACGCAACTGAAATACAATTTACAAGAAAATCGATTTTAAGTCTAAAACTAAGAAAGTGCAATTTTTTCGGTTATATGAATATGTCAATTCTGCAATAAGAATATAATTTGACTTTCGCTCAAATCAGTAAAATTCATGTTTTTCGGTTTAAGCGGTACAGTGCTCATGCAATTGACATACAATTTAGAAGAAAATCGACTTTAAGTCTAAAACTAAGAAAGTACAATTTTTTCGGTTATATGAATATGTAAATTCTGAAATAACATTATAATTTTACTTTCGCGCAAATCAGTAATATTGATGTTTTTCGGCTTAAGCAGTACAGTGCTGCCGCAATTGACATACAATTTACAAGAAAATTGACTTTGAGTCTAAACCTAAGAAAGTGCAACTTTTTCGGTAATATTAATTTGTTAATCCTGCAATAACAATATAATTTGACTTTCGTTCAAATCAGTAAAATTCATGTTTTTCGGCTTAAGCAGTACAGTGCTCACGCAACTGACATACAATTTACAAGAAAATCGACTTTGAGTCTAAACCTAAGAAAGTGCAACTTTTTCGGTAATATTAATTTGTTAATCCTGCAAAAGCAATATAATTTGACTTTCGCTCAAATCAGTAAAATTCATGTTTTTCGGCTTAAGCAGTACAGTGCTCACGCAACTGACATACAATTTACAAGAAAATCGACTTTGAGTCTAAACCTAAGAAAGTGCAACTTTTTCGGTAATATTAATTTGTTAATCCTGCAATAACAATATAATTTGACTTTCGTTCAAATCAGTAAAATTCATGTTTTTCGGCTTAAGCAGTACAGTGCTCACGCAACTGACATACAATTTACAAGAAAATCGACTTTGAGTCTAGACCTAAGAAAGTGCAACTTTTTCGGTAATATTAATTTGTTAATCCTGCAATAAGAATATAATTTGACTTTCGCTCAAATCAGTAAAATTCATGTTTTTCGGCTTAAGCGGTACAGTGCTCACGCAATTGACATACAATTTAGAAGAAAATCGACTTTAAGTCTAAAACTAAGAAAATACAATTTTTTCGGTTATATAATTATGTAAATTCTGCAATAACATTATAATTTTACTTTCGCGCAAATCAGTAATATTGATGTTTTTCGGCTTAAGCAGTACAGTGCTTCCGCAATTGACATAAAATTTACAAGAAAATTGACTTTGAGTCTAAACCTAAGAAAGTGCAACTTTTTCGGTAATATTAATTTGTTAATCCCGCAATAACAATATAATTTGACTTTCGTTCAAATCAGTAAAATTCATGTTTTTCGGCTTAAGCAGTACAGTGCTCACGCAACTGACATATAATTTACAAGAAAATTGACTTTGAGTCTAGACCTAAGAAAGTGCAACTTTTTCGGTAATATTAATTTGTTAATCCTGCAATAACAATATAATTTGACTTTCGCTCAAATCAGTAAAATTCATGTTTTTTGGCTTAAGCGGTACAGTGCTCACGCAATTGACATACAATTTAGAAGAAAAGCGACTTTAAGTCTAAAACTAAGAAAGTACAATTTTTTCGGTTATATGAATATGTAAATTCTGCGATAACATTATAATTTTACTTTCGCGCAAATCAGTAATATTAATGTTTTTCGGCTTAAGCAGTACAGTGCTGCCGCAATTGACATACAATTTACAAGAAAATCGACTTTGAGTCTAAACCTAAGAAAGTGCAAATTTTTCGGTAATATTAATTTGTTAATCCTGCAAAAGCAATATAATTTGACTTTCGCTCAAATCAGTAAAATTCATGTTTTTCGGCTTAAGCGGTACAGTGCTCACGCAACTGAAATACAATTTACAAGAAAATCGATTTAAAGTCTAAAACTAAGAAAGTGCAATTTTTTCGGTTATATGAATATGTCAATTCTGCAATAACAATATAATTTGACTTTCGCTCATATCAGTAAAATTCATGTTTTTCGGTTTAAGCGGTACAGTGCTCACGCAATTGACATACAATTTAGAAGAAAATCGACTTTAAGTCTAAAACTAAGAAAGTACAATTTTTTCGGTTATATGAATATGTAAATTCTGAAATAACATTATAATTTTACTTTCGCGCAAATCAGTAATATTGATGTTTTTCGGCTTAAGCAGTACAGTGCTGCCGCAATTGACATACAATTTACAAGAAAATTGACTTTGAGTCTAAACCTAAGAAAGTGCAACTATTTCGGTAATATTAATTTGTTAATCCTGCAATAACAATATAATTTGACTTTCGTTCAAATCAGTAAAATTCATGTTTTTCGGCTTAAGCAGTACAGTGCTCACGCAACTGACATACAATTTACAAGAAAATTGACTTTGAGTCTAGACCTAAGAAAGTGCAACTTTTTCGGTAATATTAATTTGTTAATCCTGCAATAACAATATAATTTGACTTTCGCTCAAATCAGTAAAATTCATGTTTTTCGGCTTAAGCGGTACAGTGCTCACGCAATTGACATACAATTTAGAAGAAAAGCGACTTTAAGTCTAAAACTAAGAAAGTACAATTTTTTCGGTTATATGAATATGTAAATTCTGCGATAACATTATAATTTTACTTTCGCGCAAATCAGTAATATTAATGTTTTTCGGCTTAAGCAGTACAGTGCTGCCGCAATTGACATACAATTTACAAGAAAATCGACTTTGAGTCTAAACCTAAGAAAGTGCAAATTTTTCGGTAATATTAATTTGTTAATCCTGCAAAAGCAATATAATTTGACTTTCGCTCAAATCAGTAAAATTCATGTTTTTCGGCTTAAGCGGTACAGTGCTCACGCAACTGAAATACAATTTACAAGAAAATCGATTTAAAGTCTAAAACTAAGAAAGTGCAATTTTTTCAGTTATATGAATATGTCAATTCTGCAATAACAATATAATTTGACTTTCGCTCAAATCAGTAAAATTCATGTTTTTCGGTTTAAGCGGTACAGTGCTCACGCAATTGACATACAATTTAGAAGAAAATCGACTTTAAGTCTAAAACTAAGAAAGTACAATTTTTTCGGTTATATGAATATGTAAATTCTGAAATAACATTATAATTTTACTTTCGCGCAAATCAGTAATATTAATGTTTTTCGGCTTAAGCAGTACTGTGCTGCCGCAATTGACATACAATTTACAAGAAAATCGACTTTGAGTCTAAACCTAAGAAAGTGCAACTTTTTCGGTAATATTAATTTGTTAATCCTGCAAAAGCAATATAATTTGACTTTCGCTCAAATCAGTAAAATTCATGTTTTTCGGCTTAAGCGGTACAGTGCTCACGCAACTGAAATACAATTTACAAGAAAATCGATTTAAAGTCTAAAACTAAGAAAGTGCAATTTTTTCGGTAATATTAATTTGTTAATCCTGCAATAACAATATAATTTGACTTTCGTTCAAATCAGTAAAATTCATGTTTTTCGACTTAAGCAGTACAGTGCTCACGCAACTGACATACAATTTACAAGAAAATCGACTTTGAGTCTAAACCTAAGAAAGTGCAACTTTTTCGGTAATATTAATTTGTTAATCCTGCAATAACAATATAATTTGACTTTCGCTCAAATCAGTAAAATTCATGTTTTTCGGCTTAAGCGGTACAGTGCTCACGCAGCTGAAATACAATTTACAAGAAAATCGACTTTTAGTCTAAAGCTAAGAAAGTGCAATTTTTTCGGTTATATTAATTTGTTAATCCTGCAAAAGCAATATAATTTGACTTTCGCTCAAATCAGTAAAATTCATGTTTTTCGGCTTAAGCAGTACAGTGCTCACGCAACTGACATACAATTTACAAGAAAATCGACTTTGAGTCTAAACCTAAGAAAGTGCAACTTTTTCGGTAATATTAATTTGTTAATCCTGCAATAACAATATAATTTGACTTTCGTTCAAATCAGTAAAATTCATGTTTTTCGGCTTAAGCAGTACAGTGCTCACGCAACTGACATACAATTTACAAGAAAATCGACTTTGAGTCTAAACCTAAGAAAGTGCAACTTTTTCGGTAATATTAATTTGTTAATCCTGCAATAACAATATAATTTGACTTTCGCTCAAATCAGTAAAATTCATGTTTTTCGGCTTAAGCGGTACAGTGCTCACGCAACTGAAATACAATTTACAAGAAAATCGACTTTAAGTCTAAAACTAAGAAAGTACAATTTTTTCGGTTATATGAATATGTAAATTCTGCAATAACAATATAATTTTACTTTCGCGCAAATCAGTAAAATTGATGTTTTTCGGCCTAAGCGGTACAGCGCTCAAGTAATTAACATACAATTTACAAGAAAATCGGCTTTAAGTAAAAATCTAAGAAAGTTCAATTTTTTCTTTTCTTTTTTTTATATTAATTTGTTAAACCTGCCATAACAATATAGTGTACAGTTCTCACGCAACTGAAATACAATTTACAAGAAAATCGACTTTAAGTCTAAACCTAAGAAAGTGCAACTTTTTCGGTAATATTAATTTGTTAATCCTGCAAAAGCAATATAATTTGACTTTCGCTCAAATCAGTAAAATTCATGTTTTTCGGTTTAAGCGGTACAGTGCTCACGCAATTGACATACAATTTAGAAGAAAATCGACTTTAAGTCTAAAACTAAGAAAGTACAATTTTTTCGGTTATATGAATATGTAAATTCTGCAATAACAATATACTTTTACTTACGCGCAAATCAGTAATATTAATGTTTTTCGGCTTAAGCAGTACTGTGCTGCCGCAATTGACATACAATTTACAAGAAAATCGACTTTGAGTCTAAACCTAAGAAAGTGCAACTTTTTCGGTAATATTAATTTGTTAATCCTGCAAAAGCAATATAATTTGACTTTCGCTCAAATCAGTAAAATTCATGTTTTTCGGCTTAAGCGGTACAGTGCTCACGCAACTGAAATACAATTTAGAAGAAAATCGACTTTAAGTCTAAAACTAAGAAAATACAATTTTTTCGGTTATATGAATATGTAAATTCTGCAATAACAATATACTTTTACTTACGCGCAAATCAGTAATATTAATGTTTTTCGGCTTAAGCAGTACTGTGCTGCCGCAATTGACATACAATTTACAAGAAAATCGACTTTGAGTCTAAACCTAAGAAAGTGCAACTTTTTCGGTAATATTAATTTGTTAATCCTGCAAAAGCAATATAATTTGACTTTTGTTCAAATCAGTAAAATTCATGTTTTTCGGCTTAAGCAGTACAGTGCTCACGCAATTGACATACAATTTAGAAGAAAATCGACTTTAAGTCTAAAACTAAGAAAATACAATTTTTTCGGTTATATGAATATGTAAATTCTGCAATAACAATATACTTTTACTTACGCGCAAATCAGTAAAATTGATGTTTTTCGGCCTAAGCGGTACAGCGCTCAAGTAATTAACATACAATTTACAAGAAAATCGGCTTTAAGTAAAAATCTAAGAAAGTTCAATTTTTTCTTTTCTTTTTTTTATATTAATTTGTTAATCCTGCCATAACATTATAGTTTACAGTTCTCACGCAACTGAAATACAATTTACAAGAAAATCGACTTTAAGTCTAAAGCTAAGAAAGCGCAATTTTTTCGGTTATATGAATATGTCAATTCTGCAATAGCTATATAATTTTACTTTCGCGCAAATCAGTAATATTAATGTTTTTCGGCTTAAGCAGTACTGTGCTGCCGCAATTGACATACAATTTACAAGAAAATCGACTTTGAGTCTAAACCTAAGAAAGTGCAACTTTTTCGGTAATATTAATTTGTTAATCCTGCAAAAGCAATATAATTTGACTTTCGCTCAAATCAGTAAAATTCATGTTTTTCGGCTTAAGCGGTACAGTGCTCACGCAACTGAAATACAATTTACAAGAAAATCGATTTAAAGTCTAAAACTAAGAAAGTGCAATTTTTTCGGTAATATTAATTTGTTAATCCTGCAATAACAATATAATTTGACTTTCGTTCAAATCAGTAAAATTCATGTTTTTCGACTTAAGCAGTACAGTGCTCACGCAACTGACATACAATTTACAAGAAAATCGACTTTGAGTCTAAACCTAAGAAAGTGCAACTTTTTCGGTAATATTAATTTGTTAATCCTGCAATAACAATATAATTTGACTTTCGCTCAAATCAGTAAAATTCATGTTTTTCGGCTTAAGCGGTACAGTGCTCACGCAGCTGAAATACAATTTACAAGAAAATCGACTTTTAGTCTAAAGCTAAGAAAGTGCAATTTTTTCGGTTATATTAATTTGTTAATCCTGCAAAAGCAATATAATTTGACTTTCGCTCAAATCAGTAAAATTCATGTTTTTCGGTTTAAGCGGTACAGTGCTCACGCAATTGACATACAATTTAGAAGAAAATCGACTTTAAGTCTAAAACTAAGAAAGTACAATTTTTTCGGTTATATGAATATGTAAATTCTGAAATAACATTATAATTTTACTTTCGCGCAAATCAGTAATATTAATGTTTTTCGGCTTAAGCAGTACTGTGCTGCCGCAATTGACATACAATTTACAAGAAAATCGACTTTGAGTCTAAACCTAAGAAAGTGCAACTTTTTCGGTAATATTAATTTGTTAATCCTGCAAAAGCAATATAATTTGACTTTCGCTCAAATCAGTAAAATTCATGTTTTTCGGCTTAAGCGGTACAGTGCTCACGCAACTGAAATACAATTTACAAGAAAATCGATTTAAAGTCTAAAACTAAGAAAGTGCAATTTTTTCGGTAATATTAATTTGTTAATCCTGCAATAACAATATAATTTGACTTTCGTTCAAATCAGTAAAATTCATGTTTTTCGACTTAAGCAGTACAGTGCTCACGCAACTGACATACAATTTACAAGAAAATCGACTTTGAGTCTAAACCTAAGAAAGTGCAACTTTTTCGGTAATATTAATTTGTTAATCCTGCAATAACAATATAATTTGACTTTCGCTCAAATCAGTAAAATTCATGTTTTTCGGCTTAAGCGGTACAGTGCTCACGCAGCTGAAATACAATTTACAAGAAAATCGACTTTTAGTCTAAAGCTAAGAAAGTGCAATTTTTTCGGTTATATTAATTTGTTAATCCTGCAAAAGCAATATAATTTGACTTTCGCTCAAATCAGTAAAATTCATGTTTTTCGGCTTAAGCAGTACAGTGCTCACGCAACTGACATACAATTTACAAGAAAATCGACTTTGAGTCTAAACCTAAGAAAGTGCAACTTTTTCGGTAATATTAATTTGTTAATCCTGCAATAACAATATAATTTGACTTTCGTTCAAATCAGTAAAATTCATGTTTTTCGGCTTAAGCAGTACAGTGCTCACGCAACTGACATACAATTTACAAGAAAATCGACTTTGAGTCTAAACCTAAGAAAGTGCAACTTTTTCGGTAATATTAATTTGTTAATCCTGCAATAACAATATAATTTGACTTTCGCTCAAATCAGTAAAATTCATGTTTTTCGGCTTAAGCGGTACAGTGCTCACGCAACTGAAATACAATTTACAAGAAAATCGACTTTAAGTCTAAAACTAAGAAAGTACAATTTTTTCGGTTATATGAATATGTAAATTCTGCAATAACAATATAATTTTACTTTCGCGCAAATCAGTAAAATTGATGTTTTTCGGCCTAAGCGGTACAGCGCTCAAGTAATTAACATACAATTTACAAGAAAATCGGCTTTAAGTAAAAATCTAAGAAAGTTCAATTTTTTCTTTTCTTTTTTTTATATTAATTTGTTAAACCTGCCATAACAATATAGTGTACAGTTCTCACGCAACTGAAATACAATTTACAAGAAAATCGACTTTAAGTCTAAAGCTAAGAAAGTGCAATTTTTTCGGTTATATGAATATGTCAATTCTGCAATAGCTATATAATTTTACTTTCGCGAAAATCAGTAAAATTGATGATTTTCGGCTTATGCGGTACAGTACTCAAGTGATTAACATACAATTTACAAAAAAATCGGCTTTGAGTCAAAACCTAAGAAAGTGCAACTTTTTCGGTAATATTAATTTGTTAATCCTGCAATAACAATATAATTTGACTTTCGCTCAAATCAGTAAAATTCATGTTTTTCGGCTTAAGCGGTACAGTGCTCACGCAATTGACATACAATTTAGAAGAAAAGCGACTTTAAGTCTAAAACTAAGAAAGTACAATTTTTTCGGTTATATGAATATGTAAATTCTGCGATAACATTATAATTTTACTTTCGCGCAAATCAGTAATATTAATGTTTTTCGGCTTAAGCAGTACAGTGCTGCCGCAATTGACATACAATTTATAAGAAAATCGACTTTGAGTCTAAACCTAAGAAAGTGCAAATTTTTCGGTAATATTAATTTGTTAATCCTGCAAAAGCAATATAATTTGACTTTCTCTCAAATCAGTAAAATTCATGTTTTTCGGCTTAAGCGGTACAGTGCTCACGCAACTGAAATACAATTTACAAGAAAATCGATTTTAAGTCTAAAACTAAGAAAGTGCAATTTTTTCGGTTATATGAATATGTCAATTCTGCAATAACAATATAATTTGACTTTCGCTCATATCAGTAAAATTCATGTTTTTCGGTTTAAGCGGTACAGTGCTCACGCAATTGACATACAATTTAGAAGAAAATCGACTTTAAGTCTAAAACTAAGAAAGTACAATTTTTTCGGTTATATGAATATGTAAATTCTGAAATAACATTATAATTTTACTTTCGCGCAAATCAGTAATATTGATGTTTTTCGGCTTAAGCAGTACAGTGCTGCCGCAATTGACATACAATTTACAAGAAAATTGACTTTGAGTCTAAACCTAAGAAAGTGCAACTTTTTCGGTAATATTAATTTGTTAATCCTGCAATAACAATATAATTTGACTTTCGTTCAAATCAGTAAAATTCATGTTTTTCGGCTTAAGCAGTACAGTGCTCACGCAACTGACATACAATTTACAAGAAAATCGACTTTGAGTCTAAACCTAAGAAAGTGCAACTTTTTCGGTAATATTAATTTGTTAATCCTGCAAAAGCAATATAATTTGACTTTCGCTCAAATCAGTAAAATTCATGTTTTTCGGCTTAAGCAGTACAGTGCTCACGCAACTGACATACAATTTACAAGAAAATCGACTTTGAGTCTAAACCTAAGAAAGTGCAACTTTTTCGGTAATATTAATTTGTTAATCCTGCAATAACAATATAATTTGACTTTCGTTCAAATCAGTAAAATTCATGTTTTTCGGTTCAAGCAGTACAGTGCTCACGCAACTGACATACAATTTACAAGAAAATCGACTTTGAGTCTAGACCTAAGAAAGTGCAACTTTTTCGGTAATATTAATTTGTTAATCCTGCAATAAGAATATAATTTGACTTTCGCTCAAATCAGTAAAATTCATGTTTTTCGGCTTAAGCGGTACAGTGCTCACGCAATTGACATACAATTTAGAAGAAAATCGACTTTAAGTCTAAAACTAAGAAAATACGTTTTTTTCGGTTATATAATTATGTAAATTCTGCAATAACATTATAATTTTACTTTCGCGCAAATCAGTAATATTGATGTTTTTCGGCTTAAGCAGTACAGTGCTTCCGCAATTGACATACAATTTACAAGAAAATTGACTTTGAGTCTAAACCTAAGAAAGTGCAACTTTTTCGGTAATATTAATTTGTTAATCCTGCAATAACAATATAATTTGACTTTCGTTCAAATCAGTAAAATTCATGTTTTTCGGCTTAAGCAGTACAGTGCTCACGCAACTGACATACAATTTACAAGAAAATTTACTTTGAGTCTAGACCTAAGAAAGTGCAACTTTTTCGGTAATATTAATTTGTTAATCCTGCAATAACAATATAATTTGACTTTCGCTCAAATCAGTAAAATTCATGTTTTTCGGCTTAAGCGGTACAGTGCTCACGCAATTGACATACAATTTAGAAGAAAAGCGACTTTAAGTCTAAAACTAAGAAAGTACAATTTTTTCGGTTATATGAATATGTAAATTCTGCGATAACATTATAATTTTACTTTCGCGCAAATCAGTAATATTAATGTTTTTCGGCTTAAGCAGTACAGTGCTGCCGCAATTGACATACAATTTACAAGAAAATCGACTTTGAGTCTAAACCTGAGAAAGTGCAAATTTTTCGGTAATATTAATTTGTTAATCCTGCAATAACAATATAATTTGACTTTCGCTTAAATCAGTAAAATTCATGTTTTTCGGCTTAAGCAACTTTTTCGGTAATATTAATTTGTTAATCCTGCAATAACAATATAATTTGACTTTCGCTTAAATCAGTAAAATTCATGTTTTTCGGCTTAAGCGGTACAGTGCTCACGCAACTGAAATACAATTTAGAAGAAAATCGACTTTAAGTCTAAAACTAAGAAAGTACAATTTTTTCGGTTATATGAATATGTAAATTCTGCGATAACATTATAATTTTACTTTCGCGCAAATCAGTAATATTAATGTTTTTCGGCTTAAGCAGTACAGTGCTGCCGCAATTGACATACAATTTACAAGAAAATCGACTTTGAGTCTAAACCTGAGAAAGTGCAAATTTTTCGGTAATATTAATTTGTTAATCCTGCACTAACAATATAATTTGACTTTCGTTCAAATCAGTAAAATTCATGTTTTTCGGCTTAAGCAGTACAGTGCTCACGCAACTGACATACAATTTACAAGAAAATTGACTTTGAGTCTAGACCTAAGAAAGTGCAACTTTTTCCGTAATATTAATTTGTTAATCCTGCAATAACAATATAATTTGACTTTCGCTCAAATCAGTAAAATTCATGTTTTTCGGCTTAAGCGGTACAGTGCTCACGCAATTGACATACAATTTAGAAGAAAAGCGACTTTAAGTCTAAAACTAAGAAAGTACAATTTTTTCGGTTATATGAATATGTAAATTCTGCGATAACATTATAATTTGACTTTCGCGCAAATCAGTAATATTAATGTTTTTCGGCTTAAGCAGTACAGTGCTGCCGCAATTGACATACAATTTACAAGAAAATCGACTTTGAGTCTAAACCTAAGAAAGTGCAAATTTTTCGGTAATATTAATTTGTTAATCCTGCAAAAGCAATATAATTTGACTTTCGCTCAAATCAGTAAAATTCATGTTTTTCGGCTTAAGCGGTACAGTGCTCACGCAACTGAAATACAATTTACAAGAAAATTGACTTTGAGTCTAGACCTAAGAAAGTGCAACTTTTTCCGTAATATTAATTTGTTAATCCTGCAATAACAATATAATTTGACTTTCGCTCAAATCAGTAAAATTCATGTTTTTCGGCTTAAGCGGTACAGTGCTCACGCAACTGAAATACAATTTAGAAGAAAATCGACTTTAAGTCTAAAACTAAGAAAGTACAATTTTTTCGGTTATATGAATATGTAAATTCTGCGATAACATTATAATTTTACTTTCGCGCAAATCAGTAATATTAATGTTTTTCGGCTTAAGCAGTACAGTGCTGCCGCAATTGACATACAATTTACAAGAAAATCGACTTTGAGTCTAAACCTGAGAAAGTGCAAATTTTTCGGTAATATTAATTTGTTAATCCTGCAATAACAATATAATTTGACTTTCGCTTAAATCAGTAAAATTCATGTTTTTCGGCTTAAGCAACTTTTTCGGTAATATTAATTTGTTAATCCTGCAATAACAATATAATTTGACTTTCGCTCAAATCAGTAAAATTCATGTTTTTCGGCTTAAGCGGTACAGTGCTCACGCAATTGACATACAATTTAGAAGAAAATCGACTTTAAGTCTAAAACTAAGAAAATACGTTTTTTTCGGTTATATAATTATGTAAATTCTGCAATAACATTATAATTTTACTTTCGCGCAAATCAGTAATATTGATGTTTTTCGGCTTAAGCAGTACAGTGCTTCCGCAATTGACATACAATTTACAAGAAAATTGACTTTGAGTCTAAACCTAAGAAAGTGCAACTTTTTCGGTAATATTAATTTGTTAATCCTGCAATAACAATATAATTTGACTTTCGTTCAAATCAGTAAAATTCATGTTTTTCGGCTTAAGCAGTACAGTGCTCACGCAACTGACATACAATTTACAAGAAAATTTACTTTGAGTCTAGACCTAAGAAAGTGCAACTTTTTCGGTAATATTAATTTGTTAATCCTGCAATAACAATATAATTTGACTTTCGCTCAAATCAGTAAAATTCATGTTTTTCGGCTTAAGCGGTACAGTGCTCACGCAATTGACATACAATTTAGAAGAAAAGCGACTTTAAGTCTAAAACTAAGAAAGTACAATTTTTTCGGTTATATGAATATGTAAATTCTGCGATAACATTATAATTTTACTTTCGCGCAAATCAGTAATATTAATGTTTTTCGGCTTAAGCAGTACAGTGCTGCCGCAATTGACATACAATTTACAAGAAAATCGACTTTGAGTCTAAACCTGAGAAAGTGCAAATTTTTCGGTAATATTAATTTGTTAATCCTGCAATAACAATATAATTTGACTTTCGCTTAAATCAGTAAAATTCATGTTTTTTGGCTTAAGCAACTTTTTCGGTAATATTAATTTGTTAATCCTGCAATAACAATATAATTTGACTTTCGCTTAAATCAGTAAAATTCATGTTTTTCGGCTTAAGCGGTACAGTGCTCACGCAATTGACATACAATTTAGAAGAAAAGCGACTTTAAGTCTAAAACTAAGAAAGTACAATTTTTTCGGTTATATGAATATGTAAATTCTGCGATAACATTATAATTTTACTTTCGCGCAAATCAGTAATATTAATGTTTTTCGGCTTAAGCAGTACAGTGCTGCCGCAATTGACATACAATTTACAAGAAAATCGACTTTGAGTCTAAACCTGAGAAAGTGCAAATTTTTCGGTAATATTAATTTGTTAATCCTGCAATAACAATATAATTTGACTTTCGCTTAAATCAGTAAAATTCATGTTTTTCGGCTTAAGCAACTTTTTCGGTAATATTAATTTGTTAATCCTGCAATAACAATATAATTTGACTTTCGCTTAAATCAGTAAAATTCATGTTTTTCGGTTTAAGCGGTACAGTGCTCACGCAATTGACATACAATTTAGAAGAAAATCGACTTTAAGTCTAAAACTAAGAAAGTACAATTTTTTCGGTTATATGAATATGTAAATTCTGAAACAACATTATAATTTTACTTTCGCGCAAATCAGTAATATTGATGTTTTTCGGCTTAAGCAGTACAGTGCTGCCGCAATTGACATACAATTTACAAGAAAATTGACTTTGAGTCTAAACCTAAGAAAGTGCAACTTTTTCGGTAATATTAATTTGTTAATCCTGCACTAACAATATAATTTGACTTTCGTTCAAATCAGTAAAATTCATGTTTTTCGGCTTAAGCAGTACAGTGCTCACGCAACTGACATACAATTTACAAGAAAATTGACTTTGAGTCTAGACCTAAGAAAGTGCAACTTTTTCCGTAATATTAATTTGTTAATCCTGCAATAACAATATAATTTGACTTTCGCTCAAATCAGTAAAATTCATGTTTTTCGGCTTAAGCGGTACAGTGCTCACGCAATTGACATACAATTTAGAAGAAAAGCGACTTTAAGTCTAAAACTAAGAAAGTACAATTTTTTCGGTTATATGAATATGTAAATTCTGCGATAACATTATAATTTTACTTTCGCGCAAATCAGTAATATTAATGTTTTTCGGCTTAAGCAGTACAGTGCTGCCGCAATTGACATACAATTTACAAGAAAATCGACTTTGAGTCTAAACCTAAGAAAGTGCAAATTTTTCGGTAATATTAATTTGTTAATCCTGCAAAAGCAATATAATTTGACTTTCGCTCAAATCAGTAAAATTCATGTTTTTCGGCTTAAGCGGTACAGTGCTCACGCAACTGAAATACAATTTACAAGAAAATCGATTTAAAGTCTAAAACTAAGAAAGTGCAATTTTTTCGGTTATATGAATATGTCAATTCTGCAATAACAATATAATTTGACTTTCGCTCAAATCAGTAAAATTCATGTTTTTCGGTTTAAGCGGTACAGTGCTCACGCAATTGACATACAATTTAGAAAAAAATCGACTTTAAGTCTAAAACTAAGAAAGTACAATTTTTTCGGTTATATGAATATGTAAATTCTGAAATAACATTATAATTTTACTTTCGCGCAAATCAGTAATATTAATGTTTTTCGGCTTAAGCAGTACTGTGCTGCCGCAATTGACATACAATTTACAAGAAAATCGACTTTGAGTCTAAACCTAAGAAAGTGCAACTTTTTCGGTAATATTAATTTGTTAATCCTGCAAAAGCAATATAATTTGACTTTCGCTCAAATCAGTAAAATTCATGTTTTTCGGCTTAAGCGGTACAGTGCTCACGCAACTGAAATACAATTTACAAGAAAATCGATTTAAAGTCTAAAACTAAGAAAGTGCAATTTTTTCGGTAATATTAATTTGTTAATCCTGCAATAACAATATAATTTGACTTTCGTTCAAATCAGTAAAATTCATGTTTTTCGACTTAAGCAGTACAGTGCTCACGCAACTGACATACAATTTACAAGAAAATCGACTTTGAGTCTAAACCTAAGAAAGTGCAACTTTTTCGGTAATATTAATTTGTTAATCCTGCAATAACAATATAATTTGACTTTCGCTCAAATCAGTAAAATTCATGTTTTTCGGCTTAAGCGGTACAGTGCTCACGCAATTGACATACAATTTAGAAGAAAATCGACTTTAAGTCTAAAACTAAGAAAATACGTTTTTTTCGGTTATATAATTATGTAAATTCTGCAATAACATTATAATTTTACTTTCGCGCAAATCAGTAATATTGATGTTTTTCGGCTTAAGCAGTACAGTGCTTCCGCAATTGACATACAATTTACAAGAAAATTGACTTTGAGTCTAAACCTAAGAAAGTGCAACTTTTTCGGTAATATTAATTTGTTAATCCTGCAATAACAATATAATTTGACTTTCGTTCAAATCAGTAAAATTCATGTTTTTCGGCTTAAGCAGTACAGTGCTCACGCAACTGACATACAATTTACAAGAAAATTTACTTTGAGTCTAGACCTAAGAAAGTGCAACTTTTTCGGTAATATTAATTTGTTAATCCTGCAATAACAATATAATTTGACTTTCGCTCAAATCAGTAAAATTCATGTTTTTCGGCTTAAGCGGTACAGTGCTCACGCAATTGACATACAATTTAGAAGAAAAGCGACTTTAAGTCTAAAACTAAGAAAGTACAATTTTTTCGGTTATATGAATATGTAAATTCTGCGATAACATTATAATTTTACTTTCGCGCAAATCAGTAATATTAATGTTTTTCGGCTTAAGCAGTACAGTGCTGCCGCAATTGACATACAATTTACAAGAAAATCGACTTTGAGTCTAAACCTGAGAAAGTGCAAATTTTTCGGTAATATTAATTTGTTAATCCTGCAATAACAATATAATTTGACTTTCGCTTAAATCAGTAAAATTCATGTTTTTCGGCTTAAGCAACTTTTTCGGTAATATTAATTTGTTAATCCTGCAATAACAATATAATTTGACTTTCGCTTAAATCAGTAAAATTCATGTTTTTCGGCTTAAGCGGTACAGTGCTCACGCAACTGAAATACAATTTACAAGAAAATCGATTTTAAGTCTAAAACTAAGAAAGTGCAATTTTTTCGGTTATATGAAAATGTCAATTCTGCAATAACAATATAATTTGACTTTCGCTCATATCAGTAAAATTCATGTTTTTCGGTTTAAGCGGTACAGTGCTCACGCAATTGACATACAATTTAGAAGAAAATCGACTTTAAGTCTAAAACTAAGAAAGTACAATTTTTTCGGTTATATGAATATGTAAATTCTGAAATAACATTATAATTTTACTTTCGCGCAAACCAGTAATATTGATGTTTTTCGGCTTAAGCAGTACAGTGCTGCCGCAATTGACATACAATTTACAAGAAAATTGACTTTGAGTCTAAACCTAAGAAAGTGCAACTTTTTCGGTAATATTAATTTGTTAATCCTGCACTAACAATATAATTTGACTTTCGTTCAAATCAGTAAAATTCATGTTTTTCGGCTTAAGCAGTACAGTGCTCACGCAACTGACATACAATTTACAAGAAAATTGACTTTGAGTCTAGACCTAAGAAAGTGCAACTTTTTCGGTAATATTAATTTGTTAATCCTGCAATAACAATATAATTTGACTTTCGCTCAAATCAGTAAAATTCATGTTTTTCGGCTTAAGCGGTACAGTGCTCACGCAATTGACATACAATTTAGAAGAAAAGCGACTTTAAGTCTAAAACTAAGAAAGTACAATTTTTTCGGTTATATGAATATGTAAATTCTGCGATAACATTATAATTTTACTTTCGCGCAAATCAGTAACATTAATGTTTTTCGGCTTAAGCAGTACAGTGCTGCCGCAATTGACATACAATTTACAAGAAAATCGACTTTGAGTCTAAACCTAAGAAAGTGCAAATTTTTCGGTAATATTAATTTGTTAATCCTGCAAAAGCAATATAATTTGACTTTCGCTCAAATCAGTAAAATTCATGTTTTTCGGCTTAAGCGGTACAGTGCTCACGCAACTGAAATACAATTTACAAGAAAATCGATTTAAAGTCTAAAACTAAGAAAGTGCAATTTTTTCGGTTATATGAATATGTCAATTCTGCAATAACAATATAATTTGACTTTCGCTCAAATCAGTAAAATTCATGTTTTTCGGTTTAAGCGGTACAGTGCTCACGCAATTGACATACAATTTAGAAGAAAATCGACTTTAAGTCTAAAACTAAGAAAGTACAATTTTTTCGGTTATATGAATATGTAAATTCTGAAATAACATTATAATTTTACTTTCGCGCAAATCAGTAATATTAATGTTTTTCGGCTTAAGCAGTACTGTGCTGCCGCAATTGACATACAATTTACAAGAAAATCGACTTTGAGTCTAAACCTAAGAAAGTGCAACTTTTTCGGTAATATTAATTTGTTAATCCTGCAAAAGCAATATAATTTGACTTTCGCTCAAATCAGTAAAATTCATGTTTTTCGGCTTAAGCGGTACAGTGCTCACGCAACTGAAATACAATTTACAAGAAAATCGATTTAAAGTCTAAAACTAAGAAAGTGCAATTTTTTCGGTAATATTAATTTGTTAATCCTGCAATAACAATATAATTTGACTTTCGTTCAAATCAGTAAAATTCATGTTTTTCGACTTAAGCAGTACAGTGCTCACGCAACTGACATACAATTTACAAGAAAATCGACTTTGAGTCTAAACCTAAGAAAGTGCAACTTTTTCGGTAATATTAATTTGTTAATCCTGCAATAACAATATAATTTGACTTTCGTTCAAATCAGTAAAATTCATGTTTTTCGGCTTAAGCAGTACAGTGCTCACGCAACTGACATACAATTTACAAGAAAATCGACTTTGAGTCTAAACCTAAGAAAGTGCAACTTTTTCGGTAATATTAATTTGTTAATCCTGCAATAACAATATAATTTGACTTTCGCTCAAATCAGTAAAATTCATGTTTTTCGGCTTAAGCGGTACAGTGCTCACGCAGCTGAAATACAATTTACAAGAAAATCGACTTTAAGTCTAAAGCTAAGAAAGTGCAATTTTTTCGGGTATATTAATTTGTTAATCCTGCAAAAGCAATATAATTTGACTTTCGCTCAAATCAGTAAAATTCATGTTTTTCGGCTTAAGCAGTACAGTGCTCACGCAACTGACATACAATTTACAAGAAAATCGACTTTGAGTCTAAACCTAAGAAAGTGCAACTTTTTCGGTAATATTAATTTGTTAATCCTGCAAAAGCAATATAATTTGACTTTCGCTCAAATCAGTAAAATTCATGTTTTTCGGCTTAAGCAGTACAGTGCTCACGCAAGTGACATACAATTTAGAAGAAAATCGACTTTAAGTCTAAAACTAAGAAAGTACAATTTTTTCGGTTATATGAATATGTAAATTCTGAAATAACATTATAATTTTACTTTCGCGCAAATCAGTAAAATTGATGTTTTTCGGCCTAAGCGGTACAGCGCTCAAGTAATTAACATACAATTTACAAGAAAATCGGCTTTAAGTAAAAATCTAAGAAAGTTCAATTTTTTCTTTTCTTTTTTTTATATTAATTTGTTAATCCTGCCATAACATTATAGTGTACAGTTCTCACGCAACTGAAATACAAATTACAAGAAAATCGACTTTAAGTCTAAAGCTAAGAAAGTGCAATTTTTTCGGTTATATGAATATGTCAATTCTGCAATAGCTATATAATTTTACTTTCGCGCAAATCAGTAAAATTGATGATTTTCGGCTTATGCGGTACAGTGCTCAAGTGATTAACATACAATTTACAAAAAAATCGGCTTTGAGTCAAAACCTAAGAAAGTGCAACTTTTTCGGTAATATTAATTTGTTAATCCTGCAATAACAATATAATTTGACTTTCGCTCAAATCAGTAAAATTCATGTTTTTCGGCTTAAGCGGTACAGTGCTCACGCAATTGACATACACTTTAGAAGAAAAGCGACTTTAAGTCTAAAACTAAGAAAGTGCAACTTTTTCGGTAATATTAATTTGTTAATCCTGCAATAACAATATAATTTGACTTTCGCTCAAATCAGTAAAATTCATGTTTTTCGGTTTAAGCGGTACAGTGCTCACGCAATTAACATACAATTTAGAAGCAAATCGACTTTGAGTCTAAACCTAAGAAAGTGCAACTTTTTCGGTAATATTAATTTGTTAATCCTGCAATAATAATATAATTTGACTTTCGCTCAAATCAGTAAAATTCATGTTTTTCGGCTTAAGCGGTACAGTGCTCACGCAACTGAAATACAATTTACAAGAAAATCGACTTTAAGTCTAAAACTAAGAAAGTACAATTTTTTCGGTTATATGAATATGTAAATTCTGCAATAACAATATAATTTTACTTTCGCGCAAATCAGTAAAATTGATGTTTTTCGGCCTAAGCGGTACAGTGCTCAAGTGATTGACATACAATTTACAAAAAAATCGACTTTGAGTCAAAACCTAAGAAAGTGCAACTTATTCGGTAATATTAATTTGTTAATCCTGCAAAAGCAATATAATTTGACTTTCGCTCAAATCAGTAAAATTCATGTTTTTCGGCTTAAGCGGTACAGTGCTCACGCAATTGACATACAATTTACAAGAAAAGCGACTTTAAGTCTAAAACTAAGAAAGTACAATTTTTTCGGTTATATGAATATGTAAATTCTGCGATAACATTATAATTTTACTTTCGCGCAAATCAGTAATATTAATGTTTTTCGGCTTAAGCAGTACAGTGCTGCCGCAATTGACATACAATTTACAAGAAAATCGACTTTGAGTCTAAACTTAAGAAAGTGCAAATTTTTCGGTAATATTAATTTGTTAATCCTGCAATAACAATATAATTTGACTTTCGCTCAAATCAGTAAAATTCATGTTTTTCGGCTTAAGCAGTACAGTGCTCACGCAATTGACATACAATTTAGAAGAAAATCGACTTTAAGTCTAAAACTAAGAAAATACAATTTTTTCGGTTATATAATTATGTAAATTCTGCGATAACATTATAATTTTACTTTCGCGCAAATCAGTAATATTAATGTTTTTCGGCTTAAGCAGTACAGTGCTGCCGCAATTGACATACAATTTACAAGAAAATCGACTTTGAGTCTAAACCTAAGAAAGTGCAAATTTTTCGGTAATATTAATTTGTTAATCCTGCAAAAGCAATATAATTTGACTTTCGCTCAAATCAGTAAAATTCATGTTTTTCGGCTTAAGCGGTACAGTGCTCACGCAACTGAAATACAATTTACAAGAAAATCGATTTTAAGTCTAAAACTAAGAAAGTGCAACTTTTTCGGTAATATTAATTTGTTAATCCTGCAATAACAATATAATTTGACTTTCGCTCAAATCAGTAATATTCATGTTTTTCGGCTTAAGCAGTACAGTGCTGCCGCAATTGACATACAATTTACAAGAAAATCGACTTTGAGTCTAAACCTAAGAAAGTGCAAATTTTTCGGTAATATTAATTTGTTAATCCTGCGATAACATTATAATTTTACTTTCGCGCAAATCAGTAATATTAATGTTTTTCGGCTTAAGCAGTACTGTGCTGCCGCAATTGACATACAATTTACAAGAAAATCGACTTTGAGTCTAAACCTAAGAAAGTGCAACTTTTTCGGTAATATTAATTTGTTAATCCCGCAATAACAATATAATTTGACTTTCGTTCAAATCAGTAAAATTCATGTTTTTCGGCTTAAGCAGTACAGTGCTCACGCAACTGAAATACAATTTACAAGAAAATCGACTTTAAGTCTAAAGCTAAGAAAGTGCAATTTTTTCGGTTATATGAATATGTCAATTCTGCAATAGCTATATAATTTTACTTTCGCGCAAATCAGTAAAATTCATGTTTTTCGGCTTAAGCGGTACAGTGCTCACGCAATTGACATACAATTTAGAAGAAAAGCGACTTTAAGTCTAAAACTAAGAAAGTACAATTTTTTCGGTTATATGAATATGTAAATTCTACTTAACATTATAATTTTACTTTCGCGCAAATCAGTAATATTAATGTTTTTCGGCTTAAGCAGTACAGTGCTGCCGCAATTGACATACAATTTACAAGAAAATTGACTTTGAGTCTAGACCTAAGAAAGTGCAACTTTTTCGGTAATATTAATTTGTTAATCCTGCAATAACAATATAATTTGACTTTCGCTCAAATCAGTAAAATTCATGTTTTTCGGCTTAAGCGGTACAGTGCTCACGCAATTGACATACAATTTAGAAGAAAAGCGACTTTAAGTCTAAAACTAAGAAAGTACAATTTTTTCGGTTATATGAATATGTAAATTCTGCGATAACATTATAATTTTACTTTCGCGCAAATCAGTAATATTAATGTTTTTCGGCTTAAGCAGTACAGTGCTGCCGCAATTGACATACAATTTACAAGAAAATTGACTTTGAGTCTAAACCTAAGAAAGTGCAACTTTTTCGGTAATATTAATTTGTTAATCCTGCAATAACAATATAATTTGACTTTCGTTCAAATCAGTAAAATTCATGTTTTTCGGCTTAAGCAGTACAGTGCTCACGCAACTGACATACAATTTACAAGAAAATCGACTTTGAGTCTAAACCTAAGAAAGTGCAACTTTTTCGGTAATATTAATTTGTTAATCCTGCAAAAGCAATATAATTTGACTTTCGCTCAAATCAGTAAAATTCATGTTTTTCGGCTTAAGCAGTACAGTGCTCACGCAACTGACATACAATTTACAAGAAAATCGACTTTGAGTCTAAACCTAAGAAAGTGCAACTTTTTCGGTAATATTAATTTGTTAATCCTGCAATAACAATATAATTTGACTTTCGTTCAAATCAGTAAAATTCATGTTTTTCGGTTCAAGCAGTACAGTGCTCACGCAACTGACATACAATTTACAAGAAAATCGACTTTGAGTCTAGACCTAAGAAAGTGCAACTTTTTCGGTAATATTAATTTGTTAATCCTGCAATAAGAATATAATTTGACTTTCGCTCAAATCAGTAAAATTCATGTTTTTCGGCTTAAGCGGTACAGTGCTCACGCAATTGACATACAATTTAGAAGAAAATCGACTTTAAGTCTAAAACTAAGAAAATACGTTTTTTTCGGTTATATAATTATGTAAATTCTGCAATAACATTATAATTTTACTTTCGCGCAAATCAGTAATATTGATGTTTTTCGGCTTAAGCAGTACAGTGCTTCCGCAATTGACATACAATTTACAAGAAAATTGACTTTGAGTCTAAACCTAAGAAAGTGCAACTTTTTCGGTAATATTACTTTGTTAATCCTGCAATAACAATATAATTTGACTTTCGTTCAAATCAGTAAAATTCATGTTTTTCGGCTTAAGCAGTACAGTGCTCACGCAACTGACATACAATTTACAAGAAAATTTACTTTGAGTCTAGACCTAAGAAAGTGCAACTTTTTCGGTAATATTAATTTGTTAATCCTGCAATAACAATATAATTTGACTTTCGCTCAAATCAGTAAAATTCATGTTTTTCGGCTTAAGCAGTACAGTGCTCACGCAACTGACATACAATTTACAAGAAAATTTACTTTGAGTCTAGACCTAAGAAAGTGCAACTTTTTCGGTAATATTAATTTGTTAATCCTGCAATAACAATATAATTTGACTTTCGCTCAAATCAGTAAAATTCATGTTTTTCGGCTTAAGCGGTACAGTGCTCACGCAATTGACATACAATGTAGAAGAAAAGCGACTTTAAGTCTAAAACTAAGAAAGTACAATTTTTTCGGTTATATGAATATGTAAATTCTGCGATAACATTATAATTTTACTTTCGCGCAAATCAGTAATATTGATGTTTTTCGGCTTAAGCAGTACAGTGCTGCCGCAATTGACATACAATTTACAAGAAAATTGACTTTGAGTCTAAACCTAAGAAAGTGCAACTTTTTCGGTAATATTAATTTGTTAATCCTGCACTAACAATATAATTTGACTTTCGTTCGAATCAGTAAAATTCATGTTTTTCGGCTTAAGCAGTACAGTGCTCACGCAACTGACATACAATTTACAAGAAAATTGACTTTGAGTCTAGACCTAAGAAAGTGCAACTTTTTCGGTAATATTAATTTGTTAATCCTGCAATAACAATATAATTTGACTTTCGCTCAAATCAGTAAAATTCATGTTTTTCGGCTTAAGCGGTACAGTGCTCACGCAATTGACATACAATTTAGAAGAAAAGCGACTTTAAGTCTAAAACTAAGAAAGTACAATTTTTTCGGTTATATGAATATGTGAATTCTGCGATAACATTATAATTTTACTTTCGCGCAAATCAGTAATATTAATGTTTTTCGGCTTAAGCAGTACAGTGCTGCCGCAATTGACATACAATTTACAAGAAAATCGACTTTGAGTCTAAACCTAAGAAAGTGCAAATTTTTCGGTAATATTAATTTGTTAATCCTGCAAAAGCAATATAATTTGACTTTCGCTCAAATCAGTAAAATTCATGTTTTTCGGCTTAAGCGGTACAGTGCTCACGCAACTGAAATACAATTTACAAGAAAATCGATTTAAAGTCTAAAACTAAGAAAGTGCAATTTTTTCGGTTATATGAATATGTCAATTCTGCAATAACAATATAATTTGACTTTCGCTCAAATCAGTAAAATTCATGTTTTTCGGTTTAAGCGGTACAGTGCTCACGCAATTGACATACAATTTAGAAGAAAATCGACTTTAAGTCTAAAACTAAGAAAGTACAATTTTTTCGGTTATATGAATATGTAAATTCTGAAATAACATTATAATTTTACTTTCGCGCAAATCAGTAATATTAATGTTTTTCGGCTTAAGCAGTACTGTGCTGCCGCAATTGACATACAATTTACAAGAAAATCGACTTTGAGTCTAAACCTAAGAAAGTGCAACTTTTTCGGTAATATTAATTTGTTAATCCTGCAAAAGCAATATAATTTGACTTTCGCTCAAATCAGTAAAATTCATGTTTTTCGGCTTAAGCGGTACAGTGCTCACGCAACTGAAATACAATTTACAAGAAAATCGATTTAAAGTCTAAAACTAAGAAAGTGCAATTTTTTCGGTAATATTAATTTGTTAATCCTGCAATAACAATATAATTTGACTTTCGTTCAAATCAGTAAAATTCATGTTTTTCGACTTAAGCAGTACAGTGCTCACGCAACTGACATACAATTTACAAGAAAATCGACTTTGAGTCTAAACCTAAGAAAGTGCAACTTTTTCGGTAATATTAATTTGTTAATCCTGCAATAACAATATAATTTGACTTTCGTTCAAATCAGTAAAATTCATGTTTTTCGGCTTAAGCAGTACAGTGCTCACGCAACTGACATACAATTTACAAGAAAATCGACTTTGAGTCTAAACCTAAGAAAGTGCAACTTTTTCGGTAATATTAATTTGTTAATCCTGCAATAACAATATAATTTGACTTTCGCTCAAATCAGTAAAATTCATGTTTTTCGGCTTAAGCGGTACAGTGCTCACGCAGCTGAAATACAATTTACAAGAAAATCGACTTTAAGTCTAAAGCTAAGAAAGTGCAATTTTTTCGGGTATATTAATTTGTTAATCCTGCAAAAGCAATATAATTTGACTTTCGCTCAAATCAGTAAAATTCATGTTTTTCGGCTTAAGCAGTACAGTGCTCACGCAACTGACATACAATTTACAAGAAAATCGACTTTGAGTCTAAACCTAAGAAAGTGCAACTTTTTCGGTAATATTAATTTGTTAATCCTGCAAAAGCAATATAATTTGACTTTCGCTCAAATCAGTAAAATTCATGTTTTTCGGCTTAAGCACTACAGTGCTCACGCAAATGACATACAATTTAGAAGAAAATCGACTTTAAGTCTAAAACTAAGAAAGTACAATTTTTTCGGTTATATGAATATGTAAATTCTGCGATAACATTATAATTTTACTTTCGCGCAAATCAGTAATATTAATGTTTTTCGGCTTAAGCAGTACAGTGCTGCCGCAATTGACATACAATTTACAAGAAAATCGACTTTAAGTCTAAAGCTAAGAAAGTGCAATTTTTTCGGGTATATTAATTTGTTAATCCTGCAAAAGCAATATAATTTGACTTTCGCTCAAATCAGTAAAATTCATGTTTTTCGGCTTAAGCGGTACAGTGCTCACGCAATTGACATACAATGTAGAAGAAAAGCGACTTTAAGTCTAAAACTAAGAAAGTACAATTTTTTCGGTTATATGAATATGTAAATTCTGCGATAACATTATAATTTTACTTTCGCGCAAATCAGTAATATTGATGTTTTTCGGCTTAAGCAGTACAGTGCTCACGCAACTGACATACAATTTACAAGAAAATCGACTTTGAGTCTAAACCTAAGAAAGTGCAACTTTTTCGGTAATATTAATTTGTTAATCCTGCAAAAGCAATATAATTTGACTTTCGTTCAAATCAGTAAAATTCATGTTTTTCGGCTTAAGCAGTACAGTGCTCACGCAACTGACATACAATTTACAAGAAAATTGACTTTGAGTCTAGACCTAAGAAAGTGCAACTTTTTCGGTAATATTAATTTGTTAATCCTGCAATAACAATATAATTTGACTTTCGTTCAAATCAGTAAAATTCATGTTTTTCGGCTTAAGCAGTACAGTGCTCACGCAACTGACATACAATTTACAAGAAAATCGACTTTGAGTCTAAACCTAAGAAAGTGCAACTTTTTCGGTAATATTAATTTGTTAATCCTGCAATAACAATATAATTTGACTTTCGCTCAAATCAGTAAAATTCATGTTTTTCGGCTTAAGCGGTACAGTGCTCACGCAACTGACATACAATTTACAAGAAAATCGACTTTGAGTCTAAACCTAAGAAAGTGCAACTTTTTCGGTAATATTAATTTGTTAATCCTGCAAAAGCAATATAATTTGACTTTCGCTCAAATCAGTAAAATTCATGTTTTTCGGCTTAACCGGTACAGTGCTCACGCAACTGACATACAATTTACAAGAAAATTGACTTTGAGTCTAGACCTAAGAAAGTGCAACTTTTTCGGTAATATTAATTTGTTAATCCTGCAATAACAATATAATTTGACTTTCGCTCAAATCAGTAAAATTCATGTTTTTCGGCTTAAGCGGTACAGTGCTCACGCAATTGACATACAATTTAGAAGAAAAGCGACTTTAAGTCTAAAACTAAGAAAGTACAATTTTTTCGGTTATATGAATATGTAAATTCTGCGATAACATTATAATTTTACTTTCGCGCAAATCAGTAATATTAATGTTTTTCGGCTTAAGCAGTACAGTGCTGCCGCAATTGACATACAATTTACAAGAAAATCGACTTTGAGTCTAAACCTAAGAAAGTGCAACTTTTTCGGTAATATTAATTTGTTAATCCTGCAATAACAATATAATTTGACTTTCGCTCAAATCAGTAAAATTCATGTTTTTCGGCTTAAGCGGTACAGTGCTCACGCAACTGACATACAATTTACAAGAAAATCGACTTTGAGTCTAAACCTAAGAAAGTGCAACTTTTTCGGTAATATTAATTTGTTAATCCTGCAAAAGCAATATAATTTGACTTTCGCTCAAATCAGTAAAATTCATGTTTTTCGGCTTAACCGGTACAGTGCTCACGCAACTGACATACAATTTACAAGAAAATTGACTTTGAGTCTAGACCTAAGAAAGTGCAACTTTTTCGGTAATATTAATTTGTTAATCCTGCAATAACAATATAATTTGACTTTCGCTCAAATCAGTAAAATTCATGTTTTTCGGCTTAAGCGGTACAGTGCTCACGCAGCTGAAATACAATTTACAAGAAAATCGACTTTAAGTCTAAAGCTAAGAAAGTGCAATTTTTTCGGGTATATTAATTTGTTAATCCTGCAAAAGCAATATAATTTGACTTTCGCTCAAATCAGTAAAATTCATGTTTTTCGGCTTAAGCAGTACAGTGCTCACGCAACTGACATACAATTTACAAGAAAATCGACTTTGAGTCTAAACCTAAGAAAGTGCAACTTTTTCGGTAATATTAATTTGTTAATCCTGCAAAAGCAATATAATTTGACTTTCGCTCAAATCAGTAAAATTCATGTTTTTCGGCTTAAGCACTACAGTGCTCACGCAAATGACATACAATTTAGAAGAAAATCGACTTTAAGTCTAAAACTAAGAAAGTACAATTTTTTCGGTTATATGAATATGTAAATTCTGCGATAACATTATAATTTTACTTTCGCGCAAATCAGTAATATTAATGTTTTTCGGCTTAAGCAGTACAGTGCTGCCGCAATTGACATACAATTTACAAGAAAATCGACTTTAAGTCTAAAGCTAAGAAAGTGCAATTTTTTCGGGTATATTAATTTGTTAATCCTGCAAAAGCAATATAATTTGACTTTCGCTCAAATCAGTAAAATTCATGTTTTTCGGCTTAAGCGGTACAGTGCTCACGCAATTGACATACAATGTAGAAGAAAAGCGACTTTAAGTCTAAAACTAAGAAAGTACAATTTTTTCGGTTATATGAATATGTAAATTCTGCGATAACATTATAATTTTACTTTCGCGCAAATCAGTAATATTGATGTTTTTCGGCTTAAGCAGTACAGTGCTCACGCAACTGACATACAATTTACAAGAAAATCGACTTTGAGTCTAAACCTAAGAAAGTGCAACTTTTTCGGTAATATTAATTTGTTAATCCTGCAAAAGCAATATAATTTGACTTTCGTTCAAATCAGTAAAATTCATGTTTTTCGGCTTAAGCAGTACAGTGCTCACGCAACTGACATACAATTTACAAGAAAATTGACTTTGAGTCTAGACCTAAGAAAGTGCAACTTTTTCGGTAATATTAATTTGTTAATCCTGCAATAACAATATAATTTGACTTTCGTTCAAATCAGTAAAATTCATGTTTTTCGGCTTAAGCAGTACAGTGCTCACGCAACTGACATACAATTTACAAGAAAATCGACTTTGAGTCTAAACCTAAGAAAGTGCAACTTTTTCGGTAATATTAATTTGTTAATCCTGCAATAACAATATAATTTGACTTTCGCTCAAATCAGTAAAATTCATGTTTTTCGGCTTAAGCGGTACAGTGCTCACGCAACTGACATACAATTTACAAGAAAATCGACTTTGAGTCTAAACCTAAGAAAGTGCAACTTTTTCGGTAATATTAATTTGTTAATCCTGCAAAAGCAATATAATTTGACTTTCGCTCAAATCAGTAAAATTCATGTTTTTCGGCTTAACCGGTACAGTGCTCACGCAACTGACATACAATTTACAAGAAAATTGACTTTGAGTCTAGACCTAAGAAAGTGCAACTTTTTCGGTAATATTAATTTGTTAATCCTGCAATAACAATATAATTTGACTTTCGCTCAAATCAGTAAAATTCATGTTTTTCGGCTTAAGCGGTACAGTGCTCACGCAATTGACATACAATTTAGAAGAAAAGCGACTTTAAGTCTAAAACTAAGAAAGTACAATTTTTTCGGTTATATGAATATGTAAATTCTGCGATAACATTATAATTTTACTTTCGCGCAAATCAGTAATATTAATGTTTTTCGGCTTAAGCAGTACAGTGCTGCCGCAATTGACATACAATTTACAAGAAAATCGACTTTGAGTCTAAACCTAAGAAAGTGCAACTTTTTCGGTAATATTAATTTGTTAATCCTGCAATAACAATATAATTTGACTTTCGCTCAAATCAGTAAAATTCATGTTTTTCGGCTTAAGCGGTACAGTGCTCACGCAACTGACATACAATTTACAAGAAAATCGACTTTGAGTCTAAACCTAAGAAAGTGCAACTTTTTCGGTAATATTAATTTGTTAATCCTGCAAAAGCAATATAATTTGACTTTCGCTCAAATCAGTAAAATTCATGTTTTTCGGCTTAACCGGTACAGTGCTCACGCAACTGACATACAATTTACAAGAAAATTGACTTTGAGTCTAGACCTAAGAAAGTGCAACTTTTTCGGTAATATTAATTTGTTAATCCTGCAATAACAATATAATTTGACTTTCGCTCAAATCAGTAAAATTCATGTTTTTCGGCTTAAGCGGTACAGTGCTCACGCAATTGACATACAATTTAGAAGAAAAGCGACTTTAAGTCTAAAACTAAGAAAGTACAATTTTTTCGGTTATATGAATATGTAAATTCTGCGATAACATTATAATTTTACTTTCGCGCAAATCAGTAATATTAATGTTTTTCGGCTTAAGCAGTACAGTGCTCACGCAACTGACATACAATTTACAAGAAAATCGACTTTGAGTCTAAACCTAAGAAAGTGCAACTTTTTCGGTAATATTAATTTGTTAATCCTGCAAAAGCAATATAATTTGACTTTCGTTCAAATCAGTAAAATTCATGTTTTTCGGCTTAAGCAGTACAGTGCTCACGCAACTGACATACAATTTACAAGAAAATTGACTTTGAGTCTAGACCTAAGAAAGTGCAACTTTTTCGGTAATATTAATTTGTTAATCCTGCAATAACAATATAATTTGACTTTCGCTCAAATCAGTAAAATTCATGTTTTTCGGCTTAAGCGGTACAGTGCTCACGCAATTGACATACAATTTAGAAGAAAAGCGACTTTAAGTCTAAAACTAAGAAAGTACAATTTTTTCGGTTATATGAATATGTAAATTCTGCGATAACATTATAATTTTACTTTCGCGCAAATCAGTAATATTAATGTTTTTCGGCTTAAGCAGTACAGTGCTGCCGCAATTGACATACAATTTACAAGAAAATCGACTTTGAGTCTAAACCTAAGAAAGTGCAAATTTTTCGGTAATATTAATTTGTTAATCCTGCAAAAGCAATATAATTTGACTTTCGCTCAAATCAGTAAAATTCATGTTTTTCGGCTTAAGCGGTACAGTGCTCACGCAACTGAAATACAATTTACAAGAAAATCGATTTAAAGTCTAAAACTAAGAAAGTGCAATTTTTTCGGTTATATGAATATGTCAATTCTGCAATAACAATATAATTTGACTTTCGCTCAAATCAGTAAAATTCATGTTTTTCGGTTTAAGCGGTACAGTGCTCACGCAATTGACATACAATTTAGAAGAAAATCGACTTTAAGTCTAAAACTAAGAAAGTACAATTTTTTCGGTTATATGAATATGTAAATTCTGAAATAACATTATAATTTTACTTTCGCGCAAATCAGTAATATTAATGTTTTTCGGCTTAAGCAGTACTGTGCTGCCGCAATTGACATACAATTTACAAGAAAATCGACTTTGAGTCTAAACCTAAGAAAGTGCAACTTTTTCGGTAATATTAATTTGTTAATCCTGCAAAAGCAATATAATTTGACTTTCGCTCAAATCAGTAAAATTCATGTTTTTCGGCTTAAGCGGTACAGTGCTCACGCAACTGAAATACAATTTACAAGAAAATCGATTTAAAGTCTAAAACTAAGAAAGTGCAATTTTTTCGGTAATATTAATTTGTTAATCCTGCAATAACAATATAATTTGACTTTCGTTCAAATCAGTAAAATTCATGTTTTTCGGCTTAAGCAGTACAGTGCTCACGCAACTGACATACAATTTACAAGAAAATCGACTTTGAGTCTAAACCTAAGAAAGTGCAACTTTTTCGGTAATATTAATTTGTTAATCCTGCAATAACAATATAATTTGACTTTCGCTCAAATCAGTAAAATTCATGTTTTTCGGCTTAACCGGTACAGTGCTCACGCAGCTGAAATACAATTTACAAGAAAATCGAGTTTAAGTCTAAAGCTAAGAAAGTGCAATTTTTTCGGGTATATTAATTTGTTAATCCTGCAAAAGCAATATAATTTGACTTTCGCTCAAATCAGTAAAATTCATGTTTTTCGGCTTAAGCGGTACAGTGCTCACGCAACTGAAATACAATTTACAAGAAAATCGATTTAAAGTCTAAAACTAAGAAAGTGCAACTTTTTCGGTAATATTAATTTGTTAATCCTGCAATAACAATATAATTTGACTTTCGTTCAAATCAGTAAAATTCATGTTTTTCGGCTTAAGCAGTACAGTGCTCACGCAACTGACATACAATTTACAAGAAAATCGACTTTGAGTCTAAACCTAAGAAAGTGCAACTTTTTCGGTAATATTAATTTGTTAATCCTGCAATAACAATATAATTTGACTTTCGCTCAAATCAGTAAAATTCATGTTTTTCGGCTTAAGCGGTACAGTGCTCACGCAACTGACATACAATTTACAAGAAAATCGACTTTGAGTCTAAACCTAAGAAAGTGCAACTTTTTCGGTAATATTAATTTGTTAATCCTGCAATAACAATATAATTTGACTTTCGCTCAAATCAGTAAAATTCATGTTTTTCGGCTTAACCGGTACAGTGCTCACGCAGCTGAAATACAATTTACAAGAAAATCGATTTAAAGTCTAAAACTAAGAAAGTGCAACTTTTTCGGTAATATTAATTTGTTAATCCTGCAATAACAATATAATTTGACTTTCGTTCAAATCAGTAAAATTCATGTTTTTCGGCTTAAGCAGTACAGTGCTCACGCAACTGACATACAATTTACAAGAAAATCGACTTTGAGTCTAAACCTAAGAAAGTGCAACTTTTTCGGTAATATTAATTTGTTAATCCTGCAATAACAATATAATTTGACTTTCGCTCAAATCAGTAAAATTCATGTTTTTCGGCTTAAGCGGTACAGTGCTCACGCAACTGACATACAATTTACAAGAAAATCGACTTTGAGTCTAAACCTAAGAAAGTGCAACTTTTTCGGTAATATTAATTTGTTAATCCTGCAATAACAATATAATTTGACTTTCGTTCAAATCAGTAAAATTCATGTTTTTCGGCTTAAGCAGTACAGTGCTCACGCAACTGACATACAATTTACAAGAAAATCGACTTTGAGTCTAAACCTAAGAAAGTGCAACTTTTTCGGTAATATTAATTTGTTAATCCTGCAATAACAATATAATTTGACTTTCGCTCAAATCAGTAAAATTCATGTTTTTCGGCTTAAGCGGTACAGTGCTCACGCAACTGACATACAATTTACAAGAAAATCGACTTTGAGTCTAAACCTAAGAAAGTGCAACTTTTTCGGTAATATTAATTTGTTAATCCTGCAATAACAATATAATTTGACTTTCGTTCAAATCAGTAAAATTCATGTTTTTCGGCTTAAGCAGTACAGTGCTCACGCAACTGACATACAATTTACAAGAAAATCGACTTTGAGTCTAAACCTAAGAAAGTGCAACTTTTTCGGTAATATTAATTTGTTAATCCTGCAATAACAATATAATTTGACTTTCGTTCAAATCAGTAAAATTCATGTTTTTCGGCTTAAGCGGTACAGTGCTCACGCAACTGACATACAATTTACAAGAAAATCGACTTTGAGTCTAAACCTAAGAAAGTGCAACTTTTTCGGTAATATTAATTTGTTAATCCTGCAATAACAATATAATTTGACTTTCGCTCAAATCAGTAAAATTCATGTTTTTCGGCTTAACCGGTACAGTGCTCACGCAGCTGAAATACAATTTACAAGAAAATCGAGTTTAAGTCTAAACCTAAGAAAGTGCAACTTTTTCGGTAATATTAATTTGTTAATCCTGCAAAAGCAATATAATTTGACTTTCGCTCAAATCAGTAAAATTCATGTTTTTCGGCTTAAGCGGTACAGTGCTCACGCAACTGAAATACAATTTACAAGAAAATCGATTTAAAGTCTAAAACTAAGAAAGTGCAACTTTTTCGGTAATATTAATTTGTTAATCCTGCAATAACAATATAATTTGACTTTCGTTCAAATCAGTAAAATTCATGTTTTTCGGCTTAAGCAGTACAGTGCTCACGCAACTGACATACAATTTACAAGAAAATCGACTTTGAGTCTAAACCTAAGAAAGTGCAACTTTTTCGGTAATATTAATTTGTTAATCCTGCAATAACAATATAATTTGACTTTCGCTCAAATCAGTAAAATTCATGTTTTTCGGCTTAACCGGTACAGTGCTCACGCAGCTGAAATACAATTTACAAGAAAATCGAGTTTAAGTCTAAAGCTAAGAAAGTGCAATTTTTTCGGGTATATTAATTTGTTAATCCTGCAAAAGCAATATAATTTGACTTTCGCTCAAATCAGTAAAATTCATGTTTTTCGGCTTAAGCAGTACAGTGCTCACGCAACTGACATACAATTTACAAGAAAATCGACTTTGAGTCTAAACCTAAGAAAGTGCAACTTTTTCGGTAATATTAATTTGTTAATCCTGCAAAAGCAATATAATTTGACTTTCGCTCAAATCAGTAAAATTCATGTTTTTCGGCTTAAGCAGTACAGTGCTCACGCAAATGACATACAATTTAGAAGAAAATCGACTTTAAGTCTAAAACTAAGAAAGTACAATTTTTTCGGTTATATGAATATGTAAATTCTGAAATAACATTATAATTTTACTTTCGCGCAAATCAGTAAAATTGATGTTTTTCGGCCTAAGCGGTACAGCGCTCAAGTAATTAACATACAATTTACAAGAAAATCGGCTTTAAGTAAAAATCTAAGAAAGTTCAATTTTTTCTTTTCTTTTTTTTATATTAATTTGTTAATCCTGCCATAACATTATAGTGTACAGTTCTCACGCAACTGAAATACAATTTACAAGAAAATCGACTTTAAGTCTAAAGCTAAGAAAGTGCAATTTTTTCGGTTATATGAATATGTCAATTCTGCAATAGCTATATAATTTTACTTTCGCGCAAATCAGTAAAATTGATGATTTTCGGCTTATGCGGTACAGTGCTCAAGTGATTAACATACAATTTACAAAAAAATCGGCTTTGAGTCAAAACCTAAGAAAGTGCAACTTTTTCGGTAATATTAATTTGTTAATCCTGCAATAACAATATAATTTGACTTTCGCTCAAATCAGTAAAATTCATGTTTTTCGGCTTAAGCGGTACAGTGCTCACGCAATTGACATACAATTTAGAAGAAAAGCGACTTTAAGTCTAAAACTAAGAAAGTGCAACTTTTTCGGTAATATTAATTTGTTAATCCTGCAATAACAATATAATTTGACTTTCGCTCAAATCAGTAAAATTCATGTTTTTCGGTTTAAGCGGTACAGTGCTCACGCAATTAACATACAATTTAGAAGCAAATCGACTTTGAGTCTAAACCTAAGAAAGTGCAACTTTTTCGGTAATATTAATTTGTTAATCCTGCAATAACAATATAATTTGACTTTCGCTCAAATCAGTAAAATTCATGTTTTTCGGCTTAAGCGGTACAGTGCTCACGCAACTGAAATACAATTTACAAGAAAATCGACTTTAAGTCTAAAACTAAGAAAGTACAATTTTTTCGGTTATATGAATATGTAAATTCTGCAATAACATTATAATTTTACTTTCGCGCAAATCAGTAAAATTGATGTTTTTCGGCCTAAGCGGTACAGTGCTCAAGTGATTGACATACAATTTACAAAAAAATCGACTTTGAGTCAAAACCTAAGAAAGTGCAACTTATTCGGTAATATTAATTTGTTAATCCTGCAAAAGCAATATAATTTGACTTTCGCTCAAATCAGTAAAATTCATGTTTTTCGGCTTAAGCGGTACAGTGCTCACGCAATTGACATACAATTTACAAGAAAAGCGACTTTAAGTCTAAAACTAAGAAAGTACAATTTTTTCGGTTATATGAATATGTAAATTCTGCGATAACATTATAATTTTACTTTCGCGCAAATCAGTAATATTAATGTTTTTCGGCTTAAGCAGTACAGTGCTGCCGCAATTGACATACAATTTACAAGAAAATCGACTTTGAGTCTAAACTTAAGAAAGTGCAAATTTTTCGGTAATATTAATTTGTTAATCCTGCAATAACAATATAATTTGACTTTCGCTCAAATCAGTAAAATTCATGTTTTTCGGCTTAAGCAGTACAGTGCTCACGCAATTGACATACAATTTAGAAGAAAATCGACTTTAAGTCTAAAACTAAGAAAATACAATTTTTTCGGTTATATAATTATGTAAATTCTGCGATAACATTATAATTTTACTTTCGCGCAAATCAGTAATATTAATGTTTTTCGGCTTAAGCAGTACAGTGCTGCCGCAATTGACATACAATTTACAAGAAAATCGACTTTGAGTCTAAACCTAAGAAAGTGCAAATTTTTCGGTAATATTAATTTGTTAATCCTGCAAAAGCAATATAATTTGACTTTCGCTCAAATCAGTAAAATTCATGTTTTTCGGCTTAGGCGGTACAGTGCTCACGCAACTGAAATACAATTTACAAGAAAATCGATTTTAAGTCTAAAACTAAGAAAGTGCAACTTTTTCGGTAATATTAATTTGTTAATCCTGCAATAACAATATAATTTGACTTTCGCTCAAATCAGTAAAATTCATGTTTTTCGGCTTAAGCAGTACAGTGCTGCCGCAATTGACATACAATTTACAAGAAAATCGACTTTGAGTCTAAACCTAAGAAAGTGCAAATTTTTCGGTAATATTAATTTGTTAATCCTGCGATAACATTATAATTTTACTTTCGCGCAAATCAGTAATATTAATGTTTTTCGGCTTAAGCAGTACAGTGCTGCCGCAATTGACATACAATTTAGAAGAAAATTGACTTTGAGTCTAGACCTAAGAAAGTGCAACTTTTTCGGTAATATTAATTTGTTAATCCTACAATAACAATATAATTTGACTTTCGCTCAAATCAGTAAAATTCATGTTTTTCGGCTTAAGCGGTACAGTGCTCACGCAATTGACATACAATTTAGAAGAAAAGCGACTTTAAGTCTAAAACTAAGAAAGTACAATTTTTTCGGTTATATGAATATGTAAATTCTGCGATAACATTATAATTTTACTTTCGCGCAAATCAGTAATATTAATGTTTTTCGGCTTAAGCAGTACAGTGCTGCCGCAATTGACATACAATTTACAAGAAAATCGACTTTGAGTCTAGACCAAAGAAAGTGCAACTTTTTCGGTAATATTAATTTGTTAATCCTGCAATAACAATATAATTTGACTTTCGCTCAAATCAGTAAAATTCATGTTTTTCGGCTTAAGCAGTACAGTGCTCACGCAATTGACATACAATTTAGAAGAAAAACGACTTTAAGTCTAAAACTAAGAAAATACAATTTTTTCGGTTATATAATTATGTAAATTCTGCAATAACATTATAATTTTACTTTCGCGCAAATCAGTAATATTGATGTTTTTCGGCTTAAGCAGTACAGTGCTTCCGCAATTGACATACAATTTACAAGAAAATTGACTTTGAGTCTAAACCTAAGAAAGTGCAAATTTTTCGGTAATATTAATTTGTTAATCCCGCAATAACAATATAATTTGACTTTCGTTCAAATCAGTAAAATTCATGTTTTTCGGCTTAAGCAGTACAGTGCTCACGCAATTGACATACAATTTAGAAGAAAAGCGACTTTAAGTCTAAAACTAAGAAAGTGCAACTTTTTCGGTAATATTAATTTGTTAATCCTACAATAACAATATAATTTGACTTTCGCTCAAATCAGTAAAATTCATGTTTTTCGGCTTAAGCGGTACAGTGCTCACGCAATTGACATACAATTTAGAAGAAAATTGACTTTGAGTCTAGACATAAGAAAGTGCAACTTTTTCGGTAATATTAATTTGTTAATCCTACAATAACAATATAATTTGACTTTCGCTCAAATCAGTAATATTAATGTTTTTCGGCTTAAGCAGTACAGTGCTGCCGCAATTGATATACAATTTACAAGAAAATCGACTTTGAGTCTAAACCTAAGAAAGTGCAAATTTTTCGGTAATATTAATTTGTTAATCCCGCAATAACAATATAATTTGACTTTCGTTCAAATCAGTAAAATTCATGTTTTTCGGCTTAAGCAGTACAGTGCTCACGCAATTGACATACAATTTAGAAGAAAAACGACTTTAAGTCTAAAACTAAGAAAATACAATTTTTTCGGTTATATAATTATGTAAATTCTGCAATAACATTATAATTTTACTTTCGCGCAAATCAGTAATATTGATGTTTTTCGGCTTAAGCAGTACAGTGCTTCCGCAATTGACATACAATTTACAAGAAAATTGACTTTGAGTCTAAACCTAAGAAAGTGCAACTTTTTCGGTAATATTAATTTGTTAATCCCGCAATAACAATATAATTTGACTTTCGTTCAAATCAGTAAAATTCATGTTTTTCGGCTTAAGCAGTACAGTGCTCACGCAACTGACATACAATTTACAAGAAAATTGACTTTGAGTCTAGACCTAAGAAAGTGCAACTTTTTCGGTAATATTAATTTGTTAATCCTGCAATAACAATATAATTTGACTTTCGCTCAAATCAGTAAAATTCATGTTTTTCGGCTTAAGCGGTACAGTGCTCACGCAATTGACATACAATTTAGAAGAAAAGCGACTTTAAGTCTAAAACTAAGAAAGTACAATTTTTTCGGTTATATGAATATGTAAATTCTGCGATAACATTATAATTTTACTTTCGCGCAAATCAGTAATATTAATGTTTTTCGGCTTAAGCAGTACAGTGCTGCCGCAATTGACATACAATTTACAAGAAAATCGACTTTGAGTCTAAACCTAAGAAAGTGCAAATTTTTCGGTAATATTAATTTGTTAATCCTGCAAAAGCAATATAATTTGACTTTCGCTCAAATCAGTAAAATTCATGTTTTTCGGCTTAAGCGGTACAGTGCTCACGCAACTGAAATACAATTTACAAGAAAATCGATTTTAAGTCTAAAACTAAGAAAGTGCAATTTTTTCGGTTATATGAATATGTCAATTCTGCAATAACAATATAATTTGACTTTCGCTCATATCAGTAAAATTCATGTTTTTCGGTTTAAGCGGTACAGTGCTCACGCAATTGACATACAATTTAGAAGAAAATCGACTTTAAGTCTAAAACTAAGAAAGTACAACTTTTTCGGTAATATTAATTTGTTAATCCTGCAATAAGAATATAATTTGACTTTCGCTCAAATCAGTAAAATTCATGTTTTTCGGCTTAAGCGGTACAGTGCTCACGCAATTGACATACAATTTAGAAGAAAATCGACTTTAAGTCTAAAACTAAGAAAATACAATTTTTTCGGTTATATAATTATGTAAATTCTGCAATAACATTATAATTTTACTTTCGCGCAAATCAGTAATATTGATGTTTTTCGGCTTAAGCAGTACAGTGCTTCCGCAATTGACATACAATTTACAAGAAAATCGACTTTGAGTCTAAACCTAAGAAAGTGCAATTTTTTCGGTTATATGAATGTGTTAATTCTGCAATAACAATATAATTTTACTTTCGCGCAAATCAGTAATATTAATGTTTTTCGGCTTAAGCAGTACAGTGCTGCCGCAATTGACATACAATTTACAAGAAAATCGACTTTGAGTCTAAACCTAAGAAAGTGCAACTTTTTCGGTAATATTAATTTGTTAATCGTGCAAAAGCAATATAATTTGACTTTCGCTCAAATCAGTAAAATTCATGTTTTTCGGCTTAAGCAGTACAGTGCTCACGCAAGTGACATACAATTTACAAGAAAATCGACTTTGAGTCTAAACCTAAGAAAGTGCAATTTTTTCGGTTATATGAATGTGTTAATTCTGCAATAACAATATAATTTTACTTTCGCGCAAATCAGTAATATTAATGTTTTTCGGCTTAAGCAGTACAGTGCTGCCGCAATTGACATACAATTTACAAGAAAATCGACTTTGAGTCTAAACCTAAGAAAGTGCAACTTTTTCGGTAATATTAATTTGTTAATCCTGCAATAACAATATAATTTGACTTTTGCCAAATCAGTAAAATTCATGTTTTTCTGTTTAGGCGGTACAGTGCTCACGCAATTGACATACAAAATGTAGAAGAAAATCGAATTTAAGTCTAAAACTAAGAAAGTACAATTTTTTCGGTTATATAATTATGTAAATTCTGCAATAACATTATAATTTTACTTTCGCGCAAATCAGTAATATTGATGTGTTTCGGCTTAAGCAGTACAGTGCTTCCGCAATTGACACACAATTTACAAGAAAATTGACTTTGAGTCTAAACCTAAGAAAGTGCAACATTTTCGGTAATATTAATTTGTTAATCCTGCAATAACAATATAATTTGACTTTCGTTCAAATCAGTAAAATTCATGTTTTTCGGCTTAAGCAGTACAGTGCTCACGCAACTGACATACAATTTACAAGAAAATCGACTTTGAGTCTAAACCTAAGAAAGTGCAACTTTTTCGGTAATATTAATTTGTTAATCCTGCAATAACAATATAATTTGTCTTTCGCTCAAATCAGTAAAATTCATGTTTTTCGGCTTAAGCAATACAGTGCTCACGCAATGAACATACAATTTAGAAGCAAATCGACTTTAAGTCTAAAACTAAGAAAGTACAATTTTTCCGGTTATATGAATATGTAAATTCTGCAATAACATTATAATTTTACTTTCGATCAAATCAGTAATATTAATGTTTTTCGGCTTAAGCAGTACAGTGCTGCCGCAATTGACATACAATTTACAAGAAAATCGACTTTGAGTCGAAACCTAAGAAAGTCCAACTTTTTCGGTAATATTAATTTGTTAATCCTGCAAAAACAATATAATTTGACTTTCGCTCAAATCAGTAAAATTCATGTTTTTCGGTTTAAGCAGTACAGTGCTGCCGCAATTGACATACAATTTACAAGAAAATCGACTTTGAGTCTAAACCTAAGAAAGTGCAACTTTTTCGGTAATATTAATTTGTTAATCCTGCAAAAGCAATATAATTTGACTTTCGCTCAAATCAGTAAAATTCATGTTTTTCGGCTTAAGCAGTACAGTGCTCACGCAACTGACATACAATTTACAAGAAAATTGACTTTGAGTCTAAAACTAAGAAAGTGCAATTTTTTCGGTTATATGAATATGTCAATTCTGCAATAACATTATAATTTTACTTTCGCGCAAATCAGTAATATTAATGTTTTTCGGCTTAAGCAGTACAGTGCTGCCGCAATTGACATACAATTTACAAGAAAATCGACTTTGAGTCTAAACCTAAGAAAGTGCAAATTTTTCGGTAATATTAATTTGTTAATCCTGCAAAACCAATATAATTTGAATTTCTCTCAAATCAGTAAAATTCATGTTTTTCGGCTTAAGCGGTACAGTGCTCACGCAACTGAAATACAATTTACAAGAAAATCGATTTTAAGTCTAAAACTAAGAAAGTGCAATTTTTTCGGTTATATGAATATGTCAATTCTGCAATAACAATATAATCTGACTTTCGCTCATATCAGTAAAATTCATGTTTTTCGGTTTAAGCAGTACAGTGCTGCCGCAATTGACATACAATTTACAAGAAAATCGACTTTGAGTCTAAACCTAAGAAAGTGCAACTTTTTCGGTAATATTAATTTGTTAATCCTGCAAAAGCAATATAATTTGACTTTCGCTCAAATCAGTAAAATTCATGTTTTTCGGCTTAAGCAGTACAGTGCTCACGCAACTGACATACAATTTACAAGAAAATTGACTTTGAGTCTAGACCTAAGAAAGTGCAACTTTTTCGGTAATATTAATTTGTTAATCCTGCAATAACAATATAATTTGACTTTCGCTCAAATCAGTAAAATTCATGTTTTTCGGCTTAAGCGGTACAGTGCTCACGCAATTGACATACAATTTAGAAGAAAAGCGACTTTAAGTCTAAAACTAAGAAAGTACAATTTTTTCGGTTATATGAATATGTAAATTCTGCGATAACATTATAATTTTACTTTCGCGCAAATCAGTAATATTAATCTTTTTCGGCTTAAGCAGTACAGTGCTGCCGCAATTGACATACAATTTACAAGAAAATCGACTTTGAGTCTAACCCTAAGAAAGTGCAAATTTTTCGGTAATATTAATTTGTTAATCCTGCAAAAGCAATATAATTTGACTTTCGCTCAAATCAGTAAAATTCATGTTTTTCGGCTTAAGCGGTACAGTGCTCACGCAACTGAAATACAATTTACAAGAAAATCGATTTTAAGTCTAAAACTAAGAAAGTGCAATTTTTTCGGTTATATGAATATGTCAATTCTGCAATAACAATATAATTTGACTTTCGCTCATATCAGTAAAATTCATGTTTTTCGGTTTAAGCGGTACAGTGCTCACGCAATTGACATACAATTTAGAAGAAAATCGACTTTAAGTCTAAAACTAAGAAAGTACAACTTTTTCGGTAATATTAATTTGTTAATCCTGCAATAAGAATATAATTTGACTTTCGCTCAAATCAGTAAAATTCATGTTTTTCGGCTTAAGCGGTACAGTGCTCACGCAATTGACATACAATTTAGAAGAAAATCGACTTTAAGTCTAAAACTAAGAAAATACAATTTTTTCGGTTATATAATTATGTAAATTCTGCAATAACATTATAATTTTACTTTCGCGCAAATCAGTAATATTGATGTTTTTCGGCTTAAGCAGTACAGTGCTTCCGCAATTGACATACAATTTACAAGAAAATCGACTTTGAGTCTAAACCTAAGAAAGTGCAATTTTTTCGGTTATATGAATGTGTTAATTCTGCAATAACAATATAATTTTACTTTCGCGCAAATCAGTAATATTAATGTTTTTCGGCTTAAGCAGTACAGTGCTGCCGCAATTGACATACAATTTACAAGAAAATCGACTTTGAGTCTAAACCTAAGAAAGTGCAACTTTTTCGGTAATATTAATTTGTTAATCCTGCAAAAGCAATATAATTTGACTTTCGCTCAAATCAGTAAAATTCATGTTTTTCGGCTTAAGCAGTACAGTGCTCACGCAAGTGACATACAATTTACAAGAAAATCGACTTTGAGTCTAAACCTAAGAAAGTGCAATTTTTTCGGTTATATGAATGTGTTAATTCTGCAATAACAATATAATTTTACTTTCGCGCAAATCAGTAATATTAATGTTTTTCGGCTTGAGCAGTACAGTGCTGCCGCAATTGACATACAATTTACAAGAAAATCGACTTTGAGTCTAAACCTAAGAAAGTGCAACTTTTTCGGTAATATTAATTTGTTAATCCTGCAATAACAATATAATTTGACTTTTGCCAAATCAGTAAAATTCATGTTTTTCTGTTTAGGCGGTACAGTGCTCACGCAATTGACATACAAAATGTAGAAGAAAATCGAATTTAAGTCTAAAACTAAGAAAGTACAATTTTTTCGGTTATATAATTATGTAAATTCTGCAATAACATTATAATTTTACTTTCGCGCAAATCAGTAATATTGATGTGTTTCGGCTTAAGCAGTACAGTGCTTCCGCAATTGACACACAATTTACAAGAAAATTGACTTTGAGTCTAAACCTAAGAAAGTGCAACATTTTCGGTAATATTAATTTGTTAATCCTGCAATAACAATATAATTTGACTTTCGTTCAAATCAGTAAAATTCATGTTTTTCGGCTTAAGCAGTACAGTGCTCACGCAACTGACATACAATTTACAAGAAAATCGACTTTGAGTCTAAACCTAAGAAAGTGCAACTTTTTCGGTAATATTAATTTGTTAATCCTGCAATAACAATATAATTTGTCTTTCGCTCAAATCAGTAAAATTCATGTTTTTCGGCTTAAGCAATACAGTGCTCACGCAATTAACATACAATTTAGAAGCAAATCGACTTTAAGTCTAAAACTAAGAAAGTACAATTTTTCCGGTTATATGAATATGTAAATTCTGCAATAACATTATAATTTTACTTTCGATCAAATCAGTAATATTAATGTTTTTCGGCTTAAGCAGTACAGTGCTGCCGCAATTGACATACAATTTACAAGAAAATCGACTTTGAGTCGAAACCTAAGAAAGTCCAACTTTTTCGGTAATATTAATTTGTTAATCCTGCAAAAACAATATAATTTGACTTTCGCTCAAATCAGTAAAATTCATGTGTTTCGGCTTAAGCAGTACAGTGCTCACACAACTGACATACAATTTACAAGAAAATCGACTTTGAGTCTAAACCTAAGAAAGTGCAACTTTTTCGGTAATATTAATTTGTTAATCCTGCAATAACAATATAATTTGACTTTCGCTCAAATCAGTAAAATTCATGTTTTTCGGTTTAAGCGGTACAGTGCTCACGCAATTAACATACAATTTAGAAGCAAATCGACTTTAAGTCTAAAACTAAGTAAGTACAATTTTTTCGGTTATATGAATATGTAAATTCTGCGATAACATTATAATTTTACTTTCGCGCAAATCAGTAATATTAATGTTTTTCGGCTTAAGCAGTACAGTGCTGCCGCAATTGACATACAATTTACAAGAAAATCGACTTTGAGTCTAAACCTAAGAAAGTGCAAATTTTTCGGTAATATTAATTTGTTAATCCTGCAAAAGCAATATAATTTGACTTTCTCTCAAATCAGTAAAATTCATGTTTTTCGGCTTAAGCGGTACAGTGCTCACGCAACTGAAATACAATTTACAAGAAAATCGATTTTAAGTCTAAAACTAAGAAAGTGCAATTTTTTCGGTTATATGAATATGTCAATTCTGCAATAACAATATAATTTGACTTTCGCTCATATCAGTAAAATTCATGTTTTTCGGTTTAAGCAGTACAGTGCTGCCGCAATTGACATACAATTTACAAGAAAATCGACTTTGAGTCTAAACCTAAGAAAGTGCAACTTTTTCGGTAATATTAATTTGTTAATCCTGCAAAAGCAATATAATTTGACTTTCGCTCAAATCAGTAAAATTCATGTTTTTCGGCTTAAGCAGTACAGTGCTCACGCAACTGACATACAATTTACAAGAAAATTGACTTTGAGTCTAGACCTAAGAAAGTGCAACTTTTTCGGTAATATTAATTTGTTAATCCTGCAATAACAATATAATTTGACTTTCGCTCAAATCAGTAAAATTCATGTTTTTCGGCTTAAGCGGTACAGTGCTCACGCAATTGACATACAATTTAGAAGAAAAGCGACTTTAAGTCTAAAACTAAGAAAGTACAATTTTTTCGGTTATATGAATATGTAAATTCTGCGATAACATTATAATTTTACTTTCGCGCAAATCAGTAATATTAATCTTTTTCGGCTTAAGCAGTACAGTGCTGCCGCAATTGACATACAATTTACAAGAAAATCGACTTTGAGTCTAAACCTAAGAAAGTGCAATTTTTTCGGTAATATTAATTTGTTAATCCTGCAAAAGCAATATAATTTGACTTTCGCTCAAATCAGTAAAATTCATGTTTTTCGGCTTAAGCGGTACAGTGCTCACGCAACTGAAATACAATTTACAAGAAAATCGATTTTAAGTCTAAAACTAAAAAAGTGCAATTTTTTCGGTTATATGAATATGTCAATTCTGCAATAACAATATAATTTGACTTTCGCTCATATCAGTAAAATTCATGTTTTTCGGTTTAAGCGGTACAGTGCTCACGCAATTGACATACAATTTAGAAGAAAATCGACTTTAAGTCTAAAACTAAGAAAGTACAACTTTTTCGGTAATATTAATTTGTTAATCCTGCAATAAGAATATAATTTGACTTTCGCTCAAATCAGTAAAATTCATGTTTTTCGGCTTAAGCGGTACAGTGCTCACGCAATTGACATACAATTTAGAAGCAAATCGACTTTAAGTCTAAAACTAAGTAAGTACAATTTTTTCGGTTATATGAATATGTAAATTCTGCAATAAGAATATAATTTGACTTTCGCTCAAATCAGTAAAATTCATGTTTTTCGGCTTAAGCGGTACAGTGCTCACGCAATTGACATACAATTTAGAAGAAAATCGACTTTAAGTCTAAAACTAAGAAAATACAATTTTTTCGGTTATATAATTATGTAAATTCTGCAATAACATTATAATTTTACTTTCGCGCAAATCAGTAATATTGATGTTTTTCGGCTTAAGCAGTACAGTGCTTCCGCAATTGACATACAATTTACAAGAAAATCGACTTTGAGTCTAAACCTAAGAAAGTGCAACTTTTTCGGTAATATTAATTTGTTAATCCTGCAATAACAATATAATTTGACTTTTGCCAAATCAGTAAAATTCATGTTTTTCTGTTTAGGCGGTACAGTGCTCACGCAATTGACATACAAAATGTAGAAGAAAATCGAATTTAAGTCTAAAACTAAGAAAGTACAATTTTTTCGGTTATATAATTATGTAAATTCTGCAATAACATTATAATTTTACTTTCGCGCAAATCAGTAATATTGATGTTTTTCGGCTTAAGCAGTACAGTGCTTCCGCAATTGACATACAATTTACAAGAAAATCGACTTTGAGTCTAAACCTAAGAAAGTGCAACTTTTTCGGTAATATTAATTTGTTAATCCTGCAATAACAATATAATTTGACTTTTGCCAAATCAGTAAAATTCATGTTTTTCTGTTTAGGCGGTACAGTGCTCACGCAATTGACATACAAAATGTAGAAGAAAATCGAATTTAAGTCTAAAACTAAGAAAGTACAATTTTTTCGGTTATATAATTATGTAAATTCTGCAATAAGAATATAATTTGACTTTCGCTCAAATCAGTAAAATTCATGTTTTTCGGCTTAAGCGGTACAGTGCTCACGCAATTGACATACAATTTAGAAGAAAATCGACTTTATGTCTAAAACTAAGAAAATACAATTTTTTCGGTTATATAATTATGTAAATTCTGCAATAACATTATAATTTTACTTTCGCGCAAATCAGTAATATTGATGTTTTTCGGCTTAAGCAGTACAGTGCTTCCGCAATTGACATACAATTTACAAGAAAATCGACTTTGAGTCTAAACCTAAGAAAGTGCAATTTTTTCGGTTATATGAATGTGTTAATTCTGCAATAACAATATAATTTTACTTTCGCGCAAATCAGTAATATTAATGTTTTTCGGCTTAAGCAGTACAGTGCTTCCGCAATTGACACACAATTTACAAGAAAATCGACTTTGAGTCTAAACCTAAGAAAGTGCAACTTTTTCGGTAATATTAATTTGTTAATCCTGCAAAAGCAATATAATTTGACTTTCGCTCAAATCAGTAAAATTCATGTTTTTCGGCTTAAGCAGTACAGTGCTCACGCAAGTGACATACAATTTACAAGAAAATCGACTTTGAGTCTAAACCTAAGAAAGTGCAATTTTTTCGGTTATATGAATGTGTTAATTCTGCAATAACAATATAATTTTACTTTCGCGCAAATCAGTAATATTAATGTTTTTCGGCTTAAGCAGTACAGTGCTGCCGCAATTGACATACAATTTACAAGAAAATCGACTTTGAGTCTAAACCTAAGAAAGTGCAACTTTTTCGGTAATATTAATTTGTTAATCCTGCAATAACAATATAATTTGACTTTTGCCAAATCAGTAAAATTCATGTTTTTCTGTTTAGGCGGTACAGTGCTCACGCAATTGACATACAAAATGTAGAAGAAAATCGAATTTAAGTCTAAAACTAAGAAAGTACAATTTTTTCGGTTATATAATTATGTAAATTCTGCAATAACATTATAATTTTACTTTCGCGCAAATCAGTAATATTGATGTGTTTCGGCTTAAGCAGTACAGTGCTTCCGCAATTGACACACAATTTACAAGAAAATTGACTTTGAGTCTAAACCTAAGAAAGTGCAACATTTTCGGTAATATTAATTTGTTAATCCTGCAATAACAATATATTTTGACTTTCGTTCAAATCAGTAAAATTCATGTTTTTCGGCTTAAGCAGTACAGTGCTCACGCAACTGACATACAATTTACAAGAAAATCGACTTTGAGTCTAAACCTAAGAAAGTGCAACTTTTTCGGTAATATTAATTTGTTAATCCTGCAATAACAATATAATTTGTCTTTCGCTCAAATCAGTAAAATTCATGTTTTTCGGCTTAAGCAATACAGTGCTCACGCATTTAACATACAATTTAGAAGCAAATCGACTTTAAGTCTAAAACTAAGAAAGTACAATTTTTCCGGTTATATGAATATGTAAATTCTGCAATAACATTATAATTTTACTTTCGCGCAAATCAGTAATATTAATGTTTTTCGGCTTAAGCAGTACAGTGCTGCCGCAATTGACATACAATTTACAAGAAAATCGACTTTGAGTCGAAACCTAAGAAAGTCCAACTTTTTCGGTAATATTAATTTGTTAATCCTGCAAAAACAATATAATTTGACTTTCGCTCAAATCAGTAAAATTCATGTGTTTCGGCTTAAGCAGTACAGTGCTCACACAACTGACATACAATTTACAAGAAAATCGACTTTGAGTCTAAACCTAAGAAAGTGCAACTTTTTCGGTAATATTAATTTGTTAATCCTGCAATAACAATATAATTTGACTTTCGCTCAAATCAGTAAAATTCATGTTTTTCGGTTTAAGCGGTACAGTGCTCACGCAACTGACATACAATTTACAAGAAAATTGACTTTAAGTCTAAAACTAAGTAAGTACAATTTTTTCGGTTATATGAATATGTAAATTCTGCGATAACATTATAATTTTACTTTCGCGCAAATCAGTAATATTAATGTTTTTCGGCTTAAGCAGTACAATGCTGCCGCAATTGACATACAATTTACAAGAAAATCGACTTTGAGTCTAAACCTAAGAAAGTGCAACTTTTTCGGTAATATTAATTTGTTAATCCTGCAAAAGCAATATAATTTGACTTTCGCTCAAATCAGTAAAATTCATGTTTTTCGGCTTAAGCGGTACAGTGCTCACACAACTGAAATACAATTTACAAGAAAATCGACTTTAAGTCTAAAACTAAGAAAGTGCAATTTTTTCGGTTATATGAATGTGTTAATTCTGCAATAACAATATAATTTGACTTTCGCTCAAATCAGTAAAATTCATGTTTTTCGGCTTAAGCAGTACAGTGCTCACGCAACTGACATACAATTTACAAGAAAATCGACTTTGAGTCTAAACCTAAGAAAGTGCAACTTTTTCGGTAATATTAATTTGTTAATCCTGCAATAACAATATAATTTGACTTTCGTTCAAATCAGTAAAATTCATGTTATTCGGCTTAAGCAGTACAGTGCTCACGCAATTGACATAAAATTTAGAAGAAAATCGACTTTAAGTCTAAAGCTAAGTAAGTGCAATTTTTTCGGATATATGAATGTGTTAATTCTGCAATAACAATATAATTTGACTTTCGCTCAAATCAGTAAAATTCATGTTTTTCGGCTTAAGCAGTACAGTGCTCACGCAACTGACATACAATTCACAAGAAAATCGACTTTGAGTCTAAACCTAAGAAAGTGCAACTTTTTCGGTAATATTAATTTGTTAATCCTGCAAAAGCAATATAATTTGACTTTCGCTCAAATCAGTAAAATTCATGTTTTTCGGCTTAAGCGGTACAGTGCTCACGCAACTGAAATACAATTTACAAGAAAATCGACTTTAAGTCTAAAACTAAGAAAGTGCAATTTTTTCGGTTATATGAATGTGTTAATTCTGCAATAACAATATAATTTGACTTTCGCTCAAATCAGTAAAATTCATGTTTTTCGGCTTAAGCAGTACAGTGCTCACGCAACTGACATACAATTTACAAGAAAATCGACTTTGAGTCTAAACCTAAGAAAGTGCAACTTTTTCGGTAATATTAATTTGTTAATCCTGCAAAAGCAATATTACTTGACTTTCGCTCAAATCAGTAAAATTCATGTTTTTCGGCTTAAGCAGTACAGTGCTCACGCAACTGACATACAATTTACAAGAAAATCGACTTTGAGTCTAAACCTAAGAAAGTGCAACTTTTTCGGTAATATTAATTTGTTAATCCTGCAATAACAATATAATTTGACTTTCGCTCAAATCAGTAAAATTCATGTTTTTCGGCTTAAGCAGTACAGTGCTCACGCAACTGACATACAATTTACAAGAAAATCGACTTTGAGCCTAAACCTAAAAAAGTGCAATTTTTTCGGTTATATGAATGTGTTAATTCTGCAATAACAATATAATTTGACTTTCGCTCAAATCAGTAAAATTCATGTTTTTCGGTTTAAGCGGTACAGTGCTCACGCAATTGACATACAATTTAGAAGAAAATCGACTTTGAGTCTAAACCTAAGAAAGTGCAATTTTTTCGGTAATATTAATTTGTTAATCCTGCAATAACAATATAATTTGACTTTCGTTCAAATCAGTAAAATTCATGTTTTTCGGCTTAAGCAGTACAGTGCTCACGCAATTGACATACAATTTAGAAGAAAATCGACTTTAAGTCTAAAACTAAGAAAATACAATTTTTTCGGTTATATGATTATGTAAATTCTGCAATAACAATATACTTTTACTTACGCGCAAATCAGTAAAATTGATGTTTTTCGGCCTAAGCGGTACAGCGCTCAAGTAATTAACATACAATTTACAAGAAAATCGGCTTTAAGTAAAAATCTAAGAAAGTTCAATTTTTTCTTTTCTTTTTTTTATATTAATTTGTTAATCCTGTCATAACATTATAGTTTACAGTTCTCACGCAACTGAAATACAATTTACAAGAAAATCGACTTTAAGTCTAAAGCTAAGAAAGCGCAATTTTTTCGGTTATATGAATATGTCAATTCTGCAATAGCTATATAATTTTACTTTCGCGCAAATCAGTAAAATTGATGATTTTCGGCTTATGCGGTACAGTGCTCAAGTGATTAACATACAATTTACAAGAAAATCGACTTTGAGTCTAAACCTAAGAAAGTGCAACTTTTTCGGTAATATTAATTTGTTAATCCTGCAATAACAATATAATTTGACTTTCGCTCAAATCAGTAAAATTCATGTTTTTCGGTTTAAGCGGTACAGTGCTCACGCAATTAACATACAATTTAGAAGCAAATCGACTTTGAGTCTAAACCTAAGAAAGTGCAACTTTTTCGGTAATATTAATTTGTTAATCCTGCAATAGCTATATAATTTTACTTTCGCGCAAATCAGTAAAATTCATGTTTTTCGGCTTAAGCAGTACAGTGTTCACGCAACTGACATACAATTTACAAGAAAATCGACTTTGAGTCTAAACCTAAGAAAGTGCAATTTTTTCGGTAATATTAATTTGTTAATCCTGCAATAACAATATAATTTGACTTTCGTTCAAATCAGTAAAATTCATGTTTTTCGGCTTAAGCAGTACAGTGCTCACGCAATTGACATACAATTTAGAAGAAAATCGACTTTAAGTCTAAAACTAAGAAAATACAATTTTTTCGGTTATATGAATATGTAAATTCTGCAATAACAATATACTTTTACTTACGCGCAAATCAGTAAAATTGATGTTTTTCGGCCTAAGCGGTACAGCGCTCAAGTAATTAACATACAATTTACAAGAAAATTTACTTTGAGTCTAGACCTAAGAAAGTGCAACTTTTTCGGTAATATTAATTTGTTAATCCTGCAATAACAATATAATTTGACTTTCGCTCAAATCAGTAAAATTCATGTTTTTCGGCTTAAGCGGTACAGTGCTCACGCAATTGACATACAATTTAGAAGAAAAGCGACTTTAAGTCTAAAACTAAGAAAGTACAATTTTTTCGGTTATATGAATATGTAAATTCTGCGATAACATTATAATTTTACTTTCGCGCAAATCAGTAATATTAATGTTTTTCGGCTTAAGCAGTACAGTGCTGCCGCAATTGACATACAATTTACAAGAAAATCGACTTTGAGTCTAAACCTGAGAAAGTGCAAATTTTTCGGTAATATTAATTTGTTAATCCTGCAATAACAATATAATTTGACTTTCGCTTAAATCAGTAAAATTCATGTTTTTCGGCTTAAGCAACTTTTTCGGTAATATTAATTTGTTAATCCTGCAATAACAATATAATTTGACTTTCGCTTAAATCAGTAAAATTCATGTTTTTCGGCTTAAGCGGTACAGTGCTCACGCAACTGAAATACAATTTACAAGAAAATCGATTTTAAGTCTAAAACTAAGAAAGTGCAATTTTTTCGGTTATATGAAAATGTCAATTCTGCAATAACAATATAATTTGACTTTCGCTCATATCAGTAAAATTCATGTTTTTCGGTTTAAGCGGTACAGTGCTCACGCAATTGACATACAATTTAGAAGAAAATCGACTTTAAGTCTAAAACTAAGAAAGTACAATTTTTTCGGTTATATGAATATGTAAATTCTGAAATAACATTATAATTTTACTTTCGCGCAAATCAGTAATATTGATGTTTTTCGGCTTAAGCAGTACAGTGCTGCCGCAATTGACATACAATTTACAAGAAAATTGACTTTGAGTCTAAACCTAAGAAAGTGCAACTTTTTCGGTAATATTAATTTGTTAATCCTGCACTAACAATATAATTTGACTTTCGTTCAAATCAGTAAAATTCATGTTTTTCGGCTTAAGCAGTACAGTGCTCACGCAACTGACATACAATTTACAAGAAAATTGACTTTGAGTCTAGACCTAAGAAAGTGCAACTTTTTCGGTAATATTAATTTGTTAATCCTGCAATAACAATATAATTTGACTTTCGCTCAAATCAGTAAAATTCATGTTTTTCGGCTTAAGCGGTACAGTGCTCACGCAATTGACATACAATTTAGAAGAAAAGCGACTTTAAGTCTAAAACTAAGAAAGTACAATTTTTTCGGTTATATGAATATGTAAATTCTGCGATAACATTATAATTTTACTTTCGCGCAAATCAGTAATATTAATGTTTTTCGGCTTAAGCAGTACAGTGCTGCCGCAATTGACATACAATTTACAAGAAAATCGACTTTGAGTCTAAACCTGAGAAAGTGCAAATTTTTCGGTAATATTAATTTGTTAATCCTGCAATAACAATATAATTTGACTTTCGCTTAAATCAGTAAAATTCATGTTTTACGGCTTAAGCAACTTTTTCGGTAATATTAATTTGTTAATCCTGCAATAACAATATAATTTGACTTTCGCTTAAATCAGTAAAATTCATGTTTTTCGGCTTAAGCGGTACAGTGCTCACGCAACTGAAATACAATTTACAAGAAAATCGATTTTAAGTCTAAAACTAAGAAAGTGCAATTTTTTCGGTTATATGAAAATGTCAATTCTGCAATAACAATATAATTTGACTTTCGCTCATATCAGTAAAATTCATGTTTTTCGGTTTAAGCGGTACAGTGCTCACGCAATTGACATACAATTTAGAAGAAAATCGACTTTAAGTCTAAAACTAAGAAAGTACAATTTTTTCGGTTATATGAATATGTAAATTCTGAAATAACATTATAATTTTACTTTCGCGCAAATCAGTAATATTGATGTTTTTCGGCTTAAGCAATACAGTGCTGCCGCAATTGACATACAATTTACAAGAAAATCGACTTTGAGTCTAAACCTGAGAAAGTGCAAATTTTTCGGTAATATTAATTTGTTAATCCTGCAATAACAATATAATTTGACTTTCGCTTAAATCAGTAAAATTCATGTTTTTCGGCTTAAGCAACTTTTTCGGTAATATTAATTTGTTAATCCTGCAATAACAATATAATTTGACTTTCGCTTAAATCAGTAAAATTCATGTTTTTCGGCTTAAGCGGTACAGTGCTCACGCAACTGAAATACAATTTACAAGAAAATCGATTTTAAGTCTAAAACTAAGAAAGTGCAATTTTTTCGGTTATATGAAAATGTCAATTCTGCAATAACAATATAATTTGACTTTCGCTCATATCAGTAAAATTCATGTTTTTCGGTTTAAGCGGTACAGTGCTCACGCAATTGACATACAATTTAGAAGAAAATCGACTTTAAGTCTAAAACTAAGAAAGTACAATTTTTTCGGTTATATGAATATGTAAATTCTGAAATAACATTATAATTTTACTTTCGCGCAAATCAGTAATATTGATGTTTTTCGGCTTAAGCAGTACAGTGCTGCCGCAATTGACATACAATTTACAAGAAAATTGACTTTGAGTCTAAACCTAAGAAAGTGCAACTTTTTCGGTAATATTAATTTGTTAATCCTGCACTAACAATATAATTTGACTTTCGTTCAAATCAGTAAAATTCATGTTTTTCGGCTTAAGCAGTACAGTGCTCACGCAACTGACATACAATTTACAAGAAAATTGACTTTGAGTCTAGACCTAAGAAAGTGCAACTTTTTCGGTAATATTAATTTGTTAATCCTGCAATAACAATATAGTTTGACTTTCGCTCAAATCAGTAAAATTCATGTTTTTCGGCTTAAGCGGTACAGTGCTCACGCAATTGACATACAATTTAGAAGAAAAGCGACTTTAAGTCTAAAACTAAGAAAGTACAATTTTTTCGGTTATATGAATATGTAAATTCTGCGATAACATTATAATTTTACTTTCGCGCAAATCAGTAATATTAATGTTTTTCGGCTTAAGCAGTACAGTGCTGCCGCAATTGACATACAATTTACAAGAAAATCGACTTTAAGTCTAAAACTAAGAAAGTGCAAATTTTTCGGTAATATTAATTTGTTAATCCTGCAAAAGCAATATAATTTGACTTTCGCTCAAATCAGTAAAATTCATGTTTTTCGGCTTAAGCGGTACAGTGCTCACGCAACTGAAATACAATTTACAAGAAAATCGATTTAAAGTCTAAAACTAAGAAAGTGCAATTTTTCGGTTATATGAATATGTCAATTCTGCAATAACAATATAATTTGACTTTCGCTCAAATCAGTAAAATTCATGTTTTTCGGTTTAAGCGGTACAGTGCTCACGCAATTGACATACAATTTAGAAGAAAATCGACTTTAAGTCTAAAACTAAGAAAGTACAATTTTTTCGGTTATATGAATATGTAAATTCTGAAATAACATTATAATTTTACTTTCGCGCAAATCAGTAATATTAATGTTTTTCGGCTTAAGCAGTACTGTGCTGCCGCAATTGACATACAATTTACAAGAAAATCGACTTTGAGTCTAAACCTAAGAAAGTGCAACTTTTTCGGTAATATTAATTTGTTAATCCTGCAAAAGCAATATAATTTGACTTTCGCTCAAATCAGTAAAATTCATGTTTTTCGGCTTAAGCGGTACAGTGCTCACGCAACTGAAATACAATTTACAAGAAAATCGATTTAAAGTCTAAAACTAAGAAAGTGCAATTTTTTCGGTAATATTAATTTGTTAATCCTGCAATAACAATATAATTTGACTTTCGTTCAAATCAGTAAAATTCATGTTTTTCGACTTAAGCAGTACAGTGCTCACGCAACTGACATACAATTTACAAGAAAATCGACTTTGAGTCTAAACCTAAGAAAGTGCAACTTTTTCGGTAATATTAATTTGTTAATCCTGCAATAACAATATAATTTGACTTTCGTTCAAATCAGTAAAATTCATGTTTTTCGGCTTAAGCAGTACAGTGCTCACGCAACTGACATACAATTTACAAGAAAATCGACTTTGAGTCTAAACCTAAGAAAGTGCAACTTTTTCGGTAATATTAATTTGTTAATCCTGCAATAACAATATAATTTGACTTTCGCTCAAATCAGTAAAATTCATGTTTTTCGGCTTAAGCGGTACAGTGCTCACGCAGCTGAAATACAATTTACAAGAAAATCGACTTTAAGTCTAAAGCTAAGAAAGTGCAATTTTTTCGGCTATATTAATTTGTTAATCCTGCAAAAGCAATATAATTTGACTTTCGCTCAAATCAGTAAAATTCATGTTTTTCGGCTTAAGCAGTACAGGGCTCACGCAACTGACATACAATTTACAAGAAAATCGACTTTGAGTCTAAACCTAAGAAAGTGCAACTTTTTCGGTAATATTAATTTGTTAATCCTGCAAAAGCAATATAATTTGACTTTCGCTCAAATCAGTAAAATTCATGTTTTTCGGCTTAAGCAGTACAGTGCTCACGCAAATGACATACAATTTAGAAGAAAATCGACTTTAAGTCTAAAACTAAGAAAGTACAATTTTTTCGGTTATATGAATATGTAAATTCTGAAATAACATTATAATTTTACTTTCGCGCAAATCAGTAAAATTGATGTTTTTCGGCCTAAGCGGTACAGCGCTCAAGTAATTAACATACAATTTACAAGAAAATCGGCTTTAAGTAAAAATCTAAGAAAGTTCAATTTTTTCTTTTCTTTTTTTTATATTAATTTGTTAATCCTGCCATAACATTATAGTGTACAGTTCTCACGCAACTGAAATACAATTTACAAGAAAATCGACTTTAAGTCTAAAGCTAAGAAAGTGCAATTTTTTCGGTTATATGAATATGTCAATTCTGCAATAGCTATATAATTTTACTTTCGCGCAAATCAGTAAAATTAATGATTTTCGGCTTATGCGGTACAGTGCTCAAGTGATTAACATACAATTTACAAAAAAATCGGCTTTGAGTCAAAACCTAAGAAAGTGCAACTTTTTCGGTAATATTAATTTGTTAATCCTGCAATAACAATATAATTTGACTTTCGCTCAAATCAGTAAAATTCATGTTTTTCGGCTTAAGCGGTACAGTGCTCACGCAATTGACATACAATTTAGAAGAAAAGCGACTTTAAGTCTAAAACTAAGAAAGTGCAACTTTTTCGGTAATATTAATTTGTTAATCCTGCAATAACAATATAATTTGACTTTCGCTCAATTCAGTAAAATTCATGTTTTTCGGTTTAAGCGGTACAGTGCTCACGCAATTAACATACAATTTAGAAGCAAATCGACTTTGAGTTTAAACCTAAGAAAGTGCAACTTTTTCGGTAATATTAATTTGTTAATCCTGCAATAACAATATAATTTGACTTTCGCTCAAATCAGTAAAATTCATGTTTTTCGGCTTAAGCGGTACAGTGCTCACGCAACTGAAATACAATTTACAAGAAAATCGACTTTAAGTCTAAAACTAAGAAAGTACAATTTTTTCGGTTATATGAATATGTAAATTCTGCAATAACATTATAATTTTACTTTCGCGCAAATCAGTAAAATTGATGTTTTTCGGCCTAAGCGGTACAGTGCTCAAGTGATTGACATACAATTTACAAAAAAATCGACTTTGAGTCAAAACCTAAGAAAGTGCAACTTATTCGGTAATATTAATTTGTTAATCCTGCATAAGCAATATAATTTGACTTTCGCTCAAATCAGTAAAATTCATGTTTTTCGGCTTAAGCGGTACAGTGCTCACGCAATTGACATACAATTTACAAGAAAAGCGACTTTAAGTCTAAAACTAAGAAAGTACAATTTTTTCGGTTATATGAATATGTAAATTCTGCGATAACATTATAATTTTACTTTCGCGCAAATCAGTAATATTAATGTTTTTCGGCTTAAGCAGTACAGTGCTGCCGCAATTGACATACAATTTACAAGAAAATCGACTTTGAGTCTAAACTTAAGAAAGTGCAAATTTTTCGGTAATATTAATTTGTTAATCCTGCAATAACAATATAATTTGACTTTCGCTCAAATCAGTAAAATTCATGTTTTTCGGCTTAAGCAGTACAGTGCTCACGCAATTGACATACAATTTAGAAGAAAATCGACTTTAAGTCTAAAACTAAGAAAATACAATTTTTTCGGTTATATAATTATGTAAATTCTGCGATAACATTATAATTTTACTTTCGCGCAAATCAGTAATATTAATGTTTTTCGGCTTAAGCAGTACAGTGCTGCCGCAATTGACATACAATTTACAAGAAAATCGACTTTGAGTCTAAACCTAAGAAAGTGCAAATTTTTCGGTAATATTAATTTGTTAATCCTGCAAAAGCAATATAATTTGACTTTCGCTCAAATCAGTAAAATTCATGTTTTTCGGCTTAAGCGGTACAGTGCTCACGCAACTGAAATACAATTTACAAGAAAATCGATTTTAAGTCTAAAACTAAGAAAGTGCAACTTTTTCGGTAATATTAATTTGTTAATCCTGCAATAACAATATAATTTGACTTTCGCTCAAATCAGTAAAATTCATGTTTTTCGGCTTAAGCAGTACAGTGCTGCCGCAATTGACATACAATTTACAAGAAAATCGACTTTGAGTCTAAACCTAAGAAAGTGCAAATTTTTCGGTAATATTAATTTGTTAATCCTGCGATAACATTATAATTTTACTTTCGCGCAAATCAGTAATATTAATGTTTTTCGGCTTAAGCAGTACAGTGCTGCCGCAATTGACATACAATTTAGAAGAAAATTGACTTTGAGTCTAGACCTAAGAAAGTGCAACTTTTTCGGTAATATTAATTTGTTAATCCTACAATAACAATATAATTTGACTTTCGCTCAAATCAGTAAAATTCATGTTTTTCGGCTTAAGCGGTACAGTGCTTACGCAATTGACATACAATTTAGAAGAAAAGCGACTTTAAGTCTAAAACTAAGAAATTACAATTTTTTCGGTTATATGAATATGTAAATTCTGCGATAACATTATAATTTTACTTTCGCGCAAATCAGTAATATTAATGTTTTTCGGCTTAAGCAGTACAGTGCTGCCGCAATTGACATACAATTTACAAGAAAATCGACTTTGAGTCTAGACCTAAGAAAGTGCAACTTTTTCGGTAATATTAATTTGTTAATCCTGCAATAACAATATAATTTGACTTTCGCTCAAATCAGTAAAATTCATGTTTTTCGGCTTAAGCAGTACAGTGCTCACGCAATTGACATACAATGTAGAAGAAAAACGAATTTAAGTCTAAAACTAAGAAAGTACAATTTTTTCGGTTATATAATTATGTAAATTCTGCAATAACATTATAATTTTACTTTCGCGCAAATCAGTAATATTGATGTTTTTCGGCTTAAGCAGTACAGTGCTTCCGCAATTGACATACAATTTACAAGAAAATCGACTTTGAGTCTAAACCTAAGAAAGTGCAAATTTTTCGGTAATATTAATTTGTTAATCCCGCAATAACAATATAATTTGACTTTCGTTCAAATCAGTAAAATTCATGTTTTTCGGCTTAAGCAGTACAGTGCTCACGCAATTGACATACAATGTAGAAGAAAATCGAATTTAAGTCTAAAACTAAGAAAGTACAATTTTTTCGGTTATATAATTATGTAAATTCTGCAATAACATTATAATTTTACTTTCGCGCAAATCAGTAATATTGATGTTTTTCGGCTTAAGCAGTACAGTGCTTCCGCAATTGACATACAATTTACAAGAAAATCGACTTTGAGTCTAAACCTAAGAAAGTGCAAATTTTTCGGTAATATTAATTTGTTAATCCCGCAATAACAATATAATTTGACTTTCGTTCAAATCAGTAAAATTCATGTTTTTCGGCTTAAGCAGTACAGTGCTCACGCAATTGACATACAATGTAGAAGAAAATCGAATTTAAGTCTAAAACTAAGAAAGTACAATTTTTTCGGTTATATAATTATGTAAATTCTGCAATAACATTATAATTTTACTTTCGCGCAAATCAGTAATATTGATGTGTTTCGGCTTAAGCAGTACAGTGCTTCCGCAATTGACACACAATTTACAAGAAAATTGACTTTGAGTCTAAACCTAAGAAAGTGCAACATTTTCGGTAATATTAATTTGTTAATCCTGCAATAACAATATAATTTGACTTTCGTTCAAATCAGTAAAATTCATGTTTTTCGGCTTAAGCAGTACAGTGCTCACGCAACTGACATACAATTTACAAGAAAATCGACTTTGAGTCTAAACCTAAGAAAGTGCAACTTTTTCGGTAATATTAATTTGTTAATCCTGCAATAACAATATAATTTGTCTTTCGCTCAAATCAGTAAAATTCATGTTTTTCGGCTTAAGCAATACAGTGCTCACGCAATTAACATACAATTTAGAAGCAAATCGACTTTTAGTCTAAAACTAAGAAAGTACAATTTTTCCGGTTATATGAATATGTAAATTCTGCAATAACATTATAATTTTACTTTCGATCAAATCAGTAATATTAATGTTTTTCGGCTTAAGCAGTACAGTGCTGCCGCAATTGACATACAATTTACAAGAAAATCGACTTTGAGTCGAAACCTAAGAAAGTCCAACTTTTTCGGTAATATTAATTTGTTAATCCTGCAAAAACAATATAATTTGACTTTCGCTCAAATCAGTAAAATTCATGTTTTTCGGTTTAAGCAGTACAGTGCTGCCGCAATTGACATACAATTTACAAGAAAATCGACTTTGAGTCTAAACCTAAGAAAGTGCAACTTTTTCGGTAATATTAATTTGTTAATCCTGCAAAAGCAATATAATTTGGCTTTCGCTCAAATCAGTAAAATTCATGTTTTTCGGCTTAAGCAGTACAGTGCTCACGCAACTGACATACAATTTACAAGAAAATTGACTTTGAGTCTAAAACTAAGAAAGTGCAATTTTTTCGGTTATATGAATATGTCAATTCTGCAATAACATTATAATTTTACTTTCGCGCAAATCAGTAATATTAATGTTTTTCGGCTTAAGCAGTACAGTGCTGCCGCAATTGACATACAATTTACAAGAAAATCGACTTTGAGTCTAAACCTAAGAAAGTGCAAATTTTTCGGTAATATTAATTTGTTAATCCTGCAAAAGCAATATAATTTGACTTTCTCTCAAATCAGTAAAATTCATGTTTTTCGGCTTAAGCGGTACAGTGCTCACGCAACTGAAATACAATTTACAAGAAAATCGATTTTAAGTCTAAAACTAAGAAAGTGCAATTTTTTCGGTTATATGAATATGTCAATTCTGCAATAACAATATAATTTGACTTTCGCTCATATCAGTAAAATTCATGTTTTTCGGTTTAAGCAGTACAGTGCTGCCGCAATTGACATACAATTTACAAGAAAATCGACTTTGAGTCTAAACCTAAGAAAGTGCAACTTTTTCGGTAATATTAATTTGTTAATCCTGCAAAAGCAATATAATTTGACTTTCGCTCAAATCAGTAAAATTCATGTTTTTCGGCTTAAGCAGTACAGTGCTCACGCAACTGACATACAATTTACAAGAAAATTGACTTTGAGTCTAGACCTAAGAAAGTGCAACTTTTTCGGTAATATTAATTTGTTAATCCTGCAATAACAATATAATTTGACTTTCGCTCAAATCAGTAAAATTCATGTTTTTCGGCTTAAGCGGTACAGTGCTCACGCAATTGACATACAATTTAGAAGAAAAGCGACTTTAAGTCTAAAACTAAGAAAGTACAATTTTTTCGGTTATATGAATATGTAAATTCTGCGATAACATTATAATTTTACTTTCGCGCAAATCAGTAATATTAATCTTTTTCGGCTTAAGCAGTACAGTGCTGCCGCAATTGACATACAATTTACAAGAAAATCGACTTTGAGTCTAAACCTAAGAAAGTGCAAATTTTTCGGTAATATTAATTTGTTAATCCTGCAAAAGCAATATAATTTGACTTTCGCTCAAATCAGTAAAATTCATGTTTTTCGGCTTAAGCGGTACAGTGCTCACGCAACTGAAATACAATTTACAAGAAAATCGATTTTAAGTCTAAAACTAAGAAAGTGCAATTTTTTCGGTTATATGAATATGTCAATTCTGCAATAACAATATAATTTGACTTTCGCTCATATCAGTAAAATTCATGTTTTTCGGTTTAAGCGGTACAGTGCTCACGCAATTGACATACAATTTAGAAGAAAATCGACTTTAAGTCTAAAACTAAGAAAGTACAACTTTTTCGGTAATATTAATTTGTTAATCCTGCAATAAGAATATAATTTGACTTTCGCTCAAATCAGTAAAATTCATGTTTTTCGGCTTAAGCGGTACAGTGCTCACGCAATTGACATACAATTTAGAAGAAAATCGACTTTAAGTCTAAAACTAAGAAAATACAATTTTTTCGGTTATATAATTATGTAAATTCTGCAATAACATTATAATTTTACTTTCGCGCAAATCAGTAATATTGATGTTTTTCGGCTTAAGCAGTACAGTGCTTCCGCAATTGACATACAATTTACAAGAAAATCGACTTTGAGTCTAAACCTAAGAAAGTGCAATTTTTTCGGTTATATGAATGTGTTAATTCTGCAATAACAATATAATTTTACTTTCGCGCAAATCAGTAATATTAATGTTTTTCGGCTTAAGCAGTACAGTGCTGCCGCAATTGACATACAATTTACAAGAAAATCGACTTTGAGTCTAAACCTAAGAAAGTGCAACTTTTTCGGTAATATTAATTTGTTAATCCTGCAAAAGCAATATAATTTGACTTTCGCTCAAATCAGTAAAATTCATGTTTTTCGGCTTAAGCAGTACAGTGCTCACGCAAGTGACATACAATTTACAAGAAAATCGACTTTGAGTCTAAACCTAAGAAAGTGCAACATTTTCGGTAATATTAATTTGTTAATCCTGCAAAAGCAATATAATTTGACTTTCGCTCAAATCAGTAAAATTCATGTTTTTCGGCTTAAGCAGTACAGTGCTCACGCAACTGACATACAATTTACAAGAAAATTGACTTTGAGTCTAGACCTAAGAAAGTGCAACTTTTTCGGTAATATTAATTTGTTAATCCTGCAATAACAATATAATTTGACTTTCGCTCAAATCAGTAAAATTCATGTTTTTCGGCTTAAGCGGTACAGTGCTCACGCAATTGACATACAATTTAGAAGAAAAGCGACTTTAAGTCTAAAACTAAGAAAGTACAATTTTTTCGGTTATATGAATATGTAAATTCTGCGATAACATTATAATTTTACTTTCGCGCAAATCAGTAATATTAATCTTTTTCGGCTTAAGCAGTACAGTGCTGCCGCAATTGACATACAATTTACAAGAAAATCGACTTTGAGTCTAAACCTAAGAAAGTGCAAATTTTTCGGTAATATTAATTTGTTAATCCTGCAAAAGCAATATAATTTGACTTTCGCTCAAATCAGTAAAATTCATGTTTTTCGGCTTAAGCGGTACAGTGCTCACGCAACTGAAATACAATTTACAAGAAAATCGATTTTAAGTCTAAAACTAAGAAAGTGCAATTTTTTCGGTTATATGAATATGTCAATTCTGCAATAACAATATAATTTGACTTTCGCTCATATCAGTAAAATTCATGTTTTTCGGTTTAAGCGGTACAGTGCTCACGCAATTGACATACAATTTAGAAGAAAATCGACTTTAAGTCTAAAACTAAGAAAGTACAACTTTTTCGGTAATATTAATTTGTTAATCCTGCAATAAGAATATAATTTGACTTTCGCTCAAATCAGTAAAATTCATGTTTTTCGGCTTAAGCGGTACAGTGCTCACGCAATTGGCATACAATTTAGAAGCAAATCGACTTTAAGTCTAAAACTAAGTAAGTACAATTTTTTCGGTTATATGAATATGTAAATTCTGCAATAAGAATATAATTTGACTTTCGCTCAAATCAGTAAAATTCATGTTTTTCGGCTTAAGCGGTACAGTGCTCACGCAATTGACATACAATTTAGAAGAAAATCGACTTTAAGTCTAAAACTAAGAAAATACAATTTTTTCGGTTATATAATTATGTAAATTCTGCAATAACATTATAATTTTACTTTCGCGCAAATCAGTAATATTGATGTTTTTCGGCTTAAGCAGTACAGTGCTTCCGCAATTGACATACAATTTACAAGAAAATCGACTTTGAGTCTAAACCTAAGAAAGTGCAACTTTTTCGGTAATATTAATTTGTTAATCCTGCAATAACAATATAATTTGACTTTTGCCAAATCAGTAAAATTCATGTTTTTCTGTTTAGGCGGTACAGTGCTCACGCAATTGACATACAAAATGTAGAAGAAAATCGAATTTAAGTCTAAAACTAAGAAAGTACAATTTTTTCGGTTATATAATTATGTAAATTCTGCAATAACATTATAATTTTACTTTCGCGCAAATCAGTAATATTGATGTTTTTCGGCTTAAGCAGTACAGTGCTTCCGCAATTGACATACAATTTACAAGAAAATCGACTTTGAGTCTAAACCTAAGAAAGTGCAACTTTTTCGGTAATATTAATTTGTTAATCCTGCAATAACAATATAATTTGACTTTTGCCAAATCAGTAAAATTCATGTTTTTCTGTTTAGGCGGTACAGTGCTCACGCAATTGACATACAAAATGTAGAAGAAAATCGAATTTAAGTCTAAAACTAAGAAAGTACAATTTTTTCGGTTATATAATTATGTAAATTCTGCAATAAGAATATAATTTGACTTTCGCTCAAATCAGTAAAATTCATGTTTTTCGGCTTAAGCGGTACAGTGCTCACGCAATTGACATACAATTTAGAAGAAAATCGACTTTATGTCTAAAACTAAGAAAATACAATTTTTTCGGTTATATAATTATGTAAATTCTGCAATAACATTATAATTTTACTTTCGCGCAAATCAGTAATATTGATGTTTTTCGGCTTAAGCAGTACAGTGCTTCCGCAATTGACATACAATTTACAAGAAAATCGACTTTGAGTCTAAACCTAAGAAAGTGCAATTTTTTCGGTTATATGAATGTGTTAATTCTGCAATAACAATATAATTTTACTTTCGCGCAAATCAGTAATATTAATGTTTTTCGGCTTAAGCAGTACAGTGCTTCCGCAATTGACACACAATTTACAAGAAAATCGACTTTGAGTCTAAACCTAAGAAAGTGCAACTTTTTCGGTAATATTAATTTGTTAATCCTGCAAAAGCAATATAATTTGACTTTCGCTCAAATCAGTAAAATTCATGTTTTTCGGCTTAAGCAGTACAGTGCTCACGCAAGTGACATACAATTTACAAGAAAATCGACTTTGAGTCTAAACCTAAGAAAGTGCAATTTTTTCGGTTATATGAATGTGTTAATTCTGCAATAACAATATAATTTTACTTTCGCGCAAATCAGTAATATTAATGTTTTTCGGCTTAAGCAGTACAGTGCTGCCGCAATTGACATACAATTTACAAGAAAATCGACTTTGAGTCTAAACCTAAGAAAGTGCAACTTTTTCGGTAATATTAATTTGTTAATCCTGCAATAACAATATAATTTGACTTTTGCCAAATCAGTAAAATTCATGTTTTTCTGTTTAGGCGGTACAGTGCTCACGCAATTGACATACAAAATGTAGAAGAAAATCGAATTTAAGTCTAAAACTAAGAAAGTACAATTTTTTCGGTTATATAATTATGTAAATTCTGCAATAACATTATAATTTTACTTTCGCGCAAATCAGTAATATTGATGTGTTTCGGCTTAAGCAGTACAGTGCTTCCGCAATTGACACACAATTTACAAGAAAATTGACTTTGAGTCTAAACCTAAGAAAGTGCAACATTTTCGGTAATATTAATTTGTTAATCCTGCAATAACAATATAATTTGACTTTCGTTCAAATCAGTAAAATTCATGTTTTTCGGCTTAAGCAGTACAGTGCTCACGCAACTGACATACAATTTACAAGAAAATCGACTTTGAGTCTAAACCTAAGAAAGTGCAACTTTTTCGGTAATATTAATTTGTTAATCCTGCAATAACAATATAATTTGTCTTTCGCTCAAATCAGTAAAATTCATGTTTTTCGGCTTAAGCAATACAGTGCTCACGCAATTAACATACAATTTAGAAGCAAATCGACTTTAAGTCTAAAACTAAGAAAGTACAATTTTTCCGGTTATATGAATATGTAAATTCTGCAATAACATTATAATTTTACTTTCGCGCAAATCAGTAATATTAATGTTTTTCGGCTTAAGCAGTACAGTGCTGCCGCAATTGACATACAATTTACAAGAAAATCGACTTTGAGTCGAAACCTAAGAAAGTCCAACTTTTTCGGTAATATTAATTTGTTAATCCTGCAAAAACAATATAATTTGACTTTCGCTCAAATCAGTAAAATTCATGTGTTTCGGCTTAAGCAGTACAGTGCTCACACAACTGACATACAATTTACAAGAAAATCGACTTTGAGTCTAAACCTAAGAAAGTGCAACTTTTTCGGTAATATTAATTTGTTAATCCTGCAATAACAATATAATTTGACTTTCGCTCAAATCAGTAAAATTCATGTTTTTCGGTTTAAGCGGTACAGTGCTCACGCAACTGACATACAATTTACAAGAAAATTGACTTTAAGTCTAAAACTAAGTAAGTACAATTTTTTCGGTTATATGAATATGTAAATTCTGCGATAACATTATAATTTTACTTTCGCGCAAATCAGTAATATTAATGTTTTTCGGCTTAAGCAGTACAATGCTGCCGCAATTGACATACAATTTACAAGAAAATCGACTTTGAGTCTAAACCTAAGAAAGTGCAACTTTTTCGGTAATATTAATTTGTTAATCCTGCAAAAGTAATATAATTTGACTTTCGCTCAAATCAGTAAAATTCATGTTTTTCGGCTTAAGCGGTACAGTGCTCACACAACTGAAATACAATTTACAAGAAAATCGACTTTAAGTCTAAAACTAAGAAAGTGCAATTTTTTCGGTTATATGAATGTGTTAATTCTGCAATAACAATATAATTTGACTTTCGCTCAAATCAGTAAAATTCATGTTTTTCGGCTTAAGCAGTACAGTGCTCACGCAACTGACATACAATTTACAAGAAAATCGACTTTGAGTCTAAACCTAAGAAAGTGCAACTTTTTCGGTAATATTAATTTGTTAATCCTGCAATAACAATATAATTTGACTTTCGTTCAAATCAATAAAATTCATGTTATTCGGCTTAAGCAGTACAGTGCTCACGCAATTGACATAAAATTTAGAAGAAAATCGACTTTAAGTTTAAAGCTAAGTAAGTGCAATTTTTTCGGATATATGAATGTGTTAATTCTGCAATAACAATATAATTTGACTTTCGCTCAAATCAGTAAAATTCATGTTTTTCGGCTTAAGCAGTACAGTGCTCACGCAACTGACATACAATTTACAAGAAAATCGACTTTGAGTCTAAACCTAAGAAAGTGCAACTTTTTCGGTAATATTAATTTGTTAATCCTGCAATAACAATATAATTTGACTTTCGTTCAAATCAGTAAAATTCATGTTATTCGGCTTAAGCAGTACAGTGCTCACGCAATTGACATAAAATTTAGAAGAAAATCGACTTTAAGTCTAAAGCTAAGTAAGTGCAATTTTTTCGGATATATGAATGTGTTAATTCTGCAATAACAATATAATTTGACTTTCGCTCAAATCAGTAAAATTCATGTTTTTCGGCTTAAGCAGTACAGTGCTCACGCAACTGACATACAATTCACAAGAAAATCGACTTTGAGTCTAAACCTAAGAAAGTGCAACTTTTTCGGTAATATTAATTTGTTAATCCTGCAAAAGCAATATAATTTGACTTTCGCTCAAATCAGTAAAATTCATGTTTTTCGGCTTAAGCGGTACAGTGCTCACGCAACTGAAATACAATTTACAAGAAAATCGACTTTAAGTCTAAAACTAAGAAAGTGCAATTTTTTCGGTTATATGAATGTGTTAATTCTGCAATAACAATATAATTTGACTTTCGCTCAAATCAGTAAAATTCATGTTTTTCGGCTTAAGCAGTACAGTGCTCACGCAACTGACATACAATTTACAAGAAAATCGACTTTGAGTCTAAACCTAAGAAAGTGCAACTTTTTCGGTAATATTAATTTGTTAATCCTGCAAAAGCAATATTACTTGACTTTCGCTCAAATCAGTAAAATTCATGTTTTTCGGCTTAAGCAGTACAGTGCTCACGCAACTGACATACAATTTACAAGAAAATCGACTTTGAGTCTAAACCTAAGAAAGTGCAACTTTTTCGGTAATATTAATTTGTTAATCCTGCAATAACAATATAATTTGACTTTCGCTCAAATCAGTAAAATTCATGTTTTTCGGCTTAAGCAGTACAGTGCTCACGCAACTGACATACAATTTACAAGAAAATCGACTTTGAGCCTAAACCTAAAAAAGTGCAATTTTTTCGGTTATATGAATGTGTTAATTCTGCAATAACAATATAATTTGACTTTCGCTCAAATCAGTAAAATTCATGTTTTTCGGTTTAAGCGGTACAGTGCTCACGCAATTGACATACAATTTAGAAGAAAATCGACTTTAAGTCTAAAGCTAAGTAAGTGCAATTTTTTGGGATATATGAATATGTCAATTCTGCAATAGCTATATAATTTTACTTTCGCGCAAATCAGTAAAATTCATGTTTTTCGGCTTAAGCAGTACAGTGTTCACGCAACTGACATACAATTTACAAGAAAATCGACTTTGAGTCTAAACCTAAGAAAGTGCAATTTTTTCGGTAATATTAATTTGTTAATCCTGCAATAACAATATAATTTGACTTTCGTTCAAATCAGTAAAATTCATGTTTTTCGGCTTAAGCAGTACAGTGCTCACGCAATTGACATACAATTTAGAAGAAAATCGACTTTAAGTCTAAAACTAAGAAAATACAATTTTTTCGGTTATATGAGTATGTAAATTCTGCAATAACAATATACTTTTACTTACGCGCAAATCAGTAAAATTGATGTTTTTCGGCCTAAGCGGTACAGCGCTCAAGTAATTAACATACAATTTACAAGAAAATCGGCTTTAAGTAAAAATCTAAGAAAGTTCAATTTTTTCTTTTCTTTTTTTTATATTAATTTGTTAATCCTGCCATAACATTATAGTTTACAGTTCTCACGCAACTGAAATACAATTTACAAGAAAATCGACTTTAAGTCTAAAGCTAAGAAAGCGCAATTTTTTCGGTTATATGAATATGTCAATTCTGCAATAGCTATATAATTTTACTTTCGCGCAAATCAGTAAAATTGATGATTTTCGGCTTATGCGGTACAGTGCTCAAGTGATTAACATACAATTTACAAGAAAATCGACTTTGAGTCTAAACCTAAGAAAGTGCAACTTTTTCGGTAATATTAATTTGTTAATCCTGCAATAACAATATAATTTGACTTTCGCTCAAATCAGTAAAATTCATGTTTTTCGGTTTAAGCGGTACAGTGCTCACGCAATTAACATACAATTTAGAAGCAAATCGACTTTGAGTCTAAACCTAAGAAAGTGCAACTTTTTCGGTAATATTAATTTGTTAATCCTGCAATAGCTATATAATTTTACTTTCGCGCAAATCAGTAAAATTCATGTTTTTCGGCTTAAGCAGTACAGTGTTCACGCAACTGACATACAATTTACAAGAAAATCGACTTTGAGTCTAAACCTAAGAAAGTGCAATTTTTTCGGTAATATTAATTTGTTAATCCTGCAATAACAATATAATTTGACTTTCGTTCAAATCAGTAAAATTCATGTTTTTCGGCTTAAGCAGTACAGTGCTCACGCAATTGACATACAATTTAGAAGAAAATCGACTTTAAGTCTAAAACTAAGAAAATACAATTTTTTCGGTTATATGAATATGTAAATTCTGCAATAACAATATACTTTTACTTACGCGCAAATCAGTAAAATTGATGTTTTTCGGCCTAAGCGGTACAGCGCTCAAGTAATTAACATACAATTTACAAGAAAATCGGCTTTAAGTAAAAATCTAAGAAAGTTCAATTTTTTCTTTTCTTTTTTTTATATTAATTTGTTAATCCTGCCATAACATTATAGTTTACAGTTCTCACGCAACTGAAATACAATTTACAAGAAAGTCGACTTTAAGTCTAAAGCTAAGAAAGCGCAATTTTTTCGGTTATATGAATATGTCAATTCTGCAATAGCTATATAATTTTACTTTCGCGCAAATCAGTAAAATTGATGATTTTCGGCTTATGCGGTACAGTGCTCAAGTGATTAACATACAATTTACAAGAAAATCGACTTTGAGTCTAAACCTAAAAAAGTGCATTTTTTCGGTTATATGAATGTGTTAATTCTGCAATAACAATATAATTTGACTTTCGCTCAAATCAGTAAAATTCATGTTTTTCGGTTTAAGCGGTACAGTGCTCACGCAACTGACATACAATTTAGAAGAAAATCGACTTTAAGTCTAAAACTAAGAAAGTACAATTTTTTCGGTTATATGAATATGTAAATTCTGAAATAACATTATAATTTTACTTTCGCGCAAATCAGTAATATTGATGTTTTTCGGCTTAAGCAGTACAGTGCTGCCGCAATTGACATACAATTTACAAGAAAATTGACTTTGAGTCTAAACCTAAGAAAGTGCAACTTTTTCGGCAATATTAATTTGTTAATCCTGCAATAACAATATAATTTGACTTTCGTTCAAATCAGTAAAATTCATGTTTTTCGGCTTAAGCAGTACAGTGCTCACGCAACTGACATACAATTTACAAGAAAATCGACTTTGAGTCTAAACCTAAGAAAGTGCAACTTTTTCGGTAATATTAATTTGTTAATCCTGCAAAAGCAATATAATTTGACTTTCGCTCAAATCAGTAAAATTCATGTTTTTCGGCTTAAGCAGTACAGTGCTCACGCAACTGACATACAATTCACAAGAAAATCGACTTTGAGTCTAAACCTAAGAAAGTGCAACTTTTTCGGTAATATTAATTTGTTAATCCTGCAATAACAATATAATTTGACTTTCGTTCAAATCAGTAAAATTCATGTTTTTCGGCTTAAGCAGTACAGTGCTCACGCAACTGACATACAATTTACAAGAAAATCGACTTTGAGTCTAGACCTAAGAAAGTGCAACTTTTTCGGTAATATTAATTTGTTAATCCTGCAATAAGAATATAATTTGACTTTCGCTCAAATCAGTAAAATTCATGTTTTTCGGCTTAAGCGGTACAGTGCTCACGCAATTGACATACAATTTAGAAGAAAATCGACTTTAAGTCTAAAACTAAGAAAATACAATTTTTTCGGTTATATAATTATGTAAATTCTGCAATAACATTATAATTTTACTTTCGCGCAAATCAGTAATATTGATGTTTTTCGGCTTAAGCAGTACAGTGCTTCCGCAATTGACATACAATTTACAAGAAAATCGACTTTGAGTCTAAACCTAAGAAAGTGCAATTTTTTCGGTTATATGAATGTGTTAATTCTACAATAACAATATAATTTTACTTTCGCGCAAATCAGTAATATTAATGTTTTTCGGCTTAAGCAGTACAGTGCTGCCGCAATTGACATACAATTTACAAGAAAATCGACTTTGAGTCTAAACCTAAGAAAGTGCAACTTTTTCGGTAATATTAATTTGTTAATCCTGCAAAAGCAATATAATTTGACTTTCGCTCAAATCAGTAAAATTCATGTTTTTCGGCTTAAGCAGTACAGTGCTCACGCAAGTGACATACAATTTACAAGAAAATCGACTTTGAGTCTAAACCTAAGAAAGTGCAATTTTTTCGGTTATATGAATGTGTTAATTCTGCAATAACAATATAATTTTACTTTCGCGCAAATCAGTAATATTAATGTTTTTCGGCTTAAGCAGTACAGTGCTGCCGCAATTGACATACAATTTACAAGAAAATCGACTTTGAGTCTAAACCTAAGAAAGTGCAACTTTTTCGGTAATATTAATTTGTTAATCCTGCAATAACAATATAATTTGACTTTTGCCAAATCAGTAAAATTCATGTTTTTCTGTTTAGGCGGTACAGTGCTCACGCAATTGACATACAAAATGTAGAAGAAAATCGAATTTAAGTCTAAAACTAAGAAAGTACAATTTTTTCGGTTATATAATTATGTAAATTCTGCAATAACATTATAATTTTACTTTCGCGCAAATCAGTAATATTGATGTGTTTCGGCTTAAGCAGTACAGTGCTTCCGCAATTGACACACAATTTACAAGAAAATTAACTTTGAGTCTAAACCTAAGAAAGTGCAACATTTTCGGTAATATTAATTTGTTAATCCTGCAATAACAATATAATTTGACTTTCGTTCAAATCAGTAAAATTCATGTTTTTCGGTTTAAGCAGTACAGTGCTCACGCAACTGACATACAATTTACAAGAAAATCGACTTTGAGTCTAAACCTAAGAAAGTGCAACTTTTTCGGTAATATTAATTTGTTAATCCTGCAATAACAATATAATTAGTCTTTCGCTCAAATCAGTAAAATTCATGTTTTTCGGCTTAAGCAATACAGTGCTCACGCAATTACCATACAATTTAGAAGCAAATCGACTTTAAGTCTAAAACTAAGAAAGTACAATTTTTCCGGTTATATGAATATGTAAATTCTGCAATAACATTATAATTTTACTTTCGATCAAATCAGTAATATTAATGTTTTTCGGCTTAAGCAGTACAGTGCTGCCGCAATTGACATACAATTTACAAGAAAATCGACTTTGAGTCGAAACCTAAGAAAGTCCAACTTTTTCGGTAATATTAATTTGTTAATCCTGCAAAAACAATATAATTTGACTTTCGCTCAAATCAGTAAAATTCATGTGTTTCGGCTTAAGCAGTACAGTGCTCACACAACTGACATACAATTTACAAGAAAATCGACTTTGAGTCTAAACCTAAGAAAGTGCAACTTTTTCGGTAATATTAATTTGTTAATCCTGCAATAACAATATAATTTGACTTTCGCTCAAATCAGTAAAATTCATGTTTTTCGGTTTAAGCGGTACAGTGCTCACGCAATTAACATACAATTTAGAAGCAAATCGACTTTGAGTCTAAAACTAAGTAAGTACAATTTTTTCGGTTATATGAATATGTAAATTCTGCAATAACATTATAATTTTACTTTCACGCAAATCAGTAATATTAATGTTTTTCAGCTTAAGCAGTACAGTGCTGCCGCAATTGACATACAATTTACAAGAAAATCGACTTTGAGTCTAAACCTAAGAAAGTGCAACTTTTTCGGTAATATTAATTTGTTAATCCTGCAAAAGCAATATAATTTGACTTTCGCTCAAATCAGTAAAATTCATGTTTTTCGGCTTAAGCGGTACAGTGGTCACACAACTGAAATACAATTTACAAGAAAATCGACTTTAAGTCTAAAACTAAGAAAGTGCAATTTTTTCGGTTATATGAATGTGTTAATTCTGCAATAACAATATAATTTGACTTTCGCTCAAATCAGTAAAATTCATGTTTTTCGGCTTAAGCAGTACAGTGCTCACGCAACTGACATACAATTTACAAGAAAATCGACTTTGAGTCTAAACCTAAGAAAGTGCAACTTTTTCGGTAATATTAATTTGTTAATCCTGCAATAACAATATAATTTGACTTTCGTTCAAATCAGTAAAATTCATGTTATTCGGCTTAAGCAGTACAGTGCTCACGCAATTGACATAAAATTTAGAAGAAAATCGACTTTAAGTCTAAAGCTAAGTAAGTGCAATTTTTTCGGATATATGAATGTGTTAATTCTGCAATAACAATATAATTTGACTTTCGCTCAAATCAGTAAAATTCATGTTTTTCGGCTTAAGCAGTACAGTGCTCACGCAACTGACATACAATTCACAAGAAAATCGACTTTGAGTCTAAACCTAAGAAAGTGCAACTTTTTCGGTAATATTAATTTGTTAATCCTGCAAAAGCAATATAATTTGACTTTCGCTCAAATCAGTAAAATTCATGTTTTTCGGCTTAAGCGGTACAGTGCTCACGCAACTGAAATACAATTTACAAGAAAATCGACTTTAAGTCTAAAACTAAGAAAGTGCAATTTTTTCGGTTATATGAATGTGTTAATTCTGCAATAACAATATAATTTGACTTTCGCTCAAATCAGTAAAATTCATGTTTTTCGGCTTAAGCAGTACAGTGCTCACGCAACTGACATACAATTTACAAGAAAATCGACTTTGAGTCTAAACCTAAGAAAGTGCAACTTTTTCGGTAATATTAATTTGTTAATCCTGCAAAAGCAATATTACTTGACTTTCGCTCAAATCAGTAAAATTCATGTTTTTCGGCTTAAGCAGTACAGTGCTCACGCAACTGACATACAATTTACAAGAAAATCGACTTTGAGTCTAAACCTAAGAAAGTGCAACTTTTTCGGTAATATTAATTTGTTAATCCTGCAATAACAATATAATTTGACTTTCGCTCAAATCAGTAAAATTCATGTTTTTCGGCTTAAGCAGTACAGTGCTCACGCAACTGACATACAATTTACAAGAAAATCGACTTTGAGTCTAAACCTAAAAAAGTGCAATTTTTTCGGTTATATGAATGTGTTAATTCTGCAATAACAATATAATTTGACTTTCGCTCAAATCAGTAAAATTCATGTTTTTCGGTTTAAGCGGTACAGTGCTCACGCAATTGACATACAATTTAGAAGAAAATCGACTTTAAGTCTAAAGCTAAGTAAGTGCAATTTTTTGGGATATATGAATATGTCAATTCTGCAATAGCTATATAATTTTACTTTCGCGCAAATCAGTAAAATTCATGTTTTTCGGCTTAAGCAGTACAGTGTTCACGCAACTGACATACAATTTACAAGAAAATCGACTTTGAGTCTAAACCTAAGAAAGTGCAATTTTTTCGGTAATATTAATTTGTTAATCCTGCAATAACAATATAATTTGATTTTCGTTCAAATCAGTAAAATTCATGTTTTTCGGCTTAAGCAGTACAGTGCTCACGCAATTGACATACAATTTAGAAGAAAATCGACTTTAAGTCTAAAACTAAGAAAATACAATTTTTTCGGTTATATGAGTATGTAAATTCTGCAATAACAATATACTTTTACTTACGCGCAAATCAGTAAAATTGATGTTTTTCGGCCTAAGCGGTACAGCGCTCAAGTAATTAACATACAATTTACAAGAAAATCGGCTTTAAGTAAAAATCTAAGAAAGTTCAATTTTTTCTTTTCTTTTTTTTATATTAATTTGTTAATCCTGCCATAACATTATAGTTTACAGTTCTCACGCAACTGAAATACAATTTACAAGCAAATCGACTTTAAGTCTAAAGCTAAGAAAGCGCAATTTTTTCGGTTATATGAATATGTCAATTCTGCAATAGCTATATAATTTTACTTTCGCGCAAATCAGTAAAATTGATGATTTTCGGCTTATGCGGTACAGTGCTCAAGTGATTAACATACAATTTACAAGAAAATCGACTTTGAGTCTAAACCTAAGAAAGTGCAACTTTTTCGGTAATATTAATTTGTTATCCTGCAATAACAATATAATTTGACTTTCGCTCAAATCAGTAAAATTCATGTTTTTCGGTTTAAGCGGTACAGTGCTCACGCAATTAACATACAATTTAGAAGCAAATCGACTTTGAGTCTAAACCTAAGAAAGTGCAACTTTTTCGGTAATATTAATTTGTTAATCCTGCAATAGCTATATAATTTTACTTTCGCGCAAATCAGTAAAATTCATGTTTTTCGGCTTAAGCAGTACAGTGTTCACGCAACTGACATACAATTTACAAGAAAATCGACTTTGAGTCTAAACCTAAGAAAGTGCAACTTTTTCGGTTATATGAATGTGTAAATTCTGCAATAACAATATAATTTGACTTTCGTTCAAATCAGTAAAATTCATGTTTTTCGGCTTAAGCAGTACAGTGCTCACGCAAGTGACATACAATTTAGAAGAAAATCGACTTTAAGTCTAAAACTAAGAAAATACAATTTTTTCGGTTATATGAATATGTAAATTCTGCAATAACAATATACTTTTACTTACGCGCAAATCAGTAAAATTGATGTTTTTCGGCCTAAGCGGTACAGCGCTCAAGTAATTAACATACAATTTACAAGAAAATCGGCTTTAAGTAAAAATCTAAGAAAGTTCAATTTTTTCTTTTCTTTTTTTTATATTAATTTGTTAATCCTGCCATAACATTATAGTTTACAGTTCTCACGCAACTGAAATACAATTTACAAGAAAATCGACTTTAAGTCTAAAACTAAGAAAGTGCAATTTTTTCGGTTATATGAATGTGTTAATTCTGCAATAACAATATAATTTGACTTTCGCTCAAATCAGTAAAATTCATGTTTTTCGGTTTAAGCGGTACAGTGCTCACGCAATTAACATACAATTTAGAAGCAAATCGACTTTGAGTCTAAACCTAAGAAAGTGCAATTTTTTCGGTAATATTAATTTGTTAATCCTGCAATAACAATATAATTTGACTTTCGTTCAAATCAGTAAAATTCATGTTTTTCGGCTTAAGCAGTACAGTGCTCACGCAAGTGACATACAATTTAGAAGAAAATCGACTTTAAGTCTAAAACTAAGAAAATACAATTTTTTCGGTTATATGAATATGTAAATTCTGCAATAACAATATACTTTTACTTACGCGCAAATCAGTAAAATTGATGTTTTTCGGCCTAAGCGGTACAGCGCTCAAGTAATTAACATACAATTTACAAGAAAATCGGCTTTAAGTAAAAATCTAAGAAAGTTCAATTTTTTCTTTTCTTTTTTTTATATTAATTTGTTAATCCTGCCATAACATTATAGTTTACAGTTCTCACGCAACTGAAATACAATTTACAAGAAAATCGACTTTAAGTCTAAAACTAAGAAAGTGCAATTTTTTCGGTTATATGAATGTGTTAATTCTGCAATAACAATATAATTTGACTTTCGCTCAAATCAGTAAAATTCATGTTTTTCGGCTTAAGCAGTACAGTGCTCACGCAACTGACATACAATTTACAAGAAAATCGACTTTGAGTCTAAACCTAAGAAAGTGCAACTTTTTCGGTAATATTAATTTGTTAATCCTGCAAAAGCAATATTACTTGACTTTCGCTCAAATCAGTAAAATTCATGTTTTTCGGCTTAAGCAGTACAGTGCTCACGCAACTGACATACAATTTACAAGAAAATCGACTTTGAGTCTAAACCTAAGAAAGTGCAACTTTTTCGGTAATATTAATTTGTTAATCCTGCAATAACAATATAATTTGACTTTCGCTCAAATCAGTAAAATTCATGTTTTTCGGCTTAAGCAGTACAGTGCTCACGCAATTGACATACAATTTAGAAGAAAATCGACTTTAAGTCTAAAACTAAGAAAATACAATTTTTTCGGTTATATGATTATGTAAATTCTGCAATAACATTATAATTTTACTTTCGCGCAAATCAGTAATATTAATGTTTTTCGGCTTAAGCAGTACAGTGCTGCCGCAATTGACATACAATTTACAAGAAAATCGACTTTGAGTCTAAACCTAAGAAAGTGCAACTTTTTCGGTAATATTAATTTGTTAATCCTGCAAAAGCAATATAATTTGACTTTCGCTCAAATCAGTAAAATTCATGTTTTTCGGCTTAAGCAGTACAGTGCTCACGCAACTGACATACAATTTACAAGAAAATTGACTTTGAGTCTAGACCTAAGAAAGTGCAACTTTTTCGGTTATATGAATGTGTTAATTCTGCAATAACAATATAATTTGACTTTCGCTCAAATCAGTAAAATTCATGTTTTTCGGTTTAAGCGGTACAGTGCTCACGCAATTGACATACAATTTAGAAGAAAATCGACTTTAAGTCTAAAGCTAAGTAAGTGCAATTTTTTGGGATATATGAATATGTCAATTCTGCAATAGCTATATAATTTTACTTTCGCGCAAATCAGTAAAATTCATGTTTTTCGGCTTAAGCAGTACAGTGTTCACGCAACTGACATACAATTTACAAGAAAATCGACTTTGAGTCTAAACCTAAGAAAGTGCAATTTTTTCGGTAATATTAATTTGTTAATCCTGCAATAACAATATAATTTGACTTTCGTTCAAATCAGTAAAATTCATGTTTTTCGGCTTAAGCAGTACAGTGCTCACGCAATTGACATACAATTTAGAAGAAAATCGACTTTAAGTCTAAAACTAAGAAAATACAATTTTTTCGGTTATATGAGTATGTAAATTCTGCAATAACAATATACTTTTACTTACGCGCAAATCAGTAAAATTGATGTTTTTCGGCCTAAGCGGTACAGCGCTCAAGTAATTAACATACAATTTACAAGAAAATCGGCTTTAAGTAAAAATCTAAGAAAGTTCAATTTTTTCTTTTCTTTTTTTTATATTAATTTGTTAATCCTGCCATAACATTATAGTTTACAGTTCTCACGCAACTGAAATACAATTTACAAGCAAATCGACTTTAAGTCTAAAGCTAAGAAAGCGCAATTTTTTCGGTTATATGAATATGTCAATTCTGCAATAGCTATATAATTTTACTTTCGCGCAAATCAGTAAAATTGATGATTTTCGGCTTATGCGGTACAGTGCTCAAGTGATTAACATACAATTTACAAGAAAATCGACTTTGAGTCTAAACCTAAGAAAGTGCAACTTTTTCGGTAATATTAATTTGTTATCCTGCAATAACAATATAATTTGACTTTCGCTCAAATCAGTAAAATTCATGTTTTTCGGTTTAAGCGGTACAGTGCTCACGCAATTAACATACAATTTAGAAGCAAATCGACTTTGAGTCTAAACCTAAGAAAGTGCAACTTTTTCGGTAATATTAATTTGTTAATCCTGCAATAGCTATATAATTTTACTTTCGCGCAAATCAGTAAAATTCATGTTTTTCGGCTTAAGCAGTACAGTGTTCACGCAACTGACATACAATTTACAAGAAAATCGACTTTGAGTCTAAACCAAAGAAAGTGCAATTTTTTCGGTAATATTAATTTGTTAATCCTGCAATAACAATATAATTTGACTTTCGTTCAAATCAGTAAAATTCATGTTTTTCGGCTTAAGCAGTACAGTGCTCACGCAAGTGACATACAATTTAGAAGAAAATCGACTTTAAGTCTAAAACTAAGAAAATACAATTTTTTCGGTTATATGAATATGTAAATTCTGCAATAACAATATACTTTTACTTACGCGCAAATCAGTAAAATTGATGTTTTTCGGCCTAAGCGGTACAGCGCTCAAGTAATTAACATACAATTTACAAGAAAATCGGCTTTAAGTAAAAATCTAAGAAAGTTCAATTTTTTCTTTTCTTTTTTTTATATTAATTTGTTAATCCTGCCATAACATTATAGTTTACAGTTCTCACGCAACTGAAATACAATTTACAAGAAAATCGACTTTAAGTCTAAAACTAAGAAAGTGCAATTTTTTCGGTTATATGAATGTGTTAATTCTGCAATAACAATATAATTTGACTTTCGCTCAAATCAGTAAAATTCATGTTTTTCGGCTTAAGCAGTACAGTGCTCACGCAACTGACATACAATTTACAAGAAAATCGACTTTGAGTCTAAACCTAAGAAAGTGCAACTTTTTCGGTAATATTAATTTGTTAATCCTGCAAAAGCAATATTACTTGACTTTCGCTCAAATCAGTAAAATTCATGTTTTTCGGCTTAAGCAGTACAGTGCTCACGCAACTGACATACAATTTACAAGAAAATCGACTTTGAGTCTAAACCTAAGAAAGTGCAACTTTTTCGGTAATATTAATTTGTTAATCCTGCAATAACAATATAATTTGACTTTCGCTCAAATCAGTAAAATTCATGTTTTTCGGCTTAAGCAGTACAGTGCTCACGCAATTGACATACAATTTAGAAGAAAATCGACTTTAAGTCTAAAACTAAGAAAATACAATTTTTTCGGTTATATGATTATGTAAATTCTGCAATAACAATATACTTTTACTTACGCGCAAATCAGTAAAATTGATGTTTTTCGGCCTAAGCGGTACAGCGCTCAAGTAATTAACATACAATTTACAAGAAAATCGGCTTTAAGTAAAAATCTAAGAAAGTTCAATTTTTTCTTTTCTTTTTTTTATATTAATTTGTTAATCCTGCCATAACATTATAGTTTACAGTTCTCACGCAACTGAAATACAATTTACAAGAAAATCGACTTTGAGTCTAAACCTAAGAAAGTGCAACTTTTTCGGTAATATTAATTTGTTAATCCTGCAATAGCTATATAATTTTACTTTCGCGCAAATCAGTAAAATTCATGTTTTTCGGCTTAAGCAGTACAGTGTTCACGCAACTGACATACAATTTACAAGAAAATCGACTTTGAGTCTAAACCTAAGAAAGTGCAATTTTTTCGGTAATATTAATTTGTTAATCCTGCAATAACAATATAATTTGACTTTCGTTCAAATCAGTAAAATTCATGTTTTTCGGCTTAAGCAGTACAGTGCTCACGCAATTGACATACAATTTAGAAGAAAATCGACTTTAAGTCTAAAACTAAGAAAATACAATTTTTTCGGTTATATGAATATGTAAATTCTGCAATAACAATATACTTTTACTTACGCGCAAATCAGTAAAATTGATGTTTTTCGGCCTAAGCGGTACAGCGCTCAAGTAATTAACATACAATTTACAAGAAAATCGGCTTTAAGTAAAAATCTAAGAAAGTTCAATTTTTTCTTTTCTTTTTTTTATATTAATTTGTTAATCCTGCCATAACATTATAGTTTACAGTTCTCACGCAACTGAAATACAATTTACAAGAAAATCGACTTTAAGTCTAAAGCTAAGAAAGCGCAATTTTTTCGGTTATATGAATATGTCAATTCTGCAATAGCTATATAATTTTACTTTCGCGCAAATCAGTAAAATTGATGATTTTCGGCTTATGCGGTACAGTGCTCAAGTGATTAACATACAATTTACAAGAAAATCGACTTTGAGTCTAAACCTAAAAAAGTGCAATTTTTTCGGTTATATGAATGTGTTAATTCTGCAATAACAATATAATTTGACTTTCGCTCAAATCAGTAAAATTCATGTTTTTCGGTTTAAGCGGTACAGTGCTCACGCAACTGACATACAATTTAGAAGAAAATCGACTTTAAGTCTAAAACTAAGAAAGTACAATTTTTTCGGTTATATGAATATGTAAATTCTGAAATAACATTATAATTTTACTTTCGCGCAAATCAGTAATATTGATGTTTTTCGGCTTAAGCAGTACAGAGCTGCCGCAATTGACATACAATTTACAAGAAAATTGACTTTGAGTCTAAACCTAAGAAAGTGCAACTTTTTCGGTAATATTAATTTGTTAATCCTGCAATAACAATATAATTTGACTTTCGTTCAAATCAGTAAAATTCATGTTTTTCGGCTTAAGCAGTACAGTGCTCACGCAACTGACATACAATTTACAAGAAAATCGACTATGAGTCTAAACCTAAGAAAGTGCAACTTTTTCGGTAATATTAATTTGTTAATCCTGCAAAAGCAATATAATTTGACTTTCGCTCAAATCAGTAAAATTCATGTTTTTCGGCTTAAGCAGTACAGTGCTCACGCAACTGACATACAATTTACAAGAAAATCGACTTTGAGTCTAAACCTAAGAAAGTGCAACTTTTTCGGTAATATTAATTTGTTAATCCTGCAATAACAATATAATTTGACTTTCGTTCAAATCAGTAAAATTCATGTTTTTCGGCTTAAGCAGTACAGTGCTCACGCAACTGACATACAATTTACAAGAAAATCGACTTTGAGTCTAGACCTAAGAAAGTGCAACTTTTTCGGTAATATTAATTTGTTAATCCTGCAATAAGAATATAATTTGACTTTCGCTCAAATCAGTAAAATTCATGTTTTTCGGCTTAAGCGGTACAGTGCTCACGCAATTGACATACAATTTAGAAGAAAATCGACTTTAAGTCTAAAACTAAGAAAATACAATTTTTTCGGTTATATAATTATGTAAATTCTGCAATAACATTATAATTTTACTTTCGCGCAAATCAGTAATATTGATGTTTTTCGGCTTAAGCAGTACAGTGCTTCCGCAATTGACATACAATTTACAAGAAAATTGACTTTGAGTCTAAACCTAAGAAAGTGCAACTTTTTCGGTAATATTAATTTGTTAATCCCGCAATAACAATATAATTTGACTTTCGTTCAAATCAGTAAAATTCATGTTTTTCGGCTTAAGCAGTACAGTGCTCACGCAACTGACATACAATTTACAAGAAAATTGACTTTGAGTCTAGACCTAAGAAAGTGCAACTTTTTCGGTAATATTAATTTGTTAATCCTGCAATAACAATATAATTTGACTTTCGCTCAAATCAGTAAAATTCATGTTTTTCGGCTTAAGCGGTACAGTGCTCACGCAATTGACATACAATTTAGAAGAAAAGGACTTTAAGTCTAAAACTAAGAAAGTACAATTTTTTCGGTTATATGAATATGTAAATTCTGCGATAACATTATAATTTTACTTTCGCGCAAATCAGTAATATTAATGTTTTGCGGCTTAAGCAGTACAGTGCTGCCGCAATTGACATACAATTTACAAGAAAATCGACTTTGAGTCTAAACCTAAGAAAGTGCAAATTTTTCGGTAATATTAATTTGTTAATCCTGCAATAACAATATAATTTGACTTTCGTTCAAATCAGTAAAATTCATGTTTTTCGGCTTAAGCAGTACAGTGCTCACGCAACTGACATACAATTTACAAGAAAATCGACTTTGAGTCTAAACCTAAGAAAGTGCAATTTTTTGGGATATATGAATATGTCAATTCTGCAATAGCTATATAATTTTACTTTCGCGCAAATCAGTAAAATTGATGATTTTCGGCTTATGCGGTACAGTGCTCAAGTGATTAACATACAATTTACAAGAAAATCGACTTTGAGTCTAAACCTAAAAAAGTGCAATTTTTTCGGTTATATGAATGTGTTAATTCTGCAATAACAATATAATTTGACTTTCGCTCAAATCAGTAAAATTCATGTTTTTCGGTTTAAGCGGTACAGTGCTCACGCAATTAACATACAATTTAGAAGCAAATCGACTTTGAGTCTAAACCTAAGAAAGTGCAACTTTTTCGGTAATATTAATTTGTTAATCCTGCAATAGCTATATAATTTTACTTTCGCGCAAATCAGTAAAATTCATGTTTTTCGGCTTAAGCAGTACAGTGTTCACGCAACTGACATACAATTTACAAGAAAATCGACTTTGAGTCTAAACCTAAGAAAGTGCAATTTTTTCGGTAATATTAATTTGTTAATCCTGCAATAACAATATAATTTGACTTTCGTTCAAATCAGTAAAATTCATGTTTTTCGGCTTAAGCAGTACAGTGCTCACGCAATTGACATACAATTTAGAAGAAAATCGACTTTAAGTCTAAAACTAAGAAAATACAATTTTTTCGGTTATATGAATATGTAAATTCTGCAATAACAATATACTTTTACTTACGCGCAAATCAGTAAAATTGATGTTTTTCGGCCTAAGCGGTACAGCGCTCAAGTAATTAACATACAATTTAGAACAAAATCGACTTTAAGTCTAAAACTAAGAAAATACAATTTTTTCGGTTATATAATTATGTAAATTCTGCAATAACATTATAATTTTACTTTCGCGCAAATCAGTAATATTGACGTTTTTCGGCTTAAGCAGTACAGTGCTTCCGCAATTGACATACAATTTACAAGAAAATTGACTTTGAGTCTAAACCTAAGAAAGTGCAACTTTTTCGGTAATATTAATTTGTTAATCCCGCAATAACAATATAATTTGACTTTCGTTCAAATCAGTAAAATTCATGTTTTTTGGCTTAAGCAGTACAGTGCTCACGCAACTGACATACAATTTACAAGAAAATTGACTTTGAGTCTAGACCTAAGAAAGTGCAACTTTTTCGGTAATATTAATTTGTTAATCCTGCAATAACAATATAATTTGACTATCGCTCAAATCAGTAAAATTCATGTTTTTCGGCTTAAGCGGTACAGTGCTCACGCAATTGACATACAATTTAGAAGAAAAGCGACTTTAAGTCTAAAACTAAGAAAGTACAATTTTTTCGGTTATATGAATATGTAAATTCTGCGATAACATTATAATTTTACTTTCGCGCAAATCAGTAATATTAATGTTTTTCGGCTTAAGCAGTACAGTGCTGCCGCAATTGACATACAATTTACAAGAAAATCGACTTTGAGTCTAAACCTAAGAAAGTGCAAATTTTTCGGTAATATTAATTTGTTAATCCTGCAATAACAATATAATTTGACTTTCGTTCAAATCAGTAAAATTCATGTTTTTCGGCTTAAGCAGTACAGTGCTCACGCAACTGACATACAATTTACAAGAAAATCGACTTTGAGTCTAAACCTAAGAAAGTGCAATTTTTTGGGATATATGAATATGTCAATTCTGCAATAGCTATATAATTTTACTTTCGCGCAAATCAGTAAAATTGATGATTTTCGGCTTATGCGGTACAGTGCTCAAGTGATTAACATACAATTTACAAGAAAATCGACTTTGAGTCTAAACCTAAAAAAGTGCAATTTTTTCGGTTATATGAATGTGTTAATTCTGCAATAACAATATAATTTGACTTTCGCTCAAATCAGTAAAATTCATGTTTTTCGGTTTAAGCGGTACAGTGCTCACGCAATTAACATACAATTTAGAAGCAAATCGACTTTGAGTCTAAACCTAAGAAAGTGCAACTTTTTCGGTAATATTAATTTGTTAATCCTGCAATAGCTATATAATTTTACTTTCGCGCAAATCAGTAAAATTCATGTTTTTCGGCTTAAGCAGTACAGTGTTCACGCAACTGACATACAATTTACAAGAAAATCGACTTTGAGTCTAAACCTAAGAAAGTGCAATTTTTTCGGTAATATTAATTTGTTAATCCTGCAATAACAATATAATTTGACTTTCGTTCAAATCAGTAAAATTCATGTTTTTCGGCTTAAGCAGTACAGTGCTGCCGCAATTGACATACAATTTACAAGAAAATTGACTTTGAGTCTAAACCTAAGAAAGTGCAACTTTTTCGGTAATATTAATTTGTTAATCCTGCAATAACAATATAATTTGACTTTCGTTCAAATCAGTAAAATTCATGTTTTTCGGCTTAAGCAGTACAGTGCTCACGCAACTGACATACAATTTACAAGAAAATCGACTTTGAGTCTAAACCTAAGAAAGTGCAACTTTTTCGGTAATATTAATTTGTTAATCCTGCAAAAGCAATATAATTTGACTTTCGCTCAAATCAGTAAAATTCATGTTTTTCGGCTTAAGCAGTACAGTGCTCACGCAACTGACATACAATTTACAAGAAAATCGACTTTGAGTCTAAACCTAAGAAAGTGCAACTTTTTCGGTAATATTCATTTGTTAATCCTGCAATAACAATATAATTTGACTTTCGTTCAAATCAGTAAAATTCATGTTTTTCGGCTTAAGCAGTACAGTGCTCACGCAACTGACATACAATTTACAAGAAAATCGACTTTGAGTCTAGACCTAAGAAAGTGCAACTTTTTCGGTAATATTAATTTGTTAATCCTGCAATAACAATATAATTTGACTATCGCTCAAATCAGTAAAATTCATGTTTTTCGGCTTAAGCGGTACAGTGCTCACGCAATTGACATACAATTTAGAAGAAAAGCGACTTTAAGTCTAAAACTAAGAAAGTACAATTTTTTCGGTTATATGAATATGTAAATTCTGCGATAACATTATAATTTTACTTTCGCGCAAATCAGTAATATTAATGTTTTTCGGCTTAAGCAGTACAGTGCTGCCGCAATTGACATACAATTTACAAGAAAATCGACTTTGAGTCTAAACCTAAGAAAGTGCAAATTTTTCGGTAATATTAATTTGTTAATCCTGCAATAACAATATAATTTGACTTTCGTTCAAATCAGTAAAATTCATGTTTTTCGGCTTAAGCAGTACAGTGCTCACGCAACTGACATACAATTTACAAGAAAATCGACTTTGAGTCTAAACCTAAGAAAGTGCAATTTTTTGGGATATATGAATATGTCAATTCTGCAATAGCTATATAATTTTACTTTCGCGCAAATCAGTAAAATTGATGATTTTCGGCTTATGCGGTACAGTGCTCAAGTGATTAACATACAATTTACAAGAAAATCGACTTTGAGTCTAAACCTAAAAAAGTGCAATTTTTTCGGTTATATGAATGTGTTAATTCTGCAATAACAATATAATTTGACTTTCGCTCAAATCAGTAAAATTCATGTTTTTCGGTTTAAGCGGTACAGTGCTCACGCAATTAACATACAATTTAGAAGCAAATCGACTTTGAGTCTAAACCTAAGAAAGTGCAACTTTTTCGGTAATATTAATTTGTTAATCCTGCAATAGCTATATAATTTTACTTTCGCGCAAATCAGTAAAATTCATGTTTTTCGGCTTAAGCAGTACAGTGTTCACGCAACTGACATACAATTTACAAGAAAATCGACTTTGAGTCTAAACCTAAGAAAGTGCAATTTTTTCGGTAATATTAATTTGTTAATCCTGCAATAACAATATAATTTGACTTTCGTTCAAATCAGTAAAATTCATGTTTTTCGGCTTAAGCAGTACAGTGCTGCCGCAATTGACATACAATTTACAAGAAAATTGACTTTGAGTCTAAACCTAAGAAAGTGCAACTTTTTCGGTAATATTAATTTGTTAATCCTGCAATAACAATATAATTTGACTTTCGTTCAAATCAGTAAAATTCATGTTTTTCGGCTTAAGCAGTACAGTGCTCACGCAACTGACATACAATTTACAAGAAAATCGACTTTGAGTCTAAACCTAAGAAAGTGCAACTTTTTCGGTAATATTAATTTGTTAATCCTGCAAAAGCAATATAATTTGACTTTCGCTCAAATCAGTAAAATTCATGTTTTTCGGCTTAAGCAGTACAGTGCTCACGCAACTGACATACAATTTACAAGAAAATCGACTTTGAGTCTAAACCTAAGAAAGTGCAACTTTTTCGGTAATATTCATTTGTTAATCCTGCAATAACAATATAATTTGACTTTCGTTCAAATCAGTAAAATTCATGTTTTTCGGCTTAAGCAGTACAGTGCTCACGCAACTGACATACAATTTACAAGAAAATCGACTTTGAGTCTAGACCTAAGAAAGTGCAACTTTTTCGGTAATATTAATTTGTTAATCCTGCAATAAGAATACAATTTGACTTTCGCTCAAATCAGTAAAATTCATGTTTTTCGGCTTAAGCGGTACAGTGCTCACGCAATTGACATACAATTTAGAAGAAAATCGACTTTAAGTCTAAAACTAAGAAAATACAATTTTTTCGGTTATATAATTATGTAAATTCTGCAATAACATTATAATTTTACTTTCGCGCAAATCAGTAATATTGATGTTTTTCGGCTTAAGCAGTACAGTGCTTCCGCAATTGACATACAATTTACAAGAAAATTGACTTTGAGTCTAAACCTAAGAAAGTGCAACTTTTTCGGTAATATTAATTTGTTAATCCCGCAATAACAATATAATTTGACTTTCGTTCAAATCAGTAAAATTCATGTTTTTCGGCTTAAGCAGTACAGTGCTCACGCAACTGACATACAATTTACAAGAAAATTGACTTTGAGTCTAGACCTAAGAAAGTGCAACTTTTTCGGTAATATTAATTTGTTAATCCTGCAATAACAATATAATTTGACTTTCGCTCAAATCAGTAAAATTCATGTTTTTCGGCTTAAGCGGTACAGTGCTCACGCAATTGACATACAATTTAGAAGAAAAGCGACTTTAAGTCTAAAACTAAGAAAGTACAATTTTTTCGGTTATATGAATATGTAAATTCTGCGATAACATTATAATTTTACTTTCGCGCAAATCAGTAATATTAATGTTTTTCGGCTTAAGCAGTACAGTGCTGCCGCAATTGACATACAATTTACAAGAAAATCGACTTTGAGTCTAAACCTAAGAAAGTGCAAATTTTTCGGTAATATTAATTTGTTAATCCTGCAATAACAATATAATTTGACTTTCGTTCAAATCAGTAAAATTCATGTTTTTCGGCTTAAGCAGTACAGTGCTCACGCAACTGACATACAATTTACAAGAAAATCGACTTTGAGTCTAAACCTAAGAAAGTGCAATTTTTTGGGATATATGAATATGTCAATTCTGCAATAGCTATATAATTTTACTTTCGCGCAAATCAGTAAAATTGATGATTTTCGGCTTATGCGGTACAGTGCTCAAGTGATTAACATACAATTTACAAGAAAATCGACTTTGAGTCTAAACCTAAAAAAGTGCAATTTTTTCGGTTATATGAATGTGTTAATTCTGCAATAACAATATAATTTGACTTTCGCTCAAATCAGTAAAATTCATGTTTTTCGGTTTAAGCGGTACAGTGCTCACGCAATTAACATACAATTTAGAAGCAAATCGACTTTGAGTCTAAACCTAAGAAAGTGCAACTTTTTCGGTAATATTAACTTGTTAATCCTGCAATAGCTATATAATTTTACTTTCGCGCAAATCAGTAAAATTCATGTTTTTCGGCTTAAGCAGTACAGTGTTCACGCAACTGACATACAATTTACAAGAAAATCGACTTTGAGTCTAAACCTAAGAAAGTGCAACTTTTTCGGTAATATTAATTTGTTAATCCTGCAATAGCTATATAATTTTACTTTCGCGCAAATCAGTAAAATTCATGTTTTTCGGCTTAAGCAGTACAGTGTTCACGCAACTGACATACAATTTACAAGAAAATCGACTTTGAGTCTAAACCTAAGAAAGTGCAATTTTTTCGGTAATATTAATTTGTTAATCCTGCAATAACAATATAATTTGACTTTCGTTCAAATCAGTAAAATTCATGTTTTTCGGCTTAAGCAGTACAGTGCTCACGCAATTGACATAAAATTTAGAAGAAAATCGACTTTAAGTCTAAAGCTAAGTAAGTGCAATTTTTTCGGATATATGAATGTGTTAATTCTGCAATAACAATATAATTTGACTTTCGCTCAAATCAGTAAAATTCATGTTTTTCGGCTTAAGCAGTACAGTGCTCACGCAACTGACATACAATTCACAAGAAAATCGACTTTGAGTCTAAACCTAAGAAAGTGCAACTTTTTCGGTAATATTAATTTGTTAATCCTGCAATAACAATATAATTTGACTTTCGTTCAAATCAGTAAAATTCATGTTTTTCGGCTTAAGCAGTACAGTGTTCACGCAACTGACATACAATTTACAAGAAAATCGACTTTGAGTCTAAACCTAAAAAAGTGCAATTTTTTCGGTTATATGAATGTGTTAATTCTGCAATAACAATATAATTTGACTTTCGCTCAAATCAGTAAAATTCATGTTTTTCGGTTTAAGCGGTACAGTGCTCACGCAATTAACATACAATTTAGAAGAAAATCGACTTTGAGTCTAAACCTAAAAAAGTGCAATTTTTTCGGTTATATGAATGTGTTAATTCTGCAATAACAATATAATTTGACTTTCGCTCAAATCAGTAAAATTCATGTTTTTCGGTTTAAGCGGTACAGTGCTCACGCAATTAACATACAATTTAGAAGCAAATCGACTTTGAGTCTAAACCTAAGAAAGTGCAATTTTTTCGGTTATATGAATGTGTTAATTCTGCAATAACAATATAATTTGACTTTCGCTCAAATCAGTAAAATTCATGTTTTTCGGTTTAAGCGGTAGAGTGCTCACGCAATTGACATACAATTTAGAAGAAAAGCGACTTTAAGTCTAAAACTAAGAAAGTACAATTTTTTCGGTTATATGAATATGTAAATTCTGCGATAACATTATAATTTTACTTTCGCGCAAATCAGTAATATTAATGTTTTTCGGCTTAAGCAGTACAGTGCTGCCGCAATTGACATACAATTTACAAGAAAATCGACTTTGAGTCTAAACCTAAGAAAGTGCAAATTTTTCGGTAATATTAATTTGTTAATCCTGCAATAACAATATAATTTGACTTTCGTTCAAATCAGTAAAATTCATGTTTTTCGGCTTAAGCGGTACAGTGCTCACGCAATTGACATACAATTTAGAAGAAAATCGACTTTAAGTCTAAAGCTAAGTAAGTGCAATTTTTTGGGATATATGAATATGTCAATTCTGCAATAGCTATATAATTTTACTTTCGCGCAAATCAGTAAAATTGATGATTTTCGGCTTATGCGGTACAGTGCTCAAGTGATTAACATACAATTTACAAGAAAATCGACTTTGAGTCTAAACCTAAAAAAGTGCAATTTTTTCGGTTATATGAATGTGTTAATTCTGCAATAACAATATAATTTGACTTTCGCTCAAATCAGTAAAATTCATGTTTTTCGGTTTAAGCGGTACAGTGCTCACGCAACTGACATACAATTTAGAAGAAAATCGACTTTAAGTCTAAAACTAAGAAAGTACAATTTTTTCGGTTATATGAATATGTAAATTCTGAAATAACATTATAATTTTACTTTCGCGCAAATCAGTAATATTGATGTTTTTCGGCTTAAGCAGTACAGTGCTGCCGCAATTGACATACAATTTACAAGAAAATTGACTTTGAGTCTAAACCTAAGAAAGTGCAACTTTTTCGGTAATATTAATTTGTTAATCCTGCAATAACAATATAATTTGACTTTCGTTCAAATCAGTAAAATTCATGTTTTTCGGCTTAAGCAGTACAGTGCTCACGCAACTGACATACAATTTACAAGAAAATCGACTTTGAGTCTAAACCTAAGAAAGTGCAACTTTTTCGGTAATATTAATTTGTTAATCCTGCAAAAGCAATATAATTTGATTTTCGCTCAAATCAGTAAAATTCATGTTTTTCGGCTTAAGCAGTACAGTGCTCACGCAACTGACATACAATTTACAAGAAAATCGACTTTGAGTCTAAACCTAAGAAAGTGCAACTTTTTCGGTAATATTAATTTGTTAATCCTGCAATAACAATATAATTTGACTTTCGTTCAAATCAGTAAAATTCATGTTTTTCGGCTTAAGCAGTACAGTGCTCACGCAACTGACATACAATTTACAAGAAAATCGACTTTGAGTCTAGACCTAAGAAAGTGCAACTTTTTCGGTAATATTAATTTGTTAATCCTGCAATAAGAATATAATTTGACTTTCGCTCAAATCAGTAAAATTCATGTTTTTCGGCTTAAGCGGTACAGTGCTCACGCAATTGACATACAATTTAGAAGAAAATCGACTTTAAGTCTAAAACTAAGAAAATACAATTTTTTCGGTTATATAATTATGTAAATTCTGCAATAACATTATAATTTTACTTTCGCGCAAATCAGTAATATTGATGTTTTTCGGCTTAAGCAGTACAGTGCTTCCGCAATTGACATACAATTTACAAGAAAATTGACTTTGAGTCTAAACCTAAGAAAGTGCAACTTTTTCGGTAATATTAATTTGTTAATCCCGCAATAACAATATAATTTGACTTTCGTTCAAATCAGTAAAATTCATGTTTTTCGGCTTAAGCAGTACAGTGCTCACGCAACTGACATACAATTTACAAGAAAATTGACTTTGAGTCTAGACCTAAGAAAGTGCAACTTTTTCGGTAATATTAATTTGTTAATCCTGCAATAACAATATAATTTGACTTTCGCTCAAATCAGTAAAATTCATGTTTTTCGGCTTAAGCGGTACAGTGCTCACGCAATTGACATACAATTTAGAAGAAAAGCGACTTTAAGTCTAAAACTAAGAAAGTACAATTTTTTCGGTTATATGAATATGTAAATTCTGCGATAACATTATAATTTTACTTTCGCGCAAATCAGTAATATTAATGTTTTTCGGCTTAAGCAGTACAGTGCTGCCGCAATTGACATACAATTTACAAGAAAATCGACTTTGAGTCTAAACCTAAGAAAGTGCAAATTTTTCGGTAATATTAATTTGTTAATCCTGCAAAAGCAATATAATTTGACTTTCGCTCAAATCAGTAAAATTCATGTTTTTCGGCTTAAGCGGTACAGTGCTCACGCAACTGAAATACAATTTACAAGAAAATCGATTTTAAGTCTAAAACTAAGAAAGTGCAATTTTTTCGGTTATATGAATATGTCAATTCTGCAATAACAATATAATTTGACTTTAGCTCATATCAGTAAAATTCATGTTTTTCGGTTTAAGCGGTACAGTGCTCACGCAATTGACATACAATTTAGAAGAAAATCGACTTTAAGTCTAAAACTAAGAAAGTACAATTTTTTCGGTTATATGAATATGTAAATTCTGAAATAACATTATAATTTTACTTTCGCGCAAATCAGTAATATTGATGTTTTTCGGCTTAAGCAGTACAGTGCTGCCGCAATTGACATACAATTTAGAAGCAAATCGACTTTGAGTCTAAACCTAAGAAAGTGCAACTTTTTCGGTAATATTAATTTGTTAATCCTGCAATAACAATATAATTTGACTTTCGTTCAAATCAGTAAAATTCATGTTTTTCGGCTTAAGCAGTACAGTGCTCACGCAACTGACATACAATTTACAAGAAAATTGACTTTGAGTCTAGACCTAAGAAAGTGCAACTTTTTCGGTAATATTAATTTGTTAATCCTGCAATAACAATATAATTTGACTTTCGCTCAAATCAGTAAAATTCATGTTTTTCGGCTTAAGCGGTACAGTGCTCACGCAATTGACATACAATTTAGAAGAAAAGCGACTTTAAGTCTAAAACTAAGAAAGTACAATTTTTTCGGTTATATGAATATGTAAATTCTGCGATAACATTATAATTTTACTTTCGCGCAAATCAGTAATATTAATGTTTTTCGGCTTAAGCAGTACAGTGCTGCCGCAATTGACATACAATTTACAAAAAAATCGACTTTGAGTCTAAACCTAAGAAAGTGCAAATTTTTCGGTAATATTAATTTGTTAATCCTGCAAAAGCAATATAATTTGACTTTCGCTCAAATCAGTAAAATTCATGTTTTTCGGCTTAAGCGGTACAGTGCTCACGCAACTGAAATACAATTTACAAGAAAATCGATTTAAAGTCTAAAACTAAGAAAGTGCAATTTTTTCGGTTATATGAATATGTCAATTCTGCAATAACAATATAATTTGACTTTCGCTCAAATCAGTAAAATTCATGTTTTTCGGTTTAAGCGGTACAGTGCTCACGCAATTGACATACAATTTAGAAGAAAATCGACTTTAAGTCTAAAACTAAGAAAGTACAATTTTTTCGGTTATATGAATATGTAAATTCTGAAATAACATTATAATTTTACTTTCGCGCAAATCAGTAATATTAATGTTTTTCGGCTTAAGCAGTACTGTGCTGCCGCAATTGACATACAATTTACAAGAAAATCGACTTTGAGTCTAAACCTAAGAAAGTGCAACTTTTTCGGTAATATTAATTTGTTAATCCTGCAAAAGCAATATAATTTGACTTTCGCTCAAATCAGTAAAATTCATGTTTTTCGGCTTAAGCGGTACAGTGCTCACGCAACTGAAATACAATTTACAAGAAAATCGATTTAAAGTCTAAAACTAAGAAAGTGCAATTTTTTCGGTAATATTAATTTGTTAATCCTGCAATAACAATATAATTTGACTTTCGTTCAAATCAGTAAAATTCATGTTTTTCGACTTAAGCAGTACAGTGCTCACGCAACTGACATACAATTTACAAGAAAATCGACTTTGAGTCTAAACCTAAGAAAGTGCAACTTTTTCGGTAATATTAATTTGTTAATCCTGCAATAACAATATAATTTGACTTTCGTTCAAATCAGTAAAATTCATGTTTTTCGGCTTAAGCAGTACAGTGCTCACGCAACTGACATACAATTTACAAGAAAATCGACTTTGAGTCTAAACCTAAGAAAGTGCAACTTTTTCGGTAATATTAATTTGTTAATCCTGCAATAACAATATAATTTGACTTTCGCTCAAATCAGTAAAATTCATGTTTTTCGGCTTAAGCGGTACAGTGCTCACGCAGCTGAAATACAATTTACAAGAAAATCGACTTTAAGTCTAAAGCTAAGAAAGTGCAATTTTTTCGGTTATATTAATTTGTTAATCCTGCAAAAGCAATATAATTTGACTTTCGCTCAAATCAGTAAAATTCATGTTTTTCGGCTTAAGCAGTACAGTGCTCACGCAACTGACATACAATTTACAAGAAAATCGACTTTGAGTCTAAACCTAAGAAAGTGCAACTTTTTCGGTAATATTAATTTGTTAATCCTGCAATAACAATATAATTTGACTTTCGTTCAAATCAGTAAAATTCATGATTTTCGGCTTAAGCAGTACAGTGCTCACGCAACTGACATACAATTTACAAGAAAATCGGCTTTAAGTAAAAATCTAAGAAAGTTCAATTTTTTCGGTAATATTAATTTGTTAATCCTGCAATAACAATATAATTTGACTTTCGCTCAAATCAGTAAAATTCATGTTTTTCGGCTTAAGCGGTACAGTGCTCACGCAATTGACATACAATTTAGAACAAAAGCGACTTTAAGTCTAAAACTAAGAAAGTACAATTTTTTCGGTTATATGAATATGTAAATTCTGCGATAACATTATAATTTTACTTTCGCGCAAATCAGTAATATTAATGTTTTTCGGCTTAAGCAGTACAGTGCTGCCGCAATTGACATACAATTTACAAGAAAATCGACTTTGAGTCTAAACCTAAGAAAGTGCAAATTTTTCGGTAATATTAATTTGTTAATCCTGCAATAACAATATAATTTGACTTTCGCTCAAATCAGTAAAATTCATGTTTTTCGGCTTAAGCGGTACAGTGCTCACGCAATTGACATACAATTTAGAACAAAAGCGACTTTAAGTCTAAAACTAAGAAAGTACAATTTTTTCGGTTATATGAATATGTCAATTCTGCAATAACAATATAATTTGACTTTCGCTCATATCAGTAAAATTCATGTTTTTCGGTTTAAGCGGTACAGTGCTCACGCAATTGACATACAATTTAGAAGAAAATCGACTTTAAGTCTAAAACTAAGAAAGTACAATTTTTTCGGTTATATGAATATGTAAATTCTGAAATAACATTATAATTTTACTTTCGCGCAAATCAGTAATATTGATGTTTTTCGGCTTAAGCAGTACAGTGCTGCCGCAATTGACATACAATTTACAAGAAAATTGACTTTGAGTCTAAACCTAAGAAAGTGCAAATTTTTCGGTAATATTAATTTGTTAATCCTGCAAAAGCAATATAATTTGACTTTCTCTCAAATCAGTAAAATTCATGTTTTTCGGCTTAAGCGGTACAGTGCTCACGCAACTGAAATACAATTTACAAGAAAATCGACTTTAAGTCTAAAGCTAAGAAAGTGCAATTTTTTCGGTTATATGAATATGTCAATTCTGCAATAGCTATATAATTTTACTTTCGCGCAAATCAGTAAAATTGATGATTTTCGGCTTATGCGGTACAGTGCTCAAGTGATTAACATACAATTTACAAAAAAATCGGCTTTGAGTCAAAACCTAAGAAAGTGCAACTTTTTCGGTAATATTAATTTGTTAATCCTGCAATAACAATATAATTTGACTTTCGCTCAAATCAGTAAAATTCATGTTTTTCGGCTTAAGCGGTACAGTGCTCACGCAATTGACATACAATTTAGAACAAAAGCGACTTTAAGTCTAAAACTAAGAAAGTACAATTTTTTCGGTTATATGAATATGTAAATTCTGCGATAACATTATAATTTTACTTTCGCGCAAATCAGTAATATTAATGTTTTTCGGCTTAAGCAGTACAGTGCTGCCGCAATTGACATACAATTTACAAGAAAATCGACTTTGAGTCTAAACCTAAGAAAGTGCAAATTTTTCGGTAATATTAATTTGTTAATCCTGCAAAAGCAATATAATTTGACTTTCTCTCAAATCAGTAAAATTCATGTTTTTCGGCTTAAGCGGTACAGTGCTCACGCAACTGAAATACAATTTACAAGAAAATCGATTTTAAGTCTAAAACTAAGAAAGTGCAATTTTTTCGGTTATATGAATATGTCAATTCTGCAATAACAATATAATTTGACTTTCGCTCATATCAGTAAAATTCATGTTTTTCGGTTTAAGCGGTACAGTGCTCACGCAATTGACATACAATTTAGAAGAAAATCGACTTTAAGTCTAAAACTAAGAAAGTACAATTTTTTCGGTTATATGAATATGTAAATTCTGAAATAACATTATAATTTTACTTTCGCGCAAATCAGTAATATTGATGTTTTTCGGCTTAAGCAGTACAGTGCTGCCGCAATTGACATACAATTTACAAGAAAATTGACTTTGAGTCTAAACCTAAGAAAGTGCAACTTTTTCGGTAATATTAATTTGTTAATCCTGCAATAACAATATAATTTGACTTTCGTTCAAATCAGTAAAATTCATGTTTTTCGGCTTAAGCAGTACAGTGCTCACGCAACTGACATACAATTTACAAGAAAATCGACTTTGAGTCTAAACCTAAGAAAGTGCAACTTTTTCGGTAATATTAATTTGTTAATCCTGCAAAAGCAATATAATTTGACTTTCGCTCAAATCAGTAAAATTCATGTTTTTCGGCTTAAGCAGTACAGTGCTCACGCAACTGACATACAATTTACAAGAAAATCGACTTTGAGTCTAAACCTAAGAAAGTGCAACTTTTTCGGTAATATTAATTTGTTAATCCTGCAATAACAATATAATTTGACTTTCGTTCAAATCAGTAAAATTCATGTTTTTCGGTTCAAGCAGTACAGTGCTCACGCAACTGACATACAATTTACAAGAAAATCGACTTTGAGTCTAGACCTAAGAAAGTGCAACTTTTTCGGTAATATTAATTTGTTAATCCTGCAATAACAATATAATTTGACTTTCGTTCAAATCAGTAAAATTCATGTTTTTCGGCTTAAGCAGTACAGTGCTCACGCAACTGACATACAATTTACAAGAAAATTGACTTTGAGTCTAGACCTAAGAAAGTGCAACTTTTTCGGTAATATTAATTTGTTAATCCTGCAATAACAATATAATTTGACTTTCGTTCAAATCAGTAAAATTCATGTTTTTCGGCTTAAGCAGTACAGTGCTCACGCAACTGACATACAATTTACAAGAAAATTGACTTTGAGTCTAAACCTAAGAAAGTGCAAATTTTTCGGTAATATTAATTTGTTAATCCTGCAATAACAATATAATTTGACTTTCGCTCATATCAGTAAAATTCATGTTTTTCGGTTTAAGCGGTACAGTGCTCACGCAATTGACATACAATTTAGAAGAAAATCGACTTTAAGTCTAAAACTAAGAAAGTACAATTTTTTCGGTTATATGAATATGTAAATTCTGAAATAACATTATAATTTTACTTTCGCGCAAATCAGTAATATTGATGTTTTTCGGCTTAAGCAGTACAGTGCTGCCGCAATTGACATACAATTTACAAGAAAATTGACTTTGAGTCTAAACCTAAGAAAGTGCAAATTTTTCGGTAATATTAATTTGTTAATCCTGCAAAAGCAATATAATTTGACTTTCTCTCAAATCAGTAAAATTCATGTTTTTCGGCTTAAGCGGTACAGTGCTCACGCAACTGAAATACAATTTACAAGAAAATCGACTTTAAGTCTAAAGCTAAGAAAGTGCAATTTTTTCGGTTATATGAATATGTCAATTCTGCAATAGCTATATAATTTTACTTTCGCGCAAATCAGTAAAATTGATGATTTTCGGCTTATGCGGTACAGTGCTCAAGTGATTAACATACAATTTACAAAAAAATCGGCTTTGAGTCAAAACCTAAGAAAGTGCAACTTTTTCGGTAATATTAATTTGTTAATCCTGCAATAACAATATAATTTGACTTTCGCTCAAATCAGTAAAATTCATGTTTTTCGGCTTAAGCGGTACAGTGCTCACGCAATTGACATACAATTTAGAACAAAAGCGAATTTAAGTCTAAAACTAAGAAAGTACAATTTTTTCGGTTATATGAATATGTAAATTCTGCGATAACATTATAATTTTACTTTCGCGCAAATCAGTAATATTAATGTTTTTCGGCTTAAGCAGTACAGTGCTGCCGCAATTGACATACAATTTACAAGAAAATCGACTTTGAGTCTAAACCTAAGAAAGTGCAAATTTTTCGGTAATATTAATTTGTTAATCCTGCAAAAGCAATATAATTTGACTTTCTCTCAAATCAGTAAAATTCATGTTTTTCGGCTTAAGCGGTACAGTGCTCACGCAACTGAAATACAATTTACAAGAAAATCGATTTTAAGTCTAAAACTAAGAAAGTGCAATTTTTTCGGTTATATGAATATGTCAATTCTGCAATAACAATATAATTTGACTTTCGCTCATATCAGTAAAATTCATGTTTTTCGGTTTAAGCGGTACAGTGCTCACGCAATTGACATACAATTTAGAAGAAAATCGACTTTAAGTCTAAAACTAAGAAAGTACAATTTTTTCGGTTATATGAATATGTAAATTCTGAAATAACATTATAATTTTACTTTCGCGCAAATCAGTAATATTGATGTTTTTCGGCTTAAGCAGTACAGTGCTGGCGCAATTGACATACAATTTACAAGAAAATTGACTTTGAGTCTAAACCTAAGAAAGTGCAACTTTTTCGGTAATATTAATTTGTTAATCCTGCAATAACAATATAATTTGACTTTCGTTCAAATCAGTAAAATTCATGTTTTTCGGCTTAAGCAGTACAGTGCTCACGCAACTGACATACAATTTACAAGAAAATCGACTTTGAGTCTAAACCTAAGAAAGTGCAACTTTTTCGGTAATATTAATTTGTTAATCCTGCAAAAGCAATATAATTTGACTTTCGCTCAAATCAGTAAAATTCATGTTTTTCGGCTTAAGCAGTACAGTGCTCACGCAACTGACATACAATTTACAAGAAAATCGACTTTGAGTCTAAACCTAAGAAAGTGCAACTTTTTCGGTAATATTAATTTGTTAATCCTGCAATAACAATATAATTTGACTTTCGTTCAAATCAGTAAAATTCATGTTTTTCGGTTCAAGCAGTAAAGTGCTCACGCAACTGACATACAATTTACAAGAAAATCGACTTTGAGTCTAGACCTAAGAAAGTGCAACTTTTTCGGTAATATTAATTTGTTAATCCTGCAATAACAATATAATTTGACTTTCGTTCAAATCAGTAAAATTCATGTTTTTCGGCTTAAGCAGTACAGTGCTCACGCAACTGACATACAATTTACAAGAAAATTGACTTTGAGTCTAGACCTAAGAAAGTGCAACTTTTTCGGTAATATTAATTTGTTAATCCTGCAATAACAATATAATTTGACTTTCGTTCAAATCAGTAAAATTCATGTTTTTCGGCTTAAGCAGTACAGTGCTCACGCAACTGACATACAATTTACAAGAAAATCGACTTTGAGTCTAAACCTAAGAAAGTGCAACTTTTTCGGTAATATTAATTTGTTAATCCTGCAATAACAATATAATTTGACTTTCGTTCAAATCAGTAAAATTCATGTTTTTCGGCTTAAGCAGTACAGTGCTCACGCAACTGACATACAATTTACAAGAAAATCGACTTTGAGTCTAAACCTAAGAAAGTGCAACTTTTTCGGTAATATTAATTTGTTAATCCTGCAAAAGCAATATAATTTGACTTTCGCTCAAATCAGTAAAATTCATGTTTTTCGGCTTAAGCAGTACAGTGCTCACGCAATTGACATACAATTTACAAGAAAATTGACTTTGAGTCTAAACCTAAAAAAGTGCAACTTTTTCGGTAATATTAATTTGTTAATCCCGCAATAACAATATAATTTGACTTTCGTTCAAATCAGTAAAATTCATGTTTTTCGGCTTAAGCAGTACAGTGCTCACGCAACTGACATACAATTTACAAGAAAATCGACTTTGAGTCTAAACCTAAGAAAGTGCAACTTTTTCGGTAATATTAATTTGTTAATCCTGCAAAAGCAATATAATTTGACTTTCGCTCAAATCAGTAAAATTCATGTTTTTCGGCTTAAGCAGTACAGTGCTGCCGCAATTGACATACAATTTACAAGAAAATTGACTTTGAGTCTAAACCTAAGAAAGTGCAACTTTTTCGGTAATATTAATTTGTTAATCCTGCAATAACAATATAATTTGACTTTCGTTCAAATCAGTAAAATTCATGTTTTTCGGCTTAAGCAGTACAGTGCTCACGCAACTGACATACAATTTACAAGAAAATTGACTTTGAGTCTAGACCTAAGAAAGTGCAACTTTTTCGGTAATATTAATTTGTTAATCCTGCAATAACAATATAATTTGACTTTCGCTCAAATCAGTAAAATTCATGTTTTTCGGCTTAAGCGGTACAGTGCTCACGCAATTGACATACAATTTAGAAGAAAAGCGACTTTAAGTCTAAAACTAAGAAAGTACAATTTTTTCGGTTATATGAATATGTAAATTCTGCGATAACATTATAATTTTACTTTCGCGCAAATCAGTAATATTAATGTTTTTCGGCTTAAGCAGTACAGTGCTGCCGCAATTGACATACAATTTACAAGAAAATCGACTTTGAGTCTAAACCTAAGAAAGTGCAAATTTTTCGGTAATATTAATTTGTTAATCCTGCAAAAGCAATATAATTTGACTTTCGCTCAAATCAGTAAAATTCATGTTTTTCGGCTTAAGCGGTACAGTGCTCACGCAACTGAAATACAATTTACAAGAAAATCGATTTAAAGTCTAAAACTAAGAAAGTGCAATTTTTTCGGTTATATGAGTATGTCAATTCTGCAATAACAATATAATTTGACTTTCGCTCAAATCAGTAAAATTCATGTTTTTCGGTTTAAGCGGTACAGTGCTCACGCAATTGACATACAATTTAGAAGAAAATCGACTTTAAGTCTAAAACTAAGAAAGTACAATTTTTTCGGTTATATGAATATGTAAATTCTGAAATAACATTATAATTTTACTTTCGCGCAAATCAGTAATATTAATGTTTTTCGGCTTAAGCAGTACTGTGCTGCCGCAATTGACATACAATTTACAAGAAAATCGACTTTGAGTCTAAACCTAAGAAAGTGCAACTTTTTCGGTAATATTAATTTGTTAATCCTGCAAAAGCAATATAATTTGACTTTCGCTCAAATCAGTAAAATTCATGTTTTTCGGCTTAAGCGGTACAGTGCTCACGCAACTGAAATACAATTTACAAGAAAATCGATTTAAAGTCTAAAACTAAGAAAGTGCAATTTTTTCGGTAATATTAATTTGTTAATCCTGCAATAACAATATAATTTGACTTTCGTTCAAATCAGTAAAATTCATGTTTTTCCACTTAAGCAGTACAGTGCTCACGCAACTGACATACAATTTACAAGAAAATCGACTTTGAGTCTAAACCTAAGAAAGTGCAACTTTTTCGGTAATATTAATTTGTTAATCCTGCAATAACAATATAATTTGACTTTCGTTCAAATCAGTAAAATTCATGTTTTTCGGCTTAAGCAGTACAGTGCTCACGCAACTGACATACAATTTACAAGAAAATCGACTTTGAGTCTAAACCTAAGAAAGTGCAACTTTTTCGGTAATATTAATTTGTTAATCCTGCAATAACAATATAATTTGACTTTCGCTCAAATCAGTAAAATTCATGTTTTTCGGCTTAAGCGGTACAGTGCTCACGCAGCTGAAATACAATTTACAAGAAAATCGACTTTAAGTCTAAAGCTAAGAAAGTGCAATTTTTTCGGTTATATTAATTTGTTAATCCTGCAAAAGCAATATAATTTGACTTTCGCTCAAATCAGTAAAATTCATGTTTTTCGGCTTAAGCAGTACAGTGCTCACGCAACTGACATACAATTTACAAGAAAATCGACTTTGAGTCTAAACCTAAGAAAGTGCAACTTTTTCGGTAATATTAATTTGTTAATCCTGCAATAACAATATAATTTGACTTTCGTTCAAATCAGTAAAATTCATGATTTTCGGCTTAAGCAGTACAGTGCTCACGCAACTGACATAAAATTTACAAGAAAATCGACTTTGAGTCTAAACCTAAGAAAGTGCAACTTTTTCGGTAATATTAATTTGTTAATCCTGCAATAACAATATAATTTGACTTTCGCTCAAATCAGTAAAATTCATGTTTTTCGGCTTAAGCGGTACAGTGCTCACGCAACTGAAATACAATTTACAAGAAAATCGACTTTAAGTCTAAAACTAAGAAAGTACAATTTTTTCGGTTATATGAATATGTAAATTCTGCAATAACAATATAATTTTACTTTCGCGCAAATCAGTAAAATTGATGTTTTTCGGCCTAAGCGGTACAGCGCTCAAGTAATTAACATACAATTTACAAGAAAATCGGCTTTAAGTAAAAATCTAAGAAAGTTCAATTTTTTCTTTTCTTTTTTTTATATTAATTTGTTAATCCTGCCATAACATTATAGTGTACAGTTCTCACGCAACTGAAATACAATTTACAAGAAAATCGACTTTAAGTCTAAAGCTAAGAAAGTGCAATTTTTTCGGTTATATGAATATGTCAATTCTGCAATAGCTATATAATTTTACTTTCGCGCAAATCAGTAAAATTGATGATTTTCGGCTTATGCGGTACAGTGCTCAAGTGATTAACATACAATTTACAAAAAAATCGGCTTTGAGTCAAAACCTAAGAAAGTGCAACTTTTTCGGTAATATTAATTTGTTAATCCTGCAATAACAATATAATTTGACTTTCGCTCAAATCAGTAAAATTCATGTTTTTCGGCTTAAGCGGTACAGTGCTCACGCAATTGACATACAATTTAGAACAAAAGCGACTTTAAGTCTAAAACTAAGAAAGTACAATTTTTTCGGTTATATGAATATGTAAATTCTGCGATAACATTATAATTTGACTTTCGCTCATATCAGTAAAATTCATGTTTGTCGGTTTAAGCGGTACAGTGCTCACGCAATTGACATACAATTTAGAAGAAAATCGACTTTAAGTCTAAAACTAAGAAAGTACAATTTTTTCGGTTATATGAATATGTAAATTCTGAAATAACATTATAATTTTACTTTCGCGCAAATCAGTAATATTGATGTTTTTCGGCTTAAGCAGTACAGTGCTGCCGCAATTGACATACAATTTACAAGAAAATCGACTTTGAGTCTAAACCTAAGAAAGTGCAACTTTTTCGGTAATATTAATTTGTTAATCCTGCAAAAGCAATATAATTTGACTTTCGCTCAAATCAGTAAAATTCATGTTTTTCGGCTTAAGCAGTACAGTGCTCACGCAACTGACATACAATTTACAAGAAAATCGACTTTGAGTCTAAACCTAAGAAAGTGCAACTTTTTCGGTAATATTAATTTGTTAATCTTGCAATAACAATATAATTTGACTTTCGTTCAAATCAGTAAAATTCATGTTTTTCGGCTTAAGCAGTACAGTGCTCACGCAACTGACATACAATTTACAAGAAAATCGACTTTGAGTCTAGACCTAAGAAAGTGCAACTTTTTCGGTAATATTAATTTGTTAATCCTGCAATAAGAATATAATTTGACTTTCGCTCAAATCAGTAAAATTCATGTTTTTCGGCTTAAGCGGTACAGTGCTCACGCAATTGACATACAATTTAGAAGAAAATCGACTTTAAGTCTAAAACTAAGAAAATACAATTTTTTCGGTTATATAATTATGTAAATTCTGCAATAACATTATAATTTTACTTTCGCGCAAATCAGTAATATTGATGTTTTTCGGCTTAAGCAGTACAGTGCTTCCGCAATTAACATACAATTTACAAGAAAATTGACTTTGAGTCTAAACCTAAGAAAGTGCAACTTTTTCGGTAATATTAATTTGTTAATCCTGCAATAACAATATAATTTGACTTTCGTTCAAATCAGTAAAATTCATGTTTTTCGGCTTAAGCAGTACAGTGCTCACGCAACTGACATACAATTTACAAGAAAATTGACTTTGAGTCTAGACCTAAGAAAGTGCAACTTTTTCGGTAATATTAATTTGTTAATCCTGCAATAACAATATAATTTGACTTTCGCTCAAATCAGTAAAATTCATGTTTTTCGGCTTAAGCGGTACAGTGCTCACGCAATTGACATACAATTTAGAAGAAAAGCGACTTTAAGTCTAAAACTAAGAAAGTACAATTTTTTCGGTTATATGAATATGTAAATTCTGCGATAACATTATAATTTTACTTTCGCGCAAATCAGTAATATTAATGTTTTTCGGCTTAAGCAGTACAGTGCTGCCGCAATTGACATACAATTTACAAGAAAATCGACTTTGAGTCTAAACCTAAGAAAGTGCAAATTTTTCGGTAATATTAATTTGTTAATCCTGCAAAAGCAATATAATTTGACTTTCGCTAAAATCAGTAAAATTCATGTTTTTCGGCTTAAGCGGTACAGTGCTCACGCAACTGAAATACAATTTACAAGAAAATCGATTTTAAGTCTAAAACTAAGAAAGTGCAATTTTTTCGGTTATATGAATATGTCAATTCTGCAATAACAATATAATTTGAATTTCGCTCATATCAGTAAAATTCATGTTTTTCGGTTTAAGCGGTACAGTGCTCACGCAATTGACATACAATTTAGAAGAAAATCGACTTTAAGTCTAAAACTAAGAAAGTACAATTTTTTCGGTTATATGAATATGTAAATTCTGAAATAACATTATAATTTTACTTTCGCGCAAATCAGTAATATTGATGTTTTTCGGCTTAAGCAGTACAGTGCTGCCGCAATTGACATACAATTTACAAGAAAATCGACTTTGAGTCTAAACCTAAGAAAGTGCAACTTTTTCGGTAATATTAATTTGTTAATCCTGCACTAACAATATAATTTGACTTTCGTTCAAATCAGTAAAATTCATGTTTTTCGGCTTAAGCAGTACAGTGCTCACGCAACTGACATACAATTTACAAGAAAATTGACTTTGAGTCTAGACCTAAGAAAGTGCAACTTTTTCGGTAATATTAATTTGTTAATCCTGCAATAACAATATAATTTGACTTTCGCTCAAATAAGTAAAATTCATGTTTTTCGGCTTAAGCGGTACAGTGCTCACGCAATTGACATACCATTTAGAAGAAAAGCGACTTTAAGTCTAAAACTAAGAAAGTACAATTTTTTCGGTTATATGAATATGTAAATTCTGCAATAACATTATAATTTTACTTTCGCGCAAATCAGTAATATTAATGTTTTTCGGCTTAAGCAGTACAGTGCTGCCGCAATTGACATACAATTTACAAGAAAATCGACTTTGAGTCTAAACCTAAGAAAGTGCAAATTTTTCGGTAATATTAATTTGTTAATCCTGCAAAAGCAATATAATTTGACTTTCGCTCAAATCAGTAAAATTCATGTTTTTCGGCTTAAGCGGTACAGTGCTCACGCAACTGAAATACAATTTACAAGAAAATCGATTTAAAGTCTAAAACTAAGAAAGTGCAATTTTTTCGGTTATATGAATATGTCAATTCTGCAATAACAATATAATTTGACTTTCGCTCAAATCAGTAAAATTCATGTTTTTCGGTTTAAGCGGTACAGTGCTCACGCAATTGACATACAATTTAGAAGAAAATCGACTTTAAGTCTAAAACTAAGAAAGTACAATTTTTTCGGTTATAAGAATATGTAAATTCTGAAATAACATTATAATTTTACTTTCGCGCAAATCAGTAATATTAATGTTTTTCGGCTTAAGCAGTACTGTGCTGCCGCAATTGACATACAATTTACAAGAAAATTGACTTTGAGTCTAAACCTAAGAAAGTGCAACTTTTTCGGTAATATTAATTTGTTAATCCTGCAAAAGCAATATAATTTGACTTTCGCTCAAATCAGTAAAATTCATGTTTTTCGGCTTAAGCGGTACAGTGCTCACGCAACTGAAAAACAATTTACAAGAAAATCGATTTAAAGTCTAAAACTAAGAAAGTGCAATTTTTTCGGTAATATTAATTTGTTAATCCTGCAATAACAATATAATTTGACTTTCGTTCAAATCAGTAAAATTCATGTTTTTCGACTTAAGCAGTACAGTGCTCACGCAACTGACATACAATTTACAAGAAAATCGACTTTGAGTCTAAACCTAAGAAAGTGCAACTTTTTCGGTAATATTAATTTGTTAATCCTGCAATAACAATATAATTTGACTTTCGTTCAAATTAGTAAAATTCATGTTTTTCGGCTTAAGCAGTACAGTGCTCACGCAACTGACATACAATTTACAAGAAAATCGACTTTGAGTCTAAACCTAAGAAAGTGCAATTTTTTCGGTTATATGAATATGTCAATTCTGCAATAGCTATATAATTTTACTTTCGCGCAAATCAGTAAAATTGATGATTTTCGGCTTATGCGGTACAGTGCTCAAGTGATTAACATACAATTTACAAAAAAATCGGCTTTGAGTCAAAACCTAAGAAAGTGCAACTTTTTCGGTAATATTAATTTGTTAATCCTGCAATAACAATATAATTTGACTTTCGCTCAAATCAGTAAAATTCATGTTTTTCGGCTTAAGCGGTACAGTGCTCACGCAATTGACATACAATTTAGAACAAAAGCGACTTTAAGTCTAAAACTAAGAAAGTACAATTTTTTCGGTTATATGAATATGTAAATTCTGCGATAACATTATAATTTTACTTTCGCGCAAATCAGTAATATTAATGTTTTTCGGCTTAAGCAGTACAGTGCTGCCGCAATTGACATACAATTTACAAGAAAATCGACTTTGAGTCTAAACCTAAGAAAGTGCAAATTTTTCGGTAATATTAATTTGTTAATCCTGCAAAAGCAATATAATTTGACTTTCTCTCAAATCAGTAAAATTCATGTTTTTCGGCTTAAGCGGTACAGTGCTCACGCAACTGAAATACAATTTACAAGAAAATCGATTTTAAGTCTAAAACTAAGAAAGTGCAATTTTTTCGGTTATATGAATATGTCAATTCTGCAATAACAATATAATTTGACTTTCGCTCATATCAGTAAAATTCATGTTTTTCGGTTTAAGCGGTACAGTGCTCACGCAATTGACATACAATTTAGAAGAAAATCGACTTTAAGTCTAAAACTAAGAAAGTACAATTTTTTCGGTTATATGAATATGTAAATTCTGAAATAACATTATAATTTTACTTTCGCGCAAATCAGTAATATTGATGTTTTTCGGCTTAAGCAGTACAGTGCTGCCGCAATTGACATACAATTTACAAGAAAATTGACTTTGAGTCTAAACCTAAGAAAGTGCAACTTTTTCGGTAATATTAATTTGTTAATCCTGCAATAACAATATAATTTGACTTTCGTTCAAATCAGTAAAATTCATGTTTTTCGGCTTAAGCAGTACAGTGCTCACGCAACTGACATACAATTTACAAGAAAATCGACTTTGAGTCTAAACCTAAGAAAGTGCAACTTTTTCGGTAATATTAATTTGTTAATCCTGCAAAAGCAATATAATTTGACTTTCGCTCAAATCAGTAAAATTCATGTTTTTCGGCTTAAGCAGTACAGTGCTCACGCAACTGACATACAATTTACAAGAAAATCGACTTTGAGTCTAAACCTAAGAAAGTGCAACTTTTTCGGTAATATTAATTTGTTAATCCTGCAATAACAATATAATTTGACTTTCGTTCAAATCAGTAAAATTCATGTTTTTCGGTTCAAGCAGTACAGTGCTCACGCAACTGACATACAATTTACAAGAAAATCGACTTTGAGTCTAGACCTAAGAAAGTGCAACTTTTTCGGTAATATTAATTTGTTAATCCTGCAATAACAATATAATTTGACTTTCGTTCAAATCAGTAAAATTCATGTTTTTCGGCTTAAGCAGTACAGTGCTCACGCAACTGACATACAATTTACAAGAAAATTGACTTTGAGTCTAGACCTAAGAAAGTGCAACTTTTTCGGTAATATTAATTTGTTAATCCTGCAATAACAATATAATTTGACTTTCGTTCAAATCAGTAAAATTCATGTTTTTCGGCTTAAGCAGTACAGTGCTCACGCAACTGACATACAATTTACAAGAAAATTGACTTTGAGTCTAAACCTAAGAAAGTGCAAATTTTTCGGTAATATTAATTTGTTAATCCTGCAATAACAATATAATTTGACTTTCGCTCATATCAGTAAAATTCATGTTTTTCGGTTTAAGCGGTACAGTGCTCACGCAATTGACATACAATTTAGAAGAAAATCGACTTTAAGTCTAAAACTAAGAAAGTACAATTTTTTCGGTTATATGAATATGTAAATTCTGAAATAACATTATAATTTTACTTTCGCGCAAATCAGTAATATTGATGTTTTTCGGCTTAAGCAGTACAGTGCTGCCGCAATTGACATACAATTTACAAGAAAATTGACTTTGAGTCTAAACCTAAGAAAGTGCAAATTTTTCGGTAATATTAATTTGTTAATCCTGCAAAAGCAATATAATTTGACTTTCTCTCAAATCAGTAAAATTCATGTTTTTCGGCTTAAGCGGTACAGTGCTCACGCAACTGAAATACAATTTACAAGAAAATCGACTTTAAGTCTAAAGCTAAGAAAGTGCAATTTTTTCGGTTATATGAATATGTCAATTCTGCAATAGCTATATAATTTTACTTTCGCGCAAATCAGTAAAATTGATGATTTTCGGCTTATGCGGTACAGTGCTCAAGTGATTAACATACAATTTACAAAAAAATCGGCTTTGAGTCAAAACCTAAGAAAGTGCAACTTTTTCGGTAATATTAATTTGTTAATCCTGCAATAACAATATAATTTGACTTTCGCTCAAATCAGTAAAATTCATGTTTTTCGGCTTAAGCGGTACAGTGCTCACGCAATTGACATACAATTTAGAACAAAAGCGAATTTAAGTCTAAAACTAAGAAAGTACAATTTTTTCGGTTATATGAATATGTAAATTCTGCGATAACATTATAATTTTACTTTCGCGCAAATCAGTAATATTAATGTTTTTCGGCTTAAGCAGTACAGTGCTGCCGCAATTGACATACAATTTACAAGAAAATCGACTTTGAGTCTAAACCTAAGAAAGTGCAAATTTTTCGGTAATATTAATTTGTTAATCCTGCAAAAGCAATATAATTTGACTTTCTCTCAAATCAGTAAAATTCATGTTTTTCGGCTTAAGCGGTACAGTGCTCACGCAACTGAAATACAATTTACAAGAAAATCGATTTTAAGTCTAAAACTAAGAAAGTGCAATTTTTTCGGTTATATGAATATGTCAATTCTGCAATAACAATATAATTTGACTTTCGCTCATATCAGTAAAATTCATGTTTTTCGGTTTAAGCGGTACAGTGCTCACGCAATTGACATACAATTTAGAAGAAAATCGACTTTAAGTCTAAAACTAAGAAAGTACAATTTTTTCGGTTATATGAATATGTAAATTCTGAAATAACATTATAATTTTACTTTCGCGCAAATCAGTAATATTGATGTTTTTCGGCTTAAGCAGTACAGTGCTGGCGCAATTGACATACAATTTACAAGAAAATTGACTTTGAGTCTAAACCTAAGAAAGTGCAACTTTTTCGGTAATATTAATTTGTTAATCCTGCAATAACAATATAATTTGACTTTCGTTCAAATCAGTAAAATTCATGTTTTTCGGCTTAAGCAGTACAGTGCTCACGCAACTGACATACAATTTACAAGAAAATCGACTTTGAGTCTAAACCTAAGAAAGTGCAACTTTTTCGGTAATATTAATTTGTTAATCCTGCAAAAGCAATATAATTTGACTTTCGCTCAAATCAGTAAAATTCATGTTTTTCGGCTTAAGCAGTACAGTGCTCACGCAACTGACATACAATTTACAAGAAAATCGACTTTGAGTCTAAACCTAAGAAAGTGCAACTTTTTCGGTAATATTAATTTGTTAATCCTGCAATAACAATATAATTTGACTTTCGTTCAAATCAGTAAAATTCATGTTTTTCGGTTCAAGCAGTAAAGTGCTCACGCAACTGACATACAATTTACAAGAAAATCGACTTTGAGTCTAGACCTAAGAAAGTGCAACTTTTTCGGTAATATTAATTTGTTAATCCTGCAATAACAATATAATTTGACTTTCGTTCAAATCAGTAAAATTCATGTTTTTCGGCTTAAGCAGTACAGTGCTCACGCAACTGACATACAATTTACAAGAAAATTGACTTTGAGTCTAGACCTAAGAAAGTGCAACTTTTTCGGTAATATTAATTTGTTAATCCTGCAATAACAATATAATTTGACTTTCGTTCAAATCAGTAAAATTCATGTTTTTCGGCTTAAGCAGTACAGTGCTCACGCAACTGACATACAATTTACAAGAAAATCGACTTTGAGTCTAAACCTAAGAAAGTGCAACTTTTTCGGTAATATTAATTTGTTAATCCTGCAATAACAATATAATTTGACTTTCGTTCAAATCAGTAAAATTCATGTTTTTCGGCTTAAGCAGTACAGTGCTCACGCAACTGACATACAATTTACAAGAAAATCGACTTTGAGTCTAAACCTAAGAAAGTGCAACTTTTTCGGTAATATTAATTTGTTAATCCTGCAAAAGCAATATAATTTGACTTTCGCTCAAATCAGTAAAATTCATGTTTTTCGGCTTAAGCAGTACAGTGCTCACGCAATTGACATACAATTTACAAGAAAATTGACTTTGAGTCTAAACCTAAAAAAGTGCAACTTTTTCGGTAATATTAATTTGTTAATCCCGCAATAACAATATAATTTGACTTTCGTTCAAATCAGTAAAATTCATGTTTTTCGGCTTAAGCAGTACAGTGCTCACGCAACTGACATACAATTTACAAGAAAATCGACTTTGAGTCTAAACCTAAGAAAGTGCAACTTTTTCGGTAATATTAATTTGTTAATCCTGCAAAAGCAATATAATTTGACTTTCGCTCAAATCAGTAAAATTCATGTTTTTCGGCTTAAGCAGTACAGTGCTGCCGCAATTGACATACAATTTACAAGAAAATTGACTTTGAGTCTAAACCTAAGAAAGTGCAACTTTTTCGGTAATATTAATTTGTTAATCCTGCAATAACAATATAATTTGACTTTCGTTCAAATCAGTAAAATTCATGTTTTTCGGCTTAAGCAGTACAGTGCTCACGCAACTGACATACAATTTACAAGAAAATTGACTTTGAGTCTAGACCTAAGAAAGTGCAACTTTTTCGGTAATATTAATTTGTTAATCCTGCAATAACAATATAATTTGACTTTCGCTCAAATCAGTAAAATTCATGTTTTTCGGCTTAAGCGGTACAGTGCTCACGCAATTGACATACAATTTAGAAGAAAAGCGACTTTAAGTCTAAAACTAAGAAAGTACAATTTTTTCGGTTATATGAATATGTAAATTCTGCGATAACATTATAATTTTACTTTCGCGCAAATCAGTAATATTAATGTTTTTCGGCTTAAGCAGTACAGTGCTGCCGCAATTGACATACAATTTACAAGAAAATCGACTTTGAGTCTAAACCTAAGAAAGTGCAAATTTTTCGGTAATATTAATTTGTTAATCCTGCAAAAGCAATATAATTTGACTTTCGCTCAAATCAGTAAAATTCATGTTTTTCGGCTTAAGCGGTACAGTGCTCACGCAACTGAAATACAATTTACAAGAAAATCGATTTAAAGTCTAAAACTAAGAAAGTGCAATTTTTTCGGTTATATGAGTATGTCAATTCTGCAATAACAATATAATTTGACTTTCGCTCAAATCAGTAAAATTCATGTTTTTCGGTTTAAGCGGTACAGTGCTCACGCAATTGACATACAATTTAGAAGAAAATCGACTTTAAGTCTAAAACTAAGAAAGTACAATTTTTTCGGTTATATGAATATGTAAATTCTGAAATAACATTATAATTTTACTTTCGCGCAAATCAGTAATATTAATGTTTTTCGGCTTAAGCAGTACTGTGCTGCCGCAATTGACATACAATTTACAAGAAAATCGACTTTGAGTCTAAACCTAAGAAAGTGCAACTTTTTCGGTAATATTAATTTGTTAATCCTGCAAAAGCAATATAATTTGACTTTCGCTCAAATCAGTAAAATTCATGTTTTTCGGCTTAAGCGGTACAGTGCTCACGCAACTGAAATACAATTTACAAGAAAATCGATTTAAAGTCTAAAACTAAGAAAGTGCAATTTTTTCGGTAATATTAATTTGTTAATCCTGCAATAACAATATAATTTGACTTTCGTTCAAATCAGTAAAATTCATGTTTTTCCACTTAAGCAGTACAGTGCTCACGCAACTGACATACAATTTACAAGAAAATCGACTTTGAGTCTAAACCTAAGAAAGTGCAACTTTTTCGGTAATATTAATTTGTTAATCCTGCAATAACAATATAATTTGACTTTCGTTCAAATCAGTAAAATTCATGTTTTTCGGCTTAAGCAGTACAGTGCTCACGCAACTGACATACAATTTACAAGAAAATCGACTTTGAGTCTAAACCTAAGAAAGTGCAACTTTTTCGGTAATATTAATTTGTTAATCCTGCAATAACAATATAATTTGACTTTCGCTCAAATCAGTAAAATTCATGTTTTTCGGCTTAAGCGGTACAGTGCTCACGCAGCTGAAATACAATTTACAAGAAAATCGACTTTAAGTCTAAAGCTAAGAAAGTGCAATTTTTTCGGTTATATTAATTTGTTAATCCTGCAAAAGCAATATAATTTGACTTTCGCTCAAATCAGTAAAATTCATGTTTTTCGGCTTAAGCAGTACAGTGCTCACGCAACTGACATACAATTTACAAGAAAATCGACTTTGAGTCTAAACCTAAGAAAGTGCAACTTTTTCGGTAATATTAATTTGTTAATCCTGCAATAACAATATAATTTGACTTTCGTTCAAATCAGTAAAATTCATGATTTTCGGCTTAAGCAGTACAGTGCTCACGCAACTGACATAAAATTTACAAGAAAATCGACTTTGAGTCTAAACCTAAGAAAGTGCAACTTTTTCGGTAATATTAATTTGTTAATCCTGCAATAACAATATAATTTGACTTTCGCTCAAATCAGTAAAATTCATGTTTTTCGGCTTAAGCGGTACAGTGCTCACGCAACTGAAATACAATTTACAAGAAAATCGACTTTAAGTCTAAAACTAAGAAAGTACAATTTTTTCGGTTATATGAATATGTAAATTCTGCAATAACAATATAATTTTACTTTCGCGCAAATCAGTAAAATTGATGTTTTTCGGCCTAAGCGGTACAGCGCTCAAGTAATTAACATACAATTTACAAGAAAATCGGCTTTAAGTAAAAATCTAAGAAAGTTCAATTTTTTCTTTTCTTTTTTTTATATTAATTTGTTAATCCTGCCATAACATTATAGTGTACAGTTCTCACGCAACTGAAATACAATTTACAAGAAAATCGACTTTAAGTCTAAAGCTAAGAAAGTGCAATTTTTTCGGTTATATGAATATGTCAATTCTGCAATAGCTATATAATTTTACTTTCGCGCAAATCAGTAAAATTGATGATTTTCGGCTTATGCGGTACAGTGCTCAAGTGATTAACATACAATTTACAAAAAAATCGGCTTTGAGTCAAAACCTAAGAAAGTGCAACTTTTTCGGTAATATTAATTTGTTAATCCTGCAATAACAATATAATTTGACTTTCGCTCAAATCAGTAAAATTCATGTTTTTCGGCTTAAGCGGTACAGTGCTCACGCAATTGACATACAATTTAGAACAAAAGCGACTTTAAGTCTAAAACTAAGAAAGTACAATTTTTTCGGTTATATGAATATGTAAATTCTGCGATAACATTATAATTTGACTTTCGCTCATATCAGTAAAATTCATGTTTGTCGGTTTAAGCGGTACAGTGCTCACGCAATTGACATACAATTTAGAAGAAAATCGACTTTAAGTCTAAAACTAAGAAAGTACAATTTTTTCGGTTATATGAATATGTAAATTCTGAAATAACATTATAATTTTACTTTCGCGCAAATCAGTAATATTGATGTTTTTCGGCTTAAGCAGTACAGTGCTGCCGCAATTGACATACAATTTACAAGAAAATCGACTTTGAGTCTAAACCTAAGAAAGTGCAACTTTTTCGGTAATATTAATTTGTTAATCCTGCAAAAGCAATATAATTTGACTTTCGCTCAAATCAGTAAAATTCATGTTTTTCGGCTTAAGCAGTACAGTGCTCACGCAACTGACATACAATTTACAAGAAAATCGACTTTGAGTCTAAACCTAAGAAAGTGCAACTTTTTCGGTAATATTAATTTGTTAATCTTGCAATAACAATATAATTTGACTTTCGTTCAAATCAGTAAAATTCATGTTTTTCGGCTTAAGCAGTACAGTGCTCACGCAACTGACATACAATTTACAAGAAAATCGACTTTGAGTCTAGACCTAAGAAAGTGCAACTTTTTCGGTAATATTAATTTGTTAATCCTGCAATAAGAATATAATTTGACTTTCGCTCAAATCAGTAAAATTCATGTTTTTCGGCTTAAGCGGTACAGTGCTCACGCAATTGACATACAATTTAGAAGAAAATCGACTTTAAGTCTAAAACTAAGAAAATACAATTTTTTCGGTTATATAATTATGTAAATTCTGCAATAACATTATAATTTTACTTTCGCGCAAATCAGTAATATTGATGTTTTTCGGCTTAAGCAGTACAGTGCTTCCGCAATTAACATACAATTTACAAGAAAATTGACTTTGAGTCTAAACCTAAGAAAGTGCAACTTTTTCGGTAATATTAATTTGTTAATCCTGCAATAACAATATAATTTGACTTTCGTTCAAATCAGTAAAATTCATGTTTTTCGGCTTAAGCAGTACAGTGCTCACGCAACTGACATACAATTTACAAGAAAATTGACTTTGAGTCTAGACCTAAGAAAGTGCAACTTTTTCGGTAATATTAATTTGTTAATCCTGCAATAACAATATAATTTGACTTTCGCTCAAATCAGTAAAATTCATGTTTTTCGGCTTAAGCGGTACAGTGCTCACGCAATTGACATACAATTTAGAAGAAAAGCGACTTTAAGTCTAAAACTAAGAAAGTACAATTTTTTCGGTTATATGAATATGTAAATTCTGCGATAACATTATAATTTTACTTTCGCGCAAATCAGTAATATTAATGTTTTTCGGCTTAAGCAGTACAGTGCTGCCGCAATTGACATACAATTTACAAGAAAATCGACTTTGAGTCTAAACCTAAGAAAGTGCAAATTTTTCGGTAATATTAATTTGTTAATCCTGCAAAAGCAATATAATTTGACTTTCGCTAAAATCAGTAAAATTCATGTTTTTCGGCTTAAGCGGTACAGTGCTCACGCAACTGAAATACAATTTACAAGAAAATCGATTTTAAGTCTAAAACTAAGAAAGTGCAATTTTTTCGGTTATATGAATATGTCAATTCTGCAATAACAATATAATTTGAATTTCGCTCATATCAGTAAAATTCATGTTTTTCGGTTTAAGCGGTACAGTGCTCACGCAATTGACATACAATTTAGAAGAAAATCGACTTTAAGTCTAAAACTAAGAAAGTACAATTTTTTCGGTTATATGAATATGTAAATTCTGAAATAACATTATAATTTTACTTTCGCGCAAATCAGTAATATTGATGTTTTTCGGCTTAAGCAGTACAGTGCTGCCGCAATTGACATACAATTTACAAGAAAATCGACTTTGAGTCTAAACCTAAGAAAGTGCAACTTTTTCGGTAATATTAATTTGTTAATCCTGCACTAACAATATAATTTGACTTTCGTTCAAATCAGTAAAATTCATGTTTTTCGGCTTAAGCAGTACAGTGCTCACGCAACTGACATACAATTTACAAGAAAATTGACTTTGAGTCTAGACCTAAGAAAGTGCAACTTTTTCGGTAATATTAATTTGTTAATCCTGCAATAACAATATAATTTGACTTTCGCTCAAATAAGTAAAATTCATGTTTTTCGGCTTAAGCGGTACAGTGCTCACGCAATTGACATACCATTTAGAAGAAAAGCGACTTTAAGTCTAAAACTAAGAAAGTACAATTTTTTCGGTTATATGAATATGTAAATTCTGCAATAACATTATAATTTTACTTTCGCGCAAATCAGTAATATTAATGTTTTTCGGCTTAAGCAGTACAGTGCTGCCGCAATTGACATACAATTTACAAGAAAATCGACTTTGAGTCTAAACCTAAGAAAGTGCAAATTTTTCGGTAATATTAATTTGTTAATCCTGCAAAAGCAATATAATTTGACTTTCGCTCAAATCAGTAAAATTCATGTTTTTCGGCTTAAGCGGTACAGTGCTCACGCAACTGAAATACAATTTACAAGAAAATCGATTTAAAGTCTAAAACTAAGAAAGTGCAATTTTTTCGGTTATATGAATATGTCAATTCTGCAATAACAATATAATTTGACTTTCGCTCAAATCAGTAAAATTCATGTTTTTCGGTTTAAGCGGTACAGTGCTCACGCAATTGACATACAATTTAGAAGAAAATCGACTTTAAGTCTAAAACTAAGAAAGTACAATTTTTTCGGTTATAAGAATATGTAAATTCTGAAATAACATTATAATTTTACTTTCGCGCAAATCAGTAATATTAATGTTTTTCGGCTTAAGCAGTACTGTGCTGCCGCAATTGACATACAATTTACAAGAAAATTGACTTTGAGTCTAAACCTAAGAAAGTGCAACTTTTTCGGTAATATTAATTTGTTAATCCTGCAAAAGCAATATAATTTGACTTTCGCTCAAATCAGTAAAATTCATGTTTTTCGGCTTAAGCGGTACAGTGCTCACGCAACTGAAAAACAATTTACAAGAAAATCGATTTAAAGTCTAAAACTAAGAAAGTGCAATTTTTTCGGTAATATTAATTTGTTAATCCTGCAATAACAATATAATTTGACTTTCGTTCAAATCAGTAAAATTCATGTTTTTCGACTTAAGCAGTACAGTGCTCACGCAACTGACATACAATTTACAAGAAAATCGACTTTGAGTCTAAACCTAAGAAAGTGCAACTTTTTCGGTAATATTAATTTGTTAATCCTGCAATAACAATATAATTTGACTTTCGTTCAAATTAGTAAAATTCATGTTTTTCGGCTTAAGCAGTACAGTGCTCACGCAACTGACATACAATTTACAAGAAAATCGACTTTGAGTCTAAACCTAAGAAAGTGCAACTTTTTCGGTAATATTAATTTGTTAATCCTGCAATAACAATATAATTTGACTTTCGCTCAAATCAGTAAAGTTCATGTTTTTCGGCTTAAGCGGTACAGTGCTCACGCAGCTGAAATACAATTTACAAGAAAATCGACTTTAAGTCTAAAGCTAAGAAAGTGCAATTTTTTCGGTTATATTAATTTGTTAATCCTGCAAAAGCAATATAATTTGACTTTCGCTCAAATCAGTAAAATTCATGTTTTTCGGCTTAAGCAGTACAGTGCTCACGCAACTGACATACAATTTACAAGAAAATCGACTTTGAATCTAAACCTAAGAAAGTGCAACTTTTTCGGTTATATTAATTTGTTAATCCTGCAATAACAATATAATTTGACTTTCGCTCAAATCAGTAAAATTCATGTTTTTCGGCTTAAGCGGTACAGTGCTCACGCAACTGAAATACAATTTACAAGAAAATCGACTTTAAGTCTAGAACTAAGAAAGTACAATTTTTTCGGTTATATGAATATGTAAATTCTGCAATAACAATATAATTTTACTTTCGCGCAAATCAGTAAAATTGATGTTTTTCGGCCTAAGCGGTACAGCGCTCAAGTAATTAACATACAATTTACAAGAAAATCGGCTTTAAGTAAAAATCTAAGAAAGTTCAATTTTTTCTTTTCTTTTTTTTATATTAATTTGTTAATCCTGCCATAACATTATAGTGTACAGTTCTCACGCAACTGAAATACAATTTACAAGAAAATCGACTTTAAGTCTAAAGCTAAGAAAGTGCAATTTTTTCGGTTATATGAATATGTCAATTCTGCAATAGCTATATAATTTTACTTTCGCGCAAATCAGTAAAATTGATGATTTTCGGCTTATGCGGTACAGTGCTCAAGTGATTAACATACAATTTACAAAAAAATCGGCTTTGAGTCAAAACCTAAGAAAGTGCAACTTTTTCGGTAATATTAATTTGTTAATCCTGCAATAACAATATAATTTGACTTTCGCTCAAATCAGTAAAATTCATGTTTTTCGGCTTAAGCGGTACAGTGCTCACGCAACTGAAATACAATTTACAAGAAAATCGACTTTAAGTCTAAAACTAAGAAAGTGCATTTTTTTCGGTTATATGAATATGTCAATTCTGCAATAACAATATAATTTGACTTTTGCCAAATCAGTAAAATTCATGTTTTTCGGTTTAGGCGGTACAGTGCTCACGCAATTGACATACAATTTACAAGAAAATCGACTTTGAGTCTAAACCTAAGAAAGTGCAATTTTTTCGGTTATATGAATGTGTTAATTCTGCAATAACAATATAATTTGACTTTCGCTCAAATCAGTAAAATTCATGTTTTGCGGTTTAAGCGGTACAGTGCTCACGCAATTAACATACAATTTAGAAGAAAATCGACTTTAAGTCTAAAACTAAGAAAGTACAATTTTTTCGGTTATATGAATATGTAAATTCTGCAATAACAATATAATTTTACTTTCGCGCAAATCAGTAAAATTGATGATTTTCGGCTTATGCGGTACAGTGCTCAAGTGATTGACATACAATTTACAAAAAAATCGACTTTGAGTCAAAACCTAAGAAAGTGCAACTTTTGCGGTAATATTAATTTGTTAATCCTGCAAAAGCAATATAATTTGACTTTCGCTCAAATCAGTAAAATTCATGTTTTTCGGCTTAAGCAGTACAGTGCTCACGCAAGTGACATACAATTTACAAGAAAATCGACTTTGAGTCTAAACCTAAGAAAGTGCAATTTTTTCGGTTATATGAATGTGTTAATTCTGCAATAACAATATAATTTGACTTTCGCTCAAATCAGTAAAATTCATGTTTTTCGGTTTAAGCGGTACAGTGCTCACGCAATTAACATACAATTTAGAAGCAAATCGACTTTAAGTCTAAAACTAAGAAAGTACAATTTTTTCGGTTATATGAATATGTAAATTCTGCAATAACATTATAATTTTACTTTCGCGCAAATCAGTAATATTAATGTTTTTCGGCTTAAGCAGTACAGTGCTGCCGCAATTGACATACAATTTACAAGAAAATCGACTTTGAGTCTAAACCTAAGAAAGTGCAACTTTTTCGGTAATATTAATTTGTTAATCCTGCAAAAGCAATATAATTTGACTTTCGCTCAAATCAGTAAAATTCATGTTTTTCGGCTTAAGCGGTACAGTGCTCACGCAACTGAAATACAATTTACAAGAAAATCGACTTTAAGTCTAAAACTAAGAAAGTGCAATTTTTTCGGTTATATGAATATGTCAATTCTGCAATAACAATATAATTTGACTTTTGCCAAATCAGTAAAATTCATGTTTTTCTGTTTAGGCGGTACAGTGCTCACGCAATTGACATACAAAATGTAGAAGAAAATCGAATTTAAGTCTAAAACTAAGAAAGTACAATTTTTTCGGTTATATAATTATGTAAATTCTGCAATAACATTATAATTTTACTTTCGCGCAAATCAGTAATATTGATGTTTTTCGGCTTAAGCAGTACAGTGCTTCCGCAATTGACACACAATTTACAAGAAAATTTACTTTGAGTCTAAACCTAAGAAAGTGCAACATTTTCGGTAATATTAATTTGTTAATCCTGCAATAACAATATAATTTGACTTTCGTTCAAATCAGTAAAATTCATGTTTTTCGGCTTAAGCAGTACAGTGCTCACGCAACTGACATACAATTTACAAGAAAATCGACTTTGAGTCTAAACCTAAGAAAGTGCAACTTTTTCGGTAATATTAATTTGTTAATCCTGCAATAACAATATAATTTGTCTTTCGCTCAAATCAGTAAAATTCATGTTTTTCGGCTTAAGCGGTACAGTGCTCACGCAATTAACATACAATTTAGAAGCAAATCGACTTTAAGTCTAAAACTAAGAAAGTACAATTTTTCCGGTTATATGAATATGTAAATTCTGCAATAACATTATAATTTTACTTTCGATCAAATCAGTAATATTAATGTTTTTCGGCTTAAGCAGTACAGTGCTGCCGCAATTGACATACAATTTACAAGAAAATCGACTTTGAGTCTAAACCTAAGAAAGTCCAACTTTTTCGGTAATATTAATTTGTTAATCCTGCAAAAACAATATAATTTGACTTTCGCTCAAATCAGTAAAATTCATGTGTTTCGGCTTAAGCAGTACAGTGCTCACACAACTGACATACAATTTACAAGAAAATCGACTTTGAGTCTAAACCTAAGAAAGTGCAACTTTTTCGGTAATATTAATTTGTTAATCCTGCAATAACAATATAATTTGACTTTCGCTCAAATCAGTAAAATTCATGTTTTTCGGTTTAAGCGGTACAGTGCTCACGCAATTAACATACAATTTAGAAGCAAATCGACTTTAAGTCTAAAACTAAGTAAGTACAATTTTTTCGGTTATATGAATATGTAAATTCTGCAATAACATTATAATTTTACTTTCACGCAAATCAGTAATATTAATGTTTTTCAGCTTAAGCAGTACAGTGCTGCCGCAATTGACATACAATTTACAAGAAAATCGACTTTGAGTCTAAACCTAAGAAAGTGCAACTTTTTCGGTTATATGAATGTGTTAATTCTGCAATAACAATATAATTTGACTTTCGCTCAAATCAGTAAAATTCATGTTTTTCGGCTTAAGCGGTACAGTGCTCACACAACTGAAATACAATTTACAAGAAAATCGACTTTAAGTCTAAAACTAAGAAAGTGCAATTTTTTCGGTAATATTAATTTGTTAATCCTGCAATAACAATATAATTTGACTTTTGTTCAAATCAGTAAAATTCATGTTTTTCGGTTTAAGCGGTACAGTGCTCACGCAATTAACATACAATTTAGAAGCAAATCGACTTTGAGTCTAAACCTAAGAAAGTGCAACTTTTTCGGTAATATTAATTTGTTAATCCTGCAATAACAATATAATTTGACTTTCGTTCAAATCAGTAAAATTCATGTTTTTCGGCTTAAGCAGTACAGTGCTCACGCAATTAACATACAATTTAGAAGCAAATCGACTTTAAGTCTAAAACTAAGTAAGTACAATTTTTTCGGTTATATGAATATGTAAATTCTGCAATAACATTATAATTTTACTTTCACGCAAATCAGTAATATTAATGTTTTTCAGCTTAAGCAGTACAGTGCTGCCGCAATTGACATACAATTTACAAGAAAATCGACTTTGAGTCTAAACCTAAGAAAGTGCAACTTTTTCGGTAATATTAATTTGTTAATCCTGCAAAAGCAATATAATTTGACTTTCGCTCAAATCAGTAAAATTCATGTTTTTCGGCTTAAGCGGTACAGTGCTCACACAACTGAAATACAATTTACAAGAAAATCGACTTTAAGTCTAAAACTAAGAAAGTGCAATTTTTTCGGTTATATGAATGTGTTAATTCTGCAATAACAATATAATTTGACTTTCGCTCAAATCAGTAAAATTCATGTTTTTGGCTAAAGCAGTACAGTGCTCACGCAACTGACATACAATTTACAAGAAAATCGACTTTGAGTCTAAACCTAAGAAAGTGCAACTTTTTCGGTAATATTAATTTGTTAATCCTGCAATAACAATATAATTTGACTTTCGTTCAAATCAGTAAAATTCATGTTTTTCGGCTTAAGCAGTACAGTGCTCACGCAATTGACATAAAATTTAGAAGAAAATCGACTTTAAGTCTAAAGCTAAGTAAGTGCAATTTTTTCGGATATATGAATGTGTTAATTCTGCAATAACAATATAATTTGACTTTCGCTCAAATCAGTAAAATTCATGTTTTTCGGCTAAAGCAGTACAGTGCTCACGCAACTGACATACAATTTACAAGAAAATCGACTTTGAGTCTAAACCTAAGAAAGTGCAACTTTTTCGGTAATATTAATTTGTTAATCCTGCAATAACAATATAATTTGACTTTCGTTCAAATCAGTAAAATTCATGTTTTTCGGCTTAAGCAGTACAGTGCTCACGCAATTGACATAAAATTTAGAAGAAAATCGACTTTAAGTCTAAAGCTAAGTAAGTGCAATTTTTTGGGATATATGAATATGTCAATTCTGCAATAGCTATATAATTTTACTTTCGCGCAAATCAGTAAAATTCATGTTTTTCGGCTTAAGCAGTACAGTGTTCACGCAACTGACATACAATTTACAAGAAAATCGACTTTGAGTCTAAACCTAAGAAAGTGCAATTTTTTCGGTAATATTAATTTGTTAATCCTGCAATAACAATATAATTTGACTTTCGCTCAAATCAGTAAAATTCATGTTTTTCGGTTTAAGCGGTACAGTGCTCACGCAATTAACATACAATTTAGAAGCAAATCGACTTTAAGTCTAAAACTAAGTAAGTACAATTTTTTCGGTTATATGAATATGTAAATTCTGCAATAACATTATAATTTTACTTTCACGCAAATCAGTAATATTAATGTTTTTCAGCTTAAGCAGTACAGTGCTGCCGCAATTGACATACAATTTACAAGAAAATCGACTTTGAGTCTAAACCTAAGAAAGTGCAACTTTTTCGGTAATATTAATTTGTTAATCCTGCAAAAGCAATATAATTTGACTTTAGCTCAAATCAGTAAAATTCATGTTTTTCGGCTTAAGCAGTACAGTGCTCACGCAACTGACATACAATTTACAAGAAAATCGACTTTGAGTCTAAACCTAAGAAAGTGCAACTTTTTCGGTAATATTAATTTGTTAATCCTGCAATAACAATATAATTTGACTTTCGTTCAAATCAGTAAAATTCATGTTTTTCGGCTTAAGCAGTACAGTGCTCACGCAACTGACATACAATTTACAAGAAAATCGACTTTGAGTCTAAACCTAAGAAAGTGCAATTTTTTCGGTTATATGAATGTGTTAATTCTGCAATAACAATATAATTTGACTTTCGCTCAAATCAGTAAAATTCATGTTTTTCGGTTTAAGCGGTACAGTGCTCACGCAATTGACATACAATTTAGAAGAAAATCGACTTTAAGTCTAAAGCTAAGTAAGTGCAATTTTTTGGGATATATGAATATGTCAATTCTGCAATAGCTATATAATTTTACTTTCGCGCAAATCAGTAAAATTCATGTTTTTCGGCTTAAGCAGTACAGTGTTCACGCAACTGACATACAATTTACAAGAAAATCGACTTTGAGTCTAAACCTAAGAAAGTGCAATTTTTTCGGTTATATGAATGTGTTAATTCTGCAATAACAATATAATTTGACTTTCGCTCAAATCAGTAAAATTCATGTTTTTCGGTTTAAGCGGTACAGTGCTCACGCAATTGACATACAAAATGTAGAAGAAAATCGACTTTAAGTCTAAAACTAAGAAAGTACAATTTTTTCGGTTATATAATTATGTAAATTCTGCAATAATATTATAATTTTACTTTCGCGCAAATCAGTAATATTGATGTTTTTCGGCTTAAGCAGTACAGTGCTTCCGCAATTGACATACAATTTACAAGAAAATTGACTTTGAGTCTAAACCTAAGAAAGTGCAACATTTTCGGTAATATTAATTTGTTAATCCTGCAATAACAACATAATTTGACTTTCGTTCAAATCAGTAAAATTCATGTTTTTCGGCTTAAGCAGTACAGTGCTCACGCAACTGACATACAATTTACAAGAAAATCGACTTTGAGTCTAAACCTAAGAAAGTGCAATTTTTTCGGTTATATGAATATGTAAATTCTGCAATAACATTATAATTTTACTTTCGCGCAAATCAGTAATATTAATGTTTTTCGGCTTAAGCAGTACTGTGCTGCCGCAATTGACATACAATTTACAAGAAAATCGACTTTGAGTCTAAACCTAAGAAAGTGCAACTTTTTCGGTAATATTAATTTGTTAATCCTGCAAAAGCAATATAATTTGACTTTCGCTCAAATCAGTAAAATTCATGTTTTTCGGCTTAAGCGGTACAGTACTCACGCAACTGAAATACAATTTACAAGAAAATCGACTTTAAGTGTAAAACTAAGAAAGTGCAATTTTTTCGGTTATATGAATATGTCAATTCTGCAATAACAATATAATTTGACTTTTGCCAAATCAGTAAAATTCATGTTTTTCGGTTTAGGCGGTACAGTGCTCACGCAATTGACATACAAAATGTAGAAGAAAATCGACTTTAAGTCTAAAACTAAGAAAGTACAATTTTTTCGGTTATATAATTATGTAAATTCTGCAATAATATTATAATTTTACTTTCGCGCAAATCAGTAATATTGATGTTTTTCGGCTTAAGCAGTACAGTGCTTCCGCAATTGACATACAATTTACAAGAAAATTGACTTTGAGTCTAAACCTAAGAAAGTGCAACATTTTCGGTAATATTAATTTGTTAATCCTGCAATAACAACATAATTTGACTTTCGTTCAAATCAGTAAAATTCATGTTTTTCGGCTTAAGCAGTACAGTGCTCACGCAACTGACATACAATTTACAAGAAAATCGACTTTGAGTCTAAACCTAAGAAAGTGCAACTTTTTCGGTAATATTAATTTGTTAATCCTGCAATAACAATATAATTTGACTTTCGCTCAAATCAGTAAAATTCATGTTTTTCGGCTAAAGCAGTACAGTGCTCACGCAACTGACATACAATTTACAAGAAAATCGACTTTGAGTCTAAACCTAAGAAAGTGCAACTTTTTCGGTAATATTAATTTGTTAATCCTGCAATAACAATATAATTTGACTTTCATTCAAATCAGTAAAATTCATGTTTTTCGGCTTAAGCAGTACAGTGCTCACGCAATTGACATAAAATTTAGAAGAAAATCGACTTTAAGTCTAAAGCTAAGTAAGTGCAATTTTTTCGGATATATGAATGTGTTAATTCTGCAATAACAATATAATTTGACTTTCGCTCAAATCAGTAAAATTCATGTTTTTCGGCTTAAGCAGTACAGTGCTCACGCAACTGACATACAATTTAGAAGAAAATCGACTTTAAGTCTAAACCTAAGAAAGTGCAATTTTTTCGGTAATATTAATTTGTTAATCCTGCAATAACAATATAATTTGACTTTTGTTCAAATCAGTAAAATTCATGTTTTTCGGTTTAAGCGGTACAGTGCTCACGCAATTAACATACAATTTAGAAGCAAATCGACTTTGAGTCTAAACCTAAGAAAGTGCAACTTTTTCGGTAATATTAATTTGTTAATCCTGCAATAACAATATAATTTGACTTTCGTTCAAATCAGTAAAATTCATGTTTTTCGGCTTAAGCAGTACAGTGCTCACGCAATTAACATACAATTTAGAAGCAAATCGACTTTAAGTCTAAAACTAAGTAAGTACAATTTTTTCGGTTATATGAATATGTAAATTCTGCAATAACATTATAATTTTACTTTCACGCAAATCAGTAATATTAATGTTTTTCAGCTTAAGCAGTACAGTGCTGCCGCAATTGACATACAATTTACAAGAAAATCGACTTTGAGTCTAAACCTAAGAAAGTGCAACTTTTTCGGTAATATTAATTTGTTAATCCTGCAAAAGCAATATAATTTGACTTTCGCTCAAATCAGTAAAATTCATGTTTTTCGGCTTAAGCGGTACAGTGCTCACACAACTGAAATACAATTTACAAGAAAATCGACTTTAAGTCTAAAACTAAGAAAGTGCAATTTTTTCGGTTATATGAATGTGTTAATTCTGCAATAACAATATAATTTGACTTTCGCTCAAATCAGTAAAATTCATGTTTTTGGCTAAAGCAGTACAGTGCTCACGCAACTGACATACAATTTACAAGAAAATCGACTTTGAGTCTAAACCTAAGAAAGTGCAACTTTTTCGGTAATATTAATTTGTTAATCCTGCAATAACAATATAATTTGACTTTCGTTCAAATCAGTAAAATTCATGTTTTTCGGCTTAAGCAGTACAGTGCTCACGCAATTGACATAAAATTTAGAAGAAAATCGACTTTAAGTCTAAAGCTAAGTAAGTGCAATTTTTTCGGATATATGAATGTGTTAATTCTGCAATAACAATATAATTTGACTTTCGCTCAAATCAGTAAAATTCATGTTTTTCGGCTAAAGCAGTACAGTGCTCACGCAACTGACATACAATTTACAAGAAAATCGACTTTGAGTCTAAACCTAAGAAAGTGCAACTTTTTCGGTAATATTAATTTGTTAATCCTGCAATAACAATATAATTTGACTTTCGTTCAAATCAGTAAAATTCATGTTTTTCGGCTTAAGCAGTACAGTGCTCACGCAATTGACATAAAATTTAGAAGAAAATCGACTTTAAGTCTAAAGCTAAGTAAGTGCAATTTTTTGGGATATATGAATATGTCAATTCTGCAATAGCTATATAATTTTACTTTCGCGCAAATCAGTAAAATTCATGTTTTTCGGCTTAAGCAGTACAGTGTTCACGCAACTGACATACAATTTACAAGAAAATCGACTTTGAGTCTAAACCTAAGAAAGTGCAATTTTTTCGGTAATATTAATTTGTTAATCCTGCAATAACAATATAATTTGACTTTTGTTCAAATCAGTAAAATTCATGTTTTTCGGCTTAAGCAGTACAGTGCTCACGCAATTGACATACAATTTAGAAGAAAATCGACTTTAAGTCTAAAACTAAGAAAATACAATTTTTTCGGTTATATGAATATGTAAATTCTGCAATAACAATATACTTTTACTTACGCGCAAATCAGTAAAATTGATGTTTTTCGGCCTAAGCGGTACAGCGCTCAAGTAATTAACATACAATTTACAAGAAAATCGGCTTTAAGTAAAAATCTAAGAAAGTTCAATTTTTTCTTTTCTTTTTTTATATTAATTTGTTAATCCTGCCATAACATTATAGTTTACAGTTCTCACGCAACTGAAATACAATTTACAAGAAAATCGACTTTAAGTCTAAAGCTAAGAAAGCGCAATTTTTTCGGTTATATGAATATGTCAATTCTGCAATAGCTATATAATTTTACTTTCGCGCAAATCAGTAAAATTGATGATTTTCGGCTTATGCGGTACAGTGCTCAAGTGATTAACATACAATTTACAAGAAAATCGACTTTGAGTCTAAACCTAAGAAAGTGCAACTTTTTCGGTAATATTAATTTGTTAATCCTGCAATAACAATATAATTTGACTTTCGCTCAAATCAGTAAAATTCATGTTTTTCGGTTTAAGCGGTACAGTGCTCACGCAATTAACATACAATTTAGAAGCAAATCGACTTTAAGTCTAAAACTAAGTAAGTACAATTTTTTCGGTTATATGAATATGTAAATTCTGCAATAACATTATAATTTTACTTTCACGCAAATCAGTAATATTAATGTTTTTCAGCTTAAGCAGTACAGTGCTGCCGCAATTGACATACAATTTACAAGAAAATCGACTTTGAGTCTAAACCTAAGAAAGTGCAACTTTTTCGGTAATATTAATTTGTTAATCCTGCAAAAGCAATATAATTTGACTTTAGCTCAAATCAGTAAAATTCATGTTTTTCGGCTTAAGCAGTACAGTGCTCACGCAACTGACATACAATTTACAAGAAAATCGACTTTGAGTCTAAACCTAAGAAAGTGCAACTTTTTCGGTAATATTAATTTGTTAATCCTGCAATAACAATATAATTTGACTTTCGTTCAAATCAGTAAAATTCATGTTTTTCGGCTTAAGCAGTACAGTGCTCACGCAACTGACATACAATTTACAAGAAAATCGACTTTGAGTCTAAACCTAAGAAAGTGCAATTTTTTCGGTTATATGAATGTGTTAATTCTGCAATAACAATATAATTTGACTTTCGCTCAAATCAGTAAAATTCATGTTTTTCGGTTTAAGCGGTACAGTGCTCACGCAATTGACATACAATTTAGAAGAAAATCGACTTTAAGTCTAAAGCTAAGTAAGTGCAATTTTTTGGGATATATGAATATGTCAATTCTGCAATAGCTATATAATTTTACTTTCGCGCAAATCAGTAAAATTCATGTTTTTCGGCTTAAGCAGTACAGTGTTCACGCAACTGACATACAATTTACAAGAAAATCGACTTTGAGTCTAAACCTAAGAAAGTGCAATTTTTTCGGTTATATGAATGTGTTAATTCTGCAATAACAATATAATTTGACTTTCGCTCAAATCAGTAAAATTCATGTTTTTCGGTTTAAGCGGTACAGTGCTCACGCAATTGACATACAATTTAGAAGCAAATCGACTTTAAGTCTAAAACTAAGAAAGTACAATTTTTTCGGTTATATGAATATGTAAATTCTGCAATAACATTATAATTTTACTTTCGCGCAAATCAGTAATATTAATGTTTTTCGGCTTAAGCAGTACTGTGCTGCCGCAATTGACATACAATTTACAAGAAAATCGACTTTGAGTCTAAACCTAAGAAAGTGCAACTTTTTCGGTAATATTAATTTGTTAATCCTGCAAAAGCAATATAATTTGACTTTCGCTCAAATCAGTAAAATTCATGTTTTTCGGCTTAAGCGGTACAGTACTCACGCAACTGAAATACAATTTACAAGAAAATCGACTTTAAGTGTAAAACTAAGAAAGTGCAATTTTTTCGGTTATATGAATATGTCAATTCTGCAATAACAATATAATTTGACTTTTGCCAAATCAGTAAAATTCATGTTTTTCGGTTTAGGCGGTACAGTGCTCACGCAATTTACAAGAAAATCGACTTTGAGTCTAAACCTAAGAAAGTGCAACTTTTTCGGTAATATTAATTTGTTAATCCTGCAAAAGCAATATAATTTGACTTTCGCTCAAATCAGTAAAATTCATGTTTTTCGGCTTAAGCGGTACAGTACTCACGCAACTGAAATACAATTTACAAGAAAATCGACTTTAAGTGTAAAACTAAGAAAGTGCAATTTTTTCGGTTATATGAATATGTCAATTCTGCAATAACAATATAATTTGACTTTTGCCAAATCAGTAAAATTCATGTTTTTCGGTTTAGGCGGTACAGTGCTCACGCAATTGACATACAAAATGTAGAAGAAAATCGACTTTAAGTCTAAAACTAAGAAAGTACAATTTTTTCGGTTATATAATTATGTAAATTCTGCAATAATATTATAATTTTACTTTCGCGCAAATCAGTAATATTGATGTTTTTCGGCTTAAGCAGTACAGTGCTTCCGCAATTGACATACAATTTACAAGAAAATTGACTTTGAGTCTAAACCTAAGAAAGTGCAACATTTTCGGTAATATTAATTTGTTAATCCTGCAATAACAACATAATTTGACTTTCGTTCAAATCAGTAAAATTCATGTTTTTCGGCTTAAGCAGTACAGTGCTCACGCAACTGACATACAATTTACAAGAAAATCGACTTTGAGTCTAAACCTAAGAAAGTGCAACTTTTTCGGTAATATTAATTTGTTAATCCTGCAATAACAATATAATTTGACTTTCGCTCAAATCAGTAAAATTCATGTTTTTCGGTTTAAGCGGTACAGTGCTCACGCAATTGACATACAATTTAGAAGCAAATCGACTTTAAGTCTAAAACTAAGAAAGTACAATTTTTTCGGTTATATGAATATGTAAATTCTGCAATAACATTATAATTTTACTTTCGCGCAAATCAGTAATATTAATGTTTTTCGGCTTAAGCAGTACTGTGCTGCCGCAATTGACATACAATTTACAAGAAAATCGACTTTGAGTCTAAACCTAAGAAAGTGCAACTTTTTCGGTAATATTAATTTGTTAATCCTGCAAAAGCAATATAATTTGACTTTCGCTCAAATCAGTAAAATTCATGTTTTTCGGCTTAAGCGGTACAGTACTCACGCAACTGAAATACAATTTACAAGAAAATCGACTTTAAGTGTAAAACTAAGAAAGTGCAATTTTTTCGGTTATATGAATATGTCAATTCTGCAATAACAATATAATTTGACTTTTGCCAAATCAGTAAAATTCATGTTTTTCGGTTTAGGCGGTACAGTGCTCACGCAATTGACATACAAAATGTAGAAGAAAATCGACTTTAAGTCTAAAACTAAGAAAGTACAATTTTTTCGGTTATATAATTATGTAAATTCTGCAATAATATTATAATTTTACTTTCGCGCAAATCAGTAATATTGATGTTTTTCGGCTTAAGCAGTACAGTGCTTCCGCAATTGACATACAATTTACAAGAAAATTGACTTTGAGTCTAAACCTAAGAAAGTGCAACATTTTCGGTAATATTAATTTGTTAATCCTGCAATAACAACATAATTTGACTTTCGTTCAAATCAGTAAAATTCATGTTTTTCGGCTTAAGCAGTACAGTGCTCACGCAACTGACATACAATTTACAAGAAAATCGACTTTGAGTCTAAACCTAAGAAAGTGCAACTTTTTCGGTAATATTAATTTGTTAATCCTGCAATAACAATATAATTTGTCTTTCGCTCAAATCAGTAAAATTCATGTTTTTCGGCTTAAGCGGTACAGTGCTCACGCAATTAACATACAATTTAGAAGAAAATCGACTTTAAGTCTAAAACTAAGAAAGTACAATTTTTCCGGTTATATGAATATGTAAATTCTGCAATAACATTATAATTTTACTTTCGATCAAATCAGTAATATTAATGTTTTTCGGCTTAAGCAGTACAGTGCTGCCGCAATTGACATACAATTTACAAGAAAATCGACTTTGAGTCTAAACCTAAGAAAGTCCAACTTTTTCGGTAATATTAATTTGTTAATCCTGCAAAAGCAATATAATTTGACTTTCGCTCAAATCAGTAAAATTCATGTGTTTCGGCTTTACAGTACAGTGCTCACACAACTGACATACAATTTACAAGAAAATCGACTTTGAGTCTAAACCTAAGAAAGTGCAACTTTTTCGGTAATATTAATTTGTTAATCCTGCAATAACAATATAATTTGTCTTTCGCTCAAATCAGTAAAATTCATGTTTTTCGGCTTAAGCGGTACAGTGCTCACGCAATTAACATACAATTTAGAAGCAAATCGACTTTAAGTCTAAAACTAAGAAAGTACAATTTTTCCGGTTATATGAATATGTAAATTCTGCAATAACATTATAATTTTACTTTCGATCAAATCAGTAATATTAATGTTTTTCGGCTTAAGCAGTACAGTGCTGCCGCAATTGACATACAATTTACAAGAAAATCGACTTTGAGTCTAAACCTAAGAAAGTGCAACTTTTTCGGTAATATTAATTTGTTAATCCTGCAAAAGCAATATAATTTGACTTTCGCTCAAATCAGTAAAATTCATGTTTTTCGGCTTAAGCGCTACAGTGCTCACGCAACTGAAATAAAATTTACAAGAAAATCGACTTTAAGTCTAAAACTAAGAAAGTGCAATTTTTCGGTTATATGAATATGTCAATTCTGCAATAACAATATAATTTGACTTTTGCCAAATCAGTAAAATTCATGTTTTTCGGTTTGGGCGGTACAGTGCTCACGCAATTGACATACAATTTAGAAGAAAATCGACTTTAAGTCTAAAACTAAGAAACTACAATTTTTTCGGTTATATAATTATGTAAATTCTGCAATAACATTATAATTTTACTTTCGCGCAAATCAGTAATATTGATGTTTTTCGGCTTAAGCAGTACAGTGCTTCCGCAATTGACATACAATTTACAAGAAAATTGACTTTGAGTCTAAACCTAAGAAAGTGCAACTTTTTCGGTAATATTAATTTGTTAATCCTGCAATAACAATATAATTTGCCTTTCGTTCAAATCAGTAAAATTCATGTTTTTCGGCTTAAGCAGTACAGTGCTCACGCAACTGACATACAATTTACAAGAAAATCGACTTTGAGTCTAAACCTAAGAAAGTGCAACTTTTTCGGTAATATTAATTTGTTAATCCTGCAATAACAATATAATTTGACTTTCGCTCAAATCAGTAAAATTCATGTTTTTCGGTTTAAGCGGTACAGTGCTCACGCAATTAACATACAATTTAGAAGCAAATCGACTTTAAGTCTAAAACTAAGAAAGTACAATTTTTTCGGTTATATGAATATGTAAATTCTGCAATAACATTATAATTTTACTTTCGCGCAAATCAGTAATATTAATGTTTTTCGGCTTAAGCAGTACAGTGCTGCCGCAATTGACATACAATTTACAAGAAAATCGACTTTGAGTCTAAACCTAAGAAAGTCCAACTTTTTCGGTAATATTAATTTGTTAATCCTGCAAAAGCAATATAATTTGACTTTCGCTCAAATCAGTAAAATTCAAGTGTTTCGGCTTAAGCAGTACAGTGCTCAAACAACTGACATACAATTTACAAGAAAATCGACTTTGAGTCTAAACCTAAGAAAGTGCAACTTTTTCGGTAATATTAATTTGTTAATCCTGCAATAACAATATAATTTGACTTTCGCTCAAATCAGTAAAATTCATGTTTTTCAGCTTAAGCGGTACAGTGCTCACGCAATTAACATACAATTTAGAAGCAAATCGACTTTAAGTCTAAAACTAAGAAAGTACAATTTTTTCGGTTATATGAATATGTAAATTCTGCAATAACATTATAATTTTACTTTCGCGCAAATCAGTAATATTAATGTTTTTCGGCTTAAGCAGTACAGTGCTGCCGCAATTGACATACAATTTACAAGAAAATCGACTTTGAGTCTAAACCTAAGAAAGTCCAACTTTTTCGGTAATATTAATTTGTTAATCCTGCAAAAGCAATATAATTTGACTTTCGCTCAAATCAGTAAAATTCATGTGTTTCGGCTTAAGCAGTACAGTGCTCAAACAACTGACATACAATTTACAAGAAAATCGACTTTGAGTCTAAACCTAAGAAAGTGCAACTTTTTCGGTAATATTAATTTGTTAAACCTGCAAAAGCAATATAATTTAACTTTCGCTCAAATCAGTAAAATTCATGTGTTTCGGCTTAAGCAGTACAGTGCTCAAACAACTGACATACAATTTACAAGAAAATCGACTTTGAGTCTAAACCTAAGAAAGTGCAACTTTTTCGGTAATATAAATTTGTTAATCCTGCAATAACAATATAATTTGACTTTCGTTCAAATCAGTAAAATTCATGTTTTTCGGCTTAAGCAGTACAGTGCTCACGCAACTGACATACAATTTACAAGAAAATCGACTTTGAGTCTAAACCTAAGAAAGTGCAACTTTTTCGGTAATATTAATTTGTTAATCCTGCAATAACAATATAATTTGACTTTCGCTCAAATCAGTAAAATTCATGTTTTTCGGTTTAAGCGGTACAGTGCTCACGCAATTGACATACAATTTAGAAGAAAATCGACTTTAAGTCTAAAACTAAGAAAGTACAATTTTTTCGGTTATATGAAAATGTAAATTCTGAAATAACATTATAATTTTACTTTCGCGCAAATCAGTAATATTGATGTTTTTCGGCTTAAGCAGTACAGTGCTGCCGCAATTGACATACAATTTACAAGAAAATCGACTTTAAGTCTAAACCTAAGAAAGTGCAATTTTTTCGGTTATATTAATTTGTTAATCCTGCAATAACAATATAATTTGACTTTCGCTCAAATCAGTAAAATTCATGTTTTTTGGCTTAAGCGGTACAGTGCTCACGCAACTGAAATACAATTTACAAGAAAATCGACTTTAAGTCTAAACCTAAGAAAGTGCAATTTTTTCGGTTATATTAATTTGTTAATCCTGCAATAACAATATAATTTGACTTTCGCTCAAATCAGTAAAATTCATGTTTTTTGGCTTAAGCGGTACAGTGCTCACGCAACTGAAATACAATTTACAGGAAAATCGACTTTGAGTCTAAACCTAAGAAAGTGCAACTTTTTCGGTAATATTAATTTGTTAATCCTGCAAAAGCAATATAATTTGACTTTCGCTCAAATCAGTAAAATTCATGTTTTTCAGCTTAAGCGGTACAGTGCTCACGCAATTAACATACAATTTAGAAGCAAATCGACTTTAAGTCTAAAACTAAGAAAGTACAATTTTTTCGGTTATATGAATATGTAAATTCTGCAATAACATTATAATTTTACTTTCGCGCAAATCAGTAATATTAATGTTTTTCGGCTTAAGCAGTACAGTGCTGCCGCAATTGACATACAATTTACAAGAAAATCGACTTTGAGTCTAAACCTAAGAAAGTCCAACTTTTTCGGTAATATTAATTTGTTAATCCTGCAAAAGCAATATAATTTGACTTTCGCTCAAATCAGTAAAATTCATGTGTTTCGGCTTAAGCAGTACAGTGCTCAAACAACTGACATACAATTTACAAGAAAATCGACTTTGAGTCTAAACCTAAGAAAGTGCAACTTTTTCGGTAATATTAATTTGTTAATCCTGCAAAAGCAATATAATTTGACTTTCGCTCAAATCAGTAAAATTCATGTGTTTCGGCTTAAGCAGTACAGTGCTCAAACAACTGACATACAATTTACAAAAAAATCGACTTTGAGTCTAAACCTAAGAGAGTGCAACTTTTTCGGTAATATAAATTTGTTAATCCTGCAATAACAATATAATTTGACTTTCGTTTAAATCAGTAAAATTCATGTTTTTCGGCTTAAGCAGTACAGTGCTCACGCAACTGACATACAATTTACAAGAAAATCGACTTTGAGTCTAAACCTAAGAAAGTGCAACTTTTTCGGTAATATTAATTTGTTAATCCTGCAATAACAATATAATTTGACTTTCGCTCAAATCAGTAAAATTCATGTTTTTCGGCTTAAGCGGTACAGTGCTCACGCAATTAACATACAATTTAGAAGCAAATCGACTTTAAGTCTAAAACTAAGAAAGTACAATTTTTTCGGTTATATGAATATGTAAATTCTGCAATAACATTATAATTTCACTTTCGCGCAAATCAGTAATATTAATGTTTTTCGGCTTAAGCAGTACAGTGCTGCCGCAATTGACATACAATTTACAAGAAAATCGACTTTAAGTCTAAACCTAAGAAAGTGCAATTTTTTCGGTTATATTAATTTGTTAATCCTGCAATAACAATATAATTTGACTTTCGCTCAAATCAGTAAAATTCATGTTTTTTGGCTTAAGCGGTACAGTGCTCACGCAACTGAAATACAATTTACAAGAAAATCGACTTTAAGTCTAAAACTAAGAAAGTGCAATTTTTTCGGTTATATGAATATGTCAATTCTGCAATAGCAATATAATTTGACTTTTGCCAAATCAGTAAAATTCATGTTTTTCGGTTTAGGCGGTACAGTGCTCACGCAATTGACATACAATTTACAAGAAAATCGACTTTGAGTCAAAACCTAAGAAAGTGCAACTTTTTCGGTAATATTAATTTGTTAATCCTGCAATAACAATATAATTTGACTTTCGCTCAAATCAGTAAAATTCATGTTTTTCGGCTTAAGCGGTACAGTGCTCACGCAACTGAAATACAATTTACAAGAAAATCGACTTTAAGTCTAAAACTAAGAACGTGCAATTTTTTCGGTTATATGAATATGTCAATTCTGCAATAACAATATAATTTGACTTTTGCCAAATCAGTAAAATTCATGTTTTTCGGTTTAGGCGGTACAGTGGTCACGCAATTGACATACAATTTACAAGAAAATCGACTTTGAGTCTAAACCTAAGAAAGGGCAATTTTTTCGGTTATATTAATTTGTTAATCCTGCAAAAACAATATAATTTGACTTTCGCTGAAATCAGTAAAATTCATGTTTTTTGGCTTAAGCGGTACAGTGCTCACGCAACTGAAATACAATTTACAAGAAAATCGACTTTAAGTCTAAAACTAAGAAAGTGCAATTTTTTCGGTTATATGAATATGTCAATTCTGCAATAACAATATAATTTGACTTTTGCCAAATCAGTAAAATTCATGTTTTTCGGTTTAGGCGGTACAGTGCTCACGCAATTGACATACAATTTAGAAGAAAATCGACTTTAAGTCTAAAACTAAGAAAATACAATTTTTTCGGTTATATAATTATGTAAATTCTGCAATAACATTATAATTTTACTTTCGCGCAAATCAGTAATATTGATGTTTTTCGGCTTAAGCAGTACAGTGCTTCCGCAATTGACATACAATTTACAAGAAAATTGACTTTGACTCTAAACCTAAGAAAGTGCAACTTTTTCGGTAATATTAATTTGTTAATCCTGCAATAACAATATAATTTGACTTTCGTTCAAATCAGTAAAATTCATGTTTTTCGGCTTAAGCAGTACAGTGCTCACGCAACTGATATACAATTTACAAGAAAATCGACTTTGAGTCTAGACCTAAGAAAGTGCAACTTTTTCGGTAATATTAATTTGTTAATCCTGCAATAACAATATAATTTTACTTTCGCTCAAATCAGTAAAATTCATGTTTTTCGGCTTAAGCGGTACAGTGCTCACGCAATTGACATACAATTTAGAAGAAAATCGACTTTAAGTCTAAAACTAAGAAAATACAATTTTTTCGGTTATATAATTATGTAAATTCTGCAATAACATTATAATTTTACTTTCGCGCAAATCAGTAATATTGATGTTTTTCGGCTTAAGCAGTACAGTGCTTCCGCAATTGACATACAATTTACAAGAAAATTGACTTTGAGTCTAAACCTAAGAAAGTGCAACTTTTTCGGTAATATTAATTTGTTAATCCTGCAATAACAATATAATTTGACTTTCGTTCAAATCAGTAAAATTCATGTTTTTCGGCTTAAGCAGTACAGTGCTCACGCAACTGACATACAATTTACAAGAAAATCGACTTTGAGTCTAGACCTAAGAAAGTGCAACTTTTTCGGTAATATTAATTTGTTAATCCTGCAATAACAATATAATTTGACTTTCGCTCAAATCAGTAAAATTCATGTTTTTCGGCTTAAGCGGTACAGTGCTCACGCAATTAACATACAATTTAGAAGCAAATCGACTTTAAGTCTAAAACTAAGAAAGTACAATTTTTTCGGTTATATGAATATGTAAATTCTGCAATAACATTATAATTTTACTTTCGCGCAAATCAGTAATATTAATGTTTTTCGGCTTAAGCAGTACAGTGCTGCCGCAATTGACATACAATTTACAAGAAAATCGACTTTGAGTCTAAACCTAAGAAAGTGCAACTTTTTCGGTAATATTAATTTGTTAATCCTGCAAAAGCAATATAATTTGACTTTCGCTCAAATCAGTAAAATTCCTGTTTTTCGGTTTAAGCGGTACAGTGCTCACGCAATTAACATACAATTTAGAAGCAAATCGACTTTAAGTCTAAAACTAAGTAAGTACAATTTTTTCGGTTATATGAATATGTCAATTCTGCAATAACAATATAATTTGACTTTCGCTCAGATCAGTAAAATTCATGTTTTTCGGTTTAAGCGGTACAGTGCTCACGCAATTGACATACAATTTAGAAGAAAAGCGACTTTAAGTCTAAAACTAAGAAAGTACAATTTTTTCGGTTATATGAATATGTAAATTCTGCGATAACATTATAATTTTACCTTCGCGCAAATCAGTAATATTAATGTTTTTCGGCTTACGCAGTACAGTGCTGCCGCAATTGACATACAATTTACAAGAAAATCGACTTTGAGTCTAAACCTAAGAAAGTGCAAATTTTTCGGTAATATTAATTTGTTAATCCTGCAAAAGCAATATAATTTGACTTTCGCTCAAATCAGCAAAATTCATGTTTTTCGGCTTAAGCGGTACAGTGCTCACGCAACTGAAATACAATTTACAAGAAAATCGATTTTAAGTCTAAAACTAAGAAAGTGCAATTTTTTCGGTTATATGAATATGTCAATTCTGCAATAACAATATAATTTGACTTTCGCTCAAATCAGTAAAATTCATGTTTTTCGGTTTAAGCGGTACAGTGCTCACGCAATTGACATACAATTGAGAAGAAAATCGACTTTAAGTCTAAAACTAAGAAAGTACAATTTTTTCGGTTATATGAATATGTAAATTCTGAAATAACATTATAATTTTACTTTCGCGCAAATCAGTAATATTGATGTTTTTCGGCTTAAGCAGTACAGTGCTGCCGCAATTGACATACAATTTACAAGAAAATTGACTTTGAGTCTAAACCTAAGAAAGTGCAACTTTTTCGGTAATATTAATTTGTTAATCCTGTAAAAGCAATATAATTTGACTTTCGCTCAAATCAGTAAAATTCCTGTTTTTCGGTTTAAGCGGTACAGTGCTCACGCAATTAACATACAATTTAGAAGCAAATCGACTTTAAGTCTAAAACTAAGTAAGTACAATTTTTTCGGTTATATGAATATGTCAATTCTGCAATAACAATATAATTTGACTTTCGCGCAAATCAGTAATATTGATGTTTTTCGGCTTAAGCAGTACAGTGCTGCCGCAATTGACATACAATTTACAAGAAAATCGACTTTGAGTCTAAACCTAAGAAAGTGCAAATTTTTCGGTAATATTAATTTGTTAATCCTGCAAAAGCAATATAATTTGACTTTCGCTCAAATCAGCAAAATTCATGTTTTTCGGCTTAAGCGGTACAGTGCTCACGCAACTGAAATACAATTTACAAGAAAATCGATTTTAAGTCTAAAACTAAGAAAGTGCAATTTTTTCGGTTATATGAATATGTCAATTCTGCAATAACAATATAATTTGACTTTCGCTCAAATCAGTAAAATTCATGTTTTTCGGTTTAAGCGGTACAGTGCTCACGCAATTGACATACAATTTAGAAGAAAATCGACTTTAAGTCTAAAACTAAGAAAGTACAATTTTTTCGGTTATATGAATATGTAAATTCTGCAATAACATTATAATTTTACTTTCGCGCAAATCAGTAATATTAATGTTTTTCGGCTTAAGCAGTACAGTGCTGCCGCAATTGACATACAATTTACAAGAAAATCGACTTTAAGTCTAAAACTAAGAAAGTACAATTTTTTCGGTTATATGAATATGTAAATTCTGCAATAACATTATATTTTTACTTTCGCGCAAATCAGTAATATTAATGTTTTTCGGCTTAAGCTGTACAGTGCTGCCGCAATTGACATACAATTTACAAGAAAATCGACTTTGAGTCTAAACCTAAGAAAGTGCAACTTTTTCGGTAATATTAATTTGTTAATCCTGCAAAAGCAATATAATTTGACTTTCGCTCAAATCAGTAAAATTCCTGTTTTTCGGTTTAAGCGGTACAGTGCTCACGCAATTAACATACAATTTAGAAGCAAATCGACTTTAAGTCTAAAACTAAGTAAGTACAATTTTTTCGGTTATATGAATATGTCAATTCTGCAATAACAATATAATTTGACTTTCGCTCAAATCAGTAAAATTCATGTTTTTCGGTTTAAGCGGTACAGTGCTCACGCAATTGACATACAATTTAGAAGAAAAGCGACTTTAAGTCTAAAACTAAGAAAGTACAATTTTTTCGGTTATATGAATATGTAAATTCTGCGATAACATTATAATTTTACTTTCGCGCAAATCAGTAATATTAATGTTTTTCGGCTTACGCAGTACAGTGCTGCCGCAATTGACATACAATTTACAAGAAAATCGACTTTGAGTCTAAACCTAAGAAAGTGCAAATTTTTCGGTAATATTAATTTGTTAATCCTGCAAAAGCAATATAATTTGACTTTCGCTCAAATCAGCAAAATTCATGTTTTTCGGCTTAAGCGGTACAGTGCTCACGCAACTGAAATACAATTTACAAGAAAATCGATTTTAAGTCTAAAACTAAGATAGTGCAATTTTTTCGGTTATATGAATATGTCAATTCTGCAATAACAATATAATTTGACTTTCGCTCAAATCAGTAAAATTCATGTTTTTCGGTTTAAGCGGTACAGTGCTCACGCAATTGACATACAATTGAGAAGAAAATCGACTTTAAGTCTAAAACTAAGAAAGTACAATTTTTTCGGTTATATGAATATGTAAATTCTGAAATAACATTATAATTTTACTTTCGCGCAAATCAGTAATATTGATGTTTTTCGGCTTAAGCAGTACAGTGCTGCCGCAATTGACATACAATTTACAAGAAAATTGACTTTGAGTCTAAACCTAAGAAAGTGCAACTTTTTCGGTAATATTAATTTGTTAATCCTGTAAAAGCAATATAATTTGACTTTCGCTCAAATCAGTAAAATTCCTGTTTTTCGGTTTAAGCGGTACAGTGCTCACGCAATTAACATACAATTTAGAAGCAAATCGACTTTAAGTCTAAAACTAAGTAAGTACAATTTTTGCGGTTATATGAATATGTCAATTCTGCAATAACAATATAATTTGACTTTCGCGCAAATCAGTAATATTGATGTTTTTCGGCTTAAGCAGTACAGTGCTGCCGCAATTGACATACAATTTACAAGAAAATCGACTTTGAGTCTAAACCTAAGAAAGTGCAAATTTTTCGGTAATATTAATTTGTTAATCCTGCAAAAGCAATATAATTTGACTTTCGCTCAAATCAGCAAAATTCATGTTTTTCGGCTTAAGCGGTACAGTGCTCACGCAACTGAAATACAATTTACAAGAAAATCGATTTTAAGTCTAAAACTAAGAAAGTGCAATTTTTTCGGTTATATGAATATGTCAATTCTGCAATAACAATATAATTTGACTTTCGCTCAAATCAGTAAAATTCATGTTTTTCGGTTTAAGCGGTACAGTGCTCACGCAATTGACATACAATTTAGAAGAAAATCGACTTTAAGTCTAAAACTAAGAAAGTACAATTTTTTCGGTTATATGAATATGTAAATTCTGCAATAACATTATAATTTTACTTTCGCGCAAATCAGTAATATTAATGTTTTTCGGCTTAAGCAGTACAGTGCTGCCGCAATTGACATACAATTGAGAAGAAAATCGACTTTGAGTCTAAACCTAAGAAAGTGCAACTTTTTCGGTAATATTAATTTGTTAATCCTGCAAAAGCAATATAATTTGACTTTCGCTCAAATCAGTAAAATTCCTGTTTTTCGGTTTAAGCGGTACAGTGCTCACGCAATTAACATACAATTTAGAAGCAAATCGACTTTAAGTCTAAAACTAAGTAAGTACAATTTTTTCGGTTATATGAATATGTCAATTCTGCAATAACAATATAATTTGACTTTCGCTCAAATCAGTAAAATTCATGTTTTTCGGTTTAAGCGGTACAGTGCTCACGCAATTGACATACAATTTAGAAGAAAAGCGACTTTAAGTCTAAAACTAAGAAAGTACAATTTTTTCGGTTATATGAATATGTAAATTCTGCGATAACATTATAATTTTACTTTCGCGCAAATCAGTAATATTAATGTTTTTCGGCTTACGCAGTACAGTGCTGCCGCAATTGACATACAATTTACAAGAAAATCGACTTTGAGTCTAAACCTAAGAAAGTGCAAATTTTTCGGTAATATTAATTTGTTAATCCTGCAAAAGCAATATAATTTGACTTTCGCTCAAATCAGCAAAATTCATGTTTTTCGGCTTAAGCGGTACAGTGCTCACGCAACTGAAATACAATTTACAAGAAAATCGATTTTAAGTCTAAAACTAAGATAGTGCAATTTTTTCGGTTATATGAATATGTCAATTCTGCAATAACAATATAATTTGACTTTCGCTCAAATCAGTAAAATTCATGTTTTTCGGTTTAAGCGGTACAGTGCTCACGCAATTGACATACAATTGAGAAGAAAATCGACTTTAAGTCTAAAACTAAGAAAGTACAATTTTTTCGGTTATATGAATATGTAAATTCTGAAATAACATTATAATTTTACTTTCGCGCAAATCAGTAATATTGATGTTTTTCGGCTTAAGCAGTACAGTGCTGCCGCAATTGACATACAATTTACAAGAAAATTGACTTTGAGTCTAAACCTAAGAAAGTGCAACTTTTTCGGTAATATTAATTTGTTAATCCTGTAAAAGCAATATAATTTGACTTTCGCTCAAATCAGTAAAATTCCTGTTTTTCGGTTTAAGCGGTACAGTGCTCACGCAATTAACATACAATTTAGAAGCAAATCGACTTTAAGTCTAAAACTAAGTAAGTACAATTTTTGCGGTTATATGAATATGTCAATTCTGCAATAACAATATAATTTGACTTTCGCGCAAATCAGTAATATTGATGTTTTTCGGCTTAAGCAGTACAGTGCTGCCGCAATTGACATACAATTTACAAGAAAATCGACTTTGAGTCTAAACCTAAGAAAGTGCAAATTTTTCGGTAATATTAATTTGTTAATCCTGCAAAAGCAATATAATTTGACTTTCGCTCAAATCAGCAAAATTCATGTTTTTCGGCTTAAGCGGTACAGTGCTCACGCAACTGAAATACAATTTACAAGAAAATCGATTTTAAGTCTAAAACTAAGAAAGTGCAATTTTTTCGGTTATATGAATATGTCAATTCTGCAATAACAATATAATTTGACTTTCGCTCAAATCAGTAAAATTCATGTTTTTCGGTTTAAGCGGTACAGTGCTCACGCAATTGACATACAATTTAGAAGAAAATCGACTTTAAGTCTAAAACTAAGAAAGTACAATTTTTTCGGTTATATGAATATGTAAATTCTGCAATAACATTATAATTTTACTTTCGCGCAAATCAGTAATATTAATGTTTTTCGGCTTAAGCAGTACAGTGCTGCCGCAATTGACATACAATTGAGAAGAAAATCGACTTTGAGTCTAAACCTAAGAAAGTGCAACTTTTTCGGTAATATTAATTTGTTAATCCTGCAAAAGCAATATAATTTGACTTTCGCTCAAATCAGTAAAATTCCTGTTTTTCGGTTTAAGCGGTACAGTGCTCACGCAATTAACATACAATTTAGAAGCAAATCGACTTTAAGTCTAAAACTAAGTAAGTACAATTTTTTCGGTTATATGAATATGTCAATTCTGCAATAACAATATAATTTGACTTTCGCTCAAATCAGTAAAATTCATGTTTTTCGGTTTAAGCGGTACAGTGCTCACGCAATTGACATACAATTTAGAAGAAAAGCGACTTTAAGTCTAAAACTAAGAAAGTACAATTTTTTCGGTTATATGAATATGTAAATTCTGCGATAACATTATAATTTTACTTTCGCGCAAATCAGTAATATTAATGTTTTTCGGCTTACGCAGTACAGTGCTGCCGCAATTGACATACAATTTACAAGAAAATCGACTTTGAGTCTAAACCTAAGAAAGTGCAAATTTTTCGGTAATATTAATTTGTTAATCCTGCAAAAGCAATATAATTTGACTTTCGCTCAAATCAGCAAAATTCATGTTTTTCGGCTTAAGCGGTACAGTGCTCACGCAACTGAAATACAATTTACAAGAAAATCGATTTTAAGTCTAAAACTAAGAAAGTGCAATTTTTTCGGTTATATGAATATGTCAATTCTGCAATAACAATATAATTTGACTTTCGCTCAAATCAGTAAAATTCATGTTTTTCGGTTTAAGCGGTACAGTGCTCACGCAATTGACATACAATTTAGAAGAAAATCGACTTTAAGTCTAAAACTAAGAAAGTACAATTTTTTCGGTTATATGAATATGTAAATTCTGAAATAACATTATAATTTTACTTTCGCGCAAATCAGTAATATTGATGTTTTTCGGCTTAAGCAGTACAGTGCTGCCGCAATTGACATACAATTTACAAGAAAATTGACTTTGAGTCTAAACCTAAGAAAGTGCAACTTTTTCGGTAATATTAATTTGTTAATCCTGCAATAACAATATAATTTGACTTTCGTTCAAATCAGTAAAATTCATGTTTTTCGGCTTAAGCAGTACAGTGCTCACGCAACTGACATACAATTTACAAGGAAATCGACTTTGAGTCTAAACCTAAGAAAGTGCAACTTTTTCGGTAATATTAATTTGTTAATCCTGCAAAAGCAATATAATTTGACTTTCGCTCAAATCAGTAAAATTCATGTTTTTCGGCTTAAGCAGTACAGTGCTCACGCAACTGACATACAATTTACAAGAAAATCGACTTTGAGTCTAAACCTAAGAAAGTGCAACTTTTTCGGTAATATTAATTTGTTAATCCTGCAATAACAATATAATTTGACTTTCGTTCAAATCAGTAAAATTCATGTTTTTCGGATTAAGCAGTACAGTGCTCACGCAACTGACATACAATTTACAAGAAAATCGACTTTGAGTCTAAACCTAAGAAAGTGCAATTTTTTCGGTTATATGAATGTGTTAATTCTGCAATAACAATATAATTTGACTTTCGCTCAAATCAGTAAAATTCATGTTTTTCGGTTTAAGCGGTACAGTGCTCACGCAATTGACATACAATTTAGAAGAAAATCGACTTTAAGTCTAAAGCTAAGTAAGTGCAATTTTTTCGGTAATATTAATTTGTCAATTCTGCAATAGCTATATAATTTTACTTTCGCGAAAATCAGTAAAATTCATGTTTTTCGGCTTAAGCAGTACAGTGCTCACGCAACTGACATACAATTTAGAAGAAAATCGACTTTAAGTCTAAAGCTAAGTAAGTGCAATTTTTTCGGTAATATTAATTTGTCAATTCTGCAATAGCTATATAATTTTACTTTCGCGAAAATCAGTAAAATTCATGTTTTTCGGCTTAAGCAGTACAGTGCTCACGCAACTGACATACAATTTACAAGAAAATCGACTTTGAGTCTAAACCTAAGAAAGTGCAATTTTTTCGGTAATATTAATTTGTTAATCCTGCAATAACAATATAATTTGACTTTCGTTCAAATCAGTAAAATTCATGTTTTTCGGCTTAAGCAGTACAGTGCTCACGCAATTGACATACAATTTAGAAGAAAATCGACTTTAAGTCTAAAACTAAGAAAGTACAATTTTTTCGGTTATATGAATATGTAAATTCTGCAATAACAATATAATTTTACTTTCGCGCAAATCAGTAAAATTGATGTTTTTCGGCCTAAGCGGTACAGCGCTCAAGTAATTAACATACAATTTACAAGAAAATCGGCTTTAAGTAGAAATCTAAGAAAGTTCAATTTTTTCTTTTCTTTTTTTTATATTAATTTGTTAATCCTGCCATAACATTATAGTGTACAGTTCTCACGCAACTGAAATACAATTTACAAGAAAATCGACTTTAAGTCTAAAGCTAAGAAAGTGCAATTTTTTCGGTTATATGAATATGTCAATTCTGCAATAGCTATATAATTTTACTTTCGCGCAAATCAATAAAATTGATGATTTTTGGCTTATGCGCTACAGTGCTCAAGTGATTAACATACAATTTACAAAAAAATCGACTTTGAGTCAAAACCTAAGAAAGTGCAACTTTTTCGGTAATATTAATTTGTTAATCCTGCAATAACAATATAATTTGACCTTCGCTCAAATCAGTAAAATTCATGTTTTTCGGCTTAAGCGGTACAGTGCTCACGCAACTGAAATACAATTTACAAGAAAATCGACTTTAAGTCTAAAACTAAGAAAGTGCAATTTTTTCGGTTATATGAATATGTCAATTCTGCAATAACAATATAATTTGACTTTTGCCAAATCAGTAAAATTCATGTTTTTCGGTTTAGGCGGTACAGTGCTCACGCAATTGACATACAATTTACAAGAAAATCGATTTTGAGTCTAAACCTAAGAAAGTGCAATTTTTTCGGTTATATGAATGTGTTAATTCTGCAATAACAATATAATTTGACTTTCGCTCAAATCAGTAAAATTCATGTTTTTCGGTTTAAGCGGTGCAGTGCTCACGCAATTAACATACAATTTAGAAGCAAATCGACTTTAAGTCTAAAACTAAGAAAGTACAATTTTTTCGGTTATATTAATATGTAAATTCTGCAATAACAATATAATTTTACTTTCGCGCAAATCAGTAAAATTGATGATTTTCGGCTTATGCGGTACAGTGCTCAAGTGATTGACATACAATTTACAAAAAAATCGACTTTGAGTCAAAACCTAAGAAAGTGCAACTTTTTCGGTAATATTAATTTGTTAATCCTGCAATAACAATATAATTTGACTTTCGCTCAAATCAGTAAAATTCATGTTTTTCGGCTTAAGCAGTACAGTGCTCACGCAACTGACATACAATTTACAAGAAAATCGACTTTGATTCTAAACCTAAGAAAGTGCAATTTTTTCGGTTATATGAATGTGTTAATTCTGCAATATCAATATAATTTGACTTTCGCTCAAATCAGTAAAATTCATGTTTTTCGGTTTAAGCGGTACAGTGCTCACGCAATTAACATACAATTTAGAAGCAAATCGACTTTAAGTCTAAAACTAAGAAAGTACAATTTTTTCGGTTATATGAATATGTAAATTCTGCAATAACATTATAATTTTACTTTCGCGCAAATCAGTAATATTAATGTTTTTCGGCTTAAGCAGTACAGTGCTGCCGCAATTGACATACAATTTACAAGAAAATCGACTTTGAGTCTAAACCTAAGAAAGTGCAACTTTTTCGGTAATATTAATTTGTTAATCCTGCAAAAGCAATATAATTTGACTTTCGCTCAAATCAGTAAAATTCATGTTTTTCGGCTTAAGCGGTACAGTGCTCACGCAACTGAAATACAATTTACAAGAAAATGGACTTTAAGTCTAAAACGAAGAAAGTGCAATTTTTTCGGTTATATGAATATGTCAATTCTGCAATAACAATATAATTTGACTTTTGCCAAATCAGTAAAATTCATGTTTTTCGGTTTAGGCGGTACAGTGCTCACGCAATTGACATACAAAATGTAGAAGAAAATCGAATTTAAGTCTAAAACTAAGAAAGTACAATTTTTTCGGTTATGTAATTATGTAAATTCTGCAATAACATTATAATTTTACTTTCGCGCAAATCAGTAATATTGATGTTTTTCGGCTTAAGCAGTACAGTGCTTCCGCAATTGACATACAATTTACAAGAAAATTGACTTTGAGTCTAAACCTAAGAAAGTGCAACATTTTCGGTAATATTATTTTGTTAATCCTGCAATAACAATATAATTTGACTTTCGTTCAAATCAGTAAAATACATGTTTTTCGGCTTAAGCAGTACAGTGCTCACGCAACTGACATACAATTTACAAGAAAATCGACTTTGAGTCTAAACCTAAGAAAGTGCAACTTTTTCGGTAATATTAATTTGTTAATCCTGCAATAACAATCTAATTTGTCTTTCGCTCAAATCAGTAAAATTCATGTTTTTCGGCTTAAGCGGTACAGTGCTCACGCAATTAACATACAATTTAGAAGCAAATCGACTTTAAGTCTAAAACTAAGAAAGTACAATTTTTCCGGTTATATGAATATGTAAATTCTGCTATAACATTATAATTTTACTTTCGATCAAATCAGTAATATTAATGTTTTTCGGCTTAAGCAGTACAGTGCTGCCGCAATTGACATACAATTTACAAGAAAATCGACTTAGAGTCTAAACCTAAGAAAGTCCAACTTTTTCGGTAATATTAATTTGTTAATCCTGCAAAAGCAATATAATTTGACTTTCGCTCAAATCAGTAAAATTCAAGTGTTTCGGCTTAAGCAGTACAGTGCTCACACAACTGACATACAATTTACAAGAAAATCGACTTTGAGTCTAAACCTAAGAAAGTGCAACTTTTTCGGTAATATTAATTTGTTAATCCTGCAATAACAATATAATTTGACTTTCGCTCAAATCAGTAAAATTCATGTTTTTCGGTTTAAGCGGTACAGTGCTCACGCAATTAACATACAATTTAGAAGCAAATCGACTTTAAGTCTAAAACTAAGTAAGTACAATTTTTTCGGTTATATGAATATGTAAATTCTGCAATAACATTATAATTTTACTTTCACGCAAATCAGTAATATTAATGTTTTTCAGCTTAAGCAGTACAGTGCTGCCGCAATTGACATACAATTTACAAGAAAATCGACTTTGAGTCTAAACCTAAGAAAGTGCAACTTTTTCGGTAATATTAATTTGTTAATCCTGCAAAAGCAATATAATTTGACTTTCGCTCAAATCAGTAAAATTCATGTTTTTCGGCTTAAGCGGTACAGTGCTCACGCAACTGAAATACAATTTACAAGAAAATCGACTTTAAGTCTAAAACTAAGAAAGTGCAATTTTTTCGGTTATATGAATGTGTTAATTCTGCAATAACAATATAATTTGACTTTCGCTCAAATCAGTAAAATTCATGTTTTTCGGCTTAAGCAGTACAGTGCTCACGCAACTGACATACAATTTACAAGAAAATCGACTTTGAGTCTAAACCTAAGAAAGTGCAATTTTTTCGGTAATATTAATTTGTTAATCCTGCAATAACAATATAATTTGACTTTCGTTCAAATCAGTAAAATTCATGTTTTTCGGCTTAAGCAGTACAGTGCTCACGCAATTGACATACAATTTAGAAGAAAATCGACTTTAAGTCTAAAACTAAGAAAGTACAATTTTTTCGGTTATATGAATATGTAAATTCTGCAATAACAATATAATTTTACTTTCGCGCAAATCAGTAAAATTGATGTTTTTCGGCCTAAGTAGTACAGCGCTCAAGTAATTAACATACAATTTACAAGAAAATCGGCTTTAAGTAAAAATCTAAGAAAGTTCAATTTTTTCTTATCTTTTTTTTATATTAATTTGTTAATCCTGCCATAACATTATAGTTTACAGTTCTCACGCAACTGAAATACAATTTACAAGAAAATCGACTTTAAGTCTAACGCTAAGAAAGCGCAATTTTTTCGGTTATATGAATATGTCAATTCTGCAATAACATTATAATTTTACTTTCGCGCAAATCAGTAATATTAATGTTTTTCGGCTTAAGCAGTACAGTGCTGCCGCAATTGACATACAATTTACAAGAAAATCGACTTTGAGTCTAAACCTAAGAAAGTCCAACTTTTTCGTTAATATTAATTTGTTAATCCTGCAAAAGCAATATATATTGACTTTCGCTCAAATCAGTAAAATTCATGTGTTTCGGCTTAAGCAGTACAGTGCTCACACAACTGACATACAATTTACAAGAAAATCGACTTTGAGTCTAAACCTAAGAAACTGCAACTTTTTCGGTAATATTAATTTGTTAATCCTGCAATAACAATATAATTTGACTTTCGCTCAAATCAGTAAAATTCCTGTTTTTCGGTTTAAGCGGTACAGTGCTGCCGCAATTGACATACAATTTAGAAGCAAATCGACTTTAAGTCTAAAACTAAGAAAGTGCAATTTTTTCGGTTATATGAATATGTAAATTCTGCAATAACATTATAATTTTACTTTCGCGCAAATCAGTAATATTAATGTTTTTCGGCTTAAGCAGTACAGTGCTGCCGCAATTGACATACAATTTACAAGAAAATCGACTTTGAGTCTAAACCTAAGAAAGTCCAACTTTTTCGTTAATATTAATTTGTTAATCCTGCAAAAGCAATATATATTGACTTTCGCTCAAATCAGTAAAATTCATGTGTTTCGGCTTAAGCAGTACAGTGCTCACACAACTGACATACAATTTACAAGAAAATCGACTTTGAGTCTAAACCTAAGAAACTGCAACTTTTTCGGTAATATTAATTTGTTAATCCTGCAATAACAATATAATTTGACTTTCGCTCAAATCAGTAAAATTCCTGTTTTTCGGTTTAAGCGGTACAGTGCTCACGCAATTAACATATAATTTAGAAGCAAATCGACTTTAAGTCTAAAACTAAGTAAGTACAATTTTTTCGGTTATATGAATATGTAAATTCTGCAATAACATTATAATTTTACTTTCGCGCAAATCAGTAATATTAATGTTTTTCAGCTTAAGCAGTACAGTGCTGCCGCAATTGACATACAATTTACAAGAAAATCGACTTTGAGTCTAAACCTAAGAAAGTGCAACTTTTTCGGTAATATTAATTTGTTAATCCTGCAAAAGCAATATAATTTGACCTTCGCTCAAATCAGTAAAATTCCTGTTTTTCGGTTTAGGCGGTACAGTGCTCACGCAATTAACATACAATTTAAAAGCAAATCGACTTTAAGTCTAAAACTAAGTAAGTACAATTTTTCGGTTATATGAATATGTCAATTCTGCAATAACAATATAATTTGACTTTCGCTCAAATCAGTAAAATTCATGTTTTTCGGTTTAAGCGGTACAGTGCTCACGCAATTGACATACAATTTAGAAGAAAAGCGACTTTAAGTCTAAAACTAATAAAGTACAATTTCTTCGGTTATATGAATATGTAAATTCTGCGATAACATTATAATTTGACTTTCGCGCAAATCAGTAATATTAATGTTTTTCGGCTTAAGCAGTACAGTGCTGCCGCAATTGACATACAATTTACAAGAAAATCGACTTTGAGTCTAAACCTAAGAAAGTGCAACTTTTTCGGTAATATTAATTTGTTAATCCTGCAAAAGCAATATAATTTCACTTTCGCTCAAATCAGTAAAATTCATGTTTTCGGCTTAAGCGGTACAGTGCTCAAGTAATTAACATACAATTTACAAGAAAATCGGCTTTAAGTAATAATCTAAGAAAGTTCAATTTTTTCTTTTCTTTTTTTTATATTAGTTTGTTAATCCTGCCATAACATTATAGTTTACAGTGCTCACGCAACTGAAATACAATTTACAAGAAAATCGACTTTAAGTCTAAAGCTAAGAAAGTGCAATTTTTTCGGTTATATGAATATGTCAATTCTGCAATAGCTATATAATTTTACTTTCGCGCAAATCAGTAAAATTCATGTTTTTCGGCTTAAGCAGTATTGTGCTCACGCAACTGACATACAATTTACAAGAAAATCGACTTTGAGTCTAAACCTAAGAAAGTGCAACTTTTTCGGTAATATTAATTTGTTAATCCTGCAATAACAATATAATTTGACTTTCGTTCAAATCAGTAAAATTCATGTTTTTCGGCTTAAGCAGTACAGTGCTCACGCAATTAACATACAATTTAGAAGCAAATCGACTTTAAGTCTAAAACTAAGAAAGTACAATTTTTTCGGTTAACGAATATGTAAATTCTGCAATAACATTATAATTTTACTTTCGCGCAAATCAGTAATATTAATGTTTTTCGGCTTAAGCAGTACAGTGCCGCCGCAATTGACATACAATTTACAAGAAAATCGACTTTGAGTCTAAACCTAAGAAAGTGCAATTTTTTCGGTTATATGAATGTGTTAATTCTGCAATAACAATATAATTTGACTTTCGCTCAAATCAGTAAAATTCATGTTTTTCGGTTTAAGCGGTACAGTGCTCACGCAATTGACATACATTTTAGAAGAAAATCGACTTTATGTCTAAAACTAAGAAAGTACAATTTTTTCGGTTATATGAATATGTAAATTCTGCAATAACAATATAATTTTACTTTCGCGCAAATCAGTAAAATTGATGTTTTTCGGCCTAAGCGGTACAGCGCTCAAGTAATTAACATACAATTTACAAGATAATCGGCTTTAAGTAAAAATCTAAGAAAGTTCAATTTTTTCTTTTCTTTTTTTTATATTAAATTGTTAATCCTGCCATAACATTATAGTTTACAATGCTCACGCAACTGAAATACAATTAACAAGAAAATCGACTTTAAGTCTAAAGCTAAGAAAGTGCAATTTTTTCGGTTATATGAATATGTCAATTCTGCAATAGCTATATAATTCTACTTTCGCGCAAATCAGTAAAATTGATGATTTTCGGCATAGGCGGTACAGTGCTCAAGTGATTAACATACAGTTTACAAAAAAATCGACTTTGAGTCTAAACCTAAGAAAGTGCAACTTTTTCGGTAATATTAATTTGTTAATCCTGCAATAACAATATAATTTGACTATCGCTCAAATCAGTAAAATTCATGTTTTTCGGTTTAAGTGGTACAGTGCTCACGCAATTAACATACAATTTAGAAGCAAATCGACTTTAAGTCTAAAACTAGGAAAGTGCAATTTTTTCGGTTATATGAATATGTAAATTCTGCAATAACATTATAATTTTACTTTCGCACAAATCAGTAATATTAATGTTTTTCGGCTTAAGCAGTACAGTGCTGCCGCAATTGACATACAATTTACAAGAAAATCGACTTTGAGTCTAAACCTAAGAAAGTGCAACTTTTTCGGTAATATTAATCCTGCAATAACAATATAATTTGACTTTCGCTCAAATCAGTAAAATTCATGTTTTTCGGCTTAAGCAGCACAGTGCTCACACAACTGACATACAATTTACAAAAAAATCGACTTTGAGTCTAAACCTAAGAAAGTGCAACTTTTTCGGAAATATTAATTTGTTAATCCTGCAATAACAATATAATTTAACTTTCGCTCAAAGCAGTAAAATTCATGTTTTTCGGTTTAAGCGGTACAGTGCTCACGCAACTGAAATACAATTTACAAGAAAATCGACTTTGAGTCTAAACCTAAGAAAGTGCAACTTTTTCGGTAATATTAATTTGTTAATCCTACAAAAGCAATATAATTTTACTTTCGCGCAAATCAGTAATATTAATGTTTTTCGGTTTAAGCGGTACAGTGCTCACGCAACTGAAATACAATTTACAAGAAAATCGACTTTGAGTCTAAACCTAAGAAAGTGCAACTTTTTCGGTAATATTAATTTGTTAATCCTGCAATAACAATATAATTTGACTTTCGCTCAAATCAGTAAAATTCATGTTTTTCGGCTTAAGCAGCACAGTCCTCACGCAACTAACATACAATTTAGAAGCAAATCGACTTTAAGTCTAAAACTAAGAAAGTACAATTTTTTCGGTTAACGAATATGTAAATTCTGCAATAACATTATAATTTTACTTTCGCGCAAATCAGTAATATTAATGTTTTTCGGCTTAAGCAGTACAGTGCCGCCGCAATTAACATACAATTTACAAGAAAATCGACTTTGAGTCTAAACCTAAGAAAGTGCAACTTTTTCGGTAATATTAATTTGTTAATCCTGCAACAGCAATATAATTTGACTTTCGCTCAAATCAGTAAAATTCCTGTTTTTCGGTTTAAGCGGTACAGTGCTCACGCAATTAACATACAATTTAGAAGCAAATCGACTTTAAGTCTAAAACTACGTAAGTACAATTTTTCGGTTATATGAATATGTCAATTCTGCAATAACAATATAATTTGACTTTCGCGCAAATCAGTAAAATTGATGATTTTCGGCTTATGCGGTACAGTGCTCAAGTGATTAACATACAATTTACAAAAAAATCGACTTTGAGTCTAAACCTTAGAAAGTGCAACTTTTTCAGTAATATTAATTTGTTACTCCTGCAATAACAATATAATTTGACTTTCGCTCAAATCAGTAAAATTCATGTTTTTCGGTTTAAGCGGTACAGTGCTCACGCAATTAACATACAATTTAGAAGCAAAACGACTTTAAGTCTAAAACTAAGTAAGTACAATTTTTTCGGTTATATGAATATGTAAATTCTGCAATAGCTATATAATTTTACTTTCGCGCAAATCAGTAAAATTGATGATTTTCGGCTTATGCGGTACAGTGCTCAAGTGATTAACATACAATTTACAAAAAAATCGACTTTGAGTCTAAACCTAAGAAAGTGCAACTTTTTCAGTAATATTAATTTGTTAATCCTGCAATAACAATATAATTTGACTTTCGCTCAAATCAGTAAAATTCATGTTTTTCGGTTTAAGCGGTACAGTGCTCACGCAATTAACATACAATTTAGAAGCAAATCGACTTTAAGTCTAAAGCTAAGAAAGTGCAATTTTTTCGGTTATATGAATATGTCAATTCTGCAATAGCTATATAATTTTACTTTCGCGCAAATCAGTAAAATTGATGATTTTCGGCTTATGCGGTACAGTGCTCAAGTGATTAACATACAATTTACAAAAAAATCGACTTTGAGTCTAAACCTAAGAAAGTCCAACTTTTTCGGTAATATTAATTTGTTAATCCTGCAATAACAATATAATTTGACTTTCGCTCAAATCAGTAAAATTCATGTTTTTCGGCTTAAGCAGCACAGTCCTCACGCAATTAACATACAATTTAGAAGCAAATCGACTTTAAGTCTAAAACTAAGTAAGTACAATTTTTCGGTTATATGAATATGTCAATTCTGCAATAGCTATATAATTTTACTTTCGCGCAAATCAGTAAAATTGATGATTTTCGGCTTATGCGGTACAGTGCTCAAGTGATTAACATACAATTTACAAAAAAATCGACTCTGAGTCTAAACCTAAGAAAGTGCAACTTTTTCAGTAATATTAATTTGTTAATCCTGCAATAACAATATAATTTGACTTTCGCTCAAATCAGTAAAATTCATGTTTTTCGGTTTAAGCAGCACAGTCCTCACGCAATTAACATACAATTTAGAAGCAAATCGACTTTAAGTCTAAAACTAAGTAAGTACAATTTTTTCGGTTATATGAATATGTAAATTCTGCAACAACATTATAATTTTACTTTCGCGCAAATCAGTAATATTAATGTTTTTCAGCTTAAGCAGTACAGTGCTGCCGCAATTGACATACAATTTACAAGAAAATCGACTTTGAGTCTAAACCTAAGAAAGTGCAACTTTTTCGGTAATATTAATTTGTTAATCCTGCAAAAGCAATATAATTTGACTTTCGCTCAAATCAGTAAAATTCCTGTTTTTCGGCTTAAGCGGTACAGTGCTCACGCAATTAACATACAATTTACAAGAAAATCGACTTTGAGTCTAAACCTAAGAAACTGCAACTTTTTCGGTAATATTAATTTGTTAATCCTGCAATAACAATATAATTTGACTTTCGCTCAAATCAGTAAAATTCCTGTTTTTCGGTTTAAGCGGTACAGTGCTCACGCAATTAACATACAATTTAGAAGCAAATCGACTTTAAGTCTAAAACTAAGTAAGTACAATTTTTTCGGTTATATGAATATGTAAATTCTGCAATAACATTATAATTTTACTTTCGCGCAAATCTGTAATATTAATGTTTTTCAGCTTAATCAGTACAGTGCTGCCGCAATTGACATACAATTTACAAGAAAATCGACTTTGAGTCTAAACCTAAGAAAGTGCAACTTTTTCGGTAATATTAATTTGTTAATCCTGCAAAATCAATATAATTTGACTTTCGCTCAAATCAGTAAAATTCCTGTTTTTCGGTTTAGGCGGTACAGTGCTCACGCAATTAACATACAATTTAAAGGCAAATCGACTTTAAGTCTAAAACTAAGTAAGTACAATTTTTCGGTTATATGAATATGTCAATTCTGCAATAACAATATAATTTGACTTTCGCTCAAATCAGTAAAATTCATGTTTTTCGGTTTAAGCGGTACAGTGCTCACGCAATTGACATACAATTTAGAAGAAAAGCGACTTTAAGTCTAAAACTAAGAAAGTACAATTTTTTCGGTTATATGAATATGTAAATTCTGCGATAACATTATAATTTTACTTTCGCGCAAATCAGTAATATTAATGTTTTTCGGCTTAAGCAGTACAGTGCTGCCGCAATTGACATACAATTTACAAGAAAATCGACTTTGAGTCTAAACCTAAGAAAGTGCAACTTTTCGGTAATATTAATTTGTTAATCCTGCAAAAGCAATATAATTTGACTTTCGCTCAAATCAGTAAAATTCATGTTTTCGGCTTAAGCGGTACAGTGCTCAAGTAATTAACATACAATTTACAAGAAAATCGACTTTATGTCTAAAACTAAGAAAGTACAATTTTTTCGGTTATATGAATATGTAAATTCTGCAATAACAATATAATTTTACTTTCGCGCAAATCAGTAAAATTGATGTTTTTCGGCCTAAGCGGTACAGCGCTCAAGTAATTAACATACAATTTACAAGATAATCGGCTTTAAGTAAAAATCTAAGAAAGTTCAATTTTTTCTTTTCTTTTTTTTATATTAAATTGTTAATCCTGCCATAACATTATAGTTTACAGTGCTCACGCAACTGAAATACAATTAACAAGAAAATCGACTTTAAGTCTAAAGCTAAGAAAGTGCAATTTTTTCGGTTATATGAATATGTCAATTCTGCAATAGCTATATAATTTTACTTTCGCGCAAATCAGTAAAATTCATGTTTTTCGGCTTAAGCAGTATTGTGCTCACGCAACTGACATACAATTTACAAGAAAATCGACTTTGAGTCTAAACCTAAGAAAGTGCAACTTTTTCGGTAATATTAATTTGTTAATCCTGCAATAACAATATAATTTGACTTTCGTTCAAATCAGTAAAATTCATGTTTTTCGGCTTAAGCAGTACAGTGCTCACGCAATTAACATACAATTTAGAAGCAAATCGACTTTAAGTCTAAAACTAAGAAAGTACAATTTTTTCGGTTAACGAATATGTAAATTCTGCAATAACATTATAATTTTACTTTCGCGCAAATCAGTAATATTAATGTTTTTCGGCTTAAGCAGTACAGTGCCGCCGCAATTGACATACAATTTACAAGAAAATCGACTTTGAGTCTAAACCTAAGAAAGTGCAATTTTTTCGGTTATATGAATGTGTTAATTCTGCAATAACAATATAATTTGACTTTCGCTCAAATCAGTAAAATTCATGTTTTTCGGTTTAAGCGGTACAGTGCTCACGCAATTGACATACATTTTAGAAGAAAATCGACTTTATGTCTAAAACTAAGAAAGTACAATTTTTTCGGTTATATGAATATGTAAATTCTGCAATAACAATATAATTTTACTTTCGCGCAAATCAGTAAAATTGATGTTTTTCGGCCTAAGCGGTACAGCGCTCAAGTAATTAACATACAATTTACAAGATAATCGGCTTTAAGTAAAAATCTAAGAAAGTTCAATTTTTTCTTTTCTTTTTTTTATATTAAATTGTTAATCCTGCCATAACATTATAGTTTACAATGCTCACGCAACTGAAATACAATTAACAAGAAAATCGACTTTAAGTCTAAAGCTAAGAAAGTGCAATTTTTTCGGTTATATGAATATGTCAATTCTGCAATAGCTATATAATTCTACTTTCGCGCAAATCAGTAAAATTGATGATTTTCGGCATAGGCGGTACAGTGCTCAAGTGATTAACATACAGTTTACAAAAAAATCGACTTTGAGTCTAAACCTAAGAAAGTGCAACTTTTTCGGTAATATTAATTTGTTAATCCTGCAATAACAATATAATTTGACTATCGCTCAAATCAGTAAAATTCATGTTTTTCGGTTTAAGTGGTACTGTGCTCACGCAATTAACATACAATTTAGAAGCAAATCGACTTTAAGTCTAAAACTAGGAAAGTGCAATTTTTTCGGTTATATGAATATGTAAATTCTGCAATAACATTATAATTTTACTTTCGCACAAATCAGTAATATTAATGTTTTTCGGCTTAAGCAGTACAGTGCTGCCGCAATTGACATACAATTTACAAGAAAATCGACTTTGAGTCTAAACCTAAGAAAGTGCAACTTTTTCGGTAATATTAATCCTGCAATAACAATATAATTTGACTTTCGCTCAAATCTGTAAAATTCATGTTTTTCGGCTTAAGCAGCACAGTGCTCACACAACTGACATACAATTTACAAAAAAATCGACTTTGAGTCTAAACCTAAGAAAGTGCAACTTTTTCGGAAATATTAATTTGTTAATCCTGCAATAACAATATAATTTAACTTTCGCTCAAAGCAGTAAAATTCATGTTTTTCGGTTTAAGCGGTACAGTGCTCACGCAACTGAAATACAATTTACAAGAAAATCGACTTTGAGTCTAAACCTAAGAAAGTGCAACTTTTTCGGTAATATTAATTTGTTAATCCTACAAAAGCAATATAATTTTACTTTCGCGCAAATCAGTAATATTAATGTTTTTCGGCTTAAGCAGTACAGTGCCGCCGCAATTGACATACAATTTACAAGAAAATCGACTTTGTGTCTAAACCTAAGAAAGTGCAACTTTTTCGGTAATATTAATTTGTTAATCCTGCAATAACAATATAATTTGACTTTCGCTCAAATCAGTAAAATTCATGTTTTTCGGCTTAAGCAGCACAGTCCTCACGCAATTAACATACAATTTAGAAGCAAATCGACTTTAAGTCTAAAACTAAGAAAGTACAATTTTTTCGGTTAACGAATATGTAAATTCTGCAATAACATTATAATTTTACTTTCGCGCAAATCAGTAATATTAATGTTTTTCGGCTTAAGCAGTACAGTGCCGCCGCAATTAACATACAATTTACAAGAAAATCGACTTTGAGTCTAAACCTAAGAAAGTGCAACTTTTTCGGTAATATTAATTTGTTAATCCTGCAACAGCAATATAATTTGACTTTCGCTCAAATCAGTAAAATTCCTGTTTTTCGGTTTAAGCGGTACAGTGCTCACGCAATTAACATACAATTTAGAAGCAAATCGACTTTAAGTCTAAAACTACGTAAGTACAATTTTTCGGTTATATGAATATGTCAATTCTGCAATAACAATATAATTTGACTTTCGCTCAAATCAGTAAAATTGATGTTTTTCGGCCTAAGCGGTACAGCGCTCAAGTAATTAACATACAATTTACAAGAAAATCGGCTTTAAGTAAAAATCTAAGAAAGTTCAATTTTTTCTTTTCTTTTTTTTATATTAAATTGTTAATCCTGCCATAACATTATAGTTTACAGTGCTCACGCAACTGAAATACAATTTACAAGAAAATCGACTTTAAGTCTAAAGCTAAGAAAGTGCAATTTTTTCGGTTATATGAATATGTCAATTCTGCAATAGCTATATAATTTTACTTTCGCGCAAATCAGTAAAATTGATGATTTTCGGCTTATGCGGTACAGTGCTCAAGTGATTAACATACAATTTACAAAAAAATCGACTTTGAGTCTAAACCTTAGAAAGTGCAACTTTTTCAGTAATATTAATTTGTTAATCCTGCAATAACAATATAATTTGACTTTCGCTCAAATCAGTAAAATTCATGTTTTTCGGTTTAAGCGGTACAGTGCTCACGCAATTAACATACAATTTAGAAGCAAAACGACTTTAAGTCTAAAACTAAGTAAGTACAATTTTTTCGGTTATATGAATATGTAAATTCTGCAATAGCTATATAATTTTACTTTCGCGCAAATCAGTAAAATTGATGATTTTCGGCTTATGCGGTACAGTGCTCAAGTGATTAACATACAATTTACAAAAAAATCGACTTTGAGTCTAAACCTAAGAAAGTGCAACTTTTTCAGTAATATTAATTTGTTAATCCTGCAATAACAATATAATTTGACTTTCGCTCAAATCAGTAAAATTCATGTTTTTCGGTTTAAGCGGTACAGTGCTCACGCAATTAACATACAATTTAGAAGCAAATCGACTTTAAGTCTAAAGCTAAGAAAGTGCAATTTTTTCGGTTATATGAATATGTCAATTCTGCAATAGCTATATAATTTTACTTTCGCGCAAATCAGTAAAATTGATGATTTTCGGCTTATGCGGTACAGTGCTCAAGTGATTAACATACAATTTACAAAAAAATCGACTTTGAGTCTAAACCTAAGAAAGTCCAACTTTTTCGGTAATATTAATTTGTTAATCCTGCAATAACAATATAATTTGACTTTCGCTCAAATCAGTAAAATTCATGTTTTTCGGCTTAAGCAGCACAGTCCTCACGCAATTAACATACAATTTAGAAGCAAATCGACTTTAAGTCTAAAACTAAGTAAGTACAATTTTTCGGTTATATGAATATGTCAATTCTGCAATAGCTATATAATTTTACTTTCGCGCAAATCAGTAAAATTGATGATTTTCGGCTTATGCGGTACAGTGCTCAAGTGATTAACATACAATTTACAAAAAAATCGACTTTGAGTCTAAACCTAAGAAAGTGCAACTTTTTCAGTAATATTAATTTGTTAATCCTGCAATAACAATATAATTTGACTTTCGCTCAAATCAGTAAAATTCATGTTTTTCGGTTTAAGCAGCACAGTCCTCACGCAATTAACATACAATTTAGAAGCAAATCGACTTTAAGTCTAAAACTAAGTAAGTACAATTTTTTCGGTTATATGAATATGTAAATTCTGCAACAACATTATAATTTTACTTTCGCGCAAATCAGTAATATTAATGTTTTTCAGCTTAAGCAGTACAGTGCTGCCGCAATTGACATACAATTTACAAGAAAATCGACTTTGAGTCTAAACCTAAGAAAGTGCAACTTTTTCGGTAATATTAATTTGTTAATCCTGCAAAAGCAATATAATTTGACTTTCGCTCAAATCAGTAAAATTCCTGTTTTTCGGCTTAAGCGGTACAGTGCTCACGCAATTAACATACAATTTACAAGAAAATCGACTTTGAGTCTAAACCTAAGAAACTGCAACTTTTTCGGTAATATTAATTTGTTGATCCTGCAATAACAATATAATTTGACTTTCGCTCAAATCAGTAAAATTCCTGTTTTTCGGTTTAAGCGGTACAGTGCTCACGCAATTAACATACAATTTAGAAGCAAATCGACTTTAAGTCTAAAACTAAGTAAGTACAATTTTTTCGGTTATATGAATATGTAAATTCTGCAATAACATTATAATTTTACTTTCGCGCAAATCTGTAATATTAATGTTTTTCAGCTTAATCAGTACAGTGCTGCCGCAATTGACATACAATTTACAAGAAAATCGACTTTGAGTCTAAACCTAAGAAAGTGCAACTTTTTCGGTAATATTAATTTGTTAATCCTGCAAAATCAATATAATTTGACTTTCGCTCAAATCAGTAAAATTCCTGTTTTTCGGTTTAGGCGGTACAGTGCTCACGCAATTAACATACAATTTAAAGGCAAATCGACTTTAAGTCTAAAACTAAGTAAGTACAATTTTTCGGTTATATGAATATGTCAATTCTGCAATAACAATATAATTTGACTTTCGCTCAAATCAGTAAAATTCATGTTTTTCGGTTTAAGCGGTACAGTGCTCACGCAATTGACATACAATTTAGAAGAAAAGCGACTTTAAGTCTAAAACTAAGAAAGTACAATTTTTTCGGTTATATGAATATGTAAATTCTGCGATAACATTATAATTTTACTTTCGCGCAAATCAGTAATATTAATGTTTTTCGGCTTAAGCAGTACAGTGCTGCCGCAATTGACATACAATTTACAAGAAAATCGACTTTGAGTCTAAACCTAAGAAAGTGCAACTTTTTCGGTAATATTAATTTGTTAATCCTGCAAAAGCAATATAATTTGACTTTCGCTCAAATCAGTAAAATTCATGTTTTCGGCTTAAGCGGTACAGTGCTCAAGTAATTAACATACAATTTACAAGAAAATCGGCTTTAAGTAATAATCTAAGAAAGTTCAATTTTTTCTTTTCTTTTTTTTATATTAGTTTGTTAATTCTGCCATAACATTATAGTTTACAGTGCTCACGCAACTGACATACAATTTACAAGAAAATCGACTTTGAGTCTAAACCTAAGAAAGTGCAATTTTTTCGGTTATATGAATGTGTTAATTCTGCAATAACAATATAATTTGACTTTCGCTCAAATCAGTAAAATTCATGTTTTTCGGTTTAAGCGGTACAGTGCTCACGCAATTGACATACATTTTAGAAGAAAATCGACTTTATGTCTAAAACTAAGAAAGTACAATTTTTTCGGTTATATGAATATGTAAATTCTGCAATAACAATATAATTTTACTTTCGCGCAAATCAGTAAAATTGATGTTTTTCGGCCTAAGCGGTACAGCGCTCAAGTAATTAACATACAATTTACAAGAAAATCGGCTTTAAGTAAAAATCTAAGAAAGTTCAATTTTTTCTTTTCTTTTTTTTATATTAAATTATTTTATTAAGTCTAAAGCTAAGAAAGTGCAATTTTTTCGGTTATATGAATATGTCAATTCTGCAATAGCTATATAATTTTACTTTCGCGCAAATCAGTAAAATTGATGATTTTCGGCTTATGCGGTACAGTGCTCAAGTGATTAACATACAATTTACAAAAAAATCGACTTTGAGTCTAAAGCTAAGAAAGTGCAACTTTTTCGGTAATATTAATTTGTTAATCCTGCAATAACAATATAATTTGACTTTCGCTCAAATCAGTAAAATTCATGTTTTTCGGTTTAAGCAGTACAGTGCTCACGCAATTAACATACAATTTAGAAGCAAATCGACTTTAAGTCTAAAACTAAGAAAGTACAATTTTTTCGGTTATATGAATATGTAAATTCTGCAATAACATTATAATTTTACTTTCGCGCAAATCAGTAATATTAATGTTTTTCGGCTTAAGCAGTACAGTGCTGCCGCAATTGACATACAATTTACAAGAAAATCGACTTTGAGTCTAAACCTAAGAAAGTGCAACTTTTTCGGTAATATTAATTTGTTAATCCTGCAATAACAATATAATTTGACTTTCGTTCAAATCAGTAAAATTCATGTTTTTCGGCTTAAGCAGTACAGTGCTCACGCAACTGAAATACAATTTACAAGAAAATCGACTTTGAGTCTAAACCTAAGAAAGTGCAACTTTTTCGGTAATATTAATTTGTTAATCCTGCAAAAGCAATATAATTTGACTTTCGCTCAAATCAGTAAAATTCCTGTTTTTCGGTTTAAGCGGTACAGTGCTCACGCAATTAACATACAATTTAGAAGCAAATCGACTTTAAGTCTAAAACTAAGAAAGTACAATTTTTTCGGTTATATGAATATGTAAATTCTGCAATAACATTATAATTTTACTTTCGCGCAAATCAGTAATATTAATGTTTTTCGGCTTAAGCAGTACAGTGCTGCCGCAATTGACATACAATTTACAAGAAAATCGACTTTGAGTCTAAACCTAAGAAAGTGCAACTTTTTCGGTAATATTAATTTGTTAATCCTGCAATAACAATATAATTTGACTTTCGCTCAAATCAGTAAAATTCATGTTTTTCGGCTTAAGCAGCACAGTCCTCACGCAATTATCATACAATTTAGAAGCAAATCGACTTTAAGTCTAAAACTAAGAAAGTACAATTTTTTCGGTTAACGCATATGTAAATTCTGCAATAACATTATAATTTTACTTTCACGCAAATCAGTAATATTAATGTTTTTCGGCTTAAGCAGTACAGTGCCGCCGCAATTGACATACAATTTACAAGAAAATCGACTTTGAGTCTAAACCTAAGAAAGTGCAACTTTTTCGGTAATATTAATTTGTTAATCCTGCAAAAGCAATATAATTTGACTTTCGCTCAAATCAGTAAAATTCCTGTTTTTCGGTTTAAGCGGTACAGTGCTCACGCAATTAACATACAATTTAGAAGCAAATCGACTTTAAGTCTAAAACTAAGTAAGTACAATTTTTCGGTTATATGAATATGTCAATTCTGCAATAACAATATAATTTGACTTTCGCTCAAATCAGTAAAATTGCTGTTTTTCGGCCTAAGCGGTACAGCGCTCAAGTAATTAACATACAATTTACAAGAAAATCGGCTTTAAGTAAAAATCTAAGAAAGTTAAATTTTTTCTTTTCTTTTTTTTATATTAAATTGTTAATCCTGCCATAACATTATAGTTTACAGTGCTCACGCAACTGAAATACAATTTACAAGAAAATCGACTTTAAGTCTAAAGCTAAGAAAGTGCAATTTTTTCGGTTATATGAATATGTCAATTCTGCAATAGCTATATAATTTTACTTTCGCGCAAATCAGTAAAATTGATGATTTTCGGCTTATGCGGTACAGTGCTCAAGTGATTAACATACAATTTACAAAAAAATCGACTTTGAGTCTAAACCTAAGAAAGTGCAGCTTTTTCGGTAATATTAATTTGTTAATCCTGCAATAACAATATAATTTGACTTTCGCTCAAATCAGTAAAATTCATGTTTTTCGGCTTAAGCGGTACAGTGCTCACGCAATTAACATACAATTTAGAAGCAAATCGACTTTAAGTCTAAAACTAAGTAAGTACAATTTTTTCGGTTATATGAATATGTAAATTCTGCAATAACATTATAATTTTACTTTCGCGCAAATCAGTAATATTAATGTTTTTCAGCTTAAGCAGTACAGTGCTGCCGCAATTGACATACAATTTACAAGAAAATCGACTTTGAGTCTAAACCTAAGAAAGTGCAACTTTTTCGGTAATATTAATTTGTTAATCCTGCAAAAGCAATATAATTTGACTTTCGCTCAAATCAGTAAAATTCCTGTTTTTCGGTTTAAGCGGTACAGTGCTCACACAATTAACATACAATTTAGAAGCAAATCGACTTTAAGTCTAAAACTAAGTAAGTACAATTTTTCGGTTATATGAATATGTCAATTCTGCAATAGCTATATAATTTTACTTTCGCGCAAATCAGTAAAATTCATGTTTTTCGGCTTAAGCAGTACAGTGCTCACGCAACTGACATACAATTTACAAGAAAATCGACTTTGAGTCTAAACCTAAGAAAGTGCAACTTTTTCGGTAATATTAATTTGTTAATCCTGCAAAAGCAATATAATTTGACTTTCGCTCAAATCAGTAAAATTCATGTTTTTCGGCTTAAGCGGTACAGTGCTCACGCAATTAACATACAATTTAGAAGCAAATCGACTTTAAGTCTAAAACTAAGAAAGTACAATTTTTTCGGTTATATGAATATGTAAATTCTGCAATAACATTATAATTTTACTTTCGCGCAAATCAGTAATACTAATGTTTTTCGGCTTAAGCAGTACAGTGCTGCCGCAATTGACATACAATTTACAAGAAAATCGACTTTGAGTCTAAACCTAAGAAAGTGCAACTTTTTCGGTAATATTAATTTGTTAATCCTGCAATAACAATATAATTTGACTTTCGCTCAAATCAGTAAAATTCATGTTTTTCGGCTTAAGCAGCACAGTGCTCACACAACTGACATACAATTTACAAAAAAATCGACTTTGAGTCTAAACCTAAGAAAGTGCAACTTTTTCGGAAATATTAATTTGTTAATCCTGCAATAACAATATAATTTGACTTTCGCTCAAATCAGTAAAATTCATGTTTTTCGGTTTAAGCGGTACAGTGCTCACGCAACTGAAATACAATTTACAAGAAAATCGACTTTGAGTCTAAACCTAAGAAAGTGCAACTTTTTCGGTAATATTAATTTGTTAATCCTGCAAAAGCAATATAATTTTACTTTCGCGCAAATCAGTAATATTAATGTTTTTCGGCTTAAGCAGTACAGTGCCGCCGCAATTGACATACAATTTACAAGAAAATCGACTTTGAGTCTAAACCTAAGAAAGTGCAACTTTTTCGGTAATATTAATTTGTTAATCCTGCAAAAGCAATATAATTTGACTTTCGCTCAAATCAGTAAAATTCATGTTTTTCGGCTTAAGCGGTACAGTGCTCACGCAATTAACATACAATTTAGAAGCAAATCGACTTTAAGTCTAAAACTAAGAAAGTACAATTTTTTCGGTTATATGAATATGTAAATTCTGCAATAACATTATAATTTTACATTCGCGCATATCAGTAATACTAATGTTTTTCGGCTTAAGCAGTACAGTGCTGCCGCAATTGACATACAATTTACAAGAAAATCGACTTTGAGTCTAAACCTAAGAAAGTGCAACTTTTTCGGTAATATTAATTTGTTAATCCTGCAATAACAATATAATTTGACTTTCGCTCAAATCAGTAAAATTCATGTTTTTCGGCATAAGCAGCACAGTGCTCACACAACTGACATACAATTTACAAAAAAATCGACTTTGAGTCTAAGCCTAAGAAAGTGCAACTTTTTCGGAAATATTAATTTGTTAATCCTGCAATAACAATATAATTTGACTTTCGCTCAAATCAGTAAAATTCATGTTTTTCGGTTTAAGCAGTACAGTGCTCACGCAACTGAAATACAATTTACATGAAAATCGACTTTGAGTCTAAACCTAAGAAAGTGCAACTTTTTCGGTAATATTAATTTGTTAATCCTGCAAAAGCAATATAATTTGACTTTCGCTCAAATCAGTAAAATTCCTGTTTTTCGGTTTAAGCGGTACAGTGCTCACGCAATTAACATACAATTTAGAAGCAAATCGACTTTAAGTCTAAAACTAAGAAAGTACAATTTTTTCGGTTATATGAATATGTAAATTCTGCAATAACATTATAATTTTACTTTCGCGCAAATCAGTAATATTAATGTTTTTCAGCTTAAGCAGTACAGTGCTGCCGCAATTGACATACAATTTACAAGAAAATCGACTTTGAGTCTAAACCTAAGAAAGTGCAACTTTTTCGGTAATATTAATTTGTTAATCCTGCAAAAGCAATATAATTTGACTTTCGCTCAAATCAGTAAAATTCCTGTTTTTCGGTTTAAGCGGTACAGTGCTCACGCAATTAACATACAATTTAGAAGCAAATCGACTTTAAGTCTAAAACTAAGTAAGTACAATTTTTTCGGTTATATGAATATGTAAATTCTGCAATAACATTATAATTTTACTTTCGCGCAAATCAGTAATATTAATGTTTTTCAGCTTAAGCAGTACAGTGCTGCCGCAATTGACATACAATTTACAAGAAAATCGACTTTGAGTCTAAACCTAAGAAAGTGCAACTTTTTCGGTAATATTAATTTGTTAATCCTGCAAAAGCAATATAATTTGACTTTCGCTCAAATCAGTAAAATTCATGTTTTTCGGCTTAAGCGGTACAGTGCTCACGCAATTAACATACAATTTAGAAGCAAATCGACTTTAAGTCTAAAACTAAGAAAGTACAATTTTTTCGGTTATATGAATATGTAAATTCTGCAATAAGATTATAATTTTACTTTCGCGCAAATCAGTAATACTAATGTTTTTCGGCTTAAGCAGTACAGTGCTGCCGCAATTGACATACAATTTACAAGAAAATCGACTTTGAGTCTAAACCTAAGAAAGTGCAACTTTTTCGGAAATATTAATTTGTTAATCCTGCAATAACAATATAATTTGACTTTCGCTCAAATCAGTAAAATTCATGTTTTTCGGTTTAAGCGGTACAGTGCTCACGCAACTGAAATACAATTTACAAGAAAATCGACTTTGAGTCTAAACCTAAGAAAGTGCAACTTTTTCGGTAATATTAATTTGTTAATCCTGCAAAAGCAATATAATTTGACTTTCGCTCAAATCAGTAAAATTCCTGTTTTTCGGTTTAAGCGGTACAGTGCTCACGCAATTAACATACAATTTAGAAGCAAATCGACTTTAAGTCTAAAACTAAGTAAGTACAATTTTTTCGGTTATATGAATATGTAAATTCTGCAATAACATTATAATTTTACTTTCGCGCAAATCAGTAATATTAATGTTTTTCAGCTTAAGCAGTACAGTGCTGCCGCAATTGACATACAATTTACAAGAAAATCGACTTTGAGTCTAAACCTAAGAAAGTGCAACTTTTTCGGTAATATTAATTTGTTAATCCTGCAAAAGCAATATAATTTGACTTTCGCTCAAATCAGTAAAATTCATGTTTTTCGGCTTAAGCGGTACAGTGCTCACGCAATTAACATACAATTTAGAAGCAAATCGACTTTAAGTCTAAAACTAAGAAAGTACAATTTTTTCGGTTATATGAATATGTAAATTCTGCAATAAGATTATAATTTTACTTTCGCGCAAATCAGTAATATTAATGTTTTTCGGCTTAAGCAGTACAGTGCCGCCGCAATTGACATACAATTTACAAGAAAATCGACTTTGAGTCTAAACCTAAGAAAGTGCAACTTTTTCGGTAATATTAATTTGTTAATCCTGCAAAAGCAATATAATTTGACTTTCGCTCAAATCAGTAAAATTCATGTTTTTCGGCTTAAGCGGTACAGTGCTCACGCAATTAACATACAATTTAGAAGCAAATCGACTTTAAGTCTAAAACTAAGAAAGTACAATTTTTTCGGTTATATGAATATGTAAATTCTGCAATAACATTATAATTTTACTTTCGCGCATATCAGTAATACTAATGTTTTTCGGCTTAAGCAGTACAGTGCTGCCGCAATTGACATACAATTTACAAGAAAATCGACTTTGAGTCTAAACCTAAGAAAGTGCAACTTTTTCGGTAATATTAATTTGTTAATCCTGCAATAACAATATAATTTGACTTTCGCTCAAATCAGTAAAATTCATGTTTTTCGGCATAAGCAGCACAGTGCTCACACAACTGACATACAATTTACAAAAAAATCGACTTTGAGTCTAAGCCTAAGAAAGTGCAACTTTTTCGGAAATATTAATTTGTTAATCCTGCAATAAAAATATAATTTGACTTTCGCTCAAATCAGTAAAATTCATGTTTTTCGGTTTAAGCGGTACAGTGCTCACGCAACTGAAATACAATTTACATGAAAATCGACTTTGAGTCTAAACCTAAGAAAGTGCAACTTTTTCGGTAATATTAATTTGTTAATCCTGCAAAAGCAATATAATTTGACTTTCGCTCAAATCAGTAAAATTCCTGTTTTTCGGTTTAAGCGGTACAGTGCTCACGCAATTAACATACAATTTAGAAGCAAATCGACTTTAAGTCTAAAACTAAGTAAGTACAGTTTTTCGGTTATATGAATATGTCAATTCTGCAATAACAATATAATTTGACTTTCGCTCAAATCAGTAAAATTGATGTTTTTCGGCCTAAGCGGTACAGCGCTCAAGTAATTAACATACAATTTACAAGAAAATCGGCTTTAAGTAAAAATCTAAGAAAGTTCAATTTTTTCTTTTCTTTTTTTTATATTAAATTGTTAATCCTGCCATAACATTATAGTTTACAGTGCTCACGCAACTGAAATACAATTTACAAGAAAATCGACTTTAAGTCTAAAGCTAAGAAAGTGCAATTTTTTCGGTTATATGAATATGTCAATTCTGCAATAGCTATATAATTTTACTTTCGCGCAAATCAGTAAAATTGATGATTTTCGGCTTATGCGGTACAGTGCTCAAGTGATTAACATACAATTTACAAAAAAATCGACTTTGAGTGTAAACCTAAGAAAGTGCAACTTTTTCGGTAATATTAATTTGTTAATCCTGCAATAACAATATAATTTGACTTTCGCTCAAATCAGTAAAATTCATGTTTTTCGGTTTAAGCGGTACAGTGCTCACGCAATTAACATACAATTTAGAAGCAAATCGACTTTAAGTCTAAAACTAAGTAAGTACAATTTTTTCGGTTATATGAATATGTAAATTCTGCAATAACATTATAATTTTACTTTCGCGCAAATCAGTAATATTAATGTTTTTCAGCTTAAGCAGTACAGTGCTGCCGCAATTGACATACAATTTACAAGAAAATCGACTTTGAGTCTAAACCTAAGAAAGTGCAACTTTTTCGGTAATATTAATTTGTTAATCCTGCAAAAGCAATATAATTTGACTTTCGCTCAAATCAGTAAAATTCCTGTTTTTCGGTTTAAGCGGTACAGTGCTCACGCAATTAACATACAATTTAGAAGCAAATCGACTTTAAGTCTAAAACTAAGTAAGTACAATTTTCGGTTATATGAATATGTCAATTCTGCAATAGCTATATAATTTTACTTTCGCGCAAATCAGTAAAATTCATGTTTTTCGGCTTAAGCAGTACAGTGCTCTCGCAACTGACATACAATTTACAAGAAAATCGACTTTGAGTATAAACCTTAGAAAGTGCAACTTTTTCGGTAATATTAATTTGTTAATCCTGCAAAAGCAATATAATTTGACTTTCGCTCAAATCAGTAAAATTCATGTTTTTCAGCTTAAGCGGTACAGTGCTCACGCAATTAACATACAATTTAGAAGCAAATCGACTTTAAGTCTAAAACTAAGAAAGTACAATTTTTTCGGTTATATGAATATGTAAATTCTGCAATAACATTATAATTTTACTTTCGCGCAAATCAGTAATATTAATGTTTTTCGGCTTAAGCAGTACAGTGCCGCCACAATTGACATACAATTTACAAGAAAATCGACTTTGAGTCTAAACCTAAGAAAGTGCAACTTTTTCGGTAATATTAATTTGTTAATCCTGCAAAAGCAATATAATTTGACTTTCGCTCAAATCAGTAAAATTCCTGTTTTTGGGTTTAAGCGGTACAGTGCTCACGCAATTAACATACAATTTAGAAGCAAATCGACTTTAAGTCTAAAACTAAGAAAGTACAATTTTTTCGGTTATATGAATATGTAAATTCTGCAATAACATTATAATTTTACTTTCGCGCAAATCAGTAATACTAATGTTTTTCGGCTTAAGCAGTACAGTGCTCACGCAACTGAAATACAATTTACATGAAAATCGACTTTGAGTCTAAACCTAAGAAAGTGCAACTTTTTCGGTAATATTAATTTGTTAATCCTGCAAAAGCAATATAATTTGACTTTCGCTCAAATCAGTAAAATTCCTGTTTTTCGGTTTAAGCGGTACAGTGCTCACGCAATTAACATACAATTTAGAAGCAAATCGACTTTAAGTCTAAAACTAAGTAAGTACAATTTTTCGGTTATATGAATATGTCAATTCTGCAATAACAATATAATTTGACTTTCGCTCAAATCAGTAAAATTGATGTTTTTCGGCCTAAGCGGTACAGCGCTCAAGTAATTAACATACAATTTACAAGAAAATCGGCTTTAAGTAAAAATCTAAGAAAGTTCAATTTTTTCTTTTCTTTTTTTTATATTAAATTGTTAATCCTGCCATAACATTATAGTTTACAGTGCTCACGCAACTGAAATACAATTTACAAGAAAATCGACTTTAAGTCTAAAGCTAAGAAAGTGCAATTTTTTCGGTTATATGAATATGTCAATTCTGCAATAGCTATATAATTTTACTTTCGCGCAAATCAGTAAAATTGATGATTTTCGGCTTATGCGGTACAGTGCTCAAGTGATTAACATACAATTTACAAAAAAATCGACTTTGAGTCTAAACCTAAGAAAGTGCAACTTTTTCGGTAATATTAATTTGTTAATCCTGCAATAACAATATAATTTGACTTTCGCTCAAATCAGTAAAATTCATGTTTTTCGGTTTAAGCGGTACAGTGCTCACGCAATTAACATACAATTTAGAAGAAAATCGACTTTAAGTCTAAAACTAAGTAAGTACAATTTTTTCGGTTATATGAATATGTAAATTCTGCAATAACATTATAATTTTACTTTCGCGCAAATCAGTAATATTAATGTTTTTCAGCTTAAGCAGTACAGTGCTGCCGCAATTGACATACAATTTACAAGAAAATCGACTTTGAGTCTAAACCTAAGAAAGTGCAACTTTTTCGGTATGATTAATTTGTTAATCCTGCAAAAGCAATATAATTTGACTTTCGCTCAAATCAGTAAAATTCCTGTTTTTCGGTTTAAGCGGTACAGTGCTCACGCAATTAACATACAATTTACAAGAAAATCGACTTTGAGTATAAACCTTAGAAAGTGCAACTTTTTCGGTAATATTAATTTGTTAATCCTGCAAAAGCAATATAATTTGACTTTCGCTCAAATCAGTAAAATTCATGTTTTTCAGCTTAAGCGGTACAGTGCTCACGCAATTAACATACAATTTAGAAGCAAATCGACTTTAAGTCTAAAACTAAGAAAGTACAATTTTTCGGTTATATGAATATGTCAATTCTGCAATAACAATATAATTTGACTTTCGCTCAAATCAGTAAAATTGATGTTTTTCGGCCTAAGCGGTACAGCGCTCAAGTAATTAACATACAATTTACAAGAAAATCGGCTTTAAGTAAAAATCTAAGAAAGTTCAATTTTTTCTTTTCTTTTTTTTATATTAAATTGTTAATCCTGCCATAACATTATAGTTTACAGTGCTCACGCAACTGAAATACAATTTACAAGAAAATCGACTTTAAGTCTAAAGCTAAGAAAGTGCAATTTTTTCGGTTATATGAATATGTCAATTCTGCAATAGCTATATAATTTTACTTTCGCGCAAATCAGTAAAATTGATGATTTTCGGCTTATGCGGTACAGTGCTCAAGTGATTAACATACAATTTACAAAAAAATCGACTTTGAGTCTAAGCCTAAGAAAGTGCAACTTTTTCGGAAATATTAATTTGTTAATCCTGCAATAAAAATATAATTTGACTTTCGCTCAAATCAGTAAAATTCATGTTTTTCGGTTTAAGCGGTACAGTGCTCACGCAACTGAAATACAATTTACATGAAAATCGACTTTGAGTCTAAACCTAAGAAAGTGCAACTTTTTCGGTAATATTAATTTGTTAATCCTGCAAAAGCAATATAATTTGACTTTCGCTCAAATCAGTAAAATTCCTGTTTTTCGGTTTAAGCGGTACAGTGCTCACGCAATTAACATACAATTTAGAAGCAAATCGACTTTAAGTCTAAAACTAAGTAAGTACAATTTTTTCGGTTATATGAATATGTAAATTCTGCAATAACATTATAATTTTACTTTCGCGCAAATCAGTAATATTAATGTTTTTCAGCTTAAGCAGTACAGTGCTGCCGCAATTGACATACAATTTACAAGAAAATCGACTTTGAGTCTAAACCTAAGAAAGTGCAACTTTTTCGGTAATATTAATTTGTTAATCCTGCAAAAGCAATATAATTTGACTTTCGCTCAAATCAGTAAAATTCCTGTTTTTCGGTTTAAGCGGTACAGTGCTCACGCAATTAACATACAATTTAGAAGCAAATCGACTTTAAGTCTAAAACTAAGTAAGTACAATTTTCGGTTATATGAATATGTCAATTCTGCAATAGCTATATAATTTTACTTTCGCGCAAATCAGTAAAATTCATGTTTTTCGGCTTAAGCAGTACAGTGCTCTCGCAACTGACATACAATTTACAAGAAAATCGACTTTGAGTATAAACCTTAGAAAGTGCAACTTTTTCGGTAATATTAATTTGTTAATCCTGCAATAACAATATAATTTGACTTTCGCTCAAATCAGTAAAATTCATGTTTTTCGGCATAAGCAGCACAGTGCTCACACAACTGACATACAATTTACAAAAAAATCGACTTTGAGTCTAAGCCTAAGAAAGTGCAACTTTTTCGGAAATATTAATTTGTTAATCCTGCAATAAAAATATAATTTGACTTTCGCTCAAATCAGTAAAATTCATGTTTTTCGGTTTAAGCGGTACAGTGCTCACGCAACTGAAATACAATTTACATGAAAATCGACTTTGAGTCTAAACCTAAGAAAGTGCAACTTTTTCGGTAATATTAATTTGTTAATCCTGCAAAAGCAATATAATTTGACTTTCGCTCAAATCAGTAAAATTCCTGTTTTTCGGTTTAAGCGGTACAGTGCTCACGCAATTAACATACAATTTAGAAGCAAATCGACTTTAAGTCTAAAACTAAGTAAGTACAATTTTTCGGTTATATGAATATGTCAATTCTGCAATAACAATATAATTTGACTTTCGCTCAAATCAGTAAAATTGATGTTTTTCGGCCTAAGCGGTACAGCGCTCAAGTAATTAACATACAATTTACAAGAAAATCGGCTTTAAGTAAAAATCTAAGAAAGTTCAATTTTTTCTTTTCTTTTTTTTATATTAAATTGTTAATCCTGCCATAACATTATAGTTTACAGTGCTCACGCAACTGAAATACAATTTACAAGAAAATCGACTTTAAGTCTAAAGCTAAGAAAGTGCAATTTTTTCGGTTATATGAATATGTCAATTCTGCAATAGCTATATAATTTTACTTTCGCGCAAATCAGTAAAATTGATGATTTTCGGCTTATGCGGTACAGTGCTCAAGTGATTAACATACAATTTACAAAAAAATCGACTTTGAGTGTAAACCTAAGAAAGTGCAACTTTTTCGGTAATATTAATTTGTTAATCCTGCAATAACAATATAATTTGACTTTCGCTCAAATCAGTAAAATTCATGTTTTTCGGTTTAAGCGGTACAGTGCTCACGCAATTAACATACAATTTAGAAGCAAATCGACTTTAAGTCTAAAACTAAGTAAGTACAATTTTTTCGGTTATATGAATATGTAAATTCTGCAATAACATTATAATTTTACTTTCGCGCAAATCAGTAATATTAATGTTTTTCAGCTTAAGCAGTACAGTGCTGCCGCAATTGACATACAATTTACAAGAAAATCGACTTTGAGTCTAAACCTAAGAAAGTGCAACTTTTTCGGTAATATTAATTTGTTAATCCTGCAAAAGCAATATAATTTGACTTTCGCTCAAATCAGTAAAATTCCTGTTTTTCGGTTTAAGCGGTACAGTGCTCACGCAATTAACATACAATTTAGAAGCAAATCGACTTTAAGTCTAAAACTAAGTAAGTACAATTTTCGGTTATATGAATATGTGAATTCTGCAATAGCTATATAATTTTACTTTCGCGCAAATCAGTAAAATTCATGTTTTTCGGCTTAAGCAGTACAGTGCTCTCGCAACTGACATACAATTTACAAGAAAATCGACTTTGAGTATAAACCTTAGAAAGTGCAACTTTTTCGGTAATATTAATTTGTTAATCCTGCAAAAGCAATATAATTTGACTTTCGCTCAAATCAGTAAAATTCATGTTTTTCAGCTTAAGCGGTACAGTGCTCACGCAATTAACATACAATTTAGAAGCAAATCGACTTTAAGTCTAAAACTAAGAAAGTACAATTTTTTCGGTTATATGAATATGTAAATTCTGCAATAACATTATAATTTTACTTTCGCGCAAATCAGTAATATTAATGTTTTTCGGCTTAAGCAGTACAGTGCCGCCACAATTGACATACAATTTACAAGAAAATCGACTTTGAGTCTAAACCTAAGAAAGTGCAACTTTTTCGGTAATATTAATTTGTTAATCCTGCAAAAGCAATATAATTTGACTTTCGCTCAAATCAGTAAAATTCCTGTTTTTGGGTTTAAGCGGTACAGTGCTCACGCAATTAACATACAATTTAGAAGCAAATCGACTTTAAGTCTAAAACTAAGAAAGTACAATTTTTTCGGTTATATGAATATGTAAATTCTGCAATAACATTATAATTTTACTTTCGCGCAAATCAGTAATACTAATGTTTTTCGGCTTAAGCAGTACAGTGCTCACGCAACTGAAATACAATTTACATGAAAATCGACTTTGAGTCTAAACCTAAGAAAGTGCAACTTTTTCGGTAATATTAATTTGTTAATCCTGCAAAAGCAATATAATTTGACTTTCGCTCAAATCAGTAAAATTCCTGTTTTTCGGTTTAAGCGGTACAGTGCTCACGCAATTAACATACAATTTAGAAGCAAATCGACTTTAAGTCTAAAACTAAGTAAGTACAATTTTTCGGTTATATGAATATGTCAATTCTGCAATAACAATATAATTTGACTTTCGCTCAAATCAGTAAAATTGATGTTTTTCGGCCTAAGCGGTACAGCGCTCAAGTAATTAACATACAATTTACAAGAAAATCGGCTTTAAGTAAAAATCTAAGAAAGTTCAATTTTTTCTTTTCTTTTTTTTATATTAAATTGTTAATCCTGCCATAACATTATAGTTTACAGTGCTCACGCAACTGAAATACAATTTACAAGAAAATCGACTTTAAGTCTAAAGCTAAGAAAGTGCAATTTTTTCGGTTATATGAATATGTCAATTCTGCAATAGCTATATAATTTTACTTTCGCGCAAATCAGTAAAATTGATGATTTTCGGCTTATGCGGTACAGTGCTCAAGTGATTAACATACAATTTACAAAAAAATCGACTTTGAGTCTAAACCTAAGAAAGTGCAACTTTTTCGGTAATATTAATTTGTTAATCCTGCAATAACAATATAATTTGACTTTCGCTCAAATCAGTAAAATTCATGTTTTTCGGTTTAAGCGGTACAGTGCTCACGCAATTAACATACAATTTAGAAGCAAATCGACTTTAAGTCTAAAACTAAGTAAGTACAATTTTTTCGGTTATATGAATATGTAAATTCTGCAATAACATTATAATTTTACTTTCGCGCAAATCAGTAATATTAATGTTTTTCAGCTTAAGCAGTACAGTGCTGCCGCAATTGACATACAATTTACAAGAAAATCGACTTTGAGTCTAAACCTAAGAAAGTGCAACTTTTTCGGTATGATTAATTTGTTAATCCTGCAAAAGCAATATAATTTGACTTTCGCTCAAATCAGTAAAATTCCTGTTTTTCGGTTTAAGCGGTACAGTGCTCACGCAATTAACATACAATTTAGAAGCAAATCGACTTTAAGTCTAAAACTAAGTAAGTACAATTTTTCGGTTATATGAATATGTCAATTCTGCAATAGCTATATAATTTTACTTTCGCGCAAATCAGTAAAATTCATGTTTTTCGGCTTAAGCTGTACAGTGCTCTCGCAACAGACATACAATTTACAAGAAAATCGACTTTGAGTCTAAACCTAAGAAAGTGCAACTTTTTCGGTAATATTAATTTGTTAATCCTGCAAAAGCAATATAATTTGACTTTCGCTCAAATCAGTAAAATTCATGTTTTTCGGCTTAAACGGTACAGTGCTCACGCAATTAACATACAATTTAGAAGCAAATCGACTTTAAGTCTAAAACTAAGAAAGTACAATTTTTTCGGTTATATCAATATGTAAATTCTGCAATAACATTATAATTTTACTTTCGCGCAAATCAGTAATACTAATGTTTTTCGGCTTAAGCAGTACAGTGCTGCCGCAATTGACATACAATTTACAAGAAAATCGACTTTGAGTCTAAACCTAAGAAAGTGCAACTTTTTCGGTAATATTAATTTGTTAATCCTACAATAACAATATAATTTGACTTTCGCTCAAATCAGTAAAATTCATGTTTTTCGGCTTAAGCAGCACAGTGCTCACACAACTGACATACAATTTACAAAAAAATCGACTTTGAGTCTAAACCTAAGAAAGTGCAACTTTTTCGGAAATATTAATTTGTTAATCCTGCAATAACAATATAATTTGACTTTCGCTCAAATCAGTAAAATTCATGTTTTTCGGTTTAAGCGGTACAGTGCTCACGCAACTGAAATACAATTTACAAGAAAATCGACTTTGAGTCTAAACCTAAGAAAGTGCAACTTTTTCGGTAATATTAATTTGTTAATCCTGCAAAAGCAATATAATTTTACTTTCGCGCAAATCAGTAATATTAATGTTTTTCGGCTTAAGCAGTACAGTGCCGCCCCAATTGACATACAATTTACAAGAAAATCGACTTTGTGTCTAAACCTAAGAAAGTGCAACTTTTTCGGTAATATTAATTTGTTAATCCTGCAATAACAATATAATTTGACTTTCGCTCAAATCAGTAAAATTCATGTTTTTCGGCTTAAGCAGCACAGTCCTCACGCAATTAACATACAATTTAGAAGCAAATCGACTTTAAGTCTAAAACTAAGAAAGTACAATTTTTTCGGTTAACGAATATGTAAATTCTGCAATAACATTATAATTTTACTTTCGCGCAAATCAGTAATATTAATGTTTTTCGGCTTAAGCAGTACGGTGCCGCCACAATTGACATACAATTTACAAGAAAATCGACTTTGAGTCTAAACCTAAGAAAGTGCAACTTTTTCGGTAATATTAATTTGTTAATCCTGCAAAAGCAATATAATTTGACTTTCGCTCAAATCAGTAAAATTCCTGTTTTTGGGTTTAAGCGGTACAGTGCTCACGCAATTAACATACAATTTAGAAGCAAATCGACTTTAAGTCTAAAACTAAGTAAGTACAATTTTTCGGTTATATGAATATGTCAATTTTGCAATAACAATATAATTTGACTTTCGCTCAAATCAGTAAAATTGATGTTTTTCGGCCTAAGCGGTACAGCGCTCAAGTAATTAACATACAATTTACAAGAAAATCGGCTTTAAGTAAAAATCTAAGAAAGTTCAATTTTTTCTTTTCTTTTTTTTATATTAAATTGTTAATCCTGCCATAACATTATAGTTTACAGTGCTCACGCAACTGAAATAAAATTTACAAGAAAATCGACTTTAAGTCTAAAGCTAAGAAAGTGCAAATTTTTCGGTTATATGAATATGTCAACTCTGCAATAGCTATATAATTTTACTTTCGCGCAAATCAGTAAAATTGATGATTTTCGGCTTATGCGGTACAGTGCTCAAGTGATTAATATACAATTTACAAAAAAATCGACTTTGAGTCTAAACCTAAGAAAGTGCAACTTTTTCGGTAATATTAATTTGTTAATCCTGCAATAACAATATAATTTGACTTTCGCTCAAATCAGTAAAATTCATGTTTTTCGGTTTAAGCGGTACAGTGCTCACGCAATTAACATACAATTTAGAAGCAAATCGACTTTAAGTCTAAAACTAAGTTAGTACAATTTTTTCGGTTATATGAATATGTAAATTCTGCAATAACATTATAATTTTACTTTCGCGCAAATCAGTAATATTAATGTTTTTCAGCTTAAGCAGTACAGTGCTGCCGCAATTAACATACAATTTTTAAGAAAATCGACTTTGAGTCTAAACCTAAGAAAGTGCAACTTTTTCGGTAATATTAATTTGTTAATTCTGCAAAAGCAATATAAATTGACTTTCGCTCAAATCAGTAAAATTCCTGTTTTTCGGTTTAAGCGGTACAGTGCTCACGCAATTAACATACAATTTAGAAGCAAATCGACTTTAAGTCTAAAACTAAGTAAGTACAATTTTTCGGTTATATGAATATGTCAATTCTGCAATAGCTATATAATTTTACTTTCGCGCAAATCAGTAAAATTCATGTTTTTCGGCTTAAGCAGTACAGTGCTCACGCAACTGACATACAATTTACAAGAAAATCGACTTTGAGTCTAAACCTAAGAAAGTGCAACTTTTTCGGTAATATTAATTTGTTAATCCTGCAAAAGCAATATAATTTGACTTTCGCTCAAATCAGTAAAATTCATGTTTTTCGGCTTAAGCGGTACAGTGCTCACGCAATTAACATACAATTTGGAAGCAAATCGACTTTAAGTCTAAAACTAAGAAAGTACAATTTTTTCGGTTATATGAATATGTAAATTCTGCAATAACATTATAATTTTACTTTCGCGCAAATCAGCAATACTAATGTTTTTCGGCTTAAGCAGTACAGTGCTGCCGCAATTGACATACAATTTACAAGAAAATCGACTTTGAGTCTAAACCTAAGAAAGTGCAACTTTTTCGGTAATATTAATTTGTTAATCCTGCAAAAGCAATATAATTTTACTTTCGCGCAAATCAGTAATATTAATGTTTTTCGGCTTAAGCAGTACAGTGCCGCCGCAATTGACATACAATTTACAAGAAAATCGACTTTGAGTCTAAACCTAAGAAAGTGCAACTTTTTCGGTAATATTAATTTGTTAATCCTGCAAAAGCAATATAATTTGACTTTCGCTCAAATCAGTAAAATTCATGTTTTTCGGTTTAAGCGGTACAGTGCTCACGCAACTGAAATACAATTTACAAAAAAATCGACTTTGAGTCTAAACCTAAGAAAGTGCAACTTTTTCGGAAATATTAATTTGTTAATCCTGCAATAACAATATAATTTAACTTTCGCTCAAATCAGTAAAATTCATGTTTTTCGGCCTAAGCGGTACAGTGCTCACGCAATTAACATACAATTTGGAAGCAAATCGACTTTAAGTCTAAAACTAAGAAAGTACAATTTTTTCGGTTATATGAATATGTAAATTCTGCAATAACATTATAATTTTACTTTCGCGCAAATCAGCAATACTAATGTTTTTCGGCTTAAGCAGTACAGTGCTGCCGCAATTGACATACAATTTACAAGAAAATCGACTTTGAGTCTAAACCTAAGAAAGTGCAACTTTTTCGGTAATATTAATTTGTTAATCCTGCAAAAGCATTATAATTTTACTTTCGCGCAAATCAGTAAAATTCATGTTTTTCAGTTTAAGCAGCACAGTGCTCACACAACTGACATACAATTTACAAAAAAATCGACTTTGAGTCTAAACCTAAGAAAGTGCAACTTTTTCGGTAATATTAATTTGTTAATCCTGCAAAAGCAATATAATTTTACTTTCGCGCAAATCAGTAATATTAATGTTTTTCGGCTTAAGCAGTACAGTGCCGCCGCAATTGACATACAATTTACAAGAAAATCGACTTTGAGTCTAAACCTAAGAAAGTGCAACTTTTTCGGTAATATTAATTTGTTAATCCTGCAAAAGCAATTTAATTTGACTTTCGCTCAAATCAGTAAAATTCATGTTTTTCGGTTTAAGCGGTACAGTGCTCACGCAATTAACATACAACTTAGAAGCAAATCGACTTTAAGTCTAAAACTAAGTAAGTACAATTTTTCGGTTATATGAATATGTCAATTCTGCAATAACAATATAATTTGACTTTCGCTCAAATCAGTAAAATTGATGTTTTTCGGCCTAAGCGGTACAGCGCTCAAGTAATTAACATACAATTTACAAGAAAATCGGCTTTAAGTAAAAATCTAAGAAAGTTCAATTTTTTCTTTTCTTTTTTTTTATATTAAATTGTTAATCCTGCCATAACATTATAGTTTACAGTGCTCACGCAACTGAAATACAATTTACAAGAAAATCGACTTTAAGTCTAAAGCTAAGAAAGTGCAACTTTTTCGGTAATATTAATTTGTTAATCCTGCAATAACAATATAATTTGACTTTCGCTCAAATCAGTAAAATTCATGTTTTTCGGTTTAAGCGGTACAGTGCTCACGCAATTAACATACAATTTAGAAGCAAATCGACTTTAAGTCTAAAACTAAGAAAGTACAATTTTTTCGGTTAACGAATATGTAAATTCTGCAATAACATTATAATTTTACTTTCGCGCAAATCAGTAATATTAATGTTTTTTAGCTTAAGCAGTACAGTGCTGCCGCAATTGACATACAATTTACAAGAAAATCGACTTTGAGTCTCAACCTAAGAAAAGTGCAACTTTTTCGGTAATATTAATTTGTTAATCCTGCAATAACAATATAATTTGACTTTCGCGCAAATCAGTAATATTAATGTTTTTCGGCTTAAGCAGCACAGTGCTCACACAACTGACATACAATTTACAAGAAAATCGACTTTGAGTCTAAACCTAAGAAAAGTGCAACTTTTTCGGTAATATTAATTTGTTAATCCTGCAATAACAATATAATTTGACTTTCGCGCAAATCAGTAATATTAATGTTTTTCGGCTTAAGCAGCACAGTGCTGCCGCAATTGACATACAATTTACAAGAAAATCGACTTTGAGTCTCAACCTAAGAAAAGCGCAACTTTTTCGGTAATATTAATTTGTTAATCCTGCAATAACAATATAATTTGACTTTCGCGCAAATCAGTAATATTAATGTTTTTTAGCTTAAGCAGTACAGTGCTGCCGCAATTGACATACAATTTACAAAAAAATCGACTTTGAGTCTAAACCTAAGAAAGTGCAACTTTTTCGGAAATATTCATTTGTTAATCCTGCAATAACAATATAATTTGACTTTCGCTCAAATCAGTAAAATTCATGTTTTTCGGTTTAAGCGGTACAGTGCTCACGCAACTGAAATACAATTTACAAGAAAATCGACTTTAAGTCTAAAACTAAGAAAGTGCAATTTTTTCGGTTATATGAATATGTCAATTCTGCAATAACATTTTAATTTTACTTTCGCGCAAATCAGTAATATTAATGTTTTTTAGCTTAAGCAGTACAGTGCTGCCGCAATTGACATACAATTAACAAGAAAATCGACTTTGAGTCTAAACCTAAGAAAAGTGCAACTTTTTCGGTAATATTAATTTGTTAATCCTGCAATAACAATATAATTTGACTTTTGCTCAAATCAGTAAAATTCATGTTTTTCGGCTTAAGCAGCACAGTGCTCACACAACTGACATACAATTTACAAAAAAATCGACTTTGAGTCTAAACCTAAGAAAGTGCAACTTTTTCGGAAATATTCATTTGTTAATCCTGCAATAACAATATAATTTGACTTTCGCTCAAATCAGTAAAATTCATGTTTTTCGGTTTAAGCGGTACAGTGCTCACGCAACTGAAATACAATTTACAAGAAAATCGACTTTAAGTCTAAAACTAAGAAAGTGCAATTTTTTCGGTTATATGAATATGTCAATTCTGCAATAACAATATAATTTGACTTTCGCTCAAATCAGTAAAATTCATGTTTTTCGGTTTAAGCGGTACAGTGCTCTTGCAATTGACATACAATTGAGAAGAAAATCGACTTTAAGTCTAAAACTAAGAAAGTACAATTTTTTCGGTTATATGAATATGTAAATTCTGCAATAACATTGTTTAAATGAGCTAAGCCTCAGTACCACCACTCTCTCCGGTAACAACTGGCGCACCCTAATGCAACACACCACACCAGAGAACAATCACAGGTTCTCACCACTCGATGAAAACACACCATAACATGGCACCTGTACATCTAACAAAAGGGACGGGATCATCGCTCTCACATCATTTTTCGCTTATCGTCTACGGGCCTGAGCGCCACACATACCTTCGCTAAAATAATTCGTTCGGACACAAGTTCCTGCGCGCTACCGCATCAATTCAAGACGACCCCCACGACGTTCGATTCCAACAATTATTATATTATATATATTTAATTTCGTTTCGGAATAAACTAAAATTATTGATTTACCAAGTCACTTGCGTTTGTTTTATATTGAATCGAGTGTTAGTGTTGAACTGTGTATAGATTTATTCATGGTCCTTCGAGCTATACCGAATGGCACCTTTGGTTTTAACATCAAATTAACTATACTTACAAACATAATAACAGTGCAGTTTCGCAAAAGTGCAAAAAAAAAGTGCTATGTAGTGACAAATAAAAATGAAAAGATACAATTAAAAACTAAAAAAAAAAGAAATTCAAACATACATACATATGTATGTATACATATATCGAACAAGTACGGGCTAACCCAAATCCATAAAGCGGGCGCGAAACTATAATAAAAACAAAATAATATATAAAAACCGGTCGCGACTAAACAGAAAACATACATATATACAACAAATATGTTCAACAAATCAAGAACAAATAACACACACAAGGAATAAGAAGTAACCTCTCGCGGAGGCGAAGGAAGAATTGGCAACTACAACGCCAGCATACACATCAAATTTCCCCTAAAAACCCTTGAGGCGTTACAAAGTGAGTCGTATTGATTCCACTTATTGTTATATTTAATATGCACTTATTTATACTGAAAACTACAGTTTATCCTTATAAAAACTGTATTAAAAATAAATAAAAAAAAAAAAATTTCCGATCAGCAATTTCACGCAACGGCTTTAATTTGCGAAAAAAGCCCGAAACTGTTCGATATAAGAATATTTATATACATTTATACACATTTACATATGTATATAAGGTCAAAATAAAAAAAATAAAAATCAACCATACATGCACACACATTATGCATAAAAATACATTGTATACATAGTCAACATAATTATTTGCTATATATAAAATTACAAATTTACAAACATATGTACATATAAGTGCATACGGAGAATACCCGCACATTATCAATTCCTTTTTCGCGCTCTGTTTCTATTGCAAAATATAGAAGCCAGGTTTATACATACATACGGCATACAACCTATATTTTTATACCATACTCAACATTGGGTAATATTAATTTATTAAAATTTTAAACATTCACTAAAAAGTGATTTTCAAATTGCGAATGAATAAACAAAGTGAAATAAAATTTCCTTAATTTTATTTTTTTCTTTAAACGCAAACAAAAAAAAAAAAAAAACTAACTCTTAAAAAAAAAAAATATATATATATATATAAATACATAAAATATTCTTTTAACAAGAACTAAAGTACATACGCATATGTAGGTACATATATTCAAGCAAAACCTCTTGTTCTTGTTAAAACACAAGCAAGCAGGATTGCGAACCACACAAAAACGCATTGATCTCTCTAACGAGCTCTCAATTGCACACAAACAAAAATAATATTTAAATATACACATATTAAAACATATACAATTATAGTTGTACATATTTTCAAAGTACACATTGGCATACACCCCGCATACCCCTTGTAACAAACAAGCAGGATTGCGTACATAAAAAACTAAAAGCACATTGATCTCTTCAACGAGCTCTCAATTGCATTAGAAAGTATACATACATACGCACAACCAATTGATCTCTTCAACGAGCTCTCAATCGTACGAGCACATAAATATATACTAACAAGTCCGTTTATTAGGGTGTACCTAAATACATCAATATAAGGACATAAAAAGTTTTATTGAATTAAAAGTGCGATTTTTAATAATTAAATAAATTAAAGCAATACATTCAAAATAAAACCACAACAAAATCATATTGCTAGCAAATACAGTTTACACTGAGAAAATTTTAATAAATTTTGATAAATATTTTAACATACAAAAAAAAAAAATGATGAATGTGGATAAAATTCAAATTACACCTGCAGAAGCTACACGCGCAAGACAGGTTACCACAAGCAAACAAAAGGCAAAAATATTTGTGCCACCAAATTCATTTCTGAGAGTGACAGATTAACACGATACTGCACTCGATTTTCATCTTCACCGCTTCAAGACATCTCTGAATCGTTATTGGAAATAAAAAAACAAAATATTGACAATTTTTGGACTCGTCCCCAAACTCCTCATGACGCCATAGTAGATTATGACAATTCAGATCTACCACACGATTTTAACTCATCGGCTTACGCACTATACGAAAACTGCTTAGACCAGTACGAAGAAACAAAAGCTATGATTTCTGATCAATTAAAGCTAATAAAAGCGATTGCACCTACTCCACATCCGAGAGTAGAGCTGCCACAAATTCAAAGTCAAGAGGCAAGTTCGGGCATCCATCTCGAGGTGCCCGCATGTGACACAGAAATATTTTATGGAGGTTATGAAGAATGGCCGTCCTTCCGGGACATGTTCACTGCCGTATACATCAACCATCCAAAATTATCAAAAGCGCAAAAATTGTATCACCTCCGACACAAAACTAAAGGTCAAGCAGGCGCAATAGTAAAACAGTTCGCACTAAATGACGACAATTTTAATTTGGCTTGGGAAGCTCTAAAATCCAGATATGAAAATGAAAGAATATTGGTCGATAACCAAGTAACGACACTATTAAACTTGCCTAAGATTCAAAAAGAAACCAGTGAAGAGTTTATAAGACTACAATCCACTGTTTCAAACTATTTGTCGGTTTTATCGACACAAAATATTCCCACAGACAGCTGGGACCCTATACTGGTAAACATATGCACTGCCGCATTACCAGAAATCGCTACTTTTATGGGAGCAATCGCTCTCATCACGAAAGAAATGCCCCACGTGGCAACAAATGAAAGACTTTCTAACTACCCAGTACGAAATCGCTGAAAGGGTAGATAAAAAACTAATTAAAACAAAAATTGTTCAAAACGACCTAAAAAGAAGCTTCAATAGACCCCAAGCTAGTAGCAAAAACAAATTAAACAGAAGCTTTTACAAAACGCAATCGTTCACATCAGAACAGAATATACTTGCGTCATGCGAACTATGCACGAGAGGGCATAAACTACAATCTTGCGAGAAGTTTAAAAACTTAAAAGTTAACGAAAGAAATAATTTGGTCAGATCAAAAAGACTTTGTACAAATTGCTTGTCACATGCGCATAAGTATAAAAATTGCAAAAGCAAGTTCAATTGCACACCACTCAATGCTTCATTACAGCGAATTTCCCATATCACCCCAAAGAAGCGCTTATACAAAAAGAACCACAGGTTTAGTGGTAACAACAAATCCCGAAGACCAAAATACCGAAAATTGCCAAATGACACCATGTTGCTCAAAGGCACAAAACACTCAAACGCTACACAGCGAAATACAAAATAGGGTATTACTACCCACAGCAGTCATCTCCATCGAACATCGAGGAGAACTCTACAAACTTAGAGCCCTAATAGACCAAGGATCACCACGATCCTTCATAGCGTCTAGGGTACAAAATAGGCTACAACTGCTAACAAAACTAGCCAATTTTGAAATCACGGGAATGGGCAGAAGAGTAGTCCAGAACTCAAACAAAATCTGTCCCATTACCCTAACTTCCCCCAAAGCGGATAAGCGCATTAAAGCAGAAGCTATTGTCTTACCGCAACTTACAAATATGCTTCCAAGCTATCATATAAATAGCAAGTATTGGCAAAAGGTTTCACACCTAAAGCTAGCAGATCCCAACTGCAACACCCCCGCTCAAATAGACATTCTATTAAGCAGCGACCTTATACCGCAAATAATGCTTGAAGGTGTTGAAAAAATTTCAACGACCCTTCTAGCCCAAGATACCATTTTCGGTTGGATCCTAAGTGGACTAGTTACGGAACCAGTTACCACTATGACAACTCAAGTTAAGGAAATCTCAAATGAATACCTCAATTCACAATTGAAAAAATTTCGGGAGTTGGAAAAACGCCCCCTCATATGAATTACAACCCCAGAAGATCAGTATTGTAAAGACTTCTACAAAGCCACAACTACTCGATCAAATAATGGCCGGTACGTCGTACGACTACCACCAAAGCCACAATCTTCCAACACTCTACAAATTGGCACAAAAAACCATGTCAGAGTTTCTTCTGACAACCCCAGTGTTAAAAACACAAATATCTATAATTCAACCAAATCATCGAGATATATTACTAAGTATTCGAAAAGAAAATTTGTTGTACATTAATTTCCTTAAATTTGAAAAGGGCAGTACAACATAAAAATACAGGGGATCCAATGGAATGCGATATCGGATCAAATTTCATATCCTACTGAATCAATATCCGCATTAGCCGCAATAACATTTTTGACCCCGCAGGATGGCTTTCGCCAATTATGATACAAGCGAAAATCCTAATTGTTGTTCACTTAGAAAAATAGTCACAATCCTCAAACAATCTTAACGATATCCGAATCTACCGATTCTTGGCCACAATCGCCCACTTCCATACATAGTATCGTCCGCAACATACGAGTAATTGTCATAGAAAGTCCAAAAATCGACTTTTCTCTTACTATAGTGCCTCATAGTTGCCTAAATTTTCATAATCAAATACAATTCAAAATTAAAGTTAAGGAATCACCATACTTGCAATGTGATACAGTGACGCACCCAGACTTACAAAAGCAAAGGTCGCACTTATCGCATCTATCTAAGCGCTCATCATACGGGTAGTTTATGGGAAACACTTGTAAAAGTTGTAAGTCTCAGTTCAAAAAAGTGAGCGAAACTCATAAATCTCACTCTCGCAAGATCCCTCTTCAAAAGTTTGAAAGAAGCACCCATTCTGGCCATATCTGAGCCAGGCGTGGAGTCGCTATCCTCATAAGCCGATAATAAAGAGATTGCAAATAATTGCTGATAATACAGAAAAGGCAAATCATAAACAATCGGCATAAAAAATTGATACAAAAAAAAATCGTAAATACAATCACTCCTTATTGTATTGCCAACTATAAAACCAAAAAAATTGTCAGAATATAGTTGCGTATCTCAAGTCTATACCACAATACAAATCGCAAGCAAAACCACTTGTTCTTGATAAGTTGATTAAAACCAAAATTGCTTCTTACAGCTAATATTCGCGCCTCGGCTACTCCATCAACAGTACGCCGAAATACATTCAACAGCACATATGTGTAATACTAGGCAAAATATTTGACTAGGGGGCCCAGGATGTTTAAATGAGCTAAGCCTCAGTACCACCACTCTCTCCGGTAACAACTGGCGCACCCTAATGCAACACACCACACCAGAGAACAATCACAGGTTCTCACCACTCGATGAAAACACACCATAACACGGCACCTGTACATCTAACAAAAGGGACGGGATCATCGCTCTCACATCATTTTTCGCTTATCGTCTACGGGCCTGAGCGCCACACATACCTTCGCTAAAATAATTCGTTCGGACACAAGTTCCTGCGCGCTACCGCATCAATTCAAGACGACCCCCACGACGTTCGATTCCAACAATTATTATATTATATATATTTAAATTCGTTTCGGAATAAACTAAAATTATTGATTTACCAAGTCACTTGCGTTTGTTTTATATTGAATCGAGTGTTAGTGTTGAACTGTGTATAGATTTATTCAAACATTATAATTTTACTTTCGCGCAAATCAGTAATATTGATGTTTTTCGGCTTAAGCAGTACAGTGCTGCCGCAATTGACATACAATTTACAAGAAAATCGACTTTGAGTCTAAACCTAAAAAAGTGCAACTTTTTCGGTAATATTAATTTGTTAATCCTGCAAAAGCAATATAATTTGACTTTCGCTCAAATCAGTAAAATTCATGTTTTTCGGCTTAAGCAGTACAGCGCTCACGCAACTGACATACAATTTACAAGAAAATCGACTTTGAGTCTAAACCTAAGAAAGTGCAACTTTTTCGGTAATATTAATTTGTTAATCCTGCAAAAGCAATATAATTTGACTTTCGCTCAAATCAGTAAAATTCATGTTTTTCGGTTTAAGCGGTACAGTGATCTTGCAATTGACATACAATTTAGAAGAAAATCGACTTTAAGTCTAAACCTAAGAAAGTGCAACTTTTTCGGTAATATTAATTTGTTAATCCTGCAAAAGCAATATAATTTGACTTTCGCTCAAATCAGTAAAATTCATGTTTTTCGGTTTAAGCGGTACAGTGATCTTGCAATTGACATACAATTTAGAAGAAAATCGACTTTAAGTCTAAAGCTAAGAAAGTGCAGCTTTTTCGGTTATATGAATATGTCAATTCTGCAATAGCTATATAATTTTACTTTCGCGCAAATTAGTAATATTGATGTTTTTCGGCTTAAGCAGTACAGTGCTCACGCAACTGACATACAATTTACAAGAAAATCGACTTTGAGTCTAAACCTAAGAAAGTGCAACTTTTTCGGTAATAGTAATTTGTTAATCCTGCAAAAGCAATATAATTTGACTTTCGCTCAAATCAGTAAAATTCATGTTTTTCGGCTTAAGCAGTACAGTGCTCACGCAACTGACATACAATTTACAAGAAAATCGACTTTGAGTCTAAACCTAAGAAAGTGCAACTTTTTGGGTAATATTAATTTGTTAATCCTGCAAAAGCAATATAATTTGACTTTCGCTCAAATCAGTAAAATTCATGTTTTTCGGTTTAAGCGGTATAGTGATCTTGCAATTGACATACAATTTAGAAGAAAATCGACTTTAAGTCTAAAGCTAAGAAAGTGCAGCTTTTTCGGTTATATGAATATGTCAATTCTGCAATAGCTATATAATTTTACTTTCGCGCAAATTAGTAATATTGATGTTTTTCGGCTTAAGCAGTACAGTGCTGCCGCAATTGACATACAATTTACAAGAAAATCGACTTTGAGTCTAAACCTAAGAAAGTGCAACTTTTTCGGTAATATTAATTTGTTAATCCTGCAATAACAATATAATTTGACTTTCGCTCAAATCAGTAAAATTCATGTTTTTCGGCTTAAGCAGTACAGTGCTCACGCAACTGGCATACAATTTACAAGAAAATCGACTTTGACTCTAAACCTAAGAAAGTGCAACTTTTTCGGTAATATTAATTTGTTAATCCTGCAAAAGCAATATAATTTGACTTTCGCTCAAATCAGTAAAATTCATGTTTTTCGGTTTAAGCGGTACAGTGCTCTTGCAATTGACATACAATTTAGAAGAAAATCGACTTTAAGTCTAAAACTAGGAAAGTACAATTTTTTCGGCTATATGAATATGTAAATTCTGCAACAACATTATAATTTTACTTTCGCGCAAATCAGTAAAATTGATGTTTTTCGGCCTAAGCGGTACAGCGCTCAAGTAATTAACATACAATTTACAAGAAAATCGGCTTTAAGTAATAATCTAAGAAAGTTCAATTTTTTCTTTTCTTTTTTTTTATATTAATTTGTTAATCCTGCCATAACATTATAGTTTACAGTGCTCACGCATCTGAAATACAATTTACAAGAAAATCGACTTTAAGTCTAAAGCTAAGAAAGTGCAATTTTTTCGGTTATATGAATATGTCAATTCTGCAATAGCTATATAATTTTACTTTCGCGCAAATCAGTAAAATTGATGATTTTCGGCTTATGCGGTACAGTGCTCAAGTAATTAACATACAATTTACAAGAAAATCGACTTTGAGTCTAAACCTAAGAAAGTGCAACTTTTTCGGTAATATTAATTTGTTAATCCTGCAAAAGCAATATTATTTGACTTTCGCTCAAATCAGTAAAATTCATGTTTTTCGGTTTAAGCGGTACAGTGCTCACGCAATTAACATACAATTTAGAAGCAAATCGACTTTGAGTCTAAAACTAAGAAAGTACAATTTTTTCGGTTATACGAATATGTAAATTCTGCAATAACATTATAATTTTACTTTCGCGCAAATCAGTAATATTAATGTTTTTCGGCTTAAGCAGTACAGTGCTGCCGCAATTGACATACAATTTACAAGAAAATCGACTTTGAGTCTAAACCTAAGAAAGTGCAACTTTTTCGGTAATATTAATTTGTTAATCCTGCAAAAGCAATATAATCTGACTTTCGCTCAAATCAGTAAAATTCATGTTTTTCGGTTTAAGCGGTACAGTGCTCTTGCAATTGACATACAATTTAGAAGAAAATCGACTTTAAGTCTAAAACTAAGAAAGTTCTATTTTTTCGGTTATATGAATATGTAAATTCTGTAACAACATTATAATTTTACTTTCGCGCAAATCAGTAAAATTGATGTTTTTCGGCTTAAGCAGTACAGTGCTCACGCAACTGACATACAATTTACAAGAAAATCGACTTTGAGTCTAAACCTAAGAAAGTACAATTTTTTCGGTTATATGAATATGTAAATTCTGCAACAACATTATAATTTTACTTTCGCGCAAATCAGTAAAATTGATGTTTTTCGGCCTAAGCGGTACAGTGCTCACGCAACTGACATACAATTTACAAGAAAATCGACTTTGAGTCTAAACCTAAGGAAGTACAAAGTCAATTCTGCAATAGCTATATAATTTTACTTTCGCGCAAATCAGTAAAATTGATGTTTTTCGGCCTAAGCGGTACAGCGCTCAAGTAATTAACATACAATTTACAAGAAAATCGGCTTTAAGTAAAAACTAAGAAAGTTCAATTTTTCTTTTCTTTTTTTTATATTAATTTGTTAATCCTGCCATAACATTATAGTTTACAGTGCTCACGCAACTGAAATACAATTTACAAGAAAATCGACTTTAAGTCTAAAGCTAAGAAAGTGCAATTTTTTCGGTTATATGAATATGTCAATTCTGCAATAGCTATATAATTTTACTTTCGCGCAAATCAGTAAAATTCATGTTTTTCGGCTTAAGCAGTACAGTGCTCACGCAACTGACATACAAGTTACAAGAAAATCGACTTTGAGTCTAAACCTAAGAAAGTACAATTTTTTCGGCTATATGAATATGTAAATTCTGCAACAACATTATAATTTTACTTTCGCGCAAATCAGTAAAATTGATGTTTTTCGGCTTAAGCAGTACAGTGCTCACGCAACTGACATACAATTTACAAGAAAATCGACTTTGAGTCTAAACCTAAGGAAGTACAAAGTCAATTCTGCAATAGCTATATAATTTTACTTTCGCGCAAATCAGTAATATTAATGTTTTTCGGCTTAAGCAGTACAGTGCTGCCGCAATTGACAAACAATTTGCAAGAAAATCGACTTTGAGTCTAAACCTAAGAAAGTTCAACTTTTTCGGTTATATGAATATGTCAATTCTGCAATAGCTATATAATTTTACTTTCGCGCAAATCAGTAATATTAATGTTTTTCGGCTTAAGCAGTAAAGTGCTGCCGCAATTGACAAACAATTTGCAAGAAAATCGACTTTGAGTCTAAACCTAAGAAAGTTCAACTTTTTCGGTTATATGAATATGTCAATTCTGCAATAGCTATATAATTTTACTTTAGCGCAAATCAGTAAAATTGATGTTTTTCGGCCTAAGCGGTACAGTGCTCACGCAACTGGCATACAATATACAAGAAAATCGACTTTGAGTCTAAACCTAAGAAAGTACAAAGTCAATTCTGCAATAGCTATATAATTTTACTTTCGCGCAAATCAGTAAAATTCATGTTTTTCGGCTTAAGCAGTACAGTGCTCACGCAACTGACATACAATTTACAAGAAAATCGACTATGAGTCTAGACCTAAGAAAGTACAATTTTTTCGGTTATATGAATATGTAAATTCTGCAACAACATTATAATTTTACTTTCGCGCAAATCAGTAAAATTGGTGTTTTTCGGCCTAAGCGGTACAGTGCTCACGCAACTGACATACAATTTACAAGAAAATCGACTTTGAGTCTAAACCTAAGAAAGTACAATTTTTTCGGTTATATGAATATGTAAATTCTGCAACATTATTATAATTTTACTTTCGCGCAAATCAGTAAAATTCATGTTTTTCGGCTTAAGCAGTACAGTGCTCTCGCAACTGAAATACAATTTACAAGAAAATCGACTTTAAGTCTAAAGCTAAGAAAGTGCAAATTTTTTGGTTATATGAATATGTCAATTCTGCAATAGCTATATCATTTTACTTTCGCGCAAATCAGTAAAATTCATGTTTTTCGGCCTAAGCGGTACAGTGCTCACGCAACTGAAATACAATTTACAAGAAAAACCGACTTTAAGTCTAAAGCTAAGGAAGTGCAATTTTTTCGGTTATATGAATATGTCAATTCTGCAATAGCTATATAATTTTACTTTCGCGCAAATCAGTAAAATTGATGATTTTCGGCTTATGCGGTACAGTGCTCTTGCAATTGACATACAATTTAGAAGAAAATCGACTTTAAGTCTAAAACTAAGAAAGTACAATTCTTTCGGTTATATGAATATGTAAATTCTGCAATAACATTATTATTTTACTTTCGCGCAAATCAGTAATATTGATGTTTTTCGGCTTAAGCAGTTCAGTGCTGCCGCAATTGACATACAATTTACAAGAAAATCGACTTTGAGTCTAAACCTAAGAGAGTGCAACTTTTTCGGTAATATTAATTGGTTAATCCTGCAATAACAATATAATTGGACTTTCGCTTAAATCAGTAAAATTCATGTTTTTCGGCTTAAGCAGTACAGTGCTCACGCAACTGACATACAATTTACAAGAAAATCGACTTTGAGTCTAAACCTAAGAAAGTGCAACTTTTTCGGTAATATTAATTTGTTAATCCTGCAAAAGCAATATAATTTCACTTTCGCTCAAATCAGTAAAATACATGTTTTTCGGTTTAAACGGTGCAGTGCTCACGCAACTGACATACAATTTACAAGAAAATCGACTTTGAGTCTAAAGCTAAGAAAGTGCAATTTTTTCGGTTATATGAATATGTCAATTCTGCAATAACAATATAATTTGAATTTCGCTCAAATCAGTAAAATTCATGTTTTTCGGTTTAAGCGGTACAGTGCTAAAGTGATTAACATACAATTTACAAGAAAATCGACTTTGAGTCTAAACCTAAGAAAGTGCAACTTTTTCGGTAATATTAATTTTTTAATCCTGCAAAAGCAATATAGTTTGACTTTCGCACAAATCAGTAAAATTCATGTTTTTCGGCTTAAGCAGTACATCGCTCACGCAACTGACATACAATTTACAAGAAAATCGACTTTAAGTCTAAACCTAAGAAAGTGCAACTTTTTTCGGTAATATTAATTTGTTAATCCTGCAAAAGCAATATAATTTCACTTTCGCTCAAATCAGTAAAATTCATGTTTTTCGGTTTAAACGGTGCAGTGCTCACGCAACTGACATACAATTTACAAGAAAATCGACTTTGAGTCTAAACCTAAGAAAGTGCAATTTTTTCGGTTATATGAATATGTCAATTCTGCAATAACAATATAATTTCACTTTTGCTCAAATCAGTAAAATTCATGTTTTTTGGTTTAAGCGGTACAGTGCTCACGCAATTAACATACAATTTAGAAGCAAATCGACTTTAAGTCTAAACCTAAGAAAGTGCAACTTTTCGGTAAAATTAAGCTGTTAATCCTGCAATAACATTATAGTTTTACTTTCGCGCAAATTAGTAAAATTGTTGTTTTTCGGCTTATGCGGTACAGTGCTGAAGTGATTAACATACAATTTACAAGAAAATCGACTTTGAGTTTAAACCTAAGAAAGTGCAACTTTTTCGGTAATATTAAGTTGTTAATCCTGCAATAGCTATATAATTTTACTTTCGCGCAAATTAGTAAAATTGTTGTTTTTCGGCTTATGCGGTACAGTGCTGAAGTGATTAACAGACAATTTACAAGAAAATCGACTTTGAGTCTAAACCTAAGAAAGTGCAACTTTTTCGGTAATATTAAGTTGTTAATCCTGCAATAACATTATAGTTTTACTTTCGCGCAAATCAATAAAATTGATGTTTTTCGGCTTAAGCGGTACAGTGCTCAAGTGATTAACATACAATTTACAAGAAAATCGACTTTGAGTCTAAACCTAAGAAAGTGCAATTTTTTCGGTTATATTAATTTCTTAATCCTGCATTAACATTATAATTTTACTTTCACGCAAATCAGTAAAATTGAAGTTTTTCGGCTTATGCGGTACAGTGCTCAAGTGATTAACATACAATTTACAAGAAAATCGACTTTGAGACTAAACCTAAGAAAGTGCAATTTTTTCGCTTATATTAATTTGTCAATTCTGCAATAGCAATATAACTTTACTTTCGGGCAAATCAGTAAAATTCATGTTTTTAGGCTTAAGAAGTACAGTGCTCACGCAACTGATATACAATTTGGAAGAAAATCGACATTAAGTCTAAACCTAAGAAAGTGCAATTTTTTCGGTTATATTAATTTGTCAATTTTGCAATAGCAATATAATTTTACTTACGCGCAAATCAATAAAATTGATGTTCTTCGGCTTATGCGGTACAGTGCTCAAGTGATTAACATACAATTTACAAGAAAATCGACTTTGAGTCTAAACCTAAGAAAGTGCAATTTTTTCGGTAATATTAAGTTGATAATCCTGCAATAACATTATAGTTTTACTTTCGCGCAAATCAGTAAAATTGATGTTTTTCGGCTTAAGCGGTACAGTGCTCACGCAACTGAAATACAATTTACAAGAAAATCGACTTTAAATCTAAACCTATTGTAAGAAATTGCAATTTTTTCGGTTATATTAATTTGTCAATTCTGCAATAGCAATATAATTTACTTACGCGCAAATCAGTAAAATTGATGTTTTTCGGCTTATGCGGTACAGTGCTCAAGTGATTAACATACAATTTACAAGAAAATCGACTTTGAGTCTAAACCTAAGAAAGTGCAACTTTTTCGGTAATATTAAGTTGTTAATCCTGCAATAACATTATAGTTTTACTTTCGCGCAAATCAGTAAAATTGATGTTTTTCGGCTTATGCGGTACAGCGCTCAAGTAATTAACATTCAATTTACAAGAAAATCAGCTTTAAGTAAAAATCTAAGAAAGTTCAATTTTTTCTTTTCTTTTTTTTTATATTAATTTGTTAATCCTGCATTATAGTTTACAGTGCTCACGCAACTGAAATACAATTTACAAGATAATCGACTTTAAGTCTAAAGCTAAGAAAGTGCAATTTTTTCGGTTATATGAATATGTCAATTCTGCAATAGCTATATAATTTTATTTTCGCGCAAATTAGTAAAATTGTTGTTTTTCGGCTTATGCGGTACAGTGCTCAAGTGATTAACATACAATTTACAAGAAAATCGACTTTGAGTCTAAACCTAAGAAAGTGCAATTTTTTCGGTTATATTAATTTGTCAATTCTGCAATAGCAATATAATTTTACTTTCGCGCAAACCAGTAAAATTCATGTTTTTCGGCTTAAGCAGTACAGTGCTCACGCAACTGACATACAATTTACAAGAAAATCGACTTTAAGTCTAAAAGTAAGAAAGTGCAATTTTTTCGGTTATATGAATATGTCAATTCTGCAATAACAATATAATTTGACTTTCGCTCAAATCAGCAAAATTCATGTTTTTCGGTTTTAGCAGTACAGTGCTCACGCAATTGACATACAATTTACAAGAAAATCGAGTTTAAGTCTAAAACTAAAAAAGTACAATTTTTTCGGTTATATGAATATGTAAATTCTGCAATAACATTATAACTTTACTTTCGCGCAAATCAGTAAAATTGATGTTTTTCGGCTTAAGCAGTACAGTGCTCACGCAACTGACATACAATTTACAAGCAAATCGACTTTAAGGCTAAACCTAAGAAAGTGCAACTTTTTCGGTAATATTAATTTGTTAATCCTGCAATAACAATATAATATGACTTTTGCTCAAATCAGTAAAATTCATGTTTTTCGGTTTAAGCGGTACAGTGCTCACGCAATTAACATACAATTTAGAAGCAAATCGACTTTAAGTCTAAACCTAAGAAAGTGCATCTTTTTCGGTAATATTAAGTTGTTAATCCTGCAAACACATTATAGTTTTACTTTCGCGCAAATCAGTAAAATTGATGTTTTTCGGCTTATGCGGTACGGTGCTCAAGTAATTAACATACAATTTACAAGAAAATGGGCTTTAAGTAAAAATCTAAGAAAGTTCAATATTTTCTTTTCTTTTTTTTATATTAATTTGTTAATCCTGCCATAACATTATAGTTTACAGTGCTCACGCAACTGAAATACAATTTACAAGAAAATCGACTTTAAGTCTAAAGCTAAGAAAGTGCAATTTTTTCGGTTATATGAATATGTCAATTCTGCAATAGCTATATAATTTTACTTTCGCGCAAATTAGTAAAATTGTTGTTTTTCGGCTTATGCGGTACAGTGCTGAAGTGATTAACATACAATTTACAAGAAAATCGACTTTGAGTCTAAACTTAAGAAAGTGCATTTTTTTCGGTAATATTAAGTTGTTAATCCTGCAATAACATTATAGTTTTACGTTCGCGCAAATCAGTAAAATTGTTGTTTTTCGGCTTATGCGGTACAGTGCTGAAGTGATTAACATACAATTTACAAGAAAATCGACTTTGAGTCTAAACCTAAGAAAGTGCAACTTTTTAGGTAATATTAAGTTGTTAATCCTGCAATAGCTATATAATTTTACTTTCGCGCAAATTAGTAAAATTGTTGTTTTTCGGCTTATGCGGTACAGTGCTGAAGTGATTTACATACAATTTACAAGAAAATCGACTTTGAGTCTAAACTTAAGAAAGTGCAACTTTTTCGGTAATATTAAGTTGTTAATCCTGCAATAACATTATAGTTTTACTTTCGCGCAAATCAGTAAAATTGTTGTTTTTCGGCTTATGCGGTACAGTGCTGAAGTGATTAACATACAATTTACAAGAAAATCGACTTTGAGGCTAAACCTAAGAAAGTGCAACTTTTTCGGTAATATTAAGTTGTTAATCCTGCAATAGCTATATAATTTTACTTTCGCGCAAATTAGTAAAATTGTTGTTTTTCGGCTTATGCGGTACAGTGCTGAAGTGATTAACATACAATTTACAAGAAAATCGACTTTGAGTCTAAACCTAAGAAAGTGCAATTTTTTCGGTTATATTAATTTGTTAATCCTGCATTAACATTATAATTTTACTTTCACGCAAATCAGTAAAATTGATGTTTTTCGGTTTATGCGGTACAGTGCTCACGCAATTAACATTCAATTTAGAAGAAAATCGACTTTAAGTCTAAACCTAAGAAAGTGCAATTTTTTCGGTTATATTAATTTGTCAATTCTGCAATAGCAATATAATTTTACTTACGCGCAAATCAATAAAATTGATGTTCTTCGGCTTATGCGGTACAGTGCTCAAGTGATTAACATACAAATTACAAGAAAATCGACTTTGAGTCTAAACCTAAGAAAGTGCAACTTTTTCGGTAATATTAAGTTGATAATCCTGCAATAACATTATAGTTTTACTTTCGCGCAAATCAGTAAAATTGATGTTTTTCGGCTTAAGCGGTACAGTGCTCACGCAACTGAAATACAATTTACAAGAAAATCGACTTTAAATCTAAAGCTATTGTAAGAAATTGCAATTTTTTCGGTTATATTAATTTGTCAATTCTGCAATAGCAATATAATTTTACTTACGCGCAAATCAGTAAAATTGATGTTTTTCGGCTTATGCGGTACAGTGCTCAAGTGATTAACATACAATTTACAAGAAAATCGACTTTGAGTCTAAACCTAAGAAAGTGCAACTTTTTCGGTAATATTAAGTTGTTAATCCTGCAATAACATTATAGTTTTACTTTCGCGCAAATCAGTAAAATTGATGTTTTTCGGCTTATGCGGTACAGCGCTCAAGTAATTAACATTCAATTTACAAGAAAATCAGCTTTAAGTAAAAATCTAAGAAAGTTCAATTTTTTCTTTTCTTTTTTTTTATATTAATTTGTTAATCCTGCATTATAGTTTACAGTGCTCACGCAACTGAAATACAATTTACAAGATAATCGACTTTAAGTCTAAAGCTAAGAAAGTGCAATTTTTTCGGTTATATGAATGTGTCAATTCTGCAATAGCTATATAATTTTATTTTCGCGCAAATTAGTAAAATTGTTGTTTTTCGGCTTATGCGGTACAGTGCTCAAGTGATTAACATACAATTTACAAGAAAATCGACTTTGAGTCTAAACCTAAGAAAGTGCAATTTTTTCGGTTATATTAATTTGTCAATTCTGCAATAGCAATATAATTTTACTTTCGCGCAAACCAGTAAAATTCATGTTTTTCGGCTTAAGCAGTACAGTGCTCACGCAACTGACATACAATTTACAAGAAAATCGACTTTAAGTCTAAAACTAAGAAAGTGCAATTTTTTCGGTTATATGAATATGTCAATTCTGCAATAACAATATAATTTGACTTTCGCTCAAATCAGCAAAATTCATGTTTTTCGGTTTTAGCAGTACAGTGCTCACGCAATTGACATACAATTTACAAGAAAATCGAGTTTAAGTCTAAAACTAAGAAAGTACAATTTTTTCGGTTATATGAATATGTAAATTCTGCAATAACATTATAACTTTACTTTCGCGCAAATCAGTAAAATTGATGTTTTTCGGCTTAAGCAGTACAGTGCTCACGCAACTGACATACAATTTACAAGCAAATCGACTTTAAGTCTAAACCTAAGAAAGTGCAACTTTTTCGGTAATATTAATTTGTTAATCCTGCAATAACAATATAATATGACTTTTGCTCAAATCAGTAAAATTCATGTTTTTCGGTTTAAGCGGTACAGTGCTCACGCAATTAACATACAATTTAGAAGCAAATCGACTTTAAGTCTAAACCTAAGAAAGTGCATCTTTTTCGGTAATATTAAGTTGTTAATCCTGCAAACACATTATAGTTTTACTTTCACGCAAATCAGTAAAATTGATGTTTTTCGGCTTATGCGGTACGGTGCTCAAGTAATTAACATACAATTTACAAGAAAATGGGCTTTAAGTAAAAATCTAAGAAAGTTCAATATTTGCTTTTCTTTTTTTTATATTAATTTGTTAATCCTGCCATAACATTATAGTTTACAGTGCTCACGCAACTGAAATACAATTTACAAGAAAATCGACTTTAAGTCTAAAGCTAAGAAAGTGCAATTTTTTCGGTTATATGAATATGTCAATTCTGCAATAGCTATATAATTTTACTTTCGCGCAAATTAGTAAAATTGTTGTTTTTCGGCTTATGCGGTACAGTGCTGAAGTGATTAACATACAATTTACAAGAAAATCGACTTTGAGTCTAAACTTAAGAAAGTGCATTTTTTTCGGTAATATTAAGTTGTTAATCCTGCAATAACATTATAGTTTTACGTTCGCGCAAATCAGTAAAATTGTTGTTTTTCGGCTTATGCGGTACAGTGCTGAAGTGATTAACATACAATTTACAAGAAAATCGACTTTGAGTCTAAACCTAAGAAAGTGCAACTTTTTAGGTAATATTAAGTTGTTAATCCTGCAATAGCTATATAATTTTACTTTCGCGCAAATTAGTAAAATTGTTGTTTTTCGGCTTATGCGGTACAGTGCTGAAGTGATTAACATACAATTTACAAGAAAATCGACTTTGAGTCTAAACTTAAGAAAGTGCAACTTTTTCGGTAATATTAAGTTGTTAATCCTGCAATAACATTATAGTTTTACTTTCGCGCAAATCAGTAAAATTGTTGTTTTTCGGCTTATGCGGTACAGTGCTGAAGTGATTAACATACAATTTACAAGAAAATCGACTTTGAGGCTAAACCTAAGAAAGTGCAACTTTTTCGGTAATATTAAGTTGTTAATCCTGCAATAGCTATATAATTTTACTTTCGCGCAAATTAGTAAAATTGTTGTTTTTCGGCTTATGCGGTACAGTGCTGAAGTGATTAACATACAATTTACAAGAAAATCGACTTTGAGTCTAAACCTAAGAAAGTGCAATTTTTTCGGTTATATTAATTTGTTAATCCTGCATTAACATTATAATTTTACTTTCACGCAAATCAGTAAAATTGATGTTTTTCGGCTTATGCGGTACAGTGCTGAAGTGATTAACATACAATTTACAAGAAAATCGACTTTGAGGCTAAACCTAAGAAAGTGCAACTTTTTCGGTAATATTAAGTTGTTAATCCTGCAATAGCTATATAATTTTACTTTCGCGCAAATTAGTAAAATTGTTGTTTTTCGGCTTATGCGGTACAGTGCTGAAGTGATTAACATACAATTTACAAGAAAATCGACTTTGAGTCTAAACTTAAGAAAGTGCATTTTTTTCGGTAATATTAAGTTGTTAATCCTGCAATAACATTATAGTTTTACTTTCGCGCAAATCAGTAAAATTGATGTTTTTCGGCTTATGCGGTACAGTGCTGAAGTGATTAACATACAATTTACAAGAAAATCGACTTTGAGTCTAAACCTAAGAAAGTGCAATTTTTTCGGTTATATTAATTTGTTAATCCTGCATTAACATTATAATTTTACTTTCGCGCAAATCAGTAAAATTGTTGTTTTTCGGCTTATGCGGTACAGTGCTGAAGTGATTAACATACAATTTACAAGAAAATCGACTTTGAGGCTAAACCTAAGAAAGTGCAACTTTTTCGGTAATATTAAGTTGTTAATCCTGCAATAGCTATATAATTTTACTTTCGCGCAAATTAGTAAAATTGTTGTTTTTCGGCTTATGCGGTACAGTGCTGAAGTGATTAACATACAATTTACAAGAAAATCGACTTTGAGTCTAAACTTAAGAAAGTGCAACTTTTTCGGTAATATTAAGTTGTTAATCCTGCAATAACATTATAGTTTTACTTTCGCGCAAATCAGTAAAATTGTTGTTTTTCGGCTTATGCGGTACAGTGCTGAAGTGATTAACATACAATTTACAAGAAAATCGACTTTGAGGCTAAACCTAAGAAAGTGCAACTTTTTCGGTAATATTAAGTTGTTAATCCTGCAATAGCTATATAATTTTACTTTCGCGCAAATTAGTAAAATTGTTGTTTTTCGGCTTATGCGGTACAGTGCTGAAGTGATTAACATACAATTTACAAGAAAATCGACTTTGAGTCTAAACCTAAGAAAGTGCAATTTTTTCGGTTATATTAATTTGTTAATCCTGCATTAACATTATAATTTTACTTTCACGCAAATCAGTAAAATTGATGTTTTTCGGCTTATGCGGTACAGTGCTGAAGTGATTAACATACAATTTACAAGAAAATCGACTTTGAGGCTAAACCTAAGAAAGTGCAACTTTTTCGGTAATATTAAGTTGTTAATCCTGCAATAGCTATATAATTTTACTTTCGCGCAAATTAGTAAAATTGTTGTTTTTCGGCTTATGCGGTACAGTGCTGAAGTGATTAACATACAATTTACAAGAAAATCGACTTTGAGTCTAAACTTAAGAAAGTGCATTTTTTTCGGTAATATTAAGTTGTTAATCCTGCAATAACATTATAGTTTTACTTTCGCGCAAATCAGTAAAATTGATGTTTTTCGGCTTATGCGGTACAGTGCTGAAGTGATTAACATACAATTTACAAGAAAATCGACTTTGAGTCTAAACCTAAGAAAGTGCAATTTTTTCGGTTATATTAATTTGTTAATCCTGCATTAACATTATAATTTTACTTTCGCGCAAATCAGTAAAATTGTTGTTTTTCGGCTTATGCGGTACAGTGCTGAAGTGATTAACATACAATTTACAAGAAAATCGACTTTGAGGCTAAACCTAAGAAAGTGCAACTTTTTCGGTAATATTAAGTTGTTAATCCTGCAATAGCTATATAATTTTACTTTCGCGCAAATTAGTAAAATTGTTGTTTTTCGGCTTATGCGGTACAGTGCTGAAGTGATTAACATACAATTTACAAGAAAATCGACTTTGAGTCTAAACTTAAGAAAGTGCATTTTTTTCGGTAATATTAAGTTGTTAATCCTGCAATAACATTATAGTTTTACGTTCGCGCAAATCAGTAAAATTGTTGTTTTTCGGCTTATGCGGTACAGTGCTGAAGTGATTAACATACAATTTACAAGAAAATCGACTTTGAGTCTAAACCTAAGAAAGTGCAATTTTTTCGGTTATATTAATTTGTTAATCCTGCATTAACATTATAATTTTACTTTCGCGCAAATCAGTAAAATTGTTGTTTTTCGGCTTATGCGGTACAGTGCTGAAGTGATTAACATACAATTTACAAGAAAATCGACTTTGAGGCTAAACCTAAGAAAGTGCAACTTTTTCGGTAATATTAAGTTGTTAATCCTGCAATAGCTATATAATTTTACTTTCGCGCAAATTAGTAAAATTGTTGTTTTTCGGCTTATGCGGTACAGTGCTGAAGTGATTAACATACAATTTACAAGAAAATCGACTTTGAGTCTAAACTTAAGAAAGTGCATTTTTTTCGGTAATATTAAGTTGTTAATCCTGCAATAACATTATAGTTTTACGTTCGCGCAAATCAGTAAAATTGTTGTTTTTCGGCTTATGCGGTACAGTGCTGAAGTGATTAACATACAATTTAAAAGAAAATCGACTTTGAGTCTAAACCTAAGAAAGTGCAACTTTTTAGGTAATATTAAATTGTTAATCCTGCAATAGCTATATAATTTTACTTTCGCGCAAATTAGTAAAATTGTTGTTTTTCGGCTTATGCGGTACAGTGCTGAAGTGATTAACATACAATTTACAAGAAAATCGACTTTGAGTCTAAACTTAAGAAAGTGCAACTTTTTCGGTAATATTAAGTTGTTAATCCTGCAATAACATTATAGTTTTACTTTCGCGCAAATCAGTAAAATTGTTGTTTTTCGGCTTATGCGGTACAGTGCTGAAGTGATTAACATACAATTTACAAGAAAATCGACTTTGAGGCTAAACCTAAGAAAGTGCAATTTTTTCGGTTATATTAATTTGTCAATTCTGCAATAGCAATATAATTTTACTTACGCGCAAATCAATAAAATTGATGTTCTTCGGCTTATGCGGTACAGTGCTCAAGTGATTAACATACAAATTACAAGAAAATCGACTTTGAGTCTAAACCTAAGAAAGTGCAACTTTTTCGGTAATATTAAGTTGATAATCCTGCAATAACATTATAGTTTTACTTTCGCGCAAATCAGTAAAATTGATGTTTTTCGGCTTAAGCGGTACAGTGCTCACGCAACTGAAATACAATTTACAAGAAAATCGACTTTAAATCTAAAGCTATTGTAAGAAATTGCAATTTTTTCGGTTATATTAATTTGTCAATTCTGCAATAGCAATATAATTTTACTTACGCGCAAATCAGTAAAATTGATGTTTTTCGGCTTATGCGGTACAGTGCTCAAGTGATTAACATACAATTTACAAGAAAATCGACTTTGAGTCTAAACCTAAGAAAGTGCAACTTTTTCGGTAATATTAAGTTGTTAATCCTGCAATAACATTATAGTTTTACTTTCGCGCAAATCAGTAAAATTGATGTTTTTCGGCTTATGCGGTACAGCGCTCAAGTAATTAACATTCAATTTACAAGAAAATCAGCTTTAAGTAAAAATCTAAGAAAGTTCAATTTTTTCTTTTCTTTTTTTTATATTAATTTGTTAATCCTGCATTATAGTTTACAGTGCTCACGCAACTGAAATACAATTTACAAGATAATCGACTTTAAGTCTAAAGCTAAGAAAGTGCAATTTTTTCGGTTATATGAATATGTCAATTCTGCAATAGCTATATAATTTTATTTTCGCGCAAATTAGTAAAATTGTTGTTTTTCGGCTTATGCGGTACAGTGCTCAAGTGATTAACATACAATTTACAAGAAAATCGACTTTGAGTCTAAACCTAAGAAAGTGCAATTTTTTCGGTTATATTAATTTGTCAATTCTGCAATAGCAATATAATTTTACTTTCGCGCAAACCAGTAAAATTCATGTTTTTCGGCTTAAGCAGTACAGTGCTCACGCAACTGACATACAATTTACAAGAAAATCGACTTTAAGTCTAAAACTAAGAAAGTGCAATTTTTTCGGTTATATGAATATGTCAATTCTGCAATAACAATATAATTTGACTTTCGCTCAAATCAGCAAAATTCATGTTTTTCGGTTTTAGCAGTACAGTGCTCACGCAATTGACATACAATTTACAAGAAAATCGAGTTTAAGTCTAAAACTAAGAAAGTACAATTTTTTCGGTTATATGAATATGTAAATTCTGCAATAACATTATAACTTTACTTTCGCGCAAATCAGTAAAATTGATGTTTTTCGGCTTAAGCAGTACAGTGCTCACGCAACTGACATACAATTTACAAGCAAATCGACTTTAAGTCTAAACCTAAGAAAGTGCAACTTTTTCGGTAATATTAATTTGTTAATCCTGCAATAACAATATAATATGACTTTTGCTCAAATCAGTAAAATTCATGTTTTTCGGTTTAAGCGGTACAGTGCTCACGCAATTAACATACAATTTAGAAGCAAATCGACTTTAAGTCTAAACCTAAGAAAGTGCAACTTTTTCGGTAATATTAAGTTGTTAATCCTGCAAACACATTATAGTTTTACTTTCGCGCAAATCAGTAAAATTGATGTTTTTCGGCTTATGCGGTACGGTGCTCAAGTAATTAACATACAATTTACAAGAAAATGGGCTTTAAGTAAAAATCTAAGAAAGTTCTTCTTTTCTTTTTTTTATATTAATTTGTTAATCCTGCCATAACATTATAGTTTACAGTGCTCACGCAACTGAAATACAATTTACAAGAAAATCGACTTTAAGTCTAAAGCTAAGAAAGTGCAATTTTTTCGGTTATATGAATATGTCAATTCTGCAATAGCTATATAATTTTACTTTCGCGCAAATTAGTAAAATTGTTGTTTTTCGGCTTATGCAGTACAGTGCTGAAGTGATTAACATACAATTTACAAGAAAATCGACTTTGAGTCTAAACTTAAGAAAGTGCATTTTTTTCGGTAATATTAAGTTGTTAATCCTGCAATAACATTATAGTTTTACGTTCGCGCAAATCAGTAAAATTGTTGTTTTTCGGCTTATGCGGTACAGTGCTGAAGTGATTAACATACAATTTACAAGAAAATCGACTTTGAGTCTAAACCTAAGAAAGTGCAACTTTTTAGGTAATATTAAGTTGTTAATCCTGCAATAGCTATATAATTTTACTTTCGCGCAAATTAGTAAAATTGTTGTTTTTCGGCTTATGCGGTACAGTGCTGAAGTGATTAACATACAATTTACAAGAAAATCGACTTTGAGTCTAAACTTAAGAAAGTGCAACTTTTTCGGTAATATTAAGTTGTTAATCCTGCAATAACATTATAGTTTTACTTTCGCGCAAATCAGTAAAATTGTTGTTTTTCGGCTTATGCGGTACAGTGCTGAAGTGATTAACATACAATTTACAAGAAAATCGACTTTGAGGCTAAACCTAAGAAAGTGCAACTTTTTCGGTAATATTAAGTTGTTAATCCTGCAATAGCTATATAATTTTACTTTCGCGCAAATTAGTAAAATTGTTGTTTTTCGGCTTATGCGGTACAGTGCTGAAGTGAGTAACATACAATTTACAAGAAAATCGACTTTGAGTCTAAACCTAGGAAAGTGCAATTTTTTCGGTTATATTAATTTGTTAATCCTGCATTAACATTATAATTTTACTTTCACGCAAATCAGTAAAATTGATGTTTTTCGGCTTATGCGGTACAGTGCTCTGGCAATTAACATTCAATTTAGAAGAAAATCGACTTTAAGTCTAAACCTAAGAAAGTGCAATTTTTTCGGTTATATTAATTTGTCAATTCTGCAATAGCAATATAATTTTACTTACGCGCAAATCAATAAAATTGATGTTCTTCGGCTTATGCGGTACAGTGCTCAAGTGATTAACATACAATTTACAAGAAAATCGACTTTGAGGCTAAACCTAAGAAAGTGCAACTTTTTCGGTAATATTAAGTTGTTAATCCTGCAATAGCTATATAATTTTACTTTCGCGCAAATTAGTAAAATTGTTGTTTTTCGGCTTATGCGGTACAGTGCTCAAGTGATTAACATACAATTTACAAGAAAATCGACTTTGAGTCTAAACCTAAGAAAGTGCAACTTTTTCGGTAATATTAAGTTGTTAATCCTGCAATAACATTATAGTTTTACTTTCGCGCAAATCAGTAAAATTGATGTTTTTCGGCTTATGCGGTACAGCGCTCAAGTAATTAACATTCAATTTACAAGAAAATCAGCTTTAAGTAAAAATCTAAGAAAGTTCAATTTTTTCTTTTCTTTTTTTTTATATTAATTTGTTAATCCTGCATTATAGTTTACAGTGCTCACGCAACTGAAATACAATTTACAAGATAATCGACTTTAAGTCTAAAGCTAAGAAAGTGCAATTTTTTCGGTTATATGAATATGTCAATTCTGCAATAGCTATATAATTTTATTTTCGCGCAAATTAGTAAAATTGTTGTTTTTCGGCTTATGCGGTACAGTGCTCAAGTGATTAACATACAATTTACAAGAAAATCGACTTTTAGTCTAAACCTAAGAAAGTGCAATTTTTTCGGTTATATTAATTTGTCAATTCTGCAATAGCAATATAATTTTACTTTCGCGCAAACCAGTAAAATTCATGTTTTTCGGCTTAAGCAGTACAGTGCTCACGCAACTGACATACAATTTACAAGCAAATCGACTTTAAGTCTAAACCTAAGAAAGTGCAACTTTTTCGGTAATATTAATTTGTTAATCCTGCAATAACAATATAATATGACTTTTGCTCAAATCAGTAAAATTCATGTTTTCGGTTTTAGCAGTACAGTGCTCACGCAATTGACATACAATTTACAAGAAAATCGAGTTTAAGTCTAAAACTAAGAAAGTACAATTTTTTCGGTTATATGAATATGTAAATTCTGCAATAACATTATAACTTTACTTTCGCGCAAATCAGTAAAATTGATGTTTTTCGGCTTAAGCAGTACAGTGCTCACGCAACTGAAATACAATTTACAAGATAATCGACTTTAAGTCTAAAGCTAAGAAAGTGCAATTTTTTCGGTTATATTAATTTGTCAATTCTGCAATAGCAATATAATTTTACTTTCGCGCAAATCAGTAAAATTGATGTTTTTCGGCTTAAGCAGTACAGTGCTCACGCAACTGACATACAATTTACAAGCAAATCGACTTTAAGTCTAAACCTAAGAAAGTGCAACTTTTTCGGTTATATGAATATGTCAATTCTGCAATAGCTATATAATTTTATTTTCGCGCAAATTAGTAAAATTGTTGTTTTTCGGCTTATGCGGTACAGTGCTCAAGTGATTAACATACAATTTACAAGAAAATCGACTTTGAGTCTAAACCTAAGAAAGTGCAACTTTTTCGGTTATATTAATTTGTCAATTCTGCAATAGCAATATAATTTTACTTTCGCGCAAACCAGTAAAATTCATGTTTTTCGGCTTAAGCAGTACAGTGCTCACGCAACTGACATACAATTTACAAGCAAATCGACTTTAAGTCTAAACCTAAGAAAGTGCAACTTTTTCGGTAATATTAATTTGTTAATCCTGCAATAACAATATAATATGACTTTTGCTCAAATCAGCAAAATTCATGTTTTTCGGTTTTAGCAGTACAGTGCTCACGCAATTGACATACAATTTACAAGAAAATCGAGTTTAAGTCTAAAACTAAGAAAGTACAATTTTTTCGGTTATATGAATATGTAAATTCTGCAATAACATTATAACTTTACTTTCGCGCAAATCAGTAAAATTGATGTTTTTCGGCTTAAGCAGTACAGTGCTCACGCAACTGACATACAATTTACAAGCAAATCGACTTTAAGTCTAAACCTAAGAAAGTGCAACTTTTTCGGTAATATTAATTTGTTAATCCTGCAATAACAATATAATATGACTTTTGCTCAAATCAGTAAAATTCATGTTTTTCGGTTTAAGCGGTACAGTGCTCACGCAATTAACATACAATTTAGAAGCAAATCGACTTTAAGTCTAAACCTAAGAAAGTGCATCTTTTTCGGTAATATTAAGTTGTTAATCCTGCAAACACATTATAGTTTTACTTTCGCGCAAATCAGTAAAATTGATGTTTTTCGGCTTATGCGGTACGGTGCTCAAGTAATTAACATACAATTTACAAGAAAATGGGCTTTAAGTAAAAATCTAAGAAAGTTCAATATTTTCTTTTCTTTTTTTTATATTAATTTGTTAATCCTGCCATAACATTATAGTTTAAAGTGCTCACGCAACTGAAATACAATTTACAAGAAAATCGACTTTAAGTCTAAAGCTAAGAAAGTGCAATTTTTTCGGTTATATGAATATGTCAATTCTGCAATAGCTATATAATTTTACTTTCGCGCAAATTAGTAAAATTGTTGTTTTTCGGCTTATGCGGTACAGTGCTGAAGTGATTAACATACAATTTACAAGAAAATCGACTTTGAGTCTAAACTTAAGAAAGTGCATTTTTTTCGGTAATATTAAGTTGTTAATCCTGCAATAACATTATAGTTTTACGTTCCCGCAAATCAGTAAAATTGTTGTTTTTCGGCTTATGCGGTACAGTGCTAAAGTGATTAACATACAATTTACAAGAAAATCGACTTTGAGTCTAAACCTAAGAAAGTGCAACTTTTTAGGTAATATTAAGTTGTTAATCCTGCAATAGCTATATAATTTTACTTTCGCGCAAATTAGTAAAATTGTTGTTTTTCGGCTTATGCGGTACAGTGCTGAAGTGATTAACATACAATTTACAAGAAAATCGACTTTGAGTCTAAACTTAAGAAAGTGCAACTTTTTCGGTAATATTAAGTTGTTAATCCTGCAATAACATTATAGTTTTACTTTCGCGCAAATCAGTAAAATTGTTGTTTTTCGGCTTATGCGGTACAGTGCTGAAGTGATTAACATACAATTTACAAGAAAATCGACTTTGAGGCTAAACCTAAGAAAGTGCAACTTTTTCGGTAATATTAAGTTGTTAATCCTGCAATAGCTATATAATTTTACTTTCGCGCAAATTAGTAAAATTGTTGTTTTTCGGCTTATGCGGTACAGTGCTGAAGTGATTAACATACAATTTACAAGAAAATCGACTTTGAGTCTAAACCTAAGAAAGTGCAATTTTTTCGGTTATATTAATTTGTTAATCCTGCATTAACATTATAATTTTACTTTCACGCAAATCAGTAAAATTGATGTTTTTCGGCTTATGCGGTACAGTGCTCACGCAATTAACATTCAATTTAGAAGAAAATCGACTTTAAGTCTAAACCTAAGAAAGTGCAATTTTTTCGGTTATATTAATTTGTCAATTCTGCAATAGCAATATAATTTTACTTACGCGCAAATCAATAAAATTGATGTTCTTCGGCTTATGCGGTACAGTGCTCAAGTGATTAACATACAAATTACAAGAAAATCGACTTTGAGTCTAAACCTAAGAAAGTGCAACTTTTTCGGTAATATTAAGTTGATAATCCTGCAATAACATTATAGTTTTACTTTCGCGCAAATCAGTAAAATTGATGTTTTTCGGCTTAAGCGGTACAGTGCTCACGCAACTGAAATACAATTTACAAGAAAATCGACTTTAAATCTAAAGCTATTGTAAGAAATTGCAATTTTTTCGGTTATATTAATTTGTCAATTCTGCAATAGCAATATAATTTTACTTACGCGCAAATCAGTAAAATTGATGTTTTTCGGCTTATGCGGTACAGTGCTCAAGTGATTAACATACAATTTACAAGAAAATCGACTTTGAGTCTAAACCTAAGAAAGTGCAACTTTTTCGGTAATATTAAGTTGTTAATCCTGCAATAACATTATAGTTTTACTTTCGCGCAAATCAGTAAAATTGATGTTTTTCGGCTTATGCGGTACAGCGCTCAAGTAATTAACATTCAATTTACAAGAAAATCAGCTTTAAGTAAAAATTTAAGAAAGTTCAATTTTTTCTTTTCTTTTTTTTATATTAATTTGTTAATCCTGCATTATAGTTTACAGTGCTCACGCAACTGAAATACAATTTACAAGATAATCGACTTTAAGTCTAAAGCTAAGAAAGTGCAATTTTTTCAGTTATATGAATATGTCAATTCTGCAATAGCTATATAATTTTATTTTCGCGCAAATTAGTAAAATTGTTGTTTTTCGGCTTATGCGGTACAGTGCTCAAGTGATTAACATACAATTTACAAGAAAATCGACTTTGAGTCTAAACCTAAGAAAGTGCAATTTTTTCGGTTATATTAATTTGTCAATTCTGCAATAGCAATATAATTTTACTTTCGCGCAAACCAGTAAAATTCATGTTTTTCGGCTTAAGCAGTACAGTGCTCACGCAACTGACATACAATTTACAAGAAAATCGACTTTAAGTCTAAAACTAAGAAAGTGCAATTTTTTCGGTTATATGAATATGTCAATTCTGCAATAACAATATAATTTGACTTTCGCTCAAATCAGCAAAATTCATGTTTTTCGGTTTTAGCAGTACAGTGCTCACGCAATTGACATACAATTTACAAGAAAATCGAGTTTAAGTCTAAAACTAAGAAAGTACAATTTTTTCGGTTATATGAATATGTAAATTCTGCAATAACATTATAACTTTACTTTCGCGCAAATCAGTAAAATTGATGTTTTTCGGCTTAAGCAGTACAGTGCTCACGCAACTGACATACAATTTACAAGCAAATCGACTTTAAGTCTAAACCTAAGAAAGTGCAACTTTTTCGGTAATATTAATTTGTTAATCCTGCAATAACAATATAATATGACTTTTGCTCAAATCAGTAAAATTCATGTTTTTCGGTTTAAGCGGTACAGTGCTCACGCAATTAACATACAATTTAGAAGCAAATCGACTTTAAGTCTAAACCTAAGAAAGTGCAACTTTTTCGGTAATATTAAGTTGTTAATCCTGCAAACACATTATTGTTTTACTTTCGCGCAAATCAGTAAAATTGATGTTTTTCGGCTTATGCGGTACGGTGCTCAAGTAATTAACATACAATTTACAAGAAAATGGGCTTTAAGTAAAAATCTAAGAAAGTTCAATATCTTCTTTTCTTTTTTTTATATTAATTTGTTAATCCTGCCATAACATTATAGTTTACAGTGCTCACGCAACTGAAATACAATTTACAAGAAAATCGACTTTAAGTCTAAAGCTAAGAAAGTGCAATTTTTTCGGTTATATGAATATGTCAATTCTGCAATAGCTATATAATTTTACTTTCGCTCAAATTAGTAAAATTGTTGTTTTTCGGCTTATGCGGTACAGTGCTGAAGTGATTAACATACAATTTACAAGAAAATCGACTTTGAGTCTAAACTTAAGAAAGTGCATTTTTTTCGGTAATATTAAGTTGTTAATCCTGCAATAACATTATAGTTTTACGTTCGCGCAAATCAGTAAAATTGTTGTTTTTCGGCTTATGCGGTACAGTGCTGAAGTGATTAACATACAATTTACAAGAAAATCGACTTTGAGTCTAAACCTAAGAAAGTGCAACTTTTTAGGTAATATTAAGTTGTTAATCCTGCAATAGCTATATAATTTTACTTTCGCGCAAATTAGTAAAATTGTTGTTTTTCGGCTTATGCGGTACAGTGCTGAAGTGATTAACATACAATTTACAAGAAAATCGACTTTGAGTCTAAACTTAAGAAAGTGCAACTTTTTCGGTAATATTAAGTTGTTAATCCTGCAATAACATTATAGTTTTACTTTCGCGCAAATCAGTAAAATTGTTGTTTTTCGGCTTATGCGGTACAGTGCTGAAGTGATTAACATACAATTTACAAGAAAATCGACTTTGAGGCTAAACCTAAGAAAGTGCAACTTTTTCGGTAATATTAAGTTGTTAATCCTGCAATAGCTATATAATTTTACTTTCGCGCAAATTAGTAAAATTGTTGTTTTTCGGCTTATGCGGTACAGTGCTGAAGTGATTAACATACAATTTACAAGAAAATCGACTTTGAGTCTAAACCTAAGAAAGTGCAATTTTTTCGGTTATATTAATTTGTTAATCCTGCATTAACATTATAATTTTACTTTCACGCAAATCAGTAAAAATGATGTTTTTCGGCTTATGCGGTACAGTGCTCACGCAATTAACATTCAATTTAGAAGAAAATCGACTTTAAGTCTAAACCTAAGAAAGTGCAATTTTTTCGGTTATATTAATTTGTCAATTCTGCAATAGCAATATAATTTTACTTACGCGAAAATCAATAAAATTGATGTTCTTCGGCTTATGCGGTACAGTGCTCAAGTGATTAACATACAAATTACAAGAAAATCGACTTTGAGTCTAAACCTAAGAAAGTGCAACTTTTTCGGTAATATTAAGTTGATAATCCTGCAATAATATTATAGTTTTACTTTCGCGCAAATCAGTAAAATTGATGTTTTTCGGCTTAAGCGGTACAGTGCTCACGCAACTGAAATACAATTTACAAGAAAATCGACTTTAAATCTAAAGCTATTGTAAGAAATTGCAATTTTTTCGGTTATATTAATTTGTCAATTCTGCAATAGCAATATACTTTTACTTACGCGCAAATCATACAATTTACAAGAAAATCGACTTTGAGTCTAAACCTAAGAAAGTGCAACTTTTTCGGTAATATTAAGTTGTTAATCCTGCAATAACATTATAGTTTTACTTTCGCGCAAATCAGTAAAATTGATGTTTTTCGGCTTATGCGGTACAGCGCTCAAGTAATTAACATTCAATTTACAAGAAAATCAGCTTTAAGTAAAAATCTAAGAAAGTTAAATTTTTTCTTTTCTTTTTTTTTATATTAATTTGTTAATCCTGCATTATAGTTTACAGTGCTCACGCAACTGAAATACAATTTACAAGATAATCGACTTTAAGTCTAAAGCTAAGAAAGTGCAATTTTTTCGGTTATATGAATATGTCAATTCTGCAATAGCTATATAATTTTATTTTCGCGCAAATTAGTAAAATTGTTGTTTTTCGGCTTATGCGGTACAGTGCTCAAGTGATTAACATACAATTTACAAGAAAATCGACTTTGAGTCTAAACCTAAGAAAGTGCAATTTTTTCGGTTATATTAATTTGTCAATTCTGCAATAGCAATATAATTTTACTTTCGCGCAAACCAGTAAAATTCATGTTTTTCGGCTTAAGCAGTACAGTGCTCACGCAACTGACATACAATTTACAAGAAAATCGACTTTAAGTCTAAAACTAAGAAAGTGCAATTTTTTCGGTTATATGAATATGTCAATTCTGCAATAACAATATAATTTGACTTTCGCTCAAATCAGCAAAATTCATGTTTTTCGGTTTTAGCAGTACAGTGCTCACGCAATTGACATACAATTTACAAGAAAATCGAGTTTAAGTCTAAAACTAAGAAAGTACAATTTTTTCGGTTATATGAATATGTAAATTCTGCAATAACATTATAACTTTACTTTCGCGCAAATCAGTAAAATTGATGTTTTTCGGCTTAAGCAGTACAGTGCTCACGCAACTGACATACAATTTACAAGCAAATCGACTTTAAGTCTAAACCTAAGAAAGTGCAACTTTTTCGGTAATATTAATTTGTTAATCCTGCAATAACAATATAATATGACTTTTGCTCAAATCAGTAAAATTCATGTTTTTCGGTTTAAACGGTACAGTGCTCACGCAATTAACATACAATTTAGAAGCAAATCGACTTTAAGTCTAAACCTAAGAAAGTGCAACTTTTTCGGTAATATTAAGTTGTTAATCCTGCAAACACATTATAGTTTTACTTTCGCGCAAATCAGTAAAATTGATGTTTTTCGGCTTATGCGGTACGGTGCTCAAGTAATTAACATACAATTTACAAGAAAATGGGCTTTAAGTAAAAATCTAAGAAAGTTCAATATCTTCTTTTCTTTTTTTTATATTAATTTTTTAATCCTGCCATAACATTATAGTTTACAGTGCTCACGCAACTGAAATACAATTTACAAGAAAATCGACTTTAAGTCTAAAGCTAAGAAAGTGCAATTTTTTCGGTTATATGAATATGTCAATTCTGCAATAGCTATATAATTTTACTTTCGCGCAAATTAGTAAAATTGTTGTTTTTCGGCTTATGCGGTACAGTGCTGAAGTGATTAACATACAATTTACAAGAAAATCGACTTTGAGTCTAAACTTAAGAAAGTGCATTTTTTTCGGTAATATTAATTTGTTAATCCTGCATTAACATTATAATTTTACTTTCACGCAAATCAGTAAAATTGATGTTTTTCGGCTTATGCGGTACAGTGCTCACGCAATTAACATTCAATTTAGAAGAAAATCGACTTTAAGTCTAAACCTAAGAAAGTGCAATTTTTTCGGTTATATTAATTTGTCAATTCTGCAATAGCAATATAATTTTACTTACGCGCAAATCAATAAAATTGATGTTCTTCGGCTTATGCGGTACAGTGCTCAAGTGATTAACATACAAATTACAAGAAAATCGACTTTGAGTCTAAACCTAAGAAAGTGCAACTTTTTCGGTAATATTAAGTTGATAATCCTGCAATAACATTATAGTTTTACTTTCGCGCAAATCAGTAAAATTGATGTTTTTCGGCTTAAGCGGTACAGTGCTCACGCAACTGAAATACAATTTACAAGAAAATCGACTTTAAGTCTAAAGCTAAGAAAGTGCAATTTTTTCGGTTATATGAATATGTCAATTCTGCAATAGCTATATAATTTTACTTTCGCGCAAATTAGTAAAATTGTTGTTTTTCGGCTTATGCGGTACAGTGCTGAAGTGATTAACATACAATTTACAAGAAAATCGACTTTGAGTCTAAACTTAAGAAAGTGCATTTTTTTCGGTAATATTAAGTTGTTAATCCTGCAATAGCTATATAATTTTACTTTCGCGCAAATTAGTAAAATTGTTGTTTTTCGGCTTATGCGGTACAGTGCTGAAGTGATTAACATACAATTTACAAGAAAATCGACTTTGAGTCTAAACTTAAGAAAGTGCAACTTTTTCGGTAATATTAAGTTGTTAATCCTGCAAAAACATTATAGTTTTACTTTCGCGCAAATCAGTAAAATTGTTGTTTTTCGGCTTATGCGGTACAGTGCTGAAGTGATTAACATACAATTTACAAGAAAATCGACTTTGAGGCTAAACCTAAGAAAGTGCAACTTTTTCGGTAATATTAAGTTGTTAATCCTGCAATAGCTATATAATTTTACTTTCGCGCAAATTAGTAAAATTGTTGTTTTTCGGCTTATGCGGTACAGTGCTGAAGTGATTAACATACAATTTACAAGAAAATCGACTTTGAGTCTAAACCTAAGAAAGTGCAATTTTTTCGGTTATATTAATTTGTTAATCCTGCATTAACATTATAATTTTACTTTCACGCAAATCAGTAAAATTGATGTTTTTCGGCTTATGCGGTACAGTGCTCACGCAATTAACATTCAATTTAGAAGAAAATCGACTTTAAGTCTAAACCTAAGAAAGTGCAATTTTTTCGGTTATATTAATTTGTCAATTCTGCAATAGCAATATAATTTTACTTACGCGCAAATCAATAAAATTGATGTTCTTCGGCTTATGCGGTACAGTGCTCAAGTGATTAACATACAAATTACAAGAAAATCGACTTTGAGTCTAAACCTAAGAAAGTGCAACTTTTTCGGTAATATTAAGTTGATAATCCTGCAATAACATTATAGTTTTACTTTCGCGCAAATCAGTAAAATTGATGTTTTTCGGCTTAAGCGGTACAGTGCTCACGCAACTGAAATACAATTTACAAGAAAATCGACTTTAAATCTAAAGCTATTGTAAGAAATTGCAATTTTTTCGGTTATATTAATTTGTCAATTCTGCAATAGCAATATAATTTTACTTACGCGCAAATCAGTAAAATTGATGTTTTTCGGCTTATGCGGTACAGTGCTCAAGTGATTAACATACAATTTACAAGAAAATCGACTTTGAGTCTAAACCTAAGAAAGTGCAACTTTTTCGGTAATATTAAGTTGTTAATCCTGCAATAACATTATAGTTTTACTTTCGCGCAAATCAGTAAAATTGATGTTTTTCGGCTTATGCGGTACAGCGCTCAAGTAATTAACATTCAATTTACAAGAAAATCAGCTTTAAGTAAAAATTTAAGAAAGTTCAATTTTTTCTTTTCTTTTTTTTTATATTAATTTGTTAATCCTGCATTATAGTTTACAGTGCTCACGCAACTGAAATACAATTTACAAGATAATCGACTTTAAGTCTAAAGCTAAGAAAGTGCAATTTTTTCGGTTATATGAATATGTCAATTCTGCAATAGCTATATAATTTTATTTTCGCGCAAATTAGTAAAATTGTTGTTTTTCGGCTTATGCGGTACAGTGCTCAAGTGATTAACATACAATTTACAAGAAAATCGACTTTGAGTCTAAACCTAAGAAAGTGCAATTTTTTCGGTTATATTAATTTGTCAATTCTGCAATAGCAATATAATTTTACTTTCGCGCAAACCAGTAAAATTCATGTTTTTCGGCTTAAGCAGTACAGTGCTCACGCAACTGACATACAATTTACAAGAAAATCGAGTTTAAGTCTAAAACTAAGAAAGTACAATTTTTTCGGTTATATGAATATGGAAATTCTGCAATAACATTACAATTTTACTTTCGCGCAAATCAGTAAAATTGATGTTTTTCGGCTTAAGCGGTACAGTGCTCACGCAACTGACATACAATTTACAAGCAAATCGACTTTAAGTCTAAACCTAAGAAAGTTCAATATTTTCTTTTCTTTTTTTTATATTAATTTGTTAATCCTGCCATAACATTATAGTTTACAGTGCTCACGCAACTGAAATACAATTTACAAGAAAATCGACTTTAAGTCTAAAGCTAAAAAAGTGCAATTTTTTCGGTAATATTAATTTGTTAATCCTGCAATAACAATATAATATGACTTTTGCTCAAATCAGTAAAACTCATGTTTTTCGGTTTAAGCGGTAGAGTGCTCACGCAATTAACATACAATTTAGAAGCAAATCGACTTTAAGTCTAAACCTAAGAAAGTGCAACTTTTTCGGTAATATTAAGTTGTTAATCCTGCAAACACATTATTGTTTTACTTTCGCGCAAATCAGTAAAATTGATGTTTTTCGGCTTATGCGGTACGGTGCTCAAGTAATTAACATACAATTTACAAGAAAATGGGCTTTAAGTAAAAATCTAAGAAAGTTCAATATCTTCTTTTCTTTGTTAATCCTGCCATAACATTATAGTTTACAGTGCTCACGCAACTGAAATACAATTTACAAGAAAATCGACTTTAAGTCTAAAGCTAAGAAAGTGCAATTTTTTCGGTTATATGAATATGTCAATTCTGCAATAGCTATATAATTTTACTTTCGCTCAAATTAGTAAAATTGTTGTTTTTCGGCTTATGCGGTACAGTGCTGAAGTGATTAACATACAATTTACAAGAAAATCGACTTTGAGTCTAAACTTAAGAAAGTGCATTTTTTTCGGTAATATTAAGTTGTTAATCCTGCAATAACATTATAGTTTTACGTTCGCGCAAATCAGTAAAATTGTTGTTTTTCGGCTTATGCGGTACAGTGCTGAAGTGATTAACATACAATTTACAAGAAAATCGACTTTGAGTCTAAACCTAAGAAAGTGCAACTTTTTAGGTAATATTAGGTTGTTAATCCTGCAATAGCTATATAATTTTACTTTCGCGCAAATTAGTAAAATTGTTGTTTTTCGGCTTATGCGGTACAGTGCTGAAGTGATTAACATACAATTTACAAGAAAATCGACTTTGAGTCTAAACTTAAGAAAGTGCAACTTTTTCGGTAATATTAAGTTGTTAATCCTGCAATAACATTATAGTTTTACTTTCGCGCAAATCAGTAAAATTGTTGTTTTTCGGCTTATGCGGTACAGTGCTGAAGTGATTAACATACAATTTACAAGAAAATCGACTTTGAGGCTAAACCTAAGAAAGTGCAACTTTTTCGGTAATATTAAGTTGTTAATCCTGCAATAGCTATATAATTTTACTTTCGCGCAAATTAGTAAAATTGTTGTTTTTCGGCTTACGCGGTACAGGGCTGAAGTGATTAACATACAATTTACAAGAAAATCGACTTTGAGTCTAAACCTAAGAAAGTGCAATTTTTTCGGTTATATTAATTTGTTAATCCTGCATTAACATTATAATTTTACTTTCACGCAAATCAGTAAAATTGATGTTTTTCGGCTTATGCGGTACAGTGCTCACGCAATTAACATTCAATTTAGAAGAAAATCGACTTTAAGTCTAAACCTAAGAAAGTGCAATTTTTTCGGTTATATTAATTTGTCAATTCTGCAATAGCAATATAATTTTACTTACGCGAAAATCAATAAAATTGATGTTCTTCGGCTTATGCGGTACAGTGCTCAAGTGATTAACATACAAATTACAAGAAAATCGACTTTGAGTCTAAACCTAAGAAAGTGCAACTTTTTCGGTAATATTAAGTTGATAATCCTGCAATAACATTATAGTTTTACTTTCGCGCAAATCAGTAAAATTGATGTTTTTCGGCTTAAGCGGTACAGTGCTCACGCAACTGAAATACAATTTACAAGAAAATCGACTTTAAATCTAAAGCTATTGTAAGAAATTGCAATTTTTTCGGTTATATTAATTTGTCAATTCTGCAATAGCAATATAATTTTACTTACGCGCAAATCAGTAAAATTGATGTTTTTCGGCTTATGCGGTACAGTGCTGAAGTGATTAACATACAATTTACAAGAAAATCGACTTTGAGTCTAAACCTAAGAAAGTGCAATTTTTTCGGTTATATTAATTTGTTAATCCTGCATTAACATTATAATTTTACTTTCACGCAAATCAGTAAAATTGATGTTTTTCGGCTTATGCGGTACAGTGCTCACGCAATTAACATTCAATTTAGAAGAAAATCGACTTTAAGTCTAAACCTAAGAAAGTGCAATTTTTTCGGTTATATTAATTTGTCAATTCTGCAATAGCAATATAATTTTACTTACGCGCAAATCAATAAAATTGATGTTCTTCGGCTTATGCGGTACAGTGCTCAAGTGATTAACATACAAATTACAAGAAAATCGACTTTGAGTCTAAACCTAAGAAAGTGCAACTTTTTCGGTAATATTAAGTTGATAATCCTGCAATAACATTATAGTTTTACTTTCGCGCAAATCAGTAAAATTGATGTTTTTCGGCTTAAGCGGTACAGTGCTCACGCAACTGAAATACAATTTACAAGAAAATCGACTTTAAATCTAAAGCTATTGTAAGAAATTGCAATTTTTTCGGTTATATTAATTTGTCAATTCTGCAATAGCAATATAATTTTACTTACGCGCAAATCAGTAAAATTGATGTTTTTCGGCTTATGCGGTACAGTGCTCAAGTGATTAACATACAATTTACAAGAAAATCGACTTTGAGTCTAAACCTAAGAAAGTGCAACTTTTTCGGTAATATTAAGTTGTTAATCCTGCAATAACATTATAGTTTTACTTTCGCGCAAATCAGTAAAATTGATGTTTTTCGGCTTATGCGGTACAGCGCTCAAGTAATTAATATTCAATTTACAAGAAAATCAGCTTTAAGTAAAAATTTAAGAAAGTTCAATTTTTTCTTTTCTTTTTTTTTATATTAATTTGTTAATCCTGCATTATAGTTTACAGTGCTCACGCAACTGAAATACAATTTACAAGATAATCGACTTTAAGTCTAAAGCTAAGAAAGTGCAATTTTTTCGGTTATATGAATATGTCAATTCTGCAATAGCTATATAATTTTATTTTCGCGCAAATTAGTAAAATTGTTGTTTTTCGGCTTATGCGGTACAGTGCTCAAGTGATTAACATACAATTTACAAGAAAATCGACTTTGAGTCTAAACCTAAGAAAGTGCAATTTTTTCGGTTATATTAATTTGTCAATTCTGCAATAGCAATATAATTTTACTTTCGCGCAAACCAGTAAAATTCATGTTTTTCGGCTTAAGCAGTACAGTGCTCACGCAACTGACATACAATTTACAAGAAAATCGAGTTTAAGTCTAAAACTAAGAAAGTACAATTTTTTCGGTTATATGAATATGGAAATTCTGCAATAACATTACAATTTTACTTTCGCGCAAATCAGTAAAATTGATGTTTTTCGGCTTAAGCGGTACAGTGCTCACGCAACTGACATACAATTTACAAGCAAATCGACTTTAAGTCTAAACCTAAGAAAGTTCAATATTTTCTTTTCTTTTTTTTATATTAATTTGTTAATCCTGCCATAACATTATAGTTTACAGTGCTCACGCAACTGAAATACAATTTACAAGAAAATCGACTTTAAGTCTAAAGCTAAAAAAGTGCAATTTTTTCGGTAATATTAATTTGTTAATCCTGCAATAACAATATAATATGACTTTTGCTCAAATCAGTAAAATTCATGTTTTTCGGTTTAAGCGGTACAGTGCTCACGCAATTAACATACAATTTACAAGAAAATCGAGTTTAAGTCTAAAACTAAGAAAGTACAATTTTTTCGGTTATATGAATATGGAAATTCTGCAATAACATTACAATTTTACTTTCGCGCAAATCAGTAAAATTGATGTTTTTCGGCTTAAGCGGTACAGTGCTCACGCAACTGACATACAATTTACAAGCAAATCGACTTTAAGTCTAAACCTAAGAAAGTTCAATATTTTCTTTTCTTTTTTTTATATTAATTTGTTAATCCTGCCATAACATTATAGTTTACAGTGCTCACGCAACTGAAATACAATTTACAAGAAAATCGACTTTAAGTCTAAAGCTAAAAAAGTGCAATTTTTTCGGTAATATTAATTTGTTAATCCTGCAATAACAATATAATATGACTTTTGCTCAAATCAGTAAAATTCATGTTTTTCGGCTTAAGCGGTACAGTGCTCACGCAACTGACATACAATTTACAAGCAAATCGACTTTAAGTCTAAACCTAAGAAAGTTCAATATTTTCTTTTCTTTTTTTTATATTAATTTGTTAATCCTGCCATAACATTATAGTTTACAGTGCTCACGCAACTGAAATACAATTTACAAGAAAATCGACTTTAAGTCTAAAGCTAAGAAAGTGCAATTTTTTCGGTTATATGAATATGTCAATTCTGCAATAGCTATATAATTTTACTTTCGCTCAAATTAGTAAAATTGTTGTTTTTCGGCTTATGCGGTACAGTGCTGAAGTGATTAACATACAATTTACAAGAAAATCGACTTTGAGTCTAAACTTAAGAAAGTGCATTTTTTTCGGTAATATTAAGTTGTTAATCCTGCAATAACATTATAGTTTTACGTTCGCGCAAATCAGTAAAATTGTTGTTTTTCGGCTTATGCGGTACAGTGCTGAAGTGATTAACATACAATTTACAAGAAAATCGACTTTGAGTCTAAACCTAAGAAAGTGCAACTTTTTAGGTAATATTAGGTTGTTAATCCTGCAATAGCTATATAATTTTACTTTCGCGCAAATTAGTAAAATTGTTGTTTTTCGGCTTATGCGGTACAGTGCTGAAGTGATTAACATACAATTTACAAGAAAATCGACTTTGAGTCTAAACTTAAGAAAGTGCAACTTTTTCGGTAATATTAAGTTGTTAATCCTGCAATAACATTATAGTTTTACTTTCGCGCAAATCAGTAAAATTGTTGTTTTTCGGCTTATGCGGTACAGTGCTGAAGTGATTAACATACAATTTACAAGAAAATCGACTTTGAGGCTAAACCTAAGAAAGTGCAACTTTTTCGGTAATATTAAGTTGTTAATCCTGCAATAGCTATATAATTTTACTTTCGCGCAAATTAGTAAAATTGTTGTTTTTCGGCTTATGCGGTACAGGGCTGAAGTGATTAACATACAATTTACAAGAAAATCGACTTTGAGTCTAAACCTAAGAAAGTGCAATTTTTTCGGTTATATTAATTTGTTAATCCTGCATTAACATTATAATTTTACTTTCACGCAAATCAGTAAAATTGATGTTTTTCGGCTTATGCGGTACAGTGCTCACGCAATTAACATTCAATTTAGAAGAAAATCGACTTTAAGTCTAAACCTAAGAAAGTGCAATTTTTTCGGTTATATTAATTTGTCAATTCTGCAATAGCAATATAATTTTACTTACGCGAAAATCAATAAAATTGATGTTCTTCGGCTTATGCGGTACAGTGCTCAAGTGATTAACATACAAATTACAAGAAAATCGACTTTGAGTCTAAACCTAAGAAAGTGCAACTTTTTCGGTAATATTAAGTTGATAATCCTGCAATAACATTATAGTTTTACTTTCGCGCAAATCAGTAAAATTGATGTTTTTCGGCTTAAGCGGTACAGTGCTCACGCAACTGAAATACAATTTACAAGAAAATCGACTTTAAATCTAAAGCTATTGTAAGAAATTGCAATTTTTTCGGTTATATTAATTTGTCAATTCTGCAATAGCAATATAATTTTACTTACGCGCAAATCAGTAAAATTGATGTTTTTCGGCTTATGCGGTACAGTGCTGAAGTGATTAACATACAATTTACAAGAAAATCGACTTTGAGTCTAAACCTAAGAAAGTGCAATTTTTTCGGTTATATTAATTTGTTAATCCTGCATTAACATTATAATTTTACTTTCACGCAAATCAGTAAAATTGATGTTTTTCGGCTTATGCGGTACAGTGCTCACGCAATTAACATTCAATTTAGAAGAAAATCGACTTTAAGTCTAAACCTAAGAAAGTGCAATTTTTTCGGTTATATTAATTTGTCAATTCTGCAATAGCAATATAATTTTACTTACGCGCAAATCAATAAAATTGATGTTCTTCGGCTTATGCGGTACAGTGCTCAAGTGATTAACATACAAATTACAAGAAAATCGACTTTGAGTCTAAACCTAAGAAAGTGCAACTTTTTCGGTAATATTAAGTTGATAATCCTGCAATAACATTATAGTTTTACTTTCGCGCAAATCAGTAAAATTGATGTTTTTCGGCTTAAGCGGTACAGTGCTCACGCAACTGAAATACAATTTACAAGAAAATCGACTTTAAATCTAAAGCTATTGTAAGAAATTGCAATTTTTTCGGTTATATTAATTTGTCAATTCTGCAATAGCAATATAATTTTACTTACGCGCAAATCAGTAAAATTGATGTTTTTCGGCTTATGCGGTACAGTGCTCAAGTGATTAACATACAATTTACAAGAAAATCGACTTTGAGTCTAAACCTAAGAAAGTGCAACTTTTTCGGTAATATTAAGTTGTTAATCCTGCAATAACATTATAGTTTTACTTTCGCGCAAATCAGTAAAATTGATGTTTTTCGGCTTATGCGGTACAGCGCTCAAGTAATTAACATTCAATTTACAAGAAAATCAGCTTTAAGTAAAAATTTAAGAAAGTTCAATTTTTTCTTTTCTTTTTTTTTATATTAATTTGTTAATCCTGCATTATAGTTTACAGTGCTCACGCAACTGAAATACAATTTACAAGATAATCGACTTTAAGTCTAAAGCTAAGAAAGTGCAATTTTTTCGGTTATATGAATATGTCAATTCTGCAATAGCTATATAATTTTATTTTCGCGCAAATTAGTAAAATTGTTGTTTTTCGGCTTATGCGGTACAGTGCTCAAGTGATTAACATACAATTTACAAGAAAATCGACTTTGAGTCTAAACCTAAGAAAGTGCAATTTTTTCGGTTATATTAATTTGTCAATTCTGCAATAGCAATATAATTTTACTTTCGCGCAAACCAGTAAAATTCATGTTTTTCGGCTTAAGCAGTACAGTGCTCACGCAACTGACATACAATTTACAAGAAAATCGAGTTTAAGTCTAAAACTAAGAAAGTACAATTTTTTCGGTTATATGAATATGGAAATTCTGCAATAACATTACAATTTTACTTTCGCGCAAATCAGTAAAATTGATGTTTTTCGGCTTAAGCGGTACAGTGCTCACGCAACTGACATACAATTTACAAGCAAATCGACTTTAAGTCTAAACCTAAGAAAGTTCAATATTTTCTTTTCTTTTTTTTATATTAATTTGTTAATCCTGCCATAACATTATAGTTTACAGTGCTCACGCAACTGAAATACAATTTACAAGAAAATCGACTTTAAGTCTAAAGCTAAAAAAGTGCAATTTTTTCGGTAATATTAATTTGTTAATCCTGCAATAACAATATAATATGACTTTTGCTCAAATCAGTAAAATTCATGTTTTTCGGTTTAAGCGGTACAGTGCTCACGCAATTAACATACAATTTAGAAGCAAATCGACTTTAAGTCTAAACCTAAGAAAGTGCAACTTTTTCGGTAATATTAAGTTGTTAATCCTGCAAACACATTATTGTTTTACTTTCGCGCAAATCAGTAAAATTGATGTTTTTCGGCTTATGCGGTACGGTGCTCAAGTAATTAACATACAATTTACAAGAAAATGGGCTTTAAGTAAAAATCTAAGAAAGTTCAATATCTTCTTTTCTTTGTTAATCCTGCCATAACATTATAGTTTACAGTGCTCACGCAACTGAAATACAATTTACAAGAAAATCGACTTTAAGTCTAAAGCTAAGAAAGTGCAATTTTTTCGGTTATATGAATATGTCAATTCTGCAATAGCTATATAATTTTACTTTCGCTCAAATTAGTAAAATTGTTGTTTTTCGGCTTATGCGGTACAGTGCTGAAGTGATTAACATACAATTTACAAGAAAATCGACTTTGAGTCTAAACTTAAGAAAGTGCATTTTTTTCGGTAATATTAAGTTGTTAATCCTGCAATAACATTATAGTTTTACGTTCGCGCAAATCAGTAAAATTGTTGTTTTTCGGCTTATGCGGTACAGTGCTGAAGTGATTAACATACAATTTACAAGAAAATCGACTTTGAGTCTAAACCTAAGAAAGTGCAACTTTTTAGGTAATATTAGGTTGTTAATCCTGCAATAGCTATATAATTTTACTTTCGCGCAAATTAGTAAAATTGTTGTTTTTCGGCTTATGCGGTACAGTGCTGAAGTGATTAACATACAATTTACAAGAAAATCGACTTTGAGTCTAAACTTAAGAAAGTGCAACTTTTTCGGTAATATTAAGTTGTTAATCCTGCAATAACATTATAGTTTTACTTTCGCGCAAATCAGTAAAATTGTTGTTTTTCGGCTTATGCGGTACAGTGCTGAAGTGATTAACATACAATTTACAAGAAAATCGACTTTGAGGCTAAACCTAAGAAAGTGCAACTTTTTCGGTAATATTAAGTTGTTAATCCTGCAATAGCTATATAATTTTACTTTCGCGCAAATTAGTAAAATTGTTGTTTTTCGGCTTATGCGGTACAGGGCTGAAGTGATTAACATACAATTTACAAGAAAATCGACTTTGAGTCTAAACCTAAGAAAGTGCAATTTTTTCGGTTATATTAATTTGTTAATCCTGCATTAACATTATAATTTTACTTTCACGCAAATCAGTAAAATTGATGTTTTTCGGCTTATGCGGTACAGTGCTCACGCAATTAACATTCAATTTAGAAGAAAATCGACTTTAAGTCTAAACCTAAGAAAGTGCAATTTTTTCGGTTATATTAATTTGTCAATTCTGCAATAGCAATATAATTTTACTTACGCGAAAATCAATAAAATTGATGTTCTTCGGCTTATGCGGTACAGTGCTCAAGTGATTAACATACAAATTACAAGAAAATCGACTTTGAGTCTAAACCTAAGAAAGTGCAACTTTTTCGGTAATATTAAGTTGATAATCCTGCAATAACATTATAGTTTTACTTTCGCGCAAATCAGTAAAATTGATGTTTTTCGGCTTAAGCGGTACAGTGCTCACGCAACTGAAATACAATTTACAAGAAAATCGACTTTAAATCTAAAGCTATTGTAAGAAATTGCAATTTTTTCGGTTATATTAATTTGTCAATTCTGCAATAGCAATATAATTTTACTTACGCGCAAATCAGTAAAATTGATGTTTTTCGGCTTATGCGGTACAGTGCTCAAGTGATTAACATACAATTTACAAGAAAATCGACTTTGAGTCTAAACCTAAGAAAGTGCAACTTTTTCGGTAATATTAAGTTGTTAATCCTGCAATAACATTATAGTTTTACTTTCGCGCAAATCAGTAAAATTGATGTTTTTCGGCTTATGCGGTACAGCGCTCAAGTAATTAACATTCAATTTACAAGAAAATCAGCTTTAAGTAAAAATCTAAGAAAGTTAAATTTTTTCTTTTCTTTTTTTTTATATTAATTTGTTAATCCTGCATTATAGTTTACAGTGCTCACGCAACTGAAATACAATTTACAAGATAATCGACTTTAAGTCTAAAGCTAAGAAAGTGCAATTTTTTCGGTTATATGAATATGTCAATTCTGCAATAGCTATATAATTTTATTTTCGCGCAAATTAGTAAAATTGTTGTTTTTCGGCTTATGCGGTACAGTGCTCAAGTGATTAACATACAATTTACAAGAAAATCGACTTTGAGTCTAAACCTAAGAAAGTGCAATTTTTTCGGTTATATTAATTTGTCAATTCTGCAATAGCAATATAATTTTACTTTCGCGCAAACCAGTAAAATTCATGTTTTTCGGCTTAAGCAGTACAGTGCTCACGCAACTGACATACAATTTACAAGAAAATCGACTTTAAGTCTAAAACTAAGAAAGTGCAATTTTTTCGGTTATATGAATATGTCAATTCTGCAATAACAATATAATTTGACTTTCGCTCAAATCAGCAAAATTCATGTTTTTCGGTTTTAGCAGTACAGTGCTCACGCAATTGTCATACAATTTACAAGAAAATCGAGTTTAAGTCTAAAACTAAGAAAGTACAATTTTTTCGGTTATATGAATATGTAAATTCTGCAATAACATTATAACTTTACTTTCGCGCAAATCAGTAAAATTGATGTTTTTCGGCTTAAGCAGTACAGTGCTCACGCAACTGACATACAATTTACAAGCAAATCGACTTTAAGTCTAAACCTAAGAAAGTGCAACTTTTTCGGTAATATTAATTTGTTAATCCTGCAATAACAATATAATATGACTTTTGCTCAAATCAGTAAAATTCATGTTTTTCGGTTTAAACGGTACAGTGCTCACGCAATTAACATACAATTTAGAAGCAAATCGACTTTAAGTCTAAACCTAAGAAAGTGCAACTTTTTCGGTAATATTAAGTTGTTAATCCTGCAAACACATTATAGTTTTACTTTCGCGCAAATCAGTAAAATTGATGTTTTTCGGCTTATGCGGTACGGTGCTCAAGTAATTAACATACAATTTACAAGAAAATGGGCTTTAAGTAAAAATCTAAGAAAGTTCAATATCTTCTTTTCTTTTTTTTATATTAATTTGTTAATCCTGCCATAACATTATAGTTTACAGTGCTCACGCAACTGAAATACAATTTACAAGAAAATCGACTTTAAGTCTAAAGCTAAGAAAGTGCAATTTTTTCGGTTATATGAATATGTCAATTCTGCAATAGCTATATAATTTTACTTTCGCGCAAATTAGTAAAATTGTTGTTTTTCGGCTTATGCGGTACAGTGCTGAAGTGATTAACATACAATTTACAAGAAAATCGACTTTGAGTCTAAACTTAAGAAAGTGCATTTTTTTCGGTAATATTAAGTTGTTAATCCTGCAATAACATTATAGTTTTACGTTCGCGCAAATCAGTAAAATTGTTGTTTTTCGGCTTATGCGGTGCAGTGCTGAAGTGATTAACATACAATTTACAAGAAAATCGACTTTGAGTCTAAACCTAAGAAAGTGCAACTTTTTAGGTAATATTAAGTTGTTAATCCTGCAATAGCTATATAATTTTACTTTCGCGCAAATTAGTAAAATTGTTGTTTTTCGGCTTATGCGGTACAGTGCTGAAGTGATTAACATACAATTTACAAGAAAATCGACTTTGAGTCTAAACTTAAGAAAGTGCAACTTTTTCGGTAATATTAAGTTGTTAATCCTGCAAAAACATTATAGTTTTACTTTCGCGCAAATCAGTAAAATTGTTGTTTTTCGGCTTATGCGGTACAGTGCTGAAGTGATTAACATACAATTTACAAGAAAATCGACTTTGAGGCTAAACCTAAGAAAGTGCAACTTTTTCGGTAATATTAAGTTGTTAATCCTGCAATAGCTATATAATTTTACTTTCGCGCAAATTAGTAAAATTGTTGTTTTTCGGCTTATGCGGTACAGTGCTGAAGTGATTAACATACAATTTACAAGAAAATCGACTTTGAGTCTAAACCTAAGAAAGTGCAATTTTTTCGGTTATATTAATTTGTTAATCCTGCATTAACATTATAATTTTACTTTCACGCAAATCAGTAAAATTGATGTTTTTCGGCTTATGCGGTACAGTGCTCACGCAATTAACATTCAATTTAGAAGAAAATCGACTTTAAGTCTAAACCTAAGAAAGTGCAATTTTTTCGGTTATATTAATTTGTCAATTCTGCAATAGCAATATAATTTTACTTACGCGCAAATCAATAAAATTGATGTTCTTCGGCTTATGCGGTACAGTGCTCAAGTGATTAACATACAAATTACAAGAAAATCGACTTTGAGTCTAAACCTAAGAAAGTGCAACTTTTTCGGTAATATTAAGTTGATAATCCTGCAATAACATTATAGTTTTACTTTCGCGCAAATCAGTAAAATTGATGTTTTTCGGCTTAAGCGGTACAGTGCTCACGCAACTGAAATACAATTTACAAGAAAATCGACTTTAAATCTAAAGCTATTGTAAGAAATTGCAATTTTTTCGGTTATATTAATTTGTCAATTCTGCAATAGCAATATAATTTTACTTACGCGCAAATCAGTAAAATTGATGTTTTTCGGCTTATGCGGTACAGTGCTCAAGTGATTAACATACAATTTACAAGAAAATCGACTTTGAGTCTAAACCTAAGAAAGTGCAACTTTTTCGGTAATATTAAGTTGTTAATCCTGCAATAACATTATAGTTTTACTTTCGCGCAAATCAGTAAAATTGATGTTTTTCGGCTTATGCGGTACAGCGCTCAAGTAATTAACATTCAATTTACAAGAAAATCAGCTTTAAGTAAAAATTTAAGAAAGTTCAATTTTTTCTTTTCTTTTTTTTTATATTAATTTGTTAATCCTGCATTATAGTTTACAGTGCTCACGCAACTGAAATACAATTTACAAGATAATCGACTTTAAGTCTAAAGCTAAGAAAGTGCAATTTTTTCGGTTATATGAATATGTCAATTCTGCAATAGCTATATAATTTTATTTTCGCGCAAATTAGTAAAATTGTTGTTTTTCGGCTTATGCGGTACAGTGCTCAAGTGATTAACATACAATTTACAAGAAAATCGACTTTGAGTCTAAACCTAAGAAAGTGCAATTTTTTCGGTTATATTAATTTGTCAATTCTGCAATAGCAATATAATTTTACTTTCGCGCAAACCAGTAAAATTCATGTTTTTCGGCTTAAGCAGTACAGTGCTCACGCAACTGACATACAATTTACAAGAAAATCGAGTTTAAGTCTAAAACTAAGAAAGTACAATTTTTTCGGTTATATGAATATGGAAATTCTGCAATAACATTACAATTTTACTTTCGCGCAAATCAGTAAAATTGATGTTCTTCGGCTTAAGCGGTACAGTGCTCACGCAACTGACATACAATTTACAAGCAAATCGACTTTAAGTCTAAACCTAAGAAAGTTCAATATTTTCTTTTCTTTTTTTTATATTAATTTGTTAATCCTGCCATAACATTATAGTTTACAGTGCTCACGCAACTGAAATACAATTTACAAGAAAATCGACTTTAAGTCTAAAGCTAAAAAAGTGCAATTTTTTCGGTAATATTAATTTGTTAATCCTGCAATAACAATATAATATGACTTTTGCTCAAATCAGTAAAATTCATGTTTTTCGGTTTAAGCGGTACAGTGCTCACGCAATTAACATACAATTTAGAAGCAAATCGACTTTAAGTCTAAACCTAAGAAAGTGCAACTTTTTCGGTAATATTAAGTTGTTAATCCTGCAAACACATTATTGTTTTACTTTCGCGCAAATCAGTAAAATTGATGTTTTTCGGCTTATGCGGTACGGTGCTCAAGTAATTAACATACAATTTACAAGAAAATGGGCTTTAAGTAAAAATCTAAGAAAGTTCAATATCTTCTTTTCTTTGTTAATCCTGCCATAACATTATAGTTTACAGTGCTCACGCAACTGAAATACAATTTACAAGAAAATCGACTTTAAGTCTAAAGCTAAGAAAGTGCAATTTTTTCGGTTATATGAATATGTCAATTCTGCAATAGCTATATAATTTTACTTTCGCTCAAATTAGTAAAATTGTTGTTTTTCGGCTTATGCGGTACAGTGCTGAAGTGATTAACATACAATTTACAAGAAAATCGACTTTGAGTCTAAACTTAAGAAAGTGCATTTTTTTCGGTAATATTAAGTTGTTAATCCTGCAATAACATTATAGTTTTACGTTCGCGCAAATCAGTAAAATTGTTGTTTTTCGGCTTATGCGGTACAGTGCTGAAGTGATTAACATACAATTTACAAGAAAATCGACTTTGAGTCTAAACCTAAGAAAGTGCAACTTTTTAGGTAATATTAGGTTGTTAATCCTGCAATAGCTATATAATTTTACTTTCGCGCAAATTAGTAAAATTGTTGTTTTTCGGCTTATGCGGTACAGTGCTGAAGTGATTAACATACAATTTACAAGAAAATCGACTTTGAGTCTAAACTTAAGAAAGTGCAACTTTTTCGGTAATATTAAGTTGTTAATCCTGCAATAACATTATAGTTTTACTTTCGCGCAAATCAGTAAAATTGTTGTTTTTCGGCTTATGCGGTACAGTGCTGAAGTGATTAACATACAATTTACAAGAAAATCGACTTTGAGGCTAAACCTAAGAAAGTGCAACTTTTTCGGTAATATTAAGTTGTTAATCCTGCAATAGCTATATAATTTTACTTTCGCGCAAATTAGTAAAATTGTTGTTTTTCGGCTTATGCGGTACAGGGCTGAAGTGATTAACATACAATTTACAAGAAAATCGACTTTGAGTCTAAACCTAAGAAAGTGCAATTTTTTCGGTTATATTAATTTGTTAATCCTGCATTAACATTATAATTTTACTTTCACGCAAATCAGTAAAATTGATGTTTTTCGGCTTATGCGGTACAGTGCTCACGCAATTAACATTCAATTTAGAAGAAAATCGACTTTAAGTCTAAACCTAAGAAAGTGCAATTTTTTCGGTTATATTAATTTGTCAATTCTGCAATAGCAATATAATTTTACTTACGCGAAAATCAATAAAATTGATGTTCTTCGGCTTATGCGGTACAGTGCTCAAGTGATTAACATACAAATTACAAGAAAATCGACTTTGAGTCTAAACCTAAGAAAGTGCAACTTTTTCGGTAATATTAAGTTGATAATCCTGCAATAACATTATAGTTTTACTTTCGCGCAAATCAGTAAAATTGATGTTTTTCGGCTTAAGCGGTACAGTGCTCACGCAACTGAAATACAATTTACAAGAAAATCGACTTTAAATCTAAAGCTATTGTAAGAAATTGCAATTTTTTCGGTTATATTAATTTGTCAATTCTGCAATAGCAATATAATTTTACTTACGCGCAAATCAGTAAAATTGATGTTTTTCGGCTTATGCGGTACAGTGCTCAAGTGATTAACATACAATTTACAAGAAAATCGACTTTGAGTCTAAACCTAAGAAAGTGCAACTTTTTCGGTAATATTAAGTTGTTAATCCTGCAATAACATTATAGTTTTACTTTCGCGCAAATCAGTAAAATTGATGTTTTTCGGCTTATGCGGTACAGCGCTCAAGTAATTAACATTCAATTTACAAGAAAATCAGCTTTAAGTAAAAATCTAAGAAAGTTCAATTTTTTCTTTTCTTTTTTTTTATATTAATTTGTTAATCCTGCATTATAGTTTACAGTGCTCACGCAACTGAAATACAATTTACAAGATAATCGACTTTAAGTCTAAAGCTAAGAAAGTGCAATTTTTTCGGTTATATGAATATGTCAATTCTGCAATAGCTATATAATTTTATTTTCGCGCAAATTAGTAAAATTGTTGTTTTTCGGCTTATGCGGTACAGTGCTCAAGTGATTAACATACAATTTACAAGAAAATCGACTTTGAGTCTAAACCTAAGAAAGTGCAATTTTTTCGGTTATATTAATTTGTCAATTCTGCAATAGCAATATAATTTTACTTTCGCGCAAACCAGTAAAATTCATGTTTTTCGGCTTAAGCAGTACAGTGCTCACGCAACTGAAATACAATTTACAAGAAAATCGACTTTAAGTCTAAAGCTAAGAAAGTGCAATTTTTTCGGTTATATGAATATGTCAATTCTGCAATAGCTATATAATTTTACTTTCGCTCAAATTAGTAAAATTGTTGTTTTTCGGCTTATGCGGTACAGTGCTGAAGTGATTAACATACAATTTACAAGAAAATCGACTTTGAGTCTAAACTTAAGAAAGTGCATTTTTTTCGGTAATATTAAGTTGTTAATCCTGCAATAACATTATAGTTTTACGTTCGCGCAAATCAGTAAAATTGTTGTTTTTCGGCTTATGCGGTACAGTGCTGAAGTGATTAACATACAATTTACAAGAAAATCGACTTTGAGTCTAAACCTAAGAAAGTGCAACTTTTTAGGTAATATTAGGTTGTTAATCCTGCAATAGCTATATAATTTTACTTTCGCGCAAATTAGTAAAATTGTTGTTTTTCGGCTTATGCGGTACAGTGCTGAAGTGATTAACATACAATTTACAAGAAAATCGACTTTGAGTCTAAACTTAAGAAAGTGCAACTTTTTCGGTAATATTAAGTTGTTAATCCTGCAATAACATTATAGTTTTACTTTCGCGCAAATCAGTAAAATTGTTGTTTTTCGGCTTATGCGGTACAGTGCTGAAGTGATTAACATACAATTTACAAGAAAATCGACTTTGAGGCTAAACCTAAGAAAGTGCAACTTTTTCGGTAATATTAAGTTGTTAATCCTGCAATAGCTATATAATTTTACTTTCGCGCAAATTAGTAAAATTGTTGTTTTTCGGCTTATGCGGTACAGGGCTGAAGTGATTAACATACAATTTACAAGAAAATCGACTTTGAGTCTAAACCTAAGAAAGTGCAATTTTTTCGGTTATATTAATTTGTTAATCCTGCATTAACATTATAATTTTACTTTCACGCAAATCAGTAAAATTGATGTTTTTCGGCTTATGCGGTACAGTGCTCACGCAATTAACATTCAATTTAGAAGAAAATCGACTTTAAGTCTAAACCTAAGAAAGTGCAATTTTTTCGGTTATATTAATTTGTCAATTCTGCAATAGCAATATAATTTTACTTACGCGAAAATCAATAAAATTGATGTTCTTCGGCTTATGCGGTACAGTGCTCAAGTGATTAACATACAAATTACAAGAAAATCGACTTTGAGTCTAAACCTAAGAAAGTGCAACTTTTTCGGTAATATTAAGTTGATAATCCTGCAATAACATTATAGTTTTACTTTCGCGCAAATCAGTAAAATTGATGTTTTTCGGCTTAAGCGGTACAGTGCTCACGCAACTGAAATACAATTTACAAGAAAATCGACTTTAAATCTAAAGCTATTGTAAGAAATTGCAATTTTTTCGGTTATATTAATTTGTCAATTCTGCAATAGCAATATAATTTTACTTACGCGCAAATCAGTAAAATTGATGTTTTTCGGCTTATGCGGTACAGTGCTCAAGTGATTAACATACAATTTACAAGAAAATCGACTTTGAGTCTAAACCTAAGAAAGTGCAACTTTTTCGGTAATATTAAGTTGTTAATCCTGCAATAACATTATAGTTTTACTTTCGCGCAAATCAGTAAAATTGATGTTTTTCGGCTTATGCGGTACAGCGCTCAAGTAATTAACATTCAATTTACAAGAAAATCAGCTTTAAGTAAAAATCTAAGAAAGTTCAATTTTTTCTTTTCTTTTTTTTTATATTAATTTGTTAATCCTGCATTATAGTTTACAGTGCTCACGCAACTGAAATACAATTTACAAGATAATCGACTTTAAGTCTAAAGCTAAGAAAGTGCAATTTTTTCGGTTATATGAATATGTCAATTCTGCAATAGCTATATAATTTTATTTTCGCGCAAATTAGTAAAATTGTTGTTTTTCGGCTTATGCGGTACAGTGCTCAAGTGATTAACATACAATTTACAAGAAAATCGACTTTGAGTCTAAACCTAAGAAAGTGCAATTTTTTCGGTTATATTAATTTGTCAATTCTGCAATAGCAATATAATTTTACTTTCGCGCAAACCAGTAAAATTCATGTTTTTCGGCTTAAGCAGTACAGTGCTCACGCAACTGAAATACAATTTACAAGAAAATCGACTTTAAGTCTAAAGCTAAGAAAGTGCAATTTTTTCGGTTATATGAATATGTCAATTCTGCAATAGCTATATAATTTTACTTTCGCTCAAATTAGTAAAATTGTTGTTTTTCGGCTTATGCGGTACAGTGCTGAAGTGATTAACATACAATTTACAAGAAAATCGACTTTGAGTCTAAACTTAAGAAAGTGCATTTTTTTCGGTAATATTAAGTTGTTAATCCTGCAATAACATTATAGTTTTACGTTCGCGCAAATCAGTAAAATTGTTGTTTTTCGGCTTATGCGGTACAGTGCTGAAGTGATTAACATACAATTTACAAGAAAATCGACTTTGAGTCTAAACCTAAGAAAGTGCAACTTTTTAGGTAATATTAGGTTGTTAATCCTGCAATAGCTATATAATTTTACTTTCGCGCAAATTAGTAAAATTGTTGTTTTTCGGCTTATGCGGTACAGTGCTGAAGTGATTAACATACAATTTACAAGAAAATCGACTTTGAGTCTAAACTTAAGAAAGTGCAACTTTTTCGGTAATATTAAGTTGTTAATCCTGCAATAACATTATAGTTTTACTTTCGCGCAAATCAGTAAAATTGTTGTTTTTCGGCTTATGCGGTACAGTGCTGAAGTGATTAACATACAATTTACAAGAAAATCGACTTTGAGGCTAAACCTAAGAAAGTGCAACTTTTTCGGTAATATTAAGTTGTTAATCCTGCAATAGCTATATAATTTTACTTTCGCGCAAATTAGTAAAATTGTTGTTTTTCGGCTTATGCGGTACAGGGCTGAAGTGATTAACATACAATTTACAAGAAAATCGACTTTGAGTCTAAACCTAAGAAAGTGCAATTTTTTCGGTTATATTAATTTGTTAATCCTGCATTAACATTATAATTTTACTTTCACGCAAATCAGTAAAATTGATGTTTTTCGGCTTATGCGGTACAGTGCTCACGCAATTAACATTCAATTTAGAAGAAAATCGACTTTAAGTCTAAACCTAAGAAAGTGCAATTTTTTCGGTTATATTAATTTGTCAATTCTGCAATAGCAATATAATTTTACTTACGCGAAAATCAATAAAATTGATGTTCTTCGGCTTATGCGGTACAGTGCTCAAGTGATTAACATACAAATTACAAGAAAATCGACTTTGAGTCTAAACCTAAGAAAGTGCAACTTTTTCGGTAATATTAAGTTGATAATCCTGCAATAACATTATAGTTTTACTTTCGCGCAAATCAGTAAAATTGATGTTTTTCGGCTTAAGCGGTACAGTGCTCACGCAACTGAAATACAATTTACAAGAAAATCGACTTTAAATCTAAAGCTATTGTAAGAAATTGCAATTTTTTCGGTTATATTAATTTGTCAATTCTGCAATAGCAATATAATTTTACTTACGCGCAAATCAGTAAAATTGATGTTTTTCGGCTTATGCGGTACAGTGCTCAAGTGATTAACATACAATTTACAAGAAAATCGACTTTGAGTCTAAACCTAAGAAAGTGCAACTTTTTCGGTAATATTAAGTTGTTAATCCTGCAATAACATTATAGTTTTACTTTCGCGCAAATCAGTAAAATTGATGTTTTTTGGCTTATGCGGTACAGCGCTCAAGTAATTAACATTCAATTTACAAGAAAATCAGCTTTAAGTAAAAATCTAAGAAAGTTCAATTTTTTCTTTTCTTTTTTTTTATATTAATTTGTTAATCCTGCATTATAGTTTACAGTGCTCACGCAACTGAAATACAATTTACAAGATAATCGACTTTAAGTCTAAAGCTAAGAAAGTGCAATTTTTTCGGTTATATGAATATGTCAATTCTGCAATAGCTATATAATTTTATTTTCGCGCAAATTAGTAAAATTGTTGTTTTTCGGCTTATGCGGTACAGTGCTCAAGTGATTAACATACAATTTACAAGAAAATCGACTTTGAGTCTAAACCTAAGAAAGTGCAATTTTTTCGGTTATATTAATTTGTCAATTCTGCAATAGCAATATAATTTTACTTTCGCGCAAACCAGTAAAATTCATGTTTTTCGGCTTAAGCAGTACAGTGCTCACGCAACTGACATACAATTTACAAGAAAATCGACTTTAAGTCTAAAACTAAGAAAGTGCAATTTTTTCGGTTATATGAATATGTCAATTCTGCAATAACAATATAATTTGACTTTCGCTCAAGTCAGCAAAATTCATGTTTTTCGGTTTTAGCAGTACAGTGCTCACGCAATTGACATACAATTTACAAGAAAATCGAGTTTAAGTCTAAAACTAAGAAAGTACAATTTTTTCGGTTATATGAATATGTAAATTCTGCAATAACATTATAACTTTACTTTCGCGCAAATCAGTAAAATTGATGTTTTTCGGCTTAAGCAGTACAGTGCTCACGCAACTGACATACAATTTACAAGCAAATCGACTTTAAGTCTAAACCTAAGAAAGTGCAACTTTTTCGGTAATATTAATTTGTTAATCCTGCAATAACAATATAATATGACTTTTGCTCAAATCAGTAAAATTCATGTTTTTCGGTTTAAACGGTACAGTGCTCACGCAATTAACATACAATTTAGAAGCAAATCGACTTTAAGTCTAAACCTAAGAAAGTGCAACTTTTTCGGTAATATTAAGTTGTTAATCCTGCAAACACATTATAGTTTTACTTTCGCGCAAATCAGTAAAATTGATGTTTTTCGGCTTATGCGGTACGGTGCTCAAGTAATTAACATACAATTTACAAGAAAATGGGCTTTAAGTAAAAATCTAAGAAAGTTCAATATCTTCTTTTCTTTTTTTTATATTAATTTGTTAATCCTGCCATAACATTATAGTTTACAGTGCTCACGCAACTGAAATACAATTTACAAGAAAATCGACTTTAAGTCTAAAGCTAAGAAAGTGCAATTTTTTCGGTTATATGAATATGTCAATTCTGCAATAGCTATATAATTTTACTTTCGCGCAAATTAGTAAAATTGTTGTTTTTCGGCTTATGCGGTACAGTGCTGAAGTGATTAACATACAATTTACAAGAAAATCGACTTTGAGTCTAAACCTAAGAAAGTGCAACTTTTTAGGTAATATTAAGTTGTTAATCCTGCAATAGCTATATAATTTTACTTTCGCGCAAATTAGAAAAATTGTTGTTTTTCGGCTTATGCGGTACAGTGCTGAAGTGATTAACATACAATTTACAAGAAAATCGACTTTGAGTCTAAACTTAAGAAAGTGCAACTTTTTCGGTAATATTAAGTTGTTAATCCTGCAAAAACATTATAGTTTTACTTTCGCGCAAATCAGTAAAATTGTTGTTTTTCGGCTTATGCGGTACAGTGCTGAAGTGATTAACATACAATTTACAAGAAAATCGACTTTGAGGCTAAACCTAAGAAAGTGCAACTTTTTCGGTAATATTAAGTTGTTAATCCTGCAATAGCTATATAATTTTACTTTCGCGCAAATTAGTAAAATTGTTGTTTTTCGGCTTATGCGGTACAGTGCTGAAGTGATTAACATACAATTTACAAGAAAATCGACTTTGAGTCTAAACCTAAGAAAGTGCAATTTTTTCGGTTATATTAATTTGTTAATCCTGCATTAACATTATAATTTTACTTTCACGCAAATCAGTAAAATTGATGTTTTTCGGCTTATGCGGTACAGTGCTCACGCAATTAACATTCAATTTAGAAGAAAATCGACTTTAAGTCTAAACCTAAGAAAGTGCAATTTTTTCGGTTATATTAATTTGTCAATTCTGCAATAGCAATATAATTTTACTTACGCGCAAATCAATAAAATTGATGTTCTTCGGCTTATGCGGTACAGTGCTCAAGTGATTAACATACAAATTACAAGAAAATCGACTTTGAGTCTAAACCTAAGAAAGTGCAACTTTTTCGGTAATATTAAGTTGATAATCCTGCAATAACATTATAGTTTTACTTTCGCGCAAATCAGTAAAATTGATGTTTTTCGGCTTAAGCGGTACAGTGCTCACGCAACTGAAATACAATTTACAAGAAAATCGACTTTAAATCTAAAGCTATTGTAAGAAATTGCAATTTTTTCGGTTATATTAATTTGTCAATTCTGCAATAGCAATATAATTTTACTTACGCGCAAATCAGTAAAATTGATGTTTTTCGGCTTAAGCAGTACAGTGCTCACGCAACTGACATACAATTTACAAGAAAATCGACTTTGAGTCTAAACCTAATAAAGTGCAATTTTTTCGGTTATATTAATTTGTCAATTCTGCAATAGCAATATAATTTGACTTTCGCGCAAATCAGTAAAATTCATGTTTTTCGGCTTAAGCAGTACAGTGCTCACGCAACTGACATACAATTTACAAGAAAATCGACTTTAAGTCTAAAACTAAGAAAGTGCAATTTTTTCGGTTATATGAATATGTCAATTCTGCAATAACAATATAATTTTACTTTCGCTCAAATCAGCAAAATTCATGTTTTTCGGTTTTAGCAGTACAGTGCTCACGCAACTGACATACAATTTACAAGCAAATCGACTTTAAGTCTAAACCTAAGAAAGTTCAATATTTTCTTTTCTTTTTTTTATATTAATTTGTTAATCCTGCCATAACATTATAGTTTACAGTGCTCACGCAACTGAAATACAATTTACAAGAAAATCGACTTTAAGTCTAAAGCTAAAAAAGTGCAATTTTTTCGGTAATATTAATTTGTTAATCCTGCATTAACATTATAATTTTACTTTCACGCAAATCAGTAAAATTGATGTTTTTCGGCTTATGCGGTACAGTGCTCACGCAATTAACATTCAATTTAGAAGAAAATCGACTTTAAATCTAAACCTAAGAAAGTGCAATTTTTTCGGTTATATTAATTTGTCAATTCTGCAATAGCAATATAATTTTACTTACGCGCAAATCAATAAAATTGATGTTCTTCGGCTTATGCGGTACAGTGCTCAAGTGATTAGCATACAATTTACAAGAAAATCGACTTTGAGTCTAAACCTAAGAAAGTGCAACTTTTTCGGTAATATTAAGTTGATAATCCTGCAATAACATTATAGTTTTACTTTCGCGCAAATCAGTAAAATTGATGTTTTTCGGCTTATGCGGTACAGTGCTCAAGTGATTAACATAAAATTTACAAGAAAATCGACTTTGAGTCTAAACCTAAGAAAGTGCAATTTTTTCGGTTATATTAATTTGTTAATCCTGCATTAACATTATAATTTTACTTTCACGCAAATCAGTAAAATTGATGTTTTTCGGCTTATGCGGTACAGTGCTCACGCAACTGAAATACAATTTACAAGAAAATCGACTTTAAATCTAAAGCTATTGTAAGAAATTGCAATTTTTTCGGTTATATTAATTTGTCAATTCTGCAATAGCAATATAATTTTACTTACGCGCAAATCAGTAAAATTGATGTTTTTCGGCTTATGCGGTACAGTGCTCAAGTGATTAACATACAATTTACAAGAAAATCGACTTTGAGTCTAAACCTAAGAAAGTGCATATTTTTCGGTAATATTAAGTTGATAATCCTGCAATAACATTATAGTTTTACTTTCGCGCAAATCAGTAAAATTGATGTTTTTCGGCTTAAGCGGTACAGTGCTCACGCAACTGAAATACAATTTACAAGAAAATCGACTTTAAATCTAAAGCTATTGTAAGAAATTGCAATTTTTTCGGTTATATTAATTTGTCATTCTGCAATAGCAATATAATTTTACTTACGCGCAAATCAGTAAAATTGATGTTTTTCGGCTTATGCGGTACAGTGCTCAAGTGATTAACATACAATTTACAAGAAATGCGACTTTGAGTCTAAACCTAATAAAGTGCAATTTTTTCGGTTATATTAATTTGTCAATTCTGCAATAGCAATATAATTTGACTTTCGCGCAAATCAGTAAAATTCATGTTTTTCGGCCTAAGCAGTACAGTGCTCACGCAACTGACATACAATTTACAAGAAAATCGACTTTAAGTCTAAAACTAAGAAAGTGCAATTTTTTCGGTTATATGAATATGTCAATTCTGCAATAACAATATAATTTTACTTTCGCTCAAATCAGCAAAATTCATGTTTTTCGGTTTTAGCAGTACAGTGCTCACGCAATTGACATACAATTTACATGAAAATCGAGTTTAAGTCTAAAACTAAGAAAGTACAATTTTTTCGGTTATATGAATATGTCAATTCTGCAATAACAATATAATTTTACTTTCGCTCAAATCAGCAAAATTCATGTTTTTCGGTTTTAGCAGTACAGTGCTCACGCAATTGACATACAATTTACATGAAAATCGAGTTTAAGTCTAAAACTAAGAAAGTGCAATTTTTTCGGTTATATGAATATGTCAATTCTGCAATAACAATATAATTTTACTTTCGCTCAAATCAGCAAAATTCATGTTTTTCGGTTTTAGCAGTACAGTGCTCACGCAATTGACATACAATTTACAAGAAAATCGAGTTTAAGTCTAAAACTAAGAAAGTACAATTTTTTCGGTTATATGAATATGGAAATTCTGCAATAACATTACAATTTTACTTTCGCGCAAATCAGTAAAATTGATGTTTTTCGGCTTAAGCAGTACAGTGCTCACGCAACTGACATACAATTTACAAGCAAATCGACTTTAAGTCTAAACCTAAGAAAGTTCAATATTTTCTTTTCTTTTTTTTATATTAATTTGTTAATCCTGCCATAACATTATAGTTTACAGTGCTCACGCAACTGAAATACAATTTACAAGAAAATCGACTTTAAGTCTAAAGCTAAAAAAGTGCAATTTTTTCGGTAATATTAATTTGTTAATCCTGCATTAACATTATAGTTTTACGTTCGCGCAAATCAGTAAAATTGTTGTTTTTCGGCTTATGCGGTACAGTGCTGAAGTGATTAACATACAATTTACAAGAAAATCGACTTTGAGTCTAAACTTAAGAAAGTGCATTTTTTTCGGTAATATTAAGTTGTTAATCCTGCAATAACATTATAGTTTTACATTCGCGCAAATCAGTAAAATTGTTGTTTTTCGGCTTATGCGGTACAGTGCTGAAGTGATTAACATACAATTTACAAGAAAATCGACTTTGAGTCTAAACCTAAGAAAGTGCAACTTTTTAGGTAATATTAAGTTGTTAATCCTGCAATAGCTATATAATTTTACTTTCGCGCAAATTAGTAAAATTGTTGTTTTTCGGCTTATGCGGTACAGTGCTGAAGTGATTAACATACAATTTACAAGAAAATCGACTTTGAGTCTAAACTTAAGAAAGTGCAACTTTTTCGGTAATATTAAGTTGTTAATCCTGCAAAAACATTATAGTTTTACTTTCGCGCAAATCAGTAAAATTGTTGTTTTTCGGCTTATGCGGTACAGTGCTGAAGTGATTAACATACAATTTACAAGAAAATCGACTTTGAGGCTAAACCTAAGAAAGTGCAACTTTTTCGGTAATATTAAGTTGTTAATCCTGCAATAGCTATATAATTTTACTTTCGCGCAAATTAGTAAAATTGTTGTTTTTCGGCTTATGCGGTACAGTGCTGAAGTGATTAACATACAATTTACAAGAAAATCGACTTTGAGTCTAAACCTAAGAAAGTGCAACTTTTTAGGTAATATTAAGTTGTTAATCCTGCAATAGCTATATAATTTTACTTTCGCGCAAATTAGTAAAATTGTTGTTTTTCGGCTTATGCGGTACAGTGCTGAAGTGATTAACATACAATTTACAAGAAAATCGACTTTGAGTCTAAACTTAAGAAAGTGCAACTTTTTCGGTAATATTAAGTTGTTAATCCTGCAAAAACATTATAGTTTTACTTTCGCGCAAATCAGTAAAATTGTTGTTTTTCGGCTTATGCGGTACAGTGCTGAAGTGATTAACATACAATTTACAAGAAAATCGACTTTGAGGCTAAACCTAAGAAAGTGCAACTTTTTCGGTAATATTAAGTTGTTAATCCTGCAATAGCTATATAATTTTACTTTCGCGCAAATTAGTAAAATTGTTGTTTTTCGGCTTATGCGGTACAGTGCTGAAGTGATTAACATACAATTTACAAGAAAATCGACTTTGAGTCTAAACCTAAGAAAGTGCAATTTTTTCGGTTATATTAATTTGTTAATCCTGCATTAACATTATAATTTTACTTTCACGCAAATCAGTAAAATTGATGTTTTTCGGCTTATGCGGTACAGTGCTCACGCAATTAACATTCAATTTAGAAGAAAATCGACTTTAAGTCTAAACCTAAGAAAGTGCAATTTTTTCGGTTATATTAATTTGTCAATTCTGCAATAGCAATATAATTTTACTTACGCGCAAATCAATAAAATTGATGTTCTTCGGCTTATGCGGTACAGTGCTCAAGTGATTAACATACAAATTACAAGAAAATCGACTTTGAGTCTAAACCTAACAAAGTGCAACTTTTTCGGTAATATTAATTTGATAATCCTGCAATAACATTATAGTTTTACTTTCGCGCAAATCAGTAAAATTGATGTTTTTCGGCTTAAGCGGTACAGTGCTCACGCAACTGAAATACAATTTACAAGAAAATCGACTTTAAATCTAAAGCTATTGTAAGAAATTGCAATTTTTTCGGTTATATTAATTTGTCAATTCTGCAATAGCAATATAATTTTACTTACGCGCAAATCAGTAAAATTGATGTTTTTCGGCTTAAGCAGTACAGTGCTCACGCAACTGACATACAATTTACAAGAAAATCGACTTTGAGTCTAAACCTAATAAAGTGCAATTTTTTCGGTTATATTAATTTGTCAATTCTGCAATAGCAATATAATTTGACTTTCGCGCAAATCAGTAAAATTCATGTTTTTCGGCTTAAGCAGTACAGTGCTCACGCAACTGACATACAATTTACAAGAAAATCGACTTTAAGTCTAAAACTAAGAAAGTGCAATTTTTTCGGTTATATGAATATGTCAATTCTGCAATAACAATATAATTTTACTTTCGCTCAAATCAGCAAAATTCATGTTTTTCGGTTTTAGCAGTACAGTGCTCACGCAATTGACATACAATTTACAAGAAAATCGAGTTTAAGTCTAAAACTAAGAAAGTACAATTTTTTCGGTTATATGAATATGGAAATTCTGCAATAACATTACAATTTTACTTTCGCGCAAATCAGTAAAATTGATGTTTTTCGGCTTAAGCAGTACAGTGCTCACGCAACTGACATACAATATACAAGCAAATCGACTTTAAGTCTAAACCTAAGAAAGTTCAATATTTTCTTTTCTTTTTTTTATATTAATTTGTTAATCCTGCCATAACATTATAGTTTACAGTGCTCACGCAACTGAAATACAATTTACAAGAAAATCGACTTTAAGTCTAAAGCTAAAAAAGTGCAATTTTTTCGGTAATATTAATTTGTTAATCCTGCATTAACATTATAATTTTACTTTCACGCAAATCAGTAAAATTGATGTTTTTCGGCTTATGCGGTACAGTGCTCACGCAATTAACATTCAATTTAGAAGAAAATCGAGTTTAAATCTAAACCTAAGAAAGTGCAATTTTTTCGGTTATATTAATTTGTCAATTCTGCAATAGCAATATAATTTTACTTACGCGCAAATCAATAAAATTGATGTTCTTCGGCTTATGCGGTACAGTGCTCAAGTGATTAACATACAATTTACAAGAAAATCGACTTTGAGTCTAAACCTAAGAAAGTGCAACTTTTTCGGTAATATTAAGTTGATAATCCTGCAATAACATTATAGTTTTACTTTCGCGCAAATCAGTAAAATTGATGTTTTTCGGCTTATGCGGTACAGTGCTCAAGTGATTAACATAAAATTTACAAGAAAATCGACTTTGAGTCTAAACCTAAGAAAGTGCAACTTTTTCGGTAATATTAAGTTGATAATCCTGCAATAACATTATAGTTTTACTTTCGCGCAAATCAGTAAAATTGATGTTTTTCGGCTTAAGCGGTACAGTGCTCACGCAACAGATATACAATTTACAAGAAAATCGACTTTAAATCTAAAGCTATTGTAAGAAATTGCAATTTTTTCGGTTATATTAATTTGTCAATTCTGCAATAGCACTATAATTTTACTTACGCGCAAATCAGTAAAATTGATGTTTTTCGGCTTAAGCGGTACAGTGCTCACGCAACTGAAATACAATTTACAAGAAATGCGACTTTGAGTCTAAACCTAATAAAGTGCAATTTTTTCGGTTATATTAATTTGTCAATTCTGCAATAGCAATATAATTTGACTTTCGCGCAAATCAGTAAAATTCATGTTTTTCGGCCTAAGCAGTACAGTGCTCACGCAACTGACATACAATTTACAAGAAAATCGACTTTAAGTCTAAAACTAAGAAAGTGCAATTTTTTCGGTTATATGAATATGTCAATTCTGCAATAACAATATAATTTTACTTTCGCTCAAATCAGCAAAATTCATGTTTTTCGGTTTTAGCAGTACAGTGCTCACGCAATTGACATACAATTTACATGAAAATCGAGTTTAAGTCTAAAACTAAGAAAGTACAATTTTTTCGGTTATATGAATATGGAAATTCTGCAATAACATTACAATTTTACTTTCGCGCAAATCAGTAAAATTGATGGTTTCGGCTTAAGCAGTACGGTGCTCACGCAACTGACATACAATTTACAAGCAAATCGACTTTAAGTCTAAACCTAAGAAAGTTCAATATTTTCTTTTCTTTTTTTTATATTAATTTGTTAATCCTGCCATAACATTATAGTTTACAGTGCTCACGCAACTGAAATACAATTTACAAGAAAATCGACTTTAAGTCTAAAGCTAAAAAAGTGCAATTTTTTCGGTTATATGAATATGTCAATTCTGCAATAGCTATATAATTTTACTTTCGCGCAAATTAGTAAAATTGTTGTTTTTCGGCTTATGCGGTACAGTGCTGAAGTGATTAACATACAATTTACAAGAAAATCGACTTTGAGTCTAAACCTAAGAAAGTGCAACTTTTTCGGTAATATTAAGTTGTTAATCCTGCAATAACATTATAGTTTTACTTTCGCGCAAATTAGTAAAATTGTTGTTTTTCGGCTTATGCGATACAGTGCTGAAGTTATTAACATACAATTTACAAGAAAATCGACTTTGAGTCTAAACCTAAGAAAGTGCAACTTTTTCGGTAATATTAAGTTGTTAATCCTGCAATAGCTATATAATTTTACTTTCGCGCAAATTAGTAAAATTGTTGTTTTTCGGCTTATGCGGTACATTGCTGAAGTGATTAACATACAATTTACAAGACAATCGACTTTGAGTCTAAACCTAAGAAAGTGCAACTTTTTCGGTATTATTAAGTTGTTAATCCTGCAATAACATTATAGTTTTACTTTCGCGCAAATCAGTAAAATTGATGTTTTTCGGCTTATGCGGTACAGTGCTCAAGTGATTAACATAAAATTTACAAGAAAATCGACTTTGAGTCTAAACCTAAGAAAGTGCAATTTTTTCGGTTATATTAATTTGTTAATCCTGCATTAACATTATAATTTTACTTTCACGCAAATCAGTAAAATTGATGTTTTTCGGCTTATGCGGTACAGTGCTCACGCAATTAACATTCAATTTAGAAGAAAATCGACTTTAAGTCTAAACCTAAGAAAGTGCAATTTTTTCGGTTATATTAATTTGTCAATTCTGCAATAACAATATAATTTTACTTACGCGCAAATCAATAAAATTGATGTTCTTCGGTTTATGCGGTACAGTGCTCAAGTGATTAACATACAATTTACAAGAAAATCGACTTTGAGTCTAAACCTAAGAAAGTGCAACTTTTTCGGTAATATTAAGTTGATAATCCTGCAATAACATTATAGTTTTACTTTCGCGCAAATCAGTAAAATTGATGTTTTTCGGCTTAAGCGGTACAGTGCTCACGCAACTGAAATACAATTTACAAGAAAATCGACTTTAAGTCTAAAGCTATTGTAAGAAATTGCAATTTTTTCGGTTATATTAATTTGTCAATTCTGCAATAGCAATATAATTTTACTTACGCGCAAATCAGTAAAATTGATGTTTTTCGGCTTATGCGGTACAGTGGTCAAGTGATTAACATACAATTTACAAGAAAATCGACTTTGAGTCTAAACCTAAGAAAGTGCAACTTTTTCGGTAATATTAAGTTGTTAATCCTGCAATAACATTATAGGTTTACCTTCGCGCAAATCAGTAAAATTGATGTTTTTCGGCTTATGCGGTACAGCGCTCAAGTAATTAACATTCAATTTACAAGGAAATCAGCTTTAAGTAAAAATCTAAGAAAGTTCAATTTTTTCTTTTCCTTTTTTTATATTAATTTGTTAATCCTGCCATAAGATTATAGTTTACAGTGCTCACGCAACTGAAATACAATTTACAAGAAAATCGACTTTAAGTCTAAAGCTAAGAAAGTGCAATTTTTTCGGTTATATGAATATGTCAATTCTGCAATAGCTATATAATTTTACTTTCGCGCAAATTAGTAAAATTGTTGTTTTTCGGCTTATGCGGTACAGTGCTCAAGTGATTAACATACAATTTACAAAAAAATCGACTTTGAGTCTAAACCTAATAAAGTGCAATTTTTTCGGTTATATTAAATTGTCAATTCTGCAATAGCAATATAATTTTACTTTCGCGCAAATCAATAAAATTCATGTTTTTCGGCTTAAGCAGTACAGTGCTCACGCAACTGACATACAATTTACAAGAAAATCGACTATAAGTCTAAAACTAAGAAAGTGCAATTTTTTCGGTTATATGAATATGTCAATTATGCAATAAAAATATAATTTGAATTTCGCTCAAATCAGCAAAATTCATGTTTTTCGGTTTTAGCAGTACAGTGCTCACGCAACTGAAATACAATTTACAAGAAAATCGACTTTAAATCTAAAGCTATTGTAAGAAATTGCAATTTTTTCGGTTATATTAATTTGTCAATTCTGCAATAGCAATATAATTTTACTTACGCGCAAATCAGTAAAATTGATGTTTTTCGGCTTATGCGGTAGAGTGCTCAAGTGATTAACATACAATTTACAAGAAAATCGACTTTGAGTCTAAACCTAAGAAAGTGCAATTTTTTCGGTTATATTAATGTGTTAATCCTGCATTAACATTATAATTTTACTTTCGCGCAAATAAGTAAAATTGATGTTTTTCGGCTTATGCGGTACAGTGCTCAAGTAATTAACATTCAATTTACAAGAAAATCAGCTTTAAGTAAAAATCTAAGAAAGTTCAATTTTTTCTTTTCCTTTTTTTATATTAATTTGTTAATCCTGCCATAAGATTATAGTTTACAGTGCTCACGCAACTGAAATACAATTTACAAGAAAATCGACTTTAAGTCTAAAGCTAAGAAAGTGCAATTTTTTCGGTTATATGAATATGTCAATTCTGCAATAGCTATATAATTTTACTTTCGCGCAAATTAGTAAAATTGTTGTTTTTCGGCTTATGCGGTACAGTGCTCAAGTGATTAACATACAATTTACAAAAAAATCGACTTTGAGTCTAAACCTAATAAAGTGCAATTTTTTCGGTTATATTAAATTGTCAATTCTGCAATAGCAATATAATTTTACTTTCGCGCAAATCAATAAAATTCATGTTTTTCGGCTTAAGCAGTACAGTGCTCACGCAACTGACATACAATTTACAAGAAAATCGACTTTAAGTCTAAAACTAAGAAAGTGCAATTTTTTCGGTTATATGAATATGTCAATTATGCAATAAAAATATAATTTGAATTTGGCTCAAATCAGCAAAATTCATGTTTTTCGGTTTTAGCAGTACAGTGCTCACGCAACTGAAATACAATTTACAAGAAAATCGACTTTAAATCTAAAGCTATTGTAAGAAATTGCAATTTTTTCGGTTATATTAATTTGTCAATTCTGCAATAGCAATATAATTTTACTTACGCGCAAATCAGTAAAATTGATGTTTTTCGGCTTATGCGGTACAGTGCTCAAGTGATTAACATACAATTTACAAGAAAATCGACTTTGAGTCTAAACCTAAGAAAGTGCAATTTTTTCGGTTATATTAATTTGTTAATCCTGCATTAACATTATAATTTTACTTTCGCGCAAATCAGTAAAATTGATGTTTTTCGGCTTATGCGGTACAGTGCTCACGCAATTAACATACAATTTAGAAGAAAATCGACTTTAAGTCTAAACCTAAGAAAGTGCAATTTTTTCGGTTATATTAATTTGTCAATTCTGCAATAGCAATATAATTTTACTTACGCGCAAATCAATAAAATTGATGTTCTTCGGCTTATGCGGTACAGTGCTCAAGTGATTAACATACAATTTACAAGAAAATCGACTTTAAGTCTAAACCTAAGAAAGTGCAACTTTTTCGGTAATATTAATTTGTTAATCCTGCAATAACAATATAATTTGACTTTCGCTCAAATCAGTAAAATTCAGGTTTTTCGGCTTAAGCGGTACAGTGCTCACGCAACTGAAATACAATTTACAAGAAAATCGACTTTAAATCTAAAGCTATTGTAAGAAATTGCAATTTTTTCGGTTATATTAATTTGTCAATTCTGCAATAGCAATATAATTTTACTTACGCGCAAATCAGTAAAATTGATGTTTTTCGGCTTATGCGGTACAGTGCTCAAGTGATTAACATACAATTTACAAGAAATGCGACTTTGAGTCTAAACCTAATAAAGTGCAATTTTTTCGGTTATATTAATTTGTCAATTCTGCAATAGCAATATAATTTGACTTTCGCGCAAATCAGTAAAATTCATGTTTTTCGGCCTAAGCAGTACAGTGCTCACGCAACTGACATACAATTTACAAGAAAATCGACTTTAAGTCTAAAACTAAGAAAGTGCAATTTTTTCGGTTATATGAATATGTCAATTCTGCAATAACAATATAATTTTACTTTCGCTCAAATCAGCAAAATTCATGTTTTTCGGTTTTAGCAGTACAGTGCTCACGCAATTGACATACAATTTACATGAAAATCGAGTTTAAGTCTAAAACTAAGAAAGTACAGTTTTTTCGGTTATATGAATATGTAAATTCTGCAATAACATTACAATTTTACTTTCGCGCAAATCAGTAAAATTGATGGTTTCGGCTTAAGCAGTACGGTGCTCACGCAACTGACATACAATTTACAAGCAAATCGACTTTAAGTCTAAACCTAAGAAAGTTCAATATTTTCTTTTCTTTTTTTTATATTAATTTGTTAATCCTGCCATAACATTATAGTTTACAGTGCTCACGCAACTGAAATACAATTTACAAGAAAATCGACTTTAAGTCTAAAGCTAAAAAAGTGCAATTTTTTCGGTTATATGAATATGTCAATTCTGCAATAGCTATATAATTTTACTTTCGCGCAAATTAGTAAAATTGTTGTTTTTCGGCTTATGCGGTACAGTGCTCAAGTGATTAACATACAATTTACAAAAAAATCGACTTTGAGTCTAAACCTAATAAAGTGCAATTTTTTCAGTTATATTAATTTGTCAATTCTGCAATAGCAATATAATTTTACTTACGCGCAAATCAGTAAAATTGATGTTTTTCGGCTTATGCGGTACAGTGCTCACGCAATTAACATACAATTTAGAAGAAAATCGACTTTGAGTCTAAACCTAAGAAAGTGCAATTTTTTCGGTTATATTAATTTGTCAATTCTGCAATAGCAATATAATTTTACTTACGCGAAAATCAATAAAATTGATGTTCTTCGGCTTATGCGGTACAGTGCTCAAGTGATTAACATACAATTTACAAGAAAATCGACTTTGAGTCTAAACCTAAGAAAGTGCAACTTTTTCGGTAATATTAAGTTGTTAATCCTGCAATAGCTATATAATTTTACTTTCGCGCAAATTAGTAAAATTGTTGTTTTTCGGCTTATGCGGTACAGTGCTCAAGTGATTAACATACAATTTACAAGAAAATCGACTTTGAGTTTAAACCTAAGAAAGTGCAATTTTTTCGGTTATATTAATTTGTTAATCCTGCATTAACATTATAATTTTACTTTCGCGCAAATCAGTAAAATTGATGTTTTCGGGCTTATGCGGTACAGTGCTCACGCAATTAACATACAATTTGGAAGAAAATCGACTTTAAGTCTAAACCTAAGAAAGTGCAATTTTTTCGGTTATATTAATTTGTCAATTCTGCAATAGCAATATAATTTTACTTACGCGCAAATCAATAAAATTGATGTTCTTCGGCTTATGCGGTACAGTGCTCAAGTGATTAACATACAATTTACAAGAAAATCGACTTTAAGTCTAAACCTAAGAAAGTGCAACTTTTTCGGTAATATTAATTTGTTAATCCTGCAATAACAATATAATTTGACTTTCGCTCAAATCAGTAAAATTCAGGTTTTTCGGCTTCAGCGGTACAGTGCTCACGCAACTGAAATACAATTTACAAGAAAATCGACTTTAAATCTAAAGCTATTGTAAGAAATTGCAATTTTTTCGGTTATATTAATTTGTCAATTCTGCAATAGCAATATAATTTTACTTACGCGCAAATCAGTAAAATTGATGTTTTTCGGCTTATGCGGTACAGTGCTCAAGTGATTAACATACAATTTACAAGAAATGCGACTTTGAGTCTAAACCTAATAAAGTGTAATTTTTTCGGTTATATTAATTTGTCAATTCTGCAATAGCAATATAATTTGACTTTCGCGCAAATCAGTAAAATTCATGTTTTTCGGCCTAAGCAGTACAGTGCTCACGCAACTGACATACAATTTACAAGAAAATCGACTTTAAGTCTAAAACTAAGAAAGTGCAATTTTTTCGGTTATATGAATATGTCAATTCTGCAATAACAATATAATTTTACTTTCGCTCAAATCAGCAAAATTCATGTTTTTCGGTTTTAGCAGTACAGTGCTCACGCAATTGACATACAATTTACATGAAAATCGAGTTTAAGTCTAAAACTAAGAAAGTACAATTTTTTCGGTTATGTGAATATGGAAATTCTGCAATAACATTACAATTTTACTTTCGCGCAAATCAGTAAAATTGATGGTTTCGGCTTAAGCAGTACGGTGCTCACGCAACTGACATACAATTTACAAGCAAATCGACTTTAAGTCTAAACCTAAGAAAGTTCAATATTTTCTTTTCTTTTTTTTATATTAATTTGTTAATCCTGCCATAACATTATAGTTTACAGTGCTCACGCAACTGAAATACAATTTACAAGAAAATCGACTTTAAGTCTAAAGCTAAAAAAGTGCAACTTTTTCGGTAATATTAAGTTGTTAATCCTGCAATAACATTATAGTTTTACTTTCGCGCAAATTAGTAAAATTGTTGTTTTTCGGCTTATGCGGTACAGTGCTGAAGTTATTAACATACAATTTACAAGAAAATCGACTTTGAGTCTAAACCTAAGAAAGTGCAACTTTTTCGGTAATATTAAGTTGTTAATCCTGCAATAACATTATAGTTTTACTTTCGCGCAAATTAGTAAAATTGTTGTTTTTCGGCTTATGCGGTACAGTGCTGAAGTTATTAACATACAATTTACAAGAAAATCGACTTTGAGTCTAAACCTAAGAAAGTGCAACTTTTTCGGTAATATTAAGTTGTTAATCCTGCAATAACATTATAGTTTTACTTTCGCGCAAATTAGTAAAATTGTTGTTTTTCGGCTTATGCGGTACAGTGCTGAAGTGATTAACATACAATTTACAAGAAAATCGACTTTGAGTCTAAACCTAAGAAAGTGCAACTTTTTCGGTAATATTAAGTTGTTAATCCTGCAATAACATTATAGTTTTACTTTCGCGCAAATTAGTAAAATTGTTGTTTTTCGGCTTATGCGGTACAGTGCTGAAGTTATTAACATACAATTTACAAGAAAATCGACTTTGAGTCTAAACCTAAGAAAGTGCAACTTTTTCGGTAATATTAAGTTGTTAATCCTGCAATAGCTATATAATTTTACTTTCGCGCAAATTAGTAAAATTGTTGTTTTTCGGCTTATGCGGTACATTGCTGAAGTGATTAACATACAATTTACAAGACAATCGACTTTGAGTCTAAACCTAAGAAAGTGCAACTTTTTCGGTAATATTAAGTTGTTAATCCTGCAATAACATTATAGTTTTACTTTCGCGCAAATCAGTAAAATTGATGTTTTTCGGCTTATGCGGTACAGTGCTCAAGTGATTAACATAAAATTTACAAGAAAATCGACTTTGAGTCTAAACCTAAGAAAGTGCAATTTTTTCGGTTATATTAATTTGTTAATCCTGCATTAACATTATAATTTTACTTTCACGCAAATCAGTAAAATTGATGTTTTTTGGCTTATGCGGTACAGTGCTCACGCAATTAACATTCAATTTAGAAGAAAATCGACTTTAAGTCTAAACCTAAGAAAGTGCAATTTTTTCGGTTATATTAATTTGTCAATTCTGCAATAGCAATATAATTTTACTTACGCGCAAATCAGTAAAATTGATGTTTTTTGGCTTATGCGGTACAGTGCTCACGTGATTAACATACAATTTACAAGAAAATCGACTTTGAGTCTAAACCTAAGAAAGTGCAACTTTTTCGGTAATATTAAGTTGTTAATCCTGCAATAACATTATAGTTTTACTTTCGCGCAAATCAGTAAAATTGATGTTTTTCGGCTTATGCGGTACAGTGCTCACGCAATTAACATTCAATTTAGAAGAAAATCGACTTTAAGTCTAAACCTAAGAAAGTGCAATTTTTTCGGTTATATTAATTTGTCAATTCTGCAATAGCAATATAATTTTACTTACGCGCAAATCAATAAAATTGATGTTCTTCGGCTTATGCGGTACAGTGCTCAAGTGATTAACATACAATTTACAAGAAAATCGACTTTGAGTCTAAACCTAAGAAATTGCAATTTTTTCGTTTATATGAATATGTCAATTCTGCAGTAGCTATATAATTTTACTTTCGCGCAAATCAGTAAAATTGTTGTTTTTCGGCTTATGCTTTACAGTGCTCAAGTGATTAACATACAATTTACAAGAAAATGGACTTTGAGTCTAAACCTAAGAAAGTGCAACTTTTTCGGTAATATTAAGTTGTTAATCCTGCAATAACATTATAGGTTTACTTTCGCGCAAATCAGTAAAATTGATGTTTTTCGGCTTATGCGGTACAGTGCTCACGCAATTAACATACAATTTGGAAGTAAATCGACTTTAAGTCTAAACCTAAGAAAGTGCAATTTTTTCGGTTATATTAATTTGTCAATTCTGCAATAACAATATAATATTACTTTCGCGCAAATCAGTAAAATTGATGTTTTTCGGCTTATGCGGTACAGTGCTCACGCAATTAACATACAATTTAGAAGAAAATCGACTTTGAGTCTAAACCTAAGAAAGTGCAACTTTTTCGGTAATATTAAGTTGTTAATCCTGCAATAACATTATAGTTTTACTTTCGCGCAAATCAGTAAAATTGATGTTTTTCGGCTTATGCGGTACAGTGCTCAAGTGATTAACATAAAATTTACAAGAAAATCGACTTTGAGTCTAAACCTAAGAAAGTGCAATTTTTTCGGTTATATTAATTTGTCAATTCTGCAATAGCAATATAATTTTACTTACGCGCAAATCAATAAAATTGATGTTCTTCGGCTTATGCGGTACAGTGCTCAAGTGATTAACATACAATTTACAAGAAAATCGACTTTGAGTCTAAACCTAAGAAAGTGCAATTTTTTCGGTTATATTAATTTGTTAATCCTGCATTAACATTATAATTTTACTTTCGCGCAAATCAGTAAAATTGATGTTTTTCGGCTTATGCGGTACAGTGCTCACGCAATTAACATACAATTTGGAAGTAAATCGACTTTAAGTCTAAACCTAAGAAAGTGCAATTTTTTCGGTTATATTAATTTGTCAATTCTGCAATAGCAATATAATTTTACTTACGCGCAAATCAATAAAATTGATGTTCTTCGGCTTATGCGGTACAGTGCTCAAGTGATTAACATACAATTTACAAGAAAATCGACTTTGAGTCTAAACCTAAGAAAGTGCAATTTTTTCGGTTATATTAATTTGTCAATTCTGCAATAGCAATATAATTTTACTTACGCGCAAATCAATAAAATTGATGTTCTTCGGCTTATGCGGTACAGTGCTCAAGTGATTAACATAAAATTTACAAGAAAATCGACTTTGAGTCTAAACCTAAGAAAGTGCAATTTTTTCGGTTATATTAATTTGTTAATCCTGCATCAACATTATAATTTTACTTTCGCGCAAATCAGTAAAATTGATGTTTTTTGGCTTATGCGGTACAGTGCTCACGCAATTAACATTCAATTTAGAAGAAAATCGACTTTAAGTCTAAACCTAAGAAAGTGCAATTTTTTCGGTTATATTAATTTGTTAATCCTGCATTAACATTATAATTTTACTTTCGCGCAAATCAGTAAAATTGATGTTTTTCGGCTTATGCGGTACAGTGCTCACGCAATTAACATACAATTTAGAAGAAAATCGACTTTGAGTCTAAACCTAAGAAAGTGCAATTTTTTCGGTTATATTAATTTGTCAATTCTGCAATAGCAATATAATTTTACTTACGCGCAAATCAATAAAATTGATGTTCTTCGGCTTATGCGGTACAGTGCTCAAGTGATTAACATACAATTTACAAGAAAATCGACTTTGAGTCTAAACCTAAGAAAGTGCAACTTTTTCGGTAATATTAAGTTGTTAATCCTGCAATAGCTATATAATTTTACTTTCGCGCAAATTAGTAAAATTGTTGTTTTTCGGCTTATGCGGTACAGTGCTCAAGTGATTAACATACAATTTACAAGAAAATCGACTTTGAGTTTAAACCTAAGAAAGTGCAATTTTTTCGGTTATATTAATTTGTTAATCCTGCATTAACATTATAATTTTACTTTCGCGCAAATCAGTAAAATTGATGTTTTTCGGCTTATGCGGTACAGTGCTCACGCAATTAACATACAATTTGGAAGTAAATCGACTTTAAGTCTAAACCTAAGAAAGTGCAATTTTTTCGGTTATATTAATTTGTCAATTCTGCAATAGCAATATAATTTTACTTACGCGCAAATCAATAAAATTGATGTTCTTCGGCTTATGCGGTACAGTGCTCAAGTGATTAACATACAATTTACAAGAAAATCGACTTTAAGTCTAAACCTAAGAAAGTGCAACTTTTTCGGTAATATTAATTTGTTAATCCTGCAATAACAATATAATTTGACTTTCGCTCAAATCAGTAAAATTCAGGTTTTTCGGCTTAAGCGGTACAGTGCTCACGCAACTGAAATACAATTTACAAGAAAATCGACTTTAAATCTAAAGCTATTGTAAGAAATTGCAATTTTTTCGGTTATATTAATTTGTCAATTCTGCAATAGCAATATAATTTTACTTACGCGCAAATCAGTAAAATTGATGTTTTTCGGCTTATGCGGTACAGTGCTCACGTGATTAACATACAATTTACAAGAAAATCGACTTTGAGTCTAAACCTAAGAAAGTGCAACTTTTTCGGTAATATTAAGTTGTTAATCCTGCAATAACATTATAGGTTTACTTTCGCGCAAATCAGTAAAATTCATGTTTTTCGGCCTAAGCAGTACAGTGCTCACGCAACTGACATACAATTTACAAGAAAATCGACTTTAAGTCTAAAACTAAGAAAGTGCAATTTTTTCGGTTATATGAATATGTCAATTCTGCAATAACAATATAATTTTACTTTCGCTCAAATCAGCAAAATTCATGTTTTTCGGTTTTAGCAGTACAGTGCTCACGCAATTGACATACAATTTACATGAAAATCGAGTTTAAGTCTAAAACTAAGAAAGTACAATTTTTTCGGTTATATGAATATGGAAATTCTGCAATAACATTACAATTTTACTTTCGCGCAAATCAGTAAAATTGATGGTTTCGGCTTAAGCAGTACGGTGCTCACGCAACTGACATACAATTTACAAGCAAATCGACTTTAAGTCTAAACCTAAGAAAGTTCAATATTTTCTTTTCTTTTTTTTATATTAATTTGTTAATCCTGCCATAACATTATAGTTTACAGTGCTCACGCAACTGAAATACAATTTACAAGAAAATCGACTTTAAGTCTAAAGCTAAAAAAGTGCAATTTTTTCGGTTATATGAATATGTCAATTCTGCAATAGCTATATAATTTTACTTTCGCGCAAATTAGTAAAATTGTTGTTTTTCGGCTTATGCGGTACAGTGCTCAAGTGATTAACATACAATTTACAAAAAAATCGACTTTGAGTCTAAACCTAATAAAGTGCAATTTTTTCAGTTATATTAATTTGTCAATTCTGCAATAGCAATATAATTTTACTTACGCGCAAATCAATAAAATTGATGTTCTTCGGCTTATGCGGTACAGTGCTCAAGTGATTAACATACAATTTACAAGAAAATCGACTTTAAGTCTAAACCTAAGAAAGTGCAATTTTTTCGGTTATATTAATTTGTTAATCCTGCATTAACATTATAATTTTACTTTCGCGCAAATCAGTAAAATTGATGTTTTTCGGCTTATGCGGTACAGTGCTCACGCAATTAACATACAATTTAGAAGAAAATCGACTTTAAGTCTAAACCTAAGAAAGTGCAACTTTTTCGGTAATATTAATTTGTTAATCCTGCAATAACAATATAATTTTACTTTCGCGCAAATCAGTAAAATTGATGTTTTTCGGCTTATGCGGTACAGTGCTCACGCAATTAACATACAATTTAGAAGAAAATCGACTTTGAGTCTAAACCTAAGAAAGTGCAATTTTTTCGGTTATATTAATTTGTCAATTCTGCAATAGCAATATAATTTTACTTACGCGCAAATCAATAAAATTGATGTTCTTCGGCTTATGCGGTACAGTGCTCAAGTGATTAACATACAATTTACAAGAAAATCGACTTTGAGTCTAAACCTAAGAAAGTGCAACTTTTTCGGTAATATTAAGTTGTTAATCCTGCAATAGCTATATAATTTTACTTTCGCGCAAATTAGTAAAATTGCTGTTTTTCGGCTTATGCGGTACAGTGCTCAAGTGATTAACATACAATTTACAAGAAAATCGACTTTGAGTTTAAACCTAAGAAAGTGCAATTTTTTCGGTTATATTAATTTGTTAATCCTGCATTAACATTATAATTTTACTTTCGCGCAAATCAGTAAAATTGATGTTTTTCGGCTTATGCGGTACAGTGCTCACGCAATTAACATACAATTTGGAAGTAAATCGACTTTAAGTCTAAACCTAAGAAAGTGCAATTTTTTCGGTTATATTAATTTGTCAATTCTGCAATAGCAATATAATTTTACTTACGCGCAAATCAATAAAATTGATGTTCTTCGGCTTATGCGGTACAGTGCTCAAGTGATTAACATACAATTTACAAGAAAATCGACTTTAAGTCTAAACCTAAGAAAGTGCAACTTTTTCGGTTATATTAATTTGTCAATTCTGCAATAGCAATATAATTTTACTTACGCGCAAATCAGTAAAATTGATGTTTTTCGGCTTATGCGGTACAGTGCTCAAGTGATTAACATACAATTTACAAGAAATGCGACTTTGAGTCTAAACCTAATAAAGTGTAATTTTTTCGGTTATATTAATTTGTCAATTCTGCAATAGCAATATAATTTGACTTTCGCGCAAATCAGTAAAATTCATGTTTTTCGGCCTAAGCAGTACAGTGCTCACGCAACTGACATACAATTTACAAGAAAATCGACTTTAAGTCTAAAACTAAGAAAGTGCAATTTTTTCGGTTATATGAATATGTCAATTCTGCAATAACAATATAATTTTACTTTCGCTCAAATCAGCAAAATTCATGTTTTTCGGTTTTAGCAGTACAGTGCTCACGCAATTGACATACAATTTACATGAAAATCGAGTTTAAGTCTAAAACTAAGAAAGTACAATTTTTTCGGTTATGTGAATATGGAAATTCTGCAATAACATTACAATTTTACTTTCGCGCAAATCAGTAAAATTGATGGTTTCGGCTTAAGCAGTACGGTGCTCACGCAACTGACATACAATTTACAAGCAAATCGACTTTAAGTCTAAACCTAAGAAAGTTCAATATTTTCTTTTCTTTTTTTTATATTAATTTGTTAATCCTGCCATAACATTATAGTTTACAGTGCTCACGCAACTGAAATACAATTTACAAGAAAATCGACTTTAAGTCTAAAGCTAAAAAAGTGCAACTTTTTCGGTAATATTAAGTTGTTAATCCTGCAATAACATTATAGTTTTACTTTCGCGCAAATTAGTAAAATTGTTGTTTTTCGGCTTATGCGGTACAGTGCTGAAGTTATTAACATACAATTTACAAGAAAATCGACTTTGAGTCTAAACCTAAGAAAGTGCAACTTTTTCGGTAATATTAAGTTGTTAATCCTGCAATAACATTATAGTTTTACTTTCGCGCAAATTAGTAAAATTGTTGTTTTTCGGCTTATGCGGTACAGTGCTGAAGTTATTAACATACAATTTACAAGAAAATCGACTTTGAGTCTAAACCTAAGAAAGTGCAACTTTTTCGGTAATATTAAGTTGTTAATCCTGCAATAACATTATAGTTTTACTTTCGCGCAAATTAGTAAAATTGTTGTTTTTCGGCTTATGCGGTACAGTGCTGAAGTGATTAACATACAATTTACAAGAAAATCGACTTTGAGTCTAAACCTAAGAAAGTGCAACTTTTTCGGTAATATTAAGTTGTTAATCCTGCAATAACATTATAGTTTTACTTTCGCGCAAATTAGTAAAATTGTTGTTTTTCGGCTTATGCGGTACAGTGCTGAAGTTATTAACATACAATTTACAAGAAAATCGACTTTGAGTCTAAACCTAAGAAAGTGCAACTTTTTCGGTAATATTAAGTTGTTAATCCTGCAATAGCTATATAATTTTACTTTCGCGCAAATTAGTAAAATTGTTGTTTTTCGGCTTATGCGGTACATTGCTGAAGTGATTAACATACAATTTACAAGACAATCGACTTTGAGTCTAAACCTAAGAAAGTGCAACTTTTTCGGTAATATTAAGTTGTTAATCCTGCAATAACATTATAGTTTTACTTTCGCGCAAATCAGTAAAATTGATGTTTTTCGGCTTATGCGGTACAGTGCTCAAGTGATTAACATAAAATTTACAAGAAAATCGACTTTGAGTCTAAACCTAAGAAAGTGCAATTTTTTCGGTTATATTAATTTGTTAATCCTGCATTAACATTATAATTTTACTTTCACGCAAATCAGTAAAATTGATGTTTTTTGGCTTATGCGGTACAGTGCTCACGCAATTAACATTCAATTTAGAAGAAAATCGACTTTAAGTCTAAACCTAAGAAAGTGCAATTTTTTCGGTTATATTAATTTGTCAATTCTGCAATAGCAATATAATTTTACTTACGCGCAAATCAATAAAATTGATGTTCTTCGGCTTATGCGGTACAGTGCTCAAGTGATTAACATACAATTTACAAGAAAATCGACTTTGAGTCTAAACCTAAGAAAGTGCAACTTTTTCGGTAATATTAAGTTGATAATCCTGCAATAACATTATAGTTTTACTTTCGCGCAAATCAGTAAAATTGATGTTTTTCGGCTTAAGCGGTACAGTGCTCACGCAACTGAAATACAATTTACAAGAAAATCGACTTTAAATCTAAAGCTATTGTAAGAAATTGCAATTTTTTCGGTTATATTAATTTGTCAATTCTGCAATAGCAATATAATTTTACTTACGCGCAAATCAGTAAAATTGATGTTTTTCGGCTTATGCGGTACAGTGCTCACGTGATTAACATACAATTTACAAGAAAATCGACTTTGAGTCTAAACCTAAGAAAGTGCAACTTTTTCGGTAATATTAAGTTGTTAATCCTGCAATAACATTATAGGTTTACTTTCGCGCAAATCAGTAAAATTGATGTTTTTCGGCTTATGCGGTACAGCGCTCAAGTAATTAACATTCAATTTACAAGAAAATCAGCTTTAAGTAAAAATCTAAGAAAGTTCAATTTTTTCTTTTCCTTTTTTATATTAATTTGTTAATCCTGCCATAAGATTATAGTTTACAGTGCTCACGCAACTGAAATACAATTTACAAGAAAATCGACTTTAAGTCTAAAGCTAAGAAAGTGCAATTTTTTCGGTTATATGAATATGTCAATTCTGCAATAGCTATATAATTTTACTTTCGCGCAAATTAGTAAAATTGTTGTTTTTCGGCTTATGCGGTACAGTGCTCAAGTGATTAACATACAATTTACAAAAAAATCGACTTTGAGTCTAAACCTAATAAAGTGCAATTTTTTCGGTTATATTAATTTGTCAATTCTGCAATAGCAATATAATTTTACTTTCGCGCAAATCAATAAAATTCATGTTTTTCGGCTTAAGCAGTACAGTGCTCACGCAACTGACATACAATTTACAAGAAAATCGACTTTAAGTCTAAAACTAAGAAAGTGCAATTTTTTCGGTTATATGAATATGTCAATTATGCAATAAAAATATAATTTGAATTTCGCTCAAATCAGCAAAATTCATGTTTTTCGGTTTTAGCAGTACAGTGCTCACGCAACTGAAATACAATTTACAAGAAAATCGACTTTAAATCTAAAGCTATTGTAAGAAATTGCAATTTTTTCGGTTATATTAATTTGTCAATTCTGCATTAACATTATAATTTTACTTTCGCGCAAATCAGTAAAATTGATGTTTTTCGGCTTATGCGGTACAGTGCTCACGCAATTAACATACAATTTAGAAGAAAATCGACTTTAAGTCTAAACCTAAGAAAGTGCAACTTTTTCGGTAATATTAATTTGTTAATCCTGCAATAACAATATAATTTTACTTTCGCGCAAATCAGTAAAATTGATGTTTTTCGGCTTATGCGGTACAGTGCTCACGCAATTAACATACAATTTAGAAGAAAATCGACTTTGAGTCTAAACCTAAGAAAGTGCAATTTTTTCGGTTATATTAATTTGTCAATTCTGCAATAGCAATATAATTTTACTTACGCGCAAATCAATAAAATTGATGTTCTTCGGCTTATGCGGTACAGTGCTCAAGTGATTAACATACAATTTACAAGAAAATCGACTTTGAGTCTAAACCTAAGAAAGTGCAACTTTTTCGGTAATATTAAGTTGTTAATCCTGCAATAGCTATATAATTTTACTTTCGCGCAAATTAGTAAAATTGTTGTTTTTCGGCTTATGCGGTACAGTGCTCAAGTGATTAACATACAATTTACAAGAAAATCGACTTTGAGTTTAAACCTAAGAAAGTGCAATTTTTTCGGTTATATTAATTTGTTAATCCTGCATTAACATTATAATTTTACTTTCGCGCAAATCAGTAAAATTGATGTTTTTCGGCTTATGCGGTACAGTGCTCACGCAATTAACATACAATTTGGAAGAAAATCGACTTTAAGTCTAAACCTAAGAAAGTGCAATTTTTTCGGTTATATTAATTTGTCAATTCTGCAATAGCAATATAATTTTACTTACGCGCAAATCAATAAAATTGATGTTCTTCGGCTTATGCGGTACAGTGCTCAAGTGATTAACATACAATTTACAAGAAAATCGACTTTAAGTCTAAACCTAAGAAAGTGCAACTTTTTCGGTAATATTAATTTGTTAATCCTGCAATAACAATATAATTTGACTTTCGCTCAAATCAGTAAAATTCAGGTTTTTCGGCTTAAGCGGTACAGTGCTCACGCAACTGAAATACAATTTACAAGAAAATCGACTTTAAATCTAAAGCTATTGTAAGAAATTGCAATTTTTTCGGTTATATTAATTTGTCAATTCTGCAATAGCAATATAATTTTACTTACGCGCAAATCAGTAAAATTGATGTTTTTCGGCTTATGCGGTACAGTGCTCAAGTGATTAACATACAATTTACAAGAAATGCGACTTTGAGTCTAAACCTAATAAAGTGTAATTTTTTCGGTTATATTAATTTGTCAATTCTGCAATAGCAATATAATTTGACTTTCGCGCAAATCAGTAAAATTCATGTTTTTCGGCCTAAGCAGTACAGTGCTCACGCAACTGACATACAATTTACAAGAAAATCGACTTTAAGTCTAAAACTAAGAAAGTGCAATTTTTTCGGTTATATGAATATGTCAATTCTGCAATAACAATATAATTTTACTTTCGCTCAAATCAGCAAAATTCATGTTTTTCGGTTTTAGCAGTACAGTGCTCACGCAATTGACATACAATTTACATGAAAATCGAGTTTAAGTCTAAAACTAAGAAAGTACAATTTTTTCGGTTATGTGAATATGGAAATTCTGCAATAACATTACAATTTTACTTTCGCGCAAATCAGTAAAATTGATGGTTTCGGCTTAAGCAGTACGGTGCTCACGCAACTGACATACAATTTACAAGCAAATCGACTTTAAGTCTAAACCTAAGAAAGTTCAATATTTTCTTTTCTTTTTTTTATATTAATTTGTTAATCCTGCCATAACATTATAGTTTACAGTGCTCACGCAACTGAAATACAATTTACAAGAAAATCGACTTTAAGTCTAAAGCTAAAAAAGTGCAACTTTTTCGGTAATATTAAGTTGTTAATCCTGCAATAACATTATAGTTTTACTTTCGCGCAAATTAGTAAAATTGTTGTTTTTCGGCTTATGCGGTACAGTGCTGAAGTTATTAACATACAATTTACAAGAAAATCGACTTTGAGTCTAAACCTAAGAAAGTGCAACTTTTTCGGTAATATTAAGTTGTTAATCCTGCAATAACATTATAATTTTACTTTCGCGCAAATTAGTAAAATTGTTGTTTTTCGGCTTATGCGGTACAGTGCTGAAGTTATTAACATACAATTTACAAGAAAATCGACTTTGAGTCTAAACCTAAGAAAGTGCAACTTTTTCGGTAATATTAAGTTGTTAATCCTGCAATAACATTATAGTTTTACTTTCGCGCAAATTAGTAAAATTGTTGTTTTTCGGCTTATGCGGTACAGTGCTGAAGTGATTAACATACAATTTACAAGAAAATCGACTTTGAGTCTAAACCTAAGAAAGTGCAACTTTTTCGGTAATATTAAGTTGTTAATCCTGCAATAACATTATAGTTTTACTTTCGCGCAAATTAGTAAAATTGCTGTTTTTCGGCTTATGCGGTACAGTGCTGAAGTTATTAACATACAATTTACAAGAAAATCGACTTTGAGTCTAAACCTAAGAAAGTGCAACTTTTTCGGTAATATTAAGTTGTTAATCCTGCAATAACATTATAGTTTTACTTTCGCGCAAATCAGTAAAATTGATGTTTTTCGGCTTATGCGGTACAGTGCTCAAGTGATTAACATAAAATTTACAAGAAAATCGACTTTGAGTCTAAACCTAAGAAAGTGCAATTTTTTCGGTTATATTAATTTGTTAATCCTGCATTAACATTATAATTTTACTTTCACGCAAATCAGTAAAATTGATGTTTTTTGGCTTATGCGGTACAGTGCTCACGCAATTAACATTCAATTTAGAAGAAAATCGACTTTAAGTCTAAACCTAAGAAAGTGCAATTTTTTCGGTTATATTAATTTGTCAATTCTGCAATAGCAATATAATTTTACTTACGCGCAAATCAATAAAATTGATGTTCTTCGGCTTATGCGGTACAGTGCTCAAGTGATTAACATACAATTTACAAGAAAATCGACTTTGAGTCTAAACCTAAGAAAGTGCAACTTTTTCGGTAATATTAAGTTGATAATCCTGCAATAACATTATAGTTTTACTTTCGCGCAAATCAGTAAAATTGATGTTTTTCGGCTTAAGCGGTACAGTGCTCACGCAACTGAAATACAATTTACAAGAAAATCGACTTTAAATCTAAAGCTATTGTAAGAAATTGCAATTTTTTCGGTTATATTAATTTGTCAATTCTGCAATAGCAATATAATTTTACTTACGCGCAAATCAGTAAAATTGATGTTTTTCGGCTTATGCGGTACAGTGCTCACGTGATTAACATACAATTTACAAGAAAATCGACTTTGAGTCTAAACCTAAGAAAGTGCAACTTTTTCGGTAATATTAAGTTGTTAATCCTGCAATAACATTATAGGTTTACTTTCGCGCAAATCAGTAAAATTGATGTTTTTCGGCTTATGCGGTACAGCGCTCAAGTAATTAACATTCAATTTACAAGAAAATCAGCTTTAAGTAAAAATCTAAGAAAGTTCAATTTTTTCTTTTCCTTTTTTATATTAATTTGTTAATCCTGCCATAAGATTATAGTTTACAGTGCTCACGCAACTGAAATACAATTTACAAGAAAATCGACTTTAAGTCTAAAGCTAAGAAAGTGCAATTTTTTCGGTTATATGAATATGTCAATTCTGCAATAGCTATATAATTTTACTTTCGCGCAAATTAGTAAAATTGTTGTTTTTCGGCTTATGCGGTACAGTGCTCAAGTGATTAACATACAATTTACAAAAAAATCGACTTTGAGTCTAAACCTAATAAAGTGCAATTTTTTCGGTTATATTAATTTGTCAATTCTGCAATAGCAATATAATTTTACTTTCGCGCAAATCAATAAAATTCATGTTTTTCGGCTTAAGCAGTACAGTGCTCACGCAACTGACATACAATTTACAAGAAAATCGACTTTAAGTCTAAAACTAAGAAAGTGCAATTTTTTCGGTTATATGAATATGTCAATTATGCAATAAAAATATAATTTGAATTTCGCTCAAATCAGCAAAATTCATGTTTTTCGGTTTTAGCAGTACAGTGCTCACGCAACTGAAATACAATTTACAAGAAAATCGACTTTAAATCTAAAGCTATTGTAAGAAATTGCAATTTTTTCGGTTATATTAATTTGTCAATTCTGCAATAGCAATATAATTTTACTTACGCGCAAATCAGTAAAATTGATGTTTTTCGGCTTATGCGGTACAGTGCTCAAGTGATTAACATACAATTTACAAGAAAATCGACTTTGAGTCTAAACCTAAGAAAGTGCAATTTTTTCGGTTATATTAATTTGTTAATCCTGCATTAACATTATAATTTTACTTTCGCGCAAATCAGTAAAATTGATGTTTTTCGGGTTATGCGGTACAGTGCTCACGCAATTAACATACAATTTAGAAGAAAATCGACTTTAAGTCTAAACCTAAGAAAGTGCAATTTTTTCGGTTATATTAATTTGTCATTTCTGCAATAGCAATATAATTTTACTTACGCGCAAATCAATAAAATTGATGTTCTTCGGCTTATGCGGTACAGTGCTCAAGTGATTAACATACAATTTACAAGAAAATCGACTTTGAGTCTAAAACTAAGAAAGTGCAATTTTTTCGGTTATATTAATTTGTTAATCCTGCATTAACATTATAATTTTACTTTCGCGCAAATCAGTAAAATTGATGTTTTTCGGCTTATGCGGTACAGTGCTCAAGTGATTAACATACAATTTACAAGAAAATCGACTTTGAGTCTAAACCTAAGAAAGTGCAATTTTTTCGGTTATATTAATTTGTCATTTCTGCAATAGCAATATAATTTTACTTACGCGCAAATCAGTAAAATTGATGTTTTTCGGCTTATGCGGTACAGTGCTCAAGTGATTAACATACAATTTACAAGAAAATCGACTTTGAGTCTAAACCTAAGAAAGTGCAATTTTTTCGGTTATATTAATTTGTTAATCCTGCATTAACATTATAATTTTACTTTCGCGCAAATCAGTAAAATTGATGTTTTTCGGGTTATGCGGTACAGTGCTCACGCAATTAACATACAATTTAGAAGAAAATCGACTTTAAGTCTAAACCTAAGAAAGTGCAATTTTTTCGGTTATATTAATTTGTCATTTCTGCAATAGCAATATAATTTTACTTACGCGCAAATCAGTAAAATTGATGTTTTTCGGCTTATGCGGTACAGTGCTCAAGTGATTAACATACAATTTACAAGAAAATCGACTTTGAGTCTAAACCTAAGAAAGTGCAATTTTTTCGGTTATATTAATTTGTTAATCCTGCATTAACATTATAATTTTACTTTCGCGCAAATCAGTAAAATTGATGTTTTTCGGGTTATGCGGTACAGTGCTCACGCAATTAACATACAATTTAGAAGAAAATCGACTTTAAGTCTAAACCTAAGAAAGTGCAATTTTTTCGGTTATATTAATTTGTCATTTCTGCAATAGCAATATAATTTTACTTACGCGCAAATCAATAAAATTGATGTTCTTCGGCTTATGCGGTACAGTGCTCAAGTGATTAACATACAATTTACAAGAAAATCGACTTTGAGTCTAAACCTAAGAAAGTGCAATTTTTTCGGTTATATTAATTTGTTAATCCTGCATTAACATTATAATTTTACTTTCGCGCAAATCAGTAAAATTGATGTTTTTCGGGTTATGCGGTACAGTGCTCACGCAATTAACATACAATTTAGAAGAAAATCGACTTTAAGTCTAAACCTAAGAAAGTGCAATTTTTTCGGTTATATTAATTTGTCATTTCTGCAATAGCAATATAATTTTACTTACGCGCAAATCAGTAAAATTGATGTTTTTCGGCTTATGCGGTACAGTGCTCAAGTGATTAACATACAATTTACAAGAAAATCGACTTTGAGTCTAAACCTAAGAAAGTGCAATTTTTTCGGTTATATTAATTTGTTAATCCTGCATTAACATTATAATTTTACTTTCGCGCAAATCAGTAAAATTGATGTTTTTCGGGTTATGCGGTACAGTGCTCACGGAATTAACATACAATTTAGAAGAAAATCGACTTTAAGTCTAAACCTAAGAAAGTGCAACTTTTTCGGTAATATTAATTTGTTAATCCTGCAATAACAATATAATTTGACTTTTGCTCAAATCAGTAAAATTCAGGTTTTTCGGCTTAAGCGGTACAGTGCTCACGCAACTGAAATACAATTTACAAGAAAATCGACTTTAAATCTAAAGCTATTGTAAGAAATTTCAATTTTTTCGGTTATATGAATATGTCAATTCTGCAGTAGCTATATAATTTTACTTTCGCGCAAATCAGTAAAATTGTTGTTTTTCGTCTTATGCGGTACAGTGCTCAAGTGATTAACATACAATTTACAAGAAAATCGACTTTGAGTCTAAACCTAAGAAAGTGCAACTTTTTCGGTAATATTAATTTGTTAATCCTGCAATAACAATATAATTTGGCTTTCGCTCACATCAGTAAAATTCATGTTTTTCGGCTTAAGCGGTACAGTGCTCACGCAACTGAAATACAATTTACAAGAAAATCGACTTTAAATCTAAAGCTATTGTAAGAAATTTCAATTTTTTCGGTTATATGAATATGTCAATTCTGCAGTAGCTATATAATTTTACTTTCGCGCAAATCAGTAAAATTGTTGTTTTTCGTCTTATGCGGTACAGTGCTCAAGTGATTAACATACAATTTACAAGAAAATCGACTTTGAGTCTAAACCTAATAAAGTGCAATTTTTTCGGTTATATTAATTTGTCAATTCTGCAATAGCAATATAATTTTACTTTCGCGCAAATCAATAAAATTCATGTTTTTCGGCTTAAGCAGTACAGTGCTCACGCAACTGACATACAATTTACAAGAAAATCGACTTTAAGTCTAAAACTAAGAAAGTGCAATTTTTTCGGTTATATGAATATGTCAATTATGCAATAAAAATATAATTTGAATTTCGCTCAAATCAGCAAAATTCATGTTTTTCGGTTTTAGCAGTACAGTGCTCACGCAACTGAAATACAATTTACAAGAAAATCGACTTTAAATCTAAAGCTATTGTAAGAAATTGCAATTTTTTCGGTTATATTAATTTGTCAATTCTGCAATAGCAATATAATTTTACTTACGCGCAAATCAGTAAAATTGATGTTTTTCGGCTTATGCGGTACAGTGCTCAAGTGATTAACATACAATTTACAAGAAAATCGACTTTGAGTCTAAACCTAAGAAAGTGCAATTTTTTCGGTTATATTAATTTGTTAATCCTGCATTAACATTATAATTTTACTTTCGCGCAAATCAGTAAAATTGATGTTTTTCGGGTTATGCGGTACAGTGCTCACGCAATTAACATACAATTTAGAAGAAAATCGACTTTAAGTCTAAACCTAAGAAAGTGCAATTTTTTCGGTTATATTAATTTGTCATTTCTGCAATAGCAATATAATTTTACTTACGCGCAAATCAATAAAATTGATGTTCTTCGGCTTATGCGGTACAGTGCTCAAGTGATTAACATACAATTTACAAGAAAATCGACTTTGAGTCTAAAACTAAGAAAGTGCAATTTTTTCGGTTATATTAATTTGTTAATCCTGCATTAACATTATAATTTTACTTTCGCGCAAATCAGTAAAATTGATGTTTTTCGGCTTATGCGGTACAGTGCTCAAGTGATTAACATACAATTTACAAGAAAATCGACTTTGAGTCTAAACCTAAGAAAGTGCAATTTTTTCGGTTATATTAATTTGTCATTTCTGCAATAGCAATATAATTTTACTTACGCGCAAATCAGTAAAATTGATGTTTTTCGGCTTATGCGGTACAGTGCTCAAGTGATTAACATACAATTTACAAGAAAATCGACTTTGAGTCTAAACCTAAGAAAGTGCAATTTTTTCGGTTATATTAATTTGTTAATCCTGCATTAACATTATAATTTTACTTTCGCGCAAATCAGTAAAATTGATGTTTTTCGGGTTATGCGGTACAGTGCTCACGCAATTAACATACAATTTAGAAGAAAATCGACTTTAAGTCTAAACCTAAGAAAGTGCAATTTTTTCGGTTATATTAATTTGTCATTTCTGCAATAGCAATATAATTTTACTTACGCGCAAATCAGTAAAATTGATGTTTTTCGGCTTATGCGGTACAGTGCTCAAGTGATTAACATACAATTTACAAGAAAATCGACTTTGAGTCTAAACCTAAGAAAGTGCAATTTTTTCGGTTATATTAATTTGTTAATCCTGCATTAACATTATAATTTTACTTTCGCGCAAATCAGTAAAATTGATGTTTTTCGGGTTATGCGGTACAGTGCTCACGCAATTAACATACAATTTAGAAGAAAATCGACTTTAAGTCTAAACCTAAGAAAGTGCAATTTTTTCGGTTATATTAATTTGTCATTTCTGCAATAGCAATATAATTTTACTTACGCGCAAATCAATAAAATTGATGTTCTTCGGCTTATGCGGTACAGTGCTCAAGTGATTAACATACAATTTACAAGAAAATCGACTTTGAGTCTAAACCTAAGAAAGTGCAATTTTTTCGGTTATATTAATTTGTTAATCCTGCATTAACATTATAATTTTACTTTCGCGCAAATCAGTAAAATTGATGTTTTTCGGGTTATGCGGTACAGTGCTCACGCAATTAACATACAATTTAGAAGAAAATCGACTTTAAGTCTAAACCTAAGAAAGTGCAATTTTTTCGGTTATATTAATTTGTCATTTCTGCAATAGCAATATAATTTTACTTACGCGCAAATCAGTAAAATTGATGTTTTTCGGCTTATGCGGTACAGTGCTCAAGTGATTAACATACAATTTACAAGAAAATCGACTTTGAGTCTAAACCTAAGAAAGTGCAATTTTTTCGGTTATATTAATTTGTTAATCCTGCATTAACATTATAATTTTACTTTCGCGCAAATCAGTAAAATTGATGTTTTTCGGGTTATGCGGTACAGTGCTCACGGAATTAACATACAATTTAGAAGAAAATCGACTTTAAGTCTAAACCTAAGAAAGTGCAACTTTTTCGGTAATATTAATTTGTTAATCCTGCAATAACAATATAATTTGACTTTTGCTCAAATCAGTAAAATTCAGGTTTTTCGGCTTAAGCGGTACAGTGCTCACGCAACTGAAATACAATTTACAAGAAAATCGACTTTAAATCTAAAGCTATTGTAAGAAATTTCAATTTTTTCGGTTATATGAATATGTCAATTCTGCAGTAGCTATATAATTTTACTTTCGCGCAAATCAGTAAAATTGTTGTTTTTCGTCTTATGCGGTACAGTGCTCAAGTGATTAACATACAATTTACAAGAAAATCGACTTTGAGTCTAAACCTAAGAAAGTGCAACTTTTTCGGTAATATTAATTTGTTAATCCTGCAATAACAATATAATTTGGCTTTCGCTCACATCAGTAAAATTCATGTTTTTCGGCTTAAGCGGTACAGTGCTCACGCAACTGAAATACAATTTACAAGAAAATCGACTTTAAATCTAAAGCTATTGTAAGAAATTTCAATTTTTTCGGTTATATGAATATGTCAATTCTGCAGTAGCTATATAATTTTACTTTCGCGCAAATCAGTAAAATTGTTGTTTTTCGTCTTATGCGGTACAGTGCTCAAGTGATTAACATACAATTTACAAGAAAATCGACTTTGAGTCTAAACCTAAGAAAGTGCAACTTTTTCGGTAATATTAATTTGTTAATCCTGCAATAACAATATAATTTGGCTTTCGCTCACATCAGTAAAATTCATGTTTTTCGGCTTAAGCGGTACAGTGCTCACGGAACTGAAATACAATTTACAAGAAAATCGACTTTAAATCTAAAGCTATTGTAAGAAATTGCAATTTTTTCTCTTATATGAATATGTCAATTCTGCAGTAGCTATATAATTTTACTTTCGCGCAAATCAGTAAAATTGTTGTTTTTCGTCTTATGCGGTACAGTGCTCAAGTGATTAACATACAATTTACAAGAAAATCGACTTTGAGTCTTAACCTAAGAAAGTGCAATTTTTTCGGTCATATTAATTTGTTAATCCTGCATTAACATTATAATTTTACTTTCGCGCAAATCAGTAAAATTGATGTTTTTCGGCTTATGCGGTACAGTGCTCACGCAATTAACATACAATTTAGAAGAAAATCGACTTTAAGTCTAAAACTAAGAAAGTACAATTTTTTCGGTTATATGAATATGTAAATTCTGCAATAACATTATAATTTTACTTTCGCGCAAATCAGTAATATTGATGTTTTTCGGCTTAAGCAGTACAGTGCTGCCGCAATTGACATACAATTTACAAGATAATTTGAGTCTAAACCTAAGAAAGGGTAACTTTTTCGGTAATATTAATTTGTTAATCCTGCAATAACAATATAATTTTAATTTCGCTCAAATCAGTAAAATGTTTTTCGGCTTAAGCGGTACAGTGCTCACGCAACTGAAATACAATTTACAAGAAAATCGACTTTAAGTCTAAAACTAAGAAAGTGCAATTTTTTCGGTTATATGAATATGTCAATTCTGCAATAAAAATATAATTTGACTTTCGCTCAAATCAGTAAAATTCATGTTTTTCAGTTTAAGCAGTACAGTGCTCACGCAATTGACATACAATTTACAAGAAAATCGACTTTAAGTCTAAAACTAAGAAAGTACAATTTTCTCGGTTATATGAATATGTAAATTCTGCAATAACATTATAGTTTTACTTTCGCGCAAATCAGTAATATTGATGTTTTTCGGCTTAAGAAGCACAGTGCTGCCGCCATTGACATACAATTTACAAGAAAATCGACTTTGAGTCTAAACCTAAGAAAGTGCAACTTTTTCGGCAATATTAAGTTGTTAATCCTGCAATAACATTATAGTTTTACTTTCACGCAAATCAGTAAAATTACTGTTTTTCGGCTTAAGCGGTACAGTGCTCACGCAACTCAATTTACAAGAAAATCGACTTTAAGTGCTGCCGCACAAATCAGTAAAATTGATGTTTTTCGGCTTATGCGGTACAGTGCTCAAGTGATTAACATACAATTTACAAAAAAATCGACTTTGAGTCTTAACCTAAGAAAGTGCAATTTTTTCGGTCATATTAATTTGTTAATCCTGCATTAACATTATAATTTTACTTTCGCGCAAATCAGTAAAATTCATGTTTTTCGGCTTAAGCGGTACAGTGCTCACGCAACTCAATTTACAAGAAAATCGACTTTAAGTGCTGCCGCACAAATCAGTAAAATTGATGTTTTTCGGCTTATGCGGTACAGTGCTCAAGTGATTAACATACAATTTACAAGAAAATCGACTTTGAGACTAAACCTAAGAAAGTGCAATTTTTTCGGTTATATTAATTTGTCAATTCTGCAATAGCAATATAATTTTACTTTCGCGCAAATCAGTAAAATTCATGTTTTTCGGCTTAAGCAGTACAGTGCTCAAGTAATTAACATTCAATTTACAAGAAAATCGGCTTTAAGTAAAAATCTAAGAAAGTTAAATTTTTTCTTTTCTTTTTTTTATATTAATTTGTTAATCCTGCCATAACATTAGAGTTTTACTTTCGCGCAAATCAGTAAAATTGATGTTTTTCGGCTTAAACAGTACAGTGCTCACGCAACTGACATACATTTTACAAGAAAATCGACTTTAAGTCCAAATCTAAGAAAGTGCAATTTTTTCGGTTATATGAATATGTCAATTCTGCAATAACAATATAATTTTACTTTCGCGCAAATACAATGACATACAATTTACAAGAAAATCGACTTTAAGTCCAAAACTAAGAAAGTGCAATTTTTTCGGTTATATGAATATGTCAATTCTGCAATAACAATATAATTTGACTTTCGCTCAAATCAGCAAAATTCATGTTTTTCGGTTTTAGCAGTACAGTGCTCACGCAATTGACATACAATTTAGAAGAAAATCGAGTTTAAGTCTAAAACTAAGAAAGTACAATTTTTTCGGTTATATGAATATGTAAATTCTGCAATAACATTATAATTTTACTTTCGCGCAATTCAATAAAATTGATGTTTTTCGGCTTATGCGGTACAGTGCTCACACAATTAACATACAATTTAGAAGAAAATCGACTTTAAGTCTAAAACTAAGAAAGTACAATTTTCTCGGTTATATGAATATGTAAATTCTGCAATAGCAATATAATTTTACCTTCGCGCAAATCAGTAAAATTCATGTTTTTCGGCTTAAGCAGTACAGTGCTCACGCAACTGACATACAATTTACAAGAAAATCGACTTTAAGTCCAAAACTAAGAAAGTGCAATTTTTTCGGTTATATGAATATGTCAATTCTGCAATAACAATATAATTTGACTTTCGCTCAAATCAGCAAAATTCATGTTTTTCGGTTTTAGCAGTACAGTGCTCACGCAATTGACATACAATTTAGAAGAAAATCGAGTTTAAATCTAAAACTAAGAAAGTACATTTTTTTCGGTTATATGAATATTTAAATTCTGCAATAACATTATAATTTTACTTTCGCGGTAATCAGTAATATTGATGTTTTTCGGCTTAAGCAGTATAGTGCTGCCGCAATTGACATACAATTTACAAGATAATCGACTTTGAGTCTAAACCTAAGAAAGTACAATATTCTCGGTTATATGAATATGTAAATTCTGCAATAGCAATATAATTTGATAATTTAAGTAAAAATCTAAGAAAGTTCAATTTTTTCTTTTCTTTTTTTTATATTAATTTGTTAATCCTGCCATAACATTATAGTTTACAGTGCTCACGCAACTGAAATACAATTTACAAGAAAATCGACTTTAAGTATAAAGCAAAGAAAGTGCAATTTTTTCGGTTATATGAATATGTAAATTCTGCAATAACATTATAATTTTACTTTCGCGGTAATCAGTAATATTGATGTTTTTCGGCTTAAGCAGTACAGTGCTGCCGTAATTGACATACAATTTACAAGAAAATCGACTTTGAATCTAAACCTAAGAAAGTGCAACTTTTTCGGTAATATTAATTTGTTAATCCTGCAATAGCTATATAATTTTACTTTCGCGCAAATTAGTAAAATTGTTGTTTTTCGGCTTATGCGGTACAGTGCTCAAGTGATTAACATACAATTTACAAGAAAATCGACTTTGAGTCTAAACCTAAGAAAGTGCAACTTTTTCGGTAATATTAATTTGTTAATCCTGCAATAACATTATGATTTTACTTTCGCGCAAATCAGTAAAATTGATGTTTTTCGGCTTATGCGGTACAGTGCTCAAGTGATTAACATACAATTTACAAGAAAATCGACTTTGAGTCTAAACCTAAGAAAGTGCAATTTTTTCGGTTATATTAATTTGTTAATCCTGCATTATAATGTTTATATAATTTTACTTACGCGCAAATCAGTAAAATTGATGTTTTTCGGCTTATGCGGTACAGTGCTCACGCAATTAACATACAATTTAGAAGAAAATCGACTTTGAGTCTAAACCTAAGAAAGTGCAATTTTTTCGGTTATAAGAATATGTCAATTCTGCAATAGCTATATAATTTTACTTTCGCGCAAATTAGTAAAATTGTTGTTTTTCGGCTTATGCGGTACAGTGCTCAAGTGATTAACATACAATTTACAATAAAATCGACTTTGAGTCTAAACCTAAGAAAGTGCAACTTTTTCGGTAATATTAATTTGTTAATCCTGCAATAACAATATGATTTGACTTTCGCTCAAATCAGTAAAATTCATGTTTTTCGGCTTAAGCGGTACAGTGCTCACGCAACTGAAATACAATTTACAAGAAAATCGACTTTAAATCTAAAGCTATTGTAAGAAATTGCAATTTTTTCGTTTATATGAATATGTCAATTCTGCAGTAGCTATATAATTTTACTTTCGCGCAAATCAGTAAAATTGTTGTTTTTCGGCTTATGCTTTACAGTGCTCAAGTGATTAACATACAATTTACAAGAAAATCGACTTTGAGTCTAAACCTAATAAAGTGCAACTTTTTCGGTAATATTAAGTTGTTAATCCTGCAATAACATTATAGTTTTACTTTCGCGCAAATCAGTAAAATTTATGTTTTTCTACTTATTCGGTACAGTGCTCAAGTGATTAACATACAATTTACAAGAAAATCGACTTTGAGTCTAAACCTAAGAAAGTGCAATTTTTTCGGTTATATTAATTTGTTAATCCTGCAATAACATTATAGTTTTACTTTCGCGCAAATCAGTAAAATTGATGTTTTTCGGCTTATGCGGTACAGTGCTCAAGTGATTAACATACAATTTACAAGAAAATCGACTTTGAGTCTAAACTTAAGAAAGTGCAATTTTTTCGGTTATATTAATTTGTTAATCCTGCATTAACATTATAATTTTACTTTCGCGCAAATCAGTAAAATTGATGTTTTTCGGCTTATGCGGTACAGTGCTCACGCAATTGACATACAATTTAGAAGAAAATCGAGTTTAAGTCTAAAACTAAGAAAGTACAATTTTTTCGGTTATATGAATATGTAAATTCTGCAATAACATTATAATTTTACTTTCGCGCAAATCAATAAAATTGATGTTTTTCGGCTTATGCGGTACAGTGCTCAAGTGATTAACATACAATTTACAAGAAAATCGACTTTGAGTCTAAACTTAAGAAAGTGCAATTTTTTCGGTTATATTAATTTGTTAATCCTGCATTAACATTATAATTTTACTTTCGCGCAAATCAGTAAAATTGATGTTTTTCGGCTTATGCGGTACAGTGCTCACGCAATTGACATACAATTTAGAAGAAAATCGAGTTTAAGTCTAAAACTAAGAAAGTACAATTTTTTCGGTTATATGAATATGTAAATTCTGCAATAACATTATAATTTTACTTTCGCGCAAATCAATAAAATTGATATTTTTCGGCTTATGCGGTACAGTGCTCACACAATTAACATACAATTTAGAAGAAAATCGACTTTAAGTCTAAAACTAAGAAAGTACAATTTTCTCGGTTATATGAATATGTAAATTCTGCAATAGCAATATAATTTTACCTTCGCGCAAATCAGTAAAATTCATGTTTTTCGGCTTAAGCAGTACAGTGCTCACGCAACTGACATACAATTTACAAGAAAATCGACTTTAAGTCCAAAACTAAGAAAGTGCAATTTTTTCGGTTATATGAATATGTCAATTCTGCAATAACAATATAATTTGACTTTCGCTCAAATCAGCAAAATTCATGTTTTTCGGTTTTAGCAGTACAGTGCTCACGCAATTGACATACAATTTAGAAGAAAATCGAGTTTAAGTCTAAAACTAAGAAAGTACATTTTTTTCGGTTATATGAATATGTAAATTCTGCAATAACATTATAATTTTACTTTCGCGGTAATCAGTAATATTGATGTTTTTCGGCTTAAGCAGTATAGTGCTGCCGCAATTGACATACAATTTACAAGATAATCGACTTTGAGTCTAAACCTTAGAAAGTACAATATTCTCGGTTATATGAATATGTAAATTCTGCAATAGCAATATAATTTGATAATTTAAGTAAAAATCTAAGAAAGTTCAATTTTTTCTTTTCTTTTTTTTTATATTAATTTGTTAATCCTGCCATAACATTATAGTTTACAGTGCTCACGCAACTGAAATACAATTTACAAGAAAATCGACTTTAAGTATAAAGCAAAGAAAGTGCAATTTTTTCGGTTATATGAATAGGTAAATTCTGCAATAACATTATAATTTTACTTTCGCGGTAATCAGTAATATTGATGTTTTTCGGCTTAAGCAGTACAGTGCTGCCGTAATTGACATACAATTTACAAGAAAATCGACTTTGAGTCTAAACCTAAGAAAGTGCAACTTTTTCGGTAATATTAATTTGTTAATCCTGCAATAACATTATGATTTTACTTTCGCGCTAATCAGTAAAATTAATGTTTTTCGGCTTATGCGGTACAGTGCTCAAGTGATTAACATACAATTTACAAGAAAATCGAGTTTAAGTCTAAAACTAAGAAAGTACATTTTTTTCGGTTATATGAATATGTAAATTCTGCAATAACATTATAATTTTACTTTCGCGGTAATCAGTAATATTGATGTTTTTCGGCTTAAGCAGTATAGTGCTGCCGCAATTGACATACAATTTACAAGAAAATCGACTTTAAGTCCAAAACTAAGAAAGTGCAATTTTTTCGGTTATATGAATATGTCAATTCTGCAATAACAATATAATTTGACTTTCGCTCAAATCAGCAAAATTCATGTTTTTCGGTTTTAGCAGTACAGTGCTCACGCAATTGACATACAATTTAGAAGAAAATCGAGTTTAAGTCTAAAACTAAGAAAGTACATTTTTTTCGGTTATATGAATATGTAAATTCTGCAATAACATTATAATTTTACTTTCGCGGTAATCAGTAATATTGATGTTTTTCGGCTTAAGCAGTATAGTGCTGCCGCAACTGAAATACAATTTACAAGAAAATCGACTTTAAGTCTAAAACTAAGAAAGTACAATTTTTTCGGTTATATGAATATGTAAATTCTGCAATAACATTATAATTTTACTTTCGCGCAAATCAATAAAATTGATGTTTTTCGGCTTATGCGGTACAGTGCTCAAGTGATTAACATACAATTTACAAGAAAATCGACTTTGAGTCTAAACTTAAGAAAGTGCAATTTTTTCGGTTATATTAATTTGTTAATCCTGCATTAACATTATAATTTTACTTTCGCGCAAATCAGTAAAATTGATGTTTTTCGGCTTATGCGGTACAGTGCTCACGCAATTGACATACAATTTAGAAGAAAATCGAGTTTAAGTCTAAAACTAAGAAAGTACAATTTTTTCGGTTATATGAATATGTAAATTCTGCAATAACATTATAATTTTACTTTCGCGCAAATCAATAAAATTGATATTTTTCGGCTTATGCGGTACAGTGCTCACACAATTAACATACAATTTAGAAGAAAATCGACTTTAAGTCTAAAACTAAGAAAGTACAATTTTCTCGGTTATATGAATATGTAAATTCTGCAATAGCAATATAATTTTACCTTCGCGCAAATCAGTAAAATTCATGTTTTTCGGCTTAAGCAGTACAGTGCTCACGCAACTGACATACAATTTACAAGAAAATCGACTTTAAGTCCAAAACTAAGAAAGTGCAATTTTTTCGGTTATATGAATATGTCAATTCTGCAATAACAATATAATTTGACTTTCGCTCAAATCAGCAAAATTCATGTTTTTCGGTTTTAGCAGTACAGTGCTCACGCAATTGACATACAATTTAGAAGAAAATCGAGTTTAAGTCTAAAACTAAGAAAGTACATTTTTTTCGGTTATATGAATATGTAAATTCTGCAATAACATTATAATTTTACTTTCGCGGTAATCAGTAATATTGATGTTTTTCGGCTTAAGCAGTATAGTGCTGCCGCAATTGACATACAATTTACAAGATAATCGACTTTGAGTCTAAACCTTAGAAAGTACAATATTCTCGGTTATATGAATATGTAAATTCTGCAATAGCAATATAATTTGATAATTTAAGTAAAAATCTAAGAAAGTTCAATTTTTTCTTTTCTTTTTTTTATATTAATTTGTTAATCCTGCCATAACATTATAGTTTACAGTGCTCACGCAACTGAAATACAATTTACAAGAAAATCGACTTTAAGTATAAAGCAAAGAAAGTGCAATTTTTTCGGTTATATGAATAGGTAAATTCTGCAATAACATTATAATTTTACTTTCGCGGTAATCAGTAATATTGATGTTTTTCGGCTTAAGCAGTACAGTGCTGCCGTAATTGACATACAATTTACAAGAAAATCGACTTTGAGTCTAAACCTAAGAAAGTGCAACTTTTTCGGTAATATTAATTTGTTAATCCTGCAATAACATTATGATTTTACTTTCGCGCTAATCAGTAAAATTAATGTTTTTCGGCTTATGCGGTACAGTGCTCAAGTGATTAACATACAATTTACAAGAAAATCGACTTTGAGTCTAAACCTAAGAAAGTGCAATTTTTTCGGTTATATTAATTTGTTAATCCTGCATTAACATTATAATTTTACTTTCGCGCAAATCAGTAAAATTGATGTTTTTCGGCTTATGCGGTACAGTGCTCACGCAATTAACATACAATTTAGAAGAAAATCGACTTTGAGTCTAAACCTAAGAAAGTGCAATTTTTTCGGTTATATGAATATGTCAATTCTGCAATAGCTATATAATTTTACTTTCGCGCAAATTAGTAAAATTGTTGTTTTTCGGCTTATGCGGTACAGTGCTCAAGTGATTAACATACAATTTACAATAAAATCGACTTTGAGTCTAAACCTAAGAAAGTGCAACTTTTTCGGTAATATTAATTTGTTAATCCTGCAATAACAATATGATTTGACTTTCGCTCAAATCAGTAAAATTCATGTTTTTCGGCTTAAGCGGTACAGTGCTCACGCAACTGAAATACAATTTACAAGAAAATCGACTTTAAATCTAAAGCTATTGTAAGAAATTGCAATTTTTTCGTTTATATGAATATGTCAATTCTGCAGTAGCTATATAATTTTACTTTCGCGCAAAGCAGTAAAATTGTTGTTTTTCGGCTTATGCTTTACAGTGCTCAAGTGATTAACATACAATTTACAAGAAAATCGACTTTGAGTCTAAACCTAATAAAGTGCAACTTTTTCGGTAATATTAAGTTGTTAATCCTGCAATAACATTATAGTTTTACTTTCGCGCAAATCAGTAAAATTTATGTTTTTCTACTTATTCGGTACAGTGCTCAAGTGATTAACATACAATTTACAAGAAAATCGACTTTGAGTCTAAACCTAAGAAAGTGCAATTTTTTCGGTTATATTAATTTGTTAATCCTGCATTAACATTATAATTTTACTTTCGCGCAAATCAGTAAAATTGATGTTTTTCGGCTTATGCGGTACAGTGCTCACGCAATTAACATACAATTTAGAAGAAAATCGACTTTAAGTCTAAAACTAAGAAAGTACAATTTTTTCGGTTATATGAATATGTAAATTCTGCAATAACATTATAATTTTACTTTCGCGCAAATCAGTAAAATTGTTGTTTTTCGGCTTATGCGGTACAGTGCTCAAGTGATTAACATACAATTTACAAGAAAATCGACTTTGAGTCTAAACCTAAGAAAGTGCAACTTTTTCGGTAATATTAAGTTGTTAATCCTGCAATAACATTATAGTTTTACTTTCGCGCAAATAAGTAAAATTGATGTTTTTCGGCTTATGCGGTACAGTGCTCAAGTAATTAACATACAATTTATAAGAAAATCGGCTTTAAGTAAAAATCTAAGAAAGTTCAATTTTTTCTTTTCTTATTTTTATATTAATTTGTTAATCCTGCCATAACATTATAGTTTACAGTGCTCACGCAACTGAAATACAATTTACAAGAAAATCGACTTTAAGTATAAAGCAAAGAAAGTGCAATTTTTTCGGTTATATGAATATGTCAATTCTGATATAGCTATATAATTTTACTTTCGCGCAAATTAGTAAAATTGTTGTTTTTCGGCTTATGCGGTACAGTGCTCAAGTGATTAACATACAATTTACAAGAAAATCGACTTTGAGTCTAAACCTAAGAAAGTGCAACTTTTTCGGTAATATTAAGTTGTTAATCCTGCAATAACATTATAGTTTTACTTTCGCGCAAATCAGTAAAATTGATGTTTTTCGGCTTATGCGGTACAGTGCTCAAGTGATTAACATACAATTTACAAGAAAATCGACTTTGAGTCTAAACCTAAGAAAGTACAATTTTTTCGGTTATATTAATTTGTTAATCCTGCATTAACATTATAATTTTACTTTCGCGCAAATCAGTAAAATTGATGTTTTTCGGCTTATGCGGTACAGTGCTCACGCAATTAACATACAATTTACAAAAAAATCGACTTTAAGTCTAAACCTAAGAAAGTGCAATTTTTTCGGTTATATGAATATGTAAATTCTGCAATAACAATATAATTTGACTTTCGCGCAAATCAGTAAAATTGATGTTTTTCGGCTTATGCGGAACAGTGCTCAACTAATTAACATAAAATTTACACGAAAATCGGCTTTAAGTAAAAATCTAAGAAAGTTCAATTTTTTCTTTTCTTTTTTTTATATTAATTTGTTAATCCTGCCATAACATTATAGTTTACAGTGCTCGCGCAACTGAAATACAATTTACAAGAAAATCGACTTTAAGTCTAAAGCTAAGAAAGTGCAATTTTTTCGGTTATATGAATATGTCAATTCTGCAATAGCTATATAATTTTACTTTCGCGCAAATTAGTAAAATTGTTGTTTTTCGGCTTATGCGGTACAGTGCTCAAGTGATTAACATACAATTTACAAGAAAATCGACTTTGAGTCTAAACCTAAGAAAGTGCAACTTTTTCGGTAATATTAAGTTGTTAATCCTGCAATAACATTATAGTTTTACTTTCGCGCAAATCAGTAAAATTGATGTTTTTCGGCTTATGCGGTACAGTGCTCAAGTGATTAACATACAATTTACAAGAAAATCGACTTTGAGTCTAAACCTAAGAAAGTACAATTTTTTCGGTTATATTAATTTGTTAATCCTGCATTAACATTATAATTTTACTTTCGCGCAAATCAGTAAAATTGATGTTTTTCGGCTTATGCGGTACAGTGCTCACGCAATTAACATACAATTTACAAAAAAATCGACTTTAAGTCCAAATCTAAGAAAGTGCAATTTTTTCGGTTATATGAATATGTCAATTCTGCAATAACAATATAATTTGACTTTCGCGCAAATCAGTAATATTGATGTTTTTCGGCTTAAGCAGTACAGTGCTCACGCAACTGACATACAATTTACAAGAAAATCGACTTTAAGTCCAAAACTAAGAAAGTGCAATTTTTTCGGTTATATGAATATGTCAATTCTGCAATAACAATATAATTTGACTTTCGCTCAAATCAGCAAAATTCATGTTTTTCGGTTTTAGCAGTACAGTGCTCACGCAATTGACATACAATTTAGAAGAAAATCGAGTTTAAGTCTAAAACTAAGAAAGTACAATTTTTTCGGTTATATGAATATGTAAATTCTGCAATAACATTATAATTTTACTTTCGCGCAAATCAATAAAATTGATGTTTTTCGGCTTATGCGGTACAGTGCTCACACAATTAACATACAATTTAGAAGAAAATCGACTTTAAGTCTAAAACTAAGAAAGTACAATTTTCTCGGTTATATGAATATGTAAATTCTGCAATAGCAATATAATTTTACCTTCGCGCAAATCAGTAAAATTCATGTTTTTCGGCTTAAGCAGTACAGTGCTCACGCAACTGACATACAATTTACAAGAAAATCGACTTTAAGTCCAAAACTAAGAAAGTGCAATTTTTTCGGTTATATGAATATGTCAATTCTGCAATAACAATATAATTTGACTTTCGCTCAAATCAGCAAAATTCATGTTTTTCGGTTTTAGCAGTACAGTGCTCACGCAATTGACATACAATTTAGAAGAAAATCGAGTTTAAGTCTAAAACTGAGAAAGTACATTTTTTTCGGTTATATGAATATGTAAATTCTGCAATAACATTATAATTTTACTTTCGCGGTAATCAGTAATATTGATGTTTTTCGGCTTAAGCAGTATAGTGCTGCCGCAATTGACATACAATTTACAAGATAATCGACTTTGAGTCTAAACCTAAGAAAGTACAATATTCTCGGTTATATGAATATGTAAATTCTGCAATAGCAATATAATTTGATAATTTAAGTAAAAATCTAAGAAAGTTCAATTTTTTCTTTTCTTTTTTTTATATTAATTTGTTAATCCTGCCATAACATTATAGTTTACAGTGCTCACGCAACTGAAATACAATTTACAAGAAAATCGACTTTAAGTATAAAGCAAAGAAAGTGCAATTTTTTCGGTTATATGAATATGTAAATTCTGCAATAACATTATAATTTTACTTTCGCGGTAATCAGTAATATTGATGTTTTTCGGCTTAAGCAGTACAGTGCTGCCGTAATTGACATACAATTTACAAGAAAATCGACTTTGAGTCTAAACCTAAGAAAGTGCAACTTTTTCGGTAATATTAATTTGTTAATCCTGCAATAACATTATGATTTTACTTTCGCGCTAATCAGTAAAATTGATGTTTTTCGGCTTATGCGGTACAGTGCTCAAGTGATTAACATACAATTTACAAGAAAATCGACTTTGAGTCTAAACCTAAGAAAGTGCAATTTTTTCGGTTATATGAATATGTCAATTCTGCAATAGCTATATAATTTTACTTTCGCGCAAATTAGTAAAATTGTTGTTTTTCGGCTTATGCGGTACAGTGCTCAAGTGATTAACATACAATTTACAATAAAATCGAATTTGAGTCTAAACCTAAGAAAGTGCAACTTTTTCGGTAATATTAATTTGTTAATCCTGCAATAACAATATGATTTGACTTTCGCTCAAATCAGTAAAATTCATGTTTTTCGGCTTAAGCGGTACAGTGCTCACGCAACTGAAATACAATTTACAAGAAAATCGACTTTAAATCTAAAGCTATTGAAAGAAATTGCAATTTTTTCGTTTATATGAATATGTCAATTCTGCAGTAGCTATATAATTTTACCTTCGCGCAAATCAGTAAAATTGTTGTTTTTCGGCTTATGCTTTACAGTGCTCAAGTGATTAACATACAATTTACAAGAAAATCGACTTTGAGTCTAAACCTAATAAAGTGCAACTTTTTCGGTAATATTAAGTTGTTAATCCTGCAATAACATTATAGTTTTACTTTCGCGCAAATCAGTAAAATTTATGTTTTTCTACTTATTCGGTACAGTGCTCAAGTGATTAACATACAATTTACAAGAAAATCGACTTTGAGTCTAAACCTAAGAAAGTGCAATTTTTTCGGTTATATTAATTTGTTAATCCTGCAATAACATTATAGTTTTACTTTCGCGCAAATCAGTAAAATTGATGTTTTTCGGCTTATGCGGTACAGTGCTCAAGTGATTAACATACAATTTACAAGAAAATCGACTTTGAGTCTAAACCTAAGAAAGTGCAATTTTTTCGGTTATATTAATTTGTTAATCCTGCATTAACATTATAATTTTACTTTCGCGCAAATCAGTAAAATTGATGTTTTTCGGCTTATGCGGTACAGTGCTCACGCAATTAACATACAATTTAGAAGAAAATCGACTTTAAGTCTAAAACTAAGAAAGTACAATTTTTTCGGTTATATGAATATGTAAATTCTGCAATAACATTATAATTTTACTTTCGCGCAAATCAGTAAAATTGTTGTTTTTCGGCTTATGCGGTACAGTGCTCAAGTGATTAACATACAATTTACAAGAAAATCGACTTTGAGTCTAAACCTAAGAAAGTGCAACTTTTTCGGTAATATTAAGTTGTTAATCCTGCAATAACATTATAGTTTTACTTTCGCGCAAATAAGTAAAATTGATGTTTTTCGGCTTATGCGGTACAGTGCTCAAGTAATTAACATACAATTTATAAGAAAATCGGCTTTAAGTAAAAATCTAAGAAAGTTCAATTTTTTCTTTTCTTATTTTTATATTAATTTGTTAATCCTGATATAACATTATAGTTTACAGTGCTCACGCAACTGAAATACAATTTACAAGAAAATCGACTTTAAGTATAAAGCAAAGAAAGTGCAATTTTTTCGGTTATATGAATATGTCAATTCTGCAATAGCTATATAATTTTACTTTCGCGCAAATTAGTAAAATTGTTGTTTTTCGGCTTATGCGGTACAGTGCTCAAGTGATTAACATACAATTTACAAGAAAATCGACTTTGAGTCTAAACCTAAGAAAGTGCAACTTTTTCGGTAATATTAAGTTGTTAATCCTGCAATAACATTATAGTTTTACTTTCGCGCAAATCAGTAAAATTGATGTTTTTCGGCTTATGCGGTACAGTGCTCACGCAATTAACATACAATTTAGAAGAAAATCGACTTTAAGTCTAAAACTAAGAAAGTACAATTTTTTCGGTTATATGAATATGTAAATTCTGCAATAGCTATATAATTTTACTTTCGCGCAAATTAGTAAAATTGATGTTTTTCGGCTTATGCGGTACAGTGCTCAAGTGATTAACATACAATTTACAAGAAAATCGACTTTGAGTCTAAACCTAAGAAAGTGCAACTTTTTCGGTAATATTAATTTGTTAATCCTGCAATAACATTATGATTTTACTTTCGCGCTAATCAGTAAAATTGATGTTTTTCGGCTTATGCGGTACAGTGCTCACGCAATTAACATACAATTTAGAAGAAAATCGACTTTAAGTCTAAAACTAAGAAAGTACAATTTTTTCGGTTATATGAATATGTAAATTCTGCAATAGCTATATAATTTTACTTTCGCGCAAATTAGTAAAATTGATGTTTTTCGGCTTATGCGGTACAGTGCTCAAGTGATTAACATACAATTTACAAGAAAATCGACTTTGAGTCTAAACCTAAGAAAGTGCAATTTTTTCGGTTATATTAATTTGTTAATCCTGCATTAACATTATAATTTTACTTTCGCGCAAATCAGTAAAATTGATGTTTTTCGGCTTATGCGGTACAGTGCTCACGCAATTAACATACAATTTAGAAGAAAATCGACTTTAAGTCTAAAACTAAGAAAGTACAATTTTTTCGGTTATATGAATATGTAAATTCTGCAATAACATTATAATTTTACTTTCGCGCAAATTAGTAAAATTGTTGTTTTTCGGCTTATGCGGTACAGTGCTCAAGTGATTAACATACAATTTACAAGAAAATCGACTTTGAGTCTAAACCTAAGAAAGTGCAACTTTTTCGGTAATATTAAGTTGTTAATCCTGCAATAACATTATAGTTTTACTTTCGCGCAAATCAGTAAAATTGATGTTTTTCGGCTTATGCGGTACAGTGCTCACGCAATTAACATACAATTTAGAAGAAAATCGACTTTAAGTCTAAAACTAAGAAAGTACAATTTTTTCGGTTATATGAATATGTAAATTCTGCAATAGCTATATAATTTTACTTTCGCGCAAATTAGTAAAATTGTTGTTTTTCGGCTTATGCGGTACAGTGCTCAAGTGATTAACATACAATTTACAAGAAAATCGACTTTGAGTCTAAACCTAAGAAAGTGCAACTTTTTCGGTAATATTAAGTTGTTAATCCTGCAATAACATTATAGTTTTACTTTCGCGCAAATAAGTAAAATTGATGTTTTTCGGCTTATGCGGTACAGTGCTCAAGTAATTAACATACAATTTATAAGAAAATCGGCTTTAAGTAAAAATCTAAGAAAGTTCAATTTTTTCTTTTCTTATTTTTATATTAATTTGTTAATCCTGATATAACATTATAGTTTACAGTGCTCACGCAACTGAAATACAATTTACAAGAAAATCGACTTTAAGTATAAAGCAAAGAAAGTGCAATTTTTTCGGTTATATGAATATGTCAATTCTGCAATAGCTATATAATTTTACTTTCGCGCAAATTAGTAAAATTGTTGTTTTTCGGCTTATGCGGTACAGTGCTCAAGTGATTAACATACAATTTACAAGAAAATCGACTTTGAGTCTAAACCTAAGAAAGTGCAACTTTTTCGGTAATATTAAGTTGTTAATCCTGCAATAACATTATAGTTTTACTTTCGCGCAAATCAGTAAAATTGTTGTTTTTCGGCTTATGCGGTACAGTGCTCAAGTGATTAACATACAATTTACAAGAAAATCGACTTTGAGTCTAAACCTAAGAAAGTGCAACTTTTTCGGTAATATTAATTTGTTAATCCTGCAATAACATTATGATTTTACTTTCGCGCTAATCAGTAAAATTGATGTTTTTCGGCTTATGCGGTACAGTGCTCAAGTGATTAACATACAATTTACAAGAAAATCGACTTTGAGTCTAAACCTAAGAAAGTGCAATTTTTTCGGTTATATGAATATGTCAATTCTGCAATAGCTATATAATTTTACTTTCGCGCAAATTAGTAAAATTGTTGTTTTTCGGCTTATGCGGTACAGTGCTCAAGTGATTAACATACAATTTACAATAAAATCGAATTTGAGTCTAAACCTAAGAAAGTGCAACTTTTTCGGTAATATTAATTTGTTAATCCTGCAATAACAATATGATTTGACTTTCGCTCAAATCAGTAAAATTCATGTTTTTCGGCTTAAGCGGTACAGTGCTCACGCAACTGAAATACAATTTACAAGAAAATCGACTTTAAATCTAAAGCTATTGAAAGAAATTGCAATTTTTTCGTTTATATGAATATGTCAATTCTGCAGTAGCTATATAATTTTACCTTCGCGCAAATCAGTAAAATTGTTGTTTTTCGGCTTATGCTTTACAGTGCTCAAGTGATTAACATACAATTTACAAGAAAATCGACTTTGAGTCTAAACCTAATAAAGTGCAACTTTTTCGGTAATATTAAGTTGTTAATCCTGCAATAACATTATAGTTTTACTTTCGCGCAAATCAGTAAAATTTATGTTTTTCTACTTATTCGGTACAGTGCTCAAGTGATTAACATACAATTTACAAGAAAATCGACTTTGAGTCTAAACCTAAGAAAGTGCAATTTTTTCGGTTATATTAATTTGTTAATCCTGCAATAACATTATAGTTTTACTTTCGCGCAAATCAGTAAAATTGATGTTTTTCGGCTTATGCGGTACAGTGCTCAAGTGATTAACATACAATTTACAAGAAAATCGACTTTGAGTCTAAACCTAAGAAAGTGCAATTTTTTCGGTTATATTAATTTGTTAATCCTGCATTAACATTATAATTTTACTTTCGCGCAAATCAGTAAAATTGATGTTTTTCGGCTTATGCGGTACAGTGCTCACGCAATTAACATACAATTTAGAAGAAAATCGACTTTAAGTCTAAAACTAAGAAAGTACAATTTTTTCGGTTATATGAATATGTAAATTCTGCAATAACATTATAATTTTACTTTCGCGCAAATCAGTAAAATTGTTGTTTTTCGGCTTATGCGGTACAGTGCTCAAGTGATTAACATACAATTTACAAGAAAATCGACTTTGAGTCTAAACCTAAGAAAGTGCAACTTTTTCGGTAATATTAAGTTGTTAATCCTGCAATAACATTATAGTTTTACTTTCGCGCAAATAAGTAAAATTGATGTTTTTCGGCTTATGCGGTACAGTGCTCAAGTAATTAACATACAATTTATAAGAAAATCGGCTTTAAGTAAAAATCTAAGAAAGTTCAATTTTTTCTTTTCTTATTTTTATATTAATTTGTTAATCCTGATATAACATTATAGTTTACAGTGCTCACGCAACTGAAATACAATTTACAAGAAAATCGACTTTAAGTATAAAGCAAAGAAAGTGCAATTTTTTCGGTTATATGAATATGTCAATTCTGCAATAGCTATATAATTTTACTTTCGCGCAAATTAGTAAAATTGTTGTTTTTCGGCTTATGCGGTACAGTGCTCAAGTGATTAACATACAATTTACAAGAAAATCGACTTTGAGTCTAAACCTAAGAAAGTGCAACTTTTTCGGTAATATTAAGTTGTTAATCCTGCAATAACATTATAGTTTTACTTTCGCGCAAATCAGTAAAATTGATGTTTTTCGGCTTATGCGGTACAGTGCTCACGCAATTAACATACAATTTAGAAGAAAATCGACTTTAAGTCTAAAACTAAGAAAGTACAATTTTTTCGGTTATATGAATATGTAAATTCTGCAATAACATTATAATTTTACTTTCGCGCAAATCAGTAAAATTGTTGTTTTTCGGCTTATGCGGTACAGTGCTCAAGTGATTAACATACAATTTACAATAAAATCGAATTTGAGTCTAAACCTAAGAAAGTGCAACTTTTTCGGTAATATTAATTTGTTAATCCTGCAATAACAATATGATTTGACTTTCGCTCAAATCAGTAAAATTCATGTTTTTCGGCTTAAGCGGTACAGTGCTCACGCAACTGAAATACAATTTACAAGAAAATCGACTTTAAATCTAAAGCTATTGAAAGAAATTGCAATTTTTTCGTTTATATGAATATGTCAATTCTGCAGTAGCTATATAATTTTACCTTCGCGCAAATCAGTAAAATTGTTGTTTTTCGGCTTATGCTTTACAGTGCTCAAGTGATTAACATACAATTTACAAGAAAATCGACTTTGAGTCTAAACCTAATAAAGTGCAACTTTTTCGGTAATATTAAGTTGTTAATCCTGCAATAACATTATAGTTTTACTTTCGCGCAAATCAGTAAAATTTATGTTTTTCTACTTATTCGGTACAGTGCTCAAGTGATTAACATACAATTTACAAGAAAATCGACTTTGAGTCTAAACCTAAGAAAGTGCAACTTTTTCGGTAATATTAAGTTGTTAATCCTGCAATAACATTATAGTTTTACTTTCGCGCAAATCAGTAAAATTGATGTTTTTCGGCTTATGCGGTACAGTGCTCACGCAATTAACATACAATTTAGAAGAAAATCGACTTTAAGTCTAAAACTAAGAAAGTACAATTTTTTCGGTTATATGAATATGTAAATTCTGCAATAACATTATAATTTTACTTTCGCGCAAATCAATAAAATTGATATTTTTCGGCTTATGCGGTACAGTGCTCACACAATTAACATACAATTTAGAAGAAAATCGACTTTAAGTCTAAAACTAAGAAAGTACAATTTTCTCGGTTATATGAATATGTAAATTCTGCAATAGCAATATAATTTTACCTTCGCGCAAATCAGTAAAATTCATGTTTTTCGGCTTAAGCAGTACAGTGCTCACGCAACTGACATACAATTTACAAGAAAATCGACTTTAAGTCCAAAACTAAGAAAGTGCAATTTTTTCGGTTATATGAATATGTCAATTCTGCAATAACAATATAATTTGACTTTCGCTCAAATCAGCAAAATTCATGTTTTTCGGTTTTAGCAGTACAGTGCTCACGCAATTGACATACAATTTAGAAGAAAATCGACTTTGAGTCTAAACCTAAGAAAGTGCAACTTTTTCGGTAATATTAATTTGTTAATCCTGCAATAACATTATGATTTTACTTTCGCGCTAATCAGTAAAATTGATGTTTTTCGGCTTATGCGGTACAGTGCTCAAGTGATTAACATACAATTTACAAGAAAATCGACTTTGAGTCTAAACCTAAGAAAGTGCAATTTTTTCGGTTATATGAATATGTCAATTCTGCAATAGCTATATAATTTTACTTTCGCGCAAATTAGTAAAATTGTTGTTTTTCGGCTTATGCGGTACAGTGCTCAAGTGATTAACATACAATTTACAATAAAATCGAATTTGAGTCTAAACCTAAGAAAGTGCAACTTTTTCGGTAATATTAATTTGTTAATCCTGCAATAACAATATGATTTGACTTTCGCTCAAATCAGTAAAATTCATGTTTTTCGGCTTAAGCGGTACAGTGCTCACGCAACTGAAATACAATTTACAAGAAAATCGACTTTAAATCTAAAGCTATTGAAAGAAATTGCAATTTTTTCGTTTATATGAATATGTCAATTCTGCAGTAGCTATATAATTTTACCTTCGCGCAAATCAGTAAAATTGTTGTTTTTCGGCTTATGCTTTACAGTGCTCAAGTGATTAACATACAATTTACAAGAAAATCGACTTTGAGTCTAAACCTAATAAAGTGCAACTTTTTCGGTAATATTAAGTTGTTAATCCTGCAATAACATTATAGTTTTACTTTCGCGCAAATCAGTAAAATTTATGTTTTTCTACTTATTCGGTACAGTGCTCAAGTGATTAACATACAATTTACAAGAAAATCGACTTTGAGTCTAAACCTAAGAAAGTGCAATTTTTTCGGTTATATTAATTTGTTAATCCTGCAATAACATTATAGTTTTACTTTCGCGCAAATCAGTAAAATTGATGTTTTTCGGCTTATGCGGTACAGTGCTCAAGTGATTAACATACAATTTACAAGAAAATCGACTTTGAGTCTAAACCTAAGAAAGTGCAATTTTTTCGGTTATATTAATTTGTTAATCCTGCATTAACATTATAATTTTACTTTCGCGCAAATCAGTAAAATTGATGTTTTTCGGCTTATGCGGTACAGTGCTCACGCAATTAACATACAATTTAGAAGAAAATCGACTTTAAGTCTAAAACTAAGAAAGTACAATTTTTTCGGTTATATGAATATGTAAATTCTGCAATAACATTATAATTTTACTTTCGCGCAAATCAGTAAAATTGTTGTTTTTCGGCTTATGCGGTACAGTGCTCAAGTGATTAACATACAATTTACAAGAAAATCGACTTTGAGTCTAAACCTAAGAAAGTGCAACTTTTTCGGTAATATTAAGTTGTTAATCCTGCAATAACATTATAGTTTTACTTTCGCGCAAATAAGTAAAATTGATGTTTTTCGGCTTATGCGGTACAGTGCTCAAGTAATTAACATACAATTTATAAGAAAATCGGCTTTAAGTAAAAATCTAAGAAAGTTCAATTTTTTCTTTTCTTATTTTTATATTAATTTGTTAATCCTGATATAACATTATAGTTTACAGTGCTCACGCAACTGAAATACAATTTACAAGAAAATCGACTTTAAGTATAAAGCAAAGAAAGTGCAATTTTTTCGGTTATATGAATATGTCAATTCTGCAATAGCTATATAATTTTACTTTCGCGCAAATTAGTAAAATTGTTGTTTTTCGGCTTATGCGGTACAGTGCTCAAGTGATTAACATACAATTTACAAGAAAATCGACTTTGAGTCTAAACCTAAGAAAGTGCAACTTTTTCGGTAATACTAAGTTGTTAATCCTGCAATAACATTATAGTTTTACTTTCGCGCAAATCAGTAAAATTGATGTTTTTCGGCTTATGCGGTACAGTGCTCACGCAATTAACATACAATTTAGAAGAAAATCGACTTTAAGTCTAAAACTAAGAAAGTACAATTTTTTCGGTTATATGAATATGTAAATTCTGCAATAGCTATATAATTTTACTTTCGCGCAAATTAGTAAAATTGTTGTTTTTCGGCTTATGCGGTACAGTGCTCAAGTGATTAACATACAATTTACAAGAAAATCGACTTTGAGTCTAAACCTAAGAAAGTGCAACTTTTTCGGTAATATTAAGTTGTTAATCCTGCAATAACATTATAGTTTTACTTTCGCGCAAATAAGTAAAATTGATGTTTTTCGGCTTATGCGGTACAGTGCTCAAGTAATTAACATACAATTTATAAGAAAATCGGCTTTAAGTAAAAATCTAAGAAAGTTCAATTTTTTCTTTTCTTATTTTTATATTAATTTGTTAATCCTGATATAACATTATAGTTTACAGTGCTCACGCAACTGAAATACAATTTACAAGAAAATCGACTTTAAGTATAAAGCAAAGAAAGTGCAATTTTTTCGGTTATATGAATATGTCAATTCTGCAATAGCTATATAATTTTACTTTCGCGCAAATTAGTAAAATTGTTGTTTTTCGGCTTATGCGGTACAGTGCTCAAGTGATTAACATACAATTTACAAGAAAATCGACTTTGAGTCTAAACCTAAGAAAGTGCAACTTTTTCGGTAATATTAATTTGTTAATCCTGCAATAACATTATGATTTTACTTTCGCGCTAATCAGTAAAATTGATGTTTTTCGGCTTATGCGGTACAGTGCTCAAGTGATTAACATACAATTTACAAGAAAATCGACTTTGAGTCTAAACCTAAGAAAGTGCAATTTTTTCGGTTATATGAATATGTCAATTCTGCAATAGCTATATAATTTTACTTTCGCGCAAATTAGTAAAATTGTTGTTTTTCGGCTTATGCGGTACAGTGCTCAAGTGATTAACATACAATTTACAATAAAATCGAATTTGAGTCTAAACCTAAGAAAGTGCAACTTTTTCGGTAATATTAATTTGTTAATCCTGCAATAACAATATGATTTGACTTTCGCTCAAATCAGTAAAATTCATGTTTTTCGGCTTAAGCGGTACAGTGCTCACGCAACTGAAATACAATTTACAAGAAAATCGACTTTAAATCTAAAGCTATTGAAAGAAATTGCAATTTTTTCGTTTATATGAATATGTCAATTCTGCAGTAGCTATATAATTTTACCTTCGCGCAAATCAGTAAAATTGTTGTTTTTCGGCTTATGCTTTACAGTGCTCAAGTGATTAACATACAATTTACAAGAAAATCGACTTTGAGTCTAAACCTAATAAAGTGCAACTTTTTCGGTAATATTAAGTTGTTAATCCTGCAATAACATTATAGTTTTACTTTCGCGCAAATCAGTAAAATTTATGTTTTTCTACTTATTCGTTACAGTGCTCAAGTGATTAACATACAATTTACAAGAAAATCGACTTTGAGTCTAAACCTAAGAAAGTGCAATTTTTTCGGTTATATTAATTTGTTAATCCTGCAATAACATTATAGTTTTACTTTCGCGCAAATCAGTAAAATTGATGTTTTTCGGCTTATGCGGTACAGTGCTCAAGTGATTAACATACAATTTACAAGAAAATCGACTTTGAGTCTAAACCTAAGAAAGTGCAATTTTTTCGGTTATATTAATTTGTTAATCCTGCATTAACATTATAATTTTACTTTCGCGCAAATCAGTAAAATTGATGTTTTTCGGCTTATGCGGTACAGTGCTCACGCAATTAACATACAATTTAGAAGAAAATCGACTTTAAGTCTAAAACTAAGAAAGTACAATTTTTTCGGTTATATGAATATGTAAATTCTGCAATAACATTATAATTTTACTTTCGCGCAAATCAGTAAAATTGTTGTTTTTCGGCTTATGCGGTACAGTGCTCAAGTGATTAACATACAATTTACAAGAAAATCGACTTTGAGTCTAAACCTAAGAAAGTGCAACTTTTTCGGTAATATTAAGTTGTTAATCCTGCAATAACATTATAGTTTTACTTTCGCGCAAATAAGTAAAATTGATGTTTTTCGGCTTATGCGGTACAGTGCTCAAGAAATTAACATACAATTTATAAGAAAATCGGCTTTAAGTAAAAATCTAAGAAAGTTCAATTTTTTCTTTTCTTATTTTTATATTAATTTGTTAATCCTGATATAACATTATAGTTTACAGTGCTCACGCAACTGAAATACAATTTACAAGAAAATCGACTTTAAGTATAAAGCAAAGAAAGTGCAATTTTTTCGGTTATATGAATATGTCAATTCTGCAATAGCTATATAATTTTACTTTCGCGCAAATTAGTAAAATTGTTGTTTTTCGGCTTATGCGGTACAGTGCTCAAGTGATTAACATACAATTTACAAGAAAATCGACTTTGAGTCTAAACCTAAGAAAGTGCAACTTTTTCGGTAATATTAAGTTGTTAATCCTGCAATAACATTATAGTTTTACTTTCGCGCAAATCAGTAAAATTGATGTTTTTCGGCTTATGCGGTACAGTGCTCACGCAATTAACATACAATTTAGAAGAAAATCGACTTTAAGTCTAAAACTAAGAAAGTACAATTTTTTCGGTTATATGAATATGTAAATTCTGCAATAACATTATAATTTTACTTTCGCGCAAATCAGTAAAATTGTTGTTTTTCGGCTTATGCGGTACAGTGCTCAAGTGATTAACATACAATTTACAATAAAATCGAATTTGAGTCTAAACCTAAGAAAGTGCAACTTTTTCGGTAATATTAATTTGTTAATCCTGCAATAACAATATGATTTGACTTTCGCTCAAATCAGTAAAATTCATGTTTTTCGGCTTAAGCGGTACAGTGCTCACGCAACTGAAATACAATTTACAAGAAAATCGACTTTAAATCTAAAGCTATTGAAAGAAATTGCAATTTTTTCGTTTATATGAATATGTCAATTCTGCAGTAGCTATATAATTTTACCTTCGCGCAAATCAGTAAAATTGTTGTTTTTCGGCTTATGCTTTACAGTGCTCAAGTGATTAACATACAATTTACAAGAAAATCGACTTTGAGTCTAAACCTAATAAAGTGCAACTTTTTCGGTAATATTAAGTTGTTAATCCTGCAATAACATTATAGTTTTACTTTCGCGCAAATCAGTAAAATTTATGTTTTTCTACTTATTCGGTACAGTGCTCAAGTGATTAACATACAATTTACAAGAAAATCGACTTTGAGTCTAAACCTAAGAAAGTGCAACTTTTTCGGTAATATTAAGTTGTTAATCCTGCAATAACATTATAGTTTTACTTTCGCGCAAATCAGTAAAATTGATGTTTTTCGGCTTATGCGGTACAGTGCTCACGCAATTAACATACAATTTAGAAGAAAATCGACTTTAAGTCTAAAACTAAGAAAGTACAATTTTTTCGGTTATATGAATATGTAAATTCTGCAATAACATTATAATTTTACTTTCGCGCAAATCAATAAAATTGATATTTTTCGGCTTATGCGGTACAGTGCTCACACAATTAACATACAATTTAGAAGAAAATCGACTTTAAGTCTAAAACTAAGAAAGTACAATTTTCTCGGTTATATGAATATGTAAATTCTGCAATAGCAATATAATTTTACCTTCGCGCAAATCAGTAAAATTCATGTTTTTCGGCTTAAGCAGTACAGTGCTCACGCAACTGACATACAATTTACAAGAAAATCGACTTTAAGTCCAAAACTAAGAAAGTGCAATTTTTTCGGTTATATGAATATGTCAATTCTGCAATAACAATATAATTTGACTTTCGCTCAAATCAGCAAAATTCATGTTTTTCGGTTTTAGCAGTACAGTGCTCACGCAATTGACATACAATTTAGAAGAAAATCGAGTTTAAGTCTAAAACTAAGAAAGTACATTTTTTTCGGTTATATGAATATGTAAATTCTGCAATAACATTATAATTTTACTTTCGCGGTAATCAGTAATATTGATGTTTTTCGGCTTAAGCAGTATAGTGCTGCCGCAATTGACATACAATTTACAAGATAATCGACTTTGAGTCTAAACCTTAGAAAGTACAATATTCTCGGTTATATGAATATGTAAATTCTGCAATAGCAATATAATTTGATAATTTAAGTAAAAATCTAAGAAAGTTCAATTTTTTCTTTTCTTTTTTTTATATTAATTTGTTAATCCTGCCATAACATTATAGTTTACAGTGCTCACGCAACTGAAATACAATTTACAAGAAAATCGACTTTAAGTATAAAGCAAAGAAAGTGCAATTTTTTCGGTTATATGAATATGTAAATTCTGCAATAACATTATAATTTTACTTTCGCGGTAATCAGTAATATTGATGTTTTTCGGCTTAAGCAGTACAGTGCTGCCGTAATTGACATACAATTTACAAGAAAATCGACTTTGAGTCTAAACCTAAGAAAGTGCAACTTTTTCGGTAATATTAATTTGTTAATCCTGCAATAACATTATGATTTTACTTTCGCGCTAATCAGTAAAATTGATGTTTTTCGGCTTATGCGGTACAGTGCTCAAGTGATTAACATACAATTTACAAGAAAATCGACTTTGAGTCTAAACCTAAGAAAGTGCAATTTTTTCGGTTATATTAATTTGTTAATCCTGCATTAACATTATAATTTTACTTTCGCGCAAATCAGTAAAATTGATGTTTTTCGGCTTATGCGGTACAGTGCTCACGCAATTAACATACAATTTAGAAGAAAATCGACTTTGAGTCTAAACCTAAGAAAGTGCAATTTTTTCGGTTATATGAATATGTCAATTCTGCAATAGCTATATAATTTTACTTTCGCGCAAATTAGTAAAATTGTTGTTTTTCGGCTTATGCGGTACAGTGCTCAAGTGATTAACATACAATTTACAATAAAATCGACTTTGAGTCTAAACCTAAGAAAGTGCAACTTTTTCGGTAATATTAATTTGTTAATCCTGCAATAACAATATGATTTGACTTTCGCTCAAATCAGTAAAATTCATGTTTTTCGGCTTAAGCGGTACAGTGCTCACGCAACTGAAATACAATTTACAAGAAAATCGACTTTAAATCTAAAGCTATTGTAAGAAATTGCAATTTTTTCGTTTATATGAATATGTCAATTCTGCAGTAGCTATATAATTTTACTTTCGCGCAAAGCAGTAAAATTGTTGTTTTTCGGCTTATGCTTTACAGTGCTCAAGTGATTAACATACAATTTACAAGAAAATCGACTTTGAGTCTAAACCTAATAAAGTGCAACTTTTTCGGTAATATTAAGTTGTTAATCCTGCAATAACATTATAGTTTTACTTTCGCGCAAATCAGTAAAATTTATGTTTTTCTACTTATTCGGTACAGTGCTCAAGTGATTAACATACAATTTACAAGAAAATCGACTTTGAGTCTAAACCTAAGAAAGTGCAATTTTTTCGGTTATATTAATTTGTTAATCCTGCATTAACATTATAATTTTACTTTCGCGCAAATCAGTAAAATTGATGTTTTTCGGCTTATGCGGTACAGTGCTCACGCAATTAACATACAATTTAGAAGAAAATCGACTTTAAGTCTAAAACTAAGAAAGTACAATTTTTTCGGTTATATGAATATGTAAATTCTGCAATAACATTATAATTTTACTTTCGCGCAAATCAGTAAAATTGTTGTTTTTCGGCTTATGCGGTACAGTGCTCAAGTGATTAACATACAATTTACAAGAAAATCGACTTTGAGTCTAAACCTAAGAAAGTGCAACTTTTTCGGTAATATTAAGTTGTTAATCCTGCAATAACATTATAGTTTTACTTTCGCGCAAATAAGTAAAATTGATGTTTTTCGGCTTATGCGGTACAGTGCTCAAGTAATTAACATACAATTTATAAGAAAATCGGCTTTAAGTAAAAATCTAAGAAAGTTCAATTTTTTCTTTTCTTATTTTTATATTAATTTGTTAATCCTGCCATAACATTATAGTTTACAGTGCTCACGCAACTGAAATACAATTTACAAGAAAATCGACTTTAAGTATAAAGCAAAGAAAGTGCAATTTTTTCGGTTATATGAATATGTCAATTCTGATATAGCTATATAATTTTACTTTCGCGCAAATTAGTAAAATTGTTGTTTTTCGGCTTATGCGGTACAGTGCTCAAGTGATTAACATACAATTTACAAGAAAATCGACTTTGAGTCTAAACCTAAGAAAGTGCAACTTTTTCGGTAATATTAAGTTGTTAATCCTGCAATAACATTATAGTTTTACTTTCGCGCAAATCAGTAAAATTGATGTTTTTCGGCTTATGCGGTACAGTGCTCAAGTGATTAACATACAATTTACAAGAAAATCGACTTTGAGTCTAAACCTAAGAAAGTACAATTTTTTCGGTTATATTAATTTGTTAATCCTGCATTAACATTATAATTTTACTTTCGCGCAAATCAGTAAAATTGATGTTTTTCGGCTTATGCGGTACAGTGCTCACGCAATTAACATACAATTTACAAAAAAATCGACTTTAAGTCTAAACCTAAGAAAGTGCAATTTTTTCGGTTATATGAATATGTAAATTCTGCAATAACAATATAATTTGACTTTCGCGCAAATCAGTAAAATTGATGTTTTTCGGCTTATGCGGAACAGTGCTCAAGTAATTAACATAAAATTTACACGAAAATCGGCTTTAAGTAAAAATCTAAGAAAGTTCAATTTTTTCTTTTCTTTTTTTTATATTAATTTGTTAATCCTGCCATAACATTATAGTTTACAGTGCTCGCGCAACTGACATACAATTTACAAGAAAATCGACTTTAAGTCCAAAACTAAGAAAGTGCAATTTTTTCGGTTATATGAATATGTCAATTCTGCAATAACAATATAATTTGACTTTCGCTCAAATCAGCAAAATTCATGTTTTTCGGTTTTAGCAGTACAGTGCTCACGCAATTGACATACAATTTAGAAGAAAATCGAGTTTAAGTCTAAAACTGAGAAAGTACATTTTTTTCGGTTATATGAATATGTAAATTCTGCAATAACATTATAATTTTACTTTCGCGGTAATCAGTAATATTGATGTTTTTCGGCTTAAGCAGTATAGTGCTGCCGCAATTGACATACAATTTACAAGATAATCGACTTTGAGTCTAAACCTAAGAAAGTACAATATTCTCGGTTATATGAATATGTAAATTCTGCAATAGCAATATAATTTGATAATTTAAGTAAAAATCTAAGAAAGTTCAATTTTTTCTTTTCTTTTTTTTATATTAATTTGTTAATCCTGCCATAACATTATAGTTTACAGTGCTCACGCAACTGAAATACAATTTACAAGAAAATCGACTTTAAGTATAAAGCAAAGAAAGTGCAATTTTTTCGGTTATATGAATATGTAAATTCTGCAATAACATTATAATTTTACTTTCGCGGTAATCAGTAATATTGATGTTTTTCGGCTTAAGCAGTACAGTGCTGCCGTAATTGACATACAATTTACAAGAAAATCGACTTTGAGTCTAAACCTAAGAAATTGCAACTTTTTCGGTAATATTAATTTGTTAATCCTGCAATAACATTATGATTTTACTTTCGCGCTAATCAGTAAAATTGATGTTTTTCGGCTTATGCGGTACAGTGCTCAAGTGATTAACATACAATTTACAAGAAAATCGACTTTGAGTCTAAACCTAAGAAAGTGCAATTTTTTCGGTTATATGAATATGTCAATTCTGCAATAGCTATATAATTTTACTTTCGCGCAAATTAGTAAAATTGTTGTTTTTCGGCTTATGCGGTACAGTGCTCAAGTGATTAACATACAATTTACAATAAAATCGAATTTGAGTCTAAACCTAAGAAAGTGCAACTTTTTCGGTAATATTAATTTGTTAATCCTGCAATAACAATATGATTTGACTTTCGCTCAAATCAGTAAAATTCATGTTTTTCGGCTTAAGCGGTACAGTGCTCACGCAACTGAAATACAATTTACAAGAAAATCGACTTTAAATCTAAAGCTATTGAAAGAAATTGCAATTTTTTCGTTTATATGAATATGTCAATTCTGCAGTAGCTATATAATTTTACCTTCGCGCAAATCAGTAAAATTGTTGTTTTTCGGCTTATGCTTTACAGTGCTCAAGTGATTAACATACAATTTACAAGAAAATCGACTTTGAGTCTAAACCTAATAAAGTGCAACTTTTTCGGTAATATTAAGTTGTTAATCCTGCAATAACATTATAGTTTTACTTTCGCGCAAATCAGTAAAATTTATGTTTTTCTACTTATTCGGTACAGTGCTCAAGTGATTAACATACAATTTACAAGAAAATCGACTTTGAGTCTAAACCTAAGAAAGTGCAATTTTTTCGGTTATATTAATTTGTTAATCCTGCAATAACATTATAGTTTTACTTTCGCGCAAATCAGTAAAATTGATGTTTTTCGGCTTATGCGGTACAGTGCTCAAGTGATTAACATACAATTTACAAGAAAATCGACTTTGAGTCTAAACCTAAGAAAGTGCAATTTTTTCGGTTATATTAATTTGTTAATCCTGCATTAACATTATAATTTTACTTTCGCGCAAATCAGTAAAATTGATGTTTTTCGGCTTATGCGGTACAGTGCTCACGCAATTAACATACAATTTAGAAGAAAATCGACTTTAAGTCTAAAACTAAGAAAGTACAATTTTTTCGGTTATATGAATATGTAAATTCTGCAATAACATTATAATTTTACTTTCGCGCAAATCAGTAAAATTGTTGTTTTTCGGCTTATGCGGTACAGTGCTCAAGTGATTAACATACAATTTACAAGAAAATCGACTTTGAGTCTAAACCTAAGAAAGTGCAACTTTTTCGGTAATATTAAGTTGTTAATCCTGCAATAACATTATAGTTTTACTTTCGCGCAAATAAGTAAAATTGATGTTTTTCGGCTTATGCGGTACAGTGCTCAAGTAATTAACATACAATTTATAAGAAAATCGGCTTTAAGTAAAAATCTAAGAAAGTTCAATTTTTTCTTTTCTTATTTTTATATTAATTTGTTAATCCTGATATAACATTATAGTTTACAGTGCTCACGCAACTGAAATACAATTTACAAGAAAATCGACTTTAAGTATAAAGCAAAGAAAGTGCAATTTTTTCGGTTATATGAATATGTCAATTCTGCAATAGCTATATAATTTTACTTTCGCGCAAATTAGTAAAATTGTTGTTTTTCGGCTTATGCGGTACAGTGCTCAAGTGATTAACATACAATTTACAAGAAAATCGACTTTGAGTCTAAACCTAAGAAAGTGCAACTTTTTCGGTAATATTAAGTTGTTAATCCTGCAATAACATTATAGTTTTACTTTCGCGCAAATCAGTAAAATTGATGTTTTTCGGCTTATGCGGTACAGTGCTCAAGTGATTAACATACAATTTACAAGAAAATCGACTTTGAGTCTAAACCTAAGAAAGTACAATTTTTTCGGTTATATTAATTTGTTAATCCTGCATTAACATTATAATTTTACTTTCGCGCAAATCAGTAAAATTGATGTTTTTCGGCTTATGCGGTACAGTGCTCACGCAATTAACATACAATTTACAAAAAAATCGACTTTAAGTCTAAACCTAAGAAAGTGCAATTTTTTCGGTTATATGAATATGTAAATTCTGCAATAACAATATAATTTGACTTTCGCGCAAATCAGTAAAATTGATGTTTTTCGGCTTATGCGGAACAGTGCTCAAGTAATTAACATACAATTTACAAGAAAATCGGCTTTAAGTAAAAATCTAAGAAAGTTCAATTTTTTCTTTTCTTTTTTTTATATTAATTTGTTAATCCTGCCATAACATTATAGTTTACAGTGCTCGCGCAACTGAAATACAATTTACAAGAAAATCGACTTTAAGTCTAAAGCTAAGAAAGTGCAATTTTTTCGGTTATATGAATATGTCAATTCTGCAATAGTTATATAATTTTACTTTCGCGCAAATTAGTAAAATTGTTGTTTTTCGGCTTATGCGGTACAGTGCTCAAGTGATTAACATACAATTTACAAGAAAATCGACTTTGAGTCTAAACCTAAGAAAGTGCAACTTTTTCGGTAATATTAAGTTGTTAATCCTGCAATAACATTATAGTTTTACTTTCGCGCAAATCAGTAAAATTGATGTTTTTCGGCTTATGCGGTACAGTGCTCAAGTGATTAACATACAATTTACAAGAAAATCGACTTTGAGTCTAAACCTAAGAAAGTGCAACTTTTTCGGTAATATTAAGTTGATAATCCTGCAATAACATTATAGTTTTACTTTCGCGCAAATCAGTAAAATTGATGTTTTTCGGCTTATGCGGTACAGTGCTCAAGTGATTAACATACAATTTACAAGAAAATGGACTTTGAGTCTAAACCTAAGAAAGTGCAACTTTTTCGGTAATATTAATTTGTTAATCCTGCAATAACAATATAATTTGACTTTCGCTCAAATCAGTAAAATTCATGTTTTTCGGCTTAAGCGGTACAGTGCTCACGCAACTGAAATACAATTTACAAGAAAATCGACTTTAAATCTAAAGCTATTGTAAGAAATTGCAATTTTTTGGGTTATATGAATATGGCAATTCTGCAGTAGCTATATAATTTTACTTTCGCGCAAATTAGTAAAATTGATGTTTTTCGGCTTATGCGGTACAGTGCTCACGCAATTAACATACAATTTACAAGAAAATGGACTTTGAGTCTAAACCTAAGAAAGTGCAACTTTTTCGGTAATATTAAGTTGTTAATCCTGCAATAACATTATAGTTTTACTTTCGCGCAAATAAGTAAAATTGATGTTTTTCGGCTTATGCGGTACAGTGCTCAAGTAATTAACATACAATTTATAAGAAAATCGGCTTTAAGTAAAAATCTAAGAAAGTTCAATTTTTTCTTTTCTTATTTTTATATTAATTTGTTAATCCTGCCATAACATTATAGTTTACAGTGCTCACGCAACTGAAATACAATTTACAAGAAAATCGACTTTAAGTATTAAGCAAAGAAAGTGCAATTTTTTCGGTTATATGAATATGTCAATTCTGCAATAGCTATATAATTTTACTTTCGCGCAAATTAGTAAAATTGTTGTTTTTCGGCTTATGCGGTACAGTGCTCAAGTGATTAACATACAATTTACAAGAAAATCGACTTTGAGTCTAAACCTAAGAAAGTGCAACTTTTTCGGTAATATTAAGTTGATAATCCTGCAATAACATTATAGTTTTATTTTCGCGCAAATCAGTAAAATTGATGTTTTTCGGCTTATGCGGTACAGTGCTCAAGTAATTAACATACAGTTTACAAGAAAATCGACTTTAAATCTAAAGCTATTGTAAGAAATTGCAATTTTTTCGGTTATATGAATATGTCAATTCTGCAGTAGCTATATAATTTGATTTTCGCTCAAATCAGTAAAATTCATGTTTTTCGGCTTAAGCGGTACAGTGCTCACGCAATTAACATACAATTTAGAAGCAAATCGACTTTAAGTCTAAACCTAAGAAAGTGCAACTTTTTCGGTAATATTAAGTTGTTAATCCTGCAATAACATTATAGTTTTACTTTCGCGCAAATAAGTAAAATTGATGTTTTTCGGCTTATGCGGTACAGTGCTCAAGTAATTAACATACAATTTATAAGAAAATCGGCTTTAAGTAAAAATCTAAGAAAGTTCAATTTTTTCTTTTCTTATTTTTATATTAATTTGTTCATCCTGCCATAACATTATAGTTTATAGTGCTCACGCAACTGAAATACAATTTACAAGAAAATCGACTTTAAGTATAAAGCAAAAAAAGTGCAATTTTTTCGGTTATATGAATATGTCAATTCTGCAATAGCTATATAATTTTACTTTCGCGCAAATTAGTAAAATTGATGTTTTTCGGCTTATGCGGTACAGTGCTCAAGTGATTAACATACAATTTACAAGAAAATCGACTTTGAGTCTAAACCTAAGAAAGTGCAACTTTTTCGGTAATATTAAGTTGTTAATCCTGCAATAACATTATAGTTTTACTTTCGCGCAAATCAGTAAAATTGATGTTTTTCGGCTTATGCGGTACAGTGCTCAAGTGATTAACATACAATTTACAAGAAAATCGACTTTGAGTCTAAAGCTATTGTAATTAACTGCAATTTTTTCGGTTATATGAATATGTCAATTCTGCAGTAGCTATATAATTTAACTTTCGCGCAAATTAGTAAAATTGATGTTTTGATGTAATTTGTTAATCCTGCCATAACATTATAGTTTACAGTGCTCACGCAACTGAAATACAATTTACAAGAAAATCGACTTTAAGTATAAAGCAAAGAAAGTGCAATTTTTTCGGTTATATGAATGTGTCAATTCTGCAATAGCTATATAATTTTACTTTCGCGCAAATTAGTAAAATTGTTGTTTTTCGGCTTATGCGGTACAGTGCTCACGCAATTAACATACAATTTACAAGAAAATGGACTTTGAGTCTAAACCTAAGAAAGTGCAACTTTTTCGGTAATATTAATTTGTTAATACTGCAATAACAATATAATTTGACTTTCGCTCAAATCAGTAAAATTCATGTTTTTCGGCTTAAGCGGTACAGTGCTCACGCAACTGAAATACAATTTACAAGAAAATCAACTTTAAATCTAAAGCTATTGTAAGAAATTGCAATTTTTTCGGTTATATGAATATGTCAATTCTGCAGTAGCTATATAATTTGACTTTCGCTCAAATCAGTAAAACGTTTAAGTCTAAAACTAAGAAAGTACATTTTTTTCGGTTATATGAATATGTAAATTCTGCAATAACATTATAATTTTACTTTCGCACAAATCAGTAAAATTGATGTTTTTCGGCTTATGCGGTACAGTGCTCACGCAATTAACATACAATTTAGAAGAAAATCGACTTTAAGTCTAAACCTAAGAAAATGCAATTTTTTCGGTTATATTAATTTCTCAATTCTGCAATAGCAATATAATTTTACTTACGCGCAAATCGATAAAATTGATGTTTTTCGGCTTATGTGGTACAGTGCTCAAGTGATTAACATACAATTTACAAGAAAATCGACTTTGAGTCTAAACCTAAGAAAGTGCAACTTTTTCGGTAATATTAAGTTGATAATCCTGCAATAACATTATAGTTTTACTTTCGCACAAATCAGTAAAATTGATGTTTTTCGGCTTATGCGGTACAGTGCTCAAGTGATTAACATACAATTTACAAGAAAATGGACTTTGAGTCTAAACCTGAGAAAGTGCAACTTTTTCGGTAATATTAATTTGTTAATCCTGCAATAACAATATAATTTGACTTTCGCTCAAATCAGTAAAATTCATGTTTTTCGGCTTAAGCGGTACAGTGCTCACGCAACTGAAATACAATTTACAAGAAAATCGGCTTTAAATCTAAAGCTATTGTAAGAAATTGCAATTTTTTTGGTTATATGAATATGTCAATTCTGCAGTAGCTATATAATTTTACTTTCGCGCAAATTAGTAAAATTGATGTTTTTCGGCTTATGCGGTACAGTGCTCACGCAATTAACATACAATTTACAAGAAAATGGACTTTGAGTCTAAACCTAAGAAAGTGCAACTTTTTCGGTAATATTAAGTTGTTAATCCTGCAATAACATTATAGTTTTACTTTCGCGCAAATAAGTAAAATTGATGTTTTTCGGCTTATGCGGTACAGTGCTCAAGTAAATAACATACAATTTATAAGAAAATCGGCTTTAAGTAAAAATCTAAGAAAGTTCAATTTTTTCTTTTCTTATTTTTATATTAATTTGTTAATCCTGCCATAACATTATAGTTTACAGTGCTCACGCAACTGAAATACAATTTACAAGAAAATCGACTTTAAGTATTAAGCAAAGAAAGTGCAATTTTTTCGGTTATATGAATATGTCAATTCTGCAATAGCTATATAATTTTACTTTCGCGCAAATTAGTAAAATTGTTGTTTTTCGGCTTATGCGGTACAGTGCTCAAGTGATTAACATACAATTTACAAGAAAATCGACTTTGAGTCTAAACCTAAGAAAGTGCAACTTTTTCGGTAATATTAAGTTGATAATCCTGCAATAACATTATAGTTTTACTTTCGCGCAAATCAGTAAAATTGATGTTTTTCGGCTTATGCGGTACAGTGCTCAAGTAATTAACATACAGTTTACAAGAAAATCGACTTTAAATCTAAAGCTATTGTAAGAAATTGCAATTTTTTCGGTTATATGAATATGTCAATTCTGCAGTAGCTATATAATTTGACTTTCGCTCAAATCAGTAAAATTCATGTTTTTCGGCTTAAGCGGTACAGTGCTCACGCAATTAACATACAATTTAGAAGCAAATCGACATTAAGTCTAAACCTAAGAAAGTGCAACTTTTTCGGTAATATTAAGTTGTTAATCCTGCAATAACATTATAGTTTTACTTTCGCGCAAATAAGTAAAATTGATGTTTTTCGGCTTATGCGGTACAGTGCTCAAGTAATTAACATACAATTTATAAGAAAATCGGCTTTAAGTAAAAATCTAAGAAAGTTCAATTTTTTCTTTTCTTATTTTTATATTAATTTGTTCATCCTGCCATAACATTATAGTTTATAGTGCTCACGCAACTGAAATACAATTTACAAGAAAATCGACTTTAAGTATAAAGCAAAAAAAGTGCAATTTTTTCGGTTATATGAATATGTCAATTCTGCAATAGCTATATAATTTTACTTTCGCGCAAATTAGTAAAATTGTTGTTTTTCGGCTTATGCGGTACAGTGCTCAAGTGATTAACATACAATTTACAAGAAAATCGACTTTGAGTCTAAACCTAAGAAAGTGCAACTTTTTCGGTAATATTAAGTTGTTAATCCTGCAATAACATTATAGTTTTACTTTCGCGCAAATCAGTAAAATTGATGTTTTTCGGCTTATGCGGTACAGTGCTCAAGTGATTAACATACAATTTACAAGAAAATCGACTTTGAGTCTAAAGCTATTGTAAGAAATTGCAATTTTTTCGGTTATATGAATATGTCAATTCTGCAGTAGCTATATAATTTTACTTTCGCGCAAATTAGTAAAATTGATGTTTTGATGTAATTTGTTAATCCTGCCATAACATTATAGTTTACAGTGCTCACGCAACTGAAATACAATTTACAAGAAAATCGACTTTAAGTATAAAGCAAAGAAAGTGCAATTTTTTCGGTTATATGTATATGTAAATTCTGCAATAACATTATAATTTTACTTTCGCGGTAATCAGTAATATTGATGTTTTTCAGCTTAAGCAGTACAGTGCTGCCGTAATTGACATACAATTTACAAGATAATCGACTTTGAGTCTAAACCTAAGAAAGTGCAACTTTTTCGGTAATATTAATTTGTTAATCCTGCAATAACAATATAATTTGACTTTCGCTCAAATCAGTAAAATTCATGTTTTTCGGTTTAAGCGGTACAGTGCTCACGCAATTAACATACAATTTAGAAGCATATCGACTTTAAGTCTAAACCTAAGATAGTGCAACTTTTTCGGTAATATTAAGTTGTTAATCCTGCAATAACAATATAGTTTTACTTTCGCGCAAATCAGTAAAATTGACGTTTTTCGGCTTATGCGGTACAGTGCTCAAGTAATTAACATACAATTTACAAGAAAATCGGCTTTAAGTAAAAATCTAAGAAAGTTCAATTTTTTCTTTTCTTTTTTTTATATTAATTTGTTAATCCTGCCATAACATTATAGTTTACAGTGCTCACGCAACTGAAATACAATTTACAAGAAAATCGACTTTAAGTATAAAGCAAAGAAAGTGCAATTTTTTCGGTTATATGAATATGTAAATTCTGCAATAACATTATAATTTTACTTTCGCGGTAATCAGTAATATTGATGTTTTTCGGCTTAAGCAGTACAGTGCTGCCGTAATTGACATACAATTTACAAGAAAATCGACTTTGAGTCTAAACCTAAGAAAGTGCAACTTTTTCGGTTATATTCATTTGTTAATCCTGCAATAACAATATAATTTGACTTTCGCTCAAATCAGTAAAATTCATGTTTTTCGGTTTAAGCGGTACAGTGCTCACGCAATTAACATAAAATTTAGAAGCAAATCGACTTTAAGTCTAAACCTAAGATAGTGCAACTTTTTCGGTAATATTAAGTTGTTAATCCTGCAATAACATTATAGTTTTACTTTCGCGCAAATCAGTAAAATTGATGTTTTTCGGCTTATGCGGTACAGTGCTCAAGTAATTAACATACAATTTACACGAAAATCGGCTTTAAGTAAAAATCTAAGAAAGTTCAATTTTTTCTTTTCTTTTTTTTATATTAATTTGTTAATCCTGCCATAACATTATAGTTTACAGTGCTCACGCAACTGAAATACAATTTACAAGAAAATCGACTTTAAGTCTAAAACTAAGAAAGTACAATATTCTCGGTTATATGAATATGTAAATTCTGCAATAGCAATATAATTTTACCTTCGCGCAAATCAGTAAAATTCATGTTTTTCGGCTTAAGCAGTACAGTGCTCACGCAATTGACATACAATTTACAAGATAATCGACTTTGAGTCTAAACCTAAGAAAGTGCAACTTTTTCGGTAATATTAATTTGTTAATCCTGCAATAACAATATAATTTGACTTTCGCTCAAATCAGTAAATTTCATGTTTTTCGGTTTAAGCGGTACAGTGCTCACGCAATTAACATACAATTTAGAAGCAAATCGACATTAAGTCTAAACCTAAGATAGTGCAACTTTTTCGGTAATATTAAGTTGTTAATCCTGCAATAACATTATAGTTTTACTTTCGCGCAAATCAGTAAAATTGATGTTTTTCGGCTTATGCGGTACAGTGCTCAAGTAATTAACATACAATTTACAAGAAAATCGGCTTTAAGTAAAAATCTAAGAAAGTTCAATTTTTTCTTTTCTTTTTTTTATATTAATTTGTTAATCCTGCCATAACATTATAGTTTACAGTGCTCACGCAACTGAAATACAATTTACAAGAAAATCGACTTTAAGTATAAAGCAAAGAAAGTGCAATTTTTTCGGTTATATGAATATGTAAATTCTGCAATAACATTATAATTTTACTTTCGCGGTAATCAGTAATATTGATGTTTTTCGGCTTAAGCAGTACAGTGCTGCCGTAATTGACATACAATTTACAAGAAAATCGACTTTGAGTCTAAACCTAAGAAAGTGCAACTTTTTCGGTAATATTAATTTGTTAATCCTGCAATAACATTATGATTTTACTTTCGCGCTAATCAGTAAAATTGATGTTTTTCGGCTTATGCGGTACAGTGCTCAAGTGATTAACATACAATTTACAAGAAAATCGACTTTGAGTCTAAACCTAAGAAAGTGCAATTTTTTCGGTTATATTAATTTGTTAATCCTGCATTAACATTATAATTTTACTTTCGCGCAAATCAGTAAAATTGATGTTTTTCGGCTTATGCGGTACAGTGCTCACGCAATTAACATACAATTTAGAAGAAAATCGACTTTGAGTCTAAACCTAAGAAAGTGCAATTTTTTCGGTTATATGAATATGTCAATTCTGCAATAGCTATATAATTTTACTTTCGCGCAAATTAGTAAAATTGTTGTTTTTCAGCTTATGCGGTACAGTGCTCAAGTGATTAACATACAATTTACAATAAAATCGACTTTGAGTCTAAACCTAAGAAAGTGCAACTTTTTCGGTAATATTAATTTGTTAATCCTGCAATAACAATATGATTTGACTTTCGCTCAAATCAGTAAAATTCATGTTTTTCGGTTTAAGCGGTACAGTGCTCACGCAACTGAAATACAATTTACAAGAAAATCGACTTTAAATCTAAAGCTATTGTAAGAAATTGCAATTTTTTCGTTTATATGAATATGTCAATTCTGCAGTAGCTATATAATTTTACTTTCGCGCAAATCAGTAAAATTGTTGTTTTTCGGCTTATGCGGTACAGTGCTCAAGTGATTAACATACAATTTACAAGAAAATCGACTTTGAGTCTAAACCTAAGAAAGTGCAACTTTTTCGGTAATATTAAGTTGTTAATCCTGCAATAACATTATAGTTTTACTTTCGCGCAAATCAGTAAAATTTATGTTTTTCTACTTATTCGGTACAGTGCTCAAGTGATTAACATACAATTTACAAGAAAATCGACTTTGAGTCTAAACCTAAGAAAGTGCAATTTTTTCGGTTATTCCTGCAATAACATTATAGTATATTAATTTGTTAATCCTGCATTAACATTATAATTTTACTTTCGCGCAAATCAGTAAAATTGATGTTTTTCGGCTTATGCGGTACAGTGCTCACGAAATTAACATACAATTTAGAAGAAAATCGACTTTAAGTCTAAAACTAAGAAAGTACAATTTTTTCGGTTATATGAATATGTAAATTCTGCAATAACATTATAATTTTACTTTCGGGCAAATCAGTAAAATTGTTGTTTTTCGGCTTATGCGGTACAGTGCTCAAGTGATTAACATACAATTTACAAGAAAATCGACTTTGAGTCTAAACCTAAGAAAGTGCAACTTTTTCGGTAATATTAAGTTGTTAATCCTGCAATAACATTATAGTTTTACTTTCGCGCAAATAAGTAAAATTGATGTTTTTCGGCTTATGCGGTACAGTGCTCAAGTAATTAACATACAATTTATAAGAAAATCGGCTTTAAGTAAAAATCTAAGAAAGTTCAATTTTTTCTTTTCTTATTTTTATATTAATTTGTTAATCCTGCCATAACATTATAGTTTACAGTGCTCACGCAACTGAAATACAATTTACAAGAAAATCGACTTTAAGTATAAAGCAAAGAAAGTGCAATTTTTTCGGTTATATGAATATGTCAATTCTGCAATAGCTATATAATTTTACTTTCGCGCAAATTAGTAAAATTGTTGTTTTTCGGCTTATGCGGTACAGTGCTCAAGTGATTAGCATACAATTTACAAGAAAGTCGACTTTGAGTCTAAACCTAAGAAAGTGCAACTTTTTCGGTAATATTAAGTTGTTAATCCTGCAATAACATTATAGTTTTACTTTCGCGCAAATCAGTAAAATTGATGTTTTTCGGCTTATGCGGTACAGTGCTCAAGTGATTAACATACAATTTACAAGAAAATCGACTTTGAGTCTAAAGCTATTGTAAGAAATTGCAATTTTTTCGGTTATATGAATATGTCAATTCTGCAGTAGCTATATAATTTTACTTTCGCGCAAATTAGTAAAATTAATGTTTTGATGTAATTTGTTAATCCTGCCATAACATTATAGTTTACAGTGCTCACGCAACTGAAATACAATTTACAAGAAAAACGACTTTAAGTATAAAGCAAAGAAAGTGCAATTTTTGCGGTTATATGAATGTGTCAATTCTGCAATAGCTATATAATTTTACTTTCGCGCAAATTAGTAAAATTGTTGTTTTTCGGCTTATGCGGTACAGTGCTCACGCAATTAACATACAATTTACAAGAAAATGGACTTTGAGTCTAAACCTAAGAAAGTGCAACTTTTTCGGTAATATTAATTTGTTAATCCTGCAATAACAATATAATTTGACTTTCGCTCAAATCAGTAAAATTCATGTTTTTCGGCTTAGGCGGTACAGTGCTCACGCAACTGAAATACAATTTACAAGAAAATCGACTTTAAATCTAAAGCTATTGTACGAAATTGCAATTTTTTCGGTTATATGAATATGTCAATTCTGCAGTAGCTATATAATTTGACTTTCGCTCAAATCAGTAAAATTCATGTTTTTCGGCTTAAGCGGTACAGTGCTCACGAAATTAACATACAATTTAGAAGCAAATCGACTTTAAGTCTAAACCTAAGTAAGTGCAACTTTTTCGGTAATATTAAGTTGTTAATCCTGCAATAACATTATAGTTTTACTTTCGCGCAAATAAGTAAAATTGATGTTTTTCGGCTTATGCGGTACAGTGCTCAAGTAATTAACATACAATTTATAAGAAAATCGGCTTTAAGTAAAAATCTAAGAAAGTTCAATTTTTTCTTTTCTTATTTTTATACTAATTTGTTAATCCTGCCATAACATTATAGTTTACAGTGCTCACGCAACTGAAATACAATTTACAAGAAAATCGACTTTAAGTCTAAAACTAAGAAAGTACAATTTTCTCGGTTATATGAATATGTAAATTCTGCAATAGCAATATAATTTTACCTTCGCGCAAATCAGTAAAATTCATGGTTTTCGGCTTAAGCAGTACAGTGCTCACGCAACTGACATACAATTTACAAGAAAATCGACTTTAAGTCCAAAACTAAGAAAGTGCAATTTTTTCGGTTATATGAATATGTCAATTCTGCAATAACAATATAATTTGACTTTCGCTCAAATCAGTAATATTCATGTTTTTCGGTTTAAGCGGTACAGTGCTCACGCAATTAACATACAATTTAGAAGCAAATCGACTTTGAGTCTAAACCTAAGATAGTGCAACTTTTTCGGTAATATTAAGTTGTTAATCCTGCAATAACATTATAGTTTTACTTTCGCGCAAATCAGTAAAATTGATGTTTTTCGGCTTATGCGGTACAGTGCTCAAGTAATTAACATACAATTTACAAGAAAATCGGCTTTAAGTAAAAATCTAAGAAAGTTCAATTTTTTCTTTTCTTTTTTTTATATTAATTTGTTAATCCTGCCATAACATTATAGTTTACAGTGCTCACGCAACTGAAATACAATTTACAAGAAAATCGACTTTAAGTATAAAGCAAAGAAAGTGCAATTTTTTCGGTTATATGAATATGTAAATTCTGCAATAACATTATAATTTTACTTTCGCGGTAATCAGTAATATTGATGTTTTTCGGCTTAAGCAGTACAGTGCTGCCGTAATTGACATACAATTTACAAGAAAATCGACTTTGAGTCTAAACCTAAGAAAGTGCAACTTTTTCGGTAATATTAAGTTGTTAATCCTGCAATAACATTATAATTTGACTTTCGCTCAAATCAGTAAATTTCATGTTTTTCGGTTTAAGCGGTACAGTGCTCACGCAATTAACATACAATTTAGAAGCAAATCGACATTAAGTCTAAACCTAAGATAGTGCAACTTTTTCGGTAATATTAAGTTGTTAATCCTGCAATAACATTATAGTTTTACTTTCGCGCAAATCAGTAAAATTGATGTTTTTCGGCTTATGCGGTACAGTGCTCAAGTAATTAACATACAATTTACAAGAAAATCGGCTTTAAGTAAAAATCTAAGAAAGTTCAATTTTTTCTTTTCTTTTTTTTATATTAATTTGTTAATCCTGCCATAACATTATAGTTTACAGTGCTCACGCAACTGAAATACAATTTACAAGAAAATCGACTTTAAGTATAAAGCAAAGAAAGTGCAATTTTTTCGGTTATATGAATATGTAAATTCTGCAATAACATTATAATTTTACTTTCGCGGTAATCAGTAATATTGATGTTTTTCGGCTTAAGCAGTACAGTGCTGCCGTAATTGACATACAATTTACAAGAAAATCGACTTTGAGTCTAAACCTAAGAAAGTGCAACTTTTTCGGTAATATTAATTTGTTAATCCTGCAATAACATTATGATTTTACTTTCGCGCTAATCAGTAAAATTGATGTTTTTCGGCTTATGCGGTACAGTGCTCAAGTGATTAACATACAATTTACAAGAAAATCGACTTTGAGTCTAAACCTAAGAAAGTGCAATTTTTTCGGTTATATTAATTTGTTAATCCTGCATTAACATTATAATTTTACTTTCGCGCAAATCAGTAAAATTGATGTTTTTCGGCTTATGCGGTACAGTGCTCACGCAATTAACATACAATTTAGAAGAAAATCGACTTTGAGTCTAAACCTAAGAAAGTGCAATTTTTTCGGTTATATGAATATGTCAATTCTGCAATAGCTATATAATTTTACTTTCGCGCAAATTAGTAAAATTGTTGTTTTTCAGCTTATGCGGTACAGTGCTCAAGTGATTAACATACAATTTACAATAAAATCGACTTTGAGTCTAAACCTAAGAAAGTGCAACTTTTTCGGTAATATTAATTTGTTAATCCTGCAATAACAATATGATTTGACTTTCGCTCAAATCAGTAAAATTCATGTTTTTCGGTTTAAGCGGTACAGTGCTCACGCAACTGAAATACAATTTACAAGAAAATCGACTTTAAATCTAAAGCTATTGTAAGAAATTGCAATTTTTTCGTTTATATGAATATGTCAATTCTGCAGTAGCTATATAATTTTACTTTCGCGCAAATCAGTAAAATTGTTGTTTTTCGGCTTATGCGGTACAGTGCTCAAGTGATTAACATACAATTTACAAGAAAATCGACTTTGAGTCTAAACCTAAGAAAGTGCAACTTTTTCGGTAATATTAAGTTGTTAATCCTGCAATAACATTATAGTTTTACTTTCGCGCAAATCAGTAAAATTTATGTTTTTCTACTTATTCGGTACAGTGCTCAAGTGATTAACATACAATTTACAAGAAAATCGACTTTGAGTCTAAACCTAAGAAAGTGCAATTTTTTCGGTTATTCCTGCAATAACATTATAGTATATTAATTTGTTAATCCTGCATTAACATTATAATTTTACTTTCGCGCAAATCAGTAAAATTGATGTTTTTCGGCTTATGCGGTACAGTGCTCACGAAATTAACATACAATTTAGAAGAAAATCGACTTTAAGTCTAAAACTAAGAAAGTACAATTTTTTCGGTTATATGAATATGTAAATTCTGCAATAACATTATAATTTTACTTTCGGGCAAATCAGTAAAATTGTTGTTTTTCGGCTTATGCGGTACAGTGCTCAAGTGATTAACATACAATTTACAAGAAAATCGACTTTGAGTCTAAACCTAAGAAAGTGCAACTTTTTCGGTAATATTAAGTTGTTAATCCTGCAATAACATTATAGTTTTACTTTCGCGCAAATAAGTAAAATTGATGTTTTTCGGCTTATGCGGTACAGTGCTCAAGTAATTAACATACAATTTATAAGAAAATCGGCTTTAAGTAAAAATCTAAGAAAGTTCAATTTTTTCTTTTCTTATTTTTATATTAATTTGTTAATCCTGCCATAACATTATAGTTTACAGTGCTCACGCAACTGAAATACAATTTACAAGAAAATCGACTTTAAGTATAAAGCAAAGAAAGTGCAATTTTTTCGGTTATATGAATATGTCAATTCTGCAATAGCTATATAATTTTACTTTCGCGCAAATTAGTAAAATTGTTGTTTTTCGGCTTATGCGGTACAGTGCTCAAGTGATTAGCATACAATTTACAAGAAAGTCGACTTTGAGTCTAAACCTAAGAAAGTGCAACTTTTTCGGTAATATTAAGTTGTTAATCCTGCAATAACATTATAGTTTTACTTTCGCGCAAATCAGTAAAATTGATGTTTTTCGGCTTATGCGGTACAGTGCTCAAGTGATTAACATACAATTTACAAGAAAATCGACTTTGAGTCTAAAGCTATTGTAAGAAATTGCAATTTTTTCGGTTATATGAATATGTCAATTCTGCAGTAGCTATATAATTTTACTTTCGCGCAAATTAGTAAAATTAATGTTTTGATGTAATTTGTTAATCCTGCCATAACATTATAGTTTACAGTGCTCACGCAACTGAAATACAATTTACAAGAAAAACGACTTTAAGTATAAAGCAAAGAAAGTGCAATTTTTGCGGTTATATGAATGTGTCAATTCTGCAATAGCTATATAATTTTACTTTCGCGCAAATTAGTAAAATTGTTGTTTTTCGGCTTATGCGGTACAGTGCTCACGCAATTAACATACAATTTACAAGAAAATGGACTTTGAGTCTAAACCTAAGAAAGTGCAACTTTTTCGGTAATATTAATTTGTTAATCCTGCAATAACAATATAATTTGACTTTCGCTCAAATCAGTAAAATTCATGTTTTTCGGCTTAGGCGGTACAGTGCTCACGCAACTGAAATACAATTTACAAGAAAATCGACTTTAAATCTAAAGCTATTGTACGAAATTGCAATTTTTTCGGTTATATGAATATGTCAATTCTGCAGTAGCTATATAATTTGACTTTCGCTCAAATCAGTAAAATTCATGTTTTTCGGCTTAAGCGGTACAGTGCTCACGAAATTAACATACAATTTAGAAGCAAATCGACTTTAAGTCTAAACCTAAGTAAGTGCAACTTTTTCGGTAATATTAAGTTGTTAATCCTGCAATAACATTATAGTTTTACTTTCGCGCAAATAAGTAAAATTGATGTTTTTCGGCTTATGCGGTACAGTGCTCAAGTAATTAACATACAATTTATAAGAAAATCGGCTTTAAGTAAAAATCTAAGAAAGTTCAATTTTTTCTTTTCTTATTTTTATACTAATTTGTTAATCCTGCCATAACATTATAGTTTACAGTGCTCACGCAACTGAAATACAATTTACAAGAAAATCGACTTTAAGTCTAAAACTAAGAAAGTACAATTTTCTCGGTTATATGAATATGTAAATTCTGCAATAGCAATATAATTTTACCTTCGCGCAAATCAGTAAAATTCATGGTTTTCGGCTTAAGCAGTACAGTGCTCACGCAACTGACATACAATTTACAAGAAAATCGACTTTAAGTCCAAAACTAAGAAAGTGCAATTTTTTCGGTTATATGAATATGTCAATTCTGCAATAACAATATAATTTGACTTTCGCTCAAATCAGTAATATTCATGTTTTTCGGTTTAAGCGGTACAGTGCTCACGCAATTAACATACAATTTAGAAGCAAATCGACTTTGAGTCTAAACCTAAGATAGTGCAACTTTTTCGGTAATATTAAGTTGTTAATCCTGCAATAACATTATAGTTTTACTTTCGCGCAAATCAGTAAAATTGATGTTTTTCGGCTTATGCGGTACAGTGCTCAAGTAATTAACATACAATTTACAAGAAAATCGGCTTTAAGTAAAAATCTAAGAAAGTTCAATTTTTTCTTTTCTTTTTTTTATATTAATTTGTTAATCCTGCCATAACATTATAGTTTACAGTGCTCACGCAACTGAAATACAATTTACAAGAAAATCGACTTTAAGTATAAAGCAAAGAAAGTGCAATTTTTTCGGTTATATGAATATGTAAATTCTGCAATAACATTATAATTTTACTTTCGCGGTAATCAGTAATATTGATGTTTTTCGGCTTAAGCAGTACAGTGCTGCCGTAATTGACATACAATTTACAAGAAAATCGACTTTGAGTCTAAACCTAAGAAAGTGCAACTTTTTCGGTAATATTAATTTGTTAATCCTGCAATAACATTATGATTTTACTTTCGCGCTAATCAGTAAAATTGATGTTTTTCGGCTTATGCGGTACAGTGCTCAAGTGATTAACATACAATTTACAAGAAAATCGACTTTGAGTCTAAACCTAAGAAAGTGCAATTTTTTCGGTTATATTAATTTGTTAATCCTGCATTAACATTATAATTTTACTTTCGCGCAAATCAGTAAAATTGATGTTTTTCGGCTTATGCGGTACAGTGCTCACGCAATTAACATACAATTTAGAAGAAAATCGACTTTGAGTCTAAACCTAAGAAAGTGCAATTTTTGCGGTTATATGAATGTGTCAATTCTGCAATAGCTATATAATTTTACTTTCGCGCAAATTAGTAAAATTGTTGTTTTTCGGCTTATGCGGTACAGTGCTCACGCAATTAACATACAATTTACAAGAAAATGGACTTTGAGTCTAAACCTAAGAAAGTGCAACTTTTTCGGTAATATTAATTTGTTAATCCTGCAATAACAATATAATTTGACTTTCGCTCAAACCAGTAAAATTCATGTTTTTCGGCTTAGGCGGTACAGTGCTCACGCAACTGAAATACAATTTACAAGAAAATCGACTTTAAATCTAAAGCTATTGTAAGAAATTGCAATTTTTTCGGTTATATGAATATGTCAATTCTGCAGTAGCTATATAATTTGACTTTCGCTCAAATCAGTAAAATTCATGTTTTTCGGCTTAAGCGGTACAGTGCTCACGAAATTAACATACAATTTAGAAGCAAATCGACTTTAAGTCTAAACCTAAGTAAGTGCAATTTTTTCGGTAATATTAAGTTGTTAATCCTGCAATAACATTATAGTTTTACTTTCGCGCAAATAAGTAAAATTGATGTTTTTCGGCTTATGCGGTACAGTGCTCAAGTAATTAACATACAATTTATAAGAAAATCGGCTTTAAGTAAAAATCTAAGAAAGTTCAATTTTTTCTCTTCTTATTTTTATACTAATTTGTTAATCCTGCCATAACATTATAGTTTACAGTGCTCACGCAACTGAAATACAATTTACAAGAAAATCGACTTTAAGTCTAAAACTAAGAAAGTACAATTTTCTCGGTTATATGAATATGTAAATTCTGCAATAGCAATATAATTTTACCTTCGCGCAAATCAGTAAAATTCATGTTTTTCGGCTTAAGCAGTACAGTGCTCACGCAACTGACATACAATTTACAAGAAAATCGACTTTAAGTCCAAAACTAAGAAAGTGCAATTTTTTCGGTTATATGAATATGTCAATTCTGCAATAACAATATAATTTGACTTTCGCTCAAATCAGCAAAATTCATGTTTTTCGGTTTTAGCAGTACAGTGCTCACGCAATTGACATACAATTTAGAAGTAAATCGAGTTTAAGTCCAAAACTAAGAAAGTACATTTTTTTCGGTTATATGAATATGTAAATTCTGCAATAACATTATAATTTTACTTTCGCGCAAATCAGTAAAATTGATGTTTTTCGGCTTATGCAGTACAGTGCTCACGCAATTAACATACAATTTAGAAGAAAATCGACTTTAAGTCTAAAACTAAGAAATTACAATATTCTCGGTTATATGAATATGTAAATTCTGCAATAGCAATATAATTTTACCTTCGCGCAAATCAGTAAAATTCATGTTTTTCGGCTTAAGCAGTACAGTGCTCACACAACTGACATACAATTTGCAAGAAAATCGACTTTAAGTCCAAAACTAAGAATGTGCAATTTTTTCGGTTATATGAATATGTCAATTCTTCAATAACAATATAATTTGACTTTCGCTCAAATCAGCAAAATGCATGTTTTTCGGTTTTAGCAGTACAGTGCTCACGCAATTGACATACAATTTAGAAGAAAATCGAGTTTAAGTCTAAAACTAAGAAAGTACAATTTTTTTTGGTTATATGAATATGTAAATTCTGCAATAACATTATAATTTTACTTTCGCGGTAATCAGTAATATTGATGTTTTTCGGCTTAAGCAGTACAGTGCTGCCGCAATTGACATACAATTTACAAGATAATCGACTTTGAGTCTAAACCTAAGAAAGTGCAACTTTTTCGGTAATATTAATTTGTTAATCCTGCAATAACAATATAATTTGACTTTCGTTCAAATCAGTAAAATTCATGTTTTTCGGTTTAAGCGGTACAGTGCTCACGCAATTAACATACAATTTAGAAGCAAATCGACTTTAAGTCTAAACCTAAGATAGTGCAACTTTTTCGGTAATATTAAGTTGTTAATCCTGCAATAACATTATAGTTTTACTTTCGCGCAAATCAGTAAAATTGATGTTTTTCGGCTTATGCGGTACAGTGCTCAAGTAATTAACATACAATTTACAAGAAAATCGGCTTTAAGTAAAAATCTAAGAAAGTTCAATTTTTTCTTTTTTTTTTTTATATTAATTTGTTAATCCTGCCATAACATTATAGTTTACAGTGCTCACGCAACTGAAATACAATTTACAAGAAAATCGACTTTAAGTATAAAGCAAAGAAAGTGCAATTTTTTCGGTTATATGAATATGTAAATTCTGCAATAACATTATAATTTTACTTTCGCGGTAATCAGTAATATTGCTGTTTTTCGGCTTAAGCAGTACAGTGCTGCCGTAATTGACATACAATTTACAAGAAAATCGAGTTTAAGTCTAAAACTAAGAAAGTACAATTTTTTCGGTTATATGAATATGTAAATTCTGCAATAACATTATAATTTTACTTTCGCGGTAATCAGTAATATTGATGTTTTTCGGCTTAAGCAGTACAGTGCTGCCGCAATTGACATACAATTTACAAGATAATCGACTTTGAGTCTAAACCTAAGAAAGTGCAACTTTTTCGGTAATATTAATTTGTTAATCCTGCAATAACAATATAATTTGACTTTCGTTCAAATCAGTAAAATTCATGTTTTTCGGTTTAAGCGGTACAGTGCTCACGCAATTAACATACAATTTAGAAGCAAATCGACTTTAAGTCTAAACCTAAGATAGTGCAACTTTTTCGGTAATATTAAGTTGTTAATCCTGCAATAACATTATAGTTTTACTTTCGCGCAAATCAGTAAAATTGATGTTTTTCGGCTTATGCGGTACAGTGCTCAAGTAATTAACATACAATTTACAAGAAAATCGGCTTTAAGTAAAAATCTAAGAAAGTTCAATTTTTTCTTTTCTTTTTTTTATATTAATTTGTTAATCCTGCCATAACATTATAGTTTACAGTGCTCACGCAACTGAAATACAATTTACAAGAAAATCGACTTTAAGTATAAAGCAAAGAAAGTGCAATTTTTTCGGTTATATGAATATGTAAATTCTGCAATAACATTATAATTTTACTTTCGCGGTAATCAGTAATATTGCTGTTTTTCGGCTTAAGCAGTACAGTGCTGCCGTAATTGACATACAATTTACAAGAAAATCGACTTTGAGTCTAAACCTAAGAAAGTGCAATTTTTTCGGTTATATTAATTTGTTAATCCTGCATTAACATTATAATTTTACTTTCGCGCAAATCAGTAAAATTGATGTTTTTCGGCTTATGCGGTACAGTGCTCACGCAATTAACATACAATTTAGAAGAAAATCGACTTTGAGTCTAAACCTAAGAAAGTGCAATTTTTTCGGTTATATGAATATGTCAATTCTGCAATAGCTATATAATTTTACTTTCGCGCAAATTAGTAAAATTGTTGTTTTTCGGCTTATGCGGTACAGTGCTCAAGTGATTAACATACAATTTACAATAAAATCGACTTTGAGTCTAAACCTAAGAAAGTGCAACTTTTTCGGTAATATTAATTTGTTAATCCTGCATTAACATTATAATTTTACTTTCGCGCAAATCAGTAAAATTGATGTTTTTCGGCTTATGCGGTACAGTGCTCACGCAATTAACATACAATTTAGAAGAAAATCGACTTTGAGTCTAAACCTAAGAAAGTGCAATTTTTTCGGTTATATGAATATGTCAATTCTGCAATAGCTATATAATTTTACTTTCGCGCAAATTAGTAAAATTGTTGTTTTTCGGCTTATGCGGTACAGTGCTCAAGTGATTAACATACAATTTACAATAAAATCGACTTTGAGTCTAAACCTAAGAAAGTGCAACTTTTTCGGTAATATTAATTTGTTAATCCTGCAATAACAATATGATTTGACTTTCGCGCTAATCAGTAAAATTGATGTTTTTCGGCTTATGCGGTACAGTGCTCAAGTGATTAACATACAATTTACAAGAAAATCGACTTTGAGTCTAAACCTAAGAAAGTGCAATTTTTTCGGTTATATTAATTTGTTAATCCTGCATTAACATTATAATTTTACTTTCGCGCAAATCAGTAAAATTGTTGTTTTTCGGCTTATGCTTTACAGTGCTCAAGTGATTAACATACAATTTACAAGAAAATGGACTTTGAGTCTAAACCTAAGAAAGTGCAACTTTTTCGGTAATATTAAGTTGTTAATCCTGCAATAACATTACAGTTTTACTTTCGCGCAAATCAGTAAAATTTATGTTTTTCTACTTATTCGGTACAGTGCTCAAGTGATTAACATACAATTTACAAGAAAATCGACTTTGAGTCTAAACCTAAGAAAGTGCAATTTGTTCGGTTATATTAATTTGTTAATCCTGCAATAACATTATAGTTTTACTTTCGCGCAAATCAGTAAAATTGATGTTTTTCGGCTTATGCGGTACAGTGCTCAAGTGATTAACATACAATTTACAAGAAAATCGACTTTGAGTCTAAACCTAAGAAAGTGCAATTTTTTCGGTTATATTAATTTGTTAATCCTGCATTAACATTATAATTTTACTTTCGCGCAAATCAGTAAAATTGATGTTTTTCGGCTTATGCGGTACAGTGCTCACGCAATTAACATACAATTTAGAAGAAAATCGACTTTAAGTCTAAAACTAAGAAAGTACAATTTTTTCGGTTATATGAATATATAAATTCTGCAATAACATTATAATTTTACTTTCGCGCAAATCAGTAAAATTGTTGTTTTTCGGCTTATGCGGTACAGTGCTCAAGTGATTAACATACAATTTACAAGAAAATCGACTTTGAGTCTAAACCTAAGAAAGTGCAACTTTTTCGGTAATATTAAGTTGTTAATCCTGCAATAACATTATAGTTTTACTTTCGCGCAAATAGGTAAAATTGATGTTTTTCGGCTTATGCGGTACAGTGCTCAAGTAATTAACATACAATTTATAAGAAAATCGGCTTTAAGTAAAAATCTAAGAAAGTTCAATTTTTTCTTTTCTTATTTTTATATTAATTTGTTAATCCTGCCATAACATTATAGTTTACAGTGCTCACGCAACTGAAATACAATTTACAAGAAAATCGACTTTAAGTATAAAGCAAAGAAAGTGCAATTTTTTCGGTTATATGAATATGTCAATTCTGCAATAGCTATATAATTTTACTTTCGCGCAAATTAGTAAAATTGTTGTTTTTCGGCTTATGCGGTACAGTGCTCAAGTGATTAACATACAATTTACAAGAAAATCGACTTTGAGTCTAAACCTAAGAAAGTGCAACTTTTTCGGTAATATTAAGTTGTTAATCCTGCAATAACATTATAGTTTTACTTTCGCACAAATCAGTAAAATTGATGTTTTTCGGCTTATGCGGTACAGTGCTCAAGTGATTAACATACAATTTACAAGGAAATCGACTTTGAGTCTAAACCTAAGAAAGTACAATTTTTTCGGTTATATTAATTTGTTAATCCTGCATTAACATTATAATTTTACTTTCGCGCAAATCAGTAAAATTGATGTTTTTCGGCTTATGCGGTACAGTGCTCACGCAATTAACATACAATTTAGAAGAAAATCGACTTTAAGTCTAAACCTAAGAAAGTGCAATTTTTTCGGTTATATGAATATGTAAATTCTGCAATAACAATATAATTTGACTTTCGCGCAAATCAGTAAAATTGATGTTTTTCGGCTTATGCGGTACAGTGCTCAAGTAATTAACATACAATTTACAAGAAAATCGGCATTAAGAAGAAATCTAAGAAAGTTCAATTTTTTCTTTTCTTTTTTTTTATATTAATTTGTTAATCCTGCCATAACATTATAGTTTACAGTGCTCGCGCAATTGACATACAATTTACAAGATAATCGACTTTGAGTCTAAACCTAAGAAAGTGCAACTTTTTCGGTAATATTAATTTGTTAATCCTGCAATAACAATATAATTTGACTTTCGCTCAAATCAGTAAAATTCATGTTTTTCGGTTTAAGCGGTACAGTGCTCTCGCAATTAACATACAATTTAGAAGCAAATCGACTTTAAGTCTAAACCTATGATAGTGCAACTTTTTCGGTAATATTAAGTTGTTAATCCTGCAATAACATTATAGTTTTACTTTCGCGCAAATCAGTAAAATTGATGTTTTTCGGCTTATGCGGTACAGTGCTCAAGTAATTAACATACAATTTACAAGAAAATCGGCTTTAAGTAAAAATCTAAGAAAGTTCAATTTTTTCTTTTCTTTTTTTTATATTAATTTGTTAATCCTGCCATAACATTATAGTTTACAGTGCTCACGCAACTGAAATACAATTTACAAGAAAATCGACTTTAAGTATAAAGCAAAGAAAGTACAATTTTTTCGGTTATATGAATATGTAAATTCTGCAATAACATTATAATTTTACTTTCGCGGTAATCAGTAATATTGATGTTTTTCGGCTTAAGCAGTACAGTGCTGCCGCAATTGACATACAATTTACAAGATAATCGACTTTGAGTCTAAACCTAAGAAAGTGCAACTTTTTCGGTAATATTAATTTGTTAATCCTGCAATAACAATATAATTTGACTTTCGCTCAAATCAGTAAAATTCATGTTTTTCGGTTTAAGCGGTACAGTGCTCACGCAATTAACATACAATTTAGAAGCAAATCGACTTTGAGTCTAAACCTAAGAAAGTGCAATTTTTTCGGTTATATTAATTTGTTAATCCTGCATTAACATTATAATTTTACTTTCGCGCAAATCAGTAAAATTGTTGTTTTTCTACTTATTCGGTACAGTGCTCAAGTGATTAACATACAATTTACAAGAAAATCGACTTTGAGTCTAAACCTAAGAAAGTGCAATTTTTTCGGTTATATTAATTTGTTAATCCTGCAATAACATTATAGTTTTACTTTCGCGCAAATCAGTAAAATTGATGTTTTTCGGCTTATGCGGTACAGTGCTCAAGTGATTAACATACAATTTACAAGAAAATCGACTTTGAGTCTAAACCTAAGAAAGTGCAATTTTTTCGGTTATATTAATTTGTTAATCCTGCATTAACATTATAATTTTACTTTCGCGCAAATCAGTAAAATTGATGTTTTTCGGCTTATGCGGTACAGTGCTCACGCAATTAACATACAATTTAGAAGAAAATCGACTTTAAGTCTAAAACTAAGAAAGTACAATTTTTTCGGTTATATGAATATATAAATTCTGCAATAACATTATAATTTTACTTTCGCGCAAATCAGTAAAATTGTTGTTTTTCGGCTTATGCGGTTCAGTGCTCAAGTGATTAACATACAATTTACAAGAAAATCGACTTTGAGTCTAAACCTAAGAAAGTGCAACTTTTTCGGTAATATTAAGTTGTTAATCCTGCAATAGCATTATAGTTTTACTTTCGCGCAAATAAGTAAAATTGATGTTTTTCGGCTTATGCGGTACAGTGCTCAAGTAATTAACATACAATTTATAAGAATATCGGCTTTAAGTAAAAATCTAAGAAAGTTCAATTTTTTCTTTTCTTATTTTTATATTAATTTGTTAATCCTGCCATAACATTATAGTTTACAGTGCTCACGCAACTGAAATACAATTTACAAGAAAATCGACTTTAAGTATAAAGCAAAGAAAGTGCAATTTTTTCGGTTATATGAATATGTCAATTCTGCAATAGCTATATAATTTTACTTTCGCGCAAATTAGTAAAATTGTTGTTTTTCGGCTTATGCGGTACAGTGCTCAAGTGATTAACATACAATTTACAAGAAAATCGACTTTGAGTCTAAACCTAAGAAAGTGCAACTTTTTCGGTAATATTAAGTTGTTAATCCTGCAATAACATTATAGTTTTACTTTCGCACAAATCAGTAAAATTGATGTTTTTCGGCTTATGCGGTACAGTGCTCAAGTGATTAACATACAATTTACAAGGAAATCGACTTTGAGTCTAAACCTAAGAAAGTACAATTTTTTCGGTTATATTAATTTGTTAATCCTGCATTAACATTATAATTTTACTTTCGCGCAAATCAGTAAAATTGATGTTTTTCGGCTTATGCGGTACAGTGCTCACGCAATTAACATACAATTTAGAAGAAAATCGACTTTAAGTCTAAACCTAAGAAAGTGCAATTTTTTCGGTTATATGAATATGTAAATTCTGCAATAACAATATAATTTGACTTTCGCGCAAATCAGTAAAATTGATGTTTTTCGGCTTATGCGGTACAGTGCTCAAGTAATTAACATACAATTTACAAGAAAATCGGCATTAAGAAGAAATCTAAGAAAGTTCAATTTTTTCTTTTCTTTTTTTTTATATTAATTTGTTAATCCTGCCATAACATTATAGTTTACAGTGCTCGCGCAATTGACATACAATTTACAAGATAATCGACTTTGAGTCTAAACCTAAGAAAGTGCAACTTTTTCGGTAATATTAATTTGTTAATCCTGCAATAACAATATAATTTGACTTTCGCTCAAATCAGTAAAATTCATGTTTTTCGGTTTAAGCGGTACAGTGCTCTCGCAATTAACATACAATTTAGAAGCAAATCGACTTTAAGTCTAAACCTATGATAGTGCAACTTTTTCGGTAATATTAAGTTGTTAATCCTGCAATAACATTATAGTTTTACTTTCGCGCAAATCAGTAAAATTGATGTTTTTCGGCTTATGCGGTACAGTGCTCAAGTAATTAACATACAATTTACAAGAAAATCGGCTTTAAGTAAAAATCTAAGAAAGTTCAATTTTTTCTTTTCTTTTTTTTATATTAATTTGTTAATCCTGCCATAACATTATAGTTTACAGTGCTCACGCAACTGAAATACAATTTACAAGAAAATCGACTTTAAGTATAAAGCAAAGAAAGTACAATTTTTTCGGTTATATGAATATGTAAATTCTGCAATAACATTATAATTTTACTTTCGCGGTAATCAGTAATATTGATGTTTTTCGGCTTAAGCAGTACAGTGCTGCCGCAATTGACATACAATTTACAAGATAATCGACTTTGAGTCTAAACCTAAGAAAGTGCAACTTTTTCGGTAATATTAATTTGTTAATCCTGCAATAACAATATAATTTGACTTTCGCTCAAATCAGTAAAATTCATGTTTTTCGGTTTAAGCGGTACAGTGCTCACGCAATTAACATACAATTTAGAAGCAAATCGACTTTGAGTCTAAACCTAAGAAAGTGCAATTTTTTCGGTTATATTAATTTGTTAATCCTGCATTAACATTATAATTTTACTTTCGCGCAAATCAGTAAAATTGTTGTTTTTCTACTTATTCGGTACAGTGCTCAAGTGATTAACATACAATTTACAAGAAAATCGACTTTGAGTCTAAACCTAAGAAAGTGCAATTTTTTCGGTTATATTAATTTGTTAATCCTGCAATAACATTATAGTTTTACTTTCGCGCAAATCAGTAAAATTGATGTTTTTCGGCTTATGCGGTACAGTGCTCAAGTGATTAACATACAATTTACAAGAAAATCGACTTTGAGTCTAAACCTAAGAAAGTGCAATTTTTTCGGTTATATTAATTTGTTAATCCTGCATTAACATTATAATTTTACTTTCGCGCAAATCAGTAAAATTGATGTTTTTCGGCTTATGCGGTACAGTGCTCACGCAATTAACATACAATTTAGAAGAAAATCGACTTTAAGTCTAAAACTAAGAAAGTACAATTTTTTCGGTTATATGAATATATAAATTCTGCAATAACATTATAATTTTACTTTCGCGCAAATCAGTAAAATTGTTGTTTTTCGGCTTATGCGGTTCAGTGCTCAAGTGATTAACATACAATTTACAAGAAAATCGACTTTGAGTCTAAACCTAAGAAAGTGCAACTTTTTCGGTAATATTAAGTTGTTAATCCTGCAATAGCATTATAGTTTTACTTTCGCGCAAATAAGTAAAATTGATGTTTTTCGGCTTATGCGGTACAGTGCTCAAGTAATTAACATACAATTTATAAGAATATCGGCTTTAAGTAAAAATCTAAGAAAGTTCAATTTTTTCTTTTCTTATTTTTATATTAATTTGTTAATCCTGCCATAACATTATAGTTTACAGTGCTCACGCAACTGAAATACAATTTACAAGAAAATCGACTTTAAGTATAAAGCAAAGAAAGTGCAATTTTTTCGGTTATATGAATATGTCAATTCTGCAATAGCTATATAATTTTACTTTCGCGCAAATTAGTAAAATTGTTGTTTTTCGGCTTATGCGGTACAGTGCTCAAGTGATTAACATACAATTTACAAGAAAATCGACTTTGAGTCTAAACCTAAGAAAGTGCAACTTTTTCGGTAATATTAAGTTGTTAATCCTGCAATAACATTATAGTTTTACTTTCGCACAAATCAGTAAAATTGATGTTTTTCGGCTTATGCGGTACAGTGCTCAAGTGATTAACATACAATTTACAAGAAAATCGACTTTGAGTCTAAACCTAAGAAAGTACAATTTTTTCGGTTATATTAATTTGTTAATCCTCTATTAACATTATAATTTTACTTTCGCGCAAATCAGTAAAATTGATGTTTTTCGGCTTATGCGGTACAGTGCTCACGCAATTAACATACAATTTTGAAGAAAATCGACTTTAAGTCTAAACCTAAGAAAGTGCAATTTTTTCGGTTATATGAATATGTAAATTCTGCAATAACAATATAATTTGACTTTCGCGCAAATCAGTAAAATTGATGTTTTTCGGCTTATGCGGTACAGTGCTCAAGTAATTAACATACAATTTACAAGAAAATCGACTTTGAGTCTAAACCTAAGAAAGTGCAACTTTTTCGGTAATATTAAGTTGTTAATCCTGCAATAGCATTATAGTTTTACTTTCGCGCAAATAAGTAAAATTGATGTTTTTCGGCTTATGCGGTACAGTGCTCAAGTAATTAACATACAATTTATAAGAATATCGGCTTTAAGTAAAAATCTAAGAAAGTTCAATTTTTTCTTTTCTTATTTTTATATTAATTTGTTAATCCTGCCATAACATTATAGTTTACAGTGCTCACGCAACTGAAATACAATTTACAAGAAAATCGACTTTAAGTATAAAGCAAAGAAAGTGCAATTTTTTCGGTTATATGAATATGTCAATTCTGCAATAGCTATATAATTTTACTTTCGCGCAAATTAGTAAAATTGTTGTTTTTCGGCTTATGCGGTACAGTGCTCAAGTGATTAACATACAATTTACAAGAAAATCGACTTTGAGTCTAAACCTAAGAAAGTGCAACTTTTTCGGTAATATTAAGTTGTTAATCCTGCAATAACATTATAGTTTTACTTTCGCACAAATCAGTAAAATTGATGTTTTTCGGCTTATGCGGTACAGTGCTCAAGTGATTAACATACAATTTACAAGGAAATCGACTTTGAGTCTAAACCTAAGAAAGTACAATTTTTTCGGTTATATTAATTTGTTAATCCTGCATTAACATTATAATTTTACTTTCGCGCAAATCAGTAAAATTGATGTTTTTCGGCTTATGCGGTACAGTGCTCACGCAATTAACATACAATTTAGAAGAAAATCGACTTTAAGTCTAAACCTAAGAAAGTGCAATTTTTTCGGTTATATGAATATGTAAATTCTGCAATAACAATATAATTTGACTTTCGCGCAAATCAGTAAAATTGATGTTTTTCGGCTTATGCGGTACAGTGCTCAAGTAATTAACATACAATTTACAAGAAAATCGGCATTAAGAAGAAATCTAAGAAAGTTCAATTTTTTCTTTTCTTTTTTTTTATATTAATTTGTTAATCCTGCCATAACATTATAGTTTACAGTGCTCGCGCAATTGACATACAATTTACAAGATAATCGACTTTGAGTCTAAACCTAAGAAAGTGCAACTTTTTCGGTAATATTAATTTGTTAATCCTGCAATAACAATATAATTTGACTTTCGCTCAAATCAGTAAAATTCATGTTTTTCGGTTTAAGCGGTACAGTGCTCTCGCAATTAACATACAATTTAGAAGCAAATCGACTTTAAGTCTAAACCTATGATAGTGCAACTTTTTCGGTAATATTAAGTTGTTAATCCTGCAATAACATTATAGTTTTACTTTCGCGCAAATCAGTAAAATTGATGTTTTTCGGCTTATGCGGTACAGTGCTCAAGTAATTAACATACAATTTACAAGAAAATCGGCTTTAAGTAAAAATCTAAGAAAGTTCAATTTTTTCTTTTCTTTTTTTTATATTAATTTGTTAATCCTGCCATAACATTATAGTTTACAGTGCTCACGCAACTGAAATACAATTTACAAGAAAATCGACTTTAAGTATAAAGCAAAGAAAGTACAATTTTTTCGGTTATATGAATATGTAAATTCTGCAATAACATTATAATTTTACTTTCGCGGTAATCAGTAATATTGATGTTTTTCGGCTTAAGCAGTACAGTGCTGCCGCAATTGACATACAATTTACAAGATAATCGACTTTGAGTCTAAACCTAAGAAAGTGCAACTTTTTCGGTAATATTAATTTGTTAATCCTGCAATAACAATATAATTTGACTTTTGCTCAAATCAGTAAAATTCATGTTTTTCGGTTTAAGCGGTACAGTGCTCACGCAATTAACATACAATTTAGAAGCAAATCGACTTTGAGTCTAAACCTAAGAAAGTGCAATTTTTTCGGTTATATTAATTTGTTAATCCTGCATTAACATTATAATTTTACTTTCGCGCAAATCAGTAAAATTGTTGTTTTTCTACTTATTCGGTACAGTGCTCAAGTGATTAACATACAATTTACAAGAAAATCGACTTTGAGTCTAAACCTAAGAAAGTGCAATTTTTTCGGTTATATTAATTTGTTAATCCTGCAATAACATTATAGTTTTACTTTCGCGCAAATCAGTAAAATTGATGTTTTTCGGCTTATGCGGTACAGTGCTCAAGTGATTAACATACAATTTACAAGAAAATCGACTTTGAGTCTAAACCTAAGAAAGTGCAATTTTTTCGGTTATATTAATTTGTTAATCCTGCATTAACATTATAATTTTACTTTCGCGCAAATCAGTAAAATTGATGTTTTTCGGCTTATGCGGTACAGTGCTCACGCAATTAACATACAATTTAGAAGAAAATCGACTTTAAGTCTAAAACTAAGAAAGTACAATTTTTTCGGTTATATGAATATATAAATTCTGCAATAACATTATAATTTTACTTTCGCGCAAATCAGTAAAATTGTTGTTTTTCGGCTTATGCGGTTCAGTGCTCAAGTGATTAACATACAATTTACAAGAAAATCGACTTTGAGTCTAAACCTAAGAAAGTGCAACTTTTTCGGTAATATTAAGTTGTTAATCCTGCAATAGCATTATAGTTTTACTTTCGCGCAAATAAGTAAAATTGATGTTTTTCGGCTTATGCGGTACAGTGCTCAAGTAATTAACATACAATTTATAAGAATATCGGCTTTAAGTAAAAATCTAAGAAAGTTCAATTTTTTCTTTTCTTATTTTTATATTAATTTGTTAATCCTGCCATAACATTATAGTTTACAGTGCTCACGCAACTGAAATACAATTTACAAGAAAATCGACTTTAAGTATAAAGCAAAGAAAGTGCAATTTTTTCGGTTATATGAATATGTCAATTCTGCAATAGCTATATAATTTTACTTTCGCGCAAATTAGTAAAATTGTTGTTTTTCGGCTTATGCGGTACAGTGCTCAAGTGATTAACATACAATTTACAAGAAAATCGACTTTGAGTCTAAACCTAAGAAAGTGCAACTTTTTCGGTAATATTAAGTTGTTAATCCTGCAATAACATTATAGTTTTACTTTCGCACAAATCAGTAAAATTGATGTTTTTCGGCTTATGCGGTACAGTGCTCAAGTGATTAACATACAATTTACAAGAAAATCGACTTTGAGTCTAAACCTAAGAAAGTACAATTTTTTCGGTTATATTAATTTGTTAATCCTCTATTAACATTATAATTTTACTTTCGCGCAAATCAGTAAAATTGATGTTTTTCGGCTTATGCGGTACAGTGCTCACGCAATTAACATACAATTTTGAAGAAAATCGACTTTAAGTCTAAACCTAAGAAAGTGCAATTTTTTCGGTTATATGAATATGTAAATTCTGCAATAACAATATAATTTGACTTTCGCGCAAATCAGTAAAATTGATGTTTTTCGGCTTATGCGGTACAGTGCTCTAGTAATTAACATACAATTTACAAGAAAATCGGCTTTAAGAAGAAATCTAAGAAAGTTCAATTTTTTCTTTTCTTTTTTTTATATTAATTTGTTAATCCTGCCATAACATTATAGTTTACAGTGCTCGCGCAACTGAAATACAATTTACAAGAAAATCGACTTTAAGTCTAAAGCTAAGAAAGTGCAATTTTTTCGGTTATATGAATATGTCAATTCTGCAATAGCTATATAATTTTACTTTCGCGCAAATTAGTAAAATTGTTGTTTTTCGGCTTATGCGGTACAGTGCTCAAGTGATTAACATACAATTTACAAGAAAATCGACTTTGAGTCTAAACCTAAGAAAGTGCAACTTTTTCGGTAATATTAAGTTGTTAATCCTGCAATAACATTATAGTTTTACTTTCGCGCAAATCAGTAAAATTGATGTTTTTCGGCTTATGCGGTACAGTGCTCAAGTGATTAACATACAATTTACAAGAAAATCGACTTTGAGTCTAAACCTAAGAAAAAGCAATTTTTTCTTTTCTTTATTTTTATTTTTATTTTTATTTTTTTAATCCTGCATTAACATTATAATTTTACTTTCGCGCAAATCAGTAAAATTGATGTTTTTCGGCTTATGCGGTACAGTGCTGCGCAATTGACATACAATTTACAAGATAATCGACTTTGAGTCTAAACCTAAGAAAGTGCAACTTTTTCGGTAATATTAATTTGTTAATCCTGCAATAACAATATAATTTGACTTTCGCTCAAATCAGTAAAATTCATGTTTTTCGGTTTAAGCGGTACAGTGCTCACGCAATTAACATACAATTTAGAAGCAAATCGACTTTAAGTCTAAACCTAAGATAGTGCAACTTTTTCGGTAATATTAAGTTGTTAATCCTGCAATAACATTATAGTTTTACTTTCGCGCAAATCAGTAAAATTGATGTTTTTCGGCTTATGCGGTACAGTGCTCAAGTAATTAACATACAATTTACAAGAAAATCGGCTTTAAGTAAAAATCTAAGAAAGTTCACTTTTTTCTTTTCTTTTTTTTATATTAATTTGTTAATCCTGCCATAACATTATAGTTTACAGTGCTCACGCAACTGAAATACAATTTACAAGAAAATCGACTTTAAGTATAAAGCAAAGAAAGTGCAATTTTTTCGGTTATATGAATATGTAAATTCTGCAATAACATTATAATTTTACTTTCGCGGTAATCAGTAATATTGATGTTTTTCGGCTTAAGCAGTACAGTGCTGCCGTAATTGACATACAATTTACAAGAAAATCGACTTTGAGTCTAAACCTAAGAAAGTGCAACTCTTTCGGTGATATTAATTTGTTAATCCTGCAATAACATTATGATTTTACTTTCGCGCTAATCAGTAAAATTGATGTTTTTCGGCTTATGCGGTACAGTGCTCAAGTGATTAACATAAAATTTACAAGAAAATCGACTTTGAGTCTAAGCCTAAGAAAGTGCAATTTTTTCGGTAATATTAAGCTGTTAATCCTGCAATAACATTATAGTTTTACTTTCGCGCAAATCAGTAAAATTGATGTTTTTCGGCTTATTCGGTACAGTGCTCAAGTGATTAACATACAATTTACAAGAAAATCGACTTTGAGTCTAAACCTAAGAAAGTGCAATTTTTTCGGTTATATTAATTTGTTAATCCTGCCATAACATTATAGTTTACAGTGCTCACGCAACTGAAATACAATTTACAAGAAAATCGACTTTAAATCTAAAGCTATTGTAAGAAATTGCAATTTTTTCGTTTATATGAATATGTCAATTCTGCAGTAGCTATATAATTTTACTTTCGCGCAAATCAGTAAAATTGTTGTTTTTCGGCTTATGCTTTACAGTGCTCAAGTGATTAACATACAATTTACAAGAAAATGGACTTTGAGTCTAAACCTAAGAAAGTGCAACTTTTTCGGTAATATTAAGTTGTTAATCCTGCAATAACATTACAGTTTTACTTTCGCGCAAATCAGTAAAATTTATGTTTTTCTACTTATTCGGTACAGTGCTCAAGTGATTAACATACAATTTACAAGAAAATCGACTTTGAGTCTAAACCTAAGAAAGTGCAATTTTTTCGGTTATATTAATTTGTTAATCCTGCAATAACATTATAGTTTTACTTTCGCGCAAATCAGTAAAATTGATGTTTTTCGGCTTATGCGGTACAGTGCTCAAGTGATTAACATACAATTTACAAGAAAATCGACTTTGAGTCTAAACCTAAGAAAGTGCAATTTTTTCGGTTATATTAATTTGTTAATCCTGCATTAACATTATAATTTTACTTTCGCGCAAATCAGTAAAATTGATGTTTTTCGGCTTATGCGGTACAGTGCTCACGCAATTAACATACAATTTAGAAGAAAATCGACTTTAAGTCTAAAACTAAGAAAGTACAATTTTTTCGGTTATATGAATATATAAATTCTGCAATAACATTATAATTTTACTTTCGCGCAAATCAGTAAAATTGTTGTTTTTCGGCTTATGCGGTACAGTGCTCAAGTGATTAACATACAATTTACAAGAAAATCGACTTTGAGTCTAAACCTAAGAAAGTGCAACTTTTTCGGTAATATTAAGTTGTTAATCCTGCAATAACATTATAGTTTTACTTTCGCGCAAATAGGTAAAATTGATGTTTTTCGGCTTATGCGGTACAGTGCTCAAGTAATTAACATACAATTTATAAGAAAATCGGCTTTAAGTAAAAATCTAAGAAAGTTCAATTTTTTCTTTTCTTATTTTTATATTAATTTGTTAATCCTGCCATAACATTATAGTTTACAGTGCTCACGCAACTGAAATACAATTTACAAGAAAATCGACCTTAAGTATAAAGCAAAGAAAGTGCAATTTTTTCGGTTATATGAATATGTCAATTCTGCAATAGCTATATAATTTTACTTTCGCGCAAATTAGTAAAATTGTTGTTTTTCGGCTTATGCGGTACAGTGCTCAAGTGATTAACATACAATTTACAAGAAAATCGACTTTGAGTCTAAACCTAAGAAAGTGCAACTTTTTCGGTAATATTAAGTTGTTAATCCTGCAATAACATTATAGTTTTACTTTCGCACAAATCAGTAAAATTGATGTTTTTCGGCTTATGCGGTACAGTGCTCAAGTGATTAACATACAATTTACAAGGAAATCGACTTTGAGTCTAAACCTAAGAAAGTACAATTTTTTCGGTTATATTAATTTGTTAATCCTGCATTAACATTATAATTTTACTTTCGCGCAAATCAGTAAAATTGATGTTTTTCGGCTTATGCGGTACAGTGCTCACGCAATTAACATACAATTTAGAAGAAAATCGACTTTAAGTATAAAGCAAAGAAAGTGCAATTTTTTCGGTTATATGAATATGTCAATTCTGCAATAGCTATATAATTTTACTTTCGCGCAAATTAGTAAAATTGTTGTTTTTCGGCTTATGCGGTACAGTGCTCAAGTGATTAACATACAATTTACAAGAAAATCGACTTTGAGTCTAAACCTAAGAAAGTGCAACTTTTTCGGTAATATTAAGTTGTTAATCCTGCAATAACATTATAGTTTTACTTTCGCGCAAATAGGTAAAATTGATGTTTTTCGGCTTATGCGGTACAGTGCTCAAGTAATTAACATACAATTTATAAGAAAATCGGCTTTAAGTAAAAATCTAAGAAAGTTCAATTTTTTCTTTTCTTATTTTTATATTAATTTGTTAATCCTGCCATAACATTATAGTTTACAGTGCTCACGCAACTGAAATACAATTTACAAGAAAATCGACTTTAAGTATAAAGCAAAGAAAGTTCAATTTTTTCTTTTCTTATTTTTATATTAATTTGTTAATCCTGCCATAACATTATAGTTTACAGTGCTCACGCAACTGAAATACAATTTACAAGAAAATCGACTTTAAGTATAAAGCAAAGAAAGTGCAATTTTTTCGGTTATATGAATATGTCAATTCTGCAATAGCTATATAATTTTACTTTCGCGCAAATTAGTAAAATTGTTGTTTTTCGGCTTATGCGGTACAGTGCTCAAGTGATTAACATACAATTTACAAGAAAATCGACTTTGAGTCTAAACCTAAGAAAGTGCAACTTTTTCGGTAATATTAAGTTGTTAATCCTGCAATAACATTATAGTTTTACTTTCGCACAAATCAGTAAAATTGATGTTTTTCGGCTTATGCGGTACAGTGCTCAAGTGATTAACATACAATTTACAAGGAAATCGACTTTGAGTCTAAACCTAAGAAAGTACAATTTTTTCGGTTATATTAATTTGTTAATCCTGCATTAACATTATAATTTTACTTTCGCGCAAATCAGTAAAATTGATGTTTTTCGGCTTATGCGGTACAGTGCTCACGCAATTAACATACAATTTAGAAGAAAATCGACTTTAAGTCTAAACCTAAGAAAGTGCAATTTTTTCGGTTATATGAATATGTAAATTCTGCAATAACAATATAATTTGACTTTCGCGCAAATCAGTAAAATTGATGTTTTTCGGCTTATGCGGTACAGTGCTCAAGTAATTAACATACAATTTACAAGAAAATCGGCATTAAGAAGAAATCTAAGAAAGTTCAATTTTTTCTTTTCTTTTTTTTTATATTAATTTGTTAATCCTGCCATAACATTATAGTTTACAGTGCTCGCGCAATTGACATACAATTTACAAGATAATCGACTTTGAGTCTAAACCTAAGAAAGTGCAACTTTTTCGGTAATATTAATTTGTTAATCCTGCAATAACAATATAATTTGACTTTCGCTCAAATCAGTAAAATTCATGTTTTTCGGTTTAAGCGGTACAGTGCTCTCGCAATTAACATACAATTTAGAAGCAAATCGACTTTAAGTCTAAACCTATGATAGTGCAACTTTTTCGGTAATATTAAGTTGTTAATCCTGCAATAACATTATAGTTTTACTTTCGCGCAAATCAGTAAAATTGATGTTTTTCGGCTTATGCGGTACAGTGCTCAAGTAATTAACATACAATTTACAAGAAAATCGGCTTTAAGTAAAAATCTAAGAAAGTTCAATTTTTTCTTTTCTTTTTTTTATATTAATTTGTTAATCCTGCCATAACATTATAGTTTACAGTGCTCACGCAACTGAAATACAATTTACAAGAAAATCGACTTTAAGTATAAAGCAAAGAAAGTACAATTTTTTCGGTTATATGAATATGTAAATTCTGCAATAACATTATAATTTTACTTTCGCGGTAATCAGTAATATTGATGTTTTTCGGCTTAAGCAGTACAGTGCTGCCGCAATTGACATACAATTTACAAGATAATCGACTTTGAGTCTAAACCTAAGAAAGTGCAACTTTTTCGGTAATATTAATTTGTTAATCCTGCAATAACAATATAATTTGACTTTCGCTCAAATCAGTAAAATTCATGTTTTTCGGTTTAAGCGGTACAGTGCTCACGCAATTAACATACAATTTAGAAGCAAATCGACTTTGAGTCTAAACCTAAGAAAGTGCAATTTTTTCGGTTATATTAATTTGTTAATCCTGCATTAACATTATAATTTTACTTTCGCGCAAATCAGTAAAATTGTTGTTTTTCTACTTATTCGGTACAGTGCTCAAGTGATTAACATACAATTTACAAGAAAATCGACTTTGAGTCTAAACCTAAGAAAGTGCAATTTTTTCGGTTATATTAATTTGTTAATCCTGCAATAACATTATAGTTTTACTTTCGCGCAAATCAGTAAAATTGATGTTTTTCGGCTTATGCGGTACAGTGCTCAAGTGATTAACATACAATTTACAAGAAAATCGACTTTGAGTCTAAACCTAAGAAAGTGCAATTTTTTCGGTTATCTTAATTTGTTAATCCTGCATTAACATTATAATTTTACTTTCGCGCAAATCAGTAAAATTGATGTTTTTCGGCTTATGCGGTACAGTGCTCACGCAATTAACATACAATTTAGAAGAAAATCGACTTTAAGTCTAAAACTAAGAAAGTACAATTTTTTCGGTTATATGAATATATAAATTCTGCAATAACATTATAATTTTACTTTCGCGCAAATCAGTAAAATTGTTGTTTTTCGGCTTATGCGGTTCAGTGCTCAAGTGATTAACATACAATTTACAAGAAAATCGACTTTGAGTCTAAACCTAAGAAAGTGCAACTTTTTCGGTAATATTAAGTTGTTAATCCTGCAATAGCATTATAGTTTTACTTTCGCGCAAATAAGTAAAATTGATGTTTTTCGGCTTATGCGGTACAGTGCTCAAGTAATTAACATACAATTTATAAGAATATCGGCTTTAAGTAAAAATCTAAGAAAGTTCAATTTTTTCTTTTCTTATTTTTATATTAATTTGTTAATCCTGCCATAACATTATAGTTTACAGTGCTCACGCAACTGAAATACAATTTACAAGAAAATCGACTTTAAGTATAAAGCAAAGAAAGTGCAATTTTTTCGGTTATATGAATATGTCAATTCTGCAATAGCTATATAATTTTACTTTCGCGCAAATTAGTAAAATTGTTGTTTTTCGGCTTATGCGGTACAGTGCTCAAGTGATTAACATACAATTTACAAGAAAATCGACTTTGAGTCTAAACCTAAGAAAGTGCAACTTTTTCGGTAATATTAAGTTGTTAATCCTGCAATAACATTATAGTTTTACTTTCGCACAAATCAGTAAAATTGATGTTTTTCGGCTTATGCGGTACAGTGCTCAAGTGATTAACATACAATTTACAAGGAAATCGACTTTGAGTCTAAACCTAAGAAAGTACAATTTTTTCGGTTATATTAATTTGTTAATCCTGCATTAACATTATAATTTTACTTTCGCGCAAATCAGTAAAATTGATGTTTTTCGGCTTATGCGGTACAGTGCTCACGCAATTAACATACAATTTAGAAGAAAATCGACTTTAAGTCTAAAACTAAGAAAGTACAATTTTTTCGGTTATATGAATATATAAATTCTGCAATAACATTATAATTTTACTTTCGCGCAAATCAGTAAAATTGTTGTTTTTCGGCTTATGCGGTTCAGTGCTCAAGTGATTAACATACAATTTACAAGAAAATCGACTTTGAGTCTAAACCTAAGAAAGTGCAACTTTTTCGGTAATATTAAGTTGTTAATCCTGCAATAGCATTATAGTTTTACTTTCGCGCAAATAAGTAAAATTGATGTTTTTCGGCTTATGCGGTACAGTGCTCAAGTAATTAACATACAATTTATAAGAATATCGGCTTTAAGTAAAAATCTAAGAAAGTTCAATTTTTTCTTTTCTTATTTTTATATTAATTTGTTAATCCTGCCATAACATTATAGTTTACAGTGCTCACGCAACTGAAATACAATTTACAAGAAAATCGACTTTAAGTATAAAGCAAAGAAAGTGCAATTTTTTCGGTTATATGAATATGTCAATTCTGCAATAGCTATATAATTTTACTTTCGCGCAAATTAGTAAAATTGTTGTTTTTCGGCTTATGCGGTACAGTGCTCAAGTGATTAACATACAATTTACAAGAAAATCGACTTTGAGTCTAAACCTAAGAAAGTGCAACTTTTTCGGTAATATTAAGTTGTTAATCCTGCAATAACATTATAGTTTTACTTTCGCACAAATCAGTAAAATTGATGTTTTTCGGCTTATGCGGTACAGTGCTCAAGTGATTAACATACAATTTACAAGGAAATCGACTTTGAGTCTAAACCTAAGAAAGTACAATTTTTTCGGTTATATTAATTTGTTAATCCTGCATTAACATTATAATTTTACTTTCGCGCAAATCAGTAAAATTGATGTTTTTCGGCTTATGCGGTACAGTGCTCACGCAATTAACATACAATTTAGAAGAAAATCGACTTTAAGTCTAAACCTAAGAAAGTGCAATTTTTTCGGTTATATGAATATGTAAATTCTGCAATAACAATATAATTTGACTTTCGCGCAAATCAGTAAAATTGATGTTTTTCGGCTTATGCGGTACAGTGCTCAAGTAATTAACATACAATTTACAAGAAAATCGGCATTAAGAAGAAATCTAAGAAAGTTCAATTTTTTCTTTTCTTTTTTTTTATATTAATTTGTTAATCCTGCCATAACATTATAGTTTACAGTGCTCGCGCAATTGACATACAATTTACAAGATAATCGACTTTGAGTCTAAACCTAAGAAAGTGCAACTTTTTCGGTAATATTAATTTGTTAATCCTGCAATAACAATATAATTTGACTTTCGCTCAAATCAGTAAAATTCATGTTTTTCGGTTTAAGCGGTACAGTGCTCTCGCAATTAACATACAATTTAGAAGCAAATCGACTTTAAGTCTAAACCTATGATAGTGCAACTTTTTCGGTAATATTAAGTTGTTAATCCTGCAATAACATTATAGTTTTACTTTCGCGCAAATCAGTAAAATTGATGTTTTTCGGCTTATGCGGTACAGTGCTCAAGTAATTAACATACAATTTACAAGAAAATCGGCTTTAAGTAAAAATCTAAGAAAGTTCAATTTTTTCTTTTCTTTTTTTTATATTAATTTGTTAATCCTGCCATAACATTATAGTTTACAGTGCTCACGCAACTGAAATACAATTTACAAGAAAATCGACTTTAAGTATAAAGCAAAGAAAGTACAATTTTTTCGGTTATATGAATATGTAAATTCTGCAATAACATTATAATTTTACTTTCGCGGTAATCAGTAATATTGATGTTTTTCGGCTTAAGCAGTACAGTGCTGCCGCAATTGACATACAATTTACAAGATAATCGACTTTGAGTCTAAACCTAAGAAAGTGCAACTTTTTCGGTAATATTAATTTGTTAATCCTGCAATAACAATATAATTTGACTTTCGCTCAAATCAGTAAAATTCATGTTTTTCGGTTTAAGCGGTACAGTGCTCACGCAATTAACATACAATTTAGAAGCAAATCGACTTTGAGTCTAAACCTAAGAAAGTGCAATTTTTTCGGTTATATTAATTTGTTAATCCTGCATTAACATTATAATTTTACTTTCGCGCAAATCAGTAAAATTGTTGTTTTTCTACTTATTCGGTACAGTGCTCAAGTGATTAACATACAATTTACAAGAAAATCGACTTTGAGTCTAAACCTAAGAAAGTGCAATTTTTTCGGTTATATTAATTTGTTAATCCTGCAATAACATTATAGTTTTACTTTCGCGCAAATCAGTAAAATTGATGTTTTTCGGCTTATGCGGTACAGTGCTCAAGTGATTAACATACAATTTACAAGAAAATCGACTTTGAGTCTAAACCTAAGAAAGTGCAATTTTTTCGGTTATATTAATTTGTTAATCCTGCATTAACATTATAATTTTACTTTCGCGCAAATCAGTAAAATTGATGTTTTTCGGCTTATGCGGTACAGTGCTCACGCAATTAACATACAATTTAGAAGAAAATCGACTTTAAGTCTAAAACTAAGAAAGTACAATTTTTTCGGTTATATGAATATATAAATTCTGCAATAACATTATAATTTTACTTTCGCGCAAATCAGTAAAATTGTTGTTTTTCGGCTTATGCGGTTCAGTGCTCAAGTGATTAACATACAATTTACAAGAAAATCGACTTTGAGTCTAAACCTAAGAAAGTGCAACTTTTTCGGTAATATTAAGTTGTTAATCCTGCAATAGCATTATAGTTTTACTTTCGCGCAAATAAGTAAAATTGATGTTTTTCGGCTTATGCGGTACAGTGCTCAAGTAATTAACATACAATTTATAAGAATATCGGCTTTAAGTAAAAATCTAAGAAAGTTCAATTTTTTCTTTTCTTATTTTTATATTAATTTGTTAATCCTGCCATAACATTATAGTTTACAGTGATCACGCAACTGAAATACAATTTACAAGAAAATCGACTTTAAGTATAAAGCAAAGAAAGTGCAATTTTTTCGGTTATATGAATATGTCAATTCTGCAATAGCTATATAATTTTACTTTCGCGCAAATTAGTAAAATTGTTGTTTTTCGGCTTATGCGGTACAGTGCTCAAGTGATTAACATACAATTTACAAGAAAATCGACTTTGAGTCTAAACCTAAGAAAGTGCAACTTTTTCGGTAATATTAAGTTGTTAATCCTGCAATAACATTATAGTTTTACTTTCGCACAAATCAGTAAAATTGATGTTTTTCGGCTTATGCGGTACAGTGCTCAAGTGATTAACATACAATTTACAAGAAAATCGACTTTGAGTCTAAACCTAAGAAAGTACAATTTTTTCGGTTATATTAATTTGTTAATCCTCTATTAACATTATAATTTTACTTTCGCGCAAATCAGTAAAATTGATGTTTTTCGGCTTATGCGGTACAGTGCTCACGCAATTAACATACAATTTTGAAGAAAATCGACTTTAAGTCTAAACCTAAGAAAGTGCAATTTTTTCGGTTATATGAATATGTAAATTCTGCAATAACAATATAATTTGACTTTCGCGCAAATCAGTAAAATTGATGTTTTTCGGCTTATGCGGTACAGTGCTCTAGTAATTAACATACAATTTACAAGAAAATCGGCTTTAAGAAGAAATCTAAGAAAGTTCAATTTTTTCTTTTCTTTTTTTTATATTAATTTGTTAATCCTGCCATAACATTATAGTTTACAGTGCTCGCGCAACTGAAATACAATTTACAAGAAAATCGACTTTAAGTCTAAAGCTAAGAAAGTGCAATTTTTTCGGTTATATGAATATGTCAATTCTGCAATAGCTATATAATTTTACTTTCGCGCAAATTAGTAAAATTGTTGTTTTTCGGCTTATGCGGTACAGTGCTCAAGTGATTAACATACAATTTACAAGAAAATCGACTTTGAGTCTAAACCTAAGAAAGTGCAACTTTTTCGGTAATATTAAGTTGTTAATCCTGCAATAACATTATAGTTTTACTTTCGCGCAAATCAGTAAAATTGATGTTTTTCGGCTTATGCGGTACAGTGCTCAAGTGATTAACATACAATTTACAAGAAAATCGACTTTGAGTCTAAACCTAAGAAAAAGCAATTTTTTCTTTTCTTTATTTTTATTTTTATTTTTATTTTTTTAATCCTGCATTAACATTATAATTTTACTTTCGCGCAAATCAGTAAAATTGATGTTTTTCGGCTTATGCGGTACAGTGCTGCGCAATTGACATACAATTTACAAGATAATCGACTTTGAGTCTAAACCTAAGAAAGTGCAACTTTTTCGGTAATATTAATTTGTTAATCCTGCAATAACAATATAATTTGACTTTCGCTCAAATCAGTAAAATTCATGTTTTTCGGTTTAAGCGGTACAGTGCTCACGCAATTAACATACAATTTAGAAGCAAATCGACTTTAAGTCTAAACCTAAGATAGTGCAACTTTTTCGGTAATATTAAGTTGTTAATCCTGCAATAACATTATAGTTTTACTTTCGCGCAAATCAGTAAAATTGATGTTTTTCGGCTTATGCGGTACAGTGCTCAAGTAATTAACATACAATTTACAAGAAAATCGGCTTTAAGTAAAAATCTAAGAAAGTTCACTTTTTTCTTTTCTTTTTTTTATATTAATTTGTTAATCCTGCCATAACATTATAGTTTACAGTGCTCACGCAACTGAAATACAATTTACAAGAAAATCGACTTTAAGTATAAAGCAAAGAAAGTGCAATTTTTTCGGTTATATGAATATGTAAATTCTGCAATAACATTATAATTTTACTTTCGCGGTAATCAGTAATATTGATGTTTTTCGGCTTAAGCAGTACAGTGCTGCCGTAATTGACATACAATTTACAAGAAAATCGACTTTGAGTCTAAACCTAAGAAAGTGCAACTCTTTCGGTAATATTAATTTGTTAATCCTGCAATAACATTATGATTTTACTTTCGCGCTAATCAGTAAAATTGATGTTTTTCGGCTTATGCGGTACAGTGCTCAAGTGATTAACATACAATTTACAAGAAAATCGACTTTGAGTCTAAACCTAAGAAAGTGCAATTTTTTCGATTATATTAATTTGTTAATCCTGCCATAACATTATAGTTTACAGTGCTCACGCAACTGAAATACAATTTACAAGAAAATCGACTTTAAGTATAAAGCAAAGAAAGTGCAATTTTTTCGGTTATATGAATATGTAAATTCTGCAATAACATTATAATTTTACTTTCGCGGTAATCAGTAATATTGATGTTTTTCGGCTTAAGCAATACAGTGCTGCCGTAATTGACATACAATTTACAAGAAAATCGACTTTGAGTCTAAACCTAAGAAAGTGCAACTCTTTCGGTAATATTAATTTGTTAATCCTGCAATAACATTATGATTTTACTTTCGCGCTAATCAGTAAAATTGATGTTTTTCGGCTTATGCGGTACAGTGCTCAAGTGATTAACATACAATTTACAAGAAAATCGACTTTAAGTCTAAAGCTAAGAAAGTGCAATTTTTTCGGTTATATGAATATGTCAATTCTGCAATAGCTATATAATTTTACTTTCGCGCAAATTAGTAAAATTGATGTTTTTCGGCTTATGCGGTACAGTGCTCAAGTGATTAACATACAATTTACAAGAAAATCGGCTTTAAGAAGAAATCTAAGAAAGTTCAATTTTTTCTTTTCTTTTTTTTATATTAATTTGTTAATCCTGCCATAACATTATAGTTTACAGTGCTCGCGCAACTGAAATACAATTTACAAGAAAATCGACTTTAAGTCTAAAGCTAAGAAAGTGCAATTTTTTCGGTTATATGAATATGTAAATTCTGCAATAACATTATAATTTTACTTTCGCGGTAATCAGTAATATTGATGTTTTTCGGCTTAAGCAGTACAGTGCTGCCGTAATTGACATACAATTTACAAGAAAATCGACTTTGAGTCTAAACCTAAGAAAGTGCAACTCTTTCGGTAATATTAATTTGTTAATCCTGCAATAACATTATGATTTTACTTTCGCGCTAATCAGTAAAATTGATGTTTTTCGGCTTATGCGGTACAGTGCTCAAGTGATTAACATACAATTTACAAGAAAATCGACTTTGAGTCTAAACCTAAGAAAGTGCAATTTTTTCGGTTATATTAATTTGTTAATCCTGCATTAACATTATAATTTTACTTTCACGCAAATCAGTAAAATTGATGTTTTTCGGCTTATGCGGTACAGTGCTCACGCAATTAACATACAATTTAGAAGAAAATCGACTTTGAGTCTAAACCTAAGAAAGTGCAATTTTTTCGGTTATATGAATATGTCAATTCTGCAATAGCTATATAATTTTACTTTCGCGCAAATTAGTAAAACTGTTGTTTTTCGGCTTATGCGGTACAGTGCTCAAGTGATTAACATACAATTTACAATAAAATCGACTTTGAGTCTAAACCTAAGAAAGTGCAACTTTTTCGGTAATATTAATTTGTTAATCCTGCAATAACAATATGATTTGACTTTCGCTCAAATCAGTAAAATTCATGTTTTTCGGCTTAAGCGGTACAGTGCTCACGCAACTGAAATACAATTTACAAGAAAATCGACTTTAAATCTAAAGCTATTGTAAGAAATTGCAATTTTTTCGTTTATATGAATATGTCAATTCTGCAGTAGCTATATAATTTTACTTTCGCGCAAATCAGTAAAATTGTTGTTTTTCGGCTTATGCTTTACAGTGCTCAAGTGATTCACATACAATTTACAAGAAAATCGACTTTGAGTCTAAACCTAAGAAAGTGCAACTTTTTCGGTAATATTAAGTTGTTAATCCTGCAATAACATTACAGTTTTACTTTCGCGCAAATCAGTAAAATTAATGTTTTTCTACTTATTCGGTACAGTGCTCAAGTGATTAACATACAATTTACAAGAAAATCGACTTTGAGTCTAAACCTAAGAAAGTGCAATTTTTTCGGTTATATTAATTTGTTAATCCTGCAATAACATTATAGTTTTACTTTCGCGCAAATCAGTAAAATTGATGTTTTTCGGCTTATGCGGTACAGTGCTCAAGTGATTAACATACAATTTACAAGAAAATCGACTTTGAGTCTAAACCTAAGAAAGTGCAATTTTTTCGGTTATATTAATTTGTTAATCCTGCATTAACATTATAATTTTACTATCGCGCAAATCAGTAAAATTGATGTTTTTCGGCTTATGCGGTACAGTGCTCACGCAATTAACATACAATTTAGAAGAAAATCGACTTTAAGTCTAAAACTAAGAAAGTACAATTTTTTCTGTTATATGAATATATAAATTCTGCAATAACATTATAATTTTACTTTCGCGCAAATCAGTAAAATTGTTGTTTTTCGGCTTATGCGGTACAGTGCTCAAGTGATTAACATACAATTTACAAGAAAATCGACTTTGAGTCTAAACCTAAGAAAGTGCAACTTTTTCGGTAATATTAAGTTGTTAATCCTGCAATAACATTATAGTTTTACTTTCGCGCAAATAAGTAAAATTGATGTTTTTCGGCTTATGCGGTACAGTGCTCAAGTAATTAACATACAATTTATAAGAAAATCGGCTTTAAGTAAAAATCTAAGAAAGTTCAATTTTTTCTTTTCTTATTTTTATATTAATTTGTTAATCCTGCCATAACATTATAGTTTACAGTGCTCACGCAACTGAAATACAATTTACAAGAAAATCGACTTTAAGTATAAAGCAAAGAAAGTGCAATTTTTTCGGTTATATGAATATGTCAATTCTGCAATAGCTATATAATTTTACTTTCGCGCAAATTAGTAAAATTGTTGTTTTTCGGCTTATGCGGTACAGTGCTCAAGTGATTAACATACAATTTACAAGAAAATCGACTTTGAGTCTAAACCTAAGAAAGTGCAACTTTTTCGGTAATATTAAGTTGTTAATCCTGCAATAACATTACAGTTTTACTTTCGCGCAAATCAGTAAAATTAATGTTTTTCTACTTATTCGGTACAGTGCTCAAGTGATTAACATACAATTTACAAGAAAATCGACTTTGAGTCTAAACCTAAGAAAGTGCAATTTTTTCGGTTATATTAATTTGTTAATCCTGCAATAACATTATAGTTTTACTTTCGCGCAAATCAGTAAAATTGATGTTTTTCGGCTTATGCGGTACAGTGCTCAAGTGATTAACATACAATTTACAAGAAAATCGACTTTGAGTCTAAACCTAAGAAAGTGCAATTTTTTCGGTTATATTAATTTGTTAATCCTGCATTAACATTATAATTTTACTATCGCGCAAATCAGTAAAATTGATGTTTTTCGGCTTATGCGGTACAGTGCTCACGCAATTAACATACAATTTAGAAGAAAATCGACTTTAAGTCTAAAACTAAGAAAGTACAATTTTTTCTGTTATATGAATATATAAATTCTGCAATAACATTATAATTTGACTTTCGCTCAAATCAGTAAAATTCATGTTTTTCGGCTTAAGCGGTACAGTGCTCACGCAATTGACATACAATTTAGAAGAAAATCGACTTTAAGTCTAAAACTAAGAAAATACAATTTTTTCGGTTATATGAATATGTAAATTCTGCAATAACATTATAATTTTACTTTCGCGGTAATCAGTAATATTGATGTTTTTCGGCTTAAGCAGTACAGTGCTGCCGTAATTGACATACAATTTACAAGAAAATCGACTTTGAGTCTAAACCTAAGAAAGTGCAACTCTTTCGGTAATATTAATTTGTTAATCCTGCAATAACATTATGATTTTACTTTCGCGCTAATCAGTAAAATTGATGTTTTTCGGCTTATGCGGTACAGTGCTCAAGTGATTAACATACAATTTACAAGAAAATCGACTTTGAGTCTAAACCTAAGAAAGTGCAATTTTTTCGATTATATTAATTTGTTAATCCTGCCATAACATTATAGTTTACAGTGCTCACGCAACTGAAATAAAATTTACAAGAAAATCGACTTTAAGTATAAAGCAAAGAAAGTGCAATTTTTTCGGTTATATGAATATGTAAATTCTGCAATAACATTATAATTTTACTTTCGCGGTAATCAGTAATATTGATGTTTTTCGGCTTAAGCAATACAGTGCTGCCGTAATTGACATACAATTTACAAGAAAATCGACTTTGAGTCTAAACCTAAGAAAGTGCAACTCTTTCGGTAATATTAATTTGTTAATCCTGCAATAACATTATGATTTTACTTTCGCGCTAATCAGTAAAATTGATGTTTTTCGGCTTATGCGGTACAGTGCTCAAGTGATTAACATACAATTTACAAGAAAATCGACTTTAAGTCTAAAGCTAAGAAAGTGCAATTTTTTCGGTTATATGAATATGTCAATTCTGCAATAGCTATATAATTTTACTTTCGCGCAAATTAGTAAAATTGATGTTTTTCGGCTTATGCGGTACAGTGCTCAAGTAATTAACATACAATTTACAAGAAAATCGGCTTTAAGAAGAAATCTAAGAAAGTTCAATTTTTTCTTTTCTTTTTTTTATATTAATTTGTTAATCCTGCCATAACATTATAGTTTACAGTGCTCGCGCAACTGAAATACAATTTACAAGAAAATCGACTTTAAGTCTAAAGCTAAGAAAGTGCAATTTTTTCGGTTATATGAATATGTAAATTCTGCAATAACATTATAATTTTACTTTCGCGGTAATCAGTAATATTGATGTTTTTCGGCTTAAGCAGTACAGTGCTGCCGTAATTGACATACAATTTACAAGAAAATCGACTTTGAGTCTAAACCTAAGAAAGTGCAACTCTTTCGGTAATATTAATTTGTTAATCCTGCAATAACATTATGATTTTACTTTCGCGCTAATCAGTAAAATTGATGTTTTTCGGCTTATGCGGTACAGTGCTCAAGTGATTAACATACAATTTACAAGAAAATCGACTTTGAGTCTAAACCTAAGAAAGTGCAATTTTTTCGGTTATATTAATTTGTTAATCCTGCATTAACATTATAATTTTACTTTCACGCAAATCAGTAAAATTGATGTTTTTCGGCTTATGCGGTACAGTGCTCACGCAATTAACATACAATTTAGAAGAAAATCGACTTTGAGTCTAAACCTAAGAAAGTGCAATTTTTTCGGTTATATGAATATGTCAATTCTGCAATAGCTATATAATTTTACTTTCGCGCAAATTAGTAAAACTGTTGTTTTTCGGCTTATGCGGTACAGTGCTCAAGTGATTAACATACAATTTACAATAAAATCGACTTTGAGTCTAAACCTAAGAAAGTGCAACTTTTTCGGTAATATTAATTTGTTAATCCTGCAATAACAATATGATTTGACTTTCGCTCAAATCAGTAAAATTCATGTTTTTCGGCTTAAGCGGTACAGTGCTCACGCAACTGAAATACAATTTACAAGAAAATCGACTTTAAATCTAAAGCTATTGTAAGAAATTGCAATTTTTTCGTTTATATGAATATGTCAATTCTGCAGTAGCTATATAATTTTACTTTCGCGCAAATCAGTAAAATTGTTGTTTTTCGGCTTATGCTTTACAGTGCTCAAGTGATTCACATACAATTTACAAGAAAATCGACTTTGAGTCTAAACCTAAGAAAGTGCAACTTTTTCGGTAATATTAAGTTGTTAATCCTGCAATAACATTACAGTTTTACTTTCGCGCAAATCAGTAAAATTAATGTTTTTCTACTTATTCGGTACAGTGCTCAAGTGATTAACATACAATTTACAAGAAAATCGACTTTGAGTCTAAACCTAAGAAAGTGCAATTTTTTCGGTTATATTAATTTGTTAATCCTGCAATAACATTATAGTTTTACTTTCGCGCAAATCAGTAAAATTGATGTTTTTCGGCTTATGCGGTACAGTGCTCAAGTGATTAACATACAATTTACAAGAAAATCGACTTTGAGTCTAAACCTAAGAAAGTGCAATTTTTTCGGTTATATTAATTTGTTAATCCTGCATTAACATTATAATTTTACTATCGCGCAAATCAGTAAAATTGATGTTTTTCGGCTTATGCGGTACAGTGCTCACGCAATTAACATACAATTTAGAAGAAAATCGACTTTAAGTCTAAAACTAAGAAAGTACAATTTTTTCTGTTATATGAATATATAAATTCTGCAATAACATTATAATTTTACTTTCGCGCAAATCAGTAAAATTGTTGTTTTTCGGCTTATGCGGTACAGTGCTCAAGTGATTAACATACAATTTACAAGAAAATCGACTTTGAGTCTAAACCTAAGAAAGTGCAACTTTTTCGGTAATATTAAGTTGTTAATCCTGCAATAACATTATAGTTTTACTTTCGCGCAAATAAGTAAAATTGATGTTTTTCGGCTTATGCGGTACAGTGCTCAAGTAATTAACATACAATTTATAAGAAAATCGGCTTTAAGTAAAAATCTAAGAAAGTTCAATTTTTTCTTTTCTTATTTTTATATTAATTTGTTAATCCTGCCATAACATTATAGTTTACAGTGCTCACGCAACTGAAATACAATTTACAAGAAAATCGACTTTAAGTATAAAGCAAAGAAAGTGCAATTTTTTCGGTTATATGAATATGTCAATTCTGCAATAGCTATATAATTTTACTTTCGCGCAAATTAGTAAAATTGTTGTTTTTCGGCTTATGCGGTACAGTGCTCAAGTGATTAACATACAATTTACAAGAAAATCGACTTTGAGTCTAAACCTAAGAAAGTGCAACTTTTTCGGTAATATTAAGTTGTTAATCCTGCAATAACATTATAGTTTTACTTTCGCACAAATCAGTAAAATTGATGTTTTTCGGCTTATGCGGTACAGTGCTCAAGTGATTAACATACAATTTACAAGAAAATCGACTTTGAGTCTAAACCTAAGAAAGTACAATTTTTTCGGTTATATTAATTTGTTAATCCTGCATTAACATTATAATTTTACTTTCGCGCAAATCAGTAAAATTGATGTTTTTCGGCTTATGCGGTACAGTGCTCACGCAATTAACATACAATTTATAAGAAAATCGACTTTAAGTCTAAACCTAAGAAAGTGCAATTTTTTCGGTTATATGAATATGTAAATTCTGCAATAACAATATAATTTGACTTTCGCGCAAATCAGTAAAATTGATGTTTTTCGGCTTATGCGGTACAGTGCTCAAGTAATTAACATACAATTTACAAGAAAATCGGCTTTAAGAAGAAATCTAAGAAAGTTCAATTTTTTCTTTTCTTTTTTTTATATTAATTTGTTAATCCTGCCATAACATTATAGTTTACAGTGCTCGCGCAACTGAAATACAATTTACAAGAAAATCGACTTTAAGTCTAAAGCTAAGAAAGTGCAATTTTTTCGGTTATATGAATATGTCAATTCTGCAATAGCTATATAATTTTACTTTCGCGCAAATTAGTAAAATTGTTGTTTTTCGGCTTATGCGGTACAGTGCTCAAGTGATTAACATACAATTTACAAGAAAATCGACTTTGAGTCTAAACCTAAGAAAGTGCAACTTTTTCGGTAATATTAAGTTGTTAATCCTGCAATAACATTATAGTTTTACTTTCGCGCAAATCAATAAAATTGATGTTTTTCGGCTTATGCGGTACAGTGCTCAAGTGATTAACATACAATTTACAAGAAAATCGACTTTGAGTCTAAACCTAAGAAAAAGCAATTTTTTCTTTTCTTTATTTTTATTTTTATTTTTTTAATCCTGGATTAACATTATAATTTTACTTTCGCGCATATCAGTAAAATTGATGTTTTTCGGCTTATGCGGTACAGTGCTCACGCAATTAACATACAATTTAGAAGAAAATCGACTTTAAGTCTAAACCTAAGAAAATGCAATTTTTTCGGTTATATTAATTTGTCAATTCTGCAATAGCAATATAATTTTACTTACGCGCAAATCGATAAAATTGATGTTTTTCGGCTTATATGGTACAGTGCTCAAGTGATTAACATACAATTTACAAGAAAATCGACTTTGAGTCTAAACCTAAGAAAGTGCAACTTTTTCGGTAATATTAAGTTGATAATCCTGCAATAACATTATAGTTTTACTTTCGCGCAAATCAGTAAAATTGATGTTTTTCGGCTTATGCGGTACAGTGCTCAAGTTATTAACATACAATTTACAAGAAAATGGACTTTGAGTCTAAACCTAAGAAAGTGCAACTTTTTCGGTAATATTAATTTGTTAATCCTGCAATAACAATATAATTTGACTTTCGCTCAAATCAGTAAAATTGATGTTTTTCGGCTTAAGCGGTACAGTGCTCACGCAACTGAAATACAATTTACAAGAAAATCGACTTTAAATCTAAAGCTATTGTAAGAAATTGCAATTTTTTCGGTTATATTAATATGTCAATTCTGCAGTAGCTATATAATATTACTTTCGCGCAAATTAGTAAATTTGATGTTTTTCGGCTTATGCGGTACAGTGCTCACGCAATTAACATACAATTTACAAGAAAATGGACTTTGAGTCTAAACCTAAGAAAGTGCAACTTTTTCGGTAATATTAAGTTGTTAATCCTGCAATAACATTATAGTTTTACTTTCGCGCAAATAAGTAAAATTGATGTTTTTCGGCTTATGCGGTACAGTGCTCAAGTAATTAACATACAATTTATAAGAAAATCGGCTTTAAGTAAAAATCTAAGAAAGTTCAATTTTTTCTTTTCTTATTTTTATATTAATTTGTTAATCCTGCCATAACATTATAGTTTACAGTGCTCACGCAACTGAAATACAATTTACAAGAAAATCGACTTTAAGTATTAAGCAAAGAAAGTGCAATTTTTTCGGTTATATGAATATGTCAATTCTGCAATAGCTATATAATTTTACTTTCGCGCAAATTAGTAAAATTGTAGTTTTTCGGCTTATGCGGTACAGTGCTCAAGTGATTAACATACAATTTACAAGAAAATCGACTTTGAGTCTAAACCTAAGAAAGTGCAACTTTTTCGGTAATATTAAGTTGATAATCCTGCAATAACATTACAGTTTTACTTTCGCGCAAATCAGTAAAATTAATGTTTTTCTACTTATTCGGTACAGTGCTCAAGTGATTAACATACAATTTACAAGAAAATCGACTTTGAGTCTAAACCTAAGAAAGTGCAATTTTTTCGGTTATATTAATTTGTTAATCCTGCAATAACATTATAGTTTTACTTTCGCGCAAATCAGTAAAATTGATGTTTTTCGGCTTATGCGGTACAGTGCTCAAGTGATTAACATACAATTTACAAGAAAATCGACTTTGAGTCTAAACCTAAGAAAGTGCAATTTTTTCGGTTATATTAATTTGTTAATCCTGCATTAACATTATAATTTTACTATCGCGCAAATCAGTAAAATTGATGTTTTTCGGCTTATGCGGTACAGTGCTCACGCAATTAACATACAATTTAGAAGAAAATCGACTTTAAGTCTAAAACTAAGAAAGTACAATTTTTTCTGTTATATGAATATATAAATTCTGCAATAACATTATAATTTTACTTTCGCGCAAATCAGTAAAATTGTTGTTTTTCGGCTTATGCGGTACAGTGCTCAAGTGATTAACATACAATTTACAAGAAAATCGACTTTGAGTCTAAACCTAAGAAAGTGCAACTTTTTCGGTAATATTAAGTTGTTAATCCTGCAATAACATTATAGTTTTACTTTCGCGCAAATAAGTAAAATTGATGTTTTTCGGCTTATGCGGTACAGTGCTCAAGTAATTAACATACAATTTATAAGAAAATCGGCTTTAAGTAAAAATCTAAGAAAGTTCAATTTTTTCTTTTCTTATTTTTATATTAATTTGTTAATCCTGCCATAACATTATAGTTTACAGTGCTCACGCAACTGAAATACAATTTACAAGAAAATCGACTTTAAGTATAAAGCAAAGAAAGTGCAATTTTTTCGGTTATATGAATATGTCAATTCTGCAATAGCTATATAATTTTACTTTCGCGCAAATTAGTAAAATTGTTGTTTTTCGGCTTATGCGGTACAGTGCTCAAGTGATTAACATACAATTTACAAGAAAATCGACTTTGAGTCTAAACCTAAGAAAGTGCAACTTTTTCGGTAATATTAAGTTGTTAATCCTGCAATAACATTATAGTTTTACTTTCGCACAAATCAGTAAAATTGATGTTTTTCGGCTTATGCGGTACAGTGCTCAAGTGATTAACATACAATTTACAAGAAAATCGACTTTGAGTCTAAACCTAAGAAAGTGCAATTTTTTCGGTTATATTAATTTGTTAATCCTGCATTAACATTATAATTTTACTTTCGCGCAAATCAGTAAAATTGATGTTTTTCGGCTTATGCGGTACAGTGCTCACGCAATTAACATACAATTTATAAGAAAATCGACTTTAAGTCTAAACCTAAGAAAGTGCAATTTTTTCGGTTATATGAATATGTAAATTCTGCAATAACAATATAATTTGACTTTCGCGCAAATCAGTAAAATTGATGTTTTTCGGCTTATGCGGTACAGTGCTCAAGTAATTAACATACAATTTACAAGAAAATCGGCTTTAAGAAGAAATCTAAGAAAGTTCAATTTTTTCTTTTCTTTTTTTTATATTAATTTGTTAATCCTGCCATAACATTATAGTTTACAGTGCTCGCGCAACTGAAATACAATTTACAAGAAAATCGACTTTAAGTCTAAAGCTAAGAAAGTGCAATTTTTTCGGTTATATGAATATGTCAATTCTGCAATAGCTATATAATTTTACTTTCGCGCAAATTAGTAAAATTGTTGTTTTTCGGCTTATGCGGTACAGTGCTCAAGTAATTAACATACAATTTACAAGAAAATCGGCTTTAAGAAGAAATCTAAGAAAGTTCAATTTTTTCTTTTCTTTTTTTTATATTAATTTGTTAATCCTGCCATAACATTATAGTTTACAGTGCTCGCGCAACTGAAATACAATTTACAAGAAAATCGACTTTAAGTCTAAAGCTAAGAAAGTGCAATTTTTTCGGTTATATGAATATGTCAATTCTGCAATAGCTATATAATTTTACTTTCGCGCAAATTAGTAAAATTGTTGTTTTTCGGTTTATGCGGTACAGTGCTCAAGTGATTAACATACAATTTACAAGAAAATCGACTTTGAGTCTAAACCTAAGAAAGTGCAACTTTTTCGGTAATATTAAGTTGTTAATCCTGCAATAACATTATAGTTTTACTTTCGCACAAATCAGTAAAATTGATGTTTTTCGGCTTATGCGGTACAGTGCTCAAGTGATTAACATACAATTTACAAGAAAATCGACTTTGAGTCTAAACCTAAGAAAGTACAATTTTTTCGGTTATATTAATTTGTTAATCCTGCATTAACATTATAATTTTACTTTCGCGCAAATCAGTAAAATTGATGTTTTTCGGCTTATGCGGTACAGTGCTCACGCAATTAACATACAATTTATAAGAAAATCGACTTTAAGTCTAAACCTAAGAAAGTGCAATTTTTTCGGTTATATGAATATGTAAATTCTGCAATAACAATATAATTTGACTTTCGCGCAAATCAGTAAAATTGATGTTTTTCGGCTTATGCGGTACAGTGCTCAAGTAATTAACATACAATTTACAAGAAAATCGGCTTTAAGAAGAAATCTAAGAAAGTTCAATTTTTTCTTTTCTTTTTTTTATATTAATTTGTTAATCCTGCCATAACATTATAGTTTACAGTGCTCGCGCAACTGAAATACAATTTACAAGAAAATCGACTTTAAGTCTAAAGCTAAGAAAGTGCAATTTTTTCGGTTATATGAATATGTCAATTCTGCAATAGCTATATAATTTTACTTTCGCGCAAATTAGTAAAATTGTTGTTTTTCGGCTTATGCGGTACAGTGCTCAAGTGATTAACATACAATTTACAAGAAAATCGACTTTGAGTCTAAACATAAGAAAGTGCAACTTTTTCGGTAATATTAAGTTGTTAATCCTGCAATAACATTATAGTTTTACTTTCGCGCAAATCAGTAAAATTGATGTTTTTCGGCTTATGCGGTACAGTGCTCAAGTGATTAACATACAATTTACAAGAAAATCGACTTTGAGTCTAAACCTAAGAAAGTGCAATTTTTTCGGTTATATTAATTTGTTAATCCTGCATTAACATTATAATTTTACTATCGCGCAAATCAGTAAAATTGATGTTTTTCGGCTTATGCGGTACAGTGCTCACGCAATTAACATACAATTTAGAAGAAAATCGACTTTAAGTCTAAAACTAAGAAAGTACAATTTTTTCTGTTATATGAATATATAAATTCTGCAATAACAATATAATTTGACTTTCGCGCAAATCAGTAAAATTGATGTTTTTCGGCTTATGCGGTACAGTGCTCAAGTAATTAACATACAATTTACAAGAAAATCGGCTTTAAGAAGAAATCTAAGAAAGTTCAATTTTTTCTTTTCTTTTTTTTATATTAATTTGTTAATCCTGCCATAACATTATAGTTTACAGTGCTCGCGCAACTGAAATACAATTTACAAGAAAATCGACTTTAAGTCTAAAGCTAAGAAAGTGCAATTTTTTCGGTTATATGAATATGTCAATTCTGCAATAGCTATATAATTTTACTTTCGCGCAAATTAGTAAAATTGTTGTTTTTCGGCTTATGCGGTACAGTGCTCAAGTGATTAACATACAATTTACAAGAAAATCGACTTTGAGTCTAAACCTAAGAAAGTGCAACTTTTTCGGTAATATTAAGTTGTTAATCCTGCAATAACATTACAGTTTTACTTTCGCGCAAATCAGTAAAATTAATGTTTTTCTACTTATTCGGTACAGTGCTCAAGTGATTAACATACAATTTACAAGAAAATCGACTTTGAGTCTAAACCTAAGAAAGTGCAATTTTTTCGGTTATATTAATTTGTTAATCCTGCAATAACATTATAGTTTTACTTTCGCGCAAATCAGTAAAATTGATGTTTTTCGGCTTATGCGGTACAGTGCTCAAGTGATTAACATACAATTTACAAGAAAATCGACTTTGAGTCTAAACCTAAGAAAGTGCAATTTTTTCGGTTATATTAATTTGTTAATCCTGCATTAACATTATAATTTTACTATCGCGCAAATCAGTAAAATTGATGTTTTTCGGCTTATGCGGTACAGTGCTCACGCAATTAACATACAATTTAGAAGAAAATCGACTTTAAGTCTAAAACTAAGAAAGTACAATTTTTTCTGTTATATGAATATATAAATTCTGCAATAACATTATAATTTTACTTTCGCGCAAATCAGTAAAATTGTTGTTTTTCGGCTTATGCGGTACAGTGCTCAAGTGATTAACATACAATTTACAAGAAAATCGACTTTGAGTCTAAACCTAAGAAAGTGCAACTTTTTCGGTAATATTAAGTTGTTAATCCTGCAATAACATTATAGTTTTACTTTCGCGCAAATAAGTAAAATTGATGTTTTTCGGCTTATGCGGTACAGTGCTCAAGTAATTAACATACAATTTATAAGAAAATCGGCTTTAAGTAAAAATCTAAGAAAGTTCAATTTTTTCTTTTCTTATTTTTATATTAATTTGTTAATCCTGCCATAACATTATAGTTTACAGTGCTCACGCAACTGAAATACAATTTACAAGAAAATCGACTTTAAGTATAAAGCAAAGAAAGTGCAATTTTTTCGGTTATATGAATATGTCAATTCTGCAATAGCTATATAATTTTACTTTCGCGCAAATTAGTAAAATTGTTGTTTTTCGGCTTATGCGGTACAGTGCTCAAGTGATTAACATACAATTTACAAGAAAATCGACTTTGAGTCTAAACCTAAGAAAGTGCAACTTTTTCGGTAATATTAAGTTGTTAATCCTGCAATAACATTATAGTTTTACTTTCGCACAAATCAGTAAAATTGATGTTTTTCGGCTTATGCGGTACAGTGCTCAAGTGATTAACATACAATTTACAAGAAAATCGACTTTGAGTCTAAACCTAAGAAAGTACAATTTTTTCGGTTATATTAATTTGTTAATCCTGCATTAACATTATAATTTTACTTTCGCGCAAATCAGTAAAATTGATGTTTTTCGGCTTATGCGGTACAGTGCTCACGCAATTAACATACAATTTATAAGAAAATCGACTTTAAGTCTAAACCTAAGAAAGTGCAATTTTTTCGGTTATATGAATATGTAAATTCTGCAATAACAATATAATTTGACTTTCGCGCAAATCAGTAAAATTGATGTTTTTCGGCTTATGCGGTACAGTGCTCAAGTAATTAACATACAATTTACAAGAAAATCGGCTTTAAGAAGAAATCTAAGAAAGTTCAATTTTTTCTTTTCTTTTTTTTATATTAATTTGTTAATCCTGCCATAACATTATAGTTTACAGTGCTCGCGCAACTGAAATACAATTTACAAGAAAATCGACTTTAAGTCTAAAGCTAAGAAAGTGCAATTTTTTCGGTTATATGAATATGTCAATTCTGCAATAGCTATATAATTTTACTTTCGCGCAAATTAGTAAAATTGTTGTTTTTCGGCTTATGCGGTACAGTGCTCAAGTGATTAACATACAATTTACAAGAAAATCGACTTTGAGTCTAAACCTAAGAAAGTGCAACTTTTTCGGTAATATTAAGTTGTTAATCCTGCAATAACATTATAGTTTTACTTTCGCGCAAATCAGTAAAATTGATGTTTTTCGGCTTATGCGGTACAGTGCTCAAGTGATTAACATACAATTTACAAGAAAATCGACTTTGAGTCTAAACCTAAGAAAAAGCAATTTTTTCTTTTCTTTATTTTTATTTTTATTTTTTTAATCCTGGATTAACATTATAATTTTACTTTCGCGCATATCAGTAAAATTGATGTTTTTCGGCTTATGCGGTACAGTGCTCACGCAATTAACATACAATTTAGAAGAAAATCGACTTTAAGTCTAAACCTAAGAAAATGCAATTTTTTCGGTTATATTAATTTGTCAATTCTGCAATAGCAATATAATTTTACTTACGCGCAAATCGATAAAATTGATGTTTTTCGGCTTATATGGTACAGTGCTCAAGTGATTAACATACAATTTACAAGAAAATCGACTTTGAGTCTAAACCTAAGAAAGTGCAACTTTTTCGGTAATATTAAGTTGATAATCCTGCAATAACATTATAGTTTTACTTTCGCGCAAATCAGTAAAATTGATGTTTTTCGGCTTATGCGGTACAGTGCTCAAGTTATTAACATACAATTTACAAGAAAATGGACTTTGAGTCTAAACCTAAGAAAGTGCAACTTTTTCGGTAATATTAATTTGTTAATCCTGCAATAACAATATAATTTGACTTTCGCTCAAATCAGTAAAATTGATGTTTTTCGGCTTAAGCGGTACAGTGCTCACGCAACTGAAATACAATTTACAAGAAAATCGACTTTAAATCTAAAGCTATTGTAAGAAATTGCAATTTTTTCGGTTATATTAATATGTCAATTCTGCAGTAGCTATATAATATTACTTTCGCGCAAATTAGTAAATTTGATGTTTTTCGGCTTATGCGGTACAGTGCTCACGCAATTAACATACAATTTACAAGAAAATGGACTTTGAGTCTAAACTAAGAAAGTGCAACTTTTTCGGTAATATTAAGTTGTTAATCCTGCAATAACATTATAGTTTTACTTTCGCGCAAATAAGTAAAATTGATGTTTTTCGGCTTATGCGGTACAGTGCTCAAGTAATTAACATACAATTTATAAGAAAATCGGCTTTAAGTAAAAATCTAAGAAAGTTCAATTTTTTCTTTTCTTATTTTTATATTAATTTGTTAATCCTGCCATAACATTATAGTTTACAGTGCTCACGCAACTGAAATACAATTTACAAGAAAATCGACTTTAAGTATTAAGCAAAGAAAGTGCAATTTTTTCGGTTATATGAATATGTCAATTCTGCAATAGCTATATAATTTTACTTTCGCGCAAATTAGTAAAATTGTAGTTTTTCGGCTTATGCGGTACAGTGCTCAAGTGATTAACATACAATTTACAAGAAAATCGACTTTGAGTCTAAACCTAAGAAAGTGCAACTTTTTCGGTAATATTAAGTTGATAATCCTGCAATAACATTATTGTTTTATATTTGCGCAAATCAGTAAAATTGATGTTTTTCGGCGTATGCGGTACAGTGCTCAAGTAATTAACATACAATTTACAAGAAAATCGACTTTAAATCTAAAGCTATTGTAAGAAATTGCAATTTTTTCGGTTATATGAATATGTCAATTCTGCAGTAGCTATATAATTTTACTTTCGCGCAAATTAGTAAAATTGATGTTTTTCGGCTTATGCGGTACAGTGCTCACGCAATTAACATACAATTTACAAGAAAATGGACTTTGAGTCTAAACCTAAGAAAGTGCAACTTTTTCGGTAATATTAAGTTGTTAATCCTGCAATAACATTATAGTTTTACTTTCGCGCAAATAAGTAAAATTGATGTTTTTCGGCTTATGCGGTACAGTGCTCAAGTAATTAACATACAATTTATAAGAAAATCGGCTTTAAGTAAAAATCTAAGAAAGTTCAATTTTTTCTTTTCTTATTTTTATATTAATTTGTTAATCCTGCCATAACATTATAGTTTACAGTGCTCACGCAACTGAAATACAATTTACAAGAAAATCGACTTTAAGTATAAAGCAAAGAAAGTGCAATTTTTTCGGTTATATGAATGTGTCAATTCTGCAATAGCTATATAATTTTACTTTCGCGCAAATTAGTAAAATTGTTGTTTTTCGGCTTATGCGGTACAGTGCTCACGCAATTAACATACAATTTACAAGAAAATGGACTTTGAGTCTAAACCTAAGAAAGTGCAACTTTTTCGGTAATATTAATTTGTTAATCCTGCAATAACAATATAATTTGACTTTCGCTCAAATCAGTAAAATTCATGTTTTTCGGCTTAAGCGGTACAGTGCTCACGCAACTGAAATACAATTTACAAGAAAATCGACTTTAAATCTAAAGCTATTGTAAGAAATTGCAATTTTTTCGGTTATATGAATATGTCAATTCTGCAGTAGCTATATAATTTGACTTTCGCTCAAATCAGTAAAATTCATGTTTTTCGGCTTAAGCGGTACAGTGCACACGCAATTAACATACAATTTAGAAGCAAATCGACTTTAAGTCTAAACCTAAGAAAGTGCAACTTTTTCGGTAATATTAAGTTGTTAATCCTGCAATAACATTATAGTTTTACTTTCGCGCAAATAAGTAAAATTGATGTTTTTCGGCTTATGCGGTACAGTGCTCAAGTAATTAACATACAATTTATAAGAAAATCGGCTTTAAGTAAAAACCTAAGAAAGTTCAATTTTTTCTTTTCTTATTTTTATATTAATTTGTTAATCCTGCATTAACATTATAGTTTACAGTGCTCACGCAACTGAAATACAATTTACAAGAAAATCGACTTTAAGTATAAAGCAAAGAAAGTGCAATTTTTTCGGTTATATGAATATGTCATTTCTGCAATAGCTATATAATTTTACTTTCACGCAAATTAGTAAAATTGTTGTTTTTCGGCTTATGCGGTACAGTGCTCACGCAATTAACATACAATTTACAAGAAAATGGACTTTGAGTCTAAACCTAAGAAAGTGCAACTTTTTCGGTAATATTAAGTTGTTAATCCTGCAATAACATTATAGTTTTACTTTCGCGCAAATAAGTAAAATTGATGTTTTTCGGCTTAAGCGGTACAGTGCTCACGCAACTGAAATACAATTTACAAGAAAATCGACTTTAAATCTAAAGCTATTGTAAGAAATTGCAATTTTTTCGGTTATATTAATATGTCAATTCTGCAGTAGCTATATAATATTACTTTCGCGCAAATTAGTAAATTTGATGTTTTTCGGCTTATGCGGTACAGTGCTCACGCAATTAACATACAATTTACAAGAAAATGGACTTTGAGTCTAAACTAAGAAAGTGCAACTTTTTCGGTAATATTAAGTTGTTAATCCTGCAATAACATTATAGTTTTACTTTCGCGCAAATAAGTAAAATTGATGTTTTTCGGCTTATGCGGTACAGTGCTCAAGTAATTAACATACAATTTATAAGAAAATCGGCTTTAAGTAAAAATCTAAGAAAGTTCAATTTTTTCTTTTCTTATTTTTATATTAATTTGTTAATCCTGCCATAACATTATAGTTTACAGTGCTCACGCAACTGAAATACAATTTACAAGAAAATCGACTTTAAGTATAAAGCAAAGAAAGTGCAATTTTTTCGGTTATATGAATATGTCATTTCTGCAATAGCTATATAATTTTACTTTCACGCAAATTAGTAAAATTGTTGTTTTTCGGCTTATGCGGTACAGTGCTCACGCAATTAACATACAATTTACAAGAAAATGGACTTTGAGTCTAAACCTAAGAAAGTGCAACTTTTTCGGTAATATTAATTTGTTAATCCTGCAATAACAATATAATTTGACTTTCGCTCAAATCAGTAAAATTGATGTTTTTCGGCTTAAGCGGTACAGTGCTCACGCAACTGAAATACAATTTACAAGAAAATCGACTTTAAATCTAAAGCTATTGTAAGAAATTGCAATTTTTTCGGTTATATTAATATGTCAATTCTGCAGTAGCTATATAATATTACTTTCGCGCAAATTAGTAAATTTGATGTTTTTCGGCTTATGCGGTACAGTGCTCACGCAATTAACATACAATTTACAAGAAAATGGACTTTGAGTCTAAACTAAGAAAGTGCAACTTTTTCGGTAATATTAAGTTGTTAATCCTGCAATAACATTATAGTTTTACTTTCGCGCAAATAAGTAAAATTGATGTTTTTCGGCTTATGCGGTACAGTGCTCAAGTAATTAACATACAATTTATAAGAAAATCGGCTTTAAGTAAAAATCTAAGAAAGTTCAATTTTTTCTTTTCTTATTTTTATATTAATTTGTTAATCCTGCCATAACATTATAGTTTACAGTGCTCACGCAACTGAAATACAATTTACAAGAAAATCGACTTTAAGTATTAAGCAAAGAAAGTGCAATTTTTTCGGTTATATGAATATGTCAATTCTGCAATAGCTATATAATTTTACTTTCGCGCAAATTAGTAAAATTGTAGTTTTTCGGCTTATGCGGTACAGTGCTCAAGTGATTAACATACAATTTACAAGAAAATCGACTTTGAGTCTAAACCTAAGAAAGTGCAACTTTTTCGGTAATATTAAGTTGATAATCCTGCAATAACATTATTGTTTTATATTTGCGCAAATCAGTAAAATTGATGTTTTTCGGCGTATGCGGTACAGTGCTCAAGTAATTAACATACAATTTACAAGAAAATCGACTTTAAATCTAAAGCTATTGTAAGAAATTGCAATTTTTTCGGTTATATGAATATGTCAATTCTGCAGTAGCTATATAATTTTACTTTCGCGCAAATTAGTAAAATTGATGTTTTTCGGCTTATGCGGTACAGTGCTCACGCAATTAACATACAATTTACAAGAAAATGGACTTTGAGTCTAAACCTAAGAAAGTGCAACTTTTTCGGTAATATTAAGTTGTTAATCCTGCAATAACATTATAGTTTTACTTTCGCGCAAATAAGTAAAATTGATGTTTTTCGGCTTATGCGGTACAGTGCTCAAGTAATTAACATACAATTTATAAGAAAATCGGCTTTAAGTAAAAATCTAAGAAAGTTCAATTTTTTCTTTTCTTATTTTTATATTAATTTGTTAATCCTGCCATAACATTATAGTTTACAGTGCTCACGCAACTGAAATACAATTTACAAGAAAATCGACTTTAAGTATAAAGCAAAGAAAGTGCAATTTTTTCGGTTATATGAATGTGTCAATTCTGCAATAGCTATATAATTTTACTTTCGCGCAAATTAGTAAAATTGTTGTTTTTCGGCTTATGCGGTACAGTGCTCACGCAATTAACATACAATTTACAAGAAAATGGACTTTGAGTCTAAACCTAAGAAAGTGCAACTTTTTCGGTAATATTAATTTGTTAATCCTGCAATAACAATATAATTTGACTTTCGCTCAAATCAGTAAAATTCATGTTTTTCGGCTTAAGCGGTACAGTGCTCACGCAACTGAAATACAATTTACAAGAAAATCGACTTTAAATCTAAAGCTATTGTAAGAAATTGCAATTTTTTCGGTTATATGAATATGTCAATTCTGCAGTAGCTATATAATTTGACTTTCGCTCAAATCAGTAAAATTCATGTTTTTCGGCTTAAGCGGTACAGTGCACACGCAATTAACATACAATTTAGAAGCAAATCGACTTTAAGTCTAAACCTAAGAAAGTGCAACTTTTTCGGTAATATTAAGTTGTTAATCCTGCAATAACATTATAGTTTTACTTTCGCGCAAATAAGTAAAATTGATGTTTTTCGGCTTATGCGGTACAGTGCTCAAGTAATTAACATACAATTTATAAGAAAATCGGCTTTAAGTAAAAACCTAAGAAAGTTCAATTTTTTCTTTTCTTATTTTTATATTAATTTGTTAATCCTGCATTAACATTATAGTTTACAGTGCTCACGCAACTGAAATACAATTTACAAGAAAATCGACTTTAAGTATAAAGCAAAGAAAGTGCAATTTTTTCGGTTATATGAATATGTCATTTCTGCAATAGCTATATAATTTTACTTTCACGCAAATTAGTAAAATTGTTGTTTTTCGGCTTATGCGGTACAGTGCTCACGCAATTAACATACAATTTACAAGAAAATGGACTTTGAGTCTAAACCTAAGAAAGTGCAACTTTTTCGGTAATATTAAGTTGTTAATCCTGCAATAACATTATAGTTTTACTTTCGCGCAAATAAGTAAAATTGATGTTTTTCGGCTTATGCGGTACAGTGCTCACGCAATTAACATACAATTTACAAGAAAATCGACTTTGAGTCTAAACCTAAGAAAGTGCAACTTTTTCGGTAATATTAAATTGTTAATCCTGCAATAACATTATAGTTTTACTTTCGCGCAAATCAGTAAAATTGATGTTTTTCGGCTTATGCGGTACAGTGCTCAAGTAATTAACATACAATTTATAAGAAAATCGGCTTTAAGTAAAAACCTAAGAAAGTTCAATTTTTTCTTTTCTTATTTTTATATTAATTTGTTAATCCTGCCATAACATTATAGTTTACAGTGCTCACGCAACTGAAATACAATTTACAAGAAAATCGACTTTAAGTATTAAGCAAAGAAAGTGCAATTTTTTCGGTTATATGAATATGTCAATTCTGCAATAGCTATATAATTTTACTTTCGCGCAAATTAGTAAAATTGTAGTTTTTCGGCTTATGCGGTACAGTGCTCAAGTGATTAACATACAATTTACAAGAAAATCGACTTTGAGTCTAAACCTAAGAAAGTGCAACTTTTTCGGTAATATTAAGTTGATAATCCTGCAATAACATTATTGTTTTATATTTGCGCAAATCAGTAAAATTGATGTTTTTCGGCGTATGCGGTACAGTGCTCAAGTAATTAACATACAATTTACAAGAAAATCGACTTTAAATCTAAAGCTATTGTAAGAAATTGCAATTTTTTCGGTTATATGAATATGTCAATTCTGCAGTAGCTATATAATTTTACTTTCGCGCAAATTAGTAAAATTGATGTTTTTCGGCTTATGCGGTACAGTGCTCACGCAATTAACATACAATTTACAAGAAAATGGACTTTGAGTCTAAACCTAAGAAAGTGCAACTTTTTCGGTAATATTAAGTTGTTAATCCTGCAATAACATTATAGTTTTACTTTCGCGCAAATAAGTAAAATTGATGTTTTTCGGCTTATGCGGTACAGTGCTCAAGTAATTAACATACAATTTATAAGAAAATCGGCTTTAAGTAAAAATCTAAGAAAGTTCAATTTTTTCTTTTCTTATTTTTATATTAATTTGTTAATCCTGCCATAACATTATAGTTTACAGTGCTCACGCAACTGAAATACAATTTACAAGAAAATCGACTTTAAGTATAAAGCAAAGAAAGTGCAATTTTTTCGGTTATATGAATGTGTCAATTCTGCAATAGCTATATAATTTTACTTTCGCGCAAATTAGTAAAATTGTTGTTTTTCGGCTTATGCGGTACAGTGCTCACGCAATTAACATACAATTTACAAGAAAATGGACTTTGAGTCTAAACCTAAGAAAGTGCAACTTTTTCGGTAATATTAAGTTGTTAATCCTGCAATAACATTATAGTTTTACTTTCGCGCAAATAAGTAAAATTGATGTTTTTCGGCTTATGCGGTACAGTGCTCACGCAATTAACATACAATTTACAAGAAAATGGACTTTGAGTCTAAACCTAAGAAAGTGCAACTTTTTCGGTAATATTAAGTTGTTAATCCTGCAATAACATTATAGTTTTACTTTCGCGCAAATAAGTAAAATTGATGTTTTTCGGCTTATGCGGTACAGTGCTCAAGTAATTAACATACAATTTATAAGAAAATCGGCTTTAAGTAAAAATCTAAGAAAGTTCAATTTTTTCTTTTCTTATTTTTATATTAATTTGTTAATCCTGCCATAACATTATAGTTTACAGTGCTCACGCAACTGAAATACAATTTACAAGAAAATCGACTTTAAGTATTAAGCAAAGAAAGTGCAATTTTTTCGGTTATATGAATATGTCAATTCTGCAATAGCTATATAATTTTACTTTCGCGCAAATTAGTAAAATTGTAGTTTTTCGGCTTATGCGGTACAGTGCTCAAGTGATTAACATACAATTTACAAGAAAATCGACTTTGAGTCTAAACCTAAGAAAGTGCAACTTTTTCGGTAATATTAAGTTGATAATCCTGCAATAACATTATTGTTTTATATTTGCGCAAATCAGTAAAATTGATGTTTTTCGGCGTATGCGGTACAGTGCTCAAGTAATTAACATACAATTTACAAGAAAATCGACTTTAAATCTAAAGCTATTGTAAGAAATTGCAATTTTTTCGGTTATATGAATATGTCAATTCTGCAGTAGCTATATAATTTTACTTTCGCGCAAATTAGTAAAATTGATGTTTTTCGGCTTATGCGGTACAGTGCTCACGCAATTAACATACAATTTACAAGAAAATGGACTTTGAGTCTAAACCTAAGAAAGTGCAACTTTTTCGGTAATATTAAGTTGTTAATCCTGCAATAACATTATAGTTTTACTTTCGCGCAAATAAGTAAAATTGATGTTTTTCGGCTTATGCGGTACAGTGCTCAAGTAATTAACATACAATTTATAAGAAAATCGGCTTTAAGTAAAAATCTAAGAAAGTTCAATTTTTTCTTTTCTTATTTTTATATTAATTTGTTAATCCTGCCATAACATTATAGTTTACAGTGCTCACGCAACTGAAATACAATTTACAAGAAAATCGACTTTAAGTATAAAGCAAAGAAAGTGCAATTTTTTCGGTTATATGAATGTGTCAATTCTGCAATAGCTATATAATTTTACTTTCGCGCAAATTAGTAAAATTGTTGTTTTTCGGCTTATGCGGTACAGTGCTCACGCAATTAACATACAATTTACAAGAAAATGGACTTTGAGTCTAAACCTAAGAAAGTGCAACTTTTTCGGTAATATTAATTTGTTAATCCTGCAATTACAATATAATTTGACTTTCGCTCAAATCAGTAAAATTCATGTTTTTCGGCTTAAGCGGTACAGTGCTCACGCAACTGAAATACAATTTACAAGAAAATCGACTTTAAATCTAAAGCTATTGTAAGAAATTGCAATTTTTTCGGTTATATGAATATGTCAATTCTGCAGTAGCTATATAATTTGACTTTCGCTCAAATCAGTAAAATTCATGTTTTTCGGCTTAAGCGGTACAGTGCACACGCAATTAACATACAATTTAGAAGCAAATCGACTTTGAGTCTAAACCTAAGAAAGTGCAACTTTTTCGGTAATATTAAGTTGTTAATCCTGCAATAACATTATGATTTTACTTTCGCGCAAATCAGTAAAATTGATGTTTTTCGGCTTATGCGGTACAGTGCTCAAGTGATTAACATACAATTTACAAGAAAATCGACTTTGAGTCTAAACCTAAGAAAGTGCAATTTTTTCTTTTCTTATTTTTATATTAATTTGTTAATCCTGCCATAACATTATAGTTTACAGTGCTCACGCAACTGAAATACAATTTACAAGAAAATCGACTTTAAGTCTAAAGCTAAGAAAGTGCAATTTTTTCGGTTATATGAATATGTCAATTCTGCAATAGCTATATAATTTTACTTTCGCGCAAATTAGTAAAATTGTTGTTTTTCGGCTTATGCGGTACAGTGCTCAAGTGATTAACATACAATTTACAAGAAAATCGACTTTGAGTCTAAACCTAAGAAAGTGCAACTTTTTCGGTAATATTAAGTTGTTAATCCTGCAATAACATTATGATTTTACTTTCGCGCAAATCAGTAAAATTGATGTTTTTCGGCTTATGCGGTACAGTGCTCAAGTGATTAACATACAATTTACAAGAAAATCGACTTTGAGTCTAAACCTAAGAAAGTGCAATTTTTTCTTTTCTTATTTTTATATTAATTTGTTAATCCTGCCATAACATTATAGTTTACAGTGCTCGCGCAACTGAAATACAATTTACAAGAAAATCGACTTTAAGTCTAAAGCTAAGAAAGTGCAATTTTTTCGGTTATATGAATATGTCAATTCTGCAATAGCTATATAATTTTACTTTCGCGCAAATTAGTAAAATTGTTGTTTTTCGGCTTATGCGGTACAGTGCTCAAGTGATTAACATACAATTTACAAGAAAATCGACTTTGAGTCTAAACCTAAGAAAGTGCAACTTTTTCGGTAATATTAAGTTGTTAATCCTGCAATAACATTATGATTTTACTTTCGCGCAAATCAGTAAAATTGATGTTTTTCGGCTTATGCGGTACAGTGCTCAAGTGATTAACATACAATTTACAAGAAAATCGACTTTGAGTCTAAACCTAAGAAAGTGCAATTTTTTCTTTTCTTATTTTTATATTAATTTGTTAATCCTGCCATAACATTATAGTTTACAGTGCTCACGCAACTGAAATACAATTTACAAGAAAATCGACTTTAAGTCTAAAGCTAAGAAAGTGCAATTTTTTCGGTTATATGAATATGTCAATTCTGCAATAGCTATATAATTTTACTTTCGCGCAAATTAGTAAAATTGATGTTTTTCGGCTTATGCGGTACAGTGCTCACGCAATTAACATACAATTTACAAGAAAATGGACTTTGAGTCTAAACCTAAGAAAGTGCAACTTTTTCGGTAATATTAAGTTGTTAATCCTGCAATAACATTATAGTTTTACTTTCGCGCAAATAAGTAAAATTGATGTTTTTCGGCTTATGCGGTACAGTGCTCAAGTAATTAACATACAATTTATAAGAAAATCGGCTTTAAGTAAAAATCTAAGAAAGTTCAATTTTTTCTTTTCTTATTTTTATATTAATTTGTTAATCCTGCCATAACATTATAGTTTACAGTGCTCACGCAACTGAAATACAATTTACAAGAAAATCGCCTTTAAGTATAAAGCAAAGAAAGTGCAATTTTTTCGGTTATATGAATGTGTCAATTCTGCAATAGCTATATAATTTTACTTTCGCGCAAATTAGTAAAATTGTTGTTTTTCGGCTTATGCGGTACAGTGCTCACGCAATTAACATACAATTTACAAGAAAATGGACTTTGAGTCTAAACCTAAGAAAGTGCAACTTTTTCGGTAATATTAATTTGTTAATCCTGCAATAACAATATAATTTGACTTTCGCTCAAATCAGTAAAATTCATGTTTTTCGGCTTAAGCGGTACAGTGCTCACGCAACTGAAATACAATTTACAAGAAAATCGACTTTAAATCTAAAGCTATTGTAAGAAATTGCAATTTTTTCGGTTATATGAATATGTCAATTCTGCAGTAGCTATATAATTTGACTTTCGCTCAAATCAGTAAAATTCATGTTTTTCGGCTTAAGCGGTACAGTGCTCACGCAATTAACATACAATTTAGAAGCAAATCGACTTTAAGTCTAAACCTAAGAAGGTGCAACTTTTTCGGTAATATTAAGTTGATAATCCTGCAATAACATTATAGTTTTACTTTCGCGCAAATCAGTAAAATTGATGTTTTTCGGCTTATGCGGTACAGTGCTCAAGTGATTAACATACAATTTACAAGAAAATGGACTTTGAGTCTAAACCTAAGAAAGTGCAACTTTTTCGGTAATATTAATTTGTTAATCCTGCAATAACAATATAATTTGACTTTCGCTCAAATCAGTAAAATTCATGTTTTTCGGCTTAAGCGATACAGTGCTCACGCAACTGAAATACAATTTACAAGAAAATCGACTTTAAATCTAAAGCTATTGTAAGAAATTGCAATTTTTTCGGTTATATTAATATGTCAATTCTGCAGTAGCTATATAATTTTACTTTCGCGCAAATTAGTAAATTTGATGTTTTTCGGCTTATGCGGTACAGTGCTCACGCAATTAACATACAATTTACAAGAAAATGGACTTTGAGTCTAAACCTAAGAAAGTGCAACTTTTTCGGTAATATTAAGTTGTTAATCCTGCAATAACATTATAGTTTTACTTTCGCGCAAATAAGTAAAATTGATGTTTTTCGGCTTATGCGGTACAGTGCTCAAGTAATTAACATACAATTTATAAGAAAATCGGCTTTAAGTAAAAATCTAAGAAAGTTCAATTTTTTCTTTTCTTATTTTTATATTAATTTGTTAATCCTGCCATAACATTATAGTTTACAGTGCTCACGCAACTGAAATACAATTTACAAGAAAATCGACTTTAAGTATTAAGCAAAGAAAGTGCAATTTTTTCGGTTATATGAATATGTCAATTCTGCAATAGCTATATAATTTTACTTTCGCGCAAATTAGTAAAATTGTTGTTTTTCGGCCTATGCGGTACAGTGCTCAAGTGATTAACATACAATTTACAAGAAAATCGACTTTGAGTCTAAACCTAAGAAAGTGCAACTTTTTCGGTAATATTAAGTTGTTAATCCTGCAATAACATTATAGTTTTACTTTCGCGCAAATAAGTAAAATTGATGTTTTTCGGCTTATGCGGTAGAGTGCTCAAGTAATTAACATACAATTTATAAGAAAATCGGCTTTAAGTAAAAATCTAAGAAAGTTCAATTTTTTCTTTTCTTATTTTTATATTAATTTGTTAATCCTGCCATAACATTATAGTTTACAGTGCTCACGCAACTGAAATACAATTTACAAGAAAATCGACTTTAAGTATTAAGCAAAGAAAGTGCAATTTTTTCGGTTATATGAATATGTCAATTCTGCAATAGCTATATAATTTTACTTTCGCGCAAATTAGTAAAATTGTTGTTTTTCGGCTTATGCGGTACAGTGCTCAAGTGATTAACATACAATTTACAAGAAAATCGACTTTGAGTCTAAACCTAAGAAAGTGCAACTTTTTCGGTAATATTAAGTTGATAATCCTGCAATAACATTATAGTTTTATATTTGCGCAAATCAGTAAAATTGATGTTTTTCGGCTTATGCGGTACAGTGCTCAAGTAATTAACATACAATTTACAAGAAAATCGACTTTAAATCTAAAGCTATTGTAAGAAATTGCAATTTTTCCGGTTTTAGAATATGTCAATTCTGCAGTAGCTATATAATTTTACTTTCGCGCAAATTAGTAAAATTGATGTTTTTCGGCTTATGCGGTACAGTGCTCACGCAATTAACATACAATTTACAAGAAAATGGACTTTGAGTCTAAACCTAAGAAAGTGCAACTTTTTCGGTAATATTAAGTTGTTAATCCTGCAATAACATTATAGTTTTACTTTCGCGCAAATAAGTAAAATTGATGTTTTTCGGCTTATGCGGTACAGTGCTCAAGTAATTAACATACAATTTATAAGAAAATCGGCTTTAAGTAAAAATCTAAGAAAGTTCAATTTTTTCTTTTCTTATTTTTATATTAATTTGTTAATCCTGCCATAACATTATAGTTTACAGTGCTCACGCAACTGAAATACAATTTACAAGAAAATCGCCTTTAAGTATAAAGCAAAGAAAGTGCAATTTTTTCGGTTATATGAATGTGTCAATTCTGCAATAGCTATATAATTTTACTTTCGCGCAAATTAGTAAAATTGTTGTTTTTCGGCTTATGCGGTACAGTGCTCACGCAATTAACATACAATTTACAAGAAAATGGACTTTGAGTCTAAACCTAAGAAAGTGCAACTTTTTCGGTAATATTAATTTGTTAATCCTGCAATAACAATATAATTTGACTTTCGCTCAAATCAGTAAAATTCATGTTTTTCGGCTTAAGCGGTACAGTGCTCACGCAACTGAAATACAATTTACAAGAAAATCGACTTTAAATCTAAAGCTATTGTAAGAAATTGCAATTTTTTCGGTTATATGAATATGTCAATTCTGCAGTAGCTATATAATTTGACTTTCGCTCAAATCAGTAAAATTCTTGTTTTTCGGCTTAAGCGGTACAGTGCTCACGCAATTAACATACAATTTAGAAGCAAATCGACTTTAAGTCTAAGCCTAAGAAAGTGCAACTTTTTCGGTAATATTAAGTTGTTAATCCTGCAATAACATTATAGTTTTACTTTCGCGCAAATAAGTAAAATTGATGTTTTTCGGCTTATGCGGTACAGTGCTCAAGTAATTAACATACAATTTATAAGAAAATCGGCTTTAAGTAAAAACCTAAGAAAGTTCAATTTTTTCTTTTCTTATTTTTATATTAATTTGTTAATCCTGCCATAACATTATAGTTTACAGTGCTCGCGCAACTGAAATACAATTTACAAGAAAATCGACTTTAAGTCTAAAGCTAAGAAAGTGCAATTTTTTCGGTTATATGAATATGTCAATTCTGCAATAGCTATATAATTTTACTTTCGCGCAAATTAGTAAAATTGTTGTTTTTCGGCTTATGCGGTACAGTGCTCAAGTGATTAACATACAATTTACAAGAAAATCGACTTTGAGTCTAAACCTAAGAAAGTGCAACTTTTTCGGTAATATTAAGTTGTTAATCCTGCAATAACATTATGATTTTACTTTCGCGCAAATCAGTAAAATTGATGTTTTTCGGCTTATGCGGTACAGTGCTCAAGTGATTAACATACAATTTACAAGAAAATCGACTTTGAGTCTAAACCTAAGAAAGTGCAATTTTTTCTTTTCTTATTTTTATATTAATTTGTTAATCCTGCCATAACATTATAGTTTACAGTGCTCACGCAACTGAAATACAATTTACAAGAAAATCGACTTTAAGTCTAAAGCTAAGAAAGTGCAATTTTTTCGGTTATATGAATATGTCAATTCTGCAATAGCTATATAATTTTACTTTCGCGCAAATTAGTAAAATTGTTGTTTTTCGGCTTATGCGGTACAGTGCTCAAGTGATTAACATACAATTTACAAGAAAATCGACTTTGAGTCTAAACCTAAGAAAGTGCAACTTTTTCGGTAATATTAAGTTGTTAATCCTGCAATAACATTATGATTTTACTTTCGCGCAAATCAGTAAAATTGATGTTTTTCGGCTTATGCGGTACAGTGCTCAAGTGATTAACATACAATTTACAAGAAAATCGACTTTGAGTCTAAACCTAAGAAAGTGCAATTTTTTCTTTTCTTATTTTTATATTAATTTGTTAATCCTGCCATAACATTATAGTTTACAGTGCTCGCGCAACTGAAATACAATTTACAAGAAAATCGACTTTAAGTCTAAAGCTAAGAAAGTGCAATTTTTTCGGTTATATGAATATGTCAATTCTGCAATAGCTATATAATTTTACTTTCGCGCAAATTAGTAAAATTGTTGTTTTTCGGCTTATGCGGTACAGTGCTCAAGTGATTAACATACAATTTACAAGAAAATCGACTTTGAGTCTAAACCTAAGAAAGTGCAACTTTTTCGGTAATATTAAGTTGTTAATCCTGCAATAACATTATGATTTTACTTTCGCGCAAATCAGTAAAATTGATGTTTTTCGGCTTATGCGGTACAGTGCTCAAGTGATTAACATACAATTTACAAGAAAATCGACTTTGAGTCTAAACCTAAGAAAGTGCAATTTTTTCTTTTCTTATTTTTATATTAATTTGTTAATCCTGCCATAACATTATAGTTTACAGTGCTCACGCAACTGAAATACAATTTACAAGAAAATCGACTTTAAGTCTAAAGCTAAGAAAGTGCAATTTTTTCGGTTATATGAATATGTCAATTCTGCAATAGCTATATAATTTTACTTTCGCGCAAATTAGTAAAATTGATGTTTTTCGGCTTATGCGGTACAGTGCTCACGCAATTAACATACAATTTACAAGAAAATGGACTTTGAGTCTAAACCTAAGAAAGTGCAACTTTTTCGGTAATATTAAGTTGTTAATCCTGCAATAACATTATAGTTTTACTTTCGCGCAAATAAGTAAAATTGATGTTTTTCGGCTTATGCGGTACAGTGCTCAAGTAATTAACATACAATTTATAAGAAAATCGGCTTTAAGTAAAAATCTAAGAAAGTTCAATTTTTTCTTTTCTTATTTTTATATTAATTTGTTAATCCTGCCATAACATTATAGTTTACAGTGCTCACGCAACTGAAATACAATTTACAAGAAAATCGCCTTTAAGTATAAAGCAAAGAAAGTGCAATTTTTTCGGTTATATGAATGTGTCAATTCTGCAATAGCTATATAATTTTACTTTCGCGCAAATTAGTAAAATTGTTGTTTTTCGGCTTATGCGGTACAGTGCTCACGCAATTAACATACAATTTACAAGAAAATGGACTTTGAGTCTAAACCTAAGAAAGTGCAACTTTTTCGGTAATATTAATTTGTTAATCCTGCAATAACAATATAATTTGACTTTCGCTCAAATCAGTAAAATTCATGTTTTTCGGCTTAAGCGGTACAGTGCTCACGCAACTGAAATACAATTTACAAGAAAATCGACTTTAAATCTAAAGCTATTGTAAGAAATTGCAATTTTTTCGGTTATATGAATATGTCAATTCTGCAGTAGCTATATAATTTGACTTTCGCTCAAATCAGTAAAATTCATGTTTTTCGGCTTAAGCGGTACAGTGCTCACGCAATTAACATACAATTTAGAAGCAAATCGACTTTAAGTCTAAACCTAAGAAGGTGCAACTTTTTCGGTAATATTAAGTTGATAATCCTGCAATAACATTATAGTTTTACTTTCGCGCAAATCAGTAAAATTGATGTTTTTCGGCTTATGCGGTACAGTGCTCAAGTGATTAACATACAATTTACAAGAAAATGGACTTTGAGTCTAAACCTAAGAAAGTGCAACTTTTTCGGTAATATTAATTTGTTAATCCTGCAATAACAATATAATTTGACTTTCGCTCAAATCAGTAAAATTCATGTTTTTCGGCTTAAGCGATACAGTGCTCACGCAACTGAAATACAATTTACAAGAAAATCGACTTTAAATCTAAAGCTATTGTAAGAAATTGCAATTTTTTCGGTTATATTAATATGTCAATTCTGCAGTAGCTATATAATTTTACTTTCGCGCAAATTAGTAAATTTGATGTTTTTCGGCTTATGCGGTACAGTGCTCACGCAATTAACATACAATTTACAAGAAAATGGACTTTGAGTCTAAACCTAAGAAAGTGCAACTTTTTCGGTAATATTAAGTTGTTAATCCTGCAATAACATTATAGTTTTACTTTCGCGCAAATAAGTAAAATTGATGTTTTTCGGCTTATGCGGTACAGTGCTCAAGTAATTAACATACAATTTATAAGAAAATCGGCTTTAAGTAAAAATCTAAGAAAGTTCAATTTTTTCTTTTCTTATTTTTATATTAATTTGTTAATCCTGCCATAACATTATAGTTTACAGTGCTCACGCAACTGAAATACAATTTACAAGAAAATCGACTTTAAGTATTAAGCAAAGAAAGTGCAATTTTTTCGGTTATATGAATATGTCAATTCTGCAATAGCTATATAATTTTACTTTCGCGCAAATTAGTAAAATTGTTGTTTTTCGGCCTATGCGGTACAGTGCTCAAGTGATTAACATACAATTTACAAGAAAATCGACTTTGAGTCTAAACCTAAGAAAGTGCAACTTTTTCGGTAATATTAAGTTGTTAATCCTGCAATAACATTATAGTTTTACTTTCGCGCAAATAAGTAAAATTGATGTTTTTCGGCTTATGCGGTAGAGTGCTCAAGTAATTAACATACAATTTATAAGAAAATCGGCTTTAAGTAAAAATCTAAGAAAGTTCAATTTTTTCTTTTCTTATTTTTATATTAATTTGTTAATCCTGCCATAACATTATAGTTTACAGTGCTCACGCAACTGAAATACAATTTACAAGAAAATCGACTTTAAGTATTAAGCAAAGAAAGTGCAATTTTTTCGGTTATATGAATATGTCAATTCTGCAATAGCTATATAATTTTACTTTCGCGCAAATTAGTAAAATTGTTGTTTTTCGGCTTATGCGGTACAGTGCTCAAGTGATTAACATACAATTTACAAGAAAATCGACTTTGAGTCTAAACCTAAGAAAGTGCAACTTTTTCGGTAATATTAAGTTGATAATCCTGCAATAACATTATAGTTTTATATTTGCGCAAATCAGTAAAATTGATGTTTTTCGGCTTATGCGGTACAGTGCTCAAGTAATTAACATACAATTTACAAGAAAATCGACTTTAAATCTAAAGCTATTGTAAGAAATTGCAATTTTTCCGGTTTTAGAATATGTCAATTCTGCAGTAGCTATATAATTTTACTTTCGCGCAAATTAGTAAAATTGATGTTTTTCGGCTTATGCGGTACAGTGCTCACGCAATTAACATACAATTTACAAGAAAATGGACTTTGAGTCTAAACCTAAGAAAGTGCAACTTTTTCGGTAATATTAAGTTGTTAATCCTGCAATAACATTATAGTTTTACTTTCGCGCAAATAAGTAAAATTGATGTTTTTCGGCTTATGCGGTACAGTGCTCAAGTAATTAACATACAATTTATAAGAAAATCGGCTTTAAGTAAAAATCTAAGAAAGTTCAATTTTTTCTTTTCTTATTTTTATATTAATTTGTTAATCCTGCCATAACATTATAGTTTACAGTGCTCACGCAACTGAAATACAATTTACAAGAAAATCGCCTTTAAGTATAAAGCAAAGAAAGTGCAATTTTTTCGGTTATATGAATGTGTCAATTCTGCAATAGCTATATAATTTTACTTTCGCGCAAATTAGTAAAATTGTTGTTTTTCGGCTTATGCGGTACAGTGCTCACGCAATTAACATACAATTTACAAGAAAATGGACTTTGAGTCTAAACCTAAGAAAGTGCAACTTTTTCGGTAATATTAATTTGTTAATCCTGCAATAACAATATAATTTGACTTTCGCTCAAATCAGTAAAATTCATGTTTTTCGGCTTAAGCGGTACAGTGCTCACGCAACTGAAATACAATTTACAAGAAAATCGACTTTAAATCTAAAGCTATTGTAAGAAATTGCAATTTTTTCGGTTATATGAATATGTCAATTCTGCAGTAGCTATATAATTTGACTTTCGCTCAAATCAGTAAAATTCTTGTTTTTCGGCTTAAGCGGTACAGTGCTCACGCAATTAACATACAATTTAGAAGCAAATCGACTTTAAGTCTAAGCCTAAGAAAGTGCAACTTTTTCGGTAATATTAAGTTGTTAATCCTGCAATAACATTATAGTTTTACTTTCGCGCAAATAAGTAAAATTGATGTTTTTCGGCTTATGCGGTACAGTGCTCAAGTAATTAACATACAATTTATAAGAAAATCGGCTTTAAGTAAAAACCTAAGAAAGTTCAATTTTTTCTTTTCTTATTTTTATATTAATTTGTTAATCCTGCCATAACATTATAGTTTACAGTGCTCACGCAACTGAAATACAATTTACAAGAAAATCGACTTTAAGTATAAAGCAAGGAAAGTGCAATTTTTTCGGTTATATGAATATGTCATTTCTGCAATAGCTATATAATTTTACTTTCGCGCAAATTAGTAAAATTGTTGTTTTTCGGCTTATGCGGTACAGTGCTCAAGTGATTAACATACAATTTACAAGAAAATCGTCTTTGAGTCTAAACCTAAGAAAGTGCAACTTTTTCGGTAATATTAAGTTGTTAATCCTGCAATAACATTATAGTTTTACTTTCGCGCAAATCAGTAAAATTGATGTTTTTCGGCTTATGCGGTACAGTGCTCAAGTGATTAACATACAATTTACAAGAAAATGGACTTTGAGTCTAAACCTAAGAAAGTGCAATTTTTTCGGTTATATTAATTTGTTAATCCTGCATTAACATTATAATTTTACTTTCGCGCAAATCAGTAAAATTGATGTTTTTCGGCTTATGCGGTACAGTGTTCACGCAATTAACATACAATTTAGAAGAAAATCGACTTTAAGTCTAAACCTAAGAAAGTGCAATTTTTTCGGTTATATGAATATGTAAATTCTGCAATAACAATATTATTTGACTTTCGCGCAAATCAGTAAAATTGATGTTTTTCGGCTTATGCGGTACAGTGCTCAAGTAATTAACATACAATTTACAAGAAAATCGGCTTTAAGTAAAAATCTAAGAAAGTTCAATTTTTTCTTTTCTTTTTTTTATATTAATTTGTTAATCCTGCCATAACATTATAGTTTACAGTGCTCGCGCAACTGAAATACAATTTACAAGAAAATCGACTTTAAGTCTAAAGCTAAGAAAGTGCAATTTTTTCGGTTATATGAATATGTCAATTCTGCAATAGCTATATAATTTTACTTTCGCGCAAATTAGTAAAATTGTTGTTTTTCGGCTTATGCGGTACAGTGCTCAAGTGATTAACATACAATTTACAAGAAAATCGACTTTGAGTCTAAACCTAAGAAAGTGCAACTTTTTCGGTAATATTAAGTTGTTAATCCTGCAATAACATTATGATTTTACTTTCGCGCAAATCAGTAAAATTGATGTTTTTCGGCTTATGCGGTACAGTGCTCAAGTGATTAACATACAATTTACAAGAAAATCGACTTTGAGTCTAAACCTAAGAAAGTGCAATTTTTTCTTTTCTTATTTTTATATTAATTTGTTAATCCTGCCATAACATTATAGTTTACAGTGCTCACGCAACTGAAATACAATTTACAAGAAAATCGACTTTAAGTCTAAAGCTAAGAAAGTGCAATTTTTTCGGTTATATGAATATGTCAATTCTGCAATAGCTATATAATTTTACTTTCGCGCAAATTAGTAAAATTGATGTTTTTCGGCTTATGCGGTACAGTGCTCACGCAATTAACATACAATTTACAAGAAAATGGACTTTGAGTCTAAACCTAAGAAAGTGCAACTTTTTCGGTAATATTAAGTTGTTAATCCTGCAATAACATTATAGTTTTACTTTCGCGCAAATAAGTAAAATTGATGTTTTTCGGCTTATGCGGTACAGTGCTCAAGTAATTAACATACAATTTATAAGAAAATCGGCTTTAAGTAAAAATCTAAGAAAGTTCAATTTTTTCTTTTCTTATTTTTATATTAATTTGTTAATCCTGCCATAACATTATAGTTTACAGTGCTCACGCAACTGAAATACAATTTACAAGAAAATCGCCTTTAAGTATAAAGCAAAGAAAGTGCAATTTTTTCGGTTATATGAATGTGTCAATTCTGCAATAGCTATATAATTTTACTTTCGCGCAAATTAGTAAAATTGTTGTTTTTCGGCTTATGCGGTACAGTGCTCACGCAATTAACATACAATTTACAAGAAAATGGACTTTGAGTCTAAACCTAAGAAAGTGCAATTTTTTCGGTTATATTAATTTGTTAATCCTGCATTAACATTATAATTTTACTTTCGCGCAAATCAGTAAAATTGATGTTTTTCGGCTTATGCGGTACAGTGTTCACGCAATTAACATACAATTTAGAAGAAAATCGACTTTAAGTCTAAACCTAAGAAAGTGCAATTTTTTCGGTTATATGAATATGTAAATTCTGCAATAGCTATATAATTTTACTTTCGCGCAAATTAGTAAAATTGTTGTTTTTCGGCTTATGCGGTACAGTGCTCACGCAATTAACATACAATTTACAAGAAAATGGACTTTGAGTCTAAACCTAAGAAAGTGCAACTTTTTCGGTAATATTAATTTGTTAATCCTGCAATAACAATATAATTTGACTTTCGCTCAAATCAGTAAAATTCATGTTTTTCGGCTTAAGCGGTACAGTGCTCACGCAACTGAAATACAATTTACAAGAAAATCGACTTTAAATCTAAAGCTATTGTAAGAAATTGCAATTTTTTCGGTTATATGAATATGTCAATTCTGCAGTAGCTATATAATTTGACTTTCGCTCAAATCAGTAAAATTCTTGTTTTTCGGCTTAAGCGGTACAGTGCTCACGCAATTAACATACAATTTAGAAGCAAATCGACTTTAAGTCTAAGCCTAAGAAAGTGCAACTTTTTCGGTAATATTAAGTTGTTAATCCTGCAATAACATTATAGTTTTACTTTCGCGCAAATAAGTAAAATTGATGTTTTTCGGCTTATGCGGTACAGTGCTCAAGTAATTAACATACAATTTATAAGAAAATCGGCTTTAAGTAAAAACCTAAGAAAGTTCAATTTTTTCTTTTCTTATTTTTATATTAATTTGTTAATCCTGCCATAACATTATAGTTTACAGTGCTCACGCAACTGAAATACAATTTACAAGAAAATCGACTTTAAGTATAAAGCAAGGAAAGTGCAATTTTTTCGGTTATATGAATATGTCATTTCTGCAATAGCTATATAATTTTACTTTCGCGCAAATTAGTAAAATTGTTGTTTTTCGGCTTATGCGGTACAGTGCTCAAGTGATTAACATACAATTTACAAGAAAATCGTCTTTGAGTCTAAACCTAAGAAAGTGCAACTTTTTCGGTAATATTAAGTTGTTAATCCTGCAATAACATTATAGTTTTACTTTCGCGCAAATCAGTAAAATTGATGTTTTTCGGCTTATGCGGTACAGTGCTCAAGTGATTAACATACAATTTACAAGAAAATGGACTTTGAGTCTAAACCTAAGAAAGTGCAATTTTTTCGGTTATATTAATTTGTTAATCCTGCATTAACATTATAATTTTACTTTCGCGCAAATCAGTAAAATTGATGTTTTTCGGCTTATGCGGTACAGTGTTCACGCAATTAACATACAATTTAGAAGAAAATCGACTTTAAGTCTAAACCTAAGAAAGTGCAATTTTTTCGGTTATATGAATATGTAAATTCTGCAATAACAATATAATTTGACTTTCGCGCAAATCAGTAAAATTGATGTTTTTCGGCTTATGCGGTACAGTGCTCAAGTAATTAACATACAATTTACAAGAAAATCGGCTTTAAGTAAAAATCTAAGAAAGTTCAATTTTTTCTTTTCTTTTTTTTATATTAATTTGTTAATCCTGCCATAACATTATAGTTTACAGTGCTCGCGCAACTGAAATACAATTTACAAGAAAATCGACTTTAAGTCTAAAGCTAAGAAAGTGCAATTTTTTCGGTTATATGAATATGTCAATTCTGCAATAACAATATAATTTTACTTTCGCGCAAATTAGTAAAATTGTTGTTTTTCGGCTTATGCGGTACAGTGCTCAAGTGATTAACATACAATTTACAAGAAAATCGACTTTGAGTCTAAACCTAAGAAAGTGCAACTTTTTCGGTAATATTAAGTTGTTAATCCTGCAATAACATTATGATTTTACTTTCGCGCAAATCAGTAAAATTGATGTTTTTCGGCTTATGCGGTACAGTGCTCAAGTGATTAACATACAATTTACAAGAAAATCGACTTTGAGTCTAAACCTAAGAAAGTGCAATTTTTTCTTTTCTTTATTTTTATTTTTATTTTTTTAATCCTGCATTAACATTATAACTTTACTTTCGCGCAAATCAGTAAAATTGATGTTTTTCGGCTTATGCGGTACAGTGCTCAAGTGATTAACATACAATTTACAAGAAAATCGACTTTGAGTCTAAACCTAAGAAAGTGCAACTTTTTCGGTAATATTAAGTTGTTAATCCTGCAATAACATTATAGTTTTACTTTCGCGCAAATAAGTAAAATTGATGTTTTTCGGCTTATGCGGTACAGTGCTCAAGTAATTAACATACAATTTATAAGAAAATCGGCTTTAAGTAAAAATCTAAGAAAGTTCAATTTTTTCTTTTCTTATTTTTATATTAATTTGTTAATCCTGCCATAACATTATAGTTTACAGTGCTCACGCAACTGAAATACAATTTACAAGAAAATCGACTTTAAGTATTAAGCAAAGAAAGTGCAATTTTTTCGGTTATATGAATATGTCAATTCTGCAATAGCTATATAATTTTACTTTCGCGCAAATTAGTAAAATTGTTGTTTTTCGGCTTATGCGGTACAGTGCTCAAGTGATTAACATAAAATTTACAAGAAAATCGACTTTGAGTCTAAACCTAAGAAAGTGCAACTTTTTCGGTAATATTAAGTTGTTAATCCTGCAATAACATTATAGTTTTACTTTCGCGCAAATAAGTAAAATTGATGTTTTTCGGCTTATGCGGTACAGTGCTCAAGTAATTAACATACAATTTATAAGAAAATCGGCTTTAAGTAAAAATCTAAGAAAGTTCAATTTTTTCTTTTCTTATTTTTATATTAATTTGTTAATCCTGCCATAACATTATAGTTTACAGTGCTCACGCAACTGAAATACAATTTACAAGAAAATCGACTTTAAGTATTAAGCAAAGAAAGTGCAATTTTTTCGGTTATATGAATATGTCAATTCTGCAATAGCTATATAATTTTACTTTCGCGCAAATTAGTAAAATTGTTGTTTTTCGGCTTATGCGGTACAGTGCTCAAGTGATTAACATACAATTTACAAGAAAATCGACTTTAAATCTAAAGCTATTGTAAGAAATTGCAATTTTTTCGGTTATATGAATATGTCAATTCTGCAGTAGCTATATAATTTTACTTTCGCGCAAATTAGTAAAATTGATGTTTTTCGGCTTATGCGGTACAGTGCTCACGCAATTAACATACAATTTACAAGAAAATGGACTTTGAGTCTAAACCTAAGAAAGTGCAACTTTTTCGGTAATATTAATTTGTTAATCCTGCAATAACAATATAATTTGACTTTCGCTCAAATCAGTAAAATTCATGTTTTTCGGCTTAAGCGGTACAGTGCTCACGCAACTGAAATACAATTTACAAGAAAATCGACTTTAAATCTAAAGCTATTGTAAGAAATTGCAATTTTTTCGGTTATATGAATATATCAATTCTGCAGTAGCTATATAATTTGACTTTCGCTCAAATCAGTAAAATTCTTGTTTTTCGGCTTAAGCGGTACAGTGCTCACGCAATTAACATACAATTTAGAAGCAAATCGACTTTAAGTCTAAAACTAAGAAAGTACAATTTTTTCGGTTATATGAATATGTTAATCCTGCAATAACATTATAGTTTTACTTTCGCGCAAATCAGTAAAATTGATGTTTTTCGGCTTATGCGGTACAGTGCTCAAGTGATTAACATACAATTTACAAGAAAATCGACTTTGAGTCTAAACCTAAGAAAGTGCAATTTTTTCGGTTATATTAATTTGTTAATCCTGCATTAACATTATAATTTTACTTTCGCGCAAATCAGTAAAATTGATGTTTTTCGGCTTATGCGGTACAGTGTTCACGCAATTAACATACAATTTAGAAGAAAATCGACTTTAAGTCTAAACCTAAGAAAGTGCAATTTTTTCGGTTATATGAATATGTAAATTCTGCAATAACAATATAATTTGACTTTCGCGCAAATCAGTAAAATTGATGTTTTTCGGCTTATGCGGTACAGTGCTCAAGTAATTAACATACAATTTACAAGAAAATCGGCTTTAAGTAAAAATCTAAGAAAGTTCAATTTTTTCTTTTCTTTTTTTTATATTAATTTGTTAATCCTGCCATAACATTATAGTTTACAGTGCTCGCGCAACTGAAATACAATTTACAAGAAAATCGACTTTAAGTCTAAAGCTAAGAAAGTGCAATTTTTTCGGTTATATGAATATGTCAATTCTGCAATAGCTATATAATTTTACTTTCGCGCAAATTAGTAAAATTGTTGTTTTTCGGCTTATGCGGTACAGTGCTCAAGTGATTAACATACAATTTACAAGAAAATCGACTTTGAGTCTAAACCTAAGAAAGTGCAACTTTTTCGGTAATATTAAGTTGTTAATCCTGCAATAACATTATGATTTTACTTTCGCGCTAATCAGTAAAATTGATGTTTTTCGGCTTATGCGGTACAGTGCTCAAGTGATTAACATACAATTTACAAGAAAATCGACTTTGAGTCTAAACCTAAGAAAGTGCAATTTTTTCTTTTCTTTATTTTTATTTTTATTTTTTTAATCCTGCATTAACATTATAACTTTACTTTCGCGCAAATCAGTAAAATTGATGTTTTTCGGCTTATGCGGTACAGTGCTCAAGTGATTAACATACAATTTACAAGAAAATCGACTTTGAGTCTAAACCTAAGAAAGTGCAACTTTTTCGGTAATATTAAGTTGTTAATCCTGCAATAACATTATAGTTTTACTTTCGCGCAAATAAGTAAAATTGATGTTTTTCGGCTTATGCGGTACAGTGCTCAAGTAATTAACATACAATTTATAAGAAAATCGGCTTTAAGTAAAAATCTAAGAAAGTTCAATTTTTTCTTTTCTTATTTTTATATTAATTTGTTAATCCTGCCATAACATTATAGTTTACAGTGCTCACGCAACTGAAATACAATTTACAAGAAAATCGACTTTAAGTATTAAGCAAAGAAAGTGCAATTTTTTCGGTTATATGAATATGTCAATTCTGCAATAGCTATATAATTTTACTTTCGCGCAAATTAGTAAAATTGTTGTTTTTCGGCTTATGCGGTACAGTGCTCAAGTGATTAACATACAATTTACAAGAAAATCGACTTTGAGTCTAAACCTAAGAAAGTGCAACTTTTTCGGTAATATTAAGTTGTTAATCCTGCAATAACATTATAGTTTTACTTTCGCGCAAATAAGTAAAATTGATGTTTTTCGGCTTATGCGGTACAGTGCTCAAGTAATTAACATACAATTTATAAGAAAATCGGCTTTAAGTAAAAATCTAAGAAAGTTCAATTTTTTCTTTTCTTATTTTTATATTAATTTGTTAATCCTGCCATAACATTATAGTTTACAGTGCTCACGCAACTGAAATACAATTTACAAGAAAATCGACTTTAAGTATTAAGCAAAGAAAGTGCAATTTTTTCGGTTATATGAATATGTCAATTCTGCAATAGCTATATAATTTTACTTTCGCGCAAATTAGTAAAATTGTTGTTTTTCGGCTTATGCGGTACAGTGCTCAAGTGATTAACATACAATTTACAAGAAAATCGACTTTGAGTCTAAACCTAAGAAAGTGCAACTTTTTCGGTAATATTAAGTTGATAATCCTGCAATAACATTATAGTTTTATATTTGCGCAAATCAGTAAAATTGATGTTTTTCGGCTTATGCGGTACAGTGCTCAAGTAATTAACATACAATTTACAAGAAAATCGACTTTAAATCTAAAGCTATTGTAAGAAATTGCAATTTTTTCGGTTATATGAATATGTCAATTCTGCAGTAGCTATATAATTTTACTTTCGCGCAAATTAGTAAAATTGATGTTTTTCGGCTTATGCGGTACAGTGCTCACGCAATTAACATACAATTTACAAGAAAATGGACTTTGAGTCTAAACCTAAGAAAGTGCAACTTTTTCGGTAATATTAAGTTGTTAATCCTGCAATAACATTATAGTTTTACTTTCGCGCAAATAAGTAAAATTGATGTTTTTCGGCTTATGCGGTAGAGTGCTCAAGTAATTAACATACAATTTTTAAGAAAATCGGCTTTAAGTAAAAATCTAAGAAAGTTCAATTTTTTCTTTTCTTATTTTTATATTAATTTGTTAATCCTGCCATAACATTATAGTTTACAGTGCTCACGCAACTGAAATACAATTTACAAGAAAATCGACTTTAAGTATAAAGCAAAGAAAGTGCAATTTTTTCGGTTATATGAATGTGTCAATTCTGCAATAGCTATATAATTTTACTTTCGCGCAAATTAGTAAAATTGTTGTTTTTCGGCTTATGCGGTACAGTGCTCACGCAATTAACATACAATTTACAAGAAAATGGACTTTGAGTCTAAACCTAAGAAAGTGCAACTTTTTCGGTAATATTAATTTGTTAATCCTGCAATAACAATATAATTTGACTTTCGCTCAAATCAGTAAAATTCATGTTTTTCGGCTTAAGCGGTACAGTGCTCACGCAACTGAAATACAATTTACAAGAAAATCGACTTTAAATCTAAAGCTATTGTAAGAAATTGCAATTTTTTCGGTTATATGAATATGTCAATTCTGCAATAGCTATATAATTTGACTTTCGCTCAAATCAGTAAAATTCTTGTTTTTCGGCTTAAGCGGTACAGTGCTCACGCAATTAACATACAATTTAGAAGCAAATCGACTTTAAGTCTAAGCCTAAGAAAGTGCAACTTTTTCGGTAATATTAAGTTGTTAATCCTGCAATAACATTATAGTTTTACTTTCGCGCAAATAAGTAAAATTGATGTTTTTCGGCTTATGCGGTACAGTGCTCAAGTAATTAACATACAATTTATAAGAAAATCGGCTTTAAGTAAAAACCTAAGAAAGTTCAATTTTTTCTTTTCTTATTTTTATATTAATTTGTTAATCCTGCCATAACATTATAGTTTACAGCAACTGAAATACAATTTACAAGAAAATCGACTTTAAGTATAAAGCAAGGAAAGTGCAATTTTTTCGGTTATATGAATATGTCATTTCTGCAATAGCTATATAATTTTACTTTCGCGCAAATTAGTAAAATTGTTGTTTTTCGGCTTATGCGGTACAGTGCTCAAGTGATTAACATACAATTTACAAGAAAATCGACTTTGAGTCTAAACCTAAGAAAGTGCAACTTTTCGGTAATATTAAGTTGTTAATCCTGCAATAACATTATAGTTTTACTTTCGCGCAAATCAGTAAAATTGATGTTTTTCGGCTTATGCGGTACAGTGCTCAAGTGATTAACATACAATTTACAAGAAAATCGACTTTGAGTCTAAACCTAAGAAAGTGCAATTTTTTCGGTTATATTAATTTGTTAATCCTGCATTAACATTATAATTTTACTTTCGCGCAAATCAGTAAAATTGATGTTTTTCGGCTTATGCGGTACAGTGTTCACGCAATTAACATACAATTTAGAAGAAAATCGACTTTAGGTCTAAACCTAAGAAAGTGCAATTTTTTCGGTTATATGAATATGTAAATTCTGCAATAACAATATAATTTGACTTTCGCGCAAATCAGTAAAATTGATGTTTTTCGGCTTATGCGGTACAGTGCTCAAGTAATTAACATACAATTTACAAGAAAATCGGCTTTAAGTAAAAATCTAAGAAAGTTCAATTTTTTCTTTTCTTTTTTTTATATTAATTTGTTAATCCTGCCATAACATTATAGTTTACAGTGCTCGCGCAACTGAAATACAATTTACAAGAAAATCGACTTTAAGTCTAAAGCTAAGAAAGTGCAATTTTTTCGGTTACATGAATATGTCAATTCTGCAATAGCTATATAATTTTACTTTCGCGCAAATTAGTAAAATTGTTGTTTTTCGGCTTATGCGGTACAGTGCTCAAGTGATTAACATACAATTTACAAGAAAATCGACTTTGAGTCTAAACCTAAGAAAGTGCAACTTTTTCGGTAATATTAAGTTGTTAATCCTGCAATAACATTATGATTTTACTTTCGCGCTAATCAGTAAAATTGATGTTTTTCGGCTTATGCGGTACAGTGCTCAAGTGATTAACATACAATTTACAAGAAAATCGACTTTGAGTCTAAACCTAAGAAAGTGCAATTTTTTCTTTTCTTTATTTTTATTTTTATTTTTTTAATCCTGCATTAACATTATAACTTTACTTTCGCGCAAATCAGTAAAATTGATGTTTTTCGGCTTATGCGGTACAGTGCTCCCGCAATTAACATACAATTTAGAAGAAAATCGACTTTAAGTCTAAACCTAAGAAAATGCAATTTTTTCGGTTATATTAATTTGTCAATTCTGCAATAGCAATATAATTTTACTTACGCGCAAATCGATAAAATTGAAATTTTTCGGCTTATGTGGTACAGTGCTCAAGTGATTAACATACAATTTACAAGAAAATCGACTTTGAGTCTAAACCTAAGAAAGTGCAACTTTTTCGGTAATATTAAGTTGATAATCCTGAAATAACAATATAATTTGACTTTCGCGCAAATCAGTAAAATTGATGTTTTTCGGCTTATGCGGTACAGTGCTCAAGTAATTAACATACAATTTACAAGAAAATCGGCTTTAAGTAAAAATCTAAGAAAGTTCAATTTTTTCTTTTCTTTTTTTTATATTAATTTGTTAATCCTGCCATAACATGATAGTTTACAGTGCTCGCGCAACTGAAATACAATTTACAAGAAAATCGACTTTAAGTCTAAAGCTAAGAAAGTGCAATTTTTTCGGTTATATGAATATGTCAATTCTGCAATAGCTATATAATTTTACTTTCGCGCAAATTAGTAAAATTGTTGTTTTTCGGCTTATGCGGTACAGTGCTCAAGTGATTAACATACAATTTACAAGAAAATCGACTTTGAGTCTAAACCTAAGAAAGTGCAACTTTTTCGGTAATATTAAGTTGTTAATCCTGCAATAACATTATGATTTTACTTTCGCGCTAATCAGTAAAATTGATGTTTTTCGGCTTATGCGGTACAGTGCTCAAGTGATTAACATACAATTTACAAGAAAATCGACTTTGAGTCTAAACCTAAGAAAGTGCAATTTTTTCTTTTCTTTATTTTTATTTTTATTTTTTTAATCCTGCATTAACATTATAACTTTACTTTCGCGCAAATCAGTAAAATTGATGTTTTTCGGCTTATGCGGTACAGTGCTCCCGCAATTAACATACAATTTAGAAGAAAATCGACTTTAAGTCTAAACCTAAGAAAATGCAATTTTTTCGGTTATATTAATTTGTCAATTCTGCAATAGCAATATAATTTTACTTACGCGCAAATCGATAAAATTGAAATTTTTCGGCTTATGTGGTACAGTGCTCAAGTGATTAACATACAATTTACAAGAAAATCGACTTTGAGTCTAAACCTAAGAAAGTGCAACTTTTTCGGTAATATTAAGTTGATAATCCTGCAATAACATTATAGTTTTACTTTCGCGCAAATCAGTAAAATTGATGTTTTTCGGCTTATGCGGTACAGTGCTCAAGTGATTAACATACAATTTACAAGAAAATGGACTTTGAGTCTAAACCTAAGAAAGTGCAACTTTTTCGGTAATATTAATTTGTTAATCCTGCAATAACAATATAATTTGACTTTCGCTCAAATCAGTAAAATTCATGTTTTTCGGCTTAAGCGGAATAGTGCTCACGCAACTGAAATACAATTTACAAGAAAATCGACTTTAAATCTAAAGCTATTGTAAGAAATTGCAATTTTTTCGGTTATATGAATATATCAATTCTGCAGTAGCTATATAATTTTACTTTCGCGCAAATTAGTAAAATTGATGTTTTTCGGCTTATGCGGTACAGTGCTCACGCAATTAACATACAATTTACAAGAAAATGGACTTTGAGTCTAAACTTAAGAAAGTGCAACTTTTTCGGTAATATTAAGTTGTTAATCCTGCAATAACATTATAGTTTTACTTTCGCGCAAATCAGTAAAATTGATGTTTTTCGGCTTATGCGGTACAGTGCTCAAGTGATTAACATACAATTTACAAGAAAATCGACTTTGAGTCTAAACCTAAGAAAGTGCAATTTTTTCTTTTCTTTATTTTTATTTTTATTTTTTTAATCCTGCATTAACATTATAACTTTACTTTCGCGCAAATCAGTAAAATTGATGTTTTTCGGCTTATGCGGTACAGTGCTCCCGCAATTAACATACAATTTAGAAGAAAATCGACTTTAAGTCTAAACCTAAGAAAATGCAATTTTTTCGGTTATATTAATTTGTCAATTCTGCAATAGCAATATAATTTTACTTACGCGCAAATCGATAAAATTGAAATTTTTCGGCTTATGTGGTACAGTGCTCAAGTGATTAACATACAATTTACAAGAAAATCGACTTTGAGTCTAAACCTAAGAAAGTGCAACTTTTTCGGTAATATTAAGTTGATAATCCTGAAATAACAATATAATTTGACTTTCGCGCAAATCAGTAAAATTGATGTTTTTCGGCTTATGCGGTACAGTGCTCAAGTAATTAACATACAATTTACAAGAAAATCGGCTTTAAGTAATAATCTAAGAAAGTTCAATTTTTTCTTTTCTTTTTTTTATATTAATTTGTTAATCCTGCCATAACATGATAGTTTACAGTGCTCGCGCAACTGAAATACAATTTACAAGAAAATCGACTTTAAGTCTAAAGCTAAGAAAGTGCAATTTTTTCGGTTATATGAATATGTCAATTCTGCAATAGCTATATAATTTTACTTTCGCGCAAATTAGTAAAATTGTTGTTTTTCGGCTTATGCGGTACAGTGCTCAAGTGATTAACATACAATTTACAAGAAAATCGACTTTGAGTCTAAACCTAAGAAAGTGCAACTTTTTCGGTAATATTAAGTTGTTAATCCTGCAATAACATTATGATTTTACTTTCGCGCTAATCAGTAAAATTGATGTTTTTCGGCTTATGCGGTACAGTGCTCAAGTGATTAACATACAATTTACAAGAAAATCGACTTTGAGTCTAAACCTAAGAAAGTGCAATTTTTTCTTTTCTTTATTTTTATTTTTATTTTTTTAATCCTGCATTAACATTATAACTTTACTTTCGCGCAAATCAGTAAAATTGATGTTTTTCGGCTTATGCGGTACAGTGCTCCCGCAATTAACATACAATTTAGAAGAAAATCGACTTTAAGTCTAAACCTAAGAAAATGCAATTTTTTCGGTTATATTAATTTGTCAATTCTGCAATAGCAATATAATTTTACTTACGCGCAAATCGATAAAATTGAAATTTTTCGGCTTATGTGGTACAGTGCTCAAGTGATTAACATACAATTTACAAGAAAATCGACTTTGAGTCTAAACCTAAGAAAGTGCAACTTTTTCGGTAATATTAAGTTGATAATCCTGCAATAACATTATAGTTTTACTTTCGCGCAAATCAGTAAAATTGATGTTTTTCGGCTTATGCGGTACAGTGCTCAAGTGATTAACATACAATTTACAAGAAAATGGACTTTGAGTCTAAACCTAAGAAAGTGCAACTTTTTCGGTAATATTAATTTGTTAATCCTGCAATAACAATATAATTTGACTTTCGCTCAAATCAGTAAAATTCATGTTTTTCGGCTTAAGCGGAATAGTGCTCACGCAACTGAAATACAATTTACAAGAAAATCGACTTTAAATCTAAAGCTATTGTAAGAAATTGCAATTTTTTCGGTTATATGAATATATCAATTCTGCAGTAGCTATATAATTTTACTTTCGCGCAAATTAGTAAAATTGATGTTTTTCGGCTTATGCGGTACAGTGCTCACGCAATTAACATACAATTTACAAGAAAATGGACTTTGAGTCTAAACTTAAGAAAGTGCAACTTTTTCGGTAATATTAAGTTGTTAATCCTGCAATAACATTATAGTTTTACTTTCGCGCAAATCAGTAAAATTGATGTTTTTCGGCTTATGCGGTACAGTGCTCAAGTGATTAACATACAATTTACAAGAAAATCGACTTTGAGTCTAAACCTAAGAAAGTGCAATTTTTTCTTTTCTTTATTTTTATTTTTATTTTTTTAATCCTGCATTAACATTATAACTTTACTTTCGCGCAAATCAGTAAAATTGATGTTTTTCGGCTTATGCGGTACAGTGCTCCCGCAATTAACATACAATTTAGAAGATAATCGACTTTAAGTCTAAACCTAAGAAAATGCAATTTTTTCGGTTATATTAATTTGTCAATTCTGCAATAGCAATATAATTTTACTTACGCGCAAATCGATAAAATTGAAATTTTTCGGCTTATGTGGTACAGTGCTCAAGTGATTAACATACAATTTACAAGAAAATCGACTTTGAGTCTAAACCTAAGAAAGTGCAACTTTTTCGGTAATATTAAGTTGATAATCCTGCAATAACATTATAGTTTTACTTTCGCGCAAATCAGTAAAATTGATGTTTTTCGGCTTATGCGGTACAGTGCTCAAGTGATTAACATACAATTTACAAGAAAATGGACTTTGAGTCTAAACCTAAGAAAGTGCAACTTTTTCGGTAATATTAATTTGTTAATCCTGCAATAACAATATAATTTGACTTTCGTTCAAATCAGTAAAATTCATGTTTTTCGGCTTAAGCGGAATAGTGCTCACGCAACTGAAATACAATTTACAAGAAAATCGACTTTAAATCTAAAGCTATTGTAAGAAATTGCAATTTTTTCGGTTATATGAATATGTCAATTCTGCAGTAGCTATATAATTTTACTTTCGCGCAAATTAGTAAAATTGATATTTTTCGGCTTATGCGGTACAGTGCTCACGCAATTAACATACAATTTACAAGAAAATGGACTTTGAGTCTAAACCTAAGAAAGTGCAACTTTTTCGGTAATATTAATTTGTTAATCCTGCATTAACATTATAATTTTACTTTCGCGCAAATCAGTAAAATTGATGTTTTTCGGCTTATGCGGTACAGTGCTCACGCAATTAACATACAATTTAGAAGAAAATCGACTTTAAGTCTAAAACTAAGAAAGTAAAATTTTTTCGGTTATATGAATATGTAAATTCTGCAATAACATTATAATTTTACTTTCGCGCAAATCAGTAATATTTATGTTTTTCGGCTTAAGCAGTACAGTGCTGCCGCAATTGACATACAATTTAGAAGATAATTTTAGTCTAAACCTAAGAAAGTGCAACTTTTTCGGTAATATTAAGTTGTTAATCCTGCAATAACATTATAGTTTTACTTTCGCGCAAATCAGTAAAATTGATGTTTTTCTACTTATTCGGTACAGTGCTCAAGTGATTAACATACAATTTACAAGAAAATCGACTTTGAGTCTAAACCTAAGAAAGTGCAATTTTTTCTTTTCTTTATTTTTATTTTTATTTTTTTAATCCTGCATTAACATTATAACTTTACTTTCGCGCAAATCAGTAAAATTGATGTTTTTCGGCTTATGCGGTACAGTGCTCCCGCAATTAACATACAATTTAGAAGAAAATCGACTTTAAGTCTAAACCTAAGAAAATGCAATTTTTTCGGTTATATTAATTTGTCAATTCTGCAATAGCAATATAATTTTACTTACGCGCAAATCGATAAAATTGAAATTTTTCGGCTTATGTGGTACAGTGCTCAAGTGATTAACATACAATTTACAAGAAAATCGACTTTGAGTCTAAACCTAAGAAAGTGCAACTTTTTCGGTAATATTAAGTTGATAATCCTGCAATAACATTATAGTTTTACTTTCGCGCAAATCAGTAAAATTGATGTTTTTCGGCTTATGCGGTACAGTGCTCAAGTGATTAACATACAATTTACAAGAAAATGGACTTTGAGTCTAAACCTAAGAAAGTGCAACTTTTTCGGTAATATTAATTTGTTAATCCTGCAATAACAATATAATTTGACTTTCGTTCAAATCAGTAAAATTCATGTTTTTCGGCTTAAGCGGAATAGTGCTCACGCAACTGAAATACAATTTACAAGAAAATCGACTTTAAATCTAAAGCTATTGTAAGAAATTGCAATTTTTTCGGTTATATGAATATGTCAATTCTGCAGTAGCTATATAATTTTACTTTCGCGCAAATTAGTAAAATTGATATTTTTCGGCTTATGCGGTACAGTGCTCACGCAATTAACATACAATTTACAAGAAAATGGACTTTGAGTCTAAACCTAAGAAAGTGCAACTTTTTCGGTAATATTAATTTGTTAATCCTGCATTAACATTATAATTTTACTTTCGCGCAAATCAGTAAAATTGATGTTTTTCGGCTTATGCGGTACAGTGCTCACGCAATTAACATACAATTTAGAAGAAAATCGACTTTAAGTCTAAAACTAAGAAAGTAAAATTTTTTCGGTTATATGAATATGTAAATTCTGCAATAACATTATAATTTTACTTTCGCGCAAATCAGTAATATTTATGTTTTTCGGCTTAAGCAGTACAGTGCTGCCGCAATTGACATACAATTTAGAAGATAATTTTAGTCTAAACCTAAGAAAGTGCAACTTTTTCGGTAATATTAAGTTGTTAATCCTGCAATAACATTATAGTTTTACTTTCGCGCAAATCAGTAAAATTGATGTTTTTCTACTTATTCGGTACAGTGCTCAAGTGATTAACATACAATTTACAAGAAAATCGACTTTGAGTCTAAACCTAAGAAAGTGCAATTTTTTCGGTTATATTAATTTGTTAATCCTGCATTAACATTATAATTTTGCTTTCGCGCAAATCAGTAAAATTGATGTTTTTCGGCTTATGCGGTACAGTGCTCACGCAATTGACATACAATTTTCAAGAAAATCGACTTTGAGTCTAAACCTAAGAAAGTGCAACTTTTTCGGTAATATTAATTTTTTAATCCTGCAAAAGCAATTAAATTTGACTTTCGCTCAAATCAGTAAAATTCATGTTCTTCGGCTTAAGCGGTACAGTGCTCACGCAACTGAAATACCATTTACACGAAAATCGACTTTGAGTCTAAACCTAAGAAAGTCCAACTTTTTCGGTAATATTAATTTGTTAATCCTGCAAAAGCAATATAATTTGACTTTCGCTCAAATCAGTAAAATTCATGTTTTTCGGCTTAAGCAGTACAGTGCTCACGCAACTGACATACAATTTACAAGAAAATCGACTTTGAGTCTAAACCTAAGAAAGTGCAACTTTTGCGGTAATATTAATTTGTTAATCCTGCAATTACAATATAATTTGACTTTCGCTCAAATCAGTAAAATTCATGTTTTTCGGTTTAAGCGGTACATTATAACTTTACTTTCGCGCAAATCAGTAAAATTGATGTTTTTCGGCTTATGCGGTACAGTGCTCACGCAATTAACATACAATTTAGAAGAAAATCGACTTTAAGTCTAAACCTAAGAAAATGCAATTTTTTCGGTTATATTAATTTGTCAATTCTGCAATAGCAATATAATTTTACTTTCGCGCAAATCAGTAAAATTGATGTTTTTCGGCTTATGCGGTACAGTGCTCAAGTGATTAACATACAATTTACAAGAAAATGGACTTTGAGTCTAAACCTAAGAAAGTGCAACTTTTTCGGTAATATTAATTTGTTAATCCTGCAATAACAATATAATTTGACTTTCGCTCAAATCAGTAAAATTCATGTTTTTCGGCTTAAGCGGTACAGTGCTCACGCAACTGAAATACTATTTACAAGAAAATCGACTTTAAATCTAAAGCTATTGTAAGAAATTGCAATTTTTTCGGTTATATGAATATGTCAATTCTGCAGTAGCTATATAATTTTAATAATTAATAATAATTAATTAATAATAAATCTAAGAAAGTTCAATTTTTTCTTTTCTTATTTTTATATTAATTTGTTAATCCTGCCATAACATTATAGTTTACAGTGCTCACGCAACTGAAATACAATTTACAAAAAAATCGACTTTAAGTATAAAGCAAAGAAAGTGCAATTTTTTCGGTTATATGAATATGTCAATTCTGCAATAGCTATATAATTTTACTTTCGCGCAAATTAGTAAAATTGTTGTTTTTCGGCTTATGCGGTACAGTGCTCAAGTGATTAACATACAATTTACAAGAAAATCGACTTTGAGTCTAAACCTAAGAAAGTGCAACTTTTTCGGTAATATCAAGTTGATAATCCTGCAATAACATTATAGTTTTACTTTCGCTCAAATCAGTAAAATTGATGTTTTTCGGCTTATGCGGTACAGTGCTCAAGTGATTAACATACAATTTACAAGAAAATCGACTTTGAGTCTAAACCTAAGAAAGTGCAACTTTTTCGGTAATATTAAGTTGATAATCCTGCAATAACATTATAGTTTTACTTTCGCTCAAATCAGTAAAATTCATGTTTTTCGGCTTAAGCGGTACAGTGCTCACGCAACTGAAATACAATTTACAAAAAAATCGACTTTAAGTATAAAGCAAAGAAAGTGCAATTTTTTCGGTTATATGAATATGTCAATTCTGCAATAGCTATATAATTTTACTTTCGCGCAAATTAGTAAAATTGTTGTTTTTCGGCTTATGCGGTACAGTGCTCAAGTGATTAACATACAATTTACAAGAAAATCGACTTTGAGTCTAAACCTAAGAAAGTGCAACTTTTTCGGTAATATTAAGTTGTTAATCCTGCAATAACATTATAGTTTTATTTTCGCGCAAATAAGTAAAATTGATGTTTTTCGGCTTATGCGGTACAGTGCTCAAGTAATTAACATACAATTTATAAGAAAATCGGCTTTAAGTAAAAATCTAAGAAAGTTCAATTTTTTCTTTTCTTATTTTTATATTAATTTGTTAATCCTGCCATAACATTATAGTTTACAGTGCTCACGCAACTGAAATACAATTTACAAAAAAATCGACTTTAAGTATAAAGCAAAGAAAGTGCAATTTTTTCGGTTATATGAATATGTCAATTCTGCAATAGCTATATAATTTTACTTTCGCGCAAATTAGTAAAATTGATGTTTTTCGGCTTATGCGGTACAGTGCTCAAGTAATTAACATACAATTTACAAGAAAATCGACTTTAAATCTAAAGCTATTGTAAGAAATTGCAATTTTTTCGGTTATATGAATATGTCAATTCTGCAGTAGCTATATAATTTTACTTTCGCGCAAATTAGTAAAATTGATGTTTTTCGGCTTATGCGGTACAGTGCTCACGCAATTAACATACAATTTACAAGAAAATGGAAATTGAGTCTAAACCTAAGAAAGTGCAACTTTTTCGGTAATATTAATTTGTTAATCCTGCATTAACATTATAATTTTACTTTCGCGCAAATCAGTAATATTTATGTTTTTCGGCTTAAGCAGTACAGTGCTGACGCATTTGACATACAATTTAGAAGATATTTTGAGTCTAAACCTAAGAAAGTGCAACTTTTTCGGTAATATTAAGTTGTTAATCCTGCAATAACATTATAGTTTTACTTTCGCGCAAATCAGTAAAATTGATGTTTTTCTACTTATTCGGTAAAGTGCTCAAGTGATTAACATACAATTTACAAGAAAATCGACTTTGAGTCTAAACCTAAGAAAGTGCAATTTTTTCGGTTATATTAATTTGTTAATCCTGCATTAACATTATAATTTTGCTTTCGCGCAAATCAGTAAAATTGATGTTTTTCGGCTTATGCGGTACAGTGCTCACGCAATTGACATACAATTTACAAGAAAATCGACTTTGAGTCTAAACCTAAGAAAGTGCAACTTTTTCGGTAATATTAATTTGTTAATCCTGCAAAAGCAATATAATTTGACTTTCGCTCAAATCAGTAAAATTCATGTTCTTCGGCTTAAGCGGTACAGTGCTCACGCAACTGAAATACCATTTACACGAAAATCGACTTTGAGTCTAAACCTAAGAAAGTCCAACTTTTTCGGTAATATTAATTTGTTAATCCTGCAAAAGCAATATAATTTGACTTTCGCTCAAATCAGTAAAATTCATGTTTTTCGGCTTAAGCAGTACAGTGCTCACGCAACTGACATACAATTTACAAGAAAATCGACTTTGAGTCTAAACCTAAGAAAGTGCAACTTTTGCGGTAATATTAATTTGTTAATCCTGAAATAACAATATAATTTGACTTTCGCTCAAATCAGTAAAATTCATGTTTTTCGGTTTAAGCGGTACAGTGCTCACGCAATTAACATACAATTTAGAAGCAAATCGACTTTAAGTCTTAAACTTAGAATGTACAATTTTTTCGGTTATATGAATATGAAAATTCTGCAATAACATTATAATTTTACTTTCGCGCAAATCAGTAATATTAATGTTTTTCGGCTTAAGCAGTACAGTGCTGCCGCAATTGACATACAATTTACAAGAAAATCGACTTTGAGTCTAAACCTAAGAAAGTGCAACTTTTTGGTAATATTAATTTGTTAATCCTGCAAAAGCAATATAATTTGACTTTCGCTCAAATCAGTATAATTCATGTTTTTCGGCTTAAGCGGTACAGTGCTCACGCAACTGAAATACAATTTACAAGAAAATCGACTTTAAGTCTAAAACTAAGAAAGTGCAATGTTTTCGGTTATATGAATATGTCAATTCTGCAATAACAATATAATTTGACTTTCGCTCAAATCAGTAAAATTCATGTTTTTCGGTTTAAGCGGTACAGTGCTCACGCAATTGACATACAATTTAGAAGAAAATCGACTTTAAGTCTAAAACTAAGAAAGTACAATTTTTTCGGTTATATTAATATGTAAATTCTGCAATAACATTATAATTTTACTTTCGCGCAAATCAGTAAAGTTCATGTTTTTCGGCTTAAGCGATACAGTGCTCACGCAATTGACATACAATTTAGAAGAAAATCGACTTTAAGTCTTAAACAAAGAAAGTACAATTTTTTCGGTTATATGAATATGTAAATTCTGCAATAACATTATAATTTTACTTTCGCGCAAATCAGTAAAATTGATGTTTTTCGGCTTATGCGGTACAGTGCTCAAGTAATTAACGTACAATTTACAAGAAAATCGGCTTTAAGTAAAAATCTAAGAAAGTTCAATTTTTTCTTTTATTTTTTTTATATTAATTTGTTAATCCTGCCATAACATTATAGTTTACAGCAACTGAATTACAATTTACAAGAAAATCGACTTTAAGTATAAAGCAAAGAAAGTGCAATTTTTTCGGTTATATGAATATGTCAATTCTGCAATAGCTATATAATTTTACTTTCGCGCAAATTAGTAAAATTGTTGTTTTTCGGCTTATGCGGTACAGTGCTGACGCATTTGACATACAATTTAGAAGATATTTTGAGTCTAAACCTAAGAAAGTGCAACTTTTTCGGTAATATTAAGTTGTTAATCCTGCAATAACATTATAGTTTTAATTTCGCGCAAATCAGTAAAATTGATGTTTTTCTACTTATTCGGTAAAGTGCTCAAGTGATTAACATACAATTTACAAGAAAATCGACTTTGAGTCTAAACCTAAGAAAGTGCAATTTTTTCGGTTATATTAATTTGTTAATCCTGCATTAACATTATAATTTTGCTTTCGCGCAAATCAGTAAAATTGATGTTTTTCGGCTTATGCGGTACAGTGCTCACGCAATTGACATACAATTTACAAGAAAATCGACTTTGAGTCTAAACCTAAGAAAGTGCAACTTTTTCGGTAATATTAATTTGTTAATCCTGCAAAAGCAATATAATTTGACTTTCGCTCAAATCAGTAAAATTCATGTTCTTCGGCTTAAGCGGTACAGTGCTCACGCAACTGAAATACCATTTACACGAAAATCGACTTTGAGTCTAAACCTAAGAAAGTCCAACTTTTTCGGTAATATTAATTTGTTAATCCTGCAAAAGCAATATAATTTTACTTTCGCTCAAATCAGTAAAATTCATGTTTTTCGGCTTAAGCAGTACAGTGCTCACGCAACTGACATACAATTTACAAGAAAATCGACTTTGAGTCTAAACCTAAGAAAGTGCAACTTTTGCGGTAATATTAATTTGTTAATCCTGAAATAACAATATAATTTGACTTTCGCTCAAATCAGTAAAATTCATGTTTTTCGGTTTAAGCGGTACAGTGCTCACGCAATTAACATACAATTTAGAAGCAAATCGACTTTAAGTCTTAAACTTAGAATGTACAATTTTTTCGGTTATATGAATATGAAAATTCTGCAATAACATTATAATTTTACTTTCGCGCAAATCAGTAATATTAATGTTTTTCGGCTTAAGCAGTACAGTGCTGCCGCAATTGACATACAATTTACAAGAAAATCGACTTTGAGTCTAAACCTAAGAAAGTGCAACTTTTTCGGTAATATTAATTTGTTAATCCTGCAAAAGCAATATAATTTGACTTTCGCTCAAATCAGTATAATTCATGTTTTTCGGCTTAAGCGGTACAGTGCTCACGCAACTGAAATACAATTTACAAGAAAATCGACTTTAAGTCTAAAACTAAGAAAGTGCAATGTTTTCGGTTATATGAATATGTCAATTCTGCAATAATAATATATTTTGACTTTCGCTCAAATCAGTAAAATTCATGTTTTTCGGTTTAAGCGGTACAGTGCTCACGCAATTGACATACAATTTAGAAGAAAATCGACTTTAAGTCTAAAACTAAGAAAGTACAATTTTTTCGGTTATATTAATATGTAAATTCTGCAATAACATTATAATTTTACTTTCGCGCAAATCAGTAAAGTTCATGTTTTTCGGCTTAAGCGGTACAGTGCTCACGCAATTGACATACAATTTAGAAAAAATCGACTTTAAGTCTTAAACAAAGAAAGTACAATTTTTTCGGTTATATGAATATGTAAATTCTGCAATAACATTATAATTTTACTTTCGCGCAAATCAGTAAAATTGATGTTTTTCGGCTTATGCGGTACAGTGCTCAAGTAATTAACGTACAATTTACAAGAAAATCGGCTTTAAGTAAAAATCTAAGAAAGTTCAATTTTTTCTTTTCTTTTTTTTATATTAATTTGTTAATCCTGCCATAACATTATAGTTTACAGCAACTGAATTACAATTTACAAGAAAATCGACTTTAAGTATAAAGCAAAGAAAGTGCAATTTTTTCGGTTATATGAATATGTCAATTCTGCAATAGCTATATAATTTTACTTTCGCGCAAATTAGTAAAATTGTTGTTTTTCGGCTTATGCGGTACAGTGCTCAAGTGATTAACATACAATTTACAAGAAAATCGACTTTGAGTCTAAACCTAAGAAAGTGCAATTTTTTCTTTTCTTTATTTTTATTTTTATTTTTTTAATCCTGCATTAACATTATAACTTTACTTTCGCGCAAATCAGTAAAATTGATGTTTTTCGGCTTATGCGGTACAGTGCTCCCGCAATTAACATACAATTTAGAAGAAAATCGACTTTAAGTCTAAACCTAAGAAAATGCAATTTTTTCGGTTATATTAATTTGTCAATTCTGCAATAGCAATATAATTTTACTTACGCGCAAATCGATAAAATTGAAATTTTTCGGCTTATGTGGTACAGTGCTCAAGTGATTAACATACAATTTACAAGAAAATCGACTTTGAGTCTAAACCTAAGAAAGTGCAACTTTTTCGGTAATATTAAGTTGATAATCCTGAAATAACAATATAATTTGACTTTCGCGCAAATCAGTAAAATTGATGTTTTTCGGCTTATGCGGTACAGTGCTCAAGTAATTAACATACAATTTACAAGAAAATCGGCTTTAAGTCAAAATCTAAGAAAGTTCAATTTTTTCTTTTCTTTTTTTTATATTAATTTGTTAATCCTGCCATAACATGATAGTTTACAGTGCTCGCGCAACTGAAATACAATTTACAAGAAAATCGACTTTAAGTCTAAAGCTAAGAAAGTGCAATTTTTTCGGTTATATGAATATGTCAATTCTGCAATAGCTATATAATTTTACTTTCGCGCAAATTAGTAAAATTGTTGTTTTTCGGCTTATGCGGTACAGTGCTCAAGTGATTAACATACAATTTACAAGAAAATCGACTTTGAGTCTAAACCTAAGAAAGTGCAACTTTTTCGGTAATATTAAGTTGTTAATCCTGCAATAACATTATGATTTTACTTTCGCGCTAATCAGTAAAATTGATGTTTTTCGGCTTATGCGGTACAGTGCTCAAGTGATTAACATACAATTTACAAGAAAATCGACTTTGAGTCTAAACCTAAGAAAGTGCAATTTTTTCTTTTCTTTATTTTTATTTTTATTTTTTTAATCCTGCATTAACATTATAACTTTACTTTCGCGCAAATCAGTAAAATTGATGTTTTTCGGCTTATGCGGTACAGTGCTCCCGCAATTAACATACAATTTAGAAGAAAATCGACTTTAAGTCTAAACCTAAGAAAATGCAATTTTTTCGGTTATATTAATTTGTCAATTCTGCAATAGCAATATAATTTTACTTACGCGCAAATCGATAAAATTGAAATTTTTCGGCTTATGTGGTACAGTGCTCAAGTGATTAACATACAATTTACAAGAAAATCGACTTTGAGTCTAAACCTAAGAAAGTGCAACTTTTTCGGTAATATTAAGTTGATAATCCTGAAATAACAATATAATTTGACTTTCGCGCAAATCAGTAAAATTGATGTTTTTCGGCTTATGCGGTACAGTGCTCAAGTAATTAACATACAATTTACAAGAAAATGGACTTTGAGTCTAAACCTAAGAAAGTGCAACTTTTTCGGTAATATTAATTTGTTAATCCTGCAATAACAATATAATTTGACTTTCGCTCAAATCAGTAAAATTCATGTTTTTCGGCTTAAGCGGAATAGTGCTCACGCAACTGAAATACAATTTACAAGAAAATCGACTTTAAATCTAAAGCTATTGTAAGAAATTGCAATTTTTTCGGTTATATGAATATATCAATTCTGCAGTAGCTATATAATTTTACTTTCGCGCAAATTAGTAAAATTGATGTTTTTCGGCTTATGCGGTACAGTGCTCACGCAATTAACATACAATTTACAAGAAAATGGACTTTGAGTCTAAACTTAAGAAAGTGCAACTTTTTCGGTAATATTAAGTTGTTAATCCTGCAATAACATTATAGTTTTACTTTCGCGCAAATCAGTAAAATTGATGTTTTTCGGCTTATGCGGTACAGTGCTCAAGTGATTAACATACAATTTACAAGAAAATCGACTTTGAGTCTAAACCTAAGAAAGTGCAATTTTTTCTTTTCTTTATTTTTATTTTTATTTTTTTAATCCTGCATTAACATTATAACTTTACTTTCGCGCAAATCAGTAAAATTGATGTTTTTCGGCTTATGCGGTACAGTGCTCCCGCAATTAACATACAATTTAGAAGAAAATCGACTTTAAGTCTAAACCTAAGAAAATGCAATTTTTTCGGTTATATTAATTTGTCAATTCTGCAATAGCAATATAATTTTACTTACGCGCAAATCGATAAAATTGAAATTTTTCGGCTTATGTGGTACAGTGCTCAAGTGATTAACATACAATTTACAAGAAAATCGACTTTGAGTCTAAACCTAAGAAAGTGCAACTTTTTCGGTAATATTAAGTTGATAATCCTGCAATAACATTATAGTTTTACTTTCGCGCAAATCAGTAAAATTGATGTTTTTCGGCTTATGCGGTACAGTGCTCAAGTGATTAACATACAATTTACAAGAAAATGGACTTTGAGTCTAAACCTAAGAAAGTGCAACTTTTTCGGTAATATTAATTTGTTAATCCTGCAATAACAATATAATTTGACTTTCGTTCAAATCAGTAAAATTCATGTTTTTCGGCTTAAGCGGAATAGTGCTCACGCAACTGAAATACAATTTACAAGAAAATCGACTTTAAATCTAAAGCTATTGTAAGAAATTGCAATTTTTTCGGTTATATGAATATGTCAATTCTGCAGTAGCTATATAATTTTACTTTCGCGCAAATTAGTAAAATTGATATTTTTCGGCTTATGCGGTACAGTGCTCACGCAATTAACATACAATTTACAAGAAAATGGACTTTGAGTCTAAACCTAAGAAAGTGCAACTTTTTCGGTAATATTAATTTGTTAATCCTGCATTAACATTATAATTTTACTTTCGCGCAAATCAGTAAAATTGATGTTTTTCGGCTTATGCGGTACAGTGCTCACGCAATTAACATACAATTTAGAAGAAAATCGACTTTAAGTCTAAAACTAAGAAAGTAAAATTTTTTCGGTTATATGAATATGTAAATTCTGCAATAACATTATAATTTTACTTTCGCGCAAATCAGTAATATTTATGTTTTTCGGCTTAAGCAGTACAGTGCTGCCGCAATTGACATACAATTTAGAAGATAATTTTAGTCTAAACCTAAGAAAGTGCAACTTTTTCGGTAATATTAAGTTGTTAATCCTGCAATAACATTATAGTTTTACTTTCGCGCAAATCAGTAAAATTGATGTTTTTCTACTTATTCGGTACAGTGCTCAAGTGATTAACATACAATTTACAAGAAAATCGACTTTGAGTCTAAACCTAAGAAAGTGCAATTTTTTCGGTTATATTAATTTGTTAATCCTGCATTAACATTATAATTTTGCTTTCGCGCAAATCAGTAAAATTGATGTTTTTCGGCTTATGCGGTACAGTGCTCACGCAATTGACATACAATTTTCAAGAAAATCGACTTTGAGTCTAAACCTAAGAAAGTGCAACTTTTTCGGTAATATTAATTTTTTAATCCTGCAAAAGCAATTAAATTTGACTTTCGCTCAAATCAGTAAAATTCATGTTCTTCGGCTTAAGCGGTACAGTGCTCACGCAACTGAAATACCATTTACACGAAAATCGACTTTGAGTCTAAACCTAAGAAAGTCCAACTTTTTCGGTAATATTAATTTGTTAATCCTGCAAAAGCAATATAATTTGACTTTCGCTCAAATCAGTAAAATTCATGTTTTTGGCTTAAGCAGTACAGTGCTCACGCAACTGACATACAATTTACAAGAAAATCGACTTTGAGTCTAAACCTAAGAAAGTGCAACTTTTGCGGTAATATTAATTTGTTAATCCTGCAATTACAATTTAATTTGACTTTCGCTCAAATCAGTAAAATTCATGTTTTTCGGTTTAAGCGGTACAGTGCTAACGCAATTAACATACAATTTAGAAGCAAATCGACTTTAAGTCTAAAACTAAGAATGTACAATTTTTTCGGTTATATGAATATGAAAATTCTGCAATAACATTATAATTTTACTTTCGCGCAAATCAGTAATATTAATGTTTTTCGGCTTAAGCAGTACAGTGCTGCCGCAATTGACATACAATTTACAAGAAAATCGACTTTGAGTCTAAACCTAAGAAAGTGCAACTTTTTCGGTAATATTAATTTGTTAATCCTGCAAAAGCAATATAATTTGACTTTCGCTCAAATCAGTATAATTCATGTTTTTCGGCTTAAGCGGTACAGTGCTCACGCAACTGAAATACAATTTACAAGAAAATCGACTTTAAGTCTAAAACTAAGAAAGTGCAATTTTTTCGGTTATATGAATATGTCAATTCTGCAATAACAATATAATTTGACTTTCGCTCAAATCAGTAAAATTCATGTTTTTCGGTTTAAGCGGTACAGTGCTCACGCAATTGACATACAATTTAGAAGAAAATCGACTTTAAGTCTAAAACTAAGAAAGTACAATTTTTTCGGTTATATTAATATGTAAATTCTGCAATAACATTATAATTTTACTTTCGCGCAAATCAGTAAAGTTCATGTTTTTCGGCTTAAGCGGTACAGTGCTCACGCAATTGACATACAATTTAGAAGAAAATCGACTTTAAGTCTAAAACAAAGAAAGTACAATTTTTTCGGTTATATGAATATGTAAATTCTGCAATAACATTATAATTTTACTTTCGCGCAAATCAGTAAAATTGATGTTTTTCGGCTTATGCGGTACAGTGCTCAAGTAATTAACATACAATTTACAAGAAAATCGGCTTTAAGTAAAAATCTAAGAAAGTTCAATTTTTTCTTTTCTTTTTTTTATATTAATTTGTTAGTCCTGCCATAACATTATAGTTTACAGTGCTCGCGCAACTGAAATACAATTTACAAGAAAATCGACTTTAAGTATAAAGCAAAGAAAGTGCAATTTTTTCGGTTATATGAATATGTCAATTCTGCAATAGCTATATAATTTTACTTTCGCGCAAATTAGTAAAATTGTTGTTTTTTGGCTTATGCGGTACAGTGCTCAAGTGATTAACATACAATTTACAAGAAAATCGACTTTGAGTCTAAACCTAAGAAAGTACAACTTTTTCGGTAATATTAAGTTGTTAATCCTGCAATAACATTATAGTTTTACTTTCGCGCAAATCAGTAAAATTGATGTTTTTCGGCTTATGCGGTACAGTGCTCAAGTGATTAACATACAATTTACAAGAAAATCGACTTTGAGTCTAAACCTAAGAAAGTGCAATTTTTTCTTTTCTTTATTTTTATTTTTATTTTTTTAATCCTGCATTAACATTATAACTTTACTTTCGCGCAAATCAGTAAAATTGATGTTTTTCGGCTTATGCGGTACAGTGCTCACGCAATTAACATACAATTTAGAAGAAAATCGACTTTAAGTCTAAACCTAAGAAAATGCAATTTTTTCGGTTATATTAATTTGTCAATTCTGCAATAGCAATATAATTTTACTTTCGCGCAAATCAGTAAAATTGATGTTTTTCGGCTTATGCGGTACAGTGCTCAAGTGATTAACATACAATTTACAAGAAAATGGACTTTGAGTCTAAACCTAAGAAAGTGCAACTTTTTCGGTAATATTAATTTGTTAATCCTGCAATAACAATATAATTTGACTTTCGCTCAAATCAGTAAAATTCATGTTTTTCGGCTTAAGCGGTACAGTGCTCACGCAACTGAAATACTATTTACAAGAAAATCGACTTTAAATCTAAAGCTATTGTAAGAAATTGCAATTTTTTCGGTTATATGAATATGTCAATTCTGCAGTAGCTATATAATTTTAATAATTAATAATAATTAATTAATAATAAATCTAAGAAAGTTCAATTTTTTCTTTTCTTATTTTTATATTAATTTGTTAATCCTGCCATAACATTATAGTTTACAGTGCTCACGCAACTGAAATACAATTTACAAAAAAATCGACTTTAAGTATAAAGCAAAGAAAGTGCAATTTTTTCGGTTATATGAATATGTCAATTCTGCAATAGCTATATAATTTTACTTTCGCGCAAATTAGTAAAATTGTTGTTTTTCGGCTTATGCGGTACAGTGCTCAAGTGATTAACATACAATTTACAAGAAAATCGACTTTGAGTCTAAAACTAAGAAAGTACAATTTTTTCGGTTATATTAATATGTAAATTCTGCAATAACATTATAATTTTACTTTCGCGCAAATCAGTAAAGTTCATGTTTTTCGGCTTAAGCGGTACAGTGCTCACGCAATTGACATACAATTTAGAAGAAAATCGACTTTAAGTCTAAAACTAAGAAAGTACAATTTTTTCGGTTATATTAATATGTAAATTCTGCAATAACATTATAATTTTACTTTCGCGCAAATCAGTAAAGTTCATGTTTTTCGGCTTAAGTGGTACAGTGCTCACGCAATTGACATACAATTTAGAAGAAAATCGACTTTAAGTCTAAAACAAAGAAAGTACAATTTTTTCGGTTATATGAATATGTAAATTCTGCAATAACATTATAATTTTACTTTCGCGCAAATCAGTAAAATTGATGTTTTTCGGCTTATGCGGTACAGTGCTCAAGTAATTAACATACAATTTACAAGAAAATCGGCTTTAAGTAAAAATCTAAGAAAGTTCAATTTTTTCTTTTCTTTTTTTTATATTAATTTGTTAGTCCTGCCATAACATTATAGTTTACAGTGCTCGCGCAACTGAAATACAATTTACAAGAAAATCGACTTTAAGTATAAAGCAAAGAAAGTGCAATTTTTTCGGTTATATGAATATGTCAATTCTGCAATAGCTATATAATTTTACTTTCGCGCAAATTAGTAAAATTGTTGTTTTTTGGCTTATGCGGTACAGTGCTCAAGTGATTAACATACAATTTACAAGAAAATCGACTTTGAGTCTAAACCTAAGAAAGTACAACTTTTTCGGTAATATTAAGTTGTTAATCCTGCAATAACATTATAGTTTTACTTTCGCGCAAATCAGTAAAATTGATGTTTTTCGGCTTATGCGGTACAGTGCTCAAGTGATTAACATACAATTTACAAGAAAATCGACTTTGAGTCTAAACCTAAGAAAGTGCAATTTTTTCTTTTCTTTATTTTTATTTTTATTTTTTTAATCCTGCATTAACATTATAACTTTACTTTCGCGCAAATCAGTAAAATTGATGTTTTTCGGCTTATGCGGTACAGTGCTCACGCAATTAACATACAATTTAGAAGAAAATCGACTTTAAGTCTAAACCTAAGAAAATGCAATTTTTTCGGTTATATTAATTTGTCAATTCTGCAATAGCAATATAATTTTACTTTCGCGCAAATCAGTAAAATTGATGTTTTTCGGCTTATGCGGTACAGTGCTCAAGTGATTAACATACAATTTACAAGAAAATGGACTTTGAGTCTAAACCTAAGAAAGTGCAACTTTTTCGGTAATATTAATTTGTTAATCCTGCAATAACAATATAATTTGACTTTCGCTCAAATCAGTAAAATTCATGTTTTTCGGCTTAAGCGGTACAGTGCTCACGCAACTGAAATACTATTTACAAGAAAATCGACTTTAAATCTAAAGCTATTGTAAGAAATTGCAATTTTTTCGGTTATATGAATATGTCAATTCTGCAGTAGCTATATAATTTTAATAATTAATAATAATTAATTAATAATAAATCTAAGAAAGTTCAATTTTTTCTTTTCTTATTTTTATATTAATTTGTTAATCCTGCCATAACATTATAGTTTACAGTGCTCACGCAACTGAAATACAATTTACAAAAAAATCGACTTTAAGTATAAAGCAAAGAAAGTGCAATTTTTTCGGTTATATGAATATGTCAATTCTGCAATAGCTATATAATTTTACTTTCGCGCAAATTAGTAAAATTGTTGTTTTTCGGCTTATGCGGTACAGTGCTCAAGTGATTAACATACAATTTACAAGAAAATCGACTTTGAGTCTAAACCTAAGAAAGTGCAACTTTTTCGGTAATATCAAGTTGATAATCCTGCAATAACATTATAGTTTTACTTTCGCTCAAATCAGTAAAATTGATGTTTTTCGGCTTATGCGGTACAGTGCTCAAGTGATTAACATACAATTTACAAGAAAATCGACTTTGAGTCTAAACCTAAGAAAGTGCAACTTTTTCGGTAATATTAAGTTGTTAATCCTGCAATAACATTATAGTTTTACTTTCGCGCAAATAAGTAAAATTGATGTTTTTCGGCTTATGCGGTACAGTGCTCAAGTAATTAACATACAATTTATAAGAAAATCGGCTTTAAGTAAAAATCTAAGAAAGTTCAATTTTTTCTTTTCTTATTTTTATATTAATTTGTTAATCCTGCCATAACATTATAGTTTACAGTGCTCACGCAACTGAAATACAATTTACAAAAAAATCGACTTTAAGTATAAAGCAAAGAAAGTGCAATTTTTTCGGTTATATGAATATGTCAATTCTGCAATAGCTATATAATTTTACTTTCGCGCAAATTAGTAAAATTGATGTTTTTCGGCTTATGCGGTACAGTGCTCAAGTAATTAACATACAATTTACAAGAAAATCGACTTTAAATCTAAAGCTATTGTAAGAAATTGCAATTTTTTCGGTTATATGAATATGTCAATTCTGCAGTAGCTATATAATTTTACTTTCGCGCAAATTAGTAAAATTGATGTTTTTCGGCTTATGCGGTACAGTGCTCACGCAATTAACATACAATTTACAAGAAAATGGAAATTGAGTCTAAACCTAAGAAAGTGCAACTTTTTCGGTAATATTAATTTGTTCATCCTGCATTAACATTATAATTTTACTTTCGCGCAAATAAGTAAAATTGATGTTTTTCGGCTTATGCGGTACAGTGCTCTCGCAATTAACATACAATTTAGAAGAAAATCGACCTTAAGTCTAAAACTAATAAAGTAAAATTTTTTCGGTTATATGAATATGTAAATTCCGCAATAACATTATAATTTTACTTTCGCGCAAATCAGTAATATTTATGTTTTTCGGCTTAAGCAGTACAGTGCTGACGCATAAGACATACAATTTAGAAGATATTTTGAGTCTAAACCTAAGAAAGTGCAACTTTTTCGGTAATATTAAGTTGTTAATCCTGCAATAACATTATAGTTTTACTTTCGCGCAAATCAGTAAAATTGATGTTTTTCTACTTATTCGGTAAAGTGCTCAAGTGATTAACATACAATTTACAAGAAAATCGACTTTGAGTCTAAACCTAAGAAAGTGCAATTTTTTCGGTTATATTAATTTGTTAATCCTGCATTAACATTATAATTTTGCTTTCGCGCAAATCAGTAAAATTGATGTTTTTCGGCTTATGCGGTACAGTGCTCACGCAATTGACATACAATTTACAAGAAAATCGACTTTGAGTCTAAACCTAAGAAAGTGCAACTTTTTCGGTAATATTAATTTGTTAATCCTGCAAAAGCAATATAATTTGACTTTCGCTCAAATCAGTAAAATTCATGTTCTTCGGCTTAAGCGGTACAGTGCTCACGCAACTGAAATACCATTTACACGAAAATCGACTTTGAGTCTAAACCTAAGAAAGTCCAACTTTTTCGGTAATATTAATTTGTTAATCCTGCAAAAGCAATATAATTTGACTTTCGCTCAAATCAGTAAAATTCATGTTTTTCGGCTTAAGCAGTACAGTGCTCACGCAACTGACATACAATTTACAAGAAAATCGACTTTGAGTCTAAACCTAAGAAAGTGCAACTTTTGCGGTAATATTAATTTGTTAATCCTGAAATAACAATATAATTTGACTTTCGCTCAAATCAGTAAAATTCATGTTTTTCGGTTTAAGCGGTACAGTGCTCACGCAATTAACATACAATTTAGAAGCAAATCGACTTTAAGTCTTAAACTTAGAATGTACAATTTTTTCGGTTATATGAATATGAAAATTCTGCAATAACATTATAATTTTACTTTCGCGCAAATCAGTAATATTAATGTTTTTCGGCTTAAGCAGTACAGTGCTGCCGCAATTGACATACAATTTAGAAGAAAATCGACTTTGAGTCTAAACCTAAGAAAGTGCAACTTTTTCGGTAATATTAATTTGTTAATCCTGCAAAAGCAATATAATTTGACTTTCGCTCAAATCAGTAAAATTCATGTTCTTCGGCTTAAGCGGTACAGTGCTCACGCAACTGAAATACCATTTACACGAAAATCGACTTTGAGTCTAAACCTAAGAAAGTCCAACTTTTTCGGTAATATTAATTTGTTAATCCTGCAAAAGCAATATAATTTGACTTTCGCTCAAATCAGTAAAATTCATGTTTTTCGGCTTAAGCAGTACAGTGCTCACGCAACTGACATACAATTTACAAGAAAATCGACTTTGAGTCTAAACCTAAGAAAGTGCAATGTTTTCGGTTATATGAATATGTCAATTCTGCAATAACAATATAATTTGACTTTCGCTCAAATCAGTAAAATTCATGTTTTTCGGTTTAAGCGGTACAGTGCTCACGCAATTGACATACAATTTAGAAGAAAATCGACTTTAAGTCTAAAACTAAGAAAGTACAATTTTTTCGGTTATATTAATATGTAAATTCTGCAAAAGCAATATAATTTGACTTTCGCTCAAATCAGTAAAATTCATGTTTTTCGGCTTAAGCGGTACAGTGCTCACGCAATTGACATACAATTTAGAAGAAAATCGACTTTAAGTCTTAAACTTAGAATGTACAATTTTTTCGGTTATATGAATATGAAAATTCTGCAATAACATTATAATTTTACTTTCGCGCAAATCAGTAATATTAATGTTTTTCGGCTTAAGCAGTACAGTGCTGCCGCAATTGACATACAATTTAGAAGAAAATCGACTTTGAGTCTAAACCTAAGAAAGTGCAACTTTTTCGGTAATATTAATTTGTTAATCCTGCAAAAGCAATATAATTTGACTTTCGCTCAAATCAGTAAAATTCATGTTCTTCGGCTTAAGCGGTACAGTGCTCACGCAACTGAAATACCATTTACACGAAAATCGACTTTAAGTCTAAACCTAAGAAAGTGCAACTTTTTCGGTAATATTAATTTGTTAATCCTGCAAAAGCAATATAATTTGACTTTCGCTCAAATCAGTATAATTCACGTTTTTCGGCTTAAGCGGTACAGTGCTCACGCAACTGAAATACAATTTACAAGAAAATCGACTTTAAGTCTAAAACTAAGAAAGTGCAATGTTTTCGGTTATATGAATATGTCAATTCTGCAATAACAATATAATTTGACTTTCGCTCAAATCAGTAAAATTGTTGTTTTTCGGCTTATGCGGTACAGTGCTCAAGTGATTAACATACAATTTACAAGAAAATCGACTTTGAGTCTAAACCTAAGAAAGTGCAACTTTTTCGGTAATATTAAGTTGTTAATCCTGCAATAACATTATAGTTTTACTTTCGCGCAAATAAGTAAAATTGATGTTTTTCGGCTTATGCGGTACAGTGCTCAAGTAATTAACATACAATTTATAAGAAAATCGGCTTTAAGTAAAAATCTAAGAAAGTTCAATTTTTTCTTTTCTTATTTTTATATTAATTTGTTAATCCTGCCATAACATTATAGTTTACAGTGCTCACGCAACTGAAATACAATTTACAAAAAAATCGACTTTAAGTATAAAGCAAAGAAAGTGCAATTTTTTCGGTTATATGAATATGTCAATTCTGCAATAGCTATATAATTTTACTTTCGCGCAAATTAGTAAAATTGATGTTTTTCGGCTTATGCGGTACAGTGCTCAAGTAATTAACATACAATTTACAAGAAAATCGACTTTAAATCTAAAGCTATTGTAAGAAATTGCAATTTTTTCGGTTATATGAATATGTCAATTCTGCAGTAGCTATATAATTTTACTTTCGCGCAAATTAGTAAAATTGATGTTTTTCGGCTTATGCGGTACAGTGCTCACGCAATTAACATACAATTTACAAGAAAATGGAAATTGAGTCTAAACCTAAGAAAGTGCAACTTTTTCGGTAATATTAATTTGTTAATCCTGCATTAACATTATAATTTTACTTTCGCGCAAATAAGTAAAATTGATGTTTTTCGGCTTATGCGGTACAGTGCTCTCGCAATTAACATACAATTTAGAAGAAAATCGACCTTAAGTCTAAAACTAATAAAGTAAAATTTTTTCGGTTATATGAATATGTAAATTCCGCAATAACATTATAATTTTACTTTCGCGCAAATCAGTAATATTTATGTTTTTCGGCTTAAGCAGTACAGTGCTGACGCATAAGACATACAATTTAGAAGATATTTTGAGTCTAAACCTAAGAAAGTGCAACTTTTTCGGTAATATTAAGTTGTTAATCCTGCAATAACATTATAGTTTTACTTTCGCGCAAATCAGTAAAATTGATGTTTTTCTACTTATTCGGTAAAGTGCTCAAGTGATTAACATACAATTTACAAGAAAATCGACTTTGAGTCTAAACCTAAGAAAGTGCAATTTTTTCGGTTATATTAATTTGTTAATCCTGCATTAACATTATAATTTTGCTTTCGCGCAAATCAGTAAAATTGATGTTTTTCGGCTTATGCGGTACAGTGCTCACGCAATTGACATACAATTTACAAGAAAATCGACTTTGAGTCTAAACCTAAGAAAGTGCAACTTTTTCGGTAATATTAATTTGTTAATCCTGCAAAAGCAATATAATTTGACTTTCGCTCAAATCAGTAAAATTCATGTTCTTCGGCTTAAGCGGTACAGTGCTCACGCAACTGAAATACCATTTACACGAAAATCGACTTTGAGTCTAAACCTAAGAAAGTCCAACTTTTTCGGTAATATTAATTTGTTAATCCTGCAAAAGCAATATAATTTGACTTTCGCTCAAATCAGTAAAATTCATGTTTTTCGGCTTAAGCAGTACAGTGCTCACGCAACTGACATACAATTTACAAGAAAATCGACTTTGAGTCTAAACCTAAGAAAGTGCAACTTTTGCGGTAATATTAATTTGTTAATCCTGAAATAACAATATAATTTGACTTTCGCTCAAATCAGTAAAATTCATGTTTTTCGGTTTAAGCGGTACAGTGCTCACGCAATTAACATACAATTTAGAAGCAAATCGACTTTAAGTCTTAAACTTAGAATGTACAATTTTTTCGGTTATATGAATATGAAAATTCTGCAATAACATTATAATTTTACTTTCGCGCAAATCAGTAATATTAATGTTTTTCGGCTTAAGCAGTACAGTGCTGCCGCAATTGACATACAATTTAGAAGAAAATCGACTTTGAGTCTAAACCTAAGAAAGTGCAACTTTTTCGGTAATATTAATTTGTTAATCCTGCAAAAGCAATATAATTTGACTTTCGCTCAAATCAGTAAAATTCATGTTCTTCGGCTTAAGCGGTACAGTGCTCACGCAACTGAAATACCATTTACACGAAAATCGACTTTGAGTCTAAACCTAAGAAAGTCCAACTTTTTCGGTAATATTAATTTGTTAATCCTGCAAAAGCAATATAATTTGACTTTCGCTCAAATCAGTAAAATTCATGTTTTTCGGCTTAAGCAGTACAGTGCTCACGCAACTGACATACAATTTACAAGAAAATCGACTTTGAGTCTAAACCTAAGAAAGTGCAATGTTTTCGGTTATATGAATATGTCAATTCTGCAATAACAATATAATTTGACTTTCGCTCAAATCAGTAAAATTCATGTTTTTCGGTTTAAGCGGTACAGTGCTCACGCAATTGACATACAATTTAGAAGAAAATCGACTTTAAGTCTAAAACTAAGAAAGTACAATTTTTTCGGTTATATTAATATGTAAATTCTGCAAAAGCAATATAATTTGACTTTCGCTCAAATCAGTAAAATTCATGTTTTTCGGCTTAAGCGGTACAGTGCTCACGCAATTGACATACAATTTAGAAGAAAATCGACTTTAAGTCTTAAACTTAGAATGTACAATTTTTTCGGTTATATGAATATGAAAATTCTGCAATAACATTATAATTTTACTTTCGCGCAAATCAGTAATATTAATGTTTTTCGGCTTAAGCAGTACAGTGCTGCCGCAATTGACATACAATTTAGAAGAAAATCGACTTTGAGTCTAAACCTAAGAAAGTGCAACTTTTTCGGTAATATTAATTTGTTAATCCTGCAAAAGCAATATAATTTGACTTTCGCTCAAATCAGTAAAATTCATGTTCTTCGGCTTAAGCGGTACAGTGCTCACGCAACTGAAATACCATTTACACGAAAATCGACTTTAAGTCTAAACCTAAGAAAGTGCAACTTTTTCGGTAATATTAATTTGTTAATCCTGCAAAAGCAATATAATTTGACTTTCGCTCAAATCAGTATAATTCACGTTTTTCGGCTTAAGCGGTACAGTGCTCACGCAACTGAAATACAATTTACAAGAAAATCGACTTTAAGTCTAAAACTAAGAAAGTGCAATGTTTTCGGTTATATGAATATGTCAATTCTGCAATAACAATATAATTTGACTTTCGCTCAAATCAGTAAAATTCATGTTTTTCGGTTTAAGCGGTACAGTGCTCACGCAATTGACATACAATTTAGAAGAAAATCGACTTTAAGTCTAAAACTAAGAAAGTACAATTTTTTCGGTTATATTAATATGTAAATTCTGCAATAACATTATAATTTTACTTTCGCGCAAATCAGTAAAGTTCATGTTTTTCGGCTTAAGCGGTACAGTGCTCACGCAATTGACATACAATTTAGAAGAAAATCGACTTTAAGTCTTAAACAAAGAAAGTACAATTTTTTCGGTTATATGAATATGTAAATTCTGCAATAACATTATAATTTTACTTTCGCGCAAATCAGTAAAATTGATGTTTTTCGGCTTATGCGGTACAGTGCTCAAGTGATTAATATACAATTTACAAGAAAATCGAATTTGAGTCTAAACCTAAGAAAGTGCAACTTTTTCGGTAATATTAAGTTGTTAATCCTGCAATAACATTATAGTTTTACTTTCGCGCAAATCAGTAAAATTGATGTTTTTCGGCTTATGCGGTACAGTGCTCACGCAATTAACATACAATTTAGAAGAAAATCGACTTTAAGTCTAAAACTAAGAAAGTAAAATTTTTTCGGTTATATGAATATGTAAATTCTGCAATGACATTATAATTTTACTTTCGCGCAAATCAGTAATATTTATGTTTTTCGGCTTAAGCAGTACAGTGCTGCCGCAATTGACATACAATTTAGAAGATAATTTTAGTCTAAACCTAAGAAAGTGCAACTTTTTCGGTAATATTAAGTTGTTAATCCTGCAATAACATTATAGTTTTACTTTCGCGCAAATCAGTAAAATTGATGTTTTTCTACTTATTCGGTACAGTGCTCAAGTGATTAACATACAATTTACAAGAAAATCGACTTTGAGTCTAAACCTAAGAAAGTGCAATTTTTTCGGTTATATTAATTTGTTAATCCTGCATTAACATTATAATTTTGCTTTCGCGCAAATCAGTAAAATTGATGTTTTTCGGCTTATGCGGTACAGTGCTCACGCAATTGACATACAATTTTCAAGAAAATCGACTTTGAGTCTAAACCTAAGAAAGTGCAACTTTTTCGGTAATATTAATTTTTTAATCCTGCAAAAGCAATTAAATTTGACTTTCGCTCAAATCAGTAAAATTCATGTTCTTCGGCTTAAGCGGTAAAGTGCTCACGCAACTGAAATACCATTTACACGAAAATCGACTTTGAGTCTAAACCTAAGAAAGTCCAACTTTTTCGGTAATATTAATTTGTTAATCCTGCAAAAGCAATATAATTTGACTTTCGCTCAAATCAGTAAAATTCATGTTTTTCGGCTTAAGCAGTACAGTGCTCACGCAACTGACATACAATTTACAAGAAAATCGACTTTGAGTCTAAACCTAAGAAAGTGCAACTTTTGCGGTAATATTAATTTGTTAATCCTGCAATTACAATATAATTTGACTTTCGCTCAAATCAGTAAAATTCATGTTTTTCGGTTTAAGCGGTACAGTGCTAACGCAATTAACATACAATTTAGAAGCAAATCGACTTTAAGTCTAAAACTAAGAATGTACAATTTTTTCGGTTATATGAATATGAAAATTCTGCAATAACATTATAATTTTACTTTCGCGCAAATCAGTAATATTAATGTTTTTCGGCTTAAGCAGTACAGTGCTGCCGCAATTGACATACAATTTACAAGAAAATCGACTTTGAGTCTAAACCTAAGAAAGTGCAACTTTTTCGGTAATATTAATTTGTTAATCCTGCAAAAGCAATATAATTTGACTTTCGCTCAAATCAGTATAATTCATGTTTTTCGGCTTAAGCGGTACAGTGCTCACGCAACTGAAATACAATTTACAAGAAAATCGACTTTAAGTCTAAAACTAAGAAAGTGCAATTTTTTCGGTTATATGAATATGTCAATTCTGCAATAACAATATAATTTGACTTTCGCTCAAATCAGTAAAATTCATGTTTTTCGGTTTAAGCGGTACAGTGCTCACGCAATTGACATACAATTTAGAAGAAAATCGACTTTAAGTCTAAAACTAAGAAAGTACAATTTTTTCGGTTATATTAATATGTAAATTCTGCAATAACATTATAATTTTACTTTCGCGCAAATCAGTAAAGTTCATGTTTTTCGGCTTAAGCGGTACAGTGCTCACGCAATTGACATACAATTTAGAAGAAAATCGACTTTAAGTCTAAAACAAAGAAAGTACAATTTTTTCGGTTATATGAATATGTAAATTCTGCAATAACATTATAATTTTACTTTCGCGCAAATCAGTAAAATTGATGTTTTTCGGCTTATGCGGTACAGTGCTCAAGTAATTAACATACAATTTACAAGAAAATCGGCTTTAAGTAAAAATCTAAGAAAGTTCAATTTTTTCTTTTCTTTTTTTTATATTAATTTGTTAGTCCTGCCATAACATTATAGTTTACAGTGCTCGCGCAACTGAAATACAATTTACAAGAAAATCGACTTTAAGTATAAAGCAAAGAAAGTGCAATTTTTTCGGTTATATGAATATGTCAATTCTGCAATAGCTATATAATTTTACTTTCGCGCAAATTAGTAAAATTGTTGTTTTTTGGCTTATGCGGTACAGTGCTCAAGTGATTAACATACAATTTACAAGAAAATCGACTTTGAGTCTAAACCTAAGAAAGTACAACTTTTTCGGTAATATTAAGTTGTTAATCCTGCAATAACATTATAGTTTTACTTTCGCGCAAATCAGTAAAATTGATGTTTTTCGGCTTATGCGGTACAGTGCTCAAGTGATTAACATACAATTTACAAGAAAATCGACTTTGAGTCTAAACCTAAGAAAGTGCAATTTTTTCTTTTCTTTATTTTTATTTTTATTTTTTTAATCCTGCATTAACATTATAACTTTACTTTCGCGCAAATCAGTAAAATTGATGTTTTTCGGCTTATGCGGTACAGTGCTCACGCAATTAACATACAATTTAGAAGAAAATCGACTTTAAGTCTAAACCTAAGAAAGTGCAACTTTTTCGGTAATATTAATTTGTTAATCCTGCAAAAGCAATATAATTTGACTTTCGCTCAAATCAGTATAATTCATGTTTTTCGGCTTAAGCGGTACAGTGCTCACGCAACTGAAATACAATTTACAAGAAAATCGACTTTAAGTCTAAAACTAAGAAAGTGCAATGTTTTCGGTTATATGAATATGTCAATTCTGCAATAACAATATAATTTGACTTTCGCTCAAATCAGTAAAATTCATGTTTTTCGGTTTAAGCGGTACAGTGCTCACGCAATTGACATACAATTTAGAAGAAAATCGACTTTAAGTCTAAAACTAAGAAAGTACAATTTTTTCGGTTATATTAATATGTAAATTCTGCAATAACATTATAATTTTACTTTCGCGCAAATCAGTAAAGTTCATGTTTTTCGGCTTAAGCGGTACAGTGCTCACGCAATTGACATACAATTTAGAAGAAAATCGACTTTAAGTCTTAAACAAAGAAAGTACAATTTTTTCGGTTATATGAATATGTAAATTCTGCAATAACATTATAATTTTACTTTCGCGCAAATCAGTAAAATTGATGTTTTTCGGCTTATGCGGTACAGTGCTCAAGTAATTAACGTACAATTTACAAGAAAATCGGCTTTAAGTAAAAATCTAAGAAAGTTCAATTTTTTCTTTTCTTTTTTTTATATTAATTTGTTAATCCTGCCATAACATTATAGTTTACAGCAACTGAATTACAATTTACAAGAAAATCGACTTTAAGTATAAAGCAAAGAAAGTGCAATTTTTTCGGTTATATGAATATGTCAATTCTGCAATAGCTATATAATTTTACTTTCGCGCAAATTAGTAAAATTGTTGTTTTTCGGCTTATGCGGTACAGTGCTGACGCATTTGACATACAATTTAGAAGATATTTTGAGTCTAAACCTAAGAAAGTGCAACTTTTTCGGTAATATTAAGTTGTTAATCCTGCAATAACATTATAGTTTTACTTTCGCGCAAATCAGTAAAATTGATGTTTTTCTACTTATTCGGTAAAGTGCTCAAGTGATTAACATACAATTTACAAGAAAATCGACTTTGAGTCTAAACCTAAGAAAGTGCAATTTTTTCGGTTATATTAATTTGTTAATCCTGCATTAACATTATAATTTTGCTTACGCGCAAATCAGTAAAATTGATGTTTTTCGGCTTATGCGGTACAGTGCTCACGCAATTGACATACAATTTACAAGAAAATCGACTTTGAGTCTAAACCTAAGAAAGTGCAACTTTTTCGGTAATATTAATTTGTTAATCCTGCAAAAGCAATATAATTTGACTTTCGCTCAAATCAGTAAAATTCATGTTCTTCGGCTTAAGCGGTACAGTGCTCACGCAACTGAAATACCATTTACACGAAAATCGACTTTGAGTCTAAACCTAAGAAAGTCCAACTTTTTCGGTAATATTAATTTGTTAATCCTGCAAAAGCAATATAATTTGACTTTCGCTCAAATCAGTAAAATTCATGTTTTTCGGCTTAAGCAGTACAGTGCTCACGCAACTGACATACAATTTACAAGAAAATCGACTTTGAGTCTAAACCTAAGAAAGTGCAACTTTTGCGGTAATATTAATTTGTTAATCCTGAAATAACAATATAATTTGACTTTCGCTCAAATCAGTAAAATTCATGTTTTTCGGTTTAAGCGGTACAGTGCTCACGCAATTAACATACAATTTAGAAGCAAATCGACTTTAAGTCTTAAACTTAGAATGTACAATTTTTTCGGTTATATGAATATGAAAATTCTGCAATAACATTATAATTTTACTTTCGCGCAAATCAGTAATATTAATGTTTTTCGGCTTAAGCAGTACAGTGCTGCCGCAATTGACATACAATTTTCAAGAAAATCGACTTTGAGTCTAAACCTAAGAAAGTGCAACTTTTTCGGTAATATTAATTTGTTAATCCTGCAAAAGCAATATAATTTGACTTTCGCTCAAATCAGTATAATTCATGTTTTTCGGCTTAAGCGGTACAGTGCTCACGCAACTGAAATACAATTTACAAGAAAATCGACTTTAAGTCTAAAACTAAGAAAGTGCAATGTTTTCGGTTATATGAATATGTCAATTCTGCAATAACAATATATTTTGACTTTCGCTCAAATCAGTAAAATTCATGTTTTTCGGTTTAAGCGGTACAGTGCTCACGCAATTGACATACAATTTAGAAGAAAATCGACTTTAAGTCTAAAACTAAGAAAGTACAATTTTTTCGGTTATATTAATATGTAAATTCTGCAATAACATTATAATTTTACTTTCGCGCAAATCAGTAAAGTTCATGTTTTTCGGCTTAAGCGGTACAGTGCTCACGCAATTGACATACAATTTAGAAGAAAATCGACTTTAAGTCTTAAACAAAGAAAGTACAATTTTTTCGGTTATATGAATATGTAAATTCTGCAATAACATTATAATTTTACTTTCGCGCAAATCAGTAAAATTGATGTTTTTCGGCTTATGCGGTACAGTGCTCAAGTAATTAACGTACAATTTACAAGAAAATCGGCTTTAAGTAAAAATCTAAGAAAGTTCAATTTTTTCTTTTCTTTTTTTTATATTAATTTGTTAATCCTGCCATAACATTATAGTTTACAGCAACTGAATTACAATTTACAAGAAAATCGACTTTAAGTATAAAGCAAAGAAAGTGCAATTTTTTCGGTTATATGAATATGTCAATTCTGCAATAGCTATATAATTTTACTTTCGCGCAAATTAGTAAAATTGTTGTTTTTCGGCTTATGCGGTACAGTGCTCAAGTGATTAACATACAATTTACAAGAAAATCGACTTTGAGTCTAAACCTAAGAAAGTGCAACTTTTTCGGTAATATTAAGTTGTTAATCCTGCAATAACATTATAGTTTTACTTTCGCGCAAATCAGTAAAATTGATGTTTTTCGGCTTATGCGGTACAGTGCTCACGCAATTAACATACAATTTAGAAGAAAATCGACTTTAAGTCTAAACCTAAGAAAGTGCAATTTTTTCGGTTATATGAATATGTAAATTCTGCAATAACATTATAATTTGACTTTCGCGCAAATTAGTAAAATTGTTGTTTTTCGGCTTATGCGGTACAGTGCTCAAGTGATTAACATACAATTTACATGAAAATCGACTTTGAGTCTAAACCTAAGAAAGTGCAACTTTTTCGGTAATATTAAGTTGTTAATCCTGCAATAACATTATAGTTTTACTTTCGCGCAAATCAGTAAAATTGATGTTTTTCGGCTTATGCTGTACAGTGCTCAAGTAATTAACATACAATTTACAAGAAAATCGGCTTTAAGTAAAAATCTAAGAAAGTTCAATCTTTTCTTTTCTTTTTTTTATATTAATTTGTTAATCCTGCCATAACATTATAGTTTTACTTTCGCGCAAATCAGTAATATTGATGTTTTTCAGCTTAAGCGGTACAGTGCGAAAGCAATTGAAATACAATTTACAAGAAAATCGACTTTGAGACTAAACCTAAGAAAGTGCAACTTTTTCGGTAATATTAATTTGTTAATCCTGCAATAACAATATAATTTGACTTTCGCTCAAATCAGTAAAATTCATGTTTTCCGGCTTAAGCGGTACAGTGCGCACGCAACTGAAATACAATTTACAAGAAAATCGACTTTAAGTCTAAACCTAAGAAAGTGCAATTTTTTCGGTTATATGAATATGTAAATTCTGCAATAACAATATAATTTGACTTTCGCGCAATTCAGTAAAATTGATGTTTTTCGGCTTATGCGGTACAGTGCTCAAGTAATTAACATACAATTTACAAGAAAATCGGCTTTAAGTAAAAATCTAAGAAAGTTCAATTTTTTCTTTTCTTTTTTTTTATATTAATTTGTTAATCCTGCCATAACATTATAGTTTACAGTGCTCACGCAACTGAAATACAATTTACAAGAAAATCGACTTTGAGTCTAAACCTAAGAAAGTGCAATTTTTTCTTTTCTTTATTTTTATTTTTTTAATCCTGCATTAACATTATAATTTTACTTTCGCGCAAATCAGTAAAATTGATGTTTGTCGGCTTATGCGGTACAGTGCTCACGCAATTAACATACAATTTAGAAGAAAATCGACTTTAAGTCTAAACCTAAGAAAATGCAATTTTTTCGGTTATATTAATTTGTCAATTCTGCAAAAGCAATATAATTTTTCTTACGCGCAAATCGATAAAATTGATGTTTTTCGGCTTATGTGGTACAGTGCTCAAGTGATTAACATACAATTTACAAGAAAATCGACTTTGAGTCTAAACCTAAGAAAGTGCAACTTTTTCGGTAATATTAAGTTGATAATCCTGCAATAACATTATAGTTTTACTTTCGGGCAAATCAGTAAAATTGATGTTTTTCGGCTTATACGGTACAGTGCTCAAGTGATTAACATACAATTTACAAGAAAATGGACTTTGAGTCTAAACCTAAGAAAGTGCAACTTTTTCGGTAATATTAATTTGTTAATCCTGCAATAACAATATAATTTGACTTTCGCTCAAATCAGTAAAATTCATGTTTTTCGGCTTAAGCGGTACAGTGCTCACGCAACTGAAATACAATTTACAAGAAAATCGACTTTAAATCTAAAGCTATTGTAAGAAATTGCAATTTTTTCGGTTATATGAATATGTCAATTCTGCAGTAGCTATATAATTTTACTTTCGCGCAAATTAGTAAAATTGATGTTTTTCGGCTTATGCGGTACAGTGCTCACGCAATTAACATACAATTTACAAGAAAATGGACTTTGAGTCTAAACCTAAGAAAGTGCAACTTTTTCGGTAATATTAAGTTGTTAATCCTGCAATAACATTATAGTTTTACTTTCGCGCAAATAAGTAAAATTGATGTTTTTCGGCTTATGCGGTACAGTGCTCAAGTAATTAACATACAATTTATAAAAAAATCGGCTTTAAGTAAAAATCTAAGAAAGTTCAATTTTTTCTTTTCTTATTTTTATATTAATTTGTTAATCCTGCCATAACATTATAGTTTACAGTGCTCACGCAACTGAAATACAATTTACAAGAAAATCGACTTTAAGTCTAAGGCTCAGAAAGTGCAATTTTTTCGGTTATATGAATATGTTAATCCTGCAATAGCTATATAATTTTACTTTCGCGCAAATTAGTAAATATGTTGTTTTTCGGCTTATGCGGTACAGTGCTCAAGTGATTAACATACAATTTACAAGAAAATCGACTTTGAGTCTAAACCTAAGAAAGTGCAACTTTTTTGGTAATATTAAGTTGATAATCCTGCAATAACATTATAGTTTTACTTTCGCGCAAATCAGTAAAATTGATGTTTTTCGGCTTATGCGGTACAGTGCTCAAGTAATTAACATACAATTTACAAGAAAATCGACTTTGAGTCTAAACCTAAGAAAGTGCAACTTTTTTGGTAATATTAAGTTGATAATCCTGCAATAACATTATAGTTTTACTTTCGCGCAAATCAGTAAAATTGATGTTTTTCGGCTTATGCGGTACAGTGCTCAAGTAATTAACATACAATTTACAAGAAAATCGACTTTAAATCTAAAGCTATTGTAAGAAAGTGCAATTTTTTCGGTTATATGAATATGTCAATTCTGCAATAGCTATATAATTTTACTTTCGCGCAAATTAGTAAATATGTTGTTTTTCGGCTTATGCGGTACAGTGCTCAAGTGATTAACATACAATTTACAAGAAAATCGACTTTGAGTCTAAACCTAAGAAAGTGCAACTTTTTTGGTAATATTAAGTTGATAATCCTGCAATAACATTATAGTTTTACTTTTGCGCAAATCAGTAAAATTGATGTTTTTCGGCTTATGCGGTACAGTGCTCAAGTAATTAACATACAATTTACAAGAAAATCGACTTTAAATCTAAAGCTATTGTAAGAAATTGCAATTTTTTCGGTTATATGAATATGTCAATTCTGCAGTAGCTATATAATTTTACTTTCGCGCAAATAAGTAAAATTGATGTTTTTCGGCTTATGCGGTACAGTGCTCACGCAATTAACATACAATTTACAAGAAAATGGACTTTGAGTCTAAACCTAAGAAAGTGCAACTTTTTCGGTAATATTAAGTTGTTAATCCTGCAATAACATTATAGTTTTACTTTCGCGCCAATAAGTAAAATTGATGTTTTTCGGCTTATGCGGTACAGTGCTCAAGTAATTAACATACAATTTATAAGAAAATCGGCTTTAAGTAAAAATCTAAGAAAGTTCAATTTTTTCTTTTCTTATTTTTATATTAATTTGTTAATCCTGCCATAACATTATAGTTTACAGTGCTCACGCAACTGAAATACAATTTACAAGAAAATCGACTTTAAGTATAAAGCAAAGAAAGTGCAATTTTGATGAAATTAAAGTTATATGAATGTGTCAATTCTGCAATAGCTATATAATTTTACTTTCGCGCAAATTAGTAAAATTGTTGTTTTTCGGCTTATGCGGTACAGTGCTCACGCAATTAACATACAATTTACAAGAAAATGGACTTTGAGTCTAAACCTAAGAAAGTGCAACTTTTTCGGTAATATTAATTTGTTAATCCTGCAATAACAATATAATTAGACTTTCGCTCAAATCAGTAAAATTCATGTTTTTCGGCTTAAGCGGTACAGTGCTCACGCAACTGAAATACAATTTACAAGAAAATCGACTTTAAATCTAAAGCTATTGTAAGAAATTGCAATTTTTTCGGTTATATGAATATGCAATTCTGCAGTAGCTATATAATTTTACTTTCGCGCAAATTAGTAAAATTGATGTTTTTCGGCTTATGCGGTACAGTGCTCACGCAATTAACATACAATTTACAAGAAAATGGACTTTGAGTCTAAACCTAAGAAAGTGCAACTTTTTCGGTAATATTAAGTTGTTAATCCTGAAATAACATTATAGTTTTACTTTCGCGCAAATAAGTAAAATTGATGTTTTTCGGCTTATGCGGTACAGTGCTCAAGTAATTAACATACAATTTATAAAAAAATCGGCTTTAAGTAAAAATCTAAGAAAGTTCAATTTTTTCTTTTCTTATTTTTATATTAATTTGTTAATCCTGCCATAACATTATAGTTTACAGTGCTCACGCAACTGAAATACAATTTACAAGAAAATCGACTTTAAGTCTAAGGCTCAGAAAGTGCAATTTTTTCGGTTATATGAATATGTTAATCCTGCAATAGCTATATAATTTTACTTTCGCGCAAATTAGTAAATATGTTGTTTTTCGGCTTATGCGGTACAGTGCTCAAGTGATTAACATACAATTTACAAGAAAATCGACTTTGAGTCTAAACCTAAGAAAGTGCAACTTTTTTGGTAATATTAAGTTGATAATCCTGCAATAACATTATAGTTTTACTTTCGCGCAAATCAGTAAAATTGATGTTTTTCGGCTTATGCGGTACAGTGCTCAAGTAATTAACATACAATTTACAAGAAAATCGACTTTGAGTCTAAACCTAAGAAAGTGCAACTTTTTTGGTAATATTAAGTTGATAATCCTGCAATAACATTATAGTTTTACTTTCGCGCAAATCAGTAAAATTGATGTTTTTCGTCTTATGCGGTACAGTGCTCAAGTAATTAACATACAATTTACAAGAAAATCGACTTTAAATCTAAAGCTATTGTAAGAAAGTGCAATTTTTTCGGTTATATGAATATGTCAATTCTGCAATAGCTATATAATTTTACTTTCGCGCAAATTAGTAAATATGTTGTTTTTCGGCTTATGCGGTACAGTGCTCAAGTGATTAACATACAATTTACAAGAAAATCGACTTTGAGTCTAAACCTAAGAAAGTGCAACTTTTTTGGTAATATTAAGTTGATAATCCTGCAATAACATTATAGTTTTACTTTTGCGCAAATCAGTAAAATTGATGTTTTTCGGCTTATGCGGTACAGTGCTCAAGTAATTAACATACAATTTACAAGAAAATCGACTTTAAATCTAAAGCTATTGTAAGAAATTGCAATTTTTTCGGTTATATGAATATGTCAATTCTGCAGTAGCTATATAATTTTACTTTCGCGCAAATAAGTAAAATTGATGTTTTTCGGCTTATGCGGTACAGTGCTCACGCAATTAACATACAATTTACAAGAAAATGGACTTTGAGTCTAAACCTAAGAAAGTGCAACTTTTTCGGTAATATTAAGTTGTTAATCCTGCAATAACATTATAGTTTTACTTTCGCGCCAATAAGTAAAATTGATGTTTTTCGGCTTATGCGGTACAGTGCTCAAGTAATTAACATACAATTTATAAGAAAATCGGCTTTAAGTAAAAATCTAAGAAAGTTCAATTTTTTCTTTTCTTATTTTTATATTAATTGGTTAATCCTGCCATAACATTATAGTTTACAGTGCTCACGCAACTGAAATACAATTTACAAGAAAATCGACTTTAAGTGTAAAGCAAAGAAAGTGCAATTTTGATGAAATTAAAGTTATATGAATGTGTCAATTCTGCAATAGCTATATAATTTTACTTTCGCGCAAATTAGTAAAATTGTTGTTTTTCGGCTTATGCGGTACAGTGCTCACGCAATTAACATACAATTTACAAGAAAATGGACTTTGAGTCTAAACCTAAGAAAGTGCAACTTTTTCGGTAATATTAATTTGTTAATCCTGCAATAACAATATAATTAGACTTTCGCTCAAATCAGTAAAATTCATGTTTTTCGGCTTAAGCGGTACAGTGCTCACGCAACTGAAATACAATTTACAAGAAAATCGACTTTAAATCTAAAGCTATTGTAAGAAATTGCAATTTTTTCGGTTATATAAATATATGTCAATTCTGCAGTAGCTATATAATTTGACTTTCGCTTAAATCAGTAAAATTCATGTTTTTCGGCTTAAGCGGTACAGTGCTCACGCAATTAACATACAATTTAGAAGCAAATCGACTTTAAGTCTAAACCTAAGAAAGTGCAACTTTTTCGGTAATATTAAGTTGTTAATCCTGCAATAACATTATAGTTTTACTTTCGCGCAAATAAGTAAAATTGATGTTTTTCGGCTTATGCGGTACAGTGCTCAAGTAATTAACATACAATTTATAAGAAAATCGGCTTTGAGTAAAAATCTAAGAAAGTTCAATTTTTTCTTTTCTTATTTTTATATTAATTTGTTAATCCTGCCATAACATTATAGTTTACAGTGCTCACGCAACTGAAATACAATTTACAAGAAAATCGACTTTAAGTATAAAGCAAAGAAAGTGCAATTTTTTCGGTTATATGAATATGTCAATTCTGCAATAGCTATATAATTTTACTTTCGCGCAAATTAGTAAAATTGTTGTTTTTCGGCTTATGCGGTACAGTGCTCAAGTGATTAACATACAATTTACAAGAAAATCGACTTTGAGTCTAAACCTAAGAAAGTGCAACTTTTTCGGTAATATTAAGTTGTTAATCCTGCAATAACATCATAGTTTTACTTTCGCGCAAATCAGTAAAATTGATGTTTTTCGGCTTATGCGGTACAGTGCTCAAGTGATTAACATACAAATTACAAGAAAATCGACTTTGAGTCTAAACCTAAGAAAGTGCAATTTTTTCGGTTATATTAATTTGTTAATCCTGCATTAACATTATAATTTTACTTTCGCGCAAATCAGTAAAATTGATGTTTTCCGGCTTATGCGGTACAGTGCTCACGCAATTAACATACAATTTAGAAGAAAATCGACTTTAAGTCTAAACCTAAGAAAGTGCAATTTTTTCGGTTATATGAATATGTAAATTCTGCAATAACAATATAATTTGACTTTCGCGCAAATCAGTAAAATTGATGTTTTTCGGCTTATGCGGTACAGTGCTCAAGTAATTAACATACAATTTACAAGAAAATCGGCTTTAAGTAAAAATCTAAGAAAGTTAAATTTTTTCTTTTCTTTTTTTTATATTAATTTGTTAATCCTGCCATAACATTATAGTTTACAGTGCTCGCGCAACTGAAATACAATTTACAAGAAAATCGACTTTTAGTCTAAAGCTAAGAAAGTGCAATTTTTTGGGTTATATGAATATGTCAATTCTGCAATAGCTATATAATTTTCCTTTCGCGCAAATTAGTAAAATTGTTGTTTTTCGGCTTATGCGGTACAGTGCTCAAGTGATTAACATACAATTTACAAGAAAATCGACTTTGAGTCTAAACCTAAGAAAGTGCAACTTTTTCGGTAATATTAAGTTGTTAATCCTGCAATAACATTATAGTTTTAATTTCGCGCAAATCAGTAAAATTGATGTTTTTCGGCTTATGCGGTACAGTGCTCAAGTGATTAACATACAATTTACAAGAAAATCGACTTTGAGTCTAAACCTAAGAAAGTGCAATTTTTTCTTTTCTTTATTTTTATTTTTATTTTTTTAATCCTGCATTAACATTATAATTTTACTTTCGCGCAAATCAGTAAAATTGATGTTTTTCGGCTTATGCGGTACAGTGCTCACGCAATTAACATACAATTTAGAAGAAAACGACTTTAAGTCTAAACCTAAGAAAATGCAATTTTTTCGGTTATATTAATTTGTCAATTCTGCAATAGCAATATAATTTTACTTACGCGCAAATCGATAAAATTGATATTTTTCGGCTTATGTGGTACAGTGCTCAAGTGATTAACATACAATTTACAAGAAAATCGACTTTGAGTCTAAACCTAAGAAAGTGCAACTTTTTCGGTAATATTAAGTTGATAATCCTGCAATAACATTATAGTTTTACTTTCGGGCAAATCAGTAAAATTGATGTTTTTCGGCTTATGCGGTACAGTGCTCAAGTGATTAACATACAATTTACAAGAAAATGGACTTTGAGTCTAAACCTAAGAAAGTGCAACTTTTTCGGTAATATTAATTTGTTAATCCTGCAATAACATTATAGTTTTACTTTCGCGCAAATCAGTAAAATTCATGTTTTTCGGCTTAAGCGGTACAGTGCTCACGCAACTGAAATACAATTTACAAGAAAATCGACTTTAAATCTAAAGCTATTGTAAGAAATTGCAATTTTTTCGGTTATATGAATATGTCAATTCTGCAGTAGCTATATAATTTTACTTTCGCGCAAATTAGTAAAATTGATGTTTTTCGGCTTATGCGGTACAGTGCTCACGCAATTAACATACAATTTACAAGAAAATGGACTTTGAGTCTAAACCTAAGAAAGTGCAACTTTTTCGGTAATATTAAGTTGTTAATCCTGCAATAACATTATAGTTTTACTTTCGCGCAAATAAGTAAAATTGATGTTTTTCGGCTTATGCGGTACAGTGCTCAAGTAATTAACATACAATTTACAAGAAAATCGGCTTTAAGTAAAAATCTAAGAAAGTTAAATTTTTTCTTTTCTTTTTTTTATATTAATTTGTTAATCCTGCCATAACATTATAGTTTGCAGTGCTCGCGCAACTGAAATACAATTTACAAGAAAATCGACTTTAAGTCTAAAGCTAAGAAAGTGCAATTTTTTCGGTTATATGAATATGTCAATTCTGCAATAGCTATATAATTTTCCTTTCGCGCAAATTAGTAAAATTGTTGTTTTTCGGCTTATGCGGTACAGTGCTCAAGTGATTAACATACAATTTACAAGAAAATCGACTTTGAGTCTAAACCTAAGAAAGTGCAACTTTTTCGGTAATATTAAGTTGTTAATCCTGCAATAACATTATAGTTTTACTTTCGCGCAAATCAGTAAAATTGATGTTTTTCGGCTTATGCGGTTCAGTGCTCAAGTGATTAACATACAATTTACAAGAAAATCGACTTTGAGTCTAAACCTAAGAAAGTGCAATTTTTTCTTTTCTTTATTTTTATTTTTATTTTTTTAATCCTGCATTAACATTATAATTTTACTTTCGCGCAAATCAGTAAAATTGATGTTTTTCGGCTTATGCGGTACAGTGCTCACGCAATTAACATACAATTTACAAGAAAATCGACTTTGAGTCTAAACCTAAGAAAGTGCAACTTTTGCGGTAATATTAATTTGTTAATCCTGAAATAACAATATAATTTGACTTTCGCTCAAATCAGTAAAATTCATGTTTTTCGGTTTAAGCGGTACAGTGCTCGCGCAATTAACATACAATTTAGAAGCAAATCGACTTTAAGTCTTAAACTTAGAATGTACAATTTTTTCGGTTATATGAATATGTAAATTCTGCAATAACATTATAATTTTACTTTCGCGCAAATCAGTAATATTAATGTTTTTCGGCTTAAGCAGTACAGTGCTGCCGCAATTGACATACAATTTACAAGAAAATCGACTTTGAGTCTAAACCTAAGAAAGTGCAACTTTTTCGGTAATATTAATTTGTTAATCCAGCAAAAGCAATATAATTTGACTTTCGCTCAAATCAGTATAATTCATGTTTTTCGGCTTAAGCGGTACAGTGCTCACGCAACTGAAATACAATTTACAAGAAAATCGACTTTAAGTCTAAAACTAAGAAAGTGCAATGTTTTCGGTTATATGAATATGTCAATTCTGCAATAACAATATAATTTGACTTTCGCTCAAATCAGTAAAATTCATGTTTTTCGGTTTAAGCGGTACAGTGCTCACGCAATTGACATACAATTTAGAAGAAAATCGACTTTAAGTCTAAAACTAAGAAAGTACAATTTTTTCGGTTATATTAATATGTAAATTCTGCAATAACATTATAATTTTACTTTCGCGCAAATCAGTAAAGTTCATGTTTTTCGGCTTAAGCGGTACAGTGCTCACGCAATTGACATACAATTTAGAAGAAAATCGACTTTAAGTCTTAAACAAAGAAAGTACAATTTTTTCGGTTATATGAATATGTAAATTCTGCAATAACATTATAATTTTACTTTCGCGCAAATCAGTAAAATTGATGTTTTTCGGCTTATGCGGTACAGTGCTCAAGTAATTAACATACAATTTACAAGAAAATCGGCTTTAAGTAAAAATCTAAGAAAGTTCAATTTTTTCTTTTCTTTTTTTTATATTAATTTGTTAATCCTGCCATAAGATTATAGTTTACAGTGCTCGCGCAACTGAAATACAATTTACAAGAAAATCGACTTTAAGTCTAAAGCTAAGAAAGTGCAATTTTTTCGGTTATATGAATATGTCAATTCTGCAATAGCTATATAATTTTCCTTTCGCGCAAATTAGTAAAATTGTTGTTTTTCGGCTTATGCGGTACAGTGCTCAAGTGATTAACATACAATTTACAAGAAAATCGACTTTGAGTCTAAACCTAAGAAAGTGCAACTTTTTCGGTAATATTAAGTTGTTAATCCTGCAATAACATTATAGTTTTACTTTCGCGCAAATCAGTAAAATTGATGTTTTTCGGCTTATGCGGTACAGTGCTCAAGTGATTAACATACAATTTACAAGAAAATCGACTTTGAGTCTAAACCTAAGAAAGTGCAATTTTTTCTTTTCTTTATTTTTATTTTTATTTTTTTAATCCTGCATTAACATTATAATTTTACTTTCGCGCAAATCAGTAAAATTGATGTTTTTCGGCTTATGCGGTACAGTGCTCACGCAATTAACATACAATTTAGAAGAAAATCGACTTTAAGTCTAAACCTAAGAAAATGCAATTTTTTCGGTTATATTAATTTGTCAATTCTGCAATAGCAATATAATTTTACTTACGCGCAAATCGATAAAATTGATATTTTTCGGCTTATGTGGTACAGTGCTCAAGTGATTAACATACAATTTACAAGAAAATCGACTTTGAGTCTAAACCTAAGAAAGTGCAACTTTTTCGGTAATATTAAGTTGATAATCCTGCAATAACATTATAGTTTTACTTTCGGGCAAATCAGTAAAATTGATGTTTTTCGGCTTATGCGGTACAGTGCTCAAGTGATTAACATACAATTTACAAGAAAATGGACTTTGAGTCTAAACCTAAGAAAGTGCAACTTTTTCGGTAATATTAATTTGTTAATCCTGCAATAACAATATAATTTGACTTTCGCTCAAATCAGTAAAATTCATGTTTTTCGGCTTAAGCGGTACAGTGCTCACGCAACTGAAATACAATTTACAAGAAAATCGACTTTAAATCTAAAGCTATTGTAAGAAATTGCAATTTTTTCGGTTATATGAATATGTCAATTCTGCAGTAGCTATATAATTTTACTTTCGCGCAAATTAGTAAAATTGATGTTTTTCGGCTTATGCGGTACAGTGCTCACGCAATTAACATACAATTTACAAGAAAATGGACTTTGAGTCTAAACCTAAGAAAGTGCAACTTTTTCGGTAATATTAAGTTGTTAATCCTGCAATAACATTATAGTTTTACTTTCGCGCAAATAAGTAAAATTGATGTTTTTCGGCTTATGCGGTACAGTGCTCAAGTAATTAACATACAATTTATAAGAAAATCGGCTTTAAGTAAAAATCTAAGAAAGTTCAATTTTTTCTTTTCTTATTTTTATATTAATTTGTTAATCCTGCCATAACATTATAGTTTACAGTGCTCACGCAACTGAAATACAATTTACAGGAAAATCGACTTTAAGTATAAAGCAAAGAAAGTGCAATTTTTTCGGTTATATGAATATGTCAATTCTGCAATAGCTATATAATTTTACTTTCGCGCAAATTAGTAAAATTGTTGTTTTTCGGCTTATGCGGTACAGTGCTCAAGTGATTAACATACAATTTACAAGAAAATCGACTTTGAGTCTAAACCTAAGAAAGTGCAACTTTTTCGGTAATATTAAGTTGTTAATCCTGCAATAACATTATAGTTTTACTTTCGCGCAAATCAGTAAAATTGATGTTTTTCGGCTTATGCGGTACAGTGCTCAAGTGATTAACATACAAATTACAAGAAAATCGACTTTGAGTCTAAACCTAAGAAAGTGCAATTTTTTCGGTTATATTAATTTGTTAATCCTGCATTAACATTATAATTTTACTTTCGCGCAAATCAGTAAAATTGATGTTTTTCGGCTTATGCGGTACAGTGCTCACACAATTAACATACAATTTAGAAGAAAATCGACTTTAAGTCTAAACCTAAGAAAGTGCAATTTTTTTCGGTTATATGAATATGTAAATTCTGCAATAACAATATAATTTGACTTTCGCGCAAATCAGTAAAATTGATGTTTTTCGGCTTATGCGGTACAGTGCTCAAGTAATTAACATACAATTTACAAGAAAATCGGCTTTAAGTAAAAATCTAAGAAAGTTAAATTTTTTCTTTTCTTTTTTTTATATTAATTTGTTAATCCTGCCATAACATTATAGTTTACAGTGCTCGCGCAACTGAAATACAATTTACAAGAAAATCGACTTTAAGTCTAAAGCTAAGAAAGTGCAATTTTTTCGGTTATATGAATATGTCAATTCTGCAATAGCTATATAATTTTCCTTTCGCGCAAATTAGTAAAATTGTTGTTTTTCGGCTTATGCGGTACAGTGCTCAAGTGATTAACATACAATTTACAAGAAAATCGACTTTGAGTCTAAACCTAAGAAAGTGCAACTTTTTCGGTAATATTAAGTTGTTAATCCTGCAATAACATTATAGTTTTACTTTCGCGCAAATCAGTAAAATTGATGTTTTTCGGCTTATGCGGTACAGTGCTCAAGTGATTAACATACAATTTACAAGAAAATCGACTTTGAGTCTAAACCTAAGAAAGTGCAATTTTTTCTTTTCTTTATTTTTATTTTTATTTTTTTAATCCTGCATTAACATTATAATTTTACTTTCGCGCAAATCAGTAAAATTGATGTTTTTCGGCTTATGCGGTACAGTGCTCACGCAATTAACATACAATTTACAAGAAAATCGACTTTGAGTCTAAACCTAAGAAAGTGCAACTTTTGCGGTAATATTAATTTGTTAATCCTGAAATAACAATATAATTTGACTTTCGCTCAAATCAGTAAAATTCATGTTTTTCGGTTTAAGCGGTACAGTGCTCACGCAATTAACATACAATTTAGAAGCAAATCGACTTTAAGTCTTAAACTTAGAATGTACAATTTTTTCGGTTATATGAATATGAAAATTCTGCAATAACATTATAATTTTACTTTCGCGCAAATCAGTAATATTAATGTTTTTCGGCTTAAGCAGTACAGTGCTGCCGCAATTGACATACAATTTACAAGAAAATCGACTTTGAGTCTAAACCTAAGAAAGTGCAACTTTTTCGGTAATATTAATTTGTTAATCCTGCAAAAGCAATATAATTTGACTTTCGCTCAAATCAGTATAATTCATGTTTTTCGGCTTAAGCGGTACAGTGCTCACGCAACTGAAATACAATTTACAAGAAAATCGACTTTAAGTCTAAAACTAAGAAAGTGCAATGTTTTCGGTTATATGAATATGTCAATTCTGCAATAACAATATAATTTGACTTTCGCTCAAATCAGTAAAATTCATGTTTTTCGGTTTAAGCGGTACAGTGCTCACGCAATTGACATACAATTTAGAAGAAAATCGACTTTAAGTCTAAAACTAAGAAAGTACAATTTTTTCGGTTATATTAATATGTAAATTCTGCAATAACATTATAATTTTACTTTCGCGCAAATCAGTAAAATTGATGTTTTTCGGCTTATGCGGTACAGTGCTCAAGTAATTAACATACAATTTACAAGAAAATCGGCTTTAAGTAAAAATCTAAGAAAGTTCAATTTTTTCTTTTCTTATTTTTATATTAATTTGTTAATCCTGCCATAACATTATAGTTTACAGTGCTCACGCAACTGAAATACAATTTACAAGAAAATCGACTTTAAGTCTAAGGCTCAGAAAGTGCAATTTTTTCGGTTATATGAATATGTCAATTCTGCAATAGCTATATAATTTTACTTTCGCGCAAATTAGTAAAATTGTTGTTTTTCGGCTTATGTGGTACAGTGCTCAAGTGATTAACATACAATTTACAAGAAAATCGACTTTGAGTCTAAACCTAAGAAAGTGCAACTTTTTCGGTAATATTAAGTTGTTAATCCTGCAATAACATTATAGTTTTACATTCGCGCAAATCAGTAAAATTGATGTTTTTCGGCTTATGCGGTACAGTGCTCACGCAATTAACATACAATTTAGAAGAAAATCGACTTTAAGTCTAAACCTAAGAAAGTGCAATTTTTTCGGTTATATGAATATGTAAATTCTGCAATAACATTATAATTTGACTTTCGCGCAAATCAGTAAAATTGATGTTTTTCGGCTTATGCGGTACAGTGCTCAAGTAATTAACATACAATTTACAAGAAAATCGGCTTTAAGTAAAAATCTAAGAAAGTTCAATCTTTTCTTTTCTTTTTTTTATATTAATTTGTTAATCCTGCCATAACATTATAGTTTTACTTTCGCGCAAATCAGTAATATTGATGTTTTTCAGCTTAAGCGGTACAGTGCGCACGCAATTGAAATACAATTTACAAGAAAATCGACTTTGAGACTAAACCTAAGAAAGTGCAACTTTTTCGGTAATATTAATTTGTTAATCCTGCAATAACAATATAATTTGACTTTCGCTCAAATCAGTAAAATTCATGTTTTATGGCTTAAGCGGTACAGTGCGCACGCAACTGAAATACAATTTACAAGAAAATCGACTTTAAGTCTAAACCTAAGAAAGTGCAATTTTTTCGGTTATATGAATATGTAAATTCTGCAATAACAATATAATTTGACTTTCACGCAATTCAGTAAAATTGATGTTTTTCGGCTTATGCGGTACAGTGCTCAAGTAATTAACATACAATTTACAAGAAAATCGGCTTTAAGTAAAAATCTAAGAAAGTTCAATTTTTTCTTTTCTTTTTTTTATATTAATTTGTTAATCCTGCCATAACATTATAGTTTACAGTGCTCGCGCAACTGAAATACAATTTACAAGAAAATCGACTTTGAGTCTAAACCTAAGAAAGTGCAATTTTTTCTTTTCTTTATTTTTATTTTTTTAATCCTGCATTAACATTATAATTTTACTTTCGCGCAAATCAGTAAAATTGATGTTTTTCGGCTTATGCGGTACAGTGCTCACGCAATTAACATACAATTTAGAAGAAAATCGACTTTAAGTCTAAACCTAAGAAAATGCAATTTTTTCGGTTATATTTATTTGTCAATTCTGCAAAAGCAATATAATTTTTCTTACGCGCAAATCGATAAAATTGATGTTTTTCGGCTTATGTGGTACAGTGCTCAAGTGATTAACATACAATTTACAAGAAAATCGACTTTGAGTCTAAACCTAAGAAAGTGCAACTTTTTCGGTAATATTAAGTTGATAATCCTGCAATAACATTATAGTTTTACTTTCGGGCAAATCAGTAAAATTGATGTTTTTCGGCTTATGCGGTACAGTGCTCAAGTGATTAACATACAATTTACAAGAAAATGGACTTTGAGTCTAAACCTAAGAAAGTGCAACTTTTTCGGTAATATTAATTTGTTAATCCTGCAATAACAATATAATTTGACTTTCGCTCAAATCAGTAAAATTCATGTTTTTCGGCTTAAGCGGTACAGTGCTCACGCAACTGAAATACAATTTACAAGAAAATCGACTTTAAATCTAAAGCTATTGTAAGAAATTGCAATTTTTTCGGTTATATGAATATGTCAATTCTGCAGTAGCTATATAATTTTACTTTCGCGCAAATTAGTAAAATTGATGTTTTTCGGCTTATGCGGTACAGTGCTCACGCAATTAACATACAATTTACAAGAAAATGGACTTTGAGTCTAAACCTAAGAAAGTGCAACTTTTTCGGTAATATTAAGTTGTTAATCCTGCAATAACATTATAGTTTTACTTTCGCGCAAATAAGTAAAATTGATGTTTTTCGGCTTATGCGGTACAGTGCTCAAGTAATTAACATACAATTTATAAGAAAATCGGCTTTAAGTAAAAATCTAAGAAAGTTCAATTTTTTCTTTTCTTATTTTTATATTAATTTGTTAATCCTGCCATAACATTATAGTTTACAGTGCTCACGCAACTGAAATACAATTTACAAGAAAATCGACTTTAAGTCTAAGGCTCAGAAAGTGCAATTTTTTCGGTTATATGAATATGTTAATCCTGCAATAGCTATATAATTTTACTTTCGCGCAAATTAGTAAATATGTTGTTTTTCGGCTTATGCGGTACAGTGCTCAAGTGATTAACATACAATTTACAAGAAAATCGACTTTGAGTCTAAACCTAAGAAAGTGCAACTTTTTTGGTAATATTAAGTTGATAATCCTGCAATAACATTATAGTTTTACTTTCGCGCAAATCAGTAAAATTGATGTTTTTCGGCTTATGCGGTACAGTGCTCAAGTAATTAACATACAATTTACAAGAAAATCGACTTTGAGTCTAAACCTAAGAAAGTGCAACTTTTTTGGTAATATTAAGTTGATAATCCTGCAATAACATTATAGTTTTACTTTCGCGCAAATCAGTAAAATTGATGTTTTTCGGCTTATGCGGTACAGTGCCCAAGTAATTAACATACAATTTACAAGAAAATCGACTTTAAATCTAAAGCTATTGTAAGAAAGTGCAATTTTTTCGGTTATATGAATATGTCAATTCTGCAATAGCTATATAATTTTACTTTCGCGCAAATTAGTAAATATGTTATTTTTCGGCTTATGCGGTACAGTGCTCAAGTGATTAACATACAATTTACAAGAAAATCGACTTTGAGTCTAAACCTAAGAAAGTGCCACTTTTTTGGTAATATTAAGTTGATAATCCTGCAATAACATTATAGTTTTACTTTCGCGCAAATCAGTAAAATTGATGTTTTTCGGCTTATGCGGTACAGTGCTCAAGTAATTAACATACAATTTACAAGAAAATCGACTTTAAATCTAAAGCTATTGTAAGAAATTGCAATTTTTTCGGTTATATGAATATGTCAATTCTGCAGTAGCTATATAATTTTACTTTCGCGCAAATAAGTAAAATTGATGTTTTTCGGCTTATGCGGTACAGTGCTCACGCAATTAACATACAATTTACAAGAAAATGGACTTTGAGTCTAAACCTAAGAAAGTGCAACTTTTTCGGTAATATTAAGTTGTTAATCCTGCAATAACATTATAGTTTTACTTTCGCGCCAATAAGTAAAATTGATGTTTTTCGGCTTATGCGGTACAGTGCTCAAGTAATTAACATACAATTTATAAGAAAATCGGCTTTAAGTAAAAACCTAAGAAAGTTCAATTTTTTCTTTTCTTATTTTTATATTAATTTGTTAATCCTGCCATAACATTATAGTTTACAGTGCTCACGCAACTGAAATACAATTTACAAGAAAATCGACTTTAAGTATAAAGCAAAGAAAGTGCAATTTTGATGAAATTAAAGTTATATGAATGTGTCAATTCTGCAATAGCTATATAATTTTACTTTCGCGCAAATTAGTAAAATTGTTGTTTTTCGGCTTATGCGGTACAGTGCTCACGCAATTAACATACAATTTACAAGAAAATGGACTTTGAGTCTAAACCTAAGAAAGTGCAACTTTTTCGGTAATATTAATTTGTTAATCCTGCAATAACAATATAATTAGACTTTCGCTCAAATCAGTAAAATTCATGTTTTTCGGCTTAAGCGGTACAGTGCTCACGCAACTGAAATACAATTTACAAGAAAATCGACTTTAAATCTAAAGCTATTGTAAGAAATTGCAATTTTTTCGGTTATATAAATATATGTCAATTCTGCAGTAGCTATATAATTTGACTTTCGCTTAAATCAGTAAAATTCATGTTTTTCGGCTTAAGCGGTACAGTGCTCACGCAATTAACATACAATTTAGAAGCAAATCGACTTTAAGTCTAAACCTAAGAAAGTGCAACTTTTTCGGTAATATTAAGTTGTTAATCCTGCAATAACATTATAGTTTTACTTTCGCGCAAATAAGTAAAATTGATGTTTTTCGGCTTATGCGGTACAGTGCTCAAGTAATTAACATACAATTTATAAGAAAATCGGCTTTAAGTAAAAATCTAAGAAAGTTCAATTTTTTCTTTTCTTATTTTTATATTAATTTGTTAATCCTGCCATAACATTATAGTTTACAGTGCTCACGCAACTGAAATACAATTTACAAGAAAATCGACTTTAAGTATAAAGCAAAGAAAGTGCAATTTTTTCGGTTATATGAATATGTCAATTCTGCAATAGCTATATAATTTTACTTTCGCGCAAATTAGTAAAATTGTTGTTTTTCGGCTTATGCGGTACAGTGCTCAAGTGATTAACATACAATTTACAAGAAAATCGACTTTGAGTCTAAACCTAAGAAAGTGCAACTTTTTCGGTAATATTAAGTTGTTAATCCTGCAATAACATTATAGTTTTACTTTCGCTCAAATCAGTAAAATTGATGTTTTTCGGCTTATGCGGTACAGTGCTCAAGTGATTAACATACAAATTACAAGAAAATCGACTTTGAGTCTAAACCTAAGAAAGTGCAATTTTTTCGGTTATATTAATTTGTTAATCCTGCATTAACATTATAATTTTACTTTCGCGCAAATCAGTAAAATTGATGTTTTTCGGCTTATGCGGTACAGTGCTCACGCAATTAACATACAATTTAGAAGAAAATCGACTTTAAGTCTAAACCTAAGAAAGTGCAATTTTTTCGGTTATATGAATATGTAAATTCTGCAATAACAATATAATTTGACTTTCGCGCAAATCAGTAAAATTGATGTTTTTCGGCTTATGCGGTACAGTGCTCAAGTAATTAACATACAATTTACAAGATAATCGGCTTTAAGTAAAAATCTAAGAAAGTTAAATTTTTTCTTTTCTTTTTTTTATATTAATTTGTTAATCCTGCCATAACAGTGCTCGCGCAACTGAAATACAATTTACAAGAAAATCGACTTTAAGTCTAAAGCTAAGAAAGTGCAATTTTTTCGGTTATATGAATATGTCAATTCTGCAATAGCTATATAATTTTCCTTTCGCGCAAATTAGTAAAATTGTTGTTTTTCGGCTTATGCGGTACAGTGCTCAAGTGATTAACAAAAAATTTACAAGAAAATCGACTTTGAGTCTAAACCTAAGAAAGTGCAACTTTTTCGGTAATATTAAGTTGTTAATCCTGCAATAACATTATAGTTTTACTTTCGCGCAAATCAGTAAAATTGATGTTTTTCGGCTTATGCGGTACAGTGCTCAAGTGATTAACATAGAATTTACAAGAAAATCGACTTTGAGTCTAAACCTAAGAAAGTGCAATTTTTTCTTTTCTTTATTTTTATTTTTATTTTTTTAATCCTGCATTAACATTATAATTTTACTTTCGCGCAAATCAGTAAAATTGATGTTTTTCGGCTTATGCGGTACAGTGCTCACGCAATTAACATACAATTTAGAAGAAAATCGACTTTAAGTCTAAACCTAAGAAAATGCAATTTTTTTGGTTATATTAATTTGTCAATTCTGCAATAGCAATATAATTTTACTTACGCGCAAATCGATAAAATTGATATTTTTCGGCTTATGTGGTACAGTGCTCAAGTGATTAACATACAATTTACAAGAAAATCGACTTTGAGTCTAAACCTAAGAAAGTGCAACTTTTTCGGTAATATTAAGTTGATAATCCTGCAATAACATTATAGTTTTACTTTCGCGCAAATCAGTAAAATTGATGTTTTTCGGCTTATGCGGTACAGTGCTCAAGTGATTAACATACAATTTACAAGAAAATGGACTTTGAGTCTAAACCTAAGAAAGTGCAACTTTTTCGGTAATATTAATTTGTTAATCCTGCAATAACAATATAATTTGACTTTCGCTCAAATCAGTAAAATTCATGTTTTTCGGCTTAAGCGGTACAGTGCTCACGCAACTGAAATACAATTTACAAGAAAATCGACTTTAAATCTAAAGCTATTGTAAGAAATTGCAATTTTTTCGGTTATATGAATATGTCAATTCTGCAGTAGCTATATAATTTTACTTTCGCGCAAATTAGTAAAATTGCTGTTTTCGGCTTATGCGGTACAGTGCTCACGCAATTAACATACAATTTACAAGAAAATGGACTTTGAGTCTAAACCTAAGAAAGTGCAACTTTTTCGGTAATATTAATTTGTTAATCCTGCATTAACATTATAATTTTACTTTCGCGCAAATCAGTAAAATTGATGTTTTTCGGCTTATGCGGTACAGTGCTCACGCAATTAACATACAATTTAGAAGAAATTCGACTTTAAGTCTAAAACTAAGAAAGTAAAATTTTTTCGGTTATATGAATATGTAAATTCTGCAATAACATTATAATTTTACTTTCGCGCAAATCAGTAATATTAATGTTTTTCGGCTTAAGCAGTACAGTGCTCACGCAACTGAAATACAATTTACAAGAAAATCGACTTTGAGTCTAAACCTAAGAAAGTGCAATTTTTTCTTTTCTTTATTTTTATTTTTATTTTTTTAATCCTGCATTAACATTATAATTTTACTTTCGCGCAAATCAGTAAAATTGATGTTTTTCGGCTTATGCGGTACAGTGCTCACGCAATTAACATACAATTTAGAAGAAATTCGACTTTAAGTCTAAAGCTAAGAAAGTGCAATTTTTTCGGTTATATGAATATGTCAATTCTGCAATAGCTATATAATTTTCCTTTCGCGCAAATTAGTAAAATTGTTGTTTTTCGGCTTATGCGGTACAGTGCTCAAGTGATTAACATACAATTTACAAGAAAATCGACTTTGAGTCTAAACCTAAGAAAGTGCAACTTTTTCGGTAATATTAAGTTGTTAATCCTGCAATAACATTATAGTTTTACTTTCGCGCAAATCAGTAAAATTGATGTTTTTCGGCTTATGCGGTACAGTGCTCAAGTGATTAACATACAATTTACAAGAAAATCGACTTTGAGTCTAAACCTAAGAAAGTGCAATTTTTTCTTTTCTTTATTTTTATTTTTATTTTTTTAATCCTGCATTAACATTATAATTTTACTTTCGCGCAAATCAGTAAAATTGATGTTTTTCGGCTTATGCGGTACAGTGCTCACGCAATTAACATACAATTTAGAAGAAAATCGACTTTAAGTCTAAACCTAAGAAAATGCAATTTTTTCGGTTATATTAATTTGTCAATTCTGCAATAGCAATATAATTTTACTTACGCGCAAATCGATAAAATTGATATTTTTCGGCTTATGTGGTACAGTGCTCAAGTGATTAACATACAATTTACAAGAAAATCGACTTTGAGTCTAAACCTAAGAAAGTGCAACTTTTTCGGTAATATTAAGTTGATAATCCTGCAATAACATTATAGTTTTACTTTCGCGCAAATCAGTAAAATTGATGTTTTTCGGCTTATGCGGTACAGTGCTCAAGTGATTAACATACAATTTACAAGAAAATGGACTTTGAGTCTAAACCTAAGAAAGTGCAACTTTTTCGGTAATATTAATTTGTTAATCCTGCAATAACAATATAATTTGACTTTCGCTCAAATCAGTAAAATTCATGTTTTTCGGCTTAAGCGGTACAGTGCTCACGCAACTGAAATACAATTTACAAGAAAATCGACTTTAAATCTAAAGCTATTGTAAGAAATTGCAATTTTTTCGGTTATATGAATATGTCAATTCTGCAGTAGCTATATAATTTTACTTTCGCGCAAATTAGTAAAATTGATGTTTTTCGGCTTATGCGGTACAGTGCTCACGCAATTAACATACAATTTACAAGAAAATGGACTTTGAGTCTAAACCTAAGAAAGTGTAACTTTTTCGGTAATATTAATTTGTTAATCCTGCAATAACAATATAATTAGACTTTCGCTCAAATCAGTAAAATTCATGTTTTTCGGCTTAAGCGGTACAGTGCTCACGCAACTGAAATACAATTTACAAGAAAATCGACTTTAAATCTAAAGCTATTGTAAGAAATTGCAATTTTTTCGGTTATATAAATATATGTCAATTCCGCAGTAGCTATATAATTTGACTTTCGCTTAAATCAGTAAAATTCATGTTTTTCGGCTTAAGCGGTACAGTGCTCACGCAATTAACATACAATTTAGAAGCAAATCGACTTTAAGTCTAAACCTAAGAAAGTGCAACTTTTTCGGTAATATTAAGTTGTTAATCCTGCAATAACATTATAGTTTTACTTTCGCGCAAATAAGTAAAATTGATGTTTTTCGGCTTATGCGGTACAGTGCTCAAGTAATTAACATACAATTTATAAGAAAATCGGCTTTAAGTAAAAATCTAAGAAAGTTCAATTTTTTCTTTTCTTATTTTTATATTAATTTGTTAATCCTGCCATAACATTATAGTTTACAGTGCTCACGCAACTGAAATACAATTTACAAGAAAATCGACTTTAAGTATAAAGCAAAGAAAGTGCAATTTTTTCGGTTATATGAATATGTCAATTCTGCAATAGCTATATAATTTTACTTTCGCGCAAATTAGTAAAATTGTTGTTTTTCGGCTTATGCGGTACAGTGCTCAAGTGATTAACATACAATTTACAAGAAAATCGACTTTGAGTCTAAACCTAAGAAAGTGCAACTTTTTCGGTAATATTAAGTTGTTAATCCTGCAATAACATTATAGTTTTACTTTCACTCAAATCAGTAAAATTGATGTTTTTCGGCTTATGCGGTACAGTGCTCAAGTGATTAACATACAAATTACAAGAAAATCGACTTTGAGTCTAAACCTAAGAAAGTGCAATTTTTTCGGTTATATTAATTTGTTAATCCTGCATTAACATTATAATTTTACTTTCGCGCAAATCAGTAAAATTCATGTTTTTCGGCTTAAGCGGTACAGTGCTCACGCAATTAACATACAATTTAGAAGCAAATCGACTTTAAGTCTAAACCTAAGAAAGTGCAACTTTTTCGGTAATATTAAGTTGTTAATCCTGCAATAACATTATAGTTTTACTTTCGCGCAAATAAGTAAAATTGATGTTTTTCGGCTTATGCGGTACAGTGCTCAAGTAATTAACATACAATTTATAAGAAAATCGGCTTTAAGTAAAAATCTAAGAAAGTTCAATTTTTTCTTTTCTTATTTTTATATTAATTTGTTAATCCTGCCATAACATTATAGTTTACAGTGCTCGCGCAACTGAAATACAATTTACAAGAAAATCGACTTTAAGTCTAAAGCTAAGAAAGTGCAATTTTTTCGGTTATATGAATATGTCAATTCTGCAATAGCTATATAATTTTCCTTTCGCGCAAATTAGTAAAATTGTTGTTTTTCGGCTTATGCGGTACAGTGCTCAAGTGATTAACATACAATTTACAAGAAAATCGACTTTGAGTCTAAACCTAAGAAAGTGCAACTTTTTCGGTAATATTAAGTTGTTAATCCTGCAATAACATTATAGTTTTACTTTCGCGCAAATCAGTAAAATTGATGTTTTTCGGCTTATGCGGTACAGTGCTCAAGTGATTAACATAGAATTTACAAGAAAATCGACTTTGAGTCTAAACCTAAGAAAGTGCAATTTTTTCTTTTCTTTATTTTTATTTTTATTTTTTTAATCCTGCATTAACATTATAATTTTACTTTCGCGCAAATCAGTAAAATTGATGTTTTTCGGCTTATGCGGTACAGTGCTCACGCAATTAACATACAATTTAGAAGAAAATCGACTTTAAGTCTAAACCTAAGAAAATGCAATTTTTTTGGTTATATTAATTTGTCAATTCTGCAATAGCAATATAATTTTACTTACGCGCAAATCGATAAAATTGATATTTTTCGGCTTATGTGGTACAGTGCTCAAGTGATTAACATACAATTTACAAGAAAATCGACTTTGAGTCTAAACCTAAGAAAGTGCAACTTTTTCGGTAATATTAAGTTGATAATCCTGCAATAACATTATAGTTTTACTTTCGCGCAAATCAGTAAAATTGATGTTTTTCGGCTTATGCGGTACAGTGCTCAAGTGATTAACATACAATTTACAAGAAAATGGACTTTGAGTCTAAACCTAAGAAAGTGCAACTTTTTCGGTAATATTAATTTGTTAATCCTGCAATAACAATATAATTTGACTTTCGCTCAAATCAGTAAAATTCATGTTTTTCGGCTTAAGCGGTACAGTGCTCACGCAACTGAAATACAATTTACAAGAAAATCGACTTTAAATCTAAAGCTATTGTAAGAAATTGCAATTTTTTCGGTTATATGAATATGTCAATTCTGCAGTAGCTATATAATTTTACTTTCGCGCAAATTAGTAAAATTGCTGTTTTTCGGCTTATGCGGTACAGTGCTCACGCAATTAACATACAATTTACAAGAAAATGGACTTTGAGTCTAAACCTAAGAAAGTGCAACTTTTTCGGTAATATTAATTTGTTAATCCTGCATTAACATTATAATTTTACTTTCGCGCAAATCAGTAAAATTGATGTTTTTCGGCTTATGCGGTACAGTGCTCACGCAATTAACATACAATTTAGAAGAAATTCGACTTTAAGTCTAAAACTAAGAAAGTAAAATTTTTTCGGTTATATGAATATGTAAATTCTGCAATAACATTATAATTTTACTTTCGCGCAAATCAGTAATATTAATGTTTTTCGGCTTAAGCAGTACAGTGCTCACGCAACTGAAATACAATTTACAAGAAAATCGACTTTGAGTCTAAACCTAAGAAAGTGCAATTTTTTCTTTTCTTTATTTTTATTTTTATTTTTTTAATCCTGCATTAACATTATAATTTTACTTTCGCGCAAATCAGTAAAATTGATGTTTTTCGGCTTATGCGGTACAGTGCTCACGCAATTAACATACAATTTAGAAGAAATTCGACTTTAAGTCTAAAGCTAAGAAAGTGCAATTTTTTCGGTTATATGAATATGTCAATTCTGCAATAGCTATATAATTTTCCTTTCGCGCAAATTAGTAAAATTGTTGTTTTTCGGCTTATGCGGTACAGTGCTCAAGTGATTAACATACAATTTACAAGAAAATCGACTTTGAGTCTAAACCTAAGAAAGTGCAACTTTTTCGGTAATATTAAGTTGTTAATCCTGCAATAACATTATAGTTTTACTTTCGCGCAAATCAGTAAAATTGATGTTTTTCGGCTTATGCGGTACAGTGCTCAAGTGATTAACATACAATTTACAAGAAAATCGACTTTGAGTCTAAACCTAAGAAAGTGCAATTTTTTCTTTTCTTTATTTTTATTTTTATTTTTTTAATCCTGCATTAACATTATAATTTTACTTTCGCGCAAATCAGTAAAATTGATGTTTTTCGGCTTATGCGGTACAGTGCTCACGCAATTAACATACAATTTAGAAGAAAATCGACTTTAAGTCTAAACCTAAGAAAATGCAATTTTTTCGGTTATATTAATTTGTCAATTCTGCAATAGCAATATAATTTTACTTACGCGCAAATCGATAAAATTGATATTTTTCGGCTTATGTGGTACAGTGCTCAAGTGATTAACATACAATTTACAAGAAAATCGACTTTGAGTCTAAACCTAAGAAAGTGCAACTTTTTCGGTAATATTAAGTTGATAATCCTGCAATAACATTATAGTTTTACTTTCGCGCAAATCAGTAAAATTGATGTTTTTCGGCTTATGCGGTACAGTGCTCAAGTGATTAACATACAATTTACAAGAAAATGGACTTTGAGTCTAAACCTAAGAAAGTGCAACTTTTTCGGTAATATTAATTTGTTAATCCTGCAATAACAATATAATTTGACTTTCGCTCAAATCAGTAAAATTCATGTTTTTCGGCTTAAGCGGTACAGTGCTCACGCAACTGAAATACAATTTACAAGAAAATCGACTTTAAATCTAAAGCTATTGTAAGAAATTGCAATTTTTTCGGTTATATGAATATGTCAATTCTGCAGTAGCTATATAATTTTACTTTCGCGCAAATTAGTAAAATTGATGTTTTTCGGCTTATGCGGTACAGTGCTCACGCAATTAACATACAATTTACAAGAAAATGGACTTTGAGTCTAAACCTAAGAAAGTGTAACTTTTTCGGTAATATTAATTTGTTAATCCTGCATTAACATTATAATTTTACTTTCGCGCAAATCAGTAAAATTGATGTTTTTCGGCTTATGCGGTACAGTGCTCACGCAATTAACATACAATTTAATAGAAATTCGACTTTAAGTCTAAAACTAAGAAAGTAAAATTTTTTCGGTTATATGAATATGTAAATTCTGCAATAACATTATAATTTTACTTTCGCGCAAATCAGTAATATTAATTATTTTCGGCTTAAGCAGTACAGTGCTCACGCAACTGAAATACAATTTACAAGAAAATCGACTTTAAATCTAAAGCTATTGTAAGAAATTGCAATTTTTTCGGCTATATGAATATGTCAATTCTGCAGTAGCTATATAATTTCACTTTCGCGCAAATTAGTAAAATTGATGTTTTTCGGCTTATGCGGTACAGTGCTCACGCAATTAACATACAATTTACAAGAAAATGGACTTTGAGTCTAAACCTAAGAAAGTGCAACTTTTTCGGTAATATTAATTTTTTAATCCTGCAAAAGCAATATAATTTGACTTTCGCTCAAATCAGTAAAATTCATGTTCTTCGGCTTAAGCGGTACAGTGCTCACGCAACTGACAAGAAAATCGACTTTGAGTCTAAACCTAAGAAAGTGCAACTTTTTCGGTAATATTAATTTTTTAATCCTGCAAAAGCAATATAATTTGACTTTCGCTCAAATCAGTAAAATTCATGTTCTTCGGCTTAAGCGGTACAGTGCTCACGCAACTGACAAGAAAATCGACTTTGAGTCTAAACCTAAGAAAGTGCAACTTTTTCGGTAATATTAAGTTGTTAATCCTGCAATAACATTATAGTTTTACTTTCGCGCAAATCAGTAAAATTGATGTTTTTCGGCTTATGCGGTACAGTGCTCAAGTGATTAACATACAATTTACAAGAAAATCGACTTTGAGTCTAAACCTAAGAAAGTGCAATTTTTTCTTTTCTTTATTTTTATTTTTATTTTTTTAATCCTGCATTAACATTATAATTTTACTTTCGCGCAAATCAGTAAAATTGATGTTTTTCGGCTTATGCGGTACAGTGCTCACGCAATTAACATACAATTTAGAAGAAAATCGACTTTAAGTCTAAACCTAAGAAAATGCAATTTTTTCGGTTATATTAATTTGTCAATTCTGCAATAGCAATATAATTTTACTTACGCGCAAATCGATAAAATTGATATTTTTCGGCTTATGTGGTACAGTGCTCAAGTGATTAACATACAATTTACAAGAAAATCGACTTTGAGTCTAAACCTAAGAAAGTGCAACTTTTTCGGTAATATTAAGTTGATAATCCTGCAATAACATTATAGTTTTACTTTCGCGCAAATCAGTAAAATTGATGTTTTTCGGCTTATGCGGTACAGTGCTCAAGTGATTAACATACAATTTACAAGAAAATGGACTTTGAGTCTAAACCTAAGAAAGTGCAACTTTTTCGGTAATATTAATTTGTTAATCCTGCAATAACAATATAATTTGACTTTCGCTCAAATCAGTAAAATTCATGTTTTTCGGCTTAAGCGGTACAGTGCTCACGCAACTGAAATACAATTTACAAGAAAATCGACTTTAAATCTAAAGCTATTGTAAGAAATTGCAATTTTTTCGGTTATATGAATATGTCAATTCTGCAGTAGCTATATAATTTTACTTTCGCGCAAATTAGTAAAATTGATGTTTTTCGGCTTATGCGGTACAGTGCTCACGCAATTAACATACAATTTACAAGAAAATTGACTTTGAGTCTAAACCTAAGAAAGTGTAACTTTTTCGGTAATATTAATTTGTTAATCCTGCATTAACATTATAATTTTACTTTCGCGCAAATCAGTAAAATTGATGTTTTTCGGCTTATGCGGTACAGTGCTCACGCAATTAACATACAATTTAATAGAAATTCGACTTTAAGTCTAAAACTAAGAAAGTAAAATTTTTTCGGTTATATGAATATGTAAATTCTGCAATAACATTATAATTTTACTTTCGCGCAAATCAGTAATATTAATTATTTTCGGCTTAAGCAGTACAGTGCTCACGCAACTGAAATACAATTTACAAGAAAATCGACTTTAAATCTAAAGCTATTGTAAGAAATTGCAATTTTTTCGGCTATATGAATATGTCAATTCTGCAGTAGCTATATAATTTCACTTTCGCGCAAATTAGTAAAATTGATGTTTTTCGGCTTATGCGGTACAGTGCTCACGCAATTAACATACAATTTACAAGAAAATGGACTTTGAGTCTAAACCTAAGAAAGTGCAACTTTTTCGGTAATATTAATTTTTTAATCCTGCAAAAGCAATATAATTTGACTTTCGCTCAAATCAGTAAAATTCATGTTCTTCGGCTTAAGCGGTACAGTGCTCACGCAACTGACAAGAAAATCGACTTTGAGTCTAAACCTAAGAAAGTGCAACTTTTTCGGTAATATTAATTTTTTAATCCTGCAAAAGCAATATAATTTGACTTTCGCTCAAATCAGTAAAATTCATGTTCTTCGGCTTAAGCGGTACAGTGCTCACGCAACTGAAATACCATTTACACGAAAATCGACTTTGAGTCTAAACCTAAGGAAGTCCAACTTTTTCGGTAATATTAATTTGTTAATCCTGCAAAAGCAATATAATTTGACTTTCGCTCAAATCAGTAAAATTCATGTTTTTCGGCTTAAGCAGTACAGTGCTCACGCAACTGACATACAATTTACAAGAAAATCGACTTTGAGTCTAAACCTAAGAAAGTGCAACTTTTTCGGTAATATTAATTTGTTAATCCTGCAATAACAATATAATTTGACTTTCGCTCAAATCAATAAAATTCATGTTTTTCGGTTTAAGCGGTACAGTGCTCACGCAACTGAAATACAATTTACAAGAAAATCGACTTTAAGTCTAAAACTAAGAAAGTGCAATTTTTTCGGTTATATGAATATGTCAATTCTGCAATAACAATATAATTTGACTTTCGCTCAAATCAGTAAAATTCATGTTTTTCGGTTTAAGCGGTACAGTGCTCACGCAATTGACATACAATTTAGAAGAAAATCGACTTTAAGTCTAAAACTAAGAAAGTACAATTTTTTCGGTTATATTAATATGTAAATTCTGCAATAACATTATAATTTTACTTTCGCGCAAATCAGTAAAGTTCATGTTTTTCGGCTTAAGCGGTACAGTGCTCACGCAATTGACATACAATTTAGAAGAAAATCGACTTTAAGTCTAAAACAAAGAAAGTACAATTTTTTCGGTTATATGAATATGTAAATTCTGCAATAACATTATAATTTTACTTTCGCGCAAATCAGTAAAATTGATGTTTTTCGGCTTAAGCAGTACTGTGCTGCCGCAATTGACATACAGTTTACAAGAAAATCGACTTTGAGTCTAAACCTAAGAAAGTGCAACTTTTTCGATAATATTAATTTGTTAATCCTGCAATAACAATATAATTTGACTTTCGCTCAAATCAGTAAAATATGTGTTTTTCGGCTTATGCGGTAGAGTGCTCAAGTGATTAACTAATAATTTACAAGAAAATTGACTTTGAGTCTAAACCTAAGAAAGTGCAACTTTTTCGGTAATATTAATTTGTTAATCCTGCAATAACAATATAATTTGACTTTCGCTCAAATCAGTAAAGTTCATGTTTTTCGGCTTAAGCGGTACAGTGCTCACGCAATTGACATACAATTTAGAAGAAAATCGACTTTAAGTCTAAAACTAAGAAAGTACAATTTTTTCGGTTATATGAATATGTAAATTCTGCAATAACATTATAATTTTACTTTCGCGCAAATCAGTAAAAGATGTGTTTTTCGGCTTATGCGGTAGAGTGCTCAAGTGATTAACTAATAATTTACAAGAAAATCGACTTTGAGTCTAAACCTAAGAAAGTGCAACTTTTTCGGTAATATTAATTTGTTAATCCTGCAATAATAATATAATTTGACTTTCGCTCAAATCAGTAAAGTTCATGTTTTTCGGCTTAAGCGGTACAGCGCTCAAGTAATTAACATACAATTTACAAGAAAATCGGCTTTAAGTAAAAATCTAAGAAAGTTCAATTTTTACTTTTCTTTTTTTTATATTAATTTGTTTTAACCCTGCCATAACATTATAGTTTTACTTTCGCGCAAATCAGTAATATTGATGTTTTTCGGCTTAAGCGGTACAGTGCGCACGCAATTGACATACAATTTACAAGAAAATGGACTTTGAGACTAAACCTAAGAAAGTGCAACTTTTTCGGTTATATTAATGTGTTAATCCTGCATTAACATTATAATTTTACTTTCGCGCAAATCAGTAAAAGATGTGTTTTTCGGCTTATGCGGTACAGTGCGCACGCAATTGACATACAATTTACAAGAAAATCGACTTTGAGACTAAACCTAAGAAAGTGCAACTTTTTCGGTAATATTAATTTGTTAATCCTGCAATAACAATATAATTTGACTTTCGCTCAAATCAGTAAAGTTCATGTTTTTCGGCTTAAGCGGTACAGTGCGCACGCAACTGAAATACAATTTACAAGAAAATCGACTTTAAGTCTAAAGCTAAGAAAGTTCAATTTTTTCGGTTATATGAATATGTCAATTCTGCAATAGCTATATAATTTTATTTTCGCGCAAATCAGTAAAATTGTTGTTTTTCGGCTTATGCGGTAGAGTGCTCAAGTGATTAACATACAATTTACAAGAAAATCGACTTTGAGTCTAAACCTAAGGAAGTGCAACTTTTTCGGTAATATTAAGTTGTTAATTCTGCAATAACACTATATTTTTACTTTCGCGTAAATCAGTAAAACTGGTGTTTTTCGGCTTATGCGGTACAGTGCTCAAGTGATTAACATTCAATTTACAAGAAAATCGACTTTGAGTTTAAACCTAAGAAAGTGCAATTTTTTCGGTTATATTAATGTGTTAATCCTGCATTAACATTATAATTTTACTTTCGCGTAAATCAGTAAAATTGGTGTTTTTCGGCTTATGCGGTAGAGTGCTCAAGTGATTAACATACAATTTACAAGAAAATCGACTTTGAGTCTAAACCTAAGAAAGTGCAACTTTTTCGATAATATTAATTTGTTAATCCTGCAATAACAATATAATTTGACTTTCGTTTAAATCAGTAAAGTTCATGTTTTTCGGCTTAAGCGGTACCGTGCTCACGTAACTGAAATACAATTTACACGAAAATCGACTTTAAGTCTAAAGCTAAGAAAGTGCAATTTTTTCGGTTATATGTCATAAGAAAGTGCAATTTTTTTAGAGATTTTTTTTTTAGAATTTAGAAGAAAATCGACTTTAAGTCTAAACTAAGAAGGTACAATTTTTTCGGTTATATGAATATGTAAATTCTGCAATAACATTATAATTTTACTTTCGCGCAAATCAGTAATATTGATGTTTTTCGGCTTAAGCAGTACAGTGCTGCTGCAGTTGACATACAATTTACAAGATAATTTGGGTCTACACCTAAGAAAGTGCAACTTTTTCGGTAATATTAATTTGTTAATCCTGCAAAACAATATAATTTGACTTTCGCTCAAATCAGTAAAGTTCATGTTTTTCGGCTTAAGCGGTACAGTGCTCACGCAACTGAAATGCAATTTACAAGAAAATCGACTTTAAGTCTAAAGCTAAGAAAGTGCAATTTTTTCGGTTATATTAATGTGTTAATCCTGCATTAACATTATAATTTTACTTTCGCGCAAATCAGTAAAAGATGTGTTTTTCGGCTTATGCGGTAGAGTGCTCAAGTGATTAACATATAATTAACAAGAAAATCGACTTTGAGTCTAAACCTAAGAAAGTGCAACTTTTTCGGTAATATTAATTTGTTAGTCCTGCAAAACAATATAATTTGACTTTCGCTCAAATCAGTAAAGTTCATGTTTTTCGGCTTAAGCGGTACAGTGCTCACGCAACTGAAATACAATTTACAAGAAAATCGACTTTAAGTCTAAAGCTAAGAAAGTGCAATTTTTTCGGTTATATGAATATGTCAATTCTGCAATAGCTATATAATTTTATTTTCGCGCAAATCAGTAAAATTGATGTTTTTCGGCCTAAGCGGTACAGCGCTCAAGTAATTAACATACAATTTACAAGAAAATCGGCTTTAAGTAAAAATCTAAGAAAGTTCATTTTTTTCTTTTCATTTTTTTATATTAATTTGTTAATCCTGCCATAACATTATAGTTTTACTTTCGCGCAAATCAGTAAAACTGATGTTTTTCGGCTTATGCGGTACAGTGCTTAAGTGATTAACATACAATTTACAAGGAAATCGGCTTTAAGTAAAAATCTAAGAAAGTTCAATTTTTTCTTTTCTCTTTTTTATATTAATTTGTTAATCCTGCCATAACATTATAGTTTTACTTTCGCGCAAATCAGTAAAACTGATATTTTTCGGCTTATGCGGTAGAGTGCTCAAGTGATTAACATACAATTTACAAGGAAATCGACTTTGAGTCTAAACCTAAGAAAGTGCAATTTTTTCGGTTATATTAATGTGTTAATCCTGCAATAACAATATAATTTGACTTTCGCTCAAATCAGTAAAGTTCATGTTTTTCGGCCTAAGCGGTACAGCGCTCACGTAACTGAAATACAATTTACAAGAAAATCGGCTTTAAGTAAAAATCTAAGAAAGTTCAATTTTTTCTTTTCTTTTTTTTATATTAATTTGTTAATCCTGCCATAACATTATAGTTTTACTTTCGCGCAAATCAGTAATATTGATGTTTTTCGGCTTAAGCGGTACAGTGCGCACGCAAATGACATACAATTTACAAGAAAATCGACTTTGAGACTAAACCTAAGAAAGTGCAACTTTTTCGGTAATATTAATTTGTTAATCCTGCAATAACAATATAATTTGACTTTCGCTCAAATCAGTAAAGTTCATGTTTTTCGGCTTAAGCGGTACAGTGCGCACGCAACTGAAATACAATTTACAAGAAAATCGACTTTAAGTCTAAAGCTAAGAAAGTTCAATTTTTTCGGTTATATTAATTTGTTAATCCTGCAATAACAATATAATTTGACTTTCGCTCAAATCAGTAAAGTTCATGTTTTTCGGCTTAAGCGGTACAGTGCTCACGCAATTGACATACAATTTAGAAGAAAATCGACTTTAAGTCTAAAACTAAGAAAGTACAATTTTTTCGGTTATATGAATATGTAAATTCTGCAATAACATTATAATTTTACTTTCGCGCAAATCAGTAAAAGATGTGTTTTTCGGCTTATGCGGTAGAGTGCTCAAGTGATTAACATACAATTTACAAGGAAATCGACTTTGAGACTAAACCTAAGAAAGTGCAACTTTTTCGGTAATATTAATTTGTTAATCCTGCAATAACAATATAATTTGACTTTCGCTCAAATCAGTAAAGTTCATGTTTTTCGGCTTAAGCGGTACAGTGCGCACGCAACTGAAATACAATTTACAAGAAAATCGACTTTAAGTCTAAAGCTAAGAAAGTTCAATTTTTTCGGTTATATTAATTTGTTAATCCTGCAATAACAATATAATTTGACTTTCGCTCAAATCAGTAAAGTTCATGTTTTTCGGCTTAAGCGGTACAGTGCTCACGCAATTGACATACAATTTAGAAGAAAATCGACTTTAAGTCTAAAACTAAGAAAGTACAATTTTTTCGGTTATATGAATATGTAAATTCTGCAATAACATTATAATTTTACTTTCGCGCAAATCAGTAAAAGATGTGTTTTTCGGCTTATGCGGTAGAGTGCTCAAGTGATTAACATACAATTTACAAGGAAATCGACTTTGAGTCTAAACCTAAGAAAGTGCAATTTTTTCGGTTATATTAATGTGTTAATCCTGCAATAACAATATAATTTGACTTTCGCTCAAATCAGTAAAGTTCATGTTTTTCGGCCTAAGCGGTACAGCGCTCACGTAACTGAAATACAATTTACAAGAAAATCGGCTTTAAGTAAAAATCTAAGAAAGTTCAATTTTTTCTTTTCTTTTTTTTATATTAATTTGTTAATCCTGCCATAACATTATAGTTTTACTTTCGCGCAAATCAGTAAAGTTCATGTTTTTCGGCCTAAGCGGTACAGTGCTCACGCAATTGACATACAATTTAGAAGAAAATCGACTTTAAGTCTAAAACTAAGAAAGTACAATTTTTTCGGTTATATGAATATGTAAATTCTGCAATAACATTATAATTTTACTTTCGCGCAAATCAGTAAAAGATGTGTTTTTCGGCTTATGCGGTAGAGTGCTCAAGTGATTAACTAATAATTTACAAGAAAATCGACTTTGAGTCTAAACCTAAGAAAGTGCAACTTTTTCGGTAATATTAATTTGTTAATCCTGCAATAACAATATAATTTGACTTTCGCTCAAATCAGTAAAGTTCATGTTTTTCGGCTTAAGCGGTACAGCGCTCGAGTAATTAACATACAATTTACAAGAAAATCGGCTTTAAGTAAAAATCTAAGAAAGTTCAATTTTTTCTTTTCTTTTTTTTATATTAATTTGTTTTAACCCTGCCATAACATTATAGTTTTACTTTCGCGCAAATCAGTAATATTGATGTTTTTCGGCTTAAGCGGTACAGTGCGCACGCAATTGACATACAATTTACAAGAAAATGGACTTTGAGACTAAACCTAAGAAAGTGCAACTTTTTCGGTTATATTAATGTGTTAATCCTGCATTAACATTATAATTTTACTTTCGCGCAAATCAGTAAAAGATGTGTTTTTCGGCTTATGCGGTACAGTGCGCACGCAATTGACATACAATTTACAAGAAAATCGACTTTGAGACTAAACCTAAGAAAGTGCAACTTTTTCGGTAATATTAATTTGTTAATCCTGCAATAACAATATAATTTGACTTTCGCTCAAATCAGTAAAGTTCATGTTTTTCGGCTTAAGCGGTACAGTGCGCACGCAACTGAAATACAATTTACAAGAAAATCGACTTTAAGTCTAAAGCTAAGAAAGTTCAATTTTTTCGGTTATATGAATATGTCAATTCTGCAATAGCTATATAATTTTATTTTCGCGCAAATCAGTAAAATTGTTGTTTTTCGGCTTATGCGGTAGAGTGCTCAAGTGATTAACATACAATTTACAAGAAAATCGACTTTGAGTCTAAACCTAAGGAAGTGCAACTTTTTCGGTAATATTAAGTTGTTAATTCTGCAATAACACTATATTTTTACTTTCGCGTAAATCAGTAAAACTGGTGTTTTTCGGCTTATGCGGTACAGTGCTCAAGTGATTAACATTCAATTTACAAGAAAATCGACTTTGAGTTTAAACCTAAGAAAGTGCAATTTTTTCGGTTATATTAATGTGTTAATCCTGCATTAACATTATAATTTTACTTTCGCGTAAATCAGTAAAATTGGTGTTTTTCGGCTTATGCGGTAGAGTGCTCAAGTGATTAACATACAATTTACAAGAAAATCGACTTTGAGTCTAAACCTAAGAAAGTGCAACTTTTTCGATAATATTAATTTGTTAATCCTGCAATAACAATATAATTTGACTTTCGCTCAAATCAGTAAAGTTCATGTTTTTCGGCTTAAGCGGTACCGTGCTCACGTAACTGAAATACAATTTACACGAAAATCGACTTTAAGTCTAAAGCTAAGAAAGTGCAATTTTTTCGGTTATATGTCATAAGAAAGTGCAATTTTTTTAGAGATTTTTTTTTTAGAATTTAGAAGAAAATCGACTTTAAGTCTAAACTAAGAAGGTACAATTTTTTCGGTTATATGAATATGTAAATTCTGCAATAACATTATAATTTTACTTTCGCGCAAATCAGTAATATTGATGTTTTTCGGCTTAAGCAGTACAGTGCTGCTGCAGTTGACATACAATTTACAAGATAATTTGGGTCTACACCTAAGAAAGTGCAACTTTTTCGGTAATATTAATTTGTTAATCCTGCAAAACAATATAATTTGACTTTCGCTCAAATCAGTAAAGTTCATGTTTTTCGGCTTAAGCGGTACAGTGCTCACGCAACTGAAATACAATTTACAAGAAAATCGACTTTAAGTCTAAAGCTAAGAAAGTGCAATTTTTTCGGTTATATTAATGTGTTAATCCTGCATTAACATTATAATTTTACTTTCGCGCAAATCAGTAAAAGATGTGTTTTTCGGCTTATGCGGTAGAGTGCTCAAGTGATTAACATATAATTAACAAGAAAATCGACTTTGAGTCTAAACCTAAGAAAGTGCAACTTTTTCGGTAATATTAATTTGTTAATCCTGCAAAACAATATAATTTGACTTTCGCTCAAATCAGTAAAGTTCATGTTTTTCGGCTTAAGCGGTACAGTGCTCACGCAACTGAAATACAATTTACAAGAAAATCGACTTTAAGTCTAAAGCTAAGAAAGTGCAATTTTTTCGGTTATATGAATATGTCAATTCTGCAATAGCTATATAATTTTATTTTCGCGCAAATCAGTAAAATTGATGTTTTTCGGCCTAAGCGGTACAGCGCTCAAGTAATTAACATACAATTTACAAGAAAATCGGCTTTAAGTAAAAATCTAAGAAAGTTCAATTTTTTCTTTTCATTTTTTTATATTAATTTGTTAATCCTGCCATAACATTATAGTTTTACTTTCGCGCAAATCAGTAAAACTGATGTTTTTCGGCTTATGCGGTACAGTGCTTAAGTGATTAACATACAATTTACAAGGAAATCGGCTTTAAGTAAAAATCTAAGAAAGTTCAATTTTTTCTTTTCTCTTTTTTATATTAATTTGTTAATCCTGCCATAACATTATAGTTTTACTTTCGCGCAAATCAGTAAAACTGATATTTTTCGGCTTATGCGGTAGAGTGCTCAAGTAATTAACATACAATTTACAAGGAAATCGACTTTGAGTCTAAACCTAAGAAAGTGCAATTTTTTCGGTTATATTAATGTGTTAATCCTGCAATAACAATATAATTTGACTTTCGCTCAAATCAGTAAAGTTCATGTTTTTCGGCCTAAGCGGTACAGCGCTCACGTAACTGAAATACAATTTACAAGAAAATCGGCTTTAAGTAAAAATCTAAGAAAGTTCAATTTTTTCTTTTCTTTTTTTTATATTAATTTGTTAATCCTGCCATAACATTATAGTTTTACTTTCGCGCAAATCAGTAATATTGATGTTTTTCGGCTTAAGCGGTACAGTGCGCACGCAAATGACATACAATTTACAAGAAAATCGACTTTGAGACTAAACCTAAGAAAGTGCAACTTTTTCGGTAATATTAATTTGTTAATCCTGCAATAGCAATATAATTTGACTTTCGCTCAAATCAGTAAAGTTCATGTTTTTCGGCTTAAGCGGTACAGTGCGCACGCAACTGAAATACAATCTACAAGAAAATCGACTTTAAGTCTAAAGCTAAGAAAGTGCAATTTTTTCGGTTATATGAATATGTCAATTCTGCAATAGCTATATAATTTTATTTTCACGCAAATCAGTAAATTGTTGTATTTCGGCTTATGCGGTACAGTGCTCAAGTGATTAACATACAATTTACAAGAAAATCGACTTTGAGTCTAAACCTAAGAAAGTGCAACTTTTTCGGGAATATTAAGTTGTTAATCCTGCAATAATATTATAGTTTTACTTTCGCGCAAATCAGTAAAACTGATGTTTTTCGGCTTATGCGGTACAGTGCTCAAGTGATTAACATACAATTTACAAGGAAATCGACTTTGAGTCTAAACCTAAGAAAGTGCAATTTTTTCGGTTATATTAATGTGTTAATCCTGCATTAACATTATAATTTTACTTTCGCGCAAATCAGTAAAATTGGTGTTTTTCGGCTTATGCGGTAGAGTACTCAAGTGATTAACATACAAAGTCTAAACCTAAGAAGGTGCAACTTTTTCGGTAATATTAATTTGTTAATCCTGCAATAACAATATAATTTGACTTTCGCTCAAATCAGTAAAATTCATGTTTTTCGGCTTAAGCGGTACAGTGCGCACGCAACTGAAATACAATTTACAAGAAAATCGACTTTAAGTCTAAAGCTAAGAAAGTACAATTTTTTCGGTTATATGAATATGTCAATTCTGCAATAGCTATATAATTTTATTTTCACGCAAATCAGTAAATTGTTGTTTTTCGGCTTATGCGGTACAGTGCTCAAGTGATTAACATACAATTTACAAGAAAATCGACTTTGAGCCTAAACCTAAGAAAGTGCAACTTTTTCGGTAATATTAAGTTGTTAATCCTGCAATAATATTATAGTTTTACTTTCGCGCAAATCAGTAAAACTGATGTTTCTCGGCTTATGCGGTACAGTGCTCAAGTGATTAACATACAATTTACATGGAAATCGACTTTGAGTCTAAACCTAAGAAAGTGCAATTTTTTCGGTTATATTAATGTGTTAATCCTTCATTAACATTATAATTTTACTTTCGCGCAAATCAGTAAAATTGGTGTTTTTCGGCTTATGCGGTAGAGTACTCAAGTGTTTAACATACAAAGTCTAAACCTAAGAAAGTGCAACTTTTTCGGTAATATTAATTTGTTAATCCTGCAATAACAATATAATTTGACTTTCGCACAAATCAGTAAAATTCATGTTTTTCGGCTTAAGCGGTACAGTGCTCACGCAACTGAAATACAATTTACAAGAAAATCGACTTTAAGTCTAAAACTAAGAAAGTGCAATTTTTTCGGTTATATGAATATGTCAATTCTGCAATAACAATATAATTTGACTTTTGCCAAATCAGTAAAATTGATGTTTTTCGGCCTAAGCGGTACAGCGCTCAAGTAATTAACATACAATTTACAAGAAAATCGGCTTTAAGTAAAAATCTAAGAAAGTTCAATTTTTTCTTTTCATTTTTTTATATTAATTTGTTAATCCTGCCATAACATTATAGTTTTACTTTCGCGCAAATCAGTAAAACTGATGTTTTTCGGCTTATGCGGTACAGTGCTTAAGTGATTAACATACAATTTACAAGGAAATCGGCTTTAAGTAAAAATCTAAGAAAGTTCAATTTTTTCTTTTCTCTTTTTTATATTAATTTGTTAATCCTGCCATAACATTATAGTTTTACTTTCGCGCAAATCAGTAAAACTGATATTTTTCGGCTTATGCGGTAGAGTGCTCAAGTAATTAACATACAATTTACAAGGAAATCGACTTTGAGTCTAAACCTAAGAAAGTGCAATTTTTTCGGTTATATTAATGTGTTAATCCTGCAATAACAATATAATTTGACTTTCGCTCAAATCAGTAAAGTTCATGTTTTTCGGCCTAAGCGGTACAGCGCTCACGTAACTGAAATACAATTTACAAGAAAATCGGCTTTAAGTAAAAATCTAAGAAAGCTCAATTTTTTCTTTTCTTTTTTTTATATTAATTTGTTAATCCTGCCATAACATTATAGTTTTACTTTCGCGCAAATCAGTAATATTGATGTTTTTCGGCTTAAGCGGTACAGTGCGCACGCAAATGACATACAATTTACAAGAAAATCGACTTTGAGACTAAACCTAAGAAAGTGCAACTTTTTCGGTAATATTAATTTGTTAATCCTGCAATAGCAATATAATTTGACTTTCGCTCAAATCAGTAAAGTTCATGTTTTTCGGCTTAAGCGGTACAGTGCGCACGCAACTGAAATACAATCTACAAGAAAATCGACTTTAAGTCTAAAGCTAAGAAAGTGCAATTTTTTCGGTTATATGAATATGTCAATTCTGCAATAGCTATATAATTTTATTTTCACGCAAATCAGTAAATTGTTGTATTTCGGCTTATGCGGTACAGTGCTCAAGTGATTAACATACAATTTACAAGAAAATCGACTTTGAGTCTAAACCTAAGAAAGTGCAACTTTTTCGGGAATATTAAGTTGTTAATCCTGCAATAATATTATAGTTTTACTTTCGCGCAAATCAGTAAAACTGATGTTTTTCGGCTTATGCGGTACAGTGCTCAAGTGATTAACATACAATTTACAAGGAAATCGACTTTGAGTCTAAACCTAAGAAAGTGCAATTTTTTTCGGTTATATTAATGTGTTAATCCTGCATTAACATTATAATTTTACTTTCGCGCAAATCAGTAAAATTGGTGTTTTTCGGCTTATGCGGTAGAGTACTCAAGTGATTAACATACAAAGTCTAAACCTAAGAAGGTGCAACTTTTTCGGTAATATTAATTTGTTAATCCTGCAATAACAATATAATTTGACTTTCGCTCAAATCAGTAAAATTCATGTTTTTCGGCTTAAGCGGTACAGTGCGCACGCAACTGAAATACAATTTACAAGAAAATCGACTTTAAGTCTAAAGCTAAGAAAGTACAATTTTTTCGGTTATATGAATATGTCAATTCTGCAATAGCTATATAATTTTATTTTCACGCAAATCAGTAAATTGTTGTTTTTCGGCTTATGCGGTACAGTGCTCAAGTGATTAACATACAATTTACAAGAAAATCGACTTTGAGCCTAAACCTAAAAAAGTGCAACTTTTTCGGTAATATTAAGTTGTTAATCCTGCAATAATATTATAGTTTTACTTTCGCGCAAATCAGTAAAACTGATGTTTCTCGGCTTATGCGGTACAGTGCTCAAGTGATTAACATACAATTTACATGGAAATCGACTTTGAGTCTAAACCTAAGAAAGTGCAATTTTTTCGGTTATATTAATGTGTTAATCCTTCATTAACATTATAATTTTACTTTCGCGCAAATCAGTAAAATTGGTGTTTTTCGGCTTATGCGGTAGAGTACTCAAGTGTTTAACATACAAAGTCTAAACCTAAGAAAGTGCAACTTTTTCGGTAATATTAATTTGTTAATCCTGCAATAACAATATAATTTGACTTTCGCACAAATCAGTAAAATTCATGTTTTTCGGCTTAAGCGGTACAGTGCTCACGCAACTGAAATACAATTTACAAGAAAATCGACTTTAAGTCTAAAACTAAGAAAGTGCAATTTTTTCGGTTATATGAATATGTCAATTCTGCAATAACAATATAATTTGACTTTTGCCAAATCAGTAAATTTCATGTTTTTCGGTTTAGGCGGTACAGTGCTCACGAAATTGACATACAGTTTAGAAGAAAATCGACTTTAAGTCTAAAACTAAGAAAGTACAATTTTTTCGGTTATATGAATATGTCAATTCTGCAATAGCTATATAATTTTATTTTCACGCAAATCAGTAAAGTTCATGTTTTTCGGCTTAAGCGGTACAGTGCGCACGCAACTGAAATACAATCTACAAGAAAATCGACTTTAAGTCTAAAGCTAAGAAAGTGCAATTTTTTCGGTTATATGAATATGTCAATTCTGCAATAGCTATATAATTTTATTTTCACGCAAATCAGTAAATTGTTGTATTTCGGCTTATGCGGTACAGTGCTCAAGTGATTAACATACAATTTACAAGAAAATCGACTTTGAGTCTAAACCTAAGAAAGTGCAACTTTTTCGGGAATATTAAGTTGTTAATCCTGCAATAATATTATAGTTTTACTTTCGCGCAAATCAGTAAAACTGATGTTTTTCGGCTTATGCGGTACAGTTCTCAAGTGATTAACATACAATTTACAAGGAAATCGACTTTGAGTCTAAACCTAAGAAAGTGCAATTTTTTCGGTTATATTAATGTGTTAATCCTGCATTAACATTATAATTTTACTTTCGCGCAAATCAGTAAAATTGGTGTTTTTCGGCTTATGCGGTAGAGTACTCAAGTGATTAACATACAAAGTCTAAACCTAAGAAGGTGCAACTTTTTCGGTAATATTAATTTGTTAAACCTGCAATAACAATATAATTTGACTTTCGCACAAATCAGTAAAATTCATGTTTTTCGGCTTAAGCGGTACAGTGCTCACGCAACTGAAATACAATTTACAAGAAAATCGACTTTAAGTCTAAAGCTAAGAAAGTACAATTTTTTCGGTTATATGAATATGTCAATTCTGCAATAGCTATATAATTTTATTTTCACGCAAATCAGTAAATTGTTGTTTTTCGGCTTATGCGGTACAGTGCTCAAGTGATTAACATACAATTTACATGGAAATCGACTTTGAGTCTAAACCTAAGAAAGTGCAATTTTTTCGGTTATATTAATGTGTTAATCCTTCATTAACATTATAATTTTACTTTCGCGCAAATCAGTAAAATTGGTGTTTTTCGGCTTATGCGGTAGAGTACTCAAGTGTTTAACATACAAAGTCTAAACCTAAGAAAGTGCAACTTTTTCGGTAATATTAATTTGTTAATCCTGCAATAACAATATAATTTGACTTTCGCACAAATCAGTAAAATTCATGTTTTTCGGCTTAAGCGGTACAGTGCTCACGCAACTGAAATACAATTTACAAGAAAATCGACTTTAAGTCTAAAACTAAGAAAGTGCAATTTTTTCGGTTATATGAATATGTCAATTCTGCAATAACAATATAATTTGACTTTTGCCAAATCAGTAAATTTCATGTTTTTCGGTTTAGGCGGTACAGTGCTCACGAAATTGACATACAGTTTAGAAGAAAATCGACTTTAAGTCTAAAACTAAGAAAGTACAATTTTTTCGGTTATATGAATATGTCAATTCTGCAATAGCTATATAATTTTATTTTCACGCAAATCAGTAAATTGTTGTTTTTCGGCTTATGCGGTACAGTGCTCAAGTGATTAACATACAATTTACAAGAAAATCGACTTTGAGCCTAAACCTAAGAAAGTGCAACTTTTTCGGTAATATTAAGTTGTTAATCCTGCAATAATATTATAGTTTTACTTTCGCGCAAATCAGTAAAACTGATGTTTCTCGGCTTATGCGGTACAGTGCTCAAGTGATTAACATACAATTTACATGGAAATCGACTTTGAGTCTAAACCTAAGAAAGTGGAATTTTTTCGGTTATATTAATGTGTTAATCCTGCATTAACATTATAATTTTACTTTCGCGCAAATCAGTAAAATTGGTGTTTTTCGGCTTATGCGGTAGAGTGCTCAAGTGATTAACATACAAAGTCTAAACCTAAGAAAGTGCAACTTTTTCGGTAATATTAATTTGTTAATCCTGCAATAACAATATATATTGACTTTCGCTCAAATCAGTAAAATTCATGTTCTTCGGTTTAAGCAGTACAGTGCTCACGCAATTGACATACAATTTACAAGAAAATCGACTTTAAGTATGAATATGTTAATTCTGCAATAACATTATAATTTCAATTTCGCGCAAAAAACTAAGAAAGTGCAACTTTTTCGGTAATATTAAGTTGTTAATTCTGCAATAACATTACAGTTTTACTTTCGCGCAAATCAGTAAAATTGATGTTTTTCGGCCTAAGCGGTACAGCGCTCAAGTAATTAACATACAATTTACAAGAAAATATTTTTAAGTAAAAATCTAAGAAAGTTAAATTTTTTCTTTTCTTTTTTTTATATTAATTTGTTAATCCTGCCATAACATTATAGTTTTACTTTCGCGCAAATCAGTAATATTGATGTTTTTCGGCTTAAGCGGTACAGTGCGCACGCAATTGACATACAATTTACAAGAAAACCGACTTTAAGTCTAAAACTAAGAAAGTGCAACTTTTTCGGTAATATTAATTTGTTAATCCTGCAATAACAATATAATTTGACTTTCGCTCAAATCAGTAAAATTCATGTTTTTCGGCTTAAGCGGTACAGTGCTCACGCAATTGAAATACAATTTACAAGAAAATCGACTTTAAGTCTAAAACTAAGAAAGTGCAATTTTTTCGGTTATATGAATATGTCAACTCTGCAATAAAAATATAATTTGACTTTTGCCAAATCAGTAAAATTCATGTTTTTCGGTTTAGGCGGTACAGTGCTCACGAAATTGACATACAGTTTAGAAGAAAATCGACTTTAAGTCTAAAACTAAGAAAGTACAATTTTTTCGGTTATATAATTATGTAAATTCTGCAATAACATTATAATTTTACTTTCGCGCAAATCAGTAGTATTGATGTTTTTCGGCTTAAGCAGTACAGTGCTGCCGCAATTGACATACAATTTACAAGATAATTTGGGTCTAAACCTAAGAAAGTGCAACTTTTTCGGTAATATTAATTTGTTAATCCTGCAATAACAATATAATTTGACTTTCGCTCAAATCGGTAAAGTTCATGTTTTTCGGCTTAAGCGGTACAGTGCGCACGCAACTGAAATACAATTTACAAGAAAATCGACTTTAAGTCTAAAGCTAAGAAAGTGCAATTTTTTCGGTTATATGAGTATGTCAATTCTGCAATAGCTATATAATTTTATTTTCGCGCAAATCAGTAAAATTGTTGTTTTTCGGCTTATACGGTACAGTGCTCAAGTGATTAACATACAATTTACAAGAAAATCGACTTTGAGTCTAAACCTAAGAAAGTGCAACTTTTTCGGTAATATTAAGTTGTTAATCCTGCAATAACATTATAGTTTTACTTTCGCGCATATCAGTAAAACTGATGTTTTTCGGCTTATGCGGTACAGTGGTCAAGTGATTAACATACAATTTACAAGGAAATCGACTTTAAGTCTAAAAATAAGAAAGTACAATTTTTTCGGTTATATGAATATGTAAATTCTGCAATAACATTATAATTTTAATTTCGCGCAAATCAATAAAATTGATGTTTTTCGGCCTAAGCGGTACAGCGCTCAAGTAATTAACATACAATTTACAAGAAAATCGGCTTTAAGTAAAAATCTAAGAAAGTTCAATTTTTTCTTTTCATTTTTTTATATTAATTTGTTAATCCTGCCATAACATTATAGTTTTACTTTCGCGCAAATCAGTAAAACTGATGTTTTTCGGCTTATGCGGTACAGTGCTCAAGTGATTAACATACATTTTACAAGGAAATCGACTTTGAGTCTAAACCTAAGAAAGTGCAATTTTTTCGGTTATATTAATGTTTTAATCCTGCATTAACATTATAATTTTACTTTCGCGCAAATCAGTAAAAGATGTGTTTTTCGGCTTATGCAGTAGAGTGCTCAAGTGATTAACATCTAATTTACAAGAAAATCGACTTTGAGTCTAAACCTAAGAAAGTGCAACTTTTTCGGTAATATTAATTTGTTAATCCTGCAATAACAATATAATTTGACTTTCGCTCAAATCAGTAAAATTGATGTTTTTCGGCCCAAGCGGTACAGCGCTCAAGTAATTAACATACAATTTACAAGAAAATCGGCTTTAAGTAAAAATCTAAGAAAGTTCAATTTTTTCTTTTCTTTTTTTTATATTAATTTGTTAATCCTGCCATAACATTATAGTTTTACTTTCGCGTAAATCAGTAAAACTGATGTTTTTCGGCTTATGCGGTACAGTGCTCAAGTGATTAACATACAATTTACAAGGAAATCGACTTTGAGTCTAAACCTAAGAAAGTTCAATTTTTTCTTTTCATTTTTTTATATTAATTTGTTAATCCTGCCATAACATTATAGTTTTACTTTCGCGCAAATCAGTAAAACTGATGTTTTTCGGCTTATGCGGTACAGTGCTTAAGTGATTAACATACAATTTACAAGGAAATCGACTTTGAGTCTAAACCTAAGAAAGTGCAACTTTTTCGATAATATTAATTTGTTAATCCTGCAATAACAATATAATTTGACTTTCGCTCAAATCAGTAAAGTTCATGTTTTTCGGCTTAAGCGGTACAGTGCTCACGCAATTGACATACAATTTAGAAGAAAATCGACTTTAAGTCTAAAACTAAGAAAGTACAATTTTTTCGGTTATATGAGTATGTAAATTCTGCAATAACATTATAATTTTACTTTCGCTCAAATCAGTAAAATTCATGTTTTTCGGCTTAAACGGTACCGTGCTCACGTAACTGAAATACAATTTACACGAAAATCGACTTTAAGTCTAAAGCTAAGAAAGTGCAATTTTTTCGGTTATATGTCATAAGAAAGTGCAATTTTTTTAGAGATTTTTTTTTAGAATTTAGAAGAAAATCGACTTTAAGTCTAAACTAAGAAGGTACCATTTTTTCCGTTATATGAATATGTAAAATCTCCAATAACATTATAGTTTTACTTTCGCGCAAATCAGTAATATTGATGTTTTTCGGCTTAAGCAGTACAGTGCTGCCGCAATTGACATACAATTTACAAGATATTTTGGGTCTAAACCTAAGAAAGTGCAACTTTTTCGGTAATATTAATTTGTTAATCCTGCAATAACAATATAATTTGACTTTCGCTCAAATCGGTAAAGTTCATGTTTTTCGGCTTAAGCGGTACAGTGCGCACGCAACTGAAATACAATTTACAAGAAAATCGACTTTAAGTCTAAAGCTAAGAAAGTGCAATTTTTTCGGTTATATGAGTATGTCAATTCTGCAATAGCTATATAATTTTATTTTCGCGCAAATCAGTAAAATTGTTGTTTTTCGGCTTATACGGTACAGTGCTCAAGTGATTAACATACAATTTACAAGAAAATCGACTTTGAGTCTAAACCTAAGAAAGTGCAACTTTTTCGGTAATATTAAGTTGTTAATCCTGCAATAATATTATAGTTTTACTTTCGCGCAAATCAGTAAAACTGATGTTTCTCGGCTTATGCGGTACAGTGCTCAAGTGATTAACATACAATTTACAAGAAAATCGACTTTAAGTATGAATATGTTAATTCTGCAATAACATTATAATTTCAATTTCGCGCAAAAAACTAAGAAAGTGCAACTTTTTCGGTAATATTAAGTTGTTAATTCTGCAATAACATTACAGTTTTACTTTCGCGTAAATCAGTAAAATTGGTGTTTTTCGGCTTATGCGGTAGAGTGCTCAAGTGATTAACATACAATTTACAAGAAAATCGACTTTGAGTCTAAACCTAAGAAAGTGCAACTTTTTCGATAATATTAATTTGTTAATCCTGCAATAACAATATAATTTGACTTTCGCTCAAATCAGTAAAGTTCATGTTTTTCGGCTTAAGCGGTACAGTGCTCACGCAATTGACATACAATTTAGAAGAAAATCGACTTTAAGTCTAAAACTAAGAAAGTACAATTTTTTCGGTTATATGAATATGTAAATTCTGCAATAACATTATAATTTTAATTTCGCGTAAATCAATAAAATTGATGTTTTTCGGCCTAAGCGGTACAGCGCTCAAGTAATTAACATACAATTTACAAGAAAATCGGCTTTAAGTAAAAATCTAAGAAAGTTCAATTTTTTCTTTTCATTTTTTTATATTAATTTGTTAATCCTGCCATAACATTATAGTTTTACTTTCGCGCAAATCAGTAAAACTGATGTTTTTCGGCTTATGCGGTACAGTGCTTAAGTGATTAACATACAATTTACAAGGAAATCGACTTCGGTCTAAACCTAAGAAAGTGCAACTTTTTCGATAATATTAATTTGTTAATCCTGCAATAACAATATAATTTGACTTTCGCTCAAATCAGTAAAGTTCATGTTTTTCGGCTTAAGCGGTACAGTGCTCGAGCAATTGACATACAATTTAGAAGAAAATCGACTTTAAGTCTAAAACTAAGAAAGTACAATTTTTTCGGTTATATGAATATGTAAATTCTGCAATAACATTATAATTTTACTTTCGCTCAAATCAGTAAAATTCATGTTTTTCGGCTTAAACGGTACCGTGCTCACGTAACTGAAATACAATTTACACGAAAATCGACTTTAAGTCTAAAGCTAAGAAAGTGCAATTTTTTCGGTTATATGTCATAAGAAAGTGCAATTTTTTTAGAGATTTTTTTTTAGAATTTAGAAGAAAATCGACTTTAAGTCTAAACTAAGAAGGTACAATTTTTTCGGTTATATGAATATGTAAATTCTGCAATAACATTATAATTTTACTTTCGCTCAAATCAGTAATATTGATGTTTTTCGGCTTAAGCAGTACAGTGCTGCTGCAGTTGACATACAATTTACAAGATAATTTGGGTCTAAACCTAAGAAAGTCCAACTTTTTCGGTAATATTAATTTGTTAATCCTGCAATAACAATATAATTTGACTTTCGCTCAAATCAGTCAAATTCATGTTTTTCGGTTTAAGCGGTACAGTGCTCAGGCAATTGACATACAATTTAGAAGAAAATCGACTTTAAGTCTTAAACTAAGAAAGTTCGGTTATATGAATATGTAAATTCTGCAATAACATTATAATTTTAATTTCGCGCAAATCAATAAAATTGATGTTTTTCGGCCTAAGCGGTACAGCGCTCAAGTAATTAACATACAATTTACAAGAAAATCGGCTTTAAGTAAAAATCTAAGAAAGTTCAATTTTTTCTTTTCATTTTTTTATATTAATTTGTTAATCCTGCCATAACATTATAGTTTTACTTTCGCGCAAATCAGTAAAACTGATGTTTTTCGGCTTATGCGGTACAGTGCTTAAGTGATTAACATACAATTTACAAGGAAATCGACTTTGAGTCTAAACCTAAGAAAGTGCAATTTTTTCGGTTATATTAATGTGTTAATCCTGCATTAACATTATAATTTTACATTCGCGCAAATCAGTAAAATTCATGTTTTTCGGTTTAGGCGGTACAGTGCTCACGAAATTGACATACAGTTTAGAAGAAAATCGACTTTAAGTCTAAAACTAAGAAAGTACAATTTTTTCGGTTATATAATTATGTAAATTCTGCAATAACATTATAATTTTACTTTCGCCCAAATCAGTAATATTGATGTTTTTCGGCTTAAGCAGTACAGTGCTTCCGCAATTGACATACAATTTACAAGAAAATCGACTTTAAGTCTAAAACTAAGAAAGTGCAATTTTTTCGGTTATATGAATATGTCAATTCTGCAATAACAATATAATTTGACTTTTGCCAAATCAGTAAAATTCATGTTTTTCGGTTTAGGCGGTACAGTGCTCACGAAATTGACATACAGTTTAGAAGAAAATCGACTTTAAGTCTAAAACTAAGAAAGTACAATTTTTTCGGTTATATAATTATGTAAATTCTGCAATAACATTATAATTTTACTTTCGCCCAAATCAGTAATATTGATGTTTTTCGGCTTAAGCAGTACAGTGCTTCCGCAATTGACATACAATTTACAAGAAAACTGACTTTGAGTCTAAACCTAAGAAAGTGCAACTTTTTCGGTAATATTAATTTGTTAATCCTGCAATAATATTATAGTTTTACTTTCGCGCAAATCAGTAAAACTGATGTTTTTCGGCTTATGCGGTACAGTGCTCAAGTGATTAACATACAATTTACAAGGAAATCGACTTTGAGTCTAAGAAAGTGGAATTTTTTCGGTTATATTAATGTGTTAATCCTGCATTAACATTATAATTTTACTTTCGCGCAAATCAGTAAAATTGGTGTTTTTCGGCTTATGCGGTACAGTGGTCAAGTGATTAACATACAATTTACAAGGAAATCGACTTTAAGTCTAAAATTAAGAAAGTACAATTTTTTCGGTTATATGAATATGTAAATTCTGCAATAACATTATAATTTTAATTTCGCGCAAATCAATAAAATTGATGTTTTTCGGCCTAAGCGGTACAGCGCTCAAGTAATTAACATACAATTTACAAGAAATTCGGCTTTAAGTAAAAATCTAAGAAAGTTCAATTTTTTCTTTTCATTTTTTTATATTAATTTGTTAATCCTGCCATAACATTATAGTTTTACTTTCGCGCAAATCAGTAAAACTGATGTTTTGCGGCTTATGCGGTACAGTGCTCAAGTGATTAACATACAATTTACAAGGAAATCGACTTTGAGTCTAAACCTAAGAAAGTGCAATTTTTTCGGTTATATTAATGTTTTAATCCTGCATTAACATTATAATTTTACTTTCGCGCAAATCAGTAATATTGATGTTTTTCGGCTTAAGCGGTACAGTGCGCACGCAATTGACATACAATTTACAAGAAAACCGACTTTAAGTCTAAAACTAAGAAAGTGCAACTTTTTCGGTAATATTAATTTGTTAATCCTGCAATAACAATATAATTTGACTTTCGCTCAAATCAGTAAAATTCATGTTTTTCGGCTTAAGCGGTACAGTGCTCACGCAACTGAAATACAATTTACAAGAAAATCGACTTTAAGTCTAAAACTAAGAAAGTGCAATTTTTTCGGTTATATGAATATGTCAATTCTGCAATAACAATATAATTTGACTTTTGCCAAATCAGAAAAATTCATGTTTTTCGGTTTAGGCGGTACAGTGGTCAAGTGATTAACATACAATTTACAAGGAAATCGACTTTAAGTCTAAAATTAAGAAAGTACAATTTTTTCGGTTATATGAATATGTCAATTCTGCATTAACATTATAATTTTACTTTCGCGCAAATCAGTAAAATTGGTGTTTTTCGGCTTATGCGGTACAGTGGTCAAGTGATTAACATACAATTTACAAGGAAATCGACTTTAAGTCTAAAATTAAGAAAGTACAATTTTTTCGGTTATATGAATATGTCAATTCTGCATTAACATTATAATTTTACTTTCGCGCAAATCAGTAAAATTCATGTTTTTCGGCTTATGCGGTACAGTGGTCACGAAATTGACATACAGTTTAGAAGAAAATCGACTTTAAGTCTAAAACTAAGAAAGTACAATTTTTTCGGTTATATAATTATGTAAATTCTGCAATAACATTATAATTTTACTTTCGCCCAAATCAGTAATATTGATGTTTTTCGGCTTAAGCAGTACAGTGCTTCCGCAATTGACATACAATTTACAAGAAAATCGACTTTAAGTCTAAAACTAAGAAAGTGCAATTTTTTCGGTTATATGAATATGTCAATTCTGCAATAACAATATAATTTGACTTTTGCCAAATCAGTAAAATTCATGTTTTTCGGTTTAGGCGGTACAGTGCTCACGAAATTGACATACAGTTTAGAAGAAAATCGACTTTAAGTCTAAAACTAAGAAAGTACAATTTTTTCGGTTATATAATTATGTAAATTCTGCAATAACATTATAATTTTACTTTCGCCCAAATCAGTAATATTGATGTTTTTCGGCTTAAGCAGTACAGTGCTTCCGCAATTGACATACAATTTACAAGAAAACTGACTTTGAGTCTAAACCTAAGAAAGTGCAACTTTTTCGGTAATATTAATTTGTTAATCCTGCAATAATATTATAGTTTTACTTTCGCGCAAATCAGTAAAACTGATGTTTTTCGGCTTATGCGGTACAGTGCTCAAGTGATTAACATACAATTTACAAGGAAATCGACTTTGAGTCTAAGAAAGTGGAATTTTTTCGGTTATATTAATGTGTTAATCCTGCATTAACATTATAATTTTACTTTCGCGCAAATCAGTAAAATTGGTGTTTTTCGGCTTATGCGGTACAGTGGTCAAGTGATTAACATACAATTTACAAGGAAATCGACTTTAAGTCTAAAATTAAGAAAGTACAATTTTTTCGGTTATATGAATATGTAAATTCTGCAATAACATTATAATTTTAATTTCGCGCAAATCAATAAAATTGATGTTTTTCGGCCTAAGCGGTACAGCGCTCAAGTAATTAACATACAATTTACAAGAAATTCGGCTTTAAGTAAAAATCTAAGAAAGTTCAATTTTTTCTTTTCATTTTTTTATATTAATTTGTTAATCCTGCCATAACATTATAGTTTTACTTTCGCGCAAATCAGTAAAACTGATGTTTTGCGGCTTATGCGGTACAGTGCTCAAGTGATTAACATACAATTTACAAATAAATCGACTTTGAGTCTAAACCTAAGAAAGTGCAATTTTTTCGGTTATATTAATGTTTTAATCCTGCATTAACATTATAATTTTACTTTCGCGCAAATCAGTAATATTGATGTTTTTCGGCTTAAGCGGTACAGTGCGCACGCAATTGACATACAATTTACAAGAAAACCGACTTTAAGTCTAAAACTAAGAAAGTGCAACTTTTTCGGTTATATGTCATAAGAAAGTGCAATTTTTTTAGAGATTTTTTTTTTAGAATTTAGAAGAAAATCGACTTTAAGTCTAAACTAAGAAGGTACAATTTTTTCGGTTATATGAATATGTAAATTCTGCAATAACATTATAATTTTACTTTCGCGCAAATCAGTAATATTGATGTTTTTCGGCTTAAGCAGTACAGTGCTGCTGCAGTTGACATACAATTTACAAGATAATTTGGGTCTACACCTAAGAAAGTGCAACTTTTTCGGTAATATTAATTTGTTAATCCTGCAAAACAATATAATTTGACTTTCGCTCAAATCAGTAAAGTTCATGTTTTTCGGCTTAAGCGGTACAGTGCTCACGCAACTGAAATGCAATTTACAAGAAAATCGACTTTAAGTCTAAAGCTAAGAAAGTGCAATTTTTTCGGTTATATTAATGTGTTAATCCTGCATTAACATTATAATTTTACTTTCGCGCAAATCAGTAAAAGATGTGTTTTTCGGCTTATGCGGTAGAGTGCTCAAGTGATTAACATATAATTAACAAGAAAATCGACTTTGAGTCTAAACCTAAGAAAGTGCAACTTTTTCGGTAATATTAATTTGTTAGTCCTGCAAAACAATATAATTTGACTTTCGCTCAAATCAGTAAAGTTCATGTTTTTCGGCTTAAGCGGTACAGTGCTCACGCAACTGAAATACAATTTACAAGAAAATCGACTTTAAGTCTAAAGCTAAGAAAGTGCAATTTTTTCGGTTATATGAATATGTCAATTCTGCAATAGCTATATAATTTTATTTTCGCGCAAATCAGTAAAATTGATGTTTTTCGGCCTAAGCGGTACAGCGCTCAAGTAATTAACATACAATTTACAAGAAAATCGGCTTTAAGTAAAAATCTAAGAAAGTTCATTTTTTTCTTTTCATTTTTTTATATTAATTTGTTAATCCTGCCATAACATTATAGTTTTACTTTCGCGCAAATCAGTAAAACTGATGTTTTTCGGCTTATGCGGTACAGTGCTTAAGTGATTAACATACAATTTACAAGGAAATCGGCTTTAAGTAAAAATCTAAGAAAGTTCAATTTTTTCTTTTCTCTTTTTTATATTAATTTGTTAATCCTGCCATAACATTATAGTTTTACTTTCGCGCAAATCAGTAAAACTGATATTTTTCGGCTTATGCGGTAGAGTGCTCAAGTGATTAACATACAATTTACAAGGAAATCGACTTTGAGTCTAAACCTAAGAAAGTGCAATTTTTTCGGTTATATTAATGTGTTAATCCTGCAATAACAATATAATTTGACTTTCGCTCAAATCAGTAAAGTTCATGTTTTTCGGCCTAAGCGGTACAGCGCTCACGTAACTGAAATACAATTTACAAGAAAATCGGCTTTAAGTAAAAATCTAAGAAAGTTCAATTTTTTCTTTTCTTTTTTTTATATTAATTTGTTAATCCTGCCATAACATTATAGTTTTACTTTCGCGCAAATCAGTAATATTGATGTTTTTCGGCTTAAGCGGTACAGTGCGCACGCAAATGACATACAATTTACAAGAAAATCGACTTTGAGACTAAACCTAAGAAAGTGCAACTTTTTCGGTAATATTAATTTGTTAATCCTGCAATAACAATATAATTTGACTTTCGCTCAAATCAGTAAAGTTCATGTTTTTCGGCTTAAGCGGTACAGTGCGCACGCAACTGAAATACAATTTACAAGAAAATCGACTTTAAGTCTAAAGCTAAGAAAGTTCAATTTTTTCGGTTATATTAATTTGTTAATCCTGCAATAACAATATAATTTGACTTTCGCTCAAATCAGTAAAGTTCATGTTTTTCGGCTTAAGCGGTACAGTGCTCACGCAATTGACATACAATTTAGAAGAAAATCGACTTTAAGTCTAAAACTAAGAAAGTACAATTTTTTCGGTTATATGAATATGTAAATTCTGCAATAACATTATAATTTTACTTTCGCGCAAATCAGTAAAAGATGTGTTTTTCGGCTTATGCGGTAGAGTGCTCAAGTGATTAACATACAATTTACAAGGAAATCGACTTTGAGACTAAACCTAAGAAAGTGCAACTTTTTCGGTAATATTAATTTGTTAATCCTGCAATAACAATATAATTTGACTTTCGCTCAAATCAGTAAAGTTCATGTTTTTCGGCTTAAGCGGTACAGTGCGCACGCAACTGAAATACAATTTACAAGAAAATCGACTTTAAGTCTAAAGCTAAGAAAGTTCAATTTTTTCGGTTATATTAATTTGTTAATCCTGCAATAACAATATAATTTGACTTTCGCTCAAATCAGTAAAGTTCATGTTTTTCGGCTTAAGCGGTACAGTGCTCACGCAATTGACATACAATTTAGAAGAAAATCGACTTTAAGTCTAAAACTAAGAAAGTACAATTTTTTCGGTTATATGAATATGTAAATTCTGCAATAACATTATAATTTTACTTTCGCGCAAATCAGTAAAAGATGTGTTTTTCGGCTTATGCGGTAGAGTGCTCAAGTGATTAACATACAATTTACAAGGAAATCGACTTTGAGTCTAAACCTAAGAAAGTGCAATTTTTTCGGTTATATTAATGTGTTAATCCTGCAATAACAATATAATTTGACTTTCGCTCAAATCAGTAAAGTTCATGTTTTTCGGCCTAAGCGGTACAGCGCTCACGTAACTGAAATACAATTTACAAGAAAATCGGCTTTAAGTAAAAATCTAAGAAAGTTCAATTTTTTCTTTTCTTTTTTTTATATTAATTTGTTAATCCTGCCATAACATTATAGTTTTACTTTCGCGCAAATCAGTAAAGTTCATGTTTTTCGGCCTAAGCGGTACAGTGCTCACGCAATTGACATACAATTTAGAAGAAAATCGACTTTAAGTCTAAAACTAAGAAAGTACAATTTTTTCGGTTATATGAATATGTAAATTCTGCAATAACATTATAATTTTACTTTCGCGCAAATCAGTAAAAGATGTGTTTTTCGGCTTATGCGGTAGAGTGCTCAAGTGATTAACTAATAATTTACAAGAAAATCGACTTTGAGTCTAAACCTAAGAAAGTGCAACTTTTTCGGTAATATTAATTTGTTAATCCTGCAATAACAATATAATTTGACTTTCGCTCAAATCAGTAAAGTTCATGTTTTTCGGCTTAAGCGGTACAGCGCTCGAGTAATTAACATACAATTTACAAGAAAATCGGCTTTAAGTAAAAATCTAAGAAAGTTCAATTTTTTCTTTTCTTTTTTTTATATTAATTTGTTTTAACCCTGCCATAACATTATAGTTTTACTTTCGCGCAAATCAGTAATATTGATGTTTTTCGGCTTAAGCGGTACAGTGCGCACGCAATTGACATACAATTTACAAGAAAATGGACTTTGAGACTAAACCTAAGAAAGTGCAACTTTTTCGGTTATATTAATGTGTTAATCCTGCATTAACATTATAATTTTACTTTCGCGCAAATCAGTAAAAGATGTGTTTTTCGGCTTATGCGGTACAGTGCGCACGCAATTGACATACAATTTACAAGAAAATCGACTTTGAGACTAAACCTAAGAAAGTGCAACTTTTTCGGTAATATTAATTTGTTAATCCTGCAATAACAATATAATTTGACTTTCGCTCAAATCAGTAAAGTTCATGTTTTTCGGCTTAAGCGGTACAGTGCGCACGCAACTGAAATACAATTTACAAGAAAATCGACTTTAAGTCTAAAGCTAAGAAAGTTCAATTTTTTCGGTTATATGAATATGTCAATTCTGCAATAGCTATATAATTTTATTTTCGCGCAAATCAGTAAAATTGTTGTTTTTCGGCTTATGCGGTAGAGTGCTCAAGTGATTAACATACAATTTACAAGAAAATCGACTTTGAGTCTAAACCTAAGGAAGTGCAACTTTTTCGGTAATATTAAGTTGTTAATTCTGCAATAACACTATATTTTTACTTTCGCGTAAATCAGTAAAACTGGTGTTTTTCGGCTTATGCGGTACAGTGCTCAAGTGATTAACATTCAATTTACAAGAAAATCGACTTTGAGTTTAAACCTAAGAAAGTGCAATTTTTTCGGTTATATTAATGTGTTAATCCTGCATTAACATTATAATTTTACTTTCGCGTAAATCAGTAAAATTGGTGTTTTTCGGCTTATGCGGTAGAGTGCTCAAGTGATTAACATACAATTTACAAGAAAATCGACTTTGAGTCTAAACCTAAGAAAGTGCAACTTTTTCGATAATATTAATTTGTTAATCCTGCAATAACAATATAATTTGACTTTCGCTCAAATCAGTAAAGTTCATGTTTTTCGGCTTAAGCGGTACCGTGCTCACGTAACTGAAATACAATTTACACGAAAATCGACTTTAAGTCTAAAGCTAAGAAAGTGCAATTTTTTCGGTTATATGTCATAAGAAAGTGCAATTTTTTTAGAGATTTTTTTTTTAGAATTTAGAAGAAAATCGACTTTAAGTCTAAACTAAGAAGGTACAATTTTTTCGGTTATATGAATATGTAAATTCTGCAATAACATTATAATTTTACTTTCGCGCAAATCAGTAATATTGATGTTTTTCGGCTTAAGCAGTACAGTGCTGCTGCAGTTGACATACAATTTACAAGATAATTTGGGTCTACACCTAAGAAAGTGCAACTTTTTCGGTAATATTAATTTGTTAATCCTGCAAAACAATATAATTTGACTTTCGCTCAAATCAGTAAAGTTCATGTTTTTCGGCTTAAGCGGTACAGTGCTCACGCAACTGAAATACAATTTACAAGAAAATCGACTTTAAGTCTAAAGCTAAGAAAGTGCAATTTTTTCGGTTATATTAATGTGTTAATCCTGCATTAACATTATAATTTTACTTTCGCGCAAATCAGTAAAAGATGTGTTTTTCGGCTTATGCGGTAGAGTGCTCAAGTGATTAACATATAATTAACAAGAAAATCGACTTTGAGTCTAAACCTAAGAAAGTGCAACTTTTTCGGTAATATTAATTTGTTAATCCTGCAAAACAATATAATTTGACTTTCGCTCAAATCAGTAAAGTTCATGTTTTTCGGCTTAAGCGGTACAGTGCTCACGCAACTGAAATACAATTTACAAGAAAATCGACTTTAAGTCTAAAGCTAAGAAAGTGCAATTTTTTCGGTTATATGAATATGTCAATTCTGCAATAGCTATATAATTTTATTTTCGCGCAAATCAGTAAAATTGATGTTTTTCGGCCTAAGCGGTACAGCGCTCAAGTAATTAACATACAATTTACAAGAAAATCGGCTTTAAGTAAAAATCTAAGAAAGTTCAATTTTTTCTTTTCATTTTTTTATATTAATTTGTTAATCCTGCCATAACATTATAGTTTTACTTTCGCGCAAATCAGTAAAACTGATGTTTTTCGGCTTATGCGGTACAGTGCTTAAGTGATTAACATACAATTTACAAGGAAATCGGCTTTAAGTAAAAATCTAAGAAAGTTCAATTTTTTCTTTTCTCTTTTTTATATTAATTTGTTAATCCTGCCATAACATTATAGTTTTACTTTCGCGCAAATCAGTAAAACTGATATTTTTCGGCTTATGCGGTAGAGTGCTCAAGTAATTAACATACAATTTACAAGGAAATCGACTTTGAGTCTAAACCTAAGAAAGTGCAATTTTTTCGGTTATATTAATGTGTTAATCCTGCAATAACAATATAATTTGACTTTCGCTCAAATCAGTAAAGTTCATGTTTTTCGGCCTAAGCGGTACAGCGCTCACGTAACTGAAATACAATTTACAAGAAAATCGGCTTTAAGTAAAAATCTAAGAAAGTTCAATTTTTTCTTTTCTTTTTTTTATATTAATTTGTTAATCCTGCCATAACATTATAGTTTTACTTTCGCGCAAATCAGTAATATTGATGTTTTTCGGCTTAAGCGGTACAGTGCGCACGCAAATGACATACAATTTACAAGAAAATCGACTTTGAGACTAAACCTAAGAAAGTGCAACTTTTTCGGTAATATTAATTTGTTAATCCTGCAATAGCAATATAATTTGACTTTCGCTCAAATCAGTAAAGTTCATGTTTTTCGGCTTAAGCGGTACAGTGCGCACGCAACTGAAATACAATCTACAAGAAAATCGACTTTAAGTCTAAAGCTAAGAAAGTGCAATTTTTTCGGTTATATGAATATGTCAATTCTGCAATAGCTATATAATTTTATTTTCACGCAAATCAGTAAATTGTTGTATTTCGGCTTATGCGGTACAGTGCTCAAGTGATTAACATACAATTTACAAGAAAATCGACTTTGAGTCTAAACCTAAGAAAGTGCAACTTTTTCGGGAATATTAAGTTGTTAATCCTGCAATAATATTATAGTTTTACTTTCGCGCAAATCAGTAAAACTGATGTTTTTCGGCTTATGCGGTACAGTGCTCAAGTGATTAACATACAATTTACAAGGAAATCGACTTTGAGTCTAAACCTAAGAAAGTGCAATTTTTTCGGTTATATTAATGTGTTAATCCTGCATTAACATTATAATTTTACTTTCGCGCAAATCAGTAAAATTGGTGTTTTTCGGCTTATGCGGTAGAGTACTCAAGTGATTAACATACAAAGTCTAAACCTAAGAAGGTGCAACTTTTTCGGTAATATTAATTTGTTAATCCTGCAATAACAATATAATTTGACTTTCGCTCAAATCAGTAAAATTCATGTTTTTCGGCTTAAGCGGTACAGTGCGCACGCAACTGAAATACAATTTACAAGAAAATCGACTTTAAGTCTAAAGCTAAGAAAGTACAATTTTTTCGGTTATATGAATATGTCAATTCTGCAATAGCTATATAATTTTATTTTCACGCAAATCAGTAAATTGTTGTTTTTCGGCTTATGCGGTACAGTGCTCAAGTGATTAACATACAATTTACAAGAAAATCGACTTTGAGCCTAAACCTAAGAAAGTGCAACTTTTTCGGTAATATTAAGTTGTTAATCCTGCAATAATATTATAGTTTTACTTTCGCGCAAATCAGTAAAACTGATGTTTCTCGGCTTATGCGGTACAGTGCTCAAGTGATTAACATACAATTTACATGGAAATCGACTTTGAGTCTAAACCTAAGAAAGTGCAATTTTTTCGGTTATATTAATGTGTTAATCCTTCATTAACATTATAATTTTACTTTCGCGCAAATCAGTAAAATTGGTGTTTTTCGGCTTATGCGGTAGAGTACTCAAGTGTTTAACATACAAAGTCTAAACCTAAGAAAGTGCAACTTTTTCGGTAATATTAATTTGTTAATCCTGCAATAACAATATAATTTGACTTTCGCACAAATCAGTAAAATTCATGTTTTTCGGCTTAAGCGGTACAGTGCTCACGCAACTGAAATACAATTTACAAGAAAATCGACTTTAAGTCTAAAACTAAGAAAGTGCAATTTTTTCGGTTATATGAATATGTCAATTCTGCAATAACAATATAATTTGACTTTTGCCAAATCAGTAAAATTGATGTTTTTCGGCCTAAGCGGTACAGCGCTCAAGTAATTAACATACAATTTACAAGAAAATCGGCTTTAAGTAAAAATCTAAGAAAGTTCAATTTTTTCTTTTCATTTTTTTATATTAATTTGTTAATCCTGCCATAACATTATAGTTTTACTTTCGCGCAAATCAGTAAAACTGATGTTTTTCGGCTTATGCGGTACAGTGCTTAAGTGATTAACATACAATTTACAAGGAAATCGGCTTTAAGTAAAAATCTAAGAAAGTTCAATTTTTTCTTTTCTCTTTTTTATATTAATTTGTTAATCCTGCCATAACATTATAGTTTTACTTTCGCGCAAATCAGTAAAACTGATATTTTTCGGCTTATGCGGTAGAGTGCTCAAGTAATTAACATACAATTTACAAGGAAATCGACTTTGAGTCTAAACCTAAGAAAGTGCAATTTTTTCGGTTATATTAATGTGTTAATCCTGCAATAACAATATAATTTGACTTTCGCTCAAATCAGTAAAGTTCATGTTTTTCGGCCTAAGCGGTACAGCGCTCACGTAACTGAAATACAATTTACAAGAAAATCGGCTTTAAGTAAAAATCTAAGAAAGCTCAATTTTTTCTTTTCTTTTTTTTATATTAATTTGTTAATCCTGCCATAACATTATAGTTTTACTTTCGCGCAAATCAGTAATATTGATGTTTTTCGGCTTAAGCGGTACAGTGCGCACGCAAATGACATACAATTTACAAGAAAATCGACTTTGAGACTAAACCTAAGAAAGTGCAACTTTTTCGGTAATATTAATTTGTTAATCCTGCAATAGCAATATAATTTGACTTTCGCTCAAATCAGTAAAGTTCATGTTTTTCGGCTTAAGCGGTACAGTGCGCACGCAACTGAAATACAATCTACAAGAAAATCGACTTTAAGTCTAAAGCTAAGAAAGTGCAATTTTTTCGGTTATATGAATATGTCAATTCTGCAATAGCTATATAATTTTATTTTCACGCAAATCAGTAAATTGTTGTATTTCGGCTTATGCGGTACAGTGCTCAAGTGATTAACATACAATTTACAAGAAAATCGACTTTGAGTCTAAACCTAAGAAAGTGCAACTTTTTCGGGAATATTAAGTTGTTAATCCTGCAATAATATTATAGTTTTACTTTCGCGCAAATCAGTAAAACTGATGTTTTTCGGCTTATGCGGTACAGTGCTCAAGTGATTAACATACAATTTACAAGGAAATCGACTTTGAGTCTAAACCTAAGAAAGTGCAATTTTTTTCGGTTATATTAATGTGTTAATCCTGCATTAACATTATAATTTTACTTTCGCGCAAATCAGTAAAATTGGTGTTTTTCGGCTTATGCGGTAGAGTACTCAAGTGATTAACATACAAAGTCTAAACCTAAGAAGGTGCAACTTTTTCGGTAATATTAATTTGTTAATCCTGCAATAACAATATAATTTGACTTTCGCTCAAATCAGTAAAATTCATGTTTTTCGGCTTAAGCGGTACAGTGCGCACGCAACTGAAATACAATTTACAAGAAAATCGACTTTAAGTCTAAAGCTAAGAAAGTACAATTTTTTCGGTTATATGAATATGTCAATTCTGCAATAGCTATATAATTTTATTTTCACGCAAATCAGTAAATTGTTGTTTTTCGGCTTATGCGGTACAGTGCTCAAGTGATTAACATACAATTTACAAGAAAATCGACTTTGAGCCTAAACCTAAAAAAGTGCAACTTTTTCGGTAATATTAAGTTGTTAATCCTGCAATAATATTATAGTTTTACTTTCGCGCAAATCAGTAAAACTGATGTTTCTCGGCTTATGCGGTACAGTGCTCAAGTGATTAACATACAATTTACATGGAAATCGACTTTGAGTCTAAACCTAAGAAAGTGCAATTTTTTCGGTTATATTAATGTGTTAATCCTTCATTAACATTATAATTTTACTTTCGCGCAAATCAGTAAAATTGGTGTTTTTCGGCTTATGCGGTAGAGTACTCAAGTGTTTAACATACAAAGTCTAAACCTAAGAAAGTGCAACTTTTTCGGTAATATTAATTTGTTAATCCTGCAATAACAATATAATTTGACTTTCGCACAAATCAGTAAAATTCATGTTTTTCGGCTTAAGCGGTACAGTGCTCACGCAACTGAAATACAATTTACAAGAAAATCGACTTTAAGTCTAAAACTAAGAAAGTGCAATTTTTTCGGTTATATGAATATGTCAATTCTGCAATAACAATATAATTTGACTTTTGCCAAATCAGTAAATTTCATGTTTTTCGGTTTAGGCGGTACAGTGCTCACGAAATTGACATACAGTTTAGAAGAAAATCGACTTTAAGTCTAAAACTAAGAAAGTACAATTTTTTCGGTTATATGAATATGTCAATTCTGCAATAGCTATATAATTTTATTTTCACGCAAATCAGTAAAGTTCATGTTTTTCGGCTTAAGCGGTACAGTGCGCACGCAACTGAAATACAATCTACAAGAAAATCGACTTTAAGTCTAAAGCTAAGAAAGTGCAATTTTTTCGGTTATATGAATATGTCAATTCTGCAATAGCTATATAATTTTATTTTCACGCAAATCAGTAAATTGTTGTATTTCGGCTTATGCGGTACAGTGCTCAAGTGATTAACATACAATTTACAAGAAAATCGACTTTGAGTCTAAACCTAAGAAAGTGCAACTTTTTCGGGAATATTAAGTTGTTAATCCTGCAATAATATTATAGTTTTACTTTCGCGCAAATCAGTAAAACTGATGTTTTTCGGCTTATGCGGTACAGTTCTCAAGTGATTAACATACAATTTACAAGGAAATCGACTTTGAGTCTAAACCTAAGAAAGTGCAATTTTTTCGGTTATATTAATGTGTTAATCCTGCATTAACATTATAATTTTACTTTCGCGCAAATCAGTAAAATTGGTGTTTTTCGGCTTATGCGGTAGAGTACTCAAGTGATTAACATACAAAGTCTAAACCTAAGAAGGTGCAACTTTTTCGGTAATATTAATTTGTTAAACCTGCAATAACAATATAATTTGACTTTCGCACAAATCAGTAAAATTCATGTTTTTCGGCTTAAGCGGTACAGTGCTCACGCAACTGAAATACAATTTACAAGAAAATCGACTTTAAGTCTAAAGCTAAGAAAGTACAATTTTTTCGGTTATATGAATATGTCAATTCTGCAATAGCTATATAATTTTATTTTCACGCAAATCAGTAAATTGTTGTTTTTCGGCTTATGCGGTACAGTGCTCAAGTGATTAACATACAATTTACATGGAAATCGACTTTGAGTCTAAACCTAAGAAAGTGCAATTTTTTCGGTTATATTAATGTGTTAATCCTTCATTAACATTATAATTTTACTTTCGCGCAAATCAGTAAAATTGGTGTTTTTCGGCTTATGCGGTAGAGTACTCAAGTGTTTAACATACAAAGTCTAAACCTAAGAAAGTGCAACTTTTTCGGTAATATTAATTTGTTAATCCTGCAATAACAATATAATTTGACTTTCGCACAAATCAGTAAAATTCATGTTTTTCGGCTTAAGCGGTACAGTGCTCACGCAACTGAAATACAATTTACAAGAAAATCGACTTTAAGTCTAAAACTAAGAAAGTGCAATTTTTTCGGTTATATGAATATGTCAATTCTGCAATAACAATATAATTTGACTTTTGCCAAATCAGTAAATTTCATGTTTTTCGGTTTAGGCGGTACAGTGCTCACGAAATTGACATACAGTTTAGAAGAAAATCGACTTTAAGTCTAAAACTAAGAAAGTACAATTTTTTCGGTTATATGAATATGTCAATTCTGCAATAGCTATATAATTTTATTTTCACGCAAATCAGTAAATTGTTGTTTTTCGGCTTATGCGGTACAGTGCTCAAGTGATTAACATACAATTTACAAGAAAATCGACTTTGAGCCTAAACCTAAGAAAGTGCAACTTTTTCGGTAATATTAAGTTGTTAATCCTGCAATAATATTATAGTTTTACTTTCGCGCAAATCAGTAAAACTGATGTTTCTCGGCTTATGCGGTACAGTGCTCAAGTGATTAACATACAATTTACATGGAAATCGACTTTGAGTCTAAACCTAAGAAAGTGGAATTTTTTCGGTTATATTAATGTGTTAATCCTGCATTAACATTATAATTTTACTTTCGCGCAAATCAGTAAAATTGGTGTTTTTCGGCTTATGCGGTAGAGTGCTCAAGTGATTAACATACAAAGTCTAAACCTAAGAAAGTGCAACTTTTTCGGTAATATTAATTTGTTAATCCTGCAATAACAATATATATTGACTTTCGCTCAAATCAGTAAAATTCATGTTCTTCGGTTTAAGCAGTACAGTGCTCACGCAATTGACATACAATTTACAAGAAAATCGACTTTAAGTATGAATATGTTAATTCTGCAATAACATTATAATTTCAATTTCGCGCAAAAAACTAAGAAAGTGCAACTTTTTCGGTAATATTAAGTTGTTAATTCTGCAATAACATTACAGTTTTACTTTCGCGCAAATCAGTAAAATTGATGTTTTTCGGCCTAAGCGGTACAGCGCTCAAGTAATTAACATACAATTTACAAGAAAATATTTTTAAGTAAAAATCTAAGAAAGTTAAATTTTTTCTTTTCTTTTTTTTATATTAATTTGTTAATCCTGCCATAACATTATAGTTTTACTTTCGCGCAAATCAGTAATATTGATGTTTTTCGGCTTAAGCGGTACAGTGCGCACGCAATTGACATACAATTTACAAGAAAACCGACTTTAAGTCTAAAACTAAGAAAGTGCAACTTTTTCGGTAATATTAATTTGTTAATCCTGCAATAACAATATAATTTGACTTTCGCTCAAATCAGTAAAATTCATGTTTTTCGGCTTAAGCGGTACAGTGCTCACGCAATTGAAATACAATTTACAAGAAAATCGACTTTAAGTCTAAAACTAAGAAAGTGCAATTTTTTCGGTTATATGAATATGTCAACTCTGCAATAAAAATATAATTTGACTTTTGCCAAATCAGTAAAATTCATGTTTTTCGGTTTAGGCGGTACAGTGCTCACGAAATTGACATACAGTTTAGAAGAAAATCGACTTTAAGTCTAAAACTAAGAAAGTACAATTTTTTCGGTTATATAATTATGTAAATTCTGCAATAACATTATAATTTTACTTTCGCGCAAATCAGTAGTATTGATGTTTTTCGGCTTAAGCAGTACAGTGCTGCCGCAATTGACATACAATTTACAAGATAATTTGGGTCTAAACCTAAGAAAGTGCAACTTTTTCGGTAATATTAATTTGTTAATCCTGCAATAACAATATAATTTGACTTTCGCTCAAATCGGTAAAGTTCATGTTTTTCGGCTTAAGCGGTACAGTGCGCACGCAACTGAAATACAATTTACAAGAAAATCGACTTTAAGTCTAAAGCTAAGAAAGTGCAATTTTTTCGGTTATATGAGTATGTCAATTCTGCAATAGCTATATAATTTTATTTTCGCGCAAATCAGTAAAATTGTTGTTTTTCGGCTTATACGGTACAGTGCTCAAGTGATTAACATACAATTTACAAGAAAATCGACTTTGAGTCTAAACCTAAGAAAGTGCAACTTTTTCGGTAATATTAAGTTGTTAATCCTGCAATAACATTATAGTTTTACTTTCGCGCATATCAGTAAAACTGATGTTTTTCGGCTTATGCGGTACAGTGGTCAAGTGATTAACATACAATTTACAAGGAAATCGACTTTAAGTCTAAAAATAAGAAAGTACAATTTTTTCGGTTATATGAATATGTAAATTCTGCAATAACATTATAATTTTAATTTCGCGCAAATCAATAAAATTGATGTTTTTCGGCCTAAGCGGTACAGCGCTCAAGTAATTAACATACAATTTACAAGAAAATCGGCTTTAAGTAAAAATCTAAGAAAGTTCAATTTTTTCTTTTCATTTTTTTATATTAATTTGTTAATCCTGCCATAACATTATAGTTTTACTTTCGCGCAAATCAGTAAAACTGATGTTTTTCGGCTTATGCGGTACAGTGCTCAAGTGATTAACATACATTTTACAAGGAAATCGACTTTGAGTCTAAACCTAAGAAAGTGCAATTTTTTCGGTTATATTAATGTTTTAATCCTGCATTAACATTATAATTTTACTTTCGCGCAAATCAGTAAAAGATGTGTTTTTCGGCTTATGCAGTAGAGTGCTCAAGTGATTAACATCTAATTTACAAGAAAATCGACTTTGAGTCTAAACCTAAGAAAGTGCAACTTTTTCGGTAATATTAATTTGTTAATCCTGCAATAACAATATAATTTGACTTTCGCTCAAATCAGTAAAATTGATGTTTTTCGGCCCAAGCGGTACAGCGCTCAAGTAATTAACATACAATTTACAAGAAAATCGGCTTTAAGTAAAAATCTAAGAAAGTTCAATTTTTTCTTTTCTTTTTTTTATATTAATTTGTTAATCCTGCCATAACATTATAGTTTTACTTTCGCGTAAATCAGTAAAACTGATGTTTTTCGGCTTATGCGGTACAGTGCTCAAGTGATTAACATACAATTTACAAGGAAATCGACTTTGAGTCTAAACCTAAGAAAGTTCAATTTTTTCTTTTCATTTTTTTATATTAATTTGTTAATCCTGCCATAACATTATAGTTTTACTTTCGCGCAAATCAGTAAAACTGATGTTTTTCGGCTTATGCGGTACAGTGCTTAAGTGATTAACATACAATTTACAAGGAAATCGACTTTGAGTCTAAACCTAAGAAAGTGCAACTTTTTCGATAATATTAATTTGTTAATCCTGCAATAACAATATAATTTGACTTTCGCTCAAATCAGTAAAGTTCATGTTTTTCGGCTTAAGCGGTACAGTGCTCACGCAATTGACATACAATTTAGAAGAAAATCGACTTTAAGTCTAAAACTAAGAAAGTACAATTTTTTCGGTTATATGAGTATGTAAATTCTGCAATAACATTATAATTTTACTTTCGCTCAAATCAGTAAAATTCATGTTTTTCGGCTTAAACGGTACCGTGCTCACGTAACTGAAATACAATTTACACGAAAATCGACTTTAAGTCTAAAGCTAAGAAAGTGCAATTTTTTCGGTTATATGTCATAAGAAAGTGCAATTTTTTTAGAGATTTTTTTTTAGAATTTAGAAGAAAATCGACTTTAAGTCTAAACTAAGAAGGTACCATTTTTTCCGTTATATGAATATGTAAAATCTCCAATAACATTATAGTTTTACTTTCGCGCAAATCAGTAATATTGATGTTTTTCGGCTTAAGCAGTACAGTGCTGCCGCAATTGACATACAATTTACAAGATATTTTGGGTCTAAACCTAAGAAAGTGCAACTTTTTCGGTAATATTAATTTGTTAATCCTGCAATAACAATATAATTTGACTTTCGCTCAAATCGGTAAAGTTCATGTTTTTCGGCTTAAGCGGTACAGTGCGCACGCAACTGAAATACAATTTACAAGAAAATCGACTTTAAGTCTAAAGCTAAGAAAGTGCAATTTTTTCGGTTATATGAGTATGTCAATTCTGCAATAGCTATATAATTTTATTTTCGCGCAAATCAGTAAAATTGTTGTTTTTCGGCTTATACGGTACAGTGCTCAAGTGATTAACATACAATTTACAAGAAAATCGACTTTGAGTCTAAACCTAAGAAAGTGCAACTTTTTCGGTAATATTAAGTTGTTAATCCTGCAATAATATTATAGTTTTACTTTCGCGCAAATCAGTAAAACTGATGTTTCTCGGCTTATGCGGTACAGTGCTCAAGTGATTAACATACAATTTACAAGAAAATCGACTTTAAGTATGAATATGTTAATTCTGCAATAACATTATAATTTCAATTTCGCGCAAAAAACTAAGAAAGTGCAACTTTTTCGGTAATATTAAGTTGTTAATTCTGCAATAACATTACAGTTTTACTTTCGCGTAAATCAGTAAAATTGGTGTTTTTCGGCTTATGCGGTAGAGTGCTCAAGTGATTAACATACAATTTACAAGAAAATCGACTTTGAGTCTAAACCTAAGAAAGTGCAACTTTTTCGATAATATTAATTTGTTAATCCTGCAATAACAATATAATTTGACTTTCGCTCAAATCAGTAAAGTTCATGTTTTTCGGCTTAAGCGGTACAGTGCTCACGCAATTGACATACAATTTAGAAGAAAATCGACTTTAAGTCTAAAACTAAGAAAGTACAATTTTTTCGGTTATATGAATATGTAAATTCTGCAATAACATTATAATTTTAATTTCGCGTAAATCAATAAAATTGATGTTTTTCGGCCTAAGCGGTACAGCGCTCAAGTAATTAACATACAATTTACAAGAAAATCGGCTTTAAGTAAAAATCTAAGAAAGTTCAATTTTTTCTTTTCATTTTTTTATATTAATTTGTTAATCCTGCCATAACATTATAGTTTTACTTTCGCGCAAATCAGTAAAACTGATGTTTTTCGGCTTATGCGGTACAGTGCTTAAGTGATTAACATACAATTTACAAGGAAATCGACTTCGGTCTAAACCTAAGAAAGTGCAACTTTTTCGATAATATTAATTTGTTAATCCTGCAATAACAATATAATTTGACTTTCGCTCAAATCAGTAAAGTTCATGTTTTTCGGCTTAAGCGGTACAGTGCTCGAGCAATTGACATACAATTTAGAAGAAAATCGACTTTAAGTCTAAAACTAAGAAAGTACAATTTTTTCGGTTATATGAATATGTAAATTCTGCAATAACATTATAATTTTACTTTCGCTCAAATCAGTAAAATTCATGTTTTTCGGCTTAAACGGTACCGTGCTCACGTAACTGAAATACAATTTACACGAAAATCGACTTTAAGTCTAAAGCTAAGAAAGTGCAATTTTTTCGGTTATATGTCATAAGAAAGTGCAATTTTTTTAGAGATTTTTTTTTAGAATTTAGAAGAAAATCGACTTTAAGTCTAAACTAAGAAGGTACAATTTTTTCGGTTATATGAATATGTAAATTCTGCAATAACATTATAATTTTACTTTCGCTCAAATCAGTAATATTGATGTTTTTCGGCTTAAGCAGTACAGTGCTGCTGCAGTTGACATACAATTTACAAGATAATTTGGGTCTAAACCTAAGAAAGTCCAACTTTTTCGGTAATATTAATTTGTTAATCCTGCAATAACAATATAATTTGACTTTCGCTCAAATCAGTCAAATTCATGTTTTTCGGTTTAAGCGGTACAGTGCTCAGGCAATTGACATACAATTTAGAAGAAAATCGACTTTAAGTCTTAAACTAAGAAAGTTCGGTTATATGAATATGTAAATTCTGCAATAACATTATAATTTTAATTTCGCGCAAATCAATAAAATTGATGTTTTTCGGCCTAAGCGGTACAGCGCTCAAGTAATTAACATACAATTTACAAGAAAATCGGCTTTAAGTAAAAATCTAAGAAAGTTCAATTTTTTCTTTTCATTTTTTTATATTAATTTGTTAATCCTGCCATAACATTATAGTTTTACTTTCGCGCAAATCAGTAAAACTGATGTTTTTCGGCTTATGCGGTACAGCGCTTAAGTGATTAACATACAATTTACAAGGAAATCGACTTTGAGTCTAAACCTAAGAAAGTGCAATTTTTTCGGTTATATTAATGTGTTAATCCTGCATTAACATTATAATTTTACATTCGCGCAAATCAGTAAAATTCATGTTTTTCGGTTTAGGCGGTACAGTGCTCACGAAATTGACATACAGTTTAGAAGAAAATCGACTTTAAGTCTAAAACTAAGAAAGTACAATTTTTTCGGTTATATAATTATGTAAATTCTGCAATAACATTATAATTTTACTTTCGCCCAAATCAGTAATATTGATGTTTTTCGGCTTAAGCAGTACAGTGCTTCCGCAATTGACATACAATTTACAAGAAAATCGACTTTAAGTCTAAAACTAAGAAAGTGCAATTTTTTCGGTTATATGAATATGTCAATTCTGCAATAACAATATAATTTGACTTTTGCCAAATCAGTAAAATTCATGTTTTTCGGTTTAGGCGGTACAGTGCTCACGAAATTGACATACAGTTTAGAAGAAAATCGACTTTAAGTCTAAAACTAAGAAAGTACAATTTTTTCGGTTATATAATTATGTAAATTCTGCAATAACATTATAATTTTACTTTCGCCCAAATCAGTAATATTGATGTTTTTCGGCTTAAGCAGTACAGTGCTTCCGCAATTGACATACAATTTACAAGAAAACTGACTTTGAGTCTAAACCTAAGAAAGTGCAACTTTTTCGGTAATATTAATTTGTTAATCCTGCAATAATATTATAGTTTTACTTTCGCGCAAATCAGTAAAACTGATGTTTTTCGGCTTATGCGGTACAGTGCTCAAGTGATTAACATACAATTTACAAGGAAATCGACTTTGAGTCTAAGAAAGTGGAATTTTTTCGGTTATATTAATGTGTTAATCCTGCATTAACATTATAATTTTACTTTCGCGCAAATCAGTAAAATTGGTGTTTTTCGGCTTATGCGGTACAGTGGTCAAGTGATTAACATACAATTTACAAGGAAATCGACTTTAAGTCTAAAATTAAGAAAGTACAATTTTTTCGGTGATATGAATATGTAAATTCTGCAATAACATTATAATTTTAATTTCGCGCAAATCAATAAAATTGATGTTTTTCGGCCTAAGCGGTACAGCGCTCAAGTAATTAACATACAATTTACAAGAAATTCGGCTTTAAGTAAAAATCTAAGAAAGTTCAATTTTTTCTTTTCATTTTTTTATATTAATTTGTTAATCCTGCCATAACATTATAGTTTTACTTTCGCGCAAATCAGTAAAACTGATGTTTTGCGGCTTATGCGGTACAGTGCTCAAGTGATTAACATACAATTTACAAGGAAATCGACTTTGAGTCTAAACCTAAGAAAGTGCAATTTTTTCGGTTATATTAATGTTTTAATCCTGCATTAACATTATAATTTTACTTTCGCGCAAATCAGTAATATTGATGTTTTTCGGCTTAAGCGGTACAGTGCGCACGCAATTGACATACAATTTACAAGAAAACCGACTTTAAGTCTAAAACTAAGAAAGTGCAACTTTTTCGGTAATATTAATTTGTTAATCCTGCAATAACAATATAATTTGACTTTCGCTCAAATCAGTAAAATTCATGTTTTTCGGCTTAAGCGGTACAGTGCTCACGCAACTGAAATACAATTTACAAGAAAATCGACTTTAAGTCTAAAACTAAGAAAGTGCAATTTTTTCGGTTATATGAATATGTCAATTCTGCAATAACAATATAATTTGACTTTTGCCAAATCAGAAAAATTCATGTTTTTCGGTTTAGGCGGTACAGTGGTCAAGTGATTAACATACAATTTACAAGGAAATCGACTTTAAGTCTAAAATTAAGAAAGTACAATTTTTTCGGTTATATGAATATGTCAATTCTGCATTAACATTATAATTTTACTTTCGCGCAAATCAGTAAAATTGGTGTTTTTCGGCTTATGCGGTACAGTGGTCAAGTGATTAACATACAATTTACAAGGAAATCGACTTTAAGTCTAAAATTAAGAAAGTACAATTTTTTCGGTTATATGAATATGTCAATTCTGCATTAACATTATAATTTTACTTTCGCGCAAATCAGTAAAATTCATGTTTTTCGGCTTATGCGGTACAGTGGTCACGAAATTGACATACAGTTTAGAAGAAAATCGACTTTAAGTCTAAAACTAAGAAAGTACAATTTTTTCGGTTATATAATTATGTAAATTCTGCAATAACATTATAATTTTACTTTCGCCCAAATCAGTAATATTGATGTTTTTCGGCTTAAGCAGTACAGTGCTTCCGCAATTGACATACAATTTACAAGAAAATCGACTTTAAGTCTAAAACTAAGAAAGTGCAATTTTTTCGGTTATATGAATATGTCAATTCTGCAATAACAATATAATTTGACTTTTGCCAAATCAGTAAAATTCATGTTTTTCGGTTTAGGCGGTACAGTGCTCACGAAATTGACATACAGTTTAGAAGAAAATCGACTTTAAGTCTAAAACTAAGAAAGTACAATTTTTTCGGTTATATAATTATGTAAATTCTGCAATAACATTATAATTTTACTTTCGCCCAAATCAGTAATATTGATGTTTTTCGGCTTAAGCAGTACAGTGCTTCCGCAATTGACATACAATTTACAAGAAAACTGACTTTGAGTCTAAACCTAAGAAAGTGCAACTTTTTCGGTAATATTAATTTGTTAATCCTGCAATAATATTATAGTTTTACTTTCGCGCAAATCAGTAAAACTGATGTTTTTCGGCTTATGCGGTACAGTGCTCAAGTGATTAACATACAATTTACAAGGAAATCGACTTTGAGTCTAAGAAAGTGGAATTTTTTCGGTTATATTAATGTGTTAATCCTGCATTAACATTATAATTTTACTTTCGCGCAAATCAGTAAAATTGGTGTTTTTCGGCTTATGCGGTACAGTGGTCAAGTGATTAACATACAATTTACAAGGAAATCGACTTTAAGTCTAAAATTAAGAAAGTACAATTTTTTCGGTTATATGAATATGTAAATTCTGCAATAACATTATAATTTTAATTTCGCGCAAATCAATAAAATTGATGTTTTTCGGCCTAAGCGGTACAGCGCTCAAGTAATTAACATACAATTTACAAGAAATTCGGCTTTAAGTAAAAATCTAAGAAAGTTCAATTTTTTCTTTTCATTTTTTTATATTAATTTGTTAATCCTGCCATAACATTATAGTTTTACTTTCGCGCAAATCAGTAAAACTGATGTTTTGCGGCTTATGCGGTACAGTGCTCAAGTGATTAACATACAATTTACAAATAAATCGACTTTGAGTCTAAACCTAAGAAAGTGCAATTTTTTCGGTTATATTAATGTTTTAATCCTGCATTAACATTATAATTTTACTTTCGCGCAAATCAGTAATATTGATGTTTTTCGGCTTAAGCGGTACAGTGCGCACGCAATTGACATACAATTTACAAGAAAACCGACTTTAAGTCTAAAACTAAGAAAGTGCAACTTTTTCGGTAATATTAATTTGTTAATCCTGCAATAACAATATAATTTGACTTTCGCTCAAATCAGTAAAATTCATGTTTTTCGGCTTAAGCGGTACAGTGCTCACGCAACTGAAATACAATTTACAAGAAAATCGACTTTAAGTCTAAAACTAAGAAAGTGCAATTTTTTCGGTTATATGAATATGTCAATTCTGCAATAACAATATAATTTGACTTTTGCCAAATCAGTAAAATTCATGTTTTTCGGTTTAGGCGGTACAGTGGTCAAGTGATTAACATACAATTTACAAGGAAATCGACTTTAAGTCTAAAATTAAGAAAGTACAATTTTTTCGGTTATATGAATATGTCAATTCTGCATTAACATTATAATTTTACTTTCGCGCAAATCAGTAAAATTGGTGTTTTTCGGCTTATGCGGTACAGTGGTCAAGTGATTAACATACAATTTACAAGAAAACCGACTTTAAGTCTAAAACTAAGAAAGTGCAACTTTTTCGGTAATATTAGTTTGTTAATCCTGCAATAACAATATAATTTGACTTTCGCTCAAATCAGTAAAATTCATGTTTTTCGGCTTAAGCGGTACAGTGCTCACGCAACTGAAATACAATTTACAAGAAAATCGACTTTAAGTCTAAAACTAAGAAAGTGCAATTTTTTCGGTTATATGAATATGTCAATTCTGCATTAACATTATAATTTTACTTTCGCGCAAATCAGTAAAATTGGTGTTTTTCGGCTTATGCGGTACAGTGGTCAAGTGATTAACATACAATTTACAAGGAAATCGACTTTAAGTCTAAAATTAAGAAAGTACAATTTTTTCGGTTATATGAATATGTAAATTCTGCAATAACATTATAATTTTAATTTCGCGCAAATCAATAAAATTGATGTTTTTCGGCCTAAGCGGTACAGCGCTCAAGTAATTAACATACAATTTACAAGAAAATCGGCTTTAAGTAAAAATCTAAGAAAGTTCAATTTTTTCTTTTCATTTTTTTATATTAATTTGTTAATCCTGCCATAACATTATAGTTTTACTTTCGCGCAAATCAGTAAAACTGATGTTTTTCGGCTTATGCGGTACAGTGCTCAAGTGATTAACATACAATTTACAAGGAAATCGACTTTGAGTCTAAACCTAAGAAAGTGCAACTTTTTCGATAATATTAATTTGTTAATCCTGCAATAACAATATAATTTGACTTTCGCTCAAATCAGTAAAGTTCATGTTTTTCGGCTTAAGCGGTACAGTGCTCGAGCAATTGACATACAATTTAGAAGAAAATCGACTTTAAGTCTAAAACTAAGAAAGTAAAATTTTTTCGGTTATATGAATATGTAAATTCTGCAATAACATTATAATTTTACTTTCGCTCAAATCAGTAAAATTCATGTTTTTCGGCTTAAACGGTACCGTGCTCACGTAACTGAAATACAATTTACACGAAAATCGACTTTAAGTCTAAAGCTAAGATAGTGCAATTTTTTCGGTTATATGTCATAAGAAAGTGCAATTTTTTTAGAGATTTTTTTTTTAGAATTTAGAAGAAAATCGACTTTAAGTCTAAACTAAGAAGGTACCATTTTTTCGGTTATATGAATATGTAAATTCTGCAATAACATTATAATTTTACTTTCGCGCAAATCAGTAATATTGAGGTTTTTCGGCTTAAGCAGTACAGTGCTGCCGCAATTGACATACAATTTACAAGATAATTTGGGTCTAAACCTAAGAAAGTGCAACTTTTTCGGTAATATTAATTTGTTAATCCTGCAATAACAATATAATTTGACTTTCGCTCAAATCAGTAAAATTCATGTTTTTCAGCTTAAGCGGTACAGTGCTCACGCAACTGAAATACAATTTACAAGAAAATCGACTTTAAGTCTAAAACTAAGAAAGTGCAATTTTTTCGGTTATATGAATATGTCAATTCTGCAATAACAATATTATTTGACTTTCGCTCAAATCAGTTAAATTCATGTTCTTCGGTTTAAGCAGTACAGTGCTCACGCAATTGACATACAATTTACAAGAAAATCGACTTTAAGTATGAATATGTTAATTCTGCAATAACATTATAATTTCAATTTCGCGCAAAAAACTAAGAAAGTGCAACTTTTCGGTAATATTAAGTTGTTAATTCTGCAATAACATTACAGTTTTGCTTTCGCGCAAATCAGTAAAATTGATGTTTTTCGGCCTAAGCGGTACAGCGCTCAAGAAATTAACATACAATTTACAAGAAAATATTTTTAAGTAAAAATCTAAGAAAGTTAAATTTTTTCTTTTCTTTTTTTTATATTAATTTGTTAATCCTGCCATAACATTATAGTTTTACTTTCGCGCAAATCAGTAATATTGATGTTTTTCGGCTTAAGCGGTACAGTGCGCACGCAATTGACATACAATTTACAAGAAAACCGACTTTAAGTCTAAAACTAAGAAAGTGCAACTTTTTCGGTAATATTAATTTGTTAATCCTGCAATAACAATATAATTTGACTTTCGCTCAAATCAGTAAAATTCATGTTTTTCGGCTTAAGCGGTACAGTGCTCACGCAACTGAAATACAATTTACAAGAAAATCGACTTTAAGTCTAAAACTAAGAAAGTGCAATTTTTTCGGTTATATGAATATGTCAATTCTGCAATAACAATATAATTTGACTTTTGCCAAATCAGTAAAATTCATGTTTTTCGGTTTAGGCGGTACAGTGCTCACGAAATTGACATACAGTTTAGAAGAAAATCAACTTTAAGTCTAAAACTAAGAAAGTACAATTTTTTCGGTTATATAATTATGTAAATTCTGCAATAACATTATAATTTTACTTTCGCGCAAATCAGTAATATTGATGTTTTTCGGCTTAAGCAGTACAGTGCTGCCGCAATTGACATACAATTTACAAGATAATTTGGGTCTAAACCTAAGAAAGTGCAACTTTTTCGGTAATATTAATTTGTTAATCCTGCAATAACAATATAATTTGACTTTCGCTCAAATCGGTAAAGTTCATGTTTTTCGGCTTAAGCGGTACAGTGCGCACGCAACTGAAATACAATTTACAAGAAAATCGACTTTAAGTCTAAAGCTAAGAAAGTGCAATTTTTTGGTTATATGAGTATGTCAATTCTGCAATAGCTATATAATTTTATTTTCGCGCAAATCAGTAAAATTGTTGTTTTTCGGCTTATACGGTACAGTGCTCAAGTGATTAACATACAATTTACAAGAAAATCGACTTTGAGTCTAAACCTAAGAAAGTGCAACTTTTTCGGTAATATTAAGTTGTTAATCCTGCAATAACATTATAGTTTTACTTTCGCGCATATCAGTAAAACTGATGTTTTTCGGCTTATGCGGTACAGTGGTCAAGTGATTAACATACAATTTACAAGGAAATCGGCTTTAAGTAAAAATCTAAGAAAGTTCAATTTTTTCTTTTCATTTTTTTATATTAATTTGTTAATCCTGCCATAACATTATAGTTTTACTTTCGCGCAAATCAGTAAAACTGATGTTTTTCGGCTTATGCGGTACAGTGCTCAAGTGATTAACATACAATTTACAAGGAAATCGACTTTGAGTCTAAACCTAAGAAAGTGCAATTTTTTCGGTTATATGAATATGTCAATTCTGCAATAACATTATAATTTGACTTTTGCCAAATCAGTAAAATTCATGTTTTTCGGTTTAGGCGGTACAGTGCTCACGAAATTGACATACAGTTTAGAAGAAAATCGACTTTAAGTCTAAAATTAAGAAAGTACAATTTTTTCGGTTATATGAATATGTAAATTCTGCAACAACATTATAATTTTACTTTCGCGCAAATCAGTAAAATTGGTGTTTTTCGGCTTATGCGGTACAGTGGTCAAGTAATTAACATACAATTTACAAGAAAATATTTTTAAGTAAAAATCTAAGAAAGTTAAATTTTTTCTTTTCTTTTTTTTATATTAATTTGTTAATCCTGCCATAACATTATAGTTTTACTTTCGCGCAAATCAGTAATATTGATGTTTTTCGGCTTAAGCGGTACAGTGCGCACGCAATTGACATACAATTTACAAGAAAACCGACTTTAAGTCTAAAACTAAGAAAGTGCAACTTTTTCGGTAATATTAATTTGTTAATCCTGCAATAACAATATAATTTGACTTTCGCTCAAATCAGTAAAATTCATGTTTTTCGGCTTAAGCGGTACAGTGCTCACGCAACTGAAATACAATTTACAAGAAAATCGACTTTAAGTCTAAAACTAAGAAAGTGCAATTTTTTCGGTTATATGAATATGTCAATTCTGCAATAACAATATAATTTGACTTTTGCCAAATCAGTAAAATTCATGTTTTTCGGTTTAGGCGGTACAGTGCTCACGAAATTGACATACAGTTTAGAAGAAAATCGACTTTAAGTCTAAAATTAAGAAAGTACAATTTTTTCGGTTATATGAATATGTAAATTCTGCAATAACATTATAATTTTAATTTCGCGCAAATCAATAAAATTGATGTTTTTCGGCCTAAGCGGTACAGCGCTCAAGTAATTAACATACAATTTACAAGAAAATCGGCTTTAAGTAAAAATCTAAGAAAGTTCAATTTTTTCTTTTCATTTTTTTATTATAATTTGTTAATCCTGCCATAACATTATAGTTTTACTTTCGCGCAAATCAGTAAAACTGATGTTTTTCGGCTTATGCGGTACAGTGCTCAAGTGATTAACATACAATTTACAATTAAATCGACTTTGAGTCTAAACCTAAGAAAGTGCAATTTTTTCGGTTATATTAATGTTTTAATCCTGCATTAACATTATAATTTTACTTTCGCGCAAATCAGTAAAAGATGTGTTTTTCGGCTTATGCGGTAGAGTGCTCAAGTGATTAACATATAATTTACAAGAAAATCGACTTTGAGTCTAAACCTAAGAAAGTGCAACTTTTTCGGTAATATTAATTTGTTAATCCTGCAATAACAATATAATTTGACTTTCGCTCAAATCAGTAAAATTGATGTTTTTCGGCCCAAGCGGTACAGCGCTCAAGTAATTAACATACAATTTACAAGAAAATCGGCTTTAAGTAAAAATCTAAGAAAGTTCAATTTTTTCTTTTCTTTTTTTTATATTAATTTGTTAATCCTGCCATAACATTATAGTTTTACTTTCGCGCAAATCAGTAAAACTGATGTTTCTCGGCTTATGCGGTACAGTGCTCAAGTGATTAACATACAATTTACAAGGAAATCGACTTTGAGTCTAAACCTAAGAAAGTGCAATTTTTTCGGTTATATTAATGTGTTAATCCTGCATTAACATTATAATTTTACTTTCGCGAAAATCAGTAAAATTGGTGTTTTTCGGCTTATGCGGTAGAGTACTCAAGTGATTAACATACAAAGTCTAAACCTAAGAAAGTGCAACTTTTTCGGTAATATTAATTTGTTAATCCTGCAATAACAATATAATTTGACTTTCGCACAAATCAGTAAAATTCATGTTTTTCGGTTTAAGCGGTACAGTGCTCAGGCAATTAACATACAATTTACAAGGAAATCGACTTTGAGTCTAAACCTAAGAAAGTGCAATTTTTTCGGTTATATTAATGTTTTAATCCTGCATTAACATTATAATTTTACTTTCGCGCAAATCAGTAAAAGATGTGTTTTTCGGCTTATGCGGTAGAGTGCTCAAGTGATTAACATATAATTTACAAGAAAATCGACTTTGAGTCTAAACCTAAGAAAGTGCAACTTTTTCGGTAATATTAATTTGTTAATCCTGCAATAACAATATAATTTGACTTTCGCTCAAATCAGTAAAATTGATGTTTTTCGGCCCAAGCGGTACAGCGCTCAAGTAATTAACATACAATTTACAAGAAAATCGGCTTTAAGTAAAAATCTAAGAAAGTTCAATTTTTTCTTTTCTTTTTTTTATATTAATTTGTTAATCCTGCCATAACATTATAGTTTTACTTTCGCGCAAATCAGTAAAACTGATGTTTCTCGGCTTATGCGGTACAGTGCTCAAGTGATTAACATACAATTTACAAGGAAATCGACTTTGAGTCTAAACCTAAGAAAGTGCAATTTTTTCGGTTATATTAATGTGTTAATCCTGCATTAACATTATAATTTTACTTTCGCGCAAATCAGTAAAATTGGTGTTTTTCGGCTTATGCGGTAGAGTACTCAAGTGATTAACATACAAAGTCTAAACCTAAGAAAGTGCAACTTTTTCGGTAATATTAATTTGTTAATCCTGCAATAACAATATAATTTGACTTTCGCACAAATCAGTAAAATTCATGTTTTTCGGCTTAAGCGGTACAGTGCTCACGCAACTGAAATACAATTTACAAGAAAATCGACTTTAAGTCTAAAACTAAGAAAGTGCAATTTTTTCGGTTATATGAATATGTCAATTCTGCAATAACAATATAATTTGACTTTTGCCAAATCAGTAAAATTCATGTTTTTCGGTTTAGGCGGTACAGTGCTCACGAAATTGACATACAGTTTAGAAGAAAATCGACTTTAAGTCTAAAACTAAGAAAGTACAATTTTTTCGGTTATATAATTATGTAAATTCTGCAATAACATTATAATTTTACTTTCGCGCAAATCAGTAATATTGAGGTTTTTCGGCTTAAGCAGTACAGTGCTTCCGCAATTGACATACAATTTACAAGAAAACTGACTTTGAGTCTAAACCTAAGAAAGTGCAACTTTTTCGGTAATATTAATTTGTTAATCCTGCAATAATATTATAGTTTTACTTTCGCGCAAATCAGTAAAACTGATGTTTTTCGGCTTATGCGGTACAGTGCTCAAGTGATTAACATACAATTTACAAGGAAATCGACTTTGAGTCTAAACCTAAGAAAGTGGAATTTTTTCGGTTATATTAATGTGTTAATCCTGCATTAACATTATAATTTTACTTTCGCGCAAATCAGTAAAATTGGTGTTTTTCGGCTTATGCGGTAGAGTGCTCAAGTGATTAACATACAAAGTCTAAACCTAAGAAAGTGCAACTTTTTCGGTAATATTAATTTGTTAATCCTGCAATAACAATATATATTGACTTTCGCTCAAATCAGTAAAATTCATGTTTTTCGGCTTAAACGGTACAGTGCTCATGTAACTGAAATACAATTAACACGAAAATCGACTTTAAGTCTAAAGCTAAGAAAGTGCAATTTTTTCGGTTATATGTCATAAGAAAGTGCAATTTTTTTAGAGATTTTTTTTTTAGAATTTAGAAGAAAATCGACTTTAAGTCTAAACTAAGAAGGTACCATTTTTTCGGTTATATGAATATGTAAATTCTGCAATAATATTATAATTTTACTTTCGCGCAAATCAGTAATATTGAGGTTTTTCGGCTTAAGCAGTACAGTGCTGCCGCAATTGACATACAATTTACAAGATAATTTGGGTCTAAACCTAAGAAAGTGCAACTTTTTCGGTAATATTAATTTGTTAATCCTGCAATAACAATATAATTTGACTTTCGCTCAAATCAGTAAAATTCATGTTTTTCAGCTTAAGCGGTACAGTGCTCACGCAACTGAAATACAATTTACAAGAAAATCGACTTTAAGTCTAAAACTAAGAAAGTGCAATTTTTTCGGTTATATGAATATGTCAATTCTGCAATAACAATATTATTTGACTTTCGCTCAAATCAGTAAAATTCATGTTCTTCGGTTTAAGCAGTACAGTGCTCACGCAATTGACATACAATTTACAAGAAAATCGACTTTAAGTATGAATATGTTAATTCTGCAATAACATTATAATTTCAATTTCGCGCAAAAAACTAAGAAAGTGCAACTTTTTCGGTAATATTAAGTTGTTAATTCTGCAATAACATTACAGTTTTACTTTCGCGCAAATCAGTAAAATTGATGTTTTTCGGCCTAAGCGGTACAGCGCTCAAGTAATTAACATACAATTTACAAGAAAATATTTTTAAGTAAAAATCTAAGAAAGTTAAATTTTTTCTTTTCTTTTTTTTATATTAATTTGTTAATCCTGCCATAACATTATAGTTTTACTTTCGCGCAAATCAGTAATATTGATGTTTTTCGGCTTAAGCGGTACAGTGCGCACGCAATTGACATACAATTTACAAGAAAACCGACTTTAAGTCTAAAACTAAGAAAGTGCAACTTTTTCGGTAATATTAATTTGTTAATCCTGCAATAACAATATAATTTGACTTTCGCTCAAATCAGTAAAATTCATGTTTTTCGGCTTAAGCGGTACAGTGCTCACGCAACTGAAATACAATTTACAAGAAAATCGACTTTAAGTCTAAAACTAAGAAAGTGCAATTTTTTCGGTTATATGAATATGTCAATTCTGCAATAACAATATAATTTGACTTTTGCCAAATCAGTAAAATTCATGTTTTTCGGCTTAGGCGGTACAGTGCTCACGAAATTGACATACAGTTTAGAAGAAAATCGACTTTAAGTCTAAAACTAAGAAAGTACAATTTTTTCGGTTATATAATTATGTAAATTCTGCAATAACATTATAATTTAACTTTCGCTCAAATCAGTAATATTGATGTTTTTCGGCTTAAGCAGTACAGTGCTGCCGCAATTGACATACAATTTATAAGATAATTTGGGTCTAAACCTAAGAAAGTGCAACTTTTTCGGTAATATTAATTTGTTAATCCTGCAATAACAATATAATTTGACTTTCGCTCAAATCGGTAAAGTTCATGTTTTTCGGCTTAAGCGGTACAGTGCGCACGCAACTGAAATACAATTTACAAGAAAATCGACTTTAAGTCTAAAGCTAAGAAAGTGCAATTTTTTCGGTTATATGAGTATGTCAATTCTGCAATAGCTATATAATTTTATTTTCGCGCAAATCAGTAAAATTGTTGTTTTTCGGCTTATACGGTACAGTGCTCAAGTGATTAACATACAATTTACAAGAAAATTGACTTTGAGTCTAAACCTAAGAAAGTGCAACTTTTTCGGTAATACTAATTTGTTAATCCTGCAATAACATTATAGTTTTACTTTCGCGCATATCAGTAAAACTGATGTTTTTCGGCTTATGCGGTACAGTGGTCAAGTGATTAACATACAATTTACAAGGAAATCGACTTTAAGTCTAAAATTAAGAAAGTACAATTTTTTCGGTTATATGAATATGTAAATTCTGCAATAACATTATAATTTTAATTTCGCGCAAATCAATAAAATTGATGTTTTTCGGCCTAAGCGGTACAGCGCTCAAGTAATTAACATACAATTTACAAGAAAATCGGCTTTAAGTAAAAATCTAAGAAAGTTCAATTTTTTCTTTTCATTTTTTTATATTAATTTGTTAATCCTGCCATAACATTATAGTTTTACTTTCGCGCAAATCAGTAAAACTGATGTTTTTCGGCTTATGCGGTACAGTGCTCAAGTGATTAACATACAATTTACAAGGAAATCGACTTTGAGTCTAAACCTAAGAAAGTGCAATTTTTTCGGTTATATTAATGTTTTAATCCTGCATTAACATTATAATTTTACTTTCGCGCAAATCAGTAAAAGATGTGTTTTTCGGCTTATGCGGTAGAGTGCTCAAGTGATTAACATATAATTTACAAGAAAATCGACTTTGAGTCTAAACCTAAGAAAGTGCAACTTTTTCGGTAATATTAATTTGTTAATCCTGCAATAACAATATAATTTGACTTTCGCTCAAATCAGTAAAATTGATGTTTTTCGGCCCAAGCGGTACAGCGCTCAAGTAATTAACATACAATTTACAAGAAAATCGGCTTTAAGTAAAAATCTAAGAAAGTTCAATTTTTTCTTTTCTTTTTTTTATATTAATTTGTTAATCCCGCCATAACATTATAGTTTTACTTTCGCGCAAATCAGTAATATTGATGTTTTTCGGCTTAAGCGGTACAGTGCGCACGCAAATGACATACAATTTACAAGAAAATCGACTTTGAGACTAAACCTAAGAAAGTGCAACTTTTTCGGTAATATTAATTTGTTAATCCTGCAATAACAATATAATTTGACTTTCGCTCAAATCAGTAAAGTTCATGTTTTTCGGCTTAAGCGGTACAGTGCGCACGCAAATGACATACAATTTACAAGAAAATCGACTTTGAGACTAAACCTAAGAAAGTGCAACTTTTTCGCTAATATTAATTTGTTAATCCTGCAATAACAATATAATTTGACTTTCGCTCAAATCAGTAAAGTTCATGTTTTTCGGCTTAAGCGGTACAGTGCGCACGCAACTGAAATACAATTTACAAGAAAATCGACTTTAAGTCTAAAGCTAAGAAAGTGCAATTTTTTCGGTTATATTAATGTTTTAATCCTGCATTAACATTATAATTTTACTTTCGCGCAAATCAGTAAAAGATGTGTTTTTCGGCTTATGCGGTAGAGTGCTCAAGTGATTAACATATAATTTACAAGAAAATCGACTTTGAGTCTAAACCTAAGAAAGTGCAACTTTTTCGGCAATATTAATTTGTTAATCCTGCAATAACAATATAATTTGACTTTCGCTCAAATCAGTAAAGTTCATGTTTTTCGGCTTAAGCGGTACAGTGCGCACGCAAATGACATACAATTTACAAGAAAATCGACTTTGAGACTAAACCTAAGAAAGTGCAACTTTTTCGGTAATACTAATTTGTTAATCCTGCAATAACAATATAATTTGACTTTCGCTCAAATCAGTAAAGTTCATGTTTTTCGGCTTAAGCGGTACAGTGCGCACGCAAATGACATACAATTTACAAGAAAATCGACTTTGAGACTAAACCTAAGAAAGTGCAACTTTTTCGGTAATATTAATTTGTTAATCCTGCAATAACAATATAATTTGACTTTCGCTCAAATCAGTAAAGTTCATGTTTTTCGGCTTAAGCGGTACAGTGCGCACGCAAATGACATACAATTTACAAGAAAATCGACTTTGAGACTAAACCTAAGAAAGTGCAACTTTTTCGGTAATATTAATTTGTTAATCCTGCAATAACAATATAATTTGACTTTCGCTCAAATCAGTAAAGTTCATGTTTTTCGGCTTAAGCGGTACAGTGCGCACGCAACTGAAATACAATTTACAAGAAAATCGACTTTAAGTCTAAAGCTAAGAAAGTGCAATTTTTTCGGTTATATTAATGTTTTAATCCTGCATTAACATTATAATTTTACTTTCGCGCAAATCAGTAAAAGATGTGTTCTTCGGCTTATGCGGTAGAGTGCTCAAGTGATTAACATATAATTTACAAGAAAATCGACTTTGAGTCTAAACCTAAGAAAGTGCAACTTTTTCGGTAATATTAATTTGTTAATCCTGCAATAACAATATAATTTGACTTTCGCTCAAATCAGTAAAATTGATGTTTTTCGGCCCAAGCGGTACAGCGCTCAAGTAATTAACATACAATTTACAAGAAAATCGGCTTTAAGTAAAAATCTAAGAAAGTTCAATTTTTTCTTTTCTTTTTTTTATATTAATTTGTTAATCCTGCCATAACATTATAGTTTTACTTTCGCGCAAATCAGTAATATTGATGTTTTTCGGCTTAAGCGGTACAGTGCACACGCAAATGACATACAAGTTACAAGAAAATCGACTTTGAGACTAAACCTAAGAAAGTGCAACTTTTTCGGTAATATTAATTTGTTAATCCTGCAATAACAATATAATTTGACTTTCGCTCAAATCAGTAAAGTTCATGTTTTTCGGCTTAAGCGGTACAGTGCGCACGCAACTGAAATACAATTTACAAGAAAATCGACTTTAAGTCTAAAGCTAAGAAAGTGCAATTTTTTCGGTTATATTAATGTTTTAATCCTGCATTAACATTATAATTTTACTTTCGCGCAAATCAATAAAAGATGTGTTTTTCGGCTTATGCGGTAGAGTGCTCAAGTGATTAACATATAATTTACAAGAAAATCGACTTTGAGTCTAAACCTAAGAAAGTGCAACTTTTTCGGTAATATTAATTTGTTAATCCTGCAATAACAATATAATTTGACTTTCGCTCAAATCAGTAAAATTGATGTTTTTCGGCCCAAGCGGTACAGCGCTCAAGTAATTAACATACAATTTACAAGAAAATCGGCTTTAAGTAAAAATCTAAGAAAGTTCAATTTTTTCTTTTCTTTTTTTTATATTAATTTGTTAATCCTGCCATAACATTATAGTTTTACTTTCGCGCAAATCAGTAATATTGATGTTTTTCGGCTTAAGCGGTACAGTGCGCACGCAAATGACATACAATTTACAAGAAAATCGACTTTGAGACTAAACCTAAGAAAGTGCAACTTTTTCGGTAATATTAATTTGTTAATCCTGCAATAACAATATAATTTGACTTTCGCTCAAATCAGTAAAGTTCATGTTTTTCGGCTTAAGCGGTACAGTGCGCACGCAACTGAAATACAATTTACAAGAAAATCGACTTTAAGTCTAAACCTAAGAAAGTGCAATTTTTTCGGTTATATTAATGTTTTAATCCTGCATTAACATTATAATTTTACTTTCGCGCAAATCAGTAAAAGATGTGTTTTTCGGCTTATGCGGTAGAGTGCTCAAGTGATTAACATATAATTTACAAGAAAATCGACTTTGAGTCTAAACCTAAGAAAGTGCAACTTTTTCGGCAATATTAATTTGTTAATCCTGCAATAACAATATAATTTGACTTTCGCTCAAATCAGTAAAGTTCATGTTTTTCGGCTTAAGCGGTACAGTGCGCACGCAAATGACATACAATTTACAAGAAAATCGACTTTGAGACTAAACCTAAGAAAGTGCAACTTTTTCGGTAATACTAATTTGTTAATCCTGCAATAACAATATAATTTGACTTTCGCTCAAATCAGTAAAGTTCATGTTTTTCGGCTTAAGCGGTACAGTGCGCACGCAAATGACATACAATTTACAAGAAAATCGACTTTGAGACTAAACCTAAGAAAGTGCAACTTTTTCGGTAATATTAATTTGTTAATCCTGCAATAACAATATAATTTGACTTTCGCTCAAATCAGTAAAGTTCATGTTTTTCGGCTTAAGCGGTACAGTGCGCACGCAAATGACATACAATTTACAAGAAAATCGACTTTGAGACTAAACCTAAGAAAGTGCAACTTTTTCGGTAATATTAATTTGTTAATCCTGCAATAACAATATAATTTGACTTTCGCTCAAATCAGTAAAGTTCATGTTTTTCGGCTTAAGCGGTACAGTGCGCACGCAACTGAAATACAATTTACAAGAAAATCGACTTTAAGTCTAAAGCTAAGAAAGTGCAATTTTTTCGGTTATATTAATGTTTTAATCCTGCATTAACATTATAATTTTACTTTCGCGCAAATCAGTAAAAGATGTGTTTTTCGGCTTATGCGGTAGAGTGCTCAAGTGATTAACATATAATTTACAAGAAAATCGACTTTGAGTCTAAACCTAAGAAAGTGCAACTTTTTCGGCAATATTAATTTGTTAATCCTGCAATAACAATATAATTTGACTTTCGCTCAAATCAGTAAAGTTCATGTTTTTCGGCTTAAGCGGTACAGTGCGCACGCAAATGACATACAATTTACAAGAAAATCGACTTTGAGACTAAACCTAAGAAAGTGCAACTTTTTCGGTAATACTAATTTGTTAATCCTGCAATAACAATATAATTTGACTTTCGCTCAAATCAGTAAAGTTCATGTTTTTCGGCTTAAGCGGTACAGTGCGCACGCAAATGACATACAATTTACAAGAAAATCGACTTTGAGACTAAACCTAAGAAAGTGCAACTTTTTCGGTAATATTAATTTGTTAATCCTGCAATAACAATATAATTTGACTTTCGCTCAAATCAGTAAAGTTCATGTTTTTCGGCTTAAGCGGTACAGTGCGCACGCAAATGACATACAATTTACAAGAAAATCGACTTTGAGACTAAACCTAAGAAAGTGCAACTTTTTCGGTAATATTAATTTGTTAATCCTGCAATAACAATATAATTTGACTTTCGCTCAAATCAGTAAAGTTCATGTTTTTCGGCTTAAGCGGTACAGTGCGCACGCAACTGAAATACAATTTACAAGAAAATCGACTTTAAGTCTAAAGCTAAGAAAGTGCAATTTTTTCGGTTATATTAATGTTTTAATCCTGCATTAACATTATAATTTTACTTTCGCGCAAATCAGTAAAAGATGTGTTCTTCGGCTTATGCGGTAGAGTGCTCAAGTGATTAACATATAATTTACAAGAAAATCGACTTTGAGTCTAAACCTAAGAAAGTGCAACTTTTTCGGTAATATTAATTTGTTAATCCTGCAATAACAATATAATTTGACTTTCGCTCAAATCAGTAAAATTGATGTTTTTCGGCCCAAGCGGTACAGCGCTCAAGTAATTAACATACAATTTACAAGAAAATCGGCTTTAAGTAAAAATCTAAGAAAGTTCAATTTTTTCTTTTCTTTTTTTTATATTAATTTGTTAATCCTGCCATAACATTATAGTTTTACTTTCGCGCAAATCAGTAATATTGATGTTTTTCGGCTTAAGCGGTACAGTGCGCACGCAAATGACATACAAGTTACAAGAAAATCGACTTTGAGACTAAACCTAAGAAAGTGCAACTTTTTCGGTAATATTAATTTGTTAATCCTGCAATAACAATATAATTTGACTTTCGCTCAAATCAGTAAAGTTCATGTTTTTCGGCTTAAGCGGTACAGTGCGCACGCAACTGAAATACAATTTACAAGAAAATCGACTTTAAGTCTAAAGCTAAGAAAGTGCAATTTTTTCGGTTATATTAATGTTTTAATCCTGCATTAACATTATAATTTTACTTTCGCGCAAATCAGTAAAAGATGTGTTTTTCGGCTTATGCGGTAGAGTGCTCAAGTGATTAACATATAATTTACAAGAAAATCGACTTTGAGTCTAAACCTAAGAAAGTGCAACTTTTTCGGTAATATTAATTTGTTAATCCTGCAATAACAATATAATTTGACTTTCGCTCAAATCAGTAAAATTGATGTTTTTCGGCCCAAGCGGTACAGCGCTCAAGTAATTAACATACAATTTACAAGAAAATCGGCTTTAAGTAAAAATCTAAGAAAGTTCAATTTTTTCTTTTCTTTTTTTTATATTAATTTGTTAATCCTGCCATAACATTATAGTTTTACTTTCGCGCAAATCAGTAATATTGATGTTTTTCGGCTTAAGCGGTACAGTGCGCACGCAAATGACATACAATTTACAAGAAAATCGACTTTGAGACTAAACCTAAGAAAGTGCAACTTTTTCGGTAATATTAATTTGTTAATCCTGCAATAACAATATAATTTGACTTTCGCTCAAATCAGTAAAGTTCATGTTTTTCGGCTTAAGCGGTACAGTGCGCACGCAACTGAAATACAATTTACAAGAAAATCGACTTTAAGTCTAAACCTAAGAAAGTGCAACTTCTTCGGTAATATTAAGTTGTTAATCCTGCAATAACATTATTGTTTTACTTTCGCGCATATCAGTAAAACTGATGTTTTTCGGCTTATGCGGTACAGTGCTCAAGTGATTAACATACAATTTACAAGAAAATCGACTTTGAGTCTAAACTTAAGAAAGTGCAACTTTTTCGGTAATATTAAGTTGTTAATCCTGCAATAATATTATAGTTTTACTTTCGCGCAAATCAGTAAAACTATCGTTTTTCGGCTTATGCGGTACAGTGCTCAAGTGATTAACATACAATTTACAAGGAAATCGACTTTGAGTCTAAACCTAAGAAAGTGCAATTTTTTCGGTTATATTAATGTGTTAATCCTGCATTAACATTATAATTTTACTTTCGCGTAAATCAGTAAAATTGGTGTTTTTCCGCTTATGCGGTAGAGTGCTCAAGTGATTAACATACAAAGTCTAAACCTAAGAAAGTGCAACTTTTTCGGTAATATTAATTTTTTAATCCTGCAATAACAATATAATTTGACTTTCGCTCAAATCAGTAAAATTCATGTTTTTCGGCTTAAACGGTACAGTGCTCATGTAACTGAAATACAATTTACACGAAAATCGACTTTAAGTCTAAAGCTAAGAAAGTGCAATTTTTTCGGTTATATGTCATAAGAAAGTGCAATTTTTTTAGAGATTTTTTTTTTAGAATTTAGAAGAAAATCGACTTTAAGTCTAAACTAAGAAGGTACCATTTTTTCGGTTATATGAATATGTAAATTCTGCAATAATATTATAATTTTACTTTCGCGCAAATCAGTAATATTGAGGTTTTTCGGCTTAAGCAGTACAGTGCTGCCGCAATTGACATACAATTACAAGATAATTTGGGTCTAAACCTAAGAAAGTGCAAGTTTTTCGGTAATATTAATTTGTTAATCCTGCAATAACAATATAATTTGACTTTCGCTCAAATCAGTAAAATTCATGTTTTTCAGCTTAAGCGGTACAGTGCTCACGCAACTGAAATACAATTTACAAGAAAATCGACTTTAAGTCTAAAACTAAGAAAGTGCAATTTTTTCGGTTATATGAATATGTCAATTCTGCAATAACAATATTATTTGACTTTCGCTCAAATCAGTAAAATTCATGTTCTTCGGTTTAAGCAGTACAGTGCTCACGCAATTGACATACAATTTACAAGAAAATCGACTTTAAGTATGAATATGTTAATTCTGCAATAACATTATAATTTCAATTTCGCGCAAAAAACTAAGAAAGTGCAACTTTTTCGGTAATATTAAGTTGTTAATTCTGCAATAACATTACAGTTTTACTTTCGCGCAAATCAGTAAAATTGATGTTTTTCGGCCTAAGCGGTACAGCGCTCAAGTAATTAACATACAATTTACAAGAAAATATTTTTAAGTAAAAATCTAAGAAAGTTAAATTTTTTCTTTTCTTTTTTTTATATTAATTTGTTAATCCTGCCATAACATTATAGTTTTACTTTCGCGCAAATCAGTAATATTGATGTTTTTCGGCTTAAGCGGTACAGTGCGCACGCAATTGACATACAATTTACAAGAAAACCGACTTTAAGTCTAAAACTAAGAAAGTGCAACTTTTTCGGTAATATTAATTTGTTAATCCTGCAATAACAATATAATTTGACTTTCGCTCAAATCAGTAAAATTCATGTTTTTCGGCTTAAGCGGTACAGTGCTCACGCAACTGAAATACAATTTACAAGAAAATCGACTTTAAGTCTAAAACTAAGAAAGTGCAATTTTTCGGTTATATGAATATGTCAATTCTGCAATAACAATATAATTTGACTTTTGCCAAATCAGTAAAATTCATGTTTTTCGGCTTAGGCGGTACAGTGCTCACGAAATTGACATACAGTTTAGAAGAAAATCGACTTTAAGTCTAAAACTAAGAAAGTACAATTTTTTCGGTTATATAATTATGTAAATTCTGCAATAACATTATAATTTAACTTTCGCGCAAATCAGTAATATTGATGTTTTTCGGCTTAAGCAGTACAGTGCTGCCGCAATTGACATACAATTTATAAGATAATTTGGGTCTAAACCTAAGAAAGTGCAACTTTTTCGGTAATATTAATTTGTTAATCCTGCAATAACAATATAATTTGACTTTCGCTCAAATCGGTAAAGTTCATGTTTTTCGGCTTAAGCGGTACAGTGCGCACGCAACTGAAATACAATTTACAAGAAAATCGACTTTAAGTCTAAAGCTAAGAAAGTGCAATTTTTTCGGTTATATGAGTATGTCAATTCTGCAATAGCTATATAATTTTATTTTCGCGCAAATCAGTAAAATTGTTGTTTTTCGGCTTATACGGTACAGTGCTCAAGTGATTAACATACAATTTACAAGAAAATTGACTTTGAGTCTAAACCTAAGAAAGTGCAACTTTTTCGGTAATATTAAGTTGTTAATCCTGCAATAACATTATAGTTTTACTTTCGCGCATATCAGTAAAACTGATGTTTTTCGGCTTATGCGGTACAGTGGTCAAGTGATTAACATACAATTTACAAGGAAATCGACTTTAAGTCTAAAATTAAGAAAGTACAATTTTTTCGGTTATATGAATATGTAAATTCTGCAATAACATTATAATTTTAATTTCGCGCAAATCAATAAAATTGATGTTTTTCGGCCTAAGCGGTACAGCGCTCAAGTAATTAACATACAATTTACAAGAAAATCGGCTTTAAGTAAAAATCTAAGAAAGTTCAATTTTTTCTTTTCATTTTTTTATATTAATTTGTTAATCCTGCCATAACATTATAGTTTTACTTTCGCGCAAATCAGTAAAACTGATGTTTTTCGGCTTATGCGGTACAGTGCTCAAGTGATTAACATACAATTTACAAGGAAATCGACTTTGAGTCTAAACCTAAGAAAGTGCAATTTTTTCGGTTATATTAATGTTTTAATCCTGCATTAACATTATAATTTTACTTTCGCGCAAATCAGTAAAATATGTGTTTTTCGGCTTATGCGGTAGAGTGCTCAAGTGATTAACATATAATTTACAAGAAAATCGACTTTGAGTCTAAACCTAAGAAAGTGCAACTTTTTCGGTAATATTAATTTGTTAATCCTGCAATAACAATATAATTTGACTTTCGCTCAAATCAGTAAAATTGATGTTTTTCGGCCCAAGCGGTACAGCGCTCAAGTAATTAACATACAATTTACAAGAAAATCGGCTTTAAGTAAAAATCTAAGAAAGTTCAATTTTTTCTTTTCTTTTTTTTATATTAATTTGTTAATCCTGCCATAACATTATAGTTTTACTTTCGCGCAAATCAGTAATATTGATGTTTTTCGGCTTAAGCGGTACAGTGCGCACGCAAATGACATACAATTTACAAGAAAATCGACTTTGAGACTAAACCTAAGAAAGTGCAACTTTTTCGGTAATATTAATTTGTTAATCCTGCAATAACAATATAATTTGACTTTCGCTCAAATCAGTAAAGTTCATGTTTTTCGGCTTAAGCGGTACAGTGCGCACGCAAATGACATACAATTTACAAGAAAATCGACTTTGAGACTAAACCTAAGAAAGTGCAACTTTTTCGGTAATATTAATTTGTTAATCCTGCAATAACAATATAATTTGACTTTCGCTCAAATCAGTAAAGTTCATGTTTTTCGGCTTAAGCGGTACAGTGCGCACGCAACTGAAATACAATTTACAAGAAAATCGACTTTAAGTCTAAAGCTAAGAAAGTGCAATTTTTTCGGTTAAATTAATGTTTTAATCCTGCATTAACATTATAATTTTACTTTCGCGCAAATCAGTAAAAGATGTGTTTTTCGGCTTATGCGGTAGAGTGCTCAAGTGATTAACATATAATTTACAAGAAAATCGACTTTGAGTCTAAACCTAAGAAAGTGCAACTTTTTCGGCAATATTAATTTGTTAATCCTGCAATAACAATATAATTTGACTTTCGCTCAAATCAGTAAAGTTCATGTTTTTCGGCTTAAGCGGTACAGTGCGCACGCAAATGACATACAATTTACAAGAAAATCGACTTTGAGACTAAACCTAAGAAAGTGCAACTTTTTCGGTAATACTAATTTGTTAATCCTGCAATAACAATATAATTTGACTTTCGCTCAAATCAGTAAAGTTCATGTTTTTCGGCTTAAGCGGTACAGTGCGCACGCAACTGAAATACAATTTACAAGAAAATCGACTTTAAGTCTAAAGCTAAGAAAGTGCAATTTTTTCGGTTATATTAATGTTTTAATCCTGCATTAACATTATAATTTTACTTTCGCGCAAATCAGTAAAAGATGTGTTCTTCGGCTTATGCGGTAGAGTGCTCAAGTGATTAACATATAATTTACAAGAAAATCGACTTTGAGTCTAAACCTAAGAAAGTGCAACTTTTTCGGTAATATTAATTTGTTAATCCTGCAATAACAATATAATTTGACTTTCGCTCAAATCAGTAAAATTGATGTTTTTCGGCCCAAGCGGTACAGCGCTCAAGTAATTAACATACAATTTACAAGAAAATCGGCTTTAAGTAAAAATCTAAGAAAGTTCAATTTTTTCTTTTCTTTTTTTTATATTAATTTGTTAATCCTGCCATAACATTATAGTTTTACTTTCGCGCAAATCAGTAATATTGATGTTTTTCGGCTTAAGCGGTACAGTGCGCACGCAAATGACATACAAGTTACAAGAAAATCGACTTTGAGACTAAACCTAAGAAAGTGCAACTTTTTCGGTAATATTAATTTGTTAATCCTGCAATAACAATATAATTTGACTTTCGCTCAAATCAGTAAAGTTCATGTTTTTCGGCTTAAGCGGTACAGTGCGCACGCAACTGAAATACAATTTACAAGAAAATCGACTTTAAGTCTAAAGCTAAGAAAGTGCAATTTTTTCGGTTATATTAATGTTTTAATCCTGCATTAACATTATAATTTTACTTTCGCGCAAATCAGTAAAAGATGTGTTTTTCGGCTTATGCGGTAGAGTGCTCAAGTGATTAACATATAATTTACAAGAAAATCGACTTTGAGTCTAAACCTAAGAAAGTGCAACTTTTTCGGTAATATTAATTTGTTAATCCTGCAATAACAATATAATTTGACTTTCGCTCAAATCAGTAAAATTGATGTTTTTCGGCCCAAGCGGTACAGCGCTCAAGTAATTAACATACAATTTACAAGAAAATCGGCTTTAAGTAAAAATCTAAGAAAGTTCAATTTTTTCTTTTCTTTTTTTTATATTAATTTGTTAATCCTGCCATAACATTATAGTTTTACTTTCGCGCAAATCAGTAATATTGATGTTTTTCGGCTTAAGCGGTACAGTGCGCACGCAAATGACATACAATTTACAAGAAAATCGACTTTGAGACTAAACCTAAGAAAGTGCAACTTTTTCGGTAATATTAATTTGTTAATCCTGCAATAACAATATAATTTGACTTTCGCTCAAATCAGTAAAGTTCATGTTTTTCGGCTTAAGCGGTACAGTGCGCACGCAACTGAAATACAATTTACAAGAAAATCGACTTTAAGTCTAAACCTAAGAAAGTGCAACTTCTTCGGTAATATTAAGTTGTTAATCCTGCAATAACATTATAGTTTTACTTTCGCGCATATCAGTAAAACTGATGTTTTTCGGCTTATGCGGTACAGTGCTCAAGTGATTAACATACAATTTACAAGAAAATCGACTTTGAGTCTAAACTTAAGAAAGTGCAACTTTTTCGGTAATATTAAGTTGTTAATCCTGCAATAATATTATAGTTTTACTTTCGCGCAAATCAGTAAAACTATCGTTTTTCGGCTTATGCGGTACAGTGCTCAAGTGATTAACATACAATTTACAAGGAAATCGACTTTGAGTCTAAACCTAAGAAAGTGCAATTTTTTCGGTTATATTAATGTGTTAATCCTGCATTAACATTATAATTTTACTTTCGCGTAAATCAGTAAAATTGGTGTTTTTCCGCTTATGCGGTAGAGTGCTCAAGTGATTAACATACAAAGTCTAAACCTAAGAAAGTGCAACTTTTTCGGTAATATTAATTTTTTAATCCTGCAATAACAATATAATTTGACTTTCGCTCAAATCAGTAAAATTCATGTTTTTCGGCTTAAACGGTACAGTGCTCATGTAACTGAAATACAATTTACACGAAAATCGACTTTAAGTCTAAAGCTAAGAAAGTGCAATTTTTTCGGTTATATGTCATAAGAAAGTGCAATTTTTTTAGAGATTTTTTTTTTAGAATTTAGAAGAAAATCGACTTTAAGTCTAAACTAAGAAGGTACCATTTTTTCGGTTATATGAATATGTAAATTCTGCAATAATATTATAATTTTACTTTCGCGCAAATCAGTAATATTGAGGTTTTTCGGCTTAAGCAGTACAGTGCTGCCGCAATTGACATACAATTACAAGATAATTTGGGTCTAAACCTAAGAAAGTGCAAGTTTTTCGGTAATATTAATTTGTTAATCCTGCAATAACAATATAATTTGACTTTCGCTCAAATCAGTAAAATTCATGTTTTTCAGCTTAAGCGGTACAGTGCTCACGCAATTGACATACAATTTACAAGAAAATCGACTTTAAGTATGAATATGTTAATTCTGCAATAACATTATAATTTCACTTTCGCGCAAAAAACTAAGAAAGTGCAACTTTTTCGGTAATATTAAGTTGTTAATTCTGCAATAACATTATAGTTTTACTTTCGCGCAAATCAGTAAAACTGATGTTTTTCGGCCTAAGCGGTACAGTGCTCAAGTGATTAACATACAATTTACAAGAAAATCGACTTTGAGTCTAAACTTAAGAAAGTGCAACTTTTTCGGTAATATTAAGTTGTTAATCCTGCAATAATATTATAGTTTTACTTTCGCGCAAATCAGTAAAACTATCGTTTTTCGGCTTATGCGGTACAGTGCTCAAGTGATTAACCACAATTTACAAGAAAATCGACTTTGAGTCTAAACCTAAGAAAGTGCAACTTTTTCGGTAATATTAAGTTGTTAATCCTGCAATAACATTATAGTTTTACTTTCGCGCAAATCAGTAAAACTGATGTTTTTCGGCTTATGCGGTACAGTGCTCAAGTGATTAACATACAATTTACAAGGAAATCGATTTTGAGTCTAAACCTAAGAAAGTGCAATTTTTTCGGTTATATTAATGTGTTAATCCTGCATTATCATTATAATTTTACTTTCGCGCAAATCAGTAAAATTGGTGTTTTTCGACTTATGCGGTAGAGTGCTCAAGTGATTAACATACAATTTACAAGAAAATCGACTTTGAGTCTAAACCTAAGAAAGTGCAACTTTTTCGGTAATATTAATTTGTTAATCCTGCAATAATAATATAATTTGACTTTCGCTAAAATCAGTAAAATTCATGTTTTTCGGCTGTAACGGTACAGGGCTCATGTAACTGAAATACAATTTACGCGAAAATCGACTTTAAGTCTAAAGCTAAGAAAGTGCAATTTTTTCGGATATGTCATAAGAAAGTGCAATTTTTTTAGAGATTTTTTTTTAGAATTTAGAAGAAAATCGACTTTAAGTCTAAACTAAGAAGGTACAATTTTTTCGGTTATATGAATATGTAAATTCTGCAATAACATTATAATTTTACTTTCGCGCAAATCAGTAATATTGATGTTGTTCGGCTTAAGCAGTACAGTGCTGCCGCAATTGACATACAATTTACAAGATAATTTGGGTCTAAACCTAAGAAAGTGCGATTTTTTCGGTAATATTAATTTGTTAATCCTGCAATAACAATATAATTTGACTTTCGCTCAAATCAGTAAAATTCATGTTTTTCGGCTTAAGCGGTACAGTGCTCACGCAACTGACATACAATTTACAAGAAAATCGACTTTGAGTCTAAACCTATGAAAGTGCAACTTTTTCGGTAATATTAATTTGTTAATCCTGCAATAACAATATAGTTTTACTTTCGCCCAAATCAGTAAAATTGATGTTTTTCGGCTTATGCGGTACAGTGTTCAAGTGATTAACATACAATTTACAAGAAAATCGACTTTGAGTCTAAACCTAAGAAAGTGCAACTTTTTCGGTAATATTAAGTTGTTAATCCTGCAATTAAAATATAATTTGACTTTCGCTCAAATCAGTAAAATTCATGTTTTTCGGCTTAAGCAGTACAGTGCTCACGCAACTGACATACAATTTACAAGAAAATCGACTTTGAGTCTAAACCCAAGAAAGTGCAACTTTTTCAGTAATATTAGTTTGTCAATCCTGCAATAACAATATAATTTGACTTTCGCTCAAATCAGTAAAATTCATGTTTTTCGGTTTAAGCGGTACAGTGCTCACGCAATTAACATACAATTTAGCAGCAAATCGACTTTAAGTCTAAAACTAAGAAAGTACAATTTTTTCGGTTATATGAATATGAGTTGTTAATCCTGCAATAACATTATAGTTTTACCCTCGCGCAAATCAGTAAAACTGATGTTTTTCGGCTTATGCGGAACAGTGATCAAGTGATTAACATACAATTTACAAGGAAATCGACTTTGAGTCTAAACCTAAGAAAGTGGAATTTTTTCGGTTATATTAATGTGTTAATCCTGCATTAACATTATAATTTTACTTTCGCGCAAATCAGTAAAATTGGTGTTTTTCGGCTTATGCGGTAGAGTGCTCACGCAACTGAAATACAATTTACAAGAAAATCGACGTTAAGTCTAAAGCTTAGAAAGTGATATTTTTTCGGTAATATTAAGTTGTTAATCCTGCAATAACATTATAGTTTTACTTTCGCCCAAATCAGTAAAATTGATGTTTTTTGGCTTATGCGGTACAGTGTTCAAGTGATTAACATACAATTTACAAGAAAATCGACTTTGAGTCTAAACCTAAGAAAGTGCAACTTTTTCGGTAATATTAAGTTGTTAATCCTGCAATTAAAATATAATTTGACTTTCGCTCAAATCAGTAAAATTCATGTTTTTCGGCTTAAGCAGTACAGTGCTCACGCAACTGACATACAATTTACAAGAAAATCGACTTTAAGTCTAAAACTAAGAAAGTACAATTTTTTCGGTAATATTAATTTGTTAATACTGCAATTAAAATATAATTTGACTTTCGCTCAAATCAGTAAAATTCATGTTTTTCGGCTTAAGCAGTACAGTGCTCACGCAACTGACATACAATTTACAAGAAAATCGACTTTGAGTCTAAACCCAAGAAAGTGCAACTTTTTCGGTAATATTAGTTTGTCAATCCTGCAATAACAATATAATTTGACTTTCGCTCAAATCAGTAAAATTCATGTTTTTCGGTTTAAGCGGTACAGTGCTCACGCAATTAACATACAATTTAGCAGCAAATCGACTTTAAGTCTAAAACTAAGAAAGTACAATTTTTTCGGTTATATGAATATGAGTTGTTAATCCTGCAATAACATTATAGTTTTACCCTCGCGCAAATCAGTAAAACTGATGTTTTTCGGCTTATGCGGTACAGTGCTCAAGTGATTAACATAAAATTTACAAGGAAATCGACTTTGAGTCTAAACCTAAGAAAGTGGAATTTTTTCGGTTATATTAATGTGTTAATCCTGCATTAATATTATAATTTTACTTTCGCGCAAATCAGTAAAATTGGTGTTTTTCGGCTTATGCGGTAGAGTGCTCAAGTGATTAACATACAATTTACAAGAAAATCGACTTTGAGTCTAAACCTAAGAAAGTGCAATTTTTTCGGTAATATTAATTTGTTAATACTGCAATTAAAATATAATTTGACTTTCGCTCAAATCAGTAAAATTCATGTTTTTCGGCTTAAGCAGTACAGTGCTCACGCAACTGACATACAATTTACAAGAAAATCGACTTTGAGTCTAAACCCAAGAAAGTGCCACTTTTTCGGTAATATTAATTTGTTAATCCTGCAATAACAATATAATTTGACTTTCGCTCAAATCAGTAAAATTCATGTTATTCGGTTTAAGCGGTACAGTGCTCACGCAATAAACATACAATTTAGCAGCAAATCGACTTTAAGTCTAAAACTAAGAAAGTACAATTTTTTCGGTTATATGAATATGTCAATTCTGCAATAGCTATATAATTTTATTTTCGCGCTAATCAGTAAAATTGTTGTTTTTCGGCTTATGCGGTACAGTGCTCAAGTGATTAACATACAATTTACAAGAAAATCGACTTTGAGTCTAAACCTAAGAAAGTGCAACTTTTTCGGTAATATTAAGTTGTTAATCCTGCAATAACATTATAGTTTTACTTTCGCGCAAATCAGTAAAACTGATGTTTTTCGGCTTATGCGGTACAGTGCTCAAGTGATTAACATACAATTTACAAGGAAATCGACTTTGAGTCTAAACCTAAGAAAGTGGAATTTTTTCGGTTATATTAATGTGTTAATCCTGCATTAACATTATAATTTTACTTTCGCGCAAATCAGTAAAATTGGTGTTTTTCGGCTTATGCGGTAGAGTGCTCAAGTGATTAACATACAATTTACAAGAAAATCGACTTTGAGTCTAAACCTAAGAAAGTGCAACTTTTTCGGTAATATTAATTTGTTAATCCTGCAATAACAATATAATTTGACTTTCGCTCAAATCAGTAAAATTCATGTTTTTCGTCTTAAACGGTACAGTGCTCACGTAACTGAAATACAATTTACACGAAAATCGACTTTAAGTCTAAAGCTAAGAAAGTGCAATTTTTTCGGTTATATGTCATAAGAAAGTGCAATTTCTTTAGAGATTTTTTTTTTAGAATTTAGAAGAAAATCGACTTTAAGTCTAAACTAAGAAAGTGCAACTTTTTCGGTAATATTAATTTGTTAATCCTGCAATAAAAATATAATTTGACTTTCGCTCAAATCAGTAAAATTCATGTTATTCGGTTTAAGCGGTACAGTGCTCACGCAATAAACATACAATTTAGCAGCAAATCGACTTTAAGTCTAAAACTAAGAAACTGCAATTTTTTCGGTTATATGAATATGTCAATTCTGCAATAACAATATAATTTGACTTTCGCTCAAATCAGTAAAATTCATTTTCTTCGGTTTAAGCAGTACAGTGCTCACGCAATTGACATACAATTTACAAGAAAATCGACTTTAAGTATGAATATGTAAATTCTGCAATAACATTATAATTTCACTTCCGCGCTAATCAGTAATATTGATGTTTTTCGGCTTAAGCAGTACAGTGCTGCCGCAATTGACATACAATTTACAAGAAAATCGACTTTAAGTCTAAAACTAAGAAAGTACAATTTTCTCGGTTATATTAATGTGTTAATCCTGCATTAACATTATAATTTTACTTTCGCGCAAATCAGTAATATTGATGTTTTTAGGCTTAAGCAGTACAGTGCTGCCGCAATTGACATACAATTTACAAGAAAATCGACTTTAAGTCTAAAACTAAGAAAGTACAATTTTCTCGGTTATATTAATGTGTTAATCCTGCATTAACATTATAATTTTACTTTCGCGCAAATCAGTAATATTGATGTTTTTCGGCTTAAGCAGTACAGTGCTCATGCAACTGAAATATTAACAATTTACAAGAAAATCGACGTTAAGTCTAAAACTAAGAAAGTGCAATTTTTTCGGTTATATGAATATGTTAATCCTGAAATACAATGAAAGTTTGCTTTTAGCGCAAATCAGTAAAATTCATGTTTTTCGGTTTAAGCGGTACAGTGCTCACGCAATGAACATACAATTTAGAAGCAAATCGACTTTAAGTCTAAAACTAAGAAAGTACAATTTTTTCGGTTATATGAATATGTAAATTCTGCAATAACATTATAATTTTACTTGCGCGCTAGTCAGTAATATTGATGTTTTTCGGCTTAAGCAGTACATTGCTGCCGCAATTGACATACAATTTACAAGATAATTTGGGTCTAAGCCTAAGAAAGTGCAACTTTTTCGGTAATATTAATTTGTTAATCCTGCAATAACAATATAATTTGACTTTCGCTCAAATCAGTAAAATTCATGTTTTTCAGCTTAAGCGGTACAGTGCTCACGCAACTGAAATACAATTTACAAGAAAATCGACTTTAAGTCTAAAGCTTATAAAGTGCAATTTTTTCAGTAATATTAAGTTGTTAATCCTGCAATAACATTATAGTTTTACTTTCGCCCAAATCAGTAAAATTGATGTTTTTCGGCTTATGCGGTACAGTGCTCAAGTGATTAACATACAATTTACAAGAAAATCGACTTTGAGTCTAAACCTAAGAAAGTGCAACTTTTTCGGTAATATTAAGTTGTTAATCCTGCAATAGCTATATAATTTGACTTTCGCTCAAATCAGTAAAATTCATGTTTTTCGGCTTAAGCAGTACAGTGCTCACGCAACTGACATACAATTTACAAGAAAATCGACTTTGAGTCTAAACCCAAGAAAGTGCAACTTTTTCGGTAATATTAGTTTGTCAATCCTGCAATAACAATATAAATTGACTTTCGCTCAAATCAGTAAAATTCATGTTTTTCGGTTTAAGCGGTACAGTGCTCACGCAATTAACATACAATTTAGCAGCAAATCGACTTTAAGTCTAAAACTAAGAAAGTACAATTTTTTCGGTTATATGAATATGAGTTGTTAATCCTGCAATAACATTATAGTTTTACCCTCGCGCAAATCAGTAAAACTGATGTTTTTCGGCTTATGCGGTACAGTGCTCAAGTGATTAACATACAATTTACAAGGAAATCGACTTTGAGTCTAAACCTAAGAAAGTGGAATTTTTTCGGTTATATTAATGTGTTAATCCTGCATTAACATTATAATTTTACTTTCGCGCAAATCAGTAAAATTGGTGTTTTTCGGCTTATGCGGTAGAGTGCTCAAGTGATTAACATACAATTTACAAGAAAATCGACTTTGAGTCTTAACCTAAGAAAGTGCAATTTTTTCGGTAATATTAATTTGTTAATCCTGCAATTAAAATATAATTTGACTTTCGCTCAAATCAGTAAAATTCATGTTTTTCGGCTTAAGCAGTACAGTGCTCACGCAACTGACATACAATTTACAAGAAAATCGACTTTGAGTCTAAACCCAAGAAAGTGCCACTTTTTCGGTAATATTAATTTGTTAATCCTGCAATAACAATATAATTTGACTTTCGCTCAAATCAGTAAAACTGATGTTTTTCGGCTTATGCGGTACAGTGCTCAAGTGATTAACATACAATTTACAAGGAAATCGACTTTGAGTCTAAACCTAAGATAGTGGAATTTTTTCGGTTATATTAATGTGTTAATCCTGCATTAACATTATAATTTTACTTTCGCGCAAATCAGTAAAAGTGGTGTTTTTCGGCTTATGCGGTAGAGTGCTCAAGTGATTAACATACAATTTACAAGAAAATCGACTTTGAGTCTAAACCTAAGAAAGTGCAACTTTTTCGGTAATATTAATTTGTTAATCCTGCAATAACAATATAATTTGACTTTCGCTCAAATCAGTAAAATTCATGTTTTTCGTCTTAAACTGTACAGTGCTCACGTAACTGAAATACAATTTACACGAAAATCGACTTTAAGTCTAAAGCTAAGAAAGTGCAATTTTTTCGGTTATATGTCATAAGAAAGTGCAATTTCTTTAGAGATTTTTTTTTTAGAATTTAGAAGAAAATCGACTTTAAGTCTATACTAAGAAAGTGCAACTTTTTCGGTAATATTAATTTGTTAATCCTGCAATAAAAATATAATTTGACTTTCGCTCAAATCAGTAAAAATCATGTTTTTCAGCTTTAGCGGTACAGTGCTCACGCAACTGAAATACAATTTACAAGAAAATCGACTTTAAGTCTAAAACTAAGAAACTGCAATTTTTTCGGTTATATGAATATGTCAATTCTGCAATAACAATATAATTTGACTTTCGCTCAAATCAGTAAAATTCATTTTCTTCGGTTTAAGCAGTACAGTGCTCACGCAATTGACATACAATTTACAAGAAAATCGACTTTAAGTATGAATAAGTAAATTCTGCAATAACATTATAATTTCACTTCCGCGCAAATCAGTAATATTGATGTTTTTCGGCTTAAGCAGTACAGTGCTGCCGCAATTGACATACAATTTACAAGAAAATCGACTTTAAGTCTAAAACTAAGAAAGTACAATTTTCTCGGTTATATTAATGTGTTAATCCTGCATTAACATTATAATTTTACTTTCGCGCAAATCAGTAATATTGATGTTTTTCGGCTTAAGCAGTACAGTGCTGCCGCAATTGACATACAATTTACAAGAAAATCGACTTTAAGTCTAAAACTAAGAAAGTACAATTTTCTCGGTTATATTAATGTGTTAATCCTGCATTAACATTATAATTTTACTTTCGCGCAAATCAGTAATATTGATGTTTTTCGGCTTAAGCAGTACAGTGCTCATGCAACTGAAATATTAACAATTTACAAGAAAATCGACTTTAAGTCTAAAACTAAGAAAGTGCAATTTTTTCGGTTATATGAATATGTTAATCCTGAAATAAAATGAAAGTTTGCTTTTAGCGCAAATCAGTAAAATTCATGTTTTTCGGTTTAAGCGGTACAGTGCTCACGCAATTAACATACAATTTAGAAGCAAATCGACTTTAAGTCTAAAACTAAGAAAGTACAATTTTTTCGGTTATATGAATATGTAAATTCTGCAATAACATTATAGTTTTACTTTCGCCCAAATCAGTAAAATTGATGTTTTTCGGCTTATGCGGTACAGTGCTCAAGTGATTAACATACAATTTACAAGAAAATCGACTTTGAGTCTAAACCTAAGAAAGTGCAACTTTTTCGGTAATATTAAGTTGTTAATCCTGCAATAACATTATAGTTTTACTTTTGCCCAAATCAGTAAAAATGATGTTTTTCGGCTTATGCGGTACAGTGCTCAAGTGATTAACATACAATTTACAAGAAAATCGACTTTGAGTCTAAACCTAAGAAAGTGCAATTTTTTCGGTTATATGTCATAAGAAAGTGCAATTTCTTTAGAGATTTTTTTTTTAGAATTTAGAAGAAAATCGACTTTAAGTCTAAACTAAGAAAGTGCAACTTTTTCGGTAATATTAATTTGTTAATCCTGCAATAAAAATATAATTTGACTTTCGCTCAAATTAGTAAAAATCATGTTTTTCAGCTTTAGCGGTACAGTGCTCACGCAACTGAAATACAATTTACAAGAAAATCGACTTTAAGTATGAATATGTAAATTCTGCAATAACATTATAATTTCACTTCCACGCAAATCAGTAATATTGATGTTTTTCGGTTTAAGCAGTACAGTGCTGCCGCAATTGACATACAATTTACAAGAAAATCGACTTTAAGTCTAAAACTAAGAAAGGACAATTTTCTCGGTTATATTAATATGTTAATCCTGCATTAACATTATAATTTTACTTTCGCGCAAATCAGTAATATTGATGTTTTTCGGCTTAAGCAGTACAGTGCTGCCGCAATTGACATACAATTTACAAGAAAATCGACTTTGAGTCTACCCCTAAGAAAGTGCAACTTTTTCGGTAATATCAATTTGTTAATCCTGCAATAACAATATAATTTGACTTTCGCTCAAACCAGTAAAATTAATGTTTTTCGGCTTAAGCGGTACAGTGCTCATGCAACTGAAATATTAACAATTTACAAGAAGATCGACTTTAAGTCTAAAACTAAGAAAGTGCAATCTTTTCGGTTATATGAATATGTTAATCCTGAAATAAAATGAAAGTTTGCTTTTAGCGCAAATCAGTAAAATTCATGTTTTTCGGTTTAAGCGGTACAGTGCTCACGCAATTAACATACAATTTAGAAGCAAATCGACTTTAAGTCTAAAACTAAGAAAGTACAATTTTTTCGGTTATATGAATATGTAAATTCTGCAATAATATAATTTTACTTTCGCGCTAGTCAGTAATATTGATGTTTTTCGGCTTAAGCAGTACATTGCTGCCGCAATTGACATACAATTTACAAGATAATTTGGGTCTAAGCCTAAGAAAGTGCAACTTTTTCGGTAATATTAATTTGTTAATCCTGCAATAACACTATAATTTGACTTTCGCTCAAATCAGTAAAATTCATGTTTTTCAGCTTAAGCGGTACAGTGCTCACGCAACTGAAATACAATTTACAAGAAAATCGACTTTAAGTCTAAAGCTTAGAAAGTGCAATTTTTTCGGTAATATTAAGTTGTTAATCCTGCAATAACATTATAGTTTTACTTTCGCCCAAATCAGTAAAATTGATGTTTTTCGGCTTATGCGGTACAGTGCTCAAGTGATTAACATACAATTTACAAGAAAATCGACTTTGAGTCTAAACCTAAGAAAGTGCAACTTTTTCGGTAATATTAAGTTGTTAATCCTGCAATAACATTATAGTTTTACTTTCGCGCAAATCAGTAAAATTGATGTTTTTCGGCCTAAGCGGTACAGCGCTCAAGTAACTAACATACAATTTACAAGAAAATCGGCTTTAAGTAAAAATCTAAAAAAGTTCAATTTTTTCTTTTCTTTTTTTAATATTAATTTGTTAATCCTGCCATAACATTATAGTTTTACTTTCGCGCAAATCAGTAATATTGATGTTTTTCGGCTTAAGCGGTACAGTGCGCACGCAATTGACATACAATTTACAAGAAAATCGACTTTGAGACTAAACCTAAGAAAGTGTAACTTTTTCGGTAATATTAATTTGTTAATCCTGCAATAACAATATAATTTGACTTTCGCTCAAATCAGTAAAATTCATGTTTTTCGGCTTAAGCAGTACAGTGCGCACGCAACTGAAATACAATTTACAAGAAAATCGACTTTAAGTCCAAAGCTAAGAAAGTGCATTTTTTTCGGTTATATGAATATGTCAATTCTGCAATAGCTATATAATTTTATTTTCGCGCAAATCAGTAAAATTGTTGTTTTTCGGCTTATGCGGTACAGTGCTCAAGTGATTAGCATACAATTTACAAGAAAATCGACTTTGAGTCTAAACCTAAGAAAGTGCAACTTTTTCGGTAATATTAAGTTGTTAATCCTGCAATAACATTATAGTTTTACTCTCGCGCAAATCAGTAAAACTGATGTTTTTCGGCTTATGCGGTAGAGTGCTCAAGTGATTAACATACAATTTACAAGAAAATCGACTTTGAGTCTAAACCTAAGAAAGTGGAATTTTTTCGGTTATATTAATGTGTTAATCCTGCATTAACATTATAATTTTACTTTCGCGCAAATCAGTAAAATTGGTGTTTTCGGCTTATGCGGTAGAGTGCTCAAGTGATTAACATACAATTTACAAGAAAATCGACTTTGAGTCTAAACCTAAGAAAGTGCAATTTTTTCGGTAATATTAATTTGTTAATCCTGCAATAAAAATATAATTTGACTTTCGCTCAAATCAGTAAAATTCATAATTTGCGGCTTAAGCAGTACAGTGCTCACGCAACTGACATACAATTTACAAGAAAATCGACTTTGAGTCTAAACCTAAGAAAGTGCAACTTTTTCAGTAATATTAATTTGTTAATCCTGCAATAACAATATAATTTGACTTTCGCTCAAATCAGTAAAATTCATGTTTTTCGGTTTAAGCGGTACAGTGCTCACGCAATTAACATACAATTTACAAGAAAATCGACTTTGAGTCTAAACCTAAGAAAGTGGAATTTTTTCGGTTATATTAATGTGTTAATCCTGCATTAACATTATAATTTTACTTTCGCGCAAATCAGTAAAATTGGTGTTTTCGGCTTATGCGGTAGAGTGCTCAAGTGATTAACATACAATTTACAAGAAAATCGACTTTGAGTCTAAACCTAAGAAAGTGCAACTTTTTCAGTAATATTAATTTGTTAATCCTGCAATAAAAATATAATTTGACTTTCGCTCAAATCAGTAAAATTCATAATTTTCGGCTTAAGCAGTACAGTGCTCACGCAACTGACATACAATTTACAAGAAAATCGACTTTGAGTCTAAAACTAAGAAAGTACAATTTTTTCGGTTATATGAATATGTAAATCCTGCAATAACATTATAATTTTACTTTCGCGCAAATCAGTAATATTGATGTTTTTCGGCTTAAGCAGTACAGTGCTGCCGCAATTGACATACAATTTACAAGATAATTTGGGTCTAAACCTAAGAAAGTGCAACTTTTTCGGTAATATTAATTTGTTAATCCTGCAATAACAATATAATTTGACTTTCGCTCAAATCAGTAAAATTCATGTTTTTCAGCTTAAGCGGTACAGTGCTCACGCAACTGAAATACAATTTACAAGAAAATCGACTTTAAGTCTAAAGCTTAGAAAGTGCAATTTTTTCGGTAATATTAAGTTGTTAATCCTGCAATAACATTATAGTTTTACTTTCGCCCAAATCAGTAAAATTGATGTTTTTCGGCTTATGCGGTACAGTGCTCAAGTGATTAACATACAATTTACAAGAAAATCGACTTTGAGTCTAAACCTAAGAAAGTGCAACTTTTTCGGTAATATTAAGTTGTTAATCCTGCAATAACATTATAGTTTTACTTTCGGGCAAATCAGTAAAATTGATGTTTTTCGGCCTAAGCGGTACAGCGCTCAAGTAATTAACATACAATTTACAAGAAAATCGGCCTTAAGTAAAAATCTAAAAAAGTTCAATTTTTTCTTTTCTTTTTTTAATATTAATTTGTTAATCCTGCCATAACATTATAGTTTTACTTTCGCGCAAATCAGTAATATTGATGTTTTTCGGCTTAAGCGGTACAGTGCGCACGCAATTGACATACAATTTACAAGAAAATCGACTTTGAGACTAAACCTAAGAAAGTGGAATTTTTTCGGTTTTATTAATGTGTTAATCCTGCATTAACATTATAATTTTACTTTCGCGCAAATCAGTAAAATTGGTGTTTTCGGCTTATGCGGTAGAGTGCTCAAGTGATTAACATACAATTTACAAGAAAATCGACTTTGAGTCTAAACCTAAGAAAGTGCAACTTTTTCGGTAATATTAAGTTGTTAATCCTGCAATAACATTATAGTTTTACTCTCGCGCAAATCAGTAAAACTGATGTTTTTCGGCTTATGCGGTAGAGTGCTCAAGTGATTAACATACAATTTACAAGAAAATCGACTTTGAGTCTAAACCTAAGAAAGTGGAATTTTTTCGGTTATATTAATGTGTTAATCCTGCATTAACATTATAATGTTACTTTCGCGCAAATCAGTAAAATTGGTGTTTTCGGCTTATGCGGTAGAGTGCTCAAGTGATTAACATACAATTTACAAGAAAATCGACTTTGAGTCTAAACCTAAGAAAGTGCAATTTTTTCGGTAATATTAATTTGTTAATCCTGCAATAAAAATATAATTTGACTTTCGCTCAAATCAGTAAAATTCATAATTTTCGGCTTAAGCAGTACAGTGCTCACGCAACTGACATACAATTTACAAGAAAATCGACTTTGAGTCTAAACCTAAGAAAGTGCAACTTTTTCAGTAATATTAATTTGTTAATCCTGCAATAACAATATAATTTGACTTTCGCTCAAATCAGTAAAATTCATGTTTTTCGGTTTAAGCGGTACAGTGCTCACGCAATTAACATACAATTTAGAAGCAAATCGACTTTAAGTCTAAAACTAAGAAAGTACAATTTTTTCGGTTATATGAATATGTAAATCCTGCAATAACATTATAATTTTACTTTCGCGCAAATCAGTAATATTGATGTTTTTCGGCTTAAGCAGTACAGTGCTGCCGCAATTGACATACAATTTACAAGATAATTTGGGTCTAAACCTAAGAAAGTGCAACTTTTTCGGTAATATTAATTTGTTAATCCTGCAATAACAATATAATTTGACTTTCGCTCAAATCAGTAAAATTCATGTTTTTCAGCTTAAGCGGTACAGTGCTCACGCAACTGAAATACAATTTACAAGAAAATCGACTTTAAGTCTAAAGCTTAGAAAGTGCAATTTTTTCGGTAATATTAAGTTGTTAATCCTGCAATAACATTATAGTTTTACTTTCGCCCAAATCAGTAAAATTGATGTTTTTCGGCTTATGCGGTACAGTGCTCAACTGATTAACATACAATTTACAAGAAAATCGACTTTGAGTCTAAACCTAAGAAAGTGCAACTTTTTCGGTAATATTAAGTTGTTAATCCTGCAATAACATTATAGTTTTACTTTCGCGCAAATCAGTAAAATTGATGTTTTTCGGCCTAAGCGGTACAGTGCGCACGCAATTGACATACAATTTACAAGAAAATCGACTTTGAGACTAAACCTAAGAAAGTGCAATTTTTTCGGTTATATCAATTTGTCAATTCTGCAATAGCAATATAATTTTACTTTCGCGCAAATCAGTAAAATTCATGTTTTTCGGCTTAAGCAGTACAGTGCTCACGCAACTGACATACAATTTACAAGAAAATCTACTTTAAGTCCAAAACTAAGAAAGTGCAATTTTTTCGGTTATATGAATATGTCAATTCTGCAATAACAATATAATTTGACTTTCGCTCAAATCAGCAAAATTCATGTTTTTCGGTTTTAGCAGTACAGTGCTCACGCAATTGACATACAATTTAAAAGAAAATTGACTTTAAGTCTAAAGCTAAGAAAGTGCAATTTTTTCGGTTATATGAATATGTCAGTTCTGCAATAGCTATATAATTTTACTTTCGCGCAAATTAGTAAAATTGTTGTTTTTCAGCTTATGCGGTACAGTGCTCAAGTGATTAACATACAATTTACAAGAAAATCGACTTTGAGTATAAACCTAAGAAAGTGCAACTTTTTCGGTAATATTAAGTTGTTAATCCTGCAATAACATTATAGTTTTACTTTCGCGCACATCAGTAAAATTGATGTTTTTCGGCTTATGCGGTACAGCGCTCAAGTAATTAACATACAATTTACAAGAAAATCGGCTTTAAGGAAAAATCTAAGAAAATTCAATTTTGCTTTTCTTTTTTTTATATTAATTTGTTAATCCTGCCATAACATTATAGTTTTACTTTCGCGCAAATCAGTAAAATTGATGTTTTTCGGCTTATGCGGTACAGTGCTCAAGTGTTTAAGATACAATTTACAAGAAAATTTGGGTCTAAGCCTAAGAAAGTGCAACTTTTTCGGTAATATTAATTTGTTAATCCTGCAATAACAATATAATTTGACTTTCGCTCAAATCAGTAAAATTCATGTTTTTCGGCTTAAGCGGTACAGTGCGCACGCAACTGAAATACAATTTACAAGAAAATCGACTTTAAGTCTAAAGCTAAGAAAGTGCATTTTATTCGGTTATATGAATATGTCAATTCTGCAATAGCTATATAATTTTATTTTCGCGCAAATCAGTAAAATTGTTGTTTTTCGGCTTATGCGGTACAGTGCTCAAGTGATTAACATACAATTTACAAGAAAATCGACTTTGAGTCTAAACCTAAGAAAGTGCAACTTTTTCGGTAATATTAAGTTGTTAATCCTGCAATAACATTATAGTTTTACTTTCGCGCAAATCAGTAAAACTGATGTTTTTCGGCTTATGCGGTACAGTGCTCAAGTGATAAACATACAATTTACAAGGAAATCGACTTTGAGTCTAAACCTAAGAAAGTGGAATTTTTTCGGTTATATTAATGTGTTAATCCTGCATTAACATTATAATTTTACTTTCGCGCAAATCAGTAAAATTGGTGTTTTTCGGCTTATGCGGTAGAGTGCTCAAGTGATTAACATACAATTTACAAGAAAATCGACTTTGAGTCTAAACCTAAGAAAGTGAAACTTTTTCGGTAATATTAATTTGTTAATCCTGCAATAACAATATAATTTGACTTTCGCTCAAATCAGTAAAATTCATGTTTTTCGGCTTAAACGGTACAGTGCTCACGTAACTGAAATACAATTTACACGAAAATCGACTTTAAGTCTAAAGCTAAGAAAGTGCAATTTTTTCGGTTATATGTCATAAGAAAGTGCAATTTTTTTAGAGATTTTTTTTTTAGAATTTAGAAGAAAATCGACTTTAAGTCTAAACTAAGAATGTGTAACTTTTTCGGTAATATTAATTTGTTAATCCTGCAATAAAAATATAATTTGACTTTCGCTCAAATCAGTAAAAATCATGTTTTTCAGCTTTAGCGGTACAGTGCTCACGCAACTGAAATACAATTTACAAGAAAATCGACTTTAAGTCTAAAACTAAGAAACTGCAATTTTTTCGGTTATATGAATATGTCAATTCTGCAATAACAATATAATTTGGCTTTCGCTCAAATCAGTAAAATTTATTTTTTTCGGTTTAAGCAGTACAGTGCTCACGCAATTGACATACAATTTACAAGAAAATCGACTTTAAGTATGAATATGTAAATTCTGCAATAACATTATAATTTCACTTCCGCGCAAATCAGTAATATTGATGTTTTTCGGCTTAAGGAGTACAGTGCTGCCGCAATTGACATACAATTTACAAGAAAATCGACTTTAAGTCTAAAACTAAGAAAGTACAATTTTCTCGGTTATATTAATGTGTTAATCCTGCATTAACATTATAATTTTACTTTCGCACAAATCAGTAAAATTAATGTTTTTCGGCTTAAGCGGTACAGTGCTCATGCAACTGAAATATTAACAATTTACAAGAAAATCGCTTTAAGTCTAAAACTAAGAAAGTGCAATTTTTTCGGTTATATGAATATGTTAATCCTGAAATAAAATGAAAGTTTGCTTTTAGCGCAAATCAGTAAAATTCATGTTTTTCGGTTTAAGCGGTACAGTGCTCACGCAATTAACATACAATTTAGAAGCAAATCGACTTTAAGTCTAAAACTAAGAAAGTACAATTTTTTCGGTTATATGAATATGTAAATTCTGCAATAACATTATAATTTTACTTTCGCGCAAATCAGTAATATTAATGTTTTTCGGCTTAAACAGTACAGTGCTGCCGCAATTGACATACAATTTACAAGAAAATCGACTATAAGTCTAAACCTAAGAAAGTGCAACTTTTTCGGTAATATTAATTTGTTAATCCTGCAAAAGCAATATAATTTGACTTTCGCTCAAATCAGTAAAATAAATGTTTTTCGGATTAAGCGGTACAGTGCTCACGCAACTGAAATACAATTTACAAGAAAATCGACTTTAAGTCTAAAACAAAGAAAGTGCAATTTTTTCGGTTATATGAATATGTAAATTCTGCAATAACATTATAATTTTACTTTCGCGCAAATCAGTAATATTGATGTTTTTCGGCTGAAGCAGTACAGTGCTGCCGCAATTGACATACAATTTACAAGAAAATCGACTTTGAGTCTAAACCTAAAAAAGTGCAATTTTTTCGGTTATATTAATTTGTTAAGCGGTACAGTGCTCACGCAATAGACATACAATTTAGAAGAAAATCGACTTTAAGTCTAAAACTAATAAAGTACAATTTTTTCGGTTATATGAATATGTAAATTCTGCAATAACATTATAATTTTACTTTCGCGCAAATCAGTAATATTGATGTTTTTCGGCTGAAGCAGTACAGTGCTGCCGCAATTGACATAAAATTTACAAGAAAATCGACTTTGAGTCTAAACCTAAGAAAGTGCAATTTTTTCGGTAATATTAATTTGTTAATCCTGCAATAAAAATATAATTTGACCTTCGCTCAAATCAGTAAAATAAATGTTTTTCGGCTTAAGCGGTACAGTGCTCACGCAACTGAAATACAATTTACAAGAAAATCGACTTTAAGTCTAAAACTAAGAAAGTGCAATTTTTTCAGTTATATGAATATGTCAATTCTGCAATAACAATATAATTTGACTGTCACTCAAATCAGTAAAATTCATGTTTTTCGGTTTAAGCGGTACAGTGCTCACGCAATTGACATACAATTTAGAAGAAAATCGACTTTAAGTCTAAAACTAAGAAAGTACAATTTTTTCGGTTATATGAATATGTAAATTCTGCAATAACATTATAATTTTACTTTCGCGCAAATCAGTAATATTGATGTTTTTCGGCTGAAGCATTACAGTGCTGCCGCAATTGACATACAATTTACAAGAAAATCGACTTTGAGTCTAAACCTAAGAAAGTGCAATTTTTTCGGTAATATTAATTTGTTAATCCTGCAAAAGCAATATAATTTGATCTTCGCTCAAATCAGTAAAATTCATGTTTTTCGGTTTAAGCGGTACAGTGCTCACGCAATTAACTTACAATTTGGAAGCAAATCGACTTTAAGTCTAAAACTAAGGAAGTACAAATTTTTCGGTTATATGAATATGTAAATTCTGCAATAACATTATAATTTTACTTTCGTGCAAATCAGTAATATTAATGTTTTTCGGCTTAAGCAGTACAGTGCTGCCGCAATTGACATACAATTTACAAGAAAATCGACTTTAAGTCTAAACCTAAGAAAGTGCAACTTTTTCGGTAATATTAATTTGTTAATCCTGCAAAAGCAATATAATTTGACCTTCGCTCAAATCAGTAAAACAAATGTTTTTCGGCTTAAGCGGTACAGTGCTCACGCAACTGAAATACAATTTACAAGAAAATCGACTTTAAGTCTAAAACTAAGAAAGTGCAATTTTTTCAGTTATATGAATATGTCAATTCTGCAATAACAATATAATTTGACTGTCACTCAAATCAGTAAAATTCATGTTTTTCGGTTTAAGCGGTACAGTGCTCACGCAATTGACATACAATTTAGAAGAAAATCGACTTTGAGTCTAAACCTAAGAAAGTGCAACTTTTTCGGTAATATTAATTTGTTAATCCTGCAATAACAATATAATTTGACTTTCCCTCAAATCAGTAAAATTCATGTTTTTCGGCTTAAGCGGTACAGTGCGCACGCAACTGAAATACAATTAACAAGAAAATCGACTTTAAGTCTAAACCTAAGAAAGTGCAATTTTTTCGGTAATATTAATTTGTTAATCCTGCAATAAAAATATAATTTGACTTTCGCTCAAATCAGTAAAATTCATGTTTTTCGGCTTAAGCGGTACAGTGCTCACGCAACTGAAATACAATTTACAAGAAAGTCGACTTTAAGTCTAAAGCTTAGAAAGTGCAATTTTTTCTGTAATATTAAGTTGTTAATCCTGCAATAAAAATATAATTTGACTTTCGCTCAAATCAGTAAAATTCATGTTTTTCGGCTTAAGCGGTACAGTGCTCACGCAACTGAAATACAATTTACAAGAAAGTCGACTTTAAGTCTAAAGCTTAGAAAGTGCAATTTTTTCTGTAATATTAAGTTGTTAATCCTGCAATAACATTATAGTTTTACTATCGCCCAAATCAGTAAAATTGATGTTTTTCGGCTTATGCGGTACAGTGCTCAAGTGATTAACATACAATTTACAAGAAAATCGACTTTGAGTCTAAACCTAAGAAAGTGCAACTTTTTCGGTAATATTAATTTGTTAATCCTGCAATAACAATATAATTTGACTTTCCCTCAAATCAGTAAAATTCATGTTTTTCGGCTTATGCGGTACAGTGCTCAAGTGATTAACATACAATTTACAAGAAAATCGACTTTGAGTCTAAACCTAAGAAAGTGCAACTTTTTCGGTAATATTAATTTGTTAATCCTGCAATAACAATATAATTTGACTTTCCCTCAAATCAGTAAAATTCATGTTTTTCGGCTTATGCGGTACAGTGCTCAAGTGATTAACATATAATTTACAAGAAAATCGACTTTGAGTCTAAACCTAAGAAAGTGCAACTTTTTCGGTAATATTAATTTGTTAATCCTGCAATAACAATATAATTTGACTTTCCCTCAAATCAGTAAAATTCATGTTTTTCGGCTTAAGCGGTACAGTGCGCACGCAACTGAAATACAATTAACAAGAAAATCGACTTTAAGTCTAAACCTAAGAAAGTGCAATTTTTTCGGTAATATTAAGTTGTTAATCCTGCAATAACATTATAGTTTTACTTTCGCGCAAATCAGTAAAATTGATGTTTTTCGGCCTAAGCGGTACAGTGCGCACGCAATTGACATACAATTTACAAGAAAATCGACTTTGAGACTAAACCTAAGAAAGTGCAACTTTTTCGGTAATATTAATTTGTTAATCCTGCAATAACAATATAATTTGACTTTCCCTCAAATCAGTAAAATTCATGTTTTTCGGCTTAAGCGGTACAGTGCGCACGCAACTGAAATACAATTAACAAGAAAATCGACTTTAAGTCTAAACCTAAGAAAGTGCAATTTTTTCGGTAATATTAAGTTGTTAATCCTGCAATAACATTATAGTTTTACTTTCGCGCAAATCAGTAAAATTGATGTTTTTCGGCCTAAGCGGTACAGTGCGCACGCAATTGACATACAATTTACAAGAAAATCGACTTTGAGACTAAACCTAAGAAAGTGCAATTTTTTCGGTTATATCAATTTGTCAATTCTGCAATAGCAATATAATTTTACTTTCGCGCAAATCAGTAAAATTCATGTTTTTCGGCTTAAGCAGTACAGTGCTCACGCAACTGACATACAATTTACAAGAAAATCTACTTTAAGTCCAAAACTAAGAAAGTGCAATTTTTTCGGTTATATGAATATGTCAATTCTGCAATAACAATATAATTTGACTTTCGCTCAAATCAGCAAAATTCATGTTTTTCGGTTTTAGCAGTACAGTGCTCACGCAATTGACATACAATTTAAAAGAAAATTGACTTTAAGTCTAAAGCTAAGAAAGTGCAATTTTTTCGGTTATATGAATATGTCAATTCTGCAATAGCTATATAATTTTACTTTCGCGCAAATTAGTAAAATTGTTGTTTTTCAGCTTATGCGGTACAGTGCTCAAGTGATTAACATACAATTTACAAGAAAATCGACTTTGAGTCTAAACCTAAGAAAGTGCAACTTTTTCGGTAATATTAAGTTGTTAATCCTGCAATAACATTATAGTTTTACTTTCGCGCACATCAGTAAAATTGATGTTTTTCGGCTTATGCGGTACAGCGCTCAAGTAATTAACATACAATTTACAAGAAAATCGGCTTTAAGGAAAAATCTAAGAAAATTCAATTTTGCTTTTCTTTTTTTTATATTAATTTGTTAATCCTGCCATAACATTATAGTTTTACTTTCGCGCAAATCAGTAAAATTGATGTTTTTCGGCTTATGCGGTACAGTGCTCAAGTGTTTAAGATACAATTTACAAGAAAATTTGGGTCTAAGCCTAAGAAAGTGCAACTTTTTCGGTAATATTAATTTGTTAATCCTGCAATAACAATATAATTTGACTTTCGCTCAAATCAGTAAAATTCATGTTTTTCGGCTTAAGCGGTACAGTGCGCACGCAACTGAAATACAATTTACAAGAAAATCGACTTTAAGTCTAAAGCTAAGAAAGTGCATTTTATTTGGTTATATGAATATGTCAATTCTGCAATAGCTATATAATTTTATTTTCGCGCAAATCAGTAAAATTGTTGTTTTTCGGCTTATGCGGTACAGTGCTCAAGTGATTAACATACAATTTACAAGAAAATCGACTTTGAGTCTAAACCTAAGAAAGTGCAACTTTTTCGGTAATATTAAGTTGTTAATCCTGCAATAACATTATAGTTTTACTTTCGCGCAAATCAGTAAAACTGATGTTTTTCGGCTTATGCGGTACAGTGCTCAAGTGATAAACATACAATTTACAAGGAAATCGACTTTGAGTCTAAACCTAAGAAAGTGGAATTTTTTCGGTTATATTAATGTGTTAATCCTGCATTAACATTATAATTTTACTTTCGCGCAAATCAGTAAAATTGGTGTTTTTCGGCTTATGCGGTAGAGTGCTCAAGTGATTAACATACAATTTACAAGAAAATCGACTTTGAGTCTAAACCTAAGAAAGTGAAACTTTTTCGGTAATATTAATTTGTTAATCCTGCAATAACAATATAATTTGACTTTCGCTCAAATCAGTAAAATTCATGTTTTTCGGCTTAAACGGTACAGTGCTCACGTAACTGAAATACAATTTACACGAAAATCGACTTTAAGTCTAAAGCTAAGAAAGTGCAATTTTTTCGGTTATATGTCATAAGAAAGTGCAATTTTTTTAGAGATTTTTTTTTTTAGAATTTAGAAGAAAATCGACTTTAAGTCTAAACTAAGAATGTGCAACTTTTTCGGTAATATTAATTTGTTAATCCTGCAATAAAAATATAATTTGACTTTCGCTCAAATCAGTAAAAATCATGTTTTTCAGCTTTAGCGGTACAGTGCTCACGCAACTGAAATACAATTTACAAGAAAATCGACTTTAAGTCTAAAACTAAGAAACTGCAATTTTTTCGGTTATATGAATATGTCAATTCTGCAATAACAATATAATTTGGCTTTCGCTCAAATCAGTAAAATTTATTTTTTTCGGTTTAAGCAGTACAGTGCTCACGCAATTGACATACAATTTACAAGAAAATCGACTTTAAGTATGAATATGTAAATTCTGCAATAACATTATAATTTCACTTCCGCGCAAATCAGTAATATTGATGTTTTTCGGCTTAAGCAGTACAGTGCTGCCGCAATTGACATACAATTTACAAGAAAATCGACTTTAAGTCTAAAACTAAGAAAGTACAATTTTCTCGGTTATATTAATGTGTTAATCCTGCATTAACATTATAATTTTACTTTCGCACAAATCAGTAAAATTAATGTTTTTCGGCTTAAGCGGTACAGTGCTCATGCAACTGAAATATTAACAATTTACAAGAAAATCGACTTTAAGTCTAAAACTAAGAAAGTGCAATTTTTTCGGTTATATGAATATGTTAATCCTGAAATAAAATGAAAGTTTGCTTTTAGCGCAAATCAGTAAAATTCATGTTTTTCGGTTTAAGCGGTACAGTGCTCACGCAATTAACATACAATTTAGAAGCAAATCGACTTTAAGTCTAAAACTAAGAAAGTACAATTTTTTCGGTTATATGAATATGTAAATTCTGCAATAACATTATAATTTTACTTTCGCGCAAATCAGTAATATTAATGTTTTTCGGCTTAAACAGTACAGTGCTGCCGCAATTGACATACAATTTACAAGAAAATCGACTATAAGTCTAAACCTAAGAAAGTGCAACTTTTTCGGTAATATTAATTTGTTAATCCTGCAAAAGCAATATAATTTGACTTTCGCTCAAATCAGTAAAATAAATGTTTTTCGGATTAAGCGGTACAGTGCTCACGCAACTGAAATACAATTTACAAGAAAATCGACTTTAAGTCTAAAACAAAGAAAGTGCAATTTTTTCGGTTATATGAATATGTAAATTCTGCAATAACATTATAATTTTACTTTCGCGCAAATCAGTAATATTGATGTTTTTCGGCTGAAGCAGTACAGTGCTGCCGCAATTGACATACAATTTACAAGAAAATCGACTTTGAGTCTAAACCTAAAAAAGTGCAATTTTTTCGGTTATATTAATTTGTTAAGCGGTACAGTGCTCACGCAATAGACATACAATTTAGAAGAAAATCGACTTTAAGTCTAAAACTAATAAAGTACAATTTTTTCGGTTATATGAATATGTAAATTCTGCAATAACATTATAATTTTACTTTCGCGCAAATCAGTAATATTGATGTTTTTCGGCTGAAGCAGTACAGTGCTGCCGCAATTGACATAAAATTTACAAGAAAATCGACTTTGAGTCTAAACCTAAGAAAGTGCAATTTTTTCGGTAATATTAATTTGTTAATCCTGCAATAAAAATATAATTTGACCTTCGCTCAAATCAGTAAAATAAATGTTTTTCGGCTTAAGCGGTACAGTGCTCACGCAACTGAAATACAATTTACAAGAAAATCGACTTTAAGTCTAAAACTAAGAAAGTGCAATTTTTTCAGTTATATGAATATGTCAATTCTGCAATAACAATATAATTTGACTGTCACTCAAATCAGTAAAATTCATGTTTTTCGGTTTAAGCGGTACAGTGCTCACGCAATTGACATACAATTTAGAAGAAAATCGACTTTAAGTCTAAAACTAAGAAAGTACAATTTTTTCGGTTATATGAATATGTAAATTCTGCAATAACATTATAATTTTACTTTCGCGCAAATCAGTAATATTGATGTTTTTCGGCTGAAGCATTACAGTGCTGCCGCAATTGACATACAATTTACAAGAAAATCGACTTTGAGTCTAAACCTAAGAAAGTGCAATTTTTTCGGTAATATTAATTTGTTAATCCTGCAAAAGCAATATAATTTGATCTTCGCTCAAATCAGTAAAATTCATGTTTTTCGGTTTAAGCGGTACAGTGCTCACGCAATTAACTTACAATTTGGAAGCAAATCGACTTTAAGTCTAAAACTAAGGAAGTACAAATTTTTCGGTTATATGAATATGTAAATTCTGCAATAACATTATAATTTTACTTTCGTGCAAATCAGTAATATTAATGTTTTTCGGCTTAAGCAGTACAGTGCTGCCGCAATTGACATACAATTTACAAGAAAATCGACTTTAAGTCTAAACCTAAGAAAGTGCAACTTTTTCGGTAATATTAATTTGTTAATCCTGCAAAAGCAATATAATTTGACCTTCGCTCAAATCAGTAAAACAAATGTTTTTCGGCTTAAGCGGTACAGTGCTCACGCAACTGAAATACAATTTACAAGAAAATCGACTTTAAGTCTAAAACTAAGAAAGTGCAATTTTTTCAGTTATATGAATATGTCAATTCTGCAATAACAATATAATTTGACTGTCACTCAAATCAGTAAAATTCATGTTTTTCGGTTTAAGCGGTACAGTGCTCACGCAATTGACATACAATTTAGAAGAAAATCGACTTTGAGTCTAAACCTAAGAAAGTGCAACTTTTTCGGTAATATTAATTTGTTAATCCTGCAATAACAATATAATTTGACTTTCCCTCAAATCAGTAAAATTCATGTTTTTCGGCTTAAGCGGTACAGTGCGCACGCAACTGAAATACAATTAACAAGAAAATCGACTTTAAGTCTAAACCTAAGAAAGTGCAATTTTTTCGGTAATATTAATTTGTTAATCCTGCAATAAAAATATAATTTGACTTTCGCTCAAATCAGTAAAATTCATGTTTTTCGGCTTAAGCGGTACAGTGCTCACGCAACTGAAATACAATTTACAAGAAAGTCGACTTTAAGTCTAAAGCTTAGAAAGTGCAATTTTTTCTGTAATATTAAGTTGTTAATCCTGCAATAAAAATATAATTTGACTTTCGCTCAAATCAGTAAAATTCATGTTTTTCGGCTTAAGCGGTACAGTGCTCACGCAACTGAAATACAATTTACAAGAAAGTCGACTTTAAGTCTAAAGCTTAGAAAGTGCAATTTTTTCTGTAATATTAAGTTGTTAATCCTGCAATAACATTATAGTTTTACTATCGCCCAAATCAGTAAAATTGATGTTTTTCGGCTTATGCGGTACAGTGCTCAAGTGATTAACATACAATTTACAAGAAAATCGACTTTGAGTCTAAACCTAAGAAAGTGCAACTTTTTCGGTAATATTAATTTGTTAATCCTGCAATAACAATATAATTTGACTTTCCCTCAAATCAGTAAAATTCATGTTTTTCGGCTTATGCGGTACAGTGCTCAAGTGATTAACATACAATTTACAAGAAAATCGACTTTGAGTCTAAACCTAAGAAAGTGCAACTTTTTCGGTAATATTAATTTGTTAATCCTGCAATAACAATATAATTTGACTTTCCCTCAAATCAGTAAAATTCATGTTTTTCGGCTTATGCGGTACAGTGCTCAAGTGATTAACATATAATTTACAAGAAAATCGACTTTGAGTCTAAACCTAAGAAAGTGCAACTTTTTCGGTAATATTAATTTGTTAATCCTGCAATAACAATATAATTTGACTTTCCCTCAAATCAGTAAAATTCATGTTTTTCGGCTTAAGCGGTACAGTGCGCACGCAACTGAAATACAATTAACAAGAAAATCGACTTTAAGTCTAAACCTAAGAAAGTGCAATTTTTTCGGTAATATTAATTTGTTAATCCTGCAATAAAAATATAATTTGACTTTCGCTCAAATCAGTAAAATTCATGTTTTTCGGCTTAAGCGGTACAGTGCTCACGCAACTGAAATACAATTTACAAGAAAGTCGACTTTAAGTCTAAAGCTTAGAAAGTGCAATTTTTTCTGTAATATTAAGTTGTTAATCCTGCAATAACATTATAGTTTTACTTTCGCCCAAATCAGTAAAATTGATGTTTTTCGGCTTATGCGGTACAGTGCTGAAGTGATTAACATACAATTTACAAGAAAATCGACTTTGAGTCTAAACCTAAGAAAGTGCAACTTTTTCGGTAATATTAATTTGTTAATCCTGCAATAACAATATAATTTGACTTTCCCTCAAATCAGTAAAATTCATGTTTTTCGGCTTAAGCGGTACAGTGCGCACGCAACTGAAATACAATTTACAAGAAAATCGACTTTAAGTCTAAAGCTTAGAAAGTGCAATTTTTTCTGTAATATTAATTTGTTAATCCTGCAATAACAATATAATTTGACTTTCCCTCAAATCAGTAAAATTCATGTTTTTCGGCTTAAGCGGTACAGTGCGCACGCAACTGAAATACAATTAACAAGAAAATCGACTTTAAGTCTAAAACTAAGAAACTGCAATTTTTTCGGTTATATGAATATGTCAATTCTGCAATAACAATATAATTTGGCTTTCGCTCAAATCAGTAAAATTTATTTTTTTCGGTTTAAGCAGTACAGTGCTCACGCAATTGACATACAATTTACAAGAAAATCGACTTTAAGTATGAATATGTAAATTCTGCAATAACATTATAATTTCACTTCCGCGCAAATCAGTAATATTGATGTTTTTCGGCTTAAGCAGTACAGTGCTGCCGCAATTGACATACAATTTACAAGAAAATCGACTTTAAGTCTAAAACTAAGAAAGTACAATTTTCTCGGTTATATTAATGTGTTAATCCTGCATTAACATTATAATTTTACTTTCGCACAAATCAGTAAAATTAATGTTTTTCGGCTTAAGCGGTACAGTGCTCATGCAACTGAAATATTAACAATTTACAAGAAAATCGACTTTAAGTCTAAAACTAAGAAAGTGCAATTTTTTCGGTTATATGAATATGTTAATCCTGAAATAAAATGAAAGTTTGCTTTTAGCGCAAATCAGTAAAATTCATGTTTTTCGGTTTAAGCGGTACAGTGCTCACGCAATTAACATACAATTTAGAAGCAAATCGACTTTAAGTCTAAAACTAAGAAAGTACAATTTTTTCGGTTATATGAATATGTAAATTCTGCAATAACATTATAATTTTACTTTCGCGCAAATCAGTAATATTAATGTTTTTCGGCTTAAACAGTACAGTGCTGCCGCAATTGACATACAATTTACAAGAAAATCGACTATAAGTCTAAACCTAAGAAAGTGCAACTTTTTCGGTAATATTAATTTGTTAATCCTGCAAAAGCAATATAATTTGACTTTCGCTCAAATCAGTAAAATAAATGTTTTTCGGATTAAGCGGTACAGTGCTCACGCAACTGAAATACAATTTACAAGAAAATCGACTTTAAGTCTAAAACAAAGAAAGTGCAATTTTTTCGGTTATATGAATATGTAAATTCTGCAATAACATTATAATTTTACTTTCGCGCAAATCAGTAATATTGATGTTTTTCGGCTGAAGCAGTACAGTGCTGCCGCAATTGACATACAATTTACAAGAAAATCGACTTTGAGTCTAAACCTAAGAAAGTGCAATTTTTTCGGTAATATTAATTTGTTAATCCTGCAAAAGCAATATAATTTGATCTTCGCTCAAATCAGTAAAATTCATGTTTTTCGGTTTAAGCGGTACAGTGCTCACGCAATTAACTTACAATTTGGAAGCAAATCGACTTTAAGTCTAAAACTAAGGAAGTACAAATTTTTCGGTTATATGAATATGTAAATTCTGCAATAACATTATAATTTTACTTTCGTGCAAATCAGTAATATTAATGTTTTTCGGCTTAAGCTGTACAGTGCTGCCGCAATTGACATACAATTTACAAGAAAATCGACTTTAAGTCTAAACCTAAGAAAGTACAATTTTTTCGGTTATATGAATATGTAAATTCTGCAATAACATTATAATTTTACTTTCGCGCAAATCAGTAATATTGATGTTTTTCGGCTGAAGCATTACAGTGCTGCCGCAATTGACATACAATTTACAAGAAAATCGACTTTGAGTCTAAACCTAAGAAAGTGCAATTTTTTCGGTAATATTAATTTGTTAATCCTGCAAAAGCAATATAATTTGATCTTCGCTCAAATCAGTAAAATTCATGTTTTTCGGTTTAAGCGGTACAGTGCTCACGCAATTAACTTACAATTTGGAAGCAAATCGACTTTAAGTCTAAAACTAAGGAAGTACAAATTTTTCGGTTATATGAATATGTAAATTCTGCAATAACATTATAATTTTACTTTCGTGCAAATCAGTAATATTAATGTTTTTCGGCTTAAGCATTACAGTGCTGCCGCAATTGACATACAATTTACAAGAAAATCGACTTTGAGTCTAAACCTAAGAAAGTGCAATTTTTTCGGTAATATTAATTTGTTAATCCTGCAAAAGCAATATAATTTGATCTTCGCTCAAATCAGTAAAATTCATGTTTTTCGGTTTAAGCGGTACAGTGCTCACGCAATTAACTTACAATTTGGAAGCAAATCGACTTTAAGTCTAAAACTAAGGAAGTACAAATTTTTCGGTTATATGAATATGTCAATTCTGCAATAACAATATAATTTGACTGTCACTCAAATCAGTAAAATTCATGTTTTTCGGTTTAAGCGGTACAGTGCTCACGCAATTGACATACAATTTAGAAGAAAATCGACTTTAAGTCTAAAACTAAGAAAGTACAATTTTTTCGGTTATATGAATATGTAAATTCTGCAATAACATTATAATTTTACTTTCGCGCAAATCAGTAATATTGATGTTTTTCGGCTGAAGCATTACAGTGCTGCCGCAATTGACATACAATTTACAAGAAAATCGACTTTGAGTCTAAACCTAAGAAAGTGCAATTTTTTCGGTAATATTAATTTGTTAATCCTGCAAAAGCAATATAATTTGATCTTCGCTCAAATCAGTAAAATTCATGTTTTTCGGTTTAAGCGGTACAGTGCTCACGCAATTAACTTACAATTTGGAAGCAAATCGACTTTAAGTCTAAAACTAAGGAAGTACAAATTTTTCGGTTATATGAATATGTAAATTCTGCAATAACATTATAATTTTACTTTCGTGCAAATCAGTAATATTAATGTTTTTCGGCTTAAGCAGTACAGTGCTGCCGCAATTGACATACAATTTACAAGAAAATCGACTTTAAGTCTAAACCTAAGAAAGTGCAACTTTTTCGGTAATATTAATTTGTTAATCCTGCAAAAGCAATATAATTTGACCTTCGCTCAAATCAGTAAAACAAATGTTTTTCGGCTTAAGCGGTACAGTGCTCACGCAACTGAAATACAATTTACAAGAAAATCGACTTTAAGTCTAAAACTAAGAAAGTGCAATTTTTTCAGTTATATGAATATGTCAATTCTGCAATAACAATATAATTTGACTGTCACTCAAATCAGTAAAATTCATGTTTTTCGGTTTAAGCGGTACAGTGCTCACGCAATTGACATACAATTTAGAAGAAAATCGACTTTGAGTCTAAACCTAAGAAAGTGCAACTTTTTCGGTAATATTAATTTGTTAATCCTGCAATAACAATATAATTTGACTTTCCCTCAAATCAGTAAAATTCATGTTTTTCGGCTTAAGCGGTACAGTGCGCACGCAACTGAAATACAATTAACAAGAAAATCGACTTTAAGTCTAAACCTAAGAAAGTGCAATTTTTTCGGTAATATTAATTTGTTAATCCTGCAATAAAAATATAATTTGACTTTCGCTCAAATCAGTAAAATTCATGTTTTTCGGCTTAAGCGGTACAGTGCTCACGCAACTGAAATACAATTTACAAGAAAGTCGACTTTAAGTCTAAAGCTTAGAAAGTGCAATTTTTTCTGTAATATTAAGTTGTTAATCCTGCAATAAAAATATAATTTGACTTTCGCTCAAATCAGTAAAATTCATGTTTTTCGGCTTAAGCGGTACAGTGCTCACGCAACTGAAATACAATTTACAAGAAAGTCGACTTTAAGTCTAAAGCTTAGAAAGTGCAATTTTTTCTGTAATATTAAGTTGTTAATCCTGCAATAACATTATAGTTTTACTATCGCCCAAATCAGTAAAATTGATGTTTTTCGGCTTATGCGGTACAGTGCTCAAGTGATTAACATACAATTTACAAGAAAATCGACTTTGAGTCTAAACCTAAGAAAGTGCAACTTTTTCGGTAATATTAATTTGTTAATCCTGCAATAACAATATAATTTGACTTTCCCTCAAATCAGTAAAATTCATGTTTTTCGGCTTATGCGGTACAGTGCTCAAGTGATTAACATACAATTTACAAGAAAATCGACTTTGAGTCTAAACCTAAGAAAGTGCAACTTTTTCGGTAATATTAATTTGTTAATCCTGCAATAACAATATAATTTGACTTTCCCTCAAATCAGTAAAATTCATGTTTTTCGGCTTATGCGGTACAGTGCTCAAGTGATTAACATATAATTTACAAGAAAATCGACTTTGAGTCTAAACCTAAGAAAGTGCAACTTTTTCGGTAATATTAATTTGTTAATCCTGCAATAACAATATAATTTGACTTTCCCTCAAATCAGTAAAATTCATGTTTTTCGGCTTAAGCGGTACAGTGCGCACGCAACTGAAATACAATTAACAAGAAAATCGACTTTAAGTCTAAACCTAAGAAAGTGCAATTTTTTCGGTAATATTAATTTGTTAATCCTGCAATAAAAATATAATTTGACTTTCGCTCAAATCAGTAAAATTCATGTTTTTCGGCTTAAGCGGTACAGTGCTCACGCAACTGAAATACAATTTACAAGAAAGTCGACTTTAAGTCTAAAGCTTAGAAAGTGCAATTTTTTCTGTAATATTAAGTTGTTAATCCTGCAATAACATTATAGTTTTACTTTCGCCCAAATCAGTAAAATTGATGTTTTTCGGCTTATGCGGTACAGTGCTGAAGTGATTAACATACAATTTACAAGAAAATCGACTTTGAGTCTAAACCTAAGAAAGTGCAACTTTTTCGGTAATATTAATTTGTTAATCCTGCAATAACAATATAATTTGACTTTCCCTCAAATCAGTAAAATTCATGTTTTTCGGCTTAAGCGGTACAGTGCGCACGCAACTGAAATACAATTTACAAGAAAATCGACTTTAAGTCTAAAGCTTAGAAAGTGCAATTTTTTCTGTAATATTAATTTGTTAATCCTGCAATAACAATATAATTTGACTTTCCCTCAAATCAGTAAAATTCATGTTTTTCGGCTTAAGCGGTACAGTGCGCACGCAACTGAAATACAATTAACAAGAAAATCGACTTTAAGTCTAAAACTAAGAAACTGCAATTTTTTCGGTTATATGAATATGTCAATTCTGCAATAACAATATAATTTGGCTTTCGCTCAAATCAGTAAAATTTATTTTTTTCGGTTTAAGCAGTACAGTGCTCACGCAATTGACATACAATTTACAAGAAAATCGACTTTAAGTATGAATATGTAAATTCTGCAATAACATTATAATTTCACTTCCGCGCAAATCAGTAATATTGATGTTTTTCGGCTTAAGCAGTACAGTGCTGCCGCAATTGACATACAATTTACAAGAAAATCGACTTTAAGTCTAAAACTAAGAAAGTACAATTTTCTCGGTTATATTAATGTGTTAATCCTGCATTAACATTATAATTTTACTTTCGCACAAATCAGTAAAATTAATGTTTTTCGGCTTAAGCGGTACAGTGCTCATGCAACTGAAATATTAACAATTTACAAGAAAATCGACTTTAAGTCTAAAACTAAGAAAGTGCAATTTTTTCGGTTATATGAATATGTTAATCCTGAAATAAAATGAAAGTTTGCTTTTAGCGCAAATCAGTAAAATTCATGTTTTTCGGTTTAAGCGGTACAGTGCTCACGCAATTAACATACAATTTAGAAGCAAATCGACTTTAAGTCTAAAACTAAGAAAGTACAATTTTTTCGGTTATATGAATATGTAAATTCTGCAATAACATTATAATTTTACTTTCGCGCAAATCAGTAATATTAATGTTTTTCGGCTTAAACAGTACAGTGCTGCCGCAATTGACATACAATTTACAAGAAAATCGACTATAAGTCTAAACCTAAGAAAGTGCAACTTTTTCGGTAATATTAATTTGTTAATCCTGCAAAAGCAATATAATTTGACTTTCGCTCAAATCAGTAAAATAAATGTTTTTCGGATTAAGCGGTACAGTGCTCACGCAACTGAAATACAATTTACAAGAAAATCGACTTTAAGTCTAAAACAAAGAAAGTGCAATTTTTTCGGTTATATGAATATGTAAATTCTGCAATAACATTATAATTTTACTTTCGCGCAAATCAGTAATATTGATGTTTTTCGGCTGAAGCAGTACAGTGCTGCCGCAATTGACATACAATTTACAAGAAAATCGACTTTGAGTCTAAACCTAAAAAAGTGCAATTTTTTCGGTTATATTAATTTGTTAAGCGGTACAGTGCTCACGCAATAGACATACAATTTAGAAGAAAATCGACTTTAAGTCTAAAACTAATAAAGTACAATTTTTTCGGTTATATGAATATGTAAATTCTGCAATAACATTATAATTTTACTTTCGCGCAAATCAGTAATATTGATGTTTTTCGGCTGAAGCAGTACAGTGCTGCCGCAATTGACATAAAATTTACAAGAAAATCGACTTTGAGTCTAAACCTAAGAAAGTGCAATTTTTTCGGTAATATTAATTTGTTAATCCTGCAATAAAAATATAATTTGACCTTCGCTCAAATCAGTAAAATAAATGTTTTTCGGCTTAAGCGGTACAGTGCTCACGCAACTGAAATACAATTTACAAGAAAATCGACTTTAAGTCTAAAACTAAGAAAGTGCAATTTTTTCAGTTATATGAATATGTCAATTCTGCAATAACAATATAATTTGACTGTCACTCAAATCAGTAAAATTCATGTTTTTCGGTTTAAGCGGTACAGTGCTCACGCAATTGACATACAATTTAGAAGAAAATCGACTTTAAGTCTAAAACTAAGAAAGTACAATTTTTTCGGTTATATGAATATGTAAATTCTGCAATAACATTATAATTTTACTTTCGCGCAAATCAGTAATATTGATGTTTTTCGGCTGAAGCATTACAGTGCTGCCGCAATTGACATACAATTTACAAGAAAATCGACTTTGAGTCTAAACCTAAGAAAGTGCAATTTTTTCGGTAATATTAATTTGTTAATCCTGCAAAAGCAATATAATTTGATCTTCGCTCAAATCAGTAAAATTCATGTTTTTCGGTTTAAGCGGTACAGTGCTCACGCAATTAACTTACAATTTGGAAGCAAATCGACTTTAAGTCTAAAACTAAGGAAGTACAAATTTTTCGGTTATATGAATATGTAAATTCTGCAATAACATTATAATTTTACTTTCGTGCAAATCAGTAATATTAATGTTTTTCGGCTTAAGCAGTACAGTGCTGCCGCAATTGACATACAATTTACAAGAAAATCGACTTTAAGTCTAAACCTAAGAAAGTGCAACTTTTTCGGTAATATTAATTTGTTAATCCTGCAAAAGCAATATAATTTGACCTTCGCTCAAATCAGTAAAACAAATGTTTTTCGGCTTAAGCGGTACAGTGCTCACGCAACTGAAATACAATTTACAAGAAAATCGACTTTAAGTCTAAAACTAAGAAAGTGCAATTTTTTCAGTTATATGAATATGTCAATTCTGCAATAACAATATAATTTGACTGTCACTCAAATCAGTAAAATTCATGTTTTTCGGTTTAAGCGGTACAGTGCTCACGCAATTGACATACAATTTAGAAGAAAATCGACTTTAAGTCTAAAACTAAGAAAGTACAATTTTTTCGGTTATATGAATATGTAAATTCTGCAATAACATTATAATTTTACTTTCGCGCAAATCAGTAATATTGATGTTTTTCGGCTGAAGCATTACAGTGCTGCCGCAATTGACATACAATTTACAAGAAAATCGACTTTGAGTCTAAACCTAAGAAAGTGCAATTTTTTCGGTAATATTAATTTGTTAATCCTGCAATAAAAATATAATTTGACTTTCGCTCAAATCAGTAAAATTCATGTTTTTCGGCTTAAGCGGTACAGTGCTCACGCAACTGAAATACAATTTACAAGAAAATCGACTTTAAGTCTAAAGCTTAGAAAGTGCAATTTCTTCTGTAATATTAAGTTGTTAATCCTGCAATAACATTATAGTTTTACTTTCGCCCAAATCAGTAAAATTGATGTTTTTCGGCTTATGCGGTACAGTGCTCAAGTGATTAACATACAATTTACAAGAAAATCGACTTTGAGTCTAAACCTAAGAAAGTGCAACTTTTTCGGTAATATTAATTTGTTAATCCTGCAATAACAATATAATTTGACTTTCCCTCAAATCAGTAAAATTCATGTTTTTCGGCTTAAGCGGTACAGTGCGCACGCAACTGAAATACAATTTACAAGAAAATCGACTTTAAGTCTAAAGCTTAGAAAGTGCAATTTTTTCTGTAATATTAAGTTGTTAATCCTGCAATAACATTATAGTTTTACTTTCGCCCAAATGAGTAAAATTGATGTTTTTCGGCTTATGCGGTACAGTGCTCAAGTGATTAACATACAATTTACAAGAAAATCGACTTTGAGTCTAAACCTAAGAAAGTGCAACTTTTTCGGTAATATTAATTTGTTAATCCTGCAATAACAATATAATTTGACTTTCCCTCAAATCAGTAAAATTCATGTTTTTCGGCTTATGCGGTACAGTGCTCAAGTGATTAACATACAATTTACAAGAAAATCGACTTTGAGTCTAAACCTAAGAAAGTGCAACTTTTTCGGTAATATTAATTTGTTAATCCTGCAATAACAATATAATTTGACTTTCCCTCAAATCAGTAAAATTCATGTTTTTCGGCTTAAGCGGTACAGTGCGCACGCAACTGAAATACAATTAACAAGAAAATCGACTTTAAGTCTAAACCTAAGAAAGTGCAATTTTTTCGGTAATATTAATTTGTTAATCCTGCAATAAAAATATAATTTGACTTTCGCTCAAATCAGTAAAATTCATGTTTTTCGGCTTAAGCGGTACAGTGCTCACGCAACTGAAATACAATTTACAAGAAAGTCGACTTTAAGTCTAAAGCTTAGAAAGTGCAATTTTTTCTGTAATATTAAGTTGTTAATCCTGCAATAAAAATATAATTTGACTTTCGCTCAAATCAGTAAAATTCATGTTTTTCGGCTTAAGCGGTACAGTGCTCACGCAACTGAAATACAATTTACAAGAAAGTCGACTTTAAGTCTAAAGCTTAGAAAGTGCAATTTTTTCTGTAATATTAAGTTGTTAATCCTGCAATAACATTATAGTTTTACTATCGCCCAAATCAGTAAAATTGATGTTTTTCGGCTTATGCGGTACAGTGCTCAAGTGATTAACATACAATTTACAAGAAAATCGACTTTGAGTCTAAACCTAAGAAAGTGCAACTTTTTCGGTAATATTAATTTGTTAATCCTGCAATAACAATATAATTTGACTTTCCCTCAAATCAGTAAAATTCATGTTTTTCGGCTTATGCGGTACAGTGCTCAAGTGATTAACATACAATTTACAAGAAAATCGACTTTGAGTCTAAACCTAAGAAAGTGCAACTTTTTCGGTAATATTAATTTGTTAATCCTGCAATAACAATATAATTTGACTTTCCCTCAAATCAGTAAAATTCATGTTTTTCGGCTTATGCGGTACAGTGCTCAAGTGATTAACATATAATTTACAAGAAAATCGACTTTGAGTCTAAACCTAAGAAAGTGCAACTTTTTCGGTAATATTAATTTGTTAATCCTGCAATAACAATATAATTTGACTTTCCCTCAAATCAGTAAAATTCATGTTTTTCGGCTTAAGCGGTACAGTGCGCACGCAACTGAAATACAATTAACAAGAAAATCGACTTTAAGTCTAAACCTAAGAAAGTGCAATTTTTTCGGTAATATTAATTTGTTAATCCTGCAATAAAAATATAATTTGACTTTCGCTCAAATCAGTAAAATTCATGTTTTTCGGCTTAAGCGGTACAGTGCTCACGCAACTGAAATACAATTTACAAGAAAGTCGACTTTAAGTCTAAAGCTTAGAAAGTGCAATTTTTTCTGTAATATTAAGTTGTTAATCCTGCAATAACATTATAGTTTTACTTTCGCCCAAATCAGTAAAATTGATGTTTTTCGGCTTATGCGGTACAGTGCTGAAGTGATTAACATACAATTTACAAGAAAATCGACTTTGAGTCTAAACCTAAGAAAGTGCAACTTTTTCGGTAATATTAATTTGTTAATCCTGCAATAACAATATAATTTGACTTTCCCTCAAATCAGTAAAATTCATGTTTTTCGGCTTAAGCGGTACAGTGCGCACGCAACTGAAATACAATTTACAAGAAAATCGACTTTAAGTCTAAAGCTTAGAAAGTGCAATTTTTTCTGTAATATTAAGTTGTTAATCCTGCAATAACATTATAGTTTTACTTTCGCGCAAATCAGTAAAATTGATGTTTTTCGGCCTAAGCGGTACAGTGCGCACGCAATTGACATACAATTTACAAGAAAATCGACTTTGAGACTAAACCTAAGAAAGTGTAACTTTTTCGGTAATATTAATTTGTTAATCCTGCAATAACAATATAATTTGACTTTCCCTCAAATCAGTAAAATTCATGTTTTTCGGCTTAAGCGGTACAGTGCGCACGCAACTGAAATACAATTTACAAGAAAATCGACTTTAAGTCTAAAGCTAAGAAAGTGCATTTTATTCGGTTATATGAATATGTCAATTCTGCAATAGCTATATAATTTTATTTTCGCGCAAATCAGTAAAATTGTTGTTTTTCGGCCTAAGCGGTACAGTGCGCACGCAATTGACATACAATTTACAAGAAAATCGACTTTGAGACTAAACCTAAGAAAGTGTAACTTTTTCGGTAATATTAATTTGTTAATCCTGCAATAACAATATAATTTGACTTTCCCTCAAATCAGTAAAATTCATGTTTTTCGGCTTAAGCGGTACAGTACGCACGCAACTGAAATACAATTTACAAGAAAATCGACTTTAAGTCTAAAGCTTAGAAAGTGCAATTTTTTCTGTAATATTAAGTTGTTAATCCTGCAATAACATTATAGTTTTACTTTCGCGCAAATCAGTAAAATTGATGTTTTTCGGCCTAAGCGGTACAGTGCGCACGCAATTGACATACAATTTACAAGAAAATCGACTTTGAGACTAAACCTAAGAAAGTGCAATTTTTTCTGTAATATTAATTTGTTAATCCTGCCATAACATTATAATTTTACTTTCGCGCAAATCAGTAAAACTTATGTTTTTCGGCTTATGCGGTACAGTGCTCAAGTGATAAACATACAATTTACAAGAAAATCGACTTTGGGTCTAAACCTAAGAAAGTGCAACTTTTTCGGTAATATTAAGTTGTTAATCCTGCAATAACATTATAGTTTTACTTTCGCGCAAATCAGTAAAACTGATGTTTTTCGGCTTATGCGGTACAGTGCTCAAGTGATAAACATACAATTTACAAGGAAATCGACTTTGAGACTAAACCTAAGAAAGTGGAATTTTTTCGGTTATATTAATGTGTTAATCCTGCATTAACATTATAATTTTACTTTCGCGCAAATAAGTAAAATTGGTGTTTTTCGGCTTATGCGGTAGAGTGCTCAAGTGATTAACATACAATTTACAAGAAAATCTACTTTGAGTCTAAACCTAAGAAAGTGCAACTTTTTCGGTAATATTAATTTGTTAATCCTGCAATAACAATATAATTTGACTTTCGCTCAAATCAGTAAAATTCATGTTTTTCGGCTTAAACGGTACAGTGCTCACGCAACTGAAATACAATTTACAAGAAAATCGACTTTAAGTCTAAAACTAAGAAACTGCAATTTTTTCGGTTATATGAATATGTCAATTCTGCAATAACAATATAATTTGACTTTCGCTCAAATCAGTAAAATTTATTTTTTTCGGTTTAAGCAGTACAGTGCTCACGCAATTGACATACAATTTACAAGAAAATCGACTTTAAGTATGAATATGTAAATTCTGCAATAACATTATAATTTCACTTCCGCGCAAATCAGTAATATTGATGTTTTTCGGCTTAAGCAGTACAGTGCTGCCGCAATTGACATACAATTTACAAGAAAATCGACTTTAAGTCTAAAACTAAGAAAGTACAATTTTCTCGGTTATATTAATGTGTTAATCCTGCATTAACAGTATAATTTTACTTTCGCACAAATCAGTAAAATTAATGTTTTTCGGCTTAAGCGGTACAGTGCTCATGCAACTGAAATATTAACAATTTACAAGAAAATCGACTTTAAGTCTAAAGCTAAGAAAGTGCAATTTTTTCGGTTATATGTCATAAGAAAGTGCAATCTTTTTAGAGATTTTTTTTTTAGAATTTAGAAGAAAATCGACTTTAAGTCTAAACTAAGAAAGTGCAACTTTTTCGGTAATATTAATTTGTTAATCCTGCAATAAAAATATAATTTGACTTTCGCTCAAATCAGTAAAAATCATGTTTTTCAGCTTTAGCGGTACAGTGCTCACGCAACTGAAATACAATTTACAAGAAAATCGACTTTAAGTCTAAAACTAAGAAACTGCAATTTTTTCGGTTATATGAATATGTCAATTCTGCAATAACAATATAATCTGACTTTCGCTCAAATCAGTAAAATTTATTTTTTTCGGTTTAAGCAGTACAGTGCTCACGCAATTGACATACAATTTACAAGAAAATCGACTTTAAGTATGAATATGTAAATTCTGCAATAACATTATAATTTCACTTCCGCGCAAATCAGTAATATTGATGTTTTTCGGCTTAAGCAGTACAGTGCTGCCGCAATTGACATACAATTTACAAGAAAATCGACTTTAAGTCTAAAACTAAGAAAGTACAATTTTCTCGGTTATATTAATGTGTTAATCCTGCATTAACAGTATAATTTTACTTTCGCACAAATCAGTAAAATTAATGTTTTTCGGCTTAAGCGGTACAGTGCTCATGCAACTGAAATATTAACAATTTACAAGAAAATCGACTTTAAGTCTAAAACTAAGAAAGTGCAATTTTTTCGGTTATATGAATATGTTAATCCTGAAATAAAATGAAAGTTTGCTTTTAGCGCAAATCAGTAAAATTCATGTTTTTCGGTTTAAGCGGTACAGTGCTCACGCAATTAACATACAATTTAGAAGCAAATCGACTTTAAGTCTAAAACTAAGAAAGTACAATTTTTTCGGTTATATGAATATGTAAATTCTGCAATAACATTATAATTTTACTTTCGCGCAAATCAGTAATATTAATGTTTTTCGGCTTAAACAGTACAGTGCTGCCGCAATTGACATACAATTTACAAGAAAATCGACTATAAGTCTAAACCTAAGAAAGTGCAACTTTTTCGGTAATATAAATTTGTTAATCCTGCAAAAGCAATATAATTTGACTTTCGCTCAAATCAGTAAAATAAATGTTTCTCGGATTAAGCGGTACAGTGCTCACGCAACTGAAATACAATTTACAAGAAAATCGACTTTAAGTCTAAAACAAAGAAAGTGCAATTTTTTCGGTTATATGAATATGTAAATTCTGCAATAACATTATAATTTTACTTTCGCGCAAATCAGTAATATTGATGTTTTTCGGCTGAAGCAGTACAGTGCTGCCGCAATTGACATACAATTTACAAGAAAATCGACTTTGAATCTAAACCTAAAAAAGTGCAATTTTTTCGGTTATATTAATTTGTTAAGCGGTACAGTGCTCACGCAATAGACATACAATTTAGAAGAAAATCGACTTTAAGTCTAAAACTAATAAAGTACAATTTTTTCGGTTATATGAATATGTAAATTCTGCAATAACATTATAATTTTACTTTCGCGCAAATCAGTAATATTGATGTTTTTCGGCTGAAGCAGTACAGTGCTGCCGCAATTGACATACAATTTACAAGAAAATCGACTTTGAGTCTAAACCTAAAAAAGTGCAATTTTTTCGGTTATATTAATTTGTTAATCCTGCAATAAAAATATAATTTGACTTTCGCTCAAATCAGTAAAATTCATGTTTTTCGGCTTAAGCAGTACAGTGCTCACGCAACTGACATACAATTTACAAGAACATCGAATTTGTTGATCCTGCAATAACATTATAATTTGACTTTCACTCAAATCAGTAAAATTCATGTTTTTCGGTTTAAGCGGTACAGTGCTCACGCAATTAACATACAATTTAGAAGCAAATCGACTTTAAGTCTAAAACTAAGGAAGTACAAATTTTTCGGTTATATGAATATGTAAATTCTGCAATAACATTATAATTTTACTTTCGTGCAAATCAGTAATATTAATGTTTTTCGGCTTAAGCAGTACAGTGCTGCCGCAATTGACATACAATTTACAAGAAAATCGACTTTAAGTCTAAAACTAAGAAAGTGCAATTTTTTCGGTTATATGAATATGTCAATTCTGCAATAACAATATAATTTGACTGTCGCTCAAATCAGTAAAATAAATGTTTTTCGGCTTAAGCGGTACAGTGCTCACGCAACTGAAATACAATTTACAAGAAAATCGACTTTGAGTCTAAACCTAAGAAAGTGCAACTTTTTCGGTAATATTAATTTGTTAATCCTGCAAAAGCAATATAATTTGACCTTCGCTCAAATCAGTAAAATAAATGTTTTTCGGCTTAAGCGGTACAGTGCTCACGCAACTGAAATACAATTTACAAGAAAATCGACTTTAAGTCTAAAACTAAGAAAGTGCAATTTTTTCGGTTATATGAATATGTCAATTCTGCAATAACAATATAATTTGACTGTCGCTCAAATCAGTAAAATTCATGTTTTTCGGCTTAAGCAGTACAGTGCTCAAGTGATTAACATACAATTTACAAGAAAATCGACTTTGAGTCTAAACCTAAGAAAGTGCAACTTTTTCGGTAATATTAAGTTGTTAATCCTGCAATAACATTATAGTTTTACTTTCGCGCAAATCAGTAAAACTGATGTTTTTCGGCTTATGCGGTACAGTGCTCACGCAACTGACATACAATTTACAAGAACATCGAATTTGTCAATTCTGCAATAACAATATAATTTGACTGTCGCTCAAATCAGTAAAATAAATGTTTTTCGGCTTAAGCGGTACAGTGCTCACGCAACTGAAATACAATTTACAAGAAAATCGACTTTGAGTCTAAACCTAAGAAAGTGCAACTTTTTCGGTAATATTAATTTGTTAATCCTGCAAAAGCAATATAATTTGACCTTCGCTCAAATCAGTAAAATAAATGTTTTTCGGCTTAAGCGGTACAGTGCTCACGCAACTGAAATACAATTTACAAGAAAATCGACTTTAAGTCTAAAACTAAGAAAGTGCAATTTTTTCGGTTATATGAATATGTCAATTCTGCAATAACAATATAATTTGACTGTCGCTCAAATCAGTAAAATTCATGTTTTTCGGCTTAAGCAGTACAGTGCTCAAGTGATTAACATATAATGTATAAGAAAATCGACAATTTACAAGAAAATCGACTTTAAGTCTAAAACTAAGAAAGTGCAATTTTTTCGGTTATATGAATATGTCAATTCTGCAATAACAATATAATTTGACTGTCGTTCAAATCAGTAAAATTTATTTTTTTCGGTTTAAGCAGTACAGTGCTCACGCAATTGACATACAATTTACAAGAAAATCGACTTTAAGTATGAATATGTAAATTCTGCAATAACATTATAATTTCACTTCCGCGCAAATCAGTAATATTGATGTTTTTCGGCTTAAGCAGTACAGTGCTGCCGCAATTGACATACAATTTACAAGAAAATCGACTTTAAGTCTAAAACTAAGAAAGTACAATTTTCTCGGTTATATTAATGTGTTAATCCTGCATTAACAGTATAATTTTACTTTCGCACAAATCAGTAAAATTAATGTTTTTCGGCTTAAGCGGTACAGTGCTCATGCAACTGAAATATTAACAATTTACAAGAAAATCGACTTTAAGTCTAAAACTAAGAAAGTGCAATTTTTTCGGTTATATGAATATGTTAATCCTGAAATAAAATGAAAGTTTGCTTTTAGCGCAAATCAGTAAAATTCATGTTTTTCGGTTTAAGCGGTACAGTGCTCACGCAATTAACATACAATTTAGAAGCAAATCGACTTTAAGTCTAAAACTAAGAAAGTACAATTTTTTCGGTTATATGAATATGTAAATTCTGCAATAACATTATAATTTTACTTTCGCGCAAATCAGTAATATTAATGTTTTTCGGCTTAAACAGTACAGTGCTGCCGCAATTGACATACAATTTACAAGAAAATCGACTATAAGTCTAAACCTAAGAAAGTGCAACTTTTTCGGTAATATAAATTTGTTAATCCTGCAAAAGCAATATAATTTGACTTTCGCTCAAATCAGTAAAATAAATGTTTCTCGGATTAAGCGGTACAGTGCTCACGCAACTGAAATACAATTTACAAGAAAATCGACTTTAAGTCTAAAACAAAGAAAGTGCAATTTTTTCGGTTATATGAATATGTAAATTCTGCAATAACATTATAATTTTACTTTCGCGCAAATCAGTAATATTGATGTTTTTCGGCTGAAGCAGTACAGTGCTGCCGCAATTGACATACAATTTACAAGAAAATCGACTTTGAGTCTAAACCTAAAAAAGTGCAATTTTTTCGGTTATATTAATTTGTTAATCCTGCAATAAAAATATAATTTGACTTTCGCTCAAATCAGTAAAATTCATGTTTTTCGGCTTAAGCAGTACAGTGCTCACGCAACTGACATACAATTTACAAGAACATCGAATTTGTTAATCCTGCAATAACATTATAATTTGACTTTCACTCAAATCAGTAAAATTCATGTTTTTCGGTTTAAGCGGTACAGTGCTCACGCAATTAACATACAATTTAGAAGCAAATCGACTTTAAGTCTAAAACTAAGGAAGTACAAATTTTTCGGTTATATGAATATGTAAATTCTGCAATAACATTATAATTTTACTTTCGTGCAAATCAGTAATATTAATGTTTTTCGGCTTAAGCAGTACAGTGCTGCCGCAATTGACATACAATTTACAAGAAAATCGACTTTAAGTCTAAAACTAAGAAAGTGCAATTTTTTCGGTTATATGAATATGTCAATTCTGCAATAACAATATAATTTGACTGTCGCTCAAATCAGTAAAATAAATGTTTTTCGGCTTAAGCGGTACAGTGCTCACGCAACTGAAATACAATTTACAAGAAAATCGACTTTGAGTCTAAACCTAAGAAAGTGCAACTTTTTCGGTAATATTAATTTGTTAATCCTGCAAAAGCAATATAATTTGACCTTCGCTCAAATCAGTAAAATAAATGTTTTTCGGCTTAAGCGGTACAGTGCTCACGCAACTGAAATACAATTTACAAGAAAATCGACTTTAAGTCTAAAACTAAGAAAGTGCAATTTTTTCGGTTATATGAATATGTCAATTCTGCAATAACAATATAATTTGACTGTCGCTCAAATCAGTAAAATTCATGTTTTTCGGCTTAAGCAGTACAGTGCTCAAGTGATTAACATACAATTTACAAGAAAATCGACTTTGAGTCTAAACCTAAGAAAGTGCAACTTTTTCGGTAATATTAAGTTGTTAATCCTGCAATAACATTATAGTTTTACTTTCGCGCAAATCAGTAAAACTGATGTTTTTCGGCTTATGCGGTACAGTGCTCACGCAACTGACATACAATTTACAAGAACATCGAATTTGTTAATCCTGCAATAACATTATAATTTGACTTTCACTCAAATCAGTAAAATTCATGTTTTTCGGTTTAAGCGGTACAGTGCTCACGCAATTAACATACAATTTACAAAAAAATCGACTTTGAGTCTAAACCTAAGAAAGTGCAACTTTTTCGGTAATATTAATTTGTTAATCCTGCAAAAGCAATATAATTTGACCTTCGCTCAAATCAGTAAAATAAATGTTTTTCGGTTTAAGCGGTACAGTGCTCACGCAATTGACATACAATTTAGAAGAAAATCGACTTTAAGTCTAAAACTAAGAAAGTACAATTTTTTCGGTTATATGAATATGTAAATTCTGCAATAACATTATAATTTTACTTTCGCGCAAATCAGTAATATTGATGTTTTTCGGCTGAAGCAGTACAGTGCTGCCGCAATTGACATACAATTTACAAGAAAACCGACTTTGAGTCTAAACCTAAGAAAGTGCAATTTTTTCGGTAATATTAATTTTTTAATCCTGCAATAAAAATATAATTTGACTTTCGCTCAAATCAGTAAAATTCATGTTTTTCGGCTTAAGCAGTACAGTGCTCACGCAATTAACATACAATTTAGAAGCAAATCGACTTTAAGTCTAAAACTAAGGAAGTACAAATTTTTCGGTTATATGAATATGTAAATTCTGCAATAACATTATAATTTTACTTTCGTGCAAATCAGTAAAATTCATGTTTTTCGGCTTAAGCAGTACAGTGCTCAAGTGATTAACATACAATTTACAAGAAAATCGACTTTGAGTCTAAACCTAAGAAAGTGCAACTTTTTCGGTAATATTAAGTTGTTAATCCTGCAATAACATTATAGTTTTACTTTCGCGCAAATCAGTAAAACTGATGTTTTTCGGCTTATGCGGTACAGTGCTCACGCAACTGACATACAATTTACAAGAACATCGAATTTGTTAATCCTGCAATAACATTATAATTTGACTTTCACTCAAATCAGTAAAATTCATGTTTTTCGGTTTAAGCGGTACAGTGCTCACGCAATTAACATACAATTTAGAAGCAAATCGACTTTAAGTCTAAAACTAAGGAAGTACAAATTTTTCGGTTATATGAATATGTAAATTCTGCAATAACATTATAATTTTACTTTCGTGCAAATCAGTAATATTAATGTTTTTCGGCTTAAGCAGTACAGTGCTGCCGCAATTGACATACAATTTACAAGAAAATCGACTTTAAGTCTAAAACTAAGAAAGTGCAATTTTTTCGGTTATATGAATATGTCAATTCTGCAATAACAATATAATTTGACTGTCGCTCAAATCAGTAAAATAAATGTTTTTCGGCTTAAGCGGTACAGTGCTCACGCAACTGAAATACAATTTACAAGAAAATCGACTTTGAGTCTAAACCTAAGAAAGTGCAACTTTTTCGGTAATATTAATTTGTTAATCCTGCAAAAGCAATATAATTTGACCTTCGCTCAAATCAGTAAAATAAATGTTTTTCGGCTTAAGCGGTACAGTGCTCACGCAACTGAAATACAATTTACAAGAAAATCGACTTTAAGTCTAAAACTAAGAAAGTGCAATTTTTTCGGTTATATGAATATGTCAATTCTGCAATAACAATATAATTTGACTGTCGCTCAAATCAGTAAAATTCATGTTTTTCGGTTTAAGCGGTACAGTGCTCACGCAATTGACATACAATTTAGAAGAAAATCGACTTTAAGTCTAAAACTAATAAAGTACAATTTTTTCGGTTATATGAATATGTAAATTCTGCAATAACATTATAATTTTACTTTCGCGCTAATCAGTAATATTGATGTTTTTCGGCTGAAGCAGTACAGTGCTGCCGCAATTGACATACAATTTACAAGAAATCCGACTTTGAGTCTAAACCTAAAAAAGTGCAATTTTTTCGGTTATATTAATTTGTTAATCCTGCAATAACACTATAATTTGACTTTCGCTCAAATCAGTAAAATTCATGTTTTTCGGCTTAAGCAGTACAGTGCTGCCGCAATTGACATACAATTTACAAGAAAATCGACTTTAAGTCTAAAACTAAGAAAGTGCAATTTTTTCGGTTATATGAATATGTCAATTCTGCAATAACAATATAATTTGACTGTCGCTCAAATCAGTAAAATAAATGTTTTTCGGCTTAAGCGGTACAGTGCTCACGCAACTGAAATACAATTTACAAGAAAATCGACTTTGAGTCTAAACCTAAGAAAGTGCAACTTTTTCGGTAATATTAATTTGTTAATCCTGCAAAAGCAATATAATTTGACCTTCGCTCAAATCAGTAAAATAAATGTTTTTCGGCTTAAGCGGTACAGTGCTCACGCAACTGAAATACAATTTACAAGAAAATCGACTTTAAGTCTAAAACTAAGAAAGTGCAATTTTTTCGGTTATATGAATATGTCAATTCTGCAATAACAATATAATTTGACTGTCGCTCAAATCAGTAAAATTCATGTTTTTCGGTTTAAGCGGTACAGTGCTCACGCAATTGACATACAATTTAGGAGAAAATCGACTTTAAGTCTAAAACTAAGAAAGTACAATTTTTTCGGTTATATGAATATGTAAATTCTGCAATAACATTATAATTTTACTTTCGCGCAAATCAGTAATATTGATGTTTTTCGGCTGAAGCAGTACAGTGCTGCCGCAATTGACATACAATTTACAAGAAAACCGACTTTGAGTCTAAACCTAAGAAAGTGCAATTTTTTCGGTAATATTAATTTGTTAATCCTGCAATAAAAATATAATTTGACTTTCGCTCAAATCAGTAAAATTCATGTTTTTCGGCTTAAGCAGTACAGTGCTCAAGTGATTAACATACAATTTACAAGAAAATCTACTTTGAGTCTAAACCTAAGAAAGTGCAACTTTTTCGGTAATATTAAGTTGTTAATCCTGCAATAACATTATAGTTTTACTTTCGCGCAAATCAGTAAAACTGATGTTTTTCGGCTTATGCGGTACAGTGCTCAAGTGATTAACATACAATTTACAAGGAAATCGACTTTGAGTCTAAACCTAAGAAAGTGGAATTTTTTCGGTTATATTAATGTGTTAATCCTGCAATAACAATATAATTTGACTTTCGCTCAAATCAGTAAAATTCATGTTTTTCGGATTAAGCGGTACAGTGCGCACGCAACTGAAATACAATTTACAAGAAAATCGACTTTAAGTCTAAAACAAAGAAAGTGCAATTTTTTCGGTTATATGAATATGTAAATTCTGCAATAACATTATAATTTTACTTTCGCGCAAATCAGTAATATTGATGTTTTTCGGCTGAAGCAGTACAGTGCTGCCGCAATTGACATACAATTTACAAGAAAATCGACTTTGAGTCTAAACCTAAAAAAGTGCAATTTTTTCGGTTATATTAATTTGTTAAGCGGTACAGTGCTCACGCAATAGACATACAATTTAGAAGAAAATCGACTTTAAGTCTAAAACTAATAAAGTACAATTTTTTCGGTTATATGAATATGTAAATTCTGCAATAACATTATAATTTTACTTTCGCGCTAATCAGTAATATTGATGTTTTTCGGCTGAAGCAGTACAGTGCTGCCGCAATTGACATACAATTTACAAGAAATCCGACTTTGAGTCTAAACCTAAAAAAGTGCAATTTTTTCGGTTATATTAATTTGTTAATCCTGCAATAAAAATATAATTTGACTTTCGCTCAAATCAGTAAAATTCATGTTTTTCGGCTTAAGCAGTACAGTGCTGCCGCAATTGACATACAATTTACAAGAAAATCGACTTTGAGTCTAAACCTAAAAAAGTGCAATTTTTTCGGTTATATTAATTTGTTATTCCTGCAATAACACTATAATTTGACTTTCGCTCAAATCAGTAAAATTCATGTTTTTCAGCTTAAGCGGTACAGTGCTCACGCAACTGAAATACAATTTACAAGAAAATCGACTTTAAATCTAAAGCTTAGAAAGTGCAATTTTTTCGGTAATATTAAGTTGTTAATCCTGCAATAACATTATAGTTTTACTTTCGCCCAAATCAGTAAAATTGATGTTTTTCGGCTTATGCGGTACAGTGCTCAAGTGATTAACATACAATTTACAAGAAAATCGACTTTGAGTCTAAACCTAAGAAAGTGCAACTTTTTCGGTAATATTAAGTTGTTAATCCTACAATAACATTATAGTTTTACTTTCGCGCAAATCAGTAAAATTGATGTTTTTCGGCCTAAGCGGTACAGCGCTCAAGTAATTAACATACAATTTACAAGAAAATCGGCTTTAAGTAAAAATCTAAAAAAGTTCAATTTTTTCTTTTCTTTTTTTAATATTAATTTGTTAATCCTGCCATAACATTATAGTTTTACTTTCGCGCAAATCAGTAATATTGATGTTTTTCGGCTTAAGCGGTACAGTGCGCACGCAATTGACATACAATTTACAAGAAAATCGACTTTAAGTCTAAAGCTAAGAAAGTGCATTTTTTTCGGTTATATGAATATGTCAATTCTGCAATAGCCATATAATTTTATTTTCGCGCAAATCAGTAAAATTGTTGTTTTTCGGCTTATGCGGTACAGTGCTCAAGTGATTAACATACAATTTACAAGAAAATCGACTTTGAGTCTAAACCTAAGAAAGTGCAACTTTTTCGGTAATATTAAGTTGTTAATCCTGCAATAACATTATAGTTTTACTCTCGCGCAAATCAGTAAAACTGATGTTTTTCGGCTTATGCGGTAGAGTGCTCAAGTGATTAACATACAATTTACAAGAAAATCGACTTTGAGTCTAAACCTAAGAAAGTGGAATTTTTTCGGTTATATTAATGTGTTAATCCTGCATTAACATTATAATTTGACTTTCGCTCAAATCAGTAAAATTCATAATTTTCGGCTTAAGCAGTACAGTGCTCACGCAACTGACATACAATTTACAAGAAAATCGACTTTGAGTCTAAACCTAAGAAAGTGCAACTTTTTCAGTAATATTAATTTGTTAATCCTGCAATAACAATATAATTTGACTTTCGCTCAAATCAGTAAAATTCATGTTTTTCGGTTTAAGCGGTACAGTGCTCACGCAATTAACATACAATTTAGAAGCAAATCGACTTTAAGTCTAAAACTAAGAAAGTACAATTTTTTCGGTTATATGAATATGTAAATCCTGCAATAACATTATAATTTTACTTTCGCGCAAATCAGTAATATTGATGTTTTTCGGCTTAAGCAGTACAGTGTGCCGCAATTGACATACAATTTACAAGATAATTTGGGTCTAAACCTAAGAAAGTGCAACTTTTTCGGTAATATTAATTTGTTAATCCTGCAATAACAATATAATTTGACTTTCGCTCAAATCAGTAAAATTCATGTTTTTCAGCTTAAGCGGTACAGTGCTCACGCAACTGAAATACAATTTACAAGAAAATCGACTTTAAGTCTAAAGCTTAGAAAGTGCAATTTTTTCGGTAATATTAAGTTGTTAATCCTGCAATAACATTATAGTTTTACTTTCGCCCAAATCAGTAAAATTGATGTTTTTCGGCTTATGCGGTACAGTGCTCAAGTGATTAACATACAATTTACAAGAAAATCGACTTTGAGTCTAAACCTAAGAAAGTGCAACTTTTTCGGTAATATTAAGTTGTTAATCCTGCAATAACATTATAGTTTTACTTTCGCGCAAATCAGTAAAATTGATGTTTTTCGGCCTAAGCGGTACAGCGCTCAAGTAATTAACATACAATTTACAAGAAAATCGGCTTTAAGTAAAAATCTAAAAAAGTTCAATTTTTTCTTTTCTTTTTTTAATATTAATTTGTTAATCCTGCCATAACATTATAGTTTTACTTTCGCGCAAATCAGTAATATTGATGTTTTTCGGCTTAAGCGGTACAGTGCGCACGCAATTGACATACAATTTACAAGAAAATCGACTTTGAGACTAAACCTAAGAAAGTGGAATTTTTTCGGTTTTATTAATGTGTTAATCCTGCATTAACATTATAATTTTACTTTCGCGCAAATCAGTAAAATTGGTGTTTTCGGCTTATGCGGTAGAGTGCTCAAGTGATTAACATACAATTTACAAGAAAATCGACTTTGAGTCTAAACCTAAGAAAGTGCAACTTTTTCGGTAACATTAAGTTGTTAATCCTGCAATAACATTATAGTTTTACTCTCGCGCAAATCAGTAAAACTGATGTTTTTCGGCTTATGCGGTAGAGTGCTCAAGTGATTAACATACAATTTACAAGAAAATCGACTTTGAGTCAGTAAAATTGATGTTTTTCGGCCTAAGCGGTACAGCGCTCAAGTAATTAACATACAATTTACAAGAAAATCGGCTTTAAGTAAAAATCTAAAAAAGTTCTATTTTTTCTTTTCTTTTTTTAATATTAATTTGTTAATCCTGCCATAACATTATAGTTTTACTTTCGCGCAAATCAGTAATATTGATGTTTTTCGGCTTAAGCGGTACAGTGCGCACGCAATTGACATACAATTTACAAGAAAATCGACTTTAAGTCTAAAGCTAAGAAAGTGCATTTTTTTCGGTTATATGAATATGTCAATTCTGCAATAGCTATATAATTTTATTTTCGCGCAAATCAGTAAAACTGATGTTTTTCGGCTTATGCGGTAGAGTGCTCAAGTGATTAACATACAATTTACAAGAAAATCGACTTTGAGTCTAAACCTAAGAAAGTGGAATTTTTTCGGTTATATTAATGTGTTAATCCTGCATTAACATTATAATTTTACTTTCGCGCAAATCAGTAAAATTGGTGTTTTCGGCTTATGCGGTAGAGTGCTCAAGTGATTAACATACAATTTACAAGAAAATCGACTTTGAGTCTAAACCTAAGAAAGTGCAATTTTTTCGGTAATATTAATTTGTTAATCCTGCAATAAAAATATAATTTGACTTTCGCTCAAATCAGTAAAATTCATAATTTTCGGCTTAAGCAGTACAGTGCTCACGCAACTGACATACAATTTACAAGAAAATCGACTTTGAGTCTAAACCTAAGAAAGTGCAACTTTTTCAGTAATATTAATTTGTTAATCCTGCAATAACAATATAATTTGACTTTCGCTCAAATCAGTAAAATTCATGTTTTTCGGTTTAAGCGGTACAGTGCTCACGCAATTAACATACAATTTAGAAGCAAATCGACTTTAAGTCTAAAACTAAGAAAGTACAATTTTTTCGGTTATATGAATATGTAAATCCTGCAATAACATTATAATTTTACTTTCGCGCAAATCAGTAATATTGATGTTTTTCGGCTTAAGCAGTACAGTGCTGCCGCAATTGACATACAATTTACAAGATAATTTGGGTCTAAACCTAAGAAAGTGCAACTTTTTCGGTAATATTAATTTGTTAATCCTGCAATAACAATATAATTTGACTTTCGCTCAAATCAGTAAAATTCATGTTTTTCAGCTTAAGCGGTACAGTGCTCACGCAACTGAAATACAATTTACAAGAAAATCGACTTTAAGTCTAAAGCTTAGAAAGTGCAATTTTTTCGGTAATATTAAGTTGTTAATCCTGCAATAACATTATAGTTTTACTTTCGCCCAAATCAGTAAAATTGATGTTTTTCGGCTTATGCGGTACAGTGCTCAAGTGATTAACATACAATTTACAAGAAAATCGACTTTGAGTCTAAACCTAAGAAAGTGCAACTTTTTCGGTAATATTAAGTTGTTAATCCTGCAATAACATTATAGTTTTACTTTCGCGCAAATCAGTAAAATTGATGTTTTTCGGCCTAAGCGGTACAGCGCTCAAGTAATTAACATACAATTTACAAGAAAATCGGCTTTAAGTAAAAATCTAAAAAAGTTCAATTTTTTCTTTTCTTTTTTTAATATTAATTTGTTAATCCTGCCATAACATTATAGTTTTACTTTCGCGCAAATCAGTAATATTGATGTTTTTCGGCTTAAGCGGTACAGTGCGCACGCAATTGACATACAATTTACAAGAAAATCGACTTTAAGTCTAAAGCTAAGAAAGTGCATTTTTTTCGGTTATATGAATATGTCAATTCTGCAATAGCTATATAATTTTATTTTCGCGCAAATCAGTAAAATTGTTGTTTTTCGGCTTATGCGGTACAGTGCTCAAGTGATTAACATACAATTTACAAGAAAATCGACTTTGAGTCTAAACCTAAGAAAGTGCAACTTTTTCGGTAATATTAAGTTGTTAATCCTGCAATAACATTATAGTTTTACTCTCGCGCAAATCAGTAAAACTGATGTTTTTCGGCTTATGCGGTAGAGTGCTCAAGTGATTAACATACAATTTACAAGAAAATCGACTTTGAGTCTAAACCTAAGAAAGTGGAATTTTTTCGGTTATATGAATATGTAAATCCTGCAATAACATTATAATTTTACTTTCGCGCAAATCAGTAATATTGATGTTTTTCGGCTTAAGCAGTACAGTGTGCCGCAATTGACATACAATTTACAAGATAATTTGGGTCTAAACCTAAGAAAGTGCAACTTTTTCGGTAATATTAATTTGTTAATCCTGCAATAACAATATAATTTGACTTTCGCTCAAATCAGTCAAAATTCATGTTTTTCAGCTTAAGCGGTACAGTGCTCACGCAACTGAAATACAATTTACAAGAAAATCGACTTTAAGTCTAAAGCTTAGAAAGTGCAATTTTTTCGGTAATATTAAGTTGTTAATCCTGCAATAACATTATAGTTTTACTTTCGCCCAAATCAGTAAAATTGATGTTTTTCGGCTTATGCGGTACAGTGCTCAAGTGATTAACATACAATTTACAAGAAAATCGACTTTGAGTCTAAACCTAAGAAAGTGCAACTTTTTCGGTAATATTAAGTTGTTAATCCTGCAATAACATTATAGTTTTACTTTCGCGCAAATCAGTAAAATTGATGTTTTTCGGCCTAAGCGGTACAGCGCTCAAGTAATTAACATACAATTTACAAGAAAATCGGCTTTAAGTAAAAATCTAAAAAAGTTCAATTTTTTCTTTTCTTTTTTTAATATTAATTTGTTAATCCTGCCATAACATTATAGTTTTACTTTCACGCAAATCAGTAATATTGATGTTTTTCGGCTTAAGCGGTACAGTGCGCACGCAATTGACATACAATTTACAAGAAAATCGACTTTGAGACTAAACCTAAGAAAGTGGAATTTTTTCGGTTTTATTAATGTGTTAATCCTGCATTAACATTATAATTTTACTTTCGCGCAAATCAGTAAAATTGGTGTTTTCGGCTTATGCGGTAGAGTGCTCAAGTGATTAACATACAATTTACAAGAAAATCGACTTTGAGTCTAAACCTAAGAAAGTGCAACTTTTTCGGTAACATTAAGTTGTTAATCCTGCAATAACATTATAGTTTTACTCTCGCGCAAATCAGTAAAACTGATGTTTTTCGGCTTATGCGGTAGAGTGCTCAAGTGATTAACATACAATTTACAAGAAAATCGACTTTGAGTCTAAACCTAAGAAAGTGGAATTTTTTCGGTTATATTAATGTGTTAATCCTGCATTAACATTATAATTTTACTTTCGCGCAAATCAGTAAAATTGGTGTTTTCGGCTTATGCGGTAGAGTGCTCAAGTGATTAACATACAATTTACAAGAAAATCGACTTTGAGTCTAAACCTAAGAAAGTGCAATTTTTTCGGTAATATTAATTTGTTAATCCTGCAATAAAAATATAATTTGACTTTCGCTCAAATCAGTAAAATTCATAATTTTCGGCTTAAGCAGTACAGTGCTCACGCAACTGACATACAATTTACAAGAAAATCGACTTTGAGTCTAAACCTAAGAAAGTGCAACTTTTTCAGTAATATTAATTTGTTAATCCTGCAATAACAATATAATTTGACTTTCGCTCAAATCAGTAAAATTCATGTTTTTCGGTTTAAGCGGTACAGTGCTCACGCAATTAACATACAATTTAGAAGCAAATCGACTTTAAGTCTAAAACTAAGAAAGTACAATTTTTTCGGTTATATGAATATGTAAATCCTGCAATAACATTATAATTTTACTTTCGCGCAAATCAGTAATATTGATGTTTTTCGGCTTAAGCAGTACAGTGCTGCCGCAATTGACATACAATTTACAAGATAATTTGGGTCTAAACCTAAGAAAGTGCAACTTTTTCGGTAATATTAATTTGTTAATCCTGCAATAACAATATAATTTGACTTTCGCTCAAATCAGTAAAATTCATGTTTTTCAGCTTAAGCGGTACAGTGCTCACGCAACTGAAATACAATTTACAAGAAAATCGACTTTAAGTCTAAAGCTTAGAAAGTGCAATTTTTTCGGTAATATTAAGTTGTTAATCCTGCAATAACATTATAGTTTTACTTTCGCCCAAATCAGTAAAATTGATGTTTTTCGGCTTATGCGGTACAGTGCTCAAGTGATTAACATACAATTTACAAGAAAATCGACTTTGAGTCTAAACCTAAGAAAGTGCAACTTTTTCGGTAATATTAAGTTGTTAATCCTGCAATAACATTATAGTTTTACTTTCGCGCAAATCAGTAAAATTGATGTTTTTCGGCCTAAGCGGTACAGTGCGCACGCAATTGACATACAATTTACAAGAAAATCGACTTTGAGACTAAACCTAAGAAAGTGTAACTTTTTCGGTAATATTAATTTGTTAATCCTGCAATAACAATATAATTTGACTTTCGCTCAAATCAGTAAAATTCATGTTTTTCGACCTAAGCGGTACAGTGCGCACGCAACTGAAATAAAATTTACAAGAAAATCGACTTTAAGTCTAAAGCTAAGAAAGTGCATTTTATTCGGTTATATGAATATGTAAATCCTGCAATAACATTATAATTTTACTTTCGCGCAAATCAGTAATATTGATGTTTTTCGGCTTAAGCAGTACAGTGCTGCCGCAATTGACATACAATTTACAAGATAATTTGGGTCTAAACCTAAGAAAGTGCAACTTTTTCGGTAATATTAATTTGTTAATCCTGCAATAACAATATAATTTGACTTTCGCTCAAATCAGTAAAATTCATGTTTTTCAGCTTAAGCGGTACAGTGCTCACGCAACTGAAATACAATTTACAAGAAAATCGACTTTAAGTCTAAAGCTTAGAAAGTGCAATTTTTTCGGTAATATTAAGTTGTTAATCCTGCAATAACATTATAGTTTTACTTTCGCGCAAATCAGTAAAATTGATGTTTTTCGGCCTAAGCGGTACAGTGCGCACGCAATTGACATACAATTTACAAGAAAATCGACTTTGAGACTAAACCTAAGAAAGTGTAACTTTTTCGGTAATATTAAGTTGTTAATCCTGCAATAACATTATAGTTTTACTTTCGCGCAAATCAGTAAAATTGATGTTTTTCGGCCTAAGCGGTACAGTGCGCACGCAATTGACATACAATTTACAAGAAAATCGACTTTGAGACTAAACCTAAGAAAGTGTAACTTTTTCGGTAATATTAATTTGTTAATCCTGCAATAACAATATAATTTTATTTTCGCGCAAATCAGTAAAATTGTTGTTTTTCGGCTTATGCGGTACAGTGCTCAAGTGATTAACATACAATTTACAAGAAAATCGACTTTGAGACTAAACCTAAGAAAGTGCAACTTTTTCGGTAATATTAATTTGTTAATCCTGCAATAACAATATAATTTGACTTTCGCTCAAATCAGTAAAATTCATGTTTTTCAGCTTAAGCGGTACAGTGCTCACGCAACTGAAATACAATTTACACGAAAATCGACTTTAAGTCTAAAGCTAAGAAAGTGCAATTTTTTCGGTTATATGTCATAAGAAAGTGCAATTTTTTTAGAGATTTTTTTTTAGAATTTAGAAGAAAATCGACTTTAAGTCTAAACTAAGAAAGTGCAACTTTTTCGGTAATATTAAGTTGTTAATCCTGCAATAACATTATAGTTTAACTTTCGCGCAAATCAGTAAAACTGATGTTTTTCGGCTTATGCGGTACAGTGCTCAAGTGATAAACATACAATTTACAAGGAAATCGACTTTGAGTCTAAACCTAAGAAAGTGGAATTTTTTCGGTTATATTAATGTGTTAATCCTGCATTAACATTATAATTTTACTTTCGCGCAAATCAGTAAAATTGGTGTTTTTCGGCTTATGCGGTAGAGTGCTCAAGTGATTAACATACAATTTACAAGAAAATCGACTTTGAGTCTAAACCTAAGAAAGTGCAACTTTTTCGGTAATATTAATTTGTTAATCCTGCAATAACAATATAATTTGACTTTCGCTCAAATCAGTAAAATTCATGTTTTTCGGCTTAAACGGTACAGTGCTCACGTAACTGAAATACAATTTACACGAAAATCGACTTTAAGTCTAAAGCTAAGAAAGTGCAATTTTTTCGGTTATATGTCATAAGAAAGTGCAATTTTTTTAGAGATTTTTTTTTAGAATTTAGAAGAAAATCGACTTTAAGTCTAAACTAAGAAAGTGCAACTTTTTCGGTAATATTAATTTGTTAATCCTGCAATAAAAATATAATTTGACTTTCGCTCAAATCAGTAAAAATCATGTTTTTCAGCTTTAGCGGTACAGTGCCCACGCAACTGAAATACAATTTACAAGAAAATCGACTTTAAGTCTAAAACTAAGAAACTGCAATTTTTTCGGTTATATGAATATGTCAATTCTGCAATAACAATATAATTTGACTTTCGCTCAAATCAGTAAAATTTATTTTTTTCGGTTTAAGCAGTACAGTGCTCACGCAATTGACATACAATTTACAAGAAAATCGACTTTAAGTATGAATATGTAAATTCTGCAATAACATTATAATTTCACTTCCGCGCAAATCAGTAATATTGATGTTTTTCGGCTTAAGCAGTACAGTGCTGCCGCAATTGACATACAATTTACAAGAAAATCGACTTTAAGTCTAAAACTAAGAAAGTACAATTTTCTCGGTTATATTAATGTGTTAATCCTGCATTAACATTATAATTTTACTTTCGCACAAATCAGTAAAATTAATGTTTTTCGGCTTAAGCGGTACAGTGCTCATGCAACTGAAATATTAACAATTTACAAGAAAATCGACTTTAAGTCTAAAACTAAGAAAGTGCAATTTTTTCGGTTATATGAATATGTTAATCCTGAAATAAAATGAAAGTTTGCTTTTAGCGCAAATCAGTAAAATTCATGTTTTTCGGTTTAAGCGGTACAGTGCTCACGCAATTAACATACAATTTAGAAGCAAATCGACTTTAAGTCTAAAACTAAGAAAGTACAATTTTTTCGGTTATATGAATATGTAAATTCTGCAATAACATTATAATTTTACTTTCGCGCAAATCAGTAATATTAATGTTTTTCGGCTTAAACAGTACAGTGCTGCCGCAATTGACATACAATTTACAAGAAAATCGACTATAAGTCTAAACCTAAGCAAGTGCAACTTTTTCGGTAATATTAATTTGTTAATCCTGCAAAAGCAATATAATTTGACTTTCGCTCAAATCAGTAAAATAAATGTTTTTCGGATTAAGCGGTACAGTGCTCACGCAACTGAAATACAATTTACAAGAAAATCGACTTTAAGTCTAAAACAAAGAAAGTGCAATTTTTTCGGTTATATGAATATGTAAATTCTGCAATAACATTATAATTTTACTTTCGCGCAAATCAGTAATATTGATGTTTTTCGGCTGAAGCAGTACAGTGCTGCCGCAATTGACATACAATTTACAAGAAAATCGACTTTGAGTCTAAACCTAAATAAGTGCAATTTTTTCGGTTATATTAATTTGTTAAGCGGTACAGTGCTCACGCAATAGACATACAATTTAGAAGAAAATCGACTTTAAGTCTAAAACTAATAAAGTACAATTTTTTCGGTTATATGAATATGTAAATTCTGCAATAACATTATAATTTTACTTTCGCGCAAATCAGTAATATTGATGTTTTTCGGCTGAAGCAGTACAGTGCTGCCGCAATTGACATACAATTTACAAGAAAATCGACTTTGAGTCTAAACCTAAGAAAGTGCAATTTTTTCGGTAATATTAATTTGTTAATCCTGCAATAAAAATATAATTTGACCTTCGCTCAAATCAGTAAAATAAATGTTTTTCGGCTTAAGCGGTACAGTGCTCACGCAACTGAAATACAATTTACAAGAAAATCGACTTTAAGTCTAAAACTAAGAAAGTGCAATTTTTTCAGTTATATGAATATGTCAATTCTGCAATAACAATATAATTTGACTGTCACTCAAATCAGTAAAATTCATGTTTTTCGGTTTAAGCGGTACAGTGCTCACGCAATTAACATACAATTTAGAAGCAAATCGACTTTAAGTCTAAAACTAAGAAAGTACAATTTTTTCGGTTATATGAATATGTAAATTCTGCAATAACATTATAATTTTACTTTCGCGCAAATCAGTAATATTAATGTTTTTCGGCTTAAACAGTACAGTGCTGCCGCAATTGACATACAATTTACAAGAAAATCGACTATAAGTCTAAACCTAAGCAAGTGCAACTTTTTCGGTAATATTAATTTGTTAATCCTGCAAAAGCAATATAATTTGACTTTCGCTCAAATCAGTAAAATAAATGTTTTTCGGATTAAGCGGTACAGAGCTCACGCAACTGAAATACAATTTACAAGAAAATCGACTTTAAGTCTAAAACAAAGAAAGTGCAATTTTTTCGGTTATATGAATATGTAAATTCTGCAATAACATTATAATTTTACTTTCGCGCAAATCAGTAATATTGATGTTTTTCGGCTGAAGCAGTACAGTGCTGCCGCAATTGACATACAATTTACAAGAAAATCGACTTTGAGTCTAAACCTAAATAAGTGCAATTTTTTCGGTTATATTAATTTGTTAAGCGGTACAGTGCTCACGCAATAGACATACAATTTAGAAGAAAATCGACTTTAAGTCTAAAACTAATAAAGTACAATTTTTTCGGTTATATGAATATGTAAATTCTGCAATAACATTATAATTTTACTTTCGCGCAAATCAGTAATATTGATGTTTTTCGGCTGAAGCAGTACAGTGCTGCCGCAATTGACATACAATTTACAAGAAAATCGACTTTGAGTCTAAACCTAAGAAAGTGCAATTTTTTCGGTAATATTAATTTGTTAATCCTGCAATAAAAATATAATTTGACCTTCGCTCAAATCAGTAAAATAAATGTTTTTCGGCTTAAGCGGTACAGTGCTCACGCAATGGACATACAATTTAGAAGAAAATCGACTTTAAGTCTAAAACTAAGAAAGTACAATTTTTTCGGTTATATGAATATGTAAATTCTGCAATAACATTATAATTTTACTTTCGCGCAAATCAGTAATATTGATGTTTTTCGGCTGAAGCATTACAGTGCTGCCGCAATTGACATACAATTTACAAGAAAATCGACTTTGAGTCTAAACCTAAGAAAGTGCAATTTTTTCGGTAATATTAATTTGTTAATCCTGCAAAAGCAATATAATTTGACCTTCGCTCAAATCAGTAAAATTCATGTTTTTCGGTTTAAGCGGTACAGTGCTCACGCAATTAACATACAATTTGGAAGCAAATCGACTTTAAGTCTAAAACTAAGAAAGTGCAATTTTTTCAGTTATATGAATATGTCAATTCTGCAATAACATTATAATTTTACTTTCGTGCAAATCAGTAATATTAATGTTTTTCGGCTTAAGCAGTACAGTGCTGCCGCAACTGAAATACAATTTACAAGAAAATCGACTTTAAGTCTAAACCTAAGAAAGTGCAACTTTTTCGGTAATATTAATTTGTTAATCCTGCAAAAGCAATATAATTTGACCTTCGCTCAAATCAGTAAAATAAATGTTTTTCGGCTTAAGCGGTACAGTGCTCACGCAACTGAAATACAATTTACAAGAAAATCGACTTTAAGTCTAAAACTAAGAAAGTGCAATTTTTTCAGTTATATGAATATGTCAATTCTGCAATAACAATATAATTTGACTGTCACTCAAATCAGTAAAATTCATGTTTTTCGGTTTAAGCGGTACAGTGCTCACGCAATTGACATACAATTAAGAAGAAAATCGACTTTAAGTCTAAAACTAAGAAAGTACAATTTTTTCGGTTATATGAATATGTAAATTCTGCAATAACATTATAATTTTACTTTCGCGCAAATCAGTAATATTGATGTTTTTCGGCTGAAGCATTACAGTGCTGCCGCACTTGACATACAATTTACAAGAAAATCGACTTTGAGTCTAAACCTAAGAAAGTGCAATTTTTTCGGTAATATTAATTTGTTAATCCTGCAATAAAAATATAATTTGACTTTCGCTCATATCAGTAAAATTCATGTTTTTCGGCTTAAGCGGTACAGTGCTCACGCAACTGAAATACAATTTACAAGAAAATCGACTTTAAGTCTAAAGCTTAGAAAGTGCAATTTCTTCTGTAATATTAAGTTGTTAATCCTGCAATAACATTATAGTTTTACTTTCGCCCAAATCAGTAAAATTGATGTTTTTCGGCTAATGCGGTACAGTGCTCACGCAACTGAAATACAATTTACAAGAAAATCGACTTTAAGTCTAAAGCTTAGAAAGTGCAATTTTTTCTGTAATATTAAGTTGTTAATCCTGCAATAACATTATAGTTTTACTTTCGCCCAAATCAGTAAAATTGATGTTTTTCGGCTTATGCGGTACAGTGCTCAAGTGATTAACATACAATTTACAAGAAAATCGACTTTGAGTCTAAACCTAAGAAAGTGCAACTTTTTCGGTAATATTAATTTGTTAATCCTGCAATAACAATATAATTTGACTTTCCCTCAAATCAGTAAAATTCATGTTTTTCGGCTTATGCGGTACAGTGCTCAAGTGATTAACATACAATTTACAAGAAAATCGACTTTGAGTCTAAACCTAAGAAAGTGCAACTTTTTCGGTAATATTAATTTGTTAATCCTGCAATAACAATATAATTTGACTTTCCCTCAAATCAGTAAAATTCATGTTTTTCGGCTTAAGCGGTACAGTGCGCACGCAACTGAAATACAATTTACAAGAAAATCGACTTTAAGTCTAAAGCTAAGAAAGTGCAATTTTTTCGGTTATATGTCATAAGAAAGTGCAATTTTTTTAGAGATTTTTTTTTTAGAATTTAGAAGAAAATCGACTTTAAGTCTAAACTAAGAAAGTGCAACTTTTTCGGTAATATTAATTTGTTAATCCTGCAATAACAATATAATTTGACTTTCGCTCAAATCAGTAAAATTCATGTTTTTCTGCTTAAGCGGTACAGTGCTCACGCAACTGAAATACAATTTACAAGAAAATCGACTTTAAGTCTAAAGCTTAGAAAGTGCAATTTTTTCTGTAATATTAAGTTGTTAATCCTGCAATAACATTATAGTTTTACTTTCGCCCAAATCAGTAAAATTGATGTTTTTCGGCTTATGCGGTACAGTGCTCAAGTGATTAACATACAATTTACAAGAAAATCGACTTTGAGTCTAAACCTAAGAAAGTGCAACTTTTTCGGTAATATTAATTTGTTAATCCTGCAATAACAATATAATTTGACTTTCCCTCAAATCAGTAAAATTCATGTTTTTCGGATTATGCGGTACAGTGCTCAAGTGATTAACATACAATTTACAAGAAAATCGACTTTGAGTCTAAACCTAAGAAAGTGCAACTTTTTCGGTAATATTAATTTGTTAATCCTGCAATAACAATATAATTTGACTTTCCCTCAAATCAGTAAAATTCATGTTTTTCGGCTTAAGCGGTACAGTGCTGCCGCAACTGAAATACAATTTACAAGAAAATCGACTTTAAGTCTAAACCTAAGAAAGTGCAATATTTTCGGTAATGTTAATTTGTTAATCCTGCAATAAAAATATAATTTGACTTTCGCTCAAATCAGTAAAATTCATGTTTTTCGGCTTAAGCGGTACAGTGCTCACGCAACTGAAGTACAATTTACAAGAAAATCGACTTTAAGTCTAAAGCTTAGAAAGTGCAATTTTTTCTGTAATATTAAGTTGTTAATCCTGCAATAACATTATAGTTTTACTTTCGCCCAAATCAGTAAAATTGATGTTTTTTGGCTTATGCGGTACAGTGCTCAAGTGATTAACATACAATTTACAAGAAAATCGACTTTGAGTCTAAACCTAAGAAAGTGCAACTTTTTCGGTAATATTAATTTGTTAATCCTGCAATAACAATATAATTTGACTTTCCCTCAAATCAGTAAAATTCATGTTTTTCGGCTTAAGCGGTACAGTGCGCACGCAACTGAAATACAATTTACAAGAAAATCGACTTTAAGTCTAAAGCTTAGAAAGTGCAATTTTTTCTGTAATATTAAGTTTTTAATCCTGCAATAACATTATAGTTTTACTTTCGCGCAAATCAGTAAAATTGATGTTTTTCGGCCTAAGCGGTACAGTGCGCACGCAATTGACATACAATTTACAAGAAAATCGACTTTGAGACTAAACCTAAGAAAGTGTAACTTTTTCGGTAATATTAATTTGTTAATCCTGCAATAACAATATAATTTGACTTTCCCTCAAATCAGTAAAATTCATGTTTTTCGGCTTAAGCGGTACAGTGCGCACGCAACTGAAATAGAATTTACAAGAAAATCGACTTTAAGTCTAAAGCTAAGAAAGTGCATTTTATTCGGTTATATGAATATATCAATTCTGCAATAGCTATATAATTTTATTTTCGCGCAAATCAGTAAAATTGTTGTTTTTCGGCCTAAGCGGTACAGTGCGCACGCAATTGACATACAATTTACAAGAAAATCGACTTTGAGACTAAACCTAAGAAAGTGTAACTTTTTCGGTAATATTTATTTGTTAATCCTGCAATAACAATATAATTTGACTTTCCCTCAAATCAGTAAAATTCATGTTTTTCGGCTTAAGCGGTACAGTGCGCAAGCAACTGAAATACAATTTACAAGAAATTCGACTTTAAGTCTAAAGCTTAGAAAGTGCAATTTTTTCTGTAATATTAAGTTGTTAATCCTGCAATAACATTATAGTTTTACTTTCGCGCAAATCAGTAAAATTGATGTTTTTCGGCCTAAGCGGTACAGTGCGCACGCAATTGACATACAATTTACAAGAAAATCGACTTTGAGACTAAACCTAAGAAAGTGCAATTTTTTCTGTAATATTAATTTGTTAATCCTGCCATAACATTATAATTTTACTTTCGCGCAAATCAGTAAAACTTATGTTTTTCGGCTTATGCGGTACAGTGCTCAAGTGATAAACATACAATTTACAAGAAAATCGACTTTGAGTCTAAACCTAAGAAAGTGCAACTTTTTCGGTAATATTAAGTTGTTAATCCTGCAATAACATTATAGTTTTACTTTCGCGCAAATCAGTAAAACTGATGTTTTTCGGCTTATGCGGTACAGTGCTCAAGTGATAAACATACAATTTACAAGGAAATCGACTTTGAGACTAAACCTAAGAAAGTGGAATTTTTTCGGTTATATTAATGTGTTAATCCTGCATTAACATTATAATTTTACTTTCGCGCAAATAAGTAAAATTGGTGTTTTTCGGCTTATGCGGTAGAGTGCTCAAGTGATTAACATACAATTTACAAGAAAATCTACTTTGAGTCTAAACCTAAGAAAGTGCAACTTTTTCGGTAATATTAATTTGTTAATCCTGCAATAACAATATAATTTGACTTTCGCTCAAATCAGTAAAATTCATGTTTTTCGGCTTAAACGGTACAGTGCTCACGTAACTGAAATACAATTTACACGAAAATCGACTTTAAGTCTAAAGCTAAGAAAGTGCAATTTTTTCGGTTATATGTCATAAGAAAGTGCAATTTTTTTAGAGATTTTTTTTTTAGAATTTAGAAGAAAATCGACTTTAAGTCTAAACTAAGAAAGTGCAACTTTTTCGGTAATATTAATTTGTTAATCCTGCAATAAAAATATAATTTGACTTTCGCTCAAATCAGTAAAAATCATGTTTTTCAGCTTTAGCGGTACAGTGCTCACGCAACTGAAATACAATTTACAAGAAAATCGACTTTAAGTCTAAAACTAAGAAACTGCAATTTTTTCGGTTATATGAATATGTCAATTCTGCAATAACAATATAATTTGACTTTCGCTCAAATCAGTAAAATTCATGTTTTTCGGCTTAAACGGTACAGTGCTCACGTAACTGAAATACAATTTACACGAAAATCGACTTTAAGTCTAAAGCTAAGAAAGTGCAATTTTTTCGGTTATATGTCATAAGAAAGTGCAATTTTTTTAGAGATTTTTTTTTTAGAATTTAGAAGAAAATCGACTTTGAGTCTAAACCTAAGAAAGTGCAACTTTTTCGGTAATATTAATTTGTTAATCCTGCAATAACAATATAATTTGACTTTCCCTCAAATCAGTAAAATTCATGTTTTTCGGCTTATGCGGTACAGTGCTCAAGTGATAAACATACAATTTACAAGGAAATCGACTTTGAGACTAAACCTAAGAAAGTGGAATTTTTTCGGTTATATTAATGTGTTAATCCTGCATTAACATTATAATTTTACTTTCGCGCAAATAAGTAAAATTGGTGTTTTTCGGCTTATGCGGTAGAGTGCTCAAGTGATTAACATACAATTTACAAGAAAATCTACTTTGAGTCTAAACCTAAGAAAGTGCAACTTTTTCGGTTATATTAATGTGTTAATCCTGCATTAACGGTATAATTTTACTTTCGCACAAATCAGTAAAATTAATGTTTTTCGGCTTAAGCGGTACAGTGCTCATGCAACTGAAATATTAACAATTTACAAGAAAATCGACTTTAAGTCTAAAACTAAGAAAGTGCAATTTTTTCGGTTATATGAATATGTTAATCCTGAAATAAAATGAAAGTTTGCTTTTAGCGCAAATCAGTAAAATTCATGTTTTTCGGTTTAAGCGGTACAGTGCTCACGCAATTAACGTACAATTTAGAAGCAAATCGACTTTAAGTCTAAAACTAAGAAAGTACAATTTTTTCGGTTATATGAATATGTAAATTCTGCAATAACATTATAATTTTACTTTCGCGCAAATCAGTAATATTAATGTTTTTCGGCTTAAACAGTACAGTGCTGCCGCAATTGACAAACAATTTACAAGAAAATCGACTATAAGTCTAAACCTAAGAAAGTGCAACTTTTTCGGTAATATAAATTTGTTAATCCTGCAAAAGCAATATAATTTGACTTTCGCTCAAATCAGTAAAATAAATGTTTCTCGGATTAAGCGGTACAGTGCTCACGCAACTGAAATACAATTTACAAGAAAATCGACTTTAAGTCTAAAACAAAGAAAGTGCAATTTTTTCGGTTATATGAATATGTAAATTCTGCAATAACATTATAATTTTACTTTCGCGCAAATCAGTAATATTGATGTTTTTCGGCTGAAGCAGTACAGTGCTGCCGCAATTGACATACAATTTACAAGAAAATCGACTTTGAGTCTAAACCTAAAAAAGTGCAATTTTTTCGGTTATATTAATTTGTTAAGCGGTACAGTGCTCACGCAATAGACATACAATTTAGAAGAAAATCGACTTTAAGTCTAAAACTAATAAAGTACAATTTTTTCGGTTATATGAATATGTAAATTCTGCAATAACATTATAATTTTACTTTCGCGCAAATCAGTAATATTGATGTTTTTCGGCTGAAGCAGTACAGTGCTGCCGCAATTGACATACAATTTACAAGAAAATCGACTTTGAGTCTAAACCTAAAAAAGTGCAATTTTTTCGGTTATATTAATTTGTTAATCCTGCAATAAAAATATAATTTGACTTTCGCTCAAATCAGTAAAATTCATGTTTTTCGGCTTAAGCAGTACAGTGCTCACGCAACTGACATACAATTTACAAGAACATCGAATTTGTTAATCCTGCAATAACATTATAATTTGACTTTCACTCAAATCAGTAAAATTCATGTTTTTCGGTTTAAGCGGTACAGTGCTCAGGCAATTAACATACAATTTAGAAGCAAATCGACTTTAAGTCTAAAACTAAGGAAGTACAAATTTTTCGGTTATATGAATATGTAAATTCTGCAATAACATTATAATTTTACTTTCGTGCAAATCAGTAATATTAATGTTTTTCGGCTTAAGCAGTACAGTGCTGCCGCAATTGACATACAATTTACAAGAAAATCGACTTTAAGTCTAAAACTAAGAAAGTGCAATTTTTTCGGTTATATGAATATGTCAATTCTGCAATAACAATATAATTTGACTGTCGCTCAAATCAGTAAAATAAATGTTTTTCGGCTTAAGCGGTACAGTGCTCACGCAACTGAAATACAATTTACAAGAAAATCGACTTTGCGTCTAAACCTAAGAAAGTGCAACTTTTTCGGTAATATTAATTTGTTAATCCTGCAAAAGCAATATAATTTGACCTTCGCTCAAATCAGTAAAATAAATGTTTTTCGGCTTAAGCGGTACAGTGCTCACGCAACTGAAATACAATTTACAAGAAAATCGACTTTAAGTCTAAAACTAAGAAAGTGCAATTTTTTCGGTTATATGAATATGCCAATTCTGCAATAACAATATAATTTGACTGTCGCTCAAATCAGTAAAATTCATGTTTTTCGGTTTAAGCGGAACAGTGCTCACGCAATTGACATACAATTTAGAAGAAAATCGACTTTAAGTCTAAAACTAAGAAAGTACAATTTTTTCGGTTATATGAATATGTAAATTCTGCAATAACATTATAATTTTACTTTCGCGCAAATCAGTAATATTGATGTTTTTCGGCTATAGCAGTACAGTGCTGCCGCAATTGACATACAATTTACAAGAAAACCGACTTTGAGTCTAAACCTAAGAAAGTGCAATTTTTTCGGTAATATTAATTTGTTAATCCTGCAATAAAAATATAATTTGACTTTCGCTCAAATCAGTAAAATTCATGTTTTTCAGCTTTAGCGGTACAGTGCTCACGCAACTGAAATACAATTTACAAGAAAATCGACTTTAAGTCTAAAACTAAGAAACTGCAATTTTTTCGGTTATATGAATATGTCAATTCTGCAATAACAATATAATTTGACTTTCGCTCAAATCAGTAAAATTCATGTTTTTCGGCTTAAACGGTACAGTGCTCACGTAACTGAAATACAATTTACACGAAAATCGACTTTAAGTCTAAAGCTAAGAAAGTGCAATTTTTTCGGTTATATGTCATAAGAAAGTGCAATTTTTTTAGAGATTTTTTTTTTAGAATTTAGAAGAAAATCGACTTTGAGTCTAAACCTAAGAAAGTGCAACTTTTTCGGTAATATTAATTTGTTAATCCTGCAATAACAATATAATTTGACTTTCCCTCAAATCAGTAAAATTCATGTTTTTCGGCTTAAGCGGTACAGTGCGCACGCAACTGAAATACAATTTACAAGAAAATCGACTTTAAGTCTAAAGCTAAGAAAGTGCAATTTTTTCGGTTATATGTCATAAGAAAGTGCAATTTTTTTAGAGATTTTTTTTTTAGAATTTAGAAGAAAATCGACTTTAAGTCTAAACTAAGAAAGTGCAACTTTTTCGGTAATATTAATTTGTTAATCCTGCAATAACAATATAATTTGACTTTCGCTCAAATCAGTAAAATTCATGTTTTTCTGCTTAAGCGGTACAGTGCTCACGCAACTGAAATACAATTTACAAGAAAATCGACTTTAAGTCTAAAGCTTAGAAAGTGCAATTTTTTCTGTAATATTAAGTTGTTAATCCTGCAATAACATTATAGTTTTACTTTCGCCCAAATCAGTAAAATTGATGTTTTTCGGCTTATGCGGTACAGTGCTCAAGTGATTAACATACAATTTACAAGAAAATCGACTTTGAGTCTAAACCTAAGAAAGTGCAACTTTTTCGGTAATATTAATTTGTTAATCCTGCAATAACAATATAATTTGACTTTCCCTCAAATCAGTAAAATTCATGTTTTTCGGCTTATGCGGTACAGTGCTCAAGTGATTAACATACAATTTACAAGAAAATCGACTTTGAGTCTAAACCTAAGAAAGTGCAACTTTTTCGGTAATATTAATTTGTTAATCCTGCAATAACAATATAATTTGACTTTCCCTCAAATCAGTAAAATTCATGTTTTTCGGCTTAAGCGGTACAGTGCTGCCGCAACTGAAATACAATTTACAAGAAAATCGACTTTAAGTCTAAACCTAAGAAAGTGCAATATTTTCGGTAATGTTAATTTGTTAATCCTGCAATAAAAATATAATTTGACTTTCGCTCAAATCAGTAAAATTCATGTTTTTCGGCTTAAGCGGTACAGTGCTCACGCAACTGAAGTACAATTTACAAGAAAATCGACTTTAAGTCTAAAGCTTAGAAAGTGCAATTTTTTCTGTAATATTAAGTTGTTAATCCTGCAATAACATTATAGTTTTACTTTCGCCCAAATCAGTAAAATTGATGTTTTTCGGCTTATGCGGTACAGCGCTCAAGTGATTAACATACAATTTACAAGAAAATCGACTTTGAGTCTAAACCTAAGAAAGTGCAACTTTTTCGGTAATATTAATTTGTTAATCCTGCAATAACAATATAATTTGACTTTCCCTCAAATCAGTAAAATTCATGTTTTTCGGCTTAAGCGGTACAGTGCGCACGCAACTGAAATACAATTTACAAGAAAATCGACTTTAAGTCTAAAGCTTAGAAAGTGCAATTTTTTCTGTAATATTAAGTTTTTAATCCTGCAATAACATTATAGTTTTACTTTCGCGCAAATCAGTAAAATTGATGTTTTTCGGCCTAAGCGGTACAGTGCGCACGCAATTGACATACAATTTACAAGAAAATCGACTTTGAGACTAAACCTAAGAAAGTGTAACTTTTTCGGTAATATTAATTTGTTAATCCTGCAATAACAATATAATTTGACTTTCCCTCAAATCAGTAAAATTCATGTTTTTCGGCTTAAGCGGTACAGTGCGCACGCAACTGAAATAGAATTTACAAGAAAATCGACTTTAAGTCTAAAGCTAAGAAAGTGCATTTTATTCGGTTATATGAATATATCAATTCTGCAATAGCTATATAATTTTATTTTCGCGCAAATCAGTAAAATTGTTGTTTTTCGGCCTAAGCGGTACAGTGCGCACGCAATTGACATACAATTTACAAGAAAATCGACTTTGAGACTAAACCTAAGAAAGTGTAACTTTTTCGGTAATATTTATTTGTTAATCCTGCAATAACAATATAATTTGACTTTCCCTCAAATCAGTAAAATTCATGTTTTTCGGCTTAAGCGGTACAGTGCGCAAGCAACTGAAATACAATTTACAAGAAATTCGACTTTAAGTCTAAAGCTTAGAAAGTGCAATTTTTTCTGTAATATTAAGTTGTTAATCCTGCAATAACATTATAGTTTTACTTTCGCGCAAATCAGTAAAATTGATGTTTTTCGGCCTAAGCGGTACAGTGCGCACGCAATTGACATACAATTTACAAGAAAATCGACTTTGAGACTAAACCTAAGAAAGTGCAATTTTTTCTGTAATATTAATTTGTTAATCCTGCCATAACATTATAATTTTACTTTCGCGCAAATCAGTAAAACTTATGTTTTTCGGCTTATGCGGTACAGTGCTCAAGTGATAAACATACAATTTACAAGAAAATCGACTTTGAGTCTAAACCTAAGAAAGTGCAACTTTTTCGGTAATATTAAGTTGTTAATCCTGCAATAACATTATAGTTTTACTTTCGCGCAAATCAGTAAAACTGATGTTTTTCGGCTTATGCGGTACAGTGCTCAAGTGATAAACATACAATTTACAAGGAAATCGACTTTGAGACTAAACCTAAGAAAGTGGAATTTTTTCGGTTATATTAATGTGTTAATCCTGCATTAACATTATAATTTTACTTTCGCGCAAATAAGTAAAATTGGTGTTTTTCGGCTTATGCGGTAGAGTGCTCAAGTGATTAACATACAATTTACAAGAAAATCTACTTTGAGTCTAAACCTAAGAAAGTGCAACTTTTTCGGTAATATTAATTTGTTAATCCTGCAATAACAATATAATTTGACTTTCGCTCAAATCAGTAAAATTCATGTTTTTCGGCTTAAACGGTACAGTGCTCACGTAACTGAAATACAATTTACACGAAAATCGACTTTAAGTCTAAAGCTAAGAAAGTGCAATTTTTTCGGTTATATGTCATAAGAAAGTGCAATTTTTTTAGAGATTTTTTTTTTAGAATTTAGAAGAAAATCGACTTTAAGTCTAAACTAAGAAAGTGCAACTTTTTCGGTAATATTAATTTGTTAATCCTGCAATAAAAATATAATTTGACTTTCGCTCAAATCAGTAAAAATCATGTTTTTCAGCTTTAGCGGTACAGTGCTCACGCAACTGAAATACAATTTACAAGAAAATCGACTTTAAGTCTAAAACTAAGAAACTGCAATTTTTTCGGTTATATGAATATGTCAATTCTGCAATAACAATATAATTTGACTTTCGCTCAAATCAGTAAAATTCATGTTTTTCGGCTTAAACGGTACAGTGCTCACGTAACTGAAATACAATTTACACGAAAATCGACTTTAAGTCTAAAGCTAAGAAAGTGCAATTTTTTCGGTTATATGTCATAAGAAAGTGCAATTTTTTTAGAGATTTTTTTTTTAGAATTTAGAAGAAAATCGACTTTGAGTCTAAACCTAAGAAAGTGCAACTTTTTCGGTAATATTAATTTGTTAATCCTGCAATAACAATATAATTTGACTTTCCCTCAAATCAGTAAAATTCATGTTTTTCGGCTTATGCGGTACAGTGCTCAAGTGATAAACATACAATTTACAAGGAAATCGACTTTGAGACTAAACCTAAGAAAGTGGAATTTTTTCGGTTATATTAATGTGTTAATCCTGCATTAACATTATAATTTTACTTTCGCGCAAATCAGTAAAACTGATGTTTTTCGGCTTATGCGGTACAGTGCTCAAGTGATAAACATACAATTTACAAGGAAATCGACTTTGAGACTAAACCTAAGAAAGTGTAATTTTTTCGGTTATATTAATGTGTTAATCCTGCATTAACATTATAATTTTACTTTCGCGCAAATAAGTAAAATTGGTGTTTTTCGGCTTATGCGGTAGAGTGCTCAAGTGATTAACATACAATTTACAAGAAAATCTACTTTGAGTCTAAACCTAAGAAAGTGCAACTTTTTCGGTTATATTAATGTGTTAATCCTGCATTAACAGTATAATTTTACTTTCGCACAAATCAGTAAAATTAATGTTTTTCGGCTTAAGCGGTACAGTGCTCATGCAACTGAAATATTAACAATTTACAAGAAAATCGACTTTAAGTCTAAAACTAAGAAAGTGCAATTTTTTCGGTTATATTAATATGTTAATCCTGAAATAAAATGAAAGTTTGCTTTTAGCGCAAATCAGTAAAATTCATGTTTTTCGGTTTAAGCGGTACAGTGCTCACGCAATTAACGTACAATTTAGAAGCAAATCGACTTTAAGTCTAAAACTAAGAAAGTACAATTTTTTCGGTTATATGAATATGTAAATTCTGCAATAACATTATAATTTTACTTTCGCGCAAATCAGTAATATTAATGTTTTTCGGCTTAAACAGTACAGTGCTGCCGCAATTGACAAACAATTTACAAGAAAATCGACTATAAGTCTAAACCTAAGAAAGTGCAACTTTTTCGGTAATATAAATTTGTTAATCCTGCAAAAGCAATATAATTTGACTTTCGCTCAAATCAGTAAAATAAATGTTTCTCGGATTAAGCGGTACAGTGCTCACGCAACTGAAATACAATTTACAAGAAAATCGACTTTAAGTCTAAAACAAAGAAAGTGCAATTTTTTCGGTTATATGAATATGTAAATTCTGCAATAACATTATAATTTTACTTTCGCGCAAATCAGTAATATTGATGTTTTTCGGCTGAAGCAGTACAGTGCTGCCGCAATTGACATACAATTTACAAGAAAATCGACTTTGAGTCTAAACCTAAAAAAGTGCAATTTTTTCGGTTATATTAATTTGTTAAGCGGTACAGTGCTCACGCAATAGACATACAATTTAGAAGAAAATCGACTTTAAGTCTAAAACTAATAAAGTACAATTTTTTCGGTTATATGAATATGTAAATTCTGCAATAACATTATAATTTTACTTTCGCGCAAATCAGTAATATTGATGTTTTTCGGCTGAAGCAGTACAGTGCTGCCGCAATTGACATACAATTTACAAGAAAATCGACTTTGAGTCTAAACCTAAAAAAGTGCAATTTTTTCGGTTATATTAATTTGTTAATCCTGCAATAAAAATATAATTTGACTTTCGCTCAAATCAGTAAAATTCATGTTTTTCGGCTTAAGCAGTACAGTGCTCACGCAACTGACATACAATTTACAAGAACATCGAATTTGTTAATCCTGCAATAACATTATAATTTGACTTTCACTCAAATCAGTAAAATTCATGTTTTTCGGTTTAAGCGGTACAGTGCTCAGGCAATTAACATACAATTTAGAAGCAAATCGACTTTAAGTCTAAAACTAAGGAAGTACAAATTTTTCGGTTATATGAATATGTAAATTCTGCAATAACATTATAATTTTACTTTCGTGCAAATCAGTAATATTAATGTTTTTCGGCTTAAGCAGTACAGTGCTGCCGCAATTGACATACAATTTACAAGAAAATCGACTTTAAGTCTAAAACTAAGAAAGTGCAATTTTTTCGGTTATATGAATATGTCAATTCTGCAATAACAATATAATTTGACTGTCGCTCAAATCAGTAAAATAAATGTTTTTCGGCTTAAGCGGTACAGTGCTCACGCAACTGAAATACAATTTACAAGAAAATCGACTTTGCGTCTAAACCTAAGAAAGTGCAACTTTTTCGGTAATATTAATTTGTTAATCCTGCAAAAGCAATATAATTTGACCTTCGCTCAAATCAGTAAAATAAATGTTTTTCGGCTTAAGCGGTACAGTGCTCACGCAACTGAAATACAATTTACAAGAAAATCGACTTTAAGTCTAAAACTAAGAAAGTGCAATTTTTTCGGTTATATGAATATGCCAATTCTGCAATAACAATATAATTTGACTGTCGCTCAAATCAGTAAAATTCATGTTTTTCGGTTTAAGCGGAACAGTGCTCACGCAATTGACATACAATTTAGAAGAAAATCGACTTTAAGTCTAAAACTAAGAAAGTACAATTTTTTCGGTTATATGAATATGTAAATTCTGCAATAACATTATAATTTTACTTTCGCGCAAATCAGTAATATTGATGTTTTTCGGCTATAGCAGTACAGTGCTGCCGCAATTGACATACAATTTACAAGAAAACCGACTTTGAGTCTAAACCTAAGAAAGTGCAATTTTTTCGGTAATATTAATTTGTTAATCCTGCAATAAAAATATAATTTGACTTTCGCTCAAATCAGTAAAATTCATGTTTTTCGGCTTAAGCAGTACAGTGCTCAAGTGATTAACATACAATTTACAAGAAAATCGACTTTGAGTCTAAACCTAAGAAAGTGCAACTTTTTCGGTAATATTAAGTTGTTAATCCTGCAATAACATTATAGTTTTACTTTCGCGCAAATCAGTAAAACTGATGTTTTTCGGCTTATGCGGTACAGTGCTCAAGTGATTAACATACAATTTACAAGGAAATCGACTTTGAGTCTAAACCTAAGAAAGTGGAATTTTTTCGGTTATATTAATGTGTTAATCCTGCAATAACAATATAATTTGACTTTCGCTCAAATCAGTAAAATTCATGTTTTTCGGATAAAGCGGTACAGTGCTCACGCAACTGAAATACAATTTACAAGAAAATCGACTTTAAGTCTAAAACAAAGAAAGTGCAATTTTTTCGGTTATATGAATATGTAAATTCTGCAATAACATTACAATTTTACTTTCGCGCAAATCAGTAATATTGATGTTTTTCGGCTGAAACAGTACAGTGCTGCCGCAATTGACATACAATTTACAAGAAAATCGACTTTGAGTCTAAACCTAAAAAAGTGCAATTTTTTCGGTTATATTAATTTGTTAAGCGGTACAGTGCTCACGCAATAGACATACAATTAAGAAGAAAATCGACTTTAAGTCTAAAACTAATAATGTTCAATTTTTTCGGTTATATGAATATGTAAATTCTGCAATAACATTATAATTTTACTTTCGCGCTAATCAGTAATATTGATGTTTTTCGGCTGAAGCAGTACAGTGCTGCCGCAATTGACATACAATTTACAAGAAATCCGACTTTGAGTCTAAACCTAAAAAAGTGCAATTTTTTCGGTTATATTAATTTGTTAATCCTGCAATAAAAATATAATTTGACTTTCGCTCAAATCAGTAAAATTCATGTTTTTCGGCTTAAGCAGTACAGTGCTCACGCAACTGACATACAATTTACAAGAAAATCGAATTTGTTAATCCTGCAATAACAATATAATTTGACTTTCGCTCAAATCAGTAAAATTCATGTTTTTCGGTTTAAGCGGTACAGTGCTCACGCAATTAACATACAATTTAGAAGCAAATCGACTTTAAGTCTAAAACTAAGGAAGTACAAATTTTTCGGTTATATGAATATGTAAATTCTGCAATAACATTATAATTTTACTTTCGTGCAAATCAGTAATATTAATGTTTTTCGGCTTAAGCAGTACAGTGCTGCCGCAATTGACATACAATTTACAAGAAAATCGACTTTAAGTCTAAACCTAAGAAAGTGCAACTTTTTCGGTAATATTAATTTGTTAATCCTGCAAAAGCAATATAATTTGACCTTCGCTCAAATCAGTAAAATAAATGTTTTTCGGCTTAAGCGGTACAGTGCTCACGCAACTGAAATACAATTTACAAGAAAATCGACTTTAAGTCTAAAACTAAGGAAGTGCAATTTTTTCGGTTATATGAATATGTCAATTCTGCAATAACAATATAATTTGACTGTCGCTCAAATCAGTAAAATTCATGTTTTTCGGTTTAAGCGGTACAGTGCTCACGCAATTGACATACAATTTAGAAGAAAATCGACTTTAAGTCTAAAACTAAGAAAGTACAATTTTTTCGGTTATATGAATATGTAAATTCTGCAATAACATTATAATTTTACTTTCGCGCAAATCAGTAATATTGATGTTTTTCGGCTGAAGCAGTACAGTGCTGCCGCAATTGACATACAATTTACAAGAAAACCGACTTTGAGTCTAAACCTAAGAAAGTGCAATTTTTTCGGTAATATTAATTTGTTAATCCTGCAATAAAAATATAATTTGACTTTCGCTCAAATCACTAAAATTCATGTTTTTCGGCTTAAGCAGTACAGTGCTCAAGTGATTAACATACAATTTACAAGAAAATCGACTTTGAGTCTAAACCTAAGAAAGTGCAACTTTTTCGGTAATATTAAGTTGTTAATCCTGCAATAACGCTATAGTTTTACTTTCGCGCAAATCAGTAAAACTGATGTTTTTCGGCTTATGCGGTACAGTGCTCAAGTGATTAACATACAATTTACAAGGAAATCGACTTTGAGTCTAAACCTAAGAAAGTGGAATTTTTTCGGTTATATTAATGTGTTAATCCTGCATTAACATTATAATTTTACTTTCGCGCAAATCAGTAAAATTGGTGTTTTTCGGCTTATGCGGTAGAGTGCTCAAGTAATTAACATACAATTTACAAGAAAATCGACTTTGAGTCTAAACCTAAGAAAGTGCCACTTTTTCGGTAATATTAATTTGTTAATCCTGCAATAACAATATAATTTGACTTTCGCTCAAATCAGTAAAATTCATGTTTTTCGGCTTAAACGGTACAGTGCTCACGTAACTGAAATACAATTTACACGAAAATCGACTTTAAGTCTAAAGCTAAGAAAGTGCAATTTTTTTGGTTATATGATTATGTAAATTCTGCAATAACATTATAATTTTACTTTCGCGCAAATCAGTAATATTGATGTTTTTCGGCTTAAGCAGTACAGTGCTCACGCAACTGACATACAATTTACAAGAAAATCGACTTGGAGTCTAAACCTAAGAAAGTGCAACTTTTTCGGTAATATTAATTTGTTAATCCTGCAATAAAAATATAGTTTGACTTTCGCTTAAATCAGTAAAAATCATGTTTTTCAGCTTTAGCGGTACAGTGCTCACGCAACTGAAATACAATTTACAAGAAAATCGACTTTAAGTCTAAAACAAAGAAAGTGCAACTTTTTCGGTTATATGAATATGTAAATTCTGCAATAACATTATAATTTTACTTTCGCGCAAATCAGTAATATTGATGTTTTTCGGCTTAAGCAGTACAGTGCTCACGCAACTGACATACAATTTACAAGAAAATCGACTTGGAGTCTAAACCTAAGAAAGTGCAACTTTTTCGGTAATATTAATTTGTTAATCCTGCAATAAAAATATAATTTGACTTTCGCTCAAATCAGTAAAATTCATGTTTTTCGGCTTAAGCAGTACAGTGCTCAAGTGATTAACATACAATTTACAAGAAAATCGACTTTGAGTCTAAACCTAAGAAAGTGCAACTTTTTCGGTAATATTAAGTTGTTAATCCTGCAATAACATTATAGTTTTACTTTCGCGCAAATCAGTAAAACTGATGTTTTTCGGCTTATGCGGTACAGTGCTCAAGTGATTTACATACAATTTACAAGGAAATCGACTTTGAGTCTAAACCTAAGAAAGTGGAATTTTTTCGGTTATATAAATGTGTTAATCCTGCATTAACATTATAATTTTACTTTCGCGCAAATCAGTAAAATTGGTGTTTTTCGGCTTATGCGGTAGAGTGCTCAAGTGATTAACATACAATTTACAAGAAAATCGACTTTGAGTCTAAACCTAAGAAAGTGCAACTTTTTCGGTAATATTAATTTGTTAATCCTGCAATAACAATATAATTTGACTTTCGCTCAAATCAGTAAAATTCATGTTTTTCGGCTTAAACGGTACAGTGCTCACGTAACTGAAATACAATTTACACGAAAATCGACTTTAAGTCTAAAGCTAAGAAAGTGCAATTTTTTCGGTTATATGTCATAAGAAAGTGCAATTTTTTTAGAGATTTTTTTTTTAGAATTTAGAAGAAAATCGACTTTAAGTCTAAACTAAGAAAGTGCAACTTTTTCGGTAATATTAATTTGTTAATCCTGCAATAAAAATATAATTTGACTTTCGCTCAAATCAGTAAAAATCATGTTTTTCAGCTTTAGCGGTACAGTGCTCACGCAACTGAAATACAATTTACAAGAAAATCGACTTTAAGTCTAAAACAAAGAAAGTGCAATTTTTTTGGTTATATGAATATGTAAATTCTGCAATAACATTATAATTTTATTTTCGCGCAAATCAGTAATATTGATGTTTTTCGGCTGAAGCAGTACAGTGCTGCCGCAATTGACATACAATTTACAAGAAAATCGACTTGGAGTCTAAACCTAAGAAAGTGCAACTTTTTCGGTAATATTAATTTGTTAATCCTGCAATAAAAATATAATTTGACTTTCGCTCAAATCAGTAAAAATCATGTTTTTCAGCTTTAGCGGTACAGTGCTCACGCAACTGAAATACAATTTACAAGAAAATCGACTTTAAGTCTAAAGCTAAGAAAGTGCAATTTTTTTGGTTATATGATTATGTAAATTCTGCAATAACATTATAATTTTACTTTCGCGCAAATCAGTAATATTGATGTTTTTCGGCTTAAGCAGTACAGTGCTCACGCAACTGACATACAATTTACAAGAAAATCGACTTGGAGTCTAAACCTAAGAAAGTGCAACTTTTTCGGTAATATTAATTTGTTAATCCTGCAATAAAAATATAATTTGACTTTCGCTTAAATCAGTAAAAATCATGTTTTTCAGCTTTAGCGGTACAGTGCTCACGCAACTGAAATACAATTTACAAGAAAATCGACTTTAAGTCTAAAACAAAGAAAGTGCAACTTTTTCGGTTATATGAATATGTAAATTCTGCAATAACATTATAATTTTACTTTCGCGCAAATCAGTAATATTGATGTTTTTCGGCTTAAGCGGTACAGTGCTCACGCAACTGACATACAATTTACAAGAAAATCGACTTGTAGTCTAAACCTAAGAAAGTGCAACTTTTTCGGTAATATTAATTTGTTAATCCTGCAATAAAAATATAATTTGACTTTCGCTCAAATCAGTAAAATTCATGTTTTTCGGCTTAAGCAGTACAGTGCTCAAGTGATTAACATACAATTTACAAGAAAATCGACTTTGAGTCTAAACCTAAGAAAGTGCAACTTTTTCGGTAATATTAAGTTGTTAATCCTGCAATAACATTATAGTTTTACTTTCGCGCAAATCAGTAAAACTGATGTTTTTCGGCTTATGCGGTACAGTGCTCAAGTGATTTACATACAATTTACAAGGAAATCGACTTTGAGTCTAAACCTAAGAAAGTGCAACTTTTTCGGTAATATTAATTTGTTAATCCTGCAATAACAATATAATTTGACTTTCGCTCAAATCAGTAAAATTCATGTTTTTCGGCTTAAACGGTACAGTGCTCACGTAACTGAAATACAATTTACACGAAAATCGACTTTAAGTCTAAAGCTAAGAAAGTGCAATTTTTTCGGTTATATGTCATAAGAAAGTGCAATTTTTTTAGAGATTTTTTTTTTAGAATTTAGAAGAAAATCGACTTTAAGTCTAAACTAAGAAAGTGCAACTTTTTCGGTAATATTAATTTGTTAATCCTGCAATAAAAATATAATTTGACTTTCGCTCAAATCAGTAAAAATCATGTTTTTCAGCTTTAGCGGTACAGTGCTCACGCAACTGAAATACAATTTACAAGAAAATCGACTTTAAGTCTAAAACAAAGAAAGTGCAATTTTTTTGGTTATATGAATATGTAAATTCTGCAATAACATTATAATTTTATTTTCGCGCAAATCAGTAATATTGATGTTTTTCGGCTGAAGCAGTACAGTGCTGCCGCAATTGACATACAATTTACAAGAAAATCGACTTGGAGTCTAAACCTAAGAAAGTGCAACTTTTTCGGTAATATTAATTTGTTAATCCTGCAATAAAAATATAATTTGACTTTCGCTCAAATCAGTAAAAATCATGTTTTTCAGCTTTAGCGGTACAGTGCTCACGCAACTGAAATACAATTTACAAGAAAATCGACTTTAAGTCTAAAACAAAGAAAGTGCAATTTTTTCGGTTATATGAATATGTAAATTCTGCAATAACATTATAATTTTACTTTCGCGCAAATCAGTAATATTGATGTTTTTCGGCTTAAGCAGTACAGTGCTCACGCAACTTACATACAATTTACAAGAAAATCGATTTGGAGTCTAAACCTAAGAAAGTGCAACTTTTTCGGTAATATTAATTTGTTAATCCTGCAATAAAAATATAATTTGACTTTCGCTCAAATCAGTAAAATTCATGTTTTTCGGCTTATGCGGTACAGTGCTCAAGTGATTAACATACAATTTACAATTAAATCGACTTTGAGTCTAAACCTAAGAAAGTGGAATTTTTTCGGTTATATTAATGTGTTAATCCTGCATTAACATTATAATTTTACTTTCGCGCAAATCAGTAAAATTGGTGTTTTTCGGCTTATGCGGTAGAGTGCACAAGTGATTAACATACAATTTACAAGAAAATCGACTTTGAGTCTAAACCTAAGAAAGTGCAACTTTTTCGGTAATATTAATTTGTTAGTCCTGCAATAACAATATAATTTGACTTTCGCTCATATCAGTAAAATTCATGTTTTTCGGCTTAAACGGTACAGTGCTCACGTAACTGAAATACAATTTACACGAAAATCGACTTTAAGTCTAAAGCTAAGAAAGTGCAATTTTTTCGGTTATATGTCATAAGAAAGTGCAATTTTTTTTTTAGAATTTAGAAGAAAATCGACTTTAAGTCTAAACTAAGAAACTGCAATTTTTTCGGTTATATGAATATGTCAATTCTGCAATAACAATATAATTTGACTTTCCCTCAAATCAGTAAAATTTATTTTCTTCGGTTTAAGCAGTACAGTGCTCACGCAATTGACATACAATTTACAAGAAATCGACTTTAAGTATGAATATGTAAATTCTGCAATAACATTATAATTTCACTTCCGCGCAAATCAGTAATATTGATACAATTTAGAAGCAAATCGACTTTAAGTCTAAAACTAAGAAAGTACAATTTTTTCGGTTATATGAATATGTTAATTCTGCAATAACATTATAATTTTACTTTCGCGCAAATCAGTAATATTAATGTTTTTCGGCTTAAGCAGTACAGTGCTGCCGCAATTGACATACAATTTACAAGAAAATCGACTTTAAGTCTAAACCTAAGAAAGTGCAACTTTTTCGGTAATATTAATTTGTTAATCCTGCAAAAGCAATATAATTTGACCTTCGCTCAAATCAGTAAAATAAATGTTTTTCGGCTTAAGCGGTACAGTGCTCACGCAACTGAAATACAATTTACAAGAAAATCGACTTTAAGTCTAAAACAAAGAAAGTGCAATTTTTTCGGTTATATGAATATGTAAATTCTGCAATAACATTATAATTTTACTTTCGCGCAAATCAGTAATATTGATGTTTTTCGGCTGAAGCAGTACAGTGCTGCCGCAATTGACATACAATTTACAAGAAAATCGACTTTGAGTCTAAACCTAAAAAAGTGCAATTTTTTCGGTTATATTAATTTGTTAAGCGGTACAGTGCTCACGCAATAGACATACAATTTAGAAGAAAATCGACTTTAAGTCTAAAACTAATAAAGTACAATTTTTTCGGTTATATGAATATGTAAATTCTGCAATAACATTATAATTTTACTTTCGCGCAAATCAGTAATATTGATGTTTTTCGGCTAAAGCAGTACAGTGCTGCCGCAATTGACATACAATTTACAAGAAAATCGACTTTGAGTCTAAACCTAAAAAAGTGCAATTTTTTCGGTTATATTAATTTGTTAATCCTGCAATAAAAATATAATTTGACTTTCGCTCAAATCAGTAAAATTCATGTTTTGCGGCTTAAGCAGTACAGTGCTCACGCAACTGACATACAATTTACAAGAAAATCGAATTTTTTAATCCTGCAATAACAATATAATTTGACTTTCGCTCAAATCAGTAAAATTCATGTTTTTCGGTTTAAGCGGTACAGTGCTCACGCAATTAATATACAATTTAGAAGCAAATCGACTTTAAGTCTAAAACTAAGAAAGTACAAATTTTTCGGTTATATGAATATGTAAATTCTGCAATAACATTATAATTTTACTTTCGTGCAAATCAGTAATATTAATGTTTTTCGGCTTAAGCAGTACAGTGCTGCCGCAATTGACATACAATTTACAAGAAAATCGACTTTAAGTCTAAACCTAAGAAAGTGCAACTTTTTCGGTAATATTAATTTGTTAATCCTGCAGAAGCAATATAATTTGACCTTCGCTCAAATCAGTAAAATAAATGTTTTTCGGCTTAAGCGGTACAGTGCTCACGCAACTGAAATACAATTTACAAGAAAATCGACTTTAAGTCTAAAACTAAGAAAGTGCAATTTTTTCGGTTATATGAATATGTCAATTCTGCAATAACAATATAATTTGACTTTCGCTCAAATCAGTAAAATTCATGTTTTTCGGTTTAAGCGGTACAGTGCTCACGCAATTGACATACAATTTAGAAGAAAATCGACTTTAAGTCTAAAACTAATAAAGTACAATTTTTTCGGTTATATGAATATGTAAATTTTGCAATAACATTATAATTTTACTTTCGCGCAAATCAGTAATATTGATGTTTTTCGGCTGAAGCAGTACAGTGCTGCCGCAATTGACATACAATTTACAAGAAAATCGACTTTGAGTCTAAACCTAAAAAAGTGCAATTTTTTCGGTTATATTAATTTGTTAAGCGGTACAGTGCTCACGCAATAGACATACAATTTAGAAGAAAATCGACTTTAAGTCTAAAACTAATAAAGTACAATTTTTTCGGTTATATGAATATGTAAATTCTGCAATAACATTATAATTTTACTTTCGCGAAAATCAGTAATATTGATGTTTTTCGGCTGAAACAGTACAGTGCTGCCGCAATTGACATACAATTTACAAGAAAATCGACTTTGAGTCTAAACTAAAGAAAGTGCAATTTTTTAGGTAATATTAATTTGTTAATACTGCAATAAAAATATAATTTGACTTTCGCTCAAATCAGTAAAATTCATGTTTTTCGGCTTAAGCAGTACAGTGCTCACGCAACTGACATACAATTTACAAGAAAATCGACTTTGAGTCTAAACCTAAGAAAGTGCAACTTTTTCGGTAATATTAATTTGTTAATCCTGCAATAACAATATAATTTGACTTTCGCTCAAATCAGTAAAATTCATATTTTTCGGTTTAAGCGGTACAGTGCTCAAGCAATTAACATACAATTTAGCAGCAAATCGACTTTAGGTCTAAAACTAAGAAAGTACAATTTTTTCGGTTATATGAATATGTAAATTCTGCAATAACATTATAATTTTACTTTCGCGCAAATCAGTAAAATTGATGTTTTTCGGCCTAAGCGGTACAGCGCTCAAGTAATTAACATACAATTTACAAGAAAGTCGGCTTTAAATAAAAATCTAAGAAAGTTCAATTTTTATTTTCTTTTTTTTATATTAATTTGTTAATCCTGCCATAACATTAAAGTTTACAGTGCTCACGCAACTGACATACAATTTACAAAAAAATCGACTTTGAGTCTAAACCTAAGAAAGTGCAACTTTTTCGGTAATATTAATTTGTTAATCCTGCAAGAACAATATAATTTGACTTTCGCTCAAATCAGTAAAATTCATGTTTTTCGGTTTAAGCGGTACAGTGCTCACGCAATTAACATACAATTTAGAAGCAAATCGACTTTAAGTCTAAAACTAAGAAAGTACAATTTTTTCGGTTATATGAATATGTAAATTCTGCAATAACATTATAATTTTACTTTCGCGCAAATCAGTAATATTAATGTTTTTCGGCTTAAGCAGTACAGTGCTGCCGCAATTGACATACAATTTACAAGAAAGTCGACTTTGAGTCTAAACCTAAGAAAGTGCAACTTTTTCGGTAATATTAATTTGTTAATCCTGCAAAAGCAATATAATTTGACTTTCGCTCAAATCAGTAAAATTCATGTTTTTCGGCTTAAGCAGTACAGTGCTCACGCAACTGACATACAATTTACAAGAAAATCGAATTTTTTAATCCTGCAATAACAATATAATTTGACTTTCGCTCAAATCAGTAAAATTCATGTTTTTCGGTTTAAGCGGTACAGTGCTCACGCAATTAATATACAATTTACAAGAAAATCGAATTTTTTAATCCTGCAATAACAATATAATTTGACTTTCGCTCAAATCAGTAAAATTCATGTTTTTCGGTTTAAGCGGTACAGTGCTCACGCAATTAATATACAATTTAGAAGCAAATCGACTTTAAGTCTAAAACTAAGAAAGTACAAATTTTTCGGTTATATGAATATGTAAATTCTGCAATAACATTATAATTTTACTTTCGTGCAAATCAGTAATATTAATGTTTTTCGGCTTAAGCAGTACAGTGCTGCCGCAATTGACATACAATTTACAAGAAAATCGACTTTAAGTCTAAACCTAAGAAAGTGCAACTTTTTCGGTAATATTAATTTGTTAATCCTGCAGAAGCAATATAATTTGACCTTCGCTCAAATCAGTAAAATAAATGTTTTTCGGCTTAAGCGGTACAGTGCTCACGCAACTGAAATACAATTTACAAGAAAATCGACTTTAAGTCTAAAACTAAGAAAGTGCAATTTTTTCGGTTATATGAATATGTCAATTCTGCAATAACAATATAATTTGACTTTCGCTCAAATCAGTAAAATTCATGTTTTTCGGTTTAAGCGGTACAGTGCTCACGCAATTGACATACAATTTAGAAGAAAATCGACTTTAAGTCTAAAACTAATAAAGTACAATTTTTTCGGTTATATGAATATGTAAATTCTGCAATAACATTATAATTTTACTTTCGCGCAAATCAGTAATATTGATGTTTTTCGGCTGAAGCAGTACAGTGCTGCCGCAATTGACATACAATTTAAAAGAAAATCGACTTTGAGTCTAAACCTAAAAAAGTGCAATTTTTTCGGTTATATTAATTTGTTAAGCGGTACAGTGCTCACGCAATAGACATACAATTTAGAAGAAAATCGACTTTAAGTCTAAAACTAATAAAGTACAATTTTTTCGGTTATATGAGTATGTAAATTCTGCAATAACATTATAATTTTACTTTCGCGCAAATCAGTAATATTAATGTTATTCGGCTGAAGCAGTACAGTGCTGCCGCAATTGACATACAATTTACAAGAAAATCGACTTTGAGTCTAAACCTAAAAAAGTGCAATTTTTTCGGTTATATTTATTTGTTAAGCGGTACAGTGCTCACGCAATAGACATACAATTTAGAAGAAAATCGACTTTAAGTCTAAAACTAATAAAGTACAATTTTTTCGGTTATATGAATATGTAAATTTTGCAATAACATTATAATTTTACTTTCGCGCAAATCAGTAATATTGATGTTTTTCGGCTGAAGCAGTACAGTGCTGCCGCAATTGACATACAATTTACAAGAAAATCGACTTTGAGTCTAAACCTAAAAAAGTGCAATTTTTTCGGTTATATTAATTTGTTAAGCGGTACAGTGCTCACGCAATAGACATACAATTTAGAAGAAAATCGACTTTAAGTCTAAAACTAATAAAGTACAATTTTTTCGGTTATATGAATATGTAAATTCTGCAATAACATTATAATTTTACTTTCGCGCAAATCAGTAATATTGATGTTTTTCGGCTGAAACAGTACAGTGCTGCCGCAATTGACATACAATTTACAAGAAAATCGACTTTGAGTCTAAACTAAAGAAAGTGCAATTTTTTCGGTAATATTAATTTGTTAATACTGCAATAAAAATATAATTTGACTTTCGCTCAAATCAGTAAAATTCATGTTTTTCGGCTTAAGCAGTACAGTGCTCACGCAACTGACATACAATTTACAAGAAAATCGACTTTGAGTCTAAACCTAAGAAAGTGCAACTTTTTCGGTAATATTAATTTGTTAATCCTGCAATAACAATATAATTTGACTTTCGCTCAAATCAGTAAAATTCATATTTTTCGGTTTAAGCGGTACAGTGCTCAAGCAATTAACATACAATTTAGCAGCAAATCGACTTTAGGTCTAAAACTAAGAAAGTACAATTTTTTCGGTTATATGAATATGTAAATTCTGCAATAACATTATAATTTTACTTTCGCGCAAATCAGTAAAATTGATGTTTTTCGGCCTAAGCGGTACAGCGCTCAAGTAATTAACATACAATTTACAAGAAAGTCGGCTTTAAATAAAAATCTAAGAAAGTTCAATTTTTATTTTCTTTTTTTTATATTAATTTGTTAATCCTGTCATAACATTAAAGTTTACAGTGCTCACGCAACTGACATACAATTTACAAAAAAATCGACTTTGAGTCTAAACCTAAGAAAGTGCAACTTTTTCGGTAATATTAATTTGTTAATCCTGCAAGAACAATATAATTTGACTTTCGCTCAAATCAGTAAAATTCATGTTTTTCGGTTTAAGCGGTACAGTGCTCACGCAATTAACATACAATTTAGAAGCAAATCGACTTTAAGTCTAAAACTAAGAAAGTACAATTTTTTCGGTTATATGAATATGTAAATTCTGCAATAACATTATAATTTTACTTTCGCGCAAATCAGTAATATTAATGTTTTTCGGCTTAAGCAGTACAGTGCTGCCGCAATTGACATACAATTTACAAGAAAGTCGACTTTGAGTCTAAACCTAAGAAAGTGCAACTTTTTCGGTAATATTAATTTGTTAATCCTGCAAAAGCAATATAATTTGACTTTCGCTCAAATCAGTAAAATTCATGTTTTTCGGCTTAAGCGGTACAGTGCTCACGCAACTGATATACAATTTACAAGAAAATCGACTTTAAGTCTAAAACTAAGAAAGTGCAATTTTTTCGGTTATATGAATATGTCAATTCTGCAATAACAATATAATTTGACTTGCGCTCAAATCAGTAAAGTTCATGTTTTTCGGTTTAAGCGGTACAGTGCTCACGCAATGGGCGTACAATTTAGAAGCAAATCGACATTAAGTCTAAAACTAAGAAAGTACAATTTTTTCGGTTATATGAATATGTAAATTCTGCAATAACAATATAATTTGACTTTCGCTCAAATCAGTAAAGTTCATGTGTTTCGGTTTAAGCGGTACAGTGCTCACGCAATTGACATACAATTTAGAAGAAAATCGACTTTAAGTCTAAAACTAAGAAAGTACAATTTTTTCGGTTATATGAATATGTAAATTCTGCAATAACATTATAATTTTACTTTCGCGCAAATCAGTAATATTAATGTTTTTCAGCTTAAGCAGTACAGTGCTGCCGCAATTGACATACAATTTACAAGAAAATCGACTTTGAGTCTAAACCTAAGAAAGTGCAACTTTTTCGGTAATATTAATTTGTTAATCCTGCAAAAGCAATATAATTTGACTTTCGCTCAAATCAGTAAAATTCATGTTTTTCGGCTTAAGCAGTACAGTGCTCACGCAACTGACATACAATTTACAAGAAAATCGACTTTGAGTCTAAACCTAAGAAAGTGCAACTTTTTCGGTAATATTAATTTGTTAATCCTGCAAAAGCAATATAATTTGACTTTCGCTCACACCAGTAAAATTCATCTTTTTCGGCTTAAGCGGTACAGTGCTCACGCAACTGACATACAATTTACAAGAAAATCGACTTTAAGTCTAAAACTAAGAAAGTACAATTTTTTCGGTTATATGAATATGTAAATTCTGCGATAACATTATAATTTTACTTTCGCGCAAATCAGTAATATTAATGTTTTTCAGCTTAAGCAGTACAGTGCTGCCGCAATTGACTTACAATTTACAAGAAAATCGACTTTGAGTCTAAACCTAAGAAAGTGCAACTTTTTCCGTAATATTAATTTGTTAATCCTGCAAAAGCAATATAATTTGACTTTCGCTCACATCAGTAAAATTCATGTTTTTCGGCTTAAGCGGTACAGTGCTCACGCAACTGACATACAATTTACAAGAAAATCGACTTTGAGTCTAAACCTAAGAAAGTGCAACTTTTTCGGTAATATTAATTTGTTAATCCTGCAAAAGCAATATAATTTGACTTTCGCTCACATCAGTAAAATTCATGTTTTTCGGCTTAAGCGGTACAGTGCTCACGCAACTGACATACAATTTACAAGAAATTCGACTTTAAGTCTAAAACTAAGAAAGTACAATTTTTTCGGTTATATGAATATGTAAATTCTGCGATAACATTATAAATTTACTTTCGCGCAAATCAGTAATATTAATGTTTTTCAGCTTAAGCAGTACAGTGCTGCCGCAATTGACATACAATTTACAAGAAAATCGACTTTGAGTCTAAACCTAAGAAAGTGCAACTTTTTCGGTAATATTAATTTGTAATCCTGCAAAAGCAAAATAATTTGACTTTCGCTCACATCAGTAAAATTCATGTTTTTCGGCTTAAGCGGTACAGTGCTCACGCAACTGACATACAATTTACAAGAAAATCGACTTTAAGTCTAAAACTAAGAAAGTACAATTTTTTCGGTTATATGAATATGTAAATTCTGCGATAACATTATAATTTTACTTTCGCGCAAATCAGTAATATTAATGTTTTTCAGCTTAAGCAGTACAGTGCTGCCGCAATTGACATACAATTTACAAGAAAATCGACTTTGAGTCTAAACCTAAGAAAGTGCAACTTTTTCGGTAATATTTATTTGTTAATCCTGCAAAAGCAATATAATTTGACTTTCGCTCACATCAGTAAAATTCATGTTTTTCGGCTTAAGTGGTACAGTGCTCACGCAACTGACATACAATTTACAAGAAAATCGACTTTAAGTCTAAAACTAAGAAAGTACAATTTTTTCGGTTATATGAATATGTAAATTCTGCGATAACATTATAATTTTACTTTCGCGCAAATCAGTAATATTAATGTTTTTCAGCTTAAGCAGTACAGTGCTGCCGCAATTGACATACAATTTACAAGAAAATCGACTTTGAGTCTAAACCTAAGAAAGTGCAACTTTTTCGGTAATATTAATTTGTTAATCCTGCAAAAGCAATATAATTTGACTTTCGCTCACATCAGTAAAATTCATGTTTTTCGGTTTAAGCGGTACAGTGCTCACGCAACTGACATACAATTTACAAGAAAATCGACTTTAAGTCTAAAACTAAGAAAGTACAATTTTATTCGGTTATATGAATATGTAAATTCTGCGATAACATTATAATTTTACTTTCGCGCAAATCAGTAATATTAATGTTTTTCAGCTTAAGCAGTACAGTGCTGCCGCAATTGACATACAATTTACAAGAAAGTCGACTTTGAGTCTAAACCTAAGAAAGTGCAACTTTTTCGGTAATATTAATTTGTTAATCCTGCAAAAGCAATATAATTTGACTTTCGCTCACATCAGTAAAATTCATGTTTTTCGGCTTAAGCGGTACAGTGCTCACGCAACTGACATACAATTTACAAGAAAATCGACTTTAAGTCTAAAACTAAGAAAGTACAATTTTTTCGGTTATATGAATATGTAAATTCTGCAATAACATTATAATTTTACTTTCGCGCAAATCAGTAATATTAATGTTTTTCGGCTTAAGCAGTACAGTGCTGCCGCAATTGACATACAATTTACAAGAAAATCGACTTTGAGTCTAAACCTAAGAAAGTGCAACTTTTTCGGTAATATTAATTTGTTAATCCTGCAAAAGCAATATAATTTGACTTTCGCTCACACCAGTAAAATTCATCTTTTTCGGCTTAAGCGGTACAGTGCTCACGCAACTGACATACAATTTACAAGAAAATCGACTTTAAGTCTAAAACTAAGAAAGTACAATTTTTTCGGTTATATGAATATGTAAATTCTGCGATAACATTATAATTTTACTTTCGCGCAAATCAGTAATATTAATGTTTTTCAGCTTAAGCAGTACACTGCTGCCGCAATTGACATACAATTTACAAGAAAATCGACTTTGAGTCTAAACCTAAGAAACTGCAACTTTTTCGGTAATATTAATTTGTTAATCCTGCAAAAGCAATATAATTTGACTTTCGCTCACACCAGTAAAATTCATCTTTTTCGGCTTAAGCGGTACAGTGCTCACGCAACTGACATACAATTTACAAGAAAATCGACTTTAAGTCTAAAACTAAGAAAGTACAATTTTTTCGGTTATATGAATATGTAAATTCTGCGATAACATTATAATTTTACTTTCGCGCAAATCAGTAATATTAATGTTTTTCAGCTTAAGCAGTACAGTGCTGCCGCAATTGACTTACAATTTACAAGAAAATCGACTTTGAGTCTAAACCTAAGAAAGTGCAACTTTTTCGGTAATATTAATTTGTTAATCCTGCAAAAGCAATATAATTTGACTTTCGCTCACATCAGTAAAATTCATGTTTTTCGGCTTAAGCGGTACAGTGCTCACGCAACTGACATACAATTTACAAGAAAATCGACTTTGAGTCTAAACCTAAGAAAGTGCAACTTTTTCGGTAATATTAATTTGTTAATCCTGCAAAAGCAATATAATTTGACTTTCGCTCACATCAGTAAAATTCATGTTTTTCGGCTTAAGCGGTACAGTGCTCACGCAACTGACATACAATTTACAAGAAATTCGACTTTAAGTCTAAAACTAAGAAAGTACAATTTTTTCGGTTATATGAATATGTAAATTCTGCGATAACATTATAAATTTACTTTCGCGCAAATCAGTAATATTAATGTTTTTCAGCTTAAGCAGTACAGTGCTGCCGCAATTGACATACAATTTACAAGAAAATCGACTTTGAGTCTAAACCTAAGAAAGTGCAACTTTTTCGGTAATATTAATTTGTAATCCTGCAAAAGCAATATAATTTGACTTTCGCTCACATCAGTAAAATTCATGTTTTTCGGCTTAAGCGGTACAGTGCTCACGCAACTGACATACAATTTACAAGAAAATCGACTTTAAGTCTAAAACTAAGAAAGTACAATTTTTTCGGTTATATGAATATGTAAATTCTGCGATAACATTATAATTTTACTTTCGCGCAAATCAGTAATATTAATGTTTTTCAGCTTAAGCAGTACAGTGCTGCCGCAATTGACATACAATTTACAAGAAAATCGACTTTGAGTCTAAACCTAAGAAAGTGCAACTTTTTCGGTAATATTAATTTGTTAATCCTGCAAAAGCAATATAATTTGACTTTCGCTCACATCAGTAAAATTCATGTTTTTCGGTTTAAGCGGTACAGTGCTCACGCAACTGACATACAATTTACAAGAAAATCGACTTTAAGTCTAAAACTAAGAAAGTACAATTTTTTCGGTTATATGAATATGTAAATTCTGCGATAGCATTATAATTTTACTTTCGCGCAAATCAGTAATATTAATGTTTTTCAGCTTAAGCAGTACAGTGCTGCCGCAATTGACATACAATTTACAAGAAAGTCGACTTTGAGTCTAAACCTAAGAAAGTGCAACTTTTTCGGTAATATTAATTTGTTAATCCTGCAAAAGCAATATAATTTGACTTTCGCTCACATCAGTAAAATTCATGTTTTTCGGCTTAAGCGGTACAGTGCTCACGCAACTGACATACAATTTACAAGAAAATCGACTTTAAGTCTAAAACTAAGAAAGTACAATTTTTTCGGTTATATGAATATGTAAATTCTGCAATAACATTATAATTTTACTTTCGCGCAAATCAGTAATATTAATGTTTTTCGGCTTAAGCAGTACAGTGCTGCCGCAATTGACATACAATTTACAAGAAAATCGACTTTGAGTCTAAACCTAAGAAAGTGCAACTTTTTCGGTAATATTAATTTGTTAATCCTGCAATAACAATATAATTTGACTTTCGTTCAAATCAGTAAAATTCATGTTTTTCGGCTTAAGCGGTACAGTGCTCACGCAACTGACATACAATTTACAAGAAAATCGACTTTGAGTCTAAACCTAAGAAAGTGCAACTTTTTCGGTAATATTAATTTGTTAATCCTGCAAAAGCAATATAATTTGACTTTCGCTCACATCAGTAAAATTCATGTTTTTCGGCTTAAGCGGTACAGTGCTCACGCAACTGACATACAATTTACAAGAAAATCGACTTTAAGTCTAAAACTAAGAAAGTACAATTTTTTCGGTTATATGAATATGTAAATTCTGCGATAACATTATAATTTTACTTTCGCGCAAATCAGTAATATTAATGTTTTTCAGCTTAAGCAGTACAGTGCTGCCGCAACTGAAATACAATTTACAAGAAAATCGACTTTAAGTCTAAAACTAAGAAAGTGCAATTTTTTCGGTTATATGAATATGTCAATTCTGCAATAACAATATAATTTGACTTTCGCTCAAATCAGTAATATTGATGTTTTTCGGCTTAAGCAGTACAGTGCTCACGCAACTGACATACAATTTACAAGAAAATCGACTTTGAGTCTAAACCTAAGAAAGTGCAACTTTTTCGGTAATATTAATTTGTTAATCCTGCAAAAGCAATATAATTTGACTTTCGCTCACATCAGTAAAATTCATGTTTTTCGGCTTAAGCGGTACAGTGCTCACGCAACTGAAATACAATTTACAAGAAAATCGACTTTAAGTCTAAAACTAAGAAAGTGCAATTTTTTCGGTTATATGAATATGTCAATTCTGCAATAACAATATAATTTGACTTTCGCTCAAATCAGTAATATTGATGTTTTTCGGCTTAAGCAGTACAGTGCTCACGCAACTGACATACAATTTCCAAGAAAATCGACTTTGAGTCTAAACCTAAGAAAGTGCAACTTTTTCGGTAATATTAATTTGTTAATCCTGCAAAAGCAATATAATTTGACTTTCGCTCAAATCAGTAAAATTCGTGTTTTTCGGCTTAAGCGGTACAGTGCTCACGCACCTGAAATACAATTTACAAGAAAATCGACTTTAAGTCTAAAACTAAGAAAGTGCAATTTTTTCGGTTATATGAATATGTCAATTCTGCAATAACAATATAATTTGACTTTCGCGCAAATCAGTAATATTGATGTTTTTCGGCTTAAGCAGTACAGTGCTCACGCAACTGACATACAATTTACAAGAAAATCGACTTTGAGTCTAAACCTAAGAAAGTGCAACTTTTTCGGTAATATTAATTTGTTAATCCTGCAAAAGCAATATAATTTGACTTTCGCTCAAATCAGTAAAATTCATGTTTTTCGGCTTAAGCGGTACAGTGCTCACGCAACTGAAATACAATTTACAAGAAAATCGACTTTAAGTCTAAAACTAAGAAAGTGCAATTTTTTCGGTTATATGAATATGTAAATTCTGCAATAACATTATAATTTTACTTTCGCGCAAATCAGTAATATTAATGTTTTTCGGCTTAAGCAGTACAGTGCTGCCGCAATTGACATACAATTTACAAGAAAATCGACTTTGAGTCTAAACCTAAGAAAGTGCAACTTTTTCGGTAATATTAATTTGTTAATCCTGCAATAACAATATAATTTGACTTTCGTTCAAATCAGTAAAATTCATGTTTTTCGGCTTAAGCGGTACAGTGCTCACGCAACTGACATACAATTTACAAGAAAATCGACTTTGAGTCTAAACCTAAGAAAGTGCAACTTTTTCGGTAATATTAATTTGTTAATCCTGCAAAAGCAATATAATTTGACTTTCGCTCAAATCAGTAAAATTCATGTTTTTCGGCTTAAGCGGTACAGTGCTCACGCAACTGAAATACAATTTACAAGAAAATCGACTTTAAGTCTAAAACTAAGAAAGTACAATTTTTTTGGTTATATGAATATGTAAATTCTGCAATAACATTATAATTTTACTTTCGCGCAAATCAGTAATATTAATGTTTTTCGGCTTAAGCAGTACAGTGCTGCCGCAATTGACATACAATTTACAAGAAAATCGACTTTGAGTCTAAACCTAAGAAAGTCCAACTTTTTCGGTTATATGAATATGTAAATTCTGCGATAACATTATAATTTGACTTTCGCGCAAATCAGTAATATTAATGTTTTTCGGCTTAAGCAGTACAGTGCTGCCGCAATTGACATACAATTTACAAGAAAATCGACTTTGAGTCTAAACCTAAGAAAGTGCAACTTTTTCGGTAATATTAATTTGTTAATCCTGCAAAAGCAATATAATTTGACTTTCGCTCATATCAGTAAAATTCATGTTTTTCGGCTTAAACGGTACAGTGCTCACGTAACTGAAATACAATTTACACGAAAATCGACTTTAAGTCTAAAGCTAAGAAAGTGCAATTTTTTCGGTAATATTAATTTGTTAATCCTGCAAAAGCAATATAATTTGACTTTCGCTCAAATCAGTAAAATTCATGTTTTTCGGCTTAAGCGGTACAGTGCTCACGCAACTGACATACAATTTACAAGAAAATCGACTTTGAGTCTAAACCTAAGAAAGTGCAACTTTTTCGGTAATATTAATTTGTTAATCCTGCAAAAGCAATATAATTTGACTTTCGCTCACATCAGTAAAATTCATGTTTTTCGGTTTAAGCGGTACAGTGCTCACGCAACTGACATACAATTTACAAGAAAATCGACTTTGAGTCTAAACCTAAGAAAGTCCAACTTTTTCGGTTATATGAATATGTAAATTCTGCGATAACATTATAATTTGACTTCCGCGCAAATCAGTAATATTGATACAATTTACAAGAAAATCGACTTCAAGTCTAAAACTAAGAAAGTACAATTTTTTCGGTTATATAATTATGTAAATTCTGCAATAACAATATAATTTTACTTTCGCGCAAATCAGTAATATTGATGTTTTTCGGCTTAAGCAGTACAGTGCTGCAGCAATTGACATACAATTGACAAGAAAATTGACTTTGTGTCTAAACCTAAGAAAGTGCAACTTTTTCGGTAATATTAATTTGTTAATCCTGCAATAACAATATAATTTGACTTTCGTTCAAATCAGTAAAATTCATGTTTTTCGGCTTAAGCGGTACAGTGCTCACGCAACTGACATACAATTTACAAGAAAATCGACTTTGAGTCTAAACCTAAGAAAGTGCAACTTTTTCGGTAATATTAATTTGTTAATCCTGCAAAAGCAATATAATTTGAATTTCGCTCAAATCAGTAAAATTCATGTTTTTCGGCTTAAGCGGTACAGTGCTCACGCAACTGACATACAATTTACAAGAAAATCGACTTTGAGTCTAAACCTAAGAAAGTGCAACTTTTTCGGTAATATTAATTTGTTAATCCTGCAAAAGCAATATAATTTGACTTTCGCTCACATCAGTCAAATTCATGTTTTTCGGTTTAAGCGGTACAGTGCTCACGCAACTGACATACAATTTACAAGAAAATCGACTTTGAGTCTAAACCTAAGAAAGTCCAACTTTTTCGGTTATATGAATATGTAAATTCTGCGATAACATTATAATTTGACTTTCGCGCAAATCAGTAATATTAATGTTTTTCGGCTTAAGCAGTACAGTGCTGCCGCAATTGACATACAATTTACAAGAAAATCGACTTTGAGTCTAAACCTAAGAAAGTGCAACTTTTTCGGTAATATTAATTTGTTAATCCTACAAAAGCAATATAATTTGACTTTCGCTCATATCAGTAAAATTCATGTTTTTCGGCTTAAACGGTACAGTACTCACGTAACTGAAATACAATTTACACGAAAATCGACTTTAAGTCTAAAGCTAAGAAAGTGCAATTTTTTCGGTTATATGTCATAAGAAAGTGCAATTTTTTTAGAGATTTTTTTTTTAGAATTTAGCAGAAAATCGACTTTAAGTCTAAACTAAGAAACTGCAATTTTTTCGGTTATATCAATATGTCAATTCTGCAATAACAATATAATTTGACTTTCCCTCAAATCAGTAAAATTTATTTTCTTCGGTTTAAGCAGTACAGTGCTCACGCAATTGACATACAATTTACAAGAAATCGACTTTAAGTATGAATATGTAAATTCTGCAATAACATTATAATTTCACTTCCGCGCAAATCAGTAATATTGATACAATTTAGAAGCAAATCGACTTTAAGTCTAAAACTAAGAAAGTACAATTTTTTCGGTTATATGAATATGTTAATTCTGCAATAACATTATAATTTTACTTTCGCGCAAATCAGTAATATTAATGTTTTTCGACTTAAGCAGTACAGTGCTGCCGCAATTGACATACAATTTACAAGAAAATCGACTTTAAGTCTAAACCTAAGAAAGTGCAACTTTTTCGGTAATATTAATTTGTTAATCCTGCAAAAGCAATATAATTTGACCTTCGCTCAAATCAGTAAAATAAATGTTTTTCGGCTTAAGCGGTACAGTGCTCACGCAACTGAAATACAATTTACAAGAAAATCGACTTTAAGTCTAAAACAAAGAAAGTGCAATTTTTTCGGTTATATGAATATGTAAATTCTGCAATAACATTATAATTTTACTTTCGCGCAAATCAGTAATATTGATGTTTTTCGGCTGAAGCAGTACAGTGCTGCCGCAATTGACATACAATTTACAAGAAAATCGACTTTGAGTCTAAACCTAAAAAAGTGCAATTTTTTCGGTTATATTAATTTGTTAAGCGGTACAGTGCTCACGCAATGGACATACAATTTAGAAGAAAATCGACTTTAAGTCTAAAACTAATAAAGTACAATTTTTTCGGTTATATGAATATGTAAATTCTGCAATAACATTATAATTTTACTTTCGCGCAAATCAGTAATATTGATGTTTTTCGGCTAAAGCAGTACAGTGCTGCCGCAATTGACATACAATTTACAAGAAAATCGACTTTGAGTCTAAACCTAAAAAAGTGCAATTTTTTCGGTTATATTAATTTGTTAATCCTGCAATAAAAATATAATTTGACTTTCGCTCAAATCAGTAAAATTCATGTTTTGCGGCTTAAGCAGTACAGTGCTCACGCAACTGACATACAATTTACAAGAAAATCGAATTTTTTAATCCTGCAATAACAATATAATTTGACTTTCGCTCAAATCAGTAAAATTCATGTTTTTCGGTTTAAGCGGTACAGTGCTCACGCAATTAATATACAATTTAGAAGCAAATCGACGTTAAGTCTAAAACTAATAAAGTACAATTTTTTCGGTTATATGAATATGTAAATTCTGCAATAACATTATAATTTTACTTTCGCGCAAATCAGTAATATTGATGTTTTTCGGCTAAAGCAGTACAGTGCTGCCGCAATTGACATACAATTTACAAGAAAATCGACTTTGAGTCTAAACCTAAAAAAGTGCAATTTTTTCGGTTATATGAATATGTAAATTCTGCAATAACATTATAATTTTACTTTCGTGCAAATCAGTAATATTAATGTTTTTCGGCTTAAGCAGTACAGTGCTGCCGCAATTGACATACAATTTACAAGAAAATCGACTTTAAGTCTAAACCTAAGAAAGTGCAACTTTTTCGGTAATATTAATTTGTTAATCCTGCAGAAGCAATATAATTTGACCTTCGCTCAAATCAGTAAAATAAATGTTTTTCGGCTTAAGCGGTACAGTGCTCACGCAACTGACATACAATTTACAAGAAAATCGACTTTGAGTCTAAACCTAAGAAAGTGCAATTTTTTCGGTTATATGAATATGTCAATTCTGCAATAACAATATAATTTGACTTTCGCTCAAATCAGTAAAATTCATGTTTTTCGGTTTAAGCGGTACATTGCTCACGCAATTGACATACAATTTAGAAGAAAATCGACTTTAAGTCTAAAACTAATAAAGTACAATTTTTTCGGTTATATGAATATGTAAATTCTGCAATAACATTATAATTTTACTTTCGCGCAAATCAGTAATATTGATGTTTTTCGGCTGAAGCAGTACAGTGCTGCCGCAATTGACATACAATTTACAAGAAAATCGACTTTGAGTCTAAACCTAAAAAAGTGCAATTTTTTCATTTATATTAATTTGTTAAGCGGTACAGTGCTCACGCAATGGACATACAATTTACAAGAAAATCGACTTTAAGTCTAAAACTAATAAAGTACAATTTTTTCGGTTATATGAATATGTAAATTCTGCAATAACATTATAATTTTACTTTCGCGCAAATCAGTAATATTGATGTTTTTCGGCTAAAGCAGTACAGTGCTGCCGCAATTGACATACAATTTACAAGAAAATCGACTTTGAGTCTAAACCTAAAAAAGTGCAATTTTTTCGGTTATATTAATTTGTTAATCCTGCAATAAAAATATAATTTGACTTTCGCTCAAATCAGTAAAATTCATGTTTTGCGGCTTAAGCAGTACAGTGCTCACGCAACTGACATACAATTTACAAGAAAATCGAATTTTTTAATCCTGCAATAACAATATAATTTGACTTTCGCTCAAATCAGTAAAATTCATGTTTTTCGGTTTAAGCGGTACAGTGCTCACGCAATTAATATACAATTTAGAAGCAAATCGACGTTAAGTCTAAAACTAATAAAGTACAATTTTTTCGGTTATATGAATATGTAAATTCTGCAATAACATTATAATTTTACTTTCGCGCAAATCAGTAATATTGATGTTTTTCGGCTAAAGCAGTACAGTGCTGCCGCAATTGACATACAATTTACAAGAAAATCGACTTTGAGTCTAAACCTAAAAAAGTGCAATTTTTTCGGTTATATGAATATGTAAATTCTGCAATAACATTATAATTTTACTTTCGTGCAAATCAGTAATATTAATGTTTTTCGGCTTAAGCAGTACAGTGCTGCCGCAATTGACATACAATTTACAAGAAAATCGACTTTAAGTCTAAACCTAAGAAAGTGCAACTTTTTCGGTAATATTAATTTGTTAATCCTGCAGAAGCAATATAATTTGACCTTCGCTCAAATCAGTAAAATAAATGTTTTTCGGCTTAAGCGGTACAGTGCTCACGCAACTGAAATACAATTTACAAGAAAATCGACTTTAAGTCTAAAACTAAGAAAGTGCAATTTTTTCGGTTATATGAATATGTCAATTCTGCAATAACAATATAATTTGACTTTCGCTCAAATCAGTAAAATTCATGTTTTTCGGTTTAAGCGGTACATTGCTCACGCAATTGACATACAATTTAGAAGAAAATCGACTTTAAGTCTAAAACTAATAAAGTACAATTTTTTCGGTTATATGAATATGTAAATTCTGCAATAACATTATAATTTTACTTTCGCGCAAATCAGTAATATTGATGTTTTTCGGCTGAAGCAGTACAGTGCTGCCGCAATTGACATACAATTTACAAGAAAATCGACTTTGAGTCTAAACCTAAAAAAGTGCAATTTTTTCATTTATATTAATTTGTTAAGCGGTACAGTGCTCACGCAATATACATACAATTTAGAAGAAAATCGACTTTAAGTCTAAAACTAATAAAGTACAATGTTTTCGGTTATATGAATATGTAAATTCTGCAATAACATTATAATTTTACTTTCGCGCAAATCAGTAATATTCATGTTTTTCGGCTTAAGCGGTACAGTGCTCACGCAACTGACATACAATTTACAAGAAAATCGAATTTGAGTCTAAACCTAAGAAAGTGCAACTTTTTCGGTAATATTAATTTGTTAATCCTGCAAAAGCAATATAATTTGACTTTCGCTCACATCAGTAAAATTCATGTTTTTCGGTTTAAGCGGTACAGTGCTCACGCAACTGACATACAATTTACAAGAAAATCGACTTTGAGTCTAAACCTAAGAAAGTCCAACTTTTTCGGTTATATGAATATGTAAATTCTGCGATAACATTATAATTTGACTTCCGCGCAAATCAGTAATATTGATACAATTTACAAGAAAATCGACTTCAAGTCTAAAACTAAGAAAGTACAATTTTTTCGGTTATATAATTATGTAAATTCTGCAATAACAATATAATTTTACTTTCGCGCAAATCAGTAATATTGATGTTTTTCGGCTTAAGCAGTACAGTGCTGCCGCAATTGACATACAATTGACAAGAAAATTGACTTTGTGTCTAAACCTAAGAAAGTGCAACTTTTTCGGTAATATTAATTTGTTAATCCTGCAATAACAATATAATTTGACTTTCGTTCAAATCAGTAAAATTCATGTTTTTCGGCTTAAGCGGTACAGTGCTCACGCAACTGACATACAATTTACAAGAAAATCGACTTTGAGTCTAAACCTAAGAAAGTGCAACTTTTTCGGTAATATTAATTTGTTAATCCTGCAAAAGCAATATAATTTGAATTTCGCTCAAATCAGTAAAATTCATGTTTTTCGGCTTAAGCGGTACAGTGCTCACGCAACTGACATACAATTTACAAGAAAATCGACTTTGAGTCTAAACCTAAGAAAGTGCAACTATTTCGGTAATATTAATTTGTTAATCCTGCAAAAGCAATATAATTTGACTTTCGCTCACATCAGTCAAATTCATGTTTTTCGGTTTAAGCGGTACAGTGCTCACGCAACTGACATACAATTTACAAGAAAATCGACTTTGAGTCTAAACCTAAGAAAGTCCAACTTTTTCGGTTATATGAATATGTAAATTCTGCGATAACATTATAATTTGACTTTCGCGCAAATCAGTAATATTAATGTTTTTCGGCTTAAGCAGTACAGTGCTGCCGCAATTGACATACAATTTACAAGAAAATCGACTTTGAGTCTAAACCTAAGAAAGTGCAACTTTTTCGGTAATATTAATTTGTTAATCCTACAAAAGCAATATAATTTGACTTTCGCTCATATCAGTAAAATTCATGTTTTTCGGCTTAAACGGTACAGTACTCACGTAACTGAAATACAATTTACACGAAAATCGACTTTAAGTCTAAAGCTAAGAAAGTGCAATTTTTTCGGTTATATGTCATAAGAAAGTGCAATTTTTTTAGAGATTTTTTTTTTAGAATTTAGAAGAAAATCGACTTTAAGTCTAAACTAAGAAACTGCAATTTTTTCGGTTATATGAATATGTCAATTCTGCAATAACAATATAATTTGACTTTCCCTCAAATCAGTAAAATTTATTTTCTTCGGTTTAAGCAGTACAGTGCTCACGCAATTGACATACAATTTACAAGAAATCGACTTTAAGTATGAATATGTAAATTCTGCAATAACATTATAATTTCACTTCCGCGCAAATCAGTAATATTGATACAATTTAGAAGCAAATCGACTTTAAGTCTAAAACTAAGAAAGTACAATTTTTTCGGTTATATGAATATGTTAATTCTGCAATAACATTATAATTTTACTTTCGCGCAAATCAGTAATATTAATGTTTTTCGACTTAAGCAGTACAGTGCTGCCGCAATTGACATACAATTTACAAGAAAATCGACTTTAAGTCTAAACCTAAGAAAGTGCAACTTTTTCGGTAATATTAATTTGTTAATCCTGCAAAAGCAATATAATTTGACCTTCGCTCAAATCAGTAAAATAAATGTTTTTCGGCTTAAGCGGTACAGTGCTCACGCAACTGAAATACAATTTACAAGAAAATCGACTTTAAGTCTAAAACAAAGAAAGTGCAATTTTTTCGGTTATATGAATATGTAAATTCTGCAATAACATTATAATTTTACTTTCGCGCAAATCAGTAATATTGATGTTTTTCGGCTGAAGCAGTACAGTGCTGCCGCAATTGACATACAATTTACAAGAAAATCGACTTTGAGTCTAAACCTAAAAAAGTGCAATTTTTTCGGTTATATTAATTTGTTAAGCGGTACAGTGCTCACGCAATAGACATACAATTTAGAAGAAAATCGACTTTAAGTCTAAAACTAATAAAGTACAATTTTTTCGGTTATATGAATATGTAAATTCTGCAATAACATTATAATTTTACTTTCGCGCAAATCAGTAATATTGATGTTTTTCGGCTAAAGCAGTACAGTGCTGCCGCAATTGACATACAATTTACAAGAAAATCGACTTTGAGTCTAAACCTAAGAAAGTGCAACTTTTTCGGTAATATTAATTTGTTAATCCTGCAAAAGCAATATAATTTGACTTTCGCTCACATCAGTCAAATTCATGTTTTTCGGTTTAAGCGGTACAGTGCTCACGCAACTGACATACAATTTACAAGAAAATCGACTTTGAGTCTAAAACTAAGAAAGTCCAACTTTTTCGGTTATATGAATATGTAAATTCTGCGATAACATTATAATTTGACTTTCGCGCAAATCAGTAATATTAATGTTTTTCGGCTTAAGCAGTACAGTGCTGCCGCAATTGACATACAATTTACAAGAAAATCGACTTTGAGTCTAAACCTAAGAAAGTGCAACTTTTTCGGTAATATTAATTTGTTAATCCTACAAAAGCAATATAATTTGACTTTCGCTCATATCAGTAAAATTCATGTTTTTCGGCTTAAACGGTACAGTACTCACGTAACTGAAATACAATTTACACGAAAATCGACTTTAAGTCTAAAGCTAAGAAAGTGCAATTTTTTCGGTTATATGTCATAAGAAAGTGCAATTTTTTTAGAGATTTTTTTTTTAGAATTTAGAAGAAAATCGACTTTAAGTCTAAACTAAGAAACTGCAATTTTTTCGGTTATATGAATATGTCAATTCTGCAATAACAATATAATTTGACTTTCCCTCAAATCAGTAATATTGATACAATTTAGAAGCAAATCGACTTTAAGTCTAAAACTAAGAAAGTACAATTTTTTCGGTTATATGAATATGTTAATTCTGCAATAACATTATAATTTTACTTTCGCGCAAATCAGTAATATTAATGTTTTTCGACTTAAGCAGTACAGTGCTGCCGCAATTGACATACAATTTACAAGAAAATCGACTTTAAGTCTAAACCTAAGAAAGTGCAACTTTTTCGGTAATATTAATTTGTTAATCCTGCAAAAGCAATATAATTTGACCTTCGCTCAAATCAGTAAAATAAATGTTTTTCGGCTTAAGCGGTACAGTGCTCACGCAACTGAAATACAATTTACAAGAAAATCGACTTTAAGTCTAAAACAAAGAAAGTGCAATTTTTTCGGTTATATGAATATGTAAATTCTGCAATAACATTATAATTTTACTTTCGCGAAAATCAGTAATATTGATGTTTTTCGGCTGAAGCAGTACAGTGCTGCCGCAATTGACATACAATTTACAAGAAAATCGACTTTGAGTCTAAACCTAAAAAAGTGCAATTTTTTCGGTTATATTAATTTGTTAAGCGGTACAGTGCTCACGCAATAGACATACAATTTAGAAGAAAATCGACTTTAAGTCTAAAACTAATAAAGTACAATTTTTTCGGTTATATGAATATGTAAATTCTGCAATAACATTATAATTTTACTTTCGCGCAAATCAGTAATATTGATGTTTTTCGGCTAAAGCAGTACAGTGCTGCCGCAATTGACATACAATTTACAAGAAAATCGACTTTGAGTCTAAACCTAAAAAAGTGCAATTTTTTCGGTTATATTAATTTGTTAATCCTGCAATAAAAATATAATTTGACTTTCGCTCAAATCAGTAAAATTCATGTTTTGCGGCTTAAGCAGTACAGTGCTCACGCAACTGACATACAATTTACAAGAAAATCGAATTTTTTAATCCTGCAATAACAATATAATTTGACTTTCGCTCAAATCAGTAAAATTCATGTTTTTCGGTTTAAGCGGTACAGTGCTCACGCAATTAATATACAATTTAGAAGCAAATCGACTTTAAGTCTAAAACTAAGAAAGTACAAATTTTTCGGTTATATGAATATGTAAATTCTGCAATAACATTATAATTTTACTTTCGTGCAAATCAGTAATATTAATGTTTTTCGGCTTAAGCAGTACAGTGCTGCCGCAATTGACATACAATTTACAAGAAAATCGACTTTAAGTCTAAACCTAAGAAAGTGCAACTTTTTCGGTAATATTAATTTGTTAATCCTGCAGAAGCAATATAAATTTTTCGGTTATATGAATATGTAAATTCTGCAATAACATTATAATTTTACTTTCGCTCAAATCAGTAAAATAAATGTTTTTCGGCTTAAGCGGTACAGTGCTCACGCAACTGAAATACAATTTACAAGAAAATCGACTTTAAGTCTAAAACTAAGAAAGTGCAATTTTTTCGGTTATATGAATATGTCAATTCTGCAATAACAATATAATTTGACTTTCGCTCAAATCAGTAAAATTCATGTTTTTCGGTTTAAGCGGTACATTGCTCACGCAATTGACATACAATTTAGAAGAAAATCGACTTTAAGTCTAAAACTAATAAAGTACAATTTTTTCGGTTATATGAATATGTAAATTCTGCAATAACATTATAATTTTACTTTCGCGCAAATCAGTAATATTGATGTTTTTCGGCTGAAGCAGTACAGTGCTGCCGCAATTGACATACAATTTACAAGAAAATCGACTTTGAGTCTAAACCTAAAAAAGTGCAATTTTTTCATTTATATTAATTTGTTAAGCGGTACAGTGCTCACGCAATATACATACAATTTAGAAGAAAATCGACTTTAAGTCTAAAACTAATAAAGTACAATTTTTTCGGTTATATGAATATGTAAATTCTGCAATAACATTATAATTTTACTTTCGCGCAAATCAGTAATATTGATGTTTTTCGGCTGAAACAGTACAGTGCTGCCGCAATTGACATACAATTTACAAGAAAATCGACTTTGAGTCTAAACCTAAGAAAGTGCAATTTTTTCGGTAATATTTATTTGTTAATACTGCAATAAAAATATAATTTGACTTTCGCTCAAATCAGTAAAATTCATGTTTTTCGGCTTAAGCAATACAGTGCTCACGCAACTGACATACAATTTACAAAAAAATCGACTTTGAGTCTAAACCTAAGAAAGTGCAACTTTTTCGGTAATATTATTTTGTTAATCCTGCAAGAACAATATAATTTGACTTTCGCTCAAATCAGTAAAATTCATGTTTTTCGGTTTAAGCGGTACAGTGCTCACGCAATTAACATACAATTTAGAAGCAAATCGACTTTAAGTCTAAAACTAAGAAAGTACAATTTTTTCGGTTATATGAATATGTAAATTCTGCAATAACATTATAATTTTACTTTCGCGCAAATCAGTAATATTAATGTTTTTCGGCTTAAGCAGTACAGTGCTGCCGCAATTGACATACAATTTACAAGAAAGTCGACTTTGAGTCTAAACCTAAGAAAGTGCAACTTTTTCGGTAATATTAATTTGTTAATCCTGCAAAAGCAATATAATTTGACTTTCGCTCAAATCAGTAAAATTCATGTTTTTCGGCTTAAGCGGTACAGTGCTCACGCAACTGATATACAATTTACAAGAAAATCGACTTTAAGTCTAAAACTAAGAAAGTGCAATTTTTTCGGTTATATGAATATGTCAATTCTGCAATAACAATATAATTTGACTTTCGCTCAAATCAGTAAAATAAATGTTTTTCGGCTTAAGCGGTACAGTGCTCACGCAACTGAAATACAATTTACAAGAAAATCGACTTTAAGTCTAAAACAAAGAAAGTGCAATTTTTTCGGTTATATGAATATGTAAATTCTGCAATAACATTATAATTTTACTTTCGCGCAAATCAGTAATATTGATGTTTTTCGGCTGAAGCAGTACAGTGCTGCCGCAATTGACATACAATTTACAAGAAAATCGACTTTGAGTCTAAACCTAAAAAAGTGCAATTTTTTCGGTTATATTAATTTGTTAAGCGGTACAGTGCTCACGCAATAGACATACAATTTAGAAGAAAATCGACTTTAAGTCTAAAACTAATAAAGTACAATTTTTTCGGTTATATGAATATGTAAATTCTGCAATAACATTATAATTTTACTTTCGCGCAAATCAGTAATATTGATGTTTTTCGGCTAAAGCAGTACAGTGCTGCCGCAATTGACATACAATTTACAAGAAAATCGACTTTGAGTCTAAAACTAATAAAGTACAATTTTTTCGGTTATATGAATATGTAAATTCTGCAATAACATTATAATTTTACTTTCGTGCAAATCAGTAATATTAATGTTTTTCGGCTTAAGCAGTACAGTGCTGCCGCAATTGACATACAATTTACAAGAAAATCGACTTTAAGTCTAAACCTAAGAAAGTGCAACTTTTTCGGTAATATTAATTTGTTAATCCTGCAGAAGCAATATAATTTGACCTTCGCTCAAATCAGTAAAATAAATGTTTTTCGGCTTAAGCGGTACAGTGCTCACGCAACTGAAATACAATTTACAAGAAAATCGACTGTAAGTCTAAAACTAAGAAAGTACAATTTTTTCGGTTATATGAATATGTAAATCCTGCAATAACATTATAATTTTACTTTCGCGCAAATCAGTAATATTGATGTTTTTCGGCTTAAGCAGTACAGTGCTGCCGCAATTGACATACAATTTACAAGATAATTTGGGTCTAAACCTAAGAAAGTGCAACTTTTTCGGTAATATTAATTTGTTAATCCTGCAGAAGCAATATAAATTTTTCGGTTATATGAATATGTAAATTCTGCAATAACATTATAATTTTACTTTCGCTCAAATCAGTAAAATAAATGTTTTTCGGCTTAAGCGGTACAGTGCTCACGCAACTGAAATACAATTTACAAGAAAATCGACTTTAAGTCTAAAACTAAGAAAGTGCAATTTTTTCGGTTATATGAATATGTCAATTCTGCAATAACAATATAATTTGACTTTCGCTCAAATCAGTAAAATTCATGTTTTTCGGTTTAAGCGGTACATTGCTCACGCAATTGACATACAATTTAGAAGAAAATCGACTTTAAGTCTAAAACTAATAAAGTACAATTTTTTCGGTTATATGAATATGTAAATTCTGCAATAACATTATAATTTTACTTTCGCGCAAATCAGTAATATTGATGTTTTTCGGCTGAAGCAGTACAGTGCTGCCGCAATTGACATACAATTTACAAGAAAATCGACTTTGAGTCTAAACCTAAGAAAGTGCAACTTTTTCGGTAATATTAATTTGTTAATCCTGCAGAAGCAATATAAATTTTTCGGTTATATGAATATGTAAATTCTGCAATAACATTATAATTTTACTTTCGCTCAAATCAGTAAAATAAATGTTTTTCGGCTTAAGCGGTACAGTGCTCACGCAACTGAAATACAATTTACAAGAAAATCGACTTTGAGTCTAAACCTAAAAAAGTGCAATTTTTTCGGTTATATTAATTTGTTAAGCGGTACAGTGCTCACGCAATAGACATACAATTTAGAAGAAAATCGACTTTAAGTCTAAAACTAATAAAGTACAATTTTTTCGGTTATATGAATATGTAAATTCTGCAATAACATTATAATTTTACTTTCGTGCAAATCAGTAATATTAATGTTTTTCGGCTTAAGCAGTACAGTGCTGCCGCAATTGACATACAATTTACAAGAAAATCGACTTTAAGTCTAAACCTAAGAAAGTGCAACTTTTTCGGTAATATTAATTTGTTAATCCTGCAGAAGCAATATAATTTGACCTTCGCTCAAATCAGTAAAATAAATGTTTTTCGGCTTAAGCGGTACAGTGCTCACGCAACTGAAATACAATTTACAAGAAAATCGACTTTAAGTCTAAAACTAAGAAAGTGCAATTTTTTCGGTTATATGAATATGTCAATTCTGCAATAACAATATAATTTGACTTTCGCTCAAATCAGTAAAATTCATGTTTTTCGGTTTAAGCGGTACATTGCTCACGCAATTGACATACAATTTAGAAGAAAATCGACTTTAAGTCTAAAACTAATAAAGTACAATTTTTTCGGTTATATGAATATGTAAATTCTGCAATAACATTATAATTTTACTTTCGCGCAAATCAGTAATATTGATGTTTTTCGGCTGAAGCAGTACAGTGCTGCCGCAATTGACATACAATTTACAAGAAAATCGACTTTGAGTCTAAACCTAAAAAAGTGCAATTTTTTCGGTTATATTAATTTGTTAAGCGGTACAGTGCTCACGCAATAGACATACAATTTAGAAGAAAATCGACTTTAAGTCTAAAACTAATAAAGTACAATTTTTTCGGTTATATGAATATGTAAATTCTGCAATAACATTATAATTTTACTTTCGCGCAAATCAGTAATATTGATGTTTTTCGGCTGAAACAGTACAGTGCTGCCGCAATTGACATACAATTTACAAGAAAATCGACTTTGAGTCTAAACCTAAGAAAGTGCAATTTTTTCGGTAATATTTATTTGTTAATACTGCAATAAAAATATAATTTGACTTTCGCTCAAATCAGTAAAATTCATGTTTTTCGGCTTAAGCAATACAGTGCTCACGCAACTGACATACAATTTACAAGAAAATCGACTTTGAGTCTAAACCTAAGAAAGTGCAACTTTTTCGGTAATATTAATTTGTTAATCCTGCAATAACAATATAATTTGACTTTCGCTCAAATCAGTAAAATTCATATTTTTCGGTTTAAGCGGTACAGTGCTCAAGCAATTAACATACAATTTAGCAGCAAATCGACTTTAAGTCTAAAACTAAGAAAGTACAATTTTTTCGGTTATATGAATATGTAAATTCTGCAATAACATTATAATTTTACTTTCGCGCAAATCAGTAAAATTGATGTTTTTCGGCCTAAGCGGTACAGCGCTCAAGTAATTGACATACAATTTAGAAGAAAATCGACTTTAAGTCTAAAACTAATAAAGTACAATTTTTTCGGTTATATGAATATGTAAATTCTGCAATAACATTATAATTTTACTTTCGCGCAAATCAGTAATATTGATGTTTTTCGGCTGAAGCAGTACAGTGCTGCCGCAATTGACATACAATTTACAAGAAAATCGACTTTGAGTCTAAACCTAAAAAAGTGCAATTTTTTCGGTTATATTAATTTGTTAAGCGGTACAGTGCTCACGCAATAGACATACAATTTAGAAGAAAATCGACTTTAAGTCTAAAACTAATAAAGTAAAATTTTTTCGGTTATATGAATATGTAAATTCTGCAATAACATTATAATTTTACTTTCGCGCAAATCAGTAATATTGATGTTTTTCGGCTGAAACAGTACAGTGCTGCCGCAATTGACATACAATTTACAAGAAAATCGACTTTGAGTCTAAACCTAAGAAAGTGCAATTTTTTCGGTAATATTTATTTGTTAATACTGCAATAAAAATATAATTTGACTTTCGCTCAAATCAGTAAAATTCATGTTTTTCGGCTTAAGCAATACAGTGCTCACGCAACTGACATACAATTTACAAGAAAATCGACTTTGAGTCTAAACCTAAGAAAGTGCAACTTTTTCGGTAATATTAATTTGTTAATCCTGCAATAACAATATAATTTGACTTTCGCTCAAATCAGTAAAATTCATATTTTTCGGTTTAAGCGGTACAGTGCTCAAGCAATTAACATACAATTTAGCAGCAAATCGACTTTAAGTCTAAAACTAAGAAAGTACAATTTTTTCGGTTATATGAATATGTAAATTCTGCAATAACATTATAATTTTACTTTCGCGCAAATCAGTAAAATTGATGTTTTTCGGCCTAAGCGGTACAGCGCTCAAGTAATTAACATACAATTTACAAGAAAGTCGGCTTTAAATAAAAATCTAAGAAAGTTCAATTTTTATTTTCTTTTTTTTATATTAATTTGTTAATCCTGCCATAACATTAAAGTTTACAGTGCTCACGCAACTGACATACAATTTACAAAAAAATCGACTTTGAGTCTAAACCTAAGAAAGTGCAACTTTTTCGGTAATATTATTTTGTTAATCCTGCAAGAACAATATAATTTGACTTTCGCTCAAATCAGTAAAATTCATGTTTTTCGGTTTAAGCGGTACAGTGCTCACGCAATTAACATACAATTTAGAAGCAAATCGACTTTAAGTCTAAAACTAAGAAAGTACAATTTTTTCGGTTATATGAATATGTAAATTCTGCAATAACATTATAATTTTACTTTCGCGCAAATCAGTAATATTAATGTTTTTCGGCTTAAGCAGTACAGTGCTGCCGCAATTGACATACAATTTACAAGAAAGTCGACTTTGAGTCTAAACCTAAGAAAGTGCAACTTTTTCGGTAATATTAATTTGTTAATCCTGCAAAAGCAATATAATTTGACTTTCGCTCAAATCAGTAAAATTCATGTTTTTCGGCTTAAGCGGTACAGTGCTCACGCAACTGATATACAATTTACAAGAAAATCGACTTTAAGTCTAAAACTAAGAAAGTGCAATTTTTTCGGTTATATGAATATGTCAATTCTGCAATAACAATATAATTTGACTTTCGCTCAAATCAGTAAAGTTCATGTTTTTCGGTTTAAGCGGTACAGTACTCACGCAATGGGCATACAATTTAGAAGCAAATCGACATTAAGTCTAAAACTAAGAAAGTACAATTTTTTCGGTTATATGAATATGTAAATTCTGCAATAACAATATAATTTGACTTTCGCTCAAATCAGTAAAGTTCATGTGTTTCGGTTTAAGCGGTACAGTGCTCACGCAATTGACATACAATTTAGAAGAAAATCGACTTTAAGTCTAAAACTAAGAAAGTACAATTTTTTCGGTTATATGAATATGTAAATTCTGCAATAACATTATAATTTTACTTTCGCGCAAATCAGTAATATTAATGTTTTTCAGCTTAAGCAGTACAGTGCTGCCGCAATTGACATACAATTTACAAGAAAATCGACTTTGAGTCTAAACCTAAGAAAGTGCAACTTTTTCGGTAATATTAATTTGTTAATCCTGCAAAAGCAATATAATTTGACTTTCGCTCAAATCAGTAAAATTCATGTTTTTCGGCTTAAGCAGTACAGTGCTCACGCAACTGACATACAATTTACAAGAAAATCGACTTTGAGTCTAAACCTAAGAAAGTGCAACTTTTTCGGTAATATTAATTTGTTAATCCTGCAAAAGCAATATAATTTGACTTTCGCTCACACCAGTAAAATTCATGTTTTTCGGCTTAAGCGGTACAGTGCTCACGCAACTGACATACAATTCACAAGAAAATCGACTTTAAGTCTAAAACTAAGAAAGTACAATTTTTTCGGTTATATGAATATGTAAATTCTGCGATAACATTATAATTTTACTTTCGCGCAAATCAGTAATATTAATGTTTTTCAGCTTAAGCAGTACAGTGCTGCCGCAATTGACATACAATTTACAAGAAAATCGACTTTGAGTCTAAACCTAAGAAAGTGCAACTTTTTCGGTAATATTAATTTGTTAATCCTGCAAAAGCAATATAATTTGACTTTCGCTCACATCAGTAATATTCATGTTTTTCGGCTTAAGCGGTACAGTGCTCACGCAACTGACATACAATTTACAAGAAAATCGACTTTGAGTCTAAACCTAAGAAAGTGCAACTTTTTCGGTAATATTAATTTGTTAATCCTGCAAAAGCAATATAATTTGACTTTCGCTCACATCAGTAAAATTCATGTTTTTCGGCTTAAGCGGTACAGTGCTCACGCAACTGACATACAATTTACAAGAAATTCGACTTTAAGTCTAAAACTAAGAAAGTACAATTTTTTCGGTTATACGAATATGTAAATTCTGCGATAACATTATAAATTTACTTTCGCGCAAATCAGTAATATTAATGTTTTTCAGCTTAAGCAGTACAGTGCTGCCGCAATTGACATACAATTTACAAGAAAATCGACTTTGAGTCTAAACCTAAGAAAGTGCAACTTTTTCGGTAATATTAATTTGTTAATCCTGCAAAAGCAATATAATTTGACTTTCGCTCACATCAGTAAAATTCATGTTTTTCGGCTTAAGCGGTACAGTGCTCACGCAACTGACATACAATTTACAAGAAAATCGACTTTAAGTCTAAAACTAAGAAAGTACAATTTTTTCGGTTATATGAATATGTAAATTCTGCGATAACATTATAATTTTACTTTCGCGCAAATCAGTAATATTAATGTTTTTCAGCTTAAGCAGTACAGTGCTGCCGCAATTGACATACAATTTACAATAAAATCGACTTTGAGTCTAAACCTAAGAAAGTGCAACTTTTTCGGTAATATTTATTTGTTAATCCTGCAAAAGCAATATAATTTGACTTTCGCTCACATCAGTAAAATTCATGTTTTTCGGCTTAAGCGGTACAGTGCTCACGCAACTGACATACAATTTACAAGAAAATCGACTTTAAGTCTAAAACTAAGAAAGTACAATTTTTTCGGTTATATGAATATGTAAATTCTGCGATAACATTATAATTTTACTTTCGCGCAAATCAGTAATATTAATGTTTTTCAGCTTAAGCAGTACAGTGCTGCCGCAATTGACATACAATTTACAAGAAAATCGACTTTGAGTCTAAACCTAAGAAAGTGCAACTTTTTCGGTAATATTAATTTGTTAATCCTGCAAAAGCAATATAATTTGACTTTCGCTCACATCAGTAAAATTCATGTTTTTCGGTTTAAGCGGTACAGTGCTCACGCAACTGACATACAATTTACAAGAAAATCGACTTTAAGTCTAAAACTAAGAAAGTACAATTTTTTCGGTTATATGAATATGTAAATTCTGCGATAACATTATAATTTTACTTTCGCGCAAATCAGTAATATTAATGTTTTTCAGCTTAAGCAGTACAGTGCTGCCGCAATTGACATACAATTTACAAGAAAGTCGACTTTGAGTCTAAACCTAAGAAAGTGCAACTTTTTCGGTAATATTAATTTGTTAATCCTGCAAAAGCAATATAATTTGACTTTCGCTCACACCAGTAAAATTCATGTTTTTCGGCTTAAGCGGTACAGTGCTCACGCAACTGACATACAATTTACAAGAAAATCGACTTTAAGTCTAAAACTAAGAAAGTACAATTTTTTCGGTTATATGAATATGTAAATTCTGCGATAACATTATAATTTTACTTTCGCGCAAATCAGTAATATTAATGTTTTTCAGCTTAAGCAGTACAGTGCTGCCGCAATTGACATACAATTTACAAGAAAATCGACTTTGAGTCTAAACCTAAGAAAGTGCAACTTTTTCGGTAATATTAATTTGTTAATCCTGCAAAAGCAATATAATTTGACTTTCGCTCACATCAGTAATATTCATGTTTTTCGGCTTAAGCGGTACAGTGCTCACGCAACTGACATACAATTTACAAGAAAATCGACTTTGAGTCTAAACCTAAGAAAGTGCAACTTTTTCGGTAATATTAATTTGTTAATCCTGCAAAAGCAATATAATTTGACTTTCGCTCACATCAGTAAAATTCATGTTTTTCGGCTTAAGCGGTACAGTGCTCACGCAACTGACATACAATTTACAAGAAATTCGACTTTAAGTCTAAAACTAAGAAAGTACAATTTTTTCGGTTATACGAATATGTAAATTCTGCGATAACATTATAAATTTACTTTCGCGCAAATCAGTAATATTAATGTTTTTCAGCTTAAGCAGTACAGTGCTGCCGCAATTGACATACAATTTACAAGAAAGTCGACTTTGAGTCTAAACCTAAGAAAGTGCAACTTTTTCGGTAATATTAATTTGTTAATCCTGCAAAAGCAATATAATTTGACTTTCGCTCAAATCAGTAAAATTCATGTTTTTCGGCTTAAGCGGTACAGTGCTCACGCAACTGATATACAATTTACAAGAAAATCGACTTTAAGTCTAAAACTAAGAAAGTGCAATTTTTTCGGTTATATGAATATGTCAATTCTGCAATAACAATATAATTTGACTTTCGCTCAAATCAGTAAAGTTCATGTTTTTCGGTTTAAGCGGTACAGTGCTCACGCAATGGGCATACAATTTAGAAGCAAATCGACATTAAGTCTAAAACTAAGAAAGTACAATTTTTTCGGTTATATGAATATGTAAATTCTGCAATAACAATATAATTTGACTTTCGCTCAAATCAGTAAAGTTCATGTGTTTCGGTTTAAGCGGTACAGTGCTCACGCAATTGACATACAATTTAGAAGAAAATCGACTTTAAGTCTAAAACTAAGAAAGTACAATTTTTTCGGTTATATGAATATGTAAATTCTGCAATAACATTATAATTTTACTTTCGCGCAAATCAGTAATATTAATGTTTTTCAGCTTAAGCAGTACAGTGCTGCCGCAATTGACATACAATTTACAAGAAAATCGACTTTGAGTCTAAACCTAAGAAAGTGCAACTTTTTCGGTAATATTAATTTGTTAATCCTGCAAAAGCAATATAATTTGACTTTCGCTCAAATCAGTAAAATTCATGTTTTTCGGCTTAAGCGGTACAGTGCTCACGCAACTGACATACAATTTACAAGAAAATCGACTTTGAGTCTAAACCTAAGAAAGTGCAACTTTTTCGGTAATATTAATTTGTTAATCCTGCAAAAGCAATATAATTTGACTTTCGCTCACACTAGTAAAATTCATGTTTTTCGGTTTAAGCGGTACAGTGCTCACGCAATGGGCATACAATTTAGAAGCAAATCGACATTAAGTCTAAAACTAAGAAAGTACAATTTTTTCGGTTATATGAATATGTAAATTCTGCAATAACAATATAATTTGACTTTCGCTCAAATCAGTAAAGTTCATGTGTTTCGGTTTAAGCGGTACAGTGCTCACGCAATTGACATACAATTTAGAAGAAAATCGACTTTAAGTCTAAAACTAAGAAAGTACAATTTTTTCGGTTATATGAATATGTAAATTCTGCGATAACATTATAATTTTACTTTCGCGCAAATCAGTAATATTAATGTTTTTCAGCTTAAGCAGTACAGTGCTGCCGCAATTGACATACAATTTACAAGAAAATCGACTTTGAGTCTAAACCTAAGAAAGTGCAACTTTTTCGGTAATATTAATTTGTTAATCCTGCAAAAGCAATATAATTTGACTTTCGCTCACATCAGTAAAATTCATGTTTTTCGGCTTAAGCGGTACAGTGCTCACGCAACTGACATACAATTTACAAGAAATTCGACTTTAAGTCTAAAACTAAGAAAGTACAATTTTTTCGGTTATACGAATATGTAAATTCTGCGATAACATTATAAATTTACTTTCGCGCAAATCAGTAATATTAATGTTTTTCAGCTTAAGCAGTACAGTGCTGCCGCAATTGACATACAATTTACAAGAAAATCGACTTTGAGTCTAAACCTAAGAAAGTGCAACTTTTTCGGTAATATTAATTTGTTAATCCTGCAAAAGCAATATAATTTGACTTTCGCTCACATCAGTAATATTCATGTTTTTCGGCTTAAGCGGTACAGTGCTCACGCAACTGACATACAATTTACAAGAAAATCGACTTTGAGTCTAAACCTAAGAAAGTGCAACTTTTTCGGTAATATTAATTTGTTAATCCTGCAAAAGCAATATAATTTGACTTTCGCTCACACTAGTAAAATTCATGTTTTTCGGCTTAAGCGGTACAGTGCTCACGCAACTGACATACAATTTACAAGAAAATCGACTTTAAGTCTAAAACTAAGAAAGTACAATTTTTTCGGTTATATGAATATGTAAATTCTGCGATAACATTATAATTTTACTTTCGCGCAAATCAGTAATATTAATGTTTTTCAGCTTAAGCAGTACAGTGCTGCCGCAATTGACATACAATTTACAAGAAAATCGACTTTGAGTCTAAACCTAAGAAAGTGCAACTTTTTCGGTAATATTAATTTGTTAATCCTGCAAAAGCAATATAATTTGACTTTCGCTCACATCAGTAATATTCATGTTTTTCGGCTTAAGCGGTACAGTGCTCACGCAACTGACATACAATTTACAAGAAAATCGACTTTGAGTCTAAACCTAAGAAAGTGCAACTTTTTCGGTAATATTAATTTGTTAATCCTGCAAAAGCAATATAATTTGACTTTCGCTCACATCAGTAAAATTCATGTTTTTCGGCTTAAGCGGTACAGTGCTCACGCAACTGACATACAATTTACAAGAAATTCGACTTTAAGTCTAAAACTAAGAAAGTACAATTTTTTCGGTTATACGAATATGTAAATTCTGCGATAACATTATAAATTTACTTTCGCGCAAATCAGTAATATTAATGTTTTTCAGCTTAAGCAGTACAGTGCTGCCGCAATTGACATACAATTTACAAGAAAATCGACTTTGAGTCTAAACCTAAGAAAGTGCAACTTTTTCGGTAATATTAATTTGTTAATCCTGCAAAAGCAATATAATTTGACTTTCGCTCACATCAGTAAAATTCATGTTTTTCGGCTTAAGCGGTACAGTGCTCACGCAACTGACATACAATTTACAAGAAAATCGACTTTAAGTCTAAAACTAAGAAAGTACAATTTTTTCGGTTATATGAATATGTAAATTCTGCGATAACATTATAATTTTACTTTCGCGCAAATCAGTAATATTAATGTTTTTCAGCTTAAGCAGTACAGTGCTGCCGCAATTGACATACAATTTACAATAAAATCGACTTTGAGTCTAAACCTAAGAAATTGCAACTTTTTCGGTAATATTTATTTGTTAATCCTGCAAAAGCAATATAATTTGACTTTCGCTCACATCAGTAAAATTCATGTTTTTCGGTTTAAGCGGTACAGTGCTCACGCAACTGACATACAATTTACAAGAAAATCGACTTTAAGTCTAAAACTAAGAAAGTACAATTTTTTCGGTTATATGAATATGTAAATTCTGCGATAACATTATAATTTTACTTTCGCGCAAATCAGTAATATTAATGTTTTTCAGCTTAAGCAGTACAGTGCTGCCGCAATTGACATACAATTTACAAGAAAGTCGACTTTGAGTCTAAACCTAAGAAAGTGCAACTTTTTCGGTAATATTAATTTGTTAATCCTGCAAAAGCAATATAATTTGACTTTCGCTCACATCAGTAAAATTCATGTTTTTCGGCTTAAGCGGTACAGTGCTCACGCAACTGACATACAATTTACAAGAAAATCGACTTTAAGTCTAAAACTAAGAAAGTACAATTTTTTCGGTTATATGAATATGTAAATTCTGCAATAACATTATAATTTTACTTTCGCGCAAATCAGTAATATTAATGTTTTTCGGCTTAAGCAGTACAGTGCTGCCGCAATTGACATACAATTTACAAGAAAATCGACTTTGAGTCTAAACCTAAGAAAGTGCAACTTTTTCGGTAATATTAATTTGTTAATCCTGCAATAACAATATAATTTGACTTTCGTTCAAATCAGTAAAATTCATGTTTTTCGGCTTAAGCGGTACAGTGCTCACGCAACTGACATACAATTTACAAGAAAATCGACTTTGAGTCTAAACCTAAGAAAGTGCAACTTTTTCGGTAATATTAATTTGTTAATCCTGCAAAAGCAATATAATTTCACTTTCGCTCAAATCAGTCAAATTCATGTTTTTCGGCTTAAGCGGTACAGTGCTCACGCAACTGAAATACAATTTACAAGAAAATCGACTTTAAGTCTAAAACTAAGAAAGTGCAATTTTTTCGGTTATATGAATATGTCAATTCTGCAATAACAATATAATTTGACTTTCGCTCAAATCAGTAATATTGATGTTTTTCGGCTTAAGCAGTACAGTGCTCACGCAACTGACATACAATTTACAAGAAAATCGACTTTGAGTCTAAACCTAAGAAAGTGCAACTTTTTCGGTAATATTAATTTGTTAATCCTGCAAAAGCAATATAATTTGACTTTCGCTCACATCAGTAAAATTCATGTTTTTCGGCTTAAGCGGTACAGTGCTCACGCAACTGAAATACAATTTACAAGAAAATCGACTTTAAGTCTAAAACTAAGAAAGTGCAATTTTTTCGGTTATATGAATATGTCAATTCTGCAATAACAATATAATTTGACTTTCGCTCAAATCAGTAATATTGATGTTTTTCGGCTTAAGCAGTACAGTGCTCACGCAACTGACATACAATTTCCAAGAAAATCGACTTTGAGTCTAAACCTAAGAAAGTGCAACTTTTTCGGTAATATTAATTTGTTAATCCTGCAAAAGCAATATAATTTGACTTTCGCTCAAATCAGTAAAATTCGTGTTTTTCGGCTTAAGCGGTACAGTGCTCACGCAACTGAAATACAATTTACAAGAAAATCGACTTTAAGTCTAAAACTAAGAAAGTGCAATTTTTTCGGTTATATGAATATGTCAATTCTGCAATAACAATATAATTTGACTTTCGCGCAAATCAGTAATATTGATGTTTTTCGGCTTAAGCAGTACAGTGCTCACGCAACTGACATACAATTTACAAGAAAATCGACTTTGAGTCTAAACCTAAGAAAGTGCAACTTTTTCGGTAATATTAATTTGTTAATCCTGCAAAAGCAATATAATTTGACTTTCGCTCAAATCAGTAAAATTCATGTTTTTCGGCTTAAGCGGTACAGTGCTCACGCAACTGAAATACAATTTACAAGAAAATCGACTTTAAGTCTAAAACTAAGAAAGTGCAATTTTTTCGGTTATATGAATATGTAAATTCTGCAATAACATTATAATTTTACTTTCGCGCAAATCAGTAATATTAATGTTTTTCGGCTTAAGCAGTACAGTGCTGCCGCAATTGACATACAATTTACAAGAAAATCGACTTTGAGTCTAAACCTAAGAAAGTGCAACTTTTTCGGTAATATTAATTTGTTAATCCTGCAATAACAATATAATTTGACTTTCGTTCAAATCAGTAAAATTCATGTTTTTCGGCTTAAGCGGTACAGTGCTCACGCAACTGACATACAATTTACAAGAAAATCGACTTTGAGTCTAAACCTAAGAAAGTGCAACTTTTTCGGTAATATTAATTTGTTAATCCTGAAAAAGCAATATAATTTGACTTTCGCTCAAATCAGTAAAATTCATGTTTTTCGGCTTAAGCGGTACAGTGCTCACGCAACTGACATACAATTTACAAGAAAATCGACTTTAAGTCTAAAACTAAGAAAGTACAATTTTTTTTGGTTATATGAATATGTAAATTCTGCAATAACATTATAATTTTACTTTCGCGCAAATCAGTAATATTAATGTTTTTCGGCTTAAGCAGTACAGTGCTGCCGCAATTGACATACAATTTACAAGAAAATCGACTTTGAGTCTAAACCTAAGAAAGTGCAACTTTTTCGGTAATATTAATTTGTTAATCCTGCAATAACAATATAATTTGACTTTCGTTCAAATCAGTAAAATTCATGTTTTTCGGCTTAAGCGGTACAGTGCTCACGCAACTGACATACAATTTACAAGAAAATCGACTTTGAGTCTAAACCTAAGAAAGTGCAACTTTTTCGGTAATATTAATTTGTTAATCCTGCAAAAGCAATATAATTTCACTTTCGCTCAAATCAGTCAAATTCATGTTTTTCGGCTTAAGCGGTACAGTGCTCACGCAACTGAAATACAATTTACAAGAAAATCGACTTTAAGTCTAAAACTAAGAAAGTGCAATTTTTTCGGTTATATGAATATGTCAATTCTGCAATAACAATATAATTTGACTTTCGCTCAAATCAGTAATATTGATGTTTTTCGGCTTAAGCAGTACAGTGCTCACGCAACTGACATACAATTTACAAGAAAATCGACTTTGAGTCTAAACCTAAGAAAGTGCAACTTTTTCGGTAATATTAATTTGTTAATCCTGCAAAAGCAATATAATTTGACTTTCGCTCACATCAGTAAAATTCATGTTTTTCGGCTTAAGCGGTACAGTGCTCACGCAACTGAAATACAATTTACAAGAAAATCGACTTTAAGTCTAAAACTAAGAAAGTGCAATTTTTTCGGTTATATGAATATGTCAATTCTGCAATAACAATATAATTTGACTTTCGCTCAAATCAGTAATATTGATGTTTTTCGGCTTAAGCAGTACAGTGCTCACGCAACTGACATACAATTTCCAAGAAAATCGACTTTGAGTCTAAACCTAAGAAAGTGCAACTTTTTCGGTAATATTAATTTGTTAATCCTGCAAAAGCAATATAATTTGACTTTCGCTCAAATCAGTAAAATTCGTGTTTTTCGGCTTAAGCGGTACAGTGCTCACGCAACTGAAATACAATTTACAAGAAAATCGACTTTAAGTCTAAAACTAAGAAAGTGCAATTTTTTCGGTTATATGAATATGTCAATTCTGCAATAACAATATAATTTGACTTTCGCGCAAATCAGTAATATTGATATTTTTCGGCTTAAGCAGTACAGTGCTCACGCAACTGACATACAATTTACAAGAAAATCGACTTTGAGTCTAAACCTAAGAAAGTGCAACTTTTTCGGTAATATTAATTTGTTAATCCTGCAAAAGCAATATAATTTGACTTTCGCTCAAATCAGTAAAATTCATGTTTTTCGGCTTAAGCGGTACAGTGCTCACGCAACTGAAATACAATTTACAAGAAAATCGACTTTAAGTCTAAAACTAAGAAAGTGCAATTTTTTCGGTTATATGAATATGTAAATTCTGCAATAACATTATAATTTTACTTTCGCGCAAATCAGTAATATTAATGTTTTTCGGCTTAAGCAGTACATTGCTGCCGCAACTGAAATACAATTTACAAGAAAATCGACTTTGAGTCTAAACCTAAGAAAGTGCAACTTTTTCGGTAATATTAATTTGTTAATCCTGCAATAACAATATAATTTGACTTTCGTTCAAATCAGTAAAATTCATGTTTTTCGGCTTAAGCGGTACAGTGCTCACGCAACTGACATACAATTTACAAGAAAATCGACTTTGAGTCTAAACCTAAGAAAGTGCAACTTTTTCGGTAATATTAATTTGTTAATCCTGCAAAAGCAATATAATTTGACTTTCGCTCAAATCAGTAAAATTCATGTTTTTCGGCTTAAGCGGTACAGTGCTCACGCAACTGAAATACAATTTACAAGAAAATCGACTTTAAGTCTAAAACTAAGAAAGTACAATTTTTTTGGTTATATGAATATGTAAATTCTGCAATAACATTATAATTTTACTTTCGGGCAAATCAGTAATATTAATGTTTTTCAGCTTAAGCAGTACAGTGCTGCCGCAATTGACATACAATTTACAAGAAAATCGACTTTGAGTCTAAACCTAAGAAAGTGCAACTTTTTCGGTAATATTAATTTGTTAATCCTGCAAAAGCAATATAATTTGACTTTCGCTCACATCAGTAATATTCATGTTTTTCGGCTTAAGCGGTACAGTGCTCACGCAACTGACATACAATTTACAAGAAAATCGACTTTGAGTCTAAACCTAAGAAAGTGCAACTTTTTCGGTAATATTAATTTGTTAATCCTGCAAAAGCAATATAATTTGACTTTCGCTCACATCAGTAAAATTCATGTTTTTCGGCTTAAGCGGTACAGTGCTCACGCAACTGACATACAATTTACAAGAAAATCGACTTTAAGTCTAAAACTAAGAAAGTACAATTTTTTCGGTTATATGAATATGTAAATTCTGCGATAACATTATAATTTTACTTTCGCGCAAATCAGTAATATTAATGTTTTTCAGCTTAAGCAGTACAGTGCTGCCGCAATTGACATACAATTTACAAGAAAATCGACTTTGAGTCTAAACCTAAGAAAGTGCAACTTTTTCGGTAATATTAATTTGTTAATCCTGCAATAACAATATAATTTGACTTTCGTTCAAATCAGTAAAATTCATGTTTTTCGGCTTAAGCGGTACAGTGCTCACGCAACTGACATACAATTTACAAGAAAATCGACTTTGAGTCTAAACCTAAGAAAGTGCAACTTTTTCGGTAATATTAATTTGTTAATCCTGCAATAACAATATAATTTGACTTTCGTTCAAATCAGTAAAATTCATGTTTTTCGGCTTAAGCGGTACAGTGCTCACGCAACTGACATACAATTTACAAGAAAATCGACTTTAAGTCTAAAACTAAGAAAGTACAATTTTTTTTGGTTATATGAATATGTAAATTCTGCAATAACATTATAATTTTACTTTCGCGCAAATCAGTAATATTAATGTTTTTCGGCTTAAGCAGTACAGTGCTGCCGCAATTGACATACAATTTACAAGAAAATCGACTTTGAGTCTAAACCTAAGAAAGTGCAACTTTTTCGGTAATATTAATTTGTTAATCCTGCAATAACAATATAATTTGACTTTCGTTCAAATCAGTAAAATTCATGTTTTTCGGCTTAAGCGGTACAGTGCTCACGCAACTGACATACAATTTACAAGAAAATCGACTTTAAGTCTAAAACTAAGAAAGTACAATTTTTTCGGTTATATGAATATGTAAATTCTGCAATAACATTATAATTTTACTTTCGCGCAAATCAGTAATATTAATGTTTTTCGGCTTAAGCAGTACAGTGCTGCCGCAATTGACATACAATTTACAAGAAAATCGACTTTGAGTCTAAACCTAAGAAAGTGCAACTTTTTCGGTAATATTAATTTGTTAATCCTGCAATAACAATATAATTTGACTTTCGTTCAAATCAGTAAAATTCATGTTTTTCGGCTTAAGCGGTACAGTGCTCACGCAACTGACATACAATTTACAAGAAAATCGACTTTGAGTCTAAACCTAAGAAAGTGCAACTTTTTCGGTAATATTAATTTGTTAATCCTGCAAAAGCAATATAATTTCACTTTCGCTCAAATCAGTCAAATTCATGTTTTTCGGCTTAAGCGGTACAGTGCTCACGCAACTGAAATACAATTTACAAGAAAATCGACTTTAAGTCTAAAACTAAGAAAGTGCAATTTTTTCGGTTATATGAATATGTCAATTCTGCAATAACAATATAATTTGACTTTCGCTCAAATCAGTAATATTGATGTTTTTCGGCTTAAGCAGTACAGTGCTCACGCAACTGACATACAATTTACAAGAAAATCGACTTTGAGTCTAAACCTAAGAAAGTGCAACTTTTTCGGTAATATTAATTTGTTAATCCTGCAAAAGCAATATAATTTGACTTTCGCTCACATCAGTAAAATTCATGTTTTTCGGCTTAAGCGGTACAGTGCTCACGCAACTGAAATACAATTTACAAGAAAATCGACTTTAAGTCTAAAACTAAGAAAGTGCAATTTTTTCGGTTATATGAATATGTCAATTCTGCAATAACAATATAATTTGACTTTCGCTCAAATCAGTAATATTGATGTTTTTCGGCTTAAGCAGTACAGTGCTCACGCAACTGACATACAATTTCCAAGAAAATCGACTTTGAGTCTAAACCTAAGAAAGTGCAACTTTTTCGGTAATATTAATTTGTTAATCCTGCAAAAGCAATATAATTTGACTTTCGCTCAAATCAGTAAAATTCGTGTTTTTCGGCTTAAGCGGTACAGTGCTCACGCAACTGAAATACAATTTACAAGAAAATCGACTTTAAGTCTAAAACTAAGAAAGTGCAATTTTTTCGGTTATATGAATATGTCAATTCTGCAATAACAATATAATTTGACTTTCGCGCAAATCAGTAATATTGATGTTTTTCGGCTTAAGCAGTACAGTGCTCACGCAACTGACATACAATTTACAAGAAAATCGACTTTGAGTCTAAACCTAAGAAAGTGCAACTTTTTCGGTAATATTAATTTGTTAATCCTGCAAAAGCAATATAATTTGACTTTCGCTCAAATCAGTAAAATTCATGTTTTTCGGCTTAAGCGGTACAGTGCTCACGCAACTGAAATACAATTTACAAGAAAATCGACTTTAAGTCTAAAACTAAGAAAGTGCAATTTTTTCGGTTATATGAATATGTAAATTCTGCAATAACATTATAATTTTACTTTCGCGCAAATCAGTAATATTAATGTTTTTCGGCTTAAGCAGTACAGTGCTGCCGCAATTGACATACAATTTACAAGAAAATCGACTTTGAGTCTAAACCTAAGAAAGTGCAACTTTTTCGGTAATATTAATTTGTTAATCCTGCAATAACAATATAATTTGACTTTCGTTCAAATCAGTAAAATTCATGTTTTTCGGCTTAAGCGGTACAGTGCTCACGCAACTGACATACAATTTACAAGAAAATCGACTTTGAGTCTAAACCTAAGAAAGTGCAACTTTTTCGGTAATATTAATTTGTTAATCCTGAAAAAGCAATATAATTTGACTTTCGCTCAAATCAGTAAAATTCATGTTTTTCGGCTTAAGCGGTACAGTGCTCACGCAACTGACATACAATTTACAAGAAAATCGACTTTAAGTCTAAAACTAAGAAAGTACAATTTTTTTTGGTTATATGAATATGTAAATTCTGCAATAACATTATAATTTTACTTTCGCGCAAATCAGTAATATTAATGTTTTTCGGCTTAAGCAGTACAGTGCTGCCGCAATTGACATACAATTTACAAGAAAATCGACTTTGAGTCTAAACCTAAGAAAGTGCAACTTTTTCGGTAATATTAATTTGTTAATCCTGCAATAACAATATAATTTGACTTTCGTTCAAATCAGTAAAATTCATGTTTTTCGGCTTAAGCGGTACAGTGCTCACGCAACTGACATACAATTTACAAGAAAATCGACTTTGAGTCTAAACCTAAGAAAGTGCAACTTTTTCGGTAATATTAATTTGTTAATCCTGCAAAAGCAATATAATTTCACTTTCGCTCAAATCAGTCAAATTCATGTTTTTCGGCTTAAGCGGTACAGTGCTCACGCAACTGAAATACAATTTACAAGAAAATCGACTTTAAGTCTAAAACTAAGAAAGTGCAATTTTTTCGGTTATATGAATATGTCAATTCTGCAATAACAATATAATTTGACTTTCGCTCAAATCAGTAATATTGATGTTTTTCGGCTTAAGCAGTACAGTGCTCACGCAACTGACATACAATTTACAAGAAAATCGACTTTGAGTCTAAACCTAAGAAAGTGCAACTTTTTCGGTAATATTAATTTGTTAATCCTGCAAAAGCAATATAATTTGACTTTCGCTCACATCAGTAAAATTCATGTTTTTCGGCTTAAGCGGTACAGTGCTCACGCAACTGAAATACAATTTACAAGAAAATCGACTTTAAGTCTAAAACTAAGAAAGTGCAATTTTTTCGGTTATATGAATATGTCAATTCTGCAATAACAATATAATTTGACTTTCGCTCAAATCAGTAATATTGATGTTTTTCGGCTTAAGCAGTACAGTGCTCACGCAACTGACATACAATTTCCAAGAAAATCGACTTTGAGTCTAAACCTAAGAAAGTGCAACTTTTTCGGTAATATTAATTTGTTAATCCTGCAAAAGCAATATAATTTGACTTTCGCTCAAATCAGTAAAATTCGTGTTTTTCGGCTTAAGCGGTACAGTGCTCACGCAACTGAAATACAATTTACAAGAAAATCGACTTTAAGTCTAAAACTAAGAAAGTGCAATTTTTTCGGTTATATGAATATGTCAATTCTGCAATAACAATATAATTTGACTTTCGCGCAAATCAGTAATATTGATATTTTTCGGCTTAAGCAGTACAGTGCTCACGCAACTGACATACAATTTACAAGAAAATCGACTTTGAGTCTAAACCTAAGAAAGTGCAACTTTTTCGGTAATATTAATTTGTTAATCCTGCAAAAGCAATATAATTTGACTTTCGCTCAAATCAGTAAAATTCATGTTTTTCGGCTTAAGCGGTACAGTGCTCACGCAACTGAAATACAATTTACAAGAAAATCGACTTTAAGTCTAAAACTAAGAAAGTGCAATTTTTTCGGTTATATGAATATGTAAATTCTGCAATAACATTATAATTTTACTTTCGCGCAAATCAGTAATATTAATGTTTTTCGGCTTAAGCAGTACATTGCTGCCGCAACTGAAATACAATTTACAAGAAAATCGACTTTGAGTCTAAACCTAAGAAAGTGCAACTTTTTCGGTAATATTAATTTGTTAATCCTGCAATAACAATATAATTTGACTTTCGTTCAAATCAGTAAAATTCATGTTTTTCGGCTTAAGCGGTACAGTGCTCACGCAACTGACATACAATTTACAAGAAAATCGACTTTGAGTCTAAACCTAAGAAAGTGCAACTTTTTCGGTAATATTAATTTGTTAATCCTGCAAAAGCAATATAATTTGACTTTCGCTCAAATCAGTAAAATTCATGTTTTTCGGCTTAAGCGGTACAGTGCTCACGCAACTGAAATACAATTTACAAGAAAATCGACTTTAAGTCTAAAACTAAGAAAGTACAATTTTTTTGGTTATATGAATATGTAAATTCTGCAATAACATTATAATTTTACTTTCGGGCAAATCAGTAATATTAATGTTTTTCAGCTTAAGCAGTACAGTGCTGCCGCAATTGACATACAATTTACAAGAAAATCGACTTTGAGTCTAAACCTAAGAAAGTGCAACTTTTTCGGTAATATTAATTTGTTAATCCTGCAAAAGCAATATAATTTGACTTTCGCTCACATCAGTAATATTCATGTTTTTCGGCTTAAGCGGTACAGTGCTCACGCAACTGACATACAATTTACAAGAAAATCGACTTTGAGTCTAAACCTAAGAAAGTGCAACTTTTTCGGTAATATTAATTTGTTAATCCTGCAAAAGCAATATAATTTGACTTTCGCTCACATCAGTAAAATTCATGTTTTTCGGCTTAAGCGGTACAGTGCTCACGCAACTGACATACAATTTACAAGAAAATCGACTTTAAGTCTAAAACTAAGAAAGTACAATTTTTTCGGTTATATGAATATGTAAATTCTGCGATAACATTATAATTTTACTTTCGCGCAAATCAGTAATATTAATGTTTTTCAGCTTAAGCAGTACAGTGCTGCCGCAATTGACATACAATTTACAAGAAAATCGACTTTGAGTCTAAACCTAAGAAAGTGCAACTTTTTCGGTAATATTAATTTGTTAATCCTGCAATAACAATATAATTTGACTTTCGTTCAAATCAGTAAAATTCATGTTTTTCGGCTTAAGCGGTACAGTGCTCACGCAACTGACATACAATTTACAAGAAAATCGACTTTGAGTCTAAACCTAAGAAAGTGCAACTTTTTCGGTAATATTAATTTGTTAATCCTGCAATAACAATATAATTTGACTTTCGTTCAAATCAGTAAAATTCATGTTTTTCGGCTTAAGCGGTACAGTGCTCACGCAACTGACATACAATTTACAAGAAAATCGACTTTAAGTCTAAAACTAAGAAAGTACAATTTTTTTTGGTTATATGAATATGTAAATTCTGCAATAACATTATAATTTTACTTTCGCGCAAATCAGTAATATTAATGTTTTTCGGCTTAAGCAGTACAGTGCTGCCGCAATTGACATACAATTTACAAGAAAATCGACTTTGAGTCTAAACCTAAGAAAGTGCAACTTTTTCGGTAATATTAATTTGTTAATCCTGCAATAACAATATAATTTGACTTTCGTTCAAATCAGTAAAATTCATGTTTTTCGGCTTAAGCGGTACAGTGCTCACGCAACTGACATACAATTTACAAGAAAATCGACTTTGAGTCTAAACCTAAGAAAGTGCAACTTTTTCGGTAATATTAATTTGTTAATCCTGCAAAAGCAATATAATTTCACTTTCGCTCAAATCAGTCAAATTCATGTTTTTCGGCTTAAGCGGTACAGTGCTCACGCAACTGAAATACAATTTACAAGAAAATCGACTTTAAGTCTAAAACTAAGAAAGTGCAATTTTTTCGGTTATATGAATATGTCAATTCTGCAATAACAATATAATTTGACTTTCGCTCAAATCAGTAATATTGATGTTTTTCGGCTTAAGCAGTACAGTGCTCACGCAACTGACATACAATTTACAAGAAAATCGACTTTGAGTCTAAACCTAAGAAAGTGCAACTTTTTCGGTAATATTAATTTGTTAATCCTGCAAAAGCAATATAATTTGACTTTCGCTCACATCAGTAAAATTCATGTTTTTCGGCTTAAGCGGTACAGTGCTCACGCAACTGAAATACAATTTACAAGAAAATCGACTTTAAGTCTAAAACTAAGAAAGTGCAATTTTTTCGGTTATATGAATATGTCAATTCTGCAATAACAATATAATTTGACTTTCGCTCAAATCAGTAATATTGATGTTTTTCGGCTTAAGCAGTACAGTGCTCACGCAACTGACATACAATTTCCAAGAAAATCGACTTTGAGTCTAAACCTAAGAAAGTGCAACTTTTTCGGTAATATTAATTTGTTAATCCTGCAAAAGCAATATAATTTGACTTTCGCTCAAATCAGTAAAATTCGTGTTTTTCGGCTTAAGCGGTACAGTGCTCACGCAACTGAAATACAATTTACAAGAAAATCGACTTTAAGTCTAAAACTAAGAAAGTGCAATTTTTTCGGTTATATGAATATGTCAATTCTGCAATAACAATATAATTTGACTTTCGCGCAAATCAGTAATATTGATATTTTTCGGCTTAAGCAGTACAGTGCTCACGCAACTGACATACAATTTACAAGAAAATCGACTTTGAGTCTAAACCTAAGAAAGTGCAACTTTTTCGGTAATATTAATTTGTTAATCCTGCAAAAGCAATATAATTTGACTTTCGCTCAAATCAGTAAAATTCATGTTTTTCGGCTTAAGCGGTACAGTGCTCACGCAACTGAAATACAATTTACAAGAAAATCGACTTTAAGTCTAAAACTAAGAAAGTGCAATTTTTTCGGTTATATGAATATGTAAATTCTGCAATAACATTATAATTTTACTTTCGCGCAAATCAGTAATATTAATGTTTTTCGGCTTAAGCAGTACATTGCTGCCGCAACTGAAATACAATTTACAAGAAAATCGACTTTGAGTCTAAACCTAAGAAAGTGCAACTTTTTCGGTAATATTAATTTGTTAATCCTGCAATAACAATATAATTTGACTTTCGTTCAAATCAGTAAAATTCATGTTTTTCGGCTTAAGCGGTACAGTGCTCACGCAACTGACATACAATTTACAAGAAAATCGACTTTGAGTCTAAACCTAAGAAAGTGCAACTTTTTCGGTAATATTAATTTGTTAATCCTGCAAAAGCAATATAATTTGACTTTCGCTCAAATCAGTAAAATTCATGTTTTTCGGCTTAAGCGGTACAGTGCTCACGCAACTGAAATACAATTTACAAGAAAATCGACTTTAAGTCTAAAACTAAGAAAGTACAATTTTTTTGGTTATATGAATATGTAAATTCTGCAATAACATTATAATTTTACTTTCGGGCAAATCAGTAATATTAATGTTTTTCAGCTTAAGCAGTACAGTGCTGCCGCAATTGACATACAATTTACAAGAAAATCGACTTTGAGTCTAAACCTAAGAAAGTGCAACTTTTTCGGTAATATTAATTTGTTAATCCTGCAAAAGCAATATAATTTGACTTTCGCTCACATCAGTAATATTCATGTTTTTCGGCTTAAGCGGTACAGTGCTCACGCAACTGACATACAATTTACAAGAAAATCGACTTTGAGTCTAAACCTAAGAAAGTGCAACTTTTTCGGTAATATTAATTTGTTAATCCTGCAAAAGCAATATAATTTGACTTTCGCTCACATCAGTAAAATTCATGTTTTTCGGCTTAAGCGGTACAGTGCTCACGCAACTGACATACAATTTACAAGAAAATCGACTTTAAGTCTAAAACTAAGAAAGTACAATTTTTTCGGTTATATGAATATGTAAATTCTGCGATAACATTATAATTTTACTTTCGCGCAAATCAGTAATATTAATGTTTTTCAGCTTAAGCAGTACAGTGCTGCCGCAATTGACATACAATTTACAAGAAAATCGACTTTGAGTCTAAACCTAAGAAAGTGCAACTTTTTCGGTAATATTAATTTGTTAATCCTGCAAAAGCAATATAATTTGACTTTCGCTCACATCAGTAATATTCATGTTTTTCGGCTTAAGCGGTACAGTGCTCACGCAACTGACATACAATTTACAAGAAAATCGACTTTGAGTCTAAACCTAAGAAAGTGCAACTTTTTCGGTAATATTAATTTGTTAATCCTGCAAAAGCAATATAATTTGACTTTCGCTCACATCAGTAAAATTCATGTTTTTCGGCTTAAGCGGTACAGTGCTCACGCAACTGACATACAATTTACAAGAAATTCGACTTTAAGTCTAAAACTAAGAAAGTACAATTTTTTCGGTTATACGAATATGTAAATTCTGCGATAACATTATAAATTTACTTTCGCGCAAATCAGTAATATTAATGTTTTTCAGCTTAAGCAGTACAGTGCTGCCGCAATTGACATACAATTTACAAGAAAATCGACTTTGAGTCTAAACCTAAGAAAGTGCAACTTTTTCGGTAATATTAATTTGTTAATCCTGCAAAAGCAATATAATTTGACTTTCGCTCACATCAGTAAAATTCATGTTTTTCGGCTTAAGCGGTACAGTGCTCACGCAACTGACATACAATTTACAAGAAAATCGACTTTAAGTCTAAAACTAAGAAAGTACAATTTTTTCGGTTATATGAATATGTAAATTCTGCGATAACATTATAATTTTACTTTCGCGCAAATCAGTAATATTAATGTTTTTCAGCTTAAGCAGTACAGTGCTGCCGCAATTGACATACAATTTACAATAAAATCGACTTTGAGTCTAAACCTAAGAAATTGCAACTTTTTCGGTAATATTTATTTGTTAATCCTGCAAAAGCAATATAATTTGACTTTCGCTCACATCAGTAAAATTCATGTTTTTCGGTTTAAGCGGTACAGTGCTCACGCAACTGACATACAATTTACAAGAAAATCGACTTTAAGTCTAAAACTAAGAAAGTACAATTTTTTCGGTTATATGAATATGTAAATTCTGCGATAACATTATAATTTTACTTTCGCGCAAATCAGTAATATTAATGTTTTTCAGCTTAAGCAGTACAGTGCTGCCGCAATTGACATACAATTTACAAGAAAGTCGACTTTGAGTCTAAACCTAAGAAAGTGCAACTTTTTCGGTAATATTAATTTGTTAATCCTGCAAAAGCAATATAATTTGACTTTCGCTCACATCAGTAAAATTCATGTTTTTCGGCTTAAGCGGTACAGTGCTCACGCAACTGACATACAATTTACAAGAAAATCGACTTTAAGTCTAAAACTAAGAAAGTACAATTTTTTCGGTTATATGAATATGTAAATTCTGCAATAACATTATAATTTTACTTTCGCGCAAATCAGTAATATTAATGTTTTTCGGCTTAAGCAGTACAGTGCTGCCGCAATTGACATACAATTTACAAGAAAATCGACTTTGAGTCTAAACCTAAGAAAGTGCAACTTTTTCGGTAATATTAATTTGTTAATCCTGCAATAACAATATAATTTGACTTTCGTTCAAATCAGTAAAATTCATGTTTTTCGGCTTAAGCGGTACAGTGCTCACGCAACTGACATACAATTTACAAGAAAATCGACTTTGAGTCTAAACCTAAGAAAGTGCAACTTTTTCGGTAATATTAATTTGTTAATCCTGCAAAAGCAATATAATTTCACTTTCGCTCAAATCAGTCAAATTCATGTTTTTCGGCTTAAGCGGTACAGTGCTCACGCAACTGAAATACAATTTACAAGAAAATCGACTTTAAGTCTAAAACTAAGAAAGTGCAATTTTTTCGGTTATATGAATATGTCAATTCTGCAATAACAATATAATTTGACTTTCGCTCAAATCAGTAATATTGATGTTTTTCGGCTTAAGCAGTACAGTGCTCACGCAACTGACATACAATTTACAAGAAAATCGACTTTGAGTCTAAACCTAAGAAAGTGCAACTTTTTCGGTAATATTAATTTGTTAATCCTGCAAAAGCAATATAATTTGACTTTCGCTCACATCAGTAAAATTCATGTTTTTCGGCTTAAGCGGTACAGTGCTCACGCAACTGAAATACAATTTACAAGAAAATCGACTTTAAGTCTAAAACTAAGAAAGTGCAATTTTTTCGGTTATATGAATATGTCAATTCTGCAATAACAATATAATTTGACTTTCGCTCAAATCAGTAATATTGATGTTTTTCGGCTTAAGCAGTACAGTGCTCACGCAACTGACATACAATTTCCAAGAAAATCGACTTTGAGTCTAAACCTAAGAAAGTGCAACTTTTTCGGTAATATTAATTTGTTAATCCTGCAAAAGCAATATAATTTGACTTTCGCTCAAATCAGTAAAATTCGTGTTTTTCGGCTTAAGCGGTACAGTGCTCACGCAACTGAAATACAATTTACAAGAAAATCGACTTTAAGTCTAAAACTAAGAAAGTGCAATTTTTTCGGTTATATGAATATGTCAATTCTGCAATAACAATATAATTTGACTTTCGCGCAAATCAGTAATATTGATGTTTTTCGGCTTAAGCAGTACAGTGCTCACGCAACTGACATACAATTTACAAGAAAATCGACTTTGAGTCTAAACCTAAGAAAGTGCAACTTTTTCGGTAATATTAATTTGTTAATCCTGCAAAAGCAATATAATTTGACTTTCGCTCAAATCAGTAAAATTCATGTTTTTCGGCTTAAGCGGTACAGTGCTCACGCAACTGAAATACAATTTACAAGAAAATCGACTTTAAGTCTAAAACTAAGAAAGTGCAATTTTTTCGGTTATATGAATATGTAAATTCTGCAATAACATTATAATTTTACTTTCGCGCAAATCAGTAATATTAATGTTTTTCGGCTTAAGCAGTACAGTGCTGCCGCAATTGACATACAATTTACAAGAAAATCGACTTTGAGTCTAAACCTAAGAAAGTGCAACTTTTTCGGTAATATTAATTTGTTAATCCTGCAATAACAATATAATTTGACTTTCGTTCAAATCAGTAAAATTCATGTTTTTCGGCTTAAGCGGTACAGTGCTCACGCAACTGACATACAATTTACAAGAAAATCGACTTTGAGTCTAAACCTAAGAAAGTGCAACTTTTTCGGTAATATTAATTTGTTAATCCTGCAAAAGCAATATAATTTGACTTTCGCTCAAATCAGTAAAATTCATGTTTTTCGGCTTAAGCGGTACAGTGCTCACGCAACTGACATACAATTTACAAGAAAATCGACTTTAAGTCTAAAACTAAGAAAGTACAATTTTTTTTGGTTATATGAATATGTAAATTCTGCAATAACATTATAATTTTACTTTCGCGCAAATCAGTAATATTAATGTTTTTCGGCTTAAGCAGTACAGTGCTGCCGCAATTGACATACAATTTACAAGAAAATCGACTTTGAGTCTAAACCTAAGAAAGTGCAACTTTTTCGGTAATATTAATTTGTTAATCCTGCAATAACAATATAATTTGACTTTCGTTCAAATCAGTAAAATTCATGTTTTTCGGCTTAAGCGGTACAGTGCTCACGCAACTGACATACAATTTACAAGAAAATCGACTTTGAGTCTAAACCTAAGAAAGTGCAACTTTTTCGGTAATATTAATTTGTTAATCCTGCAAAAGCAATATAATTTCACTTTCGCTCAAATCAGTCAAATTCATGTTTTTCGGCTTAAGCGGTACAGTGCTCACGCAACTGACATACAATTTACAAGAAAATCGACTTTGAGTCTAAACCTAAGAAAGTGCAACTTTTTCGGTAATATTAATTTGTTAATCCTGCAAAAGCAATATAATTTCACTTTCGCTCAAATCAGTCAAATTCATGTTTTTCGGCTTAAGCGGTACAGTGCTCACGCAACTGAAATACAATTTACAAGAAAATCGACTTTAAGTCTAAAACTAAGAAAGTGCAATTTTTTCGGTTATATGAATATGTCAATTCTGCAATAACAATATAATTTGACTTTCGCTCAAATCAGTAATATTGATGTTTTTCGGCTTAAGCAGTACAGTGCTCACGCAACTGACATACAATTTACAAGAAAATCGACTTTGAGTCTAAACCTAAGAAAGTGCAACTTTTTCGGTAATATTAATTTGTTAATCCTGCAAAAGCAATATAATTTGACTTTCGCTCACATCAGTAAAATTCATGTTTTTCGGCTTAAGCGGTACAGTGCTCACGCAACTGAAATACAATTTACAAGAAAATCGACTTTAAGTCTAAAACTAAGAAAGTGCAATTTTTTCGGTTATATGAATATGTCAATTCTGCAATAACAATATAATTTGACTTTCGCTCAAATCAGTAATATTGATGTTTTTCGGCTTAAGCAGTACAGTGCTCACGCAACTGACATACAATTTCCAAGAAAATCGACTTTGAGTCTAAACCTAAGAAAGTGCAACTTTTTCGGTAATATTAATTTGTTAATCCTGCAAAAGCAATATAATTTGACTTTCGCTCAAATCAGTAAAATTCGTGTTTTTCGGCTTAAGCGGTACAGTGCTCACGCAACTGAAATACAATTTACAAGAAAATCGACTTTAAGTCTAAAACTAAGAAAGTGCAATTTTTTCGGTTATATGAATATGTCAATTCTGCAATAACAATATAATTTGACTTTCGCGCAAATCAGTAATATTGATATTTTTCGGCTTAAGCAGTACAGTGCTCACGCAACTGACATACAATTTACAAGAAAATCGACTTTGAGTCTAAACCTAAGAAAGTGCAACTTTTTCGGTAATATTAATTTGTTAATCCTGCAAAAGCAATATAATTTGACTTTCGCTCAAATCAGTAAAATTCATGTTTTTCGGCTTAAGCGGTACAGTGCTCACGCAACTGAAATACAATTTACAAGAAAATCGACTTTAAGTCTAAAACTAAGAAAGTGCAATTTTTTCGGTTATATGAATATGTAAATTCTGCAATAACATTATAATTTTACTTTCGCGCAAATCAGTAATATTAATGTTTTTCGGCTTAAGCAGTACATTGCTGCCGCAACTGAAATACAATTTACAAGAAAATCGACTTTGAGTCTAAACCTAAGAAAGTGCAACTTTTTCGGTAATATTAATTTGTTAATCCTGCAATAACAATATAATTTGACTTTCGTTCAAATCAGTAAAATTCATGTTTTTCGGCTTAAGCGGTACAGTGCTCACGCAACTGACATACAATTTACAAGAAAATCGACTTTGAGTCTAAACCTAAGAAAGTGCAACTTTTTCGGTAATATTAATTTGTTAATCCTGCAAAAGCAATATAATTTGACTTTCGCTCAAATCAGTAAAATTCATGTTTTTCGGCTTAAGCGGTACAGTGCTCACGCAACTGAAATACAATTTACAAGAAAATCGACTTTAAGTCTAAAACTAAGAAAGTACAATTTTTTTGGTTATATGAATATGTAAATTCTGCAATAACATTATAATTTTACTTTCGGGCAAATCAGTAATATTAATGTTTTTCAGCTTAAGCAGTACAGTGCTGCCGCAATTGACATACAATTTACAAGAAAATCGACTTTGAGTCTAAACCTAAGAAAGTGCAACTTTTTCGGTAATATTAATTTGTTAATCCTGCAAAAGCAATATAATTTGACTTTCGCTCACATCAGTAAAATTCATGTTTTTCGGCTTAAGCGGTACAGTGCTCACGCAACTGACATACAATTTACAAGAAAATCGACTTTAAGTCTAAAACTAAGAAAGTACAACTTTTTCGGTTATATGAATATGTAAATTCTGCAATAACATTATAATTTTACTTTCGCGCAAATCAGTAATATTAATGTTATTCGGCTTAAGCAGTACAGTGCTGCCGCAATTGACATACAATTTACAAGAAAATCGACTTTGAGTCTAAACCTAAGAAAGTGCAACTTTTTCGGTAATATTAATTTGTTAATCCTGCAATAACAATATAATTTGACTTTCGTTCAAATCAGTAAAATTCATGTTTTTCGGCTTAAGCGGTACAGTGCTCACGCAACTGACATACAATTTACAAGAAAATCGACTTTGAGTCTAAACCTAAGAAAGTGCAACTTTTTCGGTAATATTAATTTGTTAATCCTGCAAAAGCAATATAATTTGACTTTCGCTCAAATCAGTAAAATTCATGTTTTTCGGCTTAAGCGGTACAGTGCTCACGCAACTGAAATACAATTTACAAGAAAATCGACTTTAAGTCTAAAACTAAGAATGTGAAATTTTTTCGGTTATATGAATATATCAATTCTGCAATAACAATATAATTTGACTTTTGCCAAATCAGTAAAATTCATGTTTTTCGGTTTAAGCGGTACAGTGCTCACGCAATTGACATACAATTTAGAAGAAAATCGACTTTACGTCTAAAACTAAGAAAGTACAATTTTTTCGGTTATATAATTATGTAAATTCTGCAATAACATTATAATTTTACTTTCGCGCAAATCAGTAATATTGATGTTTTTCGGCTTAAGCAGTACAGTGCTACCGCAATTGACATACAATTTACAAGAAAATCGACTTTGAGTCTAAACCTAAGAAAGTGCAACTTTTTCGGTAATATTAATTTGTTAATCCTGCAAAAGCAATATAATTTGACTTTCGCTCACATCAGTAAAATTCATGTTTTTCGGCTTAAGCGGTACAGTGCTCACGCAACTGACATACAATTTACAAGAAAATCGACTTTAAGTCTAAAACTAAGAAAGTACAATTTTTTCGGTTATATGAATATGTAAATTCTGCAATAACATTATAATTTTACTTTCGCGCAAATCAGTAATATTAATGTTATTCGGCTTAAGCAGTACAGTGCTGCCGAAATTGACATAAAATTTACTAGAAAATCGACTTTGAGTCTAAACCTAAGAAAGTGCAACTTTTTCGGTAATATTAATTTGTTAATCCTGCAATAACAATATAATTTGACTTTCGTTCAAATCAGTAAAATTCATGTTTTTCGGCTTAAGCGGTACAGTGCTCACGCAACTGACATACAATTTACAAGAAAATCGACTTTGAGTCTAAACCTAAGAAAGTGCAACTTTTTCGGTAATATTAATTTGTTAATCCTGCAAAAGCAATATAATTTGACTTTCGCTCAAATCAGTAAAATTCATGTTTTTCGGCTTAAGCGGTACAGTGCTCACGCAACTGACATACAATTTACAAGAAAATCGACTTTAAGTCTAAAACTAAGAAAGTACAATTTTTTCGGTTATATGAATATGTAAATTCTGCAATAACATTATAATTTTACTTTCGCGCAAATCAGTAATATTAATGTTATTCGGCTTAAGCAGTACAGTGCTTCCGCAATTGACATACAATTTACAAGAAAATCGACTTTGAGTCTAAACCAAAGAAAGTGCAACTTTTTCGGTAATATTAATTTGTTAATCCTGCATTAACAATATAATTTGACTTTCGCTCAAATCAGTAAAATTCATGTTTTTCGGCATAAGCGGTAGAGTGCTGCCGCAATTGACATACAATTTACAAGAAAATCGACTTTGAGTCTAAACCTAAGAAAGTGCAACTTTTTCGGTAATATTAATTTGTTAATCCTGCAAAAGCAATATAATTTGACTTTCGCTCAAATCAGTAAAATTCATGTTTCTCGGCTTAAGCGGTACAGTGCTCACGCAACTGAAATACAATTTACAAGAAAATCGACTTTAAGTCTAAAACTAAGAAAGTGCAATGTTTTCGGTTATATGAATATGTCAATTCTGCAATAACCATATAATTTGACTTTCGCTCAAATCAGTAAAATTCATGGTTTTCGGTTTAAGCGGGACAGTGCTCACGCAATTGACATACAATTTACAAGAAAATCGACTTTAAGTCTAAAACTAAGAAAGTACAATTTTTTCGGTTATATAATTATGTAAATTCTGCAATAACAATATAATTTTACTTTCGCGCAAATCAGTAATATTGATGTTTTTCGGCTTAAGCAGTACAGTGCTGCCGCAATTGACATACAATTGACAAGAAAATTGACTATGTGTCTAAACCTAAGAAAGTGCAACTTTTTCGGTAATATTAATTTGTTAATCCTGCAATAACAATATAATTTGACTTTCGTTCAAATCAGTAAAATTCATGTTTTTCGGCTTAAGCAGTACAGTGCTCACGCAACTGACATACAATTTACAAGAAAATCGACTTTGAGTCTAAACCTAAGAAAGTGCAACTTTTTCGGTAATATTAATTTGTTAATCCTGCAATAACAATATAATTTGACTTTCGCTCAAATCAGTAAAATTCATGTTGTTCGGTTTAAGCGGTACAGTGCTGCCGCAATTGACATACAATTTACAAGAAAATCGACTTTGAGTCTAAACCTAAGAAAGTCCAACTTTTTCGGTTATATGAATATGTAAATTCTGCGATAACATTATAATTTTACTTTCGCGCAAATCAGTAATATTAATGTTATTCGGCTTAAGCAGTACAGTGCTGCCGCAATTGACATACAATTTACAAGAAAATCGACTTTGAGTCTAAACCTAAGAAAGTGCAACTTTTTCGGTAATATTAATTTGTTAATCCTGCAATAACAATATAATTTGACTTTCGTTCAAATCAGTAAAATTCATGTTTTTCGGCTTAAGCGGTACAGTGCTCACGCAACTGACATACAATTTACAAGAAAGTCGACTTTGAGTCTAAACCTAAGAAAGTGCAACTTTTTCGGTAATATTAATTTGTTAATCCTGCAAAAGCAATATAATTTGACTTTCGCTCACATCAGTAAAATTCATGTTTTTCGGCTTAAGCGGTACAGTGCTCACGCAACTGACATACAATTTACAAGAAAATCGACTTTAAGTCTAAAACTAAGAAAGTACAATTTTTTCGGTTATATGAATATATCAATTCTGCAATAACAATATAATTTGACTTTTGCCAAATCAGTAAAATTCATGTTTTTCGGTTTAAGCGGTACAGTGCTCACGCAATTGACATACAATTTAGAAGAAAATCGACTTTACGTCTAAAACTAAGAAAGTACAATTTTTTCGGTTATATAATTATGTAAATTCTGCAATAACATTATAATTTTACTTTCGCGCAAATCAGTAATATTGATGTTTTTCGGCTTAAGCAGTACAGTGCTGCCGCAATTGACATACAATTTACAAGAAAATCGACTTTGAGTCTAAACCTAAGAAAGTGCAACTTTTTCGGTAATATTAATTTGTTAATCCTGCAAAAGCAATATAATTTGACTTTCGCTCACATCAGTAAAATTCATGTTTTTCGGCTTAAGCGGTACAGTGCTCACGCAACTGACATACAATTTACAAGAAAATCGACTTTAAGTCTAAAACTAAGAAAGTACAATTTTTTCGGTTATATGAATATGTAAATTCTGCAATAACATTATAATTTTACTTTCGCGCAAATCAGTAATATTAATGTTATTCGGCTTAAGCAGTACAGTGCTGCCGCAATTGACATACAATTTACAAGAAAATCGACTTTGAGTCTAAACCTAAGAAAGTGCAACTTTTTCGGTAATATTAATTTGTTAATCCTGCAATAACCATATAATTTGACTTTCGTTCAAATCAGTAAAATTCATGTTTTTCGGCTTAAGCGGTACAGTGCTCACGCAACTGACATACAATTTACAAGAAAATCGACTTTGAGTCTAAACCTAAGAAAGTGCAACTTTTTCGGTAATATTAATTTGTTAATCCTGCAAAAGCAATATAATTTGACTTTCGCTCAAATCAGTAAAATTCATGTTTTTCGGCTTAAGCGGTACAGTGCTCACGCAACTGAAATACAATTTACAAGAAAATTGACTTTAAGTCTAAAACTAAGAAAGTGAAATTTTTTCGGTTATATGAATATATCAATTCTGCAATAACAATATAATTTGACTTTTGCCAAATCAGTAAAATTCATGTTTTTCGGTTTAAGCGGTACAGTGCTCACGCAATTGACATACAATTTAGAAGAAAATCGACTTTACGTCTCAAACTAAGAAAGTACAATTTTTTCGGTTATATAATTATGTAAATTCTGCAATAACATTATAATTTTACTTTCGCGCAAATCAGTAATATTGATGTTTTTCGGCTTAAGCAGTACAGTGCTTCCGCAATTGACATACAATTTACAAGAAAATTGGCTTTGAGTCTAAACCTAAGAAAGTGCAACTTTTTCGGTAATATTAATTTGTTAATCCTGCAATAACAATATAATTTGACTTTCGTTCAAATCAGTAAAATTCATGTTTTTCGGCTTAAGCGGTACAGTGCTCACGCAACTGACATACAATTTACAAGAAAATCGACTTTGAGTCTAAACCTAAGAAAGTGCAACTTTTTCGGTAATATTAATTTGTTAATCCTGCAATAACAATATAATTTGACTTTCGCTCAAATCAGTAAAATTCATGTTTTTCGGCATAAGCGGTACAGTGCTGCCGCAATTGACATACAATTTACAAGAAAATCGACTTTGAGTCTAAACCTAAGAAAGTCCAACTTTTTCGGTTATATGAATATGTAAATTCTGCGATAACATTATAATTTGACTTTCGCGCAAATCAGTAATATTAATGTTTTTCGGCTTAAGCAGTACAGTGCTGCCGCAATTGACATACAATTTACAAGAAAATCGACTTTGAGTCTAAACCTAAGAAAGTGCAACTTTTTCGGTAATATTAATTTGTTAATCCTGCAAAAGCAATATAATTTGACTTTCGCTCAAATCAGTAAAATTCATGTTTCTCGGCTTAAGCGGTACAGTGCTCACGCAACTGAAATACAATTTACAAGAAAATCGACTTTAAGTCTAAAACTAAGAAAGTGCAATGTTTTCGGTTATATGAATATGTCAATTCTGCAATAACAATATAATTTGACTTTCGCTCAAATCAGTAAAATTCATGGTTTTCGGTTTAAGCGGTACAGTGCTCACGCAATTGACATACAATTTACAAGAAAATCGACTTTAAGTCTAAAACTAAGAAAGTACAATTTTTTCGGTTATATAATTATGTAAATTTTGCAATAACAATATAATTTTACTTTCGCGCAAATCAGTAATATTGATGTTTTTCGGCTTAAGCAGTACAGTGCTGCCGCAATTGACATACAATTGACAAGAAAATTGACTTTGTGTCTAAACCTAAGAAAGTGCAACTTTTTCGGTAATATTAATTTGTTAATCCTGCAATAACAATATAATTTGACTTTCGTTCAAATCAGTAAAATTCATGTTTTTCGGCTTAAGCAGTACAGTGCTCACGCACCTGACATACAATTTACAAGAAAATCGACTTTGAGTCTAAACCTAAGAAAGTGCAACTTTTTCGGTAATATTAATTTGTTAATCCTGCAATAACAATATAATTTGACTTTCGCTCAAATCAGTAAAATTCATGGTTTTCGGTTTAAGCGGTACAGTGCTCACGCAATTGACATACAATTTACAAGAAAATCGACTTTAAGTCTAAAACTAAGAAAGTACAATTTTTTCGGTTATATAATTATGTAAATTCTGCAATAACAATATAATTTTACTTTCGCGCAAATCAGTAATATTGATGTTTTTCGGCTTAAGCAGTACAGTGCTGCCGCAATTGACATACAATTGACAAGAAAATTGACTATGTGTCTAAACCTAAGAAAGTGCAACTTTTTCGGTAATATTAATTTGTTAATCCTGCAATAACAATATAATTTGACTTTCGTTCAAATCAGTAAAATTCATGTTTTTCGGCTTAAGCAGTACAGTGCTCACGCAACTGACATACAATTTACAAGAAAATCGACTTTGAGTCTAAACCTAAGAAAGTGCAACTTTTTCGGTAATATTAATTTGTTAATCCTGCAATAACAATATAATTTGACTTTCGCTCAAATCAGTAAAATTCATGTTGTTCGGTTTAAGCGGTACAGTGCTGCCGCAATTGACATACAATTTACAAGAAAATCGACTTTGAGTCTAAACCTAAGAAAGTCCAACTTTTTCGGTTATATGAATATGTAAATTCTGCGATAACATTATAATTTTACTTTCGCGCAAATCAGTAATATTAATGTTATTCGGCTTAAGCAGTACAGTGCTGCCGCAATTGACATACAATTTACAAGAAAATCGACTTTGAGTCTAAACCAAAGAAAGTGCAACTTTTTCGGTAATATTAATTTGTTAATCCTGCAATAACAATATAATTTGACTTTCGTTCAAATCAGTAAAATTCATGTTTTTCGGCTTAAGCGATACAGTGCTCACGCAACTGACATACAATTTACAAGAAAATCGACTTTGAGTCTAAACCTAAGAAAGTGCAACTTTTTCGGTAATATTAATTTGTTAATCCTGCAAAAGCAATATAATTTGACTTTCGCTCACATCAGTAAAATTCATGTTTTTCGGCTTAAGCGGTACAGTGCTCACGCAACTGACATACAATTTACAAGAAAATCGACTTTGAGTCTAAACCTAAGAAAGTGCAACTTTTTCGGTAATATTAATTTGTTAATCCTGCAATAACAATATAATTTGACTTTCGTTCAAATCAGTAAAATTCATGTTTTTCGGCTTAAGCGGTACAGTGCTCACGCAACTGACATACAATTTACAAGAAAATCGACTTTGAGTCTAAACCTAAGAAAGTGCAACTTTTTCGGTAATATTAATTTGTTAATCCTGCAATAACAATATAATTTGACTTTCGCTCAAATCAGTAAAATTCATGTTTTTCGGCATAAGCGGTACAGTGCTGCCGCAATTGACATACAATTTACAAGAAAATCGACTTTGAGTCTAAACCTAAGAAAGTCCAACTTTTTCGGTTATATGAATATGTAAATTCTGCGATAACATTATAATTTGACTTTCGCGCAAATCAGTAATATTAATGTTTTTCGGCTTAAGCAGTACAGTGCTGCCGCAATTGACATACAATTTACAAGAAAATCGACTTTGAGTCTAAACCTAAGAAAGTGCAACTTTTTCGGTAATATTAATTTGTTAATCCTGCAAAAGCAATATAATTTGACTTTCGCTCAAATCAGTAAAATTCATGTTTCTCGGCTTAAGCGGTACAGTGCTCACGCAACTGAAATACAATTTACAAGAAAATCGACTTTAAGTCTAAAACTAAGAAAGTGCAATGTTTTCGGTTATATGAATATGTCAATTCTGCAATAACAATATAATTTGACTTTCGCTCAAATCAGTAAAATTCATGGTTTTCGGTTTAAGCGGTACAGTGCTCACGCAATTGACATACAATTTACAAGAAAATCGACTTTAAGTCTAAAACTAAGAAAGTACAATTTTTTCGGTTATATAATTATGTAAATTTTGCAATAACAATATAATTTTACTTTCGCGCAAATCAGTAATATTGATGTTTTTCGGCTTAAGCAGTACAGTGCTGCCGCAATTGACATACAATTGACAAGAAAATTGACTTTGTGTCTAAACCTAAGAAAGTGCAACTTTTTCGGTAATATTAATTTGTTAATCCTGCAATAACAATATAATTTGACTTTCGTTCAAATCAGTAAAATTCATGTTTTTCGGCTTAAGCAGTACAGTGCTCACGCACCTGACATACAATTTACAAGAAAATCGACTTTGAGTCTAAACCTAAGAAAGTGCAACTTTTTCGGTAATATTAATTTGTTAATCCTGCAATAACAATATAATTTGACTTTCGCTCAAATCAGTAAAATTCATGGTTTTCGGTTTAAGCGGTACAGTGCTCACGCAATTGACATACAATTTACAAGAAAATCGACTTTAAGTCTAAAACTAAGAAAGTACAATTTTTTCGGTTATATAATTATGTAAATTCTGCAATAACAATATAATTTTACTTTCGCGCAAATCAGTAATATTGATGTTTTTCGGCTTAAGCAGTACAGTGCTGCCGCAATTGACATACAATTGACAAGAAAATTGACTATGTGTCTAAACCTAAGAAAGTGCAACTTTTTCGGTAATATTAATTTGTTAATCCTGCAATAACAATATAATTTGACTTTCGTTCAAATCAGTAAAATTCATGTTTTTCGGCTTAAGCAGTACAGTGCTCACGCAACTGACATACAATTTACAAGAAAATCGACTTTGAGTCTAAACCTAAGAAAGTGCAACTTTTTCGGTAATATTAATTTGTTAATCCTGCAATAACAATATAATTTGACTTTCGCTCAAATCAGTAAAATTCATGTTGTTCGGTTTAAGCGGTACAGTGCTGCCGCAATTGACATACAATTTACAAGAAAATCGACTTTGAGTCTAAACCTAAGAAAGTCCAACTTTTTCGGTTATATGAATATGTAAATTCTGCGATAACATTATAATTTTACTTTCGCGCAAATCAGTAATATTAATGTTATTCGGCTTAAGCAGTACAGTGCTGCCGCAATTGACATACAATTTACAAGAAAATCGACTTTGAGTCTAAACCAAAGAAAGTGCAACTTTTTCGGTAATATTAATTTGTTAATCCTGCAATAACAATATAATTTGACTTTCGTTCAAATCAGTAAAATTCATGTTTTTCGGCTTAAGCGATACAGTGCTCACGCAACTGACATACAATTTACAAGAAAATCGACTTTGAGTCTAAACCTAAGAAAGTGCAACTTTTTCGGTAATATTAATTTGTTAATCCTGCAAAAGCAATATAATTTGACTTTCGCTCACATCAGTAAAATTCATGTTTTTCGGCTTAAGCGGTACAGTGCTCACGCAACTGACATACAATTTACAAGAAAATCGACTTTGAGTCTAAACCTAAGAAAGTGCAACTTTTTCGGTAATATTAATTTGTTAATCCTGCAATAACAATATAATTTGACTTTCGTTCAAATCAGTAAAATTCATGTTTTTCGGCTTAAGCGGTACAGTGCTCACGCAACTGACATACAATTTACAAGAAAATCGACTTTGAGTCTAAACCTAAGAAAGTGCAACTTTTTCGGTAATATTAATTTGTTAATCCTGCAATAACAATATAATTTGACTTTCGCTCAAATCAGTAAAATTCATGTTTTTCGGCATAAGCGGTACAGTGCTGCCGCAATTGACATACAATTTACAAGAAAATCGACTTTGAGTCTAAACCTAAGAAAGTCCAACTTTTTCGGTTATATGAATATGTAAATTCTGCGATAACATTATAATTTGACTTTCGCGCAAATCAGTAATATTAATGTTTTTCGGCTTAAGCAGTACAGTGCTGCCGCAATTGACATACAATTTACAAGAAAATCGACTTTGAGTCTAAACCTAAGAAAGTGCAACTTTTTCGGTAATATTAATTTGTTAATCCTGCAAAAGCAATATAATTTGACTTTCGCTCAAATCAGTAAAATTCATGTTTCTCGGCTTAAGCGGTACAGTGCTCACGCAACTGAAATACAATTTACAAGAAAATCGACTTTAAGTCTAAAACTAAGAAAGTGCAATGTTTTCGGTTATATGAATATGTCAATTCTGCAATAACAATATAATTTGACTTTCGCTCAAATCAGTAAAATTCATGGTTTTCGGTTTAAGCGGTACAGTGCTCACGCAATTGACATACAATTTACAAGAAAATCGACTTTAAGTCTAAAACTAAGAAAGTACAATTTTTTCGGTTATATAATTATGTAAATTTTGCAATAACAATATAATTTTACTTTCGCGCAAATCAGTAATATTGATGTTTTTCGGCTTAAGCAGTACAGTGCTGCCGCAATTGACATACAATTGACAAGAAAATTGACTTTGTGTCTAAACCTAAGAAAGTGCAACTTTTTCGGTAATATTAATTTGTTAATCCTGCAATAACAATATAATTTGACTTTCGTTCAAATCAGTAAAATTCATGTTTTTCGGCTTAAGCAGTACAGTGCTCACGCAACTGACATACAATTTACAAGAAAATCGACTTTGAGTCTAAACCTAAGAAAGTGCAACTTTTTCGGTAATATTAATTTGTTAATCCTGCAATAACAATATAATTTGACTTTCGCTCAAATCAGTAAAATTCATGGTTTTCGGTTTAAGCGGTACAGTGCTCACGCAATTGACATACAATTTACAAGAAAATCGACTTTAAGTCTAAAACTAAGAAAGTACAATTTTTTCGGTTATATAATTATGTAAATTCTGCAATAACAATATAATTTTACTTTCGCGCAAATCAGTAATATTGATGTTTTTCGGCTTAAGCAGTACAGTGCTGCCGCAATTGACATACAATTGACAAGAAAATTGACTATGTGTCTAAACCTAAGAAAGTGCAACTTTTTCGGTAATATTAATTTGTTAATCCTGCAATAACAATATAATTTGACTTTCGTTCAAATCAGTAAAATTCATGTTTTTCGGCTTAAGCAGTACAGTGCTCACGCAACTGACATACAATTTACAAGAAAATCGACTTTGAGTCTAAACCTAAGAAAGTGCAACTTTTTCGGTAATATTAATTTGTTAATCCTGCAATAACAATATAATTTGACTTTCGCTCAAATCAGTAAAATTCATGTTGTTCGGTTTAAGCGGTACAGTGCTGCCGCAATTGACATACAATTTACAAGAAAATCGACTTTGAGTCTAAACCTAAGAAAGTCCAAATTTTTCGGTTATATGAATATGTAAATTCTGCGATAACATTATAATTTTACTTTCGCGCAAATCAGTAATATTAATGTTATTCGGCTTAAGCAGTACAGTGCTGCCGCAATTGACATACAATTTACAAGAAAATCGACTTTGAGTCTAAACCTAAGAAAGTGCAACTTTTTCGGTAATATTAATTTGTTAATCCTGCAATAACAATATAATTTGACTTTCGTTCAAATCAGTAAAATTCATGTTTTTCGGCTTAAGCAGTACAGTGCTCACGCAACTGACATACAATTTACAAGAAAATCGACTTTGAGTCTAAACCTAAGAAAGTGCAACTTTTTCGGTAATATTAATTTGTTAATCCTGCAAAAGCAATATAATTTGACTTTCGCTCACATCAGTAAAATTCATGTTTTTCGGCTTAAGCGGTACAGTGCTCACGCAACTGAAATACAATTTACAAGAAAATCGACTTTAAGTATAAAACTAAGAAAGTGAAATTTTTTCGGTTATATGAATATATTAATTCTGCAATAACAATATAATTTGACATTTGCCAAATCAGTAAAATTCATGTTTTTCGGTTTAAGCGGTACAGTGCTCACGCAATTGACATACAATTTAGAAGAAAATCGACTTTACGTCTAAAACTAAGAAAGTACAATTTTTTCGGTTATATAATTATGTAAATTCTGCAATAACATTATAATTTTACTTTCGCGCAAATCAGTAATATTGATGTTTTTCGGCTTAAGCAGTACAGTGCTTCCGCAATTGACATACAATTTACAAGAAAATTGACTTTGAGTCTAAACCTAAGAAAGTGCAACTTTTTCGGTAATATTAATTTGTTAATCCTGCAATAACAATATAATTTGACTTTCGCTCAAATCAGTAAAATTCATGTTTTTCGGCATAAGCGGTACAGTGCTGCCGCAATTGACATACAATTTACAAGAAAATCGACTTTGAGTTTAAACCTAAGAAAGTCCAACTTTTTCGGTTATATGAATACGTAAATTCTGCGATAACATTATAATTTGACTTTCGCGCAAATCAGTAATATTAATGTTTTTCGGCTTAAGCAGTACAGTGCTGCCGCAATTGACATACAATTTACAAGAAAATCGACTTTGAGTCTAAACCTAAGAAAGTGCAACTTTTTCGGTAATATTAATTTGTTAATCCTGCAAAAGCAATATAATTTGACTTTCGCTCAAATCAGTAAAATTCATGTTTCTCGGCTTAAGCGGTACAGTACTCACGCAACTGAAATACAATTTACAAGAAAATCGACTTTAAGTCTAAAACTAAGAAAGTGCAATGTTTTCGGTTATATGAATATGTCAATTCTGCAATAACAATATAATTTGACTTTCGCTCAAATCAGTAAAATTCATGGTTTTCGGTTTAAGCGGTACAGTGCTCACGCAATTGACATACAATTTACAAGAAAATCGACTTTAAGTCTAAAACTAAGAAAAAACAATTTTTTCGGTTATATAATTATGTAAATTCTGCAATAACAATATAATTTTACTTTCGCGCAAATCAGTAATATTTATGTTTTTCGGCTTAAGCAGTACAGTGCTGCCGCAATTGACATACAATTGACAAGAAAATTGACTTTGTGTCTAAACCTAATAAAGTGCAACTTTTTCGGTAATATTAATTTGTTAATCCTGCAATAACAATATAATTTGACTTTCGTTCAAATCAGTAAAATTCATGTTTTTCGGCTTAAGCAGTACAGTGCTCACGCAACTGACATACAATTTACAAGAAAATCGACTTTGAGTCTAAACCTAAGAAAGTGCAACTTTTTCGGTAATATTAATTTGTTAATCCTGCAATAACAATATAATTTGACTTTCGCTCAAATCAGTAAAATTCATGTTGTTCGGTTTAAGCGGTACAGTGCTCACGCAATTAACATACAATTTAGAAGCAAATCGACTTTAGTTCTAAAACTAAGAAAGTACAATTTTTTCGGTTATATGAATATGTAATTTCTGCAATAACATTATAATTTTACTTTCGCGCAAATCAGTAAAATTGATGTTTTTCGGCCTAAGCGGTACAGCGCTCAAGTAATTAACATACAATTTACAAGAAAATCGGCTTTAAGTAAAAATCTAAGAAAGTTCAATTTTTTCTTTTCTTTTTTTATATTAATTTGTTAATCCTGCCATAACATTGTAGTTTACAGTGCTCACGCAACTGAAATACAATTTACAAGAAAATCGACTTTAAGTCTAAAGCTAAGAAAGTGCAATTTTTTCGGTTATATGAATATGTCAATTCTGCGATAACATTATAATTTTACTTTCGCGCAAATCAGTAATATTAATGTTTTTCGGCTTAAGCAGTACAGTGCTGCCGCAATTGACATACAATTTACAAGAAAATCGACTTTGAGTCTAAACCTAAGAAAGTGCAACTTTTTCGGTAATATTAATTTGTTAATCCTGCAAAAGCAATATAATTTGACTTTCGCTCAAATCAGTAAAATTCATGTTTTTCGGCATAAGCGGTACAGTGTTGCCGCAATTGACATACAATTTACAAGAAAATCGACTTTGAGTCTAAACCTAAGAAAGTCCAACTTTTTCGGTTATATGAATATGTAAATTCTGCGATAACATTATAATTTGACTTTCGCGCAAATCAGTAAAATTCATGTTTTTCGGCATAAGCGGTACAGTGCTGCCGCAATTGACATACAATTTACAAGAAAATCGACTTTGAGTCTAAACCTAAGAAAGTCCAACTTTTTCGGTTATATGAATATGTAAATTCTGCGATAACATTATAATTTGACTTTCGCGCAAATCAGTAATATTAATGTTTTTCGGTTTAAGCGGTACAGTGCTCACGCAATTAACATACAATTTAGAAGCAAATCGACTTTAGTTCTAAAACTAAGAAAGTACAATTTTTTCGGTTATATGAATATGTAATTTTTGCAATAACATTTTAATTTTACTTTCGCGCAAATCAGTAAAATTGATGTTTTTCGGCCTAAGCGGTACAGCGCTCTAGTATATAACATACAATTTACAAGAAAATCGGCTTTAAGTAAAAATCTAAGAAAGTTCAATTTTTTCTTTTCTTTTTTTATATTAATTTGTTAATCCTGCCATAACATTATAGTTTACAGTGCTCACGCAACTGACATACAATTTACAAGAAAATCGACTTTGAGTCTAAACCTAAGAAAGTGCAACTTTTTCGGTAATATTAATTTGTTAATCCTGCAAAAGCAATATAATTTGACTTTCGCTCAAATCAGTAAAATTCATGTTTCTCGGCTTAAGCGGTACAGTGCTCACGCAACTGAAATACAATTTACAAGAAAATCGACTTTAAGTCTAAAACTAAGAAAGTGCAATGTTTTCGGTTATATGAATATGTCAATTCTGCAATAACAATATAATTTGACTTTCGCTCAAATCAGTAAAATTCATGGTTTTCGGTTTAAGCGGTACAGTGCTCACGCAATTGACATACAATTTACAAGAAAATCGACTTTAAGTCTAAAACTAAGAAAGTACAATTTTTTCGGTTATATAATTATGTAAATTCTGCAATAACAATATAATTTTACTTTCGCGCAAATCAGTAATATTGATGTTTTTCGGCTTAAGCAGTACAGTGCTGCCGCAATTGACATACAATTGACAAGAAAATTGACTTTGTGTCTAAACCTAAGAAAGTGCAACTTTTTCGGTAATATTAATTTGTTAATCCTGCAATAACAATATAATTTGACTTTCGTTCAAATCAGTAAAATTCATGTTTTTCGGCTTAAGCAGTACAGTGCTCACGCAACTGACATACAATTTACAAGAAAATCGACTTTGAGTCTAAACCTAAGAAAGTGCAACTTTTTCGGTAATATTAATTTGTTAATCCTGCAATAACAATATAATTTGACTTTCGCTCAAATCAGTAAAATTCATGTTGTTCGGTTTAAGCGGTACAGTGCTCACGCAATTAACATACAATTTAGAAGCAAATCGACTTTAGTTCTAAAACTAAGAAAGTACAATTTTTTCGGTTATATGAAAATGTAATTTCTGCAATAACATTATAATTTTACTTTCGCGCAAATCAGTAAAATTGATGTTTTTCGGCCTAAGCGGTACAGCGCTCAAGTAATTAACATACAATTTACAAGAAAATCGGCTTTAAGTAAAAATCTAAGAAAGTTCAATTTTTTCTTTTCTTTTTTTATATTAATTTGTTAATCCTGCCATAACATTATAGTTTACAGTGCTCACGCAACTGAAATACAATTTACAAGAAAATCGACTTTAAGTCTAAAGCTAAGAAAGTGCAATTTTTTCGGTTATATGAATATGTCAATTCTGCGATAACATTATAATTTTACTTTCGCGCAAATCAGTAATATTAATGTTTTTCGGCTTAAGCAGTACAGTGCTGCCGCAATTGACATACAATTTACAAGAAAATCGACTTTGAGTCTAAACCTAAGAAAGTGCAACTTTTTCGGTAATATTAATTTGTTAATCCTGCAAAAGCAATATAATTTGACTTTCGCTCAAATCAGTAAAATTCATGTTTTTAGGCTTAAGCGGTACAGTGCTCACGCAACTGAAATACAATTTACAAGAAAATCGACTTTAAGTCTAAAACTAAGAAAGTGCAATTTTTTCGGTTATATGAATATGTCAATTCTGCAATAACAATATAATTTGACTTTCGCTCAAATCAGTAAAATTCATGTCTTTCGGTTTAAGCGGTACAGTGCTCACGCAATTGACATACAATTTACAAGAAAATCGACTTTAAGTCTAAAACTAAGAAAGTACAATTTTTTCGGTTATATAATTATGTAAATTCTGCAATAACAATATAATTTTACTTTCGCGCAAATCAGTAATATTGATGTTTTCCGGCTTAAGCAGTACAGTGCTGCCGCAATTGACATACAATTGACAAGAAAATTGACTTTGAGTCTAAACCTAAGAAAGTACAATTTTTTCGGTTATATGAATATGTCAATTCTGCAATAGCTATATAATTTTACTTTCGCGCAAATCAGTAAAATTGATGATTTTCGGCTTATGCGGTACAGTGGTCAAGTGATTAACATACAATTTACAAAAAAATCGACTTTGAGTCTAAACCTAAGAAAGTGCAACTTTTTCGGTAATATTAATTTGTTAATCCTGCAATAACAATATAATTTGACTTTCGTTCAAATCAGTAAAATTCATGTTTTTCGGCTTAAGCGGTACAGTGCTCACGCAACTGACATACAATTTACAAGAAAATCGACTTTGAGTCTAAACCTAAGAAAGTGCTACTTTTTCGGTAATATTAATTTGTTAATCCTGCAAAAGCAATATAATTTGACTTTCGCTCAAATCAGTAAAATTCATGTTTTTCGGCTTAAGCGGTACAGTGCTCACGCAACTGAAATACAATTTACAAGAAAATCGACTTTAAGTCTAAAACTAAGAAAGTGAAAATTTTTCGGTTATATGAATATATCAATTCTGCAATAACAATATAATTTGACTTTTGCCAAATCAGTAAAATTCATGTTTTTCGGTTTAAGCGGTACAGTGCTCACGCAATTGACATACAATTTAGAAGAAAATCGACTTTACGTCTAAAACTAAGAAAGTACAATTTTTTCGGTTATATAATTATGTAAATTCTGCAATAACATTATAATTTTACTTTCGCGCAAATCAGTAATATTGATGTTTTTCGGCTTAAGCAGTACAGTGCTTCCGCAATTGACATACAATTTACAAGAAAATTGTCTTTGAGTCTAAACCTAAGAAAGTGCAACTTTTTCGGTAATATTAATTTGTTAATCCTGCAATAACAATATAATTTGACTTTCGTTCAAATCAGTAAAATTCATGTTTTTCGGCTTAAGCGGTACAGTGCTCACGCAACTGACATACAATTTACAAGAAAATCGACTTTGAGTCTAAACCTAAGAAAGTGCAACTTTTTCGGTAATATTAATTTGTTAATCCTGCAATAACAATATAATTTGACTTTCGCTCAAATCAGTAAAATTCATGTTTTTCGGCATAAGCGGTACAGTGCTGCCGCAATTGACATACAATTTACAAGAAAATCGACTTTACGTCTAAAACTAAGAAAGTACAATTTTTTCGGTTATATAATTATGTAAATTCTGCAATAACATTATAATTTTACTTTCGCGCAAATCAGTAATATTGATGTTTTTCGGCTTAAGCAGTACAGTGCTTCCGCAATTGACATACAATTTACAAGAAAATTGACTTTGAGTCTAAACCTAAGAAAGTGCAACTTTTTCGGTAATATTAATTTGTTAATCCTGCAATAACAATATAATTTGACTTTCGTTCAAATCAGTAAAATTCATGTTTTTCGGCTTAAGCGGTACAGTGCTCACGCAACTGACATACAATTTACAAGAAAATCGACTTTGAGTCTAAACCTAAGAAAGTGCAACTTTTTCGGTAATATTAATTTGTTAATCCTGCAATAACAATATAATTTGACTTTCGCTCAAATCAGTAAAATTCATGTTTTTCGGCATAAGCGGTACAGTGCTCACGCAATTGACATACAATTTAGAAGAAAATCGACTTTACGTCTAAAACTAAGAAAGTACAATTTTTTCGGTTATATAATTATGTAAATTCTGCAATAACATTATAATTTTACTTTCGCGCAAATGAGTAATATTGATGTTTTTCGGCTTAAGCAGTACAGTGCTTCCGCAATTGACATACAATTTACAAGAAAATTGACTTTGAGTCTAAACCTAAGAAAGTGCAACTTTTTCGGTAATATTAATTTGTTAATCCTGCAATAACAATATAATTTGACTTTCGTTCAAATCAGTAAAATTCATGTTTTTCGGCTTAAGCGGTACAGTGCTCACGCAACTGACATACAATTTACAAGAAAATCGACTTTAAGTCTAAAACTAAGAAAGTACAATTTTTTCGGTTATATGAATATGTAAATTCTGCAATAACATTATAATTTTACTTTCGCGCAAATCAGTAATATTAATGTTATTCGGCTTAAGCAGTACAGTGCTGCCGCAATTGACATACAATTTACAAGAAAATCGACTTTGAGTCTAAACCTAAGAAAGTGCAACTTTTTCGGTAATATTAATTTGTTAATCCTGCAATAACAATATAATTTGACTTTCGTTCAAATCAGTAAAATTCATGTTTTTCGGATTAAGCGGTACAGTGCTCACGCAACTGACATACAATTTACAAGAAAATCGACTTTGAGTCTAAACCTAAGAAAGTGCAACTTTTTCGGTAATATTAATTTGTTAATCCTGCAAAAGCAATATAATTTGACTTCCGCTCAAATCAGTAAAATTCATGTTTTTCGGCTTAAGCGGTACAGTGCTCACGCAACTGACATACAATTTACAAGAAAATCGGCTTTAAGTAAAAATCTAAGAAAGTTCAATTTTTTCTTTTCTTTTTTTATATTAATTTGTTAATCCTGCCATAACATTATAGTTTACAGTGCTCACGCAACTGAAATACAATTCACAAGAAAATCGACTTTAAGTCTAAAGCTAAGAAAGTGCAATTTTTTCGATTATATGAATATGTCAATTCTGCGATAACATTATTATTTTACTTTCGCGCAAATCAGTAATATTAATGTTTTTCGGCTTAAGCAGTACAGTGCTGCCGCAATTGACATACAATTTACAAGAAAATCGACTTTGAGTCTAAACCTAAGAAAGTGCAACTTTTTCGGTAATATTAATTTGTTAATCCTGCAATAACAATATAATTTGACTTTCGTTCAAATCAGTAAAATTCATGTTTTTCGGCTTAAGCGGTACAGTGCTCACGCAACTGACATACAATTTACAAGAAAATCGACTTTGAGTCTAAACCTAAGAAAGTGCAACTTTTTCGGTAATATTAATTTGTTAATCCTGCAAAAGCAATATAATTTGACTTTCGCTCAAATCAGTAAAATTCATGTTTTTCGGCTTAAGCGGTACAGTGCTCACGCAACTGAAATACAATTTACAAGAAAATCGACTTTAAGTCTAAAACTAAGAAAGTGCAATGTTTTCGGTTATATGAATATATCAATTCTGCAATTACAATATAATTTGACTTTTGCCAAATCAGTAAAATTCATGTTTTTCGGTTTAAGCGGTACAGTGCTCACGCAATTGACATACAATTTAGAAGAAAATCGACTTTACGTCTAAAACTAAGAAAGTACAATTTTTTCGGTTATATAATTATGTAAATTCTGCAATAACATTATAATTTTACTTTCGCGCAAATCAGTAATATTGATGTTTTTCGGCTTAAGCAGTACAGTGCTTCCGCAATTGACATACAATTTACAAGAAAATCGACTTTGAGTCTAAACCTAAGAAAGTGCAACTTTTTCGGTAATATTAATTTGTTAATCCTGCAAAAGCAATATAATTTGACTTTCGCTCAAATCAGTAAAATTCATGTTTTTCGGCTTAAGCGGTACAGTGCTCACGCAACTGATATACAATTTACAAGAAAATCGACTTTAAGTCTAAAACTAAGAAAGTGCAATTTTTTCGGTTATATGAATATGTCAATTCTGCAATAACAATATAATTTGACTTTCGCTCAAATCAGTAAAATAAATGTTTTTCGGCTTAAGCGGTACAGTGCTCACGCAACTGAAATACAATTTACAAGAAAATCGACTTTAAGTCTAAAACAAAGAAAGTGCAATTTTTTCGGTTATATGAATATGTAAATTCTGCAATAACATTATAATTTTACTTTCGCGCAAATCAGTAATATTGATGTTTTTCGGCTGAAGCAGTACAGTGCTGCCGCAATTGACATACAATTTACAAGAAAATCGACTTTGAGTCTAAACCTAAAAAAGTGCAATTTTTTCGGTTATATTAATTTGTTAAGCGGTACAGTGCTCACGCAATAGACATACAATTTAGAAGAAAATCGACTTTACGTCTAAAACTAAGAAAGTACAATTTTTTCGGTTATATAATTATGTAAATTCTGCAATAACATTATAATTTTACTTTCGCGCAAATCAGTAATATTAATGTTTTTCGGCTTAAGCAGTACAGTGCTGCCGCAATTGACATACAATTTACAAGAAAGTCGACTTTGAGTCTAAACCTAAGAAAGTGCAACTTTTTCGGTAATATTAATTTGTTAATCCTGCAAAAGCAATATAATTTGACTTTCGCTCAAATCAGTAAAATTCATGTTTTTCGGCTTAAGCGGTACAGTGCTCACGCAACTGATATACAATTTACAAGAAAATCGACTTTAAGTCTAAAACTAAGAAAGTGCAATTTTTTCGGTTATATGAATATGTCAATTCTGCAATAACAATATAATTTGACTTTCGCTCAAATCAGTAAAATAAATGTTTTTCGGCTTAAGCGGTACAGTGCTCACGCAACTGAAATACAATTTACAAGAAAATCGACTTTAAGTCTAAAACAAAGAAAGTGCAATTTTTTCGGTTATATGAATATGTAAATTCTGCAATAACATTATAATTTTACTTTCGCGCAAATCAGTAATATTGATGTTTTTCGGCTGAAGCAGTACAGTGCTGCCGCAATTGACATACAATTTACAAGAAAATCGACTTTGAGTCTAAACCTAAAAAAGTGCAATTTTTTCGGTTATATTAATTTGTTAAGCGGTACAGTGCTCACGCAATAGACATACAATTTAGAAGAAAATCGACTTTAAGTCTAAAACTAATAAAGTACAATTTTTTCGGTTATATGAATATGTAAATTCTGCAATAACATTATAATTTTACTTTCGCGCAAATCAGTAATATTGATGTTTTTCGGCTAAAGCAGTACAGTGCTGCCGCAATTGACATACAATTTACAAGAAAATCGACTTTGAGTCTAAAACTAATAAAGTACAATTTTTTCGGTTATATGAATATGTAAATTCTGCAATAACATTATAATTTTACTTTCGTGCAAATCAGTAATATTAATGTTTTTCGGCTTAAGCGGTACAGTGCTCACGCAACTGACATACAATTTACAAGAAAATCGACTTTGAGTCTAAACCTAAGAAAGTGCAACTTTTTCGGTAATATTAATTTGTTAATCCTGCAATAACAATATAATTTGACTTTCGCTCAAATCAGTAAAATTCATGTTTTTCGGCATAAGCGGTACAGTGCTGCCGCAATTGACATACAATTTACAAGAAAATCGACTTTACGTCTAAAACTAAGAAAGTACAATTTTTTCGGTTATATAATTATGTAAATTCTGCAATAACATTATAATTTTACTTTCGCGCAAATCAGTAATATTGATGTTTTTCGGCTTAAGCAGTACAGTGCTTCCGCAATTGACATACAATATACAAGAAAATTGACTTTGAGTCTAAACCTAAGAAAGTGCAACTTTTTCGGTAATATTAATTTGTTAATCCTGCAATAACAATATAATTTGACTTTCGTTCAAATCAGTAAAATTCATGTTTTTCGCCTTAAGCGGTACAGTGCTCACGCAACTGACATACAATTTACAAGAAAATCGACTTTGAGTCTAAACCTAAGAAAGTGCAACTTTTTCGGTAATATTAATTTGTTAATCCTGCAATAACAATATAATTTGACTTTCGCTCAAATCAGTAAAATTCATGTTTTTCGGCATAAGCGGTACAGTGCTCACGCAATTGACATACAATTTAGAAGAAAATCGACTTTACGTCTAAAACTAAGAAAGTACAATTTTTTCGGTTATATAATTATGTAAATTCTGCAATAACATTATAATTTTACTTTCGCGCAAATCAGTAATATTGATGTTTTTCGGCTTAAGCAGTACAGTGCTTCCGCAATTGACATACAATTTACAAGAAAATTGACTTTGAGTCTAAACCTAAGAAAGTGCAACTTTTTCGGTAATATTAATTTGTTAATCCTGCAATAACAATATAATTTGACTTTCGTTCAAATCAGTAAAATTCATGTTTTTCGGCTTAAGCGGTACAGTGCTCACGCAACTGACATACAATTTACAAGAAATCGACTTTAAGTCTAAAACTAAGAAAGTACAATTTTTTCGGTTATATGAATATGTAAATTCTGCAATAACATTATAATTTTACTTTCGCGCAAATCAGTAATATTAATGTTATTCGGCTTAAGCAGTACAGTGCTGCCGCAATTGACATACAATTTACAAGAAAATCGACTTTGAGTCTAAACCTAAGAAAGTGCAACTTTTTCGGTAATATTAATTTGTTAATCCTGCAATAACAATATAATTTGACTTTCGTTCAAATCAGTAAAATTCATGTTTTTCGGATTAAGCGGTACAGTGCTCACGCAACTGACATACAATTTACAAGAAAATCGACTTTGAGTCTAAACCTAAGAAAGTGCAACTTTTTCGGTAATATTAATTTGTTAATCCTGCAAAAGCAATATAATTTGACTTTCGCTCAAATCAGTAAAATTCATGTTTTTCGGCTTAAGCGGTACAGTGCTCACGCAACTGAAATACAATTTACAAGAAAATCGACTTTAAGTCTAAAACTAAGAAAGTGAAATTTTTTCGGTTATATGAATATATCAATTCTGCAATAACAATATAATTTGACTTTTGCCAAATCAGTAAAATTCATGTTTTTCGGTTTAAGCGGTACAGTGCTCACGCAATTGACATACAATTTAGAAGAAAATCGACTTTACGTCTAAAACTAAGAAAGTACAATTTTTTCGGTTATATAATTATGTAAATTCTGCAATAACATTATAATTTTACTTTCGCGCAAATCAGTAATATTGATGTTTTTCGGCTTAAGCAGTACAGTGCTTCCGCAATTGACATACAATTTACAAGAAAATTGACTTTGAGTCTAAACCTAAGAAAGTGCAACTTTTTCGGTAATATTAATTTGCTAATCCTGCAATAACAATATAATTTGACTTTCGTTCAAATCAGTAAAATTCATGTTTTTCGGCTTAAGCGGTACAGTGCTCACGCAACTGACATACAATTTACAAGAAAATCGACTTTGAGTCTAAACCTAAGAAAGTGCAACTTTTTCGGTAATATTAATTTGTTAATCCTGCAATAACAATATAATTTGACTTTCGCTCAAATCAGTAAAATTCATGTTTTTCGGCATAAGCGGTACAGTGCTGCCGCAATTGACATACAATTTACAAGAAAATCGACTTTGAGTCTAAACCTAAGAAAGTCCAACTTTTTCGGTTATATGAATATGTAAATTCTGCGATAACATTATAATTTGACTGTCGCGCAAATCAGTAATATTAATGTTTTTCGGCTTAAGCAGTACAGTGCTGCCGCAATTGACATACAATTTACAAGAAAATCGACTTTGAGTCTAAACCTAAGAAAGTGCAACTTTTTCGGTAATATTAATTTGTTAATCCTGCAAAAGCAATATAATTTGACTTTCGCTCAAATCAGTAAAATTCATGTTTCTCGGCTTAAGCGGTACAGTGCTCACGCAACTGAAATACAATTTACAAGAAAATCGACTTTAAGTCTAAAACTAAGAAAGTGCAATGTTTTCGGTTATATGAATATGTCAATTCTGCAATAACAATATAATTTGACTTTCGCTCAAATCAGTAAAATTCATGGTTTTCGGTTTACGCGGTACAGTGCTCACGCAATTGACATACAATTTACAAGAAAATCGACTTTAAGTCTAAAACTAAGAAAGTACAATTTTTTCGGTTATATAATTATGTAAATTCTGCAATAACAATATAATTTTACTTTCGCGCAAATCAGTAATATTGATGTTTTTTGGCTTAAGCAGTACAGTGCTGCCGCAATTGACATACAATTGACAAGAAAATTGACTATGTGTCTAAACCTAAGAAAGTGCAACTTTTTCGGTAATATTAATTTGTTAATCCTGCAATAACAATATAAGTTGACTTTCGTTCAAATCAGTAAAATTCATGTTTTTCGGCTTAAGCAGTACAGTGCTCACGCAACTGACATACAATTTACAAGAAAATCGACTTTGAGTCTAAACCTAAGAAAGTGCAACTTTTTCGGTAATATTAATTTGTTAATCCTGCAATAACAATATAATTTGACTTTCGCTCAAATCAGTAAAATTCATGTTGTTCGGTTTAAGCGGTACAGTGCTGCCGCAATTGACATACAATTTACAAGAAAATCGACTTTGAGTCTAAACCTAAGAAAGTCCAACTTTTTCGGTTATATGAATATGTAAATTCTGCGATAACATTATAATTTTACTTTCGCGCAAATCAGTAATATTAATGTTATTCGGCTTAAGCAGTACAGTGCTGCCGCAATTGACATACAATTTACAAGAAAATCGACTTTGAGTCTAAACCTAAGAAAGTGCAACTTTTTCGGTAATATTAATTTGTTAATCCTGCAATAACAATATAATTTGACTTTCGTTCAAATCAGTAAAATTCATGTTTTTCGGCTTAAGCGGTACAGTGCTCACGCAACTGACATACAATTTACAAGAAAATCGACTTTGAGTCTAAACCTAAGAAAGTGCAACTTTTTCGGTAATATTAATTTGTTAATCCTGCAAAAGCAATATAATTTGACTTTCGCTCACATCAGTAAAATTCATGTTTTTCGGCTTAAGCGGTACAGTGCTCACGCAACTGACATACAATTTACAAGAAAATCGACTTTAAGTCTAAAACTAAGAAAGTACAATTTTTTCGGTTATATGAATATATCAATTCTGCAATAACAATATAATTTGACTTTTGCCAAATCAGTAAAATTCATGTTTTTCGGTTTAAGCGGTACAGTGCTCACGCAATTGACATACAATTTAGAAGAAAATCGACTTTATGTCTAAAACTAAGAAAGTACAATTTTTTCGGTTATATAATTATGTAAATTCTGCAATAACATTATAATTTTACTTTCGCGCAAATCAGTAATATTGATGTTTTTCGGCTTAAGCAGTACAGTGCTGCCGCAATTGACATACAATTTACAAGAAAATCGACTTTGAGTCTAAACCTAAGAAAGTGCAACTTTTTCGGTAATATTAATTTGTTAATCCTGCAAAAGCAATATAATTTGACTTTCGCTCACATCAGTAAAATTCATGTTTTTCGGCTTAAGCGGTACAGTGCTCACGCAACTGGCATACAATTTACAAGAAAATCGACTTTAAGTCTAAAACTAAGAAAGTACAATTTTTTCGGTTATATGAATATGTAAATTCTGCAATAACATTATAATTTTACTTTCGCGCAAATCAGTAATATTAATGTTATTCGGCTTAAGCAGTACAGTGCTGCCGCAATTGACATACAATTTACAAGAAAATCGACTTTGAGTCTAAACCTAAGAAAGTGCAACTTTTTCGGTAATATTAATTTGTTAATCCTGCAATAACAATATAATTTGACTTTCGTTCAAATCAGTAAAATTCATGTTTTTCGGCTTAAGCGGTACAGTGCTCACGCAACTGATATACAATTTACAAGAAAATCGACTTTGAGTCTAAACCTAAGAAAGTGCAACTTTTTCGGTAATATTAATTTGTTAATCCTGCAAAAGCAATATAATTTGACTTTCGCTCAAATCAGTAAAATTCATGTTTTTCGGCTTAAGCGGTACAGTGCTGCCGCAATTGACATACAATTTACAAGAAAATCGACTTTGAGTCTAAACCTAAGAAAGTCCAACTTTTTCGGTTATATGAATATGTAAATTCTGCGATAACATTATAATTTGACTTTCGCGCAAATCAGTAAAATTCATGTTTTTCGGCATAAGCGGTACAGTGCTGCCGCAATTGACATACAATTTACAAGAAAATCGACTTTGAGTCTAAACCTAAGAAAGTCCAACTTTTTCGGTTATATGAATATGTAAATTCTGCGATAACATTATAATTTGACTTTCGCGCAAATCAGTAATATTAATGTTTTTCGGCTTAAGCAGTACAGTGCTGCCGCAATTGACATACAATTTACAAGAAAATCGACTTTGAGTCTAAACCTAAGAAAGTGCAACTTTTTCGGTAATATTAATTTGTTAATCCTGCAAAAGCAATATAATTTGACTTTCGCTCAAATCAGTAAAATTCATGTTTCTCGGCTTAAGCGGTACAGTGCTCACGCAACTGAAATACAATTTACAAGAAAATCGACTTTAAGTCTAAAACTAAGAAAGTGCAATGTTTTCGGTTATATGAATATGTCAATTCTGCAATAACAATATAATTTGACTTTCGCTCAAATCAGTAAAATTCATGTTTCTCGGCTTAAGCGGTACAGTGCTCACGCAACTGAAATACAATTTAGAAGAAAATCGACTTTACGTCTAAAACTAAGAAAGTACAATTTTTTCGGTTATATAATTATGTAAATTCTGCAATAACATTATAATTTTACTTTCGCGCAAATCAGTAATATTGATGTTTTTCGGCTTAAGCAGTACAGTGCTGCCGCAATTGACATACAATTTACAAGAAAATCGACTTTGAGTCTAAACCTAAGAAAGTGCAACTTTTTCGGTAATATTAATTTGTTAATCCTGCAAAAGCAATATAATTTGACTTTCGCTCAAATCAGTAAAATTCATGTTTCTCGGCTTAAGCGGTACAGTGCTCACGCAACTGAAATACAATTTACAAGAAAATCGACTTTAAGTCTAAAACTAAGAAAGTGCAATGTTTTCGGTTATATGAATATGTCAATTCTGCAATAACAATATAATTTGACTTTCGCTCAAATCAGTAAAATTCATGGTTTTCGGTTTAAGCGGTACAGTGCTCACGCAATTGACATACAATTTACAAGAAAATCGACTTTAAGTCTAAAAGTAAGAAAGTACAATTTTTTCGGTTATATAATTATGTAAATTCTGCAATAACAATATAATTTTACTTTCGCGCAAATCAGTAATATTGATGTTTTTCGGCTTAAGCAGTACAGTGCTGCCGCAATTGACATACAATTGACAAGAAAATTGACTTTGTGTCTAAACCTAAGAAAGTGCAACTTTTTCGGTAATATTAATTTGTTAATCCTGCAATAACAATATAATTTGACTTTCGTTCAAATCAGTAAAATTCATGTTTTTCGGCTTAAGCAGTACAGTGCTCACGCAACTGACATACAATTTACAAGAAAATCGACTTTGAGTCTAAACCTAAGAAAGTGCAACTTTTTCGGTAATATTAATTTGTTAATCCTGCAATAACAATATAATTTGACTTTCGCTCAAATCAGTAAAATTCATGTTGTTCGGTTTAAGCGGTACAGTGCTCACGCAATTAACATACAATTTAGAAGCAAATCGACTTTAGTTCTAAAACTAAGAAAGTACAATTTTTTCGGTTATATGAATATGTAATTTCTGCAATAACATTATAATTTTACTTTCGCGCAAATCAGTAAAATTGATGTTTTTCGGCCTAAGCGGTACAGCGCTCAAGTAATTAACATACAATTTACAAGAAAATCGGCTTTAAGTAAAAATCTAAGAAAGTTCAATTTTTTCTTTTCTTTTTTTATATTAATTTGTTAATCCTGCCATAACATTATAGTTTACAGTGCTCACGCAACTGAAATACAATTTACAAGAAAATCGACTTTAAGTCTAAAGCTAAAAAAGTGCAATTTTTTCGGTTATATGAATATGTCAACTCTGCGATAACATTATAATTTTACTTTCGCGCAAATCAGTAATATTAATGTTTTTCGGCTTAAGCAGTACAGTGCTGCCGCAATTGACATACAATTTACAAGAAAATCGACTTTGAGTCTAAACCTAAGAAAGTGCAACTTTTTCGGTAATATTAATTTGTTAATCCTGCAAAAGCGATATAATTTGACTTTCGCTCAAATCAGTAAAATTCATGTTTTTAGGCTAAAGCGGTAACGTGCTCACGCAACTGAAATACAATTTACAAGAAAATCGGCTTTAAGTCTAAAACTAAGAAAGTGCAATTTTTTCGGTTATATGAATATGTCAATTCTGCAATAACAATATAATTTGACTTTCGCTCAAATCAGTAAAATTCATGTCTTTCGGTTTAAGCGGTACAGTGCTCACGCAATTGACATACAATTTACAAGAAAATCGACTTTAAGTCTAAAACTAAGAAAGTACAATTTTTTCGGTTATATAATTATGTAAATTCTGCAATAACAATATAATTTTACTTTCGCGCAAATCAGTAATATTGATGTTTTCCGGCTTAAGCAGTACAGTGCTGCCGCAATTGACATACAATTGACAAGAAAATTGACTTTGAGTCTAAACCTAAGAAAGTACAATTTTTTTCGGTTATATGAATATGTCAATTCTGCAATAGCTATATAATTTTACTTTCGCGCAAATCAGTAAAATTGATGATTTTCGGCTTATGCGGTACAGTGGTCAAGTGATTAACATACAATTTACAAAAAAATCGACTTTGAGTCTAAACCTAAGAAAGTGCAACTTTTTCGGTAATATTAATTTGTTAATCCTGCAATAAAAATATAATTTGACTTTCGCTCAAATCAGTAAAATTCATGTTTTTCGGTTTAAGCGGTACAGTGCTCACGCAATTAACATACAATTTAGAAGCAAATCGACTTTAGTTCTAAAACTAAGAAAGTACAATTTTTTCGGTTATATGAATATGTAATTTCTGCAATAACATTATAATTTTACTTTCGCGCAAATCAGTAAAATTGATGTTTTTCGGCCTAAGCGGTACAGCGCTCAAGTAATTAACATACAATTTACAAGAAAATCGGCTTTAAGAAAAAATCTAAGAAAGTTCAATTTTTTCTTTTCTTTTTTTATATTAATTTGTTAATCCTGCCATAACTTTATAGTTTACAGTGCTCACGCAACTGAAATACAATTCACAAGAAAATCGACTTTAAGTCTAAAGCTAAGAAAGTGCAATTTTTTCGGTTATATGAATATGTCAATTCTGCGATAACATTATTATTTTACTTTCGCGCAAATCAGTAATATTAATGTTTTTCGGCTTAAGCAGTACAGTGCTGCCGCAATTGACATACAATTTACAAGAAAATCGACTTTGAGTCTAAACCTAAGAAAGTGCAACTTTTTCGGTAATATTAATTTGTTAATCCTGCAATAACAATATAATTTGACTTTCGTTCAAATCAGTAAAATTCATGTTTTTCGGCTTAAGCGGTACAGTGCTCACGCAACTGACATACAATTTACAAGAAAATCGACTTTGAGTCTAAACCTAAGAAAGTGCAACTTTTTCGGTAATATTAATTTGTTAATCCTGCAAAAGCAATATAATTTGACTTTCGCTCAAATCAGTAAAATTCATGTTTTTCGGCTTAAGCGGTACAGTGCTCACGCAACTGAAATACAATTTACAAGAAAATCGACTTTAAGTCTAAAACTAAGAAAGTGAAATTTTTTCGGTTATATGAATATATCAATTCTGCAATAACAATATAATTTGACTTTTGCCAAATCAGTAAAATTCATGTTTTTCGGTTTAAGCGGTACAGTGCTCACGCAATTGACATACAATTTAGAAGAAAATCGACTTTACGTCTAAAACTAAGAAAGTACAATTTTTTCGGTTATATAATTATGTAAATTCTGCAATAACATTATAATTTTACTTTCGCGCAAATCAGTAATATTGATGTTTTTCGGCTTAAGCAGTACAGTGCTTCCGCAATTGACATACAATTTACAAGAAAATTGACTTTGAGTCTAAAACTAAGAAAGTGCAACTTTTTCGGTAATATTAATTTGTTAATCCTGCAATAACAATATAATTTGACTTTCGTTCAAATCAGTAAAATTCATGTTTTTCGGCTTAAGCGGTACAGTGCTCACGCAACTGACATACAATTTACAAGAAAATCGACTTTGAGTCTAAACCTAAGAAAGTGCAACTTTTTCGGTAATATTAATTTGTTAATCCTGCAATAACAATATAATTTGACTTTCGCTCAAATCAGTAAAATTCATGTTTTTCGGCATAAGCGGTACAGTGCTGCCGCAATTGACATACAATTTAGAAGAAAATCGACTTTACGTCTAAAACTAAGAAAGTACAATTTTTTCGGTTATATAATTATGTAAATTCTGCAATAACATTATAATTTTACTTTCGCGCAAATCAGTAATATTGATGTTTTTCGGCTTAAGCAGTACAGTGCTGCCGCAATTGACAAGAAAATTGACTTTGTGTCTAAACCTAAGAAAGTGCAACTTTTTCGGTAATATTAATTTGTTAATCCTGCAATAACAATATAATTTGACTTTCGTTCAAATCAGTAAAATTCATGTTTTTCGGTTTAAGCGGTACAGTGCTCACGCAATTGACATACAATTTAGAAGAAAATCGACTTTACGTCTAAAACTAAGAAAGTACAATTTTTTCGGTTATATAATTATGTAAATTCTGCAATAACATTATAATTTTACTTTCGCGCAAATCAGTAATATTGATGTTTTTCGGCTTAAGCAGTACAGTGCTTCCGCAATTGACATACAATTTACAAGAAAATTGACTTTGAGTCTAAAACTAAGAAAGTGCAACTTTTTCGGTAATATTAATTTGTTAATCCTGCAATAACAATATAATTTGACTTTCGCTCAAATCAGTAAAATTCATGTTTTTCGGCTTAAGCGGTACAGTTCTCACGCAACTGAAATACAATTTACAAGAAAATCGACTTTAAGTCTAAAACTAAGAAAGTGAAATTTTTTCGGTTATATGAATATATCAATTCTGCAATAACAATATAATTTGACTTTTGCCAAATCAGTAAAATTCATGTTTTTCGGTTTAAGCGGTACAGTGCTCACGCAATTGACATACAATTTAGAAGAAAATCGACTTTACGTCTAAAACTAAGAAAGTACAATTTTTTCGGTTATATAATTATGTAAATTCTGCAATAACATTATAATTTTACTTTCGCGCAAATCAGTAATATTGATGTTTTTCGGCTTAAGCAGTACAGTGCTTCCGCAATTGACATACAATTTACAAGAAAATTGACTTTGAGTCTAAAACTAAGAAAGTGCAACTTTTTCGGTAATATTAATTTGTTAATCCTGCAATAACAATATAATTTGACTTTCGTTCAAATCAGTAAAATTCATGTTTTTCGGCTTAAGCGGTACAGTGCTCACGCAACTGACATACAATTTACAAGAAAATCGACTTTGAGTCTAAACCTAAGAAAGTGCAACTTTTTCGGTAATATTAATTTGTTAATCCTGCAATAACAATATAATTTGACTTTCGCTCAAATCAGTAAAATTCATGTTTTTCGGCATAAGCGGTACAGTGCTGCCGCAATTGACATACAATTTACAAGAAAATCGACTTTGAGTCTAAACCTAAGAAAGTCCAACTTTTTCGGTTATATGAATATGTAAATTCTGCGATAACATTATAATTTGACTTTCGCGCAAATCAGTAATATTAATGTTTTTCGGCTTAAGCAGTACAGTGCTGCCGCAATTGACATACAATTTACAAGAAAATCGACTTTGAGTCTAAACCTAAGAAAGTGCAACTTTTTCGGTAATATTAATTTGTTAATCCTGCAAAAGCAATATAATTTGACTTTCGCTCAAATCAGTAAAATTCATGTTTCTCGGCTTAAGCGGTACAGTGCTCACGCAACTGAAATACAATTTACAAGAAAATCGACTTTAAGTCTAAAACTAAGAAAGTGCAATGTTTTCGGTTATATGAATATGTCAATTCTGCAATAACAATATAATTTGACTTTCGCTCAAATCAGTAAAATTCATGGTTTTCGGTTTAAGCGGTACAGTGCTCACGCAATTGACATACAATTTACAAGAAAATCGACTTTAAGTCTAAAACTAAGAAAGTACAATTTTTTCGGTTATATAATTATGTAAATTCTGCAATAACAATATAATTTTACTTTCGCGCAAATCAGTAATATTGATGTTTTTCGGCTTAAGCAGTACAGTGCTGCCGCAATTGACAAGAAAATTGACTTTGTGTCTAAACCTAAGAAAGTGCAACTTTTTCGGTAATATTAATTTGTTAATCCTGCAATAACAATATAATTTGACTTTCGTTCAAATCAGTAAAATTCATGTTTTTCGGCTTAAGCAGTACAGTGCTCACGCAACTGACATACAATTTACAAGAAAATCGACTTTGAGTCTAAACCTAAGAAAGTGCAACTTTTTCGGTAATATTAATTTGTTAATCCTGCAATAACAATATAATTTGACTTTCGCTCAAATCAGTAAAATTCATGTTGTTCGGTTTAAGCGGTACAGTGCTCACGCAATTAACATACAATTTAGAAGCAAATCGACTTTAGTTCTAAAACTAAGAAAGTGCAACTTTTTCGGTAATATTAATTTGTTAATCCTGCAAAAGCAATATAATTTGACTTTCGCTCACATCAGTAAAATTCATGTTTTTCGGCTTAAGCGGTACAGTGCTCACGCAACTGAAATACAATTTACAAGAAAATCGACTTTAAGTCTAAAACTAAGAAAGTGCAATTTTTTCGGTTATATGAATATGTCAATTCTGCAATAACAATATAATTTGACTTTCGCTCAAATCAGTAATATTGATGTTTTTCGGCTTAAGCAGTACAGTGCTCACGCAACTGAAATACAATTCACAAGAAAATCGACTTTAAGTCTAAAGCTAAGAAAGTGCAATTTTTTCGGTTATATGAATATGTCAATTCTGCGATAACATTATTATTTTACTTTCGCGCAAATCAGTAATATTAATGTTTTTCGGCTTAAGCAGTACAGTGCTGCCGCAATTGACATACAATTTACAAGAAAATCGACTTTGAGTCTAAACCTAAGAAAGTGCAACTTTTTCGGTAATATTAATTTGTTAATCCTGCAATAACAATATAATTTGACTTTCGTTCAAATCAGTAAAATTCATGTTTTTCGGCTTAAGCGGTACAGTGCTCACGCAACTGACATACAATTTACAAGAAAATCGACTTTGAGTCTAAACCTAAGAAAGTGCAACTTTTTCGGTAATATTAATTTGTTAATCCTGCAAAAGCAATATAATTTGACTTTCGCTCAAATCAGTAAAATTCATGTTTTTCGGCTTAAGCGGTACAGTGCTCACGCAACTGAAATACAATTTACAAGAAAATCGACTTTAAGTCTAAAACTAAGAAAGTGAAATTTTTTCGGTTATATGAATATATCAATTCTGCAATAACAATATAATTTGACTTTTGCCAAATCAGTAAAATTCATGTTTTTCGGTTTAAGCGGTACAGTGCTCACGCAATTGACATACAATTTAGAAGAAAATCGATTTTACGTCTAAAACTAAGAAAGTACAATTTTTTCGGTTATATAATTATGTAAATTCTGCAATAACATTATAATTTTACTTTCGCGCAAATCAGTAATATTGATGTTTTTCGGCTTAAGCAGTACAGTGCTTCGGCAATTGACATACAATTTACAAGAAAATTGACTTTGAGTCTAAAACTAAGAAAGTGCAACTTTTTCGGTAATATTAATTTGTTAATCCTGCAATAACAATATAATTTGACTTTCGTTCAAATCAGTAAAATTCATGTTTTTCGGCTTAAGCGGTACAGTGCTCACGCAACTGACATACAATTTACAAGAAAATCGACTTTGAGTCTAAACCTAAGAAAGTGCAACTTTTTCGGTAATATTAATTTGTTAATCCTGCAATAACAATATAATTTGACTTTCGCTCAAATCAGTAAAATTCATGTTTCTCGGCTTAAGCGGTACAGTGCTCACGCAACTGAAATACAATTTACAAGAAAATCGACTTTAAGTCTAAAACTAAGAAAGTGCAATGTTTTCGGTTATATGAATATGTCAATTCTGCAATAACAATATAATTTGACTTTCGCTCAAATCAGTAAAATTCATGGTTTTCGGTTTAAGCGGTACAGTGCTCACGCAATTGACATACAATTTAGAAGAAAATCGACTTTACGTCTAAAACTAAGAAAGTGCAATGTTTTCGGTTATATGAATATGTCAATTCTGCAATAACAATATAATTTGACTTTCGCTCAAATCAGTAAAATTCATGGTTTTCGGTTTAAGCGGTACAGTGCTCACGCAATTGACATACAATTTAGAAGAAAATCGACTTTACGTCTAAAACTAAGAAAGTACAATTTTTTCGGTTATATAATTATGTAAATTCTGCAATAACATTATAATTTTACTTTCGCGCAAATCAGTAAAATTCATGTTTTTCGGCTTAAGCGGTACAGTGCTCACGCAACTGAAATACAATTTACAAGAAAATCGACTTTAAGTCTAAAACTAAGAAAGTGCAATGTTTTCGGTTATATGAATATGTCAATTCTGCAATAACAATATAATTTGACTTTCGCTCAAATCAGTAAAATTCATGGTTTTCGGTTTAAGCGGTACAGTGCTCACGCAATTGACATACAATTTAGAAGAAAATCGACTTTACGTCTAAAACTAAGAAAGTACAATTTTTTCGGTTATATAATTATGTAAATTCTGCAATAACATTATAATTTTACTTTCGCGCAAATCAGTAAAATTCATGTTTTTCGGCTTAAGCAGTACAGTGCTCACGCAACTGACATACAATTTACAAGAAAATCGACTTTGAGTCTAAACCTAAGAAAGTGCAACTTTTTCGGTAATATTAATTTGTTAATCCTGCAATAACAATATAATTTGACTTTCGCTCAAATCAGTAAAATTCATGTTTTTCGGCATAAGCGGTACAGTGCTGCCGCAATTGACATACAATTTAGAAGAAAATCGACTTTACGTCTAAAACTAAGAAAGTACAATTTTTTCGGTTATATAATTATGTAAATTCTGCAATAACATTATAATTTTACTTTCGCGCAAATCAGTAATATTGATGTTTTTCGGCTTAAGCAGTACAGTGCTGCCGCAATTGACAAGAAAATTGACTTTGTGTCTAAACCTAAGAAAGTGCAACTTTTTCGGTAATATTAATTTGTTAATCCTGCAAAAGCAATATAATTTGACTTTCGCTCAAATCAGTAAAATTCATGTTTCTCGGCTTAAGCGGTACAGTGCTCACGCAACTGAAATACAATTTACAAGAAAATCGACTTTAAGTCTAAAACTAAGAAAGTGCAATGTTTTCGGTTATATGAATATGTCAATTCTGCAATAACAATATAATTTGACTTTCGCTCAAATCAGTAAAATTCATGGTTTTCGGTTTAAGCGGTACAGTGCTCACGCAATTGACATACAATTTAGAAGAAAATCGACTTTACGTCTAAAACTAAGAAAGTACAATTTTTTCGGTTATATAATTATGTAAATTCTGCAATAACATTATAATTTTACTTTCGCGCAAATCAGTAATATTGATGTTTTTCGGCTTAAGCAGTACAGTGCTGCCGCAATTGACAAGAAAATTGACTTTGTGTCTAAACCTAAGAAAGTGCAACTTTTTCGGTAATATTAATTTGTTAATCCTGCAATAACAATATAATTTGACTTTCGTTCAAATCAGTAAAATTCATGTTTTTCGGTTTAAGCGGTACAGTGCTCACGCAATTGACATACAATTTAGAAGAAAATCGACTTTAAGTCTAAAACTAAGAAAGTGCAATGTTTTCGGTTATATGAATATGTCAATTCTGCAATAACAATATAATTTGACTTTCGCTCAAATCAGTAAAATTCATGGTTTTCGGTTTAAGCGGTACAGTGCTCACGCAATTGACATACAATTTAGAAGAAAATCGACTTTACGTCTAAAACTAAGAAAGTACAATTTTTTCGGTTATATAATTATGTAAATTCTGCAATAACATTATAATTTTACTTTCGCGCAAATCAGTAAAATTCATGTTTTTCGGCTTAAGCAGTACAGTGCTCACGCAACTGACATACAATTTACAAGAAAATCGACTTTGAGTCTAAACCTAAGAAAGTGCAACTTTTTCGGTAATATTAATTTGTTAATCCTGCAATAACAATATAATTTGACTTTCGCTCAAATCAGTAAAATTCATGTTTTTCGGCATAAGCGGTACAGTGCTGCCGCAATTGACATACAATTTAGAAGAAAATCGACTTTACGTCTAAAACTAAGAAAGTACAATTTTTTCGGTTATATAATTATGTAAATTCTGCAATAACATTATAATTTTACTTTCGCGCAAATCAGTAATATTGATGTTTTTCGGCTTAAGCAGTACAGTGCTGCCGCAATTGACAAGAAAATTGACTTTGTGTCTAAACCTAAGAAAGTGCAACTTTTTCGGTAATATTAATTTGTTAATCCTGCAATAACAATATAATTTGACTTTCGTTCAAATCAGTAAAATTCATGTTTTTCGGTTTAAGCGGTACAGTGCTCACGCAATTGACATACAATTTAGAAGAAAATCGACTTTAAGTCTAAAACTAAGAAAGTGCAATGTTTTCGGTTATATGAATATGTCAATTCTGCAATAACAATATAATTTGACTTTCATTCAAATCAGTAAAATTCATGTTTTTCGGTTTAAGCGGTACAGTGCTCACGCAATTGACATACAATTTAGAAGAAAATCGACTTTACGTCTAAAACTAAGAAAGTACAATTTTTTCGGTTATATAATTATGTAAATTCTGCAATAACATTATAATTTTACTTTCGCGCAAATCAGTAATATTGATGTTTTTCGGCTTAAGCAGTACAGTGCTTCCGCAATTGACATACAATTTACAAGAAAATTGACTTTGAGTCTAAAACTAAGAAAGTGCAACTTTTTCGGTAATATTAATTTGTTAATCCTGCAATAACAATATAATTTGACTTTCGCTCAAATCAGTAAAATTCATGTTTTTCGGCTTAAGCGGTACAGTGCTCACGCAACTGAAATACAATTTACAAGAAAATCGACTTTAAGTCTAAAACTAAGAAAGTGAAATTTTTTCGGTTATATGAATATATCAATTCTGCAATAACAATATAATTTGACTTTTGCCAAATCAGTAAAATTCATGTTTTTCGGTTTAAGCGGTACAGTGCTCACGCAATTGACATACAATTTAGAAGAAAATCGACTTTACGTCTAAAACTAAGAAAGTACAATTTTTTCGGTTATATAATTATGTAAATTCTGCAATAACATTATAATTTTACTTTCGCGCAAATCAGTAATATTGATGTTTTTCGGCTTAAGCAGTACAGTGCTTCCGCAATTGACATACAATTTACAAGAAAATTGACTTTGAGTCTAAAACTAAGAAAGTGCAACTTTTTCGGTAATATTAATTTGTTAATCCTGCAATAACAATATAATTTGACTTTCGTTCAAATCAGTAAAATTCATGTTTTTCGGCTTAAGCGGTACAGTGCTCACGCAACTGACATACAATTTACAAGAAAATCGACTTTGAGTCTAAACCTAAGAAAGTGCAACTTTTTCGGTAATATTAATTTGTTAATCCTGCAATAACAATATAATTTGACTTTCGCTCAAATCAGTAAAATTCATGTTTTTCGGCATAAGCGGTACAGTGCTGCCGCAATTGACATACAATTTACAAGAAAATCGACTTTGAGTCTAAACCTAAGAAAGTCCAACTTTTTCGGTTATATGAATATGTAAATTCTGCGATAACATTATAATTTGACTTTCGCGCAAATCAGTAATATTAATGTTTTTCGGCTTAAGCAGTACAGTGCTGCCGCAATTGACATACAATTTACAAGAAAATCGACTTTGAGTCTAAACCTAAGAAAGTGCAACTTTTTCGGTAATATTAATTTGTTAATCCTGCAAAAGCAATATAATTTGACTTTCGCTCAAATCAGTAAAATTCATGTTTCTCGGCTTAAGCGGTACAGTGCTCACGCAACTGAAATACAATTTACAAGAAAATCGACTTTAAGTCTAAAACTAAGAAAGTGCAATGTTTTCGGTTATATGAATATGTCAATTCTGCAATAACAATATAATTTGACTTTCGCTCAAATCAGTAAAATTCATGTTTTTCGGTTTAAGCGGTACAGTGCTCACGCAATTGACATACAATTTAGAAGAAAATCGACTTTACGTCTAAAACTAAGAAAGTACAATTTTTTCGGTTATATAATTATGTAAATTCTGCAATAACATTATAATTTTACTTTCGCGCAAATCAGTAATATTGATGTTTTTCGGCTTAAGCAGTACAGTGCTTCCGCAATTGACATACAATTTACAAGAAAATTGACTTTGAGTCTAAAACTAAGAAAGTGCAACTTTTTCGGTAATATTAATTTGTTAATCCTGCAATAACAATATAATTTGACTTTCGTTCAAATCAGTAAAATTCATGTTTTTCGGCTTAAGCGGTACAGTGCTCACGCAACTGACATACAATTTACAAGAAAATCGACTTTGAGTCTAAACCTAAGAAAGTGCAACTTTTTCGGTAATATTAATTTGTTAATCCTGCAATAACAATATAATTTGACTTTCGCTCAAATCAGTAAAATTCATGTTTTTCGGCATAAGCGGTACAGTGCTGCCGCAATTGACATACAATTTAGAAGAAAATCGACTTTACGTCTAAAACTAAGAAAGTACAATTTTTTCGGTTATATAATTATGTAAATTCTGCAATAACATTATAATTTTACTTTCGCGCAAATCAGTAAAATTCATGTTTTTCGGCTTAAGCAGTACAGTGCTCACGCAACTGACATACAATTTACAAGAAAATCGACTTTGAGTCTAAACCTAAGAAAGTGCAACTTTTTCGGTAATATTAATTTGTTAATCCTGCAATAACAATATAATTTGACTTTCGCTCAAATCAGTAAAATTCATGTTTTTCGGCATAAGCGGTACAGTGCTGCCGCAATTGACATACAATTTAGAAGAAAATCGACTTTACGTCTAAAACTAAGAAAGTACAATTTTTTCGGTTATATAATTATGTAAATTCTGCAATAACATTATAATTTTACTTTCGCGCAAATCAGTAATATTGATGTTTTTCGGCTTAAGCAGTACAGTGCTGCCGCAATTGACAAGAAAATTGACTTTGTGTCTAAACCTAAGAAAGTGCAACTTTTTCGGTAATATTAATTTGTTAATCCTGCAATAACAATATAATTTGACTTTCGTTCAAATCAGTAAAATTCATGTTTTTCGGTTTAAGCGGTACAGTGCTCACGCAATTGACATACAATTTAGAAGAAAATCGACTTTAAGTCTAAAACTAAGAAAGTGCAATGTTTTCGGTTATATGAATATGTCAATTCTGCAATAACAATATAATTTGACTTTCATTCAAATCAGTAAAATTCATGTTTTTCGGTTTAAGCGGTACAGTGCTCACGCAATTGACATACAATTTAGAAGAAAATCGACTTTACGTCTAAAACTAAGAAAGTACAATTTTTTCGGTTATATAATTATGTAAATTCTGCAATAACATTATAATTTTACTTTCGCGCAAATCAGTAATATTGATGTTTTTCGGCTTAAGCAGTACAGTGCTTCCGCAATTGACATACAATTTACAAGAAAATTGACTTTGAGTCTAAAACTAAGAAAGTGCAACTTTTTCGGTAATATTAATTTGTTAATCCTGCAATAACAATATAATTTGACTTTCGCTCAAATCAGTAAAATTCATGTTTTTCGGCTTAAGCGGTACAGTGCTCACGCAACTGAAATACAATTTACAAGAAAATCGACTTTAAGTCTAAAACTAAGAAAGTGAAATTTTTTCGGTTATATGAATATATCAATTCTGCAATAACAATATAATTTGACTTTTGCCAAATCAGTAAAATTCATGTTTTTCGGTTTAAGCGGTACAGTGCTCACGCAATTGACATACAATTTAGAAGAAAATCGACTTTACGTCTAAAACTAAGAAAGTACAATTTTTTCGGTTATATAATTATGTAAATTCTGCAATAACATTATAATTTTACTTTCGCGCAAATCAGTAATATTGATGTTTTTCGGCTTAAGCAGTACAGTGCTTCCGCAATTGACATACAATTTACAAGAAAATTGACTTTGAGTCTAAAACTAAGAAAGTGCAACTTTTTCGGTAATATTAATTTGTTAATCCTGCAATAACAATATAATTTGACTTTCGTTCAAATCAGTAAAATTCATGTTTTTCGGCTTAAGCGGTACAGTGCTCACGCAACTGACATACAATTTACAAGAAAATTGACTTTGAGTCTAGACCTAAGAAAGTGCAACTTTTTCGGTAATATTAATTTGTTAATCCTGCAATAACAATATAATTTGACTTTCGCTCAAATCAGTAAAATTCATGTTTTTCGGCATAAGCGGTACAGTGCTGCCGCAATTGACATACAATTTAGAAGAAAATCGACTTTACGTCTAAAACTAAGAAAGTACAATTTTTTCGGTTATATAATTATGTAAATTCTGCAATAACATTATAATTTTACTTTCGCGCAAATCAGTAATATTGATGTTTTTCGGCTTAAGCAGTACAGTGCTGCCGCAATTGACAAGAAAATTGACTTTGTGTCTAAACCTAAGAAAGTGCAACTTTTTCGGTAATATTAATTTGTTAATCCTGCAATAACAATATAATTTGACTTTCGTTCAAATCAGTAAAATTCATGTTTTTCGGTTTAAGCGGTACAGTGCTCACGCAATTGACATACAATTTAGAAGAAAATCGACTTTACGTCTAAAACTAAGAAAGTACAATTTTTTCGGTTATATAATTATGTAAATTCTGCAATAACATTATAATTTTACTTTCGCGCAAATCAGTAATATTGATGTTTTTCGGCTTAAGCAGTACAGTGCTTCCGCAATTGACATACAATTTACAAGAAAATTGACTTTGAGTCTAAAACTAAGAAAGTGCAACTTTTTCGGTAATATTAATTTGTTAATCCTGCAATAACAATATAATTTGACTTTCGCTCAAATCAGTAAAATTCATGTTTTTCGGCTTAAGCGGTACAGTTCTCACGCAACTGAAATACAATTTACAAGAAAATCGACTTTAAGTCTAAAACTAAGAAAGTGAAATTTTTTCGGTTATATGAATATATCAATTCTGCAATAACAATATAATTTGACTTTTGCCAAATCAGTAAAATTCATGTTTTTCGGTTTAAGCGGTACAGTGCTCACGCAATTGACATACAATTTAGAAGAAAATCGACTTTACGTCTAAAACTAAGAAAGTACAATTTTTTCGGTTATATAATTATGTAAATTCTGCAATAACATTATAATTTTACTTTCGCGCAAATCAGTAATATTGATGTTTTTCGGCTTAAGCAGTACAGTGCTTCCGCAATTGACATACAATTTACAAGAAAATTGACTTTGAGTCTAAAACTAAGAAAGTGCAACTTTTTCGGTAATATTAATTTGTTAATCCTGCAATAACAATATAATTTGACTTTCGTTCAAATCAGTAAAATTCATGTTTTTCGGCTTAAGCGGTACAGTGCTCACGCAACTGACATACAATTTACAAGAAAATCGACTTTGAGTCTAAACCTAAGAAAGTGCAACTTTTTCGGTAATATTAATTTGTTAATCCTGCAATAACAATATAATTTGACTTTCGCTCAAATCAGTAAAATTCATGTTTTTCGGCATAAGCGGTACAGTGCTGCCGCAATTGACATACAATTTACAAGAAAATCGACTTTGAGTCTAAACCTAAGAAAGTCCAACTTTTTCGGTTATATGAATATGTAAATTCTGCGATAACATTATAATTTGACTTTCGCGCAAATCAGTAATATTAATGTTTTTCGGCTTAAGCAGTACAGTGCTGCCGCAATTGACATACAATTTACAAGAAAATCGACTTTGAGTCTAAACCTAAGAAAGTGCAACTTTTTCGGTAATATTAATTTGTTAATCCTGCAAAAGCAATATAATTTGACTTTCGCTCAAATCAGTAAAATTCATGTTTCTCGGCTTAAGCGGTACAGTGCTCACGCAACTGAAATACAATTTACAAGAAAATCGACTTTAAGTCTAAAACTAAGAAAGTGCAATGTTTTCGGTTATATGAATATGTCAATTCTGCAATAACAATATAATTTGACTTTCGCTCAAATCAGTAAAATTCATGGTTTTCGGTTTAAGCGGTACAGTGCTCACGCAATTGACATACAATTTAGAAGAAAATCGACTTTACGTCTAAAACTAAGAAAGTACAATTTTTTCGGTTATATAATTATGTAAATTCTGCAATAACATTATAATTTTACTTTCGCGCAAATCAGTAAAATTCATGTTTTTCGGCTTAAGCAGTACAGTGCTCACGCAACTGACATACAATTTACAAGAAAATCGACTTTGAGTCTAAACCTAAGAAAGTGCAACTTTTTCGGTAATATTAATTTGTTAATCCTGCAATAACAATATAATTTGACTTTCGCTCAAATCAGTAAAATTCATGTTTTTCGGCATAAGCGGTACAGTGCTGCCGCAATTGACATACAATTTAGAAGAAAATCGACTTTACGTCTAAAACTAAGAAAGTACAATTTTTTCGGTTATATAATTATGTAAATTCTGCAATAACATTATAATTTTACTTTCGCGCAAATCAGTAATATTGATGTTTTTCGGCTTAAGCAGTACAGTGCTGCCGCAATTGACAAGAAAATTGACTTTGTGTCTAAACCTAAGAAAGTGCAACTTTTTCGGTAATATTAATTTGTTAATCCTGCAATAACAATATAATTTGACTTTCGTTCAAATCAGTAAAATTCATGTTTTTCGGTTTAAGCGGTACAGTGCTCACGCAATTGACATACAATTTAGAAGAAAATCGACTTTAAGTCTAAAACTAAGAAAGTGCAATGTTTTCGGTTATATGAATATGTCAATTCTGCAATAACAATATAATTTGACTTTCATTCAAATCAGTAAAATTCATGTTTTTCGGTTTAAGCGGTACAGTGCTCACGCAATTGACATACAATTTAGAAGAAAATCGACTTTACGTCTAAAACTAAGAAAGTACAATTTTTTCGGTTATATAATTATGTAAATTCTGCAATAACATTATAATTTTACTTTCGCGCAAATCAGTAATATTGATGTTTTTCGGCTTAAGCAGTACAGTGCTTCCGCAATTGACATACAATTTACAAGAAAATTGACTTTGAGTCTAAAACTAAGAAAGTGCAACTTTTTCGGTAATATTAATTTGTTAATCCTGCAATAACAATATAATTTGACTTTCGCTCAAATCAGTAAAATTCATGTTTTTCGGCTTAAGCGGTACAGTGCTCACGCAACTGAAATACAATTTACAAGAAAATCGACTTTAAGTCTAAAACTAAGAAAGTGAAATTTTTTCGGTTATATGAATATATCAATTCTGCAATAACAATATAATTTGACTTTTGCCAAATCAGTAAAATTCATGTTTTTCGGTTTAAGCGGTACAGTGCTCACGCAATTGACATACAATTTAGAAGAAAATCGACTTTACGTCTAAAACTAAGAAAGTACAATTTTTTCGGTTATATAATTATGTAAATTCTGCAATAACATTATAATTTTACTTTCGCGCAAATCAGTAATATTGATGTTTTTCGGCTTAAGCAGTACAGTGCTTCCGCAATTGACATACAATTTACAAGAAAATTGACTTTGAGTCTAAAACTAAGAAAGTGCAACTTTTTCGGTAATATTAATTTGTTAATCCTGCAATAACAATATAATTTGACTTTCGTTCAAATCAGTAAAATTCATGTTTTTCGGCTTAAGCGGTACAGTGCTCACGCAACTGACATACAATTTACAAGAAAATCGACTTTGAGTCTAAACCTAAGAAAGTGCAACTTTTTCGGTAATATTAATTTGTTAATCCTGCAATAACAATATAATTTGACTTTCGCTCAAATCAGTAAAATTCATGTTTTTCGGCATAAGCGGTACAGTGCTGCCGCAATTGACATACAATTTACAAGAAAATCGACTTTGAGTCTAAACCTAAGAAAGTCCAACTTTTTCGGTTATATGAATATGTAAATTCTGCGATAACATTATAATTTGACTTTCGCGCAAATCAGTAATATTAATGTTTTTCGGCTTAAGCAGTACAGTGCTGCCGCAATTGACATACAATTTACAAGAAAATCGACTTTGAGTCTAAACCTAAGAAAGTGCAACTTTTTCGGTAATATTAATTTGTTAATCCTGCAAAAGCAATATAATTTGACTTTCGCTCAAATCAGTAAAATTCATGTTTCTCGGCTTAAGCGGTACAGTGCTCACGCAACTGAAATACAATTTACAAGAAAATCGACTTTAAGTCTAAAACTAAGAAAGTGCAATGTTTTCGGTTATATGAATATGTCAATTCTGCAATAACAATATAATTTGACTTTCGCTCAAATCAGTAAAATTCATGGTTTTCGGTTTAAGCGGTACAGTGCTCACGCAATTGACATACAATTTACAAGAAAATCGACTTTAAGTCTAAAACTAAGAAAGTACAATTTTTTCGGTTATATAATTATGTAAATTCTGCAATAACAATATAATTTTACTTTCGCGCAAATCAGTAATATTGATGTTTTTCGGCTTAAGCAGTACAGTGCTGCCGCAATTGACAAGAAAATTGACTTTGTGTCTAAACCTAAGAAAGTGCAACTTTTTCGGTAATATTAATTTGTTAATCCTGCAATAACAATATAATTTGACTTTCGTTCAAATCAGTAAAATTCATGTTTTTCGGCTTAAGCAGTACAGTGCTCACGCAACTGACATACAATTTACAAGAAAATCGACTTTGAGTCTAAACCTAAGAAAGTGCAACTTTTTCGGTAATATTAATTTGTTAATCCTGCAATAACAATATAATTTGACTTTCGCTCAAATCAGTAAAATTCATGTTGTTCGGTTTAAGCGGTACAGTGCTCACGCAATTAACATACAATTTAGAAGCAAATCGACTTTAGTTCTAAAACTAAGAAAGTGCAACTTTTTCGGTAATATTAATTTGTTAATCCTGCAAAAGCAATATAATTTGACTTTCGCTCACATCAGTAAAATTCATGTTTTTCGGCTTAAGCGGTACAGTGCTCACGCAACTGAAATACAATTTACAAGAAAATCGACTTTAAGTCTAAAACTAAGAAAGTGCAATTTTTTCGGTTATATGAATATGTCAATCCTGCAATAACAATATAATTTGACTTTCGCTCAAATCAGTAAAATTCATGTTTTTCGGCTTAAGCGGTACAGTGCTCACGCAACTGACATACAATTTACAAGAAAATCGACTTTGAGTCTAAACCTAAGAAAGTGCAACTTTTTCGGTAATATTAATTTGTTAATCCTGCAAAAGCAATATAATTTGACTTTCGCTCAAATCAGTAAAATTCATGTTTTTCGGCTTAAGCGGTACAGTGCTCACGCAACTGAAATACAATTTACAAGAAAATCGACTTTAAGTCTAAAACTAAGAAAGTGAAATTTTTTCGGTTATATGAATATATCAATTCTGCAATAACAATATAATTTGACTTTTGCCAAATCAGTAAAATTCATGTTTTTCGGTTTAAGCGGTACAGTGCTCACGCAATTGACATACAATTTAGAAGAAAATCGACTTTACGTCTAAAACTAAGAAAGTACAATTTTTTCGGTTATATAATTATGTAAATTCTGCAATAACATTATAATTTTACTTTCGCGCAAATCAGTAATATTGATGTTTTTCGGCTTAAGCAGTACAGTGCTTCCGCAATTGACATACAATTTACAAGAAAATTGACTTTGAGTCTAAAACTAAGAAAGTGCAACTTTTTCGGTAATATTAATTTGTTAATCCTGCAATAACAATATAATTTGACTTTCGTTCAAATCAGTAAAATTCATGTTTTTCGGCTTAAGCGGTACAGTGCTCACGCAACTGACATACAATTTACAAGAAAATCGACTTTGAGTCTAAACCTAAGAAAGTGCAACTTTTTCGGTAATATTAATTTGTTAATCCTGCAATAACAATATAATTTGACTTTCGCTCAAATCAGTAAAATTCATGTTTTTCGGCATAAGCGGTACAGTGCTGCCGCAATTGACATACAATTTACAAGAAAATCGACTTTGAGTCTAAACCTAAGAAAGTCCAACTTTTTCGGTTATATTAATTTGTTAATCCTGCAAAAGCAATATAATTTGACTTTCGCTCAAATCAGTAAAATTCATGTTTCTCGGCTTAAGCGGTACAGTGCTCACGCAACTGAAATACAATTTACAAGAAAATCGACTTTAAGTCTAAAACTAAGAAAGTGCAACTTTTTCGGTAATATTAATTTGTTAATCCTGCAAAAGCAATATAATTTGACTTTCGCTCAAATCAGTAAAATTCATGTTTCTCGGCTTAAGCGGTACAGTGCTCACGCAACTGAAATACAATTTACAAGAAAATCGACTTTAAGTCTAAAACTAAGAAAGTGCAATGTTTTCGGTTATATGAATATGTCAATTCTGCAATAACAATATAATTTGACTTTCGCTCAAATCAGTAAAATTCATGGTTTTCGGTTTAAGCGGTACAGTGCTCACGCAATTGACATACAATTTACAAGAAAATCGACTTTAAGTCTAAAACTAAGAAAGTACAATTTTTTCGGTAATATTAATTTGTTAATCCTGCAATAACAATATAATTTGGCTTTCCCTCAAATCAGTACAATTCATGTTTTTGGCTTAAGCAGTACAGTGCTCACGCAATTGACATACAATTTAGAAGAAAATCGACTTTACGTCTAAAACTAAGAAAGTACAATTTTTTCGGTTATATAATTATGTAAATTCTGCAATAACATTATAATTTTACTTTCGCGCAAATCAGTAATATTGATGTTTTTCGGCTTAAGCAGTACAGTGCTTCCGCAATTGACATACAATTTACAAGAAAATTGACTTTGAGTCTAAAACTAAGAAAGTGCAACTTTTTCGGTAATATTAATTTGTTAATCCTGCAATAACAATATAATTTGACTTTCGTTCAAATCAGTAAAATTCATGTTTTTCGGCTTAAGCGGTACAGTGCTCACGCAACTGACATACAATTTACAAGAAAATCGACTTTGAGTCTAAACCTAAGAAAGTGCAACTTTTTCGGTAATATTAATTTGTTAATCCTGCAATAACAATATAATTTGACTTTCGCTCAAATCAGTAATATTAATGTTTTTCGGCTTAAGCAGTACAGTGCTGCCGCAATTGACATACAATTTACAAGAAAATCGACTTTGAGTCTAAACCTAAGAAAGTGCAACTTTTTCGGTAATATTAATTTGTTAATCCTGCAAAAGCAATATAATTTGACTTTCGCTCAAATCAGTAAAATTCATGTTTCTCGGCTTAAGCGGTACAGTGCTCACGCAACTGAAATACAATTTACAAGAAAATCGACTTTAAGTCTAAAACTAAGAAAGTGCAATGTTTTCGGTTATATGAATATGTCAATTCTGCAATAACAATATAATTTGACTTTCGCTCAAATCAGTAAAATTCATGGTTTTCGGTTTAAGCGGTACAGTGCTCACGCAATTGACATACAATTTACAAGAAAATCGACTTTAAGTCTAAAACTAAGAAAGTACAATTTTTTCGGTTATATAATTATGTAAATTCTGCAATAACAATATAATTTTACTTTCGCGCAAATCAGTAATATTGATGTTTTTCGGCTTAAGCAGTACAGTGCTGCCGCAATTGACAAGAAAATTGACTTTGTGTCTAAACCTAAGAAAGTGCAACTTTTTCGGTAATATTAATTTGTTAATCCTGCAATAACAATATAATTTGACTTTCGTTCAAATCAGTAAAATTCATGTTTTTCGGCTTAAGCAGTACAGTGCTCACGCAACTGACATACAATTTACAAGAAAATCGACTTTGAGTCTAAACCTAAGAAAGTGCAACTTTTTCGGTAATATTAATTTGTTAATCCTGCAATAACAATATAATTTGACTTTCGCTCAAATCAGTAAAATTCATGTTGTTCGGTTTAAGCGGTACAGTGCTCACGCAATTAACATACAATTTAGAAGCAAATCGACTTTAGTTCTAAAACTAAGAAAGTACAATTTTTTCGGTTATATGAATATGTAATTTCTGCAATAACATTATAATTTTACTTTCGCGCAAATCAGTAAAATTGATGTTTTTCGGCCTAAGCGGTACAGCGCTCAAGTAATTAACATACAATTTACAAGAAAATCGGCTTTAAGTAAAAATCTAAGAAAGTTCAATTTTTTCTTTTCTTTTTTTATATTAATTTGTTAATCCTGCCATAACATTATAGTTTACAGTGCTCACGCAACTGAAATACAATTTACAAGAAAATCGACTTTAAGTCTAAAGCTAAGAAAGTGCAATTTTTTCGGTTATATGAATATGTCCATTCTGCGATAACATTATAATTTTACTTTCGCGCAAATCAGTAATATTAATGTTTTTCGGCTTAAGCAGTACAGTGCTGCCGCAATTGACATACAATTTACAAGAAAATCGACTTTGAGTCTAAACCTAAGAAAGTGCAACTTTTTCGGTAATATTAATTTGTTAATCCTGCAAAAGCAATATAATTTGACTTTCGCTCAAATCAGTAAAATTCATGTTTTTAGGCTAAAGCGGTAACGTGCTCACGCAACTGAAATACAATTTACAAGAAAATCGACTTTAAGTCTAAAACTAAGAAAGTGCAATTTTTTCGGTTATATGAATATGTCAATTCTGCAATAACAATATAATTTGACTTTCGCTCAAATCAGTAAAATTCATGTCTTTCGGTTTAAGCGGTACAGTGCTCACGCAATTGACATACAATTTACAAGAAAATCGACTTTAAGTCTAAAACTAAGAAAGTACAATTTTTTCGGTTATATAATTATGTAAATTCTGCAATAACAATATAATTTTACTTTCGCGCAAATCAGTAATATTGATGTTTTCCGGCTTAAGCAGTACAGTGCTGCCGCAATTGACATACAATTGACAAGAAATTTGACTTTGAGTCTAAACCTAAGAAAGTACAATTTTTTTCGGTTATATGAATATGTCAATTCTGCAATAGCTATATAATTTTACTTTCGCGCAAATCAGTAAAATTGATGATTTTCGGCTTATGCGGTACAGTGGTCAAGTGATTAACATACAATTTACAAAAAAATCGACTTTGAGTCTAAACCTAAGAAAGTGCAACTTTTTCGGTAATATTAATTTGTTAATCCTGCAATAAAAATATAATTTGACTTTCGCTCAAATCAGTAAAATTCATGTTTTTCGGTTTAAGCGGTACAGTGCTCACGCAATTAACATACAATTTAGAAGCAAATCGACTTTAGTTCTAAAACTAAGAAAGTACAATTTTTTCGGTTATATGAATATGTAATTTCTGCAATAACATTATAATTTTACTTTCGCGCAAATCAGTAAAATTGATGTTTTTCGGCCTAAGCGGTACAGCGCTCAAGTAATTAACATACAATTTACAAGAAAATCGGCTTTAAGAAAAAATCTAAGAAAGTTCAATTTTTTCTTTTCTTTTTTTATATTAATTTGTTAATCCTGCCATAACATTATAGTTTACAGTGCTCACGCAACTGAAATACAATTCACAAGAAAATCGACTTTAAGTCTAAAGCTAAGAAAGTGCAATTTTTTCGGTTATATGAATATGTCAATTCTGCGATAACATTATTATTTTACTTTCGCGCAAATCAGTAATATTAATGTTTTTCGGCTTAAGCAGTACAGTGCTGCCGCAATTGACATACAATTTACAAGAAAATCGACTTTGAGTCTAAACCTAAGAAAGTGCAACTTTTTCGGTAATATTAATTTGTTAATCCTGCAATAACAATATAATTTGACTTTCGTTCAAATCAGTAAAATTCATGTTTTTCGGCTTAAGCGGTACAGTGCTCACGCAACTGACATACAATTTACAAGAAAATCGACTTTGAGTCTAAACCTAAGAAAGTGCAACTTTTTCGGTAATATTAATTTGTTAATCCTGCAAAAGCAATATAATTTGACTTTCGCTCAAATCAGTAAAATTCATGTTTTTCGGCTTAAGCGGTACAGTGCTCACGCAACTGAAATACAATTTACAAGAAAATCGACTTTAAGTCTAAAACTAAGAAAGTGAAATTTTTTCGGTTATATGAATATATCAATTCTGCAATAACAATATAATTTGACTTTTGCCAAATCAGTAAAATTCATGTTTTTCGGTTTAAGCGGTACAGTGCTCACGCAATTGACATACAATTTAGAAGAAAATCGACTTTACGTCTAAAACTAAGAAAGTACAATTTTTTCGGTTATATAATTATGTAAATTCTGCAATAACATTATAATTTTACTTTCGCGCAAATCAGTAATATTGATGTTTTTCGGCTTAAGCAGTACAGTGCTTCCGCAATTGACATACAATTTACAAGAAAATTGACTTTGAGTCTAAACCTAAGAAAGTGCAACTTTTTCGGTAATATTAATTTGTTAATCCTGCAATAACAATATAATTTGACTTTCGTTCAAATCAGTAAAATTCATGTTTTTCGGCTTAAGCGGTACAGTGCTCACGCAACTGACATACAATTTACAAGAAAATCGACTTTGAGTCTAAACCTAAGAAAGTGCAACTTTTTCGGTAATATTAATTTGTTAATCCTGCAATAACAATATAATTTGACTTTCGCTCAAATCAGTAAAATTCATGTTTTTCGGCATAAGCGGTACAGTGCTGCCGCAATTGACATACAATTTACAAGAAAATCGACTTTGAGTCTAAACCTAAGAAAGTCCAACTTTTTCGGTTATATGAATATGTAAATTCTGCGATAACATTATAATTTGACTTTCGCGCAAATCAGTAATATTAATGTTTTTCGGCTTAAGCAGTACAGTGCTGCCGCAATTGACATACAATTTACAAGAAAATCGACTTTGAGTCTAAACCTAAGAAAGTGCAACTTTTTCGGTAATATTAATTTGTTAATCCTGCAAAAGCAATATAATTTGACTTTCGCTCAAATCAGTAAAATTCATGTTTCTCGGCTTAAGCGGTACAGTGCTCACGCAACTGAAATACAATTTACAAGAAAATCGACTTTAAGTCTAAAACTAAGAAAGTGCAATGTTTTCGGTTATATGAATATGTCAATTCTGCAATAACAATATAATTTGACTTTCGCTCAAATCAGTAAAATTCATGGTTTTCGGTTTAAGCGGTACAGTGCTCACGCAATTGACATACAATTTACAAGAAAATCGACTTTAAGTCTAAAACTAAGAAAGTACAATTTTTTCGGTTATATAATTATGTAAATTCTGCAATAACAATATAATTTTACTTTCGCGCAAATCAGTAATATTGATGTTTTCCGGCTTAAGCAGTACAGTGCTGCCGCAATTGACATACAATTGACAAGAAATTTGACTTTGAGTCTAAACCTAAGAAAGTGCAACTTTTTCGGTAATATTAATTTGTTAATCCTGCAATAACAATATAATTTGACTTTCGTTCAAATCAGTAAAATTCATGTTTTTCGGCTTAAGCGGTACAGTGCTCACGCAACTGACATACAATTTACAAGAAAATCGACTTTGAGTCTAAACCTAAGAAAGTGCAACTTTTTCGGTAATATTAATTTGTTAATCCTGCAAAAGCAATATAATTTGACTTTCGCTCAAATCAGTAAAATTCATGTTTTTCGGCTTAAGCGGTACAGTGCTCACGCAACTGAAATACAATTTACAAGAAAATCGACTTTAAGTCTAAAACTAAGAAAGTGAAATTTTTTCGGTTATATGAATATATCAATTCTGCAATAACAATATAATTTGACTTTTGCCAAATCAGTAAAATTCATGTTTTTCGGTTTAAGCGGTACAGTGCTCACGCAATTGACATACAATTTAGAAGAAAATCGACTTTACGTCTAAAACTAAGAAAGTACAATTTTTTCGGTTATATAATTATGTAAATTCTGCAATAACATTATAATTTTACTTTCGCGCAAATCAGTAATATTGATGTTTTTCGGCTTAAGCAGTACAGTGCTTCCGCAATTGACATACAATTTACAAGAAAATTGACTTTGAGTCTAAACCTAAGAAAGTGCAACTTTTTCGGTAATATTAATTTGTTAATCCTGCAATAACAATATAATTTGACTTTCGTTCAAATCAGTAAAATTCATGTTTTTCGGCTTAAGCGGTACAGTGCTCACGCAACTGACATACAATTTACAAGAAAATCGACTTTGAGTCTAAACCTAAGAAAGTGCAACTTTTTCGGTAATATTAATTTGTTAATCCTGCAATAACAATATAATTTGACTTTCGCTCAAATCAGTAAAATTCATGTTTTTCGGCATAAGCGGTACAGTGCTGCCGCAATTGACATACAATTTACAAGAAAATCGACTTTGAGTCTAAACCTAAGAAAGTCCAACTTTTTCGGTTATATGAATATGTAAATTCTGCGATAACATTATAATTTGACTTTCGCGCAAATCAGTAATATTAATGTTTTTCGGCTTAAGCAGTACAGTGCTGCCGCAATTGACATACAATTTACAAGAAAATCGACTTTGAGTCTAAACCTAAGAAAGTGCAACTTTTTCGGTAATATTAATTTGTTAATCCTGCAAAAGCAATATAATTTGACTTTCGCTCAAATCAGTAAAATTCATGTTTCTCGGCTTAAGCGGTACAGTGCTCACGCAACTGAAATACAATTTACAAGAAAATCGACTTTAAGTCTAAAACTAAGAAAGTGCAATGTTTTCGGTTATATGAATATGTCAATTCTGCAATAACAATATAATTTGACTTTCGCTCAAATCAGTAAAATTCATGGTTTTCGGTTTAAGCGGTACAGTGCTCACGCAATTGACATACAATTTACAAGAAAATCGACTTTAAGTCTAAAACTAAGAAAGTACAATTTTTTCGGTTATATAATTATGTAAATTCTGCAATAACAATATAATTTTACTTTCGCGCAAATCAGTAATATTGATGTTTTTCGGCTTAAGCAGTACAGTGCTGCCGCAATTGACATACAATTGACAAGAAAATTGACTTTGTGTCTAAACCTAAGAAAGTGCAACTTTTTCGGTAATATTAATTTGTTAATCCTGCAATAACAATATAATTTGACTTTCGTTCAAATCAGTAAAATTCATGTTTTTCGGCTTAAGCAGTACAGTGCTCACGCAACTGACATACAATTTACAAGAAAATCGACTTTGAGTCTAAACCTAAGAAAGTGCAACTTTTTCGGTAATATTAATTTGTTAATCCTGCAATAACAATATAATTTGACTTTCGCTCAAATCAGTAAAATTCATGTTGTTCGGTTTAAGCGGTACAGTGCTCACGCAATTAACATACAATTTAGAAGCAAATCGACTTTAGTTCTAAAACTAAGAAAGTACAATTTTTTCGGTTATATGAATATGTAATTTCTGCAATAACATTATAATTTTACTTTCGCGCAAATCAGTAAAATTGATGTTTTTCGGCCTAAGCGGTACAGCGCTCAAGTAATTAACATACAATTTACAAGAAAATCCGCTTTAAGTAAAAATCTAAGAAAGTTCAATTTTTTCTTTTCTTTTTTTATATTAATTTGTTAATCCTGCCATAACATTATAGTTTACAGTGCTCACGCAACTGAAATACAATTTACAAGAAAATCGACTTTAAGTCTAAAGCTAAGAAAGTGCAATTTTTTCGGTTATATGAATATGTCAATTCTGCGATAACATTATAATTTTACTTTCGCGCAAATCAGTAATATTAATGTTTTTCGGCTTAAGCAGTACAGTGCTGCCGCAATTGACATACAATTTACAAGAAAATCGACTTTGAGTCTAAACCTAAGAAAGTGCAACTTTTTCGGTTATATGAATATGTCAATTCTGCAATAACAATATAATTTGACTTTCGCTCAAATCAGTAAAATTCATGTCTTTCGGTTTAAGCGGTACAGTGCTCACGCAATTGACATACAATTTACAAGAAAATCGACTTTAAGTCTAAAACTAAGAAAGTGCAATTTTTTCGGTTATATGAATATGTCAATTCTGCAATAACAATATAATTTGACTTTCGCTCAAATCAGTAAAATTCATGTCTTTCGGTTTAAGCGGTACAGTGCTCACGCAATTGACATACAATTTACAAGAAAATCGACTTTAAGTCTAAAACTAAGAAAGTACAATTTTTTCGGTTATATAATTATGTAAATTCTGCAATAACAATATAATTTTACTTTCGCGCAAATCAGTAATATTGATGTTTTCCGGCTTAAGCAGTACAGTGCTGCCGCAATTGACATACAATTGACAAGAAAATTGACTTTGAGTCTAAACCTAAGAAAGTACAATTTTTTCGGTTATATGAATATGTCAATTCTGCAATAGCTATATAATTTTACTTTCGCGCAAATCAGTAAAATTGATGATTTTCGGCTTATGCGGTACAGTGGTCAAGTGATTAACATACAATTTACAAAAAAATCGACTTTGAGTCTAAACCTAAGAAAGTGCAACTTTTTCGGTAATATTAATTTGTTAATCCTGCAATAAAAATATAATTTGACTTTCGCTCAAATCAGTAAAATTCATGTTTTTCGGTTTAAGCGGTACAGTGCTCACGCAATTAACATACAATTTAGAAGCAAATCGACTTTAGTTCTAAAACTAAGAAAGTACAATTTTTTCGGTTATATGAATATGTAATTTCTGCAATAACATTATAATTTTACTTTCGCGCAAATCAGTAAAATTGATGTTTTTCGGCCTAAGCGGTACAGCGCTCAAGTAATTAACATACAATTTACAAGAAAATCGGCTTTAAGAAAAAATCTAAGAAAGTTCAATTTTTTCTTTTCTTTTTTTATATTAATTTGTTAATCCTGCCATAACATTATAGTTTACAGTGCTCACGCAACTGAAATACAATTCACAAGAAAATCGACTTTAAGTCTAAAGCTAAGAAAGTGCAATTTTTTCGGTTATATGAATATGTCAATTCTGCGATAACATTATTATTTTACTTTCGCGCAAATCAGTAATATTAATGTTTTTCGGCTTAAGCAATACAGTGCTGCCGCAATTGACATACAATTTACAAGAAAATCGACTTTGAGTCTAAACCTAAGAAAGTGCAACTTTTTCGGTAATATTAATTTGTTAATCCTGCAATAACAATATAATTTGACTTTCGTTCAAATCAGTAAAATTCATGTTTTTCGGCTTAAGCGGTACAGTGCTCACGCAACTGACATACAATTTACAAGAAAATCGACTTTGAGTCTAAACCTAAGAAAGTGCAACTTTTTCGGTAATATTAATTTGTTAATCCTGCAAAAGCAATATAATTTGACTTTCGCTCAAATCAGTAAAATTCATGTTTTTCGGCTTAAGCGGTACAGTGCTCACGCAACTGAAATACAATTTACAAGAAAATCGACTTTAAGTCTAAAACTAAGAAAGTGAAATTTTTTCGGTTATATGAATATATCAATTCTGCAATAACAATATAATTTGACTTTTGCCAAATCAGTAAAATTCATGTTTTTCGGTTTAAGCGGTACAGTGCTCACGCAATTGACATACAATTTAGAAGAAAATCGACTTTACGTCTAAAACTAAGAAAGTACAATTTTTTCGGTTATATAATTATGTAAATTCTGCAATAACATTATAATTTTACTTTCGCGCAAATCAGTAATATTGATGTTTTTCGGCTTAAGCAGTACAGTGCTTCCGCAATTGACATACAATTTACAAGAAAATTGACTTTGAGTCTAAACCTAAGAAAGTGCAACTTTTTCGGTAATATTAATTTGTTAATCCTGCAATAACAATATAATTTGACTTTCGTTCAAATCAGTAAAATTCATGTTTTTCGGCTTAAGCGGTACAGTGCTCACGCAACTGACATACAATTTACAAGAAAATCGACTTTGAGTCTAAACCTAAGAAAGTGCAACTTTTTCGGTAATATTAATTTGTTAATCCTGCAATAACAATATAATTTGACTTTCGCTCAAATCAGTAAAATTCATGTTTTTCGGCATAAGCGGTACAGTGCTGCCGCAATTGACATACAATTTACAAGAAAATCGACTTTGAGTCTAAACCTAAGAAAGTCCAACTTTTTCGGTTATATGAATATGTAAATTCTGCGATAACATTATAATTTGACTTTCGCGCAAATCAGTAATATTAATGTTTTTCGGCTTAAGCAGTACAGTGCTGCCGCAATTGACATACAATTTACAAGAAAATCGACTTTGAGTCTAAACCTAAGAAAGTGCAACTTTTTCGGTAATATTAATTTGTTAATCCTGCAATAAAAATATAATTTGACTTTCGCTCAAATCAGTAAAATTCATGTTTTTCGGTTTAAGCGGTACAGTGCTCACGCAATTAACATACAATTTAGAAGCAAATCGACTTTAGTTCTAAACCTAAGAAAGTCCAACTTTTTCGGTTATATGAATATGTAATTTCTGCAATAACATTATAATTTTACTTTCGCGCAAATCAGTAAAATTGATGTTTTTCGGCCTAAGCGGTACAGCGCTCAAGTAATTAACATACAATTTACAAGAAAATCGGCTTTAAGAAAAAATCTAAGAAAGTTCAATTTTTTCTTTTCTTTTTTTATATTAATTTGTTAATCCTGCCATAACATTATAGTTTACAGTGCTCACGCAACTGAAATACAATTCACAAGAAAATCGACTTTAAGTCTAAAGCTAAGAAAGTGCAATTTTTTCGGTTATATGAATATGTCAATTCTGCGATAACATTATTATTTTACTTTCGCGCAAATCAGTAATATTAATGTTTTTCGGCTTAAGCAATACAGTGCTGCCGCAATTGACATACAATTTACAAGAAAATCGACTTTGAGTCTAAACCTAAGAAAGTGCAACTTTTTCGGTAATATTAATTTGTTAATCCTGCAATAACAATATAATTTGACTTTCGTTCAAATCAGTAAAATTCATGTTTTTCGGCTTAAGCGGTACAGTGCTTACGCAACTGACATACAATTTACAAGAAAATCGACTTTGAGTCTAAATCTAAGAAAGTGCAACTTTTTCGGTAATATTAATTTGTTAATCCTGCAAAAGCAATATAATTTGACTTTCGCTCAAATCAGTAAAATTCATGTTTTTCGGCTTAAGCGGTACAGTGCTCACGCAACTGAAATACAATTTACAAGAAAATCGACTTTAAGTCTAAAACTAAGAAAGTGAAATTTTTTCGGTTATATGAATATATCAATTCTGCAATAACAATATAATTTGACTTTTGCCAAATCAGTAAAATTCATGTTTTTCGGTTTAAGCGGTACAGTGCTCACGCAATTGACATACAATTTAGAAGAAAATCGACTTTACGTCTAAAACTAAGAAAGTACAATTTTTTCGGTTATATAATTATGTAAATTCTGCAATAACATTATAATTTTACTTTCGCGCAAATCAGTAATATTGATGTTTTTCGGCTTAAGCAGTACAGTGCTTCCGCAATTGACATACAATTTAACCTAAGAAAGTGCAACTTTTTCGGTAATATTAATTTGTTAATCCTGCAATAACAATATAATTTGACTTTCGTTCAAATCAGTAAAATTCATGTTTTTCGGCTTAAGCGGTACAGTGCTCACGCAACTGACATACAATTTACAAGAAAATTGACTTTGAGTCTAAACCTAAGAAAGTGCAACTTTTTCGGTAATATTAATTTGTTAATCCTGCAATAACAATATAATTTGACTTTCGCTCAAATCAGTAAAATTCATGTTTTTCGGCATAAGCGGTACAGTGCTGCCGCAATTGACATACAATTTACAAGAAAATCGACTTTGAGTCTAAACCTAAGAAAGTCCAACTTTTTCGGTTATATGAATATGTAAATTCTGCGATAACATTATAATTTGACTTTCGCGCAAATCAGTAATATTAATGTTTTTCGGCTTAAGCAGTACAGTGCTGCCGCAATTGACATACAATTTACAAGAAAATCGACTTTGAGTCTAAACCTAAGAAAGTGCAACTTTTTCGGTAATATTAATTTGTTAATCCTGCAAAAGCAATATAATTTGACTTTCGCTCAAATCAGTAAAATTCATGTTTCTCGGCTTAAGCGGTACAGTGCTCACGCAACTGAAATACAATTTACAAGAAAATCGACTTTAAGTCTAAAACTAAGAAAGTGCAACTTTTTCGGTAATATTAATTTGTTAATCCTGCAAAAGCAATATAATTTGACTTTCGCTCTAATCAGTCAAATTCATGTTTTTCGGCTTAAGCGGTACAGTGCTCACGCAACTGAAATACAATTTACAAGAAAATCGACTTTAAGTCTAAAACTATGAAAGTACAATTTTTTCGGTTATATGAATATGTCAATTCTGCAATAACAATATAATTTGACTTTCGCTCAAATCAGTAATATTGATGTTTTTCGGCTTAAGCAGTACAGTGCTCACGCAACTGACATACAATTTACAAGAAAATCGACTTTGAGTCTAAACCTAAGAAAGTGCAACTTTTTCGGTAATATTAATTTGTTAATCCTGCAAAAGCAATATAATTTGACTTTCGCTCAAATCAGTAAAATTCATGTTTTTCGGCTTAAGCGGTACAGTGCTCACGCAACTGAAATACAATTTACAAGAAAATCGACTTTAAGTCTAAAACTAAGAAAGTGAAATTTTTTCGGTTATATGAATATATCAATTCTGCAATAACAATATAATTTGACTTTTGCCAAATCAGTAAAATTCATGTTTTTCGGTTTAAGCGGTACAGTGCTCACGCAATTGACATACAATTTAGAAGAAAATCGACTTTACGTCTAAAACTAAGAAAGTACAATTTTTTCGGTTATATAATTATGTAAATTCTGCAATAACATTATAATTTTACTTTCGCGCAAATCAGTAATATTGATGTTTTTCGGCTTAAGCAGTACAGTGCTTCCGCAATTGACATACAATTTACAAGAAAATTGACTTTGAGTCTAAACCTAAGAAAGTGCAACTTTTTCGGTAATATTAATTTGTTAATCCTGCAATAACAATATAATTTGACTTTCGTTCAAATCAGTAAAATTCATGTTTTTCGGCTTAAGCGGTACAGTGCTCACGCAACTGACATACAATTTACAAGAAAATCGACTTTGAGTCTAAACCTAAGAAAGTGCAACTTTTTCGGTAATATTAATTTGTTAATCCTGCAATAACAATATAATTTGACTTTCGCTCAAATCAGTAAAATTCATGTTTTTCGGCATAAGCGGTACAGTGCTGCCGCAATTGACATACAATTTACAAGAAAATCGACTTTGAGTCTAAACCTAAGAAAGTCCAACTTTTTCGGTTATATGAATATGTAAATTCTGCGATAACATTATAATTTGACTTTCGCGCAAATCAGTAATATTAATGTTTTTCGGCTTAAGCAGTACAGTGCTGCCGCAATTGACATACAATTTACAAGAAAATCGACTTTGAGTCTAAACCTAAGAAAGTGCAACTTTTTCGGTAATATTAATTTGTTAATCCTGCAAAAGCAATATAATTTGACTTTCGCTCAAATCAGTAAAATTCATGTTTCTCGGCTTAAGCGGTACAGTGCTCACGCAACTGAAATACAATTTACAAGAAAATCGACTTTAAGTCTAAAACTAAGAAAGTGCAACTTTTTCGGTAATATTAATTTGTTAATCCTGCAAAAGCAATATAATTTGACTTTCGCTCAAATCAGTCAAATTCATGTTTTTCGGCTTAAGCGGTACAGTGCTCACGCAACTGAAATACAATTTACAAGAAAATCGACTTTAAGTCTAAAACTATGAAAGTACAATTTTTTCGGTTATATGAATATGTCAATTCTGCAATAACAATATAATTTGACTTTCGCTCAAATCAGTAATATTGATGTTTTTCGGCTTAAGCAGTACAGTGCTCACGCAACTGACATACAATTTACAAGAAAATCGACTTTGAGTCTAAACCTAAGAAAGTGCAACTTTTTCGGTAATATTAATTTGTTAATCCTGCAAAAGCAATATAATTTGACTTTCGCTCACATCAGTAAAATTCATGTTTTTCGGCTTAAGCGGTACAGTGCTCACGCAACTGAAATACAATTTACAAGAAAATCGACATTAAGTCTAAAACTAAGAAAGTGCAATTTTTTCGGTTATATGAATATGTCAATTCTGCAATAACAATATAATTTGACTTTCGCTCAAATCAGTAATATTGATGTTTTTCGGCTTAAGCAGTACAGTGCTCACGCAACTGACATACAATTTCCAAGAAAATCGACTTTGAGTCTAAACCTAAGAAAGTGCAACTTTTTCGGTAATATTAATTTGTTAATCCTGCAAAAGCAATATAATTTGACTTTCGCTCAAATCAGTAAAATTCGTGTTTTTCGGCTTAAGCGGTACAGTGCTCACGCAACTGAAATACAATTTACAAGAAAATCGACTTTAAGTCTAAAACTAAGAAAGTGCAATTTTTTCGGTTATATGAATATGTCAATTCTGCAATAACAATATAATTTGACTTTCGCGCAAATCAGTAATATTGATGTTTTTCGGCTTAAGCAGTACAGTGCTCACGCAACTGACATACAATTTACAAGAAAATCGACTTTGAGTCTAAACCTAAGAAAGTGCAACTTTTTCGGTAATATTAATTTGTTAATCCTGCAAAAGCAATATAATTTGACTTTCGCTCAAATCAGTAAAATTCATGTTTTTCGGCTTAAGCGGTACAGTGCTCACGCAACTGAAATACAATTTACAAGAAAATTGACTTTAAGTCTAAAACTAAGAAAGTGCAATTTTTTCGGTTATATGAATATGTAAATTCTGCAATAACATTATAATTTTACTTTTGCGCAAATCAGTAATATTAATGTTTTTCGGCTTAAGCAGTACAGTGCTGCCGCAATTGACATACAATTTACAAGAAAATCGACTTTGAGTCTAAACCTAAGAAAGTGCAACTTTTTCGGTAATATTAATTTGTTAATCCTGCAATAACAATATAATTTGACTTTCGTTCAAATCAGTAAAATTCATGTTTTTCGGCTTAAGCGGTACAGTGCTCACGCAACTGACATACAATTTACAAGAAAATCGACTTTGAGTCTAAACCTAAGAAAGTGCAACTTTTTCGGTAATATTAATTTGTTAATCCTGCAAAAGCAATATAATTTGACTTTCGCTCAAATCAGTAAAATTCATGTTTTTCGGCTTAAGCGGTACAGTGCTCACGCAACTGAAATACAATTTACAAGAAAATCGACTTTAAGTCTAAAACTAAGAAAGTGCAATTTTTTCGGTTATATGAATATGTCAATTCTGCAATAACAATATAATTTGACTTTCGCGCAAATCAGTAATATTGATGTTTTTCGGCTTAAGCAGTACAGTGCTCACGCAACTGACATACAATTTACAAGAAAATCGACTTTGAGTCTAAACCTAAGAAAGTGCAACTTTTTCGGTAATATTAATTTGTTAATCCTGCAATAACAATATAATTTGACTTTCGCTCAGATCAGTAAAATTCATGTTTTTCTGCTTAAGCGGTACAGTGCTCACGCAACTGAAATACAATTTACAAGAAAATCGACTTTGAGTCTAAACCTAAGAAAGTGCAACTTTTTCGGTAATATTAATTTGTTAATCCTGCAAAAGCAATATAATTTGACTTTCGCTCAAATCAGTAAAATTAATGTTTTTAGGCTAAAGCGGTAACGTGCTCACGCAACTGAAATACATTTTACAAGAAAATCGACTTTAAGTCTAAAACTAAGAAAGTGCAATTTTTTCGGTTATATGAATATGTCAATTCTGCAATAACAATATAATTTGACTTTCGCTCACATCAGTAAAATTCATGTTTTTCGGCTTAAGCGGTACAGTGCTCACGCAACTGAAATACAATTTACAAGAAAATCGACTTTAAGTCTAAAACTAAGAAAGTGCAATTTTTTCGGTTATATGAATATGTCAATTCTGCAATAACAATATAATTTGACTTTCGCGCAAATCAGTAATATTGATGTTTTTCGGCTTAAGCAGTACAGTGCTCACGCAACTGACATACAATTTACAAGAAAATCGACTTTGAGTCTAAACCTAAGAAAGTGCAACTTTTTCGGTAATATTAATTTGTTAATCCTGCAATAACAATATAATTTGACTTTCGCTCAAATCAGTAAAATTCATGTTTTTCGGCTTAAGCGGTACAGTGCTCACGCAACTGAAATACAATTTACAAGAAAATCGACTTTAAGTCTAAAACTAAGAAAGTACAATTTTTTTGGTTATATGAATATGTAAATTCTGCAATAACATTATAATTTTACTTTCGGGCAAATCAGTAATATTAATGTTTTTCAGCTTAAGCAGTACAGTGCTGCCGCAATTGACATACAATTTACAAGAAAATCGACTTTGAGTCTAAACCTAAGAAAGTGCAACTTTTTCGGTAATATTAATTTGTTAATCCTGCAAAAGCAATATAATTTGACTTTCGCTCACATCAGTAAAATTCATGTTTTTCGGCTTAAGCGGTACAGTGCTCACGCAACTGACATACAATTTACAAGAAAATCGACTTTAAGTCTAAAACTAAGAAAGTACAACTTTTTCGGTTATATGAATATGTAAATTCTGCAATAACATTATAATTTTACTTTCGCGCAAATCAGTAATATTAATGTTATTCGGCTTAAGCAGTACAGTGCTGCCGCAATTGACATACAATTTACAAGAAAATCGACTTTGAGTCTAAACCTAAGAAAGTGCAACTTTTTCGGTAATATTAATTTGTTAATCCTGCAATAACAATATAATTTGACTTTCGTTCAAATCAGTAAAATTCATGTTTTTCGGCTTAAGCGGTACAGTGCTCACGCAACTGACATACAATTTACAAGAAAATCGACTTTGAGTCTAAACCTAAGAAAGTGCAACTTTTTCGGTAATATTAATTTGTTAATCCTGCAAAAGCAATATAATTTGACTTTCGCTCAAATCAGTAAAATTCATGTTTTTCGGCTTAAGCGGTACAGTGCTCACGCAACTGAAATACAATTTACAAGAAAATCGACTTTAAGTCTAAAACTAAGAAAGTGAAATTTTTTCGGTTATATGAATATATCAATTCTGCAATAACAATATAATTTGACTTTTGCCAAATCAGTAAAATTCATGTTTTTCGGTTTAAGCGGTACAGTGCTCACGCAATTGACATACAATTTAGAAGAAAATCGACTTTACGTCTAAAACTAAGAAAGTACAATTTTTTCGGTTATATAATTATATAAATTCTGCAATAACATTATAATTTTACTTTCGCGCAAATCAGTAATATTGATGATTTTCGGCTTAAGCAGTACAGTGCTGCCGCAATTGACATACAATTTACAAGAAAATCGACTTTGAGTCTAAACCTAAGAAAGTGCAACTTTTTCGGTAATATTAATTTGTTAATCCTGCAAAAGCAATATAATTTGACTTTCGCTCACATCAGTAAAATTCATGTTTTTCGGCTTAAGCGGTACAGTGCTCACGCAACTGACATACAATTTACAAGAAAATCGACTTTAAGTCTAAAACTAAGAAAGTACAATTTTTTCGGTTATATGAATATGTAAATTCTGCAATAATATTATAATTTTACTTTCGCGCAAATCAGTAATATTAATGTCATTCGGCTTAAGCAGTACAGTGCTGCCGCAATTGACATACAATTTACAAGAAAATCGACTTTGAGTCTAAACCTAAGAAAGTGCAACTTTTTCGGTAATATTAATTTGTTAATCCTGCAATAACAATATAATTTGACTTTCGTTCAAATCAGTAAAATTCATGTTTTTCGGCTTAAGCGGTACAGTGCTCACGCAACTGACATACAATTTACAAGAAAATCGACTTTGAGTCTAAACCTAAGAAAGTGCAACTTTTTCGGTAATATTAATTTGTTAATCCTGCAAAAGCAATATAATTTGACTTTCGCTCAAATCAGTAAAATTCATGTTTTTCGGCTTAAGCGGTACAGTGCTCACGCAACTGAAATACAATTTACAAGAAAATCGACTTTAAGTCTAAAACTAAGAAAGTGAAATTTTTTCGGTTATATGAATATATCAATTCTGCAATAACAATATAATTTGACTTTTGCCAAATCAGTAAAATTCATGTTTTTCGGTTTAAGCGGTACAGTGCTCACGCAATTGACATACAATTTAGAAGAAAATCGACTTTACGTCTAAAACTAAGAAAGTACAATTTTTTCGGTTATATAATTATGTAAATTCTGCAATAACATTATAATTTTACTTTCGCGCAAATCAGTAATATTGATGTTTTCCGGCTTAAGCAGTACAGTGCTGCCGCAATTGACATACAATTGACAAGAAAATTGACTTTGAGTCTAAACCTAAGAAAGTACAATTTTTTCGGTTATATGAATATGTCAATTCTGCAATAGCTATATAATTTTACTTTCGCGCAAATCAGTAAAATTGATGATTTTCGGCTTATGCGGTACAGTGGTCAAGTGATTAACATACAATTTACAAAAAAATCGACTTTGAGTCTAAACCTAAGAAAGTGCAACTTTTTCGGTAATATTAATTTGTTAATCCTGCAATAAAAATATAATTTGACTTTCGCTCAAATCAGTAAAATTCATGTTTTTCGGTTTAAGCGGTACAGTGCTCACGCAATTAACATACAATTTAGAAGCAAATCGACTTTAGTTCTAAAACTAAGAAAGTACAATTTTTTCGGTTATATGAATATGTAATTTCTGCAATAACATTATAATTTTACTTTCGCGCAAATCAGTAAAATTGGTGTTTTTCGGCCTAAGCGGTACAGCGCTCAAGTAATTAACATACAATTTACAAGAAAATCGGCTTTAAGTAAAAATCTAAGAAAGTTCAATTTTTTCTTTTCTTTTTTTATATTAATTTGTTAATCCTGCCATAACATTATAGTTTACAGTGCTCACGCAACTGAAATACAATTCACAAGAAAATCGACTTTAAGTCTAAAGCTAAGAAAGTGCAATTTTTTCGGTTATATGAATATGTCAATTCTGCGATAACATTATTATTTTACTTTCGCGCAAATCAGTAATATTAATGTTTTTCGGCTTAAGCAGTACAGTGCTGCCGCAATTGACATACAATTTACAAGAAAATCGACTTTGAGTCTAAACCTAAGAAAGTGCAACTTTTTCGGTAATATTAATTTGTTAATCCTGCAATAACAATATAATTTGACTTTCGTTCAAATCAGTAAAATTCATGTTTTTCGGCTTAAGCGGTACAGTGCTCACGCAACTGACATACAATTTACAAGAAAATCGACTTTGAGTCTAAACCTAAGAAAGTGCAACTTTTTCGGTAATATTAATTTGTTAATCCTGCAAAAGCAATATAATTTGACTTTCGCTCAAATCAGTAAAATTCATGTTTTTCGGCTTAAGCGGTACAGTGCTCACGCAACTGACATACAATTTACAAGAAAATCGACTTTGAGTCTAAACCTAAGAAAGTGCAACTTTTTCGGTAATATTAATTTGTTAATCCTGCAATAACAATATAATTTGACTTTCGCTCAAATCAGTAAAATTCATGTTTTTCGGCATAAGCGGTACAGTGCTGCCGCAATTGACATACAATTTACAAGAAAATCGACTTTGAGTCTAAACCTAAGAAAGTCCAACTTTTTCGGTTATATGAATATGTAAATTCTGCGATAACATTATAATTTGACTTTCGCTCAAATCAGTAAAATTCATGTTTTTCGGCATAAGCGGTACAGTGCTGCCGCAATTGACATACAATTTACAAGAAAATCGACTTTGAGTCTAAACCTAAGAAAGTGCAACTTTTTCGGTTATATGAATATATCAATTCTGCAATAACAATATAATTTGACTTTTGCCAAATCAGTAAAATTCATGTTTTTCGGTTTAAGCGGTACAGTGCTCACACAATTGACATACAATTTAGAAGAAAATCGACTTTACGTCTAAAACTAAGAAAGTACAATTTTTTCGGTAATATTAATTTGTTAATCCTGCAAAAGCAATATAATTTGACTTTCGCTCAAATCAGTAAAATTCATGTTTTTCGGCTTAAGCGGTACAGTGCTCACGCAACTGACATACAATTTACAAGAAAATCGACTTTGAGTCTAAACCTAAGAAAGTGCAACTTTTTCGGTAATATTAATTTGTTAATCCTGCAATAACAATATAATTTGACTTTCGCTCAAATCAGTAAAATTCATGTTTTTCGGCTTAAGCGGTACAGTGCTCACGCAACTGACATACAATTTACAAGAAAATCGACTTTGAGTCTAAACCTAAGAAAGTGCAACTTTTTCGGTAATATTAATTTGTTAATCCTGCAAAAGCAATATAATTTGACTTTCGCTCAAATCAGTAAAATTCATGTTTTTCGGCTTAAGCGGTACAGTGCTCACGCAACTGACATACAATTTACAAGAAAATCGACTTTGAGTCTAAACCTAAGAAAGTGCAACTTTTTCGGTAATATTAATTTGTTAATCCTGCAATAACAATATAATTTGACTTTCGTTCAAATCAGTAAAATTCATGTTTTTCGGCTTAAGCGGTACAGTGCTCACGCAACTGACATACAATTTACAAGAAAATCGACTTTGAGTCTAAACCTAAGAAAGTGCAACTTTTTCGGTAATATTAATTTGTTAATCCTGCAATAACAATATAATTTGACTTTCGCTCAAATCAGTAAAATTCATGTTTTTCGGCATAAGCGGTACAGTGCTGCCGCAATTGACATACAATTTACAAGAAAATCGACTTTGAGTCTAAACCTAAGAAAGTGCAACTTTTTCGGTTATATGAATATATCAATTCTGCAATAACAATATAATTTGACTTTTGCCAAATCAGTAAAATTCATGTTTTTCGGTTTAAGCGGTACAGTGCTCACACAATTGACATACAATTTAGAAGAAAATCGACTTTACGTCTAAAACTAAGAAAGTACAATTTTTTCGGTAATATTAATTTGTTAATCCTGCAAAAGCAATATAATTTGACTTTCGCTCAAATCAGTAAAATTCATGTTTTTCGGCTTAAGCGGTACAGTGCTCACGCAACTGACATACAATTTACAAGAAAATCGACTTTGAGTCTAAACCTAAGAAAGTGCAACTTTTTCGGTAATATTAATTTGTTAATCTTGCAATAACAATATAATTTGACTTTCGTTCAAATCAGTAAAATTCATGTTTTTCGGCTTAAGCGGTACAGTGCTCACGCAACTGACATACAATTTACAAGAAAATCGACTTTGAGTCTAAACCTAAGAAAGTGCAACTTTTTCGGTAATATTAATTTGTTAATCCTGCAATAACAATATAATTTGACTTTCGTTCAAATCAGTAAAATTCATGTTTTTCGGCTTAAGCGGTACAGTGCTCACGCAACTGACATACAATTTACAAGAAAATCGACTTTGAGTCTAAACCTAAGAAAGTGCAACTTTTTCGGTAATATTAATTTGTTAATCCTGCAATAACAATATAATTTGACTTTCGTTCAAATCAGTAAAATTCATGTTTTTCGGCTTAAGCGGTACAGTGCTCACGCAACTGAAATACAATTTACAAGAAAATCGACTTTAAGTCTAAAACTAAGAAAGTGAAATTTTTTCGGTTATATGAATATATCAATTCTGCAATAACAATATAATTTGACTTTTGCCAAATCAGTAAAATTCATGTTTTTCGGTTTAAGCGGTACAGTGCTCACGCAATTGACATACAATTTAGAAGAAAATCGACTTTACGTCTAAAACTAAGAAAGTACAATTTTTTCGGTTATATAATTATGTAAATTCTGCAATAACATTATAATTTTACTTTCGCGCAAATCAGTAATATTGATGTTTTTCGGCTTAAGCAGTACAGTGCTTCCGCAATTGACATACAATTTACAAGAAAATTGACTTTGAGTCTAAACCTAAGAAAGTGCAACTTTTTCGGTAATATTAATTTGTTAATCCTGCAATAACAATATAATTTGACTTTCGTTCAAATCAGTAAAATTCATGTTTTTCGGCTTAAGCGGTACAGTGCTCACGCAACTGACATACAATTTACAAGAAAATCGACTTTGAGTCTAAACCTAAGAAAGTGCAACTTTTTCGGTAATATTAATTTGTTAATCCTGCAATAACAATATAATTTGACTTTCGCTCAAATCAGTAAAATTCATGTTTTTCGGCATAAGCGGTACAGTGCTGCCGCAATTGACATACAATTTACAAGAAAATCGCCTTTGAGTCTAAACCTAAGAAAGTCCAACTTTTTCGGTTATATGAATATGTAAATTCTGCGATAACATTATAATTTGACTTTCGCGCAAATCAGTAATATTAATGTTTTTCGGCTTAAGCAGTACAGTGCTGCCGCAATTGACATACAATTTACAAGAAAATCGACTTTGAGTCTAAACCTAAGAAAGTGCAACTTTTTCGGTAATATTAATTTGTTAATCCTGCAAAAGCAATATAATTTGACTTTCGCTCAAATCAGTAAAATTCATGTTTCTCGGCTTAAGCGGTACAGTGCTCACGCAACTGAAATACAATTTACCACAAAATCGACTTTGAGTCTAAACCTAAGAAAGTGCGACTTTTTCGGTAATATTAATTTGTTAATCCTGCAATAACAATATAATTTGACTTTCGTTCAAATCAGTAAAATTCATGTTTTTCGGCTTAAGCGGTACAGTGCTCACGCAACTGACATACAATTTACAAGAAAATCGACTTTGAGTCTAAACCTAAGAAAGTGCAACTTTTTCGGTAATATTAATTTGTTAATCCTGCAAAAGCAATATAATTTGACTTTCGCTCAAATCAGTAAAATTCATGTTTTTCGGCTTAAGCGGTACAGTGCTCACGCAACTGAAATACAATTTACAAGTAAATCGACTTTAAGTCTAAAACTAAGAAAGTGCAATTTTTTCGGTTATATGAATATGTCAATTCTGCAATAACAATATAATTTGACTTTCGCGCAAATCAGTAATATTGATGTTTTTCGGCTTAAGCAGTACAGTGCTCACGCAACTGACATACAATTTACAAGAAAATCGACTTTGAGTCTAAACCTAAGAAAGTGCAACTTTTTCGGTAATATTAATTTGTTAATCCTGCAATAACAATATAATTTGACTTTCGCTCAAATTAGTAAAATTCATGTTTTTCGGCTTAAGCGGTACAGTGCTCACGCAACTGAAATACAATTTACAAGAAAATCGACTTTGAGTCTAAACCTAAGAAAGTGCAACTTTTTCGGTAATATTAATTTGTTAATCCTGCAAAAGCAATATAATTTGACTTTCGCTCAAATCAGTAAAATTCATGTTTTTAGGCTAAAGCGGTAACGTGCTCACGCAACTGAAATACAATTTACAAGAAAATCGACTTTAAGTCTAAAACTAAGAAAGTGCAATTTTTTCGGTTATATGAATATGTCAATTCTGCAATAACAATATAATTTGACTTTCGCTCACATCAGTAAAATTCATGTTTTTCGGCTTAAGCGGTACAGTGCTCACGCAACTGAAATACAATTTACAAGAAAATCGACTTTAAGTCTAAAACTAAGAAAGTGCAATTTTTTCGGTTATATGAATATGTCAATTCTGCAATAACAATATAATTTGACTTTCGCGCAAATCAGTAATATTGATGTTTTTCGGCTTAAGCAGTACAGTGCTCACGCAACTGACATACAATTTACAAGAAAATTGACTTTGAGTCTAAACCTAAGAAAGTACAATTTTTTCGGTTATATGAATATGTCAATTCTGCAATAGCTATATAATTTTACTTTCGCGCAAATCAGTAAAATTGATGATTTTCGGCTTATGCGGTACAGTGGTCAAGTGATTAACATACAATTTACAAAAAAATCGACTTTGAGTCTAAACCTAAGAAAGTGCAACTTTTTCGGTAATATTAATTTGTTAATCCTGCAATAAAAATATAATTTGACTTTCGCTCAAATCAGTAAAATTCATGTTTTTCGGCTTAAGCGGTACAGTGCTCACGCAACTGACATACAATTTACAAGAAAATCAACTTTACGTCTAAAACTAAGAAAGTACAATTTTTTCGGTTATATAATTATGTAAATTCTGCAATAACATTATAATTTTACTTTCGCGCAAATCAGTAAAATTGATGTTTTTCGGCCTAAGCGGTACAGCGCTCAAGTAATTAACATACAATTTACAAGAAAATCCGCTTTAAGTAAAAATCTAAGAAAGTTCAATTTTTTCTTTTCTTTTTTTATATTAATTTGTTAATCCTGCCATAACATTATAGTTTACAGTGCTCACGCAACTGAAATACAATTCACAAGAAAATCGACTTTAAGTCTAAAGCTAAGAAAGTGCAATTTTTTCGGTTATATGAATATGTCAATTCTGCGATAACATTATTATTTTACTTTCGCGCAAATCAGTAATATTAATGTTTTTCGGCTTAAGCAGTACAGTGCTGCCGCAATTGACATACAATTTACAAGAAAATCGACTTTGAGTCTAAACCTAAGAAAGTGCAACTTTTTCGGTAATATTAATTTGTTAATCCTGCAATAACAATATAATTTGACTTTCGTTCAAGTCAGTAAAATTCATGTTTTTCGGCTTAAGCGGTACAGTGCTCACGCAACTGACATACAATTTACAAGAAAATCGACTTTGAGTCTAAACCTAAGAAAGTGCAACTTTTTCGGTAATATTAATTTGTTAATCCTGCAAAAGCAATATAATTTGACTTTCGCTCAAATCAGTAAAATTCATGTTTTTCGGCTTAAGCGGTACAGTGCTCACGCAACTGACATACAATTTACAAGAAAATCGACTTTGAGTCTAAACCTAAGAAAGTGCAACTTTTTCGGTTATATGAATATATCAATTCTGCAATAACAATATAATTTGACTTTCGTTCAAATCAGTAAAATTCATGTTTTTCGGCTTAAGCGGTACAGTGCTCACGCAACTGACATACAATTTACAAGAAAATCGACTTTGAGTCTAAACCTAAGAAAGTGCAACTTTTTCGGTAATATTAATTTGTTAATCCTGCAATAACAATATAATTTGACTTTCGCTCAAATCAGTAAAATTCATGTTTTTCGGCTTAAGCGGTACAGTGCTCACGCAACTGACATACAATTTACAAGAAAATCGACTTTGAGTCTAAACATAAGAAAGTGCAACTTTTTCGGTAATATTAATTTGTTAATCTTGCAAAAGCAATATAATTTGACTTTCGCTCAAATCAGTAAAATTCATGTTTTTCGGCTTAAGCGGTACAGTGCTCACGCAACTGACATACAATTTACAAGAAAATCGACTTTGAGTCTAAACCTAAGAAAGTGCAACTTTTTCGGTTATATGAATATATCAATTCTGCAATAACAATATAATTTGACTTTCGTTCAAATCAGTAAAATTCATGTTTTTCGGCTTAAGCGGTACAGTGCTCACGCAACTGACATACAATTTACAAGAAAATTGACTTTGAGTCTAAACCTAAGAAAGTGCAACTTTTTCGGTAATATTAATTTGTTAATCCTGCAATAACAATATAATTTGACTTTCGCTCAAATCAGTAAAATTCATGTTTTTCGGCTTAAGCGGTACAGTGCTCACGCAACTGACATACAATTTACAAGAAAATCGACTTTGAGTCTAAACCTAAGAAAGTGCAACTTTTTCGGTAATATTAATTTGTTAATCCTGCAAAAGCAATATAATTTGACTTTCGCTCAAATCAGTAAAATTCATGTTTTTCGGCTTAAGCGGTACAGTGCTCACGCAACTGAAATACAATTTACAAGTAAATCGACTTTAAGTCTAAAACTAAGAAAGTGCAATTTTTTCGGTAATATTAATTTGTTAATCCTGCAATAACAATATAATTTGACTTTCGCTCAAATCAGTAAAATTCATGTTTTTCGGCATAAGCGGTACAGTGCTGCCGCAATTGACATACAATTTACAAGAAAATCGACTTTGAGTCTAAACCTAAGAAAGTGCAACTTTTTCGGTTATATGAATATATCAATTCTGCAATAACAATATAATTTGACTTTCGTTCAAATCAGTAAAATTCATGTTTTTCGGCTTAAGCGGTACAGTGCTCACGCAACTGACATACAATTTACAAGAAAATCGACTTTGAGTCTAAACCTAAGAAAGTGCAACTTTTTCGGTAATATTAATTTGTTAATCCTGCAAAAGCAATATAATTTGACTTTCGCTCAAATCAGTAAAATTCATGTTTTTCGGCTTAAGCGGTACAGTGCTCACGCAACTGACATACAATTTACAAGAAAATCGACTTTGAGTCTAAACCTAAGAAAGTGCAACTTTTTCGGTAATATTAATTTGTTAATCCTGCAATAACAATATAATTTGACTTTCGCTCAAATCAGTAAAATTCATGTTTTTCGGCATAAGCGGTACAGTGCTCACGCAACTGAAATACAATTTACAAGAAAATCGACTTTGAGTCTAAACCTAAGAAAGTGCAACTTTTTCGGTAATATTAATTTGTTAATCCTGCAAAAGCAATATAATTTGACTTTCGCTCAAATCAGTAAAATTCATGTTTTTAGGCTTAAGCGGTACAGTGCTGCCGCAATTGACATACAATTTACAAGAAAATTGACTTTGAGTCTAAACCTAAGAAAGTGCAACTTTTTCGGTAATATTAATTTGTTAATCCTGCAAAAGCAATATAATTTGACTTTCGCTCAAATCAGTAAAATTCATGTTTCTCGGCTTAAGCGGTACAGTGCTCACGCAACTGAAATACAATTTACCACAAAATCGACTTTGAGTCTAAACCTAAGAAAGTGCGACTTTTTCGGTAATATTAATTTGTTAATCCTGCAATAACAATATAATTTGACTTTCGTTCAAATCAGTAAAATTCATGTTTTTCGGCTTAAGCGGTACAGTGCTCACGCAACTGACATACAATTTACAAGAAAATTGACTTTGAGTCTAAACCTAAGAAAGTGCAACTTTTTCGGTAATATTAATTTGTTAATCCTGCAAAAGCAATATAATTTGACTTTCGCTCAAATCAGTAAAATTCATGTTTCTCGGCTTAAGCGGTACAGTGCTCACGCAACTGAAATACAATTTACCACAAAATCGACTTTGAGTCTAAACCTAAGAAAGTGCGACTTTTTCGGTAATATTAATTTGTTAATCCTGCAATAACAATATAATTTGACTTTCGCTCAAATCAGTAAAATTCATGTTTTTCGGCTTAAGCAGTACAGTGCTTCCGCAATTGACATACAATTTACAAGAAAATTGACTTTGAGTCTAAACCTAAGAAAGTGCAACTTTTTCGGTAATATTAATTTGTTAATCCTGCAATAACAATATAATTTGACTTTCGTTCAAATCAGTAAAATTCATGTTTTTCGGCTTAAGCGGTACAGTGCTCACGCAACTGACATACAATTTACAAGAAAATCGACTTTGAGTCTAAACCTAAGAAAGTGCAACTTTTTCGGTAATATTAATTTGTTAATCCTGCAATAACAATATAATTTGACTTTCGCTCAAATCAGTAAAATTCATGTTTTTCGGCATAAGCGGTACAGTGCTGCCGCAATTGACATACAATTTACAAGAAAATCGCCTTTGAGTCTAAACCTAAGAAAGTCCAACTTTTTCGGTTATATGAATATGTAAATTCTGCGATAACATTATAATTTGACTTTCGCGCAAATCAGTAATATTAATGTTTTTCGGCTTAAGCAGTACAGTGCTGCCGCAATTGACATACAATTTACAAGAAAATCGACTTTGAGTCTAAACCTAAGAAAGTGCAACTTTTTCGGTAATATTAATTTGTTAATCCTGCAAAAGCAATATAATTTGACTTTCGCTCAAATCAGTAAAATTCATGTTTCTCGGCTTAAGCGGTACAGTGCTCACGCAACTGAAATACAATTTACCACAAAATCGACTTTGAGTCTAAACCTAAGAAAGTGCGACTTTTTCGGTAATATTAATTTGTTAATCCTGCAATAACAATATAATTTGACTTTCGTTCAAATCAGTAAAATTCATGTTTTTCGGCTTAAGCGGTACAGTGCTCACGCAACTGACATACAATTTACAAGAAAATCGACTTTGAGTCTAAACCTAAGAAAGTGCAACTTTTTCGGTAATATTAATTTGTTAATCCTGCAAAAGCAATATAATTTGACTTTCGCTCAAATCAGTAAAATTCATGTTTTTCGGCTTAAGCGGTACAGTGCTCACGCAACTGAAATACAATTTACAAGTAAATCGACTTTAAGTCTAAAACTAAGAAAGTGCAATTTTTTCGGTTATATGAATATGTCAATTCTGCAATAACAATATAATTTGACTTTCGCGCAAATCAGTAATATTGATGTTTTTCGGCTTAAGCAGTACAGTGCTCACGCAACTGACATACAATTTACAAGAAAATCGACTTTGAGTCTAAACCTAAGAAAGTGCAACTTTTTCGGTAATATTAATTTGTTAATCCTGCAATAACAATATAATTTGACTTTCGCTCAAATTAGTAAAATTCATGTTTTTCGGCTTAAGCGGTACAGTGCTCACGCAACTGAAATACAATTTACAAGAAAATCGACTTTGAGTCTAAACCTAAGAAAGTGCAACTTTTTCGGTAATATTAATTTGTTAATCCTGCAAAAGCAATATAATTTGACTTTCGCTCAAATCAGTAAAATTCATGTTTTTAGGCTAAAGCGGTAACGTGCTCACGCAACTGAAATACAATTTACAAGAAAATCGACTTTAAGTCTAAAACTAAGAAAGTGCAATTTTTTCGGTTATATGAATATGTCAATTCTGCAATAACAATATAATTTGACTTTCGCTCACATCAGTAAAATTCATGTTTTTCGGCTTAAGCGGTACAGTGCTCACGCAACTGAAATACAATTTACAAGAAAATCGACTTTAAGTCTAAAACTAAGAAAGTGCAATTTTTTCGGTTATATGAATATGTCAATTCTGCAATAACAATATAATTTGACTTTCGCGCAAATCAGTAATATTGATGTTTTTCGGCTTAAGCAGTACAGTGCTCACGCAACTGACATACAATTTACAAGAAAATTGACTTTGAGTCTAAACCTAAGAAAGTACAATTTTTTCGGTTATATGAATATGTCAATTCTGCAATAGCTATATAATTTTACTTTCGCGCAAATCAGTAAAATTGATGATTTTCGGCTTATGCGGTACAGTGGTCAAGTGATTAACATACAATTTACAAAAAAATCGACTTTGAGTCTAAACCTAAGAAAGTGCAACTTTTTCGGTAATATTAATTTGTTAATCCTGCAATAAAAATATAATTTGACTTTCGCTCAAATCAGTAAAATTCATGTTTTTCGGCTTAAGCGGTACAGTGCTCACGCAACTGACATACAATTTACAAGAAAATCAACTTTACGTCTAAAACTAAGAAAGTACAATTTTTTCGGTTATATAATTATGTAAATTCTGCAATAACATTATAATTTTACTTTCGCGCAAATCAGTAAAATTGATGTTTTTCGGCCTAAGCGGTACAGCGCTCAAGTAATTAACATACAATTTACAAGAAAATCCGCTTTAAGTAAAAATCTAAGAAAGTTCAATTTTTTCTTTTCTTTTTTTATATTAATTTGTTAATCCTGCCATAACATTATAGTTTACAGTGCTCACGCAACTGAAATACAATTCACAAGAAAATCGACTTTAAGTCTAAAGCTAAGAAAGTGCAATTTTTTCGGTTATATGAATATGTCAATTCTGCGATAACATTATTATTTTACTTTCGCGCAAATCAGTAATATTAATGTTTTTCGGCTTAAGCAGTACAGTGCTGCCGCAATTGACATACAATTTACAAGAAAATCGACTTTGAGTCTAAACCTAAGAAAGTGCAACTTTTTCGGTAATATTAATTTGTTAATCCTGCAATAACAATATAATTTGACTTTCGTTCAAGTCAGTAAAATTCATGTTTTTCGGCTTAAGCGGTACAGTGCTCACGCAACTGACATACAATTTACAAGAAAATCGACTTTGAGTCTAAACCTAAGAAAGTGCAACTTTTTCGGTAATATTAATTTGTTAATCCTGCAAAAGCAATATAATTTGACTTTCGCTCAAATCAGTAAAATTCATGTTTTTCGGCTTAAGCGGTACAGTGCTCACGCAACTGACATACAATTTACAAGAAAATCGACTTTGAGTCTAAACCTAAGAAAGTGCAACTTTTTCGGTTATATGAATATATCAATTCTGCAATAACAATATAATTTGACTTTCGTTCAAATCAGTAAAATTCATGTTTTTCGGCTTAAGCGGTACAGTGCTCACGCAACTGACATACAATTTACAAGAAAATCGACTTTGAGTCTAAACCTAAGAAAGTGCAACTTTTTCGGTAATATTAATTTGTTAATCCTGCAATAACAATATAATTTGACTTTCGCTCAAATCAGTAAAATTCATGTTTTTCGGCTTAAGCGGTACAGTGCTCACGCAACTGACATACAATTTACAAGAAAATCGACTTTGAGTCTAAACATAAGAAAGTGCAACTTTTTCGGTAATATTAATTTGTTAATCTTGCAAAAGCAATATAATTTGACTTTCGCTCAAATCAGTAAAATTCATGTTTTTCGGCTTAAGCGGTACAGTGCTCACGCAACTGACATACAATTTACAAGAAAATCGACTTTGAGTCTAAACCTAAGAAAGTGCAACTTTTTCGGTTATATGAATATATCAATTCTGCAATAACAATATAATTTGACTTTCGTTCAAATCAGTAAAATTCATGTTTTTCGGCTTAAGCGGTACAGTGCTCACGCAACTGACATACAATTTACAAGAAAATTGACTTTGAGTCTAAACCTAAGAAAGTGCAACTTTTTCGGTAATATTAATTTGTTAATCCTGCAATAACAATATAATTTGACTTTCGCTCAAATCAGTAAAATTCATGTTTTTCGGCTTAAGCGGTACAGTGCTCACGCAACTGACATACAATTTACAAGAAAATCGACTTTGAGTCTAAACCTAAGAAAGTGCAACTTTTTCGGTAATATTAATTTGTTAATCCTGCAAAAGCAATATAATTTGACTTTCGCTCAAATCAGTAAAATTCATGTTTTTCGGCTTAAGCGGTACAGTGCTCACGCAACTGAAATACAATTTACAAGTAAATCGACTTTAAGTCTAAAACTAAGAAAGTGCAATTTTTTCGGTAATATTAATTTGTTAATCCTGCAATAACAATATAATTTGACTTTCGCTCAAATCAGTAAAATTCATGTTTTTCGGCATAAGCGGTACAGTGCTGCCGCAATTGACATACAATTTACAAGAAAATCGACTTTGAGTCTAAACCTAAGAAAGTGCAACTTTTTCGGTAATATTAATTTGTTAATCTTGCAATAACAATATAATTTGACTTTCGTTCAAATCAGTAAAATTCATGTTTTTCGGCTTAAGCGGTACAGTGCTCACGCAACTGACATACAATTTACAAGAAAATCGACTTTGAGTCTAAACCTAAGAAAGTGCAACTTTTTCGGTAATATTAATTTGTTAATCCTGCAAAAGCAATATAATTTGACTTTCGCTCAAATCAGTAAAATTCATGTTTTTCGGCTTAAGCGGTACAGTGCTCACGCAACTGACATACAATTTACAAGAAAATCGACTTTGAGTCTAAACCTAAGAAAGTGCAACTTTTTCGGTAATATTAATTTGTTAATCCTGCAATAACAATATAATTTGACTTTCGCTCAAATCAGTAAAATTCATGTTTTTCGGCTTAAGCGGTACAGTGCTCACGCAACTGACATACAATTTACAAGAAAATCGACTTTGAGTCTAAACCTAAGAAAGTGCAACTTTTTCGGTTATATGAATATATCAATTCTGCAATAACAATATAATTTGACTTTCGTTCAAATCAGTAAAATTCATGTTTTTCGGCTTAAGCGGTACAGTGCTCACGCAACTGACATACAATTTACAAGAAAATTGACTTTGAGTCTAAACCTAAGAAAGTGCAACTTTTTCGGTAATATTAATTTGTTAATCCTGCAATAACAATATAATTTGACTTTCGCTCAAATCAGTAAAATTCATGTTTTTCGGCTTAAGCGGTACAGTGCTCACGCAACTGACATACAATTTACAAGAAAATCGACTTTGAGTCTAAACCTAAGAAAGTGCAACTTTTTCGGTAATATTAATTTGTTAATCCTGCAAAAGCAATATAATTTGACTTTCGCTCAAATCAGTAAAATTCATGTTTTTCGGCTTAAGCGGTACAGTGCTCACGCAACTGAAATACAATTTACAAGTAAATCGACTTTAAGTCTAAAACTAAGAAAGTGCAATTTTTTCGGTTATATGAATATGTCAATTCTGCAATAACAATATAATTTGACTTTCGCGCAAATCAGTAATATTGATGTTTTTCGGCTTAAGCAGTACAGTGCTCACGCAACTGACATACAATTTACAAGAAAATCGACTTTGAGTCTAAACCTAAGAAAGTGCAACTTTTTCGGTAATATTAATTTGTTAATCCTGCAATAACAATATAATTTGACTTTCGCTCAAATTAGTAAAATTCATGTTTTTCGGCTTAAGCGGTACAGTGCTCACGCAACTGAAATACAATTTACAAGAAAATCGACTTTGAGTCTAAACCTAAGAAAGTGCAACTTTTTCGGTAATATTAATTTGTTAATCCTGCAAAAGCAATATAATTTGACTTTCGCTCAAATCAGTAAAATTCATGTTTTTAGGCTAAAGCGGTAACGTGCTCACGCAACTGAAATACAATTTACAAGAAAATCGACTTTAAGTCTAAAACTAAGAAAGTGCAATTTTTTCGGTTATATGAATATGTCAATTCTGCAATAACAATATAATTTGACTTTCGCTCACATCAGTAAAATTCATGTTTTTCGGCTTAAGCGGTACAGTGCTCACGCAACTGAAATACAATTTACAAGAAAATCGACTTTAAGTCTAAAACTAAGAAAGTGCAATTTTTTCGGTTATATGAATATGTCAATTCTGCAATAACAATATAATTTGACTTTCGCGCAAATCAGTAATATTGATGTTTTTCGGCTTAAGCAGTACAGTGCTCACGCAACTGACATACAATTTACAAGAAAATTGACTTTGAGTCTAAACCTAAGAAAGTACAATTTTTTCGGTTATATGAATATGTCAATTCTGCAATAGCTATATAATTTTACTTTCGCGCAAATCAGTAAAATTGATGATTTTCGGCTTATGCGGTACAGTGGTCAAGTGATTAACATACAATTTACAAAAAAATCGACTTTGAGTCTAAACCTAAGAAAGTGCAACTTTTTCGGTAATATTAATTTGTTAATCCTGCAATAAAAATATAATTTGACTTTCGCTCAAATCAGTAAAATTCATGTTTTTCGGCTTAAGCGGTACAGTGCTCACGCAACTGACATACAATTTACAAGAAAATCAACTTTACGTCTAAAACTAAGAAAGTACAATTTTTTCGGTTATATAATTATGTAAATTCTGCAATAACATTATAATTTTACTTTCGCGCAAATCAGTAAAATTGATGTTTTTCGGCCTAAGCGGTACAGCGCTCAAGTAATTAACATACAATTTACAAGAAAATCCGCTTTAAGTAAAAATCTAAGAAAGTTCAATTTTTTCTTTTCTTTTTTTATATTAATTTGTTAATCCTGCCATAACATTATAGTTTACAGTGCTCACGCAACTGAAATACAATTCACAAGAAAATCGACTTTAAGTCTAAAGCTAAGAAAGTGCAATTTTTTCGGTTATATGAATATGTCAATTCTGCGATAACATTATTATTTTACTTTCGCGCAAATCAGTAATATTAATGTTTTTCGGCTTAAGCAGTACAGTGCTGCCGCAATTGACATACAATTTACAAGAAAATCGACTTTGAGTCTAAACCTAAGAAAGTGCAACTTTTTCGGTAATATTAATTTGTTAATCCTGCAATAACAATATAATTTGACTTTCGTTCAAGTCAGTAAAATTCATGTTTTTCGGCTTAAGCGGTACAGTGCTCACGCAACTGACATACAATTTACAAGAAAATCGACTTTGAGTCTAAACCTAAGAAAGTGCAACTTTTTCGGTAATATTAATTTGTTAATCCTGCAAAAGCAATATAATTTGACTTTCGCTCAAATCAGTAAAATTCATGTTTTTAGGCTAAAGCGGTAACGTGCTCACGCAACTGAAATACAATTTACAAGAAAATCGACTTTAAGTCTAAAACTAAGAAAGTGCAATTTTTTCGGTTATATGAATATGTCAATTCTGCAATAACAATATAATTTGACTTTCGCTCACATCAGTAAAATTCATGTTTTTCGGCTTAAGCGGTACAGTGCTCACGCAACTGACATACAATTTACAAGAAAATCGACTTTGAGTCTAAACCTAAGAAAGTGCAACTTTTTCGGTAATATTAATTTGTTAATCCTGCAATAACAATATAATTTGACTTTCGTTCAAGTCAGTAAAATTCATGTTTTTCGGCTTAAGCGGTACAGTGCTCACGCAACTGACATACAATTTACAAGAAAATCGACTTTGAGTCTAAACCTAAGAAAGTGCAACTTTTTCGGTAATATTAATTTGTTAATCCTGCAATAACAATATAATTTGACTTTCGTTCAAGTCAGTAAAATTCATGTTTTTCGGCTTAAGCGGTACAGTGCTCACGCAACTGACATACAATTTACAAGAAAATCGACTTTGAGTCTAAACCTAAGAAAGTGCAACTTTTTCGGTAATATTAATTTGTTAATCCTGCAAAAGCAATATAATTTGACTTTCGCTCAAATCAGTAAAATTCATGTTTTTAGGCTAAAGCGGTAACGTGCTCACGCAACTGAAATACAATTCACAAGAAAATCGACTTTAAGTCTAAAGCTAAGAAAGTGCAATTTTTTCGGTTATATGAATATGTCAATTCTGCGATAACATTATTATTTTACTTTCGCGCAAATCAGTAATATTAATGTTTTTCGGCTTAAGCAGTACAGTGCTGCCGCAATTGACATACAATTTACAAGAAAATCGACTTTGAGTCTAAACCTAAGAAAGTGCAACTTTTTCGGTAATATTAATTTGTTAATCCTGCAATAACAATATAATTTGACTTTCGTTCAAGTCAGTAAAATTCATGTTTTTCGGCTTAAGCGGTACAGTGCTCACGCAACTGACATACAATTTACAAGAAAATCGACTTTGAGTCTAAACCTAAGAAAGTGCAACTTTTTCGGTAATATTAATTTGTTAATCCTGCAAAAGCAATATAATTTGACTTTCGCTCAAATCAGTAAAATTCATGTTTTTCGGCTTAAGCGGTACAGTGCTCACGCAACTGACATACAATTTACAAGAAAATCGACTTTGAGTCTAAACCTAAGAAAGTGCAACTTTTTCGGTTATATGAATATATCAATTCTGCAATAACAATATAATTTGACTTTCGTTCAAATCAGTAAAATTCATGTTTTTCGGCTTAAGCGGTACAGTGCTCACGCAACTGACATACAATTTACAAGAAAATCGACTTTGAGTCTAAACCTAAGAAAGTGCAACTTTTTCGGTAATATTAATTTGTTAATCCTGCAATAACAATATAATTTGACTTTCGCTCAAATCAGTAAAATTCATGTTTTTCGGCTTAAGCGGTACAGTGCTCACGCAACTGACATACAATTTACAAGAAAATCGACTTTGAGTCTAAACATAAGAAAGTGCAACTTTTTCGGTAATATTAATTTGTTAATCTTGCAATAACAATATAATTTGACTTTCGTTCAAATCAGTAAAATTCATGTTTTTAGGCTAAAGCGGTAACGTGCTCACGCAACTGAAATACAATTTACAAGAAAATCGACTTTAAGTCTAAAACTAAGAAAGTGCAATTTTTTCGGTTATATGAATATATCAATTCTGCAATAACAATATAATTTGACTTTCGTTCAAATCAGTAAAATTCATGTTTTTCGGCTTAAGCGGTACAGTGCTCACGCAACTGACATACAATTTACAAGAAAATCGACTTTGAGTCTAAACCTAAGAAAGTGCAACTTTTTCGGTAATATTAATTTGTTAATCCTGCAATAACAATATAATTTGACTTTCGCTCAAATCAGTAAAATTCATGTTTTTCGGCTTAAGCGGTACAGTGCTCACGCAACTGACATACAATTTACAAGAAAATCGACTTTGAGTCTAAACCTAAGAAAGTGCAACTTTTTCGGTAATATTAATTTGTTAATCTTGCAATAACAATATAATTTGACTTTCGTTCAAATCAGTAAAATTCATGTTTTTCGGCTTAAGCGGTACAGTGCTCACGCAACTGACATACAATTTACAAGAAAATCGACTTTGAGTCTAAACCTAAGAAAGTGCAACTTTTTCGGTAATATTAATTTGTTAATCCTGCAATAACAATATAATTTGACTTTCGTTCAAATCAGTAAAATTCATGTTTTTCGGCTTAAGCGGTACAGTGCTCACGCAACTGACATACAATTTACAAGAAAATCGACTTTGAGTCTAAACCTAAGAAAGTGCAACTTTTTCGGTAATATTAATTTGTTAATCCTGCAATAACAATATAATTTGACTTTCGTTCAAATCAGTAAAATTCATGTTTTTCGGCTTAAGCGGTACAGTGCTCACGCAACTGAAATACAATTTACAAGAAAATCGACTTTAAGTCTAAAACTAAGAAAGTGAAATTTTTTCGGTTATATGAATATATCAATTCTGCAATAACAATATAATTTGACTTTTGCCAAATCAGTAAAATTCATGTTTTTCGGTTTAAGCGGTACAGTGCTCACGCAATTGACATACAATTTAGAAGAAAATCGACTTTACGTCTAAAACTAAGAAAGTACAATTTTTTCGGTTATATAATTATGTAAATTCTGCAATAACATTATAATTTTACTTTCGCGCAAATCAGTAATATTGATGTTTTTCGGCTTAAGCAGTACAGTGCTTCCGCAATTGACATACAATTTACAAGAAAATTGACTTTGAGTCTAAACCTAAGAAAGTGCAACTTTTTCGGTAATATTAATTTGTTAATCCTGCAATAACAATATAATTTGACTTTCGTTCAAATCAGTAAAATTCATGTTTTTCGGCTTAAGCGGTACAGTGCTCACGCAACTGACATACAATTTGCAAGAAAATCGACTTTGAGTCTAAACCTAAGAAAGTGCAACTTTTTCGGTAATATTAATTTGTTAATCCTGCAATAACAATATAATTTGACTTTCGTTCAAATCAGTAAAATTCATGTTTTTCGGCTTAAGCGGTACAGTGCTCACGCAACTGACATACAATTTACAAGAAAATCGACTTTGAGTCTAAACCTAAGAAAGTGCAACTTTTTCGGTAATATTAATTTGTTAATCCTGCAAAAGCAATATAATTTGACTTTCGCTCAAATCAGTAAAATTCATGTTTTTCGGCTTAAGCGGTACAGTGCTCACGCAACTGAAATACAATTTACCACAAAATCGACTTTGAGTCTAAACCTAAGAAAGTCCAACTTTTTCGGTTATATGAATATGTAAATTCTGCGATAACATTATAATTTGACTTTCGCGCAAATCAGTAATATTAATGTTTTTCGGCTTAAGCAGTACAGTGCTGCCGCAATTGACATACAAGAAAAGAAAATCGACTTTGAGTCTAAACCTAAGAAAGTGCAACTTTTTCGGTAATATTAATTTGTTAATCCTGCAAAAGCAATATAATTTGACTTTCGCTCAAATCAGTAAAATTCATGTTTCTCGGCTTAAGCGGTACAGTGCTCACGCAACTGAAATACAATTTACCACAAAATCGACTTTGAGTCTAAACCTAAGAAAGTGCGACTTTTTCGGTAATATTAATTTGTTAATCCTGCAATAACAATATAATTTGACTTTCGTTCAAATCAGTAAAATTCATGTTTTTCGGCTTAAGCGGTACAGTGCTCACGCAACTGACATACAATTTACAAGAAAATCGACTTTGAGTCTAAACCTAAGAAAGTGCAACTTTTTCGGTAATATTAATTTGTTAATCCTGCAAAAGCAATATAATTTGACTTTCGCTCAAATCAGTAAAATTCATGTTTTTCGGCTTAAGCGGTACAGTGCTCACGCAACTGAAATACAATTTACAAGTAAATCGACTTTAAGTCTAAAACTAAGAAAGTGCAATTTTTTCGGTTATATGAATATGTCAATTCTGCAATAACAATATAATTTGACTTTCGCGCAAATCAGTAATATTGATGTTTTTCGGCTTAAGCAGTACAGTGCTCACGCAACTGACATACAATTTACAAGAAAATCGACTTTGAGTCTAAACCTAAGAAAGTGCAACTTTTTCGGTAATATTAATTTGTTAATCCTGCAATAACAATATAATTTGACTTTCGCTCAAATTAGTAAAATTCATGTTTTTCGGCTTAAGCGGTACAGTGCTCACGCAACTGAAATACAATTTACAAGAAAATCGACTTTGAGTCTAAACCTAAGAAAGTGCAACTTTTTCGGTAATATTAATTTGTTAATCCTGCAATAACAATATAATTTGACTTTCGCTCAAATTAGTAAAATTCATGTTTTTAGGCTAAAGCGGTAACGTGCTCACGCAACTGAAATACAATTTACAAGAAAATCGACTTTAAGTCTAAAACTAAGAAAGTGCAATTTTTTCGGTTATATGAATATGTCAATTCTGCAATAACAATATAATTTGACTTTCGCTCACATCAGTAAAATTCATGTTTTTCGGCTTAAGCGGTACAGTGCTCACGCAACTGAAATACAATTTACAAGAAAATCGACTTTAAGTCTAAAACTAAGAAAGTGCAATTTTTTCGGTTATATGAATATGTCAATTCTGCAATAACAATATAATTTGACTTTCGCGCAAATCAGTAATATTGATGTTTTTCGGCTTAAGCAGTACAGTGCTCACGCAACTGACATACAATTTACAAGAAAATCGACTTTGAGTCTAAACCTAAGAAAGTGCAACTTTTTCGGTAATATTAATTTGTTAATCCTGCAATAACAATATAATTTGACTTTCGCTCAAATCAGTAAAATTCATGTTTTTCGGCTTAAGCGGTACAGTGCTCACGCAACTGAAATACAATTTACAAGAAAATCGACTTTAAGTCTAAAACTAAGAAAGTACAATTTTTTTGGTTATATGAATATGTAAATTCTGCAATAACATTATAATTTTACTTTCGGGCAAATCAGTAATATTAATGTTTTTCAGCTTAAGCAGTACAGTGCTGCCGCAATTGACATACAATTTACAAGAAAATCGACTTTGAGTCTAAACCTAAGAAAGTGCAACTTTTTCGGTAATATTAATTTGTTAATCCTGCAAAAGCAATATAATTTGACTTTCGCTCACATCAGTAAAATTCATGTTTTTCGGCTTAAGCGGTACAGTGCTCACGCAACTGACATACAATTTACAAGAAAATCGACTTTAAGTCTAAAACTAAGAAAGTACAACTTTTTCGGTTATATGAATATGTAAATTCTGCAATAACATTATAATATTACTTTCGCGCAAATCAGTAATATTAATGTTATTCGGCTTAAGCAGTACAGTGCTGCCGCAATTGACATACAATTTACAAGAAAATCGACTTTGAGTCTAAACCTAAGAAAGTGCAACTTTTTCGGTAATATTAATTTGTTAATCCTGCAATAACAATATAATTTGACTTTCGTTCAAATCAGTAAAATTCATGTTTTTCGGCTTAAGCGGTACAGTGCTCACGCAACTGACATACAATTTACAAGAAAATCGACTTTGAGTCTAAACCTAAGAAAGTGCAACTTTTTCGGTAATATTAATTTGTTAATCCTGCAAAAGCAATATAATTTGACTTTCGCTCAAATCAGTAAAATTCATGTTTTTCGGCTTAAGCGGTACAGTGCTCACTCAACTGAAATACAATTTACAAGAAAATCGACTTTAAGTCTAAAACTAAGAAAGTGAAATTTTTTCGGTTATATGAATATATCAATTCTGCAATAACAATATAATTTGACTTTTGCCAAATCAGTAAAATTCATGTTTTTCGGTTTAAGCGGTACAGTGCTCACGCAATTGACATACAATTTAGAAGAAAATCGACTTTACGTCTAAAACTAAGAAAGTACAATTTTTTCGGTTATATAATTATATAAATTCTGCAATAACATTATAATTTTACTTTCGCGCAAATCAGTAATATTGATGATTTTCGGCTTAAGCAGTACAGTGCTGCCGCAATTGACATACAATTTACAAGAAAATCGACTTTGAGTCTAAACCTAAGAAAGTGCAACTTTTTCGGTAATATTAATTTGTTAATCCTGCAAAAGCAATATAATTTGACTTTCGCTCACATCAGTAAAATTCATGTTTTTCGGCTTAAGCGGTACAGTGCTCACGCAACTGACATACAATTTACAAGAAAATCGACTTTAAGTCTAAAACTAAGAAAGTGAAATTTTTTCGGTTATATGAATATGTAAATTCTGCAATAATATTATAATTTTACTTTCGCGCAAATCAGTAATATTAATGTTATTCGGCTTAAGCAGTACAGTGCTGCCGCAATTGACATACAATTTACAAGAAAATCGACTTTGAGTCTAAACCTAAGAAAGTGCAACTTTTTCGGTAATATTAATTTGTTAATCCTGCAATAACAATATAATTTGACTTTCGTTCAAATCAGTAAAATTCATGTTTTTCGGCTTAAGCGGTACAGTGCTCACGCAACTGACATACAATTTACAAGAAAATCGACTTTGAGTCTAAACCTAAGAAAGTGCAACTTTTTCGGTAATATTAATTTGTTAATCCTGCAAAAGCAATATAATTTGACTTTCGCTCAAATCAGTAAAATTCATGTTTTTCGGCTTAAGCGGTACAGTGCTCACGCAACTGAAATACAATTTACAAGAAAATCGACTTTAAGTCTAAAACTAAGAAAGTGAAATTTTTTCGGTTATATGAATATATCAATTCTGCAATAACAATATAATTTGACTTTTGTCAAATCAGTAAAATTCATGTTTTTCGGTTTAAGCGGTACAGTGCTCACGCAATTGACATACAATTTAGAAGAAAATCGACTTTACGTCTAAAACTAAGAAAGTACAATTTTTTCGGTTATATAATTATGTAAATTCTGCAATAACATTATAATTTTACTTTCGCGCAAATCAGTAATATTGATGTTTTCCGGCTTAAGCAGTACAGTGCTGCCGCAATTGACATACAATTGACAAGAAAATTGACTTTGAGTCTAAACCTAAGAAAGTACAATTTTTTCGGTTATATGAATATGTCAATTCTGCAATAGCTATATAATTTTACTTTCGCGCAAATCAGTAAAATTGATGATTTTCGGCTTATGCGGTACAGTGGTCAAGTGATTAACATACAATTTACAAAAAAATCGACTTTGAGTCTAAACCTAAGAAAGTGCAACTTTTTCGGTAATATTAATTTTTTAATCCTGCAATAAAAATATAATTTGACTTTCGCTCAAATCAGTAAAATTCATGTTTTTCGGTTTAAGCGGTACAGTGCTCACGCAATTAACATACAATTTAGAAGCAAATCGACTTTAGTTCTAAAACTAAGAAAGTACAATTTTTTCGGTTATATGAATATGTAATTTCTGCAATAACATTATAATTTTACTTTCGCGCAAATCAGTAAAATTGATGTTTTTCGGCCTAAGCGGTACAGCGCTCAAGTAATTAACATACAATTTACAAGAAAATCGGCTTTAAGTAAAAATCTAAGAAAGTTCAATTTTTTCTTTTCTTTTTTTATATTAATTTGTTAATCCTGCCATAACATTATAGTTTACAGTGCTCACGCAACTGACATACAATTCACAAGAAAATCGACTTTAAGTCTAAAGCTAAGAAAGTGAAATTTTTTCGGTTATATGAATATATCAATTCTGCAATAACAATATAATTTGACTTTTGCCAAATCAGTAAAATTCATGTTTTTCGGTTTAAGCGGTACAGTGCTCACGCAATTGACATACAATTTAGAAGAAAATCGACTTTACGTCTAAAACTAAGAAAGTACAATTTTTTCGGTTATATAATTATATAAATTCTGCAATAACATTATAATTTTACTTTCGCGCAAATCAGTAATATTAATGTTATTCGGCTTAAGCAGTACAGTGCTGCCGCAATTGACATACAATTTACAAGAAAATCGACTTTGAGTCTAAACCTAAGAAAGTGCAACTTTTTCGGTAATATTAATTTGTTAATCCTGCAATAACAATATAATTTGACTTTCGTTCAAATCAGTAAAATTCATGTTTTTCGGCTTAAGCGGTACAGTGCTCACGCAACTGACATACAATTTACAAGAAAATCGACTTTGAGTCTAAACATAAGAAAGTGCAACTTTTTCGGTAATATTAATTTGTTAATCTTGCAATAACAATATAATTTGACTTTCGTTCAAATCAGTAAAATTCATGTTTTTAGGCTAAAGCGGTAACGTGCTCACGCAACTGAAATACAATTTACAAGAAAATCGACTTTAAGTCTAAAACTAAGAAAGTGCAATTTTTTCGGTTATATGAATATATCAATTCTGCAATAACAATATAATTTGACTTTCGTTCAAATCAGTAAAATTCATGTTTTTCGGCTTAAGCGGTACAGTGCTCACTCAACTGAAATACAATTTACAAGAAAATCGACTTTAAGTCTAAAACTAAGAAAGTGAAATTTTTTCGGTTATATGAATATATCAATTCTGCAATAACAATATAATTTGACTTTTGCCAAATCAGTAAAATTCATGTTTTTCGGTTTAAGCGGTACAGTGCTCACGCAATTGACATACAATTTAGAAGAAAATCGACTTTACGTCTAAAACTAAGAAAGTACAATTTTTTCGGTTATATAATTATATAAATTCTGCAATAACATTATAATTTTACTTTCGCGCAAATCAGTAATATTGATGATTTTCGGCTTAAGCAGTACAGTGCTGCCGCAATTGACATACAATTTACAAGAAAATCGACTTTGAGTCTAAACCTAAGAAAGTGCAACTTTTTCGGTAATATTAATTTGTTAATCCTGCAATAACAATATAATTTGACTTTCGCTCAAATCAGTAAAATTCATGTTTTTCGGCTTAAGCGGTACAGTGCTCACGCAACTGACATACAATTTACAAGAAAATCGACTTTGAGTCTAAACATAAGAAAGTGCAACTTTTTCGGTAATATTAATTTGTTAATCTTGCAATAACAATATAATTTGACTTTCGTTCAAATCAGTAAAATTCATGTTTTTAGGCTAAAGCGGTAACGTGCTCACGCAACTGAAATACAATTTACAAGAAAATCGACTTTAAGTCTAAAACTAAGAAAGTGCAATTTTTTCGGTTATATGAATATATCAATTCTGCAATAACAATATAATTTGACTTTCGTTCAAATCAGTAAAATTCATGTTTTTCGGCTTAAGCGGTACAGTGCTCACGCAACTGACATACAATTTACAAGAAAATCGACTTTGAGTCTAAACCTAAGAAAGTGCAACTTTTTCGGTAATATTAATTTGTTAATCCTGCAATAACAATATAATTTGACTTTCGCTCAAATCAGTAAAATTCATGTTTTTCGGCTTAAGCGGTACAGTGCTCACGCAACTGACATACAATTTACAAGAAAATCGACTTTGAGTCTAAACCTAAGAAAGTGCAACTTTTTCGGTAATATTAATTTGTTAATCTTGCAATAACAATATAATTTGACTTTCGTTCAAATCAGTAAAATTCATGTTTTTCGGCTTAAGCGGTACAGTGCTCACGCAACTGACATACAATTTACAAGAAAATCGACTTTGAGTCTAAACCTAAGAAAGTGCAACTTTTTCGGTAATATTAATTTGTTAATCCTGCAATAACAATATAATTTGACTTTCGTTCAAATCAGTAAAATTCATGTTTTTCGGCTTAAGCGGTACAGTGCTCACGCAACTGACATACAATTTACAAGAAAATCGACTTTGAGTCTAAACCTAAGAAAGTGCAACTTTTTCGGTAATATTAATTTGTTAATCCTGCAATAACAATATAATTTGACTTTCGTTCAAATCAGTAAAATTCATGTTTTTCGGCTTAAGCGGTACAGTGCTCACGCAACTGAAATACAATTTACAAGAAAATCGACTTTAAGTCTAAAACTAAGAAAGTGAAATTTTTTCGGTTATATGAATATATCAATTCTGCAATAACAATATAATTTGACTTTTGCCAAATCAGTAAAATTCATGTTTTTCGGTTTAAGCGGTACAGTGCTCACGCAATTGACATACAATTTAGAAGAAAATCGACTTTACGTCTAAAACTAAGAAAGTACAATTTTTTCGGTTATATAATTATGTAAATTCTGCAATAACATTATAATTTTACTTTCGCGCAAATCAGTAATATTGATGTTTTTCGGCTTAAGCAGTACAGTGCTTCCGCAATTGACATACAATTTACAAGAAAATTGACTTTGAGTCTAAACCTAAGAAAGTGCAACTTTTTCGGTAATATTAATTTGTTAATCCTGCAATAACAATATAATTTGACTTTCGTTCAAATCAGTAAAATTCATGTTTTTCGGCTTAAGCGGTACAGTGCTCACGCAACTGACATACAATTTGCAAGAAAATCGACTTTGAGTCTAAACCTAAGAAAGTGCAACTTTTTCGGTAATATTAATTTGTTAATCCTGCAATAACAATATAATTTGACTTTCGTTCAAATCAGTAAAATTCATGTTTTTCGGCTTAAGCGGTACAGTGCTCACGCAACTGACATACAATTTACAAGAAAATCGACTTTGAGTCTAAACCTAAGAAAGTGCAACTTTTTCGGTAATATTAATTTGTTAATCCTGCAAAAGCAATATAATTTGACTTTCGCTCAAATCAGTAAAATTCATGTTTTTCGGCTTAAGCGGTACAGTGCTCACGCAACTGAAATACAATTTACCACAAAATCGACTTTGAGTCTAAACCTAAGAAAGTCCAACTTTTTCGGTTATATGAATATGTAAATTCTGCGATAACATTATAATTTGACTTTCGCGCAAATCAGTAATATTAATGTTTTTCGGCTTAAGCAGTACAGTGCTGCCGCAATTGACATACAAGAAAAGAAAATCGACTTTGAGTCTAAACCTAAGAAAGTGCAACTTTTTCGGTAATATTAATTTGTTAATCCTGCAAAAGCAATATAATTTGACTTTCGCTCAAATCAGTAAAATTCATGTTTCTCGGCTTAAGCGGTACAGTGCTCACGCAACTGAAATACAATTTACCACAAAATCGACTTTGAGTCTAAACCTAAGAAAGTGCGACTTTTTCGGTAATATTAATTTGTTAATCCTGCAATAACAATATAATTTGACTTTCGTTCAAATCAGTAAAATTCATGTTTTTCGGCTTAAGCGGTACAGTGCTCACGCAACTGACATACAATTTACAAGAAAATCGACTTTGAGTCTAAACCTAAGAAAGTGCAACTTTTTCGGTAATATTAATTTGTTAATCCTGCAAAAGCAATATAATTTGACTTTCGCTCAAATCAGTAAAATTCATGTTTTTCGGCTTAAGCGGTACAGTGCTCACGCAACTGAAATACAATTTACAAGTAAATCGACTTTAAGTCTAAAACTAAGAAAGTGCAATTTTTTCGGTTATATGAATATGTCAATTCTGCAATAACAATATAATTTGACTTTCGCGCAAATCAGTAATATTGATGTTTTTCGGCTTAAGCAGTACAGTGCTCACGCAACTGACATACAATTTACAAGAAAATCGACTTTGAGTCTAAACCTAAGAAAGTGCAACTTTTTCGGTAATATTAATTTGTTAATCCTGCAATAACAATATAATTTGACTTTCGCTCAAATTAGTAAAATTCATGTTTTTCGGCTTAAGCGGTACAGTGCTCACGCAACTGAAATACAATTTACAAGAAAATCGACTTTGAGTCTAAACCTAAGAAAGTGCAACTTTTTCGGTAATATTAATTTGTTAATCCTGCAAAAGCAATATAATTTGACTTTCGCTCAAATCAGTAAAATTCATGTTTTTAGGCTAAAGCGGTAACGTGCTCACGCAACTGAAATACAATTTACAAGAAAATCGACTTTAAGTCTAAAACTAAGAAAGTGCAATTTTTTCGGTTATATGAATATGTCAATTCTGCAATAACAATATAATTTGACTTTCGCTCACATCAGTAAAATTCATGTTTTTCGGCTTAAGCGGTACAGTGCTCACGCAACTGAAATACAATTTACAAGAAAATCGACTTTAAGTCTAAAACTAAGAAAGTGCAATTTTTTCGGTTATATGAATATGTCAATTCTGCAATAACAATATAATTTGACTTTCGCGCAAATCAGTAATATTGATGTTTTTCGGCTTAAGCAGTACAGTGCTCACGCAACTGACATACAATTTACAAGAAAATCGACTTTGAGTCTAAACCTAAGAAAGTGCAACTTTTTCGGTAATATTAATTTGTTAATCCTGCAATAACAATATAATTTGACTTTCGCTCAAATCAGTAAAATTCATGTTTTTCGGCTTAAGCGGTACAGTGCTCACGCAACTGAAATACAATTTACAAGAAAATCGACTTTAAGTCTAAAACTAAGAAAGTACAATTTTTTTGGTTATATGAATATGTAAATTCTGCAATAACATTATAATTTTACTTTCGGGCAAATCAGTAATATTAATGTTTTTCAGCTTAAGCAGTACAGTGCTGCCGCAATTGACATACAATTTACAAGAAAATCGACTTTGAGTCTAAACCTAAGAAAGTGCAACTTTTTCGGTAATATTAATTTGTTAATCCTGCAAAAGCAATATAATTTGACTTTCGCTCACATCAGTAAAATTCATGTTTTTCGGCTTAAGCGGTACAGTGCTCACGCAACTGACATACAATTTACAAGAAAATCGACTTTAAGTCTAAAACTAAGAAAGTACAACTTTTTCGGTTATATGAATATGTAAATTCTGCAATAACATTATAATATTACTTTCGCGCAAATCAGTAATATTAATGTTATTCGGCTTAAGCAGTACAGTGCTGCCGCAATTGACATACAATTTACAAGAAAATCGACTTTGAGTCTAAACCTAAGAAAGTGCAACTTTTTCGGTAATATTAATTTGTTAATCCTGCAATAACAATATAATTTGACTTTCGTTCAAATCAGTAAAATTCATGTTTTTCGGCTTAAGCGGTACAGTGCTCACGCAACTGACATACAATTTACAAGAAAATCGACTTTGAGTCTAAACCTAAGAAAGTGCAACTTTTTCGGTAATATTAATTTGTTAATCCTGCAAAAGCAATATAATTTGACTTTCGCTCAAATCAGTAAAATTCATGTTTTTCGGCTTAAGCGGTACAGTGCTCACTCAACTGAAATACAATTTACAAGAAAATCGACTTTAAGTCTAAAACTAAGAAAGTGAAATTTTTTCGGTTATATGAATATATCAATTCTGCAATAACAATATAATTTGACTTTTGCCAAATCAGTAAAATTCATGTTTTTCGGTTTAAGCGGTACAGTGCTCACGCAATTGACATACAATTTAGAAGAAAATCGACTTTACGTCTAAAACTAAGAAAGTACAATTTTTTCGGTTATATAATTATATAAATTCTGCAATAACATTATAATTTTACTTTCGCGCAAATCAGTAATATTGATGATTTTCGGCTTAAGCAGTACAGTGCTGCCGCAATTGACATACAATTTACAAGAAAATCGACTTTGAGTCTAAACCTAAGAAAGTGCAACTTTTTCGGTAATATTAATTTGTTAATCCTGCAAAAGCAATATAATTTGACTTTCGCTCACATCAGTAAAATTCATGTTTTTCGGCTTAAGCGGTACAGTGCTCACGCAACTGACATACAATTTACAAGAAAATCGACTTTAAGTCTAAAACTAAGAAAGTGAAATTTTTTCGGTTATATGAATATGTAAATTCTGCAATAATATTATAATTTTACTTTCGCGCAAATCAGTAATATTAATGTTATTCGGCTTAAGCAGTACAGTGCTGCCGCAATTGACATACAATTTACAAGAAAATCGACTTTGAGTCTAAACCTAAGAAAGTGCAACTTTTTCGGTAATATTAATTTGTTAATCCTGCAATAACAATATAATTTGACTTTCGTTCAAATCAGTAAAATTCATGTTTTTCGGCTTAAGCGGTACAGTGCTCACGCAACTGACATACAATTTACAAGAAAATCGACTTTGAGTCTAAACCTAAGAAAGTGCAACTTTTTCGGTAATATTAATTTGTTAATCCTGCAAAAGCAATATAATTTGACTTTCGCTCAAATCAGTAAAATTCATGTTTTTCGGCTTAAGCGGTACAGTGCTCACGCAACTGAAATACAATTTACAAGAAAATCGACTTTAAGTCTAAAACTAAGAAAGTGAAATTTTTTCGGTTATATGAATATATCAATTCTGCAATAACAATATAATTTGACTTTTGTCAAATCAGTAAAATTCATGTTTTTCGGTTTAAGCGGTACAGTGCTCACGCAATTGACATACAATTTAGAAGAAAATCGACTTTACGTCTAAAACTAAGAAAGTACAATTTTTTCGGTTATATAATTATGTAAATTCTGCAATAACATTATAATTTTACTTTCGCGCAAATCAGTAATATTGATGTTTTCCGGCTTAAGCAGTACAGTGCTGCCGCAATTGACATACAATTGACAAGAAAATTGACTTTGAGTCTAAACCTAAGAAAGTACAATTTTTTCGGTTATATGAATATGTCAATTCTGCAATAGCTATATAATTTTACTTTCGCGCAAATCAGTAAAATTGATGATTTTCGGCTTATGCGGTACAGTGGTCAAGTGATTAACATACAATTTACAAAAAAATCGACTTTGAGTCTAAACCTAAGAAAGTGCAACTTTTTCGGTAATATTAATTTTTTAATCCTGCAATAAAAATATAATTTGACTTTCGCTCAAATCAGTAAAATTCATGTTTTTCGGTTTAAGCGGTACAGTGCTCACGCAATTAACATACAATTTAGAAGCAAATCGACTTTAGTTCTAAAACTAAGAAAGTACAATTTTTTCGGTTATATGAATATGTAATTTCTGCAATAACATTATAATTTTACTTTCGCGCAAATCAGTAAAATTGATGTTTTTCGGCCTAAGCGGTACAGCGCTCAAGTAATTAACATACAATTTACAAGAAAATCGGCTTTAAGTAAAAATCTAAGAAAGTTCAATTTTTTCTTTTCTTTTTTTATATTAATTTGTTAATCCTGCCATAACATTATAGTTTACAGTGCTCACGCAACTGAAATACAATTCACAAGAAAATCGACTTTAAGTCTAAAGCTAAGAAAGTGCAATTTTTTCGGTTATATGAATATGTCAATTCTGCGATAACATTATTATTTTACTTTCGCGCAAATCAGTAATATTAATGTTTTTCGGCTTAAGCAGTACAGTGCTGCCGCAATTGACATACAATTTACAAGAAAATCGACTTTGAGTCTAAACCTAAGAAAGTGCAACTTTTTCGGTAATATTAATTTGTTAATCCTGCAATAACAATATAATTTGACTTTCGTTCAGATCAGTAAAATTCATGTTTTTCGGCTTAAGCGGTACAGTGCTCACGCAACTGACATACAATTTACAAGAAAATCGACTTTGAGTCTAAACCTAAGAAAGTGCAACTTTTTCGGTAATATTAATTTGTTAATCCTGCAAAAGCAATATAATTTGACTTTCGCTCAAATCAGTAAAATTCATGTTTTTCGGCTTAAGCGGTACAGTGCTCACGCAACTGAAATACAATTTACAAGAAAATCGACTTTAAGTCTAAAACTAAGAAAGTGAAATTTTTTCGGTTATATGAATATATCAATTCTGCAATAACAATATAATTTGACTTTTGCCAAATCAGTAAAATTCATGTTTTTCGGTTTAAGCGGTACAGTGCTCACGCAATTGACATACAATTTAGAAGAAAATCGACTTTACGTCTAAAACTAAGAAAGTACAATTTTTTCGGTTATATAATTATGTAAATTCTGCAATAACATTATAATTTTACTTTCGCGCAAATCAGTAATATTGATGTTTTTCGGCTTAAGCAGTACAGTGCTTCCGCAATTGACATACAATTTACAAGAAAATTGACTTTGAGTCTAAACCTAAGAAAGTGCAACTTTTTCGGTAATATTAATTTGTTAATCCTGCAATAACAATATAATTTGACTTTCGTTCAAATCAGTAAAATTCATGTTTTTCGGCTTAAGCGGTACAGTGCTCACGCAACTGACATACAATTTACAAGAAAATCGACTTTGAGTCTAAACCTAAGAAAGTGCAACTTTTTCGGTAATATTAATTTGTTAATCCTGCAATAACAATATAATTTGACTTTCGCTCAAATCAGTAAAATTCATGTTTTTCGGCATAAGCGGTACAGTGCTGCCGCAATTGACATACAATTTACAAGAAAATCGACTTTGAGTCTAAACCTAAGAAAGTCCAACTTTTTCGGTTATATGAATATGTAAATTCTGCGATAACATTATAATTTGACTTTCGCGCAAATCAGTAATATTAATGTTTTTCGGCTTAAGCAGTACAGTGCTGCCGCAATTGACATACAATTTACAAGAAAATCGACTTTGAGTCTAAACCTAAGAAAGTGCAACTTTTTCGGTAATATTAATTTGTTAATCCTGCAAAAGCAATATAATTTGACTTTCGCTCAAATCAGTAAAATTCATGTTTCTCGGCTTAAGCGGTACAGTGCTCACGCAACTGAAATACAATTTACAAGAAAATCGACTTTAAGTCTAAAACTAAGAAAGTGCAACTTTTTCGGTAATATTAATTTGTTAATCCTGCAAAAGCAATATAATTTGACTTTCGCTCAAATCAGTCAAATTCATGTTTTTCGGCTTAAGCGGTACAGTGCTCACGCAACTGAAATACAATTTACAAGAAAATCGACTTTAAGTCTAAAACTAAGAAAGTACAATTTTTTCGGTTATATGAATATGTCAATTCTGCAATAACAATATAATTTGACTTTCGCTCAAATCAGTAATATTGATGTTTTTCGGCTTAAGCAGTACAGTGCTCACGCAACTGACATACAATTTACAAGAAAATCGACTTTGAGTCTAAACCTAAGAAAGTGCAACTTTTTCGGTAATATTAATTTGTTAATCCTGCAAAAGCAATATAATTTGACTTTCGCTCACATCAGTAAAATTCATGTTTTTCGGCTTAAGCGGTACAGTGCTCACGCAACTGAAATACAATTTACAAGAAAATCGACTTTAAGTCTAAAACTAAGAAAGTGCAATTTTTTCGGTTATATGAATATGTCAATTCTGCAATAACAATATAATTTGACTTTCGCTCAAATCAGTAATATTGATGTTTTTCGGCTTAAGCAGTACAGTGCTCACGCAACTGACATACAATTTCCAAGAAAATCGACTTTGAGTCTAAACCTAAGAAAGTGCAACTTTTTCGGTAATATTAATTTGTTAATCCTGCAAAAGCAATATAATTTGACTTTCGCTCAAATCAGTAAAATTCGTGTTTTTCGGCTTAAGCGGTACAGTGCTCACGCAACTGAAATACAATTTACAAGAAAATCGACTTTAAGTCTAAAACTAAGAAAGTGCAATTTTTTCGGTTATATGAATATGTCAATTCTGCAATAACAATATAATTTGACTTTCGCGCAAATCAGTAATATTGATGTTTTTCGGCTTAAGCAGTACAGTGCTCACGCAACTGACATACAATTTACAAGAAAATCGACTTTGAGTCTAAACCTAAGAAAGTGCAACTTTTTCGGTAATATTAATTTGTTAATCCTGCAAAAGCAATATAATTTGACTTTCGCTCAAATCAGTAAAATTCATGTTTTTCGGCTTAAGCGGTACAGTGCTCACGCAACTGAAATACAATTTACAAGAAAATCGACTTTAAGTCTAAAACTAAGAAAGTGCAATTTTTTCGGTTATATGAATATGTAAATTCTGCAATAACATTATAATTTTACTTTTGCGCAAATCAGTAATATTAATGTTTTTCGGCTTAAGCAGTACAGTGCTGCCGCAATTGACATACAATTTACAAGAAAATCGACTTTGAGTCTAAACCTAAGAAAGTGCAACTTTTTCGGTAATATTAATTTGTTAATCCTGCAATAACAATATAATTTGACTTTCGTTCAAATCAGTAAAATTCATGTTTTTCGGCTTAAGCGGTACAGTGCTCACGCAACTGACATACAATTTACAAGAAAATCGACTTTGAGTCTAAACCTAAGAAAGTGCAACTTTTTCGGTAATATTAATTTGTTAATCCTGCAAAAGCAATATAATTTGACTTTCGCTCAAATCAGTAAAATTCATGTTTTTCGGCTTAAGCGGTACAGTGCTCACGCAACTGAAATACAATTTACAAGAAAATCGACTTTAAGTCTAAAACTAAGAAAGTACAATTTTTTTGGTTATATGAATATGTAAATTCTGCAATAACATTATAATTTTACTTTCGGGCAAATCAGTAATATTAATGTTTTTCAGCTTAAGCAGTACAGTGCTGCCGCAATTGACATACAATTTACAAGAAAATCGACTTTGAGTCTAAACCTAAGAAAGTGCAACTTTTTCGGTAATATTAATTTGTTAATCCTGCAAAAGCAATATAATTTGACTTTCGCTCACATCAGTAAAATTCATGTTTTTCGGCTTAAGCGGTACAGTGCTCACGCAACTGACATACAATTTACAAGAAAATCGACTTTAAGTCTAAAACTAAGAAAGTACAACTTTTTCGGTTATATGAATATGTAAATTCTGCAATAACATTATAATTTTACTTTCGCGCAAATCAGTAATATTAATGTTATTCGGCTTAAGCAGTACAGTGCTGCCGCAATTGACATACAATTTACAAGAAAATCGACTTTGAGTCTAAACCTAAGAAAGTGCAACTTTTTCGGTAATATTAATTTGTTAATCCTGCAATAACAATATAATTTGACTTTCGTTCAAATCAGTAAAATTCATGTTTTTCGGCTTAAGCGGTACAGTGCTCACGCAACTGACATACAATTTACAAGAAAATCGACTTTGAGTCTAAACCTAAGAAAGTGCAACTTTTTCGGTAATATTAATTTGTTAATCCTGCAAAAGCAATATAATTTGACTTTCGCTCAAATCAGTAAAATTCATGTTTTTCGGCTTAAGCGGTACAGTGCTCACGCAACTGAAATACAATTTACAAGAAAATCGACTTTAAGTCTAAAACTAAGAAAGTGAAATTTTTTCGGTTATATGAATATATCAATTCTGCAATAACAATATAATTTGACTTTCGCTCAAATCAGTAATATTGATGTTTTTCGGCTTAAGCAGTACAGTGCTCACGCAACTGACATACAATTTACAAGAAAATCGACTTTGAGTCTAAACCTAAGAAAGTGCAACTTTTTCGGTAATATTAATTTGTTAATCCTGCAAAAGCAATATAATTTGACTTTCGCTCAAATCAGTAAAATTCATGTTTCTCGGCTTAAGCGGTACAGTGCTCACGCAACTGAAATACAATTTACAAGAAAATCGACTTTAAGTCTAAAACTAAGAAAGTGCAACTTTTTCGGTAATATTAATTTGTTAATCCTGCAAAAGCAATATAATTTGACTTTCGCTCAAATCAGTCAAATTCATGTTTTTCGGCTTAAGCGGTACAGTGCTCACGCAACTGAAATACAATTTACAAGAAAATCGACTTTACGTCTAAAACTAAGAAAGTACAATTTTTTCGGTTATATGAATATGTCAATTCTGCAATAACAATATAATTTGACTTTCGCTCAAATCAGTAATATTGATGTTTTTCGGCTTAAGCAGTACAGTGCTCACGCAACTGACATACAATTTACAAGAAAATCGACTTTGAGTCTAAACCTAAGAAAGTGCAACTCTTTCGGTAATATTAATTTGTTAATCCTGCAAAAGCAATATAATTTGACTTTCGCTCACATCAGTAAAATTCATGTTTTTCGGCTTAAGCGGTACAGTGCTCACGCAACTGAAATACAATTTACAAGAAAATCGACTTTAAGTCTAAAACTAAGAAAGTGCAATTTTTTCGGTTATATGAATATGTCAATTCTGCAATAACAATATAATTTGACTTTCGCTCAAATCAGTAATATTGATGTTTTTCGGTTTAAGCGGTACAGTGCTCACGCAATTGACATACAATTTAGAAGAAAATCGACTTTACGTCTAAAACTAAGAAAGTACAATTTTTTCGGTTATATAATTATGTAAATTCTGCAATAACATTATAATTTTACTTTCGCGCAAATCAGTAATATTGATGTTTTTCGGCTTAAGCAGTACAGTGCTTCCGCAATTGACATACAATTTACAAGAAAATTGACTTTGAGTCTAAACCTAAGAAAGTGCAACTTTTTCGGTAATATTAATTTGTTAATCCTGCAATAACAATATAATTTGACTTTCGTTCAAATCAGTAAAATTCATGTTTTTCGGCTTAAGCGGTACAGTGCTCACGCAACTGACATACAATTTACAAGAAAATCGACTTTGAGTCTAAACCTAAGAAAGTGCAACTTTTTCGGTAATATTAATTTGTTAATCCTGCAATAACAATATAATTTGACTTTCGCTCAAATCAGTAAAATTCATGTTTTTCGGCATAAGCGGTACAGTGCTGCCGCAATTGACATACAATTTACAAGAAAATCGACTTTGAGTCTAAACCTAAGAAAGTCCAACTTTTTCGGTTATATGAATATGTAAATTCTGCGATAACATTATAATTTGACTTTCGCGCAAATCAGCAATATTAATGTTTTTCGGCTTAAGCAGTACAGTGCTGCCGCAATTGACATACAATTTACAAGAAAATCGACTTTGAGTCTAAACCTAAGAAAGTGCAACTTTTTCGGTAATATTAATTTGTTAATCCTGCAAAAGCAATATAATTTGACTTTCGCTCAAATCAGTAAAATTCATGTTTCTCGGCTTAAGCGGTACAGTGCTCACGCAACTGAAATACAATTTACAAGAAAATCGACTTTAAGTCTAAAACTAAGAAAGTGCAATGTTTTCGGTTATATGAATATGTACATTCTGCAATAACAATATAATTTTACTTTCGCGCAAATCAGTAATATTGATGTTTTTCGGCTTAAGCAGTACAGTGCTGCCGCAATTGACATACAATTGACAAGAAAATTGACTTTGTGTCTAAACCTAAGAAAGTGCAACTTTTTCGGTAATATTAATTTGTTAATCTTGCAATAACAATATAATTTGACTTTCGTTCAAATCAGTAAAATTCATGTTTTTCGGCTAAAGCAGTAAGTCAGTGCTCACGCAACTGACATACAATTTACAAGAAAATCGACTTTGAGTCTAAACCTAAGAAAGTGCAACTTTTTCGGTAATATTAATTTGTTAATCCTGCAATAACAATATAATTTGACTTTCGCTCAAATCAGTAAAATTCATGTTGTTCGGTTTAAGCGTTACAGTGCTCACGCAATTAACATACAATTTAGAAGCAAATCGACTTTAGTTCTAAAACTAAGAAAGTACAAATTTTTCGGTTATATGAATATGTAATTTCTGCAATAACATTATAATTTTACTTTCGCGCAAATCAGTAAAATTGATGTTTTTCGGCCTAAGCGGTACAGCGCTCAAGTAATTAACATACAATTTACAAGAAAATCGGCTTTAAGTAAAAATCTAAGAAAGTTCAATTTTTTCTTTTCTTTTTTTATATTAATTTGTTAATCCTGCCATAACATTATAGTTTACAGTGCTCACGCAACTGAAATACAATTTACAAGAAAATCGACTTTAAGTCTAAAGCTAAGAAAGTGCAATTTTTTCGGTTATATGAATATGTCAATTCTGCGATAACATTATAATTATACTTTCGCGCAAATCAGTAATATTAATGTTTTTCGGCTTAAGCAGTACAGTGCTGCCGCAATTGACATACAATTTACAAGAAAATCGACTTTGAGTCTAAACCTAAGAAAGTGCAACTTTTTCGGTAATATTAATTTGTTAATCCTGCAATAAAAATATAATTTGACTTTCGCTCAAATCAGTAAAATTCATGTTTTTCGGTTTAAGCGGTACAGTGCTCACGCAATTAACATACAATTTAGAAGCAAATCGACTTTAGTTCTAAAACTAAGAAGGTACAATTTTTTCGGTTATATGAATATGTAATTTCTGCAATAACATTATAATTTTACTTTCGCGCAAATCAGTAAAATTGATGTTTTTCGGCCTAAGCGGTACAGCGCTCAAGTAATTAACATACAATTTACAAGAAAATCGGCTTTAAGTAAAAATCTAAGAAAGTTCAATTTTTTCTTTTCTTTTTTTATATTAATTTGTTAATCCTGCCATAACAATATAGTTTACAGTGCTCACGCAACTGAAATACAATTCACAAGAAAATCGACTTTAAGTCTAAAGCTAAGAAAGTGCAATTTTTTCGGTTATATGAATATGTCAATTCTGCGATAACATTATTATTTTACTTTCGCGCAAATCAGTAATATTAATGTTTTTCGGCTTAAGCAGTACAGTGCTGCCGCAATTGACATACAATTTACAAGAAAATCGACTTTGAGTCTAAACCTAAGAAAGTGCAACTTTTTCGGTAATATTAATTTGTTAATCCTGCAATAACAATATAATTTGACTTTCGTTCAAATCAGTAAAATTCATGTTTTTCGGCTTAAGCGGTACAGTGCTCACGCAACTGACATACAATTTACAAGAAAATCGACTTTGAGTCTAAACCTAAGAAAGTGCAACTTTTTCGGTAATATTAATTTGTTAATCCTGCAAAAGCAATATAATTTGACTTTCGCTCAAATCAGTAAAATTCATGTTTTTCGGCTTAAGCGGTACAGTGCTCACGCAACTGAAATACAATTTACAAGAAAATCGACTTTAAGTCTAAAACTAAGAAAGTGAAATTTTTTCGGTTATATGAATATATCAATTCTGCAATAACAATATAATTTGACTTTTGCCAAATCAGTAAAATTCATGTTTTTCGGTTTAAGCGGTACAGTGCTCACGCAATTGACATACAATTTAGAAGAAAATCGACTTTACGTCTAAAACTAAGAAAGTACAATTTTTTCGGTTATATAATTATGTAAATTCTGCATAACATTATAATTTTACTTTCGCGCAAATCAGTAATATTGATGTTTTTCGGCTTAAGCAGTACAGTGCTTCCGCAATTGACATACAATTTACAAGAAAATTGACTTTGAGTCTAAACCTAAGAAAGTGCAACTTTTTCGGTAATATTAATTTGTTAATCCTGCAATAACAATATAATTTGACTTTCGTTCAAATCAGTAAAATTCATGTTTTTCGGCTTAAGCGGTACAGTGCTCACGCAACTGACATACAATTTACAAGAAAATTGACTTTGAGTCTAAACCTAAGAAAGTGCAACTTTTTCGGTAATATTAATTTGTTAATCCTGCAATAACAATATAATTTGACTTTCGCTCAAATCAGTAAAATTCATGTTTTTCGGTTTAAGCGGTACAGTGCTCACGCAATTGACATACAATTTACAAGAAAATCGACTTTGAGTCTAAACCTAAGAAAGTGCAACTTTTTCGGTAATATTAATTTGTTAATCCTGCAATAACAATATAATTTGACTTTCGTTCAAATCAGTAAAATTCATGTTTTTCGGCTTAAGCGGTACAGTGCTCACGCAACTGACATACAATTTACAAGAAAATCGACTTTGAGTCTAAACCTAAGAAAGTACAATTTTTTCGGTTATATGAATATGTAAATTCTGCAATAATATTATAATTTTACTTTCGCGCAAATCAGTAATATTAATGTCATTCGGCTTAAGCAGTACAGTGCTGCCGCAATTGACATACAATTTACAAGAAAATCGACTTTGAGTCTAAACCTAAGAAAGTGCAACTTTTTCGGTAATATTAATTTGTTAATCCTGCAATAACAATATAATTTGACTTTCGTTCAAATCAGTAAAATTCATGTTTTTCGGCTTAAGCGGTACAGTGCTCACGCAACTGACATACAATTTACAAGAAAATCGACTTTAAGTCTAAAACTAAGAAAGTACAATTTTTTCGGTTATATGAATATGTAAATTCTGCAATAATATTATAATTTTACTTTCGCGCAAATCAGTAATATTAATGTCATTCGGCTTAAGCAGTACAGTGCTGCCGCAATTGACATACAATTTACAAGAAAATCGACTTTGAGTCTAAACCTAAGAAAGTGCAACTTTTTCGGTAATATTAATTTGTTAATCCTGCAATAACAATATAATTTGACTTTCGTTCAAATCAGTAAAATTCATGTTTTTCGGCTTAAGCGGTACAGTGCTCACGCAACTGACATACAATTTACAAGAAAATCGACTTTGAGTCTAAACCTAAGAAAGTGCAACTTTTTCGGTAATATTAATTTGTTAATCCTGCAAAAGCAATATAATTTGACTTTCGCTCAAATCAGTAAAATTCATGTTTTTCGGCTTAAGCGGTACAGTGCTCACGCAACTGAAATACAATTTACAAGAAAATCGACTTTAAGTCTAAAACTAAGAAAGTGAAATTTTTTCGGTTATATGAATATATCAATTCTGCAATAACAATATAATTTGACTTTTGCCAAATCAGTAAAATTCATGTTTTTCGGTTTAAGCGGTACAGTGCTCACGCAATTGACATACAATTTAGAAGAAAATCGACTTTACGTCTAAAACTAAGAAAGTACAATTTTTTCGGTTATATAATTATGTAAATTCTGCAATAACATTATAATTTTACTTTCGCGCAAATCAGTAATATTGATGTTTTCCGGCTTAAGCAGTACAGTGCTGCCGCAATTGACATACAATTGACAAGAAAATTGACTTTGAGTCTAAACCTAAGAAAGTACAATTTTTTCGGTTATATGAATATGTCAATTCTGCAATAGCTATATAATTTTACTTTCGCGCAAATCAGTAAAATTGATGATTTTCGGCTTATGCGGTACAGTGGTCAAGTGATTAACATACAATTTACAAAAAAATCGACTTTGAGTCTAAACCTAAGAAAGTGCAACTTTTTCGGTAATATTAATTTGTTAATCCTGCAATAAAAATATAATTTGACTTTCGCTCAAATCAGTAAAATTCATGTTTTTCGGTTTAAGCGGTACAGTGCTCACGCAATTAACATACAATTTAGAAGCAAATCGACTTTAGTTCTAAAACTAAGAAAGTACAATTTTTTCGGTTATATGAATATGTAATTTCTGCAATAACATTATAATTTTACTTTCGCGCAAATCAGTAAAATTGATGTTTTTCGGCCTAAGCGGTACAGCGCTCAAGTAATTAACATACAATTTACAAGAAAATCGGCTTTAAGTAAAAATCTAAGAAAGTTCAATTTTTTCTTTTCTTTTTTTATATTAATTTGTTAATCCTGCCATAACATTATAGTTTACAGTGCTCACGCAACTGAAATACAATTCACAAGAAAATCGACTTTAAGTCTAAAGCTAAGAAAGTGCAATTTTTTCGGTTATATGAATATGTCAATTCTGCGATAACATTATTATTTTACTTTCGCGCAAATCAGTAATATTAATGTTTTTCGGCTTAAGCAGTACAGTGCTGCCGCAATTGACATACAATTTACAAGAAAATCGACTTTGAGTCTAAACCTAAGAAAGTGCAACTTTTTCGGTAATATTAATTTGTTAATCCTGCAATAACAATATAATTTGACTTTCGCGCAAATCAGTAAAATTCATGTTTTTCGGCTTAAGCGGTACAGTGCTCACGCAACTGACATACAATTTACAAGAAAATCGACTTTGAGTCTAAACCTAAGAAAGTGCAACTTTTTCGGTAATATTAATTTGTTAATCCTGCAAAAGCAATATAATTTGACTTTCGCTCAAATCAGTAAAATTCATGTTTTTCGGCTTAAGCGGTACAGTGCTCACGCAACTGACATACAATTTACAAGAAAATCGACTTTGAGTCTAAACCTAAGAAAGTGCAACTTTTTCGGTAATATTAATTTGTTAATCCTGCAATAACAATATAATTTGACTTTCGTTCAAATCAGTAAAATTCATGTTTTTCGGCTTAAGCGGTACAGTGCTCACGCAACTGACATACAATTTACAAGAAAATCGACTTTGAGTCTAAACCTAAGAAAGTGCAACTTTTTCGGTAATATTAATTTGTTAATCCTGCAATAACAATATAATTTGACTTTCGTTCAAATCAGTAAAATTCATGTTTTTCGGCTTAAGCGGTACAGTGCTCACGCAACTGACATACAATTTACAAGAAAATCGACTTTGAGTCTAAACCTAAGAAAGTGCAACTTTTTCGGTAATATTAATTTGTTAATCCTGCAATAACAATATAATTTGACTTTCGCTCAAATCAGTAAAATTCATGTTTTTCGGCATAAGCGGTACAGTGCTGCCGCAATTGACATACAATTTACAAGAAAATCGACTTTGAGTCTAAACCTAAGAAAGTGCAACTTTTTCGGTTATATGAATATATCAATTCTGCAATAACAATATAATTTGACTTTTGCCAAATCAGTAAAATTCATGTTTTTCGGTTTAAGCGGTACAGTGCTCACACAATTGACATACAATTTAGAAGAAAATCGACTTTACGTCTAAAACTAAGAAAGTACAATTTTTTCGGTAATATTAATTTGTTAATCCTGCAAAAGCAATATAATTTGACTTTCGCTCAAATCAGTAAAATTCATGTTTTTCGGCTTAAGCGGTACAGTGCTCACGCAACTGACATACAATTTACAAGAAAATCGACTTTGAGTCTAAACCTAAGAAAGTGCAACTTTTTCGGTAATATTAATTTGTTAATCTTGCAATAACAATATAATTTGACTTTCGTTCAAATCAGTAAAATTCATGTTTTTCGGCTTAAGCGGTACAGTGCTCACGCAACTGACATACAATTTACAAGAAAATCGACTTTGAGTCTAAACCTAAGAAAGTGCAACTTTTTCGGTAATATTAATTTGTTAATCCTGCAATAACAATATAATTTGACTTTCGTTCAAATCAGTAAAATTCATGTTTTTCGGCTTAAGCGGTACAGTGCTCACGCAACTGACATACAATTTACAAGAAAATCGACTTTGAGTCTAAACCTAAGAAAGTGCAACTTTTTCGGTAATATTAATTTGTTAATCCTGCAATAACAATATAATTTGACTTTCGTTCAAATCAGTAAAATTCATGTTTTTCGGCTTAAGCGGTACAGTGCTCACGCAACTGAAATACAATTTACAAGAAAATCGACTTTAAGTCTAAAACTAAGAAAGTGAAATTTTTTCGGTTATATGAATATATCAATTCTGCAATAACAATATAATTTGACTTTTGCCAAATCAGTAAAATTCATGTTTTTCGGTTTAAGCGGTACAGTGCTCACGCAATTGACATACAATTTAGAAGAAAATCGACTTTACGTCTAAAACTAAGAAAGTACAATTTTTTCGGTTATATAATTATGTAAATTCTGCAATAACATTATAATTTTACTTTCGCGCAAATCAGTAATATTGATGTTTTTCGGCTTAAGCAGTACAGTGCTTCCGCAATTGACATACAATTTACAAGAAAATTGACTTTGAGTCTAAACCTAAGAAAGTGCAACTTTTTCGGTAATATTAATTTGTTAATCCTGCAATAACAATATAATTTGACTTTCGTTCAAATCAGTAAAATTCATGTTTTTCGGCTTAAGCGGTACAGTGCTCACGCAACTGACATACAATTTACAAGAAAATCGACTTTGAGTCTAAACCTAAGAAAGTGCAACTTTTTCGGTAATATTAATTTGTTAATCCTGCAATAACAATATAATTTGACTTTCGCTCAAATCAGTAAAATTCATGTTTTTCGGCATAAGCGGTACAGTGCTGCCGCAATTGACATACAATTTACAAGAAAATCGACTTTGAGTCTAAACCTAAGAAAGTCCAACTTTTTCGGTTATATGAATATGTAAATTCTGCGATAACATTATAATTTGACTTTCGCGCAAATCAGTAATATTAATGTTTTTCGGCTTAAGCAGTACAGTGCTGCCGCAATTGACATACAATTTACAAGAAAATCGACTTTGAGTCTAAACCTAAGAAAGTGCAACTTTTTCGGTAATATTAATTTGTTAATCCTGCAAAAGCAATATAATTTGACTTTCGCTCAAATCAGTAAAATTCATGTTTCTCGGCTTAAGCGGTACAGTGCTCACGCAACTGAAATACAATTTACCACAAAATCGACTTTGAGTCTAAACCTAAGAAAGTGCGACTTTTTCGGTAATATTAATTTGTTAATCCTGCAATAACAATATAATTTGACTTTCGTTCAAATCAGTAAAATTCATGTTTTTCGGCTTAAGCGGTACAGTGCTCACGCAACTGACATACAATTTACAAGAAAATCGACTTTGAGTCTAAACCTAAGAAAGTGCAACTTTTTCGGTAATATTAATTTGTTAATCCTGCAAAAGCAATATAATTTGACTTTCGCTCAAATCAGTAAAATTCATGTTTTTCGGCTTAAGCGGTACAGTGCTCACGCAACTGAAATACAATTTACAAGTAAATCGACTTTAAGTCTAAAACTAAGAAAGTGCAATTTTTTCGGTTATATGAATATGTCAATTCTGCAATAACAATATAATTTGACTTTCGCGCAAATCAGTAATATTGATGTTTTTCGGCTTAAGCAGTACAGTGCTCACGCAACTGACATACAATTTACAAGAAAATCGACTTTGAGTCTAAACCTAAGAAAGTGCAACTTTTTCGGTAATATTAATTTGTTAATCCTGCAATAACAATATAATTTGACTTTCGCTCAAATTAGTAAAATTCATGTTTTTCGGCTTAAGCGGTACAGTGCTCACGCAACTGAAATACAATTTACAAGAAAATCGACTTTGAGTCTAAACCTAAGAAAGTGCAACTTTTTCGGTAATATTAATTTGTTAATCCTGCAAAAGCAATATAATTTGACTTTCGCTCAAATCAGTAAAATTCATGTTTTTAGGCTAAAGCGGTAACGTGCTCACGCAACTGAAATACAATTTACAAGAAAATCGACTTTAAGTCTAAAACTAAGAAAGTGCAATTTTTTCGGTTATATGAATATGTCAATTCTGCAATAACAATATAATTTGACTTTCGCTCACATCAGTAAAATTCATGTTTTTCGGCTTAAGCGGTACAGTGCTCACGCAACTGAAATACAATTTACAAGAAAATCGACTTTAAGTCTAAAACTAAGAAAGTGCAATTTTTTCGGTTATATGAATATGTCAATTCTGCAATAACAATATAATTTGACTTTCGCGCAAATCAGTAATATTGATGTTTTTCGGCTTAAGCAGTACAGTGCTCACGCAACTGACATACAATTTACAAGAAAATTGACTTTGAGTCTAAACCTAAGAAAGTACAATTTTTTCGGTTATATGAATATGTCAATTCTGCAATAGCTATATAATTTTACTTTCGCGCAAATCAGTAAAATTGATGATTTTCGGCTTATGCGGTACAGTGGTCAAGTGATTAACATACAATTTACAAAAAAATCGACTTTGAGTCTAAACCTAAGAAAGTGCAACTTTTTCGGTAATATTAATTTGTTAATCCTGCAATAAAAATATAATTTGACTTTCGCTCAAATCAGTAAAATTCATGTTTTTCGGCTTAAGCGGTACAGTGCTCACGCAACTGACATACAATTTACAAGAAAATCGACTTTACGTCTAAAACTAAGAAAGTACAATTTTTTCGGTTATATAATTATGTAAATTCTGCAATAACATTATAATTTTACTTTCGCGCAAATCAGTAAAATTGATGTTTTTCGGCCTAAGCGGTACAGCGCTCAAGTAATTAACATACAATTTACAAGAAAATCGGCTTTAAGTAAAAATCTAAGAAAGTTCAATTTTTTCTTTTCTTTTTTTATATTAATTTGTTAATCCTGCCATAACATTATAGTTTACAGTGCTCACGCAACTGAAATACAATTCACAAGAAAATCGACTTTAAGTCTAAAGCTAAGAAAGTGCAATTTTTTCGGTTATATGAATATGTCAATTCTGCGATAACATTATTATTTTACTTTCGCGCAAATCAGTAATATTAATGTTTTTCGGCTTAAGCAGTACAGTGCTGCCGCAATTGACATACAATTTACAAGAAAATCGACTTTGAGTCTAAACCTAAGAAAGTGCAACTTTTTCGGTAATATTAATTTGTTAATCCTGCAATAACAATATAATTTGACTTTCGTTCAAGTCAGTAAAATTCATGTTTTTCGGCTTAAGCGGTACAGTGCTCACGCAACTGACATACAATTTACAAGAAAATCGACTTTGAGTCTAAACCTAAGAAAGTGCAACTTTTTCGGTAATATTAATTTGTTAATCCTGCAAAAGCAATATAATTTGACTTTCGCTCAAATCAGTAAAATTCATGTTTTTCGGCTTAAGCGGTACAGTGCTCACGCAACTGACATACAATTTACAAGAAAATCGACTTTGAGTCTAAACCTAAGAAAGTGCAACTTTTTCGGTAATATTAATTTGTTAATCCTGCAATAACAATATAATTTGACTTTCGTTCAAATCAGTAAAATTCATGTTTTTCGGCTTAAGCGGTACAGTGCTCACGCAACTGACATACAATTTACAAGAAAATCGACTTTGAGTCTAAACCTAAGAAAGTGCAACTTTTTCGGTAATATTAATTTGTTAATCCTGCAATAACAATATAATTTGACTTTCGTTCAAATCAGTAAAATTCATGTTTTTCGGCTTAAGCGGTACAGTGCTCACGCAACTGACATACAATTTACAAGAAAATCGACTTTGAGTCTAAACCTAAGAAAGTGCAACTTTTTCGGTAATATTAATTTGTTAATCCTGCAATAACAATATAATTTGACTTTCGCTCAAATCAGTAAAATTCATGTTTTTCGGCATAAGCGGTACAGTGCTGCCGCAATTGACATACAATTTACAAGAAAATCGACTTTGAGTCTAAACCTAAGAAAGTGCAACTTTTTCGGTTATATGAATATATCAATTCTGCAATAACAATATAATTTGACTTTTGCCAAATCAGTAAAATTCATGTTTTTCGGTTTAAGCGGTACAGTGCTCACACAATTGACATACAATTTAGAAGAAAATCGACTTTACGTCTAAAACTAAGAAAGTACAATTTTTTCGGTAATATTAATTTGTTAATCCTGCAAAAGCAATATAATTTGACTTTCGCTCAAATCAGTAAAATTCATGTTTTTCGGCTTAAGCGGTACAGTGCTCACGCAACTGACATACAATTTACAAGAAAATCGACTTTGAGTCTAAACCTAAGAAAGTGCAACTTTTTCGGTAATATTAATTTGTTAATCTTGCAATAACAATATAATTTGACTTTCGTTCAAATCAGTAAAATTCATGTTTTTCGGCTTAAGCGGTACAGTGCTCACGCAACTGACATACAATTTACAAGAAAATTGACTTTGAGTCTAAACCTAAGAAAGTGCAACTTTTTCGGTAATATTAATTTGTTAATCCTGCAATAACAATATAATTTGACTTTCGTTCAAATCAGTAAAATTCATGTTTTTCGGCTTAAGCGGTACAGTGCTCACGCAACTGACATACAATTTACAAGAAAATCGACTTTGAGTCTAAACCTAAGAAAGTGCAACTTTTTCGGTAATATTAATTTGTTAATCCTGCAATAACAATATAATTTGACTTTCGTTCAAATCAGTAAAATTCATGTTTTTCGGCTTAAGCGGTACAGTGCTCACGCAACTGAAATACAATTTACAAGAAAATCGACTTTAAGTCTAAAACTAAGAAAGTGAAATTTTTTCGGTTATATGAATATATCAATTCTGCAATAACAATATAATTTGACTTTTGCCAAATCAGTAAAATTCATGTTTTTCGGTTTAAGCGGTACAGTGCTCACGCAATTGACATACAATTTAGAAGAAAATCGACTTTACGTCTAAAACTAAGAAAGTACAATTTTTTCGGTTATATAATTATGTAAATTCTGCAATAACATTATAATTTTACTTTCGCGCAAATCAGTAATATTGATGTTTTTCGGCTTAAGCAGTACAGTGCTTCCGCAATTGACATACAATTTACAAGAAAATTGACTTTGAGTCTAAACCTAAGAAAGTGCAACTTTTTCGGTAATATTAATTTGTTAATCCTGCAATAACAATATAATTTGACTTTCGTTCAAATCAGTAAAATTCATGTTTTTCGGCTTAAGCGGTACAGTGCTCACGCAACTGACATACAATTTACAAGAAAATCGACTTTGAGTCTAAACCTAAGAAAGTGCAACTTTTTCGGTAATATTAATTTGTTAATCCTGCAATAACAATATAATTTGACTTTCGCTCAAATCAGTAAAATTCATGTTTTTCGGCATAAGCGGTACAGTGCTGCCGCAATTGACATACAATTTACAAGAAAATCGACTTTGAGTCTAAACCTAAGAAAGTCCAACTTTTTCGGTTATATGAATATGTAAATTCTGCGATAACATTATAATTTGACTTTCGCGCAAATCAGTAATATTAATGTTTTTCGGCTTAAGCAGTACAGTGCTGCCGCAATTGACATACAATTTACAAGAAAATCGACTTTGAGTCTAAACCTAAGAAAGTGCAACTTTTTCGGTAATATTAATTTGTTAATCCTGCAAAAGCAATATAATTTGACTTTCGCTCAAATCAGTAAAATTCATGTTTCTCGGCTTAAGCGGTACAGTGCTCACGCAACTGAAATACAATTTACCACAAAATCGACTTTGAGTCTAAACCTAAGAAAGTGCGACTTTTTCGGTAATATTAATTTGTTAATCCTGCAATAACAATATAATTTGACTTTCGTTCAAATCAGTAAAATTCATGTTTTTCGGCTTAAGCGGTACAGTGCTCACGCAACTGACATACAATTTACAAGAAAATCGACTTTGAGTCTAAACCTAAGAAAGTGCAACTTTTTCGGTAATATTAATTTGTTAATCCTGCAATAACAATATAATTTGACTTTCGCTCAAATCAGTAAAATTCATGTTTTTCGGCTTAAGCGGTACAGTGCTCACGCAACTGAAATACAATTTACAAGTAAATCGACTTTAAGTCTAAAACTAAGAAAGTGCAATTTTTTCGGTTATATGAATATGTCAATTCTGCAATAACAATATAATTTGACTTTCGCGCAAATCAGTAATATTGATGTTTTTCGGCTTAAGCAGTACAGTGCTCACGCAACTGACATACAATTTACAAGAAAATCGACTTTGAGTCTAAACCTAAGAAAGTGCAACTTTTTCGGTAATATTAATTTGTTAATCCTGCAATAACAATATAATTTGACTTTCGCTCAAATTAGTAAAATTCATGTTTTTCGGCTTAAGCGGTACAGTGCTCACGCAACTGAAATACAATTTATAAGAAAATCGACTTTGAGTCTAAACCTAAGAAAGTGCAACTTTTTCGGTAATATTAATTTGTTAATCCTGCAAAAGCAATATAATTTGACTTTCGCTCAAATCAGTAAAATTCATGTTTTTAGGCTAAAGCGGTAACGTGCTCACGCAACTGAAATACAATTTACAAGAAAATCGACTTTAAGTCTAAAACTAAGAAAGTGCAATTTTTTCGGTTATATGAATATGTCAATTCTGCAATAACAATATAATTTGACTTTCGCTCACATCAGTAAAATTCATGTTTTTCGGCTTAAGCGGTACAGTGCTCACGCAACTGAAATACAATTTACAAGAAAATCGACTTTAAGTCTAAAACTAAGAAAGTGCAATTTTTTCGGTTATATGAATATGTCAATTCTGCAATAACAATATAATTTGACTTTCGCGCAAATCAGTAATATTGATGTTTTTCGGCTTAAGCAGTACAGTGCTCACGCAACTGACATACAATTTACAAGAAAATCGACTTTGAGTCTAAACCTAAGAAAGTGCAACTTTTTCGGTAATATTAATTTGTTAATCCTGCAATAACAATATAATTTGACTTTCGCTCAAATCAGTAAAATTCATGTTTTTCGGCTTAAGCGGTACAGTGCTCACGCAACTGAAATACAATTTACAAGAAAATCGACTTTAAGTCTAAAACTAAGAAAGTACAATTTTTTTGGTTATATGAATATGTAAATTCTGCAATAACATTATAATTTTACTTTCGGGCAAATCAGTAATATTAATGTTTTTCAGCTTAAGCAGTACAGTGCTGCCGCAATTGACATACAATTTACAAGAAAATCGACTTTGAGTCTAAACCTAAGAAAGTGCAACTTTTTCGGTAATATTAATTTGTTAATCCTGCAAAAGCAATATAATTTGACTTTCGCTCACATCAGTAAAATTCATGTTTTTCGGCTTAAGCGGTACAGTGCTCACGCAACTGACATACAATTTACAAGAAAATCGACTCTAAGTCTAAAACTAAGAAAGTACAACTTTTTCGGTTATATGAATATGTAAATTCTGCAATAACATTATAATATTACTTTCGCGCAAATCAGTAATATTAATGTTATTCGGCTTAAGCAGTACAGTGCTGCCGCAATTGACATACAATTTACAAGAAAATCGACTTTGAGTCTAAACCTAAGAAAGTGCAACTTTTTCGGTAATATTAATTTGTTAATCCTGCAATAACAATATAATTTGACTTTCGTTCAAATCAGTAAAATTCATGTTTTTCGGCTTAAGCGGTACAGTGCTCACGCAACTGACATACAATTTACAAGAAAATCGACTTTGAGTCTAAACCTAAGAAAGTGCAACTTTTTCGGTAATATTAATTTGTTAATCCTGCAAAAGCAATATAATTTGACTTTCGCTCAAATCAGTAAAATTCATGTTTTTCGGCTTAAGCGGTACAGTGCTCACTCAACTGAAATACAATTTACAAGAAAATCGACTTTAAGTCTAAAACTAAGAAAGTGAAATTTTTTCGGTTATATGAATATATCAATTCTGCAATAACAATATAATTTGACTTTTGCCAAATCAGTAAAATTCATGTTTTTCGGTTTAAGCGGTACAGTGCTCACGCAATTGACATACAATTTAGAAGAAAATCGACTTTACGTCTAAAACTAAGAAAGTACAATTTTTTCGGTTATATAATTATATAAATTCTGCAATAACATTATAATTTTACTTTCGCGCAAATCAGTAATATTGATGATTTTCGGCTTAAGCAGTACAGTGCTGCCGCAATTGACATACAATTTACAAGAAAATCGACTTTGAGTCTAAACCTAAGAAAGTGCAACTTTTTCGGTAATATTAATTTGTTAATCCTGCAAAAGCAATATAATTTGACTTTCGCTCACATCAGTAAAATTCATGTTTTTCGGCTTAAGCGGTACAGTGCTCACGCAACTGACATACAATTTACAAGAAAATCGACTTTAAGTCTAAAACTAAGAAAGTGAAATTTTTTCGGTTATATGAATATGTAAATTCTGCAATAATATTATAATTTTACTTTCGCGCAAATCAGTAATATTAATGTTATTCGGCTTAAGCAGTACAGTGCTGCCGCAATTGACATACAATTTACAAGAAAATCGACTTTGAGTCTAAACCTAAGAAAGTGCAACTTTTTCGGTAATATTAATTTGTTAATCCTGCAATAACAATATAATTTGACTTTCGTTCAAATCAGTAAAATTCATGTTTTTCGGCTTAAGCGGTACAGTGCTCACGCAACTGACATACAATTTACAAGAAAATCGACTTTGAGTCTAAACCTAAGAAAGTGCAACTTTTTCGGTAATATTAATTTGTTAATCCTGCAAAAGCAATATAATTTGACTTTCGCTCAAATCAGTAAAATTCATGTTTTTCGGCTTAAGCGGTACAGTGCTCACGCAACTGAAATACAATTTACAAGAAAATCGACTTTAAGTCTAAAACTAAGAAAGTGAAATTTTTTCGGTTATATGAATATATCAATTCTGCAATAACAATATAATTTGACTTTTGCCAAATCAGTAAAATTCATGTTTTTCGGTTTAAGCGGTACAGTGCTCACGCAATTGACATACAATTTAGAAGAAAATCGACTTTACGTCTAAAACTAAGAAAGTACAATTTTTTCGGTTATATAATTATGTAAATTCTGCAATAACATTATAATTTTACTTTCGCGCAAATCAGTAATATTGATGTTTTCCGGCTTAAGCAGTACAGTGCTGCCGCAATTGACATACAATTGACAAGAAAATTGACTTTGAGTCTAAACCTAAGAAAGTACAATTTTTTCGGTTATATGAATATGTCAATTCTGCAATAGCTATATAATTTTACTTTCGCGCAAATCAGTAAAATTGATGATTTTCGGCTTATGCGGTACAGTGGTCAAGTGATTAACATACAATTTACAAAAAAATCGACTTTGAGTCTAAACCTAAGAAAGTGCAACTTTTTCGGTAATATTAATTTTTTAATCCTGCAATAAAAATATAATTTGACTTTCGCTCAAATCAGTAAAATTCATGTTTTTCGGTTTAAGCGGTACAGTGCTCACGCAATTAACATACAATTTAGAAGCAAATCGACTTTAGTTCTAAAACTAAGAAAGTACAATTTTTTCGGTTATATGAATATGTAATTTCTGCAATAACATTATAATTTTACTTTCGCGCAAATCAGTAAAATTGATGTTTTTCGGCCTAAGCGGTACAGCGCTCAAGTAATTAACATACAATTTACAAGAAAATCGGCTTTAAGTAAAAATCTAAGAAAGTTCAATTTTTTCTTTTCTTTTTTTATATTAATTTGTTAATCCTGCCATAACATTATAGTTTACAGTGCTCACGCAACTGAAATACAATTCACAAGAAAATCGACTTTAAGTCTAAAGCTAAGAAAGTGCAATTTTTTCGGTTATATGAATATGTCAATTCTGCGATAACATTATTATTTTACTTTCGCGCAAATCAGTAATATTAATGTTTTTCGGCTTAAGCAGTACAGTGCTGCCGCAATTGACATACAATTTACAAGAAAATCGACTTTGAGTCTAAACCTAAGAAAGTGCAACTTTTTCGGTAATATTAATTTGTTAATCCTGCAATAACAATATAATTTGACTTTCGTTCAAATCAGTAAAATTCATGTTTTTCGGCTTAAGCGGTACAGTGCTCACGCAACTGACATACAATTTACAAGAAAATCGACTTTGAGTCTAAACCTAAGAAAGTGCAACTTTTTCGGTAATATTAATTTGTTAATCCTGCAAAAGCAATATAATTTGACTTTCGCTCAAATCAGTAAAATTCATGTTTTTCGGCTTAAGCGGTACAGTGCTCACGCAACTGAAATACAATTTACAAGAAAATCGACTTTAAGTCTAAAACTAAGAAAGTGAAATTTTTTCGGTTATATGAATATATCAATTCTGCAATAACAATATAATTTGACTTTTGCCAAATCAGTAAAATTCATGTTTTTCGGTTTAAGCGGTACAGTGCTCACGCAATTGACATACAATTTAGAAGAAAATCGACTTTACGTCTAAAACTAAGAAAGTACAATTTTTTCGGTTATATAATTATGTAAATTCTGCAATAACATTATAATTTTACTTTCGCGCAAATCAGTAATATTGATGTTTTTCGGCTTAAGCAGTACAGTGCTTCCGCAATTGACATACAATTTACAAGAAAATTGACTTTGAGTCTAAACCTAAGAAAGTGCAACTTTTTCGGTAATATTAATTTGTTAATCCTGCAATAACAATATAATTTGACTTTCGTTCAAATCAGTAAAATTCATGTTTTTCGGCTTAAGCGGTACAGTGCTCACGCAACTGACATACAATTTACAAGAAAATCGACTTTGAGTCTAAACCTAAGAAAGTGCAACTTTTTCGGTAATATTAATTTGTTAATCCTGCAATAACAATATAATTTGACTTTCGCTCAAATCAGTAAAATTCATGTTTTTCGGCATAAGCGGTACAGTGCTGCCGCAATTGACATACAATTTACAAGAAAATCGACTTTGAGTCTAAACCTAAGAAAGTCCAACTTTTTCGGTTATATGAATATGTAAATTCTGCGATAACATTATAATTTGACTTTCGCGCAAATCAGTAATATTAATGTTTTTCGGCTTAAGCAGTACAGTGCTGCCGCAATTGACATACAATTTACAAGAAAATCGACTTTGAGTCTAAACCTAAGAAAGTGCAACTTTTTCGGTAATATTAATTTGTTAATCCTGCAAAAGCAATATAATTTGACTTTCGCTCAAATCAGTAAAATTCATGTTTCTCGGCTTAAGCGGTACAGTGCTCACGCAACTGAAATACAATTTACAAGAAAATCGACTTTAAGTCTAAAACTAAGAAAGTGCAACTTTTTCGGTAATATTAATTTGTTAATCCTGCAAAAGCAATATAATTTGACTTTCGCTCAAATCAGTCAAATTCATGTTTTTCGGCTTAAGCGGTACAGTGCTCACGCAACTGAAATACAATTTACAAGAAAATCGACTTTAAGTCTAAAACTAAGAAAGTACAATTTTTTCGGTTATATGAATATGTCAATTCTGCAATAACAATATAATTTGACTTTCGCTCAAATCAGTAATATTGATGTTTTTCGGCTTAAGCAGTACAGTGCTCACGCAACTGACATACAATTTACAAGAAAATCGACTTTGAGTCTAAACCTAAGAAAGTGCAACTTTTTCGGTAATATTAATTTGTTAATCCTGCAAAAGCAATATAATTTGACTTTCGCTCACATCAGTAAAATTCATGTTTTTCGGCTTAAGCGGTACAGTGCTCACGCAACTGAAATACAATTTACAAGAAAATCGACTTTAAGTCTAAAACTAAGAAAGTGCAATTTTTTCGGTTATATGAATATGTCAATTCTGCAATAACAATATAATTTGACTTTCGCTCAAATCAGTAATATTGATGTTTTTCGGCTTAAGCAGTACAGTGCTCACGCAACTGACATACAATTTCCAAGAAAATCGACTTTGAGTCTAAACCTAAGAAAGTGCAACTTTTTCGGTAATATTAATTTGTTAATCCTGCAAAAGCAATATAATTTGACTTTCGCTCAAATCAGTAAAATTCGTGTTTTTCGGCTTAAGCGGTACAGTGCTCACGCAACTGAAATACAATTTACAAGAAAATCGACTTTAAGTCTAAAACTAAGAAAGTGCAATTTTTTCGGTTATATGAATATGTCAATTCTGCAATAACAATATAATTTGACTTTCGCGCAAATCAGTAATATTGATGTTTTTCGGCTTAAGCAGTACAGTGCTCACGCAACTGACATACAATTTACAAGAAAATCGACTTTGAGTCTAAACCTAAGAAAGTGCAACTTTTTCGGTAATATTAATTTGTTAATCCTGCAAAAGCAATATAATTTGACTTTCGCTCAAATCAGTAAAATTCATGTTTTTCGGCTTAAGCGGTACAGTGCTCACGCAACTGAAATACAATTTACAAGAAAATCGACTTTAAGTCTAAAACTAAGAAAGTGCAATTTTTTCGGTTATATGAATATGTAAATTCTGCAATAACATTATAATTTTACTTTTGCGCAAATCAGTAATATTAATGTTTTTCGGCTTAAGCAGTACAGTGCTGCCGCAATTGACATACAATTTACAAGAAAATCGACTTTGAGTCTAAACCTAAGAAAGTGCAACTTTTTCGGTAATATTAATTTGTTAATCCTGCAATAACAATATAATTTGACTTTCGTTCAAATCAGTAAAATTCATGTTTTTCGGCTTAAGCGGTACAGTGCTCACGCAACTGACATACAATTTACAAGAAAATCGACTTTGAGTCTAAACCTAAGAAAGTGCAACTTTTTCGGTAATATTAATTTGTTAATCCTGCAAAAGCAATATAATTTGACTTTCGCTCAAATCAGTAAAATTCATGTTTTTCGGCTTAAGCGGTACAGTGCTCACGCAACTGAAATACAATTTACAAGAAAATCGACTTTAAGTCTAAAACTAAGAAAGTGCAATTTTTTCGGTTATATGAATATGTCAATTCTGCAATAACAATATAATTTGACTTTCGCGCAAATCAGTAATATTGATGTTTTTCGGCTTAAGCAGTACAGTGCTCACGCAACTGACATACAATTTACAAGAAAATTGACTTTGAGTCTAAACCTAAGAAAGTGCAACTTTTTCGGTAATATTAATTTGTTAATCCTGCAATAACAATATAATTTGACTTTCGTTCAAATCAGTAAAATTCATGTTTTTCGGCTTAAGCGGTACAGTGCTCACGCAACTGACATACAATTTACAAGAAAATCGACTTTGAGTCTAAACCTAAGAAAGTGCAACTTTTTCGGTAATATTAATTTGTTAATCCTGCAATAACAATATAATTTGACTTTCGCTCAAATCAGTAAAATTCATGTTTTTCGGCATAAGCGGTACAGTGCTGCCGCAATTGACATACAATTTACAAGAAAATCGACTTTGAGTCTAAACCTAAGAAAGTCCAACTTTTTCGGTTATATGAATATGTAAATTCTGCGATAACATTATAATTTGACTTTCGCGCAAATCAGTAATATTAATGTTTTTCGGCTTAAGCAGTACAGTGCTGCCGCAATTGACATACAATTTACAAGAAAATCGACTTTGAGTCTAAACCTAAGAAAGTGCAACTTTTTCGGTAATATTAATTTGTTAATCCTGCAAAAGCAATATAATTTGACTTTCGCTCAAATCAGTAAAATTCATGTTTCTCGGCTTAAGCGGTACAGTGCTCACGCAACTGAAATACAATTTACAAGAAAATCGACTTTAAGTCTAAAACTAAGAAAGTGCAACTTTTTCGGTAATATTAATTTGTTAATCCTGCAAAAGCAATATAATTTGACTTTCGCTCAAATCAGTCAAATTCATGTTTTTCGGCTTAAGCGGTACAGTGCTCACGCAACTGAAATACAATTTACAAGAAAATCGACTTTAAGTCTAAAACTAAGAAAGTACAATTTTTTCGGTTATATGAATATGTCAATTCTGCAATAACAATATAATTTGACTTTCGCTCAAATCAGTAATATTGATGTTTTTCGGCTTAAGCAGTACAGTGCTCACGCAACTGACATACAATTTACAAGAAAATCGACTTTGAGTCTAAACCTAAGAAAGTGCAACTTTTTCGGTAATATTAATTTGTTAATCCTGCAAAAGCAATATAATTTGACTTTCGCTCACATCAGTAAAATTCATGTTTTTCGGCTTAAGCGGTACAGTGCTCACGCAACTGAAATACAATTTACAAGAAAATCGACTTTAAGTCTAAAACTAAGAAAGTGCAATTTTTTCGGTTATATGAATATGTCAATTCTGCAATAACAATATAATTTGACTTTCGCTCAAATCAGTAATATTGATGTTTTTCGGCTTAAGCAGTACAGTGCTCACGCAACTGACATACAATTTCCAAGAAAATCGACTTTGAGTCTAAACCTAAGAAAGTGCAACTTTTTCGGTAATATTAATTTGTTAATCCTGCAAAAGCAATATAATTTGACTTTCGCTCAAATCAGTAAAATTCGTGTTTTTCGGCTTAAGCGGTACAGTGCTCACGCAACTGAAATACAATTTACAAGAAAATCGACTTTAAGTCTAAAACTAAGAAAGTGCAATTTTTTCGGTTATATGAATATGTCAATTCTGCAATAACAATATAATTTGACTTTCGCGCAAATCAGTAATATTGATGTTTTTCGGCTTAAGCAGTACAGTGCTCACGCAACTGACATACAATTTACAAGAAAATCGACTTTGAGTCTAAACCTAAGAAAGTGCAACTTTTTCGGTAATATTAATTTGTTAATCCTGCAAAAGCAATATAATTTGACTTTCGCTCAAATCAGTAAAATTCATGTTTTTCGGCTTAAGCGGTACAGTGCTCACGCAACTGAAATACAATTTACAAGAAAATCGACTTTAAGTCTAAAACTAAGAAAGTGCAATTTTTTCGGTTATATGAATATGTAAATTCTGCAATAACATTATAATTTTACTTTTGCGCAAATCAGTAATATTAATGTTTTTCGGCTTAAGCAGTACAGTGCTGCCGCAATTGACATACAATTTACAAGAAAATCGACTTTGAGTCTAAACCTAAGAAAGTGCAACTTTTTCGGTAATATTAATTTGTTAATCCTGCAATAACAATATAATTTGACTTTCGTTCAAATCAGTAAAATTCATGTTTTTCGGCTTAAGCGGTACAGTGCTCACGCAACTGACATACAATTTACAAGAAAATCGACTTTGAGTCTAAACCTAAGAAAGTGCAACTTTTTCGGTAATATTAATTTGTTAATCCTGCAAAAGCAATATAATTTGACTTTCGCTCAAATCAGTAAAATTCATGTTTTTCGGCTTAAGCGGTACAGTGCTCACGCAACTGAAATACAATTTACAAGAAAATCGACTTTAAGTCTAAAACTAAGAAAGTACAATTTTTTTGGTTATATGAATATGTAAATTCTGCAATAACATTATAATTTTACTTTCGGGCAAATCAGTAATATTAATGTTTTTCAGCTTAAGCAGTACAGTGCTGCCGCAATTGACATACAATTTACAAGAAAATCGACTTTGAGTCTAAACCTAAGAAAGTGCAACTTTTTCGGTAATATTAATTTGTTAATCCTGCAAAAGCAATATAATTTGACTTTCGCTCACATCAGTAAAATTCATGTTTTTCGGCTTAAGCGGTACAGTGCTCACGCAACTGACATACAATTTACAAGAAAATCGACTTTAAGTCTAAAACTAAGAAAGTACAACTTTTTCGGTTATATGAATATGTAAATTCTGCAATAACATTATAATTTTACTTTCGCGCAAATCAGTAATATTAATGTTATTCGGCTTAAGCAGTACAGTGCTGCCGCAATTGACATACAATTTACAAGAAAATCGACTTTGAGTCTAAACCTAAGAAAGTGCAACTTTTTCGGTAATATTAATTTGTTAATCCTGCAATAACAATATAATTTGACTTTCGTTCAAATCAGTAAAATTCATGTTTTTCGGCTTAAGCGGTACAGTGCTCACGCAACTGACATACAATTTACAAGAAAATCGACTTTGAGTCTAAACCTAAGAAAGTGCAACTTTTTCGGTAATATTAATTTGTTAATCCTGCAAAAGCAATATAATTTGACTTTCGCTCAAATCAGTAAAATTCATGTTTTTCGGCTTAAGCGGTATAGTGCTCACGCAACTGAAATACAATTTACAAGAAAATCGACTTTAAGTCTAAAACTAAGAAAGTGAAATTTTTTCGGTTATATGAATATATCAATTCTGCAATAACAATATAATTTGACTTTCGCTCAAATCAGTAATATTGATGTTTTTCGGCTTAAGCAGTACAGTGCTCACGCAACTGACATACAATTTACAAGAAAATCGACTTTGAGTCTAAACCTAAGAAAGTGCAACTTTTTCGGTAATATTAATTTGTTAATCCTGCAAAAGCAATATAATTTGACTTTCGCTCAAATCAGTAAAATTCATGTTTCTCGGCTTAAGCGGTACAGTGCTCACGCAACTGAAATACAATTTACAAGAAAATCGACTTTAAGTCTAAAACTAAGAAAGTGCAACTTTTTCGGTAATATTAATTTGTTAATCCTGCAAAAGCAATATAATTTGACTTTCGCTCAAATCAGTCAAATTCATGTTTTTCGGCTTAAGCGGTACAGTGCTCACGCAACTGAAATACAATTTACAAGAAAATCGACTTTACGTCTAAAACTAAGAAAGTACAATTTTTTCGGTTATATGAATATGTCAATTCTGCAATAACAATATAATTTGACTTTCGCTCAAATCAGTAATATTGATGTTTTTCGGCTTAAGCAGTACAGTGCTCACGCAACTGACATACAATTTACAAGAAAATCGACTTTGAGTCTAAACCTAAGAAAGTGCAACTTTTTCGGTAATATTAATTTGTTAATCCTGCAAAAGCAATATAATTTGACTTTCGCTCACATCAGTAAAATTCATGTTTTTCGGCTTAAGCGGTACAGTGCTCACGCAACTGAAATACAATTTACAAGAAAATCGACTTTAAGTCTAAAACTAAGAAAGTGCAATTTTTTCGGTTATATGAATATGTCAATTCTGCAATAACAATATAATTTGACTTTCGCTCAAATCAGTAATATTGATGTTTTTCGGTTTAAGCGGTACAGTGCTCACGCAATTGACATACAATTTAGAAGAAAATCGACTTTACGTCTAAAACTAAGAAAGTACAATTTTTTCGGTTATATAATTATGTAAATTCTGCAATAACATTATAATTTTACTTTCGCGCAAATCAGTAATATTGATGTTTTTCGGCTTAAGCAGTACAGTGCTTCCGCAATTGACATACAATTTACAAGAAAATTGACTTTGAGTCTAAACCTAAGAAAGTGCAACTTTTTCGGTAATATTAATTTGTTAATCCTGCAATAACAATATAATTTGACTTTCGTTCAAATCAGTAAAATTCATGTTTTTCGGCTTAAGCGGTACAGTGCTCACGCAACTGACATACAATTTACAAGAAAATCGACTTTGAGTCTAAACCTAAGAAAGTGCAACTTTTTCGGTAATATTAATTTGTTAATCCTGCAATAACAATATAATTTGACTTTCGCTCAAATCAGTAAAATTCATGTTTTTCGGCATAAGCGGTACAGTGCTGCCGCAATTGACATACAATTTACAAGAAAATCGACTTTGAGTCTAAACCTAAGAAAGTCCAACTTTTTCGGTTATATGAATATGTAAATTCTGCGATAACATTATAATTTGACTTTCGCGCAAATCAGCAATATTAATGTTTTTCGGCTTAAGCAGTACAGTGCTGCCGCAATTGACATACAATTTACAAGAAAATCGACTTTGAGTCTAAACCTAAGAAAGTGCAACTTTTTCGGTAATATTAATTTGTTAATCCTGCAAAAGCAATATAATTTGACTTTCGCTCAAATCAGTAAAATTCATGTTTCTCGGCTTAAGCGGTACAGTGCTCACGCAACTGAAATACAATTTACAAGAAAATCGACTTTAAGTCTAAAACTAAGAAAGTGCAATGTTTTCGGTTATATGAATATGTACATTCTGCAATAACAATATAATTTTACTTTCGCGCAAATCAGTAATATTGATGTTTTTCGGCTTAAGCAGTACAGTGCTGCCGCAATTGACATACAATTGACAAGAAAATTGACTTTGTGTCTAAACCTAAGAAAGTGCAACTTTTTCGGTAATATTAATTTGTTAATCTTGCAATAACAATATAATTTGACTTTCGTTCAAATCAGTAAAATTCATGTTTTTCGGCTAAAGCAGTAAGTCAGTGCTCACGCAACTGACATACAATTTACAAGAAAATCGACTTTGAGTCTAAACCTAAGAAAGTGCAACTTTTTCGGTAATATTAATTTGTTAATCCTGCAATAACAATATAATTTGACTTTCGCTCAAATCAGTAAAATTCATGTTGTTCGGTTTAAGCGGTACAGTGCTCACGCAATTAACATACAATTTAGAAGCAAATCGACTTTAGTTCTAAAACTAAGAAAGTACAAATTTTTCGGTTATATGAATATGTAATTTCTGCAATAACATTATAATTTTACTTTCGCGCAAATCAGTAAAATTGATGTTTTTCGGCCTAAGCGGTACAGCGCTCAAGTAATTAACATACAATTTACAAGAAAATCGGCTTTAAGTAAAAATCTAAGAAAGTTCAATTTTTTCTTTTCTTTTTTTATATTAATTTGTTAATCCTGCCATAACATTATAGTTTACAGTGCTCACGCAACTGAAATACAATTTACAAGAAAATCGACTTTAAGTCTAAAGCTAAGAAAGTGCAATTTTTTCGGTTATATGAATATGTCAATTCTGCGATAACATTATAATTTTACTTTCGCGCAAATCAGTAATATTAATGTTTTTCGGCTTAAGCAGTACAGTGCTGCCGCAATTGACATACAATTTACAAGAAAATCGACTTTGAGTCTAAACCTAAGAAAGTGCAACTTTTTCGGTAATATTAATTTGTTAATCCTGCAATAAAAATATAATTTGACTTTCGCTCAAATCAGTAAAATTCATGTTTTTCGGTTTAAGCGGTACAGTGCTCACGCAATTAACATACAATTTAGAAGCAAATCGACTTTAGTTCTAAAACTAAGAAGGTACAATTTTTTCGGTTATATGAATATGTAATTTCTGCAATAACATTATAATTTTACTTTCGCGCAAATCAGTAAAATTGATGTTTTTCGGCCTAAGCGGTACAGCGCTCAAGTAATTAACATACAATTTACAAGAAAATCGGCTTTAAGTAAAAATCTAAGAAAGTTCAATTTTTTCTTTTCTTTTTTTATATTAATTTGTTAATCCTGCCATAACAATATAGTTTACAGTGCTCACGCAACTGAAATACAATTCACAAGAAAATCGACTTTAAGTCTAAAGCTAAGAAAGTGCAATTTTTTCGGTTATATGAATATGTCAATTCTGCGATAACATTATTATTTTACTTTCGCGCAAATCAGTAATATTAATGTTTTTCGGCTTAAGCAGTACAGTGCTGCCGCAATTGACATACAATTTACAAGAAAATCGACTTTGAGTCTAAACCTAAGAAAGTGCAACTTTTTCGGTAATATTAATTTGTTAATCCTGCAAAAGCAATATAATTTGACTTTCGCTCACATCAGTAAAATTCATGTTTTTCGGCTTAAGCGGTACAGTGCTCACGCAACTGAAATACAATTTACAAGAAAATCGACTTTAAGTCTAAAACTAAGAAAGTGCAATTTTTTCGGTTATATGAATATGTCAATTCTGCAATAACAATATAATTTGACTTTCGCTCAAATCAGTAATATTGATGTTTTTCGGTTTAAGCGGTACAGTGCTCACGCAATTGACATACAATTTAGAAGAAAATCGACTTTACGTCTAAAACTAAGAAAGTACAATTTTTTCGGTTATATAATTATGTAAATTCTGCAATAACATTATAATTTTACTTTCGCGCAAATCAGTAATATTGATGTTTTTCGGCTTAAGCAGTACAGTGCTTCCGCAATTGACATACAATTTACAAGAAAATTGACTTTGAGTCTAAAACTAAGAAAGTGCAACTTTTTCGGTAATATTAATTTGTTAATCCTGCAAAAGCAATATAATTTGACTTTCGCTCAAATCAGTCAAATTCATGTTTTTCGGCTTAAGCGGTACAGTGCTCACGCAACTGAAATACAATTTACAAGAAAATCGACTTTACGTCTAAAACTAAGAAAGTACAATTTTTTCGGTTATATGAATATGTCAATTCTGCAATAACAATATAATTTGACTTTCGCTCAAATCAGTAATATTGATGTTTTTCGGCTTAAGCAGTACAGTGCTCACGCAACTGACATACAATTTACAAGAAAATCGACTTTGAGTCTAAACCTAAGAAAGTGCAACTTTTTCGGTAATATTAATTTGTTAATCCTGCAAAAGCAATATAATTTGACTTTCGCTCACATCAGTAAAATTCATGTTTTTCGGCTTAAGCGGTACAGTGCTCACGCAACTGAAATACAATTTACAAGAAAATCGACTTTAAGTCTAAAACTAAGAAAGTGCAATTTTTTCGGTTATATGAATATGTCAATTCTGCAATAACAATATAATTTGACTTTCGCTCAAATCAGTAATATTGATGTTTTTCGGTTTAAGCGGTACAGTGCTCACGCAATTGACATACAATTTAGAAGAAAATCGACTTTACGTCTAAAACTAAGAAAGTACAATTTTTTCGGTTATATAATTATGTAAATTCTGCAATAACATTATAATTTTACTTTCGCGCAAATCAGTAATATTGATGTTTTTCGGCTTAAGCAGTACAGTGCTTCCGCAATTGACATACAATTTACAAGAAAATTGACTTTGAGTCTAAACCTAAGAAAGTGCAACTTTTTCGGTAATATTAATTTGTTAATCCTGCAATAACAATATAATTTGACTTTCGTTCAAATCAGTAAAATTCATGTTTTTCGGCTTAAGCGGTACAGTGCTCACGCAACTGACATACAATTTACAAGAAAATCGACTTTGAGTCTAAACCTAAGAAAGTGCAACTTTTTCGGTAATATTAATTTGTTAATCCTGCAATAACAATATAATTTGACTTTCGCTCAAATCAGTAAAATTCATGTTTTTCGGCATAAGCGGTACAGTGCTGCCGCAATTGACATACAATTTACAAGAAAATCGACTTTGAGTCTAAACCTAAGAAAGTCCAACTTTTTCGGTTATATGAATATGTAAATTCTGCGATAACATTATAATTTGACTTTCGCGCAAATCAGCAATATTAATGTTTTTCGGCTTAAGCAGTACAGTGCTGCCGCAATTGACATACAATTTACAAGAAAATCGACTTTGAGTCTAAACCTAAGAAAGTGCAACTTTTTCGGTAATATTAATTTGTTAATCCTGCAAAAGCAATATAATTTGACTTTCGCTCAAATCAGTAAAATTCATGTTTCTCGGCTTAAGCGGTACAGTGCTCACGCAACTGAAATACAATTTACAAGAAAATCGACTTTAAGTCTAAAACTAAGAAAGTGCAATGTTTTCGGTTATATGAATATGTACATTCTGCAATAACAATATAATTTTACTTTCGCGCAAATCAGTAATATTGATGTTTTTCGGCTTAAGCAGTACAGTGCTGCCGCAATTGACATACAATTGACAAGAAAATTGACTTTGTGTCTAAACCTAAGAAAGTGCAACTTTTTCGGTAATATTAATTTGTTAATCTTGCAATAACAATATAATTTGACTTTCGTTCAAATCAGTAAAATTCATGTTTTTCGGCTAAAGCAGTAAGTCAGTGCTCACGCAACTGACATACAATTTACAAGAAAATCGACTTTGAGTCTAAACCTAAGAAAGTGCAACTTTTTCGGTAATATTAATTTGTTAATCCTGCAATAACAATATAATTTGACTTTCGCTCAAATCAGTAAAATTCATGTTGTTCGGTTTAAGCGGTACAGTGCTCACGCAATTAACATACAATTTAGAAGCAAATCGACTTTAGTTCTAAAACTAAGAAAGTACAAATTTTTCGGTTATATGAATATGTAATTTCTGCAATAACATTATAATTTTACTTTCGCGCAAATCAGTAAAATTGATGTTTTTCGGCCTAAGCGGTACAGCGCTCAAGTAATTAACATACAATTTACAAGAAAATCGGCTTTAAGTAAAAATCTAAGAAAGTTCAATTTTTTCTTTTCTTTTTTTATATTAATTTGTTAATCCTGCCATAACATTATAGTTTACAGTGCTCACGCAACTGAAATACAATTTACAAGAAAATCGACTTTAAGTCTAAAGCTAAGAAAGTGCAATTTTTTCGGTTATATGAATATGTCAATTCTGCGATAACATTATAATTTTACTTTCGCGCAAATCAGTAATATTAATGTTTTTCGGCTTAAGCAGTACAGTGCTGCCGCAATTGACATACAATTTACAAGAAAATCGACTTTGAGTCTAAACCTAAGAAAGTGCAACTTTTTCGGTAATATTAATTTGTTAATCCTGCAATAAAAATATAATTTGACTTTCGCTCAAATCAGTAAAATTCATGTTTTTCGGTTTAAGCGGTACAGTGCTCACGCAATTAACATACAATTTAGAAGCAAATCGACTTTAGTTCTAAAACTAAGAAGGTACAATTTTTTCGGTTATATGAATATGTAATTTCTGCAATAACATTATAATTTTACTTTCGCGCAAATCAGTAAAATTGATGTTTTTCGGCCTAAGCGGTACAGCGCTCAAGTAATTAACATACAATTTACAAGAAAATCGGCTTTAAGTAAAAATCTAAGAAAGTTCAATTTTTTCTTTTCTTTTTTTATATTAATTTGTTAATCCTGCCATAACAATATAGTTTACAGTGCTCACGCAACTGAAATACAATTCACAAGAAAATCGACTTTAAGTCTAAAGCTAAGAAAGTGCAATTTTTTCGGTTATATGAATATGTCAATTCTGCGATAACATTATTATTTTACTTTCGCGCAAATCAGTAATATTAATGTTTTTCGGCTTAAGCAGTACAGTGCTGCCGCAATTGACATACAATTTACAAGAAAATCGACTTTGAGTCTAAACCTAAGAAAGTGCAACTTTTTCGGTAATATTAATTTGTTAATCCTGCAATAACAATATAATTTGACTTTCGTTCAAATCAGTAAAATTCATGTTTTTCGGCTTAAGCGGTACAGTGCTCACGCAACTGACATACAATTTACAAGAAAATCGACTTTGAGTCTAAACCTAAGAAAGTGCAACTTTTTCGGTAATATTAATTTGTTAATCCTGCAAAAGCAATATAATTTGACTTTCGCTCAAATCAGTAAAATTCATGTTTTTCGGCTTAAGCGGTACAGTGCTCACGCAACTGAAATACAATTTACAAGAAAATCGACTTTAAGTCTAAAACTAAGAAAGTGAAATTTTTTCGGTTATATGAATATATCAATTCTGCAATAACAATATAATTTGACTTTTGCCAAATCAGTAAAATTCATGTTTTTCGGTTTAAGCGGTACAGTGCTCACGCAATTGACATACAATTTAGAAGAAAATCGACTTTACGTCTAAAACTAAGAAAGTACAATTTTTTCGGTTATATAATTATGTAAATTCTGCATAACATTATAATTTTACTTTCGCGCAAATCAGTAATATTGATGTTTTTCGGCTTAAGCAGTACAGTGCTTCCGCAATTGACATACAATTTACAAGAAAATTGACTTTGAGTCTAAACCTAAGAAAGTGCAACTTTTTCGGTAATATTAATTTGTTAATCCTGCAATAACAATATAATTTGACTTTCGTTCAAATCAGTAAAATTCATGTTTTTCGGCTTAAGCGGTACAGTGCTCACGCAACTGACATACAATTTACAAGAAAATTGACTTTGAGTCTAAACCTAAGAAAGTGCAACTTTTTCGGTAATATTAATTTGTTAATCCTGCAATAACAATATAATTTGACTTTCGCTCAAATCAGTAAAATTCATGTTTTTCGGTTTAAGCGGTACAGTGCTCACGCAATTGACATACAATTTAGAAGAAAATCGACTTTACGTCTAAAACTAAGAAAGTACAATTTTTTCGGTTATATAATTATGTAAATTCTGCAATAACAATATAATTTTACTTTCGCTCAAATCAGTAAAATTCATGTCTTTCGGTTTAAGCGGTACAGTGCTCACGCAATTGACATACAATTTACAAGAAAATCGACTTTAAGTCTAAAACTAAGAAAGTACAATTTTTTCGGTTATATAATTATGTAAATTCTGCAATAACAATATAATTTTACTTTCGCGCAAATCAGTAATATTAATGTTTTTCGGCTTAAGCAGTACAGTGCTGCCGCAATTGACACACAATTGACAAGAAAATTGACTTTGTGTCTAAACCTAAGAAAGTGCAACTTTTTCGGTAATATTAATTTGTTAATCTTGCAATAACAATATAATTTGACTTTCGTTCAAATCAGTAAAATTCATGTTTTTCGGCTAAAGCAGTAAGTCAGTGCTCACGCAACTGACATACAATTTACAAGAAAATCGACTTTAAGTCTAAAACTAAGAAAGTGCAATGTTTTCGGTTATATGAATATGTACATTCTGCAATAACAATATAATTTTACTTTCGCGCAAATCAGTAATATTGATGTTTTTCGGCTTAAGCAGTACAGTGCTGCCGCAATTGACACACAATTGACAAGAAAATTGACTTTGTGTCTAAACCTAAGAAAGTGCAACTTTTTCGGTAATATTAATTTGTTAATCTTGCAATAACAATATAATTTGACTTTCGTTCAAATCAGTAAAATTCATGTTTTTCGGCTAAAGCAGTAAGTCAGTGCTCACGCAACTGACATACAATTTACAAGAAAATCGACTTTGAGTCTAAACCTAAGAAAGTGCAACTTTTTCGGTAATATTAATTTGTTAATCCTGCAATAACAATATAATTTGACTTTCGCTCAAATCAGTAAAATTCATGTTGTTCGGTTTAAGCGGTACAGTGCTCACGCAATTAACATACAATTTAGAAGCAAATCGACTTTAGTTCTAAAACTAAGAAAGTACAAATTTTTCGGTTATATGAATATGTAATTTCTGCAATAACATTATAATTTTACTTTCGCGCAAATCAGTAAAATTGATGTTTTTCGGCCTAAGCGGTACAGCGCTCAAGTAATTAACATACAATTTACAAGAAAATCGGCTTTAAGTAAAAATCTAAGAAAGTTCAATTTTTTCTTTTCTTTTTTTATATTAATTTGTTAATCCTGCCATAACATTATAGTTTACAGTGCTCACGCAACTGAAATACAATTTACAAGAAAATCGACTTTAAGTCTAAAGCTAAGAAAGTGCAATTTTTTCGGTTATATGAATATGTCAATTCTGCGATAACATTATAATTTTACTTTCGCGCAAATCAGTAATATTAATGTTTTTCGGCTTAAGCAGTACAGTGCTGCCGCAATTGACATACAATTTACAAGAAAATCGACTTTGAGTCTAAACCTAAGAAAGTGCAACTTTTTCGGTAATATTAATTTGTTAATCCTGCAATAAAAATATAATTTGACTTTCGCTCAAATCAGTAAAATTCATGTTTTTCGGTTTAAGCGGTACAGTGCTCACGCAATTAACATACAATTTAGAAGCAAATCGACTTTAGTTCTAAAACTAAGAAGGTACAATTTTTTCGGTTATATGAATATGTAATTTCTGCAATAACATTATAATTTTACTTTCGCGCAAATCAGTAAAATTGATGTTTTTCGGCCTAAGCGGTACAGCGCTCAAGTAATTAACATACAATTTACAAGAAAATCGGCTTTAAGTAAAAATCTAAGAAAGTTCAATTTTTTCTTTTCTTTTTTTATATTAATTTGTTAATCCTGCCATAACAATATAGTTTACAGTGCTCACGCAACTGAAATACAATTCACAAGAAAATCGACTTTAAGTCTAAAGCTAAGAAAGTGCAATTTTTTCGGTTATATGAATATGTCAATTCTGCGATAACATTATTATTTTACTTTCGCGCAAATCAGTAATATTAATGTTTTTCGGCTTAAGCAGTACAGTGCTGCCGCAATTGACATACAATTTACAAGAAAATCGACTTTGAGTCTAAACCTAAGAAAGTGCAACTTTTTCGGTAATATTAATTTGTTAATCCTGCAATAACAATATAATTTGACTTTCGTTCAAATCAGTAAAATTCATGTTTTTCGGCTTAAGCGGTACAGTGCTCACGCAACTGACATACAATTTACAAGAAAATCGACTTTGAGTCTAAACCTAAGAAAGTGCAACTTTTTCGGTAATATTAATTTGTTAATCCTGCAAAAGCAATATAATTTGACTTTCGCTCAAATCAGTAAAATTCATGTTTTTCGGCTTAAGCGGTACAGTGCTCACGCAACTGAAATACAATTTACAAGAAAATCGACTTTAAGTCTAAAACTAAGAAAGTGAAATTTTTTCGGTTATATGAATATATCAATTCTGCAATAACAATATAATTTGACTTTTGCCAAATCAGTAAAATTCATGTTTTTCGGTTTAAGCGGTACAGTGCTCACGCAATTGACATACAATTTAGAAGAAAATCGACTTTACGTCTAAAACTAAGAAAGTACAATTTTTTCGGTTATATAATTATGTAAATTCTGCATAACATTATAATTTTACTTTCGCGCAAATCAGTAATATTGATGTTTTTCGGCTTAAGCAGTACAGTGCTTCCGCAATTGACATACAATTTACAAGAAAATTGACTTTGAGTCTAAACCTAAGAAAGTGCAACTTTTTCGGTAATATTAATTTGTTAATCCTGCAATAACAATATAATTTGACTTTCGTTCAAATCAGTAAAATTCATGTTTTTCGGCTTAAGCGGTACAGTGCTCACGCAACTGACATACAATTTACAAGAAAATTGACTTTGAGTCTAAACCTAAGAAAGTGCAACTTTTTCGGTAATATTAATTTGTTAATCCTGCAATAACAATATAATTTGACTTTCGCTCAAATCAGTAAAATTCATGTTTTTCGGTTTAAGCGGTACAGTGCTCACGCAATTGACATACAATTTAGAAGAAAATCGACTTTACGTCTAAAACTAAGAAAGTGAAATTTTTTCGGTTATATGAATATATCAATTCTGCAATAACATTATAATTTTACTTTCGCGCAAATCAGTAATATTGATGTTTTTCGGCTTAAGCAGTACAGTGCTTCCGCAATTGACATACAATTTACAAGAAAATTGACTTTGAGTCTAAACCTAAGAAAGTGCAACTTTTTCGGTAATATTAATTTGTTAATCCTGCAATAACAATATAATTTGACTTTCGTTCAAATCAGTAAAATTCATGTTTTTCGGCTTAAGCGGTACAGTGCTCACGCAACTGACATACAATTTACAAGAAAATCGACTTTGAGTCTAAACCTAAGAAAGTGCAACTTTTTCGGTAATATTAATTTGTTAATCCTGCAATAACAATATAATTTGACTTTCGCTCAAATCAGTAAAATTCATGTTTTTCGGCATAAGCGGTACAGTGCTGCCGCAATTGACATACAATTTACAAGAAAATCGACTTTGAGTCTAAACCTAAGAAAGTCCAACTTTTTCGGTTATATGAATATGTAAATTCTGCGATAACATTATAATTTGACTTTCGCGCAAATCAGTAATATTAATGTTTTTCGGCTTAAGCAGTACAGTGCTGCCGCAATTGACATACAATTTACAAGAAAATCGACTTTGAGTCTAAACCTAAGAAAGTGCAACTTTTTCGGTAATATTAATTTGTTAATCCTGCAAAAGCAATATAATTTGACTTTCGCTCAAATCAGTAAAATTCATGTTTCTCGGCTTAAGCGGTACAGTGCTCACGCAACTGAAATACAATTTACAAGAAAATCGACTTTAAGTCTAAAACTAAGAAAGTGCAATGTTTTCGGTTATATGAATATGTCAATTCTGCAATAACAATATAATTTGACTTTCGCTCAAATCAGTAAAATTCATGGTTTTCGGTTTAAGCGGTACAGTGCTCACGCAATTGACATACAATTTACAAGAAAATCGACATCAAGTCTAAAACTAAGAAAGTACAATTTTTTCGGTTATATAATTATGTAAATTCTGCAATAACAATATAATTTTACTTTCGCGCAAATCAGTAATATTGATGTTTTTCGGCTTAAGCAGTACAGTGCTGCCGCAATTGACATACAATTGACAAGAAAATTGACTTTGTGTCTAAACCTAAGAAAGTGCAACTTTTTCGGTAATATTAATTTGTTAATCCTGCAATAACAATATAATTTGACTTTCGTTCAAATCAGTAAAATTCATGTTTTTCGGCTTAAGCAGCACAGTGCTCACGCAACTGACATACAATTTACAAGAAAATCGACTTTGAGTCTAAACCTAAGAAAGTGCAACTTTTTCGGTAATATTAATTTGTTAATCCTGCAATAACAATATAATTTGACTTTCGCTCAAATCAGTAAAATTCATGTTGTTCGGTTTAACCGGTACAGTGCTCACGCAATTAACATACAATTTAGAAGCAAATCGACTTTAGTTCTAAAACTAAGAAAGTACAATTTTTTCGGTTATATGAATATGTAATTTCTGCAATAACATTATAATTTTACTTTCGCGCAAATCAGTAAAATTGATGTTTTTCGGCCTAAGCGGTACAGCGCTCAAGTAATTAACATACAATTTACAAGAAAATCGGCTTTAAGTAAAAATCTAAGAAAGTTCAATTTTTTCTTTTCTTTTTTTATATTAATTTGTTAATCCTGCCATAACATTATAGTTTACAGTGCTCACGCAACTGAAATACAATTTACAAGAAAATCGACTTTAAGTCTAAAGCTAAGAAAGTGCAATTTTTTCGGTTATATGAATATGTCAATTCTGCGATAACATTATAATTTTACTTTCGCGCAAATCAGTAATATTAATGTTTTTCGGCTTAAGCAGTACAGTGCTGCCGCAATTGACATACAATTTACAAGAAAATCGACTTTGAGTCTAAACCTAAGAAAGTGCAACTTTTTCGGTAATATTAATTTGTTAATCCTGCAAAAGCAATATAATTTGACTTTCGCTCAAATCAGTAAAATTCATGTTTTTCGGCTAAAGCGGTAACGTGCTCACGCAACTGAAATACAATTTACAAGAAAATCGACTTTAAGTCTAAAACTAAGAAAGTGCAATTTTTTCGGTTATATGAATATGTCAATTCTGCAATAACAATATAATTTGACTTTCGCTCAAATCAGTAAAATTCATGTCTTTCGGTTTAAGCGGTACAGTGCTCACGCAATTGACATACAATTTACAAGAAAATCGACTTTAAGTCTAAAACTAAGAAAGTACAATTTTTTCGGTTATATAATTATGTAAATTCTGCAATAACAATATAATTTTACTTTCGCGCAAATCAGTAATATTAATGTTTTTCGGCTTAAGCAGTACAGTGCTGCCGCAATTGACATACAATTTACAAGAAAATCGACTTTGAGTCTAAACCTAAGAAAGTGCAACTTTTTCGGTAATATTAATTTGTTAATCCTGCAATAAAAATATAATTTGACTTTCGCTCAAATCAGTAAAATTCATGTTTTTCGGTTTAAGCGGTACAGTGCTCACGCAATTAACATACAATTTAGAAGCAAATCGACTTTAGTTCTAAAACTAAGAAGGTACAATTTTTTCGGTTATATGAATATGTAATTTCTGCAATAACATTATAATTTTACTTTCGCGCAAATCAGTAAAATTGATGTTTTTCGGCCTAAGCGGTACAGCGCTCAAGTAATTAACATACAATTTACAAGAAAATCGGCTTTAAGTAAAAATCTAAGAAAGTTCAATTTTTTCTTTTCTTTTTTTATATTAATTTGTTAATCCTGCCATAACAATATAGTTTACAGTGCTCACGCAACTGAAATACAATTCACAAGAAAATCGACTTTAAGTCTAAAGCTAAGAAAGTGCAATTTTTTCGGTTATATGAATATGTCAATTCTGCGATAACATTATTATTTTACTTTCGCGCAAATCAGTAATATTAATGTTTTTCGGCTTAAGCAGTACAGTGCTGCCGCAATTGACATACAATTTACAAGAAAATCGACTTTGAGTCTAAACCTAAGAAAGTGCAACTTTTTCGGTAATATTAATTTGTTAATCCTGCAATAACAATATAATTTGACTTTCGTTCAAATCAGTAAAATTCATGTTTTTCGGTTTAAGCGGTTCAGTGCTCACGCAATTGACATACAATTTAGAAGAAAATCGACTTTACGTCTAAAACTAAGAAAGTACAATTTTTTCGGTTATATAATTATGTAAATTCTGCAATAACATTATAATTTTACTTTCGCGCAAATCAGTAATATTGATGTTTTTCGGCTTAAGCAGTACAGTGCTTCCGCAATTGACATACAATTTACAAGAAAATTGACTTTGAGTCTAAACCTAAGAAAGTGCAACTTTTTCGGTAATATTAATTTGTTAATCCTGCAATAACAATATAATTTGACTTTCGTTCAAATCAGTAAAATTCATGTTTTTCGGCTTAAGCGGTACAGTGCTCACGCAACTGACATACAATTTACAAGAAAATCGACTTTGAGTCTAAACCTAAGAAAGTGCAACTTTTTCGGTAATATTAATTTGTTAATCCTGCAATAACAATATAATTTGACTTTCGCTCAAATCAGTAAAATTCATGTTTTTCGGCATAAGCGGTACAGTGCTGCCGCAATTGACATACAATTTACAAGAAAATCGACTTTGAGTCTAAACCTAAGAAAGTCCAACTTTTTCGGTTATATGAATATGTAAATTCTGCGATAACATCATAATTTGACTTTCGCGCAAATCAGTAATATTAATGTTTTTCGGCTTAAGCAGTACAGTGCTGCCGCAATTGACATACAATTTACAAGGAAATCGACTTTGAGTCTAAACCTAAGAAAGTGCAACTTTTTCGGTAATATTAATTTGTTAATCCTGCAAAAGCAATATAATTTGACTTTCGCTCAAATCAGTAAAATTCATGTTTCTCGGCTTAAGCGGTACAGTGCTCACGCAACTGAAATACAATTTACAAGAAAATCGACTTTAAGTCTAAAACTAAGAAAGTGCAATGTTTTCGGTTATATGAATATGTCAATTCTGCAATAACAATATAATTTGACTTTCGCTCAAATCAGTAAAATTCATGGTTTTCGGTTTAAGCGGTACAGTGCTCACGCAATTGACATACAATTTACAAGAAAATCGACATCAAGTCTAAAACTAAGAAAGTACAATTTTTTCGGTTATATAATTATGTAAATTCTGCAATAACAATATAATTTTACTTTCGCGCAAATCAGTAATATTGATGTTTTTCGGCTTAAGCAGTACAGTGCTGCCGCAATTGACATACAATTGACAAGAAAATTGACTTTGTGTCTAAACCTAAGAAAGTGCAACTTTTTCGGTAATATTAATTTGTTAATCCTGCAATAACAATATAATTTGACTTTCGTTCAAATCAGTAAAATTCATGTTTTTCGGCTTAAGCAGCACAGTGCTCACGCAACTGACATACAATTTACAAGAAAATCGACTTTGAGTCTAAACCTAAGAAAGTGCAACTTTTTCGGTAATATTAATTTGTTAATCCTGCAATAACAATATAATTTGACTTTCGCTCAAATCAGTAAAATTCATGTTGTTCGGTTTAACCGGTACAGTGCTCACGCAATTAACATACAATTTAGAAGCAAATCGACTTTAGTTCTAAAACTAAGAAAGTACAATTTTTTCGGTTATATGAATATGTAATTTCTGCAATAACATTATAATTTTACTTTCGCGCAAATCAGTAAAATTGATGTTTTTCGGCCTAAGCGGTACAGCGCTCAAGTAATTAACATACAATTTACAAGAAAATCGGCTTTAAGTAAAAATCTAAGAAAGTTCAATTTTTTCTTTTCTTTTTTTATATTAATTTGTTAATCCTGCCATAACATTATAGTTTACAGTGCTCACGCAACTGAAATACAATTTACAAGAAAATCGACTTTAAGTCTAAAGCTAAGAAAGTGCAATTTTTTCGGTTATATGAATATGTCAATTCTGCGATAACATTATAATTTTACTTTCGCGCAAATCAGTAATATTAATGTTTTTCGGCTTAAGCAGTACAGTGCTGCCGGAATTGACATACAATTTACAAGAAAATCGACTTTGAGTCTAAACCTAAGAAAGTGCAACTTTTTCGGTAATATTAATTTGTTAATCCTGCAAAAGCAATATAATTTGACTTTCGCTCAAATCAGTAAAATTCATGTTTTTCGGCTAAAGCGGTAACGTGCTCACGCAACTGAAATACAATTTACAAGAAAATCGACTTTAAGTCTAAAACTAAGAAAGTGCAATTTTTTCGGTTATATGAATATGTCAATTCTGCAATAACAATATAATTTGACTTTCGCTCAAATCAGTAAAATTCATGTCTTTCGGTTTAAGCGGTACAGTGCTCACGCAATTGACATACAATTTACAAGAAAATCGACTTTAAGTCTAAAACTAAGAAAGTACAATTTTTTCGGTTATATAATTATGTAAATTCTGCAATAACAATATAATTTTACTTTCGCGCAAATCAGTAATATTGATGTTTTCCGGCTTAAGCAGTACAGTGCTGCCGCAATTGACATACAATTGACAAGAAAATTGACTTTGAGTCTAAACCTAAGAAAGTACAATTTTTTCGGTTATATGAATATGTCAATTCTGCAATAGCTATATAATTTTACTTTCGCGCAAATCAGTAAAATTGATGATTTTCGGCTTATGCGGTACAGTGTTCAAGTGATTAACATACAATTTACAAAAAAATCGACTTTGAGTCTAAACCTAAGAAAGTGCAACTTTTTCGGTAATATTAATTTGTTAATCCTGCAATAAAAATATAATTTGACTTTCGCTCAAATCAGTAAAATTCATGTTTTTCGGTTTAAGCGGTACAGTGCTCACGCAATTAACATACAATTTACAAGCAAATCGACTTTAGTTCTAAAACTAAGAAAGTACAATTTTTTCGGTTATATGAATATGTAATTTCTGCAATAACATTATAATTTTACTTTCGCGCAAATCAGTAAAATTGATGTTTTTCGGCCTAAGCGGTACAGCGCTCAAGTAATTAACATACAATTTACAAGAAAATCGGCTTTAAGTAAAAATCTAAGAAAGTTCAATTTTTTCTTTTCTTTTTTTATATTAATTTGTTAATCCTGCCATAACATTATAGTTTACAGTGCTCACGCAACTGAAATACAATTCACAAGAAAATCGACTTTAAGTCTAAAGCTAAGAAAGTGCAATTTTTTCGGTTATATGAATATGTCAATTCTGCGATAACATTATAATTTTACTTTCGCGCAAATCAGTAATATTAATATTTTTCGGCTTAAGCAGTACAGTGCTGCCGCAATTGACATACAATTTACAAGAAAATCGACTTTGAGTCTAAACCTAAGAAAGTGCAACTTTTTCGGTAATATTAATTTGTTAATCCTGCAATAACAATATAATTTGACTTTCGTTCAAATCAGTAAAATTCATGTTTTTCGGCTTAAGCGGTACAGTGCTCACGCAACTGACATACAATTTACAAGAAAATCGACTTTGAGTCTAAACCTAAGAAAGTGCAACTTTTTCGGTAATATTAATTTGTTAATCCTGCAATAACAATATAATTTGACTTTCGCTCAAATCAGTAAAATTCATGTTTTTCGGCTTAAGCGGTACAGTGCTGCCGCAATTGACATACAATTTACAAGAAAATCGACTTTGAGTCTAAACCTAAGAAAGTCCAACTTTTTCGGTTATATGAATATGTAAATTCTGCGATAACAATATAATTTGACTTTCGCGCAAATCAGTAATATTAATGTTTTTCGGCTTAAGCAGTACAGTGCTGCCGCAATTGACATAAAATTTACAAGAAAATCGACTTTGAGTCTAAACCTAAGAAAGTGCAACTTTTTCGGTAATATTAATTTGTTAATCCTGCAAAAGCAATATAATTTGACTTTCGCTCAAATCAGTAAAATTCATGTTTCTCGGCTTAAGCGGTACAGTGTACAAGACAATTGACTTTGAGTCTAAACCTAAGAAAGTGCAACTTTTTCGGTAATATTAATTTGTTAATCCTGCAATAACGATATAATTTGACTTTCGTTCAAATCAGTAAAATTCATGTTTTTCGGCTTAAGCAGTACAGTGCTCACGCAACTGACATACAATTTACAAGAAAATCGACTTTGAGTCTAAACCTAAGAAAGTGCAACTTTTTCGGTAATATTAATTTGTTAATCCTGCAATAACAATATAATTTGACTTTCGCTCAAATCAGTAAAATTCATGTTTTTCGGTTTAAGCGGTACAGTGCTCACGCAATTAACATACAATTTAGAAGCAAATCGACTTTAGTTCTAAAACTAAGAAAGTACAATTTTTTCGGTTATATGAATATGTAATTTCTGCAATAACATTATAATTTTACTTTCGCGCAAATCAGTAAAATTGATGTTTTTCGGCCTAAGCGGTACAGCGCTCAAGTAATTAACATACAATTTACAAGAAAATCGGCTTTAAGTAAAAATCTAAGAAAGTTCAATTTTTTCTTTTCTTTTTTTATATTAATTTGTTAATCCTGCCATAACATTATAGTTTACAGTGCTCACGCAACTGAAATACAATTTACAAGAAAATCGACTTTAAGTCTAAAGCTAAGGAAGTGCAATTTTTTCGGTTATATGAATATGTCAATTCTGCGATAACATTATAATTTTACTTTCGCGCAAATCAGTAATATTAATGTTTTTCGGCTTAAGCAGTACAGTGCTGCCGCAATTGACATACAATTTACAAGAAAATCGACTTTGAGTCTAAACCTAAGAAAGTGCAACTTTTTCGGTAATATTAATTTGTTAATCCTGCAAAAGCAATATAATTTGACTTTCGCTCAAATCAGTAAAATTCATGTTTTTCGGCTAAAGCGGTAACGTGCTCACGCAACTGAAATACAATTTACAAGAAAATCGACTTTAAGTCTAAAACTAAGAAAGTGCAATTTTTTCGGTTATATGAATATGAAAATTCTGCAATAACATTATAATTTTACTTTCGCGCAAATCAGTAATATTGATGTTTTTCGGCTTAAGCAGTACAGTGCTCACGCAACTGAAATACAATTTACAAGAAAATCGACTTTAAGTCTAAAGCTAAGAAAGTGCAATTTTTTCGGTTATATGAATATGTCAATTCTGCGATAACATTATAATTTTACTTTCGCGCAAATCAGTAATATTGATGTTTTCCGGCTTAAGCAGTACAGTGCTGCCGCAATTGACATACAATTGACAAGAAAATTGACTTTGAGTCTAAACCTAAGAAAGTACAATTTTTTCGGTTATATGAATATGTCAATTCTGCAATAGCTATATAATTTTACTTTCGCGCAAATCAGTAAAATTGATGATTTTCGGCTTATGCGGTACAGTGCTCAAGTGATTAACATAAAATTTACAAAAAAATCGACTTTGAGTCTAAACCTAAGAAAGTGCAACTTTTTCGGTAATATTAATTTGTTAATCCTGCAATAAAAATATAATTTGACTTTCGCTCAAATCAGTAAAATTCATGTTTTTCGGTTTAAGCGGTACAGTGCTCACGCAATTAACATACAATTTAGAAGCAAATCGACTTTAGTTCTAAAACTAAGAAAGTACAATTTTTTCGGTTATATGAATATGTCAATTCTGCAATAGCTATATAATTTTACTTTCGCGCAAATCAGTAAAATTGATGATTTTCGGCTTATGCGGTACAGTGCTCAAGTGATTAACATACAATTTACAAAAAAATCGACTTTGAGTCTAAACCTAAGAAAGTGCAACTTTTTCGGTAATATTAATTTATTAAGCCTGCAATAAAAATATAATTTGACTTTCGCTCAAATCAGTAAAATTCATGTTTTTCGGTTTAAGCGGTACAGTGCTCACGCAATTAACATACAATTTAGAAGCAAATCGACTTTAGTTCTAAAACTAAGAAAGTACAATTTTTTCGGTAATATGAATATGTCAATTCTGCAATAGCTATATAATTTTACTTTCGCGCAAATCAGTAAAATTGATGATTTTCGGCTTATGCGGTACAGTGCTCAAGTGATTAACATAAAATTTACAAAAAAATCGACTTTGAGTCTAAACCTAAGAAAGTGCAACTTTTTCGGTAATATTAATTTGTTAATCCTGCAATAAAAATATAATTTGACTTTCGCTCAAATCAGTAAAATTCATGTCTTTCGGTTTAAGCGGTACAGTGCTCACGAAATTGACATACAATTTAGAAGAAAATCGACTTTAAGTCTAAAACTAAGAAAGTACAATTTTTTCGGTTATATGAATATGTAAATTCTGCGATAACATTATAATTTGACTTTCGCGCAAATCAGTAATATTAATGTTTTTCGGCTTAAGCAGTACAGTGCTGCCGCAATTGACATACAATTTACAAGAAAATCGATTTTGAGTCTAAACCTAAGAAAGTGCAACTTTTTCGGTAATATTAATTTGTTAATCCTGCAAAAGCAATATAATTTGACTTTCGCTCAAATCAGTAAAATTCATGTTTCTCGGCTTAAGCGGTACAGTGCTCACGCAACTGAAATACAATTTACAAGAAAATCGACTTTAAGTCTAAAACTAAGAAAGTGCAATGTTTTCGGTTATATGAATATGTCAATTCTGCAATAACAATATAATTTGACTTTCGCTCAAATCAGTAAAATTCATGGTTTTCGGTTTAAGCGGTACAGTGCTCACGCAATTGACATACAATTTACAAGAAAATCGACTTTGAGTCTAAACCTAAGAAAGTGCAACTTTTTCGGTAATATTAATTTGTTAATCCTGCAATAACAATATAATTTGACTTTCGTTCAAATCAGTAAAATTCATGTTTTTCGGCTTAAGCAGTACAGTGCTCACGCAACTGACATACAATTTACAAGAAAATCGACTTTGAGTCTAAACCTAAGAAAGTGCAACTTTTTCGGTAATATTAATTTGTTAATCCTGCAATAACAATATAATTTGACTTTCGCTCAAATCAGTAAAATTCATGTTTTTCGGTTTAAGCGGTACAGTGCTCACGCAATTAACATACAATTTAGAAGCAAATCGGCTTTAGTTCTAAAACTAAGAAAGTACAATTTTTTCGGTTATATGAATATGTAATTTCTGCAATAACATTATAATTTTACTTTCGCGCAAATCAGTAAAATTGATGTTTTTCGGCCTAAGCGGTACAGCGCTCAAGTAATTAACATACAATTTACAAGAAAATCGGCTTTAAGTAAAAATCTAAGAAAGTTCAATTTTTTCTTTTCTTTTTTTATATTAATTTGTTAATCCTGCCATAACATTATAGTTTACAGTGCTCACGCAACTGAAATACAATTTACAAGAAAATCGACTTTAAGTCTAAAGCTAAGAAAGTGCAATTTTTTCGGTTATATGAATATGTCAATTCTGCGATCACATTATAATTTTACTTTCGCGCAAATCAGTAATATTAATGTTTTTCGGCTTAAGCAGTACAGTGCTGCCGCAATTGACATACAATTTACAAGAAAATCGACTTTGAGTCTAAACCTAAGAAAGTGCAACTTTTTCGGTAATATTAATTTGTTAATCCTGCAAAAGCAATATAATTTGACTTTCGCTCAAATCAGTAAAATTCATGTTTTTCGGCTAAAGCGGTAACGTGCTCACGCAACTGAAATACAATTTACAAGAAAATCGACTTTAAGTCTAAAACTAAGAAAGTGCAATTTTTTCGGTTATATGAATATGTAAATTCTGCAATAACATTATAATTTTACTTTCGCGCAAATCAGTAATATTGATGTTTTTCGGCTTAAGCAGTACAGTGCTCACGCAACTGAAATACAATTTACAAGAAAATCGACTTTAAGTCTAAAGCTAAGAAAGTGCAATTTTTTCGGTTATATGAATATGTCAATTCTGCGATAACATTATAATTTTACTTTCGCGCAAATCAGTAATATTGATGTTTTCCGGCTTAAGCAGTACAGTGCTGCCGCAATTGACATACAATTGACAAGAAAATTGACTTTGAGTCTAAACCTAAGAAAGTACAATTTTTTCGGTTATATGAATATGTCAATTCTGCAATAGCTATATAATTTTACTTTCGCGCAAATCAGTAAAATTGATGATTTTCGGCTTATGCGGTACAGTGGTCAAGTGATTAACATACAATTTACAAAAAAATCGACTTTGAGTCTAAACCTAAGAAAGTGCAACTTTTTCGGTAATATTAATTTGTTAATCCTGCAATAAAAATATAATTTGACTTTCGCTCAAATCAGTAAAATTCATGTTTTTCGGTTTAAGCGGTACAGTGCTCACGCAATAAACATACAATTTAGAAGCAAATCGACTTTAGTTCTAAAACTAAGAAAGTACAATTTTTTCGGTAATATGAATATATCAATTCTGCAATAGCTATATAATTTTACTTTCGCGCAAATCAGTAAAATTGATGATTTCTGGCTTATGCGGTACAGTGCTCAAGTGATTAACATACAATTTACAAAACAATCGACTTTGAGTCTAAACCTAAGAAAGTGCAACTTTTTCGGTAATATTAATTTGTTAATCCTGCAATAAAAATATAATTTGACTTTCGCTCAAATCAGTAAAATTCATGTTTTTCGGTTTAAGCGGTACAGTGCTCACGAAATTGACATACAATTTAGAAGAAAATCGACTTTAAGTCTAAAACTAAGAAAGTACAATTTTTTCGGTTATATGAATATGTAAATTCTGCGATAACATTATAATTTGACTTTCGCGCAAATCAGTAATATTAATGTTTTTCGGCTTAAGCAGTACAGTGCTGCCGCAATTGACATACAATTTACAAGAAAATCGACTTTGAGTCTAAACCTAAGAAAGTGCAACTTTTTCGGTAATATTAATTTGTTAATCCTGCAAAAGCAATATAATTTGACTTTCGCTCAAATCAGTAAAATTCATGTTTCTCGGCTTAAGCGGTACAGTGCTCACGCAACTGAAATACAATTTACAAGAAAATCGACTTTAAGTCTAAAACTAAGAAAGTGCAATGTTTTCGGTTATATGAATATGTCAATTCTGCAATAACAATATAATTTGACTTTCGCTCAAATCAGTAAAATTCATGGTTTTCGGTTTAAGCGGTACAGTGCTCACGCAATTGACATACAATTTACAAGAAAATCGACTTTGAGTCTAAACCTAAGAAAGTGCAACTTTTTCGGTAATATTAATTTGTTAATCCTGCAATAACAATATAATTTGACTTTCGTTCAAATCAGTAAAATTCATGTTTTTCGGCTTAAGCAGTACAGTGCTCACGCAACTGACATACAATTTACAAGAAAATCGACTTTGAGTCTAAACCTAAGAAAGTGCAACTTTTTCGGTAATATTAATTTGTTAATCCTGCAATAACAATATAATTTGACTTTCGCTCAAATCAGTAAAATTCATGTTTTTCGGTTTAAGCGGTACAGTGCTCACGCAATTAACATACAATTTAGAAGCAAATCGACTTTAGTTCTAAAACTAAGAAAGTACAATTTTTTCGGTTATATGAATATGTAATTTCTGCAATAACATTATAATTTTACTTTCGCGCAAATCAGTAAAATTGATGTTTTTCGGCCTAAGCGGTACAGCGCTCAAGTAATTAACATACAATTTACAAGAAAATCGGCTTTAAGTAAAAATCTAAGAAAGTTCAATTTTTTCTTTTCTTTTTTTATATTAATTTGTTAATCCTGCCATAACATTATAGTTTACAGAGCTCACGCAACTGAAATACAATTTACAAGAAAATCGACTTTAAGTCTAAAGCTAAGAAAGTGCAATTTTTTCGGTTATATGAATATGTCAATTCTGCGATAACATTATAATTTTACTTTCGCGCAAATCAGTAATATTAATGTTTTTCGGCTTAAGCAGTACAGTGCTGCCGCAATTGACATACAATTTACAAGAAAATCGACTTTGAGTCTAAACCTAAGAAAGTGCAACTTTTTCGGTAATATTAATTTGTTAATCCTGCAAAAGCAATATAATTTGACTTTCGCTCAAATCAGTAAAATTCATGTTTTTCGGCTAAAGCGGTAACGTGCTCACGCAACTGAAATACAATTTACAAGAAAATCGACTTTAAGTCTAAAACTAAGAAAGGGCAATTTTTTCGGTTATATGAATATGTCAATTCTGCAATAACAATATAATTTGACTTTCGCTCAAATCAGTAAAATTCATGTCTTTCGGTTTAAGCGGTACAGTGCTCACGCAATTGACATACAATTTACAAGAAAATCGACTTTAAGTCTAAAACTAAGAAAGTACAATTTTTTCGGTTATATAATTATGTAAATTCTGCAATAACAATATAATTTTACTTTCGCGCAAATCAGTAATATTGATGTTTTCCGGCTTAAGCAGTACAGTGCTGCCGCAATTGACATACAATTGACAAGAAAATTGACTTTGAGTCTAAACCTAAGAAAGTACAATTTTTTCGGTTATATGAATATGTCAATTCTGCAATAGCTATATAATTTTACTTTCGCGCAAATCAGTAAAATTGATGATTTTCGGCTTATGCGGTACAGTGGTCAAGTGATTAACATACAATTTACAAAAAAATCGACTTTGAGTCTAAACCTAAGAAAGTGCAACTTTTTCGGTAATATTAATTTGTTAATCCTGCAATAAAAATATAATTTGACTTTCGCTCAAATCAGTAAAATTCATGTTTTTCGGTTTAAGCGGTACAGTGCTCACGCAATTAACATACAATTTAGAAGCAAATCGACTTTAGTTCTAAAACTAAGAAAGTACAATTTTTTCGGTAATATGAATATGTCAATTCTGCAATAGCTATATAATTTTACTTTCGCGCAAATCAGTAAAATTGATGATTTTCGGCTTATGCGGTACAGTGCTCAAGTGATTAACATACAATTTACAAAAAAATCGACTTTGAGTCTAAACCTAAGAAAGTGCAACTTTTTCGGTAATATTAATTTGTTAATCCTGCAATAAAAATATAATTTGACTTTCGCTCAAATCAGTAAAATTCATGTTTTTCGGTTTAAGCGGTACAGTGCTCACGCAATTGACATACAATTTAGAAGAAAATCGACTTTAAGTCTAAAACTAAGAAAGTACAATTTTTTCTTTTATATGAATATGTAAATTCTGCGATAACATTATAATTTGACTTTCGCGCAAATCAGTAATATTAATGTTTTTCGGCTTAAGCAGTACAGTGCTGCCGCAATTGACATACAATTTACAAGAAAATCGACTTTGAGTCTAAACCTAAGAAAGTGCAACTTTTTCGGTAATATTAATTTGTTAATCCTGCAAAAGCAATATAATTTGACTTTCGCTCAAATCAGTAAAATTCATGTTTCTCGGCTTAAGCGGTACAGTGCTCACGCAACTGAAATACAATTTACAAGAAAATCGACTTTAAGTCTAAAACTAAGAAAGTGCAATGTTTTCGGTTATATGAATATGTCAATTCTGCAATAACAATATAATTTGACTTTCGCTCAAATCAGTAAAATTCATGGTTTTCGGTTTAAGCGGTACAGTGCTCACGCAATTGACATACAATTTACAAGAAAATCGACTTTAAGTCTAAAACTATGAAAGTACAATTTTTTCGGTTATATGATTATGTAAATTCTGCAATAACAATATAATTTTACTTTCGCGCAAATCAGTAATATTTATGTTTTTCGGCTTAAGCAGTACAGTGCTGCCGCAATTGACATACAATTGACAAGAAAATTGACTTTGAGTCTAAACCTAAGAAAGTGCAACTTTTTCGGTAACATTAATTTGTTAATCCTGCAATAACAATATAATTTGACTTTCGTTCAAATCAGTAAAATTCATGTTTTTCGGCTTAAGCAGTACAGTGCTCACGCAACTGACATACAATTTACAAGAAAATCGACTTTGAGTCTAAACCTAAGAAAGTGCAACTTTTTCGGTAATATTAATTTGTTAATCCTGCAATAACAATATAATTTGACTTTCGCTCAAATCAGTAAATTCATGTTTTTCGGTTTAAGCGGTACAGTGCTCACGCAATTAACATACAATTTAGAAGCAAATCGACTTTAGTTCTAAAACTAAGAAAGTACAATTTTTTCGGTTATATGAATATGTAATTTCTGCAATAACATTATAATTTTACTTTCGCGCAAATCAGTAAACTGAGATTTGAACCTCGTCGTTCTGATCGCGGAGCGTAAAGTCTATCCATTTGACCACTGTATGTGAATAAAATGTTTGTCCTTTTCGTTATATATATATAGCAATTTAATTGCATATATTCTTGATTACAACCATCACCCGTTGACATCAAGCAGTTGGTGTGAAACCGCGAATAACACTGGGTTACCAATATAATTAAGAATCACCACCCGTGTACAGCAACCATTTGGTGTGAAGCTATGATTAACACTGGGCTACCAGTATAATTCAAAAATGCAATTGCAACAGAGATGGCAATATGACCAGAGAATGTTAATAATGCTATAAATAGACACAACGAATATTAGTAAATGAAAAATCGTTGCGCATACTTATTTAGATTTATGTTTTCAATTTCTATGATATGACAAATTTATAATTATGAAAAGCCTTCTGAATTAAAAATCTGTATTACCGGTAAAATCCCCAGAATTCATAATAAAATAAACATTTAATTGGCTATTTTTCCTTACTTCCGCACTTATGTATGTGCGTTGTGTGAGCAATTGCTTATTAAACAAAGGATAACAATAAAATGGTGGCTAAGCGGCCACGTTTCCACTTTTGTGGTGGCTGAGGTCGTAAGCGGGAAGGGGTTAAGCACAATCCGAATACGAAGCTATACGTTCGAATCCTAAAACTCATGAAACTGAAATTTTATTTAATTTTTTATTTTATTAATTGGAATCTAAGCATATCATAATTCAATTTCTTTAATAGCATATTTTACTTCCTGATATAATTAAAATATATCAGGAAAATATGTTCATATGTTTAGGTTTATTGAATATTTACTTATTATGCGTATTTATACAAATGTGAAAATCACACATACTTTCATAAGTATACGTGCACTCCTTGCGCCTTACAAACTTGACTTTTTCTACACTTTTTGCTTATTGCGAATATAGCTAGAAGGAATCAAGTTGAACGATCGCCGGCAAGGTGGGGTCTGCCACAAAAAAAAAAGTTTATTTTTCTTCTTTATACTTCGGCTTCTGCCCTACGCTTGTACTGCACCCTACTCTTCTAATTACCCCATATACATTCTTATCCTATTTCAAAGTAAGATAAATTAATTAATTATTTGCCCTAAAATGAGATTTGAACCTCGTCGTTCTGATCGCGGAGCGTAAAGTCTATCTATTTGACCACTGTATGTGAATAAAATGTTTGTCCTTTTCGTTATATATATATAGCAATTTAATTGCATATATTCTTGATTACAACCATCACCCGTTGACATCAAGCAGTTGGTGTGAAACCGCGAATAACACTGGGTTACCAATATAATTAAGAATCACCACCCGTGTACAGCAACCATTTGGTGTGAAGCTATGATTAACACTGGGCTACCAGTATAATTCAAAAATGCAATTGCAACAGAGATGGCAATATGACCAGAGAATGTTAATAATGCTATAAATAGACACAACGAATATTAGTAAATGAAAAATCGTTGCGCATACTTATTTAGATTTATGTTTTCAATTTCTATGATATGACAAATTTATAATTATGAAAAGCCTTCTGAATTAAAAATCTGTATTACCGGTAAAATCCCCAGAATTCATAATAAAATAAACATTTAATTGGCTATTTTTCCTTACTTCCGCACTTATGTATGTGCGTTGTGTGAGCAATTGCTTATTAAACAAAGGATAACAATAAAATGGTGGCTAAGCGGCCACGTTTCCACTTTTGTGGTGGCTGAGGTCGTAAGCGGGAAGGGGTTAAGCACAATCCGAATACGAAGCTATACGTTCGAATCCTAAAACTCATGAAACTGAAATTTTATTTAATTTTTTATTTTATTAATTGGAATCTAAGCATATCATAATTCAATTTCTTTAATAGCATATTTTACTTCCTGATATAATTAAAATATATCAGGAAAATATGTTCATATGTTTAGGTTTATTGAATATTTACTTATTATGCGTATTTATACAAATGTGAAAATCACACATACTTTCATAAGTATACGTGCACTCCTTGCGCCTTACAAACTTGACTTTTTCTACACTTTTTGCTTATTGCGAATATAGCTAGAAGGAATCAAGTTGAACGATCGCCGGCAAGGTGGGGTCTGCCACAAAAAAAAAAGTTTATTTTTCTTCTTTATACTTCGGCTTCTGCCCTACGCTTGTACTGCACCCTACTCTTCTAATTACCCCATATACATTCTTATCCTATTTCAAAGTAAGATAAATTAATTAATTATTTGCCCTAAAATGAGATTTGAACCTCGTCATTCTGATCGCGGAGCGTAAAGTCTATCCATTTGACCACTGGAGGTGAATAAAATGTTTGTCATTTTCGTTATATATATGGCAATTTAATTGCATATATTCTTGATTACAACCATCACCCGTTGATATCAACCAGTTGGTGTGAAACCGCGAATAACACTGGGTTACCAATATAATTAAGAATCACCACCCGTGTACAGCAACCATTTGGTGTGAAGCTATGATTAACACTGGGCTACCAGTATAATTCAAAAATGCAATTGCAACAGAGATGGCAATATGACCAGAGAATGTTAATAATGCTATAAATAGACACAACGAATATTAGTAAATGAAAAATCATTGCGTATACTTATTTAGATTTATGTTTTCAATTTCTATGATATGACAAATTTATAATTATGAAAAGCCTTCTGAATTAAAAATCTGTATTACCGGTAAAATCCCCAGAATTCATAATAAAATAAACATTTAATTGGCTATTTTTCCTTACTTCCGCACTTATGTATGTGCGTTGTGTGAGCAATTGCTTATTAAACAAAGGATAACAATAAAATGGTGGCTAAGCGGCCACGTTTCCACTTTTGTGGTGGCTGAGGTCGTAAGCGGGAAGGGGTTAAGCACAATCCGAATACGAAGCTATACGTTCGAATCCTAAAACTCATGAAACTGAAATTTTATTTAATTTTTTATTTTATTAATTGGAATCTAAGCATATCATAATTCAATTTCTTTAATAGCATATTTTACTTTCTGATATAATTAAAATATATCAGGAAAATATGTTCATATGTTTAGGTTTATTGAATATTTACTTATTATGCGTATTTATACAAATGTGAAAATCACACATACTTTCATAAGTATACGTGCACTCCTTGCGCCTTACAAACTTGACTTTTTCTACACTTTTTGCTTATTGCGAATATAGCTAGAAGGAATCAAGTTGAACGATCGCCGGCAAGGTGGGGTCTGCCACAAAAAAAAAAAGTTTATTTTTCTTCTTAATACTTCGGCTTCTGCCCTACGCTTGTACTGCACCCTACTCTTCTAATTACCTCATATACATTCCTATCCTATTTCAAAGTAAGATAAATTAATTAATTATTTGCCCTAAAATGAGATTTGAACCTCGTCATTCTGATCGCGGAGCGTAAAGTCTATTCATTTGACCACTGGAGGTGAATAAAATGTTTGTCATTTTCGTTATATATATGGCAATTTAATTGCATATATTCTTGATTACAACCATCACCCGTTGATATCAACCAGTTGGTGTGAAACCGCGAATAACACTGGGTTACCAATATAATTAAGAATCACCACCCGTGTACAGCAACCATTTGGTGTGAAGCTATGATTAACACTGGGCTACCAGTATAATTCAAAAATGCAATTGCAACAGAGATGGCAATATGACCAGAGAATGTTAATAATGCTATAAATAGACACAACGAATATTAGTAAATGAAAAATCATTGCGTATACTTATTTAGATTTATGTTTTCAATTTCTATGATATGACAAATTTATAATTATGAAAAGCCTTCTGAATTAAAAACCTGTATTACCGGTAAAATCCCCAGAAAACACCCGCCTTCCGCCAATAGGGGCGTGGCAATTGACCAAAAAACTTATTGGAATTTAACGTGTCACCCTTTTGCGGCCATTAGCGCCCAAACAGGGTGATCTAAGATGGCGCAAACTATTTGATTCATGTAGCCGCACAGGTGCACGTTAATTAGAGACATCAATCTGAGATATAGGATGAACAGGTGAGTGGCAATCAACAAAAAAGTGAAAATTTCAAAATTTCTACTTTTTACCTTTTTTGTGTTTCCAGTTAAGGGGGTATATGAGCGGGGGGGATGAAACCAAGTGGATCACCTAGAGGACACTCGGGCTTCCATTATCACCATCAACCACCCGCCTACCACCACCAGGAGCGTGGGAATCCTATAGAATGCACCATGGTTCAAACAGTGTGCGTATGTCCCATCTAAGGCCGCTTACTTCGTAAGGCGCAAACTGCGCTAATTTATTCCAATTCTAGGTATTCCTTTCCCCCACCCTCCTTATGTGTAAAGTTTATTTTTCTTCTTTATTCGTATTTTTATTTGTACTGCTTTTTATACTTCGGCTTCTGCCCTACGCTTGTACTGCACCCTACTCTTCTAATTACCCCATATACATTCCTAATCTATTTCAATAGTAAGATAAATTAATTAATTATTTGCTCTAAACTGAGATTTGAACCTCGTCGTTCTGATCGCGGAGCGTAAAGTCTATCCATTTGACCACTGTAGGTGAATAAAATGTTTGTCCTTTTCGTTATATATATATAGCAATTTAATTGCATATATTCTTGATTACAACCATCACCCGTTGACATCAAGCAGTTGGTGTGAAACCGCGAATAACACTGGGTTACCAATATAATTAAGAATCACCACCCGTGTACAGCAACCATTTGGTGTGAAGCTATGATTAACACTGGGCTACCAGTATAATTCAAAAATGCAATTGCAACAGAGATGGCAATATGACCAGAGAATGTTAATAATGCTATAAATAGACACAACAATATTAGTAAATGAAAAATCGTTGCGCATACTTATTTAGATTTATGTTTTCAATTTCTATGATATGACAAATTTATAATTATGAAAAGCCTTCTGAATTAAAAATCTGTAAAACCGGTAAAAACCCCAGAATTCATAATAAAATAAACATTTAATTGGCTATTTTTCCTTACTTCCGCACTTATGTATGTGCGTTGTGTGAGCAATTGCTTATTAAACAAAGGATAACAATAAAATGGTGGCTAAGCGGCCACGTTTCCACTTTTGTGGTGGCTGAGGTCGTAAGCGGGAAGGGGTTAAGCACAATCCGAATACGAAGCTATACGTTCGAATCCTAAAACTCATGAAACTGAAATTTTATTTAATTTTTTATTTTATTAATTGGAATCTAAGCATATCATAATTCAATTTCTTTAATAGCATATTTTACTTTCTGATATAATTAAAATATATCAGGAAAATATGTTCATATGTTTAGGTTTATTGAATATTAACTTATTATGCGTATTTATACAAATGAGAAAATCACACATACTTTCATAAGTATACGTGCACTCCTTGCGCCTTACAAACTTGACTTTTTCTACACTTTTTGCTTATTGCGAATATAGCTAGAAGGAATCAAGTTGAACGATCGCCGGCAAGGTGGGGTCTGCCACAAAAAAAAAAAAGTTTATTTTTCTTCTTAATACTTCGGCTTCTGCCCTACGCTTGTACTGCACCCTACTCTTCTAATTACCTCATATACATTCCTATCCTATTTCAAAGTAAGATAAATTAATTAATTATTTGCCCTAAAATAAGATTTGAACCTCGTCATTCTGATCGCGGAGCGTAAAGTCTATCCATTTGACCACTGGAGGTGAATAAAATGTTTGTCATTTTCGTTATATATATGGCAATTTAATTGCATATATTCTTGATTACAACCATCACCCGTTGATATCAACCAGTTGGTGTGAAACCGCGAATAACACTGGGTTACCAATATAATTAAGAATCACCACCCGTGTACAGCAACCATTTGGTGTGAAGCTATGATTAACACTGGGCTACCAGTATAATTCAAAAATGCAATTGCAACAGAGATGGCAATATGACCAGAGAATGTTAATAATGCTATAAATAGACACAACGAATATTAGTAAATGAAAAATCATTGCGTATACTTATTTAGATTTATGTTTTCAATTTCTATGATATGACAAATTTATAATTATGAAAAGCCTTCTGAATTAAAAACCTGTATTACCGGTAAAATCCCCAGAAAACACCCGCCTTCCGCCAATAGGGGCGTGGCAATTGACCAAAAAACTTATTGGAATTTAACGTGTCACCCTTTTGCGGCCATTAGCGCCCAAACAGGGTGATCTAAGATGGCGCAAACTATTTGATTCATGTAGCCGCACAGGTGCACGTTAATTAGAGACATCAATCTGAGATATAGGTTGAACAGGTGAGTGGCAATCAACAAAAAAGTGAAAATTTCAAAATTTCTACTTTTTTCCTTTTTTGGGTTTCCAGTTAAGGGGGTATATGAGCGGGGGGGATGAAACCAAGTGGATCACCTAGAGGACACTCGGGGCTTTCATTATCACCATCAACCACCCGCCTACCACCACCAGGAGCGTGGGAATCCTATAGAATGCACCATGGGTCAAACAGTGTGCCCAGTCCCAGTGTGAACAGTCCCATCTAAGGCCGCTCCGTTTACGCCTTACTTCGCAAGGCGCAAACTGCGCTAATTTATTCCAATTCTAGGTATTCCTTTCCCTCACCCTCCTTATGTGTAAAGTTTATTGTTTATTTTTCTTCTTTATTCGTATTTTTATTTGTACTGCTTTTTATACTTCGGCTTCTGCCCTACGCTTGTACTGCACCCTACTCTTCTAATTACCCCATATACATTCCTATCCTATTTCAAAGTAAGATAAATTAATTAATTATTTGCCCTAAAATGAGATTTGAACCTCGTCATTCTGATCGCGGAGCGTAAAGTCTATCCATTTGACCACTGGAGGTGAATAAAATGTTTGTCATTTTCGTTATATATATGGCAATTTAATTGCATATATTCTTGATTACAACCATCACCCGTTGATATCAACCAGTTGGTGTGAAACCGCGAATAACACTGGGTTACCAATATAATTAAGAATCACCACCCGTGTACAGCAACCATTTGGTGTGAAGCTATGATTAACACTGGGCTACCAGTATAATTCAAAAATGCAATTGCAACAGAGATGGCAATATGACCAGAGAATGTTAATAATGCTATAAATAGACACAACGAATATTAGTAAATGAAAAATCATTGCGTATACTTATTTAGATTTATGTTTTCAATTTCTATGATATGACAAATTTATAATTATGAAAAGCCTTCTGAATTAAAAATCTGTATTACCGGTAAAATCCCCAGAAAACACCCGCCTTCCACCAATAGGGGCGTGGCAATTGACCAAAAAACTTATTGGAATTTAACGTGTCACCCTTTTGCGGCCTAAACAGGGTGATCTAAGATGGCGCAAACTATTTGATTCATGTAGCCGCACAGGTGCACGTTAATTAGAGACATCAATCTAAGATATAGGTTGAACAGGTGAGTGGCAATCAACAAAAAAGTGAAAATTTCAAAATTTCTACTTTTTACCTTTTTTGTGTTTCCAGTTAAGGGGGTATATGAGCGGGGGGGATGAAACCAAGTGGATCACCTAGAGGACACTCGGGCTTCCATTATCACCATCAACCACCCGCCTACCACCACCAGGAGCGTGGGAATCCTATAGAATGCACCATGGTTCAAACAGTGTGCGTATGTCCCATCTAAGGCCGCTTACTTCGTAAGGCGCAAACTGCGCTAATTTATTCCCATTCTAGGTATTCCTTTCCCCCACCCTCCTTATGTGTAAAGTTTATTTTTCTTCTTTATTCGTATTTTTATTTGTACTGCTTTTTATACTTCGGTTTCTGCCCTACGCTTGTACTGCACCCTACTCTTCTAATTACCCCATATACATTCCTATCCTATTTCAATAGTAAGATAAATTAATTAATTATTTGCCATAAACTGAGATTTGAACCTCGTCATTCTGATCGCGGAGCGTAAAGTCTATCCATTTGACCACTGGAGGTGAATAAAATGTTTGTCATTTTCGTTATATATATGGCAATTTAATTGCATATATTCTTGATTACAACCATCACCCGTTGATATCAACCAGTTGGTGTGAAACCGCGAATAACACTGGGTTACCAATATAATTAAGAATCACCACCCGTGTACAGCAACCATTTGGTGTGAAGCTATGATTAACACTGGGCTACCAGTATAATTCAAAAATGCAATTGCAACAGAGATGGCAATATGACCAGAGAATGTTAATAATGCTATAAATAGACACAACGAATATTAGTAAATGAAAAATCATTGCGTATACTTATTTAGATTTATGTTTTCAATTTCTATGATATGACAAATTTATAATTATGAAAAGCCTTCTGAATTAAAAACCTGTATTACCGGTAAAATCCCCAGAAAACACCCGCCTTCCGCCAATAGGGGCGTGGCAATTGACCAAAAAACTTATTGGAATTTAACGTGTCACCCTTTTGCGGCCATTAGCGCCCAAACAGGGTGATCTAAGATGGCGCAAACTATTTGATTCATGTAGCCGCACAGGTGCACGTTAATTAGAGACATCAATCTGAGATATAGGTTGAACAGGTGAGTGGCAATCAACAAAAAAGTGAAAATTTCAAAATTTCTACTTTTTACCTTTTTTGGGTTTCCAGTTAAGGGGGTATATGAGCGGGGGGGATGAAACCAAGTGGATCACCTAGAGGACACTCGGGGCTTCCATTATCACCATCAACCACCCGCCTACCACCACCAGGAGCGTGGGAATCCTATAGAATGCACCATGGGTCAAACAGTGTGCCCAGTCCCAGTGTGAACAGTCCCATCTAAGGCCGCTCCGTTTACGCCTTACTTCGCAAGGCGCAAACTGCGCTAATTTATTCCAATTCTAGGTATTCCTTTCCCTCACCCTCCTTATGTGTAAAGTTTATTGTTTATTTTTCTTCTTTATTCGTATTTTAATTTGTACTGCTTTTTATACTTCGGCTTCTGCCCTACGCTTGTACTGCACCCTACTCTTCTAATTACCCCATATACATTCCTATCCTATTTCAAAGTAAGATAAATTAATTAATTATTTGCCATAAACTGAGATTTGAACCTCGTCATTCTGATCGCGGAGCGTAAAGTCTATCCATTTGACCACTGTAGGTGAATAAAATGTTTGTCATTTTCGTTATATATATATAGCAATTTAATTGCATATATTCTTGATTACAACCATCACCCGTTGACATCAAGCATTTGATGTGAAACCGCGAATAACACTGGGTTACCAATATAATTAAGAATCACCACCCGTGTACAGCAACCATTTGGTGTGAAGCTATGATTAACACTGGGCTACCAGTATAATTCAAAAATGCAATTGCAACAGAGATGGCAATATGACCAGAGAATGTTAATAATGCTATAAATAGACACAACGAATATTAGTAAATGAAAAATCGTTGCGTATACTTATTTAGATTTATGTTTTCAATTTCTATGATATGACAAATTTATAATTATGAAAAGCCTTCTGAATAAAAAATCTGTAAAACCGGTAAAAACCCCAGAATTCATAATAAAATAAACATTTAATTGGCTATTTTTCCTTACTTCCGCACTTATGTATGTGCGTTGTGTGAGCAATTGCTTATTAAACAAAGGATAACAATAAAATGGTGGCTAAGCGGCCACGTTTCCACTTTTGTGGTGGCTGAGGTCGTAAGCGGGAAGGGGTTAAGCACAATCCGAATACGAAGCTATACGTTCGAATCCTAAGACTCATGAAACTGAAATTTTATTTAATTTTTTATTTTATTAATTGGAATCTAAGCATATCATAATTCAATTTCTTTAATAGCATATTTTACTTTCTGATATAATTAAAATATATCAGGAAAATATGTTCATATGTTTAGGTTTATTGAATATTTACTTATTATGCGTATTTATGCAAATGTGAAAATCACACATACTTTCATAAGTATACGTGCACTCCTTGCGCCTTACAAACTTGACTTTTTCTACACTTTTTGCTTATTGCGAATATAGCTAGAAGGAATCAAGTTGAACGATCGCCAGCAAGGTGGGGTCTGCCACAAAAAAAAAAGTTTATTTTTCTTTTTTATTCGTATTTTTATTTGTACTGCTTTTTATACTTCGGCTTCTGCCCTACGCTTGTACTGCGCCCTACTCTTCTAATTACCCCATATACATTCCTATCCTATTTCAATAGTAAGATAAATTAATTAATTATTTGCCCTAAAATGAGATTTGAACCTCGTCATTCTGATCGCGGAGCGTAAAGTCTATCCATTTGACCACTGGAGGTGAATAAAATGTTTGTCATTTTCGTTATATATATGGCAATTTAATTGCATATATTCTTGATTACAACCATCACCCGTTGACATCAAGCATTTGATGTGAAACCGCGAATAACACTGGGTTACCAATATAATTAAGAATCACCACCCGTGTACAGCAACCATTTGGTGTGAAGCTATGATTAACACTGGGCTACCAGTATAATTCAAAAATGCAATTGCAACAGAGATGGCAATATGACCAGAGAATGTTAATAAGGCTATAAATAGACACAACGAATATTAGTAAATGAAAAATCGTTGCGCATACTTATTTAGATTTATGTTTTCAATTTCTATGATATGACAAATTTATAATTATGAAAAGCCTTCTGAATTAAAAATCTGTAAAACCGGTAAAAACCCCAGAATTCATAATAAAATAAACATTTAATTGGCTATTTTTCCTTACTTCCGCACTTATGTATGTGCGTTGTGTGAGCAATTGCTTATTAAACAAAGGATAACAATAAAATGGTGGCTAAGCGGCCACGTTTCCACTTTTGTGGAGGCTGAGGTCGTTAGCGGGAAGGAGTTAAGCACAATCCGAATACGAAGCTATACGTTCGAATCCTAAAACTCATGAAACTGAAATTTTATTTAATTTTTTATTTTATTAATTGGAATCTAAGCATATCATAATTCAATTTCTTTAATAGCATATTTTACTTCCTGATATAATTAAAATATATCAGGAAAATATGTTCATATGTTTAGGTTTATTGAATATTTACTTATTATGCGTATTTATACAAATGTGAAAATCACACATACTTTCATAAGTATACGTGCACTCCTTGCCCCTTACAAACTTGACTTTTTCTACACTTTTTGCTTATTGCGAATATAGCTAGAAGGAATCAAGTTGAACGATCGCCGGCAAGGTGGGGTCTGCCACAAAAAAAAAAGTTTATTTTTCTTCTTTATTCGTATTTTTATTTGTACTGCTTTTTATACTTCGGCTTCTGCCCTACGCTTGTACTGCGCCCTACTCTTCTAATTACCCCATATACATTCCTATCCTATTTCAATAGTAAGATAAATTAATTAATTATTTGCCCTAAAATGAGATTTGAACCTCGTCATTCTGATCGCGGAGCGTAAAGTCTATCCATTTGACCACTGGAGGTGAATAAAATGTTTGTCATTTTCGTTATATATATGGCAATTTAATTGCATATATTCTTGATTACAACCATCACCCGTTGATATCAACCAGTTGGTGTGAAACCGCGAATAACACTGGGTTACCAAAATAATTAAGAATCACCACCCGTGTACAGCAACCATTTGGTGTGAAGCTATGATTAACACTGGGCTACCAGTATAATTCAAAAATGCAATTGCAACAGAGATGGCAATATGACCAGAGAATGTTAATAATGCTATAAATAGACACAACGAATATTAGTAAATGAAAAATCATTGCGTATACTTATTTAGATTTATGTTTTTAATTTCTATGATATGACAAATTTATAATTATGAAAAGCCTTCTGAATTAAAAATCTGTATTACCGGTAAAATCCCCAGAAAACACCCGCCTTCCACCAATAGGGGCGTGGCAATTGACCAAAAAACTTATTGGAATTTAACGTGTCACCCTTTTGCGGCCATTCGCGCCTAAACAGGGTGATCTAAGATGGCGCAAACTATTTGATTCATGTAGCCGCACAGTTGCACGTTAATTAGAGACATCAATCTCAGATATAGGTTGAACAGGTGAGTGGCAATCAACCAAAAAGTGGAAATTTCAAAATTTCTACTTTTTACCTTTTTTGTGTTTCCAGTTAAGGGGGCATATGAGCGGGGGGGATGAAACCAAGTGGATCACCTAGAGGACACTCGGGGCTTCCATTATCACCATCAACCACCCGCCTACCACCACCAGGAGCGTGGGAATCCTATAGAATGCACCATGGGTCAAACAGTGTGCGTATGTCCCATCTAAGGCCGCTCCGTTTACGCCTTACTTCGTAAGGCGCAAACTGCGCTAATTTATTCCAATTCTAGGTATTCCTTTTCCCCACCCTCCTTATGTGTAAAGTTTATTTTTCTTCTTTATTCGTATTTTTATTTGTACTGCTTTTTATACTTCGGCTTCTGCCCTACGCTTGTACTGCACCCTACTCTTCTAATTACCCCATATACATTCCTATCCTATTTCAATAGTAAGATAAATTAATTAATTATTTGCTCTAAACTGAGATTTGAACCTCGTCGTTCTGATCGCGGAGCGTAAAGTCTATCCATTTGACCACTGTAGGTGAATAAAATGTTTGTCCTTTTCGTTATATATATATAGCAATTTAATTGCATATATTCTTGATTACAACCATCACCCGTTGACATCAAGCAGTGAAAATTTCAAAATTTCTACTTTTTACCTTTTTGTGTTTCCTGTTAAGGGGGTATATGAGCGGGGGGGATGAAACCAAGTGGATCACCTAGAGGACACTCGGGGCTTCCATTATCACCATCAACCACCCGCCTACCACCACCAGGAGCGTGGGAATCCTATAGAATGCACCATGGTTCAAACAGTGTGCGTATGTCCCATCCAAGGCCGCTTACTTCGTAAGGCGCAAACTGCGCTAATTTATTCCAATTCTAGGTATTCCTTTCCCTCACCCTCATTATGTGTAAAGTTTATTTTTCTTCTTTATTCGTATTTTTATTTGTACTGCTTTTTATACTTCGGCTTCTGCCCTACGCTTGTACTGCACCCTACTCTTCTAATTACCCCATAGACATTCCTATCCTATTTCAATAGTAAGATAAATTAATTAATTATTTGGCCTAAACTGAGATTTGAACCTCGTCATTCTGATCGCGGAGCGTAAAGTCTATCCATTTGACTACTGTAGGTGAATAAAATGTTTGTTCGTTATATATATATAGCAATTTAATTGCATATATTCTTGATTACAACCATCACCCGTTGACATCAAGCATTTGATGTGAAACCGCGAATAACACTGGGTTACCAATATAATTAAGAATCACCACCCGTGTACAGCAACCATTTGGTGTGAAGCTATGATTAACACTGGGCTACCAGTATAATTCAAAAATGCAATTGCAACAGAGATGGCAATATGACCAGAGAATGTTAATAAGGCTATAAATAGACACAACGAATATTAGTAAATGAAAAATCGTTGCGCATACTTATTTAGATTTATGTTTTCAATTTCTATGATATGACAAATTTATAATTATGAAAAGCCTTCTGAATTAAAAATCTGTAAAACCGGTAAAAACCCCAGAATTCATAATAAAATAAACATTTAATTGGCTATTTTTCCTTACTTCCGCACTTATGTATGTGCGTTGTGTGAGCAATTGCTTATTAAACAAAGGATAACAATAAAATGGTGGCTAAGCGGCCACGTTTCCACTTTTGTGGAGGCTGAGGTCGTTAGCGGGAAGGAGTTAAGCACAATCCGAATACGAAGCTATACGTTCGAATCCTAAAACTCATGAAACTGAAATTTTATTTAATTTTTTATTTTATTAATTGGAATCTAAGCATATCATAATTCAATTTCTTTAATAGCATATTTTACTTCCTGATATAATTAAAATATATCAGGAAAATATGTTCATATGTTTAGGTTTATTGAATATTTACTTATTATGCGTATTTATACAAATGTGAAAATCACACATACTTTCATAAGTATACGTGCACTCCTTGCCCCTTACAAACTTGACTTTTTCTACACTTTTTGCTTATTGCGAATATAGCTAGAAGGAATCAAGTTGAACGATCGCCGGCAAGGTGGGGTCTGCCACAAAAAAAAAAGTTTATTTTTCTTCTTTATTCGTATTTTTATTTGTACTGCTTTTTATACTTCGGCTTCTGCCCTACGCTTGTACTGCGCCCTACTCTTCTAATTACCCCATATACATTCCTATCCTATTTCAATAGTAAGATAAATTAATTAATTATTTGCCCTAAAATGAGATTTGAACCTCGTCATTCTGATCGCGGAGCGTAAAGTCTATCCATTTGACCACTGGAGGTGAATAAAATGTTTGTCATTTTCGTTATATATATGGCAATTTAATTGCATATATTCTTGATTACAACCATCACCCGTTGATATCAACCAGTTGGTGTGAAACCGCGAATAACACTGGGTTACCAATATAATTAAGAATCACCACCCGTGTACAGCAACCATTTGGTGTGAAGCTATGATTAACACTGGGCTACCAGTATAATTCAAAAATGCAATTGCAACAGAGATGGCAATATGACCAGAGAATGTTAATAATGCTATAAATAGACACAACGAATATTAGTAAATGAAAAATCATTGCGTATACTTATTTAGATTTATGTTTTCAATTTCTATGATATGACAAATTTATAATTATGAAAAGCCTTCTGAATTAAAAACCTGTATTACCGGTAAAATCCCCAGAAAACACCCGCCTTCCACCAATAGGGGCGTGGCAATTGACCAAAAAACTTATTGGAATTTAACGTGTCACCCTTTTGCGGCCATTCGCGCCTAAACAGGGTGATCTAAGATGGCGCAAACTATTTGATTCATGTAGCCGCACAGTTGCACGTTAATTAGAGACATCAATCTCAGATATAGGTTGAACAGGTGAGTGGCAATCAACCAAAAAGTGGAAATTTCAAAATTTCTACTTTTTACCTTTTTTGTGTTTCCAGTTAAGGGGGCATATGAGCGGGGGGGATGAAACCAAGTGGATCACCTAGAGGACACTCGGGGCTTCCATTATCACCATCAACCACCCGCCTACCACCACCAGGAGCGTGGGAATCCTATAGAATGCACCATGGGTCAAACAGTGTGCGTATGTCCCATCTAAGGCCGCTCCGTTTACGCCTTACTTCGTAAGGCGCAAACTGCGCTAATTTATTCCAATTCTAGGTATTCCTTTTCCCCACCCTCCTTATGTGTAAAGTTTATTTTTCTTCTTTATTCGTATTTTTATTTGTACTGCTTTTTATACTTCGGCTTCTGCCCTACGCTTGTACTGCACCCTACTCTTCTAATTACCCCATATACATTCCTATCCTATTTCAATAGTAAGATAAATTAATTAATTATTTGCTCTAAACTGAGATTTGAACCTCGTCGTTCTGATCGCGGAGCGTAAAGTCTATCCATTTGACCACTGTAGGTGAATAAAATGTTTGTCCTTTTCGTTATATATATATAGCAATTTAATTGCATATATTCTTGATTACAACCATCACCCGTTGACATCAAGCAGTGAAAATTTCAAAATTTCTACTTTTTACCTTTTTGTGTTTCCTGTTAAGGGGGTATATGAGCGGGGGGGATGAAACCAAGTGGATCACCTAGAGGACACTCGGGGCTTCCATTATCACCATCAACCACCCGCCTACCACCACCAGGAGCGTGGGAATCCTATAGAATGCACCATGGTTCAAACAGTGTGCGTATGTCCCATCCAAGGCCGCTTACTTCGTAAGGCGCAAACTGCGCTAATTTATTCCAATTCTAGGTATTCCTTTCCCTCACCCTCATTATGTGTAAAGTTTATTTTTCTTCTTTATTCGTATTTTTATTTGTACTGCTTTTTATACTTCGGCTTCTGCCCTACGCTTGTACTGCACCCTACTCTTCTAATTACCCCATAGACATTCCTATCCTATTTCAATAGTAAGATAAATTAATTAATTATTTGGCCTAAACTGAGATTTGAACCTCGTCATTCTGATCGCGGAGCGTAAAGTCTATCCATTTGACTACTGTAGGTGAATAAAATGTTTGTTCGTTATATATATATAGCAATTTAATTGCATATATTCTTGATTACAACCATCACCCGTTGACATCAAGCATTTGATGTGAAACCGCGAATAACACTGGGTTACCAATATAATTAAGAATCACCACCCGTGTACAGCAACCATTTGGTGTGAAGCTATGATTAACACTGGGCTACCAGTATAATTCAAAAATGCAATTGCAACAGAGATGGCAATATGACCAGAGAATGTTAATAAGGCTATAAATAGACACAACGAATATTAGTAAATGAAAAATCGTTGCGCATACTTATTTAGATTTATGTTTTCAATTTCTATGATATGACAAATTTATAATTATGAAAAGCCTTCTGAATTAAAAATCTGTAAAACCGGTAAAAACCCCAGAATTCATAATAAAATAAACATTTAATTGGCTATTTTTCCTTACTTCCGCACTTATGTATGTGCGTTGTGTGAGCAATTGCTTATTAAACAAAGGATAACAATAAAATGGTGGCTAAGCGGCCACGTTTCCACTTTTGTGGAGGCTGAGGTCGTTAGCGGGAAGGAGTTAAGCACAATCCGAATACGAAGCTATACGTTCGAATCCTAAAACTCATGAAACTGAAATTTTATTTAATTTTTTATTTTATTAATTGGAATCTAAGCATATCATAATTCAATTTCTTTAATAGCATATTTTACTTCCTGATATAATTAAAATATATCAGGAAAATATGTTCATATGTTTAGGTTTATTGAATATTTACTTATTATGCGTATTTATACAAATGTGAAAATCACACATACTTTCATAAGTATACGTGCACTCCTTGCCCCTTACAAACTTGACTTTTTCTACACTTTTTGCTTATTGCGAATATAGCTAGAAGGAATCAAGTTGAACGATCGCCGGCAAGGTGGGGTCTGCCACAAAAAAAAAAGTTTATTTTTCTTCTTTATTCGTATTTTTATTTGTACTGCTTTTTATACTTCGGCTTCTGCCCTACGCTTGTACTGCGCCCTACTCTTCTAATTACCCCATATACATTCCTATCCTATTTCAATAGTAAGATAAATTAATTAATTATTTGCCCTAAAATGAGATTTGAACCTCGTCATTCTGATCGCGGAGCGTAAAGTCTATCCATTTGACCACTGGAGGTGAATAAAATGTTTGTCATTTTCGTTATATATATGGCAATTTAATTGCATATATTCTTGATTACAACCATCACCCGTTGATATCAACCAGTTGGTGTGAAACCGCGAATAACACTGGGTTACCAAAATAATTAAGAATCACCACCCGTGTACAGCAACCATTTGGTGTGAAGCTATGATTAACACTGGGCTACCAGTATAATTCAAAAATGCAATTGCAACAGAGATGGCAATATGACCAGAGAATGTTAATAATGCTATAAATAGACACAACGAATATTAGTAAATGAAAAATCATTGCGTATACTTATTTAGATTTATGTTTTTAATTTCTATGATATGACAAATTTATAATTATGAAAAGCCTTCTGAATTAAAAATCTGTATTACCGGTAAAATCCCCAGAAAACACCCGCCTTCCACCAATAGGGGCGTGGCAATTGACCAAAAAACTTATTGGAATTTAACGTGTCACCCTTTTGCGGCCATTCGCGCCTAAACAGGGTGATCTAAGATGGCGCAAACTATTTGATTCATGTAGCCGCACAGTTGCACGTTAATTAGAGACATCAATCTCAGATATAGGTTGAACAGGTGAGTGGCAATCAACCAAAAAGTGGAAATTTCAAAATTTCTACTTTTTACCTTTTTTGTGTTTCCAGTTAAGGGGGCATATGAGCGGGGGGGATGAAACCAAGTGGATCACCTAGAGGACACTCGGGGCTTCCATTATCACCATCAACCACCCGCCTACCACCACCAGGAGCGTGGGAATCCTATAGAATGCCCCATGGGTCAAACAGTGTGCGTATGTCCCATCTAAGGCCGCTCCGTTTACGCCTTACTTCGTAAGGCGCAAACTGCGCTAATTTATTCCAATTCTAGGTATTCCTTTTCCCCACCCTCCTTATGTGTAAAGTTTATTTTTCTTCTTTATTCGTATTTTTATTTGTACTGCTTTTTATACTTCGGCTTCTGCCCTACGCTTGTACTGCACCCTACTCTTCTAATTACCCCATATACATTCCTATCCTATTTCAATAGTAAGATAAATTAATTAATTATTTGCTCTAAACTGAGATTTGAACCTCGTCGTTCTGATCGCGGAGCGTAAAGTCTATCCATTTGACCACTGTAGGTGAATAAAATGTTTGTCCTTTTCGTTATATATATATAGCAATTTAATTGCATATATTCTTGATTACAACCATCACCCGTTGACATCAAGCAGTGAAAATTTCAAAATTTCTACTTTTTACCTTTTTTGTGTTTCCTGTTAAGGGGGTATATGAGCGGGGGGGATGAAACCAAGTGGATCACCTAGAGGACACTCGGGGCTTCCATTATCACCATCAACCACCCGCCTACCACCACCAGGAGCGTGGGAATCCTATAGAATGCACCATGGTTCAAACAGTGTGCGTATGTCCCATCCAAGGCCGCTTACTTCGTAAGGCGCAAACTGCGCTAATTTATTCCAATTCTAGGTATTCCTTTCCCTCACCCTCATTATGTGTAAAGTTTATTTTTCTTCTTTATTCGTATTTTTATTTGTACTGCTTTTTATACTTCGGCTTCTGCCCTACGCTTGTACTGCACCCTACTCTTCTAATTACCCCATAGACATTCCTATCCTATTTCAATAGTAAGATAAATTAATTAATTATTTGGCCTAAACTGAGATTTGAACCTCGTCATTCTGATCGCGGAGCGTAAAGTCTATCCATTTGACTACTGTAGGTGAATAAAATGTTTGTTCGTTATATATATATAGCAATTTAATTGCATATATTCTTGATTACAACCATCACCCGTTGACATCAAGCATTTGATGTGAAACCGCGAATAACACTGGGTTACCAATATAATTAAGAATCACCACCCGTGTACAGCAACCATTTGGTGTGAAGCTATGATTAACACTGGGCTACCAGTATAATTCAAAAATGCAATTGCAACAGAGATGGCAATATGACCAGAGAATGTTAATAAGGCTATAAATAGACACAACGAATATTAGTAAATGAAAAATCGTTGCGCATACTTATTTAGATTTATGTTTTCAATTTCTATGATATGACAAATTTATAATTATGAAAAGCCTTCTGAATTAAAAATCTGTAAAACCGGTAAAAACCCCAGAATTCATAATAAAATAAACATTTAATTGGCTATTTTTCCTTACTTCCGCACTTATGTATGTGCGTTGTGTGAGCAATTGCTTATTAAACAAAGGATAACAATAAAATGGTGGCTAAGCGGCCACGTTTCCACTTTTGTGGAGGCTGAGGTCGTTAGCGGGAAGGAGTTAAGCACAATCCGAATACGAAGCTATACGTTCGAATCCTAAAACTCATGAAACTGAAATTTTATTTAATTTTTTATTTTATTAATTGGAATCTAATCATATCATAATTCAATTTCTTTAATAGCATATTTTACTTCCTGATATAATTAAAATATATCAGGAAAATATGTTCATATGTTTAGGTTTATTGAATATTTACTTATTATGCGCATTTATACAAATGTGAAAATCACACATACTTTCATAAGTATACGTGCACTCCTTGCCCCTTACAAACTTGACTTTTTCTACACTTTTTGCTTATTGCGAATATAGCTAGAAGGAATCAAGTTGAACGATCGCCGGCAAGGTGGGGTCTGCCACAAAAAAAAAGTTTATTTTTCTTCTTTATTCGTATTTTTATTTGTACTGCTTTTTATACTTCAGCTTCTGCCCTACGCTTGTACTGCACCCTACTCTTCTAATTACCCCATATACATTCCTATCCTATTTCAATAGTAAGATAAATTAATTACTTATTTGCCCTAAAATGAGATTTGAACCTCGTCATTCTGATCGCGGAGCGTAAAGTCTATCCATTTGACCACTGTAGGTGAATAAAATGTTTGTCCTTTTCGTTATATATATATAGCAATTTAATTGCATATATTCTTGATTACAACCATCACCCGTTGACATCAAGCAGTGAAAATTTCAAAATTTCTACTTTTAACCTTTTTTGTGTTTCCAGTTAAGGGGGTATATGAGCGGGGGGGATGAAACCAAGTGGATCACCTAGAGGACACTCGGGGCTTCCATTATCACAACCAACCACCCGCCTACCACCACCAGGAGCGTGGGAATCCTATAGAATGCACCATGGGTCAAACAATGTGCGTATGTCCCATCTAAGGCCGCTCCGTTTACGTCTTACTTCGTAAGGCGCAAACTGCGCTAATTTATTCCAATTCTAGGTATTCCTTTCCCCCATCCTCCTTATGTGTAAAGTTTATTTTTCTTCTTTATTCGTATTTTTATTTGTACTGCTTTTTATACTTCGGTTTCTGCCCTACGCTTGTACTGCACCCTTCTCTTCTAATTACCCCATATACATTCCTATCCTATTTCAATAGTAAGATAAATTAATTAATTATTTGCCCTAAACTGAGATTTGAACCTCGTCATTCTGATCGCGGAGCGTAAAGTCTATCCATTTGACCACTGTAGGTGAATAAAATGTTTGTCATTTTCGTTATATATATATAGCAATTTAATTGCATATATTCTTGATTACAACCATCACCCGTTGACATCAAGCAGTTGGTGTGAAACCGCGAATAAAACTGGGTTACCAATATAATTAAGAATCACCACACGTGTACAGCAACCATTTGGTGTGAAGCTATGATTAACACTGGGCTACCAGTATAATTCAAAAATGCAATTGCAACAGAGATGGCAATATGACCAGAGAATGTTAATAAGGCTATAAATAGACACAACGAATATTAGTAAATGAAAAATCGTTGCGCATACTTATTTAGATTTATGTTTTCAATTTCTATGATATGACAAATTTATAATTATGAAAAGCCTTCTGAATTAAAAATCTGTAAAACCGGTAAAAACCCCAGAATTCATAATAAAATAAACATTTAATTGGCTATTTTTCCTTACTTCCGCACTTATGTATGTGCGTTGTGTGAGCAATTGCTTATTAAACAAAGGATAACAATAAAATGGTGGCTAAGCGGCCACGTTTCCACTTTTTTGGTGGCTGAGGTCGTAAGCGGGAAGGGGTTAAGCACAATCCGAATACGAAGCTATACGTTCGAATCCTAAAACTCATGAAACTGAAGTTTTATTTAATTTTTTATTTTATTAATTGGAATCTAAGCATATCATAATTCAATTTCTTTAATAGCATATTTTACTTCCTGATATAATTAAAATATATCAGGAAAATATGTTCATATGTTTAGGTTTATTGAATATTTACTTATTATGTGTATTTATACAAATGTTAAAATCACACATACTTTCATAAGTATACGTGCACTCCTTGCCCCTTACAAACTTGACTTTTTCTACACTTTTTGCTTATTGCGAATATAGCTAGAAGGAATCAAGTTGAACGATCGCCGGCAAGGTGGGGTCTGCCACAAAAAAAAAAGTTTATTTTTCTTCTTTATTCGTATTTTTATTTGTACTGCTTTTTATACTCTCGCAACCTGTTGCTACAGAGTATAATAGTTTTGTTCACCTAACGGTTGTTTGTATCACCTAAAACTAATCGAGTTAGATATAGGGTTATATATATATAAATGATCAGGATGAAGAGACGAGTTGAAATCCGGGTGACTGTCTGTCCGTCCGTCCGTCTGTCCGTCCGTCTGTCCGTCCGTCCGTGCAAGCTCTAACTTGAGTAAAAATTGAGATATCTTTATGAAACTTGGTAGACATGTTTTATGGTACCGTGAGACGGTTGCTATTGCAGATGGGCGTAATCGGACCACTGCCACGCCCACAAAACGCCATTAATCAAAAACAAATAACTTGCCATAACTAAGCTCCGCAATAAGATACAAGACTGTTATTTGGTACACAAGATCACATTAGGGAGGGGCATCTGCAGTTAAAATTTTTTTTAAAAAAGTGGGCGTGGTCCCGCCTCTAATAGGTTTAATGTGCATATCTCCTAAACCGCTAATGCTATAATAACAAAATTCACTGGAAGCCAATATTTTTAGCACTTCTATTGACGGTGTGAAAATAGTTGAAATCGGGTGGCAACTCCGCCCACTCCCCATATAACGGTACTGTTAAAAACTACTAAAAGCGCGATAAATCAAGCACTAAACACGCCAGAGTTATTAAATTTTATCTCTGGGATGGTATGGGATGACTTTATAGGAACCGCGTTCAAAATTAGACAGTGGGCGTGGCACAGCCCACTTTTAGGTGAAAACCCATATCTTGAGATCTGCTTAACCGATTTCAACCAAATTCGGTGCATAACGTTCTTTTCATGTTTCTATGTCACAGTACAAAAATGGGCGAAATCGGACTACAACCACGCCTACTTTCCATATAACACCATTTTAAATTCCATCTGATTATTTCACTTTCCTCTATGCAAATCAGGCAACAATGACTGTATCGGGATAAAACTTTGCGTGAATAATGCGATTAAAGTATGCCACCTTGTGGCCAAAAATTGTCTAAATCGAACCAAAACTGTTTAAGCCCCTAAGTACTAAATATGTGGACCCCAGTGCCTATAGTTGACCTTCTACCGAAAATATCAGCCAATCCACAAAGAAATCTCAAACGAGTATACTATTTGACTTTGCGAGAGTATAAAATGTTCGGTTACATCCGAACTTAGCCCTTCCTTACTTGTTATACTTCGGCTTCTGCCCTACGCTTGAACTGCACCCTACTCTTCTAATTACCCCATATACATTCCTATCCTATTTCAATAGTAAGATAAATTAATTAATTATTTGCCCTAAACTGAGATTTGAACCTCGTCATTCTGATCGCGGAGCGTAAAGTCTATCCATTTGACTACTGTAGGTGAATAAAATGTTTGTCCTTTTCGTTATATATATATAGCAAATTAATTGCATACATTCTTGATTACAATCATCACCCGTTGACATCAAGCAGTTGGTGTGAAACCGCGAATAACACTGGGTTACCAATATAATTAAGAATCACCACCCGTGTACAGCAACCATTTGGTGTGAAGCTATGATTAACACTGGGCTACCAGTATAATTCAAAAATGCAATTGCAACAGAGATGGCAATATGACCAGAGAATGTTAATAAGGCTATAAATAGACACAACGAATATTAGTAAATGAAAAATCGTTGCGCATACTTATTTAGATTTATGTTTTCAATTTCTATGATATGACAAATTTATAATTATGAAAAGCCTTCTGAATTAAAAATCTGTAAAACCGGTAAAAACCCCAGAATTCATAATAAAATAAACATTTAATTGGCTATTTTTCCTTACTTCCGCACTTATGTATGTGCGCTGTGTGAGCAATTGCTTATTAAACAAAGGATAACAATAAAATGGTGGCTAAGCGGCCACGTTTCCACTTTTGTGGTGGCTGAGGTCGTAAGCGGGAAGGGGTTAAGCACAATCCGAATACGAAGCTATACGTTCGAATCCTAAAACTCATGAAACTGAAATTTTATTTAATTTTTTATTTTATTAATTGAAATCTAAGCATATCATAATTCAATTTCTTTAATAGCATATTTTACTTCCTGATATAATTAAAATATATCAGGAAAATATGTTCATATGTTTAGGTTTATTGAATATTTACTTATTATGCGTATTTATACAAATGTGAAAATCACACATACTTTCATAAGTATACGTGCACTCCTTGCCCCTTACAAACTTGACTTTTTCTACACTTTTTGCTTATTGCGAATATAGCTAGAAGGAATCAAGTTGAACGATCGCCGGCAAGGTGGGGTCTGCCACAAAAAAAAAAGTTTATTTTTCTTCTTTATTCGTATTTTTATTTGTACTGCGTTTTATACTTCGGCTTCTGCCCTACGCTTGTACTGCACCCTACTCTTCTAATTACCCCATATACATTCTTATCCTATTTCAATAGTAAGATAAATAAATTAATTATTTGCCCTAAAATGAGATTTGAACCTCGTCATTCTGATCGCGGAGCGTAAAGTCTATCCATTTGACCACTGTAGGTGAATAAAATGTTTGTCATTTTCGTTAAATATATGGCAATTTAATTGCATATATTCTTGATTACAACCATCACCCGTTGATATCAACCAGTTGGTGTGAAACCGCGAATAACACTGGGTTACCAATATAATTAAGAATCAGTATAATTCAAAAATGCAATTGCAACAGAGATGGCAATATGACCAGAGAATGTTAATAATGCTATAAATAGACACAACGAATATTAGTAAATGAAAAATCATTGCGTATACTTATTTAGATTTATGTTTTCAATTTCTATGATATGACAAATTTATAATTATGAAAAGCCTTCTGAATTGAAAATCTGTATTACCGGTAAAATCCCCAGAAAACACCCGCCTTCCACCAATAGGGGCGTGGCAATTGACCAAAAAACTTATTGGAATTTAACGTGTCACCCTTTTGCGGCCATTAGCGCCTAAACAGGGTGATCTAAGATGGCGCAAACTATTTGATTCATGTAGCCGCACAGTTGCACGTTAATTAGAGACATCAATCTCAGATATAGGTTGAACAGGTGAGTGGCAATCAACCAAAAAGTGGAAATTTCAAAATTTCTACTTTTTACCTTTTTTGTGTTTCCAGTTAAGGGGGCATATGAGCGGGGGGGATGAAACCAAGTGGATCACCTAGAGGACACTCGGGGCTTCCATTATCACCATCAACCACCCGCCTACCACCACCAGGAGCGTGGGAATCCTATAGAATGCACCATGGGTCAAACAGTGTGCGTATGTCCCATCTAAGGCCGCTCCGTTTACGCCTTACTTCGTAAGGCGCAAACTGCGCTAATTTATTCCAATTCTAGGTATTCCTTTCCCTCACCCTCCTTATGTGTAAAGTTTATTTTTCTTCTTTATTCGTATTTTTATTTGTACTGCTTTTTATACTTCGGCTTCTGCCCTACGCTTGTACTGCACCCTACTCTTCTAATTACCCCATATACATTCCTATCCTATTTCAATAGTAAGATAAATAATTAATTATTTGCCCTAAACTAAGATTTGAACCTCGTCATTCTGATCGCGGAGCGTAAAGTCTATCCATTTGACTACTGTAGGTGAATAAAATGTTTGTCCTTTTCGTTATATATATATAGCAATTTAATTGCATATATTCTTGATTACAACCATCACCCGTTGACATCAAGCATTTGATGTGAAACCGCGAATAACACTGGGTTACCAATATTATTAAGAATCACCACCCGTGTACAGCAACCATTTGGTGTGAAGCTATGATTAACACTGGGCTACCAGTATAATTCAAAAATGCAATTGCAACAGAGATGGCAATATGACCAGAGAATGTTAATAAGGCTATAAATAGACACAACGAATATTAGTAAATGAAAAATCGTTGCGCATACTTATTTAGATTTATGTTTTCAATTTCTATGATATGACAAATTTATAATTATGAAAAGCCTTCTGAATTAAAAATCTGTAAAACCGGTAAAAACCCCAGAATTCATAATAAAATAAACATTTAATTGGCTATTTTTCCTTACTTCCGCACTTATGTATGTGCGTTGTGTGAGCAATTGCTTATTAAACAAAGGATAACAATAAAATGGTGGCTAAGCGGCCACGTTTCCACTTTTGTGGAGGCTGAGGTCGTTAGCGGGAAGGAGTTAAGCATAATCCGAATACGAAGCTATACGTTCGAATCCTAAAACTCATGAAACTGAAATTTTATTTAATTTTTTATTTTATTAATTGGAATCTAAGCATATCATAATTCAATTTCTTTAATAGCATATTTTACTTCCTGATATAATTAAAATATATCAGGAAAATATGTTCATATGTTTAGGTTTATTGAATATTTACTTATTATGCGTATTTATACAAATGTGAAAATCACACATACTTTCATAAGTATACGTGCACTCCTTGCCCCTTACAAACTTGACTTTTTCTACACTTTTTGCTTATTGCGAATATAGCTAGAAGGAATCAAGTTGAACGATCGCCGGCAAGGTGGGCTCTGCCACAAAAAAAAAAGTTTATTTTTCTTCTTTATTCGTATTTTTATTTGTACTGCTTTTTATACTCTCGCAACCTGTTGCTACAGAGTATAATAGTTTTGTTCACCTAACGGTTGTTTGTATCACCTAAAACTAATCGAGTTAGATATAGGGTTATATATATATAAATGATCAGGATGAAGAGACGAGTTGAAATCCGGGTGACTGTCTGTCCGTCCGTCCGTCTGTCCGTCCGTCTGTCCGTCTGTCCGTCCGTCCGTGCAAGCTCTAACTTGAGTAAAAATTGAGATATCTTTATGAAACTTGGTAGACATGTTTCATGGTACCGTGAGACGGTTGCTATTGCAGATGGGCGTAATCGGACCACTGCCACGCCCACAAAACGCCATTAATCAAAAAAAAATAACTTGCCATAACTAAGCTCCGCAATAAGATACAAGACTGTTATTTGGTACACAGGATCACATTAGGGAGGGGCATCTGCAGTTAAAATTTTTTTTAAAAAAGTGGGCGTGGTCCCGCCTCTAATAGGTTTAATGTGCATATCTCCTAAACCGCTAATGCTATAATAACAAAATTCACTGGAAGCAAATATTTTTAGCACTTCTATTGACGGTGTGAAAATAATTGAAATCGGGTGGCAACTCCGCCCACTCCCCATATAACGGTACTGTTAAAAACTACTAAAAGCGCGATAAATCAAGCACTAAACACGCCAGAGTCATTAAATTTTATCTCTGGGATGGTATGAGATGACTTTATAGGAACCGCGTTCAAAATTAGACAGTGGGCGTGGCACAGCCCACTTTTAGGTGAAAACCCATATCTTGAGATCTGCTTAACCGATTTCAACCAAATTCGGTGCATAACGTTCTTTTTATGTTTCTATGTCACAGTGCAAAAATGGGCGAAATCGGACTACAACCACGCCTACTTTCCATATAACACCATTTTATATTCCATCTGATTATTTCACTTTCCACTATGCAAATCAGGCAACAATGACTGTATCGGGATAAAACTTTGCGTGAATAATGCGATTAAAGTATGCCACCTTGTGGCCAAAAATTGTCTAAATCGAACCAAAACTGTTTAAGCCCCTAAGTACTAAATATGTGGACCCCAGTGCCTATAGTTGACCTTCTACCGAAAATATCAGCCAATCCACAAAGAAATCTCAAACGAGTATACTATTTGACTTTGCGAGAGTATAAAATGTTCGGTTACATCCGAACTTAGCCCTTCCTTACTTGTTATACTTCGGCTTCTGCCCTACGCTTGTACTGCACCCTACTCTTCTAATTACCCCATATACATTCCTATCCTATTTCAATAGTAAGATAAATTAATTAATTATTTGCTCTAAACTGAGATTTGAACCTCGTCGTTCTGATCGCGGAGCGTAAAGTCTATCCATTTGACCACTGTATGTGAATAAAATGTTTGTCCTTTTCGTTATATATATATAGCAATTTAATTGCATATATTCTTGATTACAACCATCACCCGTTGACATCAAGCAGTTGGTGTGAAACCGCGAATAACACTGGGTTACCAATATAATTAAGAATCACCACCCGTGTACAGCAACCATTTGGTGTGAAGCTATGATTAACACTGGGCTACCAGTATAATTCAAAAATGCAATTGCAACAGAGATGGCAATATGACCAGAGAATGTTAATAAGGCTATAAATAGACACAACGAATATTAGTAAATGAAAAATCGTTGCGCATACTTATTTAGATTTATGTTTTCAATTTTTATGATATGACAAATTTATAATTATGAAAAGCCTTCTGAATTAAAAATCTGTAAAACCGGTAAAAACCCCAGAATTCATAATAAAATAAACATTTAATTGGCTATTTTTCCTTACTTCCGCACTTATGTATGTGCGTTGTGTGAGCAATTGCTTATTAAACAAAGGATAACAATAAAATGGTGGCTAAGCGGCCACGTTTCCACTTTTGTGGAGGCTGAGGTCGTTAGCGGGAAGGAGTTAAGCACAATCCGAATACGAAGCTATACGTTCGAATCCTAAAACTCATGAAACTGAAATTTTATTTAATTTTTTATTTTATTAATTGGAATCTAAGCATATCATAATTCAATTTCTTTAATAGCATATTTTACTTCCTGATATAATTAAAATATATCAGGAAAATATGTTCATATGTTTAGGTTTATTGAATATTTACTTATTATGCGTATTTATACAAATGTGAAAATCACACATACTTTCATAAGTATACGTGCACTCCTTGCCCCTTACAAACTTGACTTTTTCTACACTTTTTGCTTATTGCGAATATAGCTAGAAGGAATCAAGTTGAACGATCGCCGGCAAGGTGGGGTCTGCCACAAAAAAAAAAAAGTTTATTTTTCTTCTTTATTCGTATTTTTATTTGTACTGCTTTTTATACTCTCGCAACCTGTTGCTACAGAGTATAATAGTTTTGTTCACCTAACGGTTGTTTGTATCACCTAAAACTAATCGAGTTAGATATAGGGTTATATATATATAAATGATCAGGATGAAGAGACGAGTTGAAATCCGGGTGACTGTCTGTCCGTCCGTCCGTCTGTCCGTCTGTCCGTCCGTCCGTGCAAGCTCTAACTTGAGTAAAAATTGAGATATCTTTATGAAACTTGGTAGACATGTTTCATGGTACCGTGAGACGGTTGCTATGGCAGATGGGCGTAATCGGACCACTGCCACGCCCACAAAACGCCATTAATCAAAAACAAATAACTTGCCATAACTAAGCTCCGCAATAAGATACAAGACTGTTATTTGGTACACAGGATCACATTAGGGAGGGGCATCTGCAGTTAAAATTTTTTTTAAAAAAGTGGGCGTGGTCCCGCCTCTAATAGGTTTAATGTGCATATCTCCTAAACCGCTAATGCTATAATAACAAAATTCACTGGAAGCAAATATTTTTAGCACTTCTATTGACGGTGTGAAAATAGTTGAAATCGGGTGGCAACTCCGCCCACTCCCCATATAACGGTACTGTTAAAAACTACTAAAAGCGCGATAAATCAAGCACTAAACACGCCAGAGTCATTAAATTTTATCTCTGGGATGGTATGAGATGACTTTATAGGAACCGCGTTCAAAATTAGACAGTGGGCGTGGCACAGCCCACTTTTAGGTGAAAACCCATATCTTGAGATCTGATTAACCGATTTCAACCAAATTCGGTGCATAACGTTCTTTTTATGTTTCTATGTCACAGTGCAAAAATGGGCGAAATCGGACTACAACCACGCCTACTTTCCATATAACACCATTTTATATTCCATCTGATTATTTCACTTTCCACTATGCAAATCAGGCAACAATGACTGTATCGGGATAAAACTTTGCGTGAATAATGCGATTAAAGTATGCCACCTTGTGGCCAAAAATTGTCTAAATCGAACCAAAACTGTTTAAGCCCCTAAGTACTAAATATGTGGACCCCAGTGCCTATAGTTGACCTTCTACCGAAAATATCAGCCAATCCACAAAGAAATCTCAAACGAGTATACTATTTGACTTTGCGAGAGTATAAAATGTTCGGTTACATCCGAACTTAGCCCTTCCTTACTTGTTATACTTCGGCTTCTGCCCTACGCTTGTACTGCACCCTACTCTTCTAATTACCCCATATACATTCCTATCCTATTTCAATAGTAAGATAAACTAATTAATTATTTGCTCTAAACTGAGATTTGAACCTCGTCGTTCTGATCGCGGAGCGTAAAGTCTATCCATTTGACCACTGTATGTGAATAAAATGTTTGTCCTTTTCGTTATATATATATAGCAATTTAATTGCATATATTCTTGATTACAACCATCACCCGTTGACATCAAGCAGTTGGTGTGAAACCGCGAATAACACTGGGTTACCAATATAATTAAGAATCACCACCCGTGTACAGCAACCATTTGGTGTGAAGCTATGATTAACACTGGGCTACCAGTATAATTCAAAAATGCAATTGCAACAGAGATGGCAATATGACCAGAGAATGTTAATAAGGCTATAAATAGACACAACGAATATTAGTAAATGAAAAATCGTTGCGCATACTTATTTAGATTTATGTTTTCAATTTCTATGATATGACAAATTTATAATTATGAAAAGCCTTCTGAATTAAAAATCTGTAAAACCGGTAAAAACCCCAGAATTCATAATAAAATAAACATTTAATTGGCTATTTTTCCTTACTTCCGCACTTATGTATGTGCGTTGTGTGAGCAATTGCTTATTAAACAAAGGATAACAATAAAATGGTGGCTAAGCGGCCACGTTTCCACTTTTGTGGTGGCTGAGGTCGTAAGCGGGAAGGGGTTAAGCACAATCCGAATACGAAGCTATACGTTCGAATCCTAAAACTCATGAAACTGAAATTTTATTTAATTTTTTATTTTATTAATTGAAATCTAAGCATATCATAATTCAATTTCTTTAATAGCATATTTTACTTCCTGATATAATTAAAATATATCAGGAAAATATGTTCATATGTTTAGGTTTATTGAATATTTACTTATTATGCGTATTTATACAAATGTGAAAATCACACATACTTTCATAAGTATACGTGCACTCCTTGCGCCTTACAAACTTGACTTTTTCTACACTTTTTGCTTATTGCGAATATACTGCACCTTGCACTTGTACTGCACCCTACTCTTCTAATTACCCCATATACATTCCTATCCTATTTCAATAGTAAGATAAATTAATTACTTATTTGCCCTAAAATGAGATTTGAACCTCGTCATTCTGATCGCGGAGCGTAAAGTCTATCCATTTGACCACTGTAGGTGAATAAAATGTTTGTCCTTTTCGTTATATAGATATAGCAATTTAATTGCATATATTCTTGATTACAACCATCACCCGTTGACATCAAGCAGTGAAAATTTCAAAATTTCTACTTTTTACCTTTTTTGTGTTTCCAGTTAAGGGGGTATATGAGCGGGGGGGATGAAACCAAGTGGATCACCTAGAGGACACTCGGGCTTCCATTATCACCATCAACCACCCGCCTACCACCACCAGGAGCGTGGGAATCCTATAGAATGCACCATGGTTCAAACAGTGTGCGTATGTCCCATCTAAGGCCGCTTACTTCGTAAGGCGCAAACTGCGCTAATTTATTCCAATTCTAGGTATTCCTTTCCCTCACCCTCCTTATGTGTAAAGTTTATTTTTCTTCTTTATTCGTATTTTTATTTGTACTGCTTTTTATACTTCGGCTTCTGCCCTACGCTTGTACTGCACCCTACTCTTCTAATTACCCCATATACATTCCTATCCTATTTCAATAGTAAGATAAATTAATTAATTATTTGCCCTAAACTGAGATTTGAACCTCGTCATTCTGATCGCGGAGCGTAAAGTCTATCCATTTGACCACTGTAGGTGAATAAAATGTTTGTCCTTTTCGTTATATATATATAGCAATTTAATTGCATATATTCTTGATTACAACCATCACCCGTTAACATCAAGCATTTGATGTGAAACCGCGAATAACACTGGGTTACCAATATAATTAAGAATCACCACCCGTGTACAGCAACCATTTGGTGTGAAGCTATGATTAACACTGGGCTACCAGTATAATTCAAAAATGCAATTGCAACAGAGATGGCAATATGACCAGAGAATGTTAATAAGGCTATAAATAGACACAACGAATATTAGTAAATGAAAAATCGTTGCGCATACTTATTTAGATTTATGTTTTCAATTTCTATGATATGACAAATTTATAATTATGAAAAGCCTTCTGAATTAAAAATCTGTAAAACCGGTAAAAACCCCAGAATTCATAATAAAATAAACATTTAATTGGCTATTTTTCCTTACTTCCGCACTTATGTATGTGCGTTGTGTGAGCAATTGCTTATTAAACAAAGGATAACAATAAAATGGTGGCTAAGCGGCCACGTTTCCACTTTTGTGGAGGCTGAGGTCGTTAGCGGGAAGGAGTTAAGCACAATCCGAATACGAAGCTATACGTTCGAATCCTAAAACTCATGAAACTGAAATTTTATTTAATTTTTTATTTTATTAATTGGAATCTAAGCATATCATAATTCAATTTCTTTAATACCATATTTTACTTCCTGATATAATTAAAATATATCAGGAAAATATGTTCATATGTTTAGGTTTATTGAATATTTACTTATTATGCGTATTTATACAAATGTGAAAATCACACATACTTTCATAAGTATACGTGCACTCCTTGCCCCTTACAAACTTGACTTTTTCTACACTTTTTGCTTATTGCGAATATAGCTAGAAGGAATCAAGTTGAACGATCGCCGGCAAGGTGGGGTCTGCCACAAAAAAAAAAAAAGTTTATTTTTCTTCTTTATTCGTATTTTTATTTGTACTGCTTTTTATACTTCGGCTTCTGTCCTACGCTTGTACTGCACCCTACTCTTCTAATTACCCCATATACATTCCTATCCTATTTCAATAGTAAGATAAATTAATTACTTATTTGCCCTAAAATGAGATTTGAACCTCGTCATTCTGATCGCGGAGCGTAAAGTCTATCCATTTGACCACTGCAGGTGAATAAAATGTTTGTCCTTTTCGTTATATATATATAGCAATTTAATTGCATATATTCTTGATTACAACCATCACCCGTTGACATCAAGCAGTGAAAATTTCAAAATTTCTACTTTTAACCTTTTTTGTGTTTCCAGTTAAGGGGGTATATGAGCGGGGGGGATGAAACCAAGTGGATCACCTAGAGGACACTCGGGGCTTCCATTATCACAATCAACCACCCGCCTACCACCACCAGGAGCGTGGGAATCCTATAGAATGCACCATGGGTCAAACAATGTGCGTATGTCCCATCTAAGGCCGCTCCGTTTACGCCTTACTTCGTAAGGCGCAAACTGCGCTAATTTATTCCAATTCTAGGTATTCTTTTCCCCCATCCTCCTTATGTGTAAAGTTTATTTTTCTTCTTTATTCGTATTTTTATTTGTACTGCTTTTTATACTTCGGCTTCTGCCCTACGCTTGTACTGCACCCTTCTCTTCTAATTACCCCATATACATTCCTATCCTATTTCAATAGTAAGATAAATTAATTAATTATTTGCCCTAAACTGAGATTTGAACCTCGTCATTCTGATCGCGGAGCGTAGAGTCTATCCATTTGACCACTGTAGGTGAATAAAATGTTTGTCATTTTCGTTATATATATAGCAATTTAATTGCATATATACTTGATTACAACCATCACCCGTTGACATCAAGCAGTTGGTGTGAAACCGCGAATAAAACTGGGTTACCAATATAATTAAGAATCACCACCCGTGTACAGCAACCATTTGGTGTGAAGCTATGATTAACACTGGGCTACCAGTATAATTCAAAAATGCAATTGCAACAGAGATGGCAATATGACCAGAGAATGTTAATAAGGCTATAAATAGACACAACGAATATTAGTAAATGAAAAATCGTTGCGCATACTTATTTAGATTTATGTTTTCAATTTCTATGATATGACAAATTTATAATTATGAAAAGCCTTCTGAATTAAAAATCTGTAAAACCGGTAAAAACCCCAGAATTCATAATAAAATAAACATTTAATTGGCTATTTTTCCTTACTTCCGCACTTATGTATGTGCGTTGTGTGAGCAATTGCTTATTAAACAAAGGATAACAATAAAATGGTGGATAAGAGGCCACGTTTCCACTTTTGTGGAGGCTGAGGTCGTTAGCGGGAAGGAGTTAAGCACAATCCGAATACGAAGCTATACGTTCGAATCCTAAAACTCATGAAACTGAAATTTTATTTAATTTTTTATTTTATTAATTGGAATCTAAGCATATCATAATTCAATTTCTTTAATACCATATTTTACTTCCTGATATAATTAAAATATATCAGGAAAATATGTTCATATGTTTAGGTTTATTGAATATTTACTTATTATGCGTATTTATACAAATGTGAAAATCACACATACTTTCATAAGTATACGTGCACTCCTTGCGCCTTACAAACTTGACTTTTTCTACACTTTTTGCTTATTGCGAATATAGCTAGAAGGAATCAAGTTGAACGATCGCCGGCAAGGTGGGGTCTGCCACAAAAAAAAAAAGTTTATTTTTCTTCTTTATTCGTATTTTTATTTGTACTGCTTTTTATACTCTCGCAACCTGTTGCTACAGAGTATAATAGTTTTGTTCACCTAACGGTTGTTTGTATCACCTAAAACTAATCGAGTTAGATATAGGGTTATATATATATAAATGATCAGGATGAAGAGACGAGTTGAAATCCGGGTGACTGTCTGTCCGTCCGTCCGTCTGTCCGTCCGTCTGTCCGTCTGTCCGTCCGTCCGTGCAAGCTCTAACTTGAGTAAAAATTGAGATATCTTTATGAAACTTGGTAGACATGTTTCATGGTACCGTGAGACGGTTGCTATTGCAGATGGGCGTAATCGGACCACTGCCACGCCCACAAAACGCCATTAATCAAAAACAAATAACTTGCCATAACTAAGCTCCGCAATAAGATACAAGACTGTTATTTGGTACACAGGATCACATTAGGGAGGGGCATCTGCAGTTAAAAATTTTTTTAAAAAAGTGGGCGTGGTCCCGCCTCTAATAGGTTTAATGTGCATATCTCCTAAACCGCTAATGCTATAATAACAAAATTCACTGGAAGCAAATATTTTTAGCACTTCTATTGACGGTGTGAAAATAGTTGAAATCGGGTGGCAACTCCGCCCACTCCCCATATAACGGTACTGTTAAAAACTACTAAAAGCGCGATAAATCAAGCACTAAACACGCCAGAGTCATTAAATTTTATCTCTGGGATGGTATGAGATGACTTTATAGGAACCGCGTTCAAAATTAGACAGTGGGCGTGGCACAGCCCACTTTTAGGTGAAAACCCATATCTTGAGATCTGCTTAACCGATTTCAACCAAATTCGGTGCATAACGTTCTTTTTATGTTTCTATGTCACAGTGCAAAAATGGGCGAAATCGGACTACAACCACGCCTACTTTCCATATAACACCATTTTATATTCCATCTGATTATTTCACTTTCCACTATGCAAATCAGGCAACAATGACTGTATCGGGATAAAACTTTGCGTGAATAATGCGATTAAAGTATGCCACCTTGTGGCCAAAAATTGTCTAAATCGAACCAAAACTGTTTAAGCCCCTAAGTACTAAATATGTGGACCCCAGTGCCTATAGTTGACCTTCTACCGAAAATATCAGCCAATCCACAAAGAAATCTCAAACGAGTATACTATTTGACTTTGCGAGAGTATAAAATGTTCGGTTACATCCGAACTTAGCCCTTCCTTACTTGTTATACTTCGGCTTCTGCCCTACGCTTGTACTGCACCCTACTCTTCTAATTACCCCATATACATTCCTATCCTATTTCAATAGTAAGATAAATTAATTAATTATTTGCCCTAAACTGAGATTTGAACCTCGTCATTCTGATCGCGGAGCGTAAAGTCTATCCATTTGACTACTGTAGGTGAATAAAATGTTTGTCCTTTTCGTTATATATATATAGCAAATTAATTGCATACATTCTTGATTACAATCATCACCCGTTGACATCAAGCAGTTGGTGTGAAACCGCGAATAACACTGGGTTACCAATATAATTAAGAATCACCACCCGTGTACAGCAACCATTTGGTGTGAAGCTATGATTAACACTGGGCTACCAGTATAATTCAAAAATGCAATTGCAACAGAGATGGCAATATGACCAGAGAATGTTAATAAGGCTATAAATAGACACAACGAATATTAGTAAATGAAAAATCGTTGCGCATACTTATTTAGATTTATGTTTTCAATTTCTATGATATGACAAATTTATAATTATGAAAAGCCTTCTGAATTAAAAATCTGTAAAACCGGTAAAAACCCCAGAATTCATAATAAAATAAACATTTAATTGGCTATTTTTCCTTACTTCCGCACTTATGTATGTGCGCTGTGTGAGCAATTGCTTATTAAACAAAGGATAACAATAAAATGGTGGCTAAGCGGCCACGTTTCCACTTTTGTGGTGGCTGAGGTCGTAAGCGGGAAGGGGTTAAGCACAATCCGAATACGAAGCTATACGTTCGAATCCTAAAACTCATGAAACTGAAATTTTATTTAATTTTTTATTTTATTAATTGAAATCTAAGCATATCATAATTCAATTTCTTTAATAGCATATTTTACTTCCTGATATAATTAAAATATATCAGGAAAATATGTTCATATGTTTAGGTTTATTGAATATTTACTTATTATGCGTATTTATACAAATGTGAAAATCACACATACTTTCATAAGTATACGTGCACTCCTTGCCCCTTACAAACTTGACTTTTTCTACACTTTTTGCTTATTGCGAATATAGCTAGAAGGAATCAAGTTGAACGATCGCCGGCAAGGTGGGGTCTGCCACAAAAAAAAAAGTTTATTTTTCTTCTTTATTCGTATTTTTATTTGTACTGCGTTTTATACTTCGGCTTCTGCCCTACGCTTGTACTGCACCCTACTCTTCTAATTACCCCATATACATTCTTATCCTATTTCAATAGTAAGATAAATAAATTAATTATTTGCCCTAAAATGAGATTTGAACCTCGTCATTCTGATCGCGGAGCGTAAAGTCTATCCATTTGACCACTGTAGGTGAATAAAATGTTTGTCATTTTCGTTAAATATATGGCAATTTAATTGCATATATTCTTGATTACAACCATCACCCGTTGATATCAACCAGTTGGTGTGAAACCGCGAATAACACTGGGTTACCAATATAATTAAGAATCAGTATAATTCAAAAATGCAATTGCAACAGAGATGGCAATATGACCAGAGAATGTTAATAATGCTATAAATAGACACAACGAATATTAGTAAATGAAAAATCATTGCGTATACTTATTTAGATTTATGTTTTCAATTTCTATGATATGACAAATTTATAATTATGAAAAGCCTTCTGAATTAAAAATCTGTATTACCGGTAAAATCCCCAGAAAACACCCGCCTTCCACCAATAGGGGCGTGGCAATTGACCAAAAAACTTATTGGAATTTAACGTGTCACCCTTTTGCGGCCATTAGCGCCTAAACAGGGTGATCTAAGATGGCGCAAACTATTTGATTCATGTAGCCGCACAGTTGCACGTTAATTAGAGACATCAATCTCAGATATAGGTTGAACAGGTGAGTGGCAATCAACCAAAAAGTGGAAATTTCAAAATTTCTACTTTTTACCTTTTTTGTGTTTCCAGTTAAGGGGGCATATGAGCGGGGGGGATGAAACCAAGTGGATCACCTAGAGGACACTCGGGGCTTCCATTATCACCATCAACCACCCGCCTACCACCACCAGGAGCGTGGGAATCCTATAGAATGCACCATGGGTCAAACAGTGTGCGTATGTCCCATCTAAGGCCGCTCCGTTTACGCCTTACTTCGTAAGGCGCAAACTGCGCTAATTTATTCCAATTCTAGGTATTCCTTTCCCTCACCCTCCTTATGTGTAAAGTTTATTTTTCTTCTTTATTCGTATTTTTATTTGTACTGCTTTTTATACTTCGGCTTCTGCCCTACGCTTGTACTGCACCCTACTCTTCTAATTACCCCATATACATTCCTATCCTATTTCAATAGTAAGATAAATAATTAATTATTTGCCCTAAACTAAGATTTGAACCTCGTCATTCTGATCGCGGAGCGTAAAGTCTATCCATTTGACTACTGTAGGTGAATAAAATGTTTGTCCTTTTCGTTATATATATATAGCAATTTAATTGCATATATTCTTGATTACAACCATCACCCGTTGACATCAAGCATTTGATGTGAAACCGCGAATAACACTGGGTTACCAATATTATTAAGAATCACCACCCGTGTACAGCAACCATTTGGTGTGAAGCTATGATTAACACTGGGCTACCAGTATAATTCAAAAATGCAATTGCAACAGAGATGGCAATATGACCAGAGAATGTTAATAAGGCTATAAATAGACACAACGAATATTAGTAAATGAAAAATCGTTGCGCATACTTATTTAGATTTATGTTTTCAATTTCTATGATATGACAAATTTATAATTATGAAAAGCCTTCTGAATTAAAAATCTGTAAAACCGGTAAAAACCCCAGAATTCATAATAAAATAAACATTTAATTGGCTATTTTTCCTTACTTCCGCACTTATGTATGTGCGTTGTGTGAGCAATTGCTTATTAAACAAAGGATAACAATAAAATGGTGGCTAAGCGGCCACGTTTCCACTTTTGTGGAGGCTGAGGTCGTTAGCGGGAAGGAGTTAAGCATAATCCGAATACGAAGCTATACGTTCGAATCCTAAAACTCATGAAACTGAAATTTTATTTAATTTTTTATTTTATTAATTGGAATCTAAGCATATCATAATTCAATTTCTTTAATAGCATATTTTACTTCCTGATATAATTAAAATATATCAGGAAAATATGTTCATATGTTTAGGTTTATTGAATATTTACTTATTATGCGTATTTATACAAATGTGAAAATCACACATACTTTCATAAGTATACGTGCACTCCTTGCCCCTTACAAACTTGACTTTTTCTACACTTTTTGCTTATTGCGAATATAGCTAGAAGGAATCAAGTTGAACGATCGCCGGCAAGGTGGGCTCTGCCACAAAAAAAAAAAAGTTTATTTTTCTTCTTTATTCGTATTTTTATTTGTACTGCTTTTTATACTCTCGCAACCTGTTGCTACAGAGTATAATAGTTTTGTTCACCTAACGGTTGTTTGTATCACCTAAAACTAATCGAGTTAGATATAGGGTTATATATATATAAATGATCAGGATGAAGAGACGAGTTGAAATCCGGGTGACTGTCTGTCCGTCCGTCCGTCTGTCCGTCCGTCTGTCCGTCTGTCCGTCCGTCCGTGCAAGCTCTAACTTGAGTAAAAATTGAGATATCTTTATGAAACTTGGTAGACATGTTTCATGGTACCGTGAGACGGTTGCTATTGCAGATGGGCGTAATCGGACCACTGCCACGCCCACAAAACGCCATTAATCAAAAACAAATAACTTGCCATAACTAAGCTCCGCAATAAGATACAAGACTGTTATTTGGTACACAGGATCACATTAGGGAGGGGCATCTGCAGTTAAAATTTTTTTTAAAAAAGTGGGCGTGGTCCCGCCTCTAATAGGTTTAATGTGCATATCTCCTAAACCGCTAATGCTATAATAACAAAATTCACTGGAAGCAAATATTTTTAGCACTTCTATTGACGGTGTGAAAATAATTGAAATCGGGTGGCAACTCCGCCCACTCCCCATATAACGGTACTGTTAAAAACTACTAAAAGCGCGATAAATCAAGCACTAAACACGCCAGAGTCATTAAATTTTATCTCTGGGATGGTATGAGATGACTTTATAGGAACCGCGTTCAAAATTAGACAGTGGGCGTGGCACAGCCCACTTTTAGGTGAAAACCCATATCTTGAGATCTGCTTAACCGATTTCAACCAAATTCGGTGCATAACGTTCTTTTTATGTTTCTATGTCACAGTGCAAAAATGGGCGAAATCGGACTACAACCACGCCTACTTTCCATATAACACCATTTTATATTCCATCTGATTATTTCACTTTCCACTATGCAAATCAGGCAACAATGACTGTATCGGGATAAAACTTTGCGTGAATAATGCGATTAAAGTATGCCACCTTGTGGCCAAAAATTGTCTAAATCGAACCAAAACTGTTTAAGCCCCTAAGTACTAAATATGTGGACCCCAGTGCCTATAGTTGACCTTCTACCGAAAATATCAGCCAATCCACAAAAAATCTCAAACGAGTATACTATTTGACTTTGCGAGAGTATAAAATGTTCGGTTACATCCGAACTTAGCCCTTCCTTACTTGTTATACTTCGGCTTCTGCCCTACGCTTGTACTGCACCCTACTCTTCTAATTACCCCATATACATTCCTATCCTATTTCAATAGTAAGATAAATTAATTAATTATTTGCTCTAAACTGAGATTTGAACCTCGTCGTTCTGATCGCGGAGCGTAAAGTCTATCCATTTGACCACTGTATGTGAATAAAATGTTTGTCCTTTTCGTTATATATATATAGCAATTTAATTGCATATATTCTTGATTACAACCATCACCCGTTGACATCAAGCAGTTGGTGTGAAACCGCGAATAACACTGGGTTACCAATATAATTAAGAATCACCACCCGTGTACAGCAACCATTTGGTGTGAAGCTATGATTAACACTGGGCTACCAGTATAATTCAAAAATGCAATTGCAACAGAGATGGCAATATGACCAGAGAATGTTAATAAGGCTATAAATAGACACAACGAATATTAGTAAATGAAAAATCGTTGCGCATACTTATTTAGATTTATGTTTTCAATTTTTATGATATGACAAATTTATAATTATGAAAAGCCTTCTGAATTAAAAATCTGTAAAACCGGTAAAAACCCCAGAATTCATAATAAAATAAACATTTAATTGGCTATTTTTCCTTACTTCCGCACTTATGTATGTGCGTTGTGTGAGCAATTGCTTATTAAACAAAGGATAACAATAAAATGGTGGCTAAGCGGCCACGTTTCCACTTTTGTGGAGGCTGAGGTCGTTAGCGGGAAGGAGTTAAGCACAATCCGAATACGAAGCTATACGTTCGAATCCTAAAACTCATGAAACTGAAATTTTATTTAATTTTTTATTTTATTAATTGGAATCTAAGCATATCATAATTCAATTTCTTTAATAGCATATTTTACTTCCTGATATAATTAAAATATATCAGGAAAATATGTTCATATGTTTAGGTTTATTGAATATTTACTTATTATGCGTATTTATACAAATGTGAAAATCACACATACTTTCATAAGTATACGTGCACTCCTTGCCCCTTACAAACTTGACTTTTTCTACACTTTTTGCTTATTGCGAATATAGCTAGAAGGAATCAAGTTGAACGATCGCCGGCAAGGTGGGGTCTGCCACAAAAAAAAAAAAGTTTATTTTTCTTCTTTATTCGTATTTTTATTTGTACTGCTTTTTATACTCTCGCAACCTGTTGCTACAGAGTATAATAGTTTTGTTCACCTAACGGTTGTTTGTATCACCTAAAACTAATCGAGTTAGATATAGGGTTATATATATATAAATGATCAGGATGAAGAGACGAGTTGAAATCCGGGTGACTGTCTGTCCGTCCGTCCGTCTGTCCGTCCGTCCGTGCAAGCTCTAACTTGAGTAAAAATTGAGATATCTTTATGAAACTTGGTAGACATGTTTCATGGTACCGTGAGACGGTTGCTATTGCAGATGGGCGTAATCGGACCACTGCCACGCCCACAAAACGCCATTAATCAAAAACAAATAACTTGCCATAACTAAGCTCCGCAATAAGATACAAGACTGTTATTTGGTACACAGGATCACATTAGGGAGGGGCATCTGCAGTTAAAATTTTTTTTAAAAAAGTGGGCGTGGTCCCGCCTCTAATAGGTTTAATGTGCATATCTCCTAAACCGCTAATGCTATAATAACAAAATTCACTGGAAGCAAATATTTTTAGCACTTCTATTGACGGTGTGAAAATAGTTGAAATCGGGTGGCAACTCCGCCCACTCCCCATATAACGGTACTGTTAAAAACTACTAAAAGCGCGATAAATCAAGCACTAAACACGCCAGAGTCATTAAATTTTATCTCTGGGATGGTATGAGATGACTTTATAGGAACCGCGTTCAAAATTAGACAGTGGGCGTGGCACAGCCCACTTTTAGGTGAAAACCCATATCTTGAGATCTGATTAACCGATTTCAACCAAATTCGGTGCATAACGTTCTTTTTATGTTTCTATGTCACAGTGCAAAAATGGGCGAAATCGGACTACAACCACGCCTACTTTCCATATAACACCATTTTATATTCCATCTGATTATTTCACTTTCCACTATGCAAATCAGGCAACAATGACTGTATCGGGATAAAACTTTGCGTGAATAATGCGATTAAAGTATGCCACCTTGTGGCCAAAAATTGTCTAAATCGAACCAAAACTGTTTAAGCCCCTAAGTACTAAATATGTGGACCCCAGTGCCTATAGTTGACCTTCTACCGAAAATATCAGCCAATCCACAAAGAAATCTCAAACGAGTATACTATTTGACTTTGCGAGAGTATAAAATGTTCGGTTACATCCGAACTTAGCCCTTCCTTACTTGTTATACTTCGGCTTCTGCCCTACGCTTGTACTGCACCCTACTCTTCTAATTACCCCATATACATTCCTATCCTATTTCAATAGTAAGATAAACTAATTAATTATTTGCTCTAAACTGAGATTTGAACCTCGTCGTTCTGATCGCGGAGCGTAAAGTCTATCCATTTGACCACTGTATGTGAATAAAATGTTTGTCCTTTTCGTTATATATATATAGCAATTTAATTGCATATATTCTTGATTACAACCATCACCCGTTGACATCAAGCAGTTGGTGTGAAACCGCGAATAACACTGGGTTACCAATATAATTAAGAATCACCACCCGTGTACAGCAACCATTTGGTGTGAAGCTATGATTAACACTGGGCTACCAGTATAATTCAAAAATGCAATTGCAACAGAGATGGCAATATGACCAGAGAATGTTAATAAGGCTATAAATAGACACAACGAATATTAGTAAATGAAAAATCGTTGCGCATACTTATTTAGATTTATGTTTTCAATTTCTATGATATGACAAATTTATAATTATGAAAAGCCTTCTGAATTAAAAATCTGTAAAACCGGTAAAAACCCCAGAATTCATAATAAAATAAACATTTAATTGGCTATTTTTCCTTACTTCCGCACTTATGTATGTGCGTTGTGTGAGCAATTGCTTATTAAACAAAGGATAACAATAAAATGGTGGCTAAGCGGCCACGTTTCCACTTTTGTGGTGGCTGAGGTCGTAAGCGGGAAGGGGTTAAGCACAATCCGAATACGAAGCTATACGTTCGAATCCTAAAACTCATGAAACTGAAATTTTATTTAATTTTTTATTTTATTAATTGAAATCTAAGCATATCATAATTCAATTTCTTTAATAGCATATTTTACTTCCTGATATAATTAAAATATATCAGGAAAATATGTTCATATGTTTAGGTTTATTGAATATTTACTTATTATGCGTATTTATACAAATGTGAAAATCACACATACTTTCATAAGTATACGTGCACTCCTTGCGCCTTACAAACTTGACTTTTTCTACACTTTTTGCTTATTGCGAATATACTGCACCTTGCACTTGTACTGCACCCTACTCTTCTAATTACCCCATATACATTCCTATCCTATTTCAATAGTAAGATAAATTAATTACTTATTTGCCCTAAAATGAGATTTGAACCTCGTCATTCTGATCGCGGAGCGTAAAGTCTATCCATTTGACCACTGTAGGTGAATAAAATGTTTGTCCTTTTCGTTATATAGATATAGCAATTTAATTGCATATATTCTTGATTACAACCATCACCCGTTGACATCAAGCAGTGAAAATTTCAAAATTTCTACTTTTTACCTTTTTTGTGTTTCCAGTTAAGGGGGTATATGAGCGGGGGGGATGAAACCAAGTGGATCACCTAGAGGACACTCGGGCTTCCATTATCACCATCAACCACCCGCCTACCACCACCAGGAGCGTGGGAATCCTATAGAATGCACCATGGTTCAAACAGTGTGCGTATGTCCCATCTAAGGCCGCTTACTTCGTAAGGCGCAAACTGCGCTAATTTATTCCAATTCTAGGTATTCCTTTCCCTCACCCTCCTTATGTGTAAAGTTTATTTTTCTTCTTTATTCGTATTTTTATTTGTACTGCTTTTTATACTTCGGCTTCTGCCCTACGCTTGTACTGCACCCTACTCTTCTAATTACCCCATATACATTCCTATCCTATTTCAATAGTAAGATAAATTAATTAATTATTTGCCCTAAACTGAGATTTGAACCTCGTCATTCTGATCGCGGAGCGTAAAGTCTATCCATTTGACCACTGTAGGTGAATAAAATGTTTGTCCTTTTCGTTATATATATATAGCAATTTAATTGCATATATTCTTGATTACAACCATCACCCGTTGACATCAAGCATTTGATGTGAAACCGCGAATAACACTGGGTTACCAATATAATTAAGAATCACCACCCGTGTACAGCAACCATTTGGTGTGAAGCTATGATTAACACTGGGCTACCAGTATAATTCAAAAATGCAATTGCAACAGAGATGGCAATATGACCAGAGAATGTTAATAAGGCTATAAATAGACACAACGAATATTAGTAAATGAAAAATCGTTGCGCATACTTATTTAGATTTATGTTTTCAATTTCTATGATATGACAAATTTATAATTATGAAAAGCCTTCTGAATTAAAAATCTGTAAAACCGGTAAAAACCCCAGAATTCATAATAAAATAAACATTTAATTGGCTATTTTTCCTTACTTCCGCACTTATGTATGTGCGTTGTGTGAGCAATTGCTTATTAAACAAAGGATAACAATAAAATGGTGGCTAAGCGGCCACGTTTCCACTTTTGTGGAGGCTGAGGTCGTTAGCGGGAAGGAGTTAAGCACAATCCGAATACGAAGCTATACGTTCGAATCCTAAAACTCATGAAACTGAAATTTTATTTAATTTTTTATTTTATTAATTGGAATCTAAGCATATCATAATTCAATTTCTTTAATACCATATTTTACTTCCTGATATAATTAAAATATATCAGGAAAATATGTTCATATGTTTAGGTTTATTGAATATTTACTTATTATGCGTATTTATACAAATGTGAAAATCACACATACTTTCATAAGTATACGTGCACTCCTTGCCCCTTACAAACTTGACTTTTTCTACACTTTTTGCTTATTGCGAATATAGCTAGAAGGAATCAAGTTGAACGATCGCCGGCAAGGTGGGGTCTGCCACAAAAAAAAAAAAAGTTTATTTTTCTTCTTTATTCGTATTTTTATTTGTACTGCTTTTTATACTTCGGCTTCTGTCCTACGCTTGTACTGCACCCTACTCTTCTAATTACCCCATATACATTCCTATCCTATTTCAATAGTAAGATAAATTAATTACTTATTTGCCCTAAAATGAGATTTGAACCTCGTCATTCTGATCGCGGAGCGTAAAGTCTATCCATTTGACCACTGCAGGTGAATAAAATGTTTGTCCTTTTCGTTATATATATATAGCAATTTAATTGCATATATTCTTGATTACAACCATCACCCGTTGACATCAAGCAGTGAAAATTTCAAAATTTCTACTTTTTACCTTTTTTGTGTTTCCAGTTAAGGGGGTATATGAGCGGGGGGGATGAAACCAAGTGGATCACCTAGAGGACACTCGGGCTTCCATTATCACCATCAACCACCCGCCTACCACCACCAGGAGCGTGGGAATCCTATAGAATGCACCATGGTTCAAACAGTGTGCGTATGTCCCATCTAAGGCCGCTTACTTCGTAAGGCGCAAACTGCGCTAATTTATTCCAATTCTAGGTATTCCTTTCCCTCACCCTCCTTATGTGTAAAGTTTATTTTTCTTCTTTATTCGTATTTTTATTTGTACTGCTTTTTATACTTCGGCTTCTGTCCTACGCTTGTACTGCACCCTTCTCTTCTAATTACCCCATATACATTCCTATCCTATTTCAATAGTAAGATAAATTAATTAATTATTTGCCCTAAACTGAGATTTGAACCTCGTCATTCTGATCGCGGAGCGTAGAGTCTATCCATTTGACCACTGTAGGTGAATAAAATGTTTGTCATTTTCGTTATATATATAGCAATTTAATTGCATATATACTTGATTACAACCATCACCCGTTGACATCAAGCAGTTGGTGTGAAACCGCGAATAAAACTGGGTTACCAATATAATTAAGAATCACCACCCGTGTACAGCAACCATTTGGTGTGAAGCTATGATTAACACTGGGCTACCAGTATAATTCAAAAATGCAATTGCAACAGAGATGGCAATATGACCAGAGAATGTTAATAAGGCTATAAATAGACACAACGAATATTAGTAAATGAAAAATCGTTGCGCATACTTATTTAGATTTATGTTTTCAATTTCTATGATATGACAAATTTATAATTATGAAAAGCCTTCTGAATTAAAAATCTGTAAAACCGGTAAAAACCCCAGAATTCATAATAAAATAAACATTTAATTGGCTATTTTTCCTTACTTCCGCACTTATGTATGTGCGTTGTGTGAGCAATTGCTTATTAAACAAAGGATAACAATAAAATGGTGGATAAGAGGCCACGTTTCCACTTTTGTGGAGGCTGAGGTCGTTAGCGGGAAGGAGTTAAGCACAATCCGAATACGAAGCTATACGTTCGAATCCTAAAACTCATGAAACTGAAATTTTATTTAATTTTTTATTTTATTAATTGGAATCTAAGCATATCATAATTCAATTTCTTTAATACCATATTTTACTTCCTGATATAATTAAAATATATCAGGAAAATATGTTCATATGTTTAGGTTTATTGAATATTTACTTATTATGCGTATTTATACAAATGTGAAAATCACACATACTTTCATAAGTATACGTGCACTCCTTGCCCCTTACAAACTTGACTTTTTCTACACTTTTTGCTTATTGCGAATATAGCTAGAAGGAATCAAGTTGAACGATCGCCGGCAAGGTGGGGTCTGCCACAAAAAAAAAAAAAGTTTATTTTTCTTCTTTATTCGTATTTTTATTTGTACTGTTTTTATACTTCGGCTTCTGCCCTACGCTTGTACTGCACCCTTCTCTTCTAATTACCCCATATACATTCCTATCCTATTTCAATAGTAAGATAAATTAATTAATTATTTGCCCTAAACTGAGATTTGAACCTCGTCATTCTGATCGCGGAGCGTAAAGTCTATCCATTTGACCACTGTAGGTGAATAAAATGTTTGTCCTTTTCGTTATATATATATAGCAATTTAATTGCATATATTCTTGATTACAACCATCACCCGTTGACATCAAGCATTTGATGTGAAACCGCGAATAACACTGGGTTACCAATATAATTAAGAATCACCACCCGTGTACAGCAACCATTTGGTGTGAAGCTATGATTAGCACTGGGCTACCAGTATAATTCAAAAATGCAATTGCAACAGAGATGGCAATATGACCAGAGAATGTTAATAAGGCTATAAATAGACACAACGAATATTAGTAAATGAAAAATCGTTGCGCATACTTATTTAGATTTATGTTTTCAATTTCTATGATATGACAAATTTATAATTATGAAAAGCCTTCTGAATTAAAAATCTGTAAAACCGGTAAAAACCCCAGAATTCATAATAAAATAAACATTTAATTGGCTATTTTTCCTTACTTCCGCACTTATGTATGTGCGTTGTGTGAGCAATTGCTTATTAAACAAAGGATAACAATAAAATGGTGGCTAAGCGGCCACGTTTCCACTTTTGTGGAGGCTGAGGTCGTTAGCGGGAAGGAGTTAAGCACAATCCGAATACGAAGCTATACGTTCGAATCCTAAAACTCATGAAACTGAAATTTTATTTAATTTTTTATTTTATTAATTGAAATCTAAGCATATCATAATTCAATTTCTTTAATAGCATATTTTACTTCCTGATATAATTAAAATATATCAGGAAAATATGTTCATATGTTTAGGTTTATTGAATATTTACTTATTATGCGTATTTATACAAATGTGAAAATCACACATACTTAAGTATACGTGCACTCCTTGCCCCTTACAAACTTGACTTTTTCTACACTTTTTGCTTATTGCGAATATAGCTAGAAGGAATCAAGTTGAACGATCGCCGGCAAGGTGGGGTCTGCCACAAAAAAAAAAAAGTTTATTTTTCTTCTTTATTCGTATTTTTATTTGTACTGCTTTTTATACTCTCGCAACCTGTTGCTACAGAGTATAATAGTTTTGTTCACCTAACGGTTGTTTGTATCACCTAAAACTAATCGAGTTAGATATAGGGTTATATATATATAAATGATCAGGATGAAGAGACGAGTTGAAATCCGGGTGACTGTCTGTCCGTCCGTCCGTCTATCCGTCCGTCTGTCCGTCTGTCCGTCCGTCCGTGCAAGCTCTAACTTGAGTAAAAATTGAGATATCTTTATGAAACTTGGTAGACATGTTTCATGGTACCGTGAGACGGTTGCTATTGCAGATGGGCGTAATCGGACCACTGCCACGCCCACAAAACGCCATTAATCAAAAACAAATAACTTGCCATAACTAAGCTCCGCAATAAGATACAAGACTGTTATTTGGTACACAGGATCACATTAGGGAGGGGCATCTGCAGTTAAAATTTTTTTTAAAAAAGTGGGCGTGGTCCCGCCTCTAATAGGTTTAATGTGCATATCTCCTAAACCGCTAATGCTATAATAACAAAATTCACTGGAAGCAAATATTTTTAGCACTTCTATTGACGGTGTGAAAATAGTTGAAATCGGGTGGCAACTCCGCCCACTCCCCATATAACGGTACTGTTAAAAACTACTAAAAGCGCGATAAATCAAGCACTAAACACGCCAGAGTCATTAAATTTTATCTCTGGGATGGTATGAGATGACTTAATAGGAACCGTGTTCAAAATTAGACAGTGGGCGTGGCACAGCCCACTTTTAGGTGAAAACCCATATCTTGAGATCTGCTTAACCGATTTCAACCAAATTCGGTGCATGACGTTCTTTTTATGTTTCTATGTCACAGTGCAAAAATGGGCGAAATCGGACTACAACCACGCCTACTTTCCATATAACACCATTTTATATTCCATCTGATTATTTCACTTTCCACTATGCAAATCAGGCAACAATGACTGTATCGGGATAAAACTTTGCGTGAATAATGCGATTAAAGTATGCCACCTTGTGGCCAAAAATTGTCTAAATCGAACCAAAACTGTTTAAGCTCCTAAGTTGGTGTGAAACCGCGAATAACACTGGGTTACCAATATAATTAAGAATCACCACCCGTGTACAGCAACCATTTGGTGTGAAGCTATGATTAACACTGGGCTACCAGTATAATTCAAAAATGCAATTGCAACAGAGATGGCAATATGACCAGAGAATGTTAATAAGGCTATAAATAGACACAACGAATATTAGTAAATGAAAAATCGTTGCGCATACTTATTAGATTTATGTTTTCAATTTCTATGATATGACAAATTTATAATTATAAAAAGCCTTCTGAATTAAAAATCTGTAAAACCGGTAAAAACCCCAGAATTCATAATAAAATAAACATTTAATTGGCTATTTTTCCTTACTTCCGCACTTATGTATGTGCGTTGTGTGAGCAATTGCTTATTAAACAAAGGATAACAATAAAATGGTGGCTAAGCGGCCACGTTTCCACTTTTGTGGTGGCTGAGGTCGTAAGCGGGAAGGGGTTAAGCACAATCCGAATACGAAGCTATGCGTTCGAATCCTAAAACTCATGAAACTGAAATTTTATTTAATTTTTTATTTTATTAATTGAAATCTAAGCATATCATAATTCAATTTCTTTAATAGCATATTTTACTTCCTGATATAATTAAAATATATCAGGAAAATATGTTCATATGTTTAGGTTTATTGAATATTTACTTATTATGCGTATTTATACAAATGTGAAAATCACACATACTTTCATAAGTATACGTGCACTCCTTGCGCCTTACAAACTTGACTTTTTCTACACTTTTTGCTTATTGCGAATATACTGCACCTTGCACTTGTACTGCACCCTACTCTTCTAATTACCCCATATACATTCCTATCCTATTTCAATAGTAAGATAAATTAATTAATTATTTGCCCTAAACTGAGATTTGAACCTCGTCATTCTGATCGCGGAGCGTAAAGTCTATCCATTTGACCACTGTAGGTGAATAAAATGTTTGTCCTTTTCGTCATATATATATAGCAATTTAATTGCATATATTCTTGATTACAACCATCACCCGTTGACATCAAGCAGTGAAAATTTCAAAATTTCTACTTTTTACCTTTTTTGTGTTTCCAGTTAAGGGGGTATATGAGCGGGGGGGATTAAACCAAGTGGATCACCTAGAGGACACTCGGGGCTTCCATTATCACCATCAACCACCCGCCTACCACCACCAGGAGCGTGGGAATCCTATAGAATGCACCATGGTTCAAACAGTGTGCGTATGTCCCATCCAAGGCCGCTTACTTCGTAAGGCGCAAACTGCGCTAATTTATTCCAATTCTAGGTATTCCTTTCCCTCACCCTCCTTATGTGTAAAGTTTATTTTTCTTCTTTATTCGTATTTTTATTTGTACTGCTTTTTATACTTCGGCTTCTGCCCTACGCTTGTACTGCACCCTACTCTTCTAATTACCCCATAGACATTCCTATCCTATTTCAATAGTAAGATAAATTAATTAATTATTTGCCCTAAACTGAGATTTGAACCTCGTCATTCTGATCGCGGAGCGTAAAGTCTATCCATTTGACTACTGTAGGTGAATAAAATGTTTATTCGTTATATATATATAGCAATTTAATTGCATATATTCTTGATTACAACCATCACCCGTTGACATCAAGCATTTGATGTGAAACCGCGAATAACACTGGGTTACCAATATAATTAAGAATCACCACCCGTGTACAGCAACCATTTGGTGTGAAGCTATGATTAACACTGGGCTACCAGTATAATTCAAAAATGCAATTGCAACAGAGATGGCAATATGACCAGAGAATGTTAATAAGGCTATAAATAGACACAACGAATATTAGTAAATGAAAAATCGTTGCGCATACTTATTTAGATTTATGTTTTCAATTTCTATGATATGACAAATTTATAATTATGAAAAGCCTTCTGAATTAAAAATCTGTAAAACCGGTAAAAACCCCAGAATTCATAATAAAATAAACATTTAATTGGCTATTTTTCCTTACTTCCGCACTTATGTATGTGCGTTGTGTGAGCAATTGCTTATTAAACAAAGGATAACAATAAAATGGTGGCTAAGCGGCCACGTTTCCACTTTTGTGAAGGCTGAGGTCGTTAGCGGGAAGGAGTTAAGCACAATCCGAATACGAAGCTATACGTTCGAATATTAAAACTCATGAAACTGAAATTTTATTTAATTTTTTATTTTATTAATTGAAATCTAAGCATATCATAATTCAATTTCTTTAATAGCATATTTTACTTCCTGATATAATTAAAATATATCAGGAAAATATGTTCATATGTTTAGGTTTATTGAATATTTAATTATTATGCGTATTTATACAAATGTGAAAATCACACATACTTTCATAAGTATACGTGCACTCCTTGCGCCTTACAAACTTGACTTTTTCTACACTTTTTGCTTATTGCGATTATACTGCACCTTGCACTTGTACTGCACCCTACTCTTCTAATTACCCCATATACATTCCTATCCTATTTCAATAGTAAGATAAATTAATTACTTATTTGCCCTAAAATGAGATTTGAACCTCGTCATTCTGATCGCGGAGCGTAAAGTCTATCCATTTGACCACTGTAGGTGAATAAAATGTTTGTCCTTTTCGTTATATATATATAGCAATTTAATTGCATATATTCTTGATTACAACCATCACCCGTTGACATCAAGCAGTGAAAATTTCAAAATTTCTACTTTTTACCTTTTTTGTGTTTCCAGTTAAGGGGGTATATGAGCGGGGGGGATGAAACCAAGTGGATCACCTAGAGGACACTCGGGGCTTCCATTATCACCATCAACCACCCGCCTACCACCACCAGGAGCGTGGGAATCCTATAGAATGCACCATGGTTCAAACAGTGTGCGTATGTCCCATCCAAGGCCGCTTACTTCGTAAGGCGCAAACTGCGCTAATTTATTCCAATTCTAGGTATTCCTTTCCCTCACCCTCCTTATGTGTAAAGTTTATTTTTCTTCTTTATTCGTATTTTTATTTGTACTGCTTTTTATACTTCGGCTTCTGCCCTACGCTTGTACTGCACCCTACTCTTCTAATTACCCCATAGACATTCCTATCCTATTTCAATAGTAAGATAAATTAATTAATTATTTGCCCTAAACTGAGATTTGAACCTCGTCATTCTGATCGCGGAGCGTAAAGTCTATCCATTTGACTACTGTAGGTGAATAAAATGTTTGTTCGTTATATATATATAGCAATTTAATTGCATATATTCTTGATTACAACCATCACCCGTTGACATCAAGCATTTGATGTGAAACCGCGAATAACACTGGGTTACCAATATAATTAAGAATCACCACCCGTGTACAGCAACCATTTGGTGTGAAGCTATGATTAACACTGGGCTACCAGTATAATTCAAAAATGCAATTGCAACAGAGATGGCAATATGACCAGAGAATGTTAATAAGGCTATAAATAGACACAACGAATATTAGTAAATGAAAAATCGTTGCGCATACTTATTTAGATTTATGTTTTCAATTTCTATGATATGACAAATTTATAATTATGAAAAGCCTTCTGAATTAAAAATCTGTAAAACCGGTAAAAACCCCAGAATTCATAATAAAATAAACATTTAATTGGCTATTTTTCCTTACTTCCGCACTTATGTATGTGCGTTGTGTGAGCAATTGCTTATTAAACAAAGGATAACAATAAAATGGTGGCTAAGCGGCCACGTTTCCACTTTTGTGAAGGCTGAGGTCGTTAGCGGGAAGGAGTTAAGCACAATCCGAATACGAAGCTATACGTTCGAATCCTAAAACTCATGAAACTGAAATTTTATTTAATTTTTTATTTTATTAATTGAAATCTAAGCATATCATAATTCAATTTCTTTAATAGCATATTTTACTTCCTGATATAATTAAAATATATCAGGAAAATATGTTCATATGTTTAGGTTTATTGAATATTTAATTATTATGCGTATTTATACAAATGTGAAAATCACACATACTTTCATAAGTATACGTGCACTCCTTGCGCCTTACAAACTTGACTTTTTCTACACTTTTTGCTTATTGCGAATATAGCTAGAAGGAATCAAGTTGAACGATCGCCAGCAAGGTGGGGTCTGCCACAAAAAAAAAAAGTTTATTTTTCTTTTTTATTCGTATTTTTATTTGTACTGCTTTTTATACTTCGGCTTCTGCCCTACGCTTGTACTGCGCCCTACTCTTCTAATTACCCCATATACATTCCTATCCTATTTCAATAGTAAGATAAATTAATTACTTATTTGCCCTAAAATGAGATTTGAACCTCGTCATTCTGATCGCGGAGCGTAAAGTCTATCCATTTGACCACTGTAGGTGAATAAAATGTTTGTCCTTTTCGTTATATATATATAGCAATTTAATTGCATATATTCTTGATTACAACCATCACCCGTTGACATCAAGCATTTGATGTGAAACCGCGAATAACACTGGGTTACCAATATAATTAAGAATCACCACCCGTGTACAGCAACCATTTGGTGTGAAGCTATGATTAACACTGGGCTACCAGTATAATTCAAAAATGCAATTGCAACAGAGATGGCAATATGACCAGAGAATGTTAATAAGGCTATAAATAGACACAAAGAATATTAGTAAATGAAAAATCGTTGCGCATACTTATTTAGATTTATGTTTTCAATTTCTGTGATATGACAAATTTATAATTATGAAAAGCCTTCTGAATTAAAAATCTGTAAAACCGGTAAAAACCCCAGAATTCATAATAAAATAAACATTTAATTGGCTATTTTTCCTTACTTCCGCACTTATGTATGTGCGTTGTGTGAGTAATTGCTTATTAAACAAAGGATAACAATAAAATGGTGGCTAAGCGGCCACGTTTCCACTTTTGTGGTGGCTGAGGTCGTAAGCGGGAAGGGGTTAAGCACAATCCGAATACGAAGCTATACGATCGAATCCTAAAACTCATGAAACTGAAATTTAATTTAATTTTTTATTTTATTAATTGGAATCTAAGCATATCATAATTCAATTTCTTTAATAGCATATTTTACTTCCTGATATAATTAAAATATATCAGGAAAATATGTTCATATGTTTAGGTTTATTGAATATTTACTTATTATGCGTATTTATACAAATGTGAAAATCACACATACTTTCATAAGTATACGTGCACTCCTTGCCCCTTACAAACTTGACTTTTTCTACACTTTTTGCTTATTGCGAATATAGCTAGAAGGAATCAAGTTGAACGATCGCCGGCAAGGTGGGGTCTGCCACAAAAAAAAAAAAGTTTATTTTTCTTCTTTATTCGTATTTTTATTTGTACTGCTTTTTATACTCTCGCAACCTGTTGCTACAGAGTATAATAGTTTTGTTCACCTAACGGTTGTTTGTATCACCTAAAACTAATCGAGTTAGATATAGGGTTATATATATATAAATGATCAGGATGAAGAGACGAGTTGAAATCCGGGTGACTGTCTGTCCGTCCGTCCGTCTATCCGTCCGTCTGTCCGTCTGTCCGTCCGTCCGTGCAAGCTCTAACTTGAGTAAAAATTGAGATATCTTTATGAAACTTGGTAGACATGTTTAATGGTACCGTGAGACGGTTGCTATTGCAGATGGGCGTAATCGGACCACTGCCACGCCCACAAAACGCCATTAATCAAAAACAAATAACTTGCCATAACTAAGCTCCGCAATAAGATACAAGACTGTTATTTGGTACACAGGATCACATTAGGGAGGGGCATCTGCAGTTAAAAATTTTTTTAAAAAAGTGGGCGTGGTCCCGCCTCTAATAGGTTTAATGTGCATATCTCCTAAACCGCTAATGCTATAATAACAAAATTCACTGGAAGCAAATATTTTTAGCACTTCTATTGACGGTGTGAAAATAGTTGAAATCGGGTGGCAACTCCGCCCACTCCCCATATAACGGTACTGTTAAAAACTACTAAAAGCGCGATAAATCAAGCACTAAACACGCCAGAGTCATTAAATTTTATCTCTGGGATGGTATGAGATGACTTTATAGGAACCGCGTTCAAAATTAGACAGTGGGCGTGGCACAGCCCACTTTTAGGTGAAAACCCATATCTTGAGATCTGCTTAACCGATTTCAACCAAATTCGGTGCATAACGTTCTTTTTATGTTTCTATGTCACAGTGCAAAAATGGGCGAAATCGGACTACAACCACGCCTACTTTCCATATAACACCATTTTATATTCCATCTGATTATTTCACTTTCCACTATGCAAATCAGGCAACAATGACTGTATCGGGATAAAACTTTGCGTGAATAATGCGATTAAAGTATGCCACCTTGTGGCCAAAAATTGTCTAAATCGAACCAAAACTGTTTAAGCCCCTAAGTACTAAATATGTGGACCCCAGTGCCTATAGTTGACCTTCTACCGAAAATATCAGCCAATCCACAAAGAAATCTCAAACGAGTATACTATTTGACTTTGCGAGAGTATAAAATGTTCGGTTACATCCGAACTTAGCCCTTCCTTACTTGTTATACTTCGGCTTCTGCCCTACGCTTGTACTGCACCCTACTCTTCTAATTACCCCATATACATCCCTATCCTATTTCAATAGTAAGATAAATTAATTAATTATTTGCTCTAAACTGAGATTTGAACCTCGTCGTTCTGATCGCGGAGCGTAAAGTCTATCCATTTGACCACTGTATGTGAATAAAATGTTTGTCCTTTTCGTTATATATATATAGCAATTTAATTGCATATATTCTTGATTACAACCATCACCCGTTGACATCAAGCAGTTGGTGTGAAACCGCGAATAACACTGGGTTACCAATATAATTAAGAATCACCACCCGTGTACAGCAACCATTTGGTGTGAAGCTATGATTAACACTGGGCTACCAGTATAATTCAAAAATGCAATTGCAACAGAGATGGCAATATGACCAGAGAATGTTAATAAGGCTATAAATAGACACAACGAATATTAGTAAATGAAAAATCGTTGCGCATACTTATTTAGATTTATGTTTTCAATTTCTATGATATGACAAATTTATAATTATGAAAAGCCTTCTGAATTAAAAATCTGTAAAACCGGTAAAAACCCCAGAATTCATAATAAAATAAACATTTAATTGGCTATTTTTCCTTACTTCCGCACTTATGTATGTGCGTTGTGTGAGCAATTGCTTATTAAACAAAGGATAACAATAAAATGGTGGCTAAGCGGCCACGTTTCCACTTTTGTGGTGGCTGAGGTCGTAAGCGGGAAGGGGTTAAGCACAATCCGAATACGAAGCTATACGTTCGAATCCTAAAACTCATGAAACTGAAATTTTATTTAATTTTTTATTTTATTAATTGAAATCTAAGCATATCATAATTCAATTTCTTTAATAGCATATTTTACTTCCTGATATAATTAAAATATATCAGGAAAATATGTTCATATGTTTAGGTTTATTGAATATTTACTTATTATGCGTATTTATACAAATGTGAAAATCACACATACTTTCATAAGTATACGTGCACTCCTTGCGCCTTACAAACTTGACTTTTTCTACACTTTTTGCTTATTGCGAATATACTGCACCTTGCACTTGTACTGCACCCTACTCTTCTAATTACCCCATATACATTCCTATCCTATTTCAATAGTAAGATAAATTAATTACTTATTTGCCCTAAAATGAGATTTGAACCTCGTCATTCTGATCGCGGAGCGTAAAGTCTATCCATTTGACCACTGTAGGTGAATAAAATGTTTGTCATTTTCGTTAAATATATGGCAATTTAATTGCATATATTCTTGATTACAACCATCACCCGTTGATATCAACCAGTTGGTGTGAAACCGCGAATAACACTGGGTTACCAATATAATTAAGAATCAGTATAATTCAAAAATGCAATTGCAACAGAGATGGCAATATGACCAGAGAATGTTAATAATGCTATAAATAGACACAACGAATATTAGTAAATGAAAAATCATTGCGTATACTTATTTAGATTTATGTTTTCAATTTCTATGATATGACAAATTTATAATTATGAAAAGCCTTCTGAATTAAAAATCTGTATTACCGGTAAAATCCCCAGAAAACACCCGCCTTCCACCAATAGGGGCGTGGCAATTGACCAAAAAACTTATTGGAATTTAACGTGTCACCCTTTTGCGGCCATTAGCGCCTAAACAGGGTGATCTAAGATGGCGCAAACTATTTGATTCATGTAGCCGCACAGTTGCACGTTAATTAGAGACATCAATCTCAGATATAGGTTGAACAGGTGAGTGGCAATCAACCAAAAAGTGGAAATTTCAAAATTTCTACTTTTTACCTTTTTTGTGTTTCCAGTTAAGGGGGCATATGAGCGGGGGGGATGAAACCAAGTGGATCACCTAGAGGACGGATCACCTAGAGGACACTCGGGGCTTCCATTATCACCATCAACCACCCGCCTACCACCACCAGGAGCGTGGGAATCCTATAGAATGCACCATGGGTCAAACAGTGTGCGTATGTCCCATCTAAGGCCGCTCCGTTTACGCCTTACTTCGTAAGGCGCAAACTGCGCTAATTTATTCCAATTCTAGGTATTCTTTTCCCCCATCCTCCTTATTTGTAAAGTTTATTTTTCTTCTTTATTCGTATTTTTATTTGTACTGCTTTTTATACTTCGGCTTCTGCCCTACGCTTGTACTGCACCCTTCTCTTCTAATTACCCCATATACATTCCTATCCTATTTCAATAGTAAGATAAATTAATTAATTATTTGCCCTAAACTGAGATTTGAACCTCGTCATTCTGATCGCGGAGCGTAAAGTCTATCCATTTGACCACTGTAGGTGAATAAAATGTTTGTCCTTTTCGTTATATATATATAGCAATTTAATTGCATATATTCTTGATTACAACCATCACCCGTTGACATCAAGCAGTTGGTGTGAAACCGCGAATAAAACTGGGTTACCAATATAATTAAGAATCACCACCCGTGTACAGCAACCATTTGGTGTGAAGCTATGATTAACACTGGGCTACCAGTATAATTCAAAAATGCAATTGCAACAGAGATGGCAATATGACCAGAGAATGTTAATAAGGCTATAAATAGACACAACGAATATTAGTAAATGAAAAATCGTTGCGCATACTTATTTAGATTTATGTTTTCAATTTCTATGATATGACAAATTTATAATTATGAAAAGCCTTCTGAATTAAAAATCTGTAAAACCGGTAAAAACCCCAGAATTCATAATAAAATAAACATTTAATTGGCTATTTTTCCTTACTTCCGCACTTATGTATGTGCGTTGTGTGAGCAATTGCTTATTAAACAAAGGATAACAATAAAATGGTGGCTAAGCGGCCACGTTTCCACTTTTGTGGTGGCTGAGGTCGTAAGCGGGAAGGGGTTAAGCACAATCCGAATACGAAGCTATACGTTCGAATCCTAAAACTCATGAAACTGAAATTTAATTTAATTTTTTATTTTATTAATTGGAATCTAAGCATATCATAATTCAATTTCTTTAATAGCATATTTTACTTCCTGATATAATTAAAATATATCAGGAAAATATGTTCATATGTTTAGGTTTATTGAATATTTACTTATTATGCGTATTTATACAAATGTGAAAATCACACATACTTTCATAAGTATACGTGCACTCCTTGCCCCTTACAAACTTGACTTTTTCTACACTTTTTGCTTATTGCGAATATAGCTAGAAGGAATCAAGTTGAACGATCGCCGGCAAGGTGGGGTCTGCCACAAAAAAAAAAAAGTTTATTTTTCTTCTTTATTCGTATTTTTATTTGTACTGCTTTTTATACTCTCGCAACCTGTTGCTACAGAGTATAATAGTTTTGTTCACCTAACGGTTGTTTGTATCACCTAAAACTAATCGAGTTAGATATAGGGTTATATATATATAAATGATCAGGATGAAGAGACGAGTTGAAATCCGGGTGACTGTCTGTCCGTCCGTCCGTCTATCCGTCCGTCTGTCCGTCTGTCCGTCCGTCCGTGCAAGCTCTAACTTGAGTAAAAATTGAGATATCTTTATGAAACTTGGTAGACATGTTTAATGGTACCGTGAGACGGTTGCTATTGCAGATGGGCGTAATCGGACCACTGCCACGCCCACAAAACGCCATTAATCAAAAACAAATAACTTGCCATAACTAAGCTCCGCAATAAGATACAAGACTGTTATTTGGTACACAGGATCACATTAGGGAGGGGCATCTGCAGTTAAAATTTTTTTTAAAAAAGTGGGCGTGGTCCCGCCTCTAATAGGTTTAATGTGCATATCTCCTAAACCGCTAATGCTATAATAACAAAATTCACTGGAAGCAAATATTTTTAGCACTTCTATTGACGGTGTGAAAATAGTTGAAATCGGGTGGCAACTCCGCCCACTCCCCATATAACGGTACTGTTAAAAACTACTAAAAGCGCGATAAATCAAGCACTAAACACGCCAGAGTCATTAAATTTTATCTCTGGGATGGTATGAGATGACTTTATAGGAACCGCGTTCAAAATTAGACAGTGGGCGTGGCACAGCCCACTTTTAGGTGAAAACCCATATCTTGAGATCTGCTTAACCGATTTCAACCAAATTCGGTGCGTAACGTTCTTTTTATGTTTCTATGTCACAGTGCAAAAATGGGCGAAATCGGACTACAACCACGCCTACTTTCCATATAACACCATTTTATATTCCATCTGATTATTTCACTTTCCACTATGCAAATCAGGCAACAATGACTGTATCGGGATAAAACTTTGCGTGAATAATGCGATTAAAGTATGCCACCTTGTGGCCAAAAATTGTCTAAATCGAACCAAAACTGTTTAAGCTCCTAAGTACTAAATATGTGGACCCCAGTGCCTATAGTTGACCTTCTACCGAAAATATCAGCCAATCCACAAAGAAATCTCAAACGAGTATACTATTTGACTTTGCGAGAGTATAAAATGTTCGGTTACATCCGAACTTAGCCCTTCCTTACTTGTTATACTTCGGCTTCTGCCCTACGCTTGTACTTCACCCTACTCTTCTAATTACCCCATATACATTCCTATCCTATTTCAATAGTAAGATAAATTAATTAATTATTTGCTCTAAACTGAGATTTGAACCTCGTCGTTCTGATCGCGGAGCGTAAAGTCTATCCATTTGACCACTGTATGTGAATAAAATGTTTGTCCTTTTCGTTATATATATATAGCAATTTAATTGCATATATTCTTGATTACAACCATCACCCGTTGACATCAAGCAGTTGGTGTGAAACCGCGAATAACACTGGGTTACCAATATAATTAAGAATCACCACCCGTGTACAGCAACCATTTGGTGTGAAGCTATGATTAACACTGGGCTACCAGTATAATTCAAAAATGCAATTGCAACAGAGATGGCAATATGACCAGATAATGTTAATAAGGCTATAAATAGACACAACGAATATTAGTAAATGAAAAATCGTTGCGCATACTTATTTAGATTTATGTTTTCAATTTCTATGATATGACAAATTTATAATTATGAAAAGCCTTCTGAATTAAAAATCTGTAAAACCGGTAAAAACCCCAGAATTCATAATAAAATAAACATTTAATTGGCTATTTTTCCTTACTTCCGCACTTATGTATGTGCGTTGTGTGAGCAATTGCTTATTAAACAAAGGATAACAATAAAATGGTGGCTAAGCGGCCACGTTTCCACTTTTTTGGAGGCTGAGGTCGTTAGCGGGAAGGAGTTAAGCACAATCCGAATACGAAGCTATACGTTCGAATCCTAAAACTCATGAAACTGAAATTTTATTTAATTTTTTATTTTATTAATTGGAATCTAAGCATATCATAATTCAATTTCTTTAATAGCATATTTTACTTCCTGATATAATTAAAATATATCAGGAAAATATGTTCATATGTTTAGGTTTATTGAATATTTACTTATTATGCGTATTTATACAAATGTGAAAATCACACATACTTTCATAAGTATACGTGCACTCCTTGCCCCTTACAAATTTGACTTTTTCTACACTTTTTGCTTATTGCGAATATAGCTAGAAGGAATCAAGTTGAACGATCGCCGGCAAGGTGGGGTCTGCCACAAAAAAAAAAAAGTTTATTTTTCTTCTTTATTCGTATTTTTATTTGTACTGCTTTTTATACTTCGGCTTCTGTCCTACGCTTGTACTGCACCCTACTCTTCTAATTACCCCATATACATTCCTATCCTATTTCAATAGTAAGATAAATTAATTACTTATTTGCCCTAAAATGAGATTTGAACCTCGTCATTCTGATCGCGGAGCGTAAAGTCTATCCATTTGACCACTGTAGGTGAATAAAATGTTTGTCCTTTTCGTTATATATATATAGCAATTTAATTGCATATATTCTTGATTACAACCATCACCCGTTGACATCAAGCAGTGAAAATTTCAAAATTTCTACTTTTAACCTTTTTTGTGTTTCCAGTTAAGGGGGTATATGAGCGGGGGGGATGAAACCAAGTGGATCACCTAGAGGACACTCGGGGCTTCCATTATCACAATCAACCACCCGCCTACCACCACCAGGAGCGTGGGAATCCTATAGAATGCACCATGGGTCAAACAATGTGCGTATGTCCCATCTAAGGCCGCTCCGTTTACGCCTTACTTCGTAAGGCGCAAACTGAGCTAATTTATTCCAATTCTAGGTATTCTTTTCCCCCATCCTCCTTATGTGTAAAGTTTATTTTTCTTCTTTATTCGTATTTTTATTTGTACTGCTTTTTATACTTCGGCTTCTGCCCTACGCTTGTACTGCACCCTTCTCTTCTAATTACCCCATATACATTCCTATCCTATTTCAATAGTAAGATAAATTAATTACTTATTTGCCCTAAAATGAGATTTGAACCTCGTCATTCTGATCGCGGAGCGTAAAGTCTATCCATTTGACCACTGTAGGTGAATAAAATGTTTGTCCTTTTCGTTATATATATATAGCAATTTAATTGCATATATTCTTGATTACAACCATCACCCGTTGACATCAAGCATTTGATGTGAAACCGCGAATAACACTGGGTTACCAATATAATTAAGAATCACCACCCGTGTACAGCAACCATTTGGTGTGAAGCTATGATTAACACTGGGCTACCAGTATAATTCAAAAATGCAATTGCAACAGAGATGGCAATATGACCAGAGAATGTTAATAAGGCTATAAATAGACACAAAGAATATTAGTAAATGAAAAATCGTTGCGCATACTTATTTAGATTTATGTTTTCAATTTCTATGATATGACAAATTTATAATTATGAAAAGCCTTCTGAATTAAAAATCTGTAAAACCGGTAAAAACCCCAGAATTCATAATAAAATAAACATTTAATTGGCTATTTTTCCTTACTTCCGCACTTATGTATGTGCGTTGTGTGAGCAATTGCTTATTAAACAAAGGATAACAATAAAATGGTGGCTAAGCGGCCACGTTTCCACTTTTGTGGTGGCTGAGGTCGTAAGCGGGAAGGGGTTAAGCACAATCCGAATACGAAGCTATACGTTCGAATCCTAAAACTCATGAAACTGAAATTTAATTTAATTTTTTATTTTATTAATTGGAATCTAAGCATATCATAATTCAATTTCTTTAATAGCATATTTTACTTCCTGATATAATTAAAATATATCAGGAAAATATGTTCATATGTTTAGGTTTATTGAATATTTACTTATTATGCGTATTTATACAAATGTGAAAATCACACATACTTTCATAAGTATACGTGCACTCCTTGCCCCTTACAAACTTGACTTTTTCTACACTTTTTGCTTATTGCGAATATAGCTAGAAGGAATCAAGTTGAACGATCGCCGGCAAGGTGGGGTCTGCCACAAAAAAAAAAAGTTTATTTTTCTTCTTTATTCGTATTTTTATTTGTACTGCTTTTTATACTCTCGCAACCTGTTGCTGCAGAGTATAATAGTTTTGTTCACCTAACGGTTGTTTGTATCACCTAAAACTAATCGAGTTAGATATAGGGTTATATATATATAAATGATCAGGATGAAGAGACGAGTTGAAATCCGGGTGACTGTCTGTCCGTCCGTCCGTCTGACCGTCTGTCCGTCCGTCCGTGCAAGCTCTAACTTGAGTAAAAATTGAGATATCTTTATGAAACTTGGTAGACATGTTTCATGGTACCGTGAGACGGTTGCTATTGCAGATGGGCGTAATCGGACCACTGCCACGCCCACAAAACGCCATTAATCAAAAACAAATAACTTGCCATAACTAAGCTCCGCAATAAGATACAAGACTGTTATTTGGTACACAGGATCACATTAGGGAGGGGCATCTGCAGTTAAAAATTTTTTTAAAAAAGTGGGCGTGGTCCCGCCTCTAATAGGTTTAATGTGCATATCTCCTAAACCGCTAATGCTATAATAACAAAATTCACTGGAAGAAAATATTTTTAGCACTTCTATTGACGGTGTGAAAATAGTTGAAATCGGGTGGCAACTCCGCCCACTCCCCATATAACGGTACTGTTAAAAACTACTAAAAGCGCGATAAATCAAGCACTAAACACGCCAGAGTCATTAAATTTTATCTCTGGGATGGTATGAGATGACTTTATAGGAACCGCGTTCAAAATTAGACAGTGGGCGTGGCACAGCCCACTTTTAGGTGAAAACCCATATCTTGAGATCTGATTAACCGATTTCAACCAAATTCGGTGCATAACGTTCTTTTTTTGTTTCTATGTCACAGTGCAAAAATTCTTGATTACAACCATCACCCGTTGACATCAAGCAGTTGGTGTGAAACCGCGAATAACACTGGGTTACCAATATAATTAAGAATCACCACCCGTGTACAGCAACCATTTGGTGTGAAGCTATGATTAACACTGGGCTACCAGTATAATTCAAAAATGCAATTGCAACAGAGATGGCAATATGACCAGAGAATGTTAATAAGGCTATAAATAGACACAACGAATATTAGTAAATGAAAAATCGTTGCGCATACTTATTTAGATTTATGTTTTCAATTTCTATGATATGACAAATTTATAATTATGAAAAGCCTTCTGAATTAAAAATCTGTAAAACCGGTAAAAACCCCAGAATTCATAATAAAATAAACATTTAATTGGCTATTTTTCCTTACTTCCGCACTTATGTATGTGCGTTGTGTGAGCAATTGCTTATTAAACAAAGGATAACAATAAAATGGTGGCTAAGCGGCCACGTTTCCACTTTTGTGGAGGCTGAGGTCGTTAGCGGGAAGGAGTTAAGCACAATCCGAATACGAAGCTATACGTTCGAATCCTAAAACTCATGAAACTGAAATTTTATTTAATTTTTTATTTTATTAATTGGAATCTAAGCATATCATAATTCAATTTCTTTAATAGCATATTTTACTTCCTGATATAATTAAAATATATCAGGAAAATATGTTCATATGTTTAGGTTTATTGAATATTTACTTATTATGCGTATTTATACAAATGTGAAAATCACACATACTTTCATAAGTATACGTGCACTCCTTGCCCCTTACAAACTTGACTTTTTCTACACTTTTTGCTTATTGCGAATATAGCTAGAAGGAATCAAGTTGAACGATCGCCGGCAAGGTGGGGTCTGCCACAAAAAAAAAAAAAGTTTATTTTTCTTCTTTATTCGTATTTTTATTTGTACTGCTTTTTATACTTCGGCTTCTGTCCTACGCTTGTACTGCACCCTACTCTTCTAATTACCCCATATACATTCCTATCCTATTTCAATAGTAAGATAAATTAATTACTTATTTGCCCTAAAATGAGATTTGAACCTCGTCATTCTGATCGCGGAGCGTAAAGTCTATCCATTTGACCACTGTAGGTGAATAAAATGTTTGTCCTTTTCGTTATATATATATAGCAATTTAATTGCATATATTCTTGATTACAACCATCACCCGTTGACATCAAGCAGTGAAAATTTCAAAATTTCTACTTTTAACCTTTTTTGTGTTTCCAGTTAAGGGGGTATATGAGCGGGGGGGATGAAACCAAGTGGATCACCTAGAGGACACTCGGGGCTTCCATTATCACAATCAACCACCAGGAGCGTGGGAATCCTATAGAATGCACCATGGGTCAAACAATGTGCGTATGTCCCATCTAAGGCCGCTCCGTTTACGCCTTACTTCGTAAGGCGCAAACTGCGCTAATTTATTCCAATTCTAGGTATTCTTTTCCCCCATCCTCCTTATGTGTAAAGTTTATTTTTCTTCTTTATTCGTATTTTTATTTGTACTGCTTTTTATACTTCGGCTTCTGCCCTACGCTTGTACTGCACCCTTCTCTTCTAATTACCCCATATACATTCCTATCCTATTTCAATAGTAAGATAAATTAATTACTTATTTGCCCTAAAATGAGATTTGAACCTCGTCATTCTGATCGCGGAGCGTAAAGTCTATCCATTTGACCACTGTAGGTGAATAAAATGTTTGTCCTTTTCGTTATATATATATAGCAATTTAATTGCATATATTCTTGATTACAACCATCACCCGTTGACATCAAGCAGTGAAAATTTCAAAATTTCTACTTTTAACCTTTTTTGTGTTTCCAGTTAAGGGGGTATATGAGCGGGGGGGATGAAACCAAGTGGATCACCTAGAGGACACTCGGGGCTTCCATTATCACCATCAACCACCCGCCTACCACCACCAGGAGCGTGGGAATCCTATAGAATGCACCATGGTTCAAACAGTGTGCGTATGTCCCATCTAAGGCCGCTATGTTTACGCCTTACTTCGTAAGGCGCAAACTGCGCTAATTTATTCCAATTCTAGGTATTCCTTTCCCCCACCCTCCTTATGTGTATAGTTTATTTTTCTTCTTTATTCGTATTTTTATTTGTACTGCTTTTTATACTTCGGCTTCTGCCCTACGCTTGTACTGCACCCTTCTCTTCTAATTACCCCATATACATTCCTATCCTATTTCAATAGTAAGATAAATTAATTAATTATTTGCCCTAATATGCAATATGACCAGAGAATGTTAATAAGGCTATAAATAGACACAACGAATATTAGTAAATGAAAAATCGTTGCGCATACTTATTTAGATTTATGTTTTCAATTTCTATGATATGACAAATTTATAATTATAAAAAGCCTTCTGAATTAAAAATCTGTAAAACCGGTAAAAACCCCAGAATTCATAATAAAATAAACATTTAATTGGCTATTTTTCCTTACTTCCGCACTTATGTATGTGCGTTGTGTGAGCAATTGCTTATTAAACAAAGGATAACAATAAAATGGTGGCTAAGCGGCCACGTTTCCACTTTTGTGGTGGCTGAGGTCGTAAGCGGGAAGGGGTTAAGCACAATCCGAATACGAAGCTATACGTTCGAATCCTAAAACTCATGAAACTGAAATTTTATTTAATTTTTTATTTTATTAATTGAAATCTAAGCATATCATAATTCAATTTCTTTAATAGCATATTTTACTTCCTGATATAATTAAAATATATCAGGAAAATATGTTCATATGTTTAGGTTTATTGAATATTTACTTATTATGCGTATTTATACAAATGTGAAAATCACACATACTTTCATAAGTATACGTGCACTCCTTGCGCCTTACAAACTTGACTTTTTCTACACTTTTTGCTTATTGCGAATATACTGCACCTTGCACTTGTACTGCACCCTACTCTTCTAATTACCCCATATACATTCCTATCCTATTTCAATAGTAAGATAAATTAATTACTTATTTGCCCTAAAATGAGATTTGAACCTCGTCATTCTGATCGCGGAGCGTAAAGTCTATCCATTTGACCACTGTAGGTGAATAAAATGTTTGTCCTTTTCGTTATATAGATATAGCAATTTAATTGCATATATTCTTGATTACAACCATCACCCGTTGACATCAAGCAGTGAAAATTTCAAAATTTCTACTTTTTACCTTTTTTGTGTTTCCAGTTAAGGGGGTATATGAGCGGGGGGGATGAAACGAAGTGGATCACCTAGAGGACACTCGGGCTTCCATTATCACCATCAACCACCCGCCTACCACCACCAGGAGCGTGGGAATCCTATAGAATGCACCATGGTTCAAACAGTGTGCGTATGTCCCATCTAAGGCCGCTTACTTCATAAGGCGCAAACTGCGCTAATTTATTCCAATTCTAGGTATTCCTTTCCCTCACCCTCCTTATGTGTAAAGTTTATTTTTCTTCTTTATTCGTATTTTTATTTGTACTGCTTTTTATACTTCGGCTTCTGCCCTACGCTTGTACTGCACCCTACTCTTCTAATTACCCCATATACATTCCTATCCTATTTCAATAGTAAGATAAATTAATTAATTATTTGCCCTAAACTGAGATTTGAACCTCGTCATTCTGATCGCGGAGCGTAAAGTCTATCCATTTGACCACTGTAGGTGAATAAAATGTTTGTCCTTTTCGTTATATATATATAGCAATTTAATTGCATATATTCTTGATTACAACCATCACCCGTTGACATCAAGCATTTGATGTGAAACCGCGAATAACACTGGGTTACCAATATAATTAAGAATCACCACCCGTGTACAGCAACCATTTGGTGTGAAGCTATGATTAACACTGGGCTACCAGTATAATTCAAAAATGCAATTGCAACAGAGATGGCAATATGACCAGAGAATGTTAATAAGGCTATAAATAGACACAACGAATATTAGTAAATGAAAAATCGTTGCGCATACTTATTTAGATTTATGTTTTCAATTTCTATGATATGACAAATTTATAATTATGAAAAGCCTTCTGAATTAAAAATCTGTAAAACCGGTAAAAACCCCAGAATTCATAATAAAATAAACATTTAATTGGCTATTTTTCCTTACTTCCGCACTTATGTATGTGCGTTGTGTGAGCAATTGCTTATTAAACAAAGGATAACAATAAAATGGTGGCTAAGCGGCCACGTTTCCACTTTTGTGGAGGCTGAGGTCGTTAGCGGGAAGGAGTTAAGCACAATCCGAATACGAAGCTATACGTTCGAATCCTAAAACTCATGAAACTGAAATTTTATTTAATTTTTTATTTTATTAATTGGAATCTAAGCATATCATAATTCAATTTCTTTAATACCATATTTTACTTCCTGATATAATTAAAATATATCAGGAAAATATGTTCATATGTTTAGGTTTATTGAATATTTACTTATTATGCGTATTTATACAAATGTGAAAATCACACATACTTTCATAAGTATACGTGCACTCCTTGCCCCTTACAAACTTGACTTTTTCTACACTTTTTGCTTATTGCGAATATAGCTAGAAGGAATCAAGTTGAACGATCGCCGGCAAGGTGGGGTCTGCCACAAAAAAAAAAAAAGTTTATTTTTCTTCTTTATTCGTATTTTTATTTGTACTGCTTTTTATACTCTCGCAACCTGTTGCTACAGAGTATAATAGTTTTGTTCACCTAACGGTTGTTTGTATCACCTAAAACTAATCGAGTTAGATATAGGGTTATATATATATAAATGATCAGGATGAAGAGACGAGTTGAAATCCGGGTGACTGTCTGTCCGTCCGTCCGTCTATCCGTCCGTCTGTCCGTCTGTCCGTCCGTCCGTCTGTCCGTCTGTCCGTCCGTCCGTGCAAGCTCTAACTTGAGTAAAAATTGAGATATCTTTATGAAACTTGGTAGACATGTTTCATGGTACCGTGAGACGGTTGCTATTGCAGATGGGCGTAATCGGACCACTGCCACGCCCACAAAACGCCATTAATCAAAAACAAATAACTTGCCATAACTAAGCTCCGCAATAAGATACAAGACTGTTATTTGGTACACAGGATCACATTAGGGAGGGGCATCTGCAGTTAAAATTTTTTTTTAAAAAGTGGGCGTGGTCCCGCCTCTAATAGGTTTAATGTGCATATCTCCTAAACCGCTAATGCTATAATAACAAAATTCACTGGAAGCAAATATTTTTAGCACTTCTATTGACGGTGTGAAAATAGTTGAAATCGGGTGGCAACTCCGCCCACTCCCCATATAACGGTACTGTTAAAAACTACTAAAAGCGCGATAAATCAAGCACTAAACACGCCAGAGTCATTAAATTTTATCTCTGGGATGGTATGAGATGACTTAATAGGAACCGCGTTCAAAATTAGACAGTGGGCGTGGCACAGCCCACTTTTAGGTGAAAACCCATATCTTGAGATCTGCTTAACCGATTTCAACCAAATTCGGTGCATAACGTTCTTTTTATGTTTCTATGTCACAGTGCAAAAATGGGCGAAATCGGACTACAACCACGCCTACTTTCCATATAACACCATTTTATATTCCATCTGATTATTTCACTTTCCACTATGCAAATCAGGCAACAATGACTGTATCGGGATAAAACTTTGCGTGAATAATGCGATTAAAGTATGCCACCTTGTGGCCAAAAATTGTCTAAATCGAACCAAAACTGTTTAAGCTCCTAAGTACTAAATATGTGGACCCCAGTGCCTATAGTTGACCTTCTACCGAAAATATCAGCCAATCCACAAAGTAATCTCAAACGAGTATACTATTTGACTTTGCGAGAGTATAAAATGTTCGGTTACATCCGAACTTAGCCCTTCCTTACTTGTTATACTTCGGCTTCTGCCCTACGCTTGTACTGCACCCTACTCTTCTAATTACCCCATATACATTCCTATCCTATTTCAATAGTAAGATAAATTAATTAATTATTTGCTCTAAACTGAGATTTGAACCTCGTCATTCTGATCGCGGAGCGTAAAGTCTATCCATTTGACCACTGTAGGTGAATAAAATGTTTGTCCTTTTCGTCATATAGATATAGCAATTTAATTGCATATATTCTTGATTACAACCATCACCCGTTGACATCAAGCAGTGAAAATTTCAAAATTTCTACTTTTTACCTTTTTTGTGTTTCCTGTTAAGGGGGTATATGAGCGGGGGGGATGAAACCAAGTGGATCACCTAGAGGACACTCGGGGCTTCCATTATCACCATCAACCACCCGCCTACCACCACCAGGAGCGTGGGAATCCTATAGAATGCACCATGGTTCAAACAGTGTGCGTATGTCCCATCTAAGGCCGCTTACTTCGTAAGGCGCAAACTGCGCTAATTTATTCCAATTCTAGGTATTCCTTTCCCTCACCCTCCTTATGTGTAAAGTTTATTTTTCTTCTTTATTCGTATTTTTATTTGTACTGCTTTTTATACTTCGGCTTCTGCCCTACGCTTGTACTGCACCCTACTCTTCTAATTACCCCATATACATTCCTATCCTATTTCAATAGTAAGATCAATTAATTAATTATTTGCCCTAAACTGAGATTTGAACCTCGTCATTCTGATCGCGGAGCGTAAAGTCTATCCATTTGACCACTGTAGGTGAATAAAATGTTTGTCCTTTTCGTTATATATATATAGCAATTTAATTGCATATATTCTTGATTACAACCATCACCCGTTGACATCAAGCATTTGATGTGAAACCGCGAATAACACTGGGTTACCAATATAATTAAGAATCACCACCCGTGTACAGCAACCATTTGGTGTGAAGCTATGATTAACACTGGGCTACCAGTATAATTCAAAAATGCAATTGCAACAGAGATGGCAATATGACCAGAGAATGTTAATAAGGCTATAAATAGACACAACGAATATTAGTAAATGAAAAATCGTTGCGCATACTTATTTAGATTTATGTTTTCAATTTCTATGATATGACAAATTTATAATTATGAAAAGCCTTCTGAATTAAAAATCTGTAAAACCGGTAAAATCCCCAGAATTCATAATAAAATAAACATTTAATTGGCTATTTTTCCTTACTTCCGCACTTATGTATGTGCGTTGTGTGAGCAATTGCTTATTAAACAAAGGATAACAATAAAATGGTGGCTAAGCGGCCACGTTTCCACTTTTGTGGAGGCTGAGGTCGTTAGCGGGAAGGAGTTAAGCACAATCCGAATACGAAGCTATACGTTCGAATCCTAAAACTCATGAAACTGAAATTTTATTTAATTTTTTATTTTATTAATTGGAATCTAAGCATATCATAATTCAATTTCTTTAATACCATATTTTACTTCCTGATATAATTAAAATATATCAGGAAAATATGTTCATATGTTTAGGTTTATTGAATATTTACTTATTATGCGTATTTATACAAATGTGAAAATCACACATACTTTCATAAGTATACGTGCACTCCTTGCCCCTTACAAACTTGACTTTTTCTACACTTTTTGCTTATTGCGAATATAGCTAGAAGGAATCAAGTTGAACGATCGCCGGCAAGGTGGGGTCTGCCACAAAAAAAAAAAAAGTTTATTTTTCTTCTTTATTCGTATTTTTATTTGTACTGCTTTTTATACTTCGGCTTCTGTCCTACGCTTGTACTGCACCCTACTCTTCTAATTACCCCATATACATTCCTATCCTATTTCAATAGTAAGATAAATTAATTACTTATTTGCCCTAAAATGAGATTTGAACCTCGTCATTCTGATCGCGGAGCGTAAAGTCTATCCATTTGACCACTGTAGGTGAATAAAATGTTTGTCCTTTTCGTTATATATATATAGCAATTTAATTGCATATATTCTTGATTACAACCATCACCCGTTGACATCAAGCAGTGAAAATTTCAAAATTTCTACTTTTAACCTTTTTTGTGTTTCCAGTTAAGGGGGTATATGAGCGGGGGGGATGAAACCAAGTGGATCACCTAGAGGACACTCGGGGCTTCCATTATCACAATCAACCACCAGGAGCGTGGGAATCCTATAGAATGCACCATGGGTCAAACAATGTGCGTATGTCCCATCTAAGGCCGCTCCGTTTACGCCTTACTTCGTAAGGCGCAAACTGCGCTAATTTATTCCAATTCTAGGTATTCTTTTCCCCCATCCTCCTTATGTGTAAAGTTTATTTTTCTTCTTTATTCGTATTTTTATTTGTACTGCTTTTTATACTTCGGCTTCTGCCCTACGCTTGTACTGCACCCTTCTCTTCTAATTACCCCATATACATTCCTATCCTATTTCAATAGTAAGATAAATTAATTACTTATTTGCCCTAAAATGAGATTTGAACCTCGTCATTCTGATCGCGGAGCGTAAAGTCTATCCATTTGACCACTGTAGGTGAATAAAATGTTTGTCCTTTTCGTTATATATATATAGCAATTTAATTGCATATATTCTTGATTACAACCATCACCCGTTGACATCAAGCAGTGAAAATTTCAAAATTTCTACTTTTAACCTTTTTTGTGTTTCCAGTTAAGGGGGTATATGAGCGGGGGGGATGAAACCAAGTGGATCACCTAGAGGACACTCGGGGCTTCCATTATCACCATCAACCACCCGCCTACCACCACCAGGAGCGTGGGAATCCTATAGAATGCACCATGGTTCAAACAGTGTGCGTATGTCCCATCTAAGGCCGCTATGTTTACGCCTTACTTCGTAAGGCGCAAACTGCGCTAATTTATTCCAATTCTAGGTATTCCTTTCCCCCACCCTCCTTATGTGTATAGTTTATTTTTCTTCTTTATTCGTATTTTTATTTGTACTGCTTTTTATACTTCGGCTTCTGCCCTACGCTTGTACTGCACCCTTCTCTTCTAATTACCCCATATACATTCCTATCCTATTTCAATAGTAAGATAAATTAATTAATTATTTGCCCTAAACTGAGATTTGAACCTCGTCATTCTGATCGCGGAGCGTAAAGTCTATCCATTTGACCACTGTAGGTGAATAAAATGTTTGTCCTTTTCGTTATATATATATAGCAATTTAATTGCATATATTCTTGATTACAACCATCACCCGTTGACATCAAGCATTTGATGTGAAACCGCGAATAACACTGGGTTACCAATATAATTAAGAATCACCACCCGTGTACAGCAACCATTTGGTGTGAAGCTATGATTAACACTGGGCTACCAGTATAATTCAAAAATGCAATTGCAACAGAGATGGCAATATGACCAGAGAATGTTAATAAGGCTATAAATAGACACAAAGAATATTAGTAAATGAAAAATCGTTGCGCATACTTATTTAGATTTATGTTTTCAATTTCTATGATATGACAAATTTATAACTATGAAAAGCCTTCTGAATTAAAAATCTGTAAAACCGGTAAAAACCCCAGAATTCATAATAAAATAAACATTTAATTGGCTATTTTTCCTTACTTCCGCACTTATGTATGTGCGTTGTGTGAGCAATTGCTTATTAAACAAAGGATAACAATAAAATGGTGGCTAAGCGGCCACGTTTCCACTTTTGTGGTGGCTGAGGTCGTAAGCGGGAAGGGGTTAAGCACAATCCGAATACGAAGCTATACGTTCGAATCCTAAAACTCATGAAACTGAAATTTAATTTAATTTTTTATTTTATTAATTGGAATCTAAGCATATCATAATTCAATTTCTTTAATAGCATATTTTACTTCCTGATATAATTAAAATATATCAGGAAAATATGTTCATATGTTTAGGTTTATTGAATATTTACTTATTATGCGTATTTATACAAATGTGAAAATCACACATACTTTCATAAGTATACGTGCACTCCTTGCCCCTTACAAACTTGACTTTTTCTACACTTTTTGCTTATTGCGAATATAGCTAGAAGGAATCAAGTTGAACGATCGCCGGCAAGGTGGGGTCTGCCACAAAAAAAAAAAAGTTTATTTTTCTTCTTTATTCGTATTTTTATTTGTACTGCTTTTTATACTCTCGCAACCTGTTGCTACAGAGTATAATAGTTTTGTTCACCTAACGGTTGTTTGTATCACCTAAAACTAATCGAGTTAGATATAGGGTTATATATATATAAATGATCAGGATGAAGAGACGAGTTGAAATCCGGGTGACTGTCTGTCCGTCCGTCCGTCTGTCCGTCTGTCCGTCCGTCCGTGCAAGCTCTAACTTGAGTAAAAATTGAGATATCTTTATGAAACTTGGTAGACATGTTTCATGGTACCGTGAGACGGTTGCTATTGCAGATGGGCGTAATCGGACCACTGCCACGCCCACAAAACGCCATTAATCAAAAACAAATAACTTGCCATAACTAAGCTCCGCAATAAGATACAAGACTGTTATTTGGTACACAGGATCACATTAGGGAGGGGCATCTGCAGTTAAAAATTTTTTTAAAAAAGTGGGCGTGGTCCCGCCTCTAATAGGTTTAATGTGCATATCTCCTAAACCGCTAATGCTATAATAACAAAATTCACTGGAAGAAAATATTTTTAGCACTTCTATTGACGGTGTGAAAATAGTTGAAATCGGGTGGCAACTCCGCCCACTCCCCATATAACGGTACTGTTAAAAACTACTAAAAGCGCGATAAATCAAGCACTAAACACGCCAGAGTCATTAAATTTTATCTCTGGGATGGTATGAGATGACTTTATAGGAACCGCGTTCAAAATTAGACAGTGGGCGTGGCACAGCCCACTTTTAGGTGAAAACCCATATCTTGAGATCTGATTAACCGATTTCAACCAAATTCGGTGCATAACGTTCTTTTTTTGTTTCTATGTCACAGTGCAAAAATGGGCGAAATCGGACTACAACCACGCCTACTTTCCATATAACACCATTTTATATTCCATCTGATTATTTCACTTTCCACTATGCAAATCAGGCAACAATGACTGTATCGGGATAAAACTTTGCGTGAATAATGCGATTAAAGTATGCCACCTTGTGGCCAAAAATTGTCTAAATCGAACCAAAACTGTTTAAGCCCCTAAGTACTAAATATGTGGACCCCAGTGCCTATAGTTGACCTTCTACCGAAAATATCAGCCAATCCACAAAGAAATCTCAAACGAGTATACTATTTGACTTTGCGGGAGTATAAAATGTTCGGTTACATCCGAACTTAGCCCTTCCTTACTTGTTATACTTCGGCTTCTGCCCTACGCTTGTACTGCACCCTACTCTTCTAATTACCCCATATACATTCCTATCCTATTTCAATAGTAAGATAAACTAATTAATTATTTGCTCTAAACTGAGATTTGAACCTCGTCGTTCTGATCGCGGAGCGTAAAGTCTATCCATTTGACCACTGTATGTGAATAAAATGTTTGTCCTTTTCGTTATATATATATAGCAATTTAATTGCATATATTCTTGATTACAACCATCACCCGTTGACATCAAGCAGTTGGTGTGAAACCGCGAATAACACTGGGTTACCAATATAATTAAGAATCACCACCCGTGTACAGCAACCATTTGGTGTGAAGCTATGATTAACACTGGGCTACCAGTATAATTCAAAAATGCAATTGCAACAGAGATGGCAATATGACCAGAGAATGTTAATAAGGCTATAAATAGACACAACGAATATTAGTAAATGAAAAATCGTTGCGCATACTTATTTAGATTTATGTTTTCAATTTCTATGATATGACAAATTTATAATTATAAAAAGCCTTCTGAATTAAAAATCTGTAAAACCGGTAAAAACCCCAGAATTCATAATAAAATAAACATTTAATTGGCTATTTTTCCTTACTTCCGCACTTATGTATGTGCGTTGTGTGAGCAATTGCTTATTAAACAAAGGATAACAATAAAATGGTGGCTAAGCGGCCACGTTTCCACTTTTGTGGTGGCTGAGGTCGTAAGCGGGAAGGGGTTAAGCACAATCCGAATACGAAGCTATACGTTCGAATCCTAAAACTCATGAAACTGAAATTTTATTTAATTTTTTATTTTATTAATTGAAATCTAAGCATATCATAATTCAATTTCTTTAATAGCATATTTTACTTCCTGATATAATTAAAATATATCAGGAAAATATGTTCATATGTTTAGGTTTATTGAATATTTACTTATTATGCGTATTTATACAAATGTGAAAATCACACATACTTTCATAAGTATACGTGCACTCCTTGCGCCTTACAAACTTGACTTTTTCTACACTTTTTGCTTATTGCGAATATACTGCACCTTGCACTTGTACTGCACCCTACTCTTCTAATTACCCCATATACATTCCTATCCTATTTCAATAGTAAGATAAATTAATTACTTATTTGCCCTAAAATGAGATTTGAACCTCGTCATTCTGATCGCGGAGCGTAAAGTCTATCCATTTGACCACTGTAGGTGAATAAAATGTTTGTCCTTTTCGTTATATAGATATAGCAATTTAATTGCATATATTCTTGATTACAACCATCACCCGTTGACATCAAGCAGTGAAAATTTCAAAATTTCTACTTTTTACCTTTTTTGTGTTTCCAGTTAAGGGGGTATATGAGCGGGGGGGATGAAACGAAGTGGATCACCTAGAGGACACTCGGGCTTCCATTATCACCATCAACCACCCGCCTACCACCACCAGGAGCGTGGGAATCCTATAGAATGCACCATGGTTCAAACAGTGTGCGTATGTCCCATCTAAGGCCGCTTACTTCATAAGGCGCAAACTGCGCTAATTTATTCCAATTCTAGGTATTCCTTTCCCTCACCCTCCTTATGTGTAAAGTTTATTTTTCTTCTTTATTCGTATTTTTATTTGTACTGCTTTTTATACTTCGGCTTCTGCCCTACGCTTGTACTGCACCCTACTCTTCTAATTACCCCATATACATTCCTATCCTATTTCAATAGTAAGATAAATTAATTAATTATTTGCCCTAAACTGAGATTTGAACCTCGTCATTCTGATCGCGGAGCGTAAAGTCTATCCATTTGACCACTGTAGGTGAATAAAATGTTTGTCCTTTTCGTTATATATATATAGCAATTTAATTGCATATATTCTTGATTACAACCATCACCCGTTGACATCAAGCATTTGATGTGAAACCGCGAATAACACTGGGTTACCAATATAATTAAGAATCACCACCCGTGTACAGCAACCATTTGGTGTGAAGCTATGATTAACACTGGGCTACCAGTATAATTCAAAAATGCAATTGCAACAGAGATGGCAATATGACCAGAGAATGTTAATAAGGCTATAAATAGACACAACGAATATTAGTAAATGAAAAATCGTTGCGCATACTTATTTAGATTTATGTTTTCAATTTCTATGATATGACAAATTTATAATTATGAAAAGCCTTCTGAATTAAAAATCTGTAAAACCGGTAAAAACCCCAGAATTCATAATAAAATAAACATTTAATTGGCTATTTTTCCTTACTTCCGCACTTATGTATGTGCGTTGTGTGAGCAATTGCTTATTAAACAAAGGATAACAATAAAATGGTGGCTAAGCGGCCACGTTTCCACTTTTGTGGAGGCTGAGGTCGTTAGCGGGAAGGAGTTAAGCACAATCCGAATACGAAGCTATACGTTCGAATCCTAAAACTCATGAAACTGAAATTTTATTTAATTTTTTATTTTATTAATTGGAATCTAAGCATATCATAATTCAATTTCTTTAATACCATATTTTACTTCCTGATATAATTAAAATATATCAGGAAAATATGTTCATATGTTTAGGTTTATTGAATATTTACTTATTATGCGTATTTATACAAATGTGAAAATCACACATACTTTCATAAGTATACGTGCACTCCTTGCCCCTTACAAACTTGACTTTTTCTACACTTTTTGCTTATTGCGAATATAGCTAGAAGGAATCAAGTTGAACGATCGCCGGCAAGGTGGGGTCTGCCACAAAAAAAAAAAAAGTTTATTTTTCTTCTTTATTCGTATTTTTATTTGTACTGCTTTTTATACTCTCGCAACCTGTTGCTACAGAGTATAATAGTTTTGTTCACCTAACGGTTGTTTGTATCACCTAAAACTAATCGAGTTAGATATAGGGTTATATATATATAAATGATCAGGATGAAGAGACGAGTTGAAATCCGGGTGACTGTCTGTCCGTCCGTCCGTCTATCCGTCCGTCTGTCCGTCTGTCCGTCCGTCCGTCTGTCCGTCTGTCCGTCCGTCCGTGCAAGCTCTAACTTGAGTAAAAATTGAGATATCTTTATGAAACTTGGTAGACATGTTTCATGGTACCGTGAGACGGTTGCTATTGCAGATGGGCGTAATCGGACCACTGCCACGCCCACAAAACGCCATTAATCAAAAACAAATAACTTGCCATAACTAAGCTCCGCAATAAGATACAAGACTGTTATTTGGTACACAGGATCACATTAGGGAGGGGCATCTGCAGTTAAAATTTTTTTTTAAAAAGTGGGCGTGGTCCCGCCTCTAATAGGTTTAATGTGCATATCTCCTAAACCGCTAATGCTATAATAACAAAATTCACTGGAAGCAAATATTTTTAGCACTTCTATTGACGGTGTGAAAATAGTTGAAATCGGGTGGCAACTCCGCCCACTCCCCATATAACGGTACTGTTAAAAACTACTAAAAGCGCGATAAATCAAGCACTAAACACGCCAGAGTCATTAAATTTTATCTCTGGGATGGTATGAGATGACTTAATAGGAACCGCGTTCAAAATTAGACAGTGGGCGTGGCACAGCCCACTTTTAGGTGAAAACCCATATCTTGAGATCTGCTTAACCGATTTCAACCAAATTCGGTGCATAACGTTCTTTTTATGTTTCTATGTCACAGTGCAAAAATGGGCGAAATCGGACTACAACCACGCCTACTTTCCATATAACACCATTTTATATTCCATCTGATTATTTCACTTTCCACTATGCAAATCAGGCAACAATGACTGTATCGGGATAAAACTTTGCGTGAATAATGCGATTAAAGTATGCCACCTTGTGGCCAAAAATTGTCTAAATCGAACCAAAACTGTTTAAGCTCCTAAGTACTAAATATGTGGACCCCAGTGCCTATAGTTGACCTTCTACCGAAAATATCAGCCAATCCACAAAGTAATCTCAAACGAGTATACTATTTGACTTTGCGAGAGTATAAAATGTTCGGTTACATCCGAACTTAGCCCTTCCTTACTTGTTATACTTCGGCTTCTGCCCTACGCTTGTACTGCACCCTACTCTTCTAATTACCCCATATACATTCCTATCCTATTTCAATAGTAAGATAAATTAATTAATTATTTGCTCTAAACTGAGATTTGAACCTCGTCATTCTGATCGCGGAGCGTAAAGTCTATCCATTTGACCACTGTAGGTGAATAAAATGTTTGTCCTTTTCGTCATATAGATATAGCAATTTAATTGCATATATTCTTGATTACAACCATCACCCGTTGACATCAAGCAGTGAAAATTTCAAAATTTCTACTTTTTACCTTTTTTGTGTTTCCTGTTAAGGGGGTATATGAGCGGGGGGGATGAAACCAAGTGGATCACCTAGAGGACACTCGGGGCTTCCATTATCACCCTCAACCACCCGCCTACCACCACCAGGAGCGTGGGAATCCTATAGAATGCACCATGGTTCAAACAGTGTGCGTATGTCCCATCTAAGGCCGCTTACTTCGTAAGGCGCAAACTGCGCTAATTTATTCCAATTCTAGGTATTCCTTTCCCTCACCCTCCTTATGTGTAAAGTTTATTTTTCTTCTTTATTCGTATTTTTATTTGTACTGCTTTTTATACTTCGGCTTCTGCCCTACGCTTGTACTGCACCCTACTCTTCTAATTACCCCATATACATTCCTATCCTATTTCAATAGTAAGATCAATTAATTAATTATTTGCCCTAAACTGAGATTTGAACCTCGTCATTCTGATCGCGGAGCGTAAAGTCTATCCATTTGACCACTGTAGGTGAATAAAATGTTTGTCCTTTTCGTTATATATATATAGCAATTTAATTGCATATATTCTTGATTACAACCATCACCCGTTGACATCAAGCATTTGATGTGAAACCGCGAATAACACTGGGTTACCAATATAATTAAGAATCACCACCCGTGTACAGCAACCATTTGGTGTGAAGCTATGATTAACACTGGGCTACCAGTATAATTCAAAAATGCAATTGCAACAGAGATGGCAATATGACCAGAGAATGTTAATAAGGCTATAAATAGACACAACGAATATTAGTAAATGAAAAATCGTTGCGCATACTTATTTAGATTTATGTTTTCAATTTCTATGATATGACAAATTTATAATTATGAAAAGCCTTCTGAATTAAAAATCTGTAAAACCGGTAAAATCCCCAGAATTCATAATAAAATAAACATTTAATTGGCTATTTTTCCTTACTTCCGCACTTATGTATGTGCGTTGTGTGAGCAATTGCTTATTAAACAAAGGATAACAATAAAATGGTGGCTAAGCGGCCACGTTTCCACTTTTGTGGAGGCTGAGGTCGTTAGCGGGAAGGAGTTAAGCACAATCCGAATACGAAGCTATACGTTCGAATCCTAAAACTCATGAAACTGAAATTTTATTTAATTTTTTATTTTATTAATTGGAATCTAAGCATATCATAATTCAATTTCTTTAATACCATATTTTACTTCCTGATATAATTAAAATATATCAGGAAAATATGTTCATATGTTTAGGTTTATTGAATATTTACTTATTATGCGTATTTATACAAATGTGAAAATCACACATACTTTCATAAGTATACGTGCACTCCTTGCCCCTTACAAACTTGACTTTTTCTACACTTTTTGCTTATTGCGAATATAGCTAGAAGGAATCAAGTTGAACGATCGCCGGCAAGGTGGGGTCTGCCACAAAAAAAAAAAAAGTTTATTTTTCTTCTTTATTCGTATTTTTATTTGTACTGCTTTTTATACTTCGGCTTCTGTCCTACGCTTGTACTGCACCCTACTCTTCTAATTACCCCATATACATTCCTATCCTATTTCAATAGTAAGATAAATTAATTACTTATTTGCCCTAAAATGAGATTTGAACCTCGTCATTCTGATCGCGGAGCGTAAAGTCTATCCATTTGACCACTGTAGGTGAATAAAATGTTTGTCCTTTTCGTTATATATATATAGCAATTTAATTGCATATATTCTTGATTACAACCATCACCCGTTGACATCAAGCAGTGAAAATTTCAAAATTTCTACTTTTAACCTTTTTTGTGTTTCCAGTTAAGGGGGTATATGAGCGGGGGGGATGAAACCAAGTGGATCACCTAGAGGACACTCGGGGCTTCCATTATCACAATCAACCACCCGCCTACCACCACCAGGAGCGTGGGAATCCTATAGAATGCACCATGGGTCAAACAATGTGCGTATGGCCCATCTAAGGCCGCTCCGTTTACGCCTTACTTCGTAAGGCGCAAACTGCGCTAATTTATTCCAATTCTAGGTATTCTTTTCCCCCATCCTCCTTATGTGTAAAGTTTATTTTTCTTCTTTATTCGTATTTTTATTTGTAATGCTTTTTATACTTCGGCTTCTGCCCTACGCTTGTACTGCACCCTTCTCTTCTAATTACCCCATATACATTCCTATCCTATTTCAATAGTAAGATAAATTAATTACTTATTTGCCCTAAAATGAGATTTGAACCTCGTCATTCTGATCGCGGAGCGTAAAGTCTATCCATTTGACCACTGTAGGTGAATAAAATGTTTGTCCTTTTCGTTATATATATATAGCAATTTAATTGCATATATTCTTGATTACAACCATCACCCGTTGACATCAAGCAGTGAAAATTTCAAAATTTCTACTTTTAACCTTTTTTGTGTTTCCAGTTAAGGGGGTATATGAGCGGGGGGGATGAAACCAAGTGGATCACCTAGAGGACACTCGGGGCTTCCATTATCACAATCAACCACCCGCCTACCACCACCAGGAGCGTGGGAATCCTATAGAATGCACCATGGGTCAAACAATATGCGTATGTCCCATCTAAGGCCGCTATGTTTACGCCTTACTTCGTAAGGCGCAAACTGCGCTAATTTATTCCAATTCTAGGTATTCCTTTCCCCCACCCTCCTTATGTGTATAGTTTATTTTTCTTCTTTATTCGTATTTTTATTTGTACTGCTTTTTATACTTCGGCTTCTGCCCTACGCTTGTACTGCACCCTTCTCTTCTAATTACCCCATATACATTCCTATCCTATTTCAATAGTAAGATAAATTAATTAATTATTTGCCCTAAACTGAGATTTGAACCTCGTCATTCTGATCGCGGAGCGTAAAGTCTATCCATTTGACCACTGTAGGTGAATAAAATGTTTGTCCTTTTCGTTATATATATATAGCAATTTAATTGCATATATTCTTGATTACAACCATCACCCGTTGACATCAAGCAGTGAAAATTTCAAAATTTCTACTTTTAACCTTTTTTGTGTTTCCAGTTAAGGGGGTATATGAGCGGGGGGGATGAAACCAAGTGGATCACCTAGAGGACACTCGGGGCTTCCATTATCACAATCAACCACCCGCCTACCACCACCAGGAGCGTGGGAATCCTATAGAATGCACCATGGGTCAAACAATGTGCGTATGGCCCATCTAAGGCCGCTCCGTTTACGCCTTACTTCGTAAGGCGCAAACTGCGCTAATTTATTCCAATTCTAGGTATTCTTTTCCCCCATCCTCCTTATGTGTAAAGTTTATTTTTCTTCTTTATTCGTATTTTTATTTGTACTGCTTTTTATACTTCGGCTTCTGCCCTACGCTTGTACTGCACCCTTCTCTTCTAATTACCCCATATACATTCCTATCCTATTTCAATAGTAAGATAAATTAATTACTTATTTGCCCTAAAATGAGATTTGAACCTCGTCATTCTGATCGCGGAGCGTAAAGTCTATCCATTTGACCACTGTAGGTGAATAAAATGTTTGTCCTTTTCGTTATATATATATAGCAATTTAATTGCATATATTCTTGATTACAACCATCACCCGTTGACATCAAGCAGTGAAAATTTCAAAATTTCTACTTTTAACCTTTTTTGTGTTTCCAGTTAAGGGGGTATATGAGCGGGGGGGATGAAACCAAGTGGATCACCTAGAGGACACTCGGGGCTTCCATTATCACAATCAACCACCCGCCTACCACCACCAGGAGCGTGGGAATCCTATAGAATGCACCATGGGTCAAACAATATGCGTATGTCCCATCTAAGGCCGCTATGTTTACGCCTTACTTCGTAAGGCGCAAACTGCGCTAATTTATTCCAATTCTAGGTATTCCTTTCCCCCACCCTCCTTATGTGTATAGTTTATTTTTCTTCTTTATTCGTATTTTTATTTGTACTGCTTTTTATACTTCGGCTTCTGCCCTACGCTTGTACTGCACCCTTCTCTTCTAATTACCCCATATACATTCCTATCCTATTTCAATAGTAAGATAAATTAATTAATTATTTGCCCTAAACTGAGATTTGAACCTCGTCATTCTGATCGCGGAGCGTAAAGTCTATCCATTTGACCACTGTAGGTGAATAAAATGTTTGTCCTTTTCGTTATATATATATAGCAATTTAATTGCATATATTACAACCATCACCCGTTGACATCAAGCATTTGATGTGAAACCGCGAATAACACTGGGTTACCAATATAATTAAGAATCACCACCCGTGTACAGCAACCATTTGGTGTGAAGCTATGATTAACACTGGGCTACCAGTATAATTCAAAAATGCAATTGCAACAGAGATGGCAATATGACCAGAGAATGTTAATAAGGCTATAAATAGACACAAAGAATATTAGTAAATGAAAAATCGTTGCGCATACTTATTTAGATTTATGTTTTCAATTTCTATGATATGACAAATTTATAATTATGAAAAGCCTTCTGAATTAAAAATCTGTAAAACCGGTAAAAACCCCAGAATTCATAATAAAATAAACATTTAATTGGCTATTTTTCCTTACTTCCGCACTTATGTATGTGCGTTGTGTGACCAATTGCTTATTAAACAAAGGATAACAATAAAATGGTGGCTAAGCGGCCACGTTTCCACTTTTGTGGTGGCTGAGGTCGTAAGCGGGAAGGGGTTAAGCACAATCCGAATACGAAGCTATACGTTCGAATCCTAAAACTCATGAAACTGAAATTTAATTTAATTTTTTATTTTATTAATTGGAATCTAAGCATATCATAATTCAATTTCTTTAATAGCATATTTTACTTCCTGATATAATTAAAATATATCAGGAAAATATGTTCATATGTTTAGGTTTATTGAATATTTACTTATTATGCGTATTTATACAAATGTGAAAATCACACATACTTTCATAAGTATACGTGCACTCCTTGCCCCTTACAAACTTGACTTTTTCTACACTTTTTGCTTATTGCGAATATAGCTAGAAGGAATCAAGTTGAACGATCGCCGGCAAGGTGGGGTCTGCCACAAAAAAAAAAAAGTTTATTTTTCTTCTTTATTCGTATTTTTATTTGTACTGCTTTTTATACTCTCGCAACCTGTTGCTACAGAGTATAATAGTTTTGTTCACCTAACGGTTGTTTGTATCACCTAAAACTAATCGAGTTAGATATAGGGTTATATATATATAAATGATCAGGATGAAGAGACGAGTTGAAATCCGGGTGACTGTCTGTCCGTCCGTCCGTCTGTCCGTCTGTCCGTCCGTCCGTGCAAGCTCTAACTTGAGTAAAAATTGAGATATCTTTATGAAACTTGGTAGACATGTTTCATGGTACCGTGAGACGGTTGCTATTGCAGATGGGCGTAATCGGACCACTGCCACGCCCACAAAACGCCATTAATCAAAAACAAATAACTTGCCATAACTAAGCTCCGCAATAAGATACAAGACTGTTATTTGGTACACAGGATCACATTAGGGAGGGGCATCTGCAGTTAAAAATTTTTTTTAAAAAGTGGGCGTGGTCCCGCCTCTAATAGGTTTAATGTGCATATCTCCTAAACGGCTAATGCTATAATAACAAAATTCACTAGAAGCAAATATTTTTAGCACTTCTATTGACGGTGTGAAAATAGTTGAAATCGGGTGGCAACTCCGCCCACTCCCCATATAACGGTACTGTTAAAAACTACTAAAAGCGCGATAAATCAAGCACTAAACACGCCAGAGTCATTAAATTTTATCTCTGGGATGGTATGAGATGACTTTATAGGAACTGCGTTCAAAACTAGACAGTGGGCGTGGCACAGCCCACTTTTAGGTGAAAACCCATATCTTGAGATCTGCTTAACCGATTTCAACCAAATTCGGTGCATAACGTTCTTTTTATGTTTCTATGTCACAGTGCAAAAATGGGCGAAATCGGACTACAACCACGCCTACTTTCCATATAACACCATTTTATATTCCATCTGATTATTTCACTTTCCACTATGCAAATCAGGCAACAATGACTGTATCGGGATAAAACTTTGCGTGAATAATGCGATTAAAGTATGCCACCTTGTGGCCAAAAATTGTCTAAATCGAACCAAAACTGTTTAAGCCCCTAAGTACTAAATATGTGGACCCCAGTGCCTATAGTTGACCTTCTACCGAAAATATCAGCCAATCCACAAAGAAATCTCAAACGAGTATACTATTTGACTTTGCGAGAGTATAAAATGTTCGGTTACATCCGAACTTAGCCCTTCCTTACTTGTTATACTTCGGCTTCTGCCCTACGCTTGTACTGCACCCTACTCTTCTAATTACCCCATATACATTCCTATCCTATTTCAATAGTAAGATAAACTAATTAATTATTTGCTCTAAACTGAGATTTGAACCTCGTCGTTCTGATCGCGGAGCGTAAACTCTATCCATTTGACCACTGTATGTGAATAAAATGTTTGTCCTTTTCGTTATATATATATAGCAATTTAATTGCATATATTCTTGATTACAACCATCACCCGTTGACATCAAGCAGTTGGTGTGAAACCGCGAATAACACTGGGTTACCAATATAATTAAGAATCACCACCCGTGTACAGCAACCATTTGGTGTGAAGCTATGATTAACACTGGGCTACCAGTATAATTCAAAAATGCAATTGCAACAGAGATGGCAATATGACCAGAGAATGTTAATAAGGCTATAAATAGACACAACGAATATTAGTAAATGAAAAATCGTTGCGCATACTTATTTAGATTTATGTTTTCAATTTCTATGATATGACAAATTTATAATTATGAAAAGCCTTCTGAATTAAAAATCTGTAAAACCGGTAAAAACCCCAGAATTCATAATAAAATAAACATTTAATTGGCTATTTTTCCTTACTTCCGCACTTATGTATGTGCGTTGTGTGAGCAATTGCTTATTAAACAAAGGATAACAATAAAATGGTGGCTAAGCGGCCACGTTTCCACTTTTGTGGTGGCTGAGGTCGTAAGCGGGAAGGGGTTAAGCACAATCCGAATACGAAGCTATACGTTCGAATCCTAAAACTCATGAAACTGAAATTTTATTTAATTTTTTGTTTTATTAATTGAAATCTAAGCATATCATAATTCAATTTCTTTAATAGCATATTTTACTTCCTGATATAATTAAAATATATCAGGAAAATATGTTCATATGTTTAGGTTTATTGAATATTTAATTATTATGCGTATTTATACAAATGTGAAAATCACACATACTTTCATAAGTATACGTGCACTCCTTGCGCCTTACAAACTTGACTTTTTCTACACTTTTTGCTTATTGCGAATATAGCTAGAAGGAATCAAGTTGAACGATCGCCAGCAAGGTGGGGTCTGCCACAAAAAAAAAAAGTTTATTTTTCTTTTTTATTCGTATTTTTATTTGTACTGCTTTTTATACTTCGGCTTCTGCCCTACGCTTGTACTGCGCCCTACTCTTCTAATTACCCCATATACATTCCTATCCTATTTCAATAGTAAGATAAATTAATTACTTATTTGCCCTAAAATGAGATTTGAACCTCGTCATTCTGATCGCGGAGCGTAAAGTCTATCCATTTGACCACTGTAGGTGAATAAAATGTTTGTCCTTTTCGTTATATATATATAGCAATTTAATTGCATATATTCTTGATTACAACCATCACCCGTTGACATCAAGCAGTGAAAATTTCAAAATTTCTACTTTTAACCTTTTTTGTGTTTCCAGTTAAGGGGGTATATGAGCGGGGGGGATGAAACCAAGTGGATCACCTAGAGGACACTCGGGGCTTCCATTATCACAATCAAACACCCGCCTACCACCACCAGGAGCGTGGGAATCCTATAGAATGCACCATGGGTCAAACAATGTGCGTATGTCCCATCTAAGGCCGCTCCGTTTACGCCTTACTTCGTAAGGCGCAAACTGCGCTAATTTATTCCAATTCTAAGTATTCTTTTCCCCCATCCTCCTTATGTGTAAAGTTTATTTTTCTTCTTTATTCGTATTTTTATTTGTACTGCTTTTTATACTTCGGCTTCTGCCCTACGCTTGTACTGCACCCTTCTCTTCTAATTACCCCATATACATTCCTATCCTATTTCAATAGTAAGATAAATTAATTACTTATTTGCCCTAAAATGAGATTTGAACCTCGTCATTCTGATCGCGGAGCGTAAAGTCTACCCATTTGACCACTGTAGGTGAATAAAATGTTTGTCCTTTTCGTTATATATATATAGCAATTTAATTGCATATATTCTTGATTACAACCATCACCCGTTGACATCAAGCAGTGAAAATTTCAAAATTTCTACTTTTAACCTTTTTTGTGTTTCCAGTTAAGGGGGTATATGAGCGGGGAGGATGAAACCAAGTGGATCACCTAGAGGACACTCGGGGCTTCCATTATCACAATCAAACACCCGCCTACCACCACCAGGAGCGTGGGAATCCTATAGAATGCACCATGGGTCAAACAATGTGCGTATGTCCCATCTAAGGCCGCTCCGTTTACGCCTTACTTCGTAAGGCGCAAACTGCGCTAATTTATTCCAATTCTAGGTATTCCTTTCCCTCACCCTCCTTATGTGTAAAGTTTATTTTTCTTCTTTATTCGTATTTTTATTTGTACTGCTTTTTATACTTCGGCTTCTGCCCTACGCTTGTACTGCACCCTACTCTTCTAATTACCCCATATACATTCCTATCCTATTTCAATAGTAAGATAAATTAATTAATTATTTGCCCTAAACTGAGATTTGAACCTCGTCATTCTGATCGCGGAGCGTAAAGTCTATCCATTTGACCACTGTAGGTGAATAAAATGTTTGTCCTTTTCGTTATATATATATAGCAATTTAATTGCATATATTCTTGATTACAACCATCACCCGTTGACATCAAGCATTTGATGTGAAACCGCGAATAACACTGGGTTACCAATATAATTAAGAATCACCACCCGTGTACAGCAACCATTTGGTGTGAAGCTATGATTAACACTGGGCTACCAGTATAATTCAAAAATGCAATTGCAACAGAGATGGCAATATGACCAGAGAATGTTAATAAGGCTATAAATAGACACAACGAATATTAGTAAATGAAAAATCGTTGCGCATACTTATTAGATTTATGTTTTCAATTTCTATGATATGACAAATTTATAATTATGAAAAGCCTTCTGAATTAAAAATCTGTAAAACCGGTAAAAACCCCAGAATTCATAATAAAATAAACATTTAATTGGCTATTTTTCCTTACTTCCGCACTTATGTATGTGCGTTGTGTGAGCAATTGCTTATTAAACAAAGGACAACAATAAAATGGTGGCTAAGCGGCCACGTTTCCACTTTTGTGGTGGCTGAGGTCGTAAGCGGGAAGGGGTTAAGCACAATCCGAATACGAAGCTATACGTTCGAATCCTAAAACTCATGAAACTGAAATTTAATTTAATTTTTTATTTTATTAATTGGAATCTAAGCATATCATAATTCAATTTCTTTAATAGCATATTTTACTTCCTGATATAATTAAAATATATCAGGAAAATATGTTCATATGTTTAGGTTTATTGAATATTTACTTATTATGCGTATTTATACAAATGTGAAAATCACACATACTTTCATAAGTATACGTGCACTCCTTGCCCCTTACAAACTTGACTTTTTCTACACTTTTTGCTTATTGCGAATATAGCTAGAAGGAATCAAGTTGAACGATCGCCGGCAAGGTGGGGTCTGCCACAAAAAAAAAAAAAGTTTATTTTTCTTCTTTATTCGTATTTTTATTTGTACTGCTTTTTATACTTCGGCTTCTGCCCTACGCTTGTACTGCACCCTTCTCTTCTAATTACCCCATATACATTCCTATCCTATTTCAATAGTAAGATAAATTAATTAATTATTTGCCCTAAACTGAGATTTGAACCTCGTCATTCTGATCGCGGAGCGTAAAGTCTATCCATTTGACCACTGTAGGTGAATAAAATGTTTGTCCTTTTCGTTATATATATATAGCAATTTAATTGCATATATTCTTGATTACAACCATCACCCGTTGACATCAAGCAGTGAAAATTTCAAAATTTCTACTTTTAACCTTTTTGTGTTTCCAGTTAAGGGGGTATATGAGCGGGGGGGATGAAACCAAGTGGATCACCTAGAGGACACTCGGGGCTTCCATTATCACCATCAACCACCCGCCTACCACCACCAGGAGCGTGGGAATCCTATAGAATGCACCATGGGTCAAACAATGTGCGTATGTCCCATCTAAGGCCGCTCCGTTTACGCCTTACTTCGTAAGGCGCAAACTGCGCTAATTTATTCCAATTCTAGGTATTCTTTTCCCCCATCCTCCTTATGTGTAAAGTTTATTTTTCTTCTTTATTCGTATTTTTATTTGTACTGCCTTTTATACTTCGGCTTCTGCCCTACGCTTGTACTGCACCCTTCTCTTCTAATTACCCCATATACATTCCTATCCTATTTCAATAGTAAGATAAATTAATTAATTATTTGCCCTAAACTGAGATTTGAACCTCGTCATTCTGATCGCGGAGCGTAAAGTCTATCCATTTGACCACTGTAGGTGAATAAAATGTTTGTCCTTTTCGTTATATATATATAGCAATTTAATTGCATATATTCTTGATTACAACCATCACCCGTTGACATCAAGCAGTGAAAATTTCAAAATTTCTACTTTTTACCTTTTTTGTGTTTCCAGTTAAGGGGGTATATGAGCGAGGGGGGATGAAACCAAGTGGATCCACCTAGAGGACACTCGGGGCTTCCATTATCACCATCAACCACCCGCCTACCACCACCAGGAGCGTGGGAATCCTATAGAATGCACCATGGTTCAAACAGTGTGCGTATGTCCCATCTAAGGCCGCTTACTTCGTAAGGCGCAAACTGCGCTAATTTATTCCAATTCTAGGTATTCCTTTCCCTCACCCTCCTTATGTGTAAAGTTTATTTTTCTTCTTTATTCGTATTTTTATTTGTACTGCTTTTTATACTTCGGCTTCTGCCCTACGCTTGTACTGCACCCTACTCTTCTAATTACCCCATATACATTCCTATCCTATTTCAATAGTAAGATAAATTAATTAATTATTTGCCCTAAACTGAGATTTGAACCTCGTCATTCTGATCGCGGAGCGTAAAGTCTATCCATTTGACCACTGTAGGTGAATAAAATGTTTGTCCTTTTCGTTATATATATATAGCAATTTAATTGCATATATTCTTGATTACAACCATCACCCGTTGACATCAAGCAGTGAAAATTTCAAAATTTCTACTTTTTACCTTTTTTGTGTTTCCAGTTAAGGGGGTATATGAGCGGGGGGGATGAAACCAAGTGGATCACCTAGAGGACACTCGGGGCTTCCATTATCACCATCAACCACCCGCCTACCACCACCAGGAGCGTGGGAATCCTATAGAATGCACCATGGTTCAAACAGTGTGCGTATGTCCCATCCAAGGCCGCTTACTTCGTAAGGCGCAAACTGCGCTAATTTATTCCAATTCTAGGTATTCCTTTCCCTCACCCTCCTTATGTGTAAAGTTTATTTTTCTTCTTTATTCGTATTTTTATTTGTACTGCTTTTTATACTTCGGCTTCTGCCCTACGCTTGTACTGCACCCTACTCTTCTAATTACCCCATAGACATTCCTATCCTATTTCAATAGTAAGATAAATTAATTAATTATTTGCCCTAAACTGAGATTTGAACCTCGTCATTCTGATCGCGGAGCGTAAAGTCTATCCATTTGACTACTGTAGGTGAATAAAATGTTTGTTCGTTATATATATATAGCAATTTAATTGCATATATTCTTGATTACAACCATCACCCGTTGACATCAAGCATTTGATGTGAAACCGCGAATAACACTGGGTTACCAATATAATTAAGAATCACCACCCGTGTACAGCAACCATTTGGTGTGAAGCTATGATTAACACTGGGCTACCAGTATAATTCAAAAATGCAATTGCAACAGAGATGGCAATATGACCAGAGAATGTTAATAAGGCTATAAATAGACACAACGAATATTAGTAAATGAAAAATCGTTGCGCATACTTATTTAGATTTATGTTTTCAATTTCTATGATATGACAAATTTATAATTATGAAAAGCCTTCTGAATTAAAAATCTGTAAAACCGGTAAAAACCCCAGAATTCATAATAAAATAAACATTTAATTGGCTATTTTTCCTTACTTCCGCACTTATGTATGTGCGTTGTGTGAGCAATTGCTTATTAAACAAAGGATAACAATAAAATGGTGGCTAAGCGGCCACGTTTCCACTTTTGTGAAGGCTGAGGTCGTTAGCGGGAAGGAGTTAAGCACAATCCGAATACGAAGCTATACGTTCGAATCCTAAAACTCATGAAACTGAAATTTTATTTAATTTTTTATTTTATTAATTGAAATCTAAGCATATCATAATTCAATTTCTTTAATAGCATATTTTACTTCCTGATATAATTAAAATATATCAGGAAAATATGTTCATATGTTTAGGTTTATTGAATATTTAATTATTATGCGTATTTATACAAATGTGAAAATCACACATACTTTCATAAGTATACGTGCACTCCTTGCGCCTTACAAACTTGACTTTTTCTACACTTTTTGCTTATTGCGAATATAGCTAGAAGGAATCAAGTTGAACGATCGCCAGCAAGGTGGGGTCTGCCACAAAAAAAAAAAGTTTATTTTTCTTTTTTATTCGTATTTTTATTTGTACTGCTTTTTATACTTCGGCTTCTGCCCTACGCTTGTACTGCGCCCTACTCTTCTAATTACCCCATATACATTCCTATCCTATTTCAATAGTAAGATAAATTAATTACTTATTTGCCCTAAAATGAGATTTGAACCTCGTCATTCTGATCGCGGAGCGTAAAGTCTATCCATTTGACCACTGTAGGTGAATAAAATGTTTGTCCTTTTCGTTATATATATATAGCAATTTAATTGCATATATTCTTGATTACAACCATCACCCGTTGACATCAAGCAGTGAAAATTTCAAAATTTCTACTTTTAACCTTTTTTGTGTTTCCAGTTAAGGGGGTATATGAGCGGGGGGGATGAAACCAAGTGGATCACCTAGAGGACACTCGGGGCTTCCATTATCACCATCAACCACCCGCCTACCACCACCAGGAGCGTGGGAATCCTATAGAATGCACCATGGTTCAAACAGTGTGCGTATGTCCCATCCAAGGCCGCTTACTTCGTAAGGCGCAAACTGCGCTAATTTATTCCAATTCTAGGTATTCCTTTCCCTCACCCTCCTTATGTGTAAAGTTTATTTTTCTTCTTTATTCGTATTTTTATTTGTACTGCTTTTTATACTTCGGCTTCTGCCCTACGCTTGTACTGCGCCCTACTCTTCTAATTACCCCATATACATTCCTATCCTATTTCAATAGTAAGATAAATTAATTACTTATTTGCCCTAAAATGAGATTTGAACCTCGTCATTCTGATCGCGGAGCGTAAAGTCTATCCATTTGACCACTGTAGGTGAATAAAATGTTTGTCCTTTTCGTTATATATATATAGCAATTTAATTGCATATATTCTTGATTACAGCCATCACCCGTTGACATCAAGCAGTGAAAATTTCAAAATTTCTACTTTTAACCTTTTTTGTGTTTCCAGTTAAGGGGGTATATGAGCGGGGGGGATGAAACCAAATGGATCACCTAGAGGACACTCGGGGCTTCCATTATCACAATCAAACACCCGCCTACCACCACCAGGAGCGTGGGAATCCTATAGAATGCACCATGGGTCAAACAATGTGCGTATGTCCCATCTAAGGCCGCTCCGTTTACGCCTTACTTCGTAAGGCGCAAACTGCGCTAATTTATTCCAATTCTAGGTATTCCTTTCCCTCACCCTCCTTATGTGTAAAGTTTATTTTTCTTCTTTATTCGTATTTTTATTTGTACTGCTTTTTATACTTCGGCTTCTGCCCTACGCTTGTACTGCACCCTACTCTTCTAATTACCCCATATACATTCCTATCCTATTTCAATAGTAAGATAAATTAATTAATTATTTGCCCTAAACTGAGATTTGAACCTCGTCATTCTGATCGCGGAGCGTAAAGTCTATCCATTTGACCACTGTAGGTGAATAAAATGTTTGTCCTTTTCGTTATATATATATAGCAATTTAATTGCATATATTCTTGATTACAACCATCACCCGTTGACATCAAGCAGTGAAAATTTCAAAATTTCTACTTTTTACCTTTTTTGTGTTTCCAGTTAAGGGGGTATATGAGCGGGGGGGATGAAACCAAGTGGATCACCTAGAGGACACTCGGGGCTTCCATTATCACCATCAACCACCCGCCTACCACCACCAGGAGCGTGGGAATCCTATAGAATGCACCATGGTTCAAACAGTGTGCGTATGTCCCATCCAAGGCCGCTTACTTCGTAAGGCGCAAACTGCGCTAATTTATTCCAATTCTAGGTATTCTTTTCCCCCATCCTCCTTATGTGTAAAGTTTATTTTTCTTCTTTATTCGTATTTTTATTTGTACTGCTTTTTATACTTCGGCTTCTGCCCTACGCTTGTACTGCACCCTTCTCTTCTAATTACCCCATATACATTCCTATCCTATTTCAATAGTAAGATAAATTAATTAATTATTTGCCCTAAACTGAGATTTGAACCTCGTCATTCTGATCGCGGAGCGTAAAGTCTATCCATTTGACCACTGTAGGTGAATAAAATGTTTGTCATTTTCGTTATATATATATAGCAATTTAATTGAATATATTCTTGATTACAACCATCACCCGTTGACATCAAGCAGTTGGTGTGAAACCGCGAATAAAACTGGGTTACCAATATAATTAAGAATCACCACCCGTGTACAGCAACCATTTGGTGTGAAGCTATGATTAACACTGGGCTACCAGTATAATTCAAAAATGCAATTGCAACAGAGATGGCAATATGACCAGAGAATGTTAATAAGGCTATAAATAGACACAACGAATATTAGTAAATGAAAAATCGTTGCGCATACTTATTTAGATTTATGTTTTCAATTTCTATGATATGACAAATTTATAATTATGAAAAGCCTTCTGAATTAAAAATCTGTAAAACCGGTAAAAACCCCAGAATTCATAATAAAATAAACATTTAATTGGCTATTTTTCCTTACTTCCGCACTTATGTATGTGCGTTGTGTGAGCAATTGCTTATTAAACAAAGGATAACAATAAAATGGTGGCTAAGCGGCCACGTTTCCACTTTTGTGGTGGCTGAGGTCGTAAGCGGGAAGGGGTTAAGCACAATCCGAATACGAAGCTATACGATCGAATCCTAAAACTCATGAAACTGAAATTTAATTTAATTTTTTATTTTATTAATTGGAATCTAAGCATATCATAATTCAATTTCTTTAATAGCATATTTTACTTCCTGATATAATTAAAATATATCAGGAAAATATGTTCATATGTTTAGGTTTATTGAATATTTACTTATTATGCGTATTTATACAAATGTGAAAATCACACATACTTTCATAAGTATACGTGCACTCCTTGCCCCTTACAAACTTGACTTTTTCTACACTTTTTGCTTATTGCGAATATAGCTAGAAGGAATCAAGTTGAACGATCGCCGGCAAGGTGGGGTCTGCCACAAAAAAAAAAAAGGTTATTTTTCTACAGAGTATAATAGTTTTGTTCACCTAACGGTTGTTTGTATCACCTAAAACTAATCGAGTTAGATATAGGGTTATATATATATAAATGATCAGGATGAAGAGACGAGTTGAAATCCGGGTGACTGTCTGTCCGTCCGTCCGTCTATCCGTCCGTCTGTCCGTCTGTCCGTCCGTCCGTGCAAGCTCTAACTTGAGTAAAAATTTAGATATCTTTATGAAACTTGGTAGACATGTTTCATGGTACCGTGAGACGGTTGCTATTGCAGATGGGCGTAATCGGACCACTGCCACGCCCACAAAACGCCATTAATCAAAAACAAATAACTTGCCATAACTAAGCTCCGCAATAAGATACAAGACTGTTATTTGGTACACAGGATCACATTAGGGAGGGGCATCTGCAGTTAAAATTTTTTTTAAAAAAGTGGGCGTGGTCCCGCCTCTAATAGGTTTAATGTGCATATCTCCTAAACCGCTAATGCTATAATAACAAAATTCACTGGAAGCAAATATTTTTAGCACTTCTATTGACGGTGTGAAAATAGTTGAAATCGGGTGGCAACTCCGCCCACTCCCCATATAACGGTACTGTTAAAAACTACTAAAAGCGCGATAAATCAAGCACTAAACACGCCAGAGTCATTAAATTTTATCTCTGGGATGGTATGAGATGACTTTATAGGAACCGCGTTCAAAATTAGACAGTGGGCGTGGCACAGCCCACTTTTAGGTGAAAACCCATATCTTGAGATCTGCTTAACCGATTTCAACCAAATTCGGTGCATAACGTTCTTTTTATGTTTCTATGCCACAGTGCAAAAATGGGCGAAATCGGACTACAACCACGCCTACTTTCCATATAACACCATTTTATATTCCATCTGATTATTTCACTTTCCACTATGCAAATCAGGCAACAATGACTGTATCGGGATAAAACTTTGCGTGAATAATGCGATTAAAGTATGCCACCTTGTGGCCAAAAATTGTCTAAATCGAACCAAAACTGTTTAAGCCCCTAAGTACTAAATATGTGGACCCCAGTGCCTATAGTTGACCTTCTACCGAAAATATCAGCCAATCCACAAAGAAATCTCAAACGAGTATACTATTTGACTTTGCGAGAGTATAAAATGTTCGGTTACATCCGAACTTAGCCCTTCCTTACTTGTTATACTTCGGCTTCTGCCCTACGCTTGTACTGCACCCTACTCTTCTAATTACCCCATATACATTCCTATCCTATTTCAATAGTAAGATAAATTAATTAATTATTTGCTCTAAACTGAGATTTGAACCTCGTCGTTCTGATCGCGGAGCGTAAAGTCTATCCATTTGACCACTGTATGTGAATAAAATGTTTGTCCTTTTCGTTATATATATATAGCAATTTAATTGCATATATTCTTGATTACAACCATCACCCGTTGACATCAAGCAGTTGGTGTGAAACCGCGAATAACACTGGGTTACCAATATAATTAAGAATCACCACCCGTGTACAGCAACCATTTGGTGTGAAGCTATGATTAACACTGGGCTACCAGTATAATTCAAAAATGCAATTGCAACAGAGATGGCAATATGACCAGAGAATGTTAATAAGGCTATAAATAGACACAACGAATATTAGTAAATGAAAAATCGTTGCGCATACTTATTAGATTTATGTTTTCAATTTCTATGATATGACAAATTTATAATTATGAAAAGCCTTCTGAATTAAAAATCTGTAAAACCGGTAAAAACCCCAGAATTCATAATAAAATAAACATTTAATTGGCTATTTTTCCTTACTTCCGCACTTATGTATGTGCGTTGTGTGAGCAATTGCTTATTAAACAAAGGATAACAATAAAATGGTGGCTAAGCGGCCACGTTTCCACTTTTGTGGTGGCTGAGGTCGTAAGCGGGAAGGGGTTAAGCACAATCCGAATACGAAGCTATACGTTCGAATCCTAAAACTCATGAAACTGAAATTTTATTTAATTTTTTATTTTATTAATTGAAATCTAAGCATATCATAATTCAATTTCTTTAATAGCATATTTTACTTCCTGATATAATTAAAATATATCAGGAAAATATGTTCATATGTTTAAGTTTATTGAATATTTACTTATTATGCGTATTTATACAAATGTGAAAATCACACATACTTTCATAAGTATACGTGCACTCCTTGCGCCTTACAAACTTGACTTTTTCTACACTTTTTGCTTATTGCGAATATACTGCACCTTGCACTTGTACTGCACCCTACTCTTCTAATTACCCCATATACATTCCTATCCTATTTCAATAGTAAGATAAATTAATTACTTATTTGCCCTAAAATGAGATTTGAACCTCGTCATTCTGATCGCGGAGCGTAAAGTCTATCCATTTGACCACTGTAGGTGAATAAAATGTTTGTCCTTTTCGTTATATATATATAGCAATTTAATTGCATATATTCTTGATTACAACCATCACCCGTTGACATCAAGCAGTGAAAATTTCAAAATTTCTACTTTTTACCTTTTTTGTGTTTCCTGTTAAGGGGGTATATGAGCGGGGGGGATGAAACCAAGTGGATCACCTAGAGGACACTCGGGGCTTCCATTATCACCATCAACCACCCGCCTACCACCACCAGGAGCGTGGGAATCCTATAGAATGCACCATGGTTCAAACAGTGTGCGTATGTCCCATCTAAGGCCGCTTACTTCGTAAGGCGCAAACTGCGCTAATTTATTCCAATTCTAGGTATTCCTTTCCCTCACCCTCCTTATGTGTAAAGTTTATTTTTCTTCTTTATTCGTATTTTTATTTGTACTGCTTTTTATACTTCGGCTTCTGCCCTACGCTTGTACTGCACCCTACTCTTCTAATTAAACCATATATATTCCTATCCAATTTCAATAGTAAGATAAATTAATTAATTATTTGCCCTAAACTGAGATTTGAACCTCGTCATTCTGATCGCGGAGCGTAAAGTCTATCCATTTGACCACTGTAGGTGAATAAAATGTTTGTCCTTTTCGTTATATATATATAGCAATTTAATTGCATATATTCTTGATTACAACCATCACCCGTTGACATCAAGCAGTGAAAATTTCAAAATTTCTACTTTTTACCTTTTTTGTGTTTCCTGTTAAGGGGGTATATGAGCGGGGGGGATGAAACCAAGTGGATCACCTAGAGGACACTCGGGGCTTCCATTATCACCATCAACCACCCGCCTACCACCACCAGGAGCGTGGGAATCCTATAGAATGCACCATGGTTCAAACAGTGTGCGTATGTCCCATCTAAGGCCGCTTACTTCGTAAGGCGCAAACTGCGCTAATTTATTCCAATTCTAGGTATTCCTTTCCCTCACCCTCCTTATGTGTAAAGTTTATTTTTGTTCTTTATTCGTATTTTTATTTGTACTGCTTTTTATACTTCGGCTTCTGCCCTACGCTTGTACTGCACCCTACTCTTCTAATTACCCCATAGACATTCCTATCCTATTTCAATAGTAAGATAAATTAATTAATTATTTGCCCTAAACTGAGATTTGAACCTCGTCATTCTGATCCCGGAGCGTAAAGTCTATCCATTTGACTACTGTAGGTGAATAAAATGTTTGTTCGTTATATATATATAGCAATTTAATTGCATATATTCTTGATTACAACCATCACCCGTTGACATCAAGCATTTGATGTGAAACCGCGAATAACACTGGGTTACCAATATAATTAAGAATCACCACCCGTGTACAGCAACCATTTGGTGTGAAGCTATGATTAACACTGGGCTACCAGTATAATTCAAAAATGCAATTGCAACAGAGATGGCAATATGACCAGAGAATGTTAATAAGGCTATAAATAGACACAACGAATATTAGTAAATGAAAAATCGTTGCGCATACTTATTTAGATTTATGTTTTCAATTTCTATGATATGACAAATTTATAATTATGAAAAGCCTTCTGAATTAAAAATCTGTAAAACCGGTAAAAACCCCAGAATTCATAATAAAATAAACATTTAATTGGCTATTTTTCCTTACTTCCGCACTTATGTATGTGCGTTGTGTGAGCAATTGCTTATTAAACAAAGGATAACAATAAAATGGTGGCTAAGCGGCCACGTTTCCAATTTTGTGGAGGCTGAGGTCGTTAGCGGGAAGGAGTTAAGCACAATCCGAATACGAAGCTATACGTTCGAATCCTAAAACTCATGAAACTGAAATTTTATTTAATTTTTTATTTTATTAATTGGAATCTAAGCATATCATAATTCAATTTCTTTAATAGCATATTTTACTTCCTGATATAATTAAAATATATCAGGAAAATATGTTCATATGTTTAGGTTTATTGAATATTTACTTATTATGCGTATTTATACAAATGTGAAAATCACACATACTTTCATAAGTATACGTGCACTCCTTGCCCCTTACAAACTTGACTTTTTCTACACTTTTTGCTTATTGCGAATATAGCTAGAAGGAATCAAGTTGAACGATCGCCGGCAAGGTGGGGTCTGCCACAAAAAAAAAAAAAAGTTTATTTTTCTTCTTTATTCGTATTTTTATTTGTACTGCTTTTTATACTTCGGCTTCTGCCCTACGCTTGTACTGCACCCTACTCTTCTAATTACCCCATATACATTCCTATCCTATTTCAATAGTAAGATAAATTAATTACTTATTTGCCCTAAAATGAGATTTGAACCTCGTCATTCTGATCGCGGAGCGTAAAGTCTATCCATTTGACCACTGTAGGTGAATAAAATGTTTGTCCTTTTCGTTATATATATATAGCAATTTAATTGCATATATTCTTGATTACAACCATCACCCGTTGACATCAAGCAGTGAAAATTTCAAAATTTCTACTTTTTACCTTTTTTGTGTTTCCAGTTAAGGGGGTATATGAGCGGGGGGGATGAAACCAAGTGGATCACCTAGAGGACACTCGGGGCTTCCATTATCACAATCAACCACCCGCCTACCACCACCAGGAGCGTGGGAATCCTATAGAATGCACCATGGGTCAAACAATGTGCGTATGTCCCATCTAAGGCCGCTCCGTTTACGCCTTACTTCGTAAGGCGCAAACTGCGCTAATTTATTCCAATTCTAGGTATTCCTTTCCCCCATCCTCCTTATGTGTAAAGTTTATTTTTCTTCTTTATTCGTATTTTTATTTGTACTGCTTTTTATACTTCGGCTTCTGCCCTACGCTTGTACTGCACCCTTCTCTTCTAATTACCCCATATACATTCCTATCCTATTTCAATAGTAAGATAAATTAATTAATTATTTGCCCTAAACTGAGATTTGAACCTCGTCATTCTGATCGCGGAGCGTAGAGTCTATCCATTTGACCACTGTAGGTGAATAAAATGTTTGTCATTTTCGTTATATATATATAGCAATTTAATTGCATATATTCTTGATTACAACCATCACCCGTTGACATCAAGCAGTTGGTGTGAAACCGCGAATAAAACTGGGTTACCAATATAATTAAGAATCACCACCCGTGTACAGCAACCATTTGGTGTGAAGCTATGATTAACACTGGGCTACCAGTATAATTCAAAAATGCAATTGCAACAGAGATGGCAATATGACCAGAGAATGTTAATAAGGCTATAAATAGACACAACGAATATTAGTAAATGAAAAATCGTTGCGCATACTTATTTAGATTTATGTTTTCAATTTCTATGATATGACAAATTTATAATTATGAAAAGCCTTCTGAATTAAAAATCTGTAAAACCGGTAAAAACCCCAGAATTCATAATAAAATAAACATTTAATTGGCTATTTTTCCTTACTTCCGCACTTATGTATGTGCGTTGTGTGAGCAATTGCTTATTAAACAAAGGATAACAATAAAATGGTGGCTAAGCGGCCACGTTTCCACTTTTGTGGTGGCTGAGGTCGTAAGCGGGAAGGGGTTAAGCACAATCCGAATACGAAGCTATACGTTCGAATCCTAAAACTCATGAAACTGAAATTTTATTTAATTTTTTATTTTATTAATCGGAATCTAAGCATATCATAATTCAATTTCTTTAATAGCATATTTTACTTCCTGATATAATTAAAATATATCAGGAAAATATGTTCATATGTTTAGGTTTATTGAATATTTACTTATTATGCGTATTTATACAAATGTGAAAATCACACATACTTTCATAAGTATACGTGCACTCCTTGCCCCTTACAAACTTGACTTTTTCTACACTTTTTGCTTATTGCGAATATAGCTAGAAGGAATCAAGTTGAACGATCGCCGGCAAGGTGGGGTCTGCCACAAAAAAAAAAAAGTTTATTTTTCTTCTTTATTCGTATTTTTATTTGTACTGCTTTTTATACTCTCGCAACCTGTTGCTACAGAGTATAATAGTTTTGTTCACCTAACGGTTGTTTGTATCACCTAAAACTAATCGAGTTAGATATAGGGTTATATATATATAAATGATCAGGATGAAGAGACGAGTTGAAATCCGGGTGACTGTCTGTCCGTCCGTCCGTCTATCCGTCCGTCTGTCCGTCTGTCCGTCCGTCCGTGCAAGCTCTAACTTGAGTAAAAATTGAGATATCTTTATGAAACTTGGTAGACATGTTTCATGGTGAGACGGTTGGTATTGCAGATGGGCGTAATCGGACCACTGCCACGCCCACAAAACGCCATTAATCAAAAACAAATAACTTGCCATAACTAAGCTCCGCAATAAGATACAAGACTGTTATTTGGTACACAGGATCACATTAGGGAGGGGCATCTGCAGTTAAAATTTTTTTTTAAAAAGTGGGCGTGGTCCCGCCTCTAATAGGTTTAATGTGCATATCTCCTAAACCGCTAATGCTATAATAACAAAATTCACTGGAAGCAAATATTTTTAGCACTTCTATTGACGGTGTGAAAATAGTTGAAATCGGGTGGCAACTCCGCCCACTCCCCATATAACGGTACTGTTAAAAACTACTAAAAGCGCGATAAATCAAGCACTAAACACGCCAGAGTCATTAAATTTTATCTCTGGGATGGTATGAGATGACTTTATAGGAACCGCGTTCAAAATTAGACAGTGGGCGTGGCACAGCCCACTTTTAGGTGAAAACCCATATCTTGAGATCTGCTTAACCGATTTCAACCAAATTCGGTGCATAACGTTCTTTTTATGTTTCTATGTCACAGTGCAAAAATGGACGAAATCGGACTACAACCACGCCTACTTTCCATATAACACCATTTTAAATTCCATCTGATTATTTCACTTTCCACTATGCAAATCAGGCAACAATGACTGTATCGGGATAAAACTTTGCGTGAATAATGCGATTAAAGTATGCCACCTTGTGTCCAAAAATTGTCTAAATCGAACCAAAACTGTTTAAGCCCCTAAGTACTAAATATGTGGACCCCAGTGCCTATAGTTGACCTTCTACCGAAAATATCAGCCAATCCACAAAGAAATCTCAAACGAGTATACTATTTGACTTTGCGAGAGTATAAAATGTTCGGTTACATCCGAACTTAGCCCTTCCTTACTTGTTATACTTCGGCTTCTGCCCTACGCTTGTACTGCACCCTACTCTTCTAATTACCCCATATACATTCCTATCCTATTTCAATAGTAAGATAAATTAATTAATTATTTGCTCTAAACTGAGATTTGAACCTCGTCGTTCTGATCGCGGAGCGTAAAGTCTATCCATTTGACCACTGTAGGTGAATAAAATGTTTGTCCTTTTCGTTATATATATATAGCAATTTAATTGCATATATTCTTGATTACAACCATCACCCGTTGACATCAAGCAGTTGGTGTGAAACCGCGAATAACACTGGGTTACCAATATAATTAAGAATCACCACCCGTGTACAGCAACCATTTGGTGTGAAGCTATGATTAACACTGGGCTACCAGTATAATTCAAAAATGCAATTGCAACAGAGATGGTAATATGACCAGAGAATGTTAATAAGGCTATAAATAGACACAACGAATATTAGTAAATGAAAAATCGTTGCGCATACTTATTTAGATTTATGTTTTCAATTTCTATGATATGACAAATTTATAATTATGAAAATCCCTTCTGAATTAAAAATCTGTAAAACTGGTAAAAACCCCAGAATTCATAATAAAATAAACATTTAATTGGCTATTTTTCCTTACTTCCGCACTTATGTATGTGCGTTGTGTGAGCAATTGCTTATTAAACAAAGGATAACAATAAAATGGTGGCTAAGCGGCCACGTTTCCACTTTTGTGGTGGCTGAGGTCGTAAGCGGGAAGGGGTTAAGCACAATCCGAATACGAAGCTATACGTTCGAATCCTAAAACTCATGAAACTGAAATTTTATTTAATTTTTTATTTTATTAATTGAAATCTAAGCATATCATAATTCAATTTCTTTAATAGCATATTTTACTTCCTGATATAATTAAAATATATCAGGAAAATATGTTCATATGTTTAGGTTTATTGAATATTTAATTATTATGCGTATTTATACAAATGTGAAAATCACACATACTTTCATAAGTATGCGTGCACTCCTTGCGCCTTACAAACTTGACTTTTTCTACACTTTTTGCTTATTGCGAATATAGCTAGAAGGAATCAAGTTGAACGATCGCCAGCAAGGTGGGGTCTGCCACAAAAAAAAAAAGTTTATTTTTCTTTTTTATTCGTATTTTTATTTGTACTGCTTTTTATACTTCGGCTTCTGCCCTACGCTTGTACTGCGCCCTACTCTTCTAATTACCCCATATACATTCCTATCCTATTTCAATAGTAAGATAAATTAATTACTTATTTGCCCTAAAATGAGATTTGAACCTCGTCATTCTGATCGCGGAGCGTAAAGTCTATCCATTTGACCACTGGAGGTGAATAAAATGTTTGTCATTTTCGTTATATATATGGCAATTTAATTGCATATATTCTTGATTACAACCATCACCCGTTGATATCAACCAGTTGGTGTGAAACCGCGAATAACACTGGGTTACCAAAATAATTAAGAATCACCACCCGTGTACAGCAACCATTTGGTGTGAAGCTATGATTAACACTGGGCTACCAGTATAATTCAAAAATGCAATTGCAACAGAGATGGCAATATGACCAGAGAATGTTAATAATGCTATAAATAGACACAACGAATATTAGTAAATGAAAAATCATTGCGTATACTTATTTAGATTTATGTTTTTAATTTCTATGATATGACAAATTTATAATTATGAAAAGCCTTCTGAATTAAAAATCTGTATTACCGGTAAAATCCCCAGAAAACACCCGCCTTCCACCAATAGGGGCGTGGCAATTGACCAAAAAACTTATTGGAATTTAACGTGTCACCCTTTTGCGGCCATTAGCGCCTAAACAGGGTGATCTAAGATGGCGCAAACTATTTGATTCATGTAGCCGCACAGTTGCACGTTAATTAGAGACATCAATCTCAGATATAGGTTGAACAGGTGAGTGGCAATCAACCAAAAAGTGGAAATTTCAAAATTTCTACTTTTTACCTTTTTTGTGTTTCCAGTTAAGGGGGCATATGAGCGGGGGGGATGAAACCAAGTGGATCACCTAGAGGACACTCGGGGCTTCCATTATCACCATCAACCACCCGCCTACCACCACCAGGAGCGTGGGAATCCTATAGAATGCACCATGGGTCAAACAGTGTGCGTATGTCCCATCTAAGGCCGCTCCGTTTACGCCTTACTTCGTAAGGCGCAAACTGCGCTAATTTATTCCAATTCTAGGTATTCCTTTCCCCCACCCTCCTTATGTGTAAAGTTTATTTTTCTTCTTTATTCGTATTTTTATTTGTACTGCTTTTTATACTTCGGCTTCTGCCCTACGCTTGTACTGCACCCTACTCTTCTAATTACCCCATATACATTCCTATCCTATTTCAATAGTAAGATAAATTAATTAATTATTTGCCCTAAACTGAGATTTGAACCTCGTCATTCTGATCGCGGAGCGTAAAGTCTATCCATTTGACCACTGTAGGTGAATAAAATGTTTGTCATTTTCGTTATATATATATAGCAATTTAATTGCATATATTCTTGATTACAACCATCACCCGTTGACATCAAGCATTTGATGTGAAACCGCGAATAACACTGGGTTACCAATATAATTAAGAATCACCACCCGTGTACAGCAACCATTTGGTGTGAAGCTATGATTAACACTGGGCTACCAGTATAATTCAAAAATGCAATTGCAACAGAGATGGCAATATGACCAGAGAATGTTAATAAGGCTATAAATAGACACAACGAATATTAGTAAATGAAAAATCGTTGCGCATACTTATTTAGATTTATGTTTTCAATTTCTATGATATGACAAATTTATAATTATGAAAAGCCTTCTGAATTAAAAATCTGTAAAACCGATAAAAACCCCAGAATTCATAATAAAATAAACATTTGATTGGCTATTTTTCCTTACTTCCGCACTTATGTATGTGCGTTGTGTGAGCAATTGCTTATTAAACAAAGGATAACAATAAAATGGTGGCTAAGCGGCCACGTTTCCACTTTTGTAGAGTATGAGGTCGTTAGCGGGAAGGAGTTAAGCACAATCCGAATACGAAGCTATACGTTCGAATCCTAAGACTCATGAAACTGAAATTTTATTTAATTTTTTATTTTATTAATTGGAATCTAAGCATATCATAATTCAATTTCTTTAATAGCATATTTTACTTCCTGATATAATTAAAATATATCAGGAAAATATGTTCATATGTTTAGGTTTATTGAATATTTAATTATTATGCGTATTTATACAAATGTGAAAATCACACATACTTTCATAAGTATACGTGCACTCCTTGCGCCTTACAAACTTGACTTTTTCTACACTTTTTGCTTATTGCGAATATAGCTAGAAGGAATCAAGTTGAACGATCGCCAGCAAGGTGGGGTCTGCCACAAAAAAAAAAGTTTATTTTTCTTTTTTATTCGTATTTTTATTTGTACTGCTTTTTATACTTCGGCTTCTGCCCTACGCTTGTACTGCGCCCTACTCTTCTAATTACCCCATATACATTCCTATCCTATTTCAATAGTAAGATAAATTAATTAATTATTTGCCCTAAAATGAGATTTGAACCTCGTCATTCTGATCGCGGAGCGTAAAGTCTATCCATTTGACCACTGTAGGTGAATAAAATGTTTGTCATTTTCGTTATATATATGGCAATTTAATTGCATATATTCTTGATTACAACCATCACCCGTTGATATCAACCAGTTGGTGTGAAACCGCGAATAACACTGGGTTACCAAAATAATTAAGAATCACCACCCGTGTACAGCAACCATTTGGTGTGAAGCTATGATTAACACTGGGCTACCAGTATAATTCAAAAATGCAATTGCAACAGAGATGGCAATATGACCAGAGAATGTTAATAATGCTATAAATAGACACAACGAATATTAGTAAATGAAAAATCATTGCGTATACTTATTTAGATTTATGTTTTTAATTTCTATGATATGACAAATTTATAATTATGAAAAGCCTTCTGAATTAAAAATCTGTATTACCGGTAAAATCCCCAGAAAACACCCGCCTTCCACCAATAGGGGCGTGGCAATTGACCAAAAAACTTATTGGAATTTAACGTGTCACCCTTTTGCGGCCATTAGCGCCTAAACAGGGTGATCTAAGATGGCGCAAACTATTTGATTCATGTAGCCGCACAGTTGCACGTTAATTAGAGACATCAATCTCAGATATAGGTTGAACAGGTGAGTGGCAATCAACCAAAAAGTGGAAATTTCAAAATTTCTACTTTTTACCTTTTTTGTGTTTCCAGTTAAGGGGGCATATGAGCGGGGGGGATGAAACCAAGTGGATCACCTAGAGGACACTCGGGGCTTCCATTATCACCATCAACCACCCGCCTACCACCACCAGGAGCGTGGGAATCCTATAGAATGCACCATGGGTCAAACAGTGTGCGTATGTCCCATCTAAGGCCGCTCCGTTTACGCCTTACTTCGTAAGGCGCAAACTGCGCTAATTTATTCCAATTCTAGGTATTCCTTTCCCCCACCCTCCTTATGTGTAAAGTTTATTTTTCTTCTTTATTCGTATTTTTATTTGTACTGCTTTTTATACTTCGGCTTCTGCCCTACGCTTGTACTGCACCCTACTCTTCTAATTACCCCATATACATTCCTATCCTATTTCAATAGTAAGATAAATTAATTAATTATTTGCCCTAAACTGAGATTTGAACCTCGTCATTCTGATCGCGGAGCGTAAAGTCTATCCATTTGACCACTGTAGGTGAATAAAATGTTTGTCATTTTCGTTATATATATATAGCAATTTAATTGCATATATTCTTGATTACAACCATCACCCGTTGACATCAAGCATTTGATGTGAAACCGCGAATAACACTGGGTTACCAATATAATTAAGAATCACCACCCGTGTACAGCAACCATTTGGTGTGAAGCTATGATTAACACTGGGCTACCAGTATAATTCAAAAATGCAATTGCAACAGAGATGGCAATATGACCAGAGAATGTTAATAAGGCTATAAATAGACACAACGAATATTAGTAAATGAAAAATCGTTGCGCATACTTATTTAGATTTATGTTTTCAATTTCTATGATATGACAAATTTATAATTATGAAAAGCCTTCTGAATTAAAAATCTGTAAAACCGATAAAAACCCCAGAATTCATAATAAAATAAACATTTGATTGGCTATTTTTCCTTACTTCCGCACTTATGTATGTGCGTTGTGTGAGCAATTGCTTATTAAACAAAGGATAACAATAAAATGGTGGCTAAGCGGCCACGTTTCCACTTTTGTAGAGTATGAGGTCGTTAGCGGGAAGGAGTTAAGCACAATCCGAATACGAAGCTATACGTTCGAATCCTAAGGCTCATGAAACTGAAATTTTATTTAATTTTTTATTTTATTAATTGGAATCTAAGCATATCATAATTCAATTTCTTTAATAGCATATTTTACTTCCTGATATAATTAAAATATATCAGGAAAATATGTTCATATGTTTAGGTTTATTGAATATTTAATTATTATGCGTATTTATACAAATGTGAAAATCACACATACTTTCATAAGTATACGTGCACTCCTTGCGCCTTACAAACTTGACTTTTTCTACACTTTTTGCTTATTGCGAATATAGCTAGAAGGAATCAAGTTGAACGATCGCCAGCAAGGTGGGGTCTGCCACAAAAAAAAAAAGTTTATTTTTCTTTTTTATTCGTATTTTTATTTGTACTGCTTTTTATACTTCGGCTTCTGCCCTACGCTTGTACTGCGCCCTACTCTTCTAATTACCCCATATACATTCCTATCCTATTTCAATAGTAAGATAAATTAATTAATTATTTGCCCTAAAATGAGATTTGAACCTCGTCATTCTGATCGCGGAGCGTAAAGTCTATCCATTTGACCACTGTAGGTGAATAAAATGTTTGTCATTTTCGTTATATATATGGCAATTTAATTGCATATATTCTTGATTACAACCATCACCCGTTGATATCAACCAGTTGGTGTGAAACCGCGAATAACACTGGGTTACCAAAATAATTAAGAATCACCACCCGTGTACAGCAACCATTTGGTGTGAAGCTATGATTAACACTGGGCTACCAGTATAATTCAAAAATGCAATTGCAACAGAGATGGCAATATGACCAGAGAATGTTAATAATGCTATAAATAGACACAACGAATATTAGTAAATGAAAAATCATTGCGTATACTTATTTAGATTTATGTTTTTAATTTCTATGATATGACAAATTTATAATTATGAAAAGCCTTCTGAATTAAAAATCTGTATTACCGGTAAAATCCCCAGAAAACACCCGCCTTCCACCAATAGGGGCGTGGCAATTGACCAAAAAACTTATTGGAATTTAACGTGTCACCCTTTTGCGGCCATTAGCGCCTAAACAGGGTGATCTAAGATGGCGCAAACTATTTGATTCATGTAGCCGCACAGTTGCACGTTAATTAGAGACATCAATCTCAGATATAGGTTGAACAGGTGAGTGGCAATCAACCAAATAGTGGAAATTTCAAAATTTCTACTTTTTACCTTTTTTGTGTTTCCAGTTAAGGGGGCATATGAGCGGGGGGAATGAAACCAAGTGGATCACCTAGAGGACACTCGGGGCTTCCATTATCACCATCAACCACCCGCCTACCACCACCAGGAGCGTGGGAATCCTATAGAATGCACCATGGGTCAAACAGTGTGCGTATGTCCCATCTAAGGCCGCTCCGTTTACGACTTACTTCGTAAGGCGCAAACTGCGCTAATTTATTCCAATTCTAGGTATTCCTTTCCCCCACCCTCCTTATGTGTAAAGTTTATTTTTCTTCTTTATTCGTATTTTTATTTGTACTGCTTTTTCTACTTCGGCTTCTGCCCTACGCTTGTACTGCACCCTACTCTTCTAATTACCCCATATACATTCCTATCCTATTTCAATAGTAAGATAAATTAATTAATTATTTGCTCTAAACTGAGATTTGAACCTCGTCGTTCTGATCGCGGAGCGTAAAGTCTATCCATTTGACCACTGTAGGTGAATAAAATGTTTGTCCTTTTCGTTATATATATATAGCAATTTAATTGCATATATTCTTGATTACAACCATCACCCGTTGACATCAAGCAGTGAAAATTTCAAAATTTCTACTTTTTACCTTTTTTGTGTTTCCTGTTAAGGGGGTATATGAGCGGGGGGATGAAACCAAGTGGATCACCTAGAGGACACTCGGGGCTTCCATTATCACCATCAACCACCCGCCTACCACCACCAGGAGCGTGGGAATCCTATAGAATGCACCATGGTTCAAACAGTGTGCGTATGTCCCATCCAAGGCCGCTTACTTCGTAAGGCGCAAACTGCGCTAATTTATTCCAATTCTAGGTATTCCTTTCCCTCACCCTCCTTATGTGTAAAGTTTATTTTTCTTCTTTATTCGTATTTTTATTTGTACTGCTTTTTATACTTCGGCTTCTGCCCTACGCTTGTACTGCACCCTACTCTTCTAATTACCCCATAGACATTCCTATCCTATTTCAATAGTAAGATAAATTAATTAATTATTTGCCCTAAACTGAGATTTGAACCTCGTCATTCTGATCGCGGAGCGTAAAGTCTATCCATTTGACTACTGTAGGTGAATAAAATGTTTGTTCGTTATATATATATAGCAATTTAATTGCATATATTCTTGATTACAACCATCACCCGTTGACATCAAGCATTTGATGTGAAACCGCGAATAACACTGGGTTACCAATATAATTAAGAATCACCACCCGTGTACAGCAACCATTTGGTGTGAAGCTATGATTAACACTGGGCTACCAGTATAATTCAAAAATGCAATTGCAACAGAGATGGCAATATGACCAGAGAATGTTAATAAGGCTATAAATAGACACAACGAATATTAGTAAATGAAAAATCGTTGCGCATACTTATTTAGATTTATGTTTTCAATTTCTATGATATGACAAATTTATAATTATGAAAAGCCTTCTGAATTAAAAATCTGTAAAACCGGTAAAAACCCCAGAATTCATAATAAAATAAACATTTAATTGGCTATTTTTCCTTACTTCCGCACTTATGTATGTGCGTTGTGTGAGCAATTGCTTATTAAACAAAGGATAACAATAAAATGGTGGCTAAGCGGCCACGTTTCCACTTTTGTGGTGGCTGAGGTCGTAAGCGGGAAGGGGTTAAGCACAATCCGAATACGAAGCTATCGTTCGAATCCTAAAACTCATGAAACTGAAATTTTATTTAATTTTTTATTTTATTAATTGGAATCTAAGCATATCATAATTCAATTTCTTTAATAGCATATTTTACTTCCTGATATAATTAAAATATATCAGGAAAATATGTTCATATGTTTAGGTTTATTGAATATTTACTTATTATGCGTATTTATACAAATGTGAAAATCACACATACTTTCATAAGTATACGTGCACTCCTTGCCCCTTACAAACTTGACTTTTTCTACACTTTTTGCTTATTGCGAATATAGCTAGAAGGAATCAAGTTGAACGATCGCCGGCAAGGTGGGGTCTGCCACAAAAAAAAAAAAGTTTATTTTTCTTCTTTATTCGTATTTTTATTTGTACTGCTTTTTATACTTCGGCTTCTGCCCTACGCTTTTACTGCACCCTACTCTTCTAATTACCCCATATACATTCCTATCCTATTTCAATAGTAAGATAAATTAATTAATTATTTGCCCTAAACTGAGATTTGAACCTCGTCATTCTGATCGCGGAGCGTAAAGTCTATCCATTTGACCACTGTAGGTGAATAAAATGTTTGTCATTTTCGTTATATATATATAGCAATTTAATTGCATATATTCTTGATTACAACCATCACCCGTTGACATCAAGCATTTGATGTGAAACCGCGAATAACACTGGGTTACCAATATAATTAAGAATCACCACCCGTGTACAGCAACCATTTGGTGTGAAGCTATGATTAACACTGGGCTACCAGTATAATTCAAAAATGCAATTGCAACAGAGATGGCAATATGACCAGAGAATGTTAATAATGCTATAAATAGACACAACGAATATTAGTAAATGAAAAATCATTGCGTATACTTATTTAGATTTATGTTTTTAATTTCTATGATATGACAAATTTATAATTATGAAAAGCCTTCTGAATTAAAAATCTGTATTACCGGTAAAATCCCCAGAAAACACCCGCCTTCCACCAATAGGGGCGTGGCAATTGACCAAAAAACTTATTGGAATTTAACGTGTCACCCTTTTGCGGCCATTAGCGCCTAAACAGGGTGATCTAAGATGGCGCAAACTATTTGATTCATGTAGCCGCACAGTTGCACGTTAATTAGAGACATCAATCTCAGATATAGGTTGAACAGGTGAGTGGCAATCAACCAAATAGTGGAAATTTCAAAATTTCTACTTTTTACCTTTTTTGTGTTTCCAGTTAAGGGGGCATATGAGCGGGGGGAATGAAACCAAGTGGATCACCTAGAGGACACTCGGGGCTTCCATTATCACCATCAACCACCCGCCTACCACCACCAGGAGCGTGGGAATCCTATAGAATGCACCATGGGTCAAACAGTGTGCGTATGTCCCATCTAAGGCCGCTCCGTTTACGACTTACTTCGTAAGGCGCAAACTGCGCTAATTTATTCCAATTCTAGGTATTCCTTTCCCCCACCCTCCTTATGTGTAAAGTTTATTTTTCTTCTTTATTCGTATTTTTATTTGTACTGCTTTTTCTACTTCGGCTTCTGCCCTACGCTTGTACTGCACCCTACTCTTCTAATTACCCCATATACATTCCTATCCTATTTCAATAGTAAGATAAATTAATTAATTATTTGCTCTAAACTGAGATTTGAACCTCGTCGTTCTGATCGCGGAGCGTAAAGTCTATCCATTTGACCACTGTAGGTGAATAAAATGTTTGTCCTTTTCGTTATATATATATAGCAATTTAATTGCATATATTCTTGATTACAACCATCACTCGTTGACATCAAGCATTTGATGTGAAACCGCGAATAACACTGGGTTACCAATATAATTAAGAATCACCACCCGTGTACAGCAACCATTTGGTGTGAAGCTATGATTAACACTGGGCTACCAGTATAATTCAAAAATGCAATTGCAACAGAGATGGCAATATGACCAGAGAATGTTAATAAGGCTATAAATAGACACAACGAATATTAGTAAATGAAAAATCGTTGCGCATACTTATTTAGATTTATGTTTTCAATTTCTATGATATGACAAATTTATAATTATGAAAAGCCTTCTGAATTAAAAATCTGTAAAACCGGTAAAAACCCCAGAATTCATAATAAAATAAACATTTAATTGGCTATTTTTCCTTACTTCCGCACTTATGTATGTGCGTTGTGTGAGCAATTGCTTATTAAACAAAGGATAACAATAAAATGGTGGCTAAGCGGCCACGTTTCCACTTTTGTGGTGGCTGAGGTCGTAAGCGGGAAGGGGTTAAGCACAATCCGAATACGAAGCTATCGTTCGAATCCTAAAACTCATGAAACTGAAATTTTATTTAATTTTTTATTTTATTAATTGGAATCTAAGCATATCATAATTCAATTTCTTTAATAGCATATTTTACTTCCTGATATAATTAAAATATATCAGGAAAATATGTTCATATGTTTAGGTTTATTGAATATTTACTTATTATGCATATTTATACAAATGTGAAAATCACACATACTTTCATAAGTATACGTGCACTCCTTGCCCCTTACAAACTTGACTTTTTCTACACTTTTTGCTTATTGCGAATATAGCTAGAAGGAATCAAGTTGAACGATCGCCGGCAAGGTGGGGTCTGCCACAAAAAAAAAAAAAAGTTTATTTTTCTTCTTTATTCGTATTTTTATTTGTACTGCTTTTTATACTTCGGCTTCTGCCCTACGCTTTTACTGCACCCTACTCTTCTAATTACCCCATATACATTCCTATCCTATTTCAATAGTAAGATAAATTAATTACTTATTTGCCCTAAAATGAGATTTGAACCTCGTCATTCTGATCGCGGAGCGTAAAGTCTATCCATTTGACCACTGTAGGTGAATAAAATGTTTGTCCTTTTCGTTATATATATATAGCAATTTAATTGCATATATTCTTGATTACAACCATCACCCGTTGACATCAAGCAGTGAAAATTTCAAAATTTCTACTTTTAACCTTTTTTGTGTTTCCAGTTAAGGGGGTATATGAGCGGGGGGGATGAAACCAAGTGGATCACCTAGAGGACACTCGGGGCTTCCATTATCACCATCAACCACCCGCCTACCACCACCAGGAGCGTGGGAATCCTATAGAATGCACCATGGGTCAAACAATGTGCGTATGTCCCATCGAAGGCCGCTCCGTTTACGTCTTACTTCGTAAGGCGCAAACTGCGCTAATTTATTCCAATTCTAGGTATTCCTTTCCCCCACCCTCCTTATGTGTATAGTTTATTTTTCTTCTTTATTCGTATTTTTATTTGTACTGCTTTTTATACTTCGGCTTCTGCCCTACGCTTGTACTGCACCCTACTCTTCTAATTACCCCATAGACATTCCTATCCTATTTCAATAGTAAGATAAATTAATTAATTATTTGCCCTAAACTGAGATTTGAACCTCGTCATTCTGATCGCGGAGCGTAAAGTCTATCCATTTGACCACTGTAGGTGAATAAAATGTTTGTTCGTTATATATATATAGCAATTTAATTGCATATATTCTTGATTACAACCATCACCCGTTGACATCAAGCATTTGATGTGAAACCGCGAATAACACTGGGTTACCAATATAATTAAGAATCACCACCCGTGTACAGCAACCATTTGGTGTGAAGCTATGATTAACACTGGGCTACCAGTATAATTCAAAAATGCAATTGCAACAGAGATGGCAATATGACCAGAGAATGTTAATAAGGCTATAAATAGACACAACGAATATTAGTAAATGAAAAATCGTTGCGCATACTTATTTAGATTTATGTTTTCAATTTCTATGATATGACAAATTTATAATTATGAAAAGCCTTCTGAATTAAAAATCTGTAAAACCGGTAAAAACCCCAGAATTCATAATAAAATAAACATTTAATTGGCTATTTTTCCTTACTTCCGCACTTATGTATGTGCGTTGTGTGAGCAATTGCTTATTAAACAAAGGATAACAATAAAATGGTGGCTAAGCGGCCACGTTTCCACTTTTGTGGAGGCTGAGGTCGTTAGCGGGAAGGAGTTAAGCACATTTCGAATACGAAGCTATACGTTCGAATCCTAAAACTCATGAAACTGAAATTTTATTTAATTTTTTATTTTATTAATTGGAATCTAAGCATATCATAATTCAATTTCTTTAATAGCATATTTTACTTCCTGATATAATTAAAATATATCAGGAAAATATGTTCATATGTTTAGGTTTATTGAATATTTACTTATTATGCGTATTTATACAAATGTGAAAATCACACATACTTTCATAAGTATACGTGCACTCCTTGCCCCTTACAAACTTGACTTTTTCTACACTTTTTGCTTATTGCGAATATAGCTAGAAGGAATCAAGTTGAACGATCGCCGGCAAGGTGGGGTCTGCCACAAAAAAAAAAAAAGTTTATTTTTCTTCTTTATTCGTATTTTTATTTGTACTGCTTTTTATACTTCGGCTTCTGCCCTACGCTTGTACTGCACCCTACTCTTCTAATTACCCCATAGACATTCCTATCCTATTTCAATAGTAAGATAAATTAATTACTTATTTGCCCTAAAATGAGATTTGAACCTCGTCATTCTGATCGCGGAGCGTAAAGTCTATCCATTTGACCACTGTAGGTGAATAAAATGTTTGTCCTTTTCGTTATATATATATAGCAATTTAATTGCATATATTCTTGATTACAACTATCACCCGTTGACATCAAGCAGTTGGTGTGAAACCGCGAATAAAACTGGGTTACCAATATAATTAAGAATCACCACCCGTGTACAGCAACCATTTGGTGTGAAGCTATGATTAACACTGGGCTACCAGTATAATTCAAAAATGCAATTGCAACAGAGATGGCAATATGACCAGAGAATGTTAATAAGGCTATAAATAGACACAACGAATATTAGTAAATGATAAATCGTTGCGCATACTTATTTAGATTTATGTTTTCAATTTCTATGATATGAAAAATTTATAATTATGAAAAGCCTTCTGAATTAAAAATCTGTAAAACCGGTAAAAACCCCAGAATTCATAATAAAATAAACATTTAATTGGCTATTTTTCCTTACTTCCGCACTTATGTATGTGCGTTGTGTGAGCAATTGCTTATTAAACAAAGGATAACAATAAAATGGTGGCTAAGCGGCCACGTTTCCACTTTTGTTGTGGCTGAGGTCGTAAGCGGGAAGGGGTTAAGCACAATCCGAATACGAAGCTATACGTTCGAATCCTAAAACTCATGAAACTGAAATTTTATTTAATTTTTTATTTTATTAATCGGAATCTAAGCATATCATAATTCAATTTCTTTAATAGCATATTTTACTTCCTGATATAATTAAAATATATCAGGAAAATATGTTCATATGTTTAGGTTTATTGAATATTTACTTATTATGCGTATTTATACAAATGTGAAAATCACACATACTTTCATAAGTATACGTGCACTCCTTGCCCCTTACAAACTTGACTTTTTCTACACTTTTTGCTTATTGCGAATATAGCTAGAAGGAATCAAGTTGAACGATCGCCGGCAAGGTGGGGTCTGCCACAAAAAAAAAAAAGTTTATTTTTCTTCTTTATTCGTATTTTTATTTGTACTGCTTTTTATACTCTCGCAACCTGTTGCTACAGAGTATAATAGTTTTGTTCACCTAACGGTTGTTTGTATCACCTAAAACTAATCGAGTTAGATATAGGGTTATATATATATAAATGATCAGGATGAAGAGACGAGTTGAAATCCGGGTGACTGTCTGTCCGTCCGTCCGTCTGTCCGTCCGTCCGTGCAAGCTCTAACTTGAGTAAAAATTGAGATATCTTTATGAAACTTGGTAGACATGTTTTATGGTACCGTGAGACGGTTGGTATTGCAGATGGGCGTAATCGGACCACTGCCACGCCCACAAAACGCCATTAATCAAAAACAAATAACTTGCCATAACTAAGCTCCGCAATAAGATACAAGACTGTTATTTGGTACACAGGATCACATTAGGGAGGGGCATCTGCAGTTAAAATTTTTTTTAAAAAAGTGGGCGTGGTCCCGCCTCTAATAGGTTTAATGTGCATATCTCCTAAACCGCTAATGCTATAATAACAAAATTCACTGGAAGCAAATATTTTTAGCACTTCTATTGACGGTGTGAAAATAGTTGAAATCGGGTGGCAACTCCGCCCACTCCCCATATAACGGTACTGTTAAAAACTACTAAAAGCGCGATAAATCAAGCACTAAACACGCCAGAGTTATTAAATTTTATCTCTGGGATGGTATGAGATGACTTTATAGGAACCGCGTTCAAAATTAGACAGTGGGCGTGGCACAGCCCACTTTTAGGTGAAAACCCATATCTTGAGATCTGCTTAACCGATTTCAACCAAATTCGGTGCATAACGTTCTTTTCATGTTTCTATGTCACAGTGCAAAAATGGGCGAAATCGGACTACAACCACGCCTACTTTCCATATAACACCATTTTAAATTCCATCTGATTATTTCACTTTCCACTATGCAAATCAGGCAACAATGACTGTATCGGGATAAAACTTTGCGTGAATAATGCGATTAAAGTATGCCACCTTGTGGCCAAAAATTGTCTAAATCGAACCAAAACTGTTTAAGCCCCTAAGTACTAAATATGTGGACCCCAGTGCCTATAGTTGACCTTCTACCGAAAATATCAGCCAATCCACAAAGAAATCTCAAACGAGTATACTATTTGACTTTGCGAGAGTATAAAATGTTCGGTTACATCCGAACTTAGCCCTAGCCCTTCCTTACTTGTTATACTTCGGCTTCTGCCCTACGCTTGTACTGCACCCTACTCTTCTAATTACCCCATAGACATTCCTATCCTATTTCAATAGTAAGATAAATTAATTAATTATTTGCCCTAAACTGAGATTTGAACCTCGTCATTCTGATCGCGGAGCGTAAAGTCTATCCATTTGACTACTGTAGGTGAATAAAATGTTTGTTCGTTATATATATATAGCAATTTAATTGCATATATTCTTGATTACAACCATCACCCGTTGACATCAAGCATTTGATGTGAAACCGCGAATAACACTGGGTTACCAATATAATTAAGATTCACCACCCGTGTACAGCAACCATTTGGTGTGAAGCTATGATTAACACTGGGCTACCAGTATAATTCAAAAATGCAATTGCAACAGAGATGGCAATATGACCAGAGAATGTTAATAAGGCTATAAATAGACACAACGAATATTAGTAAATGAAAAATCGTTGCGCATACTTATTTAGATTTATGTTTTCAATTTCTATGATATGACAAATTTATAATTATGAAAAGCCTTCTGAATTAAAAATCTGTAAAACCGGTAAAAACCCCAGAATTCATAATAAAATAAACATTTAATTTGCTATTTTTCCTTACTTCCGCACTTATGTATGTGCGTTGTGTGAGCAATTGCTTATTAAACAAAGGATAACAATAAAATGGTGGCTAAGCGGCCACGTTTCCACTTTTGTGGAGGCTGAGGTCGTTAGCGGGAAGGAGTTAAGCACAATCCGAATACGAAGCTATACGTTCGAATCCTAAAACTCATGAAACTGAAATTTTATTTAATTTTTTATTTTATTAATTGGAATCTAAGCATATCATAATTCAATTTCTTTAATAGCATATTTTACTTCCTGATATAATTAAAATATATCAGGAAAATATGTTCATATGTTTAGGTTTATTGAATATTTACTTATTATGCGTATTTATACAAATGTGAAAATCACACATACTTTCATAAGTATACGTGCAATCCTTGCCCCTTACAAACTTGACTTTTTCTACACTTTTTGCTTATTGCGAATATAGCTAGAAGGAATCAAGTTGAACGATCGCCGGCAAGGTGGGGTCTGCCACAAAAAAAAAACAAGTTTATTTTTCTTCTTTATTCGTATTTTTATTTGTACTGCTTTTTATACTTCGGCTTCTGCCCTACGCTTGTACTGCACCCTACTCTTCTAATTACCCCATATACATTCCTATCCTATTTCAATAGTAAGATAAATTAATTACTTATTTGCCCTAAAATGAGATTTGAACCTCGTCATTCTGATCGCGGAGCGTAAAGTCTATCCATTTGACCACTGTAGGTAAATAAAATGTTTGTCCTTTTCGTTATATATATATAGCAATTTAATTGCATATATTCTTGATTACAACCATCACCCGTTGACATCAAGCAGTTGGTGTGAAACCGCGAATAAAACTGGGTTACCAATATAATTAAGAATCACCACCCGTGTACAGCAACCATTTGGTGTGAAGCTATGATTAACACTGGGCTACCAGTATAATTCAAAAATGCAATTGCAACAGAGATGGCAATATGACCAGAGAATGTTAATAAGGCTATAAATAGACACAACGAATATTAGTTAATGATAAATCGTTGCGCATTCTTATTTAGATTTATGTTTTCAATTTCTATGATATGACAAATTTATAATTATGAAAAGCCTTCTGAATTAAAAATCTGTAAAACCGGTAAAAACCCCAGAATTCATAATAAAATAAACATTTAATTGGCTGTTTTTCCTTACTTCCGCGCTTATGTATGTGCGTTGTGTGAGCAATTGCTTATTAAACAAAGGATAACAATAAAATGGTGGCTAAGCGGCCACGTTTCCACTTTTGTGGTGGCTGAGGTCGTAAGCGGGAAGGGGTTAAGCACAATCCGAATACGAAGCTATACGTTCGAATCCTAAAACTCATGAAACTGAAATTTTATTTAATATTTTATTTTATTAATCAGAATCTAAGCATATCATAATTCAATTTCTTTAATAGCATATTTTACTTCCTGATATAATTAAAATATATCAAGAAAATATGTTCATATGTTTAGGTTTATTGAATATTTACTTATTATGCGTATTTATACAAATGTGAAAATCACACATACTTTCATAAGTATACGTGCACTCCTTGCCCCTTACAAACTTGACTTTTTCTACACTTTTTGCTTATTGCGAATATAGCTAGAAGGAATCAAGTTGAACGATCGCCGGCAAGGTGGGGTCTGCCACAAAAAAAAAAAGTTTATTTTTCTTCTTTATTCGTATTTTTATTTGTACTGCTTTTTATACTCTCGCAACCTGTTGCTACAGAGTATAATAGTTTTGTTCACCTAACGGTTGTTTGTATCACCTAAAACTAATCGAGTTAGATATAGGGTTATATATATATAAATGATCAGGATGAAGAGACGAGTTGAAATCCGGGTGACTGTCTGTCCGTCCGTCCGTCTGTCCGTCCGTCTGTCCGTCCGTCCGTGCAAGCTCTAACTTGAGTAAAAATTGAGATATCTTTATGAAACTTGGTAGACATGTTTTATGGTACCGTGAGACGGTTGGTATTGCAGATGGGCGTAATCGGACCACTGCCACGCCCACAAAACGCCATTAATCAAAAACAAATAACTTGCCATAACTAAGCTCCGCAATAAGATACAAGACTGTTATTTGGTACACAGGATCACATTAGGGAGGGGCATCTGCAGTTAAAATTTTTTTTAAAAAAGTGGGCGTGGTCCCGCCTCTAATAGGTTTAATGTGCATATCTCCTAAACCGCTAATGCTATAATAACAAAATTCACTGGAAGCAAATATTTTTAGCACTTCTATTGACGGTGTGAAAATAGTTGAAATCGGGTGGCAACTCCGCCCACTCCCCATATAACGGTACTGTTAAAAACTACTAAAAGCGCGATAAATCAAGCACTAAACACGCCAGAGTTATTAAATTTTATCTCTGGGATGGTATGAGATGACTTTATAGGAACCGCGTTCAAAATTAGACAGTGGGCGTGGCACAGCCCACTTTTAGGTGAAAACCCATATCTTGAGATCTGCTTAACCGATTTCAACCAAATTCGGTGCATAACGTTCTTTTCATGTTTCTATGTCACAGTGCAAAAATGGGCGAAATCGGACTACAACCACGCCTACTTTCCATATAACACCATTTTAAATTCCATCTGATTATTTCACTTTCCACTATGCAAATCAGGCAACAATGACTGTATCGGGATAAAACTTTGCGTGAATAATGCGATTAAAGTATGCCACCTTGTGGCCAAAAATTGTCTAAATCGAACCAAAACTGTTTAAGCCCCTAAGTACTAAATATGTGGACCCCAGTGCCTATAGTTGACCTTCTACCGAAAATATCAGCCAATCCACAAAGAAATCTCAAACGAGTATACTATTTGACTTTGCGAGAGTATAAAATGTTCGGTTACATCCGAACTTAGCCCTTCCTTACTTGTTATACTTCGGCTTCTGCCCTATGCTTGTACTGCACCCTACTCTTCTAATTACCCCATATACATTCCTATCCCATTTCAATAGTAAGATAAATTAATTAATTATTTGCTCTAAACTGAGATTTGAACCTCGTCGTTCTGATCGCGGAGCGTAAAGTCTATCCATTTGACCACTGTAGGTGAATAAAATGTTTGTCCTTTTCGTTATATATATATAGCAATTTAATTGCATATATTCTTGATTACAACCATCACCCGTTGACATCAAGCAGTTGGTGTGAAACCGCGAATAACACTGGGTTACCAATATAATTAAGAATCACCACCCGTGTACAGCAACCATTTGGTGTGAAGCTATGATTAACACTGGGCTACCAGTATAATTCAAAAATGCAATTGCAACAGAGATGGCAATATGACCAGAGAATGTTAATAAGGCTATAAATAGACACAACGAATATTAGTAAATGAAAAATCGTTGCGCATACTTTTTAGATTTATGTTTTCAATTTCTATGATATGACAAATTTATAATTATAAAAAGCCTTCTGAATTAAAAATCTGTAAAACCGGTAAAAGCCCCAGAATTCATAATAAAATAAACATTTAATTGGCTATTTTTCCTTACTTCCGCACTTATGTATGTGCGTTGTGTGAGCAATTGCTTATTAAACAAAGGATAACAATAAAATGGTGGCTAAGCGGCCACGTTTCCACTTTTGTGGTGGCTGAGGTCGTAAGCGGGAAGGGGTTAAGCACAATCCGAATACGAAGCTATACGTTCGAATCCTAAAACTCATGAAACTGAAATTTTATTTAATTTTTTATTTTATTAATTGAAATCTAAGCATATCATAATTCAATTTCTTTAATAGCATATTTTACTTCCTGATATAATTAAAATATATCAGGAAAATATGTTCATATGTTTAGGTTTATTGAATATTTACTTATTATGCGTATTTATACAAATGTGAAAATCACACATACTTTCATAAGTATACGTGCACTCCTTGCCCCTTACAAACTTGACTTTTTCTACACTTTTTGCTTATTGCGAATATAGCTAGAAGGAATCAAGTTGAACGATCGCCGGCAAGGTGGGGTCTGCCACAAAAAAAAAAAAGTTTATTTTTCTTCTTTATTCGTATTTTTATTTGTACTGCTTTTTATACTTCGGCTTCTGCCCTACGCTTGTACTGCACCCTACTCTTCTAATTACCCCATATACATTCCTATCCTATTTCAATAGTAAGATAAATTAATTACTTATTTGCCCTAAAATGAGATTTGAACCTCGTCATTCTGATCGCGGAGCGTAAAGTCTATCCATTTGACCACTGTAGGTGAATAAAATGTTTGTCCTTTTCGTTATATATATATAGCAATTTAATTGCATATATTCTTGATTACAACCATCACCCGTTGACATCAAGCATTTGATGTGAAACCGCGAATAACACTGGGTTACCAATATAATTAAGAATCACCACCCGTGTACAGCAACCATTTGGTGTGAAGCTATGATTAACACTGGGCTACCAGTATAATTCAAAAATGCAATTGCAACAGAGATGGCAATATGACCAGAGAATGTTAATAAGGCTATAAATAGACACAACGAATATTAGTAAATGAAAAATCGTTGCGCATACTTATTTAGATTTATGTTTTCAATTTCTATGATATGACAAATTTATAATTATGAAAAGCCTTCTGAATTAAAAATCTGTAAAACCGGTAAAAACCCCAGAATTCATAATAAAATAAACATTTAATTGGCTATTTTTCCTTACTTCCGCACTTATGTATGTGCGTTGTGTGAGCAATTGCTTATTAAACAAAGGATAACAATAAAATGGTGGCTAAGCGGCCACGTTTCCACTTTTGTGGAGGCTGAGGTCGTTAGCGGGAAGGAGTTAAGCACAATCCGAATACGAAGCTATACGTTCGAATCCTAAAACTCATGAAACTGAAATTTTATTTAATTTTTTATTTTATTAATTGGAATCTAAGCATATCATAATTCAATTTCTTTAATAGCATATTTTACTTCCTGATATAATTAAAATATATCAGGAAAATATGTTCATATGTTTAGGTTTATTGAATATTTACTTATTATGCGTATTTATACAAATGTGAAAATCACACATACTTTCATAAGTATACGTGCACTCCTTGCCCCTTACAAACTTGACTTTTTCTACACTTTTTGCTTATTGCGAATATAGCTAGAAGGAATCAAGTTGAACGATCGCCGGCAAGGTGGGGTCTGCCACAAAAAAAAAAAAAGTTTATTTTTCTTCTTTATTCGTATTTTTATTTGTACTGCTTTTTATACTTCGGCTTCTGCCCTACGCTTGTACTGCACCCTACTCTTCTAATTACCCCATATACATTCCTATCCTATTTCAATAGTAAGATAAATTAATTACTTATTTGCCCTAAAATGAGATTTGAACCTCGTCATTCTGATCGCGGAGCGTAAAGTCTATCCATTTGACCACTGTAGGTGAATAAAATGTTTGTCCTTTTCGTTATATATATATAGCAATTTAATTGCATATATTCTTGATTACAACTATCACCCGTTGACATCAAGCAGTTGGTGTGAAACCGCGAATAAAACTGGGTTACCAATATAATTAAGAATCACCACCCGTGTACAGCAACCATTTGGTGTGAAGCTATGATTAACACTGGGCTACCAGTATAATTCAAACAACAGAGATGGCAATATGACCAGAGAATGTTAATAAGGCTATAAATAGACACAACGAATATTAGTAAATGAAAAATCGTTGCGCATACTTATTTAGATTTATGTTTTCAATTTCTATGATATGACAAATTTATAATTATAAAAAGCCTTCTGAATTAAAAATCTGTAAAACCGGTAAAAACCCCAGAATTCATAATAAAATAAACATTTAATTGGCTATTTTTCCTTACTTCCGCACTTATGTATGTGCGTTGTGTGAGCAATTGCTTATTAAACAAAGGATAACAATAAAATGGTGGCTAAGCGGCCACGTTTCCACTTTTGTGGTGGCTGAGGTCGTTAGCGGGAAGGAGTTAAGCACAATCCGAATACGAAGCTATACGTTCGAATCCTAAAACTCATGAAACTGAAATTTTATTTAATTTTTTATTTTATTAATCGGAATCTAAGCATATCATAATTCAATTTCTTTAATAGCATATTTTACTTCCTGATATAATTAAAATATATCAGGAAAATATGTTCATATGTTTAGGTTTATTGAATATTTACTTATTATGCGTATTTATACAAATGTGAAAATCACACATACTTTCATAAGTATACGTGCACTCCTTGCCCCTTACAAACTTGACTTTTTCTACACTTTTTGCTTATTGCGAATATAGCTAGAAGGAATCAAGTTGAACGATCGCCGGCAAGGTGGGGTCTGCCACAAAAAAAAAAAAAGTTTATTTTTCTTCTTTATTCGTATTTTTATTTGTACTGCTTTTTATACTTCGGCTTCTGCCCTACGCTTGTACTGCACCCTACTCTTCTAATTACCCCATAGACATTCCTATCCTATTTCAATAGTAAGATAAATTAATTAATTATTTGCCCTAAACTGAGATTTGAACCTCGTCATTCTGATCGCGGAGCGTAAAGTCTATCCATTTGACCACTGTATGTGAATAAAATGTTTGTTCGTTATATATATATAGCAATTTAATTGCATATATTCTTGATTACAACCATCACCCGTTGACATCAAGCATTTGATGTGAAACCGCGAATAACACTGGGTTACCAATATAATTAAGAATCACCACCCGTGTACAGCAACCATTTGGTGTGAAGCTATGATTAACACTGGGCTACCAGTATAATTCAAAAATGCAATTGCAACAGAGATGGCAATATGACCAGAGAATGTTAATAAGGCTATAAATAGACACAACGAATATTAGTAAATGAAAAATCGTTGCGCATACTTATTTAGATTTATGTTTTCAATTTCTATGATATGACAAATTTATAATTATGAAAAGCCTTCTGAATTAAAAATCTGTAAAACCGGTAAAAACCCCAGAATTCATAATAAAATAAACATATAATTGGCTATTTTTCCTTACTTCCGCACTTATGTATGTGCGTTGTGTGAGCAATTGCTTATTAAACAAAGGATAACAATAAAATGGTGGCTAAGCGGCCACGTTTCCACTTTTGTGGAGGCTGAGGTCGTTAGCGGGAAGGAGTTAAGCACATTTCGAATACGAAGCTATACGTTCGAATCCTAAAACTCATGAAACTGAAATTTTATTTAATTTTTTATTTTATTAATTGGAATCTAAGCATATCATAATTCAATTTCTTTAATAGCATATTTTACTTCCTGATATAATTAAAATATATCAGGAAAATATGTTCATATGTTTAGGTTTATTGAATATTTACTTATTATGCGTATTTATACAAATGTGAAAATCACACATACTTTCATAAGTATACGTGCACTCCTTGCCCCTTACAAACTTGACTTTTTCTACACTTTTTGCTTATTGCGAATATAGCTAGAAGGAATCAAGTTGAACGATCGCCGGCAAGGTGGGGTCTGCCACAAAAAAAAAAAAAGTTTATTTTTCTTCTTTATTCGTATTTTTATTTGTACTGCTTTTTATACTTCGGCTTCTGCCCTACGCTTGTACTGCACCCTACTCTTCTAATTACCCCATAGACATTCCTATCCTATTTCAATAGTAAGATAAATTAATTACTTATTTGCCCTAAAATGAGATTTGAACCTCGTCATTCTGATCGCGGAGCGTAAAGTCTATCCATTTGACCACTGTAGGTGAATAAAATGTTTGTCCTTTTCGTTATATATATATAGCAATTTAATTGCATATATTCTTGATTACAACTATCACCCGTTGACATCAAGCAGTTGGTGTGAAACCGCGAATAAAACTGGGTTACCAATATAATTAAGAATCACCACCCGTGTACAGCAACCATTTGGTGTGAAGCTATGATTAACACTGGGCTACCAGTATAATTCAAAAATGCAATTGCAACAGAGATGGCAATATGACCAGAGAATGTTAATAAGGCTATAAATAGACACAACGAATATTAGTAAATGATAAATCGTTGCGCATACTTATTTAGATTTATGTTTTCAATTTCTATGATATGAAAAATTTATAATTATGAAAAGCCTTCTGAATTAAAAATCTGTAAAACCGGTAAAAACCCCAGAATTCATAATAAAATAAACATTTAATTGGCTATTTTTCCTTACTTCCGCACTTATGTATGTGCGTTGTGTGAGCAATTGCTTATTAAACAAAGGATAACAATAAAATGGTGGCTAAGCGGCCACGTTTCCACTTTTGTTGTGGCTGAGGTCGTAAGCGGGAAGGGGTTAAGCACAATCCGAATACGAAGCTATACGTTCGAATCCTAAAACTCATGAAACTGAAATTTTATTTAATTTTTTATTTTATTAATTGAAATCTAAGCATATCATAATTCAATTTCTTTAATAGCATATTTTACTTCCTGATATAATTAAAATATATCAGGAAAATATGTTCATATGTTTAGGTTTATTGAATATTTACTTATTATGCGTATTTATACAAATGTGAAAATCACACATACTTTCATAAGTATACGTGCACTCCTTGCCCCTTACAAACTTGACTTTTTCTACACTTTTTGCTTATTGCGAATATAGCTAGAAGGAATCAAGTTGAACGATCGCCGGCAAGGTGGGGTCTGCCACAAAAAAAAAAAAGTTTATTTTTCTTCTTTATTCGTATTTTTATTTGTACTGCTTTTTATACTCTCGCAACCTGTTGCTACAGAGTATAATAGTTTTGTTCACCTAACGGTTGTTTGTATCACCTAAAACTAATCGAGTTAGATATAGGGTTATATATATATAAATGATCAGGATGAAGAGACGAGTTGAAATCCGGGTGACTGTCTGTCCGTCCGTCCGTCTGTCCGTCCGTCTGTCCGTCCGTCCGTGCAAGCTCTAACTTGAGTAAAAATTGAGATATCTTTATGAAACTTGGTAGACATGTTTTATGGTACCGTGAGACGGTTGGTATTGCAGATGGGCGTAATCGGACCACTGCCACGCCCACAAAACGCCATTAATCAAAAACAAATAACTTGCCATAACTAAGCTCCGCAATAAGATACAAGACTGTTATTTGGTACACAGGATCACATTAGGGAGGGGCATCTGCAGTTAAAACTTTTTTTAAAAAAGTGGGCGTGGTCCCGCCTCTAATAGGTTTAATGTGCATATCTCCTAAACCGCTAATGCTATAATAACAAAATTCACTGGAAGCAAATATTTTTAGCACTTCTATTGACGGTGTGAAAATAGTTGAAATCGGGTGGCAACTCCGCCCACTCCCCATATAACGGTACTGTTAAAAACTACTAAAAGCGCGATAAATCAAGCACTAAACACGCCAGAGTTATTAAATTTTATCTCTGGGATGGTATGAGATGACTTTATAGGAACCGCGTTCAAAATTAGACAGTGGGCGTGGCACAGCCCACTTTTAGGTGAAAACCCATATCTTGAGATCTGCTTAACCGATTTCAACCAAATTCGGTGCATAACGTTCTTTTCATGTTTCTATGTCACAGTGCAAAAATGGGCGAAATCGGACTACAACCACGCCTACTTTCCATATAACACCATTTTAAATTCCATCTGATTATTTCACTTTCCACTATGCAAATCAGGCAACAATGACTGTATCGGGATAAAACTTTGCGTGAATAATGCGATTAAAGTATGCCACCTTGTGGCCAAAAATTGTCTAAATCGAACCAAAACTGTTTAAGCCCCTAAGTACTAAATATGTGGACCCCAGTGCCTATAGTTGACCTTCTACCGAAAATATCAGCCAATCCACAAAGAAATCTCAAACGAGTATACTATTTGACTTTGCGAGAGTATAAAATGTTCGGTTACATCCGAACTTAGCCCTTCCTTACTTGTTATACTTCGGCTTCTGCCCTACGCTTGTACTGCACCCTACTCTTCTAATTACCCCATATACATTCCTATCCTATTTCAATAGTAAGATAAATTAATTAATTATTTGCTCTAAACTGAGATTTGAACCTCGTCGTTCTGATCGCGGAGCGTAAAGTCTATCCATTTGACCACTGTAGGTGAATAAAATGTTTGTCCTTTTCGTTATATATATATAGCAATTTAATTGCATATATTCTTGATTACAACCATCACCCGTCAAGCAGTTGGTGTGAAACCGCGAATAACACTGGGTTACCAATATAATTAAGAATCACCACCCGTGTACAGCAACCATTTGGTGTGAAGCTATGATTAACACTGGGCTACCAGTATAATTCAAAAATGCAATTGCAACAGAGATGGCAATATGACCAGAGAATGTTAATAAGGCTATAAATAGACACAACGAATATTAGTAAATGAAAAATCGTTGCGCATACTTATTTAGATTTATGTTTTCAATTTCTATGATATGACAAATTTATAATTATAAAAAGCCTTCTGAATTAAAAATCTGTAAAACCGGTAAAAGCCCCAGAATTCATAATAAAATAAACATTTAATTGGCTATTTTTCCTTACTTCCGCACTTATGTATGTGCGTTGTGTGAGCAATTGCTTATTAAACAAAGGATAACAATAAAATGGTGGCTAAGCGGCCACGTTTCCACTTTTGTGGTGGCTGAGGTCGTAAGCGGGAAGGGGTTAAGCACAATCCGAATACGAAGCTATACGTTCGAATCCTAAAACTCATGAAACTGAAATTTTATTTAATTTTTTATTTTATTAATTGAAATCTAAGCATATCATAATTCAATTTCTTTAATAGCATATTTTACTTCCTGATATAATTAAAATATATCAGGAAAATATGTTCATATGTTTAGGTTTATTGAATATTTACTTATTATGCGTATTTATACAAATGTGAAAATCACACATACTTTCATAAGTATACGTGCACTCCTTGCCCCTTACAAACTTGACTTTTTCTACACTTTTTGCTTATTGCGAATATAGCTAGAAGGAATCAAGTTGAACGATCGCCGGCAAGGTGGGGTCTGCCACAAAAAAAAAAAAGTTTATTTTTCTTCTTTATTCGTATTTTTATTTGTACTGCTTTTTATACTTCGGCTTCTGCCCTACGCTTGTACTGCACCCTACTCTTCTAATTACCCCATATACATTCCTATCCTATTTCAGTAGTAAGATAAATTAATTACTTATTTGCCCTAAAATGAGATTTGAACCTCGTCATTCTGATCGCGGAGCGTAAAGTCTATCCATTTGACCACTGTAGGTGAATAAAATGTTTGTCCTTTTCGTTATATATATATAGCAATTTAATTGCATATATTCTTGATTACAACCATCACCCGTTGACATCAAGCAGTGAAAATTTCAAAATTTCTACTTTTTACCTTTTTTGTGTTTCCAGTTAAGGGGGTATATGAGCGGGGGGGATGAAACCAAGTGGATCACCTAGAGGACACTCGGGGCTTCCATTATCACAATCAACCACCCGCCTACCACCACCAGGAGCGTGGGAATCCTATAGAATGCACCATGGGTCAAACAATGTGCGTATGTCCCATCTAAGGCCGCTCCGTTTACGCCTTACTTCGTAAGGCGCAAACTGCGCTAATTTATTCCAATTCTAGGTATTCCTTTCCCCCATCCTCCTTATGTGTAAAGCTTATTTTTCTTCTTTATTCGTATTTTTATTTGTACTGCTTTTTATACTTCGGCTTCTGCCCTACGCTTGTACTGCACCCTTCTCTTCTAATTACCCCATATACATTCCTATCCTATTTCAATAGTAAGATAAATTAATTAATTATTTGCCCTAAACTGAGATTTGAACCTCGTCATTCTGATCGCGGAGCGTAAAGTCTATCCATTTGACCACTGTAGGTGAATAAAATGTTTGTCATTTTCGTTATATATATATAGCAATTTAATTGCATATATTCTTAATTACAACCATCACCCGTTGACATCAAGCAGTTGGTGTGAAACCGCGAATAAAACTGGGTTACCAATATAATTCAAAAATGCAATTGCAACAGAGATGGCAATATGACCAGAGAATGTTAATAATGCTATAAATAGACACAACGAATATTAGTAAATGAAAAATCATTGCGTATACTTATTTAGATTTATGTTTTTAATTTCTATGATATGACAAATTTATAATTATGAAAAGCCTTCTGAATTAAAAATCTGTATTACCGGTAAAATCCCCAGAAAACACCCGCCTTCCACCAATAGGGGCGTGGCAATTGACCAAAAAACTTATTGGAATTTAACGTGTCACCCTTTTGCGGCCATTAGCGCCTAAACAGGGTGATCTAAGATGGCGCAAACTATTTGATTCATGTAGCCGCACAGTTGCACGTTAATTAGAGACATCAATCTCAGATATAGGTTGAACAGGTGAGTGGCAATCAACCAAAAAGTGGAAATTTCAAAATTTCTACTTTTTACCTTTTTTGTGTTTCCAGTTAAGGGGGCATATGAGCGGGGGGGATGAAACCAAGTGGATCACCTAGAGGACACTCGGGGCTTCCATTATCACCATCAACCACCCGCCTACCACCACCAGGAGCGTGGGAATCCTATAGAATGCACCATGGGTCAAACAGTGTGCGTATGTCCCATCTAAGGCCGCTCCGTTTACGCCTTACTTCTTAAGGCGCAAACTGCGCTAATTTATTCCAATTCTAGGTATTCCTTTCCCCCATCCTCCTTATGTGTAAAGCTTATTTTTCTTCTTTATTCGTATTTTTATTTGTACTGCTTTTTATACTTCGGCTTCTGCCCTACGCTTGTACTGCACCCTTCTCTTCTAATTACCCCATATACATTCCTATCCTATTTCAATAGTAAGATAAATTAATTAATTATTTGCCCTAAACTGAGATTTGAACCTCGTCATTCTGATCGCGGAGCGTAAAGTCTATACATTTGACCACTGTAGGTGAATAAAATGTTTGTCATTTTTGTTATATATATATAGCAATTTAATTGCATATATTCTTGATTACAACCATCACCCGTTGACATCAAGCATTTGATGTGAAACCGCGAATAACACTGGGTTACCAATATAATTAAGAATCACCACCCGTGTACAGCAACCATTTGGTGTGAAGCTATGATTAACACTGGGCTACCAGTATAATTCAAAAATGCAATTGCAACAGAGATGGCAATATGACCAGAGAATGTTAATAAGGCTATAAATAGACACAACGAATATTAGTAAATGAAAAATCGTTGCGCATACTTATTTAGATTTATGTTTTCAATTTCTATGATATGACAAATTTATAATTATGAAAAGCCTTCTGAATTAAAAATCTGTAAAACCGATAAAAACCCCAGAATTCATAATAAAATAAACATTTGATTGGCTATTTTTCCTTACTTCCGCACTTATGTATGTGCGTTGTGTGAGCAATTGCTTATTAAACAAAGGATAACAATAAAATGGTGGCTAAGCGGCCACGTTTCCACTTTTGTAGAGGCCGAGGTCGTTAGCGGGAAGGAGTTAAGCACAATCCGAATACGAAGCTATACGTTCGAATCCTAAGACTCATGAAACTGAAATTTTATTTAATTTTTTATTTTATTAATTGGAATCTAAGCATATCATAATTCAATTTCTTTAATAGCATATTTTACTTCCTGATATAATTAAAATATATCAGGAAAATATGTTCATATGTTTAGGTTTATTGAATATTTAATTATTATGCGTATTTATACAAATGTGAAAATCACACATACTTTCATAAGTATACGTGCACTCCTTGCGCCTTACAAACTTGACTTTTTCTACACTTTTTGCTTATTGCGAATATAGCTAGAAGGAATCAAGTTGAACGATCGCCAGCAAGGTGGGGTCTGCCACAAAAAAAAAAGTTTATTTTTCTTTTTTATTCGTATTTTTATTTGTACTGCTTTTTATACTTCGGCTTCTACCCTACGCTTGTACTGCACCCTACTCTTCTAATTACCCCATATACATTCCTATCCTATTTCAATAGTAAGATAAATTAATTAATTATTTGCTCTAAACTGAGATTTGAACCTCGTCGTTCTGATCGCGGAGCGTAAAGTCTATCCATTTGACCACTGTAGGTGAATAAAATGTTTGTCCTTTTCGTTATATATATATAGCAATTTAATTGCATATATTCTTGATTACAACCATCACCCGTTGACATCAACCAGTTGGTGTGAAACCGCGAATAACACTGGGTTACCAAAATAATTAAGAATCACCACCCGTGTACAGCAACCATTTGGTGTGAAGCTATGATTAACACTGGGCTACCAGTATAATTCAAAAATGCAATTGCAACAGAGATGGCAATATGACCAGAGAATGTTAATAATGCTATAAATAGACACAACGAATATTAGTAAATGAAAAATCATTGCGTATACTTATTTAGATTTATGTTTTTAATTTCTATGATATGACAAATTTATAATTATGAAAAGCCTTCTGAATTAAAAATCTGTATTACCGGTAAAATCCCCAGAAAACACCCGCCTTCCACCAATAGGGGCGTGGCAATTGACCAAAAAACTTATTGGAATTTAACGTGTCACCCTTTTGCGGCCATTAGCGCCTAAACAGGGTGATCTAAGATGGCGCAAACTATTTGATTCATGTAGCCGCACAGTTGCACGTTAATTAGAGACATCAATCTCAGATATAGGTTGAACAGGTGAGTGGCAATCAACCAAAAAGTGGAAATTTCAAAATTTCTACTTTTTACCTTTTTTGTGTTTCCAGTTAAGGGGGCATATGAGCGGGGGGGATGAAACCAAGTGGATCACCTAGAGGACACTCGGGGCTTCCATTATCACCATCAACCACCCGCCTAGCACCACCAGGAGTGTGGGAATCCTATAGAATGCACCATGGTTCAAACAGTGTGCGAATGTCCCATCCAAGGCCGCTTACTTCGTAAGGCGCAAACTGCGCTAATTTATTCCAATTCTAGGTATTCCTTTCCCTCACCCTCCTTATGTGTAAAGTTTATTTTTCTTCTTTATTCGTATTTTTATTTGTACTGCTTTTTATACTTCGGCTTCTGCCCTACGCTTGTACTGCACCCTACTCTTCTAATTACCCCATAGACATTCCTATCCTATTTCAATAGTAAGATAAATTAATTAATTATTTGCCCTAAACTGAGATTTGAACCTCGTCATTCTGATCGCGGAGCGTAAAGTCTATCCATTTGACTACTGTAGGTGAATAAAATGTTTGTTCGTTATATATATATAGCAATTTAATTGCATATATTCTTGATTACAACCATCACCCGTTGACATCAAGCATTTGATGTGAAACCGCGAATAACACTGGGTTACCAATATAATTAAGAATCACCACCCGTGTACAGCAACCATTTGGTGTGAAGCTATGATTAACACTGGGCTACCAGTATAATTCAAAAATGCAATTGCAACAGAGATGGCAATATGACCAGAGAATGTTAATAAGGCTATAAATAGACACAACGAATATTAGTAAATGAAAAATCGTTGCGCATACTTATTTAGATTTATGTTTTCAATTTCTATGATATGACAAATTTATAATTATGAAAAGCCTTCTGAATTAAAAATCTGTAAAACCGGTAAAAACCCCAGAATTCATAATAAAATAAACATTTAATTGGCTATTTTTCCTTACTTCCGCACTTATGTATGTGCGTTGTGTGAGCAATTGCTTATTAAACAAAGGATAACAATAAAATGGTGGCTAAGCGGCCACGTTTCCACTTTTGTGGTGGCTGAGGTCGTAAGCGGGAAGGGGTTAAGCACAATCCGAATACGAAGCTATACGTTCGAATCCTAAAACTCATGAAACTGAAATTTTATTTAATTTTTTATTTTATTAATTTTAATCTAAGCATATCATAATTCAATTTCTTTAATAGCATATTTTACTTCCTGATATAATTAAAATATATCAGGAAAATATGTTCATATGTTTAGGTTTATTGAATATTTACTTATTATGCGTATTTATACAAATGTGAAAATCACACATACTTTCATAAGTATACGTGCACTCCTTGCCCCTTACAAACTTGACTTTTTCTACACTTTTTGCTTATTGCGAATATAGCTAGAAGGAATCAAGTTGAACGATCGCCGGCAAGGTGGGGCTGCCACAAAAAAAAAAGTTTATTTTTCTTCTTTATTCGTATTTTTATTTGTACTGCTTTTTATACTTCGGCTTCTGCCCTACGCTTGTACTGCACCCTACTCTTCTAATTACCCCATATACATTCCTATCCTATTTCAATAGTAAGATAAATTAATTACTTATTTGCCCTAAAATGAGATTTGAACCTCGTCATTCTGATCGCGGAGCGTAAAGTCTATCCATTTGACCACTGTAGGTGAATAAAATGTTTGTCCTTTTCGTTATATATATATAGCAATTTAATTGCATATATTCTTGATTACAACCATCACCCGTTGACATCAAGCATTTGATGTGAAACCGCGAATAACACTGGGTTACCAATATAATTAAGAATCACCACCCGTGTACAGCAACCATTTGGTGTGAAGCTATGATTAACACTGGGCTACCAGTATAATTCAAAAATGCAATTGCAACAGAGATGGCAATATGCCCAGAGAATGTTAATAAGGCTATAAATAGACACAACGAAGATTAGTAAATGAAAAATCGTTGCGCATACTTATTTAGATTTATGTTTTCAATTTCTATGATATGACAAATTTATAATTCTTCTTCTGAATTAAAAATCTGTAAAACCGGTAAAAACCCCAGAATTCATAATAAAATAAACATTTAATTGGCTATTTTTCCTTACTTCCGCACTTATGTATGTGCGTTGTGTGAGCAATTGCTTATTAAACAAAGGATAACAATAAAATGGTGGCTAAGCGGCCACGTTTCCACTTTTGTGGTGGCTGAGGTCGTAAGCGGGAAGGGGTTAAGCACAATCCGAATACGAAGCTATACGTTCGAATCCTAAAACTCATGAAACTGAAATTTTATTTAATTTTTTATTTTATTAATTTTAATCTAAGCATATCATAATTCAATTTCTTTAATAGCATATTTTACTTCCTGATATAATTAAAATATATCAGGAAAATATGTTCATATGTTTAGGTTTATTGAATATTTACTTATTATGCGTATTTATACAAATGTGAAAATCACACATACTTTCATAAGTATACGTGCACTCCTTGCCCCTTACAAACTTGACTTTTTCTACACTTTTTGCTTATTGCGAATATAGCTAGAAGGAATCAAGTTGAACGATCGCCGGCAAGGTGGGGCTGCCACAAAAAAAAAAGTTTATTTTTCTTCTTTATTCGTATTTTTATTTGTACTGCTTTTTATACTTCGGCTTCTGCCCTACGCTTGTACTGCACCCTACTCTTCTAATTACCCCATATACATTCCTATCCTATTTCAATAGTAAGATAAATTAATTACTTATTTGCCCTAAAATGAGATTTGAACCTCGTCATTCTGATCGCGGAGCGTAAAGTCTATCCATTTGACCACTGTAGGTGAATAAAATGTTTGTCCTTTTCGTTATATATATATAGCAATTTAATTGCATATATTCTTGATTACAACCATCACCCGTTGACATCAAGCATTTGATGTGAAACCGCGAATAACACTGGGTTACCAATATAATTAAGAATCACCACCCGTGTACAGCAACCATTTGGTGTGAAGCTATGATTAACACTGGGCTACCAGTATAATTCAAAAATGCAATTGCAACAGAGATGGCAATATGCCCAGAGAATGTTAATAAGGCTATAAATAGACACAACGAAGATTAGTAAATGAAAAATCGTTGCGCATACTTATTTAGATTTATGTTTTCAATTTCTATGATATGACAAATTTATAATTCTTCTTCTGAATTAAAAATCTGTAAAACCGGTAAAAACCCCAGAATTCATAATAAAATAAACATTTAATTGGCTATTTTTCCTTACTTCCGCACTTATGTATGTGCGTTGTGTGAGCAATTGCTTATTAAACAAAGGATAACAATAAAATGGTGGCTAAGCGGCCACGTTTCCACTTTTGTGAAGGCTGAGGTCGTTAGCGGGAAGGAGTTAAGCACAATCCGAATACGAAGCTATACGTTCGAATCCTAAGACTCTTGAAACTGAAATTTTATTTAATTTTTTATTTTATTAATTGGAATCTAAGCATATCATAATTCAATTTCTTTAATAGCATATTTTACTTCCTGATATAATTAAAATATATCAGGAAAATATTTTCATATGTTTAGGTTTATTGAATATTTACTTATTATGCGTATTTATACAAATGTGAAAATCACACATACTTTCACAAGTATACGTGCACTCCTTGTCCCTTACAAACTTGACTTTTTGCTTATTGCGAATATAGCTAGAAGGAATCAAGTTGAACGATCGCCGGCAAGGTGGGGTCTGCCACAAAAAAAAAAAGTTAATTTTTCTTCTTTATTCGTATTTTTATTTGTACTGCTTTTTATACTTCGGCTTCTGCCCTACGCTTGTACTGCACCCTACTCTTCTAATTACCCCATATACATTCCTATCCTATTTCAATAGTAAGATAAATTAATTACTTATTTGCCCTAAAATGAGATTTGAACCTCGTCATTCTGATCGCGGAGCGTAAAGTCTATCCATTTGACCACTGTAGGTGAATAAAATGTTTGTCCTTTTCGTTATATATATATAGCAATTTAATTGCATATATTCTTGATTACAACCATCACCCGTTGACATCAAGCATTTGATGTGAAACCGCGAATAACACTGGGTTACCAATATAATTAAGAATCACCACCCGTGTACAGCAACCATTTGGTGTGAAGCTATGATTAACACTGGGCTACCAGTATAATTCAAAAATGCAATTGCAACAGAGATGGCAATATGCCCAGAGAATGTTAATAAGGCTATAAATAGACACAACGAATATTAGTAAATGAAAAATCGTTGCGCATACTTATTTAGATTTATGTTTTCAATTTCTATGATATGACAAATTTATAATTATGAAAAGCCTTCTGAATTAAAAATCTGTAAAACCGGTAAAAACCCCAGAATTCATAATAAAATAAACATTTAATTGGCTATTTTTCCTTACTTCCGCACTTATGTAAGTGCGTTGTGTGAGCAATTGCTTATTAAACAAAGGATAACAATAAAATGGTGGCTAAGCGGCCACGTTTCCACTTTTGTGGAGGCTGAGGTCGTTAGCGGGAAGGAGTTAAGCACAATCCGAATACGAAGCTATACGTTCGAATCCTAAGACTCATGAAACTGAAATTTTATTTAATTTTTTATTTTATTAATTGGAATCTAAGCATATCATAATTCAATTTTTTTAATAGCATATTTTACTTCCTGATATAATTAAAATATATCAGGAAAATATGTTCATATGTTTAGGTTTATTGAATATTTACTTACTATGCGTATTTATACAAATGTGAAAATCACACATACTTTCATAAGTATACGTGCACTCCTTGCCCCTTACAAACTTGACTTTTTCTACACTTTTTGCTTATTGAGAATATAGCTAGAAGGAATCAAGTTGAACGATCGCCGGCAAGGTGGGGTCTGCCATAAAAAAAAAAAAGTTTATTTTTCTTCTTTATTCGTATTTTTATTTGTACTGCTTTTTATACTTCGGCTTCTGCCCTACGCTTGTACTGCACCCTACTCTTCTAATTACCCCATATACATTCCTATCCTATTTCAATAGTAAGATAAATTAATTACTTATTTGCCCTAAAATGAGATTTGAACCTCGTCATTCTGATCGCGGAGCGTAAAGTCTATCCATTTGACCACTGTAGGTGAATAAAATGTTTGTCCTTTTCGTTATATATATATAGCAATTTAATTGCATATATTCTTGATTACAACCATCACCCGTTGACATCAAGCATTTGATGTGAAACCGCGAATAACACTGGGTTACCAATATAATTAAGAATCACCACCCGTGTACAGCAACCATTTGGTGTGAAGCTATGATTAACACTGGGCTACCAGTATAATTCAAAAATGCAATTGCAACAGAGATGGCAATATGACCAGAGAATGTTAATAAGGCTATAAATAGACACAACGAATATTAGTAAATGAAAAATCGTTGCGCATACTTATTTAGATTTATGTTTTCAATTTCTATGATATGACAAATTTATAATTATGAAAAGCCTTCTGAATTAAAAATCTGTAAAACCGGTAAAAACCCCAAAATTCATAATAAAATAAACATTTAATTGGCTATTTTTCCTTACTTCCGCACTTATGTATGTGCGTTGTGTGAGCAATTGCTTATTAAACAAAGGATAACAATAAAATGGTGGCTAAGCGGCCACGTTTCCACTTTTGTGGAGGCTGAGGTCGTTAGCGGGAAGGAGTTAAGCACAATCCGAATACGAAGCTATACGTTCGAATCCAAAGACTCATGAAACTGAAATTTTATTTAATTTTTTATTTTATTAATTGGAATCTAAGCATATCATAATTCAATTTCTTTAATAGCATATTTTACTTCCTGATATAATTAAAATATATCAGGAAAATATGTTCATATGTTTCGGTTTATTGAATATTTACTTATTATGCGTATTTATACAAATGTGAAAATCACACATACTTTCATAAGTATACGTGCACTCCTTGCCCCTTACAAACTTGACTTTTTCTACACTTTTTGCTTATTGAGAATATAGCTAGAAGGAATCAAGTTGAACGATCGCCGGCAAGGTGGGGTCTGCCATAAAAAAAAAAAAGTTTATTTTTCTTCTTTATTCGTATTTTTATTTGTACTGCTTTTTATACTTCGGCTTCTGCCCTACGCTTGTACTGCACCCTACTCTTCTAATTACCCCATATACATTCCTATCCTATTTCAATAGTAAGATAAATTAATTAATTATTTGCCCTAAACTGAGATTTGAACCTCGTCATTCTGATCGCGGAGCGTAAAGTCTATCCATTTGACCACTGTAGGTGAATAAAATGTTTGTCCTTTTCGTTATATATATATAGCAATTTAATTGCATATATTCTTGATTACAACCATCACCCGTTGACATCAAGCATTTGATGTGAAACCGCGAATAACACTGGGTTACCAATATAATTAAGAATCACCACCCGTGTACAGCAACCATTTGGTGTGAAGCTATGATTAACACTGGGCTACCAGTATAATTCAAAAATGCAATTGCAACAGAGATGGCAATATGACCAGAGAATGTTAATAAGGCTATAAATAGACACAACGAATATTAGTAAATGAAAAATCGTTGCGCATACTTATTTAGATTTATGTTTTCAATTTCTATGATATGACAAATTTATAATTATGAAAAGCCTTCTGAATTAAAAATCTGTAAAACCGGTAAAAACCCCAAAATTCATAATAAAATAAACATTTAATTGGCTATTTTTCCTTACTTCCGCACTTATGTATGTGCGTTGTGTGAGCAATTGCTTATTAAACAAAGGATAACAATAAAATGGTGGCTAAGCGGCCACGTTTCCACTTTTGTGGAGGCTGAGGTCGTTAGCGGGAAGGAGTTAAGCACAATCCGAATACGAAGCTATACGTTCGAATCCAAAGACTCATGAAACTGAAATTTTATTTAATTTTTTATTTTATTAATTGGAATCTAAGCATATCATAATTCAATTTCTTTAATAGCATATTTTACTTCCTGATATAATTAAAATATATCAGGAAAATATGTTCATATGTTTCGGTTTATTGAATATTTACTTATTATGCGTATTTATACAAATGTGAAAATCACACATACTTTCATAAGTATACGTGCACTCCTTGCCCCTTACAAACTTGACTTTTTCTACACTTTTTGCTTATTGAGAATATAGCTAGAAGGAATCAAGTTGAACGATCGCCGGCAAGGTGGGGTCTGCCATAAAAAAAAAAAAGTTTATTTTTCTTCTTTATTCGTATTTTTATTTGTACTGCTTTTTATACTTCGGCTTCTGCCCTACGCTTGTACTGCACCCTACTCTTCTAATTACCCCATATACATTCCTATCCTATTTCAATAGTAAGATAAATTAATTACTTATTTGCCCTAAAATGAGATTTGAACCTCGTCATTCTGATCGCGGAGCGTAAAGTCTATCCATTTGACCACTGTAGGTGAATAAAATGTTTGTCCTTTTCGTTATATATATATAGTAATTTAATTGCATATATTCTTGATTACAACCATCACCCGTTGACATCAAGCATTTGATGTGAAACCGCGAATAACACTGGGTTACCAATATAATTAAGAATCACCACCCGTGTACAGCAACCATTTGGTGTGAAGCTATGATTAACACTGGGCTACCAGTATAATTCAAAAATGCAATTGCAACAGAGATGGCAATATGACCAGAGAATGTTAATAAGGCTATAAATAGACACAACGAATATTAGTAAATGAAAAATCGTTGCGCATACTTATTTAGATTTATGTTTTCAATTTCTATGATATGACAAATTTATAATTATGAAAAGCCTTCTGAATTAAAAATCTGTAAAACCGGTAAAAACCCCAAAATTCATAATAAAATAAACATTTAATTGGCTATTTTTCCTTACTTCCGCACTTATGTATGTGCGTTGTGTGAGCAATTGCTTATTAAACAAAGGATAACAATAAAATGGTGGCTAAGCGGCCACGTTTCCACTTTTGTGGAGGCTGAGGTCGTTAGCGGGAAGGAGTTAAGCACAATCCGAATACGAAGCTATACGTTCGAATCCAAAGACTCATGAAACTGAAATTTTATTTAATTTTTTATTTTATTAATTGGAATCTAAGCATATCATAATTCAATTTCTTTAATAGCATATTTTACTTCCTGATATAATTAAAATATATCAGGAAAATATGTTCATATGTTTCGGTTTATTGAATATTTACTTATTATGCGTATTTATACAAATGTGAAAATCACACATACTTTCATAAGTATACGTGCACTCCTTGCCCCTTACAAACTTGACTTTTTCTACACTTTTTGCTTATTGAGAATATAGCTAGAAGGAATCAAGTTGAACGATCGCCGGCAAGGTGGGGTCTGCCATAAAAAAAAAAAAGTTTATTTTTCTTCTTTATTCGTATTTTTATTTGTACTGCTTTTTATACTTCGGCTTCTGCCCTACGCTTGTACTGCACCCTACTCTTCTAATTACCCCATATACATTCCTATCCTATTTCAATAGTAAGATAAATTAATTAATTATTTGCCCTAAACTGAGATTTGAACCTCGTCATTCTGATCGCGGAGCGTAAAGTCTATCCATTTGACCACTGTAGGTGAATAAAATGTTTGTCCTTTTCGTTATATATATATAGCAATTTAATTGCATATATTCTTGATTACAACCATCACCCGTTGACATCAAGCATTTGATGTGAAACCGCGAATAACACTGGGTTACCAATATAATTAAGAATCACCACCCGTGTACAGCAACCATTTGGTGTGAAGCTGTGATTAACACTGGGCTACCAGTATAATTCAAAAATGCAATTGCAACAGAGATGGCAATATGACCAGAGAATGTTAATAAGGCTATAAATAGACACAACGAATATTAGTAAATGAAAAATCGTTGCGCATACTTATTTAGATTTATGTTTTCAATTTCTATGATATGACAAATTTATAATTATGAAAAGCCTTCTGAATTAAAAAATCTGTAAAACCGGTAAAAACCCCAGAATTCATAATAAAATAAACATTTAATTGGCTATTTTTCCTTACTTTCGCACTTATGTATGTGCGTTGTGTGAGCAATTGCTTATTAAACAAAGGATAACAATAAAATGGTGGCTAAGCGGCCACGTTTCCACTTTTGTGAAGGCTGAGGTCGTTAGCGGGAAGGAGTTAATCACAATCCGAATACGAAGCTATACGTTCGAATCCTAAGACTCTTGAAACTGAAATTTTATTTAATTTTTTATTTTATTAATTGGAATCTAAGCATATCATATTTCAATTTCTTTAATAGCATATTTTACTTCCTGATATAATTAAAATATATCAGGAAAATATGTTCATATGTTTCGGTTTATTGAATATTTACTTATTATGCGTATTTATACAAATGTGAAAATCACACATACTTTCATAAGTATACGTGCACTCCTTGCCCCTTACAAACTTGACATTTTCAACACTTTTTGCGATCGCCGGCAAGGTGGGGTCTGCCACAAAAAAAAAAAGTTTATTTTTCTTCTTTATTCGTATTTTTATTTGTACTGCTTTTTATACTTCGGCTTCTGCCCTACGCTTGTACTGCACCCTACTCTTCTAATTACCCCATATACATTCCTATCCTATTTCAATAGTAAGATAAATTAATTACTTATTTGCCCTAAAATGAGATTTGAACCTCGTCATTCTGATCGCGGAGCGTAAAGTCTATCCATTTGACCACTGTAGGCGAATAAAATGTTTGTCCTTTTCGTTATATATATATAGCAATTTAATTGCATATATTCTTGATTACAACCATCACCCGTTGACATCAAGCATTTGATGTGAAACCGCGAATAACACTGGGTTACCAATATAATTAAGAATCACCACCCGTGTACAGCAACCATTTGGTGTGAAGCTATGATTAACACTGGGCTACCAGTATAATTCAAAAATGCAATTGCAACAGAGATGGCAATATGACCAGAGAATGTTAATAAGGCTATAAATAGACACAACGAATATTAGTAAATGAAAAATCGTTGCGCATACTTATTTAGATTTATGTTTTCAATTTCTATGATATGACAAATTTATAATTATGAAAAGCCTTCTGAATTAAAAATCTGTAAAACCGGTAAAAACCCCAGAATTCATAATAAAATAAACATTTAATTGGCTATTTTTCCTTACTTCCGCACTTATGTATGTGCGTTGTGTGAGCAATTGCTTATTAAACAAAGGATAACAATAAAATGGTGGCTAAGCGGCCACGTTTCCACTTTTGTGGAGGCTGAGGTCGTTAGCGGGAAGGAGTTAAGCACAATCCGAATACGAAGCTATACGTTCGAATCCTAAGACTCTTGAAACTGAAATTTTATTTAATTTTTTATTTTATTAATTGGAATCTAAGCATATCATAATTCAATTTCTTTAATAGCATATTTTACTTCCTGATATAATTAAAATATATCAGGAAAATATGTTCATATGTTTAGGTTTATTGAATATTTACTTATTATGCGTATTTATACAAATGTGAAAATCACACATACTTTCATAAGTATACGTGCACTCCTTGCCCCTTACAAACTTGACTTTTTCTACACTTTTTGCTTATTGCGAATATAGCTAGAAGGAATCAAGTTGAACGATCGCCGGCAAGGTGGGGTCTGCCACAAAAAAAAAAAAGTTTATTTTTCTTCTTTATTCGTATTTTTATTTGTACTGCTTTTTATACTTCGGCTTCTGCCCTACGCTTGTACTGCACCCTACTCTTCTAATTACCCCATATACATTCCTATCCTATTTCAATAGTAAGATAAATTAATTACTTATTTGCCCTAAAATGAGATTTGAACCTCGTCATTCTGATCGCGGAGCGTAAAGTCTATCCATTTGACCACTGTAGGTGAATAAAATGTTTGTCCTTTTCGTTATATATATATAGCAATTTAATTGCATATATTCTTGATTACAACCATCACCCGTTGACATCAAGCATTTGATGTGAAACCGCGAATAACACTGGGTTACCAATATAATTAAGAATCACCACCCGTGTACAGCAACCATTTGGTGTGAAGCTATGATTAACACTGGGCTACCAGTATAATTCAAAAATGCAATTGCAACAGAGATGGCAATATGACCAGAGAATGTTAATAAGGCTATAAATAGACACAACGAATATTAGTAAATGAAAAATCGTTGCGCATACTTATTTAGATTTATGTTTTCAATTTCTATGATATGACAAATTTATAATTATGAAAAGCCTTCTGAATTAAAAATCTGTAAAACCGGTAAAAACCCCAGAATTCATAATAAAATAAACATTTAATTGGCTATTTTTTCTTACTTCCGCACTTATGTATGTGCGTTGTGTGAGCAATTGCTTATTAAACAAAGGATAACAATAAAATGGTGGCTAAGCGGCCACGTTTCCACTTTTGTGGAGGCTGAGGTCGTTAGCGGGAAGGAGTTAAGCACAATCCGAATACGAAGCTATACGTTCGAATCCTAAGACTCATGAAACTGAAATTTTATTTAATTTTTTATTTTATTAATTGGAATCTAAGCATATCATAATTCAATTTCTTTAATAGCATATTTTACTTCCTGATATAATTAAAATATATCAGGAAAATATGTTCATATGTTTAGGTTTATTGAATATTTACTTATTATGCGTATTTATACAAATGTGAAAATCACACATACTTTCATAAGTATACGTGCACTCCTTGCCCCTTACAAACTTGACTTTTTCTACACTTTTTGCTTATTGCGAATATAGCTAGAAGGAATCAAGTTGAACGATCGCCGGCAAGGTGGGGTCTGCCATAAAAAAAAAAAGTTTATTTTTCTTCTTTATTCGTATTTTTATTTGTACTGCTTTTTATACTTCGGCTTCTGCCCTACGCTTGTACTGCACCCTACTCTTCTAATTACCCCATATACATTCCTATCCTATTTCAATAGTAAGATAAATTAATTACTTATTTGCCCTAAAATGAGATTTGAACCTCGTCATTCTGATCGCGGAGCGTAAAGTCTATCCATTTGACCACTGTAGGTGAATAAAATGTTTGTCCTTTTCGTTATATATATATAGCAATTTAATTGCATATATTCTTGATTACAACCATCACCCGTTGACATCAAGCATTTGATGTGAAACCGCGAATAACACTGGGTTACCAATATAATTAAGAATCACCACCCGTGTACAGCAACCATTTGGTGTGAAGCTATGATTAACACTGGGCTACCAGTATAATTCAAAAATGCAATTGCAACAGAGATGGCAATATGACCAGAGAATGTTAATAAGGCTATAAATAGACACAACGAATATTAGTAAATGAAAAATCGTTGCGCATACTTATTTAGATTTATGTTTTCAATTTCTATGATATGACAAATTTATAATTATGAAAAGCCTTCTGAATTAAAAATCTGTAAAACCGGTAAAAACCCCAGAATTCATAATAAAATAAACATTTAATTGGCTATTTTTCCTTACTTCCGCACTTATGTATGTGCGTTGTGTGAGCAATTGCTTATTAAACAAAGGATAACAATAAAATGGTGGCTAAGCGGCCACGTTTCCACTTTTGTGGAGGCTGAGGTCGTTAGCGGGAAGGAGTTAAGCACAATCCGAATACGAAGCTATACGTTCGAATCCTAAGACTCTTGAAACTGAAATTTTATTTAATTTTTTATTTTATTAATTTTAATCTAAGCATATCATAATTCAATTTCTTTAATAGCATATTTTACTTCCTGATATAATTAAAATATATCAGGAAAATATGTTCATATGTTTAGGTTTATTGAATATTTACTTATTATGCGTATTTATACAAATGTGAAAATCACACATACTTTCATAAGTATACGTGCACTCCTTGCCCCTTACAAACTTGACTTTTTCTACACTTTTTGCTTATTGCGAATATAGCTAGAAGGAATCAAGTTGAACGATCGCCGGCAAGGTGGGGTCTGCCACAAAAAAAAAAGTTTATTTTTCTTCTTTATTCGTATTTTTATTTGTACTGCTTTTTATACTTCGGCTTCTGCCCTACGCTTGTACTGCACCCTACTCTTCTAATTACCCCATATACATTCCTATCCTATTTCAATAGTAAGATAAATTAATTACTTATTTGCCCTAAAATGAGATTTGAACCTCGTCATTCTGATCGCGGAGCGTAAAGTCTATCCATTTGACCACTGTAGGTGAATAAAATGTTTGTCCTTTTCGTTATATATATATAGCAATTTAATTGCATATATTCTTGATTACAACCATCACCCGTTGACATCAAGCATTTGATGTGAAACCGCGAATAACACTGGGTTACCAATATAATTAAGAATCACCACCCGTGTACAGCAACCATTTGGTGTGAAGCTATGATTAACACTGGGCTACCAGTATAATTCAAAAATGCAATTGCAACAGAGATGGCAATATGCCCAGAGAATGTTAATAAGGCTATAAATAGACACAACGAAGATTAGTAAATGAAAAATCGTTGCGCATACTTATTTAGATTTATGTTTTCAATTTCTATGATATGACAAATTTATAATTCTTCTTCTGAATTAAAAATCTGTAAAACCGGTAAAAACCCCAGAATTCATAATAAAATAAACATTTAATTGGCTATTTTTCCTTACTTCCGCACTTATGTATGTGCGTTGTGTGAGCAATTGCTTATTAAACAAAGGATAACAATAAAATGGTGGCTAAGCGGCCACGTTTCCACTTTTGTGAAGGCTGAGGTCGTTAGCGGGAAGGAGTTAAGCACAATCCGAATACGAAGCTATACGTTCGAATCCTAAGACTCTTGAAACTGAAATTTTATTTAATTTTTTATTTTATTAATTGGAATCTAAGCATATCATAATTCAATTTCTTTAATAGCATATTTTACTTCCTGATATAATTAAAATATATCAGGAAAATATTTTCATATGTTTAGGTTTATTGAATATTTACTTATTATGCGTATTTATACAAATGTGAAAATCACACATACTTTCACAAGTATACGTGCACTCCTTGTCCCTTACAAACTTGACTTTTTGCTTATTGCGAATATAGCTAGAAGGAATCAAGTTGAACGATCGCCGGCAAGGTGGGGTCTGCCACAAAAAAAAAAAGTTAATTTTTCTTCTTTATTCGTATTTTTATTTGTACTGCTTTTTATACTTCGGCTTCTGCCCTACGCTTGTACTGCACCCTACTCTTCTAATTACCCCATATACATTCCTATCCTATTTCAATAGTAAGATAAATTAATTACTTATTTGCCCTAAAATGAGATTTGAACCTCGTCATTCTGATCGCGGAGCGTAAAGTCTATCCATTTGACCACTGTAGGTGAATAAAATGTTTGTCCTTTTCGTTATATATATATAGCAATTTAATTGCATATATTCTTGATTACAACCATCACCCGTTGACATCAAGCAGTGAAAAATTCAAAATTTCTACTTTTTTGTGTTTCCAGTTAAGGGGGTATATGAGCGGGGGGGATGAAACCAAGTGGATCACCTAGAGGACACTCGGGGCTTCCATTATCACAATCAACCACCCGCCTACCACCACCAGGAGCGTGGGAATCCTATAGAATGCACCATGGGTCAAACAATGTGCGTATGTCCCATCTAAGGCCGCTCCGTTTACGCCTTACTTCGTAAGGCGCAAACTGCGCTAATTTATTCCAATTCTAGGTATTCCTTTCCCCCATCCTCCTTATGTGTAAAGTTTATTTTTCTTCTTTATTCGTATTTTTATTTGTACTGCTTTTTATACTTCGGCTTCTGCCCTACGCTTGTACTGCACCCTTCTCTTCTAATTACCGCATATACATTTCTATCGTATTTCAATAGTAAGATAAATTAATTAATTATTTGATCTAAACTGAGATTTGAACCTCGTCATTCTGATCGCGGAGCGTAAAGTCTATCCATTTGACCACTGTAGGTGAATAAAATGTTTGTCCTTTTCGTTATATATATATAGCAATTTAATTGCATATATTCTTGATTACAACCATCACCCGTTGACATCAAGCATTTGATGTGAAACCGCGAATAACACTGGGTTACCAATATAATTAAGAATCACCACCCGTGTACAGCAACCATTTGGTGTGAAGCTATGATTAACACTGGGCTACTAGTATAATTCAAAAATGCAATTGCAACAGAGATGGCAATATGACCAGAGAATGTTAATAAGGCTATAAATAGACACAACGAATATTAGTAAATGAAAAATCGTTGCGCATACTTATTTAGATTTATGTTTTCAATTTCTATGATATGACAAATTTATAATTATGAAAAGCCTTCTGAATTAAAAATCTGTAAAACCGGTAAAAACCCCAGAATTCATAATAAAATAAACATTTAATTGGCTATTTTTCCTTACTTCCGCACTTATGTAAGTGCGTTGTGTGAGCAATTGCTTATTAAACAAAGGATAACAATAAAATGGTGGCTAAGCGGCCACGTTTCCACTTTTGTGGAGGCTGAGGTCGTTAGCGGGAAGGAGTTAAGCACAATCCGAATACGAAGCTATACGTTCGAATCCTAAGACTCATGAAACTGAAATTTTATTTAATTTTTTATTTTATTAATTGGAATCTAAGCATATCATAATTCAATTTTTTTAATAGCATATTTTACTTCCTGATATAATTAAAATATATCAGGAAAATATGTTCATATGTTTAGGTTTATTGAATATTTACTTACTATGCGTATTTATACAAATGTGAAAATCACACATACTTTCATAAGTATACGTGCACTCCTTGCCCCTTACAAACTTGACTTTTTCTACACTTTTTGCTTATTGAGAATATAGCTAGAAGGAATCAAGTTGAACGATCGCCGGCAAGGTGGGGTCTGCCATAAAAAAAAAAAGTTTATTTTTCTTCTTTATTCGTATTTTTATTTGTACTGCTTTTTATACTTCGGCTTCTGCCCTACGCTTGTACTGCACCCTACTCTTCTAATTACCCCATATACATTCCTATCCTATTTCAATAGTAAGATAAATTAATTACTTATTTGCCCTAAAATGAGATTTGAACCTCGTCATTCTGATCGCGGAGCGTAAAGTCTATCCATTTGACCACTGTAGGTGAATAAAATGTTTGTCCTTTTCGTTATATATATATAGCAATTTAATTGCATATATTCTTGATTACAACCATCACCCGTTGACATCAAGCATTTGATGTGAAACCGCGAATAACACTGGGTTACCAATATAATTAAGAATCACCACCCGTGTACAGCAACCATTTGGTGTGAAGCTATGATTAACACTGGGCTACCAGTATAATTCAAAAATGCAATTGCAACAGAGATGGCAATATGACCAGAGAATGTTAATAAGGCTATAAATAGACACAACGAATATTAGTAAATGAAAAATCGTTGCGCATACTTATTTAGATTTATGTTTTCAATTTCTATGATATGACAAATTTATAATTATGAAAAGCCTTCTGAATTAAAAATCTGTAAAACCGGTAAAAACCCCAAAATTCATAATAAAATAAACATTTAATTGGCTATTTTTCCTTACTTCCGCACTTATGTATGTGCGTTGTGTGAGCAATTGCTTATTAAACAAAGGATAACAATAAAATGGTGGCTAAGCGGCCACGTTTCCACTTTTGTGGAGGCTGAGGTCGTTAGCGGGAAGGAGTTAAGCACAATCCGAATACGAAGCTATACGTTCGAATCCAAAGACTCATGAAACTGAAATTTTATTTAATTTTTTATTTTATTAATTGGAATCTAAGCATATCATAATTCAATTTCTTTAATAGCATATTTTACTTCCTGATATAATTAAAATATATCAGGAAAATATGTTCATATGTTTAGGTTTATTGAATATTTACTTATTATGCGTATTTATACAAATGTGAAAATCACACATACTTTCATAAGTATACGTGCACTCCTTGCCCCTTACAAACTTGACTTTTTCTACACTTTTTGCTTATTGAGAATATAGCTAGAAAGAATCAAGTTGAACGATCGCCGGCAAGGTGGGGTCTGCCACAAAAAAAAAAAAGTTAATTTTTCTTCTTTATTCGTATTTTTATTTGTACTGCTTTTTATACTTCGTCTTCTGCCCTACGCTTGTACTGCACCCTACTCTTCTAATTACCCCATATACATTCCTATCCTATTTCAATAGTAAGATAAATTAATTAATTATTTGCCCTAAACTGAGATTTGAACCTCGTCATTCTGATCGCGGAGCGTAAAGTCTATCCATTTGACCACTGTAGGTGAATAAAATGTTTGTCATTTTCGTTATATATATATAGCAATTTAATTGCATATATTCTTGATTACAACCATCACCCGTTGACATCAAGCAGTTGGTGTGAAACCGCGAATAAAACTGGGTTACCAATATAATTAAGAATCACCACCCGTGTACAGCAACCATTTGGTGTGAAGCTATGATTAACACTGGGCTACCAGTATAATTCAAAAATGCAATTGCAACAGAGATGGCAATATGACCAGAGAATGTTAATAAGGCTATAAATAGACACAACGAATATTAGTAAATGAAAAATCGTTGCGCATACTTATTTAGATTTATGTTTTCAATTTCTATGAACTGAAATTTTATTTAATTTTTTATTTTATTAATTGGAATCTAAGCATATCATAATTCAATTTCTTTAATAGCATATTTTACTTCCTGATATAATTAAAATATATCAGGAAAATATGTTCATATGTTTAGGTTTATTGAATATTTACTTATTATGCGTATTTATACAAATGTGAAAATCACACATACTTTCATAAGTATACGTGCACTCCTTGCCCCTTACAAACTTGACTTTTTCTACACTTTTTGCTTATTGCGAATATAGCTAGAAGGAATCAAGTTGAACGATCGCCGGCAAGGTGGGGTCTGCCACAAAAAAAAAAAAGTTTATTTTTCTTCTTTATTCGTATTTTTATTTGTACTGCTTTTTATACTCTCGCAACCTGTTGCTACAGAGTATAATACTTTTGTTCACCTAACGGTTGTTTGTATCACCTAAAACTAATCGAGTTAGATATAGGGTTATATATATATAAATGATCAGGATGAAGAGACGAGTTGAAATCCGGGTGACTGTCTGTCCGTCCGTCCGTCTGTCCGTCCGTCTGTCCGTCCGTCCGTGCAAGCTCTAACTTGAGTAAAAATTGAGATATCTTTATGAAACTTGGTAGACATGTTTCATGGTACCGTGAGACGGTTGGTATTGCAGATGGGCGTAATCGGACCACTGCCACGCCCACAAAACGCCATTAATCAAAAACAAATAACTTGCCATAACTAAGCTCCGCAATAATATACAAGACTGTTATTTGGTACACAGGATCACATTAGGGAGGGGCATCTGCAGTTAAAATTTTTTTTAAAAAAGTGGGCGTGGTCCCGCCTCTAATAGGTTTAATGTGCATATCTCCTAAACCGCTAATGCTATAATAACAAAATTCACTGGAAGCAAATATTTTTAGCACTTCTATTGACGGTGTGAAAATAGTTGAAATCGGGTGGCAACTCCGCCCACTCCCCATATAACGGTACTGTTAAAAACTACTAAAAGCGCGATAAATCAAGCACTAAACACGCCAGAGTCATTAAATTTTATCTCTGGGATGGTATGAGATGACTTTATAGGAACCGCGTTCAAAATTAGACAGTGGGCGTGGCACAGCCCACTTTTAGGTGAAAACCCATATCTTGAGATCTGCTTAACCGATTTCAACCAAATTCGGTGCATAACGTTCTTTTCATGTTTCTATGTCACAGTGCAAAAATGGGCGAAATCGGACTACAACCACGCCTACTTTCCATATAACACCATTTTAAATTCCATCAATAATCCACTTTCCACTATGCAAATCAGGCAACAATGACTGTATCGGGATAAAACTTTGCGTGAATAATGCGATTAAAGTATGCCACCTTGTGGCCAAAAATTGTCTAAATCGAACCAAAACTGTTTAAGCCCCTAAGTACTAAATATGTGGACCCCAGTGCCTATAGTTGACCTTCTACCGAAAATATCAGCCAATCCACAAAGAATCTCAAACGAGTATACTATTTGACTTTGCGAGAGTATAAAATGTTCGGTTACATCCGAACTTAGCCCTTCCTTACTTGTTATACTTCAGCTTCTGCCCTACGCTTGTACTGCACCCTACTCTTCTAATTACCCCATATACATTCCTATCCTATTTCAATAGTAAGATAAATTAATTAATTATTTGCTCTAAACTGAGATTTGAACCTCGTCGTTCTGATCGCGGAGCGTAAAGTCTATCCATTTGACCACTGTAGGTGAATAAAATGTTTGTCCTTTTCGTTATATATATATAGCAATTTAATTGCATATATTCTTGATTACTACCATCACCCGTTGACATCAAGCAGTTGGTGTGAAACCGCGAATAACACTGGGTTACCAATATAATTAAGAATCACCACCCGTGTACAGCAACCATTTGGTGTGAAGCTATGATTAACACTGGGCTACCAGTATAATTCAAAAATGCAATTGCAACAGAGATGGCAATATGACCAGAGAATGTTAATAAGGCTATAAATAGACACAACGAATATTAGTAAATGAAAAATCGTTGCGCATACTTATTTAGATTTATGTTTTCAATTTCTATGATATGACAAATTTATAATTATGAAAAGCCTTCTGAATTAAAAATCTGTAAAACCGGTAAAAACCCCAGAATTCATAATAAAATAAACATTTAATTGGCTATTTTTCCTTACTTCCGCACTTATGTATGTGCGTTGTGTGAGCAATTGCTTATTAAACAAAGGATAACAATAAAATGGTGGCTAAGCGGCCACGTTTCCACTTTTGTGGTGGCTGAGGTCGTAAGCGGGAAGGGGTTAAGCACAATCCGAATACGAAGCTATACGTTCGAATCCTAAAACTCATGAAACTGAAATTTTATTTAATTTTTTATTTTATTAATTGGAATCTAAGCATATCATATTTCAATTTCTTTAATAGCATATTTTACTTCCTGATATAATTAAAATATATCAGGAAAATATGTTCATATGTTTAGGTTTATTGAATATTTACTTATTATGCGTATTTATACAAATGTGAAAATCACACATACTTTCATAAGTATACGTGCACTCCTTGCCCCTTACAAACTTGACTTTTTCTACACTTTTTGCTTATTGCGAATATAGCTAGAAGGAATCAAGTTGAACGATCGCCGGCAAGGTGGGGTCTGCCACAAAAAAAAAAAAGTTTATTTTTCTTCTTTATTCGTATTTTTATTTGTACTGCTTTTTATACTTCGGCTTCTGCCCTACGCTTGTACTGCACCCTACTCTTCTAATTACCCCATATACATTCCTATCCTATTTCAATAGTAAGATAAATTAATTAATTATTTGCTATAAACTGAGATTTGAACCTCGTCGTTCAGTTGGTGTGAAACTGCGAATAACACTGGGTTACCAATATAATAAAGAATCACCACCCGTGTACAGCAACCATTTGGTGTGAAGCTATGATTAACACTGGGCTACCAGTATAATTCAAAAATGCAATTGCAACAGAGATGGCAATATGACCAGAGAATGTTAATAAGGCTATAAATAGACACAACGAATATTAGTAAATGAAAATGATATGACAAATTTATAATTATGAAAAGCCTTCTGAATTAAAAATCTGTAAAACCGGTAAAAACCCCAGAATTCATAATAAAATAAACATTTAATTGGCTATTTTTCCTTACTTCCGCACTTATGTATGTGCGTTGTGTGAGCAATTGCTTATTAAACAAAGGATAACAATAAAATTGTGGCTAAGCGGCCACGTTTCCACTTTTGTGGTGGCTGAGGTCGTAAGCGGGAAGGGGTTAAGCACAAGCCGAATACGAAGCTATACGTTCGAATCCTAAAACTCATGAAACTGAAATTTTATTTAATTTTTTATATTATTAATTGGAATCTAAGCATATCATAATTCAATTTCTTTAATAGCATATTTTACTTCCCGATATAATTAAAATATATCAGGAAAATATGTTCATATGTTTAGGTTTATTGAATATTTACTTATTATTCGTATTTATACAAATGTGAAAATCACACATACTTTCATAAGTATACGTGCACTCCTTGCGCCTTACAAACTTGACTTTTTCTACACTTTTTGCTTATTGCGAATATAGCTAGAAGGAATCAAGTTGAACGATCGCCGGCCAGGTGGGGTCTGCCACAAAAAAAAAAAGTTTATTTTTCTTCTTTATTCGTATTTTCATTTGTACTGCTTTTTATACTTCGGCTTCTGCCCTGCGCTTGTACTGCGCCCTACTCTTCTAATTACCCCATATACATTCCTATCCTATTTCAATAGTAAGATAAACTAATGAATTATTTGCCCTAAAATGAGATTTGAACCTCGTCATTCTGATCGCGGAGCGTAAAGTCTATCCATTTGACCACTGGAGGTGAATAAAATGTTTGTCATTTTCGTTATATATATGGCAATTTAATTGCATATATTCTTGATTACAACCATCACCCGTGTACAGCAACCATTTGGTGTGAAGCTATGATTAACACTGGGCTACCAGTATAATTCAAAAATGCAATTGCAACAGAGATGGCAATATGACCAGAGAATGTTAATAATGCTATAAATAGACACAACGAATATTAATAAATGAAAAATCATTGCGTATACTTAGTTAGATTTATGTTTTCAATTTCTATGATATGACAAATTTATAATTATGAAAGGCCTTCTGAATTAAAAATCTGTATTACCGGTAAAATCCCCAGAAAACACCCGCCTTCCACCAATAGGGGGTGGCAATTGACCAAAAAACTTATTGGAATTTCACGTGTCACCCTTTTGCGGCCATTAGCGCCTAAACAGAGTGATCTAAGATGGCGCAAACTATTTTATTCATGTAGCCGCGCAGATGCACGTTAATTAGAGACATCAATCTCAGATATAGGTTGAACAGGTGAGTGGCAATCAACAAAAAAGTGAAAATTTCAAAATTTCTACTTTTTACCTTTTTTGTGTTTCCAGTTAAGGTGGTATATGAGCGGGGGGGATGAAACCAAGTGGATCACCTAGAGGACACTCGGGGCTTCCATTATCACCATCAACCACCCGCCTACCACCACCAGGAGCGTGGGAATCCTATAGAATGCACCATGGGTCAAACAGTGTGCGTATATCTCATCTAAGGCCGCTCCGTAAACTGCGCTAATTTATTCCAATTCTAGGTATTCCTTTCCCCCACCCTCCTTATGTGTAAAGTTTATTTTTCTTCTTTATTCGTATTTTTATTTGTACTGCTTTTTATACTTCGGCTTCTGCCCTACGCTTGTACTGCACCCTACTCTTCTAATTACCCCATATACATTCCTATCCTATTTCAATAGTAAGATAAATTAATTAATTATTTGCCCTAAACTGAGATTTGAACCTCGTCATTCTGATCGCGGAGCGTAAAGTCTATCCATTTGACCACTGTAGGTGAACAAAATGTTTGTCATTTTCGTTATATATATGGCAATTTAATTGCATATATTCTTGATTACAACCATCACCCGTGTACAGCAACCATTTGGTGTGAAACCGCGAATAACACTGGGTTACCTATATAATTAAGAATCACCACCCGTGTACAGCAACCATTTGGTGTGAAGCTATGATTAACACTGGGCTACCAGTATAATTCAAAAATGCAATTGCAACATAGATGGCAATATGACCAGAGAATGTTAATAAGGCTATAAATAGACACAACGAATATTAGTAAATGACAAATCGTTGCGCATACTTATTTAGATTTATGTTTTCAATTTCTATGATATGACAAATTTATAATTATGAAAAGCCTTCTGAATTAAAAATCTGTAAAACCGGTAAAAACCCCAGAATTCATAATAAAATAAACATTTAATTGGCTATTTTTCCTCACTTCCGCACTTATGTATGTGCGTTGTGTGAGCAATTGCTTATTGAACAAAGGATAACAATAAAATGGTGGCTAAGCGGCCACGTTTCCACTTTTGTGGTGGCTGAGGTCGTAAGCGGGAAGGGGTTAAGCACAATCCGAATACGAAGCTATACGTTCGAATCCTAAAACTCATGAAACTGAAATTTTATTTAATTTTTTATTTTATTAATTGGAATCTAAGCATATCATAATTCAATTTCTTTAATAGCATATTTTACTTCCTGATATAATTAAAATATATCAGGAAAATATGTTCATATGTTTAGGTTTATTGAATATTTACTTATTATTCGTATTTATACAAATGTGAAAATCACACATACTTTCATAAGTATACGTGCACTCCTTGCGCCTTACAAACTTGACTTTTTCTACACTTTTTGCTTATTGCGAATATAGCTAGAAGGAATCAAGTTGAACGATCGCCGGCCTGGTGGGGTCTGCCACAAAAAAAAAAAAAGTTTATTTTTCTTCTTTATTCGTATTTTCATTTGTACTGCTTTTTATACTTCGGCTTCTGCCCTACGCTTGTACTGCGCCCTACTCTTCTAATTACCCCATATACATTCCTATCCTATTTCAATAGTAAGATAAACTAATGAATTATTTGCCCTAAAATGAGATTTGAACCTCGTCATTCTGATCGCGGAGCGTAAAGTCTATCCATTTGACCACTGGAGGTGAATAAAATGTTTGTCATTTTCGTTATATATATGGCAATTTAATTGCATATATTCTTGATTACAACCATCACCCGTGTACAGCAACCATTTGGTGTGAAGCTATGATTAACACTGGGCTACCAGTATAATTCAAAAATGCAATTGCAACAGAGATGGCAATATGACCAGAGAATGTTAATAATGCTATAAAAAGAAACAACGAATATTAGTAAATGAAAAATCATTGCGTATACTTATTTAGATTTATGTATTCAATTTCTATGATATGACAAATTTATAATAATGAAAAGCCTTCTGAATTAAAAATCTGTATTACCAATAAAATACCCAGAAAACACCCGCCTTCCACCAATAGGGGCGTGGCAATTGACCAAAAAACTTATTGGAATTTAACGTGTCACCCTTTTGCGGCCATTAGCGCCTAAACAGGGTGATCTAAGATGGCGCAAACTATTTGATTCATGTAGCCGCACAGGTGCACGTTAATTAGAGACATCAATCTCAGATATAGGTTGAACAGGTGAGTGGCAATCAACAAAAAAGTGAAAATTTCAAAATTTCTACTTTTTACCATTTTTGTGTTTCCAGTTAAGGGGGTATATGAGCGGGGGGGATGAAACCAAGTGGATCACCTAGAGGACACTCGGGGCTTCCATTATCACCTTCAACCACCCGCCTACCACCACCAGGAGCGTGGGAATCCTATAGAATGCACCATGGGTCAAACAGTGTGCGTATGTCTCATCTAAGGCCGCTCCGTAAACTGCGCTAATTTATTCCAATTCTAGGTATTCCTTTCCCCCACCCTCCTTATGTGTAAAGTTTATTTTTCTTCTTTATTCGTATTTTTATTTGTACTGCTTTTTATACTTCGGCTTCTGCCCTACGCTTGTACTGCACCCTACTCTTCTAATTACCCCATATACATTCCTATCCTATTTCAATAGTAAGATAAATTAATTAATTATTTGCCCTAAACTGAGATTTGAACCTCGTCATTCTGATCGCGGAGCGTAAAGTCTATCCATTTGACCACTTTAGGTGAATAAGATGTTTGCCATTTTCGTTATATATATGGCAATTTAATTGCATATATTCTTGATTACAACCATCACCCGTTGATATCAACCAGTTGGTGTGAAACCGCGAATAACATTGGGTTACCAATATAATTAAGAATCACCACCAGCAACCATTTGGTGTGAAGCTATGATTAACACTGGGCTACCAGATAATTCAAAAATGCAATTGCAACAGAGATGGCAATATGACCAGAGAATGTTAATAAGGCTATAAATAGACACAACGAATATTAGTAAATGAAAAATCGTTGCGCATACTTATTTAGATTTATGTTTTCAATTTCTATGATATGACAAATTTATAATTATGAAAAGCCTTCTGAATTAAAAATCTGTAAAACCGGTAAAAACCCCAGAATTCATAATAAAATAAACATTTAATTGGCTATTTTTCCTTACTTCCGCACTTATGTATGTGCGTTGTGTGAGCAATTGCTTATTAAACAAAGGATAACAATAAAATGGTGGCTAAGCGGCCACGTTTCCACTTTTGTGGTGGCTGAGATCGTAAGCGGGAAGGGGTTAAGCACAATCCGAATACGAAGCTATACGTTCGAATCCTAAAACTCATGAAACTGAAATTTTATTTAATTTTTTATTTTATTAATTGGAATCTAAGCATATCATAATTCAATTTCTTTAATAGCATATTTTACTTCCTGATATAATTAAAATATATCAGGAAAATATGTTCATATGTTTAGGTTTATTGAATATTTACTTATTATGCGTATTTATACAAATGTGAAAATCACACATACTTTCATAAGTATACGTGCACTCCTTGCCCCTTACAAACTTGACTTTTTCTACACTTTTTTGCTTATTGCGAATATAGCTAGAAGGAATCAAGTTAAACGATCGCCGGCAAGGTGGGGTCTGCCACAAAAAAAAAAATTTTTAATTTTTTTCTTTATTCGTAATTTTATTTGTACTGCTTTTTATACTTCGGCTTCTGCCCTACGCTTGTACTGCACCCTACTCTTCTAATTACCCCATATACATTCCTATCCTATTTTAATAGTAAGATAAATTAATTAATTATTTGCCCTAAAATGAGATTTGAACCTCGTCATTCTGATCGCGGAGCGTAAAGTCTATCCATTTGGCCACTGGAGGTGAATAAAATGTTTGTCATTTTCGTTATATATATGGCAATTCAATTGCATATATTCTTGATTACAACCATCACCCGTTGATATCAACCAGTTGGTGTGAAACCGCGAATAACACTGGGTTACCAATATAATTAAGAATCACCACCCGTGTACAGCAACCATTTGGTGTGAAGCTATGATTAACACTGGGCTACCAGTATAATTCAAAAATGCAATTGCAACAGAGATGGCAATATGACCAGAGAATGTTAATAAGGCTATAAATAGACACAACGAATATTAGTAAATGAAAAATCGTTGCGCATACTTATTTAGATTTATGTTTTCAATTTCTATGATATGACAAATTTATAATTATGAAAAGCCTTCTGAATTAAAAATCTGTAAAACCGGTAAAAACCCCAGAATTCATAATAAAATAAACATTTAATTGGCTATTTTTCCTTACTTCCGCACTTATGTATGTGCGTTGTGTGAGCAATTTCTTATTAAACAAAGGATAACAATAAAATGGTGGCTAAGCGGCCACGTTTCCACTTTTGTGGTGGTTGAGGTCGTAAGCGGGAAGGGGTTAAGCACAATCCGAATACGAAGCTATACGTTCGAATCCTAAAACTCATGAAACTGAAATTTTATTTAATTTTTTATATTATTAATTGGAATCTAAGCATATCATAATTCAATTTCTTTAATAGCATATTTTACTTCCTGATATAATTAAAATATATCAGGAAAATATGTTCATATGTTTAGGTTTATTGAATATTTACTTATTATGCGTATTTATACAAATGTGAAAATCACACATACTTTCATAAGTATACGTGCACTCCTTGCCCCTTACAAACTTGACTTTTTCTACACTTTTTGCTTATTGCGAATATAGCTAGAAGGAATCAAGTTGAACGATCGCCGGCAAAGTGGGGTCTGCCACAAAAAAAAAAAGTTTATTTTTCTTCTTTATTCGTATATTTATTTAAACTGCTTTTTATACTTCGGCTTCTGCCCTACGCTTGTACTGCACCCTACTCTTCTAATTACCCCATATACATTCCTATCCTATTTCAATAGTAAGATAAATTAATTAATTATTTGCCCTAAAATGAGATTTGAACCTCGTCATTCTGATCGCGGAGCGTAAAGTCTATCCATTTGACCACTGTAGGTGAATAAAATGTTTGTCATATGGCAATTTAATTGCATATATTCTTGATTACAACCATCACCCATTGACATCAAGCAGTTGGTGTGAAACCGCGAATAACACTGGGTTACCAATATAATTAAGAATTACCACCCGTGTACAGCAACCATTTGGTGTGAAGCTATGATTAACACTGGGCTACCAGTATAATTCAAAAATGCAATTGCAACAGAGATGGCAATATGACCAGAGAATGTTAATAAGGCTATAAATAGACACAACGAATATTAGTAAATGAAAAATCGTTGCGCATACTTATTTAGATTTATGTTTTCAATTTCTATGATATGACAAATTTATAATTATGAAAAGCCTTCTGAATTAAAAATCTGTAAAACCGGTAAAAACCCCAGAAAACACCCGCCTTCCACCAATAGGGGCGTGGCAATTGACCAAAAAACTTATTGGAATTTAACGTGTCACCCTTTAGCGGCCATTAGCGCCTAAACAGGGTTATCTAAGATGGCGCAAACTATTTGATTCATGTAGCCGCACAGGTGCACGTTAATTAGAGACATCAATCTCAGATATAGGTTGAACAAGTGAGTGGCAATCAACAAAAAAAGTGAAAATTTCAAAATTTCTACTTTTTACCTTTTGTGTTTCCTGTTAAGGGGGTATATGAGCGGGGGGGATGAAACCAAGTGTATCACCTAAAGGACACTCGGGGCTTCCATTATCACCATCAACCACCCGCCTACCACCACCAGGAACGTGGGAATCCTATAGAATGCACACAAGTGTTTTTCCACCCTTCTGCGACCTCTAGCGGCCGGAGTATATAAGCTAGGTGGGTCAAACAAATTGCATCGTTTAGAGGACACTCAGGGCTTCCATTTGCATCATCAATCACCCGCCTACCACCAATAGGGGCGTGGCAATTGACCAAAAACTTAATGGAATTTAACGTGTCACCCTTTTGCGGCCATTAGCGCCTAAACAGGGTGATCTAAGATGGCGCAAACTATTTGATTCATGTAGCCGCACAGGTACACGTTAATTAGAGACATCAATCTCAAATATAGGTTGAACAGGTGAGTGGCAATCAACAAAAAAGTGAAAATTTCAAAATTTCTACTTTTTACCTTTTTTGTGTTTCCAGTTAAGGGGGTATATGAGCGGGGGGGATGAAACCAAGTGTATCACCTAAAGGACACTCGGGGCTTCCATTATCACCATCAACCACCCGCCTACCACTACCAGGAACGTGGGAATCTTATAGAATGCACACAAGTGTTTTTCCACCCTTCTGCGACCTCTATCGGCCGGAGTATATAAGCTAGGTGGGTCAAACAAATTGCATCGTTTAGAGGACACTCAGGGCTTCCATTTGCATCATCAATCACCCGCCTCCCACCAATAGGGGCGTGGCAATTGACCAAAAAACTTATTGGAATTTAACGTGTCACCCTTTAGCGGCCATTAGCGCCTAAACAGGGTTATCTAAGATGGCGCAAACTATTTGATTAATGTAGCCGCACAGGTGCACGTTAATTAGAGACATCAATCTCAGATATAGGTTGAACAAGTGAGTGGCAATCAACAAAAAAGTGAAAATTTCAAAATTTCTACTTTTTACCTTTTTTGTGTTTCCAGTTAAGGGGGTATATGAGCGGGGGGGATGAAACCAAGTGGATCACCTAAAGGACACTCGGGGCTTCCATTATCACCATCAACCACCCGCCTACCACCACCAGGAGCGTGGGAATCCTATAGAATGCACACAAGTGTTTTTCCACCCTTCTGCGACCTCTAGCGGCCGGAGTATATAAGCTAGGTGGGTCAAACAAATTGCATCGTTTAGAGGACACTCAGGGCTTCCATTTGCATCACCAATCACCCGCCTACCACCAATAGGGGCGTGGCAATTGACCAAAAAACTTATTGGAATTTAACGTGTCACCCTTTTGCGGCCATTAGCGCCTAAACAGGGTGATCTAAGATTGCTCATACTATTTGATTCATGTAGCCGCACAGGTGCACGTTAATTAGAGACATCAATCTCAAATATAGGTTGAACAGGTGAGTGGCAATCAACAAAAACGTGAACATTTCTAAATTTCTACTTTTTACCTTTTTTGTGTTTCCTGTTAAGGGGGTATATGAGCGGGGGGGATGAAACCAAGTGGATCACCTAAAGGACACTCGGGGCTTCCACTATCACCATCAACCACCCGCCTACCACCACCAGGAGCGTGGGAATCTTATAGAATGCACAAAAGTGTTTTTCCACCCTTCTGCGACCTCTAGCGGCCGGAGTATATAAGCTAGGTGGGTGAAACAAATTGCATCGTTTAGAGGACACTCAGGGCTTCCATTTGCATCATCAATCACCCGCCTACCACCAATAGGGGCGTGGCAATTGACCAAAAAACTTATTGGAATTTAGCGTGTCACCCTTTTGCGGCCATTAGCGCCTAAACAGGGTGATCTAAGATGGCGCAAACTATTTGATTCATGTAGCCGCACAGGTGCACGTTAGTTAGAGACATCAATCTCAAATATAGGTTGAACAGGTGAGTGGCAATCAACAAAAAAGTGAAAATTTAAAAATTTCTAATTTTTTGTGTTTCCTGTTAAGGGGCTATATGAGCGGGCGGGATGAAACCAAGTGGATCACCTAAAGGACACTCGGGGCTTCCACTATCACCATCAACCACCCGCCTACCACCACCAGGAGCGTGGGAATCTTATAGAATGCACACAAGTGTTTTTCCACCCTTCTGCGACCTCTAGCGGCCGGAGTATATAAGCTAGGTGGGTCAAACGTATTGCATCGTTTAGAGGACACTCAGGGCTTCCATTTGCATTATCAATCACCCGCCTCCCACCAATAGGGGCGTGGCAATTGACCAAAAAACTTATTGGAATTTAACGTGTCACCCTTTGCGGCCATTAGCGCCTAAACAGGGTGATCTAAGATGGCGCAAACTATTTGATTCATGTAGCCGTACAGGTGCACGTTAATTAGAGACATCAATCTCAGATATAGGTTGAACAAGTGAGTGGCAATCAACAAAAAAGTGAAAATTTCAAAATTTCTACTTTTTACCTTTTTTGTGTTTCCAGTTAAGGGGGTATATGAGCGGGGGGGATGAAACAAAGTGGATCACCTAAAGGACACTCGGGGCTTCCATTATCACCATCAACCACCCGCCTACCACCACCAGGAGCGTGGGAATCTTATAGAATGCACAAAAGTGTTTTTCCACCCTTCTGCGACCTCTAGCGGCCGGAGTATATAAGCTAGGTGGGTCAAACTAATTGCATCGTTTAGAGGACACTCAGGGCTTCCATTTGCATCATCAATCACCCGCCTTCCACCAATAGGGGCGTGGCAATTGACCAAAAAACTTATTGGAATTTGACGTGTCACCCTTTTGCGGCCATTAGCGCCTAAACAGGGTGATCTAAGATTGCTCATACTATTTGATTCATGTAGCCGCACAGGTGCACGTTAATTAGAGACATCAATCTCAAATATAGGTTGAACAGGTGAGTGGCAATCAACAAAAACGTGAAAATTTCAAAATTTCTACTTTTTTGTGTTTCCTGTTAAGGGGGTATATGAGCGGGGGGGATGAAACCAAGTGGATCACCTAAAAGACACTCGGAGCTTCCATTATCATCATCAACCAACCGCCTACCACCACCAGGAGCGTGGGAATCCTATAGAATGCACCATGGTTCATTTTGCCCTGCACACAAGTGTTTTTCCACCCTTCTGCGACCTCTAGCGGCCGGAGTATATAAGCTAGGTGGGTCAAACAAATTGCATCGTTTAGAGGACACTCAGGGCTTCCATTTGCATCATCAATCACCCGCCTTCCACCAAGAGGGGCGTGGCAATTGACCAAAAAACTTATTGGAATTTAACGTGTCACCCTTTGCGGCCATTAGCGCCTAAACAGGGTGATCTAAGATGGCGAAAACTATTTGATTCATGTAGCCGCACAGGTGCACGTTAATTAGAGACATCAATCTCAGATATAGGTTGAGCAAGTGAGTGGCAATCAACAAAAAAGTGAAAATTTCAAAATTTCTACTTTTTTGTGTTTCCTGTTAAGGGGGTATATGAGCGGGGGGGATGAAACAAAGTGGATCACCTAAAGGACACTCGGGGCTTCCATTATCACCATCAACCACCCGCCTACCACCACCAGGAGCGTGGGAATCTTATAGAATGCACAAAAGTGTTTTTCCACCCTTCTGCGACCTCTAGCGGCCGGAGTATATAAGCTAGGTGGGTCAAACTAATTGCATCGTTTAGAGGACACTCAGGGCTTCCATTTGCATCATCAATCACCCGCCTTCCACCAATAGGGGCGTGGCAATTGACCAAAAAACTTATTGGAATTTGACGTGTCACCCTTTTGCGGCCATTAGCGCCTAAACAGGGTGATCTAAGATTGCTCATACTATTTGATTCATGTAGCCGCACAGGTGCACGTTAATTAGAGACATCAATCTCAAATATAGGTTGAACAGGTGAGTGGCAATCAACAAAAACGTGAAAATTTCAAAATTTCTACTTTTTTGTGTTTCCTGTTAAGGGGGTATATGAGCGGGGGGGATGAAACCAAGTGGATCACCTAAAGGACACTCGGGGCTTCCATTATCACCATCAACCACCCGCCTACCACCACCAGGAGCGTGGGAATCCTATAGAATGCACCATGTGTCATTTTGCCCTGCACACAGGTGTTTTTCCACCCTTCTGCGACCTCTAGCGGCCGGAGTATATAAGCTAGGTGGGTCAAACAAATTGCATCGTTTAGAGGACACTCAGGGCTTCCATTTGCATCACCAATCACCCGCCTACCACCAATAGGGGCGTGGCAATTGACCAAAAAACTTATTGGAATTTAACGTGTCACCCTTTTGCGGCCATTAGCGCCTAAACAGGGTGATCTAAGATGTCGCAAACTATTTGATTCATGTAGCCGCACAGGTGCACGTTAATTAGAGACATCAATCTCAAATATAGGTTGAACAGGTGAGTGGCAATCAACAAAAAAGTGAAAATTTCAAAATTTCTACTTTTTACCTTTTTTGTGTTTCCAGTTAAGGGGGTATATGAGCGGGGGGGATGAAACAAAGTGGATCACCTAAAGGACACTCGGGGCTTCCATTATCACCATCAACCACCCGCCTACCACCACCAGGAGCGTGGGAATCTTATAGAATGCACAAAAGTGTTTTTCCACCCTTCTGCGACCTCTAGCGGCCGGAGTATATAAGCTAGGTGGGTCAAACTAATTGCATCGTTTAGAGGACACTCAGGGCTTCCATTTGCATCATCAATCACCCGCCTTCCACCAATAGGGGCGTGGCAATTGACCAAAAAACTTATTGGAATTTGACGTGTCACCCTTTTGCGGCCATTAGCGCCTAAACAGGGTGATCTAAGATTGCTCATACTATTTGATTCATGTAGCCGCACAGGTGCACGTTAATTAGAGACATCAATCTCAAATATAGGTTGAACAGGTGAGTGGCAATCAACAAAAACGTGAAAATTTCAAAATTTCTACTTTTTTGTGTTTCCTGTTAAGGGGGTATATGAGCGGGGGGGATGAAACCAAGTGGATCACCTAAAAGACACTCGGAGCTTCCATTATCATCATCAACCAACCGCCTACCACCACCAGGAGCGTGGGAATCCTATAGAATGCACCATGGTTCATTTTGCCCTGCACACAAGTGTTTTTCCACCCTTCTGCGACCTCTAGCGGCCGGAGTATATAAGCTAGGTGGGTCAAACAAATTGCATCGTTTAGAGGACACTCAGGGCTTCCATTTGCATCATCAATCACCCGCCTTCCACCAAGAGGGGCGTGGCAATTGACCAAAAAACTTATTGGAATTTAACGTGTCACCCTTTGCGGCCATTAGCGCCTAAACAGGGTGATCTAAGATGGCGAAAACTATTTGATTCATGTAGCCGCACAGGTGCACGTTAATTAGAGACATCAATCTCAGATATAGGTTGAGCAAGTGAGTGGCAATCAACAAAAAAGTGAAAATTTCAAAATTTCTACTTTTTTGTGTTTCCTGTTAAGGGGGTATATGAGCGGGGGGGATGAAACAAAGTGGATCACCTAAAGGACACTCGGGGCTTCCATTATCACCATCAACCACCCGCCTACCACCACCAGGAGCGTGGGAATCTTATAGAATGCACAAAAGTGTTTTTCCACCCTTCTGCGACCTCTAGCGGCCGGAGTATATAAGCTAGGTGGGTCAAACTAATTGCATCGTTTAGAGGACACTCAGGGCTTCCATTTGCATCATCAATCACCCGCCTTCCACCAATAGGGGCGTGGCAATTGACCAAAAAACTTATTGGAATTTGACGTGTCACCCTTTTGCGGCCATTAGCGCCTAAACAGGGTGATCTAAGATTGCTCATACTATTTGATTCATGTAGCCGCACAGGTGCACGTTAATTAGAGACATCAATCTCAAATATAGGTTGAACAGGTGAGTGGCAATCAACAAAAACGTGAAAATTTCAAAATTTCTACTTTTTTGTGTTTCCTGTTAAGGGGGTATATGAGCGGGGGGGATGAAACCAAGTGGATCACCTAAAGGACACTCGGGGCTTCCATTATCACCATCAACCACCCGCCTACCACCACCAGGAGCGTGGGAATCCTATAGAATGCACCATGTGTCATTTTGCCCTGCACACAGGTGTTTTTCCACCCTTCTGCGACCTCTAGCGGCCGGAGTATATAAGCTAGGTGGGTCAAACAAATTGCATCGTTTAGAGGACACTCAGGGCTTCCATTTGCATCACCAATCACCCGCCTACCACCAATAGGGGCGTGGCAATTGACCAAAAAACTTATTGGAATTTAACGTGTCACCCTTTTGCGGCCATTAGCGCCTAAACAGGGTGATCTAAGATTGCTCATACTATTTGATTCATGTAGCCGCACAGGTGCACGTTAATTAGAGACATCAATCTCAAATATAGGTTGAACAGGTGAGTGGCAATCAACAAAAACGTGAACATTTCAAAATTTCTACTTTTTACCTTTTTTGTGTTTCCTGTTAAAGGGGTATATGAGCGGGGGGGATGAAACCAAGTGGATCACCTAAAGGACACTCGGGGCTTCCACTATCACCATCAACCACCCGCCTACCACCACCAGGAGCGTGGGAATCTTATAGAATGCACAAAAGTGTTTTTCCACCCTTCTGCGACCTCTAGCGGTCGGAGTATATAAGCTAGGTGGGTGAAACAAATTGTATCGTTTAGAGGACACTCAGGGCTTCCATTTGCATCATCAATCACCCGCCTACCACCAATAGGGGCGTGGCACTTGACCAAAAAACTTATTGGAATTTAGCGTGTCACCCTTTTGCGGCCATTAGCGCCTAAACAAGGTGATCTAAGATGGCGCAAACTATTTGATTCAAGTAGCCGCACAGGTGCACGTTAGTTAGAGACATCAATCTCAAATATAGGTTGAACAGGTGAGTGGCAATCAACAAAAAAGTGAAAATTTAAAAATTTCTAATTTTTTGTGTTTCCTGTTAAGGGGCTATATGAGCGGGCGGGATGAAACCAAGTGGATCACCTAAAGGACACTCGGGGCTTCCACTATCACCATCAACCACCCGCCTACCACCACCAGGAGCGTGGGAATCTTATAGAATGCACACAAGTGTTTTTCCACCCTTCTGCGACCTCTAGCGGCCGGAGTATATAAGCTAGGTGGGTCAAACGTATTGCATCGTTTAGAGGAGACTCAGGGCTTCCATTTGCATCATCAATCACCCGCCTCCCACCAATAGGGGCGTGGCAATTGACCAAAAAACTTATTGGAATTTAACGTGTCACCCTTTGCGGCCATTAGCGCCTAAACAGGGTGATCTAAGATGGCGCAAACTATTTGATTCATGTAGCCGCACAGGTGCACGTTAATTAGAGACATCAATCTCAGATATAGGTTGAACAAGTGAGTGGCAATCAACAAAAAAGTGAAAATTTCAAAATTTCTACTTTTTTGTGTTTCCTGTTAAGGGGGTATATGAGCGGGGGGGATGAAACCAAGTGGATCACCTAAAGGACATTCGGGGCTTCCATTATCACCATCAACCACCTGCCTACCACCACCAGGAGCGTGGGAATCTTATAGAATGCACCATGGGTCATTTTGCCCTGCACACAAGTGTTTTTCCACCCTTCTGCGACCTCTAGCGGCCGGAGTATATAAGCTAGGTGGGTCAAACAAATTGCATCGTTTAGAGGACACTCAGGGCTTCCATTTGCATCATCAATCACCCGCCTACCACCAATAGGGGCGTGGCAATTGACCAAAAAACTGATTGGAATTTAGCGTGTCACCCTTTTGCGGCCATTAGCGCCTAAACAGGGTGATCTAAGATGGCGCAAACTATTTGATTCATGTAGCCGCACAGGTGCACGTTAATTAGAGACATCAATCTCAGATATAGGTTGAACAAGTGAGTGGCAATCAACAAAAAAGTGAAAATTTCAAAATTTCTACTTTTTACCTTTTTTGTGTTTCCAGTTAAGGGGGTATATGAGCGGGGGGGATGAAACCAAGGGGATCACCTAAAGGACACTCGGGGCTTCCACTATCACCATCAACCACCCGCCTACCACCACCAGGAGCGTGGGAATCTTATAGAATGCACACAAGTGTTTTTCCACCCTTCTGCGACCTCTAGCGGCCGGAGTATATAAGCTAGGTGGGTCAAACAAATTGCATCGTTTAGAGGACACTCAGGGCTTCCATTTGCATCATCAATCACCCGCCTCCCACCAATAGGGGCGTGGCAATTGACCAAAAAACTTATTGGAATTTAACGTGTCACCCTTTTGCGGCCATTAGCGCCTAAACAGGGTGATCTAAGATGGCGCAAACTATTTGATTCATGTAGCCGCACAGGTGCACGTTAATTAGAGACATCAATCTCAGATATAGGTTGAACAAGTGAGTGGCAATCAACAAAAAAGTGAAAATTTCAAAATTTCTACTTTTTACCTTTTTTGTGTTTCCAGTTAAGGGGGTATATGAGCGGGGGGGATGAAACCAAGGGGATCACCTAAAGGACACTCGGGGCTTCCACTATCACCATCAACCACCCGCCTACCACCACCAGGAGCGTGGGAATCTTATAGAATACACCATGGGTCATTTTGCCCTGCACACAAGTGTTTTTCCACCCTTCTGCGACCTCTAGCGGCCGGAGTATATAAGCTAGGTGGGTCAAACAAATTGCATCGTTTAGAGGACACTCAGGGCTTCCATTTGCATCATCAATCACCCGCCTACCACCAATAGGGGCGTGGCAATTGACCAAAAAACTGATTGGAATTTAGCGTGTCACCCTTTTGCGGCCATTAGCGCCTAAACAGGGTGATCTAAGATGGCGCAAACTATTTGATTCATGTAGCCGCACAGGTGCACGTTAGTTAGAGACATCAATCTCAAATATAGGTTGAACAGGTGAGTGGCAATCAACAAAAAAGTGAAAATTTAAAAATTTCTAATTTTTTGTGTTTCCTGTTAAGGGGCTATATGAGCGGGGGGGATGAAACCAAGTGGATCACCTAAAGGACACTCGGGGCTTCCACTATCACCATCAACCACCCGCCTACCACCACCAGGAGCGTGGGAATCTTATAGAATGCACACAAGTGTTTTTCCACCCTTCTGCGACCTCTAGCGGCCGGAGTATATAAGCTAGGTGGGTCAAACGTATTGCATCGTTTAGAGGAGGCTCAGGGCTTCCATTTGCATCATCAATCACCCGCCTCCCACCAATAGGGGCGTGGCAATTGACCAAAAAACTTATTGGAATTTAACGTGTCACCCTTTGCGGCCATTAGCGCCTAAACAGGGTGATCTAAGATGGCGCAAACTATTTGATTCATGTAGCCGCACAGGTGCACGTTAATTAGAGACATCAATCTCAGATATAGGTTGAACAAGTGAGTGGCAATCAACAAAAAAGTGAAAATTTCAAAATTTCTACTTTTTTGTGTTTCCTGTTAAGGGGGTATATGAGCGGGGGGGATGAAACCAAGTGGATCACCTAAAGGACACTCGGGGCTTCCATTAATGGCCGCAAAAGGGTGACACGTTAAATTCCAATAAGTTTTTTGGTCAATTGCCACGCCCCTATTGGTGGGAGGCGGGTGATTGATGATGCAAATGGAAGCCCTGAGTGTCCTCTAAACGATGCAATTTGTTTGACCCACCTAGCTTATATACTCCGGCCGCTAGAGGTCGCAGAAGGGTGGAAAAACACTTGTGTGCAGGGCAAAATGACCCATGGTGCATTCTATAGGATTCCCACGCTCCTGGTGGTGGTAGGCGGGTGGTTGATGGTGATAATGGAAGCCCCGAGTGTCCTTTAGGTGATCCACTTGGTTTCATCCCCCCCGCTCATATACCCCCTTAACTGGAAACACAAAAAGGTAAAAAGTAGAAATTTTGAAATTTTCACTTTTTTGTTGATTGCCACTCACTTGTTCAACCTATATCTGAGATTGATGTCTCTAATTAACGTGCACCTGTGCGGCTACATGAATCAAATAGTTTGCGCCATCTTAGATCACCCTGTTTAGGCGCTAATGGCCGCAAAAGGGTGACACGTTAAATTCCAATAAGTTTTTTGGTCAATTGCCACGCCCCTATTGGTGGGAGGCGGGTGATTGATGATGCAAATGGAAGCCCTGAGTGTCCTCTAAACGATGCAATTTGTTTGACCCACCTAGCTTATATACTCCGGCCGCTAGAGGTCGCTGAAGGGTGGAAAAACACTTGTGTGCAGGGCAAAATGACCCATGGTGCATTCTATAGGATTCCCACGCTCCTGGTGGTGGTAGGCGGGTGGTTGATGGTGATAATGGAAGCCCCGAGTGTCCTTTAGGTGATCGACTTGGTTTCATCCCCCCCGCTCATAAACCCCCTTAACAGGAAACACAAAAAAGTAGAAATTTTGAAATTTTCACTTTTTTGGTGATTGCCACTCACCTGTTCAACCTATATTTGAGATTGATGTCTCTAATTAACGTGTACCTGTGCGGCTACATGAATCAAATAGTTTGCGCCATCTTAGATCACCCTGTTTAGGCGCTAATGGCCGCAAAAGGGTGACACGTTAAATTCCAATAAGTTTTTTGGTCAATTGCCACGCCCCTATTGGTGGGAGGCGGGTGATTGATGATGCAAATGGAAGCCCTGAGTGTCCTCTAAACGATGCAATTTGTTTGACCCACCTAGCTTATATACTCCGGCCGCTAGAGGTCGCAGAAGGGTGGAAAAACACTTGTGTGCAGGGCAAAATGACCCATGGTGCATTCTATAGGATTCCCACGCTCCTGGTGGTGGTAGGCGGGTGGTTGATGGTGATAATGGAAGCCCCGAGTGTCCTTTAGGTGATCGACATGGTTTCATCCCCCCCGCTCATAAACCCCCTTAACAGGAAACACAAAAAAGTAGAAATTTTGAAATTTTCACTTTTTTGGTGATTGCCACTCACCTGTTCAACCTATATTTGAGATTGATGTCTCTAATTAACGTGTACCTGTGCGGCTACATGAATCAAATAGTTTGCGCCATCTTAGATCACCCTGTTTAGGCGCTAATGGCCGCAAAAGGGTGACACGTTAAATTCCAATAAGTTTTTTGGTCAATTGCCACGCCCCTATTGGTGGGAGGCGGGTGATTGATGATGCAAATGGAAGCCCTGAGTGTCCTCTAAACGATGCAATTTGTTTGACCCACCTAGCTTATATACTCCGGCCGCTAGAGGTCGCAGAAGGGTGGAAAAACACTTGTGTGCAGGGCAAAATGACCCATGGTGCATTCTATAGGATTCCCACGCTCCTGGTGGTGGTAGGCGGGTGGTTGATGGTGATAATGGAAGCCCCGGGTGTCCTTTAGGTGATCCACTTGGTTTCATCCCCCCCGCTCATATACCCCCTTAACTGGAAACACAAAAAAGGTAAAAAGTAGAAATTTTGAAATTTTCCCTTTTTTGTTGATTGCCACTCACTTGTTCAACCTATATCTGAGATTGATGTCTCTAATTAACGTGCACCTGTGCGGCTACATGAATCAAATAGTTTGAGCCATCTTAGATCACCCTTTTTAGGCGCTAATGGCCGCAAAAGGGTGACACGTTAAATTCCAATAAGTTTTTTGGTCAATTGCCACGCCCCTATTGGTGGGAGGCGGGTGATTGATGATGCAAATGGAAGCCCTGAGTGTCCTCTAAACGATGCAATTTGTTTGACCCACCTAGCTTATACACTCCGGCCGCTACAGGTCGCAGAAGGGTGGAAAAACACCTGTGTGCAGGGCAAAATGACACATGGTGCATTCTATAGGATTCCCACGCTCCTGGTGGTGGTAGGCGGGTGGTTGATGGTGATCCACTTGGTTTCATCCCCCACGCTCATATACCCCCTTAACTGGAAACACAAAAAGGTAAAAAGTAGAAATTTTGAAATTTTCACTTTTTTGTTGATTGCCACTCACTTGTTCAACCTATATCTGATATTGATGTCTCTAATTAACGTGCACCTGTGCGGCTACATGAATCAAATAGTTTGCGCCATCTTAGATCACCCTGTTTAGGCGCTAATGGCCGCAAAAGGGTGACACGTTAAATTCCAATAAGTTTTTTGGTCAATTGCCACGCCCCTATTGGTGGGAGGCGGGTGATTGATGATGCAAATGGAAGCCCTGAGTGTCCTCTAAACGATGCAATTTGTTTGACCCACCTAGCTTATATACTCCGGCCGCTAGAGGTCGCAGAAGGGTGGAAAAACACCTGTGTGCAGGGCAAAATGACACATGGTGCATTCTATAGGATTCCCACGCTCCTGGTGGTGGTAGGCGGGTGGTTGATGGTGATAATGGAAGCCCCGAGTGTCCTTTAGGTGATCCACTTGGTTTCATCCCCCCCGCTCATATACCCCCTTAACTGGAAACACAAAAAAGGTAAAAAGTAGAAATTTTGAAATTTTCACTTTTTTGTTGATTGCCACTCACTTGTTCAACCTATATCTGAGATTGATGTCTCTAATTAACGTGCACCTGTGCGGCTACATGAATCAAATAGTTTGCGCCATCTTAGATCACCCTGTTTAGGCGCTAATGGCCGCAAAAGGGTGACACGTTAAATTCCAATAAGTTTTTTGGTCAATTGCCACGCCCCTATTGGTGGGAGGCGGGTGATTGATGATGCAAATGGAAGCCCTGAGTGTCCTCTAAACGATGCAATTTGTTTGACCCACCTAGCTTATATACTCCGGCCGCTAGAGGTCGCAGAAGGGTGGAAAAACACTTGTGTGCAGGGCAAAATGACCCATGGTGCATTCTATAGGATTCCCACGCTCCTGGTGGTGGTAGGCGGGTGGTTGATGGTGATAATGGAAGCCCCGAGTGTCCTTTAGGTGATCCACTTGGTTTCATCCCCCCCGCTCATATACCCCCTTAACTGGAAACACAAAAAAGTAGAAATTTTGAAATTTTCACTTTTTTGTTGATTGCCACTCACCTGTTCAACCTCCCTGTTTAGGCGCTAATGGCCGCAAAAGGGTGACACGTTAAATTCCAATAAGTTTTTTGGTCAATTGCCACGCCCCTATTGGTGGGAGGCGGGTGATTGATGATGCAAATGGAAGCCCTAAGTGTCCTCTAAACGATGCAATACGTTTGACCCACCTAGCTTATATACTCCGGCCGCTAGAGGTCGCAGAAGGGTGGAAAAACACTTGTGTGCATTCTATAAGATTCCCACGCTCCTGGTGGTGGTAGGCGGGTGGTTGATGGTGATAGTGGAAGCCCCGAGTGTCCTTTAGGTGATCCACTTGGTTTCATCCCCCCCGCTCATATAGCCCCTTAACAGGAAACACAAAAAATTAGAAATTTTTAAATTTTCACTTTTTTGTTGATTGCCACTCACCTGTTCAACCTATATTTGAGATTGATGTCTCTAACTAACGTGCACCTGTGCGGCTACATGAATCAAATAGCTTGCGCCATCTTAGATCACCCTGTTTAGGCGCTAATGGCCGCAAAAGGGTGACACGTTAAATTCCAATAAGTTTTTTGGTCAATTGCCACGCCCCTATTGGTGGGAGGCGGGTGATTGATGATGCAAATGGAAGCCCTAAGTGTCCTCTAAACGATGCAATACGTTTGACCCACCTAGCTTATATACTCCGGCCGCTAGAGGTCGCAGAAGGGTGGAAAAACACTTGGTTGCAGGGCAAAATTACCCATGGTGCATTCTATAGGATTCCCACGCTCCTGGTGGTGGTAGGCGGGTGGTTGATGGTGATAATGGAAGCCCCGAGTGTCCTTTAGGTGATCCACTTGGTTTCATCCCCCCCGCTCATATACCCCCTTAACTGGAAACACAAAAAAGTAGAAATTTTGAAATTTTCACTTTTTTGTTGATTGCCACTCACCTGTTCAACCTCCCTGTTTAGGCGCTAATGGCCGCAAAAGGGTGATACGTTAAATTCCAATAAGTTTTTTGGTCAATTGCCACGCCCCTATTGGTGGGAGGCGGGTGATTGATGATGCAAATGGAAGCCCTGAGTGTCCTCTAAACGATGCAATTTGTTTGACCCACCTAGCTTATATACTCCGGCCGCTAGAGGTCGCAGAAGGGTGGAAAAACACTTGTGTGCATTCTATAAGATTCCCACGCTCCTGGTGGTGGTAGGCGGGTGGTTGATGGTGATAATGGAAGCCCCGAGTGTCTTTTAGGTGATCCACTTGGTTTCATCCCCCCCGCTCATAAACCCCCTTAACTGGAAACACAAAAAAGGTAAAAAATAGAAATTTTGAAATTTTCACTTTTTTGTTGATTGCCACTCACTTGTTCAACCTATATCTGAGATTGATGTCTCTAATTAACGTTCACCTGTGCGGCTACATGAATCAAATAGCTTGCGCCATCTTAGATCACCCTGTTTAGGCGCTAATGGCCGCAAAAGGGTGACACGTTAAATTCCAATAAGTTTTTTGGTCAATTGCCACGCCCCTATTGGTGGGAGGCGGGTGATTGATGATGCAAATGGAAGCCCTGAGTGTCCTCTAAACGATGCAATTTGTTTGACCCACCTAGCTTATATACTCCGGCCGCTAGAGGTCGCAGAAGGGTGGAAAAACACTTGTGTGCATTCTATAAGATTCCCACGCTCCTGGTGGTGGTAGGCGGGTGGTTGATGGTGATAATGGAAGCCCCGAGTGTCTTTTAGGTGATCCACTTGGTTTCATCCCCCCCGCTCATAAACCCCCTTAACTGGAAACACAAAAAAGGTAAAAAATAGAAATTTTGAAATTTTCACTTTTTTGTTGATTGCCACTCACTTGTTCAACCTATATCTGAGATTGATGTCTCTAATTAACGTTCACCTGTGCGGCTACATGAATCAAATAGCTTGCGCCATCTTAGATCACCCTGTTTAGGCGCTAATGGCCGCAAAAGGGTGACACGTTAAATTCCAATAAGTTTTTTGGTCAATTGCCACGCCCCTATTGGTGGGAGGCGGGTGATTGATGATGCAAATGGAAGCCCTGAGTGTCCTCTAAACGATGCAATTTGTTTGACCCACATAGCTTATATACTCCGGCCGCTAGAGGTCGCAGAAGGGTGGAAAAACACCTGTGTGCAGGGCAAAATGACACATGGTGCATTCTATAGGATTCCCACGCTCCTGGTGGTGGTAGGCGGGTGGTTGATGGTGATAATGGAAGCCCCGAGTGTTCTTTAGGTGATCCACTTGGTTTCATCCCCCCCGCTCATATACCCCCTTAACTGGAAACACAAAAAGGTAAAAAGTAGAAATTTTGAAATTTTCACTTTTTTGTTGATTGCCACTCACTTGTTCAACCTATATCTGAGATTGATGTCTCTAATAAACGTGCACCTGTGCGGCTACATGAATCAAATAGTTTTCGCCATCTTAGATCACCCTGTTTAGGCGCTAATGGCCGCAAAGGGTGACACGTTAAATTCCAATAAGTTTTTTGGTCAATTGCCACGCCCCTCTTGGTGGAAGGCGGGTGATTGATGATGCAAATGGAAGCCCTGAGTGTCCTCTAAACGATGCAATACGTTTGACCCACCTAGCTTATATACTCCGGCCGCTAGAGGTCGCAGAAGGGTGGAAAAACACTTGTGTGCATTCTATAAGATTCCCACGCTCCTGGTGGTGGTAGGCGGGTGGTTGATGGTGATAGTGGAAGCCCCGAGTGTCCTTTAGGTGATCCACTTGGTTTCATCCCCCCCGCTCATATAGCCCCTTAACAGGAAACACAAAAAATTAGAAATTTTTAAATTTTCACTTTTTTGTTGATTGCCACTCACCTGTTCAACCTATATTTGAGATTGATGTCTCTAACTAACGTGCACCTGTGCGGCTACATGAATCAAATAGCTTGCGCCATCTTAGATCACCCTGTTTAGGCGCTAATGGCCGCAAAAGGGTGACACGTTAAATTCCAATAAGTTTTTTGGTCAATTGCCACGCCCCTATTGGTGGGAGGCGGGTGATTGATGATGCAAATGGAAGCCCTGAGTGTCCTCTAAACGATGCAATTTGTTTGACCCACCTAGCTTATATACTCCGGCCGCTAGAGGTCGCAGAAGGGTGGAAAAACACTTGTGTGCAGGGCAAAATGACCCATGGTGCATTCTATAAGATTCCCACGCTCCTGGTGGTGGTAGGCAGGTGGTTGATGGTGATAATGGAAGCCCCGAGTGTCCTTTAGGTGATCCACTTGGTTTCATCCCCCCCGCTCATATACCCCCTTAACAGGAAACACAAAAAAGTAGAAATTTTGAAATTTTCACTTTTTTGTTGATTGCCACTCACTTGTTCAACCTATATCTGAGATTGATGTCTCTAATTAACGTGCACCTGTGCGGCTACATGAATCAAATAGTTTGCGCCATCTTAGATCACCCTGTTTAGGCGCTAATGGCCGCAAAGGGTGACACGTTAAATTCCAATAAGTTTTTTGGTCAATTGCCACGCCCCTATTGGTGGGAGGCGGGTGATTGATGATGCAAATGGAAGCCCTGAGTGTCCTCTAAACGATGCAATACGTTTGACCCACCTAGCTTATATACTCCGGCCGCTAGAGGTCGCAGAAGGGTGGAAAAACACTTGTGTGCATTCTATAAGATTCCCACGCTCCTGGTGGTGGTAGGCGGGTGGTTGATGGTGATAGTGGAAGCCCCGAGTGTCCTTTAGGTGATCCACTTGGTTTCATCCCCCCCGCTCATATAGCCCCTTAACAGGAAACACAAAAAATTAGAAATTTTTAAATTTTCACTTTTTTGTTGATTGCCACTCACCTGTTCAACCTATATTTGAGATTGATGTCTCTAACTAACGTGCACCTGTGCGGCTACATGAATCAAATAGTTTGCGCCATCTTAGATCACCCTGTTTAGGCGCTAATGGCCGCAAAAGGGTGACACGCTAAATTCCAATAAGTTTTTTGGTCAATTGCCACGCCCCTATTGGTGGGAGGCGGGTGATTGATGGTGCAAATGGAAGCCCTGAGTGTCCTCTAAACGATGCAATTTGTTTGACCCACCTAGCTTATATACTCCGGCCGCTAGAGGTCGCAGAAGGGTGGAAAAACACTTGTGTGCAGGGCAAAATGACCCATGGTGCATTCTATAAGATTCCCACGCTCCTGGTGGTGGTAGGCGGGTGGTTGATGGTGCTAGTGGAAGCCCCGAGTGTCCTTTAGGTGATCCCCTTGGTTTCATCCCCCCCGCTCATATACCCCCTTAACGGGAAACACAAAAAAGGTAAAAAGTAGAAATTTTGAAATTTTCACTTTTTTGTTCATTGCCACTCACCTGTTCAACCTATATTTGAGACTGATGTCTCTAATTAACGTGCACCTGTGCGGCTACATGAATCAAATAGTTTGCGCCATCTTAGATCACCCTGTTTAGGCGCTAATGGCCGCAAAAGGGTTACACGTTAAATTCCAATAAGTTTTTTGGTCAATTGCCACGCCCCTATTGGTGGGAGGCGGGTGATTGATGATGCAAATGGAAGCCCTGAGTGTCCTCTAAACGATGCAATTTGTTTGACCCACCTAGCTTATATACTCCGGCCGCTAGAGGTCGCAGAAGGGTGGAAAAACACTTGTGTGCATTCTATAAGATTCCCACGCTCCTGGTGGTGGTAGGCGGGTGGTTGATGGTGATAATGGAAGCTCCGAGTGTCCTTTAGGTGATCCACTTGGTTTCATCTCCCCCGCTCATATACCCCCTTAACAGGAAACACAAAAAAGTAGAAATTTTCACTTTTTTGTTGATTGCCACTCACTTGTTCAACCTATATCTGAGATTGATGTCTCTAATTAACGTGCACCTGTGCGGCTACATGAATCAAATAGTTTGCGCCATCTTAGATCACCCTGTTTAGGCGCTAATGGCCGCAAAAGGGTGACACGTTAAATTCCAATAAGTTTTTTGGTCAATTGCCACGCCCCTATTGGTGGGAGGCGGGTGATTGATGATGCAAATGGAAGCCCTGAGTGTCCTCTAAACGATGCAATTTGTTTGACCCACCTAGCTTATATACTCCGGCCGCTAGAGGTCGCAGAAGGGTGGAAAAACACTTGTGTGCAGGGCAAAATGACCCATGGTGCATTCTATAAGATTCCCATGCTCCTGGTGCTGGTAGGCGGGTGGTTGATGGTGATAATGGAAGCTCCGAGTGTCCTTTAGGTGATCCACTTGGTTTCATCCCCCCCGCTCATATACCCTCTTAACAGGAAACACAAAAAAGTAGAAATTTTGAAATTTTCACTTTTTTGTTGATTGCCACTCACCTGTTCAACCTATATTTGAGATTGATGTCTCTAATTAACGTGCACCTGTGCGGCTACATGAATCAAATAGTTTGCGCCATCTTAGATCAATCTGTTTAGGCGCTAATGGCCGCAAAAGGGTGACACGTTAAATTCCAATAAGTTTTTTGGTCAATTGCCACGCCCCTATTGGTGGGAGGCGGGTGATTGATGATGCAAATGGAAGCCCTGAGTGTCCTCTAAACGATGCAATTTGTTTGACCCACCTAGCTTGTATACTCCGGCCGCTAGAGGTCGCAGAAGGGTGGAAAAACACTTTTGTGCATTCTATAAGATTCCCACGCTCCTGGTGGTGGTAGGCGGTTGGTTGATGGTGATAATGGAAGCTCCGAGTGTCCTTTAGGTGATCCACTTGGTTTCAACCCCCAACGCTCATATACCCCCTTAACAGGAAACACAAAAAAGTAGAAATTTTGAAATTTTCACTTTTTTGTTGATTGCCACTCACTTGCTCAACCTATATCTGAGATTGATGTATCTAATTAACGTGCACCTGTGCGGCTACATGAATCAAATAGTTTGCGCCATCTTAGATCACCCTGTTTAGGCGCTAATGGCCGCAAAGGGTGACACGTTAAATTCCAATAAGTTTTTTGGTCAATTGCCACGCCCCTCTTGGTGGAAGGCGGGTGATTGATGATGCAAATGGAAGCCCTGAGTGTCCTCTAAACGATGCAATTTGTTTGACCCACCTAGCTTATATACTCCGGCCGCTAGAGGTCGCAGAAGGGTGGAAAAACACTTGTGTGCAGGGCAAAATGACCCATGGTGCATTCTATAAGATTCCCACGCTCCTGGTGGTGGTAGGCGGGTGGTTGATGGTGATAATGGAAGCTCCGAGTGTCCTTTAGGTGATCCACTTGGTTTCATCCCCCCCGCTCATATACCCCCTTAACAGGAAACACAAAAAAGTAGAAATTTTGAAATTTTCACTTTATTTGTTGATTGCCACTCACCTGTTCAACCTATATTTGAGATTGATGTCTCTAATTAACGTGCACCTGTGCGGCTACATGAATCAAATAGTTTGCGCCATCTTAGATCACCCTGTTTAGGCGCTAATGGCCGCAAAAGGGTGACACGTTAAATTCCAATAAGTTTTTTGGTCAATTGCCACGCCCCTATTGGTGGGAGGCGGGTGATTGATGCTGCAAATGGAAGCCCTGAGTGTCCTCTAAACGATGCAATTTGTTTGACCCACCTAGCTTATATACTCCGGCCGCTAAAGTTCGCAGAAGGGTGGAAAAACACTTGTGTGCATTCTATAAGATTCCCACGCTCCTGGTGGTGGTAGGCGGGTGGTTGATGGTGATACTGGAAGCCCCGAGTGTCCTTTAGGTGATCCACTTGGTTTCATCCCCCCCGCTCATATAGCCCCTTAACAGGAAACACAAAAAATTAGAAATTTTTAAATTTTCACTTTTTTGTTGATTGCCACTCACCTGTTCAACCTATATTTGAGATTGATGTCTCTAACTAACGTGCACCTGTGCGGCTACATGAATCAAATAGTTTGCGCCATCTTAGATCACCCTGTTTAGGCGCTAATGGCCGCAAAAGGGTTACACGTTAAATTCCAATAAGTTTTTTGGTCAATTGCCACGCCCCTATTGGTGGAAGGCGGGTGATTGATGATGCAAATGGAAGCCCTGAGTGTCCTCTAAACGATGCAATTTGTTTGACCCACCTAGCTTATATACTCCGGCCGCTAGAGGTCGCAGAAGGGTGGAAAAACACTTTTGTGCATTCTATAAGATTCCCACGCTCCTGGCGGTGGTAGGCGGGTGGTTGATGGTGATAGTGGAAGCCCCGAGTGTCCTTTAGGTGATCCACTTGGTTTCATCCCCCCCGCTCATATACCCCCTTAACAGGAAACACAAAAAAGGTAAAAAGTAGAAATTTTGAAATGTTCACGTTTTTGTTGATTGCCACTCACCTGTTCAACCTATATTTGAGATTGATGTCTCTAATTAACGTGCACCTGTGCGGCTACATGAATCAAATAGTTTGCGCCATCTTAGATCACCCTGTTTAGGCGCTAATGGCCGCAAAAGGGTGACACGTCAAATTCCAATAAGTTTTTTGGTCAATTGCCACGCCCCTATTGGTGGAAGGCGGGTGATTGATGATGCAAATGGAAGCCCTGAGTGTCCCCTAAACGATGCAATTAGTTTGCCCCACCTAGCTTATATACTCCGGCCGCTAGAGGTCGCAGAAGGGTGGAAAAACACTTTTGTGCATTCTATAAGATACCCACGCTCCTGGTGGTGGTAGGCGGTTGGTTGATGATGATAATGGAAGCTCCGAGTGTCCTTTAGGTGATCCACTTGGTTTCATCCCCCCCGCTCATATACCCCCTTAACAGGAAACACAAAAAAGTAGAAATTTTGAAATTTTCACTTTTTTGTTGATTGCCACTCACTTGCTCAACCTATATCTGAGATTGATGTCTCTAATTAACGTGCACCTGTGCGGCTACATGAATCAAATAGTTTTCGCCATCTTAGATCACCCTGTTTAGGCGCTAATGGCCGCAAAGGGTGACACGTTAAATTCCAATAAGTTTTTTGGTCAATTGCCACGCCCCTCTTGGTGGAAGGCGGGTGATTGATGATGCAAATGGAAGCCCTGAGTGTCCTCTAAACGATGCAATTTGTTTGACCCACCTAGCTTATATACTCCGGCCGCTAGAGGTCGCAGAAGGGTGGAAAAACACTTGTGTGCAGGGCAAAATGAACCATGGTGCATTCTATAGGATTCCCACGCTCCTGGTGGTGGTAGGCGGTTGGTTGATGATGATAATGGAAGCTCCGAGTGTCCTTTAGGTGATCCACTTGGTTTCATCCCCCCCGCTCATATACCCCCTTAACAGGAAACACAAAAAAGTAGAAATTTTGAAATTTTCACGTTTTTGTTGATTGCCACTCACCTGTTCAACCTATATTTGAGATTGATGTCTCTAATTAACGTGCACCTGTGCGGCTACATGAATCAAATAGTATGAGCAATCTTAGATCACCCTGTTTAGGCGCTAATGGCCGCAAAAGGGTGACACGTCAAATTCCAATAAGTTTTTTGGTCAATTGCCACGCCCCTATTGGTGGAAGGCGGGTGATTGATGATGCAAATGGAAGCCCTGAGTGTCCTCTAAACGATGCAATACGTTTGACCCACCTAGCTTATATACTCCGGCCGCTAGAGGTCGCAGAAGGGTGGAAAAACACTTGTGTGCATTCTATAAGATTCCCACGCTCCTGGTGGTGGTAGGCGGGTGGTTGATGGTGATAGTGGAAGCCCCGAGTGTCCTTTAGGTGATCCACTTGGTTTCATCCCCCCCGCTCATATAGCCCCTTAACAGGAAACACAAAAAATTAGAAATTTTTAAATTTTCACTTTTTTGTTGATTGCCACTCACCTGTTCAACCTATATTTGAGATTGATGTCTCTAACTAACGTGCACCTGTGCGGCTACATGAATCAAATAGTTTGCGCCATCTTAGATCACCCTGTTTAGGCGCTAATGGCCGCAAAAGGGTGACACGCTAAATTCCAATAAGTTTTTTGGTCAATTGCCACGCCCCTATTGGTGGGAGGCGGGTGATTGATGATGCAAATGGAAGCCCTGAGTGTCCTCTAAACGATGCAATTTGTTTGACCCACCTAGCTTATATACTCCGGCCGCTAGAGGTCGCAGAAGGGTGGAAAAACACTTGTGTGCAGGGCAAAATGACCCATGGTGCATTCTATAAGATTCCCACGCTCCTGGTGGTGGTAGGCGGGTGGTTGATGGTGCTAGTGGAAGCCCCGAGTGTCCTTTAGGTGATCCCCTTGGTTTCATCCCCCCCGCTCATATACCCCCTTAACGGGAAACACAAAAAAGGTAAAAAGTAGAAATTTTGAAATTTTCACTTTTTTGTTCATTGCCACTCACCTGTTCAACCTATATTTGAGACTGATGTCTCTAATTAACGTGCACCTGTGCGGCTACATGAATCAAATAGTTTGCGCCATCTTAGATCACCCTGTTTAGGCGCTAATGGCCGCAAAAGGGTTACACGTTAAATTCCAATAAGTTTTTTGGTCAATTGCCACGCCCCTATTGGTGGGAGGCGGGTGATTGATGATGCAAATGGAAGCCCTGAGTGTCCTCTAAACGATGCAATTTGTTTGACCCACCTAGCTTATATACTCCGGCCGCTAGAGGTCGCAGAAGGGTGGAAAAACACTTGTGTGCATTCTATAAGATTCCCACGCTCCTGGTGGTGGTAGGCGGGTGGTTGATGGTGATAATGGAAGCTCCGAGTGTCCTTTAGGTGATCCACTTGGTTTCATCTCCCCCGCTCATATACCCCCTTAACAGGAAACACAAAAAAGTAGAAATTTTCACTTTTTTGTTGATTGCCACTCACTTGTTCAACCTATATCTGAGATTGATGTCTCTAATTAACGTGCACCTGTGCGGCTACATGAATCAAATAGTTTGCGCCATCTTAGATCACCCTGTTTAGGCGCTAATGGCCGCAAAAGGGTGACACGTTAAATTCCAATAAGTTTTTTGGTCAATTGCCACGCCCCTATTGGTGGGAGGCGGGTGATTGATGATGCAAATGGAAGCCCTGAGTGTCCTCTAAACGATGCAATTTGTTTGACCCACCTAGCTTATATACTCCGGCCGCTAGAGGTCGCAGAAGGGTGGAAAAACACTTGTGTGCAGGGCAAAATGACCCATGGTGCATTCTATAAGATTCCCATGCTCCTGGTGGTGGTAGGCGGGTGGTTGATGGTGATAATGGAAGCTCCGAGTGTCCTTTAGGTGATCCACTTGGTTTCATCCCCCCCGCTCATATACCCTCTTAACAGGAAACACAAAAAAGTAGAAATTTTGAAATTTTCACTTTTTTGTTGATTGCCACTCACCTGTTCAACCTATATTTGAGATTGATGTCTCTAATTAACGTGCACCTGTGCGGCTACATGAATCAAATAGTTTGCGCCATCTTAGATCAATCTGTTTAGGCGCTAATGGCCGCAAAAGGGTGACACGTTAAATTCCAATAAGTTTTTTGGTCAATTGCCACGCCCCTATTGGTGGGAGGCGGGTGATTGATGATGCAAATGGAAGCCCTGAGTGTCCTCTAAACGATGCAATTTGTTTGACCCACCTAGCTTGTATACTCCGGCCGCTAGAGGTCGCAGAAGGGTGGAAAAACCCTTTGTGCATTCTATAAGATTCCCACGCTCCTGGTGGTGGTAGGCGGTTGGTTGATGGTGATAATGGAAGCTCCGAGTGTCCTTTAGGTGATCCACTTGGTTTCAACCCCCAACGCTCATATACCCCCTTAACAGGAAACACAAAAAAGTAGAAATTTTGAAATTTTCACTTTTTTGTTGATTGCCACTCACTTGCTCAACCTATATCTGAGATTGATGTATCTAATTAACGTGCACCTGTGCGGCTACATGAATCAAATAGTTTGCGCCATCTTAGATCACCCTGTTTAGGCGCTAATGGCCGCAAAGGGTGACACGTTAAATTCCAATAAGTTTTTTGGTCAATTGCCACGCCCCTCTTGGTGGAAGGCGGGTGATTGATGATGCAAATGGAAGCCCTGAGTGTCCTCTAAACGATGCAATTTGTTTGACCCACCTAGCTTATATACTCCGGCCGCTAGAGGTCGCAGAAGGGTGGAAAAACACTTGTGTGCAGGGCAAAATGACCCATGGTGCATTCTATAAGATTCCCACGCTCCTGGTGGTGGTAGGCGGGTGGTTGATGGTGATAATGGAAGCTCCGAGTGTCCTTTAGGTGATCCACTTGGTTTCATCCCCCCCGCTCATATACCCCCTTAACAGGAAACACAAAAAAGTAGAAATTTTGAAATTTTCACTTTATTTGTTGATTGCCACTCACCTGTTCAACCTATATTTGAGATTGATGTCTCTAATTAACGTGCACCTGTGCGGCTACATGAATCAAATAGTTTGCGCCATCTTAGATCACCCTGTTTAGGCGCTAATGGCCGCAAAAGGGTGACACGTTAAATTCCAATAAGTTTTTTGGTCAATTGCCACGCCCCTATTGGTGGGAGGCGGGTGATTGATGCTGCAAATGGAAGCCCTGAGTGTCCTCTAAACGATGCAATTTGTTTGACCCACCTAGCTTATATACTCCGGCCGCTAAAGTTCGCAGAAGGGTGGAAAAACACTTGTGTGCATTCTATAAGATTCCCACGCTCCTGGTGGTGGTAGGCGGGTGGTTGATGGTGATACTGGAAGCCCCGAGTGTCCTTTAGGTGATCCACTTGGTTTCATCCCCCCCGCTCATATAGCCCCTTAACAGGAAACACAAAAAATTAGAAATTTTTAAATTTTCACTTTTTTGTTGATTGCCACTCACCTGTTCAACCTATATTTGAGATTGATGTCTCTAACTAACGTGCACCTGTGCGGCTACATGAATCAAATAGTTTGCGCCATCTTAGATCACCCTGTTTAGGCGCTAATGGCCGCAAAAGGGTTACACGTTAAATTCCAATAAGTTTTTTGGTCAATTGCCACGCCCCTATTGGTGGAAGGCGGGTGATTGATGATGCAAATGGAAGCCCTGAGTGTCCTCTAAACGATGCAATTTGTTTGACCCACCTAGCTTATATACTCCGGCCGCTAGAGGTCGCAGAAGGGTGGAAAAACACTTTTGTGCATTCTATAAGATTCCCACGCTCCTGGCGGTGGTAGGCGGGTGGTTGATGGTGATAGTGGAAGCCCCGAGTGTCCTTTAGGTGATCCACTTGGTTTCATCCCCCCCGCTCATATACCCCCTTAACAGGAAACACAAAAAAGGTAAAAAGTAGAAATTTTGAAATGTTCACGTTTTTGTTGATTGCCACTCACCTGTTCAACCTATATTTGAGATTGATGTCTCTAATTAACGTGCACCTGTGCGGCTACATGAATCAAATAGTATGAGCAATCTTAGATCACCCTGTTTAGGCGCTAATGGCCGCAAAAGGGTGACACGTCAAATTCCAATAAGTTTTTTGGTCAATTGCCACGCCCCTATTGGTGGAAGGCGGGTGATTGATGATGCAAATGGAAGCCCTGAGTGTCCCCTAAACGATGCAATTAGTTTGCCCCACCTAGCTTATATACTCCGGCCGCTAGAGGTCGCAGAAGGGTGGAAAAACACTTTTGTGCATTCTATAAGATTCCCACGCTCCTGGTGGTGGTAGGCGGTTGGTTGATGATGATAATGGAAGCTCCGAGTGTCCTTTAGGTGATCCACTTGGTTTCATCCCCCCCGCTCATATACCCCCTTAACAGGAAACACAAAAAAGTAGAAATTTTGAAATTTTCACTTTTTTGTTGATTGCCACTCACTTGCTCAACCTATATCTGAGATTGATGTCTCTAATTAACGTGCACCTGTGCGGCTACATGAATCAAATAGTTTTCGCCATCTTAGATCACCCTGTTTAGGCGCTAATGGCCGCAAAAGGGTGACACGTCAAATTCCAATAAGTTTTTTGGTCAATTGCCACGCCCCTATTGGTGGGAGGCGGGTGATTGATGATGCAAATGGAAGCCCTGAGTGTCCTCTAAACGATGCAATTTGTTTGACCCACCTAGCTTATATACTCCGGCCGCTAGAGGTCGCAGAAGGGTGGAAAAACACTTGTGTGCAGGGCAAAATGAACCATGGTGCATTCTATAGGATTCTCACGCTCCTGGTGGTGGTAGGCGGTTGGTTGATGATGATAATGGAAGCTCCGAGTGTCCTTTAGGTGATCCACTTGGTTTCATCCCCCCCGCTCATATACCCCCTTAACAGGAAACACAAAAAAGTAGAAATTTTGAAATTTTCACTTTTTTGTTGATTGCCACTCACCTGTTCAACCTATATTTGAGATTGATGTCTCTAATTAACGTGCACCTGTGCGGCTACATGAATCAAATAGTATGAGCAATCTTAGATCACCCTGTTTAGGCGCTAATGGCCGCAAAAGGGTGACACGTCAAATTCCAATAAGTTTTTTGGTCAATTGCCACGCCCCTATTGGTGGAAGGCGGGTGATTGATGATGCAAATGGAAGCCCTGAGTGTCCTCTAAACGATGCAATTAGTTTGACCCACCTAGCTTATATACTCCGGCCGCTAGAGGTCGCAGAAGGGTGGAAAAACACTTTTGTGCATTCTATAAGATTCCCACGCTCCTGGTGGTGGTAGGCGGTTGGTTGATGATGATAATGGAAGCTCCGAGTGTCCTTTAGGTGATCCACTTGGTTTCATCCCCCCCGCTCATATACCCCCTTAACAGGAAACACAAAAAAGTAGAAATTTTGAAATTTTCACTTTTTTGTTGATTGCCACTCACCTGTTCAACCTATATTTGAGATTGATGTCTCTAATTAACGTGCACCTGTGCGGCTACATGAATCAAATAGTATGAGCAATCTCAGATCACCCTGTTTAGGCGCTAATGGCCGCAAAAGGGTGACACGTCAAATTCCAATAAGTTTTTTGGTCAATTGCCACGCCCCTATTGGTGGAAGGCGGGTGATTGATGATGCAAATGGAAGCCCTGAGTGTCCTCTAAACGATGCAATTTGTTTGACCCACCTAGCTTATATACTCCGGCCGCTAGAGGTCGCAGAAGGGTGGAAAAACACTTTTGTGCATTCTATAAGATTCCCACGCTCCTGGTGGTGGTAGGCGGTTGGTTGATGATGATAATGGAAGCTCCGAGTGTCCTTTAGGTGATCCACTTGGTTTCATCCCCCCCGCTCATATACCCCCTTAACAGGAAACACAAAAAAGTAGAAATTTTGAAATTTTCACTTTTTTGTTGATTGCCACTCACCTGTTCAACCTATATTTGAGATTGATGTCTCTAATTAACGTGCACCTGTGCGGCTACATGAATCAAATAGTATGAGCAATCTTAGATCACCCTGTTTAGGCGCTAATGGCCGCAAAAGGGTGACACGTCAAATTCCAATAAGTTTTTTGGTCAATTGCCACGCCCCTATTGGTGGAAGGCGGGTGATTGATGATGCAAATGGAAGCCCTGAGTGTCCTCTAAACGATGCAATTAGTTTGACCCACCTAGCTTATATACTCCGGCCGCTAGAGGTCGCAGAAGGGTGGAAAAACACTTTTGTGCATTCTATAAGATTCCCACGCTCCTGGTGGTGGTAGGCGGGTGGTTGATGGTGATAATGGAAGCCCCGAGTGTCCTTTAGGTGATCCACTTTGTTTCATCCCCCCCGCTCATATACCCCCTTAACTGGAAACACAAAAAAGGTAAAAAGTAGAAATTTTGAAATTTTCACTTTTTTGTTGATTGCCACTCACCTGTTCAACCTATATTTGAGATTGATGTCTATAATTAACGTGCACCTGTGCGGCTACATGAATCAAATAGTTTGCGCCATCTTAGATCACCCTGTTTAGGCGCTAATGGCCGCAAAAGGGTGACACGTTAAATTCCAATAAGTTTTTTGGTCAATTGCCACGCCCCTATTGGTGGAAGGCGGGTGATTGATGATGCAAATGGAAGCCCTGAGTGTCCTCTAAACGATGCAATTTGTTTGACCCACCTAGCTTATATACTCCGGCCGCTAGAGGTCGCAGAAGGGTGGAAAAACACTTGTGTGCAGGGCAAAATGACCCATGGTGCATTCTATAAGATTCCCACGCTCCTGGTGGTGGTAGGCAGGTGGTTGATGGTGATAATGGAAGCCCCGAGTGTCCTTTAGGTGATCCACTTGGTTTCATCCCCCCCGCTCATATACCCCCTTAACAGGAAACACAAAAAAGTAGAAATTTTGAAATTTTCTCTTTTTTGTTGATTGCCACTCACTTGTTCAACCTATATCTGAGATTGATGTCTCTAATTAACGTGCACCTGTGCGGCTACATGAATCAAATAGTTTGCGCCATCTTAGATCACCCTGTTTAGGCGCTAATGGCCGCAAAGGGTGACACGTTAAATTCCAATAAGTTTTTTGGTCAATTGCCACGCCCCTATTGGTGGAAGGCGGGTGATTGATGATGCAAATGGAAGCCCTGAGTGACCCCTAAACGATGCAATTAGTTTGACCCACCTAGCTTGTATACTCCGGCCGCTAGAGGTCGCAGAAGGGTGGAAAAACACTTTTGTGCATTCTATAAGATTCCCACGCTCCTGGTGGTGGTAGGCGGTTGGTTGATGGTGATAATGGAAGCTCCGGGTGTCCTTTAGGTGATCCACTTGGTTTCATCCCCCCCGCTCATATACCCCCTTAACAGGAAACACAAAAAATGAGAAATTTTTAAATTTTCACTTTTTTGTTGATTGCCACTCACCTGTTCAACCTATATTTGAGACTGATGTCTCTAATTAACGTGCACCTGTGCGGCTACATGAATCAAATAGTTTGCGCCATCTTAGATCACCCTGTTTAGGCGCTAATGGCCGCAAAAGGGTTACACGTTAAATTCCAATAAGTTTTTTGGTCAATTGCCACGCCCCTATTGGTTTAAGGCGGGTGATTGATGATGCAAATGGAAGCCCTGAGTGTCCTCTAAACGATGCAATTTGTTTGACCCACCTAGCTTATATACTCCGGCCGCTAGAGGTCGCAGAAGGGTGGAAAAACACTTGTGTGCAGGGCAAAATGAACCATGGTGCATTCTATAGGATTCCCACGCTCCTGGTGGTGGTAGGCGGTTGGTTGATGATGATAATGGAAGCTCCGAGTGTCCTTTAGGTGATCCACTTGGTTTCATACCCCCCGCTCATATACCCCCTTAACAGGAAACACAAAAAAGTAGAAATTTTGAAATTTTCACGTTTTTGTTGATTGCCACTCACCTGTTCAACCTATATTTGAGATTGATGTCTCTAATTAACGTGCACCTGTGCGGCTACATGAATCAAATAGTATGAGCAATCTTAGATCACCCTGTTTAGGCGCTAATGGCCGCAAAAGGGTGACACGTCAAATTCCAATAAGTTTTTTGGTCAATTGCCACGCCCCTATTGGTGGAAGGCGGGTGATTGATGATGCAAATGGAAGCCCTGAGTGTCCTCTAAACGATGCAATTAGTTTGACCCACCTAGCTTATATACTCCGGCCGCTAGAGGTCGCAGAAGGGTGGAAAAACACTTGTGTGCATTCTATAAGATTCCCACGCTCCTGGTGGTGGTAGGCGGGTGGTTGATGGTGATAGTGGAAGCCCCGAGTGTCCTTTAGGTGATCCACTTGGTTTCATCCCCCCCGCTCATATAGCCCCTTAACAGGAAACACAAAAAATTAGAAATTTTTCAATTCACCACTCACCTGTTCAACCTATATTTGAGACTGATGTCTCTAATTAACGTGCACCTGTGCGGCTACATGAATCAAATAGTTTGCGCCATCTTAGATCACCCTGTTTAGGCGCTAATGGCCGCAAAAGGGTTACACGTTAAATTCCAATAAGGTGGAAAAACACTTTTGTGCATTCTATAAGATTCCCACGCTCCTGGTGGTGGTAGGCGGGTGGTTGATGGTGATAATGGAAGCCCCGAGTGTCCTTTAGGTGATCCACTTTGTTTCATCCCCCCCGCTCATATACCCCCTTAACTGGAAACACAAAAAAGGTAAAAAGTAGAAATTTTGAAATTTTCACTTTTTTGTTGATTGCCACTCACCTGTTCAACCTATATTTGAGATTGATGTCTATAATTAACGTGCACCTGTACGGCTACATGAATCAAATAGTTTGCGCCATCTTAGATCACCCTGTTTAGGCGCTAATGGCCGCAAAGGGTGACACGTTAAATTCCAATAAGTTTTTTGGTCAATTGCCACGCCCCTATTGGTGGAAGGCGGGTGATTGATGATGCAAATGGAAGCCCTGAGTGTCCTCTAAACGATGCAATTTGTTTGACCCACCTAGCTTATATACTCCGGCCGCTAGAGGTCGCAGAAGGGTGGAAAAACACTTGTGTGCAGGGCAAAATGACCCATGGTGCATTCTATAAGATTCCCACGCTCCTGGTGGTGGTAGGCAGGTGGTTGATGGTGATAATGGAAGCCCCGAGTGTCCTTTAGGTGATCCACTTGGTTTCATCCCCCCCGCTCATATACCCCCTTAACAGGAAACACAAAAAAGTAGAAATTTTGAAATTTTCTCTTTTTTGTTGATTGCCACTCACTTGTTCAACCTATATCTGAGATTGATGTCTCTAATTAACGTGCACCTGTGCGGCTACATGAATCAAATAGTTTGCGCCATCTTAGATCACCCTGTTTAGGCGCTAATGGCCGCAAAGGGTGACACGTTAAATTCCAATAAGTTTTTTGGTCAATTGCCACGCCCCTATTGGTGGAAGGCGGGTGATTGATGATGCAAATGGAAGCCCTGAGTGTCCCCTAAACGATGCAATTAGTTTGACCCACCTAGCTTGTATACTCCGGCCGCTAGAGGTCGCAGAAGGGTGGAAAAACACTTGTGTGCAGGGCAAAATGAACCATGGTGCATTCTATAGGATTCCCACGCTCCTGGTGGTGGTAGGCGGTTGGTTGATGATGATAATGGAAGCTCCGAGTGTCCTTTAGGTGATCCACTTGGTTTCATCCCCCCCGCTCATATACCCCCTTAACAGGAAACACAAAAAAGTAGAAATTTTGAAATTTTCACGTTTTTGTTGATTGCCACTCACCTGTTCAACCTATATTTGAGATTGATGTCTCTAATTAACGTGCACCTGTGCGGCTACATGAATCAAATAGTATGAGCAATCTTAGATCACCCTGTTTAGGCGCTAATGGCCGCAAAAGGGTGACACGTCAAATTCCAATAAGTTTTTTGGTCAATTGCCACGCCCCTATTGGTGGAAGGCGGGTGATTGATGATGCAAATGGAAGCCCTGAGTGTCCTCTAAACGATGCAATTAGTTTGAACCACCTAGCTTATATACTCCGGCCGCTAGAGGTCGCAGAAGGGTGGAAAAACACTTGTGTGCATTCTATAAGATTCCCACGCTCCTGGTGGTGGTAGGCGGGTGGTTGATGGTGATAGTGGAAGCCCCGAGTGTCCTTTAGGTGATCCACTTGGTTTCATCCCCCCCGCTCATATAGCCCCTTAACAGGAAACACAAAAAATTAGAAATTTTTCAATTCACCACTCACCTGTTCAACCTATATTTGAGACTGATGTCTCTAATTAACGTGCACCTGTGCGGCTACATGAATCAAATAGTTTGCGCCATCTTAGATCACCCTGTTTAGGCGCTAATGGCCGCAAAAGGGTTACACGTTAAATTCCAATAAGGTGGAAAAACACTTTTGTGCATTCTATAAGATTCCCACGCTCCTGGTGGTGGTAGGCGGGTGGTTGATGGTGATAATGGAAGCCCCGAGTGTCCTTTAGGTGATCCACTTTGTTTCATCCCCCCCGCTCATATACCCCCTTAACTGGAAACACAAAAAAGGTAAAAAGTAGAAATTTTGAAATTTTCACTTTTTTGTTGATTGCCACTCACCTGTTCAACCTATATTTGAGATTGATGTCTATAATTAACGTGCACCTGTGCGGCTACATGAATCAAATAGTTTGCGCCATCTTAGATCACCCTGTTTAGGCGCTAATGGCCGCAAAAGGGTGACACGTTAAATTCCAATAAGTTTTTTGGTCAATTGCCACGCCCCTATTGGTGGAAGGCGGGTGATTGATGATGCAAATGGAAGCCCTGAGTGTCCTCTAAACGATGCAATTTGTTTGACCCACCTAGCTTATATACTCCGGCCGCTAGAGGTCGCAGAAGGGTGGAAAAACACTTGTGTGCAGGGCAAAATGACCCATGGTGCATTCTATAAGATTCCCACGCTCCTGGTGGTGGTAGGCAGGTGGTTGATGGTGATAATGGAAGCCCCGAGTGTCCTTTAGGTGATCCACTTGGTTTCATCCCCCCCGCTCATATACCCCCTTAACAGGAAACACAAAAAAGTAGAAATTTTGAAATTTTCTCTTTTTTGTTGATTGCCACTCACTTGTTCAACCTATATCTGAGATTGATGTCTCTAATTAACGTGCACCTGTGCGGCTACATGAATCAAATAGTTTGCGCCATCTTAGATCACCCTGTTTAGGCGCTAATGGCCGCAAAGGGTGACACGTTAAATTCCAATAAGTTTTTTGGTCAATTGCCACGCCCCTATTGGTGGAAGGCGGGTGATTGATGATGCAAATGGAAGCCCTGAGTGTCCCCTAAACGATGCAATTAGTTTGACCCACCTAGCTTGTATACTCCGGCCGCTAGAGGTCGCAGAAGGGTGGAAAAACACTTTTGTGCATTCTATAAGATTCCCACGCTCCTGGTGGTGGTAGGCGGTTGGTTGATGGTGATAATGGAAGCTCCGAGTGTCCTTTAGGTGATCCACTTGGTTTCATCCCCCCCGCTCATATACCCCCTTAACAGGAAACACAAAAAAGTAGAAATTTTGAAATTTTCACTTTTTTGTTGATTGCCACTCACTTGCTCAACCTATATCTGAGATTGATGTATCTAATTAACGTGCACCTGTGCGGCTACATGAATCAAATAGTTTGCGCCATCTTAGATCACCCTGTTTAGGCGCTAATGGCCGCAAAGGGTGACACGTTAAATTCCAATAAGTTTTTTGGTCAATTGCCACGCCCCTCTTGGTGGAAGGCGGGTGATTGATGATGCAAATGGAAGCCCTGAGTGTCCTCTAAACGATGCAATTTGTTTGACCCACCTAGCTTATATACTCCGGCCGCTAGAGGTCGCAGAAGGGTGGAAAAACACTTGTGTGCAGGGCAAAATGACCCATGGTGCATTCTATAAGATTCCCACGCTCCTGGTGGTGGTAGGCGGGTGGTTGATGGCGATAATGGAAGCTCCGAGTGTCCTTTAGGTGATCCACTTGGTTTCATCCCCCCCGCTCATATACCCCCTTAACAGGAAACACAAAAAAGTAGAAATTTTGAAATTTTCACTTTTTTGTTGATTGCCACTCACCTGTTCAACCTATATTTGAGATTGATGTCTATAATTAACGTGCACCTGTGCGGCTACATGAATCAAATAGTTTGCGCCATCTTAGATCACCCTGTTTAGGCGCTAATGGCCGCAAAAGGGTGACACGTTAAATTCCAATAAGTTTTTTGGTCAATTGCCACGCCCCTATTGGTGGGAGGCGGGTGATTGATGATGCAAATGGAAGCCCTGAGTGTCCTCTAAACGATGCAATTTGTTTGACCCACCTAGCTTATATACTCCGGCCGCTAAAGGTCGCAGAAGGGTGGAAAAACACTTGTGTGCATTCTATAAGATTCCCACGCTCCTGGTGGTGGTAGGCGGGTGGTTGATGGTGATACTGGAAGCCCCGAGTGTCCTTTAGGTGATCCACTTGGTTTCATCCCCCCCGCTCATATAGCCCCTTAACAGGAAACACAAAAAATTAGAAATTTTTAAATTTTCACTTTTCTGTTGATTGCCACTCACCTGTTCAACCTATATTTGAGATTGATGTCTCTAACTAACGTGCACCTGTGCGGCTACATGAATCAAATAGTTTGCGCCATCTTAGATCACCCTGTTTAGGCGCTAATGGCCGCAAAAGGGTTACACGTTAAATTCCAATAAGTTTTTTGGTCAATTGCCACGCCCCTATTGGTGGAAGGCGGGTGATTGATGATGCAAATGGAAGCCCTGAGTGTCCTCTAAACGATGCAATTTGTTTGACCCACCTAGCTTATATACTCCGGCCGCTAGAGGTCGCAGAAGGGTGGAAAAACACGTTTGTGCATTCTATAAGATTCCCACGCTCCTGGCGGTGGTAGGCGGGTGGTTGATCGTGATAGTGGAAGCCCCGAGTGTCCTTTAGGTGATCCACTTGGTTTCATCCCCCCCGCTCATATACCCCCTTAACAGGAAACACAAAAAAGGTAAAAAGTAGAAATTTTGAAATGTTCACGTTTTTGTTGATTGCCACTCACCTGTTCAACCTATATTTGAGATTGATGTCTCTAATTAACGTGCACCTGTGCGGCTACATGAATCAAATAGCATGAGCAATCTTAGATCACCCTGTTTAGGCGCTAATGGCCGCAAAAGGGTGACACGTCAAATTCCAATAAGTTTTTTGGTCAATTGCCACGCCCCTATTGGTGGAAGGCGGGTGATTGATGATGCAAATGGAAGCCCTGAGTGTCCCCTAAACGATGCAATTAGTTTGACCCACCTAGCTTATATACTCCGGGCGCTAGAGGTCGCAGAAGGGTGGAAAAACACTTTTGTGCATTCTATAAGATTCCCACGCTCCTGGTGGTGGTAGGCGGTTGGTTGATGATGATAATGGAAGCTCCGAGTGTCCTTTAGGTGATCCACTTGGTTTCATCCCCCCCGCTCATATACCCCCTTAACAGGAAACACAAAAAAGTAGAAATTTTGAAATTTTCACTTTTTTGTTGATTGCCACTCACTTGCTCAACCTATATCTGAGATTGATGTCTCTAATTAACGTGCACCTGTGCGGCTACATGAATCAAATAGTTTTCGCCATCTTAGATCACCCTGTTTAGGCGCTAATGGCCGCAAAGGGTGACACGTTAAATTCCAATAAGTTTTTTGGTCAATTGCCACGCCCCTCTTGGTGGAAGGCGGGTGATTGATGATGCAAATGGAAGCCCTGAGTGTCCTCTAAACGATGCAATTTGTTTGACCCACCTAGCTTATATACTCCGGCCGCTAGAGGTCGCAGAAGGGTGGAAAAACACTTGTGTGCAGGGCAAAATGAACCATGGTGCATTCTATAGGATTCCCATGCTCCTGGTGGTGGTAGGCGGTTGGTTGATGATGATAATGGAAGCTCCGAGTGTCTTTTAGGTGATCCACTTGGTTTCATCCCCCCCGCTCATATACCCCCTTAACAGGAAACACAAAAAAGTAGAAATTTTGAAATTTTCACTTTTTTGTTGATTGCCACTCACCTGTTCAACCTATATCTGAGATTGATGTCTCTAATTAACGTGCACCTGTGCGGCTACATGAATCAAATAGTTTGCGCCATCTTAGATCACCCTGTTTAGGCGCTAATGGCCGCAAAGGGTGACACGTTAAATTCCAATAAGTTTTTTGGTCAATTGCCACGCCCCTATTGGTGGGAGGCGGGTGATTGATGATGCAAATGGAAGCCCTGAGTGTCCTCTAAACGATGCAATACGTTTGACCCACCTAGCTTATATACTCCGGCCGCTAGAGGTCGCAGAAGGGTGGAAAAACACTTGTGTGCATTCTATAAGATTCCCACGCTCCTGGTGGTGGTAGGCGGGTGGTTGTTGGTGATAGTGGAAAACCCGAGTGTCCTTTAGGTGATCCCCTTGGTTTCATCCCCCCCGCTCATATACCCCCTTAACGGGAAACACAAAAAAGGTAAAAAGTAGAAATTTTGAAATTTTCACTTTTTTGTTCATTGTCACTCACCTGTTCAACCCATATTTGAGATTGATGTCTATAATTTACGTGCACCTGTGCGGCTACATGAATCAAATAGTTTGCGCCATCTTAGATCACCCTGTTTAGGCGCTAATGGCCGGAAAAGGGTGACACGTTAAATTCAAATAAGTTTTTTGGTCAATTGCCACGCCCCTATTGGTGGGAGGCGGGTGATTGATGATGCAAATGGAAGCCCTGAGTGTCCTCTAAACGATGCAATTTGTTTGACCCACCTAGCTTATATACTCCGGCCGCTAAAGGTCGCAGAAGGGTGGAAAAACACTTGTGTGCATTCTATAAGATTCCCACGCTCCTGGTGGTGGTAGGCGGGTGGTTGATGGTGATACTGGAAGCCCCGAGTGTCCTTTAGGTGATCCACTTGGTTTCATCCCCCCCGCTCATATAGCCCCTTAACAGGAAACACAAAAAAGGTAAAAAGTAGAAATTTTGAAATGTTCACGTTTTTGTTGATTGCCACTCACCTGTTCAACCTATATTTGAGATTGATGTATCTAATTAACGTGCACCTGTGCGGCTACATGAATCAAATAGTTTGCGCCATCTTAGATCACCCTGTTTAGGCGCTAATGGCCGGAAAAGGGTGACACGTTAAATTCAAATAAGTTTTTTGGTCAATTGCCACGCCCCTATTGGTGGGAGGCGGGTGATTGATGATGCAAATGGAAGCCCTGAGTGTCCCCTAAACGATGCAATTAGTTTGACCCACCTAGCTTATATACTCCGGCCGCTAGAGGTCGCAGAAGGGTGGAAAAACACTTTTGTGCATTCTATAAGATTCCCACGCTCCTGGTGGTGGTAGGCGGTTGGTTGATGATGATAATGGAAGCTCCGAGTGTCCTTTAGGTGATCCACTTGGTTTCATCCCCCCCGCTCATATACCCCCTTAACAGGAAACACAAAAAAGTAGAAATTTTGAAATTTTCACTTTTTTGTTGATTGCCACTCACTTGCTCAACCTATATCTGAGATTGATGTCTCTAATTAACGTGCACCTGTGCGGCTACATGAATCAAATAGTTTTCGCCATCTTAGATCACCCTGTTTAGGCGCTAATGGCCGCAAAGGGTGACACGTTAAATTCCAATAAGTTTTTTGGTCAATTGCCACGCCCCTCTTGGTGGAAGGCGGGTGATTGATGATGCAAATGGAAGCCCTGAGTGTCCTCTAAACGATGCAATTTGTTTGACCCACCTAGCTTATATACTCCGGCCGCTAGAGGTCGCAGAAGGGTGGAAAAACACTTGTGTGCAGGGCAAAATGAACCATGGTGCATTCTATAGGATTCCCACGCTCCTGGTGGTGGTAGGCGGGTGGTTGATGGTGATACTGGAAGCCCCGAGTGTCCTTTAGGTGATCCACTTGGTTTCATCCCCCCCGCTCATATAGCCCCTTAACAGGAAACACAAAAAAGGTAAAAAGTAGAAATTTTGAAATGTTCACGTTTTTGTTGATTGCCACTCACCTGTTCAACCTATATTTGAGATTGATGTCTATAATTTACGTGCACCTGTGCGGCTACATGAATCAAATAGTTTGCGCCATCTTAGATCACCCTGTTTAGGCGCTAATGGCCGGAAAAGGGTGACACGTTAAATTCAAATAAGTTTTTTGGTCAATTGCCACGCCACTATTGGTGGAAGGCGGGTGATTGATGATGCAAATGGAAGCCCTGAGTGTCCTCTAAACGATGCAATTTGTTTGACCCACCTAGCTTGTATACTCCGGCCGCTAGAGGTCGCAGAAGGGTGGAAAAACACTTTTGTGCATTCTATAAGATTCCCACGCTCCTGGTGGTGGTAGGCGGTTGGTTGATGGTGATAATGGAAGCTCCGAGTGTCCTTTAGGTGATCCACTTGGTTTCATCCCCCCCGCTCATATACCCCCTTAACAGGAAACACAAAAAAGTAGAAATTTTGAAATTTTCACTTTTTTGTTGATTGCCACTCACTTGCTCAACCTATATCTGAGATTGATGTATCTAATTAACGTCCACCTGTGCGGCTACATGAATCAAATAGTTTGCGCCATCTTAGATCACCCTGTTTAGGCGCTAATGGCCGCAAAGGGTGACACGTTAAATTCCAATAAGTTTTTTGGTCAATTGCCACGCCCCTCTTGGTGGAAGGCGGGTGATTGATGATGCAAATGGAAGCCCTGAGTGTCCTCTAAACGATGCAATTTGTTTGACCCACCTAGCTTATATACTCCGGCCGCTAGAGGTCGCAGAAGGGTGGAAAAACACTTGTGTGCAGGGCAAAATGACCCATGGTGCATTCTATAAGATTCCCACGCTCCTGGTGGTGGTAGGCGGGTGGTTGATGGTGATAATGGAAGCTCCGAGTGTCCTTTAGGTGATCCACTTGGTTTCATCCCCCCCGCTCATATACCCCCTTAACAGGAAACACAAAAAAGTAGAAATTTTGAAATTTTCACTTTATTTGTTGATTGCCACTCACCTGTTCAACCTATATTTGAGATTGATGTCTCTAATTAACGTGCACCTGTGCGGCTACATGAATCAAATAGTTTGCGCCATCTTAGATCACCCTGTTTAGGCGCTAATGGCCGCAAAAGGGTGACACGTTAAATTCCAATAAGTTTTTTGGTCAATTGCCACGCCCCTATTGGTGGGAGGCGGGTGATTGATGCTGCAAATGGAAGCCCTGAGTGTCCTCTAAACGATGCAATTTGTTTGACCCACCTAGCTTATATACTCCGGCCGCTAAAGGTCGCAGAAGGGTGGAAAAACACTTGTGTGCATTCTATAAGATTCCCACGCTCCTGGTGGTGGTAGGCGGGTGGTTGATGGTGATACTGGAAGCCCCGAGTGTCCTTTAGGTGATCCACTTGGTTTCATCCCCCCCGCTCATATAGCCCCTTAACAGGAAACACAAAAAATTAGAAATTTTTAAATTTTCACTTTTTTGTTGATTGCCACTCACCTGTTCAACCTATATTTGAGATTGATGTCTCTAACTAACGTGCACCTGTGCGGCTACATGAATCAAATAGTTTGCGCCATCTTAGATCACCCTGTTTAGGCGCTAATGGCCGCAAAAGGGTTACACGTTAAATTCCAATAAGTTTTTTGGTCAATTGCCACGCCCCTATTGGTGGAAGGCGGGTGATTGATGATGCAAATGGAAGCCCTGAGTGTCCTCTAAACGATGCAATTAGTTTGCCCCACCTAGCTTATATACTCCGGCCGCTAGAGGTCGCAGAAGGGTGGAAAAACACTTTTGTGCATTCTATAAGATTCCCACGCTCCTGGCGGTGGTAGGCGGGTGGTTGATGGTGATAGTGGAAGCCCCGAGTGTCCTTTAGGTGATCCACTTGGTTTCATCCCCCCCGCTCATATACCCCCTTAACAGGAAACACAAAAAAGGTAAAAAGTAGAAATTTTGAAATGTTCACGTTTTTGTTGATTGCCACTCACCTGTTCAACCTATATTTGAGATTGATGTCTCTAATTAACGTGCACCTGTGCGGCTACATGAATCAAATAGTATGAGCAATCTTAGATCACCCTGTTTAGGCGCTAATGGCCGCAAAAGGGTGACACGTCAAATTCCAATAAGTTTTTTGGTCAATTGCCACGCCCCTATTGGTGGAAGGCGGGTGATTGATGATGCAAATGGAAGCCCTGAGTGTCCCCTAAACGATGCAATTAGTTTGCCCCACCTAGCTTATATACTCCGGCCGCTAGAGGTCGCAGAAGGGTGGAAAAACACTTTTGTGCATTCTATAAGATTCCCACGCTCCTGGTGGTGGTAGGCGGTTGGTTGATGATGATAATGGAAGCTCCGAGTGTCCTTTAGGTGATCCACTTGGTTTCATCCCCCCCGCTCATATACCCCCTTAACAGGAAACACAAAAAAGTAGAAATTTTGAAATTTTCACTTTTTTGTTGATTGCCACTCACTTGCTCAACCTATATCTGAGATTGATGTCTCTAATTAACGTGCACCTGTGCGGCTACATGAATCAAATAGTTTTCGCCATCTTAGATCACCCTGTTTAGGCGCTAATGGCCGCAAAGGGTGACACGTTAAATTCCAATAAGTTTTTTGGTCAATTGCCACGCCCCTCTTGGTGGAAGGCGGGTGATTGATGATGCAAATGGAAGCCCTGAGTGTCCTCTAAACGATGCAATTTGTTTGACCCACCTAGCTTATATACTCCGGCCGCTAGAGGTCGCAGAAGGGTGGAAAAACACTTGTGTGCAGGGCAAAATGAACCATGGTGCATTCTATAGGATTCCCACGCTCCTGGTGGTGGTAGGCGGTTGGTTGATGATGATAATGGAAGCTCCGAGTGTCCTTTAGGTGATCCACTTGGTTTCATCCCCCCCGCTCATATACCCCCTTAACAGGAAACACAAAAAAGTAGAAATTTTGAAATTTTCACGTTTTTGTTGATTGCCACTCACCTGTTCAACCTATATTTGAGATTGATGTCTCTAATTAACGTGCACCTGTGCGGCTACATGAATCAAATAGTATGAGCAATCTTAGATCACCCTGTTTAGGCGCTAATGGCCGCAAAAGGGTGACACGTCAAATTCCAATAAGTTTTTTGGTCAATTGCCACGCCCCTATTGGTGGAAGGCGGGTGATTGATGATGCAAATGGAAGCCCTGAGTGTCCTCTAAACGATGCAATTAGTTTGACCCACCTAGCTTATATACTCCGGCCGCTAGAGGTCGCAGAAGGGTGGAAAAACACTTTTGTGCATTCTATAAGATTCCCACGCTCCTGGTGGTGGTAGGCGGGTGGTTGATGGTGATAATGGAAGCCCCGAGTGTCCTTTAGGTGATCCACTTTGTTTCATCCCCCCCGCTCATATACCCCCTTAACTGGAAACACAAAAAAGGTAAAAAGTAGAAATTTTGAAATTTTCACTTTTTTGTTGATTGCCACTCACCTGTTCAACCTATATTTGAGATTGATGTCTATAATTAACGTGCACCTGTGCGGCTACATGAATCAAATAGTTTGCGCCATCTTAGATCACCCTGTTTAGGCGCTAATGGCCGCAAAAGGGTGACACGTTAAATTCCAATAAGTTTTTTGGTCAATTGCCACGCCCCTATTGGTGGAAGGCGGGTGATTGATGATGCAAATGGAAGCCCTGAGTGTCCTCTAAACGATGCAATTTGTTTGACCCACCTAGCTTATATACTCCGGCCGCTAGAGGTCGCAGAAGGGTGGAAAAACACTTGTGTGCAGGGCAAAATGACCCATGGTGCATTCTATAAGATTCCCACGCTCCTGGTGGTGGTAGGCAGGTGGTTGATGGTGATAATGGAAGCCCCGAGTGTCCTTTAGGTGATCCACTTGGTTTCATCCCCCCCGCTCATATACCCCCTTAACAGGAAACACAAAAAAGTAGAAATTTTGAAATTTTCTCTTTTTTGTTGATTGCCACTCACTTGTTAAACCTATATCTGAGATTGATGTCTCTAATTAACGTGCACCTGTGCGGCTACATGAATCAAATAGTTTGCGCCATCTTAGATCACCCTGTTTAGGCGCTAATGGCCGCAAAGGGTGACACGTTAAATTCCAATAAGTTTTTTGGTCAATTGCCACGCCCCTATTGGTGGAAGGCGGGTGATTGATGATGCAAATGGGAGCCCTGAGTGTCCTCTAAACGATGCAATTAGTTTGACCCACCTAGCTTATATACTCCGGCCGCTAGAGGTCGCAGAAGGGTGGAAAAACACTTTTGTGCATTCTATAAGATTCCTACGCTCCTGGTGGTGGTAGGCGGGTGGTTGATGGTGATAATGGAAGCCCCGAGTGTCCTTTAGGTGATCCACTTTGTTTCATCCCCCCCGCTCATATACCCCCTTAACTGGAAACACAAAAAAGGTAAAAAGTAGAAATTTTGAAATTTTCACTTTTTTGTTGATTGCCACTCACCTGTTCAACCTATATTTGAGATTGATGTCTATAATTAACGTGCACCTGTGCGGCTACATGAATCAAATAGTTTGCGCCATCTTAGATCACCCTGTTTAGGCGCTAATGGCCGCAAAAGGGTGACACGTTAAATTCCAATAAGTTTTTTGGTCAATTGCCACGCCCCTATTGGTGGAAGGCGGGTGATTGATGATGCAAATGGAAGCCCTGAGTGTCCTCTAAACGATGCAATTTGTTTGACCCACCTAGCTTATATACTCCGGCCGCTAGAGGTCGCAGAAGGGTGGAAAAACACTTGTGTGCAGGGCAAAATGACCCATGGTGCATTCTATAAGATTCCCACGCTCCTGGTGGTGGTAGGCAGGTGGTTGATGGTGATAATGGAAGCCCCGAGTGTCCTTTAGGTGATCCACTTGGTTTCATCCCCCCCGCTCATATACCCCCTTAACAGGAAACACAAAAAAGTAGAAATTTTGAAATTTTCTCTTTTTTGTTGATTGCCACTCACTTGTTAAACCTATATCTGAGATTGATGTCTCTAATTAACGTGCACCTGTGCGGCTACATGAATCAAATAGTTTGCGCCATCTTAGATCACCCTGTTTAGGCGCTAATGGCCGCAAAGGGTGACACGTTAAATTCCAATAAGTTTTTTGGTCAATTGCCACGCCCCTATTGGTGGGAGGCGGGTGATTGATGATGCAAATGGAAGCCCTGAGTGTCCCCTAAACGATGCAATTAGTTTGACCCACCTAGCTTGTATACTCCGGCCGCTAGAGGTCGCAGAAGGGTGGAAAAACACTTTTGTGCATTCTATAAGATTCCCACGCTCCTGGTGGTGGTAGGCGGTTGGTTGATGGTGATAATGGAAGCTCCGAGTGTCCTTTAGGTGATCCACTTGGTTTCATCCCCCCCGCTCATATACCCCCTTAACAGGAAACACAAAAAATTAGAAATTTTTAAATTTTCACTTTTTTGTTGATTGCCACTCACCTGTTCAACCTATATTTGAGATTGATGTCTCTAACTAACGTGCACCTGTGCGGCTACATGAATCAAATAGTTTGCGCCATCTTAGATCACCCTGTTTAGGCGCTAATGGCCGCAAAAGGGTGACACGCTAAATTCCAATAAGTTTTTTGGTCAATTGCCACGCCCCTATTGGTGGTAGGCGGGTGATTGATGATGCAAATGGAAGCCCTGAGTGTCCTCTAAACGATGCAATTTGTTTGACCCACCTAGCTTATATACTCCGGCCGCTAGAGGTCGCAGAAGGGTGGAAAAACACTTGTGTGTAGGGCAAAATGACCCATGGTGCATTCTATAAGATTCCCACGCTCCTGGTGGTGGTAGGCGGGTGGTTGATGGTGATAGTGGAAGCCCCGAGTGTCCTTTAGGTGATCCCCTTGGTTTCATCCCCCCCGCTCATATACCCCCTTAACGGGAAACACAAAAAAGGTAAAAAGTAGAAATTTTGAAATTTTCACTTTTTTGTTCATTGCCACTCACCTGTTCAACCTATATTTGAGACTGATGTCTCTAATTAACGTGCACCTGTGCGGCTACATGAATCAAATAGTTTGCGCCATCTTAGATCACCCTGTTTAGGCGCTAATGGCCGCAAAAGGGTTACACGTTAAATTCCAATAAGTTTTTTGGTCAATTGCCACGCCCCTATTGGTGGGAGGCGGGTGATTGATGATGCAAATGGAAGCCCTGAGTGTCCTCTAAACGATGCAATTTGTTTGACCCACCTAGCTTATATACTCCGGCCGCTAGAGGTCGCAGAAGGGTGGAAAAACACTTGTGTGCAGGGCAAAATGAACCATGGTGCATTCTATAGGATTCCCACGCTCCTGGTGGTGGTAGGCGGTTGGTTGATGATGATAATGGAAGCTCCGAGTGTCCTTTAGGTGATCCACTTGGTTTCATCCCCCCCGCTCATATACCCCCTTAACAGGAAACACAAAAAAGTAGAAATTTTGAAATTTTCACGTTTTTGTTGATTGCCACTCACCTGTTCAACCTATATTTGAGATTGATGTCTCTAATTAACGTGCACCTGTGCGGCTACATGAATCAGATAGTATGAGCAATCTTAGATCACCCTGTTTAGGCGCTAATGGCCGCAAAAGGGTGACACGTCAAATTCCAATAAGTTTTTTGGTCAATTGCCACGCCCCTATTGGTGGAAGGCGGGTGATTGATGATGCAAATGGAAGCCCTGAGTGTCCCCTAAACGATGCAATTAGTTTGACCCACCTAGCTTGTATACTCCGGCCGCTAGAGGTCGCAGAAGGGTGGAAAAACACTTTTGTGCATTCTATAAGATTCCCACGCTCCTGGTGGTGGTAGGCGGTTGGTTGATGGTGATAATGGAAGCTCCGAGTGTCCTTTAGGTGATCCACTTTGTTTCATCCCCCCCGCTCATATACCCCCTTAACTGGAAACACAAAAAAGGTAAAAAGTAGAAATTTTGAAATTTTCACTTTTTTGTTGATTGCCACTCACCTGTTCAACCTATATTTGAGATTGATGTCTATAATTAACGTGCACCTGTGCGGCTACATGAATCAAATAGTTTGCGCCATCTTAGATCACCCTGTTTAGGCGCTAATGGCCGCAAAAGGGTGACACGTTAAATTCCAATAAGTTTTTTGGTCAATTGCCACGCCCCTATTGGTGGAAGGCGGGTGATTGATGATGCAAATGGAAGCCCTGAGTGTCCTCTAAACGATGCAATTTGTTTGACCCACCTAGCTTATATACTCCGGCCGCTAGAGGTCACAGAAGGGTGGAAAAACACTTGTGTGCAGGGCAAAATGACCCATGGTGCATTCTATAAGATTCCCACGCTCCTGGTGGTGGTAGGCAGGTGGTTGATGGTGATAATGGAAGCCCCGAGTGTCCTTTAGGTGATCCACTTGGTTTCATCCCCCCCGCTCATATACCCCCTTAACAGGAAACACAAAAAAGTAGAAATTTTGAAATTTTCTCTTTTTTGTTGATTGCCACTCACTTGTTCAACCTATATCTGAGATTGATGTCTCTAATTAACGTGCACCTGTGCGGCTACATGAATCAAATAGTTTGCGCCATCTTAGATCACCCTGTTTAGGCGCTAATGGCCGCAAAGGGTGACACGTTAAATTCCAATAAGTTTTTTGGTCAATTGCCACGCCCCTATTGGTGGAAGGCGGGTGATTGATGATGCAAATGGAAGCCCTGAGTGTCCCCTAAACGATGCAATTAGTTTGACCCACCTAGCTTGTATACTCCGGCCGCTAGAGGTCGCAGAAGGGTGGAAAAACACTTTTGTGCATTCTATAAGATTCCCACGCTCCTGGTGGTGGTAGGCGGTTGGTTGATGGTGATAATGGAAGCTCCGAGTGTCCTTTAGGTGATCCACTTGGTTTCATCCCCCCCGCTCATATACCCCCTTAACAGGAAACACAAAAAAGTAGAAATTTTGAAATTTTCACTTTTTTGTTGATTGCCACTCACTTGCTCAACCTATATCTGAGATTGATGTATCTAATTAACGTGCACCTGTGCGGCTACATGAATCAAATAGTTTGCGCCATCTTAGATCACCCTGTTTAGGCGCTAATGGCCGCAAAGGGTGACACGTTAAATTCCAATAAGTTTTTTGGTCAATTGCCACGCCCCTCTTGGTGGAAGGCGGGTGATTGATGATGCAAATGGAAGCCCTGAGTGTCCTCTAAACGATGCAATTTGTTTGACCCACCTAGCTTATATACTCCGGCCGCTAGAGGTCGCAGAAGGGTGGAAAAACACTTGTGTGCAGGGCAAAATGACCCATGGTGCATTCTATAAGATTCCCACGCTCCTGGTGGTGGTAGGCGGGTGGTTGATGGCGATAATGGAAGCTCCGAGTGTCCTTTAGGTGATCCACTTGGTTTCATCCCCCCCGCTCATATACCCCCTTAACAGGAAACACAAAAAAGTAGAAATTTTGAAATTTTCACTTTTTTGTTGATTGCCACTCACCTGTTCAACCTATATTTGAGATTGATGTCTCTAATTAACGTGCACCTGTGCGGCTACATGAATCAAATAGTTTGCGCCATCTTAGATCACCCTGTTTAGGCGCTAATGGCCGCAAAAGGGTGACACGTTAAATTCCAATAAGTTTTTTGGTCAATTGCCACGCCCCTATTGGTGGGAGGCGGGTGATTGATGATGCAAATGGAAGCCCTGAGTATCCTCTAAACGATGCAATTTGTTTGACCCACCTAGCTTATATACTCCGGCCGCTAAAGGTCGCAGAAGGGTGGAAAAACACTTGTGTGCATTCTATAAGATTCCCACGCTCCTGGTGGTGGTAGGCGGGTGGTTGATGGTGATACTGGAAGCCCCGAGTGTCCTTTAGGTGATCCACTTGGTTTCATCCCCCCCGCTCATATAGCCCCTTAACAGGAAACACAAAAAATTAGAAATTTTTAAATTTTCACTTTTCTGTTGATTGCCACTCACCTGTTCAACCTATATTTGAGATTGATGTCTCTAACTAACGTGCACCTGTGCGGCTACATGAATCAAATAGTTTGCGCCATCTTAGATCACCCTGTTTAGGCGCTAATGGCCGCAAAAGGGTTACACGTTAAATTCCAATAAGTTTTTTGGTCAATTGCCACGCCCCTATTGGTGGAAGGCGGGTGATTGATGATGCAAATGGAAGCCCTGAGTGTCCTCTAAACGATGCAATTTGTTTGACCCACCTAGCTTATATACTCCGGCCGCTAGAGGTCGCAGAAGGGTGGAAAAACACGTTTGTGCTTCTATAAGATTCCCACGCTCCTGGCGGTGGTAGGCGGGTGGTTGATCGTGATAGTGGAAGCCCCGAGTGTCCTTGAGGTGATCCACTTGGTTTCATCCCCCCCGCTCATATACCCCCTTAACAGGAAACACAAAAAAGGTAAAAAGTAGAAATTTTGAAATGTTGACGTTTTTGTTGATTGCCACTCACCTGTTCAACCTATATTTGAGATTGATGTCTCTAATTAACGTGCACCTGTGCGGCTACATGAATCAAATAGTATGAGCAATCTTAGATCACCCTGTTTAGGCGCTAATGGCCGCAAAAGGGTGACACGTCAAATTCCAATAAGTTTTTTGGTCAATTGCCACGCCCCTATTGGTGGAAGGCGGGTGATTGATGATGCAAATGGAAGCCCTGAGTGTCCTCTAAACGATGCAATTAGTTTGACCCACCTAGCTTATATACTCCGGCCGCTAGAGGTCGCAGAAGGGTGGAAAAACACTTTTGTGCATTCTATAAGATTCCCACGCTCCTGGTGGTGGTAGGCGGTTGGTTGATGATGATAATGGAAGCTCCGAGTGTCCTTTAGGTGATCCACTTGGTTTCATCCCCCCCGCTCATATACCCCCTTAACAGGAAACACAAAAAAGTAGAAATTTTGAAATTTTCACTTTTTTGTTGATTGCCACTCACTTGCTCAACCTATATCTGAGATTGATGTCTCTAATTAACGTGCACCTGTGCGGCTACATGAATCAAATAGTTTTCGCCATCTTAGATCACCCTGTTTAGGCGCTAATGGCCGCAAAGGGTGACACGTTAAATTCCAATAAGTTTTTTGGTCAATTGCCACGCCCCTCTTGGTGGAAGGCGGGTGATTGATGATGCAAATGGAAGCCCTGAGTGTCCTCTAAACGATGCAATTTGTTTGACCCACCTAGCTTATATACTCCGGCCGCTAGAGGTCGCAGAAGGGTGGAAAAACACTTGTGTGCAGGACAAAATGAACCATGGTGCATTCTATAGGATTCCCACGCTCCTGGTGGTGGTAGGCGGTTGGTTGATGATGATAATGGAAGCTCCGAGTGTCTTTTAGGTGATCCACTTGGTTTCATCCCCCCCGCTCATATACCCCCTTAACAGGAAACACAAAAAAGTAGAAATTTTGAAATTTTCACTTTTTTGTTGATTGCCACTCACCTGTTCAACCTATATTTGAGATTGATGTCTATAATTAACGTGCACCTGTGCGGCTACATGAATCAAATAGTTTGCGCCATCTTAGATCACCCTGTTTAGGCGCTAATGGCCGCAAAAGGGTGACACGTTAAATTCCAATAAGTTTTTTGGTCAATTGCCACGCCCCTATTGGTGGAAGGCGGGTGATTGATGATGCAAATGGAAGCCCTGAGTGTCCTCTAAACGATGCAATTTGTTTGACCCACCTAGCTTATATACTCCGGCCGCTAGAGGTCGCAGAAGGGTGGAAAAACACTTGTGTGCAGGGCAAAATGACCCATGGTGCATTCTATAAGATTCCCACGCTCCTGGTGGTGGTAGGCAGGTGGTTGATGGTGATAATGGAAGCCCCGAGTGTCCTTTAGGTGATCCACTTGGTTTCATCCCCCCCGCTCATATACCCCCTTAACAGGAAACACAAAAAAGTAGAAATTTTGAAATTTTCTCTTTTTTGTTGATTGCCACTCACTTGTTCAACCTATATCTGAGATTGATGTCTCTAATTAACGTGCACCTGTGCGGCTACATGAATCAAATAGTTTGCGCCATCTTAGATCACCCTGTTTAGGCGCTAATGGCCGCAAAGGGTGACACGTTAAATTCCAATAAGTTTTTTGGTCAATTGCCACGCCCCTATTGGTGGGAGGCGGGTGATTGATGATGCAAATGGAAGCCCTGAGTGTCCTCTAAACGATGCAATACGTTTGACCCACCTAGCTTATATACTCCGGCCGCTAGAGGTCGCAGAAGGGTGGAAAAACACTTGTGTGCATTCTATAAGATTCCCACGCTCCTGGTGGTGGTAGGCGGGTGGTTGATGGTGATAGTGGAAAACCCGAGTGTCCTTTAGGTGATCCCCTTGGTTTCATCCCCCCCGCTCATATACCCCCTTAACGGGAAACACATAATAGGTAAAAAGTAGAAATTTTGAAATTTTCACTTTTTTGTTCATTGTCACTCACCTGTTCAACCTATATTTGAGATTGATGTCTATAATTTACGTGCACCTGTGCGGCTACATGAATCAAATAGTTTGCGCCATCTTAGATCACCCTGTTTAGGCGCTAATGGCCGCAAAAGGGTGACACGTTAAATTCCAATAAGTTTTTTGGTCAATTGCCACGCCCCTATTGGTGGAAGGCGGGTGATTGATGATGCAAATGGAAGCCCTGAGTGTCCTCTAAACGATGCAATTTGTTTGACCCACCTAGCTTATATACTCCGGCCGCTAGAGGTCGCAGAAGGGTGGAAAAACACTTGTGTGCAGGGCAAAATGACCCATGGTGCATTCTATAAGATTCCCACGCTCCTGGTGGTGGTAGGCAGGTGGTTGATGGTGATAATGGAAGCCCCGAGTGTCCTTTAGGTGATCCACTTGGTTTCATCCCCCCCGCTCATATACCCCCTTAACAGGAAACACAAAAAAGTAGAAATTTTGAAATTTTTTCTTTTTTGTTGATTGCCACTCACTTGTTCAACCTATATCTGAGATTGATGTCTCTAACTAACGTGCACCTGTGCGGCTACATGAATCAAATAGTTTGCGCCATCTTAGATCACCCTGTTTAGGCGCTAATGGCCGCAAAAGGGTGACACGCTAAATTCCAATAAGTTTTTTGGTCAATTGCCACGCCCCTATTGGTGGTAGGCGGGTGATTGATGATGCAAATGGAAGCCCTGAGTGTCCTCTAAACGATGCAATTTGTTTGACCCACCTAGCTTATATACTCCGGCCGCTAGAGGTCGCAGAAGGGTGGAAAAACACTTGTGTGCAGGGCAAAATGACCCATGGTGCATTCTATAAGATTCCCACGCTCCTGGTGGTGGTAGGCGGGTGGTTGATGGTGATAGTGGAAGCCCCGAGTGTCCTTTAGGTGATCCCCTTGGTTTCATCCCCCCCGCTCATGTACCCCCTTAACTGGAAACACAAAAAAGGTAAAAAGTAGAAATTTTGAAATTTTCACTTTTTTGTTGATTGCCACTCACCTGTTCAACCTATATTTGAGATTGATGTCTATAATTAACGTGCACCTGTGCGGCTACATGAATCAAATAGTTTGCGCCATCTTAGATCACCCTGTTTAGGCGCTAATGGCCGCAAAAGGGTGACACGTTAAATTCCAATAAGTTTTTTGGTCAATTGCCACGCCCCTATTGGTGGAAGGCGGGTGATTGATGATGCAAATGGAAGCCCTGAGTGTCCTCTAAACGATGCAATTTGTTTGACCCACCTAGCTTATATACTCCGGCCGCTAGAGGTCGCAGAAGGGTGGAAAAACACTTGTGTGCAGGGCAAAATGACCCATGGTGCATTCTATAAGCTTCCCACGCTCCTGGTGGTAGTAGGCAGGTGGTTGATGGTGATAATGGAAGCCCCGAGTGTCCTTTAGGTGATCCACTTGGTTTCATCCCCCCCGCTCATATACCCCCTTAACAGGAAACACAAAAAAGTAGAAATTTTGAAATTTTCTCTTTTTTGTTGATTGCCACTCACTTGTTCAACCTATATCTGAGATTGATGTCTCTAATTAACGTGCACCTGTGCGGCTACATGAATCAAATAGTTTGCGCCATCTTAGATCACCCTGTTTAGGCGCTAATGGCCGCAAAGGGTGACACGTTAAATTCCAATAAGTTTTTTGGTCAATTGCCACGCCCCTATTGGTGGGAGGCGGGTGATTGATGATGCAAATGGAAGCCCTGAGTGTCCTCTAAACGATGAAATACGTTTGACCCACCTAGCTTATATACTCCGGCCGCTAGAGGTCGCAGAAGGGTGGAAAAACACTTGTGTGCATTCTATAAGATTCCCACGCTCCTGGTGGTGGTAGGCGGGTGGTTGATGGTGATAGTGGAAGCCCCGAGTGTCCTTTAGGTGATCCCCTTGGTTTCATCCCCCCCGCTCATATACCCCCTTAACGGGAAACACAAAAAAGGTAAAAAGTAGAAATTTTGAAATTTTCACTTTTTTGTTCATTGTCACTCACCTGTTCAACCCATATTTGAGATTGATGTCTATAATTTACGTGCACCTGTGCGGCTACATGAATCAAATAGTTTGCGCCATCTTAGATCACCCTGTTTAGGCGCTAATGGCCGGAAAAGGGTGACACGTTAAATTCAAATAAGTTTTTTGGTCAATTGCCACGCCCCTATTGGTGGGAGGCGGGTGATTGATGATGCAAATGGAAGCCCTGAGTGTCCTCTAAACGATGCAATTTGTTTGACCCACCTAGCTTATATACTCCGGCCGCTAGAGGTCGCAGAAGGGTGGAAAAACACTTGTGTGCAGGGCAAAATGACCCATGGTGCATTCTATAAGATTCCCACGCTCCTGGTGGTGGTAGGCGGGTGGTTGATGGTGATAATGGAAGCTCCGAGTGTCCTTTAGGTGATCCACTTGGTTTCATCCCCCCCGCTCATATACCCCCTTAACAGGAAACACAAAAAAGTAGAAATTTTGAAATTTTCACTTTTTTGTTGATTGCCACTCACCTGTTCAACCTATATTTGAGATTGATGTCTCTAATTAACGTGCACCTGTGCGGCTACATGAATCAAATAGTTTGCGCCATCTTAGATCACCCTGTTTAGGCGCTAATGGCCGCAAAAGGGTGACACGTTAAATTCCAATAAGTTTTTTGGTCAATTGCCACGCCCCTCTTGGTGGAAGGCGGGTGATTGATGATGCAAATGGAAGCCCTGAGTGTCCTCTAAACGATGCAATTTGTTTGACCCACCTAGCTTATATACTCCGGCCGCTAGAGGTCGCAGAAGGGTGGAAAAACACTTGTGTGCAGGGCAAAATGACCCATGGTGCATTCTATAAGATTCCCACGCTCCTGGTGGTGGTAGGCGGGTGGTTGATGGTGATAATGGAAGCTCCGAGTGTCCTTTAGGTGATCCACTTGGTTTCATCCCCCCCGCTCATATACCCCCTTAACAGGAAACACAAAAAAGTAGAAATTTTGAAATTTTCACTTTTTTGTTGATTGCCACTCACCTGTTCAACCTATATTTGAGATTGATGTCTCTAATTAACGTGCACCTGTGCGGCTACATGAATCAAATAGTTTTCGCCATCTTAGATCACCCTGTTTAGGCGCTAATGGCCGCAAAAGGGTGACACGTTAAATTCCAATAAGTTTTTTGGTCAATTGCCACGCCCCTATTGGTGGGAGGCGGGTGATTGATGATGCAAATGGAAGCCCTGAGTGTCCTCTAAACGATGCAATTTGTTTGACCCACCTAGCTTATATACTCCGGCCGCTAGAGGTCCCAGAAGGGTGGAAAAACACTTGTGTGCATTCTATAAGATTCCCACGCTCCTGGTGGTGGTAGGCGGGTGGTTGATGGTGATAGTGGAAGCCCCGAGTGTCCTTTAGGTGATCCACTTGGTTTCATCCCCCCCGCTCATATAGCCCCTTAACAGGAAACACAAAAAATTAGAAATTTTTAAATTTTCACTTTTTTGTTGATTGCCACTCACCTGTTCAACCTATATTTGAGATTGATGTCTCTAACTAACGTGCACCTGTGCGGCTACATGAATCAAATAGTTTGCGCCATCTTAGATCACCCTGTTTAGGCGCTAATGGCCGCAAAAGGGTTACACGTTAAATTCCAATAAGTTTTTTGGTCAATTACCACGCCCCTATTGGTGGAAGGCGGGTGATTGATGATGCATATGGAAGCCCTGAGTGTCCTCTAAACGATGCAATTTGTTTGACCCACCTAGCTTATATACTCCGGCCGCTAGAGGTCGCAGAAGGGTGGAAAAACACTTTTGTGCATTCTATAAGATTCCCACGCTCCTGGCGGTGGTAGGCGGGTGGTTGATGGTGATAGTGGAAGCCCCGAGTGTCCTTTAGGTGATCCACTTGGTTTCATCCCCCCCGCTCATATACCCCCTTAACAGGAAACACAAAAAAGTAGAAATTTTGAAATTTTCACTTTTTTGTTGATTGCCACTCACTTGCTCAACCTATATCTGAGATTGATGTCTCTAATTAACGTGCACCTGTGCGGCTACATGAATCAAATAGTTTGCGCCATCTTCGATCACCCTGTTTAGGCGCTAATGGCCGCAAAGGGTGACACTTTAAATTCCAATAAGTTTTTTGGTCAATTGCCACGCCCCTCTTGGTGGAAGGCGGGTGATTGATGATGCAAATGGAAGCCCTGAGTGTCCTCTAAACGATTCAATTTGTTTGACCCACCTAGCTTATATACTCCGGCCGCTAGAGGTCGCAGAAGGGTGGAAAAACACTTGTGTGCAGGGCAAAATGACCCATGGTGCATTCTATAGGATTCCCACGCTCCTGGTGGTGGTAGGCGGGTGGTTGATGGTGATAATGGAAGCCCCGAGTGTCCTTTAGGTGATCCACTTTGTTTCATCCCCCCCGCTCATATACCCCCTTAACTGGAAACACAAAAAAGGTAAAAAGTAGAAATTTTGAAATTTTCACTTTTTTGTTGATTGCCACTCACCTGTTCAACCTATATCTGAGATTGATGTCTCTAACTAACGTGCACCTGTGCGGCTACATGAATCAAATAGTTTGCGCCATCTTAGATCACCCTGTTTAGGCGCTAATGGCCGCAAAAGGGTGACACGTTAAATTCCAATAAGTTTTTTGGTCAATTGCCACGCCCCTATTGGTGGGAGGCGGGTGATTGATGATGCATATCTGAGATTGATGTCTCTAACTAACGTGCACCTGTGCGGCTACATGAATCAAATAGTTTGCGCCATCTTAGATCACCCTGTTTAGGCGCTAATGGCCGGAAAAGGGTGACACGTTAAATTCAAATAAGTTTTTTGGTCAATTGCCACGCCCCTATTGGTGGGAGGCGGGTGATTGATGATGCAAATGGAAGCCCTGAGTGTCCTCTAAACGATGCAATTTGTTTGACCCACCTAGCTTATATACTCCGGCCGCTAGAGGTCGCAGAAGGGTGGAAAAACACTTGTGTGCAGGGCAAAATGACCCATGGTGCATTCTATAAGATTCCCACGCTCCTGGTGGTGGTAGGCGGGTGGTTGATGGTGATAATGGAAGCTCCGAGTGTCCTTTAGGTGATCCACTTGGTTTCATCCCCCCCGCTCATATACCCCCTTAACAGGAAACACAAAAAAGTAGAAATTTTGAAATTTTCACTTTTTTGTTGATTGCCACTCACCTGTTCAACCTATATTTGAGATTGATGTCTCTAATTAACGTGCACCTGTGCGGCTACATGAATCAAATAGTTTTCGCCATCTTAGATCACCCTGTTTAGGCGCTAATGGCCGCAAAAGGGTGACACGTTAAATTCCAATAAGTTTTTTGGTCAATTGCCACGCCCCTATTGGTGGGAGGCGGGTGATTGATGATGCAAATGGAAGCCCTGAGTGTCCTCTAAACGATGCAATTTGTTTGACCCACCTAGCTTATATACTCCGGCCGCTAGAGGTCCCAGAAGGGTGGAAAAACACTTGTGTGCATTCTATAAGATTCCCACGCTCCTGGTGGTGGTAGGCGGGTGGTTGATGGTGATAGTGGAAGCCCCGAGTGTCCTTTAGGTGATCCACTTGGTTTCATCCCCCCCGCTCATATAGCCCCTTAACAGGAAACACAAAAAATTAGAAATTTTTAAATTTTCACTTTTTTGTTGATTGCCACTCACCTGTTCAACCTATATTTGAGATTGATGTCTCTAACTAACGTGCACCTGTGCGGCTACATGAATCAAATAGTTTGCGCCATCTTAGATCACCCTGTTTAGGCGCTAATGGCCGCAAAAGGGTTACACGTTAAATTCCAATAAGTTTTTTGGTCAATTGCCACGCCCCTATTGGTGGAAGGCGGGTGATTGATGATGCATATGGAAGCCCTGAGTGTCCTCTAAACGATGCAATTTGTTTGACCCACCTAGCTTATATACTCCGGCCGCTAGAGGTCGCAGAAGGGTGGAAAAACACTTTTGTGCATTCTATAAGATTCCCACGCTCCTGGCGGTGGTAGGCGGGTGGTTGATGGTGATAGTGGAAGCCCCGAGTGTCCTTTAGGTGATCCACTTGGTTTCATCCCCCCCGCTCATATACCCCCTTAACAGGAAACACAAAAAAGTAGAAATTTTGAAATTTTCACTTTTTTGTTGATTGCCACTCACTTGCTCAACCTATATCTGAGATTGATGTCTCTAATTAACGTGCACCTGTGCGGCTACATGAATCAAATAGTTTGCGCCATCTTCGATCACCCTGTTTAGGCGCTAATGGCCGCAAAGGGTGACACTTTAAATTCCAATAAGTTTTTTGGTCAATTGCCACGCCCCTCTTGGTGGAAGGCGGGTGATTGATGATGCAAATGGAAGCCCTGAGTGTCCTCTAAACGATTCAATTTGTTTGACCCACCTAGCTTATATACTCCGGCCGCTAGAGGTCGCAGAAGGGTGGAAAAACACTTGTGTGCAGGGCAAAATGACCCATGGTGCATTCTATAGGATTCCCACGCTCCTGGTGGTGGTAGGCGGGTGGTTGATGGTGATAATGGAAGCCCCGAGTGTCCTTTAGGTGATCCACTTTGTTTCATCCCCCCCGCTCATATACCCCCTTAACTGGAAACACAAAAAAGGTAAAAAGTAGAAATTTTGAAATTTTCACTTTTTTGTTGATTGCCACTCACCTGTTCAACCTATATCTGAGATTGATGTCTCTAACTAACGTGCACCTGTGCGGCTACATGAATCAAATAGTTTGCGCCATCTAAGATCACCCTGTTTAGGCGCTAATGGCCGCAAAAGGGTGACACGTTAAATTCCAATAAGTTTTTTGGTCAATTGCCACGCCCCTATTGGTGGGAGGCGGGTGATTGATGATGCAAATGGAAGCCCTGAGTGTCCTCTAAACGATGCAATTTGTTTGACCCACCTAGCTTATATACTCCGGCCGCTAGAGGTCGCAGAAGGGTGGAAAAACACTTTTGTGCATTCTATAAGATTCCCACGCTCCTGGCGGTGGTAGGCGGGTGGTTGATGGTGATAGTGGAAGCCCCGAGTGTCCTTTAGGTGATCCACTTGGTTTCATCCCCCCCGCTCATATACCCCCTTAACAGGAAACACAAAAAAGTAGAAATTTTGAAATTTTCACTTTTTTGTTGATTGCCACTCACTTGCTCAACCTATATCTGAGATTGATGTCTCTAATTAACGTGCACCTGTGCGGCTACATGAATCAAATAGTTTGCGCCATCTTCGATCACCCTGTTTAGGCGCTAATGGCCGCAAAGGGTGACACTTTAAATTCCAATAAGTTTTTTGGTCAATTGCCACGCCCCTCTTGGTGGAAGGCGGGTGATTGATGATGCAAATGGAAGCCCTGAGTGTCCTCTAAACGATTCAATTTGTTTGACCCACCTAGCTTATATACTCCGGCCGCTAGAGGTCGCAGAAGGGTGGAAAAACACTTGTGTGCAGGGCAAAATGACCCATGGTGCATTCTATAGGATTCCCACGCTCCTGGTGGTGGTAGGCGGGTGGTTGATGGTGATAATGGAAGCCCCGAGTGTCCTTTAGGTGATCCACTTTGTTTCATCCCCCCCGCTCATATACCCCCTTAACTGGAAACACAAAAAAGGTAAAAAGTAGAAATTTTGAAATTTTCACTTTTTTGTTGATTGCCACTCACCTGTTCAACCTATATCTGAGATTGATGTCTCTAACTAACGTGCACCTGTGCGGCTACATGAATCAAATAGTTTGCGCCATCTTAGATCACCCTGTTTAGGCGCTAATGGCCGCAAAAGGGTGACACGTTAAATTCCAATAAGTTTTTTGGTCAATTGCCACGCCCCTATTGGTGGGAGGCGGGTGATTGATGATGCAAATGGAAGCCCTGAGTGTCCTCTAAACGATGCAATTTGTTTGACCCACCTAGCTTATATACTCCGGCCGCTAGAGGTCGCAGAAGGGTGGAAAAACACTTGTGTGCAGGGCAAAATGACCCATGGTGCATTCTATAAGCTTCCCACGCTCCTGGTGGTGGTAGGCAGGTGGTTGATGGTGATAATGGAAGCCCCGAGTGTCCTTTAGGTGATCCACTTGGTTTCATCCCCCCCGCTCATATACCCCCTTAACAGGAAACACAAAAAAGTAGAAATTTTGAAATTTTCTCTTTTTTGTTGATTGCCACTCACTTGTTCAACCTATATCTGAGATTGATGTCTCTAATTAACGTGCACCTGTGCGGCTACATGAATCAAATAGTTTGCGCCATCTTAGATCACCCTGTTTAGGCGCTAATGGCCGCAAAGGGTGACACGTTAAATTCCAATAAGTTTTTTGGTCAATTGCCACGCCCCTATTGGTGGGAGGCGGGTGATTGATGATGCAAATGGAAGCCCTGAGTGTCCTCTAAACGATGAAATACGTTTGACCCACCTAGCTTATATACTCCGGCCGCTAGAGGTCGCAGAAGGGTGGAAAAACACTTGTGTGCATTCTATAAGATTCCCACGCTCCTGGTGGTGGTAGGCGGGTGGTTGATGGTGATAGTGGAAGCCCCGAGTGTCCTTTAGGTGATCCCCTTGGTTTCATCCCCCCCGCTCATATACCCCCTTAACGGGAAACACAAAAAAGGTAAAAAGTAGAAATTTTGAAATTTTCACTTTTTTGTTCATTGTCACTCACCTGTTCAACCTATATTTGAGATTGATGTCTATAATTTACGTGCACCTGTGCGGCTACATGAATCAAATAGTTTGCGCCATCTTAGATCACCCTGTTTAGGCGCTAATGGCCGGAAAAGGGTGACACGTTAAATTCAAATAAGTTTTTTGGTCAATTGCCACGCCCCTATTGGTGGGAGGCGGGTGATTGATGATGCAAATGGAAGCCCTGAGTGTCCTCTAAACGATGCAATTTGTTTGACCCACCTAGCTTATATACTCCGGCCGCTAGAGGTCGCAGAAGGGTGGAAAAACACTTGTGTGCAGGGCAAAATGACCCATGGTGCATTCTATAAGATTCCCACGCTCCTGGTGGTGGTAGGCGGGTGGTTGATGGTGATAATGGAAGCTCCGAGTGTCCTTTAGGTGATCCACTTGGTTTCATCCCCCCCGCTCATATACCCCCTTAACAGGAAACACAAAAAAGTAGAAATTTTGAAATTTTCACTTTTTTGTTGATTGCCACTCACCTGTTCAACCTATATTTGAGATTGATGTCTCTAATTAACGTGCACCTGTGCGGCTACATGAATCAAATAGTTTGCGCCATCTTAGATCACCCTGTTTAGGCGCTAATGGCCGCAAAAGGGTGACACGTTAAATTCCAATAAGTTTTTTGGTCAATTGCCACGCCCCTCTTGGTGGAAGGCGGGTGATTGATGATGCAAATGGAAGCCCTGAGTGTCCTCTAAACGATGCAATTTGTTTGACCCACCTAGCTTATATACTCCGGCCGCTAGAGGTCGCAGAAGGGTGGAAAAACACTTGTGTGCAGGGCAAAATGACCCATGGTGCATTCTATAAGATTCCCACGCTCCTGGTGGTGGTAGGCGGGTGGTTGATGGTGATAATGGAAGCTCCGAGTGTCCTTTAGGTGATCCACTTGGTTTCATCCCCCCCGCTCATATACCCCCTTAACAGGAAACACAAAAAAGTAGAAATTTTGAAATTTTCACTTTTTTGTTGATTGCCACTCACCTGTTCAACCTATATTTGAGATTGATGTCTCTAATTAACGTGCACCTGTGCGGCTACATGAATCAAATAGTTTTCGCCATCTTAGATCACCCTGTTTAGGCGCTAATGGCCGCAAAAGGGTGACACGTTAAATTCCAATAAGTTTTTTGGTCAATTGCCACGCCCCTATTGGTGGGAGGCGGGTGATTGATGATGCAAATGGAAGCCCTGAGTGTCCTCTAAACGATGCAATTTGTTTGACCCACCTAGCTTATATACTCCGGCCGCTAGAGGTCGCAGAAGGGTGGAAAAACACTTGTGTGCATTCTATAAGATTCCCACGCTCCTGGTGGTGGTAGGCGGGTGGTTGATGGTGATAGTGGAAGCCCCGAGTGTCCTTTAGGTGATCCACTTGGTTTCATCCCCCCCGCTCATATAGCCCCTTAACAGGAAACACAAAAAATTAGAAATTTTTAAATTTTCACTTTTTTGTTGATTGCCACTCACCTGTTCAACCTATATTTGAGATTGATGTCTCTAACTAACGTGCACCTGTGCGGCTACATGAATCAAATAGTTTGCGCCATCTTAGATCACCCTGTTTAGGCGCTAATGGCCGCAAAAGGGTTACACGTTAAATTCCAATAAGTTTTTTGGTCAATTGCCACGCCCCTATTGGTGGGAGGCGGGTGATTGATGATGCATATGGAAGCCCTGAGTGTCCTCTAAACGATGCAATTTGTTTGACCCACCTAGCTTATATACTCCGGCCGCTAGAGGTCGCAGAAGGGTGGAAAAACACTTTTGTGCATTCTATAAGATTCCCACGCTCCTGGCGGTGGTAGGCGGGTGGTTGATGGTGATAGTGGAAGCCCCGAGTGTCCTTTAGGTGATCCACTTGGTTTCATCCCCCCCGCTCATATACCCCCTTAACAGGAAACACAAAAAAGTAGAAATTTTGAAATTTTCACTTTTTTGTTGATTGCCACTCACTTGCTCAACCTATATCTGAGATTGATGTCTCTAATTAACGTGCACCTGTGCGGCTACATGAATCAAATAGTTTGCGCCATCTTCGATCACCCTGTTTAGGCGCTAATGGCCGCAAAGGGTGACACTTTAAATTCCAATAAGTTTTTTGGTCAATTGCCACGCCCCTCTTGGTGGAAGGCGGGTGATTGATGATGCAAATGGAAGCCCTGAGTGTCCTCTAAACGATTCAATTTGTTTGACCCACCTAGCTTATATACTCCGGCCGCTAGAGGTCGCAGAAGGGTGGAAAAACACTTGTGTGCAGGGCAAAATGACCCATGGTGCATTCTATAGGATTCCCACGCTCCTGGTGGTGGTAGGCGGGTGGTTGATGGTGATAATGGAAGCCCCGAGTGTCCTTTAGGTGATCCACTTTGTTTCATCCCCCCCGCTCATATACCCCCTTAACTGGAAACACAAAAAAGGTAAAAAGTAGAAATTTTGAAATTTTCACTTTTTTGTTGATTGCCACTCACCTGTTCAACCTATATCTGAGATTGATGTCTCTAACTAACGTGCACCTGTGCGGCTACATGAATCAAATAGTTTGCGCCATCTTAGATCACCCTGTTTAGGCGCTAATGGCCGCAAAAGGGTGACACGTTAAATTCCAATAAGTTTTTTGGTCAATTGCCACGCCCCTATTGGTGGGAGGCGGGTGATTGATGATGCAAATGGAAGCCCTGAGTGTCCTCTAAACGATGCAATTTGTTTGACCCACCTAGCTTATATACTCCGGCCGCTAGAGGTCGCAGAAGGGTGGAAAAACACTTGTGTGCAGGGCAAAATGACCCATGGTGCACTCTATAAGATTCCCACGCTCCTGGTGGTGGAAGGCGGGTGGTTGATGGTGATAGTGGAAGCCCCGAGTGTCCTTTAGGTGATCCCCTTGGTTTCATCCCCCCCGCTCATATACCCCCTTAACGGGAAACACAAAAAAGGTAAAAAGTAGAAATTTTGAAATTTTCACTTTTTTGTTGATTGCCACTCACTTGTTCAACCTATATCTGAGATTGATGTCTCTAATTAACGTGCACCTGTGCGGCTACATGAATCAAATAGTTTGCGCCATCTTAGATCACCCTGTTTAGGCGCTAATGGCCGCAAAAGGGTGACACGTTAAATTCCAATAAGTTTTTTGGTCAATTGCCACGCCCCTATTGGTGGGAGGCGGGTGATTGATGATGCAAATGGAAGCCCTGAGTGTCCTCTAAACGATGCAATACGTTTGACCCACCTAGCTTATATACTCCGGCCGCTAGAGGTCGCAGAAGGGTGGAAAAACACTTGTGTGCATTCTATAAGATTCCCACGCTCCTGGTGGTGGTAGGCGGGTGGTTGATGGTGATAGTGGAAGCCCCGAGTGTCCTTTAGGTGATCCACTTGGTTTCATCCCCCCCGCTCATATAGCCCCTTAACAGGAAACACAAAAAATTAGAAATTTTTAAATTTTCACTTTTTTGTTGATTGCCACTCACCTGTTCAACCTATATTTGAGATTGATGTCTCTAACTAACGTGCACCTGTGCGGCTACATGAATCAAATAGTTTGCGCCATCTTAGATCACCCTGTTTAGGCGCTAATGGCCGCAAAAGGGTGACACGCTAAATTCCAATAAGTTTTTTGGTCAATTGCCACGCCCCTATTGGTGGTAGGCGGGTGATTGATGATGCAAATGGAAGCCCTGAGTGTCCTCTAAACGATGCAATTTGTTTGACCCACCTAGCTTATATACTCCGGCCGCTAGAGGTCGCAGAAGGGTGGAAAAACACTTGTGTGTAGGGCAAAATGACCCATGGTGCATTCTATAAGATTCCCACGCTCCTGGTGGTGGTAGGCGGGTGGTTGATGGTGATAGTGGAAGCCCCGAGTGTCCTTTAGGTGATCCCCTTGGTTTCATCCCCCCCGCTCATATACCCCCTTAACGGGAAACACAAAAAAGGTAAAAAGTAGAAATTTTGAATTTTTCACTTTTTTGTTCATTGCCACTCACCTGTTCAACCTATATTTGAGACTGATGTCTCTAATTAACGTGCACCTGTGCGGCTACATGAATCAAATAGTTTGCGCCATCTTAGATCACCCTGTTTAGGCGCTAATGGCCGCAAAAGGGTTACACGTTAAATTCCAATAAGTTTTTTGGTCAATTGCCACGCCCCTATTGGTGGGAGGCGGGTGATTGATGATGCAAATGGAAGCCCTGAGTGTCCTCTAAACGATGCAATTTGTTTGACCCACCTAGCTTATATACTCCGGCCGCTAGAGGTCGCAGAAGGGTGGAAAAACACTTGTGTGCAGGGCAAAATGACCCATGGTGCATTCTATAAGATTCCCACGCTCCTGGTGGTGGTAGGCGGGTGGTTGATGGTGATAATGGAAGCTCCGAGTGTCCTTTAGGTGATCCACTTGGTTTCATCCCCCCCGCTCATATACCCCCTTAACAGGAAACACAAAAAAGTAGAAATTTTGAAATTTTCACTTTTTTGTTGATTGCCACTCACCTGTTCAACCTATATCTGAGATTGATGTCTCTAACTAACGTGCACCTGTGCGGCTACATGAATCAAATAGTTTGCGCCATCTTAGATCACCCTGTTTAGGCGCTAATGGCCGCAAAAGGGTGACACGTTAAATTCCAATAAGTTTTTTGGTCAATTGCCACGCCCCTATTGGTGGAAGGCGGGTGATTGATGATGCAAATGGAAGCCCTGAGTGTCCTCTAAACGATTCAATTTGTTTGACCCACCTAGCTTATATACTCCGGCCGCTAGAGGTCGCAGAAGGGTGGAAAAACACTTGTGTGCAGGGCAAAATGACCCATGGTGCATTCTATAGGATTCCCACGCTCCTGGTGGTGGTAGGCGGGTGGTTGATGGTGATAATGGAAGCCCCGAGTGTCCTTTAGGTGATCCACTTTGTTTCATCCCCCCCGCTCATATACCCCCTTAACTGGAAACACAAAAAAGGTAAAAAGTAGAAATTTTGAAATTTTCACTTTTTTGTTGATTGCCACTCACCTGTTCAACCTATATCTGAGATTGATGTCTCTAACTAACGTGCACCTGTGCGGCTACATGAATCAAATAGTTTGCGCCATCTTAGATCACCCTGTTTAGGCGCTAATGGCCGCAAAAGGGTGACACGTTAAATTCCAATAAGTTTTTTGGTCAATTGCCACGCCCCTATTGGTGGGAGGCGGGTGATTGATGATGCAAATGGAAGCCCTGAGTGTCCTCTAAACGATGAAATACGTTTGACCCACCTAGCTTATATACTCCGGCCGCTAGAGGTCGCAGAAGGGTGGAAAAACACTTGTGTGCATTCTATAAGATTCCCACGCTCCTGGTGGTGGTAGGCGGGTGGTTGATGGTGATAGTGGAAGCCCCGAGTGTCCTTTAGGTGATCCACTTGGTTTCATCCCCCCCGCTCATATACCCCCTTAACGGGAAACACAAAAAAGGTAAAAAGTAGAAATTTTGAAATTTTCACTTTTTTGTTCATTGTCACTCACCTGTTCAACCCATATTTGAGATTGATGTCTATAATTTACGTGCACCTGTGCGGCTACATGAATCAAATAGTTTGCGCCATCTTAGATCACCCTGTTTAGGCGCTAATGGCCGGAAAAGGGTGACACGTTAAATTCAAATAAGTTTTTTGGTCAATTGCCACGCCCCTATTGGTGGGAGGCGGGTGATTGATGATGCAAATGGAAGCCCTGAGTGTCCTCTAAACGATGCAATTTGTTTGACCCACCTAGCTTATATACTCCGGCCGCTAGAGGTCGCAGAAGGGTGGAAAAACACTTGTGTGCAGGGCAAAATGACCCATGGTGCATTCTATAAGATTCCCACGCTCCTGGTGGTGGTAGGCGGGTGGTTGATGGTGATAATGGAAGCTCCGAGTGTCCTTTAGGTGATCCACTTGGTTTCATCCCCCCCGCTCATATACCCCCTTAACAGGAAACACAAAAAAGTAGAAATTTTGAAATTTTCACTTTTTTGTTGATTGCCACTCACCTGTTCAACCTATATTTGAGATTGATGCCTCTAATTAACGTGCACCTGTGCGGCTACATGAATCAAATAGTTTGCGCCATCTTAGATCACCCTGTTTAGGCGCTAATGGCCGCAAAAGGGTGACACGTTAAATTCCAATAAGTTTTTTGGTCAATTGCCACGCCCCTCTTGGTGGAAGGCGGGTGATTGATGATGCAAATGGAAGCCCTGAGTGTCCTCTAAACGATGCAATTTGTTTGACCCACCTAGCTTATATACTCCGGCCGCTAGAGGTCGCAGAAGGGTGGAAAAACACTTGTGTGCAGGGCAAAATGACCCATGGTGCATTCTATAAGATTCCCACGCTCCTGGTGGTGGTAGGCGGGTGGTTGATGGTGATAATGGAAGCTCCGAGTGTCCTTTAGGTGATCCACTTGGTTTCATCCCCCCCGCTCATATACCCCCTTAACAGGAAACACAAAAAAGTAGAAATTTTGAAATTTTCACTTTTTTGTTGATTGCCACTCACCTGTTCAACCTATATTTGAGATTGATGTCTCTAATTAACGTGCACCTGTGCGGCTACATGAATCAAATAGTTTTCGCCATCTTAGATCACCCTGTTTAGGCGCTAATGGCCGCAAAAGGGTGACACGTTAAATTCCAATAAGTTTTTTGGTCAATTGCCACGCCCCTATTGGTGGGAGGCGGGTGATTGATGATGCAAATGGAAGCCCTGAGTGTCCTCTAAACGATGCAATTTGTTTGACCCACCTAGCTTATATACTCCGGCCGCTAGAGGTCCCAGAAGGGTGGAAAAACACTTGTGTGCATTCTATAAGATTCCCACGCTCCTGGTGGTGGTAGGCGGGTGGTTGATGGTGATAGTGGAAGCCCCGAGTGTCCTTTAGGTGATCCACTTGGTTTCATCCCCCCCGCTCATATAGCCCCTTAACAGGAAACACAAAAAATTAGAAATTTTTAAATTTTCACTTTTTTGTTGATTGCCACTCACCTGTTCAACCTATATTTGAGATTGATGTCTCTAACTAACGTGCACCTGTGCGGCTACATGAATCAAATAGTTTGCGCCATCTTAGATCACCCTGTTTAGGCGCTAATGGCCGCAAAAGGGTTACACGTTAAATTCCAATAAGTTTTTTGGTCAATTGCCACGCCCCTATTGGTGGAAGGCGGGTGATTGATGATGCATATGGAAGCCCTGAGTGTCCTCTAAACGATGCAATTTGTTTGACCCACCTAGCTTATATACTCCGGCCGCTAGAGGTCGCAGAAGGGTGGAAAAACACTTTTGTGCATTCTATAAGATTCCCACGCTCCTGGCGGTGGTAGGCGGGTGGTTGATGGTGATAGTGGAAGCCCCGAGTGTCCTTTAGGTGATCCACTTGGTTTCATCCCCCCCGCTCATATACCCCCTTAACAGGAAACACAAAAAAGTAGAAATTTTGAAATTTTCACTTTTTTGTTGATTGCCACTCACTTGCTCAACCTATATCTGAGATTGATGTCTCTAATTAACGTGCACCTGTGCGGCTACATGAATCAAATAGTTTGCGCCATCTTCGATCACCCTGTTTAGGCGCTAATGGCCGCAAAGGGTGACACTTTAAATTCCAATAAGTTTTTTGGTCAATTGCCACGCCCCTCTTGGTGGAAGGCGGGTGATTGATGATGCAAATGGAAGCCCTGAGTGTCCTCTAAACGATTCAATTTGTTTGACCCACCTAGCTTATATACTCCGGCCGCTAGAGGTCGCAGAAGGGTGGAAAAACACTTGTGTGCAGGGCAAAATGACCCATGGTGCATTCTATAGGATTCCCACGCTCCTGGTGGTGGTAGGCGGGTGGTTGATGGTGATAATGGAAGCCCCGAGTGTCCTTTAGGTGATCCACTTTGTTTCATCCCCCCCGCTCATATACCCCCTTAACTGGAAACACAAAAAAGGTAAAAAGTAGAAATTTTGAAATTTTCACTTTTTTGTTGATTGCCACTCACCTGTTCAACCTATATCTGAGATTGATGTCTCTAACTAACGTGCACCTGTGCGGCTACATGAATCAAATAGTTTGCGCCATCTTAGATCACCCTGTTTAGGCGCTAATGGCCGCAAAAGGGTGACACGTTAAATTCCAATAAGTTTTTTGGTCAATTGCCACGCCCCTATTGGTGGGAGGCGGGTGATTGATGATGCAAATGGAAGCCCTGAGTGTCCTCTAAACGATGCAATTTGTTTGACCCACCTAGCTTATATACTCCGGCCGCTAGAGGTCGCAGAAGGGTGGAAAAACACTTGTGTGCAGGGCAAAATGACCCATGGTGCATTCTATAAGCTTCCCACGCTCCTGGTGGTGGTAGGCAGGTGGTTGATGGTGATAATGGAAGCCCCGATTGTCCTTTAGGTGATCCACTTGGTTTCATCCCCCCCGCTCATATACCCCCTTAACAGGAAACACAAAAAAGTAGAAATTTTGAAATTTTCTCTTTTTTGTTGATTGCCACTCACTTGTTCAACCTATATCTGAGATTGATGTCTCTAATTAACGTGCACCTGTGCGGCTACATGAATCAAATAGTTTGCGCCATCTTAGATCACCCTGTTTAGGCGCTAATGGCCGCAAAGGGTGACACGTTAAATTCCAATAAGTTTTTTGGTCAATTGCCACGCCCCTATTGGTGGGAGGCGGGTGATTGATGATGCAAATGGAAGCCCTGAGTGTCCTCTAAACGATGAAATACGTTTGACCCACCTAGCTTATATACTCCGGCCGCTAGAGGTCGCAGAAGGGTGGAAAAACACTTGTGTGCATTCTATAAGATTCCCACGCTCCTGGTGGTGGTAGGCGGGTGGTTGATGGTGATAGTGGAAGCCCCGAGTGTCCTTTAGGTGATCCCCTTGGTTTCATCCCCCCCGCTCATATACCCCCTTAACGGGAAACACAAAAAAGGTAAAAAGTAGAAATTTTGAAATTTTCACTTTTTTGTTCATTGTCACTCACCTGTTCAACCTATATTTGAGATTGATGTCTATAATTTACGTGCACCTGTGCGGCTACATGAATCAAATAGTTTGCGCCATCTTAGATCACCCTGTTTAGGCGCTAATGGCCGGAAAAGGGTGACACGTTAAATTCAAATAAGTTTTTTGGTCAATTGCCACGCCCCTATTGGTGGGAGGCGGGTGATTGATGATGCAAATGGAAGCCCTGAGTGTCCTCTAAACGATGCAATTTGTTTGACCCACCTAGCTTATATACTCCGGCCGCTAGAGGTCGCAGAAGGGTGGAAAAACACTTGTGTGCAGGGCAAAATGACCCATGGTGCATTCTATAAGATTCCCACGCTCCTGGTGGTGGTAGGCGGGTGGTTGATGGTGATAATGGAAGCTCCGAGTGTCCTTTAGGTGATCCACTTGGTTTCATCCCCCCCGCTCATATACCCCCTTAACAGGAAACACAAAAAAGTAGAAATTTTGAAATTTTCACTTTTTTGTTGATTGCCACTCACCTGTTCAACCTATATTTGAGATTGATGTCTCTAATTAACGTGCACCTGTGCGGCTACATGAATCAAATAGTTTGCGCCATCTTAGATCACCCTGTTTAGGCGCTAATGGCCGCAAAAGGGTGACACGTTAAATTCCAATAAGTTTTTTGGTCAATTGCCACGCCCCTCTTGGTGGAAGGCGGGTGATTGATGATGCAAATGGAAGCCCTGAGTGTCCTCTAAACGATGCAATTTGTTTGACCCACCTAGCTTATATACTCCGGCCGCTAGAGGTCGCAGAAGGGTGGAAAAACACTTGTGTGCAGGGCAAAATGACCCATGGTGCATTCTATAAGATTCCCACGCTCCTGGTGGTGGTAGGCGGGTGGTTGATGGTGATAATGGAAGCTCCGAGTGTCCTTTAGGTGATCCACTTGGTTTCATCCCCCCCGCTCATATACCCCCTTAACAGGAAACACAAAAAGTAGAAATTTTGAAATTTTCACTTTTTTGTTGATTGCCACTCACCTGTTCAACCTATATTTGAGATTGATGTCTCTAATTAACGTGCACCTGTGCGGCTACATGAATCAAATAGTTTTCGCCATCTTAGATCACCCTGTTTAGGCGCTAATGGCCGCAAAAGGGTGACACGTTAAATTCCAATAAGTTTTTTGGTCAATTGCCACGCCCCTATTGGTGGGAGGCGGGTGATTGATGATGCAAATGGAAGCCCTGAGTGTCCTCTAAACGATGCAATTTGTTTGACCCACCTAGCTTATATACTCCGGCCGCTAGAGGTCGCAGAAGGGTGGAAAAACACTTGTGTGCATTCTATAAGATTCCCACGCTCCTGGTGGTGGTAGGCGGGTGGTTGATGGTGATAGTGGAAGCCCCGAGTGTCCTTTAGGTGATCCACTTGGTTTCATCCCCCCCGCTCATATAGCCCCTTAACAGGAAACACAAAAAATTAGAAATTTTTAAATTTTCACTTTTTTGTTGATTGCCACTCACCTGTTCAACCTATATTTGAGATTGATGTCTCTAACTAACGTGCACCTGTGCGGCTACATGAATAAAATAGTTTGCGCCATCTTAGATCACCCTGTTTAGGCGCTAATGGCCGCAAAAGGGTTACACGTTAAATTCCAATAAGTTTTTTGGTCAATTGCCACGCCCCTATTGGTGGGAGGCGGGTGATTGATGATGCATATGGAAGCCCTGAGTGTCCTCTAAACGATGCAATTTGTTTGACCCACCTAGCTTATATACTCCGGCCGCTAGAGGTCGCAGAAGGGTGGAAAAACACTTTTGTGCATTCTATAAGATTCCCACGCTCCTGGCGGTGGTAGGCGGGTGGTTGATGGTGATAGTGGAAGCCCCGAGTGTCCTTTAGGTGATCCACTTGGTTTCATCCCCCCCGCTCATATACCCCCTTAACAGGAAACACAAAAAAGTAGAAATTTTGAAATTTTCACTTTTTTGTTGATTGCCACTCACTTGCTCAACCTATATCTGAGATTGATGTCTCTAATTAACGTGCACCTGTGCGGCTACATGAATCAAATAGTTTGCGCCATCTTCGATCACCCTGTTTAGGCGCTAATGGCCGCAAAGGGTGACACTTTAAATTCCAATAAGTTTTTTGGTCAATTGCCACGCCCCTCTTGGTGGAAGGCGGGTGATTGATGATGCAAATGGAAGCCCTGAGTGTCCTCTAAACGATTCAATTTGTTTGACCCACCTAGCTTATATACTCCGGCCGCTAGAGGTCGCAGAAGGGTGGAAAAACACTTGTGTGCAGGGCAAAATGACCCATGGTGCATTCTATAGGATTCCCACGCTCCTGGTGGTGGTAGGCGGGTGGTTGATGGTGATAATGGAAGCCCCGAGTGTCCTTTAGGTGATCCACTTTGTTTCATCCCCCCCGCTCATATACCCCCTTAACTGGAAACACAAAAAAGGTAAAAAGTAGAAATTTTGAAATTTTCACTTTTTTGTTGATTGCCACTCACCTGTTCAACCTATATCTGAGATTGATGTCTCTAACTAACGTGCACCTGTGCGGCTACATGAATCAAATAGTTTGCGCCATCTTAGATCACCCTGTTTAGGCGCTAATGGCCGCAAAAGGGTGACACGTTAAATTCCAATAAGTTTTTTGGTCAATTGCCACGCCCCTATTGGTGGGAGGCGGGTGATTGATGATGCAAATGGAAGCCCTGAGTGTCCTCTAAACGATGCAATTTGTTTGACCCACCTAGCTTATATACTCCGGCCGCTAGAGGTCGCAGAAGGGTGGAAAAACACTTGTGTGCAGGGCAAAATGACCCATGGTGCACTCTATAAGATTCCCACGCTCCTGGTGGTGGAAGGCGGGTGGTTGATGGTGATAGTGGAAGCCCCGAGTGTCCTTTAGGTGATCCCCTTGGTTTCATCCCCCCCGCTCATATACCCCCTTAACGGGAAACACAAAAAAGGTAAAAAGTAGAAATTTTGAAATTTTCACTTTTTTGTTGATTGCCACTCACTTGTTCAACCTATATCTGAGATTGATGTCTCTAATTAACGTGCACCTGTGCGGCTACATGAATCAAATAGTTTGCGCCATCTTAGATCACCCTGTTTAGGCGCTAATGGCCGCAAAAGGGTGACACGTTAAATTCCAATAAGTTTTTTGGTCAATTGCCACGCCCCTATTGGTGGGAGGCGGGTGATTGATGATGCAAATGGAAGCCCTGAGTGTCCTCTAAACGATGCAATACGTTTGACCCACCTAGCTTATATACTCCGGCCGCTAGAGGTCGCAGAAGGGTGGAAAAACACTTGTGTGCATTCTATAAGATTCCCACGCTCCTGGTGGTGGTAGGCGGGTGGTTGATGGTGATAGTGGAAGCCCCGAGTGTCCTTTAGGTGATCCACTTGGTTTCATCCCCCCCGCTCATATAGCCCCTTAACAGGAAACACAAAAAATTAGAAATTTTTAAATTTTCACTTTTTTGTTGATTGCCACTCACCTGTTCAACCTATATTTGAGATTGATGTCTCTAACTAACGTGCACCTGTGCGGCTACATGAATCAAATAGTTTGCGCCATCTTAGATCACCCTGTTTAGGCGCTAATGGCCGCAAAAGGGTGACACGCTAAATTCCAATAAGTTTTTTGGTCAATTGCCACGCCCCTATTGGTGGTAGGCGGGTGATTGATGATGCAAATGGAAGCCCTGAGTGTCCTCTAAACGATGCAATTTGTTTGACCCACCTAGCTTATATACTCCGGCCGCTAGAGGTCGCAGAAGGGTGGAAAAACACTTGTGTGTAGGGCAAAATGACCCATGGTGCATTCTATAAGATTCCCACGCTCCTGGTGGTGGTAGGCGGGTGGTTGATGGTGATAGTGGAAGCCCCGAGTGTCCTTTAGGTGATCCCCTTGGTTTCATCCCCCCCGCTCATATACCCCCTTAACGGGAAACACAAAAAAGGTAAAAAGTAGAAATTTTGAAATTTTCACTTTTTTGTTCATTGCCACTCACCTGTTCAACCTATATTTGAGACTGATGTCTCTAATTAACGTGCACCTGTGCGGCTACATGAATCAAATAGTTTGCGCCATCTTAGATCACCCTGTTTAGGCGCTAATGGCCGCAAAAGGGTTACACGTTAAATTCCAATAAGTTTTTTGGTCAATTGCCACGCCCCTATTGGTGGGAGGCGGGTGATTGATGATGCAAATGGAAGCCCTGAGTGTCCTCTAAACGATGCAATTTGTTTGACCCACCTAGCTTATATACTCCGGCCGCTAGAGGTCGCAGAAGGGTGGAAAAACACTTGTGTGCATTCTATAAGATTCCCACGCTCCTGGTGGTGGTAGGCGGGTGGTTGATGGTGATAATGGAAGCTCCTAGTGTCCTTTAGGTGATCCACTTGGTTTCATCTCCCCCGCTCATATACCCCCTTAACAGGAAACACAAAAAAGTAGAAATTTTGAAATTTTCACTTTTTTGTTGATTGCCACTCACTTGTTCAACCTATATCTGAGATTGATGTCTCTAATTAACGTGCACCTGTGCGGCTACATGAATCAAATAGTTTGCGCCATCTTAGATCACCCTGTTTAGGCGCTAATGGCCGCAAAAGGGTGACACGTTAAATTCCAATAAGTTTTTTGGCCAATTGCCACGCCCCTGTTGGTGGGAGGCGGGTGATTGATGATGCAATTGGAAGCCCTGAGTGTCCTCTAAACGATGCAATTTGTTTGACCCACCTAGCTTATATACTCCGGCCGCTAGAGGTCGCAGAAGGGTGGAAAAACACTTGTGTGCAGGGCAAAATGACCCATGGTGCATTCTATAAGATTCCCACGCTCCTGGTGGTGGTAGGCGGGTGGTTGATGGTGATAATGGAAGCTCCGAGTGTCCTTTAGGTGATCCACTTGGTTTCATCCCCCCCGCTCATATACCCCCTTAACAGGAAACACAAAAAAGTAGAAATTTTGAAATTTTCACTTTTTTGTTGATTGCCACTCACTTGTTCAACCTATATCTGAGATTGATGTCTCTAATTAACGTGCACCTGTGCGGCTACATGAATCAAATAGTTTGCGCCATCTTAGATCACCCTGTTTAGGCGCTAATGGCCGCAAAAGGGTGACACGTTAAATTCCAATAAGTTTTTTGGTCAATTGCCACGCCCCTATTGGTAGGAGGCGGGTGATTGATGATGCAAATGGAAGCCCTGAGTGTCGTCTAAACGATGCAATTTGTTTGACCCACCTAGCTTATATACTCCGGCCGCTAGAGGTCGCAGAAGGGTGGAAAAACACTTGTGTGCAGGGCAAAATGACCCATGGTGCATTCTATAAGATTCCCACGCTCCTGGTGGTGGTAGGCGGGTGGTTGATGGTGATAATGGAAGCCCCGAGTGTCCTTTAGGTGATCCACTTGGTTTCATCCCCCCCGCTCATATAGCCCCTTAACAGGAAACACAAAAAATTAGAAATTTTTAAATTTTCACTTTTTTGTTGATTGCCACTCACCTGTTCAACCTATATTTGAGATTGATGTCTCTAACTAACGTGCACCTGTGCGGCTACATGAATAAAATAGTTTGCGCCATCTTAGATCACCCTGTTTAGGCGCTAATGGCCGCAAAAGGGTTACACGTTAAATTCCAATAAGTTTTTTGGTCAATTGCCACGCCCCTATTGGTGGGAGGCGGGTGATTGATGATGCATATGGAAGCCCTGAGTGTCCTCTAAACGATGCAATTTGTTTGACCCACCTAGCTTATATACTCCGGCCGCTAGAGGTCGCAGAAGGGTGGAAAAACACTTTTGTGCATTCTATAAGATTCCCACGCTCCTGGCGGTGGTAGGCGGGTGGTTGATGGTGATAGTGGAAGCCCCGAGTGTCCTTTAGGTGATCCACTTGGTTTCATCCCCCCCGCTCATATACCCCCTTAACAGGAAACACAAAAAAGTAGAAATTTTGAAATTTTCACTTTTTTGTTGATTGCCACTCACTTGCTCAACCTATATCTGAGATTGATGTCTCTAATTAACGTGCACCTGTGCGGCTACATGAATCAAATAGTTTGCGCCATCTTCGATCACCCTGTTTAGGCGCTAATGGCCGCAAAGGGTGACACTTTAAATTCCAATAAGTTTTTTGGTCAATTGCCACGCCCCTCTTGGTGGAAGGCGGGTGATTGATGATGCAAATGGAAGCCCTGAGTGTCCTCTAAACGATTCAATTTGTTTGACCCACCTAGCTTATATACTCCGGCCGCTAGAGGTCGCAGAAGGGTGGAAAAACACTTGTGTGCAGGGCAAAATGACCCATGGTGCATTCTATAGGATTCCCACGCTCCTGGTGGTGGTAGGCGGGTGGTTGATGGTGATAATGGAAGCCCCGAGTGTCCTTTAGGTGATCCACTTTGTTTCATCCCCCCCGCTCATATACCCCCTTAACTGGAAACACAAAAAAGGTAAAAAGTAGAAATTTTGAAATTTTCACTTTTTTGTTGATTGCCACTCACCTGTTCAACCTATATCTGAGATTGATGTCTCTAACTAACGTGCACCTGTGCGGCTACATGAATCAAATAGTTTGCGCCATCTTAGATCACCCTGTTTAGGCGCTAATGGCCGCAAAAGGGTGACACGTTAAATTCCAATAAGTTTTTTGGTCAATTGCCACGCCCCTATTGGTGGGAGGCGGGTGATTGATGATGCAAATGGAAGCCCTGAGTGTCCTCTAAACGATGCAATTTGTTTGACCCACCTAGCTTATATACTCCGGCCGCTAGAGGTCGCAGAAGGGTGGAAAAACACTTGTGTGCAGGGCAAAATGACCCATGGTGCACTCTATAAGATTCCCACGCTCCTGGTGGTGGAAGGCGGGTGGTTGATGGTGATAGTGGAAGCCCCGAGTGTCCTTTAGGTGATCCCCTTGGTTTCATCCCCCCCGCTCATATACCCCCTTAACGGGAAACACAAAAAAGGTAAAAAGTAGAAATTTTGAAATTTTCACTTTTTTGTTGATTGCCACTCACTTGTTCAACCTATATCTGAGATTGATGTCTCTAATTAACGTGCACCTGTGCGGCTACATGAATCAAATAGTTTGCGCCATCTTAGATCACCCTGTTTAGGCGCTAATGGCCGCAAAAGGGTGACACGTTAAATTCCAATAAGTTTTTTGGTCAATTGCCACGCCCCTATTGGTGGGAGGCGGGTGATTGATGATGCAAATGGAAGCCCTGAGTGTCCTCTAAACGATGCAATACGTTTGACCCACCTAGCTTATATACTCCGGCCGCTAGAGGTCGCAGAAGGGTGGAAAAACACTTGTGTGCATTCTATAAGATTCCCACGCTCCTGGTGGTGGTAGGCGGGTGGTTGATGGTGATAGTGGAAGCCCCGAGTGTCCTTTAGGTGATCCACTTGGTTTCATCCCCCCCGCTCATATAGCCCCTTAACAGGAAACACAAAAAATTAGAAATTTTTAAATTTTCACTTTTTTGTTGATTGCCACTCACCTGTTCAACCTATATTTGAGATTGATGTCTCTAACTAACGTGCACCTGTGCGGCTACATGAATCAAATAGTTTGCGCCATCTTAGATCACCCTGTTTAGGCGCTAATGGCCGCAAAAGGGTGACACGCTAAATTCCAATAAGTTTTTTGGTCAATTGCCACGCCCCTATTGGTGGTAGGCGGGTGATTGATGATGCAAATGGAAGCCCTGAGTGTCCTCTAAACGATGCAATTTGTTTGACCCACCTAGCTTATATACTCCGGCCGCTAGAGGTCGCAGAAGGGTGGAAAAACACTTGTGTGTAGGGCAAAATGACCCATGGTGCATTCTATAAGATTCCCACGCTCCTGGTGGTGGTAGGCGGGTGGTTGATGGTGATAGTGGAAGCCCCGAGTGTCCTTTAGGTGATCCCCTTGGTTTCATCCCCCCCGCTCATATACCCCCTTAACGGGAAACACAAAAAAGGTAAAAAGTAGAAATTTTGAAATTTTCACTTTTTTGTTCATTGCCACTCACCTGTTCAACCTATATTTGAGACTGATGTCTCTAATTAACGTGCACCTGTGCGGCTACATGAATCAAATAGTTTGCGCCATCTTAGATCACCCTGTTTAGGCGCTAATGGCCGCAAAAGGGTTACACGTTAAATTCCAATAAGTTTTTTGGTCAATTGCCACGCCCCTATTGGTGGGAGGCGGGTGATTGATGATGCAAATGGAAGCCCTGAGTGTCCTCTAAACGATGCAATTTGTTTGACCCACCTAGCTTATATACTCCGGCCGCTAGAGGTCGCAGAAGGGTGGAAAAACACTTGTGTGCATTCTATAAGATTCCCACGCTCCTGGTGGTGGTAGGCGGGTGGTTGATGGTGATAATGGAAGCTCCTAGTGTCCTTTAGGTGATCCACTTGGTTTCATCTCCCCCGCTCATATACCCCCTTAACAGGAAACACAAAAAAGTAGAAATTTTGAAATTTTCACTTTTTTGTTGATTGCCACTCACTTGTTCAACCTATATCTGAGATTGATGTCTCTAATTAACGTGCACCTGTGCGGCTACATGAATCAAATAGTTTGCGCCATCTTAGATCACCCTGTTTAGGCGCTAATGGCCGCAAAAGGGTGACACGTTAAATTCCAATAAGTTTTTTGGCCAATTGCCACGCCCCTATTGGTGGGAGGCGGGTGATTGATGATGCAATTGGAAGCCCTGAGTGTCCTCTAAACGATGCAATTTGTTTGACCCACCTAGCTTATATACTCCGGCCGCTAGAGGTCGCAGAAGGGTGGAAAAACACTTGTGTGCAGGGCAAAATGACCCATGGTGCATTCTATAAGATTCCCACGCTCCTGGTGGTGGTAGGCGGGTGGTTGATGGTGATAATGGAAGCTCCGAGTGTCCTTTAGGTGATCCACTTGGTTTCATCCCCCCCGCTCATATACCCCCTTAACAGGAAACACAAAAAAGTAGAAATTTTGAAATTTTCACTTTTTTGTTGATTGCCACTCACTTGTTCAACCTATATCTGAGATTGATGTCTCTAATTAACGTGCACCTGTGCGGCTACATGAATCAAATAGTTTGCGCCATCTTAGATCACCCTGTTTAGGCGCTAATGGCCGCAAAAGGGTGACACGTTAAATTCCAATAAGTTTTTTGGTCAATTGCCACGCCCCTATTGGTAGGAGGCGGGTGATTGATGATGCAAATGGAAGCCCTGAGTGTCGTCTAAACGATGCAATTTGTTTGACCCACCTAGCTTATATACTCCGGCCGCTAGAGGTCGCAGAAGGGTGGAAAAACACTTGTGTGCAGGGCAAAATGACCCATGGTGCATTCTATAAGATTCCCACGCTCCTGGTGGTGGTAGGCGGGTGGTTGATGGTGATAATGGAAGCCCCGAGTGTCCTTTAGGTGATCCACTTGGTTTCATCCCCCCCGCTCATATACCCCCTTAACAGGAAACACAAAAAAGTAGAAATTTTGAAATTTTCACTTTTTTGTTGATTGCCACTCACTTGTTCAACCTATATCTGAGATTGATGTCTCTAATTAACGTGCACCTGTGCGGCTACATGAATCAAATAGTTTGCGCCATCTTAGATCACCCTGTTTAGGCGCTAATGGCCGCAAAGGGTGACACGTTAAATTCCAATAAGTTTTTTGGTCAATTGCCACGCCCCTATTGGTGGGAGGCGGGTGATTGATGATGCAAATGGAAGCCCTGAGTGTCCTCTAAACGATACAATACGTTTGACCCACCTAGCTTATATACTCCGGCCGCTAGAGGTCGCAGAAGGGTGGAAAAACACTTGTGTGCATTCTATAAGATTCCCACGCTCCTGGTGGTGGTAGGCGGGTGGTTGATGGTGATAGTGGAAGCCCCGAGTGTCCTTTAGGTGATCCACTTGGTTTCATCCCCCCCGCTCATATAGCCCCTTAACAGGAAACACAAAAAATTAGAAATTTTTAAATTTTCACTTTTTTGTTGATTGCCACTCACCTGTTCAACCTATATTTGAGATTGATGTCTCTAACTAACGTGCACCTGTGCGGCTACATGAATCAAATAGTTTGCGCCATCTTAGATCACCCTGTTTAGGCGCTAATGGCCGCAAAAGGGTGACACGCTAAATTCCAATAAGTTTTTTGGTCAATTGCCACGCCCCTATTGGTGGTAGGCGGGTGATTGATGATGCAAATGGAAGCCCTGAGTGTCCTCTAAACGATGCAATTTGTTTGACCCACCTAGCTTATATACTCCAGCCGCTAGAGGTCGCAGAAGGGTGGAAAAACACTTGTGTGCAGGGCAAAATGACCCATGGTGCATTCTATAAGATTCCCACGCTCCTGGCGGTGGTAGGCGGGTGGTTGATGGTGATAGTGGAAGCCCCGAGTGTCCTTTAGGTGATCCACTTGGTTTCATCCCCCCCGCTCATATACCCCCTTAACAGGAAACACAAAAAAGGTAAAAAGTAGAAATTTTGAAATGTTCACGTTTTTGTTGATTGCCACTCACCTGTTCAACCTATATTTGAGATTGATGTCTCTAATTAACGTGCACCAGTGCGGCTACATGAATCAAATAGTATGAGCAATCTTAGATCACCCTGTTTAGGCGCTAATGGCCGCAAAAGGGTGACACGTCAAATTCCAATAAGTTTTTTGGTCAATTGCCACGCCCCTATTGGTGGAAGGCGGGTGATTGATGATGCAAATGGAAGCCCTGAGTGTCCTCTAAACGATGCAATTAGTTTGACCCACCTAGCTTATATACTCCGGCCGCTAGAGGTCGCAGAAGGGTGGAAAAACACTTTTGTGCATTCTATAAGATTCCCACGCTCCTGGTGGTGGTAGGCGGTTGGTTGATGGTGATAGTGGAAGCTCCGAGTGTCCTTTAGGTGATCCACTTGGTTTCATCCCCCCCGCTCATATACCCCCTTAACTGGAAACACAAAAAAGTAGAAATTTTGAAATTTTCACTTTTTTGTTGATTGCCACTCACCTGTTCAACCTATATTTGAGACTGATGTCTCTAATTAACGTGCACCTGTGCGGCTACATGAATCAAATAGTTTGCGCCATCTTAGATCACCCTGTTTAGGCGCTAATGGCCGCAAAAGGGTTACACGTTAAATTCCAATAAGTTTTTTGGTCAATTGCCACGCCCCTATTGGTGGGAGGCGGGTGATTGATGATGCAAATGGAAGCCCTGAGTGTCCTCTAAACGATGCAATTTGTTTGACCCACCTAGCTTATATACTCCGGCCGCTAGAGGTCGCAGAAGGGTGGAAAAACACTTGTGTGCATTCTATAAGATTCCCACGCTCCTGGTGGTGGTAGGCGGGTGGTTGATGGTGATAATGGAAGCTCCTAGTGTCCTTTAGGTGATCCACTTGGTTTCATCTCCCCCGCTCATATACCCCCTTAACAGGAAACACAAAAAAGTAGAAATTTTGAAATTTTCACTTTTTTGTTGATTGCCACTCACTTGTTCAACCTATATCTGAGATTGATGTCTCTAATTAACGTGCACCTGTGCGGCTACATGAATCAAATAGTTTGCGCCATCTTAGATCACCCTGTTTAGGCGCTAATGGCCGCAAAAGGGTGACACGTTAAATTCCAATAAGTTTTTTGGCCAATTGCCACGCCCCTATTGGTGGGAGGCGGGTGATTGATGATGCAATTGGAAGCCCTGAGTGTCCTCTAAACGATGCAATTTGTTTGACCCACCTAGCTTATATACTCCGGCCGCTAGAGGTCGCAGAAGGGTGGAAAAACACTTGTGTGCAGGGCAAAATGACCCATGGTGCATTCTATAAGATTCCCACGCTCCTGGTGGTGGTAGGCGGGTGGTTGATGGTGATAATGGAAGCTCCGAGTGTCCTTTAGGTGATCCACTTGGTTTCATCCCCCCCGCTCATATACCCCCTTAACAGGAAACACAAAAAAGTAGAAATTTTGAAATTTTCACTTTTTTGTTGATTGCCACTCACTTGTTCAACCTATATCTGAGATTGATGTCTCTAATTAACGTGCACCTGTGCGGCTACATGAATCAAATAGTTTGCGCCATCTTAGATCACCCTGTTTAGGCGCTAATGGCCGCAAAAGGGTGACACGTTAAATTCCAATAAGTTTTTTGGTCAATTGCCACGCCCCTATTGGTAGGAGGCGGGTGATTGATGATGCAAATGGAAGCCCTGAGTGTCGTCTAAACGATGCAATTTGTTTGACCCACCTAGCTTATATACTCCGGCCGCTAGAGGTCGCAGAAGGGTGGAAAAACACTTGTGTGCAGGGCAAAATGACCCATGGTGCATTCTATAAGATTCCCACGCTCCTGGTGGTGGTAGGCGGGTGGTTGATGGTGATAATGGAAGCCCCGAGTGTCCTTTAGGTGATCCACTTGGTTTCATCCCCCCCGCTCATATACCCCCTTAACAGGAAACACAAAAAAGTAGAAATTTTGAAATTTTCACTTTTTTGTTGATTGCCACTCACTTGTTCAACCTATATCTGAGATTGATGTCTCTAATTAACGTGCACCTGTGCGGCTACATGAATCAAATAGTTTGCGCCATCTTAGATCACCCTGTTTAGGCGCTAATGGCCGCAAAGGGTGACACGTTAAATTCCAATAAGTTTTTTGGTCAATTGCCACGCCCCTATTGGTGGGAGGCGGGTGATTGATGATGCAAATGGAAGCCCTGAGTGTCCTCTAAACGATACAATACGTTTGACCCACCTAGCTTATATACTCCGGCCGCTAGAGGTCGCAGAAGGGTGGAAAAACACTTGTGTGCATTCTATAAGATTCCCACGCTCCTGGTGGTGGTAGGCGGGTGGTTGATGGTGATAGTGGAAGCCCCGAGTGTCCTTTAGGTGATCCACTTGGTTTCATCCCCCCCGCTCATATAGCCCCTTAACAGGAAACACAAAAAATTAGAAATTTTTAAATTTTCACTTTTTTGTTGATTGCCACTCACCTGTTCAACCTATATTTGAGATTGATGTCTCTAACTAACGTGCACCTGTGCGGCTACATGAATCAAATAGTTTGCGCCATCTTAGATCACCCTGTTTAGGCGCTAATGGCCGCAAAAGGGTGACACGCTAAATTCCAATAAGTTTTTTGGTCAATTGCCACGCCCCTATTGGTGGTAGGCGGGTGATTGATGATGCAAATGGAAGCCCTGAGTGTCCTCTAAACGATGCAATTTGTTTGACCCACCTAGCTTATATACTCCAGCCGCTAGAGGTCGCAGAAGGGTGGAAAAACACTTGTGTGCAGGGCAAAATGACCCATGGTGCATTCTATAAGATTCCCACGCTCCTGGCGGTGGTAGGCGGGTGGTTGATGGTGATAGTGGAAGCCCCGAGTGTCCTTTAGGTGATCCACTTGGTTTCATCCCCCCCGCTCATATACCCCCTTAACAGGAAACACAAAAAAGGTAAAAAGTAGAAATTTTGAAATGTTCACGTTTTTGTTGATTGCCACTCACCTGTTCAACCTATATTTGAGATTGATGTCTCTAATTAACGTGCACCAGTGCGGCTACATGAATCAAATAGTATGAGCAATCTTAGATCACCCTGTTTAGGCGCTAATGGCCGCAAAAGGGTGACACGTCAAATTCCAATAAGTTTTTTGGTCAATTGCCACGCCCCTATTGGTGGAAGGCGGGTGATTGATGATGCAAATGGAAGCCCTGAGTGTCCTCTAAACGATGCAATTAGTTTGACCCACCTAGCTTATATACTCCGGCCGCTAGAGGTCGCAGAAGGGTGGAAAAACACTTTTGTGCATTCTATAAGATTCCCACGCTCCTGGTGGTGGTAGGCGGTTGGTTGATGGTGATAGTGGAAGCTCCGAGTGTCCTTTAGGTGATCCACTTGGTTTCATCCCCCCCGCTCATATACCCCCTTAACTGGAAACACAAAAAAGTAGAAATTTTGAAATTTTCACTTTTTTGTTGATTGCCACTCACCTGTTCAACCTATATTTGAGATTGATGTCTCTAATTAACGTGCACCTGTGCGGCTACATGAATCAAATAGTTTGCGCTATCTTAGATCACCCTGTTTAGGCGCTAATGGCCGCAAAGGGTGACACGTTAAATTCCAATAAGTTTTTTGGTCAATTGCCACGCCCCTCTTGGTGGAAGGCGGGTGATTGATGATGCAAATGGAAGCCCTGAGTGTCCTCTAAACGATGCAATTTGTTTGACCCACCTAGCTTATATACTCCGGCCGCTAGAGGTCGCAGAAGGGTGGAAAAACACTTGTGTGCAGGGCAAAATGACCCATGGTGCATTCTATAAGATTCCCACGCTCCTGGTGGTGGTAGGCGGGTGGTTGATGGTGATAATGGAAGCTCCGAGTGTCCTTTAGGTGATCCACTTGGTTTCATCCCCCCCGCTCATATACCCCCTTAACTGGAAACACAAAAAAGTAGAAATTTTGAAATTTTCACTTTTTTGTTGATTGCCACTCACCTGTTCAACCTATATTTGAGATTGATGTCTCTAATTAACGTGCACCTGTGGGGCTACATGAATCAAATAGTTTGCGCCATCTTAGATCACCCTGTTTAGGCGCTAATGGCCGCAAAAGGGTGACACGTTAAATTCCAATAAGTTTTTTGGTCAATTGCCACGCCCCTATTGGTGGGAGGCGGGTGATTGATGATGCAAATGGAAGCCCTGAGTGTCCTCTAAACGATGCAATTTGTTTGACCCACCTAGCTTATATACTCCGGCCGCTAGAGGTCGCAGAAGGGTGGAAAAACACTTGTGTGCATTCTATAAGATTCCCACGCTCCTGGTGGTGGTAGGCGGGTGGTTGATGGTGATAGTGGAAGCCCCGAGTGTCCTTTAGGTGATCCACTTGGTTTCATCCCGCCCGCTCATATAGCCCCTTAACAGGAAACACAAAAAATTAGAAATTTTTAAATTTTCACTTTTTTGTTGATTGCCACTCACCTGTTCAACCTATATTTGAGATTGATGTCTCTAACTAACGTGCACCTGTGCGGCTACTTGAATCAAATAGTTTGCGCCATCTTAGATCACCTTGTTTAGGCGCTAATGGCCGCAAAAGGGTGACACGCTAAATTCCAATAAGTTTTTTGGTCAATTGCCACGCCCCTATTGGTGGTAGGCGGGTGATTGATGATGCAAATGGAAGCCCTGAGTGTCCTCTAAACGATGCAATTTGTTTGACCCACCTAGCTTATATACTCCGGCCGCTAGAGGTCGCAGAAGGGTGGAAAAACACCTGTGTGCAGGGCAAAATGGAAGCCCCGAGTGTCCTTTAGGTGATCCACTTGGTTTCATCCGCCCCGCTCATATACCCCCTTAACTAGAAACACAAAAAAGGTAAAAAGTAGAAATTTTGAAATTTTCACTTTTTTGTTGATTGCCACTCACTTGTTCAACCTATATCTGAGATTGATGTCTCTAATTAACGTGCACCTGTGCGGCTACATGAATCAAATAGTTTGCGCCATAGGTGCGTGGCAATTGACCAAAAAACTTATTGGAATTTAACGTGTCACCCTTTTGCGGCCATTAGCGCCTAAACAGGGTGATCTAAGATGGCGCAAACTATTTGATTCATGTAGCCGCACAGGTGCACGTTAATTAGAGACATCAATCTCAGATATAGGTTGAACAAGTGAGTGGCAATCAACAAAAAAGTGAAAATTTCAAAATTTCTACTTTTTACCTTTTTTGTGTTTCCAGTTAAGGGGGTATATGAGCGGGGGGGATGAAACCAAGGGGATCACCTAAAGGACACTCGGGGCTCCCACTATCAACCACCCGCCTACCACCACCAGGAGCGTGGGAATCTTATAGAATGCACCATGGGTCATTTTGCCCTGCACACAAGTGTTTTTCCACCCTTCTGCGACCTCTAGCGGCCGGAGTATATAAGCTAGGTGGGTCAAACAAATTGCATCGTTTAGAGGACACTCAGGGCTTCCATTTGCATCATCAATCACCCGCCTCCCACCAATAGGGGCGTGGCAATTGACCAAAAAACTTATTGGAATTTAACGTGTCACCCTTTTGCGGCCATTAGCGCCTAAACAGGGTGATCTAAGATGGCGCAAACTATTTGATTCATGTAGCCGCACAGGTGCACGTTAATTAGAGACATCAATCTCAAATATAGGTTGAACAGGTGAGTGGCAATCAACAAAAAAGTGAAAATTTCAAAATTTCTACTTTTTTGTGTTTCCTGTTAAGGGGGTTTATGAGCGGGGGGGTTGAAACCAAGTGGATCACCTAAAGGACACTCGGGGCTTCCATTATCACCATCAACCACCCGCCTACCACCACCAGGAGCGTGGGAATCCTATAGAATGCACCATGGGTCATTTTGCCCTGCACACAAGTGTTTTTCCACCCTTCTGCGACCTCTAGCGGCCGGAGCGCCTAAACACCCTTTTGCGGCCATTAGCGCCTAAACAGGGTGATCTAAGATGGCGCAAACTATTTGATTCATGTAGCCGCACAGGTGCACGTTAATTAGAGACATCAATCTCAGATATAGGTTGAACAAGTGAGTGGCAATCAACAAAAAAGTGAAAATTTCAAAATTTCTACTTTTTACCTTTTTGTGTTTCCAGTTAAGGGGGTATATGAGCGGGGGGGATGAAACCAAGTGGATCACCTAAAGGACACTCGGGGCTTCCATTATCACCATCAACCACCCGCCTACCACCACCAGGAGCGTGGGAATCCTATAGAATGCACCATGGGTCATTTTGCCCTGCACACAAGTGTTTTTCCACCCTTCTGCGACCTCTAGCGGCCGGAGTATATAAGCTAGGTGGGTCAAACAAATTGCATCGTTTAGAGGACACTCAGGGCTTCCATTTGCATCATCAATCACCCGCCTCCCACCAATAGGGGCGTGGCAATTGACCAAAAACTTATTGGAATTTAACGTGTCACCCTTTTGCGGCCATTAGCGCCTAAACAGGGTGATCTAAGATGGCGCAAACTATTTGATTCATGTAGCCGCACAGGTGCACGTTAATTAGAGACATCAATCTCAAATATAGGTTGAACAGGTGAGTGGCAATCAACAAAAAAGTGAAAATTTCAAAATTTCTACTTTTTTGTGTTTCCTGTTAAGGGGGTTTATGAGCGGGGGGGTTGAAACCAAGTGGATCACCTAAAGGACACTCGGGGCTTCCATTATCACCATCAACCACCCGCCTACCACCACCAGGAGCGTGGGAATCCTATAGAATGCACCATGGGTCATTTTGCCCTGCACACAAGTGTTTTTCCACCCTTCTGCGACCTCTAGCGGCCGGAGTATATAAGCTAGGTGGGTCAACCAAATTGCATCGTTTAGAGGACACTCAGGGCTTCCATTTGCATCATCAATCACCCGCCTCCCACCAATAGGGGCGTGGCAATTGACCAAAAAACTTATTGGAATTTAACGTGTCACCCTTTTGCGGCCATTAGCGCCTAAACAGGGTGATCTAAGATGGCGCAAACTATTTGATTCATGTAGCCGCACAGGTGCACGTTAATTAGAGACATCAATCTCAGATATAGGTTGAACAAGTGAGTGGCAATCAACAAAAAAGTGAAAATTTCAAAATTTCTCCTTTTTTGTTCTTCCAGTTAAGGGGGTATATGAGCGGGTGGGATGAAACCAAGTGGATCACCTAAAGGACACTCGGGGCTTCCATTATCACCATCAACCACCCGCCTACCACCACCAGGAGCGTGGGAATCCTATAGAATGCACCATGGGTCATTTTGCCCTGCACACAAGTGTTTTTCCACCCTTCTGCGACCTCTAGCGGCCGGAGTATATAAGCTAGGTGGGTCAAACAAATTGCATCGTTTAGAGGACACTCAGGGCTTCCATTTGCATCATCAATCACCCGCCTCCCACCAATAGGGGCGTGGCAATTGACCAAAAACTTATTGGAATTTAACGTGTCACCCTTTTGCGGCCATTAGCGCCTAAACAGGGTGATCTAAGATGGCGCAAACTATTTGATTCATGTAGCCGCACAGGTGCACGTTAATTAGAGACATCAATCTCAAATATAGGTTGAACAGGTGAGTGGCAATCAACAAAAAAGTGAAAATTTCAAAATTTCTACTTTTTTGTGTTTCCTGTTAAGGGGGTTTATGAGCGGGGGGGGATGAAACCAAGTGGATCACCTAAAGGACACTCGGGGCTTCCATTATCACCATCAACCACCCGCCTACCACCACCAGGAGCGTGGGAATCCTATAGAATGCACCATGGGTCATTTTGCCCTGCACACAAGTGTTTTTCCACCCTTCTGCGACCTCTAGCGGCCGGAGTATATAAGCTAGGTGGGTCAAACAAATTGCATCGTTTAGAGGACACTCAGGGCTTCCATTTGCATCATCAATCACCCGCCTCCCACCAATAGGGGCGTGGCAATTGACCAAAAAACTTATTGGAATTTAACGTGTCACCCTTTTGCGGCCATTAGCGCCTAAACAGGGTGATCTAAGATGGCGCAAACTATTTGATTCATGTAGCCGCACAGGTGCACGTTAATTAGAAACATCAATCTCAAATATAGGTTGAACAGGTGAGTGGCAATCAACAAAAAAGTGAAAATTTCAAAATTTCTACTTTTTTGTGTTTCCAGTTAAGGGGGTATATAAGCGGGGGGGATGAAACCAAGTGGATCACCTAAAGGACACTCGGGGCTTCCATTATCACCATCAACCACCCGCCTACCACCACCAGGAGCGTGGGAATCCTATAGAATGCACCATGGGTCATTTTGCCCTGCACACAAGTGTTTTTCCACCCTTCTGCGACCTCTAGCGGCCGGAGTATATAAGCTAGGTGGGTCAAACAAATTGCATCGTTTAGAGGACACTCAGGGCTTCCATTTGCATCATCAATCACCCGCCTCCCACCAATAGGGGCGTGGCAATTGACCAAAAAACTTATTGGAATTTAACGTGTCACCCTTTTGCGGCCATTAGCGCCTAAACAGGGTGATCTAAGATGGCGCAAACTATTTGATTCATGTAGCCGCACAGGTGCACGTTAATTAGAGACATCAATCTCAGATATAGGTTGAACAAGTGAGTGGCAATCAACAAAAAAGTGAAAATTTCAAAATTTCTACTTTTTACCTTTTTGTGTTTCCAGTTAAGGGGGTATATGAGCGGGGGGGATGAAACCAAGTGGATCACCTAAAGGACACTCGGGGCTTCCATTATCACCATCAACCACCCGCCTACCACCACCAGTAGCGTGGGAATCCTATAGAATGCACCATGGGTCATTTTGCCCTGCACACAAGTGTTTTTCCACCCTTCTGCGACCTCTAGCGGCCGGAGTATATAAGCTAGGTGGGTCAAACAAATTGCATCGTTTAGAGGACACTCAGGGCTTCCATTTGCATCATCAATCACCCGCCTCCCACCAATAGGGGCGTGGCAATTGACCAAAAAACTTATTGGAATTTAACGTGTCACCCTTTTGCGGCCATTAGCGCCTAAACAGGGTGATCTAAGATGGCGCAAACTATTTGATTCATGTAGCCGCACAGGTGCACGTTAATTAGAGACATCAATCTCAGATATAGGTTGAACAAGTGAGTGGCAATCAACAAAAAAGTGAAAATTTCAAAATTTCTACTTTTTACCTTTTTGTGTTTCCAGTTAAGGGGGTATATGAGCGGGGGGGATGAAACCAAGTGGATCACCTAAAGGACACTCGGGGCTTCCATTATCACCATCAACCACCCGCCTACCACCACCAGGAGCGTGGGAATCCAAGTGTTTTTCCACCCTTCTGCGACCTCTAGCGGCCGGAGTATATAAGCTAGGTGGGTCAAACAAATTGCATCGTTTAGAGGACACTCAGGGCTTCCATTTGCATCATCAATCACCCGCCTCCCACCAATAGGGGCGTGGCAATTGACCAAAAAACTTATTGGAATTTAACGTGTCACCCTTTTGCGGCCATTAGCGCCTAAACAGGGTGATCTAAGATGGCGCAAACTATTTGATTCATGTAGCCGCACAGGTGCACGTTAATTAGAGACATCAATCTCAAATATAGGTTGAACAGGTGAGTGGCAATCAACAAAAAAGTGAAAATTTCAAAATTTCTACTTTTTTGTGTTTCCTGTTAAGGGGGTTTATGAGCGGGGGGGGATGAAACCAAGTGGATCACCTAAAGGACACTCGGGGCTTCCATTATCACCATCAACCACCCGCCTACCACCACCAGGAGCGTGGGAATCCTATAGAATGCACCATGGGTCATTTTGCCCTGCACACAAGTGTTTTTCCACCCTTCTGCGACCTCTAGCGGCCGGAGTATATAAGCTAGGTGGGTCAAACAAATTGCATCGTTTAGAGGACACTCAGGGCTTCCATTTGCATCATCAATCACCCGCCTCCCACCAATAGGGGCGTGGCAATTGACCAAAAAACTTATTGGAATTTAACGTGTCACCCTTTTGCGGCCATTAGCGCCTAAACAGGGTGATCTAAGATGGCGCAAACTATTTGATTCATGTAGCCGCACAGGTGCACGTTAATTAGAAACATCAATCTCAAATATAGGTTGAACAGGTGAGTGGCAATCAACAAAAAAGTGAAAATTTCAAAATTTCTACTTTTTTGTGTTTCCAGTTAAGGGGGTATATAAGCGGGGGGGATGAAACCAAGTGGATCACCTAAAGGACACTCGGGGCTTCCATTATCACCATCAACCACCCGCCTACCACCACCAGGAGCGTGGGAATCCTATAGAATGCACCATGGGTCATTTTGCCCTGCACACAAGTGTTTTTCCACCCTTCTGCGACCTCTAGCGGCCGGAGTATATAAGCTAGGTGGGTCAAACAAATTGCATCGTTTAGAGGACACTCAGGGCTTCCATTTGCATCATCAATCACCCGCCTCCCACCAATAGGGGCGTGGCAATTGACCAAAAAACTTATTGGAATTTAACGTGTCACCCTTTTGCGGCCATTAGCGCCTAAACAGGGTGATCTAAGATGGCGCAAACTATTTGATTCATGTAGCCGCACAGGTGCACGTTAATTAGAGACATCAATCTCAGATATAGGTTGAACAAGTGAGTGGCAATCAACAAAAAAGTGAAAATTTCAAAATTTCTACTTTTTACCTTTTTGTGTTTCCAGTTAAGGGGGTATATGAGCGGGGGGGATGAAACCAAGTGGATCACCTAAAGGACACTCGGGGCTTCCATTATCACCATCAACCACCCGCCTACCACCACCAGTAGCGTGGGAATCCTATAGAATGCACCATGGGTCATTTTGCCCTGCACACAAGTGTTTTTCCACCCTTCTGCGACCTCTAGCGGCCGGAGTATATAAGCTAGGTGGGTCAAACAAATTGCATCGTTTAGAGGACACTCAGGGCTTCCATTTGCATCATCAATCACCCGCCTCCCACCAATAGGGGCGTGGCAATTGACCAAAAAACTTATTGGAATTTAACGTGTCACCCTTTTGCGGCCATTAGCGCCTAAACAGGGTGATCTAAGATGGCGCAAACTATTTGATTCATGTAGCCGCACAGGTGCACGTTAATTAGAGACATCAATCTCAGATATAGGTTGAACAAGTGAGTGGCAATCAACAAAAAAGTGAAAATTTCAAAATTTCTACTTTTTACCTTTTTGTGTTTCCAGTTAAGGGGGTATATGAGCGGGGGGGATGAAACCAAGTGGATCACCTAAAGGACACTCGGGGCTTCCATTATCACCATCAACCACCCGCCTACCACCACCAGGAGCGTGGGAATCCAAGTGTTTTTCCACCCTTCTGCGACCTCTAGCGGCCGGAGTATATAAGCTAGGTGGGTCAAACAAATTGCATCGTTTAGAGGACACTCAGGGCTTCCATTTGCATCATCAATCACCCGCCTCCCACCAATAGGGGCGTGGCAATTGACCAAAAAACTTATTGGAATTTAACGTGTCACCCTTTTGCGGCCATTAGCGCCTAAACAGGGTGATCTAAGATGGCGCAAACTATTTGATTCATGTAGCCGCACAGGTGCACGTTAATTAGAGACATCAATCTCAAATATAGGTTGAACAGGTGAGTGGCAATCAACAAAAAAGTGAAAATTTCAAAATTTCTACTTTTTTGTGTTTCCTGTTAAGGGGGTTTATGAGCGGGGGGGGATGAAACCAAGTGGATCACCTAAAGGACACTCGGGGCTTCCATTATCACCATCAACCACCCGCCTACCACCACCAGGAGCGTGGGAATCCTATAGAATGCACCATGGGTCATTTTGCCCTGCACACAAGTGTTTTTCCACCCTTCTGCGACCTCTAGCGGCCGGAGTATATAAGCTAGGTGGGTCAACCAAATTGCATCGTTTAGAGGACACTCAGGGCTTCCATTTGCATCATCAATCACCCGCCTCCCACCAATAGGGGCGTGGCAATTGACCAAAAAACTTATTGGAATTTAACGTGTCACCCTTTTGCGGCCATTAGCGCCTAAACAGGGTGATCTAAGATGGCGCAAACTATTTGATTCATGTAGCCGCACAGGTGCACGTTAATTAGAGACATCAATCTCAGATATAGGTTGAACAAGTGAGTGGCAATCAACAAAAAAGTGAAAATTTCAAAATTTCTCCTTTTTTGTTCTTCCAGTTAAGGGGGTATATGAGCGGGTGGGATGAAACCAAGTGGATCACCTAAAGGACACTCGGGGCTTCCATTATCACCATCAACCACCCGCCTACCACCACCAGGAGCGTGGGAATCCTATAGAATGCACCATGGGTCATTTTGCCCTGCACACAAGTGTTTTTCCACCCTTCTGCGACCTCTAGCGGCCGGAGTATATAAGCTAGGTGGGTCAAACAAATTGCATCGTTTAGAGGACACTCAGGGCTTCCATTTGCATCATCAATCACCCGCCTCCCACCAATAGGGGCGTGGCAATTGACCAAAAACTTATTGGAATTTAACGTGTCACCCTTTTGCGGCCATTAGCGCCTAAACAGGGTGATCTAAGATGGCGCAAACTATTTGATTCATGTAGCCGCACAGGTGCACGTTAATTAGAGACATCAATCTCAAATATAGGTTGAACAGGTGAGTGGCAATCAACAAAAAAGTGAAAATTTCAAAATTTCTACTTTTTTGTGTTTCCTGTTAAGGGGGTTTATGAGCGGGGGGGGATGAAACCAAGTGGATCACCTAAAGGACACTCGGGGCTTCCATTATCACCATCAACCACCCGCCTACCACCACCAGGAGCGTGGGAATCCTATAGAATGCACCATGGGTCATTTTGCCCTGCACACAAGTGTTTTTCCACCCTTCTGCGACCTCTAGCGGCCGGAGTATATAAGCTAGGTGGGTCAAACAAATTGCATCGTTTAGAGGACACTCAGGGCTTCCATTTGCATCATCAATCACCCGCCTCCCACCAATAGGGGCGTGGCAATTGACCAAAAAACTTATTGGAATTTAACGTGTCACCCTTTTGCGGCCATTAGCGCCTAAACAGGGTGATCTAAGATGGCGCAAACTATTTGATTCATGTAGCCGCACAGGTGCACGTTAATTAGAAACATCAATCTCAAATATAGGTTGAACAGGTGAGTGGCAATCAACAAAAAAGTGAAAATTTCAAAATTTCTACTTTTTTGTGTTTCCAGTTAAGGGGGTATATAAGCGGGGGGGATGAAACCAAGTGGATCACCTAAAGGACACTCGGGGCTTCCATTATCACCATCAACCACCCGCCTACCACCACCAGGAGCGTGGGAATCCTATAGAATGCACCATGGGTCATTTTGCCCTGCACACAAGTGTTTTTCCACCCTTCTGCGACCTCTAGCGGCCGGAGTATATAAGCTAGGTGGGTCAAACAAATTGCATCGCTTAGAGGACACTCAGGGCTTCCATTTGCATCATCAATCACCCGCCTCCCACCAATAGGGGCGTGGCAATTGACCCAAAAACATATTGGAATTTAACGTGTCACCCTTTTGCGGCCATTAGCGCCTAAACAGGGTGATCTAAGATGGCTCAAACTATTTGATTCATGTAGCCGCACAGGTGCACGTTAATTAGAGACATCAATCTCAGATATAGGTTGAACAAGTGAGTGGCAATCAACAAAAAAGTGAAAATTTCAAAATTTCTACTTTTTACCTTTTTTGTGTTTCCAGTTAAGGGGGTATATGAGCGGGGGGGATGAAACCAAGTGGATCACCTAAAGGACACTCGGGGCTTCCATTATCACCATCAACCACCCGCCTACCACCACCAGGAGCGTGGGAATCCTATAGAATGCACCATGGGTCATTTTGCCCTGCACACAAGTGTTTTTCCACCCTTCTGCGACCTCTAGCGGCCGGAGTATATAAGCTAGGTGGGTCAAACAAATTGCATCGCTTAGAGGACACTCAGGGCTTCCATTTGCATCATCAATCACCCGCCTCCCACCAATAGGGGCGTGGCAATTGACCCAAAAACATATTGGAATTTAACGTGTCACCCTTTTGCGGCCATTAGCGCCTAAACAGGGTGATCTAAGATGGCTCAAACTATTTGATTCATGTAGCCGCACAGGTGCACGTTAATTAGAGACATCAATCTCAGATATAGGTTGAACAAGTGAGTGGCAATCAACAAAAAAGTGAAAATTTCAAAATTTCTACTTTTTACCTTTTTTGTGTTTCCAGTTAAGGGGGTATATGAGCGGGGGGGATGAAACCAAGTGGATCACCTAAAGGACACTCGGGGCTTCCATTATCACCATCAACCACCCGCCTACCACCACCAGGAGCGTGGGAATCCTATAGAATGCACCATGTGTCATTTTGCCCTGCACACAGGTGTTTTTCCACCCTTCTGCGACCTCTAGCGGCCGGAGTATATAAGCTAGGTGGGTCAAACAAATTGCATCGTTTAGAGGACACTCAGGGCTTCCATTTGCATCATCAATCACCCGCCTCCCACAAATAGGGGCGTGGCAATTGACCAAAAAACTTATTGGAATTTAACGTGTCACCCTTTTGCGGCCATTAGCGCCTAAAAAGGGTGATCTAAGATGGCTCAAACTATTTGATTCATGTAGCCGCACAGGTGCACGTTAATTAGAGACATCAATCTGAGATATAGGTTGAACAAGTGAGTGGCAATCAACAAAAAAGTGAAAATTTCAAAATTTCTACTTTTTACCTTTTTTGTGTTTCCTGTTAACGGGGTATATGAGCGGGGGGGATGAAACCAAGTGGATCACCTAAAGGACACTCGGGGATTCCATTATCACCATCAACCACCCGCCTACCACCACCAGGAGCGTGGGAATCCTATAGAATGCACCATGGGTCATTTTGCCCTGCACACAAGTGTTTTTCCACCCTTCTGCGACCTCTAGCGGCCGGAGTATATAAGCTAGGTGGGTCAAACAAATTGCATCGTTTAGAGGACACTCAGGGCTTCCATTTGCATCATCAATCACCCGCCTCCCACCAATAGGGGCGTGGCAATTGACCAAAAAACTTATTGGAATTTAACGTGTCACCCTTTTGCGGCCATTAGCGCCTAAACAGGGTGATCTAAGATGGCGCAAACTATTTGATTCATGTAGCCGCACAGGTGCACGTTAATTAGAAACATCAATCTCAAATATAGGTTGAACAGGTGAGTGGCAATCAACAAAAAAGTGAAAATTTCAAAATTTCTACTTTTTTGTGTTTCCAGTTAAGGGGGTATATAAGCGGGGGGGATGAAACCAAGTGGATCACCTAAAGGACACTCGGGGCTTCCATTATCACCATCAACCACCCGCCTACCACCACCAGGAGCGTGGGAATCCTATAGAATGCACCATGGGTCATTTTGCCCTGCACACAAGTGTTTTTCCACCCTTCTGCGACCTCTAGCGGCCGGAGTATATAAGCTAGGTGGGTCAAACAAATTGCATCGCTTAGAGGACACTCAGGGCTTCCATTTGCATCATCAATCACCCGCCTCCCACCAATAGGGGCGTGGCAATTGACCCAAAAACATATTGGAATTTAACGTGTCACCCTTTTGCGGCCATTAGCGCCTAAACAGGGTGATCTAAGATGGCTCAAACTATTTGATTCATGTAGCCGCACAGGTGCACGTTAATTAGAGACATCAATCTCAGATATAGGTTGAACAAGTGAGTGGCAATCAACAAAAAAGTGAAAATTTCAAAATTTCTACTTTTTACCTTTTTTGTGTTTCCAGTTAAGGGGGTATATGAGCGGGGGGGATGAAACCAAGTGGATCACCTAAAGGACACTCGGGGCTTCCATTATCACCATCAACCACCCGCCTACCACCACCAGGAGCGTGGGAATCCTATAGAATGCACCATGTGTCATTTTGCCCTGCACACAGGTGTTTTTCCACCCTTCTGCGACCTCTAGCGGCCGGAGTATATAAGCTAGGTGGGTCAAACAAATTGCATCGTTTAGAGGACACTCAGGGCTTCCATTTGCATCATCAATCACCCGCCTCCCACAAATAGGGGCGTGGCAATTGACCAAAAAACTTATTGGAATTTAACGTGTCACCCTTTTGCGGCCATTAGCGCCTAAAAAGGGTGATCTAAGATGGCTCAAACTATTTGATTCATGTAGCCGCACAGGTGCACGTTAATTAGAGACATCAATCTGAGATATAGGTTGAACAAGTGAGTGGCAATCAACAAAAAAGTGAAAATTTCAAAATTTCTACTTTTTACCTTTTTTGTGTTTCCTGTTAACGGGGTATATGAGCGGGGGGGATGAAACCAAGTGGATCACCTAAAGGACACTCGGGGATTCCATTATCACCATCAACCACCCGCCTACCACCACCAGGAGCGTGGGAATCCTATAGAATGCACCATGTGTCATTTTGCCCTGCACACAGGTGTTTTTCCACCCTTCTGCGACCTCTAGCGGCCGGAGTATATAAGCTAGGTGGGTCAAACAAATTGCATCGTTAGAGGACACTCAGGGCTTCCATTTGCATCATCAATCACCCGCCTCCCACCAATAGGGGCGTGGCAATTGACCAAAAAACTTATTGGAATTTAACGTGTCACCCTTTTGCGGCCATTAGCGCCTAAACAGGGTGATCTAAGATGGCGCAAACTATTTGATTCATGTAGCCGCACAGGTGCACGTTAATTAGAGACATCAATCTCAGATATAGGTTGAACAAGTGAGTGGCAATCAACAAAAAAGTGAAAATTTCAAAATTTCTACTTTTTACCTTTTTGTGTTTCCTGTTAAGGGGGTATATGAGCGGGGGGGATGAAACCAAGTGGATCACCTAAAACACTCGGGGCTTCCATTATCACCATCAACCACTCGCCTACCACCACCAGGAGCGTGGGAATCCTATAGAATGCACCATGTGTCATTTTGCCCTGCACACAGGTGTTTTTCCACCCTTCTGCGACCTCTAGCGGCCGGAGTATATAAGCTAGGTGGGTCAAACAAATTGCATCGTTAGAGGACACTCAGGGCTTCCATTTGCATCATCAATCACCCGCCTCCCACCAATAGGGGCGTGGCAATTGACCAAAAAACTTATTGGAATTTAACGTGTCACCCTTTTGCGGCCATTAGCGCCTAAACAGGGTGATCTAAGATGGCGCAAACTATTTGATTCATGTAGCCGCACAGGTGCACGTTAATTAGAGACATCAATCTCAGATATAGGTTGAACAAGTGAGTGGCAATCAACAAAAAAGTGAAAATTTCAAAATTTCAACTTTTTACCTTTTTTGTGTTTCCAGTTAAGGGGGTATATGAGCGGGGGGGATGAAACCAAGTGGATCACCTAAAGGACACTCGGGGCTTCCATTATCACCATCAACCACCCGCCTACCACCACCAGGAGCGTGGGAATCCTATAGAATGCACCATGTGTCATTTTGCCCTGCACACAGGTGTTTTTCCACCCTTCTGCGACCTCTAGCGGCCGGAGTATATAAGCTAGGTGGGTCAAACAAATTGCATCGATTAGAGGACACTCAGGGCTTCCATTTGCATCATCAATCACCCGCCTCCCACCAATAGGGGCCTGGCAATTGACCAAAAAACTTATTGGAATTTAACGTGTCACCCTTTTGCGGCCATTAGCGCCTAAACAGGGTGATCTAAGATGGCGCAAACTATTTGATTCATGTAGCCGCACAGGTGCACGTTAATTAGAGACATCAATCTCAAATATAGGTTGAACAGGTGAGTGGCAATCAACAAAAAAGTGAAAATTTCAAAATTTCTACTTTTTTGTGTTTCCTGTTAAGGGGGTTTATGAGCGGGGGGGGATGAAACCAAGTGGATCACCTAAAGGACACTCGGGGCTTCCATTATCACCATCAACCACCCGCCTACCACCACCAGGAGCGTGGGAATCCTATAGAATGCACCATGGGTCATTTTGCCCTGCACACAAGTGTTTTTCCACCCTTCTGCGACCTCTAGCGGCCGGAGTATATAAGCTAGGTGGGTCAAACAAATTGCATCGTTTAGAGGACACTCAGGGCTTCCATTTGCATCATCAATCACCCGCCTCCCACCAATAGGGGTGATCTAAGATGGCTCAAACTATTTGATTCATGTAGCCGCACAGGTGCACGTTAATTAGAGACATCAATCTCAGATATAGGTTGAACAAGTGAGTGGCAATCAACAAAAAAGTGAAAATTTCAAAATTTCTACTTTTTACCTTTTTGTGTTTCCAGTTAAGGGGGTATATGAGCGGGGGGGATGAAACCAAGTGGATCACCTAAAGGACACTCGGGGCTTCCATTATCACCATCAACCACCCGCCTACCACCACCAGGAGCGTGGGAATCCAAGTGTTTTTCCACCCTTCTGCGACCTCTAGCGGCCGGAGTATATAAGCTAGGTGGGTCAAACAAATTGCATCGTTTAGAGGCCACTCAGGGCTTCCATTTGCATCATCAATCACCCGCCTCCCACCAATAGGGGCGTGGCAATTGACCAAAAAACTTATTGGAATTTAACGTGTCACCCTTTTGCGGCCATTAGCGCCTAAACAGGGTGATCTAAGATGGCGCAAACTATTTGATTCATGTAGCCGCACAGGTGCACGTTAATTAGAGACATCAATCTCAAATATAGGTTGAACAGGTGAGTGGCAATCAACAAAAAAGTGAAAATTTCAAAATTTCTACTTTTTTGTGTTTCCTGTTAAGGGGGTTTATGAGCGGGGGGGGATGAAACCAAGTGGATCACCTAAAGGACACTCGGGGCTTCCATTATCACCATCAACCACCCGCCTACCACCACCAGGAGCGTGGGAATCCTATAGAATGCACCATGGGTCATTTTGCCCTGCACACAAGTGTTTTTCCACCCTTCTGCGACCTCTAGCGGCCGGAGTATATAAGCTAGGTGGGTCAACCAAATTGCATCGTTTAGAGGACACTCAGGGCTTCCATTTGCATCATCAATCACCCGCCTCCCACCAATAGGGGCGTGGCAATTGACCAAAAAACTTATTGGAATTTAACGTGTCACCCTTTTGCGGCCATTAGCGCCTAAACAGGGTGATCTAAGATGGCGCAAACTATTTGATTCATGTAGCCGCACAGGTGCACGTTAATTAGAAACATCAATCTCAAATATAGGTTGAACAGGTGAGTGGCAATCAACAAAAAAGTGAAAATTTCAAAATTTCTACTTTTTTGTGTTTCCAGTTAAGGGGGTATATAAGCGGGGGGGATGAAACCAAGTGGATCACCTAAAGGACACTCGGGGCTTCCATTATCACCATCAACCACCCGCCTACCACCACCAGGAGCGTGGGAATCCTATAGAATGCACCATGGGTCATTTTGCCCTGCACACAAGTGTTTTTCCACCCTTCTGTGACCTCTAGCGGCCGGAGTATATAAGCTAGGTGGGTCAAACAAATTGCATCGTTTAGAGGACACTCAGGGCTTCCATTTGCATCATCAATCACCCGCCTCCCACCAATAGGGGCGTGGCAATTGACCCAAAAACATATTGGAATTTAACGTGTCACCCTTTTGCGGCCATTAGCGCCTAAACAGGGTGATCTAAGATGGCTCAAACTAATTGATTCATGTAGCCGCACAGGTGCACGTTAATTAGAGACATCAATCTCAGATATAGGTTGAACAAGTGAGTGGCAATCAACAAAAAAGTGAAAATTTCAAAATTTCTACTTTTTACCTTTTTTGTGTTTCCAGTTAAGGGGGTATATGAGCGGGGGGGATGAAACCAAGTGGATCACCTAAAGGACACTCGGGGCTTCCATTATCACCATCAACCACCCGCCTACCACCACCAGGAGCGTGGGAATCCTATAGAATGCACCATGTGTCATTTTGCCCTGCACACAGGTGTTTTTCCACCCTTCTGCGACCTCTAGCGGCCGGAGTATATAAGCTAGGTGGGTCAAACAAATTGCATCGTTTAGAGGACACTCAGGGCTTCCATTTGCATCATCAATCACCCGCCTCCCACAAATAGGGGCGTGGCAATTGACCAAAAAACTTATTGGAATTTAACGTGTCACCCTTTTGCGGCCATTAGCGCCTAAAAAGGGTGATCTAAGATGGCTCAAACTATTTGATTCATGTAGCCGCACAGGTGCACGTTAATTAGAGACATCAATCTGAGATATAGGTTGAACAAGTGAGTGGCAATCAACAAAAAAGTGAAAATTTCAAAATTTCTACTTTTTACCTTTTTTGTGTTTCCTGTTAAGGGGGTATATGAGCGGGGGGGATGAAACCAAGTGGATCACCTAAAGGACACTCGGGGATTCCATTATCACCATCAACCACCCGCCTACCACCACCAGGAGCGTGGGAATCCTATAGAATGCACCATGTGTCATTTTGCCCTGCACACAGGTGTTTTTCCACCCTTCTGCGACCTCTAGCGGCCGGAGTATATAAGCTAGGTGGGTCAAACAAATTGCATCGTTAGAGGACACTCAGGGCTTCCATTTGCATCATCAATCACCCGCCTCCCACCAATAGGGGCGTGGCAATTGACCAAAAAACTTATTGGAATTTAACGTGTCACCCTTTTGCGGCCATTAGCGCCTAAACAGGGTGATCTAAGATGGCGCAAACTATTTGATTCATGTAGCCGCACAGGTGCACGTTAATTAGAGACATCAATCTCAGATATAGGTTGAACAAGTGAGTGGCAATCAACAAAAAAGTGAAAATTTCAAAATTTCTACTTTTTACCTTTTTGTGTTTCCTGTTAAGGGGGTATATGAGCGGGGGGGATGAAACCAAGTGGATCACCTATAACACTCGGGGCTTCCATTATCACCATCAACCACTCGCCTACCACCACCAGGAGCGTGGGAATCCTATAGAATGCACCATGTGTCATTTTGCCCTGCACACAGGTGTTTTTCCACCCTTCTGCGACCTCTAGCGGCCGGAGTATATAAGCTAGGTGGGTCAAACAAATTGCATCGATTAGAGGACACTCAGGGCTTCCATTTGCATCATCAATCACCCGCCTCCCACCAATAGGGGCCTGGCAATTGACCAAAAAACTTATTGGAATTTAACGTGTCACCCTTTTGCGGCCATTAGCGCCTAAACAGGGTGATCTAAGATGGCGCAAACTATTTGATTCATGTAGCCGCACAGGTGCACGTTAATTAGAGACATCAATCTCAAATATAGGTTGAACAGGTGAGTGGCAATCAACAAAAAAGTGAAAATTTCAAAATTTCTACTTTTTTGTGTTTCCTGTTAAGGGGGTTTATGAGCGGGGGGGGATGAAACCAAGTGGATCACCTAAAGGACACTCGGGGCTTCCATTATCACCATCAACCACCCGCCTACCACCACCAGGAGCGTGGGAATCCTATAGAATGCACCATGGGTCATTTTGCCCTGCACACAAGTGTTTTTCCACCCTTCTGCGACCTCTAGCGGCCGGAGTATATAAGCTAGGTGGGTCAAACAAATTGCATCGTTTAGAGGACACTCAGGGCTTCCATTTGCATCATCAATCACCCGCCTCCCACCAATAGGGGTGATCTAAGATGGCTCAAACTATTTGATTCATGTAGCCGCACAGGTGCACGTTAATTAGAGACATCAATCTCAGATATAGGTTGAACAAGTGAGTGGCAATCAACAAAAAAGTGAAAATTTCAAAATTTCTACTTTTTTGTGTTTCCAGTTAAGGGGGTATATGAGCGAGGGGGATGAAACCAAGTGGATCACCTAAAGGACACTCGGGGCTTCCATTATCACCATCAACCACCCGCCTACCACCACCAGGAGCGTGGGAATCCTATAGAATGCACCATGGGTCATTTTGCCCTGCACACAAGTGTTTTTCCACCCTTCTGCGACCTCTAGCGGCCGGAGTATATAAGCTAGGTGGGTCCTGTTAAGGGGGTATATGAGCGGGGGGGATGAAACCAAGTGGATCACCTAAAGGACACTCGGGGCTTCCACTATCACCATCAACCACCCGCCTACCACCACCAGGAGCGTGGGAATCTTATAGAATGCACACAAGTGTTTTTCCACCCTTCTGCGACCTCTAGCGGCCGGAGTATATAAGCTAGGTGGGTCAAACTATTTGATTCATGTAGCCGCACAAGTGCACGTTAATTAGAGACATCAATCTCAAATATAGGTTGAACAGGTGAGTGGCAATCAACAAAAAAGTGAAAATTTCAAAATTTCTACATTTTACCTTTTTTGTGTTTCCAGTTAAGGGGGTATATGAGCGGGGGGGATGAAACCAAGTGGATCACCTAAAGGACACTCGGGGCTTCCATTATCACCATCAACCACCCGCCTACCACCACCAGGAGCGTGGGAATCCTATAGAATGCACCATGGGTCATTTTGCCCTGCACACAAGTGTTTTTCCACCCTTCTGCGACCTCTAGCGGCCGGAGTATATAAGCTAGGTGGGTCAAACAAATTGCATCGTTTAGAGGACACTCAGGGCTTCCATTTGCATCATCAATCACCCGCCTCCCACCAATAGGGGCGTGGCAATTGACCAAAAAACTTATTGGAATTTAACGTGTCACCCTTTTGCGGCCATTAGCGCCTAAACAGGGTGATCTAAGATGGCGCAAACTATTTGATTCATGTAGCCGCACAGGTGCACGTTAATTAGAGACATCAATCTCAGATATAGGTTGAACAAGTGAGTGGCAATCAACAAAAAAGTGAAAATTTCAAAATTTCTCCTTTTTTGTTCTTCCAGTTAAGGGGGTATATGAGCGGGTGGGATGAAACCAAGTGGATCACCTAAAGGACACTCGGGGCTTCCATTATCACCATCAACCACCCGCCTACCACCACCAGGAGCGTGGGAATCCTATAGAATGCACCATGGGTCATTTTGCCCTGCACACAAGTGTTTTTCCACCCTTCTGCGACCTCTAGCGGCCGGAGTATATAAGCTAGGTGGGTCAAACAAATTGCATCGTTTAGAGGACACTCAGGGCTTCCATTTGCATCATCAATCACCCGCCTCCCACCAATAGGGGCGTGGCAATTGACCAAAAACTTATTGGAATTTAACGTGTCACCCTTTTGCGGCCATTAGCGCCTAAACAGGGTGATCTAAGATGGCGCAAACTATTTGATTCATGTAGCCGCACAGGTGCACGTTAATTAGAGACATCAATCTCAAATATAGGTTGAACAGGTGAGTGGCAATCAACAAAAAAGTGAAAATTTCAAAATTTCTACTTTTTTGTGTTTCCTGTTAAGGGGGTTTATGAGCGGGGGGGGATGAAACCAAGTGGATCACCTAAAGGACACTCGGGGCTTCCATTATCACCATCAACCACCCGCCTACCACCACCAGGAGCGTGGGAATCCTATAGAATGCACCATGGGTCATTTTGCCCTGCACACAAGTGTTTTTCCACCCTTCTGCGACCTCTAGCCGCCGGAGTATATAAGCTAGGTGGGTCAACCAAATTGCATCGTTTAGAGGACACTCAGGGCTTCCATTTGCATCATCAATCACCCGCCTCCCACCAATAGGGGCGTGGCAATTGACCAAAAAACTTATTGGAATTTAACGTGTCACCCTTTTGCGGCCATTAGCGCCTAAACAGGGTGATCTAAGATGGCGCAAACTATTTGATTCATGTAGCCGCACAGGTGCACGTTAATTAGAGACATTAATCTCAGATATAGGTTGAACAAGTGAGTGGCAATCAACAAAAAAGTGAAAATTTCAAAATTTCTACTTTTTTGTGTTTCCAGTTAAGGGGGTATATGAGCGAGGGGGATGAAACCAAGTGGATCACCTAAAGGACACTCGGGGCTTCCATTATCACCATCAACCACCCGCCTACCACCACCAGGAGCGTGGGAATCCTATAGAATGCACCATGGGTCATTTTGCCCTGCACACAAGTGTTTTTCCACCCTTCTGCGACCTCTAGCCGCCGGAGTATATAAGCTAGGTGGGTCAACCAAATTGCATCGTTTAGAGGACACTCAGGGCTTCCATTTGCATCATCAATCACCCGCCTCCCACCAATAGGGGCGTGGCAATTGACCAAAAAACTTATTGGAATTTAACGTGTCACCTTTTGCGGCCATTAGCGCCTAAACAGGGTGATCTAAGATGGCGCAAACTATTTGATTCATGTAGCCGCACAGGTGCACGTTAATTAGAGACATCAATCTCAGATATAGGTTGAACAAGTGAGTGGCAATCAACAAAAAAGTGAAAATTTCAAAATTTCTACATTTTACCTTTTTTGTGTTTCCAGTTAAGGGAGTATATGAGCGGGGGGGATGAAACCAAGTGGATCACCTAAAGGACACTCGGGGCTTCCATTATCACCATCAACCACCCGCCTACCACCACCAGGAGCGTGGGAATCCTATAGAATGCACCATGGGTCATTTTGCCCTGCACACAAGTGTTTTTCCACCCTTCTGCGACCTCTAGCGGCCGGAGTATATAAGCTAGGTGGGTCAAACAAATTGCATCGTTTAGAGGACACTCAGGGCTTCCATTTGCATCATCAATCACCCGCCTCCCACCAATAGGGGCGTGGCAATTGACCAAAAAACTTATTGGAATTTAACGTGTCACCCTTTTGCGGCCATTAGCGCCTAAACAGGGTGATCTAAGATGGCGCAAACTATTTGATTCATGTAGCCGCACAAGAGCACGTTAATTAGAGACATCAATCTCAAATATAGGTTGAACAGGTGAGTGGCAATCAACAAAAAAGTGAAAATTTCAAAATTTCTACATTTTACCTTTTTTGTGTTTCCAGTTAAGGGGGTATATGAGCGGGGGGGATGAAACCAAGTGGATCACCTAAAGGACACTCGGGGCTTCCATTATCACCATCAACCACCCGCCTACCACCACCAGGAGCGTGGGAATCCTATAGAATGCACCATGGGTCATTTTGCCCTGCACACAAGTGTTTTTCCACCCTTCTGCGACCTCTAGCGGCCGGAGTATATAAGCTAGGTGGGTCAAACAAATTGCATCGTTTAGAGGACACTCAGGGCTTCCATTTGCATCATCAATCACCCGCCTCCCACCAATAGGGGCGTGGCAATTGACCAAAAAACTTATTGGAATTTAACGTGTCACCCTTTTGCGGCCATTAGCGCCTAAACAGGGTGATCTAAGATGGCGCAAACTATTTGATTCATGTAGCCGCACAGGTGCACGTTAATTAGAAACATCAATCTCAAATATAGGTTGAACAGGTGAGTGGCAATCAACAAAAAAGTGAAAATTTCAAAATTTCTACTTTTTTGTGTTTCCAGTTAAGGGGGTATATGAGCGGGGGGGATGAAACCAAGTGGATCACCTAAAGGACACTCGGGGCTTCCATTATCACCATCAACCACCCGCCTACCACCACCAGGAGCGTGGGAATCCTATAGAATGCACCATGGGTCATTTTGCCCTGCACACAAGTGTTTTTCCACCCTTCTGCGACCTCTAGCGGCCGGAGTATATAAGCTAGGTGGGTCAAACAAATTGCATCGTTTAGAGGACACTCAGGGCTTCCATTTGCATCATCAATCACCCGCCTCCCACCAATAGGGGCGTGGCAATTGACCCAAAAACATATTGGAATTTAACGTGTCACCCTTTTGCGGCCATTAGCGCCTAAACAGGGTGATCTAAGATGGCTCAAACTATTTGATTCATGTAGCCGCACAGGTGCACGTTAATTAGAGACATCAATCTCAGATATAGGTTGAACAAGTGAGTGGCAATCAACAAAAAAGTGAAAATTTCAAAATTTCTACTTTTTACCTTTTTTGTGTTTCCAGTTAAGGGGGTATATGAGCGGGGGGGATGAAACCAAGTGGATCACCTAAAGGACACTCGGGGCTTCCATTATCACCATCAACCACCCGCCTACCACCACCAGGAGCGTGGGAATCCTATAGAATGCACCATGGGTCATTTTGCCCTGCACACAAGTGTTTTTCCACCCTTCTGCGACCTCTAGCGGCCGGAGTATATAAGCTAGGTGGGTCAAACAAATTGCATCGTTTAGAGGACACTCAGGGCTTCCATTTGCATCATCAATCACCCGCCTCCCACCAATAGGGGCGTGGCAATTGACCCAAAAACATATTGGAATTTAACGTGTCACCCTTTTGCGGCCATTAGCGCCTAAACAGGGTGATCTAAGATGGCGCAAACTATTTGATTCATGTAGCCGCACAGGTGCACGTTAATTAGAGACATCAATCTCAGATATAGGTTGAACAAGTGAGTGGCAATCAACAAAAAAGTGAAAATTTCAAAATTTCTACTTTTTACCTTTTTTGTGTTTCCAGTTAAGGGGGTATATGAGCGGGGGGGATGAAACCAAGTGGATCACCTAAAGGACACTCGGGGCTTCCATTATCACCATCAACCACCCGCCTACCACCACCAGGAGCGTGGGAATCCTATAGAATGCACCATGGGTCATTTTGCCCTGCACACAAGTGTTTTTCCACCCTTCTGCGACCTCTAGCGGCCGGAGTATATAAGCTAGGTGGGTCAAACAAATTGCATCGTTTAGAGGACACTCAGGGCTTCCATTTGCATCATCAATCACCCGCCTCCCACCAATAGGGGCGTGGCAATTGACCAAAAAACTTATTGGAATTTAACGTGTCACCCTTTTGCGGCCATTAGCGCCTAAACAGGGTGATCTAAGATGGCGCAAACTATTTGATTCATGTAGCCGCACAGGTGCACGTTAATTAGAGACATCAATCTCAGATATAGGTTGAACAAGTGAGTGGCAATCAACAAAAAAGTGAAAATTTCAAAATTTCTACTTTTTACCTTTTTGTGTTTCCAGTTAAGGGGGTATATGAGCGGGGGGGATGAAACCAAGTGGATCACCTAAAGGACACTCGGGGCTTCCATTATCACCATCAACCACCCGCCTACCACCACCAGGAGCGTGGGAATCCTATAGAATGCACCATGGGTCATTTTGCCCTGCACACAAGTGTTTTTCCACCCTTCTGCGACCTCTAGCGGCCGGAGTATATAAGCTAGGTGGGTCAAACAAATTGCATCGTTTAGAGGACACTCAGAACTTCCATTTGCATCATCAATCACCCGCCTCCCACCAATAGGGGCGTGGCAATTGAACAAAAAACTTATTGGAATTTAACGTGTCACCCTTTTGCGGCCATTAGCGCCTAAACAGGGTGATCTAAGATGGCTCAAACTATTTGATTCATGTAGCCGCACAGGTGCACGTTAATTAGAGACATCAATCTCAGATATAGGTTGAACAAGTGAGTGGCAATCAACAAAAAAGTGAAAATTTCAAAATTTCAACTTTTTACCTTTTTTGTGTTTCCAGTTAAGGGGGTATATGAGCGGGGGGGATGAAACCAAGTGGATCACCTAAAGGACACTCGGGGCTTCCATTATCACCATCAACCACCCGCCTACCACCACCAGGAGCGTGGGAATCCTATAGAATGCACCATGTGACATTTTGCCCTGCACACAGGTGTTTTTCCACCCTTCTGCGACCTCTAGCGGCCGGAGTATATGAGCTAGGTGGGTCAAACAAATTGCATCGTTTAGAGGACACTCAGGACTTCCATTTGCATCATCAATCACCCGCCTCCCACCAATAGGGGCGTGGCAATTGACCAAAAAACTTATTGGAATTTAACGTGTCACCCTTTTGCGGCCATTAGCGCCTAAACAGGGTGATCTAAGATGGCTCAAACTATTTGATTCATGTAGCCGCACAGGTGCACGTTAATTAGAGACATCAATCTCAAATATAGGTTGAACAGGTGAGTGGCAATCAACAAAAAATTGAAAATTTCAAAATTTCTTCTTTTTTGTGTTTCCTGTTAAGGGGGTATATGAGCGGGGGGGATGAAACCAAGTGGATCACCTAAAGGACACTCGGGGCTTCCACTATCACCATCAACCACCCGCCTACCACCACCAGGAGCGTGGGAATCTTATAGAATGCACACAAGTGTTTTTCCACCCTTCTGCGACCTCTAGCGGCCGGAGTATATAAGCTAGGTGGGTCAAACAAATTGCATCGTTTAGAGGACACTCAGGGCTTCCATTTGCATCATCAATCACCCGCCTCCCACCAATAGGGGCGTGGCAATTGACCAAAAAACTTATTGGAATTTAACGTGTCACCCTTTTGCGGCCATTAGCGCCTAAACAGGGTGATCTAAGATGACTCAAACTATTTGATTCATGTAGCCGCACAGGTGCACGTTAATTAGAGACATCAATCTCAGATATAGGTTGAACAAGTGAGTGGCAATCAACAAAAAAGTGAAAATTTCAAAATTTCTACTTTTTTGTGTTTCCAGTTAAGGGGGTATATGAGCGAGGGGGATGAAACCAAGTGGATCACCTAAAGGACACTCGGGGCTTCCATTATCACCATCAACCACCCGCCTACCACCACCAGGAGCGTGGGAATCTTATAGAATGCACCATGGGTCATTTTGCCCTGCACACAAGTGTTTTTCCACCCTTCTGCGACCTCTAGCGGCCGGAGTATATAAGCTAGGTGGGTCAAAAAATTGCATCGTTTAGAGGACACTCAGGGCTTCCATTTGCATCATCAATCACCCGCCTCCCACCAATAGGGGCGTGGCAATTGAACAAAAAACTTATTGGAATTTAACGTGTCACCCTTTTGCGGCCATTAGCGCCTAAACAGGGTGATCTAAGATGGCTCAAACTATTTGATTCATGTAGCCGCACAGGTGCACGTTAATTAGAGACATCAATCTCAGATATAGGTTGAACAAGTGAGTGGCAATCAACAAAAAAGTGAAAATTTCAAAATTTCAACTTTTTACCTTTTTTGTGTTTCCAGTTAAGGGGGTATATGAGCGGGGGGGATGAAACCAAGTGGATCACCTAAAGGACACTCGGGGCTTCCATTAGCACCATCAACCGCCTACCACCACCAGGAGCGTGGGAATCCTATAGAATGCACCATGTGTCATTTTGCCCTGCACACAGGTGTTTTTCCACCCTTCTGCGACCTCTAGCGGCCGGAGTATATAAGCTAGGTGGCTCAAACAAATTGCATCGTTTAGAGGACACTCAGGGCTTTCATTTGCATCATCAATCACCCGCCTCCCACCAATAAGGGCGTGGCAATTGACCAAAAAACTTATTGGAATTTAACGTGTCACCCTTTTGCGGCCATTAGCGCCTAAACAGGGTGATCTAAGATGGCTCAAACTATTTGATTCATGTAGCCGCACAGGTGCACGTTAATTAGAGACATCAATCTCAGATATAGGTTGAACAAGTGAGTGGCAATCAACAAAAAAGTGAAAATTTCAAAATTTCTACTTTTTTGTGTTTCCTGTTAAGGGGGTATATGAGCGGGGGGGATGAAACCAAGTGGATCACCTAAAGGACACTCGGGGCTTCCACTATCACCATCAACCACCCGCCTACCACCACCAGGAGCGTGGGAATCTTATAAAATGCACACAAGTGTTTTTCCACCCTTCTGCGACCTCTAGCGGCCGGAGTATATAAGCTAGGTGGGTCAAACAAATTGCATCGTTTAGAGGACACTCAGGGCTTCCATTTGCATCATCAATCACCCGCCTCCCACCAATAGGGGCGTGGCAATTGAACAAAAAACTTATTGGAATTTAACGTGTCACCCTTTTGCGGCCATTAGCGGCTAAACAGGGTGATCTAAGATGTCGCAAACTATTTGATTCATGTAGCCGCACAGGTGCACGTTAATTAGAGACATCAATCTCAGATATAGGTTGAACAAGTGAGTGTCAATCAACAAAAAAGTGAAAATTTCAAAATTTCAACTTTTTACCTTTTTTGTGTTTCCTGTTAAGGGGGTATATGAGCGGGGGGGATGAAACCAAGTGGATCACCTAAAGGACACTCGGGGCTTCCACTATCACCATCAACCACCCGCCTACCACCACCAGGAGCGTGGGAATCTTATAAAATGCACACAAGTGTTTTTCCACCCTTCTGCGACCTCTAGCGGCCGGAGTATATAAGCTAGGTGGGTCAAACAAATTGCATCGTTTAGAGGACACTCAGGGCTTCCATTTGCATCATCAATCACCCGCCTCCCACCAATAGGGGCGTGGCAATTGACCAAAAAACTTATTGGAATTTAACGTGTCACCCTTTTGCGGCCATTAGCGCCTAAACAGGGTGATCTAAGATGGCTCAAACTATTTGATTCATGTAGCCGCACAGGTGCACGTTAATTAGAGACATCAATCTCAAATATAGGTTGAACAGGTGAGTGGCAATCAACAAAGAAGTGAAAATTTCAAAATTTCTACTTTTTTGTGTTTCCTGTTAAGGGGGTATATGAGCGGGGGGGATGAAACCAAGTGGATCACCTAAAGGACACTCGGGGCTTCCATTATCGCCATCAACCACCCGCCTACCACCACCAGGAGCGTGGGAATCCTATAGAATGCATCATGGGTCATTTTGCCCTGCACACAAGTGTTTTTCCACCCTTCTGCGACCTCTAGCGGCCGGAGTATATAAGCTAGGTGGGTCAAACAAATTGCATCGTTTAGAGGACACTCAGGGCTTCCATTTGCATCATCAATCACCCGCCTCCCACCAATAGGGGCGTGGCAATTGAACAAAAAACTTATTGGAATTTAACGTGTCACCCTTTTGCGGCCATTAGCGCCTAAACAGGGTGATCTAAGATGTCGCAAACTATTTGTTTCATGTAGCCGCACAGGTGCACGTTAATTAGAGACATCAATCTCAGATATAGGTTGAACAAGTGAGTGGCAATCAACAAAAAAGTGAAAATTTCAAAATTTCAACTTTTTACCTTTTTTGTGTTTCCAGTTAAGGGGGTATATGAGCGGGGGGGATGAAACCAAGTGGATCACCTAAAGGACACTCGGGGCTTCCATTATCACCATCAACCACCCGCCTACCGCCACCAGGAGCGTGGGAATCCTATAGAATGCACCATGGGTCATTTTGCCCTGCACACAAGTGTTTTTCCACCCTTCTGCGACCTCTAGCGGCCGGAGTATATAAGCTAGGTGGGTCAAACAAATTGCATCGTTTAGAGGACACTCAGGGCTTCCATTTGCATCATCAATCACCCGCCTCCCACCAATAGGGGCGTGGCAATTGAACAAAAAACTTATTGGAATTTAACGTGTCACCCTTTTGCGGCCATTAGCGCCTAAACAGGGTGATCTAAGATGTCGCAAACTATTTGTTTCATGTAGCCGCACAGGTGCACGTTAATTAGAGACATCAATCTCAGATATAGGTTGAACAAGTGAGTGGCAATCAACAAAAAAGTGAAAATTTCAAAATTTCAACTTTTTACCTTTTTTGTGTTTCCAGTTAAGGGGGTATATGAGCGGGGGGGATGAAACCAAGTGGATCACCTAAAGGACACTCGGGGCTTCCATTATCGCCATCAACCACCCGCCTACCACCACCAGGAGCGTGGGAATCCTATAGAATGCATCATGGGTCATTTTGCCCTGCACACAAGTGTTTTTCCACCCTTCTGCGACCTCTAGCGGCCGGAGTATATAAGCTAGGTGGGTCAAACAAATTGCATCGTTTAGAGGACACTCAGGGCTTCCATTTGCATCATCAATCACCCGCCTCCCACCAATAGGGGCGTGGCAATTGAACAAAAAACTTATTGGAATTTAACGTGTCACCCTTTTGCGGCCATTAGCGCCTAAACAGGGTGATCTAAGATGACTCAAACTATTTGATTCATGTAGCCGCACAGGTGCACGTTAATTAGAGACATCAATCTCAGATATAGGTTGAACAAGTGAGTGGCAATCAACAAAAAAGTGAAAATTTCAAAATTTCTACTTTTTTGTGTTTCCAGTTAAGGGGGTATATGAGCGGGGGGGATGAAACCAAGTGGATCACCTAAAGGACACTCGGGGCTTCCATTATCACCATCAACCACCCGCCTACCACCACCAGGAGCGTGGGAATCCTATAGAATGCACCATGTGTCATTTTGCCTTGCACACAGGTGTTTTTCCACCCTTCTGCGACCTCTAGCGGCCGGAGTATATAAGCTAGGTGGGTCAAACAAATTGCATCGTTTAGAGGACACTCAGGGCTTCCATTTGCATCATCAATCACCCGCCTCCCACCAATAGGGGCGTGGCAATTGAACAAAAAACTTATTGGAATTTAACGTGTCACCCTTTTGCGGCCATTAGCGCCTAAACAGGGTGATCTAAGATGTCGCAAACTATTTGATTCATGTAGCGGCACAGGTGCACGTTAATTAGAGACATCAATCTCAGATATAGGTTGAACAAGTGAGTGGCAATCAACAAAAAAGTGAAAATTTCAAAATTTCTACTTTTTACCTTTTTTGTGTTTCCAGTTAAGGGGGTATATGAGCGGGGGGGATGAAACCAAGTGGATCACCTAAAGGACACTCGGGGCTTCCATTATCACCATCAACCACCCGCCTACCACCACCAGGAGCGTGGGAATCCTATAGAATGCACCATGGGTCATTTTGCCCTGCACACAAGTGTTTTTCCACCCTTCTGCGACCTCTAGCGGCCGGAGTATATAAGCTAGGTGGGTCAAACAAATTGCATCGTTTAGAGGACACTCAGGGCTTCCATTTGCATCATCAATCACCCGCCTCCCACCAATAGGGGCGTGGCAATTGACCCAAAAACATATTGGAATTTAACGTGTCACCCTTTTGCGGCCATTAGCGCCTAAACAGGGTGATCTAAGATGGCTCAAACTATTTGATTCATGTAGCCGCACAGGTGCACGTTAATTAGAGACATCAATCTCAGATATAGGTTGAACAAGTGAGTGGCAATCAACAAAAAAGTGAAAATTTCAAAATTTCTACTTTTTACCTTTTTTGTGTTTCCAGTTAAGGGGGTATATGAGCGGGGGGGATGAAACCAAGTGGATCACCTAAAGGACACTCGGGGCTTCCATTATCACCATCAACCACCCGCCTACCACCACCAGGAGCGTGGGAATCCTATAGAATGCACCATGGGTCATTTTGCCCTGCACACAAGTGTTTTTCCACCCTTCTGCGACCTCTAGCGGCCGGAGTATATAAGCTAGGTGGGTCAAACAAATTGCATCGTTTAGAGGACACTCAGGGCTTCCATTTGCATCATCAATCACCCGCCTCCCACCAATAGGGGCGTGGCAATTGACCCAAAAACATATTGGAATTTAACGTGTCACCCTTTTGCGGCCATTAGCGCCTAAACAGGGTGATCTAAGATGGCGCAAACTATTTGATTCATGTAGCCGCACAGGTGCACGTTAATTAGAGACATCAATCTCAGATATAGGTTGAACAAGTGAGTGGCAATCAACAAAAAAGTGAAAATTTCAAAATTTCTACTTTTTACCTTTTTTGTGTTTCCAGTTAAGGGGGTATATGAGCGGGGGGGATGAAACCAAGTGGATCACCTAAAGGACACTCGGGGCTTCCATTATCACCATCAACCACCCGCCTACCACCACCAGGAGCGTGGGAATCCTATAGAATGCACCATGGGTCATTTTGCCCTGCACACAAGTGTTTTTCCACCCTTCTGCGACCTCTAGCGGCCGGAGTATATAAGCTAGGTGGGTCAAACAAATTGCATCGTTTAGAGGACACTCAGGGCTTCCATTTGCATCATCAATCACCCGCCTCCCACCAATAGGGGCGTGGCAATTGACCAAAAAACTTATTGGAATTTAACGTGTCACCCTTTTGCGGCCATTAGCGCCTAAACAGGGTGATCTAAGATGGCGCAAACTATTTGATTCATGTAGCCGCACAGGTGCACGTTAATTAGAGACATCAATCTCAGATATAGGTTGAACAAGTGAGTGGCAATCAACAAAAAAGTGAAAATTTCAAAATTTCTACTTTTTACCTTTTTGTGTTTCCAGTTAAGGGGGTATATGAGCGGGGGGGATGAAACCAAGTGGATCACCTAAAGGACACTCGGGGCTTCCATTATCACCATCAACCACCCGCCTACCACCACCAGGAGCGTGGGAATCCTATAGAATGCACCATGGGTCATTTTGCCCTGCACACAAGTGTTTTTCCACCCTTCTGCGACCTCTAGCGGCCGGAGTATATAAGCTAGGTGGGTCAAACAAATTGCATCGTTTAGAGGACACTCAGAACTTCCATTTGCATCATCAATCACCCGCCTCCCACCAATAGGGGCGTGGCAATTGAACAAAAAACTTATTGGAATTTAACGTGTCACCCTTTTGCGGCCATTAGCGCCTAAACAGGGTGATCTAAGATGGCTCAAACTATTTGATTCATGTAGCCGCACAGGTGCACGTTAATTAGAGACATCAATCTCAGATATAGGTTGAACAAGTGAGTGGCAATCAACAAAAAAGTGAAAATTTCAAAATTTCAACTTTTTACCTTTTTTGTGTTTCCAGTTAAGGGGGTATATGAGCGGGGGGGATGAAACCAAGTGGATCACCTAAAGGACACTCGGGGCTTCCATTATCACCATCAACCACCCGCCTACCACCACCAGGAGCGTGGGAATCCTATAGAATGCACCATGTGACATTTTGCCCTGCACACAGGTGTTTTTCCACCCTTCTGCGACCTCTAGCGGCCGGAGTATATGAGCTAGGTGGGTCAAACAAATTGCATCGTTTAGAGGACACTCAGGACTTCCATTTGCATCATCAATCACCCGCCTCCCACCAATAGGGGCGTGGCAATTGACCAAAAAACTTATTGGAATTTAACGTGTCACCCTTTTGCGGCCATTAGCGCCTAAACAGGGTGATCTAAGATGGCTCAAACTATTTGATTCATGTAGCCGCACAGGTGCACGTTAATTAGAGACATCAATCTCAAATATAGGTTGAACAGGTGAGTGGCAATCAACAAAAAATTGAAAATTTCAAAATTTCTTCTTTTTTGTGTTTCCTGTTAAGGGGGTATATGAGCGGGGGGGATGAAACCAAGTGGATCACCTAAAGGACACTCGGGGCTTCCACTATCACCATCAACCACCCGCCTACCACCACCAGGAGCGTGGGAATCTTATAGAATGCACACAAGTGTTTTTCCACCCTTCTGCGACCTCTAGCGGCCGGAGTATATAAGCTAGGTGGGTCAAACAAATTGCATCGTTTAGAGGACACTCAGGGCTTCCATTTGCATCATCAATCACCCGCCTCCCACCAATAGGGGCGTGGCAATTGACCAAAAAACTTATTGGAATTTAACGTGTCACCCTTTTGCGGCCATTAGCGCCTAAACAGGGTGATCTAAGATGACTCAAACTATTTGATTCATGTAGCCGCACAGGTGCACGTTAATTAGAGACATCAATCTCAGATATAGGTTGAACAAGTGAGTGGCAATCAACAAAAAAGTGAAAATTTCAAAATTTCTACTTTTTTGTGTTTCCAGTTAAGGGGGTATATGAGCGAGGGGGATGAAACCAAGTGGATCACCTAAAGGACACTCGGGGCTTCCATTATCACCATCAACCACCCGCCTACCACCACCAGGAGCGTGGGAATCTTATAGAATGCACCATGGGTCATTTTGCCCTGCACACAAGTGTTTTTCCACCCTTCTGCGACCTCTAGCGGCCGGAGTATATAAGCTAGGTGGGTCAAAAAATTGCATCGTTTAGAGGACACTCAGGGCTTCCATTTGCATCATCAATCACCCGCCTCCCACCAATAGGGGCGTGGCAATTGAACAAAAAACTTATTGGAATTTAACGTGTCACCCTTTTGCGGCCATTAGCGCCTAAACAGGGTGATCTAAGATGGCTCAAACTATTTGATTCATGTAGCCGCACAGGTGCACGTTAATTAGAGACATCAATCTCAGATATAGGTTGAACAAGTGAGTGGCAATCAACAAAAAAGTGAAAATTTCAAAATTTCAACTTTTTACCTTTTTTGTGTTTCCAGTTAAGGGGGTATATGAGCGGGGGGGATGAAACCAAGTGGATCACCTAAAGGACACTCGGGGCTTCCATTAGCACCATCAACCGCCTACCACCACCAGGAGCGTGGGAATCCTATAGAATGCACCATGTGTCATTTTGCCCTGCACACAGGTGTTTTTCCACCCTTCTGCGACCTCTAGCGGCCGGAGTATATAAGCTAGGTGGCTCAAACAAATTGCATCGTTTAGAGGACACTCAGGGCTTTCATTTGCATCATCAATCACCCGCCTCCCACCAATAAGGGCGTGGCAATTGACCAAAAAACTTATTGGAATTTAACGTGTCACCCTTTTGCGGCCATTAGCGCCTAAACAGGGTGATCTAAGATGGCTCAAACTATTTGATTCATGTAGCCGCACAGGTGCACGTTAATTAGAGACATCAATCTCAGATATAGGTTGAACAAGTGAGTGGCAATCAACAAAAAAGTGAAAATTTCAAAATTTCTACTTTTTTGTGTTTCCTGTTAAGGGGGTATATGAGCGGGGGGGATGAAACCAAGTGGATCACCTAAAGGACACTCGGGGCTTCCACTATCACCATCAACCACCCGCCTACCACCACCAGGAGCGTGGGAATCTTATAAAATGCACACAAGTGTTTTTCCACCCTTCTGCGACCTCTAGCGGCCGGAGTATATAAGCTAGGTGGGTCAAACAAATTGCATCGTTTAGAGGACACTCAGGGCTTCCATTTGCATCATCAATCACCCGCCTCCCACCAATAGGGGCGTGGCAATTGAACAAAAAACTTATTGGAATTTAACGTGTCACCCTTTTGCGGCCATTAGCGGCTAAACAGGGTGATCTAAGATGTCGCAAACTATTTGATTCATGTAGCCGCACAGGTGCACGTTAATTAGAGACATCAATCTCAGATATAGGTTGAACAAGTGAGTGTCAATCAACAAAAAAGTGAAAATTTCAAAATTTCAACTTTTTACCTTTTTTGTGTTTCCTGTTAAGGGGGTATATGAGCGGGGGGGATGAAACCAAGTGGATCACCTAAAGGACACTCGGGGCTTCCACTATCACCATCAACCACCCGCCTACCACCACCAGGAGCGTGGGAATCTTATAAAATGCACACAAGTGTTTTTCCACCCTTCTGCGACCTCTAGCGGCCGGAGTATATAAGCTAGGTGGGTCAAACAAATTGCATCGTTTAGAGGACACTCAGGGCTTCCATTTGCATCATCAATCACCCGCCTCCCACCAATAGGGGCGTGGCAATTGACCAAAAAACTTATTGGAATTTAACGTGTCACCCTTTTGCGGCCATTAGCGCCTAAACAGGGTGATCTAAGATGGCTCAAACTATTTGATTCATGTAGCCGCACAGGTGCACGTTAATTAGAGACATCAATCTCAAATATAGGTTGAACAGGTGAGTGGCAATCAACAAAGAAGTGAAAATTTCAAAATTTCTACTTTTTTGTGTTTCCTGTTAAGGGGGTATATGAGCGGGGGGGATGAAACCAAGTGGATCACCTAAAGGACACTCGGGGCTTCCATTATCGCCATCAACCACCCGCCTACCACCACCAGGAGCGTGGGAATCCTATAGAATGCATCATGGGTCATTTTGCCCTGCACACAAGTGTTTTTCCACCCTTCTGCGACCTCTAGCGGCCGGAGTATATAAGCTAGGTGGGTCAAACAAATTGCATCGTTTAGAGGACACTCAGGGCTTCCATTTGCATCATCAATCACCCGCCTCCCACCAATAGGGGCGTGGCAATTGAACAAAAAACTTATTGGAATTTAACGTGTCACCCTTTTGCGGCCATTAGCGCCTAAACAGGGTGATCTAAGATGTCGCAAACTATTTGTTTCATGTAGCCGCACAGGTGCACGTTAATTAGAGACATCAATCTCAGATATAGGTTGAACAAGTGAGTGGCAATCAACAAAAAAGTGAAAATTTCAAAATTTCAACTTTTTACCTTTTTTGTGTTTCCAGTTAAGGGGGTATATGAGCGGGGGGGATGAAACCAAGTGGATCACCTAAAGGACACTCGGGGCTTCCATTATCACCATCAACCACCCGCCTACCGCCACCAGGAGCGTGGGAATCCTATAGAATGCACCATGGGTCATTTTGCCCTGCACACAAGTGTTTTTCCACCCTTCTGCGACCTCTAGCGGCCGGAGTATATAAGCTAGGTGGGTCAAACAAATTGCATCGTTTAGAGGACACTCAGGGCTTCCATTTGCATCATCAATCACCCGCCTCCCACCAATAGGGGCGTGGCAATTGAACAAAAAACTTATTGGAATTTAACGTGTCACCCTTTTGCGGCCATTAGCGCCTAAACAGGGTGATCTAAGATGTCGCAAACTATTTGTTTCATGTAGCCGCACAGGTGCACGTTAATTAGAGACATCAATCTCAGATATAGGTTGAACAAGTGAGTGGCAATCAACAAAAAAGTGAAAATTTCAAAATTTCAACTTTTTACCTTTTTTGTGTTTCCAGTTAAGGGGGTATATGAGCGGGGGGGATGAAACCAAGTGGATCACCTAAAGGACACTCGGGGCTTCCATTATCGCCATCAACCACCCGCCTACCACCACCAGGAGCGTGGGAATCCTATAGAATGCATCATGGGTCATTTTGCCCTGCACACAAGTGTTTTTCCACCCTTCTGCGACCTCTAGCGGCCGGAGTATATAAGCTAGGTGGGTCAAACAAATTGCATCGTTTAGAGGACACTCAGGGCTTCCATTTGCATCATCAATCACCCGCCTCCCACCAATAGGGGCGTGGCAATTGAACAAAAAACTTATTGGAATTTAACGTGTCACCCTTTTGCGGCCATTAGCGCCTAAACAGGGTGATCTAAGATGACTCAAACTATTTGATTCATGTAGCCGCACAGGTGCACGTTAATTAGAGACATCAATCTCAGATATAGGTTGAACAAGTGAGTGGCAATCAACAAAAAAGTGAAAATTTCAAAATTTCTACTTTTTTGTGTTTCCAGTTAAGGGGGTATATGAGCGGGGGGGATGAAACCAAGTGGATCACCTAAAGGACACTCGGGGCTTCCATTATCACCATCAACCACCCGCCTACCACCACCAGGAGCGTGGGAATCCTATAGAATGCACCATGTGTCATTTTGCCTTGCACACAGGTGTTTTTCCACCCTTCTGCGACCTCTAGCGGCCGGAGTATATAAGCTAGGTGGGTCAAACAAATTGCATCGTTTAGAGGACACTCAGGGCTTCCATTTGCATCATCAATCACCCGCCTCCCACCAATAGGGGCGTGGCAATTGAACAAAAAACTTATTGGAATTTAACGTGTCACCCTTTTGCGGCCATTAGCGCCTAAACAGGGTGATCTAAGATGTCGCAAACTATTTGATTCATGTAGCGGCACAGGTGCACGTTAATTAGAGACATCAATCTCAGATATAGGTTGAACAAGTGAGTGGCAATCAACAAAAAAGTGAAAATTTCAAAATTTCAACTTTTTACCTTTTTTGTGTTTCCAGTTAAGGGGGTATATGAGCGGGGGGGATGAAACCAAGTGGATCACCTAAAGGACACTCGGGGCTTCCACTATCACCATCAACCACCCGCCTACCACCACCAGGAGCGTGGGAATCTTATAAAATGCACACAAGTGTTTTTCCACCCTTCTGCGACCTCTAGCGGCCGGAGTATATAAGCTAGGTGGGTCAAACAAATTGCATCGTTTAGAGGACACTCAGGGCTTCCATTTGCATCATCAATCACCCGCCTCCCACCAATAGGGGCGTGGCAATTGAACAAAAAACTTATTGGAATTTAACGTGTCACCCTTTTGCGGCCATTAGCGCCTAAACAGGGTGATCTAAGATGTCGCAAACTATTTGATTCATGTAGCCGCACAGGTGCACGTTAATTAGAGACATCAATCTCAGATATAGGTTGAACAAGTGAGTGGCAATCAACAAAAAAGTGAAAATTTCAAAATTTCTACTTTTTTGTGTTTCCTGTTAAGGGGGTATATGAGCGGGGGGGATGAAACCAAGTGGATCACCTAAAGGACACTCGGGGCTTCCACTATCACCATCAACCACCCGCCTACCACCACCAGGAGCGTGGGAATCTTATAGAATGCACACAAGTGTTTTTCCACCCTTCTGCGACCTCTAGCGGCCGGAGTATATAGCTAGGTGGGTCAAACAAATTGCATCGTTTAGAGGACACTCAGGGCTTCCATTTGCATCATCAATCACCCGCCTCCCCCCAAAGGGGCGTGGCAATTGACCAAAAAACTTATTGGAATTTAACGTGTCACCCTTTTGCGGCCATTAGCGCCTAAACAGGGTGATCTAAGATGGCTCAAACTATTTGATTCATGTAGCCGCACAGGTGCACGTTAATTAGAGACATCAATCTCAAATATAGGTTGAACAGGTGAGTGGCAATCAACAAAGAAGTGAAAATTTCAAAATTTCTACTTTTTTGTGTGTCCTGTTAAGGGGGTATATGAGCGGGGGGGATGAAACCAAGTGGATCACCTAAAGGACACTCGGGGCTTCCATTATCGCCATCAACCCCCCGCCTACCACCACCAGGAGCGTGGGAATCCTATAGAATGCACCATGGGTCATTTTGCCCTGCACACAAGTGTTTTTCCACCCTTCTGCGACCTCTAGCGGCCGGAGTATATAAGCTAGGTGGGTCAAACAAATTGCATCGTTTAGAGGACACTCAGGGCTTCCATTTGCATCATCAATCACTAGCCTCCCACCAATAGGGGCGTGGCAATTGAACAAAAAACTTATTGGAATTTAACGTGTCACCCTTTTGCGGCCATTAGCGCCTAAACAGGGTGATCTAAGATGTCGCAAACTATTTGTTTCATGTAGCCGCACAGGTGCACGTTAATTAGAGACATCAATCTCAGATATAGGTTGAACAAGTGAGTGGCAATCAACAAAAAAGTGAAAATTTCAAAATTTCAACTTTTTACCTTTTTTGTGTTTCCAGTTAAGGGGGTATATGAGCGGGGGGGATGAAACCAAGTGGATCACCTAAAGGACACTCGGGGCTTCCATTATCACCATCAACCACCTGCCTACCACCACCAGGAGCGTGGGAATCCTATAGAATGCACCATGTGTCATTTTGCCCTGCACACAGGTGTTTTTCCACCCTTCTGCGACCTCTAGCGGCCGGAGTATATAAGCTAGGTGGGTCAAACAAATTGCATCGTTTAGAGGACACTCAGGGCTTCCATTTGCATCATCAATCACCCGCCTCCCACCAATAGGGGCGTGGCAATTGACCAAAAAACTAATTGGAATTTAACGTGTCACCCTTTTGCGGCCATTAGCGCCTAAACAGGGTGATCTAAGATGGCTCAAACTATTTGATTCATGTAGCCGCACAGGTGCACGTTAATTAGAGACATCAATCTCAAATATAGGTTGAACAGGTGAGTGGCAATCAACAAAAAATTGAAAATTTCAAAATTTCTTCTTTTTTGTGTTTCCTGTTAAGGGGGTATATGAGCGGGGGGGATGAAACCAAGTGGATCACCTAAAGGACACTCGGGGCTTCCACTATCACCATCAACCACCCGCCTACCACCACCAGGAGCGTGGGAATCTTATAGAATGCACACAAGTGTTTTTCCACCCTTCTGCGACCTCTAGCGGCCGGAGTATATAAGCTAGGTGGGTCAAACAAATTGCATCGTTTAGAGGACACTCAGGGCTTCCATTTGCATCATCAATCACCCGCCTCCCACCAATAGGGGCGTGGCAATTGACCAAAAAACTTATTGGAATTTAACGTGTCACCCTTTTGCGGCCATTAGCGCCTAAACAGGGTGATCTAAGATGGCTCAAACTATTTGATTCATGTAGCCGCACAGGTGCACGTTAATTAGAGACATCAATCTCAAATATAGGTTGAACAGGTGAGTGGCAATCAACAAAGAAGTGAAAATTTCAAAATTTCTTCTTTTTTGTGTTTCCTGTTAAGGGGGTATATGAGCGGGGGGGATGAAACCAAGTGGATCACCTAAAGGACACTCGGGGCTTCCATTATCGCCATCAACCACCCGCCTACCACCACCAGGAGCGTGGGAATCCTATAGAATGCACCATGGGTCATTTTGCCCTGCACGCAAGTGTTTTTCCACCCTTCTGCGACCTCTAGCGGCCGGAGTATATAAGCTAGGTGGGTCAAACAAATTGCATCGTTTAGAGGACACTCAGGGCTTCCATTTGCATCATCAATCACCCGCCTCCCACCAATAGGGGCGTGGCAATTGAACAAAAAACTTATTGGAATTTAACGTGTCACCCTTTTGCGGCCATTAGCGCCTAAACAGGGTGATCTAAGATGTCGCAAACTATTTGATTCATGTAGCCGCACAGGTGCACGTTAATTAGAGACATCAATCTCAGATATAGGTTGAACAAGTGAGTGGCAATCAACAAAAAATTGAAAATTTCAAAATTTCTTCTTTTTTGTGTTTCCTGTTAAGGGGGTATATGAGCGGGGGGGATGAAACCAAGTGGATCACCTAAAGGACACTCGGGGCTTCCACTATCACCATCAACCACCCGCCTACCACCACCAGGAGCGTGGGAATCTTATAGAATGCACACAAGTGTTTTTCCACCCTTCTGCGACCTCTAGCGGCCGGAGTATATAAGCTAGGTGGGTCAAACAAATTGCATCGTTTAGAGGACACTCAGGGCTTCCATTTGCATCATCAATCACCCGCCTCTCACCAATAGGGGCGTGGCAATTGAACAAAAAACTTATTGGAATTTAACGTGTCACCCTTTTGCGGCCATTAGCGCCTAAACAGGGTGATCTAAGATGTCGCAAACTATTTGATTCATGTAGCCGCACAGGTGCACGTTAATTAGAGACATCAATCTCAGATATAGGTTGAACAAGTGAGTGGCAATCAACAAAACAGTGAAAATTTCAAAATTTCTACTTTTTTGTGTTTCCTGTTAAGGGGGTATATGAGCGGGGGGGATGAAACCAAGTGGATCACCTAAAGGACACTCGGGGCTTCCACTATCACCATCAACCACCCGCCTACCACCACCAGGAGCGTGGGAATCTTATAGAATGCACACAAGTGTTTTTCCACCCTTCTGCGACCTCTAGCGGCCGGAGTATATAAGCTAGGTGGGTCAAACAAATTGCATCGTTTAGAGGACACTCAGGGCTTCCATTTGCATCATCAATCACCCGCCTCCCACCAATAGGGGCGTGGCAATTGACCAAAAAACTTATTGGAATTTAACGTGTCACCCTTTTGCGGCCATTAGCGCCTAAACAGGGTGATCTAAGATGGCTCAAACTATTTGATTCATGTAGCCGCACAGGTGCACGTTAATTAGAGACATCAATCTCAAATATAGGTTGAACAGGTGAGTGGCAATCAACAAAGAAGTGAAAATTTCAAAATTTCTTCTTTTTTGTGTTTCCAGTTAAGGGGGTATATGAGCGGGGGGGATGAAACCAAGTGGATCACCTAAAGGACACTCGGGGCTTCCATTATCGCCATCAACCACCCGCCTACCACCACCAGGAGCGTGGGAATCCTATAGAATGCACCATGGGTCATTTTGCCCTGCACACAAGTGTTTTTCCACCCTTCTGCGACCTCTAGCGGCCGGAGTATATAAGCTAGGTGGGTCAAACAAATTGCATCGTTTAGAGGACACTCAGGGCTTCCATTTGTATCATCAATCACCCGCCTCCCACCAATAGGGGCGTGGCAATTGAACAAAAAACTTATTGGAATTTAGCGTGTCACCCTTTTGCGGCCATTAGCGCCTAAACAGGGTGATCTAAGATGGCTCAAACTATTTGATTCATGTAGCCGCACAGGTGCACGTTAATTAGAGACATCAATCTCAAATATAGGTTGAACAGGTGAGTGGCAATCAACAAAAAAGTGAAAATTTCAAAATTTCTACTTTTTCCCTTTTTTGTGTTTCCAGTTAAGAGGGTATATGAGCGGGGGGGATGAAACCAAGTGGATCACCTAAAGGACACTCGGGGCTTCCTTTATCACAATCAACCACCCGCCTACCACCACCAGGAGCGTGGGAATCCTATAGAATGCACCATGGGTCATTTTGCCCTGCACACAAGTGTTTTTCCACCCTTCTGCGACCTCTAGCGGCCGGAGTATATAAGCTAGGTGGGTCAAACAAATTGCATCGTTTAGAGGACACTCAGGGCTTCTATTTGCATCATCAATCACCCGCCTCCCACCAATAGGGGCGTGGCAATTGACCAAAAAACTTATTGGAATTTAACGTGTCACCCTTTTGCGGCCATTAGCGCCTAAACAGGGTGATCTAAGATGGCTCAAACTATTTGATTCATGTAGCCGCACAGGTGCACGTTAATTAGAGACATCAATCTCAAATATAGGTTGAACAGGTGAGTGGCAATCAACAAAGAAGTGAAAATTTCAAAATTTCTTCTTTTTTGTGTTTCCTGTTAAGGGGGTATATGAGCGGGGGGGATGAAACCAAGTGGATCACCTAAAGGACACTCGGGGCTTCCACTATCACCATCAATCACCCGCCTACCACCACCAGGAGCGTGGGAATCTTATAGAATGCACACAAGTGTTTTTCCACCCTTCTGCGACCTCTAGCGGCCGGAGTATATAAGCTAGGTGGGTCAAACAAATTGCATCGTTTAGAGGACACTCAGGGCTTCCATTTGCATCATCAATCACCCGCCTCCCACCAATAGGGGCGTGGCAATTGACCAAAAAACTTATTGGAATTTAACGTGTCACCCTTTTGCGGCCATTAGCGCCTAAACAGGGTGATCTAAGATGGCTCAAACTATTTGATTCATGTAGCCGCACAGGTGCACGTTAATTAGAGACATCAATCTCAAATATAGGTTGAACAGGTGAGTGGCAATCAACAAAAAATTGAAAATTTCAAAATTTCTTCTTTTTTGTGTTTCCTGTTAAGGGGGTATATGAGCGGGGGGGATGAAACCAAGTGGATCACCTAAAGGACACTCGGGGCTTCCACTATCACCATCAACCACCCGCCTACCACCACCAGGAGCGTGGGAATCTTATAGAATGCACACAAGTGTTTTTCCACCCTTCTGCGACCTCTAGCGGCCGGAGTATATAAGCTAGGTGGGTCAAACAAATTGCATCGTTTAGAGGACACTCAGGGCTTCCATTTGCATCATCAATCACCCGCCTCCCACCAATAGGGGCGTGGCAATTGACCAAAAAACTTATTGGAATTTAACGTGTCACCCTTTTGCGGCCATTAGCGCCTAAACAGGGTGATCTAAGATGGCTCAAACTATTTGATTCATGTAGCCGCACAGGTGCACGTTAATTAGAGACATCAATCTCAGATATAGGTTGAACAAGTGAGTGGCAATCAACAAAAAAGTGAAAATTTCAAAATTTCTACTTTTTACCTTTTTTGTGTTTTCAGTTAAGAGGGTATATGAGCGGGGGGGATGAAACCAAGTGGATCACCTAAAGGACACTCGGGGCTTCCATTATCACCATCAACCACCCGCCTACCACCACCAGGAGCGTGGGAATCCTATAGAATGCACCATGTGTCATTTTGCCCTGCACACAGGTGTTTTTCCACCCTTCTGCGACCTCTAGCGGCCGGAGTATATAAGCTAGGTGGGTCAAACAAATTGCATCGTTTAGAGGACACTCAGGGCTTCCATTTGCATCATCAATCACCCGCCTCCCACCAATAGGGGCGTGGCAATTGACCAAAAAACTTATTGGAATTTAACGTGTCACCCTTTTGCGGCCATTAGCGCCTAAACAGGGTGATCTAAGATGGCTCAAACTATTTGATTCATGTAGCCGCACAGGTGCACGTTAATTAGAGACATCAATCTCAGATATAGGTTGAACAAGTGAGTGGCAATCAACAAAAAAGTGAAAATTTCAAAATTTCTTCTTTTTTGTGTTTCCTGTTAAGGGGGTATATGAGCGGGGGGGATGAAACCAAGTGGATCACCTAAAGGACACTCGGGGCTTCCACTATCACCATCAACCACCCGCCTACCACCACCAGGAGCGTGGGAATCTTATAGAATGCACACAAGTGTTTTTCCACCCTTCTGCGACCTCTAGCGGCCGGAGTATATAAGCTAGGTGGGTCAAACAAATTGCATCGTTTAGAGGACACTCAGGGCTTCCATTTGCATCATCAATCACCCGCCTCCCACCAATAGGGGCGTGGCAATTGACCAAAAAACTTATTGGAATTTAACGTGTCACCCTTTTGCGGCCATTAGCGCCTAAACAGGGTGATCTAAGTGGCTCAAACTATTTGATTCATGTAGCCGCACAGGTGCACGTTAATTAGAGACATCAATCTCAAATATAGGTTGAACAGGTGAGTGGCAATCAACAAAAAATTGAAAATTTCAAAATTTCTTCTTTTTTGTGTTTCCTGTTAAGGGGGTATATGAGCGGGGGGGATGAAACCAAGTGGATCACCTAAAGGACACTCGGGGCTTCCACTAACACCATCAACCACCCGCCTACCACCACCAGGAGCGTGGGAATCTTATAGAATGCACACAAGTGTTTTTCCACCCTTCTGCGACCTCTAGCGGCCGGAGTATATAAGCTAGGTGGGTCAGGCAGATTGCATCGTTTAGAGGACACTCAGGACTTCCATTTGCATCATCAATCACCCGCCTCCCACCAATAGGGGCGTGGCAATTGACCAAAAAACTTATTGGAATTTAACGTGTCACCCTTTTGCGGCCATTAGCGCCTAAACAGGGTGATCTAAGATGGCTCAAACTATTTGATTCATGTAGCCGCACAGGTGCACGTTAATTAGAGACATCAATCTCAGATATAGGTTGAACAAGTGAGTGGCAATCAACAAAAAAGTGAAAATTTCAAAATTTCTACTTTTTACCTTTTTTGTGTTTTCAGTTAAGAGGGTATATGAGCGGGGGGGATGAAACCAAGTGGATCACCTAAAGGACACTCGGGGCTTCCATTATCACCATCAACCACCCGCCTACCACCACCAGGAGCGTGGGAATCCTATAGAATGCACCATGTGTCATTTTGCCCTGCACACAGGTGTTTTTCCACCCTTCTGCGACCTCTAGCGGCCGGAGTATATAAGCTAGGTGGGTCAAACAAATTGCATCGTTTAGAGGACACTCAGGGCTTCCATTTGCATCATCAATCACCCGCCTCCCACCAATAGGGGCGTGGCAATTGACCAAAAAACTTATTGGAATTTAACGTGTCACCCTTTTGCGGCCATTAGCGCCTAAACAGGGTGATCTAAGATGGCTCAAACTATTTGATTCATGTAGCCGCACAGGTGCACGTTAATTAGAGACATCAATCTCAGATATAGGTTGAACAAGTGAGTGGCAATCAACAAAAAAGTGAAAATTTCAAAATTTCTTCTTTTTTGTGTTTCCTGTTAAGGGGGTATATGAGCGGGGGGGATGAAACCAAGTGGATCACCTAAAGGACACTCGGGGCTTCCACTATCACCATCAACCACCCGCCTACCACCACCAGGAGCGTGGGAATCTTATAGAATGCACACAAGTGTTTTTCCACCCTTCTGCGACCTCTAGCGGCCGGAGTATATAAGCTAGGTGGGTCAAACAAATTGCATCGTTTAGAGGACACTCAGGGCTTCCATTTGCATCATCAATCACCCGCCTCCCACCAATAGGGGCGTGGCAATTGACCAAAAAACTTATTGGAATTTAACGTGTCACCCTTTTGCGGCCATTAGCGCCTAAACAGGGTGATCTAAGTGGCTCAAACTATTTGATTCATGTAGCCGCACAGGTGCACGTTAATTAGAGACATCAATCTCAAATATAGGTTGAACAGGTGAGTGGCAATCAACAAAAAATTGAAAATTTCAAAATTTCTTCTTTTTTGTGTTTCCAGTTAAGGGGGTATATGAGCGGGGGGGATGAAACCAAGTGGATCACCTAAAGGACACTCGGGGCTTCCACTAACACCATCAACCACCCGCCTACCACCACCAGGAGCGTGGGAATCTTATAGAATGCACACAAGTGTTTTTCCACCCTTCTGCGACCTCTAGCGGCCGGAGTATATAAGCTAGGTGGGTCAGACAAATTGCATCGTTTAGAGGACACTCAGGACTTCCATTTGCATCATCAATCACCCGCCTCCCACCAATAGGGGCGTGGCAATTGACCAAAAAACTTATTGGAATTTAACGTGTCACCCTTTTGCGGCCATTAGCGCCTAAACAGGGTGATCTAAGATGGCTCAAACTATTTGATTCATGTAGCCGCACAGGTGCACGTTAATTAGAGACATCAATCTCAGATATAGGTTGAACAAGTGAGTGGCAATCAACAAAAAAGTGAAAATATCAAAATTTCTACTTTTTACCTTTTTTGTGTTTCCAGTTAAGAGGGTATATGAGCGGGGGGGATGAAACCAAGTGGATCACCTAAAGGACACTCGGGGCTTCCATTATCACAATCAACCACCCGCCTACCACCACCAGGAGCGTGGGAATCCTATAGAATGCACCATGGGTCATTTTGCCCTGCACACAAGTGTTTTTCCACCCTTCTGCGACCTCTAGCGGCCGGAGTATATAAGCTAGGTGGGTCAGACAAATTGCATCGTTTAGAGGACACTCAGGGCTTCCATTTGCATCATCAATCACCCGCCTCCCACCAATAGGGGCGTGGCAATTGAACAAAAAACTTATTGGAATTTAACGTGTCACCCTTTTGCGGCCATTAGCGCCTAAACAGGGTGATCTAAGATGGCTCAAACTATTTGATTCATGTAGCCGCACAGGTGCACGTTAATTAGAGACATCAATCTCAAATATAGGTTGAACAGGTGAGTGGCAATCAACAAAAAAGTGAAAATTTCAAAATTTCTACTTTTTTGTGTTTCCTGTTAAGGGGGTATATGAGCGGGGTGGATGAAACCAAGTGGATCACCTAAAGGACACTCGGAGCTTCCATTATTACCATCAACCACCCGCCTACCACCACCAGGAGCGTGGGAATCTTATAGAATGCACCATGGGTCATTTTGCCCTGCACACAAGTGTTTTTCCACCCTTCTGCGACCTCTAGCGGCCGGAGTATATAAGCTAGGTGGGTCAAACAAATTGCATCGTTTAGAGGACACTCAGGGCTTCCATTTGCATCATCAATCACCCGCCTCCCACCAATAGGGGCGTGGCAATTGACCAAAAAACTTATTGGAATTTAACGTGTCACCCTTTTGCGGCCATTAGCGCCTAAACAGGGTGATCTAAGATGGCTCAAACTATTTGATTCATGTAGCCGCACAGGTGCACGTTAATTAGAGACATCAATCTCAAATATAGGTTGAACAGGTGAGTGGCAATCAACAAAAAAGTGAAAATTTCAAAATTTCTTCTTTTTTGTGTTTCCTGTTAAGGGGGTATATGAGCGGGGGGGATGAAACCAAGTGGATCACCTAAAGGACACTCGGAGCTTCCATTATCACCATCAACCACCCGCCTACCACCACCAGGAGCGTGGGAATCCTATAGAATGCACCATGTGTCATTTTGCCCTGCACACAGGTGTTTTTCCACCCTTCTGCGACCTCTAGCGGCCGGAGTATATAAGCTAGGTGGGTCAAACAAATTGCATCGTTTAGAGGACACTCAGGGCTTCTATTTGCATCATCAATCACCCGCCTCCCACCAATAGGGGCGTGGCAATTGACCAAAAAACTTATTGGAATTTAACGTGTCACCCTTTTGCGGCCATTAGCGCCTAAACAGGGTGATCTAAGATGTCGCAAACTATTTGATTCATGTAGCCGCACAGGTGCACGTTAATTAGAGACATCAATCTCAGATATAGGTTGAACAAGTGAGTGGCAATCAACAAAAAAGTGAAAATTTCAAAATTTCAACTTTTTACCTTTTTTGTGTTTCCAGTTAAGGGGGTATATGAGCGGGGGGGATGAAACCAAGTGGATCACCTAAAGGACACTCGGGGCTTCCACTATCACCATCAACCACCCGCCTACCACCACCAGGAGCGTGGGAATCTTATAGAATGCACACAAGTGTTTTTCCACCCTTCTGCGACCTCTAGCGGCCGGAGTATATAAGCTAGGTGGGTCAAACAAATTGCATCGTTTAGAGGACACTCAGGGCTTCCATTTGCATCATCAATCACCCGCCTCCCACCAATAGGGGCGTGGCAATTGAACAAAAAACTTATTGGAATTTAACGTGTCACCCTTTTGCGGCCATTAGCGCCTAAACAGGGTGATCTAAGATGTCGCAAACTATTTGATTCATGTAGCCGCACAGGTGCACGTTAATTAGAGACATCAATCTCAGATATAGGTTGAACAAGTGAGTGGCAATCAACAAAACAGTGAAAATTTCAAAATTTCTACTTTTTTGTGTTTCCTGTTAAGGGGGTATATGAGCGGGGGGATGAAACCAAGTGGATCACCTAAAGGACACTCGGGGCTTCCACTATCACCATCAACCACCCGCCTACCACCACCAGGAGCGTGGGAATCTTATAGAATGCACACAAGTGTTTTTCCACCCTTCTGCGACCTCTAGCGGCCGGAGTATATAAGCTAGGTGGGTCAAACAAATTGCATCGTTTAGAGGACACTCAGGGCTTCCATTTGCATCATCAATCACCCGCCTCCCACCAATAGGGGCGTGGCAATTGACCAAAAAACTTATTGGAATTTAACGTGTCACCCTTTTGCGGCCATTAGCGCCTAAACAGGGTGATCTAAGATGGCTCAAACTATTTGATTCATGTAGCCGCACAGGTGCACGTTAATTAGAGACATCAATCTCAAATATAGGTTGAACAGGTGAGTGGCAATCAACAAAGAAGTGAAAATTTCAAAATTTCTTCTTTTTTGTGTTTCCTGTTAAGGGGGTATATGAGCGGGGGGGATGAAACCAAGTGGATCACCTAAAGGACACTCGGGGCTTCCATTATCGCCATCAACCACCCGCCTACCACCACCAGGAGCGTGGGAATCCTATAGAATGCACCATGGGTCATTTTGCCCTGCACACAAGTGTTTTTCCACCCTTCTGCGACCTCTAGCGGCCGGAGTATATAAGCTAGGTGGGTCAAACAAATTGCGTCGTTTAGAGGACACTCAGGGCTTCCATTTGCATCATCAATCACCCGCCTCCCACCAATAGGGGCGTGGCAATTGACCAAAAAACTTATTGGAATTTAACGTGTCACCCTTTTGCGGCCATTAGCGCCTAAACAGGGTGATCTAAGATGGCTCAAACTATTTGATTCATGTAGCCGCACAGGTGCACGTTAATTAGAGACATCAATCTCAAATATAGGTTGAACAGGTGAGTGGCAATCAACAAAAAATTGAAAATTTCAAAATTTCTTCTTTTTTGTGTTTCCTGTTAAGGGGGTATATGAGCGGGGGGGATGAAACCAAGTGGATCACCTAAAGGACACTCGGGGCTTCCACTATCACCATCAACCACCCGCCTACCACCACCAGGAGCGTGGGAATCTTATAGAATGCACACAAGTGTTTTTCCACCCTTCTGCGACCTCTAGCGGCCGGAGTATATAAGCTAGGTGGGTCAAACAAATTGCATCGTTTAGAGGACACTCAGGGCTTCCATTTGCATCATCAATCACCCGCCTCCCACCAATAGGGGCGTGGCAATTGACCAAAAAACTTATTGGAATTTAACGTGTCACCCTTTTGCGGCCATTAGCGCCTAAACAGGGTGATCTAAGATGGCTCAAACTATTTGATTCATGTAGCCGCACAGGTGCACGTTAATTAGAGACATCAATCTCAGATATAGGTTGAACAAGTGAGTGGCAATCAACAAAAAAGTGAAAATTTCAAAATTTCTACTTTTTTGTGTTTCCAGTTAAGGGGGTATATGAGCGAGGGGGATGAAACCAAGTGGATCACCTAAAGGACACTCGGGGCTTATATTATCACCATCAACCACCCGCCTACCACCACCAGGAGCGTGGGAATCCTATAGAATGCACCATGGGTCATTTTGCCCTGCACACAAGTGTTTTTCCACCCTTCTGCGACCTCTAGCGGCCGGAGTATATAAGCTAGGTGGGTCAAACAAATTGCATCGTTTAGAGGACACTCAGGGCTTCCATTTGTATCATCAATCACCCGCCTCCCACCAATAGGGGCGTGGCAATTGAACAAAAAACTTATTGGAATTTAGCGTGTCACCCTTTTGCGGCCATTAGCGCCTAAACAGGGTGATCTAAGATGGCTCAAACTATTTGATTCATGTAGCCGCACAGGTGCACGTTAATTAGAGACATCAATCTCAAATATAGGTTGAACAGGTGAGTGGCAATCAACAAAAAAGTGAAAATATCAAAATTTCTACTTTTTCCCTTTTTTGTGTTTCCAGTTAAGAGGGTATATGAGCGGGGGGGATGAAACCAAGTGGATCACCTAAAGGACACTCGGGGCTTCCTTTATCACAATCAACCACCCGCCTACCACCACCAGGAGCGTAGAATGCACCATGGGTCATTTTGCCCTGCACACAAGTGTTTTTCCACCCTTCTGCGACCTCTAGCGGCCGGAGTATATAAGCTAGGTGGGTCAAACAAATTGCATCGTTTAGAGGACACTCAGGGCTTCTATTTGCATCATCAATCACCCGCCTCCCACCAATAGGGGCGTGGCAATTGACCAAAAAACTTATTGGAATTTAACGTGTCACCCTTTTGCGGCCATTAGCGCCTAAACAGGGTGATCTAAGATGGCTCAAACTATTTGATTCATGTAGCCGCACAGGTGCACGTTAATTAGAGACATCAATCTCAAATATAGGTTGAACAGGTGAGTGGCAATCAACAAAGAAGTGAAAATTTCAAAATTTCTTCTTTTTTGTGTTTCCTGTTAAGGGGGTATATGAGCGGGGGGGATGAAACCAAGTGGATCACCTAAAGGACACTCGGGGCTTCCACTATCACCATCAATCACCCGCCTACCACCACCAGGAGCGTGGGAATCTTATAGAATGCACACAAGTGTTTTTCCACCCTTCTGCGACCTCTAGCGGCCGGAGTATATAAGCTAGGTGGGTCAAACAAATTGCATCGTTTAGAGGACACTCAGGGCTTCCATTTGCATCATCAATCACCCGCCTCCCACCAATAGGGGCGTGGCAATTGACCAAAAAACTTATTGGAATTTAACGTGTCACCCTTTTGCGGCCATTAGCGCCTAAACAGGGTGATCTAAGATGGCTCAAACTATTTGATTCATGTAGCCGCACAGGTGCACGTTAATTAGAGACATCAATCTCAAATATAGGTTGAACAGGTGAGTGGCAATCAACAAAAAATTGAAAATTTCAAAATTTCTTCTTTTTTGTGTTTCCTGTTAAGGGGGTATATGAGCGGGGGGGATGAAACCAAGTGGATCACCTAAAGGACACTCGGGGCTTCCACTATCACCATCAACCACCCGCCTACCACCACCAGGAGCGTGGGAATCTTATAGAATGCACACAAGTGTTTTTCCACCCTTCTGCGACCTCTAGCGGCCGGAGTATATAAGCTAGGTGGGTCAAACAAATTGCATCGTTTAGAGGACACTCAGGGCTTCCATTTGCATCATCAATCACCCGCCTCCCACCAATAGGGGCGTGGCAATTGACCAAAAAACTTATTGGAATTTAACGTGTCACCCTTTTGTGGCCATTAGCGCCTAAACAGGGTGATCTAAGATGGCTCAAACTATTTGATTCATGTAGCCGCACAGGTGCACGTTAATTAGAGACATCAATCTCAGATATAGGTTGAACAAGTGAGTGGCAATCAACAAAAAAGTGAAAATTTCAAAATTTCTACTTTTTACCTTTTTTGTGTTTTCAGTTAAGAGGGTATATGAGCGGGGGGGATGAAACCAAGTGGATCACCTAAAGGACACTCGGGGCTTCCATTATCACCATCAACCACCCGCCTACCACCACCAGGAGCGTGGGAATCCTATAGAATGCACCATGTGTCATTTTGCCCTGCACACAAGTGTTTTTCCACCCTTCTGCGACCTCTAGCGGCCGGAGTATATAAGCTAGGTGGGTCAAACAAATTGCATCGTTTAGAGGACACTCAGGGCTTCCATTTGCATCATCAATCACCCGCCTCCCACCAATAGGGGCGTGGCAATTGAACAAAAAACTTATTGGAATTTAACGTGTCACCCTTTTGCGGCCATTAGCGCCTAAACAGGGTGATCTAAGATGGCTCAAACTATTTGATTCATGTAGCCGCACAGGTGCACGTTAATTAGAGACATCAATCTCAGATATAGGTTGAACAAGTGAGTGGCAATCAACAAAAAAGTGAAAATTTCAAAATTTCAACTTTTTACCTTTTTTGTGTTTCCAGTTAAGGGGGTATATGAGCGGGGGGGATGAAACCAAGTGGATCACCTAAAGGACACTCGGGGCTTCCATTATCACCATCAACCACCCGCCTACCACCACCAGGAGCGTGGGAATCCTATAGAATGCACCATGTGTCATTTTGCCCTGCACACAGGTGTTTTTCCACCCTTCTGCGACCTCTAGCGGCCGGAGTATATAAGCTAGGTGGGTCAAACAAATTGCATCGTTTAGAGGACACTCAGGGCTTCCATTTGCATCATCAATCACCCGCCTCCCACCAATAGGGGCGTGGCAATTGACCAAAAAACTTATTGGAATTTAACGTGTCACCCTTTTGCGGCCATTAGCGCCTAAACAGGGTGATCTAAGATGGCTCAAACTATTTGATTCATGTAGCCGCACAGGTGCACGTTAATTAGAGACATCAATCTCAGATATAGGTTGAACAAGTGAGTGGCAATCAACAAAAAAGTGAAAATTTCAAAATTTCTACTTTTTACCTTTTTTGTGTTTTCAGTTAAGAGGGTATATGAGCGGGGGGGATGAAACCAAGTGGATCACCTAAAGGACACTCGGGGCTTCCATTATCACCATCAACCACCCGCCTACCACCACCAGGAGCGTGGGAATCCTATAGAATGCACCATGTGTCATTTTGCCCTGCACACAAGTGTTTTTCCACCCTTCTGCGACCTCTAGCGGCCGGAGTATATAAGCTAGGTGGGTCAAACAAATTGCATCGTTTAGAGGACACTCAGGGCTTCCATTTGCATCATCAATCACCCGCCTCCCACCAATAGGGGCGTGGCAATTGACCAAAAAACTTATTGGAATTTAACGTGTCACCCTTTTGCGGCCATTAGCGCCTAAACAGGGTGATCTAAGATGGCTCAAACTATTTGATTCATGTAGCCGCACAGGTGCACGTTAATTAGAGACATCAATCTCAGATATAGGTTGAACAAGTGAGAGGCAATCAACAAAAAAGTGAAAATTTCAAAATTTCTACTTTTTACCTTTTTTGTGTTTTCAGTTAAGAGGGTATATGAGCGGGGGGGATGAAACCAAGTGGATCACCTAAAGGACACTCGGGGCTTCCATTATCACCATCAACCACCCGCCTACCACCACCAGGAGCGTGGGAATCCTATAGAATGCACCATGTGTCATTTTGCCCTGCACACAGGTGTTTTTCCACCCTTCTGCGACCTCTAGCGGCCGGAGTATATAAGCTAGGTGGGTCAAACAAATTGCATCGTTTAGAGGACACTCAGGGCTTCCATTTGCATCATCAATCACCCGCCTCCCACCAATAGGGGCGTGGCAATTGACCAAAAAACTTATTGGAATTTAACGTGTCACCCTTTTGCGGCCATTAGCGCCTAAACAGGGTGATCTAAGATGGCTCAAACTATTTGATTCATGTAGCCGCACAGGTGCACGTTAATTAGAGACATCAATCTCAGATATAGGTTGAACAAGTGAGTGGCAATCAACAAAAAAGTGAAAATTTCAAAATTTCTTCTTTTTTGTGTTTCCTGTTAAGGGGGTATATGAGCGGGGGGGATGAAACCAAGTGGATCACCTAAAGGACACTCAGGGCTTCCATTTGCATCATCAATCACCCGCCTCCCACCAATAAGGGCGTGGCAATTGACCAAAAAACTTATTGGAATTTAACGTGTCACCCTTTTGCGGCCATTAGCGCCTAAACAGGGTGATCTAAGATGGCTCAAACTATTTGATTCATGTAGCCGCACAGGTGCACGTTAATTAGAGACATCAATCTCAAATATAGGTTGAACAGGTGAGTGGCAATCAACAAAAAATTGAAAATTTCAAAATTTCTTCTTTTTTGTGTTTCCAGTTAAGGGGGTATATGAGCGGGGGGGATGAAACCAAGTGGATCACCTAAAGGACACTCGGGGCTTCCACTAACACCATCAACCACCCGCCTACCACCACCAGGAGCGTGGGAATCTTATAGAATGCACACAAGTGTTTTTCCACCCTTCTGCGACCTCTAGCGGCCGGAGTATATAAGCTAGGTGGGTCAGACAAATTGCATCGTTTAGAGGACACTCAGGACTTCCATTTGCATCATCAATCACCCGCCTCCCACCAATAGGGGCGTGGCAATTGACCAAAAAACTTATTGGAATTTAACGTGTCACCCTTTTGCGGCCATTAGCGCCTAAACAGGGTGATCTAAGATGGCTCAAACTATTTGATTCATGTAGCCGCACAGGTGCACGTTAATTAGAGACATCTAAACAGGGTGATCTAAGATGTCGCAAACTATTTGATTCATGTAGCCGCACAGGTGCACGTTAATTAGAGACATCAATCTCAGATATAGGTTGAACAAGTGAGTGGCAATCAACAAAAAAGTGAAAATTTCAAAATTTCAACTTTTTACCTTTTTTGTGTTTCCAGTTAAGGGGGTATATGAGCGGGGGGGATGAAACCAAGTGGATCACCTAAAGGACACTCAGGGCTTCCATTTGCATCATCAATCACCCGCCTCCCACCAATAGGGGCGTGGCAATTGACCAAAAAACTTATTGGAATTTAACGTGTCACCCTTTTGCGGCCATTAGCGCCTAAACAGGGTGATCTAAGATGTCGCAAACTATTTGATTCATGTAGCCGCACAGGTGCACGTTAATTAGAGACAGTTGAACAAGTGAGTGGCAATCAACAAAAAAGTGAAAATTTCAAAATTTCAACTTTTTACCTTTTTTGTGTTTCCAGTTAAGAGGGTATATGAGCGGGGGGGATGAAACCAAGTGGATCACCTAAAGGACACTCGGGGCTTCCATTATCACAATCAACCACCCGTGTTTTTCCACCCTTCTGCGACCTCTAGCGGCCGGAGTATATAAGCTAGGTGGGTCAAACAAATTGCATCGTTTAGAGGACACTCAGGGCTTCCATTTGCATCATCAATCACCCGCCTCCCACCAATAGGGGCGTGGCAATTGACCAAAAAACTTATTGGAATTTAACGTGTCACCCTTTTGCGGCCATTAGCGCCTAAACAGGGTGATCTAAGATGGCTCAAACTATTTGATTCATGTAGCCGCACAGGTGCACGTTAATTAGAGACATCAATCTCAAATATAGGTTGAACAGGTGAGTGGCAATCAACAAAAAAGTGAAAATTTCAAAATTTCTACTTTTTTGTGTTTCCTGTTAAGGGGGTATATGAGCGGGGGGGATGAAACCAAGTGGATCACCTAAAGGACACTCGGAGCTTCCATTATCACCATCAACCACCCGCCTACCACCACCAGGAGCGTGGGAATCTTATAGAATGCACACAAGTGTTTTTCCACCCTTCTGCGACCTCTAGCGGCCGGAGTATATAAGCTAGGTGGGTCAAACAAATTGCATCGTTTAGAGGACACTCAGGGCTTCCATTTGCATCATCAATCACCCGCCTCCCACCAATAGGGGCGTGGCAATTGACCAAAAAACTTATTGGAATTTAACGTGTCACCCTTTTGCGGCCATTAGCGCCTAAACAGGGTGATCTAAGATGGCTCAAACTATTTGATTCATGTAGCCGCACAGGTGCACGTTAATTAGAGACATCAATCTCAGATATAGGTTGAACAAGTGAGTGGCAATCAACAAAAAAGTGAAAATTTCAAAATTTCTACTTTTTACCTTTTTTGTGTTTCCTGTTAAGAGGGTATATGAGCGGGGGGGATGAAACTAAGTGGATCACCTAAAGGACACTCAGGGCTTCCATTTGCATCATCAATCACCCGCCTCCCACCAATAGGGGCGTGGCAATTGAACAAAAAACTTATTGGAATTTAACGTGTCACCCTTTTGCGGCCATTAGCGCCTAAACAGGGTGATCTAAGATGGCTCAAACTACTTGATTCATGTAGCCGCACAGGTGCACGTTAATTAGAGACATCAATCTCAAATATAGGTTGAACAGGTGAGTGGCAATCAACAAAAAAGTGAAAATTTCAAAATTTCTTCTTTTTTGTGTTTCCTGTTAAGGGGGTATATGAGCGGGGGGGATGAAACCAAGTGGATCACCTAAAGGACACTCGGGGCTTCAACTATCACCATCAACCACCCGCCTACCACCACCAGGAGCGTGGGAATCTTATAGAATGCACACAAGTGTTTTTCCACCCTTCTGCGACCTCTAGCGGCCGGAGTATATAAGCTAGGTGGGTCAAACAAATTGCATCGTTTAGAGGACACTCAGGGCTTCCATTTGCATCATCAATCACACGCCTCCCACCAATAGGGGCGTGGCAATTGACCAAAAAACTTATTGGAATTTAACGTGTCACCCTTTTGCGGCCATTAGCGCCTAAACAGGGTGATCTAAGATGTCGCAAACTATTTGATTCATGTAGCCGCACAGGTGCACGTTAATTAGAGACATCAATCTCAGATATAGGTTGAACAAGTGAGTGGCAATCAACAAAAAAGTGAAAATTTCAAAATTTCAACTTTTTACCTTTTTTGTGTTTCCTGTTAAGGGGGTATATGAGCGGGGGGGATGAAACCAAGTGGATCACCTAAAAGACACTCGGGGCTTCCACTATCACCATCAACCACCCGCCTACCACCACCAGGAGCGTGAGAATCTTATAGAATGCACACAAGTGTTTTTCATTCTTCTGCGACCTCTAGCGGCCGGAGTATATAAGCTAGGTGGGTCAAACAAATTGCATCGTTTAGAGGACACTCAGGGCTTCCATTTGCATCATCAATCACCCGCCTCCCACCAATAGGGGCGTGGCAATTGACCAAAAAACTTATTGGAATTTAACGTGTCACCCTTTTGCGGCCATTAGCGCCTAAACAGGGTGATCTAAGATGGCTCAAACTATTTGATTCATGTAGCCGCACAGGTGCACGTTAATTAGAGACATCAATCTCAAATATAGGTTGAACAGGTGAGTGGCAATCAACAAAAAAGTGAAAATTTCAAAATTTCTTCTTTTTTGTGTTTCCTGTTAAGGGGGTATATGAGCGGGGGGGATGAAACCAAGTGGATCACCTAAAGGACACTCGGGGCTTCAACTATCACCATCAACCACCCGCCTACCACCACCAGGAGCGTGGGAATCTTATAGAATGCACACAAGTGTTTTTCCACCCTTCTGCGACCTCTAGCGGCCGGAGTATATAAGCTAGGTGGGTCAAACAAATTGCATCGTTTAGAGGACACTCAGGGCTTCCATTTGCATCATCAATCACCCGCCTCCCACCAATAGGGGCGTGGCAATTGACCAAAAAACTTATTGGAATTTAACGTGTCACCCTTTTGCGGCCATTAGCGCCTAAACAGGGTGATCTAAGATGTCGCAAACTATTTGATTCATGTAGCCGCACAGGTGCACGTTAATTAGAGACATCAATCTCAGATATAGGTTGAACAAGTGAGTGGCAATCAACAAAAAAGTGAAAATTTCAAAATTTCAACTTTTTACCTTTTTTGTGTTTCCAGTTAAGGGGGTATATGAGCGGGGGGGATGAAACCAAGTGGATCACCTAAAGGACACTCAGGGCTTCCATTTGCATCATCAATCACCCGCCTCCCACCAATAGGGGCGTGGCAATTGACCAAAAAACTTATTGGAATTTAACGTGTCACCCTTTTGCGGCCATTAGCGCCTAAACAGGGTGATCTAAGATGTCGCAAACTATTTGATTCATGTAGCCGCACAGGTGCACGTTAATTAGAGACAGCAATCTCAGATATAGGTTGAACAAGTGAGTGGCAATCAACAAAAAAGTGAAAATTTCAAAATTTCTACTTTTTACCTTTTTTGTGTTTCCAGTTAAGAGGGTATATGAGCGGGGGGGATGAAACCAAGTGGATCACCTAAAGGACACTCGGGGCTTCCATTATCACAATCAACCACCCGCCTACCACCACCAGGAGCGTGGGAATCCTATAGAATGCACCATGGGTCATTTTGCCCTGCACACAAGTGTTTTTCCACCCTTCTGCGACCTCTAGCGGCCGGAGTATATAAGCTAGGTGGGTCAAACAAATTGCATCGTTTAGAGGACACTCAGGGCTTCCATTTGCATCATCAATCACCCGCCTCCCACCAATAGGGGCGTGGCAATTGACCAAAAAACTTATTGGAATTTAACGTGTCACCCTTTTGCGGCCATTAGCGCCTAAACAGGGTGATCTAAGATGGCTCAAACTATTTGATTCATGTAGCCGCACAGGTGCACGTTAATTAGAGACCTCAATCTGTAATATAGGTTGAACAGGTGAGTGGCAATCAACAAAAAAGTGAAAATTTCAAAATTTCTACTTTTTACCTTTTTTGTGTTTCCTGTTAAGGGGGTATATGAGCGGGGGGGATGAAACCAAGTGGATCACCTAAAGGACACTCGGGGCTTCCACTATCACCATCAACCACCCGCCTACCACCACCAGGAGCGTGGGAATCTTATAGAATGCACACAAGTGTTTTTCCACCCTTCTGCGACCTCTAGCGGCCGGAGTATATAAGCTAGGTGGGTCAAACAAATTGCATTAGCGCCTAAACAGGGTGATCTAAGATGGCTCAAACTATTTGATTCATGTAGCCGCACAGGTGCACGTTAATTAGAGACATCAATCTCAGATATAGGTTGAACAAGTGAGTGGCAATCAACAAAAAAGTGAAAATTTCAAAATTTCTACTTTTTACCTTTTTTGTGTTTCCAGTTAAGAGGGTATATGAGCGGGGGGGATGAAACCAAATGGATCACCTAAAGGACACTCGGGGCTTCCATTATCACAATCAACCACCCGCCTACCACCACCAGGAGCGTGGGAATCCTATAGAATGCACCATGGGTCATTTTGCCCTGCACACAAGTGTTTTTCCACCCTTCTGCGACCTCTAGCGGCCGGAGTATATAAGCTAGGTGGGTCAAACAAATTGCATCGTTTAGAGGACACTCAGGGCTTCCATTTGCATCATCAATCACCCGCCTCCCACCAATAGGGGCGTGGCAATTGAACAAAAAACTTATTGGAATTTAACGTGTCACCCTTTTGCGGCCATTAGCGCCTAAACAGGGTGATCTAAGATGGCTCAAACTATTTGATTCATGTAGCCGCACAGGTGCACGTTAATTAGAGACAGCAATCTCAGATATAGGTTGAACAAGTGAGTGGCAATCAACAAAAAAGTGAAAATTTCAAAATTTCTACTTTTTACCTTTTTTGTGTTTTCAGTTAAGAGCGTATATGAGCGGGGGGGATGAAACCAAGTGGATCACCTAAAGGACACTCGGGGCTTCCATTATCACCATCAACCACCCGCCTACCACCACCAGGAGCGTGGGAATCCTATAGAATGCACCATGTGTCATTTTGCCCTGCACACAAGTGTTTTTCCACCCTTCTGCGACCTCTAGCGGCCGGAGTATATAAGCTAGGTGGGTCAAACAAATTGCATCGTTTAGAGGACACTCAGGGCTTCCATTTGCATCATCAATCACCCGCCTCCCACCAATAGGGGCGTGGCAATTGAACAAAAAACTTATTGGAATTTAACGTGTCACCCTTTTGCGGCCATTAGCGCCTAAACAGGGTGATCTAAGATGGCTCAAACTATTTGATTCATGTAGCCGCACAGGTGCACGTTAATTAGAGACCTCAATCTCAAATATAGGTTGAACAGGTGAGTGGCAATCAACAAAAAAGTGAAAATTTCAAAATTTCTTCTGTTTTGTGTTTCCTGTTAAGGGGGTATATGAGCGGGGGGGATGAAACCAAGTGGATCACCTAAAGGACACTCGGGGCTTCAACTATCACCATCAACCACCCGCCTACCACCACCAGGAGCGTGGGAATCTTATAGAATGCACACAAGTGTTTTCCACCCTTCTGCGACCTCTAGCGGCCGGAGTATATAAGCTAGGTGGGTCAAACAAATTGCATCGTTTAGAGGACACTCAGGGCTTCTATTTGCATCATCAATCACCCGCCTCCCACCAATAGGGGCGTGGCAATTGACCAAAAAACTTATTGGAATTTAACGTGTCACCCTTTTGCGGCCATTAGCGCCTAAACAGGGTGATCTAAGATGGCTCAAACTATTTGATTCATGTAGCCGCACAGGTGCACGTTAATTAGAGACATCAATCTCAAATATAGGTTGAACAGGTGAGTGGCAATCAACAAAAAATTGAAAATTTCAAAATTTCTTCTTTTTTGTGTTTCCTGTTAAGGGGGTATATGAGCGGGGGGGATGAAACCAAGTGGATCACCTAAAGGACACTCGGGGCTTCCACTATCACCATCAACCACCCGCCTACCACCACCAGGAGCGTGGGAATCTTATAGAATGCACACAAGTGTTTTTCCACCCTTCTGCGACCTCTAGCGGCCGGAGTATATAAGCTAGGTGGGTCAAACAAATTGCATCGTTTAGAGGACACTCAGGGCTTCCATTTGCATCATCAATCACCCGCCTCCCACCAATAGGGGCGTGGCAATTGACCAAAAAACTTATTGGAATTTAACGTGTCACCCTTTTGCGGCCATTAGCGCCTAAACAGGGTGATCTAAGATGGCTCAAACTATTTGATTCATGTAGCCGCACAGGTGCACGTTAATTAGAGACATCAATCTCAGATATAGGTTGAACAAGTGAGTGGCAATCAACAAAAAAGTGAAAATTTCAAAATTTCTACTTTTTTGTGTTTCCAGTTAAGGGGGTATATGAGCGAGGGGGATGAAACCAAGTGGATCACCTAAAGGACACTCGGGGCTTATATTATCACCATCAACCACCCGCCTACCACCACCAGGAGCGTGGGAATCCTATAGAATGCACCATGGGTCATTTTGCCCTGCACACAAGTGTTTTTCCACCCTTCTGCGACCTCTAGCGGCCGGAGTATATAAGCTAGGTGGGTCAAACAAATTGCATCGTTTAGAGGACACTCAGGGCTTCCATTTGTATCATCAATCACCCGCCTCCCACCAATAGGGGCGTGGCAATTGAACAAAAAACTTATTGGAATTTAGCGTGTCACCCTTTTGCGGCCATTAGCGCCTAAACAGGGTGATCTAAGATGGCTCAAACTATTTGATTCATGTAGCCGCACAGGTGCACGTTAATTAGAGACATCAATCTCAAATATAGGTTGAACAGGTGAGTGGCAATCAACAAAAAAGTGAAAATATCAAAATTTCTACTTTTTCCCTTTTTTGTGTTTCCAGTTAAGAGGGTATATGAGCGGGGGGGATGAAACCAAGTGGATCACCTAAAGGACACTCGGGGCTTCCTTTATCACAATCAACCACCCGCCTACCACCACCAGGAGCGTAGAATGCACCATGGGTCATTTTGCCCTGCACACAAGTGTTTTTCCACCCTTCTGCGACCTCTAGCGGCCGGAGTATATAAGCTAGGTGGGTCAAACAAATTGCATCGTTTAGAGGACACTCAGGGCTTCTATTTGCATCATCAATCACCCGCCTCCCACCAATAGGGGCGTGGCAATTGACCAAAAAACTTATTGGAATTTAACGTGTCACCCTTTTGCGGCCATTAGCGCCTAAACAGGGTGATCTAAGATGGCTCAAACTATTTGATTCATGTAGCCGCACAGGTGCACGTTAATTAGAGACATCAATCTCAAATATAGGTTGAACAGGTGAGTGGCAATCAACAAAGAAGTGAAAATTTCAAAATTTCTTCTTTTTTGTGTTTCCTGTTAAGGGGGTATATGAGCGGGGGGGATGAAACCAAGTGGATCACCTAAAGGACACTCGGGGCTTCCACTATCACCATCAATCACCCGCCTACCACCACCAGGAGCGTGGGAATCTTATAGAATGCACACAAGTGTTTTTCCACCCTTCTGCGACCTCTAGCGGCCGGAGTATATAAGCTAGGTGGGTCAAACAAATTGCATCGTTTAGAGGACACTCAGGGCTTCCATTTGCATCATCAATCACCCGCCTCCCACCAATAGGGGCGTGGCAATTGACCAAAAAACTTATTGGAATTTAACGTGTCACCCTTTTGCGGCCATTAGCGCCTAAACAGGGTGATCTAAGATGGCTCAAACTATTTGATTCATGTAGCCGCACAGGTGCACGTTAATTAGAGACATCAATCTCAAATATAGGTTGAACAGGTGAGTGGCAATCAACCATAAATTGAAAATTTCAAAATTTCTTCTTTTTTGTGTTTCCTGTTAAGGGGGTATATGAGCGGGGGGGATGAAACCAAGTGGATCACCTAAAGGACACTCGGGGCTTCCACTATCACCATCAACCACCCGCCTACCACCACCAGGAGCGTGGGAATCTTATAGAATGCACACAAGTGTTTTTCCACCCTTCTGCGACCTCTAGCGGCCGGAGTATATAAGCTAGGTGGGTCAAACAAATTGCATCGTTTAGAGGACACTCAGGGCTTCCATTTGCATCATCAATCACCCGCCTCCCACCAATAGGGGCGTGGCAATTGACCAAAAAACTTATTGGAATTTAACGTGTCACCCTTTTGTGGCCATTAGCGCCTAAACAGGGTGATCTAAGATGGCTCAAACTATTTGATTCATGTAGCCGCACAGGTGCACGTTAATTAGAGACATCAATCTCAGATATAGGTTGAACAAGTGAGTGGCAATCAACAAAAAAGTGAAAATTTCAAAATTTCTACTTTTTACCTTTTTTGTGTTTTCAGTTAAGAGGGTATATGAGCGGGGGGGATGAAACCAAGTGGATCACCTAAAGGACACTCGGGGCTTCCATTATCACCATCAACCACCCGCCTACCACCACCAGGAGCGTGGGAATCCTATAGAATGCACCATGTGTCATTTTGCCCTGCACACAAGTGTTTTTCCACCCTTCTGCGACCTCTAGCGGCCGGAGTATATAAGCTAGGTGGGTCAAACAAATTGCATCGTTTAGAGGACACTCAGGGCTTCCATTTGCATCATCAATCACCCGCCTCCCACCAATAGGGGCGTGGCAATTGAACAAAAAACTTATTGGAATTTAACGTGTCACCCTTTTGCGGCCATTAGCGCCTAAACAGGGTGATCTAAGATGGCTCAAACTATTTGATTCATGTAGCCGCACAGGTGCACGTTAATTAGAGACATCAATCTCAGATATAGGTTGAACAAGTGAGTGGCAATCAACAAAAAAGTGAAAATTTCAAAATTTCAACTTTTTACCTTTTTTGTGTTTCCAGTTAAGGGGGTATATGAGCGGGGGGGATGAAACCAAGTGGATCACCTAAAGGACACTCGGGGCTTCCATTATCACCATCAACCACCCGCCTACCACCACCAGGAGCGTGGGAATCCTATAGAATGCACCATGTGTCATTTTGCCCTGCACACAGGTGTTTTTCCACCCTTCTGCGACCTCTAGCGGCCGGAGTATATAAGCTAGGTGGGTCAAACAAATTGCATCGTTTAGAGGACACTCAGGGCTTCCATTTGCATCATCAATCACCCGCCTCCCACCAATAGGGGCGTGGCAATTGACCAAAAAACTTATTGGAATTTAACGTGTCACCCTTTTGCGGCCATTAGCGCCTAAACAGGGTGATCTAAGATGGCTCAAACTATTTGATTCATGTAGCCGCACAGGTGCACGTTAATTAGAGACATCAATCTCAGATATAGGTTGAACAAGTGAGTGGCAATCAACAAAAAAGTGAAAATTTCAAAATTTCTACTTTTTACCTTTTTTGTGTTTTCAGTTAAGAGGGTATATGAGCGGGGGGGATGAAACCAAGTGGATCACCTAAAGGACACTCGGGGCTTCCATTATCACCATCAACCACCCGCCTACCACCACCAGGAGCGTGGGAATCCTATAGAATGCACCATGTGTCATTTTGCCCTGCACACAAGTGTTTTTCCACCCTTCTGCGACCTCTAGCGGCCGGAGTATATAAGCTAGGTGGGTCAAACAAATTGCATCGTTTAGAGGACACTCAGGGCTTCCATTTGCATCATCAATCACCCGCCTCCCACCAATAGGGGCGTGGCAATTGACCAAAAAACTTATTGGAATTTAACGTGTCACCCTTTTGCGGCCATTAGCGCCTAAACAGGGTGATCTAAGATGGCTCAAACTATTTGATTCATGTAGCCGCACAGGTGCACGTTAATTAGAGACATCAATCTCAGATATAGGTTGAACAAGTGAGAGGCAATCAACAAAAAAGTGAAAATTTCAAAATTTCTACTTTTTACCTTTTTTGTGTTTTCAGTTAAGAGGGTATATGAGCGGGGGGGATGAAACCAAGTGGATCACCTAAAGGACACTCGGGGCTTCCATTATCACCATCAACCACCCGCCTACCACCACCAGGAGCGTGGGAATCCTATAGAATGCACCATGTGTCATTTTGCCCTGCACACAGGTGTTTTTCCACCCTTCTGCGACCTCTAGCGGCCGGAGTATATAAGCTAGGTGGGTCAAACAAATTGCATCGTTTAGAGGACACTCAGGGCTTCCATTTGCATCATCAATCACCCGCCTCCCACCAATAGGGGCGTGGCAATTGACCAAAAAACTTATTGGAATTTAACGTGTCACCCTTTTGCGGCCATTAGCGCCTAAACAGGGTGATCTAAGATGGCTCAAACTATTTGATTCATGTAGCCGCACAGGTGCACGTTAATTAGAGACATCTAAACAGGGTGATCTAAGATGTCGCAAACTATTTGATTCATGTAGCCGCACAGGTGCACGTTAATTAGAGACATCAATCTCAGATATAGGTTGAACAAGTGAGTGGCAATCAACAAAAAAGTGAAAATTTCAAAATTTCAACTTTTTACCTTTTTTGTGTTTCCAGTTAAGGGGGTATATGAGCGGGGGGGATGAAACCAAGTGGATCACCTAAAGGACACTCAGGGCTTCCATTTGCATCATCAATCACCCGCCTCCCACCAATAGGGGCGTGGCAATTGACCAAAAAACTTATTGGAATTTAACGTGTCACCCTTTTGCGGCCATTAGCGCCTAAACAGGGTGATCTAAGATGTCGCAAACTATTTGATTCATGTAGCCGCACAGGTGCACGTTAATTAGAGACAGTTGAACAAGTGAGTGGCAATCAACAAAAAAGTGAAAATTTCAAAATTTCAACTTTTTACCTTTTTTGTGTTTCCAGTTAAGAGGGTATATGAGCGGGGGGGATGAAACCAAGTGGATCACCTAAAGGACACTCGGGGCTTCCATTATCACAACAACCACCCGTGTTTTTCCACCCTTCTGCGACCTCTAGCGGCCGGAGTATATAAGCTAGGTGGGTCAAACAAATTGCATCGTTTAGAGGACACTCAGGGCTTCCATTTGCATCATCAATCACCCGCCTCCCACCAATAGGGGCGTGGCAATTGACCAAAAAACTTATTGGAATTTAACGTGTCACCCTTTTGCGGCCATTAGCGCCTAAACAGGGTGATCTAAGATGGCTCAAACTATTTGATTCATGTAGCCGCACAGGTGCACGTTAATTAGAGACATCAATCTCAAATATAGGTTGAACAGGTGAGTGGCAATCAACAAAAAAGTGAAAATTTCAAAATTTCTACTTTTTTGTGTTTCCTGTTAAGGGGGTATATGAGCGGGGGGGATGAAACCAAGTGGATCACCTAAAGGACACTCGGAGCTTCCATTATCACCATCAACCACCCGCCTACCACCACCAGGAGCGTGGGAATCTTATAGAATGCACACAAGTGTTTTTCCACCCTTCTGCGACCTCTAGCGGCCGGAGTATATAAGCTAGGTGGGTCAAACAAATTGCATCGTTTAGAGGACACTCAGGGCTTCCATTTGCATCATCAATCACCCGCCTCCCACCAATAGGGGCGTGGCAATTGACCAAAAAACTTATTGGAATTTAACGTGTCACCCTTTTGCGGCCATTAGCGCCTAAACAGGGTGATGGCTCAAACTATTTGATTCATGTAGCCGCACAGGTGCACGTTAATTAGAGACATCAATCTCAGATATAGGTTGAACAAGTGAGTGGCAATCAACAAAAAAGTGAAAATTTCAAAATTTCTACTTTTTACCTTTTTTGTGTTTCCAGTTAAGAGGGTATATGAGCGGGGGGGATGAAACTAAGTGGATCACCTAAAGGACACTCAGGGCTTCCATTTGCATCATCAATCACCCGCCTCCCACCAATAGGGGCGTGGCAATTGAACAAAAAACTTATTGGAATTTAACGTGTCACCCTTTTGCGGCCATTAGCGCCTAAACAGGGTGATCTAAGATGGCTCAAACTACTTGATTCATGTAGCCGCACAGGTGCACGTTAATTAGAGACATCAATCTCAAATATAGGTTGAACAGGTGAGTGGCAATCAACAAAAAAGTGAAAATTTCAAAATTTCTTCTTTTTTGTGTTTCCTGTTAAGGGGGTATATGAGCGGGGGGGATGAAACCAAGTGGATCACCTAAAGGACACTCGGGGCTTCAACTATCACCATCAACCACCCGCCTACCACCACCAGGAGCGTGGGAATCTTATAGAATGCACACAAGTGTTTTTCCACCCTTCTGCGACCTCTAGCGGCCGGAGTATATAAGCTAGGTGGGTCAAACAAATTGCATCGTTTAGAGGACACTCAGGGCTTCCATTTGCATCATCAATCACACGCCTCCCACCAATAGGGGCGTGGCAATTGACCAAAAAACTTATTGGAATTTAACGTGTCACCCTTTTGCGGCCATTAGCGCCTAAACAGGGTGATCTAAGATGTCGCAAACTATTTGATTCATGTAGCCGCACAGGTGCACGTTAATTAGAGACATCAATCTCAGATATAGGTTGAACAAGTGAGTGGCAATCAACAAAAAAGTGAAAATTTCAAAATTTCAACTTTTTACCTTTTTTGTGTTTCCTGTTAAGGGGGTATATGAGCGGGGGGGATGAAACCAAGTGGATCACCTAAAAGACACTCGGGGCTTCCACTATCACCATCAACCACCCGCCTACCACCACCAGGAGCGTGAGAATCTTATAGAATGCACACAAGTGTTTTTCATTCTTCTGCGACCTCTAGCGGCCGGAGTATATAAGCTAGGTGGGTCAAACAAATTGCATCGTTTAGAGGACACTCAGGGCTTCCATTTGCATCATCAATCACCCGCCTCCCACCAATAGGGGCGTGGCAATTGACCAAAAAACTTATTGGAATTTAACGTGTCACCCTTTTGCGGCCATTAGCGCCTAAACAGGGTGATCTAAGATGGCTCAAACTATTTGATTCATGTAGCCGCACAGGTGCACGTTAATTAGAGACATCAATCTCAGATATAGGTTGAACAAGTGAGAGGCAATCAACAAAAAAGTGAAAATTTCAAAATTTCTACTTTTTACCTTTTTTGTGTTTTCAGTTAAGAGGGTATATGAGCGGGGGGGATGAAACCAAGTGGATCACCTAAAGGACACTCGGGGCTTCCATTATCACCATCAACCACCCGCCTACCACCACCAGGAGCGTGGGAATCCTATAGAATGCACCATGTGTCATTTTGCCCTGCACACAGGTGTTTTTCCACCCTTCTGCGACCTCTAGCGGCCGGAGTATATAAGCTAGGTGGGTCAAACAAATTGCATCGTTTAGAGGACACTCAGGGCTTCCATTTGCATCATCAATCACCCGCCTCCCACCAATAGGGGCGTGGCAATTGACCAAAAAACTTATTGGAATTTAACGTGTCACCCTTTTGCGGCCATTAGCGCCTAAACAGGGTGATCTAAGATGGCTCAAACTATTTGATTCATGTAGCCGCACAGGTGCACGTTAATTAGAGACATCAATCTCAGATATAGGTTGAACAAGTGAGTGGCAATCAACAAAAAAGTGAAAATTTCAAAATTTCTTCTTTTTTGTGTTTCCTGTTAAGGGGGTATATGAGCGGGGGGGATGAAACCAAGTGGATCACCTAAAGGACACTCGGGGCTTCCACTATCACCATCAACCACCCGCCTACCACCACCAGGTGCGTGGGAATCTTATAGAATGCACACAAGTGTTTTTCCACCCTTCTGCGACCTCTAGCGGCCGGAGTATATAAGCTAGGTGGGTCAGACAAATTGCATCGTTTAGAGGACACTCAGGACTTCCATTTGCATCATCAATCACCCGCCTCCCACCAATAGGGGCGTGGCAATTGACCAAAAAACTTATTGGAATTTAACGTGTCACCCTTTTGCGGCCATTAGCGCCTAAACAGGGTGATCTAAGATGGCTCAAACTATTTGATTCATGTAGCCGCACAGGTGCACGTTAATTAGAGACATCTAAACAGGGTGATCTAAGATGTCGCAAACTATTTGATTCATGTAGCCGCACAGGTGCACGTTAATTAGAGACATCAATCTCAGATATAGGTTGAACAAGTGAGTGGCAATCAACAAAAAAGTGAAAATTTCAAAATTTCAACTTTTTACCTTTTTTGTGTTTCCAGTTAAGGGGGTATATGAGCGGGGGGGATGAAACCAAGTGGATCACCTAAAGGACACTCAGGGCTTCCATTTGCATCATCAATCACCCGCCTCCCACCAATAGGGGCGTGGCAATTGACCAAAAAACTTATTGGAATTTAACGTGTCACCCTTTTGCGGCCATTAGCGCCTAAACAGGGTGATCTAAGATGTCGCAAACTATTTGATTCATGTAGCCGCACAGGTGCACGTTAATTAGAGACAGTTGAACAAGTGAGTGGCAATCAACAAAAAAGTGAAAATTTCAAAATTTCAACTTTTTACCTTTTTTGTGTTTCCAGTTAAGAGGGTATATGAGCGGGGGGGATGAAACCAAGTGGATCACCTAAAGGACACTCGGGGCTTCCATTATCACAACAACCACCCGTGTTTTTCCACCCTTCTGCGACCTCTAGCGGCCGGAGTATATAAGCTAGGTGGGTCAAACAAATTGCATCGTTTAGAGGACACTCAGGGCTTCCATTTGCATCATCAATCACCCGCCTCCCACCAATAGGGGCGTGGCAATTGACCAAAAAACTTATTGGAATTTAACGTGTCACCCTTTTGCGGCCATTAGCGTCTAAACAGGGTGATCTAAGATGGCTCAAACTATTTGATTCATGTAGCCGCACAGGTGCACGTTAATTAGAGACATCAATCTCAAATATAGGTTGAACAGGTGAGTGGCAATCAACAAAAAAGTGAAAATTTCAAAATTTCTACTTTTTTGTGTTTCCTGTTAAGGGGGTATATGAGCGGGGGGGATGAAACCAAGTGGATCACCTAAAGGACACTCGGAGCTTCCATTATCACCATCAACCACCCGCCTACCACCACCAGGAGCGTGGGAATCTTATAGAATGCACACAAGTGTTTTTCCACCCTTCTGCGACCTCTAGCGGCCGGAGTATATAAGCTAGGTGGGTCAAACAAATTGCATCGTTTAGAGGACACTCAGGGCTTCCATTTGCATCATCAATCACCCGCCTCCCACCAATAGGGGCGTGGCAATTGACCAAAAAACTTATTGGAATTTAACGTGTCACCCTTTTGCGGCCATTAGCGCCTAAACAGGGTGATGGCTCAAACTATTTGATTCATGTAGCCGCACAGGTGCACGTTAATTAGAGACATCAATCTCAGATATAGGTTGAACAAGTGAGTGGCAATCAACAAAAAAGTGAAAATTTCAAAATTTCTACTTTTTACCTTTTTTGTGTTTCCAGTTAAGAGGGTATATGAGCGGGGGGGATGAAACTAAGTGGATCACCTAAAGGACACTCAGGGCTTCCATTTGCATCATCAATCACCCGCCTCCCACCAATAGGGGCGTGGCAATTGAACAAAAAACTTATTGGAATTTAACGTGTCACCCTTTTGCGGCCATTAGCGCCTAAACAGGGTGATCTAAGATGGCTCAAACTACTTGATTCATGTAGCCGCACAGGTGCACGTTAATTAGAGACATCAATCTCAAATATAGGTTGAACAGGTGAGTGGCAATCAACAAAAAAGTGAAAATTTCAAAATTTCTTCTTTTTTGTGTTTCCTGTTAAGGGGGTATATGAGCGGGGGGGATGAAACCAAGTGGATCACCTAAAGGACACTCGGGGCTTCAACTATCACCATCAACCACCCGCCTACCACCACCAGGAGCGTGGGAATCTTATAGAATGCACACAAGTGTTTTTCCACCCTTCTGCGACCTCTAGCGGCCGGAGTATATAAGCTAGGTGGGTCAAACAAATTGCATCGTTTAGAGGACACTCAGGGCTTCCATTTGCATCATCAATCACACGCCTCCCACCAATAGGGGCGTGGCAATTGACCAAAAAACTTATTGGAATTTAACGTGTCACCCTTTTGCGGCCATTAGCGCCTAAACAGGGTGATCTAAGATGTCGCAAACTATTTGATTCATGTAGCCGCACAGGTGCACGTTAATTAGAGACATCAATCTCAGATATAGGTTGAACAAGTGAGTGGCAATCAACAAAAAAGTGAAAATTTCAAAATTTCAACTTTTTACCTTTTTTGTGTTTCCTGTTAAGGGGGTATATGAGCGGGGGGGATGAAACCAAGTGGATCACCTAAAAGACACTCGGGGCTTCCACTATCACCATCAACCACCCGCCTACCACCACCAGGAGCGTGAGAATCTTATAGAATGCACACAAGTGTTTTTCATTCTTCTGCGACCTCTAGCGGCCGGAGTATATAAGCTAGGTGGGTCAAACAAATTGCATCGTTTAGAGGACACTCAGGGCTTCCATTTGCATCATCAATCACCCGCCTCCCACCAATAGGGGCGTGGCAATTGACCAAAAAACTTATTGGAATTTAACGTGTCACCCTTTTGCGGCCATTAGCGCCTAAACAGGGTGATCTAAGATGGCTCAAACTATTTGATTCATGTAGCCGCACAGGTGCACGTTAATTAGAGACATCAATCTCAAATATAGGTTGAACAGGTGAGTGGCAATCAACAAAAAAGTGAAAATTTCAAAATTTCTTCTTTTTTGTGTTTCCTGTTAAGGGGGTATATGAGCGGGGGGGATGAAACCAAGTGGATCACCTAAAGGACACTCGGGGCTGCAACTATCACCATCAACCACCCGCCTACCACCACCAGGAGCGTGGGAATCTTATAGAATGCACACAAGTGTTTTTCCACCCTTCTGCGACCTCTAGCGGCCGGAGTATATAAGCTAGGTGGGTCAAACAAATTGCATCGTTTAGAGGACACTCAGGGCTTCCATTTGCATCATCAATCACCCGCCTCCCACCAATAGGGGCGTGGCAATTGACCAAAAAACTTATTGGAATTTAACGTGTCACCCTTTTGCGGCCATTAGCGCCTAAACAGGGTGATCTAAGATGTCGCAAACTATTTGATTCATGTAGCCGCACAGGTGCACGTTAATTAGAGACATCAATCTCAGATATAGGTTGAACAAGTGAGTGGCAATCAACAAAAAAGTGAAAATTTCAAAATTTCAACTTTTTACCTTTTTTGTGTTTCCAGTTAAGGGGGTATATGAGCGGGGGGGATGAAACCAAGTGGATCACCTAAAGGACACTCAGGGCTTCCATTTGCATCATCAATCACCCGCCTCCCACCAATAGGGGCGTGGCAATTGACCAAAAAACTTATTGGAATTTAACGTGTCACCCTTTTGCGGCCATTAGCGCCTAAACAGGGTGATCTAAGATGTCGCAAACTATTTGATTCATGTAGCCGCACAGGTGCACGTTAATTAGAGACAGCAATCTCAGATATAGGTTGAACAAGTGAGTGGCAATCAACAAAAAAGTGAAAATTTCAAAATTTCTACTTTTTACCTTTTTTGTGTTTCCAGTTAAGAGGGTATATGAGCGGGGGGGATGAAACCAAGTGGATCACCTAAAGGACACTCGGGGCTTCCATTATCACAATCAACCACCCGCCTACCACCACCAGGAGCGTGGGAATCCTATAGAATGCACCATGGGTCATTTTGCCCTGCACACAAGTGTTTTTCCACCCTTCTGCGACCTCTAGCGGCCGGAGTATATAAGCTAGGTGGGTCAAACAAATTGCATCGTTTAGAGGACACTCAGGGCTTCCATTTGCATCATCAATCACCCGCCTCCCACCAATAGGGGCGTGGCAATTGACCAAAAAACTTATTGGAATTTAACGTGTCACCCTTTTGCGGCCATTAGCGCCTAAACAGGGTGATCTAAGATGGCTCAAACTATTTGATTCATGTAGCCGCACAGGTGCACGTTAATTAGAGACCTCAATCTGTAATATAGGTTGAAAAGGTGAGTGGCAATCAACAAAAAAGTGAAAATTTCAAAATTTCTTCTTTTTTGTGTTTCCTGTTAAGGGGGTATATGAGCGGGGGGGATGAAACCAAGTGGATCACCTAAAGGACACTCGGGGCTTCCATTATCACCATCAACCACCCGCCTACCACCACCAGGAGCGTGGGAATCCTATAGAATGCACCATGTGTCATTTTGCCCTGCACACAAGTGTTTTTCCACCCTTCTGCGACCTCTAGCGGCCGGAGTATATAAGCTAGGTGGGTCAAACAAATTGCATTAGCGCCTAAACAGGGTGATCTAAGATGGCTCAAACTATTTGATTCATGTAGCCGCACAGGTGCACGTTAATTAGAGACATCAATCTCAGATATAGGTTGAACAAGTGAGTGGCAATCAACAAAAAAGTGAAAATTTCAAAATTTCTACTTTTTACCTTTTTTGTGTTTCCAGTTAAGAGGGTATATGAGCGGGGGGGATGAAACCAAATGGATCACCTAAAGGACACTCGGGGCTTCCATTATCACAATCAACCACCCGCCTACCACCACCAGGAGCGTGGGAATCCTATAGAATGCACCATGGGTCATTTTGCCCTGCACACAAGTGTTTTTCCACCCTTCTGCGACCTCTAGCGGCCGGAGTATATAAGCTAGGTGGGTCAAACAAATTGCATCGTTTAGAGGACACTCAGGGCTTCCATTTGCATCATCAATCACCCGCCTCCCACCAATAGGGGCGTGGCAATTGAACAAAAAACTTATTGGAATTTAACGTGTCACCCTTTTGCGGCCATTAGCGCCTAAACAGGGTGATCTAAGATGGCTCAAACTATTTGATTCATGTAGCCGCACAGGTGCACGTTAATTAGAGACAGCAATCTCAGATATAGGTTGAACAAGTGAGTGGCAATCAACAAAAAAGTGAAAATTTCAAAATTTCTACTTTTTACCTTTTTTGTGTTTTCAGTTAAGAGGGTATATGAGCGGGGGGGATGAAACCAAGTGGATCACCTAAAGGACACTCGGGGCTTCCATTATCACCATCAACCACCCGCCTACCACCACCAGGAGCGTGGGAATCCTATAGAATGCACCATGTGTCATTTTGCCCTGCACACAAGTGTTTTTCCACCCTTCTGCGACCTCTAGCGGCCGGAGTATATAAGCTAGGTGGGTCAAACAAATTGCATCGTTTAGAGGACACTCAGGGCTTCCATTTGCATCATCAATCACCCGCCTCCCACCAATAGGGGCGTGGCAATTGAACAAAAAACTTATTGGAATTTAACGTGTCACCCTTTTGCGGCCATTAGCGCCTAAACAGGGTGATCTAAGATGGCTCAAACTATTTGATTCATGTAGCCGCACAGGTGCACGTTAATTAGAGACCTCAATCTCAAATATAGGTTGAACAGGTGAGTGGCAATCAACAAAAAAGTGAAAATTTCAAAATTTCTTCTTTTTTGTGTTTCCTGTTAAGGGGGTATATGAGCGGGGGGGATGAAACCAAGTGGATCACCTAAAGGACACTCGGGGCTTCAACTATCACCATCAACCACCCGCCTACCACCACCAGGAGCGTGGGAATCTTATAGAATGCACACAAGTGTTTTCCACCCTTCTGCGACCTCTAGCGGCCGGAGTATATAAGCTAGGTGGGTCAAACAAATTGCATCGTTTAGAGGACACTCAGGGCTTCCATTTGCATCATCAATCACCCGCCTCCCACCAATAGGGGCGTGGCAATTGACCAAAAAACTTATTGGAATTTAACGTGTCACCCTTTTGCGGCCATTAGCGCCTAAACAGGGTGATCTAAGATGTCGCAAACTATTTGATTCATGTAGCCGCACAGGTGCACGTTAATTAGAGACATCAATCTCAGATATAGGTTGAACAAGTGAGTGGCAATCAACAAAAAAGTGAAAATTTCAAAATTTCAACTTTTTACCTTTTTTGTGTTTCCAGTTAAGGGGGTATATGAGCGGGGGGGATGAAACCAAGTGGATCACCTAAAGGACACTCGGGGCTTCCATTATCACCATCAACCACCCGCCTACCACCACCAGGAGCGTGGGAATCCTATAGAATGCACCATGTGTCATTTTGCCCTGCACACAGGTGTTTTTCCACCCTTCTGCGACCTCTAGCGGCCGGAGTATATAAGCTAGGTGGGTCAAACAAATTGCATCGTTTAGAGGACACTCAGGGCTTCCATTTGCATCATCAATCACCCGCCTCCCACCAATAAGGGCGTGGCAATTGACCAGAAAACTTATTGGAATTTAACGTGTCACCCTTTTGCGGCCATTAGCGCCTAAACAGGGTGATCTAAGATGGCTCAAACTATTTGATTCATGTAGCCGCACAGGTGCACGTTAATTAGAGACATCAATCTCAAATATAGGTTGAACAGGTGAGTGGCAATCAACAAAAAATTGAAAATTTAAAAATTTCTTCTTTTTTGTGTTTCCTGTTAAGGGGGTATATGAGCGGGGGCGATGAAACCAAGTGGATCACCTAAAAGACACTCGGGGCTTCCACTATCACCATCAACCACCCGCCTACCACCACCAGGAGCGTGGGAATCTTATAGAATGCACACAAGTGTTTTTCCACCCTTCTGCGACCTCTAGCGGCCGGAGTATATAAGCTAGGTGGGTCAAACAAATTGCATCGTTTAGAGGACACTCAGGGCTTCCATTTGCATCATCAATCACCCGCCTCCCACCAATAGGGGCGTGGCAATTGACCAAAAAACTTATTGGAATTTAACGTGTCACCCTTTTGCGGCCATTAGCGCCTAAACAGGGTGATCTAAGATGTCGCAAACTATTTGATTCATGTAGCCGCACAGGTGCACGTTAATTAGAGACATCAATCTCAGATATAGGTTGAACAAGTGAGTGGCAATCAACAAAAAAGTGAAAATTTCAAAATTTCAACTTTTTACCTTTTTTGTGTTTCCAGTTAAGGGGGTATATGAGCGGGGGGGATGAAACCAAGTGGATCACCTAAAGGACACTCGGGGCTTCCATTATCACCATCAACCACCCGCCTACCACCACCAGGAGCGTGGGAATCCTATAGAATGCACCATGTGTCATTTTGCCCTGCACACAGGTGTTTTTCCACCCTTCTGCGACCTCTAGCGGCCGGAGTATATAAGCTAGGTGGGTCAAACAAATTGCATCGTTTAGAGGACACTCAGGGCTTCCATTTGCATCATCAATCACCCGCCTCCCACCAATAAGGGCGTGGCAATTGACCAGAAAACTTATTGGAATTTAACGTGTCACCCTTTTGCGGCCATTAGCGCCTAAACAGGGTGATCTAAGATGGCTCAAACTATTTGATTCATGTAGCCGCACAGGTGCACGTTAATTAGAGACATCAATCTCAAATATAGGTTGAACAGGTGAGTGGCAATCAACAAAAAATTGAAAATTTAAAAATTTCTTCTTTTTTGTGTTTCCTGTTAAGGGGGTATATGAGCGGGGGCGATGAAACCAAGTGGATCACCTAAAAGACACTCGGGGCTTCCACTATCACCATCAACCACCCGCCTACCACCACCAGGAGCGTGGGAATCTTATAGAATGCACACAAGTGTTTTTCCACCCTTCTGCGACCTCTAGCGGCCGGAGTATATAAGCTAGGTGGGTCAAACAAATTGCATCGTTTAGAGGACACTCAGGGCTTCCATTTGCATCATCAATCACCCGCCTCCCACCAATAGGGGCGTGGCAATTGACCAAAAAACTTATTGGAATTTAACGTGTCACCCTTTTGCGGCCATTAGCGCCTAAACAGGGTGATCTAAGATGTCGCAAACTATTTGATTCATGTAGCCGCACAGGTGCACGTTAATTAGAGACATCAATCTCAGATATAGGTTGAACAAGTGAGTGGCAATCAACAAAAAAGTGAAAATTTCAAAATTTCAACTTTTTACCTTTTTTGTGTTTCCAGTTAAGGGGGTATATGAGCGGGGGGGATGAAACCAAGTGGATCACCTAAAGGACACTCAGGGCTTCCATTTGCATCATCAATCACCCGCCTCCCACCAATAGGGGCGTGGCAATTGACCAAAAAACTTATTGGAATTTAACGTGTCACCCTTTTGCGGCCATTAGCGCCTAAACAGGGTGATCTAAGATGTCGCAAACTATTTGATTCATGTAGCCGCACAGGTGCACGTTAATTAGAGACAGCAATCTCAGATATAGGTTGAACAAGTGAGTGGCAATCAACAAAAAAGTGAAAATTTCAAAATTTCTACTTTTTACCTTTTTTGTGTTTCCAGTTAAGAGGGTATATGAGCGGGGGGGATGAAACCAAGTGGATCACCTAAAGGACACTCGGGGCTTCCATTATCACAATCAACCACCCGCCTACCACCACCAGGAGCGTGGGAATCCTATAGAATGCACCATGGGTCATTTTGCCCTGCACACAAGTGTTTTTCCACCCTTCTGCGACCTCTAGCGGCCGGAGTATATAAGCTAGGTGGGTCAAACAAATTGCATCGTTTAGAGGACACTCAGGGCTTCCATTTGCATCATCAATCACCCGCCTCCCACCAATAGGGGCGTGGCAATTGACCAAAAAACTTATTGGAATTTAACGTGTCACCCTTTTGCGGCCATTAGCGCCTAAACAGGGTGATCTAAGATGGCTCAAACTATTTGATTCATGTAGCCGCACAGGTGCACGTTAATTAGAGACCTCAATCTGTAATATAGGTTGAACAGGTGAGTGGCAATCAACAAAAAAGTGAAAATTTCAAAATTTCTTCTTTTTTGTGTTTCCTGTTAAGGGGGTATATGAGCGGGGGGGATGAAACCAAGTGGATCACCTAAAGGACACTCGGGGCTTCCACTATCACCATCAACCACCCGCCTACCACCACCAGGAGCGTGGGAATCTTATAGAATGCACACAAGTGTTTTTCCACCCTTCTGCGACCTCTAGCGGCCGGAGTATATAAGCTAGGTGGGTCAAACAAATTGCATTAGCGCCTAAACAGGGTGATCTAAGATGGCTCAAACTATTTGATTCATGTAGCCGCACAGGTGCACGTTAATTAGAGACATCAATCTCAGATATAGGTTGAACAAGTGAGTGGCAATCAACAAAAAAGTGAAAATTTCAAAATTTCTACTTTTTACCTTTTTTGTGTTTCCAGTTAAGAGGGTATATGAGCGGGGGGGATGAAACCAAATGGATCACCTAAAGGACACTCGGGGCTTCCATTATCACAATCAACCACCCGCCTACCACCACCAGGAGCGTGGGAATCCTATAGAATGCACCATGGGTCATTTTGCCCTGCACACAAGTGTTTTTCCACCCTTCTGCGACCTCTAGCGGCCGGAGTATATAAGCTAGGTGGGTCAAACAAATTGCATCGTTTAGAGGACACTCAGGGCTTCCATTTGCATCATCAATCACCCGCCTCCCACCAATAGGGGCGTGGCAATTGACCAAAAAACTTATTGGAATTTAACATGTGTCCCTTTTGCGGCCATTAGCGCCTAAACAGGGTGATCTAAGATGGCTCAAACTATTTGATTCATGTAGCCGCACAGGTGCACGTTAATTAGAGACATCAATCTCAAATATAGGTTGAACAGGTGAGTGGCAATCAACAAAAAAGTGAAAATTTCAAAATTTCTTCTTTTTTGTGCTTCCTGTTAAGGGGGTATATGAGCGGGGGGGATGAAACCAAGTGGATCACCTAAAGGACACTCGGGGCTTTTACTATCACCATCAACCACCCGCCTACCACCACCAGGAGCGTGGGAATCTTATAGAATGCACACAAGTGTTTTTCCACCCTTCTGCGACCTCTAGCGGCCGGAGTATATAAGCTAGGTGGGTCAAACAAATTGCATCGTTTAGAGGACACTCAGGGCTTCCATTTGCATCATCAATCACCCGCCTCCCACCAATAGGGGCGTGGCAATTGAACAAAAAACTTATTGGAATTTAACGTGTCACCCTTTTGCGGCCATTAGCGCCTAAACAGGGTGATCTAAGATGGCTCAAACTATTTGATTCATGTAGCCGCACAGGTGCACGTTAATTAGAGACAGCAATCTCAGATATAGGTTGAACAAGTGAGTGGCAATCAACAAAAAAGTGAAAATTTCAAAATTTCTACTTTTTACCTTTTTTGTGTTTTCAGTTAAGAGGGTATATGAGCGGGGGGGATGAAACCAAGTGGATCACCTAAAGGACACTCGGGGCTTCCATTATCACCATCAACCACCCGCCTACCACCACCAGGAGCGTGGGAATCCTATAGAATGCACCATGTGTCATTTTGCCCTGCACACAAGTGTTTTTCCACCCTTCTGCGACCTCTAGCGGCCGGAGTATATAAGCTAGGTGGGTCAAACAAATTGCATCGTTTAGAGGACACTCAGGGCTTCCATTTGCATCATCAATCACCCGCCTCCCACCAATAGGGGCGTGGCAATTGAACAAAAAACTTATTGGAATTTAACGTGTCACCCTTTTGCGGCCATTAGCGCCTAAATAGGGTGATCTAAGATGGCTCAAACTATTTGATTCATGTAGCCGCACAGGTGCACGTTAATTAGAGACCTCAATCTCAAATATAGGTTGAACAGGTGAGTGGCAATCAACAAAAAAGTGAAAATTTCAAAATTTCTTCTTTTTTGTGTTTCCTGTTAAGGGGGTATATGAGCGGGGGGGATGAAACCAAGTGGATCACCTAAAGGACACTCGGGGCTTCCATTATCACCATCAACCACCCGCCTACCACCACCAGGAGCGTGGGAATCTTATAGAATGCACACAAGTGTTTTCCACCCTTCTGCGACCTCTAGCGGCCGGAGTATATAAGCTAGGTGGGTCAAACAAATTGCATCGTTTAGAGGACACTCAGGGCTTCCATTTGCATCATCAATCACCCGCCTCCCACCAATAGGGGCGTGGCAATTGACCAAAAAACTTATTGGAATTTACAACAAATTGCATCGTTTAGAGGACACTCAGGGCTTCCATTTGCATCATCAATCACCCGCCTCCCACCAATAGGGGCGTGGCAATTGACCAAAAAACTTATTGGAATTTAACGTGTCACCCTTTTGCGGCCATTAGCGCCTAAACAGGGTGATCTAAGATGTCGCAAACTATTTGATTCATGTAGCCGCACAGGTGCACGTTAATTAGAGACATCAATCTCAGATATAGGTTGAACAAGTGAGTGGCAATCAACAAAAAAGTGAAAATTTCAAAATTTCAACTTTTTACCTTTTTTGTGTTTCCAGTTAAGGGGGTATATGAGCGGGGGGGATGAAACCAAGTGGATCACCTAAAGGACACTCAGGGCTTCCATTTGCATCATCAATCACCCGCCTCCCACCAATAGGGGCGTGGCAATTGACCAAAAAACTTATTGGAATTTAACGTGTCACCCTTTTGCGGCCATTAGCGCCTAAACAGGGTGATCTAAGATGTCGCAAACTATTTGATTCATGTAGCCGCACAGGTGCACGTTAATTAGAGACAGTTGAACAAGTGAGTGGCAATCAACAAAAAAGTGAAAATTTCAAAATTTCAACTTTTTACCTTTTTTGTGTTTCCAGTTAAGAGGGTATATGAGCGGGGGGGATGAAACCAAGTGGATCACCTAAAGGACACTCGGGGCTTCCATTATCACAATCAACCACCCGTGTTTTTCCACCCTTCTGCGACCTCTAGCGGCCGGAGTATATAAGCTAGGTGGGTCAAACAAATTGCATCGTTTAGAGGACACTCAGGGCTTCCATTTGCATCATCAATCACCCGCCTCCCACCAATAGGGGCGTGGCAATTGACCAAAAAACTTATTGGAATTTAACGTGTCACCCTTTTGCGGCCATTAGCGCCTAAACAGGGTGATCTAAGATGGCTCAAACTATTTGATTCATGTAGCCGCACAGGTGCACGTTAATTAGAGACATCAATCTCAAATATAGGTTGAACAGGTGAGTGGCAATCAACAAAAAAGTGAAAATTTCAAAATTTCTACTTTTTTGTGTTTCCTGTTAAGGGGGTATATGAGCGGGGGGGATGAAACCAAGTGGATCACCTAAAGGACACTCGGAGCTTCCATTATCACCATCAACCACCCGCCTACCACCACCAGGAGCGTGGGAATCTTATAGAATGCACACAAGTGTTTTTCCACCCTTCTGCGACCTCTAGCGGCCGGAGTATATAAGCTAGGTGGGTCAAACAAATTGCATCGTTTAGAGGACACTCAGGGCTTCCATTTGCATCATCAATCACCCGCCTCCCACCAATAGGGGCGTGGCAATTGAACAAAAAACTTATTGGAATTTAACGTGTCACCCTTTTGCGGCCATTAGCGCCTAAACAGGGTGATCTAAGATGGCTCAAACTACTTGATTCATGTAGCCGCACAGGTGCACGTTAATTAGAGACATCAATCTCAAATATAGGTTGAACAGGTGAGTGGCAATCAACAAAAAAGTGAAAATTTCAAAATTTCTTCTTTTTTGTGTTTCCTGTTAAGGGGGTATATGAGCGGGGGGGATGAAACCAAGTGGATCACCTAAAGGACACTCGGGGCTTCAACTATCACCATCAACCACCCGCCTACCACCACCAGGAGCGTGGGAATCTTATAGAATGCACACAAGTGTTTTTCCACCCTTCTGCGACCTCTAGCGGCCGGAGTATATAAGCTAGGTGGGTCAAACAAATTGCATCGTTTAGAGGACACTCAGGGCTTCCATTTGCATCATCAATCACACGCCTCCCACCAATAGGGGCGTGGCAATTGACCAAAAAACTTATTGGAATTTAACGTGTCACCCTTTTGCGGCCATTAGCGCCTAAACAGGGTGATCTAAGATGTCGCAAACTATTTGATTCATGTAGCCGCACAGGTGCACGTTAATTAGAGACATCAATCTCAGATATAGGTTGAACAAGTGAGTGGCAATCAACAAAAAAGTGAAAATTTCAAAATTTCAACTTTTTACCTTTTTTGTGTTTCCTGTTAAGGGGGTATATGAGCGGGGGGGATGAAACCAAGTGGATCACCTAAAAGACACTCGGGGCTTCCACTATCACCATCAACCACCCGCCTACCACCACCAGGAGCGTGAGAATCTTATAGAATGCACACAAGTGTTTTTCATTCTTCTGCGACCTCTAGCGGCCGGAGTATATAAGCTAGGTGGGTCAAACAAATTGCATCGTTTAGAGGACACTCAGGGCTTCCATTTGCATCATCAATCACCCGCCTCCCACCAATAGGGGCGTGGCAATTGACCAAAAAACTTATTGGAATTTAACGTGTCACCCTTTTGCGGCCATTAGCGCCTAAACAGGGTGATCTAAGATGGCTCAAACTATTTGATTCATGTAGCCGCACAGGTGCACGTTAATTAGAGACATCAATCTCAAATATAGGTTGAACAGGTGAGTGGCAATCAACAAAAAAGTGAAAATTTCAAAATTTCTTCTTTTTTGTGTTTCCTGTTAAGGGGGTATATGAGCGGGGGGGATGAAACCAAGTGGATCACCTAAAGGACACTCGGGGCTTCAACTATCACCATCAACCACCCGCCTACCACCACCAGGAGCGTGGGAATCTTATAGAATGCACACAAGTGTTTTTCCACCCTTCTGTGACCTCTAGCGGCCGGAGTATATAAGCTAGGTGGGTCAAACAAATTGCATCGTTTAGAAGACACTCAGGGCTTCCATTTGCATCATCAATCACCCGCCTCCCACCAATAGGGGCGTGGCAATTGACCAAAAAACTTATTGGAATTTAACGTGTCACCCTTTTGCGGCCATTAGCGCCTAAACAGGGTGATCTAAGATGTCGCAAACTATTTGATTCATGTAGCCGCACAGGTGCACGTTAATTAGAGACATCAATCTCAGATATAGGTTGAACAAGTGAGTGGCAATCAACAAAAAAGTGAAAATTTCAAAATTTCAACTTTTTACCTTTTTTGTGTTTCCAGTTAAGGGGGTATATGAGCGGGGGGGATGAAACCAAGTGGATCACCTAAAGGACACTCAGGGCTTCCATTTGCATCATCAATCACCCGCCTCCCACCAATAGGGGCGTGGCAATTGACCAAAAAACTTATTGGAATTTAACGTGTCACCCTTTTGCGGCCATTAGCGCCTAAACAGGGTGATCTAAGATGTCGCAAACTATTTGATTCATGTAGCCGCACAGGTGCACGTTAATTAGAGACAGCAATCTCAGATATAGGTTGAACAAGTGAGTGGCAATCAACAAAAAAGTGAAAATTTCAAAATTTCTACTTTTTACCTTTTTTGTGTTTCCAGTTAAGAGGGTATATGAGCGGGGGGGATGAAACCAAGTGGATCACCTAAAGGACACTCGGGGCTTCCATTATCACAATCAACCACCCGCCTACCACCACCAGGAGCGTGGGAATCCTATAGAATGCACCATGGGTCATTTTGCCCTGCACACAAGTGTTTTTCCACCCTTCTGCGACCTCTAGCGGCCGGAGTATATAAGCTAGGTGGGTCAAACAAATTGCATCGTTTAGAGGACACTCAGGGCTTCCATTTGCATCATCAATCACCCGCCTCCCACCAATAGGGGCGTGGCAATTGACCAAAAAACTTATTGGAATTTAACGTGTCACCCTTTTGCGGCCATTAGCGCCTAAACAGGGTGATCTAAGATGGCTCAAACTATTTGATTCATGTAGCCGCACAGGTGCACGTTAATTAGAGACCTCAATCTGTAATATAGGTTGAACAGGTGAGTGGCAATCAACAAAAAAGTGAAAATTTCAAAATTTCTTCTTTTTTGTGTTTCCTGTTAAGGGGGTATATGAGCGGGGGGGATGAAACCAAGTGGATCACCTAAAGGACACTCGGGGCTTCCACTATCACCATCAACCACCCGCCTACCACCACCAGGAGCGTGGGAATCTTATAGAATGCACACAAGTGTTTTTCCACCCTTCTGCGACCTCTAGCGGCCGGAGTATATAAGCTAGGTGGGTCAAACAAATTGCATTAGCGCCTAAACAGGGTGATCTAAGATGGCTCAAACTATTTGATTCATGTAGCCGCACAGGTGCACGTTAATTAGAGACATCAATCTCAGATATAGGTTGAACAAGTGAGTGGCAATCAACAAAAAAGTGAAAATTTCAAAATTTCTACTTTTTACCTTTTTTGTGTTTCCAGTTAAGAGGGTATATGAGCGGGGGGGATGAAACCAAATGGATCACCTAAAGGACACTCGGGGCTTCCATTATCACAATCAACCACCCGCCTACCACCACCAGGAGCGTGGGAATCCTATAGAATGCACCATGGGTCATTTTGCCCTGCACACAAGTGTTTTTCCACCCTTCTGCGACCTCTAGCGGCCGGAGTATATAAGCTAGGTGGGTCAAACAAATTGCATCGTTTAGAGGACACTCAGGGCTTCCATTTGCATCATCAATCACCCGCCTCCCACCAATAGGGGCGTGGCAATTGACCAAAAAACTTATTGGAATTTAACATGTCACCCTTTTGCGGCCATTAGCGCCTAAACAGGGTGATCTAAGATGGCTCAAACTATTTGATTCATGTAGCCGCACAGGTGCACGTTAATTAGAGACATCAATCTCAAATATAGGTTGAACAGGTGAGTGGCAATCAACAAAAAAGTGAAAATTTCAAAATTTCTTCTTTTTTGTGCTTCCTGTTAAGGGGGTATATGAGCGGGGGGGATGAAACCAAGTGGATCACCTAAAGGACACTCGGGGCTTTTACTATCACCATCAACCACCCGCCTACCACCACCAGGAGCGTGGGAATCTTATAGAATGCACACAAGTGTTTTTCCACCCTTCTGCGACCTCTAGCGGCCGGAGTATATAAGCTAGGTGGGTCAAACAAATTGCATCGTTTAGAGGACACTCAGGGCTTCCATTTGCATCATCAATCACCCGCCTCCCACCAATAGGGGCGTGGCAATTGAACAAAAAACTTATTGGAATTTAACGTGTCACCCTTTTGCGGCCATTAGCGCCTAAACAGGGTGATCTAAGATGGCTCAAACTATTTGATTCATGTAGCCGCACAGGTGCACGTTAATTAGAGACAGCAATCTCAGATATAGGTTGAACAAGTGAGTGGCAATCAACAAAAAAGTGAAAATTTCAAAATTTCTACTTTTTACCTTTTTTGTGTTTTCAGTTAAGAGGGTATATGAGCGGGGGGGATGAAACCAAGTGGATCACCTAAAGGACACTCGGGGCTTCCATTATCACCATCAACCACCCGCCTACCACCACCAGGAGCGTGGGAATCTTATAGAATGCACACAAGTGTTTTTCCACCCTTCTGCGACCTCTAGCGGCCGGAGTATATAAGCTAGGTGGGTCAAACAAATTGCATCGTTTAGAGGACACTCAGGGCTTCCATTTGCATCATCAATCACCCGCCTCCCACCAATAGGGGCGTGGCAATTGACCAAAAAACTTATTGGAATTTAACATGTCACCCTTTTGCGGCCATTAGCGCCTAAACAGGGTGATCTAAGATGGCTCAAACTATTTGATTCATGTAGCCGCACAGGTGCACGTTAATTAGAGACAGCAATCTCAGATATAGGTTGAACAAGTGAGTGGCAATCAACAAAAAAGTGAAAATTTCAAAATTTCTACTTTTTACCTTTTTTGTGCTTCCTGTTAAGGGGGTATATGAGCGGGGGGGATGAAACCAAGTGGATCACCTAAAAGACACTCGGGGCTTCCACTATCACCATCAACCACCCGCCTACCACCACCAGGAGCGTGGGAATCTTATAGAATGCACACAAGTGTTTTTCCACCCTTCTGCGACCTCTAGCGGCCGGAGTATATAAGCTAGGTGGGTCAAACAAATTGCATCGTTTAGAGGACACTCAGGGCTTCCATTTGCATCATCAATCACCCGCCTCCCACCAATAGGGGCGTGGCAATTGACCAAAAAACTTATTGGAATTTAACGTGTCACCCTTTTGCGGCCATTAGCGCCTAAACAGGGTGATCTAAGATGTCGCAAACTATTTGATTCATGTAGCCGCACAGGTGCACGTTAATTAGAGACATCAATCTCAGATATAGGTTGAACAAGTGAGTGGCAATCAACAAAAAAGTGAAAATTTCAAAATTTCAACTTTTTACCTTTTTTGTGTTTCCAGTTAAGGGGGTATATGAGCGGGGGGGATGAAACCAAGTGGATCACCTAAAGGACACTCGGGGCTTCCATTATCACCATCAACCACCCGCCTACCACCACCAGGAGCGTGGGAATCCTATAGAATGCACCATGTGTCATTTTGCCCTGCACACAGGTGTTTTTCCACCCTTCTGCGACCTCTAGCGGCCGGAGTATATAAGCTAGGTGGGTCAAACAAATTGCATCGTTTAGAGGACACTCAGGGCTTCCATTTGCATCATCAATCACCCGCCTCCCACCAATAAGGGCGTGGCAATTGACCAGAAAACTTATTGGAATTTAACGTGTCACCCTTTTGCGGCCATTAGCGCCTAAACAGGGTGATCTAAGATGGCTCAAACTATTTGATTCATGTAGCCGCACAGGTGCACGTTAATTAGAGACATCAATCTCAAATATAGGTTGAACAGGTGAGTGGCAATCAACAAAAAATTGAAAATTTAAAAATTTCTTCTTTTTTGTGTTTCCTGTTAAGGGGGTATATGAGCGGGGGCGATGAAACCAAGTGGATCACCTAAAAGACACTCGGGGCTTCCACTATCACCATCAACCACCCGCCTACCACCACCAGGAGCGTGGGAATCTTATAGAATGCACACAAGTGTTTTTCCACCCTTCTGCGACCTCTAGCGGCCGGAGTATATAAGCTAGGTGGGTCAAACAAATTGCATCGTTTAGAGGACACTCAGGGCTTCCATTTGCATCATCAATCACCCGCCTCCCACCAATAGGGGCGTGGCAATTGACCAAAAAACTTATTGGAATTTAACGTGTCACCCTTTTGCGGCCATTAGCGCCTAAACAGGGTGATCTAAGATGTCGCAAACTATTTGATTCATGTAGCCGCACAGGTGCACGTTAATTAGAGACATCAATCTCAGATATAGGTTGAACAAGTGAGTGGCAATCAACAAAAAAGTGAAAATTTCAAAATTTCAACTTTTTACCTTTTTTGTGTTTCCAGTTAAGGGGGTATATGAGCGGGGGGGATGAAACCAAGTGGATCACCTAAAGGACACTCGGGGCTTCCATTATCACCATCAACCACCCGCCTACCACCACCAGGAGCGTGGGAATCCTATAGAATGCACCATGTGTCATTTTGCCCTGCACACAGGTGTTTTTCCACCCTTCTGCGACCTCTAGCGGCCGGAGTATATAAGCTAGGTGGGTCAAACAAATTGCATCGTTTAGAGGACACTCAGGGCTTCCATTTGCATCATCAATCACCCGCCTCCCACCAATAAGGGCGTGGCAATTGACCAGAAAACTTATTGGAATTTAACGTGTCACCCTTTTGCGGCCATTAGCGCCTAAACAGGGTGATCTAAGATGGCTCAAACTATTTGATTCATGTAGCCGCACAGGTGCACGTTAATTAGAGACATCAATCTCAAATATAGGTTGAACAGGTGAGTGGCAATCAACAAAAAATTGAAAATTTAAAAATTTCTTCTTTTTTGTGTTTCCTGTTAAGGGGGTATATGAGCGGGGGCGATGAAACCAAGTGGATCACCTAAAAGACACTCGGGGCTTCCACTATCACCATCAACCACCCGCCTACCACCACCAGGAGCGTGGGAATCTTATAGAATGCACACAAGTGTTTTTCCACCCTTCTGCGACCTCTAGCGGCCGGAGTATATAAGCTAGGTGGGTCAAACAAATTGCATCGTTTAGAGGACACTCAGGGCTTCCATTTGCATCATCAATCACCCGCCTCCCACCAATAGGGGCGTGGCAATTGACCAAAAAACTTATTGGAATTTAACGTGTCACCCTTTTGCGGCCATTAGCGCCTAAACAGGGTGATCTAAGATGTCGCAAACTATTTGATTCATGTAGCCGCACAGGTGCACGTTAATTAGAGACATCAATCTCAGATATAGGTTGAACAAGTGAGTGGCAATCAACAAAAAAGTGAAAATTTCAAAATTTCAACTTTTTACCTTTTTTGTGTTTCCAGTTAAGGGGGTATATGAGCGGGGGGGATGAAACCAAGTGGATCACCTAAAGGACACTCAGGGCTTCCATTTGCATCATCAATCACCCGCCTCCCACCAATAGGGGCGTGGCAATTGACCAAAAAACTTATTGGAATTTAACGTGTCACCCTTTTGCGGCCATTAGCGCCTAAACAGGGTGATCTAAGATGTCGCAAACTATTTGATTCATGTAGCCGCACAGGTGCACGTTAATTAGAGACAGCAATCTCAGATATAGGTTGAACAAGTGAGTGGCAATCAACAAAAAAGTGAAAATTTCAAAATTTCTACTTTTTACCTTTTTTGTGTTTCCAGTTAAGAGGGTATATGAGCGGGGGGGATGAAACCAAGTGGATCACCTAAAGGACACTCGGGGCTTCCATTATCACAATCAACCACCCGCCTACCACCACCAGGAGCGTGGGAATCCTATAGAATGCACCATGGGTCATTTTGCCCTGCACACAAGTGTTTTTCCACCCTTCTGCGACCTCTAGCGGCCGGAGTATATAAGCTAGGTGGGTCAAACAAATTGCATCGTTTAGAGGACACTCAGGGCTTCCATTTGCATCATCAATCACCCGCCTCCCACCAATAGGGGCGTGGCAATTGACCAAAAAACTTATTGGAATTTAACGTGTCACCCTTTTGCGGCCATTAGCGCCTAAACAGGGTGATCTAAGATGGCTCAAACTATTTGATTCATGTAGCCGCACAGGTGCACGTTAATTAGAGACCTCAATCTGTAATATAGGTTGAACAGGTGAGTGGCAATCAACAAAAAAGTGAAAATTTCAAAATTTCTTCTTTTTTGTGTTTCCTGTTAAGGGGGTATATGAGCGGGGGGGATGAAACCAAGTGGATCACCTAAAGGACACTCGGGGCTTCCACTATCACCATCAACCACCCGCCTACCACCACCAGGAGCGTGGGAATCTTATAGAATGCACACAAGTGTTTTTCCACCCTTCTGCGACCTCTAGCGGCCGGAGTATATAAGCTAGGTGGGTCAAACAAATTGCATTAGCGCCTAAACAGGGTGATCTAAGATGGCTCAAACTATTTGATTCATGTAGCCGCACAGGTGCACGTTAATTAGAGACATCAATCTCAGATATAGGTTGAACAAGTGAGTGGCAATCAACAAAAAAGTGAAAATTTCAAAATTTCTACTTTTTACCTTTTTTGTGTTTCCAGTTAAGAGGGTATATGAGCGGGGGGGATGAAACCAAATGGATCACCTAAAGGACACTCGGGGCTTCCATTATCACAATCAACCACCCGCCTACCACCACCAGGAGCGTGGGAATCCTATAGAATGCACCATGGGTCATTTTGCCCTGCACACAAGTGTTTTTCCACCCTTCTGCGACCTCTAGCGGCCGGAGTATATAAGCTAGGTGGGTCAAACAAATTGCATCGTTTAGAGGACACTCAGGGCTTCCATTTGCATCATCAATCACCCGCCTCCCACCAATAGGGGCGTGGCAATTGACCAAAAAACTTATTGGAATTTAACATGTGTCCCTTTTGCGGCCATTAGCGCCTAAACAGGGTGATCTAAGATGGCTCAAACTATTTGATTCATGTAGCCGCACAGGTGCACGTTAATTAGAGACATCAATCTCAAATATAGGTTGAACAGGTGAGTGGCAATCAACAAAAAAGTGAAAATTTCAAAATTTCTTCTTTTTTGTGCTTCCTGTTAAGGGGGTATATGAGCGGGGGGGATGAAACCAAGTGGATCACCTAAAGGACACTCGGGGCTTTTACTATCACCATCAACCACCCGCCTACCACCACCAGGAGCGTGGGAATCTTATAGAATGCACACAAGTGTTTTTCCACCCTTCTGCGACCTCTAGCGGCCGGAGTATATAAGCTAGGTGGGTCAAACAAATTGCATCGTTTAGAGGACACTCAGGGCTTCCATTTGCATCATCAATCACCCGCCTCCCACCAATAGGGGCGTGGCAATTGAACAAAAAACTTATTGGAATTTAACGTGTCACCCTTTTGCGGCCATTAGCGCCTAAACAGGGTGATCTAAGATGGCTCAAACTATTTGATTCATGTAGCCGCACAGGTGCACGTTAATTAGAGACAGCAATCTCAGATATAGGTTGAACAAGTGAGTGGCAATCAACAAAAAAGTGAAAATTTCAAAATTTCTACTTTTTACCTTTTTTGTGTTTTCAGTTAAGAGGGTATATGAGCGGGGGGGATGAAACCAAGTGGATCACCTAAAGGACACTCGGGGCTTCCATTATCACCATCAACCACCCGCCTACCACCACCAGGAGCGTGGGAATCCTATAGAATGCACCATGTGTCATTTTGCCCTGCACACAAGTGTTTTTCCACCCTTCTGCGACCTCTAGCGGCCGGAGTATATAAGCTAGGTGGGTCAAACAAATTGCATCGTTTAGAGGACACTCAGGGCTTCCATTTGCATCATCAATCACCCGCCTCCCACCAATAGGGGCGTGGCAATTGAACAAAAAACTTATTGGAATTTAACGTGTCACCCTTTTGCGGCCATTAGCGCCTAAATAGGGTGATCTAAGATGGCTCAAACTATTTGATTCATGTAGCCGCACAGGTGCACGTTAATTAGAGACCTCAATCTCAAATATAGGTTGAACAGGTGAGTGGCAATCAACAAAAAAGTGAAAATTTCAAAATTTCTTCTTTTTTGTGTTTCCTGTTAAGGGGGTATATGAGCGGGGGGGATGAAACCAAGTGGATCACCTAAAGGACACTCGGGGCTTCCATTATCACCATCAACCACCCGCCTACCACCACCAGGAGCGTGGGAATCTTATAGAATGCACACAAGTGTTTTCCACCCTTCTGCGACCTCTAGCGGCCGGAGTATATAAGCTAGGTGGGTCAAACAAATTGCATCGTTTAGAGGACACTCAGGGCTTCCATTTGCATCATCAATCACCCGCCTCCCACCAATAGGGGCGTGGCAATTGACCAAAAAACTTATTGGAATTTACAACAAATTGCATCGTTTAGAGGACACTCAGGGCTTCCATTTGCATCATCAATCACCCGCCTCCCACCAATAGGGGCGTGGCAATTGACCAAAAAACTTATTGGAATTTAACGTGTCACCCTTTTGCGGCCATTAGCGCCTAAACAGGGTGATCTAAGATGTCGCAAACTATTTGATTCATGTAGCCGCACAGGTGCACGTTAATTAGAGACATCAATCTCAGATATAGGTTGAACAAGTGAGTGGCAATCAACAAAAAAGTGAAAATTTCAAAATTTCAACTTTTTACCTTTTTTGTGTTTCCAGTTAAGGGGGTATATGAGCGGGGGGGATGAAACCAAGTGGATCACCTAAAGGACACTCAGGGCTTCCATTTGCATCATCAATCACCCGCCTCCCACCAATAGGGGCGTGGCAATTGACCAAAAAACTTATTGGAATTTAACGTGTCACCCTTTTGCGGCCATTAGCGCCTAAACAGGGTGATCTAAGATGTCGCAAACTATTTGATTCATGTAGCCGCACAGGTGCACGTTAATTAGAGACAGTTGAACAAGTGAGTGGCAATCAACAAAAAAGTGAAAATTTCAAAATTTCAACTTTTTACCTTTTTTGTGTTTCCAGTTAAGAGGGTATATGAGCGGGGGGGATGAAACCAAGTGGATCACCTAAAGGACACTCGGGGCTTCCATTATCACAATCAACCACCCGTGTTTTTCCACCCTTCTGCGACCTCTAGCGGCCGGAGTATATAAGCTAGGTGGGTCAAACAAATTGCATCGTTTAGAGGACACTCAGGGCTTCCATTTGCATCATCAATCACCCGCCTCCCACCAATAGGGGCGTGGCAATTGACCAAAAAACTTATTGGAATTTAACGTGTCACCCTTTTGCGGCCATTAGCGCCTAAACAGGGTGATCTAAGATGGCTCAAACTATTTGATTCATGTAGCCGCACAGGTGCACGTTAATTAGAGACATCAATCTCAAATATAGGTTGAACAGGTGAGTGGCAATCAACAAAAAAGTGAAAATTTCAAAATTTCTACTTTTTTGTGTTTCCTGTTAAGGGGGTATATGAGCGGGGGGGATGAAACCAAGTGGATCACCTAAAGGACACTCGGAGCTTCCATTATCACCATCAACCACCCGCCTACCACCACCAGGAGCGTGGGAATCTTATAGAATGCACACAAGTGTTTTTCCACCCTTCTGCGACCTCTAGCGGCCGGAGTATATAAGCTAGGTGGGTCAAACAAATTGCATCGTTTAGAGGACACTCAGGGCTTCCATTTGCATCATCAATCACCCGCCTCCCACCAATAGGGGCGTGGCAATTGAACAAAAAACTTATTGGAATTTAACGTGTCACCCTTTTGCGGCCATTAGCGCCTAAACAGGGTGATCTAAGATGGCTCAAACTACTTGATTCATGTAGCCGCACAGGTGCACGTTAATTAGAGACATCAATCTCAAATATAGGTTGAACAGGTGAGTGGCAATCAACAAAAAAGTGAAAATTTCAAAATTTCTTCTTTTTTGTGTTTCCTGTTAAGGGGGTATATGAGCGGGGGGGATGAAACCAAGTGGATCACCTAAAGGACACTCGGGGCTTCAACTATCACCATCAACCACCCGCCTACCACCACCAGGAGCGTGGGAATCTTATAGAATGCACACAAGTGTTTTTCCACCCTTCTGCGACCTCTAGCGGCCGGAGTATATAAGCTAGGTGGGTCAAACAAATTGCATCGTTTAGAGGACACTCAGGGCTTCCATTTGCATCATCAATCACACGCCTCCCACCAATAGGGGCGTGGCAATTGACCAAAAAACTTATTGGAATTTAACGTGTCACCCTTTTGCGGCCATTAGCGCCTAAACAGGGTGATCTAAGATGTCGCAAACTATTTGATTCATGTAGCCGCACAGGTGCACGTTAATTAGAGACATCAATCTCAGATATAGGTTGAACAAGTGAGTGGCAATCAACAAAAAAGTGAAAATTTCAAAATTTCAACTTTTTACCTTTTTTGTGTTTCCTGTTAAGGGGGTATATGAGCGGGGGGGATGAAACCAAGTGGATCACCTAAAAGACACTCGGGGCTTCCACTATCACCATCAACCACCCGCCTACCACCACCAGGAGCGTGAGAATCTTATAGAATGCACACAAGTGTTTTTCATTCTTCTGCGACCTCTAGCGGCCGGAGTATATAAGCTAGGTGGGTCAAACAAATTGCATCGTTTAGAGGACACTCAGGGCTTCCATTTGCATCATCAATCACCCGCCTCCCACCAATAGGGGCGTGGCAATTGACCAAAAAACTTATTGGAATTTAACGTGTCACCCTTTTGCGGCCATTAGCGCCTAAACAGGGTGATCTAAGATGGCTCAAACTATTTGATTCATGTAGCCGCACAGGTGCACGTTAATTAGAGACATCAATCTCAAATATAGGTTGAACAGGTGAGTGGCAATCAACAAAAAAGTGAAAATTTCAAAATTTCTTCTTTTTTGTGTTTCCTGTTAAGGGGGTATATGAGCGGGGGGGATGAAACCAAGTGGATCACCTAAAGGACACTCGGGGCTTCAACTATCACCATCAACCACCCGCCTACCACCACCAGGAGCGTGGGAATCTTATAGAATGCACACAAGTGTTTTTCCACCCTTCTGTGACCTCTAGCGGCCGGAGTATATAAGCTAGGTGGGTCAAACAAATTGCATCGTTTAGAAGACACTCAGGGCTTCCATTTGCATCATCAATCACCCGCCTCCCACCAATAGGGGCGTGGCAATTGACCAAAAAACTTATTGGAATTTAACGTGTCACCCTTTTGCGGCCATTAGCGCCTAAACAGGGTGATCTAAGATGTCGCAAACTATTTGATTCATGTAGCCGCACAGGTGCACGTTAATTAGAGACATCAATCTCAGATATAGGTTGAACAAGTGAGTGGCAATCAACAAAAAAGTGAAAATTTCAAAATTTCAACTTTTTACCTTTTTTGTGTTTCCAGTTAAGGGGGTATATGAGCGGGGGGGATGAAACCAAGTGGATCACCTAAAGGACACTCAGGGCTTCCATTTGCATCATCAATCACCCGCCTCCCACCAATAGGGGCGTGGCAATTGACCAAAAAACTTATTGGAATTTAACGTGTCACCCTTTTGCGGCCATTAGCGCCTAAACAGGGTGATCTAAGATGTCGCAAACTATTTGATTCATGTAGCCGCACAGGTGCACGTTAATTAGAGACAGCAATCTCAGATATAGGTTGAACAAGTGAGTGGCAATCAACAAAAAAGTGAAAATTTCAAAATTTCTACTTTTTACCTTTTTTGTGTTTCCAGTTAAGAGGGTATATGAGCGGGGGGGATGAAACCAAGTGGATCACCTAAAGGACACTCGGGGCTTCCATTATCACAATCAACCACCCGCCTACCACCACCAGGAGCGTGGGAATCCTATAGAATGCACCATGGGTCATTTTGCCCTGCACACAAGTGTTTTTCCACCCTTCTGCGACCTCTAGCGGCCGGAGTATATAAGCTAGGTGGGTCAAACAAATTGCATCGTTTAGAGGACACTCAGGGCTTCCATTTGCATCATCAATCACCCGCCTCCCACCAATAGGGGCGTGGCAATTGACCAAAAAACTTATTGGAATTTAACGTGTCACCCTTTTGCGGCCATTAGCGCCTAAACAGGGTGATCTAAGATGGCTCAAACTATTTGATTCATGTAGCCGCACAGGTGCACGTTAATTAGAGACCTCAATCTGTAATATAGGTTGAACAGGTGAGTGGCAATCAACAAAAAAGTGAAAATTTCAAAATTTCTTCTTTTTTGTGTTTCCTGTTAAGGGGGTATATGAGCGGGGGGGATGAAACCAAGTGGATCACCTAAAGGACACTCGGGGCTTCCACTATCACCATCAACCACCCGCCTACCACCACCAGGAGCGTGGGAATCTTATAGAATGCACACAAGTGTTTTTCCACCCTTCTGCGACCTCTAGCGGCCGGAGTATATAAGCTAGGTGGGTCAAACAAATTGCATTAGCGCCTAAACAGGGTGATCTAAGATGGCTCAAACTATTTGATTCATGTAGCCGCACAGGTGCACGTTAATTAGAGACATCAATCTCAGATATAGGTTGAACAAGTGAGTGGCAATCAACAAAAAAGTGAAAATTTCAAAATTTCTACTTTTTACCTTTTTTGTGTTTCCAGTTAAGAGGGTATATGAGCGGGGGGGATGAAACCAAATGGATCACCTAAAGGACACTCGGGGCTTCCATTATCACAATCAACCACCCGCCTACCACCACCAGGAGCGTGGGAATCCTATAGAATGCACCATGGGTCATTTTGCCCTGCACACAAGTGTTTTTCCACCCTTCTGCGACCTCTAGCGGCCGGAGTATATAAGCTAGGTGGGTCAAACAAATTGCATCGTTTAGAGGACACTCAGGGCTTCCATTTGCATCATCAATCACCCGCCTCCCACCAATAGGGGCGTGGCAATTGACCAAAAAACTTATTGGAATTTAACATGTCACCCTTTTGCGGCCATTAGCGCCTAAACAGGGTGATCTAAGATGGCTCAAACTATTTGATTCATGTAGCCGCACAGGTGCACGTTAATTAGAGACATCAATCTCAAATATAGGTTGAACAGGTGAGTGGCAATCAACAAAAAAGTGAAAATTTCAAAATTTCTTCTTTTTTGTGCTTCCTGTTAAGGGGGTATATGAGCGGGGGGGATGAAACCAAGTGGATCACCTAAAGGACACTCGGGGCTTTTACTATCACCATCAACCACCCGCCTACCACCACCAGGAGCGTGGGAATCTTATAGAATGCACACAAGTGTTTTTCCACCCTTCTGCGACCTCTAGCGGCCGGAGTATATAAGCTAGGTGGGTCAAACAAATTGCATCGTTTAGAGGACACTCAGGGCTTCCATTTGCATCATCAATCACCCGCCTCCCACCAATAGGGGCGTGGCAATTGAACAAAAAACTTATTGGAATTTAACGTGTCACCCTTTTGCGGCCATTAGCGCCTAAACAGGGTGATCTAAGATGGCTCAAACTATTTGATTCATGTAGCCGCACAGGTGCACGTTAATTAGAGACAGCAATCTCAGATATAGGTTGAACAAGTGAGTGGCAATCAACAAAAAAGTGAAAATTTCAAAATTTCTACTTTTTACCTTTTTTGTGTTTTCAGTTAAGAGGGTATATGAGCGGGGGGGATGAAACCAAGTGGATCACCTAAAGGACACTCGGGGCTTCCATTATCACCATCAACCACCCGCCTACCACCACCAGGAGCGTGGGAATCCTATAGAATGCACCATGTGTCATTTTGCCCTGCACACAAGTGTTTTTCCACCCTTCTGCGACCTCTAGCGGCCGGAGTATATAAGCTAGGTGGGTCAAACAAATTGCATCGTTTAGAGGACACTCAGGGCTTCCATTTGCATCATCAATCACCCGCCTCCCACCAATAGGGGCGTGGCAATTGAACAAAAAACTTATTGGAATTTAACGTGTCACCCTTTTGCGGCCATTAGCGCCTAAATAGGGTGATCTAAGATGGCTCAAACTATTTGATTCATGTAGCCGCACAGGTGCACGTTAATTAGAGACCTCAATCTCAAATATAGGTTGAACAGGTGAGTGGCAATCAACAAAAAAGTGAAAATTTCAAAATTTCTTCTTTTTTGTGTTTCCTGTTAAGGGGGTATATGAGCGGGGGGGATGAAACCAAGTGGATCACCTAAAGGACACTCGGGGCTTCCATTATCACCATCAACCACCCGCCTACCACCACCAGGAGCGTGGGAATCTTATAGAATGCACACAAGTGTTTTCCACCCTTCTGCGACCTCTAGCGGCCGGAGTATATAAGCTAGGTGGGTCAAACAAATTGCATCGTTTAGAGGACACTCAGGGCTTCCATTTGCATCATCAATCACCCGCCTCCCACCAATAGGGGCGTGGCAATTGACCAAAAAACTTATTGGAATTTACAACAAATTGCATCGTTTAGAGGACACTCAGGGCTTCCATTTGCATCATCAATCACCCGCCTCCCACCAATAGGGGCGTGGCAATTGACCAAAAAACTTATTGGAATTTAACGTGTCACCCTTTTGCGGCCATTAGCGCCTAAACAGGGTGATCTAAGATGTCGCAAACTATTTGATTCATGTAGCCGCACAGGTGCACGTTAATTAGAGACATCAATCTCAGATATAGGTTGAACAAGTGAGTGGCAATCAACAAAAAAGTGAAAATTTCAAAATTTCAACTTTTTACCTTTTTTGTGTTTCCAGTTAAGGGGGTATATGAGCGGGGGGGATGAAACCAAGTGGATCACCTAAAGGACACTCAGGGCTTCCATTTGCATCATCAATCACCCGCCTCCCACCAATAGGGGCGTGGCAATTGACCAAAAAACTTATTGGAATTTAACGTGTCACCCTTTTGCGGCCATTAGCGCCTAAACAGGGTGATCTAAGATGTCGCAAACTATTTGATTCATGTAGCCGCACAGGTGCACGTTAATTAGAGACAGTTGAACAAGTGAGTGGCAATCAACAAAAAAGTGAAAATTTCAAAATTTCAACTTTTTACCTTTTTTGTGTTTCCAGTTAAGAGGGTATATGAGCGGGGGGGATGAAACCAAGTGGATCACCTAAAGGACACTCGGGGCTTCCATTATCACAATCAACCACCCGTGTTTTTCCACCCTTCTGCGACCTCTAGCGGCCGGAGTATATAAGCTAGGTGGGTCAAACAAATTGCATCGTTTAGAGGACACTCAGGGCTTCCATTTGCATCATCAATCACCCGCCTCCCACCAATAGGGGCGTGGCAATTGACCAAAAAACTTATTGGAATTTAACGTGTCACCCTTTTGCGGCCATTAGCGCCTAAACAGGGTGATCTAAGATGGCTCAAACTATTTGATTCATGTAGCCGCACAGGTGCACGTTAATTAGAGACATCAATCTCAAATATAGGTTGAACAGGTGAGTGGCAATCAACAAAAAAGTGAAAATTTCAAAATTTCTACTTTTTTGTGTTTCCTGTTAAGGGGGTATATGAGCGGGGGGGATGAAACCAAGTGGATCACCTAAAGGACACTCGGAGCTTCCATTATCACCATCAACCACCCGCCTACCACCACCAGGAGCGTGGGAATCTTATAGAATGCACACAAGTGTTTTTCCACCCTTCTGCGACCTCTAGCGGCCGGAGTATATAAGCTAGGTGGGTCAAACAAATTGCATCGTTTAGAGGACACTCAGGGCTTCCATTTGCATCATCAATCACCCGCCTCCCACCAATAGGGGCGTGGCAATTGAACAAAAAACTTATTGGAATTTAACGTGTCACCCTTTTGCGGCCATTAGCGCCTAAACAGGGTGATCTAAGATGGCTCAAACTACTTGATTCATGTAGCCGCACAGGTGCACGTTAATTAGAGACATCAATCTCAAATATAGGTTGAACAGGTGAGTGGCAATCAACAAAAAAGTGAAAATTTCAAAATTTCTTCTTTTTTGTGTTTCCTGTTAAGGGGGTATATGAGCGGGGGGGATGAAACCAAGTGGATCACCTAAAGGACACTCGGGGCTTCAACTATCACCATCAACCACCCGCCTACCACCACCAGGAGCGTGGGAATCTTATAGAATGCACACAAGTGTTTTTCCACCCTTCTGCGACCTCTAGCGGCCGGAGTATATAAGCTAGGTGGGTCAAACAAATTGCATCGTTTAGAGGACACTCAGGGCTTCCATTTGCATCATCAATCACACGCCTCCCACCAATAGGGGCGTGGCAATTGACCAAAAAACTTATTGGAATTTAACGTGTCACCCTTTTGCGGCCATTAGCGCCTAAACAGGGTGATCTAAGATGTCGCAAACTATTTGATTCATGTAGCCGCACAGGTGCACGTTAATTAGAGACATCAATCTCAGATATAGGTTGAACAAGTGAGTGGCAATCAACAAAAAAGTGAAAATTTCAAAATTTCAACTTTTTACCTTTTTTGTGTTTCCTGTTAAGGGGGTATATGAGCGGGGGGGATGAAACCAAGTGGATCACCTAAAAGACACTCGGGGCTTCCACTATCACCATCAACCACCCGCCTACCACCACCAGGAGCGTGAGAATCTTATAGAATGCACACAAGTGTTTTTCATTCTTCTGCGACCTCTAGCGGCCGGAGTATATAAGCTAGGTGGGTCAAACAAATTGCATCGTTTAGAGGACACTCAGGGCTTCCATTTGCATCATCAATCACCCGCCTCCCACCAATAGGGGCGTGGCAATTGACCAAAAAACTTATTGGAATTTAACGTGTCACCCTTTTGCGGCCATTAGCGCCTAAACAGGGTGATCTAAGATGGCTCAAACTATTTGATTCATGTAGCCGCACAGGTGCACGTTAATTAGAGACATCAATCTCAAATATAGGTTGAACAGGTGAGTGGCAATCAACAAAAAAGTGAAAATTTCAAAATTTCTTCTTTTTTGTGTTTCCTGTTAAGGGGGTATATGAGCGGGGGGGATGAAACCAAGTGGATCACCTAAAGGACACTCGGGGCTTCAACTATCACCATCAACCACCCGCCTACCACCACCAGGAGCGTGGGAATCTTATAGAATGCACACAAGTGTTTTTCCACCCTTCTGCGACCTCTAGCGGCCGGAGTATATAAGCTAGGTGGGTCAAACAAATTGCATCGTTTAGAAGACACTCAGGGCTTCCATTTGCATCATCAATCACCCGCCTCCCACCAATAGGGGCGTGGCAATTGACCAAAAAACTTATTGGAATTTAACGTGTCACCCTTTTGCGGCCATTAGCGCCTAAACAGGGTGATCTAAGATGTCGCAAACTATTTGATTCATGTAGCCGCACAGGTGCACGTTAATTAGAGACATCAATCTCAGATATAGGTTGAACAAGTGAGTGGCAATCAACAAAAAAGTGAAAATTTCAAAATTTCAACTTTTTACCTTTTTTGTGTTTCCAGTTAAGGGGGTATATGAGCGGGGGGGATGAAACCAAGTGGATCACCTAAAGGACACTCAGGGCTTCCATTTGCATCATCAATCACCCGCCTCCCACCAATAGGGGCGTGGCAATTGACCAAAAAACTTATTGGAATTTAACGTGTCACCCTTTTGCGGCCATTAGCGCCTAAACAGGGTGATCTAAGATGTCGCAAACTATTTGATTCATGTAGCCGCACAGGTGCACGTTAATTAGAGACAGCAATCTCAGATATAGGTTGAACAAGTGAGTGGCAATCAACAAAAAAGTGAAAATTTCAAAATTTCTACTTTTTACCTTTTTTGTGTTTCCAGTTAAGAGGGTATATGAGCGGGGGGGATGAAACCAAGTGGATCACCTAAAGGACACTCGGGGCTTCCATTATCACAATCAACCACCCGCCTACCACCACCAGGAGCGTGGGAATCCTATAGAATGCACCATGGGTCATTTTGCCCTGCACACAAGTGTTTTTCCACCCTTCTGCGACCTCTAGCGGCCGGAGTATATAAGCTAGGTGGGTCAAACAAATTGCATCGTTTAGAGGACACTCAGGGCTTCCATTTGCATCATCAATCACCCGCCTCCCACCAATAGGGGCGTGGCAATTGACCAAAAAACTTATTGGAATTTAACGTGTCACCCTTTTGCGGCCATTAGCGCCTAAACAGGGTGATCTAAGATGGCTCAAACTATTTGATTCATGTAGCCGCACAGGTGCACGTTAATTAGAGACCTCAATCTGTAATATAGGTTGAACAGGTGAGTGGCAATCAACAAAAAAGTGAAAATTTCAAAATTTCTTCTTTTTTGTGTTTCCTGTTAAGGGGGTATATGAGCGGGGGGGATGAAACCAAGTGGATCACCTAAAGGACACTCGGGGCTTCCACTATCACCATCAACCACCCGCCTACCACCACCAGGAGCGTGGGAATCTTATAGAATGCACACAAGTGTTTTTCCACCCTTCTGCGACCTCTAGCGGCCGGAGTATATAAGCTAGGTGGGTCAAACAAATTGCATTAGCGCCTAAACAGGGTGATCTAAGATGGCTCAAACTATTTGATTCATGTAGCCGCACAGGTGCACGTTAATTAGAGACATCAATCTCAGATATAGGTTGAACAAGTGAGTGGCAATCAACAAAAAAGTGAAAATTTCAAAATTTCTACTTTTTACCTTTTTTGTGTTTCCAGTTAAGAGGGTATATGAGCGGGGGGGATGAAACCAAATGGATCACCTAAAGGACACTCGGGGCTTCCATTATCACAATCAACCACCCGCCTACCACCACCAGGAGCGTGGGAATCCTATAGAATGCACCATGGGTCATTTTGCCCTGCACACAAGTGTTTTTCCACCCTTCTGCGACCTCTAGCGGCCGGAGTATATAAGCTAGGTGGGTCAAACAAATTGCATCGTTTAGAGGACACTCAGGGCTTCCATTTGCATCATCAATCACCCGCCTCCCACCAATAGGGGCGTGGCAATTGACCAAAAAACTTATTGGAATTTAACATGTCACCCTTTTGCGGCCATTAGCGCCTAAACAGGGTGATCTAAGATGGCTCAAACTATTTGATTCATGTAGCCGCACAGGTGCACGTTAATTAGAGACATCAATCTCAAATATAGGTTGAACAGGTGAGTGGCAATCAACAAAAAAGTGAAAATTTCAAAATTTCTTCTTTTTTGTGCTTCCTGTTAAGGGGGTATATGAGCGGGGGGGATGAAACCAAGTGGATCACCTAAAGGACACTCGGGGCTTTTACTATCACCATCAACCACCCGCCTACCACCACCAGGAGCGTGGGAATCTTATAGAATGCACACAAGTGTTTTTCCACCCTTCTGCGACCTCTAGCGGCCGGAGTATATAAGCTAGGTGGGTCAAACAAATTGCATCGTTTAGAGGACACTCAGGGCTTCCATTTGCATCATCAATCACCCGCCTCCCACCAATAGGGGCGTGGCAATTGAACAAAAAACTTATTGGAATTTAACGTGTCACCCTTTTGCGGCCATTAGCGCCTAAACAGGGTGATCTAAGATGGCTCAAACTATTTGATTCATGTAGCCGCACAGGTGCACGTTAATTAGAGACAGCAATCTCAGATATAGGTTGAACAAGTGAGTGGCAATCAACAAAAAAGTGAAAATTTCAAAATTTCTACTTTTTACCTTTTTTGTGTTTTCAGTTAAGAGGGTATATGAGCGGGGGGGATGAAACCAAGTGGATCACCTAAAGGACACTCGGGGCTTCCATTATCACCATCAACCACCCGCCTACCACCACCAGGAGCGTGGGAATCCTATAGAATGCACCATGTGTCATTTTGCCCTGCACACAAGTGTTTTTCCACCCTTCTGCGACCTCTAGCGGCCGGAGTATATAAGCTAGGTGGGTCAAACAAATTGCATCGTTTAGAGGACACTCAGGGCTTCCATTTGCATCATCAATCACCCGCCTCCCACCAATAGGGGCGTGGCAATTGAACAAAAAACTTATTGGAATTTAACGTGTCACCCTTTTGCGGCCATTAGCGCCTAAACAGGGTGATCTAAGATGGCTCAAACTATTTGATTCATGTAGCCGCACAGGTGCACGTTAATTAGAGACCTCAATCTCAAATATAGGTTGAACAGGTGAGTGGCAATCAACAAAAAAGTGAAAATTTCAAAATTTCTTCTTTTTTGTGTTTCCTGTTAAGGGGGTATATGAGCGGGGGGGATGAAACCAAGTGGATCACCTAAAGGACACTCGGGGCTTCAACTATCACCATCAACCACCCGCCTACCACCACCAGGAGCGTGGGAATCTTATAGAATGCACACAAGTGTTTTCCACCCTTCTGCGACCTCTAGCGGCCGGAGTATATAAGCTAGGTGGGTCAAACAAATTGCATCGTTTAGAGGACACTCAGGGCTTCCATTTGCATCATCAATCACCCGCCTCCCACCAATAGGGGCGTGGCAATTGACCAAAAAACTTATTGGAATTTACAACAAATTGCATCGTTTAGAGGACACTCAGGGCTTCCATTTGCATCATCAATCACCCGCCTCCCACCAATAGGGGCGTGGCAATTGACCAAAAAACTTATTGGAATTTAACGTGTCACCCTTTTGCGGCCATTAGCGCCTAAACAGGGTGATCTAAGATGTCGCAAACTATTTGATTCATGTAGCCGCACAGGTGCACGTTAATTAGAGACATCAATCTCAGATATAGGTTGAACAAGTGAGTGGCAATCAACAAAAAAGTGAAAATTTCAAAATTTCAACTTTTTACCTTTTTTGTGTTTCCAGTTAAGGGGGTATATGAGCGGGGGGGATGAAACCAAGTGGATCACCTAAAGGACACTCAGGGCTTCCATTTGCATCATCAATCACCCGCCTCCCACCAATAGGGGCGTGGCAATTGACCAAAAAACTTATTGGAATTTAACGTGTCACCCTTTTGCGGCCATTAGCGCCTAAACAGGGTGATCTAAGATGTCGCAAACTATTTGATTCATGTAGCCGCACAGGTGCACGTTAATTAGAGACAGTTGAACAAGTGAGTGGCAATCAACAAAAAAGTGAAAATTTCAAAATTTCAACTTTTTACCTTTTTTGTGTTTCCAGTTAAGAGGGTATATGAGCGGGGGGGATGAAACCAAGTGGATCACCTAAAGGACACTCGGGGCTTCCATTATCACAATCAACCACCCGTGTTTTTCCACCCTTCTGCGACCTCTAGCGGCCGGAGTATATAAGCTAGGTGGGTCAAACAAATTGCATCGTTTAGAGGACACTCAGGGCTTCCATTTGCATCATCAATCACCCGCCTCCCACCAATAGGGGCGTGGCAATTGACCAAAAAACTTATTGGAATTTAACGTGTCACCCTTTTGCGGCCATTAGCGCCTAAACAGGGTGATCTAAGATGGCTCAAACTATTTGATTCATGTAGCCGCACAGGTGCACGTTAATTAGAGACATCAATCTCAAATATAGGTTGAACAGGTGAGTGGCAATCAACAAAAAAGTGAAAATTTCAAAATTTCTACTTTTTTGTGTTTCCTGTTAAGGGGGTATATGAGCGGGGGGGATGAAACCAAGTGGATCACCTAAAGGACACTCGGAGCTTCCATTATCACCATCAACCACCCGCCTACCACCACCAGGAGCGTGGGAATCTTATAGAATGCACACAAGTGTTTTTCCACCCTTCTGCGACCTCTAGCGGCCGGAGTATATAAGCTAGGTGGGTCAAACAAATTGCATCGTTTAGAGGACACTCAGGGCTTCCATTTGCATCATCAATCACCCGCCTCCCACCAATAGGGGCGTGGCAATTGACCAAAAAACTTATTGGAATTTAACGTGTCACCCTTTTGCGGCCATTAGCGCCTAAACAGGGTGATCTAAGATGGCTCAAACTATTTGATTCATGTAGCCGCACAGGTGCACGTTAATTAGAGACATCAATCTCAGATATAGGTTGAACAAGTGAGTGGCAATCAACAAAAAAGTGAAAATTTCAAAATTTCTACTTTTTACCTTTTTTGTGTTTCCAGTTAAGAGGGTATATGAGCGGGGGGGATGAAACTAAGTGGATCACCTAAAGGACACTCGGGGCTTCCATTATCACAATCAACCACCCGCCTACCACCACCAGGAGCGTGGGAATCCTATAGAATGCACCATGGGTCATTTTGCCCTGCACACACGTGTTTTTCCACCCTTCTGCGACCTCTAGCGGCCGGAGTATATAAGCTAGGTGGGTCAAACAAATTGCATCGTTTAGAGGACACTCAGGGCTTCCATTTGCATCATCAATCACCCGCCTCCCACCAATAGGGGCGTGGCAATTGAACAAAAAACTTATTGGAATTTAACGTGTCACCCTTTTGCGGCCATTAGCGCCTAAACAGGGTGATCTAAGATGGCTCAAACTACTTGATTCATGTAGCCGCACAGGTGCACGTTAATTAGAGACATCAATCTCAAATATAGGTTGAACAGGTGAGTGGCAATCAACAAAAAAGTGAAAATTTCAAAATTTCTTCTTTTTTGTGTTTCCTGTTAAGGGGGTATATGAGCGGGGGGGATGAAACCAAGTGGATCACCTAAAGGACACTCGGGGCTTCAACTATCACCATCAACCACCCGCCTACCACCACCAGGAGCGTGGGAATCTTATAGAATGCACACAAGTGTTTTTCCACCCTTCTGCGACCTCTAGCGGCCGGAGTATATAAGCTAGGTGGGTCAAACAAATTGCATCGTTTAGAGGACACTCAGGGCTTCCATTTGCATCATCAATCACACGCCTCCCACCAATAGGGGCGTGGCAATTGACCAAAAAACTTATTGGAATTTAACGTGTCACCCTTTTGCGGCCATTAGCGCCTAAACAGGGTGATCTAAGATGTCGCAAACTATTTGATTCATGTAGCCGCACAGGTGCACGTTAATTAGAGACATCAATCTCAGATATAGGTTGAACAAGTGAGTGGCAATCAACAAAAAAGTGAAAATTTCAAAATTTCAACTTTTTACCTTTTTTGTGTTTCCTGTTAAGGGGGTATATGAGCGGGGGGGATGAAACCAAGTGGATCACCTAAAAGACACTCGGGGCTTCCACTATCACCATCAACCACCCGCCTACCACCACCAGGAGCGTGAGAATCTTATAGAATGCACACAAGTGTTTTTCATTCTTCTGCGACCTCTAGCGGCCGGAGTATATAAGCTAGGTGGGTCAAACAAATTGCATCGTTTAGAGGACACTCAGGGCTTCCATTTGCATCATCAATCACCCGCCTCCCACCAATAGGGGCGTGGCAATTGACCAAAAAACTTATTGGAATTTAACGTGTCACCCTTTTGCGGCCATTAGCGCCTAAACAGGGTGATCTAAGATGGCTCAAACTATTTGATTCATGTAGCCGCACAGGTGCACGTTAATTAGAGACATCAATCTCAAATATAGGTTGAACAGGTGAGTGGCAATCAACAAAAAAGTGAAAATTTCAAAATTTCTTCTTTTTTGTGTTTCCTGTTAAGGGGGTATATGAGCGGGGGGGATGAAACCAAGTGGATCACCTAAAGGACACTCGGGGCTTCAACTATCACCATCAACCACCCGCCTACCACCACCAGGAGCGTGGGAATCTTATAGAATGCACACAAGTGTTTTTCCACCCTTCTGCGACCTCTAGCGGCCGGAGTATATAAGCTAGGTGGGTCAAACAAATTGCATCGTTTAGAGGACACTCAGGGCTTCCATTTGCATCATCAATCACCCGCCTCCCACCAATAGGGGCGTGGCAATTGACCAAAAAAATTATTGGAATTTAACGTGTCACCCTTTTGCGGCCATTAGCGCCTAAACAGGGTGATCTAAGATGTCGCAAACTATTTGATTCATGTAGCCGCACAGGTGCACGTTAATTAGAGACATCAATCTCAGATATAGGTTGAACAAGTGAGTGGCAATCAACAAAAAAGTGAAAATTTCAAAATTTCAACTTTTTACCTTTTTTGTGTTTCCAGTTAAGGGGGTATATGAGCGGGGGGGATGAAACCAAGTGGATCACCTAAAGGCCACTCGGGGCTTCCATTATCACCATCAACCACCCGCCTACCACCACCAGGAGCGTGGGAATCCTATAAGATGCACCATGTGTCATTTTGCCCTGCACACAGGTGTTTTTCCACCCTTCTGCGACCTCTAGCGGCCGGAGTATATAAGCTAGGTGGGTCAAACAAATTGCATCGTTTAGAGGACACTCAGGGCTTCCATTTGCATCATCAATCACCCGCCTCCCACCAATAGGGGCGTGGCAATTGACCAAAAAACTTATTGGAATTTAACGTGTCACCCTTTTGCGGCCATTAGCGCCTAAACAGGGTGATCTAAGATGGCTCAAACTATTTGATTCATGTAGCCGCACAGGTGCACGTTAATTAGAGACATCAATCTCAAATATAGGTTGAACAGGTGAGTGGCAATCAACAAAAAATTGAAAATTTCAAAATTTCTTCTTTTTTGTGTTTCCTGTTAAGGGGGTATATGAGCGGGGGGGATGAAACCAAGTGGATCACCTAAAAGACACTCGGGGCTTCCACTATCACCATCAACCACCCGCCTACCACCACCAGGAGCGTGGGAATCTTATAGAATGCACACAAGTGTTTTTCCACCCTTCTGCGACCTTTAGCGGCCGGAGTATATAAGCTAGGTGGGTCAAACAAATTGCATCGTTTAGAGGACACTCAGGGCTTCCATTTGCATCATCAATCACCCGCCTCCCACCAATAGGGGCGTGGCAATTGACCAAAAAACTTATTGGAATTTACAACAAATTGCATCGTTTAGAGGACACTCAGGGCTTCCATTTGCATCATCAATCACCCGCCTCCCACCAATAGGGGCGTGGCAATTGACCAAAAAACTTATTGGAATTTAACGTGTCACCCTTTTGCGGCCATTAGCGCCTAAACAGGGTGATCTAAGATGGCTCAAACTATTTGATTCATGTAGCCGCACAGGTGCACGTTAATTAGAGACCTCAATCTCAAATATAGGTTGAACAGGTGAGTGGCAATCAACAAAAAAGTGAAAATTTCAAAATTTCTTCTTTTTTGTGTTTCCTGTTAAGGGGGTATATGAGCGGGGGGGATGAAACCAAGTGGATCACCTAAAGGACACTCGGGGCTTCAACTATCACCATCAACCACCCGCCTACCACCACCAGGAGCGTGGGAATCTTATAGAATGCACACAAGTGTTTTCCACCCTTCTGCGACCTCTAGCGGCCGGAGTATATAAGCTAGGTGGGTCAAACAAATTGCATCGTTTAGAGGACACTCAGGGCTTCCATTTGCATCATCAATCACCCGCCTCCCACCAATAGGGGCGTGGCAATTGACCAAAAAACTTATTGGAATTTACAACAAATTGCATCGTTTAGAGGACACTCAGGGCTTCCATTTGCATCATCAATCACCCGCCTCCCACCAATAGGGGCGTGGCAATTGACCAAAAAACTTATTGGAATTTAACGTGTCACCCTTTTGCGGCCATTAGCGCCTAAACAGGGTGATCTAAGATGTCGCAAACTATTTGATTCATGTAGCCGCACAGGTGCACGTTAATTAGAGACATCAATCTCAGATATAGGTTGAACAAGTGAGTGGCAATCAACAAAAAAGTGAAAATTTCAAAATTTCAACTTTTTACCTTTTTTGTGTTTCCAGTTAAGGGGGTATATGAGCGGGGGGGATGAAACCAAGTGGATCACCTAAAGGACACTCAGGGCTTCCATTTGCATCATCAATCACCCGCCTCCCACCAATAGGGGCGTGGCAATTGACCAAAAAACTTATTGGAATTTAACGTGTCACCCTTTTGCGGCCATTAGCGCCTAAACAGGGTGATCTAAGATGTCGCAAACTATTTGATTCATGTAGCCGCACAGGTGCACGTTAATTAGAGACAGTTGAACAAGTGAGTGGCAATCAACAAAAAAGTGAAAATTTCAAAATTTCAACTTTTTACCTTTTTTGTGTTTCCAGTTAAGAGGGTATATGAGCGGGGGGGATGAAACCAAGTGGATCACCTAAAGGACACTCGGGGCTTCCATTATCACAATCAACCACCCGTGTTTTTCCACCCTTCTGCGACCTCTAGCGGCCGGAGTATATAAGCTAGGTGGGTCAAACAAATTGCATCGTTTAGAGGACACTCAGGGCTTCCATTTGCATCATCAATCACCCGCCTCCCACCAATAGGGGCGTGGCAATTGACCAAAAAACTTATTGGAATTTAACGTGTCACCCTTTTGCGGCCATTAGCGCCTAAACAGGGTGATCTAAGATGGCTCAAACTATTTGATTCATGTAGCCGCACAGGTGCACGTTAATTAGAGACATCAATCTCAAATATAGGTTGAACAGGTGAGTGGCAATCAACAAAAAAGTGAAAATTTCAAAATTTCTACTTTTTTGTGTTTCCTGTTAAGGGGGTATATGAGCGGGGGGGATGAAACCAAGTGGATCACCTAAAGGACACTCGGAGCTTCCATTATCACCATCAACCACCCGCCTACCACAACCAGGAGCGTGGGAATCTTATAGAATGCACACAAGTGTTTTTCCACCCTTCTGCGACCTCTAGCGGCCGGAGTATATAAGCTAGGTGGGTCAAACAAATTGCATCGTTTAGAGGACACTCAGGGCTTCCATTTGCATCATCAATCACCCGCCTCCCACCAATAGGGGCGTGGCAATTGACCAAAAAACTTATTGGAATTTAACGTGTCACCCTTTTGCGGCCATTAGCGCCTAAACAGGGTGATCTAAGATGGCTCAAACTATTTGATTCATGTAGCCGCACAGGTGCACGTTAATTAGAGACATCAATCTCAGATATAGGTTGAACAAGTGAGTGGCAATCAACAAAAAAGTGAAAATTTCAAAATTTCTACTTTTTACCTTTTTTGTGTTTCCAGTTAAGAGGGTATATGAGCGGGGGGGATGAAACTAAGTGGATCACCTAAAGGACACTCGGGGCTTCCATTATCACAATCAACCACCCGCCTACCACCACCAGGAGCGTGGGAATCCTATAGAATGCACCATGGGTCATTTTGCCCTGCACACACGTGTTTTTCCACCCTTCTGCGACCTCTAGCGGCCGGAGTATATAAGCTAGGTGGGTCAAACAAATTGCATCGTTTAGAGGACACTCAGGGCTTCCATTTGCATCATCAATCACCCGCCTCCCACCAATAGGGGCGTGGCAATTGAACAAAAAACTTATTGGAATTTAACGTGTCACCCTTTTGCGGCCATTAGCGCCTAAACAGGGTGATCTAAGATGGCTCAAACTACTTGATTCATGTAGCCGCACAGGTGCACGTTAATTAGAGACATCAATCTCAAATATAGGTTGAACAGGTGAGTGGCAATCAACAAAAAAGTGAAAATTTCAAAATTTCTTCTTTTTTGTGTTTCCTGTTAAGGGGGTATATGAGCGGGGGGGATGAAACCAAGTGGATCACCTAAAGGACACTCGGGGCTTCAACTATCACCATCAACCACCCGCCTACCACCACCAGGAGCGTGGGAATCTTATAGAATGCACACAAGTGTTTTTCCACCCTTCTGCGACCTCTAGCGGCCGGAGTATATAAGCTAGGTGGGTCAAACAAATTGCATCGTTTAGAGGACACTCAGGGCTTCCATTTGCATCATCAATCACACGCCTCCCACCAATAGGGGCGTGGCAATTGACCAAAAAACTTATTGGAATTTAACGTGTCACCCTTTTGCGGCCATTAGCGCCTAAACAGGGTGATCTAAGATGTCGCAAACTATTTGATTCATGTAGCCGCACAGGTGCACGTTAATTAGAGACATCAATCTCAGATATAGGTTGAACAAGTGAGTGGCAATCAACAAAAAAGTGAAAATTTCAAAATTTCAACTTTTTACCTTTTTTGTGTTTCCTGTTAAGGGGGTATATGAGCGGGGGGGATGAAACCAAGTGGATCACCTAAAAGACACTCGGGGCTTCCACTATCACCATCAACCACCCGCCTACCACCACCAGGAGCGTGAGAATCTTATAGACTGCACACAAGTGTTTTTCATTCTTCTGCGACCTCTAGCGGCCGGAGTATATAAGCTAGGTGGGTCAAACAAATTGCATCGTTTAGAGGACACTCAGGGCTTCCATTTGCATCATCAATCACCCGCCTCCCACCAATAGGGGCGTGGCAATTGACCAAAAAACTTATTGGAATTTAACGTGTCACCCTTTTGCGGCCATTAGCGCCTAAACAGGGTGATCTAAGATGGCTCAAACTATTTGATTCATGTAGCCGCACAGGTGCACGTTAATTAGAGACATCAATCTCAAATATAGGTTGAACAGGTGAGTGGCAATCAACAAAAAAGTGAAAATTTCAAAATTTCTTCTTTTTTGTGTTTCCTGTTAAGGGGGTATATGAGCGGGGGGGATGAAACCAAGTGGATCACCTAAAGGACACTCGGGGCTTCAACTATCACCATCAACCACCCGCCTACCACCACCAGGAGCGTGGGAATCTTATAGAATGCACACAAGTGTTTTTCCACCCTTCTGCGACCTCTAGCGGCCGGAGTATATAAGCTAGGTGGGTCAAACAAATTGCATCGTTTAGAGGACACTCAGGGCTTCCATTTGCATCATCAATCACCCGCCTCCCACCAATAGGGGCGTGGCAATTGACCAAAAAAATTATTGGAATTTAACGTGTCACCCTTTTGCGGCCATTAGCGCCTAAACAGGGTGATCTAAGATGTCGCAAACTATTTGATTCATGTAGCCGCACAGGTGCACGTTAATTAGAGACATCAATCTCAGATATAGGTTGAACAAGTGAGTGGCAATCAACAAAAAAGTGAAAATTTCAAAATTTCAACTTTTTACCTTTTTTGTGTTTCCAGTTAAGGGGGTATATGAGCGGGGGGGATGAAACCAAGTGGATCACCTAAAGGCCACTCGGGGCTTCCATTATCACCATCAACCACCCGCCTACCACCACCAGGAGCGTGGGAATCCTATAAGATGCACCATGTGTCATTTTGCCCTGCACACAGGTGTTTTTCCACCCTTCTGCGACCTCTAGCGGCCGGAGTATATAAGCTAGGTGGGTCAAACAAATTGCATCGTTTAGAGGACACTCAGGGCTTCCATTTGCATCATCAATCACCCGCCTCCCACCAATAGGGGCGTGGCAATTGACCAAAAAACTTATTGGAATTTAACGTGTCACCCTTTTGCGGCCATTAGCGCCTAAACAGGGTGATCTAAGATGGCTCAAACTATTTGATTCATGTAGCCGCACAGGTGCACGTTAATTAGAGACATCAATCTCAAATATAGGTTGAACAGGTGAGTGGCAATCAACAAAAAATTGAAAATTTCAAAATTTCTTCTTTTTTGTGTTTCCTGTTAAGGGGGTATATGAGCGGGGGGGATGAAACCAAGTGGATCACCTAAAAGACACTCGGGGCTTCCACTATCACCATCAACCACCCGCCTACCACCACCAGGAGCGTGGGAATCTTATAGAATGCACACAAGTGTTTTTCCACCCTTCTGCGACCTTTAGCGGCCGGAGTATATAAGCTAGGTGGGTCAAACAAATTGCATCGCAATCAACAAAAAAGTGAAAATTTCAAAATTTCTTCTTTTTTGTGTTTCCTGTTAAGGGGGTATATGAGCGGGGGGGATGAAACCAAGTGGATCACCTAAAGGACACTCGGGGCTTCAACTATCACCATCAACCACCCGCCTACCACCACCAGGAGCGTGGGAATCTTATAGAATGCACACAAGTGTTTTTCCACCCTTCTGCGACCTCTAGCGGCCGGAGTATATAAGCTAGGTGGGTCAAACAAATTGCATCGTTTAGAGGACACTCAGGGCTTCCATTTGCATCATCAATCACCCGCCTCCCACCAATAGGGGCGTGGCAATTGACCAAAAAAATTATTGGAATTTAACGTGTCACCCTTTTGCGGCCATTAGCGCCTAAACAGGGTGATCTAAGATGTCGCAAACTATTTGATTCATGTAGCCGCACAGGTGCACGTTAATTAGAGACATCAATCTCAGATATAGGTTGAACAAGTGAGTGGCAATCAACAAAAAAGTGAAAATTTCAAAATTTCAACTTTTTACCTTTTTTGTGTTTCCAGTTAAGGGGGTATATGAGCGGGGGGGATGAAACCAAGTGGATCACCTAAAGGCCACTCGGGGCTTCCATTATCACCATCAACCACCCGCCTACCACCACCAGGAGCGTGGGAATCCTATAAGATGCACCATGTGTCATTTTGCCCTGCACACAGGTGTTTTTCCACCCTTCTGCGACCTCTAGCGGCCGGAGTATATAAGCTAGGTGGGTCAAACAAATTGCATCGTTTAGAGGACACTCAGGGCTTCCATTTGCATCATCAATCACCCGCCTCCCACCAATAGGGGCGTGGCAATTGACCAAAAAACTTATTGGAATTTAACGTGTCACCCTTTTGCGGCCATTAGCGCCTAAACAGGGTGATCTAAGATGGCTCAAACTATTTGATTCATGTAGCCGCACAGGTGCACGTTAATTAGAGACATCAATCTCAAATATAGGTTGAACAGGTGAGTGGCAATCAACAAAAAATTGAAAATTTCAAAATTTCTTCTTTTTTGTGTTTCCTGTTAAGGGGGTATATGAGCGGGGGGGATGAAACCAAGTGGATCACCTAAAAGACACTCGGGGCTTCCACTATCACCATCAACCACCCGCCTACCACCACCAGGAGCGTGGGAATCTTATAGAATGCACACAAGTGTTTTTCCACCCTTCTGCGACCTTTAGCGGCCGGAGTATATAAGCTAGGTGGGTCAAACAAATTGCATCGTTTAGAGGACACTCAGGGCTTCCATTTGCATCATCAATCACCCGCCTCCCACCAATAGGGGCGTGGCAATTGACCAAAAAACTTATTGGAATTTAACGTGTCACCCTTTTGCGGCCATTAGCGCCTAAACAGGGTGATCTAAGATGGCTCAAACTATTTGATTCATGTAGCCGCACAGGTGCACGTTAATTAGAGACATCAATCTCAGATATAGGTTGAACAAGTGAGTGGCAATCAACAAAAAAGTGAAAATTTCAAAATTTCTACTTTTTACCTTTTTTGTGTTTCCAGTTAAGAGGGTATATGAGCGGGGGGGATGAAACCAAGTGGATCACCTAAAGGACACTCGGGGCTTCCATTATCACAATCAACCACCCGCCTACCACCACCAGGAGCGTGGGAATCCTATAGAATGCACCATGGGTCATTTTGCCCTGCACACAAGTGTTTTTCCACCCTTCTGCGACCTCTAGCGGCCGGAGTATATAAGCTAGGTGGGTCAAACAAATTGCATCGTTTAGAGGACACTCAGGGCTTCCATTTGCATCATCAATCACCCGCCTCCCACCAATAAGGGCGTGGCAATTGACCAAAAAACTTATTGGAATTTAACGTGTCACCCTTTTGCGGCCATTAGCGCCTAAACAGGGTGATCTAAGATGGCTCAAACTATTTGATTCATGTAGCCGCACAGGTGCACGTTAATTAGAGACATCAATCTCAAATATAGGTTGAACAGGTGAGTGGCAATTAACAAAAAATTGAAAATTTCAAAATTTCTTCTTTTTTGTGTTTCCTGTTAAGGGGGTATATGAGCGGGGGGGATGAAACCAAGTGGATCACCTAAAAGACACTCGGGGCTTCCACTATCACCATCAACCACCCGCCTACCACCACCAGGAGCGTGGGAATCTTATAGAATGCACACAAGTGTTTTTCCACCCTTCTGCGACCTCTAGCGGCCGGAGTATATAAGCTAGGTGGGTCAAACAAATTGCATCGTTTAGAGGACACTCAGGGCTTCCATTTGCATCATCAATCACCCGCCTCCCACCAGTAGGGGCGTGGCAATTGACCAAAAAACTTATTGGAATTTAACGTGTCACCCTTTTGCGGCCATTAGCGCCTAAACAGGGTGATCTAAGATGTCGCAAACTATTTGATTCATGTAGCCGCACAGGTGCACGTTAATTAGAGACATCAATCTCAGATATAGGTTGAACAAGTGAGTGGCAATCAACAAAAAAGTGAAAATTTCAAAATTTCAACTTTTTACCTTTTTTGTGTTTCCTGTTAAGGGGGTATATGAGCGGGGGGGATGAAACCAAGTGGATCACCTAAAAGACACTCGGGGCTTCCACTATCACCATCAACCACCCGCCTACCACCACCAGGAGCGTGAGAATCTTATAGAATGCACACAAGTGTTTTTCATTCTTCTGCGACCTCTAGCGGCCGGAGTATATAAGCTAGGTGGGTCAAACAAATTGCATCGTTTAGAGGACACTCAGGGCTTCCATTTGCATCATCAATCACCCGCCTCCCACCAATAGGGGCGTGGCAATTGACCAAAAAACTTATTGGAATTTAACGTGTCACCCTTTTGCGGCCATTAGCGCCTAAACAGGGTGATCTAAGATGGCTCAAACTATTTGATTCATGTAGCCGCACAGGTGCACGTTAATTAGAGACATCAATCTCAAATATAGGTTGAACAGGTGAGTGGCAATCAACAAAAAAGTGAAAATTTCAAAATTTCTTCTTTTTTGGGTTTCCTGTTAAGGGGGTATATGAGCGGGGGGGATGAAACCAAGTGGATCACCTAAAGGACACTCGGGGCTTCAACTATCACCATCAACCACCCGCCTACCACCACCAGGAGCGTGGGAATCTTATAGAATGCACACAAGTGTTTTTCCACCCTTCTGCGACCTCTAGCGGCCGGAGTATATAAGCTAGGTGGGTCAAACAAATTGCATCGTTTAGAGGACACTCAGGGCTTCCATTTGCATCATCAATCACCCGCCTCCCACCAATAGGGGCGTGGCAATTGACCAAAAAAATTATTGGAATTTAACGTGTCACCCTTTTGCGGCCATTAGCGCCTAAACAGGGTGATCTAAGATGTCGCAAACTATTTGATTCATGTAGCCGCACAGGTGCACGTTAATTAGAGACATCAATCTCAGATATAGGTTGAACAAGTGAGTGGCAATCAACAAAAAAGTGAAAATTTCAAAATTTCAACTTTTTACCTTTTTTGTGTTTCCAGTTAAGGGGGTATATGAGCGGGGGGGATGAAACCAAGTGGATCACCTAAAGGCCACTCGGGGCTTCCATTATCACCATCAACCACCCGCCTACCACCACCAGGAGCGTGGGAATCCTATAGAATGCACCATGTGTCATTTTGCCCTGCACACAGGTGTTTTTCCACCCTTCTGCGACCTCTAGCGGCCGGAGTATATAAGCTAGGTGGGTCAAACAAATTGCATCGTTTAGAGGACACTCAGGGCTTCCATTTGCATCATCAATCACCCGCCTCCCACCAATAGGGGCGTGGCAATTGACCAAAAAACTTATTGGAATTTAACGTGTCACCCTTTTGCGGCCATTAGCGCCTAAACAGGGTGATCTAAGATGGCTCAAACTATTTGATTCATGTAGCCGCACAGGTGCACGTTAATTAGAGACATCAATCTCAAATATAGGTTGAACAGGTGAGTGGCAATCAACAAAAAATTGAAAATTTCAAAATTTCTTCTTTTTTGTGTTTCCTGTTAAGGGGGTATATGAGCGGGGGGGATGAAACCAAGTGGATCACCTAAAAGACACTCGGGGCTTCCACTATCACCATCAACCACCCGCCTACCACCACCAGGAGCGTGGGAATCTTATAGAATGCACACAAGTGTTTTTCCACCCTTCTGCGACCTCTAGCGGCCGGAGTATATAAGCTAGGTGGGTCAAACAAATTGCATCGTTTAGAGGACACTCAGGGCTTCCATTTGCATCATCAATCACCCGCCTCCCACCAATAGGGGCGTGGCAATTGACCAAAAAACTTATTGGAATTTAACGTGTCACCCTTTTGCGGCCATTAGCGCCTAAACAGGGTGGTCTAAGATGGCTCAAACTATTTGATTCATGTAGCCGCACAGGTGCACGTTAATTAGAGACATCAATCTCAGATATAGGTTGAACAAGTGAGTGGCAATCAACAAAAAAGTGAAAATTTCAAAATTTCTACTTTTTACCTTTTTTGTGTTTCCAGTTAAGAGGGTATATGAGCGGGGGGGATGAAACCAAGTGGATCACCTAAAGGACACTCGGGGCTTCCATTATCACAATCAACCACCCGCCTACCACCACCAGGAGCGTGGGAATCCTATAGAATGCACCATGGGTCATTTTGCCCTGCACACAAGTGTTTTTCCACCCTTCTGCGACCTCTAGCGGCCGGAGTATATAAGCTAGGTGGGTCAAACAAATTGCATCGTTTAGAGGACACTCAGGGCTTCCATTTGCATCATCAATCACCCGCCTCCCACCAATAAGAGCGTGGCAATTGACCAAAAAACTTATTGGAATTTAACGTGTCACCCTTTTGCGGCCATTAGCGCCTAAACAGGGTGATCTAAGATGGCTCAAACTATTTGATTCATGTAGCCGCACAGGTGCAAGTTAATTAGAGACATCAATCTCAAATATAGGTTGAACAGGTGAGTGGCAATCAACAAAAAATTGAAAATTTCAAAATTTCTTCTTTTTTGTGTTTCCTGTTAAGGGGGTATATGAGCGGGGGGGATGAAACCAAGTGGATCACCTAAAAGACACTCGGGGCTTCCACTATCACCATCAACCACCCGCCTACCACCACCAGGAGCGTGGGAATCTTATAGAATGCACACAAGTGTTTTTCCACCCTTCTGCGACCTCTAGCGGCCGGAGTATATAAGCTAGGTGGGTCAAACAAATTGCATCGTTTAGAGGACACTCAGGGCTTCCATTTGCATCATCAATCACCCGCCTCCCACCAATAGGGGCGTGGCAATTGACCAAAAAACTTATTGGAATTTAACGTGTCACCCTTTTGCGGCCATTAGCGCCTAAACAGGGTGATCTAAGATGGCTCAAACTATTTGATTCATGTAGCCGCACAGGTGCACGTTAATTAGAGACATCAATCTCAAATATAGGTTGAACAGGTGAGTGGCAATCAACAAAAAAGTGAAAATTTCAAAATTTCTTCTTTTTTGTGTTTCCTGTTAAGGGGGTATATGAGCGGGGGGGATGAAACCAAGTGGATCACCTAAAGGACACTCGGGGCTTCAACTATCACCATCAACCACCCGCCTACCACCACCAGGAGCGTGGGAATCTTATAGAATGCACACAAGTGTTTTTCCACCCTTCTGCGACCTCTAGCGGCCGGAGTATATAAGCTAGGTGGGTCAAACAAATTGCATCGTTTAGAGGACACTCAGGGCTTCCATTTGCATCATCAATCACCCGCCTCCCACCAATAGGGGCGTGGCAATTGACCAAAAAACTTATTGGAATTTAACGTGTCACCCTTTTGCGGCCATTAGCGCCTAAACAGGGTGATCTAAGATGGCTCAAACTATTTGATTCATGTAGCCGCACAGGTGCACGTTAATTAGAGACATCAATCTCAAATATAGGTTGAACAGGTGAGTGGCAATCAACAAAAAAGTGAAAATTTCAAAATTTCTTCTTTTTTGTGTTTCCTGTTAAGGGGGTATATGAGCGGGGGGGATGAAACCAAGTGGATCACCTAAAGGACACTCGGGGCTTCAACTATCACCATCAACCACCCGCCTACCACCACCAGGAGCGTGGGAATCCTATAGAATGCACCATGGGTCATTTTGCCCTGCACACAAGTGTTTTTCCACCCTTCTGCGACCTCTAGCGGCCGGAGTATATAAGCTAGGTGGGTCAAACAAATTGCATCGTTTAGAGGACACTCAGGGCTTCCATTTGCATCATCAATCACCCGCCTCCCACCAATAGGGGCGTGGCAATTGACCAAAAAACTTATTGGAATTTAACGTGTCACCCTTTTGCGGCCATTAGCGCCTAAACAGGGTGATCTAAGATGGCTCAAACTATTTGATTCATGTAGCCGCACAGGTGCACGTTAATTAGAGACATCAATCTCAGATATAGGTTGAACAAGTGAGTGGCAATCAACAAAAAAGTGAAAATTTCAAAATTTCTACTTTTTACCTTTTTTGTGTTTCCAGTTAAGAGGGTATATGAGCGGGGGGGATGAAACCAAGTGGATCACCTAAAGGACACTCGGGGCTTCCATTATCACAATCAACCACCCGCCTACCACCACCAGGAGCGTGGGAATCCTATAGAATGCACCATGGGTCATTTTGCCCTGCACACAAGTGTTTTTCCACCCTTCTGCGACCTCTAGCGGCCGGAGTATATAAGCTAGGTGGGTCAAACAAATTGCATCGTTTAGAGGACACTCAGGGCTTCCATTTGCATCATCAATCACCCGCCTCCCACCAATAGGGGCGTGGCAATTGACCAAAAAACTTATTGGAATTTAACGTGTCACCCTTTTGCGGCCATTAGCGCCTAAACAGGGTGATCTAAGATGGCTCAAACTATTTGATTCATGTAGCCGCACAGGTGCACGTTAATTAGAGACCTCAATCTGTAATATAGGTTGAACAGGTGAGTGGCAATCAACAAAAAAGTGAAAATTTCAAAACTTCTTCTTTTTTGTGTTTCCTGTTAAGGGGGTATATGCGCGGGGGGGATGAAACCAAGTGGATCACCTAAAGGACACTCGGGGCTTCCACTATCACCATCAACCACCCGCCTACCACCACCAGGAGCGTGGGAATCTTATAGAATGCACACAAGTGTTTTTCCACCCTTCTGCGACCTCTAGCGGCCGGAGTATATAAGCTAGGTGGGTCAAACAAATTGCATTAGCGCCTAAACAGGGTGATCTAAGATGGCTCAAACTATTTGATTCATGTAGCCGCACAGGTGCACGTTAATTAGAGACATCAATCTCAGATATAGGTTGAACAAGTGAGTGGCAATCAACAAAAAAGTGAAAATTTCAAAATTTCTACTTTTTACCTTTTTTGTGTTTCCAGTTAAGAGGGTATATGAGCGGGGGGGATGAAACCAAATGGATCACCTAAAGGACACTCGGGGCTTCCATTATCACAATCAACCACCCGCCTACCACCACCAGGAGCGTGGGAATCCTATAGAATGCACCATGGGTCATTTTGCCCTGCACACAAGTGTTTTTCCACCCTTCTGCGACCTCTAGCGGCCGGAGTATATAAGCTAGGTGGGTCAAACAAATTGCATCGTTTAGAGGACACTCAGGGCTTCCATTTGCATCATCAATCACCCGCCTCCCACCAATAGGGGCGTGGCAATTGACCAAAAAACTTATTGGAATTTAACATGTCACCCTTTTGCGGCCATTAGCGCCTAAACAGGGTGATCTAAGATGGCTCAAACTATTTGATTCATGTAGCCGCACAGGTGCACGTTAATTAGAGACATCAATCTCAAATATAGGTTGAACAGGTGAGTGGCAATCAACAAAAAAGTGAAAATTTCAAAATTTCTTCTTTTTTGTGCTTCCTGTTAAGGGGGTATATGAGCGGGGGGGATGAAACCAAGTGGATCACCTAAAGGACACTCGGGGCTTCCACTATCACCATCAACCACCCGCCTACCACCACCAGGAGCGTGGGAATCTTATAGAATGCACACAAGTGTTTTTCCACCCTTCTGCGACCTCTAGCGGCCGGAGTATATAAGCTAGGTGGGTCAAACAAATTGCATCGTTTAGAGGACACTCAGGGCTTCCATTTGCATCATCAATCACCCGCCTCCCACCAATAGGGGCGTGGCAATTGAACAAAAAACTTATTGGAATTTAACGTGTCACCCTTTTGCGGCCATTAGCGCCTAAACAGGGTGATCTAAGATGGCTCAAACTATTTGATTCATGTAGCCGCACAGGTGCACGTTAATTAGAGACAGCAATCTCAGATATAGGTTGAACAAGTGAGTGGCAATCAACAAAAAAGTGAAAATTTCAAAATTTCTACTTTTTACCTTTTTTGTGTTTTCAGTTAAGAGGGTATATGAGCGGGGGGGATGAAACCAAGTGGATCACCTAAAGGACACTCGGGGCTTCCATTATCACCATCAACCACCCGCCTACCACCACCAGGAGCGTGGGAATCCTATAGAATGCACCATGTGTCATTTTGCCCTGCACACAAGTGTTTTTCCACCCTTCTGCGACCTCTAGCGGCCGGAGTATATAAGCTAGGTGGGTCAAACAAATTGCATCGTTTAGAGGACACTCAGGGCTTCCATTTGCATCATCAATCACCCGCCTCCCACCAATAGGGGCGTGGCAATTGAACAAAAAACTTATTGGAATTTAACGTGTCACCCTTTTGCGGCCATTAGCGCCTAAACAGGGTGATCTAAGATGGCTCAAACTATTTGATTCATGTAGCCGCACAGGTGCACGTTAATTAGAGACCTCAATCTCAAATATAGGTTGAACAGGTGAGTGGCAATCAACAAAAAAGTGAAAATTTCAAAATTTCTTCTTTTTTGTGTTTTCTGTTAAGGGGGTATATGAGCGGGGGGGATGAAACCAAGTGGATCACCTAAAGGACACTCGGGGCTTCAACTATCACCATCAACCACCCGCCTACCACCACCAGGAGCGTGGGAATCTTATAGAATGCACACAAGTGTTTTCCACCCTTCTGCGACCTCTAGCGGCCGGAGTATATAAGCTAGGTGGGTCAAACAAATTGCATCGTTTAGAGGACACTCAGGGCTTCCATTTGCATCATCAATCACCCGCCTCCCACCAATAAGGGCGTGGCAATTGACCAAAAAACTTATTGGAATTTAACGTGTCACCCTTTTGCGGCCATTAGCGCCTAAACAGGGTGATCTAAGATGTCGCAAACTATTTGATTCATGTAGCCGCACAGGTGCACGTTAATTAGAGACATCAATCTCAGATATAGGTTGAACAAGTGAGTGGCAATCAACAAAAAAGTGAAAATTTCAAAATTTCAACTTTTTACCTTTTTTGTGTTTCCAGTTAAGGGGGTATATGAGCGGGGGGGATGAAACCAAGTGGATCACCTAAAGGACACTCGGGGCTTCCATTATCACCATCAACCACCCGCCTACCACCACCAGGAGCGTGGGAATCCTATAGAATGCACCATGTGTCATTTTGCCCTGCACACAGGTGTTTTTCCACCCTTCTGCGACCTCTAGCGGCCGGAGTATATAAGCTAGGTGGGTCAAACAAATTGCATCGTTTAGAGGACACTCAGGGCTTCCATTTGCATCATCAATCACCCGCCTCCCACCAATAAGGGCGTGGCAATTGACCAAAAAACTTATTGGAATTTAACGTGTCACCCTTTTGCGGCCATTAGCGCCTAAACAGGGTGATCTAAGATGGCTCAAACTATTCATTTCATTCATGTAGCCGCACAGGTGCACGTTAATTAGAGACATCAATCTCAAATATAGGTTGAACAGGTGAGTGGCAATCAACAAAAAATTGAAAATTTCAAAATTTCTTCTTTTTTGTGTTTCCTGTTAAGGGGGTATGTGAGCGGGGGCGATGAAACCAAGTGGATCACCTAAAAGACACTCGGGGCTTCCACTATCACCATCAACCACCCGCCTACCACCACCAGGAGCGTGGGAATCTTATAGAATGCACACAAGTGTTTTTCCACCCTTCTGCGACCTCTAGCGGCCGGAGTATATAAGCTAGGTGGGTCAAACAAATTGCATCGTTTAGAGGACACTCAGGGCTTCCATTTGCATCATCAATCACCCGCCTCCCACCAATAGGGGCGTGGCAATTGACCAAAAAACTTATTGGAATTTAACGTGTCACCCTTTTGCGGCCATTAGCGCCTAAACAGGGTGATCTAAGATGTCGCAAACTATTTGATTCATGTAGCCGCACAGGTGCACGTTAATTAGAGACATCAATCTCAGATATAGGTTGAACAAGTGAGTGGCAATCAACAAAAAAGTGAAAATTTCAAAATTTCAACTTTTTACCTTTTTTGTGTTTCCAGTTAAGGGGGTATATGAGCGGGGGGGATGAAACCAAGTGGATCACCTAAAGGACACTCAGGGCTTCCATTTGCATCATCAATCACCCGCCTCCCACCAATAGGGGCGTGGCAATTGACCAAAAAACTTATTGGAATTTAACGTGTCACCCTTTTGCGGCCATTAGCGCCTAAACAGGGTGATCTAAGATGGCTCGAACTATTTGATTCATGTAGCCGCACAGGTGCACGTTAATTAGAGACATCAATCTCAAATATAGGTTGAACAGGTGAGTGGCAATCAACAAAAGAGTGAAAATTTCAAAATTTCTTCTTTTTTGTGCTTCCTGTTAAGGGGGTATATGAGCGGGGGGGATGAAACCAAGTGGATCACCTAAAGGACACTCGGGGCTTCCACTATCACCATCAACCACCCGCCTACCACCACCAGGAGCGTGGGAATCTTATAGAATGCACACAAGTGTTTTTCCACCCTTCTGCGACCTCTAGCGGCCGGAGTATATAAGCTAGGTGGGTCAAACAAATTGCATCGTTTAGAGGACACTCAGGGCTTCCATTTGCATCATCAATCACCCGCCTCCCACCAATAGGGGCGTGGCAATTGACCAAAAAACTTATTGGAATTTAACATGTCACCCTTTTGCGGCCATTAGCGCCTAAACAGGGTGATCTAAGATGGCTCAAACTATTTGATTCATGTAGCCGCACAGGTGCACGTTAATTAGAGACATCAATCTCAAATATAGGTTGAACAGGTGAGTGGCAATCAACAAAAGAGTGAAAATTTCAAAATTTCTTCTTTTTTGTGCTTCCTGTTAAGGGGGTATATGAGCGGGGGGGATGAAACCAAGTGGATCACCTAAAGGACACTCGGGGCTTCCACTATCACCATCAACCACCCGCCTACCACCACCAGGAGCGTGGGAATCTTATAGAATGCACACAAGTGTTTTTCCACCCTTCTGCGACCTCTAGCGGCCGGAGTATATAAGCTAGGTGGGTCAAACAAATTGCATCGTTTAGAGGACACTCAGGGCTTCCATTTGCATCATCAATCACCCGCCTCCCACCAATAGGGGCGTGGCAATTGAACAAAAAACTTATTGGAATTTAACGTGTCACCCTTTTGCGGCCATTAGCGCCTAAACAGGGTGATCTAAGATGGCTCAAACTATTTGATTCATGTAGCCGCACAGGTGCACGTTAATTAGAGACAGCAATCTCAGATATAGGTTGAACAAGTGAGTGGCAATCAACAAAAAAGTGAAAATTTCAAAATTTCTACTTTTTACCTTTTTTGTGTTTTCAGTTAAGAGGGTATATGAGCGGGGGGGATGAAACCAAGTGGATCACCTAAAGGACACTCGGGGCTTCCATTATCACCATCAACCACCCGCCTACCACCACCAGGAGCGTGGGAATCCTATAGAATGCACCATGTGTCATTTTGCCCTGCACACAAGTGTTTTTCCACCCTTCTGCGACCTCTAGCGGCCGGAGTATATAAGCTAGGTGGGTCAAACAAATTGCATCGTTTAGAGGACACTCAGGGCTTCCATTTGCATCATCAATCACCCGCCTCCCACCAATAGGGGCGTGGCAATTGAACAAAAAACTTATTGGAATTTAACGTGTCACCCTTTTGCGGCCATTAGCGCCTAAACAGGGTGATCTAAGATGGCTCAAACTATTTGATTCATGTAGCCGCACAGGTGCACGTTAATTAGAGACCTCAATCTCAAATATAGGTTGAACAGGTGAGTGGCAATCAACAAAAAAGTGAAAATTTCAAAATTTCTTCTTTTTTGTGTTTCCTGTTAAGGGGGTATATGAGCGGGGGGGATGAAACCAAGTGGATCACCTAAAGGACACTCGGGGCTTCAACTATCACCATCAACCACCCGCCTACCACCACCAGGAGCGTGGGAATCTTATAGAATGCACACAAGTGTTTTCCACCCTTCTGCGACCTCTAGCGGCCGGAGTATATAAGCTAGGTGGGTCAAACAAATTGCATCGTTTAGAGGACACTCAGGGCTTCCATTTGCATCATCAATCACCCGCCTCCCACCAATAAGGGCGTGGCAATTGACCAAAAAACTTATTGGAATTTAACGTGTCACCCTTTTGCGGCCATTAGCGCCTAAACAGGGTGATCTAAGATGTCGCAAACTATTTGATTCATGTAGCCGCACAGGTGCACGTTAATTAGAGACATCAATCTCAGATATAGGTTGAACAAGTGAGTGGCAATCAACAAAAAAGTGAAAATTTCAAAATTTCAACTTTTTACCTTTTTTGTGTTTCCAGTTAAGGGGGTATATGAGCGGGGGGGATGAAACCAAGTGGATCACCTAAAGGACACTCGGGGCTTCCATTATCACCATCAACCACCCGCCTACCACCACCAGGAGCGTGGGAATCCTATAGAATGCACCATGTGTCATTTTGCCCTGCACACAGGTGTTTTTCCACCCTTCTGCGACCTCTAGCGGCCGGAGTATATAAGCTAGGTGGGTCAAACAAATTGCATCGTTTAGAGGACACTCAGGGCTTCCATTTGCATCATCAATCACCCGCCTCCCACCAATAAGGGCGTGGCAATTGACCAAAAAACTTATTGGAATTTAACGTGTCACCCTTTTGCGGCCATTAGCGCCTAAACAGGGTGATCTAAGATGGCTCAAACTATTTGATTCATGTAGCCGCACAGGTGCACGTTAATTAGAGACATCAATCTCAAATATAGGTTGAACAGGTGAGTGGCAATCAACAAAAAATTGAAAATTTCAAAATTTCTTCTTTTTTGTGTTTCCTGTTAAGGGGGTATATGAGCGGGGGCGATGAAACCAAGTGGATCACCTAAAAGACACTCGGGGCTTCCACTATCACCATCAACCACCCGCCTACCACCACCAGGAGCGTGGGAATCTTATAGAATGCACACAAGTGTTTTTCCACCCTTCTGCGACCTCTAGCGGCCGGAGTATATAAGCTAGGTGGGTCAAACAAATTGCATCGTTTAGAGGACACTCAGGGCTTCCATTTGCATCATCAATCACCCGCCTCCCACCAATAGGGGCGTGGCAATTGACCAAAAAACTTATTGGAATTTAACGTGTCACCCTTTTGCGGCCATTAGCGCCTAAACAGGGTGATCTAAGATGTCGCAAACTATTTGATTCATGTAGCCGCACAGGTGCACGTTAATTAGAGACATCAATCTCAGATATAGGTTGAACAAGTGAGTGGCAATCAACAAAAAAGTGAAAATTTCAAAATTTCAACTTTTTACCTTTTTTGTGTTTCCAGTTAAGGGGGTATATGAGCGGGGGGGATGAAACCAAGTGGATCACCTAAAGGACACTCAGGGCTTCCATTTGCATCATCAATCACCCGCCTCCCACCAATAGGGGCGTGGCAATTGACCAAAAAACTTATTGGAATTTAACGTGTCACCCTTTTGCGGCCATTAGCGCCTAAACAGGGTGATCTAAGATGTCGCAAACTATTTGATTCATGTAGCCGCACAGGTGCACGTTAATTAGAGACATCAATCTCAGATATAGGTTGAACAAGTGAGTGGCAATCAACAAAAAAGTGAAAATTTCAAAATTTCAACTTTTTACCTTTTTTGTGTTTCCTGTTAAGGGGGTATATGAGCGGGGGGGATGAAACCAAGTGGATCACCTAAAAGACACTCGGGGCTTCCACTATCACCATCAACCACCCGCCTACCACCACCAGGAGCGTGGGAATCTTATAGAATGCACACAAGTGTTTTTCCACCCTTCTGCGACCTCTAGCGGCCGGAGTATATAAGCTAGGTGGGTCAAACAAATTGCATTAGCGCCTAAACAGGGTGATCTAAGATGGCTCAAACTATTTGATTCATGTAGCCGCACAGGTGCACGTTAATTAGAGACATCAATCTCAGATATAGGTTGAACAAGTGAGTGGCAATCAACAAAAAAGTGAAAATTTCAAAATTTCTACTTTTTACCTTTTTTGTGTTTCCAGTTAAGAGGGTATATGAGCGGGGGGGATGAAACCAAGTGGATCACCTAAAGGACACTCGGGGCTTCCATTATCACAATCAACCACCCGCCTACCACCACCAGGAGCGTGGGAATCCTATAGAATGCACCATGGGTCATTTTGCCCTGCACACAAGTGTTTTTCCACCCTTCTGCGACCTCTAGCGGCCGGAGTATATAAGCTAGGTGGGTCAAACAAATTGCATCGTTTAGAGGACACTCAGGGCTTCCATTTGCATCATCAATCACCCGCCTCCCACCAATAGGGGCGTGGCAATTGACCAAAAAACTTATTGGAATTTAACGTGTCACCCTTTTGCGGCCATTAGCGCCTAAACAGGGTGATCTAAGATGGCTCAAACTATTTGATTCATGTAGCCGCACAGGTGCACGTTAATTAGAGACCTCAATCTGTAATATAGGTTGAACAGGTGAGTGGCAATCAACAAAAAAGTGAAAATTTCAAAATTTCTTCTTTTTTGTGTTTCCTGTTAAGGGGGTATATGAGCGGGGGGGATGAAACCAAGTGGATCACCTAAAGGACACTCGGGGCTTCCACTATCACCATCAACCACCCGCCTACCACCACCAGGAGCGTGGGAATCTTATAGAATGCACCCAAGTGTTTTTCCACCCTTCTGCGACCTCTAGCGGCCGGAGTATATAAGCTAGGTGGGTCAAACAAATTGCATTAGCGCCTAAACAGGGTGATCTAAGATGGCTCAAACTATTTGATTCATGTAGCCGCACAGGTGCACGTTAATTAGAGACATCAATCTCAGATATAGGTTGAACAAGTGAGTGGCAATCAACAAAAAAGTGAAAATTTCAAAATTTCTACTTTTTACCTTTTTTGTGTTTCCAGTTAAGAGGGTATATGAGCGGGGGGGATGAAACCAAATGGATCACCTAAAGGACACTCGGGGCTTCCATTATCACAATCAACCACCCGCCTACCACCACCAGGAGCGTGGGAATCCTATAGAATGCACCATGGGTCATTTTGCCCTGCACACAAGTGTTTTTCCACCCTTCTGCGACCTCTAGCGGCCGGAGTATATAAGCTAGGTGGGTCAAACAAATTGCATCGTTTAGAGGACACTCAGGGCTTCCATTTGCATCATCAATCACCCGCCTCCCACCAATAGGGGCGTGGCAATTGACCAAAAAACTTATTGGAATTTAACATGTCACCCTTTTGCGGCCATTAGCGCCTAAACAGGGTGATCTAAGATGGCTCAAACTATTTGATTCATGTAGCCGCACAGGTGCACGTTAATTAGAGACATCAATCTCAAATATAGGTTGAACAGGTGAGTGGCAATCAACAAAAAAGTGAAAATTTCAAAATTTCTTCTTTTTTGTGCTTTCTGTTAAGGGGGTATATGAGCGGGGGGGATGAAACCAAGTGGATCACCTAAAGGACACTCGGGGCTTCCACTATCACCATCAACCACCCGCCTACCACCACCAGGAGCGTGGGAATCTTATAGAATGCACACAAGTGTTTTTCCACCCTTCTGCGACCTCTAGCGGCCGGAGTATATAAGCTAGGTGGGTCAAACAAATTGCATCGTTTAGAGGACACTCAGGGCTTCCATTTGCATCATCAATCACCCGCCTCCCACCAATAGGGGCGTGGCAATTGAACAAAAAACTTATTGGAATTTAACGTGTCACCCTTTTGCGGCCATTAGCGCCTAAACAGGGTGATCTAAGATGGCTCAAACTATTTGATTCATGTAGCCGCACAGGTGCACGTTAATTAGAGACAGCAATCTCAGATATAGGTTGAACAAGTGAGTGGCAATCAACAAAAAAGTGAAAATTTCAAAATTTCTACTTTTTACCTTTTTTGTGTTTTCAGTTAAGAGGGTATATGAGCGGGGGGGATGAAACCAAGTGGATCACCTAAAGGACACTCGGGGCTTCCATTATCACCATCAACCACCCGCCTACCACCACCAGGAGCGTGGGAATCCTATAGAATGCACCATGTGTCATTTTGCCCTGCACACAAGTGTTTTTCCACCCTTCTGCGACCTCTAGCGGCCGGAGTATATAAGCTAGGTGGGTCAAACAAATTGCATCGTTTAGTGGACACTCAGGGCTTCCATTTGCATCATCAATCACCCGCCTCCCACCAATAGGGGCGTGGCAATTGAACAAAAAACTTATTGGAATTTAACGTGTCACCCTTTTGCGGCCATTAGTGCCTAAACAGGGTGATCTAAGATGGCTCAAACTATTTGATTCATGTAGCCGCACAGGTGCACGTTAATTAGAGACCTCAATCTCAAATATAGGTTGAACAGGTGAGTGGCAATCAACAAAAAAGTGAAAATTTCAAAATTTCTTCTTTTTTGTGTTTCCTGTTAAGGGGGAATATGAGCGGGGGGGATGAAACCAAGTGGATCACCTAAAGGACACTCGGGGCTTCAACTATCACCATCAACCACCCGCCTACCACCACCAGGAGCGTGGGAATCTTATAGAATGCACACAAGTGTTTTCCACACTTCTGCGACCTCTAGCGGCCGGAGTATATAAGCTAGGTGGGTCAAACAAATTGCATCCTTTAGAGGACACTCAGGGCTTCCATTTGCATCATCAATCACCCGCCTCCCACCAATAGGGGCGTGGCAATTGACCAAAAAACTTATTGGAATTTAACGTGTCACCCTTTTGCGGCCATTAGCGCCTAAACAGGGTGATCTAAGATGTCGCAAACTATTTGATTCATGTAGCCGCACAGGTGCACGTTAATTAGAGACATCAATCTCAGATATAGGTTGAACAAGTGAGTGGCAATCAACAAAAAAGTGAAAATTTCAAAATTTCAACTTTTTACCTTTTTTGTGTTTCCAGTTAAGGGGGTATATGAGCGGGGGGGATGAAACCAAGTGGATCACCTAAAGGACACTCGGGGATTCCATTATCACCATCAACCACCCGCCTACCACCACCAGGAGCGTGGGAATCCTATAGAATGCACCATGTGTCATTTTGCCCTGCACACAGGTGTTTTTCCACCCTTCTGCGACCTCTAGCGGCCGGAGTATATAAGCTAGGTGGGTCAAACAAATTGCATCGTTTAGAGGACACTCAGGGCTTCCATTTGCATCATCAATCACCCGCCTCCCACCAATAAGGGCGTGGCAATTGACCAAAAAACTTATTGGAATTTAACGTGTCACCCTTTTGCGGCCATTAGCGCCTAAACAGGGTGATCTAAGATGGCTCAAACTATTTGATTCATGTAGCCGCACAGGTGCACGTTAATTAGAGACATCAATCTCAAATATAGGTTGAACAGGTGAGTGGCAATCAACAAAAAATTGAAAATTTCAAAATTTCTTCTTTTTTGTGTTTCCTGTTAAGGGGGTATATGAGCGGGGGCGATGAAACCAAGTGGATCACCTAAAAGACACTCGGGGCTTCCACTATCACCATCAACCACCCGCCTACCACCACCAGGAGCGTGGGAATCTTATAGAATGCACACAAGTGTTTTTCCACCCTTCTGCGACCTCTAGCGGCCGGAGTATATAAGCTAGGTGGGTCAAACAAATTGCATCGTTTAGAGGACACTCAGGGCTTCCATTTGCATCATCAATCACCCGCCTCCCACCAATAGGGGCGTGGCAATTGACCAAAAAACTTATTGGAATTTAACGTGTCACCCTTTTGCGGCCATTAGCGCCTAAACAGGGTGATCTAAGATGTCGCAAACTATTTGATTCATGTAGCCGCACAGGTGCACGTTAATTAGAGACATCAATCTCAGATATAGGTTGAACAAGTGAGTGGCAATCAACAAAAAAGTGAAAATTTCAAAATTTCAACTTTTTACCTTTTTTGTGTTTCCAGTTAAGGGGGTATATGAGCGGGGGGGATGAAACCAAGTGGATCACCTAAAGGACACTCAGGGCTTCCATTTGCATCATCAATCACCCGCCTCCCACCAATAGGGGCGTGGCAATTGACCAAAAAACTTATTGGAATTTAACGTGTCACCCTTTTGCGGCCATTAGCGCCTAAACAGGGTATCTAAGATGTCGCAAACTATTTGATTCATGTAGCCGCACAGGTGCACGTTAATTAGAGACAGCAATCTCAGATATAGGTTGAACAAGTGAGTGGCAATCAACAAAAAAAAAAAAAAAAATTTCAAAATTTCTACTTTTTACCTTTTTTGTGTTTCCAGTTAAGAGGGTATATGAGCGGGGGGGATGAAACCAAGTGGATCACCTAAAGGACACTCGGGGCTTCCATTATCACAATCAACCACCCGCCTACCACCACCAGGAGCGTGGGAATCCTATAGAATGCACCATGGGTCATTTTGCCCTGCACACAAGTGTTTTTCCACCCTTCTGCGACCTCTAGCGGCCGGAGTATATAAGCTAGGTGGGTCAAACAAATTGCATCGTTTAGAGGACACTCAGGGCTTCCATTTGCATCATCAATCACCCGCCTCCCACCAATAGGGGCGTGGCAATTGACCAAAAAACTTATTGGAATTTAACGTGTCACCCTTTTGCGGCCATTAGCGCCTAAACAGGGTGATCTAAGATGGCTCAAACTATTTGATTCATGTAGCCGCACAGGTGCACGTTAATTAGAGACATCAATCTCAGATATAGGTTGAACAAGTGAGTGGCAATCAACAAAAAAGTGAAAATTTCAAAATTTCAACTTTTTACCTTTTTTGTGTTTCCAGTTAAGAGGGTATATGAGCGGGGGGGATGAAACCAAGTGGATCACCTAAAGGACACTCGGGGCTTCCATTATCACAATCAACCACCCGTGTTTTTCCACCCTTCTGCGACCTCTAGCGGCCGGAGTATATAAGCTAGGTGGGTCAAACAAATTGCATCGTTTAGAGGACACTCAGGGCTTCCATTTGCATCATCAATCACCCGCCTCCCACCAATAGGAGCGTGGCAATTGACCAAAAAACTTATTGGAATTTAACGTGTCACCCTTTTGCGGCCATTAGCGCCTAAACAGGGTGATCTAAGATGGCTCAAACTATTTGATTCATGTAGCCGCACAGGTGCACGTTAATTAGAGACATCAATCTCAAATATAGGTTGAACAGGTGAGTGGCAATCAACAAAAAAGTGAAAATTTCAAAATTTCTACTTTTTTGTGTTTCCTGTTAAGGGGGTATATGAGCGGGGGGGATGAAACCAAGTGGATCACCTAAAGGACACTCGGAGCTTCCATTATCACCATCAACCACCCGCCTACCACCACCAGGAGCGTGGGAATCTTATAGAATGCACACAAGTGTTTTTCCACCCTTCTGCGACCTCTAACGGCCGGAGTATATAAGCTAGGTGGGTCAAACAAATTGCATCGTTTAGAGGACACTCAGGGCTTCCATTTGCATCATCAATCACCCGCCTCCCACCAATAGGGGCGTGGCAATTGACCAAAAAACTTATTGGAATTTAACGTGTCACCCTTTTGCGGCCATTAGCGCCTAAACAGGGTGATCTAAGATGGCTCAAACTATTTGATTCATGTAGCCGCACAGGTGCACGTTAATTAGAGACATCAATCTCAGATATAGGTTGAACAAGTGAGTGGCAATCAACAAAAAAGTGAAAATTTCAAAATTTCTACTTTTTACCTTTTTTGTGTTTCCAGTTAAGAGGGTATATGAGCGGGGGGGATGAAACCAAGTGGATCACCTAAAGGACACTCGGGGCTTCCATTATCACAATCAACCACCCGCCTACCACCACCAGGAGCGTGGGAATCCTATAGAATGCACCATGGGTCATTTTGCCCTGCACACAAGTGTTTTTCCACCCTTCTGCGACCTCTAGCGGCCGGAGTATATAAGCTAGGTGGGTCAAACAAATTGCATCGTTTAGAGGACACTCAGGGCTTCCATTTGCATCATCAATCACCCGCCTCCCACCAATAGGGGCGTGGCAATTGACCAAAAAACTTATTGGAATTTAACGTGTCACCCTTTTGCGGCCATTAGCGCCTAAACAGGGTGATCTAAGATGGCTCAAACTATTTGATTCATGTAGCCGCACAGGTGCACGTTAATTAGAGACCTCAATCTGTAATATAGGTTGAACAGGTGAGTGGCAATCAACAAAAAAGTGAAAATTTCAAAATTTCTTCTTTTTTGTGTTTCCTGTTAAGGGGGTATATGAGCGGGGGGGATGAAACCAAGTGGATCACCTAAAGGACACTCGGGGCTTCCACTATCACCATCAACCACCCGCCTACCACCACCAGGAGCGTGGGAATCTTATAGAATGCACACAAGTGTTTTTCCACCCTTCTGCGACCTCTAGCGGCCGGAGTATATAAGCTAGGTGGGTCAAACAAATTGCATTAGCGCCTAAACAGGGTGATCTAAGATGGCTCAAACTATTTGATTCATGTAGCCGCACAGGTGCACGTTAATTAGAGACATCAATCTCAGATATAGGTTGAACAAGTGAGTGGCAATCAACAAAAAAGTGAAAATTTCAAAATTTCTACTTTTTACCTTTTTTGTGTTTCCAGTTAAGAGGGTATATGAGCGGGGGGGATGAAACCAAATGGATCACCTAAAGGACACTCGGGGCTTCCATTATCACAATCAACCACCCGCCTACCACCACCAGGAGCGTGGGAATCCTATAGAATGCACCATGGGTCATTTTGCCCTGCACACAAGTGTTTTTCCACCCTTCTGCGACCTCTAGCGGCCGGAGTATATAAGCTAGGTGGGTCAAACAAATTGCATCGTTTAGAGGACACTCAGGGCTTCCATTTGCATCATCAATCACCCGCCTCCCACCAATAGGGGCGTGGCAATTGACCAAAAAACTTATTGGAATTTAACATGTCACCCTTTTGCGGCCATTAGCGCCTAAACAGGGTGATCTAAGATGGCTCAAACTATTTGATTCATGTAGCCGCACAGGTGCACGTTAATTAGAGACATCAATCTCAAATATAGGTTGAACAGGTGAGTGGCAATCAACAAAAAAGTGAAAATTTCAAAATTTCTTCTTTTTTGTGCTTCCTGTTAAGGGGGTATATGAGCGGGGGGGATGAAACCAAGTGGATCACCTAAAGGACACTCGGGGCTTTTACTATCACCATCAACCACCCGCCTACCACCACCAGGAGCGTGGGAATCTTATAGAATGCACACAAGTGTTTTTCCACCCTTCTGCGACCTCTAGCGGCCGGAGTATATAAGCTAGGTGGGTCAAACAAATTGCATCGTTTAGAGGACACTCAGGGCTTCCATTTGCATCATCAATCACCCGCCTCCCACCAATAGGGGCGTGGCAATTGAACAAAAAACTTATTGGAATTTAACGTGTCACCCTTTTGCGGCCATTAGCGCCTAAACAGGGTGATCTAAGATGGCTCAAACTATTTGATTCATGTAGCCGCACAGGTGCACGTTAATTAGAGACAGCAATCTCGGATATAGGTTGAACAAGTGAGTGGCAATCAACAAAAAAGTGAAAATTTCAAAATTTCTACTTTTTACCTTTTTTGTGTTTTCAGTTAAGAGGGTATATGAGCGGGGGGGATGAAACCAAGTGGATCACCTAAAGGACACTCGGGGCTTCCATTATCACCATCAACCACCCGCCTACCACCACCAGGAGCGTGGGAATCCTATAGAATGCACCATGTGTCATTTTGCCCTGCACACAAGTGTTTTTCCACCCTTCTGCGACCTCTAGCGGCCGGAGTATATAAGCTAGGTGGGTCAAACAAATTGCATCGTTTAGAGGACACTCAGGGCTTCCATTTGCATCATCAATCACCCGCCTCCCACCAATAGGGGCGTGGCAATTGAACAAAAAACTTATTGGAATTTAACGTGTCACCCTTTTGCGGCCATTAGCGCCTAAACAGGGTGATCTAAGATGGCTCAAACTATTTGATTCATGTAGCCGCTCAGGTGCACGTTAATTAGAGACCTCAATCTCAAATATAGGTTGAACAGGTGAGTGGCAATCAACAAAAAAGTGAAAATTTCAAAATTTCTTCTTTTTTGTGTTTCCTGTTAAGGGGGTATATGAGCGGGGGGGATGAAACCAAGTGGATCACCTAAAGGACACTCGGGGCTTCAACTATCACCATCAACCACCCGCCTACCACCACCAGGAGCGTGGGAATCTTATAGAATGCACACAAGTGTTTTCCACCCTTCTGCGACCTCTAGCGGCCGGAGTATATAAGCTAGGTGGGTCACACAAATTGCATCGTTTAGAGGACACTCAGGGCTTCCATTTGCATCATCAATCACCCGCCTCCCACCAATAGGGGCGTGGCAATTGACCAAAAAACTTATTGGTATTTAACGTGTCACCCTTTTGCGGCCATTAGCGCCTAAACAGGGTGATCTAAGATGTCGCAAACTATTTGATTCATGTAGCCGCACAGGTGCACGTTAATTAGAGACATCAATCTCAGATATAGGTTGAACAAGTGAGTGGCAATCAACAAAAAAGTGAAAATTTCAAAATTTCAACTTTTTACCTTTTTTGTGTTTCCAGTTAAGGGGGTATATGAGCGGGGGGGATGAAACCAAGTGGATCACCTAAAGGACACTCGGGGCTTCCATTATCACCATCAACCACCCGCCTACCACCACCAGGAGCGTGGGAATCCTATAGAATGCACCATGGGTCATTTTGCCCTGCACACAGGTGTTTTTCCACCCTTCTGCGACCTCTAGCGGCCGGAGTATATAAGCTAGGTGGGTCAAACAAATTGCATCGTTTAGAGGACACTCAGGGCTTCCATTTGCATCATCAATCACCCGCCTCCCACCAATAGGGGCGTGGCAATTGACCAAAAAACTTATTGGAATTTAACGTGTCACCCTTTTGCGGCCATTAGCGCCTAAACAGGGTGATCTAAGATGGCTCAAACTATTTGATTCATGTAGCCGCACAGGTGCACGTTAATTAGAGACATCAATCTCAGATATAGGTTGAACAAGTGAGTGGCAATCAACAAAAAAGTGAAAATTTCAAAATTTCTACTTTTTACCTTTTTTGTGTTTCCAGTTAAGAGGGTATATGAGCGGGGGGGATGAAACCAAGTGGATCACCTAAAGGACACTCGGAGCTTCCATTATCACCATCAACCACCCGCCTACCACCAATAGGGGCGTGGCAATTGACCAAAAAACTTATTGGAATTTAACGTGTCACCCTTTTGCGGCCATTAGCGCCTAAACAGGGTGATCTAAGATGTCGCAAACTATTTGATTCATGTAGCCGCACAGGTGCACGTTAATTAGAGACATCAATCTCAGATATAGGTTGAACAAGTGAGTGGCAATCAACAAAAAAGTGAAAATTTCAAAATTTCAACTTTTTACCTTTTTTGTGTTTCCAGTTAAGGGGGTATATGAGCGGGGGGGATGAAACCAAGTGGATCACCTAAAGGACACTCGGGGCTTCCATTATCACCATCAACCACCCGCCTACCACCACCAGGAGCGTGGGAATCCTATAGAATGCACCATGGGTCATTTTGCCCTGCACACAGGTGTTTTTCCACCCTTCTGCGACCTCTAGCGGCCGGAGTATATAAGCTAGGTGGGTCAAACAAATTGCATCGTTTAGAGGACACTCAGGGCTTCCATTTGCATCATCAATCACCCGCCTCCCACCAATAGGGGCGTGGCAATTGACCAAAAAACTTATTGGAATTTAACGTGTCACCCTTTTGCGGCCATTAGCGCCTAAACAGGGTGATCTAAGATGGCTCAAACTATTTGATTCATGTAGCCGCACAGGTGCACGTTAATTAGAGACATCAATCTCAGATATAGGTTGAACAAGTGAGTGGCAATCAACAAAAAAGTGAAAATTTCAAAATTTCTACTTTTTACCTTTTTTGTGTTTCCAGTTAAGAGGGTATATGAGCGGGGGGGATGAAACCAAGTGGATCACCTAAAGGACACTCGGAGCTTCCATTATCACCATCAACCACCCGCCTACCACCACCAGGAGCGTGGGAATCTTATAGAATGCACACAAGTGTTTTTCCACCCTTCTGCGACCTCTAACGGCCGGAGTATATAAGCTAGGTGGGTCAAACAAATTGCATCGTTTAGAGGACACTCAGGGCTTCCATTTGCATCATCAATCACCCGCCTCCCACCAATAGGGGCGTGGCAATTGACCAAAAAACTTATTGGAATTTAACGTGTCACCCTTTTGCGGCCATTAGCGCCTAAACAGGGTGATCTAAGATGGCTCAAACTATTTGATTCATGTAGCCGCACAGGTGCACGTTAATTAGAGACATCAATCTCAGATATAGGTTGAACAAGTGAGTGGCAATCAACAAAAAAGTGAAAATTTCAAAATTTCTACTTTTTACCTTTTTTGTGTTTCCAGTTAAGAGGGTATATGAGCGGGGGGGATGAAACCAAGTGGATCACCTAAAGGACACTCGGGGCTTCCATTATCACAATCAACCACCCGCCTACCACCACCAGGAGCGTGGGAATCCTATAGAATGCACCATGGGTCATTTTGCCCTGCACACAAGTGTTTTTCCACCCTTCTGCGACCTCTAGCGGCCGGAGTATATAAGCTAGGTGGGTCAAACAAATTGCATCGTTTAGAGGACACTCAGGGCTTCCATTTGCATCATCAATCACCCGCCTCCCACCAATAGGGGCGTGGCAATTGACCAAAAAACTTATTGGAATTTAACGTGTCACCCTTTTGCGGCCATTAGCGCCTAAACAGGGTGATCTAAGATGGCTCAAACTATTTGATTCATGTAGCCGCACAGGTGCACGTTAATTAGAGACCTCAATCTGTAATATAGGTTGAACAGGTGAGTGGCAATCAACAAAAAAGTGAAAATTTCAAAATTTCTTCTTTTTTGTGTTTCCTGTTAAGGGGGTATATGAGCGGGGGGGATGAAACCAAGTGGATCACCTAAAGGACACTCGGGGCTTCCACTATCACCATCAACCACCCGCCTACCACCACCAGGAGCGTGGGAATCTTATAGAATGCACACAAGTGTTTTTCCACCCTTCTGCGACCTCTAGCGGCCGGAGTATATAAGCTAGGTGGGTCAAACAAATTGCATTAGCGCCTAAACAGGGTGATCTAAGATGGCTCAAACTATTTGATTCATGTAGCCGCACAGGTGCACGTTAATTAGAGACATCAATCTCAGATATAGGTTGAACAAGTGAGTGGCAATCAACAAAAAAGTGAAAATTTCAAAATTTCTACTTTTTACCTTTTTTGTGTTTCCAGTTAAGAGGGTATATGAGCGGGGGGGATGAAACCAAATGGATCACCTAAAGGACACTCGGGGCTTCCATTATCACAATCAACCACCCGCCTACCACCACCAGGAGCGTGGGAATCCTATAGAATGCACCATGGGTCATTTTGCCCTGCACACAAGTGTTTTTCCACCCTTCTGCGACCTCTAGCGGCCGGAGTATATAAGCTAGGTGGGTCAAACAAATTGCATCGTTTAGAGGACACTCAGGGCTTCCATTTGCATCATCAATCACCCGCCTCCCACCAATAGGGGCGTGGCAATTGACCAAAAAACTTATTGGAATTTAACATGTCACCCTTTTGCGGCCATTAGCGCCTAAACAGGGTGATCTAAGATGGCTCAAACTATTTGATTCATGTAGCCGCACAGGTGCACGTTAATTAGAGACATCAATCTCAAATATAGGTTGAACAGGTGAGTGGCAATCAACAAAAAAGTGAAAATTTCAAAATTTCTTCTTTTTTGTGCTTCCTGTTAAGGGGGTATATGAGCGGGGGGGATGAAACCAAGTGGATCACCTAAAGGACACTCGGGGCTTCCACTATCACCATCAACCACCCGCCTACCACCACCAGGAGCGTGGGAATCTTATAGAATGCACACAAGTGTTTTTCCACCCTTCTGCGACCTCTAGCGGCCGGAGTATATAAGCTAGGTGGGTCAAACAAATTGCATTAGCGCCTAAACAGGGCGATCTAAGATGGCTCAAACTATTTGATTCATGTAGCCGCACAGGTGCACGTTAATTAGAGACATCAATCTCAGATATAGGTTGAACAAGTGAGTGGCAATCAACAAAAAAGTGAAAATTTCAAAATTTCTACTTTTTACCTTTTTTGTGTTTCCAGTTAAGAGGGTATATGAGCGGGGGGGATGAAACCAAGTGGATCACCTAAAGGACACTCGGGGCTTCCATTATCACAATCAACCACCCGCCTACCACCACCAGGAGCGTGGGAATCCTATAGAATGCGCCATGGGTCATTTTGCCCTGCACACAAGTGTTTTTCCACCCTTCTGCGACCTCTAGCGGCCGGAGTATATAAGCTAGGTGGGTCAAACAAATTGCATCGTTTAGAGGACACTCAGGGCTTCCATTTGCATCATCAATCACCCGCCTCCCACCAATAGGGGCGTGGCAATTGACCAAAAAACTTATTGGAATTTAACGTGTCACCCTTTTGCGGCCATTAGCGCCTAAACAGGGTGATCTAAGATGTCGCAAACTATTTGATTCATGTAGCCGCACAGGTGCACGTTAATTAGAGACAGCAATCTCAGATATAGGTTGAACAAGTGAGTGGCAATCAACAAAAAAGTGAAAATTTCAAAATTTCTACTTTTTACCTTTTTTGTGTTTCCAGTTAAGAGGGTATATGAGCGGGGGGGATGAAACCAAGTGGATCACCTAAAGGACACTCGGGGCTTCCATTATCACAATCAACCACCCGCCTACCACCACCAGGAGCGTGGGAATCCTATAGAATGCACCATGGGTCATTTTGCCCTGCACACAAGTGTTTTTCCACCCTTCTGCGACCTCTAGCGGCCGGAGTATATAAGCTAGGTGGGTCAAACAAATTGCATCGTTTAGAGGACACTCAGGGCTTCCATTTGCATCATCAATCACCCGCCTCCCACCAATAGGGGCGTGGCAATTGACCAAAAAACTTATTGGAATTTAACGTGTCACCCTTTTGCGGCCATTAGCGCCTAAACAGGGTGATCTAAGATGGCTCAAACTATTTGATTCATGTAGCCGCACAGGTGCACGTTAATTAGAGACCTCAATCTGTAATATAGGTTGAACAGGTGAGTGGCAATCAACAAAAAAGTGAAAATTTCAAAATTTCTTCTTTTTTGTGTTTCCTGTTAAGGGGGTATATGAGCGGGGGGGATGAAACCAAGTGGATCACCTAAAGGACACTCGGAGCTTCCATTATCACCATCAACCACCCGCCTACCACCACCAGGAGCGTGGGAATCTTATAGAATGCACACAAGTGTTTTTCCACCCTTCTGCGACCTCTAACGGCCGGAGTATATAAGCTAGGTGGGTCAAACAAATTGCATCGTTTAGAGGACACTCAGGGCTTCCATTTGCATCATCAATCACCCGCCTCCCACCAATAGGGGCGTGGCAATTGACCAAAAAACTTATTGGAATTTAACGTGTCACCCTTTTGCGGCCATTAGCGCCTAAACAGGGTGATCTAAGATGGCTCAAACTATTTGATTCATGTAGCCGCACAGGTGCACGTTAATTAGAGACATCAATCTCAAATATAGGTTGAACAGGTGAGTGGCAATCAACAAAAAAGTGAAAATTTCAAAATTTCTACTTTTTTGTGTTTCCTGTTAAGGGGGTATATGAGCGGGGGGGATGAAACCAAGTGGATCACCTAAAGGACACTCGGAGCTTCCATTATCACCATCAACCACCCGCCTACCACCACCAGGAGCGTGGGAATCTTATAGAATGCACACAAGTGTTTTTCCACCCTTCTGCGACCTCTAACGGCCGGAGTATATAAGCTAGGTGGGTCAAACAAATTGCATCGTTTAGAGGACACTCAGGGCTTCCATTTGCATCATCAATCACCCGCCTCCCACCAATAGGGGCGTGGCAATTGACCAAAAAACTTATTGGAATTTAACGTGTCACCCTTTTGCGGCCATTAGCGCCTAAACAGGGTGATCTAAGATGGCTCAAACTATTTGATTCATGTAGCCGCACAGGTGCACGTTAATTAGAGACATCAATCTCAGATATAGGTTGAACAAGTGAGTGGCAATCAACAAAAAAGTGAAAATTTCAAAATTTCTACTTTTTACCTTTTTTGTGTTTCCAGTTAAGAGGGTATATGAGCGGGGGGGATGAAACCAAGTGGATCACCTAAAGGACACTCGGGGCTTCCATTATCACAATCAACCACCCGCCTACCACCACCAGGAGCGTGGGAATCCTATAGAATGCACCATGGGTCATTTTGCCCTGCACACAAGTGTTTTTCCACCCTTCTGCGACCTCTAGCGGCCGGAGTATATAAGCTAGGTGGGTCAAACAAATTGCATCGTTTAGAGGACACTCAGGGCTTCCATTTGCATCATCAATCACCCGCCTCCCACCAATAGGGGCGTGGCAATTGACCAAAAAACTTATTGGAATTTAACGTGTCACCCTTTTGCGGCCATTAGCGCCTAAACAGGGTGATCTAAGATGGCTCAAACTATTTGATTCATGTAGCCGCACAGGTGCACGTTAATTAGAGACCTCAATCTGTAATATAGGTTGAACAGGTGAGTGGCAATCAACAAAAAAGTGAAATTTTCAAAATTTCTTCTTTTTTGTGTTTCCTGTTAAGGGGGTATATGAGCGGGGGGGATGAAACCAAGTGGATCACCTAAAGGACACTCGGGGCTTCCACTATCACCATCAACCACCCGCCTACCACCACCAGGAGCGTGGGAATCTTATAGAATGCACACAAGTGTTTTTCCACCCTTCTGCGACCTCTAGCGGCCGGAGTATATAAGCTAGGTGGGTCAAACAAATTGCATTAGCGCCTAAACAGGGTGATCTAAGATGGCTCAAACTATTTGATTCATGTAGCCGCACAGGTGCACGTTAATTAGAGACATCAATCTCAGATATAGGTTGAACAAGTGAGTGGCAATCAACAAAAAAGTGAAAATTTCAAAATTTCTACTTTTTACCTTTTTTGTGTTTCCAGTTAAGAGGGTATATGAGCGGGGGGGATGAAACCAAGTGGATCACCTAAAGGACACTCGGGGCTTCCATTATCACAATCAACCACCCGCCTACCACCACCAGGAGCGTGGGAATCCTATAGAATGCACCATGGGTCATTTTGCCCTGCACACAAGTGTTTTTCCACCCTTCTGCGACCTCTAGCGGCCGGAGTATATAAGCTAGGTGGGTCAAACAAATTGCATCGTTTAGAGGACACTCAGGGCTTCCATTTGCATCATCAATCACCCGCCTCCCACCAATAGGGGCGTGGCAATTGACCAAAAAACTTATTGGAATTTAACGTGTCACCCTTTTGCGGCCATTAGCGCCTAAACAGGGTGATCTAAGATGTCGCAAACTATTTGATTCATGTAGCCGCACAGGTGCACGTTAATTAGAGACAGCAATCTCAGATACAGGTTGAACAAGTGAGTGGCAATCAACAAAAAAGTGAAAATTTCAAAATTTCTACTTTTTACCTTTTTTGTGTTTCCAGTTAAGAGGGTATATGAGCGGGGGGGATGAAACCAAGTGGATCACCTAAAGGACACTCGGGGCTTCCATTATCACAATCAACCACCCGCCTACCACCACCAGGAGCGTGGGAATCCTATAGAATGCACCATGGGTCATTTTGCCCTGCACACAAGTGTTTTTCCACCCTTCTGCGACCTCTAGCGGCCGGAGTATATAAGCTAGGTGGGTCAAACAAATTGCATCGTTTAGAGGACACTCAGGGCTTCCATTTGCATCATCAATCACCCGCCTCCCACCAATAGGGGCGTGGCAATTGACCAAAAAACTTATTGGAATTTAACGTGTCACCCTTTTGCGGCCATTAGCGCCTAAACAGGGTGATCTAAGATGGCTCAAACTATTTGATTCATGTAGCCGCACAGGTGCACGTTAATTAGAGACCTCAATCTGTAATATAGGTTGAACAGGTGAGTGGCAATCAACAAAAAAGTGAAAATTTCAAAATTTCTTCTTTTTTGTGTTTCCTGTTAAGGGGGTATATGAGCGGGGGGGATGAAACCAAGTGGATCACCTAAAGGACACTCGGGGCTTCCACTATCACCATCAACCACCCGCCTACCACCACCAGGAGCGTGGGAATCTTATAGAATGCACACAAGTGTTTTTCCACCCTTCTGCGACCTCTAGCGGCCGGAGTATATAAGCTAGGTGGGTCAAACAAATTGCATTAGCGCCTAAACAGGGTGATCTAAGATGGCTCAAACTATTTGATTCATGTAGCCGCACAGGTGCACGTTAATTAGAGACATCAATCTCAGATATAGGTTGAACAAGTGAGTGGCAATCAACAAAAAAGTGAAAATTTCAAAATTTCTACTTTTTACCTTTTTTGTGTTTCCAGTTAAGAGGGTATATGAGCGGGGGGGATGAAACCAAGTGGATCACCTAAAGGACACTCGGGGCTTCCATTATCACAATCAACCACCCGCCTACCACCACCAGGAGCGTGGGAATCCTATAGAATGCACCATGGGTCATTTTGCCCTGCACACAAGTGTTTTTCCACCCTTCTGCGACCTCTAGCGGCCGGAGTATATAAGCTAGGTGGGTCAAACAAATTGCATCGTTTAGAGGACACTCAGGGCTTCCATTTGCATCATCAATCACCCGCCTCCCACCAATAGGGGCGTGGCAATTGACCAAAAAACTTATTGGAATTTAACGTGTCACCCTTTTGCGGCCATTAGCGCCTAAACAGGGTGATCTAAGATGTCGCAAACTATTTGATTCATGTAGCCGCACAGGTGCACGTTAATTAGAGACAGCAATCTCAGATATAGGTTGAACAAGTGAGTGGCAATCAACAAAAAAAAAAAAAAAAATTTCAAAATTTCTACTTTTTACCTTTTTTGTGTTTCCAGTTAAGAGGGTATATGAGCGGGGGGGATGAAACCAAGTGGATCACCTAAAGGACACTCGGGGCTTCCATTATCACAATCAACCACCCGCCTACCACCACCAGGAGCGTGGGAATCCTATAGAATGCACCATGGGTCATTTTGCCCTGCACACAAGTGTTTTTCCACCCTTCTGCGACCTCTAGCGGCCGGAGTATATAAGCTAGGTGGGTCAAACAAATTGCATCGTTTAGAGGACACTCAGGGCTTCCATTTGCATCATCAATCACCCGCCTCCCACCAATAGGGGCGTGGCAATTGACCAAAAAACTTATTGGAATTTAACGTGTCACCCTTTTGCGGCCATTAGCGCCTAAACAGGGTGATCTAAGATGGCTCAAACTATTTGATTCATGTAGCCGCACAGGTGCACGTTAATTAGAGACATCAATCTCATATATAGGTTGAACAGGTGAGTGGCAATCAACAAAAAAGTGAAAATTTCAAAATTTCTTCTTTTTTGTGTTTCCTGTTAAGGGGGTATATGAGCGGGGGGGATGAAACCAAGTGGATCACCTAAAGGACACTCGGGGCTTCCACTATCACCATCAACCACCCGCCTACCACCACCAGGAGCGTGGGAATCTTATAGAATGCACACAAGTGTTTTTCCACCCTTCTGCGACCTCTAGCGGCCGGAGTATATAAGCTAGGTGGGTCAAACAAATTGCATTAGCGCCTAAACAGGGTGATCTAAGATGGCTCAAACTATTTGATTCATGTAGCCGCACAGGTGCACGTTAATTAGAGACATCAATCTCAGATATAGGTTGAACAAGTGAGTGGCAATCAACAAAAAAGTGAAAATTTCAAAATTTCTACTTTTTACCTTTTTTGTGTTTCCAGTTAAGAGGGTATATGAGCGGGGGGGATGAAACCAAATGGATCACCTAAAGGACACTCGGGGCTTCCATTATCACAATCAACCACCCGCCTACCACCACCAGGAGCGTGGGAATCCTATAGAATGCACCATGGGTCATTTTGCCCTGCACACAAGTGTTTTTCCACCCTTCTGCGACCTCTAGCGGCCGGAGTATATAAGCTAGGTGGGTCAAACAAATTGCATCGTTTAGAGGACACTCAGGGCTTCCATTTGCATCATCAATCACCCGCCTCCCACCAATAGGGGCGTGGCAATTGACCAAAAAACTTATTGGAATTTAACATGTCACCCTTTTGCGGCCATTAGCGCCTAAACAGGGTGATCTAAGATGGCTCAAACTATTTGATTCATGTAGCCGCACAGGTGCACGTTAATTAGAGACATCAATCTCAAATATAGGTTGAACAGGTGAGTGGCAATCAACAAAAAAGTGAAAATTTCAAAATTTCTTCTTTTTTGTGCTTCCTGTTAAGGGGGTATATGAGCGGGGGGGATGAAACCAAGTGGATCACCTAAAGGACACTCGGGGCTTTTACTATCACCATCAACCACCCGCCTACCACCACCAGGAGCGTGGGAATCTTATAGAATGCACACAAGTGTTTTTCCACCCTTCTGCGACCTCTAGCGGCCGGAGTATATAAGCTAGGTGGGTCAAACAAATTGCATCGTTTAGAGGACACTCAGGGCTTCCATTTGCATCATCAATCACCCGCCTCCCACCAATAGGGGCGTGGCAATTGAACAAAAAACTTATTGGAATTTAACGTGTCACCCTTTTGCGGCCATTAGCGCCTAAACAGGGTGATCTAAGATGGCTCAAACTATTTGATTCATGTAGCCGCACAGGTGCACGTTAATTAGAGACAGCAATCTCAGATATAGGTTGAACAAGTGAGTGGCAATCAACAAAAAAGTGAAAATTTCAAAATTTCTACTTTTTACCTTTTTTGTGTTTTCAGTTAAGAGGGTATATGAGCGGGGGGGATGAAACCAAGTGGATCACCTAAAGGACACTCGGGGCTTCCATTATCACCATCAACCACCCGCCTACCACCACCAGGAGCGTGGGAATCCTATAGAATGCACCATGTGTCATTTTGCCCTGCACACAAGTGTTTTTCCACCCTTCTGCGACCTCTAGCGGCCGGAGTATATAAGCTAGGTGGGTCAAACAAATTGCATCGTTTAGAGGACACTCAGGGCTTCCATTTGCATCATCAATCACCCGCCTCCCACCAATAGGGGCGTGGCAATTGAACAAAAAACTTATTGGAATTTAACGTGTCACCCTTTTGCGGCCATTAGCGCCTAAACAGGGTGATCTAAGATGGCTCAAACTATTTGATTCATGTAGCCGCACAGGTGCACGTTAATTAGAGACCTCAATCTCAAATATAGGTTGAACAGGTGAGTGGCAATCAACAAAAAAGTGAAAATTTCAAAATTTCTTCTTTTTTGTGTTTCCTGTTAAGGGGGTATATGAGCGGGGGGGATGAAACCAAGTGGATCACCTAAAGGACACTCGGGGCTTCAACTATCACCATCAACCACCCGCCTACCACCACCAGGAGCGTGGGAATCTTATAGAATGCACACAAGTGTTTTCCACCCTTCTGCGACCTCTAGCGGCCGGAGTATATAAGCTAGGTGGGTCACACAAATTGCATCGTTTAGAGGACACTCAGGGCTTCCATTTGCATCATCAATCACCCGCCTCCCACCAATAGGGGCGTGGCAATTGACCAAAAAACTTATTGGTATTTAACGTGTCACCCTTTTGCGGCCATTAGCGCCTAAACAGGGTGATCTAAGATGTCGCAAACTATTTGATTCATGTAGCCGCACAGGTGCACGTTAATTAGAGACATCAATCTCAGATATAGGTTGAACAAGTGAGTGGCAATCAACAAAAAAGTGAAAATTTCAAAATTTCAACTTTTTACCTTTTTTGTGTTTCCAGTTAAGGGGGTATATGAGCGGGGGGGATGAAACCAAGTGGATCACCTAAAGGACACTCGGGGCTTCCATTATCACCATCAACCACCCGCCTACCACCACCAGGAGCGTGGGAATCCTATAGAATGCACCATGGGTCATTTTGCCCTGCACACAGGTGTTTTTCCACCCTTCTGCGACCTCTAGCGGCCGGAGTATATAAGCTAGGTGGGTCAAACAAATTGCATCGTTTAGAGGACACTCAGGGCTTCCATTTGCATCATCAATCACCCGCCTCCCACCAATAGGGGCGTGGCAATTGACCAAAAAACTTATTGGAATTTAACGTGTCACCCTTTTGCGGCCATTAGCGCCTAAACAGGGTGATCTAAGATGGCTCAAACTATTTGATTCATGTAGCCGCACAGGTGCACGTTAATTAGAGACCTCAATCTGTAATATAGGTTGAACAGGTGAGTGGCAATCAACAAAAAAGTGAAAATTTCAAAATTTCTTCTTTTTTGTGTTTCCTGTTAAGGGGGTATATGAGCGGGGGGGATGAAACCAAGTGGATCACCTAAAGGACACTCGGGGCTTCCACTATCACCATCAACCACCCGCCTACCACCACCAGGAGCGTGGGAATCTTATAGAATGCACACAAGTGTTTTTCCACCCTTCTGCGACCTCTAGCGGCCGGAGTATATAAGCTAGGTGGGTCAAACAAATTGCATTAGCGCCTAAACAGGGTGATCTAAGATGGCTCAAACTATTTGATTCATGTAGCCGCACAGGTGCACGTTAATTAGAGACATCAATCTCAGATATAGGTTGAACAAGTGAGTGGCAATCAACAAAAAAGTGAAAATTTCAAAATTTCTACTTTTTACCTTTTTTGTGTTTCCAGTTAAGAGGGTATATGAGCGGGGGGGATGAAACCAAGTGGATCACCTAAAGGACACTCGGGGCTTCCATTATCACAATCAACCACCCGCCTACCACCACCAGGAGCGTGGGAATCCTATAGAATGCGCCATGGGTCATTTTGCCCTGCACACAAGTGTTTTTCCACCCTTCTGCGACCTCTAGCGGCCGGAGTATATAAGCTAGGTGGGTCAAACAAATTGCATCGTTTAGAGGACACTCAGGGCTTCCATTTGCATCATCAATCACCCGCCTCCCACCAATAGGGGCGTGGCAATTGACCAAAAAACTTATTGGAATTTAACGTGTCACCCTTTTGCGGCCATTAGCGCCTAAACAGGGTGATCTAAGATGTCGCAAACTATTTGATTCATGTAGCCGCACAGGTGCACGTTAATTAGAGACAGCAATCTCAGATATAGGTTGAACAAGTGAGTGGCAATCAACAAAAAAGTGAAAATTTCAAAATTTCTACTTTTTACCTTTTTTGTGTTTCCAGTTAAGAGGGTATATGAGCGGGGGGGATGAAACCAAGTGGATCACCTAAAGGACACTCGGGGCTTCCATTATCACAATCAACCACCCGCCTACCACCACCAGGAGCGTGGGAATCCTATAGAATGCGCCATGGGTCATTTTGCCCTGCACACAAGTGTTTTTCCACCCTTCTGCGACCTCTAGCGGCCGGAGTATATAAGCTAGGTGGGTCACACAAATTGCATCGTTTAGAGGACACTCAGGGCTTCCATTTGCATCATCAATCACCCGCCTCCCACCAATAGGGGCGTGGCAATTGACCAAAAAACTTATTGGTATTTAACGTGTCACCCTTTTGCGGCCATTAGCGCCTAAACAGGGTGATCTAAGATGTCGCAAACTATTTGATTCATGTAGCCGCACAGGTGCACGTTAATTAGAGACATCAATCTCAGATATAGGTTGAACAAGTGAGTGGCAATCAACAAAAAAGTGAAAATTTCAAAATTTCAACTTTTTACCTTTTTTGTGTTTCCAGTTAAGGGGGTATATGAGCGGGGGGGATGAAACCAAGTGGATCACCTAAAGGACACTCGGGGCTTCCATTATCACCATCAACCACCCGCCTACCACCACCAGGAGCGTGGGAATCCTATAGAATGCACCATGGGTCATTTTGCCCTGCACACAGGTGTTTTTCCACCCTTCTGCGACCTCTAGCGGCCGGAGTATATAAGCTAGGTGGGTCAAACAAATTGCATCGTTTAGAGGACACTCAGGGCTTCCATTTGCATCATCAATCACCCGCCTCCCACCAATAGGGGCGTGGCAATTGACCAAAAAACTTATTGGAATTTAACGTGTCACCCTTTTGCGGCCATTAGCGCCTAAACAGGGTGATCTAAGATGGCTCAAACTATTTGATTCATGTAGCCGCACAGGTGCACGTTAATTAGAGACCTCAATCTGTAATATAGGTTGAACAGGTGAGTGGCAATCAACAAAAAAGTGAAAATTTCAAAATTTCTTCTTTTTTGTGTTTCCTGTTAAGGGGGTATATGAGCGGGGGGGATGAAACCAAGTGGATCACCTAAAGGACACTCGGGGCTTCCACTATCACCATCAACCACCCGCCTACCACCACCAGGAGCGTGGGAATCTTATAGAATGCACACAAGTGTTTTTCCACCCTTCTGCGACCTCTAGCGGCCGGAGTATATAAGCTAGGTGGGTCAAACAAATTGCATTAGCGCCTAAACAGGGCGATCTAAGATGGCTCAAACTATTTGATTCATGTAGCCGCACAGGTGCACGTTAATTAGAGACATCAATCTCAGATATAGGTTGAACAAGTGAGTGGCAATCAACAAAAAAGTGAAAATTTCAAAATTTCTACTTTTTACCTTTTTTGTGTTTCCAGTTAAGAGGGTATATGAGCGGGGGGGATGAAACCAAGTGGATCACCTAAAGGACACTCGGGGCTTCCATTATCACAATCAACCACCCGCCTACCACCACCAGGAGCGTGGGAATCCTATAGAATGCGCCATGGGTCATTTTGCCCTGCACACAAGTGTTTTTCCACCCTTCTGCGACCTCTAGCGGCCGGAGTATATAAGCTAGGTGGGTCAAACAAATTGCATCGTTTAGAGGACACTCAGGGCTTCCATTTGCATCATCAATCACCCGCCTCCCACCAATAGGGGCGTGGCAATTGACCAAAAAACTTATTGGAATTTAACGTGTCACCCTTTTGCGGCCATTAGCGCCTAAACAGGGTGATCTAAGATGTCGCAAACTATTTGATTCATGTAGCCGCACAGGTGCACGTTAATTAGAGACAGCAATCTCAGATATAGGTTGAACAAGTGAGTGGCAATCAACAAAAAAGTGAAAATTTCAAAATTTCTACTTTTTACCTTTTTTGTGTTTCCAGTTAAGAGGGTATATGAGCGGGGGGGATGAAACCAAGTGGATCACCTAAAGGACACTCGGGGCTTCCATTATCACAATCAACCACCCGCCTACCACCACCAGGAGCGTGGGAATCCTATAGAATGCACCATGGGTCATTTTGCCCTGCACACAAGTGTTTTTCCACCCTTCTGCGACCTCTAGCGGCCGGAGTATATAAGCTAGGTGGGTCAAACAAATTGCATCGTTTAGAGGACACTCAGGGCTTCCATTTGCATCATCAATCACCCGCCTCCCACCAATAGGGGCGTGGCAATTGACCAAAAAACTTATTGGAATTTAACGTGTCACCCTTTTGCGGCCATTAGCGCCTAAACAGGGTGATCTAAGATGGCTCAAACTATTTGATTCATGTAGCCGCACAGGTGCACGTTAATTAGAGACCTCAATCTGTAATATAGGTTGAACAGGTGAGTGGCAATCAACAAAAAAGTGAAAATTTCAAAATTTCTTCTTTTTTGTGTTTCCTGTTAAGGGGGTATATGAGCGGGGGGGATGAAACCAAGTGGATCACCTAAAGGACACTCGGAGCTTCCATTATCACCATCAACCACCCGCCTACCACCACCAGGAGCGTGGGAATCTTATAGAATGCACACAAGTGTTTTTCCACCCTTCTGCGACCTCTAACGGCCGGAGTATATAAGCTAGGTGGGTCAAACAAATTGCATCGTTTAGAGGACACTCAGGGCTTCCATTTGCATCATCAATCACCCGCCTCCCACCAATAGGGGCGTGGCAATTGACCAAAAAACTTATTGGAATTTAACGTGTCACCCTTTTGCGGCCATTAGCGCCTAAACAGGGTGATCTAAGATGGCTCAAACTATTTGATTCATGTAGCCGCACAGGTGCACGTTAATTAGAGACATCAATCTCAAATATAGGTTGAACAGGTGAGTGGCAATCAACAAAAAAGTGAAAATTTCAAAATTTCTACTTTTTTGTGTTTCCTGTTAAGGGGGTATATGAGCGGGGGGGATGAAACCAAGTGGATCACCTAAAGGACACTCGGAGCTTCCATTATCACCATCAACCACCCGCCTACCACCACCAGGAGCGTGGGAATCTTATAGAATGCACACAAGTGTTTTTCCACCCTTCTGCGACCTCTAACGGCCGGAGTATATAAGCTAGGTGGGTCAAACAAATTGCATCGTTTAGAGGACACTCAGGGCTTCCATTTGCATCATCAATCACCCGCCTCCCACCAATAGGGGCGTGGCAATTGACCAAAAAACTTATTGGAATTTAACGTGTCACCCTTTTGCGGCCATTAGCGCCTAAACAGGGTGATCTAAGATGGCTCAAACTATTTGATTCATGTAGCCGCACAGGTGCACGTTAATTAGAGACATCAATCTCAGATATAGGTTGAACAAGTGAGTGGCAATCAACAAAAAAGTGAAAATTTCAAAATTTCTACTTTTTACCTTTTTTGTGTTTCCAGTTAAGAGGGTATATGAGCGGGGGGGATGAAACCAAGTGGATCACCTAAAGGACACTCGGGGCTTCCATTATCACAATCAACCACCCGCCTACCACCACCAGGAGCGTGGGAATCCTATAGAATGCACCATGGGTCATTTTGCCCTGCACACAAGTGTTTTTCCACCCTTCTGCGACCTCTAGCGGCCGGAGTATATAAGCTAGGTGGGTCAAACAAATTGCATCGTTTAGAGGACACTCAGGGCTTCCATTTGCATCATCAATCACCCGCCTCCCACCAATAGGGGCGTGGCAATTGACCAAAAAACTTATTGGAATTTAACGTGTCACCCTTTTGCGGCCATTAGCGCCTAAACAGGGTGATCTAAGATGGCTCAAACTATTTGATTCATGTAGCCGCACAGGTGCACGTTAATTAGAGACCTCAATCTGTAATATAGGTTGAACAGGTGAGTGGCAATCAACAAAAAAGTGAAATTTTCAAAATTTCTTCTTTTTTGTGTTTCCTGTTAAGGGGGTATATGAGCGGGGGGGATGAAACCAAGTGGATCACCTAAAGGACACTCGGGGCTTCCACTATCACCATCAACCACCCGCCTACCACCACCAGGAGCGTGGGAATCTTATAGAATGCACACAAGTGTTTTTCCACCCTTCTGCGACCTCTAGCGGCCGGAGTATATAAGCTAGGTGGGTCAAACAAATTGCATTAGCGCCTAAACAGGGTGATCTAAGATGGCTCAAACTATTTGATTCATGTAGCCGCACAGGTGCACGTTAATTAGAGACATCAATCTCAGATATAGGTTGAACAAGTGAGTGGCAATCAACAAAAAAGTGAAAATTTCAAAATTTCTACTTTTTACCTTTTTTGTGTTTCCAGTTAAGAGGGTATATGAGCGGGGGGGATGAAACCAAGTGGATCACCTAAAGGACACTCGGGGCTTCCATTATCACAATCAACCACCCGCCTACCACCACCAGGAGCGTGGGAATCCTATAGAATGCACCATGGGTCATTTTGCCCTGCACACAAGTGTTTTTCCACCCTTCTGCGACCTCTAGCGGCCGGAGTATATAAGCTAGGTGGGTCAAACAAATTGCATCGTTTAGAGGACACTCAGGGCTTCCATTTGCATCATCAATCACCCGCCTCCCACCAATAGGGGCGTGGCAATTGACCAAAAAACTTATTGGAATTTAACGTGTCACCCTTTTGCGGCCATTAGCGCCTAAACAGGGTGATCTAAGATGTCGCAAACTATTTGATTCATGTAGCCGCACAGGTGCACGTTAATTAGAGACAGCAATCTCAGATACAGGTTGAACAAGTGAGTGGCAATCAACAAAAAAGTGAAAATTTCAAAATTTCTACTTTTTACCTTTTTTGTGTTTCCAGTTAAGAGGGTATATGAGCGGGGGGGATGAAACCAAGTGGATCACCTAAAGGACACTCGGGGCTTCCATTATCACAATCAACCACCCGCCTACCACCACCAGGAGCGTGGGAATCCTATAGAATGCACCATGGGTCATTTTGCCCTGCACACAAGTGTTTTTCCACCCTTCTGCGACCTCTAGCGGCCGGAGTATATAAGCTAGGTGGGTCAAACAAATTGCATCGTTTAGAGGACACTCAGGGCTTCCATTTGCATCATCAATCACCCGCCTCCCACCAATAGGGGCGTGGCAATTGACCAAAAAACTTATTGGAATTTAACGTGTCACCCTTTTGCGGCCATTAGCGCCTAAACAGGGTGATCTAAGATGGCTCAAACTATTTGATTCATGTAGCCGCACAGGTGCACGTTAATTAGAGACCTCAATCTGTAATATAGGTTGAACAGGTGAGTGGCAATCAACAAAAAAGTGAAAATTTCAAAATTTCTTCTTTTTTGTGTTTCCTGTTAAGGGGGTATATGAGCGGGGGGGATGAAACCAAGTGGATCACCTAAAGGACACTCGGGGCTTCCACTATCACCATCAACCACCCGCCTACCACCACCAGGAGCGTGGGAATCTTATAGAATGCACACAAGTGTTTTTCCACCCTTCTGCGACCTCTAGCGGCCGGAGTATATAAGCTAGGTGGGTCAAACAAATTGCATTAGCGCCTAAACAGGGTGATCTAAGATGGCTCAAACTATTTGATTCATGTAGCCGCACAGGTGCACGTTAATTAGAGACATCAATCTCAGATATAGGTTGAACAAGTGAGTGGCAATCAACAAAAAAGTGAAAATTTCAAAATTTCTACTTTTTACCTTTTTTGTGTTTCCAGTTAAGAGGGTATATGAGCGGGGGGGATGAAACCAAGTGGATCACCTAAAGGACACTCGGGGCTTCCATTATCACAATCAACCACCCGCCTACCACCACCAGGAGCGTGGGAATCCTATAGAATGCACCATGGGTCATTTTGCCCTGCACACAAGTGTTTTTCCACCCTTCTGCGACCTCTAGCGGCCGGAGTATATAAGCTAGGTGGGTCAAACAAATTGCATCGTTTAGAGGACACTCAGGGCTTCCATTTGCATCATCAATCACCCGCCTCCCACCAATAGGGGCGTGGCAATTGACCAAAAAACTTATTGGAATTTAACGTGTCACCCTTTTGCGGCCATTAGCGCCTAAACAGGGTGATCTAAGATGTCGCAAACTATTTGATTCATGTAGCCGCACAGGTGCACGTTAATTAGAGACAGCAATCTCAGATATAGGTTGAACAAGTGAGTGGCAATCAACAAAAAAAAAAAAAAAAATTTCAAAATTTCTACTTTTTACCTTTTTTGTGTTTCCAGTTAAGAGGGTATATGAGCGGGGGGGATGAAACCAAGTGGATCACCTAAAGGACACTCGGGGCTTCCATTATCACAATCAACCACCCGCCTACCACCACCAGGAGCGTGGGAATCCTATAGAATGCACCATGGGTCATTTTGCCCTGCACACAAGTGTTTTTCCACCCTTCTGCGACCTCTAGCGGCCGGAGTATATAAGCTAGGTGGGTCAAACAAATTGCATCGTTTAGAGGACACTCAGGGCTTCCATTTGCATCATCAATCACCCGCCTCCCACCAATAGGGGCGTGGCAATTGACCAAAAAACTTATTGGAATTTAACGTGTCACCCTTTTGCGGCCATTAGCGCCTAAACAGGGTGATCTAAGATGGCTCAAACTATTTGATTCATGTAGCCGCACAGGTGCACGTTAATTAGAGACATCAATCTCATATATAGGTTGAACAGGTGAGTGGCAATCAACAAAAAAGTGAAAATTTCAAAATTTCTTCTTTTTTGTGTTTCCTGTTAAGGGGGTATATGAGCGGGGGGGATGAAACCAAGTGGATCACCTAAAGGACACTCGGGGCTTCCACTATCACCATCAACCACCCGCCTACCACCACCAGGAGCGTGGGAATCTTATAGAATGCACACAAGTGTTTTTCCACCCTTCTGCGACCTCTAGCGGCCGGAGTATATAAGCTAGGTGGGTCAAACAAATTGCATTAGCGCCTAAACAGGGTGATCTAAGATGGCTCAAACTATTTGATTCATGTAGCCGCACAGGTGCACGTTAATTAGAGACATCAATCTCAGATATAGGTTGAACAAGTGAGTGGCAATCAACAAAAAAGTGAAAATTTCAAAATTTCTACTTTTTACCTTTTTTGTGTTTCCAGTTAAGAGGGTATATGAGCGGGGGGGATGAAACCAAATGGATCACCTAAAGGACACTCGGGGCTTCCATTATCACAATCAACCACCCGCCTACCACCACCAGGAGCGTGGGAATCCTATAGAATGCACCATGGGTCATTTTGCCCTGCACACAAGTGTTTTTCCACCCTTCTGCGACCTCTAGCGGCCGGAGTATATAAGCTAGGTGGGTCAAACAAATTGCATCGTTTAGAGGACACTCAGGGCTTCCATTTGCATCATCAATCACCCGCCTCCCACCAATAGGGGCGTGGCAATTGACCAAAAAACTTATTGGAATTTAACATGTCACCCTTTTGCGGCCATTAGCGCCTAAACAGGGTGATCTAAGATGGCTCAAACTATTTGATTCATGTAGCCGCACAGGTGCACGTTAATTAGAGACATCAATCTCAAATATAGGTTGAACAGGTGAGTGGCAATCAACAAAAAAGTGAAAATTTCAAAATTTCTTCTTTTTTGTGCTTCCTGTTAAGGGGGTATATGAGCGGGGGGGATGAAACCAAGTGGATCACCTAAAGGACACTCGGGGCTTTTACTATCACCATCAACCACCCGCCTACCACCACCAGGAGCGTGGGAATCTTATAGAATGCACACAAGTGTTTTTCCACCCTTCTGCGACCTCTAGCGGCCGGAGTATATAAGCTAGGTGGGTCAAACAAATTGCATCGTTTAGAGGACACTCAGGGCTTCCATTTGCATCATCAATCACCCGCCTCCCACCAATAGGGGCGTGGCAATTGAACAAAAAACTTATTGGAATTTAACGTGTCACCCTTTTGCGGCCATTAGCGCCTAAACAGGGTGATCTAAGATGGCTCAAACTATTTGATTCATGTAGCCGCACAGGTGCACGTTAATTAGAGACAGCAATCTCAGATATAGGTTGAACAAGTGAGTGGCAATCAACAAAAAAGTGAAAATTTCAAAATTTCTACTTTTTACCTTTTTTGTGTTTTCAGTTAAGAGGGTATATGAGCGGGGGGGATGAAACCAAGTGGATCACCTAAAGGACACTCGGGGCTTCCATTATCACCATCAACCACCCGCCTACCACCACCAGGAGCGTGGGAATCCTATAGAATGCACCATGTGTCATTTTGCCCTGCACACAAGTGTTTTTCCACCCTTCTGCGACCTCTAGCGGCCGGAGTATATAAGCTAGGTGGGTCAAACAAATTGCATCGTTTAGAGGACACTCAGGGCTTCCATTTGCATCATCAATCACCCGCCTCCCACCAATAGGGGCGTGGCAATTGAACAAAAAACTTATTGGAATTTAACGTGTCACCCTTTTGCGGCCATTAGCGCCTAAACAGGGTGATCTAAGATGGCTCAAACTATTTGATTCATGTAGCCGCACAGGTGCACGTTAATTAGAGACCTCAATCTCAAATATAGGTTGAACAGGTGAGTGGCAATCAACAAAAAAGTGAAAATTTCAAAATTTCTTCTTTTTTGTGTTTCCTGTTAAGGGGGTATATGAGCGGGGGGGATGAAACCAAGTGGATCACCTAAAGGACACTCGGGGCTTCAACTATCACCATCAACCACCCGCCTACCACCACCAGGAGCGTGGGAATCTTATAGAATGCACACAAGTGTTTTCCACCCTTCTGCGACCTCTAGCGGCCGGAGTATATAAGCTAGGTGGGTCACACAAATTGCATCGTTTAGAGGACACTCAGGGCTTCCATTTGCATCATCAATCACCCGCCTCCCACCAATAGGGGCGTGGCAATTGACCAAAAAACTTATTGGTATTTAACGTGTCACCCTTTTGCGGCCATTAGCGCCTAAACAGGGTGATCTAAGATGTCGCAAACTATTTGATTCATGTAGCCGCACAGGTGCACGTTAATTAGAGACATCAATCTCAGATATAGGTTGAACAAGTGAGTGGCAATCAACAAAAAAGTGAAAATTTCAAAATTTCAACTTTTTACCTTTTTTGTGTTTCCAGTTAAGGGGGTATATGAGCGGGGGGGATGAAACCAAGTGGATCACCTAAAGGACACTCGGGGCTTCCATTATCACCATCAACCACCCGCCTACCACCACCAGGAGCGTGGGAATCCTATAGAATGCACCATGGGTCATTTTGCCCTGCACACAGGTGTTTTTCCACCCTTCTGCGACCTCTAGCGGCCGGAGTATATAAGCTAGGTGGGTCAAACAAATTGCATCGTTTAGAGGACACTCAGGGCTTCCATTTGCATCATCAATCACCCGCCTCCCACCAATAGGGGCGTGGCAATTGACCAAAAAACTTATTGGAATTTAACGTGTCACCCTTTTGCGGCCATTAGCGCCTAAACAGGGTGATCTAAGATGGCTCAAACTATTTGATTCATGTAGCCGCACAGGTGCACGTTAATTAGAGACCTCAATCTGTAATATAGGTTGAACAGGTGAGTGGCAATCAACAAAAAAGTGAAAATTTCAAAATTTCTTCTTTTTTGTGTTTCCTGTTAAGGGGGTATATGAGCGGGGGGGATGAAACCAAGTGGATCACCTAAAGGACACTCGGGGCTTCCACTATCACCATCAACCACCCGCCTACCACCACCAGGAGCGTGGGAATCTTATAGAATGCACACAAGTGTTTTTCCACCCTTCTGCGACCTCTAGCGGCCGGAGTATATAAGCTAGGTGGGTCAAACAAATTGCATTAGCGCCTAAACAGGGTGATCTAAGATGGCTCAAACTATTTGATTCATGTAGCCGCACAGGTGCACGTTAATTAGAGACATCAATCTCAGATATAGGTTGAACAAGTGAGTGGCAATCAACAAAAAAGTGAAAATTTCAAAATTTCTACTTTTTACCTTTTTTGTGTTTCCAGTTAAGAGGGTATATGAGCGGGGGGGATGAAACCAAGTGGATCACCTAAAGGACACTCGGGGCTTCCATTATCACAATCAACCACCCGCCTACCACCACCAGGAGCGTGGGAATCCTATAGAATGCGCCATGGGTCATTTTGCCCTGCACACAAGTGTTTTTCCACCCTTCTGCGACCTCTAGCGGCCGGAGTATATAAGCTAGGTGGGTCAAACAAATTGCATCGTTTAGAGGACACTCAGGGCTTCCATTTGCATCATCAATCACCCGCCTCCCACCAATAGGGGCGTGGAAATTGACCAAAAAACTTATTGGAATTTAACGTGTCACCCTTTTGCGGCCATTAGCGCCTAAACAGGGTGATCTAAGATGTCGCAAACTATTTGATTCATGTAGCCGCACAGGTGCACGTTAATTAGAGACAGCAATCTCAGATATAGGTTGAACAAGTGAGTGGCAATCAACAAAAAAGTGAAAATTTCAAAATTTCTACTTTTTACCTTTTTTGTGTTTCCAGTTAAGAGGGTATATGAGCGGGGGGGATGAAACCAAGTGGATCACCTAAAGGACACTCGGGGCTTCCATTATCACAATCAACCACCCGCCTACCACCACCAGGAGCGTGGGAATCCTATAGAATGCACCATGGGTCATTTTGCCCTGCACACAAGTGTTTTTCCACCCTTCTGCGACCTCTAGCGGCCGGAGTATATAAGCTAGGTGGGTCAAACAAATTGCATCGTTTAGAGGACACTCAGGGCTTCCATTTGCATCATCAATCACCCGCCTCCCACCAATAGGGGCGTGGCAATTGACCAAAAAACTTATTGGAATTTAACGTGTCACCCTTTTGCGGCCATTAGCGCCTAAACAGGGTGATCTAAGATGGCTCAAACTATTTGATTCATGTAGCCGCACAGGTGCACGTTAATTAGAGACCTCAATCTGTAATATAGGTTGAACAGGTGAGTGGCAATCAACAAAAAAGTGAAAATTTCAAAATTTCTTCTTTTTTGTGTTTCCTGTTAAGGGGGTATATGAGCGGGGGGGATGAAACCAAGTGGATCACCTAAAGGACACTCGGAGCTTCCATTATCACCATCAACCACCCGCCTACCACCACCAGGAGCGTGGGAATCTTATAGAATGCACACAAGTGTTTTTCCACCCTTCTGCGACCTCTAACGGCCGGAGTATATAAGCTAGGTGGGTCAAACAAATTGCATCGTTTAGAGGACACTCAGGGCTTCCATTTGCATCATCAATCACCCGCCTCCCACCAATAGGGGCGTGGCAATTGACCAAAAAACTTATTGGAATTTAACGTGTCACCCTTTTGCGGCCATTAGCGCCTAAACAGGGTGATCTAAGATGGCTCAAACTATTTGATTCATGTAGCCGCACAGGTGCACGTTAATTAGAGACATCAATCTCAAATATAGGTTGAACAGGTGAGTGGCAATCAACAAAAAAGTGAAAATTTCAAAATTTCTACTTTTTTGTGTTTCCTGTTAAGGGGGTATATGAGCGGGGGGGATGAAACCAAGTGGATCACCTAAAGGACACTCGGAGCTTCCATTATCACCATCAACCACCCGCCTACCACCACCAGGAGCGTGGGAATCTTATAGAATGCACACAAGTGTTTTTCCACCCTTCTGCGACCTCTAACGGCCGGAGTATATAAGCTAGGTGGGTCAAACAAATTGCATCGTTTAGAGGACACTCAGGGCTTCCATTTGCATCATCAATCACCCGCCTCCCACCAATAGGGGCGTGGCAATTGACCAAAAAACTTATTGGAATTTAACGTGTCACCCTTTTGCGGCCATTAGCGCCTAAACAGGGTGATCTAAGATGGCTCAAACTATTTGATTCATGTAGCCGCACAGGTGCACGTTAATTAGAGACATCAATCTCAGATATAGGTTGAACAAGTGAGTGGCAATCAACAAAAAAGTGAAAATTTCAAAATTTCTACTTTTTACCTTTTTTGTGTTTCCAGTTAAGAGGGTATATGAGCGGGGGGGATGAAACCAAGTGGATCACCTAAAGGACACTCGGGGCTTCCATTATCACAATCAACCACCCGCCTACCACCACCAGGAGCGTGGGAATCCTATAGAATGCACCATGGGTCATTTTGCCCTGCACACAAGTGTTTTTCCACCCTTCTGCGACCTCTAGCGGCCGGAGTATATAAGCTAGGTGGGTCAAACAAATTGCATCGTTTAGAGGACACTCAGGGCTTCCATTTGCATCATCAATCACCCGCCTCCCACCAATAGGGGCGTGGCAATTGACCAAAAAACTTATTGGAATTTAACGTGTCACCCTTTTGCGGCCATTAGCGCCTAAACAGGGTGATCTAAGATGGCTCAAACTATTTGATTCATGTAGCCGCACAGGTGCACGTTAATTAGAGACCTCAATCTGTAATATAGGTTGAACAGGTGAGTGGCAATCAACAAAAAAGTGAAAATTTCAAAATTTCTTCTTTTTTGTGTTTCCTGTTAAGGGGGTATATGAGCGGGGGGGATGAAACCAAGTGGATCACCTAAAGGACACTCGGGGCTTCCACTATCACCATCAACCACCCGCCTACCACCACCAGGAGCGTGGGAATCTTATAGAATGCACACAAGTGTTTTTCCACCCTTCTGCGACCTCTAGCGGCCGGAGTATATAAGCTAGGTGGGTCAAACAAATTGCATTAGCGCCTAAACAGGGTGATCTAAGATGGCTCAAACTATTTGATTCATGTAGCCGCACAGGTGCACGTTAATTAGAGACATCAATCTCAGATATAGGTTGAACAAGTGAGTGGCAATCAACAAAAAAGTGAAAATTTCAAAATTTCTACTTTTTACCTTTTTTGTGTTTCCAGTTAAGAGGGTATATGAGCGGGGGGGATGAAACCAAGTGGATCACCTAAAGGACACTCGGGGCTTCCATTATCACAATCAACCACCCGCCTACCACCACCAGGAGCGTGGGAATCCTATAGAATGCACCATGGGTCATTTTGCCCTGCACACAAGTGTTTTTCCACCCTTCTGCGACCTCTAGCGGCCGGAGTATATAAGCTAGGTGGGTCAAACAAATTGCATCGTTTAGAGGACACTCAGGGCTTCCATTTGCATCATCAATCACCCGCCTCCCACCAATAGGGGCGTGGCAATTGACCAAAAAACTTATTGGAATTTAACGTGTCACCCTTTTGCGGCCATTAGCGCCTAAACAGGGTGATCTAAGATGTCGCAAACTATTTGATTCATGTAGCCGCACAGGTGCACGTTAATTAGAGACAGCAATCTCAGATATAGGTTGAACAAGTGAGTGGCAATCAACAAAAAAGTGAAAATTTCAAAATTTCTACTTTTTACCTTTTTTGTGTTTCCAGTTAAGAGGGTATATGAGCGGGGGGGATGAAACCAAGTGGATCACCTAAAGGACACTCGGGGCTTCCATTATCACAATCAACCACCCGCCTACCACCACCAGGAGCGTGGGAATCCTATAGAATGCACCATGGGTCATTTTGCCCTGCACACAAGTGTTTTTCCACCCTTCTGCGACCTCTAGCGGCCGGAGTATATAAGCTAGGTGGGTCAAACAAATTGCATCGTTTAGAGGACACTCAGGGCTTCCATTTGCATCATCAATCACCCGCCTCCCACCAATAGGGGCGTGGCAATTGACCAAAAAACTTATTGGAATTTAACGTGTCACCCTTTTGCGGCCATTAGCGCCTAAACAGGGTGATCTAAGATGGCTCAAACTATTTGATTCATGTAGCCGCACAGGTGCACGTTAATTAGAGACCTCAATCTGTAATATAGGTTGAACAGGTGAGTGGCAATCAACAAAAAAGTGAAAATTTCAAAATTTCTTCTTTTTTGTGTTTCCTGTTAAGGGGGTATATGAGCGGGGGGGATGAAACCAAGTGGATCACCTAAAGGACACTCGGGGCTTCCACTATCACCATCAACCACCCGCCTACCACCACCAGGAGCGTGGGAATCTTATAGAATGCACACAAGTGTTTTTCCACCCTTCTGCGACCTCTAGCGGCCGGAGTATATAAGCTAGGTGGGTCAAACAAATTGCATTAGCGCCTAAACAGGGTGATCTAAGATGGCTCAAACTATTTGATTCATGTAGCCGCACAGGTGCACGTTAATTAGAGACATCAATCTCAGATATAGGTTGAACAAGTGAGTGGCAATCAACAAAAAAGTGAAAATTTCAAAATTTCTACTTTTTACCTTTTTTGTGTTTCCAGTTAAGAGGGTATATGAGCGGGGGGGATGAAACCAAGTGGATCACCTAAAGGACACTCGGGGCTTCCATTATCACAATCAACCACCCGCCTACCACCACCAGGAGCGTGGGAATCCTATAGAATGCACCATGGGTCATTTTGCCCTGCACACAAGTGTTTTTCCACCCTTCTGCGACCTCTAGCGGCCGGAGTATATAAGCTAGGTGGGTCAAACAAATTGCATCGTTTAGAGGACACTCAGGGCTTCCATTTGCATCATCAATCACCCGCCTCCCACCAATAGGGGCGTGGCAATTGACCAAAAAACTTATTGGAATTTAACGTGTCACCCTTTTGCGGCCATTAGCGCCTAAACAGGGTGATCTAAGATGTCGCAAACTATTTGATTCATGTAGCCGCACAGGTGCACGTTAATTAGAGACAGCAATCTCAGATATAGGTTGAACAAGTGAGTGGCAATCAACAAAAAAAAAAAAAAAAATTTCAAAATTTCTACTTTTTACCTTTTTTGTGTTTCCAGTTAAGAGGGTATATGAGCGGGGGGGATGAAACCAAGTGGATCACCTAAAGGACACTCGGGGCTTCCATTATCACAATCAACCACCCGCCTACCACCACCAGGAGCGTGGGAATCCTATAGAATGCACCATGGGTCATTTTGCCCTGCACACAAGTGTTTTTCCACCCTTCTGCGACCTCTAGCGGCCGGAGTATATAAGCTAGGTGGGTCAAACAAATTGCATCGTTTAGAGGACACTCAGGGCTTCCATTTGCATCATCAATCACCCGCCTCCCACCAATAGGGGCGTGGCAATTGACCAAAAAACTTATTGGAATTTAACGTGTCACCCTTTTGCGGCCATTAGCGCCTAAACAGGGTGATCTAAGATGGCTCAAACTATTTGATTCATGTAGCCGCACAGGTGCACGTTAATTAGAGACATCAATCTCATATATAGGTTGAACAAGTGAGTGGCAATCAACAAAAAAGTGAAAATTTCAAAATTTCAACTTTTTACCTTTTTTGTGTTTCCAGTTAAGAGGGTATATGAGCGGGGGGGATGAAACCAAGTGGATCACCTAAAGGACACTCGGGGCTGCCATTATCACAATCAACCACCCGTGTTTTTCCACCCTTCTGCGACCTCTAGCGGCCGGAGTATATAAGCTAGGTGGGTCAAACAAATTGCATCGTTTAGAGGACACTCAGGGCTTCCATTTGCATCATCAATCACCCGCCTCCCACCAATAGGGGCGTGGCAATTGACCAAAAAACTTATTGGAATTTAACGTGTCACCCTTTTGCGGCCATTAGCGCCTAAACAGGGTGATCTAAGATGGCTCAAACTATTTGATTCATGTAGCCGCACAGGTGCACGTTAATTAGAGACATCAATCTCAAATATAGGTTGAACAGGTGAGTGGCAATCAACAAAAAAGTGAAAATTTCAAAATTTCTACTTTTTTGTGTTTCCTGTTAAGGGGGTATATGAGCGGGGGGGATGAAACCAAGTGGATCACCTAAAGGACACTCGGAGCTTCCATTATCACCATCAACCACCCGCCTACCACCACCAGGAGCGTGGGAATCTTATAGAATGCACACAAGTGTTTTTCCACCCTTCTGCGACCTCTAACGGCCGGAGTATATAAGCTAGGTGGGTCAAACAAATTGCATCGTTTAGAGGACACTCAGGGCTTCCATTTGCATCATCAATCACCCGCCTCCCACCAATAGGGGCGTGGCAATTGACCAAAAAACTTATTGGAATTTAACGTGTCACCCTTTTGCGGCCATTAGCGCCTAAACAGGGTGATCTAAGATGGCTCAAACTATTTGATTCATGTAGCCGCACAGGTGCACGTTAATTAGAGACATCAATCTCAGATATAGGTTGAACAAGTGAGTGGCAATCAACAAAAAAGTGAAAATTTCAAAATTTCTACTTTTTACCTTTTTTGTGTTTCCAGTTAAGAGGGTATATGAGCGGGGGGGATGAAACCAAGTGGATCACCTAAAGGACACTCGGGGCTTCCATTATCACAATCAACCACCCGCCTACCACCACCAGGAGCGTGGGAATCCTATAGAATGCACCATGGGTCATTTTGCCCTGCACACAAGTGTTTTTCCACCCTTCTGCGACCTCTAGCGGCCGGAGTATATAAGCTAGGTGGGTCAAACAAATTGCATCGTTTAGAGGACACTCAGGGCTTCCATTTGCATCATCAATCACCCGCCTCCCACCAATAGGGGCGTGGCAATTGACCAAAAAACTTATTGGAATTTAACGTGTCACCCTTTTGCGGCCATTAGCGCCTAAACAGGGTGATCTAAGATGGCTCAAACTATTTGATTCATGTAGCCGCACAGGTGCACGTTAATTAGAGACCTCAATCTGTAATATAGGTTGAACAGGTGAGTGGCAATCAACAAAAAAGTGAAAATTTCAAAATTTCTTCTTTTTTGTGTTTCCTGTTAAGGGGGTATATGAGCGGGGGGGATGAAACCAAGTGGATCACCTAAAGGACACTCGGGGCTTCCACTATCACCATCAACCACCCGCCTACCACCACCAGGAGCGTGGGAATCTTATAGAATGCACACAAGTGTTTTTCCACCCTTCTGCGACCTCTAGCGGCCGGAGTATATAAGCTAGGTGGGTCAAACAAATTGCATCGTTTAGAGGACACTCAGGGCTTCCATTTGCATCATCAATCACCCGCCTCCCACCAATAGGGGCGTGGCAATTGAACAAAAAACTTATTGGAATTTAACGTGTCACCCTTTTGCGGCCATTAGCGCCTAAACAGGGTGATCTAAGATGGCTCAAACTATTTGATTCATGTAGCCGCACAGGTGCACGTTAATTAGAGACAGCAATCTCAGATATAGGTTGAACAAGTGAGTGGCAATCAACAAAAAAGTGAAAATTTCAAAATTTCTACTTTTTACCTTTTTTGTGTTTTCAGTTAAGAGGGTATATGAGCGGGGGGGATGAAACCAAGTGGATCACCTAAAGGACACTCGGGGCTTCCACTATCACCATCAACCACCCGCCTACCACCACCAGGAGCGTGGGAATCTTATAGAATGCACACAAGTGTTTTTCCACCCTTCTGCGACCTCTAGCGGCCGGAGTATATAAGCTAGGTGGGTCAAACAAATTGCATCGTTTAGAGGACACTCAGGGCTTCCATTTGCATCATCAATCACCCGCCTCCCACCAATAGGGGCGTGGCAATTGACCAAAAAACTTATTGGAATTTAACGTGTCACCCTTTTGCGGCCATTAGCGCCTAAACAGGGTGATCTAAGATGGCTCAAACTATTTGATTCATGTAGCCGCACAGGTGCACGTTAATTAGAGACATCAATCTCAAATATAGGTTGAACAGGTGAGTGGCAATCAACAAAAAAGTGAAAATTTCAAAATTTCTTCTTTTTTGTGCTTCCTGTTAAGGGGGTATATGAGCGGGGGGGATGAAACCAAGTGGATCACCTAAAGGACACTCGGGGCTTTTACTATCACCATCAACCACCCGCCTACCACCACCAGGAGCGTGGGAATCTTATAGAATGCACACAAGTGTTTTTCCACCCTTCTGCGACCTCTAGCGGCCGGAGTATATAAGCTAGGTGGGTCAAACAAATTGCATCGTTTAGAGGACACTCAGGGCTTCCATTTGCATCATCAATCACCCGCCTCCCACCAATAGGGGCGTGGCAATTGAACAAAAAACTTATTGGAATTTAACGTGTCACCCTTTTGCGGCCATTAGCGCCTAAACAGGGTGATCTAAGATGGCTCAAACTATTTGATTCATGTAGCCGCACAGGTGCACGTTAATTAGAGACAGCAATCTCAGATATAGGTTGAACAAGTGAGTGGCAATCAACAAAAAAGTGAAAATTTCAAAATTTCTACTTTTTACCTTTTTTGTGTTTTCAGTTAAGAGGGTATATGAGCGGGGGGGATGAAACCAAGTGGATCACCTAAAGGACACTCGGGGCTTCCATTATCACCATCAACCACCCGCCTACCACCACCAGGAGCGTGGGAATCCTATAGAATGCACCATGTGTCATTTTGCCCTGCACACAAGTGTTTTTCCACCCTTCTGCGACCTCTAGCGGCCGGAGTATATAAGCTAGGTGGGTCAAACAAATTGCATCGTTTAGAGGACACTCAGGGCTTCCATTTGCATCATCAATCACCCGCCTCCCACCAATAGGGGCGTGGCAATTGAACAAAAAACTTATTGGAATTTAACGTGTCACCCTTTTGCGGCCATTAGCGCCTAAACAGGGTGATCTAAGATGGCTCAAACTATTTGATTCATGTAGCCGCACAGGTGCACGTTAATTAGAGACCTCAATCTCAAATATAGGTTGAACAGGTGAGTGGCAATCAACAAAAAAGTGAAAATTTCAAAATTTCTTCTTTTTTGTGTTTCCTGTTAAGGGGGTATATGAGCGGGGGGGATGAAACCAAGTGGATCACCTAAAGGACACTCGGGGCTTCAACTATCACCATCAACCACCCGCCTACCACCACCAGGAGCGTGGGAATCTTATAGAATGCACACAAGTGTTTTCCACCCTTCTGCGACCTCTAGCGGCCGGAGTATATAAGCTAGGTGGGTCAAACAAATTGCATCGTTTAGAGGACACTCAGGGCTTCCATTTGCATCATCAATCACCCGCCTCCCACCAATAGGGGCGTGGCAATTGACCAAAAAACTTATTGGAATTTAACGTGTCACCCTTTTGCGGCCATTAGCGCCTAAACAGGGTGATCTAAGATGTCGCAGACTATTTGATTCATGTAGCCGCACAGGTGCACGTTAATTAGAGACATCAATCTCAGATATAGGTTGAACAAGTGAGTGGCAATCAACAAAAAAGTGAAAATTTCAAAATTTCAACTTTTTACCTTTTTTGTGTTTCCAGTTAAGGGGGTATATGAGCGGGGGGGATGAAACCAAGTGGATCACCTAAAGGACACTCGGGGCTTCCATTATCACCATCAACCACCCGCCTACCACCACCAGGAGCGTGGGAATCCTATAGAATGCACCATGTGTCATTTTGCCCTGCACACAGGTGTTTTTCCACCCTTCTGCGACCTCTAGCGGCCGGAGTATATAAGCTAGGTGGGTCAAACAAATTGCATCGTTTAGAGGACACTCAGGGCTTCCATTTGCATCATCAATCACCCGCCTCCCACCAATAAGGGCGTGGCAATTGACCAGAAAACTTATTGGAATTTAACGTGTCACCCTTTTGCGGCCATTAGCGCCTAAACAGGGTGATCTAAGATGGCTCAAACTATTTGATTCATGTAGCCGCACAGGTGCACGTTAATTAGAGACATCAATCTCAAATATAGGTTGAACAGGTGAGTGGCAATCAACAAAAAATTGAAAATTTCAAAATTTCTTCTTTTTTGTGTTTCCTGTTAAGGGGGTATATGAGCGGGGGCGATGAAACCAAGTGGATCACCTAAAAGACACTCGGGGCTTCCACTATCACCATCAACCACCCGCCTACCACCACCAGGAGCGTGGGAATCTTATAGAATGCACACAAGTGTTTTTCCACCCTTCTGCGACCTCTAGCGGCCGGAGTATATAAGCTAGGTGGGTCAAACAAATTGCATCGTTTAGAGGACACTCAGGGCTTCCATTTGCATCATCAATCACCCGCCTCCCACCAATAGGGGCGTGGCAATTGACCAAAAAACTTATTGGAATTTAACGTGTCACCCTTTTGCGGCCATTAGCGCCTAAACAGGGTGATCTAAGATGTCGCAAACTATTTGATTCATGTAGCCGCACAGGTGCACGTTAATTAGAGACATCAATCTCAGATATAGGTTGAACAAGTGAGTGGCAATCAACAAAAAAGTGAAAATTTCAAAATTTCAACTTTTTACCTTTTTTGTGTTTCCAGTTAAGGGGGTATATGAGCGGGGGGGATGAAACCAAGTGGATCACCTAAAGGACACTCAGGGCTTCCATTTGCATCATCAATCACCCGCCTCCCACCAATAGGGGCGTGGCAATTGACCAAAAAACTTATTGGAATTTAACGTGTCACCCTTTTGCGGCCATTAGCGCCTAAACAGGGTGATCTAAGATGTCGCAAACTATTTGATTCATGTAGCCGCACAGGTGCACGTTAATTAGAGACAGCAATCTCAGATATAGGTTGAACAAGTGAGTGGCAATCAACAAAAAAGTGAAAATTTCAAAATTTCTACTTTTTACCTTTTTTGTGTTTCCAGTTAAGAGGGTATATGAGCGGGGGGGATGAAACCAAGTGGATCACCTAAAGGACACTCGGGGCTTCCATTATCACAATCAACCACCCGCCTACCACCACCAGGAGCGTGGGAATCCTATAGAATGCACCATGGGTCATTTTGCCCTGCACACAAGTGTTTTTCCACCCTTCTGCGACCTCTAGCGGCCGGAGTATATAAGCTAGGTGGGTCAAACAAATTGCATCGTTTAGAGGACACTCAGGGCTTCCATTTGCATCATCAATCACCCGCCTCCCACCAATAGGGGCGTGGCAATTGACCAAAAAACTTATTGGAATTTAACGTGTCACCCTTTTGCGGCCATTAGCGCCTAAACAGGGTGATCTAAGATGGCTCAAACTATTTGATTCATGTAGCCGCACAGGTGCACGTTAATTAGAGACCTCAATCTGTAATATAGGTTGAACAGGTGAGTGGCAATCAACAAAAAAGTGAAAATTTCAAAATTTCTTCTTTTTTGTGTTTCCTGTTAAGGGGGTATATGAGCGGGGGGGATGAAACCAAGTGGATCACCTAAAGGACACTCGGGGCTTCCACTATCACCATCAACCACCCGCCTACCACCACCAGGAGCGTGGGAATCTTATAGAATGCACACAAGTGTTTTTCCACCCTTCTGCGACCTCTAGCGGCCGGAGTATATAAGCTAGGTGGGTCAAACAAATTGCATTAGCGCCTAAACAGGGTGATCTAAGATGGCTCAAACTATTTGATTCATGTAGCCGCACAGGTGCACGTTAATTAGAGACATCAATCTCAGATATAGGTTGAACAAGTGAGTGGCAATCAACAAAAAAGTGAAAATTTCAAAATTTCTACTTTTTACCTTTTTTGTGTTTCCAGTTAAGAGGGTATATGAGCGGGGGGGATGAAACCAAGTGGATCACCTAAAGGACACTCGGGGCTTCCATTATCACAATCAACCACCCGCCTACCACCACCAGGAGCGTGGGAATCCTATAGAATGCACCATGGGTCATTTTGCCCTGCACACAAGTGTTTTTCCACCCTTCTGCGACCTCTAGCGGCCGGAGTATATAAGCTAGGTGGGTCAAACAAATTGCATCGTTTAGAGGACACTCAGGGCTTCCATTTGCATCATCAATCACCCGCCTCCCACCAATAGGGGCGTGGCAATTGACCAAAAAACTTATTGGAATTTAACGTGTCACCCTTTTGCGGCCATTAGCGCCTAAACAGGGTGATCTAAGATGTCGCAAACTATTTGATTCATGTAGCCGCACAGGTGCACGTTAATTAGAGACAGCAATCTCAGATATAGGTTGAACAAGTGAGTGGCAATCAACAAAAAAAAAAAAAAAATTTCAAAATTTCTACTTTTTACCTTTTTTGTGTTTCCAGTTAAGAGGGTATATGAGCGGGGGGGATGAAACCAAGTGGATCACCTAAAGGACACTCGGGGCTTCCATTATCACAATCAACCACCCGCCTACCACCACCAGGAGCGTGGGAATCCTATAGAATGCACCATGGGTCATTTTGCCCTGCACACAAGTGTTTTTCCACCCTTCTGCGACCTCTAGCGGCCGGAGTATATAAGCTAGGTGGGTCAAACAAATTGCATCGTTTAGAGGACACTCAGGGCTTCCATTTGCATCATCAATCACCCGCCTCCCACCAATAGGGGCGTGGCAATTGACCAAAAAACTTATTGGAATTTAACGTGTCACCCTTTTGCGGCCATTAGCGCCTAAACAGGGTGATCTAAGATGGCTCAAACTATTTGATTCATGTAGCCGCACAGGTGCACGTTAATTAGAGACAGCAATCTCAGATATAGGTTGAACAAGTGAGTGGCAATCAACAAAAAAGTGAAAATTTCAAAATTTCTACTTTTTACCTTTTTTGTGTTTTCAGTTAAGAGGGTATATGAGCGGGGGGGATGAAACCAAGTGGATCACCTAAAGGACACTCGGGGCTTCCATTATCACAATCAACCACCCGTGTTTTTCCACCCTTCTGCGACCTCTAGCGGCCGGAGTATATAAGCTAGGTGGGTCAAACAAATTGCATCGTTTAGAGGACACTCAGGGCTTCCATTTGCATCATCAATCACCCGCCTCCCACCAATAGGGGCGTGGCAATTGACCAAAAAACTTATTGGAATTTAACGTGTCACCCTTTTGCGGCCATTAGCGCCTAAACAGGGTGATCTAAGATGGCTCAAACTATTTGATTCATGTAGCCGCACAGGTGCACGTTAATTAGAGACATCAATCTCAAATATAGGTTGAACAGGTGAGTGGCAATCAACAAAAAAGTGAAAATTTCAAAATTTCTACTTTTTTGTGTTTCCTGTTAAGGGGGTATATGAGCGGGGGGGATGAAACCAAGTGGATCACCTAAAGGACACTCGGAGCTTCCATTATCACCATCAACCACCCGCCTACCACCACCAGGAGCGTGGGAATCTTATAGAATGCACACAAGTGTTTTTCCACCCTTCTGCGACCTCTAACGGCCGGAGTATATAAGCTAGGTGGGTCAAACAAATTGCATCGTTTAGAGGACACTCAGGGCTTCCATTTGCATCATCAATCACCCGCCTCCCACCAATAGGGGCGTGGCAATTGACCAAAAAACTTATTGGAATTTAACGTGTCACCCTTTTGCGGCCATTAGCGCCTAAACAGGGTGATCTAAGATGGCTCAAACTATTTGATTCATGTAGCCGCACAGGTGCACGTTAATTAGAGACATCAATCTCAGATATAGGTTGAACAAGTGAGTGGCAATCAACAAAAAAGTGAAAATTTCAAAATTTCTACTTTTTACCTTTTTTGTGTTTCCAGTTAAGAGGGTATATGAGCGGGGGGGATGAAACCAAGTGGATCACCTAAAGGACACTCGGGGCTTCCATTATCACAATCAACCACCCGCCTACCACCACCAGGAGCGTGGGAATCCTATAGAATGCACCATGGGTCATTTTGCCCTGCACACAAGTGTTTTTCCACCCTTCTGCGACCTCTAGCGGCCGGAGTATATAAGCTAGGTGGGTCAAACAAATTGCATCGTTTAGAGGACACTCAGGGCTTCCATTTGCATCATCAATCACCCGCCTCCCACCAATAGGGGCGTGGCAATTGACCAAAAAACTTATTGGAATTTAACGTGTCACCCTTTTGCGGCCATTAGCGCCTAAACAGGGTGATCTAAGATGGCTCAAACTATTTGATTCATGTAGCCGCACAGGTGCACGTTAATTAGAGACCTCAATCTGTAATATAGGTTGAACAGGTGAGTGGCAATCAACAAAAAAGTGAAAATTTCAAAATTTCTTCTTTTTTGTGTTTCCTGTTAAGGGGGTATATGAGCGGGGGGGATGAAACCAAGTGGATCACCTAAAGGACACTCGGGGCTTCCACTATCACCATCAACCACCCGCCTACCACCACCAGGAGCGTGGGAATCTTATAGAATGCACACAAGTGTTTTTCCACCCTTCTGCGACCTCTAGCGGCCGGAGTATATAAGCTAGGTGGGTCAAACAAATTGCATTAGCGCCTAAACAGGGTGATCTAAGATGGCTCAAACTATTTGATTCATGTAGCCGCACAGGTGCACGTTAATTAGAGACATCAATCTCAGATATAGGTTGAACAAGTGAGTGGCAATCAACAAAAAAGTGAAAATTTCAAAATTTCTACTTTTTACCTTTTTTGTGTTTCCAGTTAAGAGGGTATATGAGCGGGGGGGATGAAACCAAATGGATCACCTAAAGGACACTCGGGGCTTCCATTATCACAATCAACCACCCGCCTACCACCACCAGGAGCGTGGGAATCCTATAGAATGCACCATGGGTCATTTTGCCCTGCACACAAGTGTTTTTCCACCCTTCTGCGACCTCTAGCGGCCGGAGTATATAAGCTAGGTGGGTCAAACAAATTGCATCGTTTAGAGGACACTCAGGGCTTCCATTTGCATCATCAATCACCCGCCTCCCACCAATAGGGGCGTGGCAATTGACCAAAAAACTTATTGGAATTTAACATGTCACCCTTTTGCGGCCATTAGCGCCTAAACAGGGTGATCTAAGATGGCTCAAACTATTTGATTCATGTAGCCGCACAGGTGCACGTTAATTAGAGACATCAATCTCAAATATAGGTTGAACAGGTGAGTGGCAATCAACAAAAAAGTGAAAATTTCAAAATTTCTTCTTTTTTGTGCTTCCTGTTAAGGGGGTATATGAGCGGGGGGGATGAAACCAAGTGGATCACCTAAAGGACACTCGGGGCTTTTACTATCACCATCAACCACCCGCCTACCACCACCAGGAGCGTGGGAATCTTATAGAATGCACACAAGTGTTTTTCCACCCTTCTGCGACCTCTAGCGGCCGGAGTATATAAGCTAGGTGGGTCAAACAAATTGCATCGTTTAGAGGACACTCAGGGCTTCCATTTGCATCATCAATCACCCGCCTCCCACCAATAGGGGCGTGGCAATTGAACAAAAAACTTATTGGAATTTAACGTGTCACCCTTTTGCGGCCATTAGCGCCTAAACAGGGTGATCTAAGATGGCTCAAACTATTTGATTCATGTAGCCGCACAGGTGCACGTTAATTAGAGACAGCAATCTCAGATATAGGTTGAACAAGTGAGTGGCAATCAACAAAAAAGTGAAAATTTCAAAATTTCTACTTTTTACCTTTTTTGTGTTTTCAGTTAAGAGGGTATATGAGCGGGGGGGATGAAACCAAGTGGATCACCTAAAGGACACTCGGGGCTTCCATTATCACCATCAACCACCCGCCTACCACCACCAGGAGCGTGGGAATCCTATAGAATGCACCATGTGTCATTTTGCCCTGCACACAAGTGTTTTTCCACCCTTCTGCGACCTCTAGCGGCCGGAGTATATAAGCTAGGTGGGTCAAACAAATTGCATCGTTTAGAGGACACTCAGGGCTTCCATTTGCATCATCAATCACCCGCCTCCCACCAATAGGGGCGTGGCAATTGAACAAAAAACTTATTGGAATTTAACGTGTCACCCTTTTGCGGCCATTAGCGCCTAAACAGGGTGATCTAAGATGGCTCAAACTATTTGATTCATGTAGCCGCACAGGTGCACGTTAATTAGAGACCTCAATCTCAAATATAGGTTGAACAGGTGAGTGGCAATCAACAAAAAAGTGAAAATTTCAAAATTTCTTCTTTTTTGTGTTTCCTGTTAAGGGGGTATATGAGCGGGGGGGATGAAACCAAGTGGATCACCTAAAGGACACTCGGGGCTTCAACTATCACCATCAACCACCCGCCTACCACCACCAGGAGCGTGGGAATCTTATAGAATGCACACAAGTGTTTTCCACCCTTCTGCGACCTCTAGCGGCCGGAGTATATAAGCTAGGTGGGTCAAACAAATTGCATCGTTTAGAGGACACTCAGGGCTTCCATTTGCATCATCAATCACCCGCCTCCCACCAATAGGGGCGTGGCAATTGACCAAAAAACTTATTGGAATTTAACGTGTCACCCTTTTGCGGCCATTAGCGCCTAAACAGGGTGATCTAAGATGGCTCAAACTATTTGATTCATGTAGCCGCACAGGTGCACGTTAATTAGAGACATCAATCTCAAATATAGGTTGAACAGGTGAGTGGCAATCAACAAAAAAGTGAAAATTTCAAAATTTCTACTTTTTTGTGTTTCCTGTTAAGGGGGTATATGAGCGGGGGGGATGAAACCAAGTGGATCACCTAAAGGACACTCGGAGCTTCCATTATCACCATCAACCACCCGCCTACCACCACCAGGAGCGTGGGAATCTTATAGAATGCACACAAGTGTTTTTCCACCCTTCTGCGACCTCTAACGGCCGGAGTATATAAGCTAGGTGGGTCAAACAAATTGCATCGTTTAGAGGACACTCAGGGCTTCCATTTGCATCATCAATCACCCGCCTCCCACCAATAGGGGCGTGGCAATTGACCAAAAAACTTATTGGAATTTAACGTGTCACCCTTTTGCGGCCATTAGCGCCTAAACAGGGTGATCTAAGATGGCTCAAACTATTTGATTCATGTAGCCGCACAGGTGCACGTTAATTAGAGACATCAATCTCAGATATAGGTTGAACAAGTGAGTGGCAATCAACAAAAAAGTGAAAATTTCAAAATTTCTACTTTTTACCTTTTTTGTGTTTCCAGTTAAGAGGGTATATGAGCGGGGGGGATGAAACCAAGTGGATCACCTAAAGGACACTCGGGGCTTCCATTATCACAATCAACCACCCGCCTACCACCACCAGGAGCGTGGGAATCCTATAGAATGCACCATGGGTCATTTTGCCCTGCACACAAGTGTTTTTCCACCCTTCTGCGACCTCTAGCGGCCGGAGTATATAAGCGGAGTATATAAGCTAGGTGGGTCAAACAAATTGCATCGTTTAGAGGACACTCAGGGCTTCCATTTGCATCATCAATCACCCGCCTCCCACCAATAGGGGCGTGGCAATTGACCAAAAAACTTATTGGAATTTAACGTGTCACCCTTTTGCGGCCATTAGCGCCTAAACAGGGTGATCTAAGATGGCTCAAACTATTTGATTCATGTAGCCGCACAGGTGCACGTTAATTAGAGACCTCAATCTGTAATATAGGTTGAACAGGTGAGTGGCAATCAACAAAAAAGTGAAAATTTCAAAATTTCTTCTTTTTTGTGTTTCCTGTTAAGGGGGTATATGAGCGGGGGGGATGAAACCAAGTGGATCACCTAAAGGACACTCGGGGCTTCCACTATCACCATCAACCACCCGCCTACCACCACCAGGAGCGTGGGAATCTTATAGAATGCACACAAGTGTTTTTCCACCCTTCTGCGACCTCTAGCGGCCGGAGTATATAAGCTAGGTGGGTCAAACAAATTGCATTAGCGCCTAAACAGGGTGATCTAAGATGGCTCAAACTATTTGATTCATGTAGCCGCACAGGTGCACGTTAATTAGAGACATCAATCTCAGATATAGGTTGAACAAGTGAGTGGCAATCAACAAAAAAGTGAAAATTTCAAAATTTCTACTTTTTACCTTTTTTGTGTTTCCAGTTAAGAGGGTATATGAGCGGGGGGGATGAAACCAAATGGATCACCTAAAGGACACTCGGGGCTTCCATTATCACAATCAACCACCCGCCTACCACCACCAGGAGCGTGGGAATCCTATAGAATGCACCATGGGTCATTTTGCCCTGCACACAAGTGTTTTTCCACCCTTCTGCGACCTCTAGCGGCCGGAGTATATAAGCTAGGTGGGTCAAACAAATTGCATCGTTTAGAGGACACTCAGGGCTTCCATTTGCATCATCAATCACCCGCCTCCCACCAATAGGGGCGTGGCAATTGACCAAAAAACTTATTGGAATTTAACATGTCACCCTTTTGCGGCCATTAGCGCCTAAACAGGGTGATCTAAGATGGCTCAAACTATTTGATTCATGTAGCCGCACAGGTGCACGTTAATTAGAGACATCAATCTCAAATATAGGTTGAACAGGTGAGTGGCAATCAACAAAAAAGTGAAAATTTCAAAATTTCTTCTTTTTTGTGCTTCCTGTTAAGGGGGTATATGAGCGGGGGGGATGAAACCAAGTGGATCACCTAAAGGACACTCGGGGCTTTTACTATCACCATCAACCACCCGCCTACCACCACCAGGAGCGTGGGAATCTTATAGAATGCACACAAGTGTTTTTCCACCCTTCTGCGACCTCTAGCGGCCGGAGTATATAAGCTAGGTGGGTCAAACAAATTGCATCGTTTAGAGGACACTCAGGGCTTCCATTTGCATCATCAATCACCCGCCTCCCACCAATAGGGGCGTGGCAATTGAACAAAAAACTTATTGGAATTTAACGTGTCACCCTTTTGCGGCCATTAGCGCCTAAACAGGGTGATCTAAGATGGCTCAAACTATTTGATTCATGTAGCCGCACAGGTGCACGTTAATTAGAGACAGCAATCTCAGATATAGGTTGAACAAGTGAGTGGCAATCAACAAAAAAGTGAAAATTTCAAAATTTCTACTTTTTACCTTTTTTGTGTTTTCAGTTAAGAGGGTATATGAGCGGGGGGGATGAAACCAAGTGGATCACCTAAAGGACACTCGGGGCTTCCATTATCACCATCAACCACCCGCCTACCACCACCAGGAGCGTGGGAATCCTATAGAATGCACCATGTGTCATTTTGCCCTGCACACAAGTGTTTTTCCACCCTTCTGCGACCTCTAGCGGCCGGAGTATATAAGCTAGGTGGGTCAAACAAATTGCATCGTTTAGAGGACACTCAGGGCTTCCATTTGCATCATCAATCACCCGCCTCCCACCAATAGGGGCGTGGCAATTGAACAAAAAACTTATTGGAATTTAACGTGTCACCCTTTTGCGGCCATTAGCGCCTAAACAGGGTGATCTAAGATGGCTCAAACTATTTGATTCATGTAGCCGCACAGGTGCACGTTAATTAGAGACCTCAATCTCAAATATAGGTTGAACAGGTGAGTGGCAATCAACAAAAAAGTGAAAATTTCAAAATTTCTTCTTTTTTGTGTTTCCTGTTAAGGGGGTATATGAGCGGGGGGGATGAAACCAAGTGGATCACCTAAAGGACACTCGGGGCTTCAACTATCACCATCAACCACCCGCCTACCACCACCAGGAGCGTGGGAATCTTATAGAATGCACACAAGTGTTTTCCACCCTTCTGCGACCTCTAGCGGCCGGAGTATATAAGCTAGGTGGGTCAAACAAATTGCATCGTTTAGAGGACACTCAGGGCTTCCATTTGCATCATCAATCACCCGCCTCCCACCAATAGGGGCGTGGCAATTGACCAAAAAACTTATTGGAATTTAACGTGTCACCCTTTTGCGGCCATTAGCGCCTAAACAGGGTGATCTAAGATGTCGCAAACTATTTGATTCATGTAGCCGCACAGGTGCACGTTAATTAGAGACATCAATCTCAGATATAGGTTGAACAAGTGAGTGGCAATCAACAAAAAAGTGAAAATTTCAAAATTTCAACTTTTTACCTTTTTTGTGTTTCCAGTTAAGGGGGTATATGAGCGGGGGGGATGAAACCAAGTGGATCACCTAAAGGACACTCGGGGCTTCCATTATCACCATCAACCACCCGCCTACCACCACCAGGAGCGTGGGAATCCTATAGAATGCACCATGTGTCATTTTGCCCTGCACACAGGTGTTTTTCCACCCTTCTGCGACCTCTAGCGGCCGGAGTATATAAGCTAGGTGGGTCAAACAAATTGCATCGTTTAGAGGACACTCAGGGCTTCCATTTGCATCATCAATCACCCGCCTCCCACCAATAAGGGCGTGGCAATTGACCAGAAAACTTATTGGAATTTAACGTGTCACCCTTTTGCGGCCATTAGCGCCTAAACAGGGTGATCTAAGATGGCTCAAACTATTTGATTCATGTAGCCGCACAGGTGCACGTTAATTAGAGACATCAATCTCAAATATAGGTTGAACAGGTGAGTGGCAATCAACAAAAAATTGAAAATTTCAAAATTTCTTCTTTTTTGTGTTTCCTGTTAAGGGGGTATATGAGCGGGGGCGATGAAACCAAGTGGATCACCTAAAAGACACTCGGGGCTTCCACTATCACCATCAACCACCCGCCTACCACCACCAGGAGCGTGGGAATCTTATAGAATGCACACAAGTGTTTTTCCACCCTTCTGCGACCTCTAGCGGCCGGAGTATATAAGCTAGGTGGGTCAAACAAATTGCATCGTTTAGAGGACACTCAGGGCTTCCATTTGCATCATCAATCACCCGCCTCCCACCAATAGGGGCGTGGCAATTGACCAAAAAACTTATTGGAATTTAACGTGTCACCCTTTTGCGGCCATTAGCGCCTAAACAGGGTGATCTAAGATGTCGCAAACTATTTGATTCATGTAGCCGCACAGGTGCACGTTAATTAGAGACATCAATCTCAGATATAGGTTGAACAAGTGAGTGGCAATCAACAAAAAAGTGAAAATTTCAAAATTTCAACTTTTTACCTTTTTTGTGTTTCCAGTTAAGGGGGTATATGAGCGGGGGGGATGAAACCAAGTGGATCACCTAAAGGACACTCAGGGCTTCCATTTGCATCATCAATCACCCGCCTCCCACCAATAGGGGCGTGGCAATTGACCAAAAAACTTATTGGAATTTAACGTGTCACCCTTTTGCGGCCATTAGCGCCTAAACAGGGTGATCTAAGATGTCGCAAACTATTTGATTCATGTAGCCGCACAGGTGCACGTTAATTAGAGACAGCAATCTCAGATATAGGTTGAACAAGTGAGTGGCAATCAACAAAAAAGTGAAAATTTCAAAATTTCTACTTTTTACCTTTTTTGTGTTTCCAGTTAAGAGGGTATATGAGCGGGGGGGATGAAACCAAGTGGATCACCTAAAGGACACTCGGGGCTTCCATTATCACAATCAACCACCCGCCTACCACCACCAGGAGCGTGGGAATCCTATAGAATGCACCATGGGTCATTTTGCCCTGCACACAAGTGTTTTTCCACCCTTCTGCGACCTCTAGCGGCCGGAGTATATAAGCTAGGTGGGTCAAACAAATTGCATCGTTTAGAGGACACTCAGGGCTTCCATTTGCATCATCAATCACCCGCCTCCCACCAATAGGGGCGTGGCAATTGACCAAAAAACTTATTGGAATTTAACGTGTCACCCTTTTGCGGCCATTAGCGCCTAAACAGGGTGATCTAAGATGGCTCAAACTATTTGATTCATGTAGCCGCACAGGTGCACGTTAATTAGAGACATCAATCTCAGATATAGGTTGAACAAGTGAGTGGCAATCAACAAAAAAGTGAAAATTTCAAAATTTCAACTTTTTACCTTTTTTGTGTTTCCAGTTAAGAGGGTATATGAGCGGGGGGGATGAAACCAAGTGGATCACCTAAAGGACACTCGGGGCTTCCATTATCACAATCAACCACCCGTGTTTTTCCACCCTTCTGCGACCTCTAGCGGCCGGAGTATATAAGCTAGGTGGGTCAAACAAATTGCATCGTTTAGAGGACACTCAGGGCTTCCATTTGCATCATCAATCACCCGCCTCCCACCAATAGGGGCGTGGCAATTGACCAAAAAACTTATTGGAATTTAACGTGTCACCCTTTTGCGGCCATTAGCGCCTAAACAGGGTGATCTAAGATGGCTCAAACTATTTGATTCATGTAGCCGCACAGGTGCACGTTAATTAGAGACATCAATCTCAAATATAGGTTGAACAGGTGAGTGGCAATCAACAAAAAAGTGAAAATTTCAAAATTTCTACTTTTTTGTGTTTCCTGTTAAGGGGGTATATGAGCGGGGGGGATGAAACCAAGTGGATCACCTAAAGGACACTCGGAGCTTCCATTATCACCATCAACCACCCGCCTACCACCACCAGGAGCGTGGGAATCTTATAGAATGCACACAAGTGTTTTTCCACCCTTCTGCGACCTCTAGCGGCCGGAGTATATAAGCTAGGTGGGTCAAACAAATTGCATCGTTTAGAGGACACTCAGGGCTTCCATTTGCATCATCAATCACCCGCCTCCCACCAATAGGGGCGTGGCAATTGACCAAAAAACTTATTGGAATTTAACGTGTCACCCTTTTGCGGCCATTAGCGCCTAAACAGGGTGATCTAAGATGGCTCAAACTATTTGATTCATGTAGCCGCACAGGTGCACGTTAATTAGAGACATCAATCTCAGATATAGGTTGAACAAGTGAGTGGCAATCAACAAAAAAGTGAAAATTTCAAAATTTCTACTTTTTACCTTTTTTGTGTTTCCAGTTAAGAGGGTATATGAGCGGGGGGGATGAAACTAAGTGGATCACCTAAAGGACACTCGGGGCTTCCATTATCACAATCAACCACCCGCCTACCACCACCAGGAGCGTGGGAATCCTATAGAATGCACCATGGGTCATTTTGCCCTGCACACACGTGTTTTTCCACCCTTCTGCGACCTCTAGCGGCCGGAGTATATAAGCTAGGTGGGTCAAACAAATTGCATCGTTTAGAGGACACTCAGGGCTTCCATTTGCATCATCAATCACCCGCCTCCCACCAATAGGGGCGTGGCAATTGACCAAAAAACTTATTGGAATTTAACGTGTCACCCTTTTGCGGCCATTAGCGCCTAAACAGGGTGATCTAAGATGGCTCAAACTACTTGATTCATGTAGCCGCACAGGTGCACGTTAATTAGAGACATCAATCTCAAATATAGGTTGAACAGGTGAGTGGCAATCAACAAAAAAGTGAAAATTTCAAAATTTCAACTTTTTACCTTTTTTGTGTTTCCAGTTAAGAGGGTATATGAGCGGGGGGGATGAAACCAAGTGGATCACCTAAAGGACACTCGGGGCTTCCATTATCACAATCAACCACCCGTGTTTTTCCACCCTTCTGCGACCTCTAGCGGCCGGAGTATATAAGCTAGGTGGGTCAAACAAATTGCATCGTTTAGAGGACACTCAGGGCTTCCATTTGCATCATCAATCACCCGCCTCCCACCAATAGGGGCGTGGCAATTGACCAAAAAACTTATTGGAATTTAACGTGTCACCCTTTTGCGGCCATTAGCGCCTAAACAGGGTGATCTAAGATGGCTCAAACTATTTGATTCATGTAGCCGCACAGGTGCACGTTAATTAGAGACATCAATCTCAAATATAGGTTGAACAGGTGAGTGGCAATCAACAAAAAAGTGAAAATTTCAAAATTTCTACTTTTTTGTGTTTCCTGTTAAGGGGGTATATGAGCGGGGGGGATGAAACCAAGTGGATCACCTAAAGGACACTCGGAGCTTCCATTATCACCATCAACCACCCGCCTACCACCACCAGGAGCGTGGGAATCTTATAGAATGCACACAAGTGTTTTTCCACCCTTCTGCGACCTCTAGCGGCCGGAGTATATAAGCTAGGTGGGTCAAACAAATTGCATCGTTTAGAGGACACTCAGGGCTTCCATTTGCATCATCAATCACCCGCCTCCCACCAATAGGGGCGTGGCAATTGACCAAAAAACTTATTGGAATTTAACGTGTCACCCTTTTGCGGCCATTAGCGCCTAAACAGGGTGATCTAAGATGGCTCAAACTATTTGATTCATGTAGCCGCACAGGTGCACGTTAATTAGAGACATCAATCTCAGATATAGGTTGAACAAGTGAGTGGCAATCAACAAAAAAGTGAAAATTTCAAAATTTCTACTTTTTACCTTTTTTGTGTTTCCAGTTAAGAGGGTATATGAGCGGGGGGGATGAAACTAAGTGGATCACCTAAAGGACACTCGGGGCTTCCATTATCACAATCAACCACCCGCCTACCACCACCAGGAGCGTGGGAATCCTATAGAATGCACCATGGGTCATTTTGCCCTGCACACACGTGTTTTTCCACCCTTCTGCGACCTCTAGCGGCCGGAGTATATAAGCTAGGTGGGTCAAACAAATTGCATCGTTTAGAGGACACTCAGGGCTTCCATTTGCATCATCAATCACCCGCCTCCCACCAATAGGGGCGTGGCAATTGAACAAAAAACTTATTGGAATTTAACGTGTCACCCTTTTGCGGCCATTAGCGCCTAAACAGGGTGATCTAAGATGGCTCAAACTACTTGATTCATGTAGCCGCACAGGTGCACGTTAATTAGAGACATCAATCTCAAATATAGGTTGAACAGGTGAGTGGCAATCAACAAAAAAGTGAAAATTTCAAAATTTCTTCTTTTTTGTGTTTCCTGTTAAGGGGGTATATGAGCGGGGGGATGAAACCAAGTGGATCACCTAAAGGACACTCGGGGCTTCAACTATCACCATCAACCACCCGCCTACCACCACCAGGAGCGTGGGAATCTTATAGAATGCACACAAGTGTTTTTCCACCCTTCTGCGACCTCTAGCGGCTGGAGTATATAAGCTAGGTGGGTCAAACAAATTGCATCGTTTAGAGGACACTCAGGGCTTCCATTTGCATCATCAATCACACGCCTCCCACCAATAGGGGCGTGGCAATTGACCAAAAAACTTATTGGAATTTAACGTGTCACCCTTTTGCGGCCATTAGCGCCTAAACAGGGTGATCTAAGATGTCGCAAACTATTTGATTCATGTAGCCGCACAGGTGCACGTTAATTAGAGACATCAATCTCAGATATAGGTTGAACAAGTGAGTGGCAATCAACAAAAAAGTGAAAATTTCAAAATTTCAACTTTTTACCTTTTTTGTGTTTCCTGTTAAGGGGGTATATGAGCGGGGGGGATGAAACCAAGTGGATCACCTAAAAGACACTCGGGGCTTCCACTATCACCATCAACCACCCGCCTACCACCACCAGGAGCGTGAGAATCTTATAGAATGCACACAAGTGTTTTTCATTCTTCTGCGACCTCTAGCGGCCGGAGTATATAAGCTAGGTGGGTCAAACAAATTGCATCGTTTAGAGGACACTCAGGGCTTCCATTTGCATCATCAATCACCCGCCTCCCACCAATAGGGGCGTGGCAATTGACCAAAAAACTTATTGGAATTTAACGTGTCACCCTTTTGCGGCCATTAGCGCCTAAACAGGGTGATCTAAGATGGCTCAAACTATTTGATTCATGTAGCCGCACAGGTGCACGTTAATTAGAGACATCAATCTCAAATATAGGTTGAACAGGTGAGTGGCAATCAACAAAAAAGTGAAAATTTCAAAATTTCTTCTTTTTTGTGTTTCCTGTTAAGGGGGTATATGAGCGGGGGGGATGAAACCAAGTGGATCACCTAAAGGACACTCGGGGCTTCAACTATCACCATCAACCACCCGCCTACCACCACCAGGAGCGTGGGAATCTTATAGAATGCACACAAGTGTTTTTCCACCCTTCTGCGACCTCTAGCGGCCGGAGTATATAAGCTAGGTGGGTCAAACAAATTGCATCGTTTAGAGGACACTCAGGGCTTCCATTTGCATCATCAATCACCCGCCTCCCACCAATAGGGGCGTGGCAATTGACCAAAAAAATTATTGGAATTTAACGTGTCACCCTTTTGCGGCCATTAGCGCCTAAACAGGGTGATCTAAGATGTCGCAAACTATTTGATTCATGTAGCCGCACAGGTGCACGTTAATTAGAGACATCAATCTCAGATATAGGTTGAACAAGTGAGTGGCAATCAATAAAAAAGTGAAAATTTCAAAATTTCTACTTTTTACCTTTTTTGTGTTTCCAGTTAAGGGGGTATATGAGCGGGGGGGATGAAACCAAGTGGATCACCTAAAGGACACTCGGGGCTTCCATTATCACCATCAACCACCCGCCTACCACCACCAGGAGCGTGGGAATCCTATAGAATGCACCATGTGTCATTTTGCCCTGCACACAGGTGTTTTTCCACCCTTCTGCGACCTCTAGCGGCCGGAGTATATAAGCTAGGTGGGTCAAACAAATTGCATCGTTTAGAGGACACTCAGGGCTTCCATTTGCATCATCAATCACCCGCCTCCCACCAATAAGGGCGTGGCAATTGACCAGAAAACTTATTGGAATTTAACGTGTCACCCTTTTGCGGCCATTAGCGCCTAAACAGGGTGATCTAAGATGGCTCAAACTATTTGATTCATGTAGCCGCACAGGTGCACGTTAATTAGAGACATCAATCTCAAATATAGGTTGAACAGGTGAGTGGCAATCAACAAAAAATTGAAAATTTCAAAATTTCTTCTTTTTTGTGTTTCCTGTTAAGGGGGTATATGAGCGGGGGCGATGAAACCAAGTGGATCACCTAAAAGACACTCGGGGCTTCCACTATCACCATCAACCACCCGCCTACCACCACCAGGAGCGTGGGAATCTTATAGAATGCACACAAGTGTTTTTCCACCCTTCTGCGACCTCTAGCGGCCGGAGTATATAAGCTAGGTGGGTCAAACAAATTGCATCGTTTAGAGGACACTCAGGGCTTCCATTTGCATCATCAATCACCCGCCTCCCACCAATAGGGGCGTGGCAATTGACCAAAAAACTTATTGGAATTTAACGTGTCACCCTTTTGCGGCCATTAGCGCCTAAACAGGGTGATCTAAGATGTCGCAAACTATTTGATTCATGTAGCCGCACAGGTGCACGTTAATTAGAGACATCAATCTCAGATATAGGTTGAACAAGTGAGTGGCAATCAACAAAAAAGTGAAAATTTCAAAATTTCAACTTTTTACCTTTTTTGTGTTTCCAGTTAAGGGGGTATATGAGCGGGGGGGATGAAACCAAGTGGATCACCTAAAGGACACTCAGGGCTTCCATTTGCATCATCAATCACCCGCCTCCCACCAATAGGGGCGTGGCAATTGACCAAAAAACTTATTGGAATTTAACGTGTCACCCTTTTGCGGCCATTAGCGCCTAAACAGGGTGATCTAAGATGTCGCAAACTATTTGATTCATGTAGCCGCACAGGTGCACGTTAATTAGAGACAGCAATCTCAGATATAGGTTGAACAAGTGAGTGGCAATCAACAAAAAAGTGAAAATTTCAAAATTTCTACTTTTTACCTTTTTTGTGTTTCCAGTTAAGAGGGTATATGAGCGGGGGGGATGAAACCAAGTGGATCACCTAAAGGACACTCGGGGCTTCCATTATCACAATCAACCACCCGCCTACCACCACCAGGAGCGTGGGAATCCTATAGAATGCACCATGGGTCATTTTGCCCTGCACACAAGTGTTTTTCCACCCTTCTGCGACCTCTAGCGGCCGGAGTATATAAGCTAGGTGGGTCAAACAAATTGCATCGTTTAGAGGACACTCAGGGCTTCCATTTGCATCATCAATCACCCGCCTCCCACCAATAGGGGCGTGGCAATTGACCAAAAAACTTATTGGAATTTAACGTGTCACCCTTTTGCGGCCATTAGCGCCTAAACAGGGTGATCTAAGATGGCTCAAACTATTTGATTCATGTAGCCGCACAGGTGCACGTTAATTAGAGACATCAATCTCAGATATAGGTTGAACAAGTGAGTGGCAATCAACAAAAAAGTGAAAATTTCAAAATTTCAACTTTTTACCTTTTTTGTGTTTCCAGTTAAGAGGGTATATGAGCGGGGGGGATGAAACCAAGTGGATCACCTAAAGGACACTCGGGGCTTCCATTATCACAATCAACCACCCGTGTTTTTCCACCCTTCTGCGACCTCTAGCGGCCGGAGTATATAAGCTAGGTGGGTCAAACAAATTGCATCGTTTAGAGGACACTCAGGGCTTCCATTTGCATCATCAATCACCCGCCTCCCACCAATAGGGGCGTGGCAATTGACCAAAAAACTTATTGGAATTTAACGTGTCACCCTTTTGCGGCCATTAGCGCCTAAACAGGGTGATCTAAGATGGCTCAAACTATTTGATTCATGTAGCCGCACAGGTGCACGTTAATTAGAGACATCAATCTCAAATATAGGTTGAACAGGTGAGTGGCAATCAACAAAAAAGTGAAAATTTCAAAATTTCTACTTTTTTGTGTTTCCTGTTAAGGGGGTATATGAGCGGGGGGGATGAAACCAAGTGGATCACCTAAAGGACACTCGGGGCTTCCACTATCACCATCAACCACCCGCCTACCACCACCAGGAGCGTGGGAATCTTATAGAATGCACACAAGTGTTTTTCCACCCTTCTGCGACCTCTAGCGGCCGGAGTATATAAGCTAGGTGGGTCAAACAAATTGCATCGTTTAGAGGACACTCAGGGCTTCCATTTGCATCATCAATCACCCGCCTCCCACCAATAGGGGCGTGGCAATTGACCAAAAAACTTATTGGAATTTAACGTGTCACCCTTTTGCGGCCATTAGCGCCTAAACAGGGTGATCTAAGATGGCTCAAACTATTTGATTCATGTAGCCGCACAGGTGCACGTTAATTAGAGACCTCAATCTGTAATATAGGTTGAACAGGTGAGTGGCAATCAACAAAAAAGTGAAAATTTCAAAATTTCTTCTTTTTTGTGTTTCCTGTTAAGGGGGTATATGAGCGGGGGGGATGAAACCAAGTGGATCACCTAAAGGACACTCGGGGCTTCCACTATCACCATCAACCACCCGCCTACCACCACCAGGAGCGTGGGAATCTTATAGAATGCACACAAGTGTTTTTCCACCCTTCTGCGACCTCTAGCGGCCGGAGTATATAAGCTAGGTGGGTCAAACAAATTGCATTAGCGCCTAAACAGGGTGATCTAAGATGGCTCAAACTATTTGATTCATGTAGCCGCACAGGTGCACGTTAATTAGAGACATCAATCTCAGATATAGGTTGAACAAGTGAGTGGCAATCAACAAAAAAGTGAAAATTTCAAAATTTCTACTTTTTACCTTTTTTGTGTTTCCAGTTAAGAGGGTATATGAGCGGGGGGGATGAAACCAAGTGGATCACCTAAAGGACACTCGGGGCTTCCATTATCACAATCAACCACCCGCCTACCACCACCAGGAGCGTGGGAATCCTATAGAATGCACCATGGGTCATTTTGCCCTGCACACAAGTGTTTTTCCACCCTTCTGCGACCTCTAGCGGCCGGAGTATATAAGCTAGGTGGGTCAAACAAATTGCATCGTTTAGAGGACACTCAGGGCTTCCATTTGCATCATCAATCACCCGCCTCCCACCAATAGGGGCGTGGCAATTGACCAAAAAACTTATTGGAATTTAACGTGTCACCCTTTTGCGGCCATTAGCGCCTAAACAGGGTGATCTAAGATGTCGCAAACTATTTGATTCATGTAGCCGCACAGGTGCACGTTAATTAGAGACAGCAATCTCAGATATAGGTTGAACAAGTGAGTGGCAATCAACAAAAAAAAAAAAAAAAATTTCAAAATTTCTACTTTTTACCTTTTTTGTGTTTCCAGTTAAGAGGGTATATGAGCGGGGGGGATGAAACCAAGTGGATCACCTAAAGGACACTCGGGGCTTCCATTATCACAATCAACCACCCGCCTACCACCACCAGGAGCGTGGGAATCCTATAGAATGCACCATGGGTCATTTTGCCCTGCACACAAGTGTTTTTCCACCCTTCTGCGACCTCTAGCGGCCGGAGTATATAAGCTAGGTGGGTCAAACAAATTGCATCGTTTAGAGGACACTCAGGGCTTCCATTTGCATCATCAATCACCCGCCTCCCACCAATAGGGGCGTGGCAATTGACCAAAAAACTTATTGGAATTTAACGTGTCACCCTTTTGCGGCCATTAGCGCCTAAACAGGGTGATCTAAGATGGCTCAAACTATTTGATTCATGTAGCCGCACAGGTGCACGTTAATTAGAGACATCAATCTCAGATATAGGTTGAACAAGTGAGTGGCAATCAACAAAAAAGTGAAAATTTCAAAATTTCAACTTTTTACCTTTTTTGTGTTTCCAGTTAAGAGGGTATATGAGCGGGGGGGATGAAACCAAGTGGATCACCTAAAGGACACTCGGGGCTTCCATTATCACAATCAACCACCCGTGTTTTTCCACCCTTCTGCGACCTCTAGCGGCCGGAGTATATAAGCTAGGTGGGTCAAACAAATTGCATCGTTTAGAGGACACTCAGGGCTTCCATTTGCATCATCAATCACCCGCCTCCCACCAATAGGGGCGTGGCAATTGACCAAAAAACTTATTGGAATTTAACGTGTCACCCTTTTGCGGCCATTAGCGCCTAAACAGGGTGATCTAAGATGGCTCAAACTATTTGATTCATGTAGCCGCACAGGTGCACGTTAATTAGAGACATCAATCTCAAATATAGGTTGAACAGGTGAGTGGCAATCAACAAAAAAGTGAAAATTTCAAAATTTCTACTTTTTTGTGTTTCCTGTTAAGGGGGTATATGAGCGGGGGGGATGAAACCAAGTGGATCACCTAAAGGACACTCGGAGCTTCCATTATCACCATCAACCACCCGCCTACCACCACCAGGAGCGTGGGAATCTTATAGAATGCACACAAGTGTTTTTCCACCCTTCTGCGACCTCTAACGGCCGGAGTATATAAGCTAGGTGGGTCAAACAAATTGCATCGTTTAGAGGACACTCAGGGCTTCCATTTGCATCATCAATCACCCGCCTCCCACCAATAGGGGCGTGGCAATTGACCAAAAAACTTATTGGAATTTAACGTGTCACCCTTTTGCGGCCATTAGCGCCTAAACAGGGTGATCTAAGATGGCTCAAACTATTTGATTCATGTAGCCGCACAGGTGCACGTTAATTAGAGACCTCAATCTGTAATATAGGTTGAACAGGTGAGTGGCAATCAACAAAAAAGTGAAAATTTCAAAATTTCTTCTTTTTTGTGTTTCCTGTTAAGGGGGTATATGAGCGGGGGGGATGAAACCAAGTGGATCACCTAAAGGACACTCGGGGCTTCCACTATCACCATCAACCACCCGCCTACCACCACCAGGAGCGTGGGAATCTTATAGAATGCACACAAGTGTTTTTCCACCCTTCTGCGACCTCTAGCGGCCGGAGTATATAAGCTAGGTGGGTCAAACAAATTGCATTAGCGCCTAAACAGGGTGATCTAAGATGGCTCAAACTATTTGATTCATGTAGCCGCACAGGTGCACGTTAATTAGAGACATCAATCTCAGATATAGGTTGAACAAGTGAGTGGCAATCAACAAAAAAGTGAAAATTTCAAAATTTCTACTTTTTACCTTTTTTGTGTTTCCAGTTAAGAGGGTATATGAGCGGGGGGGATGAAACCAAATGGATCACCTAAAGGACACTCGGGGCTTCCATTATCACAATCAACCACCCGCCTACCACCACCAGGAGCGTGGGAATCCTATAGAATGCACCATGGGTCATTTTGCCCTGCACACAAGTGTTTTTCCACCCTTCTGCGACCTCTAGCGGCCGGAGTATATAAGCTAGGTGGGTCAAACAAATTGCATCGTTTAGAGGACACTCAGGGCTTCCATTTGCATCATCAATCACCCGCCTCCCACCAATAGGGGCGTGGCAATTGACCAAAAAACTTATTGGAATTTAACATGTCACCCTTTTGCGGCCATTAGCGCCTAAACAGGGTGATCTAAGATGGCTCAAACTATTTGATTCATGTAGCCGCACAGGTGCACGTTAATTAGAGACATCAATCTCAAATATAGGTTGAACAGGTGAGTGGCAATCAACAAAAAAGTGAAAATTTCAAAATTTCTTCTTTTTTGTGCTTCCTGTTAAGGGGGTATATGAGCGGGGGGGATGAAACCAAGTGGATCACCTAAAGGACACTCGGGGCTTTTACTATCACCATCAACCACCCGCCTACCACCACCAGGAGCGTGGGAATCTTATAGAATGCACACAAGTGTTTTTCCACCCTTCTGCGACCTCTAGCGGCCGGAGTATATAAGCTAGGTGGGTCAAACAAATTGCATCGTTTAGAGGACACTCAGGGCTTCCATTTGCATCATCAATCACCCGCCTCCCACCAATAGGGGCGTGGCAATTGAACAAAAAACTTATTGGAATTTAACGTGTCACCCTTTTGCGGCCATTAGCGCCTAAACAGGGTGATCTAAGATGGCTCAAACTATTTGATTCATGTAGCCGCACAGGTGCACGTTAATTAGAGACAGCAATCTCAGATATAGGTTGAACAAGTGAGTGGCAATCAACAAAAAAGTGAAAATTTCAAAATTTCTACTTTTTACCTTTTTTGTGTTTTCAGTTAAGAGGGTATATGAGCGGGGGGGATGAAACCAAGTGGATCACCTAAAGGACACTCGGGGCTTTTACTATCACCATCAACCACCCGCCTACCACCACCAGGAGCGTGGGAATCTTATAGAATGCACACAAGTGTTTTCCACCCTTCTGCGACCTCTAGCGGCCGGAGTATATAAGCTAGGTGGGTCAAACAAATTGCATCGTTTAGAGGACACTCAGGGCTTCCATTTGCATCATCAATCACCCGCCTCCCACCAATAGGGGCGTGGCAATTGACCAAAAAACTTATTGGAATTTAACGTGTCACCCTTTTGCGGCCATTAGCGCCTAAACAGGGTGATCTAAGATGGCTCAAACTATTTGATTCATGTAGCCGCACAGGTGCACGTTAATTAGAGACAGCAATCTCAGATATAGGTTGAACAAGTGAGTGGCAATCAACAAAAAAGTGAAAATTTCAAAATTTCTACTTTTTACCTTTTTTGTGTTTTCAGTTAAGAGGGTATATGAGCGGGGGGGATGAAACCAAGTGGATCACCTAAAGGACACTCGGGGCTTCCATTATCACCATCAACCACCCGCCTACCACCACCAGGAGCGTGGGAATCCTATAGAATGCACCATGTGTCATTTTGCCCTGCACACAAGTGTTTTTCCACCCTTCTGCGACCTCTAGCGGCCGGAGTATATAAGCTAGGTGGGTCAAACAAATTGCATCGTTTAGAGGACACTCAGGGCTTCCATTTGCATCATCAATCACCCGCCTCCCACCAATAGGGGCGTGGCAATTGAACAAAAAACTTATTGGAATTTAACGTGTCACCCTTTTGCGGCCATTAGCGCCTAAACAGGGTGATCTAAGATGGCTCAAACTATTTGATTCATGTAGCCGCACAGGTGCACGTTAATTAGAGACCTCAATCTCAAATATAGGTTGAACAGGTGAGTGGCAATCAACAAAAAAGTGAAAATTTCAAAATTTCTTCTTTTTTGTGTTTCCTGTTAAGGGGGTATATGAGCGGGGGGGATGAAACCAAGTGGATCACCTAAAGGACACTCGGGGCTTCAACTATCACCATCAACCACCCGCCTACCACCACCAGGAGCGTGGGAATCTTATAGAATGCACACAAGTGTTTTCCACCCTTCTGCGACCTCTAGCGGCCGGAGTATATAAGCTAGGTGGGTCAAACAAATTGCATCGTTTAGAGGACACTCAGGGCTTCCATTTGCATCATCAATCACCCGCCTCCCACCAATAGGGGCGTGGCAATTGACCAAAAAACTTATTGGAATTTAACGTGTCACCCTTTTGCGGCCATTAGCGCCTAAACAGGGTGATCTAAGATGTCGCAAACTATTTGATTCATGTAGCCGCACAGGTGCACGTTAATTAGAGACATCAATCTCAGATATAGGTTGAACAAGTGAGTGGCAATCAACAAAAAAGTGAAAATTTCAAAATTTCAACTTTTTACCTTTTTTGTGTTTCCAGTTAAGGGGGTATATGAGCGGGGGGGATGAAACCAAGTGGATCACCTAAAGGACACTCGGGGCTTCCATTATCACCATCAACCAACCGCCTACCACCACCAGGAGCGTGGGAATCCTATAGAATGCACCATGTGTCATTTTGCCCTGCACACAGGTGTTTTTCCATCCTTCTGCGACCTCTAGCGGCCGGAGTATATAAGCTAGGTGGGTCAAACAAATTGCATCGTTTAGAGGACACTCAGGGCTTCCATTTGCATCATCAATCACCCGCCTCCCACCAATAAGGGCGTGGCAATTGACCAGAAAACTTATTGGAATTTAACGTGTCACCCTTTTGCGGCCATTAGCGCCTAAACAGGGTGATCTAAGATGGCTAAAACTATTTGATTCATGTAGCCGCACAGGTGCACGTTAATTAGAGACATCAATCTCAAATATAGGTTGAACAGGTGAGTGGCAATCAACAAAAAATTGAAAATTTCAAAATTTCTTCTTTTTTGTGTTTCCTGTTAAGGGGGTATATGAGCGGGGGCGATGAAACCAAGTGGATCACCTAAAAGACACTCGGGGCTTCCACTATCACCATCAACCACCCGCCTACCACCACCAGGAGCGTGGGAATCTTATAGAATGCACACAAGTGTTTTTCCACCCTTCTGCGACCTCTAGCGGCCGGAGTATATAAGCTAGGTGGGTCAAACAAATTGCATCGTTTAGAGGACACTCAGGGCTTCCATTTGCATCATCAATCACCCGCCTCCCACCAATAGGGGCGTGGCAATTGACCAAAAAACTTATTGGAATTTAACGTGTCACCCTTTTGCGGCCATTAGCGCCTAAACAGGGTGATCTAAGATGTCGCAAACTATTTGATTCATGTAGCCGCACAGGTGCACGTTAATTAGAGACATCAATCTCAGATATAGGTTGAACAAGTGAGTGGCAATCAACAAAAAAGTGAAAATTTCAAAATTTCAACTTTTTACCTTTTTTGTGTTTCCTGTTAAGGGGGTATATGAGCGGGGGGGATGAAACCAAGTGGATCACCTAAAGGACACTCAGGGCTTCCATTTGCATCATCAATCACCCGCCTCCCACCAATAGGGGCGTGGCAATTGACCAAAAAACTTATTGGAATTTAACGTGTCACCCTTTTGCGGCCATTAGCGCCTAAACAGGGTGATCTAAGATGTCGCAAACTATTTGATTCATGTAGCCGCACAGGTGCACGTTAATTAGAGACAGCAATCTCAGATATAGGTTGAACAAGTGAGTGGCAATCAACAAAAAAGTGAAAATTTCAAAATTTCTACTTTTTACCTTTTTTGTGTTTCCAGTTAAGAGGGTATATGAGCGGGGGGGATGAAACCAAGTGGATCACCTAAAGGACACTCGGGGCTTCCATTATCACAATCAACCACCCGCCTACCACCACCAGGAGCGTGGGAATCCTATAGAATGCACCATGGGTCATTTTGCCCTGCACACAAGTGTTTTTCCACCCTTCTGCGACCTCTAGCGGCCGGAGTATATAAGCTAGGTGGGTCAAACAAATTGCATCGTTTAGAGGACACTCAGGGCTTCCATTTGCATCATCAATCACCCGCCTCCCACCAATAGGGGCGTGGCAATTGACCAAAAAACTTATTGGAATTTAACGTGTCACCCTTTTGCGGCCATTAGCGCCTAAACAGGGTGATCTAAGATGGCTCAAACTATTTGATTCATGTAGCCGCACAGGTGCACGTTAATTAGAGACATCAATCTCAGATATAGGTTGAACAAGTGAGTGGCAATCAACAAAAAAGTGAAAATTTCAAAATTTCAACTTTTTACCTTTTTTGTGTTTCCAGTTAAGAGGGTATATGAGCGGGGGGGATGAAACCAAGTGGATCACCTAAAGGACACTCGGGGCTTCCATTATCACAATCAACCACCCGTGTTTTTCCACCCTTCTGCGACCTCTAGCGGCCGGAGTATATAAGCTAGGTGGGTCAAACAAATTGCATCGTTTAGAGGACACTCAGGGCTTCCATTTGCATCATCAATCACCCGCCTCCCACCAATAGGGGCGTGGCAATTGACCAAAAAACTTATTGGAATTTAACGTGTCACCCTTTTGCGGCCATTAGCGCCTAAACAGGGTGATCTAAGATGGCTCAAACTATTTGATTCATGTAGCCGCACAGGTGCACGTTAATTAGAGACATCAATCTCAAATATAGGTTGAACAGGTGAGTGGCAATCAACAAAAAAGTGAAAATTTCAAAATTTCTACTTTTTTGTGTTTCCTGTTAAGGGGGTATATGAGCGGGGGGGATGAAACCAAGTGGATCACCTAAAGGACACTCGGAGCTTCCATTATCACCATCAACCACCCGCCTACCACCACCAGGAGCGTGGGAATCTTATAGAATGCACACAAGTGTTTTTCCACCCTTCTGCGACCTCTAGCGGCCGGAGTATATAAGCTAGGTGGGTCAAACAAATTGCATCGTTTAGAGGACACTCAGGGCTTCCATTTGCATCATCAATCACCCGCCTCCCACCAATAGGGGCGTGGCAATTGACCAAAAAACTTATTGGAATTTAACGTGTCACCCTTTTGCGGCCATTAGCGCCTAAACAGGGTGATCTAAGATGGCTCAAACTATTTGATTCATGTAGCCGCACAGGTGCACGTTAATTAGAGACATCAATCTCAGATATAGGTTGAACAAGTGAGTGGCAATCAACAAAAAAGTGAAAATTTCAAAATTTCTACTTTTTACCTTTTTTGTGTTTCCAGTTAAGAGGGTATATGAGCGGGGGGGATGAAACTAAGTGGATCACCTAAAGGACACTCGGGGCTTCCATTATCACAATCAACCACCCGCCTACCACCACCAGGAGCGTGGGAATCCTATAGAATGCACCATGGGTCATTTTGCCCTGCACACACGTGTTTTTCCACCCTTCTGCGACCTCTAGCGGCCGGAGTATATAAGCTAGGTGGGTCAAACAAATTGCATCGTTTAGAGGACACTCAGGGCTTCCATTTGCATCATCAATCACCCGCCTCCCACCAATAGGGGCGTGGCAATTGAACAAAAAACTTATTGGAATTTAACGTGTCACCCTTTTGCGGCCATTAGCGCCTAAACAGGGTGATCTAAGATGGCTCAAACTACTTGATTCATGTAGCCGCACAGGTGCACGTTAATTAGAGACATCAATCTCAAATATAGGTTGAACAGGTGAGTGGCAATCAACAAAAAAGTGAAAATTTCAAAATTTCTTCTTTTTTGTGTTTCCTGTTAAGGGGGTATATGAGCGGGGGGGATGAAACCAAGTGGATCACCTAAAGGACACTCGGGGCTTCAACTATCACCATCAACCACCCGCCTACCACCACCAGGAGCGTGGGAATCTTATAGAATGCACACAAGTGTTTTTCCACCCTTCTGCGACCTCTAGCGGCTGGAGTATATAAGCTAGGTGGGTCAAACAAATTGCATCGTTTAGAGGACACTCAGGGCTTCCATTTGCATCATCAATCACACGCCTCCCACCAATAGGGGCGTGGCAATTGACCAAAAAACTTATTGGAATTTAACGTGTCACCCTTTTGCGGCCATTAGCGCCTAAACAGGGTGATCTAAGATGTCGCAAACTATTTGATTCATGTAGCCGCACAGGTGCACGTTAATTAGAGACATCAATCTCAGATATAGGTTGAACAAGTGAGTGGCAATCAACAAAAAAGTGAAAATTTCAAAATTTCAACTTTTTACCTTTTTTGTGTTTCCTGTTAAGGGGGTATATGAGCGGGGGGGATGAAACCAAGTGGATCACCTAAAAGACACTCGGGGCTTCCACTATCACCATCAACCACCCGCCTACCACCACCTGGAGCGTGAGAATCTTATAGAATGCACACAAGTGTTTTTCATTCTTCTGCGACCTCTAGCGGCCGGAGTATATAAGCTAGGTGGGTCAAACAAATTGCATCGTTTAGAGGACACTCAGGGCTTCCATTTGCATCATCAATCACCCGCCTCCCACCAATAGGGGCGTGGCAATTGACCAAAAAACTTATTGGAATTTAACGTGTCACCCTTTTGCGGCCATTAGCGCCTAAACAGGGTGATCTAAGATGGCTCAAACTATTTGATTCATGTAGCCGCACAGGTGCACGTTAATTAGAGACATCAATCTCAAATATAGGTTGAACAGGTGAGTGGCAATCAACAAAAAAGTGAAAATTTCAAAATTTCTTCTTTTTTGTGTTTCCTGTTAAGGGGGTATATGAGCGGGGGGGATGAAACCAAGTGGATCACCTAAAGGACACTCGGGGCTTCAACTATCACCATCAACCACCCGCCTACCACCACCAGGAGCGTGGGAATCTTATAGAATGCACACAAGTGTTTTTCCACCCTTCTGCGACCTCTAGCGGCCGGAGTATATAAGCTAGGTGGGTCAAACAAATTGCATCGTTTAGAGGACACTCAGGGCTTCCATTTGCATCATCAATCACCCGCCTCCCACCAATAGGGGCGTGGCAATTGACCAAAAAAATTATTGGAATTTAACGTGTCACCCTTTTGCGGCCATTAGCGCCTAAACAGGGTGATCTAAGATGTCGCAAACTATTTGATTCATGTAGCCGCACAGGTGCACGTTAATTAGAGACATCAATCTCAGATATAGGTTGAACAAGTGAGTGGCAATCAACAAAAAAGTGAAAATTTCAAAATTTCAACTTTTTACCTTTTTTGTGTTTCCAGTTAAGGGGGTATATGAGCGGGGGGGATGAAACCAAGTGGATCACCTAAAGGACACTCGGGGCTTCCATTATCACCATCAACCACCCGCCTACCACCACCAGGAGCGTGGGAATCCTATAGAATGCACCATGTGTCATTTTGCCCTGCACACAGGTGTTTTTCCACCCTTCTGCGACCTCTAGCGGCCGGAGTATATAAGCTAGGTGGGTCAAACAAATTGCATCGTTTAGAGGACACTCAGGGCTTCCATTTGCATCATCAATCACCCGCCTCCCACCAATAAGGGCGTGGCAATTGACCAGAAAACTTATTGGAATTTAACGTGTCACCCTTTTGCGGCCATTAGCGCCTAAACAGGGTGATCTAAGATGGCTCAAACTATTTGATTCATGTAGCCGCACAGGTGCACGTTAATTAGAGACATCAATCTCAAATATAGGTTGAACAGGTGAGTGGCAATCAACAAAAAATTGAAAATTTCAAAATTTCTTCTTTTTTGTGTTTCCTGTTAAGGGGGTATATGAGCGGGGGCGATGAAACCAAGTGGATCACCTAAAAGACACTCGGGGCTTCCACTATCACCATCAACCACCCGCCTACCACCACCAGGAGCGTGGGAATCCTATAGAATGCACCATGGGTCATTTTGCCCTGCACACAAGTGTTTTTCCACCCTTCTGCGACCTCTAGCGGCCGGAGTATATAAGCTAGGTGGGTCAAACAAATTGCATCGTTTAGAGGACACTCAGGGCTTCCATTTGCATATACAATCACCCGCCTCCCACCAATAGGGGCGTGGCAATTGACCAAAAAACTTATTGGAATTTAACGTGTCACCCTTTTGCGGCCATTAGCGCCTAAACAGGGTGATCTAAGATGTCGCAAACTATTTGATTCATGTAGCCGCACAGGTGCACGTTAATTAGAGACAGCAATCTCAGATATAGGTTGAACAAGTGAGTGGCAATCAACAAAAAAGTGAAAATTTCAAAATTTCTACTTTTTACCTTTTTTGTGTTTCCAGTTAAGAGGGTATATGAGCGGGGGGGATGAAACCAAGTGGATCACCTAAAGGACACTCGGGGCTTCCATTATCACAATCAACCACCCGCCTACCACCACCAGGAGCGTGGGAATCCTATAGAATGCACCATGGGTCATTTTGCCCTGCACACAAGTGTTTTTCCACCCTTCTGCGACCTCTAGCGGCCGGAGTATATAAGCTAGGTGGGTCAAACAAATTGCATCGTTTAGAGGACACTCAGGGCTTCCATTTGCATCATCAATCACCCGCCTCCCACCAATAGGGGCGTGGCAATTGACCAAAAAACTTATTGGAATTTAACGTGTCACCCTTTTGCGGCCATTAGCGCCTAAACAGGGTGATCTAAGATGGCTCAAACTATTTGATTCATGTAGCCGCACAGGTGCACGTTAATTAGAGACATCAATCTCAGATATAGGTTGAACAAGTGAGTGGCAATCAACAAAAAAGTGAAAATTTCAAAATTTCAACTTTTTACCTTTTTTGTGTTTCCAGTTAAGAGGGTATATGAGCGGGGGGGATGAAACCAAGTGGATCACCTAAAGGACACTCGGGGCTTCCATTATCACAATCAACCACCCGTGTTTTTCCACCCTTCTGCGACCTCTAGCGGCCGGAGTATATAAGCTAGGTGGGTCAAACAAATTGCATCGTTTAGAGGACACTCAGGGCTTCCATTTGCATCATCAATCACCCGCCTCCCACCAATAGGGGCGTGGCAATTGACCAAAAAACTTATTGGAATTTAACGTGTCACCCTTTTGCGGCCATTAGCGCCTAAACAGGGTGATCTAAGATGGCTCAAACTATTTGATTCATGTAGCCGCACAGGTGCACGTTAATTAGAGACATCAATCTCAAATATAGGTTGAACAGGTGAGTGGCAATCAACAAAAAAGTGAAAATTTCAAAATTTCTACTTTTTTGTGTTTCCTGTTAAGGGGGTATATGAGCGGGGGGGATGAAACCAAGTGGATCACCTAAAGGACACTCGGAGCTTCCATTATCACCATCAACCACCCGCCTACCACCACCAGGAGCGTGGGAATCTTATAGAATGCACACAAGTGTTTTTCCACCCTTCTGCGACCTCTAGCGGCCGGAGTATATAAGCTAGGTGGGTCAAACAAATTGCATCGTTTAGAGGACACTCAGGGCTTCCATTTGCATCATCAATCACCCGCCTCCCACCAATAGGGGCGTGGCAATTGACCAAAAAACTTATTGGAATTTAACGTGTCACCCTTTTGCGGCCATTAGCGCCTAAACAGGGTGATCTAAGATGGCTCAAACTATTTGATTCATGTAGCCGCACAGGTGCACGTTAATTAGAGACATCAATCTCAGATATAGGTTGAACAAGTGAGTGGCAATCAACAAAAAAGTGAAAATTTCAAAATTTCTACTTTTTACCTTTTTTGTGTTTCCAGTTAAGAGGGTATATGAGCGGGGGGGATGAAACTAAGTGGATCACCTAAAGGACACTCGGGGCTTCCATTATCACAATCAACCACCCGCCTACCACCACCAGGAGCGTGGGAATCCTATAGAATGCACCATGGGTCATTTTGCCCTGCACACACGTGTTTTTCCACCCTTCTGCGACCTCTAGCGGCCGGAGTATATAAGCTAGGTGGGTCAAACAAATTGCATCGTTTAGAGGACACTCAGGGCTTCCATTTGCATCATCAATCACCCGCCTCCCACCAATAGGGGCGTGGCAATTGAACAAAAAACTTATTGGAATTTAACGTGTCACCCTTTTGCGGCCATTAGCGCCTAAACAGGGTGATCTAAGATGGCTCAAACTACTTGATTCATGTAGCCGCACAGGTGCACGTTAATTAGAGACATCAATCTCAAATATAGGTTGAACAGGTGAGTGGCAATCAACAAAAAAGTGAAAATTTCAAAATTTCTTCTTTTTTGTGTTTCCTGTTAAGGGGGTATATGAGCGGGGGGGATGAAACCAAGTGGATCACCTAAAGGACACTCGGGGCTTCAACTATCACCATCAACCACCCGCCTACCACCACCAGGAGCGTGGGAATCTTATAGAATGCACACAAGTGTTTTTCCACCCTTCTGCGACCTCTAGCGGCCGGAGTATATAAGCTAGGTGGGTCAAACAAATTGCATCGTTTAGAGGACACTCAGGGCTTCCATTTGCATCATCAATCACACGCCTCCCACCAATAGGGGCGTGGCAATTGACCAAAAAACTTATTGGAATTTAACGTGTCACCCTTTTGCGGCCATTAGCGCCTAAACAGGGTGATCTAAGATGTCGCAAACTATTTGATTCATGTAGCCGCACAGGTGCACGTTAATTAGAGACATCAATCTCAGATATAGGTTGAACAAGTGAGTGGCAATCAACAAAAAAGTGAAAATTTCAAAATTTCAACTTTTTACCTTTTTTGTGTTTCCTGTTAAGGGGGTATATGAGCGGGGGGGATGAAACCAAGTGGATCACCTAAAAGACACTCGGGGCTTCCACTATCACCATCAACCACCCGCCTACCACCACCAGGAGCGTGAGAATCTTATAGAATGCACACAAGTGTTTTTCATTCTTCTGCGACCTCTAGCGGCCGGAGTATATAAGCTAGGTGGGTCAAACAAATTGCATCGTTTAGAGGACACTCAGGGCTTCCATTTGCATCATCAATCACCCGCCTCCCACCAATAGGGGCGTGGCAATTGACCAAAAAACTTATTGGAATTTAACGTGTCACCCTTTTGCGGCCATTAGCGCCTAAACAGGGTGATCTAAGATGGCTCAAACTATTTGATTCATGTAGCCGCACAGGTGCACGTTAATTAGAGACATCAATCTCAAATATAGGTTGAACAGGTGAGTGGCAATCAACAAAAAAGTGAAAATTTCAAAATTTCTTCTTTTTTGTGTTTCCTGTTAAGGGGGTATATGAGCGGGGGGGATGAAACCAAGTGGATCACCTAAAGGACACTCGGGGCTTCAACTATCACCATCAACCACCCGCCTACCACCACCAGGAGCGTGGGAATCTTATAGAATGCACACAAGTGTTTTTCCACCCTTCTGCGACCTCTAGCGGCCGGAGTATATAAGCTAGGTGGGTCAAACAAATTGCATCGTTTAGAGGACACTCAGGGCTTCCATTTGCATCATCAATCACCCGCCTCCCACCAATAGGGGCGTGGCAATTGACCAAAAAAATTATTGGAATTTAACGTGTCACCCTTTTGCGGCCATTAGCGCCTAAACAGGGTGATCTAAGATGTCGCAAACTATTTGATTCATGTAGCCGCACAGGTGCACGTTAATTAGAGACATCAATCTCAGATATAGGTTGAACAAGTGAGTGGCAATCAACAAAAAAGTGAAAATTTCAAAATTTCAACTTTTTACCTTTTTTGTGTTTCCTGTTAAGGGGGTATATGAGCGGGGGGGATGAAACCAAGTGGATCACCTAAAGGCCACTCGGGGCTTCCATTATCACCATCAACCACCCGCCTACCACCACCAGGAGCGTGGGAATCCTATAGAATGCACCATGTGTCATTTTGCCCTGCACACAGGTGTTTTTCCACCCTTCTGCGACCTCTAGCGGCCGGAGTATATAAGCTAGGTGGGTCAAACAAATTGCATCGTTTAGAGGACACTCAGGGCTTCCATTTGCATCATCAATCACCCGCCTCCCACCAATAAGGGCGTGGCAATTGACCAAAAAACTTATTGGAATTTAACGTGTCACCCTTTTGCGGCCATTAGCGCCTAAACAGGGTGATCTAAGATGGCTCAAACTATTTGATTCATGTAGCCGCACAGGTGCACGTTAATTAGAGACATCAATCTCAAATATAGGTTGAACAGGTGAGTGGCAATCAACAAAAAATTGAAAATTTCAAAATTTCTTCTTTTTTGTGTTTCCTGTTAAGGGGGTATATGAGCGGGGGGGATGAAACCAAGTGGATCACCTAAAAGACACTCGGGGCTTCCACTATCACCATCAACCACCCGCCTACCACCACCAGGAGCGTGGGAATCTTATAGAATGCACACAAGTGTTTTTCCACCCTTCTGCGACCTTTAGCGGCCGGAGTATATAAGCTAGGTGGGTCAAACAAATTGCATCGTTTAGAGGACACTCAGGGCTTCCATTTGCATCATCAATCACCCGCCTCCCACCAATAGGGGCGTGGCAATTGACCAAAAAACTTATTGGAATTTAACGTGTCACCCTTTTGCGGCCATTAGCGCCTAAACAGGGTGATCTAAGATGGCTCAAACTATTTGATTCATGTAGCCGCACAGGTGCACGTTAATTAGAGACATCAATCTCAGATATAGGTTGAACAAGTGAGTGGCAATCAACAAAAAAGTGAAAATTTCAAAATTTCTACTTTTTACCTTTTTTGTGTTTCCAGTTAAGAGGGTATATGAGCGGGGGGGATGAAACCAAGTGGATCACCTAAAGGACACTCGGGGCTTCCATTATCACAATCAACCACCCGCCTACCACCACCAGGAGCGTGGGAATCCTATAGAATGCACCATGGGTCATTTTGCCCTGCACACAAGTGTTTTTCCACCCTTCTGCGACCTCTAGCGGCCGGAGTATATAAGCTAGGTGGGTCAAACAAATTGCATCGTTTAGAGGACACTCAGGGCTTCCATTTGCATCATCAATCACCCGCCTCCCACCAATAAGGGCGTGGCAATTGACCAAAAAACTTATTGGAATTTAACGTGTCACCCTTTTGCGGCCATTAGCGCCTAAACAGGGTGATCTAAGATGGCTCAAACTATTTGATTCATGTAGCCGCACAGGTGCACGTTAATTAGAGACATCAATCTCAAATATAGGTTGAACAGGTGAGTGGCAATTAACAAAAAATTGAAAATTTCAAAATTTCTTCTTTTTTGTGTTTCCTGTTAAGGGGGTATATGAGCGGGGGGGATGAAACCAAGTGGATCACCTAAAAGACACTCGGGGCTTCCACTATCACCATCAACCACCCGCCTACCACCACCAGGAGCGTGGGAATCTTATAGAATGCACACAAGTGTTTTTCCACCCTTCTGCGACCTCTAGCGGCCGGAGTATATAAGCTAGGTGGGTCAAACAAATTGCATCGTTTAGAGGACACTCAGGGCTTCCATTTGCATCATCAATCACCCGCCTCCCACCAATAGGGGCGTGGCAATTGACCAAAAAACTTATTGGAATTTAACGTGTCACCCTTTTGCGGCCATTAGCGCCTAAACAGGGTGATCTAAGATGTCGCAAACTATTTGATTCATGTAGCCGCACAGGTGCACGTTAATTAGAGACATCAATCTCAGATATAGGTTGAACAAGTGAGTGGCAATCAACAAAAAAGTGAAAATTTCAAAATTTCAACTTTTTACCTTTTTTGTGTTTCCTGTTAAGGGGGTATATGAGCGGGGGGGATGAAACCAAGTGGATCACCTAAAAGACACTCGGGGCTTCCACTATCACCATCAACCACCCGCCTACCACCACCAGGAGCGTGAGAATCTTATAGAATGCACACAAGTGTTTTTCATTCTTCTGCGACCTCTAGCGGCCGGAGTATATAAGCTAGGTGGGTCAAACAAATTGCATCGTTTAGAGGACACTCAGGGCTTCCATTTGCATCATCAATCACCCGCCTCCCACCAATAGGGGCGTGGCAATTGACCAAAAAACTTATTGGAATTTAACGTGTCACCCTTTTGCGGCCATTAGCGCCTAAACAGGGTGATCTAAGATGGCTCAAACTATTTGATTCATGTAGCCGCACAGGTGCACGTTAATTAGAGACATCAATCTCAAATATAGGTTGAACAGGTGAGTGGCAATCAACAAAAAAGTGAAAATTTCAAAATTTCTTCTTTTTTGTGTTTCCTGTTAAGGGGGTATATGAGCGGGGGGGATGAAACCAAGTGGATCACCTAAAGGACACTCGGGGCTTCAACTATCACCATCAACCACCCGCCTACCACCACCAGGAGCGTGGGAATCTTATAGAATGCACACAAGTGTTTTTCCACCCTTCTGCGACCTCTAGCGGCCGGAGTATATAAGCTAGGTGGGTCAAACAAATTGCATCGTTTAGAGGACACTCAGGGCTTCCATTTGCATCATCAATCACCCGCCTCCCACCAATAGGGGCGTGGCAATTGACCAAAAAAATTATTGGAATTTAACGTGTCACCCTTTTGCGGCCATTAGCGCCTAAACAGGGTGATCTAAGATGTCGCAAACTATTTGATTCATGTAGCCGCACAGGTGCACGTTAATTAGAGACATCAATCTCAGATATAGGTTGAACAAGTGAGTGGCAATCAACAAAAAAGTGAAAATTTCAAAATTTCAACTTTTTACCTTTTTTGTGTTTCCAGTTAAGGGGGTATATGAGCGGGGGGGATGAAACCAAGTGGCTCACCTAAAGGCCACTCGGGGCTTCCATTATCACCATCAACCACCCGCCTACCACCACCAGGAGCGTGGGAATCCTATAGAATGCACCATGTGTCATTTTGCCCTGCACACAGGTGTTTTTCCACCCTTCTGCGACCTCTAGCGGCCGGAGTATATAAGCTAGGTGGGTCAAACAAATTGCATCGTTTAGAGGACACTCAGGGCTTCCATTTGCATCATCAATCACCCGCCTCCCACCAATAGGGGCGTGGCAATTGACCAAAAAACTTATTGGAATTTAACGTGTCACCCTTTTGCGGCCATTAGCGCCTAAACAGGGTGATCTAAGATGGCTCAAACTATTTGATTCATGTAGCCGCACAGGTGCACGTTAATTAGAGACATCAATCTCAGATATAGGTTGAACAAGTGAGTGGCAATCAACAAAAAAGTGAAAATTTCAAAATTTCTACTTTTTACCTTTTTTGTGTTTCCAGTTAAGAGGGTATATGAGCGGGGGGGATGAAACCAAGTGGATCACCTAAAGGACACTCGGGGCTTCCATTATCACAATCAACCACCCGCCTACCACCACCAGGAGCGTGGGAATCCTATAGAATGCACCATGGGTCATTTTGCCCTGCACACAAGTGTTTTTCCACCCTTCTGCGACCTCTAGCGGCCGGAGTATATAAGCTAGGTGGGTCAAACAAATTGCATCGTTTAGAGGACACTCAGGGCTTCCATTTGCATCATCAATCACCCGCCTCCCACCAATAAGGGCGTGGCAATTGACCAAAAAACTTATTGGAATTTAACGTGTCACCCTTTTGCGGCCATTAGCGCCTAAACAGGGTGATCTAAGATGGCTCAAACTATTTGATTCATGTAGCCGCACAGGTGCACGTTAATTAGAGACATCAATCTCAAATATAGGTTGAACAGGTGAGTGGCAATCAACAAAAAATTGAAAATTTCAAAATTTCTTCTTTTTTGTGTTTCCTGTTAAGGGGGTATATGAGCGGGGGGGATGAAACCAAGTGGATCACCTAAAGGACACTCGGGGCTTCCACTATCACCATCAACCACCCGCCTACCACCACCAGGAGCGTGAGAATCTTATAGAATGCACACAAGTGTTTTTCATTCTTCTGCGACCTCTAGCGGCCGGAGTATATAAGCTAGGTGGGTCAAACAAATTGCATCGTTTAGAGGACACTCAGGGCTTCCATTTGCATCATCAATCACCCGCCTCCCACCAATAGGGGCGTGGCAATTGACCAAAAAACTTATTGGAATTTAACGTGTCACCCTTTTGCGGCCATTAGCGCCTAAACAGGGTGATCTAAGATGGCTCAAACTATTTGATTCATGTAGCCGCACAGGTGCACGTTAATTAGAGACATCAATCTCAAATATAGGTTGAACAGGTGAGTGGCAATCAACAAAAAAGTGAAAATTTCAAAATTTCTTCTTTTTTGTGTTTCCTGTTAAGGGGGTATATGAGCGGGGGGGATGAAACCAAGTGGATCACCTAAAGGACACTCGGGGCTTCAACTATCACCATCAACCACCCGCCTACCACCACCAGGAGCGTGGGAATCTTATAGAATGCACACAAGTGTTTTTCCACCCTTCTGCGACCTCTAGCGGCCGGAGTATATAAGCTAGGTGGGTCAAACAAATTGCATCGTTTAGAGGACACTCAGGGCTTCCATTTGCATCATCAATCACCCGCCTCCCACCAATAGGGGCGTGGCAATTGACCAAAAAAATTATTGGAATTTAACGTGTCACCCTTTTGCGGCCATTAGCGCCTAAACAGGGTGATCTAAGATGTCGCAAACTATTTGATTCATGTAGCCGCACAGGTGCACGTTAATTAGAGACATCAATCTCAGATATAGGTTGAACAAGTGAGTGGCAATCAACAAAAAAGTGAAAATTTCAAAATTTCAACTTTTTACCTTTTTTGTGTTTCCAGTTAAGGGGGTATATGAGCGGGGGGGATGAAACCAAGTGGCTCACCTAAAGGCCACTCGGGGCTTCCATTATCACCATCAACCACCCGCCTACCACCACCAGGAGCGTGGGAATCCTATAGAATGCACCATGTGTCATTTTGCCCTGCACACAGGTGTTTTTCCACCCTTCTGCGACCTCTAGCGGCCGGAGTATATAAGCTAGGTGGGTCAAACAAATTGCATCGTTTAGAGGACTATCACCATCAACCACCCGCCTACCACCACCAGGAGCGTGGGAATCTTATAGAATGCACACAAGTGTTTTTCCACCCTTCTGCGACCTCTAGCGGCCGGAGTATATAAGCTAGGTGGGTCAAACAAATTGCATCGTTTAGAGGACACTCAGGGCTTCCATTTGCATCATCAATCACCCGCCTCCCACCAATAGGGGCGTGGCAATTGACCAAAAAAATTATTGGAATTTAACGTGTCACCCTTTTGCGGCCATTAGCGCCTAAACAGGGTGATCTAAGATGTCGCAAACTATTTGATTCATGTAGCCGCACAGGTGCACGTTAATTAGAGACATCAATCTCAGATATAGGTTGAACAAGTGAGTGGCAATCAACAAAAAAGTGAAAATTTCAAAATTTCAACTTTTTACCTTTTTTGTGTTTCCTGTTAAGGGGGTATATGAGCGGGGGGGATGAAACCAAGTGGCTCACCTAAAGGCCACTCGGGGCTTCCATTATCACCATCAACCACCCGCCTACCACCACCAGGAGCGTGGGAATCCTATAGAATGCACCATGTGTCATTTTGCCCTGCACACAGGTGTTTTTCCACCCTTCTGCGACCTCTAGCGGCCGGAGTATATAAGCTAGGTGGGTCAAACAAATTGCATCGTTTAGAGGACACTCAGGGCTTCCATTTGCATCATCAATCACCCGCCTCCCACCAATAGGGGCGTGGCAATTGACCAAAAAACTTATTGGAATTTAACGTGTCACCCTTTTGCGGCCATTAGCGCCTAAACAGGGTGATCTAAGATGGCTCAAACTATTTGATTCATGTAGCCGCACAGGTGCACGTTAATTAGAGACATCAATCTCAGATATAGGTTGAACAAGTGAGTGGCAATCAACAAAAAAGTGAAAATTTCAAAATTTCTACTTTTTACCTTTTTTGTGTTTCCAGTTAAGAGGGTATATGAGCGGGGGGGATGAAACCAAGTGGATCACCTAAAGGACACTCGGGGCTTCCATTATCACAATCAACCACCCGCCTACCACCACCAGGAGCGTGGGAATCCTATAGAATGCACCATGGGTCATTTTGCCCTGCACACAAGTGTTTTTCCACCCTTCTGCGACCTCTAGCGGCCGGAGTATATAAGCTAGGTGGGTCAAACAAATTGCATCGTTTAGAGGACACTCAGGGCTTCCATTTGCATCATCAATCACCCGCCTCCCACCAATAAGGGCGTGGCAATTGACCAAAAAACTTATTGGAATTTAACGTGTCACCCTTTTGCGGCCATTAGCGCCTAAACAGGGTGATCTAAGATGGCTCAAACTATTTGATTCATGTAGCCGCACAGGTGCACGTTAATTAGAGACATCAATCTCAAATATAGGTTGAACAGGTGAGTGGCAATCAACAAAAAATTGAAAATTTCAAAATTTCTTCTTTTTTGTGTTTCCTGTTAAGGGGGTATATGAGCGGGGGGGATGAAACCAAGTGGATCACCTAAAGGACACTCGGGGCTTCCACTATCACCATCAACCACCCGCCTACCACCACCAGGAGCGTGAGAATCTTATAGAATGCACACAAGTGTTTTTCATTCTTCTGCGACCTCTAGCGGCCGGAGTATATAAGCTAGGTGGGTCAAACAAATTGCATCGTTTAGAGGACACTCAGGGCTTCCATTTGCATCATCAATCACCCGCCTCCCACCAATAGGGGCGTGGCAATTGACCAAAAAACTTATTGGAATTTAACGTGTCACCCTTTTGCGGCCATTAGCGCCTAAACAGGGTGATCTAAGATGGCTCAAACTATTTGATTCATGTAGCCGCACAGGTGCACGTTAATTAGAGACATCAATCTCAAATATAGGTTGAACAGGTGAGTGGCAATCAACAAAAAAGTGAAAATTTCAAAATTTCTTCTTTTTTGTGTTTCCTGTTAAGGGGGTATATGAGCGGGGGGGATGAAACCAAGTGGATCACCTAAAGGACACTCGGGGCTTCAACTATCACCATCAACCACCCGCCTACCACCACCAGGAGCGTGGGAATCTTATAGAATGCACACAAGTGTTTTTCCACCCTTCCGCGACCTCTAGCGGCCGGAGTATATAAGCTAGGTGGGTCAAACAAATTGCATCGTTTAGAGGACACTCAGGGCTTCCATTTGCATCATCAATCACCCGCCTCCCACCAATAGGGGCGTGGCAATTGACCAAAAAAATTATTGGAATTTAACGTGTCACCCTTTTGCGGCCATTAGCGCCTAAACAGGGTGATCTAAGATGTCGCAAACTATTTGATTCATGTAGCCGCACAGGTGCACGTTAATTAGAGACATCAATCTCAGATATAGGTTGAACAAGTGAGTGGCAATCAACAAAAAAGTGAAAATTTCAAAATTTCAACTTTTTACCTTTTTTGTGTTTCCAGTTAAGGGGGTATATGAGCGGGGGGGATGAAACCAAGTGGCTCACCTAAAGGCCACTCGGGGCTTCCATTATCACCATCAACCACCCGCCTACCACCACCAGGAGCGTGGGAATCCTATAGAATGCACCATGTGTCATTTTGCCCTGCACACAGGTGTTTTTCCACCCTTCTGCGACCTCTAGCGGCCGGAGTATATAAGCTAGGTGGGTCAAACAAATTGCATCGTTTAGAGGACACTCAGGGCTTCCATTTGCATCATCAATCACCCGCCTCCCACCAATAGGGGCGTGGCAATTGACCAAAAAACTTATTGGAATTTAACGTGTCACCCTTTTGCGGCCATTAGCGCCTAAACAGGGTGATCTAAGATGGCTCAAACTATTTGATTCATGTAGCCGCACAGGTGCACGTTAATTAGAGACATCAATCTCAGATATAGGTTGAACAAGTGAGTGGCAATCAACAAAAAAGTGAAAATTTCAAAATTTCTACTTTTTACCTTTTTTGTGTTTCCAGTTAAGAGGGTATATGAGCGGGGGGGATGAAACCAAGTGGATCACCTAAAGGACACTCGGGGCTTCCATTATCACAATCAACCACCCGCCTACCACCACCAGGAGCGTGGGAATCCTATAGAATGCACCATGGGTCATTTTGCCCTGCACACAAGTGTTTTTCCACCCTTCTGCGACCTCTAGCGGCCGGAGTATATAAGCTAGGTGGGTCAAACAAATTGCATCGTTTAGAGGACACTCAGGGCTTCCATTTGCATCATCAATCACCCGCCTCCCACCAATAAGGGCGTGGCAATTGACCAAAAAACTTATTGGAATTTAACGTGTCACCCTTTTGCGGCCATTAGCGCCTAAACAGGGTGATCTAAGATGGCTCAAACTATTTGATTCATGTAGCCGCACAGGTGCACGTTAATTAGAGACATCAATCTCAAATATAGGTTGAACAGGTGAGTGGCAATCAACAAAAAATTGAAAATTTCAAAATTTCTTCTTTTTTGTGTTTCCTGTTAAGGGGGTATATGAGCGGGGGGGATGAAACCAAGTGGATCACCTAAAGGACACTCGGGGCTTCCATTATCACAATCAACCACCCGTGTTTTTCCACCCTTCTGCGACCTCTAGCGGCCGGAGTATATAAGCTAGGTGGGTCAAACAAATTGCATCGTTTAGAGGACACTCAGGGCTTCCATTTGCATCATCAATCACCCGCCTCCCACCAATAGGGGCGTGGCAATTGACCAAAAAACTTATTGGAATTTAACGTGTCACCCTTTTGCGGCCATTAGCGCCTAAACAGGGTGATCTAAGATGTCGCAAACTATTTGATTCATGTAGCCGCACAGGTGCACGTTAATTAGAGACATCAATCTCAGATATAGGTTGAACAAGTGAGTGGCAATCAACAAAAAAGTGAAAATTTCAAAATTTCAACTTTTTACCACCACCAGGAGCGTGGGAATCTTATAGAATGCACACAAGTGTTTTTCCACCCTTCTGCGACCTCTAGCGGCCGGAGTATATAAGCTAGGTGGGTCAAACAAATTGCATCGTTTAGAGGACACTCAGGGCTTCCATTTGCATCATCAATCACCCGCCTCCCACCAATAGGGGCGTGGCAATTGACCAAAAAACTTATTGGAATTTAACGTGTCACCCTTTTGCGGCCATTAGCGCCTAAACAGGGTGATCTAAGATGGCTCAAACTATTTGATTCATGTAGCCGCACAGGTGCACGTCAATTAGAGACATCAATCTCAGATATAGGTTGAACAAGTGAGTGGCAATCAACAAAAAAGTGAAAATTTCAAAATTTCTACTTTTTACCTTTTTTGTGTTTCCAGTTAAGAGGGTATATGAGCGGGGGGGATGAAACCAAGTGGATCACCTAAAGGACACTCGGGGCTTCCATTATCACAATCAACCACCCGCCTACCACCACCAGGAGCGTGGGAATCCTATAGAATGCACCATGGGTCATTTTGCCCTGCACACACGTGTTTTTCCACCCTTCTGCGACCTCTAGCGGCCGGAGTATATAAGCTAGGTGGGTCAAACAAATTGCATCGTTTAGAGGACACTCAGGGCTTCCATTTGCATCATCAATCACCCGCCTCCCACCAATAGGGGCGTGGCAATTGAACAAAAAACTTATTGGAATTTAACGTGTCACCCTTTTGCGGCCATTAGCGCCTAAACAGGGTGATCTAAGATGGCTCAAACTATTTGATTCATGTAGCCGCACAGGTGCACGTTAATTAGAGACATCAATCTCAAATATAGGTTGAACAGGTGAGTGGCAATCAACAAAAAAGTGAAAATTTCAAAATTTCTTCTTTTTTGTGTTTCCTGTTAAGGGGGTATATGAGCGGGGGGGATGAAACCAAGTGGATCACCTAAAGGACACTCGCGGCTTCAACTATCACCATCAACCACCCGCCTATCACCACCAGGAGCGTGGAAATCTTATAGAATGCACACAAGTGTTTTTCCACCCTTCTGCGACCTCTAGCGGCCGGAGTATATAAGCTAGGTGGGTCAAACAAATTGCATCGTTTAGAGGACACTCAGGGCTTCCATTTGCATCATCAATCACCCGCCTCCCACCAATAGGGGCGTGGCAATTGAACAAAAAACTTATTGGAATTTAACGTGTCACCCTTTTGCGGCCATTAGCGCCTAAACAGGGTGATCTAAGATGGCTCAAACTATTTGATTCATGTAGCCGCACAGGTGCACGTTAATTAGAGACATCAATCTCAAATATAGGTAAACAAGTGAGTGGCAATCAACAAAAAAGTGAAAATTTCAAAATTTCTACTTTTTACCTTTTTTGTGTTTCCAGTTAAGAGGGTATATGAGCGGGGGGGATGAAACCAAGTGGATCACCTAAAGGACACTCGGGGCTTCCATTATCACAATCAACCACCCGCCTATCACCACCAGGAGCGTGGAAATCTTATAGAATGCACACAAGTGTTTTTCCACCCTTCTGCGACCTCTAGCGGCCGGAGTATATAAGCTAGGTGGGTCAAACAAATTGCATCGTTTAGAGGACACTCAGGGCTTCCATTTGCATCATCAATCACCCGCCTCCCACCAATAGGGGCGTGGCAATTGAACAAAAAACTTATTGGAATTTAACGTGTCACCCTTTTGCGGCCATTAGCGCCTAAACAGGGTGATCTAAGATGGCTCAAACTATTTGATTCATGTAGCCGCACAGGTGCACGTTAATTAGAGACATCAATCTCAAATATAGGTTGAACAGGTGAGTGGCAATCAACAAAAAAGTGAAAATTTCAAAATTTCTTCTTTTTTGTGTTTCCTGTTAAGGGGGTATATGAGCGGGGGGGATGAAACCAAGTGGATCACCTAAAGGACACTCGGGGCTTCAACTATCACCATCAACCACCCGCCTATCACCACCAGGAGCGTGGAAATCTTATAGAATGCACACAAGTGTTTTTCCACCCTTCTGCGACCTCTAGCGGCCGGAGTATATAAGCTAGGTGGGTCAAACAAATTGCATCGTTTAGAGGACACTCAGGGCTTCCATTTGCATCATCAATCACCCGCCTCCCACCAATAGGGGCGTGGCAATTGACCAAAAAACTTATTGGAATTTAACGTGTCACCCTTTTGCGGCCATTAGCGCCTAAACAGGGTGATCTAAGATGTCGCAAACTATTTGATTCATGTAGCCGCACAGGTGCACGTTAATTAGAGACATCAATCTCAGATATAGGTTGAACAAGTGAGTGGCAATCAACAAAAAAGTGAAAATTTCAAAATTTCAACTTTTTTGTGTTTCCTGTTAAGGGGGTATATGAGCGGGGGGGATGAAACCAAGTGGATCACCTAAAAGACACTCGGGGCTTCCACTATCACCATCAACCACCCGCCTACCACCACCAGGAGCGTGGGAATCTTATAGAATGCACACAAGTGTTTTTCCACCCTTCTGCGACCTCTAGCGGCCGGAGTATATAAGCTAGGTGGGTCAAACAAATTGCATCGTTTAGAGGACACTCAGGGCTTCCATTTGCATCATCAATCACCCGCCTCCCACCAATAGGGGCGTGGCAATTGACCAAAAAACTTATTGGAATTTAACGTGTCACCCTTTTGCGGCCATTAGCGCCTAAACAGGGTGATCTAAGATGGCTCAAACTATTTGATTCATGTAGCCGCACAGGTGCACGTTAATTAGAGACATCAATCTCAGATATAGGTTGAACAAGTGAGTGGCAATCAACAAAAAAGTGAAAATTTCAAAATTTCTACTTTTTACCTTTTTTGTGTTTCCAGTTAAGAGGGTATATGAGCGGGGGGGATGAAACCAAGTGGATCACCTAAAGGACACTCGGGGCTTCCATTATCACAATCAACCACCCGCCTACCACCACCAGGAGCGTGGGAATCCTATAGAATGCACCATGGGTCATTTTGCCCTGCACACACGTGTTTTTCCACCCTTCTGCGACCTCTAGCGGCCGGAGTATATAAGCTAGGTGGGTCAACCAAATTGCATCGTTTAGAGGACACTCAGGGCTTCCATTTGCATCATCAATCACCCGCCTCCCACCAATAGGGGCGTGGCAATTGAACAAAAAACTTATTGGAATTTAACGTGTCACCCTTTTGCGGCCATTAGCGCCTAAACAGGGTGATCTAAGATGGCTCAAACTATTTGATTCATGTAGCCGCACAGGTGCACGTTAATTAGAGACATCAATCTCAAATATAGGTTGAACAGGTGAGTGGCAATCAACAAAAAAGTGAAAATTTCAAAATTTCTTCTTTTTTGTGTTTCCTGTTAAGGGGGTATATGAGCGGGGGGGATGAAACCAAGTGGATCACCTAAAGGACACTCGGGGCTTCAACTATCACCATCAACCACCCGCCTACCACCACCAGGAGCGTGGGAATCTTATAGAATGCACACAAGTGTTTTTCCACCCTTCTGCGCCCTCTAGCGGCCGGAGTATATAAGCTAGGTGGGTCAAACAAATTGCATCGTTTAGAGGACACTCAGGGCTTCCATTTGCATCATCAATCACCCGCCTCCCACCAATAGGGGCGTGGCAATTGAACAAAAAACTTATTGGAATTTAACGTGTCACCCTTTTGCGGCCATTAGCGCCTAAACAGGGTGATCTAAGATGGCTCAAACTATTTGATTCATGTAGCCGCACAGGTGCACGTTAATTAGAGACATCAATCTCAGATATAGGTTGAACAAGTGAGTGGCAATCAACAAAAAAGTGAAAATTTCAAAATTTCAACTTTTTACCTTTTTTGTGTTTCCAGTTAAGGGGGTATATGAGCGGGGGGATCACCTAAAGGATCACCTAAAGGACACTCGGGGCTTCCATTATCACCATCAACCACCCGCCTACCACCACCAGGAGCGTGGGAATCCTATAGAATGCACCATGTGTCATTTTGCCCTGCACACAGGTGTTTTTCCACCCTTCTGCGACCTCTAGCGGCCGGAGTATATAAGCTAGGTGGGTCAAACAAATTGCATCGTTTAGAGGACACTCAGGGCTTCCATTTGCATCATCAATCACCCGCCTCCCACCAATAAAGGCGTGGCAATTGACCAAAAAACTTATTGGAATTTAACGTGTCACCCTTTTGCGGCCATTAGCGCCTAAACAGGGTGATCTAAGATGGCTCAAACTATTTGATTCATGTAGCCGCACAGGTGCACGTTAATTAGAGACATCAATCTCAAATATAGGTTGAACAGGTGAGTGGCAATCAACAAAAAATTGAAAATTTCAAAATTTCTTCTTTTTTGTGTTTCCTGTTAAGGGGGTATATGAGCGGGGGGGATGAAACCAAGTGGATCACCTAAAAGACACTCGGGGCTTCCACTATTACCATCAACCACCCGCCTACCACCACCAGGAGCGTGGGAATCTTATAGAATGCACACAAGTGTTTTTCCACCCTTCTGCGACCTCTAGCGGCCGGAGTATATAAGCTAGGTGGGTCAAACAAATTGCATCGCTTAGAGGACACTCAGGGCTTCCATTTGCATCATCAATCACCCGCCTCCCACCAATAGGGGCGTGGCAATTGACCAAAAAACTTATTGGAATTTAACGTGTCACCCTTTTGCGGCCATTAGCGCCTAAACAGGGTGATCTAAGATGGCTCAAACTATTTGATTCATGTAGCCGCACAGGTGCACGTTAATTAGAGACATCAATCTCAGATATAGGTTGAACAAGTGAGTGGCAATCAACAAAAAAGTGAAAATTTCAAAATTTCTACTTTTTACCTTTTTTGTGTTTCCAGTTAAGAGGGTATATGAGCGGGGGGGATGAAACCAAGTGGATCACTTAAACGACACTCGGGGCTTCCAATTTCACAATCAACCACCCGCCTACCACCACCAGGAGCGTGGGAATCCTATAGAATGCACCATGGGTCATTTTGCCCTGCACACAAGTGTTTTTCCACCCTTCTGCGACCTCTAGCGGCCGGAGTATATAAGCTAGGTGGGTCAAACAAATTGCATCGTTTAGAGGACACTCAGGGCTTCCATTTGCATCATCAATCACCCGCCTCCCACCAATAGGGGCGTGGCAATTGACCAAAAAACTTATTGGAATTTAACGTGTCACCCTTTTGCGGCCATTAGCGCCTAAACAGGGTGATCTAAGATGGCTCAAACTATTTGATTCATGTAGCCGCACAGGTGCACGTTAATTAGAGACATCAATCTCAGATATAGGTTGAACAAGTGAGTGGCAATCAACAAAAAAGTGAAAATTTCAAAATTTCTACTTTTTACCTTTTTTGTGTTTCCAGTTAAGAGGGTATATGAGCGGGGCGGATGAAACCAAGTGGATCACCTAAAGGACACTCGGGGCTTCCATTATCACAATCAACCACCCGTGTTTTTCCACCCTTCTGCGACCTCTAGCGGCCGGAGTATATAAGCTAGGTGGGTCAAACAAATTGCATCGTTTAGAGGACACTCAGGGCTTCCATTTGCATCATCAATCACCCGCCTCCCACCAATAGGGGCGTGGCAATTGACCAAAAAAATTATTGGAATTTAACGTGTCACCCTTTTGCGGCCATTAGCGCCTAAACAGGGTGATCTAAGATGTCGCAAACTATTTGATTCATGTAGCCGCACAGGTGCACGTTAATTAGAGACATCAATCTCAGATATAGGTTGAACAAGTGAGTGGCAATCAACAAAAAAGTGAAAATTTCAAAATTTCAACTTTTTACCTTTTTTGTGTTTCCAGTTAAGGGGGTATATGAGCGGGGGGGATGAAACCAAGTGGATCACCTAAAGGACACTCGGGGCTTCCATTATCACCATCAACCACCCGCCTACCACCACCAGGAGCGTGAGAATCCTATAGAATGCACCATGTGTCATTTTGCCCTGCACACAGGTGTTTTTCCACCCTTCTGCGACCTCTAGCGGCCGGAGTATATAAGCTAGGTGGGTCAAACAAATTGCATCGTTTAGAGGACACTCAGGGCTTCCATTTGCATCATCAATCACCCGCCTCCCACCAATAGGGGCGTGGCAATTGACCAAAAAACTTATTGGAATTTAACGTGTCACCCTTTTGCGGCCATTAGCGCCTAAACAGGGTGATCTAAGATGGCTCAAACTATTTGATTCATGTAGCCGCACAGGTGCACGTTAATTAGAGACATCAATCTCAAATATAGGTTGAACAGGTGAGTGGCAATCAACAAAAAATTGAAAATTTCAAAATTTCTTCTTTTTTGTGTTTCCTGTTAAGGGGGTATATGAGCGGGGGGGATGAAACCAAGTGGATCACCTAAAAGACACTCGGGGCTTCCACTATCACCATCAACCACCCGCCTACCACCACCAGGAGCGTGGGAATCTTATAGAATGCACACAAGTGTTTTTCCACCCTTCTGCGACCTCTAGCGGCCGGAGTATATAAGCTAGGTGGGTCAAACAAATTGCATCGCTTAGAGGACACTCAGGGCTTCCATTTGCATCATCAATCACCCGCCTCCCACCAATAGGGGCGTGGCAATTGACCAAAAAACTTATTGGAATTTAACGTGTCACCCTTTTGCGGCCATTAGCGCCTAAACAGGGTGATCTAAGATGGCTCAAACTATTTGATTCATGTAGCCGCACAGGTGCACGTTAATTAGAGACATCAATCTCAGATATAGGTTGAACAAGTGAGTGGCAATCAACAAAAAAGTGAAAATTTCAAAATTTCTACTTTTTACCTTTTTTGTGTTTCCAGTTAAGAGGGTATATGAGCGGGGGGGATGAAACCAAGTGGATCACCTAAAGGACACTCGGGGCTTCCATTATCACAATCAACCACCCGCCTACCACCACCAGGAGCGTGGGAATCCTATAGAATGCACCATGGGTCATTTTGCCCTGCACACAAGTGTTTTTCCACCCTTCTGCGACCTCTAGCGGCCGGAGTATATAAGCTAGGTGGGTCAAACAAATTGCATCGTTTAGAGGACACTCAGGGCTTCCATTTGCATCATCAATCACCCGCCTCCCACCAATAGGGGCGTGGCAATTGACCAAAAAACTTATTGGAATTTAACGTGTCACCCTTTTGCGGCCATTAGCGCCTAAACAGGGTGATCTAAGATGGCTCAAACTATTTGATTCATGTAGCCGCACAGGTGCACGTTAATTAGAGACATCAATCTCAGATATAGGTTGAACAAGTGAGTGGCAATCAACAAAAAAGTGAAAATTTCAAAATTTCTACTTTTTACCTTTTTTGTGTTTCCAGTTAAGAGGGTATATGAGCGGGGGGGATGAAACCAAGTGGATCACCTAAAGGACACTCGGGGCTTCCATTATCACGATCAACCACCCGCCTACCACCACCAGGAGCGTGGGAATCCTATAGAATGCACCATGGGTCATTTTGCCCTGCACACACGTGTTTTTCCACCCTTCTGCGACCTCTAGCGGCCGGAGTATATAAGCTAGGTGGGTCAAACAAATTGCATCGTTTAGAGGACACTCAGGGCTTCCATTTGCATCATCAATCACCCGCCTCCCACCAATAGGGGCGTGGCAATTGAACAAAAAACTTATTGGAATTTAACGTGTCACCCTTTTGCGGCCATTAGCGCCTAAACAGGGTGATCTAAGATGGCTCAAACTATTTGATTCATGTAGCCGCACAGGTGCACGTTAATTAGAGACATCAATCTCAAATATAGGTTGAACAGGTGAGTGGCAATCAACAAAAAAGTGAAAATTTCAAAATTTCTTCTTTTTTGTGTTTCCTGTTAAGGGGGTATATGAGCGGGGGGGATGAAACCAAGTGGATCACCTAAAGGACACTCGGGGCTTCAACTATCACCATCAACCACCCGCCTACCACCACCAGGAGCGTGGGAATCTTATAGAATGCACACAAGTGTTTTTCCACCCTTCTGCGACCTCTAGCGGCCGGAGTATATAAGCTAGGTGGGTCAAACAAATTGCATCGTTTAGAGGACACTCAGGGCTTCCATTTGCATCATCAATCACCCGCCTCCCACCAATAGGGGCGTGGCAATTGACCAAAAAAATTATTGGAATTTAACGTGTCACCCTTTTGCGGCCATTAGCGCCTAAACAGGGTGATCTAAGATGTCGCAAACTATTTGATTCATGTAGCCGCACAGGTGCACGTTAATTAGAGACATCAATCTCAGATATAGGTTGAACAAGTGAGTGGCAATCAACAAAAAAGTGAAAATTTCAAAATTTCAACTTTTTACCTTTTTTGTGTTTCCAGTTAAGGGGGTATATGAGCGGGGGGATCACCTAAAGGATCACATAAAGGACACTCGGGGCTTCCATTATCACCATCAACCACCCGCCTACCACCACCAGGAGCGTGGGAATCCTATAGAATGCACCATGTGTCATTTTGCCCTGCACACAGGTGTTTTTCCACCCTTCTGCGACCTCTAGCGGCCGGAGTATATAAGCTAGGTGGGTCAAACAAATTGCATCGTTTAGAGGACACTCAGGGCTTCCATTTGCATCATCAATCACCCGCCTCCCACCAATAAGGGCGTGGCAATTGACCAAAAAACTTATTGGAATTTAACGTGTCACCCTTTTGCGGCCATTAGCGCCTAAACAGGGTGATCTAAGATGGCTCAAACTATTTGATTCATGTAGCCGCACAGGTGCACGTTAATTAGAGACATCAATCTCAAATATAGGTTGAACAGGTGAGTGGCAATCAACAAAAAATTGAAAATTTCAAAATTTCTTCTTTTTTGTGTTTCCTGTTAAGGGGGTATATGAGCGGGGGGAATGAAACCAAGTGGATCACCTAAAAGACACTCGGGGCTTCCACTATCACCATCAACCACCCGCCTACCACCACCAGGAGCGTGGGAATCTTATAGAATGCACACAAGTGTTTTTCCACCCTTCTGCGACCTCTAGCGGCCGGAGTATATAAGCTAGGTGGGTCAAACAAATTGCATCGCTTAGAGGACACTCAGGGCTTCCATTTGCATCATCAATCCCCCGCCTCCCACCAATAGGGGCGTGGCAATTGACCAAAAAACTTATTGGAATTTAACGTGTCACCCTTTTGCGGCCATTAGCGCCTAAACAGGGTGATCTAAGATGGCTCAAACTATTTGATTCATGTAGCCGCACAGGTGCACGTTAATTAGAGACATCAATCTCAGATATAGGTTGAACAAGTGAGTGGCAATCAACAAAAAAGTGAAAATTTCAAAATTTCTACTTTTTACCTTTTTTGTGTTTCCAGTTAAGAGGGTATATGAGCGGGGGGGATGAAACCAAGTGGATCACCTAAAGGACACTCGGGGCTTCCATTATCACAATCAACCACCCGCCTACCACCACCAGGAGCGTGGGAATCCTATAGAATGCACCATGGGTCATTTTGCCCTGCACACAAGTGTTTTTCCACCCTTCTGCGACCTCTAGCGGCCGGAGTATATAAGCTAGGTGGGTCAAACAAATTGCATCGTTTAGAGGACACTCAGGGCTTCCATTTGCATCATCAATCACCCGCCTCCCACCAATAGGGGCGTGGCAATTGACCAAAAAACTTATTGGAATTTAACGTGTCACCCTTTTGCGGCCATTAGCGCCTAAACAGGGTGATCTAAGATGGCTCAAACTATTTGATTCATGTAGCCGCACAGGTGCACGTTAATTAGAGACATCAATCTCAGATATAGGTTGAACAAGTGAGTGGCAATCAACAAAAAAGTGAAAATTTCAAAATTTCAACTTTTTACCTTTTTTGTGTTTCCAGTTAAGAGGGTATATGAGCGGGGGGATGAAACCAAGTGGATCACCTAAAGGACACTCGGGGCTTCCATTATCACAATCAACCACCCGTGTTTTTCCACCCTTCTGCGACCTCTAGCGGCCGGAGTATATAAGCTAGGTGGGTCAAACAAATTGCATCGTTTAGAGGACACTCAGGGCTTCCATTTGCATCATCAATCACCCGCCTCCCACCAATAGGGGCGTGGCAATTGACCAAAAAAATTATTGGAATTTAACGTGTCACCCTTTTGCGGCCATTAGCGCCTAAACAGGGTGATCTAAGATGTCGCAAACTATTTGATTCATGTAGCCGCACAGGTGCACGTTAATTAGAGACATCAATCTCAGATATAGGTTGAACAAGTGAGTGGCAATCAACAAAAAAGTGAAAATTTCAAAATTTCAACTTTTTACCTTTTTTGTGTTTCCAGTTAAGGGGGTATATGAGCGGGGGGGATGAAACCAAGTGGATCACCTAAAGGACACTCGGGGCTTCCATTATCACCATCAACCACCCGCCTACCACCACCAGGAGCGTGAGAATCCTATAGAATGCACCATGTGTCATTTTGCCCTGCACACAGGTGTTTTTCCACCCTTCTGCGACCTCTAGCGGCCGGAGTATATAAGCTAGGTGGGTCAAACAAATTGCATCGTTTAGAGGACACTCAGGGCTTCCATTTGCATCATCAATCACCCGCCTCCCAACAATAAGGGCGTGGCAATTGACCAAAAAACTTATTGGAATTTAACGTGTCACCCTTTTGCGGCCATTAGCGCCTAAACAGGGTGATCTAAGATGGCTCAAACTATTTGATTCATGTAGCCGCACAGGTGCACGTTAATTAGAGACATCAATCTCAAATATAGGTTGAACAGGTGAGTGGCAATCAACAAAAAATTGAAAATTTCAAAATTTCTTCTTTTTTGTGTTTCCTGTTAAGGGGGTATATGAGCGGGGGGGATGAAACCAAGTGGATCACCTAAAAGACACTCGGGGCTTCCACTATCACCATCAACCACCCGCCTACCACCACCAGGAGCGTGGGAATCTTATAGAATGCACACAAGTGTTTTTCCACCCTTCTGCGACCTCTAGCGGCCGGAGTATATAAGCTAGGTGGGTCAAACAAATTGCATCGCTTAGAGGACACTCAGGGCTTCCATTTGCATCATCAATCACCCGCCTCCCACCAATAGGGGCGTGGCAATTGACCAAAAAACTTATTGGAATTTAACGTGTCACCCTTTTGCGGCCATTAGCGCCTAAACAGGGTGATCTAAGATGGCTCAAACTATTTGATTCATGTAGCCGCACAGGTGCACGTTAATTAGAGACATCAATCTCAGATATAGGTTGAACAAGTGAGTGGCAATCAACAAAAAAGTGAAAATTTCAAAATTTCTACTTTTTACCTTTTTTGTGTTTCCAGTTAAGAGGGTATATGAGCGGGGGGGATGAAACCAAGTGGATCACCTAAAGGACACTCGGGGCTTCCATTATCACAATCAACCACCCGCCTACCACCACCAGGAGCGTGGGAATCCTATAGAATGCACCATGGGTAATTTTGCCCTGCACACAAGTGTTTTTCCACCCTTCTGCGACCTCTAGCGGCCGGAGTATATAAGCTAGGTGGGTCAAACAAATTGCATCGTTTAGAGGACACTCAGGGCTTCCATTTGCATCATCAATCACCCGCCTCCCACCAATAGGGGCGTGGCAATTGACCAAAAAACGTATTGGAATTTAACGTGTCACCCTTTTGCGGCCATTAGCGCCTAAACAGGGTGATCTAAGATGGCTCAAACTATTTGATTCATGTAGCCGCACAGGTGCACGTTAATTAGAGACATCAATCTCAGATATAGGTTGAACAAGTGAGTGGCAATCAACAAAAAAGTGAAAATTTCAAAATTTCAACTTTTTACCTTTTTTGTGTTTCCAGTTAAGAGGGTATATGAGCGGGGGGGATGAAACCAAGTGGATCACCTAAAGGACACTCGGGGCTTCCATTATCACAATCAACCACCCGTGTTTTTCCACCCTTCTGCGACCTCTAGCGGCCGGAGTATATAAGCTAGGTGGGTCAAACAAATTGCATCGTTTAGAGGACACTCAGGGCTTCCATTTGCATCATCAATCACCCGCCTCCCACCAATAGGGGCGTGGCAATTGACCAAAAAACTTATTGGAATTTAACGTGTCACCCTTTTGCGGCCATTAGCGCCTAAACAGGGTGATCTAAGATGGCTCAAACTATTTGATTCATGTAGCCGCACAGGTGCACGTTAATTAGAGACATCAATCTCAAATATAGGTTGAACAGGTGAGTGGCAATCAACAAAAAAGTGAAAATTTCAAAATTTCTACTTTTTTGTGTTTCCTGTTAAGGGGGTATATGAGCGGGGGGGATGAAACCAAGTGGATCACCTAAAGGACACTCGGAGCTTCCATTATCACCATCAACCACCCGCCTACCACCACCAGGAGCGTGGGAATCTTATAGAATGCACCATGGGTCATTTTGCCCTGCACACAAGTGTTTTTCCACCCTTCTGCGACCTCTAGCGGCCGGAGTATATAAGCTAGGTGGGTCAAACAAATTGCATCGTTTAGAGGACACTCAGGGCTTCCATTTGCATCATCAATCACCCGCCTCCCACCAATAGGGGCGTGGCAATTGACCAAAAAACTTATTGGAATTTAACGTGTCACCCTTCTGCGGCCATTAGCGCCTAAACAGGGTGATCTAAGATGGCTCAAACTATTTGATTCATGTAGCCGCACAGGTGCACGTTAATTAGAGACCTCAATCTCAAATATAGGTTGAACAGGTGAGTGGCAATCAACAAAAAAGTGAAAATTTAAAAATTTCTTCTTTTTTGTGTTTCCTGTTAAGGGGGTATATGAGCGGGGGGGATGAAACCAAGTGGATCACCTAAAGGACACTCGGGGCTTCCACTATCACCATCAACCACCCGCCTACCACCACCAGGAGCGTGGGAATCTTATAGAATGCACACAAGTGTTTTTCCACCCTTCTGCGACCTCTAGCGGCCGGAGTATATAAGCTAGGTGGGTCAAACAAATTGCATCGTTTAGAGGACACTCAGGGCTTCCATTTGCATCATCAATCACCCGCCTCCCACCAATAGGGGCGTGGCAATTGACCAAAAAACTTATTGGAATTTAACGTGTCACCCTTTTGCGGCCATTAGCGCCTAAACAGGGTGATCTAAGATGTCGCAAACTATTTGATTCATGTAGCCGCACAGGTGCACGTTAATTAGAGACATCAATCTCAGATATAGGTTGAACAAGTGAGTGGCAATCAACAAAAAAGTGAAAATTTCAACTTTTTACATTTTTTGTGTTTCCAGTTAAGGGGGTATATGAGCGGGGGGGATGAAACCAAGTGGATCACCTAAAGGACACTCGGGGCTTCCATTATCACCATCAACCACCCGCCTACCACCACCAGGAGCGTGGGAATCCTATAGAATGCACCATGTGTCATTTTGCCCTGCACACAGGTGTTTTTCCACCCTTCTGCGACCTCTAGCGGCCGGAGTATATAAGCTAGGTGGGTCAAACAAATTGCATCGTTTAGAGGACACTCAGGGCTTCCATTTGCATCATCAATCACCCGCCTCCCACCAATAAGGGCGTGGCAATTGACCAAAAAACTTATTGGAATTTAACGTGTCACCCTTTTGCGGCCATTAGCGCCTAAACAGGGTGATCTAAGATGGCTCAAACTATTTGATTCATGTAGCCGCACAGGTGCACGTTAATTAGAGACATCAATCTCAAATATAGGTTGAACAGGTGAGTGGCAATCAACAAAAAAGTGAAAATTTCAAAATTTCTTCTTTTTTGTGTTTCCTGTTAAGGGGGTATATGAGCGGGGGGGATGAAACCAAGTGGATCACCTAAAGGACACTCGGGGCTTCAACTATCACCATCAACCACCCGCCTATCACCACCAGGAGCGTGGAAATCTTATAGAATGCACACAAGTGTTTTTCCACCCTTCTGCGACCTCTAGCGGCCGGAGTATATAAGCTAGGTGGGTCAAACAAATTGCATCGTTTAGAGGACACTCAGGGCTTCCATTTGCATCATCAATCACCCGCCTCCCACCAATAGGGGCGTGGCAATTGACCAAAAAACTTATTGGAATTTAACGTGTCACCCTTTTGCGGCCATTAGCGCCTAAACAGGGTGATCTAAGATGTCGCAAACTATTTGATTCATGTAGCCGCACAGGTGCACGTTAATTAGAGACATCAATCTCAGATATAGGTTGAACAAGTGAGTGGCAATCAACAAAAAAGTGAAAATTTCAAAATTTCAACTTTTTTGTGTTTCCTGTTAAGGGGGTATATGAGCGGGGGGGATGAAACCAAGTGGATCACCTAAAAGACACTCGGGGCTTCCACTATCACCATCAACCACCCGCCTACCACCACCAGGAGCGTGGGAATCTTATAGAATGCACACAAGTGTTTTTCCACCCTTCTGCGACCTCTAGCGGCCGGAGTATATAAGCTAGGTGGGTCAAACAAATTGCATCGTTTAGAGGACACTCAGGGCTTCCATTTGCATCATCAATCACCCGCCTCCCACCAATAGGGGCGTGGCAATTGACCAAAAAACTTATTGGAATTTAACGTGTCACCCTTTTGCGGCCATTAGCGCCTAAACAGGGTGATCTAAGATGGCTCAAACTATTTGATTCATGTAGCCGCACAGGTGCACGTTAATTAGAGACATCAATCTCAGATATAGGTTGAACAAGTGAGTGGCAATCAACAAAAAAGTGAAAATTTCAAAATTTCTACTTTTTACCTTTTTTGTGTTTCCAGTTAAGAGGGTATATGAGCGGGGGGGATGAAACCAAGTGGATCACCTAAAGGACACTCGGGGCTTCCATTATCACAATCAACCACCCGCCTACCACCACCAGGAGCGTGGGAATCCTATAGAATGCACCATGGGTCATTTTGCCCTGCACACACGTGTTTTTCCACCCTTCTGCGACCTCTAGCGGCCGGAGTATATAAGCTAGGTGGGTCAAACAAATTGCATCGTTTAGAGGACACTCAGGGCTTCCATTTGCATCATCAATCACCCGCCTCCCACCAATAGGGGCGTGGCAATTGAACAAAAAACTTATTGGAATTTAACGTGTCACCCTTTTGCGGCCATTAGCGCCTAAACAGGGTGATCTAAGATGGCTCAAACTATTTGATTCATGTAGCCGCACAGGTGCACGTTAATTAGAGACATCAATCTCAAATATAGGTTGAACAGGTGAGTGGCAATCAACAAAAAATTGAAAATTTCAAAATTTCTTCTTTTTTGTGTTTCCTGTTAAGGGGGTATATGAGCGGGGGGGATGAAACCAAGTGGATCACCTAAAGGACACTCGGGGCTTCCATTATCACCATCAACCACCCGCCTACCACCACCAGGAGCGTGAGAATCCTATAGAATGCACCATGTGTCATTTTGCCCTGCACACAGGTGTTTTTCCACCCTTCTGCGACCTCTAGCGGCCGGAGTATATAAGCTAGGTGGGTCAAACAAATTGCATCGTTTAGAGGACACTCAGGGCTTCCATTTGCATCATCAATCACCCGCCTCCCACCAATAGGGGCGTGGCAATTGACCAAAAAACTTATTGGAATTTAACGTGTCACCCTTTTGCGGCCATTAGCGCCTAAACAGGGTGATCTAAGATGGCTCAAACTATTTGATTCATGTAGCCGCACAGGTGCACGTTAATTAGAGACATCAATCTCAAATATAGGTTGAACAGGTGAGTGGCAATCAACAAAAAATTGAAAATTTCAAAATTTCTTCTTTTTTGTGTTTCCTGTTAAGGGGGTATATGAGCGGGGGGGATGAAACCAAGTGGATCACCTAAAAGACACTCGGGGCTTCCACTATCACCATCAACCACCCGCCTACCACCACCAGGAGCGTGGGAATCTTATAGAATGCACACAAGTGTTTTTCCACCCTTCTGCGACCTCTAGCGGCCGGAGTATATAAGCTAGGTGGGTCAAACAAATTGCATCGCTTAGAGGACACTCAGGGCTTCCATTTGCATCATCAATCACCCGCCTCCCACCAATAGGGGCGTGGCAATTGACCAAAAAACTTATTGGAATTTAACGTGTCACCCTTTTGCGGCCATTAGCGCCTAAACAGGGTGATCTAAGATGGCTCAAACTATTTGATTCATGTAGCCGCACAGGTGCACGTTAATTAGAGACATCAATCTCAGATATAGGTTGAACAAGTGAGTGGCAATCAACAAAAAAGTGAAAATTTCAAAATTTCTACTTTTTACCTTTTTTGTGTTTCCAGTTAAGAGGGTATATGAGCGGGGGGGATGAAACCAAGTGGATCACCTAAAGGACACTCTAGGCTTCCATTATCACAATCAACCACCCGCCTACCACCACCAGGAGCGTGGGAATCCTATAGAATGCACCATGGGTCATTTTGCCCTGCACACAAGTGTTTTTCCACCCTTCTGCGACCTCTAGCGGCCGGAGTATATAAGCTAGGTGGGTCAAACAAATTGCATCGTTTAGAGGACACTCAGGGCTTCCATTTGCATCATCAATCACCCGCCTCCCACCAATAGGGGCGTGGCAATTGACCAAAAAACTTATTGGAATTTAACGTGTCACCCTTTTGCGGCCATTAGCGCCTAAACAGGGTGATCTAAGATGGCTCAAACTATTTGATTCATGTAGCCGCACAGGTGCACGTTAATTAGAGACATCAATCTCAGATATAGGTTGAACAAGTGAGTGGCAATCAACAAAAAAGTGAAAATTTCAAAATTTCTACTTTTTACCTTTTTTGTGTTTCCAGTTAAGAGGGTATATGAGCGGGGGGGATGAAACCAAGTGGATCACCTAAAGGACACTCGGGGCTTCCATTATCACAATCAACCACCCGCCTACCACCACCAGGAGCGTGGGAATCCTATAGAATGCACCATGGGTCATTTTGCCCTGCACACACGTGTTTTTCCACCCTTCTGCGACCTCTAGCGGCCGGAGTATATAAGCTAGGTGGGTCAAACAAATTGCATCGTTTAGAGGACACTCAGGGCTTCCATTTGCATCATCAATCACCCGCCTCCCACCAATAGGGGCGTGGCAATTGAACAAAAAACTTATTGGAATTTAACGTGTCACCCTTTTGCGGCCATTAGCGCCTAAACAGGGTGATCTAAGATGGCTCAAACTATTTGATTCATGTAGCCGCACAGGTGCACGTTAATTAGAGACATCAATCTCAAATATAGGTTGAACAGGTGAGTGGCAATCAACAAAAAAGTGAAAATTTCAAAATTTCTACTTTTTACCTTTTTTGTGTTTCCAGTTAAGAGGGTATATGAGCGGGGGGGATGAAACCAAGTGGATCACCTAAAGGACACTCGGGGCTTCCATTATCACAATCAACCACCCGCCTACCACCACCAGGAGCGTGGGAATCCTATAGAATGCACCATGGGTCATTTTGCCCTGCACACACGTGTTTTTCCACCCTTCTGCGACCTCTAGCGGCCGGAGTATATAAGCTAGGTGGGTCAAACAAATTGCATCGTTTAGAGGACACTCAGGGCTTCCATTTGCATCATCAATCACCCGCCTCCCACCAATAGGGGCGTGGCAATTGAACAAAAAACTTATTGGAATTTAACGTGTCACCCTTTTGCGGCCATTAGCGCCTAAACAGGGTGATCTAAGATGGCTCAAACTATTTGATTCATGTAGCCGCACAGGTGCACGTTAATTAGAGACATCAATCTCAAATATAGGTTGAACAGGTGAGTGGCAATCAACAAAAAAGTGAAAATTTCAAAATTTCTTCTTTTTTGTGTTTCCTGTTAAGGGGGTATATGAGCGGGGGGGATGAAACCAAGTGGATCACCTAAAGGACACTCGGGGCTTCAACTATCACCATCAACCACCCGCCTACCACCACCAGGAGCGTGGGAATCTTATAGAATGCACACAAGTGTTTTTCCACCCTTCTGCGACCTCTAGCGGCCGGAGTATATAAGCTAGGTGGGTCAAACAAATTGCATCGTTTAGAGGACACTCAGGGCTTCCATTTGCATCATCAATCACCCGCCTCCCACCAATAGGGGCGTGGCAATTGACCAAAAAAATTATTGGAATTTAACGTGTCACCCTTTTGCGGCCATTAGCGCCTAAACAGGGTGATCTAAGATGTCGCAAACTATTTGATTCATGTAGCCGCACAGGTGCACGTTAATTAGAGACATCAATCTCAGATATAGGTTGAACAAGTGAGTGGCAATCAACAAAAAAGTGAAAATTTCAAAATTTCAACTTTTTACCTTTTTTGTGTTTCCAGTTAAGGGGGTATATGAGCGGGGGGATCACCTAAAGGATCACATAAAGGACACTCGGGGCTTCCATTATCACCATCAACCACCCGCCTACCACCACCAGGAGCGTGGGAATCCTATAGAATGCACCATGTGTCATTTTGCCCTGCACACAGGTGTTTTTCCACCCTTCTGCGACCTCTAGCGGCCGGAGTATATAAGCTAGGTGGGTCAAACAAATTGCATCGTTTAGAGGACACTCAGGGCTTCCATTTGCATCATCAATCACCCGCCTCCCACCAATAAGGGCGTGGCAATTGACCAAAAAACTTATTGGAATTTAACGTGTCACCCTTTTGCGGCCATTAGCGCCTAAACAGGGTGATCTAAGATGGCTCAAACTATTTGATTCATGTAGCCGCACAGGTGCACGTTAATTAGAGACATCAATCTCAAATATAGGTTGAACAGGTGAGTGGCAATCAACAAAAAATTGAAAATTTCAAAATTTCTTCTTTTTTGTGTTTCCTGTTAAGGGGGTATATGAGCGGGGGGAATGAAACCAAGTGGATCACCTAAAAGACACTCGGGGCTTCCACTATCACCATCAACCACCCGCCTACCACCACCAGGAGCGTGGGAATCTTATAGAATGCACACAAGTGTTTTTCCACCCTTCTGCGACCTCTAGCGGCCGGAGTATATAAGCTAGGTGGGTCAAACAAATTGCATCGCTTAGAGGACACTCAGGGCTTCCATTTGCATCATCAATCCCCCGCCTCCCACCAATAGGGGCGTGGCAATTGACCAAAAAACTTATTGGAATTTAACGTGTCACCCTTTTGCGGCCATTAGCGCCTAAACAGGGTGATCTAAGATGGCTCAAACTATTTGATTCATGTAGCCGCACAGGTGCACGTTAATTAGAGACATCAATCTCAGATATAGGTTGAACAAGTGAGTGGCAATCAACAAAAAAGTGAAAATTTCAAAATTTCTACTTTTTACCTTTTTTGTGTTTCCAGTTAAGAGGGTATATGAGCGGGGGGGATGAAACCAAGTGGATCACCTAAAGGACACTCGGGGCTTCCATTATCACAATCAACCACCCGCCTACCACCACCAGGAGCGTGGGAATCCTATAGAATGCACCATGGGTCATTTTGCCCTGCACACAAGTGTTTTTCCACCCTTCTGCGACCTCTAGCGGCCGGAGTATATAAGCTAGGTGGGTCAAACAAATTGCATCGTTTAGAGGACACTCAGGGCTTCCATTTGCATCATCAATCACCCGCCTCCCACCAATAGGGGCGTGGCAATTGACCAAAAAACTTATTGGAATTTAACGTGTCACCCTTTTGCGGCCATTAGCGCCTAAACAGGGTGATCTAAGATGGCTCAAACTATTTGATTCATGTAGCCGCACAGGTGCACGTTAATTAGAGACATCAATCTCAGATATAGGTTGAACAAGTGAGTGGCAATCAACAAAAAAGTGAAAATTTCAAAATTTCAACTTTTTACCTTTTTTGTGTTTCCAGTTAAGAGGGTATATGAGCGGGGGGATGAAACCAAGTGGATCACCTAAAGGACACTCGGGGCTTCCATTATCACAATCAACCACCCGTGTTTTTCCACCCTTCTGCGACCTCTAGCGGCCGGAGTATATAAGCTAGGTGGGTCAAACAAATTGCATCGTTTAGAGGACACTCAGGGCTTCCATTTGCATCATCAATCACCCGCCTCCCACCAATAGGGGCGTGGCAATTGACCAAAAAAATTATTGGAATTTAACGTGTCACCCTTTTGCGGCCATTAGCGCCTAAACAGGGTGATCTAAGATGTCGCAAACTATTTGATTCATGTAGCCGCACAGGTGCACGTTAATTAGAGACATCAATCTCAGATATAGGTTGAACAAGTGAGTGGCAATCAACAAAAAAGTGAAAATTTCAAAATTTCAACTTTTTACCTTTTTTGTGTTTCCAGTTAAGGGGGTATATGAGCGGGGGGGATGAAACCAAGTGGATCACCTAAAGGACACTCGGGGCTTCCATTATCACCATCAACCACCCGCCTACCACCACCAGGAGCGTGAGAATCCTATAGAATGCACCATGTGTCATTTTGCCCTGCACACAGGTGTTTTTCCACCCTTCTGCGACCTCTAGCGGCCGGAGTATATAAGCTAGGTGGGTCAAACAAATTGCATCGCTTAGAGGACACTCAGGGCTTCCATTTGCATCATCAATCACCCGCCTCCCAACAATAAGGGCGTGGCAATTGACCAAAAAACTTATTGGAATTTAACGTGTCACCCTTTTGCGGCCATTAGCGCCTAAACAGGGTGATCTAAGATGGCTCAAACTATTTGATTCATGTAGCCGCACAGGTGCACGTTAATTAGAGACATCAATCTCAAATATAGGTTGAACAGGTGAGTGGCAATCAACAAAAAATTGAAAATTTCAAAATTTCTTCTTTTTTGTGTTTCCTGTTAAGGGGGTATATGAGCGGGGGGGATGAAACCAAGTGGATCACCTAAAAGACACTCGGGGCTTCCACTATCACCATCAACCACCCGCCTACCACCACCAGGAGCGTGGGAATCTTATAGAATGCACACAAGTGTTTTTCCACCCTTCTGCGACCTCTAGCGGCCGGAGTATATAAGCTAGGTGGGTCAAACAAATTGCATCGCTTAGAGGACACTCAGGGCTTCCATTTGCATCATCAATCACCCGCCTCCCACCAATAGGGGCGTGGCAATTGACCAAAAAACTTATTGGAATTTAACGTGTCACCCTTTTGCGGCCATTAGCGCCTAAACAGGGTGATCTAAGATGGCTCAAACTATTTGATTCATGTAGCCGCACAGGTGCACGTTAATTAGAGACATCAATCTCAGATATAGGTTGAACAAGTGAGTGGCAATCAACAAAAAAGTGAAAATTTCAAAATGTCTACTTTTTACCTTTTTTGTGTTTCCAGTTAAGAGGGTATATGAGCGGGGGGGATGAAACCAAGTGGATCACCTAAAGGACACTCGGGGCTTCCATTATCACAATCAACCACCCGCCTACCACCACCAGGAGCGTGGGAATCCTATAGAATGCACCATGGGTAATTTTGCCCTGCACACAAGTGTTTTTCCACCCTTCTGCGACCTCTAGCGGCCGGAGTATATAAGCTAGGTGGGTCAAACAAATTGCATCGTTTAGAGGACACTCAGGGCTTCCATTTGCATCATCAATCACCCGCCTCCCACCAATAGGGGCGTGGCAATTGACCAAAAAACGTATTGGAATTTAACGTGTCACCCTTTTGCGGCCATTAGCGCCTAAACAGGGTGATCTAAGATGGCTCAAACTATTTGATTCATGTAGCCGCACAGGTGCACGTTAATTAGAGACATCAATCTCAGATATAGGTTGAACAAGTGAGTGGCAATCAACAAAAAAGTGAAAATTTCAAAATTTCAACTTTTTACCTTTTTTGTGTTTCCAGTTAAGAGGGTATATGAGCGGGGGGGATGAAACCAAGTGGATCACCTAAAGGACACTCGGGGCTTCCATTATCACAATCAACCACCCGTGTTTTTCCACCCTTCTGCGACCTCTAGCGGCCGGAGTATATAAGCTAGGTGGGTCAAACAAATTGCATCGTTTAGAGGACACTCAGGGCTTCCATTTGCATCATCAATCACCCGCCTCCCACCAATAGGGGCGTGGCAATTGACCAAAAAACTTATTGGAATTTAACGTGTCACCCTTTTGCGGCCATTAGCGCCTAAACAGGGTGATCTAAGATGGCTCAAACTATTTGATTCATGTAGCCGCACAGGTGCACGTTAATTAGAGACATCAATCTCAAATATAGGTTGAACAGGTGAGTGGCAATCAACAAAAAAGTGAAAATTTCAAAATTTCTACTTTTTTGTGTTTCCTGTTAAGGGGGTATATGAGCGGGGGGGATGAAACCAAGTGGATCACCTAAAGGACACTCGGAGCTTCCATTATCACCATCAACCACCCGCCTACCACCACCAGGAGCGTGGGAATCTTATAGAATGCACCATGGGTCATTTTGCCCTGCACACAAGTGTTTTTCCACCCTTCTGCGACCTCTAGCGGCCGGAGTATATAAGCTAGGTGGGTCAAACAAATTGCATCGTTTAGAGGACACTCAGGGCTTCCATTTGCATCATCAATCACCCGCCTCCCACCAATAGGGGCGTGGCAATTGACCAAAAAACTTATTGGAATTTAACGTGTCACCCTTCTGCGGCCATTAGCGCCTAAACAGGGTGATCTAAGATGGCTCAAACTATTTGATTCATGTAGCCGCACAGGTGCACGTTAATTAGAGACCTCAATCTCAAATATAGGTTGAACAGGTGAGTGGCAATCAACAAAAAAGTGAAAATTTCAACTTTTTACATTTTTTGTGTTTCCAGTTAAGGGGGTATATGAGCGGGGGGGATGAAACCAAGTGGATCACCTAAAGGACACTCGGGGCTTCCATTATCACCATCAACCACCCGCCTACCACCACCAGGAGCGTGGGAATCCTATAGAATGCACCATGTGTCATTTTGCCCTGCACACAGGTGTTTTTCCACCCTTCTGCGACCTCTAGCGGCCGGAGTATATAAGCTAGGTGGGTCAAACAAATTGCATCGTTTAGAGGACACTCAGGGCTTCCATTTGCATCATCAATCACCCGCCTCCCACCAATAAGGGCGTGGCAATTGACCAAAAAACTTATTGGAATTTAACGTGTCACCCTTTTGCGGCCATTAGCGCCTAAACAGGGTGATCTAAGATGGCTCAAACTATTTGATTCATGTAGCCGCACAGGTGCACGTTAATTAGAGACATCAATCTCAAATATAGGTTGAACAGGTGAGTGGCAATCAACAAAAAATTGAAAATTTCAAAATTTCTTCTTTTTTGTGTTTCCTGTTAAGGGGGTATATGAGCGGGGGGGATGAAACCAAGTGGATCACCTAAAAGACACTCGGGGCTTCCACTATCACCATCAACCACCCGCCCACCACCACCAGGAGCGTGGGAATCTTATAGAATGCACACAAGTGTTTTTCCACCCTTCTGCGACCTCTAGCGGCCGGAGTATATAAGCTAGGTGGGTCAAACAAATTGCATCGTTTAGAGGACACTCAGGGCTTCCATTTGCATCATCAATCACCCGCCTCCCACCAATAGGGGCGTGGCAATTGACCAAAAAACTTATTGGAATTTAACGTGTCACCCTTTTGCGGCCATTAGCGCCTAAACAGGGTGATCTAAGATGGCTCAAACTATTTGATTCATGTAGCCGCACAGGTGCACGTTAATTAGAGACATCAATCTCAGATATAGGTTGAACAAGTGAGTGGCAATCAACAAAAAAGTGAAAATTTCAAAATTTCTACTTTTTACCTTTTTTGTGTTTCCAGTTAAGAGGGTATATGAGCGGGGGGGATGAAACCAAGTGGATCACCTAAAGGACACTCGGGGCTTCCATTATCACAATCAACCACCCGCCTACCACCACCAGGAGCGTGGGAATCCTATAGAATGCACCATGGGTCATTTTGCCCTGCACACAAGTGTTTTTCCACCCTTCTGCGACCTCTAGCGGCCGGAGTATATAAGCTAGGTGGGTCAAACAAATTGCATCGTTTAGAGGACACTCAGGGCTTCCATTTGCATCATCAATCACCCGCCTCCCACCAATAGGGGCGTGGCAATTGAACAAAAAACTTATTGGAATTTAACGTGTCACCCTTTTGCGGCCATTAGCGCCTAAACAGGGTGATCTAAGATGGCTCAAACTATTTGATTCATATAGCCGCACAGGTGCACGTTAATTAGAGACATCAATCTCAAATATAGGTTGAACAGGTGAGTGGCAATCAACAAAAAAGTGAAAATTTCAAAATTTCTTCTTTTTTGTGTTTCCTGTTAAGGGGGTATATGAGCGGGGGGGATGAAACCAAGTGGATCACCTAAAGGACACTCGGGGCTTCCACTATCACCATCAACCACCCGCCTACCACCACCAGGAGCGTGGGAATCTTATAGAATGCACACAAGTGTTTTTCCACCCTTCTGCGACCTCTAGCGGCCGGAGTATATAAGCTAGGTGGGTCAAACGTATTGCATCGTTTAGAGGACACTCAGGGCTTCCATTTGCATCATCAATCACCCGCCTCCCACCAATAGGGGCGTGGCAATTGACCAAAAAACTTATTGGAATTTAACGTGTCACCCTTTTGCGGCCATTAGCGCCTAAACAGGGTGATCTAAGATGTCGCAAACTATTTGATTCATGTAGCCGCACAGGTGCACGTTAATTAGAGACATCAATCTCAGATATAGGTTGAACAAGTGAGTGGCAATCAACAAAAAAGTGAAAATTTCAACTTTTTACCTTTTTTGTGTTTCCAGTTAAGGGGGTATATGAGCGGGGGGGATGAAACCAAGTGGATCACCTAAAGGACACTCGGGGCTTCCATTATCACCATCAACCACCCGCCTACCACCACCAGGAGCGTGGGAATCCTATAGAATGCACCATGTGTCATTTTGCCCTGCACACAGGTGTTTTTCCACCCTTCTGCGACCTCTAGCGGCCGGAGTATATAAGCTAGGTGGGTCAAACAAATTGCATCGTTTAGAGGACACTCAGGGCTTCCATTTGCATCATCAATCACCCGCCTCCCACCAATAAGGGCGTGGCAATTGACCAAAAAACTTATTGGAATTTAACGTGTCACCCTTTTGCGGCCATTAGCGCCTAAACAGGGTGATCTAAGATGGCTCAAACTATTTGATTCATGTAGCCGCACAGGTGCACGTTAATTAGAGACATCAATCTCAAATATAGGTTGAACAGGTGAGTGGCAATCAACAAAAAATTGAAAATTTCAAAATTTCTTCTTTTTTGTGTTTCCTGTTAAGGGGGTATATGAGCGGGGGGGATGAAACCAAGTGGATCACCTAAAAGACACTCGGGGCTTCCACTATCACCATCAACCACCCGCCCACCACCACCAGGAGCGTGGGAATCTTATAGAATGCACACAAGTGTTTTTCCACCCTTCTGCGACCTCTAGCGGCCGGAGTATATAAGCTAGGTGGGTCAAACAAATTGCATCGTTTAGAGGACACTCAGGGCTTCCATTTGCATCATCAATCACCCGCCTCCCACCAATAGGGGCGTGGCAATTGACCAAAAAACTTATTGGAATTTAACGTGTCACCCTTTTGCGGCCATTAGCGCCTAAACAGGGTGATCTAAGATGGCTCAAACTATTTGATTCATGTAGCCGCACAGGTGCACGTTAATTAGAGACATCAATCTCAGATATAGGTTGAACAAGTGAGTGGCAATCAACAAAAAAGTGAAAATTTCAAAATTTCTACTTTTTACCTTTTTTGTGTTTCCAGTTAAGAGGGTATATGAGCGGGGGGGATGAAACCAAGTGGATCACCTAAAGGACACTCGGGGCTTCCATTATCACAATCAACCACCCGCCTACCACCACCAGGAGCGTGGGAATCCTATAGAATGCACCATGGGTCATTTTGCCCTGCACACAAGTGTTTTTCCACCCTTCTGCGACCTCTAGCGGCCGGAGTATATAAGCTAGGTGGGTCAAACAAATTGCATCGTTTAGAGGACACTCAGGGCTTCCATTTGCATCATCAATCACCCGCCTCCCACCAATAGGGGCGTGGCAATTGAACAAAAAACTTATTGGAATTTAACGTGTCACCCTTTTGCGGCCATTAGCGCCTAAACAGGGTGATCTAAGATGGCTCAAACTATTTGATTCATATAGCCGCACAGGTGCACGTTAATTAGAGACATCAATCTCAAATATAGGTTGAACAGGTGAGTGGCAATCAACAAAAAAGTGAAAATTTCAAAATTTCTTCTTTTTTGTGTTTCCTGTTAAGGGGGTATATGAGCGGGGGGGATGAAACCAAGTGGATCACCTAAAGGACACTCGGGGCTTCCACTATCACCATCAACCACCCGCCTTCCACCACCAGGAGCGTGGGAATCTTATAGAATGCACACAAGTGTTTTTCCACCCTTCTGCGACCTCTAGCGGCCGGAGTATATAAGCTAGGTGGGTCAAACGTATTGCATCGTTTAGAGGACACTCAGGGCTTCCATTTGCATCATCAATCACCCGCCTCCCACCAATAGGGGCGTGGCAATTGACCAAAAAACTTATTGGAATTTAACGTGTCACCCTTTTGCGGCCATTAGCGCCTAAACAGGGTGATCTAAGATGTCGCAAACTATTTGATTCATGTAGCCGCACAGGTGCACGTTAATTAGAGACATCAATCTCAGATATAGGTTGAACAAGTGAGTGGCAATCAACAAAAAAGTGAAAATTTCAACTTTTTACCTTTTTTGTGTTTCCAGTTAAGGGGGTATATGAGCGGGGGGGATGAAACCAAGTGGATCACCTAAAGGACACTCGGGGCTTCCATTATCACCATCAACCACCCGCCTACCACCACCAGGAGCGTGGGAATCCTATAGAATGCACCATGTGTCATTTTGCCCTGCACACAGGTGTTTTTCCACCCTTCTGCGACCTCTAGCGGCCGGAGTATATAAGCTAGGTGGGTCAAACAAATTGCATCGTTTAGAGGACACTCAGGGCTTCCATTTGCATCATCAATCACCCGCCTCCCACCAATAGGGGCGTGGCAATTGAACAAAAAACTTATTGGAATTTAACGTGTCACCCTTTTGCGGCCATTAGCGCATAAACAGGGTGATCTAAGATGGCTCAAACTATTTGATTCATATAGCCGCACAGGTGCACGTTAATTAGAGACATCAATCTCAAATATAGGTTGAACAGGTGAGTGGCAATCAACAAAAAAGTGAAAATTTCAAAATTTCTTCTTTTTTGTGTTTCCTGTTAAGGGGGTATATGAGCGGGGGGGATGAAACCAAGTGGATCACCTAAAGGACACTCGGGGCTTCCATTATCACAATCAACCACCCGCCTACCACCACCAGGAGCGTGGGAATCCTATAGAATGCACCATGTGTCATTTTGCCCTGCACACAGGTGTTTTTCCACCCTTCTGCGACCTCTAGCGGCCGGAGTATATAAGCTAGGTGGGTCAAACAAATTGCATCGTTTAGAGGACACTCAGGGCTTCCATTTGCATCATCAATCACCCGCCTCCCACCAATAAGGGCGTGGCAATTGACCAAAAAACTTATTGGAATTTAACGTGTCACCCTTTTGCGGCCATTAGCGCCTAAACAGGGTGATCTAAGATGGCTCAAACTATTTGATTCATGTAGCCGCACAGGTGCACGTTAATTAGAGACATCAATCTCAAATATAGGTTGAACAGGTGAGTGGCAATCAACAAAAAATTGAAAATTTCAAAATTTCTTCTTTTTTGTGTTTCCTGTTAAGGGGGTATATGAGCGGGGGGGATGAAACCAAGTGGATCACCTAAAAGACACTCGGGGCTTCCACTATCACCATCAACCACCCGCCCACCACCACCAGGAGCGTGGGAATCTTATAGAATGCACACAAGTGTTTTTCCACCCTTCTGCGACCTCTAGCGGCCGGAGTATATAAGCTAGGTGGGTCAAACAAATTGCATCGTTTAGAGGACACTCAGGGCTTCCATTTGCATCATCAATCACCCGCCTCCCACCAATAGGGGCGTGGCAATTGACCAAAAAACTTATTGGAATTTAACGTGTCACCCTTTTGCGGCCATTAGCGCCTAAACAGGGTGATCTAAGATGGCTCAAACTATTTGATTCATGTAGCCGCACAGGTGCACGTTAATTAGAGACATCAATCTCAGATATAGGTTGAACAAGTGAGTGGCAATCAACAAAAAAGTGAAAATTTCAAAATTTCTACTTTTTACCTTTTTTGTGTTTCCAGTTAAGAGGGTATATGAGCGGGGGGGATGAAACCAAGTGGATCACCTAAAGGACACTCGGGGCTTCCATTATCACAATCAACCACCCGCCTACCACCACCAGGAGCGTGGGAATCCTATAGAATGTACCATGGGTCATTTTGCCCTGCACACAAGTGTTTTTCCACCCTTCTGCGACCTCTAGCGGCCGGAGTATATAAGCTAGGTGGGTCAAACAAATTGCATCGTTTAGAGGACACTCAGGGCTTCCATTTGCATCATCAATCACCCGCCTCCCACCAATAGGGGCGTGGCAATTGAACAAAAAACTTATTGGAATTTAACGTGTCACCCTTTTGCGGCCATTAGCGCCTAAACAGGGTGATCTAAGATGGCTCAAACTATTTGATTCATATAGCCGCACAGGTGCACGTTAATTAGAGACATCAATCTCAAATATAGGTTGAACAGGTGAGTGGCAATCAACAAAAAAGTGAAAATTTCAAAATTTCTTCTTTTTTGTGTTTCCTGTTAAGGGGGTATATGAGCGGGGGGATGAAACCAAGTGGATCACCTAAAAGACACTCGGGGCTTCCACTATCACCATCAACCACCCGCCTACCACCACCAGGAGCGTGGGAATCTTATAGAATGCACACAAGTGTTTTTCCACCCTTCTGCGACCTCTAGCGGCCGGAGTATATAAGCTAGGTGGGTCAAACAAATTGCATCGTTTAGAGGACACTCAGGGCTTCCATTTGCATCATCAATCACCCGCCTCCCACCAATAGGGGCGTGGCAATTGACCAAAAAACTTATTGGAATTTAACGTGTCACCCTTTTGCGGCCATTAGCGCCTAAACAGGGTGATCTAAGATGGCTCAAACTATTTGATTCATATAGCCGCACAGGTGCACGTTAATTAGAGACATCAATCTCAAATATAGGTTGAACAGGTGAGTGGCAATCAACAAAAAAGTGAAAATTTCAAAATTTCTTCTTTTTTGTGTTTCCTGTTAAGGGGGTATATGAGCGGGGGGGATGAAACCAAGTGGATCACCTAAAAGACACTCGGGGCTTCCACTATCACCATCAACCACCCGCCCACCACCACCAGGAGCGTGGGAATCTTATAGAATGCACACAAGTGTTTTTCCACCCTTCTGCGACCTCTAGCGGCCGGAGTATATAAGCTAGGTGGGTCAAACAAATTGCATCGTTTAGAGGACACTCAGGGCTTCCATTTGCATCATCAATCACCCGCCTCCCACCAATAGGGGCGTGGCAATTTACCAAAAAACTTATTGGAATTTGACGTGTCACCCTTTTGCGGCCATTAGCGCCTAAACAGGGTGATCTAAGATGGCTCAAACTATTTGATTCATGTAGCCGCACAGGTGCACGTTAATTAGAGACATCAATCTCAGATATAGGTTGAACAAGTGAGTGGCAATCAACAAAAAAGTGAAAATTTCAAAATTTCTACTTTTTACCTTTTTTGTGTTTCCAGTTAAGAGGGTATATGAGCGGGGGGGATGAAACCAAGTGGATCACCTAAAGGACACTCGGGGCTTCCATTATCACAATCAACCACCCGTGTTTTTCCACCCTTCTGCGACCTCTAGCGGCCGGACTATATAAGCTAGGTGGGTCAAACAAATTGCATCGTTTAGAGGACACTCAGGGCTTCCATTTGCATCATCAATCACCCGCCTCCCACCAATAGGGGCGTGGCAATTGACCAAAAAACTTATTGGAATTTAACGTGTCACCCTTTTGCGGCCATTAGCGCCTAAACAGGGTGATCTAAGATGTCGCAAACTATTTGATTCATGTAGCCGCACAGGTGCACGTTAATTAGAGACATCAATCTCAGATATAGGTTGAACAAGTGAGTGGCAATCAACAAAAAAGTGAAAATTTCAAAATTTCTACTTTTTACCTTTTTTGTGTTTCCAGTTAAGAGGGTATATGAGCGGGGGGGATGAAACCAAGTGGATCACCTAAAGGACACTCGGGGCTTCCATTATCACAATCAACCACCCGCCTACCACCACCAGGAGCGTGGGAATCCTATAGAATGCACCATGGGTCATTTTGCCCTGCACACAAGTGTTTTTCCACCCTTCTGCGGCCTCTAGCGGCCGGAGTATATAAGCTAGGTGGGTCAAACGTATTGCATCGTTTAGAGGACACTCAGGGCTTCCATTTGCATCATCAATCACCCGCCTCCCACCAATAGGGGCGTGGCAATTGACCAAAAAACTTATTGGAATTTAACGTGTCACCCTTTTGCGGCCATTAGCGCCTAAACAGGGTGATCTAAGATGTCGCAAACTATTTGATTCATGTAGCCGCACAGGTGCACGTTAATTAGAGACATCAATCTCAGATATAGGTTGAACAAGTGAGTGGCAATCAACAAAAAAGTGAAAATTTCAACTTTTTACCTTTTTTGTGTTTCCAGTTAAGGGGGTATATGAGCGGGGGGGATGAAACCAAGTGGATCACCTAAAGGACACTCGGGGCTTCCATTATCACCATCAACCACCCGCCTACCACCACCAGGAGCGTGGGAATCCTATAGAATGCACCATGTGTCATTTTGCCCTGCACACAGGTGTTTTTCCACCCTTCTGCGACCTCTAGCGGCCGGAGTATATAAGCTAGGTGGGTCAAACAAATTGCATCGTTTAGAGGACACTCAGGGCTTCCATTTGCATCATCAATCACCCGCCTCCCACCAATAAGGGCGTGGCAATTGACCAAAAAACTTATTGGAATTTAACGTGTCACCCTTTTGCGGCCATTAGCGCCTAAACAGGGTGATCTAAGATGGCTCAAACTATTTGATTCATGTAGCCGCACAGGTGCACGTTAATTAGAGACATCAATCTCAAATATAGGTTGAACAGGTGAGTGGCAATCAACAAAAAATTGAATATTTCAAAATTTCTTCTTTTTTGTGTTTCCTGTTAAGGGGGTATATGAGCGGGGGGGATGAAACCAAGTGGATCACCTAAAAGACACTCGGGGCTTCCACTATCACCATCAACCACCCGCCCACCACCACCAGGAGCGTGGGAATCTTATAGAATGCACACAAGTGTTTTTCCACCCTTCTGCGACCTCTAGCGGCCGGAGTATATAAGCTAGGTGGGTCAAACAAATTGCATCGTTTAGAGGACACTCAGGGCTTCCATTTGCATCATCAATCACCCGCCTCCCACCAATAGGGGCGTGGCAATTGACCAAAAAACTTATTGGAATTTAACGTGTCACCCTTTTGCGGCCATTAGCGCCTAAACAGAGTGATCTAAGATGGCTCAAACTATTTGATTCATGTAGCCGCACAGGTGCACGTTAATTAGAGACATCAATCTCAGATATAGGTTGAACAAGTGAGTGGCAATCAACAAAAAAGTGAAAATTTCAAAATTTCTACTTTTTACCTTTTTTGTGTTTCCAGTTAAGAGGGTATATGAGCGGGGGGGATGAAACCAAGTGGATCACCTAAAGGACACTCGGGGCTTCCATTATCACAATCAACCACCCGCCTACCACCACCAGGAGCGTGGGAATCCTATAGAGTGCACCATGGGTCATTTTGCCCTGCACACAAGTGTTTTTCCACCCTTCTGCGACCTCTAGCGGCCGGAGTATATAAGCTAGGTGGGTCAAACAAATTGCATCGTTTAGAGGACACTCAGGGCTTCCATTTGCATCATCAATCACCCGCCTCCCACCAATAGGGGCGTGGCAATTGAACAAAAAACTTATTGGAATTTAACGTGTCACCCTTTTGCGGCCATTAGCGCCTAAACAGGGTGATCTAAGATGGCTCAAACTATTTGATTCATATAGCCGCACAGGTGCACGTTAATTAGAGACATCAATCTCAAATATAGGTTGAACAGGTGAGTGGCAATCAACAAAAAAGTGAAAATTTCAAAATTTCTTCTTTTTTGTGTTTCCTGTTAAGGGGGTATATGAGCGGGGGGGATGAAACCAAGTGGATCACCTAAAAGACACTCGGGGCTTCCACTATCACCATCAACCACCCGCCTACCACCACCAGGAGCGTGGGAATCTTATAGAATGCACACAAGTGTTTTTCCACCCTTCTGCGACCTCTAGCGGCCGGAGTATATAAGCTAGGTGGGTCAAACAAATTGCATCGTTTAGAGGACACTCAGGGCTTCCATTTGCATCATCAATCACCCGCCTCCCACCAATAGGGGCGTGGCAATTGACCAAAAAACTTATTGGAATTTAACGTGTCACCCTTTTGCGGCCATTAGCGCCTAAACAGGGTGATCTAAGATGGCTCAAACTATTTGATTCATGTAGCCGCACAGGTGCACGTTAATTAGAGACATCAATCTCAGATATAGGTTGAACAAGTGAGTGGCAATCAACAAAAAAGTGAAAATTTCAAAATTTCTACTTTTTACCTTTTTTGTGTTTCCAGTTAAGAGGGTATATGAGCGGGGGGGATGAAACCAAGTGGATCACCTAAAGGACACTCGGGGCTTCCATTATCACAATCAACCACCCGCCTACCACCACCAGGAGCGTGGGAATCCTATAGAATGCACCATGGGTCATTTTGCCCTGCACACAAGTGTTTTTCCACCCTTCTGCGACCTCTAGCGGCCGGAGTATATAAGCTAGGTGGGTCAAACAAATTGCATCGTTTAGAGGACACTCAGGTCTTCCATTCGCATCATCAATCACCCGCCTCCCACCAATAGGGGCGTGGCAATTTACCAAAAAACTTATTGGAATTTGACGTGTCACCCTTTTGCGGCCATTAGCGCCTAAACAGGGTGATCTAAGATGGCTCAAACTATTTGATTCATGTAGCCGCACAGGTGCACGTTAATTAGAGACATCAATCTCAGATATAGGTTGAACAAGTGAGGTGCACGTTAATTAGAGACATCAATCTCAAATATAGGTTGAACAGGTGAGTGGCAATCAACAAAAAAGTGAAAATTTCAAAATTTCTACTTTTTACCTTTTTTGTGTTTCCAGTTAAGAGGGTATATGAGCGGGGGGGATGAAACCAAGTGGATCACCTAAAGGACACTCGGGGCTTCCATTATCACAATCAACCACCCGTGTTTTTCCACCCTTCTGCGACCTCTAGCGGCCGGAGTATATAAGCTAGGTGGGTCAAACAAATTGCATCGTTTAGAGGACACTCAGGGCTTCCATTTGCATCATCAATCACCCGCCTCCCACCAATAGGGGCCTGGCAATTGACCAAAAAACTTATTGGAATTTAACGTGTCACCCTTTTGCGGCCATTAGCGCCTAAACAGGGTGATCTAAGATGGCTCAAACTATTTGATTCATGTAGCCGCACAGGTGCACGTTAATTAGAGACATCAATCTCAAATATAGGTTGAACAGGTGAGTGGCAATCAACAAAAAAGTGAAAATTTCAAAATTTCTACTTTTTTGTGTTTCCTGTTAAGGGGGTATATGAGCGGGGGGGATGAAACCAAGTGGATCACCTAAAGGACACTCGGAGCTTCCATTATCACCATCAACCACCCGCCTACCACCACCAGGAGCGTGAGAATCTTATAGAATGCACCATGGGTCATTTTGCCCTGCACACAAGTGTTTTTCCACCCTTCTGCGACCTCTAGCGGCCGGAGTATATAAGCTAGGTGGGTCAAACAAATTGCATCGTTTAGAGGACACTCAGGGCTTCCATTTGCATCATCAATCACCCGCCTCCCACCAATAGGGGCGTGGCAATTGACCAAAAAACTTATTGGAATTTAACGTGTCACCCTTTTGCGGCCATTAGCGCCTAAACAGGGTGATCTAAGATGGCTCAAACTACTTGATTCATGTAGCCGCACAGGTGCACGTTAATTAGAGACCTCAATCTCAAATATAGGTTGAACAGGTGAGTGGCAATCAACAAAAAAGTGAAAATTTCAAAATTTCTTCTTTTTTGTGTTTCCTGTTAAGGGGGTATATGAGCGGGGGGGATAAAACCAAGTGGATCACCTAAAGGACACTCGGGGCTTCCATTATCACAATCAACCACCCGCCTACCACCACCAGGAGCGTGGGAATCCTATAGAATGCACCATGGGTCATTTTGCCCTGCACACAAGTGTTTTTCCACCCTTCTGCGACCTCTAGCGGCCGGAGTATATAAGCTAGGTGGGTCAAACAAATTGCATCGTTTAGAGGACACTCAGGGCTTCCATTTGCATCATCAATCACCCGCCTCCCACCAATAGGGGCGTGGCAATTGACCAAAAAACTTATTGGAGTTTAACGTGTCACCCTTTTGCGGCCATTAGCGCCTAAACAGGGTGATCTAAGATGGCGCAAACTATTTGATTCATGTAGCCGCACAGGTGCACGTTAATTAGAGACATCAATCTCAGATATAGGTTGAACAAGTGAGTGGCAATCAACAAAAAAGTGAAAATTTCAAAATTTCTACTTTTTACCTTTTTTGTGTTTCCAGTTAAGAGGGTATATGAGCGGGGGGGATGAAACCAAGTGGATCACCTAAAGGACACTCGGGGCTTCCATTATCACAATCAACCACCCGCCTACCACCACCAGGAGCGTGGGAATCCTATAGAATGCACCATGGGTCATTTTGCCCTGCACACAAGTGTTTTTCCACCCTTCTGCGACCTCTAGCGGCCGGAGTATATAAGCTAGGTGGGTCAAACAAATTGCATCGTTTAGAGGACACTCAGGGCTTCCATTTGCATCATCAATCACCCGCCTCCCACCAATAGGGGCGTGGCAATTTACCAAAAAACTTATTGGAATTTGACGTGTCACCCTTTTGCGGCCATTAGCGCCTAAACAGGGTGATCTAAGATGGCTCAAACTATTTGATTCATGTAGCCGCACAGGTGCACGTTAATTAGAGACATCAATCTCAGATATAGGTTGAACAAGTGAGGTGCACGTTAATTAGAGACATCAATCTCAAATATAGGTTGAACAGGTGAGTGGCAATCAACAAAAAAGTGAAAATTTCAAAATTTCTACTTTTTACCTTTTTTGTGTTTCCAGTTAAGAGGGTATATGAGCGGGGGGGATGAAACCAAGTGGATCACCTAAAGGACACTCGGGGCTTCCATTATCACAATCAACCACCCGTGTTTTTCCACCCTTCTGCGACCTCTAGCGGCCGGAGTATATAAGCTAGGTGGGTCAAACAAATTGCATCGTTTAGAGGACACTCAGGGCTTCCATTTGCATCATCAATCACCCGCCTCCCACCAATAGGGGCGTGGCAATTGACCAAAAAACTTATTGGAATTTAACGTGTCACCCTTTTGCGGCCATTAGCGCCTAAACAGGGTGATCTAAGATGGCTCAAACTATTTGATTCATGTAGCCGCACAGGTGCACGTTAATTAGAGACATCAATCTCAAATATAGGTTGAACAGGTGAGTGGCAATCAACAAAAAAGTGAAAATTTCAAAATTTCTACTTTTTTGTGTTTCCTGTTAAGGGGGTATATGAGCGGGGGGGATGAAACCAAGTGGATCACCTAAAGGACACTCGGAGCTTCCATTATCACCATCAACCACCCGCCTACCACCACCAGGAGCGTGAGAATCTTATAGAATGCACCATGGGTCATTTTGCCCTGCACACAAGTGTTTTTCCACCCTTCTGCGACCTCTAGCGGCCGGAGTATATAAGCTAGGTGGGTCAAACAAATTGCATCGTTTAGAGGACACTCAGGGCTTCCATTTGCATCATCAATCACCCGCCTCCCACCAATAGGGGCGTGGCAATTGACCAAAAAACTTATTGGAATTTAACGTGTCACCCTTTTGCGGCCATTAGCGCCTAAACAGGGTGATCTAAGATGGCTCAAACTATTTGATTCATGTAGCTGCACAGGTGCACGTTAATTAGAGACATCAATCTCAAATATAGGTTGAACAGGTGAGTGGCAATCAACAAAAAAGTGAAAATTTCAAAATTTCTTCTTTTTTGTGTTTCCTGTTAAGGGGGTATATGAGCGGGGGGGATGAAACCAAGTGGATCACCTAAAGGACACTCGGGGCTTCCACTATCACCATCAACCACCCGCCTACCACCACCAGGTGCGTGGGAATCTTATAGAATGCACACAAGTGTTTTTCCACCCTTCTGCGACCTCTAGCGGCCGGAGTATATAAGCTAGGTGGGTCAAACAAATTGCATCGTTTAGAGGACACTCAGGGCTTCCATTTGCATCATCAATCACCCGCCTCCCACCAATAGGGGCGTGGCAATTGACCAAAAAACTTATTGGAATTTAACGTGTCACCCTTTTGCGGCCATTAGCGCCTAAACAGGGTGATCTAAGATGTCGCAAACTATTTGATTCATGTAGCCGCACAGGTGCACGTTAATTAGAGACATCAATCTCAGATATAGGTTGAACAAGTGAGTGGCAATCAACAAAAAAGTGAAAATTTCAACTTTTTACCTTTTTTGTGTTTCCTGTTAAGGGGGTATATGAGCGGGGGGGATGAAACCAAGTGGATCACCTAAAGGACACTCGGGGCTTCCATTATCACCATCAACCACCCGCCTACCACCACCAGGAGCGTGGGAATCCTATAGAATGCGCCATGTGTCATTTTGCCCTGCACACAGGTGTTTTTCCACCCTTCTGCGACCTCTAGCGGCCGGAGTATATAAGCTAGGTGGGTCAAACAAAATGCATCGTTTAGAGGACACTCAGGGCTTCCATTTGCATCATCAATCACCCGCCTCCCACCAATAAGGGCGTGGCAATTGACCAAAAAACTTATTGGAATTTAACGTGTCACCCTTTTGCGGCCATTAGCGCCTAAACAGGGTGATCTAAGATGGCTCAAACTATTTGATTCATGTAGCCGCACAGGTGCACGTTAATTAGAGACATCAATCTCAAATATAGGTTGAACAGGTGAGTGGCAATCAACAAAAAAGTGAAAATTTCAAAATTTCTTCTTTTTTGTGTTTCCTGTTAAGGGGGTATATGAGCGGGGGGGATGAAACCAAGTGGATCACCTAAAGGACACTCGGGGCTTCCATTATCACAATCAACCACCCGACTACCACCACCAGGAGCGTGGGAATCTTATAGAATGCACACAAGTGTTTTTCCACCCTTCTGCGACCTCTAGCGGCCGGAGTATATAAGCTAGGTGGGTCAAACGTATCGCATCGTTTAGAGGACACTCAGGGCTTCCATTTGCATCATCAATCACCCGCCTCCCACCAATAGGGGCGTGGCAATTGACCAAAAAACTTATTGGAATTTAACGTGTCACCCTTTTGCGGCCATTAGCGCCTAAACAGGGTGATCTAAGATGGCTCAAACTATTTGATTCATGTAGCCGCACAGGTGCACGTTAATTAGAGACATCAATCTCAAATATAGGTTGAACAGGTGAGTGGCAATCAACAAAAAATTGAAAATTTCAAAATTTCAAAATTTCTTCTTTTTTGTGTTTCCTGTTAAGGGGGTATATGAGCGGGGGGGATGAAACCAAGTGGATCACCTAAAGGACACTCGGAGCTTCCATTATCACCATCAACCACCCGCCTACCACCACCAGGAGCGTGGGAATCCTATAGAATGCACCATGGGTCATTTTGCCCTGCACACAAGTGTTTTTCCACCCTTCTGCGACCTCTAGCGGCCGGAGTATATAAGCAATCAACAAAAAAGTGAAAATTTCAAAATTTCTACTTTACCTTTTTTGTGTTTCCAGTTAAGGGGGTATATGAGCGGGGGTGATGAAACCAAGTGGATCACCTAAAGGACACTCGGGGCTTCCATTATCACCATCAACCACCCGCGTCCCACCACCAGGAGCGTGGGAATCCTATAGAATGCACCATGGGTCATTTTGCCCTGCACACAGGTGTTTTTCCAACATTCTGCGACCTCTAGCGGCCGGAGTATATAAGCTAGGTGGGTCAAACAAATTGCATCGTTTAGAGGACACTCAGGGCTTCCATTTGCATCATCAATCACCCGCCTACCACCAATAGGGGCGTGGCAATTGACCAAAAAACATATTGGAATTTAACGTGTCACCATTTTGCGGCCATTAGCGCCTAAACAGGGTGATATAAGATGGCGCAAACTATTTGATTCATGTAGCCGCACAGGTGCACGTTAATTAGAGACATCAATCTCAGATATAGGTTGAACAGGTGAGTGGCAATCAACAAAAAAGTGAAAATTTCAAAATTTCTACTTTTTACCTTTTTTGTGTTTCCAGTTAAGGGGGTATATGAGCGGGGGGGATGAAACCAAGTGGATCACCTAGAGGACACTCGGGGGGGGCTTCCATTATCACAATCAACTACCCGCCTACCACCACCAGAAGGCGTGGGAATCCTATAGAATGCACCATGGGTCAAACAGTGTGCGTATGTCCCATCTAAGGCCGCTCCGTACTGCACCCTACTCTTCTAATTACCCCATATACATTCCTATCCTATTTCAATAGTAAGATAAATTAATTAATTATTTGCCCTTAACTGAGATTTGAACCTCGTCATTCTGATCGCGGAGCGTAAAGTCTATCCATTTGACCACTGTAGGTTAATAAAATGTTTGTCATTTTCGTTATATATATATAGCAATTTAATTGCATATATTCTTGATTACAACCATCACCCGTTGACATCAACCAGTTGGTGTGAAACCGCGAATAACACTGGGTTACCAATATAATTAAGAATCACCACCCGTGTACAGCAACCATTTGGTGTGAAGCTATGATTAACACTGGGCTACCAGTATAATTCAAAAATGCAATTGCAACAGAGATGGCAATATGACCAGAGAATGTTAATAAGGCTATAAATAGACACAACGAATATTAGTAAATAAAAAATCGTTGCGCATACCTATTTAGATTTATGTTTTCAATTTCTATGATATGACAAATTTATAATTATGAAAAGCCTTCTGAATTAAAAAATGTATTACCGGTAAAATCCCCAGAAAACACCTGCCTACCACCAATAGGGGCGTGGCAATTGACCAAAAAACATATTGGAATTTAACGTGTCTAAGATGGCGCAAACTATTTGATTCATGTAGCCGCACAGGTGCACGTTAATTAGAGACATAAATCTCAGATATAGGTTGAACAGGTGAGTGGCAATCAACAAAAAAGTGAAAATTTCAAAATGTCTACTTTTTACCTTTTTTGTGTTTCCAGTTAAGGGGGTATATGAGCGGGGGGGATGAAACCAAGTGGATCACCTAGAGGACACTCGGGGCTTCCATTATCACCATCAACCACCCGCCTACCACCACCAGGAGCGTGGGAATCCTATAGAATGCACCATGGGTCATTTTGCCCTGCACACAGGTGTTTTCCACCCTTCTGCGACCTCTAGCGGCTGGAGTATATAAGCTAGGTGGGTCAAACAAATTGCATCGTTTAGAGGACACTCAGGGCTTCCATTTGCATCATCAATCACCCGCCTACCACCAATAGGGGCGCGGCAATTGACCAAAAAACATATTGGAATTTAACGTGTCTAAGATGGCGCAAACTATTTGATTCATGTAGCCGCAGAGGTGCACGTTAATTAGAGACATCAATCTCAGATATAGGTTGAACAGGTGAGTGGCATTCGTTTGAGATTCCTCAACCTGAGTGGTCATGGTGGTAACTGGTTCCGAAACTAGTCCACTTAGGATCCACCCTAAAATAGTATTTTGTGCCAATAGTTTGTTTGAAATTTTCTCAACACCCTCGAGTATTATCTGAGGTATGAGATCGCTGCCTAATAGAATGTCTATTTGAGCGGGGGTGTTGCAGTTGGGATCTGCTAGCTTTAAGTGTGAAACCTTTTGCCAATGCTTGCTATTTATATGATAGCTTGGAAGCATATTTGTTAGTTGCGGTAAGACTATAGCTTCTGCTTTAATTCTCTTATCCGCTTGGGGGGAAATTAGAGTAATGGGATTATTGTAAACTGAGGTATTCGTTTGAGATTTCCTCAACCTGAGTGGTCATGGTGGTAACTGGTTCCGAAACTAGTCCACTTAGGATCCACCCAAAAATAGTATTTTGTGCCAATAGTTTGTTTGAAATTTTCTCAACACCCTCGAGTATTATCTGAGGTATGAGCTCGCTGCCTAATAGAATGTCTATTTGAGCGCGGGTGTTGCAGTTGGCATCTGCTAGCTTTAGGAGTGAAACCTTTTGCCGATGCTTGCTATTTATATGATAGCTTGGAAGCATATTTGTTAGTTGCGGTAAGACTATAGCTTCTGCTTTAATTCTCTTATCCGCTTGGGGGGAAATTAGAGTAAGGGGATTATTGTGAACTGAGGTATTCGTTTGAGATTTCCTCAACCTGAGTGGTCATAGTGGTAACTGGTTCCGAAACTAGTCCACTTAGGACCAATCCAAAAATAGTATTTTGTGCCAATAGTTTGTTTGAAATTTTCTCAACACCCTCGAGTATTATCTGAGGTATGAGATCGCTGCCTAATAGAATGTCTATTTGAGCGGAGGTGTTGCAGTTGGCATCTGCTAGCTTTAGGTGTGAAACCTTTTGCCAATGCTTGCTATTTATATGATAGCTTGGAAGCATATTTGTTAGTTGCGGTAAGACTATAGCTTCTGCTTTAATTCTCTTATCCGCTTGGGGGGAAATTAGAGTAATGGGATTATTGTGAACTGAGGTATTCGTTTGAGATTTCCTCAACCTGAGTGTCATAGTGGTAACTGGTTCCGAAACTAGTCCACTTAGGATCCACCCAAAAATATTATTTTGTGCCAATAGTTTGTTTGAAATTTTCTCAACACCCTCGAGTATTATCACCCGCCTACCACCAATAGGGGCGTGGCAATTGACCAAAAAACATATTGGAATTTAACGTGTCACCATTTTGCGGCCATTAGCGCCTAAACAGGGTGATATAAGATGGCGCAAACTATTTGATTCATGTAGCCGCACAGGTGCACGTTAATTAGAGACATCAATCTCAGATATAGGTTGAACAGGTGAGTGGCAATCAACAAAAAAGTGAAAATTTCAAAATTTCTACTTTTTACCTTTTTTGTGTTTCCAGTTAAGGGGGTATATGAGCGGGGGGGATGAAACCAAGTGGATCACCTAGAGGACACTCGGGGGGGGCTTCCATTATCACAATCAACTACCCGCCTACCACCACCAGGAGGCGTGGGAATCCTATAGAATGCACCATGGGTCAAACAGTGTGCGTATGTCCCATCTAAGGCCGCTCCGTACTGCACCCTACTCTTCTAATTACCCCATATACATTCCTATCCTATTTCAATAGTAAGATAAATTAATTAATTATTTGCCCTTAACTGAGATTTGAACCTCGTCATTCTGATCGCGGAGCGTAAAGTCTATCCATTTGACCACTGTAGGTTAATAAAATGTTTGTCATTTTCGTTATATATATATAGCAATTTAATTGCATATATTCTTGATTACAACCATCACCCGTTGACATCAACCAGTTGGTGTGAAACCGCGAATAACACTGGGTTACCAATATAATTAAGAATCACCACCCGTGTACAGCAACCATTTGGTGTGAAGCTATGATTAACACTGGGCTACCAGTATAATTCAAAAATGCAATTGCAACAGAGATGGCAATATGACCAGAGAATGTTAATAAGGCTATAAATAGACACAACGAATATTAGTAAATAAAAAATCGTTGCGCATACCTATTTAGATTTATGTTTTCAATTTCTATGATATGACAAATTTATAATTATGAAAAGCCTTCTGAATTAAAAAATGTATTACCGGTAAAATCCCCAGAAAACACCTGCCTACCACCAATAGGGGCGTGGCAATTGACCAAAAAACATATTGGAATTTAACGTGTCTAAGATGGCTCAAACTATTTGATTCATGTAGCCGCACAGGTGCACGTTAATTAGAGACATCAATCTCAGATATAGGTTGAACAGGTGAGTGGCAATCAACAAAAAATTGAAAATTTCAAAATTTCAAAATTTCTTCTTTTTTGTGTTTCCTGTTAAGGGGGTATATGAGCGGGGGGGATGAAACCAAGTGGATCACCTAAAGGACACTCGGAGCTTCCATTATCACCATCAACCACCCGCCTACCACCACCAGGAGCGTGGGAATCCTATAGAATGCACCATGGGTCATTTTGCCCTGCACACAAGTGTTTTTCCACCCTTCTGCGACCTCTAGCGGCCGGAGTATATAAGCAATCAACAAAAAAGTGAAAATTTCAAAATTTCTACTTTACCTTTTTTGTGTTTCCAGTTAAGGGGGTATATGAGCGGGGGTGATGAAACCAAGTGGATCACCTAAAGGACACTCGGGGCTTCCATTATCACCATCAACCACCCGCGTCCCACCACCAGGAGCGTGGGAATCCTATAGAATGCACCATGGGTCATTTTGCCCTGCACACAGGTGTTTTTCCAACATTCTGCGACCTCTAGCGGCCGGAGTATATAAGCTAGGTGGGTCAAACAAATTGCATCGTTTAGAGGACACTCAGGGCTTCCATTTGCATCATCAATCACCCGCCTACCACCAATAGGGGCGTGGCAATTGACCAAAAAACATATTGGAATTTAACGTGTCACCATTTTGCGGCCATTAGCGCCTAAACAGGGTGATATAAGATGGCGCAAACTATTTGATTCATGTAGCCGCACAGGTGCACGTTAATTAGAGACATCAATCTCAGATATAGGTTGAACAGGTGAGTGGCAATCAACAAAAAAGTGAAAATTTCAAAATTTCTACTTTTTACCTTTTTTGTGTTTCCAGTTAAGGGGGTATATGAGCGGGGGGGATGAAACCAAGTGGATCACCTAGAGGACACTCGGGGGGGGCTTCCATTATCACAATCAACTACCCGCCTACCACCACCAGAAGGCGTGGGAATCCTATAGAATGCACCATGGGTCAAACAGTGTGCGTATGTCCCATCTAAGGCCGCTCCGTACTGCACCCTACTCTTCTAATTACCCCATATACATTCCTATCCTATTTCAATAGTAAGATAAATTAATTAATTATTTGCCCTTAACTGAGATTTGAACCTCGTCATTCTGATCGCGGAGCGTAAAGTCTATCCATTTGACCACTGTAGGTTAATAAAATGTTTGTCATTTTCGTTATATATATATAGCAATTTAATTGCATATATTCTTGATTACAACCATCACCCGTTGACATCAACCAGTTGGTGTGAAACCGCGAATAACACTGGGTTACCAATATAATTAAGAATCACCACCCGTGTACAGCAACCATTTGGTGTGAAGCTATGATTAACACTGGGCTACCAGTATAATTCAAAAATGCAATTGCAACAGAGATGGCAATATGACCAGAGAATGTTAATAAGGCTATAAATAGACACAACGAATATTAGTAAATAAAAAATCGTTGCGCATACCTATTTAGATTTATGTTTTCAATTTCTATGATATGACAAATTTATAATTATGAAAAGCCTTCTGAATTAAAAAATGTATTACCGGTAAAATCCCCAGAAAACACCTGCCTACCACCAATAGGGGCGTGGCAATTGACCAAAAAACATATTGGAATTTAACGTGTCTAAGATGGCGCAAACTATTTGATTCATGTAGCCGCACAGGTGCACGTTAATTAGAGACATAAATCTCAGATATAGGTTGAACAGGTGAGTGGCAATCAACAAAAAAGTGAAAATTTCAAAATGTCTACTTTTTACCTTTTTTGTGTTTCCAGTTAAGGGGGTATATGAGCGGGGGGGATGAAACCAAGTGGATCACCTAGAGGACACTCGGGGCTTCCATTATCACCATCAACCACCCGCCTACCACCACCAGGAGCGTGGGAATCCTATAGAATGCACCATGGGTCATTTTGCCCTGCACACAGGTGTTTTCCACCCTTCTGCGACCTCTAGCGGCTGGAGTATATAAGCTAGGTGGGTCAAACAAATTGCATCGTTTAGAGGACACTCAGGGCTTCCATTTGCATCATCAATCACCCGCCTACCACCAATAGGGGCGCGGCAATTGACCAAAAAACATATTGGAATTTAACGTGTCTAAGATGGCGCAAACTATTTGATTCATGTAGCCGCAGAGGTGCACGTTAATTAGAGACATCAATCTCAGATATAGGTTGAACAGGTGAGTGGCATTCGTTTGAGATTCCTCAACCTGAGTGGTCATGGTGGTAACTGGTTCCGAAACTAGTCCACTTAGGATCCACCCTAAAATAGTATTTTGTGCCAATAGTTTGTTTGAAATTTTCTCAACACCCTCGAGTATTATCTGAGGTATGAGATCGCTGCCTAATAGAATGTCTATTTGAGCGGGGGTGTTGCAGTTGGGATCTGCTAGCTTTAAGTGTGAAACCTTTTGCCAATGCTTGCTATTTATATGATAGCTTGGAAGCATATTTGTTAGTTGCGGTAAGACTATAGCTTCTGCTTTAATTCTCTTATCCGCTTGGGGGGAAATTAGAGTAATGGGATTATTGTAAACTGAGGTATTCGTTTGAGATTTCCTCAACCTGAGTGGTCATGGTGGTAACTGGTTCCGAAACTAGTCCACTTAGGATCCACCCAAAAATAGTATTTTGTGCCAATAGTTTGTTTGAAATTTTCTCAACACCCTCGAGTATTATCTGAGGTATGAGCTCGCTGCCTAATAGAATGTCTATTTGAGCGCGGGTGTTGCAGTTGGCATCTGCTAGCTTTAGGAGTGAAACCTTTTGCCGATGCTTGCTATTTATATGATAGCTTGGAAGCATATTTGTTAGTTGCGGTAAGACTATAGCTTCTGCTTTAATTCTCTTATCCGCTTGGGGGGAAATTAGAGTAAGGGGATTATTGTGAACTGAGGTATTCGTTTGAGATTTCCTCAACCTGAGTGGTCATAGTGGTAACTGGTTCCGAAACTAGTCCACTTAGGACCAATCCAAAAATAGTATTTTGTGCCAATAGTTTGTTTGAAATTTTCTCAACACCCTCGAGTATTATCTGAGGTATGAGATCGCTGCCTAATAGAATGTCTATTTGAGCGGAGGTGTTGCAGTTGGCATCTGCTAGCTTTAGGTGTGAAACCTTTTGCCAATGCTTGCTATTTATATGATAGCTTGGAAGCATATTTGTTAGTTGCGGTAAGACTATAGCTTCTGCTTTAATTCTCTTATCCGCTTGGGGGGAAATTAGAGTAATGGGATTATTGTGAACTGAGGTATTCGTTTGAGATTTCCTCAACCTGAGTGTCATAGTGGTAACTGGTTCCGAAACTAGTCCACTTAGGATCCACCCAAAAATATTATTTTGTGCCAATAGTTTGTTTGAAATTTTCTCAACACCCTCGAGTATTATCACCCGCCTACCACCAATAGGGGCGTGGCAATTGACCAAAAAACATATTGGAATTTAACGTGTCACCATTTTGCGGCCATTAGCGCCTAAACAGGGTGATATAAGATGGCGCAAACTATTTGATTCATGTAGCCGCACAGGTGCACGTTAATTAGAGACATCAATCTCAGATATAGGTTGAACAGGTGAGTGGCAATCAACAAAAAAGTGAAAATTTCAAAATTTCTACTTTTTACCTTTTTTGTGTTTCCAGTTAAGGGGGTATATGAGCGGGGGGGATGAAACCAAGTGGATCACCTAGAGGACACTCGGGGGGGGGCTTCCATTATCACAATCAACTACCCGCCTACCACCACCAGGAGGCGTGGGAATCCTATAGAATGCACCATGGGTCAAACAGTGTGCGTATGTCCCATCTAAGGCCGCTCCGTACTGCACCCTACTCTTCTAATTACCCCATATACATTCCTATCCTATTTCAATAGTAAGATAAATTAATTAATTATTTGCCCTTAACTGAGATTTGAACCTCGTCATTCTGATCGCGGAGCGTAAAGTCTATCCATTTGACCACTGTAGGTTAATAAAATGTTTGTCATTTTCGTTATATATATATAGCAATTTAATTGCATATATTCTTGATTACAACCATCACCCGTTGACATCAACCAGTTGGTGTGAAACCGCGAATAACACTGGGTTACCAATATAATTAAGAATCACCACCCGTGTACAGCAACCATTTGGTGTGAAGCTATGATTAACACTGGGCTACCAGTATAATTCAAAAATGCAATTGCAACAGAGATGGCAATATGACCAGAGAATGTTAATAAGGCTATAAATAGACACAACGAATATTAGTAAATAAAAAATCGTTGCGCATACCTATTTAGATTTATGTTTTCAATTTCTATGATATGACAAATTTATAATTATGAAAAGCCTTCTGAATTAAAAAATGTATTACCGGTAAAATCCCCAGAAAACACCTGCCTACCACCAATAGGGGCGTGGCAATTGACCAAAAAACATATTGGAATTTAACGTGTCTAAGATGGCGCAAACTATTTGATTCATGTAGCCGCACAGGTGCACGTTAATTAGAGACATAAATCTCAGATATAGGTTGAACAGGTGAGTGGCAATCAACAAAAAAGTGAAAATTTCAAAATGTCTACTTTTTACCTTTTTTGTGTTTCCAGTTAAGGGGGTATATGAGCGGGGGGGATGAAACCAAGTGGATCACCTAGAGGACACTCGGGGCTTCCATTATCACCATCAACCACCCGCCTACCACCACCAGGAGCGTGGGAATCCTATAGAATGCACCATGGGTCATTTTGCCCTGCACACAGGTGTTTTCCACCCTTCTGCGACCTCTAGCGGCTGGAGTATATAAGCTAGGTGGGTCAAACAAATTGCATCGTTTAGAGGACACTCAGGGCTTCCATTTGCATCATCAATCACCCGCCTACCACCAATAGGGGCGTGGCAATTGACCAAAAAACATATTGGAATTTAACGTGTCTAAGATGGCGCAAACTATTTGATTCATGTAGCCGCAGAGGTGCACGTTAATTAGAGACATCAATCTCAGATATAGGTTGAACAGGTGAGTGGCATTCGTTTGAGATTCCTCAACCTGAGTGGTCATGGTGGTAACTGGTTCCGAAACTAGTCCACTTAGGATCCACCCTAAAATAGTATTTTGTGCCAATAGTTTGTTTGAAATTTTCTCAACACCCTCGAGTATTATCTGAGGTATGAGATCGCTGCCTAATAGAATGTCTATTTGAGCGGGGGTGTTGCAGTTGGGATCTGCTAGCTTTAAGTGTGAAACCTTTTGCCAATGCTTGCTATTTATATGATAGCTTGGAAGCATATTTGTTAGTTGCGGTAAGACTATAGCTTCTGCTTTAATTCTCTTATCCGCTTGGGGGGAAATTAGAGTAATGGGATTATTGTAAACTGAGGTATTCGTTTGAGATTTCCTCAACCTGAGTGGTCATGGTGGTAACTGGTTCCGAAACTAGTCCACTTAGGATCCACCCAAAAATAGTATTTTGTGCCAATAGTTTGTTTGAAATTTTCTCAACACCCTCGAGTATTATCTGAGGTATGAGCTCGCTGCCTAATAGAATGTCTATTTGAGCGCGGGTGTTGCAGTTGGCATCTGCTAGCTTTAGGAGTGAAACCTTTTGCCGATGCTTGCTATTTATATGATAGCTTGGAAGCATATTTGTTAGTTGCGGTAAGACTATAGCTTCTGCTTTAATTCTCTTATCCGCTTGGGGGGAAATTAGAGTAAGGGGATTATTGTGAACTGAGGTATTCGTTTGAGATTTCCTCAACCTGAGTGGTCATAGTGGTAACTGGTTCCGAAACTAGTCCACTTAGGACCAATCCAAAAATAGTATTTTGTGCCAATAGTTTGTTTGAAATTTTCTCAACACCCTCGAGTATTATCTGAGGTATGAGATCGCTGCCTAATAGAATGTCTATTTGAGCGGAGGTGTTGCAGTTGGCATCTGCTAGCTTTAGGTGTGAAACCTTTTGCCAATGCTTGCTATTTATATGATAGCTTGGAAGCATATTTGTTAGTTGCGGTAAGACTATAGCTTCTGCTTTAATTCTCTTATCCGCTTGGGGGGAAATTAGAGTAATGGGATTATTGTGAACTGAGGTATTCGTTTGAGATTTCCTCAACCTGAGTGTCATAGTGGTAACTGGTTCCGAAACTAGTCCACTTAGGATCCACCCAAAAATATTATTTTGTGCCAATAGTTTGTTTGAAATTTTCTCAACACCCTCGAGTATTATCTGAGGTATGAGATCGCTGCCTAACAGAATGTCTATTTGAGCGCGGGTGTTGCAGTTGGCATCTGCTAGCTTTAGGAGTGAAACCTTTTGTCGATGCTTGCTATTTATATGATAGCTTGGAAGCATATTTGTTAGTTGCGGTAAGACTATAGCTTCTGCTTTAATTCTCTTATCCGCTTGGGGGGAAATTAGAGTAAGGGGATTATTGTGAACTGAGGTATTCGTTTGAGATTTCCTCAACCTGAGTGGTCATGGTGGTAACTGGTTCCGAAACTAGTCCACTTAGGACCAATCCAAAAATAGTATTTTGTGCCAATAGTTTGTTTGAAATTTTCTCAACACCCTCGAGTATTATCTGAGGTATGAGATCGCTGCCTAATAGAATGTCTATTTGAGCAAGGGTGATGCAGTTGGGATCTGCTAGCTTTAGGTGTGAAACCTTTAGCCAATGCTTGCTATTTATATGATAGCTTGGAAGCATATTTGTTAGTTGCGGTAAGACTATAGCTTCTGCTTTAATTCTCTTATCCGCTTGGGGGGAAATTAGAGTAATGGGATTATTGTGAACTGAGGTATTCGTTTGAGATTTCCTCAACCTGAGTGGTCATGGTGGTAACTGGTTCCGAAACTAGTCCACTTAGGATCCACCGTAAAATAGTATTTTGTGCCAATAGGTGAAACCTTTTGCCAATGCTTGCTATTTATATGATAGCTTGGAAGCATATTTGTTAGTTGCGGTAAGACTATAGCTTCTGCTTTAATTCTCTTATCCGCTTGGGGGGAAATTAGAGTAATGGGATTATTGTGAACTGAGGTATTCGTTTGAGATTTCCTCAACCTGAGTGGTCATGGTGGTAACTGGTTCCGAAACTAGTCCACTTAGGATCCACCCAAAAATAGTATTTTGTACCAGTGGTTTGTTTGAAATTTTCTCAACACCCTCGAGTATTATCTGAGGTATGAGATCGCTGCCTAATAGAATGTCTATTTGAGCGGGGGTGTTGCAGTTGGGATCTGCTAGCTTTAGGTGTGAAACCTTTTGCCAATGCTTGCTGTTTATATGATATCTTGGAAGCATATTTGTTAGTTGCGGTAAGACTATAGCTTCTGCTTTAATTCTCTTATCCGCTTGGGGGGAATTAGAGTAATGGGATTATTGTGAACTGAGGTATTCGTTTGAGATTCCTCAACCTGAGTGGTTATGGTGGTAACTGGTTCCGAAACTAGTCCACTTAGGATCCACCCTAAAATAGTATTTTGTGCCAATAGTTTGTTTGAAATTTTCTCAACACCCTCGAGTATTATCGGAGGTATGAGATCGCTGCCTAATAGAATGTCTATTTGAGCGGGGGTGTTGCAGTTGGGATCTGCTAGCTTTAGGTGTGAAATCTTTTGCCAATGCTTGCTATTTATATGATAGCTTGGAAGCATATTTGTTAGTTGCGGTAAGACTATAGCTTCTGCTTTAATTAGCTTCTCCGCTTGGGGGGAAATTAGAGTAATGGGATTATTGTGAACTGAGGTATTCGTTTGAGATTTCCTCAACCTGAGTGGTCATGGTGGTAACTGGTTCCGAAACTAGTCCACTTAGGACCAACCCAAAAATAGTATTTTGTGCGAATAGTTTGTTTGAAATTTTCTCAACACCCTCGAGTATTATCTGAGGTATGAGATCGCTGCCTAATAGAATGTCTATTTGAGCGGGGGTATTGCAGTTGGGATCTGCTAGCTTTAGGTGTGAAACCTTTTGCCAATGCTTGCTATTTATATGATATCTGGGAAGCATTATTGTTAGTTGCGGTAAGACTATAGCTTCTGCTTTAATTCTCTTATCCGCTTGGGGGGAAATTAGAGTAATGGGATTATTGTGAACTGAGGTATTCGTTTGAGATTCCTCAACCTGAGTGGTCATGGTGGTAACTGGTTCCGAAACTAGTCCACTTAGGATCCACCCAAAAATAGTATTTTGTGCCAATAGTTTGTTTGAAATTTTCTCAACACCCTCGAGTATTATCTGAGGTATGAGATCGCTGCCTAATAGAATGTCTATTTGAGCGGGGGTGTTGCAGTTGGCATCTGCTAGCTTTAAGTGTGAAACCTTTTGCCAATGCTTGCTATTTATATGATAGCTTGGAAGCATATTTGTTAGTTGCGGTAAGACTATAGCTTCTGCTTTAATTCTCTTATCCGCTTGGGGGGAAATTAGAGTAATGGGATTATTGTGAACTGAGGTATTCGTTTGAGATTTCCTCAACCTGAGTGGTCATGGTGGTAACTGGTTCCGAAACTAGTCCACTTAGGATCCACCCAAAAATAGTATTTTGTGCCAATAGTTTGTTTGAAATTTTCTCAACACCCTCGAGTATTATCTGAGGTATGAGATCGCTGCCTAATAGAATGTCTATTTGAGCGGGGGTGTTGCAGTTGGGATCTGCTAGTTTTAAGTGTGAAACCTTTTGCCAATGCTTGCTATTTATATGATAGCTTGGAAGCATATTTGTTAGTTGCGGTAAGACTATAGCTTCTGCTTTAATTCTCTTATCCGCTTGGGGGGAAATTAGAGTAATGGGATTATTGTGAACTGAGGTATTCGTTTGAGATTTCCTCAACCTGAGTGGTCATGGTGGTAACTGGTTCCGAAACTAGTCCACTTAGGATCCACCCAAAAATAGTATTTTGTACCAGTGGTTTGTTTGAAATTTTCTCAACACCCTCGAGTATTATCTGAGGTATGAGATCGCTGCCTAATAGAATGTCTATTTGAGCGGGGGTGTTGCAGTTGGGATCTGCTAGCTTTAATTCTCTTATCCGCTTGGGGGGAAATTAGAGTAATGGGATTATTGTGAACTGAGGTATTCGTTTGAGATTTCCTCAACCTGAGTGGTCATGGTGGTAACTGGTTCCGAAACTAGTCCACTTAGGATCCACCCAAAAATAGTATTTTGTACCAGTGGTTTGTTTGAAATTTTCTCAACACCCTCGAGTATTATCTGAGGTATGAGATCGCTGCCTAATAGAATGTCTATTTGAGCGGGGGTGTTGCAGTTGGGATCTGCTAGCTTTAGGTGTGAAACCTTTTGCCAATGCTTGCTGTTTATATGATATCTTGGAAGCATATTTGTTAGTTACGGTAAGACTATAGCTTCTGCTTTAATTCTCTTATCCGCTTGGGGGGAATTAGAGTAATGGGATTATTGTGAACTGAGGTATTCGTTTGAGATTCCTCAACCTGAGTGGTTATGGTGGTAACTGGTTCCGAAACTAGTCCACTTAGGATCCACCCTAAAATAGTATTTTGTGCCAATAGTTTGTTTGAAATTTTCTCAACACCCTCGAGTATTATCGGAGGTATGAGATCGCTGCCTAATAGAATGTCTATTTGAGCGGGGGTGTTGCAGTTGGGATCTGCTAGCTTTAGGTGTGAAATCTTTTGCCAATGCTTGCTATTTATATGATAGCTTGGAAGCATATTTGTTAGTTGCGGTAAGACTATAGCTTCTGCTTTAATTCTCTTATCCGCTTGGGGGGAAATTAGAGTAATGGGATTATTGTAAACTGAGGTATTCGTTTGAGATTTCCTCAACCTGAGTGGTCATGGTGGTAACTGGTTCCGAAACTAGTCCACTTAGGATCCACCCAAAAATAGTATTTTGTGCCAATAGTTTGTTTGAAATTTTCTCAACACCCTCGAGTATTATCTGAGGTATGAGATCGCTGCCTAATAGCATGTCTATTTGAGCGCGGGTGTTGCAGTTGGCATCTGCTAGCTTTAGGTGTGAAACCTTTTGCCGATGCTTGCTATTTATATGATAGCTTTGAAGCATATTTGTTAGTTGCGGTAAGACTATAGCTTCTGCTTTAATTCTCTTATCCGCTTGGGGGGAAATTAGAGTAAGGGGATTATTGTGAACTGAGGTATTCGTTTGAGATTTCCTCAACCTGAGTGGTCATAGTGGTAACTGGTTCCGAAACTAGTCCACTTAGGATCCACCCAAAAATAGTATTTTGTGCCAATAGTTTGTTTGAAATTTTCTCAACACCCTCGAGTATTATCTGAGGTATGAGATCGCTGCCTAATAGAATGTCTATTTGAGCGGAGGTGTTGCAGTTGGCATCTGCTAGCTTTAGGTGTGAAACCTTTTGCCAATGCTTGCTATTTATATGATAGCTTGGAAGCATATTTGTTAGTTGCGGTAAGACTATAGCTTCTGCTTTAATTCTCTTATCCGCTTGGGGGGAAGTTAGAGTAATGGGATTATTGTGAACTGAGGTATTCGTTTGAGATTTCCTCAACCTGAGTGTCATAGTGGTAACTGGTTCCGAAACTAGTCCACTTAGGATCCACCCAAAAATAGTATTTTGGGCCAATAGTTTGTTTGAAATTTTCTCAACACCCTCGAGTATTATCTGAGGTATGAGATCGCTGCCTAATAGAATGTCTATTTGAGCGCGGGTGTTGCAGTTGGCATCTGCTAGCTTTAGGAGTGAAACCTTTTGCCGATGCTTGCTATTTATATGATAGCTTGGAAGCATATTTGTTAGTTGCGGTAAGACTATAGCTTCTGCTTTAATTCTCTTATCCGCTTGGGGGGAAATTAGAGTAATGGGATTATTGTGAACTGAGGTATTCGTTTGAGATTTCCTCAACCTGAGTGGTCATAGTGGTAACTGGTTCCGAAACTAGTCCACTTAGGACCAATCCAAAAATAGTATTTTGTGCCAATAGTTTGTTTGAAATTTTCTCAACACCCTCGAGTATTATCTGAGGTATGAGATCGCTGCCTAATAGAATGTCTATTTGAGCGGAGGTGTTGCAGTTGGCATCTGCTAGCTTTAGGTGTGAAACCTTTTGCCAATGCTTGCTATTTATATGATAGCTTGGAAGCATATTTGTTAGTTGCGGTAAGACTATAGCTTCTGCTTTAATTCTCTTATCCGCTTGGGGGGAAATTAGAGTAATGGGATTATTGTGAACTGAGGTATTCGTTTGAGATTTCCTCAACCTGAGTGTCATAGTGGTAACTGGTTCCGAAACTAGTCCACTTAGGATCCACCCAAAAATATTATTTTGTGCCAATAGTTTGTTTGAAATTTTCTCAACACCCTCGAGTATTATCTGAGGTATGAGATCGCTGCCTAATAGAATGTCTATTTGAGCGCGGGTGTTGCAGTTGGCATCTGCTAGCTTTAGGAGTGAAACCTTTTGCCGATGCTTGCTATTTATATGATAGCTTGGAAGCATATTTGTTAGTTGCGGTAAGACTATAGCTTCTGCTTTAATTCTCTTATCCGCTTGGGGGGAAATTAGAGTAAGGGGATTATTGTGAACTGAGGTATTCGTTTGAGATTTCCTCAACCTGAGTGGTCATGGTGGTAACTGGTTCCGAAACTAGTCCACTTAGGATCCACCCAAAAATAGTATTTTGTGCCAATAGTTTGTTTGAAATTTTCTCAACACCCTCGAGTATTATCTGAGGTATGAGATCGCTGCCTAATAGAATGTCTATTTGAGCAAGGGTGATGCAGTTGGGATCTGCTAGCTTTAGGTGTGAAACCTTTAGCCAATGCTTGCTATTTATATGATAGCTTGGAAGCATATTTGTTAGTTGCGGTAAGACTATAGCTTCTGCTTTAATTCTCTTATCCGCTTGGGGGGAAATTAGAGTAATGGGATTATTGTGAACTGAGGTATTCGTTTGAGATTTCCTCAACCTGAGTGGTCATGGTGGTAACTGGTTCCGAAACTAGTCCACTTAGGATCCACCGTAAAATAGTATTTTGTGCCAATAGGTGAAACCTTTTGCCAATGCTTGCTATTTATATGATAGCTTGGAAGCATATTTGTTAGTTGCGGTAAGACTATAGCTTCTGCTTTTATTCTCTTATCCGCTTGGGGGGAAATTAGAGTAATGGGATTATTGTGAACTGAGGTATTCGTTTGAGATTTCCTCAACCTGAGTAGTCATGGTGGTAACTGGTTCCGAAACTAGTCCACTTAGAATCCACCGTAAAATAGTATTTTGTGCCAATAGTTTGTTTGAAATTTTCTCAACACCCTCGAGTATTATCTGAGGTATGAGATCGCTGCCTAATAGAATGTCTATTTGAGCGGGGGTGTTGCAGTTGGCATCTGCTAGCTTAAGGTGTGAAACCTTTTGCCAATGCTTGCTATTTATATGATAGCTTGGAAGCATATTTGTTAGTTGCGGTAAGACTACAGCTTCTGCTTTAATTCTCTTATCTGCTTGGGGGGAAATTAGAGTAATGGGATTATTGTGAACTGAGGTATTCGTTTGAGATTTCCTCAACCTGAGTGGTCATGGTGGTAACTGGTTCCGAAACTAGTCCACTTAGGACCAACCCAAAAATAGTATTTTGTGCGAATAGTTTGTTTGAAATTTTCTCAACACCCTCGAGTATTATCTGAGGTATGAGATCGCTGCCTAATAGAATGTCTATTTGAGCGGGGGTGTTGCAGTTGGGATCTGCTAGCTTTAGGTGTGAAACCTTTTGCCAATGCTTGCTATTTATATGATATCTGGGAAGCATATTTGTTAGTTGCGGTAAGACTATAGCTTCTGCTTTAATTCTCTTATCCGCTTGGGGGGAAATTAGAGTAATGGGATTATTGTGAACTGAGGTATTCGTTTGAGATTCCTCAACCTGAGTGGGCATGGTGGTAACTGGTTCCGAAACTAGTCCACTTAGGATCCACCCAAAAATAGTATTTTGTGCCAATAGTTTGTTTGAAATTTTCTCAACACCCTCGAGTATTATCTGAGGTATGAGATCGCTGCCTAATAGAATGTCTATTTGAGCGGGGGTGTTGCAGTTGGCATCTGCTAGCTTTAAGTGTGAAACCTTTTGCCAATGCTTGCTATTTATATGTGAGCTTGGAAGCATATTTGTTAGTTGCGGTAAGACTATAGCTTCTGCTTTAATTCTCTTATCCGCTTGGGGGGAAATTAGAGTAATGGGATTATTGTGAACTGAGGTATTCGTTTGAGATTTCCTCAACCTGAGTGGTCATGGTGGTAACTGGTTCCGAAACTAGTCCACTTAGGATCCACCCAAAAATAGTATTTTGTGCCAATAGTTTGTTTGAAATTTTCTCAACACCCTCGAGTATTATCTGAGGTATGAGATCGCTGCCTAATAGAATGTCTATTTGAGCGGGGGTGTTGCAGTTGGGATCTGCTAGCTTTAAGTGTGAAACCTTTTGCCAATGCTTGCTATTTATATGATAGCTTGGAAGCATATTTGTTAGTTGCGGTAAGACTATAGCTTCTGCTTTAATTCTCTTATCCGCTTGGGGGGAAATTAGAGTAATGGGATTATTGTGAACTGAGGTATTCGTTTGAGATTTCCTCAACCTGAGTGGTCATGGTGGTAACTGGTTCCGAAACTAGTCCACTTAGGATCCACCCAAAAATAGTATTTTGTACCAGTGGTTTGTTTGAAATTTTCTCAACACCCTCGAGTATTATCTGAGGTATGAGATCGCTGCCTAATAGAATGTCTATTTGAGCGGGGGTGTTGCAGTTGGGATCTGCTAGCTTTAATTCTCTTATCCGCTTGGGGGGAAATTAGAGTAATGGGATTATTGTGAACTGAGGTATTCGTTTGAGATTTCCTCAACCTGAGTGGTCATGGTGGTAACTGGTTCCGAAACTAGTCCACTTAGGATCCACCCAAAAATAGTATTTTGTACCAGTGGTTTGTTTGAAATTTTCTCAACACCCTCGAGTATTATCTGAGGTATGAGATCGCTGCCTAATAGAATGTCTATTTGAGCGGGGGTGTTGCAGTTGGGATCTGCTAGCTTTAGGTGTGAAACCTTTTGCCAATGCTTGCTGTTTATATGATATCTTGGAAGCATATTTGTTAGTTGCGGTAAGACTATAGCTTCTGCTTTAATTCTCTTATCCGCTTGGGGGGAATTAGAGTAATGGGATTATTGTGAACTGAGGTATTCGTTTGAGATTCCTCAACCTGAGTGGTTATGGTGGTAACTGGTTCCGAAACTAGTCCACTTAGGATCCACCCTAAAATAGTATTTTGTGCCAACAGTTTGTTTGAAATTTTCTCAACACCCTCGAGTATTATCGGAGGTATGAGATCGCTGCCTAATAGAATGTCTATTTGAGCGGGGGTGTTGCAGTTGGGATCTGCTAGCTTTAGGTGTGAAATCTTTTGCCAATGCTTGCTATTTATATGATAGCTTGGAAGCATATTTGTTAGTTGCGGTAAGACTATAGCTTCTGCTTTAATTAGCTTCTCCGCTTGGGGGGAAATTAGAGTAATGGGATTATTGTGAACTGAGGTATTCGTTTGAGATTTCCTCAACCTGAGTGGTCATGGTGGTAACTGGTTCCGAAACTAGTCCACTTAGGACCAACCCAAAAATAGTATTTTGTGCGAATAGTTTGTTTGAAATTTTCTCAACACCCTCGAGTATTATCTGAGGTATGAGATCGCTGCCTAATAGAATGTCTATTTGAGCGGGGGTGTTGCAGTTGGGATCTGCTAGCTTTAGGTGTGAAACCTTTTGCCAATGCTTGCTATTTATATGATATCTGGGAAGCATATTTGTTAGTTGCGGTAAGACTATAGATTCTGCTTTAATTCTCTTATCCGCTTGGGGGGAAATTAGAGTAATGGGATTATTGTGAACTGAGGTATTCGTTTGAGATTCCTCAACCTGAGTGGTCATGGTGGTAACTGGTTCCGAAACTAGTCCACTTAGGATCCACCCAAAAATAGTATTTTGTGCCAATAGTTTGTTTGAAATTTTCTCAACACCCTCGAGTATTATCTGAGGTATGAGATCGCTGCCTAATAGAATGTCTATTTGAGCGGGGGTGTTGCAGTTGGCATCTGCTAGCTTTAAGTGTGAAACCTTTTGCCAATGCTTGCTATTTATATGATAGCTTGGAAGCATATTTGTTAGTTGCGGTAAGACTATAGCTTCTGCTTTAATTCTCTAATCCGCTTGGGGGGAAATTAGAGTAATGGGATTATTGTGAACTGAGGTATTCGTTTGAGATTTCCTCAACCTGAGTGGTCATGGTGGTAACTGGTTCCGAAACTAGTCCACTTAGGATCCACCCAAAAATAGTATTTTGTACCAGTGGTTTGTTTGAAATTTTCTCAACACCCTCGAGTATTATCTGAGGTATGAGATCGCTGCCTAATAGAATGTCTATTTGAGCGGGGGTGTTGCAGTTGGGATCTGCTAGCTTTAATTCTCTTATCCGCTTGGGGGGAAATTAGAGTAATGGGATTATTGTGAACTGAGGTATTCGTTTGAGATTTCCTCAACCTGAGTGGTCATGGTGGTAACTGGTTCCGAAACTAGTCCACTTAGGATCCACCCAAAAATAGTATTTTGTACCAGTGGTTTGTTTGAAATTTTCTCAACACCCTCGAGTATTATCTGAGGTATGAGATCGCTGCCTAATAGAATGTCTATTTGAGCGGGGGTGTTGCAGTTGGGATCTGCTAGCTTTAGGTGTGAAACCTTTTGCCAATGCTTGCTGTTTATATGATATCTTGGAAGCATATTTGTTAGTTGCGGTAAGACTATAGCTTCTGCTTTAATTCTCTTATCCGCTTGGGGGGAATTAGAGTAATGGGATTATTGTGAACTGAGGTATTCGTTTGAGATTCCTCAACCTGAGTGGTTATGGTGGTAACTGGTTCCGAAACTAGTCCACTTAGGATCCACCCTAAAATAGTATTTTGTGCCAATAGTTTGTTTGAAATTTTCTCAACACCCTCGAGTATTATCGGAGGTATGAGATCGCTGCCTAATAGAATGTCTATTTGAGCGGGGGTGTTGCAGTTGGGATCTGCTAGCTTTAGGTGTGAAATCTTTTGCCAATGCTTGCTATTTATATGATAGCTTGGAAGCATATTTGTTAGTTGCGGTAAGACTATAGCTTCTGCTTTAATTAGCTTCTCCGCTTGGGGGGAAATTAGAGTAATGGGATTATTGTGAACTGAGGTATTCGTTTGAGATTTCCTCAACCTGAGTGGTCATAGTGGTAACTGGTTCCGAAACTAGTCCACTTAGGATCCACCCAAAAATAGTATTTTGTGCCAATAGTTTGTTTGAAATTTTCTCAACACCCTCGAGTATTATCTGAGGTATGAGATCGCTGCCTAATAGAATGTCTATTTGAGCGCGGGTGTTGCAGTTGGCATCTGCTAGCTTTAGGTGTGAAACCTTTTGCCGATGCTTGCTATTTATATGATAGCTTGGAAGCATATTTGTTAGTTGCGGTAAGACTATAGCTTCTGCTTTAATTCTCTTATCCGCTTGGGGGGAAATTAGAGTAAGGAGATTATTGTGACTGAGGTATTCGTTTGAGATTTCCTTAACCTGAGTGGTCATGGTGGTAACTGGTTCCGAAACTAGTCCACTTAGGATCCACCCAAAAATAGTATTTTGTGCCAATAGTTTGTTTGAAATTTTCTCAACACCCTCGAGTATTATCTGAGGTATGAGATCGCTGCCTAATAGAATGTCTATTTGAGCGCGGGTGTTGCAGTTGGCATCTGCTAGCTTTAGGTGTGAAACCTTTTGCCGATGCTTGCTATTTATATGATAGCTTGGAAGCATATTTGTTAGTTGCGGTAAGACTATAGCTTCTGCTTTAATTCTCTTATCCGCTTGGGGGGAAATTAGAGTAAGGAGATTATTGTGACTGAGGTATTCGTTTGAGATTTCCTCAACCTGAGTGGTCATGGTGGTAACTGGTTCCGAAACTAGTCCACTTAGGACCAACCCAAAAATAGTATTTTGTGCCAATAGTTTGTTTGAAATTTTCTCAACACCCTCGAGTATTATCTGAGGTATGAGATCGCTGCCTAATAGAATGTCTATTTGAGCGGGGGTGTTGCAGTTGGGATCTGCTAGCTTTAGGTGTGAAACCTTAAGCCAATGCTTGCGATTTATATGATAGCTTGGAAGCATATTTGTTAGTTGCGGTAAGACTATAGCTTCTGCTTTAATTCTCTTATCCGCTTGGGGGGAAATTAGAGTAAGGAGATTATTGTGACTGAGGTATTCGTTTGAGATTTCCTCAACCTGAGTGGTCATGGTGGTAACTGGTTCCGAAACTAGTCCACTTAGGACCAACCCAAAAATAGTATTTTGTGCCAATAGTTTGTTTGAAATTTTCTCAACACCCTCGAGTATTATCTGAGGTATGAGATCGCTGCCTAATAGAATGTCTATTTGAGCGCGGGTGTTGCAGTTGGCATCTGCTAGCTTTAGGTGTGAAACCTTTTGCCAATGCTTGCTATTTATGTGATAGCTTGGAAGCATATTTGTTAGTTGCGGTAAGACTATAGCTTCTGCTTTAATTCTCTTATCCGCTTGGGGGGAAATTAGAGTAATGGGATTATTGTGAACTGAGGTATTCGTTTGAGATTTCCTCAACCTGAGTGGTCATGGTGGTAACTGGTTCCGAAACTAGTCCACTTAGGACCAACCCAAAAATAGTATTTTGTGCCAATAGTTTGTTTGAAATTTTCTCAACACCCTCGAGTATTATCTGAGGTATGAGATCGCTGCCCAATAAAATGTCTATTTGAGCGCGGGTGTTGCAGTTGGCATCTGCTAGCTTTAGGTGTGAAACCTTTTGCCGATGCTTGCTATTTATATGATAGCTTGGAAGCATATTTGTTAGTTGCGGTAAGACTATAGCTTCTGCTTTAATTCTCTTATCCGCTTGGGGGGAAATTAGAGTAAGGAGATTATTGTGACTGAGGTATTCGTTTGAGATTTCCTCAACCTGAGTGGTCATGGTGGTAACTGGTTCCGAAACTAGTCCACTTAGGATCCACCCAAAAATAGTATTTTGTGCCAATAGTTTGTTTGAAATTTTCTCAACACCCTCGAGTATTATCTGAGGTATGAGATCGCTGCCTAATAGAATGTCTATTTGAGCGCGGGTGTTGCAGTTGGCATCTGCTAGCTTTAGGTGTGAAACCTTTTGCCGATGCTTGCTATTTATATGATAGCTTGGAAGCATATTTGTTAGTTGCGGTAAGACTATAGCTTCTGCTTTAATTCTCTTATCCGCTTGGGGGAAAATTAGAGTAAGGAGATTATTGTGACTGAGGTATTCGTTTGAGATTTCCTTAACCTGAGTGGTCATGGTGGTAACTGGTTCCGAAACTAGTCCACTTAGGATCCACCCTAAAATAGTATTTTGTGCCAATAGTTTGTTTGAAATTTTCTCAACACCCTCGAGTATTATCTGAGGTATGAGATCGCTGCCTAATAGAATGTCTATTTGAGCGGGGGTGTTGCAGTTGGGATCTGCTAGCTTTAATTCTCTTATCCGCTTGGGGGGAAATTAGAGTAATGGGATTATTGTGAACTGAGGTATTCGTTTGAGATTTCCTCAACCTGAGTGGTCATGGTGGTAACTGGTTCCGAAACTAGTCCACTTAGGATCCACCCAAAAATAGTATTTTGTACCAGTGGTTTGTTTGAAATTTTCTCAACACCCTCGAGTATTATCTGAGGTATGAGATCGCTGCCTAATAGAATGTCTATTTGAGCGGGGGTGTTGCAGTTGGGATCTGCTAGCTTTAGGTGTGAAACCTTTTGCCAATGCTTGCTGTTTATATGATATCTTGGAAGCATATTTGTTAGTTGCGGTAAGACTATAGCTTCTGCTTTTATTCTCTTATCCGCTTGGGGGGAATTAGAGTAATGGGATTATTGTGAACTGAGGTATTCGTTTGAGATTCCTCAACCTGAGTGGTTATGGTGGTAACTGGTTCCGAAACTAGTCCACTTAGGATCCACCCTAAAATAGTATTTTGTGCCAATAGTTTGTTTTAAATTTTCTCAACACCCTCGAGTATTATCGGAGGTATGAGATCGCTGCCTAATAGAATGTCTATTTGAGCGGGGGTGTTGCAGTTGGGATCTGCTAGCTTTAGGTGTGAAATCTTTTGCCAATGCTTGCTATTTATATGATAGCTTGGAAGCATATTTGTTAGTTGCGGTAAGACTATAGCTTCTGCTTTAATTAGCTTCTCCGCTTGGGGGGAAATTAGAGTAATGGGATTATTGTGAACTGAGGTATTCGTTTGAGATTTCCTCAACCTGAGTGGTCATAGTGGTAACTGGTTCCGAAACTAGTCCACTTAGGATCCACCCAAAAATAGTATTTTGTGCCAATAGTTTGTTTGAAATTTTCTCAACACCCTCGAGTATTATCTGAGGTATGAGATCGCTGCCTAATAGAATGTCTATTTGAGCGCGGGTGTTGCAGTTGGCATCTGCTAGCTTTAGGTGTGAAACCTTTTGCCGATGCTTGCTATTTATATGATAGCTTGGAAGCATATTTGTTAGTTGCGGTAAGACTATAGCTTCTGCTTTAATTCTCTTATCCGCTTGGGGGGAAATTAGAGTAAGGAGATTATTGTGACTGAGGTATTCGTTTGAGATTTCCTTAACCTGAGTGGTCATGGTGGTAACTGGTTCCGAAACTAGTCCACTTAGGATCCACCCAAAAATAGTATTTTGTGCCAATAGTTTGTTTGAAATTTTCTCAACACCCTCGAGTATTATCTGAGGTATGAGATCGCTGCCTAATAGAATGTCTATTTGAGCGCGGGTGTTGCAGTTGGCATCTGCTAGCTTTAGGTGTGAAACCTTTTGCCGATGCTTGCTATTTATATGATAGCTTGGAAGCATATTTGTTAGTTGCGGTAAGACTATAGCTTCTGCTTTAATTCTCTTATCCGCTTGGGGGGAAATTAGAGTAAGGAGATTATTGTGACTGAGGTATTCGTTTGAGATTTCCTCAACCTGAGTGGTCATGGTGGTAACTGGTTCCGAAACTAGTCCACTTAGGACCAACCCAAAAATAGTATTTTGTGCCAATAGTTTGTTTGAAATTTTCTCAACACCCTCGAGTATTATCTGAGGTATGAGATCGCTGCCTAATAGAATGTCTATTTGAGCGGGGGTGTTGCAGTTGGGATCTGCTAGCTTTAGGTGTGAAACCTTAAGCCAATGCTTGCGATTTATATGATAGCTTGGAAGCATATTTGTTAGTTGCGGTAAGACTATAGCTTCTGCTTTAATTCTCTTATCCGCTTGGGGGGAAATTAGAGTAAGGAGATTATTGTGACTGAGGTATTCGTTTAAGATTTCCTCAACCTGAGTGGTCATGGTGGTAACTGGTTCCGAAACTAGTCCACTTAGGACCAACCCAAAAATAGTATTTTGTGCCAATAGTTTGTTTGAAATTTTCTCAACACCCTCGAGTATTATCTGAGGTATGAGATCGCTGCCTAATAGAATGTCTATTTGAGCGCGGGTGTTGCAGTTGGCATCTGCTAGCTTTAGGTGTGAAACCTTTTGCCAATGCTTGCTATTTATGTGATAGCTTGGAAGCATATTTGTTAGTTGCGGTAAGACTATAGCTTCTGCTTTAATTCTCTTATCCGCTTGGGGGGAAATTAGAGTAATGGGATTATTGTGAACTGAGGTATTCGTTTGAGATTTCCTCAACCTGAGTGGTCATGGTGGTAACTGGTTCCGAAACTAGTCCACTTAGGACCAACCCAAAAATAGTATTTTGTGGCAATAGTTTGTTTGAAATTTTCTCAACACCCTCGAGTATTATCTGAGGTATGAGATCGCTGCCCAATAAAATGTCTATTTGAGCGGGGGTGATGCAGTTGGGATCTGCTAGCTTTAGGTGTGAAACCTTTAGCCAATGCTTGCTATTTATATGATAGCTTGGAAGCATATTTGTTAGTTGCGGTAAGACTATAGCTTCTGCTTTAATTCTCTTATCCGCTTGGGGGGAAATTAGAGTAATGGGATTATTGTGAACTGAGGTATTCGTTTGAGATTTCCTCAACCTGAGTGGTCATGGTGGTAACTGGTTCCGAAACTAGTCCACTTAGGACCAACCCAAAAATAGTATTTTGTGCCAATAGTTTGTTTGAAATTTTCTCAACACCCTCGAGTATTATCTGAGGTATGAGATCGCTGCCTAATAGAATGTCTATTTGAGCGGGGGTGTTGCAGTTGGCATCTGCTAGCTTTAAGTGTGAAACCTTTTGCCAATGCTTGCTATTTATATGATAGCTTGGAAGCATATTTGTTAGTTGCGGTAAGACTTTAGCTTCTGCTTTAATTCTCTTATCCGCTTGGGGGGAAATTAGAGTAATGGGATTATTGTGAACTGAGGTATTCGTTTGAGATTTCCTCAACCTGAGTGGTCATGGTGGTAACTGGTTCCGAAACTAGTCCACTTAGGATCCACCCAAAAATAGTATTTTGTGCCAATAGTTTGTTTGAAATTTTCTCAACACCCTCGAGTATTATCTGAGGTATGAGATCGCTGCCTAATAGAATGTCTATTTGAGCGGGGGTGTTGCAGTTGGCATCTGCTAGCTTTAAGTGTGAAACCTTTTGCCAATGCTTGCTATTTATATGATAGCTTGGAAGCATATTTGTTAGTTGCGGTAAGACTATAGCTTCTGCTTTAATTCTCTTATCCGCTTGGGGGGAAATTAGAGTAATGGGATTATTGTGAACTGAGGTATTCGTTTGAGATTTCCTCAACCTGAGTGGTCATGGTGGTAACTGGTTCCGAAACTAGTCCACTTAGGATGCACCCAAAAATAGTATTTTGTACCAGTGGTTTGTTTGAAATTTTCTCAACACCCTCGAGTATTATCTGAGGTATGAGATCGCTGCCTAATAGAATGTCTATTTGAGCGGGGGTGTTGCAGTTGGGATCTGCTAGCTTTAGGTGTGAAACCTTTTGCCAATGCTTGCTGTTTATATGATATCTTGGAAGCATATTTGTTAGTTGCGGTAAGACTATAGCTTCTGCTTTAATTCTCTTATCCGCTTGGGGGGAATTAGAGTAATGGGATTATTGTGAACTGAGGTATTCGTTTGAGATTCCTCAACCTGAGTGGTTATGGTGGTAACTGGTTCCGAAACTAGTCCACTTAGGATCCACCCTAAAATAGTATTTTGTGCCAATAGTTTGTTTGAAATTTTCTCAACACCCTCGAGTATTATCGGAGGTATGAGATCGCTGCCTAATAGAATGTCTATTTGAGCGGGGGTGTTGCAGTTGGGATCTGCTAGCTTTAGGTGTGAAATCTTTTGCCAATGCTTGCTATTTATATGATAGCTTGGAAGCATATTTGTTAGTTGCGGTAAGACTATAGCTTCTGCTTTAATTAGCTTCTCCGCTTGGGGGGAAATTAGAGTAATGGGATTATTGTGAACTGAGGTATTCGTTTGAGATTTCCTCAACCTGAGTGGTCATAGTGGTAACTGGTTCCGAAACTAGTCCACTTAGGATCCACCCAAAAATAGTATTTTGTGCCAATAGTTTGTTTGAAATTTTCTCAACACCCTCGAGTATTATCTGAGGTATGAGATCGCTGCCTAATAGAATGTCTATTTGAGCGCGGGTGTTGCAGTTGGCATCTGCTAGCTTTAGGTGTGAAACCTTTTGCCGATGCTTGCTATTTATATGATAGCTTGGAAGCATATTTGTTAGTTGCGGTAAGACTATAGCTTCTGCTTTAATTCTCTTATCCGCTTGGGGGGAAATTAGAGTAAGGAGATTATTGTGACTGAGGTATTCGTTTGAGATTTCCTTAACCTGAGTGGTCATGGTGGTAACTGGTTCCGAAACTAGTCCACTTAGGATCCACCCAAAAATAGTATTTTGTGCCAATAGTTTGTTTGAAATTTTCTCAACACCCTCGAGTATTATCTGAGGTATGAGATCGCTGCCTAATAGAATGTCTATTTGAGCGCGGGTGTTGCAGTTGGCATCTGCTAGCTTTAGGTGTGAAACCTTTTGCCGATGCTTGCTATTTATATGATAGCTTGGAAGCATATTTGTTAGTTGCGGTAAGACTATAGCTTCTGCTTTAATTCTCTTATCCGCTTGGGGGGAAATTAGAGTAAGGAGATTATTGTGACTGAGGTATTCGTTTGAGATTTCCTCAACCTGAGTGGTCATGGTGGTAACTGGTTCCGAAACTAGTCCACTTAGGACCAACCCAAAAATAGTATTTTGTGCCAATAGTTTGTTTGAAATTTTCTCAACACCCTCGAGTATTATCTGAGGTATGAGATCGCTGCCTAATAGAATGTCTATTTGAGCGCGGGTGTTGCAGTTGGCATCTGCTAGCTTTAGGTGTGAAACCTTTTGCCAATGCTTGCTATTTATGTGATAGCTTGGAAGCATATTTGTTAGTTGCGGTAAGACTATAGCTTCTGCTTTAATTCTCTTATCCGCTTGGGGGGAAATTAGAGTAAGGAGATTATTGTGACTGAGGTATTCGTTTGAGATTTCCTCAACCTGAGTGGTCATGGTGGTAACTGGTTCCGAAACTAGTCCACTTAGGACCAACCCAAAAATAGTATTTTGTGCCAATAGTTTGTTTGAAATTTTCTCAACACCCTCGAGTATTATCTGAGGTATGAGATCGCTGCCTAATAGAATGTCTATTTGAGCGCGGGTGTTGCAGTTAGCATCTGCTAGCTTTAGGTGTGAAACCTTTTGCCGATGCTTGCTATTTATATGATAGCTTGGAAGCATATTTGTTAGTTGCGGTAAGACTATAGCTTCTGCTTTAATTCTCTTATCCGCTTGGGGGGAAATTAGAGTAAGGAGATTATTGTGACTGAGGTATTCGTTTGAGATTTCCTCAACCTGAGTGGTCATGGTGGTAACTGGTTCCGAAACTAGTCCACTTAGGACCAACCCAAAAATAGTATTTTGTGCCAATAGTTTGTTTGAAATTTTCTCAACACCCTCGAGTATTATCTGAGGTATGAGATCGCTGCCTAATAGAATGTCTATTTGAGCGCGGGTGTTGCAGTTGGCATCTGCTAGCTTTAAGTGTGAAACCTTTTGCCAATGCTTGCTATTTATATGATAGCTTGGAAGCATATTTGTTAGTTGCGGTAAGACTATAGCTTCTGCTTTAATTCTCTTATCCGCTTGGGGGGAAATTAGAGTAATGGGATTATTGTGAACTGAGGTATTCGTTTGAGATTTCCTCAACCTGAGTGGTCATGGTGGTAACTGGTTCCGAAACTAGTCCACTTAGGATGCACCCAAAAATAGTATTTTGTACCAGTGGTTTGTTTGAAATTTTCTCAACACCCTCGAGTATTATCTGAGGTATGAGATCGCTGCCTAATAGAATGTCTATTTGAGCGGGGGTGTTGCAGTTGGGATCTGCTAGCTTTAGGTGTGAAACCTTTTGCCAATGCTTGCTGTTTATATGATATCTTGGAAGCATATTTGTTAGTTGCGGTAAGACTATAGCTTCTGCTTTAATTCTCTTATCCGCTTGGGGGGAATTAGAGTAATGGGATTATTGTGAACTGAGGTATTCGTTTGAGATTCCTCAACCTGAGTGGTTATGGTGGTAACTGGTTCCGAAACTAGTCCACTTAGGATCCACCCTAAAATAGTATTTTGTGCCAATAGTTTGTTTGAAATTTTCTCAACACCCTCGAGTATTATCGGAGGTATGAGATCGCTGCCTAATAGAATGTCTATTTGAGCGGGGGTGTTGCAGTTGGGATCTGCTAGCTTTAGGTGTGAAATCTTTTGCCAATGCTTGCTATTTATATGATAGCTTGGAAGCATATTTGTTAGTTGCGGTAAGACTATAGCTTCTGCTTTAATTAGCTTCTCCGCTTGGGGGGAAATTAGAGTAATGGGATTATTGTGAACTGAGGTATTCGTTTGAGATTTCCTCAACCTGAGTGGTCATAGTGGTAACTGGTTCCGAAACTAGTCCACTTAGGATCCACCCAAAAATAGTATTTTGTGCCAATAGTTTGTTTGAAATTTTCTCAACACCCTCGAGTATTATCTGAGGTATGAGATCGCTGCCTAATAGAATGTCTATTTGAGCGCGGGTGTTGCAGTTGGCATCTGCTAGCTTTAGGTGTGAAACCTTTTGCCGATGCTTGCTATTTATATGATAGCTTGGAAGCATATTTGTTAGTTGCGGTAAGACTATAGCTTCTGCTTTAATTCTCTTATCCGCTTGGGGGGAAATTAGAGTAAGGAGATTATTGTGACTGAGGTATTCGTTTGAGATTTCCTTAACCTGAGTGGTCATGGTGGTAACTGGTTCCGAAACTAGTCCACTTAGGATCCACCCAAAAATAGTATTTTGTGCCAATAGTTTGTTTGAAATTTTCTCAACACCCTCGAGTATTATCTGAGGTATGAGATCGCTGCCTAATAGAATGTCTATTTGAGCGCGGGTGTTGCAGTTGGCATCTGCTAGCTTTAGGTGTGAAACCTTTTGCCGATGCTTGCTATTTATATGATAGCTTGGAAGCATATTTGTTAGTTGCGGTAAGACTATAGCTTCTGCTTTAATTCTCTTATCCGCTTGGGGGGAAATTAGAGTAAGGAGATTATTGTGACTGAGGTATTCGTTTGAGATTTCCTCAACCTGAGTGGTCATGGTGGTAACTGGTTCCGAAACTAGTCCACTTAGGACCAACCCAAAAATAGTATTTTGTGCCAATAGTTTGTTTGAAATTTTCTCAACACCCTCGAGTATTATCTGAGGTATGAGATCGCTGCCTAATAGAATGTCTATTTGAGCGCGGGTGTTGCAGTTGGCATCTGCTAGCTTTAGGTGTGAAACCTTTTGCCAATGCTTGCTATTTATGTGATAGCTTGGAAGCATATTTGTTAGTTGCGGTAAGACTATAGCTTCTGCTTTAATTCTCTTATCCGCTTGGGGGGAAATTAGAGTAAGGAGATTATTGTGACTGAGGTATTCGTTTGAGATTTCCTCAACCTGAGTGGTCATGGTGGTAACTGGTTCCGAAACTAGTCCACTTAGGACCAACCCAAAAATAGTATTTTGTGCCAATAGTTTGTTTGAAATTTTCTCAACACCCTCGAGTATTATCTGAGGTATGAGATCGCTGCCCAATAAAATGTCTATTTGAGCGGGGGTGATGCAGTTGGGATCTGCTAGCTTTAGGTGTGAAACCTTTAGCCAATGCTTGCTATTTATATGATAGCTTGGAAGCATATTTGTTAGTTGCGGTAAGACTATAGCTTCTGCTTTAATTCTCTTATCCGCTTGGGGGGAAATTAGAGTAATGGGATTATTGTGAACTGAGGTATTCGTTTGAGATTTCCTCAACCTGAGTGGTCATGGTGGTAACTGGTTCCGAAACTAGTCCACTTAGGACCAACCCAAAAATAGTATTTTGTGCCAATAGTTTGTTTGAAATTTTCTCAACACCCTCGAGTATTATCTGAGGTATGAGATCGCTGCCTAATAGAATGTCTATTTGAGCGGGGCTGTTGCAGTTGGCATCTGCTAGCTTTAGGTGTGAAACCTTTTGCCAATGCTTGCTGTTTATATGATATCTTGGAAGCATATTTGTTAGTTGCGGTAAGACTATAGCTTCTGCTTTAATTCTCTTATCCGCTTGGGGGGAATTAGAGTAATGGGATTATTGTGAACTGAGGTATTCGTTTGAGATTCCTCAACCTGAGTGGTTATGGTGGTAACTGGTTCCGAAACTAGTCCACTTAGGATCCACCCTAAAATAGTATTTTGTGCCAATAGTTTGTTTGAAATTTTCTCAACACCCTCGAGTATTATCGGAGGTATGAGATCGCTGCCTAATAGAATGTCTATTTGAGCGGGGGTGTTGCAGTTGGGATCTGCTAGCTTTAGGTGTGAAATCTTTTGCCAATGCTTGCTATTTATATGATAGCTTGGAAGCATATTTGTTAGTTGCGGTAAAACTATAGCTTCTGCTTTAATTAGCTTCTCCGCTTGGGGGGAAATTAGAGTAATGGGATTATTGTGAACTGAGGTATTCGTTTGAGATTTCCTCAACCTGAGTGGTCATAGTGGTAACTGGTTCCGAAACTAGTCCACTTAGGATCCACCCAAAAATAGTATTTTGTGCCAATAGTTTGTTTGAAATTTTCTCAACACCCTCGAGTATTATCTGAGGTATGAGATCGCTGCCTAATAGAATGTCTATTTGAGCGCGGGTGTTGCAGTTGGCATCTGCTAGCTTTAGGTGTGAAACCTTTTGCCGATGCTTGCTATTTATATGATAGCTTGGAAGCATATTTGTTAGTTGCGGTAAGACTATAGCTTCTGCTTTAATTCTCTTATCCGCTTGGGGGGAAATTAGAGTAAGGAGATTATTGTGACTGAGGTATTCGTTTGAGATTTCCTTAACCTGAGTGGTCATGGTGGTAACTGGTTCCGAAACTAGTCCACTTAAGATCCACCCAAAAATAGTATTTTGTGCCAATAGTTTGTTTGAAATTTTCTCAACACCCTCGAGTATTATCTGAGGTATGAGATCGCTGCCTAATAGAATGTCTATTTGAGCGCGGGTGTTGCAGTTGGCATCTGCTAGCTTTAGGTGTGAAACCTTTTGCCGATGCTTGCTATTTATATGATAGCTTGGAAGCATATTTGTTAGTTGCGGTAAGACTATAGCTTCTGCTTTAATTCTCTTATCCGCTTGGGGGGAAATTAGAGTAAGGAGATTATTGTGACTGAGGTATTCGTTTGAGATTTCCTCAACCTGAGTGGTCATGGTGGTAACTGGTTCCGAAACTAGTCCACTTAGGACCAACCCAAAAATAGTATTTTGTGCCAATAGTTTGTTTGAAATTTTCTCAACACCCTCGAGTATTATCTGAGGTATGCGATCGCTGCCTAATAGAATGTCTATTTGAGCGCGGGTGTTGCAGTTGGCATCTGCTAGCTTTAGGTGTGAAACCTTTTGCCAATGCTTGCTATTTATGTGATAGCTTGGAAGCATATTTGTTAGTTGCGGTAAGACTATAGCTTCTGCTTTAATTCTCTTATCCGCTTGGGGGGAAATTAGAGTAAGGAGATTATTGTGACTGAGGTATTCGTTTGAGATTTCCTCAACCTGAGTGGTCATGGTGGTAACTGGTTCCGAAACTAGTCCACTTAGGACCAACCCAAAAATAGTATTTTGTGCCAATAGTTTGTTTGAAATTTTCTCAACACCCTCGAGTATTATCTGAGGTATGAGATCGCTGCCCAATAAAATGTCTATTTGAGCGGGGGTGATGCAGTTGGGATCTGCTAGCTTTAGGTGTGAAACCTTTAGCCAATGCTTGCTATTTATATGATAGCTTGGAAGCATATTTGTTAGTTGCGGTAAGACTATAGCTTCTGCTTTAATTCTCTTATCCGCTTGGGGGGAAATTAGAGTAATGGGATTATTGTGAACTGAGGTATTCGTTTGAGATTTCCTCAACCTGAGTGGTCATGGTGGTAACTGGTTCCGAAACTAGTCCACTTAGGACCAACCCAAAAATAGTATTTTGTGCCAATAGTTTGTTTGAAATTTTCTCAACACCCTCGAGTATTATCTGAGGTATGAGATCGCTGCCTAATAGAATGCCTATTTGAGCGGGGGTGTTGCAGTTGGGATCTGCTAGCTTTAGGTGTGAAACCTTAAGCCAATGCTTGCGATTTATATGATAGCTTGGAAGCATATTTGTTAGTTGCGGTAAGACTATAGCTTCTGCTTTAATTCTCTTATCCGCTTGGGGGGAAATTAGAGTAAGGAGATTATTGTGACTGAGGTATTCGTTTGAGATTTCCTCAACCTGAGTGGTCATGGTGGTAACTGGTTCCGAAACTAGTCCACTTAGGACCAACCCAAAAATAGTATTTTGTGCCAATAGTTTGTTTGAAATTTTCTCAACACCCTCGAGTATTATCTGAGGTATGAGATCGGTGCCTAATAGAATGTCTATTTGAGCGCGGGTGTTGCAGTTGGCATCTGCTAGCTTTAGGTGTGAAACCTTTTGCCAATGCTTGCTATTTATGTGATAGCTTGGAAGCATATTTGTTAGTTGCGGTAAGACTATAGCTTCTGCTTTAATTCTCTTATCCGCTTGGGGGGAAATTAGAGTAATGGGATTATTGTGAACTGAGGTATTCGTTTGAGATTTCCTCAACCTGAGTGGTCATGGTGGTAACTGGTTCCGAAACTAGTCCACTTAGGACCAACCCAAAAATAGTATTTTGTGCCAATAGTTTGTTTGAAATTTTCTCAACACCCTCGAGTATTATCTGAGGTATGAGATCGCTGCCTAATAGAATGTCTATTTGAGCGGGGGTGTTGCAGTTGGGATCTGCTAGCTTTAAGTGTGAAACCTTTTGCCAATGCTTGCTATTTATATGATAGCTTGGAAGCATATTTGTTAGTTGCGGTAAGACTATAGCTTCTGCTTTAATTCTCTTATCCGCTTGGGGGAAAATTAGAGTAATGGGATTATTGTGAACTGAGGTATTCGTTTGAGATTTCCTCAACCTGGGTAGTCATGGTGGTAACTGGTTCCGAAACTAGTCCACTTAGAATCCACCCTAAAATAGTATTTTGTGACAATAGTTTGTTTGAAATTTGCTCAACACCCTCGAGTATTATCTGAGGTATGAGATCGCTGCCTAATAGAATGTCTATTTGAGCGCGGGTGTTGCAGTTGGCATCTGCTAGCTTTAGGTGTGAAACCTTTTGCCGATGCTTGCTATTTATATGATAGCTTGGAAGCATATTTGTTAGTTGCGGTAAGACTATAGCTTCTGCTTTAATTCTCTTATCCGCTTGGGGGGAAATTAGAGTAATGGGATTATTGTGAACTGAGGTATTCGTTTGAGATTTCCTCAACCTGAGTGGTCATGGTGGTAACTGGTTCCGAAACTAGTCCACTTAGGATCCACCCAAAAATAGTATTTTGTGCCAATAGTTTGTTTGAAATTTTCTCAACACCCTCGAGTATTATCTGAGGTATGAGATCGCTGCCTAATAGAATGTCTACTTGAGCGCGGGTGTTGCAGTTGGCATCTGCTAGCTTTAGGTGTGAAACCTTTTGCCGATGCTTGCTATTTATATGATAGCTTGGAAGCATATTTGTTAGTTGCGGTAAGACTATAGCTTCTGCTTTAATTCTCTTATCCGCTTGGGGGGAAATTAGAGTAAGGAGATTATTGTGACTGAGGTATTCGTTTGAGATTTCCTTCACCTGAGTGGTCATGGTGGTAACTGGTTCCGAAACTAGTCCACTTAAGATCCACCCAAAAATAGTATTTTGTGCCAATAGTTTGTTTGAAATTTTCTCAACACCCTCGAGTATTATCTGAGGTATGAGATCGCTGCCTAATAGAATGTCTATTTGAGCGCGGGTGTTGCAGTTGGCATCTGCTAGCTTTAGGTGTGAAACCTTTTGCCGATGCTTGCTATTTATATGATAGCTTGGAAGCATATTTGTTAGTTGCGGTAAGACTATAGCTTCTGCTTTAATTCTCTTATCCGCTTGGGGGGAAATTAGAGTAAGGAGATTATTGTGACTGAGGTATTCGTTTGAGATTTCCTCAACCTGAGTGGTCATGGTGGTAACTGGTTCCGAAACTAGTCCACTTAGGACCAACCCAAAAATAGTATTTTGTGCCAATAGTTTGTTTGAAATTTTCTCAACACCCTCGAGTATTATCTGAGGTATGAGATCGCTGCCTAATAGAATGTCTATTTGAGCGCGGGTGTTGCAGTTGGCATCTGCTAGCTTTAGGTGTGAAACCTTTTGCCAATGCTTGCTATTTATGTGATAGCTTGGAAGCATATTTGTTAGTTGCGGTAAGACTATAGCTTCTGCTTTAATTCTCTTATCCGCTTGGGGGGAAATTAGAGTAAGGAGATTATTGTGACTGAGGTATTCGTTTGAGATTTCCTCAACCTGAGTGGTCATGGTGGTAACTGGTTCCGAAACTAGTCCACTTAGGACCAACCCAAAAATAGTATTTTGTGCCAATAGTTTGTTTGAAATTTTCTCAACACCCTCGAGTATTATCTGAGGTATGAGATCGCTGCCCAATAAAATGTCTATTTGAGCGGGGGTGATGCAGTTGGGATCTGCTAGCTTTAGGTGTGAAACCTTTAGCCAATGCTTGCTATTTATATGATAGCTTGGAAGCATATTTGTTAGTTGCGGTAAGACTATAGCTTCTGCTTTAATTCTCTTATCCGCTTGGGGGGAAATTAGAGTAATGGGATTATTGTGAACTGAGGTATTCGTTTGAGATTTCCTCAACCTGAGTGGTCATGGTGGTAACTGGTTCCGAAACTAGTCCACTTAGGACCAACCCAAAAATAGTATTTTGTGCCAATAGTTTGTTTGAAATTTTCTCAACACCCTCGAGTATTATCTGAGGTATGAGATCGCTGCCTAATAGAATGTCTATTTGAGCGGGGGTGTTGCAGTTGGGATCTGCTAGCTTTAGGTGTGAAACCTTAAGCCAATGCTTGCGATTTATATGATAGCTTGGAAGCATATTTGTTAGTTGCGGTAAGACTATAGCTTCTGCTTTAATTCTCTTATCCGCTTGGGGGGAAATTAGAGTAAGGAGATTATTGTGACTGAGGTATTCGTTTGAGATTTCCTCAATCTGAGTGGTCATGGTGGTAACTGGTTCCGAAACTAGTCCACTTAGGACCAACCCAAAAATAGTATTTTGTGCCAATAGTTTGTTTGAAATTTTCTCAACACCCTCGAGTATTATCTGAGGTATGAGATCGCTGCCTAATAGAATGTCTATTTGAGCGCGGGTGTTGCAGTTGGCATCTGCTAGCTTTAGGTGTGAAACCTTTTGCCAATGCTTGCTATTTATGTGATAGCTTGGAAGCATATTTGTTAGTTGCGGTAAGACTATAGCTTCTGCTTTAATTCTCTTATCCGCTTGGGGGGAAATTAGAGTAATGGGATTATTGTGAACTGAGGTATTCGTTTGAGATTTCCTCAACCTGAGTGGTCATGGTGGTAACTGGTTCCGAAACTAGTCCACTTAGGACCAACCCAAAAATAGTATTTTGTGCCAATAGTTTGTTTGAAATTTTCTCAACACCCTCGAGTATTATCTGAGGTATGAGATCGCTGCCTAATAGAATGTCTATTTGAGCGGGGGTGTTGCAGTTGGGATCTGCTAGCTTTAAGTGTGAAACCTTTTGCCAATGCTTGCTATTTATATGATAGCTTGGAAGCATATTTGTTAGTTGCGGTAAGACTATAGCTTCTGCTTTAATTCTCTTATCCGCTTGGGGGAAAATTAGAGTAATGGGATTATTGTGAACTGAGGTATTCGTTTGAGATTTCCTCAACCTGGGTAGTCATGGTGGTAACTGGTTCCGAAACTAGTCCACTTAGAATCCACCCTAAAATAGTATTTTGTGCCAATAGTTTGTTTGAAATTTGCTCAACACCCTCGAGTATTATCTGAGGTATGAGATCGCTGCCTAATAGAATGTCTATTTGAGCGCGGGTGTTGCAGTTGGCATCTGCTAGCTTTAGGTGTGAAACCTTTTGCCGATGCTTGCTATTTATATGATAGCTTGGAAGCATATTTGTTAGTTGCGGTAAGACTATAGCTTCTGCTTTAATTCTCTTATCCGCTTGGGGGGAAATTAGAGTAATGGGATTATTGTGAACTGAGGTATTCGTTTGAGATTTCCTCAACCTGAGTGGTCATGGTGGTAACTGGTTCCGAAACTAGTCCACTTAGGATCCACCCAAAAATAGTATTTTGTACCAGTGGTTTGTTTGAAATTTTCTCAACACCCTCGAGTATTATCTGAGGTATGAGATCGCTGCCTAATAGAATGTCTATTTGAGCGGGGGTGTTGCAGTTGGGATCTGCTAGCTTTAAGTGTGAAACCTTTTGCCAATGCTTGCTATTTATATGATAGCTTGGAAGCATATTTGTTAGTTGCGGTAAGACTATAGCTTCTGCTTTAATTCTCTTATCCGCTTGGGGGGAAATTAGAGTAATGGGATTATTGTGAACTGAGGTATTCGTTTGAGATTTCCTCAACCTGAGTGGTCATGGTGGTAACTGGTTCCGAAACTAGTCCACTTAGGATCCACCCAAAAATAGTATTTTGTACCAGTGGTTTGTTTGAAATTTTCTCAACACCCTCGAGTATTATCTGAGGTATGAGATCGCTGCCTAATAGAATGTCTATTTGAGCGGGGGTGTTGCAGTTGGGATCTGCTAGCTTTAGGTGTGAAACCTTTTGCCAATGCTTGCTGTTTATATGATATCTTGGAAGCATATTTGTTAGTTGCGGTAAGACTATAGCTTCTGCTTTAATTCTCTTATCCGCTTGGGGGGAATTAGAGTAATGGGATTATTGTGAACTGAGGTATTCGTTTGAGATTCCTCAACCTGAGTGGTTATGGTGGTAACTGGTTCCGAAACTAGTCCACTTAGGATCCACCCTAAAATAGTATTTTGTGCCAATAGTTTGTTTGAAATTTTCTCAACACCCTCGAGTATTATCGGAGGTATGAGATCGCTGCCTAATAGAATGTCTATTTGAGCGGGGGTGTTGCAGTTGGGATCTGCTAGCTTTAGGTGTGAAATCTTTTGCCAATGCTTGCTATTTATATGATAGCTTGGAAGCATATTTGTTAGTTGCGGTAAGACTATAGCTTCTGCTTTAATTAGCTTCTCCGCTTGGGGGGAAATTAGAGTAATGGGATTATTGTGAACTGAGGTATTCGTTTGAGATTTCCTCAACCTGAGTGGTCATAGTGGTAACTGGTTCCGAAACTAGTCCACTTAGGATCCACCCAAAAATAGTATTTTGTGCCAATAGTTTGTTTGAAATTTTCTCAACACCCTCGAGTATTATCTGAGGTATGAGATCGCTGCCTAATAGAATGTCTATTTGAGCGGGGGTGTTGCAGTTGGGATCTGCTAGCTTTAGGTGTGAAACCTTTTGCCAATGCTTGCTATTTATATGATAGCTTGGAAGCATATTTGTTAGAGCGGTAAGACTATAGCTTCTGCTTTAATTCTCTTATCCGCTTGGGGGGAAATTAGAGTAATGGGATTATTGTAAACTGAGGTATTCGTTTGAGATTTCCTCAACCTGAGTGGTCATGGTGGTAACTGGTTCCGAAACTAGTCCACTTAGGATCCACCCAAAAATAGTATTTTGTGCCAATAGTTTGTTTGAAATTTTCTCAACACCCTCGAGTATTATCTGAGGTATGAGATCGCTGCCTAATAGAATGTCTATTTGAGCGCGGGTGTTGCAGTTGGCATCTGCTAGCTTTAGGTGTGAAACCTTTTGCCGATGCTTGCTATTTATATGATAGCTTGGAAGCATATTTGTTAGTTGCGGTAAGACTATAGCTTCTGCTTTAATTCTCTTATCCGCTTGGGGGGAAATTAGAGTAAGGAGATTATTGTGACTGAGGTATTCGTTTGAGATTTCCTCAACCTGAGTGGTCATGGTGGTAACTGGTTCCGAAACTAGTCCACTTAGGACCAACCCAAAAATAGTATTTTGTGCCAATAGTTTGTTTGAAATTTTCTCAACACCCTCGAGTATTATCTGAGGTATGAGATCGCTGCCTAATAGAATGTCTATTTGAGCGGGGGTGTTGCAGTTGGGATCTGCTAGCTTTAGGTGTGAATGCTTGCTATTTATATGATAGCTTGGAAGCATATTTGTTAGTTGCGGTAAGACTATAGCTTCTGCTTTAATTCTCTTATCCGCTTGGGGGGAAATTAGAGTAATGGGATTATTGTGAACTGAGGTATTCGTTTGAGATTTCCTCAACCTGAGTGGTCATGGTGGTAACTGGTTCCGAAACTAGTCCACTTAGGACCAACCCAAAAATAGTATTTTGTGCCAATAGTTTGTTTGAAATTTTCTCAACACCCTCGAGTATTATCTGAGGTATGAGATCGCTGCCTAATAGAATGTCTATTTGAGCGGGGGTGTTGCAGTTGGGATCTGCTAGCTTTAAGTGTGAAACCTTTTGCCAATGCTTGCTATTTATATGATAGCTTGGAAGCATATTTGTTAGTTGCGGTAAGATTATAGCTTCTGCTTTAATTCTCTTATCCGCTTGGGGGGAAATTAGAGTAATGGGATTATTGTGAACTGAGGTATTCGTTTGAGATTTCCTCAACCTGAGTGGTCATGGTGGAAACTGGTTCCGAAACTAGTCCACTTAGGACCAACCCAAAAATAGTATTTTGTGCCAATAGTTTGTTTGAAATTTTCTCAACACCCTCGAGTATTATCTGAGGTATGAGATCGCTGCCTAATAGAATGTCTATTTGAGCGGGGGTGTTGCAGTTGGGATCTGCTAGCTTTAGGTGTGAATGCTTGCTATTTATATGATAGCTTGGAAGCATATTTGTTAGTTGCGGTAAGACTATAGCTTCTGCTTTAATTCTCTTATCCGCTTGGGGGGAAATTAGAGTAATGGGATTATTGTGAACTGAGGTATTCGTTTGAGATTTCCTCAACCTGAGTGGTCATGGTGGTAACTGGTTCCGAAACTAGTCCACTTAGGACCAACCCAAAAATAGTATTTTGTGCCAATAGTTTGTTTGAAATTTTCTCAACACCCTTGAGTATTATCTGAGGTATGAGATCGCTGCCTAATAGAATGTCTATTTGAGCGGGGGTGTTGCAGTTGGGATCTGCTAGCTTTAAGTGTGAAACCTTTTGCCACTGCTTGCTATTTATATGATAGCTTGGAAGCATATTTGTTAGTTGCGGTAAGATTATAGCTTCTGCTTTAATTCTCTTATCCGCTTGGGGGGAAATTAGAGTAATGGGATTATTGTGAACTGAGGTATTCGTTTGAGATTTCCTCAACCTGAGTGGTCATGGTGGAAACTGGTTCCGAAACTAGTCCACTTAGGACCAACCCAAAAATAGTATTTTGTGCCAATAGTTTGTTTGAAATTTTCTCAACACCCTCGAGTATTATCTGAGGTATGAGATCGCTGCCTAATAGAATGTCTATTTGAGCGGGGGTGTTGCAGTTGGGATCTGCTAGCTTTAAGTGTGAAACCTTTTGCCAATGCTTGCTATTTATATGATAGCTTGGAAGCATATTTGTTAGTTGCGGTAAGACTATAGCTTCTGCTTTAATTCTCTTATCCGCTTGGGGGGAAATTAGAGTAATGGGATTATTGTGAACTGAGGTATTCGTTTGAGATTTCCTCAACCTGAGTGGTCATGGTGGTAACTGGTTCCGAAACTAGTCCACTTAGGATCCACCCAAAAATAGTATTTTGTACCAGTGGTTTGTTTGAAATTTTCTCAACACCCTCGAGTATTATCTGAGGTATGAGATCGCTGCCTAATAGAATGTCTATTTGAGCGGGGGTGTTGCAGTTGGGATCTGCTAGCTTTAAGTGTGAAACCTTTTGCCAATGCTTGCTATTTATATGATAGCTTGGAAGCATATTTGTTAGTTGCGGTAAGACTATAGCTTCTGCTTTAATTCTCTTATCCGCTTGGGGGGAATTAGAGTAATGGGATTATTGTGAACTGAGGTATTCGTTTGAGATTCCTCAACCTGAGTGGTTATGGTGGTAACTGGTTCCGAAACTAGTCCACTTAGGATCCACCCTAAAATAGTATTTTGTGCCAATAGTTTGTTTGAAATTTTCTCAACACCCTCGAGTATTATCGGAGGTATGAGATCGCTGCCTAATAGAATGTCTATTTGAGCGGGGGTGTTGCAGTTGGGATCTGCTAGCTTTAGGTGTGAAATCTTTTGCCAATGCTTGCTATTTATATGATAGCTTGGAAGCATATTTGTTAGTTGCGGTAAGACTATAGCTTCTGCTTTAATTCTCTTATCCGCTTGGGGGGAATTAGAGTAATGGGATTATTGTGAACTGAGGTATTCGTTTGAGATTCCTCAACCTGAGTGGTTATGGTGGTAACTGGTTCCGAAACTAGTCCACTTAGGATCCACCCTAAAATAGTATTTTGTGCCAATAGTTTGTTTGAAATTTTCTCAACACCCTCGAGTATTATCGGAGGTATGAGATCGCTGCCTAATAGAATGTCTATTTGAGCGGGGGTGTTGCAGTTGGGATCTGCTAGCTTTAGGTGTGAAATCTTTTGCCAATGCTTGCTATTTATATGATAGCTTGGAAGCATATTTGTTAGTTGCGGTAAGACTATAGCTTCTGCTTTAATTAGCTTCTCCGCTTGGGGGGAAATTAGAGTAATGGGATTATTGTGAACTGAGGTATTCGTTTGAGATTTCCTCAACCTGAGTGGTCATAGTGGTAACTGGTTCCGAAACTAGTCCACTTAGGATCCACCCAAAAATAGTATTTTGTGCCAATAGTTTGTTTGAAATTTTCTCAACACCCTCGAGTATTATCTGAGGTATGAGATCGCTGCCTAATAGAATGTCTATTTGAGCGGGGGTGTTGCAGTTGGGATCTGCTAGCTTTAGGTGTGAAACCTTTTGCCAATGCTTGCTATTTATATGATAGCTTGGAAGCATATTTGTTAGAGCGGTAAGACTATAGCTTCTGCTTCAATTCTCTTATCCGCTTGGGGGGAAATTAGAGTAATGGGATTATTGTAAACTGAGGTATTCGTTTGAGATTTCCTCAACCTGAGTGGTCATGGTGGTAACTGGTTCCGAAACTAGTCCACTTAGGATCCACCCAAAAATAGTATTTTGTGCCAATAGTTTGTTTGAAATTTTCTCAACACCCTCGAGTATTATCTGAGGTATGAGATCGCTGCCTAATAGAATGTCTATTTGAGCGCGGGTGTTGCAGTTGGCATCTGCTAGCTTTAGGTGTGAAACCTTTTGCCGATGCTTGCTATTTATATGATAGCTTGGAAGCATATTTGTTAGTTGCGGTAAGACTATAGCTTCTGCTTTAATTCTCTTATCCGCTTGGGGGGAAATTAGAGTAAGGAGATTATTGTGACTGAGGTATTCGTTTGAGATTTCCTCAACCTGAGTGGTCATGGTGGTAACTGGTTCCGAAACTAGTCCACTTAGGACCAACCTAAAAATAGTATTTTGTGCCAATAGTTTGTTTGAAATTTTCTCAACACCCTCGAGTATTATCTGAGGTATGAGATCGCTGCCTAATAGAATGTCTATTTGAGCGGGGGTGTTGCAGTTGGGATCTGCTAGCTTTAGGTGTGAAACCTTAAGCCAATGCTTGCGATTTATATGATAGCTTGGAAGCATATTTGTTAGTTGCGGTAAGACTATAGCTTCTGCTTTAATTCTCTTATCCGCTTGGGGGGAAATTAGAGTAAGGAGATTATTGTGACTGAGGTATTCGTTTGAGATTTCCTCAACCTGAGTGGTCATGGTGGTAACTGGTTCCGAAACTAGTCCACTTAGGACCAACCCAAAAATAGTATTTTGTGCCAATAGTTTGTTTGAAATTTTCTCAACACCCTCGAGTATTATCTGAGGTATGAGATCGCTGCCTAATAGAATGTCTATTTGAGCGCGGGTGTTGCAGTTGGCATCTGCTAGCTTTAGGTGTGAAACCTTTTGCCAATGCTTGCTATTTATATGATATCTTGGAAGCATATTTGTTAGTTGCGGTAAGACTATAGCTTCTGCTTTAATTCTCTTATCCGCTTGGGTGGAAATTAGAGTAATGGGATTATTGTGAACTGAGGTATTCGTTTGAGATTCCTCAACCTGAGTGGTCATGGTGGTAACTGGTTCCGAAACTAGTCCACTTAGGATCCACCCTAAAATAGTATTTTGTGCCAATAGTTTGTTTGAAATTTTCTCAACACCCTCGAGTATTATCTGAGGTATGAGATCGCTGCCTAATAGAATGTCTATTTGAGCGGGGCTGTTGCAGTTGGCATCTGCTAGCTTTAGGTGTGAAACCTTTTGCCAATGCTTGCTATTTATATGATAGCTTGGAAGCATATTTGTTAGTTGCGGTAAGACTATAGCTTCTGCTTTAATTCTCTTATCCGCTTGGGGGGAAATTAGAGTAATGGGATTATTGTGAACTGAGGTATTCGTTTGAGATTTCCTCAACCTGAGTGGTCATGGTGGTAACTGGTTCCGAAACTAGTCCACTTAGGACCAACCCAAAAATAGTATTTTGTGCCAATAGTTTGTTTGAAATTTTCTCAACACCCTCGAGTATTATCTGAGGTATGAGATCGCTGCCTAATAAAATGTATATTTGAGCGGGGGTGATGCAGTTGGGATCTGCTAGCTTTAGGTGTGAAACCTTTTGCCAATGCTTGCTATTTATATGATATCTTGGAAGCATATTTGTTAGTTGCGGTAAGACTATAGCTTCTGCTTTAATTCTCTTATCCGCTTGGGTGGAAATTAGAGTAATGGGATTATTGTGAACTGAGGTATTCGTTTGAGATTCCTCAACCTGAGTGGTCATGGTGGTAACTGGTTCCGAAACTAGTCCACTTAGGATCCACCCTAAAATAGTATTTTGTGCCAATAGTTTGTTTGAAATTTTCTCAACACCCTCGAGTATTATCTGAGGTATGAGATCGCTGCCTAATAAAATGTATATTTGAGCGGGGGTGATGCAGTTGGGATCTGCTAGCTTTAGGTGTGAAACCTTTAGCCAATGCTTGCTATTTATGTGATAGCTTGGAAGCATATTTGTTAGATGCGGTAAGACTATAGCTTCTGCTTTAATTCTCTTATCCGCTTGGGGGGAAATTAGAGTAATGGGATTATTGTGAACTGAGGTATTCGTTTGAGATTTCCTCAACCTGAGTGGTCATGGTGGTAACTGGTTCCGAAACTAGTCCACTTAGGACCAACCCAAAAATAGTATTTTGTGCCAATAGTTTGTTTGAAATTTTCTCAACACCCTCGAGTATTATCTGAGGTATGAGATCGCTGCCCAATAAAATGTCTATTTGAGCGGGGGTGATGCAGTTGGGATCTGCTAGCTTTAGGTGTGAAACCTTTAGCCAATGCTTGCTATTTATGTGATAGCTTGGAAGCATATTTGTTAGATGCGGTAAGACTATAGCTTCTGCTTTAATTCTCTTATCCGCTTGGGGGGAAATTAGAGTAATGGGATTATTGTGAACTGAGGTATTCGTTTGAGATTTCCTCAACCTGAGTGGTCATGGTGGTAACTGGTTCCGAAACTAGTCCACTTAGGATCCACCCTAAAATAGTATTTTGTGCCAATAGTTTGTTTGAAATTTTCTCAACACCCTCGAGTATTATCTGAGGTATGAGATCGCTGCCTAATAAAATGTATATTTGAGCGGGGGTGATGCAGTTGGGATCTGCTAGCTTTAGGTGTGAAATCTTTTGCCAATGCTTGCTATTTATATGATAGCTTGGAAGCATATTTGTTAGTTGCGGTAAGACTATAGCTTCTGCTTTAATTAGCTTCTCCGCTTGGGGGGAAATTAGAGTAATGGGATTATTGTGAACTGAGGTATTCGTTTGAGATTTCCTCAACCTGAGTGGTCATAGTGGTAACTGGTTCCGAAACTAGTCCACTTAGGATCCACCCAAAAATAGTATTTTGTGCCAATAGTTTGTTTGAAATTTTCTCAACACCCTCGAGTATTATCTGAGGTATGAGATCGCTGCCTAATAGAATGTCTATTTGAGCGGGGGTGTTGCAGTTGGGATCTGCTAGCTTTAGGTGTGAAACCTTTTGCCAATGCTTGCTATTTATATGATAGCTTGGAAGCATATTTGTTAGAGCGGTAAGACTATAGCTTCTGCTTCAATTCTCTTATCCGCTTGGGGGGAAATTAGAGTAATGGGATTATTGTAAACTGAGGTATTCGTTTGAGATTTCCTCAACCTGAGTGGTCATGGTGGTAACTGGTTCCGAAACTAGTCCACTTAGGATCCACCCAAAAATAGTATTTTGTGCCAATAGTTTGTTTGAAATTTTCTCAACACCCTCGAGTATTATCTGAGGTATGAGATCGCTGCCTAATAGAATGTCTATTTGAGCGCGGGTGTTGCAGTTGGCATCTGCTAGCTTTAGGTGTGAAACCTTTTGCCGATGCTTGCTATTTATATGATAGCTTGGAAGCATATTTGTTAGTTGCGGTAAGACTATAGCTTCTGCTTTAATTCTCTTATCCGCTTGGGGGGAAATTAGAGTAAGGAGATTATTGTGACTGAGGTATTCGTTTGAGATTTCCTCAACCTGAGTGGTCATGGTGGTAACTGGTTCCGAAACTAGTCCACTTAGGACCAACCTAAAAATAGTATTTTGTGCCAATAGTTTGTTTGAAATTTTCTCAACACCCTCGAGTATTATCTGAGGTATGAGATCGCTGCCTAATAGAATGTCTATTTGAGCGGGGGTGTTGCAGTTGGGATCTGCTAGCTTTAGGTGTGAAACCTTAAGCCAATGCTTGCGATTTATATGATAGCTTGGAAGCATATTTGTTAGTTGCGGTAAGACTATAGCTTCTGCTTTAATTCTCTTATCCGCTTGGGGGGAAATTAGAGTAAGGAGATTATTGTGACTGAGGTATTCGTTTGAGATTTCCTCAACCTGAGTGGTCATGGTGGTAACTGGTTCCGAAACTAGTCCACTTAGGACCAACCCAAAAATAGTATTTTGTGCCAATAGTTTGTTTGAAATTTTCTCAACACCCTCGAGTATTATCTGAGGTATGAGATCGCTGCCTAATAGAATGTCTATTTGAGCGCGGGTGTTGCAGTTGGCATCTGCTAGCTTTAGGTGTGAAACCTTTTGCCAATGCTTGCTATTTATATGATATCTTGGAAGCATATTTGTTAGTTGCGGTAAGACTATAGCTTCTGCTTTAATTCTCTTATCCGCTTGGGTGGAAATTAGAGTAATGGGATTATTGTGAACTGAGGTATTCGTTTGAGATTCCTCAACCTGAGTGGTCATGGTGGTAACTGGTTCCGAAACTAGTCCACTTAGGATCCACCCTAAAATAGTATTTTGTGCCAATAGTTTGTTTGAAATTTTCTCAACACCCTCGAGTATTATCTGAGGTATGAGATCGCTGCCTAATAGAATGTCTATTTGAGCGGGGCTGTTGCAGTTGGCATCTGCTAGCTTTAGGTGTGAAACCTTTTGCCAATGCTTGCTATTTATATGATAGCTTGGAAGCATATTTGTTAGTTGCGGTAAGACTATAGCTTCTGCTTTAATTCTCTTATCCGCTTGGGGGGAAATTAGAGTAATGGGATTATTGTGAACTGAGGTATTCGTTTGAGATTTCCTCAACCTGAGTGGTCATGGTGGTAACTGGTTCCGAAACTAGTCCACTTAGGACCAACCCAAAAATAGTATTTTGTGCCAATAGTTTGTTTGAAATTTTCTCAACACCCTCGAGTATTATCTGAGGTATGAGATCGCTGCCTAATAAAATGTATATTTGAGCGGGGGTGATGCAGTTGGGATCTGCTAGCTTTAGGTGTGAAACCTTTTGCCAATGCTTGCTATTTATATGATATCTTGGAAGCATATTTGTTAGTTGCGGTAAGACTATAGCTTCTGCTTTAATTCTCTTATCCGCTTGGGTGGAAATTAGAGTAATGGGATTATTGTGAACTGAGGTATTCGTTTGAGATTCCTCAACCTGAGTGGTCATGGTGGTAACTGGTTCCGAAACTAGTCCACTTAGGATCCACCCTAAAATAGTATTTTGTGCCAATAGTTTGTTTGAAATTTTCTCAACACCCTCGAGTATTATCTGAGGTATGAGATCGCTGCCTAATAAAATGTATATTTGAGCGGGGGTGATGCAGTTGGGATCTGCTAGCTTTAGGTGTGAAACCTTTAGCCAATGCTTGCTATTTATGTGATAGCTTGGAAGCATATTTGTTAGATGCGGTAAGACTATAGCTTCTGCTTTAATTCTCTTATCCGCTTGGGGGGAAATTAGAGTAATGGGATTATTGTGAACTGAGGTATTCGTTTGAGATTTCCTCAACCTGAGTGGTCATGGTGGTAACTGGTTCCGAAACTAGTCCACTTAGGACCAACCCAAAAATAGTATTTTGTGCCAATAGTTTGTTTGAAATTTTCTCAACACCCTCGAGTATTATCTGAGGTATGAGATCGCTGCCCAATAAAATGTCTATTTGAGCGGGGGTGATGCAGTTGGGATCTGCTAGCTTTAGGTGTGAAACCTTTAGCCAATGCTTGCTATTTATATGATAGCTTGGAAGCATATTTGTTAGTTGCGGTAAGACTATAGCTTCTGCTTTAATTCTCTTATCCGCTTGGGGGGAAATTAGAGTAATGGGATTATTGTGAACTGAGGTATTCGTTTGAGATTTCCTCAACCTGAGTGGTCATGGTGGTAACTGGTTCCGAAACTAGTCCACTTAGGACCAACCCAAAAATAGTATTTTGTGCCAATAGTTTGTTTGAAATTTTCTCAACACCCTCGAGTATTATCTGAGGTATGAGATCGCTGCCTAATAGAATGTCTATTTGAGCGGGGGTGTTGCAGTTGGGATCTGCTAGCTTTAAGTGTGAAACCTTTTGCCAATGCTTGCTATTTATATGATAGCTTGGAAGCATATTTGTTAGTTGCGGTAAGACTATAGCTTCTGCTTTAATTCTCTTATCCGCTTGGGGGGAAATTAGGGTAATGGGATTATTGTGAACTGAGGTATTCGTTTGAGATTTCCTCAACCTGAGTGGTCATGGTGGTAACTGGTTCCGAAACTAGTCCTCTTAGGACCAACCCAAAAATAGTATTTTGTGCCAATAGTTTGTTTGAAATTTTCTCAACACCCTCGAGTATTATCTGAGGTATGAGATCGCTGCCTAATAGAATGTCTATTTGAGCGGGGGTGTTGCAGTTGGGATCTGCTAGCTTTAAGTGTGAAACCTTTTGCCAATGCTTGCTATTTATATGATAGCTTGGAAGCATATTTGTTAGTTGCGGTAAGACTATAGCTTCTGCTTTAATTCTCTTATCCGCTTGGGGGGAAATTAGAGTAATGGGATTATTGTGAACTGAGGTATTCGTTTGAGATTTCCTCAACCTGGGTAGTCATGGTGGTAACTGGTTCCGAAACTAGTCCACTTAGAATCCACCCTAAAATAGTATTTTGTGCCAATAGTTTGTTTGAAATTTGCTCAACACCCTCGAGTATTATCTGAGGTATGAGATCGCTGCCTAATAGAATGTCTATTTGAGCGCGGGTGTTGCAGTTGGCATCTGCTAGCTTTAGGTGTGAAACCTTTTGCCGATGCTTGCTATTTATATGATAGCTTGGAAGCATATTTGTTAGTTGCGGTAAGACTATAGCTTCTGCTTTAATTCTCTTATCCGCTTGGGGGGAAATTAGAGTAAGGAGATTATTGTGACTGAGGTATTCGTTTGAGATTTCCTCAACCTGAGTGGTCATGGTGGTAACTGGTTCCGAAACTAGTCCACTTAGGACCAACCCAAAAATAGTATTTTGTGCCAATAGTTTGTTTGAAATTTTCTCAACACCCTCGAGTATTATCTGAGGTATGAGATCGCTGCCTAATAGAATGTCTATTTGAGCGGGGGTGTTGCAGTTGGGATCTGCTAGCTTTAGGTGTGAAACCTTAAGCCAATGCTTGCGATTTATATGATAGCTTGGAAGCATATTTGTTAGTTGCGGTAAGACTATAGCTTCTGCTTTAATTCTCTTATCCGCTTGGGGGGAAATTAGAGTAAGGAGATTATTGTGACTGAGGTATTCGTTTGAGATTTCCTCAACCTGAGTGGTCATGGTGGTAACTGGTTCCGAAACTAGTCCACTTAGGACCAACCCAAAAATAGTATTTTGTGCCAATAGTTTGTTTGAAATTTTCTCAACACCCTCGAGTATTATCTGAGGTATGAGATCGCTGCCTAATAGAATGTCTATTTGAGCGCGGGTGTTGCAGTTGGCATCTGCTAGCTTTAGGTGTGAAACCTTTTGCCAATGCTTGCTATTTATATGATATCTTGGAAGCATATTTGTTAGTTGCGGTAAGACTATAGCTTCTGCTTTAATTCTCTTATCCGCTTGGGGGGAAATTAGAGTAATGGGATTATTGTGAACTGAGGTATTCGTTTGAGATTCCTCAACCTGAGTGGTCATGGTGGTAACTGGTTCCGAAACTAGTCCACTTAGGATCCACCCTAAAATAGTATATTGTGCCAATAGTTTGTTTGAAATTTTCTCAACACCCTCGAGTATTATCTGAGGTATGAGATCGCTGCCTAATAGAATGTCTATTTGAGCGGGGCTGTTGCAGTTGGCATCTGCTAGCTTTAGGTGTGAAACCTTTTGCCAATGCTTGCTATTTATATGATAGCTTGGAAGCATATTTGTTAGTTGCGGTAAGACTATAGCTTCTGCTTTAATTCTCTTATCCGCTTGGGGGGAAATTAGAGTAAGGAGATTATTGTGACTGAGGTATTCGTTTGAGATTTCCTCAACCTGAGTGGTCATGGTGGTAACTGGTTCCGAAACTAGTCCACTTAGGACCAACCCAAAAATAGTATTTGTGCCAATAGTTTGTTTGAAATTTTCTCAACACCCTCGAGTATTATCTGAGGTATGAGATCGCTGCCTAATAAAACGTCTATTTGAGCGGGGGTGATGCAGTTGGGATCTGCTAGCTTTAGGTGTGAAACCTTTAGCCAATGCTTGCTATTTATATGATAGCTTGGAAGCATATTTGTTAGTTGCGGTAAGACTATAGCTTCTGCTTTAATTCTCTTATCCGCTTCGGGGGAAATTAGACTAAGGAGATTATTGTGACTGAGGTATTCGTTTGAGATTTCCTCAACCTGAGTGGTCATGGTGGTAACTGGTTCCGAAACTAGTCCACTTAGGACCAACCCAAAAATAGTATTTTGTGCCAATAGTTTGTTTGAAATTTTCTCAACACCCTCGAGTATTATCTGAGGTATGAGATCGCTGCCTAATAAAACGTCTATTTGAGCGGGGGTGATGCAGTTGGGATCTGCTAGCTTTAGGTGTGAAACCTTTAGCCAATGCTTGCTATTTATATGATAGCTTGGAAGCATATTTGTTAGTTGCGGTAAGACTATAGCTTCTGCTTTAATTCTCTTATCCGCTTGGGGGGAAATTAGAGTAATGGGATTATTGTGAACTGAGGTATTCGTTTGAGATTTCCTCAACCTGAGTGGTCATGGTGGTAACTGGTTCCGAAACTAGTCCACTTAGGACCAACCCAAAAATAGTATTTTGTGCCAATAGTTTGTTTGAAATTATCTCAACACCCTCGAGTATTATCTGAGGTATGAGATCGCTGCCTAATAGAATGTCTATTTGAGCGGGGCTGTTGCAGTTGGCATCTGCTAGCTTTAGGTGTGAAACCTTTTGCCAATGCTTGCTATTTATATGATAGCTTGGAAGCATATTTGTTAGTTGCGGTAAGACTATAGCTTCTGCTTTAATTCTCTTATCCGCTTGGGGGGAAATTAGAGTAATGGGATTATTGTGAACTGAGGTATTCGTTTGAGATTTCCTCAACCTGAGTGGTCATGGTGGTAACTGGTTCCGAAACTAGTCCACTTAGGACCAACCCAAAAATAGTATTTTGTGCCAATAGTTTGTTTGAAATTTTCTCAACACCCTCGAGTATTATCTGAGGTATGAGATCGCTGCCTAATAGAATGTCTATTTGAGCGGGGCTGTTGCAGTTGGCATCTGCTAGCTTTAGGTGTGAAACCTTTTGCCAATGCTTGCTATTTATATGATAGCTTGGAAGCACATTTGTTAGTTGCGGTAAGACTATAGCTCCTGCTTTAATTCTCTTATCCGCTGGGGGGAAATTAGAGTAATGGGATTATTGTAAACTGAGGTATTCGTTTGAGATTTCCTCAACCTGAGTGGTCATGGTGGTAACTGGTTCCGAAACTAGTCCACTTAGGATCCACCCAAAAATAGTATTTTGTGCCAATAGTTTGTTTGAAATTTTCTCAACACCCTCGAGTATTATCTGAGGTATGAGATCGCTGCCTAATAGAATGTCTATTTGAGCGGGGGTGTTGCAGTTGGGATCTGCTAGCTTTAGGTGTGAAACCTTTTGCCAATGCTTGCTATTTATATGATATCTTGGAAGCATATTTGTTAGTTGCGGTAAGACTATAGCTTCTGCTTTAATTCTCTTATCCGCTTGGAGGGAATTAGAGTAATGGGATTATTGTGAACTGAGGTATTCGTTTGAGATTCCTCAACCTGAGTGGTTATGGTGGTAACTGGTTCCGAAACTAGTCCACTTAGGATCCACCCTAAAATAGTATTTTGTGCCAATAGTTTGTTTGAAATTTTGTCAACACCCTCGAGTATTATCTGAGGTATGAGATCGCTGCCTAATAGAATGTCTATTTGAGCGGGGGTGTTGCAGTTGGGATCTGCTAGCTTTAGGTGTGAAATCTTTTGCCAATGCTTGCTATTTATATGATAGCTTGGAAGCATATTTGTTAGTTGCGGTAAGACTATAGCTCCTGCTTTAATTCTCTTATCCGCTGGGGGGAAATTAGAGTAATGGGATTATTGTGAACTGAGGTATTCGTTTGAGATTTCCTCAACCTGAGTGGTCATGGTGGTAACTGGTTCCGAAACTAGTCCACTTAGGACCAACCCAAAAATAGTATTTTGTGCCAATAGTTTGTTTGAAATTTTCTCAACACCCTCGAGTATTATCTGAGGTATGAGATCGCTGCCTAATAGAATGTCTATTTGAGCGGGGCTGTTGCAGTTGGCATCTGCTAGCTTTAGGTGTGAAACCTTTTGCCAATGCTTGCTATTTATATGATAGCTTGGAAGCACATTTGTTAGTTGCGGTAAGACTATAGCTCCTGCTTTAATTCTCTTATCCGCTGGGGGGAAATTAGAGTAATGGGATTATTGTAAACTGAGGTATTCGTTTGAGATTTCCTCAACCTGAGTGGTCATGGTGGTAACTGGTTCCGAAACTAGTCCACTTAGGACCAACCCAAAAATAGTATTTTGTGCCAATAGTTTGTTTGAAATTATCTCAACACCCTCGAGTATTATCTGAGGTATGAGATCGCTGCCTAATAGAATGTCTATTTGAGCGGGGCTGTTGCAGTTGGCATCTGCTAGCTTTAGGTGTGAAACCTTTTGCCAATGCTTGCTATTTATATGATAGCTTGGAAGCACATTTGTTAGTTGCGGTAAGACTATAGCTCCTGCTTTAATTCTCTTATCCGCTGGGGGGAAATTAGAGTAATGGGATTATTGTGAACTGAGGTATTCGTTTGAGATTTCCTCAACCTGAGTGGTCATGGTGGTAACTGGTTCCGAAACTAGTCCACTTAGGACCAACCCAAAAATAGTATTTTGTGCCAATAGTTTGTTTGAAATTTTCTCAACACCCTCGAGTATTATCTGAGGTATGAGATCGCTGCCTAATAGAATGTCTATTTGAGCGGGGCTGTTGCAGTTGGCATCTGCTAGCTTTAGGTGTGAAACCTTTTGCCAATGCTTGCTATTTATATGATAGCTTGGAAGCACATTTGTTAGTTGCGGTAAGACTATAGCTCCTGCTTTAATTCTCTTATCCGCTGGGGGGAAATTAGAGTAATGGGATTATTGTAAACTGAGGTATTCGTTTGAGATTTCCTCAACCTGAGTGGTCATGGTGGTAACTGGTTCCGAAACTAGTCCACTTAGGATCCACCCAAAAATAGTATTTTGTGCCAATAGTTTGTTTGAAATTTTCTCAACACCCTCGAGTATTATCGGAGGTATGAGATCGCTGCCTAATAGAATGTCTATTTGAGCGGGGGTGTTGCAGTTGGGATCTGCTAGCTTTAGGTGTGAAATCTTTTGCCAATGCTTGCTATTTATATGATAGCTTGGAAGCATATTTGTTAGTTGCGGTAAGACTATAGCTTCTGCTTTAATTAGCTTCTCCGCTTGGGGGGAAATTAGAGTAATGGGATTATTGTGAACTGAGGTATTCGTTTGAGATTTCCTCAACCTGAGTGGTCATAGTGGTAACTGGTTCCGAAACTAGTCCACTTAGGATCCACCCAAAAATAGTATTTTGTGCCAATAGTTTGTTTGAAATTTTCTCAACACCCTCGAGTATTATCTGAGGTATGAGATCGCTGCCTAATAGAATGTCTATTTGAGCGCGGGTGTTGCAGTTGGCATCTGCTAGCTTTAGGTGTGAAACCTTTTGCCGATGCTTGCTATTTATATGATAGCTTGGAAGCATATTTGTTAGTTGCGGTAAGACTATAGCTTCTGCTTTAATTCTCTTATCCGCTTGGGGGGAAATTAGAGTAAGGAGATTATTGTGACTGAGGTATTCGTTTGAGATTTCCTCAACCTGAGTGGTCATGGTGGTAACTGGTTCCGAAACTAGTCCACTTAGGACCAACCCAAAAATAGTATTTTGTGCCAATAGTTTGTTTGAAATTTTGTCAACACCCTCGAGTATTATCTGAGGTATGAGATCGCTGCCTAATAGAATGTCTATTTGAGCGGGGGTGTTGCAGTTGGGATCTGCTAGCTTTAGGTGTGAAACCTTAAGCCAATGCTTGCGATTTATATGATAGCTTGGAAGCATATTTGTTAGTTGCGGTAAGACTATAGCTTCTGCTTTAATTCTCTTATCCGCTTGGGGGGAAATTAGAGTAAGGAGATTATTGTGACTGAGGTATTCGTTTGAGATTTCCTCAACCTGAGTGGTCATGGTGGTAACTGGTTCCGAAACTAGTCCACTTAGGACCAACCCAAAAATAGTATTTTGTGCCAATAGTTTGTTTGAAATTTTCTCAACACCCTCGAGTATTATCTGAGGTATGAGATCGCTGCCTAATAGAATGTCTATTTGAGCGCGGGTGTTGCAGTTGGCATCTGCTAGCTTTAGGTGTGAAACCTTTTGCCGATGCTTGCTATTTATATGATAGCTTGGAAGCATATTTGTTAGTTGCGGTAAGACTATAGCTTCTGCTTTAATTCTCTTATCCGCTTGGGGGGAAATTAGAGTAAGGAGATTATTGTGACTGAGGTATTCGTTTGAGATTTCCTCAACCTGAGTGGTCATGGTGGGAACTGGTTCCGAAACTAGTCCACTTAGGACCAACCCAAAAATAGTATTTTGTGCCAATAGTTTGTTTGAAATTTTCTCAACACCCTCGAGTATTATCTGAGGTATGAGATCGCTGCCTAATAGAATGTCTATTTGAGCGGGGGTGTTGCAGTTGGGATCTGCTAGCTTTAGGTGTGAAACCTTAAGCCAATGCTTGCGATTTATATGATAGCTTGGAAGCATATTTGTTAGTTGCGGTAAGACTATAGCTTCTGCTTTAATTCTCTTATCCGCTTGGGGGGAAATTAGAGTAAGGAGATTATTGTGACTGAGGTATTCGTTTGAGATTTCCTCAACCTGAGTGGTCATGGTGGTAACTGGTTCCGAAACTGGTCCACTTAGGACCAACCCAAAAATAGTATTTTGTGCCAATAGTTTGTTTGAAATTTTCTCAACACCCTCGAGTATTATCTGAGGTATGAGATCGCTGCCTAATAGAATGTCTATTTGAGCGCGGGTGTTGCAGTTGGCATCTGCTAGCTTTAGGTGTGAAACCTTTTGCCAATGCTTGCTATTTATATGATATCTTGGAAGCATATTTGTTAGTTGCGGTAAGACTATAGCTTCTGCTTTAATTCTCTTATCCGCTTGGGGGGAAATTAGAGTAATGGGATTATTGTGAACTGAGGTATTCGTTTGAGATTCCTCAACCTGAGTGGTCATGGTGGTAACTGGTTCCGAAACTAGTCCACTTAGGATCCACCCTAAAATAGTATTTTGTGCCAATAGTTTGTTTGAAATTTTCTCAACACCCTCGAGTATTATCTGAGGTATGAGATCGCTGCCTAATAGAATGTCTATTTGAGCGGGGCTGTTGCAGTTGGCATCTGCTAGCTTTAGGTGTGAAACCTTTTGCCAATGCTTGCTATTTATATGATAGCTTGGAAGCATATTTGTTAGTTGCGGTAAGACTATAGCTTCTGCTTTAATTCTCTTATCCGCTTGGGGGGAAATTAGAGTAATGGAATTATTGTGAACTGAGGTATTCGTTTGAGATTTCCTCAACCTGAGTGGTCATGGTGGTAACTGGTTCTGAAACTAGTCCACTTAGGACCAACCCAAAAATAGTATTTTGTGCCAATAGTTTGTTTGAAATTTTCTCAACACCCTCGAGTATTATCTGAGGTATGAGATCGCTGCCTAATAAAATGTCTATTTGAGCGGGGGTGATGCAGTTGGGATCTGCTAGCTTTAGGTGTGAAACCTTTAGCCAATGCTTGCTATTTATATGATAGCTTGGAAGCATATTTGTTAGTTGCGGTAAGACTATAGCTTCTGCTTTAATTCTCTTATCCGCTTGGGGGGAAATTAGAGTAATGGGATTATTGTGAACTGAGGTATTCGTTTGAGATTTCCTCAACCTGAGTGGTCATGGTGGTAACTGGTTCCGAAACTAGTCCACTTAGGACCAACCCAAAAATAGTATTTTGTGCCAATAGTTTGTTTGAAATTATCTCAACACCCTCGAGTATTATCTGAGGAATGAGATCGCTGCCTAATAGAATGTCTATTTGAGCGGGGCTGTTGCAGTTGGCATCTGCTAGCTTTAGGTGTGAAACCTTTTGCCAATGCTTGCTATTTATATGATAGCTTGGAAGCATATTTGTTAGTTGCGGTAAGACTATAGCTTCTGCTTTAATTCTCTTATCCGCTTGGGGGGAAATTAGAGTAATGGGATTATTGTGAACTGAGGTATTCGTTTGAGATTTCCTCAACCTGAGTGGTCATGGTGGTAACTGGTTCCGAAACTAGTCCACTTAGGACCAACCCAAAAATAGTATTTTGTGCCAATAGTTTGTTTGAAATTTTCTCAACACCCTCGAGTATTATCTGAGGTATGAGATCGCTGCCTAATAGAATGTCTATTTGAGCGGGGGTGTTGCAGTTGGGATCTGCTAGCTTTAGGTGTGAAACCTTAAGCCAATGCTTGCGATTTATATGATAGCTTGGAAGCATATTTGTTAGTTGCGGTAAGACTATAGCTTCTGCTTTAATTCTCTTATCCGCTTGGGGGGAAATTAGAGTAAGGAGATTATTGTGACTGAGGTATTCGTTTGAGATTTCCTCAACCTGAGTGGTCATGGTGGTAACTGGTTCCGAAACTAGTCCACTTAGGACCAACCCAAAAATAGTATTTTGTGCCAATAGTTTGTTTGAAATTTTCTCAACACCCTCGAGTATTATCTGAGGTATGAGATCGCTGCCTAATAGAATGTCTATTTGAGCGCGGGTGTTGCAGTTGGCATCTGCTAGCTTTAGGTGTGAAACCTTTTGCCGATGCTTGCTATTTATATGATAGCTTGGAAGCATATTTGTTAGTTGCGGTAAGACTATAGCTTCTGCTTTAATTCTCTTATCCGCTTGGGGGGAAATTAGAGTAAGGAGATTATTGTGACTGAGGTATTCGTTTGAGATTTCCTCAACCTGAGTGGTCATGGTGGGAACTGGTTCCGAAACTAGTCCACTTAGGACCAACCCAAAAATAGTATTTTGTGCCAATAGTTTGTTTGAAATTTTCTCAACACCCTCGAGTATTATCTGAGGTATGAGATCGCTGCCTAATAGAATGTCTATTTGAGCGGGGGTGTTGCAGTTGGGATCTGCTAGCTTTAGGTGTGAAACCTTAAGCCAATGCTTGCGATTTATATGATAGCTTGGAAGCATATTTGTTAGTTGCGGTAAGACTATAGCTTCTGCTTTAATTCTCTTATCCGCTTGGGGGGAAATTAGAGTAAGGAGATTATTGTGACTGAGGTATTCGTTTGAGATTTCCTCAACCTGAGTGGTCATGGTGGTAACTGGTTCCGAAACTGGTCCACTTAGGACCAACCCAAAAATAGTATTTTGTGCCAATAGTTTGTTTGAAATTTTCTCAACACCCTCGAGTATTATCTGAGGTATGAGATCGCTGCCTAATAGAATGTCTATTTGAGCGCGGGTGTTGCAGTTGGCATCTGCTAGCTTTAGGTGTGAAACCTTTTGCCAATGCTTGCTATTTATATGATATCTTGGAAGCATATTTGTTAGTTGCGGTAAGACTATAGCTTCTGCTTTAATTCTCTTATCCGCTTGGGGGGAAATTAGAGTAATGGGATTATTGTGAACTGAGGTATTCGTTTGAGATTCCTCAACCTGAGTGGTCATGGTGGTAACTGGTTCCGAAACTAGTCCACTTAGGATCCACCCTAAAATAGTATTTTGTGCCAATAGTTTGTTTGAAATTTTCTCAACACCCTCGAGTATTATCTGAGGTATGAGATCGCTGCCTAATAGAATGTCTATTTGAGCGGGGCTGTTGCAGTTGGCATCTGCTAGCTTTAGGTGTGAAACCTTTTGCCAATGCTTGCTATTTATATGATAGCTTGGAAGCATATTTGTTAGTTGCGGTAAGACTATAGCTTCTGCTTTAATTCTCTTATCCGCTTGGGGGGAAATTAGAGTAATGGAATTATTGTGAACTGAGGTATTCGTTTGAGATTTCCTCAACCTGAGTGGTCATGGTGGTAACTGGTTCTGAAACTAGTCCACTTAGGACCAACCCAAAAATAGTATTTTGTGCCAATAGTTTGTTTGAAATTTTCTCAACACCCTCGAGTATTATCTGAGGTATGAGATCGCTGCCTAATAAAATGTCTATTTGAGCGGGGGTGATGCAGTTGGGATCTGCTAGCTTTAGGTGTGAAACCTTTAGCCAATGCTTGCTATTTATATGATAGCTTGGAAGCATATTTGTTAGTTGCGGTAAGACTATAGCTTCTGCTTTAATTCTCTTATCCGCTTGGGGGGAAATTAGAGTAATGGGATTATTGTGAACTGAGGTATTCGTTTGAGATTTCCTCAACCTGAGTGGTCATGGTGGTAACTGGTTCCGAAACTAGTCCACTTAGGACCAACCCAAAAATAGTATTTTGTGCCAATAGTTTGTTTGAAATTATCTCAACACCCTCGAGTATTATCTGAGGAATGAGATCGCTGCCTAATAGAATGTCTATTTGAGCGGGGCTGTTGCAGTTGGCATCTGCTAGCTTTAGGTGTGAAACCTTTTGCCAATGCTTGCTATTTATATGATAGCTTGGAAGCATATTTGTTAGTTGCGGTAAGACTATAGCTTCTGCTTTAATTCTCTTATCCGCTTGGGGGGAAATTAGAGTAATGGGATTATTGTGAACTGAGGTATTCGTTTGAGATTTCCTCAACCTGAGTGGTCATGGTGGTAACTGGTTCCGAAACTAGTCCACTTAGGACCAACCCAAAAATAGTATTTTGTGCCAATAGTTTGTTTGAAATTTTCTCAACACCCTCGAGTATTATCTGAGGTATGAGATCGCTGCCTAATAGAATGTCTATTTGAGCGGGGGTGTTGCAGTTGGGATCTGCTAGCTTTAGGTGTGAAACCTTAAGCCAATGCTTGCGATTTATATGATAGCTTGGAAGCATATTTGTTAGTTGCGGTAAGACTATAGCTTCTGCTTTAATTCTCTTATCCGCTTGGGGGGAAATTAGAGTAAGGAGATTATTGTGACTGAGGTATTCGTTTGAGATTTCCTCAACCTGAGTGGTCATGGTGGTAACTGGTTCCGAAACTAGTCCACTTAGGACCAACCCAAAAATAGTATTTTGTGCCAATAGTTTGTTTGAAATTTTCTCAACACCCTCGAGTATTATCTGAGGTATGAGATCGCTGCCCAATAAAATGTCTATTTGAGCGGGGGTGATGCAGTTGGGATCTGCTAGCTTTAGGTGTGAAACCTTTAGCCAATGCTTGCTATTTATATGATAGCTTGGAAGCATATTTGTTAGTTGCGGTAAGACTATAGCTTCTGCTTTAATTCTCTTATCCGCTTGGGGGGAAATTAGAGTAATGGGATTATTGTGAACTGAGGTATTCGTTTGAGATTTCCTCAACCTGAGTGGTCATGGTGGTAACTGGTTCCGAAACTAGTCCACTTAGGACCAACCCAAAAATAGTATTTTGTGCCAATAGTTTGTTTGAAATTTTCTCAACACCCTCGAGTATTATCTGAGGTATGAGATCGCTGCCCAATAAAATGTCTATTTGAGCGGGGGTGATGCAGTTGGGATCTGCTAGCTTTAGGTGTGAAACCTTTAGCCAATGCTTGCGATTTATATGATAGCTTGGAAGCATATTTGTTAGTTGCGGTAAGACTATAGCTTCTGCTTTAATTCTCTTATCCGCTTGGGGGGAAATTAGAGTAAGGAGATTATTGTGACTGAGGTATTCGTTTGAGATTTCCTCAACCTGAGTGGTCATGGTGGTAACTGGTTCCGAAACTAGTCCACTTAGGACCAACCCAAAAATAGTATTTTGTGCCAATAGTTTGTTTGAAATTTTCTCAACACCCTCGAGTATTATCTGAGGTATGAGATCGCTGCCCAATAAAATGTCTATTTGAGCGGGGGTGATGCAGTTGGGATCTGCTAGCTTTAGGTGTGAAACCTTTTGCCAATGCTTGCTATTTATATGATATCTTGGAAGCATATTTGTTAGTTGCGGTAAGACTATAGCTTCTGCTTTAATTCTCTTATCCGCTTGGGGGGAAATTAGAGTAATGGGATTATTGTGAACTGAGGTATTCGTTTGAGATTCCTCAACCTGAGTGGTCATGGTGGTAACTGGTTCCGAAACTAGTCCACTTAGGATCCACCCTAAAATAGTATTTTGTGCCAATAGTTTGTTTGAAATTTTCTCAACACCCTCGAGTATTATCTGAGGTATGAGATCGCTGCCTAATAGAATGTCTATTTGAGCGCGGGTGTTGCAGTTGGCATCTGCTAGCTTTAGGTGTGAAACCTTTTGCCGATGCTTGCTATTTATATGATAGCTTGGAAGCATATTTGTTAGTTGCGGTAAGACTATAGCTTCTGCTTTAATTCTCTTATCCGCTTGGGGGGAAATTAGAGTAATGGGATTATTGTGAACTGAGGTATTCGTTTGAGATTCCTCAACCTGAGTGGTCATGGTGGTAACTGGTTCCGAAACTAGTCCACTTAGGATCCACCCTAAAATAGTATTTTGTGCCAATAGTTTGTTTGAAATTTTCTCAACACCCTCGAGTATTATCTGAGGTATGAGATCGCTGCCTAATAGAATGTCTATTTGAGCGGGGCTGTTGCAGTTGGCATCTGCTAGCTTTAGGTGTGAAACCTTTTGCCAATGCTTGCTATTTATATGATAGCTTGGAAGCATATTTGTTAGTTGCGGTAAGACTATAGCTTCTGCTTTAATTCTCTTATCCGCTTGGGGGGAAATTAGAGTAATGGGATTATTGTGAACTGAGGTATTCGTTTGAGATTTCCTCAACCTGAGTGGTCATGGTGGTAACTGGTTCCGAAACTAGTCCACTTAGGACCAACCCAAAAATAGTATTTTGTGCCAATAGTTTGTTTGAAATTTTCTCAACACCCTCGAGTATTATCTGAGGTATGAGATCGCTGCCCAATAAAATGTCTATTTGAGCGGGGGTGATGCAGTTGGGATCTGCTAGCTTTAGGTGTGAAACCTTTAGCCAATGCTTGCTATTTATATGATAGCTTGGAAGCATATTTGTTAGAGCGGTAAGACTATAGCTTCTGCTTTAATTCTCTTATCCGCTTGGGGGGAAATTAGAGTAATGGGATTATTGTAAACTGAGGTATTCGTTTGAGATTTCCTCAACCTGAGTGGTCATGGTGGTAACTGGTTCCGAAACTAGTCCACTTAGGATCCACCCAAAAATAGTATTTTGTGCCAATAGTTTGTTTGAAATTTTCTCAACACCCTCGAGTATTATCTGAGGTATGAGATCGCTGCCTAATAGAATGTCTATTTGAGCGCGGGTGTTGCAGTTGGCATCTGCTAGCTTTAGGTGTGAAACCTTTTGCCGATGCTTGCTATTTATATGATAGCTTGGAAGCATATTTGTTAGTTGCGGTAAGACTATAGCTTCTGCTTTAATTCTCTTATCCGCTTGGGGGGAAATTAGAGTAAGGAGATTATTGTGACTGAGGTATTCGTTTGAGATTTCCTCAACCTGAGTGGTCATGGTGGTAACTGGTTCCGAAACTAGTCCACTTAGGACCAACCCAAAAATAGTATTTTGTGCCAATAGTTTGTTTGAAATTTTCTCAACACCCTCGAGTATTATCTGAGGTATGAGATCGCTGCCTAATAGAATGTCTATTTGAGCGGGGGTGTTGCAGTTGGGATCTGCTAGCTTTAGGTGTGAAACCTTAAGCCAATGCTTGCGATTTATATGATAGCTTGGAAGCATATTTGTTAGTTGCGGTAAGACTATAGCTTCTGCTTTAATTCTCTTATCCGCTTGGGGGGAAATTAGAGTAAGGAGATTATTGTGACTGAGGTATTCGTTTGAGATTTCCTCAACCTGAGTGGTCATGGTGGTAACTGGTTCCGAAACTAGTCCACTTAGGACCAACCCAAAAATAGTATTTTGTGCCAATAGTTTGTTTGAAATTTTCTCAACACCCTCGAGTATTATCTGAGGTATGAGATCGCTGCCTAATAGAATGTCTATTTGAGCGCGGGTGTTGCAGTTGGCATCTGCTAGCTTTAGGTGTGAAACCTTTTGCCAATGCTTGCTATTTATATGATATCTTGGAAGCATATTTGTTAGTTGCGGTAAGACTATAGCTTCTGCTTTAATTCTCTTATCCGCTTGGGGGGAAATTAGAGTAATGGGATTATTGTGAACTGAGGTATTCGCTTGAGATTCCTCAACCTGAGTGGTCATGGTGGTAACTGGTTCCGAAACTAGTCCACTTAGGATCCACCCTAAAATAGTATTTTGTGCCAATAGTTTGTTTGAAATTTTCTCAACACCCTCGAGTATTATCTGAGGTATGAGATCGCTGCCTAATAGAATGTCTATTTGAGCGGGGCTGTTGCAGTTGGCATCTGCTAGCTTTAGGTGTGAAACCTTTTGCCAATGCTTGCTATTTATATGATAGCTTGGAAGCATATTTGTTAGTTGCGGTAAGACTATAGCTTCTGCTTTAATTCTCTTATCCGCTTGGGGGGAAATTAGAGTAATGGGATTATTGTGAACTGAGGTATTCGTTTGAGATTTCCTCAACCTGAGTGGTCATGGTGGTAACTGGTTCCGAAACTAGTCCACTTAGGACCAACCCAAAAATAGTATTTTGTGCCAATAGTTTGTTTGAAATTTTCTCAACACCCTCGAGTATTATCTGAGGTATGAGATCGCTGCCCAATAAAATGTCTATTTGAGCGGGGGTGATGCAGTTGAGATCTGCTAGCTTTAGGTGTGAAACCTTTAGCCAATGCTTGCTATTTATATGATAGCTTGGAAGCATATTTGTTAGAGCGGTAAGACTATAGCTTCTGCTTTAATTCTCTTATCCGCTTGGGGGGAAATTAGAGTAATGGGATTATTGTAAACTGAGGTATTCGTTTGAGATTTCCTCAACCTGAGTGGTCATGGTGGTAACTGGTTCCGAAACTAGTCCACTTAGGATCCACCCAAAAATAGTATTTTGTGCCAATAGTTTGTTTGAAATTTTCTCAACACCCTCGAGTATTATCTGAGGTATGAGATCGCTGCCTAATAGAATGTCTATTTGAGCGCGGGTGTTGCAGTTGGCATCTGCTAGCTTTAGGTGTGAAACCTTTTGCCGATGCTTGCTATTTATATGATAGCTTGGAAGCATATTTGTTAGTTGCGGTAAGACTATAGCTTCTGCTTTAATTCTCTTATCCGCTTGGGGGGAAATTAGAGTAAGGAGATTATTGTGACTGAGGTATTCGTTTGAGATTTCCTCAACCTGAGTGGTCATGGTGGTAACTGGTTCCGAAACTAGTCCACTTAGGACCAACCCAAAAATAGTATTTTGTGCCAATAGTTTGTTTGAAATTTTCTCAACACCCTCGAGTATTATCTGAGGTATGAGATCGCTGCCTAATAGAATGTCTATTTGAGCGGGGGTGTTGCAGTTGGGATCTGCTAGCTTTAGGTGTGAAACCTTAAGCCAATGCTTGCGATTTATATGATAGCTTGGAAGCATATTTGTTAGTTGCGGTAAGACTATAGCTTCTGCTTTAATTCTCTTATCCGCTTGGGGGGAAATTAGAGTAAGGAGATTATTGTGACTGAGGTATTCGTTTGAGATTTCCTCAACCTGAGTGGTCATGGTGGTAACTGGTTCCGAAACTAGTCCACTTAGGACCAACCCAAAAATAGTATTTTGTGCCAATAGTTTGTTTGAAATTTTCTCAACACCCTCGAGTATTATCTGAGGTATGAGATCGCTGCCTAATAGAATGTCTATTTGAGCGCGGGTGTTGCAGTTGGCATCTGCTAGCTTTAGGTGTGAAACCTTTTGCCAATGCTTGCTATTTATATGATATCTTGGAAGCATATTTGTTAGTTGCGGTAAGACTATAGCTTCTGCTTTAATTCTCTTATCCGCTTGGGGGGAAATTAGAGTAATGGGATTATTGTGAACTGAGGTATTCGTTTGAGATTCCTCAACCTGAGTGGTCATGGTGGTAACTGGTTCCGAAACTAGTCCACTTAGGATCCACCCTAAAATAGTATTTTGTGCCAATAGTTTGTTTGAAATTTTCTCAACACCCTCGAGTATTATCTGAGGTATGAGATCGCTGCCTAATAGAATGTCTATTTGAGCGGGGCTGTTGCAGTTGGCATCTGCTAGCTTTAGGTGTGAAACCTTTTGCCAATGCTTGCTATTTATATGATAGCTTGGAAGCATATTTGTTAGTTGCGGTAAGACTATAGCTTCTGCTTTAATTCTCTTATCCGCTTGGGGGGAAATTAGAGTAATGGGATTATTGTGAACTGAGGTATTCGTTTGAGATTTCCTCAACCTGAGTGGTCATGGTGGTAACTGGTTCCGAAACTAGTCCACTTAGGACCAACCCAAAAATAGTATTTTGTGCCAATAGTTTGTTTGAAATTTTCTCAACACCCTCGAGTATTATCTGAGGTATGAGATCGCTGCCTAATAAAATGTATATTTGAGCGGGGGTGATGCAGTTGGGATCTGCTAGCTTTAGGTGTGAAACCTTTAGCCAATGCTTGCTATTTATGTGATAGCTTGGAAGCATATTTGTTAGTTGCGGTAAGACTATAGCTTCTGCTTTAATTCTCTTATCCGCTTGGGGGGAAATTAGAGTAATGGGATTATTGTGAACTGAGGTATTCGTTTGAGATTTCCTCAACCTGAGTGGTCATGGTGGTAACTGGTTCCGAAACTAGTCCACTTAGGACCAACCCAAAAATGGTATTTTGTGCCAATAGTTTGTTTGAAATTTTCTCAACACCCTCGAGTATTATCTGAGGTATGAGATCGCTGCCCAATAAAATGTCTATTTGAGCGGGGGTGATGCAGTTGGGATCTGCTAGCTTTAGGTGTGAAACCTTTAGCCAATGCTTGCTATTTATATGATAGCTTGGAAGCATATTTGTTAGTTGCGGTAAGACTATAACTTCTGCTTTAATTCTCTTATCCGCTTGGGGAGAAATTAGAGTAATGGGATTATTGTGAACTGAGGTATTCGTTTGAGATTTCCTCAACCTGAGTGGTCATGGTGGTAACTGGTTCCGAAACTAGTCCTCTTAGGACCAACCCAAAAATAGTATTTTGTGCCAATAGTTTGTTTGAAATTTTCTCAACACCCTCGAGTATTATCTGAGGTATGAGATCGCTGCCTAATAGAATGTCTATTTGAGCGGGGGTGTTGCAGTTGGGATCTGCTAGCTTTAAGTGTGAAACCTTTTGCCAATGCTTGCTATTTATATGATAGCTTGGAAGCATATTTGTTAGTTGCGGTAAGACTATAGCTTCTGCTTTAATTCTCTTATCCGCTTGGGGGGAAATTAGAGTAATGGGATTATTGTGAACTGAGGTATTCGTTTGAGATTTCCTCAACCTGGGTAGTCATGGTGGTAACTGGTTCCGAATCTAGTCCACTTAGAATCCACCCTAAAATAGTATTTTGTGCCAATAGTTTGTTTGAAATTTGCTCAACACCCTCGAGTATTATCTGAGGTATGAGATCGCTGCCTAATAGAATGTCTATTTGAGCGCGGGTGTTGCAGTTGGCATCTGCTAGCTTTAGGTGTGAAACCTTTTGCCAATGCTTGCTATTTATATGATAGCTTGGAAGCATATTTGTTAGTTGTGGTAAGACTATAGCTTCTGCTTTAATTCTCTTATCCGCTTGGGGGGAAATTAGAGTAAGGAGATTATTGTGACTGAGGTATTCGTTTGAGATTTCCTCAACCTGAGTGGTCATGGTGGTAACTGGTTCCGAAACTAGTCCACTTAGGACCAACCCAAAAATAGTATTTTGTGCCAATAGTTTGTTTGAAATTTTCTCAACACCCTCGAGTATTATCTGAGGTATGAGATCGCTGCCTAATAGAATGTCTATTTGAGCGGGGGTGTTGCAGTTGGGATCTGCTAGCTTTAGGTGTGAAACCTTAAGCCAATGCTTGCGATTTATATGATAGCTTGGAAGCATATTTGTTAGTTGCGGTAAGACTATAGCTTCTGCTTTAATTCTCTTATCCGCTTGGGGGGAAATTAGAGTAAGGAGATTATTGTGACTGAGGTATTCGTTTGAGATTTCCTCAACCTGAGTGGTCATGGTGGTAACTGGTTCCGAAACTAGTCCACTTAGGACCAACCCAAAAATAGTATTTTGTGCCAATAGTTTGTTTGAAATTTTCTCAACACCCTCGAGTATTATCTGAGGTATGAGATCGCTGCCTAATAGAATGTCTATTTGAGCGCGGGTGTTGCAGTTGGCATCTGCTAGCTTTAGGTGTGAAACCTTTTGCCAATGCTTGCTATTTATATGATATCTTGGAAGCATATTTGTTAGTTGCGGTAAGACTATAGCTTCTGCTTTAATTCTCTTATCCGCTTGGGGGGAAATTAGAGTAATGGGATTATTGTGAACTGAGGTATTCGTTTGAGATTCCTCAACCTGAGTGGTCATGGTGGTAACTGGTTCCGAAACTAGTCCACTTAGGATCCACCCAAAAATAGTATTTTGTGCCAATAGTTTGTTTGAAATTTTCTCAACACCCTCGAGTATTATCTGAGGTATGAGATCGCTGCCTAATAGAATGTCTATTTGAGCGGGGCTGTTGCAGTTGGCATCTGCTAGCTTTAGGTGTGAAACCTTTTGCCAATGCTTGCTATTTATATGATAGCTTGGAAGCATATTTGTTAGTTGCGGTAAGACTATAGCTTCTGCTTTAATTCTCTTATCCGCTTGGGGGGAAATTAGAGTAATGGGATTATTGTGAACTGAGGTATTCGTTTGAGATTTCCTCAACCTGAGTGGTCATGGTGGTAACTGGTTCCGAAACTAGTCCACTTAGGACCAACCCAAAAATAGTATTTTGTGCCAATAGTTTGTTTGAAATTTTCTCAACACCCTCGAGTATTATCTGAGGTATGAGATCGCTGCCTAATAAAACGTCTATTTGAGCGGGGGTGATGCAGTTGGGATCTGCTAGCTTTAGGTGTGAAACCTTTAGCCAATGCTTGCTATTTATATGATAGCTTGGAAGCATATTTGTTAGTTGCGGTAAGACTATAGCTTCTGCTTTAATTCTCTTATCCGCTTGGGGGGAAATTAGAGAAATGGGATTATTGTGAACTGAGGTATTCGTTTGAGATTTCCTCAACCTGAGTGGTCATGGTGGTAACTGGTTCCGAAACTAGTCCACTTAGGATCCACCCAAAAATAGTATTTTGTGCCAATAGTTTGTTTGAAATTTTCTCAACACCCTCGAGTATTATCTGAGGTATGAGATCGCTGCCTAATAGAATGTCTATTTGAGCGGGGGTGTTGCAGTTGGGATCTGCTAGCTTTAGGTGTGAAACCTTTTGCCAATGCTTGCTATTTATATGATATCTTGGAAGCATATTTGTTAGTTGCGGTAAGACTATAGCTTCTGCTTTAATTCTCTTATCCGCTTGGAGGGAATTAGAGTAATGGGATTATTGTGAACTGAGGTATTCGTTTGAGATTCCTCAACCTGAGTGGTTATGGTGGTAACTGGTTCCGAAACTAGTCCACTTAGGATCCACCCTAAAATAGTATTTTGTGCCAATAGTTTGTTTGAAATTTTCTCAACACCCTCGAGTATTATCGGAGGTATGAGATCGCTGCCTAATAGAATGTCTATTTGAGCGGGATTGTTGCAGTTGGGATCTGCTAGCTTTAGGTGTGAAATCTTTTGCCAATGCTTGCTATTTATATGATAGCTTGGAAGCATATTTGTTAGTTGCGGTAAGACTATAGCTTCTGCTTTAATTAGCTTCTCCGCTTGGGGGGAAATTAGAGTAATGGGATTATTGTGAACTGAGGTATTCGTTTGAGATTTCCTCAACCTGAGTGGTCATAGTGGTAACTGGTTCCGAAACTAGTCCACTTAGGATCCACCCAAAAATAGTATTTTGTGCCAATAGTTTGTTTGAAATTTTCTCAACACCCTCGAGTATTATCTGAGGTATGAGATCGCTGCCTAATAGAATGTCTATTTGAGCGGGGGTGTTGCAGTTGGGATCTGCTAGCTTTAGGTGTGAAACCTTTTGCCAATGCTTGCTATTTATATGATAGCTTGGAAGCATATTTGTTAGTTGCGGTAAGACTATAGCTTCTGCTTTAATTCTCTTATCCGCTTGGGGGGAAATTAGAGTAATGGGATTATTGTAAACTGAGGTATTCGTTTGAGATTTCCTCAACCTGAGTGGTCATGGTGGTAACTGGTTCCGAAACTAGTCCACTTAGGATCCACCCAAAAATAGTATTTTGTGCCAATAGTTTGTTTGAAATTTTCTCAACACCCTCGAGTATTATCTGAGGTATGAGATCGCTGCCTAATAGAATGTCTATTTGAGCGCGGGTGTTGCAGTTGGCATCTGCTAGCTTTAGGTGTGAAACCTTTTGCCGATGCTTGCTATTTATATGATAGCTTGGAAGCATATTTGTTAGTTGCGGTAAGACTATAGCTTCTGCTTTAATTCTCTTATCCTCATGGGGGGAAATTAGAGTAAGGAGATTATTGTGACTGAGGTATTCGTTTGAGATTTCCTCAACCTGAGTGGTCATGGTGGTAACTGGTTCCGAAACTAGTCCACTTAGGACCAACCCAAAAATAGTATTTTGTGCCAATAGTTTGTTTGAAATTTTCTCAACACCCTCGAGTATTATCTGAGGTATGAGATCGCTGCCTAATAGAATGTCTATTTGAGCGGGGGTGTTGCAGTTGGGATCTGCTAGCTTTAGGTGTGAAACCTTAAGCCAATGCTTGCGATTTATATGATAACTTGGAAGCATATTTGTTAGTTGCGGTAAGACTATAGCTTCTGCTTTAATTCTCTTATCCGCTTGGGGGGAAATTAGAGTAAGGAGATTATTGTGACTGAGGTATTCGTTTGAGATTTCCTCAACCTGAGTGGTTATGGTGGTAACTGGTTCCGAAACTAGTCCACTTAGGACCAACCCAAAAATAGTATTTTGTGCCAATAGTTTGTTTGAAATTTTCTCAACACCCTCGAGTATTATCTGAGGTATGAGATCGCTGCCTAATAGAATGTCTATTTGAGCGCGGGTGTTGCAGTTGGCATCTGCTAGCTTTAGGTGTGAAACCTTTTGCCGATGCTTGCTATTTATATGATAGCTTGGAAGCATATTTGTTAGTTGCGGTAAGACTATAGCTTCTGCTTTAATTCTCTTATCCGCTTGGGGGGAAATTAGAGTAAGGAGATTATTGTGACTGAGGTATTCGTTTGAGATTTCCTCAACCTGAGTGGTCATGGTGGTAACTGGTTCCGAAACTAGTCCACTTAGGACCAACCCAAAAATAGTATTTTGTGCCAATAGTTTGTTTGAAATTTTCTCAACACCCTCGAGTATTATCTGAGGTATGAGATCGCTGCCTAATAGAATGTCTATTTGAGCGGGGGTGTTGCAGTTGGGATCTGCTAGCTTTAGGTGTGAAAACTTAAGCCAATGCTTGCGATTTATATGATAGCTTGGAAGCATATTTGTTAGTTGCGGTAAGACTATAGCTTCTGCTTTAATTCTCTTATCCGCTTGGGGGGAAATTAGAGTAAGGAGATTATTGTGACTGAGGTATTCGTTTGAGATTTCCTCAACCTGAGTGGTCATGGTGGTAACTGGTTCCGAAACTAGTCCACTTAGGACCAACCCAAAAATAGTATTTTGTGCCAATAGTTTGTTTGAAATTTTCTCAACACCCTCGAGTATTATCTGAGGTATGAGATCGCTGCCTAATAGAATGTCTATTTGAGCGCGGGTGTTGCAGTTGGCATCTGCTAGCTTTAGGTGTGAAACCTTTTGCCAATGCTTGCTATTTATATGATATCTTGGAAGCATATTTGTTAGTTGCGGTAAGACTATAGCTTCTGCTTTAATTCTCTTATCCGCTTGGGGGGAAATTAGAGTAATGGGATTATTGTGAACTGAGGTATTCGTTTGAGATTCCTCAACCTGAGTGGTCATGGTGGTAACTGGTTACGAAACTAGTCCACTTAGGATCCACCCTAAAATAGTATTTTGTGCCAATAGTTTGTTTGAAATTTTCTCAACACCCTCGAGTATTATCTGAGGTATGAGATCGCTGCCTAATAGAATGTCTATTTGAGCGGGGCTGTTGCAGTTGGCATCTGCTAGCTTTAGGTGTGAAACCTTTTGCCAATGCTTGCTATTTATATGATAGCTTGGAAGCATATTTGTTAGTTGCGGTAAGACTATAGCTTCTGCTTTAATTCTCTTATCCGCTTGGGGGGAAATTAGAGTAATGGAATTATTGTGAACTGAGGTATTCGTTTGAGATTTCCTCAACCTGAGTGGTCATGGTGGTAACTGGTTCTGAAACTAGTCCACTTAGGACCAACCCAAAAATAGTATTTTGTGCCAATAGTTTGTTTGAAATTTTCTCAACACCCTCGAGTATTATCTGAGGTATGAGATCGCTGCCTAATAAAATGTCTATTTGAGCGGGGGTGATGCAGTTGGGATCTGCTAGCTTTAGGTGTGAAACCTTTTGCCAATGCTTGCTATTTATATGATAGCTTGGAAGCATATTTGTTAGTTGCGGTAAGACTATAGCTTCTGCTTTAATTCTCTTATCCGCTTGGGGGGAAATTAGAGTAATGGGATTATTGTGAACTGAGGTATTCGTTTGAGATTTCCTCAACCTGAGTGGTCATGGTGGTAACTGGTTCCGAAACTAGTCCACTTAGGACCAACCCAAAAATAGCATTTTGTGCCAATAGTTTGTTTGAAATTATCTCAACACCCTCGAGTATTATCTGAGGTATGAGATCGCTGCCTAATAGAATGTCTATTTGAGCGGGGCTGTTGCAGTTGGCATCTGCTAGCTTTAGGTGTGAAACCTTTTGCCAATGCTTGCTATTTATATGATAGCTTGGAAGCATATTTGTTAGTTGCGGTAAGACTATAGCTTCTGCTTTAATTCTCTTATCCGCTTGGGAGGAAATTAGAGTAATGGGATTATTGTGAACTGAGGTATTCGTTTGAGATTTCCTCAACCTGAGTGGTCATGGTGGTAACTGGTTCCGAAACTAGTCCACTTAGGACCAACCCAAAAATAGTATTTTGTGCCAATAGTTTGTTTGAAATTTTCTCAACACCCTCGAGTATTATCTGAGGTATGAGATCGCTGCCTAATAAAATGTCTATTTGAGCGGGGGTGATGCAGTTGGGATCTGCTAGCTTTAGGTGTGAAACCTTTAGCCAATGCTTGCTATTTATATGATAGCTTGGAAGCATATTTGTTAGTTGCGGTAAGACTATAGCTTCTGCTTTAATTCTCTTATCCGCTTGGGGGGAAATTAGAGTAATGGGATTATTGTAAACTCAGGTATTCGTTTGAGATTTCCTCAACCTGAGTGGTCATGGTGGTAACTGGTTCCGAAACTAGTCCACTTAGGATCCACCTAAAAATAGTATTTTGTGCCAATAGTTTGTTTAAAATTTTCTCAACACCCTCGAGTATTATCTGAGGTATGAGATCGCTGCCTAATAGAATGTCTATTTGAGCGCGGGTGTTGCAGTTGGCATCTGCTAGCTTTAGGTGTGAAACCTTTTGCCGATGCTTGCTATTTATATGATAGCTTGGAAGCATATTTGTTAGTTGCGGTAAGACTATAGCTTCTGCTTTAATTCTCTTATCCGCTTGGGGGGAAATTAGAGTAAGGAGATTATTGTGACTGAGGTATTCGTTTGAGATTTCCTCAACCTGAGTGGTCATGGTGGTAACTGGTTCCGAAACTAGTCCACTTAGGACCAACCCAAAAATAGTATTTTGTGCCAATAGTTTGTTTGAAATTTTCTCAACACCCTCGAGTATTATCTGAGGTATGAGATCGCTGCCTAATAGAATGTCTATTTGAGCGGGGCTGTTGCAGTTGGCATCTGCTAGCTTTAGGTGTGAAACCTTTTGCCAATGCTTGCTATTTATATGATAGCTTGGAAGCATATTTGTTAGTTGCGGTAAGACTATAGCTTCTGCTTTAATTCTCTTATCCGCTTGGGGGGAAATTAGAGTAATGGGATTATTGTGAACTGAGGTATTCGTTTGAGATTTCCTCAACCTGAGTGGTCATGGTGGTAACTGGTTCCGAAACTAGTCCACTTAGGACCAACCCAAAAATAGTATTTTGTGCCAATAGTTTGTTTGAAATTTTCTCAACACCCTCGAGTATTATCTGAGGTATGAGATCGCTGCCTAATAAAATGTCTATTTGAGCGGGGGTGATGCAGTTGGGATCTGCTAGCTTTAGGTGTGAAACCTTTAGCCAATGCTTGCTATTTATATGATAGCTTGGAAGCATATTTGTTAGTTGCGGTAAGACTATAGCTTCTGTTTTAATTCTCTTATCCGCTTGGGGGGAAATTAGAGTAATGGGATTATTGTAAACTGAGGTATTCGTTTGAGATTTCCTCAACCTGAGTGGGCATGGTGGTAACTGGTTCCGAAACTAGTCCACTTAGGATCCACCTAAAAATAGTATTTTGTGCCAATAGTTTGTTTGAAATTTTCTCAACACCCTCGAGTATTATCTGAGGTATGAGATCGCTGCCTAATAGAATGTCTATTTGAGCGCGGGTGTTGCAGTTGGCATCTGCTAGCTTTAGGTGTGAAACCTTTTGCCGATGCTTGCTATTTATATGATAGCTTGGAAGCATATTTGTTAGTTGCGGTAAGACTATAGCTTCTGCTTTAATTCTCTTATCCGCTTGGGGGGAAATTAGAGTAAGGAGATTATTGTGACTGAGGTATTCGTTTGAGATTTCCTCAACCTGAGTGGTCATGGTGGTAACTGGTTCCGAAACTAGTCCACTTAGGACCAACCCAAAAATAGTATTTTGTGCCAATAGTTTGTTTGAAATTTTCTCAACACCCTCGAGTATTATCTGAGGCATGAGATCGCTGCCTAATAGAATGTCTATTTGAGCGGGGGTGTTGCAGTTGGGATCTGCTAGCTTTAGGTGTGAAACCTTAAGCCAATGCTTGCGATTTATATGATAGCTTGGAAGCATATTTGTTAGTTGCGGTAAGACTATAGCTTCTGCTTTAATTCTCTTATCCGCTTGGGGGGAAATTAGAGTAAGGAGATTATTGTGACTGAGGTATTCGTTTGAGATTTCCTCAACCTGAGTGGTCATGGTGGTAACTGGTTCCGAAACTAGTCCACTTAGGACCAACCCAAAAATAGTATTTTGTGCCAATAGTTTGTTTGAAATTTTCTCAACACCCTCGAGTATTATCTGAGGTATGAGATCGCTGCCCAATAAAATGTCTATTTGAGCGGGGGTGATGCAGTTGGGATCTGCTAGCTTTAGGTGTGAAACCTTTAGCCAATGCTTGCTATTTATATGATAGCTTGGAAGCATATTTGTTAGTTGCGGTAAGACTATAGCTTCTGCTTTAATTCTCTTATCAGCTTGGGGGGAAATTAGAGTAATGGGATTATTGTGAACTGAGGTATTCGTTTGAGATTTCCTCAACCTGAGTGGTCATGGTGGTAACTGGTTCCGAAACTAGTCCACTTAGGACCAACCCAAAAATAGTATTTTGTGCCAATAGTTTGTTTGAAATTTTCTCAACACCCTCGAGTATTATCTGAGGTATGAGATCGCTGCCCAATAAAATGTCTATTTGAGCGGGGGTGATGCAGTTGGGATCTGCTAGCTTTAGGTGTGAAACCTTTAGCCAATGCTTGCTATTTATATGATAGCTTGGAAGCATATTTGTTAGTTGCGGTAAGACTATAGCTTCTGCTTTAATTCTCTTATCCGCTTGGGGGGAAATTAGAGTAATGGGATTATTGTGAACTGAGGTATTCGTTTGAGATTTCCTCAACCTGAGTGGTCATGGTGGTAACTGGTTCCGAAACTAGTCCACTTAGGACCAACCCAAAAATAGTATTTTGTGCCAATAGTTTGTTTGAAATTTTCTCAACACCCTCGAGTATTATCTGAGGTATGAGATCGCTGCCTAATAGAATGTCTATTTGAGCGGGGGTGTTGCAGTTGGGATCTGCTAGCTTTAAGTGTGAAACCTTTTGCCAATGCTTGCTATTTATATGATAGCTTGGAAGCATATTTGTTAGTTGCGGTAAGACTATAGCTTCTGCTTTAATTCTCTTATCCGCTTGGGGGGAAATTAGAGTAATGGGATTATTGTGAACTGAGGTATTCGTTTGAGATTTCCTCAACCTGAGTGGTCATGGTGGTAACTGGTTCCGAAACTAGTCCACTTAGGACCAACCCAAAAATAGTATTTTGTGCCAATAGTTTGTTTGAAATTTTCTCAACACCCTCGAGTATTATCTGAGGTATGAGATCGCTGCCTAATAGAATGTCTATTTGAGCGGGGGTGTTGCAGTTGGGATCTGCTAGCTTTAAGTGTGAAACCTTTTGCCAATGCTTGCTATTTATATGATAGCTTGGAAGCATATTTGTTAGTTGCGGTAAGACTATAGCTTCTGCTTTAATTCTCTTATCCGCTTGGGGGGAAATTAGAGTAATGGGATTATTGTGAACTGAGGTATTCGTTTGAGATTTCCTCAACCTGGGTAGTCATGGTGGTAACTGGTTCCGAAACTAGTCCACTTAGAATCCACCCTAAAATAGTATTTTGTGCCAATAGTTTGTTTGAAATTTGCTCAACACCCTCGAGTATTATCTGAGGTATGAGATCGCTGCCTAATAGAATGTCTATTTGAGCGCGGGTGTTGCAGTTGGCATCTGCTAGCTTTAGGTGTGAAACCTTTTGCCGATGCTTGCTATTTATATGATAGCTTGGAAGCATATTTGTTAGTTGCGGTAAGACTATAGCTTCTGCTTTAATTCTCTTATCCGCTTGGGGGGAAATTAGAGTAATGGGATTATTGTGAACTGAGGTATTCGTTTGAGATTTCCTCAACCTGAGTGGTCATGGTGGTAACTGGTTCCGAAACTAGTCCACTTAGGATCCACCCAAAAATAGTATTTTGTACCAGTGGTTTGTTTGAAATTTTCTCAACACCCTCGAGTATTATCTGAGGTATGAGATCGCTGCCTAATAGAATGTCTATTTGAGCGGGGGTGTTGCAGTTGGGATCTGCTAGCTTTAAGTGTGAAACCTTTTGCCAATGCTTGCTATTTATATGATAGCTTGGAAGCATATTTGTTAGTTGCGGTAAGACTATAGCTTCTGCTTTAATTCTCTTATCCGCTTGGGGGGAAATTAGAGTAATGGGATTATTGTGAACTGAGGTATTCGTTTGAGATTTCCTCAACCTGAGTGGTCATGGTGGTAACTGGTTCCGAAACTAGTCCACTTAGGATCCACCCAAAAATAGTATTTTGTACCAGTGGTTTGTTTGAAATTTTCTCAACACCCTCGAGTATTATCTGAGGTATGAGATCGCTGCCTAATAGAATGTCTATTTGAGCGGGGGTGTTGCAGTTGGGATCTGCTAGCATTAGGTGTGAAACCTTTTGCCAATGCTTGCTGTTTATATGATATCTTGGAAGCATATTTGTTAGATGCGGTAAGACTATAGCTTCTGCTTTAATTCTCTTATCCGCTTGGGGGGAATTAGAGTAATGGGATTATTGTGAACTGAGGTATTCGTTTGAGATTCCTCAACCTGAGTGGTTATGGTGGTAACTGGTTCCGAAACTAGTCCACTTAGGATCCACCCTAAAATAGTATTTTGTGCCAATAGTTTGTTTGAAATTTTCTCAACACCCTCGAGTATTATCGGAGGTATGAGATCGCTGCCTAATAGAATGTCTATTTGAGCGGGGGTGTTGCAGTTGGGATCTGCTAGCTTTAGGTGTGAAATCTTTTGCCAATGCTTGCTATTTATATGATAGCTTGGAAGCATATTTGTTAGTTGCGGTAAGACTATAGCTTCTGTTTTAATTAGCTTCTCCGCTTGGGGGGAAATTAGAGTAATGGGATTATTGTGAACTGAGGTATTCGTTTGAGATTTCCTCAACCTGAGTGGTCATAGTGGTAACTGGTTCCGAAACTAGTCCACTTAGGATCCACCCAAAAATAGTATTTTGTGCCAATAGTTTGTTTGAAATTTTCTCAACACCCTCGAGTATTATCTGAGGTATGAGATCGCTGCCTAATAGAATGTCTATTTGAGCGGGGGTGTTGCAGTTGGGATCTGCTAGCTTTAGGTGTGAAACCTTTTGCCAATGCTTGCTATTTATATGATAGCTTGGAAGCATATTTGTTAGAGCGGTAAGACTATAGCTTCTGCTTTAATTCTCTTATCCGCTTGGGGGGAAATTAGAGTAAGGAGATTATTGTGACTGAGGTATTCGTTTGAGATTTCCTCAACCTGAGTGGTCATGGTGGTAACTGGTTACGAAACTAGTCCACTTAGGATCCACCCTAAAATAGTATTTTGTGCCAATAGTTTGTTTGAAATTTTCTCAACACCCTCGAGTATTATCTGAGGTATGAGATCGCTGCCTAATAGAATGTCTATTTGAGCGGGGCTGTTGCAGTTGGCATCTGCTAGCTTTAGGTGTGAAACCTTTTGCCAATGCTTGCTATTTATATGATAGCTTGGAAGCATATTTGTTAGTTGCGGTAAGACTATAGCTTCTGCTTTAATTCTCTTATCCGCTTGGGGGGAAATTAGAGTAATGGAATTATTGTGAACTGAGGTATTCGTTTGAGATTTCCTCAACCTGAGTGGTCATGGTGGTAACTGGTTCTGAAACTAGTCCACTTAGGACCAACCCAAAAATAGTATTTTGTGCCAATAGTTTGTTTGAAATTTTCTCAACACCCTCGAGTATTATCTGAGGTATGAGATCGCTGCCTAATAGAATGTCTATTTGAGCGGGGGTGTTGCAGTTGGGATCTGCTAGCTTTAGGTGTGAAACCTTAAGCCAATGCTTGCGATTTATATGATAGCTTGGAAGCATATTTGTTAGTTGCGGTAAGACTATAGCTTCTGCTTTAATTCTCTTATCCGCTTGGGGGGAAATTAGAGTAAGGAGATTATTGTGACTGAGGTATTCGTTTGAGATTTCCTCAACCTGAGTGGTTATGGTGGTAACTGGTTCCGAAACTAGTCCACTTAGGACCAACCCAAAAATAGTATTTTGTGCCAATAGTTTGTTTGAAATTATCTCAACACCCTCGAGTATTATCTGAGGTATGAGATCGCTGCCTAATAGAATGTCTATTTGAGCGGGGCTGTTGCAGTTGGCATCTGCTAGCTTTAGGTGTGAAACCTTTTGCCAATGCTTGCTATTTATATGATAGCTTGGAAGCATATTTGTTAGTTGCGGTAAGACTATAGCTTCTGCTTTAATTCTCTTATCCGCTTGGGGGGAAATTAGAGTAATGGGATTATTGTGAACTGAGGTATTCGTTTGAGATTTCCTCAACCTGAGTGGTCATGGTGGTAACTGGTTCCGAAACTAGTCCACTTAGGACCAACCCAAAAATAGTATTTTGTGCCAATAGTTTGTTTGAAATTTTCTCAACACCCTCGAGTATTATCTGAGGTATGAGATCGCTGCCTAATAAAATGTCTATTTGAGCGGGGGTGATGCAGTTGGGATCTGCTAGCTTTAGGTGTGAAACCTTTAGCCAATGCTTGCTATTTATATGATAGCTTGGAAGCATATTTGTTAGTTGCGGTAAGACTATAGCTTCTGCTTTAATTCTCTTATCCGCTTGGGGGGAAATTAGAGTAATGGGATTATTGTAAACTGAGGTATTCGTTTGAGATTTCCTCAACCTGAGTGGTCATGGTGGTAACTGGTTCCGAAACTAGTCCACTTAGGATCCACCTAAAAATAGTATTTTGTGCCAATAGTTTGTTTGAAATTTTCTCAACACCCTCGAGTATTATCTGAGGTATGAGATCGCTGCCTAATAGAATGTCTATTTGAGCGCGGGTGTTGCAGTTGGCATCTGCTAGCTTTAGGTGTGAAACCTTTTGCCGATGCTTGCTATTTATATGATAGCTTGGAAGCATATTTGTTAGTTGCGGTAAGAGTATAGCTTCTGCTTTAATTCTCTTATCCGCTTGGGGGGAAATTAGAGTAAGGAGATTATTGTGACTGAGGTATTCGTTTGAGATTTCCTCAACCTGAGTGGTCATGGTGGTAACTGGTTCCGAAACTAGTCCACTTAGGACCAACCCAAAAATAGTATTTTGTGCCAATAGTTTGTTTGAAATTTTCTCAACACCCTCGAGTATTATCTGAGGTATGAGATCGCTGCCTAATAGAATGTCTATTTGAGCGGGGGTGTTGCAGTTGGGATCTGCTAGCTTTAGGTGTGAAACCTTAAGCCAATGCTTGCGATTTATATGATAGCTTGGAAGCATATTTGTTAGTTGCGGTAAGACTATAGCTTCTGCTTTAATTCTCTTATCCGCTTGGGGGGAAATTAGAGTAAGGAGATTATTGTGACTGAGGTATTCGTTTGAGATTTCCTCAACCTGAGTGGTCATGGTGGTAACTGGTTCCGAAACTAGTCCACTTAGGACCAACCCAAAAATAGTATTTTGTGCCAATAGTTTGTTTGAAATTTTCTCAACACCCTCGAGTATTATCTGAGGTATGAGATCGCTGCCCAATAAAATGTCTATTTGAGCGGGGGTGATGCAGTTGGGATCTGCTAGCTTTAGGTGTGAAACCTTTAGCCAATGCTTGCTATTTATATGATAGCTTGGAAGCATATTTGTTAGTTGCGGTAAGACTATAGCTTCTGCTTTAATTCTCTTATCCGCTTGGGGGGAAATTAGAGTAATGGGATTATTGTGAACTGAGGTATTCGTTTGAGATTTCCTCAACCTGAGTGGTCATGGTGGTAACTGGTTCCGAAACTAGACCACTTAGGACCAACCCAAAAATAGTATTTTGTGCCAATAGTTTGTTTGAAATTTTCTCAACACCCTCGAGTATTATCTGAGGTATGAGATCGCTGCCTAATAGAATGTCTATTTGAGCGGGGGTGTTGCAGTTGGGATCTGCTAGCTTTAAGTGTGAAACCTTTTGCCAATGCTTGCTATTTATATGATAGCTTGGAAGCATATTTGTTAGTTGCGGTAAGACTATAGCTTCTGCTTTAATTCTCTTATCCGCTTGGGGGGAAATTAGAGTAATGGGATTATTGTGAACTGAGGTATTCGTTTGAGATTTCCTCAACCTGAGTGGTCATGGTGGTAACTGGTTCCGAAACTAGTCCACTTAGGACCAACCCAAAAATAGTATTTTGTGCCAATAGTTTGTTTGAAATTATCTCAACACCCTCGAGTATTATCTGAGGTATGAGATCGCTGCCTAATAGAATGTCTATTTGAGCGGGGCTGTTGCAGTTGGCATCTGCTAGCTTTAGGTGTGGAACCTTTTGCCAATGCTTGCTATTTATATGATAGCTTGGAAGCATATTTGTTAGTTGCGGTAAGACTATAGCTTCTGCTTTAATTCTCTTATCCGCTTGGGAGGAAATTAGAGTAATGGGATTATTGTGAACTGAGGTATTCGTTTGAGATTTCCTCAACCTGAGTGGTCATGGTGGTAACTGGTTCCGAAACTAGTCCACTTAGGACCAACCCAAAAATAGTATTTTGTGCCAATAGTTTGTTTGAAATTTTCTCAACACCCTCGAGTATTATCTGAGGTATGAGATCGCTGCCTAATAAAATGTCTATTTGAGCGGGGGTGATGCAGTTGGGATCTGCTAGCTTTAGGTGTGAAACCTTTAGCCAATGCTTGCTATTTATATGATAGCTTGGAAGCATATTTGTTAGTTGCGGTAAGACTATAGCTTCTGCTTTAATTCTCTTATCCGCTTGGGGGGAAATTAGAGTAATGGGATTATTGTAAACTGAGGTATTCGTTTGAGATTTCCTCAACCTGAGTGGTCATGGTGGTAACTGGTTCCGAAACTAGTCCACTTAGGATCCACCTAAAAATAGTATTTTGTGCCAATAGTTTGTTTGAAATTTTCTCAACACCCTCGAGTATTATCTGAGGTATGAGATCGCTGCCTAATAGAATGTCTATTTGAGCGCGGGTGTTGCAGTTGGCATCTGCTAGCTTTAGGTGTGAAACCTTTTGCCGATGCTTGCTATTTATATGATAGCTTGGAAGCATATTTGTTAGTTGCGGTAAGACTATAGCTTCTGCTTTAATTCTCTTATCCGCTTGGGGGGAAATTAGAGTAAGGAGATTATTGTGACTGAGGTATTCGTTTGAGATTTCCTCAACCTGAGTGGTCATGGTGGTAACTGGTTCCGAAACTAGTCCACTTAGGACCAACCCAAAAATAGTATTTTGTGCCAATAGTTTGTTTGAAATTTTCTCAACACCCTCGAGTATTATCTGAGGTATGAGATCGCTGCCTAATAGAATGTCTATTTGAGCGGGGGTGTTGCAGTTGGGATCTGCTAGCTTTAGGTGTGAAACCTTAAGCCAATGCTTGCGATTTATATGATAGCTTGGAAGCATATTTGTTAGTTGCGGTAAGACTATAGCTTCTGCTTTAATTCTCTTATCCGCTTGGGGGGAAATTAGAGTAAGGAGATTATTGTGACTGAGGTATTCGTTTGAGATTTCCTCAACCTGAGTGGTCATGGTGGTAACTGGTTCCGAAACTAGTCCACTTAGGACCAACCCAAAAATAGTATTTTGTGCCAATAGTTTGTTTGAAATTTTCTCAACACCCTCGAGTATTATCTGAGGTATGAGATCGCTGCCCAATAAAATGTCTATTTGAGCGGGGGTGATGCAGTTGGGATCTGCTAGCTTTAGGTGTGAAACCTTTAGCCAATGCTTGCTATTTATATGATAGCTTGGAAGCATATTTGTTAGTTGCGGTAAGACTATAGCTTCTGCTTTAATTCTCTTATCCGCTTGGGGGGAAATTAGAGTAATGGGATTATTGTGAACTGAGGTATTCGTTTGAGATTTCCTCAACCTGAGTGGTCATGGTGGTAACTGGTTCCGAAACTATCTGAGGTATGAGATCGCTGCCCAATAAAATGTCTATTTGAGCGGGGGTGATGCAGTTGGGATCTGCTAGCTTTAGGTGTGAAACCTTTAGCCAATGCTTGCTATTTATATGATAGCTTGGAAGCATATTTGTTAGTTGCGGTAAGACTATAGCTTCTGCTTTAATTCTCTTATCCGCTTGGGGGGAAATTAGAGTAATGGGATTATTGTGAACTGAGGTATTCGTTTGAGATTTCCTCAACCTGAGTGGTCATGGTGGTAACTGGTTCCGAAACTAGACCACTTAGGACCAACCCAAAAATAGTATTTTGTGCCAATAGTTTGTTTGAAATTTTCTCAACACCCTCGAGTATTATCTGAGGTATGAGATCGCTGCCTAATACAATGTCTATTTGAGCGGGGGTGTTGCAGTTGGGATCTGCTAGCTTTAAGTGTGAAACCTTTTGCCAATGCTTGCTATTTATATGATAGCTTGGAAGCATATTTGTTAGTTGCGGTAAGACTATAGCTTCTGCTTTAATTCTCTTATCCGCTTGGGGGGAAATTAGAGTAATGGGATTATTGTGAACTGAGGTATTCGTTTGAGATTTCCTCAACCTGAGTGGTCATGGTGGTAACTGGTTCCGAAACTAGTCCACTTAGGACCAACCCAAAAATAGTATTTTGTGCCAATAGTTTGTTTGAAATTATCTCAACACCCTCGAGTATTATCTGAGGTATGAGATCGCTGCCTAATAGAATGTCTATTTGAGCGGGGCTGTTGCAGTTGGCATCTGCTAGCTTTAGGTGTGAAACCTTTTGCCAATGCTTGCTATTTATATGATAGCTTGGAAGCATATTTGTTAGTTGCGGTAAGACTATAGCTTCTGCTTTAATTCTCTTATCCGCTTGGGAGGAAATTAGAGTAATGGGATTATTGTGAACTGAGGTATTCGTTTGAGATTTCCTCAACCTGAGTGGTCATGGTGGTAACTGGTTCCGAAACTAGTCCACTTAGGACCAACCCAAAAATAGTATTTTGTGCCAATAGTTTGTTTGAAATTTTCTCAACACCCTCGAGTATTATCTGAGGTATGAGATCGCTGCCTAATAAAATGTCTATTTGAGCGGGGGTGATGCAGTTGGGATCTGCTAGCTTTAGGTGTGAAACCTTTAGCCAATGCTTGCTATTTATATGATAGCTTGGAAGCATATTTGTTAGTTGCGGTAAGACTATAGCTTCTGCTTTAATTCTCTTATCCGCTTGGGGGGAAATTAGAGTAATGGGATTATTGTAAACTGAGGTATTCGTTTGAGATTTCCTCAACCTGAGTGGTCATGGTGGTAACTGGTTCCGAAACTAGTCCACTTAGGATCCACCTAAAAATAGTATTTTGTGCCAATAGTTTGTTTGAAATTTTCTCAACACCCTCGAGTATTATCTGAGGTATGAGATCGCTGCCTAATAGAATGTCTATTTGAGCGCGGGTGTTGCAGTTGGCATCTGCTAGCTTTAGGTGTGAAACCTTTTGCCGATGCTTGCTATTTATATGATAGCTTGGAAGCATATTTGTTAGTTGCGGTAAGACTATAGCTTCTGCTTTAATTCTCTTATCCGCTTGGGGGGAAATTAGAGTAAGGAGATTATTGTGACTGAGGTATTCGTTTGAGATTTCCTCAACCTGAGTGGTCATGGTGGTAACTGGTTCCGAAACTAGTCCACTTAGGACCAACCCAAAAATAGTATTTTGTGCCAATAGTTTGTTTGAAATTTTCTCAACACCCTCGAGTATTATCTGAGGTATGAGATCGCTGCCTAATAGAATGTCTATTTGAGCGGGGGTGTTGCAGTTGGGATCTGCTAGCTTTAGGTGTGAAACCTTAAGCCAATGCTTGCGATTTATATGATAGCTTGGAAGCATATTTGTTAGTTGCGGTAAGACTATAGCTTCTGCTTTAATTCTCTTATCCGCTTGGGGGGAAATTAGAGTAAGGAGATTATTGTGACTGAGGTATTCGTTTGAGATTTCCTCAACCTGAGTGGTCATGGTGGTAACTGGTTCCGAAACTAGTCCACTTAGGACCAACCCAAAAATAGTATTTTGTGCCAATAGTTTGTTTGAAATTTTCTCAACACCCTCGAGTATTATCTGAGGTATGAGATCGCTGCCCAATAAAATGTCTATTTGAGCGGGGGTGATGCAGTTGGGATCTGCTAGCTTTAGGTGTGAAACCTTTAGCCAATGCTTGCTATTTATATGATAGCTTGGAAGCATATTTGTTAGTTGCGGTAAGACTATAGCTTCTGCTTTAATTCTCTTATCCGCTTGGGGGGAAATTAGAGTAATGGGATTATTGTGAACTGAGGTATTCGTTTGAGATTTCCTCAACCTGAGTGGTCATGGTGGTAACTGGTTCCGAAACTAGTCCACTTAGGACCAACCCAAAAATAGTATTTTGTGCCAATAGTTTGTTTGAAATTATCTCAACACCCTCGAGTATTATCTGAGGTATGAGATCGCTGCCTAATAGAATGTCTATTTGAGCGGGGCTGTTGCAGTTGGCATCTGCTAGCTTTAGGTGTGAAACCTTTTGCCAATGCTTGCTATTTATATGATAGCTTGGAAGCATATTTGTTAGTAGCGGTAAGACTATAGCTTCTGCTTTAATTCTCTTATCCGCTTGGGGGGAAATTAGAGTAATGGGATTATTGTGAACTGAGGTATTCGTTTGAGATTTCCTCAACCTGAGTGGTCATGGTGGTAACTGGTTCCGAAACTAGTCCACTTAGGACCAACCCAAAAATAGTATTTTGTGCCAATAGTTTGTTTGAAATTTTCTCAACACCCTCGAGTATTATCTGAGGTATGAGATCGCTGCCCAATAAAATGTCTATTTGAGCGGGGGTGATGCAGTTGGGATCTGCTAGCTTTAGGTGTGAAACCTTTAGCCAATGCTTGCTATTTATGTGATAGCTTGGAAGCATATTTGTTAGTTGCGGTAAGACTATAGCTTCTGCTTTAATTCTCTTATCCGCTTGGGGGGAAATTAGAGTAATGGGATTATTGTGAACTGAGGTATTCGTTTGAGATTTCCTCAACCTGAGTGGTCATGGTGGTAACTGGTTCCGAAACTAGTCCACTTAGGACCAACCCAAAAATAGTATTTTGTGCCAATAGTTTGTTTGAAATTTTCTCAACACCCTCGAGTATTATCTGAGGTATGAGATCGCTGCCTAATAGAATGTCTATTTGAGCGGGGCTGTTGCAGTTGGCATCTGCTAGCTTTAGGTGTGAAACCTTTAGCCAATGCTTGCTATTTATGTGATAGCTTGGAAGCATATTTGTTAGTTGCGGTAAGACTATAGCTTCTGCTTTAATTCTCTTATCCGCTTGGGGGGAAATTAGAGTAATGGGATTATTGTGAACTGAGGTATTCGTTTGAGATTTCCTCAACCTGAGTGGTCATGGTGGTAACTGGTTCCGAAACTAGTCCACTTAGGACCAACCCAAAAATAGTATTTTGTGCCAATAGTTTGTTTGAAATTTTCTCAACACCCTCGAGTATTATCTGAGGTATGAGATCGCTGCCCAATAAAATGTCTATTTGAGCGGGGGTGATGCAGTTGGGATCTGCTAGCTTTAGGTGTGAAACCTTTAGCCAATGCTTGCTATTTATATGATAGCTTGGAAGCATATTTGTTAGTTGCGGTAAGACTATAGCTTCTGCTTTAATTCTCTTATCCGCTTGGGGGGAAATTAGAGTAATGGGATTATTGTGAACTGAGGTATTCGTTTGAGATTTCCTCAACCTGAGTGGTCATGGTGGTAACTGGTTCCGAAACTAGTCCACTTAGGACCAACCCAAAAATAGTATTTTGTGCCAATAGTTTGTTTGAAATTTTCTCAACACCCTCGAGTATTATCTGAGGTATGAGATCGCTGCCTAATAGAATGTCTATTTGAGCGGGGGTGTTGCAGTTGGGATCTGCTAGCTTTAAGTGTGAAACCTTTTGCCAATGCTTGCTATTTATATGATAGCTTGGAAGCATATTTGTTAGTTGCGGTAAGACTATAGCTTCTGCTTTAATTCTCTTATCCGCTTGGGGGGAAATTAGAGTAATGGGATTATTGTGAACTGAGGTATTCGTTTGAGATTTCCTCAACCTGAGTGGTCATGGTGGTAACTGGTTCCGAAACTAGTCCACTTAGGACCAACCCAAAAATAGTATTTTGTGCCAATAGTTTGTTTGAAATTATCTCAACACCCTCGAGTATTATCTGAGGTATGAGATCGCTGCCTAATAGAATGTCTATTTGAGCGGGGCTGTTGCAGTTGGCATCTGCTAGCTTTAGGTGTGAAACCTTTTGCCAATGCTTGCTATTTATATGATAGCTTGGAAGCATATTTGTTAGTTGCGGTAAGACTATAGCTTCTGCTTTAATTCTCTTATCCGCTTGGGAGGAAATTAGAGTAATGGGATTATTGTGAACTGAGGTATTCGTTTGAGATTTCCTCAACCTGAGTGGTCATGGTGGTAACTGGTTCCGAAACTAGTCCACTTAGGACCAACCCAAAAATAGTATTTTGTGCCAATAGTTTGTTTGAAATTTTCTCAACACCCTCGAGTATTATCTGAGGTATGAGATCGCTGCTTAATAAAATGTCTATTTGAGCGGGGGTGATGCAGTTGGGATCTGCTAGCTTTAGGTGTGAAACCTTTAGCCAATGCTTGCTATTTATATGATAGCTTGGAAGCATATTTGTTAGTTGCGGTAAGACTATAGCTTCTGCTTTAATTCTCTTATCCGCTTGGGGGGAAATTAGAGTAATGGGATTATTGTAAACTGAGGTATTCGTTTGAGATTTCCTCAACCTGAGTGGTCATGGTGGTAACTGGTTCCGAAACTAGTCCACTTAGGATCCACCTAAAAATAGTATTTTGTGCCAATAGTTTGTTTGAAATTTTCTCAACACCCTCGAGTATTATCTGAGGTATGAGATCGCTGCCTAATAGAATGTCTATTTGAGCGCGGGTGTTGCAGTTGGCATCTGCTAGCTTTAGGTGTGAAACCTTTTGCCGATGCTTGCTATTTATATGATAGCTTGGAAGCATATTTGTTAGTTGCGGTAAGACTATAGCTTCTGCTTTAATTCTCTTATCCGCTTGGGGGGAAATTAGAGTAAGGAGATTATTGTGACTGAGGTATTCGTTTGAGATTTCCTCAACCTGAGTGGTCATGGTGGTAACTGGTTCCGAAACTAGTCCACTTAGGACCAACCCAAAAATAGTATTTTGTGCCAATAGTTTGTTTGAAATTTTCTCAACACCCTCGAGTATTATCTGAGGTATGAGATCGCTGCCTAATAGAATGTCTATTTGAGCGGGGGTGTTGCAGTTGGGATCTGCTAGCTTTAGGTGTGAAACCTTAAGCCAATGCTTGCGATTTATATGATAGCTTGGAAGCATATTTGTTAGTTGCGGTAAGACTATAGCTTCTGCTTTAATTCTCTTATCCGCTTGGGGGGAAATTAGAGTAAGGAGATTATTGTGACTGAGGTATTCGTTTGAGATTTCCTCAACCTGAGTGGTCATGGTGGTAACTGGTTCCGAAACTAGTCCACTTAGGACCAACCCAAAAATAGTATTTTGTGCCAATAGTTTGTTTGAAATTTTCTCAACACCCTCGAGTATTATCTGAGGTATGAGATCGCTGCCCAATAAAATGTCTATTTGAGCGGGGGTGATGCAGTTGGGATCTGCTAGCTTTAGGTGTGAAACCTTTAGCCAATGCTTGCTATTTATATGATAGCTTGGAAGCATATTTGTTAGTTGCGGTAAGACTATAGCTTCTGCTTTAATTCTCTTATCCGCTTGGGGGGAAATTAGAGTAATGGCATTATTGTGAACTGAGGTATTCGTTTGAGATTTCCTCAACCTGAGTGGTCATGGTGGTAACTGGTTCCGAAACTAGTCCACTTAGGACCAACCCAAAAATAGTATTTTGTGCCAATAGTTTGTTTGAAATTATCTCAACACCCTCGAGTATTATCTGAGGTATGAGATCGCTGCCTAATAGAATGTCTATTTGAGCGGGGCTGTTGCAGTTGGCATCTGCTAGCTTTAGGTGTGAAACCTTTTGCCAATGCTTGCTATTTATATGATAGCTTGGAAGCATATTTGTTAGTTGCGGTAAGACTATAGCTTCTGCTTTAATTCTCTTATCCGCTTGGGGGGAAATTAGAGTAATGGGATTATTGTGAACTGAGGTATTCGTTTGAGATTTCCTCAACCTGAGTGGTCATGGTGGTAACTGGTTCCGAAACTAGTCCACTTAGGACCAACCCAAAAATAGTATTTTGTGCCAATAGTTTGTTTGAAATTTTCTCAACACCCTCGAGTATTATCTGAGGTATGAGATCGCTGCCTAATAAAATGTCTATTTGAGCGGGGGTGATGCAGTTGGGATCTGCTAGCTTTAGGTGTGAAACCTTTAGCCAATGCTTGCTATTTATATGATAGCTTGGAAGCATATTTGTTAGTTGCGGTAAGACTATAGCTTCTGCTTTAATTCTCTTATCCGCTTGGGGGGAAATTAGAGTAATGGGATTATTGTAAACTGAGGTATTCGTTTGAGATTTCCTCAACCTGAGTGGTCATGGTGGTAACTGGTTCCGAAACTAGTCCACTTAGGATCCACCTAAAAATAGTATTTTGTGCCAATAGTTTGTTTGAAATTTTCTCAACACCCTCGAGTATTATCTGAGGTATGAGATCGCTGCCTAATAGAATGTCTATTTGAGCGCGGGTGTTGCAGTTGGCATCTGCTAGCTTTAGGTGTGAAACCTTTTGCCGATGCTTGCTATTTATATGATAGCTTGGAAGCATATATGTTAGTTGCGGTAAGACTATAGCTTCTGCTTTAATTCTCTTATCCGCTTGGGGGGAAATTAGAGTAAGGAGATTATTGTGACTGAGGTATTCGTTTGAGATTTCCTCAACCTGAGTGGTCATGGTGGTAACTGGTTCCGAAACTAGTCCACTTAGGACCAACCCAAAAATAGTATTTTGTGCCAATAGTTTGTTTGAAATTTTCTCAACACCCTCGAGTATTATCTGAGGTATGAGATCGCTGCCTAATAGAATGTCTATTTGAGCGGGGGTGTTGCAGTTGGGATCTGCTAGCTTTAGGTGTGAAACCTTAAGCCAATGCTTGCGATTTATATGATAGCTTGGAAGCATATTTGTTAGTTGCAATAAGACTATAGCTTCTGCTTTAATTCTCTTATCCGCTTGGGGGGAAATTAGAGTAAGGAGATTATTGTGACTGAGGTATTCGTTTGAGATTTCCTCAACCTGAGTGGTCATGGTGGTAACTGGTTCCGAAACTAGTCCACTTAGGACCAACCCAAAAATAGTATTTTGTGCCAATAGTTTGTTTGAAATTTTCTCAACACCCTCGAGTATTATCTGAGGTATGAGATCGCTGCCTAATAAAATGTCTATTTGAGCGGGGGTGATGCAGTTGGGATCTGCTAGCTTTAGGTGTGAAACCTTTAGCCAATGCTTGCTATTTATATGATAGCTTGGAAGCATATTTGTTAGTTGCGGTAAGACTATAGCTTCTGCTTTAATTCTCTTATCCGCTTGGGGGGAAATTAGAGTAATGGGATTATTGTAAACTGAGGTATTCGTTTGAGATTTCCTCAACCTGAGTGGTCATGGTGGTAACTGGTTCCGAAACTAGTCCACTTAGGATCCACCTAAAAATAGTATTTTGTGCCAATAGTTTGTTTGAAATTTTCTCAACACCCTCGAGTATTATCTGAGGTATGAGATCGCTGCCTAATAGAATGTCTATTTGAGCGCGGGTGTTGCAGTTGGCATCTGCTAGCTTTAGGTGTTAAACCTTTTGCCGATGCTTGCTATTTATATGATAGCTTGGAAGCATATTTGTTAGTTGCGGTAAGACTATAGCTTCTGCTTTAATTCTCTTATCCGCTTGGGGGGAAATTAGAGTAAGGAGATTATTGTGACTGAGGTATTCGTTTGAGATTTCCTCAACCTGAGTGGTCATGGTGGTAACTGGTTCCGAAACTAGTCCACTTAGGACCAACCCAAAAATAGTATTTTGTGCCAATAGTTTGTTTGAAATTTTCTCAACACCCTCGAGTATTATCTGAGGTATGAGATCGCTGCCTAATAGAATGTCTATTTGAGCGGGGGTGTTGCAGTTGGGATCTGCTAGCTTTAGGTGTGAAACCTTAAGCCAATGCTTGCGATTTATATGATAGCTTGGAAGCATATTTGTTAGTTGCGGTAAGACTATAGCTTCTGCTTTAATTCTCTTATCCGCTTGGGGGGAAATTAGAGTAAGGAGATTATTGTGACTGAGGTATTCGTTTGAGATTTCCTCAACCTGAGTGGTCATGGTGGTAACTGGTTCCGAAACTAGTCCACTTAGGACCAACCCAAAAATAGTATTTTGTGCCAATAGTTTGTTTGAAATTTTCTCAACACCCTCGAGTATTATCTGAGGTATGAGATCGCTGCCCAATAAAATGTCTATTTGAGCGGGGGTGATGCAGTTGGGATCTGCTAGCTTTAGGTGTGAAACCTTTAGCCAATGCTTGCTATTTATATGATAGCTTGGAAGCATATTTGTTAGTTGCGGTAAGACTATAGCTTCTGCTTTAATTCTCTTATCCGCTTGGGGGGAAATTAGAGTAATGGGATTATTGTGAACTGAGGTATTCGTTTGAGATTTCCTCAACCTGAGTGGTCATGGTGGTAACTGGTTCCGAAACTAGTCCACTTAGGACCAACCCAAAAATAGTATTTTGTGCCAATAGTTTGTTTGAAATTTTCTCAACACCCTCGAGTATTATCTGAGGTATGAGATCGCTGCCCAATAAAATGTCTATTTGAGCGGGGGTGATGCAGTTGGGATCTGCTAGCTTTAGGTGTGAAACCTTTAGCCAATGCTTGCTATTTATATGATAGCTTGGAAGCATATTTGTTAGTTGCGGTAAGACTATAGCTTCTGCTTTAATTCTCTTATCCGCTTGGGGGGAAATTAGAGTAATGGGATTATTGTGAACTGAGGTATTCGTTTGAGATTTCCTCAACCTGAGTGGTCATGGTGGTAACTGGTTCCGAAACTAATCCACTTAGGACCAACCCAAAAATAGTATTTTGTGCCAATAGTTTGTTTGAAATTTTCTCAACACCCTCGAGTATTATCTGAGGTATGAGATCGCTGCCTAATAGAATGTCTATTTGAGCGGGGGTGTTGCAGTTGGGATCTGCTAGCTTTAAGTGTGAAACCTTTTGCCAATGCTTGCTATTTATATGATAGCTTGGAAGCATATTTGTTAGTTGCGGTAAGACTATAGCTTCTGCTTTAATTCTCTTATCCGCTTGGGGGGAAATTAGAGTAATGGGATTATTGTGAACTGAGGTATTCGTTTGAGATTTCCTCAACCTGAGTGGTCATGGTGGTAACTGGTTCCGAAACTAGTCCACTTAGGACCAACCCAAAAATAGTATTTTGTGCCAATAGTTTGTTTGAAATTTTCTCAACACCCTCGAGTATTATCTGAGGTATGAGATCGCTGCCCAATAAAATGTCTATTTGAGCGGGGGTGATGCAGTTGGGATCTGCTAGCTTTAGGTGTGAAACCTTTAGCCAATGCTTGCTATTTATGTGATAGCTTGGAAGCATATTTGTTAGTTGCGGTAAGACTATAGCTTCTGCTTTAATTCTCTTATCCGCTTGGGGGGAAATTAGAGTAATGGGATTATTGTGAACTGAGGTATTCGTTTGAGATTTCCTCAACCTGAGTGGTCATGGTGGTAACTGGTTCCGAAACTAGTCCACTTAGGACCAACCCAAAAATAGTATTTTGTGCCAATAGTTTGTTTGAAATTTTCTCAACACCCTCGAGTATTATCTGAGGTATGAGATCGCTGCCCAATAAAATGTCTATTTGAGCGGGGGTGATGCAGTTGGGATCTGCTAGCTTTAGGTGTGAAACCTTTAGCCAATGCTTGCTATTTATATGATAGCTTGGAAGCATATTTGTTAGTTGCGGTAAGACTATAGCTTCTGCTTTAATTCTCTTATCCGCTTGGGGGGAAATTAGAGTAATGGGATTATTGTGAACTGAGGTATTCGTTTGAGATTTCCTCAACCTGAGTGGTCATGGTGGTAACTGGTTCCGAAACTAGTCCACTTAGGACCAACCCAAAAATAGTATTTTGTGCCAATAGTTTGTTTGAAATTTTCTCAACACCCTCGAGTATTATCTGAGGTATGAGATCGCTGCCTAATAGAATGTCTATTTGAGCGGGGGTGTTGCAGTTGGGATCTGCTAGCTTTAAGTGTGAAACCTTTTGCCAATGCTTGCTATTTATATGATAGCTTGGAAGCATATTTGTTAGTTGCGGTAAGACTATAGCTTCTGCTTTAATTCTCTTATCCGCTTGGGGGGAAATTAGAGTAATGGGATTATTGTGAACTGAGGTATTCGTTTGAGATTTCCTCAACCTGAGTGGTCATGGTGGTAACTGGTTCCGAAACTAGTCCACTTAGGACCAACCCAAAAATAGTATTTTGTGCCAATAGTTTGTTTGAAATTTTCTCAAAACCCTCGAGTATTATCTGAGGTATGAGATCGCTGCCTAATAGAATGTCTATTTGAGCGGGGGTGTTGCAGTTGGGATCTGCTAGCTTTAAGTGTGAAACCTTTTGCCAATGCTTGCTATTTATATGATAGCTTGGAAGCATATTTGTTAGTTGCGGTAAGACTATAGCTTCTGCTTTAATTCTCTTATCCGCTTGGGGGGAAATTAGAGTAATGGGATTATTGTGAACTGAGGTATTCGTTTGAGATTTCCTCAACCTGGGTAGTCATGGTGGTAACTGGTTCCGAAACTAGTCCACTTAGAATCCACCCTAAAATAGTATTTTGTGCCAATAGTTTGTTTGAAATTTGCTCAACACCCTCGAGTATTATCTGAGGTATAAGATCGCTGCCTAATAGAATGTCTATTTGAGCGCGGGTGTTGCAGTTGGCATCTGCTAGCTTTAGGTGTGAAACCTTTTGCCGATGCTTGCTATTTATATGATAGCTTGGAAGCATATTTGTTAGTTGCGGTAAGACTATAGCTTCTGCTTTAATTCTCTTATCCGCTTGGGGGGAAATTAGAGTAATGGGATTATTGTGAACTGAGGTATTCGTTTGAGATTTCCTCAACCTGAGTGGTCATGGTGGTAACTGGTTCCGAAACTAGTCCACTTAGGATCCACCCAAAAATAGTATTTTGTACCAGTGGTTTGTTTGAAATTTTCTCAACACCCTCGAGTATTATCTGAGGTATGAGATCGCTGCCTAATAGAATGTCTATTTGAGCGGGGGTGTTGCAGTTGGGATCTGCTAGCTTTAAGTGTGAAACCTTTTGCCAATGCTTGCTATTTATATGATAGCTTGGAAGCATATTTGTTAGTTGCGGTAAGACTATAGCTTCTGCTTTAATTCTCTTATCCGCTTGGGGGGAAATTAGAGTAATGGGATTATTGTGAACTGAGGTATTCGTTTGAGATTTCCTCAACCTGAGTGGTCATGGTGGTAACTGGTTCCGAAACTAGTCCACTTAGGATCCACCCAAAAATAGTATTTTGTACCAGTGGTTTGTTTGAAATTTTCTCAACACCCTCGAGTATTATCTGAGGTATGAGATCGCTGCCTAATAGAATGTCTATTTGAGCGGGGGTGTTGCAGTTGGGATCTGCTAGCTTTAGGTGTGAAACCTTTTGCCAATGCTTGCTGTTTATATGATATCTTGGAAGCATATTTGTTAGTTGCGGTAAGACTATAGCTTCTGCTTTAATTCTCTTATCCGCTTGGGGGGAATTAGAGTAATGGGATTATTGTGAACTGAGGTATTCGTTTGAGATTCCTCAACCTGAGTGGTTATGGTGGTAACTGGTTCCGAAACTAGTCCACTTAGGATCCACCCTAAAATAGTATTTTGTGCCAATAGTTTGTTTGAAATTTTCTCAACACCCTCGAGTATTATCGGAGGTATGAGATCGCTGCCTAATAGAATGTCTATTTGAGCGGGGGTGTTGCAGTTGGGATCTGCTAGCTTTAGGTGTGAAATCTTTTGCCAATGCTTGCTATTTATATGATAGCTTGGAAGCATATTTGTTAGTTGCGGTAAGACTATAGCTTCTGTTTTAATTAGCTTCTCCGCTTGGGGGGAAATTAGAGTAATGGGATTATTGTGAACTGAGGTATTCGTTTGAGATTTCCTCAACCTGAGTGGTCATAGTGGTAACTGGTTCCGAAACTAGTCCACTTAGGATCCACCCAAAAATAGTATTTTGTGCCAATAGTTTGTTTGAAATTTTCTCAACACCCTCGAGTATTATCTGAGGTATGAGATCGCTGCCTAATAGAATGTCTATTTGAGCGGGGGTGTTGCAGTTGGGATCTGCTAGCTTTAGGTGTGAAACCTTTTGCCAATGCTTGCTATTTATATGATAGCTTGGAAGCATATTTGTTAGAGCGGTAAGACTATAGCTTCTGCTTTAATTCTCTTATCCGCTTGGGGGGAAATTAGAGTAATGGGATTATTGTAAACTGAGGTATTCGTTTGAGATTTCCTCAACCTGAGTGGTCATGGTGGTAACTGGTTCCGAAACTAGTCCACTTAGGATCCACCCAAAAATAGTATTTTGTGCCAATAGTTTGTTTGAAATTTTCTCAACACCCTCGAGTATTATCTGAGGTATGAGATCGCTGCCTAATAGAATGTCTATTTGAGCGCGGGTGTTGCAGTTGGCATCTGCTAGCTTTAGGTGTGAAACCTTTTGCCGATGCTTGCTATTTATATGATAGCTTGGAAGCATATTTGTTAGTTGCGGTAAGACTATAGCTTCTGCTTTAATTCTCTTATCCGCTTGGGGGGAAATTAGAGTAAGGAGATTATTGTGACTGAGGTATTCGTTTGAGATTTCCTCAACCTGAGTGGTCATGGTGGTAACTGGTTCCGAAACTAGTCCACTTAGGACCAACCCAAAAATAGTATTTTGTGCCAATAGTTTGTTTGAAATTTTCTCAACACCCTCGAGTATTATCTGAGGTATGAGATCGCTGCCTAATAGAATGTCTATTTGAGCGGGGGTGTTGCAGTTGGGATCTGCTAGCTTTAGGTGTGAAACCTTAAGCCAATGCTTGCGATTTATATGATAGCTTGGAAGCATATTTGTTAGTTGCGGTAAGACTATAGCTTCTGCTTTAATTCTCTTATCCGCTTGGGGGGAAATTAGAGTAAGGAGATTATTGTGACTGAGGTATTCGTTTGAGATTTCCTCAACCTGAGTGGTCATGGTGGTAACTGGTTCCGAAACTAGTCCACTTAGGACCAACCCAAAAATAGTATTTTGTGCCAATAGTTTGTTTGAAATTTTCTCAACACCCTCGAGTATTATCTGAGGTATGAGATCGCTGCCTAATAGAATGTCTATTTGAGCGCGGGTGTTGCAGTTGGCATCTGCTAGCTTTAGGTGTGAAACCTTTTGCCAATGCTTGCTATTTATATGATATCTTGGAAGCATATTTGTTAGTTGCGGTAAGACTATAGCTTCTGCTTTAATTCTCTTATCCGCTTGGGGGGAAATTAGAGTAATGGGATTATTGTGAACTGAGGTATTCGTTTGAGATTCCTCAACCTGAGTGGTCATGGTGGTAACTGGTTCCGAAACTAGTCCACTTAGGATCCACCCTAAAATAGTATTTTGTGCCAATAGTTTGTTTGAAATTTTCTCAACACCCTCGAGTATTATCTGAGGTATGAGATCGCTGCCTAATAGAATGTCTATTTGAGCGGGGGTGTTGCAGTTGGGATCTGCTAGCTTTAGGTGTGAAATCTTTTGCCAATGCTTGCTATTTATATGATAGCTTGGAAGCATATTTGTTAGTTGCGGTAAGACTATAGCTTCTGTTTTAATTAGCTTCTCCGCTTGGGGGGAAATTAGAGTAATGGGATTATTGTGAACTGAGGTATTCGTTTGAGATTTCCTCAACCTGAGTGGTCATAGTGGTAACTGGTTCCGAAACTAGTCCACTTAGGATCCACCCAAAAATAGTATTTTGTGCCAATAGTTTGTTTGAAATTTTCTCAACACCCTCGAGTATTATCTGAGGTATGAGATCGCTGCCTAATAGAATGTCTATTTGAGCGGGGGTGTTGCAGTTGGGATCTGCTAGCTTTAGGTGTGAAACCTTTTGCCAATGCTTGCTATTTATATGATAGCTTGGAAGCATATTTGTTAGAGCGGTAAGACTATAGCTTCTGCTTTAATTCTCTTATCCGCTTGGGGGGAAATTAGAGTAATGGGATTATTGTAAACTGAGGTATTCGTTTGAGATTTCCTCAACCTGAGTGGTCATGGTGGTAACTGGTTCCGAAACTAGTCCACTTAGGATCCACCCAAAAATAGTATTTTGTGCCAATAGTTTGTTTGAAATTTTCTCAACACCCTCGAGTATTATCTGAGGTATGAGATCGCTGCCTAATAGAATGTCTATTTGAGCGCGGGTGTTGCAGTTGGCATCTGCTAGCTTTAGGTGTGAAACCTTTTGCCGATGCTTGCTATTTATATGATAGCTTGGAAGCATATTTGTTAGTTGCGGTAAGACTATAGCTTCTGCTTTAATTCTCTTATCCGCTTGGGGGGAAATTAGAGTAAGGAGATTATTGTGACTGAGGTATTCGTTTGAGATTTCCTCAACCTGAGTGGTCATGGTGGTAACTGGTTCCGAAACTAGTCCACTTAGGACCAACCCAAAAATAGTATTTTGTGCCAATAGTTTGTTTGAAATTTTCTCAACACCCTCGAGTATTATCTGAGGTATGAGATCGCTGCCTAATAGAATGTCTATTTGAGCGGGGGTGTTGCAGTTGGGATCTGCTAGCTTTAGGTGTGAAACCTTAAGCCAATGCTTGCGATTTATATGATAGCTTGGAAGCATATTTGTTAGTTGCGGTAAGACTATAGCTTCTGCTTTAATTCTCTTATCCGCTTGGGGGGAAATTAGAGTAAGGAGATTATTGTGACTGAGGTATTCGTTTGAGATTTCCTCAACCTGAGTGGTCATGGTGGTAACTGGTTCCGAAACTAGTCCACTTAGGACCAACCCAAAAATAGTATTTTGTGCCAATAGTTTGTTTGAAATTTTCTCAACACCCTCGAGTATTATCTGAGGTATGAGATCGCTGCCTAATAGAATGTCTATTTGAGCGCGGGTGTTGCAGTTGGCATCTGCTAGCTTTAGGTGTGAAACCTTTTGCCAATGCTTGCTATTTATATGATATCTTGGAAGCATATTTGTTAGTTGCGGTAAGACTATAGCTTCTGCTTTAATTCTCTTATCCGCTTGGGGGGAAATTAGAGTAATGGGATTATTGTGAACTGAGGTATTCGTTTGAGATTCCTCAACCTGAGTGGTCATGGTGGTAACTGGTTCCGAAACTAGTCCACTTAGGATCCACCCTAAAATAGTATTTTGTGCCAATAGTTTGTTTGAAATTTTCTCAACACCCTCGAGTATTATCTGAGGTATGAGATCGCTGCCTAATAGAATGTCTATTTGAGCGGGGCTGTTGCAGTTGGCATCTGCTAGCTTTAGGTGTGAAACCTTTTGCCAATGCTTGCTATTTATATGATAGCTTGGAAGCATATTTGTTAGTTGCGGTAAGACTATAGCTTCTGCTTTAATTCTCTTATCCGCTTGGGGGGAAATTAGAGTAATGGGATTATTGTGAACTGAGGTATTCGTTTGAGATTTCCTCAACCTGAGTGGTCATGGTTGTAACTGGTTCCGAAACTAGTCCACTTAGGACCAACCCAAAAATAGTATTTTGTGCCAATAGTTTGTTTGAAATTTTCTCAACACCCTCGAGTATTATCTGAGGTATGAGATCGCTGCCTAATAAAATGTATATTTGAGCGGGGGTGATGCAGTTGGGATCTGCTAGCTTTAGGTGTGAAACCTTTAGCCAATGCTTGCTATTTATGTGATAGCTTGGAAGCATATTTGTTAGTTGCGGTAAGACTATAGCTTCTGCTTTAATTCTCTTATCCGCTTGGGGGGAAATTCGAGTAATGGGATTATTGTGAACTGAGGTATTCGTTTGAGATTTCCTCAACCTGAGTGGTCATGGTGGTAACTGGTTCCGAAACTAGTCCACTTAGGACCAACCCAAAAATAGTATTTTGTGCCAATAGTTTGTTTGAAATTTTCTCAACACCCTCGAGTATTATCTGAGGTATGAGATCGCTGCCCAATAAAATGTCTATTTGAGCGGGGGTGATGCAGTTGGGATCTGCTAGCTTTAGGTGTGAAACCTTTAGCCAATGCTTGCTATTTATATGATAGCTTGGAAGCATATTTGTTAGTTGCGGTAAGACTATAGCTTCTGCTTTAATTCTCTTATCCGCTTGGGGGGAAATTAGAGTAATGGGATTATTGTGAACTGAGGTATTCGTTTGAGATTTCCTCAACCTGAGTGGTCATGGTGGTAACTGGTTCCGAAACTAGTCCACTTAGGACCAACCCAAAAATAGTATTTTGTGCCAATAGTTTGTTTGAAATTTTCTCAACACCCTCGAGTATTATCTGAGGTATGAGATCGCTGCCTAATAGAATGTCTATTTGAGCGCGGGTGTTGCAGTTGGGATCTGCTAGCTTTAAGTGTGAAACCTTTTGCCAATGCTTGCTATTTATATGATAGCTTGGAAGCATATTTGTTAGTTGCGGTAAGACTATAGCTTCTGCTTTAATTCTCTTATCCGCTTGGGGGGAAATTAGAGTAATGGGATTATTGTGACTGAGGTATTCGTTTGAGATTTCCTCAACCTGAGTGGTCATGGTGGTAACTGGTTCCGAAACTAGTCCTCTTAGGACCAACCCAAAAATAGTATTTTGTGCCAATAGTTTGTTTGAAATTTTCTCAACACCCTCGAGTATTATCTGAGGTATGAGATCGCTGCCTAATAGAATGTCTATTTGAGCGGGGGTGTTGCAGTTGGGATCTGCTAGCTTTAAGTGTGAAACCTTTTGCCAATGCTTGCTATTTATATGATAGCTTGGAAGCATATTTGTTAGTTGCGGTAAGACTATAGCTTCTGCTTTAATTCTCTTATCCGCTTGGGGGGAAATTAGAGTAATGGGATTATTGTGAACTGAGGTATTAGTTTGAGATTTCCTCAACCTGGGTAGTCATGGTGGTAACTGGTTCCGAAACTAGTCCACTTAGAATCCACCCTAAAATAGTATTTTGTGCCAATAGTTTGTTTGAAATTTGCTCAACACCCTCGAGTATTATCTGAGGTATGAGATCGCTGCCTAATAGAATGTCTATTTGAGCGCGGGTGTTGCAGTTGGCATCTGCTAGCTTTAGGTGTGAAACCTTTTGCCGATGCTTGCTATTTATATGATAGCTTGGAAGCATATTTGTTAGTTGCGGTAAGACTATAGCTTCTGCTTTAATTCTCGTATCCGCTTGGGGGGAAATTAGAGTAAGGAGATTATTGTGACTGAGGTATTCGTTTGAGATTTCCTCAACCTGAGTGGTCATGGTGGTAACTGGTTCCGAAACTAGTCCACTTAGGACCAACCCAAAAATAGTATTTTGTGCCAATAGTTTGTTTGAAATTTTCTCAACACCCTCGAGTATTATCTGAGGTATGAGATCGCTGCCTAATAGAATGTCTATTTGAGCGGGGGTGTTGCAGTTGGGATCTGCTAGCTTTAAGTGTGAAACCTTTTGCCAATGCTTGCTATTTATATGATAGCTTGGAAGCATATTTGTTAGTTGCGGTAAGACTATAGCTTCTGCTTTAATTCTCTTATCCGCTTGGGGGGAAATTAGAGTAAGGAGATTATTGTGACTGAGGTATTCGTTTGAGATTTCCTCAACCTGAGTGGTCATGGTGGTAACTGGTTCCGAAACTAGTCCACTTAGGACCAACCCAAAAATAGTATTTTGTGCCAATAGTTTGTTTGAAATTTTCTCAACACCCTCGAGTATTATCTGAGGTATGAGATCGCTGCCTAATAGAATGTCTATTTGAGCGCGGGTGTTGCAGTTGGCATCTGCTAGCTTTAGGTGTGAAACCTTTTGCCAATGCTTGCTATTTATATGATATCTTGGAAGCATATTTGTTAGTTGCGGTAAGACTATAGCTTCTGCTTTAATTCTTTTATCCGCTTGGGGGGAAATTAGAGTAATGGGATTATTGTGAACTGAGGTATTCGTTTGAGATTCCTCAACCTGAGTGGTCATGGTGGTAACTGGTTCCGAAACTAGTCCACTTAGGATCCACCCTAAAATAGTATATTGTGCCAATAGTTTGTTTGAAATTTTCTCAACACCCTCGAGTATTATCTGAGGTATGAGATCGCTGCCTAATAGAATGTCTATTTGAGCGGGGCTGTTGCAGTTGGCATCTGCTAGCTTTAGGTGTGAAACCTTTTGCCAATGCTTGCTATGTATATGATAGCTTGGAAGCATATTTGTTAGTTGCGGTAAGACTATAGCTTCTGCTTTAATTCTCTTATCCGCTTGGGGGGAAATTAGAGTAATGGGATTATTGTGAACTGAGGTATTCGTTTGAGATTTCCTCAACCTGAGTGGTCATGGTGGTAACTGGTTCCGAAACTAGTCCACTTAGGACCAACCCAAAAATAGTATTTTGTGCCAATAGTTTGTTTGAAATTTTCTCAACACCCTCGAGTATTATCTGAGGTATGAGATCGCTGCCTAATAAAACGTCTATTTGAGCGGGGGTGATGCAGTTGGGATCTGCTAGCTTTAGGTGTGAAACCTTTAGCCAATGCTTGCTATTTATATGATAGCTTGGAAGCATATTTGTTAGTTGCGGTAAGACTATAGCTTCTGCTTTAATTCTCTTATCCGCTTGGGGGGAAATTAGAGTAATGGGATTATTGTGAACTGAGGTATTCGTTTGAGATTTCCTCAACCTGAGTGGTCATGGTGGTAACTGGTTCCGAAACTAGTCCACTTAGGACCAACCCAAAAATAGTATTTTGTGCCAATAGTTTGTTTGAAATTATCTCAACACCCTCGAGTATTATCTGAGGTATGAGATCGCTGCCTAATAGAATGTCTATTTGAGCGGGGCTGTTGCAGTTGGCATCTGCTAGCTTTAGGTGTGAAACCTTTTCCCAATGCTTGCTATTTATATGATAGCTTGGAAGCATATTTGTTAGTTGCGGTAAGACTATAGCTTCTGCTTTAATTCTCTTATCCGCTTGGGGGGAAATTAGAGTAAGGAGATTATTGTGACTGAGGTATTAGTTTGAGATTTCCTCAACCTGGGTAGTCATGGTGGTAACTGGTTCCGAAACTAGTCCACTTAGAATCCACCCTAAAATAGTATTTTGTGCCAATAGTTTGTTTGAAATTTGCTCAACACCCTCGAGTATTATCTGAGGTATGAGATCGCTGCCTAATAGAATGTCTATTTGAGCGCGGGTGTTGCAGTTGGCATCTGCTAGCTTTAGGTGTGAAACCTTTTGCCGATGCTTGCTATTTATATGATAGCTTGGAAGCATATTTGTTAGTTGCGGTAAGACTATAGCTTCTGCTTTAATTCTCTTATCCGCTTGGGGGGAAATTAGAGTAAGGAGATTATTGTGACTGAGGTATTCGTTTGAGATTTCCTCAACCTGAGTGGTCATGGTGGTAACTGGTTCCGAAACTAGTCCACTTAGGACCAACCCAAAAATAGTATTTTGTGCCAATAGTTTGTTTGAAATTTTCTCAACACCCTCGAGTATTATCTGAGGTATGAGATCGCTGCCTAATAGAATGTCTATTTGAGCGGGGGTGTTGCAGTTGGGATCTGCTAGCTTTAGGTGTGAAACCTTAAGCCAATGCTTGCGATTTATATGATAGCTTGGAAGCATATTTGTTAGTTGCGGTAAGACTATAGCTTCTGCTTTAATTCTCTTATCCGCTTGGGGGGAAATTAGAGTAAGGAGATTATTGTGACTGAGGTATTCGTTTGAGATTTCCTCAACCTGAGTGGTCATGGTGGTAACTGGTTCCGAAACTAGTCCACTTAGGACCAACCCAAAAATAGTATTTTGTGCCAATAGTTTGTTTGAAATTTTCTCAACACCCTCGAGTATTATCTGAGGTATGAGATCGCTGCCTAATAGAATGTCTATTTGAGCGCGGGTGTTGCAGTTGGCATCTGCTAGCTTTAGGTGTGAAACCTTTTGCCAATGCTTGCTATTTATATGATATCTTGGAAGCATATTTGTTAGTTGCGGTAAGACTATAGCTTCTGCTTTAATTCTCTTATCCGCTTGGGGGGAAATTAGAGTAATGGGATTATTGTGAACTGAGGTATTCGTTTGAGATTCCTCAACCTGAGTGGTCATGGTGGTAACTGGTTCCGAAACTAGTCCACTTAGGATCCACCCTAAAATAGTATATTGTGCCAATAGTTTGTTTGAAATTTTCTCAACACCCTCGAGTATTATCTGAGGTATGAGATCGCTGCCTAATAGAATGTCTATTTGAGCGGGGCTGTTGCAGTTGGCATCTGCTAGCTTTAGGTGTGAAACCTTTTGCCAATGCTTGCTATTTATATGATAGCTTGGAAGCATATTTGTTAGTTGCGGTAAGACTATAGCTTCTGCTTTAATTCTCTTATCCGCTTGGGGGGAAATTAGAGTAATGGGATTATTGTGAACTGAGGTATTCGTTTGAGATTTCCTCAACCTGAGTGGTCATGGTGGTAACTGGTTCCGAAACTAGTCCACTTAGGACCAACCCAAAAATAGTATTTTGTGCCAATAGTTTGTTTGAAATTTTCTCAACACCCTCGAGTATTATCTGAGGTATGAGATCGCTGCCTAATAAAACGTCTATTTGAGCGGGGGTGATGCAGTTGGGATCTGCTAGCTTTAGGTGTGAAACCTTTAGCCAATGCTTGCTATTTATATGATAGCTTGGAAGCATATTTGTTAGTTGCGGTAAGACTATAGCTTCTGCTTTAATTCTCTTATCCGCTTGGGGGGAAATTAGAGTAATGGGATTATTGTGAACTGAGGTATTCGTTTGAGATTTCCTCAACCTGAGTGGTCATGGTGGTAACTGGTTCCGAAACTAGTCCACTTAGGACCAACCCAAAAATAGTATTTTGTGCCAATAGTTTGTTTGAAATTATCTCAACACCCTCGAGTATTATCTGAGGTATGAGATCGCTGCCTAATAGAATGTCTATTTGAGCGGGGCTGTTGCAGTTGGCATCTGCTAGCTTTAGGTGTGAAACCTTTTCCCAATGCTTGCTATTTATATGATAGCTTGGAAGCATATTTGTTAGTTGCGGTAAGACTATAGCTTCTGCTTTAATTCTCTTATCCGCTTGGGGGGAAATTAGAGTAATGGGATTATTGTGAACTGAGGTATTCGTTTGAGATTTCCTCAACCTGAGTGGTCATGGTGGTAACTGGTTCCGAAACTAGTCCACTTAGGACCAACCCAAAAATAGTATTTTGTGCCAATAGTTTGTTTGAAATTTTCTCAACACCCTCGAGTATTATCTGAGGTATGAGATCGCTGCCTAATAGAATGTCTATTTGAGCGGGGCTGTTGCAGTTGGCATCTGCTAGCTTTAGGTGTGAAACCTTTTGCCAATGCTTGCTATTTATATGATAGCTTGGAAGCATATTTGTTAGTTGCGGTAAGACTATAGCTCCTGCTTTAATTCTCTTATCCGCTGGGGGGAAATTAGAGTAATGGGATTATTGTAAACTGAGGTATTCGTTTGAGATTTCCTCAACCTGAGTGGTCATGGTGGTAACTGGTTCCGAAACTAGTCCACTTAGGATCCACCCAAAAATAGTATTTTGTGCCAATAGTTTGTTTGAAATTTTCTCAACACCCTCGAGTATTATCTGAGGTATGAGATCGCTGCCTAATAGAATGTCTATTTGAGCGGGGGTGTTGCAGTTGGGATCTGCTAGCTTTAGGTGTGAAACCTTTTGCCAATGCTTGCTATTTATATGATATCTTGGAAGCATATTTGTTAGTTGCGGTAAGACTATAGCTTCTGCTTTAATTCTCTTATCCGCTTGGAGGGAATTAGAGTAATGGGATTATTGTGAACTGAGGTATTCGTTTGAGATTCCTCAACCTGAGTGGTTATGGTGGTAACTGGTTCCAAAACTAGTCCACTTAGGATCCACCCTAAAATAGTATTTTGTGCCAATAGTTTGTTTGAAATTTTCTCAACACCCTCGAGTATTATCGGAGGTATGAGATCGCTGCCTAATAGAATGTCTATTTGAGCGGGGGTGTTGCAGTTGGGATCTGCTAGCTTTAGGTGTGAAATCTTTTGCCAATGCTTGCTATTTATATGATAGCTTGGAAGCATATTTGTTAGTTGCGGTAAGACTATAGCTTCTGCTTTAATTCTCTTATCCGCTTGGGGGGAAATTAGAGTAATGGGATTATTGTGAACTGAGGTATTCGTTTGAGATTTCCTCAACCTGAGTGGTCATAGTGGTAACTGGCTCCGAAACTAGTCCACTTAGGATCCACCCAAAAATAGTATTTTGTGCCAATAGTTTGTTTGAAATTTTCTCAACACCCTCGAGTATTATCTGAGGTATGAGATCGCTGCCTAATAGAATGTCTATTTGAGCGGGGGTGTTGCAGTTGGGATCTGCTAGCTTTAGGTGTGAAACCTTTTGCCAATGCTTGCTATTTATATGATAGCTTGGAAGCATATTTGTTAGTTGCGGTAAGACTATAGCTTCTGCTTTAATTCTCTTATCCGCTTGGGGGGAAATTAGAGTAATGGGATTATTGTGAACTGAGGTATTCGTTTGAGATTTCCTCAACCTGAGTGGTCATGGTGGTAACTGGTTCCGAAACTAGTCCACTTAGGATCCACCCAAAAATAGTATTTTGTGCCAATAGTTTGTTTGAAATTTTCTCAACACCCTCGAGTATTATCTGAGGTATGAGATCGCTGCCTAATAGAATGTCTATTTGAGCGCGGGTGTTGCAGTTGGCATCTGCTAGCTTTAGGTGTGAAACCTTTTGCCGATGCTTGCTATTTATATGATAGCTTGGAAGCATATTTGTTAGTTGCGGTAAGACTATAGCTTCTGCTTTAATTCTCTTATCCGCTTGGGGGGAAATTAGAGTAAGGAGATTATTGTGACTGAGGTATTCGTTTGAGATTTCCTCAACCTGAGTGGTCATGGTGGTAACTGGTTCCGAAACTAGTCCACTTAGGACCAACCCAAAAATAGTATTTTGTGCCAATAGTTTGTTTGAAATTTTCTCAACACCCTCGAGTATTATCTGAGGTATGAGATCGCTGCCTAATAGAATGTCTATTTGAGCGGGGGTGTTGCAGTTGGGATCTGCTAGCTTTAGGTGTGAAACCTTAAGCCAATGCTTGCGATTTATATGATAGCTTGGAAGCATATTTGTTAGTTGCGGTAAGACTATAGCTTCTGCTTTAATTCTCTTATCCGCTTGGGGGGAAATTAGAGTAAGGAGATTATTGTGACTGAGGTATTCGTTTGAGATTTCCTCAACCTGAGTGGTCATGGTGGTAACTGGTTCCGAAACTAGTCCACTTAGGACCAACCCAAAAATAGTATTTTGTGCCAATAGTTTGTTTGAAATTTTCTCAACACCCTCGAGTATTATCTGAGGTATGAGATCGCTGCCTAATAGAATGTCTATTTGAGCGCGGGTGTTGCAGTTGGCATCTGCTAGCTTTAGGTGTGAAACCTTTTGCCGATGCTTGCTATTTATATGATAGCTTGGAAGCATATTTGTTAGTTGCGGTAAGACTATAGCTTCTGCTTTAATTCTCTTATCCGCTTGGGGGGAAATTAGAGTAAGGAGATTATTGTGACTGAGGTATTCGTTTGAGATTTCCTCAACCTGAGTGGTCATGGTGGTAACTGGTTCCGAAACTAGTCCACTTAGGACCAACCCAAAAATAGTATTTTGTGCCAATAGTTTGTTTGAAATTTTCTCAACACCCTCGAGTATTATCTGAGGTATGAGATCGCTGCCTAATAGAATGTCTATTTGAGCGGGGGTGTTGCAGTTGGGATCTGCTAGCTTTAGGTGTGAAACTTTAAGCCAATGCTTGCGATTTATATGATAGCTTGGAAGCATATTTGTTAGTTGCGGTAAGACTATAGCTTCTGCTTAAATTCTCTTATCCGCTTGGGGGGAAATTAGAGTAAGGAGATTATTGTGACTGAGGTATTCGTTTGAGATTTCCTCAACCTGAGTGGTCATGGTGGTAACTGGTTCCGAAACTAGTCCACTTAGGACCAACCCAAAAATAGTATTTTGTGCCAATAGTTTGTTTGAAATTTTCTCAACACCCTCGAGTATTATCTGAGGTATGAGATCGCTGCCTAATAGAATGTCTATTTGAGCGCGGGTGTTGCAGTTGGCATCTGCTAGCTTTAGGTGTGAAACCTTTTGCCAATGCTTGCTATTTATATGATATCTTGGAAGCATATTTGTTAGTTGCGGTAAGACTATAGCTTCTGCTTTAATTCTCTTATCCGCTTGGGGGGAAATTAGAGTAATGGGATTATTGTGAACTGAGGTATTCGTTTGAGATTCCTCAACCTGAGTGGTCATGGTGGTAACTGGTTCCGAAACTAGTCCACTTAGGATCCACCCTAAAATAGTATTTTGTGCCAATAGTTTGTTTGAAATTTTCTCAACACCCTCGAGTATTATCTGAGGTATGAGATCGCTGCCTAATAGAATGTCTATTTGAGCGGGGCTGTTGCAGTTGGCATCTGCTAGCTTTAGGTGTGAAACCTTTTGCCAATGCTTGCTATTTATATGATAGCTTGGAAGCATATTTGTTAGTTGCGGTAAGACTATAGCTTCTGCTTTAATTCTCTTATCCGCTTGGGGGGAAATTAGAGTAATGGGATTATTGTGAACTGAGGTATTCGTTTGAGATTTCCTCAACCTGAGTGGTCATGGTGGTAACTGGTTCTGAAACTAGTCCACTTAGGACCAACCCAAAAATAGTATTTTGTGCCAATAGTTTGTTTGAAATTTTCTCAACACCCTCGAGTATTATCTGAGGTATGAGATCGCTGCCTAATAAAATGTCTATTTGAGCGGGGGTGATGCAGTTGGGATCTGCTAGCTTTAGGTGTGAAACCTTTAGCCAATGCTTGCTATTTATATGATAGCTTGGAAGCATATTTGTTAGTTGCGGTAAGACTATAGCTTCTGCTTTAATTCTCTTATCCGCTTGGGGGGAAATTAGAGTAATGGGATTATTGTGAACTGAGGTATTCGTTTGAGATTTCCTCAACCTGAGTGGTCATGGTGGTAACTGGTTCCGAAACTAGTCCACTTAGGACCAACCCAAAAATAGTATTTTGTGCCAATAGTTTGTTTGAAATTTTCTCAACACCCTCGAGTATTATCTGAGGTATGAGATCGCTGCCTAATAAAATGTCTATTTGAGCGGGGGTGATGCAGTTGGGATCTGCTAGCTTTAGGTGTGAAACCTTTAGCCAATGCTTGCTATTTATATGATAGCTTGGAAGCATATTTGTTAGTTGCGGTAAGACTATAGATTCTGCTTTAATTCTCTTATCCGCTTGGGGGGAAATTAGAGTAATGGGATTATTGTAAACTGAGGTATTCGTTTGAGATTTCCTCAACCTGAGTGGTCATGGTGGTAACTGGTTCTGAAACTAGTCCACTTAGGACCAACCCAAAAATAGTATTTTGTGCCAATAGTTTGTTTGAAATTTTCTCAACACCCTCGAGTATTATCTGAGGTATGAGATCGCTGCCTAATAGAATGTCTATTTGAGCGGGGCTGTTGCAGTTGGCATCTGCTAGCTTTAGGTGTGAAACCTTTTGCCAATGCTTGCTATTTATATGATAGCTTGGAAGCATATTTGTTAGTTGCGGTAAGACTATAGCTTCTGCTTTAATTCTCTTATCCGCTTGGGGGGAAATTAGAGTAATGGGATTATTGTGAACTGAGGTATTCGTTTGAGATTTCCTCAACCTGAGTGGTCATGGTGGTAACTGGTTCCGAAACTAGTCCACTTAGGACCAACCCAAAAATAGTATTTTGTGCCAATAGTTTGTTTGAAATTTTCTCAACACCCTCGAGTATTATCTGAGGTATGAGATCGCTGCCTAATAAAATGTCTATTTGAGCGGGGGTGATGCAGTTGGGATCTGCTAGCTTTAGGTGTGAAACCTTTAGCCAATGCTTGCTATTTATATGATAGCTTGGAAGCATATTTGTTAGTTGCGGTAAGACTATAGATTCTGCTTTAATTCTCTTATCCGCTTGGGGGGAAATTAGAGTAATGGGATTATTGTAAACTGAGGTATTCGTTTGAGATTTCCTCAACCTGAGTGGTCATGGTGGTAACTGGTTCCGAAACTAGTCCACTTAGGATCCACCTAAAAATAGTATTTTGTGCCAATAGTTTGTTTGAAATTTTCTCAACACCCTCGAGTATTATCTGAGGTATGAGATCGCTGCCTAATAGAATGTCTATTTGAGCGCGGGTATTGCAGTTGGCATCTGCTAGCTTTAGGTGTGAAACCTTTTGCCGATGCTTGCTATTTATATGATAGCTTGGAAGCATATTTGTTAGTTGCGGTAAGACTATAGCTTCTGCTTTAATTCTCTTATCCGCTTGGGGGGAAATTAGAGTAAGGAGATTATTGTTACTGAGGTATTCGTTTGAGATTTCCTCAACCTGAGTGGTCATGGTGGTAACTGGTTCCGAAACTAGTCCACTTAGGACCAACCCAAAAATAGTATTTTGTGCCAATAGTTTGTTTGAAATTTTCTCAACACCCTCGAGTATTATCTGAGGTATGAGATCGCTGCCTAATAGAATGTCTATTTGAGCGGGGGTGTTGCAGTTGGGATCTGCTAGCTTTAGGTGTGAAACCTTAAGCCAATGCTTGCGATTTATATGATAGCTTGGAAGCATATTTGTTAGTTGCGGTAAGACTATAGCTTCTGCTTTAATTCTCTTATCCGCTTGGGGGGAAATTAGAGTAAGGAGATTATTGTGACTGAGGTATTCGTTTGAGATTTCCTCAACCTGAGTGGTCATGGTGGTAACTGGTTCCGAAACTAGTCCACTTAGGACCAACCCAAAAATAGTATTTTGTGCCAATAGTTTGTTTGAAATTTTCTCAACACCCTCGAGTATTATCTGAGGTATGAGATCGCTGCCTAATAGAATGTCTATTTGAGCGGGGGTGTTGCAGTTGGGATCTGCTAGCTTTAGGTGTGAAACCTTAAGCCAATGCTTGCGATTTATATGATAGCTTGGAAGCATATTTGTTAGTTGCGGTAAGACTATAGCTTCTGCTTTAATTCTCTTATCCGCTTGGGGGGAAATTAGAGTAAGGAGATTATTGTGACTGAGGTATTCGTTTGAGATTTCCTCAACCTGAGTGGTCATGGTGGTAACTGGTTCCGAAACTAGTCCACTTAGGACCAACCCAAAAATAGTATTTTGTGCCAATAGTTTGTTTGAAATTTTCTCAACACCCTCGAGTATTATCTGACGTATGAGATCGCTGCCTAATAGAATGTCTATTTGAGCGCGGGTGTTGCAGTTGGCATCTGCTAGCTTTAGGTGTGAAACCTTTTGCCAATGCTTGCTATTTATATGATATCTTGGAAGCATATTTGTTAGTTGCGGTAAGACTATAGCTTCTGCTTTAATTCTCTTATCCGCTTGGGGGGAAATTGGAGTAATGGGATTATTGTGAACTGAGGTATTCGTTTGAGATTCCTCAACCTGAGTGGTCATGGTGGTAACTGGTTCCGAAACTAGTCCACTTAGGATCCACCCAAAAATAGTATTTTGTGCCAATAGTTTGTTTGAAATTTTCTCAACACCCTCGAGTATTATCTGAGGTATGAGATCGCTGCCTAATAGAATGTCTATTTGAGCGGGGCTGTTGCAGTTGGCATCTGCTAGCTTTAGGTGTGAAACCTTTTGCCAATGCTTGCTATTTATATGATAGCTTGGAAGCATATTTGTTAGTTGCGGTAAGACTATAGCTTCTGCTTTAATTCTCTTATCCGCTTGGGGGGAAATTAGAGTAATGGGATTATTGTGAACTGAGGTATTCGTTTGAGATTTCCTCAACCTGAGTGGTCATGGTGGTAACTGGTTCCGAAACTAGTCCACTTAGGACCAACTCAAAAATAGTATTTTGTGCCAATAGTTTGTGTGAAATTTTCTCAACACCCTCGAGTATTATCTGAGGTATGAGATCGCTGCCTAATAAAACGTCTATTTGAGCGGGGGTGATGCTGTTGGGATCTGCTAGCTTTAGGTGTGAAACCTTTAGCCAATGCTGGCTATTTATATGATAGCTTGGAAGCATATTTGTTAGTTGCGGTAAGACTATAGCTTCTGCTTTAATTCTCTTATCCGCTTGGGGGGAAATTAGAGTAATGGTATTATTGTGAACTGAGGTATTCGTTTGAGATTTCCTCAACCTGAGTGGTCATGGTGGTAACTGGTTCCGAAACTAGTCCACTTAGGACCAACCCAAAAATAGTATTTTGTGCCAATAGTTTGTTTGAAATTATCTCAACACCCTCGAGTATTATCTGAGGTATGAGATCGCTGCCTAATAGAATGTCTATTTGAGCGGGGCTGTTGCAGTTGGCATCTGCTAGCTTTAGGTGTGAAACCTTTTGCCAATGCTTGCTATTTATATGATAGCTTGGAAGCATATTTAGTAGTTGCGGTAAGACTATAGCTTCTGCTTTAATTCTCTTATCCGCTTGGGGGGAAATTAGAGTAATGGGATTATTGTGAACTGAGGTATTCGTTTGAGATTTCCTCAACCTGAGTGGTCATGGTGGTAACTGGTTCCGAAACTAGTCCACTTAGGACCAACCCAAAAATAGTATTTTGTGCCAATAGTTTGTTTGAAATTTTCTCAACACCCTCGAGTATTATCTGAGGTATGAGATCGCTGCCTAATAGAATGTCTATTTGAGCGGGGCTGTTGCAGTTGGCATCTGCTAGCTTTAGGTGTGAAACCTTTTGCCAATGCTTGCTATTTATATGATAGCTTGGAAGCATATTTGTTAGTTGCGGTAAGACTATAGCTCCTGCTTTAATTCTCTTATCCGCTGGGGGGAAATTAGAGTAATGGGATTATTGTAAACTGAGGTATTCGTTTGAGATTTCCTCAACCTGAGTGGGCATGGTGGTAACTGGTTCCGAAACTAGTCCACTTAGGATCCACCCAAAAATAGTATTTTGTGCCAATAGTTTGTTTGAAATTTTCTCAACACCCTCGAGTATTATCTGAGGTATGAGATCGCTGCCTAATAGAATGTCTATTTGAGCGGGGGTGTTGCAGTTGGGATCTGCTAGCTTTAGGTGTGAAACCTTTTGCCAATGCTTGCTATTTATATGATATCTTGGAAGCATATTTGTTAGTTGCGGTAAGACTATAGCTTCTGCTTTAATTCTCTTATCCGCTTGGAGGGAATTAGAGTAATGGGATTATTGTGAACTGAGGTATTCGTTTGAGATTCCTCAACCTGAGTGGTTATGGTGGTAACTGGTTCCGAAACTAGTCCACTTAGGATCCACCCTAAAATAGTATTTTGTGCCAATAGTTTGTTTGAAATTTTCTCAACACCCTCGAGTATTATCGGAGGTATGAGATCGCTGCCTAATAGAATGTCTATTTGAGCGGGGGTGTTGCAGTTGGGATCTGCTAGCTTTAGGTGTGAAATCTTTTGCCAATGCTTGCTATTTATATGATAGCTTGGAAGCATATTTGTTAGTTGCGGTAAGACTATAGCTTCTGCTTTAATTAGCTTCTCCGCTTGGGGGGAAATTAGAGTAATGGGATTATTGTGAACTGAGGTATTCGTTTGAGATTTCCTCAACCTGAGTGGTCATAGTGGTAACTGGTTCCGAAACTAGTCCACTTAGGATCCACCCAAAAATAGTATTTTGTGCCAATAGTTTGTTTGAAATTTTCTCAACACCCTCGAGTATTATCTGAGGTATGAGATCGCTGCCTAATAGAATGTCTATTTGAGCGGGGGTGTTGCAGTTGGGATCTGCTAGCTTTAGGTGTGAAACCTTTTGCCAATGCGTGCTATTTATATGATATCTTGGAAGCATATTTGTTAGTTGCGGTAAGACTATAGCTTCTGCTTTAATTCTCTTATCCGCTTGGGGGGAAATTAGAGTAATGGGATTATTGTAAACTGAGGTATTCGTTTGAGATTTCCTCAACCTGAGTGGTCATGGTGGTAACTGGTTCCGAAACTAGTCCACTTAGGATCCACCCAAAAATAGTATTTTGTGCCAATAGTTTGTTTGAAATTTTCTCAACACCCTCGAGTATTATCTGAGGTATGAGATCGCTGCCTAATAGAATGTCTATTTGAGCGCGGGTGTTGCAGTTGGCATCTGCTAGCTTTAGGTGTGAAACCTTTTGCCGATGCTTGCTATTTATATGATAGCTTGGAAGCATATTTGTTAGTTGCGGTAAGACTATAGCTTCTGCTTTAATTCTCTTATCCGCTTGGGGGGAAATTAGAGTAAGGAGATTATTGTGACTGAGGTATTCGTTTGAGATTTCCTCAACCTGAGTGGTCATGGTGGTAACTGGTTCCGAAACTAGTCCACTTAGGACCAACCCAAAAATAGTATTTTGTGCCAATAGTTTGTTTGAAATTTTCTCAACACCCTCGAGTATTATCTGAGGTATGAGATCGCTGCCTAATAGAATGTCTATTTGAGCGGGGGTGTTGCAGTTGGGATCTGCTAGCTTTAGGTGTGAAACCTTAAGCCAATGCTTGCGATTTATATGATAGCTTGGAAGCATATTTGTTAGTTGCGGTAAGACTATAGCTTCTGCTTTAATTCTCTTATCCGCTTGGGGGGAAATTAGAGTAAGGAGATTATTGTGACTGAGGTATTCGTTTGAGATTTCCTCAACCTGAGTGGTCATGGTGGTAACTGGTTCCGAAACTAGTCCACTTAGGACCAACCCAAAAATAGTATTTTGTGCCAATAGTTTGTTTGAAATTTTCTCAACACCCTCGAGTATTATCTGAGGTATGAGATCGCTGCCTAAAAGAATGTCTATTTGAGCGCGTGTGTTGCAGTTGGCATCTGCTAGCTTTAGGTGTGAAACCTTTTGCCAATGCTTGCTATTTATATGATATCTTGGAAGCATATTTGTTAGTTGCGGTAAGACTATAGCTTCTGCTTTAATTCTCTTATCCGCTTGGGGGGAAATTAGAGTAATGGGATTATTGTGAACTGAGGTATTCGTTTGAGATTCCTCAACCTGAGTGGTCATGGTGGTAACTGGTTCCGAAACTAGTCCACTTAGGATCCACCCTAAAATAGTATTTTGTGCCAATAGTTTGTTTGAAATTTTCTCAACACCCTCGAGTATTATCTGAGGTATGAGATCGCTGCCTAATAGAATGTCTATTTGAGCGGGGCTGTTGCAGTTGGCATCTGCTAGCTTTAGGTGTGAAACCTTTTGCCAATGCTTGCTATTTATATGATAGCTTGGAAGCATATTTGTTAGTTGCGGTAAGACTATAGCTTCTGCTTTAATTCTCTTATCCGCTTGGGGGGAAATTAGAGTAATGGGATTATTGTGAACTGAGGTATTCGTTTGAGATTTCCTCAACCTGAGTGGTCATGGTGGTAGCTGGTTCCGAAACTAGTCCACTTAGGACCAACCCAAAAATAGTATTTTGTGCCAATAGTTTGTTTGAAATTTTCTCAACACCCTCGAGTATTATCTGAGGTATGAGATCGCTGCCTAATAAAATGTCTATTTGAGCGGGGGTGATGCAGTTGGGATCTGCTAGCTTTAGGTGTGAAACCTTTAGCCAATGCTTGCTATTTATATGATAGCTTGGAAGCATATTTATTAGTTGCGGTAAGACTATAGCTTCTGCTTTAATTCTCTTATCCGCTTGGGGGGAAATTAGAGTAATGGGATTATTGTGAACTGAGGTATTCGTTTGAGATTTCCTCAACCTGAGTGGTCATGGTGGTAACTGGTTCCGAAACTAGTCCACTTAGGACCAACTCAAAAATAGTATTTTGTGCCAATAGTTTGTGTGAAATTTTCTCAACACCCTCGAGTATTATCTGAGGTATGAGATCGCTGCCTAATAGAATGTCTATTTGAGCGGGGCTGTTGCAGTTGGCATCTGCTAGCTTTAGGTGTGAAACCTTTTGCCAATGCTTGCTATTTATATGATAGCTTGGAAGCATATTTGTTAGTTGCGGTAAGACTATAGCTTCTGCTTTAATTCTCTTATCCGCTTGGGGGGAAATTAGAGTAATGGGATTATTGTGAACTGAGGTATTCGTTTGAGATTTCCTCAACCTGAGTGGTCATGGTGGTAACTGGTTCCGAAACTAGTCCACTTAGGACCAACTCAAAAATAGTATTTTGTGCCAATAGTTTGTGTGAAATTTTCTCAACACCCTCGAGTATTATCTGAGGTATGAGATCGCTGCCTAATAAAACGTCTATTTGAGCGGGGGTGATGCTGTTGGGATCTGCTAGCTTTAGGTGTGAAACCTTTAGCCAATGCTGGCTATTTATATGATAGCTTGGAAGCATATTTGTTAGTTGCGGTAAGACTATAGCTTCTGCTTTAATTCTCTTATCCGCTTGGGGGGAAATTAGAGTAATGGTATTATTGTGAACTGAGGTATTCGTTTGAGATTTCCTCAACCTGAGTGGTCATGGTGGTAACTGGTTCCGAAACTAGTCCACTTAGGACCAACCCAAAAATAGTATTTTGTGCCAATAGTTTGTTTGAAATTATCTCAACACCCTCGAGTATTATCTGAGGTATGAGATCGCTGCCTAATAGAATGTCTATTTGAGCGGGGCTGTTGCAGTTGGCATCTGCTAGCTTTAGGTGTGAAACCTTTTGCCAATGCTTGCTATTTATATGATAGCTTGGAAGCATATTTAGTAGTTGCGGTAAGACTATAGCTTCTGCTTTAATTCTCTTATCCGCTTGGGGGGAAATTAGAGTAATGGGATTATTGTGAACTGAGGTATTCGTTTGAGATTTCCTCAACCTGAGTGGTCATGGTGGTAACTGGTTCCGAAACTAGTCCACTTAGGACCAACCCAAAAATAGTATTTTGTGCCAATAGTTTGTTTGAAATTTTCTCAACACCCTCGAGTATTATCTGAGGTATGAGATCGCTGCCTAATAGAATGTCTATTTGAGCGGGGCTGTTGCAGTTGGCATCTGCTAGCTTTAGGTGTGAAACCTTTTGCCAATGCTTGCTATTTATATGATAGCTTGGAAGCATATTTGTTAGTTGCGGTAAGACTATAGCTCCTGCTTTAATTCTCTTATCCGCTGGGGGGAAATTAGAGTAATGGGATTATTGTAAACTGAGGTATTCGTTTGAGATTTCCTCAACCTGAGTGGGCATGGTGGTAACTGGTTCCGAAACTAGTCCACTTAGGATCCACCCAAAAATAGTATTTTGTGCCAATAGTTTGTTTGAAATTTTCTCAACACCCTCGAGTATTATCTGAGGTATGAGATCGCTGCCTAATAGAATGTCTATTTGAGCGGGGGTGTTGCAGTTGGGATCTGCTAGCTTTAGGTGTGAAACCTTTTGCCAATGCTTGCTATTTATATGATATCTTGGAAGCATATTTGTTAGTTGCGGTAAGACTATAGCTTCTGCTTTAATTCTCTTATCCGCTTGGAGGGAATTAGAGTAATGGGATTATTGTGAACTGAGGTATTCGTTTGAGATTCCTCAACCTGAGTGGTTATGGTGGTAACTGGTTCCGAAACTAGTCCACTTAGGATCCACCCTAAAATAGTATTTTGTGCCAATAGTTTGTTTGAAATTTTCTCAACACCCTCGAGTATTATCGGAGGTATGAGATCGCTGCCTAATAGAATGTCTATTTGAGCGGGGGTGTTGCAGTTGGGATCTGCTAGCTTTAGGTGTGAAATCTTTTGCCAATGCTTGCTATTTATATGATAGCTTGGAAGCATATTTGTTAGTTGCGGTAAGACTATAGCTTCTGCTTTAATTAGCTTCTCCGCTTGGGGGGAAATTAGAGTAATGGGATTATTGTGAACTGAGGTATTCGTTTGAGATTTCCTCAACCTGAGTGGTCATAGTGGTAACTGGTTCCGAAACTAGTCCACTTAGGATCCACCCAAAAATAGTATTTTGTGCCAATAGTTTGTTTGAAATTTTCTCAACACCCTCGAGTATTATCTGAGGTATGAGATCGCTGCCTAATAGAATGTCTATTTGAGCGGGGGTGTTGCAGTTGGGATCTGCTAGCTTTAGGTGTGAAACCTTTTGCCAATGCGTGCTATTTATATGATATCTTGGAAGCATATTTGTTAGTTGCGGTAAGACTATAGCTTCTGCTTTAATTCTCTTATCCGCTTGGGGGGAAATTAGAGTAATGGGATTATTGTAAACTGAGGTATTCGTTTGAGATTTCCTCAACCTGAGTGGTCATGGTGGTAACTGGTTCCGAAACTAGTCCACTTAGGATCCACCCAAAAATAGTATTTTGTGCCAATAGTTTGTTTGAAATTTTCTCAACACCCTCGAGTATTATCTGAATTATGAGATCGCTGCCTAATAGAATGTCTATTTGAGCGCGGGTGTTGCAGTTGGCATCTGCTAGCTTTAGGTGTGAAACCTTTTGCCGATGCTTGCTATTTATATGATAGCTTGGAAGCATATTTGTTAGTTGCGGTAAGACTATAGCTTCTGCTTTAATTCTCTTATCCGCTTGGGGGGAAATTAGAGTAAGGAGATTATTGTGACTGAGGTATTCGTTTGAGATTTCCTCAACCTGAGTGGTCATGGTGGTAACTGGTTCCGAAACTAGTCCACTTAGGACCAACCCAAAAATAGTATTTTGTGCCAATAGTTTGTTTGAAATTTTCTCAACACCCTCGAGTATTATCTGAGGTATGAGATCGCTGCCTAATAGAATGTCTATTTGAGCGGGGGTGTTGCAGTTGGGATCTGCTAGCTTTAGGTGTGAAACCTTAAGCCAATGCTTGCGATTTATATGATAGCTTGGAAGCATATTTGTTAGTTGCGGTAAGACTATAGCTTCTGCTTTAATTCTCTTATCCGCTTGGGGGGAAATTAGAGTAAGGAGATTATTGTGACTGAGGTATTCGTTTGAGATTTCCTCAACCAGAGTGGTCATGGTGGTAACTGGTTCCGAAACTAGTCCACTTAGGACCAACCCAAAAATAGTATTTTGTGCCAATAGTTTGTTTGAAATTTTCTCAACACCCTCGAGTATTATCTGAGGTATGAGATCGCTGCCTAAAAGAATGTCTATTTGAGCGCGTGTGTTGCAGTTGGCATCTGCTAGCTTTAGGTGTGAAACCTTTTGCCAATGCTTGCTATTTATATGATATCTTGGAAGCATATTTGTTAGTTGCGGTAAGACTATAGCTTCTGCTTTAATTCTCTTATCCGCTTGGGGGGAAATTAGAGTAATGGGATTATTGTGAACTGAGGTATTCGTTTGAGATTCCTCAACCTGAGTGGTCATGGTGGTAACTGGTTCCGAAACTAGTCCACTTAGGATCCACCCTAAAATAGTATTTTGTGCCAATAGTTTGTTTGAAATTTTCTCAACACCCTCGAGTATTATCTGAGGTATGAGATCGCTGCCTAATAGAATGTCTATTTGAGCGGGGCTGTTGCAGTTGGCATCTGCTAGCTTTAGGTGTGAAACCTTTTGCTAATGCTTGCTATTTATATGATAGCTTGGAAGCATATTTGTTAGTTGCGGTAAGACTATAGCTTCTGCTTTAATTCTCTTATCCGCTTGGGGGGAAATTAGAGTAATGGGATTATTGTGAACTGAGGTATTCGTTTGAGATTTCCTCAACCTGAGTGGTCATGGTGGTAGCTGGTTCCGAAACTAGTCCACTTAGGACCAACCCAAAAATAGTATTTTGTGCCAATAGTTTGTTTGAAATTTTCTCAACACCCTCGAGTATTATCTGAGGTATGAGATCGCTGCCTAATAAAATGTCTATTTGAGCGGGGGTGATGCAGTTGGGATCTGCTAGCTTTAGGTGTGAAACCTTTAGCCAATGCTTGCTATTTATATGATAGCTTGGAAGCATATTTGTTAGTTGCGGTAAGACTATAGCTTCTGCTTTAATTCTCTTATCCGCTTGGGGGGAAATTAGAGTAATGGGATTATTGTGAACTGAGGTATTCGTTTGAGATTTCCTCAACCTGAGTGGTCATGGTGGTAACTGGTTCCGAAACTAGTCCACTTAGGACCAACCCAAAAATAGTATTTTGTGCCAATAGTTTGTTTGAAATTATCTCAACACCCTCGAGTATTATCTGAGGTATGAGATCGCTGCCTAATAGAATGTCTATTTGAGCGGGGCTGTTGCAGTTGGCATCTGCTAGCTTTAGGTGTGAAACCTTTTGCCAATGCTTGCTATTTATATGATAGCTTGGAAGCATATTTGTTAGTTGCGGTAAGACTATCGCTCCTGCTTTAATTCTCTTATCCGCTTGGGGGGAAATTAGAGTAAGGAGATTATTGTGACTGAGGTATTCGTTTGAGATTTCCTCAACCTGAGTGGTCATGGTGGTAACTGGTTCCGAAACTAGTCCACTTAGGACCAACCCAAAAATAGTATTTTGTGCCAATAGTTTGTTTGAAATTTTCTCAACACCCTCGAGTATTATCTGAGGTATGAGATCGCTGCCTAATAGAATGTCTATTTGAGCGGGGGTGTTGCAGTTGGGATCTGCTAGCTTTAGGTGTGAATCCTTAAGCCAATGCTTGCGATTTATATGATAGCTTGGAAGCATATTTGTTAGTTGCGGTAAGACTATAGCTTCTGCTTTAATTCTCTTATCCGCTTGGGGGGAAATTAGAGTAAGGAGATTATTGTGACTGAGGTATTCGTTTGAGATTTCCTCAACCTGAGTGGTCATGGTGGTAACTGGTTCCGAAACTAGTCCACTTAGGACCAACCCAAAAATAGTATTTTGTGCCAATAGTTTGTTTGAAATTTTCTCAACACCCTCGAGTATTATCTGAGGTATGAGATCGCTGCCTAATAGAATGTCTATTTGAGCGCGGGTGTTGCAGTTGGCATCTGCTAGCTTTAGGTGTGAAACCTTTTGCCAATGCTTGCTATTTATATGATATCTTGGAAGCATATTTGTTAGTTGCGGTAAGACTATAGCTTCTGCTTTAATTCTCTTATCCGCTTGGGGGGAAATTAGAGTAATGGGATTATTGTGAACTGAGGTATTCGTTTGAGATTCCTCAACCTGAGTGGTCATGGTGGTAACTGGTTCCGAAACTAGTCCACTTAGGATCCACCCTAAAATAGTATTTTGTGCCAATAGTTTGTTTGAAATTTTCTCAACACCCTCGAGTATTATCTGAGGTATGAGATCGCTGCCTAATAGAATGTCTATTTGAGCGGGGCTGTTGTAGTTGGCATCTGCTAGCTTTAGGTGTGAAACCTTTTGCCAATGCTTGCTATTTATATGATAGCTTGGAAGCATATTTGTTAGTTGCGGTAAGACTATAGCTTCTGCTTTAATTCTCTTATCCGCTTGGGGGGAAATTAGAGTAATGGGATTATTGTGAACTGAGGTATTCGTTTGAGATTTCCTCAACCTGAGTGGTCATGGTGGTAACTGGTTCCGAAACTAGTCCACTTAGGACCAACCCAAAAATAGTATTTTGTGCCAATAGTTTGTTTGAAATTTTCTCAACACCCTCGAGTATTATCTGAGGTATGAGATCGCTGCCTAATAAAATGTCTATTTGAGCGGGGGTGATGCAGTTGGGATCTGCTAGCTTTAGGTGTGAAACCTTTAGCCAATGCTTGCTATTTATATGATAGCTTGGAAGCATATTTGTTAGTTGCGGTAAGACTATAGCTTCTGCTTTTATTCTCTTATCCGCTTGGGGGGAAATTAGAGTAATGGGATTATTGTGAACTGAGGTATTCGTTTGAGATTTCCTCAACCTGAGTGGTCATGGTGGTAACTGGTTCCGAAACTAGTCCACTTAGAATCCACCCTAAAATAGTATTTTGTGCCAATAGTTTGTTTGAAATTTGCTCAACACCCTCGAGTATTATCTGAGGTATGAGATCGCTGCCTAATAGAATGTCTATTTGAGCGGGGGTGTTGCAGTTGGGATCTGCTAGCTTTAGGTGTGAAACCTTTTGTCAATGCTTGTTATTTATATGATAGCTTGGAAGCATATTTGTTACTTGCGGTAAGACTATAGCTTCTGCTTTAATTCTCTTATCCGCTTGGGGGGAAATTAGAGTAATGGGATTATTGTGAACTGAGGTATTCGTTTGAGATTTCCTCAACCTGAGTGGTCATGGTGGTAACTGGTTCCGAAACTAGTCCACTTAGGATCCACCCAAAAATAGTATTTTGTGCCAATAGTTTGTTTGAAATTTTCTCAACACCCTCGAGTATTATCTGAGGTATGAGATCGCTGCCTAATAGAATGTCTATTTGAGCGGGGGTGTTGCAGTTGGGATCTGCTAGCTTTAGGTGTGAAACCTTTTGCCAATGCTTGCTATTTATATGATATCTTGGCATATTTGTTAGTTGCGGTAAGACTATAGCTTCTGCTTTAATTCTCTTATCCGCTTGGGGGGAAATTAGAGTAATGGGATTATTGCGAACTGAGGTATTCGTTTGAGATTTCCTCAACCTGAGTGGTCATGGTGGTAACTGGTTCCGAAACTAGTCCACTTAGGATCCACCCAAAAATAGTATTTTGTGCCAGTGGTTTGTTTGAAATTTTCTCAACACCCTCGAGTATTATCTGAGGTATGAGATCGCTGCCTAATAGAATGTCTATTTGAGCGGGGGTGTTGCAGTTGTCATCTGCTAGCTTTAGGTGTGAAACCTTTTGCCAATGCTTGCTATTTATATGATAGCTTGGAAGCATATTTGTTAGTTGCGGTAAGACTATAGCTCCTGCTTTAATTCTCTTATCCGCTGGGGGGAAATTAGAGTAATGGGATTATTGTGAACTGAGGTATTCGTTTGAGATTTCCTCAACCTGAGTGGTCATGGTGGTAACTGGTTCCGAAACTAGTCCACTTAGGACCAACCCAAAAATAGTATTTTGTGCGAATAGTTTGTTTGAAATTTTCTCAACACCCTCGAGTATTATCTGAGGTATGAGATCACTGCCTAATAGAATGTCTATTTGAGCGGGGGTGTTGCTGTTGGGATCTGCTAGCTTTAGGTGTGAAACCTTTTTCCAATGCTTGCTATTTATATGATAGCTTGGAAGCATATTTGTTAGTTGCGGTAAGACTATAGCTTCTGCTTTAATTCTCTTATCCGCTTGGGGGGAAATTAGAGTAATGGGATTATTGTGAACTGAGGTATTCGTTTGAGATTTCCTCAACCTGAGTGGTCATGGTGGTAACTGGTTCCGAAACTAGTCCACTTAGGACCAACCCAAAAATAGTATTTTGTGCGAATAGTTTGTTTGAAATTTTCTCAACACCCTCGAGTATTATCTGAGGTATGAGATCACTGCCTAATAGAATGTCTATTTGAGCGGGGGTGTTGCAGTTGGGATCTGCTAGCTTTAGGTGTGAAACCTTTTCCCAATGCTTGCTATTCATATGATAGCTTGGAAGCATATTTGTTTGTTGCGGTAAGACTATAGCTCATGCTTTAATTCTCTTATCCGCTTGGGGGAAATTAGAGTAATGGTCATGGTGGTAACTGGTTCCGAAACTAGTCCACTTAGGATCCACCCTAAAATAGTATTTTGTGCCAATAGGTGAAACCTTTTGCCAATGCTTGCTTTTATATGATAGCTTGGAAGCATATTTGTTAGTTGCGGTAAGACTATAGCTTCTGCTTTAATTCTCTTCTCCGCTTGGGGGGAAATTAGAGTAATGGGATTATTGTGAACTAAGGTATTCGTTTGAGATTTCCTCAACCTGAGTGGTCATAGTGGTAACTGGTTCCAAAACTAGTCCACTTAGGATCCACCCAAAAATAGTATTTTGTGCCAATAGTTTGTTTGAAATTTTCTCAACACCCTCGAGTATTATCTGAGGTATGAGATCGCTGCCTAATAAAATGTCTATTTGAGCGGGGGTGTTGCAGTCGGGATCTGCTAGCTTTAGGTGTGAAACCTTTTCCCAATGCTTGCTATTCATATGATAGCTTGGAAGCATATTTGTTAGTTGCGGTAAGACTATAGCTCGTGCTTTAATTCTCTTATCCGCTTTGGGGGAAATTAGAGTAATGGGATTATTGTGAACTGAGGTATTCGTTTGAGATTTCCTCAACCTGAGTGGTCATGGTGGTAACTGGTTCCGAAACTAGTCCACTTAGGACCAACCCAAAAATAGTATTTTGTGCCAATAGTTTGTTTAAAATTTTCTCAACACCCTCGAGTATTATCTGAGGTATGCGATCGCTGCCTAATAGAATGTCTATTTGAGCGGGGGTGTTGCAGTTGGCATCTGCTAGCTTTAGGTGTGAAACCTTTTGCCAATGCTTGATATTTATATGATATCTGGGAAGCATATTTGTTAGTTGCGGTAAGACTATAGCTTCTGGTTTAATTCTCTTATCCGCTTGGGGGGAAATTAGAGTAAGGGGATTATTGTGAACTGAGGTATTCGTTTGAGATTTCCTCAACCTGAGTGGTCATGGTGGTAACTGGTTCCGAAACTAGTCCACTTAGGAACAACCCAAAAATAGTATTTTGTGCGAATAGTTAGTTTGAAATTTTCTCAACACCCTCGAGTATTATCTGAGGTATGAGATCACTGCCTAATAGAATGTCTATTTGAGCGGGGGTGTTGCAGTTGGGATCTGCTAGCTTTAGGTGTGAAACCTTTTTCCAATGCTTGATATTTATATGATATCTGGGAAGCATATTTGTTAGTTGCGGTAAGACTATAGCTTCTGCTTTAATTCTCTTATCCGCTTGGGTGGAAATTAGAGTAATGGGATTATTGTGAACTGAGGTATTCGTTTGAGATTTCCTCAACCTGAGTGGTCATGGTGGTAACTGGTTCCGAAACTAGTCCAGTTAGGATCCACCCTAAAATAGTATTTTGTGCCAATAGTTTGTTTGAAATTTTCTCAACACCCTCGAGTATTATCTGAGGTATGAGATCGCTGCCTAATAGAATGTCTATTTGAGCGGGGGTGTTGCAGTTGGGATCTGCTAGCTTTAGGTGTGAAACCTTTTGCCAATGCTTGCTATTTATATGATAGCTTGGAAGCATATTTGTTAGTTGCGGTAAGACTATAGCTTCTGCTTTAATTCTCTTATCCGCTTGGGTGGAAATTAGAGTAATGGGATTATTGTGAACTGAGGTATTCGTTTGAGATTTCCTCAACCTGAGTGGTCATGGTGGTAACTGGTTCCGAAACTAGTCCACTTAGGACCAACCCAAAAATAGTATTTTATGCCAATAGTTTGTTTGAAATTTTCTCAACACCCTCGAGTATTATCTGAGGTATGAGATCGCTGCCTAATAGAATGTCTATTTGAGCGGGGGTGTTGCAGTTGGGATCTGCTAGCTTTAGGTGTGAAACCTTTTGCCAATGCTTGCTATTTATATGATAGCTTGGAAGCATATTTGTTAGTTGCGGTAAGACTATAGCTTCTGCTTTAATTCTCTTATCCGCTGGGGGGGAAATTAGAGTAATGGGATTATTGTGAACTGAGGTATTCGTTTGAGATTCCTCAACCTGAGTGGTCATGGTGGTAACTGGTTCCGAAACTAGTCCACTTAGGATCCACCCTAAAATAGTATTTTGTGCCAATAGTTTGTTTGAAATTTTCTCAACACCCTCGAGTATTATCTGAGGTATGAGATCGCTGCCTAATAGAATGTCTATTTGAGCGGGGGTGTTGCAGTTGGCATCTGCTAGCTTTAGGTGTGAAACCTTTTGCCAATGCTTGCTATTTATATGATAGCTTGGAAGCATATTTGTTAGTTGCGGTAAGACTATAGCTTCTGCTTTAATTCTCTTCTCCGCTTGGGGGGAAATTAGAGTAATGGGATTATTCTGCACTGAGGTATTCGTTTGAGATTTCCTCAACCTGAGTGGTCATGGTGGTAACTGGTTCCGAAACTAGTCCACTTAGGATCCACCCAAAAATAGTATTTCGTGCCAATAGTTTGTTTGAAATTTTTTCAACACCCTCGAGTATTATCTGAGGGATGAGATCGCTGCCTAATAAAATGTCTATTTGAGCGGGGGTGTTGCAGTTGGGATCTGCTAGCTTTAGGTGTGAAACCTTTTGCCAATGCTTGCTATTTATATGATATCTGGGAAGCATATTTGTTAGTTGCGGTAAGACTATAGCTTCTGCTTTAATTCTCTTATCCGCTTGGGTGGAAATTAGAGTAATGGGATTATAGTGAACTGAGGTATTCGTTTGAGATTTCCTCAACCTGAGTGGTCATGGTGGTAACTGGTTCCGAAACTAGTCCACTTAGGATCCACCCAAAAATAGTATTTTGTGCCAATAGTTTGTTTGAAATTTTCTCAACACCCTCGAGTATTATCTGAGGTATGATATCGCTGCCTAATAGAATGTCTATTTGAGCGGGGGTGTTGCAGTTGGGATCTGCTAGCTTTAGGTGTGAAACCTTTTGCCAATGCTTGCTATTTATATGATATCTTGGAAGCATATTTGTTAGTTCCGGTAAGACTATAGCTTCTGCTTTAATTCTTTTATCCGCTTGGGGGGAAATTAGAGTAATGGGATTATTGTGAACTAAGGTATTCGTTTGAGATTTCCTCAACCTGAGTGGTCATGGTGGTAACTGGTTCCGAAACTAGTCCACTTAGGACCAACCCAAAAATAGTATTTTGTGCCAATAGTTTGTTTGAAATTTTCTCAACATCCTCGAGTATTATCTGAGGGATGAGATCGCTGCCTAATAAAATGTCTATTTGAGCGGGGGTGTTGCAGTTGGGATCTGCTAGCTTTAGGTGTGAAACCTTTTGCCAATGCTTGCTATTTATATGATATCTGGGAAGCATATTTGTTAGTTGCGGTAAGACTATAGCTTCTGCTTTAATTCTCTTATCCGCTTGGGTGGAAATTAGAGTAATGGGATTATTGTGAACTGAGGTATTCGTTTGAGATTTCCTCAACCTGAGTGGTCATGGTGGTAACTGGTTCCGAAACTAGTCCAGTTAGGATCCACCCTAAAATAGTATTTTGTGCCAATAGTTTGTTTGAAATTTTCTCAACACCCTCGAGTATTATCTGAGGTATGAGATCGCTGCCTAATAGAATGTCTATTTGAGCGGGGGTGTTGCAGTTGGGATCTGCTAGCTTTAGGTGTGAAACCTTTTGCCAATGCTTGCTATTTATATGATAGCTTGGAAGCATATTTGTTAGTTGCGGTAAGACTATAGCTTCTGCTTTAATTCTCTTATCCGCTTGGGGGGAAATTAGAGTAATGGGATTATTGTGAACTGAGGTATTCGTTTGAGATTTCCTCAACCTGAGTGGTCATGGTGGTAACTGGTTCCGAAACTAGTCCACTTAGGACCAACCCAAAAATTGTATTTTATGCCAATAGTTTGTTTGAAATTTTCTCAACACCCTCGAGTATTATCTGAGGTATGAGATCGCTGCCTAATAGAATGTCTATTTGAGCGGGGGTGTTGCAGTTGGGATCTGCTAGCTTTAGGTGTGAAACCTTTTGCCAATGCTTGCTATTTATATGATAGCTTGGAAGCATATTTGTTAGTTGCGGTAAGACTATAGCTTCTGCTTTAATTCTCTTATCCGCTGGGGGGGAAATTAGAGTAATGGGATTATTGTGAACTGAGGTATTCGTTTGAGATTCCTCAACCTGAGTGGTCATGGTGGTAACTGGTTCCGAAACTAGTCCACTTAGGATCCACCCTAAAATAGTATTTTGTGCCAATAGTTTGTTTGAAATTTTCTCAACACCCTCGAGTATTATCTGAGGTATGAGATCGCTGCCTAATAAAATGTCTATTTGAGCGGGGGTGATGCAGTTGGGATCTGCTAGCTTTAGGTGTGAAACCTTTAGCCAATGCTTGCTATTTATATGATAGCTTGGAAGCATATTTGTTAGTTGCGGTAAGACTATAGCTCCTGCTTTAATTCTCTTATCCGCTGGGGGGAAATTAGAGTAATGGGATTATTGTGAACTGAGGTATTCGTTTGAGATTTCCTCAACCTGAGTGGTCATGGTGGTAACTGGTTCCGAAACTAGTCCACTTAGGACCAACCCAAAAATAGTATTTTATGCCAATAGTTTGTTTGAAATTTTCTCAACACCCTCGAGTATTATCTGAGGTATGAGATCGCTGCCTAATAGAATGTCTATTTGAGCGGGGCTGTTGCAGTTGGCATCTGCTAGCTTTAGGTGTGAAACCTTTTGCCAATGCTTGCTATTTATATGATAGCTTGGAAGCATATTTGTTAGTTGCGGTAAGACTATAGCTTCTGCTTTAATTCTCTTATCCGCTTGGGTGGAAATTAGAGTAATGGGATTATTGTGAACTGAGGTATTCGTTTGAGATTTCCTCAACCTGAGTGGTCATGGTGGTAACTGGTTCCGAAACTAGTCCACTTAGGACCAACCCAAAAATAGTATTTTATGCCAATAGTTTGTTTGAAATTTTCTCAACACCCTCGAGTATTATCTGAGGTATGAGATCGCTGCCTAATAGAATGTCTATTTGAGCGGGGCTGTTGCAGTTGGCATCTGCTAGCTTTAGGTGTGAAACCTTTTGCCAATGCTTGCTATTTATATGATAGCTTGGAAGCTTATTTGTTAGTTGCGGTAAGACTATAGCTTCTGCTTTAATTCTCTTATCCGCTTGGGGGGAAATTAGAGTAATGGGATTATTGTGAACTGAGGTATTCGTTTGAGATTTCCTCAACCTGAGTGGTCATGGTGGTAACTGGTTCCGAAACTAGTCCACTTAGGACCAACCCAAAAATAGTATTTTGTGCCAATAGTTTGTTTGAAATTTTCTCAACACCCTCGAGTATTATCTGAGGTATGAGATCGCTGCCTAATAGAATGTCTATTTGAGCGGGGCTGTTGCAGTTGGCATCTGCTAGCTTTAGGTGTGAAACCTTTTGCCAATGCTTGCTATTTATATGATAGCATGGAAGCATATTTGTTAGTAGCGGTAAGACTATAGCTCCTGCTTTAATTCTCTTATCCGCTGGGGGGAAATTAGAGTAATGGGATTATTGTGAACTGAGGTATTCGTTTGAGATTTCCTCAACCTGAGTGGGCATGGTGGTAACTGGTTCCGAAACTAGTCCACTTAGGACCAACCCAAAAATAGTATTTTGTGCCAATAGTTTGTTTGAAATTTTCTCAACACCCTCGAGTATTATCTGAGGTATGAGATCGCTGCCTAATAGAATGTCTATTTGAGCGGGGCTGTTGCAGTTGGCATCTGCTAGCTTTAGGTGTGAAACCTTTTGCCAATGCTTGCTATTTATATGATAGCTTGGAAGCATATTTGCTAGTTGCGGTAAGACTATAGCTTCTGCTTTAATTCTCTAATCCGCTTGGGGGGAAATTAGAGTAATGGGATTATTGTGAACTGAGGTATTCGTTTGAGATTTCCTCAACCTGAGTGGTCATGGTGGTAACTAGTTCCGAAACTAGTCCACTTAGGATCCACCGTAAAATAGTATTTTGTGCCAATAGGTGAAACCTTTTGCCAATGCTTGCTATTTATATGATAGCTTGGAAGCATATTTGTTAGTTGCGGTAAGACTATAGCTTCTGCTTTTATTCTCTTATCCGCTTGGGGGGAAATTAGAGTAATGGGATTATTGTGAACTGAGGTATTCGTTTGAGATTTCCTCAACCTGAGTGGTCATGGTGGTAACTGGTTCCGAAACTAGTCCACTTAGAATCCACCCTAAAATAGTATTTTGTGCCAATAGTTTGTTTGAAATTTGCTCAACACCCTCGAGTATTATCTGAGGTATGAGATCGCTGCCTAATAGAATGTCTATTTGAGCGGGGGTGTTGCAGTTGTCATCTGCTAGCTTTAGGTGTGAAACCTTTTGCCAATGCTTGCTATTTATATGATAGCTTGGCATATTTGTTAGTTGCGGTAAGACTATAGCTTCTGCTTTAATTCTCTTATCCGCTTGGGGGGAAATTAGAGTAATGGGATTATTGCGAACTGAGGTATTCGTTTGAGATTTCCTCAACCTGAGTGGTCATGGTGGTAACTGGTTCCGAAACTAGTCCACTTAGGATCCACCCAAAAATAGTATTTTGTGCCAGTGGTTTGTTTGAAATTTTCTCAACACCCTCGAGTATTATCTGAGGTATGAGATCGCTGCCTAATAGAATGTCTATTTGAGCGGGGGTGTTGCAGTTGTCATCTGCTAGCTTTAGGTGTGAAACCTTTTGCCAATGCTTGCTATTTATATGATAGCTTGGAAGCATATTTGTTAGTTGCGGTAAGACTATAGCTCCTGCTTTAATTCTCTTATCCGCTGGGGGGAAATTAGAGTAATGGGATTATTGTGAACTGAGGTATTCGTTTGAGATTTCCTCAACCTGAGTGGTCATGGTGGTAACTGGTTCCGAAACTAGTCCACTTAGGACCAACCCAAAAATAGTATTTTGTGCGAATAGTTTGTTTGAAATTTTCTCAACACCCTCGAGTATTATCTGAGGTATGAGATCACTGCCTAATAGAATGTCTATTTGAGCGGGGGTGTTGCTGTTGGGATCTGCTAGCTTTAGGTGTGAAACCTTTTTCCAATGCTTGCTATTTATATGATAGCTTGGAAGCATATTTGTTAGTTGCGGAAAGACTATAGCTTCTGCTTTAATTCTCTTATCCGCTTGGGGGGAAATTAGAGTAATGGGATTATTGTGAACTGAGGTATTCGTTTGAGATTTCCTCAACCTGAGTGGTCATGGTGGTAACTGGTTCCGAAACTAGTCCACTTAGGACCAACCCAAAAATAGTATTTTGTGCGAATAGTTTGTTTGAAATTTTCTCAACACCCTCGAGTATTATCTGAGGTATGAGATCACTGCCTAATAGAATGTCTATTTGAGCGGGGGTGTTGCAGTTGGGATCTGCTAGCTTTAGGTGTGAAACCTTTTCCCAATGCTTGCTATTCATATGATAGCTTGGAAGCATATTTGTTAGTTGCGGTAAGACTATAGCTCATGCTTTAATTCTCTTATCCGCTTGGGGGAAATTAGAGTAATGGTCATGGTGGTAACTGGTTCCGAAACTAGTCCACTTAGGATCCACCCTAAAATAGTATTTTGTGCCAATAGGTGAAACCTTTTGCCAATGCTTGCTTTTATATGATAGCTTGGAAGCATATTTGTTAGTTGCGGTAAGACTATAGCTTCTGCTTTAATTCTCTTCTCCGCTTTGGGGGAAATTAGAGTAATGGGATTATTGTGAACTGAGGTATTCGTTTGAGATTTCCTCAACCTGAGTGGTCATGGTGGTAACTGGTTCCGAAACTAGTCCACTTAGGACCAACCCAAAAATAGTATTTTGTGCCAATAGTTTGTTTGAAATTTTCTCAACACCCTCGAGTATTATCTGAGGTATGAGATCGCTGCCTAATAGAATGTCTATTTGAGCGGGGGTGTTGCAGTTGGCATCTGCTAGCTTTAGGTGTGAAACCTTTTGCCAATGCTTGATATTTATATGATATCTGGGAAGCATATTTGTTAGTTGCGGTAAGACTATAGCTTCTGGTTTAATTCTCTTATCCGCTTGGGGGGAAATTAGAGTAAGGGGATTATTGTGAACTGAGGTATTCGTTTGAGATTTCCTCAACCTGAGTGGTCATGGTGGTAACTGGTTCCGAAACTAGTCCACTTAGGAACAACCCAAAAATAGTATTTTGTGCGAATAGTTAGTTTGAAATTTTCTCAACACCCTCGAGTATTATCTGAGGTATGAGATCACTGCCTAATAGAATGTCTATTTGAGTGGGGGTGTTGCAGTTGGGATCTGCTAGCTTTAGGTGTGAAACCTTTTGCCAATGCTTGATATTTATATGATATCTGGGAAGCATATTTGTTAGTTGCGGTAAGACCATAGCTTCTGCTTTAATTCTCTTATCCGCTTGGGTGGAAATTAGAGTAATGGGATTATTGTGAACTGAGGTATTCGTTTGAGATTTCCTCAACCTGAGTGGTCATGGTGGTAACTGGTTCCGAAACTAGTCCAGTTAGGATCCACCCTAAAATAGTATTTTGTGCCAATAGTTTGTTTGAAATTTTCTCAACACCCTCGAGTATTATCTGAGGTATGAGATCGCTGCCTAATAGAATGTCTATTTGAGCGGGGGTGTTGCAGTTGGGATCTGCTAGCTTTAGGTGTGAAACCTTTTGCCAATGCTTGCTATTTATATGATAGCTTGGAAGCATATTTGTTAGTTGCGGTAAGACTATAGCTTCTGCTTTAATTCTCTTATCCGCTGGGGGGGAAATTAGAGTAATGGGATTATTGTGAACTGAGGTATTCGTTTGAGATTCCTCAACCTGAGTGGTCATGGTGGTAACTGGTTCCGAAACTAGTCCACTTAGGATCCACCCTAAAATAGTATTTTGTGCCAATAGTTTGTTTGAAATTTTCTCAACACCCTCGAGTATTATCTGAGGTATGAGATCACTGCCTAATAGAATGTCTATTTGAGTGGGGGTGTTGCAGTTGGGATCTGCTAGCTTTAGGTGTGAAACCTTTTGCCGATGCTTGCTGTTTATATGATAGCTTGGAAGCATATTTGTTAGTTGCGGTAAGACTATAGCTTCTGCTTTAATTCTCTTATCCGCTTGGGGGGAAATTAGAGTAATGGGATTATTGTGAACTGAGGTATTCGTTTGAGATTTCCTCAACCTGAGTGGTCATGGTGGTAACTGGTTCCGAAACTAGTCCACTTAGGATCCACCCAAAAATAGTATTTTGTACCAGTGGTTTGTTTGAAATTTTCTCAACACCCTCGAGTATTATCTGAGGTATGAGATCGCTGCCTAATAGAATGTCTATTTGAGCGGGGGTGTTGCAGTTGGGATCTGCTAGCTTTAAGTGTGAAACCTTTTGCCAATGCTTGCTATTTATATGATAGCTTGGAAGCATATTTGTTAGTTGCGGTAAGACTATAGCTTCTGCTTTAATTCTCTTATCCGCTTGGGGGGAAATTAGAGTAATGGGATTATTGTGAACTGAGGTATTCGTTTGAGATTTCCTCAACCTGAGTGGTCATGGTGGTAACTGGTTCCGAAACTAGTCCACTTAGGATCCACCCAAAAATAGTATTTTGTACCAGTGGTTTGTTTGAAATTTTCTCAACACCCTCGAGTATTATCTGAGGTATGAGATCGCTGCCTAATAGAATGTCTATTTGAGCGGGGGTGTTGCAGTTGGGATCTGCTAGCTTTAGGTGTGAAATCTTTTGCCAATGCTTGCTGTTTATATGATATCTTGGAAGCATATTTGTTAGTCGCGGTAAGACTATAGCTTCTGCTTTAATTCTCTTATCCGCTTGGGGGGAATTAGAGTAATGGGATTATTGTGAACTGAGGTATTCGTTTGAGATTCCTCAACCTGAGTGGTTATGGTGGTAACTGGTTCCGAAACTAGTCCACTTAGGATCCACCCTAAAATAGTATTTTGTGCCAATAGTTTGTTTGAAATTTTCTCAACACCCTCGAGTATTATCGGAGGTATGAGATCGCTGCCTAATAGAATGTCTATTTGAGCGGGGGTGTTGCAGTTGGGATCTGCTAGCTTTAGGTGTGAAATCTTTTGCCAATGCTTGCTATTTATATGATAGCTTGGAAGCATATTTGTTAGTTGCGGTAAGACTATAGCTTCTGTTTTAATTAGCTTCTCCGCTTGGGGGGAAATTAGAGTAATGGGATTATTGTGAACTGAGGTATTCGTTTGAGATTTCCTCAACCTGAGTGGTCATAGTGGTAACTGGTTCCGAAACTAGTCCACTTAGGATCCACCCAAAAATAGTATTTTGTGCCAATAGTTTGTTTGAAATTTTCTCAACATCCTCGAGTATTATCTGAGGTATGAGATCACTGCCTAATAGAATGTCTATTTGAGTGGGGGTGTTGCAGTTGGGATCTGCTAGCTTTAGGTGTGAAACCTTTTGCCAATGCTTGCTATTTATATGATAGCTTGGAAGCATATTTGTTAGAGCGGTAAGACTATAGCTTCTGCTTTAATTCTCTTATCCGCTTGGGGGGAAATTAGAGTAATGGGATTATTGTAAACTGAGGTATTCGTTTGAGATTTCCTCAACCTGAGTGGTCATGGTGGTAACTGGTTCCGAAACTAGTCCACTTAGGATCCACCCAAAAATAGTATTTTGTGCCAATAGTTTGTTTGAAATTTTCTCAACACCCTCGAGTATTATCTGAGGTATGAGATCGCTGCCTAATAGAATGTCTATTTGAGCGCGGGTGTTGCAGTTGGCATCTGCTAGCTTTAGGTGTGAAACCTTTTGCCGATGCTTGCTATTTATATGATAGCTTGGAAGCATATTTGTTAGTTGCGGTAAGACTATAGCTTCTGCTTTAATTCTCTTATCCGCTTGGGGGGAAATTAGAGTAAGGAGATTATTGTGACTGAGGTATTCGTTTGAGATTTCCTCAACCTGAGTGGTCATGGTGGTAACTGGTTCCGAAACTAGTCCACTTAGGACCAACCCAAAAATAGTATTTTGTGCCAATAGTTTGTTTGAAATTTTCTCAACACCCTCGAGTATTATCTGAGGTATGAGATCGCTGCCTAATAGAATGTCTATTTGAGCGGGGGTGTTGCAGTTGGGATCTGCTAGCTTTAGGTGTGAAACCTTAAGCCAATGCTTGCGATTTATATGATAGCTTGGAAGCATATTTGTTAGTTGCGGTAAGACTATAGCTTCTGCTTTAATTCTCTTATCCGCTTGGGGGGAAATTAGAGTAAGGAGATTATTGTGACTGAGGTATTCGTTTGAGATTTCCTCAACCTGAGTGGTCATGGTGGTAACTGGTTCCGAAACTAGTCCACTTAGGACCAACCCAAAAATAGTATTTTGTGCCAATAGTTTGTTTGAAATTTTCTCAACACCCTCGAGTATTATCTGAGGTATGAGATCGCTGCCTAATAGAATGTCTATTTGAGCGCGGGTGTTGCAGTTGGCATCTGCTAGCTTTAGGTGTGAAACCTTTTGCCAATGCTTGCTATTTATATGATATCTTGGATGCATATTTGTTAGTTGCGGTAAGACTATAGCTTCTGCTTTAATTCTCTTATCCGCTTGGGGGGAAATTAGAGTAATGGGATTATTGTGAACTGAGGTATTCGTTTGAGATTCCTCAACCTGAGTGGTCATGGTGGTAACTGGTTCCGAAACTAGTCCACTTAGGATCCACCCTAAAATAGTATTTTGTGCCAATAGTTTGTTTGAAATTTTCTCAACACCCTCGAGTATTATCTGAGGTATGAGATCGCTGCCTAATAGAATGTCTATTTGAGCGGGGCTGTTGCAGTTGGCATCTGCTAGCTTTAGGTGTGAAACCTTTTGCCAATGCTTGCTATTTATATGATAGCTTGGAAGCATATTTGTTAGTTGCGGTAAGACTATAGCTTCTGCTTTAATTCTCTTATCCGCTTGGGGGGAAATTAGAGTAATGGGATTATTGTGAACTGAGGTATTCGTTTGAGATTTCCTCAACCTGAGTGGTCATGGTTGTAACTGGTTCCGAAACTAGTCCACTTAGGACCAACCCAAAAATAGTATTTTGTGCCAATAGTTTGTTTGAAATTTTCTCAACACCCTCGAGTATTATCTGAGGTATGAGATCGCTGCCTAATAAAATGTATATTTGAGCGGGGGTGATGCAGTTGGGATCTGCTAGCTTTAGGTGTGAAACCTTTAGCCAATGCTTGCTATTTATGTGATAGCTTGGAAGCATATTTGTTAGTTGCGGTAAGACTATAGCTTCTGCTTTAATTCTCTTATCCGCTTGGGGGGAAATTAGAGTAATGGGATTATTGTGAACTGAGGTATTCGTTTGAGATTTCCTCAACCTGAGTGGTCATGGTGGTAACTGGTTCTGAAACTAGTCCACTTAGGACCAACCCAAAAATAGTATTTTGTGCCAATAGTTTGTTTGAAATTTTCTCAACACCCTCGAGTATTATCTGAGGTATGAGATCGCTGCCCAATAAAATGTCTATTTGAGCGGGGGTGATGCAGTTGGGATCTGCTAGCTTTAGGTGTGAAACCTTTAGCCAATGCTTGCTATTTATATGATAGCTTGGAAGCATATTTGTTAGTTGCGGTAAGACTATAGCTTCTGCTTTAATTCTCTTATCCGCTTGGGGGGAAATTAGAGTAATGGGATTATTGTGAACTGAGGTATTCGTTTGAGATTTCCTCAACCTGAGTGGTCATGGTGGTAACTGGTTCCGAAACTAGTCCACTTAGGACCAACCCAAAAATAGTATTTTGTGCCAATAGTTTGTTTGAAATTTTCTCAACACCCTCGAGTATTATCTGAGGTATGAGATCGCTGCCTAATAGAATGTCTATTTGAGCGGGGGTGTTGCAGTTGGGATCTGCTAGCTTTAAGTGTGAAACCTTTTGCCAATGCTTGCTATTTATATGATAGCTTGGAAGCATATTTGTTAGTTGCGGTAAGACTATAGCTTCTGCTTTAATTCTCTTATCCGCTTGGGGGGAAATTAGAGTAATGGGATTATTGTGAACTGAGGTATTCGTTTGAGATTTCCTCAACCTGAGTGGTCATGGTGGTAACTGGTTCCGAAACTAGTCCTCTTAGGACCAACCCAAAAATAGTATTTTGTGCCAATAGTTTGTTTGAAATTTTCTCAACACCCTCGAGTATTATCTGAGGTATGAGATCGCTGCCTAATAGAATGTCTATTTGAGCGGGGGTGTTGCAGTTGGGATCTGCTAGCTTTAAGTGTGAAACCTTTTGCCAATGCTTGCTATTTATATGATAGCTTGGAAGCATATTTGTTAGTTGCGGTAAGACTATAGCTTCTGCTTTAATTCTCTTATCCGCTTGGGGGGAAATTAGAGTAATGGGATTATTGTGAACTGAGGTATTAGTTTGAGATTTCCTCAACCTGGGTAGTCATGGTGGTAACTGGTTCCGAAACTAGTCCACTTAGAATCCACCCTAAAATAGTATTTTGTGCCAATAGTTTGTTTGAAATTTGCTCAACACCCTCGAGTATTATCTGAGGTATGAGATCGCTGCCTAATAGAATGTCTATTTGAGCGCGGGTGTTGCAGTTGGCATCTGCTAGCTTTAGGTGTGAAACCTTTTGCCGATGCTTGCTATTTATATGATAGCTTGGAAGCATATTTGTTAGTTGCGGTAAGACTATAGCTTCTGCTTTAATTCTCTTATCCGCTTGGGGGGAAATTAGAGTAATGGGATTATTGTGAACTGAGGTATTCGTTTGAGATTTCCTCAACCTGAGTGGTCATGGTGGTAACTGGTTCCGAAACTAGTCCAGTTAGGATCCACCCTAAAATAGTATTTTGTGCCAATAGTTTGTTTGAAATTTTCTCAACACCCTCGAGTATTATCTGAGGTATGAGATCGCTGCCTAATAGAATGTCTATTTGAGCGGGGGTGTTGCAGTTGGGATCTGCTAGCTTTAGGTGTGAAACCTTTTGCCAATGCTTGCTATTTATATGATAGCTTGGAAGCATATTTGTTAGTTGCGGTAAGACTATAGCTTCTGCTTTAATTCTCTTATCCGCTTGGGTGGAAATTAGAGTAATGGGATTATTGTGAACTGAGGTATTCGTTTGAGATTTCCTCAACCTGAGTGGTCATGGTGGTAACTGGTTCCGAAACTAGTCCACTTAGGACCAACCCAAAAATAGTATTTTATGCCAATAGTTTGTTTGAAATTTTCTCAACACCCTCGAGTATTATCTGAGGTATGAGATCGCTGCCTAATAGAATGTCTATTTGAGCGGGGGTGTTGCAGTTGGGATCTGCTAGCTTTAGGTGTGAAACCTTTTGCCAATGCTTGCTATTTATATGATAGCTTGGAAGCATATTTGTTAGTTGCGGTAAGACTATAGCTTCTGCTTTAATTCTCTTATCCGCTGGGGGGGAAATTAGAGTAATGGGATTATTGTGAACTGAGGTATTCGTTTGAGATTCCTCAACCTGAGTGGTCATGGTGGTAACTGGTTCCGAAACTAGTCCACTTAGGATCCACCCTAAAATAGTATTTTGTGCCAATAGTTTGTTTGAAATTTTCTCAACACCCTCGAGTATTATCTGAGGTATGAGATCGCTGCCTAATAGAATGTCTATTTGAGCGGGGGTGTTGCAGTTGGCATCTGCTAGCTTTAGGTGTGAAACCTTTTGCCAATGCTTGCTATTTATATGATAGCTTGGAAGCATATTTGTTAGTTGCGGTAAGACTATAGCTTCTGCTTTAATTCTCTTCTCCGCTTGGGGGGAAATTAGAGTAATGGGATTATTGTGCACTGAGGTATTCGTTTGAGATTTCCTCAACCTGAGTGGTCATGGTGGTAACTGGTTCCGAAACTAGTCCACTTAGGATCCACCCAAAAATAGTATTTCGTGCCAATAGTTTGTTTGAAATTTTTTCAACACTCTCGAGTATTATCTGAGGGATGAGATCGCTGCCTAATAAAATGTCTATTTGAGCGGGGGTGTTGCAGTTGGGATCTGCTAGCTTTAGGTGTGAAACCTTTTGCCAATGCTTGCTATTTATATGATATCTGGGAAGCATATTTGTTAGTTGCGGTAAGACTATAGCTTCTGCTTTAATTCTCTTATCCGCTTGGGTGGAAATTAGAGTAATGGGATTATAGTGAACTGAGGTATTCGTTTGAGATTTCCTCAACCTGAGTGGTCATGGTGGTAACTGGTTCCGAAACTAGTCCACTTAGGATCCACCCAAAAATAGTATTTTGTGCCAATAGTTTGTTTGAAATTTTCTCAACACCCTCGAGTATTATCTGAGGTATGATATCGCTGCCTAATAGAATGTCTATTTGAGCGGGGGTGTTGCAGTTGGGATCTGCTAGCTTTAGGTGTGAAACCTTTTGCCAATGCTTGCTATTTATATGATATCTTGGAAGCATATTTGTTAGTTCCGGTAAGACTATAGCTTCTGCTTTAATTCTTTTATCCGCTTGGGGGGAAATTAGAGTAATGGGATTATTGTGAACTAAGGTATTCGTTTGAGATTTCCTCAACCTGAGTGGTCATGGTGGTAACTGGTTCCGAAACTAGTCCACTTAGGACCAACCCAAAAATAGTATTTTGTGCCAATAGTTTGTTTGAAATTTTCTCAACATCCTCGAGTATTATCTGAGGGATGAGATCGCTGCCTAATAAAATGTCTATTTGAGCGGGGGTGTTGCAGTTGGGATCTGCTAGCTTTAGGTGTGAAACCTTTTGCCAATGCTTGCTATTTATATGATATCTGGGAAGCATATTTGTTAGTTGCGGTAAGACTATAGCTTCTGCTTTAATTCTCTTATCCGCTTGGGTGGAAATTAGAGTAATGGGATTATTGTGAACTGAGGTATTCGTTTGAGATTTCCTCAACCTGAGTGGTCATGGTGGTAACTGGTTCCGAAACTAGTCCAGTTAGGATCCACCCTAAAATAGTATTTTGTGCCAATAGTTTGTTTGAAATTTTCTCAACACCCTCGAGTATTATCTGAGGTATGAGATCGCTGCCTAATAGAATGTCTATTTGAGCGGGGGTGTTGCAGTTGGGATCTGCTAGCTTTAGGTGTGAAACCTTTTGCCAATGCTTGCTATTTATATGATAGCTTGGAAGCATATTTGTTAGTTGCGGTAAGACTATAGCTTCTGCTTTAATTCTCTTATCCGCTTGGGGGGAAATTAGAGTAATGGGATTATTGTGAACTGAGGTATTCGTTTGAGATTTCCTCAACCTGAGTGGTCATGGTGGTAACTGGTTCCGAAACTAGTCCACTTAGGACCAACCCAAAAATTGTATTTTATGCCAATAGTTTGTTTGAAATTTTCTCAACACCCTCGAGTATTATCTGAGGTATGAGATCGCTGCCTAATAGAATGTCTATTTGAGCGGGGGTGTTGCAGTTGGGATCTGCTAGCTTTAAGTGTGAAACCTTTTGCCAATGCTTGCTATTTATATGATAGCTTGGAAGCATATTTGTTAGTTGCGGTAAGACTATAGCTTCTGCTTTAATTCTCTTATCCGCTTGGGGGGAAATTAGAGTAATGGGATTATTGTGAACTGAGGTATTCGTTTGAGATTTCCTCAACCTGAGTGGTCATGGTGGTAACTGGTTCCGAAACTAGTCCTCTTAGGACCAACCCAAAAATAGTATTTTGTGCCAATAGTTTGTTTGAAATTTTCTCAACACCCTCGAGTATTATCTGAGGTATGAGATCGCTGCCTAATAGAATGTCTATTTGAGCGGGGGTGTTGCAGTTGGGATCTGCTAGCTTTAAGTGTGAAACCTTTTGCCAATGCTTGCTATTTATATGATAGCTTGGAAGCATATTTGTTAGTTGCGGTAAGACTATAGCTTCTGCTTTAATTCTCTTATCCGCTTGGGGGGAAATTAGAGTAATGGGATTATTGTGAACTGAGGTATTAGTTTGAGATTTCCTCAACCTGGGTAGTCATGGTGGTAACTGGTTCCGAAACTAGTCCACTTAGAATCCACCCTAAAATAGTATTTTGTGCCAATAGTTTGTTTGAAATTTGCTCAACACCCTCGAGTATTATCTGAGGTATGAGATCGCTGCCTAATAGAATGTCTATTTGAGCGCGGGTGTTGCAGTTGGCATCTGCTAGCTTTAGGTGTGAAACCTTTTGCCGATGCTTGCTATTTATATGATAGCTTGGAAGCATATTTGTTAGTTGCGGTAAGACTATAGCTTCTGCTTTAATTCTCTTATCCGCTTGGGGGGAAATTAGAGTAATGGGATTATTGTGAACTGAGGTATTCGTTTGAGATTTCCTCAACCTGAGTGGTCATGGTGGTAACTGGTTCCGAAACTAGTCCAGTTAGGATCCACCCTAAAATAGTATTTTGTGCCAATAGTTTGTTTGAAATTTTCTCAACACCCTCGAGTATTATCTGAGGTATGAGATCGCTGCCTAATAGAATGTCTATTTGAGCGGGGGTGTTGCAGTTGGGATCTGCTAGCTTTAGGTGTGAAACCTTTTGCCAATGCTTGCTATTTATATGATAGCTTGGAAGCATATTTGTTAGTTGCGGTAAGACTATAGCTTCTGCTTTAATTCTCTTATCCGCTGGGGGGGAAATTAGAGTAATGGGATTATTGTGAACTGAGGTATTCGTTTGAGATTCCTCAACCTGAGTGGTCATGGTGGTAACTGGTTCCGAAACTAGTCCACTTAGGATCCACCCTAAAATAGTATTTTGTGCCAATAGTTTGTTTGAAATTTTCTCAACACCCTCGAGTATTATCTGAGGTATGAGATCGCTGCCTAATAGAATGTCTATTTGAGCGGGGGTGTTGCAGTTGGGATCTGCTAGCTTTAAGTGTGAAACCTTTTGCCAATGCTTGCTATTTATATGATAGCTTGGAAGCATATTTGTTAGTTGCGGTAAGACTATAGCTTCTGCTTTAATTCTCTTATCCGCTGGGGGGGAAATTAGAGTAATGGGATTATTGTGAACTGAGGTATTCGTTTGAGATTCCTCAACCTGAGTGGTCATGGTGGTAACTGGTTCCGAAACTAGTCCACTTAGGATCCACCCTAAAATAGTATTTTGTGCCAATAGTTTGTTTGAAATTTGCTCAACACCCTCGAGTATTATCTGAGGTATGAGATCGCTGCCTAATAGAATGTCTATTTGAGCGCGGGTGTTGCAGTTGGCATCTGCTAGCTTTAGGTGTGAAACCTTTTGCCGATGCTTGCTATTTATATGATAGCTTGGAAGCATATTTGTTAGTTGCGGTAAGACTATAGCTTCTGCTTTAATTCTCTTATCCGCTTGGGGGGAAATTAGAGTAATGGGATTATTGTGAACTGAGGTATTCGTTTGAGATTTCCTCAACCTGAGTGGTCATGGTGGTAACTGGTTCCGAAACTAGTCCACTTAGAATCCACCCTAAAATAGTATTTTGTGCCAATAGTTTGTTTGAAATTTGCTCAACACCCTCGAGTATTATCTGAGGTATGAGATCGCTGCCTAATAGAATGTCTATTTGAGCGGGGGTGTTGCAGTTGGGATCTGCTAGCTTTAAGTGTGAAACCTTTTGCCAATGCTTGCTATTTATATGATAGCTTGGAAGCATATTTGTTAGTTGCGGTAAGACTATAGCTTCTGCTTTAATTCTCTTATCCGCTGGGGGGGAAATTAGAGTAATGGGATTATTGTGAACTGAGGTATTCGTTTGAGATTCCTCAACCTGAGTGGTCATGGTGGTAACTGGTTCCGAAACTAGTCCACTTAGGATCCACCCTAAAATAGTATTTTGTGCCAATAGTTTGTTTGAAATTTTCTCAACACCCTCGAGTATTATCTGAGGTATGAGATCGCTGCCTAATAGAATGTCTATTTGAGCGGGGGTGTTGCAGTTGGCATCTGCTAGCTTTAGGTGTGAAACCTTTTGCCAATGCTTGCTATTTATATGATAGCTTGGAAGCATATTTGTTAGTTGCGGTAAGACTATAGCTTCTGCTTTAATTCTCTTCTCCGCTTGGGGGGAAATTAGAGTAATGGGATTATTGTGCACTGAGGTATTCGTTTGAGATTTCCTCAACCTGAGTGGTCATGGTGGTAACTGGTTCCGAAACTAGTCCACTTAGGATCCACCCAAAAATAGTATTTCGTGCCAATAGTTTGTTTGAAATTTTTTCAACACTCTCGAGTATTATCTGAGGGATGAGATCGCTGCCTAATAAAATGTCTATTTGAGCGGGGGTGTTGCAGTTGGGATCTGCTAGCTTTAGGTGTGAAACCTTTTGCCAATGCTTGCTATTTATATGATATCTGGGAAGCATATTTGTTAGTTGCGGTAAGACTATAGCTTCTGCTTTAATTCTCTTATCCGCTTGGGTGGAAATTAGAGTAATGGGATTATAGTGAACTGAGGTATTCGTTTGAGATTTCCTCAACCTGAGTGGTCATGGTGGTAACTGGTTCCGAAACTAGTCCACTTAGGATCCACCCAAAAATAGTATTTTGTGCCAATAGTTTGTTTGAAATTTTCTCAACACCCTCGAGTATTATCTGAGGTATGATATCGCTGCCTAATAGAATGTCTATTTGAGCGGGGGTGTTGCAGTTGGGATCTGCTAGCTTTAGGTGTGAAACCTTTTGCCAATCCTTGCTATTTATATGATATCTTGGAAGCATATTTGTTAGTTCCGGTAAGACTATAGCTTCTGCTTTAATTCTTTTATCCGCTTGGGGGGAAATTAGAGTAATGGGATTATTGTGAACTAAGGGATTCGTTTGAGATTTCCTCAACCTGAGTGGTCATGGTGGTAACTGGTTCCGAAACTAGTCCACTTAGGACCAACCCAAAAATAGTATTTTGTGCCAATAGTTTGTTTGAAATTTTCTCAACATCCTCGAGTATTATCTGAGGGATGAGATCGCTGCCTAATAAAATGTCTATTTGAGCGGGGGTGTTGCAGTTGGGATCTGCTAGCTTTAGGTGTGAAACCTTTTACCAATGCTTGCTATTTATATGATATCTGGGAAGCATATTTGTTAGTTGCGGTAAGACTATAGCTTCTGCTTTAATTCTCTTATCCGCTGGGGGGGAAATTAGAGTAATGGGATTATTGTGAACTGAGGTATTCGTTTGAGATTCCTCAACCTGAGTGGTCATGGTGGTAACTGGTTCCGAAACTAGTCCACTTAGGATCCACCCTAAAATAGTATTTTGTGCCAATAGTTTGTTTGAAATTTTCTCAACACCCTCGAGTATTATCTGAGGTATGAGATCGCTGCCTAATAGAATGTCTATTTGAGCGGGGGTGTTGCAGTTGGCATCTGCTAGCTTTAGGTGTGAAACCTTTTGCCAATGCTTGCTATTTATATGATAGCTTGGAAGCATATTTGTTAGTTGCGGTAAGACTATAGCTTCTGCTTTAATTCTCTTATCCGCTTGGGGGGAAATTAGAGTAATGGGATTATTGTGAACTGAGGTATTCGTTTGAGATTCCTCAACCTGAGTGGTCATGGTGGTAACTGGTTCCGAAACTAGTCCACTTAGGATCCACCCTAAAATAGTATTTTGTGCCAATAGTTTGTTTGAAATTTTCTCAACACCCTCGAGTATTATCTGAGGTATGAGATCGCTGCCTAATAGAATGTCTATTTGAGCGCGGGTGTTGCAGTTGGCATCTGCTAGCTTTAGGTGTGAAACCTTTTGCCGATGCTTGCTATTTATATGATAGCTTGGAAGCATATTTGTTAGTTGCGGTAAGACTATAGCTTCTGCTTTAATTCTCTTATCCGCTTGGGGGGAAATTAGAGTAATGGGATTATTGTGAACTGAGGTATTCGTTTGAGATTTCCTCAACCTGAGTGGTCATGGTGGTAACTGGTTCCGAAACTAGTCCACTTAGAATCCACCCTAAAATAGTATTTTGTGCCAATAGTTTGTTTGAAATTTGCTCAACACCCTCGAGTATTATCTGAGGTATGAGATCGCTGCCTAATAGAATGTCTATTTGAGCGGGGGTGTTGCAGTTGGGATCTGCTAGCTTTAAGTGTGAAACCTTTTGCCAATGCTTGCTATTTATATGATAGCTTGGAAGCATATTTGTTAGTTGCGGTAAGACTATAGCTTCTGCTTTAATTCTCTTATCCGCTGGGGGGGAAATTAGAGTAATGGGATTATTGTGAACTGAGGTATTCGTTTGAGATTCCTCAACCTGAGTGGTCATGGTGGTAACTGGTTCCGAAACTAGTCCACTTAGGATCCACCCTAAAATAGTATTTTGTGCCAATAGTTTGTTTGAAATTTTCTCAACACCCTCGAGTATTATCTGAGGTATGAGATCGCTGCCTAATAGAATGTCTATTTGAGCGGGGGTGTTGCAGTTGGCATCTGCTAGCTTTAGGTGTGAAACCTTTTGCCAATGCTTGCTATTTATATGATAGCTTGGAAGCATATTTGTTAGTTGCGGTAAGACTATAGCTTCTGCTTTAATTCTCTTCTCCGCTTGGGGGGAAATTAGAGTAATGGGATTATTGTGCACTGAGGTATTCGTTTGAGATTTCCTCAACCTGAGTGGTCATGGTGGTAACTGGTTCCGAAACTAGTCCACTTAGGATCCACCCAAAAATAGTATTTCGTGCCAATAGTTTGTTTGAAATTTTTTCAACACTCTCGAGTATTATCTGAGGGATGAGATCGCTGCCTAATAAAATGTCTATTTGAGCGGGGGTGTTGCAGTTGGGATCTGCTAGCTTTAGGTGTGAAACCTTTTGCCAATGCTTGCTATTTATATGATATCTGGGAAGCATATTTGTTAGTTGCGGTAAGACTATAGCTTCTGCTTTAATTCTCTTATCCGCTTGGGTGGAAATTAGAGTAATGGGATTATAGTGAACTGAGGTATTCGTTTGAGATTTCCTCAACCTGAGTGGTCATGGTGGTAACTGGTTCCGAAACTAGTCCACTTAGGATCCACCCAAAAATAGTATTTTGTGCCAATAGTTTGTTTGAAATTTTCTCAACACCCTCGAGTATTATCTGAGGTATGATATCGCTGCCTAATAGAATGTCTATTTGAGCGGGGGTGTTGCAGTTGGGATCTGCTAGCTTTAGGTGTGAAACCTTTTGCCAATCCTTGCTATTTATATGATATCTTGGAAGCATATTTGTTAGTTCCGGTAAGACTATAGCTTCTGCTTTAATTCTTTTATCCGCTTGGGGGGAAATTAGAGTAATGGGATTATTGTGAACTAAGGGATTCGTTTGAGATTTCCTCAACCTGAGTGGTCATGGTGGTAACTGGTTCCGAAACTAGTCCACTTAGGACCAACCCAAAAATAGTATTTTGTGCCAATAGTTTGTTTGAAATTTTCTCAACATCCTCGAGTATTATCTGAGGGATGAGATCGCTGCCTAATAAAATGTCTATTTGAGCGGGGGTGTTGCAGTTGGGATCTGCTAGCTTTAGGTGTGAAACCTTTTACCAATGCTTGCTATTTATATGATATCTGGGAAGCATATTTGTTAGTTGCGGTAAGACTATAGCTTCTGCTTTAATTCTCTTATCCGCTTGGGTGGAAATTAGAGTAATGGGATTATTGTGAACTGAGGTATTCGTTTGAGATTTCCTCAACCTGAGTGGTCATGGTGGTAACTGGTTCCGAAACTAGTCCAGTTAGGATCCACCCTAAAATAGTATTTTGTGCCAATAGTTTGTTTGAAATTTTCTCAACACCCTCGAGTATTATCTGAGGTATGAGATCGCTGCCTAATAGAATGTCTATTTGAGCGGGGGTGTTGCAGTTGGGATCTGCTAGCTTTAGGTGTGAAACCTTTTGCCAATGCTTGCTATTTATATGATAGCTTGGAAGCATATTTGTTAGTTGCGGTAAGACTATAGCTTCTGCTTTAATTCTCTTATCCGCTTGGGGGGAAATTAGAGTAATGGGATTATTGTGAACTGAGGTATTCGTTTGAGATTTCCTCAACCTGAGTGGTCATGGTGGTAACTGGTTCCGAAACTAGTCCACTTAGGACCAACCCAAAAATTGTATTTTATGCCAATAGTTTGTTTGAAATTTTCTCAACACCCTCGAGTATTATCTGAGGTATGAGATCGCTGCCTAATAGAATGTCTATTTGAGCGGGGGTGTTGCAGTTGGGATCTGCTAGCTTTAGGTGTGAAACCTTTTGCCAATGCTTGCTATTTATATGATAGCTTGGAAGCATATTTGTTAGTTGCGGTAAGACTATAGCTTCTGCTTTAATTCTCTTATCCGCTGGGGGGGAAATTAGAGTAATGGGATTATTGTGAACTGAGGTATTCGTTTGAGATTCCTCAACCTGAGTGGTCATGGTGGTAACTGGTTCCGAAACTAGTCCACTTAGGATCCACCCTAAAATAGTATTTTGTGCCAATAGTTTGTTTGAAATTTTCTCAACACCCTCGAGTATTATCTGAGGTATGAGATCGCTGCCTAATAAAATGTCTATTTGAGCGGGGGTGATGCAGTTGGGATCTGCTAGCTTTAGGTGTGAAACCTTTAGCCAATGCTTGCTATTTATATGATAGCTTGGAAGCATATTTGTTAGTTGCGGTAAGACTATAGCTCCTGCTTTAATTCTCTTATCCGCTGGGGGGAAATTAGAGTAATGGGATTATTGTGAACTGAAGTATTCGTTTGAGATTTCCTCAACCTGAGTGGTCATGGTGGTAACTGGTTCCGAAACTAGTCCACTTAGGACCAACCCAAAAATAGTATTTTATGCCAATAGTTTGTTTGAAATTTTCTCAACACCCTCGAGTATTATCTGAGGTATGAGATCGCTGCCTAATAGAATGTCTATTTGAGCGGGGCTGTTGCAGTTGGCATCTGCTAGCTTTAGGTGTGAAACCTTTTGCCAATGCTTGCTATTTATATGATAGCTTGGAAGCATATTTGTTAGTTGCGGTAAGACTATAGCTTCTGCTTTAATTCTCTTATCCGCTTGGGTGGAAATTAGAGTAATGGGATTATTGTGAACTGAGGTATTCGTTTGAGATTTCCTCAACCTGAGTGGTCATGGTGGTAACTGGTTCCGAAACTAGGCCACTTAGGACCAACCCAAAAATAGTATTTTATGCCAATAGTTTGTTTGAAATTTTCTCAACACCCTCGAGTATTATCTGAGGTATGAGATCGCTGCCTAATAGAATGTCTATTTGAGCGGGGCTGTTGCAGTTGGCATCTGCTAGCTTTAGGTGTGAAACCTTTTGCCAATGCTTGCTATTTATATGATAGCTTGGAAGCATATTTGTTAGTTGCGGTAAGACTATAGCTTCTGCTTTAATTCTCTTATCCGCTTGGGGGGAAATTAGAGTAATGGGATTATTGTGAACTGAGGTATTCGTTTGAGATTTCCTCAACCTGAGTGGTCATGGTGGTAACTGGTTCCGAAACTAGTCCACTTAGGACCAACCCAAAAATAGTATTTTGTGCCAATAGTTTGTTTGAAATTTTCTCAACACCCTCGAGTATTATCTGAGGTATGAGATCGCTGCCTAATAGAATGTCTATTTGAGCGGGGCTGTTGCAGTTGGCATCTGCTAGCTTTAGGTGTGAAACCTTTTGCCAATGCTTGCTATTTATATGATAGCATGGAAGCATATTTGTTAGTTGCGGTAAGACTATAGCTCCTGCTTTAATTCTCTTATCCGCTGGGGGGAAATTAGAGTAATGGGATTATTGTGAACTGAGGTATTCGTTTGAGATTTCCTCAACCTGAGTGGGCATGGTGGTAACTGGTTCCGAAACTAGTCCACTTAGGACCAACCCAAAAATAGTATTTTGTGCCAATAGTTTGTTTGAAATTTTCTCAACACCCTCGAGTATTATCTGAGGTATGAGATCGCTGCCTAATAGAATGTCCATTTGAGCGGGGCTGTTGCAGTTGGCATCTGCTAGCTTTAGGTGTGAAACCTTTTGCCAATGCTTGCTATTTATATGATAGCTTGGAAGCATATTTGTTAGTTGCGGTAAGACTATAGCTTCTGCTTTAATTCTCTTATCCGCTTGGGGGGAAATTAGAGTAATGGGATTATTGTGAACTGAGGTATTCGTTTGAGATTTCCTCAACCTGAGTGGTCATGGTGGTAACTAGTTCCGAAACTAGTCCACTTAGGATCCACCGTAAAATAGTATTTTGTGCCAATAGGTGAAACCTTTTGCCAATGCTTGCTATTTATATGATAGCTTGGAAGCATATTTGTTAGTTGCGGTAAGACTATAGCTTCTGCTTTTATTCTCTTATCCGCTTGGGGGGAAATTAGAGTAATGGGATTATTGTGAACTGAGGTATTCGTTTGAGATTTCCTCAACCTGAGTGGTCATGGTGGTAACTGGTTCCGAAACTAGTCCACTTAGAATCCACCCTAAAATAGTATTTTGTGCCAATAGTTTGTTTGAAATTTGCTCAACACCCTCGAGTATTATCTGAGGTATGAGATCGCTGCCTAATAGAATGTCTATTTGAGCGGGGGTGTTGCAGTTGGGATCTGCTAGCTTTAGGTGTGAAACCTTTTGTCAATGCTTGTTATTTATATTATAGCTTGGAAGCATATTTGTTACTTGCGGTAAGACTATAGCTTCTGCTTTAATTCTCTTATCCGCTTGGGGGGAAATTAGAGTAATGGGATTATTGTGAACTGAGGTATTCGTTTGAGATTTCCTCAACCTGAGTGGTCATGGTGGTAACTGGTTCCGAAACTAGTCCACTTAGGATCCACCCAAAAATAGTATTTTGTGCCAATAGTTTGTTTGAAATTTTCTCAACACCCTCGAGTATTATCTGAGGTATGAGATCGCTGCCTAATAGAATGTCTATTTGAGCGGGGGTGTTGCAGTTGTCATCTGCTAGCTTTAGGTGTGAAACCTTTTGCCAATGCTTGCTATTTATATGATAGCTTGGCATATTTGTTAGTTGCGGTAAGACTATAGCTTCTGCTTTAATTCTCTTATCCGCTTGGGGGGAAATTAGAGTAATGGGATTATTGCGAACTGAGGTATTCGTTTGAGATTTCCTCAACCTGAGTGGTCATGGTGGTAACTGGTTCCGAAACTAGTCCACTTAGGATCCACCCAAAAATAGTATTTTGTGCCAGTGGTTTGTTTGAAATTTTCTCAACACCCTCGAGTATTATCTGAGGTATGAGATCGCTGCCTAATAGAATGTCTATTTGAGCGGGGGTGTTGCAGTTGGCATCTGCTAGCTTTAGGTGTGAAACCTTTTGCCAATGCTTGCTATTTATATGATAGCTTGGAAGCATATTTGTTAGTTGCGGTAAGACTATAGCTCCTGCTTTAATTCTCTTATCCGCTGGGGGGAAATTAGAGTAATGGGATTATTGTGAACTGAGGTATTCGTTTGAGATTTCCTCAACCTGAGTGGTCATGGTGGTAACTGGTTCCGAAACTAGTCCACTTAGGACCAACCCAAAAATAGTATTTTGTGCGAATAGTTTGTTTGAAATTTTCTCAACACCCTCGAGTATTATCTGAGGTATGAGATCACTGCCTAATAGAATGTCTATTTGAGCGGGGGTGTTGCTGTTGGGATCTGCTAGCTTTAGGTGTGAAACCTTTTTCCAATGCTTGCTATTTATATGATAGCTTGGAAGCATATTTGTTAGTTGCAGAAAGACTATAGCTTCTGCTTTAATTCTCTTATCCGCTTGGGGGGAAATTAGAGTAATGGGATTATTGTGAACTGAGGTATTCGTTTGAGATTTCCTCAACCTGAGTGGTCATGGTGGTAACTGGTTCCGAAACTAGTCCACTTAGGACCAACCCAAAAATAGTATTTTGTGCGAATAGTTTGTTTGAAATTTTCTCAACACCCTCGAGTATTATCTGAGGTATGAGATCACTGCCTAATAGAATGTCTATTTGAGCGGGGGTGTTGCAGTTGGGATCTGCTAGCTTTAGGTGTGAAACCTTTTCCCAATGCTTGCTATTCATATGATAGCTTGGAAGCATATTTGTTAGTTGCGGTAAGACTATAGCTCATGCTTTAATTCTCTTATCCGCTTGGGGGAAATTAGAGTAATGGTCATGGTGGTAACTGGTTCCGAAACTAGTCCACTTAGGATCCACCCTAAAATAGTATTTTGTGCCAATAGGTGAAACCTTTTGCCAATGCTTGCTTTTATATGATAGCTTGGAAGCATATTTGTTAGTTGCGGTAAGACTATAGCTTCTGCTTTAATTCTCTTCTCCGCTTGGGGGGAAATTAGAGTAATGGGATTATTGTGAACTAAGATATTCGTTTGAGATTTCCTCAACCTGAGTGGTCATAGTGGTAACTGGTTCCAAAACTAGTCCACTTAGGATCCACCCAAAAATAGTATTTTGTGCCAATAGTTTGTTTGAAATTTTCTCAACACCCTCGAGTATTATCTGAGGTATGAGATCGCTGCCTAATAGAATGTCTATTTGAGCGGGGGTGTTGCAGTCGGGATCTGCTAGCTTTAGGTGTGAAACCTTTTCCCAATGCTTGCTATTCATATGATAGCTTGGAAGCATATTTGTTAGTTGCGGTAAGACTATAGCTCGTGCTTTAATTCTCTTATCCGCTTTGGGGGAAATTAGAGTAATGGGATTATTGTGAACTGAGGTATTCGTTTGAGATTTCCTCAACCTGAGTGGTCATGGTGGTAACTGGTTCCGAAACTAGTCCACTTAGGACCAACCCAAAAATAGTATTTTGTGCCAATAGTTTGTTTGAAATTTTCTCAACACCCTCGAGTATTATCTGAGGTATGAGATCGCTGCCTAATAGAATGTCTATTTGAGCGGGGGTGTTGCAGTTGGCATCTGCTAGCTTTAGGTGTGAAACCTTTTGCCAATGCTTGATATTTATATGATATCTGGGAAGCATATTTGTTAGTTGCGGTAAGACTATAGCTTCTGGTTTAATTCTCTTATCCGCTTGGGGGGAAATTAGAGTAAGGGGATTATTGTGAACTGAGGTATTCGTTTGAGATTTCCTCAACCTGAGTGGTCATGGTGGTAACTGGTTCCGAAACTAGTCCACTTAGGAACAACCCAAAAATAGTATTTTGTGCGAATAGTTAGTTTGAAATTTTCTCAACACCCTCGAGTATTATCTGAGGTATGAGATCACTGCCTAATAGAATGTCTATTTGAGTGGGGGTGTTGCAGTTGGGATCTGCTAGCTTTAGGTGTGAAACCTTTTGCCAATGCTTGATATTTATATGATATCTGGGAAGCATATTTGTTAGTTGCGGTAAGACTATAGCTTCTGCTTTAATTCTTTTATCCGCTTGGGTGGAAATTAGAGTAATGGGATTATTGTGAACTGAGGTATTCGTTTGAGATTTCCTCAACCTGAGTGGTCATGGTGGTAACTGGTTCCGAAACTAGTCCAGTTAGGATCCACCCTAAAATAGTATTTTGTGCCAATAGTTTGTTTGAAATTTTCTCAACACCCTCGAGTATTATCTGAGGTATGAGATCGCTGCCTAATAGAATGTCTATTTGAGCGGGGGTGTTGCAGTTGGGATCTGCTAGCTTTAGGTGTGAAACCTTTTGCCAATGCTTGCTATTTATATGATAGCTTGGAAGCATATTTGTTAGTTGCGGTAAGACTATAGCTTCTGCTTTAATTCTCTTATCCGCTGGGGGGGAAATTAGAGTAATGGGATTATTGTGAACTGAGGTATTCGTTTGAGATTCCTCAACCTGAGTGGTCATGGTGGTAACTGGTTCCGAAACTAGTCCACTTAGGATCCACCCTAAAATAGTATTTTGTGCCAATAGTTTGTTTGAAATTTTCTCAACACCCTCGAGTATTATCTGAGGTATGAGATCACTGCCTAATAGAATGTCTATTTGAGTGGGGGTGTTGCAGTTGGGATCTGCTAGCTTTAGGTGTGAAACCTTTTGCCGATGCTTGCTATTTATATGATAGCTTGGAAGCATATTTGTTAGTTGCGGTAAGACTATAGCTTCTGCTTTAATTCTCTTATCCGCTTGGGGGGAAATTAGAGTAATGGGATTATTGTGAACTGAGGTATTCGTTTGAGATTTCCTCAACCTGAGTGGTCATGGTGGTAACTGGTTCCGAAACTAGTCCACTTAGGATCCACCCAAAAATAGTATTTTGTACCAGTGGTTTGTTTGAAATTTTCTCAACACCCTCGAGTATTATCTGAGGTATGAGATCGCTGCCTAATAGAATGTCTATTTGAGCGGGGGTGTTGCAGTTGGGATCTGCTAGCTTTAAGTGTGAAACCTTTTGCCAATGCTTGCTATTTATATGATAGCTTGGAAGCATATTTGTTAGTTGCGGTAAGACTATAGCTTCTGCTTTAATTCTCTTATCCGCTTGGGGGGAAATTAGAGTAATGGGATTATTGTGAACTGAGGTATTCGTTTGAGATTTCCTCAACCTGAGTGGTCATGGTGGTAACTGGTTCCGAAACTAGTCCACTTAGGATCCACCCAAAAATAGTATTTTGTACCAGTGGTTTGTTTGAAATTTTCTCAACACCCTCGAGTATTATCTGAGGTATGAGATCGCTGCCTAATAGAATGTCTATTTGAGCGGGGGTGTTGCAGTTGGGATCTGCTAGCTTTAGGTGTGAAACCTTTTGCCAATGCTTGCTGTTTATATGATATCTTGGAAGCATATTTGTTAGTTGCGGTAAGACTATAGCTTCTGCTTTAATTCTCTTATCCGCTTGGGGGGAATTAGAGTAATGGGATTATTGTGAACTGAGGTATTCGTTTGAGATTCCTCAACCTGAGTGGTTATGGTGGTAACTGGTTCCGAAACTAGTCCACTTAGGATCCACCCTAAAATAGTATTTTGTGCCAATAGTTTGTTTGAAATTTTCTCAACACCCTGGAGTATTATCGGAGGTATGAGATCGCTGCCTAATAGAATGTCTATTTGAGCGGGGGTGTTGCAGTTGGGATCTGCTAGCTTTAGGTGTGAAATCTTTTGCCAATGCTTGCTATTTATATGATAGCTTGGAAGCATATTTGTTAGTTGCGGTAAGACTATAGCTTCTGTTTTAATTAGCTTCTCCGCTTGGGGGGAAATTAGAGTAATGGGATTATTGTGAACTGAGGTATTCGTTTGAGATTTCCTCAACCTGAGTGGTCATAGTGGTAACTGGTTCCGAAACTAGTCCACTTAGGATCCACCCAAAAATAGTATTTTGTGCCAATAGTTTGTTTGAAATTTTCTCAACATCCTCGAGTATTATCTGAGGTATGAGATCACTGCCTAATAGAATGTCTATTTGAGCGGGGGTGTTGCAGTTGGGATCTGCTAGCTTTAGGTGTGAAACCTTTTGCCAATGCTTGCTATTTATATGATAGCTTGGAAGCATATTTGTTAGAGCGGTAAGACTATAGCTTCTGCTTTAATTCTCTTATCCGCTTGGGGGGAAATTAGAGTAATGGGATTATTGTAAACTGAGGTATTCGTTTGAGATTTCCTCAACCTGAGTGGTCATGGTGGTAACTGGTTCCGAAACTAGTCCACTTAGGATCCACCCAAAAATAGTATTTTGTGCCAATAGTTTGTTTGAAATTTTCTCAACACCCTCGAGTATTATCTGAGGTATGAGATCGCTGCCTAATAGAATGTCTATTTGAGCGCGGGTGTTGCAGTTGGCATCTGCTAGCTTTAGGTGTGAAACCTTTTGCCGATGCTTGCTATTTATATGATAGCTTGGAAGCATATTTGTTAGTTGCGGTAAGACTATAGCTTCTGCTTTAATTCTCTTATCCGCTTGGGGGGAAATTAGAGTAAGGAGATTATTGTGACTGAGGTATTCGTTTGAGATTTCCTCAACCTGAGTGGTCATGGTGGTAACTGGTTCCGAAACTAGTCCACTTAGGACCAACCCAAAAATAGTATTTTGTGCCAATAGTTTGTTTGAAATTTTCTCAACACCCTCGAGTATTATCTGAGGTATGAGATCGCTGCCTAATAGAATGTCTATTTGAGCGCGGGTGTTGCAGTTGGCATCTGCTAGCTTTAGGTGTGAAACCTTTTGCCAATGCTTGCTATTTATATGATATCTTGGATGCATATTTGTTAGTTGCGGTAAGACTATAGCTTCTGCTTTAATTCTCTTATCCGCTTGGGGGGAAATTAGAGTAATGGGATTATTGTGAACTGAGGTATTCGTTTGAGATTCCTCAACCTGAGTGGTCATGGTGGTAACTGGTTCCGAAACTAGTCCACTTAGGATCCACCCTAAAATAGTATTTTGTGCCAATAGTTTGTTTGAAATTTTCTCAACACCCTCGAGTATTATCTGAGGTATGAGATCGCTGCCTAATAGAATGTCTATTTGAGCGGGGCTGTTGCAGTTGGCATCTGCTAGCTTTAGGTGTGAAACCTTTTGCCAATGCTTGCTATTTATATGATAGCTTGGAAGCATATTTGTTAGTTGCGGTAAGACTATAGCTTCTGCTTTAATTCTCTTATCCGCTTGGGGGGAAATTAGAGTAATGGGATTATTGTGAACTGAGGTATTCGTTTGAGATTTCCTCAACCTGAGTGGTCATGGTTGTAACTGGTTCCGAAACTAGTCCACTTAGGACCAACCCAAAAATAGTATTTTGTGCCAATAGTTTGTTTGAAATTTTCTCAACACCCTCGAGTATTATCTGAGGTATGAGATCGCTGCCTAATAAAATGTATATTTGAGCTAGGGTGATGCAGTTGGGATCTGCTAGCTTTAGGTGTGAAACCTTTAGCCAATGCTTGCTATTTATGTGATAGCTTGGAAGCATATTTGTTAGTTGCGGTAAGACTATAGCTTCTGCTTTAATTCTCTTATCCGCTTGGGGGGAAATTAGAGTAATGGGATTATTGTGAACTGAGGTATTCGTTTGAGATTTCCTCAACCTGAGTGGTCATGGTGGTAACTGGTTCCGAAACTAGTCCACTTAGGACCAACCCAAAAATAGTATTTTGTGCCAATAGTTTGTTTGAAATTTTCTCAACACCCTCGAGTATTATCTGAGGTATGAGATCGCTGCCCAATAAAATGTCTATTTGAGCGGGGGTGATGCAGTTGGGATCTGCTAGCTTTAGGTGTGAAACCTTTTGCCAATGCTTGCTATTTATATGATAGCTTGGAAGCATATTTGTTAGTTGCGGTAAGACTATAGCTTCTGCTTTAATTCTCTTATCCGCTTGGGGGGAAATTAGAGTAATGGGATTATTGTGAACTGAGGTATTCGTTTGAGATTTCCTCAACCTGAGTGGTCATGGTTGTAACTGGTTCCGAAACTAGTCCACTTAGGACCAACCCAAAAATAGTATTTTGTGCCAATAGTTTGTTTGAAATTTTCTCAACACCCTCGAGTATTATCTGAGGTATGAGATCGCTGCCTAATAGAATGTCTATTTGAGCGGGGGTGTTGCAGTTGGGATCTGCTAGCTTTAAGTGTGAAACCTTTTGCCAATGCTTGCTATTTATATGATAGCTTGGAAGCATATTTGTTAGTTGCGGTAAGACTATAGCTTCTGCTTTAATTCTCTTATCCGCTTGGGGGGAAATTAGAGTAATGGGATTATTGTGAACTGAGGTATTCGTTTGAGATTTCCTCAACCTGAGTGGTCATGGTGGTAACTGGTTCCGAAACTAGTCCTCTTAGGACCAACCCAAAAATAGTATTTTGTGCCAATAGTTTGTTTGAAATTTTCTCAACACCCTCGAGTATTATCTGAGGTATGAGATCGCTGCCTAATAGAATGTCTATTTGAGCGGGGGTGTTGCAGTTGGGATCTGCTAGCTTTAAGTGTGAAACCTTTTGCCAATGCTTGCTATTTATATGATAGCTTGGAAGCATATTTGTTAGTTGCGGTAAGACTATAGCTTCTGCTTTAATTCTCTTATCCGCTTGGGGGGAAATTAGAGTAATGGGATTATTGTGAACTGAGGTATTAGTTTGAGATTTCCTCAACCTGGGTAGTCATGGTGGTAACTGGTTCCGAAACTAGTCCACTTAGAATCCACCCTAAAATAGTATTTTGTGCCAATAGTTTGTTTGAAATTTGCTCAACACCCTCGAGTATTATCTGAGGTATGAGATCGCTGCCTAATAGAATGTCTATTTGAGCGCGGGTGTTGCAGTTGGCATCTGCTAGCTTTAGGTGTGAAACCTTTTGCCGATGCTTGCTATTTATATGATAGCTTGGAAGCATATTTGTTAGTTGCGGTAAGACTATAGCTTCTGCTTTAATTCTCTTATCCGCTTGGGGGGAAATTAGAGTAAGGAGATTATTGTGACTGAGGTATTCGTTTGAGATTTCCTCAACCTGAGTGGTCATGGTGGTAACTGGTTCCGAAACTAGTCCACTTAGGACCAACCCAAAAATAGTATTTTGTGCCAATAGTTTGTTTGAAATTTTCTCAACACCCTCGAGTATTATCTGAGGTATGAGATCGCTGCCTAATAGAATGTCTATTTGAGCGGGGGTGTTGCAGTTGGGATCTGCTAGCTTTACGTGTGAAACCTTAAGCCAATGCTTGCGATTTATATGATAGCTTGGAAGCATATTTGTTAGTTGCGGTAAGACTATAGCTTCTGCTTTAATTCTCTTATCCGCTTGGGGGGAAATTAGAGTAAGGAGATTATTGTGACTGAGGTATTCGTTTGAGATTTCCTCAACCTGAGTGGTCATGGTGGTAACTGGTTCCGAAACTAGTCCACTTAGGACCAACCCAAAAATAGTATTTTGTGCCAATAGTTTGTTTGAAATTTTCTCAACACCCTCGAGTATTATCTGAGGTATGAGATCGCTGCCTAATAGAATGTCTATTTGAGCGCGGGTGTTGCAGTTGGCATCTGCTAGCTTTAGGTGTGAAACCTTTTGCCAATGCTTGCTATTTATATGATATCTTGGAAGCATATTTGTTAGTTGCGGTAAGACTATAGCTTCTGCTTTAATTCTCTTATCCGCTTGGGGGGAAATTAGAGTAATGGGATTATTGTGAACTGAGGTATTCGTTTGAGATTCCTCAACCTGAGTGGTCATGGTGGTAACTGGTTCCGAAACTAGTCCACTTAGGATCCACCCTAAAATAGTATATTGTGCCAATAGTTTGTTTGAAATTTTCTCAACACCCTCGAGTATTATCTGAGGTATGAGATCGCTGCCTAATAGAATGTCTATTTGAGCGGGGCTGTTGCAGTTGGCATCTGCTAGCTTTAGGTGTGAAACCTTTTGCCAATGCTTGCTATTTATATGATAGCTTGGAAGCATATTTGTTAGTTGCGGTAAGACTATAGCTTCTGCTTTAATTCTCTTATCCGCTTGGGGGGAAATTAGAGTAATGGGATTATTGTGAACTGAGGTATTCGTTTGAGATTTCCTCAACCTGAGTGGTCATGGTGGTAACTGGTTCCGAAACTAGTCCACTTAGGACCAACCCAAAAATAGTATTTTGTGCCAATAGTTTGTTTGAAATTTTCTCAACACCCTCGAGTATTATCTGAGGTATGAGATCGCTGCCTAATAAAACGTCTATTTGAGCGGGGGTGATGCAGTTGGGATCTGCTAGCTTTAGGTGTGAAACCTTTAGCCAATGCTTGCTATTTATATGATAGCTTGGAAGCATATTTGTTAGTTGCGGTAAGACTATAGCTTCTGCTTTAATTCTCTTATCCGTTTGGGGGGAAATTAGAGTAATGGGATTATTGTGAACTGAGGTATTCGTTTGAGATTTCCTCAACCTGAGTGGTCATGGTGGTAACTGGTTCCGAAACTAGTCCACTTAGGACCAACCCAAAAATAGTATTTTGTGCCAATAGTTTGTTTGAAATTATCTCAACACCCTCGAGTATTATCTGAGGTATGAGATCGCTGCCTAATAGAATGTCTATTTGAGCGGGGCTGTTGCAGTTGGCATCTGCTAGCTTTAGGTGTGAAACCTTTTCCCAATGCTTGCTATTTATATGATAGCTTGGAAGCATATTTGTTAGTTGCGGTAAGACTATAGCTTCTGCTTTAGTTCTCTTATCCGCTTGGGGGGAAATTAGAGTAATGGGATTATTGTGAACTGAGGTATTCGTTTGAGATTTCCTCAACCTGAGTGGTCATGGTGGTAACTGGTTCCGAAACTAGTCCACTTAGGACCAACCCAAAAATAGTATTTTGTGCCAATAGTTTGTTTGAAATTTTCTCAACACCCTCGAGTATTATCTGAGGTATGAGATCGCTGCCTAATAGAATGTCTATTTGAGCGGGGCTGTTGCAGTTGGCATCTGCTAGCTTTAGGTGTGAAACCTTTTGCCAATGCTTGCTATTTATATGATAGCTTGGAAGCATATTTGTTAGTTGCGGTAAGACTATAGCTCCTGCTTTAATTCTCTTATCCGCTGGGGGGAAATTAGAGTAATGGGATTATTGTAAACTGAGGTATTCGTTTGAGATTTCCTCAACCTGAGTGGTCATGAAGGTAACTGGTTCCGAAACTAGTCCACTTAGGATCCACCCAAAAATAGTATTTTGTGCCAATAGTTTGTTTGAAATTTTCTCAACACCCTCGAGTATTATCTGAGGTATGTGATCGCTGCCTAATAGAATGTCTATTTGAGCGGGGGTGTTGCAGTTGGGATCTGCTAGCTTTAGGTGTGAAACCTTTTGCCAATGCTTGCTATTTATATGATATCTTGGAAGCATATTTGTTAGTTGCGGTAAGACTATAGCTTCTGCTTTAATTCTCTTATCCGCTTGGAGGGAATTAGAGTAATGGGATTATTGTGAACTGAGGTATTCGTTTGAGATTCCTCAACCTGAGTGGTTATGGTGGTAACTGGTTCCAAAACTAGTCCACTTAGGATCCACCCTAAAATAGTATTTTGTGCCAATAGTTTGTTTGAAATTTTCTCAACACCCTCGAGTATTATCGGAGGTATGAGATCGCTGCCTAATAGAATGTCTATTTGAGCGGGGGTGTTGCAGTTGGGATGTGCTAGCTTTAGGTGTGAAATCTTTTGCCAATGCTTGCTATTTATATGATAGCTTGGAAGCATATTTGTTAGTTGCGGTAAGACTATAGCTTCTGCTTTAATTAGCTTCTCCGCTTGGGGGGAAATTAGAGTAATGGGATTATTGTGAACTGAGGTATTCGTTTGAGATTTCCTCAACCTGAGTGGTCATAGTGGTAACTGGCTCCGAAACTAGTCCACTTAGGATCCACCCAAAAATAGTATTTTGTGCCAATAGTTTGTTTGAAATTTTCTCAACACCCTCGAGTATTATCTGAGGTATGAGATCGCTGCCTAATAGAATGTCTATTTGAGCGGGGGTGTTGCAGTTGGGATCTGCTAGCTTTAGGTGTGAAACCTTTTGCCAATGCTTGCTATTTATATGATAGCTTGGAAGCATATTTGTTAGTTGCGGTAAGACTATAGCTTCTGCTTTAATTCTCTTATCCGCTTGGGGGGAAATTAGAGTAATGGGATTATTGTGAACTGAGGTATTCGTTTGAGATTTCCTCAACCTGAGTGGTCATGGTGGTAACTGGTTCCGAAACTAGTCCACTTAGGATCCACCCAAAAATAGTATTTTGTGCCAATAGTTTGTTTGAAATTTTCTCAACACCCTCGAGTATTATCTGAGGTATGAGATCGCTGCCTAATAGAATGTCTATTTGAGCGCGGGTGTTGCAGTTGGCATCTGCTAGCTTTAGGTGTGAAACCTTTTGCCGATGCTTGCTATTTATATGATAGCTTGGAAGCATATTTGTTAGTTGCGGTAAGACTATAGCTTCTGCTTTAATTCTCTTATCCGCTTGGGGGGAAATTAGAGTAAGGAGATTATTGTGACTGAGGTATTCGTTTGAGATTTCCTCAACCTGAGTGGTCATGGTGGTAACTGGTTCCGAAACTAGTCCACTTAGGACCAACCCAAAAATAGTATTTTGTGCCAATAGTTTGTTTGAAATTTTCTCAACACCCTCGAGTATTATCTGAGGTATGAGATCGCTGCCTAATAGAATGTCTATTTGAGCGGGGGTGTTGCAGTTGGGATCTGCTAGCTTTAGGTGTGAAACCTTAAGCCAATGCTTGCGATTTATATGATAGCTTGGAAGCATATTTGTTAGTTGCGGTAAGACTATAGCTTCTGCTTTAATTCTCTTATCCGCTTGGGGGGAAATTAGAGTAAGGAGATTATTGTGACTGAGGTATTCGTTTGAGATTTCCTCAACCTGAGTGGTCATGGTGGTAACTGGTTCCGAAACTAGTCCACTTAGGACCAACCCAAAAATAGTATTTTGTGCCAATAGTTTGTTTGAAATTTTCTCAACACCCTCGAGTATTATCTGAGGTATGAGATCGCTGCCTAATAGAATGTCTATTTGAGCGCGGGTGTTGCAGTTGGCATCTGCTAGCTTTAGGTGTGAAACCTTTTGCCGATGCTTGCTATTTATATGATAGCTTGGAAGCATATTTGTTAGTTGCGGTAAGACTATAGCTTCTGCTTTAATTCTCTTATCCGCTTGGGGGGAAATTAGAGTAAGGAGATTATTGTGACTGAGGTATTCGTTTGAGATTTCCTCAACCTGAGTGGTCATGGTGGTAACTGGTTCCGAAACTAGTCCACTTAGGACCAACCCAAAAATAGTATTTTGTGCCAATAGTTTGTTTGAAATTTTCTCAACACCCTCGAGTATTATCTGAGGTATGAGATCGCTGCCTAATAGAATGTCTATTTGAGCGGGGGTGTTGCAGTTGGGATCTGCTAGCTTTAGGTGTGAAACCTTAAGCCAATGCTTGCGATTTATATGATAGCTTGGAAGCATATTTGTTAGTTGCGGTAAGACTATAGCTTCTGCTTAAATTCTCTTATCCGCTTGGGGGGAAATTAGAGTAAGGAGATTATTGTGACTGAGGTATTCGTTTGAGATTTCCTCAACCTGAGTGGTCATGGTGGTAACTGGTTCCGAAACTAGTCCACTTAGGACCAACCCAAAAATAGTATTTTGTGCCAATAGTTTGTTTGAAATTTTCTCAACACCCTCGAGTATTATCTGAGGTATGAGATCGCTGCCTAATAGAATGTCTATTTGAGCGCGGGTGTTGCAGTTGGCATCTGCTAGCTTTAGGTGTGAAACCTTTTGCCAATGCTTGCTATTTATATGATATCTTGGAAGCATATTTGTTAGTTGCGGTAAGACTATAGCTTCTGCTTTAATTCTCTTATCCGCTTGGGGGGAAATTAGAGTAATGGGATTATTGTGAACTGAGGTATTCGTTTGAGATTCCTCAACCTGAGTGGTCATGGTGGTAACTGGTTCCGAAACTAGTCCACTTAGGATCCACCCTAAAATAGTATTTTGTGCCAATAGTTTGTTTGAAATTTTCTCAACACCCTCGAGTATTATCTGAGGTATGAGATCGCTGCCTAATAGAATGTCTATTTGAGCGGGGCTGTTGCAGTTGGCATCTGCTAGCTTTAGGTGTGAAACCTTTTGCCAATGCTTGCTATTTATATGATAGCTTGGAAGCATATTTGTTAGTTGCGGTAAGACTATAGCTTCTGCTTTAATTCTCTTATCCGCTTGGGGGGAAATTAGAGTAATGGGATTATTGTGAACTGAGGTATTCGTTTGAGATTTCCTCAACCTGAGTGGTCATGGTGGTAACTGGTTCTGAAACTAGTCCACTTAGGACCAACCCAAAAATAGTATTTTGTGCCAATAGTTTGTTTGAAATTTTCTCAACACCCTCGAGTATTATCTGAGGTATGAGATCGCTGCCTAATAAAGTGTCTATTTGAGCGGGGGTGATGCAGTTGGGATCTGCTAGCTTTAGGTGTGAAACCTTTAGCCAATGCTTGCTATTTATATGATAGCTTGGAAGCATATTTGTTAGTTGCGGTAAGACTATAGCTTCTGCTTTAATTCTCTTATCCGCTTGGGGGGAAATTAGAGTAATGGGATTATTGTGAACTGAGGTATTCGTTTGAGATTTCCTCAACCTGAGTGGTCATGGTGGTAACTGGTTCCGAAACTAGTCCACTTAGGACCAACCCAAAAATAGTATTTTGTGCCAATAGTTTGTTTGAAATTATCTCAACACCCTCGAGTATTATCTGAGGTATGAGATCGCTGCCTAATAGAATGTCTATTTGAGCGGGGCTGTTGCAGTTGGCATCTGCTAGCTTTAGGTGTGAAACCTTTTCCCAATGCTTGCTATTTATATGATAGCTTGGAAGCATATTTGTTAGTTGCGGTAAGACTATAGCTTCTGCTTTAATTCTCTTATCCGCTTGGGGGGAAATTAGAGTAATGGGATTATTGTGAACTGAGGTATTCGTTTGAGATTTCCTCAACCTGAGTGGTCATGGTGGTAACTGGTTCCGAAACTAGTCCACTTAGGACCAACCCAAAAATAGTATTTTGTGCCAATAGTTTGTTTGAAATTTTCTCAACACCCTCGAGTATTATCTGAGGTATGAGATCGCTGCCTAATAAAATGTCTATTTGAGCGGGGGTGATGCAGTTGGGATCTGCTAGCTTTAGGTGTGAAACCTTTAGCCAATGCTTGCTATTTATATGATAGCTTGGAAGCATATTTGTTAGTTGCGGTAAGACTATAGATTCTGCTTTAATTCTCTTATCCGCTTGGGGGGAAATTAGAGTAATGGGATTATTGTAAACTGAGGTATTCGTTTGAGATTTCCTCAACCTGAGTGGTCATGGTGGTAACTGGTTCCGAAACTAGTCCACTTAGGATCCACCTAAAAATAGTATTTTGTGCCAATAGTTTGTTTGAAATTTTCTCAACACCCTCGAGTATTATCTGAGGTATGAGATCGCTGCCTAATAGAATGTCTATTTGAGCGCGGGTGTTGCAGTTGGCATCTGCTAGCTTTAGGTGTGAAACCTTTTGCCGATGCTTGCTATTTATATGATAGCTTGGAAGCATATTTGTTAGTTGCGGTAAGACTATAGCTTCTGCTTGAATTCTCTTATCCGCTTGGGGGGAAATTAGAGTAAGGAGATTATTGTGACTGAGGTATTCGTTTGAGATTTCCTCAACCTGAGTGGTCATGGTGGTAACTGGTTCCGAAACTAGTCCACTTAGGACCAACCCAAAAATAGTATTTTGTGCCAATAGTTTGTTTGAAATTTTCTCAACACCCTCGAGTATTATCTGAGGTATGAGATCGCTGCCTAATAGAATGTCTATTTGAGCGGGGGTGTTGCAGTTGGGATCTGCTAGCTTTAGGTGTGAAACCTTAAGCCAATGCTTGCGATTTATATGATAGCTTGGAAGCATATTTGTTAGTTGCGGTAAGATTATAGCTTCTGCTTTAATTCTCTTATCCGCTTGGGGGGAAATTAGAGTAAGGAGATTATTGTGACTGAGGTATTCGTTTGAGATTTCCTCAACCTGAGTGGTCATGGTGGTAACTGGTTCCGAAACTAGTCCACTTAGGACCAACCCAAAAATAGTATTTTGTGCCAATAGTTTGTTTGAAATTTTCTCAACACCCTCGAGTATTATCTGACGTATGAGATCGCTGCCTAATAGAATGTCTATTTGAGCGCGGGTGTTGCAGTTGGCATCTGCTAGCTTTAGGTGTGAAACCTTTTGCCAATGCTTGCTATTTATATGATATCTTGGAAGCATATTTGTTAGTTGCGGTAAGACTATAGCTTCTGCTTTAATTCTCTTATCCGCTTGGGGGGAAATTGGAGTAATGGGATTATTGTGAACTGAGGTATTCGTTTGAGATTCCTCAACCTGAGTGGTCATGGTGGTAACTGGTTCCGAAACTAGTCCACTTAGGATCCACCTTAAAATAGAATTTGTGCCAATAGTTTGTTTGAAATTTTCTCAACACCCTCGAGTATTATCTGAGGTATGAGATCGCTGCCTAATAGAATGTCTATTTGAGCGGGGCTGTTGCAGTTGGCATCTGCTAGCTTTAGGTGTGAAACCTTTTGCCAATGCTTGCTATTTATATGATAGCTTGGAAGCATATTTGTTAGTTGCGGTAAGACTATAGCTTCTGCTTTAATTCTCTTATCCGCTTGGGGGGAAATTAGAGTAATGGGATTATTGTGAACTGAGGTATTCGTTTGAGATTTCCTCAACCTGAGTGGTCATGGTGGTAACTGGTTCCGAAACTAGTCCACTTAGGACCAACCCAAAAATAGTATTTTGTGCCAATAGTTTGTTTGAAATTTTCTCAACACCCTCGAGTATTATCTGACGTATGAGATCGCTGCCTAATAGAATGTCTATTTGAGCGCGGGTGTTGCAGTTGGCATCTGCTAGCTTTAGGTGTGAAACCTTTTGCCAATGCTTGCTATTTATATGATAGCTTGGAAGCATATTTGTTAGTTGCGGTAAGACTATAGCTTCTGCTTTAATTCTCTTATCCGCTTGGGGGGAAATTAGAGTAATGGGATTATTGTGAACTGAGGTATTCGTTTGAGATTTCCTCAACCTGAGTGGTCATGGTGGTAACTGGTTCTGAAACTAGTCCACTTAGGATCCACCTTAAAATAGTATTTTGTGCCAATAGTTTGTTTGAAATTTTCTCAACACCCTCGAGTATTATCTGAGGTATGAGATCGCTGCCTAATAGAATGTCTATTTGAGCGGGGCTGTTGCAGTTGGCATCTGCTAGCTTTAGGTGTGAAACCTTTTGCCAATGCTTGCTATTTATATGATAGCTTGGAAGCATATTTGTTAGTTGCGGTAAGACTATAGCTTCTGCTTTAATTCTCTTATCCGCTGGGGGGAAATTAGAGTAATGGGATTATTGTAAACTGAGGTATTCGTTTGAGATTTCCTCAACCTGAGTGGTCATGAAGGTAACTGGTTCCGAAACTAGTCCACTTAGGATCCACCCAAAAATAGTATTTTGTGCCAATAGTTTGTTTGAAATTTTCTCAACACCCTCGAGTATTATCTGAGGTATGAGATCGCTGCCTAATAGAATGTCTATTTGAGCGGGGGTGTTGCAGTTGGGATGTGCTAGCTTTAGGTGTGAAATCTTTTGCCAATGCTTGCTATTTATATGATAGCTTGGAAGCATATTTGTTAGTTGCGGTAAGACTATAGCTTCTGCTTTAATTAGCTTCTCCGCTTGGGGGGAAATTAGAGTAAGGAGATTATTGTGACTGAGGTATTCGTTTGAGATTTCCTCAACCTGAGTGGTCATGGTGGTAACTGGTTCCGAAACTAGTCCACTTAGGACCAACCCAAAAATAGTATTTTGTGCCAATAGTTTGTTTGAAATTTTCTCAACACCCTCGAGTATTATCTGAGGTATGAGATCGCTGCCTAATAGAATGTCTATTTGAGCGCGGGTGTTGCAGTTGGCATCTGCTAGCTTTAGGTGTGAAACCTTTTGCCAATGCTTGCTATTTATATGATATCTTGGAAGCATATTTGTTAGTTGCGGTAAGACTATAGCTTCTGCTTTAATTCTCTTATCCGCTTGGGGGGAAATTAGAGTAATGGGATTATTGTGAACTGAGGTATTCGTTTGAGATTCCTCAACCTGAGTGGTCATGGTGGTAACTGGTTCCGAAACTAGTCCACTTAGGATCCACCCTAAAATAGTATTTTGTGCCAATAGTTTGTTTGAAATTTTCTCAACACCCTCGAGTATTATCTGAGGTATGAGATCGCTGCCTAATAGAATGTCTATTTGAGCGGGGCTGTTGCAGTTGGCATCTGCTAGCTTTAGGTGTGAAACCTTTTGCCAATGCTTGCTATTTATATGATAGCTTGGAAGCATATTTGTTAGTTGCGGTAAGACTATAGCTTCTGCTTTAATTCTCTTATCCGCTTGGGGGGAAATTAAAGTAATGGGATTATTGTGAACTGAGGTATTCGTTTGAGATTTCCTCAACCTGAGTGGTCATGGTGGTAACTGGTTCCGAAACTAGTCCACTTAGGACCAACCCAAAAATAGTATTTTGTGCCAATAGTTTGTTTGAAATTTTCTCAACACCCTCGAGTATTATCTGAGGTATGAGATCGCTGCCTAATAGAATGTCTATTTGAGCGGGGGTGTTGCAGTTGGGATCTGCTAGCTTTAGGTGTGAAACCTTAAGCCAATGCTTGCGATTTATATGATAGCTTGGAAGCATATTTGTTAGTTGCGGTAAGATTATAGCTTCTGCTTTAATTCTCTTATCCGCTTGGGGGGAAATTAGAGTAAGGAGATTATTGTGACTGAGGTATTCGTTTGAGATTTCCTCAACCTGAGTGGTCATGGTGGTAACTGGTTCCGAAACTAGTCCACTTAGGACCAACCCAAAAATAGTATTTTGTGCCAATAGTTTGTTTGAAATTTTCTCAACACCCTCGAGTATTATCTGACGTATGAGATCGCTGCCTAATAGAATGTCTATTTGAGCGCGGGTGTTGCAGTTGGCATCTGCTAGCTTTAGGTGTGAAACCTTTTGCCAATGCTTGCTATTTATATGATATCTTGGAAGCATATTTGTTAGTTGCGGTAAGACTATAGCTTCTGCTTTAATTCTCTTATCCGCTTGGGGGGAAATTGGAGTAATGGGATTATTGTGAACTGAGGTATTCGTTTGAGATTCCTCAACCTGAGTGGTCATGGTGGTAACTGGTTCCGAAACTAGTCCACTTAGGATCCACCTTAAAATAGAATTTGTGCCAATAGTTTGTTTGAAATTTTCTCAACACCCTCGAGTATTATCTGAGGTATGAGATCGCTGCCTAATAGAATGTCTATTTGAGCGGGGCTGTTGCAGTTGGCATCTGCTAGCTTTAGGTGTGAAACCTTTTGCCAATGCTTGCTATTTATATGATAGCTTGGAAGCATATTTGTTAGTTGCGGTAAGACTATAGCTTCTGCTTTAATTCTCTTATCCGCTTGGGGGGAAATTAGAGTAATGGGATTATTGTGAACTGAGGTATTCGTTTGAGATTTCCTCAACCTGAGTGGTCATGGTGGTAACTGGTTCCGAAACTAGTCCACTTAGGACCAACCCAAAAATAGTATTTTGTGCCAATAGTTTGTTTGAAATTTTCTCAACACCCTCGAGTATTATCTGACGTATGAGATCGCTGCCTAATAGAATGTCTATTTGAGCGCGGGTGTTGCAGTTGGCATCTGCTAGCTTTAGGTGTGAAACCTTTTGCCAATGCTTGCTATTTATATGATAGCTTGGAAGCATATTTGTTAGTTGCGGTAAGACTATAGCTTCTGCTTTAATTCTCTTATCCGCTTGGGGGGAAATTAGAGTAATGGGATTATTGTGAACTGAGGTATTCGTTTGAGATTTCCTCAACCTGAGTGGTCATGGTGGTAACTGGTTCTGAAACTAGTCCACTTAGGATCCACCTTAAAATAGTATTTTGTGCCAATAGTTTGTTTGAAATTTTCTCAACACCCTCGAGTATTATCTGAGGTATGAGATCGCTGCCTAATAGAATGTCTATTTGAGCGGGGCTGTTGCAGTTGGCATCTGCTAGCTTTAGGTGTGAAACCTTTTGCCAATGCTTGCTATTTATATGATAGCTTGGAAGCATATTTGTTAGTTGCGGTAAGACTATAGCTTCTGCTTTAATTCTCTTATCCGCTGGGGGGAAATTAGAGTAATGGGATTATTGTAAACTGAGGTATTCGTTTGAGATTTCCTCAACCTGAGTGGTCATGAAGGTAACTGGTTCCGAAACTAGTCCACTTAGGATCCACCCAAAAATAGTATTTTGTGCCAATAGTTTGTTTGAAATTTTCTCAACACCCTCGAGTATTATCTGAGGTATGAGATCGCTGCCTAATAGAATGTCTATTTGAGCGGGGGTGTTGCAGTTGGGATGTGCTAGCTTTAGGTGTGAAATCTTTTGCCAATGCTTGCTATTTATATGATAGCTTGGAAGCATATTTGTTAGTTGCGGTAAGACTATAGCTTCTGCTTTAATTAGCTTCTCCGCTTGGGGGGAAATTAGAGTAAGGAGATTATTGTGACTGAGGTATTCGTTTGAGATTTCCTCAACCTGAGTGGTCATGGTGGTAACTGGTTCCGAAACTAGTCCACTTAGGACCAACCCAAAAATAGTATTTTGTGCCAATAGTTTGTTTGAAATTTTCTCAACACCCTCGAGTATTATCTGAGGTATGAGATCGCTGCCTAATAGAATGTCTATTTGAGCGCGGGTGTTGCAGTTGGCATCTGCTAGCTTTAGGTGTGAAACCTTTTGCCAATGCTTGCTATTTATATGATATCTTGGAAGCATATTTGTTAGTTGCGGTAAGACTATAGCTTCTGCTTTAATTCTCTTATCCGCTTGGGGGGAAATTAGAGTAATGGGATTATTGTGAACTGAGGTATTCGTTTGAGATTCCTCAACCTGAGTGGTCATGGTGGTAACTGGTTCCGAAACTAGTCCACTTAGGATCCACCCTAAAATAGTATTTTGTGCCAATAGTTTGTTTGAAATTTTCTCAACACCCTCGAGTATTATCTGAGGTATGAGATCGCTGCCTAATAGAATGTCTATTTGAGCGGGGCTGTTGCAGTTGGCATCTGCTAGCTTTAGGTGTGAAACCTTTTGCCAATGCTTGCTATTTATATGATAGCTTGGAAGCATATTTGTTAGTTGCGGTAAGACTATAGCTTCTGCTTTAATTCTCTTATCCGCTTGGGGGGAAATTAGAGTAATGGGATTATTGTGAACTGAGGTATTCGTTTGAGATTTCCTCAACCTGAGTGGTCATGGTGGTAACTGGTTCTGAAACTAGTCCACTTAGGACCAACCCAAAAATAGTATTTTGTGCCAATAGTTTGTTTGAAATTTTCTCAACACCCTCGAGTATTATCTGAGGTATGAGATCGCTGCCTAATAAAGTGTCTATTTGAGCGGGGGTGATGCAGTTGGGATCTGCTAGCTTTAGGTGTGAAACCTTTAGCCAATGCTTGCTATTTATATGATAGCTTGGAAGCATATTTGTTAGTTGCGGTAAGACTATAGCTTCTGCTTTAATTCTCTTATCCGCTTGGGGGGAAATTAGAGTAATGGGATTATTGTGAACTGAGGTATTCGTTTGAGATTTCCTCAACCTGAGTGGTCATGGTGGTAACTGGTTCCGAAACTAGTCCACTTAGGACCAACCCAAAAATAGTATTTTGTGCCAATAGTTTGTTTGAAATTATCTCAACACCCTCGAGTATTATCTGAGGTATGAGATCGCTGCCTAATAGAATGTCTATTTGAGCGGGGCTGTTGCAGTTGGCATCTGCTAGCTTTAGGTGTGAAACCTTTTGCCAATGCTTGCTATTTATATGATAGCTTGGAAGCATATTTGTTAGTTGCGGTAAGACTATAGCTTCTGCTTTAATTCTCTTATCCGCTTGGGGGGAAATTAGAGTAATGGGATTATTGTGAACTGAGGTATTCGTTTGAGATTTCCTCAACCTGAGTGGTCATGGTGGTAACTGGTTCCGAAACTAGTCCACTTAGGACCAACCCAAAAATAGTATTTTGTGCCAATAGTTTGTTTGAAATTTTCTCAACACCCTCGAGTATTATCTGAGGTATGAGATCGCTGCCTAATAAAATGTCTATTTGAGCGGGGGTGATGCAGTTGGGATCTGCTAGCTTTAGGTGTGAAACCTTTAGCCAATGCTTGCTATTTATATGATAGCTTGGAAGCATATTTGTTAGTTGCGGTAAGACTATAGATTCTGCTTTAATTCTCTTATCCGCTTGGGGGGAAATTAGAGTAATGGGATTATTGTAAACTGAGGTATTCGTTTGAGATTTCCTCAACCTGAGTGGTCATGGTGGTAACTGGTTCCGAAACTAGTCCACTTAGGATCCACCTAAAAATAGTATTTTGTGCCAATAGTTTGTTTGAAATTTTCTCAACACCCTCGAGTATTATCTGAGGTATGAGATCGCTGCCTAATAGAATGTCTATTTGAGCGCGGGTGTTGCAGTTGGCATCTGCTAGCTTTAGGTGTGAAACCTTTTGCCGATGCTTGCTATTTATATGATAGCTTGGAAGCATATTTGTTAGTTGCGGTAAGACTATAGCTTCTGCTTGAATTCTCTTATCCGCTTGGGGGGAAATTAGAGTAAGGAGATTATTGTGACTGAGGTATTCGTTTGAGATTTCCTCAACCTGAGTGGTCATGGTGGTAACTGGTTCCGAAACTAGTCCACTTAGGACCAACCCAAAAATAGTATTTTGTGCCAATAGTTTGTTTGAAATTTTCTCAACACCCTCGAGTATTATCTGAGGTATGAGATCGCTGCCTAATAGAATGTCTATTTGAGCGGGGGTGTTGCAGTTGGGATCTGCTAGCTTTAGGTGTGAAACCTTAAGCCAATGCTTGCGATTTATATGATAGCTTGGAAGCATATTTGTTAGTTGCGGTAAGATTATAGCTTCTGCTTTAATTCTCTTATCCGCTTGGGGGGAAATTAGAGTAAGGAGATTATTGTGACTGAGGTATTCGTTTGAGATTTCCTCAACCTGAGTGGTCATGGTGGTAACTGGTTCCGAAACTAGTCCACTTAGGACCAACCCAAAAATAGTATTTTGTGCCAATAGTTTGTTTGAAATTTTCTCAACACCCTCGAGTATTATCTGACGTATGAGATCGCTGCCTAATAGAATGTCTATTTGAGCGCGGGTGTTGCAGTTGGCATCTGCTAGCTTTAGGTGTGAAACCTTTTGCCAATGCTTGCTATTTATATGATATCTTGGAAGCATATTTGTTAGTTGCGGTAAGACTATAGCTTCTGCTTTAATTCTCTTATCCGCTTGGGGGGAAATTGGAGTAATGGGATTATTGTGAACTGAGGTATTCGTTTGAGATTCCTCAACCTGAGTGGTCATGGTGGTAACTGGTTCCGAAACTAGTCCACTTAGGATCCACCTTAAAATAGTATTTTGTGCCAATAGTTTGTTTGAAATTTTCTCAACACCCTCGAGTATTATCTGAGGTATGAGATCGCTGCCTAATAGAATGTCTATTTGAGCGGGGCTGTTGCAGTTGGCATCTGCTAGCTTTAGGTGTGAAACCTTTTGCCAATGCTTGCTATTTATATGATAGCTTGGAAGCATATTTGTTAGTTGCGGTAAGACTATAGCTTCTGCTTTAATTCTCTTATCCGCTTGGGGGGAAATTAGAGTAATGGGATTATTGTGAACTGAGGTATTCGTTTGAGATTTCCTCAACCTGAGTGGTCATGGTGGTAACTGGTTCCGAAACTAGTCCACTTAGGACCAACCCAAAAATAGTATTTTGTGCCAATAGTTTGTTTGAAATTATCTCAACACCCTCGAGTATTATCTGAGGTATGAGATCGCTGCCTAATAGAATGTCTATTTGAGCGGGGCTGTTGCAGTTGGCATCTGCTAGCTTTAGGTGTGAAACCTTTTGCCAATGCTTGCTATTTATATGATAGCTTGGAAGCATATTTAGTAGTTGCGGTAAGACTATAGCTTCTGCTTTAATTCTCTTATCCGCTTGGGGGGAAATTAGAGTAATGGGATTATTGTGAACTGAGGTATTCGTTTGAGATTTCCTCAACCTGAGTGGTCATGGTGGTAACTGGTTCCGAAACTAGTCCACTTAGGACCAACCCAAAAATAGTATTTTGTGCCAATAGTTTGTTTGAAATTTTCTCAACACCCTCGAGTATTATCTGAGGTATGAGATCGCTGCCTAATAAAACGTCTATTTGAGCGGGGGTGATGCTGTTGGGATCTGCTAGCTTTAGGTGTGAAACCTTTAGCCAATGCTGGCTATTTATATGATAGCTTGGAAGCATATTTGTTAGTTGCGGTAAGACTATAGCTTCTGCTTTAATTCTCTTATCCGCTTGGGGGGAAATTAGAGTAATGGGATTATTGTGAACTGAGGTATTCGTTTGAGATTTCCTCAACCTGAGTGGTCATGGTGGTAACTGGTTCCGAAACTAGTCCACTTAGGACCAACCCAAAAATAGTATTTTGTGCCAATAGTTTGTTTGAAATTATCTCAACACCCTCGAGTATTATCTGAGGTATGAGATCGCTGCCTAATAGAATGTCTATTTGAGCGGGGCTGTTGCAGTTGGCATCTGCTAGCTTTAGGTGTGAAACCTTTTGCCAATGCTTGCTATTTATATGATAGCTTGGAAGCATATTTAGTAGTTGCGGTAAGACTATAGCTTCTGCTTTAATTCTCTTATCCGCTTGGGGGGAAATTAGAGTAATGGGATTATTGTGAACTGAGGTATTCGTTTGAGATTTCCTCAACCTGAGTGGTCATGGTGGTAACTGGTTCCGAAACTAGTCCACTTAGGACCAACCCAAAAATAGTATTTTGTGCCAATAGTTTGTTTGAAATTTTCTCAACACCCTCGAGTATTATCTGAGGTATGAGATCGCTGCCTAGAATGTCTATTTGAGCGGGGCTGTTGCAGTTGGCATCTGCTAGCTTTAGGTGTGAAACCTTTTCCCAATGCTTGCTATTTATATGATAGCTTGGAAGCATATTTGTTAGTTGCGGTAAGACTATAGCTTCTGCTTTAATTCTCTTATCCGCTTGGGGGGAAATTAGAGTAATGGGATTATTGTGAACTGAGGTATTCGTTTGAGATTTCCTCAACCTGAGTGGTCATGGTGGTAACTGGTTCCGAAACTAGTCCACTTAGGACCAACCCAAAAATAGTATTTTGTGCCAATAGTTTGTTTGAAATTTTCTCAACACCCTCGAGTATTATCTGAGGTATGAGATCGCTGCCTAATAGAATGTCTATTTGAGCGGGGCTGTTGCAGTTGGCATCTGCTAGCTTTAGGTGTGAAACCTTTTGCCAATGCTTGCTATTTATATGATAGCTTGGAAGCATATTTGTTAGTTGCGGTAAGACTATAGCTCCTGCTTTAATTCTCTTATCCGCTGGGGGGAAATTAGAGTAATGGGATTATTGTAAACTGAGGTATTCGTTTGAGATTTCCTCAACCTGAGTGGTCATGAAGGTAACTGGTTCCGAAACTAGTCCACTTAGGATCCACCCAAAAATAGTATTTTGTGCCAATAGTTTGTTTGAAATTTTCTCAACACCCTCGAGTATTATCGGAGGTATGAGATCGCTGCCTAATAGAATGTCTATTTGAGCGGGGGTGTTGCAGTTGGGATCTGCTAGCTTTAGGTGTGAAACCTTTTGCCAATGCTTGCTATTTATATGATATCTTGGAAGCATATTTGTTAGTTGCGGTAAGACTATAGCTTCTGCTTTAATTCTCTTATCCGCTTGGAGGGAATTAGAGTAATGGGATTATTGTGAACTGAGGTATTCGTTTGAGATTCCTCAACCTGAGTGGTTATGGTGGTAACTGGTTCCAAAACTAGTCCACTTAGGATCCACCCAAAAATAGTATTTTGTGCCAATAGTTTGTTTGAAATTTTCTCAACACCCTCGAGTATTATCGGAGGTATGAGATCGCTGCCTAATAGAATGTCTATTTGAGCGGGGGTGTTGCAGTTGGGATCTGCTAGCTTTAGGTGTGAAACCTTTTGCCAATGCTTGCTATTTATATGATAGCTTGGAAGCATATTTGTTAGTTGCGGTAAGACTATAGCTCCTGCTTTAATTCTCTTATCCGCTGGGGGGAAATTAGAGTAATGGGATTATTGTAAACTGAGGTATTCGTTTGAGATTTCCTCAACCTGAGTGGTTATGGTGGTAACTGGTTCCAAAACTAGTCCACTTAGGATCCACCCAAAAATAGTATTTTGTGCCAATAGTTTGTTTGAAATTTTCTCAACACCCTCGAGTATTATCGGAGGTATGAGATCGCTGCCTAATAGAATGTCTATTTGAGCGGGGCTGTTGCAGTTGGCATCTGCTAGCTTTAGGTGTGAAACCTTTTGCCAATGCTTGCTATTTATATGATAGCTTGGAAGCATATTTGTTAGTTGCGGTAAGACTATAGCTCCTGCTTTAATTCTCTTATCCGCTTGGAGGGAATTAGAGTAATGGGATTATTGTGAACTGAGGTATTCGTTTGAGATTCCTCAACCTGAGTGGTTATGGTGGTAACTGGTTCCAAAACTAGTCCACTTAGGATCCACCCAAAAATAGTATTTTGTGCCAATAGTTTGTTTGAAATTTTCTCAACACCCTCGAGTATTATCGGAGGTATGAGATCGCTGCCTAATAGAATGTCTATTTGAGCGGGGCTGTTGCAGTTGGCATCTGCTAGCTTTAGGTGTGAAACCTTTTGCCAATGCTTGCTATTTATATGATAGCTTGGAAGCATATTTGTTAGTTGCGGTAAGACTATAGCTCCTGCTTTAATTCTCTTATCCGCTGGGGGGAAATTAGAGTAATGGGATTATTGTAAACTGAGGTATTCGTTTGAGATTTCCTCAACCTGAGTGGTCATGAAGGTAACTGGTTCCGAAACTAGTCCACTTAGGATCCACCCAAAAATAGTATTTTGTGCCAATAGTTTGTTTGAAATTTTCTCAACACCCTCGAGTATTATCGGAGGTATGAGATCGCTGCCTAATAGAATGTCTATTTGAGCGGGGGTGTTGCAGTTGGGATCTGCTAGCTTTAGGTGTGAAATCTTTTGCCAATGCTTGCTATTTATATGATAGCTTGGAAGCATATTTGTTAGTTGCGGTAAGACTATAGCTTCTGCTTTAATTAGCTTCTCCGCTTGGGGGGAAATTAGAGTAATGGGATTATTGTGAACTGAGGTATTCGTTTGAGATTTCCTCAACCTGAGTGGTCATAGTGGTAACTGGCTCCGAAACTAGTCCACTTAGGATCCACCCAAAAATAGTATTTTGTGCCAATAGTTTGTTTGAAATTTTCTCAACACCCTCGAGTATTATCTGAGGTATGAGATCGCTGCCTAATAGAATGTCTATTTGAGCGGGGGTGTTGCAGTTGGGATCTGCTAGCTTTAGGTGTGAAACCTTTTGCCAATGCTTGCTATTTATATGATAGCTTGGAAGCATATTTGTTAGTTGCGGTAAGACTATAGCTTCTGCTTTAATTCTCTTATCCGCTTGGGGGGAAATTAGAGTAATGGGATTATTGTGAACTGAGGTATTCGTTTGAGATTTCCTCAACCTGAGTGGTCATGGTGGTAACTGGTTCCGAAACTAGTCCACTTAGAATCCACCCAAAAATAGTATTTTGTGCCAATAGTTTGTTTGAAATTTTCTCAACACCCTCGAGTATTATCTGAGGTATGAGATCGCTGCCTAATAGAATGTCTATTTGAGCGCGGGTGTTGCAGTTGGCATCTGCTAGCTTTAGGTGTGAAACCTTTTGCCGATGCTTGCTATTTATATGATAGCTTGGAAGCATATTTGTTAGTTGCGGTAAGACTATAGCTTCTGCTTTAATTCTCTTATCCGCTTGGGGGGAAATTAGAGTAAGGAGATTATTGTGACTGAGGTATTCGTTTGAGATTTCCTCAACCTGAGTGGTCATGGTGGTAACTGGTTCCGAAACTAGTCCACTTAGGACCAACCCAAAAATAGTATTTTGTGCCAATAGTTTGTTTGAAATTTTCTCAACACCCTCGAGTATTATCTGAGGTATGAGATCGCTGCCTAATAGAATGTCTATTTGAGCGGGGGTGTTGCAGTTGGGATCTGCTAGCTTTAGGTGTGAAACCTTAAGCCAATGCTTGCGATTTATATGATAGCTTGGAAGCATATTTGTTAGTTGCGGTAAGACTATAGCTTCTGCTTTAATTCTCTTATCCGCTTGGGGGGAAATTAGAGTAAGGAGATTATTGTGACTGAGGTATTCGTTTGAGATTTCCTCAACCTGAGTGGTCATGGTGGTAACTGGTTCCGAAACTAGTCCACTTAGGACCAACCCAAAAATAGTATTTTGTGCCAATAGTTTGTTTGAAATTTTCTCAACACCCTCGAGTATTATCTGAGGTATGAGATCGCTGCCTAATAGAATGTCTATTTGAGCGGGGGTGTTGCAGTTGGCATCTGCTAGCTTTAGGTGTGAAACCTTTTGCCGATGCTTGCTATTTATATGATAGCTTGGAAGCATATTTGTTAGTTGCGGTAAGACTATAGCTTCTGCTTTAATTCTCTTATCCGCTTGGGGGGAAATTAGAGTAAGGAGATTATTGTGACTGAGGTATTCGTTTGAGATTTCCTCAACCTGAGTGGTCATGGTGGTAACTGGTTCCGAAACTAGTCCACTTAGGACCAACCCAAAAATAGTATTTTGTGCCAATAGTTTGTTTGAAATTTTCTCAACACCCTCGAGTATTATCTGAGGTATGAGATCGCTGCCTAATAGAATGTCTATTTGAGCGGGGGTGTTGCAGTTGGGATCTGCTAGCTTTAGGTGTGAAACCTTAAGCCAATGCTTGCGATTTATATGATAGCTTGGAAGCATATTTGCTAGTTGCGGTAAGACTATAGCTTCTGCTTAAATTCTCTTATCCGCTTGGGGGGAAATTAGAGTAAGGAGATTATTGTGACTGAGGTATTCGTTTGAGATTTCCTCAACCTGAGTGGTCATGGTGGTAACTGGTTCCGAAACTAGTCCACTTAGGACCAACCCAAAAATAGTATTTTGTGCCAATAGTTTGTTTGAAATTTTCTCAACACCCTCGAGTATTATCTGAGGTATGAGATCGCTGCCTAATAGAATGTCTATTTGAGCGCGGGTGTTGCAGTTGGCATCTGCTAGCTTTAGGTGTGAAACCTTTTGCCAATGCTTGCTATTTATATGATATCTTGGAAGCATATTTGTTAGTTGCGGTAAGACTATAGCTTCTGCTTTAATTCTCTTATCCGCTTGGGGGGAAATTAGAGTAATGGGATTATTGTGAACTGAGGTATTCGTTTGAGATTCCTCACCCTGAGTGGTCATGGTGGTAACTGGTTCCGAAACTAGTCCACTTAGGATCCACCCTAAAATAGTATTTTGTGCCAATAGTTTGTTTGAAATTTTCTCAACACCCTCGAGTATTATCTGAGGTATGAGATCGCTGCCTAATAGAATGTCTATTTGAGCGGGGCTGTTGCAGTTGGCATCTGCTAGCTTTAGGTGTGAAACCTTTAGCCAATGCTTGCTATTTATATGATAGCTTGGAAGCATATTTGTTAGTTGCGGTAAGACTATAGCTTCTGCTTTAATTCTCTTATCCGCTTGGGGGGAAATTAGAGTAATGGGATTATTGTGAACTGAGGTATTCGTTTGAGATTTCCTCAACCTGAGTGGTCATGGTGGTAACTGGTTCCGAAACTAGTCCACTTAGGACCAACCCAAAAATAGTATTTTGTGCCAATAGTTTGTTTGAATTTATCTCAACACCCTCGAGTATTATCTGAGGTATGAGATCGCTGCCTAATAGAATGTCTATTTGAGCGGGGCTGTTGCAGTTGGCATCTGCTAGCTTTAGGTGTGAAACCTTTTGCCAATGCTTGCTATTTATATGATAGCTTGGAAGCATATTTGTTAGTTGCGGTAAGACTATAGCTTCTGCTTTAATTCTCTTATCCGCTTGGGGGGAAATTAGAGTAATGGGATTATTGTAAACTGAGGTATTCGTTTGAGATTTCCTCAACCTGAGTGGTCATGGTGGTAACTGGTTCCGAAACTAGTCCACTTAGGATCCACCTAAAAATAGTATTTTGTGCCAATAGTTTGTTTGAAATTTTCTCAACACCCTCGAGTATTATCTGAGGTATGAGATCGCTGCCTAATAGAATGTCTATTTGAGCGCGGGTGTTGCAGTTGGCATCTGCTAGCTTTAGGTGTGAAACCTTTTGCCGATGCTTGCTATTTATATGATAGCTTGGAAGCATATTTGTTAGTTGCGGTAAGACTATAGCTTCTGCTTTAATTCTCTTATCCGCTTGGGGGGAAATTAGAGTAAGGAGATTATTGTGACTGAGGTATTCGTTTGAGATTTCCTCAACCTGAGTGGTCATGGTGGTAACTGGTTCCGAAACTAGTCCACTTAGGACCAACCCAAAAATAGTATTTTGTGCCAATAGTTTGTTTGAAATTTTCTCAACACCCTCGAGTATTATCTGAGGTATGAGATCGCTGCCTAATAGAATGTCTATTTGAGCGGGGGTGTTGCAGTTGGGATCTGCTAGCTTTAGGTGTGAAACCTTAAGCCAATGCTTGCGATTTATATGATAGCTTGGAAGCATATTTGTTAGTTGCGGTAAGACTATAGCTTCTGCTTTAATTCTCTTATCCGCTTGGGGGGAAATTAGAGTAAGGAGATTATTGTGACTGAGGTATTCGTTTGAGATTTCCTCAACCTGAGTGGTCATGGTGGTAACTGGTTCCGAAACTAGTCCACTTAGGACCAACCCAAAAATAGTATTTTGTGCCAATAGTTTGTTTGAAATTTTCTCAACACCCTCGAGTATTATCTGACGTATGAGATCGCTGCCTAATAGAATGTCTATTTGAGCGGGGGTGTTGCAGTTGGGATCTGCTAGCTTTAGGTGTGAAATCTTTTGCCAATGCTTGCTATTTATATGATAGCTTGGAAGCATATTTGTTAGTTGCGGTAAGACTTTAGCTTCTGCTTTAATTAGCTTCTCCGCTTGGGGGGAAATTAGAGTAATGGGATTATTGTGAACTGAGGTATTCGTTTGAGATTTCCTCAACCTGAGTGGTCATAGTGGTAACTGGCTCCGAAACTAGTCCACTTAGGATCCACCCAAAAATAGTATTTTGTGCCAATAGTTTGTTTGAAATTTTCTCAACACCCTCGAGTATTATCTGAGGTATGAGATCGCTGCCTAATAGAATGTCTATTTGAGCGGGGGTGTTGCAGTTGGGATCTGCTAGCTTTAGGTGTGAAACCTTTTGCCAATGCTTGCTATTTATATGATAGCTTGGAAGCATATTTGTTAGTTGCGGTAAGACTATAGCTTCTGCTTTAATTCTCTTATCCGCTTGGGGGGAAATTAGAGTAATGGGATTATTGTGAACTGAGGTATTCGTTTGAGATTTCCTCAACATGAGTGGTCATGGTGGTAACTGGTTCCGAAACTAGTCCACTTAGGATCCACCCAAAAATAGTATTTTGTGCCAATAGTTTGTTTGAAATTTTCTCAACACCCTCGAGTATTATCTGAGGTATGAGATCGCTGCCTAATAGAATGTCTATTTGAGCGCGGGTGTTGCAGTTGGCATCTGCTAGCTTTAGGTGTGAAACCTTTTGCCGATGCTTGCTATTTATATGATAGCTTGGAAGCATATTTGTTAGTTGCGGTAAGACTATAGCTTCTGCTTTAATTCTCTTATCCGCTTGGGGGGAAATTAGAGTAAGGAGATTATTGTGACTGAGGTATTCGTTTGAGATTTCCTCAACCTGAGTGGTCATGGTGGTAACTGGTTCCGAAACTAGTCCACTTAGGACCAACCCAAAAATAGTATTTTGTGCCAATAGTTTGTTTGAAATTTTCTCAACACCCTCGAGTATTATCTGAGGTATGAGATCGCTGCCTAATAGAATGTCTATTTGAGCGGGGGTGTTGCAGTTGGGATCTGCTAGCTTTAGGTGTGAAACCTTAAGCCAATGCTTGCGATTTATATGATAGCTTGGAAGCATATTTGTTAGTTGCGGTAAGACTATAGCTTCTGCTTTAATTCTCTTATCCGCTTGGGGGGAAATTAGAGTAAGGAGATTATTGTGACTGAGGTATTCGTTTGAGATTTCCTCAACCTGAGTGGTCATGGTGGTAACTGGTTCCGAAACTAGTCCACTTAGGACCAACCCAAAAATAGTATTTTGTGCCAATAGTTTGTTTGAAATTTTCTCAACACCCTCGAGTATTATCTGAGGTATGAGATCGCTGCCTAATAGAATGTCTATTTGAGCGCGGGTGTTGCAGTTGGCATCTGCTAGCTTTAGGTGTGAAACCTTTTGCCGATGCTTGCTATTTATATGATAGCTTGGAAGCATATTTGTTAGTTGCGGTAAGACTATAGCTTCTGCTTTAATTCTCTTATCCGCTTGGGGGGAAATTAGAGTAAGGAGATTATTGTGACTGAGGTATTCGTTTGAGATTTCCTCAACCTGAGTGGTCATGGTGGTAACTGGTTCCGAAACTAGTCCACTTAGGACCAACCCAAAAATAGTATTTTGTGCCAATAGTTTGTTTGAAATTTTCTCAACACCCTCGAGTATTATCTGAGGTATGAGATCGCTGCCTAATAGAATGTCTATTTGAGCGGGGGTGTTGCAGTTGGGATCTGCTAGCTTTAGGTGTGAAACCTTAAGCCAATGCTTGCGATTTATATGATAGCTTGGAAGCATATTTGTTAGTTGCGGTAAGACTATAGCTTCTGCTTAAATTCTCTTATCCGCTTGGGGGGAAATTAGAGTAAGGAGATTATTGTGACTGAGGTATTCGTTTGAGATTTCCTCAACCTGAGTGGTCATGGTGGTAACTGGTTCCGAAACTAGTCCACTTAGGACCAACCCAAAAATAGTATTTTGTGCCAATAGTTTGTTTGAAATTTTCTCAACACCCTCGAGTATTATCTGAGGTATGAGATCGCTGCCTAATAGAATGTCTATTTGAGCGCGGGTGTTGCAGTTGGCATCTGCTAGCTTTAGGTGTGAAACCTTTTGCCAATGCTTGCTATTTATATGATATCTTGGAAGCATATTTGTTAGTTGCGGTAAGACTATAGCTTCTGCTTTAATTCTCTTATCCGCTTGGGGGGAAATTAGAGTAATGGGATTATTGTGAACTGAGGTATTCGTTTGAGATTCCTCAACCTGAGTGGTCATGGTGGTAACTGGTTCCGAAACTAGTCCACTTAGGATCCACCCTAAAATAGTATTTTGTGCCAATAGTTTGTTTGAAATTTTCTCAACACCCTCGAGTATTATCTGAGGTATGAGATCGCTGCCTAATAGAATGTCTATTTGAGCGGGGCTGTTGCAGTTGGCATCTGCTAGCTTTAGGTGTGAAACCTTTTGCCAATGCTTGCTATTTATATGATAGCTTGGAAGCATATTTGTTAGTTGCGGTAAGACTATAGCTTCTGCTTTAATTCTCTTATCCGCTTGGGGGGAAATTAGAGTAATGGGATTATTGTGAACTGAGGTATTCGTTTGAGATTTCCTCAACCTGAGTGGTCATGGTGGTAACTGGTTCTGAAACTAGTCCACTTAGGACCAACCCAAAAATAGTATTTTGTGCCAATAGCTTGTTTGAAATTTTCTCAACACCCTCGAGTATTATCTGAGGTATGAGATCGCTGTCTAATAAAATGTCTATTTGAGCGGGGGTGATGCAGTTGGGATCTGCTAGCTTTAGGTGTGAAACCTTTAGCCAATGCTTGCTATTTATATGATAGCTTGGAAGCATATTTGTTAGTTGCGGTAAGACTATAGCTTCTGCTTTAATTCTCTTATCCGCTTGGGGGGAAATTAGAGTAATGGGATTATTGTGAACTGAGGTATTCGTTTGAGATTTCCTCAACCTGAGTGGTCATGGTGGTAACTGGTCCCGAAACTAGTCCACTTAGGACCAACCCAAAAATAGTATTTTGTGCCAATAGTTTGTTTGAAATTATCTCAACACCCTCGAGTATTATCTGAGGTATGAGATCGCTGCCTAATAGAATGTCTATTTGAGCGGGGCTGTTGCAGTTGGCATCTGCTAGCTTTAGGTGTGAAACCTTTTGCCAATGCTTGCTATTTATATGATAGCTTGGAAGCATATTTGTTAGTTGCGGTAAGACTATAGCTTCTGCTTTAATTCTCTTATCCGCTTGGGGGGAAATTAGAGTAATGGGATTATTGTGAACTGAGGTATTCGTTTGAGATTTCCTCAACCTGAGTGGTCATGGTGGTAACTGGTTCCGAAACTAGTCCACTTAGGACCAACCCAAAAATAGTATTTTGTGCCAATAGTTTGTTTGAAATTTTCTCAACACCCTCGAGTATTATCTGAGGTATGAGATCGCTGCCTAATAAAATGTCTATTTGAGCGGGGGTGATGCAGTTGGGATCTGCTAGCTTTAGGTGTGAAACCTTTAGCCAATGCTTGCTATTTATATGATAGCTTGGAAGCATATTTGTTAGTTGCGGTAAGACTATAGATTCTGCTTTAATTCTCTTATCCGCTTGGGGGGAAATTAGAGTAATGGGATTATTGTAAACTGAGGTATTCGTTTGAGATTTCCTCAACCTGAGTGGTCATGGTGGTAACTGGTTCCGAAACTAGTCCACTTAGGATCCACCTAAAAATAGTATTTTGTGCCAATAGTTTGTTTGAAATTTTCTCAACACCCTCGAGTATTATCTGAGGTATGAGATCGCTGCCTAATAGAATGTCTATTTGAGCGCGGGTGTTGCAGTTGGCATCTGCTAGCTTTAGGTGTGAAACCTTTTGCCGATGCTTGCTATTTATATGATAGCTTGGAAGCATATTTGTTAGTTGCGGTAAGACTATAGCTTCTGCTTTAATTCTCTTATCCGCTTGGGGGGAAATTAGAGTAAGGAGATTATTGTGACTGAGGTATTCGTTTGAGATTTCCTCAACCTGAGTGGTCATGGTGGTAACTGGTTCCGAAACTAGTCCACTTAGGACCAACCCAAAAATAGTATTTTGTGCCAATAGTTTGTTTGAAATTTTCTCAACACCCTCGAGTATTATCTGAGGTATGAGATCGCTGCCTAATAGAATGTCTATTTGAGCGGGGGTGTTGCAGTTGGGATCTGCTAGCTTTAGGTGTGAAACCTTAAGCCAATGCTTGCGATTTATATGATAGCTTGGAAGCATATTTGTTAGTTGCGGTAAGACTATAGCTTCTGCTTTAATTCTCTTATCCGCTTGGGGGGAAATTAGAGTAAGGAGATTATTGTGACTGAGGTATTCGTTTGAGATTTCCTCAACCTGAGTGGTCATGGTGGTAACTGGTTCCGAAACTAGTCCACTTAGGACCAACCCAAAAATAGTATTTTGTGCCAATAGTTTGTTTGAAATTTTCTCAACACCCTCGAGTATTATCTGACGTATGAGATCGCTGCCTAATAGAATGTCTATTTGAGCGCGGGTGTTGCAGTTGGCATCTGCTAGCTTTAGGTGTGAAACCTTTTGCCAATGCTTGCTATTTATATGATATCTTGGAAGCATATTTGTTAGTTGCGGTAAGACTATAGCTTCTGCTTTAATTCTCTTATCCGCTTGGGCTGAAATTGGAGTAATGGGATTATTGTGAACTGAGGTATTCGTTTGAGATTCCTCAACCTGAGTGGTCATGGTGGTAACTGGTTCCGAAACTAGTCCACTTAGGATCCACCTTAAAATAGTATTTTGTGCCAATAGTTTGTTTGAAATTTTCTCAACACCCTCGAGTATTATCTGAGGTATGAGATAGCTGCCTAATAGAATGTCTATTTGAGCGGGGCTGTTGCAGTTGGCATCTGCTAGCTTTAGGTGTGAAACCTTTTGCCAATGCTTGCTATTTATATGATAGCTTGGAAGCATATTTGTTAGTTGCGGTAAGACTATAGCTTCTGCTTTAATTCTCTTATCCGCTTGGGGGGAAATTAGAGTAATGGGATTATTGTGAACTGAGGTATTCGTTTGAGATTTCCTCAACCTGAGTGGTCATGGTGGTAACTGGTTCCGAAACTAGTCCACTTAGGACCAACCCAAAAATAGTATTTTGTGCCAATAGTTTGTGTGAAATTTTCTCAACACCCTCGAGTATTATCTGAGGTATGAGATCGCTGCCTAATAAAACGTCTATTTGAGCGGGGGTGATGCTGTTGGGATCTGCTAGCTTTAGGTGTGAAACCTTTAGCCAATGCTGGCTATTTATATGATAGCTTGGAAGCATATTTGTTAGTTGCGGTAAGACTATAGCTTCTGCTTTAATTCTCTTATCCGCTTGGGGGGAAATTAGAGTAATGGGATTATTGTGAACTGAGGTATTCGTTTGAGATTTCCTCAACCTGAGTGGTCATGGTGGTAACTGGTTCCGAAACTAGTCCACTTAGGACCAACCCAAAAATAGTATTTTGTGCCAATAGTTTGTTTGAAATTATCTCAACACCCTCGAGTATTATCTGAGGTATGAGATCGCTGCCTAATAGAATGTCTATTTGAGCGGGGCTGTTGCAGTTGGCATCTGCTAGCTTTAGGTGTGAAACCTTTTGCCAATGCTTGCTATTTATATGATAGCTTGGAAGCATATTTAGTAGTTGCGGTAAGACTATAGCTTCTGCTTTAATTCTCTTATCCGCTTGGGGGGAAATTAGAGTAATGGGATTATTGTGAACTGAGGTATTCGTTGGAGATTTCCTCAACCTGAGTGGTCATGGTGGTAACTGGTTCCGAAACTAGTCCACTTAGGACCAACCCAAAAATAGTATTTTGTGCCAATAGTTTGTTTGAAATTTTCTCAACACCCTCGAGTATTATCTGAGGTATGAGATCGCTGCCTAATAGAATGTCTATTTGAGCGGGGCTGTTGCAGTTGGCATCTGCTAGCTTTAGGTGTGAAACCTTTTGCCAATGCTTGCTATTTATATGATAGCTTGGAAGCATATTTGTTAGTTGCGGTAAGACTATAGCTCCTGCTTTAATTCTCTTATCCGCTGGGGGGAAATTAGAGTAATGGGATTATTGTAAACTGAGGTATTCGTTTGAGATTTCCTCAACCTGAGTGGGCATGGTGGTAACTGGTTCCGAAACTAGTCCACTTAGGATCCACCCAAAAATAGTATTTTGTGCCAATAGTTTGTTTGAAATTTTCTCAACACCCTCGAGTATTATCTGAGGTATGAGATCGCTGCCTAATAGAATGTCTATTTGAGCGGGGGTGTTGCAGTTGGGATCTGCTAGCTTTAGGTGTGAAACCTTTTGCCAATGCTTGCTATTTATATGATATCTTGGAAGCATATTTGTTAGTTGCGGTAAGACTATAGCTTCTGCTTTAATTCTCTTATCCGCTTGGAGGGAATTAGAGTAATGGGATTATTGTGAACTGAGGTATTCGTTTGAGATTCCTCAACCTGAGTGGTTATGGTGGTAACTGGTTCCGAAACTAGTCCACTTAGGATCCACCCTAAAATAGTATTTTGTGCCAATAGTTTGTTTGAAATTTTCTCAACACCCTCGAGTATTATCGGAGGTATGAGATCGCTGCCTAATAGAATGTCTATTTGAGCGGGGGTGTTGCAGTTGGGATCTGCTAGCTTTAGGTGTGAAATCTTTTGCCAATGCTTGCTATTTATATGATAGCTTGGAAGCATATTTGTTAGTTGCGGTAAGACTATAGCTTTTGCTTTAATTAGCTTCTCCGCTTGGGGGGAAATTAGAGTAATGGGATTATTGTGAACTGAGGTATTCGTTTGAGATTTCCTCAACCTGAGTGGTCATAGTGGTAACTGGTTCCGAAACTAGTCCACTTAGGATCCACCCAAAAATAGTATTTTGTGCCAATAGTTTGTTTGAAATTTTCTCAACACCCTCGAGTATTATCTGAGGTATGAGATCGCTGCCTAATAGAATGTCTATTTGAGCGGGGGTGTTGCAGTTGGGATCTGCTAGCTTTAGGTGTGAAACCTTTTGCCAATGCGTGCTATTTATATGATATCTTGGAAGCATATTTGTTAGTTGCGGTAAGACTATAGCTTCTGCTTTAATTCTCTTATCCGCTTGGGGGGAAATTAGAGTAATGGGATTATTGTAAACTGAGGTATTCGTTTGAGATTTCCTCAACCTGAGTGGTCATGGTGGTAACTGGTTCCGAAACTAGTCCACTTAGGATCCACCCAAAAATAGTATTTTGTGCCAATAGTTTGTTTGAAATTTTCTCAACACCCTCGAGTATTATCTGAGGTATGAGATCGCTGCCTAATAGAATGTCTATTTGAGCGGGGGTGTTGCAGTTGGGATCTGCTAGCTTTAGGTGTGAAACCTTAAGCCAATGCTTGCGATTTATATGATAGCTTGGAAGCATATTTGTTAGTTGCGGTAAGACTATAGCTTCTGCTTTAATTCTCTTATCCGCTTGGGGGGAAATTAGAGTAAGGAGATTATTGTGACTGAGGTATTCGTTTGAGATTTCCTCAACCTGAGTGGTCATGGTGGTAACTGGTTCCGAAACTAGTCCACTTAGGACCAACCCAAAAATAGTATTTTGTGCCAATAGTTTGTTTGAAATTTTCTCAACACCCTCGAGTATTATCTGAGGTATGAGATCGCTGCCTAATAGAATGTCTATTTGAGCGGGGCTGTTGCAGTTGGCATCTGCTAGCTTTAGGTGTGAAACCTTTTGCCAATGCTTGCTATTTATATGATAGCTTGGAAGCATATTTGTTAGTTGCGGTAAGACTATAGCTTCTGCTTTAATTCTCTTATCCGCTTGGGGGGAAATTAGAGTAATGGGATTATTGTGAACTGAGGTATTCGTTTGAGATTCCTCAACCTGAGTGGTCATGGTGGTAACTGGTTCCGAAACTAGTCCACTTAGGATCCACCCTAAAATAGTATTTTGTGCCAATAGTTTGTTTGAAATTTTCTCAACACCCTCGAGTATTATCTGAGGTATGAGATCGCTGCCTAATAGAATGTCTATTTGAGCGGGGCTGTTGCAGTTGGCATCTGCTAGCTTTAGGTGTGAAACCTTTTGCCAATGCTTGCTATTTATATGATAGCTTGGAAGCATATTTGTTAGTTGCGGTAAGACTATAGCTTCTGCTTTAATTCTCTTATCCGCTTGGGGGGAAATTAGAGTAATGGGATTATTGTGAACTGAGGTATTCGTTTGAGATTTCCTCAACCTGAGTGGTCATGGTGGTAGCTGGTTCCGAAACTAGTCCACTTAGGACCAACCCAAAAATAGTATTTTGTGCCAATAGTTTGTTTGAAATTTTCTCAACACCCTCGAGTATTATCTGAGGTATGAGATCGCTGCCTAATAGAATGTCTATTTGAGCGGGGGTGTTGCAGTTGGGATCTGCTAGCTTTAGGTGTGAAACCTTAAGCCAATGCTTGCGATTTATATGATAGCTTGGAAGCATATTTGTTAGTTGCGGTAAGACTATAGCTTCTGCTTTAATTCTCTTATCCGCTTGGGGGGAAATTAGAGTAATGGGATTATTGTGAACTGAGGTATTCGTTTGAGATTCCTCAACCTGAGTGGTCATGGTGGTAACTGGTTCCGAAACTAGTCCACTTAGGATCCACCCTAAAATAGTATTTTGTGCCAATAGTTTGTTTGAAATTTTCTCAACACCCTCGAGTATTATCTGAGGTATGAGATCGCTGCCTAATAGAATGTCTATTTGAGCGGGGCTGTTGCAGTTGGCATCTGCTAGCTTTAGGTGTGAAACCTTTTGCCAATGCTTGCTATTTATATGATAGCTTGGAAGCATATTTGTTAGTTGCGGTAAGACTATAGCTTCTGCTTTAATTCTCTTATCCGCTTGGGGGGAAATTAGAGTAATGGGATTATTGTGAACTGAGGTATTCGTTTGAGATTTCCTCAACCTGAGTGGTCATGGTGGTAGCTGGTTCCGAAACTAGTCCACTTAGGACCAACCCAAAAATAGTATTTTGTGCCAATAGTTTGTTTGAAATTTTCTCAACACCCTCGAGTATTATCTGAGGTATGAGATCGCTGCCTAATAAAATGTCTATTTGAGCGGGGGTGATGCAGTTGGGATCTGCTAGCTTTAGGTGTGAAACCTTTAGCCAATGCTTGCTATTTATATGATAGCTTGGAAGCATATTTGTTAGTTGCGGTAAGACTATAGCTTCTGCTTTAATTCTCTTATCCGCTTGGGGGGAAATTAGAGTAATGGGATTATTGTGAACTGAGGTATTCGTTTGAGATTTCCTCAACCTGAGTGGTCATGGTGGTAACTGGTTCCGAAACTAGTCCACTTAGGACCAACCCAAAAATAGTATTTTGTGCCAATAGTTTGTTTGAAATTATCTCAACACCCTCGAGTATTATCTGAGGTATGAGATCGCTGCCTAATAGAATGTCTATTTGAGCGGGGCTGTTGCAGTTGGCATCTGCTAGCTTTAGGTGTGAAACCTTTTGCCAATGCCTGCTATTTATATGATAGCTTGGAAGCATATTTGTTAGTTGCGGTAAGACTATCGCTCCTGCTTTAATTCTCTTATCCGCTTGGGGGGAAATTAGAGTAAGGAGATTATTGTGACTGAGGTATTCGTTTGAGATTTCCTCAACCTGAGTGGTCATGGTGGTAACTGGTTCCGAAACTAGTCCACTTAGGACCAACCCAAAAATAGTATTTTGTGCCAATAGTTTGTTTGAAATTTTCTCAACACCCTCGAGTATTATCTGAGGTATGAGATCGCTGCCTAATAGAATGTCTATTTGAGCGGGGGTGTTGCAGTTGGGATCTGCTAGCTTTAGGTGTGAATCCTTAAGCCAATGCTTGCGATTTATATGATAGCTTGGAAGCATATTTGTTAGTTGCGGTAAGACTATAGCTTCTGCTTTAATTCTCTTATCCGCTTGGGGGGAAATTAGAGTAAGGAGATTATTGTGACTGAGGTATTCGTTTGAGATTTCCTCAACCTGAGTGGTCATGGTGGTAACTGGTTCCGAAACTAGTCCACTTAGGACCAACCCAAAAATAGTATTTTGTGCCAATAGTTTGTTTGAAATTTTCTCAACACCCTCGAGTATTATCTGAGGTATGAGATCGCTGCCTAATAGAATGTCTATTTGAGCGCGGGTGTTGCAGTTGGCATCTGCTAGCTTTAGGTGTGAAACCTTTTGCCAATGCTTGCTATTTATATGATATCTTGGAAGCATATTTGTTAGTTGCGGTAAGACTATAGCTTCTGCTTTAATTCTCTTATCCGCTTGGGGGGAAATTAGAGTAATGGGATTATTGTGAACTGAGGTATTCGTTTGAGATTCCTCAACCTGAGTGGTCATGGTGGTAACTGGTTCCGAAACTAGTCCACTTAGGACCAACCCAAAAATAGTATTTTGTGCCAATAGTTTGTTTGAAATTTTCTCAACACCCTCGAGTATTATCTGAGGTATGAGATCGCTGCCTAATAGAATGTCTATTTGAGCGGGGGTGTTGCAGTTGGCATCTGCTAGCTTTAGGTGTGAAACCTTTTGCCAATGCTTGCTATTTATATGGTAGCTTGGAAGCATATTTGTTAGTTGCGGTAAGACTATAGCTTCTGCTTTAATTCTCTTCTCCGCTTGGGTGGAAATTAGAGTAATGGGATTATTGTGAACTGAGGTATTCGTTTGAGATTTCCTCAACCTGAGTGGTCATGGTGGTAACTGGTTCCGAAACTAGTCCACTTAGGACCAACCCAAAAATAGTATTTTGTGCGAATAGTTAGTTTGAAATTTTCTCAACACCCTCGAGTATTATCTGAGGTATGAGATCACTGCTTAATAGAATGTCTATTTGAGCGGGGGTGTTGCAGTTGGGATCTGCTAGCTTTAGGTGTGAAACCTTTTGCCAATGCTTGCTATTTATATGATATCTGGGAAGCATATTTGTTAGTTGCGGTAAGACTATAGCTTCTGCTTTAATTCTCTTATCCGCTTGGGGGGAAATTAGAGTAATGGGATTATTGTGAACTGAGGTATTCGTTTGAGACTTCCTCAATCTGAGTCGTCATGGTGGTAACTGGTTCCGAAACTAGTCCACTTAGGATCCACCCAAAAATAGTATTTTGTGCCAATAGTTTGTCTGAAATTTTCTCAACACCCTCGAGTATTATCTGAGGTATGAGATCGCTGCCTAATAGAATGTCTATTTGAGCGCGGGTGTTGCAGTTGGAATCTGCTAGCTTTAGGTGTGAAACCTTTTGCCGATGCTTTCTATTTATATGATAGCTTGGAAGCATATTTGTTAGTTGCGGTAAGACTATAGCTTCTGCTTTAATTCTCTTATCCGCTTGGGGGGAAATTAGAGTAAGGATATTATTGTGACTGAGGTATTCGTTTGAGATTTCCTCAACCTGAGTGGTCATGGTGGTAACTGCCGTGCCAATAGTTTGTTTGAAATTTTCTCAACACCCTCGAGTATTATCTGAGGTATGAGATCGCTGCCTAATAGAATGTCTATTTGAGCGGGGGTGTTGCAGTTGGGATCTGCTAGCTTTAGGTGTGAAACTTTAAGCCAATGCTTGCGATTTATATGATAGCTTGGAAGCATATTTGTTAGTTGCGGTAAGACTATAGCTTCTGCTTTAATTCTCTTATCCGCTTGGGGGGAAATTAGAGTAAGGAGATTATTGTGACTGAGGTATTCGTTTGAGATTTCCTCAACCTGAGTGGTCATGGTGGTAACTGGTTCCGAAACTAGTCCACTTAGGACCAACCCAAAAATAGTATTTTGTGCCAATAGTTTGTTTGAAATTTTCTCAACACCCTCGAGTATTATCTGAGGTATGAGATCGCTGCCTAATAGAATGTCTATTTGAGCGGGGGTGTTGCAGTTGGCATCTGCTAGCTTTAGGTGTGAAAACTTTAGCCAATGCTTGCTATTTATATGATAGCTTGGAAGCATATTTGTTAGTTGCGGTAAGACTATAGCTTCTGCTTTAATTCTCTTATCCGCTTGGGTGGAAATTAGAGTAATGGGATTATTGTGAACTGAGGTATTCGTTTGAGATTTCCTCAACCTGAGTGGTCATGGTGGTAACTGGTTCCGAAACTAGTCCACTTAGGATCCACCCAAAAATAGTATTTTGTGCCAATAGTTTGTTTGAAATTTTCTCAACACCCTCGAGTATTATCTGAGGTATGATATCGCTGCCTAATAGAATGTCTATTTGAGCGGGGGTGTTGCAGTTGGGATCTGCTAGCTTTAGGTGTGAAACCTTTTGCCAATGCTTGCTATTTATATGATATCTTGGAAGCATATTTGTTAGTTCCGGTAAGACTATAGCTTCTGCTTTAATTCTTTTATCCGCTTGGGGGGAAATTAGAATAATGGGATTATTGTGAACTAAGGTATTCGTTTCAGATTTCCTCAACCTGAGTGGGCATGGTGGTAACTGGTTCCGAAACTAGTCCACTTAGGACCAACCCAAAAATAGTATTTTGTGCCAATAGTTTGTTTGAAATTTTCTCAACACCCTCGAGTATTATCTGAGGGATGAGATCGCTGCCTAATAGAATGTCTATTTGAGCGGGGGTGTTGCAGTTGGGATCTGCTAGCTTTAGGTGTGAAACCTTTTGCCAATGCTTGCTATTTATATGATAGCTTGGAAGCATATTTGTTAGTTGCGGTAAGACTATAGCTTCTGCTTTAATTCTCTTATCCGCTGGGGGGGAAATTAGAGTAATGGGATTATTGTGAACTGAGGTATTCGTTTGAGATTCCTCAACCTGAGTGGTCATGGTGGTAACTGGTTCCGAAACTAGTCCACTTAGGATCCACCCTAAAATAGTATTTTGTGCCAATAGTTTGTTTGAAATTTTCTCAACACCCTCGAGTATTATCCGAGGTATGAGATCGCTGCCTAATAGAATGTCTATTTGAGCGGGGGTGTTGCAGTTGGGATCTGCTAGCTTTAGGTGTGAAACCTTTTGCCAATGCTTGCTATTTATATGGTAGCTTGGAAGCATATTTGTTAGTTGCGGTAAGACTATAGCTTCTGCTTTAATTCTCTTCTCCGCTTGGGTGGAAATTAGAGTAATGGGATTATTGTGAACTGAGGTATTCGTTTGAGATTTCCTCAACCTGAGTGGTCATGGTGGTAACTGGTTCCGAAACTAGTCCACTTAGGACCAACCCAAAAATAGTATTTTGTGCCAATAGTTTGTTTGAAATTTTCTCAACACCCTCGAGTATTATCTGAGGTATGAGATCGCTGCCTAATAGAATGTCTATTTGAGCGCGGGTGTTGCAGTTGGCATCTGCTAGCTTTAGGTGTGAAACCTTTTGCCAATGCTTGCTATTTATATGATATCTTGGAAGCATATTTGTTAGTTGCGGTAAGACTATAGCTTCTGCTTTAATTCTCTTATCCGCTTGGGGGAAATTAGAGTAATGGGATTATTGTGAACTGAGGTATTCGTTTGAGATTCCCCAACCTGAGTGGTCATGGTGGTAACTGGTTCCGAAACTAGTCCACTTAGGATCCACCCTAAAATAGTATTTTGTGAAAATAGTTTGTTTGAAATTTTCTCAACACCCTCGAGTATTATCTGAGGTATGAGATCGCTGCCTAATAGAATGTCTATTTGAGCGGGGCTGTTGCAGTTGGCATCTGCTAGCTTTAGGTGTGAAACCTTTTGCCAATGCTTGCTATTTATATGATAGCTTGGAAGCATATTTGTTAGTTGCGGTAAGACTATAGCTTCTGCTTTAATTCTCTTATCCGCTTGGGGGGAAATTAGAGTAATGGGATTATTGTGAACTGAGGTATTCGTTTGAGATTTCCTCAACCTGAGTGGTCATGGTGGTAACTGGTTCCGAAACTAGTCCACTTAGGACCAACCCAAAAATAGTATTTTGTGCCAATAGTTTGTTTGAAATTTTCTCAACACCTTCGAGTATTATCTGAGGTATGAGATCGCTGCCTAATAAAATGTCTATTTGAGCGGGGGTGATGCAGTTGGGATCTGCTAGCTTTAGGTGTGAAACCTTTAGCCAATGCTTGCTATTTATATGATAGCTTGGAAGCATATTTGTTAGTTGCGGTAAGACTATAGCTTCTGCTTTAATTCTCTTATCCGCTTGGGTGGAAATTAGAGTAATGGGATTATTGTGAACTGAGGTATTCGTTTGAGATTCCTCAACCTGAGTGGTCATGGTGGTAACTGGTTCCGAAACTAGTCCACTTAGGACCAACCCAAAAATAGTATTTTGTGCCAATAGTTTGTTTGAAATTTTCTCAACACCCTCGAGTATTATCTGAGGTATGAGATCGCTGCCTAATAGAATGTCTATTTGAGCGGGGGTGTTGCAGTTGGGATCTGCTAGCTTTAGGTGTGAAACCTTTTGCCAATGCTTGCTATTTATATGATAGCTTGGAAGCATATTTGTTAGTTGCGGTAAGACTATAGCTTCTGCTTTAATTCTCTTATCCGCTTGGGTGGAAATTAGAGTAATGGGATTATTGTGAACTGAGGTATTCGTTTGAGATTTCCTCAACCTGAGTGGTCATGGTGGTAACTGGTTCCGAAACTAGTCCACTTAAGACCAACCCAAAAATAGTATTTTGTGCCAATAGTTTGTTTGAAATTTTCTCAACACCCTCGAGTATTATCTGAGGGATGAGATCGCTGCCTAATAAAATGTCTATTTGAGCGGGGGTGTTGCAGTTGGGATCTGCTAGCTTTAGGTGTGAAACCTTTTGCCAATGCTTGCTATTTATATGATATCTGGGAAGCATATTTGTTAGTTGCGGTAAGACTATAGCTTCTGCTTTAATTCTCTTATCCGCTTGGGTGGAAATTAGAGTAATGGGATTATTGTGAACTGAGGTATTCGTTTGAGATTTCCTCAACCTGAGTGGTCATGGTGGTAACTGGTTCCGAAACTAGTCCACTTAGGATCCACCCAAAAATAGTATTTTGTGCCAATAGCTTGTTTGAAATTTTCTCAACACCCTCGAGTATTATCTGAGGTATGATATCGCTGCCTAATAGAATGTCTATTTGAGCGGGGGTGTTGCAGTTGGGATCTGCTAGCTTTAGGTGTGAAACCTTTTGCCAATGCTTGCTATTTATATGATATCTTGGAAGCATATTTGTTAGCTCCGGTAAGACTATAGCTTCTGCTTTAATTCTTTTATCCGCTTGGGGGGAAATTAGAGTAATGGGATTATTGTGAACTAAGGTATTCGTTTCAGATTTCCTCAACCTGAGTGGTCATGGTGGTAACTGGTTCCGAAACTAGTCCACTTAGGATCCACCCTAAAATAGTATTTTGTGCCAATAGTTTGTTTGAAATTTTTTCAACACCCTCGAGTATTATCTGAGGGATGAGATCGCTGCCTAATAGAATGTCTATTTGAGCGGGGGTGTTGCAGTTGGGATCTGCTAGCTTTAGGTGTGATACCTTTTGCCAATGCTTGCTATTTATATGACAGCTTGGAAGCATATTTGTTAGTTGCGGTAAGACTATAGCTTCTCCTTTAATTCTCTTATCCGCTTGGGGGGAAATTAAAGTAATGGGATTATTGTGAACTGAGGTATTCGTTTGAGATTTCCTCAACCTGAGTGGTCATGGTGGTAACTGGTTCCGAAACTAGTCCAGTTAGGATCCACCCTAAAATAGTATTTTGTGCCAATAGTTTGTTTGAAATTTTCTCAACACCCTCGAGTATTATCTGAGGTATGAGATCGCTGCCTAATAGAATGTCTATTTGAGCGGGGGTGTTGCAGTTGGCATCTGCTAGCTTTAGGTGTGAAACCTTTTGCCAATGCTTGCTATTTATATGGTAGCTTGGAAGCATATTTGTTAGTTGCGGTAAGACTATAGCTTCTGCTTTAATTCTCTTCTCCGCTTGGGTGGAAATTAGAGTAATGGGATTATTGTGAACTGAGGTATTCGTTTGAGATTTCCTCAACCTGAGTGGTCATGGTGGTAACTGGTTCCGAAACTAGTCCACTTAGGACCAACCCAAAAATAGTATTTTGTGCGAATAGTTAGTTTGAAATTTTCTCAACACCCTCGAGTATTATCTGAGGTATGAGATCACTGCTTAATAGAATGTCTATTTGAGCGGGGGTGTTGCAGTTGGGATCTGCTAGCTTTAGGTGTGAAACCTTTTGCCAATGCTTGCTATTTATATGATATCTGGGAAGCATATTTGTTAGTTGCGGTAAGACTATAGCTTCTGCTTTAATTCTCTTATCCGCTTGGGGGGAAATTAGAGTAATGGGATTATTGTGAACTGAGGTATTCGTTTGAGACTTCCTCAATCTGAGTCGTCATGGTGGTAACTGGTTCCGAAACTAGTCCACTTAGGATCCACCCAAAAATAGTATTTTGTGCCAATAGTTTGTCTGAAATTTTCTCAACACCCTCGAGTATTATTTGAGGTATGAGATCGCTGCCTAATAGAATGTCTATTTGAGCGCGGGTGTTGCAGTTGGAATCTGCTAGCTTTAGGTGTGAAACCTTTTGCCGATGCTTTCTATTTATATGATAGCTTGGAAGCATATTTGTTAGTTGCGGTAAGACTATAGCTTCTGCTTTAATTCTCTTATCCGCTTGGGGGGAAATTAGAGTAAGGAGATTATTGTGACTGAGGTATTCGTTTGAGATTTCCTCAACCTGAGTGGTCATGGTGGTAACTGCCGTGCCAATAGTTTGTTTGAAATTTTCTCAACACCCTCGAGTATTATCTGAGGTATGAGATCGCTGCCTAATAGAATGTCTATTTGAGCGGGGGTGTTGCAGTTGGGATCTGCTAGCTTTAGGTGTGAAACTTTAAGCCAATGCTTGCGATTTATATGATAGCTTGGAAGCATATTTGTTAGTTGCGGTAAGACTATAGCTTCTGCTTTAATTCTCTTATCCGCTTGGGGGGAAATTAGAGTAAGGAGATTATTGTGACTGAGGTATTCGTTTGAGATTTCCTCAACCTGAGTGGTCATGGTGGTAACTGGTTCCGAAACTAGTCCACTTAGGACCAACCCAAAAATAGTATTTTGTGCCAATAGTTTGTTTGAAATTTTCTCAACACCCTCGAGTATTATCTGAGGTATGAGATCGCTGCCTAATAGAATGTCTATTTGAGCGGGGGTGTTGCAGTTGGCATCTGCTAGCTTTAGGTGTGAAAACTTTAGCCAATGCTTGCTATTTATATGATAGCTTGGAAGCATATTTGTTAGTTGCGGTAAGACTATAGCTTCTGCTTTAATTCTCTTATCCGCTTGGGTGGAAATTAGAGTAATGGGATTATTGTGAACTGAGGTATTCGTTTGAGATTTCCTCAACCTGAGTGGTCATGGTGGTAACTGGTTCCGAAACTAGTCCACTTAGGATCCACCCAAAAATAGTATTTTGTGCCAATAGTTTGTTTGAAATTTTCTCAACACCCTCGAGTATTATCTGAGGTATGATATCGCTGCCTAATAGAATGTCTATTTGAGCGGGGGTGTTGCAGTTGGGATCTGCTAGCTTTAGGTGTGAAACCTTTTGCCAATGCTTGCTATTTATATGATATCTTGGAAGCATATTTGTTAGTTGCGGTAAGACTATAGCTTCTGCTTTAATTCTCTTCTCCGCTTGGGTGGAAATTAGAGTAATGGGATTATTGTGAACTGAGGTATTCGTTTGAGATTTCCTCAACCTGAGTGGTCATGGTGGTAACTGGTTCCGAAACTAGTCCACTTAGGACCAACCCAAAAATAGTATTTTGTGCCAATAGTTTGTTTGAAATTTTCTCAACACCCTCGAGTATTATCTGAGGTATGAGATCGCTGCCTAATAGAATGTCTATTTGAGCGCGGGTGTTGCAGTTGGCATCTGCTAGCTTTAGGTGTGAAACCTTTTGCCAATGCTTGCTATTTATATGATATCTTGGAAGCATATTTGTTAGTTGCGGTAAGACTATAGCTTCTGCTTTAATTCTCTTATCCGCTTGGGGGAAATTAGAGTAATGGGATTATTGTGAACTGAGGTATTCGTTTGAGATTCCCCAACCTGAGTGGTCATGGTGGTAACTGGTTCCGAAACTAGTCCACTTAGGATCCACCCTAAAATAGTATTTTGTGAAAATAGTTTGTTTGAAATTTTCTCAACACCCTCGAGTATTATCTGAGGTATGAGATCGCTGCCTAATAGAATGTCTATTTGAGCGGGGCTGTTGCAGTTGGCATCTGCTAGCTTTAGGTGTGAAACCTTTTGCCAATGCTTGCTATTTATATGATAGCTTGGAAGCATATTTGTTAGTTGCGGTAAGACTATAGCTTCTGCTTTAATTCTCTTATCCGCTTGGGGGGAAATTAGAGTAATGGGATTATTGTGAACTGAGGTATTCGTTTGAGATTTCCTCAACCTGAGTGGTCATGGTGGTAACTGGTTCCGAAACTAGTCCACTTAGGACCAACCCAAAAATAGTATTTTGTGCCAATAGTTTGTTTGAAATTTTCTCAACACCTTCGAGTATTATCTGAGGTATGAGATCGCTGCCTAATAAAATGTCTATTTGAGCGGGGGTGATGCAGTTGGGATCTGCTAGCTTTAGGTGTGAAACCTTTAGCCAATGCTTGCTATTTATATGATAGCTTGGAAGCATATTTGTTAGTTGCGGTAAGACTATAGCTTCTGCTTTAATTCTCTTATCCGCTTGGGGGGAAATTCGAGTAATGGGATTATTGTGAACTGAGGTATTCGTTTGAGATTTCCTCAACCTGAGTGGTCATGGTGGTAACTGGTTCCGAAACTAGTCCAGTTAGGATCCACCCTAAAATAGTATTTTGTGCCAATAGTTTGTTTGAAATTTTCTCAACACCCTCGAGTATTATCTGAGGTATGAGATCGCTGCCTAATAGAATGTCTATTTGAGCGGGGGTGTTGCAGTTGGCATCTGCTAGCTTTAGGTGTGAAACCTTTTGCCAATGCTTGCTATTTATATGGTAGCTTGGAAGCATATTTGTTAGTTGCGGTAAGACTATAGCTTCTGCTTTAATTCTCTTCTCCGCTTGGGTGGAAATTAGAGTAATGGGATTATTGTGAACTGAGGTATTCGTTTGAGATTTCCTCAACCTGAGTGGTCATGGTGGTAACTGGTTCCGAAACTAGTCCACTTAGGACCAACCCAAAAATAGTATTTTGTGCGAATAGTTAGTTTGAAATTTTCTCAACACCCTCGAGTATTATCTGAGGTATGAGATCACTGCTTAATAGAATGTCTATTTGAGCGGGGGTGTTGCAGTTGGGATCTGCTAGCTTTAGGTGTGAAACCTTTTGCCAATGCTTGCTATTTATATGATATCTGGGAAGCATATTTGTTAGTTGCGGTAAGACTATAGCTTCTGCTTTAATTCTCTTATCCGCTTGGGGGGAAATTAGAGTAATGGGATTATTGTGAACTGAGGTATTCGTTTGAGACTTCCTCAATCTGAGTCGTCATGGTGGTAACTGGTTCCGAAACTAGTCCACTTAGGATCCACCCAAAAATAGTATTTTGTGCCAATAGTTTGTCTGAAATTTTCTCAACACCCTCGAGTATTATTTGAGGTATGAGATCGCTGCCTAATAGAATGTCTATTTGAGCGCGGGTGTTGCAGTTGGAATCTGCTAGCTTTAGGTGTGAAACCTTTTGCCGATGCTTTCTATTTATATGATAGCTTGGAAGCATATTTGTTAGTTGCGGTAAGACTATAGCTTCTGCTTTAATTCTCTTATCCGCTTGGGGGGAAATTAGAGTAAGGAGATTATTGTGACTGAGGTATTCGTTTGAGATTTCCTCAACCTGAGTGGTCATGGTGGTAACTGCCGTGCCAATAGTTTGTTTGAAATTTTCTCAACACCCTCGAGTATTATCTGAGGTATGAGATCGCTGCCTAATAGAATGTCTATTTGAGCGGGGGTGTTGCAGTTGGGATCTGCTAGCTTTAGGTGTGAAACTTTAAGCCAATGCTTGCGATTTATATGATAGCTTGGAAGCATATTTGTTAGTTGCGGTAAGACTATAGCTTCTGCTTTAATTCTCTTATCCGCTTGGGGGGAAATTAGAGTAAGGAGATTATTGTGACTGAGGTATTCGTTTGAGATTTCCTCAACCTGAGTGGTCATGGTGGTAACTGGTTCCGAAACTAGTCCACTTAGGACCAACCCAAAAATAGTATTTTGTGCCAATAGTTTGTTTGAAATTTTCTCAACACCCTCGAGTATTATCTGAGGTATGAGATCGCTGCCTAATAGAATGTCTATTTGAGCGGGGGTGTTGCAGTTGGCATCTGCTAGCTTTAGGTGTGAAAACTTTAGCCAATGCTTGCTATTTATATGATAGCTTGGAAGCATATTTGTTAGTTGCGGTAAGACTATAGCTTCTGCTTTAATTCTCTTATCCGCTTGGGTGGAAATTAGAGTAATGGGATTATTGTGAACTGAGGTATTCGTTTGAGATTTCCTCAACCTGAGTGGTCATGGTGGTAACTGGTTCCGAAACTAGTCCACTTAGGATCCACCCAAAAATAGTATTTTGTGCCAATAGTTTGTTTGAAATTTTCTCAACACCCTCGAGTATTATCTGAGGTATGATATCGCTGCCTAATAGAATGTCTATTTGAGCGGGGGTGTTGCAGTTGGGATCTGCTAGCTTTAGGTGTGAAACCTTTTGCCAATGCTTGCTATTTATATGATATCTTGGAAGCATATTTGTTAGTTGCGGTAAGACTATAGCTTCTGCTTTAATTCTCTTCTCCGCTTGGGTGGAAATTAGAGTAATGGGATTATTGTGAACTGAGGTATTCGTTTGAGATTTCCTCAACCTGAGTGGTCATGGTGGTAACTGGTTCCGAAACTACTCCACTTAGGACCAACCCAAAAATAGTATTTTGTGCCAATAGTTTGTTTGAAATTTTCTCAACACCCTCGAGTATTATCTGAGGTATGAGATCGCTGCCTAATAGAATGTCTATTTGAGCGCGGGTGTTGCAGTTGGCATCTGCTAGCTTTAGGTGTGAAACCTTTTGCCAATGCTTGCTATTTATATGATATCTTGGAAGCATATTTGTTAGTTGCGGTAAGACTATAGCTTCTGCTTTAATTCTCTTATCCGCTTGGGGGAAATTAGAGTAATGGGATTATTGTGAACTGAGGTATTCGTTTGAGATTCCCCAACCTGAGTGGTCATGGTGGTAACTGGTTCCGAAACTAGTCCACTTAGGATCCACCCTAAAATAGTATTTTGTGAAAATAGTTTGTTTGAAATTTTCTCAACACCCTCGAGTATTATCTGAGGTATGAGATCGCTGCCTAATAGAATGTCTATTTGAGCGGGGCTGTTGCAGTTGGCATCTGCTAGCTTTAGGTGTGAAACCTTTTGCCAATGCTTGCTATTTATATGATAGCTTGGAAGCATATTTGTTAGTTGCGGTAAGACTATAGCTTCTGCTTTAATTCTCTTATCCGCTTGGGGGGAAATTAGAGTAATGGGATTATTGTGAACTGAGGTATTCGTTTGAGATTTCCTCAACCTGAGTGGTCATGGTGGTAACTGGTTCCGAAACTAGTCCACTTAGGACCAACCCAAAAATAGTATTTTGTGCCAATAGTTTGTTTGAAATTTTCTCAACACCTTCGAGTATTATCTGAGGTATGAGATCGCTGCCTAATAAAATGTCTATTTGAGCGGGGGTGATGCAGTTGGGATCTGCTAGCTTTAGGTGTGAAACCTTTAGCCAATGCTTGCTATTTATATGATAGCTTGGAAGCATATTTGTTAGTTGCGGTAAGACTATAGCTTCTGCTTTAATTCTCTTATCCGCTTGGGGGGAAATTCGAGTAATGGGATTATTGTGAACTGAGGTATTCGTTTGAGATTTCCTCAACCTGAGTGGTCATGGTGGTAACTGGTTCCGAAACTAGTCCACTTAGGACCAACCCAAAAATAGTATTTTGTGCCAATAGTTTGTTTGAAATTTTCTCAACACCCTCGAGTATTATCTGAGGTATGAGATCGCTGCCTAATAGAATGTCTATTTGAGCGGGGGTGTTGCAGTTGGGATCTGCTAGCTTTAGGTGTGAAACCTTTTGCCAATGCTTGCTATTTATATGATAGCTTGGAAGCATATTTGTTAGTTGCGGTAAGACTATAGCTTCTGCTTTAATTCTCTTATCCGCTTGGGTGGAAATTAGAGTAATGGGATTATTGTGAACTGAGGTATTCGTTTGAGATTTCCTCAACCTGAGTGGTCATGGTGGTAACTGGTTCCGAAACTAGTCCACTTAAGACCAACCCAAAAATAGTATTTTGTGCCAATAGTTTGTTTGAAATTTTCTCAACACCCTCGAGTATTATCTGAGGTATGAGATCGCTGCCTAATAGAATGTCTATTTGAGCGGGGGTGTTGCAGTTGGGATCTGCTAGCTTTAGGTGTGAAACCTTTTGCCAATGCTTGCTATTTATATGATAGCTTGGAAGCATATTTGTTAGTTGCGGTAAGACTATAGCTTCTGCTTTAATTCTCTTATCCGCTGGGGGGGAAATTAGAGTAATGGGATTATTGTGAACTGAGGTATTCGTTTGAGATTCCTCAACCTGAGTGGTCATGGTGGTAACTGGTTCCGAAACTAGTCCACTTAGGATCCACCCTAAAATAGTATTTTGTGCCAATAGTTTGTTTGAAATTTTCTCAACACCCTCGAGTATTATCTGAGGTATGAGATCGCTGCCTAATAGAATGTCTATTTGAGCGGGGCTGTTGCAGTTGGCATCTGCTAGCTTTAGGTGTGAAACCTTTTGCCAATGCTTGCTATTTATATGATATCTTGGAAGCATATTTGTTAGTTGCGGTAAGACTATAGCTTCTGCTTTAATTCTCTTCTCCGCTTGGGGGGAAATTAGAGTAATGGGATTATTGTGAACTGAGGTATTCGTTTGAGATTTCCTCAACCTGAGTGGTCATGGTGGTAACTGGTTCCGAAACTAGTCCACTTAGGATCCACCCAAAAATAGTATTTTGTGCCAATAGTTTGTTTGAAATTTTTTCAACACCCTCGAGTATTATCTGAGGGATGAGATCGCTGCCTAATAGAATGTCTATTTGAGCGGGGGTGTTGCAGTTGGGATCTGCTAGCTTTAGGTGTGAAACCTTTTGCCAATGCTTGCTATTTATATGATATCTGGGAAGCATATTTGTTAGTTGCGGTAAGACTATAGCTTCTGCTTTAATTCTCTTATCCGCTTGGGTGGAAATTAGAGTAATGGGATTATTGTGAACTGAGGTATTCGTTTGAGATTTCCTCAACCTGAGTGGTCATGGTGGTAACTGGTTCCGAAACTAGTCGACTTAGGATCCACCCAAAAATAGTATTTTGTGCCAATAGTTTGTTTGAAATTTTCTCAACACCCTCGAGTATTATCTGAGGTATGAGATCGCTGCCTAATAGAATGTCTATTTGAGCGCGGGTGTTGCAGTTGGCATCTGCTAGCTTTAGGTGTGAAACCTTTTGCCGATGCTTGCTATTTATATGATAGCTTGGAAGCATATTTGTTAGTTGCGGTAAGACTATAGCTTCTGCTTTAATTCTCTTATCCGCTTGGGGGGAAATTAGAGTAATGGGATTATTGTGAACTGAGGTATTCGTTTGAGATTTCCTCAACCTGAGTGGTCATGGTGGTAACTGGTTCCGAAACTAGTCGACTTAGGATCCACCCAAAAATAGTATTTTGTGCCAATAGTTTGTTTGAAATTTTCTCAACACCCTCGAGTATTATCTGAGGTATGAGATCGCTGCCTAATAGAATGTCTATTTGAGCGCGGGTGTTGCAGTTGGGATCTGCTAGCTTTAGGTGTGAAACCTTTTGTCAATGCTTGCTATTTATATGATATCTGGGAAGCATATTTGTTAGTTGCGGTAAGACTATAGCTTCTGCTTTAATTCTCTTATCCGCTTGGGGGGAAATTAGAGTAATGGGATTATTGTGAACTGAGGTATTCGTTTGAGATTTCCTCAACATGAGTCGTCATGGTGGTAACTGGTTCCGAAACTAGTCCACTTAGGATCCACCCAAAAATAGTATTTTGTGCCAATAGTTTGTTTGAAATTTTCTCAACACCCTCGAGTATTATCTGAGGTATGAGATCGCTGCCTAATAGAATGTCTATTTGAGCGGGGGTGTTGCAGTTGGGATCTGCTAGCTTTATGTGTGAAACCTTAAGCCAATGCTTGCGATTTATATGATAGCTTGGAAGCATATTTGTTAGTTGCGGTAAGACTATAGCTTCTGCTTTAATTCTCTTATCCGCTTGGGGGGAAATTAGAGTAATGGGATTATTGTGAACTGAGGTATTCGTTTGAGATTCCTCAACCTGAGTGGTCATGGTGGTAACTGGTTCCGAAACTAGTCCACTTAGGATCCACCCTAAAATAGTATTTTGTGCCAATAGTTTGTTTGAAATTTTCTCAACACCCTCGAGTATTATCTGAGGTATGAGATCGCTGCCTAATAGAATGTCTATTTGAGCGGGGCTGTTGCAGTTGGCATCTGCTAGCTTTAGGTGTGAAACCTTTTGCCAATGCTTGCTATTTATATGATAGCTTGGAAGCATATTTGTTAGTTGCGGTAAGACTATAGCTTCTGCTTTAATTCTCTTATCCGCTGGGGAAAAATTAGAGTAATGGGATTATTGTGAACTGAGGTATTCGTTTGAGATTTCCTCAACCTGAGTGGTCATGGTGGTAACTGGTTCCGAAACTAGTCCACTTAGGATCCACCCAAAAATAGTATTTTGTGCCAATAGTTTGTTTGAAATTTTCTCAACACCCTCGAGTATTATCTGAGGTATGAGATCGCTGCCTAATAGAATGTCTATTTGAGCGCGGGTGTTGCAGTTGGCATCTGCTAGCTTTAGGTGTGAAACCTTTTGCCAATGCTTGCTATTTATATGATATCTTGGAAGCATATTTGTTAGTTGCGGTAAGACTATAGCTTCTGCTTTAATTCTCTTATCCGCTTGGGGGGAAATTAGAGTAATGGGATTATTGTGAACTGAGGTATTCGTTTGAGATTTCCTCAACCTGAGTGGTCATGGTGGTAACTGGTTCCGAAACTAGTCCACTTAGGACCAACCCAAAAATAGTATTTTGTGCCAATAGTTTGTTTGAAATTTTCTCAACACCCTCGAGTATTATCTGAGGTATGAGATCGCTGCCTAATAGAATGTCTATTTGAGCGCGGGTGTTGCAGTTGGCATCTGCTAGCTTTAGGTGTGAAACCTTTTGCCAATGCTTGCTATTTATATGATATCTTGGAAGCATATTTGTTAGTTGCGGTAAGACTATAGCTTCTGCTTTAATTCTCTTATCCGCTTGGGGGGAAATTAGAGTAATGGGATTATTGTGAACTGAGGTATTCGTTTGAGATTCCTCAACCTGAGTGGTCATGGTGGTAACTGGTTCCGAAACTAGTCCACTTAGGATCCACCCTAAAATAGTATTTTGTGCCAATAGTTTGTTTGAAATTTTCTCAACACCCTCGAGTATTATCTGAGGTATGAGATCGCTGCCTAATAGAATGTCTATTTGAGCGGGGCTGTTGCAGTTGGCATCTGCTAGCTTTAGGTGTGAAACCTTTTGCCAATGCTTGCTATTTATATGATAGCTTGGAAGCATATTTGTTAGTTGCGGTAAGACTATAGCTTCTGCTTTAATTCTCTTATCCGCTTGGGGGGAAATTAGAGTAATGGGATTATTGTGAACTGAGGTATTCGTTTGAGATTTCCTCAACCTGAGTGGTCATGGTGGTAACTGGTTCCGAAACTAGTCCACTTAGGACCAACCCAAAAATAGTATTTTGTGCCAATAGTTTGTTTGAAATTTTCTCAACACCCTCGAGTATTATCTGAGGTATGAGATCGCTGCCTAATAGAATGTCTATTTGAGCGCGGGTGTTGCAGTTGGCATCTGCTAGCTTTAGGTGTGAAACCTTTAGCCAATGCTTGCTATTTATATGATAGCTTGGAAGCATATTTGTTAGTTGCGGTAAGACTATAGCTTCTGCTTTAATTCTCTTATCCGCATGGGGGGAAATTAGAGTAATGGGATTATTGTGAACTGAGGTATTCGTTTGAGATTTCCTCAACCTGAGTGGTCATGGTGGTAACTGGTTCCGAAACTAGTCCACTTAGGACCAACCCAAAAATAGTATTTTGTGCCAATAGTTTGTTTGAAATTTTCTCAACACCCTCGAGTATTATCTGAGGTATGAGATCGCTGCCTAATAAAATGTCTATTTGAGCGGGGGTGATGCAGTTGGGATCTGCTAGCTTTAGGTGTGAAACCTGTAGCCAATGCTTGCTATTTATATGATAGCTTGGAAGCATATTTGTTAGTTGCGGTAAGACTATAGCTTCTGCTTTAATTCTCTTATCCGCTTGGGGGGAAATTAGAGTAATGGGATTATTGTGAACTGAGGTATTCGTTTGAGATTTCCTCAACCTGAGTGGTCATGGTGGTAACTAGTTCCGAAACTAGTCCACTTAGGATCCACCGTAAAATAGTATTTTGTGCCAATAGGTGAAACATTTTGCCAATGCTTGCTATTTATATGATAGCTTGGAAGCATATTTGTTAGTTGCGGTAAGACTATAGCTTCTGCTTTTATTCTCTTATCCGCTTGGGGGGAAATTAGAGTAATGGGATTATTGTGAACTGAGGTATTCGTTTGAGATTTCCTCAACCTGAGTGGTCATGGTGGTAACTGGTTCCGAAACTAGTCCACTTAGAATCCACCCAAAAATAGTATTTTGTGCCCATAGTTTGTCTGAAATTTGCTCAACACCCTCGAGTATTATCTGAGGTATGAGATCGCTGCCTAATAGAATGTCTATTTGAGCGGGGGTGTTGCAGTTGGGATCTGCTAGCTTTAGGTGTGAAACCTTTTGTCAATGCTTGTTATTTATATGATAGCTTGGAAGCATATTTGTTACTTGCGGTAAGACTATAGCTTCTGCTTTAATTCTCTTATCCGCTTGGGGGGAAATTAGAGTAATGGGATTATTGTGAACTGAGGTATTCGTTTGAGATTTCCTCAACCTGAGTGGTCATGGTGGTAACTGGTTCCGAAACTAGTCCACTTAGGATCCACCCAAAAATAGTATTTTGCGCCAATAGTTTGTTTGAAATTTTCTCAACACCCTCGAGTATTATCTGAGGTATGAGATCGCTGCCTAATAGAATGTCTATTTGAGCGGGGGTGTTGCAGTTGGGATCTGCTAGCTTTAGGTGTGAAACCTTTTGCCAATGCTTGCTATTTATATGATATCTTGGCATATTTGTTAGTTGCGGTAAGACTATAGCTTCTGCTTTAATTCTCTTATCCGCTTGGGGGGAAATTAGAGTAATGGGATTATTGTGAACTGAGGTATTCGTTTGAGATTTCCTCAACCTGAGTGGTCATGGTGGTAACTGGTTCCGAAACTAGTCCACTTAAGACCAACCCAAAAATAGTATTTTGTGCCAATAGTTTGTTTGAAATTTTCTCAACACCCTCGAGTATTATCTGAGGTATGAGATCGCTGCCTAATAGAATGTCTATTTGAGCGGGGGTGTTGCAGTTGGGATCTGCTAGCTTTAGGTGTGAAACCTTTTGCCAATGCTTGCTATTTATATGATAGCTTGGAAGCATATTTGTTAGTTGCGGTAAGACTATAGCTTCTGCTTTAATTCTCTTATCCGCTGGGGGGGAAATTAGAGTAATGGGATTATTGTGAACTGAGGTATTCGTTTGAGATTCCTCAACCTGAGTGGTCATGGTGGTAACTGGTTCCGAAACTAGTCCACTTAGGATCCACCCTAAAATAGTATTTTGTGCCAATAGTTTGTTTGAAATTTTCTCAACACCCTCGAGTATTATCTGAGGTATGAGATCGCTGCCTAATAGAATGTCTATTTGAGCGGGGCTGTTGCAGTTGGCATCTGCTAGCTTTAGGTGTGAAACCTTTTGCCAATGCTTGCTATTTATATGATATCTTGGAAGCATATTTGTTAGTTGCGGTAAGACTATAGCTTCTGCTTTAATTCTCTTCTCCGCTTGGGGGGAAATTAGAGTAATGGGATTATTGTGAACTGAGGTATTCGTTTGAGATTTCCTCAACCTGAGTGGTCATGGTGGTAACTGGTTCCGAAACTAGTCCACTTAGGATCCACCCAAAAATAGTATTTTGTGCCAATAGTTTGTTTGAAATTTTTTCAACACCCTCGAGTATTATCTGAGGGATGAGATCGCTGCCTAATAGAATGTCTATTTGAGCGGGGGTGTTGCAGTTGGGATCTGCTAGCTTTAGGTGTGAAACCTTTTGCCAATGCTTGCTATTTATATGATATCTGGGAAGCATATTTGTTAGTTGCGGTAAGACTATAGCTTCTGCTTTAATTCTCTTATCCGCTTGGGTGGAAATTAGAGTAATGGGATTATTGTGAACTGAGGTATTCGTTTGAGATTTCCTCAACCTGAGTGGTCATGGTGGTAACTGGTTCCGAAACTAGTCGACTTAGGATCCACCCAAAAATAGTATTTTGTGCCAATAGTTTGTTTGAAATTTTCTCAACACCCTCGAGTATTATCTGAGGTATGAGATCGCTGCCTAATAGAATGTCTATTTGAGCGCGGGTGTTGCAGTTGGCATCTGCTAGCTTTAGGTGTGAAACCTTTTGCCGATGCTTGCTATTTATATGATAGCTTGGAAGCATATTTGTTAGTTGCGGTAAGACTATAGCTTCTGCTTTAATTCTCTTATCCGCTTGGGGGGAAATTAGAGTAATGGGATTATTGTGAACTGAGGTATTCGTTTGAGATTTCCTCAACCTGAGTGGTCATGGTGGTAACTGGTTCCGAAACTAGTCGACTTAGGATCCACCCAAAAATAGTATTTTGTGCCAATAGTTTGTTTGAAATTTTCTCAACACCCTCGAGTATTATCTGAGGTATGAGATCGCTGCCTAATAGAATGTCTATTTGAGCGCGGGTGTTGCAGTTGGGATCTGCTAGCTTTAGGTGTGAAACCTTTTGTCAATGCTTGCTATTTATATGATATCTGGGAAGCATATTTGTTAGTTGCGGTAAGACTATAGCTTCTGCTTTAATTCTCTTATCCGCTTGGGGGGAAATTAGAGTAATGGGATTATTGTGAACTGAGGTATTCGTTTGAGATTTCCTCAACATGAGTCGTCATGGTGGTAACTGGTTCCGAAACTAGTCCACTTAGGATCCACCCAAAAATAGTATTTTGTGCCAATAGTTTGTTTGAAATTTTCTCAACACCCTCGAGTATTATCTGAGGTATGAGATCGCTGCCTAATAGAATGTCTATTTGAGCGGGGGTGTTGCAGTTGGGATCTGCTAGCTTTATGTGTGAAACCTTAAGCCAATGCTTGCGATTTATATGATAGCTTGGAAGCATATTTGTTAGTTGCGGTAAGACTATAGCTTCTGCTTTAATTCTCTTATCCGCTTGGGGGAAATTAGAGTAATGGGATTATTGTGAACTGAGGTATTCGTTTGAGATTCCTCAACCTGAGTGGTCATGGTGGTAACTGGTTCCGAAACTAGTCCACTTAGGATCCACCCTAAAATAGTATTTTGTGCCAATAGTTTGTTTGAAATTTTCTCAACACCCTCGAGTATTATCTGAGGTATGAGATCGCTGCCTAATAGAATGTCTATTTGAGCGGGGCTGTTGCAGTTGGCATCTGCTAGCTTTAGGTGTGAAACCTTTTGCCAATGCTTGCTATTTATATGATAGCTTGGAAGCATATTTGTTAGTTGCGGTAAGACTATAGCTTCTGCTTTAATTCTCTTATCCGCTGGGGAAAAATTAGAGTAATGGGATTATTGTGAACTGAGGTATTCGTTTGAGATTTCCTCAACCTGAGTGGTCATGGTGGTAACTGGTTCCGAAACTAGTCCACTTAGGATCCACCCAAAAATAGTATTTTGTGCCAATAGTTTGTTTGAAATTTTCTCAACACCCTCGAGTATTATCTGAGGTATGAGATCGCTGCCTAATAGAATGTCTATTTGAGCGCGGGTGTTGCAGTTGGCATCTGCTAGCTTTAGGTGTGAAACCTTTTGCCAATGCTTGCTATTTATATGATATCTTGGAAGCATATTTGTTAGTTGCGGTAAGACTATAGCTTCTGCTTTAATTCTCTTATCCGCTTGGGGGGAAATTAGAGTAATGGGATTATTGTGAACTGAGGTATTCGTTTGAGATTTCCTCAACCTGAGTGGTCATGGTGGTAACTGGTTCCGAAACTAGTCCACTTAGGACCAACCCAAAAATAGTATTTTGTGCCAATAGTTTGTTTGAAATTTTCTCAACACCCTCGAGTATTATCTGAGGTATGAGATCGCTGCCTAATAGAATGTCTATTTGAGCGCGGGTGTTGCAGTTGGCATCTGCTAGCTTTAGGTGTGAAACCTTTTGCCAATGCTTGCTATTTATATGATATCTTGGAAGCATATTTGTTAGTTGCGGTAAGACTATAGCTTCTGCTTTAATTCTCTTATCCGCTTGGGGGGAAATTAGAGTAATGGGATTATTGTGAACTGAGGTATTCGTTTGAGATTCCTCAACCTGAGTGGTCATGGTGGTAACTGGTTCCGAAACTAGTCCACTTAGGATCCACCCTAAAATAGTATTTTGTGCCAATAGTTTGTTTGAAATTTTCTCAACACCCTCGAGTATTATCTGAGGTATGAGATCGCTGCCTAATAGAATGTCTATTTGAGCGGGGCTGTTGCAGTTGGCATCTGCTAGCTTTAGGTGTGAAACCTTTTGCCAATGCTTGCTATTTATATGATAGCTTGGAAGCATATTTGTTAGTTGCGGTAAGACTATAGCTTCTGCTTTAATTCTCTTATCCGCTTGGGGGGAAATTAGAGTAATGGGATTATTGTGAACTGAGGTATTCGTTTGAGATTTCCTCAACCTGAGTGGTCATGGTGGTAACTGGTTCCGAAACTAGTCCACTTAGGACCAACCCAAAAATAGTATTTTGTGCCAATAGTTTGTTTGAAATTTTCTCAACACCCTCGAGTATTATCTGAGGTATGAGATCGCTGCCTAATAGAATGTCTATTTGAGCGCGGGTGTTGCAGTTGGCATCTGCTAGCTTTAGGTGTGAAACCTTTAGCCAATGCTTGCTATTTATATGATAGCTTGGAAGCATATTTGTTAGTTGCGGTAAGACTATAGCTTCTGCTTTAATTCTCTTATCCGCATGGGGGGAAATTAGAGTAATGGGATTATTGTGAACTGAGGTATTCGTTTGAGATTTCCTCAACCTGAGTGGTCATGGTGGTAACTGGTTCCGAAACTAGTCCACTTAGGACCAACCCAAAAATAGTATTTTGTGCCAATAGTTTGTTTGAAATTTTCTCAACACCCTCGAGTATTATCTGAGGTATGAGATCGCTGCCTAATAAAATGTCTATTTGAGCGGGGGTGATGCAGTTGGGATCTGCTAGCTTTAGGTGTGAAACCTGTAGCCAATGCTTGCTATTTATATGATAGCTTGGAAGCATATTTGTTAGTTGCGGTAAGACTATAGCTTCTGCTTTAATTCTCTTATCCGCTTGGGGGGAAATTAGAGTAATGGGATTATTGTGAACTGAGGTATTCGTTTGAGATTTCCTCAACCTGAGTGGTCATGGTGGTAACTAGTTCCGACTAGTCCACTTAGGATCCACCGTAAAATAGTATTTTGTGCCAATAGGTGAAACATTTTGCCAATGCTTGCTATTTATATGATAGCTTGGAAGCATATTTGTTAGTTGCGGTAAGACTATAGCTTCTGCTTTTATTCTCTTATCCGCTTGGGGGGAAATTAGAGTAATGGGATTATTGTGAACTGAGGTATTCGTTTGAGATTTCCTCAACCTGAGTGGTCATGGTGGTAACTGGTTCCGAAACTAGTCCACTTAGAATCCACCCAAAAATAGTATTTTGTGCCCATAGTTTGTCTGAAATTTGCTCAACACCCTCGAGTATTATCTGAGGTATGAGATCGCTGCCTAATAGAATGTCTATTTGAGCGGGGGTGTTGCAGTTGGGATCTGCTAGCTTTAGGTGTGAAACCTTTTGTCAATGCTTGTTATTTATATGATAGCTTGGAAGCATATTTGTTACTTGCGGTAAGACTATAGCTTCTGCTTTAATTCTCTTATCCGCTTGGGGGGAAATTAGAGTAATGGGATTATTGTGAACTGAGGTATTCGTTTGAGATTTCCTCAACCTGAGTGGTCATGGTGGTAACTGGTTCCGAAACTAGTCCACTTAGGATCCACCCAAAAATAGTATTTTGTGCCAATAGTTTGTTTGAAATTTTCTCAACACCCTCGAGTATTATCTGAGGTATGAGATCGCTGCCTAATAGAATGTCTATTTGAGCGGGGGTGTTGCAGTTGGGATCTGCTAGCTTTAGGTGTGAAACCTTTTGCCAATGCTTGCTATTTATATGATATCTTGGCATATTTGTTAGTTGCGGTAAGACTATAGCTTCTGCTTTAATTCTCTTATCCGCTTGGGGGGAAATTAGAGTAATGGGATTATTGTGAACTGAGGTATTCGTTTGAGATTTCCTCAACCTGAGTGGTCATGGTGGTAACTGGTTCCGAAACTAGTCCAGTTAGGATCCACCCTAAAATAGTATTTTGTGCCAATAGTTTGTTTGAAATTTTCTCAACACCCTCGAGTATTATCTGAGGTATGAGATCGCTGCCTAATAGAATGTCTATTTGAGCGGGGGTGTTGCAGTTGGGATCTGCTAGCTTTAGGTGTGAAACCTTTTGCCAATGCTTGCTATTTATATGATAGCTTGGAAGCATATTTGTTAGTTGCGGTAAGACTATAGCTTCTGCTTTAATTCTCTTCTCCGCTTGGGTGGAAATTAGAGTAATGGGATTATTGTGAACTGAGGTATTCGTTTGAGATTTCCTCAACCTGAGTGGTCATGGTGGTAACTGGGTCCGAAACTAGTCCACTTAGGACCAACCCAAAAATAGTATTTTGTGCGAATAGTTAGTTTGAAATTTTCTCAACACCCTCGAGTATTATCTGAGGTATGAGATCACTGCCTAATAGAATGTCTATTTGAGCGGGGGTGTTGCAGTTGGGATCTGCTAGCTTTAGGTGTGAAAACTTTTGTCAATGCTTGCTATTTATATGATATCTGGGAAGCATATTTGTTAGTTGCGGTAAGACTATAGCTTCTGCTTTAATTCTCTTATCCGCTTGGGGGGAAATTAGAGTAATGGGATTATTGTGAACTGAGGTATTCGTTTGAGATTTCCTCAACCTGAGTCGTCATGGTGGTAACTGGTTCCGAAACTAGTCCACTTAGGATCCACCCAAAAATAGTATTTTGTGCCAATAGTTTGTTTGAAATTTTCTCAACACCCTCGAGTATTATCTGAGGTATGAGATCGCTGCCTAATAGAATGTCTATTTGAGCGCGGGTGTTGCAGTTGGCATCTGCTAGCTTTAGATGTGAAACCTTTTGCCGATGCTTGCTATTTATATGATAGCTTGGAAGCATATTTGTTAGTTGCGGTAAGACTATAGCTTCTGCTTTAATTCTCTTATCCGCTTGGGGGGAAATTAGAGTAAGGAGATTATTGTGACTGAGGTATTCGTTTGAGATTTCCTCAACCTGAGTGGTCATGGTGGTAACTGGTTCCGAAACTAGTCCACTTAGGACCAACCCAAAAATAGTATTTTGTGCCAATAGTTTGTTTGAAATTTTCTCAACACCCTCGAGTATTATCTGAGGTATGAGATCGCTGCCTAATAGAATGTCTATTTGAGCGGGGGTGTTGCAGTTGGGATCTGCTAGCTTTATGTGTGAAACCTTAAGCCAATGCTTGCGATTTATATGATAGCTAGGAAGCATATTTGTTAGTTGCGGTAAGACTATAGCTTCTGCTTTAATTCTCTTATCCGCTTGGGGGGAAATTAGAGTAAGGAGATTATTGTGACTGAGGTATTCGTTTGAGATTTCCTCAACCTGAGTGGTCATGGTGGTAACTGGTTCCGAAACTAGTCCACTTAGGACCAACCCAAAAATAGTATTTTGTGCCAATAGTTTGTTTGAAATTTTCTCAACACCCTCGAGTATTATCTGAGGTATGAGATCGCTACCTAATAGAATGTCTATTTGAGCGCGGGTGTTGCAGTTGGCATCTGCTAGCTTTAGGTGTGAAACCTTTTGCCAATGCTTGCTATTTATATGATATCTTGGAAGCATATTTGTTAGTTGCGGTAAGACTATAGCTTCTGCTTTAATTCTCTTATCCGCTTGGGGGGAAATTAGAGTAATGGGATTATTGTGAACTGAGGTATTCGTTTGAGATTCCTCAACCTGAGTGGTCATGGTGGTAACTGGTTCCGAAACTAGTCCACTTAGGATCCACCCTAAAATAGTATTTTGTGCCAATAGTTTGTTTGAAATTTTCTCAACACCCTCGAGTATTATCTGAGGTATGAGATCGCTGCCTAATAGAATGTCTATTTGAGCGGGGCTGTTGCAGTTGGCATCTGCTAGCTTTAGGTGTGAAACCTTTTGCCAATGCTTGCTATTTATATGATAGCTTGGAAGCATATTTGTTAGTTGCGGTAAGACTATAGCTTCTGCTTTAATTCTCTTATCCGCTTGGGGGGAAATTAGAGTAATGGGATTATTGTGAACTGAGGTATTCGTTTGAGATTTCCTCAACCTGAGTGGTCATGGTGGTAACTGGTTCCGAAACTAGTCCACTTAGGACCAACCCAAAAATAGTATTTTGTGCCAATAGTTTGTTTGAAATTTTCTCAACACCCTCGAGTATTATCTGAGGTATGAGATCGCTGCCTAATAAAATGTCTATTTGAGCGGGGGTGATGCAGTTGGGATCTGCTAGCTTTAGGTGTGAAACCTTTAGCCAATGCTTGCTATTTATACGATAGCTTGGAAGCATATTTGTTAGTTGCGGTAAGACTATAGCTTCTGCTTTAATTCTCTTTTCCGCTTGGGGGGAAATTAGAGTAATGGGATTATTGTGAACTGAGGTATTCGTTTGAGATTTCCTCAACCTGAGTGGTCATGGTGGTAACTAGTTCCGAAACTAGTCCACTTAGGATCCACCGTAAAATAGTATTTTGTGCCAATAGGTGAAACATTTTGCCAATGCTTGCTATTTATATGATAGCTTGGAAGCATATTTGTTAGTTGCGGTAAGACTATAGCTTCTGCTTTTATTCTCTTATCCGCTTGGGGGGAAATTAGAGTAATGGGATTATTGTGAACTGAGGTATTCGTTTGAGATTTCCTCAACCTGAGTGGTCATGGTGGTAACTGGTTCCGAAACTAGTCCACTTAGAATCCACCCTAAAATAGTATTTTGTGCCCATAGTTTGTCTGAAATTTGCTCAACACCCTCGAGTATTATCTGAGGTATGAGATCGCTGCCTAATAGAATGTCTATTTGAGCGGGGGTGTTGCGTTGGGATCTGCTAGCTTTAGGTGTGAAACCTTTTGTCAATGCTTGTTATTTATATGATAGCTTGGAAGCATATTTGTTACTTGCGGTAAGACTATAGCTTCTGCTTTAATTCTCTTATCCGCTTGGGGGGAAATTAGAGTAATGGGATTATTGTGAACTGAGGTATTCGTTTGAGATTTCCTCAACCTGAGTGGTCATGGTGGTAACTGGTTCCGAAACTAGTCCACTTAGGATCCACCCAAAAATAGTATTTTGTGCCAATAGTTTGTTTGAAATTTTCTCAACACCCTCGAGTATTATCTGAGGTATGAGATCGCTGCCTAATAGAATGTCTATTTGAGCGGGGGTGTTGCAGTTGGGATCTGCTAGCTTTAGGTGTGAAACCTTTTGCCAATGCTTGCTATTTATATGATATCTTGGCATATTTGTTAGTTGCGGTAAGACTATAGCTTCTGCTTTAATTCTCTTATCCGCTTGGGGGGAAATTAGAGTAATGGGATTATTGTGAACTGAGGTATTCGTTTGAGATTTCCTCAACCTGAGTGGTCATGGTGGTAACTGGTTCCGAAACTAGTCCACTTAGGATCCACCCAAAAATAGTATTTTGTGCCAGTGGTTTGTTTGAAATTTTCTCAACACCCTCGAGTATTATCTGAGGTATGAGATCGCTGCCTAATAGAATGTCTATTTAAGCGGGGGTGTTGCAGTTGTCATCTGCTTGCTTTAGGTGTGAAACCTGTTGCCAATGCTTGCTATTTATATGATAGCTTGGAAGCATATTTGTTAGTTGCGGTAAGACTATAGCTTCTGCTTTAATTCTCTTATCCGCTTGGGGGGAAATTAGAGTAAGGAGATTATTGTGACTGAGGTATTCGTTTGAGATTTCCTCAACCTGAGTGGTCATGGTGGTAACTGGTTCCGAAACTAGTCCACTTAGGACCAACCCAAAAATAGTATTTTGTGCCAATAGTTTGTTTGAAATTTTCTCAACACCCTCGAGTATTATCTGAGGTATGAGATCGCTGCCTAATAGAATGTCTATTTGAGCGCGGGTGTTGCAGTTGGCATCTGCTAGCTTTAGGTGTGAAACCTTTTGCCAATGCTTGCTATTTATATGATATCTTGGAAGCATATTTGTTAGTTGCGGTAAGACTATAACTTCTGCTTTAATTCTCTTATCCGCTTGGGGGGAAATTAGAGTAATGGGATTATTGTGAACTGAGGTATTCGTTTGAGATTCCTCAACCTGAGTGGTCATGGTGGTAACTGGTTCCGAAACTAGTCCACTTAGGATCCACCCTAAAATAGTATTTTGTGCCAATAGTTTGTTTGAAATTTTCTCAACACCCTCGAGTATTATCTGAGGTATGAGATCGCTGCCTAATAGAATGTCTATTTGAGCGGGGCTGTTGCAGTTGGCATCTGCTAGCTTTAGGTGTGAAACCTTTTGCCAATGCTTGCTATTTATATGATAGCTTGGAAGCATATTTGTTAGTTGCGGTAAGACTATAGCTTCTGCTTTAATTCTCTTATCCGCTTGGGGGGAAATTAGAGTAATGGGATTATTGTGAACTGAGGTATTCGTTTGAGATTTCCTCAACCTGAGTGGTCATGGTGGTAACTGGTTCCGAAACTAGTCCACTTAGGACCAACCCAAAAATAGTATTTTGTGCCAATAGTTTGTTTGAAATTTTCTCAACACCCTCGAGTATTATCTGAGGTATGAGATCGCTGCCTAATAAAATGTCTATTTGAGCGGGGGTGATGCAGTTGGGATCTACTAGCTTTAGGTGTGAAACCTTTAGCCAATGCTTGCTATTTATATGATAGCTTGGAAGCATATTTGTTAGTTTCGGTAAGACTATAGCTTCTGCTTTAATTCTCTTATCCGCTTGGGGGGAAATTAGAGTAATGGGATTATTGTGAACTGAGGTATTCGTTTGAGATTTCCTCAACCTGAGTGGTCATGGTGGTAACTAGTTCCGAAACTAGTCCACTTAGGATCCACCGTAAAATAGTATTTTGTGCCAATAGGTGAAACATTTTGCCAATGCTTGCTATTTATATGATAGCTTGGAAGCATATTTTTTAGTTGCGGTAAGACTATAGCTTCTGCTTTTATTCTCTTATCCGCTTGGGGGGAAATTAGAGTAATGGGATTATTGTAAACTGAGGTATTCGTTTGAGATTTCCTCAACCTGAGTGGTCATGGTGGTAACTGGTTCCGAAACTAGTCCACTTAGAATCCACCCTAAAATAGTATTTTGTGCCCATAGTTTGTTTGAAATTTGCTCAACACCCTCGAGTATTATCTGAGGTATGAGATCGCTGCCTAATAGAATTTCTATTTGAGCGGGGGGGGGTTGCAGTTGGGATCTGCTAGCTTTAGGTGTGAAACCTTTTGTCAATGCTTGTTATTTATATGATAGCTTGGAAGCATATTTGTTACTTGCGGTAAGACTATAGCTTCTGCTTTAATTCTCTTATCCGCTTGGGGGGAAATTAGAGTAATGGGATTATTGTGAACTGAGGTATTCGTTTGAGATTTCCTCAACCTGAGTGGTCATGGTGGTAACTGGTTCCGAAACTAGTCCACTTAGGATCCACCCAAAAATAGTATTTTGTGCCAGTGGTTTGTTTGAAATTTTCTCAACACCCTCGAGTATTATCTGAGGTATGAGATCGCTGCCTAATAGAATGTCTATTTAAGCGGGGGTGTTGCAGTTGTCATCTGCTTGCTTTAGGTGTGAAACCTTTTGCCAATGCTTGCTATTTATATGATAGCTTGGAAGCATATTTGTTAGTTGCGGTAAGACTATAGCTTCTGCTTTAATTCTCTTATCCGCTTGGGGGGAAATTAGAGTAATGGGATTATTGTGAACTGAGGTATTCGTTTGAGATTTCCTCAACCTGAGTGGTCATGGTGGTAACTGGTTCCGAAACTAGTCCACTTAGGATCCACCCAAAAATAGTATTTTGTGCCAGTGGTTTGTTTGAAATTTTCTCAACACCCTCGAGTATTATCTGAGGTATGAGATCGCTGCCTAATAGAATGTCTATTTGAGCGGGGGTGATGCAGTTGGGATCTGCTAGCTTTAGGTGTGAAACCTTTAGCCAATGCTTGCTATTTATACGATAGCTTGGAAGCATATTTGTTAGTTGCGGTAAGACTATAGCTTCTGCTTTAATTCTCTTATCCGCTTGGGGGGAAATTAGAGTAATGGGATTATTGTGAACTGAGGTATTCGTTTGAGATTTCCTCAACCTGAGTGGTCATGGTGGTAACTAGTTCCGAAACTAGTCCACTTAGGATCCACCGTAAAATAGTATTTTGTGCCAATAGGTGAAACATTTTGCCAATGCTTGCTATTTATATGATAGCTTGGAAGCATATTTGTTAGTTGCGGTAAGACTATAGCTTCTGCTTTTATTCTCTTATCCGCTTGGGGGGAAATTAGAGTAATGGGATTATTGTGAACTGAGGTATTCGTTTGAGATTTCCTCAACCTGAGTGGTCATGGTGGTAACTGGTTCCGAAACTAGTCCACTTAGGATCCACCCAAAAATAGTATTTTGTGCCAGTGGTTTGTTTGAAATTTTCTCAACACCCTCGAGTATTATCTGAGGTATGAGATCGCTGCCTAATAGAATGTCTATTTAAGCGGGGGTGTTGCAGTTGTCATCTGCTTGCTTTAGGTGTGAAACCTTTTGCCAATGCTTGCTATTTATATGATAGCTTGGAAGCATATTTGTTAGTTGCGGTAAGACTATAGCTTCTGCTTTAATTCTCTTATCCGCTTGGGGGGAAATTAGAGTAAGGAGATTATTGTGACTGAGGTATTCGTTTGAGATTTCCTCAACCTGAGTGGTCATGGTGGTAACTGGTTCCGAAACTAGTCCACTTAGGACCAACCCAAAAATAGTATTTTGTGCCAATAGTTTGTTTGAAATTTTCTCAACACCCTCGAGTATTATCTGAGGTATGAGATCGCTGCCTAATAGAATGTCTATTTGAGCGCGGGTGTTGCAGTTGGCATCTGCTAGCTTTAGGTGTGAAACCTTTTGCCAATGCTTGCTATTTATATGATATCTTGGAAGCATATTTGTTAGTTGCGGTAAGACTATAACTTCTGCTTTAATTCTCTTATCCGCTTGGGGGGAAATTAGAGTAATGGGATTATTGTGAACTGAGGTATTCGTTTGAGATTCCTCAACCTGAGTGGTCATGGTGGTAACTGGTTCCGAAACTAGTCCACTTAGGATCCACCCTAAAATAGTATTTTGTGCCAATAGTTTGTTTGAAATTTTCTCAACACCCTCGAGTATTATCTGAGGTATGAGATCGCTGCCTAATAGAATGTCTATTTGAGCGGGGCTGTTGCAGTTGGCATCTGCTAGCTTTAGGTGTGAAACCTTTTGCCAATGCTTGCTATTTATATGATAGCTTGGAAGCATATTTGTTAGTTGCGGTAAGACTATAGCTTCTGCTTTAATTCTCTTATCCGCTTGGGGGGAAATTAGAGTAATGGGATTATTGTGAACTGAGGTATTCGTTTGAGATTTCCTCAACCTGAGTGGTCATGGTGGTAACTGGTTCCGAAACTAGTCCACTTAGGATCCACCCAAAAATAGTATTTTGTGCCAGTGGTTTGTTTGAAATTTTCTCAACACCCTCGAGTATTATCTGAGGTATGAGATCGCTGCCTAATAGAATGTCTATTTGAGCGGGGGTGATGCAGTTGGGATCTGCTAGCTTTAGGTGTGAAACCTTTAGCCAATGCTTGCTATTTATACGATAGCTTGGAAGCATATTTGTTAGTTGCGGTAAGACTATAGCTTCTGCTTTAATTCTCTTATCCGCTTGGGGGGAAATTAGAGTAATGGGATTATTGTGAACTGAGGTATTCGTTTGAGATTTCCTCAACCTGAGTGGTCATGGTGGTAACTAGTTCCGAAACTAGTCCACTTAGGATCCACCGTAAAATAGTATTTTGTGCCAATAGGTGAAACATTTTGCCAATGCTTGCTATTTATATGATAGCTTGGAAGCATATTTGTTAGTTGCGGTAAGACTATAGCTTCTGCTTTTATTCTCTTATCCGCTTGGGGGGAAATTAGAGTAATGGGATTATTGTGAACTGAGGTATTCGTTTGAGATTTCCTCAACCTGAGTGGTCATGGTGGTAACTGGTTCCGAAACTAGTCCACTTAGGATCCACCCAAAAATAGTATTTTGTGCCAGTGGTTTGTTTGAAATTTTCTCAACACCCTCGAGTATTATCTGAGGTATGAGATCGCTGCCTAATAGAATGTCTATTTAAGCGGGGGTGTTGCAGTTGTCATCTGCTTGCTTTAGGTGTGAAACCTTTTGCCAATGCTTGCTATTTATATGATAGCTTGGAAGCATATTTGTTAGTTGCGGTAAGACTATAGCTTCTGCTTTAATTCTCTTATCCGCTTGGGGGGAAATTAGAGTAAGGAGATTATTGTGACTGAGGTATTCGTTTGAGATTTCCTCAACCTGAGTGGTCATGGTGGTAACTGGTTCCGAAACTAGTCCACTTAGGACCAACCCAAAAATAGTATTTTGTGCCAATAGTTTGTTTGAAATTTTCTCAACACCCTCGAGTATTATCTGAGGTATGAGATCGCTGCCTAATAGAATGTCTATTTGAGCGCGGGTGTTGCAGTTGGCATCTGCTAGCTTTAGGTGTGAAACCTTTTGCCAATGCTTGCTATTTATATGATATCTTGGAAGCATATTTGTTAGTTGCGGTAAGACTATAACTTCTGCTTTAATTCTCTTATCCGCTTGGGGGGAAATTAGAGTAATGGGATTATTGTGAACTGAGGTATTCGTTTGAGATTCCTCAACCTGAGTGGTCATGGTGGTAACTGGTTCCGAAACTAGTCCACTTAGGATCCACCCTAAAATAGTATTTTGTGCCAATAGTTTGTTTGAAATTTTCTCAACACCCTCAAGTATTATCTGAGGTATGAGATCGCTGCCTAATAGAATGTCTATTTGAGCGGGGCTGTTGCAGTTGGCATCTGCTAGCTTTAGGTGTGAAACCTTTTGCCAATGCTTGCTATTTATATGATAGCTTGGAAGCATATTTGTTAGTTGCGGTAAGACTATAGCTTCTGCTTTAATTCTCTTATCCGCTTGGGGGGAAATTAGAGTAATGGGATTATTGTGAACTGAGGTATTCGTTTGAGATTTCCTCAACCTGAGTGGTCATGGTGGTAACTGGTTCCGAAACTAGTCCACTTAGGACCAACCCAAAAATAGTATTTTGTGCCAATAGTTTGTTTGAAATTTTCTCAACACCCTCGAGTATTATCTGAGGTATGAGATCGCTGCCTAATAAAATGTCTATTTGAGCGGGGGTGATGCAGTTGGGATCTACTAGCTTTAGGTGTGAAACCTTTAGCCAATGCTTGCTATTTATATGATAGCTTGGAAGCATATTTGTTAGTTGCGGTAAGACTATAGCTTCTGCTTTAATTCTCTTATCCGCTTGGGGGGAAATTAGAGTAATGGGATTATTGTGAACTGAGGTATTCGTTTGAGATTTCCTCAACCTGAGTGGTCATGGTGGTAACTAGTTCCGAAACTAGTCCACTTAGGATCCACCGTAAAATAGTATTTTGTGCCAATAGGTGAAACATTTTGCCAATGCTTGCTATTTATATGATAGCTTGGAAGCATATTTGTTAGTTGCGGTAAGACTATAGCTTCTGCTTTTATTCTCTTATCCGCTTGGGGGGAAATTAGAGTAATGGGATTATTGTGAACTGAGGTATTCGTTTGAGATTTCCTCAACCTGAGTGGTCATGGTGGTAACTGGTTCCGAAACTAGTCCACTTAGAATCCACCCTAAAATAGTATTTTGTGCCCATAGTTTGTTTGAAATTTGCTCAACACCCTCGAGTATTATCTGAGGTATGAGATCGCTGCCTAATAGAATTTCTATTTGAGCGGGGGGGGGTTGCAGTTGGGATCTGCTAGCTTTAGGTGTGAAACCTTTTGTCAATGCTTGTTATTTATATGATAGCTTGGAAGCATATTTGTTACTTGCGGTAAGACTATAGCTTCTGCTTTAATTCTCTTATCCGCTTGGGGGGAAATTAGAGTAATGGGATTATTGTGAACTGAGGTATTCGTTTGAGATTTCCTCAACCTGAGTGGTCATGGTGGTAACTGGTTCCGAAACTAGTCCACTTAGGATCCACCCAAAAATAGTATTTTGTGCCAATAGTTTGTTTGAAATTTTCTCAACACCCTCGAGTATTATCTGAGGTATGAGATCGCTGCCTAATAGAATGTCTATTTGAGCGGGGGTGTTGCAGTTGGGATCTGCTAGCTTTAGGTGTGAAACCTTTTGCCAATGCTTGCTATTTATATGATATCTTGGCATATTTGTTAGTTGCGGTAAGACTATAGCTTCTGCTTTAATTCTCTTATCCGCTTGGGGGGAAATTAGAGTAATGGGATTATTGTGAACTGAGGTATTCGTTTGAGATTTCCTCAACCTGAGTGGTCATGGTGGTAACTGGTTCCGAAACTAGTCCACTTAGAATCCACCCTAAAATAGTATTTTGTGCCCATAGTTTGTTTGAAATTTGCTCAACACCCTCGAGTATTATCTGAGGTATGAGATCGCTGCCTAATAGAATTTCTATTTGAGCGGGGGGGGGTTGCAGTTGGGATCTGCTAGCTTTAGGTGTGAAACCTTTTGCCAATGCTTGCTATTTATATGATATCTTGGCATATTTGTTAGTTGCGGTAAGACTATAGCTTCTGCTTTAATTCTCTTATCCGCTTGGGGGGAAATTAGAGTAATGGGATTATTGTGAACTGAGGTATTCGTTTGAGATTTCCTCAACCTGAGTGGTCATGGTGGTAACTGGTTCCGAAACTAGTCCACTTAGAATCCACCCTAAAATAGTATTTTGTGCCCATAGTTTGTTTGAAATTTGCTCAACACCCTCGAGTATTATCTGAGGTATGAGATCGCTGCCTAATAGAATGTCTATTTGAGCGGGGGTGTTGCAGTTGGGATCTGCTAGCTTTAGGTGTGAAACCTTTTGCCAATGCTTGCTATTTATATGATATCTTGGCATATTTGTTAGTTGCGGTAAGACTATAGCTTCTGCTTTAATTCTCTTATCCGCTTGGGGGGAAATTAGAGTAATGGGATTATTGTGAACTGAGGTATTCGTTTGAGATTTCCTCAACCTGAGTGGTCATGGTGGTAACTGGTTCCGAAACTAGTCCACTTAGGATCCACCCAAAAATAGTATTTTGTGCCAGTGGTTTGTTTGAAATTTTCTCAACACCCTCGAGTATTATCTGAGGTATGAGATCGCTGCCTAATAGAATGTCTATTTAAGCGGGGGTGTTGCAGTTGTCATCTGCTTGCTTTAGGTGTGAAACCTTTTGCCAATGCTTGCTATTTATATGATAGCTTGGAAGCATATTTGTTAGTTGCGGTAAGACTATAGCTTCTGCTTTAATTCTCTTATCCGCTGGGGAAAAATTAGAGTAATGGGATTATTGTGAACTGAGGTATTCGTTTGAGATTTCCCCAACCTGAGTGGTCATGGTGGTAACTGGTTCCGAAACTAGTCCACTTAGGATCCACCCAAAAATAGTATTTTGTGCCAATAGTTTGTTTGAAATTTTCTCAACACCCTCTAGTATTATCTGAGGTATGAGATCACTGCCTAATAGAATGTCTATTTGAGCGGGGGTGTTGCAGTTGGGATCTGCTAGCTTTAGGTGTGAAACCTTTTGCCTATGCTTGCTATTTATATGATAGCTTGGAAGCATATTTGTTAGTTGCGGTAAGACTATAGATTCTGCTTTAATTCTCTTATCCGCTTGGGGGGAAATTAGAGTAATGGGATTATTGTGAACTGAGGTATTCGTTTGAGATTTCCTCAACCTGAGTGGTCATGGTGGTAACTGGTTCCGAAACTAGTCCACTTAGGATCCACCCAAAAATAGTATTTTGTGCCAATAGTTTGTTTGAAATTTTCTCAACACCCTCGAGTATTATCTGAGGTATGAGATCGCTGCCTAATAGAATGTCTATTTGAGCGGGGGTGTTGCAGTTGGGATCTGCTAGCTTTAGGTGTGAAACCTTTTGCCAATGCTTGCTATTTATATGATATCTTGGCATATTTGTTAGTTGCGGTAAGACTATAGCTTCTGCTTTAATTCTCTTATCCGCTTGGGGGGAAATTAGAGTAATGGGATTATTGTGAACTGAGGTATTCGTTTGAGATTTCCTCAACCTGAGTGGTCATGGTGGTAACTGGTTCCGAAACTAGTCCACTTAGGATCCACCCAAAAATAGTATTTTGTGCCAGTGGTTTGTTTGAAATTTTCTCAACACCCTCGAGTATTATCTGAGGTATGAGATCGCTGCCTAATAGAATGTCTATTTAAGCGGGGGTGTTGCAGTTGTCATCTGCTTGCTTTAGGTGTGAAACCTTTTGCCAATGCTTGCTATTTATATGATAGCTTGGAAGCATATTTGTTAGTTGCGGTAAGACTATAGCTTCTGCTTTAATTCTCTTATCCGCTTGGGGGGAAATTAGAGTAAGGAGATTATTGTGACTGAGGTATTCGTTTGAGATTTCCTCAACCTGAGTGGTCATGGTGGTAACTGGTTCCGAAACTAGTCCACTTAGGACCAACCCAAAAATAGTATTTTGTGCCAATAGTTTGTTTGAAATTTTCTCAACACCCTCGAGTATTATCTGAGGTATGAGATCGCTGCCTAATAGAATGTCTATTTGAGCGCGGGTGTTGCAGTTGGCATCTGCTAGCTTTAGGTGTGAAACCTTTTGCCAATGCTTGCTATTTATATGATATCTTGGAAGCATATTTGTTAGTTGCGGTAAGACTATAACTTCTGCTTTAATTCTCTTATCCGCTTGGGGGGAAATTAGAGTAATGGGATTATTGTGAACTGAGGTATTCGTTTGAGATTCCTCAACCTGAGTGGTCATGGTGGTAACTGGTTCCGAAACTAGTCCACTTAGGATCCACCCTAAAATAGTATTTTGTGCCAATAGTTTGTTTGAAATTTTCTCAACACCCTCGAGTATTATCTGAGGTATGAGATCGCTGCCTAATAGAATGTCTATTTGAGCGGGGCTGTTGCAGTTGGCATCTGCTAGCTTTAGGTGTGAAACCTTTTGCCAATGCTTGCTATTTATATGATAGCTTGGAAGCATATTTGTTAGTTGCGGTAAGACTATAGCTTCTGCTTTAATTCTCTTATCCGCTTGGGGGGAAATTAGAGTAATGGGATTATTGTGAACTGAGGTATTCGTTTGAGATTTCCTCAACCTGAGTGGTCATGGTGGTAACTGGTTCCGAAACTAGTCCACTTAGGACCAACCCAAAAATAGTATTTTGTGCCAATAGTTTGTTTGAAATTTTCTCAACACCCTCGAGTATTATCTGAGGTATGAGATCGCTGCCTAATAAAATGTCTATTTGAGCGGGGGTGATGCAGTTGGGATCTGCTAGCTTTAGGTGTGAAACCTTTAGCCAATGCTTGCTATTTATATGATAGCTTGGAAGCATATTTGTTAGTTGCGGTAAGACTATAGCTTCTGCTTTAATTCTCTTATCCGCTTGGGGGGAAATTAGAGTAATGGGATTATTGTGAACTGAGGTATTCCTTTGAGATTTCCTCAACCTGAGTGGTCATGGTGGTAACTAGTTCCGAAACTAGTCCACTTAGGATCCACCGTAAAATAGTATTTTGTGCCAATAGGTGAAACATTTTGCCAATGCTTGCTATTTATATGATAGCTTGGAAGCATATTTGTTAGTTGCGGTAAGACTATAGCTTCTGCTTTTATTCTCTTATCCGCTTGGGGGGAAATTAGAGTAATGGGATTATTGTGAACTGAGGTATTCGTTTGAGATTTCCTCAACCTGAGTGGTCATGGTGGTAACTGGTTCCGAAACTAGTCCACTTAGAATCCACCCTAAAATAGTATTTTGTGCCCATAGTTTGTTTGAAATTTGCTCAACACCCTCGAGTATTATCTGAGGTATGAGATCGCTGCCTAATAGAATTTCTATTTGAGCGGGGGTGTTGCAGTTGGGATCTGCTAGCTTTAGGTGTGAAACCTTTTGTCAATGCTTGTTATTTATATGATAGCTTGGAAGCATATTTGTTACTTGCGGTAAGACTATAGCTTCTGCTTTAATTCTCTTATCCGCTTGGGGGGAAATTAGAGTAATGGGATTATTGTGAACTGAGGTATTCGTTTGAGATTTCCTCAACCTGAGTGGTCATGGTGGTAACTGGTTCCGAAACTAGTCCACTTAGGATCCACTCAAAAATAGTATTTTGTGCCAATAGTTTGTTTGAAATTTTCTCAACACCCTCGAGTATTATCTGAGGTATGATATCGCTGCCTAATAGAATGTCTATTTGAGCGGGGGTGTTGCAGTTGGGATCTGCTAGCTTTAGGTGTGAAACCTTTTGCCAATGCTTGCTATTTATATGATATCTTGGCATATTTGTTAGTTGCGGTAAGACTATAGCTTCTGCTTTAATTCTCTTATCCGCTTGGGGGGAAATTAGAGTAATGGGATTATTGTGAACTGAGGTATTCGTTTGAGATTTCCTCAACCTGAGTGGTCATGGTGGTAACTGGTTCCGAAACTAGTCCACTTAGGATCCACCCAAAAATAGTATTTTGTGCCAGTGGTTTGTTTGAAATTTTCTCAACACCCTCGAGTATTATCTGAGGTATGAGATCGCTGCCTAATAGAATGTCTATTTAAGCGGGGGTGTTGCAGTTGTCATCTGCTTGCTTTAGGTGTGAAACCTTTTGCCAATGCTTGCTATTTATATGATAGCTTGGAAGCATATTTGTTAGTTGCGGTAAGACTATAGCTTCTGCTTTAATTCTCTTATCCGCTGGGGGGAAATTAGAGTAATGGGATTATTGTGAACTGAGGTATTCGTTTGAGATTTCCTCAACCTGAGTGGTCATGGTGGTAACTGGTTCCGAAACTAGTCCACTTAGGACCAACCCAAAAATAGTATTTTGTGCGAATAGTTTGTTTGAAATTTTCTCAACACCCTCTAGTATTATCTGAGGTATGAGATCACTGCCTAATAGAATGTCTATTTGAGCGGGGGTGTTGCAGTTGGGATCTGCTAGCTTTAGGTGTGAAACCTTTTGCCTATGCTTGCTATTTATATGATAGCTTGGAAGCATATTTGTTAGTTGCGGTAAGACTATAGCTTCTGCTTTAATTCTCTTATCCGCTTGGGGGGAAATTAGAGTAATGGGATTATTGTGAACTGAGGTATTCGTTTGAGATTTCCTCAACCTGAGTGGTCATGGTGGTAACTGGTTCCGAAACTAGTCCACTTAGGACCAGCCCAAAAATAGTATTTTGTGCGAATAGTTTGTTTGAAATTTTCTCAACACCCTCGAGTATTATCTGAGGTATGAGATCACTGCCTAATAGAATGTCTATTTGAGCGGGGGTGTTGCAGTTGGGATCTGCTAGCTTTAGGTGTGAAACCTTTTCCCAATACTTGCTATTCATATGATAGCTTGGAAGCATATTTGTTAGTTGCGGTAAGACTATAGCTCATGCTTTAATTCTCTTATCCGCTTGGGGGGAAATTAGAGTAATGGTCATGGTGGTAACTGGTTCCGAAACTAGTCCACTTAGGATCCACCCTAAAATAGTATTTTGTGCCAATAGGTGAAACCTTTTGCCAATGCTTGCTATTTATATGATAGCTTGGAAGCATATTTGTTAGTTGCGGTAAGACTATAGCTTCTGCTTTAATTCTCTTCTCCGCTTGGAGGGAAATTAGAGTAATGGGATTATTGTGAACTAAGGTATTCGTTTGAGATTTCCTCAACCTGAGTGGTCATAGTGGTAACTGGTTCCAAAACTAGTCCACTTAGGATCCACCCAAAAATAGTATTTTGTGCCAATAGTTTGTTTGAAATTTTCTCAACACCCTCGAGTATTATCTGAGGTATGAGATCGCTGCCTAATAGAATGTCTATTTGAGCGGGGGTGTTGCAGTCGGGATCTGCTAGCTTTAGGTGTGAAACCTTTTCCCAATGCTTGCTATTCATATGATAGCTTGGAAGCATATTTGTTAGTTGCGGTAAGACTATAGCTCGTGCTTTAATTCTCTTATCCGCTTTGGGGGGAAATTAGAGTAATGGGATTATTGTGAACTGAGGTATTCGTTTGAGATTTCCTCAACCTGAGTGGTCATGGTGGTAACTGGTTCCGAAACTAGTCCACTTAGGACCAACCCAAAAATAGTATTTTGAGCCAATAGTTTGTTTGAAATTTTCTCAACACCCTCGAGTATTATCTGAGGTATGAGATCGCTGCCTAATAAAATGTCTATTTGAGCGGGGGTGATGCAGTTGGGATCTGCTAGCTTTAGGTGTGAAACCTTTAGCCAATGCTTGCTATTTATATGATAGCTTGGAAGCATATTTGTTAGTTGCGGTAAGACTATAGCTTCTGCTTTAATTCTCTTATCCGCTTGGGGGGAAATTAGAGTAATGGGATTATTGTGAACTGAGGTATTCGTTTGAGATTTCCTCAACCTGAGTGGTCATGGAGGTAACTAGTTCCGAAACTAGTCCACTTAGGATCCACCGTAAAATAGTATTTTGTGCCAATAGGTGAAACATTTTGCCAATGCTTGCTATTTATATGATAGCTTGGAAGCATATTTGTTAGTTGCGGTAAGACTATAGCTTCTGCTTTTATTCTCTTATCCGCTTGGGGGGAAATTAGAGTAATGGGATTATTGTGAACTGAGGTATTCGTTTGAGATTTCCTCAACCTGAGTGGTCATGGTGGTAACTGGTTCCGAAACTAGTCCACTTAGAATCCACCCTAAAATAGTATTTTGTGCCAATAGTTTGTTTGAAATTTGCTCAACACCCTCGAGTATTATCTGAGGTATGAGATCGCTGCCTAATAGAATGTCTATTTGAGCGGGGGTGTTGCAGTTGGGATCTGCTAGCTTTAGGTGTGAAACCTTTTGTCAATGCTTGTTATTTATATGATAGCTTGGAAGCATATTTGTTACTTGCGGTAAGACTATAGCTTCTGCTTTAATTCTCTTATCCGCTTGGGGGGAAATTAGAGTAATGGGATTATTGTGAACTGAGGTATTCGTTTGAGATTCCTCAACCTGAGTGGTCATGGTGGTAACTGGTTCCGAAACTAGTCCACTTAGGATCCACCCTAAAATAGTATTTTGTGCCAATAGTTTGTTTGAAATTTTCTCAACACCCTCGAGTATTATCTGAGGTATGAGATCGCTGCCTAATAGAATGTCTATTTGAGCGGGGCTGTTGCAGTTGGGATCTGCTAGCTTTAGGTGTGAAACCTTTTGCCAATGCTTGATATTTATATGATAGCTTGGAAGCATATTTGTTAGTTGCGGTAAGACTATAGCTTCTGCTTTTATTCTCTTATCCGCTTGGGGGGAAATTAGAGTAATGGGATTATTGTGAACTGAGGTATTCGTTTGAGATTTCCTCAACCTGAATGGTCATGGTAGTAACTGGTTCCGAAACTAGTCCACTTAGAATCCACCCTAAAATAGTATTTGGTGCCAATAGTTTGTTTGAAATTTGCTCAACACCCTCGAGTATTATCTGAGGTATGAGATCGCTGCCTAATAGAATGTCTATTTGAGCGGGGGTGTTGCAGTTGGGATCTGCTAGCTTTAGGTGTGAAACCTTTTGTCAATGCTTGTTATTTATATGATAGCTTGGAAGCATATTTGTTACTTGCGGTAAGACTATAGCTTCTGCTTTAATTCTCTTATCCGCTTGGGGGGAAATTAGAGTAATGGGATTATTGTGAACTGAGGTATTCGTTTGAGATTTCCTCAACCTGAGTGGTCATGGTGGTAACTGGTTCCGAAACTAGTCCACTTAGAATCCACCCTAAAATAGTATTTTGTGCCAATAGTTTGTTTGAAATTTGCTCAACACCCTCGAGTATTATCTGAGGTATGAGATCGCTGCCTAATAGAATGTCTATTTGAGCGCGGGTGTTGCAGTTGGCATCTGCTAGCTTTAGGTGTAAAACCTTTTGCCAATGCTTGCTATTTATATGATATCTTGGAAGCATATTTGTTAGTTGCGGTAAGACTATAGCTTCTGCTTTAATTCTCTTATCCGCTTGGGGGGAAATTAGAGTAATGGGATTATTGTGAACTGAGGTATTCGTTTGAGATTCCTCAACCTGAGTGGTCATGGTGGTAACTGGTTCCGAAACTAGTCCACTTAGGTTCCACCCTAAAATAGTATTTTGTGCCAATAATTTGTTTGAAATTTTCTCAACACCCTCGAGTATTATCTGAGGTATGAGATCGCTGCCTAATAGAATGTCTATTTGAGCGGGGCTGTTGCAGTTGGCATCTGCTAGCTTTAGGTGTGAAACCTTTTGCCAATGCTTGCTATTTATATGATAGCTAGGAAGCATATTTGTTAGTTGCGGTAGGACTATAGCTTCTGCTTTAATTCTCTTATCCGCTTGGGGGGAAATTAGAGTAATGGGATTATTGTGAACTGAGGTATTCGTTTGAGATTTCCTCAACCTGAGTGGTCATGGTGGTAACTGGTTCCGAAACTAGTCCACTTAGGACCAACCCAAAAATAGTATTTTGTGCCAATAGTTTGTTTGAAATTTTCTCAACACCCTCGAGTATTATCTGAGGTATGAGATCGCTGCCTAATAGAATGTCTATTTGAGCGGGGCTGTTGCAGTTGGCATCTGCTAGCTTTAGGTGTGAAACCTTGTGCCAATGCTTGCTATTTATATGATAGCTTGGAAGCATATTTGTTAGTTGCGGTAAGACTATAGCTCCTGCTTTAATTCTCTTATCCGCTGGGGGGAAATTAGAGTAATGGGATTATTGTAAACTGAGGTATTCGTTTGAGATTTCCTCAACCTGAGTGGTCATGGTGGTAACTGGTTCCGAAACTAGTCCACTTAGGATCCACCCAAAAATAGTATTTTGTGCCAATAGTTTGTTTGAAATTTTCTCAACACCCTCGAGTATTATCTGAGGTATGAGATCGCTGCCTAATAGAATGTCTATTTGAGCGCGGGTGTTGCAGTTGGCATCTGCTAGCTTTAGGTGTGAAACATTTTGCCGATGCTTGCTATTTATATGATAGCTTGGAAGCATATTTGTTAGTTGCGGTAAGACTATAGCTTCTGCTTTAATTCTCTTATCCGCTTGGGGGGAAATTAGAGTAAGGAGATTATTGTGACTGAGGTATTCGTTTGAGATTTCCTCAACCTGAGTGGTCATGGTGGTAACTGGTTCCGAAACTAGTCCACTTAGGACCAACCCAAAAATAGTATTTTGTGCCAATAGTTTGTTTGAAATTTTCTCAACACCCTCGAGTATTATCTGAGGTATGAGATCGCTGCCTAATAGAATGTCTATTTGAGCGGGGGTGTTGCAGTTGGGATCTGCTAGCTTTAGGTGTGAAACCTTAAGCCAATGCTTGCGATTTATATGATAGCTTGGAAGCATATTTGTTAGTTGCGGTAAGACTATAGCTTCTGCTTTAATTCTCTTATCCGCTTGGGGGGAAATTAGAGTAAGGAGATTATTGTGACTGAGGTATTCGTTTGAGATTTCCTCAACCTGAGTGGTCATGGTGGTAACTGGTTCCGAAACTAGTCCACTTAGGACCAACCCAAAAATAGTATTTTGTGCCAATAGTTTGTTTGAAATTTTCTCAACACCCTCGAGTATTATCTGAGGTATGAGATCGCTGCCTAATAGAATGTCTATTTGAGCGCGGGTGTTGCAGTTGGCATCTGCTAGCTTTAGGTGTGAAACCTTTTGCCAATGCTTGCTATTTATATGATATCTTGGAAGCATATTTGTTAGTTGCGGTAAGACTATAGCTTCTGCTTTAATTCTCTTATCCGCTTGGGGGGAAATTAGAGTAATGGGATTATTGTGAACTGAGGTATTCGTTTGAGATTCCTCAACCTGAGTGGTCATGGTGGTAACTGGTTCCGAAACTAGTCCACTTAGGATCCACCCTAAAATAGTATTTTGTGCCAATAGTTTGTTTGAAATTTTCTCAACACCCTCGAGTATTATCTGAGGTATGAGATCGCTGCCTAATAGAATGTCTATTTGAGCGGGGCTGTTGCAGTTGGCATCTGCTAGCTTTAGGTGTGAAACCTTTTGCCAATGCTTGCTATTTATATGATAGCTTGGAAGCATATTTGTTAGTTGCGGTAAGACTATAGCTTCTGCTTTAATTCTCTTATCCGCTTGGGGGGAAATTAGAGTAATGGGATTATTGTGAACTGAGGTATTCGTTTGAGATTTCCTCAACCTGAGTGGTCATGGTGGTAACTGGTTCCGAAACTAGTCCACTTAGGACCAACCCAAAAATAGTATTTTGTGCCAATAGTTTGTTTGAAATTTTCTCAACACCCTCGAGTATTATCTGAGGTATGAGATCGCTGCCTAATAAAATGTCTATTTGAGCGGGGGTGATGCAGTTGGGATCTGCTAGCTTTAGGTGTGAAACCTTTAGCCAATGCTTGCTATTTATATGATAGCTTGGAAGCATATTTGTTAGTTGCGGTAAGACTATAGCTTCTGCTTTAATTCTCTTATCCGCTTGGGGGGAAATTAGAGTAATGGGATTATTGTGAACTGAGGTATTCGTTTGAGATTTCCTCAACCTGAGTGGTCATGGTGGTAACTGGTTCCGAAACTAGTCCACTTAGGACCAACCCAAAAATAGTATTTTGTGCCAATAGTTTGTTTGAAATTTTCTCAACACCCTCGAGTATTATCTGAGGTATGAGATCGCTGCCTAATAGAATGTCTATTTGAGCGGGGCTGTTGCAGTTGGCATCTGCTAGCTTTAGGTGTGAAACCTTTTGCCAATGCTTGCTATTTATATGATAGCTTGGAAGCATATTTGTTAGTTGCGGTAAGACTATAGCTTCTGCTTTAATTCTCTTATCCGCTTGGGGGGAAATTAGAGTAATGGGATTATTGTGAACTGAGGTATTCGTTTGAGATTTCCTCAACCTGAGTGGTCATGGTGGTAACTGGTTCCGAAACTAGTCCACTTAGGACCAACCCAAAAATAGTATTTTGTGCCAATAGTTTGTTTGAAATTTTCTCAACACCCTCGAGTATTATGTGAGGTATGAGATCGCTGCCTAATAGAATGTCTATTTGAGCGGGGCTGTTGCAGTTGGCATCTGCTAGCTTTAGGTGTGAAACCTTTTGCCAATGCTTGCTATTTATATGATAGCTTGGAAGCATATTTGTTAGTTGCGGTAAGACTATAGCTCCTGCTTTAATTCTCTTATCCGCTGGGGGGAAATTAGAGTAATGGGATTATTGTGAACTGAGGTATTCGTTTGAGATTTCCTCAACCTGAGTGGTCATGGTGGTAACTGGTTCCGAAACTAGTCCACTTAGGACCAACCCAAAAAGAGTATTTTGTGCCAATAGTTTGTTTGAAATTTTCTCAACACCCTCGAGTATTATCTGAGGTATGAGATCGCTGCCTAATAGAATGTCTATTTGAGCGGGGCTGTTGCAGTTGGCATCTGCTAGCTTTAGGTGTGAAACCTTTTGCCAATGCTTGCTATTTATATGATAGCTTGGAAGCATATTTGTTAGTTGCGGTAAGACTATAGCTTCTGCTTTAATTCTCTTATCCGCTTGGGGGGAAATTAGAGTAATGGGATTATTGTGAACTGAGGTATTCGTTTGAGATTTCCTCAACCTGAGTGGTCATGGTGGTAACTAGTTCCGAAACTAGTCCACTTAGGATCCACCGTAAAATAGTATTTTGTGCCAATAGGTGAAACCTTTTGCCAATGCTTGCTATTTATATGATAGCTTGGAAGCATATTTGTTAGTTGCGGTAAGACTATAGCTTCTGCTTTTATTCTCTTATCCGCTTGGGGGGAAATTACAGTAATGGTATTATTGTGAACTGAGGTATTCGTTTGAGATTTCCTCAACCTGAGTGGTCATGGTGGTAACTGGTTCCGAAACTAGTCCACTTAGAATCCACCCTAAAATAGTATTTTGTGCCAATAGTTTGTTTGAAATTTGCTCAACACCCTCGAGTATTATCTGAGGTATGAGATCGCTGCCTAATAGAATGTCTATTTGAGCGGGGGTGTTGCAGTTGGGATCTGCTAGCTTTAGGTGTGAAACCTTTTGTCAATGCTTGTTATTTATATGATAGCTTGGAAGCATATTTGTTACTTGCGGTAAGACTATAGCTTCTGCTTTAATTCTCTTATCCGCTTGGGGGGAAATTAGAGTAATGGGATTATTGTGAACTGAGGTATTCGTTTGAGATTTCCTCAACCTGAGTGGTCATGGTGGTAACTGGTTCCGAAACTAGTCCACTTAGGATCCACCCAAAAATAGTATTTTGTGCCAATAGTTTGTTTGAAATTTTCTCAACACCCTCGAGTATTATCTGAGGTATGAGATCGCTGCCTAATAGAATGTCTATTTGAGCGGGGGTGTTGCAGTTGGGATCTGCTAGCTTTAGGTGTGAAACCTTTAGCCAATGCTTGCTATTTATATGATATCTTGGCATATTTGTTAGTTGCGGTAAGACTATAGCTTCTGCTTTAATTCTCTTATCCGCTTGGGGGGAAATTAGAGTAATGGGATTATTGCGAACTGAGGTATTCGTTTGAGATTTCCTCAACCTGAGTGGTCATGGTGGTAGCTGGTTCCGAAACTAGTCCACTTAGGATCCACCCAAAAATAGTATTTTGGGCCAGTGGTTTGTTTGAAATTTTCTCAACACCCTCGAGTATTATCTGAGGTATGAGATCGCTGCCTAATAGAATGTCTATTTGAGCGGGGGTGTTGCAGTTGTCATCTGCTAGCTTTCGGTGTGAAACCTTTTGCCAATGCTTGCGATTTATATGATAGCTTGGAAGCATATTTGTTAGTTGCGGTAAGACTATAGCTCCTGCTTTAATTCTCTTATCCGCTGGGGGGAAATTAGAGTAATGGGATTATTGTGAACTGAGGTATTCGTTTGAGATTTCCTCAACCTGAGTATCCATGGTGGTAACTGGTTCCGAAACTAGTCCACTTAGGACCAACCCAAAAATAGTATTTTGTGCGAATAGTTTGTTTGAAATTTTCTCAACACCCTCGAGTATTATCTGAGGTATGAGATCACTGTCTAATAGAATGTCTATTTGAGCGGGGGTGTTGCAGTTGGGATCTGCTAGCTTTAGGTGTGAAACCTTTTGCCAATGCTTGCTATTTATATGATAGCTTGGAAGCATATTTGTTAGTTGCGGTAAGACTATAGCTTCTGCTTTAATTCTCTTCTCCGCTTGGGGGGAAATTAGAGTAATGGGATTATTGTGAACTAAGGTATTCGTTTGAGATTTCCTCAACCTGAGTGGTCATAGTGGTAACTGGTTCCAAAACTAGTCCACTTAGGATCCACCCAAAAATAGTATTTTGTGCCAATAGTTTGTTTGAAATTTTCTCAACACCCTCGAGTATTATCTGAGGTATGAGATCGCTGCCTAATAGAATGTCTATTTGAGCGGGGGTGTTGCAGTTGTCATCTGCTAGCTTTAGGTGTGAAACCTTTAGCCAATGCTTGCTATTTGTATGATAGCTTGGAAGCATATTTGTTAGTTGCGGTAAGACTATAGCTCCTGCTTTAATTCTCTTATCCGCTGGGGGGAAATTAGAGTAATGGGATTATTGTGAACTGAGGTATTCGTTTGAGATTTCCTCAACCTGAGTGGTCATGGTGGTAACTGGTTCCGAAACTAGTCCACTTAGGATCCACCCAAAAATAGTATTTTGTGCCAGTGGTTTGTTTGAAATTTTCTCAACACCCTCGGGTATTATCTGAGGTATGAGATCGCTGCCTAATAGAATGTCTATTTGAGCGGGGCTGTTGCAGTTGGCATCTGCTAGCTTTAGGTGTGAAACCTTTTGCCAATGCTTGCTATTTATATGATAGCTTGGAAGCATATTTGTTAGTTGCGGTAAGACTATAGCTCCTGCTTTAATTCTCTTATCCGCTGGGGGGAAATTAGAGTAATGGGATTATTGTGAACTGAGGTATTCGTTTGAGATTTCCTCAACCTGAGTGGTCATGGTGGTAACTGGTTCCGAAACTAGTCCACTTAGGACCAACCCAAAAATAGTATTTTGTGCCAATAGTTTGTTTGAAATTTTCTCAACACCCTCGAGTATTATCTGAGGTATGAGATCGCTGCCTAATAGAATGTCTATTTGAGCGGGGCTGTTGCAGTTGGCATCTGCTAGCTTTAGGTGTGAAACCTTTTGCCAATGCTTGCTATTTATATGATAGCTTGGAAGCATATTTGTTAGTTGCGGTAAGACTATAGCTTCTGCTTTAATTCTCTTATCCGCTTGGGGGGAAATTAGAGTAATGGGATTATTGTGAACTGAGGTATTCGTTTGAGATTTCCTCAACCTGAGTGGTCATGGTGGTAACTAGTTCCGAAACTAGTCCACTTAGGATCCACCGTAAAATAGTATTTTGTGCCAATAGGTGAAACCTTTTGCCAATGCTTGCTATTTATATGATAGCTTGGAAGCATATTTGTTAGTTGCGGTAAGACTATAGCTTCTGCTTTAATTCTCTTATCCGCTTGGGGGGAAATTAGAGTAATGGGATTATTGTGAACTGAGGTATTTGTTTGAGATTTCCTCAACCTGAGTGGTCATGGTGGTAACTGGTTCCGAAACTAGTCCACTTAGGACCAACCCAAAAATAGTATTTTGTGCCAATAGTTTGTTTGAAATTTTCTCAACACCCTCGAGTATTATCTGAGGTATGAGATCGCTGCCTAATAGAATGTCTATTTGAGCGGGGCTGTTGCAGTTGGCATCTGCTAGCTTTAGGTGTGAAACCTTTTGCCAATGCTTGCTATTTATATGATAGCTTGGAAGCATATTTGTTAGTTGCGGTAAGACTATAGCTCCTGCTTTAATTCTCTTATCCGCTGGGGGGAAATTAGAGTAATGGGATTATTGTGAACTGAGGTATTCGTTTGAGATTTCCTCAACCTGAGTGGTCATGGTGGTAACTGGTTCCGAAACTAGTCCACTTAGGACCAACCCAAAAATAGTATTTTGTGCCAATAGTTTGTTTGAAATTTTCTCAACACCCTCGAGTATTATCTGAGGTATGAGATCGCTGCCTAATAGAATGTCTATTTGAGCGGGGCTGTTGCAGTTGGCATCTGCTAGCTTTAGGTGTGAAACCTTTTGCCAATGCTTGCTATTTATATGATAGCTTGGAAGCATATTTGTTAGTTGCGGTAAGACTATAGCTTCTGCTTTAATTCTCTTATCCGCTTGGGGGGAAATTAGAGTAATGGGATTATTGTGAACTGAGGTATTCGTTTGAGATTTCCTCAACCTGAGTGGTCATGGTGGTAACTGGTTCCGAAACTAGTCCACTTAGGACCAACCCAAAAATAGTATTTTGTGCCAATAGTTTGTTTGAAATTTTCTCAACACCCTCGAGTATTATCTGAGGTATGAGATCGCTGCCTAATAGAATGTCTATTTGAGCGGGGCTGTTGCAGTTGGCATCTGCTAGCTTTAGGTGTGAAACCTTTTGCCAATGCTTGCTATTTATATGATAGCTTGGAAGCATATTTGTTAGTTGCGGTAAGACTATAGCTTCTGCTTAAATTCTCTTATCCGCTTGGGGGGAAATTAGAGTAATGGGATTATTGTGAACTGAGGTATTCGTTTGAGATTTCCTCAACCTGAGTGGTCATGGTGGTAACTGGTTCCGAAACTAGTCCACTTAGGACCAACCCAAAAATAGTATTTTGTGCCAATAGTTTGTTTGAAATTTTCTCAACACCCTCGAGTATTATCTGAGGTATGAGATCGCTGCCTAATAGAATGTCTATTTGAGCGGGGCTGTTGCAGTTGGCATCTGCTAGCTTTAGGTGTGAAACCTTTTGCCAATGCTTGCTATTTATATGATAGCTTGGAAGCATATTTGTTAGTTGCGGTAAGACTATAGCTCCTGCTTTAATTCTCTTATCCGCTGGGGGGAAATTAGAGTAATGGGATTATTGTGAACTGAGGTATTCGTTTGAGATTTCCTCAACCTGAGTGGTCATGGTGGTAACTGGTTCCGAAACTAGTCCACTTAGGACCAACCCAAAAATAGTATTTTGTGCCAATAGTTTGTTTGAAATTTTCTCAACACCCTCGAGTATTATCTGAGGTATGAGATCGCTGCCTAATAGAATGTCTATTTGAGCGGGGCTGTTGCAGTTGGCATCTGCTAGCTTTAGGTGTGAAACCTTTTGCCAATGCTTGCTATTTATATGATAGCTTGGAAGCATATTTGTTAGTTGCGGTAAGACTATAGCTTCTGCTTTAATTCTCTTATCCGCTTGGGGGAAATTAGAGTAATGGGATTATTGTGAACTGAGGTATTCGTTTGAGATTTCCTCAACCTGAGTGGTCATGGTGGTAACTAGTTCCGAAACTAGTCCACTTAGGATCCACCGTAAAATAGTATTTTGTGCCAATAGGTGAAACCTTTTGCCAATGCTTGCTATTTATATGATAGCTTGGAAGCATATTTGTTAGTTGCGGTAAGACTATAGCTTCTGCTTTTATTCTCTTATCCGCTTGGGGGGAAATTAGAGTAATGGGATTATTGTGAACTGAGGTATTCGTTTGAGATTTCCTCAACCTGAGTGGTCATGGTGGTAACTGGTTCCGAAACTAGTCCACTTAGAATCCACCCTAAAATAGTATTTTGTGCCAATAGTTTGTTTGAAATTTGCTCAACACCCTCGAGTATTATCTAAGGTATGAGATCGCTGCCTAATAGAATGTCTATTTGAGCGGGGGTGTTGCAGTTGGGATCTGCTAGCTTTAGGTGTGAAACCTTTTGTCAATGCTTGTTATTTATATGATAGCTTGGAAGCATATTTGTTACTTGCGGTAAGACTATAGCTTCTGCTTTAATTCTCTTATCCGCTTGGGGGGAAATTAGAGTAATGGGATTATTGTGAACTGAGGTATTCGTTTGAGATTTCCTCAACCTGAGTGGTCATGGTGGTAACTGGTTCCGAAACTAGTCCACTTAGGATCCACCCAAAAATAGTATTTTGTGCCAATAGTTTGTTTGAAATTTTCTCAACACCCTCGAGTATTATCTGAGGTATGAGATTGCTGCCTAATAGAATGTCTATTTGAGCGGGGGTGTTGCAGTTGGGATCTGCTAGCTTTAGGTGTGAAACCTTTTGCCAATGCTTGCTATTTATATGATATCTTGGCATATTTGTTAGTTGCGGTAAGACTATAGCTTCTGCTTTAATTCTCTTATCCGCTTGGGGGGAAATTAGAGTAATGGGATTATTGCGAACTGAGGTATTCGTTTGAGATTTCCTCAACCTGAGTGGTCATGGTGGTAACTGGTTCCGAAACTAGTCCACTTAGGATCCACCCAAAAATAGTATTTTGTGCCAGTGGTTTGTTTGAAATTTTCTCAACACTCTCGAGTATTATCTGAGGTATGAGATCGCTGCCTAATAGAATGTCTATTTGAGCGGGGGTGTTGCAGTTGTCATCTGCTAGCTTTAGGTGTGAAACCTTTTGCCAATGCTTGCGATTTATATGATAGCTTGGAAGCATATTTGTTAGTTGCGGTAAGACTATAGCTCCTGCTTTAATTCTCTTATCCGCTGGGGGGAAATTAGAGTAATGGGATTATTGTGAACTGAGGTATTCGTTTGAGATTTCCTCAACCTGAGTGGTCATGGTGGTAACTGGTTCCGAAACTAGTCCACTTAGGACCACCCCAAAAATAGTATTTTGTGCGAATAGTTTGTTTGAAATTTTCTCAACACCCTCGAGTATTATCTGAGGTATGAGATCACTGCCTAATAGAATGTCTATTTGGGCGGGGGTGTTGCAGTTGGGATCTGCTAGCTTTAGGTGTGAAACCTTTTTCCAATGCTTGCTATTTATATGATAGCTTGGAAGCATATTTGTTAGTTGCGGTAAGACTATAGCTTCTGCTTTAATTCTCTTATCCGCTTGGGGGGAAATTAGAGTAATGGGATTATTGTGAACTGAGGTATTCGTTTGAGATTTCCTCAACCTGAGTGGTCATGGTGGTAACTGGTTCCGAAACTAGTCCACTTAGGACCAACCCAAAAATAGTATTTTGTGCGAATAGTTTGTTTGAAATTTTCTCAACACCCTCGAGTATTATCTGAGGTATGAGATCACTGCCTAATAGAATGTCTATTTGAGCGGGGGTGTTGCAGTTGGGATCTGCTAGCTTTAGGTGTGAAACCTTTTCCCAATGCTTGCTATTCATATGATAGCTTGGAAGCATATTTGTTAGTTGCGGTAAGACTATAGCTCATGCTTTAATTCTCTTATCCGCTTGGGGGAAACTAGAGTAAAGGTCATGGTGGTAACTGGTTCCGAAACTAGTCCACTTAGGATCCACCCTAAAATAGTATTTTGTGCCAATAGGTGAAACCTTTTGCCAATGCTTGCTATTTATATGATAGCTTGGAAGCATATTTGTTAGTTGCGGTAAGACTATAGCTTCTGCTTTAATTCTCTTCTCCGCTTGGGGGGAAATTAGAGTAATGGGATTATTGTAAACTAAGGTATTCGTTTGAGATTTCCTCAACCTGAGTGGTCATAGTGGTAACTGGTTCCAAAACTAGTCCACTTAGGATCCACCCAAAAATAGTATTTTGTGCCAATAGTTTGTTTGAAATTTTCTCAACACCCTCGAGTATTATCTGAGGTATGAGATCGCTGCCTAATAGAATGTCTATTTGAGCGGGGGTGTTGCAGTCGGGATCTGCTAGCTTTAGGTGTGAAACCTTTTCCCAATGCTTGCTATTCATATGATAGCTTGGAAGCATATTTGTTAGTTGCGGTAAGACTATAGCTCGTGCTTTAATTCTCTTATCCGCTTTGGGGGAAATTAGAGTAATGGGATTATTGTGAACTGAGGTATTCGTTTGAGATTTCCTCAACCTGAGTGGTCATGGTGGTAACTGGTTCCGAAACTAGTCCACTTAGGACCAACCCAAAAATAGTATTTTGTGCCAATAGTTTGTTTGAAATTTTCTCAACACCCTCGAGTATTATCTGAGGTATGAGATCGCTGCCTAATAGAATGTCTATTTGAGCGGGGGTGTTGCAGTTGGCATCTGCTAGCTTTAGGTGTGAAACCTTTAGCCAATGCTTGCTATTTGTATGATAGCTTGGAAGCATATTTGTTAGTTGCGGTAAGACTATAGCTTCTGCTTTAATTCTCTTATCCGCTTGGGGGGAAATTAGAGTAATGGGATTATTGTGAACTGAGGTATTCGTTTGAGATTTCCTCAACCTGAGTGGTCATGGTGGTAACTGGTTCCGAAACTAGTCCACTTAGGATCCACCGTAAAATAGTATTTTGTGCCAATAGGTGAAACCTTTTGCCAATGCTTGCTATTTATATGATAGCTTGGAAGCATATTTGTTAGTTGCGGTAAGACTATAGCTTCTGGTTTAATTCTCTTATCCGCTTGGGGGGAAATTAGAGTAAGGGGATTATTGTGAACTGAGGTATTCGTTTGAGATTTCCTCAACCTGAGTGGTCATGGTGGTAACTGGTTCCGAAACTAGTCCACTTAGGAACAACCCAAAAATAGTATTTTGTGCGAATAGTTAGTTTGAAATTTTCTCAACACCCTCGAGTATTATCTGAGGTATGAGATCACTGCCTAATAGAATGTCTATTTGAGCGGGGGTGTTGCAGTTGGGATCTGCTAGCTTTAGGTGTGAAACCTTTTGCCAATGCTTGATATTTATATGATATCTGGGAAGCATATTTGTTAGTTGCGGTAAGACTATAGCTTCTGCTTTAATTCTCTTATCCGCTTGGGTGGAAATTAGAGTAATGGGATTATTGTGAACTGAGGTATTCGTTTGAGATTTCCTCAACCTGAGTGGTCATGGTGGTAACTGGTTCCGAAACTAGTCCAGTTAGGATCCACCCTAAAATAGTATTTTGTGCCAATAGTTTGTTTGAAATTTTCTCAACACCCTCGAGTATTATCTGAGGTATGAGATCGCTGCCTAATAGAATGTCTATTTGAGCGGGGGTGTTGCAGTTGGGATCTGCTAGCTTTAGGTGTGAAACCTTTTGCCAATGCTTGCTATTTATATGATAGCTTGGAAGCATATTTGTTAGTTGCGGTAAGACTATAGCTTCTGCTTTAATTCTCTTATCCGCTTGGGTGGAAATTAGAGTATTGGGATTATTGTGAACTGAGGTATTCGTTTGAGATTTCCTCAACCTGAGTGGTCATGGTGGTAACTGGTTCCGAAACTAGTCCACTTAGGACCAACCCAAAAATAGTATTTTGTGCCAATAGTTTGTTTGAAATTTTCTCAACACCCTCGAGTATTATCTGAGGTATGAGATCGCTGCCTAATAGAATGTCTATTTGAGCGGGGGTGTTGCAGTTGGGATCTGCTAGCTTTAGGTGTGAAACCTTTTGCCAATGCTTGCTATTTATATGATAGCTTGGAAGCATATTTGTTAGTTGCGGTAAGACTATAGCTTCTGCTTTAATTCTCTTATCCGCTGGGGGGGAAATTAGAGTAATGGGATTATTGTGAACTGAGGTATTCGTTTGAGATTTCCTCAACCTGAGTGGTCATGGTGGTAACTGGTTCCGAAACTAGTCCACTTAGAATCCACCCTAAAATAGTATTTTGTGCCAATAGTTTGTTTGAAATTTTCTCAACACCCTCGAGTATTATCTGAGGTATGAGATCGCTGCCTAATAGAATGTCTATTTGAGCGGGGGTGTTGCAGTTGGGATCTGCTAGCTTTAGGTGTGAAACCTTTTGCCAATGCTTGCTATTTATATGATAACTTGGAAGCATATTTGTTAGTTCCGGACTATAGCTTCTGCTTTAATTCTTTTATCCGCTTGGGGGGAAATTAGAGTAATGGGATTATTGTGAACTAAGGTATTCGTTTCAGATTTCCTCAACCTGAGTGGTCATGGTGGTAACTGGTTCCGAAACTAGTCCACTTAGGATCCACCCTAAAATAGTATTTTGTGCCAATAGTTTGTTTGAAATTTTTTCAACACCCTCGAGTATTATCTGAGGGATGAGATCGCTGCCTAATAGAATGTCTATTTGAGCGGGGGTGTTGCAGTTGGGATCTGCTAGCTTTAGGTGTGATACCATTTGCCAATGCTTGCTATTTATATGACAGCTTGGAAGCATATTTGTTAGTTGCGGTAAGACTATAGCTTCTCCTTTAATTCTCTTATCCGCTTGGGGGGAAATTAAAGTAAAATAGTATTTTGTGCCAATAGTTTGTTTGAAATTTTCTCAACACCCTCGAGTATTATCTGAGGTATGAGATCGCTGCCTAATAGAATGTCTATTTGAGCGGGGGTGTTGCAGTTGGCATCTGCTAGCTTTAGGTGTGAAACCTTTTGCCAATGCTTGCTATTTATATGGTAGCTTGGAAGCATATTTGTTAGTTGCGGTAAGACTATAGCTTCTGCTTTAATTCTCTTCTCCGCTTGGGGGGAAATTAGAGTAATGGGATTATTGTGAACTGAGGTATTCGTTTGAGATTTCCTCAACCTGAGTGGTCATGGTGGTAACTGGTTCCGAAACTAGTCCACTTAGGATCCACCCAAAAATAGTATTTTGTGCCAATAGTTTGTTTGAAATTTTCTCAACACCCTCGAGTATTATCTGAGGTATGAGATCGCTGCCTAATAGAATGTCTATTTGAGCGGGGGTGTTGCAGTTGGGATCTGCTAGCTTTAGGTGTGAAACCTTTTGCCAATGCTTGCTATTTATATGATATCTTGGCATATTTGTTAGTTGCGGTAAGACTATAGCTTCTGCTTTAATTCTCTTATCCGCTTGGGGGGAAATTAGAGTAATGGGATTATTGCGAACTGAGGTATTCGTTTGAGATTTCCTCAACCTGAGTGGTCATGGTGGTAACTGGTTCCGAAACTAGTCCACTTAGGATCCACCCAAAAATAGTATTTTGTGCCAGTGGTTTGTTTGAAATTTTCTCAACACCCTCGAGTATTATCTGAGGTATGAGATCGCTGCCTAATAGAATGTCTATTTGAGCGGGGGTGTTGCAGTTGTCATCTGCAAGCTTTAGGTGTGAAACCTTTTGCCAATGCTTGCGATTTATATGATAGCTTGGAAGCATATTTGTTAGTTGCGGTAAGACTATAGCTCCTGCTTTAATTCTCTTATCCGCTGGGGGGAAATTAGAGTAATGGGATTATTGTGAACTGAGGTATTCGTTTGAGATTTCCTCAACCTGAGTGGTCATGGTGGTAACTGGTTCCGAAACTAGTCCACTTAGGACCAACCCAAAAATAGTATTTTGTGCGAATAGTTTGTTTGAAATTTTCTCAACACCCTCGAGTATTATCTGAGGTATGAGATCACTGTCTAATAGAATGTCTATTTGAGCGGGGGTGTTGCAGTTGGGATCTGCTAGCTTTAGGTGTGAAACCTTTTGCCAATGCTTGCTATTTATATGATAGCTTGGAAGCATATTTGTTAGTTGCGGTAAGACTATAGTTTCTGCTTTAATTCTCTTCTCCGCTTGGGGGGAAATTAGAGTAATGGGATTATTGTGAACTAAGGTATTCGTTTGAGATTTCCTCAACCTGAGTGGTCATAGTGGTAACTGGTTCCAAAACTAGTCCACTTAGGATCCACCCAAAAATAGTATTTTGTGCCAATAGTTTGTTTGAAATTTTCTCAACACCCTCGAGTATTATCTGAGGTATGAGATCGCTGCCTAATAGAATGTCTATTTGAGCGGGGGTGTTGCAGTTGTCATCTGCTAGCTTTAGGTGTGAAACCTTTAGCCAATGCTTGCTATTTGTATGATAGCTTGGAAGCATATTTGTTAGTTGCGGTAAGACTATAGCTCCTGCTTTAATTCTCTTATCCGCTGGGGGGAAATTAGAGTAATGGGATTATTGTGAACTGAGGTATTCGTTTGAGATTTCCTCAACCTGAGTGGTCATGGTGGTAACTGGTTCCGAAACTAGTCCACTTAGGATCCACCCAAAAATAGTATTTTGTGCCAGTGGTTTGTTTGAAATTTTCTCAACACCCTCGGGTATTATCTGAGGTATGAGATCGCTGCCTAATAAAATGTCTATTTGAGCGGGGCTGTTGCAGTTGGCATCTGCTAGCTTTAGGTGTGAAACCTTTTGCCAATGCTTGCTATTTATATGATAGCTTGGAAGCATATTTGTTAGTTGCGGTAAGACTATAGCTCCTGCTTTAATTCTCTTATCCGCTGGGGGGAAATTAGAGTAATGGGATTATTGTGAACTGAGGTATTCGTTTGAGATTTCCTCAACCTGAGTGGTCATGGTGGTAACTGGTTCCGAAACTAGTCCACTTAGGACCAACCCAAAAATAGTATTTTGTGCCAATAGTTTGTTTGAAATTTTCTCAACACCCTCGAGTATTATCTGAGGTATGAGATCGCTGCCTAATAGAATGTCTATTTGAGCGGGGCTGTTGCAGTTGGCATCTGCTAGCTTTAGGTCTGAAACCTTTTGCCAATGCTTGCTATTTATATGATAGCTTGGAAGCATATTTGTTAGTTGCGGTAAGACTATAGCTTCTGCTTTAATTCTCTTATCCGCTTGGGGGGAAATTAGAGTAATGGGATTATTGTGAACTGAGGTATTCGTTTGAGATTTCCTCAACCTGAGTGGTCATGGTGGTAACTAGTTCCGAAACTAGTCCACTTAGGATCCACCGTAAAATAGTATTTTGTGCCAATAGGTGAAACCTTTTGCCAATGCTTGCTATTTATATGATAGCTTGGAAGCATATTTGTTAGTTGCGGTAAGACTATAGCTTCTGCTTTAATTCTCTTATCCGCTTGGGGGGAAATTAGAGTAATGGGATTATTGTGAACTGAGGTATTTGTTTGAGATTTCCTCAACCTGAGTGGTCATGGTGGTAACTGGTTCCGAAACTAGTCCACTTAGGACCAACCCAAAAATAGTATTTTGTGCCAATAGTTTGTTTGAAATTTTCTCAACACCCTCGAGTATTATCTGAGGTATGAGATCGCTGCCTAATAGAATGTCTATTTGAGCGGGGCTGTTGCAGTTGGCATCTGCTAGCTTTAGGTGTGAAACCTTTTGCCAATGCTTGCTATTTATATGATAGCTTGGAAGCATATTTGTTAGTTGCGGTAAGACTATAGCTTCTGCTTAAATTCTCTTATCCGCTTGGGGGGAAATTAGAGTAATGGGATTATTGTGAACTGAGGTATTCGTTTGAGATTTCCTCAACCTGAGTGGTCATGGTGGTAACTGGTTCCGAAACTAGTCCACTTAGGACCACCCCAAAAATAGTATTTTGTGCCAATAGTTTGTTTGAAATTTTCTCAACACCCTCGAGTATTATCTGAGGTATGAGATCGCTGCCTAATAGAATGTCTATTTGAGCGGGGCTGTTGCAGTTGGCATCTGCTAGCTTTAGGTGTGAAACCTTTTGCCAATGCTTGCTATTTATATGATAGCTTGGAAGCATATTTGTTAGTTGCGGTAAGACTATAGCTCCTGCTTTAATTCTCTTATCCGCTGGGGGGAAATTAGAGTAATGGGATTATTGTGAACTGAGGTATTCGTTTGAGATTTCCTCAACCTGAGTGGTCATGGTGGTAACTGGTTCCGAAACTAGTCCACTTAGGACCAACCCAAAAATAGTATTTTGTGCCAATAGTTTGTTTGAAATTTTCTCAACACCCTCGAGTATTATCTGAGGTATGAGATCGCTGCCTAATAGAATGTCTATTTGAGCGGGGCTGTTGCAGTTGGCATCTGCTAGCTTTAGGTGTGAAACCTTTTGCCAATGCTTGCTATTTATATGATAGCTTGGAAGCATATTTGTTAGTTGCGGTAGGACTATAGCTTCTGCTTTAATTCTCTTATCCGCTTGGGGGGAAATTAGAGTAATGGGATTATTGTGAACTGAGGTATTCGTTTGAGATTTCCTCAACCTGAGTGGTCATGGTGGTAACTAGTTCCGAAACTAGTCCACTTAGGATCCACCGTAAAATAGTATTTTGTGCCAATAGGTGAAACCTTTTGCCAATGCTTGCTATTTATATGATAGCTTGGAAGCATATTTGTTAGTTGCGGTAAGACTATAGCTTCTGCTTTTATTCTCTTATCCGCTTGGGGGGAAATTAGAGTAATGGGATTATTGTGAACTGAGGTATTCGTTTGAGATTTCCTCAACCTGAGTGGTCATGGTGGTAACTGGTTCCGAAACTAGTCCACTTAGAATCCACCCTAAAATAGTATTTTGTGCCAGTGGTTTGTTTGAAATTTTCTCAACACTCTCGAGTATTATCTGAGGTATGAGATCGCTGCCTAATAGAATGTCTATTTGAGCGGGGGTGTTGCAGTTGTCATCTGCTAGCTTTAGGTGTGAAACCTTTTGCCAATGCTTGCGATTTATATGATAGCTTGGAAGCATATTTGTTAGTTGCGGTAAGACTATAGCTCCTGCTTTAATTCTCTTATCCGCTGGGGGGAAATTAGAGTAATGGGATTATTGTGAACTGAGGTATTCGTTTGAGATTTCCTCAACCTGAGTGGTCATGGTGGTAACTGGGTCCGAAACTAGTCCACTTAGGACCACCCCAAAAATAGTATTTTGTGCGAATAGTTTGTTTGAAATTTTCTCAACACCCTCGAGTATTATCTGAGGTATGAGATCACTGCCTAATAGAATGTCTATTTGGGCGGGGGTGTTGCAGTTGGGATCTGCTAGCTTTAGGTGTGAAACCTTTTTCCAATGCTTGCTATTTATATGATAGCTTGGAAGCATATTTGTTAGTTGCGGTAAGACTATAGCTTCTGCTTTAATTCTCTTATCCGCTTGGGGGGAAATTAGAGTAATGGGATTATTGTGAACTGAGGTATTCGTTTGAGATTTCCTCAACCTGAGTGGTCATGGTGGTAACTGGTTCCGAAACTAGTCCACTTAGGACCAACCCAAAAATAGTATTTTGTGCGAATAGTTTGTTTGAAATTTTCTCAACACCCTCGAGTATTATCTGAGGTATGAGATCACTGCCTAATAGAATGTCTATTTGAGCGGGGGTGTTGCAGTTGGGATCTGCTAGCTTTAGGTGTGAAACCTTTTCCCAATGCTTGCTATTCATATGATAGCTTGGAAGCATATTTGTTAGTTGCGGTAAGACTATAGCTCATGCTTTAATTCTCTTATCCGCTTGGGGGAAACTAGAGTAAAGGTCATGGTGGTAACTGGTTCCGAAACTAGTCCACTTAGGATCCACCCTAAAATAGTATTTTGTGCCAATAGGTGAAACCTTTTGCCAATGCTTGCTATTTATATGATAGCTTGGAAGCATATTTGTTAGTTGCGGTAAGACTATAGCTTCTGCTTTAATTCTCTTATCCGCTTGGGGGGAAATTAGAGTAATGGGATTATTGTGAACTAAGGTATTCGTTTGAGATTTCCTCAACCTGAGTGGTCATAGTGGTAACTGGTTCCAAAACTAGTCCACTTAGGATCCACCCAAAAATAGTATTTTGTGCCAATAGTTTGTTTGAAATTTTCTCAACACCCTCGAGTATTATCTGAGGTATGAGATCGCTGCCTAATAGAATGTCTATTTGAGCGGGGGTGTTGCAGTCGGGATCTGCTAGCTTTAGGTGTGAAACCTTTTCCCAATGCTTGCTATTCATATGATAGCTTGGAAGCATATTTGTTAGTTGCGGTAAGACTATAGCTCGTGCTTTAATTCTCTTATCCGCTTTGGGGGAAATTAGAGTAATGGGATTATTGTGAACTGAGGTATTCGTTTGAGATTTCCTCAACCTGAGTGGTCATGGTGGTAACTGGTTCCGAAACTAGTCCACTTAGGACCAACCCAAAAATAGTATTTTGTGCCAATAGTTTGTTTGAAATTTTCTCAACACCCTCGAGTATTATCTGAGGTATGAGATCGCTGCCTAATAGAATGTCTATTTGAGCGGGGGTGTTGCAGTTGGGATCTGCTAGCTTTAGGTGTGAAACCTTTTGCCAATGCTTGCTATTTATATGATAGCTTGGAAGCATATTTGTTAGTTGCGGTAAGACTATAGCTTCTGCTTTAATTCTCTTATCCGCTTGGGTGGAAATTAGAGTAATGGGATTATTGTGAACTGAGGTATTCGTTTGAGATTTCCTCAACCTGAGTGGTCATGGTGGTAACTGGTTCCGAAACTAGTCCACTTAGGACCAACCCAAAAATAGTATTTTGTGCCAATAGTTTGTTTGAAATTTTCTCAACACCCTCGAGTATTATCTGAGGTATGAGATCGCTGCCTAATAGAATGTCTATTTGAGCGGGGGTGTTGCAGTTGGGATCTGCTAGCTTTAGGTGTGAAACCTTTTGCCAATGCTTGCTATTTATATGATAGCTTGGAAGCATATTTGTTAGTTGCGGTAAGACTATAGCTTCTGCTTTAATTCTCTTATCCGCTGGGGGGGAAATTAGAGTAATGGGATTATTGTGAACTGAGGTATTCGTTTGAGATTTCCTCAACCTGAGTGGTCATGGTGGTAACTGGTTCCGAAACTAGTCCACTTAGAATCCACCCTAAAATAGTATTTTGTGCCAATAGTTTGTTTGAAATTTTCTCAACACCCTCGAGTATTATCTGAGGTATGAGATCGCTGCCTAATAGAATGTCTATTTGAGCGGGGGTGTTGCAGTTGGGATCTGCTAGCTTTAGGTGTGAAACCTTTTGCCAATGCTTGCTATTTATATGATAACTTGGAAGCATATTTGTTAGTTCCGGTAAGACTATAGCTTCTGCTTTAATTCTTTTATCCGCTTGGGGGGAAATTAGAGTAATGGGATTATTGTGAACTAAGGTATTCGTTTCAGATTTCCTCAACCTGAGTGGTCATGGTGGTAACTGGTTCCGAAACTAGTCCACTTAGGATCCACCCTAAAATAGTATTTTGTGCCAATAGTTTGTTTGAAATTTTTTCAACACCCTCGAGTATTATCTGAGGGATGAGATCGCTGCCTAATAGAATGTCTATTTGAGCGGGGGTGTTGCAGTTGGGATCTGCTAGCTTTAGGTGTGATACCTTTTGCCAATGCTTGCTATTTATATGACAGCTTGGAAGCATATTTGTTAGTTGCGGTAAGACTATAGCTTCTCCTTTAATTCTCTTATCCGCTTGGGGGGAAATTAGAGTAATGGGATTATTGTGAACTGAGGTATTCGTTTGAGATTTCCTCAACCTGAGTGGTCATGGTGGTAACTGGTTCCGAAACTAGTCCACTTAGGATCCACCCTAAAATAGTATTTTGTGCCAATAGTTTGTTTGAAATTTTCTCAACACCCTCGAGTATTATCTGAGGTATGAGATCGCTGCCTAATAGAATGTCTATTTGAGCGGGGGTGTTGCAGTTGGCATCTGCTAGCTTTAGGTGTGAAACCTTTTGCCAATGCTTGCTATTTATATGGTAGCTTGGAAGCATATTTGTTAGTTGCGGTAAGACTATAGCTTCTGCTTTAATTCTCTTCTCCGCTTGGGTGGAAATTAGAGTAATGGGATTATTGTGAACTGAGGTATTCGTTTGAGATTTCCTCAACCTGAGTGGTCATGGTGGTAACTGGTTCCGAAACTAGTCCACTTAGGACCAACCCAAAAATAGTATTTTGTGCGAATAATTAGTTTGAAATTTTCTCAACACCCTCGAGTATTATCTGAGGTATGAGATCACTGCCTAATAGATTGTCTATTTGAGCGGGGGTGTTGCAGTTGGGATCTGCTAGCTTTAGGTGTGAAACCTTTTGCCAATGCTTGCTATTTATATGATATCTGGGAAGCATATTTGTTAGTTGCGGTAAGACTATAGCTTCTGCTTTAATTCTCTTATCCGCTTGGATGGAAATTAGAGTAATGGGATTATTGTGAACTGAGGTATTCGTTTGAGATTTCCTCAACCTGAGTGGTCATGGTGGTAACTGGTTCCGAAACTAGTCCAGTTAGGATCCACCCTAAAATAGTATTTTGTGCCAATAGTTTGTTTGAAATTTTCTCAACACCCTCGAGTATTATCTGAGGTATGAGATCGCTGCCTAATAGAATGTCTATTTGAGCGTAGGTGTTGCAGTTGGCATCTGCTAGCTTTAGGTGTGAAACCTTTTGCCAATGCTTGCTATTTATATGATAGCTTGGAAGCATATTTGTTAGTTGCGGTAAGACTATAGCTTCTGCTTTAATTCTCTTCTCCGCTTGGGTGGAAATTAGAGTAATGGGATTATTGTGAACTGAGGTATTCGTTTGAGATTTCTTCAACCTGAGTGGTCATGGTGGTAACTGGTTCCGAAACTAGTCCACTTAGGACCAACCCAAAAATAGTATTTTGTGCGAATAGTTAGTTTGAAATTTTCTCAACACCCTCGAGTATTATCTGAGGTATGAGATCACTGCCTAATAGAATGTCTATTTGAGCGGGGGTGTTGCAGTTGGGATCTGCTAGCTTTAGGTGTGAAACCTTTTGCCAATGCTTGCTATTTATATGATATCTGGGAAGCATATTTGTTAGTTTCGGTATGACTATAGCTTCTGCTTTAATTCTCTTATCCGCTTGGGGGGAAATTAGAGTAATGGGATTATTGTGAACTGAGGTATTCGTTTGAGATTTCCTCAACCTGAGTGGTCATGGTGGTAACTGGTTCCGAAACTAGTCCACTTAGGATCCACCCAAAAATAGTATTTTGTGCCAATAGTTTGTTTGAAATTTTCTCAGCACCCTCGAGTATTATCTGAGGTATGAGATCGCTGCCTAATAGAATGTCTATTTGAGCGCGGGTGTTGCAGTTGGCATCTGCTAGCTTTAGGTGTGAAACCTTTTGCCGATGCTTGCTATTTATATGATAGCTTGGAAGCATATTTGTTAGTTGCGGTAAGACTATAGCTTCTGCTTTAATTCTCTTATCCGCTTGGGGGGAAATTAGAGTAAGGAGATTATTGTGACTGAGGTATTCGTTTGAGATTTCCTCAACCTGAGTGGTCATGGTGGTAACTGGTTCCGAAACTAGTCCACTTAGGACCAACCCAAAAATAGTATTTTGTGCCAATAGTTTGTTTGAAATTTTCTCAACACCCTCGAGTATTATCTGAGGTATGAGATCGCTGCCTAATAGAATGTCTATTTGAGCGGGGGTGTTGCAGTTGGGATCTGCTAGCTTTAGGTGTGAAACTTTAAGCCAATGCTTGCGATTTATATGATAGCTTGGAAGCATATTTGTTAGTTGCGGTAAGACTATAGCTTCTGCTTTAATTCTCTTATCCGCTTGGGGGGAAATTAGAGTAAGGAGATTATTGTGACTGAGGTATTCGTTTGAGATTTCCTCAACCTGAGTGGTCATGGTGGTAACTGGTTCCGAAACTAGTCCACTTAGGACCAACCCAAAAATAGTATTTTGTGCCAATAGTTTGTTTGAAATTTTCTCAACACCCTCGAGTATTATCTGAGGTATGAGATCGCTGCCTAATAGAATGTCTATTTGAGCGCGGGTGTTGCAGTTGGCATCTGCTAGTTTTAGGTGTGAAACCTTTTGCCAATGCTTGCTATTTATATGATATCTTGGAAGCATATTTGTTAGTTGCGGTAAGACTATAGCTTCTGCTTTAATTCTCTTATCCGCTTGGGGGGAAATTAGAGTAATGGGATTATTGTGAACTGAGGTACTCGTTTGAGATTCCTCAACCTGAGTGGTCATGGTGGTAACTGGTTCCGAAACTAGTCCACTTAGGATCCACCCTAAAATAGTATTTTGTGCCAATAGTTTGTTTGAAATTTTCTCAACACCCTCGAGTATTATCTGAGGTATGAGATCGCTGCCTAATAGAATGTCTATTTGAGCGGGGCTGTTGCAGTTGGCATCTGCTAGCTTTAGGTGTGAAACCTTTTGCCAATGCTTGCTATTTATATGATAGCTTGGAAGCATATTTGTTAGTTGCGGTAAGACTATAGCTTCTGCTTTAATTCTCTTATCCGCTTGGGGGGAAATTAGAGTAATGGGATTATTGTGAACTGAGGTATTCGTTTGAGATTTCCTCAACCTGAGTGGTCATGGTGGTAACTGGTTCCGAAACTAGTCCACTTAGGACCAACCCAAAAATAGTATTTTGTGCCAATAGTTTGTTTGAAATTTTCTCAACACCCTCGAGTATTATCTGAGGTATGAGATCGCTGCCTAATAAAATGTCTATTTGAGCGGGGGTAATGCAGTTGGGATCTGCTAGCTTTAGGTGTGAAACCTTTAGCCAATGCTTGCTATTTATATGATAGCTTGGAAGCATATTTGTTAGTTGCGGTAAGACTATAGCTTCTGCTTTAATTCTCTTATCCGCTTGGGGGGAAATTAGAGTAATGGGATTATTGTGAACTGAGGTATTCGTTTGAGATTTCCTCAACCTGAGTGGTCATGGTGGTAACTGGTTCCGAAACTAGTCCACTTAGGACCAACCCAAAAATAGTATTTTGTGTCAATAGTTTGTTTGAAATTTTCTCAACACCCTCGAGTATTATCTGAGGTATGAGATCGCTGCCTAATAGAATGTCTATTTGAGCGGGGGTGTTGCAGTTGGGATCTGCTAGCTTTAGGTGTGAAACCTTTTGCCAATGCTTGCTATTTATATGATAGCTTGGAAGCATATTTGTTAGTTGCGGTAAGACTATAGCTTCTGCTTTAATTCTCTTATCCGCTTGGGTGGAAATTAGAGTAATGGGATTATTGTGAACTGAGGTATTCGTTTGAGATTTCCTCAACCTGAGTGGTCATGGTGGTAACTGGTTCCGAAACTAGTCCACTTAGGACCAACCCAAAAATAGTATTTTGTGCCAATAGTTTGTTTGAAATTTTCTCAACACCCTCGAGTATTATCTGAGGTATGAGATCGCTGCCTAATAGAATGTCTATTTGAGCGGGGGTGTTGCAGTTGGGATCTGCTAGCTTTAGGTGTGAAACCTTTTGCCAATGCTTGCTATTTATATGATAGCTTGGAAGCATATTTGTTAGTTGCGGTAAGACTATAGCTTCTGCTTTAATTCTCTTATCCGCTGGGGGGGAAATTAGAGTAATGGGATTATTGTGAACTGAGGTATTCGTTTGAGATTCCTCAACCTGAGTGGTCATGGTGGTAACTGGTTCCGAAACTAGTCCACTTAGGATCCACCCTAAAATAGTATTTTGTGCCAATAGTTTGTTTGAAATTTTCTCAACACCCTCGAGTATTATCTGAGGTATGAGATCGCTGCCTAATAGAATGTCTATTTGAGCGGGGGTGTTGCTGTTGGCATCTGCTAGCTTTAGGTGTGAAACCTTTTACCAATGCTTGCTATTTATATGATAGCTTGGAAGCATATTTGTTAGTTGCGGTAAGACTATAGCTTCTGCTTTAATTCTCTTCTCCGCTTGGGGGGAAATTAGAGTAATGGGATTATTGTGAACTGAGGTATTCGTTTGAGATTTCCTCAACCGGAGTGGTCATGGTGGTAACTGGTTCCGAAACTAGTCCACTTAGGATCCACCCAAAAATAGTATTTTGTGCCAATAGTTTGTTTGAAATTTTTTCAACACCCTCGAGTATTATCTGAGGGATGAGATCGCTGCCTAATAGAATGTCTATTTGAGCGGGGGTGTTGCAGTTGGGATCTGCTAGCTTTAGGTGTGAAACCTTTTGCCAATGCTTGCTATTTATATGATATCTGGGAAGCATATTTGTTAGTTGCGGTAAGACTATAGCTTCTGCTTTAATTCTCTTATCCGCTTGGGTGGAAATTAGAGTAAGGAGATTATTGTGAACTGAGGTATTCGTTTGAGATTTCCTCAACCTGAGTGGTCATGGTGGTAACTGGTTCCGAAACTAGTCGACTTAGGATCCACCCAAAAATAGTATTTTGTGCCAATAGTTTGTTTGAAATTTTCTCAACACCCTCGAGTATTATCTGAGGTATGATATCGCTGCCTAATAGAATGTTTGCCAATGCTTGCTATTTATATGATATCTGGGAAGCATATTTGTTAGTTGCGGTAAGACTATAGCTTCTGCTTTAATTCTCTTCTCCGCTTGGGTGGAAATTAGAGTAATGGGATTATTGTGAACTGAGGTATTCGTTTGAGATTTCCTCAACCTGAGTGGTCATGGTGGTAACTGGTTCCGAAACTAGTCCACTTAGGACCAACCCAAAAATAGTATTTTGTGCCAATAGTTTGTTTGAAATTTTCTCAAAACCCCCGAGTATTATCTGATGTATGAGATCGCTGCCTAATAGAATGTCTATTTGAGCGGGGGTGTTGCAGTTGGGATCTGCTAGCTTTAGGTGTGAAACCTTTTGCCAATGCTTGCTATTTATATGATAGCTTGGAAGCATATTTGTTAGTTGCGGTAAGACTATAGCTTCTGCTTTAATTCTCTTCTCCGCTTGGGTGGAAATTAGAGTAATGGGATTATTGTTAACTGAGGTATTCGTTTGAGATTTCCTCAACCTGAGTGGTCATGGTGGTAACTGGTTCCGAAACTAGTCCACTTAGGACCAACCCAAAAATAGTATTTTGTGCGAATAGTTAGTTTGAAATTTTCTCAACACCCTCGAGTATTATCTGAGGTATGAGATCACTGCCTAATAGAATGTCTATTTGAGCGGGGGTGTTGCAGTTGGGATCTGCTAGCTTTAGGTGTGAAACCTTTTGCCAATGCTTGCTATTTATATGATATCTGGGAAGCATATTTGTTAGTTGCGGTAAGACTATAGCTTCTGCTTTAATTCTCTTATCCGCTTGGGGGGAAATTAGAGTAATGGGATTATTGTGAACTGAGGTATTCGTTTGAGATTTCCTCAACCTGAGTCGTCATGGTGGTAACTGGTTCCGAAACTAGTCCACTTAGGATCCACCCAAAAATAGTATTTTGTGCCAATAGTTTGTTTGAAATTTTCTCAACACCCTCGAGTATTATCTGAGGTATGAGATCGCTGCCTAATAGAATGTCTATTTGAGCGCGGGTGTTGCAGTTGGCATCTGCTAGCTTTAGGTGTGAAACCTTTTGCCGATGCTTGCTATTTATATGATAGCTTGGAAGCATATTTGTTAGTTGCGGTAAGACTATAGCTTCTGCTTTAATTCTCTTATCCGCTTGGGGGGAAATTAGAGTAAGGAGATTATTGTGACTGAGGTATTCGTTTGAGATTTCCTCAACCTGAGTGGTCATGGTGGTAACTGGTTCCGAAACTAGTCCACTTAGGACCAACCCAAAAATAGTATTTTGTGCCAATAGTTTGTTTGAAATTTTCTCAACACCCTCGAGTATTATCTGAGGTATGAGATCGCTGCCTAATAGAATGTCTATTTGAGCGGGGGCGTTGCAGTTCGGATCTGCTAGCTTTAGGTGTGAAACCTTAAGCCAATGCTTGCGATTTATATGATAGCTTGGAAGCATATTTGTTAGTTGCGGTAAGACTATAGCTTCTGCTTTAATTCTCTTATCCGCTTGGGGGGAAATTAGAGTAAGGAGATTATTGTGACTGAGGTATTCGTTTGAGATTTCCTCAACCTGAGTGGTCATGGTGGTAACTGGTTCCGAAACTAGTCCACTTAGGATCCACCCTAAAATAGTATTTTGTGCCAATAGTTTGTTTGAAATTTTCTCAACACCCTCGAGTATTATCTGAGGTATGAGATCGCTGCCTAATAGAATGTCTATTTGAGCGCGGGTGTTGCAGTTGGCATCTGCTAGCTTTAGGTGTGAAACCTTTTGCCAATGCTTGCTATTTATATGATATCTTGGATGCATATTTGTTAGTTGCGGTAAGACTATAGCTTCTGCTTTAATTCTCTTATCCGCTTGGGGGGAAATTAGAGTAATGGGATTATTGAGAACTGAGGTATTCGTTTGAGATTCCTCAACCTGAGTGGTCATGGTGGTAACTGGTTCCGAAACTAGTCCACTTAGGATCCACCCTAAAATAGTATTTTGTGCCAATAGTTTGTTTGAAATTTTCTCAACACCCTCGAGTATTATCTGAGGTATGAGATCGCTGCCTAATAGAATGTCTATTTGAGCGGGGCTGTTGCAGTTGGCATCTGCTAGCTTTAGGTGTGAAACCTTTTGCCAATGCTTGCTATTTATATGATAGCTTGGAAGCATATTTGTTAGTTGCGGTAAGACTATAGCTTCTGCTTTAATTCTCTTATCCGCTTGGGGGGAAATTAGAGTAATGGGATTATTGTGAACTGAGGTATTCGTTTGAGATTTCCTCAACCTGAGTGGTCATGGTTGTAACTGGTTCCGAAACTAGTCCACTTAGGACCAACCCAAAAATAGTATTTTGTGCCAATAGTTTGTTTGAAATTTTCTCAACACCCTCGAGTATTATCTGAGGTATGAGATCGCTGCCTAATAAAATGTATATTTGAGCGGGGGTGATGCAGTTGGGATCTGCTAGCTTTAGGTGTGAAACCTTTAGCCAATGCTTGCTATTTATGTGATAGCTTGGAAGCATAGTTGTTAGTTGCGGTAAGACTATAGCTTCTGCTTTAATTCTCTTATCTGCTTGGGGGGAAATTAGAGTAATGGGATTATTGTGAACTGAGGTATTCGTTTGAGATTTCCTCAACCTGAGTGGTCATGGTGGTAACTGGTTCCGAAACTAGTCCACTTAGGACCAACCCAAAAATAGTATTTTGTGCCAATAGTTTGTTTGAAATTTTCTCAACACCCTCGAGTATTATCTGAGGTATGAGATCGCTGCCTAATAAAATGTCTATTTGAGCGGGGGTGATGCAGTTGGGATCTGCTAGCTTTAGGTGTGAAACCTTTAGCCAATGCTTGCTATTTATATGATAGCTTGGAAGCATATTTGTTAGTTGCGGTAAGACTATAGCTTCTGCTTTAATTCTCTTATCCGCTTGGGGGGAAATTAGAGTAATGGGATTATTGTGAACTGAGGTATTCGTTTGAGATTTCCTCAACCTGAGTGGTCATGGTGGTAACTAGTTCCGAAACTAGTCCACTTAGGATCCACCGTAAAATAGTATTTTGTGCCAATAGGTGAAACATTTTGCCAATGCTTGCTATTTATATGATAGCTTGGAAGCATATTTGTTAGTTGCGGTAAGACTATAGCTTCTGCTTTTATTCTCTTATCCGCTTGGGGGGAAATTAGAGTAATGGGATTATTGTGAACTGAGGTATTCGTTTGAGATTTCCTCAACCTGAGTGGTCATGGTGGTAACTGGTTCCGAAACTAGTCCACTTAGAATCCACCCTAAAATAGTATTTTGTGCCAATAGTTTGTTTGAAATTTGCTCAACACCCTCGAGTATTATCTGAAGTATGAGATCGCTGCCTAATAGAATGTCTATTTGAGCGGGGGTGTTGCAGTTGGGATCTGCTAGCTTTAGGTGTGAAACCTTTTGTCAATGCTTGTTATTTATATGATAGCTTGGAAGCATATTTGTTACTTGCGGTAAGACTATAGCTTCTGCTTTAATTCTCTTATCCGCTTGGGGGGAAATTAGAGTAATGGGATTATTGTGAACTGAGGTATTCGTTTGAGATTTCCTCAACCTGAGTGGTCATGGTGGTAACTGGTTCCGAAACTAGTCCACTTAGGACCAACCCAAAAATAGTATTTTGTGCGAATAGTTTGTTTGAAATTTTCTCAACACCCTCGAGTATTATCTGAGGTATGAGATCACTGCCTAATAGAATGTCTATTTGAGCGGGGGTGTTGCAGTTGGGATCTGCTAGCTTTAGGTGTGAAACCTTTTGCCTATGCTTGCTATTTATATGATAGCTTGGAAGCATATTTGTTAGTTGCGGTAAGACTATAGCTTCTGCTTTAATTCTCTTATCCGCTTGGGGGGAAATTAGAGTAATGGGATTATTGTGAACTGAGGTATTCGTTTGAGATTTCCTCAACCTGAGTGGTCATGGTGGTAACTGGTTCCGAAACTAGTCCACTTAGGACCAGCCCAAAAATAGTATTTTGTGCGAATAGTTTGTTTGAAATTTTCTCAACACCCTCGAGTATTATCTGAGGTATGAGATCACTGCCTAATAGAATGTCTATTTGAGCGGGGGTGTTGCAGTTGGGATCTGCTAGCTTTAGGTGTGAAAACTTTTCCCAATACTTGCTATTCATATGATAGCTTGGAAGCATATTTGTTAGTTGCGGTAAGACTATAGCTCATGCTTTAATTCTCTTATCCGCTTGGGGGGAAATTAGAGTAATGGTCATGGTGGTAACTGGTTCCGAAACTAGTCCACTTAGGATCCACCCTAAAATAGTATTTTGTGCCAATAGGTGAAACCTTTTGCCAATGCTTGCTATTTATATGATAGCTTGGAAGCATATTTGTTAGTTGCGGTAAGACTATAGCTTCTGCTTTAATTCTCTTCTCCGCTTGGAGGGAAATTAGAGTAATGGGATTATTGTGAACTAAGGTATTCGTTTGAGATTTCCTCAGCCTGAGTGGTCATAGTGGTAACTGGTTCCAAAACTAGTCCACTTAGGATCCACCCAAAAATAGTATTTTGTGCCAATAGTTTGTTTGAAATTTTCTCAACACCCTCGAGTATTATCTGAGGTATGAGATCGCTGCCTAATAGAATGTCTATTTGAGCGGGGGTGATGCAGTTGGGATCTGCTAGCTTTAGGTGTGAAACCTTTAGCCAATGCTTGCTATTTATATGATAGCTTGGAAGCATATTTGTTAGTTGCGGTAAGACTATAGCTTCTGCTTTAATTCTCTTATCCGCTTGGGGGGAAATTAGAGTAATGGGATTATTGTGAACTGAGGTATTCGTTTGAGATTTCCTCAACCTGAGTGGTCATGGTGGTAACTGGTTCCGAAACTAGTCCACTTAGGACCAACCCAAAAATAGTATTTTGTGCCAATAGTTTGTTTGAAATTTTCTCAACACCCTCGAGCATTATCTGAGGTATGAGATCGCTGCCTAATAAAATGTCTATTTGAGCGGGGGTGATGCAGTTGGGATCTGCTAGCTTTAGGTGTGAAACCTTTAGCCAATGCTTGCTATTTATATGATAGCTTGGAAGCATATTTGTTAGTTGCGGTAAGACTATAGCTTCTGCTTTAATTCTCTTATCCGCTTGGGGGGAAATTAGAGTAATGGGATTATTGTGAACTGAGGTATTCGTTTGAGATTTCCTCAACCTGAGTGGTCATGGTGGTAACTAGTTCCGAAACTAGTCCACTTAGGATCCACCGTAAAATAGTATTTTGTGCCAATAGGTGAAACATTTTGCCAATGCTTGCTATTTATATGATAGCTTGGAAGCATATTTGTTAGTTGCGGTAAGACTATAGCTTCTGCTTTTATTCTCTTATCCGCTTGGGGGGAAATTAGAGTAATGGGATTATTGTGAACTGAGGTATTCGTTTGAGATTTCCTCAACCTGAGTGGTCATGGTGGTAACTGGTTCCGAAACTAGTCCACTTAGAATCCACCCTAAAATAGTATTTTGTGCCAATAGTTTGTTTGAAATTTGCTCAACACCCTCGAGTATTATCTGAGGTATGAGATCGCTGCCTAATAGAATGTCTATTTGAGCGGGGGTGTTGCAGTTGGGATCTGCTAGCTTTAGGTGTGAAACCTTTTGCCAATGCTTGCTATTTATATGATGGCTTGGAAGCATATTTGTTAGTTGCGGTAAGACTATAGCTTCTGCTTTAATTCTCTTATCCGCTTGGGGGGAAATTAGAGTAATGGGATTATTGTGAACTGAGGTATTCGTTTGAGATTTCCTCAACCTGAGTGGTCATGGTGGTAACTGGTTCCGAAACTAGTCCACTTAGGATCCACCCAAAAATAGTATTTTGTGCCAATAGTTTGTTTGAAATTTTCTCAACACCCTCGAGTATTATCTGAGGTATGAGATCGCTGCCTAATAGAATGTCTATTTGAGCGGGGCTGTTGCAGTTGGCATCTGCTAGCTTTAGGTGTGAAACCTTTTGCCAATGCTTGCTATTTATATGATAGCTTGGAAGCATATTTGTTAGTTGCGGTAAGACTATAGCTTCTGCTTTAATTCTCTTATCCGCTTGGGGGGAAATTAGAGTAATGGGATTATTGTGAACTGAGGTATTCGTTTGAGATTTCCTCAACCTGAGTGGTCATGGTGGTAACTGGTTCCGAAACTAGTCCACTTAGGACCAACCCAAAAATAGTATTTTGTGCCAATAGTTTGTTTGAAATTTTCTCAACACCCTCGAGTATTATCTGAGGTATGAGATCGCTGCCTAATAGAATGTCTATTTGAGCGGGGGCGTTGCAGTTGGGATCTGCTAGCTTTAGGTGTGAAACCTTAAGCCAATGCTTGCGATTTATATGATAGCTTGGAAGCATATTTGTTAGTTGCGGTAAGACTATAGCTTCTGCTTTAATTCTCTTATCCGCTTGGGGGGAAATTAGAGTAAGGAGATTATTGTGACTGAGGTATTCGTTTGAGATTTCCTCAACCTGAGTGGTCATGGTGGTAACTGGTTTCGAAACTAGTCCACTTAGGACCAACCCAAAAATAGTATTTTGTGCCAATAGTTTGTTTGAAATTTTCTCAACACCCTCGAGTATTATCTGAGGTATGAGATCGCTGCCTAATAGAATGTCTATTTGAGCGCGGGTGTTGCAGTTGGCATCTGCTAGCTTTAGGTGTGAAACCTTTTGCCAATGCTTGCTATTTATATGATATCTTGGAAGCATATTTGTTAGTTGCGGTAAGACTATAGCTTCTGCTTTAATTCTCTTATCCGCTTGGGGGGAAATTAGAGTAATGGGATTATTGTGAACTGAGGTATTCGTTTGAGATTCCTCAACCTGAGTGGTCATGGTGGTAACTGGTTCCGAAACTAGTCCACTTAGGATCCACCCTAAAATAGTATTTTGTGCCAATAGTTTGTTTGAAATTTTCTCAACACCCTCGAGTATTATCTGAGGTATGAGATCGCTGCCTAATAGAATGTCTATTTGAGCGGGGCTGTTGCAGTTGGCATCTGCTAGCTTTAGGTGTGAAACCTTTTGCCAATGCTTGCTATTTATATGATAGCTTGGAAGCATATTTGTTAGTTGCGGTAAGACTATAGCTTCTGCTTTAATTCTCTTATCCGCTTGGGGGGAAATTAGAGTAATGGGATTATTGTGAACTGAGGTATTCGTTTGAGATTTCCTCAACCTGAGTGGGCATGGTGGTAACTGGTTCCGAAACTAGTCCACTTAGGACCAACCCAAAAATAGTATTTTGTGCCAATAGTTTGTTTGAAATTTTCTCAACACCCTCGAGTATTATCTGAGGTATGAGATCGCTGCCTAATAAAATGTCTATTTGAGCGGGGGTGATGCAGTTGGGATCTGTTAGCTTTAGGTGTGAAACCTTTAGCCAATGCTTGCTATTTATATGATAGCTTGGAAGCATATTTGTTAGTTGCGGTAAGACTATAGCTTCTGCTTTAATTCTCTTATCCGCTTGGGGGGAAATTAGAGTAATGGGATTATTGTGAACTGAGGTATTCGTTTGAGATTTCCTCAACCTGAGTGGTCATGGTGGTAACTAGTTCCGAAACTAGTCCACTTAGGATCCACCGTAAAATAGTATTTTGTGCCAATAGGTGAAACATTTTGCCAATGCTTGCTATTTATATGATAGCTTGGAAGCATATTTGTTAGTTGCGGTAAGACTATAGCTTCTGCTGTTATTCTCTTATCCGCTTGGGGGGAAATTAGAGTAATGGGATTATTGTGAACTGAGGTATTCGTTTGAGATTTCCTCAACCTGAGTGGTCATGGTGGTAACTGGTTCCGAAACTAGTCCACTTAGAATCCACCCTAAAATAGTATTTTGTGCCAATAGTTTGTTTGAAATTTGCTCAACACCCTCGAGTATTATCTGAGGTATGAGATCGCTGCCTAATAAAATGTCTATTTGAGCGGGGGTGATGCAGTTGGGATCTGCTAGCTTTAGGTGTGAAACCTTTAGCCATTGCTTGCTATTTATATGATAGCTTGGAAGCATATTTGTTAGTTGCGGTAAGACTATAGCTTCTGCTTTAATTCTCTTATCCGCTTGGGGGGAAATTAGAGTAATGGGATTATTGTGAACTGAGGTATTCGTTTGAGATTTCCTCAACCTGAGTGGTCATGGTGGTAACTGGTTCCGAAACTAGTCCACTTAGGACCAACCCAAAAATAGTATTTTGTGCCAATAGTTTGTTTGAAATTTTCTCAACACCCTCGAGTATTATCTGAGGTATGAGATCGCTGCCTAATAGAATGTCTATTTGAGCGGGGGCGTTGCAGTTGGGATCTGCTAGCTTTAGGTGTGAAACCTTAAGCCAATGCTTGCGATTTATATGATAGCTTGGAAGCATATTTGTTAGTTGCGGTAAGACTATAGCTTCTGCTTTAATTCTCTTATCCGCTTGGGGGGAAATTAGAGTAAGGAGATTATTGTGACTGAGGTATTCGTTTGAGATTTCCTCAACCTGAGTGGTCATGGTGGTAACTGGTTCCGAAACTAGTCCACTTAGGACCAACCCAAAAATAGTATTTTGTGCCAATAGTTTGTTTGAAATTTTCTCAACACCCTCGAGTATTATCTGAGGTATGAGATCGCTGCCTAATAGAATGTCTATTTGAGCGCGGGTGTTGCAGTTGGCATCTGCTAGCTTTAGGTGTGAAACCTTTTGCCAATGCTTGCTATTTATATGATATCTTGGAAGAATATTTGTTAGTTGCGGTAAGACTATAGCTTCTGCTTTAATTCTCTTATCCGCTTGGGGGGAAATTAGAGTAATGGGATTATTGTGAACTGAGGTATTCGTTTGAGATTCCTCAACCTGAGTGATCATGGTGGTAACTGGTTCCGAAACTAGTCTACTTAGGATCCACCCTAAAATAGTATTTTGTGCCAATAGTTTGTTTGAAATTTTCTCAACACCCTCGAGTATTATCTGAGGTATGAGATCGCTGCCTAATAAAATGTCTATTTGAGCGGGGGTGATGCAGTTGGGATCTGCTAGCTTTAGGTGTGAAACCTTTAGCCAATGCTTGCTATTTATATGATAGCTTGGAAGCATATTTGTTAGTTGCGGTAAGACTATAGCTTCTGCTTTAATTCTCTTATCCGCTTGGGGGGAAATTAGAGTAATGGGATTATTGTGAACTGAGGTATTCGTTTGAGATTTCCTCAACCTGAGTGGTCATGGTGGTAACTAGTTCCGAAACTAGTCCACTTAGGATCCACCGTAAAATAGTATTTTGTGCCAATAGGTGAAACATTTTGCCAATGCTTGCTATTTATATGATAGCTTGGAAGCATATTTGTTAGTTGCGGTAAGACTATAGCTTCTGCTTTTATTCTCTTATCCGCTTGGGGGGAAATTAGAGTAATGGGATTATTGTGAACTGAGGTATTCGTTTGAGATTTCCTCAACCTGAGTGGTCATGGTGGTAACTGGTTCCGAAACTAGTCCACTTAGAATCCACCCTAAAATAGTATTTTGCGCCAATAGTTTGTTTGAAATTTGCTCAACACCCTCGAGTATTATCTGAGGTATGAGATCGCTGCCTAATAGAATGTCTATTTGAGCGGGGGTGTTGCAGTTGGGATCTGCTAGCTTTAGGTGTGAAACCTTTTGTCAATGCTTGTTATTTATATGATAGCTTGGAAGCATATTTGTTACTTGCGGTAAGACTATAGCTTCTGCTTTAATTCTCTTATCCGCTTGGGGGGAAATTAGAGTAATGGGATTATTGTGAACTGAGGTATTCGTTTGAGATTTCCTCAACCTGAGTGGTCATGGTGGTAACTGGTTCCGAAACTAGTCCACTTAGGACCAACCCAAAAATAGTATTTTGTGCCAATAGTTTGTTTGAAATTTTCTCAACACCCTCGAGTATTACCTGAGGTATGAGATCGCTGCCTAATAAAATGTCTATTTGAGCGGGGGTGATGCAGTTGGGATCTGCTAGCTTTAGGTGTGAAACCTTTTGCCTATGCTTGCTATTTATATGATAGCTTGGAAGCATATTTGTTAGTTGCGGTAAGACTATAGCTTCTGCTTTAATTCTCTTATCCGCTTGGGGGGAAATTAGAGTAATGGGATTATTGTGAACTGAGGTATTCGTTTGAGATTCCTCAACCTGAGTGGTCATGGTGGTAACTGGTTCCGAAACTAGTCCACTTAGGACCAGCCCAAAAATAGTATTTTGTGCGAATAGTTTGTTTGAAATTTTCTCAACACCCTCGAGTATTATCTGAGGTATGAGATCACTGCCTAATAGAATGTCTATTTGAGCGGGTGTGTTGCAGTTGGGATCTGCTAGCTTTAGGTGTGAAACCTTTTCCCAATGCTTGCTATTCATATGATAGCTTGGAAGCATATTTGTTAGTTGCGGTAAGACTATAGCTCGTGCTTTAATTCTCTTATCCGCTTTGGGGGAAATTAGAGTAATGGGATTATTGTGAACTGAGGTATTCGTTTGAGATTTCCTCAACCTGAGTGGTCATGGTGGTAACTGGTTCCGAAACTAGTCCACTTAGGACCAACCCAAAAATAGTATTTTGTGCCAATAGTTTGTTTGAAATTTTCTCAACACCCTCGAGTATTATCTGAGGTATGAGATCGCTGCCTAATAGAATGTCTATTTGAGCGGGGGTGTTGCAGTTGGCATCTGCTAGCTTTAGGTGTGAAACCTTTAGCCAATGCTTGCTATTTGTATGATAGCTTGGAAGCATATTTGTTAGTTGCGGTAAGACTATAGCTTCTGCTTTAATTCTCTTATCCGCTTGGGGGGAAATTAGAGTAATGGGATTATTGTGAACTGAGGTATTCGTTTGAGATTTCCTCAACCTGAGTGGTCATGGTGGTAACTGGTTCCGAAACTAGTCCACTTAGGATCCACCGTAAAATAGTATTTTGTGCCAATAGGTGAAACCTTTTGCCAATGCTTGCTATTTATATGATAGCTTGGAAGCATATTTGTTAGTTGCGGTAAGACTATAGCTTCTGCTTTAATTCTCTTATCCGCTTGGGGGGAAATTAGAGTAAGGGGATTATTGTGAACTGAGGTATTCGTTTGAGATTTCCTCAACCTGAGTGGTCATGGTGGTAACTGGTTTCGAAACTAGTCCACTTAGGAACAACCCAAAAATAGTATTTTGTGCGAATAGTTAGTTTGAAATTTTCTCAACACCCTCCAGTATTATCTGAGGTATGAGATCACTGCCTAATAGAATGTCTATTTGAGCGGGGGTGTTGCAGTTGGGATCTGCTAGCTCTAGGTGTGAAACCTTTTGCCAATGCTTGCTATTTATATGATATCTGGGAAGCATATTTGTTAGTTGCGGTAAGACTATAGCTTCTGCTTTAATTCTCTTATCCGCTTGGGTGGAAATTAGAGTAATGTAATTATTGTGAACTGAGGTATTCGTTTGAGATTTCCTCAACCTGAGTGGGCATGGTGGTAACTGGTTCCGAAACTAGTCCAGTTAGGATCCACCCTAAAATAGTATTTTGTGCCAATAGTTTGTTTGAAAATTTCTCAACACCCTCGAGTATTATCTGAGGTATGAGATCGCTGCCTAATAGAATGTCTATTTGAGCGGGGGTGTTGCAGTTGGGATCTGCTAGCTTTAGGTGTGAAACCTTTTGCCAATGCTTGCTATTTATATGATAGCTTGGAAGCATATTTGTTAGTTGCGGTAAGACTTTAGCTTCTGCTTTAATTCTCTTATCCGCTTGGGGGGAAATTAGAGTAATGGGATTATTGTGAACTGAGGTATTCGTTTGAGATTTCCTCAACCTGAGTGGTCATGGTGGTAACTGGTTCCAAAACTAGTTCACTTAGGACCAACCCAAAAATAGTATTTTGTGCCAATAGTTTGTTTGAAATTTTCTCAACACCCTCGAGTATTATCTGAGGTATGAGATCGCTGCCTAATAGAATGTCTATTTGAGCGGGGGTGTTGCAGTTGGCATCTGCTAGCTTTAGGTGTGAAACCTTTTGCCAATGCTTGCTATTTATATGATAGCTTGGAAGCATATTTGTTAGTTGCGGTAAGACTATAGCTTCTGCTTTAATTCTCTTCTCGGCTTGGGGGGAAATTAGAGTAATGGGATTATTGTGAACTAAGGTATTCGTTTGAGATTTCCTCAACCTGAGTGGTCATAGTGGTAACTGGTTCCAAAACTAGTCCACTTAGGATCCACCCAAAAATAGTATTTGGTGCCAATAGTTTGTTTGAAATTTTCTCAACACCCTCGAGTATTATCTGAGGTATGAGATCGCTGCCTAATAGAATGTCTATTTGAGCGGGGGTGTTGCAGTCGGGATCTGCTAGCTTTAGGTGTGAAACCTTTTCCCAATGCTTGCTATTCATATGATAGCTTGGAAGCATATTTGTTAGTTGCGGTAAGACTATAGCTCGTGCTTTAATTCTCTTATCCGCTTTGTGGGAAATTAGAGTAATGGGATTATTGTGAACTGAGGTATTTGTTTGAGATTTCCTCAACCTGAGTGGTCATGGTGGTAACTGGTTCCGAAACTAGTCCACTTAGGACCAACCCAAAAATAGTATTTTGTGCCAATAGTTTGTTTGAAATTTTCTCAACACCCTCGAGTATTATCTGAGGTATGAGATCGCTGCCTAATAGAATGTCTATTTAAGCGGGGGTGTTGCAGTTGGCATCTGCTAGCTTTAGGTGTGAAACCTTTAGCCAATGCTTGCTATTTGTATGATAGCTTGGAAGCATATTTGTTAGTTGCTGTAAGACTATAGCTTCTGCTTTAATTCTCTTATCCGCTTGGGGGGAAATTAGAGTAATGGGATTATTGTGAACTGAGGTATTCGTTTGAGATTTCCTCAACCTGAGTGGTCATGGTGGTAACTGGTTCCGAAACTAGTCCACTTAGGATCCACCGTAAAATAGTATTTTGTGCCAATAGGTGAAACCTTTTGCCAATGCTTGCTATTTATATGATAGCTTGGAAGCATATTTGTTAGTTGCGGTAAGACTATAGCTTCTGCTTTAATTCTCTTATCCGCTTGGGGGGAAATTAGAGTAAGGGGATTATTGTGAACTGAGGTATTCGTTTGAGATTTCCTCAACCTGAGTGGGCATGGTGGTAACTGGTTCCGAAACTAGTCCACTTAGGAACAACCCAAAAATAGTATTTTGTGCGAATAGTTAGTTTGAAATTTTCTCAACACCCTCGAGTATTATCTGAGGTATGAGATCACTGCCTAATAGAATGTCTATTTGAGCGGGGGTGTTGCAGTTGGGATCTGCTAGCTTTAGGTGTGAAACCTTTTGCCAATGCTTGCTATTTATATGATATCTGGGAAGCATATTTGTTAGTTGCGGTAAGACTATAGCTTCTGCTTTAATTCTCTTATCCGCTTGGGTGGAAATTAGAGTAATGGGATTATTGTGAACTGAGGTATTCGTTTGAGATTTCCTCAACCTGAGTGGTCATGGTGGTAACTGGTTCCGAAACTAGTCCAGTTAGGATCCACCCTAAAATAGTATTTTGTGCCAATAGTTTGTTTGAAATTTTCTCAACACCCTCGAGTATTATCTGAGGTATGAGATCGCTGCCTAATAGAATGTCTATTTGAGCGGGGGTGTTGCAGTTGGGATCTGCTAGCTTTAGGTGTGAAACCTTTTGCCAATGCTTGCTATTTATATGATAGCTTGGAAGCATATTTGTTAGTTGCGGTAAGACTATAGCTTCTGCTTTAATTCTCTTATCCGCTTGGGGGGAAATTAGAGTAATGGGATTATTGTGAACTGAGGTATTCGTTTGAGATTTCCTCAACCTGAGTGGTCACGGTGGTAACTGGTTCCGAAACTAGTCCACTTAGGACCAACCCAAAAATAGTATTTTGTGCGAATAGTTTGTTTGAAATTTTCTCAACACCCTCGAGTATTATCTGAGGTATGAGATCACTGCCTAATAGAATGTCTATTTGAGCGGGGGTGTTGCAGTTGGGATCTGCTAGCTTTAGGTGTGAAACCTTTTGTCAATGCTTGTTATTTATATGATAGCTTGGAAGCATATTTGTTACTTGCGGTAAGACTATAGCTTCTGCTTTAATTCTCTTATCCGCTTGGGGGGAAATTAGAGTAATGGGATTATTGTGAACTGAGGTATTCGTTTGAGATTTCCTCAACCTGAGTGGTCATGGTGGTAACTGGTTCCGAAACTAGTCCACTTAGGATCCACCCAAAAATAGTATTTTGTGCCAATAGTTTGTTTGAAATTTTCTCAACACCCTCGAGTATTATCTGAGGTATGAGATCGCTGCCTAATAGAATGTCTATTTGAGCGGGGGTGTTGCAGTTGGGATCTGCTAGCTTTAGGTGTGAAACCTTTTGCCAATGCTTGCTATTTATATGATATCTTGGCATATTTGTTAGTTGCGGTAAGACTATAGCTTCTGCTTTAATTCTCTTATCCGCTTGGGGGGAAATTAGAGTAAGGAGATTATTGTGACTGAGGTATTCGTTTGAGATTTCCTCAACCTGAGTGGTCATGGTGGTAACTGGTTCCGAAACTAGTCCACTTAGGACCAACCCAAAAATAGTATTTTGTGCCAATAGTTTGTTTGAAATTTTCTCAACACCCTCGAGTATTATCTGAGGTATGAGATCGCTGCCTAATAGAATGTCTATTTGAGCGGGGGTGTTGCAGTTGGGATCTGCTAGCTTTAGGTGTGAAACCTTAAGCCAATGCTTGCGATTTATATGATAGCTTGGAAGCATATTTGTTAGTTGCGGTAAGACTATAGCTTCTGCTTTAGTTCTCTTATCCGCTTGGGGGGAAATTAGAGTAAGGAGATTATTGTGACTGAGGTATTCGTTTGAGATTTCCTCAACCTGAGTGGTCATGGTGGTAACTGGTTCCGAAACTAGTCCACTTAGGATCCACCCAAAAATAGTATTTTGTGCCAGTGGTTTGTTTGAAATTTTCTCAACACCCTCGAGTATTATCTGAGGTATGAGATCGCTGCCTAATAGAATGTCTATTTGAGCGGGGGTGTTGCAGTTGGGATCTGCTAGCTTTAGGTGTGAAACCTTTTGCCAATGCTTGCTATTTATATGATATCTTGGCATATTTGTTAGTTGCGGTAAGACTATAGCTTCTGCTTTAATTCTCTTATCCGCTTGGGGGGAAATTAGAGTAAGGAGATTATTGTGACTGAGGTATTCGTTTGAGATTTCCTCAACCTGAGTGGTCATGGTGGTAACTGGTTCCGAAACTAGTCCACTTAGTATCCACCCAAAAATAATATTTTGTGCCAATAGTTTGTTTGAAATTTTCTCAACACCCTCGAGTATTATCTGAGGTATGAGATCGCTGCCTCATAGAATGTCTATTTGAGCGGGGGTGTTGCAGTTGGGATCTGCTAGCTTTAAGTGTGAAACCTTTTGCCAATGCTTGCTATTTATATGATATCTTGGAAGCATATTTGTTAGTTGCGGTAAGACTATAGCTTCTGCTTTAATTCTCTTATCCGCTTGGGGGGAAATTAGAGTAATGGGATTATTGTGAACTGAGGTATTCGTTTGAGATTCCTCAACCTGAGTGGTCATGGTGGTAACTGGTTCCGAAACTAGTCCACTTAGGATCCACCCTAAAATAGTATTTTGTGCCAATAGTTTGTTTGAAATTTTCTCAACACCCTCGAGTATTATCTGAGGTATGAGATCGCTGCCTAATAGAATGTCTATTTGAGCGGGGCTGTTGCAGTTGGCATCTGCTAGCTTTAGGTGTGAAACCTTTTGCCAATGCTTGCTATTTATATGATAGCTTGGAAGCATATTTGTTAGTTGCGGTAAGACTATAGCTTCTGCTTTAATTCTCTTATCCGCTTGGGGGGAAATTAGAGTAATGGGATTATTGTGAACTGAGGTATTCGTTTGAGATTTCCTCAACCTGAGTGGTCATGGTGGTAACTGGTTCCGAAACTAGTCCACTTAGGACCAACCCAAAAATAGTATTTTGTGCCAATAGTTTGTTTGAAATTTTCTCAACACCCTCGAGTATTATCTGAGGTATGAGATCGCTGCCTAATAAAATGTCTATTTGAGCAGGGGTGATGCAGTTGGGATCTGCTAGCTTTAGGTGTGAAACCTTTAGCCAATGCTTGCTATTTATATGATAGCTTGGAAGCATATCTGTTAGTTGCGGTAAGACGATAGCTTCTGCTTTAATTCTCTTATCCGCTTGGGGGGAAATTAGAGTAATGGGATTATTGTGAACTGAGGTATTCGTTTGAGATTTCCTCAACCTGAGTGGTCATGGTGGTAACTAGTTCCGAAACTAGTCCACTTAGGATCCACCGTAAAATAGTATTTTGTGCCAATAGTTTGTTTGAAATTTTCTCAACACCCTCGAGTATTATCTGAGGTATGAGATCGCTGCCTAATAAAATGTCTATTTGAGCGGGGGTGTTGCAGTTGGGATCTGCTAGCTTTAGGTGTGAAACCTTTTGCCAATGCTTGCTATTTATATGATAGCTTGGAAGCATATTTGTTAGTTGCGGTAAGACTATAGCTTCTGCTTTAATTCTCTTCTCCGCTTGGGTGGAAATTAGAGTAATGGGATTATTGTGAACTGAGGTATTCGTTTGAGATTTCCTCAACCTGAGTGGTCATGGTGGTAACTGGTTCCGAAACTAGTCCACTTAGGATCCACCCAAAAATAGTATTTTGTGCCAATAGTTTGTTTGAAATTTTCTCAACACCCTCGAGTATTATCTGAGGTATGAGATCGCTGCCTAATAGAATGTCTATTTGAGCGGGGGTGTTGCAGTTGGGATCTGCTAGCTTTAGGTGTGAAACCTTTTGCCGATGCTTGCTATTTATATGATAGCTTGGAAGCATATTTGTTAGTTGCGGTAAGACTATAGCTTCTGCTTTAATTCTCTTATCCGCTGGGGGGGAAATTAGAGTAATGGGATTATTGTGAACTGAGGTATTCGTTTGAGATTCCTCAACCTGAGTGGTCATGGTGGTAACTGGTTCCGAAACTAGTCCACTTAGGATCCACCCTAAAATAGTATTTTGTGCCAATAGTTTGTTTGAAATTTTCTCAACACCCTCGAGTATTATCTGAGGTATGAGATCGCTGCCTAATAGAATGTCTATTTGAGCGGGGGTGTTGCAAATGGGATCTGCTAGCTTTAGGTGTGAAACCTTTTGCCAATGCTTGCTATTTATATGATAGCTTGGAAGCATATTTGTTAGTTGCGGTAAGACTATAGCTTCTGCTTTAATTCTCTTATCCGCTGGGGGGGAAATTAGAGTAATGGGATTATTGTGAACTGAGGTATTCGTTTGAGATTCCTCAACCTGAGTGGTCATGGTGGTAACTGGTTCCGAAACTAGTCCACTTAGGATCCACCCTAAAATAGTATTTTGTGCCAATAGTTTGTTTGAAATTTTCTCAACACCCTCGAGTATTATCTGAGGTATGAGATCGCTGCCTAATAGAATGTCTATTTGAGCGGGGGTGTTGCAATTGGGATCTGCTAGCTTTAGGTGTGAAACCTTTTGCCGATGCTTGCTATTTATATGATAGCTTGGAAGCATATTTGTTAGTTGCGGTAAGACTATAGCTTCTGCTTTAATTCTCTTATCCGCTGGGGGGGAAATTAGAGTAATGGGATTATTGTGAACTGAGGTATTCGTTTGAGATTCCTCAACCTGAGTGGTCATGGTGGTAACTGGTTCCGAAACTAGTCCACTTAGGATCCACCCTAAAATAGTATTTTGTGCCAATAGTTTGTTTGAAATTTTCTCAACACCCTCGAGTATTATCTGAGGTATGAGATCGCTGCCTAATAGAATGTCTATTTGAGCGGGGGTGTTGCAATTGGGATCTGCTAGCTTTAGGTGTGAAACCTTTTGCCAATGCTTGCTATTTATATGATAGCTTGGAAGCATATTTGTTAGTTGCGGTAAGACTATAGCTTCTGCTTTAATTCTCTTATCCGCTGGGGGGGAAATTAGAGTAATGGGATTATTGTGAACTGAGGTATTCGTTTGAGATTCCTCAACCTGAGTGGTCATGGTGGTAACTGGTTCCGAAACTAGTCCACTTAGGATCCACCCAAAAATAGTATTTTGTGCGAATAGTTAGTTTGAAATTTTCTCAACACCCTCGAGTATTATCTGAGGTATGAGATCACTGCCTAATAGAATGTCTATTTGAGCGGGGGTGTTGCAATTGGGATCTGCTAGCTTTAGGTGTGAAACCTTTTGCCAATGCTTGCTATTTATATGATAGCTTGGAAGCATATTTGTTAGTTGCGGTAAGACTATAGCTTCTGCTTTAATTCTCTTATCCGCTGGGGGGGAAATTAGAGTAATGGGATTATTGTGAACTGAGGTATTCGTTTGAAATTCCTCAACCTGAGTGGTCATGGTGGTAACTGGTTCCGAAACTAGTCCACTTAGGATCCACCCTAAAATAGTATTTTGTGCCAATAGTTTGTTTGAAATTTTCTCAACACCCTCGAGTATTATCTGAGGTATGAGATCGCTGCCTAATAGAATGTCTATTTGAGCGGAGGTGTCGCAGTTGGCATCTGCTAGCTTTAGGTGTGAAACCTTTTGCCAATGCTTGCTATTTATATGATAGCTTGGAAGCATATTTGTTAGTTGCGGTAAGACTATAGCTTCTGCTTTAATTCTCTTCTCCGCTTGGGTGGAAATTAGAGTAATGGGATTATTGTGAACTGAGGTATTCGTTTGAGATTTCCTCAACCTGAGTGGTCATGGTGGTAACTGGTTCCGAAACTAGTCCACTTAGGATCCACCCTAAAATAGTATTTTGTGCCAATAGTTTGTTTGAAATTTTTTCAACACCCTCGAGTATTATCTGAGGGATGAGATCGCTGCCTAATAGAATGTCTATTTGAGCGGGGGTGTTGCAGTTGGGATCTGCTAGCTTTAGGTGTGATACCTTTTGCCAATGCTTGCTATTTATATGACAGCTTGGAAGCATATTTGTTAGTTGCGGTAAGACTATAGCTTCTCCTTTAATTCTCTTATCCGCTTGGGGGGAAATTAAAGTAATGGGATTATTGTGAACTGAGGTATTCGTTTGAGATTTCCTCAACCTGAGTGGTCATGGTGGTAACTGGTTCCGAAACTAGTCCAGTTAGGATCCACCCTAAAATAGTATTTTGTGCCAATAGTTTGTTTGAAATTTTCTCAACACCCTCGAGTATTATCTGAGGTATGAGATCGCTGCCTAATAGAATGTCTATTTGAGCGGGGGTGTTGCAGTTGGCATCTGCTAGCTTTAGGTGTGAAACCTTTTGCCAATGCTTGCTATTTATATGGTAGCTTGGAAGCATATTTGTTAGTTGCGGTAAGACTATAGCTTCTGCTTTAATTCTCTTCTCCGCTTGGGTGGAAATTAGAGTAATGGGATTATTGTGAACTGAGGTATTCGTTTGAGATTTCCTCAACCTGAGTGGTCATGGTGGTAACTGGTTCCGAAACTAGTCCACTTAGGACCAACCCAAAAATAGTATTTTGTGCGAATAGTTAGTTTGAAATTTTCTCAACACCCTCGAGTATTATCTGAGGTATGAGATCACTGCCTAATAGAATGTCTATTTGAGCGGGGGTGATGCAGTTGGGATCTGCTAGCTTTAGGTGTGAAACCTTTTGCCAATGCTTGCTATTTATATGATATCTGGGAAGCATATTTGTTAGTTGCGGTAAGACTATAGCTTCTGCTTTAATTCTCTTCTCCGCTTGGGTGGAAATTAGAGTAATGGGATTATTGTGAACTGAGGTATTCGTTTGAGATTTCCTCAACCTGAGTGGTCATGGGGGTAACTGGTTCCGAAACTAGTCCACTTAGGACCAACCCAAAAATAGTATTTTGTGCGAATAGTTAGTTTGAAATTTTCTCAACACCCTCGAGTATTATCTGAGGTATGAGATCGCTGCCTAATAGAATGTCTATTTGAGCGGGGGTGTTGCAGTTGGGATCTGCTAGCTTTAGGTGTGAAACCTTTTGCCAATGCTTGCTATTTATATGATAGCTTGGAAGCATATTTGTTAGTTGCGGTAAGACTATAGCTTCTGCTTTAATTCTCTTCTCCGCTTGGGTGGAAATTAGAGTAATGGGATTATTGTGAACTGAGGTATTCGTTTGAGATTTCCTCAACCTGAGTGGTCATGGTGGTAACTGGTTCCGAAACTAGTCCACTTAGGACCAACCCAAAAATAGTATTTTGTGCGAATAGTTAGTTTGAAATTTTCTCAACACCCTCGAGTATTATCTGAGGTATGAGATCACTGCCTAATAGAATGTCTATTTGAGCGGGGGTGTTGCAGTTGGGATCTGCTAGCTTTAGGTGTGAAACCTTTTGCCAATGCTTGCTATTTATATGATATCTGGGAAGCATATTTGTTAGTTGCGGTAAGACTATAGCTTCTGCTTTAATTCTCTTATCCGCTTGGGGGGAAATTAGAGTAATGGGATTATTGTGAACTGAGGTATTCGTTTGAGATTTCCTCAACCTGAGTGGTCATGGTGGTAACTGGTTCCGAAACTAGTCCACTTAGGATCCACCCAAAAATAGTATTTTGTGCCAATAGTTTGTTTGAAATTTTCTCAACACCCTCGAGTATTATCTGAGGTATGAGATCGCTGCCTAATAGAATGTCTATTTGAGCGCGGGTGTTGCAGTTGGCATCTGCTAGCTTTAGGTGTGAAACCTTTTGCCGATGCTTGCTATTTATATGATAGCTTGGAAGCATATTTGTTAGTTGCGGTAAGACTATAGCTTCTGCTTTAATTCTCTTATCCGCTTGGGGGGAAATTAGAGTAATGGGATTATTGTGAACTGAGGTATTCGTTTGAGATTTCCTCAACCTGAGTGGTCATGGTGGTAACTGGTTCCGAAACTAGTCCACTTAGGACCAACCCAAAAATAGTATTTTGCGCCAATAGTTTGTTTGAAATTTTCTCAACACCCTCGAGTATTATCTGAGGTATGAGATCACTGCCTAATAGAATGTCTATTTGAGCGGGGGTGTTGCAGTTGGGATCTGCTAGCTTTAGGTGTGAAACCTTAAGCCAATGCTTGCGATTTATATGATAGCTTGGAAGCATATTTGTTAGTTGCGGTAAGACTATAGCTTCTGCTTTAATTCTCTTATCCGCTTGGGGGGAAATTAGAGTAAGGAGATTATTGTGACTGAGGTATTCGTTTGAGATTTCCTCAACCTGAGTGGTCATGGTGGTAACTGGTTCCGAAACTAGTCCACTTAGGACCAACCCAAAAATAGTATTTTGTGCCAATAGTTTGTTTGAAATTTTCTCAACACCCTCGAGTATTATCTGAGGTATGAGATCGCTGCCTAATAGAATGTCTATTTGAGCGCGGGTGTTGCAGTTGGCATCTGCTAGCTTTAGGTGTGAAACCTTTTGCCGATGCTTGCTATTTATATGATAGCTTGGAAGCATATTTGTTAGTTGCGGTAAGACTATAGCTTCTGCTTTAATTCTCTTCTCCGCTTGGGTGGAAATTAGAGTAATGGGATTATTGTGAACTGAGGTATTCGTTTGAGATTTCCTCAACCTGAGTGGTCATGGTGGTAACTGGTTCCGAAACTAGTCCACTTAGGACCAACCCAAAAATAGTATTTTGTGCGAATAGTTAGTTTGAAATTTTCTCAACACCCTCGAGTATTATCTGAGGTATGAGATCACTGCCTAATAGAATGTCTATTTGAGCGGGGGTGTTGCAGTTGGGATCTGCTAGCTTTAGGTGCGAAACCTTTTGCCAATGCTTGCTATTTATATGATATCTGGGAAGCATATTTGTTAGTTGCGGTAAGACTATAGCTTCTGCTTTAATTCTCTTATCCGCTTGGGGGGAAATTAGAGTAATGGGATTATTGTGAACTGAGGTATTCGTTTGAGATTTCCTCAACCTGAGTGGTCATGGTGGTAACTGGTTCCGAAACTAGTCCACTTAGGATCCACCCAAAAATAGTATTTTGTGCCAATAGTTTGTTTGAAATTTTCTCAACACCCTCGAGTATTATCTGAGGTATGAGATCGCTGCCTAATAGAATGTCTATTTGAGCGCGGGTGTTGCAGTTGGCATCTGCTAGCTTTAGGTGTGAAACCTTTTGCCGATGCTTGCTATTTATATGATAGCTTGGAAGCATATTTGTTAGTTGCGGTAAGACTATAGCTTCTGCTTTAATTCTCTTATCCGCTTGGGGGGAAATTAGAGTAATGGGATTATTGTGAACTGAGGTATTCGTTTGAGATTTCCTCAACCTGAGTGGTCATGGTGGTAACTGGTTCCGAAACTAGTCCACTTAGGACCAACCCAAAAATAGTATTTTGTGCCAATAGTTTGTTTGAAATTTTCTCAACACCCTCGAGTATTTTCTGAGGTATGAGATCACTGCCTAATAGAATGTCTATTTGAGCGGGGGTGTTGCAGTTGGGATCTGCTAGCTTTAGGTGTGAAACCTTAAGCCAATGCTTGCGATTTATATGATAGCTTGGAAGCATATTTGTTAGTTGCGGTAAGACTATAGCTTCTGCTTTAATTCTCTTATCCGCTTGGGGGGAAATTAGAGTAAGGAGATTATTGTGACTGAGGTATTCGTTTGAGATTTCCTCAACCTGAGTGGTCATGGTGGTAACTGGTTCCGAAACTAGTCCACTTAGGACCAGCCTAAAAATAGTATTTTGTGCCAATAGTTTGTTTGAAATTTTCTCAACACCCTCGAGTATTATCTGAGGTATGAGATCGCTGCCTAATAGAATGTCTATTTGAGCGCGGGTGTTGCAGTTGGCATCTGCTAGCTTTAGGTGTGAAACCTTTTGCCAATGCTTGCTATTTATATGATATCTTGGAAGCATATTTGTTAGTTGCGGTAAGACTATAGCTTCTGCTTTAATTCTCTTATCCGCTTGGGGGGAAATTAGAGTAATGGGATTATTGTGAACTGAGGTATTCGTTTGAGATTCCTCAACCTGAGTGGTCATGGTGGTAACTGGTTCCGAAACTAGTCCACTTAGGATCCACCCTAAAATAGTATTTTGTGCCAATAGTTTGTTTGAAATTTTCTCAACACCCTCGAGTATTATCTGAGGTATGAGATCGCTGCCTAAGAGAATGTCTATTTGAGCGGGGCTGTTGCAGTTGGCATCTGCTAGGTTTAGGTGTGAAACCTTTTGCCAATGCTTGCTATTTATGTGATAGCTTGGAAGCATATTTGTTAGTTGCGGTAAGACTATAGCTTCTGCTTTAATTCTCTTATCCGCTTGGGGGGAAATTAGAGTAATGGGATTATTGTGAACTGAGGTATTCGTTTGAGATTTCCTCAACCTGAGTGGTCATGGTGGTAACTGGTTCCGAAACTAGTCCACTTAGGACCAACCCAAAAATAGTATTTTGTGCCAATAGTTTGTTTGAAATTTTCTCAACACCCTCGAGTATTATCTGAGGTATGAGATCGCTGCCTAATAAAATGTCTATTTGAGCGGGGGTGATGCAGTTGGGATCTGCTAGCTTTAGGTGTGAAACCTTTAGCCAATGCTTGCTATTTATATGATAGCTTGGAAGCATATTTGTTAGTTGCGGTAAGACTATAGCTTCTGCTTTAATTCTCTTATCCGCTTGGGGGGAAATTAGAGTAATGGGATTATTGTGAACTGAGGTATTCGTTTGAGATTTCCTCAACCTGAGTGGTCATGGTGGTAACTGGTTCCGAAACTAGTCCACTTAGGACCAACCCAAAAATAGTATTTTGTGCCAATAGGTGAAACATTTTGCCAATGCTTGCTATTTATATGATAGCTTGGAAGCATATTTGTTAGTTGCGGTAAGACTATAGCTTCTGCTTTTATTCTCTTATCCGCTTGGGGGGAAATTAGAGTAATGGGATTATTGTGAACTGAGGTATTCGTTTGAGATTTCCTCAACCTGAGTGGGCATGGTGGTAACTGGTTCCGAAACTAGTCCACTTAGAATCCACCCTAAAATAGTATTTTGTGCCAATAGTTTGTTTGAAATTTGCTCAACACCCTCGAGTATTATCTGAGGTATGAGATCGCTGCCTAATAGAATGTCTATTTGAGCGGGGGTGTTGCAGTCGGGATCTGCTAGCTTTAGGTGTGAAACCTTTTGTCAATGCTTGTTATTTATATGATAGCTTGGAAGCATATTTGTTACTTGCGGTAAGACTATAGCTTCTGCTTTAATTCTCTTATCCGCTTGGGGGGAAATTAGAGTAACGGGATTATTGTGAACTGAGGTATTCGTTTGAGATTTCCTCAACCTGAGTGGGCATGGTGGTAACTGGTTCCGAAACTAGTCCACTTAGGATCCACCCAAAAATAGTATTTTGTGCCAATAGTTTGTTTGAAATTTTCTCAACACCCTCGAGTATTATCTGAGGTATGAGATCGCTGCCTAATAGAATGTCTATTTGAGCGGGGGTGTTGCAGTTGGGATCTGCTAGCTTTAGGTGTGAAACCTTTTGCCAATGCTTGCTATTTATATGATATCTTGGCATATTTGTTAGTTGCGGTAAGACTATAGCTTCTGCTTTAATTCTCTTATCCGCTTGGGGGGAAATTAGAGTAAGGAGATTATTGTGACTGAGGTATTCGTTTGAGATTTCCTCAACCTGAGTGGTCATGGTGGTAACTGGTTCCGAAACTAGTCCACTTAGGACCAACCCAAAAATAGTATTTTGTGCCAATAGTTTGTTTGAAATTTTCTCAACACCCTCGAGTATTATCTGAGGTATGAGATCGCTGCCTAATAGAATGTCTATTTGAGCGGGGCTGTTGCAGTTGGCATCTGCTAGGTTTAGGTGTGAAACCTTTTGCCAATGCTTGCTATTTATATGATAGCTTGGAAGCATATTTGTTAGTTGCGGTAAGACTATAGCTTCTGCTTTAATTCTCTTATCCGCTTGGGGGGAAATTAGAGTAATGGGATTATTGTGAACTGAGGTATTCGTTTGAGATTTCCTCAACCTGAGTGGTCATGGTGGTAACTGGTTCCGAAACTAGTCCACTTAGGACCAACCCAAAAATAGTATTTTGTGCCAATAGTTTGTTTGAAATTTTCTCAACACCCTCGAGTATTATCTGAGGTATGAGATCGCTGCCTAATAAAATGTCTATTTGAGCGGGGGTGATGCAGTTGGGATCTGCTAGCTTAAGGTGTGAAACCTTTAGCCAATGCTTGCTATTTATATGATAGCTTGGAAGCATATTTGTTAGTTGCGGTAAGACTATAGCTTCAGCTTTAATTCTCTTATCCGCTTGAGGGGAAATTAGAGTAATGGGATTATTGTGAACTGAGGTATTCGTTTGAGATTTCCTCAACCTGAGTGGTCATGGTGGTAACTAGTTCCGAAACTAGTCCACTTAGGATCCACCGTAAAATAGTATTTTGTGCCAATAGGTGAAACATTTTGCCAATGCTTGCTATTTATATGATAGCTTGGAAGCATATTTGTTAGTTGCGGTAAGACTATAGCTTCTGCTTTTATTCTCTTATCCGCTTGGGGGGAAATTAGAGTAATGGGATTATTGTGAACTGAGGTATTCGTTTGAGATTTCCTCAACCTGAGTGGTCATGGTGGTAACTGGTTCCGAAACTAGTGCACTTAGAATCCACCCTAAAATAGTATTTTGTGCCAATAGTTTGTTTGAAATTTGCTCAACACCCTCGAGTATTATCTGAGGTATGAGATCGCTGCCTAATAGAATGTCTATTTGAGCGGGGGTGTTGCAGTCGGGATCTGCTAGCTTTAGGTGTGAAACCTTTTGTCAATGCTTGTTATTTATATGATAGCTTGGAAGCATATTTGTTACTTGCGGTAAGACTATAGCTTCTGCTTTAATTCTCTTATCCGCTTGGGGGGAAATTAGAGTAATGGGATTATTGTGAACTGAGGTATTCGTTTGAGATTTCCTCAACCTGAGTGGTCATGGTGGTAACTGGTTCCGAAACTAGTCCACTTAGGATCCACCCAAAAATAGTATTTTGTGCCAATAGTTTGTTTGAAATTTTCTCAACACCCTCGAGTATTATCTGAGGTATGAGATCGCTGCCTAATAGAATGTCTATTTGAGCGGGGGTGTTGCAGTTGGGATCTGCTAGCTTTAGGTGTGAAACCTTTTGCCAATGCTTGCTATTTATATGATATCTTGGCATATTTGTTAGTTGCGGTAAGACTATAGCTTCTGCTTTAATTCTCTTATCCGCTTGGGGGGAAATTAGAGTAAGGAGATTATTGTGACTGAGGTATTCGTTTGAGATTTCCTCAACCTGAGTGGTCATGGTGGTAACTGGTTCCGAAACTAGTCCACTTAGGACCAACCCAAAAATAGTATTTTGTGCCAATAGTTTGTTTGAAATTTTCTCAACACCCTCGAGTATTATCTGAGGTATGAGATCGCTGCCTAATAGAATGTCTATTTGAGCGGGGCTGTTGCAGTTGGCATCTGCTAGGTTTAGGTGTGAAACCTTTTGCCAATGCTTGCTATTTATATGATAGCTTGGAAGCATATTTGTTAGTTGCGGTAAGACTATAGCTTCTGCTTTAATTCTCTTATCCGCTTGGGGGGAAATTAGAGTAATGGGATTATTGTGAACTGAGGTATTCGTTTGAGATTTCCTCAACCTGAGTGGTCATGGTGGTAACTGGTTCCGAAACTAGTCCACTTAGGACCAACCCAAAAATAGTATTTTGTGCCAATAGTTTGTTTGAAATTTTCTCAACACCCTCGAGTATTATCTGAGGTATGAGATCGCTGCCTAATAAAATGTCTATTTGAGCGGGGGTGATGCAGTTGGGATCTGCTAGCTTAAGGTGTGAAACCTTTAGCCAATGCTTGCTATTTATATGATAGCTTGGAAGCATATTTGTTAGTTGCGGTAAGACTATAGCTTCTGCTTTAATTCTCTGATCCGCTTGGGGGGAAATTAGAGTAATGGGATTATTGTGAACTGAGGTATTCGTTTGAGATTTCCTCAACCTGAGTGGTCATGGTGGTAACTAGTTTCGAAACTAGTCCACTTAGGATCCACCGTAAAATAGTATTTTGTGCCAATAGGTGAAACATTTTGCCAATGCTTGCTATTTATATGATAGCTTGGAAGCATATTTGTTAGTTGCGGTAAGACTATAGCTTCTGCTTTTATTCTCTTATCCGCTTGGGGGGAAATTAGAGTAATGGGATTATTGTGAACTGAGGTATTCGTTTGAGATTTCCTCAACCTGAGTGGTCATGGTGGTAACTGGTTCCGAAACTAGTCCACTTAGAATCCACCCTAAAATAGTATTTTGTGCCAATAGTTTGTTTGAAATTTTCTCAACACCCTCGAGTATTATCTGAGGTATGAGATCGCTGCCTAATAGAATGTCTATTTGAGCGGGGGTGTTGCAGTTGGGATCTGCTAGCTTTAGGTGTGAAACCTTTTGCCAATGCTTGCTATTTATATGATATCTTGGCATATTTGTTAGTTGCGGTAAGACTATAGCTTCTGCTTTTATTCTCTTATCCGCTTGGGGGGAAATTAGAGTAATGGGATTATTGTGAACTGAGGTATTCGTTTGAGATTTCCTCAACCTGAGTGGTCATGGTGGTAACTGGTTCCGAAACTAGTCCACTTAGATTCCACCCTAAAATAGTATTTTGTGCCAATAGTTTGTTTGAAATTTGCTCAACACCCTCGAGTATTATCTGAGGTATGAGATCGCTGCCTAATAGAATGTCTAGTTGAGCGGGGGTGTTGCAGTCGGGATCTGCTAGCTTTAGGTGTGAAACCTTTTGTCAATGCTTGTTATTTATATGATAGCTTGGAAGCATATTTGTTACTTGCGGTAAGACTATAGCTTCTGCTTTAATTCTCTTATCCGCTTGGGGGGAAATTAGAGTAATGGGATTATTGTGAACTGAGGTATTCGTTTGAGATTTCCTCAACCTGAGTGGTCATGGTGGTAACTGGTTCCGAAACTAGTCCACTTAGGATCCACCCAAAAATAGTATTTTGTGCCAATAGTTTGTTTGAAATTTTCTCAACACCCTCGAGTATTATCTGAGGTATGAGATCGCTGCCTAATAGAATGTCTATTTGAGCGGGGGTGTTGCAGTTGGCATCTGCTAGCTTTAGGTGTGAAACCTTAAGCCAATGCTTGCGATTTATATGATAGCTTGGAAGCATATTTGTTAGTTGCGGTAAGACTATAGCTTCTGCTTTAATTCTCTTATCCGCTTGGGGGGAAATTAGAGTAAGGAGATTATTGTGACTGAGGTATTCGTTTGAGATTTCCTCAACCTGAGTGGTCATGGTGGTAACTGGTTCCGATACTAGTCCACTTAGAATCCACCCTAAAATAGTATTTTGTGCCAATAGTTTGTTTGAAATATTCTCAACACCCTCGAGTATTATCTGAGGTATGAGATCGCTGCCTAATAGAATGTCTATTTGAGCGGGGGTGTTGCAGTTGGGATCTGCTAGCTTTAGGTGTGAAACCTTAAGCCAATGCTTGCGATTTATATGATAGCTTGGAAGCATATTTGTTACTTGCGGTAAGACTATAGCTTCTGCTTTAATTCTCTTATCCGCTTGGGGGGAAATTAGAGTAATGGGATTATTGTGAACTGAGGTATTCGTTTGAGATTTCCTCAACCAGAGTGGTCATGGTGGTAACTGGTTCCGAAACTAGTCCACTTAGAATCCACCCTAAAATAGTATTTTGTGCCAATAGTTTGTTTGAAATTTTCTCAACACCCTCGAGTATTATCTGAGGTATGAGATCGCTGCCTAATAGAATGTCTATTTGAGCGGGGGTGTTGCAGTTGGGATCTGCTAGCTTTAGGTGTGAAACCTTAAGCCAATGCTTGCGATTTATATGATAGCTTGGAAGCATATTTGTTACTTGCGGTAAGACTATAGCTTCTGCTTTAATTCTCTTATCCGCTTGGGGGGAAATTAGAGTAATGGGATTATTGTGAACTGAGGTATTCGTTTGAGATTTCCTCAACCTGAGTGGTCATGGTGGTAACTGGTTCCGAAACTAGTCCACTTAGAATCCACCCTAAAATAGTATTTTGTGCCAATAGTTTGTTTGAAATTTTCTCAACACCCTCGAGTATTATCTGAGGTATGAGATCGCTGCCTAATAGAATGTCTATTTGAGCGGGGGTGTTGCAGTTGGGATCTGCTAGCTTTAGGTGTGAAACCTTTTGCCAATGCTTGCTATTTATATGATATCTTGGCATATTTGTTAGTTGCGGTAAGACTATAGCTTCTGCTTTAATTCTCTTATCCGCTTGGGGGGAAATTAGAGTAAGGAGATTATTGTGACTGAGGTATTCGTTTGAGATTTCCTCAACCTGAGTGGTCATGGTGGTAACTGGTTCCGAAACTAGTCCACTTAGGACCAACCCAAAAATAGTATTTTGTGCCAATAGTTTGTTTGAAATTTTCTCAACACCCTCGAGTATTATCTGAGGTATGAGATCGCTGCCTAATAAAATGTCTATTTGAGCGGGGGTGATGCAGTTGGGGTCTGCTAGCTTTAGGTGTGAAACCTTAAGCCAATGCTTGCGATTTATATGATAGCTTGGAAGCATATTTGTTAGTTGCGGTAAGACTATAGCTTCTGCTTTAATTCTCTTATCCGCTTGGGGGGAAATTAGAGTAATGGGATTATTGTGAACTGAGGTATTCGTTTGAGATTTCCTCAACCTGAGTGGTCATGGTGGTAACTGGTTCCGAAACTAGTCCACTTAGAATCCACCCTAAAATAGTATTTTGTGCCAATAGTTTGTTTGAAATTTTCTCAACACCCTCGAGTATTATCTGAGGTATGAGATCGCTGCCTAATAGAATGTCTATTTGAGGGGGGGTGTTGCAGTTGGGATCTGCTAGCTTTTGGTGTGAAACCTTAAGCCAATGCTTGCGATTTATATGATAGCTTGGATGCATATTTGTTACTTGCGGTAAGACTATAGCTTCTGCTTTAATTCTCTTATCCGCTTGGGGGGAAATTAGAGTAATGGGATTATTGTGAACTGAGGTATTCGTTTGAGATTTCCTCAACCTGAGTGGTCATGGTGGTAACTGGTTCCGAAACTAGTCCACTTAGAATCCACCCTAAAATAGTATTTTGTGCGAATAGTTTGTTTGAAATTTTCTCAACACCCTCGAGTATTATCTGAGGTATGAGATCACTGCCTAATAGAATGTCTATTTGAGCGGGGGTGTTGCAGTTGGCATCTGCTAGGTTTAGGTGTGAAACCTTTTGCCAATGCTTGCTATTTATATGATAGCTTGGAAGCATATTTGTTAGTTGCGGTAAGACTATAGCTTCTGCTTTAATTCTCTTATCCGCTTGGGGGGAAATTAGAGTAATGGGATTATTGTGAACTGAGGTATTCGTTTGAGATTTCCTCAACCTGAGTGGTCATGGTGGTAACTGGTTCCGAAACTAGTCCACTTAGGACCAACCCAAAAATAGTATTTTGTGCCAATAGTTTGTTTGAAATTTTCTCAACACCCTCGAGTATTATCTGAGGTATGAGATCGCTGCCTAATAAAATGTCTATTTGAGCGGGGGTGATGCAGTTGGGATCTGCTAGCTTAAGGTGTGAAACCTTTAGCCAATGCTTGCTATTTATATGATAGCTTGGAAGCATATTTGTTAGTTGCGGTAAGACTATAGCTTCTGCTTTAATTCTCTGATCCGCTTGGGGGGAAATTAGAGTAATGGGATTATTGTGAACTGAGGTATTCGTTTGAGATTTCCTCAACCTGAGTGGTCATGGTGGTAACTAGTTCCGAAACTAGTCCACTTAGGATCCACCGTAAAATAGTATTTTGTGCCAATAGGTGAAACATTTTGCCAATGCTTGCTATTTATATGATAGCTTGGAAGCATATTTGTTAGTTGCGGTAAGACTATAGCTTCTGCTTTTATTCTCTTATCCGCTTGGGGGGAAATTAGAGTAATGGGATTATTGTGAACTGAGGTATTCGTTTGAGATTTCCTCAACCTGAGTGGTCATGGTGGTAACTGGTTCCGAAACTAGTCCACTTAGAATCCACCCTAAAATAGTATTTTGTGCCAATAGTTTGTTTGAAATTTTCTCAACACCCTCGAGTATTATCTGAGGTATGAGATCGCTGCCTAATAGAATGTCTATTTGAGCGGGGGTGTTGCAGTTGGGATCTGCTAGCTTTAGGTGTGAAACCTTAAGCCAATGCTTGCGATTTATATGATAGCTTGGAAGCATATTTGTTACTGGCGGTAAGACTATAGCTTCTGCTTTAATTCTCTTATCCGCTTGGGGGGAAATTAGAGTAATGGGATTATTGTGAACTGAGGTATTCGTTTGAGATTTCCTCAACCTGAGTGGTCATGGTGGTAACTGGTTCCGAAACTAGTCCACTTAGAATCCACCCTAAAATAGTATTTTGTGCCAATAGTTTGTTTGAAATTTTCTCAACACCCTCGAGTATTATCTGAGGTATGAGATCGCTGCCTAATAGAATGTCTATTTGAGCGGGGGTGTTGCAGTTGGGATCTGCTAGCTTTAGGTGTGAAACCGTTTGCCAATGCTTGCTATTTATATGATATCTTGGCATATTTGTTAGTTGCGGTAAGACTATAGCTTCTGCTTTAATTCTCTTATCCGCTTGGGGGGAAATTAGAGTAAGGAGATTATTGTGACTGAGGTATTCGTTTGAGATTTCCTCAACCTGAGTGGTCATGGTGGTAACTGGTTCCGAAACTAGTCCATTTAGGACCAACCCAAAAATAGTATTTTGTGCCAATAGTTTGTTTGAAATTTTCTCAACACCCTCGAGTATTATCTGAGGTATGAGATCGCTGCCTAATAGAATGTCTATTTGAGCGGGGGTGTTGCAGTCGGGATCTGCTAGTTTTAGGTGTGAAACCTTTTGTCAATGCTTGTTATTTATATGATAGCTTGGAAGCATATTTGTTACTTGCGGTAAGACTATAGCTTCTGCTTTAATTCTCTTATCCGCTTGGGGGGAAATTAGAGTAATGGGATTATTGTGAACTGAGGTATTCGTTTGAGATTTCCTCAACCTGAGTGGTCATGGTGGTAACTGGTTCCGAAACTAGTCCACTTAGGATCCACCCAAAAATAGTATTTTGTGCCAATAGTTTGTTTGAAATTTTCTCAACACCCTCGAGTATTATCTGAGGTATGAGATCGCTGCCTAATAGAATGTCTATTTGAGCGGGGGTGTTGCAGTTGGGATCTGCTAGCTTTAGGTGTGAAACCTTAAGCCAATGCTTGCGATTTATATGATAGCTTGGAAGCATATTTGTTAGTTGCGGTAAGACTATAGCTTCTGCTTTAATTCTCTTATCCGCTTGGGGGGAAATTAGAGTAAGGAGATTATTGTGACTGAGGTATTCGTTTGAGATTTCCTCAACCTGAGTGGTCATGGTGGTAACTGGTTCCGATACTAGTCCACTTAGAATCCACCCTAAAATAGTATTTTGTGCCAATAGTTTGTTTGAAATTTTCTCAACACCCTCGAGTATTATCTGAGGTATGAGATCGCTGCCTAATAGAATGTCTATTTGAGCGGGGGTGTTGCAGTTGGGATCTGCTAGCTTTAGGTGTGAAACCTTAAGCCAATGCTTGCGATTTATATGATAGCTTGGAAGCATATTTGTTACTTGCGGTAAGACTATAGCTTCTGCTTTAATTCTCTTATCCGCTTGGGGGGAAATTAGAGTAATGGGATTATTGTGAACTGAGGTATTCGTTTGAGATTTCCTCAACCTGAGTGGTCATGGTTGTAACTGGTTCCGAAACTAGTCCACTTAGAATCCACCCTAAAATAGTATTTTGTGCCAATAGTTAGTTTGAAATTTTCTCAACACCCTCGAGTATTATCTGAGGTATGAGATCGCTGCCTAATAGAATGTCTATTTGAGCGGGGGTGTTGCAGTTGGGATCTGCTAGCTTTAGGTGTGAAACCTTAAGCCAATGCTTGCGATTTATATGATAGCTTGGAAGCATATTTGTTACTTGCGGTAAGACTATAGCTTCTGCTTTAATTCTCTTATCCGCTTGGGGGGAAATTAGAGTAATGGGATTATTGTGAACTGAGGTATTCGTTTGAGATTTCCTCAACCTGAGTGGTCATGGTGGTAACTGGTTCCGAAACTAGTCCACTTAGAATCCACCCTAAAATAGTATTTTGTGCCAATAGTTTGTTTGAAATTTTCTTACCACCCTCGAGTATTATCTGAGGTATGAGATCGCTGCCTAATAGAATGTCTATTTGAGCGGGGGTGTTGCAGTTGGGATCTGCTAGCTTTAGGCGTGAAACCTTAAGCCAATGCTTGCGATTTATATGATAGCTTGGAAGCATATTTGTTACTTGCGGTAAGACTATAGCTTCTGCTTTAATTCTCTTATCCGCTTGGGGGGAAATTAGAGTAATGGGATTATTGTGAACTGAGGTATTCGTTTGAGATTTCCTCAACCTGAGTGGTCATGGTGGTAACTGGTTCCGAAACTAGTCCACTTAGAATCCACCCTAAAATAGTATTTTGTGCCAATAGTTAGTTTGAAATTTTCTCAACACCCTCGAGTATTATCTGAGGTATGAGATCGCTGCCTAATAGAATGTCTATTTGAGCGGGGGTGTTGCAGTTGGGATCTGCTAGCTTTAGGTGTGAAACCTTAAGCCAATGCTTGCGATTTATATGATAGCTTGGAAGCATATTTGTTACTTGCGGTAAGACTATAGCTTCTGCTTTAATTCTCTTATCCGCTTGGGGGGAAATTAGAGTAATGGGATTATTGTGAACTGAGGTATTCGTTTGAGATTTCCTCAACCTGAGTGGTCATGGTGGTAACTGGTTCCGAAACTAGTCCACTTAGAATCCACCCTAAAATAGTATTTTGTGCCAATAGTTTGTTTGAAATTTTCTTAACACCCTCGAGTATTATCTGAGGTATGAGATCGCTGCCTAATAGAATGTCTATTTGAGCGGGGGTGTTGCAGTTGGGATCTGCTAGCTTTAGGTGTGAAACCTTTTGCCAATGCTTGCTATTTATATGATATCTTGGCATATTTGTTAGTTGCGGTAAGACTATAGCTTCTGCTTTAATTCTCTTATCCGCTTGGGGGGAAATTAGAGTAAGGAGATTATTGTGACTGAGGTATTCGTTTGAGATTTCCTCAACCTGAGTGGTCACGGTGGTAACTGGTTCCGAAACTAGTCCACTTAGGACCAACCCAAAAATAGTATTTTGTGCCAATAGTTTGTTTGAAATTTTCTCAACACCCTCAGTATTATCTGAGGTATGAGATCGCTGCCTAATAGAATGTCTATTTGAGCGCGGGTGTTGCAGTTGGCATCTGCTAGCTTTAGGTGTGAAACCTTTTGCCAATGCTTGCTATTTATATGATATCTTGGAAGCATATTTGTTAGTTGCGGTAAGAGTATAGCTTCTGCTTTAATTCTCTTATCCGCTTGGGGGGAAATTAGAGTAATGGGATTACTGTGAACTGAGGTATTCGTTTGAGATTTCCTCAACCTGAGTGGTCATGGTGGTAACTAGTTCCGAAACTAGTCCACTTTGGATCCACCGTAAAATAGTATTTTGTGCCAATAGTTTGTTTGAAATTTTCTCAACACCCTCGAGTATTATCTGAGGTATGAGATCGCTGCCTAATAAAATGTCTATTTGAGCAGGGGTGATGCAGTTGGGATCTGCTAGCTTTAGGTGTGAAACCTTTAGCCAATGCTTGCTATTTATATGATAGCTTGGAAGCATATTTGTTAGTTGCGGTAAGACTATAGCTTCTGCTTTAATTCTCTTATCCGCTTGGGGGGAAATTAGAGTAATGGGATTATTGTGAACTGAGGTATTCGTTTGAGATTTCCTCAACCTGAGTGGTCATGGTGGTAACTAGTTCCGAAACTAGTCGAATTAGGATCCACCGTAAAATAGTATTTTGTGCCAATAGGTGAAACATTTTGCCAATGCTTGCTATTTATATGATAGCTTGGAAGCATATTTGTTAGTTGCGGTAAGACTATAGCTTCTGCTTTTATTCTCTTATCCGCTTGGGGGGAAATTAGAGTAATGGGATTATTGTGAACTGAGGTATTCGTTTGAGATTTCCTCAACCTGAGTGGTCATGGTGGTAACTGGTTCCGAAACTAGTCCACTTAGAATCCACCCTAAAATAGTATTTTGTGCCAATAGTTTGTTTGAAATTTGCTCAACACCCTCGAGTATTATCTGAGGTATGAGATCGCTGCCTAATAGAATGTCTATTTGAGCGGGGGTGTTGCAGTTGTCATCTGCTTGCTTTAGGTGTGAAACCTTTTGCCAATGCTTGCTATTTATATGATAGCTTGGAAGCATATTTGTTAGTTGCGGTAAGACTATAGCTTCTGCTTTAATTCTCTTATCCGCTGGGGGGAAATTAGAGTAATGGGATTATTGTGAACTGAGGTATTCGTTTGAGATTTCCTCAACCTGAGTGGTCATGGTGGTAACTGGTTCCGAAACTAGTCCACTTAGGACCAACCCAAAAATTGTATTTTGTGCGAATAGTTTGTTTGAAATTTTCTCAACACCCTCGAGTATTATCTGAGGTATGAGATCACTGCCTAATAGAATGTCTATTTGAGCGGGGGTGTTGCAGTTGGGATCTGCTAGCTTTAGGTGTGAAACCTTTTCCCAATGCTTGCTATTCATATGATAGCTTGGAAGCATATTTGTTAGTTGCGGTAAGACTATAGCTTCTGCTTTAATTCTCTTATCCGCTGGGGGGGAAATTAGAGTAATGGGATTATTGTGAACTGAGGTATTCGTTTGAGATTCCTCAACCTGAGTGGTCATGGTGGTAACTGGTTCCGAAACTAGTCCACTTAGGATCCACCGTAAAATAGTATTTTGTGCCAATAGTTTGTTTGAAATTTTCTCAACACCCTCGAGTATTATCTGAGGTATGAGATCGCTGCCTAATAGAATGTCTATTTGAGCGGGGGTGTTGCAGTTGGCATCTGCTAGCTTTAGGTGTGAAACCTTTTGCCAATGATAGCTTGGAAGCATATTTGTTAGTTGCGGTAAGACTATAGCTTCTGCTTTAATTCTCTTATCCGCTTGGGGGGAAATTAGAGTAAGGGGATTATTGTGAACTGAGGTATTCGTTTGAGATTTCCTCAACCTGAGTGGTCATGGTGGTAACAAAAATAGTATTTTGTGCGAATAGTTAGTTTGAAATTTTCTCAACACCCTCGAGTATCATCTGAGGTATGAGATCACTGCCTAATAGAATGTCTATTTGAGCGCGGGTGTTGCAGTTGGCATCTGCTAGCTTTAGGTGTGAAACCTTTTGCCAATGCTTGCTATTTATATGATAGCTTGGAAGCATATTTGTTAGTTGCGGTAAGACTATAGCTTCTGCTTTAATTCTCTTATCCGCTGGGGGGGAAATTAGAGTAATGGGATTATTGTGAACTGAGGTATTCGTTTGAGATTTCCTCAACCTGAGTGGTCATGGTGGTAACTGGTTCCGAAACTAGTCCACTTAGGATCCACCCAAAAATAGTATTTTGTGCCAATAGTTTGTTTGAAATTTTCTCAACACCCTCGAGTATTATCTGAGGTATGAGATCGCTGCCTAATAGAATGTCTATTTGAGCGGGGGTGTTGCAGTTGGGATCTGCTAGCTTTAGGTGTGAAACCTTTTGCCAATGCTTGCTATTTATATGATATCTTGGCATATTTGTTAGTTGCGGTAAGACTATAGCTTCTGCTTTAATTCTCTTATCCGCTTGGGGGGAAATTAGAGTAAGGAGATTATTGTGACTGAGGTATTCGTTTGAGATTTCCTCAACCTGAGTGGTCATGGTGGTAACTGGTTCCGAAACTAGTCCACTTAGGACCAACCCAAAAATAGTATTTTGTGCCAATAGTTTGTTTGAAATTTTCTCAACACCCTCGAGTATTATCTGAGGTATGAGATCGCTGCCTAATAGAATGTCTATTTGAGCGGGGCTGTTGCAGTTGGCATCTGCTAGGTTTAGGTGTGAAACCTTTTGCCAATGCTTGCTATTTATATGATAGCTTGGAAGCATATTTGTTAGTTGCGGTAAGACTATAGCTTCTGCTTTAATTCTCTTATCCGCTTGGGGGGAAATTAGAGTAATGGGATTATTGTGAACTGAGGTATTCGTTTGAGATTTCCTCAACCTGAGTGGTCATGGTGGTAACTGGTTCCGAAACTAGTCCACTTAGGACCAACCCAAAAATAGTATTTTGTGCCAATAGTTTGTTTGAAATTTTCTCAACACCCTCGAGTATTATCTGAGGTATGAGATCGCTGCCTAATAAAATGTCTATTTGAGCGGGGGTGATGCAGTTGGGATCTGCTAGCTTAAGGTGTGAAACCTTTAGCCAATGCTTGCTATTTATATGATAGCTTGGAAGCATATTTGTTAGTTGCGGTAAGACTATAGCTTCTGCTTTAATTCTCTGATCCGCTTGGGGGGAAATTAGAGTAATGGGATTATTGTGAACTGAGGTATTCGTTTGAGATTTCCTCAACCTGAGTGGTCATGGTGGTAACTAGTTTCGAAACTAGTCCACTTAGGATCCACCGTAAAATAGTATTTTGTGCCAATAGGTGAAACATTTTGCCAATGCTTGCTATTTATATGATAGCTTGGAAGCATATTTGTTAGTTGCGGTAAGACTATAGCTTCTGCTTTTATTCTCTTATCCGCTTGGGGGGAAATTAGAGTAATGGGATTATTGTGAACTGAGGTATTCGTTTGAGATTTCCTCAACCTGAGTGGTCATGGTGGTAACTGGTTCCGAAACTAGTCCACTTAGAATCCACCCTAAAATAGTATTTTGTGCCAATAGTTTGTTTGAAATTTTCTCAACACCCTCGAGTATTATCTGAGGTATGAGATCGCTGCCTAATAGAATGTCTATTTGAGCGGGGGTGTTGCAGTTGGGATCTGCTAGCTTTAGGTGTGAAACCTTTTGCCAATGCTTGCTATTTATATGATATCTTGGCATATTTGTTAGTTGCGGTAAGACTATAGCTTCTGCTTTTATTCTCTTATCCGCTTGGGGGGAAATTAGAGTAATGGGATTATTGTGAACTGAGGTATTCGTTTGAGATTTCCTCAACCTGAGTGGTCATGGTGGTAACTGGTTCCGAAACTAGTCCACTTAGATTCCACCCTAAAATAGTATTTTGTGCCAATAGTTTGTTTGAAATTTGCTCAACACCCTCGAGTATTATCTGAGGTATGAGATCGCTGCCTAATAGAATGTCTAGTTGAGCGGGGGTGTTGCAGTCGGGATCTGCTAGCTTTAGGTGTGAAACCTTTTGTCAATGCTTGTTATTTATATGATAGCTTGGAAGCATATTTGTTACTTGCGGTAAGACTATAGCTTCTGCTTTAATTCTCTTATCCGCTTGGGGGGAAATTAGAGTAATGGGATTATTGTGAACTGAGGTATTCGTTTGAGATTTCCTCAACCTGAGTGGTCATGGTGGTAACTGGTTCCGAAACTAGTCCACTTAGGATCCACCCAAAAATAGTATTTTGTGCCAATAGTTTGTTTGAAATTTTCTCAACACCCTCGAGTATTATCTGAGGTATGAGATCGCTGCCTAATAGAATGTCTATTTGAGCGGGGGTGTTGCAGTTGGCATCTGCTAGCTTTAGGTGTGAAACCTTAAGCCAATGCTTGCGATTTATATGATAGCTTGGAAGCATATTTGTTAGTTGCGGTAAGACTATAGCTTCTGCTTTAATTCTCTTATCCGCTTGGGGGGAAATTAGAGTAAGGAGATTATTGTGACTGAGGTATTCGTTTGAGATTTCCTCAACCTGAGTGGTCATGGTGGTAACTGGTTCCGATACTAGTCCACTTAGAATCCACCCTAAAATAGTATTTTGTGCCAATAGTTTGTTTGAAATATTCTCAACACCCTCGAGTATTATCTGAGGTATGAGATCGCTGCCTAATAGAATGTCTATTTGAGCGGGGGTGTTGCAGTTGGGATCTGCTAGCTTTAGGTGTGAAACCTTAAGCCAATGCTTGCGATTTATATGATAGCTTGGAAGCATATTTGTTACTTGCGGTAAGACTATAGCTTCTGCTTTAATTCTCTTATCCGCTTGGGGGGAAATTAGAGTAATGGGATTATTGTGAACTGAGGTATTCGTTTGAGATTTCCTCAACCAGAGTGGTCATGGTGGTAACTGGTTCCGAAACTAGTCCACTTAGAATCCACCCTAAAATAGTATTTTGTGCCAATAGTTTGTTTGAAATTTTCTCAACACCCTCGAGTATTATCTGAGGTATGAGATCGCTGCCTAATAGAATGTCTATTTGAGCGGGGGTGTTGCAGTTGGGATCTGCTAGCTTTAGGTGTGAAACCTTAAGCCAATGCTTGCGATTTATATGATAGCTTGGAAGCATATTTGTTACTTGCGGTAAGACTATAGCTTCTGCTTTAATTCTCTTATCCGCTTGGGGGGAAATTAGAGTAATGGGATTATTGTGAACTGAGGTATTCGTTTGAGATTTCCTCAACCTGAGTGGTCATGGTGGTAACTGGTTCCGAAACTAGTCCACTTAGAATCCACCCTAAAATAGTATTTTGTGCCAATAGTTTGTTTGAAATTTTCTCAACACCCTCGAGTATTATCTGAGGTATGAGATCGCTGCCTAATAGAATGTCTATTTGAGCGGGGGTGTTGCAGTTGGGATCTGCTAGCTTTAGGTGTGAAACCTTTTGCCAATGCTTGCTATTTATATGATATCTTGGCATATTTGTTAGTTGCGGTAAGACTATAGCTTCTGCTTTAATTCTCTTATCCGCTTGGGGGGAAATTAGAGTAAGGAGATTATTGTGACTGAGGTATTCGTTTGAGATTTCCTCAACCTGAGTGGTCATGGTGGTAACTGGTTCCGAAACTAGTCCACTTAGGACCAACCCAAAAATAGTATTTTGTGCCAATAGTTTGTTTGAAATTTTCTCAACACCCTCGAGTATTATCTGAGGTATGAGATCGCTGCCTAATAAAATGTCTATTTGAGCGGGGGTGATGCAGTTGGGGTCTGCTAGCTTTAGGTGTGAAACCTTAAGCCAATGCTTGCGATTTATATGATAGCTTGGAAGCATATTTGTTAGTTGCGGTAAGACTATAGCTTCTGCTTTAATTCTCTTATCCGCTTGGGGGGAAATTAGAGTAATGGGATTATTGTGAACTGAGGTATTCGTTTGAGATTTCCTCAACCTGAGTGGTCATGGTGGTAACTGGTTCCGAAACTAGTCCACTTAGAATCCACCCTAAAATAGTATTTTGTGCCAATAGTTTGTTTGAAATTTTCTCAACACCCTCGAGTATTATCTGAGGTATGAGATCGCTGCCTAATAGAATGTCTATTTGAGGGGGGGTGTTGCAGTTGGGATCTGCTAGCTTTTGGTGTGAAACCTTAAGCCAATGCTTGCGATTTATATGATAGCTTGGATGCATATTTGTTACTTGCGGTAAGACTATAGCTTCTGCTTTAATTCTCTTATCCGCTTGGGGGGAAATTAGAGTAATGGGATTATTGTGAACTGAGGTATTCGTTTGAGATTTCCTCAACCTGAGTGGTCATGGTGGTAACTGGTTCCGAAACTAGTCCACTTAGAATCCACCCTAAAATAGTATTTTGTGCGAATAGTTTGTTTGAAATTTTCTCAACACCCTCGAGTATTATCTGAGGTATGAGATCACTGCCTAATAGAATGTCTATTTGAGCGGGGGTGTTGCAGTTGGCATCTGCTAGGTTTAGGTGTGAAACCTTTTGCCAATGCTTGCTATTTATATGATAGCTTGGAAGCATATTTGTTAGTTGCGGTAAGACTATAGCTTCTGCTTTAATTCTCTTATCCGCTTGGGGGGAAATTAGAGTAATGGGATTATTGTGAACTGAGGTATTCGTTTGAGATTTCCTCAACCTGAGTGGTCATGGTGGTAACTGGTTCCGAAACTAGTCCACTTAGGACCAACCCAAAAATAGTATTTTGTGCCAATAGTTTGTTTGAAATTTTCTCAACACCCTCGAGTATTATCTGAGGTATGAGATCGCTGCCTAATAAAATGTCTATTTGAGCGGGGGTGATGCAGTTGGGATCTGCTAGCTTAAGGTGTGAAACCTTTAGCCAATGCTTGCTATTTATATGATAGCTTGGAAGCATATTTGTTAGTTGCGGTAAGACTATAGCTTCTGCTTTAATTCTCTGATCCGCTTGGGGGGAAATTAGAGTAATGGGATTATTGTGAACTGAGGTATTCGTTTGAGATTTCCTCAACCTGAGTGGTCATGGTGGTAACTAGTTCCGAAACTAGTCCACTTAGGATCCACCGTAAAATAGTATTTTGTGCCAATAGGTGAAACATTTTGCCAATGCTTGCTATTTATATGATAGCTTGGAAGCATATTTGTTAGTTGCGGTAAGACTATAGCTTCTGCTTTTATTCTCTTATCCGCTTGGGGGGAAATTAGAGTAATGGGATTATTGTGAACTGAGGTATTCGTTTGAGATTTCCTCAACCTGAGTGGTCATGGTGGTAACTGGTTCCGAAACTAGTCCACTTAGAATCCACCCTAAAATAGTATTTTGTGCCAATAGTTTGTTTGAAATTTTCTCAACACCCTCGAGTATTATCTGAGGTATGAGATCGCTGCCTAATAGAATGTCTATTTGAGCGGGGGTGTTGCAGTTGGGATCTGCTAGCTTTAGGTGTGAAACCTTAAGCCAATGCTTGCGATTTATATGATAGCTTGGAAGCATATTTGTTACTGGCGGTAAGACTATAGCTTCTGCTTTAATTCTCTTATCCGCTTGGGGGGAAATTAGAGTAATGGGATTATTGTGAACTGAGGTATTCGTTTGAGATTTCCTCAACCTGAGTGGTCATGGTGGTAACTGGTTCCGAAACTAGTCCACTTAGAATCCACCCTAAAATAGTATTTTGTGCCAATAGTTTGTTTGAAATTTTCTCAACACCCTCGAGTATTATCTGAGGTATGAGATCGCTGCCTAATAGAATGTCTATTTGAGCGGGGGTGTTGCAGTTGGGATCTGCTAGCTTTAGGTGTGAAACCGTTTGCCAATGCTTGCTATTTATATGATATCTTGGCATATTTGTTAGTTGCGGTAAGACTATAGCTTCTGCTTTAATTCTCTTATCCGCTTGGGGGGAAATTAGAGTAAGGAGATTATTGTGACTGAGGTATTCGTTTGAGATTTCCTCAACCTGAGTGGTCATGGTGGTAACTGGTTCCGAAACTAGTCCATTTAGGACCAACCCAAAAATAGTATTTTGTGCCAATAGTTTGTTTGAAATTTTCTCAACACCCTCGAGTATTATCTGAGGTATGAGATCGCTGCCTAATAGAATGTCTATTTGAGCGGGGGTGTTGCAGTCGGGATCTGCTAGTTTTAGGTGTGAAACCTTTTGTCAATGCTTGTTATTTATATGATAGCTTGGAAGCATATTTGTTACTTGCGGTAAGACTATAGCTTCTGCTTTAATTCTCTTATCCGCTTGGGGGGAAATTAGAGTAATGGGATTATTGTGAACTGAGGTATTCGTTTGAGATTTCCTCAACCTGAGTGGTCATGGTGGTAACTGGTTCCGAAACTAGTCCACTTAGGATCCACCCAAAAATAGTATTTTGTGCCAATAGTTTGTTTGAAATTTTCTCAACACCCTCGAGTATTATCTGAGGTATGAGATCGCTGCCTAATAGAATGTCTATTTGAGCGGGGGTGTTGCAGTTGGGATCTGCTAGCTTTAGGTGTGAAACCTTAAGCCAATGCTTGCGATTTATATGATAGCTTGGAAGCATATTTGTTAGTTGCGGTAAGACTATAGCTTCTGCTTTAATTCTCTTATCCGCTTGGGGGGAAATTAGAGTAAGGAGATTATTGTGACTGAGGTATTCGTTTGAGATTTCCTCAACCTGAGTGGTCATGGTGGTAACTGGTTCCGATACTAGTCCACTTAGAATCCACCCTAAAATAGTATTTTGTGCCAATAGTTTGTTTGAAATTTTCTCAACACCCTCGAGTATTATCTGAGGTATGAGATCGCTGCCTAATAGAATGTCTATTTGAGCGGGGGTGTTGCAGTTGGGATCTGCTAGCTTTAGGTGTGAAACCTTAAGCCAATGCTTGCGATTTATATGATAGCTTGGAAGCATATTTGTTACTTGCGGTAAGACTATAGCTTCTGCTTTAATTCTCTTATCCGCTTGGGGGGAAATTAGAGTAATGGGATTATTGTGAACTGAGGTATTCGTTTGAGATTTCCTCAACCTGAGTGGTCATGGTTGTAACTGGTTCCGAAACTAGTCCACTTAGAATCCACCCTAAAATAGTATTTTGTGCCAATAGTTAGTTTGAAATTTTCTCAACACCCTCGAGTATTATCTGAGGTATGAGATCGCTGCCTAATAGAATGTCTATTTGAGCGGGGGTGTTGCAGTTGGGATCTGCTAGCTTTAGGTGTGAAACCTTAAGCCAATGCTTGCGATTTATATGATAGCTTGGAAGCATATTTGTTACTTGCGGTAAGACTATAGCTTCTGCTTTAATTCTCTTATCCGCTTGGGGGGAAATTAGAGTAATGGGATTATTGTGAACTGAGGTATTCGTTTGAGATTTCCTCAACCTGAGTGGTCATGGTGGTAACTGGTTCCGAAACTAGTCCACTTAGAATCCACCCTAAAATAGTATTTTGTGCCAATAGTTTGTTTGAAATTTTCTTACCACCCTCGAGTATTATCTGAGGTATGAGATCGCTGCCTAATAGAATGTCTATTTGAGCGGGGGTGTTGCAGTTGGGATCTGCTAGCTTTAGGCGTGAAACCTTAAGCCAATGCTTGCGATTTATATGATAGCTTGGAAGCATATTTGTTACTTGCGGTAAGACTATAGCTTCTGCTTTAATTCTCTTATCCGCTTGGGGGGAAATTAGAGTAATGGGATTATTGTGAACTGAGGTATTCGTTTGAGATTTCCTCAACCTGAGTGGTCATGGTGGTAACTGGTTCCGAAACTAGTCCACTTAGAATCCACCCTAAAATAGTATTTTGTGCCAATAGTTAGTTTGAAATTTTCTCAACACCCTCGAGTATTATCTGAGGTATGAGATCGCTGCCTAATAGAATGTCTATTTGAGCGGGGGTGTTGCAGTTGGGATCTGCTAGCTTTAGGTGTGAAACCTTAAGCCAATGCTTGCGATTTATATGATAGCTTGGAAGCATATTTGTTACTTGCGGTAAGACTATAGCTTCTGCTTTAATTCTCTTATCCGCTTGGGGGGAAATTAGAGTAATGGGATTATTGTGAACTGAGGTATTCGTTTGAGATTTCCTCAACCTGAGTGGTCATGGTGGTAACTGGTTCCGAAACTAGTCCACTTAGAATCCACCCTAAAATAGTATTTTGTGCCAATAGTTTGTTTGAAATTTTCTTAACACCCTCGAGTATTATCTGAGGTATGAGATCGCTGCCTAATAGAATGTCTATTTGAGCGGGGGTGTTGCAGTTGGGATCTGCTAGCTTTAGGTGTGAAACCTTTTGCCAATGCTTGCTATTTATATGATATCTTGGCATATTTGTTAGTTGCGGTAAGACTATAGCTTCTGCTTTAATTCTCTTATCCGCTTGGGGGGAAATTAGAGTAAGGAGATTATTGTGACTGAGGTATTCGTTTGAGATTTCCTCAACCTGAGTGGTCACGGTGGTAACTGGTTCCGAAACTAGTCCACTTAGGACCAACCCAAAAATAGTATTTTGTGCCAATAGTTTGTTTGAAATTTTCTCAACACCCTCAGTATTATCTGAGGTATGAGATCGCTGCCTAATAGAATGTCTATTTGAGCGCGGGTGTTGCAGTTGGCATCTGCTAGCTTTAGGTGTGAAACCTTTTGCCAATGCTTGCTATTTATATGATATCTTGGAAGCATATTTGTTAGTTGCGGTAAGAGTATAGCTTCTGCTTTAATTCTCTTATCCGCTTGGGGGGAAATTAGAGTAATGGGATTACTGTGAACTGAGGTATTCGTTTGAGATTTCCTCAACCTGAGTGGTCATGGTGGTAACTAGTTCCGAAACTAGTCCACTTTGGATCCACCGTAAAATAGTATTTTGTGCCAATAGTTTGTTTGAAATTTTCTCAACACCCTCGAGTATTATCTGAGGTATGAGATCGCTGCCTAATAAAATGTCTATTTGAGCAGGGGTGATGCAGTTGGGATCTGCTAGCTTTAGGTGTGAAACCTTTAGCCAATGCTTGCTATTTATATGATAGCTTGGAAGCATATTTGTTAGTTGCGGTAAGACTATAGCTTCTGCTTTAATTCTCTTATCCGCTTGGGGGGAAATTAGAGTAATGGGATTATTGTGAACTGAGGTATTCGTTTGAGATTTCCTCAACCTGAGTGGTCATGGTGGTAACTAGTTCCGAAACTAGTCGAATTAGGATCCACCGTAAAATAGTATTTTGTGCCAATAGGTGAAACATTTTGCCAATGCTTGCTATTTATATGATAGCTTGGAAGCATATTTGTTAGTTGCGGTAAGACTATAGCTTCTGCTTTTATTCTCTTATCCGCTTGGGGGGAAATTAGAGTAATGGGATTATTGTGAACTGAGGTATTCGTTTGAGATTTCCTCAACCTGAGTGGTCATGGTGGTAACTGGTTCCGAAACTAGTCCACTTAGAATCCACCCTAAAATAGTATTTTGTGCCAATAGTTTGTTTGAAATTTGCTCAACACCCTCGAGTATTATCTGAGGTATGAGATCGCTGCCTAATAGAATGTCTATTTGAGCGGGGGTGTTGCAGTTGTCATCTGCTTGCTTTAGGTGTGAAACCTTTTGCCAATGCTTGCTATTTATATGATAGCTTGGAAGCATATTTGTTAGTTGCGGTAAGACTATAGCTTCTGCTTTAATTCTCTTATCCGCTGGGGGGAAATTAGAGTAATGGGATTATTGTGAACTGAGGTATTCGTTTGAGATTTCCTCAACCTGAGTGGTCATGGTGGTAACTGGTTCCGAAACTAGTCCACTTAGGACCAACCCAAAAATTGTATTTTGTGCGAATAGTTTGTTTGAAATTTTCTCAACACCCTCGAGTATTATCTGAGGTATGAGATCACTGCCTAATAGAATGTCTATTTGAGCGGGGGTGTTGCAGTTGGGATCTGCTAGCTTTAGGTGTGAAACCTTTTCCCAATGCTTGCTATTCATATGATAGCTTGGAAGCATATTTGTTAGTTGCGGTAAGACTATAGCTTCTGCTTTAATTCTCTTATCCGCTGGGGGGGAAATTAGAGTAATGGGATTATTGTGAACTGAGGTATTCGTTTGAGATTCCTCAACCTGAGTGGTCATGGTGGTAACTGGTTCCGAAACTAGTCCACTTAGGATCCACCGTAAAATAGTATTTTGTGCCAATAGTTTGTTTGAAATTTTCTCAACACCCTCGAGTATTATCTGAGGTATGAGATCGCTGCCTAATAGAATGTCTATTTGAGCGGGGGTGTTGCAGTTGGCATCTGCTAGCTTTAGGTGTGAAACCTTTTGCCAATGATAGCTTGGAAGCATATTTGTTAGTTGCGGTAAGACTATAGCTTCTGCTTTAATTCTCTTATCCGCTTGGGGGGAAATTAGAGTAAGGGGATTATTGTGAACTGAGGTATTCGTTTGAGATTTCCTCAACCTGAGTGGTCATGGTGGTAACAAAAATAGTATTTTGTGCGAATAGTTAGTTTGAAATTTTCTCAACACCCTCGAGTATTATCTGAGGTATGAGATCACTGCCTAATAGAATGTCTATTTGAGCGCGGGTGTTGCAGTTGGCATCTGCTAGCTTTAGGTGTGAAACCTTTTGCCAATGCTTGCTATTTATATGATAGCTTGGAAGCATATTTGTTAGTTGCGGTAAGACTATAGCTTCTGCTTTAATTCTCTTATCCGCTGGGGGGGAAATTAGAGTAATGGGATTATTGTGAACTGAGGTATTCGTTTGAGATTTCCTCAACCTGAGTGGTCATGGTGGTAACTGGTTCCGAAACTAGTCCACTTAGGATCCACCCAAAAATAGTATTTTGTGCCAATAGTTTGTTTGAAATTTTCTCAACACCCTCGAGTATTATCTGAGGTATGAGATCGCTGCCTAATAGAATGTCTATTTGAGCGGGGGTGTTGCAGTTGGGATCTGCTAGCTTTAGGTGTGAAACCTTTTGCCAATGCTTGCTATTTATATGATATCTTGGCATATTTGTTAGTTGCGGTAAGACTATAGCTTCTGCTTTAATTCTCTTATCCGCTTGGGGGGAAATTAGAGTAAGGAGATTATTGTGACTGAGGTATTCGTTTGAGATTTCCTCAACCTGAGTGGTCATGGTGGTAACTGGTTCCGAAACTAGTCCACTTAGGACCAACCCAAAAATAGTATTTTGTGCCAATAGTTTGTTTGAAATTTTCTCAACACCCTCGAGTATTATCTGAGGTATGAGATCACTGCCTAATAGAATGTCTATTTGAGCGGGGGTGTTGCAGTTGGGATCTGCTAGCTTTAGGTGTGAAACCTTTTGCCAATGCTTGCTATTTATATGATAGCTTGGAAGCATATTTGTTAGTTGCGGTAAGACTATAGCTTCTGCTTTAATTCTCTTATCCGCTGGGGGGAAATTAGAGTAATGGGATTATTGTGAACTGAGGTATTCGTTTGAGATTTCCTCAACCTGAGTGGTCATGGTGGTAACTGGTTCCGAAACTAGTCCACTTAGGACCAACCCAAAAATTGTATTTTGTGCGAATAGTTTGTTTGAAATTTTCTCAACACCCTCGAGTATTATCTGAGGTATGAGATCACTGCCTAATAGAATGTCTATTTGAGCGGGGGTGTTGCAGTTGGGATCTGCTAGCTTTAGGTGTGAAACCTTTTCCCAATGCTTGCTATTCATATGATAGCTTGGAAGCATATTTGTTAGTTGCGGTAAGACTATAGCTTCTGCTTTAATTCTCTTATCCGCTGGGGGGGAAATTAGAGTAATGGGATTATTGTGAACTGAGGTATTCGTTTGAGATTCCTCAACCTGAGTGGTCATGGTGGTAACTGGTTCCGAAACTAGTCCACTTAGGATCCACCGTAAAATAGTATTTTGTGCCAATAGTTTGTTTGAAATTTTCTCAACACCCTCGAGTATTATCTGAGGTATGAGATCGCTGCCTAATAGAATGTCTATTTGAGCGGGGGTGTTGCAGTTGGCATCTGCTAGCTTTAGGTGTGAAACCTTTTGCCAATGATAGCTTGGAAGCATATTTGTTAGTTGCGGTAAGACTATAGCTTCTGCTTTAATTCTCTTATCCGCTTGGGGGGAAATTAGAGTAAGGGGATTATTGTGAACTGAGGTATTCGTTTGAGATTTCCTCAACCTGAGTGGTCATGGTGGTAACAAAAATAGTATTTTGTGCGAATAGTTAGTTTGAAATTTTCTCAACACCCTCGAGTATTATCTGAGGTATGAGATCACTGCCTAATAGAATGTCTATTTGAGCGCGGGTGTTGCAGTTGGCATCTGCTAGCTTTAGGTGTGAAACCTTTTGCCAATGCTTGCTATTTATATGATAGCTTGGAAGCATATTTGTTAGTTGCGGTAAGACTATAGCTTCTGCTTTAATTCTCTTATCCGCTGGGGGGGAAATTAGAGTAATGGGATTATTGTGAACTGAGGTATTCGTTTGAGATTCCTCAACCTGAGTGGTCATGGTGGTAACTGGTTCCGAAACTAGTCCACTTAGGATCCACCGTAAAATAGTATTTTGTGCCAATAGTTTGTTTGAAATTTTCTCAACACCCTCGAGTATTATCTGAGGTATGAGATCGCTGCCTAATAGAATGTCTATTTGAGCGGGGGTGTTGCAGTTGGCATCTGCTAGCTTTAGGTGTGAAACCTTTTGCCAATGATAGCTTGGAAGCATATTTGTTAGTTGCGGTAAGACTATAGCTTCTGCTTTAATTCTCTTCTCCGCTTGGGGGAAATTAGAGTAATGGGATTATTGTGAACTGAGGTATTCGTTTGAGATTTCCTCAACCTGAGTGGTCATGGTGGTAACTGGTTCCGAAACTAGTCCACTTAGGATCCACCCAAAAATAGTATTTTGTGCCAATAGTTTGTTTGAAATTTTTTCAACACCCTCGAGTATTATCTGAGGGATGAGATCGCTGCCTAATAGAATGTCTATTTGAGCGGGGGTGTTGCAGTTGGGATCTGCTAGCTTTAGGTGTGAAACCTTTTGCCAATGCTTGCTATTTATATGATATCTGGGAAGCATATTTGTTATTTGCGGTAAGACTATAGCTTCTGCTTTAATTCTCTTATCCGCTTGGGTGGAAATTAGAGTAATGGGATTATTGTGAACTGAGGTATTCGTTTGAGATTTCCTCAACCTGAGTGGTCATGGTGGTAACTGGTTCCGAAACTAGTCCACTTAGGATCCACCCAAAAATAGTATTTTGTGCCAATAGTTTGTTTGAAATTTTCTCAACACCCTCGAGTATTATCTGAGGTATGATATCGCTGCCTAATAGAATGTCTATTTGAGCGGGGGTGTTGCAGTTGGGATCTGCTTGCTTTAGGTGTGAAACCTTTTGCCAATGCTTGCTATTTATATGATATCTTGGAAGCATATTTGTTAGTTCCGGTAAGACTATAGCTTCTGCTTTAATTCTTTTATCCGCTTGGGGGGAAGTTAGACTAATGGGATTATTGTGAACTAAGGTATTCGTTTGAGATTTCCTCAACCTGAGTGGTCATGGTGGTAACTGGTTCCGAAACTAGTCCACTTAGGATCCACCGTAAAATAGTATTTTGTGCCAATAGGTGAAACCTTTTGCCAATGCTTGCTATTTATATGATAGCTTGGAAGCATATTTGTTAGTTGCGGTAAGACTATAGCTTCTGCTTTAATTCTCTTATCCGCTTGGGGGGAAATTAGAGTAAGGGGATTATTGTGAACTGAGGTATTCGTTTGAGATTTCCTCAACCTGAGTGGTCATGGTGGTAACTGGTTCCGAAACTAGTCCACTTAAGAACAACCCAAAAATAGTATTTTGTGCGAATAGTTAGTTTGAAATTTTCTCAACACCCTCGAGTATTATCTGAGGTATGAGATCACTGCCTAATAGAATGTCTATTTGAGCGGGGGTGTTGCAGTTGGGATCTGCTAGCTTTAGGTGTGAAACCTTTTGCCAATGCTTGCTATTTATATGATATCTGGGAAGCATATTTGTTAGTTGCGGTAAGACTATAGCTTCTGCTTTAATTCTCTTATCCGCTTGGGTGGAAATTAGAGTAATGGGATTATTGTGAACTGAGGTATTCGTTTGAGATTTCCTCAACCTGAGTGGTCATGGTGGTAACTGGTTCCGAAACTAGTCCACTTAGGACCAACCCAAAAATAGTATTTTGTGCCAATAGTTTGTTTGAAATTTTCTCAACACCCTCGAGTATTATCTGAGGTATGAGATCGCTGCCTAATAGAATGTCTATTTGAGCGGGGGTGTTGCAGTTGGGATCTGCTAGCTTTAGGTGTGAAACCTTTTGCCAATGCTTGCTATTTATATGATAGCTTGGAAGCATATTTGTTAGTTGCGGTAAGACTATAGCTTCTGCTTTAATTCTCTTATCCGCTTGGGGGGAAATTAGAGTAAGGGGATTATTGTGAACTGAGGTATTCGTTTGAGATTTCCTCAACCTGAGTGGTCATGGTGGTAACTGGTTCCGAAACTAGTCCACTTAAGAACAACCCAAAAATAGTATTTTGTGCGAATAGTTAGTTTGAAATTTTCTCAACACCCTCGAGTATTATCTGAGGTATGAGAACGCTGCCTAATAGAATGTCTATTTGAGCGGGGGTGTTGCAGTTGGGATCTGCTAGCTTTAGGTGTGAAACCTTTTGCCATTGCTTGCTATTTATATGATAGCTTGGAAGCATATTTGTTAGTTGCGGTAAGACTATAGCTTCTGCTTTAATTCTCTTATCCGCTTGGGTGGAAATTAGAGTAATGGGATTATTGTGAACTGAGGTATTCGTTTGAGATTTCCTCAACCTGAGTGGTCATGGTGGTAACTGGTTCCGAAACTAGTCCACTTAGGACCAACCCAAAAATAGTATTTTGTGCCAATAGTTTGTTTGAAATTTTCTCAACACCCTCGAGTATTATCTGAGGTATGAGATCGCTGCCTAATAGAATGTCTATTTGAGCGGGGGTGTTGCAGTTGGGATCTGCTAGCTTTAGGTGTGAAACCTTTTGCCAATGCTTGCTATTTATATGATAGCTTGGAAGCATATTTGTTAGTTGCGGTAAGACTATAGCTTCTGCTTTAATTCTCTTATCCGCTGGGGGGGAAATTAGAGTAATGGGATTATTGTGAACTGAGGTATTCGTTTGAGATTCCTCAACCTGAGTGGTCATGGTGGTAGCTGGTTCCGAAACTAGTCCACTTAGGATCCACCCTAAAATAGTATTTTGTGCCAATAGTTTGTTTGAAATTTTCTCAACACCCTCGAATATTATCTGAGGTATGAGATCGCTGCCTAATAGAATGTCTATTTGAGCGGGGGTGTTGCAGTTGGCATCTGCTAGCTTTAGGTGTGAAACCTTTTGCCAATGCTTGCTATTTATATGATAGCTTGGAAGCATATTTGTTAGTTGCGGTAAGACTATAGCTTCTGCTTTAATTCTCTTCTCCGCTTGGGGGGAAATTAGAGTAATGGGATTATTGTGAAGTGAGGTATTCGTTTGAGATTTCCTCAACCAGAGTGGTCATGGTGGTAACTGGTTCCGAAACTAGTCCACTTAGGATCCACCCAAAAATAGTATTTTGTGCCAATAGTTTGTTTGAAATTTTTTCAACACCCTCGAGTATTATCTGAGGGATGAGATCGCTGCCTAAGAGAATGTCTATTTGAGCGGGGGTGTTGCAGTTGGGATCTGCTAGCTTTAGGTGTGAAACCTTTTGCCAATGCTTGCTATTTATATGATATCTGGGAAGCATATTTGTTAGTTGCGGTAAGACTATAGCTTCTGCTTTAATTCTCTTATCCGCTTGGGTGGAAATTAGAGTAATGGGATTATTGTGAACTGAGGTATTCGTTTGAGATTTCCTCAACCTGAGTGGTCATGGTGGTAACTGGTTCCGAAACTAGTCCACTTAGGATCCACCCAAAAATAGTATTTTGTGCCAATAGTTTGTTTGAAATTTTCTCAACACCCTCGAGTATTATCTGAGGTATGATATCGCTGCCTAATAGAATGTCTATTTGAGCGGGGGTGTTGCAGTTGGGATCTGCTAGCTTTAGGTGTGAAACCTTTTGCCAATGCTTGCTATTTATATGATAGCTTGGAAGCATATTTGTTAGTTGCGGTAAGACTATAGCTTCTGCTTTAATTCTCTTATCCGCTTGGGTGGAAATTAGAGTAATGGGATTATTGTGAACTGAGGTATTCGTTTGAGATTTCCTCAACCTGAGTGGTCATGGTGGTAACTGGTTCCGAAACGAGTCCACTTAAGACCAACCCAAAAATAGTATTTTGTGCCAATAGTTTGTTTGAAATTTTCTCAACACCCTCGAGTATTATCTGAGGTATGATATCGCTGCCTAATAGAATGTCTATTTGAGCGGGGGTGTTGCAGTTGGGATCTGCTTGCTTTAGGTGTGAAACCTTTTGCCAATGCTTGCTATTTATATGATATCTTGGAAGCATATTTGTTAGTTCCGGTAAGACTATAGCTTCTGCTTTAATTCTTTTATCCGCTTGGGGGGAAATTAGAGTAATGGGATTATTGTGAACTAAGGTATTCGTTTGAGATTTCCTCAACCTGAGTGGTCATGGTGGTAACTGGTTCCGAAACTAGTCCCCTTAGGATCCACCGTAAAATAGTATTTTGTGCCAATAGGTGAAACCTTTTGCCAATGCTTGCTATTTATATGATAGCTTGGAAGCATATTTGTTAGTTGCGGTAAGACTATAGCTTCTGCTTTAATTCTCTTATCCGCTTGGGGGGAAATTAGAGTAAGGGGATTATTGTGAACTGAGGTATTCGTTTGAGATTTCCTCAACCTGAGTGGTCATGGTGGTAACTGGTTCCGAAACTAGTCCACTTAGGAACAACCCAAAAATAGTATTTTGTGCGAATAGTTAGTTTGAAATTTTCTCAACACCCTCGAGTATTATCTGAGGTATGAGATCACTGCCTAATAGAATGTCTATTTGAGCGGGGGTGTTGCAGTTGGGATCTGCTAGCTTTAGGTGTGAAACCTTTTGCCAATGCTTGCTATTTATATGATATCTGGGAAGCATATTTGTTAGTTGCGGTAAGACTATAGCTTCTGCTTTAATTCTCTTATCCGCTTGGGTGGAAATTAGAGTAATGGGATTATTGTGAACTGAGGTATTCGTTTGAGATTTCCTCAACCTGAGTGGTCATGGTGGTAACTGGTTCCGAAACTAGTCCAGTTAGGATCCACCCTAAAATAGTATTTTGTGCCAATAGTTTGTTTGAAATTTTCTCAACACCCTCGAGTATTATCTGAGGTATGAGAACGCTGCCTAATAGAATGTCTATTTGAGCGGGGGTGTTGCAGTTGGGATCTGCTAGCTTTAGGAGTGAAACCTTTTGCCAATGCTTGCTATTTATATGATAGCTTGGAAGCATATTTGTTAGTTGCGGTAAGACTATAGCTTCTGCTTTAATTCTCTTATCCGCTTGGGTGGAAATTAGAGTAATGGGATTATTGTGAACTGAGGTATTCGTTTGAGATTTCCTCAACCTGAGTGGTCATGGTGGTAACTGGTTCCGAAACTAGTCCACTTAGGACCAACCCAAAAATAGTATTTTGTGCCAATAGTTTGTTTGAAATTTTCTCAACACCCTCGAGTATTATCTGAGGTATGAGATCGCTGCCTAATAGAATGTCTATTTGAGCGGGGGTGTTGCAGTTGGGATCTGCTAGCTTTAGGTGTGAAACCTTTTGCCAATGCTTGCTATTTATATGATAGCTTGGAAGCATATTTGTTAGTTGCGGTAAGACTATAGCTTCTGCTTAAATTCTCTTATCCGCTGGGGGGGAAATTAGAGTAATGGGATTATTGTGAACTGAGGTATTCGTTTGAGATTCCTCAACCTGAGTGGTCATGGTGGTAGCTGGTTCCGAAACTAGTCCACTTAGGATCCACCCTAAAATAGTATTTTGTGCCAATAGTTTGTTTGAAATTTTCTCAACACCCTCGAGTATTATCTGAGGTATGAGATCGCTGCCTAATAGAATGTCTATTTGAGCGGGGGTGTTGCAGTTGGCATCTGCTAGCTTTAGGTGTGAAACCTTTTGCCAATGCTTGCTATTTATATGATAGCTTGGAAGCATATTTGTTAGTTGCGGTAAGACTATAGCTTCTGCTTTAATTCTCTTATCCGCTTGGGTGGAAATTAGAGTAATGGGATTATTGTGAACTGAGGTATTCGTTTGAGATTTCCTCAACCTGAGTGGTCATGGTGGTAACTGGTTCCGAAACTAGTCCACTTAGGACCAACCCAAAAATAGTATTTTGTGCCAATAGTTTGTTTGAAATTTTCTCAACACCCTCGAGTATTATCTGAGGTATGAGATCGCTGCCTAATAGAATGTCTATTTGAGCGGGGGTGTTGCAGTTGGGATCTGCTAGCTTTAGGTGTGAAACCTTTTGCCAATGCTTGCTATTTATATGATATCTGGGAAGCATATTTGTTAGTTGCGGTAAGACTATAGCTTCTGCTTTAATTCTCTTATCCGCTTGGGTGGAAATTAGAGTAATGGGATTATTGTGAACTGAGGTATTCGTTTGAGATTTCCTCAACCTGAGTGGTCATGGTGGTAACTGGTTCCGAAACTAGTCCACTTAGGACCAACCCAAAAATAGTATTTTGTGCCAATAGTTTGTTTGAAATTTTCTCAACACCCTCGAGTATTATCTGAGGTATGAGATCGCTGCCTAATAGAATGTCTATTTGAGCGGGGGTGTTGCAGTTGGGATCTGCTAGCTTTAGGTGTGAAACCTTTTGCCAATGCTTGCTATTTATATGATAGCTTGGAAGCATATTTGTTAGTTGCGGTAAGACTATAGCTTCTGCTTAAATTCTCTTATCCGCTGGGGGGGAAATTAGAGTAATGGGATTATTGTGAACTGAGGTATTCGTTTGAGATTCCTCAACCTGAGTGGTCATGGTGGTAGCTGGTTCCGAAACTAGTCCACTTAGGATCCACCCTAAAATAGTATTTTGTGCCAATAGTTTGTTTGAAATTTTCTCAACACCCTCGAGTATTATCTGAGGTATGAGATCGCTGTCTAATAGAATGTCTATTTGAGCGGGGGTGTTGCAGTTGGCATCTGCTAGCTTTAGGTGTGAAACCTTTTGCCAATGCTTGCTATTTATATGATAGCTTGGAAGCATATTTGTTAGTTGCGGTAAGACTATAGCTTCTGCTTTAATTCTCTTCTCCGCTTGGGGGGAAATTAGAGTAATGGGATTATTGTGAACTGAGGTATTCGTTTGAGATTTCCTCAACCTGAGTGGTCATGGTGGTAACTGGTTCCGAAACTAGTCCACTTAGGATCCACCCAAAAATAGTATTTTGTGCCAATAGTTTGTTTGAAATTTTCTCAACACCCTCGAGTATTATCTGAGGGATGAGATCGCTGCCTAATAGAATGTCTATTTGAGCGGGGGTGTTGCAGTTGGGATCTGCTAGCTTTAGGTGTGAAACCTTTTGCCAATGCTTGCTATTTATATGATATCTGGGAAACATATTTGTTAGTTGCGGTAAGACTATAGCTTCTGCTTTAATTCTCTTATCCGCTTGGGTGGAAATTAGAGTAATGGGATTATTGTGAACTGAGGTATTCGTTTGAGATTTCCTCAACCTGAGTGGTCATGGTGGTAACTGGTTCCGAAACTAGTCCACTTAGGATCCACCCTAAAATAGTATTTTGTGCCAATAGTTTGTTTGAAATTTTCTCAACACCCTCGAGTATTATCTGAGGTATGAGATCACTGCCTAATAGAATGTCTATTTGAGCGGGGGTGTTGCAGTTGGGATCTGCTAGCTTTAGGTGTGAAACCTTTTGCCAATGCTTGCTATTTATATGATATCTGGGAAACATATTTGTTAGTTGCGGTAAGACTATAGCTTCTGCTTTAATTCTCTTATCCGCTTGGGTGGAAATTAGAGTAATGGGATTATTGTGAACTGAGGTATTCGTTTGAGATTTCCTCAACCTGAGTGGTCATGGTGGTAACTGGTTCCGAAACTAGTCCACTTAGGATCCACCCTAAAATAGTATTTTGTGCCAATAGTTTGTTTGAAATTTTCTCAACACCCTCGAGTATTATCTGAGGTATGAGATCGCTGCCTAATAGAATGTCTATTTGAGCGGGGGTGTTGCAGTTGGCATCTGCTAGCTTTAGGTGTGAAACCTTTGCCAATGCTTGCTATTTATATGATAGCTTGGAAGCATATTTGTTAGTTGCGGTAAGACTATAGCTTCTGCTTTAATTCTCTTCTCCGCTGGGGGGGAAATTAGAGTAATGGGATTATTGTGAACTGAGGTATTCGTTTGAGATTCCTCAACCTGAGTGGTCATGGTGGTAACTGAGGTATTCGTTTGAGATTTCCTCAACCTGAGTGGTAATGGTGGTAACTGGTTCCGAAACTAGTCCACTTAGGACCAACCCAAAAATAGTATTTTGTGCGAATAGTTAGTTTGAAATTTTCTCAACACCCTCGAGTATTATCTGAGGTATGAGATCACTGCCTAATAGAATGTCTATTTGAGCGGGGGTGTTGCAGTTGGGATCTGCTAGCTTTAGGTGTGAAACCTTTTGCCAATGCTTGCTATTTATATGATATCTGGGAAGCATATTTGTTAGTTGCGGTAAGACTATAGCTTCTGCTTTAATTCTCTTATCCGCTTGGGTGGAAATTAGAGTAATGGGATTATTGTGAACTGAGGTATTCGTTTGAGATTTCCTCAACCTGAGTGGTCATGGTGGTAACTGGTTCCGAAACTAGTCCACTTAGGATCCACCCAAAAATAGTATTTTGTGCGAATAGTTTGTTTGAAATTTTCTCAATACCCTCGAGTATTATCTGAGGTATGAGATCGCTGCCTAATAGAATGTCTATTTGAGCGCGGGTGTTGCAGTTGGCATCTGCTAGCTTTAGGTGTGAAACCTTTTGCCGATGCTTGCTATTTATATGATAGCTTGGAAGCATATTTGTTAGTTGCGGTAAGACTATAGCTTCTGCTTTAATTCTCTTATCCGCTTGGGGGGAAATTAGAGTAATGGGATTATTGTGAACTGAGGTATTCGTTAGAGATTTCCTCAACCTGAGTGGTCATGGTGGTAACTGGTTCCGAAACTAGTCCACTTAGGACCAACCCAAAAATAGTATTTTGTGCGAATAGTTTGTTTGAAATTTTCTCAACACCCTCGAGTATTATCTGAGGTATGAGATCGCTGCCTAATAGAATGTCTATTTGAGCGCGGGTGTTGCAGTTGGCATCTGCTAGCTTTAGGTGTGAAACCTTTTGCCGATGCTTGCTATTTATATGATAGCTTGGAAGCATATTTGTTAGTTGCGGTAAGACTATAGCTTCTGCTTTAATTCTCTTATCCGCTTGGGTGGAAATTAGAGTAATGGGATTATTGTGAACTGAGGTATTCGTTTGAGATTCCTCAACCTGAGTGGTCATGGTGGTAACTGAGGTATTCGTTTGAGATTTCCTCAACCTGAGTGGTAATGGTGGTAACTGGTTCCGAAACTAGTCCACTTAGGACCAACCCAAAAATAGTATTTTGTGCGAATAGTTAGTTTGAAATTTTCTCAACACCCTCGAGTATTATCTGAGGTATGAGATCACTGCCTAATAGAATGTCTATTTGAGCGGGGGTGTTGCAGTTGGGATCTGCTAGCTTTAGGTGTGAAACCTTTTGCCGATGCTTGCTATTTATATGATAGCTTGGAAGCATATTTGTTAGTTGCGGTAAGACTATAGCTTCTGCTTTAATTCTCTTATCCGCTTGGGTGGAAATTAGAGTAATGGGATTATTGTGAACTGAGGTATTCGTTTGAGATTTCCTCAACCTGAGTGGTCATGGTGGTAACTGGTTCCGAAACTAGTCCACTTAGGATCCACCCAAAAATAGTATTTTGTGCCAATAGTTTGTTTGAAATTTTCTCAACACCCTCCAGTATTATCTGAGGTATGAGATCGCTGCCTAATAGAATGTATATTTGAGAGGGGGTGTTGCAGTTGGCATCTGCTAGCTTTAGGTGTGAAACCTTTGGCCAATGCTTGCTATTTATATGATAGCTTGGAAGCATATTTGTTAGTTGCGGTAAGACTATAGCTTCTGCTTTAATTCTCTTCTCCGCTTGGGTGGAAATTAGAGTAATGGGATTATTGTGAACTGAGGTATTCGTTTGAGATTTCCTCAACCTGAGTGGTCATGGTGGTAACTGGTTCCGAAACTAGTCCAGTTAGGATCCACCCTAAAATAGTTTTTGTGCCAATAGTTTGTTTGAAATTTTCTCAACACCCTCGAGTATTATCTGAGGTATGAGATCGCTGCCTAATAGAATGTCTATTTGAGCGGGGGTGTTGCAGTTGGCATCTGCTAGCTTTAGGTGTGAAACCTTTTGTCAATGCTTGCTATTTATATGATATCTGGGAAGCATATTTGTTAGTTGCGGTAAGACTATAGCTTCTGCTTTAATTCTCTTCTCCGCTTGGGGGGAAATTAGAGTAATGGGATTATTGTGAACTGAGGTATTCGTTTGAGATTTCCTCAACCTGAGTGGTCATGGTGGTAACTGGTTCCGAAACTAGTCCACTTAGGATCCACCCAAAAATAGTATTTTGTGCCAATAGTTTGTTTGAAATTTTCTCAACACCCTCGAGTATTATCTGAGGTATGAGATCGCTGCCTAATAGAATGTCTATTTGAGCGGGGGTGTTGCAGTTGGCATCTGCTAGCTTTAGGTGTGAAACCTTTTGCCGATGCTTGCTATTTATATGATAGCTTGGAAGCATATTTGTTAGTTGCGGTAAGACTATAGCTTCTGCTTTAATTCTCTTATCCGCTTGGGGGGAAATTAGAGTAATGGGATTATTGTGAACTGAGGTATTCGTTTGAGATTTCCTCAACCTGAGTGGTCATGGTGGTAACTGGTTCCGAAACTAGTCCACTTAGGACCAACCCAAAAATAGTATTCTGTGCGAATAGTTTGTTTGAAATTTTCTCAACACCCTCGAGTATTATCTGAGGTATGAGATCGCTGCCTAATAGAATGTCTATTTGAGCGGGGGTGTTGCAGTTGGGATCTGCTAGCTTTAGGTGTGAAACCTTTTGCCAATGCTTGCTATTTATATGATAGCTTGGAAGCATATTTGTTAGTTGCGGTAAGACTATAGCTTCTGCTTTAATTCTCTTATCCGCTTGGGGGGAAATTAGAGTAATGGGATTATTGTGAACTGAGGTATTCGTTTGAGATTCCTCAACCTGAGTGGTCATGGTGGTAACTGGTTAGGAAACTAGTCCACTTAGGATCCACCCTAAAATAGTATTTTGTGCCAATAGTTTGTTTGAAATTTTCTCAACACCCTCGAGTATTAGCTGAGGTATGAGATCGCTGCCTAATAGAATGTCTATTTGAGCGGGGGTGTTGCAGTTGGCATCTGCTAGCTTTAGGTGTGAAACCTTTTGCCAATGCTTGCTATTTATATGATAGCTTGGAAGCATATTTGTTAGTTGCGGTAAGACTATAGCTTCTGCTTTAATTCTCTTCTCCGCTTGGGGGGAAATTAGAGTAATGGGATTATTGTGAACTGAGGTATTCGTTTGAGATTTCCTCCACCTGAGTGGTCATGGTGGTAACTGGTTCCGAAACTAGTCCAGTTAGGATCCACCCAAAAATAGTATTTTGTGCCAATAGTTTGTTTGAAATTTTCTCAACACCCTCGAGTATTATCTGAGGTATGAGATCGCTGCCTAATAGAATGTATATTTGAGAGGGGGTGTTGCAGTTGGCATCTGCTAGCTTTAGGTGTGAAACCTTTTGCCAATGCTTGCTATTTATATGATAGCTTGGAAGCATATTTGTTAGTTGCGGTAAGACTATAGCTTCTGCTTTAATTCTCTTTTCCGCTTGGGTGGAAATTAGAGTAATGGGATTATTGTGAACTGAGGTATTCGTTTGAGATTTCCTCAACCTGAGTGGTCATGGTGGTAACTGGTTCCGAAACTAGTCCAGTTAGGATCCACCCTAAAATAGTTTTTGTGCCAATAGTTTGTTTGAAATTTTCTCAACACCCTCGAGTATTATCTGAGGTATGAGATCGCTGCCTAATAGAATGTCTATTTGAGCGGGGGTGTTGCAGTTGGCATCTGCTAGCTTTAGGTGTGAAACCTTTTGCCAATGCTTGCTATTTATATGATAGCTTGGAAGCATATTTGTTATTTGCGGTAAGACTATAGCTTCTGCTTTAATTCTCTTCTCCGCTTGGGGGGAAATTAGAGTAATGGGATTATTGTGAACTGAGGTATTCGTTTGAGATTTCCTCAACCTGAGTGGTCATGGTGGTAACTGGTTCCGAAACTAGTCCACTTAGGATCCACCCAAAAATAGTATTTTGTGCCAATAGTTTGTTTGAAATTTTCTCAACACCCTCGAGTATTATCTGAGGTATGAGATCGCTGCCTAATAGAATGTCTATTTGAGCGGGGGTGTTGCAGTTGGCATCTGCTAGCTTTAGGTGTGAAACCTTTTGCCGATGCTTGCTATTTATATGATAGCTTGGAAGCATATTTGTTAGTTGCGGTAAGACTATAGCTTCTGCTTTAATTCTCTTATCCGCTTGGGGGGAAATTAGAGTAATGGGATTATTGTGAACTGAGGTATTCGTTTGAGATTTCCTCAATCTGAGTGGTCATGGTGGTAACTGGTTCCGAAACTAGTCCACTTAGGACCAACCCAAAAATAGTATTTTGTGCGAATAGTTTGTTTGAAATTTTCTCAACACCCTCGAGTATTATCTGAGGTATGAGATCGCTGCCTAATAGAATGTCTATTTGAGCGGGGGTGTTGCAGTTGGGATCTGCTAGCTTTAGGTGTGAAACCTTTTGCCAATGCTTGCTATTTATATGATAGCTTGGAAGCATATTTGTTAGTTGCGGTAAGACTATAGCTTCTGCTTTAATTCTCTTATCCGCTTGGGGGGAAATTAGAGTAATGGGATTATTGTAAACTGAGGTATTCGTTTGAGATTCCTCAACCTGAGTGGTCATGGTGGTAACTGGTTAGGAAACTAGTCCACTTAGGATCCACCCTAAAATAGTATTTTGTGCCAATAGTTTGTTTGAAATTTTCTCAACACCCTCGAGTATTATCTGAGTTATGAGATCGCTGCCTAATAGAATGTCTATTTGAGCGGGGGTGTTGCAGTTGGCATCTGCTAGCTTTAGGTGTGAAACCTTTTGCCAATGCTTGCTATTTATATGATAGCTTGGAAGCATATTTGTTAGTTGCGGTAAGACTATAGCTTCTGCTTTAATTCTCTTCTCCGCTTGGGGGGAAATTAGAGTAATGGGATTATTGTGAACTGAGGTATTCGTTTGAGATTTCCTCAACCTGAGTGGTCATGGTGGTAACTGGTTCCGAAACTAGTCCACTTAGGATCCACCCAAAAATAGTATTTTGTGCCAATAGTTTGTTTGAAATTTTCTCAACACCCTCGAATATTATCTGAGGTATGAGATCGCTGCCTAATAGAATGTCCATTTGAGCGCGGGTGTTGCAGTTGGCATCTGCTAGCTTTAGGTGTGAAACCTTTTGCCGATGCTTGCTATTTATATGATAGCTTGGAAGCATATTTGTTAGTTGCGGTAAGACTATAGCTTCTGCTTTAATTCTCTTATCCGCTTGGGGGGAAATTAGAGTAAGGGGATTATTGTGAACTGAGGTATTCGTTTGAGATTTCCTCAATCTGAGTGGTCATGGTGGTAACTGGTTCCGAAACTAGTCCACTTAGGACCAACCCAAAAATAGTATTTTGTGCGAATAGTTTGTTTGAAATTTTCTCAACACCCTCGAGTATTATCTGAGGTATGAGATCGCTGCCTAATAGAATGTCTATTTGAGCGGGGGTGTTGCAGTTGGCATCTGCTAGCTTTAGGTGTGAAACCTTTTGCCGATGCTTGCTATTTATATGATAGCTTGGAAGCATATTTGTTAGTTGCGGTAAGACTATAGCTTCTGCTTTAATTCTCTTATCCGCTTGGGGGGAAATTAGAGTAATGGGATTATTGTGAACTGAGGTATTCGTTTGAGATTTCCTCAATCTGAGTGGTCATGGTGGTAACTGGTTCCGAAACTAGTCCACTTAGGACCAACCCAAAAATAGTATTTTGTGCGAATAGTTTGTTTGAAATTTTCTCAACACCCTCGAGTATTATCTGAGGTATGAGATCGCTGCCTAATAGAATGTCTATTTGAGCGGGGGTGTTGCAGTTGGGATCTGCTAGCTTTAGGTGTGAAACCTTTTGCCAATGCTTGCTATTTATATGATAGCTTGGAAGCATATTTGTTAGTTGCGGTAAGACTATAGCTTCTGCTTTAATTCTCTTATCCGCTTGGGGGGAAATTAGAGTAATGGGATTATTGTAAACTGAGGTATTCGTTTGAGATTCCTCAACCTGAGTGGTCATGGTGGTAACTGGTTAGGAAACTAGTCCACTTAGGATCCACCCTAAAATAGTATTTTGTGCCAATAGTTTGTTTGAAATTTTCTCAACACCCTCGAGTATTATCTGAGGTATGAGATCGCTGCCTAATAGAATGTCTATTTGAGCGGGGGTGTTGCAGTTGGCATCTGCTAGCTTTAGGTGTGAAACCTTTTGCCAATGCTTGCTATTTATATGATAGCTTGGAAGCATATTTGTTAGTTGCGGTAAGACTATAGCTTCTGCTTTAATTCTCTTCTCCGCTTGGGGGGAAATTAGAGTAATGGGATTATTGTGAACTGAGGTATTCGTTTGAGATTTCCTCAACCTGAGTGGTCATGGTGGTAACTGGTTCCGAAACTAGTCCACTTAGGATCCACCCAAAAATAGTATTTTGTGCCAATAGTTTGTTTGAAATTTTCTCAACACCCTCGAATATTATCTGAGGTATGAGATCGCTGCCTAATAGAATGTCCATTTGAGCGCGGGTGTTGCAGTTGGCATCTGCTAGCTTTAGGTGTGAAACCTTTTGCCGATGCTTGCTATTTATATGATAGCTTGGAAGCATATTTGTTAGTTGCGGTAAGACTATAGCTTCTGCTTTAATTCTCTTATCCGCTTGGGGGGAAATTAGAGTAAGGGGATTATTGTGAACTGAGGTATTCGTTTGAGATTTCCTCAACCTGAGTGGTCATAGTGGTAACTGGTTCCGAAACTAGTCCACTTAGGATCCACCCAAAAATAGTATTTTGTGCCAATAGTTTGTTTGAAATTTTCTCAACACCCTCGAATATTATCTGAGGTATGAGATCGCTGCCTAATAGAATGTCCATTTGAGCGCGGGTGTTGCAGTTGGCATCTGCTAGCTTTAGGTGTGAAACCTTTTGCCGATGCTTGCTATTTATATGATAGCTTGGAAGCATATTTGTTAGTTGCGGTAAGACTATAGCTTCTGCTTTAATTCTCTTATCCGCTTGGGGGGAAATTAGAGTAAGGGGATTATTGTGAACTGAGGTATTCGTTTGAGATTTCCTCAACCTGAGTGGTCATAGTGGTAACTGGTTCCGAAACTAGTCCACTTAGGATCCACCCAAAAATAGTATTTTGTGCCAATAGTTTGTTTGAAATTTTCTCAACACCCTCGAATATTATCTGAGGTATGAGATCGCTGCCTAATAGAATGTCCATTTGAGCGCGGGTGTTGCAGTTGGCATCTGCTAGCTTTAGGTGTGAAACCTTTTGCCGATGCTTGCTATTTATATGATAGCTTGGAAGCATATTTGTTAGTTGCGGTAAGACTATAGCTTCTGCTTTAATTCTCTTATCCGCTTGGGGGGAAATTAGAGTAAGGGGATTATTGTGAACTGAGGTATTCGTTTGAGATTTCCTCAACCTGAGTGGTAATGGTGGTAACTGGTTCCGAAACTAGTCCACTTAGGATCCACCCAAAAATAGTATTTTGTGCCAATAGTTTGTTTGAAATTTTCTCAACACCCTCGAGTATTATCTGAGGTATGAGATCGCTGCCTAATAGAATGTCTATATGAGCGCGGGTGTTGCAGTTGGCATCTGCTAGCTTTAGGTGTGAAACCTTTTGCCGATGCTTGCTATTTATATGATAGCTTGGAAGCATATTTGTTAGTTGCGGTAAGACTATAGCTTCTGCTTTAATTCTCTTATCCGCTTGGGGGGAAATTAGAGTAATGGGATTATTGTGAACTGAGGTATTCGTTTGAGATTTCCTCAATCTGAGTGGTCATGGTGGTAACTGGTTCCGAAACTAGTCCACTTAGGACCAACCCAAAAATAGTATTTTGTGCGAATAGTTTGTTTGAAATTTTCTCAACACCCTCGAGTATTATCTGAGGTATGAGATCGCTGCCTAATAGAATGTCTATTTGAGCGGGGGTGTTGCAGTTGGGATCTGCTAGCTTTAGGTGTGAAACCTTTTGCCAATGCTTGCTATTTATATGATAGCTTGGAAGCATATTTGTTAGTTGCGGTAAGACTATAGCTTCTGCTTTAATTCTCTTATCCGCTTGGGGGGAAATTAGAGTAATGGGATTATTGTAAACTGAGGTATTCGTTTGAGATTCCTCAACCTGAGTGGTCATGGTGGTAACTGGTTAGGAAACTAGTCCACTTAGGATCCACCCTAAAATAGTATTTTGTGCCAATAGTTTGTTTGAAATTTTCTCAACACCCTCGAGTATTATCTGAGGTATGAGATCGCTGCCTAATAGAATGTCTATTTGAGCGGGGGTGTTGCAGTTGGCATCTGCTAGCTTTAGGTGTGAAACCTTTTGCCAATGCTTGCTATTTATATGATAGCTTGGAAACATATTTGTTAGTTGCGGTAAGACTATAGCTTCTGCTTTAATTCTCTTCTCCGCTTGGGGGGAAATTAGAGTAATGGGATTATTGTGAACTGAGGTATTCGTTTGAGATTTCCTCAACCTGAGTGGTCATGGTGGTAACTGGTTCCGAAACTAGTCCACTTAGGATCCACCCAAAAATAGTATTTTGTGCCAATAGTTTGTTTGAAATTTTCTCAACACCCTCGAATATTATCTGAGGTATGAGATCGCTGCCTAATAGAATGTCCATTTGAGCGCGGGTGTTGCAGTTGGCATCTGCTAGCTTTAGGTGTGAAACCTTTTGCCGATGCTTGCTATTTATATGATAGCTTGGAAGCATATTTGTTAGTTGCGGTAAGACTATAGCTTCTGCTTTAATTCTCTTATCCGCTTGGGGGGAAATTAGAGTAAGGGGATTATTGTGAACTGAGGTATTCGTTTGAGATTTCCTCAACCTGAGTGGTCATAGTGGTAACTGGTTCCGAAACTAGTCCACTTAGGATCCACCCAAAAATAGTATTTTGTGCCAATAGTTTGTTTGAAATTTTCTCAACACCCTCGAGTATTATCTGAGGTATGAGATCGCTGCCTAATAGAATGTCTATATGAGCGCGGGTGTTGCAGTTGGCATCTGCTAGCTTTAGGTGTGAAACCTTTTGCCGATGCTTGCTATTTATATGATAGCTTGGAAGCATATTTGTTAGTTGCGGTAAGACTATAGCTTCTGCTTTAATTCTCTTCTCCGCTTGGGGGGAAATTAGAGTAATGGGATTATTGTGAACTGAGGTATTCGTTTGAGATTTCCTCAACCTGAGTGGTCATGGTGGTAACTGGTTCCGAAACTAGTCCACTTAGGACCAACCCAAAAATAGTATTTTGTGCAAATAGTTTGTTTGAAATTTTCTCAACTCCCTGGAGTATTATCTGAGGTATGAGATCGCTGCCTAATAGAATGTCTATTTGAGCGGGGGTGTTGCAGTTGGGATCTGCTAGCTTTAGGTGTGAAACCTTTTGCCAATGCTTGCTATTTATATGATATCTTGGAAGCATATTTGTTAGTTGCGGTAAGACTATAGCTTCTGCTTTAATTCTCTTATCCGCTTGGGGGGAAATTAGAGTAATGGGATTATTGTGAACTGAGGTATTCGTTTGAGATTCCTCAACCTGAGTGGTCATGGTGGTAACTGAGGTATTCGTTTGAGATTTCCTCAACCTGAGTGGTAATGGTGGTAACTGGTTCCGAAACTAGTCCACTTAGGACCAACCCAAAAATAGTATTTTGTGCGAATAGTGTGTTTGAAATTTTCTCAACACCCTCGAGTATTATCTGAGGTATGAGATCACTGCCTAATAGAATGTCTATTTGAGCGGGGGTGTTGCAAATGGGATCTGCTAGCTTTAGGTGTGAAACCTTTTGCCAATGCTTGCTATTTATATGATATCTTGGAAGCATATTTGTTAGTTACGGTAAGACTATAGCTTCTGCTTTAATTCTCTTCTCCGCTTGGGGGGAAATTAGAGTAATGGGATTATTGTGAACTGAGGTATTCGTTTGAGATTCCTCAACCTGAGTGGTCATGGTGGTAACTGAGGTATTCGTTTGAGATTTCCTCAACCTGAGTGGTAATGGTGGTAACTGGTTCCGAAACTAGTCCACTTAGGACCAACCCAAAAATAGTATTTTGTGCGAATAGTTAGTTTGAAATTTTCTCAACACCCTCGAGTATTATCTGAGGTATGAGATCACTGCCTAATAGAATGTTTATTTGAACGGGGGTGTTGCAGTTGGGATCTGCTAGCTTTAGGTGTGAAACCTTTTGCCAATGCTTGCTATTTATATGATATCTGGGAAGCATATTTGTTAGTTGCGGTAAGACTATAGCTTCTGCTTTAATTCTCTTATCCGCTTGGGGGGAAATTAGAGTAATGGGATTATTGTGAACTGAGGTATTCGTTTGAGATTTCCTCAACCTGAGTGGTCATGGTGGTAACTGGTTCCGAAACTAGTCCACTTAGGACCAACCCAAAAATAGTATTTTGTGCGAATAGTTTGTTTGAAATTTTCTCAACACCCTCGAGTATTATCTGAGGTATGAGATCGCTGCCTAATAGAATGTCTATTTGAGCGGGGGTGTTGCAGTTGGGATCTGCTAGCTTTAGGTGTGAAACCTTTTGCCAATGCTTGCTATTTATATGATAGCTTGGAAGCATATTTGTTAGTTGCGGTAAGACTATAGCTTCTGCTTTAATTCTCTTATCCGCTTGGGGGGAAATTAGAGTAATGGGATTATTGTGAACTGAGGTATTCGTTTGAGATTCCTCAACCTGAGTGGTCATGGTGGTAACTGGTTAGGAAACTAGTCCACTTAGGATCCACCCTAAAATAGTATTTTGTGCCAATAGTTTGTTTGAAATTTTCTCAACACCCTCGAGTATTATCTGAGGTATGAGATCGCTGCCTAATAGAATGTATATTTGAGCGGGGGTGTTGCAGTTGGCATCTGCTAGCTTTAGGTGTGAAACCTTTTGCCAATGCTTGCTATTTATATGATAGCTTGGAAGCATATTTGTTAGTTGCGGTAAGACTATAGCTTCTGCTTTAATTCTCTTCTCCGCTTGGGGGGAAATTAGAGTAATGGGATTATTGTGAACTGAGGTATTCGTTTGAGATTTCCTCAACCTGAGTGGTCATGGTGGTAACTGGTTCCGAAACTAGTCCACTTAGGATCCACCCAAAAATAGTATTTTGTGCCAATAGTTTGTTTGAAATTTTCTCAACACCCTCGAATATTATCTGAGGTATGAGATCGCTGCCTAATAGAATGTCCATTTGAGCGCGGGTGTTGCAGTTGGCATCTGCTAGCTTTAGGTGTGAAACCTTTTGCCGATGCTTGCTATTTATATGATAGCTTGGAAGCATATTTGTTAGTTGCGGTAAGACTATAGCTTCTGCTTTAATTCTCTTATCCGCTTGGGGGGAAATTAGAGTAAGGGGATTATTGTGAACTGAGGTATTCGTTTGAGATTTCCTCAACCTGAGTGGTCATAGTGGTAACTGGTTCCGAAACTAGTCCACTTAGGATCCACCCTAAAATAGTATTTTGTGCCAATAGTTTGTTTGAAATTTTCTCAACACCCTCGAGTATTATCTGAGGTATGAGATCGCTGCCTAATAGAATGTCTATTTGAGCGGGGCTGTTGCAGTTGGCATCTGCTAGCTTTAGGTGTGAAACCTTTTGCCAATGCTTGCTATTTATATGATAGCTTGGAAGCATATTTGTTAGTTGCGGTAAGACTATAGCTTCTGCTTTAATTCTCTTATCCGCTTGGGGGGAAATTAGAGTAATGGGATTATTGTGAACTGAGGTATTCGTTTGAGATTTCCTCAACCTGAGTGTCATAGTGGTAACTGGTTCCGAAACTAGTCCACTTAGGATCCACCCAAAACTAGTATTTTGTGCCAATAGTTTGTTTGAAATTTTCGCAACACCCTCGAGTATTATCTGAGGTATGAGATCGCTGCCTAATAGAATGTCTATTTGAGCGCGGGTGTTGCAGTTGGCATCTGCTAGCTTTAGGAGTGAAACCTTTTGCCGATGCTTGCTATTTATATGATAGCTTGGAAGCATATTTGTTAGTTGCGTTAAGACTATAGCTTCTGCTTTAATTCTCTTATCCGCTTGGGGGGAAATTAGAGTAAGGGGATTATTGTGAACTGAGGTATTCGTTTGAGATTTCCTCAACCTGAGTGGTCATGGTGGTAACTGGTTTCGAAACTAGTCCACTTAGGACCAACCCAAAAATAGTATTTTGTGCCAATAGTTTGTTTGAAATTTTCTCAACACCCTCGAGTATTATCTGAGGTATGAGATCGCTGCCTAATAAAATGTCTATTTGAGCGGGGGTGATGCAGTTGGGATCTGCTAGCTTTAGGTGTGAAACCTTTAGCCAATGCTTGCTATTTATATGATAGCTTGGAAGCATATTTGTTAGTTGCGGTAAGACTATAGCTTCTGCTATAATTCTCTTATCCGCTTGGGGAGAAATTAGAGTAATGGGATTATTGTGAACTGAGGTATTCGTTTGAGATTTCCTCAACCTGAGTGGTCATGGTGGTAACTAGTTCCGAAACTAGTCCACTTAGGATCCACCGTAAAATAGTATTTTGTGCCAATAGGTGAAACCTTTTGCCAATGCTTGCTATTTATATGATAGCTTGGAAGCATATTTGTTAGTTGCGGTAAGACTATAGCTTCTGCTTTTATTCTCTTATCCGCTTGGGGGGAAATTAGAGTAATGGGATTATTGTGAACTGAGGTATTCGTTTGAGATTTCCTCAACCTGAGTGGTCATGGTGGTAACTGGTTCCGAAACTAGTCCACTTAGAATCCACCCTAAAATAGTATTTTGTGCCAATAGTTTGTTTGAAATTTTCTCAACACCCTCGAGTATTATCTGAGGTATGAGATCGCTGCCTAATAGAATGTCTATTTGAGCGGGGGTGTTGCAGTTGGCATCTGCTAGCTTTAGGTGTGAAACCTTTTGCCAATGCTTGCTATTTATATGATAGCTTGGAAGCATATTTGTTAGTTGCGGTAAGACTATAGCTTCTGCTTTAATTCTCTTATCTGCTTGGGGGGAAATTAGAGTAATGGGATTATTGTGAACTGAGGTATTCGTTTGAGATTTCCACAACCTGAGTGGTCATGGTGGTAACTGGTTCCGAAACTAGTCCACTTAGGATCCACCCAAAAATAGTATTTTGTGCCAATAGTTTGTTTGAAATTTGCTCAACACCCTCGAGTATTATCTGAGGTATGAGATCGCTGCCTAATAGAATGTCTATTTGAGCGGGGGTGTTGCAGTTGGGATCTGCTAGCTTTAGGTGTGAAACCTTTTGTCAATGCTTGTTATTTATATGATAGCTTGGAAGCATATTTGTTACTTGCGGTAAGACTATAGCTTCTGCTTTAATTCTCTTATCCGCTTGGGGGGAAATTAGAGTAATGGGATTATTGTGAACTGAGGTATTCGTTTGAGGTTTCCTCAACCTGAGTGGTCATGGTGGTAACTGGTTCCGAAACTAGTCCACTTAGGATCCACCCAAAAATAGTATTTTGTGCCAATAGTTTGTTTGAAATTTTCTCAACACCCTCGAGTATTATCTGAGGTATGAGATCGCTGCCTAATAGAATGTCTATTTGAGCAAGGGTGTAGCAGTTGGGATCTGCTAGCTTTAGGTGTGAAACCTTTTGCCAATGCTTGCTATTTATATGATTTCTTGGCATATTTGTTAGTTGCGGTAAGACTATAGCTTCTGCTTTAATTCTCTTATCCGCTTGGGGGGAAATTAGACTAATGGGATTATTGTGAACTGAGGTATTCGTTTGAGATTTCCTCAACCTGAGTGGTCATGGTGGTAACTGGTTCCGAAACTAGTCCACTTAGGATCCACCCAAAAATAGTATTTTGTGCCAGTGGTTTGTTTGAAATTTTCTCAACACCCTCGAGTATTATCTGAGGTATGAGATCGCTGCCTAATAGAATGTCTATTTGAGCGGGGGTGTTGCAGTTGTCATCTGCTAGCTTTAGGTGTGAAACCTTTTGCCAATGCTTGCTATTTATATGATAGCTTGGAAGCATATTTGTTAGTTGCGGTAAGACTATAGCTTTTGCTTTAATTCTCTTATCCGGTGGGGGGAAATTAGAGTAATGGGATTATTGTGAACTGAGGTATTCGTTTGAGATTTCCTCAACCTGAGTGGTCATGGTGGTAACTGGTTCCGAAACTAGTCCACTTAGGACCTACCCAAAAATAGTATTTTGTGCGAATAGTTTGTTTGAAATTTTCTCAACACCCTCGAGTATTATCTGAGGTATGAGATCACTGCCTAATAGAATGTCTATTTAAGCGGGGGTGTTGCATTTGGGATCTGCTAGCTTTAGGTGTGAAACCTTTTGCCAATGCTTGCTATTTATATGATAGCTTGGAAGCATATTTGTTAGTTGCGGTAAGACTATAGCTTCTGCTTTAATTCTCTTATCCGCTTGGGGGGAAATTAGAGTAATGGGATTATTGTGAACTGAGGTATTCGTTTGAGATTTCCTCAACCTGAGTGGTCATGGTGGTAACTGGTTCCGAAACTAGTCCACTTAGGACCAACCCAAAAATAGTATTTTGTGCGAATAGTTTGTTTGAAATTTTCTCAACACCCTCGAGTATTATCTGAGGTATGAGATCACTGCCTAATAGAATGTCTATTTGAGCGGGGGTGTTGCAGTTGGGATCTGCTAGCTTTAGGTGTGAAACCTTTTCCCAATGCTTGCTATTCATATGATAGCTTGGAAGCATATTTGTTAGTTGTGGTAAGACTATAGCTTCTGCTTTAATTCTCTTATCCGCTTGGGGGGAAATTAGAGTAATGGTCATGGTGGTAACTGGTTCCGAAACTAGTCCACTTAGGATCCACCCTAAAATAGTATTTTGTGCCAATAGGTGAAACCTTTTGCCAATGCTTGCTATTTATATGATAGCTTGGAAGCATATTTGTTAGTTGCGGTAAGACAATAGCTTCTGCTTTAATTCTCTTCTCCGCTTGGGGGGAAATTAGAGTAATGGGATTATTGTGAACTAAGGTATTCGTTTGAGACTTCCTCAACCTGAGTGGTCATAGTGGTAACTGGTTCCAAAACTAGTCCACTTAGGATCCACCCAAAAATAGTATTTTGTGCCAATAGTTTGTTTGAAATTTTCTCAACACCCTCGAGTATTATCTGAGGTATGAGATCGCTGCCTAATAGAATGTCTATTTGAGCGGGGGTGTTGCAGTCGGGATCTGCTAGCTTTAGGTGTGAAACCTTTTCCCAATGCTTGCTATTCATATGATAGCTTGGAAGCATATTTGTTAGTTGCGGTAAGACTATAGCTCGTGCTTTAATTCTCTTATCCGCTTTGGGGGAAATTAGAGTAATGGGATTATTGTGAACTGAGGTATTCGTTTGAGATTTCCTCAACCTGAGTGGTCATGGTGGTAACTGGTTTCGAAACTAGTCCACTTAGGACCAACCCAAAAATAGTATTTTGTGCCAATAGTTTGTTTGAAATTTTCTCAACACCCTCGAGTATTATCTGAGGTATGAGATCGCTGCCTAATAGAATGTCTATTTGAGCGGGGGTGTTGCAGTTGGGATCTGCTAGCTTTAGGTGTGAAACCTTTAGCCAATGCTTGCTATTTGTATGATAGCTTGGAAGCATATTTGTTAGTTGCGGTAAGACTATAGCTTCTGCTTTAATTCTCTTATCCGCTTGGGGGGAAATTAGAGTAATGGGATTATTGTGAACTGAGGTATTCGTTTGAGATTTCCTCAACCTGAGTGGTCATGGTGGTAACTGGTTCCGAAACTAGTTCACTTCGGATCCACCCAAAAATAGTATTTTGTGCCAATAGTTTGTTTGAAATTTTCTCAACACCCTCGAGTATTATCTGAGGTATGAGATCGCTGCCTAATAAAATGTCTATTTGAGCGGGGGTGATGCAGTTGGGATCTGCTAGCTTTAGGTGTGAAACCTTTTGCCGATGCTTGCTATTTATATGATAGCTTGGAAGCATATTTGTTAGTTGCGGTAAGACTATAGCTTCTGCTTTAATTCTCTTATCCACTTGGGGGGAAATTAGAGTAATGGGATTATTGTGAACTGAGGTATTCGTTTGAGATTTCCTCAACCTGAGTGTCATAGTGGTAACTGGTTCCGAAACTAGTTCACTTCGGATCCACCCAAAAATAGTATTTTGTGCCAATAGTTTGTTTGAAATTTTCTCAACACCCTCGAGTATTATCTGAGGTATGAGATCGCTGCCTAATAAAATGTCTATTTGAGCGGGGGTGATGCAGTTGGGATCTGCTAGCTTTAGGTGTGAAACCTTTAGCCAATGCTTGCTATTTATATGATAGCTTGGAAGCATATTTGTTAGTTGTGGTAAGACTATAGCTTCTGCTTTAATTCTCTTATCCGCTTGGGGGGAAATTAGAGTAATGGGATTATTGTGAACTGAAGTATTCGTTTGAGATTTCCTCAACCTGAGTGGTCATGGTGGTAACTAGTTCCGAAACTAGTCCACTTAGGATCCACCGTAAAATAGTATTTTGTGCCAATAGGTGAAACCTTTTGCCAATGCTTGCTATTTATATGATAGCTTGGAAGCATATTTGTTAGTTGCGGTAAGACTACAGCTTCTGCTTTTATTCTCTTATCCGCTTGGGGGGAAATTAGAGTAATGGGATTATTGTGAACTGAGGTATTCGTTTGAGATTTCCTCAACCTGAGTGGTCATGGTGGTAACTAGTTCCGAAACTAGTCCACTTAGGATCCACCGTAAAATAGTATTTTGTGCCAATAGGTGAAACCTTTTGCCAATGCTTGCTATTTATATGATAGCTTGGAAGCATATTTGTTAGTTGCGGTAAGACTACAGCTTCTGCTTTTATTCTCTTATCCGCTTGGGGGGAAATTAGAGTAATGGGATTATTGTGAACTGAGGTATTCGTTTGAGATTTCCTCAACCTGAGTGGTCATGGTGGTAACTGGTTCCGAAACTAGTCCACTTCGGATCCACCCAAAAATAGTATTTTGTGCCAATAGTTTGTTTGAAATTTTCTCAACACCCTCGAGTATTATCTGAGGTATGAGATCGCTGCCTAATAAAATGTCTATTTGAGCGGGGGTGATGCAGTTGGGATCTGCTAGCTTTAGGTGTGAAACCTTTTGCCGATGCTTGCTATTTATATGATAGCTTGGAAGCATATTTGTTAGTTGCGGTAAGACTATAGCTTCTGCTTTAATTCTCTTATCCGCTTGGGGGGAAATTAGAGTAATGGGATTATTGTGAACTGAGGTATTCGTTTGAGATTTCCTCAACCTGAGTGTCATAGTGGTAACTGGTTCCGAAACTAGTCCACTTAGGATCCACCCAAAAATAGTATTTTGTGCCAATAGTTTGTTTGAAATTTTCGCAACACCCTCGAGTATTATCTGAGGTATGAGATCGCTGCCTAATAGAATGTCTATTTGAGCGCGGGTGTTGCAGTTGGCATCTGCTAGCTTTAGGAGTGAAACCTTTTGCCGATGCTTGCTATTTATATAATAGCTTGGAAGCATATTTGTTAGTTGCGGTAAGACTATAGCTTCTGCTTTAATTCTCTTATCCGCTTGGGGGGAAATTAGAGTAAGGGGATTATTGTGAACTGAGGTATTCGTTTGAGATTTCCTCAACCTGAGTGGTCATGGTGGTAACTGGTTCCGAAACTAGTCCACTTAGGACCAACCCAAAAATAGTATTTTGTGCCAATAGTTTGTTTGAAATTTTCTCAACACCCTCGAGTATTATCTGAGGTATGAGATCGCTGCCTAATAAAATGTCTATTTGAGCGGGGGTGATGCAGTTGGGATCTGCTAGCTTTAGGTGTGAAACCTTTAGCCAATGCTTGCTATTTATATGATAGCTTGGAAGCATATTTGTTAGTTGTGGTAAGACTATAGCTTCTGCTTTAATTCTCTTATCCGCTTGGGGGGAAATTAGAGTAATGGGATTATTGTGAACTGAGGTATTCGTTTGAGATTTCCTCAACCTGAGTGGTCATGGTGGTAACTAGTTCCGAAACTAGTCCACTTAGGATCCACCGTAAAATAGTATTTTGTGCCAATAGGTGAAACCTTTTGCCAATGCTTGCTATTTATATGATAGCTTGGAAGCATATTTGTTAGTTGCGGTAAGACTACAGCTTCTGCTTTTATTCTCTTATCCGCTTGGGGGGAAATTAGAGTAATGGGATTATTGTGAACTGAGGTATTCGTTTGAGATTTACTCAACCTGAGTGGTCATGGTGGTAACTGGTTCCGAAACTAGTCCACTTAGAATCCACCCTAAAATAGTATTTTGTGCCAATAGTTTGTTTGAAATTTTCTCAACACCCTCGAGTATTATCTGAGGTATGAGATCGCTGCCTAATAGAATGTCTATTTGAGCGGGGGTGTTGCAGTTGGCATCTGCTAGCTTTAGGTGTGAAACCTTTTGCCAATGCTTGCTATTTATATGATAGCTTGGAAGCATATTTGTTAGTTGCGGTAAGACTATAGCTTCTGCTTTTATTCTCTTATCCGCTTGGGGGGAAATTAGAGTAATGGGATTATTGTGAACTGAGGTATTCGTTTGAGATTTCCTCAACCTGAGTGGTCATGGTGGTAACTAGTTCCGAAACTAGTCCACTTAGGCCCAACCCAAAAATAGTATTTTGTGCCAATAGTTTGTTTGAAATTTTCGCAACACCCTCGAGTATTATCTGAGGTATGAGATCGCTGCCTAATAGAATGTCTATTTGAGCGCGGGTGTTGCAGTTGGCATCTGCTAGCTTTAGGAGTGAAACCTTTTGCCGATGCTTGCTATTTATATGATAGCTTGGAAGCATATTTGTTAGTTGCGGTAAGACTATAGCTTCTGCTTTAATTCTCTTATCCGCTTGGGGGGAAATTAGAGTAAGGGGATTATTGTGAACTGAGGTATTCGTTTGAGATTTCCTCAACCTGAGTGGTCATGGTGGTAACTGGTTCCGAAACTAGTCCACTTAGGACCAACCCAAAAATAGTATTTTGTGCCAATAGTTTGTTTGAAATTTTCTCAACACCCTCGAGTATTATCTGAGGTATGAGATCGCTGCCTAATAGAATGTCTATTTGAGCGGGGGTGTTGCAGTTGGCATCTGCTAGCTTTAGGTGTGAAACCTTTTGCCAATGCTTGCTATTTATATGATAGCTTGGAAGCATATTTGTTAGTTGCGGTAAGACTATAGCTTCTGCTTTTATTCTCTTATCCGCTTGGGGGGAAATTAGAGTAATGGGATTATTGTGAACTGAGGTATTCGTTTGAGATTTCCTCAACCTGAGTGGTCATGGTGGTAATGGGTTCCGAAACTAGTCCACTTAGAATCCACCCTAAAATAGTATTTTGTGCCAATAGTTTGTTTGAAATTTTCTCAACACCCTCGAGTATTATCTGAGGTATGAGATCGCTGCCTAATAGAATGTCTATTTGAGCGGGGGTGTTGCAGTTGGCATCTGCTAGCTTTAGGTGTGAAACCTTTTGCCAATGCTTGCTATTTATATGATAGCTTGGAAGCATATTTGTTAGTTGCGGTAAGACTATAGCTTCTGCTTTAATTCTCTTATCTGCTTGGGGGGAAATTAGAGTAATGGGATTATTGTGAACTGAGGTATTCGTTTGAGATTTCCACAACCTGAGTGGTCATGGTGGTAACTGGTTCCGAAACTAGTCCACTTAGGATCCACCCAAAAATAGTATTTTGTGCCAATAGTTTGTTTGAACTTTGCTCAACACCCTCGAGTATTATCTGAGGTATGAGATCGCTGCCTAATAGAATGTCTATTTGAGCGGGGGTGTTGCAGTTGGGATCTGCTAGCTTTAGGTATGAAACCTTTTGTCAATGCTTGTTATTTATATGATAGCTTGGAAGCATATTTGTTACTTGCGGTAAGACTATAGCTTCTGCTTTAATTCTCTTATCCGCTTGGGGGGAAATTAGAGTAATGGGATTATTGCGAACTGAGGTATTCGTTTGAGATTTTCTCAACCTGAGTGGTCATGGTGGTAACTGGTTCCGAAACTAGTCCACTTAGGATCCACCCAAAAATAGTATTTTGTGCCAATAGTTTGTTTGAAATTTTCTCAACACCCTCGAGTATTATCTGAGGTATGAGATCGCTGCCTAATAGAATGTCTATTTGAGCGGGGGTGTTGCAGTTGGGATCTGCTAGCTTTAGGTGTGAAACCTTTTGGCAATGCTTGCTATTTATATGATATCTTGGCATATTTGTTAGTTGCGGTAAGACTATAGCTTCTGCTTTAATTCTCTTATCCGCTTGGGGGGAAATTAGAGTAATGGGATTATTGTGAACTGAGGTATTCGTTTGAGATTTCCTCAACCTGAGTGGTCATGGTGGTAACTGGTTCCGAAACTAGTCCACTTAGGATCCACCCAAAAATAGTATTTTGTGCCAGTGGTTTGTTTGAAATTTTCTCAACACCCTCGAGTATTATCTGAGGTATGAGATCGCTGCCTAATAGAATGTCTATTTGATCGGGGGTGTTGCAGTTGTCATCTGCTAGCTTTAGGTGTGAAACCTTTTGCCAATGCTTGCTATTTATATGATAGCTTGGAAGCATATTTGTTAGTTGCGGTATGACTATAGCTTCTGCTTTAATTCTCTTATCCGCTGGGGGGAAATTAGAGTAATGGGATTATTGTGAACTGAGGTATTCGTTTGAGATTTCCTCAACCTGAGTGGTCATGGTGGTAACTGGTTCCGAAACTAGTCCACTTAGGATCCACCCAAAAATAGTATTTTGTGCCAATAGTTTGTTTGAACTTTGCTCAACACCCTCGAGTATTATCTGAGGTATGAGATCGCTGCCTAATAGAATGTCTATTTGAGCGGGGGTGTTGCAGTTGGGATCTGCTAGCTTTAGGTGTGAAACCTTTTGTCAATGCTTGTTATTTATATGATAGCTTGGAAGCATATTTGTTACTTGCGGTATGACTATAGCTTCTGCTTTAATTCTCTTATCCGCTTGGGGGGAAATTAGAGTAATGGTCATGGTGGTAACTGGTTCCGAAACTAGTCCACTTAGGATCCACCCTAAAATAGTATTTTGTGCCAATAGGTGAAACCTTTTGCCAATGCTTGTTATTTATATGATAGCTTGGAAGCATATTTGTTAGTTGCGGTAAGACTATAGCTTCTGCTTTAATTATCTTATCCGCTGGGGGGAAATTAGAGTAATGGGATTATTGTGAACTGAGGTATTCGTTTCAGATTTCCTCAACCTGAGTGGTCATGGTGGTAACTGGTTCCGAAAGTAGTCCACTTAGGACCAACCCAAAAATAGTATTTGGTGCGAATAGTTTGTTTGAAATTTTCTCAACACCCTCGAGTATTATCTGAGGTATGAGATCACTGCCTAATAGAATGTCTATTTGAGCGGGGGTGTTGCAGTTGGGATCTGCTAGCTTTAGGTGTGAAACCTTTTGCCAATGCTTGCTATTTATATGATAGCTTGGAAGCATATTTGTTAGTTGCGGTAAGACTATAGCTTCTGCTTTAATTCTCTTATCCGCTTGGGGGGAAATTAGAGTAATGGGATTATTGTGAACTGAGATATTCGTTTGAGATTTCCTCAACCTGAGTGGTCATGGTGGTAACTGGTTCCGAAACTAGTCCACTTAGGATCCACCCAAAAATAGTATTTTGTGCCAATAGTTTGTTTGAACTTTGCTCAACACCCTCGAGTATTATCTGAGGTATGAGATCGCTGCCTAATAGAATGTCTATTTGAGCGGGGGTGTTGCAGTTGGGATCTGCTAGCTTTAGGTGTGAAACCTTTTGTCAATGCTTGTTATTTATATGATAGCTTGGAAGCATATTTGTTACTTGCGGTATGACTATAGCTTCTGCTTTAATTCTCTTATCCGCTTGGGGGGAAATTAGAGTAATGGTCATGGTGGTAACTGGTTCCGAAACTAGTCCACTTAGGATCCACCCTAAAATAGTATTTTGTGCCAATAGGTGAAACCTTTTGCCAATGCTTGTTATTTATATGATAGCTTGGAAGCATATTTGTTAGTTGCGGTAAGACTATAGCTTCTGCTTTAATTCTCTTCTCCGCTTGGGGGGAAATTAGAGTAATGGGATTATTGTGAACTGAGGTATTCGTTTGAGATTTCCTCAACCTGAGTGGTCATGGTGGTAACTGGTTCCGAAACTAGTTCACTTCGGATCCACCCAAAAATAGTATTTTGTGCCAATAGTTTGTTTGAAATTTTCTCAACACCCTCGAGTATTATCTGAGGTATGAGATCGCTGCCTAATAAAATGTCTATTTGAGCGGGGGTGATGCAGTTGGGATCTGCTAGCTTTAGGTGTGAAACCTTTTGCCGATGCTTGCTATTTATATGATAGCTTGGAAGCATATTTGTTAGTTGCGGTAAGACTATAGCTTCTGCTTTAATTCTCTTATCCACTTGGGGGGAAATTAGAGTAATGGGATTATTGTGAACTGAGGTATTCGTTTGAGATTTCCTCAACCTGAGTGTCATAGTGGTAACTGGTTCCGAAACTAGTTCACTTCGGATCCACCCAAAAATAGTATTTTGTGCCAATAGTTTGTTTGAAATTTTCTCAACACCCTCGAGTATTATCTGAGGTATGAGATCGCTGCCTAATAAAATGTCTATTTGAGCGGGGGTGATGCAGTTGGGATCTGCTAGCTTTAGGTGTGAAACCTTTAGCCAATGCTTGCTATTTATATGATAGCTTGGAAGCATATTTGTTAGTTGTGGTAAGACTATAGCTTCTGCTTTAATTCTCTTATCCGCTTGGGGGGAAATTAGAGTAATGGGATTATTGTGAACTGAAGTATTCGTTTGAGATTTCCTCAACCTGAGTGGTCATGGTGGTAACTAGTTCCGAAACTAGTCCACTTAGGATCCACCGTAAAATAGTATTTTGTGCCAATAGGTGAAACCTTTTGCCAATGCTTGCTATTTATATGATAGCTTGGAAGCATATTTGTTAGTTGCGGTAAGACTACAGCTTCTGCTTTTATTCTCTTATCCGCTTGGGGGGAAATTAGAGTAATGGGATTATTGTGAACTGAGGTATTCGTTTGAGATTTCCTCAACCTGAGTGGTCATGGTGGTAACTAGTTCCGAAACTAGTCCACTTAGGATCCACCGTAAAATAGTATTTTGTGCCAATAGGTGAAACCTTTTGCCAATGCTTGCTATTTATATGATAGCTTGGAAGCATATTTGTTAGTTGCGGTAAGACTACAGCTTCTGCTTTTATTCTCTTATCCGCTTGGGGGGAAATTAGAGTAATGGGATTATTGTGAACTGAGGTATTCGTTTGAGATTTCCTCAACCTGAGTGGTCATGGTGGTAACTGGTTCCGAAACTAGTCCACTTCGGATCCACCCAAAAATAGTATTTTGTGCCAATAGTTTGTTTGAAATTTTCTCAACACCCTCGAGTATTATCTGAGGTATGAGATCGCTGCCTAATAAAATGTCTATTTGAGCGGGGGTGATGCAGTTGGGATCTGCTAGCTTTAGGTGTGAAACCTTTTGCCGATGCTTGCTATTTATATGATAGCTTGGAAGCATATTTGTTAGTTGCGGTAAGACTATAGCTTCTGCTTTAATTCTCTTATCCGCTTGGGGGGAAATTAGAGTAATGGGATTATTGTGAACTGAGGTATTCGTTTGAGATTTCCTCAACCTGAGTGTCATAGTGGTAACTGGTTCCGAAACTAGTCCACTTAGGATCCACCCAAAAATAGTATTTTGTGCCAATAGTTTGTTTGAAATTTTCGCAACACCCTCGAGTATTATCTGAGGTATGAGATCGCTGCCTAATAGAATGTCTATTTGAGCGCGGGTGTTGCAGTTGGCATCTGCTAGCTTTAGGAGTGAAACCTTTTGCCGATGCTTGCTATTTATATAATAGCTTGGAAGCATATTTGTTAGTTGCGGTAAGACTATAGCTTCTGCTTTAATTCTCTTATCCGCTTGGGGGGAAATTAGAGTAAGGGGATTATTGTGAACTGAGGTATTCGTTTGAGATTTCCTCAACCTGAGTGGTCATGGTGGTAACTGGTTCCGAAACTAGTCCACTTAGGACCAACCCAAAAATAGTATTTTGTGCCAATAGTTTGTTTGAAATTTTCTCAACACCCTCGAGTATTATCTGAGGTATGAGATCGCTGCCTAATAAAATGTCTATTTGAGCGGGGGTGATGCAGTTGGGATCTGCTAGCTTTAGGTGTGAAACCTTTAGCCAATGCTTGCTATTTATATGATAGCTTGGAAGCATATTTGTTAGTTGTGGTAAGACTATAGCTTCTGCTTTAATTCTCTTATCCGCTTGGGGGGAAATTAGAGTAATGGGATTATTGTGAACTGAGGTATTCGTTTGAGATTTCCTCAACCTGAGTGGTCATGGTGGTAACTAGTTCCGAAACTAGTCCACTTAGGATCCACCGTAAAATAGTATTTTGTGCCAATAGGTGAAACCTTTTGCCAATGCTTGCTATTTATATGATAGCTTGGAAGCATATTTGTTAGTTGCGGTAAGACTACAGCTTCTGCTTTTATTCTCTTATCCGCTTGGGGGGAAATTAGAGTAATGGGATTATTGTGAACTGAGGTATTCGTTTGAGATTTACTCAACCTGAGTGGTCATGGTGGTAACTGGTTCCGAAACTAGTCCACTTAGAATCCACCCTAAAATAGTATTTTGTGCCAATAGTTTGTTTGAAATTTTCTCAACACCCTCGAGTATTATCTGAGGTATGAGATCGCTGCCTAATAGAATGTCTATTTGAGCGGGGGTGTTGCAGTTGGCATCTGCTAGCTTTAGGTGTGAAACCTTTTGCCAATGCTTGCTATTTATATGATAGCTTGGAAGCATATTTGTTAGTTGCGGTAAGACTATAGCTTCTGCTTTTATTCTCTTATCCGCTTGGGGGGAAATTAGAGTAATGGGATTATTGTGAACTGAGGTATTCGTTTGAGATTTCCTCAACCTGAGTGGTCATGGTGGTAACTAGTTCCGAAACTAGTCCACTTAGGCCCAACCCAAAAATAGTATTTTGTGCCAATAGTTTGTTTGAAATTTTCGCAACACCCTCGAGTATTATCTGAGGTATGAGATCGCTGCCTAATAGAATGTCTATTTGAGCGCGGGTGTTGCAGTTGGCATCTGCTAGCTTTAGGAGTGAAACCTTTTGCCGATGCTTGCTATTTATATGATAGCTTGGAAGCATATTTGTTAGTTGCGGTAAGACTATAGCTTCTGCTTTAATTCTCTTATCCGCTTGGGGGGAAATTAGAGTAAGGGGATTATTGTGAACTGAGGTATTCGTTTGAGATTTCCTCAACCTGAGTGGTCATGGTGGTAACTGGTTCCGAAACTAGTCCACTTAGGACCAACCCAAAAATAGTATTTTGTGCCAATAGTTTGTTTGAAATTTTCTCAACACCCTCGAGTATTATCTGAGGTATGAGATCGCTGCCTAATAGAATGTCTATTTGAGCGGGGGTGTTGCAGTTGGCATCTGCTAGCTTTAGGTGTGAAACCTTTTGCCAATGCTTGCTATTTATATGATAGCTTGGAAGCATATTTGTTAGTTGCGGTAAGACTATAGCTTCTGCTTTTATTCTCTTATCCGCTTGGGGGGAAATTAGAGTAATGGGATTATTGTGAACTGAGGTATTCGTTTGAGATTTCCTCAACCTGAGTGGTCATGGTGGTAATGGGTTCCGAAACTAGTCCACTTAGAATCCACCCTAAAATAGTATTTTGTGCCAATAGTTTGTTTGAAATTTTCTCAACACCCTCGAGTATTATCTGAGGTATGAGATCGCTGCCTAATAGAATGTCTATTTGAGCGGGGGTGTTGCAGTTGGCATCTGCTAGCTTTAGGTGTGAAACCTTTTGCCAATGCTTGCTATTTATATGATAGCTTGGAAGCATATTTGTTAGTTGCGGTAAGACTATAGCTTCTGCTTTAATTCTCTTATCTGCTTGGGGGGAAATTAGAGTAATGGGATTATTGTGAACTGAGGTATTCGTTTGAGATTTCCACAACCTGAGTGGTCATGGTGGTAACTGGTTCCGAAACTAGTCCACTTAGGATCCACCCAAAAATAGTATTTTGTGCCAATAGTTTGTTTGAACTTTGCTCAACACCCTCGAGTATTATCTGAGGTATGAGATCGCTGCCTAATAGAATGTCTATTTGAGCGGGGGTGTTGCAGTTGGGATCTGCTAGCTTTAGGTATGAAACCTTTTGTCAATGCTTGTTATTTATATGATAGCTTGGAAGCATATTTGTTACTTGCGGTAAGACTATAGCTTCTGCTTTAATTCTCTTATCCGCTTGGGGGGAAATTAGAGTAATGGGATTATTGCGAACTGAGGTATTCGTTTGAGATTTTCTCAACCTGAGTGGTCATGGTGGTAACTGGTTCCGAAACTAGTCCACTTAGGATCCACCCAAAAATAGTATTTTGTGCCAATAGTTTGTTTGAAATTTTCTCAACACCCTCGAGTATTATCTGAGGTATGAGATCGCTGCCTAATAGAATGTCTATTTGAGCGGGGGTGTTGCAGTTGGGATCTGCTAGCTTTAGGTGTGAAACCTTTTGGCAATGCTTGCTATTTATATGATATCTTGGCATATTTGTTAGTTGCGGTAAGACTATAGCTTCTGCTTTAATTCTCTTATCCGCTTGGGGGGAAATTAGAGTAATGGGATTATTGTGAACTGAGGTATTCGTTTGAGATTTCCTCAACCTGAGTGGTCATGGTGGTAACTGGTTCCGAAACTAGTCCACTTAGGATCCACCCAAAAATAGTATTTTGTGCCAGTGGTTTGTTTGAAATTTTCTCAACACCCTCGAGTATTATCTGAGGTATGAGATCGCTGCCTAATAGAATGTCTATTTGATCGGGGGTGTTGCAGTTGTCATCTGCTAGCTTTAGGTGTGAAACCTTTTGCCAATGCTTGCTATTTATATGATAGCTTGGAAGCATATTTGTTAGTTGCGGTATGACTATAGCTTCTGCTTTAATTCTCTTATCCGCTGGGGGGAAATTAGAGTAATGGGATTATTGTGAACTGAGGTATTCGTTTGAGATTTCCTCAACCTGAGTGGTCATGGTGGTAACTGGTTCCGAAACTAGTCCACTTAGGATCCACCCAAAAATAGTATTTTGTGCCAATAGTTTGTTTGAACTTTGCTCAACACCCTCGAGTATTATCTGAGGTATGAGATCGCTGCCTAATAGAATGTCTATTTGAGCGGGGGTGTTGCAGTTGGGATCTGCTAGCTTTAGGTGTGAAACCTTTTGTCAATGCTTGTTATTTATATGATAGCTTGGAAGCATATTTGTTACTTGCGGTATGACTATAGCTTCTGCTTTAATTCTCTTATCCGCTTGGGGGGAAATTAGAGTAATGGTCATGGTGGTAACTGGTTCCGAAACTAGTCCACTTAGGATCCACCCTAAAATAGTATTTTGTGCCAATAGGTGAAACCTTTTGCCAATGCTTGTTATTTATATGATAGCTTGGAAGCATATTTGTTAGTTGCGGTAAGACTATAGCTTCTGCTTTAATTATCTTATCCGCTGGGGGGAAATTAGAGTAATGGGATTATTGTGAACTGAGGTATTCGTTTCAGATTTCCTCAACCTGAGTGGTCATGGTGGTAACTGGTTCCGAAAGTAGTCCACTTAGGACCAACCCAAAAATAGTATTTGGTGCGAATAGTTTGTTTGAAATTTTCTCAACACCCTCGAGTATTATCTGAGGTATGAGATCACTGCCTAATAGAATGTCTATTTGAGCGGGGGTGTTGCAGTTGGGATCTGCTAGCTTTAGGTGTGAAACCTTTTGCCAATGCTTGCTATTTATATGATAGCTTGGAAGCATATTTGTTAGTTGCGGTAAGACTATAGCTTCTGCTTTAATTCTCTTATCCGCTTGGGGGGAAATTAGAGTAATGGGATTATTGTGAACTGAGATATTCGTTTGAGATTTCCTCAACCTGAGTGGTCATGGTGGTAACTGGTTCCGAAACTAGTCCACTTAGGATCCACCCAAAAATAGTATTTTGTGCCAATAGTTTGTTTGAACTTTGCTCAACACCCTCGAGTATTATCTGAGGTATGAGATCGCTGCCTAATAGAATGTCTATTTGAGCGGGGGTGTTGCAGTTGGGATCTGCTAGCTTTAGGTGTGAAACCTTTTGTCAATGCTTGTTATTTATATGATAGCTTGGAAGCATATTTGTTACTTGCGGTATGACTATAGCTTCTGCTTTAATTCTCTTATCCGCTTGGGGGGAAATTAGAGTAATGGTCATGGTGGTAACTGGTTCCGAAACTAGTCCACTTAGGATCCACCCTAAAATAGTATTTTGTGCCAATAGGTGAAACCTTTTGCCAATGCTTGTTATTTATATGATAGCTTGGAAGCATATTTGTTAGTTGCGGTAAGACTATAGCTTCTGCTTTAATTCTCTTCTCCGCTTGGGGGGAAATTAGAGTAATGGGATTATTGTGAACTAAGGTATTCGTTTGAGATTTCCTCAACCTGAGTGATCATAGTGGTAACTGGTTCCAAAACTAGTCCACTTAGGATCCACCCAAAAATAGTATTTTGTGCCAATAGTTTGTTTGAAATTTTCTCAACACCCTCGAGTATTATCTGAGGTATGAGATCGCTGCCTAATAGAATGTTTATTTGAGCGGGGGTGTTGCAGTCGGGATCTGCTAGCTTTAGGTGTGAAACCTTTTCCCAATGCTTGCTATTCATATGATAGCTTGGAAGCATATTTGTTAGTTGCGGCAAGACTATAGCTCGTGCTTTAATTCTCTTATCCGCTTTGCGGGAAATTAAAGTAATGGGATTATTGTGAACTGAGGTATTCGTTTGAGATTTCCTCAACCTGAGTGGTCATGGTGGTAACTGGTTCCGAAACTAGTCCACTTAGGACCAACCCAAAAATAGTATTTTGTGTCAATAGTTGGTTTGAAATTTTTTCAACACCCTCAAGTATTATCTGAGGTATGAGATCGCTGCCTAATAGAATGTCTATTTGAGCGGGGGTGTTGCAGTTGGGATCTGCTAGCTTTAGGTGTGAAACCTTTTGCCAATGCTTGCTATTTATATGATAGCTTGAAGCATATTTGTTAGTTGCGGTAAGACTATAGCTTCTGCTTTAATTCTCTTATCCGCTGGGGGGAAATTAGAGTAATGGGATTATTGTGAACTGAGGTATTCGTTTGAGATTTCCTCAACCTGAGTGGTCATGGTGGTAACTGGTTCCGAAACTAGTCCACTTAGGACCAACCCAAAAATAGTATTTTGTGCCAATAGTTTGTTTGAAATTTTCTCAACACCCTCGAGTATTATCTGAGGTATGAGATCGCTGCCTAATAGAATGTCTATTTGAGCGGGGGTGTTGCAGTTGGGATCTGCTAGCTTTAGGTGTGAAACCTTTTGTCAATGCTTGTTATTTATATGATAGCTTGGAAGCATATTTGTTACTTGCGGTAAGACTATAGCTTCTGCTTTAATTCTCTTATCCGCTTGGGGGGAAATTAGAGTAATGGGATTATTGTGAACTGAGGTATTCGTTTGAGATTTCCTCAACCTGAGTGGTCATGGTGGTAACTGGTTCCGAAACTAGTCCACTTAGGATCCACCCAAAAATAGTATTTTGTGCCAATAGTTTGTTTGAAATTTTCTCAACACCCTCGAGTATTATCTGAGGTATGAGATCGCTGCCTAATAGAATGTCTATTTGAGCGGGGGTGTTGCAGTTGGGATCTGCTAGCTTTAGGTGTGAAACCTTTTGGCAATGCTTGCTATTTATATGATATCTTGGCATATTTGTTAGTTGCGGTAAGACTATAGCTTCTGCTTTGATTCTCTTATCCGCTTGGGGGGAAATTAGAGTAATGGGATTATTGTGAACTGAGGTATTCGTTTGAGATTTCCTCAACCTGAGTGGTCATGGTGGTAACTGGTTCCGAAACTAGTCCACTTAGGACCAACCCAAAAATAGTATTTTGTGCGAATAGTTTGTTTGAAATTTTCTCAACACCCTCGAGTATTATCTGAGGTATGAGATCACTGCCTAATAGAATGTCTATTTGAGCGGGGGTGTTGCAGTTGGGATCTGCTAGCTTTAGGTGTGAAACCTTTTCCCAATGCTTGCTATTCATATGATAGCTTGGAAGCATATTTGTTAGTTGCGGTAAGACTATAGCTCATGCTTTAATTCTCTTATCCGCTTGGGGGGAAATTAGAGTAATGGTCATGGTGGTAACTGGTTCCGAAAGTAGTCCACTTAGGATCCACCCTAAAATAGTATTTTGTGCCAATAGGTGAAACCTTTTGCCAATGCTTGCTATTTATATGATAGCTTGGAAACATATTTGTTAGTTGCGGTAAGACTATAGCTTCTGCTTTAATTCTCTTCTCCGCTTGGGGGGAAATTAGAGTAATGGGATTATTGTGAACTAAGGTATTCGTTTGAGATTTCCTCAACCTGAGTGGTCATAGTGGTAACTAGTTCCAAAACTAGTCCACTTAGGATCCACCCAAAAATAGTATTTTGTGCCAATAGTTTGTTTGAAATTTTCTTAACACCCTCGAGTATTATCTGAGGTATGAGATCGCTGCCTAATAGAATGTCTATTTGAGCGGGGGTGTTGCAGTCGGGATCTGCTAGCTTTAGGTGTGAAACCTTTTCCCAATGCTTGCTATTCATATGATAGCTTGGAAGCATATTTGTTAGTTGCGGTAAGACTATAGCTCGTGCTTTAATTCTCTTATCCACTTTGGGGGAAATTAGAGTAATGGGATTATTGTGAACTGAGGTATTCGTTTGAGATTTCCTCAACCTGAGTGGTCATGGTGGTAACTGGTTCCGAAACTAGTCCACTTAGGACCAACCCAAAAATAGTATTTTGTGCCAATAGTTTGTTTGAAATTTTCTCAACACCCTCGAGTATTATCTGAGGTATGAGATCGCTGCCTAATAGAATGTCTATTTGAGCGGGGGTGTTGCAGTTGGGATCTGCTAGCTTTAGGTGTGAAACCTTTAGCCAATGCTTGCTATTTGTATGATAGCTTGGAAGCATATTTGTTAGTTGCGGTAAGACTATAGCTTCTGCTTTAATTCTCTTATCCGCTTGGGGGGAAATTAGAGTAATGGGATTATTGTGAACTGAGGTATTCGTTTGAGATTTCCTCAACCTGAGTGGTCATAGTGGTAACTGGTTCCGAAACTAGTCCACTTAGGATCCACCTTAAAATAGTATTTTGTGCCAATAGGTGAAACCTTTTGCCAATGCTTGCTATTTATATGATAGCTTGGAAGCATATTTGTTAGTTGCGGTAAGACTATAGCTTCTGCTTTAATTCTCTTCTCCGCTTGGGGGGAAATTAGAGTAATGGGATTATTGTGAACTGAGGTATTCGTTTGAGATTTTCTCAACCTGAGTGGTCATAGTGGTAACTGGTTCCAAAACTAGTCCACTTAGGATCCACCCAAAAATAGTATTTTGTGCCAATAGTTTGTTTGAAATTTTCTCAACACCCTCGAGTATTATCTGAGGTATGAGATCGCTGCCTAATAGAATGTCTATTTGAGCGGGGATGTTGCAGTCGGGATCTGCTAGCTTTAGGTGTGAAACCTTTTCCCAATGCTTGCTATTCATATGATAGCTTGGAAGTATATTTGTTAGTTGCGGTAAGACTATAGCTCGTGCTTTAATTCTCTTATCCACTTTGGGGGAAATTAGAGTAATGGGATTATTGTGAACTGAGGTATTCGTTTGAGATTTCCTCAACCTGAGTGGTCATGGTGGTAACTGGTTCCGAAACTAGTCCACTTAGGACCAACCCAAAAATAGTATTTTGTGCCAATAGTTTGTTTGAAATTTTCTCAACACCCTCGAGTATTATCTGAGGTATGAGATCGCTGCCTAATAGAATGTCTATTTGAGCGGGGGTGTTGCAGTCGGGATCTGCTAGCTTTAGGTGTGAAACCTTTAGCCAATGCTTGCTATTTGTATGATAGCTTGGAAGCATATTTGTTAGTTGCGGTAAGACTATAGCTCGTGCTTTAATTCTCTTATCCACTTTGGGGGAAATTAGAGTAATGGGATTATTGTGAACTGAGGTATTCGTTTGAGATTTCCTCAACCTGAGTGGTCATAGTGGTAACTGGTTCCAAAACTAGTCCACTTAGGATCCACCCAAAAATAGTATTTTGTGCCAATAGTTTGTTTGAAATTTTCTCAACACCCTCAAGTATTATCTGAGGTATGAGATCGTTGCCTAATAGAATGTCTATTTGAGCGGGGGTGTTGCAGTTGGGATCTGCTAGCTTTAGGTGTGAAACCTTTTCCCAATGCTTGCTATTCATATGACAGCTTGGAAGCATATTTGTTAGTTGCGGTAAGACTATAGCTCATGCTTTAATTCTCTTATCCGCTTGGGGGGAAATTAGATTAATGGTCATGGTGGTAACTGGTTCCGAAACTAGTCCACTTAGGATCCACCCTAAAATAGTATTTTGTGCCAATAGTTTGTTTGAAATTTTCTCAACACCCTCGAGTATTATCTGAGGTATGAGATCGCTGCCTAATAGAATGTCTATTTGAGCGGGGGTGTTGCAGTCGGGATCTGCTAGCTTTAGGTGTGAAACCTTTAGCCAATGCTTGCTATTTGTATGATAGCTTGGAAGCATATTTGTTAGTTGCGGTAAGACTATAGCTCGTGCTTTAATTCTCTTATCCACTTTGGGGGAAATTAGAGTAATGGGATTATTGTGAACTGAGGTATTCGTTTGAGATTTCCTCAACCTGAGTGGTCATAGTGGTAACTGGTTCCAAAACTAGTCCACTTAGGATCCACCCAAAAATAGTATTTTGTGCCAATAGTTTGTTTGAAATTTTCTCAACACCCTCGAGTATTATCTGAGGTATGAGATCGCTGCCTAATAGAATGTCTATTTGAGCGGGGGTGTTGCAGTTGGGATCTGCTAGCTTTAGGTGTGAAACCTTTAGCCAATGCTTGCTATTTGTATGATAGCTTGGAAGCATATTTGTTAGTTGCGGTAAGACTATAGCTTCTGCTTTAATTCTCTTATCCGCTTGGGGGGAAATTAGAGTAATGGGATTATTGTGAACTGAGGTATTCGTTTGAGATTTCCTCAACCTGAGTGGTCATAGTGGTAACTGGTTCCGAAACTAGTCCACTTAGGATCCACCGTAAAATAGTATTTTGTGCCAATAGGTGAAACCTTTTGCCAATGCTTGCTATTTATATGATAGCTTGGAAGCATATTTGTTAGTTGCGGTAAGACTATAGCTTCTGCTTTAATTCTCTTATCCGCTGGGGGGAAATTAGAGTAATGGGATTATTGTGAACTGAGGTATTCGTTTGAGATTTCCTCAACCTGAGTGGTCATAGTGGTAACTGGTTCCAAAACTAGTCCACTTAGGATCCACCCAAAAATAGTATTTTGTGCCAATAGTTTGTTTGAAATTTTCTCAACACCCTCAAGTATTATCTGAGGTATGAGATCGTTGCCTAATAGAATGGCTATTTGAGCGGGGGTTGTGCAGTTGGGATCTGCTAGCTTTAGGTGTGAAACCTTTTGCCAATGCTTGCTATTTATATGATAGCTTGGAAGCATATTTGTTAGTTGCGGTAAGACTATAGCTTCTGCTTTAATTCTCTTATCCGCTGGGGGGAAATTAGAGTAATGGTCATGGTGGTAACTGGTTCCGAAACTAGTCCACTTAGGATCCACCTTAAAATAGTATTTTGTGCCAATAGGTGAAACCTTTTGCCAATGCTTGCTATTTATATGATAGCGTGGAAGCATATTTGTTAGTTGCGGTAAGACTATAGCTTCTGCTTTAATTCTCTTCTCCGCTTGGGGGGAAATTAGAGTAATGGGATTATTGTGAACTAAGGTATTCGTTTGAGATTTTCTCAACCTGAGTGGTCATACTGGTAACTGGTTCCAAAACTAGTCCACTTAGGATCCACCCAAAAATAGTATTTTGTGCCAATAGTTTGTTTGAAATTTTCTCAACACCCTCGAGTATTATCTGAGGTATGAGATCGCTGCCTAATAGAATGTCTATTTGAGCGGGGATGTTGCAGTCGGGATCTGCTAGCTTTAGGTGTGAAACCTTTTCCCAATGCTTGCTATTCATATGATAGCTTGGAAGCATATTTGTTAGTTGCGGTAAGACTATAGCTCGTGCTTTAATTCTCTTATCCACTTTGGGGGAAATTAGAGTAATGGGATTATTGTGAACTGAGGTATTCGTTTGAGATTTCCTCAACCTGAGTGGTCATGGTGGTAACTGGTTCCGAAACTAGTCCACTTAGGACCAACCCAAAAATAGTATTTTGTGCCAATAGTTTGTTTGAAATTTTCTCAACACCCTCGAGTATTATCTGAGGTATGAGATCGCTGCCTAATAGAATGTCTATTTGAGCGGGGGTGTTGCAGTCGGGATCTGCTAGCTTTAGGTGTGAAACCTTTAGCCAATGCTTGCTATTTGTATGATAGCTTGGAAGCATATTTGTTAGTTGCGGTAAGACTATAGCTCGTGCTTTAATTCTCTTATCCACTTTGGGGGAAATTAGAGTAATGGGATTATTGTGAACTGAGGTATTCGTTTGAGATTTCCTCAACCTGAGTGGTCATAGTGGTAACTGGTTCCAAAACTAGTCCACTTAGGATCCACCCAAAAATAGTATTTTGTGCCAATAGTTTGTTTGAAATTTTCTCAACACCCTCAAGTATTATCTGAGGTATGAGATCGTTGCCTAATAGAATGTCTATTTGAGCGGGGGTGTTGCAGTTGGGATCTGCTAGCTTTAGGTGTGAAACCTTTTCCCAATGCTTGCTATTCATATGACAGCTTGGAAGCATATTTGTTAGTTGCGGTAAGACTATAGCTCATGCTTTAATTCTCTTATCCGCTTGGGGGGAAATTAGATTAATGGTCATGGTGGTAACTGGTTCCGAAACTAGTCCACTTAGGATCCACCCTAAAATAGTATTTTGTGCCAATAGGTGAAACCTTTTGCCAATGCTTGCTATTTATATGATAGCTTGGAAGCATATTTGTTAGTTGCGGTAAGACTATAGCTTCTGCTTTAATTCTCTTCTCCGCTTGGGGGGAAATTAGAGTAATGGGATTATTGTGAACTAAGGTATTCGTTTGAGATTTCCTCAACCTGAGTGGTCATAGTGGTAACTGGTTCCAAAACTAGTCCACTTAGGATCCACCCAAAAATAGTATTTTGTGCCAATAGTTTGTTTGAAATTTTCTCAACACCCTCGAGTATTATCTGAGGTATGAGATCGCTGCCTAATAGAATGTCTATTTGAGCGGGGGTGTTGCAGTCGGGATCTGCTAGCTTTAGGTGTGAAACCTTTAGCCAATGCTTGCTATTTGTATTATAGCTTGGAAGCATATTTGTTAGTTGCGGTAAGACTATAGCTTCTGCTTTAATTCTCTTATCCGCTTTGGGGGAAATTAGAGTAAGGGGATTATTGTGAACTGAGGTATTCGTTTGAGATTTCCTCAACCTGAGTGGTCATAGTGGGAACTGGTTCCGAAACTAGTCCACTTAGGATCCACCCAAAAATATTATTTTGTGCCAATAGTTTGTTTGAAATTTTCTCAACACCCTCGAGTATTATCTGAGGTATGAGATCGCTGCCTAATAGAATGTCTATTTGAGCGGGGGTGTTGCAGTTGGCATCTGCTAGCTTTAGGTGTGAAACCTTTTGCCAATGCTTGCTATTTATATGATAGCTTGGAAGCATATTTGTTAGTTGCGGTAAGACTATAGCTTCTGCTTTAATTCTCTTATCCGCTTGGGGGGAAATTAGAGTAATGGGATTATTGTGAACTGAGGTATTCGTTTGAGATTTCCTCAACCTGAGTGGTCATGGTGGTAACTGGTTCCGAAACTAGTCCACTTAGGATCCACCCAAAAATAGTATTTTGTGTCAATAGTTTGTTTGAAATTTTTTCAACACCCTCAAGTATTATCTGAGGTATGAGATCGTTGCCTAATAGAATGTCTATTTGAGCGGGGGTGTTGCAGTTGGGATCTGCTAGCTTTAGGTGTGAAACCTTTTGCCAATGCTTGCTATTTATATGATAGCTTGGAAGCATATTTGTTAGTTGCGGTAAGACTATAGCTTCTGCTTTAATTTTCTTATCCGCTGGGGGAAATTAGAGTAATGGGATTATTGTGAACTGAGGTATTCGTTTGAGATTTCCTCAACCTGAGTGGTCATGGTGGTAACTGGTTCCGAAACTAGTCCACTTAGGACCAACCCAAAAATAGTATTTTGTGCGAATAGTTTGTTTGAAATTTTCTCAACACCCTCGAGTATTATCTGAGGTATGAGATCACTGCCTAATAGAATGTCTATTTGAGCGGGGGTGTTGCAGTTGGGATCTGCTAGCTTTAGGTGTGAAACCTTTGGCCAATGCTTGCTATTTATATGATAGCTTGGAAGCATATTTGTTAGTTGCGGTAAGACTATAGCTTCTGCTTTAATTCTCTTATCCGCTTGGGGGGAAATTAGAGTAATGGGATTATTGTGAACTGAGGTATTCGTTTGAGATTTCCTCAACCTGAGTGGTCATGGTGGTAACTGGTTCCGAAACTAGCCACTTAGGACCAACCCAAAAATATTATTTTGTGCGAATAGTTTGTTTGAAATTTTCTCAACACCCTCGAGTATTATCAGAGGTATGAGATCACTGCCTAATAGAATGTCTATTTGAGCGGGGGTGTTGCAGTTGGGATCTGCTAGCTTTAGGTGTGAAACCTTTTGCCAATGCTTGCTATTTATATGATAGCTTGGAAGCATATTTGTTAGTTGCGGTAAGACTATAGCTTCTGCTTTAATTCTCTTATCCGCTTGGGTGGAAATTAGAGTAATGGGATTATTGTGAACTGAGGTATTCGTTTGAGATTTCCTCAACCTGAGTGGTCATAGTGGTAACTGGTTCCGAAACTAGTCCACTTAGGATCCACCCAAAAATAGTATTTTGTGCCAATAGTTTGTTTGAAATTTTTTCAACACCCTCGAGTATTATCTGAGGTATGAGCTCGCTGCCTAATAGAATGTCTATTTGAGCGGGGGTGTTGTAGTTGGGATCTGCTAGCTTTAGGTGTGAAACCTTTTGCCAATGCTTGCTATTTATATGATAGCTTGGAAGCATATTTGTTAGTTGCGGTAAGACTATAGCTTCTCCTTTAATTCTCTTATACGCTTGGGGGGAAATTAAAGTAATGGGATTATTGTGAACTGAGGTATTCGTTTGAGATTTCCCCAACATGAGTGGTCATGGTGGTAACTGGTTCCGAAACTAGTCCACTTAAGACCAACCCAAAAATAGTATTTTGTGCCAATAGTTTGTTTGAAATTTTCTCAACACCCTCGAGTATTATCTGAGGTATGAGATCGCTGCCTAATAGAATGTCTATTTGAGCGGGGGTGTTGCAGTTGGCATCTGCTAGCTTTAGGTGTGAAACCTTTTGCCAATGCTTGCTATTTATATGATAGCTTGGAAGCATATTTGTTAGTTGCGGTAAGACTATAGCTTCTGCTTTAATTCTCTTATCCGCTTGGGGGGAAATTAGAGTAATGGGATTATTGTAAACTGACGTATTCGTTTGAGATTTCCTCAACCTGAGTGGTAATGGTGGTTACTGGTTCCGAAACTAGTCCACTTAGGACCAACGCAAAAATAGTATTTTGTGCGAATAGTTAGTTTGAAATTTTCTCAACACCCTCGAGTATTATCTGAGGTATGAGATCACTGCCTAATAGAATGTCTATTTGAGCGGGGGTGTTGCAGTTGGGATCTGCTAGCTTTAGGTGTGAAACCTTTTGCCAATGCTTGCTATTCATATGATAGCTTGGAAGCATATTTGTTAGTTGCGGTAAGACTATAGCTTCTGCTTTAATTCTCTTATCCGCTTGGGGGGAAATTAGAGTAATGGGATTATTGTGAACTGAGGTATTCGTTTGAGATTTCCTCAACCTGAGTGGTCATGTTGGTAACTGGTTCCGAAACTAGTCCACTTAGGACCAACGCAAAAATAGTATTTTGTGCGAATAGTTTGTTTGAAATTTTCTCAACACCCTCGAGTATTATCTGAGGTATGAGATCGCTGAGTAATAGAATGTCTATTTGAGCGGGGGTGTTGCAGTTGGGATCTGCTAGCTTTAGGTGTGAAACCTTTTGCCAATGCTTGCTATTTATATGATATCTGGGAAGCATATTTGTTAGTTGCGGTAAGACTATAGCTTCTGCTTTAATTCTCTTATCCGCTTGGGGGGAAATTAGAGTAATGGGATTATTGTGAACTGAGGTATTCGTTTGAGATTTCCTCAACCTGAGTGGTCATGGTGGTAACTGGTTCCGAAACTAGTCCACTTAGGACCAACCCAAAAATATTATTTTGTGCGAATAGTTTGTTTGAAATTTTCTCAACACCCTCGAGTATTATCTGAGGTATGAGATCACTGCCTAATAGAATGTCTATTTGAGCGGGGGTGTTGCAGTTGGGATCTGCTAGCTTTAGGTGTGAAACCTTTTGCCAATGCTTGCTATTTATATGATAGCTTGGAAGCATATTTGTTAGTTGCGGTAAGACTATAGCTTCTGCTTTAATTCTCTTATCCGCTTGGGTGGAAATTAGAGGAATGGGATTATTGTGAACTGAGGTATTCGTTTGAGATTTCCTCAACCTGAGTGGTCATAGTGGTAACTGGTTCCGAAACTAGTCCAATTAGGATCCACCCAAAAATAGTATTTTGTGCCAATAGTTTGTTTGAAATTTTTTCAACACCCTCGAGTATTATCTGAGGTATGAGATCGCTGCCTAATAGAATGTCTATTTGAGCGGGGGTGTTGCAGTTGGGATCTGCTAGCTTTAGGTGTGAAACCTTTTGCCAATGCTTGCTATTTATATGATAGCTTGGAAGCATATTTGTTAGTTGCGGTAAGACTATAGCTTCTGCTTTAATTCTCTTCTCCGCTTGGGTGGAAATTAGAGTAATGGGAATATTGTGAACTGAGGTATTCGTTTGAGATTTCCTCAACCTGAGTGGTCAGAGTGGTAACTGGTTCCGAAACTAGTCCAGTTAGGATCCACCCTAAAATCGTATTTTGTGCCAATAGTTTGTTTGAAATTTTCTCAACACCCTCGAGTATTATCTGAGGTATGAGATCGCTGCCTAATAGAATGTCTATTTGAGCGGGGGTGTTGCAGTTGGCATCTGCTAGCTTTAGGTGTGAAACCTTTTGCCAATGCTTGCTATTTATATGGTAGCTTGGAAGCATATTTGTTAGTTGCGGTAAGACTATAGCTTCTGCTTTAATTCTCTTCTCCGCTTGGGTGGAAATTAGAGTAATGGGATTATTGTGAACTGAGGTATTCGTTTGAGATTTCCTCAACCTGAGTGGTCATGGTGGTAACTGGTTCCGAAACTAGTCCACTTAGGACCAACCCAAAAATAGTATTTTGTGCGAATAGTTAGTTTGAAATTTTCTCAACACCCTCGAGTATTATCTGAGGTATGAGATCACTGCCTAATAGAATGTCTATTTGAGCGGGGGTGTTGCAGTTGGCATCTGCTAGCTTTAGGTGTGAAACCTTTTGCCAATGCTTGCTATTTATATGATAGCTTGGAAGCATATTTGTTAGTTGCGGTAAGACTATAGCTTCTGCTTTAATTCTCTTATCCGCTTGGGGGGAAATTAGAGTAATGGGATTATTGTGAACTGACGTATTCGTTTGAGATTTCCTCAACCTGAGTGGTCATGGTGGTAACTGGTTCCGAAACTAGTCCACTTAGGATCCACCCTAAAATAGTATTTTGTGCCAATAGTTTGTTTGAAATTTTCTCAACACCCTCGAGTATTATCTGAGGTATGAGATCACTGCCTAATAGAATGTCTATTTGAGCGGGGGTGTTGCAGTTGGGATCTGCTAGCTTTAGGTGTGAAACCTTTTGCCAATGCTTGCTATTTATATGATAGCTTGGAAGCATATTTGTTAGTTGCGGTAAGACTATAGCTTCTGCTTTAATTCTCTTATCCGCTTGGGTGGAAATTAGAGTAATGGGATTATTGTGAACTGAGGTATTCGTTTGAGATTTCCTCAACCTGAGTGGTCATAGTGGTAACTGGTTCCGAAACTAGTCCACTTAGGATCCACCCAAAAATAGTATTTTGTGCCAATAGTTTGTTTGAAATTTTTTCAACACCCTCGAGTATTATCTGAGGTATGAGCTCGCTGCCTAATAGAATGTCTATTTGAGCGGGGGTGTTGTAGTTGGGATCTGCTAGCTTTAGGTGTGAAACCTTTTGCCAATGCTTGCTATTTATATGATAGCTTGGAAGCATATTTGTTAGTTGCGGTAAGACTATAGCTTCTCCTTTAATTCTCTTATACGCTTGGGGGGAAATTAAAGTAATGGGATTATTGTGAACTGAGGTATTCGTTTGAGATTTCCCCAACATGAGTGGTCATGGTGGTAACTGGTTCCGAAACTAGTCCACTTAAGACCAACCCAAAAATAGTATTTTGTGCCAATAGTTTGTTTGAAATTTTCTCAACACCCTCGAGTATTATCTGAGGTATGAGATCGCTGCCTAATAGAATGTCTATTTGAGCGGGGGTGTTGCAGTTGGCATCTGCTAGCTTTAGGTGTGAAACCTTTTGCCAATGCTTGCTATTTATATGATAGCTTGGAAGCATATTTGTTAGTTGCGGTAAGACTATAGCTTCTGCTTTAATTCTCTTATCCGCTTGGGGGGAAATTAGAGTAATGGGATTATTGTAAACTGACGTATTCGTTTGAGATTTCCTCAACCTGAGTGGTAATGGTGGTTACTGGTTCCGAAACTAGTCCACTTAGGACCAACGCAAAAATAGTATTTTGTGCGAATAGTTAGTTTGAAATTTTCTCAACACCCTCGAGTATTATCTGAGGTATGAGATCACTGCCTAATAGAATGTCTATTTGAGCGGGGGTGTTGCAGTTGGGATCTGCTAGCTTTAGGTGTGAAACCTTTTGCCAATGCTTGCTATTCATATGATAGCTTGGAAGCATATTTGTTAGTTGCGGTAAGACTATAGCTTCTGCTTTAATTCTCTTATCCGCTTGGGGGGAAATTAGAGTAATGGGATTATTGTGAACTGAGGTATTCGTTTGAGATTTCCTCAACCTGAGTGGTCATGTTGGTAACTGGTTCCGAAACTAGTCCACTTAGGACCAACGCAAAAATAGTATTTTGTGCGAATAGTTTGTTTGAAATTTTCTCAACACCCTCGAGTATTATCTGAGGTATGAGATCGCTGAGTAATAGAATGTCTATTTGAGCGGGGGTGTTGCAGTTGGGATCTGCTAGCTTTAGGTGTGAAACCTTTTGCCAATGCTTGCTATTTATATGATATCTGGGAAGCATATTTGTTAGTTGCGGTAAGACTATAGCTTCTGCTTTAATTCTCTTATCCGCTTGGGGGGAAATTAGAGTAATGGGATTATTGTGAACTGAGGTATTCGTTTGAGATTTCCTCAACCTGAGTGGTCATGGTGGTAACTGGTTCCGAAACTAGTCCACTTAGGACCAACCCAAAAATATTATTTTGTGCGAATAGTTTGTTTGAAATTTTCTCAACACCCTCGAGTATTATCTGAGGTATGAGATCACTGCCTAATAGAATGTCTATTTGAGCGGGGGTGTTGCAGTTGGGATCTGCTAGCTTTAGGTGTGAAACCTTTTGCCAATGCTTGCTATTTATATGATAGCTTGGAAGCATATTTGTTAGTTGCGGTAAGACTATAGCTTCTGCTTTAATTCTCTTATCCGCTTGGGTGGAAATTAGAGGAATGGGATTATTGTGAACTGAGGTATTCGTTTGAGATTTCCTCAACCTGAGTGGTCATAGTGGTAACTGGTTCCGAAACTAGTCCAATTAGGATCCACCCAAAAATAGTATTTTGTGCCAATAGTTTGTTTGAAATTTTTTCAACACCCTCGAGTATTATCTGAGGTATGAGATCGCTGCCTAATAGAATGTCTATTTGAGCGGGGGTGTTGCAGTTGGGATCTGCTAGCTTTAGGTGTGAAACCTTTTGCCAATGCTTGCTATTTATATGATAGCTTGGAAGCATATTTGTTAGTTGCGGTAAGACTATAGCTTCTGCTTTAATTCTCTTCTCCGCTTGGGTGGAAATTAGAGTAATGGGAATATTGTGAACTGAGGTATTCGTTTGAGATTTCCTCAACCTGAGTGGTCAGAGTGGTAACTGGTTCCGAAACTAGTCCAGTTAGGATCCACCCTAAAATCGTATTTTGTGCCAATAGTTTGTTTGAAATTTTCTCAACACCCTCGAGTATTATCTGAGGTATGAGATCGCTGCCTAATAGAATGTCTATTTGAGCGGGGGTGTTGCAGTTGGCATCTGCTAGCTTTAGGTGTGAAACCTTTTGCCAATGCTTGCTATTTATATGGTAGCTTGGAAGCATATTTGTTAGTTGCGGTAAGACTATAGCTTCTGCTTTAATTCTCTTCTCCGCTTGGGTGGAAATTAGAGTAATGGGATTATTGTGAACTGAGGTATTCGTTTGAGATTTCCTCAACCTGAGTGGTCATGGTGGTAACTGGTTCCGAAACTAGTCCACTTAGGACCAACCCAAAAATAGTATTTTGTGCGAATAGTTAGTTTGAAATTTTCTCAACACCCTCGAGTATTATCTGAGGTATGAGATCACTGCCTAATAGAATGTCTATTTGAGCGGGGGTGTTGCAGTTGGCATCTGCTAGCTTTAGGTGTGAAACCTTTTGCCAATGCTTGCTATTTATATGATAGCTTGGAAGCATATTTGTTAGTTGCGGTAAGACTATAGCTTCTGCTTTAATTCTCTTATCCGCTTGGGGGGAAATTAGAGTAATGGGATTATTGTGAACTGACGTATTCGTTTGAGATTTCCTCAACCTGAGTGGTCATGGTGGTAACTGGTTCCGAAACTAGTCCACTTAGGATCCACCCTAAAATAGTATTTTGTGCCAATAGTTTGTTTGAAATTTTCTCAACACCCTCGAGTATTATCTGAGGTATGAGATCGCTGCCTAATAGAATGTCTATTTGAGCGGGGGTGTTGCAGTTGGCATCTGCTAGCTTTAGGTGTGATACCTTTTGCCAATGCTTGCTATTTATATGATAGCTTGGAAGCATATTTGTTAGTTGCGGTAAGACTATAGCTTCTCCTTTAATTCTCTTATCCGCTTGGGGGGAAATTAAAGTAATGGGATTATTGTGAACTGAGGTATTCGTTTGATATTTCCTCAACCTGAGTGGTCATGGTGGTAACTTGTTCCGAAACTAGTCCCCTAAGGATCCACCCTAAAATAGTATTTTGTGCCAATAGTTTGTTTGAAATTTTCTCAACACCCTCTAGTATTATCTGAGGTATGAGATCGCTGCCTAATAGAATGTCTATTTGAGCGGGGGTGTTGCAGTTGGGATCTGCTAGCTTTAGGTGTGAAACCTTTTGCCAATGCTTGCTATTCATATGATAGCTTGGAAGCATATTTGTTAGTTGCGGTAAGACTATAGCTTCTGCTTTAATTCTCTTATCCGCTTGGGGGGAAATTAGAGTAATGGGATTATTGTGAACTGAGGTATTCGTTTGAGATTTCCTCAACCTGAGTGGTCATGGTGGTAACTGGTTCCGAAACTAGTCCACTTAGGACCAACCCAAAAATAGTATTTTGTGCGAATAGTTTGTTTGAAATTTTCTCAACACCCTCGAGTATTATCTGAGGTATGAGATCGCTGCCTAATAGAATGTCTATTTGCGCGGGGGTGTTGCAGTTGGGATCTGCTAGCTTTAGGTGTGAATCCTTTTGCCAATGCTTGCTATTTATATGATATCTGGGAAGCATATTTGTTAGTTGCGGTAAGACTATAGCTTCTGCTTTAATTCTCTTATCCGCTTGGGGGGAAATTAGAGTAATGGGATTATTGTGAACTGAGGTATTCGTTTGAGATTCCTCAACCTGAGTGGTCATGGTGGTAACTGGTTCCGAAACTAGTCCACTTAGGATCCACCCTAAAATAGTATTTTGTGCCAATAGTTTGTTTGAAATTTTCTCAACACCCTCGAGTATTATCTGAGGTATGAGATCGCTGCCTAATAGAATGTCTATTTGCGCGGGGGTGTTGCAGTTGGGATCTGCTAGCTTTAGGTGTGAATCCTTTTGCCAATGCTTGCTATTTATATGATATCTGGGAAGCATATTTGTTAGTTGCGGTAAGACTATAGCTTCTGCTTTAATTCTCTTATCCGCTTGGGTGGAAATTAGAGTAATGGGATTATTGTGAACTGAGGTATTCGTTTGAGATTTCCTCAACCTGAGTGGTCATAGTGGTAACTGGTTCCGAAACTAGTCCACTTAGGATCCACCCAAAAATAGTATTTTGTGCCAATAGTTTGTTTGAAATTTTTTCAACACCCTCGAGTATTATCTGAGGTATGAGCTCGCTGCCTAATAGAATGTCTATTTGAGCGGGGGTGTTGTAGTTGGGATCTGCTAGCTTTAGGTGTGAAACCTTTTGCCAATGCTTGCTATTTATATGATAGCTTGGAAGCATATTTGTTAGTTGCGGTAAGACTATAGCTTCTCCTTTAATTCTCTTATACGCTTGGGGGGAAATTAAAGTAATGGGATTATTGTGAACTGAGGTATTCGTTTGAGATTTCCCCAACATGAGTGGTCATGGTGGTAACTGGTTCCGAAACTAGTCCACTTAAGACCAACCCAAAAATAGTATTTTGTGCCAATAGTTTGTTTGAAATTTTCTCAACACCCTCGAGTATTATCTGAGGTATGAGATCGCTGCCTAATAGAATGTCTATTTGAGCGGGGGTGTTGCAGTTGGCATCTGCTAGCTTTAGGTGTGAAACCTTTTGCCAATGCTTGCTATTTATATGATAGCTTGGAAGCATATTTGTTAGTTGCGGTAAGACTATAGCTTCTGCTTTAATTCTCTTATCCGCTTGGGGGGAAATTAGAGTAATGGGATTATTGTAAACTGACGTATTCGTTTGAGATTTCCTCAACCTGAGTGGTAATGGTGGTTACTGGTTCCGAAACTAGTCCACTTAGGACCAACGCAAAAATAGTATTTTGTGCGAATAGTTAGTTTGAAATTTTCTCAACACCCTCGAGTATTATCTGAGGTATGAGATCACTGCCTAATAGAATGTCTATTTGAGCGGGGGTGTTGCAGTTGGGATCTGCTAGCTTTAGGTGTGAAACCTTTTGCCAATGCTTGCTATTCATATGATAGCTTGGAAGCATATTTGTTAGTTGCGGTAAGACTATAGCTTCTGCTTTAATTCTCTTATCCGCTTGGGGGGAAATTAGAGTAATGGGATTATTGTGAACTGAGGTATTCGTTTGAGATTTCCTCAACCTGAGTGGTCATGTTGGTAACTGGTTCCGAAACTAGTCCACTTAGGACCAACGCAAAAATAGTATTTTGTGCGAATAGTTTGTTTGAAATTTTCTCAACACCCTCGAGTATTATCTGAGGTATGAGATCGCTGAGTAATAGAATGTCTATTTGAGCGGGGGTGTTGCAGTTGGGATCTGCTAGCTTTAGGTGTGAAACCTTTTGCCAATGCTTGCTATTTATATGATATCTGGGAAGCATATTTGTTAGTTGCGGTAAGACTATAGCTTCTGCTTTAATTCTCTTATCCGCTTGGGGGGAAATTAGAGTAATGGGATTATTGTGAACTGAGGTATTCGTTTGAGATTTCCTCAACCTGAGTGGTCATGGTGGTAACTGGTTCCGAAACTAGTCCACTTAGGACCAACCCAAAAATATTATTTTGTGCGAATAGTTTGTTTGAAATTTTCTCAACACCCTCGAGTATTATCTGAGGTATGAGATCACTGCCTAATAGAATGTCTATTTGAGCGGGGGTGTTGCAGTTGGGATCTGCTAGCTTTAGGTGTGAAACCTTTTGCCAATGCTTGCTATTTATATGATAGCTTGGAAGCATATTTGTTAGTTGCGGTAAGACTATAGCTTCTGCTTTAATTCTCTTATCCGCTTGGGTGGAAATTAGAGGAATGGGATTATTGTGAACTGAGGTATTCGTTTGAGATTTCCTCAACCTGAGTGGTCATAGTGGTAACTGGTTCCGAAACTAGTCCAATTAGGATCCACCCAAAAATAGTATTTTGTGCCAATAGTTTGTTTGAAATTTTTTCAACACCCTCGAGTATTATCTGAGGTATGAGATCGCTGCCTAATAGAATGTCTATTTGAGCGGGGGTGTTGCAGTTGGGATCTGCTAGCTTTAGGTGTGAAACCTTTTGCCAATGCTTGCTATTTATATGATAGCTTGGAAGCATATTTGTTAGTTGCGGTAAGACTATAGCTTCTGCTTTAATTCTCTTCTCCGCTTGGGTGGAAATTAGAGTAATGGGAATATTGTGAACTGAGGTATTCGTTTGAGATTTCCTCAACCTGAGTGGTCAGAGTGGTAACTGGTTCCGAAACTAGTCCAGTTAGGATCCACCCTAAAATCGTATTTTGTGCCAATAGTTTGTTTGAAATTTTCTCAACACCCTCGAGTATTATCTGAGGTATGAGATCGCTGCCTAATAGAATGTCTATTTGAGCGGGGGTGTTGCAGTTGGCATCTGCTAGCTTTAGGTGTGAAACCTTTTGCCAATGCTTGCTATTTATATGGTAGCTTGGAAGCATATTTGTTAGTTGCGGTAAGACTATAGCTTCTGCTTTAATTCTCTTCTCCGCTTGGGTGGAAATTAGAGTAATGGGATTATTGTGAACTGAGGTATTCGTTTGAGATTTCCTCAACCTGAGTGGTCATGGTGGTAACTGGTTCCGAAACTAGTCCACTTAGGACCAACCCAAAAATAGTATTTTGTGCGAATAGTTAGTTTGAAATTTTCTCAACACCCTCGAGTATTATCTGAGGTATGAGATCACTGCCTAATAGAATGTCTATTTGAGCGGGGGTGTTGCAGTTGGCATCTGCTAGCTTTAGGTGTGAAACCTTTTGCCAATGCTTGCTATTTATATGATAGCTTGGAAGCATATTTGTTAGTTGCGGTAAGACTATAGCTTCTGCTTTAATTCTCTTATCCGCTTGGGGGGAAATTAGAGTAATGGGATTATTGTGAACTGACGTATTCGTTTGAGATTTCCTCAACCTGAGTGGTCATGGTGGTAACTGGTTCCGAAACTAGTCCACTTAGGATCCACCCTAAAATAGTATTTTGTGCCAATAGTTTGTTTGAAATTTTCTCAACACCCTCGAGTATTATCTGAGGTATGAGATCGCTGCCTAATAGAATGTCTATTTGAGCGGGGGTGTTGCAGTTGGCATCTGCTAGCTTTAGGTGTGATACCTTTTGCCAATGCTTGCTATTTATATGATAGCTTGGAAGCATATTTGTTAGTTGCGGTAAGACTATAGCTTCTCCTTTAATTCTCTTATCCGCTTGGGGGGAAATTAAAGTAATGGGATTATTGTGAACTGAGGTATTCGTTTGATATTTCCTCAACCTGAGTGGTCATGGTGGTAACTTGTTCCGAAACTAGTCCCCTAAGGATCCACCCTAAAATAGTATTTTGTGCCAATAGTTTGTTTGAAATTTTCTCAACACCCTCTAGTATTATCTGAGGTATGAGATCGCTGCCTAATAGAATGTCTATTTGAGCGGGGGTGTTGCAGTTGGGATCTGCTAGCTTTAGGTGTGAAACCTTTTGCCAATGCTTGCTATTCATATGATAGCTTGGAAGCATATTTGTTAGTTGCGGTAAGACTATAGCTTCTGCTTTAATTCTCTTATCCGCTTGGGGGGAAATTAGAGTAATGGGATTATTGTGAACTGAGGTATTCGTTTGAGATTTCCTCAACCTGAGTGGTCATGGTGGTAACTGGTTCCGAAACTAGTCCACTTAGGACCAACCCAAAAATAGTATTTTGTGCGAATAGTTTGTTTGAAATTTTCTCAACACCCTCGAGTATTATCTGAGGTATGAGATCGCTGCCTAATAGAATGTCTATTTGCGCGGGGGTGTTGCAGTTGGGATCTGCTAGCTTTAGGTGTGAATCCTTTTGCCAATGCTTGCTATTTATATGATATCTGGGAAGCATATTTGTTAGTTGCGGTAAGACTATAGCTTCTGCTTTAATTCTCTTATCCGCTTGGGGGGAAATTAGAGTAATGGGATTATTGTGAACTGAGGTATTCGTTTGAGATTCCTCAACCTGAGTGGTCATGGTGGTAACTGGTTCCGAAACTAGTCCACTTAGGATCCACCCTAAAATAGTATTTTGTGCCAATAGTTTGTTTGAAATTTTCTCAACACCCTCGAGTATTATCTGAGGTATGAGATCGCTGCCTAATAGAATGTCTATTTGAGCGGGGGTGTTGCAGTTGGCATCTGCTAGCTTTAGGTGTGAAACCTTTTGCCAATGCTTGCTATTTATATGATGGCTTGGAAGCGTATTTGTTAGTTGCGGTAAGACTATAGCTTCTGCTTTAATTCTCTTCTCCGCTTCGGGGAAATTAGAGTAATGGGATTATTGTGAACTGAGGTATTCGTTTGAGATTTCCTCAACCTGAGTGGTCATAGTGGTAACTGGATCCGAAACTAGTCCAATTAGGATCCACCCAAAAATAGTATTTTGTGCCAATAGTTTGTTTGAAATTTTTTAAACACCCTCGAGTATTATCTGAGGTATGAGATCGCTGCCTAATAGAATGTCTATTTGAGCGGGGGTGTTGCAGTTGGGATCTGCTAGCTTTAGGTGTGAAACCTTTTGCCAATGCTTCCTATTTATATGATAGCTTGGAAGCATATTTGTTAGTTGCGGTAAGACTATAGCTTCTCCTTTAATTCTCTTATCCGCTTAGGGGGAAATTAAAGTAATGGGATTATTGTGAACTGAGGTATTCGTTTGAGATTTCCCCAACATGAGTGGTCATGGTGGTAACTGGTTCCGAAACTAGTCCACTTAAGACCAACCCAAAAATAGTATTTTGTGCCAATAGTTTGTTTGAAATTTTCTCAACACCCTCGAGTATTATCTAAGGTATGAGATCGCTGCCTAATAGAATGTCTATTTGAGCGGGGGTGTTGCAGTTGGCATCTGCTAGCTTTAGGTGTGAAACCTTTTGCCAATGCTTGCTATTTATATGATAGCTTGGAAGCATATTTGTTAGTTGCGGTACGACTATAGCTTCTGCTTTAATTCTCTTATCCGCTTGGGGGGAAATTAGAGTAATGGGATTATTGTGAACTGACGTATTCGTTTGAGATTTCCTCAACCTGAGTGGTAATGGTGGTTACTGGTTCCGAAACTAGTCCACTTAGGACCAACGCAAAAATAGTATTTTGTGCGAATAGTTAGTTTGAAATTTTCTCAACACCCTCGAGTATTATCTGAGGTATGAGATCACTGCCTAATAGAATGTCTATTTGAGCGGGGGTGTTGCAGTTGGGATCTGCTAGCTTTAGGTGTGAAACCTTTTGCCAATGCTTGCTATTCATATGATAGCTTGAAAGCATATTTGTTAGTTGCGGTAAGACTATAGCTTCTGCTTTAATTCTCTTATCCGCTTGGGGGGAAATTAGAGTAATGGGATTATTGTGAACTGAGGTATTCGTTTGAGATTTCCTCAACCTGAGTGGTCATGTTGGTAACTGGTTCCGAAACTAGTCCACTTAGGACCAACCCAAAAATAGTATTTTGTGCGAATAGTTTGTTTGAAATTTTCTCAACACCCTCGAGTATTATCTGAGGTATGAGATCGCTGAGTAATAGAATGTCTATTTGAGCGGGGGTGTTGCAGTTGGGATCTGCTAGCTTTAGGTGTGAAACCTTTTGCCAATGCTTGCTATTTATATGATATCTGGGAAGCATATTTGTTAGTTGCGGTAAGACTATAGCTTCTGCTTTAATTCTCTTATCCGCTTGGGGGGAAATTAGAGTAATGGGATTATTGTGAACCGAGGTATTCGTTTGAGATTTCCTCAACCTGAGTGGTCATGGTGGTAACTGGTTCCGAAACTAGTCCACTTAGGACCAACCCAAAAATATTATTTTGTGCGAATAGTTTGTTTGAAATTTTCTCAACACCCTCGAGTATTATCTGAGGTATGAGATCACTGCCTAATAGAATGTCTATTTGAGCGGGGGTGTTGCAGTTGGGATCTGCTAGCTTTAGGTGTGAAACCTTTTGCCAATGCTTGCTATTTATATGATAGCTTGGAAGCATATTTGTTAGTTGCGGTAAGACTATAGCTTCTGCTTTAATTCTCTTATCCGCTTGGGTGGAAATTAGAGGAATGGGATTATTGTGAACTGAGGTATTCGTTTGAGATTTCCTCAACCTGAGTGGTCATAGTGGTAACTGGTTCCGAAACTAGTCCAATTAGGATCCACCCAAAAATAGTATTTTGTGCCAATAGTTTGTTTGAAATTTTTTCAACACCCTCGAGTATTATCTGAGGTATGAGATCGCTGCCTAATAGAATGTCTATTTGAGCGGGGGTGTTGCAGTTGGGATCTGCTAGCTTTAGGTGTGAAACCTTTTGCCAATGCTTGCTATTTATATGATAGCTTGGAAGCATATTTGTTAGTTGCGGTAAGACTATAGCTTCTCCTTTAATTCTCTTATACGCTTGGGGGGAAATTAAAGTAATGGGATTATTGTGAACTGAGGTATTCGTTTGAGATTTCCTCAACCTGAGTGGTCGTGGTGGTAACTGGTTCCGAAACTAGACCAGTTAGGATCCACCCTAAAATAGTATTTTGTGCCAATAGTTTGTTTGAAATTTTCTCAACACCCTCGAGTATTATCTGAGGTATGAGATCGCTGCCTAATAGAATGTCTATTTGAGCGGGGGTGTTGCAGTTGGCATCTGCTAGCTTTAGGTGTGAAACCTTTTGCCAATGCTTGCTATTTATATGATAGCTTGGAAGCATATTTGTTAGTTGCGGTAAGACTATAGCTTCTGCTTTAATTCTCTTCTCCGCTTGGGTGGAAATTAGAGTAATGGGATTATTGTGAACTGAGGTATTCGTTTGAGATTTCCTCAACCTGAGTGGTCATAGTGGTAACTGGATCCGAAACTAGTCCAATTAGGATCCACCCAAAAATAGTATTTTGTGCCAATAGTTTGTTTGAAATTTTTTAAACACCCTCGAGTATTATCTGAGGTATGAGATCGCTGCCTAATAGAATGTCTATTTGAGCGGGGGTGTTGCAGTTGGGATCTGCTAGCTTTAGGTGTGAAACCTTTTGCCAATGCTTCCTATTTATATGATAGCTTGGAAGCATATTTGTTAGTTGCGGTAAGACTATAGCTTCTCCTTTAATTCTCTTATCCGCTTAGGGGGAAATTAAAGTAATGGGATTATTGTGAACTGAGGTATTCGTTTGAGATTTCCCCAACATGAGTGGTCATGGTGGTAACTGGTTCCGAAACTAGTCCAGTTAGGATCCACCCTAAAATAGTATTTTGTGCCAATAGTTTGTTTGAAATTTTCTCAACACCCTCGAGTATTATCTGAGGTATGACATCGCTGCCTAATAGAATGTCTATTTGAGCGGGGGTGTTGCAGTTGGCATCTGCTAGCTTTAGGTTTGAAACCTTTTGCCAATGCTTGCTATTTATATGATGGCTTGGAAGCATACTTGTTAGTTGCGGTAAGACTATAGCTTCTGCTTTAATTCTCTTCTCCGCTTGGGGGGAAATTAGAGTAATGGGATTATTGTGAACTGAGGTATTCGTTTGAGATTTCCTCAACCTGAGTGGTCATGGTGGTAACTGGTTCCGAAACTAGTCCACTTAGGATCCACCCAAAAATAGTATTTTGTGCCAATAGTTTGTTTGAAATTTTCTCAACACCCTCGAGTATTATCTGAGGTATGATATCGCTGCCTAATAGAATGTCTATTTGAGCGGGGGTGTTGCAGTTGGCATCTGCTAGCTTTAGGTGTGAAACCTTTTGCCAATGCTTGCTATTTATATGATAGCTTGGAAGCATATTTGTTAGTTGCGGTAAGACTATAGCTTCTGCTTTAATTCTCTTCTCCGCTTGGGGGGAAATTAGAGTAATGGGAATATTGTGAACTGAGGTATTCGTTTGAGACTTCCTCAACCTGAGTGGTCAGAGTGGTAACTGGTTCCGAAACTAGTCCAGTTAGGATCCACCCTAAAATAGTATTTTGTGCCAATAGTTTGTTTGAAATTTTCTCAACACCCTCGAGTATTATCTGAGGTATGAGATCGCTGCCTAATAGAATGTCTATTTGAGCGGGGGTGTTGCAGTTGGCATCTGCTAGCTTTAGGTGTGAAACCTTTTGCCAATGCTTGCTATTTATATGATAGCTTGGAAGCATATTTGTTAGTTGCGGTAAGACTATAGCTTCTGCTTTAATTCTTTTATCCGCTTGGGGGGAAATTAGAGTAATGGGATTATTGTGAACTAAGGTATTCGTTTGAGATTTCCTCAACCTGAGTGGTCATGGTGGTAACTGGTTCCGAAACTAGTCCACTTAGGATCCACCCTATAATAGTATTTTGTGCCAATGGTTTGTTTGAAATTTTCTCAACACCCTCGAGTATTATCTGAGGTATGATATCGCTGCCTAATAGAATGTCTATTTGAGCGGGGGTGTTGCAGTTGGCATCTGCTAGCTTTAGGTTTGAAACCTTTTGCCAATGCTTGCTATTTATATGATGGCTTGGAAGCATACTTGTTAGTTGCGGTAAGACTATAGCTTCTGCTTTAATTCTCTTCTCCGCTTGGGGGGAAATTAGAGTAATGGGATTATTGTGAACTGAGGTATTCGTTTGAGATTTCCTCAACCTGAGTGGTCATGGTGGTAACTGGTTCCGAAACTAGTCCACTTAGGATCCACCCAAAAATAGTATTTTGTGCCAATAGTTTGTTTGAAATTTTCTCAACACCCTCGAGTATTATCTGAGGTATGATATCGCTGCCTAAAAGAATGTCTATTTGAGCGGGGGTGTTGCAGTTGGCATCTGCTAGCTTTAGGTGTGAAACCTTTTGCCAATGCTTGCTATTTATATGATAGCTTGGAAGCATATTTGTTAGTTGCGGTAAGACTATAGCTGCTGCTTTAATTCTCTTCTCCGCTTGGGTGGAAATTAGAGTAATGGGATTATTGTGAACTGAGGTATTCGTTTGAGATTTCCTCAACCTGAGTGGTCATAGTGGTAACTGGATCCGAAACTAGTCCAATTAGGATCCACCCAAAAATAGTATTTTGTGCCAATAGTTTGTTTGAAATTTTTTAAACACCCTCGAGTATTATCTGAGGTATGAGATCGCTGCCTAATAGAATGTCTATTTGAGCGGGGGTGTTGCAGTTGGGATCTGCTAGCTTTAGGTGTGAAACCTTTTGCCAATGCTTCCTATTTATATGATAGCTTGGAAGCATATTTGTTAGTTGCGGTAAGACTATAGCTTCTCCTTTAATTCTCTTATCCGCTTAGGGGGAAATTAAAGTAATGGGATTATTGTGAACTGAGGTATTCGTTTGAGATTTCCCCAACATGAGTGGTCATGGTGGTAACTGGTTCCGAAACTAGTCCAGTTAGGATCCACCCTAAAATAGTATTTTGTGCCAATAGTTTGTTTGAAATTTTCTCAACACCCTCGAGTATTATCTGAGGTATGACATCGCTGCCTAATAGAATGTCTATTTGAGCGGGGGTGTTGCAGTTGGCATCTGCTAGCTTTAGGTTTGAAACCTTTTGCCAATGCTTGCTATTTATATGATGGCTTGGAAGCATACTTGTTAGTTGCGGTAAGACTATAGCTTCTGCTTTAATTCTCTTCTCCGCTTGGGGGGAAATTAGAGTAATGGGATTATTGTGAACTGAGGTATTCGTTTGAGATTTCCTCAACCTGAGTGGTCATGGTGGTAACTGGTTCCGAAACTAGTCCACTTAGGATCCACCCAAAAATAGTATTTTGTGCCAATAGTTTGTTTGAAATTTTCTCAACACCCTCGAGTATTATCTGAGGTATGAGATCACTGCCTAATAGAATGTCTATTTGAGCGGGGGTGTTGCAGTTGGCATCTGCTAGCTTTAGGTGTGAAACCTTTTGCCAATGCTTGCTATTTATATGATAGCTTGGAAGCATATTTGTTAGTTGCGGTAAGACTATAGCTTCTGCTTTAATTCTCTTATCCGCTTGGGGGGAAATTAGAGTAATGGGATTATTGTGAACTGACGTATTCGTTTGAGATTTCCTCAACCTGAGTGGTCATGGTGGTAACTGGTTCCGAAACTAGTCCACTTAGGATCCACCCTAAAATAGTATTTTGTGCCAATAGTTTGTTTGAAATTTTCTCAACACCCTCGAGTATTATCTGAGGTATGAGATCGCTGCCTAATAGAATGTCTATTTGAGCGGGGGTGTTGCAGTTGGCATCTGCTAGCTTTAGGTGTGATACCTTTTGCCAATGCTTGCTATTTATATGATAGCTTGGAAGCATATTTGTTAGTTGCGGTAAGACTATAGCTTCTCCTTTAATTCTCTTATCCGCTTGGGGGGAAATTAAAGTAATGGGATTATTGTGAACTGAGGTATTCGTTTGATATTTCCTCAACCTGAGTGGTCATGGTGGTAACTGGTTCCGAAACTAGTCCCCTTAGGATCCACCCTAAAATAGTATTTTGTGCCAATAGTTTGTTTGAAATTTTCTCAACACCCTCTAGTATTATCTGAGGTATGAGATCGCTGCCTAATAGAATGTCTATTTGAGCGGGGGTGTTGCAGTTGGGATCTGCTAGCTTTAGGTGTGAAACCTTTTGCCAATGCTTGCTATTCATATGATAGCTTGGAAGCATATTTGTTAGTTGCGGTAAGACTATAGCTTCTGCTTTAATTCTCTTATCCGCTTGGGGGGAAATTAGAGTAATGGGATTATTGTGAACTGAGGTATTCGTTTGAGATTTCCTCAACCTGAGTGGTCATGGTGGTAACTGGTTCCGAAACTAGTCCACTTAGGACCAACCCAAAAATAGTATTTTGTGCGAATAGTTTGTTTGAAATTTTCTCAACACCCTCGAGTATTATCTGAGGTATGAGATCGCTGCCTAATAGAATGTCTATTTGCGCGGGGGTGTTGCAGTTGGGATCTGCTAGCTTTAGGTGTGAATCCTTTTGCCAATGCTTGCTATTTATATGATATCTGGGAAGCATATTTGTTAGTTGCGGTAAGACTATAGCTTCTGCTTTAATTCTCTTATCCGCTTGGGGGGAAATTAGAGTAATGGGATTATTGTGAACTGAGGTATTCGTTTGAGATTCCTCAACCTGAGTGGTCATGGTGGTAACTGGTTCCGAAACTAGTCCACTTAGGATCCACCCTAAAATAGTATTTTGTGCCAATAGTTTGTTTGAAATTTTCTCAACACCCTCGAGTATTATCTGAGGTATGAGATCGCTGCCTAATAGAATGTCTATTTGAGCGGGGGTGTTGCAGTTGGCATCTGCTAGCTTTAGGTGTGAAACCTTTTGCCAATGCTTGCTATTTATATGATGGCTTGGAAGCGTATTTGTTAGTTGCGGTAAGACTATAGCTTCTGCTTTAATTCTCTTCTCCGCTTCGGGGAAATTAGAGTAATGGGATTATTGTGAACTGAGGTATTCGTTTGAGATTTCCTCAACCTGAGTGGTCATAGTGGTAACTGGATCCGAAACTAGTCCAATTAGGATCCACCCAAAAATAGTATTTTGTGCCAATAGTTTGTTTGAAATTTTTTAAACACCCTCGAGTATTATCTGAGGTATGAGATCGCTGCCTAATAGAATGTCTATTTGAGCGGGGGTGTTGCAGTTGGGATCTGCTAGCTTTAGGTGTGAAACCTTTTGCCAATGCTTCCTATTTATATGATAGCTTGGAAGCATATTTGTTAGTTGCGGTAAGACTATAGCTTCTCCTTTAATTCTCTTATCCGCTTAGGGGGAAATTAAAGTAATGGGATTATTGTGAACTGAGGTATTCGTTTGAGATTTCCCCAACATGAGTGGTCATGGTGGTAACTGGTTCCGAAACTAGTCCAGTTAGGATCCACCCTAAAATAGTATTTTGTGCCAATAGTTTGTTTGAAATTTTCTCAACACCCTCGAGTATTAACTGAGGTATGAGAGCGCTGCCTAATAGAATGTCTATTTGAGCGGGGGTGTTGCAGTTGGCATCTGCTAGCTTTAGGTGTGAAACCTTTTGCCAATGCTTGCTATTTATATGATGGCTTGGAAGCATATTTGTTAGTTGCGGTAAGACTATAGCTTCTGCTTTAATTCTCTTCTCCGCTTGTGGGGAAATTAGAGTAATGGGATTATTGTGAACTGAGGTATTCGTTTGAGATTTCCTCAACCTGAGTGGTCATGGTGGTAACTGGTTCCGAAACTAGTCCACTTAGGATCCACCCAAAAATAGTATTTTGTGCCAATAGTTTGTTTGAAATTTTCTCAACACCCTCGAGTATTATCTGAGGTATGATATCGCTGCCTAATAGAATGTCTATTTGAGCGGGGGTGTTGCAGTTGGGATCTGCTAGCTTTAGGTGTGAAACCTTTTGCCAATGCTTGCTATTTATATGATATCTTGGAAGCATATTTGTTAGTTCCGGTAAGACTATAGCTTCTGCTTTAATTCTTTTATCCGCTTGGGGGGAAATTAGAGTAATGGGATTATTGTGAACTAAGGTATTCGTTTGAGATTTCCTCAACCTGAGTGGTCATGGTGGTAACTGGTTCCGAAACTAGTCCACTTAGGATCCACCCTAAAATAGTATTTTGTGCCAATAGTTTGTTTGAAATTTTCACAACACCTTCGAGTATTATCTGAGGTATGAGATCGCTGCCTAATAGAATGTCTATTTGAGCGGGGGTGTTGCAGTTGGCATCTGCTAGCTTTAGGTGTGAAACCTTTTGCCAATGCTTGCTATTTATATGATAGCTTGGAAGCATATTTGTTAGTTGCGGTAAGACTATAGCTTCTGCTTTAATTCTCTTCTCCGCTTGGGTGGAAATTAGAGTAATGGGATTATTGTGAACTGAGGTATTCGTTTGAGATTTCCTCAACCTGAGTGGTCAGAGTGGTAACTGGTTCCGAAACTAGTCCAATTAGGATCCACCCAAAAATAGTATTTTGTGCCAATAGTTTGTTTGAAACACCTTCGAGTATTATCTGAGGTATGAGATCGCTGCCTAATAGAATGTCTATTTGAGCGGGGGTGTTGCAGTTGGCATCTGCTAGCTTTAGGTGTGAAACCTTTTGCCAATGCTTGCTATTTATATGATAGCTTGGAAGCATATTTGTTAGTTCCGGTAAGACTATAGCTTCTGCTTTAATTCTTTTATCCACTTGGGGGGAAATTAGAGTAATGGGATTATTGTGAACTAAGGTATTCGTTTGAGATTTCCTCAACCTGAGTGGTCATGGTGGTAACTGGTTCCGAAACTAGTCCAGTTAGGATCCACCCTAAAATAGTATTTTGTGCCAATAGTTTGTTTGAAATTTTCTCAACACCCTCGAGTATTAACTGAGGTATGAGAGCGCTGCCTAATAGAATGTCTATTTGAGCGGGGGTGTTGCAGTTGGCATCTGCTAGCTTTAGGTGTGAAACCTTTTGCCAATGCTTGCTATTTATATGATGGCTTGGAAGCATATTTGTTAGTTGCGGTAAGACTATAGCTTCTGCTTTAATTCTCTTCTCCGCTTGTGGGGAAATTAGAGTAATGGGATTATTGTGAACTGAGGTATTCGTTTGAGATTTCCTCAACCTGAGTGGTCATGGTGGTAACTGGTTCCGAAACTAGTCCACTTAGGATCCACCCAAAAATAGTATTTTGTGCCAATAGTTTGTTTGAAATTTTCTCAACACCCTCGAGTATTATCTGAGGTATGATATCGCTGCCTAATAGAATGTCTATTTGAGCGGGGGTGTTGCAGTTGGGATCTGCTAGCTTTAGGCGTGAAACCTTTTGCCAATGCTTGCTATTTATATGATATCTTGGAAGCATATTTGTTAGTTCCGGTAAGACTATAGCTTCTGCTTTAATTCTTTTATCCGCTTGGGGGGAAATTAGAGTAATGGGATTATTGTGAACTAAGGTATTCGTTTGAGATTTCCTCAACCTGAGTGGTCATGGTGGTAACTGGTTCCGAAACTAGTCCACTTAGGATCCACCCTAAAATAGTATTTTGTGCCAATAGTTTGCTTGAAATTTTCACAACACCTTCGAGTATTATCTGAGGTATGAGATCGCTGCCTAATAGAATGTCTATTTGAGCGGGGGTGTTGCAGTTGGCATCTGCTAGCTTTAGGTGTGAAACCTTTTGCCAATGCTTGCTATTTATATGATAGCTTGGAAGCATATTTGTTAGTTGCGGTAAGACTATAGCTTCTGCTTTAATTCTCTTCTCCGCTTGGGTGGAAATTAGAGTAATGGGATTATTGTGAACTGAGGTATTCGTTTGAGATTTCCTCAACCTGAGTGGTCAGAGTGGTAACTGGTTCCGAAACTAGTCCAATTAGGATCCACCCAAAAATAGTATTTTGTGCCAATAGTTTGTTTGAAACACCTTCGAGTATTATCTGAGGTATGAGATCGCTGCCTAATAGAATGTCTATTTGAGCGGGGGTGTTGCAGTTGGCATCTGCTAGCTTTAGGTGTGAAACCTTTTGCCAATGCTTGCTATTTATATGATAGCTTGGAAGCATATTTGTTAGTTGCGGTAAGACTATAGCTTCTGCTTTAATTCTCTTCTCCGCTTGGGTGGAAATTAGAGTAATGGGATTATTGTGAACTGAGGTATTCGTTTGAGATTTCCTCAACCTGAGTGGTCAGAGTGGTAACTGGTTCCGAAACTAGTCCAATTAGGATCCACCCAAAAATAGTATTTTGTGCCAATAGTTTGTTTGAAATTTTTTCAACACCCTCGAGTATTATCTGAGGGATGAGATCGCTGCCTAATAGAATGTCTATTTGAGCGGGGGTGTTGCAGTTGGGATCTGCTAGCTTTAGGTGTGATACCTTTTGCCAATGCTTGCTATTTATATGATAGCTTGGAAGCATATTTGTTAGTTGCGGTAAGACTATAGCTTCTCCTTTAATTCTCTTATCCGCTTGGGGGGAAATTAAAGTAATGGGATTATTGTGAACTGAGGTATTCGTTTGAGATTTCCTCAACCTGAGTGGTCATGATGGTAACTGGTTCCGAAACTAGTCCAATTAGGATCCACCCAAAAATAGTATTTTGTGCCAATAGTTTGTTTGAAATTTTTTCAACACCCTCGAGTATTATCTGAGGGATGAGATCGCTGCCTAATAGAATGTCTATTTGAGCGGGGGTGTTGCATTTGGGATCTGCTAGCTTTAGGTGTGATACCTTTTGCCAATGCTTGCTATTTATATGATATCTTGGAAGCATATTTGTTAGTTGCGGTAAGACTATAGCTTCTCCTTTAATTCTCTTATCCGCTTGGGGGGAAATTAAAGTAATGGGATTATTGTGAACTGAGGTATTCGTTTGAGATTTCCTCAACCTGAGTGGTCATGGTGGTAACTGGTTCCGAAACTAGTCCACTTAGGATCCACCCTAAAATAGTATTTTGTGCCAATAGTTTGTTTGAAATTTTCTCAACACCCTCGAGTATTATCTGAGGTATGAGATCGCTGCCTAATAGAATGTCTATTTGAGCGGGGGTGTTGCATTTGGCATCTGCTAGCTTTAGGTGTGAAACCGTTTGCCAATGCTTGCTATTTATATGATAGCTTGGAAGCATATTTGTTAGTTGCGGTAAGACTATAGCTTCTGCTTTAATTCTCTTATCCGCTTGGGGGAAAATTAGAGTAATGGGATTATTGTGAACTGACGTATTCGTTTGAGATTTCCTCAACCTGAGTGGTAATGGTGGTTACTGGTTCCGAAACTAGTCCACTTAGGCCCAACCCAAAAATAGTATTTTGTGCGAATAGTTAGTTTGAAATTTTCTCAACACCCTCGAGTATTATCTGAGGTATGAGATCACTGCCTAATAGAATGTCAATTTGAGCGGGGGTGTTGCAGTTGGGATCTGCTAGCTTTAGGTGTGAAACCTTTTGCCAATGCTTGCTATTTATATGATATCTGGGAAGCATATTTGTTAGTTGCGGTAAGACTATAGCTTCTGCTTTAATTCTCTTATCCGCTTGGGGGGAAATTAGAGTAATGGGATTATTGTGAACTGAGGTATTCGTTTGAGATTCCTCAACCTGAGTGGTCATGGTGGTAACTGGTTCCGAAACTAGTCCACTTAGGATCCACCCTAAAATAGTATTTTGTGCCAATAGTTTGTTTGAAATTTTCCCAACACCTTCGAGTATTATCTGAGGTATGAGATCGCTGCCTAATAGAATGTCTATTTGAGCGGGGGTGTTGCAGTTGGCATCTGCTAGCTTTAGGTGTGAAACCTTTTGCCAATGCTTGCTATTTATATGATGGCTTGGAAGCATATTTGTTAGTTGCGGTAAGACTACAGCTTCTCCTTTAATTCTCTTATCCGCTTAGGGGGAAATTAAAGTAATGGGATTATTGTGAACTGAGGTATTCGTTTGAGATTTCCCCAACATGAGTGGTCATGGTGGTAACTGGTTCCGAAACTAGTCCAGTTAGGATCCACCCTAAAATATTATTTTGTGCCAATAGTTTGTTTGAAATTTTCTCAACACCCTCGAGTATTATCTGAGGTATGAGATCGCTGCCTAATAGAATGTCTATTTGAGCGGGGGTGTTGCAGTTGGCATCTGCTAGCTTTAGGTGTGAAACCTTTTGCCAATGCTTGCTATTTATATGATGGCTTGGAAGCATATTTGTTAGTTGCGGTAAGACTATAGTTTCTGCTTTAATTCTCTTCTCCGCTTGGGGGGAAATTAGAGTAATGGGATTATTGTGAACTGAGGTATTCGTTTGAGATTTCCTCAACCTGAGTGGTCATGGTGGTAACTGGTTCCGAAACTAGTCCACTTAGGAGCCAACCAAAAATAGTATTTTGTGCCAATAGTTTGTTTGAAATTTTCTCAACACCCTCGAGTATTATCTGAGGTATGATATCGCTGCCTAATAGAATGTCTATTTGAGCGGGGGTGTTGCAGTTGGGATCTGCTAGCTTTAGGTGTGAAACCTTTTGCCAATGCTTGCTATTTATATGATATCTTGGAAGCATATTTGTTAGTTCCAGTAAGACTATAGCTTCTGCTTTAATTCTTTTATCCGCTTGGGGGGAAATTAGAGTAATGGGATTATTGTGAACTAAGGTATTCGTTTGAGATTTCCTCAACCTGAGTGGTCATGGTGGTAACTGGTTCCGAAACTAGTCCACTTAGGATCCAACCAAAAATAGTATTTTGTGCCAATAGTTTGTTTGAAATTTTCTCAACACCCTCGAGTATTATCTGAGGTATGAGATCGCTGCCTAATAGAATGTCTATTTGAGCGGGGGTGTTGCAGTTGGCATCTGCTAGCTTTAGGTGTGAAACCTTTTGCCAATGCTTGCTATTTATATGATGGCTTGGAAGCATATTTGTTAGTTGCGGTAAGACTATAGCTTCTGCTTTAATTCTCTTCTCCGCTTGGGGGGAAATTAGAGTAATGGGATTATTGTGAACTGAGGTATTCGTTTGAGATTTCCTCAACCTGAGTGGTCATGGTGGTAACTGGTTCCGAAACTAGTCCACTTAGGATCCAACCAAAAATAGTATTTTGTGCCAATAGTTTGTTTGAAATTTTCTCAACACCCTCGAGTATTATCTGAGGTATGATATCGCTGCCTAATAGAATGTCTATTTGAGCGGGGGTGTTGCAGTTGGGATCTGCTAGCTTTAGGTGTGAAACCTTTTGCCAATGCTTGCTATTTATATGATATCTTGGAAGCATATTTGTTAGTTCCAGTAAGACTATAGCTTCTGCTTTAATTCTTTTATCCGCTTGGGGGGAAATTAGAGTAATGGGATTATTGTGAACTAAGGTATTCGTTTGAGATTTCCTCAACCTGAGTGGTCATGGTGGTAACTGGTTCCGAAACTAGTCCACTTAGGATCCAACCAAAAATAGTATTTTGTGCCAATAGTTTGTTTGAAATTTTCACAACACCTTCGAGTATTATCTGAGGTATGAGATCGCTGCCTAATAGAATGTCTATTTGAGCGGGGGTGTTGCAGTTGGCATCTGCTAGCTTTAGGTGTGAAACCTTTTGCCAATGCTTGCTATTTATATGATGGCTTGGAAGCATATTTGTTAGTTGCGGTAAGACTATAGCTTCTGCTTTAATTCTCTTCTCCGCTTGGGGGGAAATTAGAGTAATGGGATTATTGTGAACTGAGGTATTCGTTTGAGATTTCCTCAACCTGAGTGGTCATGGTGGTAACTGGTTCCGCAACTAGTCCACTTAGGATCCAACCAAAAATAGTATTTTGTGCCAATAGTTTGTTTGAAATTTTCTCAACACCCTCGAGTATTATCTGAGGTATGATATCGCTGCCTAATAGAATGTCTATTTGAGCGGGGGTGTTGCAGTTGGGATCTGCTAGCTTTAGGTGTGAAACCTTTTGCCAATGCTTGCTATTTATATGATATCTTGGAAGCATATTTGTTAGTTCCGGTAAGACTATAGCTTCTGCTTTAATTCTCTTCTCCGCTTGGGGGGAAATTAGAGTAATGGGATTATTGTGAACTGAGGTATTCGTTCGAGATTTCCTCAACCTGAGTGGTCATGGTGGTAACTGGTTCCGAAACTAGTCCACTTAGGATCCACCCAAAAATAGTATTTTGTGCCAATAGTTTGTTTGAAACACCTTCGAGTATTATCTGAGGTATGAGATCGCTGCCTAATAGAATGTCTATTTGAGCGGGGGTGTTGCAGTTGGCATCTGCTTGCTTTAGGTGTGAAACCTTTTGCCAATGCTTGCTATTTATATGATGGCTTGGAAGCATATTTGTTAGTTGCGGTAAGACTACAGCTTCTCCTTTAATTCTCTTATCCGCTTAGGGGGAAATTAAAGTAATGGGATTATTGTGAACTGAGGTATTCGTTTGAGATTTCCCCAACATGAGTGGTCATGGTGGTAACTGGTTCCGAAACTAGTCCAGTTAGGATCCACCCTAAAATATTATTTTGTGCCAATAGTTTGTTTGAAATTTTCTCAACACCCTCGAGTATTATCTGAGGTATGAGATCGCTGCCTAATAGAATGTCTATTTGAGCGGGGGTGTTGCAGTTGGCATCTGCTAGCTTTAGGTGTGAAACCTTTTGCCAATGCTTGCTATTTATATGATGGCTTGGAAGCATATTTGTTAGTTGCGGTAAGACTATAGCTTCTGCTTTAATTCTCTTCTCCGCTTGGGGGGAAATTAGAGTAATGGGATTATTGTGAACTGAGGTATTCGTTTGAGATTTCCTCAACCTGAGTGGTCATGGTGGTAACTGGTTCCGAAACTAGTCCACTTAGGAGCCAACCAAAAATAGTATTTTGTGCCAATAGTTTGTTTGAAATTTTCTCAACACCCTCGAGTATTATCTGAGGTATGATATCGCTGCCTAATAGAATGTCTATTTGAGCGGGGGTGTTGCAGTTGGGATCTGCTAGCTTTAGGTGTGAAACCTTTTGCCAATGCTTGCTATTTATATGATATCTTGGAAGCATATTTGTTAGTTCCAGTAAGACTATAGCTTCTGCTTTAATTCTTTTATCCGCTTGGGGGGAAATTAGAGTAATGGGATTATTGTGAACTAAGGTATTCGTTTGAGATTTCCTCAACCTGAGTGGTCATGGTGGTAACTGGTTCCGAAACTAGTCCACTTAGGATCGAACCAAAAATAGTATTTTGTGCCAATAGTTTGTTTGAAATTTTCTCAACACCCTCGAGTATTATCTGAGGTATGAGATCGCTGCCTAATAGAATGTCTATTTGAGCGGGGGTGTTGCAGTTGGCATCTGCTAGCTTTAGGTGTGAAACCTTTTGCCAATGCTTGCTATTTATATGATGGCTTGGAAGCATATTTGTTAGTTGCGGTAAGACTATAGCTTCTGCTTTAATTCTCTTCTCCGCTTGGGGGGAAATTAGAGTAATGGGATTATTGTGAACTGAGGTATTCGTTTGAGATTTCCTCAACCTGAGTGGTCATGGTGGTAACTGGTTCCGAAACTAGTCCACTTAGGATCCAACCAAAAATAGTATTTTGTGCCAATAGTTTGTTTGAAATTTTCTCAACACCCTCGAGTATTATCTGAGGTATGATATCGCTGCCTAATAGAATGTCTATTTGAGCGGGGGTGTTGCAGTTGGGATCTGCTAGCTTTAGGTGTGAAACCTTTTGCCAATGCTTGCTATTTATATGATATCTTGGAAGCATATTTGTTAGTTCCAGTAAGACTATAGCTTCTGCTTTAATTCTTTTATCCGCTTGGGGGGAAATTAGAGTAATGGGATTATTGTGAACTAAGGTATTCGTTTGAGATTTCCTCAACCTGAGTGGTCATGGTGGTAACTGGTTCCGAAACTAGTCCACTTAGGATCCAACCAAAAATAGTATTTTGTGCCAATAGTTTGTTTGAAATTTTCACAACACCTTCGAGTATTATCTGAGGTATGAGATCGCTGCCTAATAGAATGTCTATTTGAGCGGGGGTGTTGCAGTTGGCATCTGCTAGCTTTAGGTGTGAAACCTTTTGCCAATGCTTGCTATTTATATGATGGCTTGGAAGCATATTTGTTAGTTGCGGTAAGACTATAGCTTCTGCTTTAATTCTCTTCTCCGCTTGGGGGGAAATTAGAGTAATGGGATTATTGTGAACTGAGGTATTCGTTTGAGATTTCCTCAACCTGAGTGGTCATGGTGGTAACTGGTTCCGCAACTAGTCCACTTAGGATCCAACCAAAAATAGTATTTTGTGCCAATAGTTTGTTTGAAATTTTCTCAACACCCTCGAGTATTATCTGAGGTATGATATCGCTGCCTAATAGAATGTCTATTTGAGCGGGGGTGTTGCAGTTGGGATCTGCTAGCTTTAGGTGTGAAACCTTTTGCCAATGCTTGCTATTTATATGATATCTTGGAAGCATATTTGTTAGTTCCGGTAAGACTATAGCTTCTGCTTTAATTCTCTTCTCCGCTTGGGGGGAAATTAGAGTAATGGGATTATTGTGAACTGAGGTATTCGTTCGAGATTTCCTCAACCTGAGTGGTCATGGTGGTAACTGGTTCCGAAACTAGTCCACTTAGGATCCACCCAAAAATAGTATTTTGTGCCAATAGTTTGTTTGAAACACCTTCGAGTATTATCTGAGGTATGAGATCGCTGCCTAATAGAATGTCTATTTGAGCGGGGGTGTTGCAGTTGGCATCTGCTAGCTTTAGGTGTGAAACCTTTTGCCAATGCTTGCTATTTATATGATGGCTTGGAAGCATATTTGTTAGTTGCGGTAAGACTACAGCTTCTCCTTTAATTCTCTTATCCGCTTAGGGGGAAATTAAAGTAATGGGATTATTGTGAACTGAGGTATTCGTTTGAGATTTCCCCAACATGAGTGGTCATGGTGGTAACTGGTTCCGAAACTAGTCCAGTTAGGATCCACCCTAAAATATTATTTTGTGCCAATAGTTTGTTTGAAATTTTCTCAACACCCTCGAGTATTATCTGAGGTATGAGATCGCTGCCTAATAGAATGTCTATTTGAGCGGGGGTGTTGCAGTTGGCATCTGCTAGCTTTAGGTGTGAAACCTTTTGCCAATGCTTGCTATTTATATGATGGCTTGGAAGCATATTTGTTAGTTGCGGTAAGACTATAGCTTCTGCTTTAATTCTCTTCTCCGCTTGGGGGGAAATTAGAGTAATGGGATTATTGTGAACTGAGGTATTCGTTTGAGATTTCCTCAACCTGAGTGGTCATGGTGGTAACTGGTTCCGAAACTAGTCCAATTAGGATCCACCCAAAAATAGTATTTTGTGCCAATAGTTTGTTTGAAATTTTTTCAACACCCTCGAGTATTATCTGAGGTATGAGATCGCTGCCTAATAGAATGTCTATTTGAGCGGGGGTGTTGCAGTTGGGATCTGCTAGCTTTAGGTGTGATACCTTTTGCCAATGCTTGCTATTTATATGATAGCTTGGAAGCATATTTGTTAGTTGCGGTAAGACTATAGCTTCTCCTTTAATTCTCTTATCCGCTTGGGGGGAAATTAAAGTAATGGGATTATTGTGAACTGAGGTATTCGTTTGAGATTTCCTCAACCTGAGTGGTCATGATGGTAACTGGTTCCGAAACTAGTCCAATTAGGATCCACCCAAAAATAGTATTTTGTGCCAATAGTTTGTTTGAAATTTTTTCAACACCCTCGAGTATTATCTGAGGGATGAGATCGCTGCCTAATAGAATGTCTATTTGAGCGGGGGTGTTGCATTTGGGATCTGCTAGCTTTAGGTGTGATACCTTTTGCCAATGCTTGCTATTTATATGATATCTTGGAAGCATATTTGTTAGTTGCGGTAAGACTATAGCTTCTCCTTTAATTCTCTTATCCGCTTGGGGGGAAATTAAAGTAATGGGATTATTGTGAACTGAGGTATTCGTTTGAGATTTCCTCAACCTGAGTGGTCATGGTGGTAACTGGTTCCGAAACTAGTCCACTTAGGATCCACCCTAAAATAGTATTTTGTGCCAATAGTTTGTTTGAAATTTTCTCAACACCCTCGAGTATTATCTGAGGTATGAGATCGCTGCCTAATAGAATGTCTATTTGAGCGGGGGTGTTGCATTTGGCATCTGCTAGCTTTAGGTGTGAAACCGTTTGCCAATGCTTGCTATTTATATGATAGCTTGGAAGCATATTTGTTAGTTGCGGTAAGACTATAGCTTCTGCTTTAATTCTCTTATCCGCTTGGGGGAAAATTAGAGTAATGGGATTATTGTGAACTGACGTATTCGTTTGAGATTTCCTCAACCTGAGTGGTAATGGTGGTTACTGGTTCCGAAACTAGTCCACTTAGGCCCAACCCAAAAATAGTATTTTGTGCGAATAGTTAGTTTGAAATTTTCTCAACACCCTCGAGTATTATCTGAGGTATGAGATCACTGCCTAATAGAATGTCAATTTGAGCGGGGGTGTTGCAGTTGGGATCTGCTAGCTTTAGGTGTGAAACCTTTTGCCAATGCTTGCTATTCATATGATAGCTTGGAAGCATATTTGTTAGTTGCGGTAAGACTATAGCTTCTGCTTTAATTCTCTTATCCGCTTGGGGGGAAATTAGAGTAATGGGATTATTGTGAACTGAGGTATTCGTTTGAGATTTCCTCAACCTGAGTGGTCATGGTGGTAACTGGTTCCGAAACTAGTCCACTTAGGACCAACCCAAAAATAGTATTTTGTGCGAATAGTTTGTTTGAAATTTTCTCAACACCCTCGAGTATTATCTGAGGTATGAGATCGCTGCCTAATAGAATGTCTATTTGAGCGGGGGTGTTGCAGTTGGGATCTGCTAGCTTTAGGTGTGAAACCTTTTGCCAATGCTTGCTATTTATATGATATCTGGGAAGCATATTTGTTAGTTGCGGTAAGACTATAGCTTCTGCTTTAATTCTCTTATCCGCTTGGGGGGAAATTAGAGTAATGGGATTATTGTGAACTGAGGTATTCGTTTGAGATTCCGCAACCTGAGTGGTCATGGTGGTAACTGGTTCCGAAACTAGTCCACTTAGGATCCACCCTAAAATAGTATTTTGTGCCAATAGTTTGTTTGAAATTTTCACAACACCTTCGAGTATTATCTGAGGTATGAGATCGCTGCCTAATAGAATGTCTATTTGAGCGGGGGTGTTGCAGTTGGCATCTGCTAGCTTTAGGTGTGAAACCTTTTGCCAATGCTTGCTATTTATATGATGGCTTGGAAGCATATTTGTTAGTTGCGGTAAGACTACAGCTTCTCCTTTAATTCTCTTATCCGCTTAGGGGGAAATTAAAGTAATGGGATTATTGTGAACTGAGGTATTCGTTTGAGATTTCCCCAACATGAGTGGTCATGGTGGTAACTGGTTCCGAAACTAGTCCAGTTAGGATCCACCCTAAAATATTATTTTGTGCCAATAGTTTGTTTGAAATTTTCTCAACACCCTCGAGTATTATCTGAGGTATGAGATCGCTGCCTAATAGAATGTCTATTTGAGCGGGGGTGTTGCAGTTGGCATCTGCTAGCTTTAGGTGTGAAACCTTTTGCCAATGCTTGCTATTTATATGATGGCTTGGAAGCATATTTGTTAGTTGCGGTAAGACTATAGTTTCTGCTTTAATTCTCTTCTCCGCTTGGGGGGAAATTAGAGTAATGGGATTATTGTGAACTGAGGTATTCGTTTGAGATTTCCTCAACCTGAGTGGTCATGGTGGTAACTGGTTCCGAAACTAGTCCACTTAGGAGCCAACCAAAAATAGTATTTTGTGCCAATAGTTTGTTTGAAATTTTCTCAACACCCTCGAGTATTATCTGAGGTATGATATCGCTGCCTAATAGAATGTCTATTTGAGCGGGGGTGTTGCAGTTGGGATCTGCTAGCTTTAGGTGTGAAACCTTTTGCCAATGCTTGCTATTTATATGATATCTTGGAAGCATATTTGTTAGTTCCAGTAAGACTATAGCTTCTGCTTTAATTCTTTTATCCGCTTGGGGGGAAATTAGAGTAATGGGATTATTGTGAACTAAGGTATTCGTTTGAGATTTCCTCAACCTGAGTGGTCATGGTGGTAACTGGTTCCGAAACTAGTCCACTTAGGATCCAACCAAAAATAGTATTTTGTGCCAATAGTTTGTTTGAAATTTTCTCAACACCCTCGAGTATTATCTGAGGTATGAGATCGCTGCCTAATAGAATGTCTATTTGAGCGGGGGTGTTGCAGTTGGCATCTGCTAGCTTTAGGTGTGAAACCTTTTGCCAATGCTTGCTATTTATATGATGGCTTGGAAGCATATTTGTTAGTTGCGGTAAGACTATAGCTTCTGCTTTAATTCTCTTCTCCGCTTGGGGGGAAATTAGAGTAATGGGATTATTGTGAACTGAGGTATTCGTTTGAGATTTCCTCAACCTGAGTGGTCATGGTGGTAACTGGTTCCGAAACTAGTCCACTTAGGATCCAACCAAAAATAGTATTTTGTGCCAATAGTTTGTTTGAAATTTTCTCAACACCCTCGAGTATTATCTGAGGTATGATATCGCTGCCTAATAGAATGTCTATTTGAGCGGGGGTGTTGCAGTTGGGATCTGCTAGCTTTAGGTGTGAAACCTTTTGCCAATGCTTGCTATTTATATGATATCTTGGAAGCATATTTGTTAGTTCCAGTAAGACTATAGCTTCTGCTTTAATTCTTTTATCCGCTTGGGGGGAAATTAGAGTAATGGGATTATTGTGAACTAAGGTATTCGTTTGAGATTTCCTCAACCTGAGTGGTCATGGTGGTAACTGGTTCCGAAACTAGTCCACTTAGGATCCAACCAAAAATAGTATTTTGTGCCAATAGTTTGTTTGAAATTTTCACAACACCTTCGAGTATTATCTGAGGTATGAGATCGCTGCCTAATAGAATGTCTATTTGAGCGGGGGTGTTGCAGTTGGCATCTGCTAGCTTTAGGTGTGAAACCTTTTGCCAATGCTTGCTATTTATATGATGGCTTGGAAGCATATTTGTTAGTTGCGGTAAGACTATAGCTTCTGCTTTAATTCTCTTCTCCGCTTGGGGGGAAATTAGAGTAATGGGATTATTGTGAACTGAGGTATTCGTTTGAGATTTCCTCAACCTGAGTGGTCATGGTGGTAACTGGTTCCGCAACTAGTCCACTTAGGATCCAACCAAAAATAGTATTTTGTGCCAATAGTTTGTTTGAAATTTTCTCAACACCCTCGAGTATTATCTGAGGTATGATATCGCTGCCTAATAGAATGTCTATTTGAGCGGGGGTGTTGCAGTTGGGATCTGCTAGCTTTAGGTGTGAAACCTTTTGCCAATGCTTGCTATTTATATGATATCTTGGAAGCATATTTGTTAGTTCCGGTAAGACTATAGCTTCTGCTTTAATTCTCTTCTCCGCTTGGGGGGAAATTAGAGTAATGGGATTATTGTGAACTGAGGTATTCGTTCGAGATTTCCTCAACCTGAGTGGTCATGGTGGTAACTGGTTCCGAAACTAGTCCACTTAGGATCCACCCAAAAATAGTATTTTGTGCCAATAGTTTGTTTGAAACACCTTCGAGTATTATCTGAGGTATGAGATCGCTGCCTAATAGAATGTCTATTTGAGCGGGGGTGTTGCAGTTGGCATCTGCTTGCTTTAGGTGTGAAACCTTTTGCCAATGCTTGCTATTTATATGATGGCTTGGAAGCATATTTGTTAGTTGCGGTAAGACTACAGCTTCTCCTTTAATTCTCTTATCCGCTTAGGGGGAAATTAAAGTAATGGGATTATTGTGAACTGAGGTATTCGTTTGAGATTTCCCCAACATGAGTGGTCATGGTGGTAACTGGTTCCGAAACTAGTCCAGTTAGGATCCACCCTAAAATATTATTTTGTGCCAATAGTTTGTTTGAAATTTTCTCAACACCCTCGAGTATTATCTGAGGTATGAGATCGCTGCCTAATAGAATGTCTATTTGAGCGGGGGTGTTGCAGTTGGCATCTGCTAGCTTTAGGTGTGAAACCTTTTGCCAATGCTTGCTATTTATATGATGGCTTGGAAGCATATTTGTTAGTTGCGGTAAGACTATAGCTTCTGCTTTAATTCTCTTCTCCGCTTGGGGGGAAATTAGAGTAATGGGATTATTGTGAACTGAGGTATTCGTTTGAGATTTCCTCAACCTGAGTGGTCATGGTGGTAACTGGTTCCGAAACTAGTCCACTTAGGAGCCAACCAAAAATAGTATTTTGTGCCAATAGTTTGTTTGAAATTTTCTCAACACCCTCGAGTATTATCTGAGGTATGATATCGCTGCCTAATAGAATGTCTATTTGAGCGGGGGTGTTGCAGTTGGGATCTGCTAGCTTTAGGTGTGAAACCTTTTGCCAATGCTTGCTATTTATATGATATCTTGGAAGCATATTTGTTAGTTCCAGTAAGACTATAGCTTCTGCTTTAATTCTTTTATCCGCTTGGGGGGAAATTAGAGTAATGGGATTATTGTGAACTAAGGTATTCGTTTGAGATTTCCTCAACCTGAGTGGTCATGGTGGTAACTGGTTCCGAAACTAGTCCACTTAGGATCGAACCAAAAATAGTATTTTGTGCCAATAGTTTGTTTGAAATTTTCTCAACACCCTCGAGTATTATCTGAGGTATGAGATCGCTGCCTAATAGAATGTCTATTTGAGCGGGGGTGTTGCAGTTGGCATCTGCTAGCTTTAGGTGTGAAACCTTTTGCCAATGCTTGCTATTTATATGATGGCTTGGAAGCATATTTGTTAGTTGCGGTAAGACTATAGCTTCTGCTTTAATTCTCTTCTCCGCTTGGGGGGAAATTAGAGTAATGGGATTATTGTGAACTGAGGTATTCGTTTGAGATTTCCTCAACCTGAGTGGTCATGGTGGTAACTGGTTCCGAAACTAGTCCACTTAGGATCCAACCAAAAATAGTATTTTGTGCCAATAGTTTGTTTGAAATTTTCTCAACACCCTCGAGTATTATCTGAGGTATGATATCGCTGCCTAATAGAATGTCTATTTGAGCGGGGGTGTTGCAGTTGGGATCTGCTAGCTTTAGGTGTGAAACCTTTTGCCAATGCTTGCTATTTATATGATATCTTGGAAGCATATTTGTTAGTTCCAGTAAGACTATAGCTTCTGCTTTAATTCTTTTATCCGCTTGGGGGGAAATTAGAGTAATGGGATTATTGTGAACTAAGGTATTCGTTTGAGATTTCCTCAACCTGAGTGGTCATGGTGGTAACTGGTTCCGAAACTAGTCCACTTAGGATCCAACCAAAAATAGTATTTTGTGCCAATAGTTTGTTTGAAATTTTCACAACACCTTCGAGTATTATCTGAGGTATGAGATCGCTGCCTAATAGAATGTCTATTTGAGCGGGGGTGTTGCAGTTGGCATCTGCTAGCTTTAGGTGTGAAACCTTTTGCCAATGCTTGCTATTTATATGATGGCTTGGAAGCATATTTGTTAGTTGCGGTAAGACTATAGCTTCTGCTTTAATTCTCTTCTCCGCTTGGGGGGAAATTAGAGTAATGGGATTATTGTGAACTGAGGTATTCGTTTGAGATTTCCTCAACCTGAGTGGTCATGGTGGTAACTGGTTCCGCAACTAGTCCACTTAGGATCCAACCAAAAATAGTATTTTGTGCCAATAGTTTGTTTGAAATTTTCTCAACACCCTCGAGTATTATCTGAGGTATGAGATCGCTGCCTAATAGAATGTCTATTTGAGCGGGGGTGTTGCAGTTGGCATCTGCTAGCTTTAGGTGTGAAACCTTTTGCCAATGCTTGCTATTTATATGATGGCTTGGAAGCATATTTGTTAGTTCCGGTAAGACTATAGCTTCTGCTTTAATTCTCTTCTCCGCTTGGGGGGAAATTAGAGTAATGGGATTATTGTGAACTGAGGTATTCGTTCGAGATTTCCTCAACCTGAGTGGTCATGGTGGTAACTGGTTCCGAAACTAGTCCACTTAGGATCCACCCAAAAATAGTATTTTGTGCCAATAGTTTGTTTGAAACACCTTCGAGTATTATCTGAGGTATGAGATCGCTGCCTAATAGAATGTCTATTTGAGCGGGGGTGTTGCAGTTGGGATCTGCTAGCTTTAGGTGTGAAACCTTTTGCCAATGCTTGCTATTTATATGATATCTTGGAAGCATATTTGTTAGTTCCAGTAAGACTATAGCTTCTGCTTTAATTCTTTTATCCGCTTGGGGGGAAATTAGAGTAATGGGATTATTGTGAACTAAGGTATTCGTTTGAGATTTCCTCAACCTGAGTGGTCATGGTGGTAACTGGTTCCGAAACTAGTCCACTTAGGATCGAACCAAAAATAGTATTTTGTGCCAATAGTTTGTTTGAAATTTTCTCAACACCCTCGAGTATTATCTGAGGTATGAGATCGCTGCCTAATAGAATGTCTATTTGAGCGGGGGTGTTGCAGTTGGCATCTGCTAGCTTTAGGTGTGAAACCTTTTGCCAATGCTTGCTATTTATATGATGGCTTGGAAGCATATTTGTTAGTTGCGGTAAGACTACAGCTTCTCCTTTAATTCTCTTATCCGCTTAGGGGGAAATTAAAGTAATGGGATTATTGTGAACTGAGGTATTCGTTTGAGATTTCCCCAACATGAGTGGTCATGGTGGTAACTGGTTCCGAAACTAGTCCAGTTAGGATCCACCCTAAAATATTATTTTGTGCCAATAGTTTGTTTGAAATTTTCTCAACACCCTCGAGTATTATCTGAGGTATGAGATCGCTGCCTAATAGAATGTCTATTTGAGCGGGGGTGTTGCAGTTGGCATCTGCTAGCTTTAGGTGTGAAACCTTTTGCCAATGCTTGCTATTTATATGATGGCTTGGAAGCATATTTGTTAGTTGCGGTAAGACTATAGTTTCTGCTTTAATTCTCTTCTCCGCTTGGGGGGAAATTAGAGTAATGGGATTATTGTGAACTGAGGTATTCGTTTGAGATTTCCTCAACCTGAGTGGTCATGGTGGTAACTGGTTCCGAAACTAGTCCACTTAGGAGCCAACCAAAAATAGCATTTTGTGCCAATAGTTTGTTTGAAATTTTCTCAACACCCTCGAGTATTATCTGAGGTATGATATCGCTGCCTAATAGAATGTCTATTTGAGCGGGGGTGTTGCAGTTGGGATCTGCTAGCTTTAGGTGTGAAACCTTTTGCCAATGCTTGCTATTTATATGATATCTTGGAAGCATATTTGTTAGTTCCAGTAAGACTATAGCTTCTGCTTTAATTCTTTTATCCGCTTGGGGGGAAATTAGAGTAATGGGATTATTGTGAACTAAGGTATTCGTTTGAGATTTCCTCAACCTGAGTGGTCATGGTGGTAACTGGTTCCGAAACTAGTCCACTTAGGATCCAACCAAAAATAGTATTTTGTGCCAATAGTTTGTTTGAAATTTTCTCAACACCCTCGAGTATTATCTGAGGTATGAGATCGCTGCCTAATAGAATGTCTATTTGAGCGGGGGTGTTGCAGTTGGCATCTGCTAGCTTTAGGTGTGAAACCTTTTGCCAATGCTTGCTATTTATATGATGGCTTGGAAGCATATTTGTTAGTTGCGGTAAGACTATAGCTTCTGCTTTAATTCTCTTCTCCGCTTGGGGGGAAATTAGAGTAATGGGATTATTGTGAACTGAGGTATTCGTTTGAGATTTCCTCAACCTGAGTGGTCATGGTGGTAACTGGTTCCGAAACTAGTCCACTTAGGATCCAACCAAAAATAGTATTTTGTGCCAATAGTTTGTTTGAAATTTTCTCAACACCCTCGAGTATTATCTGAGGTATGATATCGCTGCCTAATAGAATGTCTATTTGAGCGGGGGTGTTGCAGTTGGGATCTGCTAGCTTTAGGTGTGAAACCTTTTGCCAATGCTTGCTATTTATATGATATCTTGGAAGCATATTTGTTAGTTCCAGTAAGACTATAGCTTCTGCTTTAATTCTTTTATCCGCTTGGGGGGAAATTAGAGTAATGGGATTATTGTGAACTAAGGTATTCGTTTGAGATTTCCTCAACCTGAGTGGTCATGGTGGTAACTGGTTCCGAAACTAGTCCACTTAGGATCCAACCAAAAATAGTATTTTGTGCCAATAGTTTGTTTGAAATTTTCACAACACCTTCGAGTATTATCTGAGGTATGAGATCGCTGCCTAATAGAATGTCTATTTGAGCGGGGGTGTTGCAGTTGGCATCTGCTAGCTTTAGGTGTGAAACCTTTTGCCAATGCTTGCTATTTATATGATGGCTTGGAAGCATATTTGTTAGTTGCGGTAAGACTATAGCTTCTGCTTTAATTCTCTTCTCCGCTTGGGGGGAAATTAGAGTAATGGGATTATTGTGAACTGAGGTATTCGTTTGAGATTTCCTCAACCTGAGTGGTCATGGTGGTAACTGGTTCCGCAACTAGTCCACTTAGGATCCAACCAAAAATAGTATTTTGTGCCAATAGTTTGTTTGAAATTTTCTCAACACCCTCGAGTATTATCTGAGGTATGATATCGCTGCCTAATAGAATGTCTATTTGAGCGGGGGTGTTGCAGTTGGGATCTGCTAGCTTTAGGTGTGAAACCTTTTGCCAATGCTTGCTATTTATATGATATCTTGGAAGCATATTTGTTAGTTCCGGTAAGACTATAGCTTCTGCTTTAATTCTCTTCTCCGCTTGGGGGGAAATTAGAGTAATGGGATTATTGTGAACTGAGGTATTCGTTCGAGATTTCCTCAACCTGAGTGGTCATGGTGGTAACTGGTTCCGAAACTAGTCCACTTAGGATCCACCCAAAAATAGTATTTTGTGCCAATAGTTTGTTTGAAACACCTTCGAGTATTATCTGAGGTATGAGATCGCTGCCTAATAGAATGTCTATTTGAGCGGGGGTGTTGCAGTTGGCATCTGCTTGCTTTAGGTGTGAAACCTTTTGCCAATGCTTGCTATTTATATGATGGCTTGGAAGCATATTTGTTAGTTGCGGTAAGACTACAGCTTCTCCTTTAATTCTCTTATCCGCTTAGGGGGAAATTAAAGTAATGGGATTATTGTGAACTGAGGTATTCGTTTGAGATTTCCCCAACATGAGTGGTCATGGTGGTAACTGGTTCCGAAACTAGTCCAGTTAGGATCCACCCTAAAATATTATTTTGTGCCAATAGTTTGTTTGAAATTTTCTCAACACCCTCGAGTATTATCTGAGGTATGAGATCGCTGCCTAATAGAATGTCTATTTGAGCGGGGGTGTTGCAGTTGGCATCTGCTAGCTTTAGGTGTGAAACCTTTTGCCAATGCTTGCTATTTATATGATGGCTTGGAAGCATATTTGTTAGTTGCGGTAAGACTATAGCTTCTGCTTTAATTCTCTTCTCCGCTTGGGGGGAAATTAGAGTAATGGGATTATTGTGAACTGAGGTATTCGTTTGAGATTTCCTCAACCTGAGTGGTCATGGTGGTAACTGGTTCCGAAACTAGTCCACTTAGGAGCCAACCAAAAATAGTATTTTGTGCCAATAGTTTGTTTGAAATTTTCTCAACACCCTCGAGTATTATCTGAGGTATGATATCGCTGCCTAATAGAATGTCTATTTGAGCGGGGGTGTTGCAGTTGGGATCTGCTAGCTTTAGGTGTGAAACCTTTTGCCAATGCTTGCTATTTATATGATATCTTGGAAGCATATTTGTTAGTTCCAGTAAGACTATAGCTTCTGCTTTAATTCTTTTATCCGCTTGGGGGGAAATTAGAGTAATGGGATTATTGTGAACTAAGGTATTCGTTTGAGATTTCCTCAACCTGAGTGGTCATGGTGGTAACTGGTTCCGAAACTAGTCCACTTAGGATCGAACCAAAAATAGTATTTTGTGCCAATAGTTTGTTTGAAATTTTCTCAACACCCTCGAGTATTATCTGAGGTATGAGATCGCTGCCTAATAGAATGTCTATTTGAGCGGGGGTGTTGCAGTTGGCATCTGCTAGCTTTAGGTGTGAAACCTTTTGCCAATGCTTGCTATTTATATGATGGCTTGGAAGCATATTTGTTAGTTGCGGTAAGACTATAGCTTCTGCTTTAATTCTCTTCTCCGCTTGGGGGGAAATTAGAGTAATGGGATTATTGTGAACTGAGGTATTCGTTTGAGATTTCCTCAACCTGAGTGGTCATGGTGGTAACTGGTTCCGAAACTAGTCCACTTAGGATCCAACCAAAAATAGTATTTTGTGCCAATAGTTTGTTTGAAATTTTCTCAACACCCTCGAGTATTATCTGAGGTATGATATCGCTGCCTAATAGAATGTCTATTTGAGCGGGGGTGTTGCAGTTGGGATCTGCTAGCTTTAGGTGTGAAACCTTTTGCCAATGCTTGCTATTTATATGATATCTTGGAAGCATATTTGTTAGTTCCAGTAAGACTATAGCTTCTGCTTTAATTCTTTTATCCGCTTGGGGGGAAATTAGAGTAATGGGATTATTGTGAACTAAGGTATTCGTTTGAGATTTCCTCAACCTGAGTGGTCATGGTGGTAACTGGTTCCGAAACTAGTCCACTTAGGATCCAACCAAAAATAGTATTTTGTGCCAATAGTTTGTTTGAAATTTTCACAACACCTTCGAGTATTATCTGAGGTATGAGATCGCTGCCTAATAGAATGTCTATTTGAGCGGGGGTGTTGCAGTTGGCATCTGCTAGCTTTAGGTGTGAAACCTTTTGCCAATGCTTGCTATTTATATGATGGCTTGGAAGCATATTTGTTAGTTGCGGTAAGACTATAGCTTCTGCTTTAATTCTCTTCTCCGCTTGGGGGGAAATTAGAGTAATGGGATTATTGTGAACTGAGGTATTCGTTTGAGATTTCCTCAACCTGAGTGGTCATGGTGGTAACTGGTTCCGCAACTAGTCCACTTAGGATCCAACCAAAAATAGTATTTTGTGCCAATAGTTTGTTTGAAATTTTCTCAACACCCTCGAGTATTATCTGAGGTATGATATCGCTGCCTAATAGAATGTCTATTTGAGCGGGGGTGTTGCAGTTGGGATCTGCTAGCTTTAGGTGTGAAACCTTTTGCCAATGCTTGCTATTTATATGATATCTTGGAAGCATATTTGTTAGTTCCGGTAAGACTATAGCTTCTGCTTTAATTCTCTTCTCCGCTTGGGGGGAAATTAGAGTAATGGGATTATTGTGAACTGAGGTATTCGTTCGAGATTTCCTCAACCTGAGTGGTCATGGTGGTAACTGGTTCCGAAACTAGTCCACTTAGGATCCACCCAAAAATAGTATTTTGTGCCAATAGTTTGTTTGAAACACCTTCGAGTATTATCTGAGGTATGAGATCGCTGCCTAATAGAATGTCTATTTGAGCGGGGGTGTTGCAGTTGGCATCTGCTAGCTTTAGGTGTGAAACCTTTTGCCAATGCTTGCTATTTATATGATGGCTTGGAAGCATATTTGTTAGTTGCGGTAAGACTACAGCTTCTCCTTTAATTCTCTTATCCGCTTAGGGGGAAATTAAAGTAATGGGATTATTGTGAACTGAGGTATTCGTTTGAGATTTCCCCAACATGAGTGGTCATGGTGGTAACTGGTTCCGAAACTAGTCCAGTTAGGATCCACCCTAAAATATTATTTTGTGCCAATAGTTTGTTTGAAATTTTCTCAACACCCTCGAGTATTATCTGAGGTATGAGATCGCTGCCTAATAGAATGTCTATTTGAGCGGGGGTGTTGCAGTTGGCATCTGCTAGCTTTAGGTGTGAAACCTTTTGCCAATGCTTGCTATTTATATGATGGCTTGGAAGCATATTTGTTAGTTGCGGTAAGACTATAGCTTCTGCTTTAATTCTCTTCTCCGCTTGGGGGGAAATTAGAGTAATGGGATTATTGTGAACTGAGGTATTCGTTTGAGATTTCCTCAACCTGAGTGGTCATGGTGGTAACTGGTTCCGAAACTAGTCCACTTAGGAGCCAACCAAAAATAGTATTTTGTGCCAATAGTTTGTTTGAAATTTTCTCAACACCCTCGAGTATTATCTGAGGTATGATATCGCTGCCTAATAGAATGTCTATTTGAGCGGGGGTGTTGCAGTTGGGATCTGCTAGCTTTAGGTGTGAAACCTTTTGCCAATGCTTGCTATTTATATGATATCTTGGAAGCATATTTGTTAGTTCCAGTAAGACTATAGCTTCTGCTTTAATTCTTTTATCCGCTTGGGGGGAAACTAGAGTAATGGGATTATTGTGAACTAAGGTATTCGTTTGAGATTTCCTCAACCTGAGTGGTCATGGTGGTAACTGGTTCCGAAACTAGTCCACTTAGGATCCAACCAAAAATAGTATTTTGTGCCAATAGTTTGTTTGAAATTTTCTCAACACCCTCGAGTATTATCTGAGGTATGAGATCGCTGCCTAATAGAATGTCTATTTGAGCGGGGGTGTTGCAGTTGGCATCTGCTAGCTTTAGGTGTGAAACCTTTTGCCAATGCTTGCTATTTATATGATGGCTTGGAAGCATATTTGTTAGTTGCGGTAAGACTATAGCTTCTGCTTTAATTCTCTTCTCCGCTTGGGGGGAAATTAGAGTAATGGGATTATTGTGAACTGAGGTATTCGTTTGAGATTTCCTCAACCTGAGTGGTCATGGTGGTAACTGGTTCCGAAACTAGTCCACTTAGGATCCAACCAAAAATAGTATTTTGTGCCAATAGTTTGTTTGAAATTTTCTCAACACGCTCGAGTATTATCTGAGGTATGATATCGCTGCCTAATAGAATGTCTATTTGAGCGGGGGTGTTGCAGTTGGGATCTGCTAGCTTTAGGTGTGAAACCTTTTGCCAATGCTTGCTATTTATATGATATCTTGGAAGCATATTTGTTAGTTCCAGTAAGACTATAGCTTCTGCTTTAATTCTTTTATCCGCTTGGGGGGAAATTAGAGTAATGGGATTATTGTGAACTAAGGTATTCGTTTGAGATTTCCTCAACCTGAGTGGTCATGGTGGTAACTGGTTCCGAAACTAGTCCACTTAGGATCCAACCAAAAATAGTATTTTGTGCCAATAGTTTGTTTGAAATTTTCACAACACCTTCGAGTATTATCTGAGGTATGAGATCGCTGCCTAATAGAATGTCTATTTGAGCGGGGGTGTTGCAGTTGGCATCTGCTAGCTTTAGGTGTGAAACCTTTTGCCAATGCTTGCTATTTATATGATGGCTTGGAAGCATATTTGTTAGTTGCGGTAAGACTATAGCTTCTGCTTTAATTCTCTTCTCCGCTTGGGGGGAAATTAGAGTAATGGGATTATTGTGAACTGAGGTATTCGTTTGAGATTTCCTCAACCTGAGTGGTCATGGTGGTAACTGGTTCCGAAACTAGTCCACTTAGGATCCAACCAAAAATAGTATTTTGTGCCAATAGTTTGTTTGAAATTTTCTCAACACCCTCGAGTATTATCTGAGGTATGATATCGCTGCCTAATAGAATGTCTATTTGAGCGGGGGTGTTGCAGTTGGGATCTGCTAGCTTTAGGTGTGAAACCTTTTGCCAATGCTTGCTATTTATATGATATCTTGGAAGCATATTTGTTAGTTCCGGTAAGACTATAGCTTCTGCTTTAATTCTCTTCTCCGCTTGGGGGGAAATTAGAGTAATGGGATTATTGTGAACTGAGGTATTCGTTCGAGATTTCCTCAACCTGAGTGGTCATGGTGGTAACTGGTTCCGAAACTAGTCCACTTAGGATCCACCCAAAAATAGTATTTTGTGCCAATAGTTTGTTTGAAACACCTTCGATTATTATCTGAGGTATGAGATCGCTGCCTAATAGAATGTCTATTTGAGCGGGGGTGTTGCAGTTGGCATCTGCTAGCTTTAGGTGTGAAACCTTTTGCCAATGCTTGCTATTTATATGATAGCTTGGAAGCATATTTGTTAGTTGCGGTAAGACTATAGCTTCTGCTTTAATTCTCTTCTCCGCTTGGGTGGAAATTAGAGTAATGGGATTATTGTGAACTGAGGTATTCGTTTGAGATTTCCTCAACCTGAGTGGTCATAGTGGTAACTGGTTCCGAAACTAGTCCAATTAGGATCCACCCAAAAATAGTATTTTGTGCCAATAGTTTGTTTGAAATTTTTTCAACACCCTCGAGTATTATCTGAGGGATGAGATCGCTGCCTAATAGAATGTCTATTTGAGCGGGGGTGTTGCAGTTGGGATCTGCTAGCTTTAGGTGTGATACCTTTTGCCAATGCTTGCTATTTATATGATAGCTTGGAAGCATATTTGTTAGTTGCGGTAAGACTATAGCTTCTCCTTTAATTCTCTTATCCGCTTGGGGGGAAATTAAAGTAATGGGATTATTGTGAACTGAGGTATTCGTTTGAGATTTCCTCAACCTGAGTGGTCATGGTGGTAACTGGTTCCGAAACTAGTCCAGTTAGGATCCACCCTAAAATAGTATTTTGTGCCAATAGTTTGTTTGAAATTTTCTCAACACCCTCGAGTATTATCTGAGGTATGAGATCGCTGCCTAATAGAATGTCTATTTGAGCGGGGGTGTTGCAGTTGGCATCTGCTAGCTTTAGGTGTGAAACCTTTTGCCAATGCTTGCTATTTATATGGTAGCTTGGAAGCATATTTGTTAGTTGCGGTAAGACTATAGCTTCTGCTTTAATTCTCTTATCCGCTTGAGGGGAAATTAGAGTAATGGGATTATTGTGAAGTGACGTATTCGTTTGAGATTTCCTCAACCTGAGTGGTAATGGTGGTAACTGGTTCCGAAACTAGTCCACTTAGGACCAACCCAAAAATAGTATTTTGTGCGAATAGTTAGTTTGAAATTTTCTCAACACCCTCTAGTATTATCTGAGGTATGAGATCACTGCCTAATAGAATGTCTATTTGAGCGGGGGTGTTGCAGTTGGGATCTGCTAGCTTTAGGTGTGAAACCTTTTGCCAATGCTTGCTATTTATATGATATCTGGGAAGCATATTTGTTAGTTGCGGTAAGACTATAGCTTCTGCTTTAATTCTCTTATCCGCTTGGGGGGAAATTAGAGCAATGGGATTATTGTGAACTAAGGTATTCGTTTGAGATTTCCTCAACCTGAGTGGTCATGGTGGTAACTGGTTCCGAAACTAGTCCACTTAGGATCCACCCTAAAATAGTATTTTGAGCCAATAGTTTGTTTGAAATTTTCTCAACACCCTCGAGTGTTATCTGAGATATGAGATCGCTGCCTAATAGAATGTCTATTTGAGCGGGGGTGTTGCAGTTGGCATCTGCTAGCTTTAGGTGTGAAACCTTTTGCCAATGCTTGCTATTTATATGATAGCTTGGAAGCATATTTGTTAGTTGCGGTAAGACTATAGCTTCTGCTTTAATTCTCTTATCCGCTTGGGGGGAAATTAGAGTAATGTGATTATTGTGAACTGAGGTATTCGTTTGAGATTTCCTCAACCTGAGTGGTCATGGTGGTAACTGGTTCCGAAACTAGTCCACTTAGGACCAACCCAAAAATAGTATTTTGTGCGAATAGTTTGTTTGAAATTTTCTCAACACCCTCGAGTATTATCTGAGGTATGAGATCGCTGCCTAATAGAATGTCTATTTGAGCGGGGGTGTTGCAGTTGGGATCTGCTAGCTTTAGGTGTGAAACCTTTTGCCAATGCTTGCTATTTATATGATAGCTTGGAAGCATATTTGTTAGTTGCGGTAAGACTATAGCTTCTGCTTTAATTCTCTTATCCGCGTGGGGGGAAATTAGAGTAATGGGATTATTGTGAACTGAGGTATTCGTTTGAGATTTCCTCAACCTGAGTGGTCATGGTGGTAACTGGTTCCGAAACTAGTCCACTTAGGACCAACCCAAAAATAGTATTTTGTGCGAATAGTTTGTTTGAAATTTTCTCAACACCCTCTAGTATTATCTGAGGTATGAGATCGCTGCCTAATAGAATGTCTATTTGAGCGGGGGTGTTGCAGTTGAGATCTGCTAGCTTTAGGTGTGAAACCTTTTGCCAATGCTTGCTATTTATATGATAGCTTGGAAGCATATTTGTTAGTTGCGGTAAGACTATAGCTTCTGCTTTAATTCTCTTATCCGCTTGGGGGGAAATTAGAGTAATGGGATTATTGTGAACTGAGGTATTCGTTTGAGATTCCTCAACCTGAGTGGTCATGGTGGTAACTGGTTCCGAAACTAGTCCACTTAGGATCTGGATCCACCCTAAAATAGTATTTTGTGCCAATAGTTTGTTTGAAATTTTCTCAACACCCTCGAGTATTATCTGAGGTATGAGATCGCTGCCTAATAGAATGTCTATTTGAGCGGGGGTGTTGCAGTTGGCATCTGCTAGCTTTAGGTGTGAAACCGTTTGCCAATGCTTGCTATTTATATAATAGCTTGGAAGCATGTTTGTTAGTTGCGGTAAGACTATAGCTTCTGCTTTAATTCTCTTCTCCGCTTGGGGTGAAATTAGAGTAATGGGATTATTGTGAACTGAGGTATTCGTTTGAGATTTCCTCAACCTGAGTGGTGATGGTGGTAACTGGTTCCGAAACTAGTCCACTTAGGATCCACCCAAAAATAGTATTTTGTGCCAATAGTTTGTTTGAAATTTTCTTAACACCCTCGAGTATTATCTGAGGTATGAGATCGCTGCCAATAGAATGTCTATTTGAGCGGGGGTGTTGCAGTTGGGATCTGCTAGCTTTAAGTGTGAAACCTTTTGCCAATGCTTGCTATTTATATGATAGCTTGGAAGCATATTTGTTAGTTGCGGTAAGACTATAGCTTCTGCTTTAATTCTCTTATCCGCTTGGGGGGAAATTAGAGTAATGGGATTATTGTGAACTGAGGTATTCGTTTGAGATTTCCTCAACCTGAGTGGTCATGGTGGTAACTGGTTCCGAAACTAGTTCACTTAGGATCCACCCAAAAATAGTATTTTGTGCGAATAGTTTGTTTGAAATTTTCTCAACACCCTCGAGTATTATCTGAGGTATGAGATCGCTGCCTAATAGAATGTCTATTTGAGCGCGGGTGTTGCAGTTGGCATCTGCTAGCTTTAGGTGTGAAACCTTTTGCCGATGCTTGCTATTTATATGATAGCTTGGAAGCATATTTGTTAGTTGCGGTAAGACTATAGCTTCTGCTTTAATTCTCTTATCCGCTTGGGGGGAAATTAGAGTAACGGGATTATTGTGAACTGAGGTATTCGTTTGAGATTCCTCAACCTGAGTGGTCATGGTGGTAACTGGTTCCGAAACTAGTCCACTTAGGATCCACCCTAAAATAGTATTTTGTGCCAATAGTTTGTTTGAAATTTTCTCAACACCCTCGAGTATTATCGGAGGTATGAGATCGCTGCCTAATAGAATGTCTATTTGAGCGGGGGTGTTGCAGTTGGGATCTGCTAGCTTTAGGTGTGAAATCTTTTGCCAATGCTTGCTATTTATATGATAGCTTGGAAGCATATTTGTTAGTTGCGGTAAGACTATAGCTTCTGCTTTAATTAGCTTCTCCGCTTGGGGGGAAATTTAAGTAATGGGATTATTGTGATCTGAGGTATTCGTTTGAGATTTCCTCAACCTGAGTGGTCATGGTGGTAACTGGTTCTGAAACTAGTCCACTTAGGATCCACCCAAAAATAGTATTTTGTGCCAATAGTTTGTTTGAAATTTTCTCAACACCCTCGAGTATTATCTGAGGTATGAGATCGCTGCCTAATAGAATGTCTATTTGAGCGGGGGTGTTGCAGTTGGGATCTGCTAGCTTTAGGTGTGAAACCTTTTGCCAATGCTTGCTATTTATATGATATCTTGGAAGCATATATGTTAGTTGCGGTAAGACTATAGCTTCTGCTTTAATTCTCTTATCCGCTTGGGGGGAAATTAGAGTAATGGGATTATTGTAAACTGAGGTATTCGTTTGAGATTTCCTCAACCTGAGTGGTCATGGTGGTAACTGGTTCCGAAACTAGTCCACTTAGGATCCACAAAAAATTGTATTTTGTGCCAATAGTTTGTTTGAAATTTTCTCAACACCCTCGAGTATTATCTGAGGTATGAGATCGCTGCCTAATAGAATGTCTATTTGAGCGGGGGTGTTGCAGTTGGGATCTGCTAGCTTTAGGTGTGAAACCTTTTGCCAATGCTTGCTATTTAAATGATAGCTTGGAAGCATATTTGTTAGTTGCGGTAAGACTATAGCTTCTGCTTTAATTCTTTTATCCGCTTGGGTGGAAATTAGAGTAATGGGATTATTGTAAACTGAGGTATTCGTTTGAGATTTCCTCAACCTGAGTGGTCATGGTGGTAACTGGTTCCGAAACTAGTCCACTTAGGATCCACAAAAAATTGTATTTTGTGCCAATAGTTTGTTTGAAATTTTCTCAACACCCTCGAGTATTATCTGAGGTATGAGATCGCTGCCTAATAGAATGTCTATTTGAGCGGGGGTGTTGCAGTTGGGATCTGCTAGCTTTAAGTGTGAAACCTTTTGCCAATGCTTGCTATTTATATGATAGCTTGGAAGCATATTTGTTAGTTGCGGTAAGACTATAGCTTCTGCTTTAATTCTCTTATCCGCTTGGGGGGAAATTAGAGTAATGGGATTATTGTGAACTGAGGTATTCGTTTGAGATTTCCTCAACCTGAGTGGTCATGGTGGTAACTGGTTCCGAAACTAGTTCACTTAGGATCCACCCAAAAATAGTATTTTGTGCGAATAGTTTGTTTGAAATTTTCTCAACACCCTCGAGTATTATCTGAGGTATGAGATCGCTGCCTAATAGAATGTCTATTTGAGCGCGGGTGTTGCAGTTGGCATCTGCTAGCTTTAGGTGTGAAACCTTTTGCCGATGCTTGCTATTTATATGATAGCTTGGAAGCATATTTGTTAGTTGCGGTAAGACTATAGCTTCTGCTTTAATTCTCTTATCCGCTTGGGGGGAAATTAGAGTAACGGGATTATTGTGAACTGAGGTATTCGTTTGAGATTCCTCAACCTGAGTGGTCATGGTGGTAACTGGTTCCGAAACTAGTCCACTTAGGATCCACCCTAAAATAGTATTTTGTGCCAATAGTTTGTTTGAAATTTTCTCAACACCCTCGAGTATTATCGGAGGTATGAGATCGCTGCCTAATAGAATGTCTATTTGAGCGGGGGTGTTGCAGTTGGGATCTGCTAGCTTTAGGTGTGAAATCTTTTGCCAATGCTTGCTATTTATATGATAGCTTGGAAGCATATTTGTTAGTTGCGGTAAGACTATAGCTTCTGCTTTAATTAGCTTCTCCGCTTGGGGGGAAATTTAAGTAATGGGATTATTGTGAACTGAGGTATTCGTTTGAGATTTCCTCAACCTGAGTGGTCATGGTGGTAACTGGTTCCGAAACTAGTCCACTTAGGATCCACCCAAAAATAGTATTTTGTGCCAATAGTTTGTTTGAAATTTTCTCAACACCCTCGAGTATTATCTGAGGTATGAGATCGCTGCCTAATAGAATGTCTATTTGAGCGGGGGTGTTGCAGTTGGGATCTGCTAGCTTTAGGTGTGAAACCTTTTGCCAATGCTTGCTATTTATATGATATCTTGGAAGCATATATGTTAGTTGCGGTAAGACTATAGCTTCTGCTTTAATTCTCTTATCCGCTTGGGGGGAAATTAGAGTAATGGGATTATTGTAAACTGAGGTATTCGTTTGAGATTTCCTCAACCTGAGTGGTCATGGTGGTAACTGGTTCCGAAACTAGTCCACTTAGGATCCACAAAAAATTGTATTTTGTGCCAATAGTTTGTTTGAAATTTTCTCAACACCCTCGAGTATTATCTGAGGTATGAGATCGCTGCCTAATAGAATGTCTATTTGAGCGGGGGTGTTGCAGTTGGGATCTGCTAGCTTTAGGTGTGAAACCTTTTGCCAATGCTTGCTATTTATATGATAGCTTGGAAGCATATTTGTTAGTTGCGGTAAGACTATAGCTTCTGCTTTAATTCTTTTATCCGCTTGGGTGGAAATTAGAGTAATGGGATTATTGTGAACTGAGGTATTCGTTTGAGATTTCCTCAACCTGAGTGGTCATAGTGGTAACTGGTTCCGAAACTAGTCCAATTAGGATCCACCCAAAAATAGTATTTTGTGCCAATAGTTTGTTTGAAATTTTTTCAACACCCTCGAGTATTATCTGAGGTATGAGATCGCTGCCTAATAGAATGTCTATTTGAGCGGGGGTGTTGCAGTTGGGATCTGCTAGCTTTAGGTGTGAAACCTTTTGCCAATGCTTGCTATTTATATGATAGCTTGGAAGCATATTTGTTAGTTGCGGTAAGACTATAGCTTCTCCTTTAATTCTCTTATACGCTTGGGGGGAAATTAAAGTAATGGGATTATTGTGAACTGAGGTATTCGTTTGAGATTTCCTCAACCTGAGTGGTCGTGGTGGTAACTGGTTCCGAAACTAGTCCAGTTAGGATCCACCCTAAAATAGTATTTTGTGCCAATAGTTTGTTTGAAATTTTTTAAACACCCTCGAGTATTATCTGAGGTATGAGATCGCTGCCTAATAGAATGTCTATTTGAGCGGGGGTGTTGCAGTTGGGATCTGCTAGCTTTAGGTGTGAAACCTTTTGCCAATGCTTGCTATTTATATGATAGCTTGGAAGCATATTTGTTAGTTGCGGTAAGACTATAGCTTCTGCTTTAATTCTCTTATCCGCTTGGGGGGAAATTAGAGTAATGGGATTATTGTGAACTGAGGTATTCGTTTGAGATTTCCTCAACCTGAGTGGTCATGGTGGTAACTGGTTCCGAAACTAGTCTACTTAGGATCCACCCAAAAATAGTATTTTGTGCCAATAGTTTGTTTGAAATTTTCTCAACACCCTCGAGCATTATCTGAGGTATGAGATCGCTGCCTAATAGAATGTCTATTTGAGCGGGGGTGTTGCAGTTGGGATCTGTTAGCTTTAGGTGTGAAACTTTTTTCCCTAGGCTTGTTATTTATATGATAGCTTTGAAGCATATTTGTTAGTTGCGGTAAAACTATAGCTTCTGCTTTAATTTTCTTATCCGCTTGGGTGGAATTTAGAGTAATGGGATTATTGTGAACTGAGGTATTCGTTTGAGATTTCCTCAACCTGAGTGGTCATGGTGGTAACTGGTTCCGAAACTAGTCTACTTAGGATCCACCCAAAAATAGTATTTTGTGCCAATAGTTTGTTTGAAATTTTCTCAACACCCTCGAGTATTATCTGAGGTATGAGATCGCTGCCTAATAGAATGTCTATTTGAGCGGGGGTGTTGCAGTTGGGATCTGTTAGCTTTAGGTGTGAAACTTTTTTCCCAAGGCTTGTTATTTATATGATAGCTTGGAAGCATATTTGTTAGTTGCGGTAAAACTATAGCTTCTGCTTTAATTTTCTTATCCGCTTGGGTGGAATTTAGAGTAATGGGATTATTGTGAACTGAGGTATTCGTTTGAGATTTCCTCAACCTGAGTGGTCATGGTGGTAACTGGTTCCGAAACTAGTCTACTTAGGATCCACCCAAAAATAGTATTTTGTGCCAATAGTTTGTTTGAAATTTTTTCAACACCCTCGAGTATTATCTGAGGTATGAGATCGCTGCCTAATAGAATGTCTATTTGAGCGGGGGTGTTGCAGTTGGGATCTGCTAGCTTTAGGTGTGAAACCTTTTGCCAATGCTTGCTATGTATATGATAGCTTGGAAGCATATTTGTTAGTTGCGGTAAGACTATAGCTTCTCCTTTAATTCTCTTATACGCTTGGGGGGAAATTAAAGTAATGGGATTATTGTGAACTGAGGTATTCGTTTGAGATTTCCTCAACCTGAGTGGTCGTGGTGGTAACTGGTTCCGAAACTAGTCCAGTTAGGATCCACCCTAAAATAGTATTTTGTGCCAATAGTTTGTTTGAAATTTTTTAAACACCCTCGAGTATTATCTGAGGTATGAGATCGCTGCCTAATAGAATGTCTATTTGAGCGGGGGTGTTGCAGTTGGGATCTGCTAGCTTTAGGTGTGAAACCTTTTGCCGATGCTTGCTATTTATATGATAGCTTGGAAGCATATTTGTTAGTTGCGGTAAGACTATAGCTTCTGCTTTAATTCTCTTATCCGCTTGGGGGGAAATTAGAGTAATGGGATTATTGTGAACTGAGGTATTCGTTTGAGATTTCCTCAACCTGAGTGGTCATAGTGGTAACTGGTTCCGAAACTAGTCCAATTAGGATCCACCCAAAAATAGTATTTTGTGCCAATAGTTTGTTTGAAATTTTTTCAACACCCTCGAGTATTATCTGAGGTATGAGATCGCTGCCTAATAGAATGTCTATTTGAGCGGGGGTGTTGCAGTTGGGATTTGCTAGCTTTAGGTGTGAAACCTTTTGCCAATGCTTGCTATTTATATGATATCTTGGAAGCATATTTGTTAGTTCCGGTAAGACTATAGCTTCTGCTTTAATTCTCTTCTCCGCTTGGGGGGAAATTAGAGTAATGGGATTATTGTGAACTGAGGTATTCGTTTGAGATTTCCTCAACCTGAGTGGTCATGGTGGTAACTGGTTCCGAAACTAGTCCACTTAGGATCCAACCAAAAATAGTATTTTGTGCCAATAGTTTGTTTGAAACACCTTCGAGTATTATCTGAGGTATGAGATCGCTGCCTAATAGAATGTCTATTTGAGCGGGGGTGTTGCAGTTGGCATCTGCTAGCTTTAGGTGTGAAACCTTTTGCCAATGCTTGCTATGTATATGATAGCTTGGAAGCATATTTGTTAGTTCCGGTAAGACTATAGCTTCTGCTTTAATTCTCTTCTCCGCTTGGGGGGAAATTAGAGTAATGGGATTATTGTGAACTGAGGTATTCGTTTGAGATTTCCTCAACCTGAGTGGTCATGGTGGTAACTGGTTCCGAAACTAGTCCACTTAGGATCCAACCAAAAATAGTATTTTGTGCCAATAGTTTGTTTGAAACACCTTCGAGTATTATCTGAGGTATGAGATCGCTGCCTAATAGAATGTCTATTTGAGCGGGGGTGTTGCAGTTGGCATCTGCTAGCTTTAGGTGTGAAACCTTTTGCCAATGCTTGCTATTTATATGGTAGCTTGGAAGCATATTTGTTAGTTGCGGTAAGACTATAGCTTCTGCTTTAATTCTCTTATCCGCTTGAGGGGAAATTAAAGTAATGGGATTATTGTGAACTGAGGTATTCGTTTGAGATTTCCTCAACCTGAGTGGTCATGGTGGTAACTGGTTCCGAAACTAGTCCAGTTAGGATCCACCCTAAAATAGTATTTTGTGCCAATAGTTTGTTTGAAATTTTCTCAACACCCTCGAGTATTATCTGAGGTATGAGATCGCTGCCTAATAGAATGTCTATTTGAGCGGGGGTGTTGCAGTTGGCATCTGCTAGCTTTAGGTGTGAAACCTTTTGCCAATGCTTGCTATGTATATGATAGCTTGGAAGCATATTTGTTAGTTCCGGTAAGACTATAGCTTCTGCTTTAATTCTCTTCTCCGCTTGGGGGGAAATTAGAGTAATGGGATTATTGTGAACTGAGGTATTCGTTTGAGATTTCCTCAACCTGAGTGGTCATGGTGGTAACTGGTTCCGAAACTAGTCCAATTAGGATCCACCCAAAAATAGTATTTTGTGCCAATAGTTTGTTTGAAATTTTTTCAACACCCTCGAGTATTATCTGAGGGATGAGATCGCTGCCTAATAGAATGTCTATTTGAGCGGGGGTGTTGCAGTTGGGATCTGCTAGCTTTAGGTGTGATACCTTTTGCCAATGCTTGCTATTTATATGATAGCTTGGAAGCATATTTGTTAGTTGCGGTAAGACTATAGCTTCTCCTTTAATTCTCTTATCCGCTTGGGGGGAAATTAAAGTAATGGGATTATTGTGAACTGAGGTATTCGTTTGAGATTTCCTCAACCTGAGTGGTCATGGTGGTAACTGGTTCCGAAACTAGTCCAGTTAGGATCCACCCTAAAATAGTATTTTGTGCCAATAGTTTGTTTGAAATTTTCTCAACACCCTCGAGTATTATCTGAGGTATGAGATCGCTGCCTAATAGAATGTCTATTTGAGCGGGGGTGTTGCAGTTGGCATCTGCTAGCTTTAGGTGTGAAACCTTTTGCCAATGCTTGCTATTTATATGGTAGCTTGGAAGCATATTTGTTAGTTGCGGTAAGACTATAGCTTCTGCTTTAATTCTCTTATCCGCTTGAGGGGAAATTAGAGTAATGGGATTATTGTGAAGTGACGTATTCGTTTGAGATTTCCTCAACCTGAGTGGTAATGGTGGTAACTGGTTCCGAAACTAGTCCACTTAGGACCAACCCAAAAATAGTATTTTGTGCGAATAGTTAGTTTGAAATTTTCTCAACACCCTCTAGTATTATCTGAGGTATGAGATCACTGCCTAATAGAATGTCTATTTGAGCGGGGGTGTTGCAGTTGGGATCTGCTAGCTTTAGGTGTGAAACCTTTTGCCAATGCTTGCTATTTATATGATATCTGGGAAGCATATTTGTTAGTTGCGGTAAGACTATAGCTTCTGCTTTAATTCTCTTATCCGCTTGGGGGGAAATTAGAGCAATGGGATTATTGTGAACTAAGGTATTCGTTTGAGATTTCCTCAACCTGAGTGGTCATGGTGGTAACTGGTTCCGAAACTAGTCCACTTAGGATCCACCCTAAAATAGTATTTTGAGCCAATAGTTTGTTTGAAATTTTCTCAACACCCTCGAGTGTTATCTGAGATATGAGATCGCTGCCTAATAGAATGTCTATTTGAGCGGGGGTGTTGCAGTTGGCATCTGCTAGCTTTAGGTGTGAAACCTTTTGCCAATGCTTGCTATTTATATGATAGCTTGGAAGCATATTTGTTAGTTGCGGTAAGACTATAGCTTCTGCTTTAATTCTCTTATCCGCTTGGGGGGAAATTAGAGTAATGTGATTATTGTGAACTGAGGTATTCGTTTGAGATTTCCTCAACCTGAGTGGTCATGGTGGTAACTGGTTCCGAAACTAGTCCACTTAGGACCAACCCAAAAATAGTATTTTGTGCGAATAGTTTGTTTGAAATTTTCTCAACACCCTCGAGTATTATCTGAGGTATGAGATCGCTGCCTAATAGAATGTCTATTTGAGCGGGGGTGTTGCAGTTGGGATCTGCTAGCTTTAGGTGTGAAACCTTTTGCCAATGCTTGCTATTTATATGATAGCTTGGAAGCATATTTGTTAGTTGCGGTAAGACTATAGCTTCTGCTTTAATTCTCTTATCCGCGTGGGGGGAAATTAGAGTAATGGGATTATTGTGAACTGAGGTATTCGTTTGAGATTTCCTCAACCTGAGTGGTCATGGTGGTAACTGGTTCCGAAACTAGTCCACTTAGGACCAACCCAAAAATAGTATTTTGTGCGAATAGTTTGTTTGAAATTTTCTCAACACCCTCTAGTATTATCTGAGGTATGAGATCGCTGCCTAATAGAATGTCTATTTGAGCGGGGGTGTTGCAGTTGAGATCTGCTAGCTTTAGGTGTGAAACCTTTTGCCAATGCTTGCTATTTATATGATAGCTTGGAAGCATATTTGTTAGTTGCGGTAAGACTATAGCTTCTGCTTTAATTCTCTTATCCGCTTGGGGGGAAATTAGAGTAATGGGATTATTGTGAACTGAGGTATTCGTTTGAGATTCCTCAACCTGAGTGGTCATGGTGGTAACTGGTTCCGAAACTAGTCCACTTAGGATCTGGATCCACCCTAAAATAGTATTTTGTGCCAATAGTTTGTTTGAAATTTTCTCAACACCCTCGAGTATTATCTGAGGTATGAGATCGCTGCCTAATAGAATGTCTATTTGAGCGGGGGTGTTGCAGTTGGCATCTGCTAGCTTTAGGTGTGAAACCGTTTGCCAATGCTTGCTATTTATATGATAGCTTGGAAGCATGTTTGTTAGTTGCGGTAAGACTATAGCTTCTGCTTTAATTCTCTTCTCCGCTTGGGGTGAAATTAGAGTAATGGGATTATTGTGAACTGAGGTATTCGTTTGAGATTTCCTCAACCTGAGTGGTGATGGTGGTAACTGGTTCCGAAACTAGTCCACTTAGGATCCACCCAAAAATAGTATTTTGTGCCAATAGTTTGTTTGAAATTTTCTTAACACCCTCGAGTATTATCTGAGGTATGAGATCGCTGCCTAATAGAATGTCTATTTGAGCGGGGGTGTTGCAGTTGGGATCTGCTAGCTTTAAGTGTGAAACCTTTTGCCAATGCTTGCTATTTATATGATAGCTTGGAAGCATATTTGTTAGTTGCGGTAAGACTATAGCTTCTGCTTTAATTCTCTTATCCGCTTGGGGGGAAATTAGAGTAATGGGATTATTGTGAACTGAGGTATTCGTTTGAGATTTCCTCAACCTGAGTGGTCATGGTGGTAACTGGTTCCGAAACTAGTTCACTTAGGATCCACCCAAAAATAGTATTTTGTGCGAATAGTTTGTTTGAAATTTTCTCAACACCCTCGAGTATTATCTGAGGTATGAGATCGCTGCCTAATAGAATGTCTATTTGAGCGCGGGTGTTGCAGTTGGCATCTGCTAGCTTTAGGTGTGAAACCTTTTGCCGATGCTTGCTATTTATATGATAGCTTGGAAGCATATTTGTTAGTTGCGGTAAGACTATAGCTTCTGCTTTAATTCTCTTATCCGCTTGGGGGGAAATTAGAGTAACGGGATTATTGTGAACTGAGGTATTCGTTTGAGATTCCTCAACCTGAGTGGTCATGGTGGTAACTGGTTCCGAAACTAGTCCACTTAGGATCCACCCTAAAATAGTATTTTGTGCCAATAGTTTGTTTGAAATTTTCTCAACACCCTCGAGTATTATCGGAGGTATGAGATCGCTGCCTAATAGAATGTCTATTTGAGCGGGGGTGTTGCAGTTGGGATCTGCTAGCTTTAGGTGTGAAATCTTTTGCCAATGCTTGCTATTTATATGATAGCTTGGAAGCATATTTGTTAGTTGCGGTAAGACTATAGCTTCTGCTTTAATTAGCTTCTCCGCTTGGGGGGAAATTTAAGTAATGGGATTATTGTGAACTGAGGTATTCGTTTGAGATTTCCTCAACCTGAGTGGTCATGGTGGTAACTGGTTCTGAAACTAGTCCACTTAGGATCCACCCAAAAATAGTATTTTGTGCCAATAGTTTGTTTGAAATTTTCTCAACACCCTCGAGTATTATCTGAGGTATGAGATCGCTGCCTAATAGAATGTCTATTTGAGCGGGGGTGTTGCAGTTGGGATCTGCTAGCTTTAGGTGTGAAACCTTTTGCCAATGCTTGCTATTTATATGATATCTTGGAAGCATATATGTTAGTTGCGGTAAGACTATAGCTTCTGCTTTAATTCTCTTATCCGCTTGGGGGGAAATTAGAGTAATGGGATTATTGTAAACTGAGGTATTCGTTTGAGATTTCCTCAACCTGAGTGGTCATGGTGGTAACTGGTTCCGAAACTAGTCCACTTAGGATCCACAAAAAATTGTATTTTGTGCCAATAGTTTGTTTGAAATTTTCTCAACACCCTCGAGTATTATCTGAGGTATGAGATCGCTGCCTAATAGAATGTCTATTTGAGCGGGGGTGTTGCAGTTGGGATCTGCTAGCTTTAGGTGTGAAACCTTTTGCCAATGCTTGCTATTTATATGATAGCTTGGAAGCATATTTGTTAGTTGCGGTAAGACTATAGCTTCTGCTTTAATTCTTTTATCCGCTTGGGTGGAAATTAGAGTAATGGGATTATTGTAAACTGAGGTATTCGTTTGAGATTTCCTCAACCTGAGTGGTCATGGTGGTAACTGGTTCCGAAACTAGTCCACTTAGGATCCACAAAAAATTGTATTTTGTGCCAATAGTTTGTTTGAAATTTTCTCAACACCCTCGAGTATTATCTGAGGTATGAGATCGCTGCCTAATAGAATGTCTATTTGAGCGGGGGTGTTGCAGTTGGGATCTGCTAGCTTTAAGTGTGAAACCTTTTGCCAATGCTTGCTATTTATATGATAGCTTGGAAGCATATTTGTTAGTTGCGGTAAGACTATAGCTTCTGCTTTAATTCTCTTATCCGCTTGGGGGGAAATTAGAGTAATGGGATTATTGTGAACTGAGGTATTCGTTTGAGATTTCCTCAACCTGAGTGGTCATGGTGGTAACTGGTTCCGAAACTAGTTCACTTAGGATCCACCCAAAAATAGTATTTTGTGCGAATAGTTTGTTTGAAATTTTCTCAACACCCTCGAGTATTATCTGAGGTATGAGATCGCTGCCTAATAGAATGTCTATTTGAGCGCGGGTGTTGCAGTTGGCATCTGCTAGCTTTAGGTGTGAAACCTTTTGCCGATGCTTGCTATTTATATGATAGCTTGGAAGCATATTTGTTAGTTGCGGTAAGACTATAGCTTCTGCTTTAATTCTCTTATCCGCTTGGGGGGAAATTAGAGTAACGGGATTATTGTGAACTGAGGTATTCGTTTGAGATTCCTCAACCTGAGTGGTCATGGTGGTAACTGGTTCCGAAACTAGTCCACTTAGGATCCACCCTAAAATAGTATTTTGTGCCAATAGTTTGTTTGAAATTTTCTCAACACCCTCGAGTATTATCGGAGGTATGAGATCGCTGCCTAATAGAATGTCTATTTGAGCGGGGGTGTTGCAGTTGGGATCTGCTAGCTTTAGGTGTGAAATCTTTTGCCAATGCTTGCTATTTATATGATAGCTTGGAAGCATATTTGTTAGTTGCGGTAAGACTATAGCTTCTGCTTTAATTAGCTTCTCCGCTTGGGGGGAAATTTAAGTAATGGGATTATTGTGAACTGAGGTATTCGTTTGAGATTTCCTCAACCTGAGTGGTCATGGTGGTAACTGGTTCCGAAACTAGTCCACTTAGGATCCACCCAAAAATAGTATTTTGTGCCAATAGTTTGTTTGAAATTTTCTCAACACCCTCGAGTATTATCTGAGGTATGAGATCGCTGCCTAATAGAATGTCTATTTGAGCGGGGGTGTTGCAGTTGGGATCTGCTAGCTTTAGGTGTGAAACCTTTTGCCAATGCTTGCTATTTATATGATATCTTGGAAGCATATATGTTAGTTGCGGTAAGACTATAGCTTCTGCTTTAATTCTCTTATCCGCTTGGGGGGAAATTAGAGTAATGGGATTATTGTAAACTGAGGTATTCGTTTGAGATTTCCTCAACCTGAGTGGTCATGGTGGTAACTGGTTCCGAAACTAGTCCACTTAGGATCCACAAAAAATTGTATTTTGTGCCAATAGTTTGTTTGAAATTTTCTCAACACCCTCGAGTATTATCTGAGGTATGAGATCGCTGCCTAATAGAATGTCTATTTGAGCGGGGGTGTTGCAGTTGGGATCTGCTAGCTTTAGGTGTGAAACCTTTTGCCAATGCTTGCTATTTATATGATAGCTTGGAAGCATATTTGTTAGTTGCGGTAAGACTATAGCTTCTGCTTTAATTCTTTTATCCGCTTGGGTGGAAATTAGAGTAATGGGATTATTGTGAACTGAGGTATTCGTTTGAGATTTCCTCAACCTGAGTGGTCATAGTGGTAACTGGTTCCGAAACTAGTCCAATTAGGATCCACCCAAAAATAGTATTTTGTGCCAATAGTTTGTTTGAAATTTTTTCAACACCCTCGAGTATTATCTGAGGTATGAGATCGCTGCCTAATAGAATGTCTATTTGAGCGGGGGTGTTGCAGTTGGGATCTGCTAGCTTTAGGTGTGAAACCGTTTGCCAATGCTTGCTATTTATATGATAGCTTGGAAGCATATTTGTTAGTTGCGGTAAGACTATAGCTTCTCCTTTAATTCTCTTATACGCTTGGGGGGAAATTAAAGTAATGGGATTATTGTGAACTGAGGTATTCGTTTGAGATTTCCTCAACCTGAGTGGTCGTGGTGGTAACTGGTTCCGAAACTAGTCCAGTTAGGATCCACCCTAAAATAGTATTTTGTGCCAATAGTTTGTTTGAAATTTTTTAAACACCCTCGAGTATTATCTGAGGTATGAGATCGCTGCCTAATAGAATGTCTATTTGAGCGGGGGTGTTGCAGTTGGGATCTGCTAGCTTTAGGTGTGAAACCTTTTGCCAATGCTTGCTATTTATATGATAGCTTGGAAGCATATTTGTTAGTTGCGGTAAGACTATAGCTTCTGCTTTAATTCTCTTATCCGCTTGGGGGGAAATTAGAGTAATGGGATTATTGTGAACTGAGGTATTCGTTTGAGATTTCCTCAACCTGAGTGGTCATGGTGGTAACTGGTTCCGAAACTAGTCTACTTAGGATCCACCCAAAAATAGTATTTTGTGCCAATAGTTTGTTTGAAATTTTCTCAACACCCTCGAGCATTATCTGAGGTATGAGATCGCTGCCTAATAGAATGTCTATTTGAGCGGGGGTGTTGCAGTTGGGATCTGTTAGCTTTAGGTGTGAAACTTTTTTCCCTAGGCTTGTTATTTATATGATAGCTTTGAAGCATATTTGTTAGTTGCGGTAAAACTATAGCTTCTGCTTTAATTTTCTTATCCGCTTGGGTGGAATTTAGAGTAATGGGATTATTGTGAACTGAGGTATTCGTTTGAGATTTCCTCAACCTGAGTGGTCATGGTGGTAACTGGTTCCGAAACTAGTCTACTTAGGATCCACCCAAAAATAGTATTTTGTGCCAATAGTTTGTTTGAAATTTTCTCAACACCCTCGAGTATTATCTGAGGTATGAGATCGCTGCCTAATAGAATGTCTATTTGAGCGGGGGTGTTGCAGTTGGGATCTGTTAGCTTTAGGTGTGAAACTTTTTTCCCAAGGCTTGTTATTTATATGATAGCTTGGAAGCATATTTGTTAGTTGCGGTAAAACTATAGCTTCTGCTTTAATTTTCTTATCCGCTTGGGTGGAATTTAGAGTAATGGGATTATTGTGAACTGAGGTATTCGTTTGAGATTTCCTCAACCTGAGTGGTCATGGTGGTAACTGGTTCCGAAACTAGTCTACTTAGGATCCACCCAAAAATAGTATTTTGTGCCAATAGTTTGTTTGAAATTTTTTCAACACCCTCGAGTATTATCTGAGGTATGAGATCGCTGCCTAATAGAATGTCTATTTGAGCGGGGGTGTTGCAGTTGGGATCTGCTAGCTTTAGGTGTGAAACCTTTTGCCAATGCTTGCTATGTATATGATAGCTTGGAAGCATATTTGTTAGTTGCGGTAAGACTATAGCTTCTCCTTTAATTCTCTTATACGCTTGGGGGGAAATTAAAGTAATGGGATTATTGTGAACTGAGGTATTCGTTTGAGATTTCCTCAACCTGAGTGGTCGTGGTGGTAACTGGTTCCGAAACTAGTCCAGTTAGGATCCACCCTAAAATAGTATTTTGTGCCAATAGTTTGTTTGAAATTTTTTAAACACCCTCGAGTATTATCTGAGGTATGAGATCGCTGCCTAATAGAATGTCTATTTGAGCGGGGGTGTTGCAGTTGGGATCTGCTAGCTTTAGGTGTGAAACCTTTTGCCGATGCTTGCTATTTATATGATAGCTTGGAAGCATATTTGTTAGTTGCGGTAAGACTATAGCTTCTGCTTTAATTCTCTTATCCGCTTGGGGGGAAATTAGAGTAATGGGATTATTGTGAACTGAGGTATTCGTTTGAGATTTCCTCAACCTGAGTGGTCATAGTGGTAACTGGTTCCGAAACTAGTCCAATTAGGATCCACCCAAAAATAGTATTTTGTGCCAATAGTTTGTTTGAAATTTTTTCAACACCCTCGAGTATTATCTGAGGTATGAGATCGCTGCCTAATAGAATGTCTATTTGAGCGGGGGTGTTGCAGTTGGGATTTGCTAGCTTTAGGTGTGAAACCTTTTGCCAATGCTTGCTATTTATATGATATCTTGGAAGCATATTTGTTAGTTCCGGTAAGACTATAGCTTCTGCTTTAATTCTCTTCTCCGCTTGGGGGGAAATTAGAGTAATGGGATTATTGTGAACTGAGGTATTCGTTTGAGATTTCCTCAACCTGAGTGGTCATGGTGGTAACTGGTTCCGAAACTAGTCCACTTAGGATCCAACCAAAAATAGTATTTTGTGCCAATAGTTTGTTTGAAACACCTTCGAGTATTATCTGAGGTATGAGATCGCTGCCTAATAGAATGTCTATTTGAGCGGGGGTGTTGCAGTTGGCATCTGCTAGCTTTAGGTGTGAAACCTTTTGCCAATGCTTGCTATGTATATGATAGCTTGGAAGCATATTTGTTAGTTCCGGTAAGACTATAGCTTCTGCTTTAATTCTCTTCTCCGCTTGGGGGGAAATTAGAGTAATGGGATTATTGTGAACTGAGGTATTCGTTTGAGATTTCCTCAACCTGAGTGGTCATGGTGGTAACTGGTTCCGAAACTAGTCCACTTAGGATCCAACCAAAAATAGTATTTTGTGCCAATAGTTTGTTTGAAACACCTTCGAGTATTATCTGAGGTATGAGATCGCTGCCTAATAGAATGTCTATTTGAGCGGGGGTGTTGCAGTTGGCATCTGCTAGCTTTAGGTGTGAAACCTTTTGCCAATGCTTGCTATTTATATGATAGCTTGGAAGCATATTTGTTAGTTGCAGTAAGACTATAGCTTCTGCTTTAATTCTCTTCTCCGCTTGGGTGGAAATTAGAGTAATGGGATTATTGTGAACTGAGGTATTCGTTTGAGATTTCCTCAACCTGAGTGGTCATAGTGGTAACTGGTTCCGAAACTAGTCCAGTTAGGATCCACCCAAAAATAGTATTTTGTGCCAATAGTTTGTTTGAAATTTTCTCAACACCCTCGAGCATTATCTGAGGTATGAGATCGCTGCCTAATAGAATGTCTATTTGAGCGGGGGTGTTGCAGTTGGGATCTGTTAGCTTTAGGTGTGAAACTTTTTTTCCTAGGCTTGTTATTTATATGTTAGCTTTGAAGCATATTTGTTAGTTGCGGTAAAACTATAGCTTCTGCTTTAATTTTCTTATCCGCTTGGGTGGAATTTAGAGTAATGGGATTATTGTGAACTGAGGTATTCGTTTGAGATTTCCTCAACCTGAGTGGTCATGGTGGTAACTGGTTCCGAAACTAGTCTACTTAGGATCCACCCAAAAATAGTATTTTGTGCCAATAGTTTGTTTGAAATTTTCTCAACACCCTCGAGTATTATCTGAGGTATGAGATCGCTGCCTTATAGAATGTCTATTTGAGCGCGGGTGTTGCAGTTGGGATCTGCTAGCTTTAGGTGTGAAACCTTTTGCCGATGCTTGCTATTTATATGATAGCTTGGAAGCATATTTGTTAGTTGCGGTAAGACTATAGCTTCTGCTTTAATTCTCTTATCCGCTTGGGGGGAAATTAGAGTAATGGGATTATTGTGAACTGAGGTATTCGTTTGAGATTTCCTCAACCTGAGTGGTCATGGTGGTAACTGGTTCCGAAACTAGTCTACTTAGGATCCACCCAAAAATAGTATTTTGTGCCAATAGTTTGTTTGAAATTTTCTCAACACCCTCGAGCATTATCTGAGGTATGAGATCGCTGCCTAATAGAATGTCTATTTGAGCGGGGGTGTTGCAGTTGGGATCTGTTAGCTTTAGGTGTGAAACTTTTTTCCCTAGGCTTGTTATTTATATGATAGCTTTGAAGCATATTTGTTAGTTGCGGTAAAACTATAGCTTCTGCTTTAATTTTCTTATCCGCTTGGGTGGAATTTAGAGTAATGGGATTATTGTGAACTGAGGTATTCGTTTGAGATTTCCTCAACCTGAGTGGTCATGGTGGTAACTGGTTCCGAAACTAGTCTACTTAGGATCCACCCAAAAATAGTATTTTGTGCCAATAGTTTGTTTGAAATTTTCTCAACACCCTCGAGTATTATCTGAGGTATGAGATCGCTGCCTAATAGAATGTCTATTTGAGCGGGGGTGTTGCAGTTGGGATCTGTTAGCTTTAGGTGTGAAACTTTTTTCCCAAGGCTTGTTATTTATATGATAGCTTGGAAGCATATTTGTTAGTTGCGGTAAAACTATAGCTTCTGCTTTAATTTTCTTATCCGCTTGGGTGGAATTTAGAGTAATGGGATTATTGTGAACTGAGGTATTCGTTTGAGATTTCCTCAACCTGAGTGGTCATGGTGGTAACTGGTTCCGAAACTAGTCTACTTAGGATCCACCCAAAAATAGTATTTTGTGCCAATAGTTTGTTTGAAATTTTTTCAACACCCTCGAGTATTATCTGAGGTATGAGATCGCTGCCTAATAGAATGTCTATTTGAGCGGGGGTGTTGCAGTCGGGATCTGCTAGCTTTAGGTGTGAAACCTTTTGCCAATGCTTGCTATGTATATGATAGCTTGGAAGCATATTTGTTAGTTGCGGTAAGACTATAGCTTCTCCTTTAATTCTCTTATACGCTTGGGGGGAAATTAAAGTAATGGGATTATTGTGAACTGAGGTATTCGTTTGAGATTTCCTCAACCTGAGTGGTCGTGGTGGTAACTGGTTCCGAAACTAGTCCAGTTAGGATCCACCCTAAAATAGTATTTTGTGCCAATAGTTTGTTTGAAATTTTTTAAACACCCTCGAGTATTATCTGAGGTATGAGATCGCTGCCTAATAGAATGTCTATTTGAGCGGGGGTGTTGCAGTTGGGATCTGCTAGCTTTAGGTGTGAAACCTTTTGCCGATGCTTGCTATTTATATGATAGCTTGGAAGCATATTTGTTAGTTGCGGTAAGACTATAGCTTCTGCTTTAATTCTCTTATCCGCTTGGGGGGAAATTAGAGTAATGGGATTATTGTGAACGGAGGTATTCGTTTGAGATTTCCTCAACCTGAGTGGTCATAGTGGTAACTGGTTCCGAAACTAGTCCAATTAGGATCCACCCAAAAATAGTATTTTGTGCCAATAGTTTGTTTGAAATTTTTTCAACACCCTCGAGTATTATCTGAGGTATGAGATCGCTGCCTAATAGAATGTCTATTTGAGCGGGGGTGTTGCAGTTGGGATTTGCTAGCTTTAGGTGTGAAACCTTTTGCCAATGCTTGCTATTTATATGATATCTTGGAAGCATATTTGTTAGTTCCGGTAAGACTATAGCTTCTGCTTTAATTCTCTTCTCCGCTTGGGGGGAAATTAGAGTAATGGGATTATTGTGAACTGAGGTATTCGTTTGAGATTTCCTCAACCTGAGTGGTCATGGTGGTAACTGGTTCCGAAACTAGTCCACTTAGGATCCAACCAAAAATAGTATTTTGTGCCAATAGTTTGTTTGAAACACCTTCGAGTATTATCTGAGGTATGAGATCGCTGCCTAATAGAATGTCTATTTGAGCGGGGGTGTTGCAGTTGGCATCTGCTAGCTTTAGGTGTGAAACCTTTTGCCAATGCTTGCTATGTATATGATAGCTTGGAAGCATATTTGTTAGTTCCGGTAAGACTATAGCTTCTGCTTTAATTCTCTTCTCCGCTTGGGGGGAAATTAGAGTAATGGGATTATTGTGAACTGAGGTATTCGTTTGAGATTTCCTCAACCTGAGTGGTCATGGTGGTAACTGGTTCCGAAACTAGTCCACTTAGGATCCAACCAAAAATAGTATTTTGTGCCAATAGTTTGTTTGAAACACCTTCGAGTATTATCTGAGGTATGAGATCGCTGCCTAATAGAATGTCTATTTGAGCGGGGGTGTTGCAGTTGGCATCTGCTAGCTTTAGGTGTGAAACCTTTTGCCAATGCTTGCTATTTATATGATAGCTTGGAAGCATATTTGTTAGTTGCGGTAAGACTATAGCTTCTGCTTTAATTCTCTTCTCCGCTTGGGTGGAAATTAGAGTAATGGGATTATTGTGAACTGAGGTATTCGTTTGAGATTTCCTCAACCTGAGTGGTCATAGTGGTAACTGGTTCCGAAACTAGTCCAGTTAGGATCCACCCAAAAATAGTATTTTGTGCCAATAGTTTGTTTGAAATTTTCTCAACACCCTCGAGCATTATCTGAGGTATGAGATCGCTGCCTAATAGAATGTCTATTTGAGCGGGGGTGTTGCAGTTGGGATCTGTTAGCTTTAGGTGTGAAACTTTTTTCCCTAGGCTTGTTATTTATATGATAGCTTTGAAGCATATTTGTTAGTTGCGGTAAAACTATAGCTTCTGCTTTAATTTTCTTATCCGCTTGGGTGGAATTTAGAGTAATGGGATTATTGTGAACTGAGGTATTCGTTTGAGATTTCCTCAACCTGAGTGGTCATGGTGGTAACTGGTTCCGAAACTAGTCTACTTAGAATCCACCCAAAAATAGTATTTTGTGCCAATAGTTTGTTTGAAATTTTCTCAACACCCTCGAGTATTATCTGAGGTATGAGATCGCTGCCTAATAGAATGTCTATTTGAGCGGGGGTGTTGCAGTTGGGATCTGTTAGCTTTAGGTGTGAAACTTTTTTCCCAAGGCTTGTTATTTATATGATAGCTTGGAAGCATATTTGTTAGTTGCGGTAAAACTATAGCTTCTGCTTTAATTCTCTTATCCGCTTGGGTGGAATTTAGAGTAATGGGATCATTGTGAACTGAGGTATTCGTTTGAGATTTCCTCAACCTGAGTGGTCATGGTGGTAACTGGTTCCGAAACTAGTCTACTTAGGATCCACCCAAAAATAGTATTTTGTGCCAATAGTTTGTTTGAAATTTTTTCAACACCCTCGAGTATTATCTGAGGTATGAGATCGCTGCCTAATAGAATGTCTATTTGAGCGGGGGTGTTGCAGTTGGGATCTGCTAGCTTTAGGTGTGAAACCTTTTGCCAATGCTTGCTATGTATATGATAGCTTGGAAGCATATTTGTTAGTTGCGGTAAGACTATAGCTTCTCCTTTAATTCTCTTATACGCTTGGGGGGAAATTAAAGTAATGGGATTATTGTGAACTGAGGTATTCGTTTGAGATTTCCTCAACCTGAGTGGTCGTGGTGGTAACTGGTTCCGAAACTAGTCCAGTTAGGATCCACCGTAAAATAGTATTTTGTGCCAATAGTTTGTTTGAAATTTTCTCAACACCCTCGAGTATTATCTGAGGTATGAGATCGCTGCCTAATAGAATGTCTATTTGAGCGGGGGTGTTGCAGTTGGCATCTGCTAGCTTTAGGTGTGAAACCTTTTGCCAATGCTTGCTATTTATATGATAGCTTGGAAGCATATTTGTTAGTTGCGGTAAGACTATAGCTTCTGCTTTAATTCTCTTCTCCGCTTGGGTGGAAATTAGAGTAATGGGATTATTGTGAACTGAGGTATTCGTTTGAGATTTCCTCAACCTGAGTGGTCATGGTGGTAACTGGTTCCGAAACTAGTCCAGTAAGGATCCACCCTAAAATAGTATTTTGTGCCAATAGTTTGTTTGAAATTTTCTCAACACCCTCGAGTGTTATCTGAGGTATGAGATCGCTGCCTAATAGAATGTCTATTTGAGCGAGGATGTTGCAGTTGGCATCTGCTAGCTTTAGGTGTGAAACCTTTTGCCAATGCTTGCTATTTATATGATAGCTTGGAAGCATATTTGTTAGTTGCGGTAAGACTATAGCTTCTCCTTTAATTCTCTTATACGCTTGGGGGGAAATTAGAGTAATGGGATTATTGTGAACTGAGGTATTCGTTTGAGATTTCCTCAACCTGAGTGGTCATGGTGGTAACTGGTTCCGAAACTAGTCCACTTAGGACCAACCCAAAAATAGTATTTTGTGCGAATAGTTTGTTTGAAATTTTCTCAACACCCTCTAGTATTATCTGAGGTATGAGATCGCTGCCTAATAGAATGTCTATTTGAGCGGGGGTGTTGCAGTTGGGATCTGCTAGCTTTAGGTGTGAAACCTTTTGCCAATGCTTGCTATTTATATGATAGCTTGGAAGCATATTTGTTAGTTGCGGTAAGACTATAGCTTCTGCTTTAATTCTCTTATCCGCTTGGGGGGAAATTAGAGTAATGGGATTATTGTGAACTGAGGTATTCGTTTGAGATTCCTCAACCTGAGTGGTCATGGTGATAACTGGTTCCGAAACTAGTCCACTTAGGATCTGGATCCACCCTAAAATAGTATTTTGTGCCAATAGTTTGTTTGAAATTTTCTCAACACCCTCGAGTATTATCTGAGGTATGAGATCGCTGCCTAATAGAATGTCTATTTGAGCGGGGGTGTTGCAGTTGGCATCTGCTAGCTTTAGGTGTGAAACCGTTTGCCAATGCTTGCTATTTATATGATAGCTTGGAAGCATATTTGTTAGTTGCGGTAAGACTATAGCTTCTGCTTTAATTCTTTTATCCGCTTGGGGGGAAATTAGAGTAATGGGATTATTGTGAACTGAGGTATTCGTTTGAGATTTCCTCAACCTGAGTGGTCATGGTGGTAACTGGTTCCGAAACTAGTCCACTTAGGATCCACCCAAAAATAGTATTTTGTGCCAATAGTTTGTTTGAAATTTTCTCAACACCCTCGAGTATTATCTGAGGTATGAGATCGCTGCCTAATAGAATGTCTATTTGAGCGGGGGTGTTGCAGTTGGGATCTGCTAGCTTTAAGTGTGAAACCTTTTGCCAATGCTTGCTATTTATATGATAGCTTGGAAGCATATTTGTTAGTTGCGGTAAGACTATAGCTTCTGCTTTAATTCTCTTATCCGCTTGGGGGGAAATTAGAGTAATGGAATTATTGTGAACTGAGGTATTCGTTTGAGATTTCCTCAACCTGAGTGGTCATGGTGGTAACTGGTTCCGAAACTAGTCCACTTAGGATCCACCCAAAAATAGTATTTTGTGCGAATAGTTTGTTTGAAATTTTCTCAACACCCTCGAGTATTATCTGAGGTATGAGATCGCTGCCTAATAGAATGTCTATTTGAGCGCGGGTGTTGCAGTTGGCATCTGCTAGCTTTAGGTGTGAAACTTTTGCCGATGCTTGCTATTTATATGATAGCTTGGAAGCATATTTGTTAGTTGCGGTAAGACTATAGCTTCTGCTTTAATTCTCTTATCCGCTTGGGGGGAAATTAGAGTAATGGGATTATTGTGAACTGAGGTATTCGTTTGAGATTTCCTCAACCTGAGTGGTCATGGTGGTAACTGGTTCCGAAACTAGTCCACTTAGGACCAACCCAAAAATAGTATTTTGTGCGAATAGTTTGTTTGAAATTTTCTCAACACCCTCGAGTATTATCTGAGGTATGAGATCGCTGCCTAATAGAATGTCTATTTGAGCGGGGGTGTTGCAGTTGGGATCTGCTAGCTTTAGGTGTGAAACCTTTTGCCAATGCTTGCTATTTATATGATATCTTGGAAGCATATTTGTTAGTTGCGGTAAGACTATAGCTTCTGCTTTAATTCTCTTATCCGCTTGGGGGGAAATTAGAGTAATGGGATTATTGTGAACTGAGGTATTCGTTTGAGATTCCTCAACCTGAGTGGTCATGGTGGTAACTGGTTCCGAAACTAGTCCACTTAGGATCCACCCTAAAATAGTATTTTGTGCCAATAGTTTGTTTGAAATTTTCTCAACACCCTCGAGTATTATCGGAGGTATGAGATCGCTGCCTAATAGAATGTCTATTTGAGCGGGGGTGTTGCAGTTGGGATCTGCTAGCTTTAGGTGTGAAATCTTTTGCCAATGCTTGCTATTTATATGATAGCTTGGAAGCATATTTGTTAGTTGCGGTAAGACTATAGCTTCTGCTTTAATTAGCTTCTCCGCTTGGGGGGAAATTTAAGTAATGGGATTATTGTGAACTGAGGTATTCGTTTGAGATTTCCTCAACCTGAGTGGTCATAGTGGTAACTGGTTCCGAAACTAGTCCACTTAGGATCCACCCAAAAATAGTATTTTGTGCCAATAGTTTGTTTGAAATTTTCTCAACACCCTCGAGTATTATCTGAGGTATGAGATCGCTGCCTAATAGAATGTCTATTTGAGCGGGGGTGTTGCAGTTGGGATCAGCTAGCTTTAGGTGGGAAACCTTTTGCCAATGCTTGCTATTTATATGATAGCTTGGAAGCATATTTGTTAGTTGCGGTAAGACTATAGCTTCTGCTTTAATTCTTTTATCCGCTTGGGTGGAAATTAGAGTAATGGGATTATTGTAAACTGAGGTATTCGTTTGAGATTTCCTCAACCTGAGTGGTCATGGTGGTAACTGGTTCCGAAACTAGTCCACTTAGGATCCACCCTAAAATAGTATTTTGTGCCAATAGTTTGTTTGAAATTTTCTCAACACCCTCGAGTATTATCGGAGGTATGAGATCGCTGCCTAATAGAATGTCTATTTGAGCGGGGGTGTTGCAGTTGGGATCTGCTAGCTTTAGGTGTGAAATCTTTTGCCAATGCTTGCTATTTATATGATAGCTTGGAAGCATATTTGTTAGTTGCGGTAAGACTATAGCTTCTGCTTTAATTCTTTTATCCGCTTGGGTGGAAATTAGAGTAATGGGATTATTGTGAACTGAGGTATTCGTTTGAGATTTCCTCAACCTGAGTGGTCATGGTGGTAACTGGTTCCGAAACTAGTCCACTTAGGATCCACCCAAAAATAGTATTTTGTGCCAATAGTTTGTTTGAAATTTTCTCAACATCCTCGAGTATTATCTGAGGTATGAGATCGCTGCCTAATAGAATGTCTATTTGAGCGGGGGTGTTGCAGTTGGGATCTGCTAGCTTTAAGTGTGAAACCTTTTGCCAATGCTTGCTATTTATATGATAGCTTGGAAGCATATTTGTTAGTTGCGGTAAGACTATAGCTTCTGCTTTAATTCTCTTATCCGCTTGGGGGGAAATTAGAGTAATGGGATTATTGTGAACTGAGGTATTCGTTTGAGATTTCCTCAACCTGAGTGGTCATGGTGGTAACTGGTTCCGAAACTAGTCCACTTAGGATCCACCCAAAAATAGTATTTTGTGCGAATAGTTTGTTTGAAATTTTCTCAACACCCTCGAGTATTATCTGAGGTATGAGATCGCTGCCTAATAGAATGTCTATTTGAGCGCGGGTGTTGCAGTTGGCATCTGCTAGCTTTAGGTGTGAAACTTTTTTCCCAAGGCTTGTTATTTATATGATAGCTTGGAAGCATATTTGTTAGTTGCGGTAAAACTATAGCTTCTGCTTTAATTTTCTTATCCGCTTGGGTGGAATTTAGAGTAATGGGATCATTGTGAACTGAGGTATTCGTTTGAGATTTCCTCAACCTGAGTGGTCATGGTGGTAACTGGTTCCGAAACTAGTCTACTTAGGATCCACCCAAAAATAGTATTTTGTGCCAATAGTTTGTTTGAAATTTTTTCAACACCCTCGAGTATTATCTGAGGTATGAGATCGCTGCCTAATAGAATGTCTATTTGAGCGGGGGTGTTGCAGTTGGGATCTGTTAGCTTTAGGTGTGAAACTTTTTTCCCAAGGCTTGTTATTTATATGATAGCTTGGAAGCATATTTGTTAGTTGCGGTAAAACTATAGCTTCTGCTTTAATTTTCTTATCCGCTTGGGTGGAATTTAGAGTAATGGGATTATTGTGAACTGAGGTATTCGTTTGAGATTTCCTCAACCTGAGTGGTTATAGTGGTAACTGGTTCCGAAACTAGTCCACTTAGGATCCACCCTAAAATAGTATTTTGTGCCAATAGTTTGTTTGAAATTTTCTCAACACCCTCGAGTATTATCGGAGGTATGAGATCGCTGCCTAATAGAATGTCTATTTGAGCGGGGGTGTTGCAGTTGGGATCTGCTAGCTTTAGGTGTGAAATCTTTTGCCAATGCTTGCTATTTATATGATAGCTTGGAAGCATATTTGTTAGTTGCGGTAAGACTATAGCTTCTGCTTTAATTCTCTTCTCCGCTTGGGTGGAAATTAGAGTAATGGGATTATTGTGAACTGAGGTATTCGTTTGAGATTTCCTCAACCTGAGTGGTCATGGTGGTAACTGGTTCCGAAACTAGTCCAGTAAGGATCCACCCTAAAATAGTATTTTGTGCCAATAGTTTGTTTGAAATTTTCTCAACACCCTCGAGTGTTATCTGAGGTATGAGATCGCTGCCTAATAGAATGTCTATTTGAGCGAGGATGTTGCAGTTGGCATCTGCTAGCTTTAGGTGTGAAACCTTTTGCCAATGCTTGCTATTTATATGATAGCTTGGAAGCATATTTGTTAGTTGCGGTAAGACTATAGCTTCTGCTTTAATTCTTTTATCCGCTTGGGTGGAAATTAGAGTAATGGGATTATTGTAAACTGAGGTATTCGTTTGAGATTTCCTCAACCTGAGTGGTCATGGTGGTAACTGGTTCCGAAACTAGTCCACTTAGGATCCACCCTAAAATAGTATTTTGTGCCAATAGTTTGTTTGAAATTTTCTCAACACCCTCGAGTATTATCGGAGGTATGAGATCGCTGCCTAATAGAATGTCTATTTGAGCGGGGGTGTTGCAGTTGGGATCTGCTAGCTTTAGGTGTGAAATCTTTTGCCAATGCTTGCTATTTATATGATAGCTTGGAAGCATATTTGTTAGTTGCGGTAAGACTATAGCTTCTGCTTTAATTCTCTTCTCCGCTTGGGTGGAAATTAGAGTAATGGGATTATTGTGAACTGAGGTATTCGTTTGAGATTTCCTCAACCTGAGTGGTCATGGTGGTAACTGGTTCCGAAACTAGTCCAGTAAGGATCCACCCTAAAATAGTATTTTGTGCCAATAGTTTGTTTGAAATTTTCTCAACACCCTCGAGTGTTATCTGAGGTATGAGATCGCTGCCTAATAGAATGTCTATTTGAGCGAGGATGTTGCAGTTGGCATCTGCTAGCTTTAGGTGTGAAACCTTTTGCCAATGCTTGCTATTTATATGATAGCTTGGAAGCATATTTGTTAGTTGCGGTAAGACTATAGCTTCTGCTTTAATTCTCTTATCCGCTTGAGGGGAAATTAGAGTAATGTGATTATTGTGAACTGAGGTATTCGTTTGAGATTTCCTCAACCTGAGTGGTCATGGTGGTAACTGGTTCCGAAACTAGTCCACTTAGGACCAACCCAAAAATAGTATTTTGTGCGAATAGTTTGTTTGAAATTTTCTCAACACCCTCGAGTATTATCTGAGGTATGAGATCGCTGCCTAATAGAATGTCTATTTGAGCGGGGGTGTTGCAGTTGGGATCTGCTAGCTTTAGGTGTGAAACCTTTTGCCAATGCTTGCTATTTATATGATAGCTTGGAAGCATATTTGTTAGTTGCGGTAAGACTATAGCTTCTGCTTTAATTCTCTTATCCGCTTGGGGGGAAATTAGAGTAATGGGATTATTGTGAACTGAGGTATTCGTTTGAGATTTCCTCAACCTGAGTGGTCATGGTGGTAACTGGTTCCGAAACTAGTCCACTTAGGACCAACCCAAAAATAGTATTTTGTGCGAATAGTTTGTTTGAAATTTTCTCAACACCCTCTAGTATTATCTGAGGTATGAGATCGCTGCCTAATAGAATGTCTATTTGAGCGGGGGTGTTGCAGTTGGGATCTGCTAGCTTTAGGTGTGAAACCTTTTGCCAATGCTTGCTATTTATATGATAGCTTGGAAGCATATTTGTTAGTTGCGGTAAGACTATAGCTTCTGCTTTAATTCTCTTATCCGCTTGGGGGGAAATTAGAGTAATGGGATTATTGTGAACTGAGGTATTCGTTTGAGATTCCTCAACCTGAGTGGTCATGGTGATAACTGGTTCCGAAACTAGTCCACTTAGGATCTGGATCCACCCTAAAATAGTATTTTGTGCCAATAGTTTGTTTGAAATTTTCTCAACACCCTCGAGTATTATCTGAGGTATGAGATCGCTGCCTAATAGAATGTCTATTTGAGCGGGGGTGTTGCAGTTGGCATCTGCTAGCTTTAGGTGTGAAACCGTTTGCCAATGCTTGCTATTTATATGATAGCTTGGAAGCATATTTGTTAGTTGCGGTAAGACTATAGCTTCTGCTTTAATTCTTTTATCCGCTTGGGGGGAAATTAGAGTAATGGGATTATTGTGAACTGAGGTATTCGTTTGAGATTTCCTCAACCTGAGTGGTCATGGTGGTAACTGGTTCCGAAACTAGTCCACTTAGGATCCACCCAAAAATAGTATTTTGTGCCAATAGTTTGTTTGAAATTTTCTCAACACCCTCGAGTATTATCTGAGGTATGAGATCGCTGCCTAATAGAATGTCTATTTGAGCGGGGGTGTTGCAGTTGGGATCTGCTAGCTTTAAGTGTGAAACCTTTTGCCAATGCTTGCTATTTATATGATAGCTTGGAAGCATATTTGTTAGTTGCGGTAAGACTATAGCTTCTGCTTTAATTCTCTTATCCGCTTGGGGGGAAATTAGAGTAATGGAATTATTGTGAACTGAGGTATTCGTTTGAGATTTCCTCAACCTGAGTGGTCATGGTGGTAACTGGTTCCGAAACTAGTCCACTTAGGATCCACCCAAAAATAGTATTTTGTGCGAATAGTTTGTTTGAAATTTTCTCAACACCCTCGAGTATTATCTGAGGTATGAGATCGCTGCCTAATAGAATGTCTATTTGAGCGCGGGTGTTGCAGTTGGCATCTGCTAGCTTTAGGTGTGAAACTTTTGCCGATGCTTGCTATTTATATGATAGCTTGGAAGCATATTTGTTAGTTGCGGTAAGACTATAGCTTCTGCTTTAATTCTCTTATCCGCTTGGGGGGAAATTAGAGTAATGGGATTATTGTGAACTGAGGTATTCGTTTGAGATTTCCTCAACCTGAGTGGTCATGGTGGTAACTGGTTCCGAAACTAGTCCACTTAGGACCAACCCAAAAATAGTATTTTGTGCGAATAGTTTGTTTGAAATTTTCTCAACACCCTCGAGTATTATCTGAGGTATGAGATCGCTGCCTAATAGAATGTCTATTTGAGCGGGGGTGTTGCAGTTGGGATCTGCTAGCTTTAGGTGTGAAACCTTTTGCCAATGCTTGCTATTTATATGATATCTTGGAAGCATATTTGTTAGTTGCGGTAAGACTATAGCTTCTGCTTTAATTCTCTTATCCGCTTGGGGGGAAATTAGAGTAATGGGATTATTGTGAACTGAGGTATTCGTTTGAGATTCCTCAACCTGAGTGGTCATGGTGGTAACTGGTTCCGAAACTAGTCCACTTAGGATCCACCCTAAAATAGTATTTTGTGCCAATAGTTTGTTTGAAATTTTCTCAACACCCTCGAGTATTATCGGAGGTATGAGATCGCTGCCTAATAGAATGTCTATTTGAGCGGGGGTGTTGCAGTTGGGATCTGCTAGCTTTAGGTGTGAAATCTTTTGCCAATGCTTGCTATTTATATGATAGCTTGGAAGCATATTTGTTAGTTGCGGTAAGACTATAGCTTCTGCTTTAATTAGCTTCTCCGCTTGGGGGGAAATTTAAGTAATGGGATTATTGTGAACTGAGGTATTCGTTTGAGATTTCCTCAACCTGAGTGGTCATAGTGGTAACTGGTTCCGAAACTAGTCCACTTAGGATCCACCCAAAAATAGTATTTTGTGCCAATAGTTTGTTTGAAATTTTCTCAACACCCTCGAGTATTATCTGAGGTATGAGATCGCTGCCTAATAGAATGTCTATTTGAGCGGGGGTGTTGCAGTTGGGATCAGCTAGCTTTAGGTGGGAAACCTTTTGCCAATGCTTGCTATTTATATGATAGCTTGGAAGCATATTTGTTAGTTGCGGTAAGACTATAGCTTCTGCTTTAATTCTTTTATCCGCTTGGGTGGAAATTAGAGTAATGGGATTATTGTAAACTGAGGTATTCGTTTGAGATTTCCTCAACCTGAGTGGTCATGGTGGTAACTGGTTCCGAAACTAGTCCACTTAGGATCCACCCTAAAATAGTATTTTGTGCCAATAGTTTGTTTGAAATTTTCTCAACACCCTCGAGTATTATCGGAGGTATGAGATCGCTGCCTAATAGAATGTCTATTTGAGCGGGGGTGTTGCAGTTGGGATCTGCTAGCTTTAGGTGTGAAATCTTTTGCCAATGCTTGCTATTTATATGATAGCTTGGAAGCATATTTGTTAGTTGCGGTAAGACTATAGCTTCTGCTTTAATTCTTTTATCCGCTTGGGTGGAAATTAGAGTAATGGGATTATTGTGAACTGAGGTATTCGTTTGAGATTTCCTCAACCTGAGTGGTCATGGTGGTAACTGGTTCCGAAACTAGTCCACTTAGGATCCACCCAAAAATAGTATTTTGTGCCAATAGTTTGTTTGAAATTTTCTCAACATCCTCGAGTATTATCTGAGGTATGAGATCGCTGCCTAATAGAATGTCTATTTGAGCGGGGGTGTTGCAGTTGGGATCTGCTAGCTTTAAGTGTGAAACCTTTTGCCAATGCTTGCTATTTATATGATAGCTTGGAAGCATATTTGTTAGTTGCGGTAAGACTATAGCTTCTGCTTTAATTCTCTTATCCGCTTGGGGGGAAATTAGAGTAATGGGATTATTGTGAACTGAGGTATTCGTTTGAGATTTCCTCAACCTGAGTGGTCATGGTGGTAACTGGTTCCGAAACTAGTCCACTTAGGATCCACCCAAAAATAGTATTTTGTGCGAATAGTTTGTTTGAAATTTTCTCAACACCCTCGAGTATTATCTGAGGTATGAGATCGCTGCCTAATAGAATGTCTATTTGAGCGCGGGTGTTGCAGTTGGCATCTGCTAGCTTTAGGTGTGAAACTTTTGCCGATGCTTGCTATTTATATGATAGCTTGGAAGCATATTTGTTAGTTGCGGTAAGACTATAGCTTCTGCTTTAATTCTCTTATCCGCTTGGGGGGAAATTAGAGTAATGGGATTATTGTGAACTGAGATATTCGTTTGAGATTTCCTCAACCTGAGTGGTCATGGTGGTAACTGGTTCCGAAACTAGTCCACTTAGGACCAACCCAAAAATAGTATTTTGTGCGAATAGTTTGTTTGAAATTTTCTCAACACCCTCGAGTATTATCTGAGGTATGAGATCGCTGCCTAATAGAATGTCTATTTGAGCGGGGGTGTTGCAGTTGGGATCTGCTAGCTTTAGGTGTGAAACCTTTTGCCAATGCTTGCTATTTATATGATATCTTGGAAGCATATTTGTTAGTTGCGGTAAGACTATAGCTTCTGCTTTAATTCTCTTATCCGCTTGGGGGGAAATTAGAGTAATGGGATTATTGTGAACTGAGGTATTCGTTTGAGATTTCCTCAACCTTAGTGGTCATGGTGGTAACTGGTTCCGAAACTAGTCTACTTAGGATCCACCCAAAAATAGTATTTTGTGCCAATAGTTTGTTTGAAATTTTCTCAACACCCTCGAGTATTATCTGAGGTATGAGATCGCTGCCTAATAGAATGTCTATTTGAGCGGGGGTGTTGCAGTTGGCATCTGCTAGCTTTAGGTGTGAAACCTTTTGAAAATGCTTGCTATTTATATGATAGCTTGGAAGCATATTTGTTAGTTGCGGTAAGACTATAGCTTCTGCTTTAATTCTCTTCTTCGCTTGGGTGGAAATTAGAGTAATGGGATTATTGTGAACTGAGGTATTCGTTTGAGATTTCCTCAACCTGAGTGGTTATAGTGGTAACTGGATCCGAAACTAGTCCAATTAGGATCCACCCTAAAATAGTATTTTGTGCCAATAGTTTGTTTGAAATTTTCTCAACACCCTCGAGTATTATCGGAGGTATGAGATCGCTGCCTAATAGAATGTCTATTTGAGCGGGGGTGTTGCAGTTGGCATCTGCTAGCTTTAGGTGTGAAATCTTTTGCCATTGCTTGCTATTTATATGATAGCTTGGAAGCATATTTGTTAGTTGCGGTAAGACTATAGCTTCTGCTTTAATTAGCTTCTCCGCTTGGGGGGAAATTTAAGTAATGGGATTATTGTGAACTGAGGTATTCGTTTGAGATTTCCTCAACCTGAGTGGTCATAGTGGTAACTGGTTCCGAAACTAGTCCACTTAGGATCCACCCAAAAATAGTATTTTGTGCCAATAGTTTGTTTGAAATTTTCTCAACACCCTCGAGTATTATCTGAGGTATGAGATCGCTGCCTAATAGAATGTCTATTTGAGCGGGGGTGTTGCAGTTGGGATCAGCTAGCTTTAGGTGTGAAACCTTTTGCCAATGCTTGCTATTTATATGATAGCTTGGACGCATATTTGTTAGTTGCGGTAAGACTATAGCTTCTGCTTTAATTCTTTTATCCGCTTGGGTGGAAATTAGAGTAATGGGATTATTGTAAACTGAGGTATTCGTTTGAGATTTCCTCAACCTGAGTGGTCATGGTGGTAACTGGTTCCGAAACTAGTCCACTTAGGATCCACAAAAAATTGTATTTTGTGCCAATAGTTTGTTTGAAATTTTCTCAACACCCTCGAGTATTATCTGAGGTATGAGATCGCTGCCTAATAGAATGTCTATTTGAGCGGGGGTGTTGCAGTTGGGATCTGCTAGCTTTAGGTGTGAAACCTTTTGCCAATGCTTGCTATTTATATGATAGCTTGGAAGCATATTTGTTAGTTGCGGTAAGACTATAGCTTCTGCTTTAATTCTCTTATCCGCTTGGGGGGAAATTAGAGTAATGGGATTATTGTAAACTGAGGTATTCGTTTGAGATTTCCTCAACCTGAGTGGTCATGGTGGTAACTGGTTCCGAAACTAGTCCACTTAGGATCCACAAAAAATTGTATTTTGTGCCAATAGTTTGTTTGAAATTTTCTCAACACCCTCGAGTATTATCTGAGGTATGAGATCGCTGCCTAATAGAATGTCTATTTGAGCGGGGGTGTTGCAGTTGGGATCTGCTAGCTTTAGGTGTGAAACCTTTTGCCAATGCTTGCTATTTATATGATAGCTTGGAAGCATATTTATTAGTTGCGGTAAGACTATAGCTTCTGCTTTAATTCTTTTATCCGCTTGGGTGGAAATTAGAGTAATGGGATTATTGTGAACTGAGGTATTCGTTTGAGATTTCCTCAACCTGAGTGGTCATAGTGGTAACTGGTTCCGAAACTAGTCCAATTAGGATCCACCCAAAAATAGTATTTTGTGCCAATAGTTTGTTTGAAATTTTTTCAACACTCTCGAGTATTATCTGAGGTATGAGATCGCTGCCTAATAGAATGTCTATTTGAGCGGGGGTGTTGCAGTTGGGATCTTCTAGCTTTAGGTGTGAAACCTTTAGCCAATGCTTGCTATTTATATGATAGCTTGGAAGCATATTTGTTAGTTGCGGCAAGACTATAGCTTCTCCTTTAATTCTCTTCTCCGCTTGGGGGGAAATTAGAGTAATGGGATTATTGTGAACTGGAGTATTCGTTTGAGATTTCCTCAACCTGAGTGGTCGTGGTGGTAACTGGTTCCGAAACTAGTCCAGTTAGGATCCACCCTAAAATAGTATTTTGTGCCAATAGTTTGTTTGAAATTTTTTAAACACCCTCGAGTATTATCTGAGGTATGAGATCGCTGCCTAATAGAATGTCTATTTGAGCGGGGGTGTTGCAGTTGGGATCTGCTAGCATTAGGTGTGAAACCTTTTGTCAATGCTTGCTATTTATATGATAGCTTGGAAGCATATTTGTTAGTTGCGGTAAGACTATAGCTTCTGCTTTAATTCTCTTATCCGCTTGGGGGGAAATTAGAGTAATGGGATTATTGTGAACTGAGGTATTCGTTTGAGATTTCCTCAACCTGAGTGGTCATGGTGGTAACTGGTTCCGAAACTAGTCTACTTAGGATCCACCCAAAAATAGTATTTTGTGCCAATAGTTTGTTTGAAATTTTCTCAACACCCTCGAGTATTATCTGAGGTATGAGATCGCTGCCTAATAGAATGTCTATTTGAGCGGGGGTGTTGCAGTTGGGATCTGTTAGCTTTAGGTGTGAAACTTTTTTCCCAAGGCTTGTTATTTATATGATAGCTTTGAAGCATATTTGTTAGTTGCGGTAAAACTATAGCTTCTGCTTTAATTTTCTTATCCGCTTGGGTGGAATTTAGAGTAATGGGATTATTGTGAACTGAGGTATTCGTTTGAGATTTCCTCAACCTGAGTGGTCATCGTGGTAACTGGTTCCGAAACTAGTCTACTTAGGATCCACCCAAAAATAGTATTTTGTGCCAATAGTTTGTTTGAAATTTTCTCAACACCCTCGAGTATTATCTGAGGTATGAGATCGCTGCCTTATAGAATGTCTATTTGAGCGCGGGTGTTGCAGTTGGGATCTGCTAGCTTTAGGTGTGAAACCTTTTGCCGATGCTTGCTATTTATATGATAGCTTGGAAGCATATTTGTTAGTTGCGGTAAGACTATAGCTTCTGCTTTAATTCTCTTATCCGCTTGGGGGGAAATTAGAGTAATGGGATTATTGTGAACTGAGGTATTCGTTTGAGATTTCCTCAACCTGAGTGGTCATGGTGGTAACTGGTTCCGAAACTAGTCTACTTAGGATCCACCCAAAAATAGTATTTTGTGCCAATAGTTTGTTGGAAATTTTCTCAACACCCTCGAGTATTATCTGAGGTATGAGATCGCTGCCTAATAGAATGTCTATTTGAGCGGGGGTGTTGCAGTTGGGATCTGTTAGCTTTAGGTGTGAAACTTTTTTCCCTAGGCTTGTTATTTATATGATAGCTTGGAAGCATATTTGTTAGTTGCGGTTAAACTATAGCTTCTGCTTTAATTTTCTTATCCGCTTGGGTGGAATTTAGAGTAATGGGATTATTGTGAACTGAGGTATTCGTTTGAGATTTCCTCAACCTTAGTGGTCATGGTGGTAACTGGTTCCGAAACTAGTCTACTTAGGATCCACCCAAAAATAGTATTTTGTGCCAATAGTTTGTTTGAAATTTTCTCAACACCCTCGAGTATTATCTGAGGTATGAGATCGCTGCCTAATAGAATGTCTATTTGAGCGGGGGTGTTGCAGTTGGCATCTGCTAGCTTTAGGTGTGAAACCTTTTGAAAATGCTTGCTATTTATATGATAGCTTGGAAGCATATTTGTTAGTTGCGGTAAGACTATAGCTTCTGCTTTAATTCTCTTCTTCGCTTGGGTGGAAATTAGAGTAATGGGATTATTGTGAACTGAGGTATTCGTTTGAGATTTCCTCAACCTGAGTGGTTATAGTGGTAACTGGATCCGAAACTAGTCCAATTAGGATCCACCCTAAAATAGTATTTTGTGCCAATAGTTTGTTTGAAATTTTCTCAACACCCTCGAGTATTATCTGAGGTATGAGATCGCTGCCTAATAGAATGTCTATTTGAGCGGGGGTGTTGCAGTTGGCATCTGCTAGCTTTAGGTGTGAAACCTTTTGAAAATGCTTGCTATTTATATGATAGCTTGGAAGCATATTTGTTAGTTGCGGTAAGACTATAGCTTCTGCTTTAATTCTCTTCTTCGCTTGGGTGGAAATTAGAGTAATGGGATTATTGTGAACTGAGGTATTCGTTTGAGATTTCCTCAACCTGAGTGGTTATAGTGGTAACTGGATCCGAAACTAGTCCAATTAGGATCCACCCTAAAATAGTATTTTGTGCCAATAGTTTGTTTGAAATTTTCTCAACACCCTCGAGTATTATCTGAGGTATGAGATCGCTGCCTAATAGAATGTCTATTTGAGCGGGGGTGTTGCAGTTGGCATCTGCTAGCTTTAGGTGTGAAACCTTTTGCCAATGCTTGCTATTTATATGATGGCTTGGAAGCATATTTGTTAGTTGCGGTAAGACTATAGCTTCTGCTTTAATTCTCTTCTCCGCTTGGGGGGAAATTAGAGTAATGGGATTATTGTGAACTGAGGTATTCGTTTGAGATTTCCTCAACCTGAGTGGTCATAGTGGTAGCTGGTTCCGAAACTAGTCCACTTAGGATCCACCCAAAAATAGTATTTTGTGCCAATAGTTTGTTTGAAATTTTCTCAACACCCTCGAGTATTATCTGAGGTATGATATCGCTGCCTAATAGAATGTCTATTTGAGCGGGGGTGTTGCAGTTGGGATCTGCTAGCTTTAGGTGTGAAACCTTTTGCCAATGCTTGCTATTTATATGATATCTTGGAAGCATATTTGTTAGTTCCGGTAAGACTATAGCTTCTGCTTTAATTCTTTTATCCGCTTGGGGGGAAATTAGAATAATGGGATTATTGTGAACCAAGGTATTCGTTTGAGATTTCCTCAACCTGAGTGGTCATGGTGGTAACTGGTTCCGAAACTAGTCTACTTAGGATCCACCCAAAAATAGTATTTTGTGCCAATAGTGTGTTTGAAATTTTTTCAACACCCTCGAGTATTATCTGAGGTATGAGATCGCTGCCTAATAGAATGTCTATTTGAGCGGGGGTGTTGCAGTTGGGATCTGCTAGCTTTAGGTGTGAAACCTTTTGCCAATGCTTGCTATTTATATGATAGCTTGGAAGCATATTTGTTAGTTGCGGTAAGACTATAGCTTCTCCTTTAATTCTCTTATACGCTTGGGGGGAAATTAAAGTAATGGGATTATTGTGAACTGAGGTATTCGTTTGAGATTTCCTCTACCTGAGTGGTCGTGGTGGTAACTGGTTCCGAAACTAGTCCAGTTAGGATCCACCCTAAAATAGTATTTTGTGCCAATAGTTTGTTTGAAATTTTTTAAACACCCTCGAGTATTATCTGAGGTATGAGATCGCTGCCTAATAGAATGTCTATTTGAGCGGGGGTGTTGCAGTTGGGATCTGCTAGCTTTAGGTGTGAAACCTTTTGCCGATGCTTGCTATTTATATGATAGCTTGGAAGCATATTTGTTAGTTGCGGTAAGACTATAGCTTCTGCTTTAATTCTCTTATCCGCTTGGGGGGAAATTAGAGTAATGGGATTATTGTGAACTGAGGTATTCGTTTGAGATTTCCTCAACCTGAGTGGTCATAGTGGTAACTGGTTCCGAAACTAGTCCAATTAGGATCCACCCAAAAATAGTATTTTGTGCCAATAGTTTGTTTGAAATTTTTTCAACACCCTCGAGTATTATCTGAGGTATGAGATCGCTGCCTAATAGAATGTCTATTTGAGCGGGGGTGTTGCAGTGGGGATCTGCTAGCTTTAGGTGTGAAACCTCTTGCCAATGCTTGCTATTTATATGATAGCTTGGAAGCATATTTGTTAGTTGCGGTAAGACTATAGCTTCTCCTTTAATTCTCTTATACGCTTGGGGGGAAATTAAAGTAATGGAATTATTGTGAACTGAGGTATTCGTTTGAGATTTCCTCAACCTGAGTGGTCGTGGTGGTAACTGGTTCCGAAACTAGTCCAGTTAGGATCCACCCTAAAATAGTATTTTGTGCCAATAGTTTGTTTGAAATTTTCTCAACACCCTCGAGTATTATCTGAGGTATGAGATCGCTGCCTAATAGAATGTCTATTTGAGCGGGGGTGTTGCAGTTGGCATCTGCTAGCTTTAGGTGTGAAACCTTTTGCCAATGCTTGCTATTTATATGATGGCTTGGAAGCATATTTGTTAGTTGCGGTAAGACTATAGCTTCTGCTTTAATTCTCTTCTCCGCTTGGGGGGAAATTAGAGTAATGGGATTATTGTGAACTGAGGTATTCGTTTGAGATTTCCTCAACCTGAGTGGTCATAGTGGTAACTGGTTCCGAAACTAGTCCACTTAGGATCCACCCAAAAATAGTATTTTGTGCCAATAGTTTGTTTGAAATTTTCTCAACACCCTCGAGTATTATCTGAGGTATGATATCGCTGCCTAATAGAATGTCTATTTGAACGGGGGTGTTGCAGTTGGGATCTGCTAGCTTTAGGTGTGAAACCTTTTGCCAATGCTTGCTATTTATATGATATCTTGGAAGCATATTTGTTAGTTCCGGTAAGACTATAGCTTCTGCTTTAATTCTTTTATCCGCTTGGGGGGAAATTAGAATAATGGGATTATTGTGAACTAAGGTATTCGTTTGAGATTTCCTCAACCTGAGTGGTCATGGTGGTAACTGGTTCCGAAACTAGTCCACTTAGGATCCACCCTAAAATAGTATTTTGTGCCAATAGTTTGTTTGAAATTTTCACAACACCTTCGAGTATTATCTGAGGTATGAGATCGCTGCCTAATAGAATGTCTATTTGAGCGGGGGTGTTGCAGTTGGCATCTGCTAGCTTTAGGTGTGAAACCTTTTGCCATTGCTTGCTATTTATATGATAGCTTGGAAGCATATTTGTTAGTTCCGGTAAGACTATAGCTTCTGCTTTAATTCTTTTATCCGCTTGGGGGGAAATTAGAATAATGGGATTATTGTGAACTAAGGTATTCGTTTGAGATTTCCTCAACCTGAGTGGTCATGGTGGTAACTGGTTCCGAAACTAGTCCACTTAGGATCCACCCTAAAATAGTATTTTGTGCCAATAGTTTGTTTGAAATTTCCACAACACCTTCGAGTATTATCTGAGGTATGAGATCGCTGCCTAATAGAATGTCTATTTGAGCGGGGGTGTTGCAGTTGGCATCTGCTAGCTTTAGGTGTGAAACCTTTTGCCAATGCTTGCTATTTATATGATAGCTTGGAAGCATATTTGTTAGTTGCGGTAAGACTATAGCTTCTGCTTTAATTCTCTTCTCCGCTTGGGTGGAAATTAGAGTAATGGGATTATTGTGAACTGAGGTATTCGTTTGAGATTTCCTCAACCTGAGTGGTCAGAGTGGTAACTGGTTCCGAAACTAGTCCAATTAGGATCCACCCAAAAATAGTATTTTGTGCCAATAGTTTGTTTGAAATTTTTTCAACACCCTCGAGTATTATCTGAGGGATGAGATCGCTGCCTATTAGAATGTCTATTTGAGCGGGGGTGTTGCAGTTGGGATCTGCTAGCTTTAGGTGTGATACCTTTTGCCAATGCTTGCTATTTATATGATAGCTTGGAAGCATATTTGTTAGTTGCGGTAAGACTATAGCTTCTGCTTTAATTCTCTTATCCGCTTGGGGGGAAATTAGAGTAATGGGATTATTGTGAACTGACGTATTCGTTTGAGATTTCCTCAACCTGAGTGGTAATGGTGGTTACTGGTTCCGAAACTAGTCCACTTAGGACCAACCCAAAAATAGTATTTTGTGCGAATAGTTAGTTTGAAATTTTCTCAACACCCTCGAGTATTATCTGAGGTATGAGATCACTGCCTAATAGAATGTCTATTTGAGCGGGGGTGTTGCAGTTGGGATCTGCTAGCTTTAGGTGTGAAACCTTTTGCCAATGCTTGCTATTCATATGATAGCTTGGAAGCATATTTGTTAGTTGCGGTAAGACTATAGCTTCTGCTTTAATTCTCTTATCCGCTTGGGGGGAAATTAGAGTAATGGGATTATTGTGAACTGAGGTATTCGTTTGAGATTTCCTCAACCTGAATGGTCATGGTGGTAACTGGTTCTTAAACTAGTCCACTTAGGGCCAACCCAAAAATAGTATTTTGTGCGAATAGTTTGTTTGAAATTTTCTCAACACCCTCGAGTATTATCTGAGGTATGAGATCGCTGCCTAATAGAATGTCTATTTGAGCGGGGGTGTTGCAGTTGGGATCTGCTAGCTTTAGGTGTGAAACCTTTTGCCAATGCTTGCTATTTATATGATATCTGGGAAGCATATTTGTTAGTTGCGGTAAGACTATAGCTTCTGCTTTAATTCTCTTATCCGCTTGGGGGGAAATTAGAGTAATGGGATTATTGTGAACTGAGGTATTCGTTTGAGATTCCTCAACCTGAGTGGTCATGGTGGTAACTGGTTCCGAAACTAGTCCACTTAGGATCCACCCTAAAATAGTATTATGTGCCAATAGTTTGTTTGGAATTTTCACAACACCTTCGAGTATTATCTGAGGTATGAGATCGCTGCCTAATAGAATGTCTATTTGAGCGGGGGTGTTGCAGTTGGCATCTGCTAGCTTTAGGTGTGAAACCTTTTGCCAATGCTTGCTATTTATATGATGGCTTGGAAGCATATTTGTTAGTTGCGGTAAGACTATAGCTTCTCCTTTAATTCTCTTATCCGCTTGGGGGGAAATTAAAGTAATGGGATTATTGTGAACTGAGGTATTCGTTTGAGATTTCCCCAACATGAGTGGTCATGGTGGTAACTGGTTCCGAAACTAGTCCAGTTAGGATCCACCCTAAAATAGTATTTTGTGCCAATAGTTTGTTTGAAATTTTCTCAACACCCTCGAGTATTATCTGAGGTATGAGATCGCTGCCTAATAGAATGTCTATTTGAGCGGGGGTGTTGCAGTTGGCATCTGCTAGCTTTAGGTGTGAAACCTTTTGCCAATGCTTGCTATTTATATGATGGCTTGGAAGCATATTTGTTAGTTGCGGTAAGACTATAGCTTCTGCTTTAATTCTCTTCTCCGCTTGGGGGGAAATTAGAGTAATGGGATTATTGTGAACTGAGGTATTCGTTTGAGATTTCCTCAACCTTAGTGGTCATGGTGGTAACTGGTTCCGAAACTAGTCCACTTAGGATCCACCCAAAAATAGTATTTTGTGCCAATAGTTTGTTTGAAATTTTCTCAACACCCTCGAGTATTATCTGAGGTATGATATCGCTGCCTAATAGAATGTCTATTTGAGCGGGGGTGTTGCAGTTGGGATCTGCTAGCTTTAGGTGTGAAACCTTTTGCCAATGCTTGCTATTTATATGATATCTTGGAAGCATATTTGTTAGTTCCGGTAAGAATATAGCTTCTGCTTTAATTCTTTTATCCGCTTGGGGGGAAATTAGAGTAATGGGATTATTGTGAACTAAGGTATTCGTTTGAGATTTCCTCAACCTGAGTGGTCATGGTGGTAACTGGTTCCGAAACTAGTCCACTTAGGATCCACCCTAAAATAGTATTTTGTGCCAATAGTTTGTTTGAAATTTTCACAACACCTTCGAGTATTATCTGAGGTATGAGCTCGCTGCCTAATAGAATGTCTATTTGAGCGGGGGTGTTGCAGTTGGCATCTGCTAGCTTTAGGTGTGAAACCTTTTGCCAATGCTTGCTATTTATATGATAGCTTGGAAGCATATTTGTTAGTTGCGGTAAGACTATAGCTTCTGCTTTAATTCTCTTCTCCGCTTGGGTGGAAATTAGAGTAATGGGATTATTGTGAACTGAGGTATTCGTTTGAGATTTCCTCAACCTGAGTGGTCATAGTGGTAACTGGTTCCGAAACTAGTCCAATTAGGATCCACCCAAAAATAGTATTTTGTGCCAATAGTTTGTTTGAAATTTTTTCAACACCCTCGAGAATTATCTGAGGAATGAGATCGCTGCCTAATAGAATGTCTATTTGAGCGGGGGTGTTGCAGTTGGGATCTGCTAGCTTTAGGTGTGATACCTTTTGCCAATGCTTGCTATTTATATGATAGCTTGGAAGCATATTTGTTAGTTGCGGTAAGACTATAGCTTCTCCCTTAATTCTCTTATCCGCTTGGGGGGAAATTAAAGTAATGGGATTATTGTGAACTGAGGTATTCGTTTGAGATTTCCTCAACCTGAGTGGTGATGGTGGTAACTGGTTCCGAAACTAGTCCAGTTAGGATCCACCCTAAAATAGTATTTTGTGCCAATAGTTTGTTTGAAATTTTCTCAACACCCTCGAGTATTATCTGAGGTATGAGATCGCTGCCTAATAGAATGTCTATTTGAGCGGGTTGTTGCAGTTGGCATCTGCTAGCTTTAGGTGTGAAACCTTTTGCCAATGCTTGCTATTTATATGGTAGCTTGGAAGCATATTTGTTAGTTGCGGTAAGACTATAGCTTCTGCTTTAATTCTCTTATCCGCATGGGGGGAAATTAGAGTAATGGGATTATTGTGAACTGACGTATTCGTTTGAGATTTCCTCAACCTGAGTGGTAATGGTGGTAACTGGTTCCGAAACTAGTCCACTTAGGACCAACCCAAAAATAGTATTTTGTGCGAATAGTTAGTTTGAAATTTTCTCAACACCCTCGAGTATTATCTGAGGTATGAGATCACTGCCTAATAGAATGTCTATTTGAGCGGGGGTGTTGCAGTTGGGATCTGCTAGCTTTAGGTGTGAAACCTTTTGCCAATGCTTGCTATTTATATGATATCTGGGAAGCATATTTGTTAGTTGCGGTAAGACTATAGCTTCTGCTTTAATTCTCTTATCCGCTTGGGGGGAAATTAGAGTAATGGGATTATTGTGAACTGAGGTATTCGTTTGAGATTTCCTCAACCTGAGTGGTCATGGTGGTAACTGGTTCCGAAACTAGTCCAGTTAGGATCCACCCTAAAATAGTATTTTGTGCCAATAGTTTGTTTGAAATTTTCTCAACACCCTCGAGTATTATCTGAGGTATGAGATCGCTGCCTAATAGAATGTCTATTTGAGCGGGGGTGTTGCAGTTGGCATCTGCTAGCTTTAGGTGTGAAACCTTTTGCCAATGCTTGCTATTTATATGATATCTGGGAAGCATATTTGTTAGTTGCGGTAAGACTATAGCTTCTGCTTTAATTCTCTTATCCGCTTGGGGGGAAATTAGAGTAATGGGATTATTGTGAACTGACGTATTCGTTTGAGATTTCCTCAACCTGAGTGGTCATGGTGGTAACTGGTTCCGAAACTAGTCCAGTTAGGATCCACCCTAAAATAGTATTTTGTGCCAATAGTTTGTTTGAAATTTTCTCAACACCCTCGAGTATTATCTGAGGTATGAGATCGCTGCCTAATAGAATGTCTATTTGAGCGGGGGTGTTGCAGTTGGCATCTGCTAGCTTTAGGTGTGAAACCTTTTGCCAATGCTTGCTATTTATATGATAGCTTGGAAGCATATTTGTTAGTAGCGGTAAGACTATAGCTTCTGCTTTAATTCTCTTCTCCGCTTGGGTGGAAATTAGAGTAATGGGATTATGGTGAACTGAGGTATTCGTTTGAGATTCCTCAACCTGAGTGGTCATGGTGGTAACTGGTTCCGAAACTAGTCCACTTAGGATCCACCCTAAAATAGTATTATGTGCCAATAGTTTGTTTGAAATTTTCACAACACCTTCGAGTATTATCTGAGGTATGAGATCGCTGCCTAATAGAATGTCTATTTGAGCGGGGGTGTTGCAGTTGGGATCTGCTAGCTTTAGGTGTGAAACCTTTTGCCAATGCTTGCTATTTATATGATATCTGGGAAGCATATTTGTTAGTTGCGGTAAGACTATAGCTTCTGCTTTAATTCTCTTATCCGCTTGGGGGGAAATTAGAGTAATGGGATTATTGTGAACTGAGGTATTCGTTTGAGATTTCCTCAACCTGAGTGGTCATGGTGGTAACTGGTTCCGAAACTAGTCCAGTTAGGATCCACCCTAAAATAGTATTTTGTGCCAATAGTTTGTTTGAAATTTTCTCAACACCCTCGAGTATTATCTGAGGTATGAGATCGCTGCCTAATAGAATGTCTATTTGAGCGGGGGTGTTGCAGTTGGCATCTGCTAGCTTTAGGTGTGAAACCTTTTGCCAATGCTTGCTATTTATATGATATCTGGGAAGCATATTTGTTAGTTGCGGTAAGACTATAGCTTCTGCTTTAATTCTCTTATCCGCTTGGGGGGAAATTAGAGTAATGGGATTATTGTGAACTGAGGTATTCGTTTGAGATTCCTCAACCTGAGTGGTCATGGTGGTAACTGGTTCCGAAACTAGTCCACTTAGGATCCACCCTAAAATAGTATTATGTGCCAATAGTTTGTTTGGAATTTTCACAACACCTTCGAGTATTATCTGAGGTATGAGATCGCTGCCTAATAGAATGTCTATTTGAGCGGGGGTGTTGCAGTTGGCATCTGCTAGCTTTAGGTGTGAAACCTTTTGCCAATGCTTGCTATTTATATGATGGCTTGGAAGCATATTTGTTAGTTGCGGTAAGACTATAGCTTCTCCTTTAATTCTCTTATCCGCTTGGGGGGAAATTAAAGTAATGGGATTATTGTGAACTGAGGTATTCGTTTGAGATTTCCCCAACATGAGTGGTCATGGTGGTAACTGGTTCCGAAACTAGTCCAGTTAGGATCCACCCTAAAATAGTATTTTGTGCCAATAGTTTGTTTGAAATTTTCTCAACACCCTCGAGTATTATCTGAGGTATGAGATCGCTGCCTAATAGAATGTCTATTTGAGCGGGGGTGTTGCAGTTGGCATCTGCTAGCTTTAGGTGTGAAACCTTTTGCCAATGCTTGCTATTTATATGATGGCTTGGAAGCATATTTGTTAGTTGCGGTAAGACTATAGCTTCTGCTTTAATTCTCTTCTCCGCTTGGGGGGAAATTAGAGTAATGGGATTATTGTGAACTGAGGTATTCGTTTGAGATTTCCTCAACCTGAGTGGTCATGGTGGTAACTGGTTCCGAAACTAGTCCACTTAGGATCCACCCAAAAATAGTATTTTGTGCCAATAGTTTGTTTGAAATTTTCTCAACACCCTCGAGTATTATCTGAGGTATGATATCGCTGCCTAATAGAATGTCTATTTGAGCGGGGGTGTTGCAGTTGGGATCTGCTAGCTTTAGGTGTGAAACCTTTTGCCAATGCTTGCTATTTATATGATATCTTGGAAGCATATTTGTTAGTTCCGGTAAGAATATAGCTTCTGCTTTAATTCTTTTATCCGCTTGGGGGGAAATTAGAGTAATGGGATTATTGTGAACTAAGGTATTCGTTTGAGATTTCCTCAACCTGAGTGGTCATGGTGGTAACTGGTTCCGAAACTAGTCCACTTAGGATCCACCCTAAAATAGTATTTTGTGCCAATAGTTTGTTTGAAATTTTCACGACACCTTCGAGTATTATCTGAGGTATGAGCTCGCTGCCTAATAGAATGTCTATTTGAGCGGGGGTGTTGCAGTTGGCATCTGCTAGCTTTAGGTGTGAAACCTTTTGCCAATGCTTGCTATTTATATGATAGCTTGGAAGCATATTTGTTAGTTGCGGTAAGACTATAGCTTCTGCTTTAATTCTCTTCTCCGCTTGGGTGGAAATTAGAGTAATGGGATTATTGTGAACTGAGGTATTCGTTTGAGATTTCCTCAACCTGAGTGGTCATAGTGGTAACTGGTTCCGAAACTAGTCCAATTAGGATCCACCCAAAAATAGTATTTTGTGCCAATAGTTTGTTTGAAATTTTTTCAACACCCTCGAGAATTATCTGAGGGATGAGATCGCTGCCTAATAGAATGTCTATTTGAGCGGGGGTGTTGCAGTTGGGATCTGCTAGCTTTAGGTGTGATACCTTTTGCCAATGCTTGCTATTTATATGATAGCTTGGAAGCATATTTGTTAGTTGCGGTAAGACTATAGCTTCTCCCTTAATTCTCTTATCCGCTTGGGGGGAAATTAAAGTAATGGGATTATTGTGAACTGAGGTATTCGTTTGAGATTTCCTCAACCTGAGTGGTGATGGTGGTAACTGGTTCCGAAACTAGTCCAGTTAGGATCCACCCTAAAATAGTATTTTGTGCCAATAGTTTGTTTGAAATTTTCTCAACACCCTCGAGTATTATCTGAGGTATGAGATCGCTGCCTAATAGAATGTCTATTTGAGCGGGTTGTTGCAGTTGGCATCTGCTAGCTTTAGGTGTGAAACCTTTTGCCAATGCTTGCTATTTATATGGTAGCTTGGAAGCATATTTGTTAGTTGCGGTAAGACTATAGCTTCTGCTTTAATTCTCTTATCCGCATGGGGGGAAATTAGAGTAATGGGATTATTGTGAACTGACGTATTCGTTTGAGATTTCCTCAACCTGAGTGGTAATGGTGGTAACTGGTTCCGAAACTAGTCCACTTAGGACCAACCCAAAAATAGTATTTTGTGCGAATAGTTAGTTTGAAATTTTCTCAACACCCTCGAGTATTATCTGAGGTATGAGATCACTGCCTAATAGAATGTCTATTTGAGCGGGGGTGTTGCAGTTGGGATCTGCTAGCTTTAGGTGTGAAACCTTTTGCCAATGCTTGCTATTTATATGATATCTGGGAAGCATATTTGTTAGTTGCGGTAAGACTATAGCTTCTGCTTTAATTCTCTTATCCGCTTGGGGGGAAATTAGAGTAATGGGATTATTGTGAACTGAGGTATTCGTTTGAGATTTCCTCAACCTGAGTGGTCATGGTGGTAACTGGTTCCGAAACTAGTCCAGTTAGGATCCACCCTAAAATAGTATTTTGTGCCAATAGTTTGTTTGAAATTTTCTCAACACCCTCGAGTATTATCTGAGGTATGAGATCGCTGCCTAATAGAATGTCTATTTGAGCGGGGGTGTTGCAGTTGGCATCTGCTAGCTTTAGGTGTGAAACCTTTTGCCAATGCTTGCTATTTATATGATATCTGGGAAGCATATTTGTTAGTTGCGGTAAGACTATAGCTTCTGCTTTAATTCTCTTATCCGCTTGGGGGGAAATTAGAGTAATGGGATTATTGTGAACTGACGTATTCGTTTGATATTTCCTCAACCTGAGTGGTCATGGTGGTAACTGGTTCCGAAACTAGTCCAGTTAGGATCCACCCTAAAATAGTATTTTGTGCCAATAGTTTGTTTGAAATTTTCTCAACACCCTCGAGTATTATCTGAGGTATGAGATCGCTGCCTAATAGAATGTCTATTTGAGCGGGGGTGTTGCAGTTGGCATCTGCTAGCTTTAGGTGTGAAACCTTTTGCCAATGCTTGCTATTTATATGATAGCTTGGAAGCATATTTGTTAGTAGCGGTAAGACTATAGCTTCTGCTTTAATTCTCTTCTCCGCTTGGGTGGAAATTAGAGTAATGGGATTATGGTGAACTGAGGTATTCGTTTGAGATTCCTCAACCTGAGTGGTCATGGTGGTAACTGGTTCCGAAACTAGTCCACTTAGGATCCACCCTAAAATAGTATTATGTGCCAATAGTTTGTTTGAAATTTTCACAACACCTTCGAGTATTATCTGAGGTATGAGATCGCTGCCTAATAGAATGTCTATTTGAGCGGGGGTGTTGCAGTTGGGATCTGCTAGCTTTAGGTGTGAAACCTTTTGCCAATGCTTGCTATTTATATGATATCTGGGAAGCATATTTGTTAGTTGCGGTAAGACTATAGCTTCTGCTTTAATTCTCTTATCCGCTTGGGGGGAAATTAGAGTAATGGGATTATTGTGAACTGAGGTATTCGTTTGAGATTTCCTCAACCTGAGTGGTCATGGTGGTAACTGGTTCCGAAACTAGTCCACTTAGGATCCACCCAAAAATAGTATTTTGTGCCAATAGTTTGTTTGAAATTTTCTCAACACCCTCGAGTATTATCTGAGGTATGATATCGCTGCCTAATAGAATGTCTATTTGAGCGGGGGTGTTGCAGTTGGGATCTGCTAGCTTTAGGTGTGAAACCTTTTGCCAATGCTTGCTATTTATATGATATCTTGGAAGCATATTTGTTAGTTCCGGTAAGACTATAGCTTCTGCTTTAATTCTTTTATCCGCTTGGGGGGAAATTAGAGTAATGGGATTATTGCGAACTAAGGTATTCGTTTGAGATTTCCTGAACCTGAGTGGTCATGGTGGTAACTGGTTCCGAAACTAGTCCACTTAGGATCCACCCTAAAATAGTATTTTGTGCCAATAGTTTGTTTGAAATTTTCACAACACCTTCGAGTATTATCTGAGGTATGAGATCGCTGCCTAATAGAATGTCTATTTGAGCGGGGGTGTTGCAGTTGGCATCTGCTAGCTTTAGGTGTGAAACCTTTTGTTAATGCTTGCTATTTATATGATAGCTTGGAAGCATATTTGTTAGTTGCGGTAAGACTATAGCTTCTGCTTTAATTCTCTTCTCCGCTTGGGTGGAAATTAGAGTAATGGGATTATTGTGAACTGAGGTATTCGTTTGAGATTTCCTCAACCTGAGTGGTCATAGTGGTAACTGGTTCCGAAACTAGTCCAATTAGGATCCACCCAAAAATAGTATTTTGTGCCAATAGTTTGTTTGAAATTTTTTCAACACCCTCGAGAATTATCTGAGGGATGAGATCGCTGCCTAATAGAATGTCTATTTGAGCGGGGGTGTTGCAGTTGGGATCTGCTAGCTTTAGGTGTGATACCTTTTGCCAATGCTTGCTATTTATATGATATCTTGGAAGCATATTTGTTAGTTGCGGTAAGACTATAGCTTCTCCTTTAATTCTCTTATCTGCTTGGGGGGAAATTAAAGTAATGGGATTATTGTGAACTGAGGTATTCGTTTGAGATTTCCTCAACCTGAGTGGTGATGGTGGTAACTGGTTCCGAAACTAGTCCAGTTAGGATCCACCCTAAAATAGTATTTTGTGCCAATAGTTTGTTTGAAATTTTCTCAACACCCTCGAGTATTATCTGAGGTATGAGATCGCTGCCTAATAGAATGTCTATTTGAGCGGGGGTGTTGCAGTTGGCATCTGCTAGCTTTAGGTGTGAAACCTTATGCCAATGCTTGCTATTTATATGGTAGCTTGGAAGCATATTTGTTAGTTGCGGTAAGACTATAGCTTCTGCTTTAATTCTCTTATCCGCTTGGGGGGAAATTAGAGTAATGGGATTATTGTGAACTGACGTATTCGTTTGAGATTTCCTCAACCTGAGTGGAAATGGTGGTAACTGGTTCCGAAACTAGTCCACTTAGGACCAACCCAAAAATAGTATTTTGTGCGAATAGTTAGTTTGAAATTTTCTCAACACCCTCGAGTATTATCTGAGGTATGAGATCACTGCCTAATAGAATGTCTATTTGAGCGGGGGTGTTGCAGTTGGGATCTGCTAGCTTTAGGTGTGAAACCTTTTGCCAATGCTTGCTATTTATATGATATCTGGGAAGCATATTTGTTAGTTGCGGTAAGACTATAGCTTCTGCTTTAATTCTCTTATCCGCTTGGGGGGAAATTAGAGTAATGGGATTATTGTGAACTGAGGTATTCGTTTGAGATTTCTTCAACCTGAGTGGTCATGGTGGTAACTGGTTCCGAAACTAGTCCAGTTAGGATCCACCCTAAAATAGTATTTTGTGCCAATAGTTTGTTTGAAATTTTCTCAACACCCTCGAGTATTATCTGAGGTATGAGATCGCTGCCTAATAGAATGTCTATTTGATCGGGGGTGTTGCAGTTGGCATCTGCTAGCTTTAGGTGTGAAACCTTTTGCCAATGCTTGCTATTTATATGATAGCTTGGAAGCATATTTGTTAGTTGCGGTAAGACTATAGCTTCTGCTTTAATTCTCTTCTCCGCTTGGGTGGAAATTAGAGTAATGGGATTATTGTGAACTGAGGTATTCGTTTGAGATTTCCTCAACCTGAGTGGTCATGGTGGTAACTGGTTCCGAAACTAGTCCAGTTAGGATCCACCCTAAAATAGTATTTTGTGCCAATAGTTTGTTTGAAATTTTCTCAACACCCTCGAGTATTATCTGAGGTATGAGATCGCTGCCTAATAGAATGTCTATTTGAGCGGGGGTGTTGCAGTTGGCATCTGCTAGCTTTAGGTGTGAAACCTTTAGCCAATGCTTGCTATTTGTATGATAGCTTGGAAGCATATTTGTTAGTTGCGGTAAGACTATAGCTTCTGCTTTAATTCTCTTATCCGCTTGGGGGGAAATTAGAGTAATGGGATTATTGTGAACTGAGGTATTCGTTTGAGATTTCCTCAACCTGAGTAGTCATGGTGGTAACTGGTTCCGAAACTAGTCCACTTAGGACCAACCCAAAAATAGTATTTTGTGCGAATAGTTTGTTTGAAATTTTCTCAACACCCTCGAGTATTATCTGAGGTATGAGATCGCTGCCTAATAGAATGTCTATTTGAGCGGGGGTGTTGCAGTTGGGATCTGCTAGCTTTAGGTGTGAAACCTTTTGCCAATGCTTGCTATTTATATGATAGCTTGGAAGCATATTTGTTAGTTGCGGTAAGACTATAGCTTCTGCTTTAATTCTCTTATCCGCTTGGGGGGAAATTAGAGTAATGGGATTATTGTGAACTGAGGTATTCGTTTGAGATTTCCTCAACCTGAGTGGTCATGGTGGTAACTGGTTCCGAAACTAGTTCACTTAGGACTAACCCAAAAATAGTATTTTGTGCGAATAGTTTGTTTGAAATTTTCTCAACACCCTCGAGTATTATCTGAGGTATGAGATCGCTGCCTAATAGAATGTCTATTTGAGCGGGGGTGTTGCAGTTGGGATCTGCTAGCTTTAGGTGTGAAACCTTTTGCCAATGCTTGCTATTTATATGATAGCTTGGAAGCATATTTGTTAGTTGCGGTAAGACTATAGCTTCTGCTTTAATTCTCTTATCCGCTTGGGGGGAAATTAGAGTAATGGGATTATTGTGAACTGAGGTATTCGTTTGAGATTCCTCAACCTGAGTGGTCATGGTGGTAACTGCTTCCGAAACTAGTCCACTTAGGATCCACCCTAAAATAGTATTTTGTGCCAATAGGTGAAACCTTTTGCCAATGCTTGCTATTTATATGATAGCTTGGAAGCATATTTGTTAGCTGCGGTAAGACTATAGCTTCTGCTTTAATTCTCTTATCCGCTTGGGTAGAAATTAGAGTAATGGGATAATTGTGAACTGAGGTATTCGTTTGAGATTTCCTCAACCTGAGTAGTCATGGTGGTAACTGGTTCCGAAACTAGTCCACTTAGGACCAACCCAAAAATAGTATTTTGTGCCAATAGTTTGTTTGAAATTTTCTCAACACCCTCGAGTATTATCTGAGGTATGAGATCGCTGCCTAATAGAATGTCTATTTGAGCGGGGGTGTTGCAGTTGGCATCTGCTAGCTTTAGGTGTGAAACCTTTTGCCAATGCTTGCTATTTATATGATAGCTTGGAAGCATATTTGTTAGTTGCGGTAAGACTATAGCTTCTGCTTTAATTCTCTTATCCGCTTGGGGGAAATTAGAGTAATGGGATTATTGTGAACTGAGGTATTCGTTTGAGATTTCCTCAACCTGAGTGGTCATGGTGGTAACTGGTTCCGAAACTAGTCCACTTAGGACTAACCCAAAAATAGTATTTTGTGCGAATAGTTTGTTTGAAATTTTCTCAACACCCTCGAGTATTATCTGAGGTATGAGATCGCTGCCTAATAGAATGTCTATTTGAGCGGGGGTGTTGCAGTTGGGATCTGCTAGCGTTAGGTGTGAAACCTTTTGCCAATGCTTGCTATTTATATGATAGCTTGGAAGCATATTTGTTAGTTGCGGTAAGACTATAGCTTCTGCTTTAATTCTCTTATCCGCTTGGGGGGAAATTAGAGTAACGGGATTATCGTGAACTGAGGTATTCGTTTAAAATTCCTCAACCTGAGTGGTCATGGTGGTAACTGCTTCCGAAACTAGTCCACTTAGGATCCACCCTAAAATAGTATTTTGTGCCAATAGTTTGTTTGAAATTTTCTCAACACCCTCGAGTATTATCTGAGGTATGAGATCGCTGCCTAACAGAATGTCTATTTGAGCGGGGGTGTTGCAGTTGGCATCTGCTAGCTTTAGGTGTGAAACCTTTTGCCAATGCTTGCTATTTATATGATAGCTTGGAAGCATATTTGTTAGTTGCGGTAAGACTATAGCTTCTGCTTTAATTCTCTTCTCCGCTTGGGGGGAAATTAGAGTAATGGGATTATTGTGAACTGAGGTATTCGTTTGAGATTTCCTCAACCTGAGTGGTCATGGTGGTAACTGGTTCCGAAACTAGTCCACTTAGGATCCACCCAAAAATAGTATTTTGTGCCAATAGTTTGTTTGAAATTTTCTCAACACCCTCGAGTATTATCTGAGGTATGAGATCGCTTCCTAATAGAATGTCTATTTGAGCGGGGGTGTTGCAGTTGGGATCTGCTAGCTTTAAGTGTGAAACCTTTTGCCAATGCTTGCTATTTATATGATAGCTTGGAAGCATATTTGTTAGTTGCGGTAAGACTATAGCTTCTGCTTTAATTCTCTTATCCGCTTGGGAGGAAATTAGAGTAATGGGATTATTGTGAACTGAGGTATTCGTTTGAGATTTCCTCAACCTGAGTGGTCATGGTGGTAACTGGTTCCGAAACTAGTCCACTTAGGATCCACCCAAAAATAGTATTTTGTGCCAATAGTTTGCTATTTGAGCGGGGGTGTTGCAGTTGGGATCTGCTAGCTTTAGGTGTGAAACCTTTTGCCAATGCGTGCTATTTATATGATAGCTTGGAAGCATATTTGTTAGTTGCGGTAAGACTATAGCTTCTGCTTTAATTCTCTTATCCGCTTGGGGGGAAAATAGAGTAATGGGATTATTGTAAACTGAGGTATTCGTTTGAGATTTCCTCAACCTGAGTGGTCATGGTGGTAACTGGTTCCGAAGCTAGTCCACTTAGGATCCACCCAAAAATAGTATTTTGCGCCAATAGTTTGTTTGAAATTTTCTCAACACCCTCGAGTATTATCTGAGGTATGAGATCGCTGCCTAATAGAATGTCTATTTGAGCGCGGGTGTTGCAGTTGGCATCTGCTAGCTTTAGGTGTGAAACCTTTTGCCGATGCTTGCTATTTATATGATAGCTTGGAAGCATATTTGTTAGTTGCGGTAAGACTATAGCTTCTGCTTTAATTCTCTTATCCGCTTGGGGGGAAATTGGAGTAAGGGGATTATTGTGAACTGAGGTATTCGTTTGAGATTTCCTCAACCTGAGTGGTTATGGTGGTAACTGGTTCCGAAACTAGTCCACTTAGGATCCACCCTAAAATAGTATTTTGTGCCAATAGTTTGTTTGAAATTTTCTCAACACCCTCGAGTATTATCTGAGGTATGAGATCGCTGCCTAATAGAATGTCTATTTGAGCGGGGGTGTTGCAGTTGGCATCTGCTAGCTTTAGGTGTGAAACCTTTTGCCAATGCTTGCTATTTATATGATAGCTTGGAAGCATATTTGTTAGTTGCGGTAAGACTATAGCTTCTGCTTTAATTCTCTTATCCGCTTGGGGGGAAATTAGAGTAATGGGATTATTGTGAACTGAGGTATTCGTTTGAGATTTCCTCAACCTGAGTGTCATAGTGGTAACTGGTTCCGAAACTAGTCCACTTAGGATCCACCCAAAAATAGTATTTTGTGCCAATAGTTTGTTTGAAATTTTCTCAACACCCTCGAGTATTATCTGAGGTATGAGATCGCTGCCTAATAGAATGTCTATTTGAGCGGGGGTGTTGCGGTTGGCATCTGCTAGCTTTAGGAGTGAAACCTTTTGCCGATGCTTGCTATTTATATGATAGCTTGGAAGCATATTTGTTAGTTGCGGTAAGACTATAGCTTCTGCTTTAATTCTCTTATCCGCTTGGGGGGAAATTAGAGTAAGGGGATTATTGTGAACTGAGGTATTCGTTTGAGATTTCCTCAACCTGAGTGGTCATGGTGGTAGCTGGTTCCGAAACTAGTCCACTTAGGACCAACCCAAAAATAGTATTTTGTGCCAATAGTTTGTTTGAAATTTTCTCAACACCCTCGAGTATTATCTGAGGTATGAGATCGCTGCCTAATAGAATGTCTATTTGAGCGGGGGTGATGCAGTTGGGATCTGCTAGCTTTAGGTGTGAAACCTTTAGCCAATGCTTGCTATTTATATGATAGCTTGGAAGCATATTTGTTAGTTGCGGTAAGACTATAGCTTCTGCTTTAATTCTCTTATCCGCTTGGGGGGAAATTAGAGTAATGGGATTATTGTGAACTGAGGTATTCGTTTGAGATTTCCTCAACCTGAGTGTTCATGGTGGTAACTGGTTCCGAAACTAGTCCACTTAGGATCCACCGTAAAATAGTATTTTGTGCCAATAGGTGAAACCTTTTGCCAATGCTTGCTATTTATATGATAGCTCGGAAGCATATTTGTTAGTTGCGGTAAGACTATAGCTTCTGCTTTTATTCTCTTATCCGCTTGGGGGGAAATTAGAGTAATGGGATTATTGTGAACTGAGGTATTCGTTTGAGATTTCCTCAACCTGAGTGGTCATGGTGGTAACTGGTTCCGAAACTAGTCCACTTAGAATCCACCCTAAAATAGTATTTTGTGCCAATAGTTTGTTTGAAATTTTCTCAACACCCTCGAGTATTATCTGAGGTATGAGATCGCTGCCTAATAGAATGTCTATTTGAGCGGGGGTGTTGCAGTTGGCATCTGCTAGCTTAAGGTGTGAAACCTTTTGCCAATGCTTGCTATTTATATGATAGCTTGGAAGCATATTTGTTAGTTGCGGTAAGACTATAGCTTCTGCTTTAATTCTCTTATCTGCTTGGGGGGAAATTAGAGTAATGGGATTATTGTGAACTGAGGTATTCGTTTGAGATTTCCTCTACCTGAGTGGTCATGGTGGTAACTGGTTCCGAAACTAGTCCACTTAGGACCAACCCAAAAATAGTATTTTGTGCGAATAGTTTGTTTGAAATTTTCTCAACAGCCTCGAGTATTATCTGAGGTATGAGATCGCTACCTAATAGAATGTCTATTTGAGCGGGGGTGTTGCAGTTGGGATCTGCTAGCTTTAGGTGTGAAACCTTTTAATAATGCTTGCTATTTATATGATATCTGGGAAGCATATTTGTTAGTTGCGGTAAGACTATAGCTTCTGCTTTAATTCTCTTTTGTGCCAATAGTTTTTTTGAAATTTTCTCAACACCCTCGAGTATTATCTGAGGTATGAGATCGCTGCCTAATAGAATGTCTATTTGAGCGGGGGTGTTGCAGTTGGGATCTGCTAGCTTTAGGTGTGAAACCTTTTGCCAATGCTTGCTATTTATATGATAGCTTGGAAGCATATTTGTTAGTTGCGTTAAGACTATAGCTTCTGCTTTAATTAGCTTCTCCGCTTGGGGGGAAATTAGAGTAATGGGATTATTGTGAACTGAGGTATTCGTTTGAGATTTCCTCAACCTGAGTGGTCATGGTGGTAACTGGTTCCGAAACTAGTCCACTTAGGATCCACCCAAAAATAGTATTTTGTGCGAATAGTTTTTTTGAAATTTTCTCAACACCCTCGAGTATAATCTGAGGTATGAGATCGCTGCCTAATAGAATGTCTATTTGAGCGGGGGTGTTGCAGTTGGGATCTGCTAGCTTTAGGTGTGAAACCTTTTGCCAATGCTTGCTATTTATATGATATCTTGGAAGCATATTTGTTAGTTGCGGTAAGACTATAGCTTCTGCTTTAATTCTCTTATCCGCTTGGGGGGAAATTAGAGTAATGGGATTATTGTGAACTGAGGTATTCGTTTGAGATTCCTCAACCTGAGTGGTTATGGTGGTAACTGGTTCCGAAACTAGTCCACTTAGGATCCACCCTAAAATAGTATTTTGTGCCAATAGTTTGTTTGAAATTTTCTCAACACCCTCGAGTATTATCGGAGGTATGAGATCGCTGCCTAATAGATTGTCTATTTGAGCGGGGGTGTTGCAGTTGGGATCTGCTAGCTTTAGGTGTGAAATCTTTTGCCAATGCTTGCTATTTATATGATAGCTGGGAAGCATATTTGTTAGTTGCGGTAAGACTATAGCTTCTGCTTTAATTAGCTTCTCCGCATGGGGGAAAATTAGAGTAATGGGATTATTGTGAACTGAGGTATTCGTTTGAGATTTCCTCAACCTGAGTGGTCATGGTGGTAACTGGTTCCGAAACTAGTCCACTTAGGATCCACCCAAAAATAGTATTTTGTGCCAATAGTTTGTTTGAAATTTTCTCAACACCCTCGAGTATTATCTGAGGTATGAGATCGCTGCCTAATAGAATGTCTATTTGAGCGGGGGTGTTGCAGTTGGGATCTGCTAGCTTTAGGTGTGAAACCTTTTGCCAATGCTTGCTATTTATATGATAGCTTGGAAGCATATTTGTTAGTTGCGTTAAGACTATAGCTTCTGCTTTAATTAGCTTCTCCGCTTGGGGGGAAATTAGAGTAATGGGATTATTGTGAACTGAGGTATTCGTTTGAGATTTCCTCAACCTGAGTGGTCATGGTGGTAACTGGTTCCAAAACTAGTCCACTTAGGACCAACCCAAAAATAGTATTTTGTGCGAATAGTTTGTTTGAAATTTTCTCAACACCCTCGAGTATTATCTGAGGTATGAGATCGCTGCCTAATAGAATGTCTATTTGAGCGGGGGTGTTGCAGTTGGGATCTGCTAGCTTTAGGTGTGAAACCTTTTGCCAATGCTTGCTATTTATATGATATCTTGGGAGCATATTTGTTAGTTGCGGTAAGACTATAGCTTCTGCTTTAATTCTCTTATCCGCTTGGGGGGAAATTAGAGTAATGGGATTATTGTAAACTGAGGTATTCGTTTGAGATTTCCTCAACCTGAGTGGTCATGGTGGTAACTGGTTCCGAAACTAGTCCACTTAGGATCCACCCAAAAATAGTATTTTGTGCAAATAGTTTGTTTGAAATTTTCTCAACACCCTCGAGTATTATCTGAGGTATGAGATCGCTGCCTAATAGAATGTCTATTTGAGCGCGGGTGTTGCAGTTGGCATCTGCTAGCTTTAGGTGTGAAACCTTTTGCCGATGCTTGCTATTTATATGATAGCTTGGAAGCATATTTGTTAGTTGCGGTAAGACTATAGCTTCTGCTTTAATTCTCTTATCCGCTTGGGGGGAAATTAGAGTAAGGGAATTATTGTGAACTGAGGTATTCGTTTGAGATTTCCTCAACCTGAGTGGTCATGGTGGTAACTGGTTCCGAAACTAGTCCACATAGGACCAACCCAAAAATAGTATTTTGTGCCAATAGTTTGTTTGAAATTTTCTCAACACCCTCGAGTATTATCTGAGGTATGAGATCGCTGCCTAATAGAATGTCTATTTGTGCGGGGGTGTTGCAGTTGGGATCTGCTAGCTTTAGGTGTGAAACCTTAAGCCAATGCTTGCGATTTATATGATAGCTTGGAAGCATATTTGTTAGTTGCGGTAAGACTATAGCTTCTGCTTTAATTCTCTTATCCGCTTGGGGGGAAATTAGAGTAATGGGATTATTGTGAACTGAGGTATTCGTTTGAGATTCCTCAACCTGAGTGGTCATGGTGGTAACTGAGGTATTCGTTTGAGATTTCCTCAACCTGAGTGGTCATGGTGGTAACTGGTTCCGAAACTAGTCCACATAGGACCAACCCAAAAATAGTATTTTGTGCCAATAGTTTGTTTGAAATTTTCGCAACACCCTCGAATATTATCTGAGGTATGAGATCGCTGCCTAATAGAATGTCTATTTGAGCGGGGGTGTTGCAGTTGGGATCTGCTAGCTTTAAGTGTGAAACCTTTTGCCAATGCTTGCTATTTATATGATAGCTTGGAAGCATATTTGTTAGTTGCGGTAAGACTATAGCTTCTGCTTTAATTCTCTTATCCGCTTGGGGGGAAATTAGAGTAATGGGATTATTGTGAACTGAGGTATTCGTTTGAGATGTCCTCAACCTGAGTGGTCATGGTGGTAACTGGTTCCGAAACTAGTCCACTTAGGACCAACCCAAAAATAGTATTTTGTGCGAATAGTTTGTTTGAAATTTTCTCAACACCCTCGAGTATTATCTGAGGTATGAGATCGCTGCCTAATAGAATGTCTATTTGAGCGGGGGTGTTGCAGTTGGGATCTGCTAGCTTTAGGTGTGAAACCTTTTGCCAATGCTTGCTATTTATATGATATCTTGGAAGCATATTTGTTAGTTGCGGTAAGACTATAGCTTCTGCTTTAATTCTCTTATCCGCTTGGGGGGAAATTAGAGTAGTGGGATTATTGTGAACTGAGGTATTCGTTTGAGATTCCTCAACCTGAGTGGTTATGGTGGTAACTGGTTCCGAAACTAGTCCACTTAGGATCCACCCTAAAATAGTATTTTGTGCCAATAGTTTGTTTGAAATTTTCTCAACACCCTCGAGTATTATCGGAGGTATGAGATCGCTGCCTAATAGAATGTCTATTTGAGCGGGGGTGTTGCAATTGGGATCTGCTAGCTTTAGGTGTGAAATTTTTTGCCAATGCTTGCTATTTATATGATAGCTTGGAAGCATATTTGTTAGTTGCGGTAAGACTATAGCTTCTGTTTAATTAGCTTCTCCGCTTGGGGGGAAATTAGAGTAATGGGATTATTGTGAACTGAGGTATTCGTTTGAGATTTCCTCAACCTGAGTGGTCATAGTGGTAACTGGTTCCGAAACTAGTCCACTTAGGATCCACCCAAAAATAGTATTTTGTGCCAATAGTTTGTTTGAAATTTTCTCAACACCCTCGAGTATTATCTGAGGTATGAGATCGCTGCCTAATAGAATGTCTATTTGAGCGGGGGTGTTGCAGTTGGGATCTGCTAGCTTTAGGTGTGAAACCTTTTGCCAATGCTTGCTATTTATATGATAGCTTGGAAGCATATTTGTTAGTTGCGGTAAGACTATAGCTTCTGCTTTAATTCACTTATCCGCTTGGGGGGAAATTAGAGTAATGGGATTATTATAAACTGAGGTATTCGTTTGAGATTTCCTCAACCTGAGTGGTCATGGTGGTAACTGGTTCCGAAACTAGTCCACTTAGGATCCACCCAAAAATAGTATTTTGTGCCAATAGTTTGTTTGAAATTTTCTCAACACCCTCGAGTATTATCTGAGGTATGAGATCGCTGCCTAATAGAATGTCTATTTGAGCGCGGGTGTTGCAGTTGGCATCTGCTAGCTTTAGGTGTGAAACCTTTTGCCGATGCTTGCTATTTATATGATAGCTTGGAAGCATATTTGTTAGTTGCGGTAAGACTATAGCTTCTGCTTTAATTTTCTTATCCGCTTGGGGGGAAATTAGAGTAAGGGGATTATTGTGAACTGAGGTATTCGTTTGAGATTTCCTCAACCTGAGTGGTCATGGTGGTAACTGGTTCCGAAACTAGTCCACATAGGACCAACCCAAAAATAGTATTTTGTGCCAATAGTTTGTTTGAAATTTTCTCAACACCCTCGAGTATTATCTGAGGTATGAGATCGCTGCCTAATAGAATGTCTATTTGAGCGCGGGTGTTGCAGTTGGCATCTGCTTGCTTTAGGTGTGAAAGCTTTTGCCAATGCTTGCTATTTATATGATATCTTGGAAGCATATTTGTTAGTTGCGGTAAGACTATAGCTTCTGCTTTAATTCTCTTATCCGCTTGGGGGGAAATTAGAGTAATGGGATTATTGTGAACTGAGGTATTCGTTTGAGATTCCTCAACCTGAGTGGTCATGGTGGTAACTGAGGTATTCGTTTGAGATTTCCTCAACCTGAGTGGTCATGGTGGTAACTGGTTCCGAAACTAGTCCACATAGGACCAACCCAAAAATAGTATTTTGTGCCAATAGTTTGTTTGAAATTTTCTCAACACCCTCGAGTATTATCTGAGGTATGAGATCGCTGCCTAGTAGAATGTCTATTTGAGCGGGGGTGTTGCAGTGGGGATCTGCTAGCTTTAGGTGTGAAACCTTAAGCCAATGCTTGCGATTTATATGATAGCTTGGAAGCATATTTGTTAGTTGCGGTAAGACTATAGCTTCTGCTTTAATTCTCTTATCCGCTTGGGGGGAAATTAGAGTAATGGGATTATTGTGAACTGAGGTATTCGTTTGAGATTTCCTCAACCTGAGTGGTCATGGTGGTAACTGGTTCCGAAACTAGTCCACTTAGGACCAACCCAAAAATAGTATTTTGTGCCAATAGTTTGTTTGAAATTTTCTCGGCACCCTCGAGTATTATCTGAGGTCTGAGATCGCTGCCTAATAGAATGTCTATTTGAGCGGGGGTGTTGCAGTTGGCATCTGCTAGCTTAAGGTGTGAAACCTCTTGCCAATGCTTGCTATTTATATGATAGCTTGGAAGCATATTTGTTAGTTGCGGTAAGACTATAGCTTCTGCTTTAATTCTCTTATCTGCTTGGGGGGAAATTAGAGTAATGGGATTATTGTGAACTGAGGTATTCGTTTGAGATTTCCTCTACCTGAGTGGTCATGGTGGTAACTGGTTCCGAAACTAGTCCACTTAGGACCAACCCAAAAATAGTATTTTGTGCGAATAGTTTTTTTGAAATTTTCTCAACACCTTCGAGTATTATCTGAGGTATGAGATCGCTACCTAATAGAATGTCTATTTGAGCGGGGGTGTTGCAGTTGGGATCTGCTAGCTTTAGGTGTGAAACCTTTTGCCAATGCTTGCTATTTATATGATATCTGGGAAGCATATTTGTTAGTTGCGGTAAGACTATATCTTCTGCTTTAATTCTCTTTTGTGCCAATAGTTTGTTTGAAATTTTCTCAACACCCTCGAGTATTATCTGAGGTATGAGATCGCTGCCTAATAGAATGTCTATTTGAGCGGGGGTGTTGCAGTTGGGATCTGCTAGCTTTAAGTGTGAAACCTTTTGCCAATGCTTGCTATTTATATGATAGCTTGGAAGCATATTTGTTAGTTGCGGTAAGACTATAGCTTCTGCTTTAATTCTCTTATCCGCTTGGGGGGAAATTAGAGTAATGGGATTATTGTGAACTGAGGTATTCGTTTGAGATTTCCTCAACCTGAGTGGTCATGGTGGTAACTGGTTCCGAAACTAGTCCACTTAGGATCCACCAAAAAATTGTATTTTGTGCCAATAGTTTGTTTGAAATTTTCTCAACACCCTCGAGTATTATCTGAGGTATGAGATCGCTGCCTAATAGAATGTCTATTTGAGCGCGGGTGTTGCAGTTGGCATCTGCTAGCTTTAGGTGTGAAACCTTTTCCCGATGCTTGCTATTTATATGATAGCTTGGAAGCATATTTGTTAGTTGCGGTAAGACTATAGCTTCTGCTTTAATTCTCTTATCCGCTTGGGGGGAAATTAGAGTAATGGGATTATTGTGAACTGAGGTATTCGTTTGAGATTTCATCAACCTGAGTGGTCATGGTGGTAACTGGTTCCGAAACTAGTCCACTTAGGACCAACCCAAAAATAGTATTTTGTGCGAATAGTTTGTTTGAAATTTTCTCAACACCCTCGAGTATTATCTGAGGTATAAGATCGCTGCCTAATAGAATGTCTATTTGAGCGGGGGTGTTGCAGTTGGGATCTGCTAGCTTTAGGTGTGAAACCTTTTGCCAATGCTTGCTATTTATATGATATCTTGGAAGCATATTTGTTAGTTGCGGTAAGACTATAGCTTCTGCTTTAATTCTCTTATCCGCTTGCGGGGAAATTAGAGTAATGGGATTATTGTGAACTGAGGTATTCGTTTGAGATTCCTCAACCTGAGTGGTTATGGTGGTAACTGGTTCCGAAACTAGTCCACTTAGGATCCACCCTAAAATAGTATTTTGTGCCAATAGTTTGTTTGAAATTTTCTCAACACCCTCGAGTATTATCGGAGGTATGAGATCGCTGCCTAATAGAATGTCTATTTGAGCGGGGGTGTTGCAGTTGGGATCTGCTAGCTTTAGGTGTGAAATCTTTTGCCAATGCTTGCTATTTATATAATAGCTTGGAAGCATATTTGTTAGTTGCGGTAAGACTATAGCTTCTGCTTTAATTAGCTTCTCCGCTTGGGGGGAAATTAGAGTAATGGGATTATTATGAACTGAGGTATTCGTTTGAGATTTCCTCAACCTGAGTGGTCATAGTGGTAACTGGTTCCGAAACTAGTCCACTTAGGATCCACCCAAAAATAGTATTTTGTGCCAATAGTTTGTTTGAAATTTTCTCAACACCCTCGAGTATTATCTGAGGTATGAGATCGCTGCCTAATAGAATGTCTATTTGAGCGGGGGTGTTGCAGTTGGGATCTGCTAGCTTTAGGTGTGAAACCTTTTGCCAATGCTTGCTATTTATATGATAGCTTGGAAGCATATTTGTTAGTTGCGGTAAGACTATAGCTTCTGCTTTAATTCTCTTATCCGCTTGGGGGGAAATTAGAGTAATGGGATTATTGTAAACTGAGGTATTCGTTTGAGATTTCCTCAACCTGAGTGGTCATGGTGGTAACTGGTTCCGAAACTAGTCCACTTAGGATCCACCCAAAAATAGTATTTTGTGCCAATAGTTTGTTTGAAATTTTCTCAACACCCTCGAGTATTATCTGAGGTATGAGATCGCTGCCTAATAGAATGTCTATTTGAGCGCGGGTGTTGCAGTTGGCATCTGCTAGCTTTAGGTGTGAAACCTTTTGCCGATGCTTGCTATTTATATGATAGCTTGGAAGCATATTTGTTAGTTGCGGTAAGACTATAGCTTCTGCTTTAATTCTCTTATCCGCTTGGGGGGAAATTAGAGTAAGGGGATTATTGTGAACTGAGGTATTCGTTTGAGATTTCCTCAACCTGAGTGGTCATGGTGGTAACTGGTTCCGAAACTAGTCCACATAGGACCAACCCAAAAATAGTATTTTGTGCCAATAGTTTGTTTGAAATTTTCTCAACACCCTCGAGTATTATCTGAGGTATGAGATCGCTGCCTAATAGAATGTCTATTTGAGCGGGGGTGTTGCAGTTGGGATCTGCTAGCTTTAGGTGTGAAACCTTAAGCCAATGCTTGCGATTTATATGATAGCTTGGAAGCATATTTGTTAGTTGCGGTAAGACTATAGCTTCTGCTTTAATTCTCTTATCCGCTTGGGGGGAAATTAGAGTAATGGGATTATTGTGAACTGAGGTATTCGTTTGAGATTTCCTCAACCTGAGTGGTCATGGTGGTAACTGGTTCCGAAACTAGTCCATTTAGAATCCACCCAAAAATAGTATTTTGTGCCAATAGTTTGTTTGAAATTTTCTCAACACCCTCGAGTATTATCTGAGGTATGAGATCGCTGCCTAATAGAACGTCTATTTGAGCGCGGGTGTTGCAGTTGGCATCTGCTAGCTTTAGGTGTGAAACCTTTTGCCAATGCTTGCTATTTATATGATATCTTGGAAGCATATTTGTTAGTTGCGGTAAGACTATAGCTTCTGCTTTAATTCTCTTATCCGCTTGGGGGGAAATTAGAGTAATGGGATTATTGTGAACTGAGGTATTCGTTTGAGATTTCCTCAACCTGAGTGGTCATGGTGGTAACTGGTTCCGAAACTAGTCCACTTAGGACCAACCCAAAAATAGTATTTTGTGCGAATAGTTTGTTTGAAATTTTCTCAACACCCTCGAGTATTATCTGAGGTATGAGATCGCTGCCTAATAGAATGTCTATTTGAGCGGGGGTGTTGCAGTTGGGATCTGCTAGCTTTAGGTCTGAAACCTTTTGCCAATGCTTGCTATTTATATGATATCTTGGAAGCATATTTGTTAGTTGCGGTAAGACTATAGCTTCTGCTTTAATTCTCTTATCCGCTTGGGGGGAAATTAGAGTAATGGGATTATTGTGAACTGAGGTATTCGTTTGAGATTTCCTCAACCTGAGTGGTCATAGTGGTAACTGGTTCCGAAACTAGTCCACTTAGGATACACCCAAAAATAGTATTTTGTGCCAATAGTTTGTTTGAAATTTTCTCAACACCCTCGAGTATTATCTGAGGTATGAGATCGCTGCCTAATAGAATGTCTATTTGAGCGGGGGTGTTGCAGTTGGGATCTGCTAGCTTTAGGTGTGAAACCTTTTGCCAATGCTTGCTATTTATATGATAGCTTGGAAGCATATTTGTTAGTTGCGGTAAGACTATAGCTTCTGCTTTAATTCTCTTATCCGCTTGGGGGGAAATTAGAGTAATGGGATTATTGTAAACTGAGGTATTCGTTTGAGATTTCCTCAACCTGAGTGGTCATGGTGGTAACTGGTTCCGAAACTAGTCCACTTAGGATCCACCCAAAAATAGTATTTTGTGCCAATAGTTTGTTTGAAATTCTCTCAACACCCTCGAGTATTATCTGAGGTATGAGATCGCTGCCTAATAGAATGTCTATTTGAGCACGGGTGTTGCAGTTGGCATCTGCTAGCTTTAGGTGTGAAACCTTTTGCCGATGCTTGCTATTTATATGATAGCTTGGAAGCATATTTGTTAGTTGCGGTAAGACTATAGCTTCTGCTTTAATTCTCTTATCCGCTTGGGGGGAAATTAGAGTAAGGGGATTATTGTGAACTGAGGTATTCGTTTGAGATTTCCTCAACCTGAGTGGTCATGGTGGTAACTGGTTCCGAAACTAGTCCACATAGGACCAACCCAAAAATAGTATTTTGTGCCAATAGTTTGTTTGAAATTTTCTCAACACCCTCGAGTATTATCTGAGGTATGAGATCGCTGCCTAATAGAATGTCTATTTGAGCGGGGGTGTTGCAGTTGGGATCTGCTAGCTTTAGGTGTGAAACCTTAAGCCAATGCTTGCGATTTATATGATAGCTTGGAAGCATATTTGTTAGTTGCGGTAAGACTATAGCTTCTGCTTTAATTCTCTTATCCGCTTGGGGGGAAATTAGAGTAATGGGATTATTGTGAACTGAGGTATTCGTTTGAGATTTCCTCAACCTGAGTGGTCATGGTGGTAACTGGTTCCGAAACTAGTCCATTTAGAATCCACCCAAAAATAGTATTTTGTGCCAATAGTTTGTTTGAAATTTTCTCAACACCCTCGAGTATTATCTGAGGTATGTGATCGCTGCCTAATAGAATGTCTATTTGAGCGCGGGTGTTGCAGTTGGCATCTGCTAGCTTTAGGTGTGAAACCTTTTGCCAATGCTTGCTATTTATATGATAGCTTGGAAGCATATTTGTTAGTTGCGGTAAGACTATAGCTTCTGCTTTAATTCTCTTATCCGCTTGGGGGGAAATTAGAGTAATGGGATTATTGTAAACTGAGGTATTCGTTTGAGATTTCCTCAACCTGAGTGGTCATGGTGGTAACTGGTTCCGAAACTAGTCCACTTAGGATCCACCCAAAAATAGTATTTTGTGCCAATAGTTTGTTTGAAATTTTCTCAACACCCTCGAGTATTATCTGAGGTATGAGATCGCTGCCTAATAGAATGTCTATTTGAGCGCGGGTGTTGCAGTTGGCATCTGCTAGCTTTAGGTGTGAAACCTTTTGCCGATGCTTGCTATTTATATGATAGCTTGGAAGCATATTTGTTAGTTGCGGTAAGACTATAGCTTCTGCTTTAATTCTCTTATCCGCTTGGGGGGAAATTAGAGTAAGGGGATTATTGTGAACTGAGGTATTCGTTTGAGATTTCCTCAACCTGAGTGGTCATGGTGGTAACTGGTTCCGAAACTAGTCCACATAGGACCAACCCAAAAATAGTATTTTGTGCCAATAGTTTGTTTGAAATTTTCTCAACACCCTCGAGTATTATCTGAGGTATGAGATCGCTGCCTAATAGAATGTCTATTTGAGCGGGGGTGTTGCAGTTGGGATCTGCTAGCTTTAGGTGTGAAACCTTAAGCCAATGCTTGCGATTTATATGATAGCTTGGAAGCATATTTGTTAGTTGCGGTAAGACTATAGCTTCTGCTTTAATTCTCTTATCCGCTTGGGGGGAAATTAGAGTAATGGGATTATTGTGAACTGAGGTATTCGTTTGAGATTTCCTCAACCTGAGTGGTCATGGTGGTAACTGGTTCCGAAACTAGTCCATTTAGAATCCACCCAAAAATAGTATTTTGTGCCAATAGTTTGTTTGAAATTTTCTCAACACCCTCGAGTATTATCTGAGGTATGTGATCGCTGCCTAATAGAATGTCTATTTGAGCGCGGGTGTTGCAGTTGGCATCTGCTAGCTTTAGGTGTGAAACCTTTTGCCAATGCTTGCTATTTATATGATATCTTGGAAGCATATTTGTTAGTTGCGGTAAGACTATAGCTTCTGCTTTAATTCTCTTATCCGCTTGGGGGGAAATTAGAGTAATGGGATTATTGTAAACTGAGGTATTCGTTTGAGATTTCCTCAACCTGAGTGGTCATGGTGGTAACTGGTTCCGAAACTAGTCCACTTAGGATCCACCCAAAAATAGTATTTTGTGCCAATAGTTTGTTTGAAATTTTCTCAACACCCTCGAGTATTATCTGAGGTATGAGATCGCTGCCTAATAGAATGTCTATTTGAGCGCGGGTGTTGCAGTTGGCATCTGCTAGCTTTAGGTGTGAAACCTTTTGCCGATGCTTGCTATTTATATGATAGCTTGGAAGCATATTTGTTAGTTGCGGTAAGACTATAGCTTCTGCTTTAATTCTCTTATCCGCTTGGGGGGAAATTAGATTAAGGGGATTATTGTGAACTGAGGTATTCGTTTGAGATTTCCTCAACCTGAGTGGTCATGGTGGTAACTGGTTCCGAAACTAGTCCACATAGGACCAACCCAAAAATAGTATTTTGTGCCAATAGTTTGTTTGAAATTTTCTCAACACCCTCGAGTATTATCTGAGGTATGAGATCGCTGCCTAATAGAATGTCTATTTGAGCGGGGGTGTTGCAGTTGGGATCTGCTAGCTTTAGGTGTGAAACCTTTTGCCGATGCTTGCTATTTATATGATAGCTTGGAAGCATATTTGTTAGTTGCGGTAAGACTATAGCTTCTGCTTTAATTCTCTTATCCGCTTGGGGGGAAATTAGAGTAAGGGGATTATTGTGAACTGAGGTATTCGTTTGAGATTTCCTCAACCTGAGTGGTCATGGTGGTAACTGGTTCCGAAACTAGTCCACATAGGACCAACCCAAAAATAGTATTTTGTGCCAATAGTTTGTTTGAAATTTTCTCAACACCCTCGAGTATTATCTGAGGTATGAGATCGCTGCCTAATAGAATGTCTATTTGAGCGGGGGTGTTGCAGTTGGGATCTGCTAGCGTTAGGTGTGAAACCTTAAGCCAATGCTTGCGATTTATATGATAGCTTGGAAGCATATTTGTTAGTTGCGGTAAGACTATAGCTTCTGTTTTAATTCTCTTATCCGCTTGGGGGGAAATTAGAGTAATGGGATTATTGTGAACTGAGGTATTCGTTTGAGATTTCCTCAACCTGAGTGGTCATGGTGGTAACTGGTTCCGAAACTAGTCCATTTAGAATCCACCCAAAAATAGTATTTTGTGCCAATAGTTTGTTTGAAATTTTCTCAACACCCTCGAGTATTATCTGAGGTATGAGATCGCTGCCTAATAGAATGTCTATTTGAGCGGGGGTGTTGCAGTTGGGATCTGCTAGCTTTAGGTGTGAAACCTTTTGCCAATGCTTGCTATTTATATGATATCTTGGAAGCATATTTGTTAGTTGCGGTAAGACTATAGCTTCTGCTTTAATTCTCTTATCCGCTTGGGGGGAAATTAGAGTAATGGGATTATTGTGAACTGAGGTATTCGTTTGAGATTCCTCAACCTGAGTGGTCATGGTGGTAACTGAGGTATTCGTTTGAGATTTCCTCAACCTGAGTGGTCATGGTGGTAACTGGTTCCGAAACTAGTCCACATAGGACCAACCCAAAAATAGTATTTTGTGCCAATAGTTTGTTTGAAATTTTCTCAACACCCTCGAGTATTATCTGAGGTATGAGATCGCTGCCTAATAGAATGTCTATTTGAGCGGGGGTGTTGCAGTTGGGATCTGCTAGCTTTAGGTGTGAAACCTTAAGCCAATGCTTGCGATTTATATGATAGCTTGGAAGCATATTTGCTAGTTGCGGTAAGACTATAGCTTCTGCTTTAATTCTCTTATCCGCTTGGGGGGAAATTAGAGTAATGGGATTATTGTGAACTGAGGTATTCGTTTGAGATTTCCTCAACCTGAGTGGTCATGGTGGTAACTGGTTCCGAAACTAGTCCATTTAGAATCCACCCAAAAATAGTATTTTGTGCCAATAGTTTGTTTGAAATTTTCTCAACACCCTCGAGTATTATCTGAGGTATGTGATCGCTGCCTAATAGAATGTCTATTTGAGCGCGGGTGTTGCAGTTGGCATCTGCTAGCTTTAGGTGTGAAACCTTTTGCCAATGCTTGCTATTTATATGATATCTTGGAAGCATATTTGTTAGTTGCGGTAAGACTATAGCTTCTGCTTTAATTCTCTTATCCGCTTGGGGGGAAATTAGAGTAATGGGATTATTGTGAACTGAGGTATTCGTTTGAGATTTCCTCAACCTGAGTGGTCATGGTGGTAACTGGTTCCGAAACTAGTCCACTTAGGACCAACCCAAAAATAGTATTTTGTGCGAATAGTTTGTTTGAAATTTTCTCAACACCCTCGAGTATTATCTGAGGTATGAGATCGCTGCCTAATAGAATGTCTATTTGAGCGGGGGTGTTGCAGTTGGGATCTGCTAGCTTTAGGTGTGAAACCTTTTGCCAATGCTTGCTATTTATATGATATCTTGGAAGCATATTTGTTAGTTGCGGTAAGACTATAGCTTCTGCTTTAATTCTCTTATCCGCTTGGGGGGAAATTAGAGTAATGGGATTATTGTGAACTGAGGTATTCGTTTGAGATTCCTCAACCTGAGTGGTTATGGTGCTAACTGGTTCCGAAACTAGTCCACTTAGGATCCACCCTAAAATAGTATTTTGTGCCAATAGTTTGTTTGAAATTTTCTCAACACCCTCGAGTATTATCGGAGGTATGAGATCGCTGCCTAATAGAATGTCTATTTGAGCGGGGGTGTTGCAGTTGGGATCTGCTAGCTTTAGGTGTGAAACCTTTTGCCAATGCTTGCTATTTATATGATAGCTTGGAAGCATATTTGTTAGTTGCGGTAAGACTATAGCTTCTGCTTTAATTAGCTTCTCCGCTTGGGGGGAAATTAGAGTAATGGGATTATTGTGAACTGAGGTATTCGTTTGAGATTTCCTCAACCTGAGTGGTCATAGTGGTAACTGGTTCCGAAACTAGTCCACTTAGGATCCACCCAAAAATAGTATTTTGTGCCAATAGTTTGTTTGAAATTTTCTCAACACCCTCGAGTATTATCTGAGGTATGAGATCGCTGCCTAATAGAATGTCTATTTGAGCGGGGGTGTTGCAGTTGGGATCTGCTAGCTTTAGGTGTGAAACCTTTTGCCAATGCTTGCTATTTATATGATAGCTTGGAAGCATATTTGTTAGTTGCGGTAAGACTATAGCTTCTGCTTTAATTCTCTTATCCGCTTGGGGGGAAATTAGAGTAATGGGATTATTGTAAACTGAGGTATTCGTTTGAGATTTCCTCAACCTGAGTGGTCATGGTGGTAACTGGTTCCGAAACTAGTCCACTTAGGATCCACCCAAAAATAGTATTTTGTGCCAATAGTTTGTTTGAAATTTTCTCAACACCCTCGAGTATTATCTGAGGTATGAGATCGCTGCCTAATAGAATGTCTATTTGAGCGCGGGTGTTGCAGTTGGCATCTGCTAGCTTTAGGTGTGAAACCTTTTGCCGATGCTTGCTATTTATATGATAGCTTGGAAGCATATTTGTTAGTTGCGGTAAGACTATAGCTTCTGCTTTAATTCTCTTATCCGCTTGGGGGGAAATTAGATTAAGGGGATTATTGTGAACTGAGGTATTCGTTTGAGATTTCCTCAACCTGAGTGGTCATGGTGGTAACTGGTTCCGAAACTAGTCCACATAGGACCAACCCAAAAATAGTATTTTGTGCCAATAGTTTGTTTGAAATTTTCTCAACACCCTCGAGTATTATCTGAGGTATGAGATCGCTGCCTAATAGAATGTCTATTTGAGCGGGGGTGTTGCAGTTGGGATCTGCTAGCTTTAGGTGTGAAACCTTTTGCCGATGCTTGCTATTTATATGATAGCTTGGAAGCATATTTGTTAGTTGCGGTAAGACTATAGCTTCTGCTTTAATTCTCTTATCCGCTTGGGGGGAAATTAGAGTAAGGGGATTATTGTGAACTGAGGTATTCGTTTGAGATTTCCTCAACCTGAGTGGTCATGGTGGTAACTGGTTCCGAAACTAGTCCACATAGGACCAACCCAAAAATAGTATTTTGTGCCAATAGTTTGTTTGAAATTTTCTCAACACTATCGAGTATTATCTGAGGTATGAGATCGCTGCCTAATAGAATGTCTATTTGAGCGGGGGTGTTGCAGTTGGGATCTGCTAGCGTTAGGTGTGAAACCTTAAGCCAATGCTTGCGATTTATATGATAGCTTGGAAGCATATTTGTTAGTTGCGGTAAGACTATAGCTTCTGTTTTAATTCTCTTATCCGCTTGGGGGGAAATTAGAGTAATGGGATTATTGTGAACTGAGGTATTCGTTTGAGATTTCCTCAACCTGAGTGGTCATGGTGGTAACTGGTTCCGAAACTAGTCCATTTAGAATCCACCCAAAAATAGTATTTTGTGCCAATAGTTTGTTTGAAATTTTCTCAACACCCTCGAGTATTATCTGAGGTATGAGATCGCTGCCTAATAGAATGTCTATTTGAGCGGGGGTGTTGCAGTTGGGATCTGCTAGCTTTAGGTGTGAAACCTTTTGCCAATGCTTGCTATTTATATGATATCTTGGAAGCATATTTGTTAGTTGCGGTAAGACTATAGCTTCTGCTTTAATTCTCTTATCCGCTTGGGGGGAAATTAGAGTAATGGGATTATTGTGAACTGAGGTATTCGTTTGAGATTCCTCAACCTGAGTGGTCATGGTGGTAACTGAGGTATTCGTTTGAGATTTCCTCAACCTGAGTGGTCATGGTGGTAACTGGTTCCGAAACTAGTCCACATAGGACCAACCCAAAAATAGTATTTTGTGCCAATAGTTTGTTTGAAATTTTCTCAACACCCTCGAGTATTATCTGAGGTATGAGATCGCTGCCTAATAGAATGTCTATTTCAGCGGGGGTGTTGCAGTTGGGATCTGCTAGCTTTAGGTGTGAAACCTTTTGCCAATGCTTGCTATTTATATGATAGCTTGGAAGCATATTTGTTAGTTGCGGTAAGACTATAGCTTCTGCTTTAATTCTCTTATCCGCTTGGGGGGAAATTAGAGTAATGGGATTATTGTAAACTGAGGTATTCGTTTGAGATTTCCTCAACCTGAGTGGTCATGGTGGTAACTGGTTCCGAAACTAGTCCACTTAGGATCCACCCAAAAATAGTATTTTGTGCCAATAGTTTGTTTGAAATTTTCTCAACACCCTCGAGTATTATCTGAGGTATGAGATCGCTGCCTAATAGAATGTCTATTTGAGCGCGGGTGTTGCAGTTGGCATCTGCTAGCTTTAGGTGTGAAACCTTTTGCCGATGCTTGCTATTTATATGATAGCTTGGAAGCATATTTGTTAGTTGCGGTAAGACTATAGCTTCTGCTTTAATTCTCTTATCCGCTTGGGGGGAAATTAGAGTAAGGGGATTATTGTGAACTGAGGTATTCGTTTGAGATTTCCTCAACCTGAGTGGTCATGGTGGTAACTGGTTCCGAAACTAGTCCACATAGGACCAACCCAAAAATAGTATTTTGTGCCAATAGTTTGTTTGAAATTTTCTCAACACCCTCGAGTATTATCTGAGGTATGAGATCGCTGCCTAATAGAATGTCTATTTGAGCGGGGGTGTTGCAGTTGGGATCTGCTAGCTTTAGGTGTGAAACCTTAAGCCAATGCTTGCGATTTATATGATAGCTTGGAAGCATATTTGTTAGTTGCGGTAAGACTATAGCTTCTGCTTTAATTCTCTTATCCGCTTGGGGGGAAATTAGAGTAATGGGATTATTGTGAACTGAGGTATTCGTTTGAGATTTCCTCAACCTGAGTGGTCATGGTGGTAACTGGTTCCGAAACTAGTCCATTTAGAATCCACCCAAAAATAGTATTTTGTGCCAATAGTTTGTTTGAAATTTTCTCAACACCCTCGAGTATTATCTGAGGTATGAGATCGCTGCCTAATAGAATGTCTATTTGAGCGGGGGTGTTGCAGTTGGGATCTGCTAGCTTTAGGTGTGAAACCTTTTGCCAATGCTTGCTATTTATATGATATCTTGGAAGCATATTTGTTAGTTGCGGTAAGACTATAGCTTCTGCTTTAATTCTCTTATCCGCTTGGGGGGAAATTAGAGTAATGGGATTATTGTGAACTGAGGTATTCGTTTGAGATTCCTCAACCTGAGTGGTCATGGTAGTAACTGAGGTATTCGTTTGAGATTTCCTCAACCTGAGTGGTCATGGTGGTAACTGGTTCCGAAACTAGTCCACATAGGACCAACCCAAAAATAGTATTTTGTGCGAATAGTTAGTTTGAAATTTTCTCAACACCCTCGAGTATTATCTGAGGTATGAGATCGCTGCCTAATAGAATGTCTATTTGAGCGGGGGTGTTGCAGTTGGGATCTGCTAGCTTTAGGTGTGAAACCTTTTGCCAATGCTTGCTATTTATATGATATCTTGGAAGCATATTTGTTAGTTGCGGTAAGACTATAGCTTCTGCTTTAATTCTCTTATCCGCTTGGGGGGAAATTAGAGTAATGGGATTATTGTGAACTGAGGTATTCGTTTGAGATTCCTCAACCTGAGTGGTCATGGTGGTAACTGAGGTATTCGTTTGAGATTTCCTCAACCTGAGTGGTCATGGTGGTAACTGGTTCCGAAACTAGTCCACATAGGACCAACCCAAAAATAGTATTTTGTGCCAATAGTTTGTTTGAAATTTTCTCAACACCCTCGAGTATTATCTGAGGTATGAGATCGCTGCCTAATAGAATGTCTATTTGAGCGCGGGTGTTGCAGTTGGCATCTGCTAGCTTTAGGTGTGAAACCTTTTGCCAATGCTTGCTATTTATATGATATCTTGGAAGCATATTTGTTAGTTGCGGTAAGACTATAGCTTCTGCTTTAATTCTCTTATCCGCTTGGGGGGAAATTAGAGTAATGGGATTATTGTGAACTGAGGTATTCGTTTGAGATTCCTCAACCTGAGTGGTCATGGTGGTAACTGAGGTATTCGTTTGAGATTTCCTCAACCTGAGTGGTCATGGTGGTAACTGGTTCCGAAACTAGTCCACTTAGGATCCACCCAAAAATAGTATTTTGTGCCAATAGTTTGTTTGAAATTTTCTCAACACCCTCGAGTATTATCTGAGGTATGAGATCGCTGCCTAATAGAATGTCTATTTGAGCGCGGGTGTTGCAGTTGGCATCTGCTAGCTTTAGGTGTGAAACCTTTTGCCGATGCTTGCTATTTATATGATAGCTTGGAAGCATATTTGTTAGTTGCGGTAAGACTATAGCTTCTGCTTTAATTCTCTTATCCGCTTGGGGGGAACTTAGAGTAAGGGGATTATTGTGAACTGAGGTATTCGTTTGAGATTTCCTCAACCTGAGTGGTCATGGTGGTAACTGGTTCCGAAACTAGTCCACTTAGGATCCACCCAAAAATAGTATTTTGTGCCAATAGTTTGTTTGAAATTTTCTCAACACCCTCGAGTATTATCTGAGGTATGAGATCGCTGCCTAATAGAATGTCTATTTGAGCGCGGGTGTTGCAGTTGGCATCTGCTAGCTTTAGGTGTGAAACCTTTTGCCGATGCTTGCTATTTATATGATAGCTTGGAAGCATATTTGTTAGTTGCGGTAAGACTATAGCTTCTGCTTTAATTCTCTTATCCGCTTGGGGGGAAATTAGAGTAAGGGGATTATTGTGAACTGAGGTATTCGTTTGAGATTTCCTCAACCTGAGTGGTCATGGTGGTAACTGGTTCCGAAACTAGTCCACATAGGACCAACCCAAAAATAGTATTTTGTGCCAATAGTTTGTTTGAAATTTTCTCAACACCCTCGAGTATTATCTGAGGTATGAGATCGCTGCCTAATAGAATGTCTATTTGAGCGCGGGTGTTGCAGTTGGGATCTGCTAGCTTTAGGTGTGAAACCTTTTGCCAATGCTTGCTATTTATATGATAGCTTGGAAGCATATTTGTTAGTTGCGGTAAGACTATAGCTTCTGCTTTAATTCTCTTATCCGCTTGGGGGGAAATTAGAGTAATGGGATTATTGTAAACTGAGGTATTCGTTTGAGATTTCCTCAACCTGAGTGGTCATGGTGGTAACTGGTTCCGAAACTAGTCCACTTAGGATCCACCCAAAAATAGTATTTTGTGCCAATAGTTTGTTTGAAATTTTCTCAACACCCTCGAGTATTATCTGAGGTATGAGATCGCTGCCTAATAGAATGTCTATTTGAGCGCGGGTGTTGCAGTTGGCATCTGCTAGCTTTAGGTGTGAAACCTTTTGCCGATGCTTGCTATTTATATGATAGCTTGGAAGCATATTTGTTAGTTGCGGTAAGACTATAGCTTCTGCTTTAATTCTCTTATCCGCTTGGGGGGAAATTAGAGTAAGGGGATTATTGTGAACTGAGGTATTCGTTTGAGATTTCCTCAACCTGACTGGTCATGGTGGTAACTGGTTCCGAAACTAGTCCACATAGGACCAACCCAAAAATAGTATTTTGTGCCAATAGTTTGTTTGAAATTTTCTCAACACCCTCGAGTATTATCTGAGGTATGAGATCGCTGCCTAATAGAATGTCTATTTGAGCGGGGGTGTTGCAGTTGGGATCTGCTAGCTTTAGGTGTGAAACCTTAAGCCAATGCTTGCGATTTATATGATAGCTTGGAAGCATATTTGTTAGTTGCGGTAAGACTATAGCTTCTGCTTTAATTCTCTTATCCGCTTGGGGGGAAATTAGAGTAATGGGATTATTGTGAACTGAGGTATTCGTTTGAGATTTCCTCAACCTGAGTGGTCATGGTGGTAACTGGTTCCGAAACTAGTCCATTTAGAATCCACCTAAAAATAGTATTTTGTGCCAATAGTTTGTTTGAAATTTTCTCAACACCCTCGAGTATTATCTGAGGTATGAGATCGCTGCCTAATAGAATGTCTATTTGAGCGCGGGTGTTGCAGTTGGCATCTGCTAGCTTTAGGTGTGAAACCTTTTGCCAATGCTTGCTATTTATATGATATCTTGGAAGCATATTTGTTAGTTGCGGTAAGACTATAGCTTCTGCTTTAATTCTCTTATCCGCTTGGGGGGAAATTAGAGTAATGGGATTATTGTGAACTGAGGTATTCGTTTGAGATTTCCTCAACCTGAGTGGTCATGGTGGTAACTGGTTCCGAAACTAGTCCACTTAGGACCAACCCAAAAATAGTATTTTGTGCGAATAGTTTGTTTGAAATTTTCTCAACACCCTCGAGTATTATCTGAGGTATGAGATCGCTGCCTAATAGAATGTCTATTTGAGCGGGGGTGTTGCAGTTGGGATCTGCTAGCTTTAGGTGTGAAACCTTTTGCCAATGCTTGCTATTTATATGATATCTTGGAAGCATATTTGTTAGTTGCGGTAAGACTATAGCTTCTGCTTTAATTCTCTTATCCGCTTGGGGGGAAATTAGAGTAATGGGATTATTGTGAACTGAGGTATTCGTTTGAGATTTCCTCAACCTGAGTGGTCATAGTGGTAACTGGTTCCGAAACTAGTCCACTTAGGATCCACCCAAAAATAGTATTTTGTGCCAATAGTTTGTTTGAAATTTTCTCAACACCCTCGAGTATTATCTGAGGTATGAGATCGCTGCCTAATAGAATGTCTATTTGAGCGGGGGTGTTGCAGTTGGGATCTGCTAGCTTTAGGTGTGAAACCTTTTGCCAATGCTTGCTATTTATATGATAGCTTGGAAGCATATTTGTTAGTTGCGGTAAGACTATAGCTTCTGCTTTAATTCTCTTATCCGCTTGGGGGGAAATTAGAGTAATGGGATTATTGTAAACTGAGGTATTCGTTTGAGATTTCCTCAACCTGAGTGGTCATGGTGGTAACTGGTTCCGAAACTAGTCCACTTAGGATCCACCCAAAAATAGTATTTTGTGCCAATAGTTTGTTTGAAATTCTCTCAACACCCTCGAGTATTATCTGAGGTATGAGATCGCTGCCTAATAGAATGTCTATTTGAGCGCGGGTGTTGCAGTTGGCATCTGCTAGCTTTAGGTGTGAAACCTTTTGCCGATGCTTGCTATTTATATGATAGCTTGGAAGCATATTTGTTAGTTGCGGTAAGACTATAGCTTCTGCTTTAATTCTCTTATCCGCTTGGGGGGAAATTAGAGTAAGGGGATTATTGTGAACTGAGGTATTCGTTTGAGATTTCCTCAACCTGAGTGGTCATGGTGGTAACTGGTTCCGAAACTAGTCCACATAGGACCAACCCAAAAATAGTATTTTGTGCCAATAGTTTGTTTGAAATTTTCTCAACACCCTCGAGTATTATCTGAGGTATGAGATCGCTGCCTAATAGAATGTCTATTTGAGCGGGGGTGTTGCAGTTGGGATCTGCTAGCTTTAGGTGTGAAACCTTAAGCCAATGCTTGCGATTTATATGATAGCTTGGAAGCATATTTGTTAGTTGCGGTAAGACTATAGCTTCTGCTTTAATTCTCTTATCCGCTTGGGGGGAAATTAGAGTAATGGGATTATTGTGAACTGAGGTATTCGTTTGAGATTTCCTCAACCTGAGTGGTCATGGTGGTAACTGGTTCCGAAACTAGTCCATTTAGAATCCACCCAAAAATAGTATTTTGTGCCAATAGTTTGTTTGAAATTTTCTCAACACCCTCGAGTATTATCTGAGGTATGTGATCGCTGCCTAATAGAATGTCTATTTGAGCGCGGGTGTTGCAGTTGGCATCTGCTAGCTTTAGGTGTGAAACCTTTTGCCAATGCTTGCTATTTATATGATAGCTTGGAAGCATATTTGTTAGTTGCGGTAAGACTATAGCTTCTGCTTTAATTCTCTTATCCGCTTGGGGGGAAATTAGAGTAATGGGATTATTGTAAACTGAGGTATTCGTTTGAGATTTCCTCAACCTGAGTGGTCATGGTGGTAACTGGTTCCGAAACTAGTCCACTTAGGATCCACCCAAAAATAGTATTTTGTGCCAATAGTTTGTTTGAAATTTTGTCAACACCCTCGAGTATTATCTGAGGTATGAGATCGCTGCCTAATAGAATGTCTATTTGAGCGCGGGTGTTGCAGTTGGCATCTGCTAGCTTTAGGTGTGAAACCTTTTGCCGATGCTTGCTATTTATATGATAGCTTGGAAGCATATTTGTTAGTTGCGGTAAGACTATAGCTTCTGCTTTAATTCTCTTATCCGCTTGGGGGGAAATTAGAGTAAGGGGATTATTGTGAACTGAGGTATTCGTTTGAGATTTCCTCAACCTGAGTGGTCATGGTGGTAACTGGTTCCGAAACTAGTCCACATAGGACCAACCCAAAAATAGTATTTTGTGCCAATAGTTTGTTTGAAATTTTCTCAACACCCTCGAGTATTATCTGAGGTATGAGATCGCTGCCTAATAGAATGTCTATTTGAGCGGGGGTGTTGCAGTTGGGATCTGCTAGCTTTAGGTGTGAAACCTTAAGCCAATGCTTGCGATTTATATGATAGCTTGGAAGCATATTTGTTAGTTGCGGTAAGACTATAGCTTCTGCTTTAATTCTCTTATCCGCTTGGGGGGAAATTAGAGTAATGGGATTATTGTGAACTGAGGTATTCGTTTGAGATTTCCTCAACCTGAGTGGTCATGGTGGTAACTGGTTCCGAAACTAGTCCATTTAGAATCCACCCAAAAATAGTATTTTGTGCCAATAGTTTGTTTGAAATTTTCTCAACACCCTCGAGTATTATCTGAGGTATGTGATCGCTGCCTAATAGAATGTCTATTTGAGCGCGGGTGTTGCAGTTGGCATCTGCTAGCTTTAGGTGTGAAACCTTTTGCCAATGCTTGCTATTTATATGATATCTGGGAAGCATATTTGTTAGTTGCGGTAAGACTATAGCTTCTGCTTTAATTCTCTTATCCGCTTGGGGGGAAATTAGAGTAATGGGATTATTGTGAACTGAGGTATTCGTTTGAGATTTCCTCAACCTGAGTGGTCATGGTGGTAACTGGTTCCGAAACTAGTCCACTTAGGACCAACCCAAAAATAGTATTTTGTGCGAATAGTTTGTTTGAAATTTTCTCAACACCCTCGAGTATTATCTGAGGTATGAGATCGCTGCCTAATAGAATGTCTATTTGAGCGGGGGTGTTGCAGTTGGGATCTGCTAGCTTTAGGTGTGAAACCTTTTGCCAATGCTTGCTATTTATATGATATCTTGGAAGCATATTTGTTAGTTGCGGTAAGACTATAGCTTCTGCTTTAATTCTCTTATCCGCTTGGGGGGAAATTAGAGTAATGGGATTATTGTGAACTGAGGTATTCGTTTGAGATTCCTCAACCTGAGTGGTTATGGTGCTAACTGGTTCCGAAACTAGTCCACTTAGGATCCACCCTAAAATAGTATTTTGTGCCAATAGTTTGTTTGAAATTTTCTCAACACCCTCGAGTATTATCGGAGGTATGAGATCGCTGCCTAATAGAATGTCTATTTGAGCGGGGGTGTTGCAGTTGGGATCTGCTAGCTTTAGGTGTGAAACCTTTTGCCAATGCTTGCTATTTATATGATAGCTTGGAAGCATATTTGTTAGTTGCGGTAAGACTATAGCTTCTGCTTTAATTAGCTTCTCCGCTTGGGGGGAAATTAGAGTAATGGGATTATTGTGAACTGAGGTATTCGTTTGAGATTTCCTCAACCTGAGTGGTCATAGTGGTAACTGGTTCCGAAACTAGTCCACTTAGGATCCACCCAAAAATAGTATTTTGTGCCAATAGTTTGTTTGAAATTTTCTCAACACCCTCGAGTATTATCTGAGGTATGAGATCGCTGCCTAATAGAATGTCTATTTGAGCGGGGGTGTTGCAGTTGGGATCTGCTAGCTTTAGGTGTGAAACCTTTTGCCAATGCTTGCTATTTATATGATAGCTTGGAAGCATATTTGTTAGTTGCGGTAAGACTATAGCTTCTGCTTTAATTCTCTTATCCGCTTGGGGGGAAATTAGAGTAATGGGATTATTGTAAACTGAGGTATTCGTTTGAGATTTCCTCAACCTGAGTGGTCATGGTGGTAACTGGTTCCGAAACTAGTCTACTTAGGATCCACCCAAAAATAGTATTTTGTGCCAATAGTTTGTTTGAAATTTTCTCAACACCCTCGAGTATTATCTGAGGTATGAGATCGCTGCCTAATAGAATGTCTATTTGAGCGCGGGTGTTGCAGTTGGCATCTGCTAGCTTTAGGTGTGAAACCTTTTGCCGATGCTTGCTATTTATATGATAGCTTGGAAGCATATTTGTTAGTTGCGGTAAGACTATAGCTTCTGCTTTAATTCTCTTATCCGCTTGGGGGGAAATTAGAGTAAGGGGATTATTGTGAACAAAATAGTATTTTGTGCCAATAGTTTGTTTGAAATTTTCTCAACACCCTCGAGTATTATCTGAGGTATGAGATCGCTGCCTAATAGAATGTCTATTTGAGCGGGGGTGTTGCAGTTGGGATCTGCTAGCTTTAGGTGTGAAACCTTAAGCCAATGCTTGCGATTTATATGATAGCTTGGAAGCATATTTGTTAGTTGCGGTAAGACTATAGCTTCTGCTTTAATTCTCTTATCCGCTTGGGGGGAAATTGCCAATAGTTTGTTTGAAATTTTCTCAACACCCTCGAGTATTATCTGAGGTATGAGATCGCTGCCTAATAGAATGTCTATTTGAGCGGGGGTGTTGCAGTTGGGATCTGCTAGCTTTAGTTGTGAAACCTTTTGCCAATGCTTGCTATTTATATGATATCTTGGAAGCATATTTGTTAGTTGCGGTAAGACTATAGCTTCTGCTTTAATTCTCTTATCCGCTTGGGGGGAAATTAGAGTAATGGGATTATTGTGAACTGAGGTATTCGTTTGAGATTCCTCAACCTGAGTGGTCATGGTGGTAATTGAGGTATTCGTTTGAGATTTCCTCAACCTGAGTGGTCATGGTGGTAACTGGTTCCGAAACTAGTCCACATAGGACCAACCCAAAAATAGTATTTTGTGCCAATAGTTTGTTTGAAATTTTCTCAACACCCTCGAGTATTATCTGAGGTATGAGATCGCTGCCTAATAGAATGTCTATTTGAGCGGGGGTGTTGCAGTTGGGATCTGCTAGCTTTAGGTGTGAAACCTTTTGCCAATGCTTGCTATTTATATGATAGCTTGGAAGCATATTTGTTAGTTGCGGTAAGACTATAGCTTCTGCTTTAATTCTCTTATCCGCTTGAGGGGAAATTAGAGTAATGGGATTATTGTAAACTGAGGTATTCGTTTGAGATTTCCTCAACCTGAGTGGTCATGGTGGTAACTGGTTCCGAAACTAGTCCACTTAGGATCCACCCAAAAATAGTATTTTGTGCCAATAGTTTGTTTGAAATTTTCTCAACACCCTCGAGTATTATCTGAGGTATGAGATCGCTGCCTAATAGAATGTCTATTTGAGCGCGGGTGTTGCAGTTGGCATCTGCTAGCTTTAGGTGTGAAACCTTTTGCCGATGCTTGCTATTTATATGATAGCTTGGAAGCATATTTGTTAGTTGCGGTAAGACTATAGCTTCTGCTTTAATTCTCTTATCCGCTTGGGGGGAAATTAGAGTAAGGGGATTATTGTGAACTGAGGTATTCGTTTGAGATTTCCTCAACCTGAGTGGTCATGGTGGTAACTGGTTCCGAAACTAGTCCACATAGGACCAACCCAAAAATAGTATTTTGTGCCAATAGTTTGTTTGAAATTTTCTCAACACCCTCGAGTATTATCTGAGGTATGAGATCGCTGCCTAATAGAATGTCTATTTGAGCGGGGGTGTTGCAGTTGGGATCTGCTAGCTTTAGGTGTGAAACCTTAAGCCAATGCTTGCGATTTATATGATAGCTTGGAAGCATATTTGTTAGTTGCGGTAAGACTATAGCTTCTGCTTTAATTCTCTTATCCGCTTGGGGGGAAATTAGAGTAATGGGATTATTGTGAACTGAGGTATTCGTTTGAGATTTCCTCAACCTGAGTGGTCATGGTGGTAACTGGTTCCGAAACTAGTCCATTTAGAATCCACCCAAAAATAGTATTTTGTGCCAATAGTTTGTTTGAAATTTTCTCAACACCCTCGAGTATTATCTGAGGTATGAGATCGCTGCCTAATAGAATGTCTATTTGAGCGGGGGTGTTGCAGTTGGGATCTGCTAGCTTTAGGTGTGAAACCTTTTGCCAATGCTTGCTATTTATATGATATCTTGGAAGCATATTTGTTAGTTGCGGTAAGACTATAGCTTCTGCTTTAATTCTCTTATCCGCTTGGGGGGAAATTAGAGTAATGGGATTATTGTGAACTGAGGTATTCGTTTGAGATTCCTCAACCTGAGTGGTCATGGTGGTAACTGAGGTATTCGTTTGAGATTTCCTCAACCTGAGTGGTCATGGTGGTAACTGGTTCCGAAACTAGTCCACATAGGACCAACCCAAAAATAGTATTTTGTGCCAATAGTTTGTTTGAAATTTTCTCAACACCCTCGAGTATTATCTGAGGTATGAGATCGCTGCCTAATAGAATGTCTATTTGAGCGGGGGTGTTGCAGTTGGGATCTGCTAGCTTTAGGTGTGAAACCTTTTGCCAATGCTTGCTATTTATATGATATCTTGGAAGCATATTTGTTAGTTGCGGTAAGACTATAGCTTCTGCTTTAATTCTCTTATCCGCTTGGGGGGAAATTAGAGTAATGGGATTATTGTGAACTGAGGTATTCGTTTGAGATTCCTCAACCTGAGTGGTCATGGTGGTAACTGAGGTATTCGTTTGAGATTTCCTCAACCTGAGTGGTCATGGTGGTAACTGGTTCCGAAACTAGTCCACATAGGACCAACCCAAAAATAGTATTTTGTGCCAATAGTTTGTTTGAAATTTTCTCAACACCCTCGAGTATTATCTGAGGTATGAGATCGCTGCCTAATAGAATGTCTATTTGAGCGCGGGTGTTGCAGTTGGCATCTGCTAGCTTTAGGTGTGAAACCTTTTGCCAATGCTTGCTATTTATATGATATCTTGGAAGCATATTTGTTAGTTGCGGTAAGACTATAGCTTCTGCTTTAATTCTCTTATCCGCTTGGGGGGAAATTAGAGTAATGGGATTATTGTGAACTGAGGTATTCGTTTGAGATTCCTCAACCTGAGTGGTCATGGTGGTAACTGAGGTATTCGTTTGAGATTTCCTCAACCTGAGTGGTCATGGTGGTAACTGGTTCCGAAACTAGTCCACTTAGGATCCACCCAAAAATAGTATTTTGTGCCAATAGTTTGTTTGAAATTTTCTCAACACCCTCGAGTATTATCTGAGGTATGAGATCGCTGCCTAATAGAATGTCTATTTGAGCGCGGGTGTTGCAGTTGGCATCTGCTAGCTTTAGGTGTGAAACCTTTTGCCGATGCTTGCTATTTATATGATAGCTTGGAAGCATATTTGTTAGTTGCGGTAAGACTATAGCTTCTGCTTTAATTCTCTTATCCGCTTGGGGGGAAATTAGAGTAAGGGGATTATTGTGAACTGAGGTATTCGTTTGAGATTTCCTCAACCTGAGTGGTCATGGTGGTAACTGGTTCCGAAACTAGTCCACATAGGACCAACCCAAAAATAGTATTTTGTGCCAATAGTTTGTTTGAAATTTTCTCAACACCCTCGAGTATTATCTGAGGTATGAGATCGCTGCCTAATAGAATGTCTATTTGAGCGGGGGTGTTGCAGTTGGGATCTGCTAGCTTTAGGTGTGAAACCTTAAGCCAATGCTTGCGATTTATATGATAGCTTGGAAGCATATTTGTTAGTTGCGGTAAGACTATAGCTTCTGCTTTAATTCTCTTATCCGCTTGGGGGGAAATTAGAGTAATGGGATTATTGTGAACTGAGGTATTCGTTTGAGATTTCCTCAACCTGAGTGGTCATGGTGGTAACTGGTTCCGAAACTAGTCCATTTAGAATCCACCCAAAAATAGTATTTTGTGCCAATAGTTTGTTTGAAATTTTCTCAACACCCTCGAGTATTATCTGAGGTATGAGATCGCTGCCTAATAGAATGTCTATTTGAGCGGGGGTGTTGCAGTTGGCATCTGCTAGCTTTAGGTGTGAAACCTTTTGCCAATGCTTGCTATTTATATGATATCTTGGAAGCATATTTGTTAGTTGCGGTAAGACTATAGCTTCTGCTTTAATTCTCTTATCCGCTTGGGGGGAAATTAGAGTAATGGGATTATTGTGAACTGAGGTATTCGTTTGAGATTTCCTCAACCTGAGTGGTCATGGTGGTAACTGGTTCCGAAACTAGTCCACTTAGAATCCACCCAAAAATAGTATTTTGTGCCAATAGTTTGTTTGAAATTTTCTCAACACCCTCGAGTATCATCTGAGGTATGAGATCGCTGCCTAATAGAATGTCTATTTGAGCGGGGGGTGTTGCAGTTGGCATCTGCTAGCTTTAGGTGTGAAACCTTTTGCCAATGCTTGCTATTTATATGATATCTTGGAAGCATATTTGTTAGTTGCGGTAAGACTATAGCTTCTGCTTTAATTCTCTTATCCGCTTGGGGGGAAATTAGAGTAATGGGATTATTGTAAACTGAGGTATTCGTTTGAGATTCCTCAACCTGAGTTGTCATGGTGGTAAATGGTTCCGAAACTAGTCCACTTAGGATCCACCCTAAAATAGTATTTTGTGCCAATAGTTTGTTTGAAATTTTCTCAACACCCTCGAGTATTATCTGAGGTATGAGATCGCTGCCTAATAGAATGTCTATTTGAGCGGGGGTGTTGCAGTTGGCATCTGCTAGCTTAAGGTGTAAAACCTTTTGCCATTGCTTGCTATTTATATGATAGCTTGGAAGCATATTTGTTAGTTGCGGTAAGACTATAGCTTCTGCTTTAATTCTCTTATCCGCTTGGGAGGAAATTAGAGTAATGGGATTATTGTGAACTGAGGTATTCGTTTGAGATTTCCTCAACCTGAGTGTCATAGTGGTAACTGGTTCCGAAACTAGTCCACTTAGGATCCACCCAAAAATAGTACTTTGTGCCAATAGTTTGTTTGAAATTTTCGCAACACCCTTGAGTATTATCTGAGGTATGAGATCGCTGCCTAATAGAATGTCTATTTGACCGCGGGTGTTGCAGTTGGCATCTGCTAGCTTTAGGAGTGAAACCTTTTGCCGATGCTTGCTATTTATATGATAGCTTGGAAGCATATTTGTTAGTTGCGGTAAGACTATAGCTTCTGCTTTAATTCTCTTATCCGCTTGGGGGGAAATTAGAGTAATGGGATTATTGTGAACTGAGGTATTCGTTTGAGATTTCCTCAACCTGAGTGGTCATGGTGGTAACTGGTTCCGAAACTAGTCCACTTAGGACCAACCCAAAAATAGTATTTTGTGCCAATAGTTTGTTTGAAATTTTCTCAACACCCTCGAGTATTATCTGAGGTATGAGATCGCTGCCTAATAAAATGTCTATTTGAGCGGGGGTGATGCAGTTGGGATCTGCTAGCTTTAGGTGTGAAACCTTTAGCCAATGCTTGCTATTTATATGATAGCTTGGAAGCATATTTGTTAGTTGCGGTAAGACTATAGCTTCTGCTTTAATTCTCTTATCCGCTTGGGGGGAAATTAGAGTAATGGGATTATTGTGAACTGAGGTATTCGTTTGAGATTTCCTCAACCTGAGTGGTCATGGTGGTAACTGGTTCCGAAACTAGTCCATTTAGAATCCACCCAAAAATAGTATTTTGTGCCAATAGTTTGTTTGAAATTTTCTCAACACCCTCGAGTATTATCTGAGGTATGAGATCGCTGCCTAATAGAATGTCTATTTGAGCGCGGGTGTTGCAGTTGGCATCTGCTAGCTTTAGGTGTGAAACCTTTTGCCAATGCTTGCTATTTATATGATATCTTGGAAGCATATTTGTTAGTTGCGGTAAGACTATAGCTTCTGCTTTAATTCTCTTATCCGCTTGGGGGGAAATTAGAGTAATGGGATTATTGTGAACTGAGGTATTCGTTTGAGATTCCTCAACCTGAGTGGTCATGGTGGTAACTGAGGTATTCGTTTGAGATTTCCTCAACCTGAGTGGTCATGGTGGTAACTGGTTCCGAAACTAGTCCACATAGGACCAACCCAAAAATAGTATTTTGTGCCAATAGTTTGTTTGAAATTTTCTCAACACCCTCGAGTATTATCTGAGGTATGAGATCGCTGCCTAATAGAATGTCTATTTGAGCGGGGGTGTTGCAGTTGGGATCTGCTAGCTTTAGGTGTGAAACCTTAAGCCAATGCTTGCGATTTATATGATAGCTTGGAAGCATATTTGTTAGTTGCGGTAAGACTATAGCTTCTGCTTTAATTCTCTTATCCGCTTGGGGGGAAATTAGAGTAATGGGATTATTGTGAACTGAGGTATTCGTTTGAGATTTCCTCAACCTGAGTGGTCATGGTGGTAACTGGTTCCGAAACTAGTCCACTTAGAATCCACCCAAAAATAGTATTTTGTGCCAATAGTTTGTTTGAAATTTTCTCAACACCCTCGAGTATCATCTGAGGTATGAGATCGCTGCCTAATAGAATGTCTATTTGAGCGGGGGGTGTTGCAGTTGGCATCTGCTAGCTTTAGGTGTGAAACCTTTTGCCAATGCTTGCTATTTATATGATATCTTGGAAGCATATTTGTTAGTTGCGGTAAGACTATAGCTTCTGCTTTAATTCTCTTATCCGCTTGGGGGGAAATTAGAGTAATGGGATTATTGTAAACTGAGGTATTCGTTTGAGATTCCTCAACCTGAGTGGTCATGGTGGTAACTGGTTCCGAAACTAGTCCACTTAGGATCCACCCTAAAATAGTATTTTGTGCCAATAGTTTGTTTGAAATTTTCTCAACACCCTCGAGTATTATCTGAGGTATGAGATCGCTGCCTAATAGAATGTCTATTTGAGCGGGGGTGTTGCAGTTGGCATCTGCTAGCTTTAGGTGTGAAACCTTTTGCCAATGCTTGCTATTTATATGATAGCTTGGAAGCATATTTGTTAGTTGCGGCAAGACTATAGCTTCTGCTTTAATTCTCTTATCCGCTTGGGAGGAAATTAGAGTAATGGGATTATTGTGAACTGAGGTATTCGTTTGAGATTTCCTCAACCTGAGTGTCATAGTGGTAACTGGTTCCGAAACTAGTCCACTTAGGATCCACCCAAAAATAGTATTTTGTGCCAATAGTTTGTTTGAAATTTTCGCAACACCCTCGAGTATTATCTGAGGTATGAGATCGCTGCCTAATAGAATGTCTATTTGAGCGCGGGTGTTGCAGTTGGCATCTGCTAGCTTTAGGAGTGAAACCTTTTGCCGATGCTTGCTATTTATATGATAGCTTGGAAGCATATTTGTTAGTTGCGGTAAGACTATAGCTTCTGCTTTAATTCTCTTATCCGCTTGGGGGGAAATTAGAGTAATGGGATTATTGTGAACTGAGGTATTCGTTTGAGATTTCCTCAACCTGAGTGGTCATGGTGGTAACTGGTTCCGAAACTAGTCCACTTAGGACCAACCCAAAAATAGTATTTTGTGCCAATAGTTTGTTTGAAATTTTCTCAACACCCTCGAGTATTATCTGAGGTATGAGATCGCTGCCTAATAGAATGTCTATTTGAGCGGGGGTGTTGCAGTTGGCATCTGCTAGCTTTAGGTGTAAAACCTTTTGCCAATGCTTGCTATTTATATGATAGCTTGGAAGCATATTTGTTAGTTGCGGTAAGACTATAGCTTCTGCTTTAATTCTCTTATCCGCTTGGGAGGAAATTAGAGTAATGGGATTATTGTGAACTGAGGTATTCGTTTGAGATTTCCTCAACCTGAGTGTCATAGTGGTAACTGGTTCCGAAACTAGTCCACTTAGGATCCACCCAAAAATAGTATTTTGTGCCAATAGTTTGTTTGAAATTTTCGCAACACCCTTGAGTATTATCTGAGGTATGAGATCGCTGCCTAATAGAATGTCTATTTGACCGCGGGTGTTGCAGTTGGCATCTGCTAGCTTTAGGAGTGAAACCTTTTGCCGATGCTTGCTATTTATATGATAGCTTGGAAGCATATTTGTTAGTTGCGGTAAGACTATAGCTTCTGCTTTAATTCTCTTATCCGCTTGGGGGGAAATTAGAGTAATGGGATTATTGTGAACTGAGGTATTCGTTTGAGATTTCCTCAACCTGAGTGGTCATGGTGGTAACTGGTTCCGAAACTAGTCCACTTAGGACCAACCCAAAAATAGTATTTTGTGCCAATAGTTTGTTTGAAATTTTCTCAACACCCTCGAGTATTATCTGAGGTATGAGATCGCTGCCTAATAAAATGTCTATTTGAGCGGGGGTGATGCAGTTGGGATCTGCTAGCTTTAGGTGTGAAACCTTTAGCCAATGCTTGCTATTTATATGATAGCTTGGAAGCATATTTGTTAGTTGCGGTAAGACTATAGCTTCTGCTTTAATTCTCTTATCCGCTTGGGGGGAAATTAGAGTAATGGGATTATTGTGAACTGAGGTATTCGTTTGAGATTTCCTCAACCTGAGTGGTCATGGTGGTAACTGGTTCCGAAACTAGTCCATTTAGAATCCACCCAAAAATAGTATTTTGTGCCAATAGTTTGTTTGAAATTTTCTCAACACCCTCGAGTATTATCTGAGGTATGAGATCGCTGCCTAATAGAATGTCTATTTGAGCGCGGGTGTTGCAGTTGGCATCTGCTAGCTTTAGGTGTGAAACCTTTTGCCAATGCTTGCTATTTATATGATATCTTGGAAGCATATTTGTTAGTTGCGGTAAGACTATAGCTTCTGCTTTAATTCTCTTATCCGCTTGGGGGGAAATTAGAGTAATGGGATTATTGTGAACTGAGGTATTCGTTTGAGATTCCTCAACCTGAGTGGTCATGGTGGTAACTGAGGTATTCGTTTGAGATTTCCTCAACCTGAGTGGTCATGGTGGTAACTGGTTCCGAAACTAGTCCACATAGGACCAACCCAAAAATAGTATTTTGTGCCAATAGTTTGTTTGAAATTTTCTCAACACCCTCGAGTATTATCTGAGGTATGAGATCGCTGCCTAATAGAATGTCTATTTGAGCGGGGGTGTTGCAGTTGGGATCTGCTAGCTTTAGGTGTGAAACCTTAAGCCAATGCTTGCGATTTATATGATAGCTTGGAAGCATATTTGTTAGTTGCGGTAAGACTATAGCTTCTGCTTTAATTCTCTTATCCGCTTGGGGGGAAATTAGAGTAATGGGATTATTGTGAACTGAGGTATTCGTTTGAGATTTCCTCAACCTGAGTGGTCATGGTGGTAACTGGTTCCGAAACTAGTCCACTTAGAATCCACCCAAAAATAGTATTTTGTGCCAATAGTTTGTTTGAAATTTTCTCAACACCCTCGAGTATCATCTGAGGTATGAGATCGCTGCCTAATAGAATGTCTATTTGAGCGGGGGGTGTTGCAGTTGGCATCTGCTAGCTTTAGGTGTGAAACCTTTTGCCAATGCTTGCTATTTATATGATATCTTGGAAGCATATTTGTTAGTTGCGGTAAGACTATAGCTTCTGCTTTAATTCTCTTATCCGCTTGGGGGGAAATTAGAGTAATGGGATTATTGTAAACTGAGGTATTCGTTTGAGATTCCTCAACCTGAGTGGTCATGGTGGTAACTGGTTCCGAAACTAGTCCACTTAGGATCCACCCTAAAATAGTATTTTGTGCCAATAGTTTGTTTGAAATTTTCTCAACACCCTCGAGTATTATCTGAGGTATGAGATCGCTGCCTAATAGAATGTCTATTTGAGCGGGGGTGTTGCAGTTGGCATCTGCTAGCTTTAGGTGTGAAACCTTTTGCCAATGCTTGCTATTTATATGATAGCTTGGAAGCATATTTGTTAGTTGCGGCAAGACTATAGCTTCTGCTTTAATTCTCTTATCCGCTTGGGAGGAAATTAGAGTAATGGGATTATTGTGAACTGAGGTATTCGTTTGAGATTTCCTCAACCTGAGTGTCATAGTGGTAACTGGTTCCGAAACTAGTCCACTTAGGATCCACCCAAAAATAGTATTTTGTGCCAATAGTTTGTTTGAAATTTTCGCAACACCCTCGAGTATTATCTGAGGTATGAGATCGCTGCCTAATAGAATGTCTATTTGAGCGCGGGTGTTGCAGTTGGCATCTGCTAGCTTTAGGAGTGAAACCTTTTGCCGATGCTTGCTATTTATATGATAGCTTGGAAGCATATTTGTTAGTTGCGGTAAGACTATAGCTTCTGCTTTAATTCTCTTATCCGCTTGGGGGGAAATTAGAGTAATGGGATTATTGTGAACTGAGGTATTCGTTTGAGATTTCCTCAACCTGAGTGGTCATGGTGGTAACTGGTTCCGAAACTAGTCCACTTAGGACCAACCCAAAAATAGTATTTTGGGCCAATAGTTTGTTTGAAATTTTCTCAACACCCTCGAGTATTATCTGAGGTATGAGATCGCTGCCTAATAAAATGTCTATTTGAGCGGGGGTGATGCAGTTGGGATCTGCTAGCTTTAGGTGTGAAACCTTTAGCCAATGCTTGCTATTTATATGATAGCTTGGAAGCATATTTGTTAGTTGCGGTAAGACTATAGCTTCTGCTTTAATTCTCTTATCCGCTTGGGGGGAAATTAGAGTAATGGGATTATTGTGAACTGAGGTATTCGTTTGAGATTTCCTCAACCTGAGTGGTCATGGTGGTAACTGGTTCCGAAACTAGTCCACTTAGGATCCACCGTAAAATAGTATTTTGTGCCAATAGGTGAAACCTTTTGCCAATGCTTGCTATTTATATGATAGCTTGGAAGCATATTTGTTAGTTGCGGTAAGACTATAGCTTCTGCTTTTATTCTCTTATCCGCTTGGGGGGAAATTAGAGTAATGGGATTATTGTGAACTGAGGTATTCGTTTGAGATTCCTCAACCTGAGTGGTCATGGTGGTAACTGAGGTATTCGTTTGAGATTTCCTCAACCTGAGTGGTCATGGTGGTAACTGGTTCCGAAACTAGTCCACTTAGGACCAACCCAAAAATAGTATTTTGTGCCAATAGTTTGTTTGAAATTTTCTCAACACCCTCGAGTATTATCTGAGGTATGAGATCGCTGCCTAATAAAATGTCTATTTGAGCGGGGGTGATGCAGTTGGGATCTGCTAGCTTTAGGTGTGAAACCTTTTGCCAATGCTTGCTATTTATATGATAGCTTGGAAGCATATTTGTTAGTTGCGGTAAGACTATAGCTTCTGCTTTTATTCTCTTATCCGCTTGGGGGGAAATTAGAGTAATGGGATTATTGTGAACTGAGGTATTCGTTTGAGATTTCCTCAACCTGTGTGGTCATGGTGGTAACTGGTTCCGAAACTAGTCCACTTAGAATCCACCCTAAAATAGTATTTTGTGCCAATAGTTTGTTTGAAATTTTCTCAACACCCTCGAGTATTATCTGAGGTATGAGATCGCTGCCTAATAGAATGTCTATTTGAGCGGGGGCGTTGCAGTTGGCATCTGCTAGCTTTAAGTGTGAAACCTTTTGCCAATGCTTGCTATTTATATGATAGCTTGGAAGCATATTTGTTAGTTGCGGTAAGACTATAGCTTCTGCTTTAATTCTCTTATCTGCTTGGGGGGAAATTAGAGTAATGGGATTATTGTGAACTGAGGTATTCGTTTGAGATTTCCTCAACCTGAGTGGTCATGGTGGTAACTGGTTCCGAAACTAGTCCACTTAGGATCCACCCAAAAATAGTATTTTGTGCCAATAGTTTGTTTGAAATTTTCTCAACACCCTCGAGTATTATCTGAGGTATGAGATCGCTGCCTAATAGAAAGTCTATTTGAGCGGGGGTGTTGCAGTTGGGATCTGCTAGCTTTAGGTGTGAAACCTTTTGCCAATGCTTGCTATTTATATGATATCTTGGCATATTTGTTAGTTGCGGTAAGACTATAGCTTCTGCTTTAATTCTCTTATCCGCTTGGGGGGAAATTAGAGTAATGGGATTATTGTGAACTGAGGTATTCGTTTGAGATTTCCTCAACCTGAGTGGTCATGGTGGTAACTGGTTCCGAAACTAGTCCACTTAGGACCAACCCAAAAATAGTATTTGGTGCGAATAGTTTGTTTGAAATTTTCTCAACACCCTCGAGTATTATCTGAGGTATGAGATCACTGCCTAATAGAATGTCTATTTGAGCGGGGGTGTTGCAGTTGGGATCTGCTAGCTTTAGGTGTGAAACCTTTTCTCAATGCTTGCTATTCATATGATAGCTTGGAAGCATATTTGTTAGTTGCGGTAAGACTATAGCTCATGCTTTAATTCTCTTATCCGCTTGGGGGGAAATTAGAGTAATGGTCATGGTGGTAACTGGTTCCGAAACTAGTCCACTTAGGATCCACCCTAAAATAGTATTTTGTGCCAATAGGTGAAACCTTTTGCCAATGCTTGCTATTTATATGATAGCTTGGAAGCATATTTGTTAGTTGCGGTAAGACTATAGCTTCTGCTTTAATTCTCTTCTCCGCTTGGGGGGAAATTAGAGTAATGGGATTATTGTGAACTAAGGTATTCGTTTGAGATTTCCTCAACCTGAGTGGTCATAGTAGGTGGTAACTGGTTCCAAAACTAGTCCACTTAGGAACCACCCAAAAATAGTATTTTGTGCCAATAGTTTGTTTGAAATTTTCTCAACACCCTCGAGTATTATCTGAGGTATGAGATCGCTGCCTAATAGAATGTCTATTTGAGCGGGGGTGTTGCAGTCGGGATCTGCTAGCTTTAGGTGTGAAACCTTTTCCCAATGCTTGCTATTCATATGATAGCTTGGAAGCATATTTGTTAGTTGCGGTAAGACTATAGCTCGTGCTTTAATTCTCTTATCCGCTTTGGCGGAAATTAGAGTAATGGGATTATTGTGAACTGAGGTATTCGTTTGAGATTTCCTCAACCTGAGTGGTCATGGTGGTAACTGGTTCCGAAACTAGTCCACTTAGGACCAACCCAAAACTAGTATTTTGTGCCAATAGTTTGTTTGAAATTTTCTCAACACCCTCGAGTATTATCTGAGGTATGAGATCGCTGCCTAATAGAATGTCTATTTGAGCGGGGGTGTTGCAGTTGGGATCTGCTAGCTTTAAGTGTGAAACCTTTAGCCAATGCTTGCTATTTATATGATAGCTTGGAAGCATATTTGTTAGTTGCGGTAAGACTATAGCTTCTGCTTTAATTCTCTTATCCGCTTGGGGGGAAATTAAAGTAATGGGATTATTGTGAACTGAGGTATTCGTTTGAGATTTCCTCAACCTGAGTGGTCATGGTGGTAACCGGTTCCGAAACTAGTCCACTTAGGATCCACCGTAAAATAGTATTTTGTGCCAATAGGTGAAACCTTTTGCCAATGCTTGCTATTTATATGATAGCTTGGAAGCATATTTGTTAGTTGCGGTAAGACTATAGGTTCTGCTTTAATTCTCTTCTCCGCTTGGGGGGAAATTAGAGTAAGGGGATTATTGTGAACTGAGGTATTCGTTTGAGATTTCCTCAACCTGAGTGGTCATGGTGGTAACTGGTTCCGAAACTAGTCCACATAGGACCAACCCAAAAATAGTATTTTGTGCCAATAGTTTGTTTGAAATTTTCTCAACACCCTCGAGTATTATCTGAGGTATGAGATCGCTGCCTAATAGAATGTCTATTTGAGCGGGGGTGTTGCAGTTGGGATCTGATAGCTTTAGGTGTGAAACCTTTTGCCAATGCTTGCTATTTATATGATGTCTTGGAAGCATATTTGTAAGTTGCGGTAAGACTATAGCTTCTGCTTTAATTCTCTTATCCGCTTGGGGGGAAATTAGAGTAATGGGATTATTGTAAACTGAGGTATTCGTTTGAGATTCCTCAACCTGAGGGGTCATGGTGGTAACTGGTTCCGAAACTAGTCCACTTAGGATCCACCCTAAAATAGTATTTTGTGCCAATAGTTTGTTTGAAATTTTCTCAACACCCTCGAGTATTATCTGAGGTATGAGATCGCTGCCTAATAGAATGTCTATTTGAGCGCGGGTGTTGCAGTTGGCATCTGCTAGCTTTAGGAGTGAAACCTTTTGCCGATGCTTGCTATTTATATGATAGCTTGGAAGCATATTTGTTAGTTGCGGTAAGACTATAGCTTCTGCTTTAATTCTCTTATCCGCTTGGGGGGAAATTAGAGTAATGGGATTATTGTGAACTGAGGTATTCGTTTGAGATTTCCTCAACCTGAGTGGTCATGGTGGTAACTGGTTCCGAAACTAGTCCACTTAGGACCAACCAAAAAATAGTATTTTGTGCCAATAGTTTGTTTGAATTTTTCTCAACACCCTAGAGTATTATCTGAGGTATGAGATCGCTGCCTAATAAAATGTCTATTTGAGCGGGGGTGATGCAGTTGGGATCTGCTAGCTTTAGGTGTGAAACCTTTAGCCAATGAGCTAAGGTATTCGTTTGAGATTTCCTCAACCTGAGGGGTCATGGTGGTAACTGGTTCCGAAACTAGTCCACTTAGGATCCACCGTAAAATAGTATTTTGTGCCAATAGGTGAAACCTTTTGCCAATGCTTGCTATTCATATGATAGCTTGGAAGCATATTTGTTAGTTGCGGTAAGACTATAGCTTCTGCTTTTATTCTTTTATCCGCTTGGGGGGAAATTAGAGTAATGGGATTATTGTGAACTGAGGTATTCGTTTGAGATTCCTCAACCTGAGTGGTCATGGTGGTAACTGAGGTATTCGTTTGAGATTTCCTCAACCTGAGTGGTCATGGTGGTAACTGGTTCCGAAACTAGTCCACTTAGGACCAACCCAAAAATAGTATTTTGTGCCAATAGTTTGTTTGAAATTTTCTCAACACCCTCGAGTATTATCTGAGGTATGAGATCGCTGCCTAATAAAATGTCTATTTGAGCGGGGGTGATGCAGTTGGGATCTGCTAGCTTTAGGTGTGAAACCTTTTGCCAATGCTTGCTATTTATATGATAGCTTGGAAGCATATTTGTTAGTTGCGGTAAGACTATAGCTTCTGCTTTTATTCTCTTATCCGCTTGGGGGGAAATTAGAGTAATGGGATTATTGTGAACTGAGGTATTCGTTTGAGATTTCCTCAACCTGAGTGGTCATGGTGGTAACTGGTTCCGAAACTAGTCCACTTAGAATCCACCCTAAAATAGTATTTTGTGCCAATAGTTTGTTTGAAATTTTCTCAACACCCTCGAGTATTATCTGAGGTATGAGATCGCTGCCTAATAGAATGTCTATTTGAGCGGGGGTGTTGCAGTTGGCATCTGCTAGCTCTAGGTGTGAAACCTTTTGCCAATGCTTGCTATTTATATGATAGCTTGGAAGCATATATGTTAGTTGCGGTAAGACTATAGCTTCTGCTTTAATTCTCTTATCTGCTTGGGGGGAAATTAGAGTAATGGGATTATTGTGAACTGAGGTATTCGTTTGAGATTTCCACAACCTGAGTGGTCATGGTGGTAACTGGTTCCGAAACTAGTCCACTTAGGATCCACCCAAAAATAGTATTTTGTGCCAATAGTTTGTTTGAAATTTGCTCAACACCCTCGAGTATTATCTGAGGTATGAGATCGCTGCCTAATAGAATGTCTATTTGAGCGGGGGTGTTGCAGTTGGGATCTGCTAGCTTTAGGTGTGAAACCTTTTGTCAATGCTTGTTATTTATATGATAGCTTGGAAGCATATTTGTTACTTGCGGTAAGACTATAGCTTCTGCTTTAATTCTCTTATCCGCTTGGGGGGAAATTAGAGTAATGGGATTATTGTGAACTGAGGTATTGGTTTGAGATTTCCTCAACCTGAGTGGTCATGGTGGTAACTGGTTCCGAAACTAGTCCACTTAGGATCCACCCAAAAATAGTATTTTGTGCCAATAGTTTGTTTGAAATTTTCTCAACACCCTCGAGTATTATCTGAGGTATGAGATCGCTGCCTAATAGAAAGTCTATTTGAGCGGGGGTGTTGCAGTTGGGATCTGCTAGCTTTAGGTGTGAAACCTTTTGCCAATGCTTGCTATTTATATGATATCTTGGCATATTTGTTAGTTGCGGTAAGACTATAGCTTCTGCTTTAATTCTCTTATCCGCTTGGGGGGAAATTAGAGTAATGGGATTATTGTGAACTGAGGTATTCGTTTGAGATTTCCTCAACCTGAGTGGTCATGGCGGTAACTGGTTCCGAAACTAGTCCACTTAGAATCCACCCTAAAATAGTATTTTGTGCGAATAGTTTGTTTGAAATTTTCTCAACACCCTCGAGTATTATCTGAGGTATGAGATCGCTGCCTAATAGAATGTCTATTTGAGCGGGGGTGTTGCAGTTGTCATCTGCTAGCTTTAGGTGTGAAACCTTTTGCCAATGCTTGCTATTTATATGATAGCTTGGAAGCATATTTGTTAGTTGCGGTAAGATTATAGCTTCTGCTTTAATTATCTTATCCGCTGGGGGGAAATTAGAGTAATGGGATTATTGTGAACTGAGGTATTCGTTTGAGATTTCCTCAACCTGAGTGGTCATGGTGGTAACTGGTTCCGAAACTAGTCCACTTAGGATCCACCCAAAAATAGTATTTTGTGCCAATAGTTTGTTTGAAATTTTCTCAACACCCTCGAGTATTATCTGAGGTATGAGATCGCTGCCTAATAGAAAGTCTATTTGAGCGGGGGTGTTGCAGTTGGGATCTGCTAGCTTTAGGTGTGAAACCTTTTGCCAATGCTTGCTATTTATATGATATCTTGGCATATTTGTTAGTTGCGGTAAGACTATAGCTTCTGCTTTAATTCTCTTATCCGCTTGGGGGGAAATTAGAGTAATGGGATTATTGTGAACTGAGGTATTCGTTTGAGATTTCCTCAACCTGAGTGGTCATGGTGGTAACTGGTTCCGAAACTAGTCCACTTAGAATCCACCCTAAAATAGTATTTTGTGCGAATAGTTTGTTTGAAATTTTCTCAACACCCTCGAGTATTATCTGAGGTATGAGATCGCTGCCTAATAGAATGTCTATTTGAGCGGGGGTGTTGCAGTTGTCATCTGCTAGCTTTAGGTGTGAAACCTTTTGCCAATGCTTGCTATTTATATGATAGCCTGGAAGCATATTTGTTAGTTGCGGTAAGACTATAGCTTCTGCTTTAATTATCTTATCCGCTGGAAGGAAATTAGAGTAATGGGATTATTGTGAACTGAGGTATTCGTTTCAGATTTCCTCAACCTGAGTGGTCATGGTGGTAACTGGTTCCGAAACTAGTCCACTTAGGACCAACCCAAAAATAGTATTTGGTGCGAATAGTTTGTTTGAAATTTTCTCAACACCCTCGAGTATTATCTGAGGTATGAGATCGCTGCCTAATAGAAAGTCTATTTGAGCGGGGGTGTTGCAGTTGGGATCTGCTAGCTTTAGGTGTGAAACCTTTTGCCAATGCTTGCTATTTATATGATATCTTGGCATATTTGTTAGTTGCGGTAAGACTATAGCTTCTGCTTTAATTCTCTTATCCGCTTGGGGGGAAATTAGAGTAATGAGATTATTGTGAACTGAGGTATTCGTTTGAGATTTCCTCAACCTGAGTGGTCATGGTGGTAACTGGTTCCGAAACTAGTCCACTTAGGATCCACCCAAAAATAGTATTTTGTACCAGTGGTTTGTTTGAAATTTTCTCAACACCCTCGAGTATTATCTGAGGTATGAGATCGCTGCCTAATAGAATGTCTATTTGAGCGGGGGTGTTGCAGTTGTCATCTGCTAGCTTTAGGTGTGAAACCTTTTGCCAATGCTTGCTATTTATATGACAGCTTGGAAGCATATTTGTTAGTTTCGGTAAGACTATAGCTTCTGCTTTAATTATCTTATCCGCTGGGGGGAAATTAGAGTAATGGGATTATTGTGAACTGAGGTATTCGTTTCAGATTTCCTCAACCTGAGTGGTCATGGTGGTAACTGGTTCCGAAACTAGTCCACTTAGGACCAACCCAAAAATAGTATTTGGTGCGAATAGTTTGTTTGAAATTTTCTCAACACCCTCGAGTATTATCTGAGGTATGAGATCACTGCCTAATAGAATGTCTATTTGAGCGGGGGTGTTGCAGTTGGGATCTGCTAGCTTTAGGTGTGAAACCTTTTCCCAATGCTTGCTATTCATATGATAGCTTGGAAGCATATTTGTTAGTTGCGGTAAGACTATAGCTCATGCTTTAATTCTCTTATCCGCTTGGGGGGAAATTAGAGTAATGGTCATGGTGGTAACTGGTTCCGAAACTAGTCCACTTAGGATCCACCCTAAAATAGTATTTTGTGCCAATAGGTGAAACCTTTTGCCAATACTTGCTATTTATATGATAGCTTGGAAGCATATTTGTTAGTTGCGGTAAGACTATAGCTTCTGCTTTAATTCTCTTCTCCGCTTGGGGGGAAATTAGAGTAATGGGATTATTGTGAACTAAGGTATTCGTTTGAGATTTCCTCAACCTGAGTGGTCATGGTGGTAACTGGTTCCAAAACTAGTCCACTTAGGAACCACCTAAAAATAGTATTTTGTGCCAATAGTTTGTTTGAAATTTTCTCAACACCCTCGAGTATTATCTGAGGTATGAGATCGCTGCCTAATAGAATGTCTATTTGAGCGGGGGTGTTGCAGTCGGGATCTGCTAGCTTTAGGTGTGAAACCTTTTCCCAATGCTTGCTATTCATATGATAGCTTGGAAGCATATTTGTTAGTTGCGGTAAGACTATAGCTCGTGCTTTAATTCTCTTATCCGCTTTGGCGGAAATTAGAGTAATGGGATTATTGTGAACTGAGGTATTCGTTTGAGATTTCCTCAACCTGAGTGGTCATGGTGGTAACTGGTTCCGAAACTAGTCCACTTAGGACCAACCCAAAACTAGTATTTTGTGCCAATAGTTTGTTTGAAATTTTCTCAACACCCTCGAGTATTATCTGAGGTATGAGATCGCTGCCTAATAGAATGTCTATTTGAGCGGGGGTGTTGCAGTTGTGATCTGCTAGCTTTAGGTGTGAAACCTTTAGCCAATGCTTGCTATTTATATGATAGCTTGGAAGCATATTTGTTAGTTGCGGTAAGACTATAGCTTCTGCTTTAATTCTCTTATCCGCTTGGGGGAAATTAGAGTAATGGGATTATTGTGAACTGAGGTATTCGTTTGAGATTTCCTCAACCTGAGTGGTCATGGTGGTAACTGGTTCCGAAACTAGTCCACTTAGGATCCACCGTAAAATAGTATTTTGTGCCAATAGGTGAAACCTTTTGCCAATGCTTGCTATTTATATGATAGCTTGGAAGCATATTTGTTAGTTGCGGTAAGACTATAGCTTCTGCTTTTATTCTTTTATCCGCTTGGGGGGAAATTAGAGTAATGGGATTATTGTGAACTGAGGTATTCGTTTGAGATTCCTCAACCTGAGTGGTCATGGTGGTAACTGAGGTATTCGTTTGAGATTTCCTCAACCTGAGTGGTCATGGTGGTAACTGGTTCCGAAACTAGTCCACTTAGGACCAACCCAAAAATAGTATTTTGTGCCAATAGTTTGTTTGAAATTTTCTCAACACCCTCGAGTATTATCTGAGGTATGAGATCGCTGCCTAATAAAATGTCTATTTGAGCGGGGGTGATGCAGTTGGGATCTGCTAGCTTTAGGTGTGAAACCTTTTGCCAATGCTTGCTATTTATATGATAGCTTGGAAGCATATTTGTTACTTGCGGTAAGACTATAGCTTCTGCTTTAATTCTCTTATCTGCTTGGGGGGAAATTAGAGTAATGGGATTATTGTGAACTGAGGTATTCGTTTGAGATTTCCACAACCTGAGTGGTCATGGTGGTAACTGGTTCCGAAACTAGTCCACTTAGATTCCACCCTAAAATAGTATTTTGTGCCAATAGTTTGTTTGAAATTTTCTCAACACCCTCGAGTATTATCTGAGGTATGAGATCGCTGCCTAATAGAATGTCTATTTGAGCGGGGGTGTTGCAGTTGGCATCTGCTAGCTTTAGGTGTGAAACCTTTTGCCAATGCTTGCTATTTATATGATAGCTTGGAAGCATATTTGTTAGTTGCGGTAAGACTATAGCTTCTGCTTTAATTCTCTTATCTGCTTGGGGGGAAATTAGAGTAATGGGATTATTGTGAACTGAGGTATTCGTTTGAGATTTCCACAACCTGAGTGGTCATGGTGGTAACTGGTTCCGAAACTAGTCCACTTAGGATCCACCCTAAAATAGTATTTTGTGCCAATAGTTTGTTTGAAATTTTCTCAACACCCTCGAGTATTATCGGAGGTATGAGATCGCTGCCTAATAGATTGTCTATTTGAGCGGGGGTGTTGCAGTTGGGATCTGCTAGCTTTAGGTGTGAAATCTTTTGCCAATGCTTGCTATTTATATGATAGCTTGGAAGCATATTTGTTAGTTGCGGTAAGACTATAGCTTCTCCTTTAATTCTCTTATCCGCTTGGGGGGAAATTAAAGTAATGGGATTATTGTGAACTGAGGTATTCGTTTGAGATTTCCTCAACCTGAGTGGTCATGGTGGTAACTGGTTCCGAAACTAGTCCACTTAGGATCCACCCTAAAATAGTATTTTGTGCCAATAGTTTGTTTGAAATTTGCTCAACACCCTCGAGTATTATCGGAGGTATGAGATCGCTGCCTAATAGATTGTCTATTTGAGCGGGGGTGTTGCAGTTGGGATCTGCTAGCTTTAGGTGTGAAACCTTTTGCCAATGCTTGCTATTTATATGATAGCTTGGAAGCATATTTGTTACTTGCGGTAAGACTATAGCTTCTGCTTTAATTCTCTTATCTGCTTGGGGGGAAATTAGAGTAATGGGATTATTGTGAACTGAGGTATTCGTTTGAGATTTCCACAACCTGAGTGGTCATGGTGGTAACTGGTTCCGAAACTAGTCCACTTAGATTCCACCCTAAAATAGTATTTTGTGCCAATAGTTTGTTTGAAATTTTCTCAACACCCTCGAGTATTATCTGAGGTATGAGATCGCTGCCTAATAGAATGTCTATTTGAGCGGGGGTGTTGCAGTTGGCATCTGCTAGCTTTAGGTGTGAAACCTTTTGCCAATGCTTGCTATTTATATGATAGCTTGGAAGCATATTTGTTAGTTGCGGTAAGACTATAGCTTCTGCTTTAATTCTCTTATCTGCTTGGGGGGAAATTAGAGTAATGGGATTATTGTGAACTGAGGTATTCGTTTGAGATTTCCACAACCTGAGTGGTCATGGTGGTAACTGGTTCCGAAACTAGTCCACTTAGGATCCACCCTAAAATAGTATTTTGTGCCAATAGTTTGTTTGAAATTTGCTCAACACCCTCGAGTATTATCTGAGGTATGAGATCGCTGCCTAATAGAATGTCTATTTGAGCGGGGGTGTTGCAGTTGGGATCTGCTAGCTTTAGGTGTGAAACCTTTTGTCAATGCTTGTTATTTATATGATAGCTTGGAAGCATATTTGTTACTTGCGGTAAGACTATAGCTTCTGCTTTAATTCTCTTATCCGCTTGGGGGGAAATTAGAGTAATGGGATTATTGTGAACTGAGGTATTCGTTTGAGATTTCCTCAACCTGAGTGGTCATGGTGGTAACTGGTTCCGAAACTAGTCCACTTAGGATCCACCCAAAAATAGTATTTTGTGCCAATAGTTTGTTTGAAATTTTCTCAACACCCTCGAGTATTATCTGAGGTATGAGATCGCTGCCTAATAGAAAGTCTATTTGAGCGGGGGTGTTGCAGTTGGGATCTGCTAGCTTTAGGTGTGAAACCTTTTGCCAATGCTTGCTATTTATATGATATCTTGGCATATTTGTTAGTTGCGGTAAGACTATAGCTTCTGCTTTAATTCTCTTATCCGCTTGGGGGGAAATTAGATTAATGGGATTATTGTGAACTGAGGTATTCGTTTGAGATTTCCTCAACCTGAGTGGTCATGGTGGTAACTGGTTCCGAAACTAGTCCACTTAGAATCCACCCTAAAATAGTATTTTGTGCGAATAGTTTGTTTGAAATTTTCTCAACACCCTCGAGTATTATCTGAGGTATGAGATCGCTGCCTAATAGAATGTCTATTTGAGCGGGGGTGTTGCAGTTGTCATCTGCTAGCTTTAGGTGTGAAACCTTTTGCCAATGCTTGCTATTTATATGATAGCTTGGAAGCATATTTGTTAGTTGCGGTAAGATTATAGCTTCTGCTTTAATTATCTTATCCGCTGGGGGGAAATTAGAGTAATGGGATTATTGTGAACTGAGGTATTCGTTTGAGATTTCCTCAACCTGAGTGGTCATGGTGGTAACTGGTTCCGAAACTAGTCCACTTAGGATCCACCCAAAAATAGTATTTTGTGCCAATAGTTTGTTTGAAATTTTCTCAACACCCTCGAGTATTATCTGAGGTATGAGATCGCTGCCTAATAGAAAGTCTATTTGAGCGGGGGTGTTGCAGTTGGGATCTGCTAGCTTTAGGTGTGAAACCTTTTGCCAATGCTTGCTATTTATATGATATCTTGGCATATTTGTTAGTTGCGGTAAGACTATAGCTTCTGCTTTAATTCTCTTATCCGCTTGGGGGGAAATTAGAGTAATGGGATTATTGTGAACTGAGGTATTCGTTTGAGATTTCCTCAACCTGAGTGGTCATGGTGGTAACTGGTTCCGAAACTAGTCCACTTAGAATCCACCCTAAAATAGTATTTTGTGCGAATAGTTTGTTTGAAATTTTCTCAACACCCTCGAGTATTATCTGAGGTATGAGATCGCTGCCTAATAGAATGTCTATTTGAGCGGGGGTGTTGCAGTTGTCATCTGCAAGCTTTAGGTGTGAAACCTCTTGCCAATGCTTGCTATTTATATGATAGCTTGGAAGCATATTTGTTAGTTGCGGTAAGACTATAGCTTCTGCTTTAATTATCTTATCCGCTGGAAGGAAATTAGAGTAATGGGATTATTGTGAACTGAGGTATTCGTTTCAGATTTCCTCAACCTGAGTGGTCATGGTGGTAACTGGTTCCGAAACTAGTCCACTTAGGACCAACCCAAAAATAGTATTTGGTGCGAATAGTTTGTTTGAAATTTTCTCAACACCCTCGAGTATTATCTGAGGTATGAGATCGCTGCCTAATAGAATGTCTATTTGAGCGGGGGTGTTGCAGTTGTCATCTGCTAGCTTTAGGTGTGAAACCTTTTGCCAATGCTTGCTATTTATATGATAGCTTGGAAGCATATTTGTTAGTTGCGGTAAGACTATAGCTTCTGCTTTAATTATCTTATCCGCTGGGGGGAAATTAGAGTAATGGGATTATTGTGAACTGAGGTATTCGTTTCAGATTTCCTCAACCTGAGTGGTCATGGTGGTAACTGGTTCCGAAACTAGTCCACTTAGGACCAACCCAAAAGTAGTATTTGGTGCGAATAGTTTGTTTGAAATTTTCTCAACACCCTCGAGTATTATCTGAGGTATGAGATCGCTGCCTAATAGAATGTCTATTTGAGCGGGGGTGTTGCAGTTGGGATCTGCTAGCTTTAGGTGTGAAACCTTTAGCCAATGCTTGCTATTTATATGATAGCTTGGAAGCATATTTGTTAGTTGCGGTAAGACTATAGCTTCTGCTTTAATTCTCTTATCCGCTTGGGGGGAAATAAGAGTAATGGGATTATTGTGAACTGAGGTATTCGTTTGAGATTTCCTCAACCTGAGTGGTCATGGTGGTAACTGGTTCCGAAACTAGTCCACTTAGGATCCACCCAAAAATAGTATTTTGTGCCAATAGTTTGTTTGAAATTTGCTCAACACCCTCGAGTATTATCTGAGGTATGAGATCGCTGCCTAATAGAATGTCTATTTGAGCGGGGGTGTTGCAGTTGGGATCTGCTAGCTTTAGGTGTGAAACCTTTTGTCAATGCTTGTTATTTATATGATAGCTTGTAAGCATATTTGTTACTTGCGGTAAGACTATAGCTTCTGCTTTAATTCTCTTATCCGCTTGGGGGGAAATTAGAGTAATGGGATTATTGTGAACTGAGGTATTCGTTTGAGATTTCCTCAACCTGAGTGGTCATGGTGGTAACTGGTTCCGAAACTAGTCCACTTAGGATCCACCCAAAAATAGTATTTTGTGCCAATAGTTTGTTTGAAATTTTCTCAACACCCTCGAGTATTATCTGAGGTATGAGATCGCTGCCTAATAGAAAATCTATTTGAGCGGGGGTGTTGCAGTTGGGATCTGCTAGCTTTAGGTGTGAAACCTTTTGCCAATGCTTGCTATTTATATGATATCTTGGCATATTTGTTAGTTGCGGTAAGACTATAGCTTCTGCTTTAATTCTCTTATCCGCTTGGGGGGAAATTAGAGTAATGGGATTATTGTGAACTGAGGTATTCGTTTGAGATTTCCTCAACCTGAGTGGTCATGGTGGTAACTGGTTCCGAAACTAGTCCACTTAGGATCCACCCAAAAATAGTATTTTGTGCCAATAGTTTGTTTGAAATTTTCTCAACACCCTCGAGTATTATCTGAGGTATGAGATCGCTGCCTAATAGAAAATCTATTTGAGCGGGGGTGTTGCAGTTGGGATCTGCTAGCTTTAGGTGTGAAACCTTTTGCCAATGCTTGCTATTTATATGATATCTTGGCATATTTGTTAGTTGCGGTAAGACTATAGCTTCTGCTTTAATTCTCTTATCCGCTTGGGGGGAAATTAGAGTAATGGGATTATTGTGAACTGAGGTATTCGTTTGAGATTTCCTCAACCTGAGTGGTCATGGTGGTAACTGGTTCCGAAACTAGTCCACTTAGAATCCACCCTAAAATAGTATTTTGTGCGAATAGTTTGTTTGAAATTTTCTCAACACCCTCGAGTATTATCTGAGGTATGAGATCGCTGCCTAATAGAATGTCTATTTGAGCGGGGGTGTTGCAGTTGTCATCTGCTAGCTTTAGGTGTGAAACCTTTTGCCAATGCTTGCTATTTATATGATAGCTTGGAAGCATATTTGTTAGTTGCGGTAAGATTATAGCTTCTGCTTTAATTATCTTATCCGCTGGGGGGAAATTAGAGTAATGGGATTATTGTGAACTGAGGTATTCGTTTGAGATTTCCTCAACCTGAGTGGTCATGGTGGTAACTGGTTCCGAAACTAGTCCACTTAGGATCCACCCAAAAATAGTATTTTGTGCGAATAGTTTGTTTGAAATTTTCTCAACACCCTCGAGTATTATCTGAGGTATGAGATCGCTGCCTAATAGAATGTCTATTTGAGCGGGGGTGTTGCAGTTGTCATCTGCAAGCTTTAGGTGTGAAACCTCTTGCCAATGCTTGCTATTTATATGATAGCTTGGAAGCATATTTGTTAGTTGCGGTAAGACTATAGCTTCTGCTTTAATTATCTTATCCGCTGGAAGGAAATTAGAGTAATGGGATTATTGTGAACTGAGGTATTCGTTTCAGATTTCCTCAACCTGAGTGGTCATGGTGGTAACTGGTTCCGAAACTAGTCCACTTAGAACCAACCCAAAAATAGTATTTGGTGCGAATAGTTTGTTTGAAATTTTCTCAACACCCTCGAGTATTATCTGAGGTATGAGATCGCTGCCTAATAGAATGTCTATTTGAGCGGGGGTGTTGCAGTTGTCATCTGCTAGCTTTAGGTGTGAAACCTTTTGCCAATGCTTGCTATTTATATGATAGCTTGGAAGCATATTTGTTAGTTGCGGTAAGACTATAGCTTCTGCTTTAATTATCTTATCCGCTGGGGGGAAATTAGAGTAATGGGATTATTGTGAACTGAGGTATTCGTTTCAGATTTCCTCAACCTGAGTGGTCATGGTGGTAACTGGTTCCGAAACTAGTCCACTTAGGACCAACCCAAAAGTAGTATTTGGTGCGAATAGTTTGTTTGAAATTTTCTCAACACCCTCGAGTATTATCTGAGGTATGAGATCGCTGCCTAATAGAATGTCTATTTGAGCGGGGGTGTTGCAGTTGGGATCTGCTAGCTTTAGGTGTGAAACCTTTAGCCAATGCTTGCTATTTATATGATAGCTTGGAAGCATATTTGTTAGTTGCGGTAAGACTATAGCTTCTGCTTTAATTCTCTTATCCGCTTGGGGGGAAATAAGAGTAATGGGATTATTGTGAACTGAGGTATTCGTTTGAGATTTCCTCAACCTGAGTGGTCATGGTGGTAACTGGTTCCGAAACTAGTCCACTTAGGATCCACCCAAAAATAGTATTTTGTGCCAATAGTTTGTTTGAAATTTGCTCAACACCCTCGAGTATTATCTGAGGTATGAGATCGCTGCCTAATAGAATGTCTATTTGAGCGGGGGTGTTGCAGTTGGGATCTGCTAGCTTTAGGTGTGAAACCTTTTGTCAATGCTTGTTATTTATATGGTAGCTTGTAAGCATATTTGTTACTTGCGGTAAGACTATAGCTTCTGCTTTAATTCTCTTATCCGCTTGGGGGGAAATTAGAGTAATGGGATTATTGTGAACTGAGGTATTCGTTTGAGATTTCCTCAACCTGAGTGGTCATGGTGGTAACTGGTTCCGAAACTAGTCCACTTAGGATCCACCCAAAAATAGTATTTTGTGCCAATAGTTTGTTTGAAATTTTCTCAACACCCTCGAGTATTATCTGAGGTATGAGATCGCTGCCTAATAGAAAATCTATTTGAGCGGGGGTGTTGCAGTTGGGATCTGCTAGCTTTAGGTGTGAAACCTTTTGCCAATGCTTGCTATTTATATGATATCTTGGCATATTTGTTAGTTGCGGTAAGACTATAGCTTCTGCTTTAATTCTCTTATCCGCTTGGGGGGAAATTAGAGTAATGGGATTATTGTGAACTGAGGTATTCGTTTGAGATTTCCTCAACCTGAGTGGTCATGGTGGTAACTGGTTCCGAAACTAGTCCACTTAGGATCCACCCAAAAATAGTATTTTGTACCAGTGGTTTGTTTGAAATTTTCTCAACACCCTCGAGTATTATCTGAGGTATGAGATCGCTGCCTAATAGAATGTCTATTTGAGCGGGGGTGTTGCAGTTGTCATCTGCTAGCTTTAGGTGTGAAACCTTTTGCCAATGCTTGCTATTCATATGATAGCTTGGAAGCATATTTGTTAGTTGCGGTAAGACTATAGCTCATGCTTTAATTCTCTTATCCGCTTGGGGGGAAATTAGAGTAATGGTCATGGTGGTAACTGGTTCCGAAACTAGTCCACTTAGGATCCACCCTAAAATAGTATTTTGTGCCAATAGGTGAAACCTTTTGCCAATGCTTGCTATTTATATGATAGCTTGGAAGCATATTTGTTAGTTGCGGTAAGACTATAGCTTCTGCTTTAATTCTCTTCTCCGCTTGGGGGGAAATTAGAGTAATGGGATTATTGTGAACTAAGGTATTCGTTTGAGATTTCCTCAACCTGAGTGGTCATAGTGGTAACTGGTTCCAAAACTAGTCCACTTAGGAACCACCCAAAAATAGTATTTTGTGCCAATAGTTTGTTTGAAATTTTCTCAACACCCTCGAGTATTATCTGAGGTATGAGATCGCTGCCTAATAGAATGTCTATTTGAGCGGGGGTGTTGCAGTCGGGATCTGCTAGCTTTAGGTGTAAAACCTTTTCCCAATGCTGGCTATTCATATGATAGCTTGGAAGCATATTTGTTAGTTGCGGTAAGACTATAGCTCGTGCTTTAATTCTCTTATCCGCTTTGGCGGAAATTAGAGTAATGGGATTATTGTGAACTGAGGTATTCGTTTGAGATTTCCTCAACCTGAGTGGTCATGGTGGTAACTGGTTCCGAAACTAGTCCACTTAGGACCAACCCAAAACTAGTATTTTTGCCAATAGTTTGTTTGAAATTTTCTCAACACCCTCGAGTATTATCTGAGGTATGAGATCGCTGCCTAATAGAATGTCTATTTGAGCGGGGGTGTTGCAGTTGGGATCTGCTAGCTTTAGGTGTGAAACCTTTAGCCAATGCTTGCTATTTATATGATAGCTTGGAAGCATATTTGTTAGTTGCGGTAAGACTATAGCTCATGCTTTAATTCTCTTATCCGCTTGGGGGGAAATTAGAGTAATGGTCATGGTGGTAACTGGTTCCGAAACTAGTCCACTTAGGATCCACCCTAAAATAGTATTTTTGCCAATAGTTTGTTTGAAATTTTCTCAACACCCTCGAGTATTATCTGAGGTATGAGATCGCTGCCTAATAGAATGTCTATTTGAGCGGGGGTGTTGCAGTTGGGATCTGCTAGCTTTAGGTGTGAAACCTTTAGCCAATGCTTGCTATTTATATGATAGTTTGGAAGCATATTTGTTAGTTGCGGTAAGACTATAGCTTCTGCTTTAATTCTCTTATCCGCTTGGGGGGAAATAAGAGTAATGGGATTATTGTGAACTGAGGTATTCGTTTGAGATTTCCTCAACCTGAGTGGTCATGGTGGTAACTGGTTCCGAAACTAGTCCACTTAGGATCCACCCAAAAATAGTATTTTGTGCCAATAGTTTGTTTGAAATTTGCTCAACACCCTCGAGTATTATCTGAGGTATGAGATCGCTGCCTAATAGAATGTCTATTTGAGCGGGGGTGTTGCAGTTGGGATCTGCTAGCTTTAGGTGTGAAACCTTTTGTCAATGCTTGTTATTTATATGATAGCTTGTAAGCATATTTGTAACTTGCGGTAAGACTATAGCTTCTGCTTTAATTCTCTTATCCGCTTGGGGGGAAATTAGTGTAATGGGATTATTGTGAACTGAGGTATTCGTTTGAGATTTCCTCAACCTGAGTGGTCATGGTGGTAACTGGTTCCGAAACTAGTCCACTTAGGATCCACCCAAAAATAGTATTTTGTGCCAATAGTTTGTTTGAAATTTTCTCAACACCCTCGAGTATTATCTGAGGTATGAGATCGCTGCCTAATAGAAAATCTATTTGAGCGGGGGTGTTGCAGTTGGGATCTGCTAGCTTTAGGTGTGAAACCTTTTGCCAATGCTTGCTATTTATATGATATCTTGGCATATTTGTTAGTTGCGGTAAGACTATAGCTTCTGCTTTAATTCTCTTATCCGCTTGGGGGGAAATTAGAGTAATGGGATTATTGTGAACTGAGGTATTCGTTTGAGATTTCCTCAACCTGAGTGGTCATGGTGGTAACTGGTTCCGAAACTAGTCCACTTAGGATCCACCCAAAAATAGTATTTTGTACCAGTGGTTTGTTTGAAATTTTCTCAACACCCTCGATTATTATCTGAGGTATGAGATCGCTGCCTAATAGAATGTCTATTTGAGCGGGGGTGTTGCAGTTGTCATCTGCTAGCTTTAGGTGTGAAACCTTTTGCCAATGCTTGCTATTCATATGATAGCTTGGAAGCATATTTGTTAGTTGCGGTAAGACTATAGCTCATGCTTTAATTCTCTTATCCGCTTGGGGGGAAATTAGAGTAATGGTCATGGTGGTAACTGGTTCCGAAACTAGTCCACTTAGGATCCACCCTAAAATAGTATTTTGTGCCAATAGGTGAAACCTTTTGCCAATGCTTGCTATTTATATGATAGCTTGGAAGCATATTTGTTAGTTGCGGTAAGACTATAGCTTCTGCTTTAATTCTCTTCTCCGCTTGGGGGGAAATTAGAGTAATGGGATTATTGTGAACTAAGGTATTCGTTTGAGATTTCCTCAACCTGAGTGGTCATAGTGGTAACTGGTTCCAAAACTAGTCCACTTAGGAACCACCCAAAAATAGTATTTTGTGCCAATAGTTTGTTTGAAATTTTCTCAACACCCTCGAGTATTATCTGAGGTATGAGATCGCTGTTTAATAGAATGTCTATTTGAGCGGGGGTGTTGCAGTCGGGATCTGCTAGCTTTAGGTGTAAAACCTTTTCCCAATGCTTGCTATTCATATGATAGCTTGGAAGCATATTTGTTAGTTGCGGTAAGACTATAGCTCGTGCTTTAATTCTCTTATCCGCTTTGGCGGAAATTAGAGTAATGGGATTATTGTGAACTGAGGTATTCGTTTGAGATTTCCTCAACCTGAGTGGTCATGGTGGTAACTGGTTCCGAAACTAGTCCACTTAGGACCAACCCAAAACTAGTATTTTTGCCAATAGTTTGTTTGAAATTTTCTCAACACCCTCGAGTATTATCTGAGGTATGAGATCGCTGCCTAATAGAATGTCTATTTGAGCGGGGGTGTTGCAGTTGGGATCTGCTAGCTTTAGGTGTGAAACCTTTAGCCAATGCTTGCTATTTATATGATAGCTTGGAAGCATATTTGTTAGTTGCGGTAAGACTATAGCTTCTGCTTTAATTCTCTTATCCGCTTGGGGGGAAATTAGAGTAATGGGATTATTGTGAACTGAGGTATTCGTTTGAGATTTCCTCAACCTGAGTGGTCATGGTGGTAACCGGTCCGAAACTAGTCCACTTAGGATCCACCGTAAAATAGTATTTTGTGCCAATAGGTGAAACCTTTTGCCAATGCTTGCTATTTATATGATAGCTTGGAAGCATATTTGTTAGTTGCGGTAAGACTATAGCTTCTGCTTTAATTCTCTTCTCCGCTTGGGGGGAAATTAGAGTAATGGGATTATTGTGAACTGAGGTATTCGTTTGAGATTTCCTCAACCTGAGTGGTCATGGTGGTAACTGGTTCCGAAACTAGTCCACTTAGAATCCACCCTAAAATAGTATTTTGTGCGAATAGTTTGTTTGGAATTTTCTCAACACCCTCGAGTATTAAATGAGGTATGAGATCGCTGCCTAATAGAATGTCTATTTGAGCGGGGGTGTTGCAGTTGGGATCTGCTAGCTTTAGGTGTGAAACCTTTAGCCAATGCTTGCTATTTATATGATAGCTTGGAAGCATATTTGTTAGTTGCGGTAAGACTATAGCTTCTGCTTTAATTCTCTTATCCGCTTGGGGGGAAATAAGAGTAATGGGATTATTGTGAACTGAGGTATTCGTTTGAGATTTCCTCAACCTGAGTGGTCATGGTGGTAACTGGTTCCGAAACTAGTCCACTTAGGATCCACCCTAAAAAAAAAAAAGTATTTTGTGCGAAGAGTTTGTTTGAAATTTTCTCAACACCCTCGAGTATTATCTGAGGTATGAGATCGCTGCCTAATAGAATGTCTATTTGAGCGGGGGTGTTGCAGTTGGGATCTGCTAGCTTTAGGTGTGAAACCTTTTGCCAATGCTTGCTATTTATATGATATCTTGGAAGCATATTTGTTAGTTGCGGAAAGACTATAGCTTCTGCTTTAATTCTCTTATCCGCTTGGGGGGAAATTAGAGTAATGGGATTATTGTGAACTGAGGTATTCGTTTGAGATTCCTCAACCTGAGTGGTCATGGTGGTAACTGGTTCCGAAACTAGTCCACTTAGGATCCACCCTAAAATAGTATTTTGTGCCAATAGTTTGTTTGAAATTTTCTCAACACCCTCGATTATTATCTGAGGTATGAGATCGCTGCCTAATAGAATGTCTATTTGAGCGGAGGTGTTGCAGTTGGCATCTGCTAGCTTTAGGTGTGAAACCTTTTGCCAATGCTTGCTATTTATATGATAGCTTGGAAGCATATTTGTTAGTTGCGGTAAGACAATAGCTTCTGCTTTAATTCTCTTCTCCGCTTGGGGGGAAATTAGAGTAATGGGATTATGTGAACTGAGGTATTCGTTTGAGATTTCCTCAACCTGAGTGGTCATAGTGGTAACTGGTTCCGAAACTAGTCCACTTAGGATCCACCCAAAAATATTATTTTGTGCCAATAGTTTGTTTGAAATTTTCTCAACACCCTCGAGTATTATCTGAGGTATGAGATCGCTGCCTAATAGAATGTCTATTTGCGCGGGGGTGTTGCAGTCGGGATCTGCTAGCTTTAGGTGTGAAACCTTTTCCCAATGCTTGCTATTCATATGATAGCTTGGAAGCATATTTGTTAGTTGCGGTAAGACTATAGCTCATGCTTTAATTCTCTTATCCGCTTGGGGGGAAATTAGAGTAATGGTCATGGTGGTAACTGGTTCCGAAACTAGTCCACTTAGGATCCACCCTAAAATAGTATTTTGTGCCAATAGGTGAAACCTTTTGCCAATGCTTGCTATTCATATGATAGCTTGGAAGCATATTTGTTAGTTGCGGAAAGACTATAGCTTCTGCTTTAATTCTCTTATCCGCTTGGGGGGAAATTAGAGTAATGGGATTATTGTGAACTGAGGTATTCGTTTGAGATTCCTCAACCTGAGTGGTCATGGTGGTAATTGGTTCCGAAACTAGTCCACTTAGGATCCACCCAAAAATAGTATTTTGTACCAGTGGTTTGTTTGAAATTTTCTCAACACCCTCGAGTATTATCTGAGGTATGAGATCGCTGCCTAATAGAATGTCTATTTGAGCGGGGGTGTTGCAGTTGTCATCTGCTAGCTTTAGGTGTGAAACCTTTTGCCAATGCTTGCTATTTATATGATAGCTTGGAAGCATATTTGTTAGTTTCGGTAAGACTATAGCTTCTGCTTTAATTATCTTATCCGCTGGGGGGAAATTAGAGTAATGGGATTATTGTGAACTGAGGTATTCGTTTCAGATTTCCTCAACCTGAGTGGTCATGGTGGTAACTGGTTCCGAAACTAGTCCACTTAGGACCAACCCAAAAATAGTATTTGGTGCGAATAGTTTGTTTGAAATTTTCTCAACACCCTCGAGTATTATCTGAGGTATGAGATCACTGCCTAATAGAATGTCTATTTGAGCGGGGGTGTTGCAGTTGGGATCTGCTAGCTTTAGGTGTGAAACCTTTTCCCAATGCTTGCTATTCATATGATAGCTTGGAAGCATATTTGTTAGTTGCGGTAAGACTATAGCTCATGCTTTAATTCTCTTATCCGCTTGGGGGGAAATTAGAGTAATGGTCATGGTGGTAACTGGTTCCGAAACTAGTCCACTTAGGATCCACCCTAAAATAGTATTTTGTGCCAATAGGTGAAACCTTTTGCCAATGCTTGCTATTTATATGATAGCTTGGAAGCATATTTGTTAGTTGCGGTAAGACTATAGCTTCTGCTTTAATTCTCTTCTCCGCTTGGGGGGAAATTAGAGTAATGGGATTATTGTGAACTAAGGTATTCGTTTGAGATTTCCTCAACGTGAGTGGTCATAGTGGTAACTGGTTCCAAAACTAGTCCACTTAGGAACCACCCAAAAATAGTATTTTGTGCCAATAGTTTGTTTGAAATTTTCTCAACACCCTCGAGTATTATCTGAGGTATGAGATCGCTGCCTAATAGAATGTCTATTTGAGCGGGGGTGTTGCAGTCGGGATCTGCTAGCTTTAGGTGTAAAACCTTTTCCCAATGCTTGCTATTCATATGATAGCTTGGAAGCATATTTGTTAGTTGCGGTAAGACTATAGCTCGTGCTTTAATTCTCTTATCCGCTTTGGCGGAAATTAGAGTAATGGGATTATTGTGAACTGAGGTATTCGTTTGAGATTTCCTCAACCTGAGTGGTCATGGTGGTAACTGGTTCCGAAACTAGTCCACTTAGGACCAACCCAAAACTAGTATTTTTTCCAATAGTTTGTTTGAAATTTTCTCAACACCCTCGAGTATTATCTGAGGTATGAGATCGCTGCCTAATAGAATGTCTATTTGAGCGGGGGTGTTGCAGTTGGGATCTGCTAGCTTTAGGTGTGAAACCTTTAGCCAATGCTTGCTATTTATATGATAGCTTGGAAGCATATTTGTTAGTTGCGGTAAGACTATAGCTTCTGCTTTAATTCTCTTATCAGCTTGGGGGGAAATTAGAGTAATGGGATTATTGTGAACTGAGGTATTCGTTTGAGATTTCCTCAACCTGAGTGGTCATGGTGGTAACCTGTCCGAAACTAGTCCACTTAGGATCCACCGTAAAATAGTATTTTGTGCCAATAGGTGAAACCTTTTGCCAATGCTTGCTATTTATATGATAGCTTGGAAGCATATTTGTTAGTTGCGGTAAGACTATAGCTTCTGCTTTAATTCTCTTCTCCGCTTGGGGGGAAATTAGAGTAATGGGATTATTGTGAACTGAGGTATTCGTTTGAGATTTCCTCAACCTGAGTGGTCATGGTGGTAACTGGTTCCGAAACTAGTCCACTTAGGATCCACCCTAAAAAAAAAAAAGTATTTTGTGCGAAGAGTTTGTTTGAAATTTTCTCAACACCCTCGAGTATTATCTGAGGTATGAGATCGCTGCCTAATAGAATGTCTATTTGAGCGGGGGTGTTGCAGTTGGGATCTGCTAGCTTTAGGTGTGAAACCTTTTGCCAATGCTTGCTATTTATATGATAGCTTGGAAGCATATTTGTTACTTGCGGTAAGACAATAGCTTCTGCTTTAATTCTCTTCTCCGCTTGGGGGGAAATTAGAGTAATGGGATTATGTGAACTGAGGTATTCGTTTGAGATTCCTCAACCTGAGTGGTCATGGTGGTAACTGGTTCCGAAACTAGTCCACTTAGGATCCACCCTAAAATAGTATTTTGTGCCAATAGTTTGTTTGAAATTTTCTCAACACCCTCGATTATTATCTGAGGTATGAGATCGCTGCCTAATAGAATGTCTATTTGAGCGGAGGTGTTGCAGTTGGCATCTGCTAGCTTTAGGTGTGAAACCTTTTGCCAATGCTTGCTATTTATATGATAGCTTGGAAGCATATTTGTTAGTTGCGGTAAGACAATAGCTTCTGCTTTAATTCTCTTCTCCGCTTGGGGGGAAATTAGAGTAATGGGATTATGTGAACTGAGGTATTCGTTTGAGATTTCCTCAACCTGAGTGGTCATGGTGGTAACTGGTTCCGAAACTAGTCCACTTAGGATCCACCCTAAAATAGTATTTTGTGCCAATAGTTTGTTTGAAATTTTCTCAACACCCTCGATTATTATCTGAGGTATGAGATCGCTGCCTAATAGAATGTCTATTTGAGCGGAGGTGTTGCAGTTGGCATCTGCTAGCTTTAGGTGTGAAACCTTTTGCCAATGCTTGCTATTTATATGGTAGCTTGGAAGCATATTTGTTAGTTGCGGTAAGACAATAGCTTCTGCTTTAATTCTCTTCTCCGCTTGGGGGGAAATTAGAGTAATGGGATTATTGTGAACTGAGGTATTCGTTTGAGATTCCTCAACCTGAGTGGTCATGGTGGTAACTGGTTCCGAAACTAGTCCACTTAGGATCCACCCTAAAATAGTATTTTGTGCCAATAGTTTGTTTGAAATTTTCTCAACACCCTCGATTATTATCTGAGGTATGAGATCGCTGCCTAATAGAATGTCTATTTGAGCGGAGGTGTTGCAGTTGGCATCTGCTAGCTTTAGGTGTGAAACCTTTTGCCAATGCTTGCTATTTATATGATAGCTTGGAAGCATATTTGTTAGTTGCGGTAAGACAATAGCTTCTGCTTTAATTCTCTTCTCCGCTTGGGGGGAAATTAGAGTAATGGGATTATGTGAACTGAGGTATTCGTTTGAGATTTCCTCAACCTGAGTGGTCATAGTGGTAACTGGTTCCGAAACTAGTCCACTTAGGATCCACCCAAAAATATTATTTTGTGCCAATAGTTTGTTTGAAATTTTCTCAACACCCTCGAGTATTATCTGAGGTATGAGATCGCTGCCTAATAGAATGTCTATTTGAGCGGGGGTGTTGCAGTCGGGATCTGCTAGCTTTAGGTGTGAAACCTTTTCCCAATGCTTGCTATTCATATGATAGCTTGGAAGCATATTTGTTAGTTGCGGTAAGACTATAGCTCATGCTTTAATTCTCTTATCCGCTTGGGGGGAAATTAGAGTAATGGTCATGGTGGTAACTGGTTCCGAAACTAGTCCACTTAGGATCCACCCTAAAATAGTATTTTGTGCCAATAGGTGAAACCTTTTGCCAATGCTTGCTATTTATATGATAGCTTGGAAGCATATTTGTTAGTTGCGGTAAGACTATAGCTTCTGCTTTAATTCTCTTCTCCGCTTGGGGGGAAATTAGAGTAATGGGATTATTGTGAACTAAGGTATTCGTTTGAGATTTCCTCAACCTGAGTGGTCATAGTGGTAACTGGTTCCAAAACTAGTCCACTTAGGAACCACCCAAAAATAGTATTTTGTGCCAATAGTTTGTTTGAAATTTTCTCAACACCCTCGAGTATTATCTGAGGTATGAGATCGCTGCCTAATAGAATGTCTATTTGAGCGGGGGTGTTGCAGTCGGGATCTGCTAGCTTTAGGTGTGAAACCTTTTCCCAATGGTATAGCTCGTGCTTTAATTCTCTTATCCGCTTTGGCGGAAATTAGAGTAATGGGATTATTGTGAACTGAGGTATTCGTTTGAGATTTCCTCAACCTGAGTGGTCATGGTGGTAACTGGTTCCGAAACTAGTCCACTTAGGACCAACCCAAAACTAGTATTTTGTGCCAATAGTTTGTTTGAAATTTTCTCAACACCCTCGAGTATTATCTGAGGTATGAGATCGCTGCCTAATAGAATGTCTATTTGAGCGGGGGTGTTGCAGTTGGGATCTGCTAGCTTTAGGTGTGAAACCTTTAGCCAATGCTTGCTATTTATATGATAGCTTGGAAGCATATTTGTTAGTTGCGGTAAGACTATAGCTTCTGCTTTAATTCTCTTATCCGCTTGGGGGGAAATTAGAGTAATGGGATTATTGTGAACTGAGGTATTCGTTTGAGATTACCTCAACCTGAGTGGTCATGGTGGTAACTGGTTCCGAAACTAGTCCACTTAGGATCCACCGTAAAATAGTATTTTGTGCCAATAGGTGAAACCTTTTGCCAATGCTTGCTATTTATATGATAGCTTGGAAGCATATTTGTTAGTTGCGGTAAGACAATAGCTTCTGCTTTAATTCTCTTCTCCGCTTGGGGGGAAATTAGAGTAATGGGATTATGTGAACTGAGGTATTCGTTTGAGATTTCCTCAACCTGAGTGGTCATAGTGGTAACTGGTTCCGAAACTAGTCCACTTAGGATCCACCCAAAAATATTATTTTGTGCCAATAGTTTGTTTGAAACTTTCTCAACACCCTCGAGTATTATCTGAGGTATGAGATCGCTGCCTAATAGAATGTCTATTTGAGCGGGGGTGTTGCAGTCGGGATCTGCTAGCTTTAGGTGTGAAACCTTTTCCCAATGCTTGCTATTCATATGATAGCTTGGAAGCATATTTGTTAGTTGCGGTGAGACTATACCTCGTGCTTTAATTCTCTTATCCGCTTTGGGGGAAATTAGAGTAATGGGATTATTGTGAACTGAGGTATTCGTTTGAGATTTGCTCAACCTGAGTGGTCATGGTGGTAACTGGTTCCGAAACTAGTCCACTTAGGACCAACCCAAAAATAGTATTTTGTGCGAATAGTGTGTTTGAAATTCTCTCAACACCCTCGAGTATTATCTGAGCTATGAGATCGCTGCCTAATAGAATGTCTATTTGAGCGGGGGTGTTGCAGTTGGGATCTGCTAGCTTTAAGTGTGAAACCTTTTGCCAATGCTTGCTATTTATATGATATCTTGGAAGCATATTTGTTAGTTGCGGTAAGACTATAGCTTCTGCTTTAATTCTCTTATCCGCTTGGGGGGAAATTAGAGTAATGTGGTTATTGTGAACTGAGGTATTCGTTTGAGATTTCCTCAACCTGAGTGGTCATGGTGGTAACTGGTTCCGAAACTAGTCCACTTAGGACCAACCCAAAAATAGTATTTTGTGCGAATAGTTTGTTTGAAATTTTCTCAACACCCTCGAGTATTATCTGAGGTATGAGATCACTGCCTAATATAATGTCTATTTGAGCGGGGGTGTTGCAGTTGGGATCTGCTAGCTTTAGGTGTGAAACCTTTTCCCAATGCTTGCTATTCATATGATAGCTTGGAAGCATATTTGTTAGTTGCGGTAAGACTATAGCTCATGCTTTAATTCTCTTATCCGCTTGGGGGGAAATTAGAGTAATGGTCATGGTGGTAACTGGTTCCGAAACTAGTCCACTTAGGATCCACCCTAAAATAGTATTTTGTGCCAATAGGTGAAACATTTTGCCAATGCTTGCTATTTATATGATAGCTTGGAAGCATATTTGTTAGTTGCGGTAAGACTATAGCTTCTGCTTTAATTCTCTTCTCCGCTTGGGGGGAAATTAGAGTAATGGGATTATTGTGAACTAAGGTATTCGTTTGAGATTTCCTCAACCTGAGTGGTCATGGTGGTAACTGGTTCCGAAACTAGTCCACTTAGGACCAACCCAAAACTAGTATTTTGTGCCAATAGTTTGTTTGAAATTTTCTCAACACCCTCGAGTATTATCTGAGGTATGAGATCGCTGCCTAATAGAATGTCTATTTGAGCGGGGGTGTTGCAGTTGGGATCTGCTAGCTTTAGGTGTGAAACCTTTAGCCAATGCTTGCTATTTATATGATAGCTTGGAAGCATATTTGTTAGTTGTGGTAAGACTATAGCTTCTGCCTTAATTCTCTTATCCGCTTGGGGGGAAATTAGAGTAATGGGATTATTGTGAACTGAGGTATTTGTTTGAGATTTCCTCAACCTGAGTGGTCATGGTGGTAACTGGTTCCGAAACTAGTCCACTTAGAATCCACCCTAAAATAGTATTTTGTGCGAATAGTTTGTTTGAAATTTTCTCAACACCCTCGAGTATTATCTGAGGTATGAGATCGCTGCCTAATAGAATGTCTATTTGAGCGGGGGTGTTGCAGTTGGGATCTGCTAGCTTTAGGTGTGAAACCTTTTGCCAATGCTTGCTGTTTATATGATATCTTGGAAGCATATTTGTTAGTTGCGGTAAGACTATAGCTCGTGCTTTAATTCTCTTATCCGCTTTGGGGGAAATTAGAGTAATGGGATTATTGTGAACTGAGGTATTCGTTTGAGATTTCCTCAACCTGAGTGGTCATGGTGGTAACTGGTTCCGAAACAAGTCCACTTAGGATCCACCCAAAAATAGTATTTTGTGCCAATAGTTTGTTTGAAATATTCTCAACACCCTCGAGTATTATCTGAGGTATGAGATCGCTGCCTAATAGAATGTCTATTTGAGCGGGGGTGTTGCAGTTGGGATCTGCTAGCTTTAGGTGTGAAACCTTTTCCCAATGCTTGCTATTCATATGATAGCTTGGAAGCATATTTGTTAGTTGCGGTAAGACTATAGCTCGTGCTTTAATTCTCTTATCCGCTTTGGGGGAAATTAGAGTAATGGGATTATTGTGAACTGAGGTATTCGTTTGAGATTTCCTCAACCTGAGTGGTCATGGTGGTAACTGGTTCCGAAACTAGTCCACTTAGGATCCACCTAAAAATAGTATTTTGTGCCAATAGTTTGTTTGAAATTTTCTCAACACTCTCGAGTATTATCTGAGGTATGAGATCGCTGCCTAATAGAATGTCTATTTGAGCGGGGGTGTTGCAGTTGGGATCTGCTAGCTTTAGGTGTGAAACCTTTTGCCAATGCTTGCTATTTATATGATATCTTGGCATATTTGTTAGTTGCGGTAAGACTATAGCTTCTGCTTTAATTCTCTTATCCGCTTGGGGGGAAATTAGAGTAATGGGATTATTGTGAACTGAGGTATTCGTTTGAGATTTCCTTAACCTGAGTGGTCATGGTGGTAACTGGTTCCGAAACTAGTCCACTTAGGATCCACCCAAAAATAGTATTTTGTGCCAGTGGTTTGTTTGAAATTTTCTCAACACCCTCGAGTATTATCTGAGGTATGAGATCGCTGCCTAATAGAATGTCTATTTGAGCGGGGGTGTTGCAGTTGTCATCTGCTAGCTTTAGGTGTGAAACCTTTTGCCAATGCTTGCTATTTATATGATAGCTTGGAAGCATATTTGTTAGTTGCGGTAAGACTATAGCTTCTGCTTTAATTCTCTTATCCGCTTGGGGGGAAATTAGAGTAATGGGATTATTGTGAACTGAGGTATTCGTTTGAGATTTCCTTAACCTGAGTGGGCATGGTGGTAACTAGTTCCGAAACTAGTCCACTTAGGATCCACCCAAAAATAGTATTTTGTGCCAGTGGTTTGTTTGAAATTTTCTCAACACCCTCGAGTATTATCTGAGGTATGAGATCGCTGCCTAATAGAATGTCTATTTGAGCGGGGGTGTTGCAGTTGGGATCTGCTAGCTTTAGGTGTGAAACCTTTAGCCAATGCTTGCTATTTATATGATAGCTTGGAAGCATATTTGTTAGTTGCGGTAAGACTATAGCTTCTGCTTTAATTCTCTTATCCGCTTGGGGGGAAATTAGAGTAATGGGATTATTGTGAACTGAGGTATTCGTTTGAGATTTCCTTAACCTGAGTGGGCATGGTGGTAACTAGTTCCGAAACTAGTCCACTTAGGATCCACCCAAAAATAGTATTTTGTGCCAATAGTTTGTTTGAAATATTCTCAACACCCTCGAGTATTATCTGAGGTATGAGATCGCTGCCTAATAGAATGTCTATTTGAGCGGGGGTGTTGCAGTTGGGATCTGCTAGCTTTAGGTGTGAAACCTTTTCCCAATGCTTGCTATTCATATGATAGCTTGGAAGCATATTTGTTAGTTGCGGTAAGACTATAGCTCGTGCTTTAATTCTCTTATCCGCTTTGGGGGAAATTAGAGTAATGGGATTATTGTGAACTGAGGTATTCGTTTGAGATTTCCTCAACCTGAGTGGTCATGGTGGTAACTGGTTCCGAAACTAGTCCACTTAGGATCCACCCAAAAATAGTATTTTGTGCCAATAGTTTGTTTGAAATTTTCTCAACACCCTCGAGTATTATCTGAGGTATGAGATCGCTGCCTAATAGAATGTCTATTTGAGCGGGGGTGTTGCAGTTGGGATCTGCTAGCTTTAGGTGTGAAACCTTTTCCCAATGCTTGCTATTCATATGATAGCTTGGAAGCATATTTGTTAGTTGCGGTAAGACTATAGCTCGTGCTTTAATTCTCTTATCCGCTTTGGGGGAAATTAGAGTAATGGGATTATTGTGAACTGAGGTATTCGTTTGAGATTTCCTCAACCTGAGTGGTCATGGTGGTAACTGGTTCCGAAACTAGTCCACTTAGGACCATTCCAAAAATAGTATTTTGTGCGAATAGTTTGTTTGAAATTTTCTCAACACCCTCGAGTATTATCTGAGGTATGAGATCGCTGCCTAATAGAATGTCTATTTGAGCGGGGGTGTTGCAGTTGGGATCTGCTAGCTTTAGGTGTGAAACCTTTTGCCAATGCTTGCTATTTATATGATAGCTTGGAAGCATATTTGTTAGTTGCGGTAAGACTATAGCTTCTGCTTTAATTCTCTTATCCGCTTGGGGGGAAATTAGAGTAATGGGATTATTGTGAACTGAGGTATTCGTTTCAGATTTCCTCAACCTGAGTGGTCATGGTGGTAACTGGTTCCGAAACTACTCCACTTAGGATCAACCCAAAAATAGTATTTTGTGCGAATAGTTTGTTTGAAATTTTCTCAACACCCTCGAGTATTATCTGAGGTATGAGATCACTGCCTAATAGAATGTCTATTTCAGCGGGGGTGTTGCAGTTGGGATCTGCTAGCTTTAGGTGTGAAACCTTTTCCCAATGCTTGCTATTCATATGATAGCTTGGAAGCATATTTGTTAGTTGCGGTAAAACTATAGCTCATGCTTTAATTCTCTTATCCGCTTGAAGGGAAATTAGAGTAATGGTCATGGTGGTAACTGGTTCCGAAACTATTCCACTTAGGATCCACCCTAAAATAGTATTTTGTGCCAATAGGTGAAACCTTTTGCCAATGCTTGCTATTTATATGATAGCTTGGAAGCATATTTGTTAGTTGCGATAAGACTATAGCTTCTGCTTTAATTCTCTTATCCGCTTGGGGGGAAATTAGAGTAATAGGATTATTGTGAACTGAGGTATTCGTTTGAGATTTCCTCAACCTGAGTGGTCATGGTGGTAACTGGTTCCGAAACTAGTCCACTTAAGATCCACCCAAAAATAGTATTTTGTGCCAATAGTTTGTTTGAAATTTTCTCAACTCCCTCGAGTATTATCTGAGGTATGAGATCGCTGCCTAATAGAATGTCTATTTGAGCGGGGGTGTTGCAGTTGGGATCTGCTAGCTTTAGGTGTGAAACCTTTTCCCAATGCTTGTATTCGTTTGAGATTTCCTCAACCTGAGTGGTCATGGTGGTAACTGGTTCCGAAACTAGTCCACTTAGGATCCACCCAAAAATAGTATTTTGTACCAGTGGTTTGTTTGAAATTTTCTCAACACCCTCGAGTATTATCTGAGGTATGAGATCGCTGCCTAATAGAATGTCTATTTGAGCGCGGGTGTTGCAGTTGGCATCTGCTAGCTTTAGGTGTGAAACCTTTTGCCAATGCTTGCTATTTATATGATAGCTTGGAAGCATATTTGTTAGTTGCGGTAAGACTATAGCTTCTGCTTTAATTCTCTTATCCGCTTGGGGGGAAATTAGAGTAATGGGATTATGTGAACTGAGGTATTCGTTTGGGATTTCCTCAACCTGAGTGGTCATGGTGGTAACTGGTTCCGAAACTAGTCCACTTAGGACCAACCTAAAAATAGTATTTTGTGCGAATAGTTTGTTTGAAATTTTCTCAACTCCCTCGAGTATTATCTGAGGTATGAGATCGCTGCCTAATAGAATGTCTATTTGAGCGGGGGTGTTGCAGTTGGGATCTGCTAGCTTTAGGTGTGAAACCTTTAGCCAATGCTTGCTATTCATATGATAGCTTGGAAGCATATTTGTTAGTTGCGGTAAGACTATAGCTCGTGCTTTAATTCTCTTATCCGCTTTGGCGGAAATTAGAGTAATGGGATTATTGTGAACTGAGGTATTCGTTTGAGATTTCCTCAACCTGAGTGGTCATGGTGGTAACTGGTTCCAAAACTAGTCCACTTAGGAACCACCCAAAAATAGTATTTTGTGCCAATAGTTTGTTTGAAATTTTCTCAACACCCTCGAGTATTATCTGAGGTATGAGATCGCTGCCTAATAGAATGTCTATTTGAGCGGGGGTGTTGCAGTCGGGATCTGCTAGCTTTAGGTGTGAAACCTTTTCCCAATGCTTGTATTCGTTTGAGATTTCCTCAACCTGAGTGGTCATGGTGGTAACTGGTTCCGAAACTAGTCCACTTAGGATCCACCCAAAAATAGTATTTTGTACCAGTGGTTTGTTTGAAATTTTCTCAACACCCTCGAGTATTATCTGAGGTATGAGATCGCTGCCTAATAGAATGTCTATTTGAGCGGGGGTGTTGCAGTTGTCATCTGCTAGCTTTAGGTGTGAAACCTTTTGCCAATGCTTGCTATTTATATGATAGCTTGGAAGCATATTTGTTAGTTGCGGTAAGACTATAGCTTCTGCTTTAATTATCTTATCCGCTGGGGGGAAATTAGAGTAATGGGATTATTGTGAACTGAGGTATTCGTTTCAGATTTCCTCAACCTGAGTGGTCATGGTGGTAACTGGTTCCGAAACTAGTCCACTTAGGACCAACCCAAAAATAGTATTTGGTGCGAATAGTTTGTTTGAAATTTTCTCAACACCCTCGAGTATTATCTGAGGTATGAGATCACTGCCTAATAGAATGTCTATTTGAGCGGGGGTGTTGCAGTCGGGATCTGCTAGCTTTAGGTGTGAAACCTTTTCCCAATGCTTGCTATTCATATGATAGCTTGGAAGCATATTTGTTAGTTGCGGTAAGACTATAGCTCGTGCTTTAATTCTCTTATCCGCTTTGGCGGAAATTAGAGTAATGGGATTATTGTGAACTGAGGTATTCGTTTGAGATTTCCTCAACCTGAGTGGTCATGGTGGTAACTGGTTCCAAAACTAGTCCACTTAGGAACCACCCAAAAATAGTATTTTGTGCCAATAGTTTGTTTGAAATTTTCTCAACACCCTCGAGTATTATCTGAGGTATGAGATCGCTGCCTAATAGAATGTCTATTTGAGCGGGGGTGTTGCAGTCGGGATCTGCTAGCTTTAGGTGTGAAACCTTTTCCCAATGCTTGTTATTCATATGATAGCTTGGAAGCATATTTGTTAGTTGCGGTAAGACTATAGCTCGTGCTTTAATTCTCTTATCCGCTTTGGCGGAAATTAGAGTAATGGGATTATTGTGAACTGAGGTATTCGTTTGAGATTTCCTCAACCTGAGTGGTCATGGTGGTAACTGGTTCCGAAACTAGTCCACTTAGGACCAACCCAAAACTAGTATTTTGTGCCAATAGTTTGTTTGAAATTTTCTCAACACCCTCGAGTATTATCTGAGGTATGAGATCGCTGCCTAATAGAATGTCTATTTGAGCGGGGGTGTTGCAGTTGGGATCTGCTAGCTTTAGGTGTGAAACCTTTAGCCAATGCTTGCTATTTATATGATAGCTTGGAAGCATATTTGTTAGTTGCGGTAAGACTATAGCTTCTGCTTTAATTCTCTTATCCGCTTGGGGGGAAATTAGAGTAATGGGATTATTGTGAACTGAGGTATTCGTTTGAGATTTCCTCAACCTGAGTGGTCATGGTGGTAACCGGTTCCGAAACTAGTCCACTTAGGATCCACCGTAAAATAGTATTTTGTGCCAATAGGTGAAACCTTTTGCCAATGCTTGCTATTTATATGATAGCTTGGAAGCATATTTGTTAGTTGCGGTAAGACTATAGCTTCTGCTTTAATTCTCTTCTCCGCTTGGGGGGAAATTAGAGTAAGGGGATTATTGTGAACTGAGGTATTCGTTTGAGATTTCCTCAACCTGAGTGGTCATGGTGGTAACTGGTTCCGAAACTAGTCCACATAGGACCAACCCAAAAATAGTATTTTGTGCCAATAGTTTGTTTGAAATTTTCTCAACACCCTCGAGTATTATCTGAGGTATGAGATCGCTGCCTAATAGAATGTCTATTTGAGCGGGGGTGTTGCAGTTGGGATCTGCTAGCTTTAGGTGTGAAACCTTAAGCCAATGCTTGCGATTTATATGATAGCTTGGAAGCATATTTGTTAGTTGCGGTAAGACTATAGCTTCTGCTTTAATTCTCTTATCCGCTTGGGGGGAAATTAGAGTAATGGGATTATTGTGAACTGAGGTATTCGTTTGAGATTTCCTCAACCTGAGTGGTCATGGTGGTAACTGGTTCCGAAACTAGTCCATTTAGAATCCACCCAAAAATAGTATTTTGTGCCAATAGTTTGTTTGAAATTTTCTCAACACCCTCGAGTATTATCTGAGGTATGAGATCGCTGCCTAATAGAATGTCTATTTGAGCGCGGGTGTTGCAGTTGGCATCTGCTAGCTTTAGGTGTGAAACCTTTTGCCAATGCTTGCTATTTATATGATATCTTGGAAGCATATTTGTTAGTTGCGGTAAGACTATAGCTTCTGCTTTAATTCTCTTATCCGCTTGGGGGGAAATTAGAGTAATGGGATTATTGTGAACTGAGGTATTCGTTTGAGATTCCTCAACCTGAGTGGTCATGGTGGTAACTGAGGTATTCGTTTGAGATTTCCTCAACCTGAGTGGTCATGGTGGTAACTGGTTCCGAAACTAGTCCACATAGGACCAACCCAAAAATAGTATTTTGTGCCAATAGTTTGTTTGAAATTTTCTCAACACCCTCGAGTATTATCTGAGGTATGAGATCGCTGCCTAATAGAATGTCTATTTGAGCGGGGGTGTTGCAGTTGGGATCTGCTAGCTTTAGGTGTGAAACCTTAAGCCAATGCTTGCGATTTATATGATAGCTTGGAAGCATATTTGTTAGTTGCGGTAAGACTATAGCTTCTGCTTTAATTCTCTTATCCGCTTGGGGGGAAATTAGAGTAATGGGATTATTGTGAACTGAGGTATTCGTTTGAGATTTCCTCAACCTGAGTGGTCATGGTGGTAACTGGTTCCGAAACTAGTCCACTTAGAATCCACCCAAAAATAGTATTTTGTGCCAATAGTTTGTTTGAAATTTTCTCAACACCCTCGAGTATTATCTGAGGTATGAGATCGCTGCCTAATAGAATGTCTATTTGAGCGGGGGGTGTTGCAGTTGGCATCTGCTAGCTTTAGGTGTGAAACCTTTTCCCAATGCTTGCTATTTATATGATATCTTGGAAGCATATTTGTTAGTTGCGGTAAGACTATAGCTTCTGCTTTAATTCTCTTATCCGCTTGGGGGGAAATAAGAGTAATGGGATTATTGTAAACTGAGGTATTCGTTTGAGATTCCTCAACCTGAGGGGTCATGGTGGTAACTGGTTCCGAAACTAGTCCACTTAGGATCCACCCTAAAATAGTATTTTGTGCCAATAGTTTGTTTGAAATTTTCTCAACACCCTCGAGTATTATCTGAGGTATGAGATCGCTGCCTAATAGAATGTCTATTTGAGCGGGGGTGTTGCAGTTGGCATCTGCTAGCTTTAGGTGTGAAACCTTTTGCCAATGCTTGCTATTTATATGATAGCTTGGAAGCATATTTGTTAGTTGCGGTAAGACTATAGCTTCTGCTTTAATTCTCTTATCCGCTTGGGAGGAAATTAGAGTAATGGGATTATTGTGAACTGAGGTATTCGTTTGAGATTTCCTCAACCTGAGTGTCATAGTGGTAACTGGTTCCGAAACTAGTCCACTTAGGATCCACCCAAAAATAGTATTTTGTGCCAATAGTTTGTTTGAAATTTTCGCAACACCCTCGAGTATTATCTGAGGTATGAGATCGCTGCCTAATAGAATGTCTATTTGAGCGCGGGTGTTGCAGTTGGCATCTGCTAGCTTTAGGAGTGAAACCTTTTGCCGATGCTTGCTATTTATATGATAGCTTGGAAGCATATTTGTTAGTTGCGGTAAGACTATAGCTTCTGCTTTAATTCTCTTATCCGCTTGGGGGGAAATTAGAGTAATGGGATTATTGTGCACTGAGGTATTCGTTTGAGATTTCCTCAACCTGAGTGGTCATGGTGGTAACTGGTTCCGAAACTAGTCCACTTAGGACCAACCCAAAAATAGTATTTTGTGCCAATAGTTTGTTTGAAATTTTCTCAACACCCTAGAGTATTATCTGAGGTATGAGATCGCTGCCTAATAAAATGTCTATTTGAGCGGGGGTGATGCAGTTGGGATCTGCTAGCTTTAGGTGTGAAACCTTTAGCCAATGCTTGCTATTTATATGATAGCTTGGAAGCATATTTGTTAGTTGCGGTAAGACTATAGCTTCTGCTTTAATTCTCTTATCCGCTTGGGGGGAAATTAGAGTAATGGGATTATTGTGAACTGAGGTATTCGTTTGAGATTTCCTCAACCTGAGTGGTCATGGTGGTAACTGGTTCCGAAACTAGTCCACTTAGGATCCACCGTAAAATAGTATTTTGTGCCAATAGGTGAAACCTTTTGCCAATGCTTGCTATTTATATGATAACTTGGAAGCATATTTGTTAGTTGCGGTAAGACTATAGCTTCTGCTTTTATTCTTTTATCCGCTTGGGGGGAAATTAGAGTAATGGGATTATTGTGAACTGAGGTATTCGTTTGAGATTCCTCAACCTGAGTGGTCATGGTGGTAACTGAGGTATTCGTTTGAGATTTCCTCAACCTGAGTGGTCATGGTGGTAACTGGTTCCGAAACTAGTCCACTTAGGACCAACCCAAAAATAGTATTTTGTGCCAATAGTTTGTTTGAAATTTTCTCAACACCCTCGAGTATTATCTGAGGTATGAGATCGCTGCCTAATAAAATGTCTATTTGAGCGGGGGTGATGCAGTTGGGATCTGCTAGCTTTAGGTGTGAAACCTTTTGCCAATGCTTGCTATTTATTTGATAGCTTGGAAGCATATTTGTTAGTTGCGGTAAGACTATAGCTTCTGCTTTTATTCTCTTATCCGCTTGGGGGGAAATTAGAGTAATGGGATTATTGTGAACTGAGGTATTCGTTTGAGATTTCCTCAACCTGAGTGGTCATGGTGGTAACTGGTTCCGAAACTAGTCCACTTAGAATCCACCCTAAAATAGTATTTTGTGCCAATAGTTTGTTTGAAATTTTCTCAGCACCCTCGAGTATTATCTGAGGTATGAGATCGCTGCCTAATAGAATGTCTATTTGAGCGGGGGTGTTGCAGTTGGCATCTGCTAGCTTTAGGTGTGAAACCTTTTGCCAATGCTTGCTATTTATATGATAGCGTGGAAGCATATTTGTTAGTTGCGGTAAGACTATAGCTTCTGCTTTAATTCTCTTATCTGCTTGGGGGGAAATTAGAGTAATGGGATTATTGTGAACTGAGGTATTCGTTTGAGATTTCCACAACCTGAGTGGTCATGGTGGTAACTGGTTCCGAAACTAGTCCACTTAGGATCCACCCAAAAATAGTATTTTGTGCCAATAGTTTGTTTGAAATTTGCTCAACACCCTCGAGTATTATCTGAGGTATGAGATCGCTGCCTAATAGAATGTCTATTTGAGCGGGGGTGTTGCAGTTGGGATCTGCTAGCTTTAGGTGTGAAACCTTTTGTCAATGCTTGTTATTTATATGATAGCTTGGAAGCATATTTGTTACTTGCGGTAAGACTATAGCTTCTGCTTTAATTCTCTTATCCGCTTGGGGGGAAATTAGAGTAATGGGATTATTGTGAACTGAGGTATTCGTTTGAGATTTCCTCAACCTGAGTGGTCATGGTGGTAACTGGTTCCGAAACTAGTCCACTTAGGATCCACCCAAAAATAGTATTTTGTGCCAATAGTTTGTTTGAAATTTTCTCAACACCCTCGAGTATTATCTGAGGTATGAGATCGCTGCCTAATAGAAAGTCTATTTGAGCGGGGGTGATGCAGTTGGGATCTGCTAGCTTTAGGTGTGAAACCTTTTGCCAATGCTTGCTATTTATATGATATCTTGGCATATTTGTTAGTTGCGGTAAGACTATAGCTTCTGCTTTAATTCTCTTATCCGCTTGGGGGGAAATTAGAGTAATGGGATTATTGTGAACTGAGGTATTCGTTTGAGATTTCCTCAACCTGAGTGGGCATGGTGGTAACTGGTTCCGAAACTAGTCCACTTAGGATCCACCGTAAAATAGTATTTTGTGCCAATAGGTGAAACCTTTTGCCAATGCTTGCTATTTATATGATAGCTTGGAAGCATATTTGTTAGTTGCGGTAAGACTATAGCTTCTGCTTTAATTCTCTTATCCGCTTGGGGGAAATAAGAGTAATGGGATTATTGTGAACTGAGGTATTCGTTTGAGATTTCCTCAACCTGAGTGGTCATGGTGGTAACTGGTTCCGAAACTAGTCCACTTAGGATCCACCCAAAAATAGTATTTTGTACCAGTGGTTTGTTTGAAATTTTCTCAACACCCTCGAGTATTATCTGAGGTATGAGATCACTGCCTAATAGAATGTCTATTTGAGCGGGGGTGTTGCAGTTGGGATCTGCTAGCTTTAGGTGTGAAACCTTCTGCCAATGCTTGCTATTTATATGATAGCTTGGAAGCATATTTGTTAGTTGCGGTAAGACTATAGCTTCTGCTTTAATTATCTTATCCGCTGGGGGGAAATTAGAGTAATGGGATTATTGTGAACTGAGGTATTCGTTTCAGATTTCCTCAACCTGAGTGGTCATGGTGGTAACTGGTTCCGAAACTAGTCCACTTAGGACCAACCCAAAAATAGTATTTGGTGCGAATAGTTTGTTTGAAATTTTCTCAACACCCTCGAGTATTATCTGAGGTATGAGATCACTGCCTAATAGAATGTCTATTTGAGCGGGGGTGTTGCAGTTGGGATCTGCTAGCTTTAGGTGTGAAACCTTTTCCCAATGCTTGCTATTCATATGATAGCTTGGAAGCATATTTGTTAGTTGCGGTAAGACTATAGCTCATGCTTTAATTCTCTTATCCGCTTGGGGGGAAATTAGAGTAATGGTCATGGTGGTAACTGGTTCCGAAACTAGTCCACTTAGGATCCACCGTAAAATAGTATTTTGTGCCAATAGGTGAAACCTTTTGCCAATGCTTGCTATTTATATGATAGCTTGGAAGCATATTTGTTAGTTGCGGTAAGACTATAGCTTCTGCTTTAATTCTCTTCTCCGCTTGGGGGGAAATTAGACTAATGGGATTATTGTGAACTGAGGTATTCGTTTGAGATTTCCTCAACCTGAGTGGTCATGGTGGTAACTGGTTCCGAAACTAGTCCACTTAGAATCCACCCTAAAATAGTATTTTGTGCGAATAGTTTGTTTGAAATTTTCTCAACACCCTCGAGTATTATCTGAGGTATGAGATCGCTGCCTAATAGAATGTCTATTTGAGCGGGGGTGTTGCAGTTGGGATCTGCTAGCTTTAGGTGTGAAACCTTTAGCCAATGCTTGCTATTTATATGATAGCTTGGAAGCATATTTGTTAGTTGCGGTAAGACTATAGCTTCTGCTTTAATTCTCTTATCCGCTTGGGGGAAATAAGAGTAATGGGATTATTGTGAACTGAGGTATTCGTTTGAGATTTCCTCAACCTGAGTGGTCATGGTGGTAACTGGTTCCGAAACTAGTCCACTTAGAATCCACCCTAAAATAGTATTTTGTGCGAATAGTTTGTTTGAAATTTTCTCAACACCCTCGAGTATTATCTGAGGTATGAGATCGCTGCCTAATAGAATGTCTATTTGAGCGGGGGTGTTGCAGTTGGGATCTGCTAGCTTTAGGTGTGAAACCTTTAGCCAATGCTTGCTATTTATATGATAGCTTGGAAGCATATTTGTTAGTTGCGGAAAGACTATAGCTTCTGCTTTAATTCTCTTATCCGCTTGGGGGGAAATTAGAGTAATGGGATTATTGTGAACTGAGGTATTCGTTTGAGATTCCTCAACCTGAGTGGTCATGGTGGTAACTGGTTCCGAAACTAGTCCACTTAGGATCCACCCTAAAATAGTATTTTGTGCCAATAGTTTGTTTGAAATTTTCTCAACACCCTCGAGTATTATCTGAGGTATGAGATCGCTGCCTAATAGAATGTCTATTTGAGCGGAGGTGTTGCAGTTGGCATCTGCTAGCTTTAGGTGTGAAACCTTTTGCCAATGCTTGCTATTTATATGATAGCTTGGAAGCATATTTGTTAGTTGCGGTAAGACAATAGCTTCTGCTTTAATTCTCTTCTCCGCTTGGGGGGAAATTAGAGTAATGGGATTATGTGAACTGAGGTATTCGTTTGAGATTTCCTCAACCTGAGTGGTCATAGTGGTAACTGGTTCCGAAACTAGTCCACTTAGGATCCACCCAAAAATATTATTTTGTGCCAATAGTTTGTTTGAAATTTTCTCAACACCCTCGAGTATTATCTGAGGTATGAGATCGCTGCCTAATAGAATGTCTATTTGAGCGGGGGTGTTGCAGTCGGGATCTGCTAGCTTTAGGTGTGAAACCTTTTCCCAATGCTTGCTATTCATATGATAGCTTGGAAGCATATTTGTTAGTTGCGGTAAGACTATAGCTCATGCTTTAATTCTCTTATCCGCTTGGGGGGAAATTAGAGTAATGGTCATGGTGGTAACTGGTTCCGAAACTTGTCCACTTAGGATCCACCCTAAAATAGTATTTTGTGCCAATAGGTGAAACCTTTTGCCAATGCTTGCTATTTATATGATAGCTTGGAAGCATATTTGTTAGTTGCGGTAAGACTATAGCTTCTGCTTTAATTCTCTTCTCCGCTTGGGGGAAATTAGAGTAATGGGATTATTGTGAACTGAGGTATTCGTTTGAGATTTCCTCAACCTGAGTGGTCATAGTGGTAACTGGTTCCGAAACTAGTCCACTTAGAATCCACCCTAAAATAGTATTTTGTGCGAATAGTTTGTTTGAAATTTTCTCAACACCCTCGAGTATTATCTGAGGTATGAGATCGCTGCCTAATAGAATGTCTATTTGAGCGGGGGTGTTGCAGTTGGGATCTGCTAGCTTTAGGTGTGAAACCTTTAGCCAATGCTTGCTATTTATATGATAGCTTGGAAGCATATTTGTTAGTTGCGGTAAGACTATAGCTTCTGCTTTAATTCTCTTATCCGCTTGGGGGGAAATTAGAGTAATGGGATTATTGTGAACTGAGGTATTCGTTTGAGATTTCCTCAACCTGAGTGGTCATGGTGGTAACTGGTTCCGAAACTAGTCCACTTAGAATCCACCCTAAAATAGTATTTTGTGCGAATAGTTTGTTTGAAATTTTCTCAACACCCTCGAGTATTATCTGAGGTATGAGATCGCTGCCTAATAGAATGTCTATTTGAGCGGGGGTGTTGCAGTTGGGATCTGCTAGCTTTAGGTGTGAAACCTTTTGCCAATGCTTGCTATTTATATGATATCTTGGAAGCATATTTGTTAGTTGCGGTAAGACTATAGCTTCTGCTTTAATTCTCTTATCCGCTTGGGGGGAAATTAGAGTAATGGGATTATTGTGAACTGAGGTATTCGTTTGAGATTCCTCAACCTGAGTGGTCATGGTGGTAACTGGTTCCGAAACTAGTCCACTTAGGATCCACCCTAAAATAGTATTTTGTGCCAATAGTTTGTTTGAAATTTTCTCAACACCCTCGAGTATTATCTGAGGTGTGAGATCGCTGCCTAATAGAATGTCTATTTGAGCGGGGGTGTTGCAGTTGGCATCTGCTAGCTTTAGGTGTGAAACCTTTTGCCAATGCTTGCTATTTATATGATAGCTTGGAAGCATATTTGTTAGTTGCGGTAAGACAATAGCTTCTGCTTTAATTCTCTTCTCCGCTTGGGGGGAAATTAGAGTAATGGGATTATGTGAACTGAGGTATTCGTTTGAGATTTCCTCAACCTGAGTGGTCATAGTGGTAACTGGTTCCGAAACTAGTCCACTTAGGATCCACCCAAAAATATTATTTTGTGCCAATAGTTTGTTTGAAATTTTCTCAACACCCTCGAGTATTATCTGAGGTATGAGATCGCTGCCTAATAGAATGTCTATTTGAGCGGGGGTGTTGCAGTCGGGATCTGCTAGCTTTAGGTGTGAAACCTTTTCCCAATGCTTGCTATTCATATGATAGCTTGGAAGCATATTTGTTAGTTGCGGTAAGACTATACCTCGTGCTTTAATTCTCTTATCCGCTTTGGGGGAAATTAGAGTAATGGGATTATTGTGAACTGAGGTATTCGTTTGAGATTTCCTCAACCTGAGTGGTCATGGTGGTAACTGGTTCCGAAACTAGTCCACTTAGAATCCACCCTAAAATAGTATTTTGTGCGAATAGTTTGTTTGAAATTTTCTCAACACCCTCGAGTATTATCTGAGGTATGAGATCGCTGCCTAATAGAATGTCTATTTGAGCGGGGGTGTTGCAGTTGGGATCTGCTAGCTTTAGGTGTGAAACCTTTTCCCAATGCTTGCTATTCATATGATAGCTTGGAAGCATATTTGTTAGTTGCGGTAAGACTATAGCTCATGCTTTAATTCTCTTATCCGCTTGGGGGGAAATTAGAGTAATGGTCATGGTGGTAACTGGTTCCGAAACTAGTCCACTTAGGATCCACCGTAAAATAGTATTTTGTGCCAATAGGTGAAACCTTTTGCCAATGCTTGCTATTTATATGATAGCTTGGAAGCATATTTGTTAGTTGCGGTAAGACTATAGTTTCTGCTTTAATTCTCTTCTCCGCTTGGGGGGAAATTAGACTAATGGGATTATTGTGAACTGAGGTATTCGTTTGAGATTTCCTCAACCTGAGTGGTCATGGTGGTAACTGGTTCCGAAACTAGTCCACTTAGAATCCACCCTAAAATAGTATTTTGTGCGAATAGTTTGTTTGAAATTTTCTCAACACCCTCGAGTATTATCTGAGGTATGAGATCGCTGCCTAATAGAATGTCTATTTGAGCGGGGGTGTTGCAGTTGGGATCTGCTAGCTTTAGGTGTGAAACCTTTAGCCAATGCTTGCTATTTATATGATAGCTTGGAAGCATATTTGTTAGTTGCGGTAAGACTATAGCTTCTGCTTTAATTCTCTTATCCGCTTGGGGGAAATAAGAGTAATGGGATTATTGTGAACTGAGGTATTCGTTTGAGATTTCCTCAACCTGAGTGGTCATGGTGGTAACTGGTTCCGAAACTAGTCCACTTAGAATCCACCCTAAAATAGTATTTTGTGCGAATAGTTTGTTTGAAATTTTCTCAACACCCTCGAGTATTATCTGAGGTATGAGATCGCTGCCTAATAGAATGTCTATTTGAGCGGGGGTGTTGCAGTTGGGATCTGCTAGCTTTAGGTGTGAAACCTTTAGCCAATGCTTGCTATTTATATGATAGCTTGGAAGCATATTTGTTAGTTGCGGAAAGACTATAGCTTCTGCTTTAATTCTCTTATCCGCTTGGGGGGAAATTAGAGTAATGGGATTATTGTGAACTGAGGTATTCGTTTGAGATTCCTCAACCTGAGTGGTCATGGTGGTAACTGGTTCCGAAACTAGTCCACTTAGGATCCACCCTAAAATAGTATTTTGTGCCAATAGTTTGTTTGAAATTTTCTCAACACCCTCGAGTATTATCTGAGGTATGAGATCGCTGCCTAATAGAATGTCTATTTGAGCGGAGGTGTTGCAGTTGGCATCTGCTAGCTTTAGGTGTGAAACCTTTTGCCAATGCTTGCTATTTATATGATAGCTTGGAAGCATATTTGTTAGTTGCGGTAAGACAATAGCTTCTGCTTTAATTCTCTTCTCCGCTTGGGGGGAAATTAGAGTAATGGGATTATGTGAACTGAGGTATTCGTTTGAGATTTCCTCAACCTGAGTGGTCATAGTGGTAACTGGTTCCGAAACTAGTCCACTTAGGATCCACCCAAAAATATTATTTTGTGCCAATAGTTTGTTTGAAATTTTCTCAACACCCTCGAGTATTATCTGAGGTATGAGATCGCTGCCTAATAGAATGTCTATTTGAGCGGGGGTGTTGCAGTCGGGATCTGCTAGCTTTAGGTGTGAAACCTTTTCCCAATGCTTGCTATTCATATGATAGCTTGGAAGCATATTTGTTAGTTGCGGTAAGACTATAGCTCATGCTTTAATTCTCTTATCCGCTTGGGGGGAAATTAGAGTAATGGTCATGGTGGTAACTGGTTCCGAAACTTGTCCACTTAGGATCCACCCTAAAATAGTATTTTGTGCCAATAGGTGAAACCTTTTGCCAATGCTTGCTATTTATATGATAGCTTGGAAGCATATTTGTTAGTTGCGGTAAGACTATAGCTTCTGCTTTAATTCTCTTCTCCGCTTGGGGGAAATTAGAGTAATGGGATTATTGTGAACTGAGGTATTCGTTTGAGATTTCCTCAACCTGAGTGGTCATAGTGGTAACTGGTTCCGAAACTAGTCCACTTAGAATCCACCCTAAAATAGTATTTTGTGCGAATAGTTTGTTTGAAATTTTCTCAACACCCTCGAGTATTATCTGAGGTATGAGATCGCTGCCTAATAGAATGTCTATTTGAGCGGGGGTGTTGCAGTTGGGATCTGCTAGCTTTAGGTGTGAAACCTTTAGCCAATGCTTGCTATTTATATGATAGCTTGGAAGCATATTTGTTAGTTGCGGTAAGACTATAGCTTCTGCTTTAATTCTCTTATCCGCTTGGGGGGAAATTAGAGTAATGGGATTATTGTGAACTGAGGTATTCGTTTGAGATTTCCTCAACCTGAGTGGTCATGGTGGTAACTGGTTCCGAAACTAGTCCACTTAGAATCCACCCTAAAATAGTATTTTGTGCGAATAGTTTGTTTGAAATTTTCTCAACACCCTCGAGTATTATCTGAGGTATGAGATCGCTGCCTAATAGAATGTCTATTTGAGCGGGGGTGTTGCAGTTGGGATCTGCTAGCTTTAGGTGTGAAACCTTTTGCCAATGCTTGCTATTTATATGATATCTTGGAAGCATATTTGTTAGTTGCGGTAAGACTATAGCTTCTGCTTTAATTCTCTTATCCGCTTGGGGGGAAATTAGAGTAATGGGATTATTGTGAACTGAGGTATTCGTTTGAGATTCCTCAACCTGAGTGGTCATGGTGGTAACTGGTTCCGAAACTAGTCCACTTAGGATCCACCCTAAAATAGTATTTTGTGCCAATAGTTTGTTTGAAATTTTCTCAACACCCTCGAGTATTATCTGAGGTGTGAGATCGCTGCCTAATAGAATGTCTATTTGAGCGGGGGTGTTGCAGTTGGCATCTGCTAGCTTTAGGTGTGAAACCTTTTGCCAATGCTTGCTATTTATATGATAGCTTGGAAGCATATTTGTTAGTTGCGGTAAGACAATAGCTTCTGCTTTAATTCTCTTCTCCGCTTGGGGGGAAATTAGAGTAATGGGATTATGTGAACTGAGGTATTCGTTTGAGATTTCCTCAACCTGAGTGGTCATAGTGGTAACTGGTTCCGAAACTAGTCCACTTAGGATCCACCCAAAAATATTATTTTGTGCCAATAGTTTGTTTGAAATTTTCTCAACACCCTCGAGTATTATCTGAGGTATGAGATCGCTGCCTAATAGAATGTCTATTTGAGCGGGGGTGTTGCAGTCGGGATCTGCTAGCTTTAGGTGTGAAACCTTTTCCCAATGCTTGCTATTCATATGATAGCTTGGAAGCATATTTGTTAGTTGCGGTAAGACTATACCTCGTGCTTTAATTCTCTTATCCGCTTTGGGGGAAATTAGAGTAATGGGATTATTGTGAACTGAGGTATTCGTTTGAGATTTCCTCAACCTGAGTGGTCATGGTGGTAACTGGTTCCGAAACTAGTCCACTTAGGACCAACCCAAAAATAGTATTTTGTGCGAATAGTGTGTTTGAAATTTTCTCAACACCCTCGAGTATTATCTGAGGTATGAGATCGCTGCCTAATAGAATGTCTATTTGAGCGGGGGTGTTGCAGTTGGGATCTGCTAGCTTTAGGTGTGAAACCTTTTGCCAATGCTTGCTATTTATATGATATCTTGGAAGCATATTTGTTAGTTGCGGTAAGACTATAGCTTCTGCTTTAATTCTCTTATCCGCTTGGGGGGAAATTAGAGTAATGGGATTATTGTGAACTGAGGTATTCGTTTGAGATTTCCTCAACCTGAGTGGTCATGGTGGTAACTGGTTCCGAAACTAGTCCACTTAGGACCAACCCAAAAATAGTATTTTGTGCGAATAGTTTGTTTGAAATTTTCTCAACACCCTCGAGTATTATCTGAGGTATGAGATCACTGCCTAATAGAATGTCTATTTGAGCGGGGGTGTTGCAGTTGGGATCTGCTAGCTTTAGGTGTGAAACCTTTTCCCAATGCTTGCTATTCATATGATAGCTTGGAAGCATATTTGTTAGTTGCGGTAAGACTATAGCTCATGCTTTAATTCTCTTATCCGCTTGGGGGGAAATTAGAGTAATGGTCATGGTGGTAACTGGTTCCGAAACTAGTCCACTTAGGATCCACCCTAAAATAGTATTTTGTGCCAATAGGTGAAACCTTTTGCCAATGCTTGCTATTTATATGATAGCTTGGAAGCATATTTGTTAGTTGCGGTAAGACTATAGCTTCTGCTTTAATTCTCTTCTCCGCTTGAGGGGAAATTTGAGTAATGGGATTATTGTGAACTAAGGTATTCGTTTGAGATTTCCTCAACCTGAGTGGTCATGGTGGTAACTGGTTCCGAAACTAGTCCACTTAGGACCAACCCAAAACTAGTATTTTGTGCCAATAGTTTGTTTGAAATTTTCTCAACACCCTCGAGTATTATCTGAGGTATGAGATCGCTGCCTAATAGAATGTCTATTTGAGCGGGGGTGTTGCAGTTGGGATCTGCTAGCTTTAGGTGTGAAACCTTTAGCCAATGCTTGCTATTTATATGATAGCTTGGAAGCATATTTGTTAGTTGCGGTAAGACTATAGCTTCTGCTTTAATTCTCTTATCCGCTTGGGGGGAAATTAGAGTAATGGGATTATTGTAAACTGACGTATTCGTTTGAGATTTCCTCAACCTGAGTGGTCATGGTGGTAACCGGTTCCGAAACTAGTCCACTTAGGATCCACCGTAAAATAGTATTTTGTGCCAATAGGTGAAACCTTTTGCCAATGCTTGCTATTTATATGATAGCTTGGAAGCATATTTGTTAGTTGCGGTAAGACTATAGCTTCTGCTTTAATTCTCTTCTCCGCTTGGGGGGAAATTAGAGTAATGGGATTATTGTGAACTGAGGTATTCGTTTGAGATTTCCTCAACCTGAGTGGTCATGGTGGTAACTGGTTCCGAAACTAGTCCACTTAGAATCCACCCTAAAATAGTATTTTGTGCGAATAGTTTGTTTGAAATTTTCTCAACACCCTCGAGTATTATCTGAGGTATGAGATCACTGCCTAATAGAATGTCTATTTGAGCGGGGGTGTTGCAGTTGGGATCTGCTAGCTTTAGGTGTGAAACCTTCTGCCAATGCTTGCTATTTATATGATAGCTTGGAAGCATATTTGTTAGTTGCGGTAAGACCATAGCTTCTGCTTTAATTATCTTATCCGCTGGGGGGAAATTAGAGTAATGGGATTATTGTGAACTGAGGTATTCGTTTCAGATTTCCTCAACCTGAGTGGTCATGGTGGTAACTGGTTCCGAAACTAGTCCACTTAGGACCAACCCAAAAATAGTATTTGGTGCGAATAGTTTGTTTGAAATTTTCTCAACACCCTCGAGTATTATCTGAGGTATGAGATCACTGCCTAATAGAATGTCTATTTGAGCGGGGGTGTTGCAGTTGGGATCTGCTAGCTTTAGGTGTGAAACCTTTTCCCAATGCTTGCTATTCATATGATAGCTTGGAAGCATATTTGTTAGTTGCGGTAAGACTATAGCTCATGCTTTAATTCTCTTATCCGCTTGGGGGGAAATTAGAGTAATGGTCATGGTGGTAACTGGTTCCGAAACTAGTCCACTTAGGATCCACCGTAAAATAGTATTTTGTGCCAATAGGTGAAACCTTTTGCCAATGCTTGCTATTTATATGATAGCTTGGAAGCATATTTGTTAGTTGCGGTAAGACTATAGCTTCTGCTTTAATTCTCTTCTCCGCTTGGGGGGAAATTAGACTAATGGGATTATTGTGAACTGAGGTATTCGTTTGAGATTTCCTCAACCTGAGTGGTCATGGTGGTAACTGGTTCCGAAACTAGTCCACTTAGAATCCACCCTAAAATAGTATTTTGTGCGAATAGTTTGTTTGAAATTTTCTCAACACCCTCGAGTATTATCTGAGGTATGAGATCGCTGCCTAATAGAATGTCTATTTGAGCGGGGGTGTTGCAGTTGGGATCTGCTAGCTTTAGGTGTGAAACCTTTAGCCAATGCTTGCTATTTATATGATAGCTTGGAAGCATATTTGTTAGTTGCGGTAAGACTATAGCTTCTGCTTTAATTCTCTTATCCGCTTGGGGGAAATAAGAGTAATGGGATTATTGTGAACTGAGGTATTCGTTTGAGATTTCCTCAACCTGAGTGGTCATGGTGGTAACTGGTTCCGAAACTAGTCCACTTAGAATCCACCCTAAAATAGTATTTTGTGCGAATAGTTTGTTTGAAATTTTCTCAACACCCTCGAGTATTATCTGAGGTATGAGATCGCTGCCTAATAGAATGTCTATTTGAGCGGGGGTGTTGCAGTTGGGATCTGCTAGCTTTAGGTGTGAAACCTTTTGCCAATGCTTGCTATTTATATGATATCTTGGAAGCATATTTGTTAGTTGCGGAAAGACTATAGCTTCTGCTTTAATTCTCTTATCCGCTTGGGGGGAAATTAGAGTAATGGGATTATTGTGAACTGAGGTATTCGTTTGAGATTCCTCAACCTGAGTGGTCATGGTGGTAACTGGTTCCGAAACTAGTCCACTTAGGATCCACCCTAAAATAGTATTTTGTGCCAATAGTTTGTTTGAAATTTTCTCAACACCCTCGAGTATTATCTGAGGTATGAGATCGCTGCCTAATAGAATGTCTATTTGCTGCATCTGCTAGCTTTAGGTGTGAAACCTTTTGCCAATGCTTGCTATTTATATGATAGCTTGGAAGCATATTTGTTAGTTGCGGTAAGACAATAGCTTCTGCTTTAATTCTCTTCTCCGCTTGGGGGGAAATTAGAGTAATGGGATTATGTGAACTGAGGTATTCGTTTGAGATTTCCTCAACCTGAGTGGTCATAGTGGTAACTGGTTCCGAAACTAGTCCACTTAGGATCCACCCAAAAATATTATTTTGTGCCAATAGTTTGTTTGAAATTTTCTCAACACCCTCGAGTATTATCTGAGGTATGAGATCGCTGCCTAATAGAATGTCTATTTGAGCGGGGGTGTTGCAGTCGGGATCTGCTAGCTTTAGGTGTGAAACCTTTGCCCAATGCTTGCTATTCATATGATAGCTTGGAAGCATATTTGTTAGTTGCGGTAAGACTATAGCTCATGCTTTAATTCTCTTATCCGCTTGGGGGGAAATTAGAGTAATGGTCATGGTGGTAACTGGTTCCGAAACTTGTCCACTTAGGATCCACCCTAAAATAGTATTTTGTGCCAATAGGTGAAACCTTTTGCCAATGCTTGCTATTTATATGATATCTTGGAAGCATATTTGTTAGTTGCGGTAAGACTATAGCTTCTGCTTTAATTCTCTTATCCGCTTGGGGGGAAATTAGAGTAATGGGATTATTGTGAACTGAGGTATTCGTTTGAGATTTCCTCAACCTGAGTGGTCATGGTGGTAACTGGTTCCGAAACTAGTCCACTTAGGATCCACCCAAAAATAGTATTTTGTGCCAATAGGTGAAACCTTTTGCCAATGCTTGCTATTTATATGATAGCTTGGAAGCATATTTGTTAGTTGCGGTAAGACTATAGCTTCTGCTTTAATTCTCTTATCCGCTTGGGGGGAAATTAGAGTAATGGGATTATTGTGAACTGAGGTATTCGTTTGAGATTTCCTCAACCTGAGTGGGCATGGTGGTAACTGGTTCCGAAACTAGTCCACTTAGGATCCACCGTAAAATAGTATTTTGTGCCAATAGGTGAAACCTTTTGCCAATGCTTGCTATTTATATGATAGCTTGGAAGCATATTTGTTAGTTGCGGTAAGACTATAGCTTCTGCTTTAATTCTCTTATCCGCTTGGGGGAAATAAGAGTAATGGGATTATTGTGAACTGAGGTATTCGTTTGAGATTTCCTCAACCTGAGTGGTCATGGTGGTAACTGGTTCCGAAACTAGTCCACTTAGGATCCACCCAAAAATAGTATTTTGTACCAGTGGTTTGTTTGAAATTTTCTCAACACCCTCGAGTATTATCTGAGGTATGAGATCACTGCCTAATAGAATGTCTATTTGAGCGGGGGTGTTGCAGTTGGGATCTGCTAGCTTTAGGTGTGAAACCTTCTGCGAATGCTTGCTATTTATATGATAGCTTGGAAGCATATTTGTTAGTTGCGGTAAGACTATAGCTTCTGCTTTAATTATCTTATCCGCTGGGGGGAAATTAGAGTAATGGGATTATTGTGAACTGAGGTATTCGTTTCAGATTTCCTCAACCTGAGTGGTCATAGTGGTAACTGGTTCCGAAACTAGTCCACTTAGGACCAACCCAAAAATAGTATTTGGTGCGAATAGTTTGTTTGAAATTTTCTCAACACCCTCGAGTATTATCTGAGGTATGAGATCACTGCCTAATAGAATGTCTATTTGAGCGGGGGTGTTGCAGTTGGGATCTGCTAGCTTTAGGTGTGAAACCTTTTCCCAATGCTTGCTATTCATATGATAGCTTGGAAGCATATTTGTTAGTTGCGGTAAGACTATAGCTCATGCTTTAATTCTCTTATCCGCTTGGGGGGAAATTAGAGTAATGGTCATGGTGGTAACTGGTTCCGAAACTAGTCCACTTAGGATCCACCGTAAAATAGTATTTTGTGCCAATAGGTGAAACCTTTTGCCAATGCTTGCTATTTATATGATAGCTTGGAAGCATATTTGTTAGTTGCGGTAAGACTATAGCTTCTGCTTTAATTCTCTTCTCCGCTTGGGGGGAAATTAGACTAATGGGATTATTGTGAACTGAGGTATTCGTTTGAGATTTCCTCAACCTGAGTGGTCATGGTGGTAACTGGTTCCGAAACTAGTCCACTTAGAATCCACCCTAAAATAGTATTTTGTGCGAATAGTTTGTTTGAAATTTTCTCAACACCCTCGAGTATTATCTGAGGTATGAGATCGCTGCCTAATAGAATGTCTATTTGAGCGGGGGTGTTGCAGTTGGGATCTGCTAGCTTTAGGTGTGAAACCTTTAGCCAATGCTTGCTATTTATATGATAGCTTGGAATCATATTTGTTAGTTGCGGTAAGACTATAGCTTCTGCTTTAATTCTCTTATCCGCTTGGGGGAAATAAGAGTAATGGGATTATTGTGAACTGAGGTATTCGTTTGAGATTTCCTCAACCTGAGTGGTCATGGTGGTAACTGGTTCCGAAACTAGTCCACTTAGAATCCACCCTAAAATAGTATTTTGTGCGAATAGTTTGTTTGAAATTTTCTCAACACCCTCGAGTATTATCTGAGGTATGAGATCGCTGCCTAATAGAATGTCTATTTGAGCGGGGGTGTTGCAGTTGGGATCTGCTAGCTTTAGGTGTGAAACATTTTGCCAATGCTTGCTATTTATATGATATCTTGGAAGCATATTTGTTAGTTGCGGAAAGACTATAGCTTCTGCTTTAATTCTCTTATCCGCTTGGGGGGAAATTAGAGTAATGGGATTATTGTGAACTGAGGTATTCGTTTGAGATTCCTCAACCTGAGTGGTCATGGTGGTAACTGGTTCCGAAACTAGTCCACTTAGGATCCACCCTAAAATAGTATTTTGTGCCAATAGTTTGTTTGAAATTTTCTCAACACCCTCGAGTATTATCTGAGGTATGAGATCGCTGCCTAATAGAATGTCTATTTGAGCGGAGGTGTTGCAGTTGGCATCTGCTAGCTTTAGGTGTGAAACCTTTTGCCAATGCTTGCTATTTATATGATAGCTTGGAAGCATATTTGTTAGTTGCGGTAAGACAATAGCTTCTGCTTTAATTCTCTTCTCCGCTTGGGGGGAAATTAGAGTAATGGGATTATGTGAACTGAGGTATTCGTTTGAGATTTCCTCAACCTGAGTGGTCATAGTGGTAACTGGTTCCGAAACTAGTCCACTTAGGATCCACCCAAAAATATTATTTTGTGCCAATAGTTTGTTTGAAATTTTCTCAACACCCTCGAGTATTATCTGAGGTATGAGATCGCTGCCTAATAGAATGTCTATTTGAGCGGGGGTGTTGCAGTCGGGATCTGCTAGCTTTAGGTGTGAAACCTTTTCCCAATGCTTGCTATTCATATGATAGCTTGGAAGCATATTTGTTAGTTGCGGTAAGACTATAGCTCATGCTTTAATTCTCTTATCCGCTTGGGGGGAAATTAGAGTAATGGTCATGGTGGTAACTGGTTCCGAAACTTGTCCACTTAGGATCCACCCTAAAATAGTATTTTGTGCCAATAGGTGAAACCTTTTGCCAATGCTTGCTATTTATATGATAGCTTGGAAGCATATTTGTTAGTTGCGGTAAGACTATAGCTTCTGCTTTAATTCTCTTCTCCGCTTGGGGGAAATTAGAGTAATGGGATTATTGTGAACTGAGGTATTCGTTTGAGATTTCCTCAACCTGAGTGGTCATAGTGGTAACTGGTTCCGAAACTAGTCCACTTAGAATCCACCCTAAAATAGTATTTTGTGCGAATAGTTTGTTTGAAATTTTCTCAACACCCTCGAGTATTATCTGAGGTATGAGATCGCTGCCTAATAGAATGTCTATTTGAGCGGGGGTGTTGCAGTTGGGATCTGCTAGCTTTAGGTGTGAAACCTTTAGCCAATGCTTGCTATTTATATGATAGCTTGGAAGCATATTTGTTAGTTGCGGTAAGACTATAGCTTCTGCTTTAATTCTCTTATCCGCTTGGGGGGAAATTAGAGTAATGGGATTATTGTGAACTGAGGTATTCGTTTGAGATTTCCTCAACCTGAGTGGTCATGGTGGTAACTGGTTCCGAAACTAGTCCACTTAGAATCCACCCTAAAATAGTATTTTGTGCGAATAGTTTGTTTGAAATTTTCTCAACACCCTCGAGTATTATCTGAGGTATGAGATCGCTGCCTAATAGAATGTCTATTTGAGCGGGGGTGTTGCAGTTGGGATCTGCTAGCTTTAGGTGTGAAACCTTTTGCCAATGCTTGCTATTTATATGATATCTTGGAAGCATATTTGTTAGTTGCGGTAAGACTATAGCTTCTGCTTTAATTCTCTTATCCGCTTGGGGGGAAATTAGAGTAATGGGATTATTGTGAACTGAGGTATTCGTTTGAGATTCCTCAACCTGAGTGGTCATGGTGGTAACTGGTTCCGAAACTAGTCCACTTAGGATCCACCCTAAAATAGTATTTTGTGCCAATAGTTTGTTTGAAATTTTCTCAACACCCTCGAGTATTATCTGAGGTGTGAGATCGCTGCCTAATAGAATGTCTATTTGAGCGGGGGTGTTGCAGTTGGCATCTGCTAGCTTTAGGTGTGAAACCTTTTGCCAATGCTTGCTATTTATATGATAGCTTGGAAGCATATTTGTTAGTTGCGGTAAGACAATAGCTTCTGCTTTAATTCTCTTCTCCGCTTGGGGGGAAATTAGAGTAATGGGATTATGTGAACTGAGGTATTCGTTTGAGATTTCCTCAACCTGAGTGGTCATAGTGGTAACTGGTTCCGAAACTAGTCCACTTAGGATCCACCCAAAAATATTATTTTGTGCCAATAGTTTGTTTGAAATTTTCTCAACACCCTCGAGTATTATCTGAGGTATGAGATCGCTGCCTAATAGAATGTCTATTTGAGCGGGGGTGTTGCAGTCGGGATCTGCTAGCTTTAGGTGTGAAACCTTTTCCCAATGCTTGCTATTCATATGATAGCTTGGAAGCATATTTGTTAGTTGCGGTAAGACTATACCTCGTGCTTTAATTCTCTTATCCGCTTTGGGGGAAATTAGAGTAATGGGATTATTGTGAACTGAGGTATTCGTTTGAGATTTCCTCAACCTGAGTGGTCATGGTGGTAACTGGTTCCGAAACTAGTCCACTTAGGACCAACCCAAAAATAGTATTTTGTGCGAATAGTGTGTTTGAAATTTTCTCAACACCCTCGAGTATTATCTGAGGTATGAGATCGCTGCCTAATAGAATGTCTATTTGAGCGGGGGTGTTGCAGTTGGGATCTGCTAGCTTTAGGTGTGAAACCTTTTGCCAATGCTTGCTATTTATATGATATCTTGGAAGCATATTTGTTAGTTGCGGTAAGACTATAGCTTCTGCTTTAATTCTCTTATCCGCTTGGGGGGAAATTAGAGTAATGGGATTATTGTGAACTGAGGTATTCGTTTGAGATTTCCTCAACCTGAGTGGTCATGGTGGTAACTGGTTCCGAAACTAGTCCACTTAGGACCAACCCAAAAATAGTATTTTGTGCGAATAGTTTGTTTGAAATTTTCTCAACACCCTCGAGTATTATCTGAGGTATGAGATCACTGCCTAATAGAATGTCTATTTGAGCGGGGGTGTTGCAGTTGGGATCTGCTAGCTTTAGGTGTGAAACCTTTTCCCAATGCTTGCTATTCATATGATAGCTTGGAAGCATATTTGTTAGTTGCGGTAAGACTATAGCTCATGCTTTAATTCTCTTATCCGCTTGGGGGGAAATTAGAGTAATGGTCATGGTGGTAACTGGTTCCGAAACTAGTCCACTTAGGATCCACCCTAAAATAGTATTTTGTGCCAATAGGTGAAACCTTTTGCCAATGCTTGCTATTTATATGATAGCTTGGAAGCATATTTGTTAGTTGCGGTAAGACTATAGCTTCTGCTTTAATTCTCTTCTCCGCTTGAGGGGAAATTTGAGTAATGGGATTATTGTGAACTAAGGTATTCGTTTGAGATTTCCTCAACCTGAGTGGTCATGGTGGTAACTGGTTCCGAAACTAGTCCACTTAGGACCAACCCAAAACTAGTATTTTGTGCCAATAGTTTGTTTGAAATTTTCTCAACACCCTCGAGTATTATCTGAGGTATGAGATCGCTGCCTAATAGAATGTCTATTTGAGCGGGGGTGTTGCAGTTGGGATCTGCTAGCTTTAGGTGTGAAACCTTTAGCCAATGCTTGCTATTTATATGATAGCTTGGAAGCATATTTGTTAGTTGCGGTAAGACTATAGCTTCTGCTTTAATTCTCTTATCCGCTTGGGGGGAAATTAGAGTAATGGGATTATTGTAAACTGACGTATTCGTTTGAGATTTCCTCAACCTGAGTGGTCATGGTGGTAACCGGTTCCGAAACTAGTCCACTTAGGATCCACCGTAAAATAGTATTTTGTGCCAATAGGTGAAACCTTTTGCCAATGCTTGCTATTTATATGATAGCTTGGAAGCATATTTGTTAGTTGCGGTAAGACTATAGCTTCTGCTTTAATTCTCTTCTCCGCTTGGGGGGAAATTAGAGTAATGGGATTATTGTGAACTGAGGTATTCGTTTGAGATTTCCTCAACCTGAGTGGTCATGGTGGTAACTGGTTCCGAAACTAGTCCACTTAGAATCCACCCTAAAATAGTATTTTGTGCGAATAGTTTGTTTGAAATTTTCTCAACACCCTCGAGTATTATCTGAGGTATGAGATCGCTGCCTAATAGAATGTCTATTTGAGCGGGGGTGTTGCAGTTGGGATCTGCTAGCTTTAGGTGTGAAACCTTTAGCCAATGCTTGCTATTTATATGATAGCTTGGAAGCATATTTGTTAGTTGCGGTAAGACTATAGCTTCTGCTTTAATTCTCTTATCCGCTTGGGGGGAAATTAGAGTAATGGGATTATTGTGAACTGAGGTATTCGTTTGAGATTTCCTCAACCTGAGTGGTCATGGTGGTAACTGGTTCCGAAACTAGTCCACTTAGAATCCACCCTAAAATAGTATTTTGTGCCAATAGTTTGTTTGAAATTTTCTCAACACCCTCGAGTATTATCTGAGGTATGAGATCGCTGCCTAATAGAATGTCTATTTGAGCGGGGGTGTTGCAGTTGGGATCTGCTAGCTTTAGGTGTGAAACCTTTTGCCAATGCTTGCTGTTTATATGATATCTTGGAAGCATATTTGTTAGTTGCGGTAAGACTATAGCTCGTGCTTTAATTCTCTTATCCGCTTTGGGGGAAATTAGAGTAATGGGATTATTGTGAACTGAGGTATTCGTTTGAGATTTCCTCAACCTGAGTGGTCATGGTGGTAACTGGTTCCGAAACTAGTCCACTTAGGATCCACCCAAAAATAGTATTTTGTGCCAATAGTTTGTTTGAAATATTCTCAACACCCTCGAGTATTATCTGAGGTATGAGATCGCTGCCTAATAGAATGTCTATTTGAGCGGGGGTGTTGCAGTTGGGATCTGCTAGCTTTAGGTGTGAAACCTTTTCCCAATGCTTGCTATTCATATGATAGCTTGGAAGCATATTTGTTAGTTGCGGTAAGACTATAGCTCGTGCTTTAATTCTCTTATCCGCTTGGGGGGAAATTAGAGTAATGGGATTATTGTGAACTGAGGTATTCGTTTGAGATTTCCTCAACCTGAGTGGTCATGGTGGTAACTGGTTCCGAAACTAGTCCACTTAGGATCCACCCAAAAATAGTATTTTGTGCCAATAGTTTGTTTGAAATTTTCTCAACACCCTCGAGTATTATCTGAGGTATGAGATCGCTGCCTAATAGAATGTCTATTTGAGCGGGGGTGTTGCAGTTGGGATCTGCTAGCTTTAGGTGTGAAACCTTTTGCCAATGCTTGCTATTTATATGATATCTTGGCATATTTGTTAGTTGCGGTAAGACTATAGCTTCTGCTTTAATTCTCTTATCCGCTTGGGGGGAAATTAGAGTAATGGGATTATTGTGAACTGAGGTATTCGTTTGAGATTTCCTTAACCTGAGTGGTCATGGTGGTAACTGGTTCCGAAACTAGTCCACTTAGGATCCACCCAAAAATAGTATTTTGTGCCAGTGGTTTGTTTGAAATTTTCTCAACACCCTCGAGTATTATCTGAGGTATGAGATCGCTGCCTAATAGAATGTCTATTTGAGCGGGGGTGTTGCAGTTGTCATCTGCTAGCTTTAGGTGTGAAACCTTTTGCCAATGCTTGCTATTTATATGATAGCTTGGAAGCATATTTGTTAGTTGCGGTAAGACTATAGCTTCTGCTTTAATTCTCTTATCCGCTTGGGGGGAAATTAGAGTAATGGGATTATTGTGAACTGAGGTATTCGTTTGAGATTTCCTTAACCTGAGTGGTCATGGTGGTAACTGGTTCCGAAACTAGTCCACTTAGGATCCACCCAAAAATAGTATTTTGTGCCAATAGTTTGTTTGAAATTTTCTCAACACCCTCGAGTATTATCTGAGGTATGAGATCGCTGCCTAATAGAATGTCTATTTGAGCGGGGGTGTTGCAGTTGTCATCTGCTAGCTTTAGGTGTGAAACCTTTTGCCAATGCTTGCTATTTATATGATAGCTTGGAAGCATATTTGTTAGTTGCGGTAAGACTATAGCTTCTGCTTTAATTCTCTTATCCGCTTGGGGGGAAATTAGAGTAATGGGATTATTGTGAACTGAGGTATTCGTTTGAGATTTCCTCAACCTGAGTGGTCATGGTGGTAACTGGTTCCGAAACTAGTCCACTTAGGACCAACCCAAAACTAGTATTTTGTGCCAATAGTTTGTTTGAAATTTTCTCAACACCCTCGAGTATTATCTGAGGTATGAGATCGCTGCCTAATAGAATGTCTATTTGAGCGGGGGTGTTGCAGTTGGGATCTGCTAGCTTTAGGTGTGAAACCTTTAGCCAATGCTTGCTATTTATATGATAGCTTGGAAGCATATTTGTTAGTTGCGGTAAGACTATAGCTTCTGCTTTAATTCTCTTATCCGCTTGGGGGGAAATTAGAGTAATGGGATTATTGTGAACTGAGGTATTCGTTTGAGATTTCCTCAACCTGAGTGGTCATGGTGGTAACCGGTTCCGAAACTAGTCCACTTAGGATCCACCGTAAAATAGTATTTTGTGCCAATAGGTGAAACCTTTTGCCAATGCTTGCTATTTATATGATAGCTTGGAAGCATATTTGTTAGTTGCGGTAAGACTATAGCTTCTGCTTTAATTCTCTTCTCCGCTTGGGGGGAAATTAGAGTAATGGGATTATTGTGAACTGAGGTATTCGTTTGAGATTTCCTCAACCTGAGTGGTCATAGTGGTAACTGGTTCCGAAACTAGTCCACTTAGGATCCACCCAAAAATATTATTTTGTGCCAATAGTTTGTTTGAAATTTTCTCAACACCCTCGAGTATTATCTGAGGTATGAGATCGCTGCCTAATAGAATGTCTATTTGAGCGGGGGTGTTGCAGTCGGGATCTGCTAGCTTTAGGTGTGAAACCTTTTCCCAATGCTTGCTATTCATATGATAGCTTGGAAGCATATTTGTTAGTTGCGGTAAGACTATACCTCGTGCTTTAATTCTCTTATCCGCTTTGGGGGAAATTAGAGTAATGGGATTATTGTGAACTGAGGTATTCGTTTGAGATTTCCTCAACCTGAGTGGTCATGGTGGTAACTGGTTCCGAAACTAGTCCACTTAGGACCAACCCAAAAATAGTATTTTGTGCGAATAGTGTGTTTGAAATTTTCTCAACACCCTCGAGTATTATCTGAGGTATGAGATCGCTGCCTAATAGAATGTCTATTTGAGCGGGGGTGTTGCAGTTGGGATCTGCTAGCTTTAGGTGTGAAACCTTTTGCCAATGCTTGCTATTTATATGATATCTTGGAAGCATATTTGTTAGTTGCGGTAAGACTATAGCTTCTGCTTTAATTCTCTTATCCGCTTGGGGGGAAATTAGAGTAATGGGATTATTGTGAACTGAGGTATTCGTTTGAGATTTCCTCAACCTGAGTGGTCATGGTGGTAACTGGTTCCGAAACTAGTCCACTTAGGACCAACCCAAAAATAGTATTTTGTGCGAATAGTTTGTTTGAAATTTTCTCAACACCCTCGAGTATTATCTGAGGTATGAGATCACTGCCTAATAGAATGTCTATTTGAGCGGGGGTGTTGCAGTTGGGATCTGCTAGCTTTAGGTGTGAAACCTTTTCCCAATGCTTGCTATTCATATGATAGCTTGGAAGCATATTTGTTAGTTGCGGTAAGACTATAGCTCATGCTTTAATTCTCTTATCCGCTTGGGGGGAAATTAGAGTAATGGTCATGGTGGTAACTGGTTCCGAAACTAGTCCACTTAGGATCCACCCTAAAATAGTATTTTGTGCCAATAGGTGAAACCTTTTGCCAATGCTTGCTATTTATATGATAGCTTGGAAGCATATTTGTTAGTTGCGGTAAGACTATAGCTTCTGCTTTAATTCTCTTCTCCGCTTGAGGGGAAATTTGAGTAATGGGATTATTGTGAACTAAGGTATTCGTTTGAGATTTCCTCAACCTGAGTGGTCATGGTGGTAACTGGTTCCGAAACTAGTCCACTTAGGACCAACCCAAAACTAGTATTTTGTGCCAATAGTTTGTTTGAAATTTTCTCAACACCCTCGAGTATTATCTGAGGTATGAGATCGCTGCCTAATAGAATGTCTATTTGAGCGGGGGTGTTGCAGTTGGGATCTGCTAGCTTTAGGTGTGAAACCTTTAGCCAATGCTTGCTATTTATATGATAGCTTGGAAGCATATTTGTTAGTTGCGGTAAGACTATAGCTTCTGCTTTAATTCTCTTATCCGCTTGGGGGGAAATTAGAGTAATGGGATTATTGTAAACTGACGTATTCGTTTGAGATTTCCTCAACCTGAGTGGTCATGGTGGTAACCGGTTCCGAAACTAGTCCACTTAGGATCCACCGTAAAATAGTATTTTGTGCCAATAGGTGAAACCTTTTGCCAATGCTTGCTATTTATATGATAGCTTGGAAGCATATTTGTTAGTTGCGGTAAGACTATAGCTTCTGCTTTAATTCTCTTCTCCGCTTGGGGGGAAATTAGAGTAATGGGATTATTGTGAACTGAGGTATTCGTTTGAGATTTCCTCAACCTGAGTGGTCATGGTGGTAACTGGTTCCGAAACTAGTCCACTTAGAATCCACCCTAAAATAGTATTTTGTGCGAATAGTTTGTTTGAAATTTTCTCAACACCCTCGAGTATTATCTGAGGTATGAGATCGCTGCCTAATAGAATGTCTATTTGAGCGGGGGTGTTGCAGTTGGGATCTGCTAGCTTTAGGTGTGAAACCTTTAGCCAATGCTTGCTATTTATATGATAGCTTGGAAGCATATTTGTTAGTTGCGGTAAGACTATAGCTTCTGCTTTAATTCTCTTATCCGCTTGGGGGGAAATTAGAGTAATGGGATTATTGTGAACTGAGGTATTCGTTTGAGATTTCCTCAACCTGAGTGGTCATGGTGGTAACTGGTTCCGAAACTAGTCCACTTAGAATCCACCCTAAAATAGTATTTTGTGCCAATAGTTTGTTTGAAATTTTCTCAACACCCTCGAGTATTATCTGAGGTATGAGATCGCTGCCTAATAGAATGTCTATTTGAGCGGGGGTGTTGCAGTTGGGATCTGCTAGCTTTAGGTGTGAAACCTTTTGCCAATGCTTGCTGTTTATATGATATCTTGGAAGCATATTTGTTAGTTGCGGTAAGACTATAGCTCGTGCTTTAATTCTCTTATCCGCTTTGGGGGAAATTAGAGTAATGGGATTATTGTGAACTGAGGTATTCGTTTGAGATTTCCTCAACCTGAGTGGTCATGGTGGTAACTGGTTCCGAAACTAGTCCACTTAGGATCCACCCAAAAATAGTATTTTGTGCCAATAGTTTGTTTGAAATATTCTCAACACCCTCGAGTATTATCTGAGGTATGAGATCGCTGCCTAATAGAATGTCTATTTGAGCGGGGGTGTTGCAGTTGGGATCTGCTAGCTTTAGGTGTGAAACCTTTTCCCAATGCTTGCTATTCATATGATAGCTTGGAAGCATATTTGTTAGTTGCGGTAAGACTATAGCTCGTGCTTTAATTCTCTTATCCGCTTGGGGGGAAATTAGAGTAATGGGATTATTGTGAACTGAGGTATTCGTTTGAGATTTCCTCAACCTGAGTGGTCATGGTGGTAACTGGTTCCGAAACTAGTCCACTTAGGATCCACCCAAAAATAGTATTTTGTGCCAATAGTTTGTTTGAAATTTTCTCAACACCCTCGAGTATTATCTGAGGTATGAGATCGCTGCCTAATAGAATGTCTATTTGAGCGGGGGTGTTGCAGTTGGGATCTGCTAGCTTTAGGTGTGAAACCTTTTGCCAATGCTTGCTATTTATATGATATCTTGGCATATTTGTTAGTTGCGGTAAGACTATAGCTTCTGCTTTAATTCTCTTATCCGCTTGGGGGGAAATTAGAGTAATGGGATTATTGTGAACTGAGGTATTCGTTTGAGATTTCCTTAACCTGAGTGGTCATGGTGGTAACTGGTTCCGAAACTAGTCCACTTAGGATCCACCCAAAAATAGTATTTTGTGCCAGTGGTTTGTTTGAAATTTTCTCAACACCCTCGAGTATTATCTGAGGTATGAGATCGCTGCCTAATAGAATGTCTATTTGAGCGGGGGTGTTGCAGTTGTCATCTGCTAGCTTTAGGTGTGAAACCTTTTGCCAATGCTTGCTATTTATATGATAGCTTGGAAGCATATTTGTTAGTTGCGGTAAGACTATAGCTTCTGCTTTAATTCTCTTATCCGCTTGGGGGGAAATTAGAGTAATGGGATTATTGTGAACTGAGGTATTCGTTTGAGATTTCCTTAACCTGAGTGGTCATGGTGGTAACTGGTTCCGAAACTAGTCCACTTAGGATCCACCCAAAAATAGTATTTTGTGCCAATAGTTTGTTTGAAATTTTCTCAACACCCTCGAGTATTATCTGAGGTATGAGATCGCTGCCTAATAGAATGTCTATTTGAGCGGGGGTGTTGCAGTTGGGATCTGCTAGCTTTAGGTGTGAAACCTTTTCCCAATGCTTGCTATTCATATGATAGCTTGGAAGCATATTTGTTAGTTGCGGTAAGACTATAGCTCGTGCTTTAATTCTCTTATCCGCTGGGGGGAAATTAGAGTAATGGGATTATTGTGAACTGAGGTATTCGTTTGAGATTTCCTCAACCTGAGTGGTCATGGTGGTAACTGGTTCCGAAACTAGTCCACTTAGGACCAACCCAAAACTAGTATTTTGTGCCAATAGTTTGTTTGAAATTTTCTCAACACCCTCGAGTATTATCTGAGGTATGAGATCGCTGCCTAATAGAATGTCTATTTGAGCGGGGGTGTTGCAGTTGGGATCTGCTAGCTTTAGGTGTGAAACCTTTAGCCAATGCTTGCTATTTATATGATAGCTTGGAAGCATATTTGTTAGTTGCGGTAAGACTATAGCTTCTGCTTTAATTCTCTTATCCGCTTGGGGGGAAATTAGAGTAATGGGATTATTGTGAACTGAGGTATTCGTTTGAGATTTCCTCAACCTGAGTGGTCATGGTGGTAACCGGTTCCGAAACTAGTCCACTTAGGATCCACCGTAAAATAGTATTTTGTGCCAATAGGTGAAACCTTTTGCCAATGCTTGCTATTTATATGATAGCTTGGAAGCATATTTGTTAGTTGCGGTAAGACTATAGCTTCTGCTTTAATTCTCTTCTCCGCTTGGGGGGAAATTAGAGTAATGGGATTATTGTGAACTGAGGTATTCGTTTGAGATTTCCTCAACCTGAGTGGTCATGGTGGTAACTGGTTCCGAAACTAGTCCACTTAGAATCCACCCTAAAATAGTATTTTGTGCGAATAGTTTGTTTGAAATTTTCTCAACACCCTCGAGTATTATCTGAGGTATGAGATCGCTGCCTAATAGAATGTCTATTTGAGCGGGGGTGTTGCAGTTGGGATCTGCTAGCTTTAGGTGTGAAACCTTTAGCCAATGCTTGCTATTTATATGATAGCTTGGAAGCATATTTGTTAGTTGCGGTAAGACTATAGCTTCTGCTTTAATTCTCTTATCCGCTTGGGGGGAAATTAGAGTAATGGGATTATTGTGAACTGAGGTATTCGTTTGAGATTTCCTCAACCTGAGTGGTCATGGTGGTAACTGGTTCCGAAACTAGTCCACTTAGAATCCACCCTAAAATAGTATTTTGTGCGAATAGTTTGTTTGAAATTTTCTCAACACCCTCGAGTATTATCTGAGGTATGAGATCGCTGCCTAATAGAATGTCTATTTGAGCGGGGGTGTTGCAGTTGGGATCTGCTAGCTTTAGGTGTGAAACCTTTTGCCAATGCTTGCTATTTATATGATATCTTGGCATATTTGTTAGTTGCGGTAAGACTATAGCTTCTGCTTTAATTCTCTTATCCGCTTGGGGGGAAATTAGAGTAATGGGATTATTGTGAACTGAGGTATTCGTTTGAGATTTCCTTAACCTGAGTGGTCATGGTGGTAACTGGTTCCGAAACTAGTCCACTTAGGATCCACCCAAAAATAGTATTTTGTGCCAGTGGTTTGTTTGAAATTTTCTCAACACCCTCGAGTATTATCTGAGGTATGAGATCGCTGCCTAATAGAATGTCTATTTGAGCGGGGGTGTTGCAGTTGTCATCTGCTAGCTTTAGGTGTGAAACCTTTTGCCAATGCTTGCTATTTATATGATAGCTTGGAAGCATATTTGTTAGTTGCGGTAAGACTATAGCTTCTGCTTTAATTATCTTATCCGCTGGGGGGAAATTAGAGTAATGGGATTATTTTGAACTGAGGTATTCGTTTGAGATTTCCTCAACCTGAGTGGTCATGGTGGTAACTGGTTCCGAAACTAGTCCACTTAGGACCAACCCAAAAATAGCATTTTGTGCGAATAGTTTGTTTGAAATTTTCTCAACACCCTCGAGTATTATCTGAGGTATGAGATCACCGCCTAATAGAATGTCTATTTGAGCGGAGGTGTTGCAGTTGGGATCTGCTAGCTTTAGGTGTGAAACCTTTTGCCAATGCTTGCTATTTATATGATAGCTTGGAAGCATATTTGTTAGTTGCGGTAAGACTATACCTCGTGCTTTAATTCTCTTATCCGCTTGGGGGGAAATTAGAGTAATGGGATTATTGTGAACTGAGGTATTCGTTTCAGATTTCCTCAACCTGAGTGGTCATGGTGGTAACTGGTTCCGAAACTAGTCCACTTAGGATCCACCCAAAAATAGTATTTTGTGCGAATAGTTTGTTTGAAATTTTCTCAACACCCTCGAGTATTATCTGAGGTATGAGATCACTGCCTAATAGAATGTCTATTTGAGCGGGGGTGTTGCAGTTGGGATCTGCTAGCTTTAGGTGTGAAACCTTTTCCCAATGCTTGCTATTCATATGATAGCTTGGAAGCATATTTGTTAGTTGTGGTAAGACTATAGCTCATGCTTTAATTCTCTTATCCGCTTGGGGGGAAATTAGAGTAATGGTCATGGTGGTAACTGATTCCGAAACTATTCCACTTAGGATCCACCCTAAAATAGTATTTTGTGCCAATAGGTGAAACCTTTTGCCAATGCTTGCTATTTATATGATAGCTTGGAAGCATATTTGTTAGTTGCGGTAAGACTATAGCTTCTGCTTTAATTCTCTTATCCGCTTGGGGGGAAATTAGAGTAATGGGATTATTGTGAACTGAGGTATTCGTTTGAGATTTCCTTAACCTGAGTGGTCATGGTGGTAACTGGTTCCGAAACTAGTCCACTTAGGATCCACCCAAAAATAGTATTTTGTGCCAATAGTTTGTTTGAAATTTTCTCAACACCCTCGAGTATTATCTGAAGTATGAGATCGCTGCCTAATAGAATGTCTATTTGAGCGGGGGTGTTGCAGTTGGGATCTGCTAGCTTTAGGTGTGAAACCTTTTCCCAATGCTTGCTATTCATATGATAGCTTGGAAGCATATTTGTTAGTTGCGGTAAGACTATAGCTCGTGCTTTAATTCTCATATCCGCTGGGGGGAAATTAGAGTAATGGGATTATTGTGAACTGAGGTATTCGTTTGAGATTTCCTCAACCTGAGTGGTCATGGTGGTAACTGGTTCCGAAACTAGTCCACTTAGGACCAACCCAAAACTAGTATTTTGTGCCAATAGTTTGTTTGAAATTTTCTCAACACCCTCGAGTATTATCTGAGGTATGAGATCGCTGCCTAATAGAATGTCTATTTGAGCGGGGGTGTTGCAGTTGGGATCTGCTAGCTTTAGGTGTGAAACCTTTAGCCAATGCTTGCTATTTATATGATAGCTTGGAAGCATATTTGTTAGTTGCGGTAAGACTATAGCTTCTGCTTTAATTCTCTTATCCGCTTGGGGGGAAATTAGAGTAATGGGATTATTGTGAACTGAGGTATTCGTTTGAGATTTCCTCAACCTGAGTGGTCATGGTGGTAACCGGTTCCGAAACTAGTCCACTTAGGATCCACCGTAAAATAGTATTTTGTGCCAATAGGTGAAACCTTTTGCCAATGCTTGCTATTTATATGATAGCTTGGAAGCATATTTGTTAGTTGCGGTAAGACTATAGCTTCTGCTTTAATTCTCTTCTCCGCTTGGGGGGAAATTAGAGTAATGGGATTATTGTGAACTGAGGTATTCGTTTGAGATTTCCTCAACCTGAGTGGTCATGGTGGTAACTGGTTCCGAAACTAGTCCACTTAGAATCCACCCTAAAATAGTATTTTGTGCGAATAGTTTGTTTGAAATTTTCTCAACACCCTCGAGTATTATCTGAGGTATGAGATCGCTGCCTAATAGAATGTCTATTTGAGCGGGGGTGTTGCAGTTGGGATCTGCTAGCTTTAGGTGTGAAACCTTTAGCCAATGCTTGCTATTTATATGATAGCTTGGAAGCATATTTGTTAGTTGCGGTAAGACTATAGCTTCTGCTTTAATTCTCTTATCCGCTTGGGGGGAAATTAGAGTAATGGGATTATTGTGAACTGAGGTATTCGTTTGAGATTTCCTCAACCTGAGTGGTCATGGTGGTAACTGGTTCCGAAACTAGTCCACTTAGAATCCACCCTAAAATAGTATTTTGTGCGAATAGTTTGTTTGAAATTTTCTCAACACCCTCGAGTATTATCTGAGGTATGAGATCGCTGCCTAATAGAATGTCTATTTGAGCGGGGGTGTTGCAGTTAGGATCTGCTAGCTTTAGGTGTGAAACCTTTTGCCAATGCTTGCTGTTTATATGATATCTTGGAAGCATATTTGTTAGTTGCGGTAAGACTGACGAGATTTCCTCAACCTGAGTGGTCATGGTGGTAACTGGTTCCGAAACTAGTCCACTTAGGATCCACCCAAAAATAGTATTTTGTGCCAATAGTTTGTTTGAAATTTTCTCAACACCCTCGAGTATTATCTGAGGTATGAGATCGCTGCCTAATAGAATGTCTATTTGAGCGGGGGTGTTGCAGTTGGGATCTGCTAGCTTTAGGTGTGAAACCTTTTGCCAATGCTTGCTATTTATATGATATCTTGGCATATTTGTTAGTTGCGGTAAGACTATAGCTTCTGCTTTAATTATCTTATCCGCTGGGGGGAAATTAGAGTAATGGGATTATTGTGAACTGAGGTATTCGTTTGAGATTTCCTTAACCTGAGTGGTCATGGTGGTAACTGGTTCCGAAACTAGTCCACTTAGGATCCACCCAAAAATAGTATTTTGTGCCAGTGGTTTGTTTGAAATTTTCTCAACACCCTCGAGTATTATCTGAGGTATGAGATCGCTGCCTAATAGAATGTCTATTTGAGCGGGGGTGGTGCAGTTGTCATCTGCTAGCTTTAGGTGTGAAACCTTTTGCCAATGCTTGCTATTTATATGATAGCTTGGAAGCATATTTGTTAGTTGCGGTAAGACTATAGCTTCTGCTTTAATTATCTTATCCGCTGGGGGGAAATTAGAGTAATGGGATTATTTTGAACTGAGGTATTCGTTTGAGATTTCCTCAACCTGAGTGGTCATGGTGGTAACTGGTTCCGAAACTAGTCCACTTAGGACCAACCCAAAAATAGCATTTTGTGCGAATAGTTTGTTTGAAATTTTCTCAACACCCTCGAGTATTATCTGAGGTATGAGATCACCGCCTAATAGAATGTCTATTTGAGCGGAGGTGTTGCAGTTGGGATCTGCTAGCTTTAGGTGTGAAACCTTTTGCCAATGCTTGCTATTTATATGATAGCTTGGAAGCATATTTGTTAGTTGCGGTAAGACTATACCTCGTGCTTTAATTCTCTTATCCGCTTGGGGGGAAATTAGAGTAATGGGATTATTGTGAACTGAGGTATTCGTTTCAGATTTCCTCAACCTGAGTGGTCATGGTGGTAACTGGTTCCGAAACTAGTCCACTTAGGATCAACCCAAAAATAGTATTTTGTGCGAATAGTTTGTTTGAAATTTTCTCAACACCCTCGAGTATTATCTGAGGTATGAGATCACTGCCTAATAGAATGTCTATTTGAGCGGGGGTGTTGCAGTTGGGATCTGCTAGCTTTAGGTGTGAAACCTTTTCCCAATGCTTGCTATTCATATGATAGCTTGGAAGCATATTTGTTAGTTGCGGTAAGACTATAGCTCATGCTTTAATTCTCTTATCCGCTTGGGGGGAAATTAGAGTAATGGTCATGGTGGTAACTGGTTCCGAAACTATTCCACTTAGGATCCACCCTAAAATAGTATTTTGTGCCAATAGGTGAAACCTTTTGCCAATGCTTGCTATTTATATGATAGCTTGGAAGCATATTTGTTAGTTGCGGTAAGACTATAGCTTCTGCTTTAATTCTCTTATCCGCTTGGGTGGAAATTAGAGTAATGGGATTATTGTGAACTGAGGTATTCGTTTGAGATTTCCTCAACCTGAGTGGTCATGGTGGTAACTGGTTCCGAAACTAGTCCACTTAGGACCAACCCAAAAATAGCATTTTGTGCGAATAGTTTGTTTGAAATTTTCTCAACACCCTCGAGTATTATCTGAGGTATGAGATCACCGCCTAATAGAATGTCTATTTGAGCGGAGGTGTTGCAGTTGGGATCTGCTAGCTTTAGGTGTGAAACCTTTTGCAATGCTTGCTATTTATATGATAGCTTGGAAGCATATTTGTTAGTTGCGGTAAGACTATACCTCGTGCTTTAATTCTCTTATCCGCTTGGGGGGAAATTAGAGTAATGGGATTATTGTGAACTGAGGTATTCGTTTCAGATTTCCTCAACCTGAGTGGCCATGGTGGTAACTGGTTCCGAAACTAGTCCACTTAAGATCCACCCAAAAATAGTATTTTGTGCCAATAGTTTGTTTGAAATTTTCTCAACACCCTCGAGTATTATCTGAGGTATGAGATCGCTGCCTAATAGAATGTCTATTTGAGCGCGGGTGTTGCAGTTGGCATCTGCTAGCTTTAGGTGTGAAACCTTTTGCCAATGCTTGCTATTTATATGATAGCTTGGAAGCATATTTGTTAGTTGCGGTAAGACTATAGCTTCTGCTTTAATTCTCTTATCCGCTTGGGGGGAAATTAGAGTAATGGGATTATGTGAACTGAGGTATTCGTTTGGGATTTCCTCAACCTGAGTGGTCATGGTGGTAACTGGTTCCGAAACTAGTCCACTTAGGACCAACCTAAAAATAGTATTTTGTGCGAATAGTTTGTTTGAAATTTTCTCAACACCCTCGAGTATTATCTGAGGTATGAGATCGCTGCCGAATAGAATGTCTATTTGAGCGGGGGTGTTGCAGTTGGGATCTGCTAGCTTTAGGTGTGAAACCTTTAGCCAATGCTTGCTATTTATATGATAGCTTGGAAGCATATTTGTTAGTTGCGGTAAGACTATAGCTTCTGCTTTAATTCTCTTATCCGCTTTGGGGGAAATTAGAGTAATGGGATTATTGTGAACTAAGGTATTCGTTTGAGATTTCCTCAACCTGAGTGGTCATGGTGGTAACTGGTTCCGAAACTAGTCCACTTAGGACCAACCCAAAAATAGTATTTTGTGCGAATAGTGTGTTTGAAATTTTCTCAACACCCTCGAGTATTATCTGAGGTATGAGATCGCTGCCTAATAGAATGTCTATTTGAGCGGGGGTGTTGCAGTTGGGATCTGCTAGCTTTAGGTGTGAAACCTTTTGCCAATGCTTGCTATTTATATGATATCTTGGCATATTTGTTAGTTGCGGTAAGACTATAGCTTCTGCTTTAATTCTCTTATCCGATTGGGGGGAAATTAGAGTAATGGGATTATTGTGAACTGAGGTATTCGTTTGAGATTTCCTCAACCTGAGTGGACATGGTGGTAACTGGCTCCGACACTAGTCCACTTAGGATCCACCCAAAAATAGTATTTTGTGCCAATAGTTTGTTTGAAATTTTCTCAACACCCTCGAGTATTATCTGAGGTATGAGATCGCTGCCTAATAGAATGTCTATTTGAGCGGGGGTGTTGCAGTTGGGATCTGCTAGCTTTAGGTGTGAAACCTTTTGCCAATGCTTGCTATTTATATGATTTCTTGGCATATTTGTTAGTTGCAGTAAGACTATAGCTTCTGCTTTAATTCTCTTATCCGTTTGGGGGGAAATTAGAGTAATGGGATTATTGTGAACTGAGGTATTCGTTTGAGATTTCCTCAACCTGAGTGGTCATGGTGGTAACTGGTTCCGAAACTAGTCCACTTAGGATCCACCCAAAAATAGTATTTTGTGCCAGTGGTTTGTTTGAAATTTTCTCAACACCCTCGAGTATTATCTGAGGTATGAGATCGCTGCCTAATAGAATGTCTATTTGAGCGGGGGTGTTGCAGTTGTCATCTGCTAGCTTTAGGTGTGAAACCTTTTGCCAATGCTTGCTATTTATATGATAGCTTGGAAGCATATTTGTTAGTTGCGGTAAGACTATAGCTTCTGCTTTAATTATCTTATCCGCTGGGGGGAAATTAGAGTAATGGGATTATTGTGAACTGAGGTATTCGTTTGAGATTTCCTCAACCTGAGTGGTCATGGTGGTAACTGGTTCCGAAACTAGTCCACTTAGGACCAACCCAAAAATAGTATTTTGTGCGAATAGTTTGTTTGAAATTTTCTCAACACCCTCGAGTATTATCTGAGGTATGAGATCACTGCCTAATAGAATGTCTATTTGAGCGGGGGTGTTGCAGTTGGGATCTGCTAGCTTTAGGTGTGAAACCTTTTCCCAATGCTTGCTATTCATATGATAGCTTGGAAGCATATTTGTTAGTTGCGGTAAGACTATAGCTCATGCTTTAATTCTCTTATCCGCTTGGGGGGAAATTAGAGTAATGGTCATGGTGGTAACTGGTTCCGAAACTAGTCCACTTAGAATCCACCCTAAAATAGTATTTTGTGCGAATAGTTTGTTTGAAATTTTCTCAACACCCTCGAGTATTATCTGAGGTATGAGATCACTGCCTAATAGAATGTCTATTTGAGCGGGGGTGTTGCAGTTGGGATCTGCTAGCTTTAGGTGTGAAACCTTTTCCCAATGCTTGCTATTCATATGATAGCTTGGAAGCATATTTGTTAGTTGCGGTAAGCCTATAGCTCATGCTTTAATTCTCTTATCCGCTTGGGGGGAAATTAGAGTAATGGTCATGGTGGTAACTGGTTCCGAAACTATTCCACTTAGGATCCACCCTAAAATAGTATTTTGTGCCAATAGGTGAAACCTTTTGCCAATGCTTGCTATTTATATGATAGCTTGGAAGCATATTTGTTAGTTGCGGTAAGACTATAGCTTCTGCTTTAATTATCTTTTCCACTTGGGGGAAAATTAGAGTAATGGGATTATTGTGAACTGAGGTATTCGTTTGAGATTTCCTCAACCTGAGTGGTCATGCTGGCAACTGGTTCCGAAACTAGTCCACTTAGGATCCACCCAAAAATAGTATTTTGTGCCAATAGTTTGTTTAAAATTTTCTCAACACCCTCGAGTATTATCTGAGGTATGAGATCACTGCCTAATAGAATGTCTATTTGAGCGGGGGTGTTGCAGTTGGGATCTGCTAGCTTTAGGTGTGAAACCTTTTCCCAATGCTTGCTATATATATGATAGCTTGGAAGCATATTTGTTAGTTGCGGTAAGACTATAGCTCATGCTTTAATTCTCTTATCCGCTTGGGGGGAAATTAGAGTAATGGTCATGGTGGTAACTGGTTCCGAAACTATTCCACTTAGGATCCACCCTAAAATAGTATTTTGTGCCAATAGGTGAAACCTTTTGCCAATGCTTGCTATTTATATGATTTCTTGGCATATTTGTTAGTTGCAGTAAGACTATAGCTTCTGCTTTAATTCTCTTATCCGTTTGGGGGGAAATTAGAGTAATGGGATTATTGTGAACTGAGGTATTCGTTTGAGATTTCCTCAACGTGAGTGGTCATGGTGGTAACTGGTTCCGAAACTAGTCCACTTAGGACCAACCCAAAAATAGTATTTTGTGCGAATAGTTTGTTTGAAATTTTCTCAACACCCTCGAGTATTATCTGAGGTATGAGATCACTGCCTAATAGAATGTCTATTTGAGCGGGGGTGTTGCAGTTGGGATCTGCTAGCTTTAGGTGTGAAACCTTTTCCCAATGCTTGCTATTCATATGATAGCTTGGAAGCATATTTGTTAGTTGCGGTAAGACTATAGCTCATGCTTTAATTCTCTTATCCGCTTGGGGGGAAATTAGAGTAATGGTCATGGTGGTAACTGGTTCCGAAACTAGTCCACTTAGAATCCACCCTAAAATAGTATTTTGTGCGAATAGTTTGTTTGAAATTTTCTCAACACCCTCGAGTATTATCTGAGGTATGAGATCACTGCCTAATAGAATGTCTATTTGAGCGGGGGTGTTGCAGTTGGGATCTGCTAGCTTTAGGTGTGAAACCTTTTCCCAATGCTTGCTATTCATATGATAGCTTGGAAGCATATTTGTTAGTTGCGGTAAGACTATAGCTCATGCTTTAATTCTCTTATCCGCTTGGGGGGAAATTAGAGTAATGGTCATGGTGGTAACTGGTTCCGAAACTATTCCACTTAGGATCCACCCTAAAATAGTATTTTGTGCCAATAGTTTGTTTGAAATTTTCTCAACACCCTCGAGTATTATCTGAGGTATGAGATCGCTGCCTAATAGAATGTCTATTTGAGCGCGGGTGTTGCAGTTGGCATCTGCTAGCTTTAGGTGTGAAACCTTTTGCCAATGCTTGCTATTTATATGATAGCTTGGAAGCATATTTGTTAGTTGCGGTAAGACTATAGCTTCTGCTTTAATTCTCTTATCCGCTTGGGGGGAAATTAGAGTAATGGGATTATGTGAACTGAGGTATTCGTTTGGGATTTCCTCAACCTGAGTGGTCATGGTGGTAACTGGTTCCGAAACTAGTCCACTTAGGACCAACCCAAAAATAGTATTTTGTGCGAATAGTGTGTTTGAAATTTTCTCAACACCCTCGAGTATTATCTGAGGTATGAGATCGCTGCCTAATAGAATGTCTATTTGAGCGCGGGTGTTGCAGTTGGCATCTGCTAGCTTTAGGTGTGAAACCTTTTGCCAATGCTTGCTATTTATATGATAGCTTGGAAGCATATTTGTTAGTTGCGGTAAGACTATAGCTTCTGCTTTAATTCTCTTATCCGCTTGGGGGGAAATTAGAGTAATGGGATTATGTGAACTGAGGTATTCGTTTGGGATTTCCTCAACCTGAGTGGTCATGGTGGTAACTGGTTCCGAAACTAGTCCACTTAGGATCCACCCAAAAATAGTATTTTGTGCGAATAGTTTGTTTGAAATTTTCTCAACACCCTCGAGTATTATCTGAGGTATGAGATCACTGCCTAATAGAATGTCTATTTGAGCGGGGGTGTTGCAGTTGGGATCTGCTAGCTTTAGGTGTGAAACCTTTTCCCAATGCTTGCTATTCATATGATAGCTTGGAAGCATATTTGTTAGTTGCGGTAAGACTATAGCTCATGCTTTAATTCTCTTATCCGCTTGGGGGGAAATTAGAGTAATGGTCATGGTGGTAACTGATTCCGAAACTATTCCACTTAGGATCCACCCTAAAATAGTATTTTGTGCCAATAGGTGAAACCTTTTGCCAATGCTTGCTATTTATATGATAGCTTGGAAGCATATTTGTTAGTTGCGGTAAGACTATAGCTTCTGCTTTAATTCTCTTATCCGCTTGGGGGGAAATTAGAGTAATGGGATTATTGTGAACTGAGGTATTCGTTTGAGATTTCCTTAACCTGAGTGGTCATGGTGGTAACTGGTTCCGAAACTAGTCCACTTAGGATCCACCCAAAAATAGTATTTTGTGCCAATAGTTTGTTTGAAATTTTCTCAACACCCTCGAGTATTATCTGAAGTATGAGATCGCTGCCTAATAGAATGTCTATTTGAGCGGGGGTGTTGCAGTTGGGATCTGCTAGCTTTAGGTGTGAAACCTTTTCCCAATGCTTGCTATTCATATGATAGCTTGGAAGCATATTTGTTAGTTGCGGTAAGACTATAGCTCGTGCTTTAATTCTCATATCCGCTGGGGGGAAATTAGAGTAATGGGATTATTGTGAACTGAGGTATTCGTTTGAGATTTCCTCAACCTGAGTGGTCATGGTGGTAACTGGTTCCGAAACTAGTCCACTTAGGACCAACCCAAAACTAGTATTTTGTGCCAATAGTTTGTTTGAAATTTTCTCAACACCCTCGAGTATTATCTGAGGTATGAGATCGCTGCCTAATAGAATGTCTATTTGAGCGGGGGTGTTGCAGTTGGGATCTGCTAGCTTTAGGTGTGAAACCTTTAGCCAATGCTTGCTATTTATATGATAGCTTGGAAGCATATTTGTTAGTTGCGGTAAGACTATAGCTTCTGCTTTAATTCTCTTATCCGCTTGGGGGGAAATTAGAGTAATGGGATTATTGTGAACTGAGGTATTCGTTTGAGATTTCCTCAACCTGAGTGGTCATGGTGGTAACCGGTTCCGAAACTAGTCCACTTAGGATCCACCGTAAAATAGTATTTTGTGCCAATAGGTGAAACCTTTTGCCAATGCTTGCTATTTATATGATAGCTTGGAAGCATATTTGTTAGTTGCGGTAAGACTATAGCTTCTGCTTTAATTCTCTTCTCCGCTTGGGGGGAAATTAGAGTAATGGGATTATTGTGAACTGAGGTATTCGTTTGAGATTTCCTCAACCTGAGTGGTCATGGTGGTAACTGGTTCCGAAACTAGTCCACTTAGAATCCACCCTAAAATAGTATTTTGTGCGAATAGTTTGTTTGAAATTTTCTCAACACCCTCGAGTATTATCTGAGGTATGAGATCGCTGCCTAATAGAATGTCTATTTGAGCGGGGGTGTTGCAGTTGGGATCTGCTAGCTTTAGGTGTGAAACCTTTAGCCAATGCTTGCTATTTATATGATAGCTTGGAAGCATATTTGTTAGTTGCGGTAAGACTATAGCTTCTGCTTTAATTCTCTTATCCGCTTGGGGGGAAATTAGAGTAATGGGATTATTGTGAACTGAGGTATTCGTTTGAGATTTCCTCAACCTGAGTGGTCATGGTGGTAACTGGTTCCGAAACTAGTCCACTTAGAATCCACCCTAAAATAGTATTTTGTGCGAATAGTTTGTTTGAAATTTTCTCAACACCCTCGAGTATTATCTGAGGTATGAGATCGCTGCCTAATAGAATGTCTATTTGAGCGGGGGTGTTGCAGTTAGGATCTGCTAGCTTTAGGTGTGAAACCTTTTGCCAATGCTTGCTGTTTATATGATATCTTGGAAGCATATTTGTTAGTTGCGGTAAGACTAACGAGATTTCCTCAACCTGAGTGGTCATGGTGGTAACTGGTTCCGAAACTAGTCCACTTAGGATCCACCCAAAAATAGTATTTTGTGCCAATAGTTTGTTTGAAATTTTCTCAACACCCTCGAGTATTATCTGAGGTATGAGATCGCTGCCTAATAGAATGTCTATTTGAGCGGGGGTGTTGCAGTTGGGATCTGCTAGCTTTAGGTGTGAAACCTTTTGCCAATGCTTGCTATTTATATGATATCTTGGCATATTTGTTAGTTGCGGTAAGACTATAGCTTCTGCTTTAATTATCTTATCCGCTGGGGGGAAATTAGAGTAATGGGATTATTGTGAACTGAGGTATTCGTTTGAGATTTCCTTAACCTGAGTGGTCATGGTGGTAACTGGTTCCGAAACTAGTCCACTTAGGATCCACCCAAAAATAGTATTTTGTGCCAGTGGTTTGTTTGAAATTTTCTCAACACCCTCGAGTATTATCTGAGGTATGAGATCGCTGCCTAATAGAATGTCTATTTGAGCGGGGGTGTTGCAGTTGTCATCTGCTAGCTTTAGGTGTGAAACCTTTTGCCAATGCTTGCTATTTATATGATAGCTTGGAAGCATATTTGTTAGTTGCGGTAAGACTATAGCTTCTGCTTTAATTATCTTATCCGCTGGGGGGAAATTAGAGTAATGGGATTATTTTGAACTGAGGTATTCGTTTGAGATTTCCTCAACCTGAGTGGTCATGGTGGTAACTGGTTCCGAAACTAGTCCACTTAGGACCAACCCAAAAATAGCATTTTGTGCGAATAGTTTGTTTGAAATTTTCTCAACACCCTCGAGTATTATCTGAGGTATGAGATCACCGCCTAATAGAATGTCTATTTGAGCGGAGGTGTTGCAGTTGGGATCTGCTAGCTTTAGGTGTGAAACCTTTTGCCAATGCTTGCTATTTATATGATAGCTTGGAAGCATATTTGTTAGTTGCGGTAAGACTATACCTCGTGCTTTAATTCTCTTATCCGCTTGGGGGGAAATTAGAGTAATGGGATTATTGTGAACTGAGGTATTCGTTTCAGATTTCCTCAACCTGAGTGGTCATGGTGGTAACTGGTTCCGAAACTAGTCCACTTAGGATCAACCCAAAAATAGTATTTTGTGCGAATAGTTTGTTTGAAATTTTCTCAACACCCTCGAGTATTATCTGAGGTATGAGATCACTGCCTAATAGAATGTCTATTTGAGCGGGGGTGTTGCAGTTGGGATCTGCTAGCTTTAGGTGTGAAACCTTTTCCCAATGCTTGCTATTCATATGATAGCTTGGAAGCATATTTGTTAGTTGCGGTAAGACTATAGCTCATGCTTTAATTCTCTTATCCGCTTGGGGGGAAATTAGAGTAATGGTCATGGTGGTAACTGGTTCCGAAACTATTCCACTTAGGATCCACCCTAAAATAGTATTTTGTGCCAATAGGTGAAACCTTTTGCCAATGCTTGCTATTTATATGATAGCTTGGAAGCATATTTGTTAGTTGCGGTAAGACTATAGCTTCTGCTTTAATTCTCTTATCCGCTTGGGTGGAAATTAGAGTAATGGGATTATTGTGAACTGAGGTATTCGTTTGAGATTTCCTCAACCTGAGTGGTCATGGTGGTAACTGGTTCCGAAACTAGTCCACTTAGGACCAACCCAAAAATAGCATTTTGTGCGAATAGTTTGTTTGAAATTTTCTCAACACCCTCGAGTATTATCTGAGGTATGAGATCACCGCCTAATAGAATGTCTATTTGAGCGGAGGTGTTGCAGTTGGGATCTGCTAGCTTTAGGTGTGAAACCTTTTGCCAATGCTTGCTATTTATATGATAGCTTGGAAGCATATTTGTTAGTTGCGGTAAGACTATACCTCGTGCTTTAATTCTCTTATCCGCTTGGGGGGAAATTAGAGTAATGGGATTATTGTGAACTGAGGTATTCGTTTCAGATTTCCTCAACCTGAGTGGCCATGGTGGTAACTGGTTCCGAAACTAGTCCACTTAAGATCCACCCAAAAATAGTATTTTGTGACAATAGTTTGTTTGAAATTTTCTCAACACCCTCGAGTATTATCTGAGGTATGAGATCGCTGCCTAATAGAATGTCTATTTGAGCGCGGGTGTTGCAGTTGGCATCTGCTAGCTTTAGGTGTGAAACCTTTTGCCAATGCTTGCTATTTATATGATAGCTTGGAAGCATATTTGTTAGTTGCGGTAAGACTATAGCTTCTGCTTTAATTCTCTTATCAGCTTGGGGGGAAATTAGAGTAATGGGATTATGTGAACTGAGGTATTCGTTTGGGATTTCCTCAACCTGAGTGGTCATGGTGGTAACTGGTTCCGAAACTAGTCCACTTAGGACCAACCTAAAAATAGTATTTTGTGCGAATAGTTTGTTTGAAATTTTCTCAACACCCTCGAGTATTATCTGAGGTATGAGATCGCTGCCGAATAGAATGTCTATTTGAGCGGGGGTGTTGCAGTTGGGATCTGCTAGCTTTAGGTGTGAATCCTTTAGCCAATGCTTGCTATTTATATGATAGCTTGGAAGCATATTTGTTAGTTGCGGTAAGACTATAGCTTCTGCTTTAATTCTCTTATCCGCTTTGGGGGAAATTAGAGTAATGGGATTATTGTGAACTAAGGTATTCGTTTGAGATTTCCTCAACCTGAGTGGTCATGGTGGTAACTGGTTCCGAAACTAGTCCACTTAGGACCAACCCAAAAATAGTATTTTGTGCGAATAGTGTGTTTGAAATTTTCTCAACACCCTCGAGTATTATCTGAGGTATGAGATCGCTGCCTAATAGAATGTCTATTTGAGCGGGGGTGTTGCAGTTGGGATCTGCTAGCTTTAGGTGTGAAACCTTTTGCCAATGCTTGCTATTTATATGATATCTTGGCATATTTGTTAGTTGCGGTAAGACTATAGCTTCTGCTTTAATTCTCTTATCCGATTGGGGGGAAATTAGAGTAATGGGATTATTGTGAACTGAGGTATTCGTTTGAGATTTCCTCAACCTGAGTGGACATGGTGGTAACTGGCTCCGACACTAGTCCACTTAGGATCCACCCAAAAATAGTATTTTGTGCCAATAGTTTGTTTGAAATTTTCTCAACACCCTCGAGTATTATCTGAGGTATGAGATCGCTGCCTAATAGAATGTCTATTTGAGCGGGGGTGTTGCAGTTGGGATCTGCTAGCTTTAGGTGTGAAACCTTTTGCCAATGCTTGCTATTTATATGATTTCTTGGCATATTTGTTAGTTGCAGTAAGACTATAGCTTCTGCTTTAATTCTCTTATCCGTTTGGGGGGAAATTAGAGTAATGGGATTATTGTGAACTGAGGTATTCGTTTGAGATTTCCTCAACCTGAGTGGTCATGGTGGTAACTGGTTCCGAAACTAGTCCACTTAGGATCCACCCAAAAATAGTATTTTGTGCCAGTGGTTTGTTTGAAATTTTCTCAACACCCTCGAGTATTATCTGAGGTATGAGATCGCTGCCTAATAGAATGTCTATTTGAGCGGGGGTGTTGCAGTTGTCATCTGCTAGCTTTAGGTGTGAAACCTTTTGCCAATGCTTGCTATTTATATGATAGCTTGGAAGCATATTTGTTAGTTGCGGTAAGACTATAGCTTCTGCTTTAATTATCTTATCCGCTGGGGGGAAATTAGAGTAATGGGATTATTGTGAACTGAGGTATTCGTTTGAGATTTCCTCAACCTGAGTGGTCATGGTGGTAACTGGTTCCGAAACTAGTCCACTTAGGACCAACCCAAAAATAGTATTTTGTGCGAATAGTTTGTTTGAAATTTTCTCAACACCCTCGAGTATTATCTGAGGTATGAGATCACTGCCTAATAGAATGTCTATTTGAGCGGGGGTGTTGCAGTTGGGATCTGCTAGCTTTAGGTGTGAAACCTTTTCCCAATGCTTGCTATTCATATGATAGCTTGGAAGCATATTTGTTAGTTGCGGTAAGACTATAGCTCATGCTTTAATTCTCTTATCCGCTTGGGGGGAAATTAGAGTAATGGTCATGGTGGTAACTGGTTCCGAAACTAGTCCACTTAGAATCCACCCTAAAATAGTATTTTGTGCGAATAGTTTGTTTGAAATTTTCTCAACACCCTCGAGTATTATCTGAGGTATGAGATCACTGCCTAATAGAATGTCTATTTGAGCGGGGGTGTTGCAGTTGGGATCTGCTAGCTTTAGGTGTGAAACCTTTTCCCAATGCTTGCTATTCATATGATAGCTTGGAAGCATATTTGTTAGTTGCGGTAAGCCTATAGCTCATGCTTTAATTCTCTTATCCGCTTGGGGGGAAATTAGAGTAATGGTCATGGTGGTAACTGGTTCCGAAACTATTCCACTTAGGATCCACCCTAAAATAGTATTTTGTGCCAATAGGTGAAACCTTTTGCCAATGCTTGCTATTTATATGATAGCTTGGAAGCATATTTGTTAGTTGCGGTAAGACTATAGCTTCTGCTTTAATTATCTTATCCACTTGGGGGAAAATTAGAGTAATGGGATTATTGTGAACTGAGGTATTCGTTTGAGATTTCCTCAACCTGAGTGGTCATGCTGGCAACTGGTTCCGAAACTAGTCCACTTAGGATCCACCCAAAAATAGTATTTTGTGCCAATAGTTTGTTTAAAATTTTCTCAACACCCTCGAGTATTATCTGAGGTATGAGATCACTGCCTAATAGAATGTCTATTTGAGCGGGGGTGTTGCAGTTGGGATCTGCTAGCTTTAGGTGTGAAACCTTTTCCCAATGCTTGCTATATATATGATAGCTTGGAAGCATATTTGTTAGTTGCGGTAAGACTATAGCTCATGCTTTAATTCTCTTATCCGCTTGGGGGGAAATTAGAGTAATGGTCATGGTGGTAACTGGTTCCGAAACTATTCCACTTAGGATCCACCCTAAAATAGTATTTTGTGCCAATAGGTGAAACCTTTTGCCAATGCTTGCTATTTATATGATTTCTTGGCATATTTGTTAGTTGCAGTAAGACTATAGCTTCTGCTTTAATTCTCTTATCCGTTTGGGGGGAAATTAGAGTAATGGGATTATTGTGAACTGAGGTATTCGTTTGAGATTTCCTCAACGTGAGTGGTCATGGTGGTAACTGGTTCCGAAACTAGTCCACTTAGGACCAACCCAAAAATAGTATTTTGTGCGAATAGTTTGTTTGAAATTTTCTCAACACCCTCGAGTATTATCTGAGGTATGAGATCACTGCCTAATAGAATGTCTATTTGAGCGGGGGTGTTGCAGTTGGGATCTGCTAGCTTTAGGTGTGAAACCTTTTCCCAATGCTTGCTATTCATATGATAGCTTGGAAGCATATTTGTTAGTTGCGGTAAGACTATAGCTCATGCTTTAATTCTCTTATCCGCTTGGGGGGAAATTAGAGTAATGGTCATGGTGGTAACTGGTTCCGAAACTAGTCCACTTAGAATCCACCCTAAAATAGTATTTTGTGCGAATAGTTTGTTTGAAATTTTCTCAACACCCTCGAGTATTATCTGAGGTATGAGATCACTGCCTAATAGAATGTCTATTTGAGCGGGGGTGTTGCAGTTGGGATCTGCTAGCTTTAGGTGTGAAACCTTTTCCCAATGCTTGCTATTCATATGATAGCTTGGAAGCATATTTGTTAGTTGCGGTAAGACTATAGCTCATGCTTTAATTCTCTTATCCGCTTGGGGGGAAATTAGAGTAATGGTCATGGTGGTAACTGGTTCCGAAACTATTCCACTTAGGATCCACCCTAAAATAGTATTTTGTGCCAATAGTTTGTTTGAAATTTTCTCAACACCCTCGAGTATTATCTGAGGTATGAGATCGCTGCCTAATAGAATGTCTATTTGAGCGCGGGTGTTGCAGTTGGCATCTGCTAGCTTTAGGTGTGAAACCTTTTGCCAATGCTTGCTATTTATATGATAGCTTGGAAGCATATTTGTTAGTTGCGGTAAGACTATAGCTTCTGCTTTAATTCTCTTATCCGCTTGGGGGGAAATTAGAGTAATGGGATTATGTGAACTGAGGTATTCGTTTGGGATTTCCTCAACCTGAGTGGTCATGGTGGTAACTGGTTCCGAAACTAGTCCACTTAGGACCAACCCAAAAATAGTATTTTGTGCGAATAGTGTGTTTGAAATTTTCTCAACACCCTCGAGTATTATCTGAGGTATGAGATCGCTGCCTAATAGAATGTCTATTTGAGCGGGGGTGTTGCAGTTGGGATCTGCTAGCTTTAGGTGTGAAACCTTTTGCCAATGCTTGCTATTTATATGATATCTTGGAAGCATATTTCTTAGTTGCGGTAAGACTATAGCTTCTGCTTTAATTCTCTTATCCGCTTGGGGGGAAATTAGAGTAATGGGATTATTGTGAACTGAGGTATTCGTTTGAGATTCCTCAACCTGAGTGGTCATGGTGGTAACTGGTTCCGAAACTAGTCCACTTAGGATCCACCCTAAAATAGTATTTTGTGCCAATAGTTTGTTTGAAATTTTCTCAACACCCTCGAGTATTATCTGAGGTATGAGATCGCTGCCTAATAGAATGTCTATTTGAGCGGGGGTGTTGCAGTTGGGATCTGCTAGCTTTAGGTGTGAAACCTTTTGCCAATGCTTGCTATTTATATGATATCTTGGCATATTTGTTAGTTGCGGTAAGACTATAGCTTCTGCTTTAATTCTCTTATCCGCTTGGGGGGAAATTAGAGTAATGGGATTATTGTGAACTGAGGTATTCGTTTGAGATTTCCTCAACCTGAGTGGTCATGGTGGTAACTGGTTCCGAAACTAGTCCACTTAGGATCCACCCAAAAATAGTATTTTGTGCCAATAGTTTGTTTGAAATTTTCTCAACACCCTCGAGTATTATCTGAGGTATGAGATCGCTGCCTAATAGAATGTCTATTTAAGCGGGGGTGTTGCAGTTGGGATCTGCTAGCTTTAGGTGTGAAACCTTTTGCCAATGCTTGCTATTTATATGATTTCTTGGCATATTTGTTAGTTGCGGTAAGACTATAGCTTCTGCTTTAATTCTCTTATCCGCTTGGGGGGAAATTAGAGTAATGGGATTATTGTGAACTGAGGTATTCGTTTGGGATTTCCTCAACCTGAGTGGTCATGGTGGTAACTGGTTCCGAAACTAGTCCACTTAGGATCCACCCAAAAATAGTATTTTGTGCCAATAGGTGAAACCTTTTGCCAATGCTTGCTATTTATATGATATCTTGGCATATTTGTTAGTTGCGGTAAGACTATAGCTTCTGCTTTAATTATCTTATCCGCTGGGGGGAAATTAGAGTAATGGGATTATTGTGAACTGAGGTATTCGTTTGAGATTCCTCAACCTGAGTGGTCATGGTGGTAACTGGTTCCGAAACTAGTCCACTTAGGATCCACCCTAAAATAGTATTTTGTGCCAATAGTTTGTTTGAAATTTTCTCAACACCCTCGAGTATTATCTGAGGTATGAGATCGCTGCCTAATAGAATGTCTATTTGAGCGGGGGTGTTGCAGTTGGGATCTGCTAGCTTTAGGTGTGAAACCTTTTCCCAATGCTTGCTATTCATATGATAGCTTGGAAGCATATTTGTTAGTTGCGGTAAGACTATAGCTTCTGCTTTAATTCTCTTATCCGCTTGGGGGGAAATTAGAGTAATGGGATTATGTGAACTGAGGTATTCGTTTGGGATTTCCTCAACCTGAGTGGTCATGGTGGTAACTGGTTCCGAAACTAGTCCACTTAGGATCCACCCAAAAATAGTATTTTGTGCCAATAGGTGAAACCTTTTGCCAATGCTTGCTATTTATATGATAGCTTGGAAGCATATTTGTTAGTTGCGGTAAGACTATAGCTTCTGCTTTAATTCTCTTATCCGCTTGGGGGGAAATTAGAGTATTAGGATTATTGTGAACTGAGGTATTCGTTTGAGATTTCCTCAACCTGAGTGGTCATGGTGGTAACTGGTTCCGAAACTAGTCCACTTAAGATCCACCCAAAAATAGTATTTTGTGCCAATAGTTTGTTTGAAATTTTCTCAACACCCTCGAGTATTATCTGAGGTATGAGATCGATGCCTAATAGAATGTCTATGTGAGCGCGGGTGTTGCAGTTGGCATCTGCTAGCTTTAGGTGTGAAACCTTTTGCCAATGCTTGCTATTTATATGATAACTTGGAAGCATATTTGTTAGTTGCGGTAAGACTATAGCTTCTGCTTTAATTCTCTTATCCGCTTGGGGGGAAATTAGAGTAATGGGATTATGTGAACTGAGGTATTCGTTTGGGATTTCCTCAACCTGAGTGGTCATGGTGGTAACTGGTTCCGAAACTAGTCCACTTAGGACCAACCGAAAAATAGTATTTTGTGCGAATAGTTTGTTTGAAATTTTCTCAACACCCTCGAGTATTATCTGAGGTATGAGATCGCTGCCTAATAGAATGTCTATTTGAGCGGGGGTGTTGCAGTTGGGATCTGCTAGCTTTAGGTGTGAAACCTTTAGCCAATGCTTGCTATTTATATGATAGCTTGGAAGCATATTTGTTAGTTGCGGTAAGACTATAGCTTCTGCTTTAATTCTCTTCTCCGCTTGGGGGGAAATTAGAGTAATGGGATTATTGTGAACTAAGGTATTCGTTTGAGATTTCCTCAACCTGAGTGGTCATAGTGGTAACTGGTTCCGAAACTAGTCCACTTAGGATCCACCCAAAAATAGTATTTTGTGCCAATAGTTTGTTTGAAATTTTCTCAACACCCTCGAGTATTATCTGAGGTATGAGATCGCTGCCTAATATAATGTCTATTTGAGCGGGGGTGTTGCAGTTGGGATCTGCTAGCTTTAGGTGTGAAACCTTTTGCCAATGCTTGCTATTTATATGATAGCTTGGAAGCATATTTGTTAGTTGCGGTAAGACTATAGCTTCTGCTTTAATTCTCTTATCCGCTTGGGGGGAAATTAGAGTATTAGGATTATTGTGAACTGAGGTATTCGTTTGAGATTTCCTCAACCTGAGTGGTCATGGTGGTAACTGGTTCTGAAACTAGTCCACTTAAGATCCACCCAAAAATAGTATTTTGTGCCAATAGTTTGTTTGAAATTTTCTCAACACCCTCGAGTATTATCTGAGGTATGAGATCGCTGCCTAATAGAATGTCTATTTGAGCGCGGGTGTTGCAGTTGGCATCTGCTAGCTTTAGGTGTGAAACCTTTTGCCAATGCTTGCTATTTATATGATAGCTTGGAAGCATATTTGTTAGTTGCGGTAAGACTATAGCTTCTGCTTTAATTCTCTTATCCGCTTGGGGGGAAATTAGAGTAATGGGATTATGTGAACTGAGGTATTCGTTTGGGATTTCCTCAACCTGAGTGGTCATGGTGGTAACTGGTTCCGAAACTAGTCCACTTAGGACCAACCTAAAAATAGTATTTTGTGCGAATAGTTTGTTTGAAATTTTCTCAACACCCTCGAGTATTATCTGAGGTATGAGATCGCTGCCTAATAGAATGTCTATTTGAGCGCGGGTGTTGCAGTTGGCATCTGCTAGCTTTAGGTGTGAAACCTTTTGCCAATGCTTGCTATTTATATGATAGCTTGGAAGCATATTTGTTAGTTGCGGTAAGACTATAGCTTCTGCTTTAATTCTCTTATCCGCTTGGGGGGAAATTAGAGTAATGGGATTATTGTGAACTGAGGTATTCGTTTGAGATTTCCTCAACCTGAGTGGTCATGGTGGTAACTGGTTCCGAAACTAGTCCACTTAAGATCCACCCAAAAATAGTATTTTGTGCCAATAGTTTGTTTGAAATTTTCTCAACACCCTCGAGTATTATCTGAGGTATGAGATCGCTGCCTAATAGAATGTCTATTTGAGCGCGGGTGTTGCAGGTTGCATCTGCTAGCTTTAGGTGTGAAACCTTTTGCCAATGCTTGCTATTTATATGATAGCTTGGAAGCATATTTGTTAGTTGCGGTAAGACTATAGCTTCTGCTTTAATTCTCTTATCCGCTTGGGGGGAAATTAGAGTAATGGGATTATTGTGAACTGAGGTATTCGTTTGAGATTTCCTCAACCTGAGTGGTCATGGTGGTAACTGGTTCCGAAACTAGTCCACTTAGGATCCACCCAAAAATAGTATTTTGTGCCAATAGTTTGTTTGAAATTTTCTCAACACCCTCGAGTATTATCTGAGGTATGAGATCGCTGCCTAATAGAATGTCTATTTGAGCGCGGGTGTTGCAGTTGGGATCTGCTAGCTTTAGGTGTGAAACCTTTTGCCAATGCTTGCTATTTATATGATAGCTTGGAAGCATATTTGTTAGTTGCGGTAAGACTATAGCTTCTGCTTTAATTCTCTTATCCGCTTGGGGGGAAATTAGAGTAATGGGATTATTGTGAACTGAGGTATTCGTTTGAGATTTCCTCAACCTGAGTGGTCATGGTGGTAACTGGTTCCGAAACTAGTCCACTTAGGATCCACCCAAAAATAGTATTTTGTGCCAATAGTTTGTTTGAAATTTTCTCAACACCCTCGAGTATTATCTGAGGTATGAGATCGCTGCCTAATAGAATGTCTATTTGAGCGGGGGTGTTGCAGTTGGGATCTGCTAGCTTTAGGTGTGAAACCTTTAGCCAATGCTTGCTATTTATATGATAGCTTGGAAGCATATTTGTTAGTTGCGGTAAGACTATAGCTTCTGCTTTAATTCTCTTCTCCGCTTGGGGGGAAATTAGAGTAATGGGATTATTGTGAACTAAGGTATTCGTTTGAGATTTCCTCAACCTGAGTGGTCATAGTGGTAACTGGTTCCGAAACTAGTCCACTTAGGATCCACCCAAAAATAGTATTTTGTGCCAATAGTTTGTTTGAAATTTTCTCAACACCCTCGAGTATTATCTGAGGTATGAGATCGCTGCCTAATAGAATGTCTATTTGAGCGGGGGTGTTGCAGTTGGGATCTGCTAGCTTTAGATGTGAAACCTTTTGCCAATGCTTGCTATTTATATGATAGCTTGGAAGCATATTTGTTAGTTGCGGTAAGACTATAGCTTCTGCTTTAATTCTCTTATCCGCTTAAGAGGAAATTAGAGTAATGGGATTATTGTGAACTGAGGTATTCGTTTGAGATTTCCTCAACCTGAGTGGTCATGGTGGTAACTGGTTCCGAAACTAGTCCACTTAGGATCCACCCAAAAATATTATTTTGTGCCAATAGTTTGTTTGAAATTTTCTCAACACCCTCGAGTATTATCTGAGGTATGAGATCGCTGCCTAATAGAATGTCTATTTGAGCGCGGGTGTTGCAGTTGGCATCTGCTAGCTTTAGGTGTGAAACCTTTTGCCAATGCTTGCTATATATATGATAGCTTGGAAGCATATTTGTTAGTTGCGGTAAGACTATAGCTTCTGCTTTAATTCTCTTATCCGCTTGGGGGGAAATTAGAGCAATGGGATTATTGTGAACTGAGGTATTCGTTTGAGATTTCCTCAACCTGAGTGGTCATGGTAGTAACTGGTTCCGAAACTAGTCCACTTAGGATCCACCGTAAAATAGTATTTTGTGCCAATAGGTGAAACCTTTTGCCAATGCTTGCTATTTATATGATAGCTTGGAAGCATATTTGTTAGTTGCGGTAAGACTATAGCTTCTGCTTTAATTCTCTTCTCCGCTTGGGGGGAAATTAGAGTAATGGGATTATTGTGAACTGAGGTATTCGTTTGAGATTTCCTCAACCTGAGTGGTCATAGTGGTAACTGGTTCCGAAACTAGTCCACTTAAGATCCACCCAAAAATAGTATTTTGTGCCAATAGTTTGTTTGAAATTTTCTCAACACCCTCGAGTATTATCTGAGGTATGAGATCGCTGCCTAATAGAATGTCTATTTGAGCGGGGGTGTTGCAGTTGGGATCTGCTAGCTTTAAGTGTGAAACCTTTTGCCAATGCTTGCTATTTATATGATAGCTTGGAAGCATATTTGTTAGTTGCGGTAAGACTATAGCTTCTGCTTTAATTCTCTTATCCGCTTGGGGGGAAATGGAGTAATGTGAAACCTTTTGCCAATGCTTGCTATTTATATGATAGCTTGGAAGCATATTCGTTAGTTGCGGTAAGACTATAGCTTCTGCTCTAATTCTCTTATCCGCTTGGGGGGAAATTAGAGTAATGGGATTATTGTGAACTGAGGTATTCGTTTGAGATTTCCTCAACCTGAGTGGTCATAGTGGTAACTGGTTCCGAAACTAGTCCACTTAGGACCAACCCAAAAATAGTATTTTGTGCCAATAGTTTGTTTGAAATTTTCTCAACACCCTCGAGTATTATCTGAGGTATGAGATCGCTGCCTAATAGAATGTCTATTTGAGCGGGGGTGTTGCAGTTGGGATCTGCTAGCTGTAGGTGTGAAACCTTTTGCCAATGCTTGCTATTTATATGATAGCTTGGAAGCATATTTGTTAGTTGCGGTAAGACTATAGCTTCTGCTTTAATTCTCTTCTCCGCTTGGGTGGAAATTAGAGTAATGGGATTATTGTGAACTGAGGTATTCGTTTGAGATTTCCTCAACCTGAGTGGTCATAGTGGTAACTGGTTCCGAAACTAGTCCACTTAGGATCCACCCTAAAATAGTATTTTGTGCCAATAGTTTGTTAGAAATTTTCTCAACACCCTCGAGTATTATCTGAGGTATGAGATCACTGCCTAATAGAATGTCTATTTGAGCGGGGGTGTTGCAGTTGGCATCTGCTAGCTTTAGGTGTGAAACCTTTTGCCAATGCTTGCTATTTATATGATAGCTTGGAAGCATATTTGTTAGTTGCGGTAAGACTATAGCTTCTGCTTTAATTCTCTTCTCCGCTTGGGGGGAAATTAGAGTAATGGGATTATGTGAACTGAGGTATTCGTTTGAGATTTCCGCAACCTGAGTGGTCATAGTGGTAACTGGTTCCGAAACTAGTCCACATAGGATCCACCCAAAAATAGTATTTTGTGCCAATAGTTTGTTTGAAATTTTCTCAACACCTTCGAGTATTATCTGAGGTATGAGATCGCTGCCTAATAGAATGTCTATTTGAGCGGGGGTGTTGCAGTTGGGATCTGCTAGCTTTAAGTGTGAAACCTTTTGCCAATGCTTGCTATTTATATGATAGCTTGGAAGCATATTTGTTAGTTGCGGTAAGACTATAGTTCTGCTTTAATTCTCTTATCCGCTTGGGGGGAAATTAGAGTAATGGGATTATTGTGAACTGAGGTATTCGTTTGAGATTTCCTCAACCTGAGTGGACATGGTGGTAACTGGCTCCGACACTAGTCCACTTAGGATCCACCCAAAAATAGTATTTTGTGCCAATAGTTTGTTTGAAATTTTCTCAACACCCTCGAGTATTATCTGAGGTATGAGATCGCTGCCTAATAGAATGTCTATTTGAGCGCGGGTGTTGCAGTTGGCATCTGCTAGCTTTAGGTGTGAAACCTTTTGCCGATGCTTGCTATTTATATGATAGCTTGGAAGCATATTTGTTAGTTGCGGTAAGACTATAGCTTCTGCTTTAATTCTCTTATCCGCTTGGGGGGAAATTAGAGTAAGGGGATTATTGTGAACTGAGGTATTCGTTTGAGATTTCCTCAACCTGAGTGGTCATGGTGGTAACTGGTTCCGAAACTAGTCCACTTAGGACCAACCCAAAAATAGTATTTTGTGCCAATAGTTTGTTTGAAATTTTTTCAACACCCTCGAGTATTATCTGAGGTATGAGATCGCTGCCTAATAGAATGTCTATTTGAGCGGGGGTGTTGCAGTTGGGATCTGCTAGCTTTAGGTGTGAAACCTTTAGCCAATGCTTGCTATTTATATGATAGCTTGGAAGCATATTTGTTAGTTGCGGTAAGACTAAAGCTTCTGCTTTTATTCTCTTATCCGCTTAGGGGCAAATTAGAGTAATGGGATTATTGTGAACTGAGGTATTCGTTTGAGATTTCCTCAACCTGAGTGGTCATGGTGGTAACTGGTTCCGAAACTAGTCCACTTAGAATCCACCCTAAAATAGTATTTTGTGCCAATAGTTTGTTTGAAATTTTCTCAACACCCTCGAGTATTATCTGAGGTATGAGATCGCTGCCTAATAGAATGTCTATTTGAGCGGGGGTGTTGCAGTTGGCATCTGCTAGCTTTAGGTGTGAAACCTTTTGCCAATGCTTGCTATTTATATGATAGCTTGGAAGCATATTTGTTAGTTGCGGTAAGACTATAGCTTCTGCTTTAATTCTCTTATCCGCTTGGGGGGAAATTAGAGTAATGGGATTATTGTGAACTGAGGTATTCGTTTGAGATTTCCCCAACATGAGTGGTCATGGTGGTAACTGGTTTCGAAACTAGTCCAGTTAGGATCCACCCTAAAATATTATTTTGTGCCAATAGTTTGTTTGAAATTTTCTCAACACCCTCGAGTATTATCTGAGGTATGAGATCGCTGCCTAATAGAATGTCTATTTGAGGGGGGTGTTGCAGTTGGCATCTGCTAGCTTTAGGTGTGAAACCTTTTGCCAATGCTTGCTATTTATATGATGGCTTGGAAGCATATTTGTTAGTTGCGGTAAGACTATAGCTTCTGCTTTAATTCTCTTCTCCGCTTGGGGGGAAATTAGAGTAATGGGATTATTGTGAACTGAGGTATTCGTTTGAGATTTCCTCAACCTGAGTGGTCATGGTGGTAACTGGTTCCGAAACTAGTCCACTTAGGATCCACCCAAAAATAGTATTTTGTGCCAATAGTTTGTTTGAAATTTTCTCAACACCCTCGAGTATTATCTGAGGTATGATATCGCTGCCTAATAGAATGTCTATTTGAGCGGGGGTGTTGCAGTTGGGATCTGCTAGCTTTAGGTGTGAAACCTTTTGCCAATGCTTGCTATTTATATGATATCTTGGAAGCATATTTGTTAGTTCCGGTAAGACTATAGCTTCTGCTTTAATTCTTTTATCAGCTTGGGGGGAAATTAGAGTAATGGGATTATTGTGAACTAAGGTATTCGTTTGAGATTTCCTCAACCTGAGTGGTAACTGGTTCCGAAACTAGTCCACTTAGGATCCACCCTAAAATAGTATTTTGTGCCAATAGTTTGTTTGAAATTTTCACAACACCTTCGAGTATTATCTGAGGTATGAGATCGCTGCCTAATAGAATGTCTATTTGAGCGGGGGTGTTGCAGTTGGCATCTGCTAGCTTTAGGTGTGAAACCTTTTGCCAATGCTTGCTATTTATATGATAGCTTGGAAGCATATTTGTTAGTTGCGGTGGGACTATAGCTTCTGCTTTAATTCTCTTCTTCGCTTGGGTGGAAATTAGAGTAATGGGATTATTGTGAACTGACGTATTCGTTTGAGATTTCCTCAACCTGAGTGGTCATAGTGGTAACTGGTTCCGAAACTAGTCCAATTAGGATCCACCCAAAAATAGTATTTTGTGCCAATAGTTTGTTTGAAATTTTTTCAACACCCTCGCGTATTATCTGAGGGATGAAATCGCTGCCTAATAGAATGTCTATTTGAGCGGGGGTGTTGCAGTTGGGATCTGCTAGCTTTAGGTGTGATATCTTTTGCCAATGCTTGCTATTTATATGATAGCTTGGAAGCATATTTGTTAGTTGCGGTAAGACTATAGCTTCTCCTTTAATTCTCTTATCCGCTTGGGGGGAAATTAAAGTAATGGGATTATTGTGAACTGAGGTATTCGTTTGAGATTTCCTCAACCTGAGTGGTCATGGTGGTAACTGGTTCCGAAACTAGTCCAGTTAGGATCCACCCTAAAATAGTATTTTGTGCCAATAGTTTGTTTGAAATTTTCTCAACACCCTCGAGTATTATCTGAGGTATGAGATCGCTGCCTAATAGAATGTCTATTTGAGCGGGGGTGTTGCAGTTGGCATCTGCTAGCTTTAGGTGTGAAACCTTTTGCCAATGCTTGCTATTTATATGGTAGCTTGGAAGCATATTTGTTAGTTGCGGTAAGACTATAGCTTCTGCTTTAATTCTCTTATCCGCTTGGGGGGAAATTAGAGTAATTTGATTTTTGTGAACTGACGTATTCGTTTGAGATTTCCTCAACCTGAGTGGTAATGGTGGTAACTGGTTCCGAAACTAGTCCACTTAGGACCAACCCAAAAATAGTATTTTGTGCGAATAGTTAGTTTGAAATTTTCTCAACACCCTCGAGTATTATCTGAGGTATGAGATCACTGCCTAATAGAATGTCTATTTGAGCGGGGGTGTTGCAGTTGAGATCTGCTAGCTTTAGGTGTGAAACCTTTTGCCAATGCTTGCTATTTATATGATATCTGGGAAGCATATTTGTTAGTTGCGGTAAGACTATAGCTTCTGCTTTAATTCTCTTATCCGCTTGGGTGGAAATTAGAGTAATGGGATTATTGTGAACTGAGGTATTCGTTTGAGATTTCTTTAACCTGAGTGGTCATGGTGGTAACTGGTTCCGAAACTAGTCCAGTTAGGATCCACCCTAAAATAGTATTTTGTGCCAATAGTTTGTTTGAAATTTTCTCAACACCCTCGAGTATTATCTGAGGTATGAGATCGCTGCCTAATAGAATGTCTATTTGAGCGGGGGTGTTGCAGTTGGCATCTGCTAGCTTTAGGTGTGAAACCTTTTGCTAATGCTTGCTATTTATATGATAGCTTAGAAGCATATTTGTTAGTTGCGGTAAGACTATAGCTTCTGCTTTAATTCTCTTCTCCGCTTGGGTGGAAATTAGAGTAATGGGATTATTGTGAACTGAGGTATTCGTTTGAGATTTCCTCAACCTGAGTGGTCATGGTGGTAACTGGTTCCGAAACTAGTCCAGTTAGGATCCACCCTAAAATAGTATTTTGTGCCAATAGTTTGTTTGAAATTTTCTCAACACCCTCGAGTATTATCTGAGGTATGAGATCGCTGCCTAATAGAATGTCTATTTGAGCGGGGGTGTTGCAGTTGGTATCTGCTAGCTTTAGGTGTGAAACCTTTTGCCAATGCTTGCTATTTATATGATAGCTTGGAAGCATATTTGTTAGTTGCGGTAAGACTATAGCTTCTGCTTTAATTCTCTTATCCGCTTGGGGGGAAATTAGAGTAATGGGATTATTGTGAACTGAGGTATTCGTTTGAGATTTCCGCAACCTGAGTGGTCATGGTGGTAACTGGTTCCGAAACTAGTCCACTTAGGACCAACCCAAAAATAGTATTTTGTGCGAATAGTTTGTTTGAAATTTTCTCAACACCCTCGAGTATTATCTGAGGTATGAGATCGCTGCCTAATAGAATGTCTATTTGAGCGGGGGTGTTGCAGTTGGGATCTGCTAGCTTTAGGTGTGAAACCTTTTGCCAATGCTTGCTATTTATATGATAGCTTGGAAGCATATTTGTTAGTTGCGGTAAGACTATAGCTTCTGCTTTAATTCTCTTATCCGCTTGGGGGGAAATTAGAGTAATGGGATTATTGTGAACTGAGGTATTCGTTTGAGATTTCCGCAACCTGAGTGGTCATGGTGATAACTGGTTCCGAAACTAGTCCACTTAGTATCCACCCAAAAATAGTATTTTGTGCCAATAGTTTGTTTGAAATTTTCTCAACACCCTCGAGTATTATCTGAGGTATGAGATCGCTGCCTAATAGAATGTCTATTTGAGCGGGGGTGTCGCAGTTGGGATCTGCTAGCTTTAAGTGTGAAACCTTTTGCCAATGCTTGCTATTTATATGATAGCTTGGAAGCATATTTGTTAGTTGCGGTAAGACTATAGCTTCTGCTTTAATTCTCTTATCCGCTTGGGGGGAAATTAGAGTAATGGGATTATTGTGAACTGAGGTATTCGTTTGAGATTTCCTCAACCTGAGTGGTCATGGTGGTAACTGGTTCCGAAACTAGTCCACTTAGGATCCACCCTAAAATAGTATTTTGTGCCAATAGTTTGTTTGAAATTTTCTCAACACCCTCGAGTATTATCGGAGGTATGAGATCGCTGCCTAATAGAATGTCTATTTGAGCGGGGGTGTTGCAGTTGGGATCTGCTAGCTTTAGGTGTGAAATCTTTTGCCAATGCTTGCTATTTATATGATAGCTTGGAAGCATATTTGTTAGTTGCGGTAAGACTATAGCTTCTGCTTTAATTAGCTTCTCCGCTTGGGGGGAAATTAGAGTAATGGGATTATTGTGAACTGAGGTATTCGTTTGAGATTTCCTCAACCTGAGTGGTCATAGTGGTAACTGGTTCCGAAACTAGTCCACTTAGGATCCACCCAAAAATAGTATTTTGTGCCAATAGTTTGTTTGAAATTTTCTCAACACCCTCGAGTATTATCTGAGGTATGAGATCGCTGCCTAATAGAATGTCTATTTGAGCGGGGGTGTTGCAGTTGGCATCTGCTAGCTTTAGGTGTGAAACCTTTTGCCAATGCTTGCTATTTATATGGTAGCTTGGAAGCATATTTGTTAGTTGCGGTAAGACTATAGCTTCTGCTTTAATTCTCTAATCCGCTTGGGGGGAAATTAGAGTAATTTGATTATTGTGAACTGACGTATTCGTTTGAGATTTCCTCAACCTGAGTGGTAATGGTGGTAACTGGTTCCGAAACTAGTCCACTTAGGACCAACCCAAAAATAGTATTTTGTGCGAATAGTTAGTTTGAAATTTTTTCAACACCCTCGAGTATTATCTGAGGTATGAGATCACTGCCTAATAGAATGTCTATTTGAGCGGGGGTGTTGCGGTTGAGATCTGCTAGCTTTAGGTGTGAAACCTTTTGCCAATGCTTGCTATTTATATGATATCTGGGAAGCATATTTGTTAGTTGCGGTAAGACTATAGCTTCTGCTTTAATTCTCTTATCCGCTTGAGTGGAAATTAGAGTAATGGGATTATTGTGAACTGAGGTATTCGTTTGAGATTTCTTTAACCTGAGTGGTCATGGTGGTAACTGGTTCCGAAACTAGTCCAGTTAGGATCCACCCTAAAATAGTATTTTGTGCCAATAGTTTGTTTGAAATTTTCTCAACACCCTCGAGTATTATCTGAGGTATGAGATCGCTGCCTAATAGAATGTCTATTTGAGCGGGGGTGTTGCAGTTGGCATCTGCTAGCTTTAGGTGTGAAACCTTTTGCCAATGCTTGCTATTTATATGATAGCTTAGAAGCATATTTGTTAGTTGCGGTAAGACTATAGCTTCTGCTTTAATTCTCTTCTCCGCTTGGGTGGAAATTAGAGTAATGGGATTATTGTGAACTGAGGTATTCGTTTGAGATTTCCTCAACCTGAGTGGTCATGGTGGTAACTGGTTCCGAAACTAGTCCAGTTAGGATCCACCCTAAAATAGTATTTTGTGCCAATAGTTTGTTTGAAATTTTCTCAACACCCTCGAGTATTATCTGAGGTATGAGATCGCTGCCTAATAGAATGTCTATTTGAGCGGGGGTGTTGCAGTTGGTATCTGCTAGCTTTAGGTGTGAAACCTTTTGCCAATGCTTGCTATTTATATGATAGCTTGGAAGCATATTTGTTAGTTGCGGTAAGACTATAGCTTCTGCTTAAATTCTCTTATCCGCTTGGGGGGAAATTAGAGTAATGGGATTATTGTGAACTGAGGTATTCGTTTGAGATTTCCTCAACCTGAGTGGTCATGGTGGTAACTGGTTCCGAAACTAGTCCACTTAGGACCAACCCAAAAATAGTATTTTGTGCGAATAGTTTGTTTGAAATTTTCTCAACACCCTCGAGTATTATCTGAGGTATGAGATCGCTGCCTAATAGAATGTCTATTTGAGCGGGGGTGTTGCAGTTGGCATCTGCTAGCTTTAGGTGTGAAACCTTTTGCCAATGCTTGCTATTTATATGATAGCTTGGAAGCATATTTGTTAGTTGCGGTAAGACTATAGCTTCTGCTTTAATTCTCTTCTCCGCTTGGGGGGAAATTAGAGTAATGGGATTATTGTGAACTGAGGTATTCGTTTGAGATTTCCTCAACCTGAGTGGTCATGGTGGTAACTGGTTCCGAAACTAGTCCACTTAGTATCCACCCAAAAATAGTATTTTGTGCCAATAGTTTGTTTGAAATTTTCTCAACACCCTCGAGTATTATCTGAGGTATGAGATCGCTGCCTCATAGAATGTCTATTTGAGCGGGGGTGTTGCAGTTGGGATCTGCTAGCTTTAAGTGTGAAACCTTTTGCCAATGCTTGCTATTTATATGATAGCTTGGAAGCATATTTGTTAGTTGCGGTAAGACTATAGCTTCTGCTTTAATTCTCTTATCCGCTTGGGGGGAAATTAGAGTAATGGGATTATTGTGAACTGAGGTATTCGTTTGAGATTTCCTCAACTGGTTCCGAAACTAGTCCACTTAGGATCCACCCTAAAATAGTATTTTGTGCCAATAGTTTGTTTGAAATTTTCTCAACACCCTCGAGTATTATCGGAGGTATGAGATCGCTGCCTAATAGAATGTCTATTTGAGCGGGGGTGATGCAGTTGGGATCTGCTAGCTTTAGGTGTGAAATCTTTTGCCAATGCTTGCTATTTATATGATAGCTTGGAAGCATATTTGTTAGTTGCGGTAAGACTATAGCTTCTGCTTTAATTAGCTTCTCCGCTTGGGGGGAAATTAGAGTAATGGGATTATTGTGAACTGAGGTATTCGTTTGAGATTTCCTCAACCTGAGTGGTCATAGTGGTAACTGGTTCCGAAACTAGTCCACTTAGGATCCACCCAAAAATAGTATTTTGTGCCAATAGTTTGTTTGAAATTTTCTCAACACCCTCGAGTATTATCTGAGGTATGAGATCGCTGCCTAATAGAATGTCTATTTGAGCGGGGGTGTTGCAGTTGGGATCTGCTAGCTTTAGGTGTGAAACCTTTTGCCAATGCTTGCTATTTATATGATAGCTTGGAAGCATATTTGTTAGTTGCGGTAAGACTATAGCTTCTGCTTTAATTCTCTTATCCGCTTGGGGGGAAATTAGAGTAATGGGATTATTGTAAACTGAGGTATTCGTTTGAGATTTCCTCAACCTGAGTGGTCATGGTGGTAACTGGTTCCGAAACTAGTCCACTTAGGATCCACCCAAAAATAGTATTTTGTGCCAATAGTTTGTTTGAAATTTTCTCAACACCCTCGAGTATTATCTGAGGTATGAGATCGCTGCCTAATAGAATGTCTATTTGAGCGCGGGTGTTGCAGTTGGCATCTGCTAGCTTTAGGTGTGAAACCTTTTGCCGATGCTTGCTATTTATATGATAGCTTGGAAGCATATTTGTTAGTTGCGGTAAGACTATAGCTTCTGCTTTAATTCTCTTATCCGTTTGGGGGGAAATTAGAGTAAGGGGATTATTGTGAACTGAGGTATTCGTTTGAGATTTCCTCAACCTGAGTGGTCATGGTGGTAACTGGTTCCGAAACTAGTCCACTTAGGACCAACCCAAAAATAGTATTTTGTGCCAATAGTTTGTTTGAAATTTTCTCAACACCCTCGAGTATTATCTGAGGTATGAGATCGCTGCCTAATAGAATGTCTATTTGAGCGGGGGTGATGCAGTTGGGATCTGCTAGCTTTAGGTGTGAAACCTTTAGCCAATGCTTACTATTTATATGATAGCTTGGAAGCATATTTGTTAGTTGCGGTAAGACTATAGCTTCTGCTTTAATTCTCTTATCCGCTTGGGGGGAAATTAGAGTAATGGGATTATTGTGAACTGAGGTATTCGTTTGAGATTTCCTCAACCTGAGTGGTCATGGTGGTAACTGGTTCCGAAACTAGTCCACTTAGGGTCCACCCTAAAATAGTATTTTGTGCCAATAGTTTGTTTGAAATTTTCTCAACACCCTCGAGTATTATCTGAGGTATGAGATCGCTGCCTAATAGAATGTCTATTTGAGCGGGGGTGTTGCAGTTGTCATCTGCTAGCTTTAGGTGTGAAACCTTTTGCCAATGCTTGCTATTTATATGATAGCTTGGAAGCATATTTGTTAGTTGCGGTAAGACTATAGCTTCTGCTTTAATTATCTTATCCGCTGGGGGGAAATTAGAGTAATGGGATTATTGTGAACTGAGGTATTCGTTTGAGATTTCCTTAACCTGAGTGGTCATGGTGGTAACTGGTTCCGAAACTAGTCCACTTAGGGCCAACCCAAAAATAGTATTTTGTGCGAATAGTTTGTTTGAAATTTTCTCAACACCCTCGAGTATTATCTGAGGTATGAGATCGCTGCCTAATAGAATGTCTATTTGAGCGGGGGTGTTGCAGTTGGGATCTGCTAGCTTTAAGTGTGAAACCTTTTGCCAATGCTTGCTATTTATATGATAGCTTGGAAGCATATTTGTTAGTTGCGGTAAGACTATAGCTTCTGCTTTAATTCTCTTATCCGCTTGGGGGGGAATTAGAGTAAGGGGATTATTGTGAACTGAGGTATTCGTTTGAGATTTCCTCAACCTGAGTGGTCATGGTGGTAACTGGTTCCGAAACTAGTCCACTTAGGACCAACCCAAAAATAGTATTTTGTGCCAATAGTTTGTTTGAAATTTTCTCAACACCCTCGAGTATTATCTGAGGTATGAGATCGCTGCCTCATAGAATGTCTATTTGAGCGGGGGTGTTGCAGTTGGGATCTGCTAGCTTTAAGTGTGAAACCTTTTGCCAATGCTTGCTATTTATATGATAGCTTGGAAGCATATTTGTTAGTTGCGGTAAGACTATAGCTTCTGCTTCAATTCTCTTATCCGCTTGGGGGGAAATTAGAGTAATGGGATTATTGTGAACTGAGGTATTCGTTTGAGATTTCCTCAACCTGAGTGGTCATGGTGGTAACTGGTTCCGAAACTAGTCCACTTAGGATCCACCCTAAAATAGTATTTTGTGCCAATAGTTTGTTTGAAATTTTCTCAACACCCTCGAGTATTATCGGAGGTATGAGATCGCTGCCTAATAGAATGTCTATTTGAGCGGGGGTGTTGCAGTTGGGATCTGCTAGCTTTAGGTGTGAAATCTTTTGCCAATGCTTGCTATTTATATGATAGCTTGGAAGCATATTTGTTAGTTGCGGTAAGACTATAGCTTCTGCTTTAATTTTCTTATCCGCTTGGGGGGAAATTAGAGTAATGGGATTATTGTGAACTGAGGTATTCGTTTGAGATTTCCTCAACCTGAGTGGTCATGGTGGTAACTGGTTCCGAAACTAGTCCAGTTAGGATCCACCCTAAAATAGTATTTTGTGCCAATAGTTTGTTTGAAATTTTCTCAACACCCTCGAGTATTATCTGAGGTATGAGATCGCTGCCTAATAGAATGTCTATTTGAGCGGGGGTGTTGCAGTTGGTATCTGCTAGCTTTAGGTGTGAAACCTTTTGCCAATGCTTGCTATTTATATGATAGCTTGGAAGCATATTTGTTAGTTGCGGTAAGACTATAGCTTCTGCTTTAATTCTCTTATCCGCTTGGGGGGAAATTAGAGTAATGGGATTATTGTGAACTGAGGTATTCGTTTGAGATTTCCTCAACCTGAGTGGTCATGGTGGTAACTGGTTCCGAAACTAGTCCACTTAGGACCAACCCAAAAATAGTATTTTGTGCGAATAGTTTGTTTGAAATTTTCTCAACACCCTCGAGTATTATCTGAGGTATGAGATCGCTGCCTAATAGAATGTCTATTTGAGCGGGGGTGTTGCAGTTGGCATCTGCTAGCTTTAGGTGTGAAACCTTTTGCCAATGCTTGCTATTTATATGATAGCTTGGAAGCATATTTGTTAGTTGCGGTAAGACTATAGCTTCTGCTTTAATTCTCTTCTCCGCTTGGGGGGAAATTAGAGTAATGGGATTATTGTGAACTGAGGTATTCGTTTGAGATTTCCTCAACCTGAGTGGTCATGGTGGTAACTGGTTCCGAAACTAGTCCACTTAGTATCCACCCAAAAATAGTATTTTGTGCCAATAGTTTGTTTGAAATTTTCTCAACACCCTCGAGTATTATCTGAGGTATGAGATCGCTGCCTCATAGAATGTCTATTTGAGCGGGGGTGTTGCAGTTGGGATCTGCTAGCTTTAAGTGTGAAACCTTTTGCCAATGCTTGCTATTTATATGATAGCTTGGAAGCATATTTGTTAGTTGCGGTAAGACTATAGCTTCTGCTTTAATTCTCTTATCCGCTTGGGGGGAAATTAGAGTAATGGGATTATTGTGAACTGAGGTATTCGTTTGAGATTTCCTCAACTGGTTCCGAAACTAGTCCACTTAGGATCCACCCTAAAATAGTATTTTGTGCCAATAGTTTGTTTGAAATTTTCTCAACACCCTCGAGTATTATCGGAGGTATGAGATCGCTGCCTAATAGAATGTCTATTTGAGCGGGGGTGATGCAGTTGGGATCTGCTAGCTTTAGGTGTGAAATCTTTTGCCAATGCTTGCTATTTATATGATAGCTTGGAAGCATATTTGTTAGTTGCGGTAAGACTATAGCTTCTGCTTTAATTAGCTTCTCCGCTTGGGGGGAAATTAGAGTAATGGGATTATTGTGAACTGAGGTATTCGTTTGAGATTTCCTCAACCTGAGTGGTCATAGTGGTAACTGGTTCCGAAACTAGTCCACTTAGGATCCACCCAAAAATAGTATTTTGTGCCAATAGTTTGTTTGAAATTTTCTCAACACCCTCGAGTATTATCTGAGGTATGAGATCGCTGCCTAATAGAATGTCTATTTGAGCGGGGGTGTTGCAGTTGGGATCTGCTAGCTTTAGGTGTGAAACCTTTTGCCAATGCTTGCTATTTATATGATAGCTTGGAAGCATATTTGTTAGTTGCGGTAAGACTATAGCTTCTGCTTTAATTCTCTTATCCGCTTGGGGGGAAATTAGAGTAATGGGATTATTGTAAACTGAGGTATTCGTTTGAGATTTCCTCAACCTGAGTGGTCATGGTGGTAACTGGTTCCGAAACTAGTCCACTTAGGATCCACCCAAAAATAGTATTTTGTGCCAATAGTTTGTTTGAAATTTTCTCAACACCCTCGAGTATTATCTGAGGTATGAGATCGCTGCCTAATAGAATGTCTATTTGAGCGCGGGTGTTGCAGTTGGCATCTGCTAGCTTTAGGTGTGAAACCTTTTGCCGATGCTTGCTATTTATATGATAGCTTGGAAGCATATTTGTTAGTTGCGGTAAGACTATAGCTTCTGCTTTAATTCTCTTATCCGTTTGGGGGGAAATTAGAGTAAGGGGATTATTGTGAACTGAGGTATTCGTTTGAGATTTCCTCAACCTGAGTGGTCATGGTGGTAACTGGTTCCGAAACTAGTCCACTTAGGACCAACCCAAAAATAGTATTTTGTGCCAATAGTTTGTTTGAAATTTTCTCAACACCCTCGAGTATTATCTGAGGTATGAGATCGCTGCCTAATAGAATGTCTATTTGAGCGGGGGTGATGCAGTTGGGATCTGCTAGCTTTAGGTGTGAAACCTTTAGCCAATGCTTACTATTTATATGATAGCTTGGAAGCATATTTGTTAGTTGCGGTAAGACTATAGCTTCTGCTTTAATTCTCTTATCCGCTTGGGGGGAAATTAGAGTAATGGGATTATTGTGAACTGAGGTATTCGTTTGAGATTTCCTCAACCTGAGTGGTCATGGTGGTAACTGGTTCCGAAACTAGTCCACTTAGGATCCACCGTAAAATAGTATTTTGTGCCAATAGGTGAAAACTTTTGCCAATGCTTGCTATTTATATGATAGCTTGGAAGCATATTTGTTAGTTGCGGTAAGACTATAGCTTCTGCTTTTATTCTCTTATCCGCTTGGGGGGAAATTAGAGTAATGGGATTATTGTGAACTGAGGTATTCGTTTGAGATTTCCTCAACCTGAGTGGTCATGGTGGTAACTGGTTCCGAAACTAGTCCACTTAGGGTCCACCCTAAAATAGTATTTTGTGCCAATAGTTTGTTTGAAATTTTCTCAACACCCTCGAGTATTATCTGAGGTATGAGATCGCTGCCTAATAGAATGTCTATTTGAGCGGGGGTGTTGCAGTTGTCATCTGCTAGCTTTAGGTGTGAAACCTTTTGCCAATGCTTGCTATTTATATGATAGCTTGGAAGCATATTTGTTAGTTGCGGTAAGACTATAGCTTCTGCTTTAATTATCTTATCCGCTGGGGGGAAATTAGAGTAATGGGATTATTGTGAACTGAGGTATTCGTTTGAGATTTCCTCAACCTGAGTGGTCATGGTGGTAACTGGTTCCGAAACTAGTCCACTTAGGGCCAACCCAAAAATAGTATTTTGTGCGAATAGTTTGTTTGAAATTTTCTCAACACCCTCGAGTATTATCTGAGGTATGAGATCGCTGCCTAATAGAATGTCTATTTGAGCGGGGGTGTTGCAGTTGGGATCTGCTAGCTTTAAGTGTGAAACCTTTTGCCAATGCTTGCTATTTATATGATAGCTTGGAAGCATATTTGTTAGTTGCGGTAAGACTATAGCTTCTGCTTTAATTCTCTTATCCGCTTGGGGGGGAATTAGAGTAAGGGGATTATTGTGAACTGAGGTATTCGTTTGAGATTTCCTCAACCTGAGTGGTCATGGTGGTAACTGGTTCCGAAACTAGTCCACTTAGGACCAACCCAAAAATAGTATTTTGTGCCAATAGTTTGTTTGAAATTTTCTCAACACCCTCGAGTATTATCTGAGGTATGAGATCGCTGCCTCATAGAATGTCTATTTGAGCGGGGGTGTTGCAGTTGGGATCTGCTAGCTTTAAGTGTGAAACCTTTTGCCAATGCTTGCTATTTATATGATAGCTTGGAAGCATATTTGTTAGTTGCGGTAAGACTATAGCTTCTGCTTCAATTCTCTTATCCGCTTGGGGGGAAATTAGAGTAATGGGATTATTGTGAACTGAGGTATTCGTTTGAGATTTCCTCAACCTGAGTGGTCATGGTGGTAACTGGTTCCGAAACTAGTCCACTTAGGATCCACCCTAAAATAGTATTTTGTGCCAATAGTTTGTTTGAAATTTTCTCAACACCCTCGAGTATTATCGGAGGTATGAGATCGCTGCCTAATAGAATGTCTATTTGAGCGGGGGTGTTGCAGTTGGGATCTGCTAGCTTTAGGTGTGAAATCTTTTGCCAATGCTTGCTATTTATATGATAGCTTGGAAGCATATTTGTTAGTTGCGGTAAGACTATAGCTTCTGCTTTAATTAGCTTCTCCGCTTGGGGGGAAATTAGAGTAATGGGATTATTGTGAACTGAGGTATTCGTTTGAGATTTCCTCAACCTGAGTGGTCATAGTGGTAACTGGTTCCGAAACTAGTCCACTTAGGATCCACCCAAAAATAGTATTTTGTGCCAATAGTTTGTTTGAAATTTTCTCAACACCCTCGAGTATTTCCTCAACCTGAGTGGTCATGGTGGTAACTGGTTCCGAAACTAGTCCACTTAGGATCCACCCTAAAATAGTATTTTGTGCCAATAGTTTGTTTGAAATTTTCTCAACACCCTCGAGTATTATCGGAGGTATGAGATCGCTGCCTAATAGAATGTCTATTTGAGCGGGGGTGTTGCAGTTGGGATCTGCTAGCTTTAGGTGTGAAACCTTTTGCCAATGCTTGCTATTTATATGATAGCTTGGAAGCATATTTGTTAGTTGCGGTAAGACTATAGCTTCTGCTTTAATTCTCTTATCCGCTTGGGGGGAAATTAGAGTAATGGGATTATTGTAAACTGAGGTATTCGTTTGAGATTTCCTCAACCTGAGTGGTCATGGTGGTAACTGGTTCCGAAACTAGTCCACTTAGGATCCACCCAAAAATAGTATTTTGTGCCAATAGTTTGTTTGAAATTTTCTCAACACCCTCGAGTATTATCTGAGGTATGAGATCGCTGCCTAATAGAATGTCTATTTGAGCGCGGGTGTTGCAGTTGGCATCTGCTAGCTTTAGGTGTGAAACCTTTTGCCGATGCTTGCTATTTATATGATAGCTTGGAAGCATATTTGTTAGTTGCGGTAAGACTATAGCTTCTGCTTTAATTCTCTTATCCGCTTGGGGGGAAATTAGAGTAAGGGGATTATTGTGAACTGAGGTATTCGTTTGAGATTTCCTCAACCTGAGTGGTCATGGTGGTAACTGGTTCCGAAACTAGTCCACTTAGGACCAACCCAAAAATAGTATTTTGTGCCAATAGTTTGTTTGAAATTTTCTCAACACCCTCGAGTATTATCTGAGGTATGAGATCGCTGCCTAATAGAATGTCTATTTGAGCGGGGGTGATGCAGTTGGGATCTGCTAGCTTTAGGTGTGAAACCTTTAGCCAATGCTTACTATTTATATGATAGCTTGGAAGCATATTTGTTAGTTGCGGTAAGACTATAGCTTCTGCTTTAATTCTCTTATCCGCTTGGGGGGAAATTAGAGTAATGGGATTATTGTGAACTGAGGTATTCGTTTGAGATTTCCTCAACCTGAGTGGTCATGGTGGTAACTGGTTCCGAAACTAGTCCACTTAGGATCCACCGTAAAATAGTATTTTGTGCCAATAGGTGAAAACTTTTGCCAATGCTTGCTATTTATATGATAGCTTGGAAGCATATTTGTTAGTTGCGGTAAGACTATAGCTTCTGCTTTTATTCTCTTATCCGCTTGGGGGGAAATTAGAGTAATGGGATTATTGTGAACTGAGGTATTCGTTTGAGATTTCCTCAACCTGAGTGGTCATGGTGGTAACTGGTTCCGAAACTAGTCCACTTAGGATCCACCCTAAAATAGTATTTTGTGCCAATAGTTTGTTTGAAATTTTCTCAACACCCTCGAGTATTATCTGAGGTATGAGATCGCTGCCTAATAGAATGTCTATTTGAGCGGGGGTGTTGCAGTTGGCATCTGCTAGCTTAAGGTGTGAAACCTTTTGCCAATGCTTGCTATTTATATGATAGCTTGGAAGCATATTTGTTAGTTGCGGTAAGACTATAGCTTCTGCTTTAATTCTCTTATCTGCTTGGGGGGAAATTAGAGTAATGGGATTATTGTGAACTGAGGTATTCGTTTGAGATTTCCTCAACCTGAGTGGTCATGGTGGTAACTGGTTCCGAAACTAGTCCATTTAGGATCCACCCAAAAATAGTATTTTGTGCGAATAGTTTGTTTGAAATTTTCTCAACACCCTCGAGTATTATCTGAGGTATGAGATCGCTGCCTAATAGAATGTCTATTTGAGCGGGGGTGTTGCAGTTGGCATCTGCTAGCTTTAGGTGTGAAACCTTTTGCCAATGCTTGCTATTTATATGATAGCTTGGAAGCATATTTGTTAGTTGCGGTAAGACTATAGCTTCTGCTTTAATTCTCTTATCCGCTTGGGGGGAAATTAGAGTAATGGGATTATTGTGAACTGAGGTATTCGTTTGAGATTTCCTCAACCTGAGTGGTCATGGTGGTAACTGGTTCCGAAACTAGTCCACTTAGGACCAACCCTAAAATAGTATTTTGTGCGAATAGTTTGTTTGAAATTTTCTCAACACCCTCGAGTATTATCTGAGGTATGAGATCGCTGCCTAATAGAATGTCTATTTGAGCGCGGGTGTTGCAGTTGGCATCTGCTAGCTTTAGGTGTGAAACCTTTTGCCGATGCTTGCTATTTATATGATAGCTTGGAAGCATATTTGCTAGTTGCGGTAAGACTATAGCTTCTGCTTTAATTCTCTTATCCGCTTGGGGGGAAATTAGAGTAATGGGATTATTGTGAACTGAGGTATTCGTTTGAGATTTCCTCAACCTGAGTGGTCATGGTGGTAACTGGTTCCGAAACTAGTCCACTTAGGACCAACCCTAAAATAGTATATTGTGCGAATAGTTTGTTTGAAATTTTCTCAACACCCTCGAGTATTATCTGAGATATGAGATCGCTGCCTAATAGAATGTCTATTTGAGCGGGGGTGTTGCAGTTGGGATCTGCTAGCTTTAAGTGTGAAACCTTTTGCCAATGCTTGCTATTTATATGATATCTTGGAAGCATATTTGTTAGTTGCGGTAAGACTATAGCTTCTGCTTTAATTCTCTTATCCGCTTGGGGGGAAATTAGAGTAATGGGATTATTGTGAACTGAGGTATTCGTTTGAGATTTCCTCAACCTGAGTGGTCATGGTGGTAACTGGTTCCGAAACTAGTCCACTTAGGACCAACCCTAAAATAGTATTTTGTGCCAATAGTTTGTTTGAAATTTTCTCAACACCCTCGAGTATTATCTGAGGTATGAGATCGCTGCCTAATAGAATGTCTATTTTAGCGCGGGTGTTGCAATTGGCATCTGCTAGCTTTAGGTGTGAAACCTTTTGCCAATGCTTGCTATTTATATGATAGCTTGGAAGCATATTTGTTAGTTGCGGTAAGACTATAGCTTCTGCTTTAATTCTCTTATCCGCTTGGGAAGAAATTAGAGTAATGGGATTATTGTGAACTGAGGTATTCGTTTGAGATTTCCTCAACCTGAGTGGTCATGGTGGTAACTGGTTCCGAAACTAGTCCACTTAGGACCAACCCTAAAATAGTATTTTGTGCGAATAGTTTGTTTGAAATTTTCTCAACACCCTCGAGTATTATCTGAGGTATGAGATCGCTGCCTAATAGAACGTCTATTTGAGCGCGGGTGTTGCAGTTGGCATCTGCTAGCTTTAGGTGTGAAACCTTTTGCCGATGCTTGCTATTTATATGATAGCTTGGAAGCATATTTGTTAGTTGCGGTAAGACTATAGCTTCTGCTTTAATTCTCTTATCCGCTTGGGTGGAAATTAGAGTAATGGGATTATTGTGAACTGAGGTATTCGTTTGAGATTCCTCAACCTGAGTGGTTATGGTGGTAACTGGTTCCGAAACTAGTCCACTTAGGATCCACCCTAAAATAGTATTTTGTGCCAATAGTTTGTTTGAAATTTTCTCAACACCCTCGAGTATTTTTGGAGGTATGAGATCGCTGCCTAATAAAATGTCTATTTGAGCGGGGGTGTTGCAGTTGGGATCTGCTAGCTTTAGGTGTGAAATCTTTTGCCAATGCTTGCTATTTATATGATAGCGTGGAAGCATATTTGTTAGTTGCGGTAAGACTATAGCTTCTGCTTTAATTAGCTTCTCCGCTTGGGGGGAAATTAGAGTAATGGGATTATTGTGAACTGAGGTATTCGTTTGAGATTTCCTCAACCTGAGTGGTCATAGTGGTAACTGGTTCCGAAACTAGTCCACTTAGAATCCACCCAAAAATAGTATTTTGTGCCAATAGTTTGTTTGAAATTTTCTCAACACCCTCGAGTATTATCTGAGGTATGAGATCACTGCCTAATAGAATGTCTATTTGAGCGCGGGTGTTGCAGTTGGCATCTGCTAGCTTTAGGTGTGAAACCTTTTGCCGATGCTTGCTATTTATATGATAGCTTGGAAGCATATTTGTTAGTTGCGGTAAGACTATAGCTTCTGCTTTAATTCTCTTATCCGCTTGGGGGGAAATTAGAGTAATGGGATTATTGTGAACTGAGGTATTCGTTTGAGATTCCTCAACCTGAGTGGTTATGGTGGTAACTGGTTCCGAAACTAGTCCACTTAGGATCCACCCTAAAATAGTATTTTGTGCCAATAGTTTGTTTGAAATTTTCTCAACACCCTCGAGTATTATCTGAGGTATGAGATCACTGCCTAATAGAATGTCTATTTGAGCGCGGGTGTTGCAGTTGGGATCTGCTAGCTTTAGGTGTGAAACCTTAAGCCAATGCTTGCGATTTATATGATAGCTTGGAAGCATATTTGCTAGTTGCGGTAAGACTATAGCTTCTGCTTTAATTCTCTTATCCGCTTGGGGGGAAATTAGAGTAATGGGATTATTGTGAACTGAGGTATTCGTTTGAGATTTCCTCAACCTGAGTGGTCATAGTGGTAACTGGTTCCGAAACTAGTCCACTTAGGACCAACCCTAAAATAGTATTTTGTGCGAATAGTTTGTTTGAAATTTTCTCAACACCCTCGAGTATTATCTGAGGTATGAGATCGCTGCCTAATAGAATGTCTATTTGAGCGCGGGTGTTGCAGTTGGCATCTGCTAGCTTTAGGTGTGAAACCTTTTGCCGATGCTTGCTATTTATATGATAGCTTGGAAGCATATTTGTTAGTTGCGGTAAGACTATAGCTTCTGCTTTAATTTTCTTATCCGCTTGGGGGGAAATTAGAGTAATGGGATTATTGTGAACTGAGGTATTCGTTTGAGATTCCTCAACCTGAGTGGTTATGGTGGTAACTGGTTCCGAAACTAGTCCACTTAGGATCCACCCTAAAATAGTATTTTGTGCCAATAGTTTGTTTGAAATTTTCTCAACACCCTCGAGTATTATCTGAGGTATGAGATCACTGCCTAATAGAATGTCTATTTGAGCGGGGGTGTTGCAGTTGGGATCTGCTAGCTTTAGGTGTGAAACCTTAAGCCAATGCTTGCGATTTATATGATAGCTTGGAAGCATATTTGCTAGTTGCGGTAAGACTATAGCTTCTGCTTTAATTCTCTTATCCGCTTGGGGGGAAATTAGAGTAATGGGATTATTGTGAACTGAGGTATTCGTTTGAGATTTCCTCAACCTGAGTGGTCATGGTGGTAACTAGTTCCGAAACTAGTCCACTTAGAATCCACCCAAAAATAGTATTTTGTGCCAATAGTTTGTTTGAAATTTTCTCAACACCCTCGAGTATTATCTGAGGTATGAGATCACTGCCTAATAGAATGTCTATTTGAGCGGGGGTGTTGCAGTTGGCATCTGCTAGCATTAGGTGTGAAACCTTAAGCCAATGCTTGCGATTTATATGATAGCTTGGAAGAATATTTGCTAGTTGCGGTAAGACTATAGCTTCTGCTTTAATTCTCTTATCCGCTTGGGGGGAAATTAGAGTAATGGGATTATTGTGAACTGAGGTATTCGTTTGAGATTTCCTCAACCTGAGTGGTCATGGTGGTAACTGGTTCCGAAACTAGTCCACTTAGAATCCACCCAAAAATAGTATTTTGTGCCAATAGTTTGTTTGAAATTTTCTCAACACCCTCGAGTATTATCTGAGGTATGAGATCGCTGCCTAATAGAATGTCTATTTGAGCGCGGGTGTTGCAGTTGGCATCTGCTAGCTTTAGGTGTGAAACCTTTTGCCAATGCTTGCTATTTATATGATATCTTGGAAGCATATTTGTTAGTTGCGGTAAGACTATAGCTTCTGCTTTAATTCTCTTATCCGCTTGGGGGGAAATTAGAGTAATGGGATTATTGTGAACTGAGGTATTCGTTTGAGATTCCTCAACCTGAGTGGTCATGGTGGTAACTGGTTCCGAAACTAGTCCACTTAGGATCCACCCTAAAATAGTATTTTGTGCCAATAGTTTGTTTGAAATTTTCTCAACACCCTCGAGTATTATCTGAGGTATGAGATCGCTGCCTAATAGAATGTCTATTTGAGCGGGGGTGTTGCAGTTGGCATCTGCTAGCTTTAGGTGTGAAACCTTTTGCCAATGCTTGCTATTTATATGATAGCTTGGGAGCATATTTGTTAGTTGCGGTAAGACTATAGCTTCTGCTTTAATTCTCTTATCCGCTTGGGGGGAAATTAGAGTAATGGGATTATTGTGAACTGAGGTATTCGTTTGAGATTTCCTCATCCTGAGTGTCATAGTGGTAACTGGTCCCGAAACTAGTCCACTTAGGATCCATCCAAAAATAGTATTTTGTGCCAATAGTTTGTTTGAAATTTTCGCAACACCCTCGAGTATTATCTGAGGTATGAGATCGCTGCCTAATAGAATGTCTATTTGAGCGCGGGTGTTGCAGTTGGCATCTGCTAGCTTTAGGTGTGAAACCTTTTGCCGATGCTTGCTATTTATATGATAGCTTGGAAGCATATTTGTTAGTTGCGGTAAGACTATAGCTTCTGCTTTAATTCTCTTATCCGCTTGGGGGGAAATTAGAGTAACGGGATTATTGTGAACTGAGGTATTCGTTTGAGATTTCCTCAACCTGAGTGGTCATGTTGGTAACTGGTTCCGAAACTAGTCCACTTAGGATCCACCCAAAAATAGTATTTTGTGCCAATAGTTTGTTTGAAATTTTCTCAACACCCTCGAGTATTATCTGAGGTATGAGATCGCTGCCTAATAGAATGTCTATTTGAGCGCGGGTGTTGCAGTTGGCATCTGCTAGCTTTAGGTGTGAAACCTTTTGCCGATGCTTGCTATTTATATGATAGCTTGGAAGCATATTTGTTAGTTGCGGTAAGACTATAGCTTCTGCTTTAATTCTCTTATCCGCTTGGGGGGAAATTAGAGTAAGGAGATTATTGTGAGCTGAGGTATTCGTTTGAGATTTCCTCAACCTGAGTGGTCATGGTGGTAACTGGTTCCGAAACTAGTCCACTTAGGACCAACCCAAAAATAGTATTTTGTGCCAATAGTTTGTTTGAAATTTTCTCAACCCCCTCGAGTATTATCTGAGGTATGAGATCGCTGCCTAATAGAATGTCTATTTGAGCGGGGGTGTTGCAGTTGGGATCTGCTAGCTTTAGGTGTGAAACCTTAAGCCAATGCTTGCGATTTATATGATAGCTTGGAAGCATATTTGTTAGTTGCGGTAAGACTATAGCTTCTGCTTTAATTCTCTTATCCGCTTGGGGGGAAATTAGAGTAATGGGATTATTGTGAACTGAGGCATTCGTTTGAGATTTCCTCAACCTGAGTGGTCATGGTGGTAACTGGTTCCGAAACTAGTCCACTTAGAATCCACCCAAAAATAGTATTTTGTGCCAATAGTTTGTTTGAAATTTTCTCAACACCCTCGAGTATTATCTGAGGTATGAGATCACTGCCTAATAGAATGTCTATTTGAGCGGGGGTGTTGCAGTTGGGATCTGCTAGCTTTAGGTGTGAAACCTTAAGCCAATGCTTGCGATTTATATGATAGCTTGGAATCATATTTGTTAGTTGCGGTAAGACTATAGCTTCTGCTTTAATTCTCTTATCCGCTTGGGGGGAAATTAGAGTAATGGGATTATTGTGAACTGAGGTATTCGTTTGAGATTTGCTCAACCTGAGTGGTCATGGTGGTAACTGGTTCCAAAACTAGTCCACTTAGAATCCACCCAAAAATAGTATTTTGTGTCAATAGTTTGTTTGAAATTTTCTCAACACCCTCGAGTATTATCTGAGGTATGAGATCGCTGCCTAATATAATGTCTATTTGAGCGCGGGTGTTGCAGTTGGCATCTGCTAGCTTTAGGTGTGAAACCTTTTGCCAATGCTTGCTATTTATATGATATCTTGGAAGCATATTTGTTAGACTATAGCTTTTGCTTTAATTCTCTTATCCGCTTGGGGGGAAATTAGAGTAATGGGATTATTGTGAACTGAGGTATTCGTTTGAGATTCCTAAACCTGAGTGGTCATGGTGGTAACTGGTTCCGAAACTAGTCCACTTAGGATCCACCCTAAAATAGTATTTTGTGCCAATAGTTTGTTTGAAATTTTCTCAACACCCTCGAGTATTATCTGAGGTATGAGATCGCTGCCTAATAGAATGTCTATTTGAGCGGGGGTGTTGCAGTTGGCATCTGCTAGCTTTAGGTGTGAAACCTTTTGCCAATGCTTGCTATTTATATGATAGCTTGGGAGCATATTTGTTAGTTGCGGTAAGACTGTAGCTTCTGCTTTAATTCTCTTATCCGCTTGGGGGGAAATTAGAGTAATGGGATTATTGTGAACTGAGGTATTCGTTTGAGATTTCCTCAACCTGAGTGTCATAGTGGTAACTGGTTCCGAAACTAGTCCACTTAGGATCCATCCAAAAATAGTATTTTGTGCCAATAGTTTGTTTGAAATTTTCGCAACACCCTCGAGTATTATCTGAGGTATGAGATCGCTGCCTAATAGAATGTATATTTGAGCGCGGGTGTTGCAGTTGGCATCTGCTAGCTTTAGGAGTGAAACCTTTTGCCGATGCTTGCTATTTATATGATAGCTTGGAAGCATATTTGTTAGTTGCGGTAAGACTATAGCTTCTGCTTTAATTCTCTTATCCGCTTGGGGGGAAATTAGAGTAAGGGGATTATTGTGAACTGAGGTATTCGTTTGAGATTTCCACAACCTGAGTGGTCATGGTGGTAACTGGTTCCGAAACTAGTCCACTTAGGATCCACCCAAAAATAGTATTTTGTGCCAATAGTTTGTTTGAAATTTGCTCAACACCCTCGAGTATTATCTGAGGTATGAGATCGCTGCCTAATGGAATGTCTATTTGAGCGGGGGTGTTGCACTTGGGATCTGCTAGCTTTAGGTGTGAAACCTTTTGTCAATGCTTGTTATTTATATGATAGCTTGGAAGCATATTTGTTAGTTGCGGTAAGACTATAGCTTCTGCTTTAATTCTCTTATCCGCTTGGGGGGAAATTAGAGTAAGGGGATTATTGTGAACTGAGGTATTCGTTTGAGATTTCCACAACCTGAGTGGCCATGGTGGTAACTGGTTCCGAAACTAGTCCACTTAGGATCCACCCAAAAATAGTATTTTGTGCCAATAGTTTGTTTGAAATTTGCTCAACACCCTCGAGTATTATCTGAGGTATGAGATCGCTGCCTAATGGAATGTCTATTTGAGCGCGGGTGTTGCAGTTGGCATCTGCTAGCTTTAGGAGTGAAACCTTTTGCCGATGCTTGCTATTTATATGATAGCTTGGAAGCATATTTGTTAGTTGCGGTAAGACTATAGCTTCTGCTTTAATTCTCTTATCCGCTTGGGGGGAAATTAGAGTAAGGGGATTATTGTGAACTGAGGTATTCGTTTGAGATTTCCTCAACCTGAGTGGTCATGGTGGTAACTGGTTCCGAAACTAGTCCACTTAGGATCCACCCAAAAATAGTATTTTGTGCCAATAGTTTGTTTGAAATTTTCTCAACATCCTCGAGTATTATCTGAGGTATGAGATCGCTGCCTAATAGAATGTCTATTTGAGCGGGGGTGTTACAGTTGGGATCTGCTAGCTTTAGGTGTGAAACCTTTTGCCAATGCTTGCTATTTATATGATATCTTGGCATATTTGTTAGTTGCGGTAAGACTATAGCTTCTGCTTTAATTCTCTTATCCGCTTGGGGGGAAATTAGAGTAATGGGATTATTGTGAACTGAGGTATTCGTTTGAGATTTCCTCAACCTGAGTGGTCATGGTGGTAACTGGTTCCGAAACTAGTCCATTTAGGATCCACCCAAAAATAGTATTTTGTGCCAGTGGTTTGTTTGAAATTTTCTCAACACCCTCGAGTATTATCTGAGGTATGAGATCGCTGCCTAATAGAATGTCTATTTGAGCGGGGGTGTTGCAGTTGTCATCTGCTAGCTTTAGGTGTGAAACCTTTTGCCAATGCTTGCTATTTATATGATAGCTTGGAAGCATATTTGTTAGTTGCGGTAAGACTATAGCTTCTGCTTTAATTCTCTTATCCGCTGGGGGGAAATTAGAGTAATGGGATTATTGTGAACTGAGGTATTCGTTTGAGATTTCCTCAACCTGAGTGGTCATGGTGGTAACTGGTTCCGAAACTAGTCCACTTAGGACCAACCCAAAAATAGTATTTTGTGCGAATAGTTTGTTTGAAATTTTCTCAACACCCTCGAGTATTATCTGAGGTATGAGATCACTGCCTAATAGAATGTCTATTTGAGCGGGGGTGTTGCAGTTGGGATCTGCTAGCTTTAGGTGTGAAACCTTTTGCCAATGCTTGCTATTTATATGATAGCTTGGAAGCATATTTGTTAGTTGCGGTAAGACTATAGCTTCTGCTTTAATTCTCTTATCCGCTTGGGGGAAATTAGAGTAATGGGATTATTGTGAACTGAGGTATTCGTTTGAGATTTCCTCAACCTGAGTGGTCATGGTGGTAACTGGTTCCGAAACTAGTCCACTTAGGACCAACCCTAAAATAGTATTTTGTGCCAATAGTTTGTTTGAAATTTTCTCAACACCCTCGAGTATTATCTGAGGTATGAGATCGCTGCCTAATAGAATGTCTATTTGAGCGGGGGTGTTGCAGTTGGCATCTGCTAGCTTAAGGTGTGAAACCTTTTGCCAATGCTTGCTATTTATATGATAGCTTGGAAGCATATTTGTTAGTGGCGGTAAGGCTATAGCTCCTGCTTTAATTCTCTTATCTGCTTGGGGGGAAATTAGAGTAAGGGGATTATTGTGAACTGAGGTATTCGTTTGAGATTTCCACAACCTGAGTGGTCATGGTGGTAACTGGTTCCGAAACTAGTCCACTTAGGATCCACCCAAAAATAGTATTTTGTGCCAATAGTTTGTTTGAAATTTGCTCAACACCCTCGAGTATTATCTGAGGTATGAGATCGCTGCCTAATGGAATGTCTATTTGAGCGGGGGTGTTGCACTTGGGATCTGCTAGCTTTAGGTGTGAAACCTTTTGTCAATGCTTGTTATTTATATGATAGCTTGGAAGCATATTTGTTAGTTGCGGTAAGACTATAGCTTCTGCTTTAATTCTCTTATCCGCTTGGGGGGAAATTAGAGTAATGGGATTATTGTGAACTGAGGTATTCGTTTGAGATTCCTAAACCTGAGTGGTCATGGTGGTAACTGGTTCCGAAACTAGTCCACTTAGGATCCACCCTAAAATAGTATTTTGTGCCAATAGTTTGTTTGAAATTTTCTCAACACCCTCGAGTATTATCTGAGGTATGAGATCGCTGCCTAATAGAATGTCTATTTGAGCGGGGGTGTTGCAGTTGGCATCTGCTAGCTTTAGGTGTGAAACCTTTTGCCAATGCTTGCTATTTATATGATAGCTTGGGAGCATATTTGTTAGTTGCGGTAAGACTGTAGCTTCTGCTTTAATTCTCTTATCCGCTTGGGGGGAAATTAGAGTAATGGGATTATTGTGAACTGAGGTATTCGTTTGAGATTTCCTCAACCTGAGTGTCATAGTGGTAACTGGTTCCGAAACTAGTCCACTTAGGATCCATCCAAAAATAGTATTTTGTGCCAATAGTTTGTTTGAAATTTTCGCAACACCCTCGAGTATTATCTGAGGTATGAGATCGCTGCCTAATAGAATGTATATTTGAGCGCGGGTGTTGCAGTTGGCATCTGCTAGCTTTAGGAGTGAAACCTTTTGCCGATGCTTGCTATTTATATGATAGCTTGGAAGCATATTTGTTAGTTGCTGTAAGACTATAGCTTCTGCTTTAATTCTCTTATCCGCTTGGGGGGAAATTAGAGTAAGGGGATTATTGTGAACTGCGGTATTCGTTTGAGATTTCCACAACCTGAGTGGTCATGGTGGTAACTGGTTCCGAAACTAGTCCACTTAGGATCCACCCAAAAATAGTATTTTGTGCCAATAGTTTGTTTGAAATTTGCTCAACACCCTCGAGTATTATCTGAGGTATGAGATCGCTGCCTAATGGAATGTCTATTTGAGCGGGGGTGTTGCACTTGGGATCTGCTAGCTTTAGGTGTGAAACCTTTTGTCAATGCTTGTTATTTATATGATAGCTTGGAAGCATATTTGTTAGTTGCGGTAAGACTATAGCTTCTGCTTTAATTCTCTTATCCGCTTGGGGGGAAATTAGAGTAAGGGGATTATTGTGAACTGAGGTATTCGTTTGAGATTTCCACAACCTGAGTGGCCATGGTGGTAACTGGTTCCGAAACTAGTCCACTTAGGATCCACCCAAAAATAGTATTTTGTGCCAATAGTTTGTTTGAAATTTGCTCAACACCCTCGAGTATTATCTGAGGTATGAGATCGCTGCCTAATGGAATGTCTATTTGAGCGCGGGTGTTGCAGTTGGCATCTGCTAGCTTTAGGAGTGAAACCTTTTGCCGATGCTTGCTATTTATATGATAGCTTGGAAGCATATTTGTTAGTTGCGGTAAGACTATAGCTTCTGCTTTAATTCTCTTATCCGCTTGGGGGGAAATTAGAGTAAGGGGATTATTGTGAACTGAGGTATTCGTTTGAGATTTCCTCAACCTGAGTGGTCATGGTGGTAACTGGTTCCGAAACTAGTCCACTTAGGATCCACCCAAAAATAGTATTTTGTGCCAATAGTTTGTTTGAAATTTTCTCAACATCCTCGAGTATTATCTGAGGTATGAGATCGCTGCCTAATAGAATGTCTATTTGAGCGGGGGTGTTACAGTTGGGATCTGCTAGCTTTAGGTGTGAAACCTTTTGCCAATGCTTGCTATTTATATGATATCTTGGCATATTTGTTAGTTGCGGTAAGACTATAGCTTCTGCTTTAATTCTCTTATCCGCTTGGGGGGAAATTAGAGTAATGGGATTATTGTGAACTGAGGTATTCGTTTGAGATTTCCTCAACCTGAGTGGTCATGGTGGTAACTGGTTCCGAAACTAGTCCATTTAGGATCCACCCAAAAATAGTATTTTGTGCCAGTGGTTTGTTTGAAATTTTCTCAACACCCTCGAGTATTATCTGAGGTATGAGATCGCTGCCTAATAGAATGTCTATTTGAGCGGGGGTGTTGCAGTTGTCATCTGCTAGCTTTAGGTGTGAAACCTTTTGCCAATGCTTGCTATTTATATGATAGCTTGGAAGCATATTTGTTAGTTGCGGTAAGACTATAGCTTCTGCTTTAATTCTCTTATCCGCTGGGGGGAAATTAGAGTAATGGGATTATTGTGAACTGAGGTATTCGTTTGAGATTTCCTCAACCTGAGTGGTCATGGTGGTAACTGGTTCCGAAACTAGTCCACTTAGGACCAACCCAAAAATAGTATTTTGTGCGAATAGTTTGTTTGAAATTTTCTCAACACCCTCGAGTATTATCTGAGGTATGAGATCACTGCCTAATAGAATGTCTATTTGAGCGGGGGTGTTGCAGTTGGGATCTGCTAGCTTTAGGTGTGAAACCTTTTGCCAATGCTTGCTATTTATATGATAGCTTGGAAGCATATTTGTTAGTTGCGGTAAGACTATAGCTTCTGCTTTAATTCTCTTATCCGCTTGGGGGAAATTAGAGTAATGGGATTATTGTGAACTGAGGTATTCGTTTGAGATTTCCTCAACCTGAGTGGTCATGGTGGTAACTGGTTCCGAAACTAGTCCACTTAGGACCAACCCTAAAATAGTATTTTGTGCCAATAGTTTGTTTGAAATTTTCTCAACACCCTCGAGTATTATCTGAGGTATGAGATCGCTGCCTAATAGAATGTCTATTTGAGCGGGGGTGTTGCAGTTGGCATCTGCTAGCTTAAGGTGTGAAACCTTTTGCCAATGCTTGCTATTTATATGATAGCTTGGAAGCATATTTGTTAGTGGCGGTAAGACTATAGCTCCTGCTTTAATTCTCTTATCTGCTTGGGGGGAAATTAGAGTAATGGGATTATTGTGAACTGAGGTATTCGTTTGAGATTTCCTCAACCTGAGTGGTCATGGTGGTAACTGGTTCCGAAACTAGTCCACTTAGGACCAACCCAAAAATAGTATTTTGTGCGAATAGTTTGTTTGAAATTTTCTCAACACCCTCGAGTATTATCTGAGGTATGAGATCGCTGCCTAATGGAATGTCTATTTGAGCGGGGGTGTTGCACTTGGGATCTGCTAGCTTTAGGTGTGAAACCTTTTGTCAATGCTTGTTATTTATATGATAGCTTGGAAGCATATTTGTTAGTTGCGGTAAGACTATAGCTTCTGCTTTAATTCTCTTATCCGCTTGGGGGGAAATTAGAGTAAGGGGATTATTGTGAACTGAGGTATTCGTTTGAGATTTCCACAACCTGAGTGGCCATGGTGGTAACTGGTTCCGAAACTAGTCCACTTAGGATCCACCCAAAAATAGTATTTTGTGCCAATAGTTTGTTTGAAATTTGCTCAACACCCTCGAGTATTATCTGAGGTATGAGATCGCTGCCTAATAGAATGTCTATTTGAGCGGGGGTGTTGCAGTTGTCATCTGCTAGCTTTAGGTGTGAAACCTTTTGCCAATGCTTGCTATTTATATGATAGCTTGGAAGCATATTTGTTAGTTGCGGTAAGACTATAGCTTCTGCTTTAATTCTCTTATCCGCTGGGGGGAAATTAGAGTAATGGGATTATTGTGAACTGAGGTATTCGTTTGAGATTTCCTCAACCTGAGTGGTCATGGTGGTAACTGGTTCCGAAACTAGTCCACTTAGGACCAACCCAAAAATAGTATTTTGTGCGAATAGTTTGTTTGAAATTTTCTCAACACCCTCGAGTATTATCTGAGGTATGAGATCGCTGCCTAATGGAATGTCTATTTGAGCGGGGGTGTTGCACTTGGGATCTGCTAGCTTTAGGTGTGAAACCTTTTGTCAATGCTTGTTATTTATATGATAGCTTGGAAGCATATTTGTTAGTTGCGGTAAGACTATAGCTTCTGCTTTAATTCTCTTATCCGCTTGGGGGGAAATTAGAGTAAGGGGATTATTGTGAACTGAGGTATTCGTTTGAGATTTCCACAACCTGAGTGGCCATGGTGGTAACTGGTTCCGAAACTAGTCCACTTAGGATCCACCCAAAAATAGTATTTTGTGCCAATAGTTTGTTTGAAATTTGCTCAACACCCTCGAGTATTATCTGAGGTATGAGATCGCTGCCTAATGGAATGTCTATTTGAGCGCGGGTGTTGCAGTTGGCATTTGCTAGCTTTAGGAGTGAAACCTTTTGCCGATGCTTGCTATTTATATGATAACTTGGGAGCATATTTGTTAGTTGCGGTAAGACTATAGCTTCTGCTTTAATTCTCTTATCCGCTTGGGGGGAAATTAGAGTAAGGGGATTATTGTGAACTGAGGTATTCGTTTGAGATTTCCTCAACCTGAGTGGTCATGGTGGTAACTGGTTCCGAAACTAGTCCACTTAGGATCCACCCAAAAATAGTATTTTGTGCCAATAGTTTGTTTGAAATTTTCTCAACACCCTCGAGTATTATCTGAGGTATGAGATCGCTGCCTAATAGAATGTCTATTTGAGCGGGGGTGTTACAGTTGGGATCTGCTAGCTTTAGGTGTGAAACCTTTTGCCAATGCTTGCTATTTATATGATATCTTGGCATATTTGTTAGTTGCGGTAAGACTATAGCTTCTGCTTTAATTCTCTTATCCGCTTGGGGGGAAATTAGAGTAATGGGATTATTGTGAACTGAGGTATTCGTTTGAGATTTCCTCAACCTGAGTGGTCATGGTGGTAACTGGTTCCGAAACTAGTCCACTTAGGACCAACCCAAAAATAGTATTTTGTGCGAATAGTTTGTTTGAAATTTTCTCAACACCCTCGAGTATTATCTGAGGTATGAGATCACTGCCTAATAGAATGTCTATTTGAGCGGGGGTGTTGCAGTTGTCATCTGCTAGCTTTAGGTGTGAAACCTTTTGCCAATGCTTGCTATTTATATGATAGCTTGGAAGCATATTTGTTAGTTGCGGTAAGACTATAGCTTCTGCTTTAATTCTCTTATCCGCTGGGGGGAAATTAGAGTAATGGGATTATTGTGAACTGAGGTATTCGTTTGAGATTTCCTCAACCTGAGTGGTCATGGTGGTAACTGGTTCCGAAACTAGTCCACTTAGGACCAACCCAAAAATAGTATTTTGTGCGAATAGTTTGTTTGAAATTTTCTCAACACCCTCGAGTATTATCTGAGGTATGAGATCACTGCCTAATAGAATGTCTATTTGAGCGGGGGTGTTGCAGTTGGGATCTGCTAGCTTTAGGTGTGAAACCTTTTGCCAATGCTTGCTATTTATATGATAGCTTGGAAGCATATTTGTTAGTTGCGGTAAGACTATAGCTTCTGCTTTAATTCTCTTATCCGCTTGGGGGAAATTAGAGTAATGGGATTATTGTGAACTGAGGTATTCGTTTGAGATTTCCTCAACCTGAGTGGTCATGGTGGTAACTGGTTCCGAAACTAGTCCACTTAGGACCAACCCTAAAATAGTATTTTGTGCCAATAGTTTGTTTGAAATTTTCTCAACACCCTCGAGTATTATCTGAGGTATGAGGTCGCTGCCTAATAGAATGTCTATTTGAGCGGGGGTGTTGCAGTTGGCATCTGCTAGCTTAAGGTGTGAAACCTTTTGCCAATGCTTGCTATTTATATGATAGCTTGGAAGCATATTTGTTAGTTGCGGTAAGACTATAGCTCCTGCTTTAATTCTCTTATCTGCTTGGGGGGAAATTAGAGTAATGGGATTATTGTGAACTGAGGTATTCGTTTGAGATTTCCTCAACCTGAGTGGTCATGGTGGTAACTGGTTCCGAAACTAGTCCACTTAGGACCAACCCAAAAATAGTATTTTGTGCGAATAGTTTGTTTGAAATTTTCTCAACACCCTCGAGTATTATCTGAGGTATGAGATCGCTGCCTAATATAATGTCTATTTGAGCGGGGGTGTTGCAGTTGGGATCTGCTAGCTTTAGGTGTGAAACCTTTTGCCAATGCTTGCTATTTATATGATATCTGGGAAGCATATTTGTTAGTTGCGGTAAGACTATAGCTTCTGCTTTAATTCTCTTATCCGCTTGGGGGGAAATTAGAGTAATGGGATTATTGTGAACTGAGGTATTCGTTTGAGATTCCTCAACCTGAGTGGTCATGGTGGTAACTGGTTCCGAAACTAGTCCACTTAGGATCCACCCTAAAATAGTATTTTGTGCCAATAGTTTGTTTGAAATTTTCTCAACACCCTCGAGTATTATCTGAGGTATGAGATCGCTGCCTAATAGAATGTCTATTTGAGCGGGGGTGTTGCAGTTGGCATCTGCTAGCTTTAGGTGTGAAACCTTTTGCCAATGCTTGCTATTTATATGATAGCTTGGAAGCATATTTGTTAGTTGCGGTAAGACTATAGCTTCTGCTTTAATTCTCTTATCCGCTTGGGGGGAAATTAGAGTAATGGGATTATTGTGAACTGAGGTATTCGTTTGAGATTTCCTCAACCTGAGTGGTCATGGTGGTAACTGGTTCCGAAACTAGTCCACTTAGGATCCACCCAAAAATAGTATTTTGTGCCAATAGTTTGTTTGAAATTTTCTCAACACCCTCGAGTATTATCTGAGGTATGAGATCGCTGCCTAATAGAATGTCTATTTGAGCGCGGGTGTTGCAGTTGGCATCTGCTAGCTTTAGGTGTGAAACCTTTTGCCGATGCTTGCTATTTATATGATAGCTTGGAAGCATATTTGTTAGTTGCGGTAAGACTATAGCTTCTGCTTTAATTCTCTTATCCGCTTAGGGGGAAATTAGAGTAATGGGATTATTGTGAACTGAGGTATTTGTTTGAGATTTCCTCAACCTGAGTGGTCATGGTGGTAACTGGTTCCGAAACTAGTCCACTTAGGACCAACCCAAAAATAGTATTTTGTGCGAATAGTTTGTTTGAAATTTTCTCAACACCCTCGAGTATTATCTGAGATATGAGATCGCTGCCTAATAGAATGTCTATTTGAGCGGGGGTGTTGCAGTTGGGATCTGCTAGCTTTAGGTGTGAAACCTTTTGCCAATGCTTGCTATTTATATGATATCTGGGAAGCATATTTGTTAGTTGCGGTAAGGCTATAGCTTCTGCTTTAATTCTCTTATCCGCTTGGGGGGAAATTAGAGTAATGGGATTATTGTGAACTGAGGTATTCGTTTGAGATTCCTCAACCTGAGTGGTTATGGTGGTAACTGGTTCCGAAACTAGTCCACTTAGGATCCACCCTAAAATAGTATTTTGTGCCAATAGTTTGTTTGAAATTTTCTCAACACCCTCGAGTATTATCGGAGGTATGAGATCGCTGCCTAATAGAATGTCTATTTGAGCGGGGGTGTTGCAGTTGGGATCTGCTAGCTTTAGGTGTGAAATCTTTTGCCAATGCTTGCTATTTATATGATAGCGTGGAAGCATATTTGTTAGTTGCGGTAAGACTATAGCTTCTGCTTTAATTAGCTTCTCCGCTTGGGGGGAAATTAGAGTAATGGGATTATTGTGAACTGAGGTATTCGTTTGAGATTTCCTCAACCTGAGTGGTCATAGTGGTAACTGGTTCCGAAACTAGTCCACTTAGGATCCACCCAAAAATAGTATTTTGTGCCAATAGTTTGTTTGAAATTTTCTCAACACCCTCGAGTATTGTCTGAGGTATGAGATCGCTGCCTAATAGAATGTCTATTTGAGCGGGGGTGTTGCAGTTGGGATCTGCTAGCTTTAGGTGTGAAACCTTTTGCCAATGCTAGCTATTTATATGATAGCTTGGAAGCATATTTGTTAGTTGCGGTAAGACTATAGCTTCTGCTTTAATTCTCTTATCCGCTTGGGGGGAAATTAGAGTAATGGGATTATTGTAAACTGAGGTATTCGTTTGAGATTTCCTCAACCTGAGTGGTCATGGTGGTAACTGGTTCCGAAACTAGTCCACTTAGGATCCACCCAAAAATAGTATTTTGTGCCAATAGTTTGTTTGAAATTTTCTCAACACCCTCGAGTATTATCTGAGGTATGAGATCGCTGCCTAATAGAATGTCTATTTGAGCGCGGGTGTTGCAGTTGGCATCTGCTAGCTTTAGGTGTGAAACCTTTTGCCGATGCTTGCTATTTATATGATAGCTTGGAAGCATATTTGTTAGTTGCGGTAAGACTATAGCTTCTGCTTTAATTCTCTTATCCGCTTGGGGGGAAATTAGAGTAATGGGATTATTGTGAACTGAGGTATTCGTTTGAGATTCCTCAACCTGAGTGGTTATGGTGGTAACTCGTTCCGAAACTAGTCCACTTAGGATCCACCCTAAAATAGTATTTTGTGCCAATAGTTTGTTTGAAATTTTCTCAACACCCTCGAGTATTATCGGAGGTATGAGATCGCTGCCTAATAGAATGTCTATTTGAGCGGGGGTGTTGCAGTTGGGATCTGCTAGCTTTAGGTGTGAAATCTTTTGCCAATGCTTGCTATTTATATGATAGCGTGGAAGCATATTTGTTAGTTGCGGTAAGACTATAGCTTCTGCTTTAATTAGCTTCTCCGCTTGGGGGGAAATTAGAGTAATGGGATTATTGTGAACTGAGGTATTCGTTTGAGATTTCCTCAACCTGAGTGGTCATAGTGGTAACTGGTTCCGAAACTAGTCCACTTAGGATCCACCCAAAAATAGTATTTTGTGCCAATAGTTTGTTTGAAATTTTCTCAACACCCTCGAGTATTGTCTGAGGTATGAGATCGCTGCCTAATAGAATGTCTATTTGAGCGGGGGTGTTGCAGTTGGGATCTGCTAGCTTTAGGTGTGAAACCTTTTGCCAATGCTAGCTATTTATATGATAGCTTGGAAGCATATTTGTTAGTTGCGGTAAGACTATAGCTTCTGCTTTAATTCTCTTATCCGCTTGGGGGGAAATTAGAGTAATGGGATTATTGTAAACTGAGGTATTCGTTTGAGATTTCCTCAACCTGAGTGGTCATGGTGGTAACTGGTTCCGAAACTAGTCCACTTAGGATCCACCCAAAAATAGTATTTTGTGCCAATAGTTTGTTTGAAATTTTCTCAACACCCTCGAGTATTATCTGAGGTATGAGATCGCTGCCTAATAGAATGTCTATTTGAGCGCGGGTGTTGCAGTTGGCATCTGCTAGCTTTAGGTGTGAAACCTTTTGCCGATGCTTGCTATTTATATGATAGCTTGGAAGCATATTTGTTAGTTGCGGTAAGACTATAGCTTCTGCTTTAATTCTCTTATCCGCTTGGGGGGAAATTAGAGTAATGGGATTATTGTGAACTGAGGTATTCGTTTGAGATTCCTCAACCTGAGTGGTTATGGTGGTAACTGGTTCCGAAACTAGTCCACTTAGGATCCACCCTAAAATAGTATTTTGTGCCAATAGTTTGTTTGAAATTTTCTCAACACCCTCGAGTATTGTCTGAGGTATGAGATCGCTGCCTAATAGAATGTCTATTTGAGCGGGGGTGTTGCAGTTGGGATCTGCTAGCTTTAGGTGTGAAACCTTTTGCCAATGCTAGCTATTTATATGATAGCTTGGAAGCATATTTGTTAGTTGCGGTAAGACTATAGCTTCTGCTTTAATTCTCTTATCCGCTTGGGGGGAAATTAGAGTAATGGGATTATTGTAAACTGAGGTATTCGTTTGAGATTTCCTCAACCTGAGTGGTCATGGTGGTAACTGGTTCCGAAACTAGTCCACTTAGGATCCACCCAAAAATAGTATTTTGTGCCAATAGTTTGTTTGAAATTTTCTAAACACCCTCGAGTATTATCTGAGGTATGAGATCGCTGCCTAATAGAATGTCTATTTGAGCGCGGGTGTTGCAGTTGGCATCTGGTAGCTTTAGGTGTGAAACCTTTTGCCGATGCTTGCTATTTATATGATAGCTTGGAAGCATATTTGTTAGTTGCGGTAAGACTATAGCTTCTGCTTTAATTCTCTTATCCGCTTGGGGGGAAATTAGAGTAATGGGATTATTGTGAACTGAGGTATTCGTATGAGATTCCTCAACCTGAGTGGTTATGGTGGTAACTGGTTCCGAAACTAGTCCACTTAGGATCCACCCTAAAATAGTATTTTGTGCCAATAGTTTGTTTGAAATTTTCTCAACACCCTCGAGTATTATCGGAGGTATGAGATCCCTGCCTAATAGAATGTCTATTTGAGCGGGGGTGTTGCAGTTGGGATCTGCTAGCTTTAGGTGTGAAATCTTTTGCCAATGCTTGCTATTTATATGATAGCGTGGAAGCATATTTGTTAATTGCGGTAAGACTATAGCTTCTGCTTTAATTAGCTTCTCCGCTTGGAGGGAAATTAGAGTAATGGGATTATTGTGAACTGAGGTATTCGTTTGAGATTTCCTCAACCTGAGTGGTCATAGTGGTAACTGGTTCCGAAACTAGTCCACTTAGGACCAACCCAAAAATAGTATTTTGTGCCAATAGTTTGTTTGAAATTTTCTCAACCCCCTCGAGTATTATCTGAGGTATGAGATCGCTGCCTAATAGAATGTCTATTTGAGCGGGGGTGTTGCAGTTGGGATCTGCTAGCTTTAGGTGTGAAACCTTAAGCCAATGCTTGCGATTTATATGATAGCTTGGAAGCATATTTGTTAGTTGCGGTAAGACTATAGCTTCTGCTTTAATTAGCTTCTCCGCTTGGAGGGAAATTAGAGTAATGGGATTATTGTGAACTGAGGTATTCGTTTGAGATTTCCTCAACCTGAGTGGTCATGGTGGTAACTGGTTCCGAAACTAGTCCACTTAGGACCAACCCAAAAATAGTATTTTGTGCCAATAGTTTGTTTGAAATTTTCTCAACCCCCTCGAGTATTATCTGAGGTATGAGATCGCTGCCTAATAGAATGTCTATTTGAGCGGGGGTGTTGCAGTTGGGATCTGCTAGCTTTAGGTGTGAAACCTTAAGCCAATGCTTGCGATTTATATGATAGCTTGGAAGCATATTTGTTAGTTGCGGTAAGACTATAGCTTCTGCTTTAATTCTCTTATCCGCTTGGGGGGAAATTAGAGTAATGGGATTATTGTGAACTGAGGTATTCGTTTGAGATTTCCTCAACCTGAGTGGTCATGGTGGTAACTGGTTCCGAAACTAGTCCACTTAGAATCCACCCAAAAATAGTATTTTGTGCCAATAGTTTGTTTGAAATTTTCACAACACCCTCGAGTATTATCTGAGGTATGAGATCGCTGCCTAATAGAATGTCTATTTGAGCGCGGGTGTTGCAGTTGGCATCTGCTAGCTTTAGGTGTGAAACCTTTTGCCGATGCTTGCTATTTATATGATAGCTTGGAAGCATATTTGTTAGTTGCGGTAAGACTATAGCTTCTGCTTTAATTCTCTTATCCGCTTGGGGGGAAATTAGAGTAAGGAGATTATTGTGAACTGAGGTATTCGTTTGAGATTTCCTCAACCTGAGTGGTCATGGTGGTAACTGGTTCCGAAACTAGTCCACTTAGGAGCCAACCCAAAAATAGTATTTTGTGCCAATAGTTTGTTTGAAATTTTCTCAACCCCCTCGAGTATTATCTGAGGTATGAGATCGCTGCCTAATAGAATGTCTATTTGAGCGGGGGTGTTGCAGTTGGGATCTGCTAGCTTTAGGTGTGAAACCTTAAGCCAATGCTTGCGATTTATATGATAGCTTGGAAGCATATTTGTTAGTTGCGGTAAGACTATAGCTTCTGCTTTAATTCTCTTATCCGCTTGGGGCGAAATTAGAGTAATGGGATTATTGTGAACTGAGGTATTCGTTTGAGATTTCCTCAACCTGAGTGGTCATGGTGGTAACTGGTTCCGAAACTAGTCCACTTAGAATCCACCCAAAAATAGTATTTTGTGCCAATAGTTTGTTTGAAATTTTCTCAACACCCTCGAGTATTATCTGAGGTATGAGATCACTGCCTAATAGAATGTCTATTTGAGCGGGGGTGTTGCAGTTGGGATCTGCTAGCTTTAGGTGTGAAACCTTAAGCCAATGCTTGCGATTTATATGATAGCTTGGAAGCATATTTGTTAGTTGCGGTAAGACTATAGCTTCTGCTTTAATTCTCTTATCCGCTTGGGGGGAAATTAGAGTAATGGGATTATTGTGAACTGAGGTATTCGTTTGAGATTTCCTCAACCTGAGTGGTCTTGGTGGTAACTGGTTCCGAAACTAGTCCACTTAGAATCCACCCAAAAATAGTGTTTTGTGCCAATAGTTTGTTTGAAATTTTCTCAACACTCTCGAGTATTATCTGAGGTATGAGATCGCTGCCTAATAGAATGTCTATTTGAGCGCGGGTGTTGCAGTTGGCATCTGCTAGCTTTAGGTGTGAAACCTTTTGCCAATGCTTGCTATTTATATGATATCTTGGAAGCATATTTGTTAGTTGCGGTAAGACTATAGCTTCTGCTTTAATTCTCTTATCCGCTTGGGGGGAAATTAGAGTAATGGGATTATTGTGAACTGAGGTATTCGTTTGAGATTCCTCAACCTGAGTGGTCATGGTGGTAACTGGTTCCGAAACTAGTCCACTTAGGATCCACCCTAAAATAGTATTTTGTGCCAATAGTTTGTTTGAAATTTTCTCAACACCCTCGAGTATTATCTGAGGTATGAGATCGCTGCCTAATAGAATGTCTATTTGAGCGGGGGTGTTGCAGTTGGCATCTGCTAGCTTTAGGTGTGAAACCTTTTGCCAATGCTTGCTATTTATATGATAGCTTGGGAGCATATTTGTTAGTTGCGGTAAGACTATAGCTTCTGCTTTAATTCTCTTATCCGCTTGGGGGGAAATTAGAGTAATGGGATTATTGTGAACTGAGGTATTCGTTTGAGATTTCCTCAACCTGAGTGTCATAGTGGTAACTGGTTCCGAAACTAGTCCACTTAGGATCCATCCAAAAATAGTATTTTGTGCCAATAGTTTGTTTGAAATTTTCGCAACACCCTCGAGTATTATCTGAGGTATGAGATCGCTGCCTAATAGAATGTCTATTTGAGCGCGGGTGTTGCAGTTGGCATCTGCTAGCTTTAGGAGTGAAACCTTTTGCCGATGCTTGCTATTTATATGATAGCTTGGAAGCATATTTGTTAGTTGCGGTAAGACTATAGCTTCTGCTTTAATTCTCTTATCCGCTTGGGGGGAAATTAGAGTAATGGGATTATTGTGAACTGAGGTATTCGTTTGAGATTTCCTCAACCTGAGTGGTCATGGTGGTAACTGGTTCCGAAACTAGTCCACTTAGGATCCACCCAAAATAGTATTTTGTGCCAATAGTTTGTTTGAAATTTTCTCAACACCCTCGAGTATTATCTGAGGTATGAGATCGCTGCCTAATAGAATGTCTATTTGAGCGCGGGTGTTGCAGTTGGCATCTGCTAGCTTTAGGTGTGAAACCTTTTGCCGATGCTTGCTATTTATATGATAGCTTGGAAGCATATTTGTTAGTTGCGGTAAGACTATAGCTTCTGCTTTAATTCTCTTATCCGCTTGGGGGGAAATTAGAGTAATGGGATTATTGTGAACTGAGGTATTCGTTTGAGATTTCCTCAACCTGAGTGGTCATGGTGATAACTGGTTCCGAAACTAGTCCACTTAGAATCCACCCAAAAATAGTATTTTGTGCCAATAGTTTGTTTGAAATTTTCTCAACACCCTCGAGTATTATCTGAGGTATGAGATCACTGCCTAATAGAATGTCTATTTGAGCGGGGGTGTTGCAGTTGGGATCTGCTAGCTTTAGGTGTGAAACCTTAAGCCAATGCTTGCGATTTATATGATAGCTTGGAAGCATATTTGTTAGTTGCGGTAAGACTATAGCTTCTGCTTTAATTCTCTTATCCGCTTGGGGGGAAATTAGAGTAATGGGATTATTGTGAACTGAGGTATTCGTTTGAGATTTCCTCAACCTGAGTGGTCATGGTGGTAACTGGTTCCGAAACTAGTCCACTTAGAATCCACCCAAAAATAGTATTTTGTGCCAATAGTTTGTTTGAAATTTTCTCAACACCCTCGAGTATTATCTGAGGTATGAGATCGCTGCCTAATAGAATGTCTATTTGAGCGCGGGTGTTGCAGTTGGCATCTGCTAGCTTTAGGTGTGAAACCTTTTGCCAATGCTTGCGATTTATATGATAGCTTGGAAGCATATTTGTTAGTTGCGGTAAGACTATAGCTTCTGCTTTAATTCTCTTATCCGCTTGGGGCGAAATTAGAGTAATGGGATTATTGTGAACTGAGGTATTCGTTTGAGATTTCCTCAACCTGAGTGGTCATGGTGGTAACTGGTTCCGAAACTAGTCCACTTAGAATCCACCCAAAAATAGTATTTTGTGCCAATAGTTTGTTTGAAATTTTCTCAACACCCTGGAGTATTATCTGAGGTATGAGATCACTGCCTAATAGAATGTCTATTTGAGCGGGGGTGTTGCAGTTGGGATCTGCTAGCTTTAGGTGTGAAACCTTAAGCCAATGCTTGCGATTTATATGATAGCTTGGAAGCATATTTTTTAGTTGCGGTAAGACTATAGCTTCTGCTTTAATTCTCTTATCCGCTTGGGGGGAAATTAGAGTAATGGGATTATTGTGAACTGAGGTATTCGTTTGAGATTTCCTCAACCTGAGTGGTCATGGTGGTAACTGGTTCCGAAACTAGTCCACTTAGAATCCACCCAAAAATAGTGTTTTGTGCCAATAGTTTGTTTGAAATTTTCTCAACACTCTCGAGTATTATCTGAGGTATGAGATCGCTGCCTAATAGAATGTCTATTTGAGCGCGGGTGTTGCAGTTGGCATCTGCTAGCTTTAGGTGTGAAACCTTTTGCCAATGCTTGCTATTTATATGATATCTTGGAAGCATATTTGTTAGTTGCGGTAAGACTATAGCTTCTGCTTTAATTCTCTTATCCGCTTGGGGGGAAATTAGAGTAATGGGATTATTGTGAACTGAGGTATTCGTTTGAGATTCCTCAACCTGAGTGGTCATGGTGGTAACTGGTTCCGAAACTAGTCCACTTAGGATCCACCCTAAAATAGTATTTTGTGCCAATAGTTTGTTTGAAATTTTCTCAACGCCCTCGAGTATTATCTGAGGTATGAGATCGCTGCCTAATAGAATGTCTATTTGAGCGGGGGTGTTGCAGTTGGCATCTGCTAGCTTTAGGTGTGAAACCTTTTGCCAATGCTTGCTATTTATATGATAGCTTGGGAGCATATTTGTTAGTTGCGGTAAGACTATAGCTTCTGCTTTAATTCTCTTATCCGCTTGGGGGGAAATTAGAGTAATGGTATTATTGTGAACTGAGGTATTCGTTTGAGATTTCCTCAACCTGAGTGTCATAGTGGTAACTGGTTCCGAAACTAGTCCACTTAGGATCCATCCAAAAATAGTATTTTGTGCCAATAGTTTGTTTGAAATTTTCGCAACACCCTCGAGTATTATCTGAGGTATGAGATCGCTGCCTAATAGAATGTCTATTTGAGCGCGGGTGTTGCAGTTGGCATCTGCTAGCTTTAGGAGTGAAACCTTTTGCCGATGCTTGCTATTTATATGATAGCTTGGAAGCATATTTGTTAGTTGCGGTAAGACTATAGCTTCTGCTTTAATTCTCTTATCCGCTTGGGGGGAAATTAGAGTAATGGGATTATTGTGAACTGAGGTATTCGTTTGAGATTTCCTCAACCTGAGTGGTCATGGTGGTAACTGGTTCCGAAACTAGTCCACTTAGGATCCACCCAAAAATAGTATTTTGTGCCAATAGTTTGTTTGAAATTTTCTCAACACCCTCGAGTATTATCTGAGGTATGAGATCGCTGCCTAATAGAATGTCTATTTGAGCGCGGGTGTTGCAGTTGGCATCTGCTAGCTTTAGGTGTGAAACCTTTTGCCGATGCTTGCTATTTATATGATAGCTTGGAAGCATATTTGTTAGTTGCGGTAAGACTATAGCTTCTGCTTTAATTCTCTTATCCGCTTGGGGGGAAATTAGAGTAATGGGATTATTGTGAACTGAGATATTCGTTTGAGATTTCCTCAACCTGAGTGGTCATGGTGGTAACTGGTTCCGAAACTAGTCCACTTAGAATCCACCCAAAAATAGTATTTTGTGCCAATAGTTTGTTTGAAATTTTCTCAACACCCTCGAGTATTATCTGAGGTATGAGATCACTGCCTAATAGAATGTCTATTTGAGCGGGGGTGTTGCAGTTGGGATCTGCTAGCTTTAGGTGTGAAACCTTAAGCCAATGCTTGCGATTTATATGATAGCTTGGAAGCATATTTGTTAGTTGCGGTAAGACTATAGCTTCTGCTTTAATTCTCTTATCCGCTTGGGGGGAAATTAGAGTAATGGGATTATTGTGAACTGAGGTATTCGTTTGAGATTTCCTCAACCTGAGTGGTCATGGTGGTAACTGGTTCCGAAACTAGTCCACTTAGAATCCACCCAAAAATAGTATTTTGTGCCAATAGTTTGTTTGAAATTTTCTCAACACCCTCGAGTATTATCTGAGGTATGAGATCGCTGCCTAATAGAATGTCTATTTGAGCGCGGGTGTTGCAGTTGGCATCTGCTAGCTTTAGGTGTGAAACCTTTTGCCAATGCTTGCTATTTATATGATATCTTGGAAGCATATTTGTTAGTTGCGGTAAGACTATAGCTTCTGCTTTAATTCTCTTATCCGCTTGGGGGGAAATTAGAGTAATGGGATTATTGTGAACTGAGGTATTCGTTTGAGATTCCTCAACCTGAGTGGTCATGGTGGTAACTGGCTCCGAAACTAGTCCACTTAGGATCCACCCTAAAATAGTATTTTGTGCCAATAGTTTGTTTGAAATTTTCTCAACACCCTCGAGTATTATCTGAGGTATGAGATCGCTGCCTAATAGAATGTCTATTTGAGCGGGGGTGTTGCAGTTGGCATCTGCTAGCTTTAGGTGTGAAACCTTTTGCCAATGCTTGCTATTTATATGATAGCTTGGGAGCATATTTGTTAGTTGCGGTAAGACTATAGCTTCTGCTTTAATTCTCTTATCCGCTTGGGGGGAAATTAGAGTAATGGGATTATTGTGAACTGAGGTATTCGTTTGAGATTTCCTCAACCTGAGTGTCATAGTGGTAACTGGTTCCGAAACTAGTCCACTTAGGATCCATCCAAAAATAGTATTTTGTGCCAATAGTTTGTTTGAAATTTTCGCAACACCCTCGAGTATTATCTGAGGTATGAGATCGCTGCCTAATAGAATGTCTATTTGAGCGCGGGTGTTGCAGTTGGCATCTGCTAGCTTTAGGAGTGAAACCTTTTGCCGATGCTTGCTATTTATATGATAGCTTGGAAGCATATTTGTTAGTTGCGGTAAGACTATAGCTTCTGCTTTAATTCTCTTATCCGCTTGGGGGGAAATTAGAGTAAGGGGATTATTGTGAACTGAGGTATTCGTTTGAGATTTCCACAACCTGAGTGGTCATGGTGGTAACTGGTTCCGAAACTAGTCCACTTAGGATCCACCCAAAAATAGTATTTTGTGCCAATAGTTTGTTTGAAATTTTCTCAACACCCTCGAGTATTATCTGAGGTATGAGATCGCTGCCTAATAGAATGTCTATTTGAGCGGGGGTGTTGCAGTTGGGATCTGCTAGCTTTAGGTGTGAAACCTTTTGCCAATGCTTGCTATTTATATGATATCTTGGCATATTTGTTAGTTGCGGTAAGACTATAGCTTCTGCTTTAATTCTCTTATCCGCTTGGGGGGAAATTAGAGTAAGGGGATTATTGTGAACTGAGGTATTCGTTTGAGATTTCCACAACCTGAGTGGTCATGGTGGTAACTGGTTCCGAAACTAGTCCACTTAGGATCCACCCAAAAATAGTATTTTGTGCCAATAGTTTGTTTGAAATTTGCTCAACACCCTCGAGTATTATCTGAGGTATGAGATCGCTGCCTAATGGAATGTCTATTTGAGCGCGGGTGTTGCAGTTGGCATCTGCTAGCTTTAGGAGTGAAACCTTTTCCCGATGCTTGCTATTTATATGATAGCTTGGAAGCATATTTGTTAGTTGCAGTAAGACTATAGCTTCTGCTTTAATTCTCTTATCCGCTTGGGGGGAAATTAGAGTAAGGGGATTATTGTGAACTGAGGTATTCGTTTGAGATTTTCTCAACCTGAGTGGTCATGGTGGTAACTGGTTCCGAAACTAGTCCACTTAGGATCCACCCAAAAATAGTATTTTGTGCCAATAGTTTGTTTGAAATTTTCTCAACACCCTCGAGTATTATCTGAGGTATGAGATCGCTGCCTAATAGAATGTCTATTTGAGCGGGGGTGTTGCAGTTGGGATCTGCTAGCTTTAGGTGTGAAACCTTTTGCCAATGCTTGCTATTTATATGATATCTTGGCATATTTGTTAGTTGCGGTAAGACTATAGCTTCTGCTTTAATTCTCTTATCCGCTTGGGGGGAAATTAGAGTAATGGGATAATTGTGAACTGAGGTATTCGTTTGAGATTTCCTCAACCTGAGTGGGCATGGTGGTAACTGGTTCCGAAACTAGTCCATTTAGGATCCACCCAAAAATAGTATTTTGTGCCAGTGGTTTGTTTGAAATTTTCTCAACACCCTCGAGTATTATCTGAGGTATGAGATCGCTGCCTAATAGAATGTTTATTTGAGCGGGGGTGTTGCAGTTGTCATCTGCTAGCTTTAGGTGTGAAACCTTTTGCCAATGCTTGCTATTTATATGATAGCTTGGAAGCATATTTGTTAGTTGCGGTAAGATATAGCTTCTGCTTTAATTCTCTTATCCGCTGGGGGGAAATTAGAGTAATGGGATTATTGTGAACTGAGGTATTCGTTTGAGATTTCCTCAACCTGAGTGGTCATGGTGGTAACTGGTTCCGAAACTAGTCCACTTAGGACCAACCCTAAAATAGTATTTTGTGCCAATAGTTTGTTTGAAATTTTCTCAACACCCTCGAGTATTATCTGAGGTATGAGATCGCTGCCTAATAGAATGTCTATTTGAGCGGGGGTGTTGCAGTTGGGATCTGCTAGCTTTAGGTGTGAAACCTTTTGCCAATGCTTGCTATTTATATGATAGCTTGGAAGCATATTTGTTAGTTGCGGTAAGACTATAGCTTCTGCTTTAATTCTCTTATCCGCTTGGGGGGAAATTAGAGTAATGGGATTATTGTAAACTGAGGTATTCGTTTGAGATTTCCTCAACCTGAGTGGTCATGGTGGTAACTGGTTCCGAAACTAGTCCACTTAGGACCAACCCTAAAATAGTATTTTGTGCCAATAGTTTGTTTGAAATTTTCTCAACACCCTCGAGTATTATCTGAGGTATGAGATCGCTGCCTAATAGAATGTCTATTTGAGCGGGGGTGTTGCAGTTGGCATCTGCTAGCTTTAGGTGTGAAACCTTTTGCCAATGCTTGCTATTTATATGATATCTGGGAAGCATATTTGTTAGTTGCGGTAAGACTATAGCTTCTGCTTTAATTCTCTTATCCGCTTGGGGGGAAATTAGAGTAATGGGATTATTGTGAACTGAGGTATTCGTTTGAGATTCCTCAACCTGAGTGGTCATGGTGGTAACTGGTTCCGAAACTAGTCCACTTAGGATCCACCCTAAAATAGTATTTTGTGCCAATAGTTTGTTTGAAATTTTCTCAACACCCTCGAGTATTATCTGAGGTATGAGATCGCTGCCTAATAGAATGTCTATTTGAGCGGGGGTGTTGCAGTTGGCATCTGCTAGCTTTAGGTGTGAAACCTTTTGCCAATGCTTGCTATTTATATGATAGCTTGGAAGCATATTTGTTAGTTGCGGTAAGACTATAGCTTCTGCTTTAATTCTCTTATCCGCTTGGGGGGAAATTAGAGTAATGGGATTATTGTGAACTGAGGTATTCGTTTGAGATTTCCTCAACCTGAGTGGTCATGGTGGTAACTGGTTCCGAAACTAGTCCACTTAGGATCCACCCAAAAATAGTATTTTGTGCCAATAGTTTGTTTGAAATTTTCTCAACACCCTCGAGTATTATCTGAGGTATGAGATCGCTGCCTAATAGAATGTCTATTTGAGCGCGGGTGTTGCAGTTGGCATCTGCTAGCTTTAGGTGTGAAACCTTTTGCCAATGCTTGCTATTTATATGATAGCTTGGAAGCATATTTGTTAGTTGCGGTAAGACTATAGCTTCTGCTTTAATTCTCTTCTCCGCTTGGGTGGAAATTAGAGTAATGGGATTATTGTGAACTGAGGTATTCGTTTGAGATTTCCACAACCTGAGTGGTCATGGTGGTAACTGGTTCCGAAACTAGTCCACTTAGGATCCACCCAAAAATAGTATTTTGTGCCAATAGTTTGTTTGAAATTTGCTCAACACCCTCGAGTATTATCTGAGGTATGAGATCGCTGCCTAATAGAATGTCTATTTGAGCGGGGGTGTTGCAGTTGGGATCTGCTAGCTTTAGGTGTGAAACCTTTTGCCAATGCTTGCTATTTATATGATAGCTTGGAAGCATATTTGTTAGTTGCGGTAAGATATAGCTTCTGCTTTAATTCTCTTATCCGCTGGGGGGAAATTAGAGTAATGGGATTATTGTGAACTGAGGTATTCGTTTGAGATTTCCTCAACCTGAGTGGTCATGGTGGTAACTGGTTCCGAAACTAGTCCACTTAGGACCAACCCTAAAATAGTATTTTGTGCCAATAGTTTGTTTGAAATTTTCTCAACACCCTCGAGTATTATCTGAGGTATGAGATCGCTGCCTAATAGAATGTCTATTTGAGCGGGGGTGTTGCAGTTGGGATCTGCTAGCTTTAGGTGTGAAACCTTTTGCCAATGCTTGCTATTTATATGATAGCTTGGAAGCATATTTGTTAGTTGCGGTAAGACTATAGCTTCTGCTTTAATTCTCTTATCCGCTTGGGGGGAAATTAGAGTAATGGGATTATTGTAAACTGAGGTATTCGTTTGAGATTTCCTCAACCTGAGTGGTCATGGTGGTAACTGGTTCCGAAACTAGTCCACTTAGGACCAACCCTAAAATAGTATTTTGTGCCAATAGTTTGTTTGAAATTTTCTCAACACCCTCGAGTATTATCTGAGGTATGAGATCGCTGCCTAATAGAATGTCTATTTGAGCGGGGGTGTTGCAGTTGGCATCTGCTAGCTTTAGGTGTGAAACCTTTTGCCAATGCTTGCTATTTATATGATATCTGGGAAGCATATTTGTTAGTTGCGGTAAGACTATAGCTTCTGCTTTAATTCTCTTATCCGCTTGGGGGGAAATTAGAGTAATGGGATTATTGTGAACTGAGGTATTCGTTTGAGATTTCCTCAACCTGAGTGGTCATGGTGGTAACTGGTTCCGAAACTAGTCCACTTAGGATCCACCCAAAAATAGTATTTTGTGCCAATAGTTTGTTTGAAATTTTCTCAACACCCTCGAGTATTATCTGAGGTATGAGATCGCTGCCTAATAGAATGTCTATTTGAGCGCGGGTGTTGCAGTTGGCATCTGCTAGCTTTAGGTGTGAAACCTTTTGCCAATGCTTGCTATTTATATGATAGCTTGGAAGCATATTTGTTAGTTGCGGTAAGACTATAGCTTCTGCTTTAATTCTCTTCTCCGCTTGGGTGGAAATTAGAGTAATGGGATTATTGTGAACTGAGGTATTCGTTTGAGATTTCGTCAACCTGAGTGGTCATGGTGGTAACTGGTTCCGAAACTAGTCCACTTAGGATCCACCCTAAAATAGTATTTTGTGCCAATAGTTTGTTTGAAATTTTCTCAACACCCTCGAGTATAATCTGAGGTATGAGATCGCTGCCTAATAGAATGTCTATTTGAGCGGGGGTGTTGCAGTTGGCATCTGCTAGCTTTAGGTGTGAAACCTTTTGCCAATGCTTGCTATTTATATGATAGCTTGGAAGCATATTTGTTAGTTGCGGTAAGACTATAGCTTCTGCTTTAATTCTCTTCTCCGCTTGGGGGGAAATTAGAGTAATGGGATTATTGTGAACTGAGGTATTCGTTTGAGATTTCCTCAACCTGAGTGGTCATGGTGGTAACTGGTTCCGAAACTAGTCCACTTAGTATCCACCCAAAAATAGTATTTTGTGCCAATAGTTTGTTTGAAATTTTCTCAACACCCTCGAGTATTATCTGAGGTATGAGATCGCTGCCTAATAGAATGTCTATTTGAGCGGGGGTGTCGCAGTTGGGATCTGCTAGCTTTAAGTGTGAAACCTTTTGCCAATGCTTGCTATTTATATGATAGCTTGGAAGCATATTTGTTAGTTGCGGTAAGACTATAGCTTCTGCTTTAATTCTCTTATCCGCTTGGGGGGAAATTAGAGTATTGGGATTATTGTGAACTGAGGTATTCGTTTGAGATTTCCTCAACCTGAGTGGTCATGGTGGTAACTGGTTCTGAAACTAGTCCACTTAGGATCCACCCTAGAATAGTATTTTGTGCCAATAGTTTGTTTGAAATTTTCTCAACACCCTCGAGTATTATCGGAGGTATGAGATCGCTGCCTAATAGAATGTCTATTTGAGCGCGGGTGTTGCAGTTGGCATCTGCTAGCTTTAGGAGTGAAACCTTTTGCCGATGCTTGCTATTTATATGATAGCTTGGAAGCATATTTGTTAGTTGCGGTAAGACTATAGCTTCTGCTTTAATTCTCTTATCCGCTTGGGGGGAAATTAGAGTAAGGGGATTATTGTGAACTGAGGTATTCGTTTGAGATTTCCACAACCTGAGTGGTCATGGTGGTAACTGGTTCCGAAACTAGTCCACTTAGGATCCACCCAAAAATAGTATTTTGTGCCAATAGTTTGTTTGAAATTTGCTCAACACCCTCGAGTATTATCTGAGGTATGAGATCGCTGCCTAATAGAATGTCTATTTGAGCGGGGGTGTTGCAGTTGGGATCTGCTAGCTTTAGGTGTGAAACCTTTTGCCAATGCTTGCTATTTATATGATATCTTGGCATATTTGTTAGTTGCGGTAAGACTATAGCTTCTGCTTTAATTCTCTTATCCGCTTGGGGGGAAATTAGAGTAATGGGATTATTGTGAACTGAGGTATTCGTTTGAGATTTCCTCAACCTGAGTGTCATAGTGGTAACTGGTTCCGAAACTAGTCCACTTAGGATCCATCCAAAAATAGTATTTTGTGCCAATAGTTTGTTTGAAATTTTCGCAACACCCTCGAGTATTATCTGAGGTATGAGATCGCTGCCTAATAGAATGTCTATTTGAGCGCGGGTGTTGCAGTTGGCATCTGCTAGCTTTAGGAGTGAAACCTTTTGCCGATGCTTGCTATTTATATGATAGCTTGGAAGCATATTTGTTAGTTGCGGTAAGACTATAGCTTCTGCTTTAATTCTCTTATCCGCTTGGGGGGAAATTAGAGTAATGGGATTATTGTGAACTGAGGTATTCGTTTGAGATTCCTCAACCTGAGTGGTCATGGTGGTAACTGGTTCCGAAACTAGTCCACTTAGGATCCACCCTAAAATAGTATTTTGTGCCAATAGTTTGTTTGAAATTTTCTCAACACCCTCGAGTATTATCTGAGGTATGAGATCGCTGCCTAATAGAATGTCTATTTGAGCGGGGGTGTTGCAGTTGGCATCTGCTAGCTTTAGGTGTGAAACCTTTTGCCAATGCTTGCTATTTATATGATAGCTTGGAAGCATATTTGTTAGTTGCGGTAAGACTATAGCTTCTGCTTTAATTCTCTTATCCGCTTGGGGGGAAATTAGAGTAAGGGGATTATTGTGAACTGAGGTATTCGTTTGAGATTTCCACAACCTGAGTGGTCATGGTGGTAACTGGTTCCGAAACTAGTCCACTTAGGATCCACCCAAAAATAGTATTTTGTGCCAATAGTTTGTTTGAAATTTGCTCAACACCCTCGAGTATTATCTGAGGTATGAGATCGCTGCCTAATAGAATGTCTATTTGAGCGGGGGTGTTGCAGTTGGCATCTGCTAGCTTTAGGTGTGAAACCTTTTGCCAATGCTTGCTATTTATATGATAGCTTGGGAGCATATTTGTTAGTTGCGGTAAGACTATAGCTTCTGCTTTAATTCTCTTATCCGCTTGGGGGGAAATTAGAGTAATGGGATTATTGTGAACTGAGGTATTCGTTTGAGATTTCCTCAACCTGAGTGTCATAGTGGTAACTGGTTCCGAAACTAGTCCACTTAGGATCCATCCAAAAATAGTATTTTGTGCCAATAGTTTGTTTGAAATTTTCGCAACACCCTCGAGTATTATCTGAGGTATGAGATCGCTGCCTAATAGAATGTCTATTTGAGCGCGGGTGTTGCAGTTGGCATCTGCTAGCTTTAGGAGTGAAACCTTTTGCCGATGCTTGCTATTTATATGATAGCTTGGAAGCATATTTGTTAGTTGCGGTAAGACTATAGCTTCTGCTTTAATTCTCTTATCCGCTTGGGGGGAAATTAGAGTAAGGGGATTATTGTGAACTGAGGTATTCGTTTGAGATTTCCACAACCTGAGTGGTCATGGTGGTAACTGGTTCCGAAACTAGTCCACTTAGGATCCACCCAAAAATAGTATTTTGTGCCAATAGTTTGTTTGAAATTTGCTCAACACCCTCGAGTATTATCTGAGGTATGAGATCGCTGCCTAATAGAATGTCTATTTGAGCGGGGGTGTTGCAGTTGGCATCTGCTAGCTTTAGGTGTGAAACCTTTTGCCAATGCTTGCTATTTATATGATAGCTTGGGAGCATATTTGTTAGTTGCGGTAAGACTATAGCTTCTGCTTTAATTCTCTTATCCGCTTGGGGGGAAATTAGAGTAATGGGATTATTGTGAACTGAGGTATTCGTTTGAGATTTCCTCAACCTGAGTGTCATAGTGGTAACTGGTTCCGAAACTAGTCCACTTAGGATCCATCCAAAAATAGTATTTTGTGCCAATAGTTTGTTTGAAATTTTCGCAACACCCTCGAGTATTATCTGAGGTATGAGATCGCTGCCTAATAGAATGTCTATTTGAGCGCGGGTGTTGCAGTTGGCATCTGCTAGCTTTAGGAGTGAAACCTTTTGCCGATGCTTGCTATTTATATGATAGCTTGGAAGCATATTTGTTAGTTGCGGTAAGACTATAGCTTCTGCTTTAATTCTCTTATCCGCTTGGGGGGAAATTAGAGTAAGGGGATTATTGTGAACTGAGGTATTCGTTTGAGATTTCCACAACCTGAGTGGTCATGGTGGTAACTGGTTCCGAAACTAGTCCACTTAGGATCCACCCAAAAATAGTATTTTGTGCCAATAGTTTGTTTGAAATTTGCTCAACACCCTCGAGTATTATCTGAGGTATGAGATCGCTGCCTAATGGAATGTCTATTTGAGCGCGGGTGTTGCAGTTGGCATCTGCTAGCTTTAGGAGTGAAACCTTTTCCCGATGCTTGCTATTTATATGATAGCTTGGAAGCATATTTGTTAGTTGCAGTAAGACTATAGCTTCTGCTTTAATTCTCTTATCCGCTTGGGGGGAAATTAGAGTAAGGGGATTATTGTGAACTGAGGTATTCGTTTGAGATTTTCTCAACCTGAGTGGTCATGGTGGTAACTGGTTCCGAAACTAGTCCACTTAGGATCCACCCAAAAATAGTATTTTGTGCCAATAGTTTGTTTGAAATTTTCTCAACACCCTCGAGTATTATCTGAGGTATGAGATCGCTGCCTAATAGAATGTCTATTTGAGCGGGGGTGTTGCAGTTGGGATCTGCTAGCTTTAGGTGTGAAACCTTTTGCCAATGCTTGCTATTTATATGATATCTTGGCATATTTGTTAGTTGCGGTAAGACTATAGCTTCTGCTTTAATTCTCTTATCCGCTTGGGGGGAAATTAGAGTAATGGCATAATTGTGAACTGAGGTATTCGTTTGAGATTTCCTGAACCTGAGTAGGCATGGTGGTAACTGGTTCCGAAACTAGTCCATTTAGGATCCACCCAAAAATAGTATTTTGTGCCAGTGGTTTGTTTGAAATTTTCTCAACACCCTCGAGTATTATCTGAGGTATGAGATCGCTGCCTAATAGAATGTTTATTTGAGCGGGGGTGTTGCAGTTGTCATCTGCTAGCTTTAGGTGTGAAACCTTTTGCCAATGCTTGCTATTTATATGATAGCTTGGAAGCATATTTGTTAGTTGCGGTAAGATATAGCTTCTGCTTTAATTCTCTTATCCGCTGGGGGGAAATTAGAGTAATGGGATTATTGTGAACTGAGGTATTCGTTTGAGATTTCCTCAACCTGAGTGGTCATGGTGGTAACTGGTTCCGAAACTAGTCCACTTAGGACCAACCCTAAAATAGTATTTTGTGCCAATAGTTTGTTTGAAATTTTCTCAACACCCTCGAGTATTATCTGAGGTATGAGATCGCTGCCTAATAGAATGTCTATTTGAGCGGGGGTGTTGCAGTTGGGATCTGCTAGCTTTAGGTGTGAAACCTTTTGCCAATGCTTGCTATTTATATGATAGCTTGGAAGCATATTTGTTAGTTGCGGTAAGACTATAGCTTCTGCTTTAATTCTCTTATCCGCTTGGGGGGAAATTAGAGTAATGGGATTATTGTAAACTGAGGTATTCGTTTGAGATTTCCTCAACCTGAGTGGTCATGGTGGTAACTGGTTCCGAAACTAGTCCACTTAGGACCAACCCTAAAATAGTATTTTGTGCCAATAGTTTGTTTGAAATTTTCTCAACACCCTCGAGTATTATCTGAGGTATGAGATCGCTGCCTAATAGAATGTCTATTTGAGCGGGGGTGTTGCAGTTGGCATCTGCTAGCTTTAGGTGTGAAACCTTTTGCCAATGCTTGCTATTTATATGATATCTGGGAAGCATATTTGTTAGTTGCGGTAAGACTATAGCTTCTGCTTTAATTCTCTTATCCGCTTGGGGGGAAATTAGAGTAATGGGATTATTGTGAACTGAGGTATTCGTTTGAGATTCCTCAACCTGAGTGGTCATGGTGGTAACTGGTTCCGAAACTAGTCCACTTAGGATCCACCCTAAAATAGTATTTTGTGCCAATAGTTTGTTTGAAATTTTCTCAACACCCTCGAGTATTATCTGAGGTATGAGATCGCTGCCTAATAGAATGTCTATTTGAGCGGGGGTGTTGCAGTTGGCATCTGCTAGCTTTAGGTGTGAAACCTTTTGCCAATGCTTGCTATTTATATGATAGCTTGGAAGCATATTTGTTAGTTGCGGTAAGACTATAGCTTCTGCTTTAATTCTCTTATCCGCTTGGGGGGAAATTAGAGTAATGGGATTATTGTGAACTGAGGTATTCGTTTGAGATTTCCTCAACCTGAGTGGTCATGGTGGTAACTGGTTCCGAAACTAGTCCACTTAGGATCCACCCAAAAATAGTATTTTGTGCCAATAGTTTGTTTGAAATTTTCTCAACACCCTCGAGTATTATCTGAGGTATGAGATCGCTGCCTAATAGAATGTCTATTTGAGCGCGGGTGTTGCAGTTGGCATCTGCTAGCTTTAGGTGTGAAACCTTTTGCCAATGCTTGCTATTTATATGATAGCTTGGAAGCATATTTGTTAGTTGCGGTAAGACTATAGCTTCTGCTTTAATTCTCTTCTCCGCTTGGGTGGAAATTAGAGTAATGGGATTATTGTGAACTGAGGTATTCGTTTGAGATTTCGTCAACCTGAGTGGTCATGGTGGTAACTGGTTCCGAAACTAGTCCACTTAGGATCCACCCTAAAATAGTATTTTGTGCCAATAGTTTGTTTGAAATTTTCTCAACACCCTCGAGTATAATCTGAGGTATGAGATCGCTGCCTAATAGAATGTCTATTTGAGCGGGGGTGTTGCAGTTGGCATCTGCTAGCTTTAGGTGTGAAACCTTTTGCCAATGCTTGCTATTTATATGATAGCTTGGAAGCATATTTGTTAGTTGCGGTAAGACTATAGCTTCTGCTTTAATTCTCTTCTCCGCTTGGGGGGAAATTAGAGTAATGGGATTATTGTGAACTGAGGTATTCGTTTGAGATTTCCTCAACCTGAGTGGTCATGGTGGTAACTGGTTCCGAAACTAGTCCACTTAGTATCCACCCAAAAATAGTATTTTGTGCCAATAGTTTGTTTGAAATTTTCTCAACACCCTCGAGTATTATCTGAGGTATGAGATCGCTGCCTAATAGAATGTCTATTTGAGCGGGGGTGTCGCAGTTGGGATCTGCTAGCTTTAAGTGTGAAACCTTTTGCCAATGCTTGCTATTTATATGATAGCTTGGAAGCATATTTGTTAGTTGCGGTAAGACTATAGCTTCTGCTTTAATTCTCTTATCCGCTTGGGGGGAAATTAGAGTATTGGGATTATTGTGAACTGAGGTATTCGTTTGAGATTTCCTCAACCTGAGTGGTCATGGTGGTAACTGGTTCTGAAACTAGACCACTTAGGATCCACCCTAGAATAGTATTTTGTGCCAATAGTTTGTTTGAAATTTTCTCAACACCCTCGAGTATTATCGGAGGTATGAGATCGCTGCCTAATAGAATGTCTATTTGAGCGGGGGTGTTGCAGTTGGGATCTGCTAGCTTTAGGTGTGAAATCTTTTGCCAATGCTTGCTATTTATATGATAGCTTGGAAGCATATTTGTTAGTTGCGGTAAGACTATAGCTTCTGCTTTAATTAGCTTCTCCGCTTGGGGGGAAATTAGAGTAATGGGATTATTGTGAACTGAGGTATTCGTTTGAGATTTCCTCAACCTGAGTGGTCATAGTGGTAACTGGTTCCGAAACTAGTCCACTTAGGATCCACCCAAAAATAGTATTTTGTGCCAATAGTTTGTTTGAAATTTTCTCAACACCCTCGAGTATTATCTGAGGTATGAGATCGCTGCCTAATAGAATGTCTATTTGAGCGGGGGTGTTGCAGTTGGCATCTGCTAGCTTTAGGTGTGAAACCTTTTGCCAATGCTTGCTATTTATATGGTAGCTTGGAAGCATATTTGTTAGTTGCGGTAAGACTATAGCTTCTGCTTTAATTCTCTTATCCGCTTGGGGGGAAATTAGAGTAATTTGATTATTGTGAACTGACGTATTCGTTTGAGATTTCCTCAACCTGAGTGGTAATGGTGGTAACTGGTTCCGAAACTAGTCCACTTAGGACCAACCCAAAAATAGTATTTTGTGCGAATAGTTAGTTTGAAATTTTCTCAACACCCTCGAGTATTATCTGAGGTATGAGATCACTGCCTAATAGAATGTCTATTTGAGCGGGGGTGTTGCAGTTGAGATCTGCTAGCTTTAGGTGTGAAACCTTTTGCCAATGCTTGCTATTTATATGATATCTGGGAAGCATATTTGTTAGTTGCGGTAAGACTATAGCTTCTGCTTTAATTCTCTTATCCGCTTGGGGGGAAATTAGAGTAATGGGATTATTGTGAACTGAGGTATTCGTTTGAGATTTCCTCAACCTGAGTGGTCATGGTGATAACTGGTTCCGAAACTAGTCCACTTAGAATCCACCCAAAAATAGTATTTTGTGCCAATAGTTTGTTTGAAATTTTCTCAACACCCTCGAGTATTATCTGAGGTATGAGATCACTGCCTAATAGAATGTCTATTTGAGCGGGGGTGTTGCAGTTGGGATCTGCTAGCTTTAGGTGTGAAACCTTAAGCCAATGCTTGCGATTTATATGATAGCTTGGAAGCATATTTGTTAGTTGCGGTAAGACTATAGCTTCTGCTTTAATTCTCTTATCCGCTTGGGGGGAAATTAGAGTAATGGGATTATTGTGAACTGAGGTATTCGTTTGAGATTTCCTCAACCTGAGTGGTCATGGTGGTAACTGGTTCCGAAACTAGTCCACTTAGAATCCACCCAAAAATAGTATTTTGTGCCAATAGTTTGTTTGAAATTTTCTCAACACCCTCGAGTATTATCTGAGGTATGAGATCGCTGCCTAATAGAATGTCTATTTGAGCGCGGGTGTTGCAGTTGGCATCTGCTAGCTTTAGGTGTGAAACCTTTTGCCAATGCTTGCGATTTATATGATAGCTTGGAAGCATATTTGTTAGTTGCGGTAAGACTATAGCTTCTGCTTTAATTCTCTTATCCGCTTGGGGCGAAATTAGAGTAATGGGATTATTGTGAACTGAGGTATTCGTTTGAGATTTCCTCAACCTGAGTGGTCATGGTGGTAACTGGTTCCGAAACTAGTCCACTTAGAATCCACCCAAAAATAGTATTTTGTGCCAATAGTTTGTTTGAAATTTTCTCAACACCCTGGAGTATTATCTGAGGTATGAGATCACTGCCTAATAGAATGTCTATTTGAGCGGGGGTGTTGCAGTTGGGATCTGCTAGCTTTAGGTGTGAAACCTTAAGCCAATGCTTGCGATTTATATGATAGCTTGGAAGCATATTTGTTAGTTGCGGTAAGACTATAGCTTCTGCTTTAATTCTCTTATCCGCTTGGGGGGAAATTAGAGTAATGGGATTATTGTGAACTGAGGTATTCGTTTGAGATTTCCTCAACCTGAGTGGTCATGGTGGTAACTGGTTCCGAAACTAGTCCACTTAGAATCCACCCAAAAATAGTGTTTTGTGCCAATAGTTTGTTTGAAATTTTCTCAACACTCTCGAGTATTATCTGAGGTATGAGATCGCTGCCTAATAGAATGTCTATTTGAGCGCGGGTGTTGCAGTTGGCATCTGCTAGCTTTAGGTGTGAAACCTTTTGCCAATGCTTGCTATTTATATGATATCTTGGAAGCATATTTGTTAGTTGCGGTAAGACTATAGCTTCTGCTTTAATTCTCTTATCCGCTTGGGGGGAAATTAGAGTAATGGGATTATTGTGAACTGAGGTATTCGTTTGAGATTCCTCAACCTGAGTGGTCATGGTGGTAACTGGTTCCGAAACTAGTCCACTTAGGATCCACCCTAAAATAGTATTTTGTGCCAATAGTTTGTTTGAAATTTTCTCAACGCCCTCGAGTATTATCTGAGGTATGAGATCGCTGCCTAATAGAATGTCTATTTGAGCGGGGGTGTTGCAGTTGGCATCTGCTAGCTTTAGGTGTGAAACCTTTTGCCAATGCTTGCTATTTATATGATAGCTTGGGAGCATATTTGTTAGTTGCGGTAAGACTATAGCTTCTGCTTTAATTCTCTTATCCGCTTGGGGGGAAATTAGAGTAATGGTATTATTGTGAACTGAGGTATTCGTTTGAGATTTCCTCAACCTGAGTGTCATAGTGGTAACTGGTTCCGAAACTAGTCCACTTAGGATCCATCCAAAAATAGTATTTTGTGCCAATAGTTTGTTTGAAATTTTCGCAACACCCTCGAGTATTATCTGAGGTATGAGATCGCTGCCTAATAGAATGTCTATTTGAGCGCGGGTGTTGCAGTTGGCATCTGCTAGCTTTAGGAGTGAAACCTTTTGCCGATGCTTGCTATTTATATGATAGCTTGGAAGCATATTTGTTAGTTGCGGTAAGACTATAGCTTCTGCTTTAATTCTCTTATCCGCTTGGGGGGAAATTAGAGTAATGGGATTATTGTGAACTGAGGTATTCGTTTGAGATTTCCTCAACCTGAGTGGTCATGGTGGTAACTGGTTCCGAAACTAGTCCACTTAGGATCCACCCAAAAATAGTATTTTGTGCCAATAGTTTGTTTGAAATTTTCTCAACACCCTCGAGTATTATCTGAGGTATGAGATCGCTGCCTAATAGAATGTCTATTTGAGCGCGGGTGTTGCAGTTGGCATCTGCTAGCTTTAGGTGTGAAACCTTTTGCCGATGCTTGCTATTTATATGATAGCTTGGAAGCATATTTGTTAGTTGCGTTAAGACTATAGCTTCTGCTTTAATTCTCTTATCCGCTTGGGGGGAAATTAGAGTAATGGGATTATTGTGAACTGAGATATTCGTTTGAGATTTCCTCAACCTGAGTGGTCATGGTGGTAACTGGTTCCGAAACTAGTCCACTTAGAATCCACCCAAAAATAGTATTTTGTGCCAATAGTTTGTTTGAAATTTTCTCAACACCCTCGAGTATTATCTGAGGTATGAGATCACTGCCTAATAGAATGTCTATTTGAGCGGGGGTGTTGCAGTTGGGATCTGCTAGCTTTAGGTGTGAAACCTTAAGCCAATGCTTGCGATTTATATGATAGCTTGGAAGCATATTTGTTAGTTGCGGTAAGACTATAGCTTCTGCTTTAATTCTCTTATCCGCTTGGGGGGAAATTAGAGTAATGGGATTATTGTGAACTGAGGTATTCGTTTGAGATTTCCTCAACCTGAGTGGTCATGGTGGTAACTGGTTCCGAAACTAGTCCACTTAGAATCCACCCAAAAATAGTATTTTGTGCCAATAGTTTGTTTGAAATTTTCTCAACACCCTCGAGTATTATCTGAGGTATGAGATCGCTGCCTAATAGAATGTCTATTTGAGCGCGGGTGTTGCAGTTGGCATCTGCTAGCTTTAGGTGTGAAACCTTTTGCCAATGCTTGCTATTTATATGATATCTTGGAAGCATATTTGTTAGTTGCGGTAAGACTATAGCTTCTGCTTTAATTCTCTTATCCGCTTGGGGGGAAATTAGAGTAATGGGATTATTGTGAACTGAGGTATTCGTTTGAGATTCCTCAACCTGAGTGGTCATGGTGGTAACTGGCTCCGAAACTAGTCCACTTAGGATCCACCCTAAAATAGTATTTTGTGCCAATAGTTTGTTTGAAATTTTCTCAACACCCTCGAGTATTATCTGAGGTATGAGATCGCTGCCTAATAGAATGTCTATTTGAGCGGGGGTGTTGCAGTTGGCATCTGCTAGCTTTAGGTGTGAAACCTTTTGCCAATGCTTGCTATTTATATGATAGCTTGGGAGCATATTTGTTAGTTGCGGTAAGACTATAGCTTCTGCTTTAATTCTCTTATCCGCTTGGGGGGAAATTAGAGTAATGGGATTATTGTGAACTGAGGTATTCGTTTGAGATTTCCTCAACCTGAGTGTCATAGTGGTAACTGGTTCCGAAACTAGTCCACTTAGGATCCATCCAAAAATAGTATTTTGTGCCAATAGTTTGTTTGAAATTTTCGCAACACCCTCGAGTATTATCTGAGGTATGAGATCGCTGCCTAATAGAATGTCTATTTGAGCGCGGGTGTTGCAGTTGGCATCTGCTAGCTTTAGGAGTGAAACCTTTTGCCGATGCTTGCTATTTATATGATAGCTTGGAAGCATATTTGTTAGTTGCGGTAAGACTATAGCTTCTGCTTTAATTCTCTTATCCGCTTGGGGGGAAATTAGAGTAAGGGGATTATTGTGAACTGAGGTATTCGTTTGAGATTTCCACAACCTGAGTGGTCATGGTGGTAACTGGTTCCGAAACTAGTCCACTTAGGATCCACCCAAAAATAGTATTTTGTGCCAATAGTTTGTTTGAAATTTTCTCAACACCCTCGAGTATTATCTGAGGTATGAGATCGCTGCCTAATAGAATGTCTATTTGAGCGGGGGTGTTGCAGTTGGGATCTGCTAGCTTTAGGTGTGAAACCTTTTGCCAATGCTTGCTATTTATATGATATCTTGGCATATTTGTTAGTTGCGGTAAGACTATAGCTTCTGCTTTAATTCTCTTATCCGCTTGGGGGGAAATTAGAGTAAGGGGATTATTGTGAACTGAGGTATTCGTTTGAGATTTCCACAACCTGAGTGGTCATGGTGGTAACTGGTTCCGAAACTAGTCCACTTAGGATCCACCCAAAAATAGTATTTTGTGCCAATAGTTTGTTTGAAATTTGCTCAACACCCTCGAGTATTATCTGAGGTATGAGATCGCTGCCTAATGGAATGTCTATTTGAGCGCGGGTGTTGCAGTTGGCATCTGCTAGCTTTAGGAGTGAAACCTTTTCCCGATGCTTGCTATTTATATGATAGCTTGGAAGCATATTTGTTAGTTGCAGTAAGACTATAGCTTCTGCTTTAATTCTCTTATCCGCTTGGGGGGAAATTAGAGTAAGGGGATTATTGTGAACTGAGGTATTCGTTTGAGATTTTCTCAACCTGAGTGGTCATGGTGGTAACTGGTTCCGAAACTAGTCCACTTAGGATCCACCCAAAAATAGTATTTTGTGCCAATAGTTTGTTTGAAATTTTCTCAACACCCTCGAGTATTATCTGAGGTATGAGATCGCTGCCTAATAGAATGTCTATTTGAGCGGGGGTGTTGCAGTTGGGATCTGCTAGCTTTAGGTGTGAAACCTTTTGCCAATGCTTGCTATTTATATGATATCTTGGCATATTTGTTAGTTGCGGTAAGACTATAGCTTCTGCTTTAATTCTCTTATCCGCTTGGGGGGAAATTAGAGTAATGGGATAATTGTGAACTGAGGTATTCGTTTGAGATTTCCTCAACCTGAGTGGGCATGGTGGTAACTGGTTCCGAAACTAGTCCATTTAGGATCCACCCAAAAATAGTATTTTGTGCCAGTGGTTTGTTTGAAATTTTCTCAACACCCTCGAGTATTATCTGAGGTATGAGATCGCTGCCTAATAGAATGTTTATTTGAGCGGGGGTGTTGCAGTTGTCATCTGCTAGCTTTAGGTGTGAAACCTTTTGCCAATGCTTGCTATTTATATGATAGCTTGGAAGCATATTTGTTAGTTGCGGTAAGATATAGCTTCTGCTTTAATTCTCTTATCCGCTGGGGGGAAATTAGAGTAATGGGATTATTGTGAACTGAGGTATTCGTTTGAGATTTCCTCAACCTGAGTGGTCATGGTGGTAACTGGTTCCGAAACTAGTCCACTTAGGACCAACCCTAAAATAGTATTTTGTGCCAATAGTTTGTTTGAAATTTTCTCAACACCCTCGAGTATTATCTGAGGTATGAGATCGCTGCCTAATAGAATGTCTATTTGAGCGGGGGTGTTGCAGTTGGGATCTGCTAGCTTTAGGTGTGAAACCTTTTGCCAATGCTTGCTATTTATATGATAGCTTGGAAGCATATTTGTTAGTTGCGGTAAGACTATAGCTTCTGCTTTAATTCTCTTATCCGCTTGGGGGGAAATTAGAGTAATGGGATTATTGTAAACTGAGGTATTCGTTTGAGATTTCCTCAACCTGAGTGGTCATGGTGGTAACTGGTTCCGAAACTAGTCCACTTAGGACCAACCCTAAAATAGTATTTTGTGCCAATAGTTTGTTTGAAATTTTCTCAACACCCTCGAGTATTATCTGAGGTATGAGATCGCTGCCTAATAGAATGTCTATTTGAGCGGGGGTGTTGCAGTTGGCATCTGCTAGCTTTAGGTGTGAAACCTTTTGCCAATGCTTGCTATTTATATGATATCTGGGAAGCATATTTGTTAGTTGCGGTAAGACTATAGCTTCTGCTTTAATTCTCTTATCCGCTTGGGGGGAAATTAGAGTAATGGGATTATTGTGAACTGAGGTATTCGTTTGAGATTCCTCAACCTGAGTGGTCATGGTGGTAACTGGTTCCGAAACTAGTCCACTTAGGATCCACCCTAAAATAGTATTTTGTGCCAATAGTTTGTTTGAAATTTTCTCAACACCCTCGAGTATTATCTGAGGTATGAGATCGCTGCCTAATAGAATGTCTATTTGAGCGGGGGTGTTGCAGTTGGCATCTGCTAGCTTTAGGTGTGAAACCTTTTGCCAATGCTTGCTATTTATATGATAGCTTGGAAGCATATTTGTTAGTTGCGGTAAGACTATAGCTTCTGCTTTAATTCTCTTATCCGCTTGGGGGGAAATTAGAGTAATGGGATTATTGTGAACTGAGGTATTCGTTTGAGATTTCCTCAACCTGAGTGGTCATGGTGGTAACTGGTTCCGAAACTAGTCCACTTAGGATCCACCCAAAAATAGTATTTTGTGCCAATAGTTTGTTTGAAATTTTCTCAACACCCTCGAGTATTATCTGAGGTATGAGATCGCTGCCTAATAGAATGTCTATTTGAGCGCGGGTGTTGCAGTTGGCATCTGCTAGCTTTAGGTGTGAAACCTTTTGCCAATGCTTGCTATTTATATGATAGCTTGGAAGCATATTTGTTAGTTGCGGTAAGACTATAGCTTCTGCTTTAATTCTCTTCTCCGCTTGGGTGGAAATTAGAGTAATGGGATTATTGTGAACTGAGGTATTCGTTTGAGATTTCGTCAACCTGAGTGGTCATGGTGGTAACTGGTTCCGAAACTAGTCCACTTAGGATCCACCCTAAAATAGTATTTTGTGCCAATAGTTTGTTTGAAATTTTCTCAACACCCTCGAGTATAATCTGAGGTATGAGATCGCTGCCTAATAGAATGTCTATTTGAGCGGGGGTGTTGCAGTTGGCATCTGCTAGCTTTAGGTGTGAAACCTTTTGCCAATGCTTGCTATTTATATGATAGCTTGGAAGCATATTTGTTAGTTGCGGTAAGACTATAGCTTCTGCTTTAATTCTCTTCTCCGCTTGGGGGGAAATTAGAGTAATGGGATTATTGTGAACTGAGGTATTCGTTTGAGATTTCCTCAACCTGAGTGGTCATGGTGGTAACTGGTTCCGAAACTAGTCCACTTAGTATCCACCCAAAAATAGTATTTTGTGCCAATAGTTTGTTTGAAATTTTCTCAACACCCTCGAGTATTATCTGAGGTATGAGATCGCTGCCTAATAGAATGTCTATTTGAGCGGGGGTGTCGCAGTTGGGATCTGCTAGCTTTAAGTGTGAAACCTTTTGCCAATGCTTGCTATTTATATGATAGCTTGGAAGCATATTTGTTAGTTGCGGTAAGACTATAGCTTCTGCTTTAATTCTCTTATCCGCTTGGGGGGAAATTAGAGTATTGGGATTATTGTGAACTGAGGTATTCGTTTGAGATTTCCTCAACCTGAGTGGTCATGGTGGTAACTGGTTCTGAAACTAGTCCACTTAGGATCCACCCTAGAATAGTATTTTGTGCCAATAGTTTGTTTGAAATTTTCTCAACACCCTCGAGTATTATCGGAGGTATGAGATCGCTGCCTAATAGAATGTCTATTTGAGCGGGGGTGTTGCAGTTGGGATCTGCTAGCTTTAGGTGTGAAATCTTTTGCCAATGCTTGCTATTTATATGATAGCTTGGAAGCATATTTGTTAGTTGCGGTAAGACTATAGCTTCTGCTTTAATTAGCTTCTCCGCTTGGGGGGAAATTAGAGTAATGGGATTATTGTGAACTGAGGTATTCGTTTGAGATTTCCTCAACCTGAGTGGTCATAGTGGTAACTGGTTCCGAAACTAGTCCACTTAGGATCCACCCAAAAATAGTATTTTGTGCCAATAGTTTGTTTGAAATTTTCTCAACACCCTCGAGTATTATCTGAGGTATGAGATCGCTGCCTAATAGAATGTCTATTTGAGCGGGGGTGTTGCAGTTGGCATCTGCTAGCTTTAGGTGTGAAACCTTTTGCCAATGCTTGCTATTTATATGGTAGCTTGGAAGCATATTTGTTAGTTGCGGTAAGACTATAGCTTCTGCTTTAATTCTCTTATCCGCTTGGGGGGAAATTAGAGTAATTTGATTATTGTGAACTGACGTATTCGTTTGAGATTTCCTCAACCTGAGTGGTAATGGTGGTAACTGGTTCCGAAACTAGTCCACTTAGGACCAACCCAAAAATAGTATTTTGTGCGAATAGTTAGTTTGAAATTTTCTCAACACCCTCGAGTATTATCTGAGGTATGAGATCACTGCCTAATAGAATGTCTATTTGAGCGGGGGTGTTGCAGTTGAGATCTGCTAGCTTTAGGTGTGAAACCTTTTGCCAATGCTTGCTATTTATATGATATCTGGGAAGCATATTTGTTAGTTGCGGTAAGACTATAGCTTCTGCTTTAATTCTCTTATCCGCTTGGTTGGAAATTAGAGTAATGGGATTATTGTGAACTGAGGTATTCGTTTGAGATTTCTTTAACCTGAGTGGTCATGGTGGTAACTGGTTCCGAAACTAGTCCAGTTAGGATCCACCCTAAAATAGTATTTTGTGCCAATAGTTTGTTTGAAATTTTCTCAACACCCTCGAGTATTATCTGAGGTATGAGATCGCTGCCTAATAGAATGTCTATTTGAGCGGGGGTGTTGCAGTTGGCATCTGCTAGCTTTAGGTGTGAAACCTTTTGCCAATGCTTGCTATTTATATGATAGCTTGGAAGCATATTTGTTAGTTGCGGTAAGACTATAGCTTCTGCTTTAATTCTCTTCTCCGCTTGGGGGGAAATTAGAGTAATGGGATTATTGTGAACTGAGGTATTCGTTTGAGATTTCCTCAACCTGAGTGGTCATGGTGGTAACTGGTTCCGAAACTAGTCCACTTAGTATCCACCCAAAAATAATATTTTGTGCCAATAGTTTGTTTGAAATTTTCTCAACACCCTCGAGTATTATCTGAGGTATGAGTTCGCTGCCTAATAGAATGTCTATTTGAGCGGGGGTGTTGCAGTTGGGATCTGCTAGCTTTAAGTGTGAAACCTTTTGCCAATGCTTGCTATTTATATGATAGCTTGGAAGCATATTTGTTAGTTGCGGTAAGACTATAGCTTCTGCTTTAATTCTCTTCTCCGCTTGGGTGGAAATTAGAGTAATGGGATTATTGTGAACTGAGGTATTCGTTTGAGATTTCCTCAACCTGAGTGGTCATGGTGGTAACTGGTTCCGAAACTAGTCCAGTTAGGATCCACCCTAAAATAGTATTTTGTGCCAATAGTTTGTTTGAAATTTTCTCAACACCCTCGAGTATTATCGGAGGTATGAGATCGCTGCCTAATAGAATGTCTATTTGAGCGGGGGTGTTGCAGTTGGTATCTGCTAGCTTTAGGTGTGAAACCTTTTGCCAATGCTTGCTATTTATATGATAGCTTGGAAGCATATTTGTTAGTTGCGGTAAGACTATAGCTTCTGCTTTAATTCTCTTATCCGCTTGGGGGGAAATTAGAGTAATGGGATTATTGTGAACTGAGGTATTCGTTTGAGATTTCCTCAACCTGAGTGGTCATGGTGGTAACTGGTTCCGAAACTAGTCCACTTAGGACCAACCCAAAAATAGTATTTTGTGCGAATAGTTTGTTTGAAATTTTCTCAACACCCTCGAGTATTATCTGAGGTATGAGATCGCTGCCTAATAGAATGTCTATTTGAGCGGGGGTGTTGCAGTTGGCATCTGCTAGCTTTAGGTGTGAAACCTTTTGCCAATGCTTGCTATTTATATGATAGCTTGGAAGCATATTTGTTAGTTGCGGTAAGACTATAGCTTCTGCTTTAATTCTCTTCTCCGCTTGGGGGGAAAATAGATTAATGGGATTATTGTGAACTGAGGTATTCGTTTGAGATTTCCTCAACCTGAGTGGTCATGGTGGTAACTGGTTCCGAAACTAGTCCACTTAGGACCAACCCAAAAATAGTATTTTGTGCGAATAGTTTGTTTGAAATTTTCTCAACACCCTCGAGTATTATCTGAGGTATGAGATCGCTGCCTAATAGAATGTCTATTTGAGCGGGGGTGTTGCAGTTGGCATCTGCTAGCTTTAGGTGTGAAACCTTTTGCCAATGCTTGCTATTTATATGATAGCTTGGAAGCATATTTGTTAGTTGCGGTAAGACTATAGCTTCTGCTTTAATTCTCTTCTCCGCTTGGGGGGAAATTAGAGTAATGGGATTATTGTGAACTGAGGTATTCGTTTGAGATTTCCTCAACCTGAGTGGTCATGGTGGTAACTGGTTCCGAAACTAGTCCACTTAGGATCCACCCTAAAATAGTATTTTGTGCCAATAGTTTGTTTGAAATTTTCTCAACACCCTCGAGTATTATCGGAGGTATGAGATCGCTGCCTAATAGAATGTCTATTTGAGCGGGGGTGTTGCAGTTGGGATCTGCTAGCTTTAGGTGTGAAATCTTTTGCCAATGCTTGCTATTTATATGATAGCTTGGAAGCATATTTGTTAGTTGCGGTAAGACTATAGCTTCTGCTTTAATTAGCTTCTCCGCTTGGGGGGAAATTAGAGTAATGGGATTATTGTGAACTGAGGTATTCGTTTGAGATTTCCTCAACCTGAGTGGTCATAGTGGTAACTGGTTCCGAAACTAGTCCACTTAGGATCCACCCAAAAATAGTATTTTGTGCCAATAGTTTGTTTGAAATTTTCTCAACACCCTCGAGTATTATCTGAGGTATGAGATCGCTGCCTAATAGAATGTCTATTTGAGCGGGGGTGTTGCAGTTGGGATCTGCTAGCTTTAGGTGTGAAACCTTTTGCCAATGCTTGCTATTTATATGATAGCTTGGAAGCATATTTGTTAGTTGCGGTAAGACTATAGCTTCTGCTTTAATTCTCTTATCCGCTTGGGGGGAAATTAGAGTAATGGGATTATTGTAAACTGAGGTATTCGTTTGAGATTTCCTCAACCTGAGTGGTCATGGTGGTAACTGGTTCCGAAACTAGTCCACTTAGGATCCACCCAAAAATAGTATTTTGTGCCAATAGTTTGTTTGAAATTTTCTCAACACCCTCGAGTATTATCTGAGGTATGAGATCGCTGCCTAATAGAATGTCTATTTGAGCGCGGGTTCTGCAGTTGGCATCTGCTAGCTTTAGGTGTGAAACCTTTTGCCGATGCTTGCTATTTATATGATAGCTTGGAAGCATATTTGTTAGTTGCGGTAAGACTATAGCTTCTGCTTTAATTCTCTTATCCGCTTGGGGGGAAATTAGAGTAAGGGGATTATTGTGAACTGAGGTATTCGTTTGAGATTTCCTCAACCTGAGTGGTCATGGTGGTAACTGGTTCCGAAACTAGTCCACTTAGGACCAACCCAAAAATAGTATTTTGTGCCAATAGTTTGTTTGAAATTTTCTCAACACCCTCGAGTATTATCTGAGGTATGAGATCGCTGCCTAATAGAATGTCTATTTGAGCGGGGGTGATGCAGTTGGGATCTGCTAGCTTTAGGTGTGAAACCTTTAGCCAATGCTTACTATTTATATGATAGCTTGGAAGCATATTTGTTAGTTGCGGTAAGACTATAGCTTCTGCTTTAATTCTCTTATCCGCTTGGGGGAAATTAGAGTAATGGGATTATTGTGAACTGAGGTATTCGTTTGAGATTTCCTCAACCTGAGTGGTCATGGTGGTAACTGGTTCCGAAACTAGTCCACTTAGGATCCACCGTAAAATAGTATTTTGTGCCAATAGGTGAAAACTTTTGCCAATGCTTGCTATTTATATGATAGCTTGGAAGCATATTTGTTAGTTGCGGTAAGACTATAGCTTCTGCTTTTATTCTCTTATCCGCTTGGGGGGAAATTAGAGTAATGGGATTATTGTGAACTGAGGTATTCGTTTGAGATTTCCTCAACCTGAGTGGTCATGGTGGTAACTGGTTCCGAAACTAGTCCACTTAGGATCCACCCTAAAATAGTATTTTGTGCCAATAGTTTGTTTGAAATTTTCTCAACACCCTCGAGTATTATCTGAGGTATGAGATCGCTGCCTAATAGAATGTCTATTTGAGCGGGGGTGTTGCAGTTGGCATCTGCTAGCTTAAGGTGTGAAACCTTTTGCCAATGCTTGCTATTTATATGATAGCTTGGAAGCATATTTGTTAGTTGCGGTAAGACTATAGCTTCTGCTTTAATTCTCTTATCTGCTTGGGGGAAATTAGAGTAATGGGATTATTGTGAACTGAGGTATTCGTTTGAGATTTCCTCAACCTGAGTGGTCATGGTGGTAACTGGTTCCGAAACTAGTCCACTTAGGACCAACCCAAAAATAGTATTTTGTGCGAATAGTTTGTTTGAAATTTCCTCAACACCCTCGAGTATTATCTGAGGTATGAGATCGCTGCCTAATAGAATGTCTATTTGAGCGGGGGTGTTGCAGTTGGCATCTGCTAGCTTTAGGTGTGAAACCTTTTGCCAATGCTTGCTATTTATATGATAGGTTGGAAGCATATTTGTTAGTTGCGGTAAGACTATAGCTTCTGCTTTAATTCTCTTATCCGCTTGGGGGGAAATTAGAGTAATGGGATTATTGTGAACTGAGGTATTCGTTTGAGATTTCCTCAACCTGAGTGGTCATGGTGGTAACTGGTTCCGAAACTAGTCCACTTAGGACCAACCCTAAAATAGTATTTTGTGCCAATAGTTTGTTTGAAATTTTCTCAACACCCTCGAGTATTATCTGAGGTATGAGATCGCTGCCTAATAGAATGTCTATTTGAGCGCGGGTGTTGCAGTTGGCATCTGCTAGCTTTAGGTGTGAAACCTTTTGCCAATGCTTGCTATTTATATGATAGCTTGGAAGCATATTTGTTAGTTGCGGTAAGACTATAGCTTCTGCTTTAATTCTCTTATCCGCTTGGGGGGAAATTAGAGTAATGGGATTATTGTGAACTGAGGTATTCGTTTGAGATTTCCTCAACCTGAGTGGTCATGGTGGTAACTGGTTCCGAAACTAGTCCACTTAGGACCAACCCTAAAATAGTATTTTGTGCGAATAGTTTGTTTGAAATTTTCTCAACACCCTCGAGTATTATCTGAGGTATGAGATCGCTGCCTAATAGAATGTCTATTTGAGCGCGGGTGTTGCAGTTGGCATCTGCTAGCTTTAGGTGTGAAACCTTTTGCCGATGCTTGCTATTTATATGATAGCTTGGAAGCATATTTGTTAGTTGCGGTAAGACTATAGCTTCTGCTTTAATTCTCTTATCCGCTTGGGGGGAAATTAGAGTAATGGGATTATTGTGAACTGAGGTATTCGTTTGAGATTCCTCAACCTGAGTGGTTATGGTGGTAACTGGTTCCGAAACTAGTCCACTTAGGATCCACCCTAAAATAGTATTTTGTGCCAATAGTTTGTTTGAAATTTTCTCAACACCCTCGAGTATTATCGGAGGTATGAGATCGCTGCCTAATAAAATGTCTATTTGAGCGGGGGTGTTGCAGTTGGGATCTGCTAGCTTTAGGTGTGAAATCTTTTGCCAATGCTTGCTATTTATATGATAGCGTGGAAGCATATTTGTTAGTTGCGGTAAGACTATAGCTTCTGCTTTAATTAGCTTCTCCGCTTGGGGGGAAATTAGAGTAATGGGATTATTGTGAACAGAGGTATTCGTTTGAGATTTCCTCAACCTGAGTGGTCATAGTGGTAACTGGTTCCGAAACTAGTCCACTTAGGATCCACCCAAAAATAGTATTTTGTGCCAATAGTTTGTTTGAAATTTTCTCAACACCCTCGAGTATTATCTGAGGTATGAGATCACTGCCTAATAGAATGTCTATTTGAGCGGGGGTGTTGCAGTTGGGATCTGCTAGCTTTAGGTGTGAAACCTTAAGCCAATGCTTGCGATTTATATGATAGCTTGGAAGCATATTTGCTAGTTGCGGTAAGACTATAGCTTCTGCTTTAATTCTCTTATCCGCTTGGGGGGAAATTAGAGTAATGGGATTATTGTGAACTGAGGTATTCGTTTGAGATTTCCTCAACCTGAGTGGTCATGGTGGTAACTGGTTCCGAAACTAGTCCACTTAGAATCCACCCAAAAATAGTATTTTGTGCCAATAGTTTGTTTGAAATTTTCTCAACACCCTCGAGTATTATCTGAGGTATGAGATCACTGCCTAATAGAATGTCTAGTTGAGCGGGGGTGTTGCAGTTGGGATCTGCTAGCTTTAGGTGTGAAACCTTAAGCCAATGCTTGCGATTTATATGATAGCTTGGAAGCATATTTGCTAGTTGCGGTAAGACTATAGCTTCTGCTTTAATTCTCTTATCCGCTTGGGGGGAAATTAGAGTAATGGGATTATTGTGAACTGAGGTATTCGTTTGAGATTTCCTCAACCTGAGTGGTCATGGTGGTAACTGGTTCCGAAACTAGTCCACTTAGAATCCACCCAAAAATAGTATTTTGTGCCAATAGTTTGTTTGAAATTTTCTCAACACCCTCGAGTATTATCTGAGGTATGAGATCGCTGCCTAATAGAATGTCTATTTGAGCGCGGGTGTTGCAGTTGGCATCTGCTAGCTTTAGGTGTGAAACCTTTTGCCAATGCTTGCTATTTATATGATATCTTGGAAGCATATTTGTTAGTTGCGGTAAGACTATAGCTTCTGCTTTAATTCTCTTATCCGCTTGGGGGGAAATTAGAGTAATGGGATTATTGTGAACTGAGGTATTCGTTTGAGATTTCCTCATCCTGAGTGTCATAGTGGTAACTGGTCCCGAAACTAGTCCACTTAGGATCCATCCAAAAATAGTATTTTGTGCCAATAGTTTGTTTGAAATTTTCGCAACACCCTCGAGTATTATCTGAGGTATGAGATCGCTGCCTAATAGAATGTCTATTTGAGCGCGGGTGTTGCAGTTGGCATCTGCTAGCTTTAGGAGTGAAACCTTTTGCCGATGCTTGCTATTTATATGATAGCTTGGAAGCATATTTGTTAGTTGCGGTAAGACTATAGCTTCTGCTTTAATTCTCTTATCCGCTTGGGGGGAAATTAGAGTAATGGGATTATTGTGAACTGAACTATTCGTTTGAGATTTCCTCAACCTGAGTGGTCATGTTGGTAACTGGTTCCGAAACTAGTCCACTTAGGATCCACCCAAAAATAGTATTTTGTTCCAATAGTTTGTTTGAAATTTTCTCAACACCCTCGAGTATTATCTGAGGTATGAGATCGCTGCCTAATAGAATGTCTATTTGAGCGCGGGTGTTGCAGTTGGCATCTGCTAGCTTTAGGTGTGAAACCTTTTGCCGATGCTTGCTATTTATATGATAGCTTGGAAGCATATTTGTTAGTTGCGGTAAGACTATAGCTTCTGCTTTAATTCTCTTATCCGCTTGGGGGGAAATTAGAGTAAGGAGATTATTGTTAGCTGAGGTATTCGTTTGAGATTTCCTCAACCTGAGTGGTCATGGAGGTAACTGGTTCCGAAACTAGTCCACTTAGGACCAACCCAAAAATAGTATTTTGTGCCAATAGTTTGTTTGAAATTTTCTCAACCCCCTCGAGTATTATCTGAGGTATGAGATCGCTGCCTAATAGAATGTCTATTTGAGCGGGGGTGTTGCAGTTGGGATCTGCTAGCTTTAGGTGTGAAACCTTAAGCCAATGCTTGCGATTTATATGATAGCTTGGAAGCATATTTGTTAGTTGCGGTAAGACTATAGCTTCTGCTTTAATTCTCTTATCCGCTTGGGGGGAAATTAGAGTAATGCGATTATTGTGAACTGAGGTATTCGTTTGAGATTTCCTCAACCTGAGTGGTCATGGTGGTAACTGGTTCCGAAACTAGTCCACTTAGAATCCACCCAAAAATAGTATTTTGTGCCAATAGTTTGTTTGAAATTTTCTCAACACCCTCGAGTATTATCTGAGGTATGAGATCACTGCCTAATAGAATGTCTATTTGAGCGGGGGTGTTGCAGTTGGGATCTGCTAGCTTTAGGTGTGAAACCTTAAGCCAATGCTTGCGATTTATATGATAGCTTGGAAGCATATTTGTTAGTTGCGGTAAGACTATAGCTTCTGCTTTAATTCTCTTATCCGCTTGGGGGGAAATTAGAGTAATGGGATTATTGTGAACTGAGGTATTCGTTTGAGATTTGCTCAACCTGAGTGGTCATGGTGGTAACTGGTTCCGAAACTAGTCCACTTAGAATCCACCCAAAAATAGTATTTTGTGTCAATAGTTTGTTTGAAATTTTCTCAACACCCTCGAGTATTATCTGAGGTATGAGATCGCTGCCTAATAGAATGTCTATTTGAGCGCGGGTGTTGCAGTTGGCATCTGCTAGCTTTAGGTGTGAAACCTTTTCCCAATGCTTGCTATTTATATGATATCTTGGAAGCATATTTGTTAGTTGCGGTAAGACTATAGCTTTTGCTTTAATTCTCTTATCCGCTTGGGGGGAAATTAGAGTAATGGGATTATTGTGAACTGAGGTATTCGTTTGAGATTCCTAAACCTGAGTGGTCATGGTGGTAACTGGTTCCGAAACTAGTCCACATAGGATCCACCCTAAAATAGTATTTTGTGTCAATAGTTTGTTTGAAATTTTCGCAACACCCTCGAGTATTATCTGAGGTATGAGATCGCTGCCTAATAGAATGTCTATTTGAGCGCGGGTGTTGCAGTTGGCATCTGCTAACTTTAGGTGTGAAACCTTTTGCCAATGCTTGCTATTTATATGATAGCTTGGGAGCATATTTGTTAGTTGCGGTAAGACTATAGCTTCTGCTTTAATTCTCTTATCCGCTTGGGGGGAAATTAGAGTAATGGGATTATTGTGAACTGAGGTATTCGTTTGAGATTTCCTCAACCTGAGTGTCATAGTGGTAACTGGTTCCGAAACTAGTCCACTTAGGATCCATCCAAAAATAGTATTTTGTGCCAATAGTTTGTTTGAAATTTTCGCAACACCCTCGAGTATTATCTGAGGTATGAGATCGCTGCCTAATAGAATGTATATTTGAGCGCGGGTGTTGCAGTTGGCATCTGCTAGCTTTAGGAGTGAAACCTTTTGCCGATGCTTGCTATTTATATGATAGCTTGGAAGCATATTTGTTAGTTGCGGTAAGACTATAGCTTCTGCTTTAATTCTCTTATCCGCTTGGGGGGAAATTAGAGTAAGGGGATTATTGTGAACTGAGGTATTCGTTTGAGATTTCCACAACCTGAGTGGTCATGGTGGTAACTGGTTCCGAAACTAGTCCACTTAGGATCCACCCAAAAATAGTATTTTGTGCCAATAGTTTGTTTGAAATTTGCTCAACACCCTCGAGTATTATCTGAGGTATGAGATCGCTGCCTAATGGAATGTCTATTTGAGCGGGGGTGTTGCACTTGGGATCTGCTAGCTTTAGGTGTGAAACCTTTTGTCAATGCTTGTTATTTATATGATAGCTTGCAAGCATATTTGTTAGTTGCGGTAAGACTATAGCTTCTGCTTTAATTCTCTTATCCGCTTGGGGGGAAATTAGAGTAAGGGGATTATTGTGAACTGAGGTATTCGTTTGAGATTTTCACAACCTGAGTGGCCATGGTGGTAACTGGTTCCGAAACTAGTCCACTTAGGATCCACCCAAAAATAGTATTTTGTGCCAATAGTTTGTTTGAAATTTGCTCAACACCCTCGAGTATTATCTGAGGTATGAGATCGCTGCCTAATGGAATGTCTATTTGAGCGCGGGTGTTGCAGTTGGCATCTGCTAGCTTTAGGAGTGAAACCTTTTGCCGATGCTTGCTATTTATATGATAGCTTGGAAGCATATTTGTTAGTTGCGGTAAGACTATAGCTTCTGCTTTAATTCTCTTATCCGCTTGGGGGGAAATTAGAGTAAGGGGATTATTGTGAACTGAGGTATTCGTTTGAGATTTCCTCAACCTGAGTGGTCATGGTGGTAACTGGTTCCGAAACTAGTCCACTTAGGATCCACCCAAAAATAGTATTTTGTGCCAATAGTTTGTTTGAAATTTTCTCAACACCCTCGAGTATTATCTGAGGTATGAGATCGCTGCCTAATAGAATGTCTATTTGAGCGGGGGTGTTGCAGTTGGGATCTGCTAGCTTTAGGTGTGAAACCTTTTGCCAATGCTTGCTATTTATATGATATCTTGGCATATTTGTTAGTTGCGGTAAGACTATAGCTTCTGCTTTAATTCTCTTATCCGCTTGGGGGGAAATTAGAGTAATGGGATTATTGTGAACTGAGGTATTCGTTTGAGATTTCCTCAACCTGAGTGGTCATGGTGGTAACTGGTTCCGAAACTAGTCCATTTAGGATCCACCCAAAAATAGTATTTTGTGCCAGTGGTTTGTTTGAAATTTTCTCAACACCCTCGAGTATTATCTGAGGTATGAGATCGCTGCCTAATAGAATGTCTATTTGAGCGGGGGTGTTGCAGTTGTCATCTGCTAGCTTTAGGTGTGAAACCTTTTGCCAATGCTTGCTATTTATATGATAGCTTGGAAGCATATTTGTAAGTTGCGGTAAGACTATAGCTTCTGCTTTAATACTCTTATCCGCTGGGGGGAAATTAGAGTAATGGGATTATTGTGAACTGAGGTATTCGTTTGAGATTTCCTCAACCTGAGTGGTCATGGTGGTAACTGGTTCCGAAACTAGTCCACTTACGACCAACCCAAAAATAGTATTTTGTGCGAATAGTTTGTTTGAAATTTTCTCAACACCCTCGAGTATTATCTGAGGTATGAGATCACTGCCTAATAGAATGTCTATTTGAGCGGGGGTGTTGCAGTTGGGATCTGCTAGCCTTAGGTGTGAAACCTTTTGCCAATGCTTGCTATTTATATGATAGCTTGGAAGCATATTTGTTAGTTGCGGTAAGACTATAGCTTCTGCTTTAATTCTCTTATCCGCTTGGGGGGAAATTAGAGTAATGGGATTATTGTGAACTGAGGTATTCGTTTGAGATTTCCTCAACCTGAGTGGTCATGGTGGTAACTGGTTCCGAAACTAGTCCACTTAGGACCAACCCTAAAATAGTATTTTGTGCCAATAGTTTGTTTGAAATTTTCTCAACACCCTCGAGTATTATCTGAGGTATGAGATCGCTGCCTAATAGAATGTCTATTTGAGCGGGGGTGTTGCAGTTGGCATCTGCTAGCTTAAGGTGTGAAACCTTTTGCCAATGCTTGCTATTTATATGATAGCTTGGAAGCATATTTGTTAGTTGCGGTAAGACTATAGCTCCTGCTTTAATTCTCTTATCTGCTTGGGGGGAAATTAGAGTAATGGGATTATTGTGAACTGAGGTATTCGTTTGAGATTTCCTCAACCTGAGTGGTCATGGTGGTAACTGGTTCCGAAACTAGTCCACTTAGGACCAACCCAAAAATAGTATTTTGTGCGAATAGTTTGTTTGAAATTTTCTCAACACCCTCGAGTATTATCTGAGGTATGAGATCGCTGCCTAATAGAATGTCTATTTGAGCGGGGGTGTTGCAGTTGGGATCTGCTAGCTTTAGGTGTGAAACCTTTTGCCAATGCTTGCTATTTATATGATATCTGGGAAGCATATTTGTTAGTTGCGGTAAGACTATAGCTTCTGCTTTAATTCTCTTATCCGCTTGGGGGAAATTAGAGTAATGGGATTATTGTGAACTGAGGTATTCGTTTGAGATTTCCTCAACCTGAGTGGTCATGGTGGTAACTGGTTCCGAAACTAGTCCACTTAGGATCCACCCAAAAATAGTATTTTGTGCCAATAGTTTGTTTGAAATTTTCTCAACACCCTCGAGTATTATCTGAGGTATGAGATCGCTGCCTAATAGAATGTCTATTTGAGCGCGGGTGTTGCAGTTGGCATCTGCTAGCTTTAGGTGTGAAACCTTTTGCCGATGCTTGCTATTTATATGATAGCTTGGAAGCATATTTGTTAGTTGCGGTAAGACTATAGCTTCTGCTTTAATTCTCTTATCCGCTTAGGGGGAAATTAGAGTAATGGGATTATTGTGAACTGAGGTATTTGTTTGAGATTTCCTCAACCTGAGTGGTCATGGTGGTAACTGGTTCCGAAACTAGTCCACTTAGGACCAACCCAAAAATAGTATTTTGTGCGAATAGTTTGTTTGAAATTTTCTCAACACCCTCGAGTATTATCGGAGGTATGAGATCGCTGCCTAATAGAATGTCTATTTGAGCGGGGGTGTTGCAGTTGGGATCTGCTAGCTTTAGGTGTGAAATCTTTTGCCAATGCTTGCTATTTATATGATAGCATATTTGTTAGTTGCGGTAAGACTATAGCTTCTGCTTTAATTCTCTTATCCGCTTGGGGGGAAATTAGAGTAATGGGATTATTGTGAACTGAGGTATTCGTTTGAGATTTCCTCAACCTGAGTTGTCATGGTGGTAACTGGTTCCGAAACTAGTCCACTTAGGATCCACCGTAAAATAGTATTTTGTGCCAATAGGTGAAACCTTTTGCCAATGCTTGCTATTTATATGATAGCTTGGAAGCATATTTGTTAGTTGCGGTAAGACTATAGCTTCTGCTTTAAATCTCTTATCCGCTTTGGGGGAAATTAGAGTAATGGGATTATTGTGAACTGAGGTATTCGTTTGAGATTTCCTCAACCTGAGTGGTCGTGGTGGTAACTGGTTCCGAAACTAGTCCACTTAGGATCCACCGTAAAATAGTATTTTGTGCCAATAGGTGAAACCTTTTGCCAATGCTTGCTATTTATATGATAGCTTGGAAGCATATTTGTTAGTTGCGGTAAGACTATAGCTTCTGCTTTAATTCTCTTCTCCGCTTGGGGGGAAATTAGAGTAATGGGATTATTGTGAACTGAGGTATTCGTTTGAGATTCCTCAACCTGAGTGGTCATGGTGGTAACTGGTTCCGAAACTAGTCCACTTAGGATCCACCCTAAAATAGTATTTTGTGCCAATAGTTTGTTTGAAATTTTCTCAACACCCTCGAGTATTATCTGAGGTATGAGATCGCTGCCTAATAGAATGTCTATTTGAGCGGGGGTGTTGTAGTCGGGATCTGCTAGCTTTAGGTGTGAAACCTTTTCCCAATGCTTGCTATTCATATGATAGCTTGGAAGCATATTTGTTAGTTGCGGTAAGACTATAGCTCGTGCTTTAAATCTCTTATCCGCTTTGGGGGAAATTAGAGTAATGGGATTATTGTGAACTGAGGTATTCGTTTGAGATTTCCTCAACCTGAGTGGTCGTGGTGGTAACTGGTTCCGAAACTAGTCCACTTAGGATCCACCGTAAAATAGTATTTTGTGCCAATAGGTGAAACCTTTTGCCAATGCTTGCTATTTATATGATAGCTTGGAAGCATATTTGTTAGTTGCGGTAAGACTATAGCTTCTGCTTTAATTCTCTTCTCCGCTTGGGGGGAAATTAGAGTAATGGGATTATTGTGAACTGAGGTATTCGTTTGAGATTTCCTCAACCTGAGTGGTCATGGTGGTAACTGGTTCCGAAACTAGTCCACTTAGGACCAACCCAAAAATAGTATTTTGTGCGAATAGTTTGTTTGAAATTTTCTCAACACCCTCGAGTATTATCTGAGGTATGAGATCGCTGCCTAATAGAATGTCTATTTGAGCGGGGGTGTTGCAGTTGTCATCTGCTAGCTTTAGGTGTGAAACCTTTAGCCAATGCTTGCTATTTATATGATAGCTTGGAAGCATATTTGTTAGTTGCGGTAAGACTTTAGCTTCTGCTTTAATTCTCTTATCCGCTTGGGGGGAAATTAGAGTAATGGGATTATTGTGAACTGAGGTATTCGTTTGAGATTTCCTCAACCTGAGTTGTCATGGTGGTAACTGGTTCCGAAACTAGTCCACTTAGGATCCACCGTAAAATAGTATTTTGTGCCAATAGGTGAAACCTTTTGCCAATGCTTGCTATTTATATGATAGCTTGGAAGCATATTTGTTAGTTGCGGTAAGACTATAGCTTCTGCTTTAATTGTCTTTTCCGCTTGGGGGGAAATTAGAGTAATGGGATTATTGTGAACTGAGGTATTCGTTTGAGATTTCCTCAACCTGAGTGGTCATGGTGGTAACTGGTTCCGAAACTAGTCCACTTAGGACCAACCCAAAAATAGTATTTTGTGCGAATAGTTTGTTTGAAATTTTCTCAACACCCTCGAGTATTATCTGAGGTATGAGATCGCTGCCTAATAGAATGTCTATTTGAGCGGGGGTGTTGCAGTTGTCATCTGCTAGCTTTAGGTGTGAAACCTTTTGCCAATGCTTGCTATTTATATGATAGCTTGGAAGCATATTTGTTAGTTGCGGTAAGACTATAGCTTCTGCTTTAATTCTCTTATCCGCTGGGGAGAAATTAGAGTAATGGGATTATTGTGAACTGAGGTATTCGTTTGAGATTTCCTCAACCTGAGTGGTCATGGTGGTAACTGGTTCCGAAACTAGTCCACTTAGGACCAACCCAAAAATAGTATTTTGTGCGAATAGTTTGTTTGAAATTTTCTCAACACCCTCGAGTATTATCTGAGGTATGAGATCACTGCCTAATAGAATGTCTATTTGAGCGGGGGTGTTGCAGTTGGGATCTGCTAGCTTTAGGTGTGAAACCTTTTGCCAATGCTTGCTATTTATATGATAGCTTGGAAACATATTTGTTAGTTGCGGTAAGACTATAGCTTCTGCTTTAATTCTCTTATCCGCTTGGGGGGAAATTAGAGTAATGGGATTATTGTGAACTGAGGTATTCGTTTGAGATTTCCTCAACCTGAGTGGTCATGGTGGTAACTGGTTCCGAAACTAGTCCACTTAGGACCAACCCAAAAATAGTATTTTGTGCGAATAGTTTGTTTGAAATTTTCTCAACACCCTCGAGTATTATCTGAGGTATGAGATCACTGCCTAATAGAATGTCTATTTGAGCGAGGGTGTTGCAGTTGGGATCTGCTAGCTTTAGGTGTGAAAACTTTTCCCAATGCTTGCTATTCATATGATAGCTTGGAAGCATATTTGTTAGTTGCGGTAAGACTATAGCTCATGCTTTAATTCTCTTATCCGCTTGGGGGGAAATTAGAGTAATGGTCATGGTGGTAACTGGTGCCGAAACTAGTCCACTTAGGATCCACCCTAAAATAGTATTTTGTGCCAATAGGTGAAACCTTTTGCCAATGCTATTTATATGATAGCTTGGAAGCATATTTGTTAGTTGCGGTAAGACTATAGCTTCTGCTTTAATTCTCTTCTCCGCTTGGGGGGAAATTAGAGTAATTGGATTATTGTGAACTAAGGTATTCGTTTGAGATTTCCTCAACCTGAGTGGTCATAGTGGTAACTGGTTCCAAAACTAGTCCACTTAGGATCCACCCAAAAATAGTATTTTGTGCCAATAGTTTGTTTGAAATTTTCTCAACACCTTCGAGTATTATCTGAGGTATGAGATCGCTGCCTAATAGAATGTCTATTTGAGCGGGGGTGTTGCAGTCGGGATCTGCTAGCTTTAGGTGTGAAACCTTTTCCCAATGCTTGCTATTCATATGATAGCTCGGAAGCATATTTGTTAGTTGCGGTAAGACTATAGCTCGTGCTTTAATTCTCTTATCCGCTTTGGGGGAAATTAGAGTAATGGGATTATTGTGAACTGAGGTATTCGTTTGAGATTTCCTCAACCTGAGTGGTCATGGTGGTAACTGGTTCCGAAACTAGTCCACTTAGGACCAACCCAAAAATAGTATTTTGTGCCAATAGTTTGTTTGAAATTTTCTCAACACCCTCGAGTATTATCTGAGGTATGAGATCGCTGCCTAATAGAATGTCTATTTGAGCGGGGGTGTTGCAGTTGGGATCTGCTAGCTTTAGGTGTGAAACCTTTAGCCAATGCTTGCTATTTATATGATAGCTTGGAAGCATATTTGTTAGTTGCGGTAAGACTATAGCTTCTGCTTTAATTCTCTTATCCGCTTGGGGGGAAATTAGAGTAATGAAATTATTGTGAACTGAGGTATTCGTTTGAGATTTCCTCAACCTGAGTGGTCATGGTGGTAACTGGTTCCGAAACTAGTCCACTTAGGATCCACCGTAAAATAGTATTTTGTGCCAATAGGTGAAACCTTTTGCCAATACTTGCTATTTATATGATAGCTTGGAAGCATATTTGTTAGTTGCGGTAAGACTATAGCTTCTGCTTTAATTCTCTTCTCCGCTTGGGGGGAAATTAGAGTAATGGGATTATTGTGAACTGAGGTATTCGTTTGAGATTTCCTCAACCTGAGTGGTCATGGTGGTAACTGGTTCCGAAACTAGTCCACTTAGAATCCACCGTAAAATAGTATTTTGTGCCAATAGGTGAAACCTTTTGCCAATGCTTGCTATTTATATGATAGCTTGGAAGCATATTTGTTAGTTGCGGTAAGACTATAGCTTCTGCTTTTATTCTCTTATCCGCTTGGGGGGAAATTAGAGTAATGGGATTATTGTGAACTGAGGTATTCGTTTGAGATTTCCTCAACCTGAGTGGTCATGGTGGTAACTGGTTCCGAAACTAGTCCACTTAGATTCCACCCTAAAATAGTATTTTGTGCCAATAGTTTGTTTGAAATTTTCTCAACACCCTCGAGTATTATCTGAGGTATGAGATCGCTGCCTAATAGAATGTCTATTTGAGCGGGGGTGTTGCAGTTGGCATCAGCTAGCTTTAGGTGTGAAACCTTTTGCCAATTCTTGCTATTTATATGATAGCTTGGAAGCATATTTGTTAGTTGCGGTAAGACTATAGCTTCTGCTTTAATTCTCTTATCTGCTTGGGGGGAAATTAGAGTAATGGGATTATTGTGAACTGAGGTATTCGTTTGAGATTTCCACAACCTGAGTGGTCATGGTTGTAACTGGTTCCGAAACTAGTCCACTTAGGATCCACCCAAAAATAGTATTTTGTGCCAATAGTTTGTTTGAAATTTGCTCAACACCCTCGAGTATTATCTGAGGTATGAGATCGCTGCCTAATAGAATGTCTATTTGAGCGGGGGTGTTGCAGTTGGGATCTGCTAGCTTTAGGTGTGAAACCTTTTGCCAATGCTTGCTATTTATATGATAGCTTTGAAGCATATTTGTTACTTGCGGTAAGACTATAGCTTCTGCTTTAATTCTCTTATCCGCTTGGGGGGAAATTCGAGTAATGGGATTATTGTGAACTGAGGTATTCGTTTGAGATTTCCTCAACCTGAGTGGTCATGGTGGTAACTGGTTCCGAAACTAGTCCACTTAGGATCCACCCATAAATAGTATTTTGTGCCAATAGTTTGTTTGAAATTTTCTCAACACCCTCGAGTAATATCTGAGGTATGAGATCGCTGCCTAATAGAATGTCTATTTGAGCGGGGGTGTTGCAGTTGGGATCTGCTAGCTTTAGGTGTGAAACCTTAAGCCAATGCTTGCTATTTATATGATAGCTTGGAAGCATATTTGTTAGTTGCGGTAAGACTATAACTTCTGCTTTAATTCTCTTATCCGCTTGGGGGGAAATTAGAGTAATGGGATTATTGTGAACTGAGGTATTCGTTTGAGATTTCCTCAACCTGAGTGGTCATGGTGGTAACTGGTTCCGAAACTAGTCCACTTAGGATCCACCGTAAAATAGTATTTTGTGCCAATAGGTGAAACCTTTTGCCAATGCTTGCTATTTATATGATTGCTTGGAAGCATATTTGTTAGTTGCGGTAAGACTATAGCTTCTGCTTTAATTCTCTTCTCCGCTTGGGGGGAAATTAGAGTAATGGGATTATTGTGAACTGAGGTATTCGTTTGAGATTTCCTCAACCTGAGTGGTCATGGTGGTAACTGGTTCCGAAACTAGTCCACTTAGGACCAACCCAAAAATATTATTTTGTGCGAATAGTTTGTTTGAAATTTTCTCAACATTATCTGAGGTATGCAGTTGGTGTTGCAGTTGGGATCTGCTAGCTTTAGGTGTGAAACCTTTTGCCAATGCTTGCTATTTATATGATGGCTTGGAAGCATATTTGTTAGTTGCGGTAAGACTATAGCTTCTGCTTTAATTCTCTTATCCGCTTAGGGGGAAATTAGAGTAATGGGATTATTGTGAACTGAGGTATTCGTTTGAGATTTCCTCAACTTGAGTGGTCATGGTGGTAACTGGTTCCGAAACTAGTCCACTTAGGATCCACCCAAAAATAGTATTTTGTGCCAATAGTTTGTTTGAAATTTTCTCAACACCCTCGAGTATTATCTGAGGTATGAGATCGCTGCCTAATAGAATGTCTATTTGAGCGGGGGTGTTGCAGTTGGGATCTGCTAGCTTTAGGTGTGAAACCTTAAGCCCATGCTTGCTATTTATATGATAGCTTGGAAGCATATTTGTTAGTTGCGGTAAGACTATAGCTTCTGCTTTAATTCTCTTATCCGCTTGGGGGGAAATTAGAGTAATGGGATTATTGTGAACTGAGGTATTCGTTTGAGATTTCCTCAACCTGAGTGGTCATGGTGGTAACTGGTTCCGAAACTAGTCCACTTAGGATCCACCGTAAAATAGTATTTTGTGCCAATAGGTGAAACCTTTTGCCAATGCTTGCTATTTATATGATAGCTTGGAAGCATATTTGTTAGTTGCGGTAAGACTATAGCTTCTGCTTTAATTCTCTTCTCCGCTTGGGGGGAAATTAGAGTAATGGGATTATTGTGAACTGAGGTATTCGTTTGAGATTTCCTCAACCTGAGTGGTCATGGTGGTAACTGGTTCCGAAACTAGTCCACTTAGGACCAACCCAAAAATATTATTTTGTGCGAATAGTTTGCTTGAAATTTTCTCAACACCCTCGAGTATTATCTGAGGTATGAGATCACTGCCTAATAGAATGTCTATTTGAGCGGGGGTGTTGCAGTTGGGATCTGCTAGCTTTAGGTGTGAAACCTTTTGCCAATGCTTGCTATTTATATGATATCTTGGCATATTTGTTAGTTGCGGTAAGACTATAGCTTCTGCTTTAATTCTCTTATCCGCTTGGGGGAAATTAAAGTAATGGGATTATTGTGAACTGAGGTATTCGTTTGAGATTTCCCCAACATGAGTGGTCATGGTGGTAACTGGTTCCGAAACTAGTCCAGTTAGGATCCACCCTAAAATAGTATTTTGTGCCAATAGTTTGTTTGAAATTTTTTCAACACCCTCGAGTATTATCTGAGGTATGAGATCGCTGCCTAATAGAATGTCTATTTGAGCGGGGGTGTTGCAGTTGGGATCTGCTAGCTTTAGGTGTGAAACCTTTTGCCAATGCTTGCTATTTATATGATAGCTTGGAAGCATATTTGTTAGTTGCGGTAAGACTATAGCTTCTCCTTTAATTCTCTTATACGCTTGGGGGGAAATTAAAGTAATGGGATTATTGTGAACTGAGGTATTCGTTTGAGATTTCCTCAACCTGAGTGGTCGTGGTGGTAACTGGTTCCGAAACTAGTCCAATTAGGATCCACCCTAAAATAGTATTTTGTGCCAATAGTTTGTTTGAAATTTTTTCAACACCCTCGAGTATTATCTGAGGTATGAGATCGCTGCCTAATAGAATGTCTATTTGAGCGGGGGTGTTGCAGTTGGGATCTGCTAGCTTTAGGTGTGAAACCTTTTGCCAATGCTTGCTATTTATATGATAGCTTGGAAGCATATTTGTTAGTTGCGGTAAGACTATAGCTTCTCCTTTAATTCTCTTATACGCTTGGGGGGAAATTAAAGTAATGGGATTATTGTGAACTGAGGTATTCGTTTGAGATTTCCTCAACCTGAGTGGTCGTGGTGGTAACTGGTTCCGAAACTAGTCCAATTAGGATCCACCCTAAAATAGTATTTTGTGCCAATAGCTTGTTTGAAATTTTCTCAACACCCTCGAGTATTATCTGAGGTATGAGATCGCTGCCTAATAGAATGTCTATTTGAGCGGGGGTGTTGCAGTTGGCATCTGCTAGCTTTAGGTGTGAAACATTTTGCCAATGCTTGCTATTTATATGATAGCTTGGAAGCATATTTGTTAGTTGCGGTAAGACTATAGCTTCTGCTTTAATTCTCTTATCTGCTTGGGGGGAAATTAGAGTAATGGGATTATTGTGAACTGAGGTATTCGTTTGAGATTTCCACAACCTGAGTGGTCATGGTGGTAACTGGTTCCGAAACTAGTCCACTTAGGATCCACCCAAAAATAGTATTTTGTGCCAATAGTTTGTTTGAAATTTGCTCAACACCCTCGAGTATTATCTGAGGTATGAGATCGCTGCCTAATAGAATGTCTATTTGAGCGGGGGTGTTGCAGTTGGGATCTGCTAGCTTTAGGTGTGAAACCTTTTGTCAATGCTTGTTATTTATATGATAGCTTGGAAGCATATTTGTTACTTGCGGTAAGACTATAGCTTCTGCTTTAATTCTCTTATCCGCTTGGGGGGAAATTAGAGTAATGGGATTATTGTGAACTGAGGTATTCGTTTGAGATTTCCTCAACCTGAGTGGTCATGGTGGTAACTGGTTCCGAAACTAGTCCACTTAGGATCCACCCAAAAATAGTATTTTGTGCCAATAGTTTGTTTGAAATTTTCTCAACACCCTCGAGTATTATCTGAGGTATGAGATCGCTGCCTAATAGAATGTCTATTTGAGCGGGGGTGTTGCAGTTGGGATCTGCTAGCTTTAGGTGTGAAACCTTTTGCCAATGCTTGCTATTTATATGATATCTTGGCATATTTGTTAGTTGCGGTAAGACTAAAGCTTCTGCTTTAATTCTCTTACCCGCTTGGGGGAAATTAAAGTAATGGGATTATTGTGAACTGAGGTATTCGTTTGAGATTTCCCCAACATGAGTGGTCATGGTGGTAACTGGTTCCGAAACTAGTCCAGTTAGGATCCACCCTAAAATAGTATTTTGTGCCAATAGTTTGTTTGAAATTTTTTCAACACCCTCGAGTATTATCTGAGGTATGAGATCGCTGCCTAATAGAATGTCTATTTGAGCGGGGGTGTTGCAGTTGGGATCTGCTAGCTTTAGGTGTGAAACCTTTTGCCAATGCTTGCTATTTATATGATAGCTTGGAAGCATATTTGTTAGTTGCGGTAAGACTATAGCTTCTCCTTTAATTCTCTTATACGCTTGGGGGGAAATTAAAGTAATGGGATTATTGTGAACTGAGGTATTCGTTTGAGATTTCCTCAACCTGAGTGGTCATGGTGGTAACTGGTTCCGAAACTAGTCCATTTAGGATCCACCCAAAAATAGTATTTTGTGCCAATAGGTGAAACCTTTTGCCAATGCTATTTATATGATAGCCTGGCAGCATATTTGTTAGTTGCGGTAAGACTATAACTTCTGCTTTAATTCTCTTCTCCGCTTGGGGGGAAATTAGAGTAATGGGATTATTGTGAACTAAGGTATTCGTTTGAGATTTCCTCAACCTGAGTGGTCATGGTGGTAACTGGTTCCGAAACTAGTCCACTTAGGACCAACCCAAAAATATTATTTTGTGCGAATAGTTTGTTTGAAATTTTCTCAACACCCTCGAGTATTATCTGAGGTATGAGATCACTGCCTAATAGAATGTCTATTTGAGCGGGGGTGTTGCAGTTGGGATCTGCTAGCTTTAGGTGTGAAACCTTTTGCCAATGCTTGCTATTTATATGATGGCTTTGAAGCATATTTGTTAGTTGCGGTAAGACTATAGCTTCTGCTTTAATTCTCTTATCCGCTTGGGGGAAATTAAAGTAATGGGATTATTGTGAACTGAGGTATTCGTTTGAGATTTCCCCAACATGAGTGGTCATGGTGGTAACTGGTTCCGAAACTAGTCCACTTAGGATCCACCCAAAAATAGTATTTTGTGCCAATAGTTTGTTTGAAATTTTCTCAACACCCTCGAGTATTATCTGAGGTATGAGATCGCTGCCTAATAGAATGTCTATTTATGCGGGGGTGTTGCAGTTGGGATCTGCTAGCTTTAGGTGTGAAACCTTTTGCCAATGCTTGCTATTTATATGATATCTTGGCATATTTGTTAGTTGCGGTAAGACTATAGCTTCTGCTTTAATTCTCTTATCCGCTTGGGGGAAATTAAAGTACTGGGATTATTGTGAACTGAGGTATTCGTTTGAGATTTCCCCAACATGAGTGGTCATGGTGGTAACTGGTTCCGAAACTAGTCCACTTAGGATCCACCGTAAAATAGTATTTTGTGCCAATAGGTGAAACCTTTTGCCAATGCTTGCTATTTATATGATAGCTTGGAAGCATATTTGTTAGTTGCGGTAAGACTATAGCTTCTGCTTTAATTCTCTTATCCGCTTGGGGGGAAATTAGAGTAATGGGATTATTGTGAACTGAGGTATTCGTTTGAGATTTCCCCAACATGAGTGGTCATGGTGGTAACTGGTTCCGAAACTAGTCCACTTAGGATCCACCCAAAAATAGTATTTTGTGCCAATAGTTTGTTTGAAATTTTTTCAACACCCTCGAGTATTATCTGAGGTATGAGATCGCTGCCTAATAGAATGTCTATTTGAGCGGGGGTGTTGCAGTTGGGATCTGCTAGCTTTAGGTGTGAAACCTTAAGCCAATGCTTGCTATTTATATGATAGCTTGGAAGCATATTTGTTAGTTGCGGTAAGACTATAGCTTCTGCTTTAATTCTCTTATCCGCTTGGGGGGAAATTAGAGTAATGGGATTATTGTGAACTGAGGTATTCGTTTGAGATTTCCTCAACCTGAGTGGTCATGGTGGTAACTGGTTCCGAAACTAGTCCACTTAGGATCCACCCTAAAATAGTATTTTGTGCGAATAGTTTGTTTGAAATTTTCTCAACACCCTCGAGTATTATCTGAGGTATGAGATCACTGCCTAATAGAATGTCTATTTGAGCGGGGGTGTTGCAGTTGGGATCTGCTAGCTTTAGGTGTGAAACCTTTTGCCAATGCTTGCTATTTATATGATGGCTTTGAAGCATATTTGTTAGTTGCGGTAAGACTATAGCTTCTGCTTTAATTCTCTTATCCGCTTGGGGGGAAATTAGAGTAATGGGATTATTGTGAACTGAGGTATTCGTTTGAGATTTCCTCAACCTGAGTGGTCATGGTGGTAACTGGTTCCGAAACTAGTCCACTTAGGATCCACCCTAAAATAGTATTTTGTGCGAATAGTTTGTTTGAAATTTTTTCAACACCCTCGAGTATTATCTGAGGTATGAGATCGCTGCCTAATAGAATGTCTATTTGAGCGGGGGTGTTGCAGTTGGGATCTGCTAGCTTTAGGTGTGAAACCTTAAGCCAATGCTTGCTATTTATATGATAGCTTGGAAGCATATTTGTTAGTTGCGGTAAGACTATAGCTTCTGCTTTAATTCTCTTATCCGCTTGGGGGGAAATTAGAGTAATGGGATTATTGTGAACTGAGGTATTCGTTTGAGATTTCCCCAACATGAGTGGTCATGGTGGTAACTGGTTCCGAAACTAGTCCACTTAGGATCCACCCAAAAATAGTATTTTGTGCCAATAGTTTGTTTGAAATTTTTTCAACACCCTCGAGTATTATCTGAGGTATGAGATCGCTGCCTAATAGAATGTCTATTTGAGCGGGGGTGTTGCAGTTGGGATCTGCTAGCTTTAGGTGTGAAACCTTAAGCCAATGCTTGCTATTTATATGATAGCTTGGAAGCATATTTGTTAGTTGCGGTAAGACTATAGCTTCTGCTTTAATTCTCTTATCCGCTTGGGGGGAAATTAGAGTAATGGGATTATTGTGAACTGAGGTATTCGTTTGAGATTTCCTCAACCTGAGTGGTCATGGTGGTAACTGGTTCCGAAACTAGTCCACTTAGGATCCACCCTAAAATAGTATTTTGTGCGAATAGTTTGTTTGAAATTTTCTCAACACCCTCGAGTATTATCTGAGGTATGAGATCGCTGCCTAATAGAATGTCTATTTGAGCGGGGGTGTTGCAGTTGGGATCTGCTAGCTTTAGGTGTGAAACCTTAAGCCAATGCTTGCTATTTATATGATAGCTTGGAAGCATATTTGTTAGTTGCGGTAAGACTATAGCTTCTGCTTTAATTCTCTTATCCGCTTGGGGGGAAATTAGAGTAATGGGATTATTGTGAACTGAGGTATTCGTTTGAGATTTCCTCAACCTGAGTGGTCATGGTGGTAACTGGTTCCGAAACTAGTCCACTTAGGACCAACCCAAAAATATTATTTTGTGCGAATAGTTTGTTTGAAATTTTCTCAACACCCTCGAGTATTATCTGAGGTATGAGATCACTGCCTAATAGAATGTCTATTTGAGCGGGGGTGTTGCAGTTGGGATCTGCTAGCTTTAGGTGTGAAACCTTTTGCCAATGCTTGCTATTTATATGATGGCTTTGAAGCATATTTGTTAGTTGCGGTAAGACTATAGCTTCTGCTTTAATTCTCTTATCCGCTTGGGGGAAATTAAAGTAATGGGATTATTGTGAACTGAGGTATTCGTTTGAGATTTCCCCAACATGAGTGGTCATGGTGGTAACTGGTTCCGAAACTAGTCCACTTAGGATCCACCGTAAAATAGTATTTTGTGCCAATAGGTGAAACCTTTTGCCAATGCTTGCTATTTATATGATAGCTTGGAAGCATATTTGTTAGTTGCGGTAAGACTATAGCTTCTGCTTTAATTCTCTTATCCGCTTGGGGGAAATTAAAGTAATGGGATTATTGTGAACTGAGGTATTCGTTTGAGATTTCCCCAACATGAGTGGTCATGGTGGTAACTGGTTCCGAAACTAGTCCACTTAGGATCCACCCAAAAATAGTATTTTGTGCCAATAGTTTGTTTGAAATTTTTTCAACACCCTCGAGTATTATCTGAGGTATGAGATCGCTGCCTAATAGAATGTCTATTTGAGCGGGGGTGTTGCAGTTGGGATCTGCTAGCTTTAGGTGTGAAACCTTAAGCCAATGCTTGCTATTTATATGATAGCTTGGAAGCATATTTGTTAGTTGCGGTAAGACTATAGCTTCTGCTTTAATTCTCTTATCCGCTTGGGGGGAAATTAGAGTAATGGGATTATTGTGAACTGAGGTATTCGTTTGAGATTTCCTCAACCTGAGTGGTCATGGTGGTAACTGGTTCCGAAACTAGTCCACTTAGGATCCACCCTAAAATAGTATTTTGTGCCAATAGGTGAAACCTTTTGCCAATGCTATTTATATGATAGCCTGGCAGCATATTTGTTAGTTGCGGTAAGACTATAACTTCTGCTTTAATTCTCTTCTCCGCTTGGGGGGAAATTAGAGTAATGGGATTATTGTGAACTAAGGTATTCGTTTGAGATTTCCTCAACCTGAGTGGTCATGGTGGTAACTGGTTCCGAAACTAGTCCACTTAGGACCAACCCAAAAATATTATTTTGTGCGAATAGTTTGTTTGAAATTTTCTCAACACACTCGAGTATTATCTGAGGTATGAGATCACTGCCTAATAGAATGTCTATTTGAGCGGGGGTGTTGCAGTTGGGATCTGCTAGCTTTAGGTGTGAAACCTTTTGCCAATGCTTGCTATTTATATGATGGCTTGGAAGCATATTTGTTAGTTGCGGTAAGACTATAGCTTCTGCTTTAATTCTCTTATCCGCTTAGGGGGAAATTAGAGTAATGGGATTATTGTGAACTGAGGTATTCGTTTGAGATTTCCTCAACTTGAGTGGTCATGGTGGTAACTGGTTCCGAAACTAGTCCACTTAGGATCCACCCAAAAATAGTATTTTGTGCCAATAGTTTGTTTGAAATTTTCTCAACACCCTCGAGTATTATCTGAGGTATGAGATCGCTGCCTAATAGAATGTCTATTTGAGCGGGGGTGTTGCAGTTGGGATCTGCTAGCTTTAGGTGTGAAACCTTAAGCCAATGCTTGCTATTTATATGATAGCTTGGAAGCATATTTGTTAGTTGCGGTAAGACTATAGCTTCTGCTTTAATTCTCTTATCCGCTTGGGGGGAAATTAGAGTAATGGGATTATTGTGAACTGAGGTATTCGTTTGAGATTTCCTCAACCTGAGTGGTCATGGTGGTAACTGGTTCCGAAACTAGTCCACTTAGGATCCACCGTAAAATAGTATTTTGTGCCAATAGGTGAAACCTTTTGCCAATGCTTGCTATTTATATGATAGCTTGGAAGCATATTTGTTAGTTGCGGTAAGACTATAGCTTCTGCTTTAATTCTCTTCTCCGCTTGGGGGGAAATTAGAGTAATGGGATTATTGTGAACTGAGGTATTCGTTTAAAATTTCCTCAACCTGAGTGGTCATGGTGGTAACTGGTTCCGAAACTAGTCCACTTAGGACCAACCCAAAAATATTATTTTGTGCGAATAGTTTGTTTGAAATTTTCTCAACACCCTCGAGTATTATCTGAGGTATGAGATCACTGCCTAATAGAATGTCTATTTGAGCGGGGGTGTTGCAGTTGGGATCTGCTAGCTTTAGGTGTGAAACCTTTTGCCAATGCTTGCTATTTATATGATATCTTGGCATATTTGTTAGTTGCGGTAAGACTATAGCTTCTGCTTTAATTCTCTTATCCGCTTGGGGGAAATTAAAGTGATGGGATTATTGTGAACTGAGGTATTCGTTTGAGATTTCCCCAACATGAGTGGTCATGGTGGTAACTGGTTCCGAAACTAGTCCAGTTAGGATCCACCCTAAAATAGTATTTTGTGCCAATAGTTTGTTTGAAATTTTTTCAACACCCTCGAGTATTATCTGAGGTATGAGATCGCTGCCTAATAGAATGTCTATTTGAGCGGGGGTGTTGCAGTTGGGATCTGCTAGCTTTAGGTGTGAAACCTTTTGCCAATGCTTGCTATTTATATGATAGCTTGGAAGCATATTTGTTAGTTGCGGTAAGACTATAGCTTCTCCTTTAATTCTCTTATACGCTTGGGGGGAAATTAAAGTAATGGGATTATTGTGAACTGAGGTATTCGTTTGAGATTTCCACAACCTAAGTGGTCATGGTGGTAACTGGTTCCGAAACTAGTCCACTTAGGATCCACCCAAAAATAGTATTTTGTGCCAATAGTTTGTTTGAAATTTGCTCAACACCCTCGAGTATTATCTGAGGTATGAGATCGCTGCCTAATAGAATGTCTATTTGAGCGGGGGTGTTGCAGTTGGGATCTGCTAGCTTTAGGTGTGAAACCTTTTGTCAATGCTTGTTATTTATATGATAGCTTGGAAGCATATTTGTTAGTTGCGGTAAGACTATAGCTCATGCTTTAATTCTCTTATCCGCTTGGGGGGAAATTAGAGTAATGGGATTATTGTGAACTAAGGTATTCGTTTGAGATTTCCTCAACCTGAGTGGTCATGGTGGTAACTGGTTCCGAAACTAGTCCACTTAGGATCCACCCTAAAATAGTATTTTGTGCCAATAGGTGAAACCTTTTGCCAATGCTATTTATATGATAGCCTGGCAGCATATTTGTTAGTTGCGGTAAGACTATAACTTCTGCTTTAATTCTCTTCTCCGCTTGGGGGGAAATTAGAGTAATGGGATTATTGTGAACTAAGGTATTCGTTTGAGATTTCCTCAACCTGAGTGGTCATAGTGGTAACTGGTTCCAAAACTAGTCCACTTAGGATCCACCCAAAAATAGTATTTTGTGCCAATAGTTTGTTTGAAATTTTCTCAACACCCTCGAGTATTATCTGAGGTATGAGATCGCTGCCTAATAGAATGTCTATTTGAGCGGGGGTGTTGCAGTTGGGATCTGCTAGCTTTAGGTGTGAAACCTTTTGCCAATGCTTGCTATTTATATGATATCTTGGCATATTTGTTAGTTGCGGTAAGACTATAGCTTCTGCTTTAATTCTCTTATCCGCTTGGGGGAAATTAAAGTACTGGGATTATTGTGAACTGAGGTATTCGTTTGAGATTTCCCCAACATGAGTGGTCATGGTGGTAACTGGTTCCGAAACTAGTCCACTTAGGATCCACCCAAAAATAGTATTTTGTGCCAATAGTTTGTTTGAAATTTTCTCAACACCCTCGAGTATTATCTGAGGTATGAGATCGCTGCCTAATAGAATGTCTATTTGAGCGGGGGTGTTGCAGTTGGGATCTGCTAGCTTTAGGTGTGAAACCTTAAGCCAATGCTTGCTATTTATATGATAGCTTGGAAGCATATTTGTTAGTTGCGGTAAGACTATAGCTTCTGCTTTAATTCTCTTATCCGCTTGGGGGGAAATTAGAGTAATGGGATTATTGTGAACTGAGGTATTCGTTTGAGATTTCCTCAACCTGAGTGGTCATGGTGGTAACTGGTTCCGAAACTAGTCCACTTAGGATCCACCCTAAAATAGTATTTTGTGCCAATAGGTGAAACCTTTTGCCAATGCTATTTATATGATAGCCTGGCAGCATATTTGTTAGTTGCGGTAAGACTATAACTTCTGCTTTAATTCTCTTCTCCGCTTGGGGGGAAATTAGAGTAATGGGATTATTGTGAACTAAGGTATTCGTTTGAGATTTCCTCAACCTGAGTGGTCATGGTGGTAACTGGTTCCGAAACTAGTCCACTTAGGACCAACCCAAAAATATTATTTTGTGCGAATAGTTTGTTTGAAATTTTCTCAACACACTCGAGTATTATCTGAGGTATGAGATCACTGCCTAATAGAATGTCTATTTGAGCGGGGGTGTTGCAGTTGGGATCTGCTAGCTTTAGGTGTGAAACCTTTTGCCAATGCTTGCTATTTATATGATGGCTTGGAAGCATATTTGTTAGTTGCGGTAAGACTATAGCTTCTGCTTTAATTCTCTTATCCGCTTAGGGGGAAATTAGAGTAATGGGATTATTGTGAACTGAGGTATTCGTTTGAGATTTCCTCAACTTGAGTGGTCATGGTGGTAACTGGTTCCGAAACTAGTCCACTTAGGATCCACCCAAAAATAGTATTTTGTGCCAATAGTTTGTTTGAAATTTTCTCAACACCCTCGAGTATTATCTGAGGTATGAGATCGCTGCCTAATAGAATGTCTATTTGAGCGGGGGTGTTGCAGTTGGGATCTGCTAGCTTTAGGTGTGAAACCTTAAGCCAATGCTTGCTATTTATATGATAGCTTGGAAGCATATTTGTTAGTTGCGGTAAGACTATAGCTTCTGCTTTAATTCTCTTATCCGCTTGGGGGGAAATTAGAGTAATGGGATTATTGTGAACTGAGGTATTCGTTTGAGATTTCCTCAACCTGAGTGGTCATGGTGGTAACTGGTTCCGAAACTAGTCCACTTAGGATCCACCGTAAAATAGTATTTTGTGCCAATAGGTGAAACCTTTTGCCAATGCTTGCTATTTATATGATAGCTTGGAAGCATATTTGTTAGTTGCGGTAAGACTATAGCTTCTGCTTTAATTCTCTTCTCCGCTTGGGGGGAAATTAGAGTAATGGGATTATTGTGAACTGAGGTATTCGTTTAAAATTTCCTCAACCTGAGTGGTCATGGTGGTAACTGGTTCCGAAACTAGTCCACTTAGGACCAACCCAAAAATATTATTTTGTGCGAATAGTTTGTTTGAAATTTTCTCAACACCCACGAGTATTATCTGAGGTATGAGATCACTGCCTAATAGAATGTCTATTTGAGCGGGGGTGTTGCAGTTGGGATCTGCTAGCTTTAGGTGTGAAACCTTTTGCCAATGCTTGCTATTTATATGATATCTTGGCATATTTGTTAGTTGCGGTAAGACTATAGCTTCTGCTTTAATTCTCTTATCCGCTTGGGGGAAATTAAAGTGATGGGATTATTGTGAACTGAGGTATTCGTTTGAGATTTCCCCAACATGAGTGGTCATGGTGGTAACTGGTTCCGAAACTAGTCCAGTTAGGATCCACCCTAAAATAGTATTTTGTGCCAATAGTTTGTTTGAAATTTTTTCAACACCCTCGAGTATTATCTGAGGTATGAGATCGCTGCCTAATAGAATGTCTATTTGAGCGGGGGTGTTGCAGTTGGGATCTGCTAGCTTTAGGTGTGAAACCTTTTGCCAATGCTTGCTATTTATATGATAGCTTGGAAGCATATTTGTTAGTTGCGGTAAGACTATAGCTTCTCCTTTAATTCTCTTATACGCTTGGGGGGAAATTAAAGTAATGGGATTATTGTGAACTGAGGTATTCGTTTGAGATTTCCACAACCTAAGTGGTCATGGTGGTAACTGGTTCCGAAACTAGTCCACTTAGGATCCACCCAAAAATAGTATTTTGTGCCAATAGTTTGTTTGAAATTTGCTCAACACCCTCGAGTATTATCTGAGGTATGAGATCGCTGCCTAATAGAATGTCTATTTGAGCGGGGGTGTTGCAGTTGGGATCTGCTAGCTTTAGGTGTGAAACCTTTTGTCAATGCTTGTTATTTATATGATAGCTTGGAAGCATATTTGTTAGTTGCGGTAAGACTATAGCTCATGCTTTAATTCTCTTATCCGCTTGGGGGGAAATTAGAGTAATGGGATTATTGTGAACTAAGGTATTCGTTTGAGATTTCCTCAACCTGAGTGGTCATGGTGGTAACTGGTTCCGAAACTAGTCCACTTAGGATCCACCCTAAAATAGTATTTTGTGCCAATAGGTGAAACCTTTTGCCAATGCTATTTATATGATAGCCTGGCAGCATATTTGTTAGTTGCGGTAAGACTATAACTTCTGCTTTAATTCTCTTCTCCGCTTGGGGGGAAATTAGAGTAATGGGATTATTGTGAACTAAGGTATTCGTTTGAGATTTCCTCAACCTGAGTGGTCATAGTGGTAACTGGTTCCAAAACTAGTCCACTTAGGATCCACCCAAAAATAGTATTTTGTGCCAATAGTTTGTTTGAAATTTTCTCAACACCCTCGAGTATTATCTGAGGTATGAGATCGCTGCCTAATAGAATGTCTATTTGAGCGGGGGTGTTGCAGTCGGGATCTGCTAGCTTTAGGTGTGAAACCTTTTCCCAATGCTTGCTATTCATATGATAGCTTGGAAGCATATTTGTTAGTTGCGGTAAGACTATAGCTCGTGCTTTACCACCATGACCACCGTAAAATAGTATTTTGTGCCAATAGGTGAAACCTTTTGCCAATGCTTGCTATTTATATGATAGCTTGGAAGCATATTTGTTAGTTGCGGTAAGACTATAGCTTCTGCTTTAATTCTCTTCTCCGCTTGGGGGGAAATTAGAGTAATGGGATTATTGTGAACTGAGGTATTCGTTTGAGATTTCCTCAACCTGAGTGGTCATGGTGGTAACTGGTTCCGAAACTAGTCCACTTAGGACCAACCCAAAAATATTATTTTGTGCGAATAGTTTGTTTGAAATTTTCTCAACACCCTCGAGTATTATCTGAGGTATGAGATCGCTGCCTAATAGAATGTCTATTTGAGCGGGGGTGTTGCAGTTGGGATCTGCTAGCTGTAGGTGTGAAACCTTTTGCCAATGCTTGCTATTTATATGATAGCTTGGAAGCATATTTGTTAGTTGCGGTAAGACTATAGCTTCTGCTTTAATTCTCTTATACGCTTGGGGGGAAATTAAAGTAATGGGATTATTGTGAACTGAGGTATTCGTTTGAGATTTCCTCAACCTGAGTGGTCATGGTGGTAACTGGTTCCGAAACTAGTCCAGTTAGGATCCACCCTAAAATAGTATTTTGTGCCAATAGTTTGTTTGAAATTTTTTCAACACCCTCGAGTATTATCTGAGGTATGAGATCGCTGCCTAATAGAATGTCTATTTGAGCGGGGGTGTTGCAGTTGGGATCTGCTAGCTTTAGGTGTGAAACCTTTTGTCAATGCTTGTTATTTATATGATAGCTTGGAAGCATATTTGTTACTTGCGGTAAGACTATAGCTTCTGCTTTAATTCTCTTATCCGCTTGGGGGGAAATTAGAGTAATGGGATTATTGTGAACTGAGGTATTCGTTTGAGATTTCCTCAACCTGAGTGCTCATGGTGGTAACTGGTTCCGAAACTAGTCCACTTAGGATCCACCCAAAAATAGTATTTTGTGCCAATAGTTTGTTTGAAATTTTCTCAACACCCTCGAGTATTATCTGAGGTATGAGATCGCTGCCTAATAGAATGTCTATTTGAGCGGGGGTGTTGCAGTTGGGATCTGCTAGCTTTAGGTGTGAAACCTTTTGCCAATGCTTGCTATTTATATGATATCTTGGCATATTTGTTAGTTGCGGTAAGACTATAGGTTCTGCTTTAATTCTCTTATCCGCTTGGGGGAAATTAAAGTAATGGGATTATTGTGAACTGAGGTATTCGTTTGAGATTTCCCCAACATGAGTGGTCATGGTGGTAACTGGTTCCGAAACTAGTCCAGTTAGGATCCACCCTAAAATAGTATTTTGTGCCAATAGTTTGTTTGAAATTTTTTCAACACCCTCGAGTATTATCTGAGGTATGAGATCGCTGCCTAATAGAATGTCTATTTGAGCGGGGGTGTTGCAGTTGGGATCTGGTAGCTTTAGGTGTGAAACCTTTTGCCAATGCTTGCTATTTATATGATAGCTTGGAAGCATATTTGTTAGTTGCGGTAAGACTATAGCTTCTCCTTTAATTCTCTTATACGCTTGGGGGGAAATTAAAGTAATGGGATTATTGTGAACTGAGGTATTCGTTTGAGATTTCCACAACCTAAGTGGTCATGGTGGTAACTGGTTCCGAAACTAGTCCACTTAGGATCCACCCAAAAATAGTATTTTGTGCCAATAGTTTGTTTGAAATTTGCTCAACACCCTCGAGTATTATCTGAGGTATGAGATCGCTGCCTAATAGAATGTCTATTTGAGCGGGGGTGTTGCAGTTGGGATCTGCTAGCTTTAGGTGTGAAACCTTTTGTCAATGCTTGTTATTTATATGATAGCTTGGAAGCATATTTGTTAGTTGCGGTAAGACTATAGCTCATGCTTTAATTCTCTTATCCGCTTGGGGGGAAATTAGAGTAATGGGATTATTGTGAACTAAGGTATTCGTTTGAGATTTCCTCAACCTGAGTGGTCATGGTGGTAACTGGTTCCGAAACTAGTCCACTTAGGATCCACCCTAAAATAGTATTTTGTGCCAATAGGTGAAACCTTTTGCCAATGCTATTTATATGATAGCCTGGCAGCATATTTGTTAGTTGCGGTAAGACTATAACTTCTGCTTTAATTCTCTTCTCCGCTTGGGGGGAAATTAGAGTAATGGGATTATTGTGAACTAAGGTATTCGTTTGAGATTTCCTCAACCTGAGTGGTCATAGTGGTAACTGGTTCCGAAACTAGTCCACTTAGGATCCACCCAAAAATAGTATTTTGTGCCAATAGTTTGTTTGAAATTTTCTCAACACCCTCGAGTATTATCTGAGGTATGAGATCGCTGCCTAATAGAATGTCTATTTGAGCGGGGGTGTTGCAGTCGGGATCTGCTAGCTTTAGGTGTGAAACCTTTTCCCAATGCTTGCTATTCATATGATAGCTTGGAAGCATATTTGTTAGTTGCGGTAAGACTATAGCTCGTGCTTTAATTCTCTTATCCGCTTTGGGGGAAATTAGAGTAATGGGATTATTGTGAACTGAGATATTCGTTTGAGATTTCCTCAACCTGAGTGGTCATGGTGGTAACTGGTTCCGAAACTAGTCCACTTAGGACCAACCCAAAAATAGTATTTTGTGCCAAGAGTTTGTTTGAAATTTTCTCAACACCCTCGAGTATTATCTGAGGTATGAGATCGCTGCCTAATAGAATGTCTATTTGAGGGGGGTGTTGCAGTTGGGATCTGCTAGCTTTAGGTGTGAAACCTTAAGCCAATGCTTGCTATTTATATGATAGCTTGGAAGCATATTTGTTAGTTGCGGTAAGACTATAGCTTCTGCTTTAATTCTCTTATCCGCTTGGGGGGAAATTAGAGTAATGGGATTATTGTGAACTGAGGTATTCGTTTGAGATTTCCTCAACCTGAGTGGTCATGGTGGTAACTGGTTCCGAAACTAGTCCACTTAGGATCCACCGTAAAATAGTATTTTGTGCCAATAGGTGAAACCTTTTGCCAATGCTTGCTATTTATATGATAGCTTGGAAGCATATTTGTTAGTTGCGGTAAGACTATAGCTTCTGCTTTAATTCTCTTCTCCGCTTGGGGGGAAATTAGAGTAATGGGATTATTGTGAACTGAGGTATTCGTTTGAGATTTCCTCAACCTGAGTGGTCATGGTGGTAACTGGTTCCGAAACTAGTCCACTTAGGACCAACCCAAAAATATTATTTTGTGCGAATAGTTTGTTTGAAATTTTCTCAACACCCTCGAGTATTATCTGAGGTATGAGATCGCTGCCTAATAGAATGTCTATTTGAGCGGGGATGTTGCAGTTGGGATCTGCTAGCTGTAGGTGTGAAACCTTTTGCCAATGCTTGCTATTTATATGATAGCTTGGAAGCATATTTGTTAGTTGCGGTAAGACTATAGCTTCTCCTTTAATTCTCTTATACGCTTGGGGGGAAATTAAAGTAATGGGATTATTGTGAACTGAGGTATTCGTTTGAGATTTCCTCAACCTGAGTGGTCGTGGTGGTAACTGGTTCCGAAACTAGTCCAATTAGGATCCACCCTAAAATAGTATTTTGTGCCAATAGTTTGTTTGAAATTTTCTCAACACCCTCGAGTATTATCTGAGGTATGAGATCGCTGCCTAATAGAATGTCTATTTGAGCGGGGGTGTTGCAGTTGGCATCTGCTAGCTTTAGGTGTGAAACCTTTTGCCAATGCTTGCTATTTATATGATAGCTTGGAAGCATATTTGTTAGTTGCGGTAAGACTATAGCTTCTGCTTTAATTCTCTTATCTGCTTGGGGGGAAATTAGAGTAATGGGATTATTGTGAACTGAGGTATTCGTTTGAGATTTCCACAACCTGAGAGGTCATGGTGGTAACTGGTTCCGAAACTAGTCCACTTAGGATCCACCCAAAAATAGTATTTTGTGCCAATAGTTTGTTTGAAATTTGCTCAACACCCTCGAGTATTATCTGAGGTATGAGATCGCTGCCTAATAGAATGTCTATTTGAGCGGGGGTGTTGCAGTTGGGATCTGCTAGCTTTAGGTGTGAAACCTTTTGTCAATGCTTGTTATTTATATGATAGCTTGGAAGCATATTTGTTACTTGCGGTAAGACTATAGCTTCTGCTTTAATTCTCTTATCCGCTTGGGGGGAAATTAGAGTAATGGGATTATTGTGAACTGAGGTATTCGTTTGAGATTTCCTCAACCTGAGTGGTCATGGTGGTAACTGGTTCCGAAACTAGTCCACTTAGGATCCACCCAAAAATAGTATTTTGTGCCAATAGTTTGTTTGAAATTTTCTCAACACCCTCGAGTATTATCTGAGGTATGAGATCGCTGCCTAATAGAATGTCTATTTGAGCGGGGGTGTTGCAGTTGGGATCTGCTAGCTTTAGGTGTGAAACCTTTTGCCAATGCTTGCTATTTATATGATATCTTGGCATATTTGTTAGTTGCGGTAAGACTATAGCTTCTGCTTTAATTCTCTTATCCGCTTGGGGGGAAATTAGAGTAATGGGATTATTGTGAACTGAGGTATTCGTTTGAGATTTCCTCAACCTGAGTGGTCATGGTGGTAACTGGTTCCGAAACTAGTCCACTTAGGATCCACCGTAAAATAGTATTTTGTGCCAATAGGTGAAACCTTTTGCCAATGCTTGCTATTTATATGATAGCTTGGAAGCATATTTGTTAGTTGCGGTAAGACTATAGCTTCTGCTTTAATTCTCTTCTCCGCTTGGGGGGAAATTAGAGTAATGGGATTATTGTGAACTGAGGTATTCGTTTGAGATTTCCTCAACCTGAGTGGTCATGGTGGTAACTGGTTCCGAAACTAGTCCACTTAGGATCCACCGTAAAATAGTATTTTGTGCCAATAGGTGAAACCTTTTGCCAATGCTATTTATATGATAGCCTGGCAGCATATTTGTTAGTTGCGGTAAGACTATAACTTCTGCTTTAATTCTCTTCTCCGCTTGGGGGGAAATTAGAGTAATGGGATTATTGTGAACTAAGGTATTCGTTTGAGATTTCCTCAACCTGAGTGGTCATAGTGGTAACTGGTTCCAAAACTAGTCCACTTAGGATCCACCCAAAAATAGTATTTTGTGCCAATAGTTTGTTCTAAATTTTCTCAACACCCTCGAGTATTATCTGAGGTATGAGATCGCTGCCTAATAGAATGGCTATTTGAGCGGGGGTGTTGCAGTCGGGATCTGCTAGCTTTAGGTGTGAAACCTTTTCCCAATGCTTGCTATTCATATGATAGCTTGGAAGCATATTTGTTAGTTGCGGTAAGACTATAGCTTCTGCTTTAATTCTCTTATCCGCTTGGGGGGAAATTAGAGTAATGGGATTATTGTGAACTGAGGTATTCGTTTGAGATTTCCTCAACCTGAGTGGTCATGGTGGTAACTGGTTCCGAAACTAGTCCACTTAGGATCCACCGTAAAATAGTATTTTGTGCCAATAGGTGAAACCTTTTGCCAATGCTATTTATATGATAGCCTGGCAGCATATTTGTTAGTTGCGGTAAGACTATAACTTCTGCTTTAATTCTCTTCTCCGCTTGGGGGGAAATTAGAGTAATGGGATTATTGTGAACTAAGGTATTCGTTTGAGATTTCCTCAACCTGAGTGGTCATAGTGGTAACTGGTTCCGAAACTAGTCCACTTAGGACCAACCCAAAAATATTATTTTGTGCGAATAGTTTGTTTGAAATTTTCTCAACACCCTCGAGTATTATCTGAGGTATGAGATCGCTGCCTAATAGAATGTCTATTTGAGCGGGGGTGTTGCAGTTGGGATCTGCTAGCTTTAGGTGTGAAACCTTAAGCCAATGCTTGCTATTTATATGATAGCTTGGAAGCATATTTGTTAGTTGCGGTAAGACTATAGCTTCTGCTTTAATTCTCTTATCCGCTTGGGGGGAAATTAGAGTAATGGGATTATTGTGAACTGAGGTATTCGTTTGAGATTTCCTCAACCTGAGTGGTCATGGTGGTAACTGGTTCCGAAACTAGTCCACTTAGGATCCACCGCAAAATAGTATTTTGTGCCAATAGGTGAAACCTTTTGCCAATGCTTGCTATTTATATGATAGCTTGGAAGCATATTTGTTAGTTGCGGTAAGACTATAGCTTCTGCTTTAATTCTCTTCTCCGCTTGGGGGGAAATTAGAGTAATGGGATTATTGTGAACTGAGGTATTCGTTTGAGATTTCCTCAACCTGAGTGGTCATGGTGGTAACTGGTTCCGAAACTAGTCCACTTAGGACCAACCCAAAAATATTATTTTGTGCGAATAGTTTGTTTGAAATTTTCTCAACACCCTCGAGTATTATCTGAGGTATGAGATCGCTGCCTAATAGAATGTCTATTTGAGCGGGGGTGTTGCAGTTGGGATCTGCTAGCTGTAGGTGTGAAACCTTTTGCCAATGCTTGCTATTTATATGATAGCTTGGAAGCATATTTGTTAGTTGCGGTAAGACTACAGCTTCTCCTTTAATTCTCTTATACGCTTGGGGGGAAATTAAAGTAATGGGATTATTGTGAACTGAGGTATTCGTTTGAGATTTCCTCAACCTGAGTGGTCGTGGTGGTAACTGGTTCCGAAACTAGTCCAATTAGGATCCACCCTAAAATAGTATTTTGTGCCAATAGTTTGTTTGAAATTTTCTCAACACCCTCGAGTATTATCTGAGGTATGAGATCGCTGCCTAATAGAATGTCTATTTGAGCGGGGGTGTTGCAGTTGGCATCTGCTAGCTTTAGGTGTGAAACCTTTTGCCAATGCTTGCTATTTATATGATAGCTTGGAAGCATATTTGTTAGTTGCGGTAAGACTATAGCTTCTGCTTTAATTCTCTTATCTGCTTGGGGGGAAATTAGAGTAATGGGATTATTGTGAACTGAGGTATTCGTTTGAGATTTCCACAACCTGAGTGGTCATGGTGGTAACTGGTTCCGAAACTAGTCCACTTAGGATCCACCCAAAAATAGTATTTTGTGCCAATAGTTTGTTTGAAATTTGCTCAACACCCTCGAGTATTATCTGAGGTATGAGATCGCTGCCTAATAGAATGTCTATTTGAGCGGGGGTGTTGCAGTTGGGATCTGCTAGCTTTAGGTGTGAAACCTTTTGTCAATGCTTGTTATTTATATGATAGCTTGGAAGCATATTTGTTACTTGCGGTAAGACTATAGCTTCTGCTTTAATTCTCTTATCCGCTTGGGGGGAAATTAGAGTAATGGGATTATTGTGAACTGAGGTATTCGTTTGAGATTTCCTCAACCTGAGTGGTCATGGTGGTAACTGGTTCCGAAACTAGTCCACTTAGGATCCACCCAAAAATAGTATTTTGTGCCAATAGTTTGTTTGAAATTTTCTCAACACCCTCGAGTATTCTCTGAGGTATGAGATCGCTGCCTAATAGAATGTCTATTTGAGCGGGGGTGTTGCAGTTGGGATCTGCTAGCTTTAGGTGTGAAACCTTTTGCCAATGCTTGCTATTTATATGATATCTTGGCATATTTGTTAGTTGCGGTAAGACTATAGCTTCTGCTTTAATTCTCTTATCCGCTTGGGGGAAATTAAAGTAATGGGATTATTGTGAACTGAGGTATTCGTTTGAGATTTCCCCAACATGAGTGGTCATGGTGGTAACTGGTTCCGAAACTAGTCCAGTTAGGATCCACCCTAAAATAGTATTTTGTGCCAATAGTTTGTTTGAAATTTTTTCAACACCCTCGAGTATTATCTGAGGTATGAGATCGCTGCCTAATAGAATGTCTATTTGAGCGGGGGTGTTGCAGTTGGGATCTGCTAGCTTTAGGTGTGAAACCTTTTGCCAATGCTTGCTATTTATATGATAGCTTGGAAGCATATTTGTTAGTTGCGGTAAGACTATAGCTTCTCCTTTAATTCTCTTATACGCTTGGGGGGAAATTAAAGTAATGGGATTATTGTGAACTGAGGTATTCGTTTGAGATTTCCTCAACCTGAGTGGTCGTGGTGGTAACTGGTTCCGAAACTAGTCCAGTTAGGATCCACCCTAAAATAGTATTTTGTGCCAATAGTTTGTTTGAAATTTTCTCAACACCCTCGAGTAATATCTGAGGTATGAGATCACTGCCTAATAGAATGTCTATTTGAGCGGGGGTGTTGCAGTTGGGATATGCTAGCTTTAGGTGTGAAACCTTTTGTCAATGCTTGTTATTTATATGATAGCTTGGAAGCATATTTGTTACTTGCGGTAAGACTATAGCTTCTGCTTTAATTCTCTTATCCGCTTGGGGGGAAATTAGAGTAATGGGATTATTGTGAACTGAGGCATTCGTTTGAGATTTCCTCAACCTGAGTGGTCATGGTGGTAACTGGTTCCGAAACTAGTCCACTTAGGATCCACCCAAAAATAGTACTTTGTGCCAATAGTTTGTTTGAAATTTTTTCAACACCCTCGAGTATTATCTGAGGTATGAGATCGCTGCCTAATAGAATGTCTATTTGAGCGGGGGTGTTGCAGTTGGGATCTGCTAGCTTTAGGTGTGAAACCTTTTGCCAATGCTTGCTATTTATATGATAGCTTGGAAGCATATTTGTTAGTTGCGGTAAGACTATAGCTTCTGCTTTAATTCTCTTATCCGCTTGGGGGGAAATTAGAGTAATGGGATTATTGTAAACTGAGGTATTCGTTTGAGATTTCCTCAACCTGAGTGGTCATGGTGGTAACTGGTTCCGAAACTAGTCCACTTAGGATCCACCCAAAAATAGTATTTTGTGCCAATAGTTTGTTTGAAATTTTCTCAACACACTCGAGTGTTATCTGAGGTATGAGATCGCTGCCTAATAGAATGTCTATTTGAGCGGGGGTGTTGCAGTTGGGATCTGCTAGCTTTAGGTGTGAAACCTTTTGTCAATGCTTGTTATTTATATGATAGCTTGGAAGCATATTTGCTACTTGCGGTAAGACTATAGCTTCTGCTTTAATTCTCTTATCCGCTTGGGGGGAAATTAGAGTAATGGGATTATTGTGAACTGAGGTATTCGTTTGAGATTTCCTCAACCTGAGTGGTCATGGTGGTAACTGGTTCCGAAACTAGTCCACTTAGGATCCACCCAAAAATAGTACTTTGTGCCAATAGTTTGTTTGAAATTTTTTCAACACCCTCGAGTATTATCTGAGGTATGAGATCGCTGCCTAATAGAATGTCTATTTGAGCGGGGGTGTTGCAGTTGGGATCTGCTAGCTTTAGGTGTGAAACCTTTTGCCAATGCTTGCTATTTATATGATAGCTTGGAAGCATATTTGTTAGTTGCGGTAAGACTATAGCTTCTCCTTTAATTCTCTTATACGCTTGGGGGGAAATTAAAGTAATGGGATTATTGTGAACTGAGGTATTCGTTTAAAATTTCCTCAACCTGAGTGGTCGTGGTGGTAACGGGTTCCGAAACTAGTCCAATTAGGATCCACCCAAAAATAGTATTTTGTGCCAATAGTTTGTTTGAAATTTTTTAAACACCCTCGAGTATTATCTGAGGTATGAGATCGCTGCCTAATAGAATGTCTATTTGAGCGGGGGTGTTGCAGTTGGGATCTGCTAGCTTTAGGTGTGAAACCTTTTGCCAATGCTTGCTATTTATATGATAGCTTGGAAGCATATTTGTTAGTTGCGGTAAGACTATAGCTTCTGCTTTAATTCTCTTATCTGCTTGAGGGGAAATTAGAGTAATGGGATTATTGTGAACTGAGGTATTCGTTTGAGATTTCCTCAACCTGAGTGGTCATGGTGGTAACTGGTTCCGAAACTAGTCCAGTTAGGATCCACCCTAAAATAGTATTTTGTGCCAATAGTTTGTTTGAAATTTTCTCAACACCCTCGAGTATTATCTGAGGTATGAGATCGCTGCCTAATAGAATGTCTATTTGAGCGGGGGTGTTGCAGTTGGGATCTGCTAGCTTTAGGTGTGAAACCTTTTGCCAATGCTTGCTATTTATATGATGGCTTGGAAGCATATTTGCTAGTTGCGGTAAGACTATAGCTTCTGTTTTAATTCTCTTCTCCGCTTGGGGGGAAATTAGAGTAATGGGATTATTGTGAACTGAGGTATTCGTTTGAGATTTCCTCAACCTGAGTGGTCATGGTGGTAACTGGTTCCGAAACTAGTCCACTTAGGATCCACCCTAAAATAGTATTTTGTGCCAATAGTTTGTGTGAAATTTTCACAACACCTTCGAGTATTATCTGAGGTATGAGATCGCTGCCTAATAGAATGTCTATTTGAGCGGGGGTGTTGCAGTTGGGATCTGCTAGCTTTAGGTGTGAAACCTTTTGCCAATGCTTGCTATTCATATGATAGCTTGGAGGCATATTTGTTAGTTCCGGTAAGACTATAGCTTCTGCTTTAATTCTCTTCTCCGCTTGGGGGGAAATTAGAGTAATGGGATTATTGTGAACTAAGGTATTCGTTTGAGATTTCCTCAACCTGAGTGGTCATGGTGGTAACTGGTTCCGAAACTAGTCCACTTAGGATCCACCCTAAAATAGTATTTTGTGCCAATAGTTTGTTTGAAATTTTCACAACACCTTCGAGTATTATCTGAGGTATGAGATCGCTGCCTAATAGAATGTCTATTTGAGCGGGGGTGTTGCAGTTGGCATCTGCTAGCTTTAGGTGTGAAACCTTTTGCCAATGCTTGCTATTTATATGATAGCTTGGAAGCATATTTGTTAGTTGCGGTAAGACTATAGCTTCTGCTTTAATTTTTTTCTCCGCTTGGGTGGAAATTAGAGTAATGGGATTATTGTGAACTGAGGTATTCGTTTGAGATTTCCTCAACCTGAGTGGTCATAGTGGTAACTGGTTCCGAAACTAGTCCAATTAGGATCCACCCAAAAATAGTATTTTGTGCCAATAGTTTGTTTGAAATTTTTTAACACCCTCTTTAGGTGTGAAACCTTTTGCCAATGCTTGCTATTTATATGATAGCTTGGAAGCATATTTGTTAGTTGCGGTAAGACTATAGCTTCTGCTTTAATTTTTTTCTCCGCTTGGGTGGAAATTAGAGTAATGGGATTATTGTGAACTAAGGTATTCGTTTGAGATTTCCTCAACCTGAGTGGTCATGGTGGTAACTGGTTCCGAAACTAGTCCACTTAGGATCCACCCTAAAATAGTATTTTGTGCCAATAGTTTGTTTGAAATTTTCACAACACCTTCGAGTATTATCTGAGGTATGAGATCGCTGCCTAATAGAATGTCTATTTGAGCGGGGGTGTTGCAGTTGGCATCTGCTAGCTTTAGGTGTGAAACCTTTTGCCAATGCTTGCTATTTATATGATAGCTTGGAAGCATATTTGTTAGTTGCGGTAAGACTATAGCTTCTGCTTTAATTTTTTTCTCCGCTTGGGTGGAAATTAGAGTAATGGGATTATTGTGAACTGAGGTATTCGTTTGAGATTTCCTCAACCTGAGTGGTCATAGTGGTAACTGGTTCCGAAACTAGTCCAATTAGGATCCACCCAAAAATAGTATTTTGTGCCAATAGTTTGTTTGAAATTTTTTCAACACCCTCGAGTATTATCTGAGGGATGAGATCGCTGCCTAATAGAATGTCTATTTGAGCGGGGGTGTTGCAGTTGGGATCTGCTAGCTTTAGGTGTGATACCTTTTGCCAATGCTTGCTATTTATATGATAGCTTGGAAGCATATTTGTTAGTTGCGGTAAGACTATAGCTTCTCCTTTAATTCTCTTATCCGCTTGGGGGGAAATTAAAGTAATGGGATTATTGTGAACTGAGGTATTCGTTTGAGATTTCCTCAACCTGAGTGGTCATGGTGGTAACTGGTTCCGAAACTAGTCCAGTTAGGATCCACCCTAAAATAGTATTTTGTGCCAATAGTTTGTTTGAAATATTCTCAACACCCTCGAGTATTATCTGAGGTATGAGATCGCTGCCTAATAGAATGTCTATTTGAGCGGGGGTGTTGCAGTTGGCATCTGCTAGCATTAGGTGTGAAACCTTTTGCCAATGCTTGCTATTTATATGATAGCTTGGAAGCATATTTGTTAGTTGCGGTAAGACTATAGCTTCTGCTTTAATTCTCTTCTCCGCTTGGGTGGAAATTAGAGTAATGGGATTATTGTGAACTGAGGTATTCGTTTGAGATTTCCTCAACCTGAGTGGTCATAGTGGTAACTGGTTCCGAAACTAGTCCAATTAGGATCCACCCAAAAATAGTATTTTGTGCCAATAGTTTGTTTGAAATTTTTTCAACACCCTCGAGTATTATCTGAGGGATAAGATCGCTGCCTAATAGAATGTCTATTTGAGCGGGGGTGTTGCAGTTGGGATCTGCTAGCTTTAGATGTGATACCTTTTGCCAATGCTTGCTATTTATATGATAGCTTGGAAGCATATTTGTTAGTTGCGGTAAGACTATAGCTTCTGCTTTAATTCTCTTCTCCGCTTGGGTGGAAATTAGAGTAATGGGATTATTGTGAACTGAGGTATTCGTTTGAGATTTCCTCAACCTGAGTGGTCATGGTGGTAACTGGTTCCGAAACTAGTCCAGTTAGGATCCACCCTAAAATAGTATTTTGTGCCAATAGTTTGTTTGAAATTTTCTCAACACCCTCGAGTATTCTCTGAGGTATGAGATCGCTGCCTAATAGAATGTCTATTTGAGCGGGGGTGTTGCAGTTGGGATCTGCTAGCTTTAGGTGTGAAACCTTTTGCCAATGCTTGCTATTTATATGTTAGCTTGGAAGCATATTTGTTAGTTGCGGTAAGACTATAGCTTCTGCTTTAATTCTCTTATCCGCTTGGGGGGAAATTAGAGTAATGGGATTATTGTGAACTGACGTATTCGTTTGAGATTTCCTCAACCTGAGTGGTAATGGTGGTAACTGGTTCCGAAACTAGTCCACTTAGGACCAACCCAAAAATAGTATTTTGTGCGAATAGTTAGTTTGAAATTTTCTCAACACCCTCGAGTATTATCTGAGGTATGAGATCACTGCCTAATAGAATGTCTATTTGAGCGGGGGTGTTGCAGTTGGGATCTGCTAGCTTTAGGTGTGAAACCTTTTGCCAATGCTTGCTATTTATATGATATCTGGGAAGCATATTTGTTAGTTGCGGTAAGACTATAGCTTCTGCTTTAATTCTCTTATCCGCTTGGGTGGAAATTAGAGTAATGGGATTATTGTGAACTGAGGTATTCGTTTGAGATTTCCTCAACCTGAGTGGTCATGGTGGTAACTGGTTCCGAAACTAGTCCAGTTAGGATCCCCCCTAAAATAGTATTTTGTGCCAATAGTTTGTTTGAAATTTTCTCAACACCCTCGAGTTTTATCTGAGGTATGAGATCGCTGCCTAATAGAATGTCTATTTGAGCGGGGGTGTTGCAGTTGGGATCTGCTAGCATTAGGTGTGAAACCTTTTGCCAATGCTTGCTATTTATATGATAGCTTGGAAGCATATTTGTTAGTTGCGGTAAGACTATAGCTTCTGCTTTAATTCTCTTATCCGCTTGGGGGGAAATTAGAGTAATGGGATTATTGTGAACTGAGGTATTCGTTTGAGATTTCCTCAACCTGAGTGGTCATGGTGGTAACTGGTTCCGAAACTCGTCCACTTAGGACCAACCCAAAAATAGTATTTTGTGCGAATAGTTAGTTTGAAATTTTCTCAACACCCTCGAGTATTATCTGAGGTATGAGATCACTGCCTAATAGAATGTCTATTTGAGCGGGGGTGTTGCAGTTGGGATCTGCTAGCTTTAGGTGTGAAACCTTTTGCCAATGCTTGCTATTTATATGATATCTGGGAAGCATATTTGTTAGTTGCGGTAAGACTATAGCTTCTGCTTTAATTCTCTTATCCGCTTGGGTGGAAATTAGAGTAATGGGATTATTGTGAACTGAGGTATTCGTTTGAGATTTCCTCAACCTGAGTGGTCATGGTGGTAACTGGTTCCGAAACTAGTCCAGTTAGGATCCCCCCTAAAATAGTATTTTGTGCCAATAGTTTGTTTGAAATTTTCTCAACACCCTCGAGTTTTATCTAAGGTATGAGATCGCTGCCTAATAGAATGTCTATTTGAGCGGGGGTGTTGCAGTTGGGATCTGCTAGCATTAGGTGTGAAACCTTTTGCCAATGCTTGCTATTTATATGATAGCTTGGAAGCATATTTGTTAGTTGCGGTAAGACTATAGCTTCTGCTTTAATTCTCTTATCCGCTTGGGGGGAAATTAGAGTAATGGGATTATTGTGAACTGAGGTATTCGTTTGAGATTTCCTCAACCTGAGTGGTCATGGTGGTAACTGGTTCCGAAACTCGTCCACTTAGGACCAACCCAAAAATAGTATTTTGTGCGAATAGTTTGTTTGAAATTTTCTCAACACCCTCGAGTATTATCTGAGGTATGAGATCGCTGCCTAATAAAATGTCTATTTGAGCGGGGGTGTTGCAGTTGGGATCTGCTAGCTTTAGGTGTGAAACCTTTTGCCAATGCTTGCTATTTATATGATAGCTTGGAAGCATATTTGTTAGTTGCGGTAAGACTATAGCTTCTGCTTTAATTCTCTTATCCGCTTGGGGGGAAATTAGAGTAATGGGATTATTGTGAACTGAGGTATTCGTTTGAGATTCCTCAACCTGAGTGGTCATAGTGGTAACTGGTTCCGAAACTAGTCCACTTAGGACCAACCCAAAAATAGTATTTTGAGCGAATAGTTTGTTTGAAATTTTCTCAACACCCTCGAGTATTATCTGAGGTATGAGATCGCTGCCTAATAGAATGTCTATTTGAGCGGGGGTGTTGCAGTTGGCATCTGCTAGCTTTAGGTGTGAAACCTTTTGCCAATGCTTGCTATTTATATGATGGCTTGGAAGCATATTTGTTAGTTGCGGTAAGACTATAGCTTCTCCTTTAATTCTCTTATCCGCTTAGGGGGAAATTAAAGTAATGGGATTATTGTGAACTGAGGTATTCGTTTGAGATTTCCCCAACATGAGTGGTCATGGTGGTAACTGGTTCCGAAACTAGTCCAATTAGGATCCACCCTAAAATAGTATTTTGTGCGAATAGTTTGTTTGAAATTTTCTCAACACCCTCGAGTATTATCTGAGGTATGAGATCGCTGCCTAATAGAATGTCTATTTGAGCGGGGGTGTTGAAGTTGGCATCTGCTAGCTTTAGGTGTGAAACCTTTTGCCAATGCTTGCTATTTATATGATGGCTTGGAAGCATATTTGTTAGTTGCGGTAAGACTATAGCTTCTGCTTTAATTCTCTTCTCCGCTTGGGGGGAAATTAGAGTAATGGGATTATTGTGAACTGAGGTATTCGTTTGAGATTTCCTCAACCTGAGTGGGCATGGTGGTAACTGGTTCCGAAACTGGTCCACTTAGGATCCACCCTAAAATAGTATTTTGTGCCAATAGTTTGTTTGAAATTTTCACAACACCTTCGAGTATTATCTGAGGTATGAGATCGCTGCCTAATAGAATGTCTATTTGAGAGGGGGTGTTGCAGTTGGGATCTGCTAGCTTTAGGTGTGAAACCTTTTGCCAATGCTTGCTATTTATATGATATCTTGGAAGCATATTTGTTAGTTCCGGTAAGACTATAGCTTCTGCTTTAATTCTTTTATCCGCTTGGGGGGAAATTAGAGTAATGGGGTTATTGTGAACTGAGGTATTCGTTTGAGATTCCTCAACCTGAGTGGTCATGGTGGTAACTGGTTCCGAAACTAGTCCACTTAGGACCAACCCAAAAATAGTATTTTGTGCGAATAGTTTGTTTGAAATTTTCTCAACACCTTCGAGTATTATCTGAGGTATGAGATCGCTGCCTAATAGAATGTCTATTTGAGCGGGGGTGTTGCAGTTGGCATCTGCTAGCTTTAGGTGTGAAACCTTTTGCCAATGCTTGCTATTTATATGATAGCTTGGAAGCATATTTGTTAGTTGCGGTAAGACTATAGCTTCTGCTTTAATTCTCTTATCCGCTTGGGGGGAAATTAGAGTAATGGGATTATTGTGAACTGAGGTATTCGTTTGAGATTCCTCAACCTGAGTGGTCATGGTGGTAACTGGTTCCGAAACTAGTCCACTTAGGACCAACCCAAAAATAGTATTTTGTGCGAATAGTTTGTTTGAAATTTTCTCAACACCCTCGAGTATTATCTGAGGTATGAGATCGCTGCCTAATAGAATGCCTATTTGAGCGGGGGTGTTGCAGTTGGCATCTGCTAGCTTTAGGTGTGAAACCTTTTGCCAATGCTTGCTATTTATATGATAGCTTGGAAGCATATTTGTTAGTTGCGGTAAGACTATAGCTTCTGCTTTAATTCTCTTATCCGCTTGGGGGGAAATTAGAGTAATGGGATTATTGTGAACTGAGGTATTCGTTTGAGATTCCTCAACCTGAGTGGTCATGGTGGTAACTGGTTCCGAAACTAGTCCACTTAGGACCAACCCAAAAATAGTATTTTGTGCGAATAGTTTGTTTGAAATTTTCTCAACACCCTCGAGTATTATCTGAGGTATGAGATCGCTGCCTAATAGAATGCCTATTTGAGCGGGGGTGTTGCAGTTGGCATCTGCTAGCTTTAGGTGTGAAACCTTTTGCCAATGCTTGCTATTTATATGATGGCTTGGAAGCATATTTGTTAGTTGCGGTAAGACTATAGCTTCTGCTTTAATTCTCTTCTCCGCTTTGGGGGGAAATTAGAGTAATGGGATTATTGTGAACTGAGGTATTCGTTTGAGACTTCCTCAACCTGAGTGGTCATGGTGGTAACTTGTTCCGAAACTAGTCCACTTAGGATCCACCCTAAAATAGTATTTTGTGCCAATAGTTTGTTTGAAATTTTCACAACACCTTCGAGTATTATCTGAGGTATGAGATCGCTGCCTAATAGAATGTCTATTTGAGCGGGGGTGTTGCAGTTGGGATCTGCTAGCTTTAGGTGTGAAACCTTTTGCCAATGCTTGCTATTTATATGATATCTTGGAAGCATATTTGTTAGTTCCGGTAAGACTATAGCTTCTGCTTTAATTCTTTTATCCGCTTGCGGGGAAATTAGAGTAATGGGATTATTGTGAACTAAGGTATTCGTTTGAGATTTCCTCAACCTGAGTGGTCATGGTGGTAACTGGTTCCGAAACTAGTCCACTTAGGATTCACCCTAAAATAGTATTTTGTGCCAATAGTTTGTTTGAAATTTTCACAACACCTTCGAGTATTATCTGAGGTATGAGATCGCTGCCTAATAGAATGTCTATTTGAGCGGGGGTGTTGCAGTTGGCATCTGCTAGCTTTAGGTGTGAAACCTTTTGCCAATGCTTGCTATTTATATGATAGCTTGGAAGCATATTTGTTAGTTGCGGTAAGACTATAGCTTCTCCTTTAATTCTCTTATCCGCTTGGTGGGAAATTAAAGTAATGGGATTATTGTGAACTGAGGTATTCGTTTGAGATTTCCTCAACCTGAGTGGTCATGGTGGTAACTGGTTCCGAAACTAGTCCAGTTAGGATCCACCCTAAAATAGTATTTTGTGCGAATAGTTTGTTTGAAATTTTCTCAACACCCTCGAGTATTATCTGAGGTATGAGATCGCTGCCTAATAGAATGTCTATTTGAGCGGGGGTGTTGCAGTTGGCATCTGCTAGCTTTAGGTGTGAAACCTTTTGCCAATGCTTGCTATTTATATGATGGCTTGGAAGCATATTTGTTAGTTGCGGTAAGACTATAGCTTCTCCTTTAATTCTCTTATCCGCTTGGTGGGAAATTAAAGTAATGGGATTATTGTGAACTGAGGTATTCGTTTGAGATTTCCTCAACCTGAGTGGTCATGGTGGTAACTGGTTCCGAAACTAGTCCAGTTAGGATCCACCCTAAAATAGTATTTTGTGCCAATAGTTTGTTTGAAATTTTCTCAACACCCTCGAGTATTATCTGAGGTATGAGATCGCTGCCTAATAGAATGTCTATTTGAGCGGAGGTGTTGCAGTTGGCATCTGCTAGCTTTAGGTGTGAAACCTTTTGCCAATGCTTGCTATTTATATGATAGCTTGGAAGCATAGTTGTTAGTTCCGGTAAGACTATAGCTTCTGCTTTAATTCTTTTATCCGCTTGCGGGGAAATTAGAGTAATGGGATTATTGTGAACTAAGGTATTCGTTTGAGATTTCCTCAACCTGAGTGGTCATGGTGGTAACTGGTTCCGAAACTAGTCCACTTAGGATTCACCCTAAAATAGTATTTTGTGCCAATAGTTTGTTTGAAATTTTCACAACACCTTCGAGTATTATCTGAGGTATGAGATCGCTGCCTAATAGAATGTCTATTTGAGCGGGGGTGTTGCAGTTGGCATCTGCTAGCTTTAGGTGTGAAACCTTTTGCCAATGCTTGCTATTTATATGATAGCTTGGAAGCATATTTGTTAGTTCCGGTAAGACTATAGCTTCTGCTTTAATTCTTTTATCCGCTTGCGGGGAAATTAGAGTAATGGGATTATTGTGAACTAAGGTATTCGTTTGAGATTTCCTCAACCTGAGTGGTCATGGTGGTAACTGGTTCCGAAACTAGTCCACTTAGGATTCACCCTAAAATAGTATTTTGTGCCAATAGTTTGTTTGAAATTTTCACAACACCTTCGAGTATTATCTGAGGTATGAGATCGCTGCCTAATAGAATGTCTATTTGAGCGGGGGTGTTGCAGTTGGGATCTGCTAGCTTTAGGTGTGAAACCTTTTGCCAATGCTTGCTATTTATATGATGGCTTGGAAGCATATTTGTTAGTTCCGGTAAGACTATAGCTTCTGCTTTAATTCTTTTCTCCGCTTGGGTGGAAATTAGAGTAATGGGCTTATTGTGAACTGAGGTATTCGTTTGAGATTTCCCCAACATGAGTGGTCATGGTGGTAACTGGTTCCGAAACTAGTCCAGTTAGGATCCACCCTAAAATAGTATTTTGTGCGAATAGTTTGTTTGAAATTTTCTCAACACCCTCGAGTATTATCTGAGGTATGAGATCGCTGCCTAATAGAATGTCTATTTGAGCGGGGGTGTTGCAGTTGGCATCTGCTAGCTTTAGGTGTGAAACCTTTTGCCAATGCTTGCTATTTATATGATGGCTTGGAAGCATATTTGTTAGTTGCGGTAAGACTATAGCTTCTCCTTTAATTCTCTTATCCGCTTGGTGGGAAATTAAAGTAATGGGATTATTGTGAACTGAGGTATTCGTTTGAGATTTCCTCAACCTGAGTGGTCATGGTGGTAACTGGTTCCGAAACTAGTCCAGTTAGGATCCACCCTAAAATAGTATTTTGTGCCAATAGTTTGTTTGAAATTTTCTCAACACCCTCGAGTATTATCTGAGGTATGAGATCGCTGCCTAATAGAATGTCTATTTGAGCGGAGGTGTTGCAGTTGGCATCTGCTAGCTTTAGGTGTGAAACCTTTTGCCAATGCTTGCTATTTATATGGTAGCTTGGAAGCATATTTGTTAGTTGCGGTAAGACTATAGCTTCTGCTTTAATTCTCTTATCCGCTTGGGGGGAAATTAGAGTAATGGGATTATTGTGAACTGACGTATTCGTTTGAGATTTCCTCAACCTGAGTGGTAATGGTGGTAACTGGTTCCGAAACTAGTCCACTTAGGACCAACCCAAAAATAGTATTTTGTGCGAATAGTTAGTTTGAAATTTTCTCAACACCCTCGAGTATTATCTGAGGTATGAGATCACTGCCTAATAGAATGTCTATTTGAGCGGGGTTGTTGCAGTTGGGATCTGCTAGCTTTAGGTGTGAAACCTTCTGCCAATGCTTGCTATTTATATGATAGCTTGGAAGCATATTTGTTAGTTGCGGTAAGACTATAGCTTCTGCTTTAATTCTCTTCTCCGCTTGGGTGGAAATTAGAGTAATGGGATTATTGTGAACTGAGGTATTCGTTTGAGATTTCCTCAACCTGAGTGGTCATAGTGGTAACTGGTTCCGAAACTAGTCCAATTAGGATCCACCCAAAAATAGTATTTTGTGCCAATAGTTTGTTTGAAATTTTTTCAACACCCTCGAGTATTATCTGAGGGATGAGATCGCTGCCTAATAGAATGTCTATTTGAGCGGGAGTGTTGCAGTTGAGATCTGCTAGCTTTAGGTGTGATACCTTTTGCCAATGCTTGCTATTTATATGATAGCTTGGAAGCATATTTGTTAGTTGCGGTAAGACTATAGCTTCTCCTTTAATTCTCTTATCCGCTTGGGGGGAAATTAGAGTAATGGGATTATTGTGAACTGAGGTATTCGTTTGAGATTTCCTCAACCTGAGTGGTCATAGTGGTAACTGGTTCCGAAACTAGTCCAATTAGGATCCACCCAAAAATAGTATTTTGTGCCAATAGTTTGTTTGAAATTTTTTCAACACCCTCGAGTATTATCTGAGGGATGAGATCGCTGCCTAATAGAATGTCTATTTGAGCGGGGGTGTTGCAGTTGGGATCTGCTAGCTTTAGGTGTGATACCTTTTGCCAATGCTTGCTATTTATATGATAGCTTGGAAGCATATTTGTTAGTTGCGGTAAGACTATAGCTTCTCCTTTAATTCTCTTATCCGCTTGGGGGGAAATTAAAGTAATGGGATTATTGTGAACTGAGGTATTCGTTTGAGATTTCCTCAACCTGAGTGGTCATGGTGGTAACTGGTTCCGAAACTAGTCCAGTTAGGATCCACCCTAAAATAGTATTTTGTGCCAATAGTTTGTTTGAAATTTTCTCAACACCCTCGAGTTTTATCTGAGGTATGAGATCGCTGCCTAATAGAATGTCTATTTGAGCGGGGGTGTTGCAGTTGGGATCTGCTAGCTTTAGGTGTGAAACCTTTTGCCAATGCTTGCTATTTATATGGTAGCTTGGAAGCATATTTGTTAGTTGCGGTAAGACTATAGCTTCTGCTTTAATTCTCTTATCCGCTTGGGGGGAAATTAGAGTAATGGGATTATTGTGAACTGACGTATTCGTTTGAGATTTCCTCAACCTGAGTGGTAATGGTGGTAACTGGTTCCGAAACTAGTCCACTTAGGACCAACCCAAAAATAGTATTTTGTGCGAATAGTTAGTTTGAAATTTGCTCAACACCCTCGAGTATTATCTGAGGTATGAGATCACTGCCTAATAGAATGTCTATTTGAGCGGGGGTGTTGCAGTTGGGATCTGCTAGCTTTAGGTGTGAAACCTTTTGCCAATGCTTGCTATTTATATGATATCTGGGAAGCATATTTGTTAGTTGCGGTAAGACTATAGCTTCTGCTTTAATTCTCTTATCCGCTTGGGGGGAAATTAAAGTAATGGGATTATTGTGAACTGAGGTATTCGTTTGAGATTTCCTCAACCTGAGTGGTCATGGTGGTAACTGGTTCCGAAACTAGTCCAGTTAGGATCCACCCTAAAATAGTATTTTGTGCGAATAGTTAGTTTGAAATTTGCTCAACACCCTCGAGTATTATCTGAGGTATGAGATCACTGCCTAATAGAATGTCTATTTGAGCGGGGGTGTTGCAGTTGGGATCTGCTAGCTTTAGGTGTGAAACCTTTTGCCAATGCTTGCTATTTATATGATATCTGGGAAGCATATTTGTTAGTTGCGGTAAGACTATAGCTTCTGCTTTAATTCTCTTATCCGCTTGGGGGGAAATTAGAGTAATGGGATTATTGTGAACTGACGTATTCGTTTGAGATTTCCTCAACCTGAGTGGTAATGGTGGTAACTGGTTCCGAAACTAGTCCACTTAGGACCAACCCAAAAATAGTATTTTGTGCGAATAGTTAGTTTGAAATTTTCTCAACACCCTCGAGTATTATCTGAGGTATGAGATCACTGCCTAATAGAATGTCTATTTGAGCGGGGTTGTTGCAGTTGGGATCTGCTAGCTTTAGGTGTGAAACCTTCTGCCAATGCTTGCTATTTATATGATAGCTTGGAAGCATATTTGTTAGTTGCGGTAAGACTATAGCTTCTGCTTTAATTCTCTTCTCCGCTTGGGTGGAAATTAGAGTAATGGGATTATTGTGAACTGAGGTATTCGTTTGAGATTTCCTCAACCTGAGTGGTCATAGTGGTAACTGGTTCCGAAACTAGTCCAATTAGGATCCACCCAAAAATAGTATTTTGTGCCAATAGTTTGTTTGAAATTTTTTCAACACCCTCGAGTATTATCTGAGGGATGAGATCGCTGCCTAATAGAATGTCTATTTGAGCGGGAGTGTTGCAGTTGGGATCTGCTAGCTTTAGGTGTGATACCTTTTGCCAATGCTTGCTATTTATATGATAGCTTGGAAGCATATTTGTTAGTTGCGGTAAGACTATAGCTTCTCCTTTAATTCTCTTATCCGCTTGGGGGGAAATTAGAGTAATGGGATTATTGTGAACTGAGGTATTCGTTTGAGATTTCCTCAACCTGAGTGGTCATAGTGGTAACTGGTTCCGAAACTAGTCCAATTAGGATCCACCCAAAAATAGTATTTTGTGCCAATAGTTTGTTTGAAATTTTTTCAACACCCTCGAGTATTATCTGAGGGATGAGATCGCTGCCTAATAGAATGTCTATTTGAGCGGGGGTGTTGCAGTTGGGATCTGCTAGCTTTAGGTGTGATACCTTTTGCCAATGCTTGCTATTTATATGATAGCTTGGAAGCATATTTGTTAGTTGCGGTAAGACTATAGCTTCGACTTTAATTCTCTTATCCGCTTGGGGGGAAATTAAAGTAATGGGATTATTGTGAACTGAGGTATTCGTTTGAGATTTCCTCAACCTGAGTGGTCATGGTGGTAACTGGTTCCGAAACTAGTCCAGTTAGGATCCACCCTAAAATAGTATTTTGTGCCAATAGTTTGTTTGAAATTTTCTCAACACCCTCGAGTTTTATCTGAGGTATGAGATCGCTGCCTAATAGAATGTCTATTTGAGCGGGGGTGTTGCAGTTGGGATCTGCTAGCTTTAGGTGTGAAACCTTTTGCCAATGCTTGCTATTTATATGGTAGCTTGGAAGCATATTTGTTAGTTGCGGTAAGACTATAGCTTCTGCTTTAATTCTCTTATCCGCTTGGGGGGAAATTAGAGTAATGGGATTATTGTGAACTGACGTATTCGTTTGAGATTTCCTCAACCTGAGTGGTAATGGTGGTAACTGGTTCCGAAACTAGTCCACTTAGGACCAACCCAAAAATAGTATTTTGTGCGAATAGTTAGTTTGAAATTTGCTCAACACCCTCGAGTATTATCTGAGGTATGAGATCACTGCCTAATAGAATGTCTATTTGAGCGGGGGTGTTGCAGTTGGGATCTGCTAGCTTTAGGTGTGAAACCTTTTGCCAATGCTTGCTATTTATATGATATCTGGGAAGCATATTTGTTAGTTGCGGTAAGACTATAGCTTCTGCTTTAATTCTCTTATCCGCTTTGGTGGAAATTAGAGTAATGGGATTATTGTAAACTGAGGTATTCGTTTGAGATTTCCTCAACCTGAGTGGTCATGGTGGTAACTGGTTCCGAAACTAGTCCAGTTAGGATCCCCCCTAAAATAGTATTTTGTGCCAATAGTTTGTTTGAAATTTTCTCAACACCCTCGAGTTTTATCTGAGGTATGAGATCGCTGCCTAATAGAATGTCTATTTGAGCGGGGGTGTTGCAGTTGGGATCTGCTAGCTTTAGGTGTGAAATCTTTTGCCAATGCTTGCTATTTATATGATAGCTTGGAAGCATATTTGTTAGATGCGGTAAGACTATAGCTTCTGCTTTAATTCTCTTATCCGCTTGGGGGGAAATTAGAGTAATGGAATTATTGTGAACTGAGGTATTCGTTTGAGATTTCCTCAACCTGAGTGGTCATGGTGGTAACTGGTTCCGAAACTAGTCCACTTAGAATCCACCCTAAAATAGTATTTTGTGCGAATAGTTTGTTTGAAATTTTCTTAACACCCTCGAGTATTATCTGAGGTATGAGATCGCTGCCTAATAAAATGTCTATTTGAGCGGGGGTGTTGCAGTTGGGATCTGCTAGCTTTAGGTGTGAAACCTTTTGCCAATGCTTGCTATTTATATGATAGCTTGGAAGCATATTTGTTAGTTGCGGTAAGACTATAGCTTCTGCTTTAATTCTCTTATCCGCTTGGGGGGAAATTAGAGTAATGGGATTATTGTGAACTGAGGTATTCGTTTGAGATTCCTCAACCTGAGTGGTCATGGTGGTAACTGGTTCCGAAACTAGTCCACTTAGGACCAACCCAAAAATAGTATTTTGTGCGAATAGTTTGTTTGAAATTTTCTCAACACCCTCGAGTATTATCTGAGGTATGAGATCGCTGCCTAATAGAATGTCTATTTGAGCGGGGGTGTTGCAGTTGGCATCTGCTAGCTTTAGGTGTGAAACCTTTTGCCAATGCTTGCTATTTATATGATGGCTTGGAAGCATATTTGTTAGTTGCGGTAAGACTATAGCTTCTGCTTTAATTCTCTTATCCGCTTGTTGGGAAATTAAAGTAATGGGATTATTGTGAACTGAGGTATTCGTTTGAGATTTCCCCAACATGAGTGGTCATGGTGGTAACTGGTTCCGAAACTAGTCCAGTTAGGACCCACCCTAAAATAGTATTTTGTGCGAATAGTTTGTTTGAAATTTTCTCAACACCCTCGGGTATTATCTGAGGTATGAGATCGCTGCCTAATAGAATGTCTATTTGAGCGGGGGTGTTGCAGTTGGCATCTGCTAGCTTTAGGTGTGAAACCTTTTGCCAATGCTTGCTATTTATATGATGGCTTGGAAGCATATTTGTTAGTTGCGGTAAGACTATAGCTTCTGCTTTAATTCTCTTCTCCGCTTGGGGGGAAATTAAAGTAATGGGATTATTGTGAACTGAGGTATTCGTTTGAGATTTCCACAACCTGAGTGGGCATGGTGGTAACTGGTTCCGAAACTAGTCCACTTAGGATCCACCCTAAAATAGTATTTTGTGCCAATAGTTTGTTTGAAATTTTCACAACACCTTCGAGTATTATCTGAGGTATGAGATCGCTGCCTAATAGAATGTCTATTTGAGCGGGGGTGTTGCAGTTGGGATCTGCTAGCTTTAGGTGTGAAACCTTTTGCCAATGCTTGCTATTTATATGATATCTTGGAAGCATATTTGTTAGTTCCGGTAAGACTATAGCTTCTGCTTTAATTCTTTTATCCGCTTGGGGGGAAATTAGAGTAATGGGATTATTGTGAACTAAGGTATTCGTTTTAGATTTCCTCAACCTGAGTGGTCATGGTGGTAACTGGTTCCGAAACTAGTCCACTTAGGATCCACCCTAAAATAGTATTTTGTGCCAATAGTTTGTTTGAAATTTTCACAACACCTTCGAGTATTATCTGAGGTATGAGATCGCTGCCTAATAGAATGTCTATTTGAGCGGGGGTGTTGCAGTTGGCATCTGCTAGCTTTAGGTGTGAAACCTTTTGCCAATGCTTGCTATTTATATGATAGCTTGGAAGCATATTTGTTAGTTGCGGTAAGACTATAGCTTCTGCTTTAATTCTCTTATCCGCTTGGGGGGAAATTAGAGTAATGGGATTATTGTGAACTGAGGTATTCGTTTGAGATTTCCTCAACCTGAGTGGTCATAGTGGTAACTGGTTCCGAAACTAGTCCAATTAGGATCCACCCAAAAATAGTATTTTGTGCCAATAGTTTGTTTGAAATTTTTTCAACACCCTCGAGTATTATCTGAGGGATGAGATCGCTGCCTAATAGAATGTCTATTTGAGCGGGGGTGTTGCAGTTGGGATCTGCTAGCTTTAGGTGTGAAACCTTTTGCCAATGCTTGCTATTTATATGATGGCTTGGAAGCATATTTGTTAGTTGCGGTAAGACTATAGCTTCTGCTTTAATTCTCTTCTCCGCTTGGGGGGAAATTAAAGTAATGGGATTATTGTGAACTGAGGTATTCGTTTGAGATTTCCACAACCTGAGTGGGCATGGTGGTAACTGGTTCCGAAACTAGTCCACTTAGGATCCACCCTAAAATAGTATTTTGTGCCAATAGTTTGTTTGAAATTTTCACAACACCTTCGAGTATTATCTGAGGTATGAGATCGCTGCCTAATAGAATGTCTATTTGAGCGGGGGTGTTGCAGTTGGGATCTGCTAGCTTTAGGTGTGATACCTTTTGCCAATGCTTGCTATTTATATGATAGCTTGGAAGCATATTTGTTAGTTGCGGTAAGACTATAGCTTCTCCTTTAATTCTCTTATCCGCTTGGGGGAAATTAGAGTAATGGGATTATTGTGAACTGAGGTATTCGTTTGAGATTTCCTCAACCTGAGTGGTCATAGTGGTAACTGGTTCCGAAACTAGTCCAATTAGGATCCACCCAAAAATAGTATTTTGTGCCAATAGTTTGTTTGAAATTTTTTCAACACCCTCGAGTATTATCTGAGGGATGAGATCGCTGCCTAATAGAATGTCTATTTGAGCGGGGGTGTTGCAGTTGGGATCTGCTAGCTTTAGGTGTGATACCTTTTGCCAATGCTTGCTATTTATATGATAGCTTGGAAGCATATTTGTTAGTTGCGGTAAGACTATAGCTTCTCCTTTAATTCTCTTATCCGCTTGGGGGGAAATTAAAGTAATGGGATTATTGTGAACTGAGGTATTCGTTTGAGATTTCCTCAACCTGAGTGGTCATGGTGGTAACTGGTTCCGAAACTAGTCCAGTTAGGATCCACCCTAAAATAGTATTTTGTGCCAATAGTTTGTTTGAAATTTTCTCAACACCCTCGAGTTTTATCTGAGGTATGAGATCGCTGCCTAATAGAATGTCTATTTGAGCGGGGGTGTTGCAGTTGGGATCTGCTAGCTTTAGGTGTGAAACCTTTTGCCAATGCTTGCTATTTATATGGTAGCTTGGAAGCATATTTGTTAGTTGCGGTAAGACTATAGCTTCTGCTTTAATTCTCTTATCCGCTTGGGGGGAAATTAGAGTAATGGGATTATTGTGAACTGACGTATTCGTTTGAGATTTCCTCAACCTGAGTGGTAATGGTGGTAACTGGTTCCGAAACTAGTCCACTTAGGACCAACCCAAAAATAGTATTTTGTGCGAATAGTTAGTTTGAAATTTGCTCAACACCCTCGAGTATTATCTGAGGTATGAGATCACTGCCTAATAGAATGTCTATTTGAGCGGGGGTGTTGCAGTTGGGATCTGCTAGCTTTAGGTGTGAAACCTTTTGCCAATGCTTGCTATTTATATGATATCTGGGAAGCATATTTGTTAGTTGCGGTAAGATTATAGCTTCTGCTTTAATTCTCTTATCCGCTTGGGGGGAAATTAAAGTAATGGGATTATTGTGAACTGAGGTATTCGTTTGAGATTTCCTCAACCTGAGTGGTCATGGTGGTAACTGGTTCCGAAACTAGTCCAGTTAGGATCCACCCTAAAATAGTATTTTGTGCGAATAGTTAGTTTGAAATTTGCTCAACACCCTCGAGTATTATCTGAGGTATGAGATCACTGCCTAATAGAATGTCTATTTGAGCGGGGGTGTTGCAGTTGGGATCTGCTAGCTTTAGGTGTGAAACCTTTTGCCAATGCTTGCTATTTATATGATATCTGGGAAGCATATTTGTTAGTTGCGGTAAGACTATAGCTTCTGCTTTAATTCTCTTATCCGCTTGGGGGGAAATTAGAGTAATGGGATTATTGTGAACTGACGTATTCGTTTGAGATTTCCTGAACCTGAGTGGTAATGGTGGTAACTGGTTCCGAAACTAGTCCACTTAGGACCAACCCAAAAATAGTATTTTGTGCGAATAGTTAGTTTGAAATTTTCTCAACACCCTCGAGTATTATCTGAGGTATGAGATCACTGCCTAATAGAATGTCTATTTGAGCGGGGTTGTTGCAGTTGGGATCTGCTAGCTTTAGGTGTGAAACCTTCTGCCAATGCTTGCTATTTATATGATAGCTTGGAAGCATATTTGTTAGTTGCGGTAAGACTATAGCTTCTGCTTTAATTCTCTTCTCCGCTTGGGTGGAAATTAGAGTAATGGGATTATTGTGAACTGATGTATTCGTTTGAGATTTCCTCAACCTGAGTGGTCATAGTGGTAACTGGTTCCGAAACTAGTCCAATTAGGATCCACCCAAAAATAGTATTTTGTGCCAATAGTTTGTTTGAAATTTTTTCAACACCCTCGAGTATTATCTGAGGGATGAGATCGCTGCCTAATAGAATGTCTATTTGAGCGGGAGTGTTGCAGTTGGGATCTGCTAGCTTTAGGTGTGATACCTTTTGCCAATGCTTGCTATTTATATGATAGCTTGGAAGCATATTTGTTAGTTGCGGTAAGACTATAGCTTCTCCTTTAATTCTCTTATCCGCTTGGGGGGAAATTAGAGTAATGGGATTATTGTGAACTGAGGTATTCGTTTGAGATTTCCTCAACCTGAGTGGTCATAGTGGTAACTGGTTCCGAAACTAGTCCAATTAGGATCCACCCAAAAATAGTATTTTGTGCCAATAGTTTGTTTGAAATTTTTTCAACACCCTCGAGTATTATCTGAGGGATGAGATCGCTGCCTAATAGAATGTCTATTTGAGCGGGGGTGTTGCAGTTGGGATCTGCTAGCTTTAGGTGTGAAACCTTTTGCCAATGCTTGCTATTTATATGATAGCTTGGAAGCATATTTGTTAGTTGCGGTAAGACTATAGCTTCTGCTTTAATTCTCTTATCCGCTTGGGGGGAAATTAGAGTAATGGGATTATTGTGAACTGAGGTATTCGTTTAAGATTTCCTCAACCTGAGTGGTCATGGTGGTAACTGGTTCCGAAACTAGTCCACTTAGGACCAACCCAAAAATAGTATTTTGTGCGAATAGTTTGTTTGAAATTTTCTCAACACCCTCGAGTATTATCTGAGGTATGAGATCGCTGCCTAATAGAATGTCTATTTGAGCGGGGGTGTTGCAGTTGGCATCTGCTAGCTTTAGGTGTGAAACCTTTTGCCAATGCTTGCTATTTATATGATGGCTTGGAAGCATATTTGTTAGTTGCGGTAAGACTATAGCTTCTGCTTTAATTCTCTTATCCGCTTGTTGGGAAATTAAAGTAATGGGATTATTGTGAACTGAGGTATTCGTTTGAGATTTCCTCAACCTGAGTGGTCATAGTGGTAACTGGTTCCGAAACTAGTCCAATTAGGATCCACCCTAAAATAGTATTTTGTGCGAATAGTTTGTTTGAAATTTTCTTAACACCCTCGAGTATTATCTGAGGTATGAGATCGCTGCCTAATAGAATGTCTATTTGAGCGGGGGTGTTGCAGTTGGCATCTGCTAGCTTTAGGTGTGAAACCTTTTGCCAATGCTTGCTATTTATATGATAGCTTGGAAGCATATTTGTTAGTTGCGGTAAGACTATAGCTTCTGCTTTAATTCTCTTCTCCGCTTGGGTGGAAATTAGAGTAATGGGATTATTGTGAACTGAGGTATTCGTTTGAGATTTCCTCAACCTGAGTGGTCATAGTGGTAACTGGTTCCGAAACTAGTCCAATTAGGATCCACCCTAAAATAGTATTTTGTGCGAATAGTTTGTTTGAAATTTTCTTAACACCCTCGAGTATTATCTGAGGTATGAAATCGCTGCCTAATAAAATGTCTATTTGAGCGGGGGTGTTGCAGTTGGGATCTGCTAGCTTTAGGTGTGAAACCTTTTGCCAATGCTTGCTATTTATATGATAGCTTGGAAGCATATTTGTTAGTTGCGGTAAGACTATAGCTTCTGCTTTAATTCTCTTATCCGCTTGGGGGGAAATTAGAGTAATGGGATTATTGTGAACTGAGGTATTCGTTTGGGATTCCTCAACCTGAGTGGTCATGGTGGTAACTGGTTCCGAAACTAGTCCACTTAGGACCAACCCAAAAATAGTATTTTGTGCGAATAGTTTGTTTGAAATTTTCTCAACACCCTCGAGTATTATCTGAGGTATGAGATCGCTGCCTAATAGAATGTCTATTTGAGCGGGGGTGTTGCAGTTGGCATCTGCTAGCTTTAGGTGTGAAACCTTTTGCCAATGCTTGCTATTTATATGATGGCTTGGAAGCATATTTGTTAGTTGCGGTAAGACTATAGCTTCTGCTTTAATTCTCTTATCCGCTTGTTGGGAAATTAAAGTAATGGGATTATTGTGAACTGAGGTATTCGTTTGAGATTTCCCCAACATGAGTGGTCATGGTGGTAACTGGTTCCGAAACTAGTCCAATTAGGACCCACCCTAAAATAGTATTTTGTGCGAATAGTTTGTTTGAAATTTTCTCAGCACCCTCGAGTATTATCTGAGGTATGAGATCGCTGCCTAATAGAATGTCTATTTGAGCGGGGGTGTTGCAGTTGGCATCTGCTAGCTTTAGGTGTGAAACCTTTTGCCAATGCTTGCTATTTATATGATGGCTTGGAAGCATATTTGTTAGTTGCGGTAAGACTATAGCTTCTGCTTTAATTCTCTTCTCCGCTTGGGGGGAAATTAAAGTAATGGGATTATTGTGAACTGAGGTATTCGTTTGAGATTTCCACAACCTGAGTGGGCATGGTGGTAACTGGTTCCGAAACTAGTCCACTTAGGATCCACCCTAAAATAGTATTTTGTGCCAATAGTTTGTTTGAAATTTTCACAACACCTTCGAGTATTATCTGAGGTATGAGATCGCTGCCTAATAGAATGTCTATTTGAGCGGGGGTGTTGCAGTTGGGATCTGCTAGCTTTAGGTGTGAAACCTTTTGCCAATGCTTGCTATTTATATGATATCTTGGAAGCATATTTGTTAGTTCCGGTAAGACTATAGCTTCTGCTTTAATTCTTTTATCCGCTTGGGGGGAAATTAGAGTAATGGGATTATTGTGAACTAAGGTATTCGTTTTAGATTTCCTCAACCTGAGTGGTCATGGTGGTAACTGGTTCCGAAACTAGTCCACTTAGGATCCACCCTAAAATAGTATTTTGTGCCAATAGTTTGTTTGAAATTTTCACAACACCTTCGAGTATTATCTGAGGTATGAGATCGCTGCCTAATAGAATGTCTATTTGCGCGGGGGTGTTGCAGTTGGCATCTGCTAGCTTTAGGTGTGAAACCTTTTGCCAATGCTTGCTATTTATATGATAGCTTGGAAGCATATTTGTTAGTTGCGGTAAGACTATAGCTTCTGCTTTAATTCTCTTATCCGCTTGGGGGGAAATTAGAGTAATGGGATTATTGTGAACTGGGGTATTCGTTTGAGATTCCTCAACCTGAGTGGTCATGGTGGTAACTGGTTCCGAAACTAGTCCACTTAGGACCAACCCAAAAATAGTATTTTGTGCGAATAGTTTGTTTGAAATTTTCTCAACACCCTCGAGTATTATCTGAGGTATGAGATCGCTGCCTAATAGAATGTCTATTTGAGCGGGGGTGTTGCAGTTGGCATCTGCTAGCTTTAGGTGTGAAACCTTTTGCCAATGCTTGCTATTTATATGATGGCTTGGAAGCATAATTGTTAGTTGCGGTAAGACTATAGCTTCTCCTTTAATTCTCTTATCCGCTTAGGGGGAAATTAAAGTATTGGGATTATTGTGAACTGAGGTATTCGTTTGAGATTTCCCCAACATGAGTGGTCATGGTGGTAACTGGTTCCGAAACTAGTCCAGTTAGGATCCACCCTAAAATAGTATTTTGTGCGAATAGTTTGTTTGAAATTTTCTCAACACCCTCGAGTATTATCTGAGGTATGAGATCGCTGCCTAATAGAATGTCTATTTGAGCGGGGGTGTTGCAGTTGGCATCTGCTAGCTTTAGGTGTGAAACCTTTTGCCAATGCTTGCTATTTATATGATGGCTTGGAATCATATTTGTTAGTTGCGGTAAGACTATAGCTTCTGCTTTAATTCTCTTCTCCGCTTGGGGGGAAATTAGAGTAATGGGATTATTGTGAACTGAGGTATTCGTTTGAGATTTCCTCAACCTGAGTGGTCATGGTGGTAACTGGTTCCGAAACTAGTCCACTTAGGATCCACCCTAAAATAGTATTTTGTGCCAATAGTTTGTTTGAAATTTTCACAACACCTTCGAGTATTATCTGAGGTATGAGATCGCTGCCTAATAGAATGTCTATTTGAGCGGGGGTGTTGCAGTTGGGATCTGCTAGCTTTAGGTGTGAAACCTTTTGCCAATGCTTGCTATTTATATGATATCTTGGAAGCATATTTGTTAGTTCCGGTAAGACTATAGCTTCTGCTTTAATTCTTTTATCCGCTTGGGGGGAAATTAGAGTAATGGGATTATTGTGAACTAAGGTATTCGTTTGAGATTTCCTCAACCTGAGTGGTCATGGTGGTAACTGGTTCCGAAACTAGTCCACTTAGGATCCACCCTAAAATAGTATTTTGTGCCAATAGTTTGTTTGAAATTTTCACAACACCTTCGAGTATTATCTGAGGTATGAGATCGCTGCCTAATAGAATGTCTATTTGAGCGGGGGTGTTGCAGTTGGCATCTGCTAGCTTTAGGTGTGAAACCTTTTGCCAATGCTTGCTATTTATATGATAGCTTGGAAGCATATTTGTTAGTTGCGGTAAGACTATAGCTTCTGCTTTAATTCTCTTATCCGCTTGGGGGGAAATTAGAGTAATGGGATTATTGTGAACTGAGGTATTCGTTTGAGATTTCCTCAACCTGAGTGGTCATGGTGGTAACTGGTTCCGAAACTAGTCCACTTAGAATCCACCCTAAAATAGTATTTTGTGCGAATAGTTTGTTTGAAATTTTCTTAACACCCTCGAGTATTATCTGAGGTATGAAATCGCTGCCTAATAAAATGTCTATTTGAGCGGGGGTGTTGCAGTTGGGATCTGCTAGCTTTAGGTGTGAAACCTTTTGCCAATGCTTGCTATTTATATGATAGCTTGGAAGCATATTTGTTAGTTGCGGTAAGACTATAGCTTCTGCTTTAATTCTCTTATCCGCTTGGGGGGAAATTAGAGTAATGGGATTATTGTGAACTGAGGTATTCGTTTGAGATTCCTCAACCTGAGTGGTCATGGTGGTAACTGGTTCCGAAACTAGTCCACTTAGGACCAACCCAAAAATAGTATTTTGTGCGAATAGTTTGTTTGAAATTTTCTCAACACCCTCGAGTATTATCTGAGGTATGAGATCGCTGCCTAATAGAATGTCTATTTGAGCGGGGGTGTTGCAGTTGGCATCTGCTAGCTTTAGGTGTGAAACCTTTTGCCAATGCTTGCTATTTATATGATGGCTTGGAAGCATATTTGTTAGTTGCGGTAAGACTATAGCTTCTGCTTTAATTCTCTTATCCGCTTGTTGGGAAATTAAAGTAATGGGATTATTGTGAACTGAGGTATTCGTTTGAGATTTCCCCAACATGAGTGGTCATGGTGGTAACTGGTTCCGAAACTAGTCCAGTTAGGACCCACCCTAAAATAGTATTTTGTGCGAATAGTTTGTTTGAAATTTTCTCAACACCCTCGAGTATTATCTGAGGTATGAGATCGCTGCCTAATAGAATGTCTATTTGAGCGGGGGTGTTGCAGTTGGCATCTGCTAGCTTTAGGTGTGAAACCTTTTGCCAATGCTTGCTATTTATATGATGGCTTGGAAGCATATTTGTTAGTTGCGGTAAGACTATAGCTTCTGCTTTAATTCTCTTCTCCGCTTGGGGGGAAATTAAAGTAATGGGATTATTGTGAACTGAGGTATTCGTTTGAGATTTCCACAACCTGAGTGGGCATGGTGGTAACTGGTTCCGAAACTAGTCCACTTAGGATCCACCCTAAAATAGTATTTTGTGCCAATAGTTTGTTTGAAATTTTCACAACACCTTCGAGTATTATCTGAGGTATGAGATCGCTGCCTAATAGAATGTCTATTTGAGCGGGGGTGTTGCAGTTGGGATCTGCTAGCTTTAGGTGTGAAACCTTTTGCCAATGCTTGCTATTTATATGATATCTTGGAAGCATATTTGTTAGTTCCGGTAAGACTATAGCTTCTGCTTTAATTCTTTTATCCGCTTGGGGGGAAATTAGAGTAATGGGATTATTGTGAACTAAGGTATTCGTTTTAGATTTCCTCAACCTGAGTGGTCATGGTGGTAACTGGTTCCGAAACTAGTCCACTTAGGATCCACCCTAAAATAGTATTTTGTGCCAATAGTTTGTTTGAAATTTTCACAACACCTTCGAGTATTATCTGAGGTATGAGATCGCTGCCTAATAGAATGTCTATTTGAGCGGGGGTGTTGCAGTTGGCATCTGCTAGCTTTAGGTGTGAAACCTTTTGCCAATGCTTGCTATTTATATGATAGCTTGGAAGCATATTTGTTAGTTGCGGTAAGACTATAGCTTCTGCTTTAATTCTCTTATCCGCTTGGGGGGAAATTAGAGTAATGGGATTATTGTAACCTGGGGTATTCGTTTGAGATTCCTCAACCTGAGTGGTCATGGTGGTAACTGGTTCCGAAACTAGTCCACTTAGGACCAACCCAAAAATAGTATTTTGTGCGAATAGTTTGTTTGAAATTTTCTCAACACCCTCGAGTATTATCTGAGGTATGAGATCGCTGCCTAATAGAATGTCTATTTGAGCGGGGGTGTTGCAGTTGGCATCTGCTAGCTTTAGGTGTGAAACCTTTTGCCAATGCTTGCTATTTATATGATGGCTTGGAAGCATAATTGTTAGTTGCGGTAAGACTATAGCTTCTCCTTTAATTCTCTTATCCGCTTAGGGGGAAATTAAAGTATTGGGATTATTGTGAACTGAGGTATTCGTTTGAGATTTCCCCAACATGAGTGGTCATGGTGGTAACTGGTTCCGAAACTAGTCCAGTTAGGATCCACCCTAAAATAGTATTTTGTGCGAATAGTTTGTTTGAAATTTTCTCAACACCCTCGAGTATTATCTGAGGTATGAGATCGCTGCCTAATAGAATGTCTATTTGAGCGGGGGTGTTGCAGTTGGCATCTGCTAGCTTTAGGTGTGAAACCTTTTGCCAATGCTTGCTATTTATATGATGGCTTGGAAGCATATTTGTTAGTTGCGGTAAGACTATAGCTTCTGCTTTAATTCTCTTCTCCGCTTGGGGGGAAATTAGAGTAATGGGATTATTGTGAACTGAGGTATTCGTTTGAGATTTCCTCAACCTGACGGGTCATGGTGGTAACTGGTTCCGAAACTAGTCCACTTAGGATCCACCCTAAAATAGTATTTTGTGCCAATAGTTTGTTTGAAATTTTCACAACACCTTCGAGTATTATCTGAGGTATGAGATCGCTGCCTAATAGAATGTCTATTTGAGCGGGGGTGTTGCAGTTGGGATCTGCTAGCTTTAGGTGTGAAACCTTTTGCCAATGCTTGCTATTTATATGATATCTTGGAAGCATATTTGTTAGTTCCGGTAAGACTATAGCTTCTGCTTTAATTCTTTTATCCGCTTGGGGGGAAATTAGAGTAATGGGATTATTGTGAACTAAGGTATTCGTTTGAGATTTCCTCAACCTGAGTGGTCATGGTGGTAACTGGTTCCGAAACTAGTCCACTTAGGATCCACCCTAAAATAGTATTTTGTGCCAATAGTTTGTTTGAAATTTTCACAACACCTTCGAGTATTATCTGAGGTATGAGATCGCTGCCTAATAGAATGTCTATTTGAGCGGGGGTGTTGCAGTTGGGATCTGCTAGCTTTAGGTGTGAAACCTTTTGCCAATGCTTGCTATTTATATGATAGCTTGGAAGCATATTTGTTAGTTGCGGTAAGACTATAGCTTCTGCTTTAATTCTCTTCTCCGCTTGGGTGGAAATTAGAGTAATGGGATTATTGTGAACTGAGGTATTCGTTTGAGATTTCCTCAACCTGAGTGGTCATAGTGGTAACTGGTTCCGAAACTAGTCCAATTAGGATCCACCCAAAAATAGTATTTTGTGCCAATAGTTTGTTTGAAATTTTTTCAACACCCTCGAGTATTATCTGAGGGATGAGATCGCTGCCTAATAGAATGTCTATTTGAGCGGGGGTGTTGCAGTTGGGATCTGCTAGCTTTAGGTGTGATACCTTTTGCCAATGCTTGCTATTTATATGATAGCTTGGAAGCATATTTGTTAGTTGCGGTAAGACTATAGCTTCTCCTTTAATTCTCTTATCCGCTTGGTGGGAAATTAAAGTAATGGGATTATTGTGAACTGAGGTATTCGTTTGAGATTTCCTCAACCTGAGTGGTCATGGTGGTAACTGGTTCCGAAACTAGTCCAGTTAGGATCCACCCTAAAATAGTATTTTGTGCCAATAGTTTGTTTGAAATTTTCTCAACACCCTCGAGTATTATCTGAGGTATGAGATCGCTGCCTAATAGAATGTATATTTGAGCGGGGGTGTTGCAGTTGGCATCTGCTAGCTTTAGGTGTGAAACCTTTTGCCAATGCTTGCTATTTATATGGTAGCTTGGAAGCATATTTGTTAGTTGCGGTAAGACTATAGCTTCTGCTTTAATTCTCTTATCCGCTTGGGGGGAAATTAGAGTAATGGGAATATTGTGAACTGACGTATTCGTTTGAGATTTCCTCAACCTGAGTGGTCATGGTGGTAACTGGTTCCGAAACTAGTCCAGTTAGGATCCACCCTAAAATAGTATTTTGTGCCAATAGTTTGTTTGAAATTTTCTCAACACCCTCGAGTATTATCTGAGGTATGAGATCGCTGCCTAATAGAATGTCTATTTGAGCGGGGGTGTTGCAGTTGGGATCTGCTAGCTTTAGGTGTGATACCTTTTGCCAATGCTTGCTATTTATATGATAGCTTGGAAGCATATTTGTTAGTTGCGGTAAGACTATAGCTTCTCCTTTAATTCTCTTATCCGCTTGGTGGGAAATTAAAGTAATGGGATTATTGTGAACTGAGGTATTCGTTTGAGATTTCCTCAACCTGAGTGGTCATGGAGGTAACTGGTTCCGAAACTAGTCCAGTTAGGATCCACCCTAAAATAGTATTTTGTGCCAATAGTTTGTTTGAAATTTTCTCAACACCCTCGAGTATTATCTGAGGTATGAGATCGCTGCCTAATAGAATGTCTATTTGAGCGGGGGTGTTGCAGTTGGCATCTGCTAGCTTTAGGTGTGAAACCTTTTGCTAATGCTTGCTATTTATATGGTAGCTTGGAAGCATATTTGTTAGTTGCGGTAAGACTATAGCTTCTGCTTTAATTCTCTTATCCGCTTGGGGGGAAATTAGAGTAATGGGATTATTGTGAACTGACGTATTCGTTTGAGATTTCCTCAACCTGAGTGGTAATGGTGGTAACTGGTTCCGAAACTAGTCCACTTAGGACCAACCCAAAAATAGTATTTTGTGCCAATAGTTTGTTTGAAATTTTTTCAACACCCTCGAGTATTATCTGAGGGATGAGATCGCTGCCTAATAGAATGTCTATTTGAGCGGGGGTGTTGCAGTTGGGATCTGCTAGCTTTAGGTGTGATACCTTCTGCCAATGCTTGCTATTTATATGATAGCTTGGAAGCATATTTGTTAGTTGCGGTAAGACTATAGCTTCTGCTTTAATTCTCTTCTCCGCTTGGGTGGAAATTAGAGTAATGGGATTATTGTGAACTGAGGAATTCGTTTGAGATTTCCTCAACCTGAGTGGTCATAGTGGTAACTGGTTCCGAAACTAGTCCAATTAGGATTCACCCAAAAATAGTATTTTGTGCCAATAGTTTGTTTGAAATTTTTTCAACACCCTCGAGTATTATCTGAGGGATGAGATCGCTGCCTAATAGAATGTCTATTTGAGCGGGGGTGTTGCAGTTGGGATCTGCTAGCTTTAGGTGTGATACCTTTTGCCAATGCTTGCTATTTATATGATAGCTTGGAAGCATATTTGTTAGTTGCGGTAAGACTATAGCTTCTGCTTTACTTCTCTTATCCGCATGGGGGGAAATTAGAGTAATGGGATTATTGTGAACTGAGGTATTCGTTTGAGATTTCCTCAACCTGAGTGGTCATGGTGGTAACTGGTTCCGAAACTAGTCCAGTTAGGATCCACCCTAAAATAGTATTTTGTGCCAATAGTTTGTTTGAAATTTTCTCAACACCCTCGAGTATTATCTGAGGTATGAGATCGCTGCCTAATAGAATGTCTATTTGAGCGGGGGTGTTGCAGTTGGCATCTGCTAGCTTTAGGTGTGAAACCTTTTGCCAATGCTTGCTATTTATATGGTAGCTTGGAGGCATATTTGTTAGTTGCGGTAAGACTATAGCTTCTGCTTTAATTCTCTTATCCGCTTGGGGGGAAATTAAAGTAATGGGATTATTGTGAACTGAGGTATTCGTTTGAGATTTCCTCAACCTGAGTGGTCATGGTGGTAACTGGTTCCGAAACTAGTCCAGTTAGGATCCACCCTAAAATAGTATTTTGTGCCAATAGTTTGTTTGAAATTTTCTCAACACCCTCGAGTATTATCTGAGGTATGAGATCGCTGCCTAATAGAATGTCTATTTGAGCGGGCGTGTTGCAGTTGGCATCTGCTAGCTTTAGGTGTGAAACCTTTTGCCAATGCTTGCTATTTATATGGTAGCTTGGAAGCATATTTGTTAGTTGCGGTAAGACTATAGCTTCTGCTTTAATTCTCTTATCCGCTTGGGGGGAAATTAGAGTAATGGGATTATTGTGAACTGACGTATTCGTTTGAGATTTCCTCAACCTGAGTGGTAATGGTGGCAACTGGTTCCGAAACTAGTCCACTTAGGCCCAACCCAAAAATAGTATTTTGTGCGAATAGTTTGTTTGAAATTTTCTCAACACCCTCGAGTATTATCTGAGGTATGAGATCGCTGCCTAATAGAATGTCTATTTGAGCGGGGGTGTTGCAGTTGGCATCTGCTAGCTTTAGGTGTGAAACCTTTTGCCAATGCTTGCTATTTATATGATGGCTTGGAAGCATATTTGTTAGTTGCGGTAAGACTATAGCTTCTCCTTTAATTCTCTTATCCGCTTAGGGGGAAATTAAAGTAATGGGATTATTGTGAACTGAGGTATTCGTTTGAGATTTCCCCAACATGAGTGGTCATGGTGGTAACTTCTTCCGAAACTAGTCCAGTTAGGATCCACCCTAAAATAGTATTTTGTGCGAATAGTTTGTTTGAAATTTTCTCAACACCCTCGAGTATTATCTGAGGTATGACATCGCTGCCTAATAGAATGTCTATTTGAGCGGGGGTGTTGCAGTTGGCATCTGCTAGCTTTAGGTGTGAAACCTTTTGCCAATGCTTGCTATTTATATGATGGCTTGGAAGCATATTTGTTAGTTGCGGTAAGACTATAGCTTCTGCTTTAATTCTCTTCTCCGCTTGCGGGGAAATTAGAGTAATGGGAATATTGTGAACTGAGGTATTCGTTTGAGATTTCCTCAACCTGAGTGGTCATGGTGGTAACTGGTTCCGAAACTAGTCCACTTAGGATCCACCCTAAAATAGTATTTTGTGCCAATAGTTTGTTTGAAATTTTCACAACACCTTCGAGTATTATCTGAGGTATGAGATCGCTGCCTAATAGAATGTCTATTTGAGCGGGGGTGTTGCAGTTGGGATCTGCTAGCTTTAGGTGTGAAACCTTTTGCCAATGCTTGCTATTTATATGATATCTTGGAAGCATATTTGTTAGTTCCGGTAAGACTATAGCTTCTGCTTTAATTCTTTTATCCGCTTGGGGGGAAATTAGAGTAATGGGATTATTGTGAACTAAGGTATTCGTTTGAGATTTCCTCAACCTGAGTGGTAATGGTGGTAACTGGTTCCGAAACTAGTCCACTTAGGATCCACCCTAAAATAGTATTTTGTGCCAATAGTTTGTTTGAAATTTTCACAACACCTTCGAGTATTATCTGAGGTATGAGATCGCTGCCTAATAGAATGTCTATTTGAGCGGGGGTGTTGCAGTTGGCATCTGCTAGCTTTAGTTGTGAAACCTTTTGCCAATGCTTGCTATTTATATGATAGCTTGGAAGCATATTTGTTAGTTGCGGTAAGACTATAGCTTCTGCTTTAATTCTCTTCTCCGCTTGGGTGGAAATTAGAGTAATGGGATTATTGTGAACTGAGGTATTCGTTTGAGATTTCCTCAACCTGAGTGGTCATAGTGGTAACTGGTTCCGAAACTAGTCCAATTAGGATCCACCCAAAAATAGTATTTTGTGCCAATAGTTTGTTTGAAATTTTTTCAACACCCTCGAGTATTATCTGAGGCATGAGATCGCTGCCTAATAGAATGTCTATTTGAGCGGGGGTGTTGCAGTTGGGATCTGCTAGCTTTAGGTGTGATACCTTTTGCCAATGCTTGCTATTTATATGATAGCTTGGAAGCATATTTGTTAGTTGCGGTAAGACTATAGCTTCTCCTTTAATTCTCTTATCCGCTTGGTGGGAAATTAAAGTAATGGGATTATTGTGAACTGAGGTATTCGTTTGAGATTTCCTCAACCTGAGTGGTCATGGTGGTAACTGGTTCCGAAACTAGTCCAGTTAGGCCCAACCCAAAAATAGTATTTTGTGCGAATAGTTTGTTTGAAATTTTCACAACACCTTCGAGTATTATCTGAGGTATGAGATCGCTGCCTAATAGAATGTCTATTTGAGCGGGGGTGTTGCAGTTGGGATCTGCTAGCTTTAGGTGTGAAACCTTTTGCCAATGCTTGCTATTTATATGATATCTTGGAAGCATATTTGTTAGTTCCGGTAAGACTATAGCTTCTGCTTTAATTCTTTTATCCGCTTGGGGGGAAATTAGAGTAATGGGATTATTGTGAACTAAGGTATTCGTTTGAGATTTCCTCAACCTGAGTGGTAATGGTGGTAACTGGTTCCGAAACTAGTCCACTTAGGATCCACCCTAAAATAGTATTTTGTGCCAATAGTTTGTTTGAAATTTTCACAACACCTTCGAGTATTATCTGAGGTATGAGATCGCTGCCTAATAGAATGTCTATTTGAGCGGGGTTGTTGCAGTTGGGATCTGCTAGCTTTAGGTGTGAAACCTTCTGCGAATGCTTGCTATTTATATGATAGCTTGGAAGCATATTTGTTAGTTGCGGTAAGACTATAGCTTCTGCTTTAATTCTCTTCTCCGCTTGGGTGGAAATTAGAGTAATGGGATTATTGTGAACTGAGGTATTCGTTTGAGATTTCCTCAACCTGAGTGGTCATAGTGGTAACTGGTTCCGAAACTAGTCCAATTAGGATCCACCCAAAAATAGTATTTTGTGCCAATAGTTTGTTTGAAATTTTTTCAACACCCCCGAGTATTATCTGAGGGATGAGATCGCTGCCTAATAGAATGTCTATTTGAGCGGGGGTGTTGCAGTTGGCATCTGCTAGCTTTAGTTGTGAAACCTTTTGCCAATGCTTGCTATTTATATGATAGCTTGGAAGCATATTTGTTAGTTGCGGTAAGACTATAGCTTCTGCTTTAATTCTCTTCTCCGCTTGGGTGGAAATTAGAGTAATGGGATTATTGTGAACTGAGGTATTCGTTTGAGATTTCCTCAACCTGAGTGGTCATAGTGGTAACTGGTTCCGAAACTAGTCCAATTAGGATCCACCCAAAAATAGTATTTTGTGCCAATAGTTTGTTTGAAATTTTTTCAACACCCTCGAGTATTATCTGAGGCATGAGATCGCTGCCTAATAGAATGTCTATTTGAGCGGGGTTGTTGCAGTTGGGATCTGCTAGCTTTAGGTGTGAAACCTTTTGCCAATGCTTGCTATTTATATGGTAGCTTGGAAGCATATTTGTTAGTTGCGGTAAGACTATAGCTTCTGCTTTAATTCTCTTATCCGCTTGGGGGGAAATTAAAGTAATGGGATTATTGTGAACTGAGGTATTCGTTTGAGATTTCCTCAACCTGAGTGGTCATGGTGGTAACTGGTTCCGAAACTAGTCCAGTTAGGATCCACCCTAAAATAGTATTTTGTGCCAATAGTTTGTTTGAAATTTTCTCAACACCCTCGAGTATTATCTGAGGTATGAGATCGCTGCCTAATAGAATGTCTATTTGAGCGGGCGTGTTGCAGTTGGCATCTGCTAGCTTTAGGTGTGAAACCTTTTGCCAATGCTTGCTATTTATATGGTAGCTTGGAAGCATATTTGTTAGTTGCGGTAAGACTATAGCTTCTGCTTTAATTCTCTTATCCGCTTGGGGGGAAATTAGAGTAATGGGATTATTGTGAACTGACGTATTCGTTTGAGATTTCCTCAACCTGAGTGGTAATGGTGGCAACTGGTTCCGAAACTAGTCCACTTAGGCCCAACCCAAAAATAGTATTTTGTGCGAATAGTTTGTTTGAAATTTTCTCAACACCCTCGAGTATTATCTGAGGTATGAGATCGCTGCCTAATAGAATGTCTATTTGAGCGGGGGTGTTGCAGTTGGCATCTGCTAGCTTTAGGTGTGAAAACTTTTGCCAATGCTTGCTATTTATATGATGGCTTGGAAGCATATTTGTTAGTTGCGGTAAGACTATAGCTTCTCCTTTAATTCTCTTATCCGCTTAGGGGGAAATTAAAGTAATGGGATTATTGTGAACTGAGGTATTCGTTTGAGATTTCCTCAACCTGAGTGGTCATGGTGGTAACTGGTTCCGAAACTAGTCCAGTTAGGATCCACCCTAAAATAGTATTTTGTGCCAATAGTTTGTTTGAAATTTTCTCAACACCCTCGAGTATTATCTGAGGTATGAGATCGCTGCCTAATAGAATGTCTATTTGAGCGGGGGTGTTGCAGTTGGCATCTGCTAGCTTTAGGTGTGAAACCTTTTGCCAATGCTTGCTATTTATATGGTAGCTTGGAAGCATATTTGTTAGTTGCGGTAAGACTATAGCTTCTGCTTTAATTCTCTTATCCGCTTGGGGGGAAATTAGAGTAATGGGATTATTGTGAACTGACGTATTCGTTTGAGATTTCCTCAACCTGAGTGGTAATGGTGGTAACTGGTTCCGAAACTAGTCCACTTAGGACCAACCCAAAAATAGTATTTTGTGCGAATAGTTAGTTTGAAATTTTCTCAACACCCTCGAGTATTATCTGAGGTATGAGATCACTGCCTAATAGAATGTCTATTTGAGCGGGGTTGTTGCAGTTGGGATCTGCTAGCTTTAGGTGTGAAACCTTCTGCGAATGCTTGCTATTTATATGATAGCTTGGAAGCATATTTGTTAGTTGCGGTAAGACTATAGCTTCTGCTTTAATTCTCTTCTCCGCTTGGGTGGAAATTAGAGTAATGGGATTATTGTGAACTGAGGTATTCGTTTGAGATTTCCTCAACCTGAGTGGTCATAGTGGTAACTGGTTCCGAAACTAGTCCAATTAGGATCCACCCAAAAATAGTATTTTGTGCCAATAGTTTGTTTGAAATTTTTTCAACACCCCCGAGTATTATCTGAGGGATGAGATCGCTGCCTAATAGAATGTCTATTTGAGCGGGGGTGTTGCAGTTGGGATCTGCTAGCTTTAGGTGTGATACCTTTTGCCAATTCTTGCTATTTATATGATATCTGGGAAGCATATTTGTTAGTTGCGGTAAGACTATAGCTTCTCCTTTAATTCTCTTATCCGCTTGGGGGGAAATTAAAGTAATGGGATTATTGTGAACTGAGGTATTCGTTTGAGATTTCTTCAACCTGAGTGGTCATGGTGGTAACTGGTTCCGAAACTAGTCCAGTTAGGATCCACCCCAAAATAGTATTTTGTGAGTAATGGGATTATTGTGAACTGACGTATTCGTTTGAGATTTCCTCAACCTGAGTGGTAATGGTGGTAACTGGTTCCGAAACTAGTCCACTTAGGACCAACCCAAAAATAGTATTTTGTGCGAATAGTTTGTTTGAAATTTTCTCAACACCCTCGAGTATTATCTGAGGTATGAGATCGCTGCCTAATAGAATGTCTATTTGAGCGGGGGTGTTGCAGTTGGCATCTGCTAGCTTTAGGTGTGAAACCTTTTGCCAATGCTTGCTATTTATATGGTAGCTTGGAAGCATATTTGTTAGTTGCGGTAAGACTATAGCTTCTGCTTTAATTCTCTTATCCGCTTGGGGGGAAATTAGAGTAATGGGATTATTGTGAACTGACGTATTCGTTTGAGATTTCCTCAACCTGAGTGGTAATGGTGGTAACTGGTTCCGAAACTAGTCCACTTAGGACCAACCCAAAAATAGTATTTTGTGCGAATAGTTAGTTTGAAATTTTCTCAACACCCTCGAGTATTATCTGAGGTATGAGATCACTGCCTAATAGAATGTCTATTTGAGCGGGGGTGTTGCAGTTGGGATCTGCTAGCTTTAGGTGTGAAACCTTTTGCCAATTCTTGCTATTTATATGATATCTGGGAAGCATATTTGTAAGTTGCGGTAAGACTATAGCTTCTGCTTTAATTCTCTTATCCGATTGGGTGGAAATTAGAGTAATGGGATTATTGTGAACTGAGGTATTCGTTTGAGATTTCCTCAACCTGAGTGTCATAGTGGTAACTGGTTCCGAAACTAGTCCAGTTAGGATCCACCCTAAAATAGTATTTTGTGCCAATAGTTTGTTTGAAATTTTCTCAACACCCTCGAGTATTATCTGAGGTATGAGATCGCTGCCTAATAAAACGTCTATTTGAGCGGGGGTGTTGCAGTTGGGATCTGCTAGCTTTAGGTGTGAAACCTTTTGCCAATGCTTGCTATTTATATGATATCTGGGAAGCATATTTGTTAGTTGCGGTAAGACTATAGCTTCTCCTTTAATTCTCTTATCCGCTTGGTGGGAAATTAAAGTAATGGGATTATTGTGAACTGAGGTATTCGTTTGAGATTTCCTCAACCTGAGTGGTCATGGTGGTAACTGGTTCCGAAACTAGTCCAGTTAGGATCCACCCTAAAATAGTATTTTGTGCCAATAGTTTGTTTGAAATTTTCTCAACACCCTCGAGTATTATCTGAGGTATGAGATCGCTGCCTAATAGAATGTCTATTTGAGCGGGGGTGTTGCAGTTGGCATCTGCTAGCTTTAGGTGTGAAACCTTTTGCCAATGCTTGCTATTTATATGGTAGCTTGGAAGCATATTTGTTAGTTGCGGTAAGACTATAGCTTCTGCTTTAATTCTCTTATCCGCTTGGGGGGAAATTAGAGTAATGGGATTATTGTGAACTGACGTATTCGTTTGAGATTTCCTCAACCTGAGTGGTAATGGTGGTAACTGGTTCCGAAACTAGTCCACTTAGGACCAACTCAAAAATAGTATTTTGTGCGAATAGTTTGTTTGAAATTTTCTCAACACCCTCGAGTATTATCTGAGGTATGAGATCACTGCCTAATAGAATGTCTATTTGAGCGGGGTTGTTGCAATTGGGATCTGCTAGCTTTAGGTGTAAAACCTTCTGCCAATGCTTGCTATTTATATGATAGCTTGGAAGCATATTTGTTAGTTGCGGTAAGACTATAGCTTCTGCTTTAATTCTCTTCTCCGCTTGGGTGGAAATTAGAGTAATGGGATTATTGTGAACTGAGGTATTCGTTTGAGATTTCCTCAACCTGAGTGGTCATAGTGGTAACTGGTTCCGAAACTAGTCCAATTAGGATCCACCCAAAAATAGTATTTTGTGCCAATAGTTTGTTTGAAATTTTTTCAACACCCTCGAGTATTATCTGAGGGATGAGATCGCTGCCTAATAGAATGTCTATTTGAGCGGGGGTGTTGCAGTTGGGATCTGCTAGCTTTAGGTGTGATACCTTTTGCCAATGCTTGCTATTTATATGATAGCTTGGAAGCATATTTCTTAGTTGCGGTAAGACTATAGCTTCTCCTTTAATTCTCTTATCCGCTTGGGGGGAAATTAAAGTAATGGGATTATTGTGAACTGAGGTATTCGTTTGAGATTTCCTCAACCTGAGTGGTCATGGTGGTAACTGGTTCCGAAACTAGTCCAGTTAGGATCCACCCTAAAATAGTATTTTGTGAGTAATGGGATTATTGTGAACTGACGTATTCGTTTGAGATTTCCTCAACCTGAGTGGTAATGGTGGTAACTGGTTCCGAAACAAGCCACTTAGGACCAACCCAAAAATAGTATTTTGTGCGAATAGTTTGTTTGAAATTTTCTCAACACCGTCGAGTATTATCTGAGGTATGAGATCGCTGCCTAATAGAATGTCTATTTGAGCGGGGGTGTTGCAGTTGGCATCTGCTAGCTTTAGGTGTGAAACCTTTTGCCAATGCTTGCTATTTATATGGTAGCTTGGAAGCATATTTGTTAGTTGGGGTAAGACTATAGCTTCTGCTTTAATTCTCTTATCCGCTTGGGGGGAAATTAGAGTAATGGGATTATTGTGAACTGACGTATTCGTTTGAGATTTCCTCAACCTGAGTGGTAATGGTGGTAACTGGTTCCGAAACTAGTCCACTTAGGACCAACCCAAAAATAGTATTTTGTGCGAATAGTTAGTTTGAAATTTTCTCAACACCCTCGAGTATTATCTGAGGTATGAGATCACTGCCTAATAGAATGTCTATTTAAGCGGGGGTGTTGCAGTTGGGATCTGCTAGCTTTAGGTGTGAAACCTTTTGCCAATTCTTGCTATTTATATGATATCTGGGAAGCATATTTGTTAGTTGCGGTAAGACTATAGCTTCTGCTTTAATTCTCTTATCCGATTGGGTGGAAATTAGAGTAATGGGATTATTGTGAACTGAGGTATTCGTTTGAGATTCCTCAACCTGAGTGGTCATGGTGGTAACTTGTTCCGAAACTAGTCCACTTAGAATCCACCCTAAAATAGTATTTTGTGCGAATAGTTTGTTTGAAATTTTCTCAACACCCTCGAGTATTATCTGAGGTATGAGATCGCTGCCTAATAAAACGTCTATTTGAGCGGGGGTGTTGCAGTTGGGATCTGCTAGCTTTAGGTGTGAAACCTTTTGCCAATGCTTGCTATTTATATGATAGCTTGGAAGCATATTTGTTAGTTGCGGTAAGACTATAGCTTCTGCTTTAATTCTCTTATCCGCTTGGGGGGAAATTAGAGTAATGGGATTATTGTGAACTGAGGTATTCGTTTGAGATTCCTCAACCTGAGTGGTCATGGTGGTAACTGGTTCCGAAACTAGTCCACTTAGGATCCACCCTAAAATAGTATTTTGTGCCAATAGTTTGTTTGAAATTTTCTCAACACCCTCGAGTATTATCTGAGGTATGAGATCGCTGCCTAATAGAATGTCTATTTGAGCGGGGGTGTTGCAGTTGGCATCTGCTAGCTTTAGGTGTGAAACCTTTTGCCAATGCTTGCTATTTATATGATAGCTTGGAAGCATATTTGTTAGTTGCGGTAAGACTATAGATTCTGCTTTAATTCCTTCTCCGCTTGGGGGGAAATTAGAGTAATGGGATTATTGTGAACTGAGGTATTCGTTTGAGATTTCGTCAACCTGAGTGGTCATGGTGGTAACTGGTTCCGAAACTAGTCCACTTAGGATCCAGCCAAAAATAGTATTTTGTGCCAATAGTTTGTTTGAAATTTTTTCAACACCCTCGAGTATTATCTGAGGGATGAGATCGCTGCCTAATAGAATGTCTATTTGAGCGGGGGTGTTGCAGTTGGGATCTGCTAGCTTTAGGTGTGATACCTTTTGCCAATGCTTGCTATTTATATGATAGCTTGGAAGCATATTTGTTAGTTGCGGTAAGACTATAGCTTCTCCTTTAATTCTCTTATCCGCTTGGTGGGAAATTAAAGTAATGGGATTATTGTGAACTGAGGTATTCGTTTGAGATTTCCTCAACCTGAGTGGTCATGGTGGTAACTGGTTCCGAAACTAGTCCAGTTAGGATCCACCCTAAAATAGTATTTTGTGCCAATAGTTTGTTTGAAATTTTCTCAACACCCTCGAGTATTATCTGAGGTATGAGATCGCTGCCTAATAGAATGTCTATTTGAGCGGGGGTGTTGCAGTTGGCATCTGCTAGCTTTAGGTGTGAAACCTTTTGCCAATGCTTGCTATTTATATGGTAGCTTGGAAGCATATTTGTTAGTTGCGGTAAGACTATAGCTTCTGCTTTAATTCTCTTATCCGCTTGGGGGGAAATTAGAGTAATGGGATTATTGTGAACTGACGTATTCGTTTGAGATTTCCTCAACCTGAGTGGTCATGGTGGTAACTGGTTCCGAAACTAGTCCAGTTAGGATCCACCCTAAAATAGTATTTTGTGCCAATAGTTTGTTTGAAATTTTCTCAACACCCTCGAGTATTATCTGAGGTATGAGATCGCTGCCTAATAGAATGTCTATTTGAGCGGGGGTGTTGCAGTTGGGATCTGCTAGCTTTAGGTGTGATACCTTTTGCCAATGCTTGCTATTTATATGATAGCTTGGAAGCATATTTGTTAGTTGCGGTAAGACTATAGCTTCTCCTTTAATTCTCTTATCCGCTTGGTGGGAAATTAAAGTAATGGGATTATTGTGAACTGAGGTATTCGTTTGAGATTTCCTCAACCTGAGTGGTCATGGTGGTAACTGGTTCCGAAACTAGTCCAGTTAGGATCCACCCTAAAATAGTATTTTGTGCCAATAGTTTGTTTGAAATTTTCTCAACACCCTCGAGTATTATCTGAGGTATGAGATCGCTGCCTAATAGAATGTCTATTTGAGCGGGGGTGTTGCAGTTGGCATCTGCTAGCTTTAGGTGTGAAACCTTTTGCCAATGCTTGCTATTTATATGGTAGCTTGGAAGCATATTTGTTAGTTGCGGTAAGACTATAGCTTCTGCTTTAATTCTCTTCTCCGCTTGGGTGGAAATTAGAGTAATGGGATTATTGTGAACTGAGGAATTCGTTTGAGATTTCCTCAACCTGAGTGGTAATGGTGGTAACTGGTTCCGAAACTAGTCCACTTAGGACCAACCCAAAAATAGTATTTTGTGCGAATAGTTAGTTTGAAATTTTCTCAACACCCTCGAGTATTATCTGAGGTATGAGATCACTGCCTAATAGAATGTCTATTTGAGCGGGGGTGTTGCAGTTGGGATCTGCTAGCTTTAGGTGTGATACCTTTTGCCAATGCTTGCTATTTATATGATAGCTTGGAAGCATATTTGTTAGCTGCGGTAAGACTATAGCTTCTGCTTTAATTCTCTTATCCGCTTGGGGGGAAATTAGAGTAATGGGATTATTGTGAACTGACGTATTCGTTTGAGATTTCCTCAACCTGAGTGATAATGGTGGTAACTGGTTCCGAAACTAGTCCACTTAGGACCAACCCAAAAATAGTATTTTGTGCGAATAGTTAGTTTGAAATTTTCTCAACACCCTCGAGTATTATCTGAGGTATGAGATCACTGCCTAATAGAATGTCTATTTGAGCGGGGTTGTTGCAGTTGGGATCTGCTAGCTTTAGGTGTGAAACCTTCTGCCAATGCTTGCTATTTATATGATAGCTTGGAAGCATATTTGTTAGTTGCGGTAAGACTATAGCTTCTGCTTTAATTCTCTTCTCCGCTTGGGTGGAAATTAGAGTAATGGGATTATTGTGAACTGAGGAATTCGTTTGAGATTTCCTCAACCTGAGTGGTCATAGTGGTAACTGGTTCCGAAACTAGTCCAATTAGGATTCACCCAAAAATAGTATTTTGTGCCAATAGTTTGTTTGAAATTTTTTCAACACCCTCGAGTATTATCTGAGGGATGAGATCGCTGCCTAATAGAATGTCTATTTGAGCGGGGGTGTTGCAGTTGGGATCTGCTAGCTTTAGGTGTAATACCTTTTGCCAATGCTTGCTATTTATATGATAGCTTGGAAGCATATTTGTTAGTTGCGGTAAGACTATAGCTTCTGCTTTAATTCTCTTATCCGCATGGGGGGAAATTAGAGTAATGGGATTATTGTGAACTGAGGTATTCGTTTGAGATTTCCTCAACCTGAGTGGTCATGGTGGTTACTGGTTCCGAAACTAGTCCAGTTAGGATCCACCCTAAAATAGTATTTTGTGCCAATAGTTTGTTTGAAATTTTCTCAACACCCTCGAGTATTATCTGAGGTATGAGATCGCTGCCTAATAGAATGTCTATTTGAGCGGGGGTGTTGCAGTTGGCATCTGCTAGCTTTAGGTGTGAAACCTTTTGCCAATGCTTGCTATTTATATGGTAGCTTGGAAGCATATTTGTTAGTTGCGGTAAGACTATAGCTTCTGCTTTAATTCTCTTATCCGCTTGGGGGGAAATTAAAGTAATGGGATTATTGTGAACTGAGGTATTCGTTTGAGATTTCCTCAACCTGAGTGGTCATGGTGGTAACTGGTTCCGAAACTAGTCCAGTTAGGATCCACCCTAAAATAGTATTTTGTGCCAATAGTTTGTTTGAAATTTTCTCAACACCCTCGAGTATTATCTGAGGTATGAGATCGCTGCCTAATAGAATGTCTATTTGAGCGGGGGTGTTGCAGTTGGCATCTGCTAGCTTTAGGTGTGAAACCTTTTGCCAATGCTTGCTATTTATATGGTAGCTTGGAAGCATATTTGTTAGTTGCGGTAAGACTATAGCTTCTGCTTTAATTCTCTTATCCGCTTGGGGGGAAATTAGAGTAATGGGATTATTGTGAACTGACGTATTCGTTTGAGATTTCCTCAACCTGAGTGGTAATGGTGGTAACTGGTTCCGAAACTAGTCCACTTAGGCCCAACCCAAAAATAGTATTTTGTGCGAATAGTTTGTTTGAAATTTTCTCAACACCCTCGAGTATTATCTGAGGTATGAGATCGCTGCCTAATAGAATGTCTATTTGAGCGGGGGTGTTGCAGTTGGCATCTGCTAGCTTTAGGTGTGAAACCTTTTGCCAATGCTTGCTATTTATATGATGGCTTGGAAGCATATTTGTTAGTTGCGGTAAGACTACAGCTTCTCCTTTAATTCTCTTATCCGCTTAGGGGGAAATTAAAGTAATGGGATTATTGTGAACTGAGGTATTCGTTTGAGATTTCCCCAACATGAGTGGTCATGGTGGTAACTGGTTCCGAAACTAGTCCAGTTAGGATCCACCCTAAAATAGTATTTTGTGCGAATAGTTTGATTGAAATTTTCTCAACACCCTCGAGTATTATCTGAGGTATGAGATCGCTGCCTAATAGAATGTCTATTTGAGCGGGGGTGTTGCAGTTGGCATCTGCTAGCTTTAGGTGTGAAACCTTTTGCCAATGCTTGCTATTTATATGATGGCTTGGAAGCATATTTGTTAGTTGCGGTAAGACTATAGCTTCTGCTTTAATTCTCTTCTCCGCTTGCGGGGAAATTAGAGTAATGGGATTATTGTGAACTGAGGTATTCGTTTGAGATTTCCTCAACCTGAGTGGTCATGGTGGTAACTGGTTCCGAAACTAGTCCACTTAGGATCCACCCTAAAATAGTATTTTGTGCCAATAGTTTGTTTGAAATTTTCACAACACCTTCGAGTATTATCTGAGGTATGAGATCGCTGCCTAATAGAATGTCTATTTGAGCGGGGGTGTTGCAGTTGGGATCTGCTAGCTTTAGGTGTGAAACCTTTTGCCAATGCTTGCTATTTATATGATATCTTGGAAGCATATTTGTTAGTTCCGGTAAGACTATAGCTTCTGCTTTAATTCTTTTATCTGCTTGGGGGGAAATTAGAGTAATGGGATTATTGTGAACTAAGGTATTCGTTTGAGATTTCCTCAACCTGAGTGGTAATGGTGGTAACTGGTTCCGAAACTAGTCCACTTAGGATCCACCCTAAAATAGTATTTTGTGCCAATAGTTTGTTTGAAATTTTCACAACACCTTCGAGTATTATCTGAGGTATGAGATCGCTGCCTAATAGAATGTCTATTTGAGCGGGGGTGTTGCAGTTGGCATCTGCTAGGTTTAGTTGTGAAACCTTTTGCCAATGCTTGCTATTTATATGATAGCTTGGAAGCATATTTGTTAGTTGCGGTAAGACTATAGCTTCTGCTTTAATTCTCTTCTCCGCTTGGGTGGAAATTAGAGTAATGGGATTATTGTGAACTGAGGTATTCGTTTGAGATTTCCTCAACCTGAGTGGTCATAGTGGTAGCTGGTTCCGAAACTAGTCCAATTAGGATCCACCCAAAAATAGTATTTTGTGCCAATAGTTTGTTTGAAATTTTTTCAACACCCTCGAGTATTATCTGAGGGATGAGATCGCTGCCTAATAGAATGTCTATTTGAGCGGGGGTGTTGCAGTTGGGATCTGCTAGCTTTAGGTGTGATACCTTTTGCCAATGCTTGCTATTTATATGATAGCTTGGAAGCATATTTGTTAGTTGCGGTAAGACTATAGCTTCTCCTTTAATTCTCTTATCCGCTTGGTGGGAAATTAAAGTAATGGGATTATTGTGAACTGAGGTATTCGTTTGAGATTTCCTCAACCTGAGTGGTCATGGTGGTAACTGGTTCCAAAACTAGTCCAGTTAGGATCCACCCTAAAATAGTATTTTGTGCCAATAGTTTGTTTGAAATTTTCTCAACACCCTCGAGTATTATCTGAGGTATGAGATCGCTGCCTAATAGAATGTCTATTTGAGCGGGGGTGTTGCAGTTGGCATCTGCTAGCTTTAGGTGTGAAACCTTTTGCCAATGCTTGCTATTTATATGGTAGCTTGGAAGCATATTTGTTAGTTGCGGTAAGACTATAGCTTCTGCTTTAATTCTCTTATCCGCTTGGGGGGAAATTAGAGTAATGGGATTATTGTGAACTGACGTATTCGTTTGAGATTTCCTCAACCTGAGTGGTAATGGTGGTAACTGGTTCCGAAACTAGTCCACTTAGGACCAACCCAAAAATAGTATTTTGTGCGAATAGTTAGTTTGAAATTTTCTCAACACCCTCGAGTATTATCTGAGGTATGAGATCACTGCCTAATAGAATGTCTATTTGCGCGGGGTTGTTGCAGTTGGAATCTGCTAGCTTTAGGTGTGAAACCTTCTGCGAATGCTTGCTATTTATATGATAGCTTGGAAGCATATTTGTTAGTTGCGGTAAGACTATAGCTTCTGCTTTAATTCTCTTCTCCGCTTGGGTGGAAATTAGAGTAATGGGATTATTGTGAACTGAGGTATTCGTTTGAGATTTCCTCAACCTGAGTGGTCATAGTGGTAACTGGTTCCGAAACTAGTCCAATTAGGATCCACCCAAAAATAGTATTTTGTGCCAATAGTTTGTTTGAAATTTTTTCAACACCCCCGAGTATTATCTGAGGGATGAGATCGCTGCCTAATAGAATGTCTATTTGAGCGGGGGTGTTGCAGTTGGGATCTGCTAGCTTTAGGTGTGATACCTTTTGCCAATGCTTGCTATTTATATGATAGCTTGGAAGCATATTTGTTAGTTGCGGTAAGACTATAGCTTCTCCTTTAATTCTCTTATCCGCTTGGGGGGAAATTAAAGTAATGGGATTATTGTGAACTGAGGTATTCGTTTGAGATTTCCTCAACCTGAGTGGTCATGGTGGTAACTGGTTCCGAAACTAGTCCAGTTAGGATCCACCCCAAAATAGTATTTTGTGAGTAATGGGATTATTGTGAACTGACGTATTCGTTTGAGATTTCCTCAACCTGAGTGGTAATGGTGGTAACTGGTTCCGAAACTAGTCCACTTAGGACCAACCCAAAAATAGTATTTTGTGCGAATAGTTTGTTTGAAATTTTCTCAACACCCTCGAGTATTATCTGAGGTATGAGATCGCTGCCTAATAGAATGTCTATTTGAGCGGGGGTGTTGCAGTTGGCATCTGCTAGCTTTAGGTGTGAAACCTTTTGCCAATGCTTGCTATTTATATGGTAGCTTGGAAGCATATTTGTTAGTTGCGGTAAGACTATAGCTTCTCCTTTAATTCTCTTATCCGCTTGGGGGGAAATTAAAGTAATGGGATTATTGTGAACTGAGGTATTCGTTTGAGATTTCCTCAACCTGAGTGGTCATGGTGGTAACTGGTTCCGAAACTAGTCCAGTTAGGATCCACCCCAAAATAGTATTTTGTGAGTAATGGGATTATTGTGAACTGAGGTATTCGTTTGAGATTTCCTCAACCTGAGTGGTCATGGTGGTAACTGGTTCCGAAACTAGTCCAGTTAGGATCCACCCTAAAATAGTATTTTGTGCCAATAGTTTGTTTGAAATTTTCTCAACACCCTCGAGTATTATCTGAGGTATGAGATCGCTGCCTAATAAAACGTCTATTTGAGCGGGGGTGTTGCAGTTGGGATCTGCTAGCTTTAGGTGTGAAACCTTTTGCCAATGCTTGCTATTTATATGATATCTGGGAAGCATATTTGTTAGTTGCGGTAAGACTATAGCTTCTCCTTTAATTCTCTTATCCGCTTGGTGGGAAATTAAAGTAATGGGATTATTGTGAACTGAGGTATTCGTTTGAGATTTCCTCAACCTGAGTGGTCATGGTGGTAACTGGTTCCGAAACTAGTCCAGTTAGGATCCACCCTAAAATAGTATTTTGTGCCAATAGTTTGTTTGAAATTTTCTCAACACCCTCGAGTATTATCTGAGGTATGAGATCGCTGCCTAATAGAATGTCTATTTGAGCGGGGGTGTTGCAGTTGGCATCTGCTAGCTTTAGGTGTGAAACCTTTTGCCAATGCTTGCTATTTATATGGTAGCTTGGAAGCATATTTGTTAGTTGCGGTAAGACTATAGCTTCTGCTTTAATTCTCTTATCCGCTTGGGGGGAAATTAGAGTAATGGGATTATTGTGAACTGACGTATTCGTTTGAGATTTCCTCAACCTGAGTGGTAATGGTGGTAACTGGTTCCGAAACTAGTCCACTTAGGACCAACCCAAAAATAGTATTTTGTGCGAATAGTTTGTTTGAAATTTTCTCAACACCCTCGAGTATTATCTGAGGTATGAGATCACTGCCTAATAGAATGTCTATTTGAGCGGGGTTGTTGCAATTGGGATCTGCTAGCTTTAGGTGTGATACCTTTTGCCAATGCTTGCTATTTATATGATAGCTTGGAAGCATATTTCTTAGTTGCGGTAAGACTATAGCTTCTCCTTTAATTCTCTTATCCGCTTGGGGGGAAATTAAAGTAATGGGATTATTGTGAACTGAGGTATTCGTTTGAGATTTCCTCAACCTGAGTGGTCATGGTGGTAACTGGTTCCGAAACTAGTCCAGTTAGGATCCACCCTAAAATAGTATTTTGTGAGTAATGGGATTATTGTGAACTGACGTATTCGTTTGAGATTTCCTCAACCTGAGTGGTAATGGTGGTAACTGGTTCCGAAACTAGTCCACTTAGGACCAACCCAAAAATAGTATTTTGTGCGAATAGTTTGTTTGAAATTTTCTCAACACCCTCGAGTATTATCTGAGGTATGAGATCGCTGCCTAATAGAATGTCTATTTGAGCGGGGGTGTTGCAGTTGGGATCTGCTAGCTTTAGGTGTGAAACCTTTTGCCAATGCTTGCTATTTATATGATATCTGGGAAGCATATTTGTTAGTTGCGGTAAGACTATAGCTTCTGCTTTAATTCTCTTATCCGCTTGGGGGGAAATTAAAGTAATGGGATTATTGTGAACTGAGGTATTCGTTTGAGATTTCCTCAACCTGAGTGGTCATGGTGGTAACTGGTTCCGAAACTAGTCCACTTAGAATCCACCCTAAAATAGTATTTTGTGCGAATAGTTTGTTTGAAATTTTCTCAACACCCTCGAGTATTATCTGAGGTATGAGATCGCTGCCTAATGAAACGTCTATTTGAGCGGGGGTGTTGCAGTTGGGATCTGCTAGCTTTAGGTGTGAAACCTTTTGCCAATGCTTGCTATTTATATGATAGCTTGGAAGCATATTTGTTAGTTGCGGTAAGACTATAGCTTCTGCTTTAATTCTCTTATCCGCTTGGGGGGAAATTAGAGTAATGGGATTATTGTGAACTGAGGTATTCGTTTGAGATTCCTCAACCTGAGTGGTCATGGTGGTAACTGGTTCCGAAACTAGTCCACTTAGGATCCACCCTAAAATAGTATTTTGTGCCAATAGTTTGTTTGAAATTTTCTCAACACCCTCGAGTATTATCTGAGGTATGAGATCGCTGCCTAATAGAATGTCTATTTGAGCGGGGGTGTTGCAGTTGGCATCTGCTAGCTTTAGGTGTGAAACCTTTTGCCAATGCTTGCTATTTATATGATAGCTTGGAAGCATATTTGTTAGTTGCGGTAAGACTATAGCTTCTGCTTTAATTCTCTTATCCGCTTGGGGGGAAATTAGAGTAATGGGATTATTGTGAACTGAGGTATTCGTTTGAGATTTCCTCAACCTGAGTGGTCATGGTGGTAACTGGTTCCGAAACTAGTCCACTTAGGATCCAGCCAAAAATAGTATTTTGTGCCAATAGTTTGTTTGAAATTTTCTCAACACCCTCGAGTATTATCTGAGGTATGAGATCGCTGCCTAATAGAATGTCTATTTGAGCGCGGGTGTTGCAGTTGGCATCTGCTAGCTTTAGGTGTGAAACCTTTTGCCGATGCTTGCTATTTATGTGATAGCTTGGAAGCATATTTGTTAGTTGCGGTAAGACTACAGCTTCTGCTTTAATTCTCTTATCCGCTTGGGGGGAAATTAGAGTAAGGGGATTATTGTGAACTGAGGTATTCGTTTGAGATTTCCTCAACCTGAGTGGTCATGGTGGTAACTGGTTCCGAAACTAGTCCACTTAGGATCCACCCTAAAATTGTATTTTGTGCCAATAGTTTGTTTGAAATTTTCTCAACACCCTCGAGTATTATCTGAGGTATGAGATCGCTGCCTAATAGAATGTCTATTTGAGCGGGGGTGTTGCAGTTGGCATCTGCTAGCTTTAGGTGTGAAACCTTTTGCCAATGCTTGCTATTTATATGATAGCTTGGAAGCATATTTGTTAGTTGCGGTAAGACTATAGCTTCTGCTTTAATTCTCTTATCCGCTTGGGGGGAAATTAGAGTAATGGGATTATTGTGAACTGAGGTATTCGTTTGAGATTTCCTCAACCTGAGTGTCATAGTGGTAACTGGTTCCGAAACTAGTCCACTTAGGATCCACCCAAAAATAGTATTTTGTGCCAATAGTTTGTTTGAAATTTTCTCAACACCCTCGAGTATTATCTGAGGTATGAGATCGCTGCCTAATAGAATGTCTATTTGAGCGGGGGTGTTGCAGTTGGCATCTGCTAGCTTTAGGTGTGAAACCTTTTGCCAATGCTTGCTATTTATATGATAGCTTGGAAGCATATTTGTTAGTTGCGGTAAGACTATAGCTTCTGCTTTAATTCTCTTATCCGATTGGGTGGAAATTAGAGTAATGGGATTATTGTGAACTGAGGTATTCGTTTGAGATTTCCTCAACCTGAGTGGTCATGGTGGTAACTGGTTCCGAAACTAGTCCACTTAGGATCCAGCCAAAAATAGTATTTTGTGCCAATAGTTTGTTTGAAATTTTCTCAACACCCTCGAGTATTATCTGAGGTATGAGATCGCTGCCTAATAGAATGTCTATTTGAGCGCGGGTGTTGCAGTTGGCATCTGCTAGCTTTAGGTGTGAAACCTTTTGCCGATGCTTGCTATTTATGTGATAGCTTGGAAGCATATTTGTTAGTTGCGGTAAGACTACAGCTTCTGCTTTAATTCTCTTATCCGCTTGGGGGGAAATTAGAGTAAGGGGATTATTGTGAACTGAGGTATTCGTTTGAGATTTCCTCAACCTGAGTGGTCATGGTGGTAACTGGTTCCGAAACTAGTCCACTTAGGATCCACCCTAAAATTGTATTTTGTGCCAATAGTTTGTTTGAAATTTTCTCAACACCCTCGAGTATTATCTGAGGTATGAGATCGCTGCCTAATAGAATGTCTATTTGAGCGGGGGTGTTGCAGTTGGCATCTGCTAGCTTTAGGTGTGAAACCTTTTGCCAATGCTTGCTATTTATATGATAGCTTGGAAGCATATTTGTTAGTTGCGGTAAGACTATAGCTTCTGCTTTAATTCTCTTATCCGCTTGGGGGGAAATTAGAGTAATGGGATTATTGTGAACTGAGGTATTCGTTTGAGATGTCCTCAACCTGAGTGTCATAGTGGTAACTGGTTCCGAAACTAGTCCACTTAGGATCCACCCAAAAATAGTATTTTGTGCCAATAGTTTGTTTGAAATTTTCTCAACACCCTCGAGTATTATCTGAGGTATGAGATCGCTGCCTAATAGAATGTCTATTTGAGCGGGGGTGTTGCAGTTGGCATCTGCTAGCTTTAGGTGTGAAACCTTTTGCCAATGCTTGCTATTTATATGATAGCTTGGAAGCATATTTGTTAGTTGCGGTAAGACTATAGCTTCTGCTTTAATTCTCTTATCCGATTGGGTGGAAATTAGAGTAATGGGATTATTGTGAACTGAGGTATTCGTTTGAGATTTCCTCAACCTGAGTGGTCATGGTGGTAACTGGTTCCGAAACTAGTCCACTTAGGATCCAGCCAAAAATAGTATTTTGTGCCAATAGTTTGTTTGAAATTTTCTCAACACCCTCGAGTATTATCTGAGGTATGAGATCGCTGCCTAATAGAATGTCTATTTGAGCGCGGGTGTTGCAGTTGGCATCTGCTAGCTTTAGGTGTGAAACCTTTTGCCGATGCTTGCTATTTATGTGATAGCTTGGAAGCATATTTGTTAGTTGCGGTAAGACTACAGCTTCTGCTTTAATTCTCTTATCCGCTTGGGGGGAAATTAGAGTAAGGGGATTATTGTGAACTGAGGTATTCGTTTGAGATTTCCTCAACCTGAGTGGTCATGGTGGTAACTGGTTCCGAAACTAGTCCACTTAGGATCCACCCTAAAATTGTATTTTGTGCCAATAGTTTGTTTGAAATTTTCTCAACACCCTCGAGTATTATCTGAGGTATGAGATCGCTGCCTAATAGAATGTCTATTTGAGCGGGGGTGTTGCAGTTGGCATCTGCTAGCTTTAGGTGTGAAACCTTTTGCCAATGCTTGCTATTTATATGATAGCTTGGAAGCATATTTGTTAGTTGCGGTAAGACTATAGCTTCTGCTTTAATTCTCTTATCCGCTTGGGGGGAAATTAGAGTAATGGGATTATTGTGAACTGAGGTATTCGTTTGAGATTTCCTCAACCTGAGTGGTCATGGTGGTAACTGGTTCCGAAACTAGTCCACTTAGGACCAACCCAAAAATAGTATTTTGTGCGAATAGTTTGTTTGAAATTTTCTCAACACCCTCGAGTATTATCTGAGGTATGAGATCGCTGCCTAATAGAATGTCTATTTGAGCGGGGGTGTTGCAGTTGGGATCTGCTAGCTTTAGGTGTGAAACCTTTTGCCAATGCTTGCTATTTATATGATATCTGGGAAGCATATTTGTTAGTTGCGGTAAGACTATAGCTTCTGCTTTAATTCTCTTATCCGCTTGGGGGGAAATTAGAGTAATGGGATTATTGTGAACTGAGGTATTCGTTTGAGATTCCTCAACCTGAGTGGTCATGGTGGTAACTGGTTCCGAAACTAGTACACTTAGGATCCACCCTAAAATAGTATTTTGTGCCAATAGTTTGTTTGAAATTTTCTCAACACCCTCGAGTATTATCTGAGGTATGAGATCGCTGCCTAATAGAATGTCTATTTGAGCGGGGGTGTTGCAGTTGGCATCTGCTAGCTTTAGGTGTGAAACCTTTTGCCAATGCTTGCTATTTATATGATAGCTTGGAAGCAGATTTGTTAGTTGCGGTAAGACTATAGCTTCTGCTTTAATTCTCTTATCCGCTTGGGGGGAAATTAGAGTAATGGGATTATTGTGAACTGAGGTATTCGTTTGAGATTTCCTCAACCTGAGTGTCATGGTGGTAACTGGTTCCGAAACTAGTCCACTTAGGATCCACCCAAAAATAGTATTTTGTGCCAATAGTTTGTTTGAAATTTTCTCAACACCCTCGAGTATTATCTGAGGTATGAGATCGCTGCCTAATAGAATGTCTATTTGAGCGGGGGTGTTGCAGTTGGGATCTGCTAGCTTTAAGTGTGAAACCTTTTGCCAAACTGAGGTATTCGTTTGAGATTTCCTCAACCTGAGTGGTCATAGTAGTAACTGGTTCCGAAACTAGTCCACTTAGGATCCACCCAAAAATAGTATTTTGTGCCAATAGTTTGTTTGAAATTTTCTCAACACCCTCGAGTATTATCTGAGGTATGAGATCGCTGCCTAATAGAATGTCTATTTGAGCGGGGGTGTTGCAGTTGGGATCTGCTAGCTTTAGGTGTGAAACCTTAAGCCAATGCTTGCGATTTATATGATAGCTTGGAAGCATATTTGTTAGTTGCGGTAAGACTATAGCTTCTGCTTTAATTCTCTTATCCGCTTGGGGGAAATTAGAGTAATGGGATTATTGTGAACTGAGGTATTCGTTTGAGATTTCCTCAACCTGAGTGGTCATGGTGGTAACTGGTTCCGAAACTAGTCCACTTAGAATCCACCCAAAAATAGTATTTTGTGCCAATAGTTTGTTTGAAATTTTCTCAACACCCTCGAGTATTATCTGAGGTATGAGATCGCTGCCTTATAGAATGTCTATTTGAGCGCGGGTGTTGCAGTTGGCATCTGCTAGCTTTAGGTGTGAAACCTTTTGCCAATGCTTGCTATTTATATGATATCTTGGAAGCATATTTGTTAGTTGCATTAAGACTATAGCTTCTGCTTTAATTCTCTTATCCGCTTGGGGGGAAATTAGAGTAATGGGATTATTGTGAACTGAGGTATTCGTTTGAGATTCCTCAACCTGAGTGGTCATGGTGGTAACTGGTTCCGAAACTAGTCCACTTAGGATCCACCCTAAAATAGTATTTTGTGCCAATAGTTTGTTTGAAATTTTCTCAACACCCTCGAGTATTATCTGAGGTATGAGATCGCTGCCTAATAGAATGTCTATTTGAGCGGGGGTGTTGCAGTTGGCATCTGCTAGCTTTAGGTGTGAAACCTTTTGCCAATGCTTGCTATTTATATGATAGCTTGGAAGCATATTTGTTAGTTGCGGTAAGACTATAGCTTCTGCTTTAATTCTCTTATCCGCTTGGGGGAAATTAGAGTAATGGGATTATTGTGAACTGAGGTATTCGTTTGAGATTTCCTCAACCTGAGTGTCATAGTGGTAACTGGTTCCGAAACTAGTCCACTTAGGATCCACCCAAAAATAGTATTTTGTGCCAATAGTTTGTTTGAAATTTTCGCAACACCCTCGAGTATTATCTGAGGTATGAGATCGCTGCCTAATAGAATGTCTATTTGAGCGCGGGTGTTGCAGTTGGCATCTGCTAGCTTTAGGAGTGAAACCTTTTGCCGATGCTTGCTATTTATATGATAGCTTGGAAGCATATTTGTTAGTTGCGGTAAGACTATAGCTTCTGCTTTAATTCTCTTATCCGCTTGGGGGGAAATTAGAGTAATGGGATTATTGTGAACTGAGGTATTCGTTTGAGATTTCCTCAACCTGAGTGGTCATGGTGGTAACTGGTTCCGAAACTAGTCCACTTAGGACCAACCCAAAAATAGTATTTTGTGCGAATAGTTTGTTTGAAATTTTCTCAACACCCTCGAGTATTATCTGAGGTATGAGATCGCTGCCTAATAGAATGTCTATTTGAGCGGGGGTGTTGCAGTTGGGATCTGCTAGCTTTAGGTGTGAAACCTTTTGCCAATGCTTGCTATTTATATGATATCTTGGAAGCATATTTGTTAGTTGCGGTAAGACTATAGCTTCTACTTTTATTCTCTTATCCGCTTGGGGGGAAATTAGAGTAATGGGATTATTGTGAACTGAGGTATTCGTTTGAGATTCCTCAACCTGAGTGGTTATGGTGGTAACTGGTTCCGAAACTAGTCCACTTAGGATCCACCCTAAAATAGTATTTTGTGCCAATAGTTTGTATGAAATTTTCTCAACACCCTCGAGTATTATCGGAGGTATGAGATCGCTGCCTAATAGAATGTCTATTTGAGCGGGGGTGTTGCAGTTGTCATCTGCTAGCTTTAGGTGTGAAATCTTTTGCCAATGCTTGCTATTTATATGATAGCTTGGAAGCATATTTGTTAGTTGCGGTAAGACTATAGCTTCTGCTTTAATTAGCTTCTCCGCTTGGGGGGAAATTAGAGTAATGGGATTATTGTGAACTGAGGTATTCGTTTGAGATTTCCTCAACCTGAGTGGTCATAGTAGTAACTGGTTCCGAAACTAGTCCACTTAGGATCCACCCAAAAATAGTATTTTGTGCCAATAGTTTGTTTGAAATTTTCTCAACACCCTCGAGTATTATCTGAGGTATGAGATCGCTGCCTTATAGAATGTCTATTTGAGCGCGGGTGTTGCAGTTGGCATCTGCTAGCTTTAGGTGTGAAACCTTTTGCCAATGCTTGCTATTTATATGATATCTTGGAAGCATATTTGTTAGTTGCATTAAGACTATAGCTTCTGCTTTAATTCTCTTATCCGCTTGGGGGGAAATTAGAGTAATGGGATTATTGTGAACTGAGGTATTCGTTTGAGATTCCTCAACCTGAGTGGTCATGGTGGTAACTGGTTCCGAAACTAGTCCACTTAGGATCCACCCTAAAATAGTATTTTGTGCCAATAGTTTGTTTGAAATTTTCTCAACACCCTCGAGTATTATCTGAGGTATGAGATCGCTGCCTAATAGAATGTCTATTTGAGCGGGGGTGTTGCAGTTGGCATCTGCTAGCTTTAGGTGTGAAACCTTTTGCCAATGCTTGCTATTTATATGATAGCTTGGAAGCATATTTGTTAGTTGCGGTAAGACTATAGCTTCTGCTTTAATTCTCTTATCCGCTTGGGGGAAATTAGAGTAATGGGATTATTGTGAACTGAGGTATTCGTTTGAGATTTCCTCAACCTGAGTGTCATAGTGGTAACTGGTTCCGAAACTAGTCCACTTAGGATCCACCCAAAAATAGTATTTTGTGCCAATAGTTTGTTTGAAATTTTCGCAACACCCTCGAGTATTATCTGAGGTATGAGATCGCTGCCTAATAGAATGTCTATTTGAGCGCGGGTGTTGCAGTTGGCATCTGCTAGCTTTAGGAGTGAAACCTTTTGCCGATGCTTGCTATTTATATGATAGCTTGGAAGCATATTTGTTAGTTGCGGTAAGACTATAGCTTCTGCTTTAATTCTCTTATCCGCTTGGGGGGAAATTAGAGTAATGGGATTATTGTGAACTGAGGTATTCGTTTGAGATTTCCTCAACCTGAGTGGTCATGGTGGTAACTGGTTCCGAAACTAGTCCACTTAGGACCAACCCAAAAATAGTATTTTGTGCGAATAGTTTGTTTGAAATTTTCTCAACACCCTCGAGTATTATCTGAGGTATGAGATCGCTGCCTAATAGAATGTCTATTTGAGCGGGGGTGTTGCAGTTGGGATCTGCTAGCTTTAGGTGTGAAACCTTTTGCCAATGCTTGCTATTTATATGATATCTTGGAAGCATATTTGTTAGTTGCGGTAAGACTATAGCTTCTACTTTTATTCTCTTATCCGCTTGGGGGGAAATTAGAGTAATGGGATTATTGTGAACTGGGGTATTCGTTTGAGATTCCTCAACCTGAGTGGTTATGGTGGTAACTGGTTCCGAAACTAGTCCACTTAGGATCCACCCTAAAATAGTATTTTGTGCCAATAGTTTGTATGAAATTTTCTCAACACCCTCGAGTATTATCGGAGGTATGAGATCGCTGCCTAATAGAATGTCTATTTGAGCGGGGGTGTTGCAGTTGTCATCTGCTAGCTTTAGGTGTGAAATCTTTTGCCAATGCTTGCTATTTATATGATAGCTTGGAAGCATATTTGTTAGTTGCGGTAAGACTATAGCTTCTGCTTTAATTAGCTTCTCCGCTTGGGGGGAAATTAGAGTAATGGGATTATTGTGAACTGAGGTATTCGTTTGAGATTTCCTCAACCTGAGTGGTCATAGTAGTAACTGGTTCCGAAACTAGTCCACTTAGGATCCACCCAAAAATAGTATTTTGTGCCAATAGTTTGTTTGAAATTTTCTCAACACCCTCGAGTATTATCTGAGGTATGAGATCGCTGCCTAATAGAATGTCTATTTGAGCGGGGGTGTTGCAGTTGGCATCTGCTAGCTTTAGGTATGAAACCTTTTGCCAATGCTTGCTATTTATATGATAGCTTGGAAGCATATTTGTTAGTTGCGGTAAGACTATAGCTTCTGCTTTAATTCTCTTATCCGCTTGGGGGGAAATTAGAGTAATGGGATTATTGTGAACTGAGGTATTCGTTTGAGATTCCTCAACCTGAGTGGTCATGGTGGTAACTGGTTCCGAAACTAGTCCACTTAGGATCCACCCTAAAATAGTATTTTGTGCCAATAGTTTGTTTGAAATTTTCTCAACACCCTCGAGTATTATCTGAGGTATGAGATCGCTGCCTAATAGAATGTCTATTTGAGCGGGGGTGTTGCAGTTGGCATCTGCTAGCTTTAGGTGTGAAACCTTTTGCCAATGCTTGCTATTTATATGATAGCTTGGAAGCATATTTGTTAGTTGCGGTAAGACTATAGCTTCTGCTTTAATTCTCTTATCCGCTTGGGGGGAAATTAGAGTAATGGGATTATTGTGAACTGAGGTATTCGTTTGAGATTTCCTCAACCTGAGTGGTCATGGTGGTAACTGGTTCCGAAACTAGTCCACTTAGAATCCACCCAAAAATAGTATTTTGTGCCAATAGTTTGTTTGAAATTTTCTCAACACCCTCGAGTATTATCTGAGGTATGAGATCGCTGCCTAATAGAATGTCTATTTGAGCGGGGGTGTTGCAGTTGGGATCTGCTAGCTTTAGGTGTGAAACCTTTAGCCAATGCTTGCTATTTATATGATAGCTTGGAAGCATATTTGTTAGTTGCGGTAAGACTATAGCTTCTGCTTTAATTCTCTTATCCGCTTGGGGGGAAATTAGAGTAATGGGATTATTGTGAACTGAGGTATTCGTTTGAGATTCCTCAACCTGAGTGGTCATGGTGGTAACTGGTTCCGAAACTAGTCCACTTAGAATCCACCCAAAAATAGTATTTTGTGCCAATAGTTTGTTTGAAATTTTCTCAACACCCTCGAGTATTATCTGAGATATGAGATCGCTGCCTAATAGAATGTCTATTTAAGCGCGGGTGTTGCAGTTGGCATCTGCTAGCTTTAGGTGTGAAACCTTTTGCCAATGCTTGCTATTTATATGATAGCTTGGAAGCATATTTGTTAGTTGCGGTAAGACTATAGCTTCTGCTTTAATTCTCTTATCCGCTTGGGGGGAAATTAGAGTAATGGGATTATTGTGAACTGAGGTATTCGTTTGAGATTCCTCAACCTGAGTGGTCATATTGGTAACTGGTTCCGAAACTAGTCCACTTAGGATCCACCCTAAAATAGTATTTTGTGCCAATAGTTTGTTTGAAATTTTCTCAACACCCTCGAGTATTATCTGAGGTATGAGATCGCTGCCTAATAGAATGTCTATTTGAGCGGGGGTGTTGCAGTTGGGATCTGCTAGCTTTAGGTGTGAAACCTTTAGCCAATGCTTGCTATTTATATGATAGCTTGGAAGCATATTTGTTAGTTGCATTAAGACTATAGCTTCTGCTTTAATTCTCTTATCCGCTTGGGGGGAAATTAGAGTAATGGGATTATTTTGAACTGAGGTATTCGTTTGAGATTCCTCAACCTGAGTGGTCATGGTGGTAACTGGTTCCGAAACTAGTCCACTTAGGATCCACCCTAAAATAGTATTTTGTGCCAATAGTTTGTTTGAAATTTTCTCAACACCCTCGAGTATTATCTGAGGTATGAGATCGCTGCCTAATAGAATGTCTATTTGAGCGGGGGTGTTGCAGTTGGCATCTGCTAGCTTTAGGTGTGAAACCTTTTGCCAATGCTTGCTATTTATATGATAGCTTGGAAGCATATTTGTTAGTTGCGGTAAGACTATAGCTTCTGCTTTAATTCTCTTATCCGCTTGGGGGAAATTAGAGTAATGGGATTATTGTGAACTGAGGTATTCGTTTGAGATTTCCTCAACCTGAGTGTCATAGTGGTAACTGGTTCCGAAACTAGTCCACTTAGGATCCACCCAAAAATAGTATTTTGTGCCAATAGTTTGTTTGAAATTTTCGCAACACCCTCGAGTATTATCTGAGGTATGAGATCGCTGCCTAATAGAATGTCTATTTGAGCGCGGGTGTTGCAGTTGGCATCTGCTAGCTTTAGGAGTGAAACCTTTTGCCGATGCTTGCTATTTATATGATAGCTTGGAAGCATATTTGTTAGTTGCGGTAAGACTATAGCTTCTGCTTTAATTCTCTTATCCGCTTGGGGGGAAATTAGAGTAATGGGATTATTGTGAACTGAGGTATTCGTTTGAGATTTCCTCAACCTGAGTGGTCATGGTGGTAACTGGTTCCGAAACTAGTCCACTTAGGACCAACCCAAAAATAGTATTTTGTGCGAATAGTTTGTTTGAAATTTTCTCAACACCCTCGAGTATTATCTGAGGTATGAGATCGCTGCCTAATAGAATGTCTATTTGAGCGGGGGTGTTGCAGTTGGGATCTGCTAGCTTTAGGTGTGAAACCTTTTGCCAATGCTTGCTATTTATATGATATCTTGGAAGCATATTTGTTAGTTGCGGTAAGACTATAGCTTCTACTTTTATTCTCTTATCCGCTTGGGGGGAAATTAGAGTAATGGGATTATTGTGAACTGAGGTATTCGTTTGAGATTCCTCAACCTGAGTGGTTATGGTGGTAACTGGTTCCGAAACTAGTCCACTTAGGATCCACCCTAAAATAGTATTTTGTGCCAATAGTTTGTATGAAATTTTCTCAACACCCTCGAGTATTATCGGAGGTATGAGATCGCTGCCTAATAGAATGTCTATTTGAGCGGGGGTGTTGCAGTTGTCATCTGCTAGCTTTAGGTGTGAAATCTTTTGCCAATGCTTGCTATTTATATGATAGCTTGGAAGCATATTTGTTAGTTGCGGTAAGACTATAGCTTCTGCTTTAATTAGCTTCTCCGCTTGGGGGGAAATTAGAGTAATGGGATTATTGTGAACTGAGGTATTCGTTTGAGATTTCCTCAACCTGAGTGGTCATAGTAGTAACTGGTTCCGAAACTAGTCCACTTAGGATCCACCCAAAAATAGTATTTTGTGCCAATAGTTTGTTTGAAATTTTCTCAACACCCTCGAGTATTATCTGAGGTATGAGATCGCTGCCTAATAGAATGTCTATTTGAGCGCGGGTGTTGCAGTTGGCATCTGCTAGCTTTAGGAGTGAAACCTTTTGCCGATGCTTGCTATTTATATGATAGCTTGGAAGCATATTTGTTAGTTGCGGTAAGACTATAGCTTCTGCTTTAATTCTCTTATCCGCTTGGGGGGAAATTAGAGTAATGGGATTATTGTGAACTGAGGTATTCGTTTGAGATTTCCTCAACCTGAGTGGTCATGGTGGTAACTGGTTCCGAAACTAGTCCACTTAGGACCAACCCAAAAATAGTATTTTGTGCGAATAGTTTGTTTGAAATTTTCTCAACACCCTCGAGTATTATCTGAGGTATGAGATCGCTGCCTAATAGAATGTCTATTTGAGCGGGGGTGTTGCAGTTGGCATCTGCTAGCTTTAGGTGTGAAACCTTTTGCCAATGCTTGCTATTTATATGATAGCTTGGAAGCATATTTGTTAGTTGCGGTAAGACTATAGCTTCTGCTTTAATTCTCTTATCCGCTTGGGGGGAAATTAGAGTAATGGGATTATTGTGAACTGAGGTATTCGTTTGAGATTCCTCAACCTGAGTGGTCATGGTGGTAACTGGTTCCGAAACTAGTCCACTTAGGATCCACCCTAAAATAGTATTTTGTGCCAATAGTTTGTTTGAAATTTTCTCAACACCCTCGAGTATTATCTGAGGTATGAGATCGCTGCCTAATAGAATGTCTATTTGAGCGGGGGTGTTGCAGTTGGCATCTGCTAGCTTTAGGTGTGAAACCTTTTGCCAATGCTTGCTATTTATATGATAGCTTGGAAGCATATTTGTTAGTTGCGGTAAGACTATAGCTTCTGCTTTAATTCTCTTATCCGCTTGGGGGGAAATTAGAGTAATGGGATTATTGTGAACTGAGGTATTCGTTTGAGATTTCCTCAACCTGAGTGGTCATGGTGGTAACTGGTTCCGAAACTAGTCCACTTAGAATCCACCCAAAAATAGTATTTTGTGCCAATAGTTTGTTTGAAATTTTCTCAACACCCTCGAGTATTATCTGAGGTATGAGATCGCTGCCTAATAGAATGTCTATTTGAGCGGGGGTGTTGCAGTTGGGATCTGCTAGCTTTAGGTGTGAAACCTTTAGCCAATGCTTGCTATTTATATGATAGCTTGGAAGCATATTTGTTAGTTGCGGTAAGACTATAGCTTCTGCTTTAATTCTCTTATCCGCTTGGGGGGAAATTAGAGTAATGGGATTATTGTGAACTGAGGTATTCGTTTGAGATTCCTCAACCTGAGTGGTCATGGTGGTAACTGGTTCCGAAACTAGTCCACTTAGAATCCACCCAAAAATAGTATTTTGTGCCAATAGTTTGTTTGAAATTTTCTCAACACCCTCGAGTATTATCTGAGATATGAGATCGCTGCCTAATAGAATGTCTATTTAAGCGCGGGTGTTGCAGTTGGCATCTGCTAGCTTTAGGTGTGAAACCTTTTGCCAATGCTTGCTATTTATATGATATCTTGAAAGCATATTTGTTAGTTGCGGTAAGACTATAGCTTCTGCTTTAATTCTCTTATCCGCTTGGGGGGAAATTAGAGTAATGGGATTATTGTGAACTGAGGTATTCGTTTGAGATTCCTCAACCTGAGTGGTCATGGTGGTAACTGGTTCCGAAACTAGTCCACTTAGGATCCACCCTAAAATAGTATTTTGTGCCAATAGTTTGTTTGAAATTTTCTCAACACCCTCGAGTATTATCTGAGGTATGAGATCGCTGCCTAATAGAATGTCTATTTGAGCGGGGGTGTTGCAGTTGGCATCTGCTAGCTTTAGGTGTGAAACCTTTTGCCAATGCTTGCTATTTATATGATAGCTTGGAAGCATATTTGTTAGTTGCGGTAAGACTATAGCTTCTGCTTTAATTCTCTTATCCGCTTGGGGGAAATTAGAGTAATGGGATTATTGTGAACTGAGGTATTCGTTTGAGATTTCCTCAACCTGAGTGTCATAGTGGTAACTGGTTCCGAAACTAGTCCACTTAGGATCCACCCAAAAATAGTATTTTGTGCCAATAGTTTGTTTGAAATTTTCGCAACACCCTCGAGTATTATCTGAGGTATGAGATCGCTGCCTAATAGAATGTCTATTTGAGCGCGGGTGTTGCAGTTGGCATCTGCTAGCTTTAGGAGTGAAACCTTTTGCCGATGCTTGCTATTTATATGATAGCTTGGAAGCATATTTGTTAGTTGCGGTAATACTATAGCTTCTGCTTTAATTCTCTTATCCGCTTGGGGGGAAATTAGAGTAAGGGGATTATTGTGAACTGAGGTATTCGTTTGAGATTTCCTCAACCTGAGTGGTCATGGTGGTAACTGGTTCCGAAATTAGTCCACTTAGGACCAACCCAAAAATAGTATTTTGTGCCAATAGTTTGTTTGAAATTTTCTCAACACCCTCGAGTATTATCTGAGGTATGAGATCGCTGCCTAATAAAATGTCTATTTGAGCGGGGGTGATGCAGTTGGGATCTGCTAGCTTTAGGTGTGAAACCTTTAGCCAATGCTTGCTATTTATATGATAGCTTGGAAGCATATTTGTTAGTTGCGGTAAGACTATAGCTTCTGCTTTAATTCTCTTATCCGCTTGGGGGGAAATTAGAGTAATGGGATTATTGTGAACTGAGGTATTCGTTTGAGATTTCCTCAACCTGAGTGGTCATGGTGGTAACTGGTTCCGAAACTAGTCCACTTAGGATCCACCGTAAAATAGTATTTTGTGCCAATAGGTGAAACCTTTTGCCAATGCTTGCTATTTATATGATAGCTTGGAAGCATATTTGTTAGTTGCGGTAAGCCTATAGCTTCTGCTTTTATTCTCTTATCCGCTTGGGGGGAAATTAGAGTAATGGGATTATTGTGAACTGAGGTATTCGTTTGAGATTTCCTCAACCTGAGTGGTCATGGTGGTAACTGGTTCCGAAACTAGTCCACTTAGAATCCACCCTAAAATAGTATTTTGTGCCAATAGTTTGTTTGAAATTTTCTCAACACCCTCGATTATTATCTGAGGTATGAGATCGCTGCCTAATAGAATGTCTATTTGAGCGGGGGTGTTGCAGTTGGCATCTGCTAGCTTTAGGTGTGAAACCTTTTGCCAATGCTTGCTATTTATATGATAGCTTGGAAGCATATTTGTTAGTTGCGGTAAGACTATAGCTTCTGCTTTAATTCTCTTATCCGCTTGGGGGGAAATTAGAGTAATGGGATTATTGTGAACTGAGGTATTCGTTTGAGATTTCCTCAACCTGAGTGGTCATGGTGGTAACTGGTTCCGAAACTAGTCCACTTAGGACCAACCCAAAAATAGTATTTTGTGCGAATAGTTTGTTTGAAATTTTCTCAACACCCTCGAGTATTATCTGAGGTATGAGATCGCTGCCTAATAGAATGTCTATTTGAGCGGGGGTGTTGCAGTTGGGATCTGCTAGCTTTAGGTGTGAAACCTTTTGCCAATGCTTGCTATTTATATGATATCTTGGAAGCATATTTGTTAGTTGCGGTAAGACTATAGCTTCTACTTTTATTCTCTTATCCGCTTGGGGGGAAATTAGAGTAATGGGATTATTGTGAACTGAGGTATTCGTTTGAGATTCCTCAACCTGAGTGGTTATGGTGGTAACTGGTTCCGAAACTAGTCCACTTAGGATCCACCCTAAAATAGTATTTTGTGCCAATAGTTTGTATGAAATTTTCTCAACACCCTCGAGTATTATCGGAGGTATGAGATCGCTGCCTAATAGAATGTCTATTTGAGCGGGGGTGTTGCAGTTGTCATCTGCTAGCTTTAGGTGTGAAATCTTTTGCCAATGCTTGCTATTTATATGATAGCTTGGAAGCATATTTGTTAGTTGCGGTAAGACTATAGCTTCTGCTTTAATTAGCTTCTCCGCTTGGGGGGAAATTAGAGTAATGGGATTATTGTGAACTGAGGTATTCGTTTGAGATTTCCTCAACCTGAGTGGTCATAGTAGTAACTGGTTCCGAAACTAGTCCACTTAGGATCCACCCAAAAATAGTATTTTGTGCCAATAGTTTGTTTGAAATTTTCTCAACACCCTCGAGTATTATCTGAGGTATGAGATCGCTGCCTAATAGAATGTCTATTTGAGCGCGGGTGTTGCAGTTGGCATCTGCTAGCTTTAGGAGTGAAACCTTTTGCCGATGCTTGCTATTTATATGATAGCTTGGAAGCATATTTGTTAGTTGCGGTAAGACTATAGCTTCTGCTTTAATTCTCTTATCCGCTTGGGGGGAAATTAGAGTAATGGGATTATTGTGAACTGAGGTATTCGTTTGAGATTTCCTCAACCTGAGTGGTCATGGTGGTAACTGGTTCCGAAACTAGTCCACTTAGGACCAACCCAAAAATAGTATTTTGTGCGAATAGTTTGTTTGAAATTTTCTCAACACCCTCGAGTATTATCTGAGGTATGAGATCGCTGCCTAATAGAATGTCTATTTGAGCGGGGGTGTTGCAGTTGGCATCTGCTAGCTTTAGGTGTGAAACCTTTTGCCAATGCTTGCTATTTATATGATAGCTTGGAAGCATATTTGTTAGTTGCGGTAAGACTATAGCTTCTGCTTTAATTCTCTTATCCGCTTGGGGGGAAATTAGAGTAATGGGATTATTGTGAACTGAGGTATTCGTTTGAGATTCCTCAACCTGAGTGGTCATGGTGGTAACTGGTTCCGAAACTAGTCCACTTAGGATCCACCCTAAAATAGTATTTTGTGCCAATAGTTTGTTTGAAATTTTCTCAACACCCTCGAGTATTATCTGAGGTATGAGATCGCTGCCTAATAGAATGTCTATTTGAGCGGGGGTGTTGCAGTTGGCATCTGCTAGCTTTAGGTGTGAAACCTTTTGCCAATGCTTGCTATTTATATGATAGCTTGGAAGCATATTTGTTAGTTGCGGTAAGACTATAGCTTCTGCTTTAATTCTCTTATCCGCTTGGGGGGAAATTAGAGTAATGGGATTATTGTGAACTGAGGTATTCGTTTGAGATTTCCTCAACCTGAGTGGTCATGGTGGTAACTGGTTCCGAAACTAGTCCACTTAGAATCCACCCAAAAATAGTATTTTGTGCCAATAGTTTGTTTGAAATTTTCTCAACACCCTCGAGTATTATCTGAGGTATGAGATCGCTGCCTAATAGAATGTCTATTTGAGCGGGGGTGTTGCAGTTGGGATCTGCTAGCTTTAGGTGTGAAACCTTTAGCCAATGCTTGCTATTTATATGATAGCTTGGAAGCATATTTGTTAGTTGCGGTAAGACTATAGCTTCTGCTTTAATTCTCTTATCCGCTTGGGGGGAAATTAGAGTAATGGGATTATTGTGAACTGAGGTATTCGTTTGAGATTCCTCAACCTGAGTGGTCATGGTGGTAACTGGTTCCGAAACTAGTCCACTTAGAATCCACCCAAAAATAGTATTTTGTGCCAATAGTTTGTTTGAAATTTTCTCAACACCCTCGAGTATTATCTGAGATATGAGATCGCTGCCTAATAGAATGTCTATTTAAGCGCGGGTGTTGCAGTTGGCATCTGCTAGCTTTAGGTGTGAAACCTTTTGCCAATGCTTGCTATTTATATGATATCTTGAAAGCATATTTGTTAGTTGCGGTAAGACTATAGCTTCTGCTTTAATTCTCTTATCCGCTTGGGGGGAAATTAGAGTAATGGGATTATTGTGAACTGAGGTATTCGTTTGAGATTCCTCAACCTGAGTGGTCATGGTGGTAACTGGTTCCGAAACTAGTCCACTTAGGATCCACCCTAAAATAGTATTTTGTGCCAATAGTTTGTTTGAAATTTTCTCAACACCCTCGAGTATTATCTGAGGTATGAGATCGCTGCCTAATAGAATGTCTATTTGAGCGGGGGTGTTGCAGTTGGCATCTGCTAGCTTTAGGTGTGAAACCTTTTGCCAATGCTTGCTATTTATATGATAGCTTGGAAGCATATTTGTTAGTTGCGGTAAGACTATAGCTTCTGCTTTAATTCTCTTATCCGCTTGGGGGAAATTAGAGTAATGGGATTATTGTGAACTGAGGTATTCGTTTGAGATTTCCTCAACCTGAGTGTCATAGTGGTAACTGGTTCCGAAACTAGTCCACTTAGGATCCACCCAAAAATAGTATTTTGTGCCAATAGTTTGTTTGAAATTTTCGCAACACCCTCGAGTATTATCTGAGGTATGAGATCGCTGCCTAATAGAATGTCTATTTGAGCGCGGGTGTTGCAGTTGGCATCTGCTAGCTTTAGGAGTGAAACCTTTTGCCGATGCTTGCTATTTATATGATAGCTTGGAAGCATATTTGTTAGTTGCGGTAATACTATAGCTTCTGCTTTAATTCTCTTATCCGCTTGGGGGGAAATTAGAGTAAGGGGATTATTGTGAACTGAGGTATTCGTTTGAGATTTCCTCAACCTGAGTGGTCATGGTGGTAACTGGTTCCGAAATTAGTCCACTTAGGACCAACCCAAAAATAGTATTTTGTGCCAATAGTTTGTTTGAAATTTTCTCAACACCCTCGAGTATTATCTGAGGTATGAGATCGCTGCCTAATAAAATGTCTATTTGAGCGGGGGTGATGCAGTTGGGATCTGCTAGCTTTAGGTGTGAAACCTTTAGCCAATGCTTGCTATTTATATGATAGCTTGGAAGCATATTTGTTAGTTGCGGTAAGACTATAGCTTCTGCTTTAATTCTCTTATCCGCTTGGGGGGAAATTAGAGTAATGGGATTATTGTGAACTGAGGTATTCGTTTGAGATTTCCTCAACCTGAGTGGTCATGGTGGTAACTGGTTCCGAAACTAGTCCACTTAGGATCCACCGTAAAATAGTATTTTGTGCCAATAGGTGAAACCTTTTGCCAATGCTTGCTATTTATATGATAGCTTGGAAGCATATTTGTTAGTTGCGGTAAGCCTATAGCTTCTGCTTTTATTCTCTTATCCGCTTGGGGGGAAATTAGAGTAATGGGATTATTGTGAACTGAGGTATTCGTTTGAGATTTCCTCAACCTGAGTGGTCATGGTGGTAACTGGTTCCGAAACTAGTCCACTTAGAATCCACCCTAAAATAGTATTTTGTGCCAATAGTTTGTTTGAAATTTTCTCAACACCCTCGATTATTATCTGAGGTATGAGATCGCTGCCTAATAGAATGTCTATTTGAGCGGGGGTGTTGCAGTTGGCATCTGCTAGCTTTAGGTGTGAAACCTTTTGCCAATGCTTGCTATTTATATGATAGCTTGGAAGCATATTTGTTAGTTGCGGTAAGACTATAGCTTCTGCTTTAATTCTCTTATCTGCTTGGGGGGAAATTAGAGTAATGGGATTATTGTGAACTGAGGTATTCGTTTGAGATTTCCACAACCTGAGTGGTCATGGTGGTAACTGGTTCCGAAACTAGTCCACTTCGGATCCACCCAAAAATAGTTTTGTGTGCCAATAGTTTGTTTGAAATTTGCTCAACACCCTCGAGTATTATCTGAGGTATGAGATCGCTGCCTAATAGAATGTCTATTTGAGCGGGGGTGTTGCAGTTGGGATCTGCTAGCTTTAGGTGTGAAACCTTTTGTCAATGCTTGTTATTTATATGATAGCTTGGAAGCATATTTGTTACTTGCGGTAAGACTATAGCTTCTGCTTTAATTCTCTTATCCGCTTGGGGGGAAATTAGAGTAATGGGATTATTGTGAACTGAGGTATTCGTTTGAGATTTCCTTAACCTGAGTGGTCATGGTGGTAACTGGTTCCGAAACTAGTCCACTTAGGATCCACCCAAAAATAGTATTTTGTGCCAATAGGTGAAACCTTTTGCCAATGCTTGCTATTTATATGATAGCTTGGAAGCATATTTGTTACTTGCGGTAAGACTATAGCTTCTGCTTTAATTCTCTTATCCGCTTGGGGGGAAATTAGAGTAATGGGATTATTGTGAACTGAGGTATTCGTTTGAGATTTCCTCAACCTGAGTGTCATAGTGGTAACTGGTCCCGAAACTAGTCCACTTAGGATCCACCCAAAAATAGTATTTTGTGCCAATAGTTTGTTTGAAATTTTCGCAACACCCTCGAGTATTATCTGAGGTATGAGATCGCTGCCTAATAGAATGTCTATTTGAGCGGGGGTGTTGCAGTTGTCATCTGCTAGCTTTAGGTGTGAAACCTTTTGCCAATGCTTGCTATTTATATGATAGCTTGGAAGCATATTTGTTAGTTGCGGTAAGACTATAGCTTCTGCTTTAATTATCTTATCCGCTGGGGGGAAATTAGAGTAATGGGATTATTGTGAACTGAGGTGTTCGTTTGAGATCTCCTCAACCTGAGTGGTCATGGTGGTAACTGGTTCCGAAACTAGTCCACTTAGGACCAACCCAAAAATAGTATTTTGTGCGAATAGTTTGTTTGAAATTTTCTCAACACCCTCGAGTATTATCTGAGGTATGAGATCACTGCCTAATAGAATGTCTATTTGAGCGGGGGTGTTGCAGTTGGGATCTGCTAGCTTTAGGTGTGAAACCTTTAGCCAATGCTTGCTATTTATATGATAGCTTGGAAGCATATTTGTTAGTTGCGGTAAGACTATAGCTTCTGCTTTAATTCTCTTATCCGCTTGGGGGGAAATTAGAGTAATGGGATTATTGTGAACTGAGGTATTCGTTTGAGATTTCCTCAACCTGAGTGGTCATGGTGGTAACTGGTTCCGAAACTAGTCCACTTAGGATCCACCGTAAAATAGTATTTTGTGCCAATAGGTGAAACCTTTTGCTAATGCTTGCTATTTATATGATAGCTTGGAAGCATATTTGTTAGTTGCGGTAAGACTATAGCTTCTGCTTTAATTCTCTTATCCGCTTGGGGGGAAATTAGAGTAATGGGATTATTGTGAACTGAGGTATTCGTTTGAGATTTCCTCAACCTGAGTGTCATAGTGGTAACTGGTTCCGAAACTAGTCCACTTAGGATCCACCCAAAAATAGTATTTTGTGCCAATAGTTTGTTTGAAATTTTCGCAACACCCTCGAGTATTATCTGAGGTATGAGATCGCTGCCTAATAAAATGTCTATTTGAGCGCGGGTGTTGCAGTTGGCATCTGCTAGCTTTAGGAGTGAAACCTTTTGCCGATGCTTGCTATTTATATGATTGCTTGGAAGCATATTTGTTAGTTGCGGTAAGACTATAGCTTCTGCTTTAATTCTCTTATCCGCTTGGGGGGAAATTAGAGTAAGGGGATTATTATGAACTGAGGTATTCGTTTGAGATTTCCTCAACCTGAGTGGTCATGGTGGTAACTGGTTCCGAAACTAGTCCACTTAGGACCAACCCAAAAATAGTATTTTGTGCCAATAGTTTGTTTGAAATTTTCTCAACACCCTCGAGTATTATCTGAGGTATGAGATCGCTTCCTAATAAAATGTCTATTTGAGCGGGGGTGATGCAGTTGGGATCTGCTAGCTTTAGGTGTGAAACCTTTAGCCAATGCTTGCTATTTATATGATAGCTTGGAAGCATATTTGTTAGTTGCGGTAAGACTATAGCTTCTGCTTTAATTCTCTTATCCGCTTGGGGGGAAATTAGAGTAATGGGATTATTGTGAACTGAGGTATTCGTTTGAGATTTCCTCAACCTGAGTGGTCATGGTGGTAACTGGTTCCGAAACTAGTCCACTTAGGATCCACCGTAAAATAGTATTTTGTGCCAATAGATGAAACCTTTTGCCAATGCTTGCTATTTATATGATAGCTTGGAAACATATTTGTTAGTTGCGGTAAGACTATAGCTTCTGCTTTTATTCTCTTATCCGCTTGGGGGGATATTAGAGTAATGGGATTATTGTGAACTGAGGTATTCGTTTGAGATTTCCTCAACCTGAGTGGTCATGGTGGTAACTGGTTCCGAAACTAGTCCACTTAGAATCCACCCTAAAATAGTATTTTGTGCCAATAGTTTGTTTGAAATTTTCTCAACACCCTCGAATATTATCTGAGGTATGAGATCGCTGCCTAATAGAATGTCTATTTGAGCGGGGGTGTTGCAGTTGGCATCTGCTAGCTTTAGGTGTGAAACCTTTTGCCAATGCTTGCTATTTATATGATATCTTGAAAGCATATTTGTTAGTTGCGGTAAGACTATAGCTTCTGCTTTAATTCTCTTATCCGCTTGGGGGGAAATTAGAGTAATGGGATTATTGTGAACTGAGGTATTCGTTTGAGATTCCTCAACCTGAGTGGTCATGGTGGTAACTGGTTCCGAAACTAGTCCACTTAGGATCCACCCTAAAATAGTATTTTGTGCCAATAGTTTGTTTGAAATATTCTCAACACCCTCGAGTATTATCTGAGGTATGAAATCGCTGCCTAATAGAATGTCTATTTGAGCGGGGGTGTTGCAGTTGGCATCTGCTAGCTTTAGGTGTGAAACCTTTTGCCAATGCTTGCTATTTATATGATAGCTTGGAAGCATATTTGTTAGTTGCGGTAAGACTATAGCTTCTGCTTTAATTCTCTTATCCGCTTGGGGGAAATTAGAGTAATGGGATTATTGTGAACTGAGGTATTCGTTTGAGATTTCCTCAACCTGAGTGTCATAGTGGTAACTGGTTCCGAAACTAGTCCACTTAGGATCCACCCAAAAATAGTATTTTGTGCCAATAGTTTGTTTGAAATTTTCGCAACACCCTCGAGTATTATCTGAGGTATGAGATCGCTGCCTAATAGAATGTCTATTTGAGCGGGGGTGTTGCAGTTGGGATCTGCTAGCTTTAGGTGTGAAACCTTTTGTCAATGCTTGTTATTTATATGATAGCTTGGAAGCATATTTGTTACTTGCGGTAAGACTATAGCTTCTGCTTTAATTCTCTTATCCGCTTGGGGGGAAATTAGAGTAATGGGATTATTGTGAACTGAGGTATTCGTTTGAGATTTCCACAACCTGAGTGGTCATGGTGGTAACTGGTTCCGAAACTAGTCCACTTCGGATCCACCCAAAAATAGTTTTTTGTGCCAATAGTTTGTTTGAAATTTGCTCAACACCCTCGAGTATTATCTGAGGTATGAGATCGCTGCCTAATAGAATGTCTATTTGAGCGGGGGTGTTGCAGTTGGGATCTGCTAGCTTTAGGTGTGAAACCTTTTGTCAATGCTTGTTATTTATATGATAGCTTGGAAGCATATTTGTTACTTGCGGTAAGACTATAGCTTCTGCTTTAATTCTCTTATCCGCTTGGGGGGAAATTAGAGTAATGGGATTATTGTGAACTGAGGTATTCGTTTGAGATTTCCTTAACCTGAGTGGTCATGGTGGTAACTGGTTCCGAAACTAGTCCACTTAGGATCCACCCAAAAATAGTATTTTGTGCCAATAGGTGAAACCTTTTGCCAATGCTTGCTATTTATATGATAGCTTGGAAGCATATTTGTTACTTGCGGTAAGACTATAGCTTCTGCTTTAATTCTCTTATCCGCTTGGGGGGAAATTAGAGTAATGGGATTATTGTGAACTGAGGTATTCGTTTGAGATTTCCTCAACCTGAGTGTCATAGTGGTAACTGGTCCCGAAACTAGTCCACTTAGGATCCACCCAAAAATAGTATTTTGTGCCAATAGTTTGTTTGAAATTTTCGCAACACCCTCGAGTATTATCTGAGGTATGAGATCGCTGCCTAATAGAATGTCTATTTGAGCGGGGGTGTTGCAGTTGTCATCTGCTAGCTTTAGGTGTGAAACCTTTTGCCAATGCTTGCTATTTATATGATAGCTTGGAAGCATATTTGTTAGTTGCGGTAAGACTATAGCTTCTGCTTTAATTATCTTATCCGCTGGGGGGAAATTAGAGTAATGGGATTATTGTGAACTGAGGTGTTCGTTTGAGATCTCCTCAACCTGAGTGGTCATGGTGGTAACTGGTTCCGAAACTAGTCCACTTAGGACCAACCCAAAAATAGTATTTTGTGCGAATAGTTTGTTTGAAATTTTCTCAACACCCTCGAGTATTATCTGAGGTATGAGATCACTGCCTAATAGAATGTCTATTTGAGCGGGGGTGTTGCAGTTGGGATCTGCTAGCTTTAGGTGTGAAACCTTTAGCCAATGCTTGCTATTTATATGATAGCTTGGAAGCATATTTGTTAGTTGCGGTAAGACTATAGCTTCTGCTTTAATTCTCTTATCCGCTTGGGGGGAAATTAGAGTAATGGGATTATTGTGAACTGAGGTATTCGTTTGAGATTTCCTCAACCTGAGTGGTCATGGTGGTAACTGGTTCCGAAACTAGTCCACTTAGGATCCACCGTAAAATAGTATTTTGTGCCAATAGGTGAAACCTTTTGCTAATGCTTGCTATTTATATGATAGCTTGGAAGCATATTTGTTAGTTGCGGTAAGACTATAGCTTCTGCTTTAATTCTCTTATCCGCTTGGGGGGAAATTAGAGTAATGGGATTATTGTGAACTGAGGTATTCGTTTGAGATTTCCTCAACCTGAGTGTCATAGTGGTAACTGGTTCCGAAACTAGTCCACTTAGGATCCACCCAAAAATAGTATTTTGTGCCAATAGTTTGTTTGAAATTTTCGCAACACCCTCGAGTATTATCTGAGGTATGAGATCGCTGCCTAATAAAATGTCTATTTGAGCGCGGGTGTTGCAGTTGGCATCTGCTAGCTTTAGGAGTGAAACCTTTTGCCGATGCTTGCTATTTATATGATTGCTTGGAAGCATATTTGTTAGTTGCGGTAAGACTATAGCTTCTGCTTTAATTCTCTTATCCGCTTGGGGGGAAATTAGAGTAAGGGGATTATTATGAACTGAGGTATTCGTTTGAGATTTCCTCAACCTGAGTGGTCATGGTGGTAACTGGTTCCGAAACTAGTCCACTTAGGACCAACCCAAAAATAGTATTTTGTGCCAATAGTTTGTTTGAAATTTTCTCAACACCCTCGAGTATTATCTGAGGTATGAGATCGCTTCCTAATAAAATGTCTATTTGAGCGGGGGTGATGCAGTTGGGATCTGCTAGCTTTAGGTGTGAAACCTTTAGCCAATGCTTGCTATTTATATGATAGCTTGGAAGCATATTTGTTAGTTGCGGTAAGACTATAGCTTCTGCTTTAATTCTCTTATCCGCTTGGGGGGAAATTAGAGTAATGGGATTATTGTGAACTGAGGTATTCGTTTGAGATTTCCTCAACCTGAGTGGTCATGGTGGTAACTGGTTCCGAAACTAGTCCACTTAGGATCCACCGTAAAATAGTATTTTGTGCCAATAGATGAAACCTTTTGCCAATGCTTGCTATTTATATGATAGCTTGGAAACATATTTGTTAGTTGCGGTAAGACTATAGCTTCTGCTTTTATTCTCTTATCCGCTTGGGGGGATATTAGAGTAATGGGATTATTGTGAACTGAGGTATTCGTTTGAGATTTCCTCAACCTGAGTGGTCATGGTGGTAACTGGTTCCGAAACTAGTCCACTTAGAATCCACCCTAAAATAGTATTTTGTGCCAATAGTTTGTTTGAAATTTTCTCAACACCCTCGAATATTATCTGAGGTATGAGATCGCTGCCTAATAGAATGTCTATTTGAGCGGGGGTGTTGCAGTTGGCATCTGCTAGCTTTAGGTGTGAAACCTTTTGCCAATGCTTGCTATTTATATGATATCTTGAAAGCATATTTGTTAGTTGCGGTAAGACTATAGCTTCTGCTTTAATTCTCTTATCCGCTTGGGGGGAAATTAGAGTAATGGGATTATTGTGAACTGAGGTATTCGTTTGAGATTCCTCAACCTGAGTGGTCATGGTGGTAACTAGTTCCGAAACTAGTCCACTTAGGATCCACCCTAAAATAGTATTTTGTGCCAATAGTTTGTTTGAAATTTTCTCAACACCCTCGAGTATTATCTGAGGTATGAGATCGCTGCCTAATAGAATGTCTATTTGAGCGGGGGTGTTGCAGTTGGCATCTGCTAGCTTTAGGTGTGAAACCTTTTGCCAATGCTTGCTATTTATATGATAGCTTGGAAGCATATTTGTTAGTTGCGGTAAGACTATAGCTTCTGCTTTAATTCTCTTATCCGCTTGGGGGAAATTAGAGTAATGGGATTATTGTGAACTGAGGTATTCGTTTGAGATTTCCTCAACCTGAGTGTCATAGTGGTAACTGGTTCCGAAACTAGTCCACTTAGGATCCACCCAAAAATAGTATTTTGTGCCAATAGTTTGTTTGAAATTTTCGCAACACCATCGAGTATTATCTGAGGTATGAGATCGCTGCCTAATAGAATGTCTATTTGAGCGCGGGTGTTGCAGTTGGCATCTGCTAGCTTTAGGAGTGAAACCTTTTGCCGATGCTTGCTATTTATATGATAGCTTGGAAGCATATTTATTAGTTGCGGTAATACTATAGCTTCTGCTTTAATTCTCTTATCCGCTTGGGGGGAAATTAGAGTAAGGGGATTATTGTGAACTGAGGTATTCGTTTGAGATTTCCTCAACCTGAGTGGTCATGGTGGTAACTGGTTCCGAAATTAGTCCACTTAGGACCAACCCAAAAATAGTATTTTGTGCCAATAGTTTGTTTGAAATTTTCTCAACACCCTCGAGTATTATCTGAGGTATGAGATCGCTGCCTAATAAAATGTCTATTTGAGCGGGGGTGATGCAGTTGGGATCTGCTAGCTTTAGGTGTGAAACCTTTAGCCAATGCTTGCTATTTATATGATAGCTTGGAAGCATATTTGTTAGTTGCGGTAAGACTATAGCTTCTGCTTTAATTCTCTTATCCGCTTGGGGGGAAATTAGAGTAATGGGATTATTGTGAACTGAGGTATTCGTTTGAGATTTCCTCAACCTGAGTGGTCATGGTGGTAACTGGTTCCGAAACTAGTCCACTATGTTCCACCGTAAAATAGTATTTTGTGCCAATAGTTTGTTTGAAATTTTCTCAACACCCTCGAGTATTATCTGAGGTATGAGATCGCTGCCTAATAGAATGTCTATTTGAGCGGGGGTGTTGCAGTTGGCATCTGCTAGCTTTAGGTGTGAAACCTTTTGCCAATGCTTGCTATTTATATGATAGCTTGGAAGCATATTTGTTAGTTGCGGTAAGACTATAGCTTCTGCTTTAATTCTCTTATCCGCTTGGGGGGAAATTAGAGTAATGGGATTATTGTGAACTGAGGTATTCGTTTGAGATTCCTCAACCTGAGTGGTCATGGTGGTAACTGGTTCCGAAACTAGTCCACTTAGGATCCACCCTAAAATAGTATTTTGTGCCAATAGTTTGTTTGAAATTTTCTCAACACCCTCGAGTATTATCTGAGGTATGAGATCGCTGCCTAATAGAATGTCTATTTGAGCGGGGGTGTTGCAGTTGGCATCTGCTAGCTTTAGGTGTGAAACCTTTTGCCAATGCTTGCTATTTATATGATAGCTTGGAAGCATATTTGTTAGTTGCGGTAAGACTATAGCTTCTGCTTTAATTCTCTTATCCGCTTGGGGGAAATTAGAGTAATGGGATTATTGTGAACTGAGGTATTCGTTTGAGATTTCCTCAACCTGAGTGTCATAGTGGTAACTGGTTCCGAAACTAGTCCACTTAGGATCCACCCAAAAATAGTATTTTGTGCCAATAGTTTGTTTGAAATTTTCTCAACACCCTCGAGTATTATCTGAGGTATGAGATCACTGCCTAATAGAATGTCTATTTGAGCGGGGGTGTTGCAGTTGGGATCTGCTAGCTTTAGGTGTGAAACCTTTTGCCAATGCTTGCTATTTATATGATATCTGGGAAGCATATTTGTTAGTTGCGGTAAGACTATAGCTTCTGCTTTAATTCTCTTATCCGCTTTGGTGGAAATTAGAGTAATGGGATTATTGTGAACTGAGGTATTCGTTTGAGATTTCCTCAACCTGAGTGGTCATGGTGGTAACTGGTTCCGAAACTAGTCCAGTTAGGATCCCCCCTAAAATAGTATTTTGTGCCAATAGTTTGTTTGAAATTTTCTCAACACCCTCGAGTTTTATCTGAGGTATGAGATCGCTGCCTAATAGAATGTCTATTTGAGCGGGGGTGTTGCAGTTGGGATCTGCTAGCTTTAGGTGTGAAACCTTTTGCCAATGCTTGCTATTTATATGATAGCTTGGAAGCATATTTGTTAGTTGCGGTAAGACTATAGCTTCTGCTTTAATTCTCTTATCCGCTTGGGGGGAAATTAGAGTAATGGGATTATTGTGAACTGAGGTATTCGTTTAAGATTTCCTCAACCTGAGTGGTCATGGTGGTAACTGGTTCCGAAACTAGTCCACTTAGAATCCACCCTAAAATAGTATTTTGTGCGAATAGTTTGTTTGAAATTTTCTTAACACCCTCGAGTATTATCTGAGGTATGAAATCGCTGCCTAATAAAATGTCTATTTGAGCGGGGGTGTTGCAGTTGGGATCTGCTAGCTTTAGGTGTGAAACCTTTTGCCAATGCTTGCTATTTATATGATAGCTTGGAAGCATATTTGTTAGTTGCGGTAAGACTATAGCTTCTGCTTTAATTCTCTTATCCGCTTGGGGGGAAATTAGAGTAATGGGATTATTGTGAACTGAGGTATTCGTTTGAGATTCCTCAACCTGAGTGGTCATGGTGGTAACTGGTTCCGAAACTAGTCCACTTAGGACCAACCCAAAAATAGTATTTTGTGCGAATAGTTTGTTTGAAATTTTCTCAACACCCTCGAGTATTATCTGAGGTATGAGATCGCTGCCTAATAGAATGTCTATTTGAGCGGGGGTGTTGCAGTTGGCATCTGCTAGCTTTAGGTGTGAAACCTTTTGCCAATGCTTGCTATTTATATGATGGCTTGGAAGCATATTTGTTAGTTGCGGTAAGACTATAGCTTCTGCTTTAATTCTCTTATCCGCTTGTTGGGAAATTAAAGTAATGGGATTATTGTGAACTGAGGTATTCGTTTGAGATTTCCCCAACATGAGTGGTCATGGTGGTAACTGGTTCCGAAACTAGTCCAGTTAGGACCCACCCTAAAATAGTATTTTGTGCGAATAGTTTGTTTGAAATTTTCTCAACACCCTCGAGTATTATCTGAGGTATGAGATCGCTGCCTAATAGAATGTCTATTTGAGCGGGGGTGTTGCAGTTGGCATCTGCTAGCTTTAGGTGTGAAACCTTTTGCCAATGCTTGCTATTTATATGATGGCTTGGAAGCATATTTGTTAGTTGCGGTAAGACTATAGCTTCTGCTTTAATTCTCTTCTCCGCTTGGGGGGAAATTAAAGTAATGGGATTATTGTGAACTGAGGTATTCGTTTGAGATTTCCACAACCTGAGTGGGCATGGTGGTAACTGGTTCCGAAACTAGTCCACTTAGGATCCACCCTAAAATAGTATTTTGTGCCAATAGTTTGTTTGAAATTTTCACAACACCTTCGAGTATTATCTGAGGTATGAGATCGCTGCCTAATAGAATGTCTATTTGAGCGGGGGTGTTGCAGTTGGGATCTGCTAGCTTTAGGTGTGAAACCTTTTGCCAATGCTTGCTATTTATATGATATCTTGGAAGCATATTTGTTAGTTCCGGTAAGACTATAGCTTCTGCTTTAATTCTTTTATCCGCTTGGGGGGAAATTAGAGTAATGGGATTATTGTGAACTAAGGTATTCGTTTTAGATTTCCTCAACCTGAGTGGTCATGGTGGTAACTGGTTCCGAAACTAGTCCACTTAGGATCCACCCTAAAATAGTATTTTGTGCCAATAGTTTGTTTGAAATTTTCACAACACCTTCGAGTATTATCTGAGGTATGAGATCGCTGCCTAATAGAATGTCTATTTGAGCGGGGGTGTTGCAGTTGGCATCTGCTAGCTTTAGGTGTGAAACCTTTTGCCAATGCTTGCTATTCATATGATAGCTTGGAAGCATATTTGTTAGTTGCGGTAAGACTATAGCTTCTGCTTTAATTCTCTTATCCGCTTGGGGGGAAATTAGAGTAATGGGATTATTGTGAACTGGGGTATTCGTTTGAGATTCCTCAACCTGAGTGGTCATGGTGGTAACTGGTTCCGAAACTAGTCCACTTAGGACCAACCCAAAAATAGTATTTTGTGCGAATAGTTTGTTTGAAATTTTCTCAACACCCTCGAGTATTATCTGAGGTATGAGATCGCTGCCTAATAGAATGTCTATTTGAGCGGGGGTGTTGCAGTTGGCATCTGCTAGCTTTAGGTGTGAAACCTTTTGCCAATGCTTGCTATTTATATGATGGCTTGGAAGCATAATTGTTAGTTGCGGTAAGACTATAGCTTCTCCTTTAATTCTCTTATCCGCTTAGGGGGAAATTAAAGTATTGGGATTATTGTGAACTGAGGTATTCGTTTGAGATTTCCCCAACATGAGTGGTCATGGTGGTAACTGGTTCCGAAACTAGTCCAGTTAGGATCCACCCTAAAATAGTATTTTGTGCGAATAGTTTGTTTGAAATTTTCTCAACACCCTCGAGTATTATCTGAGGTATGAGATCGCTGCCTAATAGAATGTCTATTTGAGCGGGGGTGTTGCAGTTGGCATCTGCTAGCTTTAGGTGTGAAACCTTTTGCCAATGCTTGCTATTTATATGATGGCTTGGAATCATATTTGTTAGTTGCGGTAAGACTATAGCTTCTGCTTTAATTCTCTTCTCCGCTTGGGGGGAAATTAGAGTAATGGGATTATTGTGAACTGAGGTATTCGTTTGAGATTTCCTCAACCTGAGTGGTCATGGTGGTAACTGGTTCCGAAACTAGTCCACTTAGGATCCACCCTAAAATAGTATTTTGTGCCAATAGTTTGTTTGAAATTTTCACAACACCTTCGAGTATTATCTGAGGTATGAGATCGCTGCCTAATAGAATGTCTATTTGAGCGGGGGTGTTGCAGTTGGGATCTGCTAGCTTTAGGTGTGAAACCTTTTGCCAATGCTTGCTATTTATATGATATCTTGGAAGCATATTTGTTAGTTCCGGTAAGACTATAGCTTCTGCTTTAATTCTCTTCTCCGCTTGGGGGGAAATTAGAGTAATGGGATTATTGTGAACTGAGGTATTCGTTTGAGATTTCCTCAACCTGAGTGGTCATGGTGGTAACTGGTTCCGAAACTAGTCCACTTAGGATCCACCCTAAAATAGTATTTTGTGCCAATAGTTTGTTTGAAATTTTCACAACACCTTCGAGTATTATCTGAGGTATGAGATCGCTGCCTAATAGAATGTCTATTTGAGCGGGGGTGTTGCAGTTGGGATCTGCTAGCTTTAGGTGTGAAACCTTTTGCCAATGCTTGCTATTTATATGATATCTTGGAAGCATATTTGTTAGTTCCGGTAAGACTATAGCTTCTGCTTTAATTCTTTTATCCGCTTGGGGGGAAATTAGAGTAATGGGATTATTGTGAACTAAGGTATTCGTTTGAGATTTCCTCAACCTGAGTGGTCATGGTGGTAACTGGTTCCGAAACTAGTCCACTTAGAATCCACCCTAAAATAGTATTTTGTGCGAATAGTTTGTTTGAAATTTTCTTAACACCCTCGAGTATTATCTGAGGTATGAGATCGCTGCCTAATAGAATGTCTATTTGAGCGGGGGTGTTGCAGTTGGGATCTGCTAGCTTTAGGTGTGAAACCTTTTGCCAATGCTTGCTATTTATATGATAGCTTGGAAGCATATTTGTTAGTTGCGGTAAGACTATAGCTTCTGCTTTAATTCTCTTATCCGCTTGGGGGGAAATTAGAGTAATGGGATTATTGTGAACTGAGGTATTCGTTTGAGATTCCTCAACCTGAGTGGTCATGGTGGTAACTGGTTCCGAAACTAGTCCACTTAGGACCAACCCAAAAATAGTATTTTGTGCGAATAGTTTGTTTGAAATTTTCTCAACACCCTCGAGTATTATCTGAGGTATGAGATCGCTGCCTAATAGAATGTCTATTTGAGCGGGGGTGTTGCAGTTGGCATCTGCTAGCTTTAGGTGTGAAACCTTTTGCCAATGCTTGCTATTTATATGATGGCTTGGAAGCATATTTGTTAGTTGCGGTAAGACTATAGCTTCTGCTTTAATTCTCTTATCCGCTTGTTGGGAAATTAAAGTAATGGGATTATTGTGAACTGAGGTATTCGTTTGAGATTTCCCCAACATGAGTGGTCATGGTGGTAACTGGTTCCGAAACTAGTCCAGTTAGGACCCACCCTAAAATAGTATTTTGTGCGAATAGTTTGTTTGAAATTTTCTCAACACCCTCGAGTATTATCTGAGGTATGAGATCGCTGCCTAATAGAATGTCTATTTGAGCGGGGGTGTTGCAGTTGGCATCTGCTAGCTTTAGGTGTGAAACCTTTTGCCAATGCTTGCTATTTATATGATGGCTTGGAAGCATATTTGTTAGTTGCGGTAAGACTATAGCTTCTGCTTTAATTCTCTTCTCCGCTTGGGGGGAAATGAAAGTAATGGGATTATTGTGAACTGAGGTATTCGTTTGAGATTTCCACAACCTGAGTGGGCATGGTGGTAACTGGTTCCGAAACTAGTCCACTTAGGATCCACCCTAAAATAGTATTTTGTGCCAATAGTTTGTTTGAAATTTTCACAACACCTTCGAGTATTATCTGAGGTATGAGATCGCTGCCTAATAGAATGTCTATTTGAGCGGGGGTGTTGCAGTTGGGATCTGCTAGCTTTAGGTGTGAAACCTTTTGCCAATGCTTGCTATTTATATGATATCTTGGAAGCATATTTGTTAGTTCCGGTAAGACTATAGCTTCTGCTTTAATTCTTTTATCCGCTTGGGGGGAAATTAGAGTAATGGGATTATTGTGAACTAAGGTATTCGTTTTAGATTTCCTCAACCTGAGTGGTCATGGTGGTAACTGGTTCCGAAACTAGTCCACTTAGGATCCACCCTAAAATAGTATTTTGTGCCAATAGTTTGTTTGAAATTTTCACAACACCTTCGAGTATTATCTGAGGTATGAGATCGCTGCCTAATAGAATGTCTATTTGAGCGGGGGTGTTGCAGTTGGCATCTGCTAGCTTTAGGTGTGAAACCTTTTGCCAATGCTTGCTATTTATATGATGGCTTGGAATCATATTTGTTAGTTGCGGTAAGACTATAGCTTCTGCTTTAATTCTCTTCTCCGCTTGGGGGGAAATTAGAGTAATGGGATTATTGTGAACTGAGGTATTCGTTTGAGATTTCCTCAACCTGAGTGGTCATGGTGGTAACTGGTTCCGAAACTAGTCCACTTAGGATCCACCCTAAAATAGTATTTTGTGCCAATAGTTTGTTTGAAATTTTCACAACACCTTCGAGTATTATCTGAGGTATGAGATCGCTGCCTAATAGAATGTCTATTTGAGCGGGGGTGTTGCAGTTGGGATCTGCTAGCTTTAGGTGTGAAACCTTTTGCCAATGCTTGCTATTTATATGATATCTTGGAAGCATATTTGTTAGTTCCGGTAAGACTATAGCTTCTGCTTTAATTCTTTTATCCGCTTGGGGGGAAATTAGAGTAATGGGATTATTGTGAACTAAGGTATTCGTTTGAGATTTCCTCAACCTGAGTGGTCATGGTGGTAACTGGTTCCGAAACTAGTCCACTTAGGATCCACCCTAAAATAGTATTTTGTGCCAATAGTTTGTTTGAAATTTTCACAACACCTTCGAGTATTATCTGAGGTATGAGATCGCTGCCTAATAGAATGTCTATTTGAGCGGGGGTGTTGCAGTTGGCATCTGCTAGCTTTAGGTGTGAAACCTTTTGCCAATGCTTGCTATTTATATGATAGCTTGGAAGCATATTTGTTAGTTGCGGTAAGACTATAGCTTCTGCTTTAATTCTCTTATCCGCTTGGGGGGAAATTAGAGTAATGGGATTATTGTGAACTGAGGTATTCGTTTGAGATTTCCTCAACCTGAGTGGTCATGGTGGTAACTGGTTCCGAAACTAGTCCACTTAGGACCAACCCAAAAATAGTATTTTGTGCCAATAGTTTGTTTGAAATTTTCTCAACACCCTCGAGTATTATCTGAGGTATGAGATCGCTGCCTAATAAAATGTCTATTTGAGCGGGGGTGATGCAGTTGGGATCTGCTAGCTTTAGGTGTGAAACCTTTAGCCAATGCTTGCTATTTATATGATAGCTTGGAAGCATATTTGTTAGTTGCGGTAAGACTATAGATTCTGCTTTAATTCTCTTATCCGCTTGGGGGGAAATTAGAGTAATGGGATTATTGTAAACTGAGGTATTCGTTTGAGATTTCCTCAACCTGAGTGGTCATGGTGGTAACTGGTTCCGAAACTAGTCCACTTAGGATCCACCTAAAAATAGTATTTTGTGCCAATAGTTTGTTTGAAATTTTCTCAACACCCTCGAGTATTATCTGAGGTATGAGATCGCTGCCTAATAGAATGTCTATTTGAGCGCGGGTGTTGCAGTTGGCATCTGCTAGCTTTAGGTGTGAAACCTTTTGCCGATGCTTGCTATTTATATGATAGCTTGGAAGCATATTTGTTAGTTGCGGTAAGACTATAGCTTCTGCTTTAATTCTCTTATCCGCTTGGGGGGAAATTAGAGTAAGGAGATTATTGTGACTGAGGTATTCGTTTGAGATTTCCTCAACCTGAGTGGTCATGGTGGTAACTGGTTCCGAAACTAGTCCACTTAGAATCCACCCTAAAATAGTATTTTGTGCGAATAGTTTGTTTGAAATTTTCTTAACACCCTCGAGTATTATCTGAGGTATGAAATCGCTGCCTAATAAAATGTCTATTTGAGCGGGGGTGTTGCAGTTGGGATCTGCTAGCTTTAGGTGTGAAACCTTTTGCCAATGCTTGCTATTTATATGATAGCTTGGAAGCATATTTGTTAGTTGCGGTAAGACTATAGCTTCTGCTTTAATTCTCTTATCCGCTTGGGGGGAAATTAGAGTAATGGGATTATTGTGAACTGAGGTATTCGTTTGAGATTCCTCAACCTGAGTGGTCATGGTGGTAACTGGTTCCGAAACTAGTCCACTTAGGACCAACCCAAAAATAGTATTTTGTGCGAATAGTTTGTTTGAAATTTTCTCAACACCCTCGAGTATTATCTGAGGTATGAGATCGCTGCCTAATAGAATGTCTATTTGAGCGGGGGTGTTGCAGTTGGCATCTGCTAGCTTTAGGTGTGAAACCTTTTGCCAATGCTTGCTATTTATATGATGGCTTGGAAGCATATTTGTTAGTTGCGGTAAGACTATAGCTTCTGCTTTAATTCTCTTATCCGCTTGTTGGGAAATTAAAGTAATGGGATTATTGTGAACTGAGGTATTCGTTTGAGATTTCCCCAACATGAGTGGTCATGGTGGTAACTGGTTCCGAAACTAGTCCAGTTAGGACCCACCCTAAAATAGTATTTTGTGCGAATAGTTTGTTTGAAATTTTCTCAACACCCTCGAGTATTATCTGAGGTATGAGATCGCTGCCTAATAGAATGTCTATTTGAGCGGGGGTGTTGCAGTTGGCATCTGCTAGCTTTAGGTGTGAAACCTTTTGCCAATGCTTGCTATTTATATGATGGCTTGGAAGCATATTTGTTAGTTGCGGTAAGACTATAGCTTCTGCTTTAATTCTCTTCTCCGCTTGGGGGGAAATTAAAGTAATGGGATTATTGTGAACTGAGGTATTCGTTTGAGATTTCCACAACCTGAGTGGGCATGGTGGTAACTGGTTCCGAAACTAGTCCACTTAGGATCCACCCTAAAATAGTATTTTGTGCCAATAGTTTGTTTGAAATTTTCACAACACCTTCGAGTATTATCTGAGGTATGAGATCGCTGCCTAATAGAATGTCTATTTGAGCGGGGGTGTTGCAGTTGGGATCTGCTAGCTTTAGGTGTGAAACCTTTTGCCAACGCTTGCTATTTATATGATATCTTGGAAGCATATTTGTTAGTTCCGGTAAGACTATAGCTTCTGCTTTAATTCTTTTATCCGCTTGGGGGGAAATTAGAGTAATGGGATTATTGTGAACTAAGGTATTCGTTTTAGATTTCCTCAACCTGAGTGGTCATGGTGGTAACTGGTTCCGAAACTAGTCCACTTAGGATCCACCCTAAAATAGTATTTTGTGCCAATAGTTTGTTTGAAATTTTCACAACACCTTCGAGTATTATCTGAGGTATGAGATCGCTGCCTAATAGAATGTCTATTTGAGCGGGGGTGTTGCAGTTGGCATCTGCTAGCTTTAGGTGTGAAACCTTTTGCCAATGCTTGCTATTTATATGATAGCTTGGAAGCATATTTGTTAGTTGCGGTAAGACTATAGCTTCTGCTTTAATTCTCTTATCCGCTTGGGGGGAAATTAGAGTAATGGGATTATTGTGAACTGGGGTATTCGTTTGAGATTCCTCAACCTGAGTGGTCATGGTGGTAACTGGTTCCGAAACTAGTCCACTTAGGACCAACCCAAAAATAGTATTTTGTGCGAATAGTTTGTTTGAAATTTTCTCAACACCCTCGAGTATTATCTGAGGTATGAGATCGCTGCCTAATAAAATGTCTATTTGAGCGGGGGTGTTGCAGTTGGCATCTGCTAGCTTTAGGTGTGAAACCTTTTGCCAATGCTTGCTATTTATATGATGGCTTGGAAGCATATTTGTTAGTTGCGGTAAGACTATAGCTTCTGCTTTAATTCTCTTCTCCGCTTGGGGGGAAATTAAAGTAATGGGATTATTGTGAACTGAGGTATTCGTTTGAGATTTCCACAACCTGAGTGGGCATGGTGGTAACTGGTTCCGAAACTAGTCCACTTAGGATCCACCCTAAAATAGTATTTTGTGCCAATAGTTTGTTTGAAATTTTCACAACACCTTCGAGTATTATCTGAGGTATGAGATCGCTGCCTAATAGAATGTCTATTTGAGCGGGGGTGTTGCAGTTGGGATCTGCTAGCTTTAGGTGTGAAACCTTTTGCCAATGCTTGCTATTTATATGATGGCTTGGAAGCATAATTGTTAGTTGCGGTAAGACTATAGCTTCTCCTTTAATTCTCTTATCCGCTTAGGGGGAAATTAAAGTATTGGGATTATTGTGAACTGAGGTATTCGTTTGAGATTTCCCCAACATGAGTGGTCATGGTGGTAACTGGTTCCGAAACTAGTCCAGTTAGGATCCACCCTAAAATAGTATTTTGTGCGAATAGTTTGTTTGAAATTTTCTCAACACCCTCGAGTATTATCTGAGGTATGAGATCGCTGCCTAATAGAATGTCTATTTGAGCGGGGGTGTTGCAGTTGGCATCTGCTAGCTTTAGGTGTGAAACCTTTTGCCAATGCTTGCTATTTATATGATGGCTTGGAAGCATATTTGTTAGTTGCGGTAAGACTATAGCTTCTGCTTTAATTCTCTTCTCCGCTTGGGGGGAAATTAGAGTAATGGGATTATTGTGAACTGAGGTATTCGTTTGAGATTTCCTCAACCTGAGTGGTCATGGTGGTAACTGGTTCCGAAACTAGTCCACTTAGGATCCACCCTAAAATAGTATTTTGTGCCAATAGTTTGTTTGAAATTTTCACAACACCTTCGAGTATTATCTGAGGTATGAGATCGCTGCCTAATAGAATGTCTATTTGAGCGGGGGTGTTGCAGTTGGGATCTGCTAGCTTTAGGTGTGAAACCTTTTGCCAATGCTTGCTATTTATATGATATCTTGGAAGCATATTTGTTAGTTCCGGTAAGACTATAGCTTCTGCTTTAATTCTTTTATCCGCTTGGGGGGAAATTAGAGTAATGGGATTATTGTGAACTAAGGTATTCGTTTGAGATTTCCTCAACCTGAGTGGTCATGGTGGTAACTGGTTCCGAAACTAGTCCACTTAGGATCCACCCTAAAATAGTATTTTGTGCCAATAGTTTGTTTGAAATTTTCACAACACCTTCGAGTATTATCTGAGGTATGAGATCGCTGCCTAATAGAATGTCTATTTGAGCGGGGGTGTTGCAGTTGGGATCTGCTAGCTTTAGGTGTGAAACCTTTTGCCAATGCTTGCTATTTATATGATAGCTTGGAAGCATATTTGTTAGTTGCGGTAAGACTATAGCTTCTGCTTTAATTCTCTTCTCCGCTTGGGTGGAAATTAGAGTAATGGGATTATTGTGAACTGAGGTATTCGTTTGAGATTTCCTCAACCTGAGTGGTCATAGTGGTAACTGGTTCCGAAACTAGTCCAATTAGGATCCACCCAAAAATAGTATTTTGTGCCAATAGTTTGTTTGAAATTTTTTCAACACCCTCGAGTATTATCTGAGGGATGAGATCGCTGCCTAATAGAATGTCTATTTGAGCGGGGGTGTTGCAGTTGGGATCTGCTAGCTTTAGGTGTGATACCTTTTGCCAATGCTTGCTATTTATATGATAGCTTGGAAGCATATTTGTTAGTTGCGGTAAGACTATAGCTTCTCCTTTAATTCTCTTATCCGCTTGGTGGGAAATTAAAGTAATGGGATTATTGTGAACTGAGGTATTCGTTTGAGATTTCCTCAACCTGAGTGGTCATGGTGGTAACTGGTTCCGAAACTAGTCCAGTTAGGATCCACCCTAAAATAGTATTTTGTGCCAATAGTTTGTTTGAAATTTTCTCAACACCCTCGAGTATTATCTGAGGTATGAGATCGCTGCCTAATAGAATGTATATTTGAGCGGGGGTGTTGCAGTTGGCATCTGCTAGCTTTAGGTGTGAAACCTTTTGCCAATGCTTGCTATTTATATGGTAGCTTGGAAGCATATTTGTTAGTTGCGGTAAGACTATAGCTTCTGCTTTAATTCTCTTATCTGCTTGGGGGGAAATTAGAGTAATGGGAATATTGTGAACTGACGTATTCGTTTGAGATTTCCTCAACCTGAGTGGTCATGGTGGTAACTGGTTCCGAAACTAGTCCAGTTAGGATCCACCCTAAAATAGTATTTTGTGCCAATAGTTTGTTTGAAATTTTCTCAACACCCTCGAGTATTATCTGAGGTATGAGATCGCTGCCTAATAGAATGTCTATTTGAGCGGGGGTGTTGCAGTTGGGATCTGCTAGCTTTAAGTGTGATACCTTTTGCCAATGCTTGCTATTTATATGATAGCTTGGAAGCATATTTGTTAGTTGCGGTAAGACTATAGCTTCTCCTTTAATTCTCTTATCCGCTTGGTGGGAAATTAAAGTAATGGGATTATTGTGAACTGAGGTATTCGTTTGAGATTTCCTCAACCTGAGTGGTCATGGTGGTAACTGGTTCCGAAACTAGTCCAGTTAGGATCCACCCTAAAATAGTATTTTGTGCCAATAGTTTGTTTGAAATTTTCTCAACACCCTCGAGTATTATCTGAGGTATGAGATCGCTGCCTAATAGAATGTCTATTTGAGCGGGGGTGTTGCAGTTGGCATCTGCTAGCTTTAGGTGTGAAACCTTTTGCTAATGCTTGCTATTTATATGGTATCTTGGAAGCATATTTGTTAGTTGCGGTAAGACTATAGCTTCTGCTTTAATTCTCTTATCCGCTTGGGGGGAAATTAGAGTAATGGGATTATTGTGAACTGACGTATTCGTTTGAGATTTCCTCAACCTGAGTGGTAATGGTGGTAACTGGTTCCGAAACTAGTCCACTTAGGACCAACCCAAAAATAGTATTTTGTGCGAATAGTTAGTTTGAAATTTTCTCAACACCCTCGAGTATTATCTGAGGTATGAGATCACTGCCTAATAGAATGTCTATTTGAGCGGGGTTGTTGCAGTTGGGATCTGCTAGCTTTAGGTGTGAAACCTTCTGCCAATGCTTGCTATTTATATGATAGCTTGGAAGCATATTTGTTAGTTGCGGTAAGACTATAGCTTCTGCTTTAATTCTCTTCTCCGCTTGGGTGGAAATTAGAGTAATGGGATTATTGTGAACTGAGGAATTCGTTTGAGATTTCCTCAACCTGAGTGGTCATAGTGGTAACTGGTTCCGAAACTAGTCCAATTAGGATTCACCCAAAAATAGTATTTTGTGCCAATAGTTTGTTTGAAATTTTTTCAACACCCTCGAGTATTATCTGAGGGATGAGATCGCTGCCTAATAGAATGTCTATTTGAGCGGGGGTGTTGCAGTTGGGATCTGCTAGCTTTAGGTGTGATACCTTTTGCCAATGCTTGCTATTTATATGATAGCTTGGAAGCATATTTGTTAGTTGCGGTTAGACTATAGCTTCTGCTTTAATTCTCTTATCCGCATGGGGGGAAATTAGAGTAATGGGATTATTGTGAACTGAGGTATTCGTTTGAGATTTCCTCAACCTGAGTGGTCATGGTGGTAACTGGTTCCGAAACTAGTCCAGTTAGGATCCACCCTAAAATAGTATTTTGTGCCAATAGTTTGTTTGAAATTTTCTCAACACCCTCGAGTATTATCTGAGGTATGAGATCGCTGCCTAATAGAATGTCTATTTGAGCGGGGGTGTTGCAGTTGGCATCTGCTAGCTTTAGGTGTGAAACCTTTTGCCAATGCTTGCTATTTATATGGTAGCTTGGAAGCATATTTGTTAGTTGCGGTAAGACTATAGCTTCTGCTTTAATTCTCTTATCCGCTTGGGGGGAAATTAAAGTAATGGGATTATTGTGAACTGAGGTATTCGTTTGAGATTTCCTCAACCTGAGTGGTCATGGTGGTAACTGGTTCCGAAACTAGTCCAGTTAGGATCCACCCTAAAATAGTATTTTGTGCCAATAGTTTGTTTGAAATTTTCTCAACACCCTCGAGTATTATCTGAGGTATGAGATCGCTGCCTAATAGAATGTCTATTTGAGCGGGCGTGTTGCAGTTGGCATCTGCTAGCTTTAGGTGTGAAACCTTTTGCCAATGCTTGCTATTTATATGGTAGCTTGGAAGCATATTTGTTAGTTGCGGTAAGACTATAGCTTCTGCTTTAATTCTCTTATCCGCTTGGGGGGAAATTAGAGTAATGGGATTATTGTGAACTGACGTATTCGTTTGAGATTTCCTCAACCTGAGTGGTAATGGTGGCAACTGGTTCCGAAACTAGTCCACTTAGGCCCAACCCAAAAATAGTATTTTGTGCGAATAGTTTGTTTGAAATTTTCTCAACACCCTCGAGTATTATCTGAGGTATGAGATCGCTGCCTAATAGAATGTCTATTTGAGCGGGGGTGTTGCAGTTGGCATCTGCTAGCTTTAGGTGTGAAACCTTTTGCCAATGCTTGCTATTTATATGATGGCTTGGAAGCATATTTGTTAGTTGCGGTAAGACTATAGCTTCTCCTTTAATTCTCTTATCCGCTTAGGGGGAAATTAAAGTAATGGGATTATTGTGAACTGAGGTATTCGTTTGAGATTTCCCCAACATGAGTGGTCATGGTGGTAACTTCTTCCGAAACTAGTCCAGTTAGGATCCACCCTAAAATAGTATTTTGTGCGAATAGTTTGTTTGAAATTTTCTCAACACCCTCGAGTATTATCTGAGGTATGACATCGCTGCCTAATAGAATGTCTATTTGAGCGGGGGTGTTGCAGTTGGCATCTGCTAGCTTTAGGTGTGAAACCTTTTGCCAATGCTTGCTATTTATATGATGGCTTGGAAGCATATTTGTTAGTTGCGGTAAGACTATAGCTTCTGCTTTAATTCTCTTCTCCGCTTGCGGGGAAATTAGAGTAATGGGAATATTGTGAACTGAGGTATTCGTTTGAGATTTCCTCAACCTGAGTGGTCATGGTGGTAACTGGTTCCGAAACTAGTCCACTTAGGATCCACCCTAAAATAGTATTTTGTGCCAATAGTTTGTTTGAAATTTTCACAACACCTTCGAGTATTATCTGAGGTATGAGATCGCTGCCTAATAGAATGTCTATTTGAGCGGGGGTGTTGCAGTTGGGATCTGCTAGCTTTAGGTGTGAAACCTTTTGCCAATGCTTGCTATTTATATGATATCTTGGAAGCATATTTGTTAGTTCCGGTAAGACTATAGCTTCTGCTTTAATTCTTTTATCCGCTTGGGGGGAAATTAGAGTAATGGGATTATTGTGAACTAAGGTATTCGTTTGAGATTTCCTCAACCTGAGTGGTAATGGTGGTAACTGGTTCCGAAACTAGTCCACTTAGGATCCACCCTAAAATAGTATTTTGTGCCAATAGTTTGTTTGAAATTTTCACAACACCTTCGAGTATTATCTGAGGTATGAGATCGCTGCCTAATAGAATGTCTATTTGAGCGGGGGTGTTGCAGTTGGCATCTGCTAGCTTTAGTTGTGAAACCTTTTGCCAATGCTTGCTATTTATATGATAGCTTGGAAGCATATTTGTTAGTTGCGGTAAGACTATAGCTTCTGCTTTAATTCTCTTCTCCGCTTGGGTGGAAATTAGAGTAATGGGATTATTGTGAACTGAGGTATTCGTTTGAGATTTCCTCAACCTGAGTGGTCATAGTGGTAACTGGTTCCGAAACTAGTCCAATTAGGATCCACCCAAAAATAGTATTTTGTGCCAATAGTTTGTTTGAAATTTTTTCAACACCCTCGAGTATTATCTGAGGCATGAGATCGCTGCCTAATAGAATGTCTATTTGAGCGGGGGTGTTGCAGTTGGGATCTGCTAGCTTTAGGTGTGATACCTTTTGCCAATGCTTGCTATTTATATGATAGCTTGGAAGCATATTTGTTAGTTGCGGTAAGACTATAGCTTCTCCTTTAATTCTCTTATCCGCTTGGTGGGAAATTAAAGTAATGGGATTATTGTGAACTGAGGTATTCGTTTGAGATTTCCTCAACCTGAGTGGTCATGGTGGTAACTGGTTCCGAAACTAGTCCAGTTAGGCCCAACCCAAAAATAGTATTTTGTGCGAATAGTTTGTTTGAAATTTTCACAACACCTTCGAGTATTATCTGAGGTATGAGATCGCTGCCTAATAGAATGTCTATTTGAGCGGGGGTGTTGCAGTTGGGATCTGCTAGCTTTAGGTGTGAAACCTTTTGCCAATGCTTGCTATTTATATGATATCTTGGAAGCATATTTGTTAGTTCCGGTAAGACTATAGCTTCTGCTTTAATTCTTTTATCCGCTTGGGGGGAAATTAGAGTAATGGGATTATCGTGAACTAAGGTATTCGTTTGAGATTTCCTCAACCTGAGTGGTAATGGTGGTAACTGGTTCCGAAACTAGTCCACTTAGGATCCACCCTAAAATAGTATTTTGTGCCAATAGTTTGTTTGAAATTTTCACAACACCTTCGAGTATTATCTGAGGTATGAGATCGCTGCCTAATAGAATGTCTATTTGAGCGGGGTTGTTGCAGTTGGGATCTGCTAGCTTTAGGTGTGAAACCTTCTGCGAATGCTTGCTATTTATATGATAGCTTGGAAGCATATTTGTTAGTTGCGGTAAGACTATAGCTTCTGCTTTAATTCTCTTCTCCGCTTGGGTGGAAATTAGAGTAATGGGATTATTGTGAACTGAGGTATTCGTTTGAGATTTCCTCAACCTGAGTGGTCATAGTGGTAACTGGTTCCGAAACTAGTCCAATTAGGATCCACCCAAAAATAGTATTTTGTGCCAATAGTTTGTTTGAAATTTTTTCAACACCCCCAAGTATTATCTGAGGGATGAGATCGCTGCCTAATAGAATGTCTATTTGAGCGGGGGTGTTGCAGTTGGCATCTGCTAGCTTTAGTTGTGAAACCTTTTGCCAATGCTTGCTATTTATATGATAGCTTGGAAGCATATTTGTTAGTTGCGGTAAGACTATAGCTTCTGCTTTAATTCTCTTCTCCGCTTGGGTGGAAATTAGAGTAATGGGATTATTGTGAACTGAGGTATTCGTTTGAGATTTCCTCAACCTGAGTGGTCATAGTGGTAACTGGTTCCGAAACTAGTCCAATTAGGATCCACCCAAAAATAGTATTTTGTGCCAATAGTTTGTTTGAAATTTTTTCAACACCCTCGAGTATTATCTGAGGCATGAGATCGCTGCCTAATAGAATGTCTATTTGAGCGGGGTTGTTGCAGTTGGGATCTGCTAGCTTTAGGTGTGAAACCTTTTGCCAATGCTTGCTATTTATATGGTAGCTTGGAAGCATATTTGTTAGTTGCGGTAAGACTATAGCTTCTGCTTTAATTCTCTTATCCGCTTGGGGGGAAATTAAAGTAATGGGATTATTGTGAACTGAGGTATTCGTTTGAGATTTCCTCAACCTGAGTGGTCATGGTGGTAACTGGTTCCGAAACTAGTCCAGTTAGGATCCACCCTAAAATAGTATTTTGTGCCAATAGTTTGTTTGAAATTTTCTCAACACCCTCGAGTATTATCTGAGGTATGAGATCGCTGCCTAATAGAATGTCTATTTGAGCGGGCGTGTTGCAGTTGGCATCTGCTAGCTTTAGGTGTGAAACCTTTTGCCAATGCTTGCTATTTATATGGTAGCTTGGAAGCATATTTGTTAGTTGCGGTAAGACTATAGCTTCTGCTTTAATTCTCATATCCGCTTGGGGGGAAATTAGAGTAATGGGATTATTGTGAACTGACGTATTCGTTTGAGATTTCCTCAACCTGAGTGGTAATGGTGGCAACTGGTTCCGAAACTAGTCCACTTAGGCCCAACCCAAAAATAGTATTTTGTGCGAATAGTTTGTTTGAAATTTTCTCAACACCCTCGAGTATTATCTGAGGTATGAGATCGCTGCCTAATGAATGTCTATTTGAGCGGGGGTGTTGCAGTTGGCATCTGCTAGCTTTAGGTGTGAAACCTTTTGCCAATGCTTGCTATTTATATGATGGCTTGGAAGCATATTTGTTAGTTGCGGTAAGACTATAGCTTCTCCTTTAATTCTCTTATCCGCTTAGGGGGAAATTAAAGTAATGGGATTATTGTGAACTGAGGTATTCGTTTGAGATTTCCCCAACATGAGTGGTCATGGTGGTAACTTCTTCCGAAACTAGTCCAGTTAGGATCCACCCTAAAATAGTATTTTGTGCGAATAGTTTGTTTGAAATTTTCTCAACACCCTCGAGTATTATCTGAGGTATGACATCGCTGCCTAATAGAATGTCTATTTGAGCGGGGGTGTTGCAGTTGGCATCTGCTAGCTTTAGGTGTGAAACCTTTTGCCAATGCTTGCTATTTATATGATGGCTTGGAAGCATATTTGTTAGTTGCGGTAAGACTATAGCTTCTGCTTTAATTCTCTTCTCCGCTTGCGGGGAAATTAGAGTAATGGGAATATTGTGAACTGAGGTATTCGTTTGAGATTTCCTCAACCTGAGTGGTCATGGTGGTAACTGGTTCCGAAACTAGTCCACTTAGGATCCACCCTAAAATAGTATTTTGTGCCAATAGTTTGTTTGAAATTTTCACAACACCTTCGAGTATTATCTGAGGTATGAGATCGCTGCCTAATAGAATGTCTATTTGAGCGGGGGTGTTGCAGTTGGGATCTGCTAGCTTTAGGTGTGAAACCTTTTGCCAATGCTTGCTATTTATATGATATCTTGGAAGCATATTTGTTAGTTCCGGTAAGACTATAGCTTCTGCTTTAATTCTTTTATCCGCTTGGGGGGAAATTAGAGTAATAGGATTATTGTGAACTAAGGTATTCGTTTGAGATTTCCTCAACCTGAGTGGTAATGGTGGTAACTGGTTCCGAAACTAGTCCACTTAGGATCCACCCTAAAATAGTATTTTGTGCCAATAGTTTGTTTGAAATTTTCACAACACCTTCGAGTATTATCTGAGGTATGAGATCGCTGCCTAATAGAATGTCTATTTGAGCGGGGGTGTTGCAGTTGGCATCTGCTAGCTTTAGTTGTGAAACCTTTTGCCAATGCTTGCTATTTATATGATAGCTTGGAAGCATATTTGTTAGTTGCGGTAAGACTATAGCTTCTGCTTTAATTCTCTTCTCCGCTTGGGTGGAAATTAGAGTAATGGGATTATTGTGAACTGAGGTATTCGTTTGAGATTTCCTCAACCTGAGTGGTCATAGTGGTAACTGGTTCCGAAACTAGTCCAATTAGGATCCACCCAAAAATAGTATTTTGTGCCAATAGTTTGTTTGAAATTTTTTCAACACCCTCGAGTATTATCTGAGGCATGAGATCGCTGCCTAATAGAATGTCTATTTGAGCGGGGGTGTTGCAGTTGGGATCTGCTAGCTTTAGGTGAGATACCTTTTGCCAATGCTTGCTATTTATATGATAGCTTGGAAGCATATTTGTTAGTTGCGGTAAGACTATAGCTTCTCCTTTAATTCTCTTATCCGCTTGGTGGGAAATTAAAGTAATGGGATTATTGTGAACTGAGGTATTCGTTTGAGATTTCCTCAACCTGAGTGGTCATGGTGGTAACTGGTTCCGAAACTAGTCCAGTTAGGATCCACCCTAAAATAGTATTTTGTGCCAATAGTTTGTTTGAAATTTTCTCAACACCCTCGAGTATTATCTGAGGTATGAGATCGCTGCCTAATAGAATGTCTATTTGAGCGGGGGTGTTGCAGTTGGCATCTGCTAGCTTTAGGTGTGAAACCTTTTGCCAATGCTTGCTATTTATATGGTAGCTTGGAAGCATATTTGTTAGTTGCGGTAAGACTATAGCTTCTGCTTTAATTCTCTTATCCGCTTGGGGGGAAATTAGAGTAATGGGATTATTGTGAACTGACGTATTCGTTTGAGATTTCCTCAACCTGAGTGGTAATGGTGGTAACTGGTTCCGAAACTAGTCCACTTAGGACCAACCCAAAAATAGTATTTTGTGCGAATAGTTAGTTTGAAATTTTCTCAACACCCTCGAGTATTATCTGAGGTATGAGATCACTGCCTAATAGAATGTCTATTTGAGCGGGGTTGTTGCAGTTGGGATCTGCTAGCTTTAGGTGTGAAACCTTCTGCGAATGCTTGCTATTTATATGATAGCTTGGAAGCATATTTGTTAGTTGCGGTAAGACTATAGCTTCTGCTTTAATTCTCTTCTCCGCTTGGGTGGAAATTAGAGTAATGGGATTATTGTGAACTGAGGTATTCGTTTGAGATTTCCTCAACCTGAGTGGTCATAGTGGTAACTGGTTCCGAAACTAGTCCAATTAGGATCCACCCAAAAATAGTATTTTGTGCCAATAGTTTGTTTGAAATTTTTTCAACACCCCCGAGTATTATCTGAGGGATGAGATCGCTGCCTAATAGAATGTCTATTTGAGCGGGGGTGTTGCAGTTGGGATCTGCTAGCTTTAGGTGTGATACCTTTTGCCAATTCTTGCTATTTATATGATATCTGGGAAGCATATTTGTAAGTTGCGGTAAGACTATAGCTTCTGCTTTAATTCTCTTATCCGCTTGGGGGGAAATTAGAGTAATGGGAATATTGTGAACTGACGTATTCGTTTGAGATTTCCTCAACCTGAGTGGTCATGGTGGTAACTGGTTCCGAAACTAGTCCAGTTAGGATCCACCCTAAAATAGTATTTTGTGCCAATAGTTTGTTTGAAATTTTCTCAACACCCTCGAGTATTATCTGAGGTATGAGATCGCTGCCTAATAGAATGTCTATTTGAGCGGGGGTGTTGCAGTTGGGATCTGGTAGCTTTAGGTGTGATACCTTTTGCCAATGCTTGCTATTTATATGATAGCTTGGAAGCATATTTGTTAGTTGCGGTAAGACTATAGCTTCTCCTTTAATTCTCTTATCCGCTTGGGGGGAAATTAAAGTAATGGGATTATTGTGAACTGAGGTATTCGTTTGAGATTTCTTCAACCTGAGTGGTCATGGTGGTAACTGGTTCCGAAACTAGTCCAGTTAGGATCCACCCCAAAATAGTATTTTGTGAGTAATGGGATTATTGTGAACTGACGTATTCGTTTGAGATTTCCTCAACCTGAGTGGTAATGGTGGTAACTGGTTCCGAAACTAGTCCACTTAGGACCAACCCAAAAATAGTATTTTGTGCGAATAGTTAGTTTGAAATTTTCTCAACACCCTCGAGTATTATCTGAGGTATGAGATCGCTGCCTAATAGAATGTCTATTTGAGCGGGGGTGTTGCAGTTGGCATCTGCTAGCTTTAGGTGTGAAACCTTTTGCCAATGCTTGCTATTTATATGGTAGCTTGGAAGCATATTTGTTAGTTGCGGTAAGACTATAGCTTCTGCTTTAATTCTCTTATCCGCTTGGGGGGAAATTAGAGTAATGGGATTATTGTGAACTGACGTATTCGTTTGAGATTTCCTCAACCTGAGTGGTAATGGTGGTAACTGGTTCCGAAACTAGTCCACTTAGGACCAACCCAAAAATAGTATTTTGTGCGAATAGTTAGTTTGAAATTTTCTCAACACCCTCGAGTATTATCTGAGGTATGAGATCACTGCCTAATAGAATGTCTATTTGAGCGGGGTTGTTGCAGTTGGGATCTGCTAGCTTTAGGTGTGAAACCTTCTGCGAATGCTTGCTATTTATATGATAGCTTGGAAGCATATTTGTTAGTTGCGGTAAGACTATAGCTTCTGCTTTAATTCTCTTCTCCGCTTGGGTGGAAATTAGAGTAATGGGATTATTGTGAACTGAGGTATTCGTTTGAGATTTCCTCAACCTGAGTGGTCATAGTGGTAACTGGTTCCGAAACTAGTCCAATTAGGATCCACCCAAAAATAGTATTTTGTGCCAATAGTTTGTTTGAAATTTTTTCAACACCCCCGAGTATTATCTGAGGGATGAGATCGCTGCCTAATAGAATGTCTATTTGAGCGGGGGTGTTGCAGTTGGGATCTGCTAGCTTTAGGTGTGATACCTTTTGCCAATTCTTGCTATTTATATGATATCTGGGAAGCATATTTGTAAGTTGCGGTAAGACTATAGCTTCTGCTTTAATTCTCTTATCCGCTTGGGGGGAAATTAGAGTAATGGGAATATTGTGAACTGAGGTATTCGTTTGAGATTTCCTCAACCTGAGTGGTCATGGTGGTAACTGGTTCCGAAACTAGTCCAGTTAGGATCCACCCTAAAATAGTATTTTGTGCCAATAGTTTGTTTGAAATTTTCTCAACACCCTCGAGTATTATCTGAGGTATGAGATCGCTGCCTAATAGAATGTCTATTTGAGCGGGGGTGTTGCAGTTGGCATCTGCTAGCTTTAGGTGTGAAACCTTTTGCCAATGCTTGCTATTTATATGGTAGCTTGGAAGCATATTTGTTAGTTGCGGTAAGACTATAGCTTCTGCTTTAATTCTCTTATCCGCTTGGTGGGAAATTAAAGTAATGGGATTATTGTGAACTGAGGTATTCGTTTGAGATTTCCTCAACCTGAGTGGTCATGGTGGTAACTGGTTCCGAAACTAGTCCAGTTAGGATCCACCCTAAAATAGTATTTTGTGCCAATAGTTTGTTTGAAATTTTCTCAACACCCTCGAGTATTATCTGAGGTATGAGATCGCTGCCTAATAGAATGTCTATTTGAGCGGGGGTGTTGCAGTTGGCATCTGCTAGCTTTAGGTGTGAAACCTTTTGCCAATGCTTGCTATTTATATGGTAGCTTGGAAGCATATTTGTTAGTTGCGGTAAGACTATAGCTTCTGCTTTAATTCTCTTATCCGCTTGGGGGGAAATTAGAGTAATGGGATTATTGTGAACTGACGTATTCGTTTGAGATTTCCTCAACCTGAGTGGTAATGGTGGTAACTGGTTCCGAAACTAGTCCACTTAGGACCAACCCAAAAATAGTATTTTGTGCGAATAGTTAGTTTGAAATTTTCTCAACACCCTCGAGTATTATCTGAGGTATGAGATCACTGCCTAATAGAATGTCTATTTGAGCGGGGTTGTTGCAGTTGGGATCTGCTAGCTTTAGGTGTGAAACCTTCTGCGAATGCTTGCTATTTATATGATAGCTTGGAAGCATATTTGTTAGTTGCGGTAAGACTATAGCTTCTGCTTTAATTCTCTTCTCCGCTTGGGTGGAAATTAGAGTAATGGGATTATTGTGAACTGAGGTATTCGTTTGAGATTTCCTCAACCTGAGTGGTCATAGTGGTAACTGGTTCCGAAACTAGTCCAATTAGGATCCACCCAAAAATAGTATTTTGTGCCAATAGTTTGTTTGAAATTTTTTCAACACCCCCGAGTATTATCTGAGGGATGAGATCGCTGCCTAATAGAATGTCTATTTGAGCGGGGGTGTTGCAGTTGGGATCTGCTAGCTTTAGGTGTGATACCTTTTGCCAATTCTTGCTATTTATATGATATCTGGGAAGCATATTTGTAAGTTGCGGTAAGACTATAGCTTCTGCTTTAATTCTCTTATCCGCTTGGGGGGAAATTAGAGTAATGGGAATATTGTGAACTGACGTATTCGTTTGAGATTTCCTCAACCTGAGTGGTCATGGTGGTAACTGGTTCCGAAACTAGTCCAGTTAGGATCCACCCTAAAATAGTATTTTGTGCCAATAGTTTGTTTGAAATTTTCTCAACACCCTCGAGTATTATCTGAGGTATGAGATCGCTGCCTAATAGAATGTCTATTTGAGCGGGGGTGTTGCAGTTGGGATCTGCTAGCTTTAGGTGTGATACCTTTTGCCAATGCTTGCTATTTATATGATAGCTTGGAAGCATATTTGTTAGTTGCGGTAAGACTATAGCTTCTCCTTTAATTCTCTTATCCGCTTGGGGGGAAATTAAAGTAATGGGATTATTGTGAACTGAGGTATTCGTTTGAGATTTCTTCAACCTGAGTGGTCATGGTGGTAACTGGTTCCGAAACTAGTCCAGTTAGGATCCACCCCAAAATAGTATTTTGTGAGTAATGGGATTATTGTGAACTGACGTATTCGTTTGAGATTTCCTCAACCTGAGTGGTAATGGTGGTAACTGGTTCCGAAACTAGTCCACTTAGGACCAACCCAAAAATAGTATTTTGTGCGAATAGTTAGTTTGAAATTTTCTCAACACCCTCGAGTATTATCTGAGGTATGAGATCACTGCCTAATAGAATGTCTATTTGAGCGGGGTTGTTGCAGTTGGGATCTGCTAGCTTTAGGTGTGAAACCTTCTGCGAATGCTTGCTATTTATATGATAGCTTGGAAGCATATTTGTTAGTTGCGGTAAGACTATAGCTTCTGCTTTAATTCTCTTCTCCGCTTGGGTGGAAATTAGAGTAATGGGATTATTGTGAACTGAGGTATTCGTTTGAGATTTCCTCAACCTGAGTGGTCATAGTGGTAACTGGTTCCGAAACTAGTCCAATTAGGATCCACCCAAAAATAGTATTTTGTGCCAATAGTTTGTTTGAAATTTTTTCAACACCCCCGAGTATTATCTGAGGGATGAGATCGCTGCCTAATAGAATGTCTATTTGAGCGGGGGTGTTGCAGTTGGGATCTGCTAGCTTTAGGTGTGATACCTTTTGCCAATTCTTGCTATTTATATGATATCTGGGAAGCATATTTGTAAGTTGCGGTAAGACTATAGCTTCTGCTTTAATTCTCTTATCCGCTTGGGGGGAAATTAGAGTAATGGGAATATTGTGAACTGACGTATTCGTTTGAGATTTCCTCAACCTGAGTGGTCATGGTGGTAACTGGTTCCGAAACTAGTCCAGTTAGGATCCACCCTAAAATAGTATTTTGTGCCAATAGTTTGTTTGAAATTTTCTCAACACCCTCGAGTATTATCTGAGGTATGAGATCGCTGCCTAATAGAATGTCTATTTGAGCGGGGGTGTTGCAGTTGGGATCTGCTAGCTTTAGGTGTGATACCTTTTGCCAATGCTTGCTATTTATATGATAGCTTGGAAGCATATTTGTTAGTTGCGGTAAGACTATAGCTTCTCCTTTAATTCTCTTATCCGCTTGGTGGGAAATTAAAGTAATGGGATTATTGTGAACTGAGGTATTCGTTTGAGATTTCCTCAACCTGAGTGGTCATGGTGGTAACTGGTTCCGAAACTAGTCCAGTTAGGATCCACCCTAAAATAGTATTTTGTGCCAATAGTTTGTTTGAAATTTTCTCAACACCCTCGAGTATTATCTGAGGTATGAGATCGCTGCCTAATAGAATGTCTATTTGAGCGGGGGTGCTGCAGTTGGCATCTGCTAGCTTTAGGTGTGAAACCTTTTGCCAATGCTTGCTATTTATATGGTAGCTTGGAAGCATATTTGTTAGTTGCGGTAAGACTATAGCTTCTGCTTTAATTCTCTTCTCCGCTTGGGTGGAAATTAGAGTAATGGGATTATTGTGAACTGAGGTATTCGTTTGAGATTTCCTCAACCTGAGTGGTCATGGTGGTAACTGGTTCCGAAACTAGTCCAATTAGGATCCACCCAAAAATAGTATTTTGTGCCAATAGTTTGTTTGAAATTTTTTCAACACCCTCGAGTATTATCTGAGGCATGAGATCGCTGCCTAATAGAATGTCTATTTGAGCGGGGGTGTTGCAGTTGGGATCTGCTAGCTTTAGGTGTGATACCTTTTGCCAATGCTTGCTATTTATATGATAGCTTGGAAGCATATTTGTTAGTTGCGGTAAGACTATAGCTTCTCCTTTAATTCTCTTATCCGCTTGGTGGGAAATTAAAGTAATGGGATTATTGTGAACTGAGGTATTCGTTTGAGATTTCCTCAACCTGAGTGGTCATGGTGGTAACTGGTTCCGAAACTAGTCCAGTTAGGCCCAACCCAAAAATAGTATTTTGTGCGAATAGTTTGTTTGAAATTTTCACAACACCTTCGAGTATTATCTGAGGTATGAGATCGCTGCCTAATAGAATGTCTATTTGAGCGGGGGTGTTGCAGTTGGGATCTGCTAGCTTTAGGTGTGAAACCTTTTGCCAATGCTTGCTATTTATATGATATCTTGGAAGCATATTTGTTAGTTCCGGTAAGACTATAGCTTCTGCTTTAATTCTTTTATCCGCTTGGGGGGAAATTAGAGTAATGGGATTATCGTGAACTAAGGTATTCGTTTGAGATTTCCTCAACCTGAGTGGTAATGGTGGTAACTGGTTCCGAAACTAGTCCACTTAGGATCCACCCTAAAATAGTATTTTGTGCCAATAGTTTGTTTGAAATTTTCACAACACCTTCGAGTATTATCTGAGGTATGAGATCGCTGCCTAATAGAATGTCTATTTGAGCGGGGTTGTTGCAGTTGGGATCTGCTAGCTTTAGGTGTGAAACCTTCTGCGAATGCTTGCTATTTATATGATAGCTTGGAAGCATATTTGTTAGTTGCGGTAAGACTATAGCTTCTGCTTTAATTCTCTTCTCCGCTTGGGTGGAAATTAGAGTAATGGGATTATTGTGAACTGAGGTATTCGTTTGAGATTTCCTCAACCTGAGTGGTCATAGTGGTAACTGGTTCCGAAACTAGTCCAATTAGGATCCACCCAAAAATAGTATTTTGTGCCAATAGTTTGTTTGAAATTTTTTCAACACCCCCAAGTATTATCTGAGGGATGAGATCGCTGCCTAATAGAATGTCTATTTGAGCGGGGGTGTTGCAGTTGGCATCTGCTAGCTTTAGTTGTGAAACCTTTTGCCAATGCTTGCTATTTATATGATAGCTTGGAAGCATATTTGTTAGTTGCGGTAAGACTATAGCTTCTGCTTTAATTCTCTTCTCCGCTTGGGTGGAAATTAGAGTAATGGGATTATTGTGAACTGAGGTATTCGTTTGAGATTTCCTCAACCTGAGTGGTCATAGTGGTAACTGGTTCCGAAACTAGTCCAATTAGGATCCACCCAAAAATAGTATTTTGTGCCAATAGTTTGTTTGAAATTTTTTCAACACCCTCGAGTATTATCTGAGGCATGAGATCGCTGCCTAATAGAATGTCTATTTGAGCGGGGTTGTTGCAGTTGGGATCTGCTAGCTTTAGGTGTGAAACCTTTTGCCAATGCTTGCTATTTATATGGTAGCTTGGAAGCATATTTGTTAGTTGCGGTAAGACTATAGCTTCTGCTTTAATTCTCTTATCCGCTTGGGGGGAAATTAAAGTAATGGGATTATTGTGAACTGAGGTATTCGTTTGAGATTTCCTCAACCTGAGTGGTCATGGTGGTAACTGGTTCCGAAACTAGTCCAGTTAGGATCCACCCTAAAATAGTATTTTGTGCCAATAGTTTGTTTGAAATTTTCTCAACACCCTCGAGTATTATCTGAGGTATGAGATCGCTGCCTAATAGAATGTCTATTTGAGCGGGCGTGTTGCAGTTGGCATCTGCTAGCTTTAGGTGTGAAACCTTTTGCCAATGCTTGCTATTTATATGGTAGCTTGGAAGCATATTTGTTAGTTGCGGTAAGACTATAGCTTCTGCTTTAATTCTCATATCCGCTTGGGGGGAAATTAGAGTAATGGGATTATTGTGAACTGACGTATTCGTTTGAGATTTCCTCAACCTGAGTGGTAATGGTGGCAACTGGTTCCGAAACTAGTCCACTTAGGCCCAACCCAAAAATAGTATTTTGTGCGAATAGTTTGTTTGAAATTTTCTCAACACCCTCGAGTATTATCTGAGGTATGAGATCGCTGCCTAATGAATGTCTATTTGAGCGGGGGTGTTGCAGTTGGCATCTGCTAGCTTTAGGTGTGAAACCTTTTGCCAATGCTTGCTATTTATATGATGGCTTGGAAGCATATTTGTTAGTTGCGGTAAGACTATAGCTTCTCCTTTAATTCTCTTATCCGCTTAGGGGGAAATTAAAGTAATGGGATTATTGTGAACTGAGGTATTCGTTTGAGATTTCCCCAACATGAGTGGTCATGGTGGTAACTTCTTCCGAAACTAGTCCAGTTAGGATCCACCCTAAAATAGTATTTTGTGCGAATAGTTTGTTTGAAATTTTCTCAACACCCTCGAGTATTATCTGAGGTATGACATCGCTGCCTAATAGAATGTCTATTTGAGCGGGGGTGTTGCAGTTGGCATCTGCTAGCTTTAGGTGTGAAACCTTTTGCCAATGCTTGCTATTTATATGATGGCTTGGAAGCATATTTGTTAGTTGCGGTAAGACTATAGCTTCTGCTTTAATTCTCTTCTCCGCTTGCGGGGAAATTAGAGTAATGGGAATATTGTGAACTGAGGTATTCGTTTGAGATTTCCTCAACCTGAGTGGTCATGGTGGTAACTGGTTCCGAAACTAGTCCACTTAGGATCCACCCTAAAATAGTATTTTGTGCCAATAGTTTGTTTGAAATTTTCACAACACCTTCGAGTATTATCTGAGGTATGAGATCGCTGCCTAATAGAATGTCTATTTGAGCGGGGGTGTTGCAGTTGGGATCTGCTAGCTTTAGGTGTGAAACCTTTTGCCAATGCTTGCTATTTATATGATATCTTGGAAGCATATTTGTTAGTTCCGGTAAGACTATAGCTTCTGCTTTAATTCTTTTATCCGCTTGGGGGGAAATTAGAGTAATAGGATTATTGTGAACTAAGGTATTCGTTTGAGATTTCCTCAACCTGAGTGGTAATGGTGGTAACTGGTTCCGAAACTAGTCCACTTAGGATCCACCCTAAAATAGTATTTTGTGCCAATAGTTTGTTTGAAATTTTCACAACACCTTCGAGTATTATCTGAGGTATGAGATCGCTGCCTAATAGAATGTCTATTTGAGCGGGGGTGTTGCAGTTGGCATCTGCTAGCTTTAGTTGTGAAACCTTTTGCCAATGCTTGCTATTTATATGATAGCTTGGAAGCATATTTGTTAGTTGCGGTAAGACTATAGCTTCTGCTTTAATTCTCTTCTCCGCTTGGGTGGAAATTAGAGTAATGGGATTATTGTGAACTGAGGTATTCGTTTGAGATTTCCTCAACCTGAGTGGTCATAGTGGTAACTGGTTCCGAAACTAGTCCAATTAGGATCCACCCAAAAATAGTATTTTGTGCCAATAGTTTGTTTGAAATTTTTTCAACACCCTCGAGTATTATCTGAGGCATGAGATCGCTGCCTAATAGAATGTCTATTTGAGCGGGGGTGTTGCAGTTGGGATCTGCTAGCTTTAGGTGAGATACCTTTTGCCAATGCTTGCTATTTATATGATAGCTTGGAAGCATATTTGTTAGTTGCGGTAAGACTATAGCTTCTCCTTTAATTCTCTTATCCGCTTGGTGGGAAATTAAAGTAATGGGATTATTGTGAACTGAGGTATTCGTTTGAGATTTCCTCAACCTGAGTGGTCATGGTGGTAACTGGTTCCGAAACTGGTCCAGTTAGGATCCACCCTAAAATAGTATTTTGTGCCAATAGTTTGTTTGAAATTTTCTCAACACCCTCGAGTATTATCTGAGGTATGAGATCGCTGCCTAATAGAATGTCTATTTGAGCGGGGGTGTTGCAGTTGGCATCTGCTAGCTTTAGGTGTGAAACCTTTTGCCAATGCTTGCTATTTATATGGTAGCTTGGAAGCATATTTGTTAGTTGCGGTAAGACTATAGCTTCTGCTTTAATTCTCTTATCCGCTTGGGGGGAAATTAGAGTAATGGGATTATTGTGAACTGACGTATTCGTTTGAGATTTCCTCAACCTGAGTGGTAATGGTGGTAACTGGTTCCGAAACTAGTCCACTTAGGACCAACCCAAAAATAGTATTTTGTGCGAATAGTTAGTTTGAAATTTTCTCAACACCCTCGAGTATTATCTGAGGTATGAGATCACTGCCTAATAGAATGTCTATTTGAGCGGGGTTGTTGCAGTTGGGATCTGCTAGCTTTAGGTGTGAAACCTTCTGCGAATGCTTGCTATTTATATGATAGCTTGGAAGCATATTTGTTAGTTGCGGTAAGACTATAGCTTCTGCTTTAATTCTCTTCTCCGCTTGGGTGGAAATTAGAGTAATGGGATTATTGTGAACTGAGGTATTCGTTTGAGATTTCCTCAACCTGAGTGGTCATAGTGGTAACTGGTTCCGAAACTAGTCCAATTAGGATCCACCCAAAAATAGTATTTTGTGCCAATAGTTTGTTTGAAATTTTTTCAACACCCCCGAGTATTATCTGAGGGATGAGATCGCTGCCTAATAGAATGTCTATTTGAGCGGGGGTGTTGCAGTTGGGATCTGCTAGCTTTAGGTGTGATACCTTTTGCCAATTCTTGCTATTTATATGATATCTGGGAAGCATATTTGTAAGTTGCGGTAAGACTATAGCTTCTGCTTTAATTCTCTTATCCGCTTGGGGGGAAATTAGAGTAATGGGAATATTGTGAACTGACGTATTCGTTTGAGATTTCCTCAACCTGAGTGGTCATGGTGGTAACTGGTTCCGAAACTAGTCCAGTTAGGATCCACCCTAAAATAGTATTTTGTGCCAATAGTTTGTTTGAAATTTTCTCAACACCCTCGAGTATTATCTGAGGTATGAGATCGCTGCCTAATAGAATGTCTATTTGAGCGGGGGTGTTGCAGTTGGGATCTGGTAGCTTTAGGTGTGATACCTTTTGCCAATGCTTGCTATTTATATGATAGCTTGGAAGCATATTTGTTAGTTGCGGTAAGACTATAGCTTCTCCTTTAATTCTCTTATCCGCTTGGGGGGAAATTAAAGTAATGGGATTATTGTGAACTGAGGTATTCGTTTGAGATTTCTTCAACCTGAGTGGTCATGGTGGTAACTGGTTCCGAAACTAGTCCAGTTAGGATCCACCCCAAAATAGTATTTTGTGAGTAATGGGATTATTGTGAACTGACGTATTCGTTTGAGATTTCCTCAACCTGAGTGGTAATGGTGGTAACTGGTTCCGAAACTAGTCCACTTAGGACCAACCCAAAAATAGTATTTTGTGCGAATAGTTAGTTTGAAATTTTCTCAACACCCTCGAGTATTATCTGAGGTATGAGATCGCTGCCTAATAGAATGTCTATTTGAGCGGGGGTGTTGCAGTTGGCATCTGCTAGCTTTAGGTGTGAAACCTTTTGCCAATGCTTGCTATTTATATGGTAGCTTGGAAGCATATTTGTTAGTTGCGGTAAGACTATAGCTTCTGCTTTAATTCTCTTATCCGCTTGGGGGGAAATTAGAGTAATGGGATTATTGTGAACTGACGTATTCGTTTGAGATTTCCTCAACCTGAGTGGTAATGGTGGTAACTGGTTCCGAAACTAGTCCACTTAGGACCAACCCAAAAATAGTATTTTGTGCGAATAGTTAGTTTGAAATTTTCTCAACACCCTCGAGTATTATCTGAGGTATGAGATCACTGCCTAATAGAATGTCTATTTGAGCGGGGTTGTTGCAGTTGGGATCTGCTAGCTTTAGGTGTGAAACCTTCTGCGAATGCTTGCTATTTATATGATAGCTTGGAAGCATATTTGTTAGTTGCGGTAAGACTATAGCTTCTGCTTTAATTCTCTTCTCCGCTTGGGTGGAAATTAGAGTAATGGGATTATTGTGAACTGAGGTATTCGTTTGAGATTTCCTCAACCTGAGTGGTCATAGTGGTAACTGGTTCCGAAACTAGTCCAATTAGGATCCACCCAAAAATAGTATTTTGTGCCAATAGTTTGTTTGAAATTTTTTCAACACCCCCGAGTATTATCTGAGGGATGAGATCGCTGCCTAATAGAATGTCTATTTGAGCGGGGGTGTTGCAGTTGGGATCTGCTAGCTTTAGGTGTGATACCTTTTGCCAATTCTTGCTATTTATATGATATCTGGGAAGCATATTTGTAAGTTGCGGTAAGACTATAGCTTCTGCTTTAATTCTCTTATCCGCTTGGGGGGAAATTAGAGTAATGGGAATATTGTGAACTGAGGTATTCGTTTGAGATTTCCTCAACCTGAGTGGTCATGGTGGTAACTGGTTCCGAAACTAGTCCAGTTAGGATCCACCCTAAAATAGTATTTTGTGCCAATAGTTTGTTTGAAATTTTCTCAACACCCTCGAGTATTATCTGAGGTATGAGATCGCTGCCTAATAGAATGTCTATTTGAGCGGGGGTGTTGCAGTTGGCATCTGCTAGCTTTAGGTGTGAAACCTTTTGCCAATGCTTGCTATTTATATGGTAGCTTGGAAGCATATTTGTTAGTTGCGGTAAGACTATAGCTTCTGCTTTAATTCTCTTATCCGCTTGGTGGGAAATTAAAGTAATGGGATTATTGTGAACTGAGGTATTCGTTTGAGATTTCCTCAACCTGAGTGGTCATGGTGGTAACTGGTTCCGAAACTAGTCCAGTTAGGATCCACCCTAAAATAGTATTTTGTGCCAATAGTTTGTTTGAAATTTTCTCAACACCCTCGAGTATTATCTGAGGTATGAGATCGCTGCCTAATAGAATGTCTATTTGAGCGGGGGTGTTGCAGTTGGCATCTGCTAGCTTTAGGTGTGAAACCTTTTGCCAATGCTTGCTATTTATATGGTAGCTTGGAAGCATATTTGTTAGTTGCGGTAAGACTATAGCTTCTGCTTTAATTCTCTTATCCGCTTGGGGGGAAATTAGAGTAATGGGATTATTGTGAACTGACGTATTCGTTTGAGATTTCCTCAACCTGAGTGGTAATGGTGGTAACTGGTTCCGAAACTAGTCCACTTAGGACCAACCCAAAAATAGTATTTTGTGCGAATAGTTAGTTTGAAATTTTCTCAACACCCTCGAGTATTATCTGAGGTATGAGATCACTGCCTAATAGAATGTCTATTTGAGCGGGGTTGTTGCAGTTGGGATCTGCTAGCTTTAGGTGTGAAACCTTCTGCGAATGCTTGCTATTTATATGATAGCTTGGAAGCATATTTGTTAGTTGCGGTAAGACTATAGCTTCTGCTTTAATTCTCTTCTCCGCTTGGGTGGAAATTAGAGTAATGGGATTATTGTGAACTGAGGTATTCGTTTGAGATTTCCTCAACCTGAGTGGTCATAGTGGTAACTGGTTCCGAAACTAGTCCAATTAGGATCCACCCAAAAATAGTATTTTGTGCCAATAGTTTGTTTGAAATTTTTTCAACACCCCCGAGTATTATCTGAGGGATGAGATCGCTGCCTAATAGAATGTCTATTTGAGCGGGGGTGTTGCAGTTGGGATCTGCTAGCTTTAGGTGTGATACCTTTTGCCAATTCTTGCTATTTATATGATATCTGGGAAGCATATTTGTAAGTTGCGGTAAGACTATAGCTTCTGCTTTAATTCTCTTATCCGCTTGGGGGGAAATTAGAGTAATGGGAATATTGTGAACTGACGTATTCGTTTGAGATTTCCTCAACCTGAGTGGTCATGGTGGTAACTGGTTCCGAAACTAGTCCAGTTAGGATCCACCCTAAAATAGTATTTTGTGCCAATAGTTTGTTTGAAATTTTCTCAACACCCTCGAGTATTATCTGAGGTATGAGATCGCTGCCTAATAGAATGTCTATTTGAGCGGGGGTGTTGCAGTTGGGATCTGCTAGCTTTAGGTGTGATACCTTTTGCCAATGCTTGCTATTTATATGATAGCTTGGAAGCATATTTGTTAGTTGCGGTAAGACTATAGCTTCTCCTTTAATTCTCTTATCCGCTTGGGGGGAAATTAAAGTAATGGGATTATTGTGAACTGAGGTATTCGTTTGAGATTTCTTCAACCTGAGTGGTCATGGTGGTAACTGGTTCCGAAACTAGTCCAGTTAGGATCCACCCCAAAATAGTATTTTGTGAGTAATGGGATTATTGTGAACTGACGTATTCGTTTGAGATTTCCTCAACCTGAGTGGTAATGGTGGTAACTGGTTCCGAAACTAGTCCACTTAGGACCAACCCAAAAATAGTATTTTGTGCGAATAGTTAGTTTGAAATTTTCTCAACACCCTCGAGTATTATCTGAGGTATGAGATCGCTGCCTAATAGAATGTCTATTTGAGCGGGGGTGTTGCAGTTGGCATCTGCTAGCTTTAGGTGTGAAACCTTTTGCCAATGCTTGCTATTTATATGGTAGCTTGGAAGCATATTTGTTAGTTGCGGTAAGACTATAGCTTCTGCTTTAATTCTCTTATCCGCTTGGGGGGAAATTAGAGTAATGGGATTATTGTGAACTGACGTATTCGTTTGAGATTTCCTCAACCTGAGTGGTAATGGTGGTAACTGGTTCCGAAACTAGTCCACTTAGGACCAACCCAAAAATAGTATTTTGTGCGAATAGTTAGTTTGAAATTTTCTCAACACCCTCGAGTATTATCTGAGGTATGAGATCACTGCCTAATAGAATGTCTATTTGAGCGGGGTTGTTGCAGTTGGGATCTGCTAGCTTTAGGTGTGAAACCTTCTGCGAATGCTTGCTATTTATATGATAGCTTGGAAGCATATTTGTTAGTTGCGGTAAGACTATAGCTTCTGCTTTAATTCTCTTCTCCGCTTGGGTGGAAATTAGAGTAATGGGATTATTGTGAACTGAGGTATTCGTTTGAGATTTCCTCAACCTGAGTGGTCATAGTGGTAACTGGTTCCGAAACTAGTCCAATTAGGATCCACCCAAAAATAGTATTTTGTGCCAATAGTTTGTTTGAAATTTTTTCAACACCCCCGAGTATTATCTGAGGGATGAGATCGCTGCCTAATAGAATGTCTATTTGAGCGGGGGTGTTGCAGTTGGGATCTGCTAGCTTTAGGTGTGATACCTTTTGCCAATTCTTGCTATTTATATGATATCTGGGAAGCATATTTGTAAGTTGCGGTAAGACTATAGCTTCTGCTTTAATTCTCTTATCCGCTTGGGGGGAAATTAGAGTAATGGGAATATTGTGAACTGACGTATTCGTTTGAGATTTCCTCAACCTGAGTGGTCATGGTGGTAACTGGTTCCGAAACTAGTCCAGTTAGGATCCACCCTAAAATAGTATTTTGTGCCAATAGTTTGTTTGAAATTTTCTCAACACCCTCGAGTATTATCTGAGGTATGAGATCGCTGCCTAATAGAATGTCTATTTGAGCGGGGGTGTTGCAGTTGGGATCTGCTAGCTTTAGGTGTGATACCTTTTGCCAATGCTTGCTATTTATATGATAGCTTGGAAGCATATTTGTTAGTTGCGGTAAGACTATAGCTTCTCCTTTAATTCTCTTATCCGCTTGGGGGGAAATTAAAGTAATGGGATTATTGTGAACTGAGGTATTCGTTTGAGATTTCTTCAACCTGAGTGGTCATGGTGGTAACTGGTTCCGAAACTAGTCCAGTTAGGATCCACCCCAAAATAGTATTTTGTGAGTAATGGGATTATTGTGAACTGACGTATTCGTTTGAGATTTCCTCAACCTGAGTGGTAATGGTGGTAACTGGTTCCGAAACTAGTCCACTTAGGACCAACCCAAAAATAGTTTTTTGTGCGAATAGTTTGTTTGAAATTTTCTCAACACCCTCGAGTATTATCTGAGGTATGAGATCGCTGCCTAATAGAATGTCTATTTGAGCGGGGGTGTTGCAGTTGGCATCTGTTAGCTTTAGGTGTGAAACCTTTTGCCAATGCTTGCTATTTATATGGTAGCTTGGAAGCATATTTGTTAGTTGCGGTAAGACTATAGCTTCTGCTTTAATTCTCTTATCCGCTTGGGGGGAAATTAGAGTAATGGGATTATTGTGAACTGACGTATTCGTTTGAGATTTCCTCAACCTGAGTGGTAATGGTGGTAACTGGTTCCGAAACTAGTCCACTTAGGACCAACCCAAAAATAGTATTTTGTGCGAATAGTTAGTTTGAAATTTTCTCAACACCCTCGAGTATTATCTGAGGTATGAGATCACTGCCTAATAGAATGTCTATTTGAGCGGGGGTGTTGCAGTTGGGATCTGCTAGCTTTAGGTGTGAAACCTTTTGCCAATTCTTGCTATTTATATGATATCTGGGAAGCATATTTGTAAGTTGCGGTAAGACTATAGCTTCTGCTTTAATTCTCTTATCCGATTGGGTGGAAATTAGAGTAATGGGATTATTGTGAACTGAGGTATTCGTTTGAGATTTCCTCAACCTGAGTGTCATAGTGGTAACTGGTTCCGAAACTAGTCCAGTTAGGATCCACCCTAAAATAGTATTTTGTGCCAATAGTTTGTTTGAAATTTTCTCAACACCCTCGAGTATTATCTGAGGTATGAGATCGCTGCCTAATAAAACGTCTATTTGAGCGGGGGTGTTGCAGTTGGGATCTGCTAGCTTTAGGTGTGAAACCTTTTGCCAATGCTTGCTATTTATATGATATCTGGGAAGCATATTTGTTAGTTGCGGTAAGACTATAGCTTCTCCTTTAATTCTCTTATCCGCTTGGTGGGAAATTAAAGTAATGGGATTATTGTGAACTGAGGTATTCGTTTGAGATTTCCTCAACCTGAGTGGTCATGGTGGTAACTGGTTCCGAAACTAGTCCAGTTAGGATCCACCCTAAAATAGTATTTTGTGCCAATAGTTTGTTTGAAATTTTCTCAACACCCTCGAGTATTATCTGAGGTATGAGATCGCTGCCTAATAGAATGTCTATTTGAGCGGGGGTGTTGCAGTTGGCATCTGCTAGCTTTAGGTGTGAAACCTTTTGCCAATGCTTGCTATTTATATGGTAGCTTGGAAGCATATTTGTTAGTTGCGGTAAGACTATAGCTTCTGCTTTAATTCTCTTATCCGCTTGGGGGGAAATTAGAGTAATGGGATTATTGTGAACTGACGTATTCGTTTGAGATTTCCTCAACCTGAGTGGTAATGGTGGTAACTGGTTCCGAAACTAGTCCACTTAGGACCAACTCAAAAATAGTATTTTTTGCGAATAGTTTGTTTGAAATTTTCTCAACACCCTCGAGTATTATCTGAGGTATGAGATCACTGCCTAATAGAATGTCTATTTGAGCGGGGTTGTTGCAATTGGGATCTGCTAGCTTTAGGTGTAAAACCTTCTGCCAATGCTTGCTATTTATATGATAGCTTGGAAGCATATTTGTTAGTTGCGGTAAGACTATAGCTTCTGCTTTAATTCTCTTCTCCGCTTGGGTGGAAATTAGAGTAATGGGATTATTGTGAACTGAGGTATTCATTTGAGATTTCCTCAACCTGAGTGGTCATAGTGGTAACTGGTTCCGAAACTAGTCCAATTAGGATCCACCCAAAAATAGTATTTTGTGCCAATAGTTTGTTTGAAATTTTTTCAACACCCTCGAGTATTATCTGAGGGATGAGATCGCTGCCTAATAGAATGTCTATTTGAGCGGGGGTGTTGCAGTTGGGATCTGCTAGCTTTAGGTGTGATACCTTTTGCCAATGCTTGCTATTTATATGATAGCTTGGAAGCATATTTCTTAGTTGCGGTAAGACTATAGCTTCTCCTTTAATTCTCTTATCCGCTTGGGGGGAAATTAAAGTAATGGGATTATTGTGAACTGAGGTATTCGTTTGAGATTTCCTCAACCTGAGTGGTCATGGTGGTAACTGGTTCCGAAACTAGTCCAGTTAGGATCCACCCTAAAATAGTATTTTGTGAGTAATGGGATTATTGTGAACTGACGTATTCGTTTGAGATTTCCTCAACCTGAGTGGTAATGGTGGTAACTGGTTCCGAAACTAGTCCACTTAGGACCAACCCAAAAATAGTATTTTGTGCGAATAGTTTGTTTGAAATTTTCTCAACACCCTCGAGTATTATCTGAGGTATGAGATCGCTGCCTAATAGAATGTCTATTTGAGCGGGGGTGTTGCAGTTGGCATCTGCTAGCTTTAGGTGTGAAACCTTTTGCCAATGCTTGCTATTTATATGGTAGCTTGGAAGCATATTTGTTAGTTGCGGTAAGACTATAGCTTCTGCTTTAATTCTCTTATCCGCTTGGGGGGAAATTAGAGTAATGGGATTATTGTGAACTGACGTATTCGTTTGAGATTTCCTCAACCTGAGTGGTAATGGTGGTAACTGGTTCCGAAACTAGTCCACTTAGGACCAACCCAAAAATAGTATTTTGTGCGAATAGTTAGTTTGAAATTTTCTCAACACCCTCGAGTATTATCTGAGGTATGAGATCACTGCCTAATAGAATGTCTATTTAAGCGGGGGTGTTGCAGTTGGGATCTGCTAGCTTTAGGTGTGAAACCTTTTGCCAATTCTTGCTATTTATATGATATCTGGGAAGCATATTTGTTAGTTGCGGTAAGACTATAGCTTCTGCTTTAATTCTCTTATCCGATTGGGTGGAAATTAGAGTAATGGGATTATTGTGAACTGAGGTATTCGTTTGAGATTCCTCAACCTGAGTGGTCATGGTGGTAACTGGTTCCGAAACTAGTCCACTTAGAATCCACCCTAAAATAGTATTTTGTGCGAATAGTTTGTTTGAAATTTTCTCAACACCCTCGAGTATTATCTGAGGTATGAGATCGCTGCCTAATAAAACGTCTATTTGAGCGGGGGTGTTGCAGTTGGGATCTGCTAGCTTTAGGTGTGAAACCTTTTGCCAATGCTTGCTATTTATATGATAGCTTGGAAGCATATTTGTTAGTTGCGGTAAGACTATAGCTTCTGCTTTAATTCTCTTATCCGCTTGGGGGGAAATTAGAGTAATGGGATTATTGTGAACTGAGGTATTCGTTTGAGATTCCTCAACCTGAGTGGTCATGGTGGTAACTGGTTCCGAAACTAGTCCACTTAGAATCCACCCTAAAATAGTATTTTGTGCCAATAGTTTGTTTGAAATTTTCTCAACACCCTCGAGTATTATCTGAGGTATGAGATCGCTGCCTAATAGAATGTCTATTTGAGCGGGGGTGTTGCAGTTGGCATCTGCTAGCTTTAGGTGTGAAACCTTTTGCCAATGCTTGCTATTTATATGATAGCTTGGAAGCATATTTGTTAGTTGCGGTAAGACTATAGATTCTGCTTTAATTCCTTCTCCGCTTGGGGGGAAATTAGAGTAATGGGATTATTGTGAACTGAGGTATTCGTTTGAGATTTCGTCAACCTGAGTGGTCATGGTGGTAACTGGTTCCGAAACTAGTCCACTTAGGATCCAGCCAAAAATAGTATTTTGTGCCAATAGTTTGTTTGAAATTTTCTCAACACCCTCGAGTATTATCTGAGGTATGAGATCGCTGCCTAATAGAATGTCTATTTGAGCGCGGGTGTTGCAGTTGGCATCTGCTAGCTTTAGGTGTGAAACCTTTTGCCGATGCTTGCTATTTATATGATAGCTTGGAAGCATATTTGTTAGTTGCGGTAAGACTATAGCTTCTGCTTTAATTCTCTTATCCGCTTGGGGGGAAATTAGAGTAAGGTGATTATTGTGAACTGAGGTATTCGTTTGAGATTTCCCCAACATGAGTGGTCATGGTGGTAACTGGTTCCGAAACTAGTCCAGTTAGGATCCACCCTAAAATAGTATTTTGTGCGAATAGTTTGTTTGAAATTTTCTCAACACCCTCGAGTATTATCTGAGGTATGAGATCGCTGCCTAATAGAATGTCTATTTGAGCGGGGGTGTTGCAGTTGGGATCTGCTAGCTTTAGGTGTGAAACCTTTTGCCAATGCTTGCTTATTATATGATGGCTTGGAAGCATATTTGTTAGTTGCGGTAAGACTATAGCTTCTGCTTTAATTCTCTTATCCGCTTGTTGGGAAATTAAAGTAATGGGATTATTGTGAACTGAGGTATTCGTTTGAGATTTCCCCAACATGAGTGGTCATGGTGGTAACTGGTTCCGAAACTAGTCCAGTTAGGATCCACCCTAAAATAGTATTTTGTGCGAATAGTTTGTTTGAAATTTTCTCAACACCCTCGAGTATTATCTGAGGTATGAGATCGCTGCCTAATAGAATGTCTATTTGAGCGGGGGTGTTGCAGTTGGCATCTGCTTGCTTTAGGTGTGAAACCTTTTGCCGATGCTTGCTATTTATATGATAGCTTGGAAGCATATTTGTTAGTTGCGGTAAGACTATAGCTTCTGCTTTAATTCTCTTATCCGCTTGTTGGGAAATTAAAGTAATGGGATTATTGTGAACTGAGGTATTCGTTTGAGATTTCCCCAACATGAGTGGTCATGGTGGTAACTGGTTCCGAAACTAGTCCACTTAGGATCCACCCTAAAATAGTATTTTGTGCGAATAGTTTGTTTGAAATTTTCTCAACACCCTCGAGTATTATCTGAGGTATGAGATCGCTGCCTAATAAAACGTCTATTTGAGCGGGGGTGTTGCAGTTGGGATCTGCTAGCTTTAGGTGTGAAACCTTTTGCCAATGCTTGCTATTTATATGATATCTTGGAAGCATATTTGTTAGTTCCGGTAAGACTATAGCTTCTGCTTTAATTCTTTTATCCGCTTGGGGGGAAATTAGAGTAATGGGATTATTGTGAACTGAGGTATTCGTTTGAGATTTCCTCAACCTGAGTGGTCATGGTGGTAACTGGTTCCGAAACTAGTCCACTTAGAATCCACCCTAAAATAGTATTTTGTGCGAATAGTTTGTTTGAAATTTTCTCAACACCCTCGAGTATTATCTGAGGTATGAGATCGCTGCCTAATAAAACGTCTATTTGAGCGGGGGTGTTGCAGTTGGGATCTGCTAGCTTTAGGTGTGAAACCTTCTGCGAATGCTTGCTATTTATATGATAGCTTGGAAGCATATTTGTTAGTTGCGGTAAGACTATAGCTTCTGCTTTAATTCTCTTATCCGATTGGGTGGAAATTAGAGTAATGGGATTATTGTGAACTGAGGTATTCGTTTGAGATTTCCTCAACCTGAGTGGTCATGGTGGTAACTGGTTCCGAAACTAGTCCACTTAGAATCCACCCTAAAATAGTATTTTGTGCGAATAGTTTGTTTGAAATTTTCTCAACACCCTCGAGTATTATCTGAGGTATGAGATCGCTGCCTAATAGAATGTCTATTTGAGCGGGGGTGTTGCAGTTGGCATCTGCTAGCTTTAGGTGTGAAACCTTTTGCCGATGCTTGCTATTTATATGATAGCTTGGAAGCATATTTGTTAGTTGCGGTAAGACTATAGCTTCTGCTTTAATTCTCTTATCCGCTTGTTGGGAAATTAAAGTAATGGGATTATTGTGAACTGAGGTATTCGTTTGAGATTTCCCCAACATGAGTGGTCATGGTGGTAACTGGTTCCGAAACTAGTCCACTTAGGATCCACCCTAAAATAGTATTTTGTGCGAATAGTTTGTTTGAAATTTTCTCAACACCCTCGAGTATTATCTGAGGTATGAGATCGCTGCCTAATAAAACGTCTATTTGAGCGGGGGTGTTGCAGTTGGGATCTGCTAGCTTAAGGTGTTAAACCTTTTGCCAATGCTTGCTATTTATATGATATCTTGGAAGCATATTTGTTAGTTCCGGTAAGACTATAGCTTCTGCTTTAATTCTTTTATCCGCTTGGGGGGAAATTAGAGTAATGGGATTATTGTGAACTGAGGTATTCGTTTGAGATTTCCTCAACCTGAGTGGTCATAGTGGTAACTGGTTCCGAAACTAGTCCACTTAGGACCAACCCAAAAATAGTATTTTGTGCGAATAGTTAGTTTGAAATTTTTTCAACACCCTCGAGTATTATCTGAGGTATGAGATCGCTGCCTAATAGAATGTCTATTTGAGCGCGGGTGTTGCAGTTGGCATCTGCTAGCTTTAGGTGTGAAACCTTTTGCCGATGCTTGCTATTTATATGATAGCTTGGAAGCATATTTGTTAGTTGCGGTAAGACTATAGCTTCTGCTTTAATTCTCTTATCCGCTTGTTGGGAAATTAAAGTAATGGGATTATTGTGAACTGAGGTATTCGTTTGAGATTTCCCCAACATGAGTGGTCATGGTGGTAACTGGTTCCGAAACTAGTTCAGTTAGGATCCACCCTAAAATAGTATTTTGTGCGAATAGTTTGTTTGAAATTTTCTCAACACCCTCGAGTATTATCTGAGGTATGAGATCGCTGCCTAATAGAATGTCTATTTGAGCGGGGGTGTTGCAGTTGGCATCTGCTAGCTTTAGGTGTGAAACCTTTTGCCAATGCTTGCTATTTATATGATGGCTTGGAAGCATATTTGTTAGTTGCGGTAAGACTATAGCTTCTGCTTTAATTCTCTTCTCCGCTTGGGGGGAAATTAGAGTAATGGGATTATTGTGAACTGAGGTATTCGTTTGAGATTTCCTCAACCTGAGTGGGCATGGTGGTAACTGGTTCCGAAACTAGTCCACTTAGGATCCACCCTAAAATAGTATTTTGTGCCAATAGTTTGTTTGAAATTTTCACAACACCTTCGAGTATTATCTGAGGTATGAGATCGCTGCCTAATAGAATGTCTATTTGAGCGGGGGTGTTGCAGTTGGGATCTGCTAGCTTTAGGTGTGAAACCTTTTGCCAATGCTTGCTATTTATATGATATCTTGGAAGCATATTTGTTAGTTCCGGTAAGACTATAGCTTCTGCTATAATTCTTTTATCCGCTTGGGGGGAAATTAGAGTAATGGGATTATTGTGAACTAAGGTATTCGTTTGAGATTTCCTCAACCTGAGTGGTCATGGTGGTAACTGGTTCCGAAACTAGTCCACTTAGGATCCACCCTAAAATAGTATTTTGTGCCAATAGTTTGTTTGAAATTTTCACAACACCTTCGAGTATTATCTGAGGTATGAGATCGCTGCCTAATAGAATGTCTATTTGAGCGGGGGTGTTGCAGTTGGCATCTGCTAGCTTTAGGTGTGAAACCTTTTGCCAATGCTTGCTATTTATATGATAGCTTGGAAGCATATTTGTTAGTTGCGGTAAGACTATAGCTTCTGCTTTAATTCTCTTATCCGCTTGGGGGGAAATTAGAGTAATGGGATTAAATTGAACTGGGGTATTCGTTTGAGATTCCTCAACCTGAGTGGTCATGGTGGTAACTGGTTCCGAAACTAGTCCACTTAGGACCAACCCAAAAATAGTATTTTGTGCGAATAGTTTGTTTGAAATTTTCTCAACACCCTCGAGTATTATCTGAGGTATGAGATCGCTGCCTAATAGAATGTCTATTTGAGCGGGGGTGTTGCAGTTGGCATCTGCTAGCTTTAGGTGTGAAACCTTTTGCCAATGCTTGCTATTTATATGATGGCTTGGAAGCATAATTGTTAGTTGCGGTAAGACTATAGCTTCTCCTTTAATTCTCTTATCCGCTTAGGGGGAAATTAAAGTATTGGGATTATTGTGAACTGAGGTATTCGTTTGAGATTTCCCCAACATGAGTGGTCATGGTGGTAACTGGTTCCGAAACTAGTCCAGTTAGGATCCACCCTAAAATAGTATTTTGTGCGAATAGTTTGTTTGAAATTTTCTCAACACCCTCGAGTATTATCTGAGGTATGAGATCGCTGCCTAATAGAATGTCTATTTGAGCGGGGGTGTTGCAGTTGGCATCTGCTAGCTTTAGGTGTGAAACCTTTTGCCAATGCTTGCTATTTATATGATGGCTTGGAAGCATATTTGTTAGTTGCGGTAAGACTATAGCTTCTGCTTTAATTCTCTTCTCCGCTTGGGGGGAAATTAGAGTAATGGGATTATTGTGAACTGAGGTATTCGTTTGAGATTTCCTCAACCTGAGTGGTCATGGTGGTAACTGGTTCTGAAACTAGTCCACTTAGGATCCACCCTAAAATAGTATTTTGTGCCAATAGTTTGTTTGAAATTTTCACAACACCTTCGAGTATTATCTGAGGTATGAGATCGCTGCCTAATAGAATGTCTATTTGAGCGGGGGTGTTGCAGTTGGGATCTGCTAGCTTTAGGTGTGAAACCTTTTGCCAATGCTTGCTATTTATATGATATCTTGGAAGCATATTTGTTAGTTCCGGTAAGACTATAGCTTCTGCTTTAATTCTTTTATCCGCTTGGGGGGAAATTAGAGTAATGGGATTATTGTGAACTAAGGTATTCGTTTGAGATTTCCTCAACCTGAGTGGTCATGGTGGTAACTGGTTCCGAAACTAGTCCACTTAGGATCCACCCTAAAATAGTATTTTGTGCCAATAGTTTGTTTGAAATTTTCACAACACCTTCGAGTATTATCTGAGGTATGAGATCGCTGCCTAATAGAATGTCTATTTGAGCGGGGGTGTTGCAGTTGGGATCTGCTAGCTTTAGGTGTGAAACCTTTTGCCAATGCTTGCTATTTATATGATAGCTTGGAAGCATATTTGTTAGTTGCGGTAAGACTATAGCTTCTGCTTTAATTCTCTTCTCCGCTTGGGTGGAAATTAGAGAAATGGGATTATTGTGAACTGAGGTATTCGTTTGAGATTTCCTCAACCTGAGTGGTCATAGTGGTAACTGGTTCCGAAACTAGTCCAATTAGGATCCACCCAAAAATAGTATTTTGTGCCAATAGTTTGTTTGAAATTTTTTCAACACCCTCGAGTATTATCTGAGGGATGAGATCGCTGCCTAATAGAATGTCTATTTGAGCGGGGGTGTTGCAGTTGGGATCTGCTAGCTTTAGGTGTGATACCTTTTGCCAATGCTTGCTATTTATATGATAGCTTGGAAGCATATTTGTTAGTTGCGGTAAGACTATAGCTTCTCCTTTAATTCTCTTATCCGCTTGGTGGGAAATTAAAGTAATGGGATTATTGTGAACTGAGGTATTCGTTTGAGATTTCCTCAACCTGAGTGGTCATGGTGGTAACTGGTTCCGAAACTAGTCCAGTTAGGATCCACCCTAAAATAGTATTTTGTGCCAATAGTTTGTTTGAAATTTTCTCAACACCCTCGAGTATTATCTGAGGTATGAGATCGCTGCCTAATAGAATGTCTATTTGAGCGGGGGTGTTGCAGTTGGCATCTGCTAGCTTTAGGTGTGAAACCTTTTGCCAATGCTTGCTATTTATATGGTAGCTTGGAAGCATATTTGTTAGTTGCGGTAAGACTATAGCTTCTGCTTTAATTCTCTTATCCGCTTGGGGGGAAATTAGAGTAATGGGATTATTGTGAACTGACGTATTCGTTTGAGATTTCCTCAACCTGAGTGGTCATGGTGGTAACTGGTTCCGAAACTAGTCCAGTTAGGATCCACCCTAAAATAGTATTTTGTGCCAATAGTTTGTTTGAAATTTTCTCAACACCCTCGAGTATTATCTGAGGTATGAGATCGCTGCCTAATAGAATGTCTATTTGAGCGGGGGCGTTGCAGTTGGGATCTGCTAGCTTTAGGTGTGATACCTTTTGCCAATGCTTGCTATTTATATGATAGCTTGGAAGCATATTTGTTAGTTGCGGTAAGACTATAGCTTCTCCTTTAATTCTCTTATCCGCTTGGTGGGAAATTAAAGTAATGGGATTATTGTGAACTGAGCTATTCGTTTGAGATTTCCTCAACCTGAGTAGTCATGGTGGTAACTGGTTCCGAAACTAGTCCAGTTAGGATCCACCCTAAAATAGTATTTTGTGCCAATAGTTTGTTTGAAATTTTCTCAACACCCTCGAGTATTATCTGAGGTATGAGATCGCTGCCTAATAGAATGTCTATTTGAGCGGGGGTGTTGCAGTTGGCATCTGCTAGCTTTAGGTGTGAAACCTTTTGCCAATGCTTGCTATTTATATGGTAGCTTGGAAGCATATTTGTTAGTTGCGGTAAGACTATAGCTTCTGCTTTAATTCTCTTCTCCGCTTAGGGGGAAATTAAAGTATTGGGATTATTGTGAACTGAGGTATTCGTTTGAGATTTCCCCAACATGAGTGGTCATGGTGGTAACTGGTTCCGAAACTAGTCCAGTTAGGATCCACCCTAAAATAGTATTTTGTGCCAATAGTTTGTTTGAAATTTTCACAACACCTTCGAGTATTATCTGAGGTATGAGATCGCTGCCTAATAGAATGTCTATTTGAGCGGGGGTGTTGCAGTTGGCATCTGCTAGCTTTAGGTGTGAAACCTTTTGCCAATGCTTGCTATTTATATGATAGCTTGGAAGCATATTTGTTAGTTGCGGTAAGACTATAGCTTCTGCTTTAATTCTCTTATCCGCTTGGGGGGAAATTAGAGTAATGGGATTAAATTGAACTGGGGTATTCGTTTGAGATTCCTCAACCTGAGTGGTCATGGTGGTAACTGGTTCCGAAACTAGTCCACTTAGGACCAACCCAAAAATAGTATTTTGTGCGAATAGTTTGTTTGAAATTTTCTCAACACCCTCGAGTATTATCTGAGGTATGAGATCGCTGCCTAATAGAATGTCTATTTGAGCGGGGGTGTTGCAGTTGGCATCTGCTAGCTTTAGGTGTGAAACCTTTTGCCAATGCTTGCTATTTATATGATGGCTTGGAAGCATAATTGTTAGTTGCGGTAAGACTATAGCTTCTCCTTTAATTCTCTTATCCGCTTAGGGGGAAATTAAAGTATTGGGATTATTGTGAACTGAGGTATTCGTTTGAGATTTCCCCAACATGAGTGGTCATGGTGGTAACTGGTTCCGAAACTAGTCCAGTTAGGATCCACCCTAAAATAGTATTTTGTGCGAATAGTTTGTTTGAAATTTTCTCAACACCCTCGAGTATTATCTGAGGTATGAGATCGCTGCCTAATAGAATGTCTATTTGAGCGGGGGTGTTGCAGTTGGCATCTGCTAGCTTTAGGTGTGAAACCTTTTGCCAATGCTTGCTATTTATATGATGGCTTGGAAGCATATTTGTTAGTTGCGGTAAGACTATAGCTTCTGCTTTAATTCTCTTCTCCGCTTGGGGGGAAATTAGAGTAATGGGATTATTGTGAACTGAGGTATTCGTTTGAGATTTCCTCAACCTGAGTGGTCATGGTGGTAACTGGTTCTGAAACTAGTCCACTTAGGATCCACCCTAAAATAGTATTTTGTGCCAATAGTTTGTTTGAAATTTTCACAACACCTTCGAGTATTATCTGAGGTATGAGATCGCTGCCTAATAGAATGTCTATTTGAGCGGGGGTGTTGCAGTTGGGATCTGCTAGCTTTAGGTGTGAAACCTTTTGCCAATGCTTGCTATTTATATGATATCTTGGAAGCATATTTGTTAGTTCCGGTAAGACTATAGCTTCTGCTTTAATTCTTTTATCCGCTTGGGGGGAAATTAGAGTAATGGGATTATTGTGAACTAAGGTATTCGTTTGAGATTTCCTCAACCTGAGTGGTCATGGTGGTAACTGGTTCCGAAATTAGTCCACTTAGGATCCACCCTAAAATAGTATTTTGTGCCAATAGTTTGTTTGAAATTTTCACAACACCTTCGAGTATTATCTGAGGTATGAGATCGCTGCCTAATAGAATGTCTATTTGAGCGGGGGTGTTGCAGTTGGGATCTGCTAGCTTTAGGTGTGAAACCTTTTGCCAATGCTTGCTATTTATATGATAGCTTGGAAGCATATTTGTTAGTTGCGGTAAGACTATAGCTTCTGCTTTAATTCTCTTCTCCGCTTGGGTGGAAATTAGAGAAATGGGATTATTGTGAACTGAGGTATTCGTTTGAGATTTCCTCAACCTGAGTGGTCATAGTGGTAACTGGTTCCGAAACTAGTCCAATTAGGATCCACCCAAAAATAGTATTTTGTGCCAATAGTTTGTTTGAAATTTTTTCAACACCCTCGAGTATTATCTGAGGGATGAGATCGCTGCCTAATAGAATGTCTATTTGAGCGGGGGTGTTGCAGTTGGGATCTGCTAGCTTTAGGTGTGATACCTTTTGCCAATGCTTGCTATTTATATGATAGCTTGGAAGCATATTTGTTAGTTGCGGTAAGACTATAGCTTCTCCTTTAATTCTCTTATCCGCTTGGTGGGAAATTAAAGTAATGGGATTATTGTGAACTGAGGTATTCGTTTGAGATTTCCTCAACCTGAGTGGTCATGGTGGTAACTGGTTCCGAAACTAGTCCAGTTAGGATCCACCCTAAAATAGTATTTTGTGCCAATAGTTTGTTTGAAATTTTCTCAACACCCTCGAGTATTATCTGAGGTATGAGATCGCTGCCTAATAGAATGTCTATTTGAGCGGGGGTGTTGCAGTTGGCATCTGCTAGCTTTAGGTGTGAAACCTTTTGCCAATGCTTGCTATTTATATGGTAGCTTGGAAGCATATTTGTTAGTTGCGGTAAGACTATAGCTTCTGCTTTAATTCTCTTATCCGCTTGGGGGGAAATTAGAGTAATGGGATTATTGTGAACTGACGTATTCGTTTGAGATTTCCTCAACCTGAGTGGTCATGGTGGTAACTGGTTCCGAAACTAGTCCAGTTAGGAGCCACCCTAAAATAGTATTTTGTGCCAATAGTTTGTTTGAAATTTTCTCAACACCCTCGAGTATTATCTGAGGTATGAGATCGCTGCCTAATAGAATGTCTATTTGAGCGGGGGTGTTGCAGTTGGGATCTGCTAGCTTTAGGTGTGATACCTTTTGCCAATGCTTGCTATTTATATGATAGCTTGGAAGCATATTTGTTAGTTGCGGTAAGACTATAGCTTCTCCTTTAATTCTCTTATCCGCTTGGTGGGAAATTAAAGTAATGGGATTATTGTGAACTGAGGTATTCGTTTGAGATTTCCTCAACCTGAGTGGTCATGGTGGTAACTGGTTCCGAAACTAGTCCAGTTAGGATCCACCCTAAAATAGTATTTTGTGCCAATAGTTTGTTTGAAATTTTCTCAACACCCTCGAGTATTATCTGAGGTATGAGATCGCTGCCTAATAGAATGTCTATTTGAGCGGGGGTGTTGCAGTTGGCATCTGCTAGCTTTAGGTGTGAAACCTTTTGCCAATGCTTGCTATTTATATGGTAGCTTGGAAGCATATTTGTTAGTTGCGGTAAGACTATAGCTTCTGCTTTAATTCTCTTCTCCGCTTGGGTGGAAATTAGAGTAATGGGATTATTGTGAACTGAGGAATTCGTTTGAGATTTCCTCAACCTGAGTGGTAATGGTGGTAACTGGTTCCGAAACTAGTCCACTTAGGACCAACCCAAAAATAGTATTTTGTGCGAATAGTTAGTTTGAAATTTTCTCAACACCCTCGAGTATTATCTGAGGTATGAGATCACTGCCTAATAGAATGTCTATTTGAGCGGGGGTGTTGCAGTTGGGATCTGCTAGCTTTAGGTGTGATACCTTTTGCCAATGCTTGCTATTTATATGATAGCTTGGAAGCATATTTGTTAGCTGCGGTAAGACTATAGCTTCTGCTTTAATTCTCTTATCCGCTTGGGGGGAAATTAGAGTAATGGGATTATTGTGAACTGACGTATTCGTTTGAGATTTCCTCAACCTGAGTGGTAATGGTGGTAACTGGTTCCGAAACTAGTCCACTTAGGACCAACCCAAAAATAGTATTTTGTGCGAATAGTTAGTTTGAAATTTTCTCAACACCCTCGAGTATTATCTGAGGTATGAGATCACTGCCTAATAGAATGTCTATTTGAGCGGGGTTGTTGCCGTTGGGATCTGCTAGCTTTAGGTGTGAAACCTTCTGCCAATGCTTGCTATTTATATGATAGCTTGGAAGCATATTTGTTAGTTGCGGTAAGACTATAGCTTCTGCTTTAATTCTCTTCTCCGCTTGGGTGGAAATTAGAGTAATGGGATTATTGTGAACTGAGGAATTCGTTTGAGATTTCCTCAACCTGAGTGGTCATAGTGGTAACTGGTTCCGAAACTAGTCCAATTAGGATTCACCCAAAAATAGTATTTTGTGCCAATAGTTTGTTTGAAATTTTTTCAACACCCTCGAGTATTATCTGAGGGATGAGATCGCTGCCTAATAGAATGTCTATTTGAGCGGGGGTGTTGCAGTTGGGATCTGCTAGCTTTAGGTGTAATACCTTTTGCCAATGCTTGCTATTTATATGATAGCTTGGAAGCATATTTGTTAGTTGCGGTAAGACTATAGCTTCTGCTTTAATTCTCTTATCCGCATGGGGGGAAATTAGAGTAATGGGATTATTGTGAACTGAGGTATTCGTTTGAGATTTCCTCAACCTGAGTGGTCATGGTGGTAACTGGTTCCGAAACTAGTCCAGTTAGGATCCACCCTAAAATAGTATTTTGTGCCAATAGTTTGTTTGAAATTTTCTCAACACCCTCGAGTATTATCTGAGGTATGAGATCGCTGCCTAATAGAATGTCTATTTGAGCGGGGGTGTTGCAGTTGGCATCTGCTAGCTTTAGGTGTGAAACCTTTTGCCAATGCTTGCTATTTATATGGTAGCTTGGAAGCATATTTGTTAGTTGCGGTAAGACTATAGCTTCTGCTTTAATTCTCTTATCCGCTTGGGGGGAAATTAAAGTAATGGGATTATTGTGAACTGAGGTATTCGTTTGAGATTTCCTCAACCTGAGTGGTCATGGTGGTAACTGGTTCCGAAACTAGTCCAGTTAGGATCCACCCTAAAATAGTATTTTGTGCCAATAGTTTGTTTGAAATTTTCTCAACACCCTCGAGTATTATCTGAGGTATGAGATCGCTGCCTAATAGAATGTCTATTTGAGCGGGGGTGTTGCAGTTGGCATCTGCTAGCTTTAGGTGTGAAACCTTTTGCCAATGCTTGCTATTTATATGGTAGCTTGGAAGCATATTTGTTAGTTGCGGTAAGACTATAGCTTCTGCTTTAATTCTCTTATCCGCTTGGGGGGAAATTAGAGTAATGGGATTATTGTGAACTGACGTATTCGTTTGAGATTTCCTCAACCTGAGTGGTAATGGTGGTAACTGGTTCCGAAACTAGTCCACTTAGGCCCAACCCAAAAATAGTATTTTGTGCGAATAGTTTGTTTGAAATTTTCTCAACACCCTCGAGTATTATCTGAGGTATGAGATCGCTGCCTAATAGAATGTCTATTTGAGCGGGGGTGTTGCAGTTGGCATCTGCTAGCTTTAGGTGTGAAACCTTTTGCCAATGCTTGCTATTTATATGATGGCTTGGAAGCATATTTGTTAGTTGCGGTAAGACTACAGCTTCTCCTTTAATTCTCTTATCCGCTTAGGGGGAAATTAAAGTAATGGGATTATTGTGAACTGAGGTATTCGTTTGAGATTTCCCCAACATGAGTGGTCATGGTGGTAACTGGTTCCGAAACTAGTCCAGTTAGGATCCACCCTAAAATAGTATTTTGTGCGAATAGTTTGATTGAAATTTTCTCAACACCCTCGAGTATTATCTGAGGTATGAGATCGCTGCCTAATAGAATGTCTATTTGAGCGGGGGTGTTGCAGTTGGCATCTGCTAGCTTTAGGTGTGAAACCTTTTGCCAATGCTTGCTATTTATATGATGGCTTGGAAGCATATTTGTTAGTTGCGGTAAGACTATAGCTTCTGCTTTAATTCTCTTCTCCGCTTGGGGGGAAATTAGAGTAATGGGATTATTGTGAACTGAGGTATTCGTTTGAGATTTCCTCAACCTGAGTGGTCATGGTGGTAACTGGTTCCGAAACTAGTCCACTTAGGATCCACCCTAAAATAGTATTTTGTGCCAATAGTTTGTTTGAAATTTTCACAACACCTTCGAGTATTATCTGAGGTATGAGATCGCTGCCTAATAGAATGTCTATTTGAGCGGGGGTGTTGCAGTTGGGATCTGCTAGCTTTAGGTGTGAAACCTTTTGCCAATGCTTGCTATTTATATGATATCTTGGAAGCATATTTGTTAGTTCCGGTAAGACTATAGCTTCTGCTTTAATTCTTTTATCTGCTTGGGGGGAAATTAGAGTAATGGGATTATTGTGAACTAAGGTATTCGTTTGAGATTTCCTCAACCTGAGTGGTAATGGTGGTAACTGGTTCCGAAACTAGTCCACTTAGGATCCACCCTAAAATAGTATTTTGTGCCAATAGTTTGTTTGAAATTTTCACAACACCTTCGAGTATTATCTGAGGTATGAGATCGCTGCCTAATAGAATGTCTATTTGAGCGGGGGTGTTGCAGTTGGCATCTGCTAGGTTTAGTTGTGAAACCTTTTGCCAATGCTTGCTATTTATATGATAGCTTGGAAGCATATTTGTTAGTTGCGGTAAGACTATAGCTTCTGCTTTAATTCTCTTCTCCGCTTGGGTGGAAATTAGAGTAATGGGATTATTGTGAACTGAGGTATTCGTTTGAGATTTCCTCAACCTGAGTGGTCATAGTGGTAGCTGGTTCCGAAACTAGTCCAATTAGGATCCACCCAAAAATAGTATTTTGTGCCAATAGTTTGTTTGAAATTTTTTCAACACCCTCGAGTATTATCTGAGGGATGAGATCGCTGCCTAATAGAATGTCTATTTGAGCGGGGGTGTTGCAGTTGGGATCTGCTAGCTTTAGGTGTGATACCTTTTGCCAATGCTTGCTATTTATATGATAGCTTGGAAGCATATTTGTTAGTTGCGGTAAGACTATAGCTTCTCCTTTAATTCTCTTATCCGCTTGGTGGGAAATTAAAGTAATGGGATTATTGTGAACTGAGGTATTCGTTTGAGATTTCCTCAACCTGAGTGGTCATGGTGGTAACTGGTTCCAAAACTAGTCCAGTTAGGATCCACCCTAAAATAGTATTTTGTGCCAATAGTTTGTTTGAAATTTTCTCAACACCCTCGAGTATTATCTGAGGTATGAGATCGCTGCCTAATAGAATGTCTATTTGAGCGGGGGTGTTGCAGTTGGCATCTGCTAGCTTTAGGTGTGAAACCTTTTGCCAATGCTTGCTATTTATATGGTAGCTTGGAAGCATATTTGTTAGTTGCGGTAAGACTATAGCTTCTGCTTTAATTCTCTTATCCGCTTGGGGGGAAATTAGAGTAATGGGATTATTGTGAACTGACGTATTCGTTTGAGATTTCCTCAACCTGAGTGGTAATGGTGGTAACTGGTTCCGAAACTAGTCCACTTAGGACCAACCCAAAAATAGTATTTTGTGCGAATAGTTAGTTTGAAATTTTCTCAACACCCTCGAGTATTATCTGAGGTATGAGATCACTGCCTAATAGAATGTCTATTTGCGCGGGGTTGTTGCAGTTGGGATCTGCTAGCTTTAGGTGTGAAACCTCCTGCGAATGCTTGCTATTTATATGATAGCTTGGAAGCATATTTGTTAGTTGCGGTAAGACTATAGCTTCTGCTTTAATTCTCTTCTCCGCTTGGGTGGAAATTAGAGTAATGGGATTATTGTGAACTGAGGTATTCGTTTGAGATTTCCTCAACCTGAGTGGTCATGGTGGTAACTGGTTCCGAAACTAGTCCAGTTAGGATCCACCCTAAAATAGTATTTTGTGCCAATAGTTTGTTTGAAATTTTCTCAACACCCTCGAGTATTATCTGAGGTATGAGATCGCTGCCTAATAGAATGTCTATTTGAGCGGGGGTGTTGCAGTTGGCATCTGCTAGCTTTAGGTGTGAAACCTTTTGCCAATGCTTGCTATTTATATGGTAGCTTGGAAGCATATTTGTTAGTTGCGGTAAGACTATAGCTTCTGCTTTAATTCTCTTATCCGCTTGGGGGGAAATTAAAGTAATGGGATTATTGTGAACTGAGGTATTCGTTTGAGATTTCCTCAACCTGAGTGGTCATGGTGGTAACTGGTTCCGAAACTAGTCCAGTTAGGATCCACCCTAAAATAGTATTTTGTGCGAATAGTTTGTTTGAAATTTTCTCAACACCCTCGAGTATTATCTGAGGTATGAGATCGCTGCCTAATAGAATGTCTATTTGAGCGGGGGTGTTGCAGTTGGCATCTGCTAGCTTTAGGTGTGAAACCTTTTGCCAATGCTTGCTATTTATATGATGGCTTGGAAGCATAATTGTTAGTTGCGGTAAGACTATAGCTTCTCCTTTAATTCTCTTATCCGCTTAGGGGGAAATTAAAGTATTGGGATTATTGTGAACTGAGGTATTCGTTTGAGATTTCCCCAACATGAGTGGTCATGGTGGTAACTGGTTCCGAAACTAGTCCAGTTAGGATCCACCCTAAAATAGTATTTTGTGCGAATAGTTTGTTTGAAATTTTCTCAACACCCTCGAGTATTATCTGAGGTATGAGATCGCTGCCTAATAGAATGTCTATTTGAGCGGGGGTGTTGCAGTTGGCATCTGCTAGCTTTAGGTGTGAAACCTTTTGCCAATGCTTGCTATTTATATGATGGCTTGGAAGCATATTTGTTAGTTGCGGTAAGACTATAGCTTCTGCTTTAATTCTCTTCTCCGCTTGGGGGGAAATTAGAGTAATGGGATTATTGTGAACTGAGGTATTCGTTTGAGATTTCCTCAACCTGAGTGGTCATGGTGGTAACTGGTTCTGAAACTAGTCCACTTAGGATCCACCCTAAAATAGTATTTTGTGCCAATAGTTTGTTTGAAATTTTCACAACACCTTCGAGTATTATCTGAGGTATGAGATCGCTGCCTAATAGAATGTCTATTTGAGCGGGGGTGTTGCAGTTGGGATCTGCTAGCTTTAGGTGTGAAACCTTTTGCCAATGCTTGCTATTTATATGATATCTTGGAAGCATATTTGTTAGTTCCGGTAAGACTATAGCTTCTGCTTTAATTCTTTTATCCGCTTGGGGGGAAATTAGAGTAATGGGATTATTGTGAACTAAGGTATTCGTTTGAGATTTCCTCAACCTGAGTGGTCATGGTGGTAACTGGTTCCGAAATTAGTCCACTTAGGATCCACCCTAAAATAGTATTTTGTGCCAATAGTTTGTTTGAAATTTTCACAACACCTTCGAGTATTATCTGAGGTATGAGATCGCTGCCTAATAGAATGTCTATTTGAGCGGGGGTGTTGCAGTTGGGATCTGCTAGCTTTAGGTGTGAAACCTTTTGCCAATGCTTGCTATTTATATGATAGCTTGGAAGCATATTTGTTAGTTGCGGTAAGACTATAGCTTCTGCTTTAATTCTCTTCTCCGCTTGGGTGGAAATTAGAGAAATGGGATTATTGTGAACTGAGGTATTCGTTTGAGATTTCCTCAACCTGAGTGGTCATAGTGGTAACTGGTTCCGAAACTAGTCCAATTAGGATCCACCCAAAAATAGTATTTTGTGCCAATAGTTTGTTTGAAATTTTTTCAACACCCTCGAGTATTATCTGAGGGATGAGATCGCTGCCTAATAGAATGTCTATTTGAGCGGGGGTGTTGCAGTTGGGATCTGCTAGCTTTAGGTGTGATACCTTTTGCCAATGCTTGCTATTTATATGATAGCTTGGAAGCATATTTGTTAGTTGCGTTAAGACTATAGCTTCTCCTTTAATTCTCTTATCCGCTTGGTGGGAAATTAAAGTAATGGGATTATTGTGAACTGAGGTATTCGTTTGAGATTTCCTCAACCTGAGTGGTCATGGTGGTAACTGGTTCCGAAACTAGTCCAGTTAGGATCCACCCTAAAATAGTATTTTGTGCCAATAGTTTGTTTGAAATTTTCTCAACACCCTCGAGTATTATCTGAGGTATGAGATCGCTGCCTAATAGAATGTCTATTTGAGCGGGGGTGTTGCAGTTGGCATCTGCTAGCTTTAGGTGTGAAACCTTTCGCCAATGCTTGCTATTTATATGGTAGCTTGGAAGCATATTTGTTAGTTGCGGTAAGACTATAGCTTCTGCTTTAATTCTCTTATCCGCTTGGGGGGAAATTAGAGTAATGGGATTATTGTGAACTGACGTATTCGTTTGAGATTTCCTCAACCTGAGTGGTCATGGTGGTAACTGGTTCCGAAACTAGTCCAGTTAGGATCCACCCTAAAATAGTATTTTGTGCCAATAGTTTGTTTGAAATTTTCTCAACACCCTCGAGTATTATCTGAGGTATGAGATCGCTGCCTAATAGAATGTCTATTTGAGCGGGGGTGTTGCAGTTGGGATCTGCTAGCTTTAGGTGTGATACCTTTTGCCAATGCTTGCTATTTATATGATAGCTTGGAAGCATATTTGTTAGTTGCGGTAAGACTATAGCTTCTCCTTTAATTCTCTTATCCGCTTGGTGGGAAATTAAAGTAATGGGATTATTGTGAACTGAGGTATTCGTTTGAGATTTCCTCAACCTGAGTGGTCATGGTGGTAACTGGTTCCGAAACTAGTCCAGTTAGGATCCACCCTAAAATAGTATTTTGTGCCAATAGTTTGTTTGAAATTTTCTCAACACCCTCGAGTATTATCTGAGGTATGAGATCGCTGCCTAATAGAATGTCTATTTGAGCGGGGGTGTTGCAGTTGGCATCTGCTAGCTTTAGGTGTGAAACCTTTTGCCAATGCTTGCTATTTATATGGTAGCTTGGAAGCATATTTGTTAGTTGCGGTAAGACTATAGCTTCTGCTTTAATTCTCTTCTCCGCTTGGGTGGAAATTAGAGTAATGGGATTATTGTGAACTGAGGAATTCGTTTGAGATTTCCTCAACCTGAGTGGTAATGGTGGTAACTGGTTCCGAAACTAGTCCACTTAGGACCAACCCAAAAATAGTATTTTGTGCGAATAGTTAGTTTGAAATTTTCTCAACACCCTCGAGTATTATCTGAGGTATGAGATCACTGCCTAATAGAATGTCTATTTGAGCGGGGGTGTTGCAGTTGGGATCTGCTAGCTTTAGGTGTGATACCTTTTGCCAATGCTTGCTATTTATATGATAGCTTGGAAGCATATTTGTTAGCTGCGGTAAGACTATAGCTTCTGCTTTAATTCTCTTATCCGCTTGGGGGGAAATTAGAGTAATGGGATTATTGTGAACTGACGTATTCGTTTGAGATTTCCTCAACCTGAGTGGTAATGGTGGTAACTGGTTCCGAAACTAGTCCACTTAGGACCAACCCAAAAATAGTATTTTGTGCGAATAGTTAGTTTGAAATTTTCTCAACACCCTCGAGTATTATCTGAGGTATGAGATCACTGCCTAATAGAATGTCTATTTGAGCGGGGTTGTTGCAGTTGGGATCTGCTAGCTTTAGGTGTGAAACCTTCTGCCAATGCTTGCTATTTATATGATAGCTTGGAAGCATATTTGTTAGTTGCGGTAAGACTATAGCTTCTGCTTTAATTCTCTTCTCCGCTTGGGTGGAAATTAGAGTAATGGGATTATTGTGAACTGAGGAATTCGTTTGAGATTTCCTCAACCTGAGTGGTCATAGTGGTAACTGGTTCCGAAACTAGTCCAATTAGGATTCACCCAAAAATAGTATTTTGTGCCAATAGTTTGTTTGAAATTTTTTCAACACCCTCGAGTATTATCTGAGGGATGAGATCGCTGCCTAATAGAATGTCTATTTGAGCGGGGGTGTTGCAGTTGGGATCTGCTAGCTTTAGGTGTAATACCTTTTGCCAATGCTTGCTATTTATATGATAGCTTGGAAGCATATTTGTTAGTTGCGGTAAGACTATAGCTTCTGCTTTAATTCTCTTCTCCGCTTGGGTGGAAATTAGAGTAATGGGATTATTGTGAACTGAGGTATTCGTTTGAGATTTCCTCAACCTGAGTGGTCATGGTGGTAACTGGTTCCGAAACTAGTCCAGTTAGGATCCACCCAAAAATAGTATTTTGTGCCAATAGTTTGTTTGAAATTTTCTCAACACCCTCGAGTATTATCTGAGGTATGAGATCACTGCCTAATAGAATGTCTATTTGCGCGGGGTTGTTGCAGTTGGGATCTGCTAGCTTTAGGTGTGAAACCTTCTGCGAATGCTTGCTATTTATATGATAGCTTGGAAGCATATTTGTTAGCTGCGGTAAGACTATAGCTTCTGCTTTAATTCTCTTATCCGCTTGGGGGGAAATTAGAGTAATGGGATTATTGTGAACTGACGTATTCGTTTGAGATTTCCTCAACCTGAGTGGTAATGGTGGTAACTGGTTCCGAAACTAGTCCACTTAGGACCAACCCAAAAATAGTATTTTGTGCGAATAGTTAGTTTGAAATTTTCTCAACACCCTCGAGTATTATCTGAGGTATGAGATCACTGCCTAATAGAATGTCTATTTGAGCGGGGTTGTTGCAGTTGGGATCTGCTAGCTTTAGGTGTGAAACCTTCTGCCAATGCTTGCTATTTATATGATAGCTTGGAAGCATATTTGTTAGTTGCGGTAAGACTATAGCTTCTGCTTTAATTCTCTTCTCCGCTTGGGTGGAAATTAGAGTAATGGGATTATTGTGAACTGAGGAATTCGTTTGAGATTTCCTCAACCTGAGTGGTCATAGTGGTAACTGGTTCCGAAACTAGTCCAATTAGGATTCACCCAAAAATAGTATTTTGTGCCAATAGTTTGTTTGAAATTTTTTCAACACCCTCGAGTATTATCTGAGGGATGAGATCGCTGCCTAATAGAATGTCTATTTGAGCGGGGGTGTTGCAGTTGGGATCTGCTAGCTTTAGGTGTAATACCTTTTGCCAATGCTTGCTATTTATATGATAGCTTGGAAGCATATTTGTTAGTTGCGGTAAGACTATAGCTTCTGCTTTAATTCTCTTCTCCGCTTGGGTGGAAATTAGAGTAATGGGATTATTGTGAACTGAGGTATTCGTTTGAGATTTCCTCAACCTGAGTGGTCATGGTGGTAACTGGTTCCGAAACTAGTCCAGTTAGGATCCACCCAAAAATAGTATTTTGTGCCAATAGTTTGTTTGAAATTTTCTCAACACCCTCGAGTATTATCTGAGGTATGAGATCACTGCCTAATAGAATGTCTATTTGAGCGGGGGTGTTGCAGTTGGGATCTGCTAGCTTTAGGTGTGATACCTTTTGCCAATGCTTGCTATTTATATGATAGCTTGGAAGCATATTTGTTAGCTGCGGTAAGACTATAGCTTCTGCTTTAATTCTCTTATCCGCTTGGGGGGAAATTAGAGTAATGGGATTATTGTGAACTGACGTATTCGTTTGAGATTTCCTCAACCTGAGTGGTAATGGTGGTAACTGGTTCCGAAACTAGTCCACTTAGGACCAACCCAAAAATAGTATTTTGTGCGAATAGTTAGTTTGAAATTTTCTCAACACCCTCGAGTATTATCTGAGGTATGAGATCACTGCCTAATAGAATGTCTATTTGAGCGGGGTTGTTGCAGTTGGGATCTGCTAGCTTTAGGTGTGAAACCTTCTGCCAATGCTTGCTATTTATATGATAGCTTGGAAGCATATTTGTTAGTTGCGGTAAGACTATAGCTTCTGCTTTAATTCTCTTCTCCGCTTGGGTGGAAATTAGAGTAATGGGATTATTGTGAACTGAGGAATTCGTTTGAGATTTCCTCAACCTGAGTGGTCATAGTGGTAACTGGTTCCGAAACTAGTCCAATTAGGATTCACCCAAAAATAGTATTTTGTGCCAATAGTTTGTTTGAAATTTTTTCAACACCCTCGAGTATTATCTGAGGGATGAGATCGCTGCCTAATAGAATGTCTATTTGAGCGGGGGTGTTGCAGTTGGGATCTGCTAGCTTTAGGTGTAATACCTTTTGCCAATGCTTGCTATTTATATGATAGCTTGGAAGCATATTTGTTAGTTGCGGTAAGACTATAGCTTCTGCTTTAATTCTCTTCTCCGCTTGGGTGGAAATTAGAGTAATGGGATTATTGTGAACTGAGGTATTCGTTTGAGATTTCCTCAACCTGAGTGGTCATGGTGGTAACTGGTTCCGAAACTAGTCCAGTTAGGATCCACCCAAAAATAGTATTTTGTGCCAATAGTTTGTTTGAAATTTTCTCAACACCCTCGAGTATTATCTGAGGTATGAGATCACTGCCTAATAGAATGTCTATTTGCGCGGGGTTGTTGCAGTTGGGATCTGCTAGCTTTAGGTGTGAAACCTTCTGCGAATGCTTGCTATTTATATGATAGCTTGGAAGCATATTTGTTAGTTGCGGTAAGACTATAGCTTCTGCTTTAATTCTCTTCTCCGCTTGGGTGGAAATTAGAGTAATGGGATTATTGTGAACTGAGGTATTCGTTTGAGATTTCCTCAACCTGAGTGGTCATGGTGGTAACTGGTTCCGAAACTAGTCCAGTTAGGATCCACCCTAAAATAGTATTTTGTGCCAATAGTTTGTTTGAAATTTTCTCAACACCCTCGAGTATTATCTGAGGTATGAGATCGCTGCCTAATAGAATGTCTATTTGAGCGGGGGTGTTGCAGTTGGCATCTGCTAGCTTTAGGTGTGAAACCTTTTGCCAATGCTTGCTATTTATATGGTAGCTTGGAAGCATATTTGTTAGTTGCGGTAAGACTATAGCTTCTGCTTTAATTCTCTTATCCGCTTGGGGGGAAATTAAAGTAATGGGATTATTGTGAACTGAGGTATTCGTTTGAGATTTCCTCAACCTGAGTGGTCATGGTGGTAACTGGTTCCGAAACTAGTCCAGTTAGGATCCACCCTAAAATAGTATTTTGTGCGAATAGTTTGTTTGAAATTTTCTCAACACCCTCGAGTATTATCTGAGGTATGAGATCGCTGCCTAATAGAATGTCTATTTGAGCGGGGGTGTTGCAGTTGGCATCTGCTAGCTTTAGGTGTGAAACCTTTTGCCAATGCTTGCTATTTATATGATGGCTTGGAAGCATAATTGTTAGTTGCGGTAAGACTATAGCTTCTCCTTTAATTCTCTTATCCGCTTAGGGGGAAATTAAAGTATTGGGATTATTGTGAACTGAGGTATTCGTTTGAGATTTCCCCAACATGAGTGGTCATGGTGGTAACTGGTTCCGAAACTAGTCCAGTTAGGATCCACCCTAAAATAGTATTTTGTGCGAATAGTTTGTTTGAAATTTTCTCAACACCCTCGAGTATTATCTGAGGTATGAGATCGCTGCCTAATAGAATGTCTATTTGAGCGGGGGTGTTGCAGTTGGCATCTGCTAGCTTTAGGTGTGAAACCTTTTGCCAATGCTTGCTATTTATATGATGGCTTGGAAGCATATTTGTTAGTTGCGGTAAGACTATAGCTTCTGCTTTAATTCTCTTCTCCGCTTGGGGGGAAATTAGAGTAATGGGATTATTGTGAACTGAGGTATTCGTTTGAGATTTCCTCAACCTGAGTGGTCATGGTGGTAACTGGTTCTGAAACTAGTCCACTTAGGATCCACCCTAAAATAGTATTTTGTGCCAATAGTTTGTTTGAAATTTTCACAACACCTTCGAGTATTATCTGAGGTATGAGATCGCTGCCTAATAGAATGTCTATTTGAGCGGGGGTGTTGCAGTTGGGATCTGCTAGCTTTAGGTGTGAAACCTTTTGCCAATGCTTGCTATTTATATGATATCTTGGAAGCATATTTGTTAGTTCCGGTAAGACTATAGCTTCTGCTTTAATTCTTTTATCCGCTTGGGGGGAAATTAGAGTAATGGGATTATTGTGAACTAAGGTATTCGTTTGAGATTTCCTCAACCTGAGTGGTCATGGTGGTAACTGGTTCCGAAATTAGTCCACTTAGGATCCACCCTAAAATAGTATTTTGTGCCAATAGTTTGTTTGAAATTTTCACAACACCTTCGAGTATTATCTGAGGTATGAGATCGCTGCCTAATAGAATGTCTATTTGAGCGGGGGTGTTGCAGTTGGGATCTGCTAGCTTTAGGTGTGAAACCTTTTGCCAATGCTTGCTATTTATATGATAGCTTGGAAGCATATTTGTTAGTTGCGGTAAGACTATAGCTTCTGCTTTAATTCTCTTCTCCGCTTGGGTGGAAATTAGAGAAATGGGATTATTGTGAACTGAGGTATTCGTTTGAGATTTCCTCAACCTGAGTGGTCATAGTGGTAACTGGTTCCGAAACTAGTCCAATTAGGATCCACCCAAAAATAGTATTTTGTGCCAATAGTTTGTTTGAAATTTTTTCAACACCCTCGAGTATTATCTGAGGGATGAGATCGCTGCCTAATAGAATGTCTATTTGAGCGGGGGTGTTGCAGTTGGGATCTGCTAGCTTTAGGTGTGATACCTTTTGCCAATGCTTGCTATTTATATGATAGCTTGGAAGCATATTTGTTAGTTGCGGTAAGACTATAGCTTCTCCTTTAATTCTCTTATCCGCTTGGTGGGAAATTAAAGTAATGGGATTATTGTGAACTGAGGTATTCGTTTGAGATTTCCTCAACCTGAGTGGTCATGGTGGTAACTGGTTCCGAAACTAGTCCAGTTAGGATCCACCCTAAAATAGTATTTTGTGCCAATAGTTTGTTTGAAATTTTCTCAACACCCTCGAGTATTATCTGAGGTATGAGATCGCTGCCTAATAGAATGTCTATTTGAGCGGGGGTGTTGCAGTTGGCATCTGCTAGCTTTAGGTGTGAAACCTTTTGCCAATGCTTGCTATTTATATGGTAGCTTGGAAGCATATTTGTTAGTTGCGGTAAGACTATAGCTTCTGCTTTAATTCTCTTATCCGCTTGGGGGGAAATTAGAGTAATGGGATTATTGTGAACTGACGTATTCGTTTGAGATTTCCTCAACCTGAGTGGTCATGGTGGTAACTGGTTCCGAAACTAGTCCAGTTAGGATCCACCCTAAAATAGTATTTTGTGCCAATAGTTTGTTTGAAATTTTCTCAACACCCTCGAGTATTATCTGAGGTATGAGATCGCTGCCTAATAGAATGTCTATTTGAGCGGGGGTGTTGCAGTTGGGATCTGCTAGCTTTAGGTGTGATACCTTTTGCCAATGCTTGCTATTTATATGATAGCTTGGAAGCATATTTGTTAGTTGCGGTAAGACTATAGCTTCTCCTTTAATTCTCTTATCCGCTTGGTGGGAAATTAAAGTAATGGGATTATTGTGAACTGAGGTATTCGTTTGAGATTTCCTCAACCTGAGTGGTCATGGTGGTAACTGGTTCCGAAACTAGTCCAGTTAGGATCCACCCTAAAATAGTATTTTGTGCCAATAGTTTGTTTGAAATTTTCTCAACACCCTCGAGTATTATCTGAGGTATGAGATCGCTGCCTAATAGAATGTCTATTTGAGCGGGGGTGTTGCAGTTGGCATCTGCTAGCTTTAGGTGTGAAACCTTTTGCCAATGCTTGCTATTTATATGGTAGCTTGGAAGCATATTTGTTAGTTGCGGTAAGACTATAGCTTCTGCTTTAATTCTCTTCTCCGCTTGGGTGGAAATTAGAGTAATGGGATTATTGTGAACTGAGGAATTCGTTTGAGATTTCCTCAACCTGAGTGGTAATGGTGGTAACTGGTTCCGAAACTAGTCCACTTAGGACCAACCCAAAAATAGTATTTTGTGCGAATAGTTAGTTTGAAATTTTCTCAACACCCTCGAGTATTATCTGAGGTATGAGATCACTGCCTAATAGAATGTCTATTTGAGCGGGGGTGTTGCAGTTGGGATCTGCTAGCTTTAGGTGTGATACCTTTTGCCAATGCTTGCTATTTATATGATAGCTTGGAAGCATATTTGTTAGCTGCGGTAAGACTATAGCTTCTGCTTTAATTCTCTTATCCGCTTGGGGGGAAATTAGAGTAATGGGATTATTGTGAACTGACGTATTCGTTTGAGATTTCCTCAACCTGAGTGGTAATGGTGGTAACTGGTTCCGAAACTAGTCCACTTAGGACCAACCCAAAAATAGTATTTTGTGCGAATAGTTAGTTTGAAATTTTCTCAACACCCTCGAGTATTATCTGAGGTATGAGATCACTGCCTAATAGAATGTCTATTTGAGCGGGGTTGTTGCAGTTGGGATCTGCTAGCTTTAGGTGTGAAACCTTCTGCCAATGCTTGCTATTTATATGATAGCTTGGAAGCATATTTGTTAGTTGCGGTAAGACTATAGCTTCTGCTTTAATTCTCTTCTCCGCTTGGGTGGAAATTAGAGTAATGGGATTATTGTGAACTGAGGAATTCGTTTGAGATTTCCTCAACCTGAGTGGTCATAGTGGTAACTGGTTCCGAAACTAGTCCAATTAGGATTCACCCAAAAATAGTATTTTGTGCCAATAGTTTGTTTGAAATTTTTTCAACACCCTCGAGTATTATCTGAGGGATGAGATCGCTGCCTAATAGAATGTCTATTTGAGCGGGGGTGTTGCAGTTGGGATCTGCTAGCTTTAGGTGTAATACCTTTTGCCAATGCTTGCTATTTATATGATAGCTTGGAAGCATATTTGTTAGTTGCGGTAAGACTATAGCTTCTGCTTTAATTCTCTTATCCGCATGGGGGGAAATTAGAGTAATGGGATTATTGTGAACTGAGGTATTCGTTTGAGATTTCCTCAACCTGAGTGGTCATGGTGGTAACTGGTTCCGAAACTAGTCCAGTTAGGATCCACCCTAAAATAGTATTTTGTGCCAATAGTTTGTTTGAAATTTTCTCAACACCCTCGAGTATTATCTGAGGTATGAGATCGCTGCCTAATAGAATGTCTATTTGAGCGGGGGTGTTGCAGTTGGCATCTGCTAGCTTTAGGTGTGAAACCTTTTGCCAATGCTTGCTATTTATATGGTAGCTTGGAAGCATATTTGTTAGTTGCGGTAAGACTATAGCTTCTGCTTTAATTCTCTTATCCGCTTGGGGGGAAATTAAAGTAATGGGATTATTGTGAACTGAGGTATTCGTTTGAGATTTCCTCAACCTGAGTGGTCATGGTGGTAACTGGTTCCGAAACTAGTCCAGTTAGGATCCACCCTAAAATAGTATTTTGTGCCAATAGTTTGTTTGAAATTTTCTCAACACCCTCGAGTATTATCTGAGGTATGAGATCGCTGCCTAATAGAATGTCTATTTGAGCGGGGGTGTTGCAGTTGGCATCTGCTAGCTTTAGGTTTGAAACCTTTTGCCAATGCTTGCTATTTATATGGTAGCTTGGAAGCATATTTGTTAGTTGCGGTAAGACTATAGCTTCTGCTTTAATTCTCTTATCCGCTTGGGGGGAAATTAGAGTAATGGGATTATTGTGAACTGACGTATTCGTTTGAGATTTCCTCAACCTGAGTGGTAATGGTGGTAACTGGTTCCGAAACTAGTCCACTTAGGCCCAACCCAAAAATAGCATTTTGTGCGAATAGTTTGTTTGAAATTTTCTCAACACCCTCGAGTATTATCTGAGGTATGAGATCGCTGCCTAATAGAATGTCTATTTGAGCGGGGGTGTTGCAGTTGGCATCTGCTAGCTTTAGGTGTGAAACCTTTTGCCAATGCTTGCTATTTATATGATGGCTTGGAAGCATATTTGTTAGTTGCGGTAAGACTACAGCTTCTCCTTTAATTCTCTTATCCGCTTAGGGGGAAATTAAAGTAATGGGATTATTGTGAACTGAGGTATTCGTTTGAGATTTCCCCAACATGAGTGGTCATGGTGGTAACTGGTTCCGAAACTAGTCCAGTTAGGATCCACCCTAAAATAGTATTTTGTGCGAATAGTTTGATTGAAATTTTCTCAACACCCTCGAGTATTATCTGAGGTATGAGATCGCTGCCTAATAGAATGTCTATTTGAGCGGGGGTGTTGCAGTTGGCATCTGCTAGCTTTAGGTGTGAAACCTTTTGCCAATGCTTGCTATTTATATGATGGCTTGGAAGCATATTTGTTAGTTGCGGTAAGACTATAGCTTCTGCTTTAATTCTCTTCTCCGCTTGGGGGGAAATTAGAGTAATGGGATTATTGTGTACTGAGGTATTCGTTTGAGATTTCCTCAACCTGAGTGGTCATGGTGGTAACTGGTTCCGAAACTAGTCCACTTAGGATCCACCCTAAAATAGTATTTTGTGCCAATAGTTTGTTTGAAATTTTCACAACACCTTCGAGTATTATCTGAGGTATGAGATCGCTGCCTAATAGAATGTCTATTTGAGCGGGGGTGTTGCAGTTGGGATCTGCTAGCTTTAGGTGTGAAACCTTTTGCCAATGCTTGCTATTTATATGATATCTTGGAAGCATATTTGTTAGTTCCGGTAAGACTATAGCTTCTGCTTTAATTCTTTTATCTGCTTGGGGGGAAATTAGAGTAATGGGATTATTGTGAACTAAGGTATTCGTTTGAGATTTCCTCAACCTGAGTGGTAATGGTGGTAACTGGTTCCGAAACTAGTCCACTTAGGATCCACCCTAAAATAGTATTTTGTGCCAATAGTTTGTTTGAAATTTTCACAACACCTTCGAGTATTATCTGAGGTATGAGATCGCTGCCTAATAGAATGTCTATTTGAGCGGGGGTGTTGCAGTTGGCATCTGCTAGGTTTAGTTGTGAAACCTTTTGCCAATGCTTGCTATTTATATGATAGCTTGGAAGCATATTTGTTAGTTGCGGTAAGACTATAGCTTCTGCTTTAATTCTCTTCTCCGCTTGGGTGGAAATTAGAGTAATGGGATTATTGTGAACTGAGGTATTCGTTTGAGATTTCCTCAACCTGAGTGGTCATAGTGGTAGCTGGTTCCGAAACTAGTCCAATTAGGATCCACCCAAAAATAGTATTTTGTGCCAATAGTTTGTTTGAAATTTTTTCAACACCCTCGAGTATTATCTGAGGGATGAGATCGCTGCCTAATAGAATGTCTATTTGAGCGGGGGTGTTGCAGTTGGGATCTGCTAGCTTTAGGTGTGATACCTTTTGCCAATGCTTGCTATTTATATGATAGCTTGGAAGCATATTTGTTAGTTGCGGTAAGACTATAGCTTCTCCTTTAATTCTCTTATCCGCTTGGTGGGAAATTAAAGTAATGGGATTATTGTGAACTGAGGTATTCGTTTGAGATTTCCTCAACCTGAGTGGTCATGGTGGTAACTGGTTCCAAAACTAGTCCAGTTAGGATCCACCCTAAAATAGTATTTTGTGCCAATAGTTTGTTTGAAATTTTCTCAACACCCTCGAGTATTATCTGAGGTATGAGATCGCTGCCTAATAGAATGTCTATTTGAGCGGGGGTGTTGCAGTTGGCATCTGCTAGCTTTAGGTGTGAAACCTTTTGCCAATGCTTGCTATTTATATGGTAGCTTGGAAGCATATTTGTTAGTTGCGGTAAGACTATAGCTTCTGCTTTAATTCTCTTATCCGCTTGGGGGGAAATTAGAGTAATGGGATTATTGTGAACTGACGTATTCGTTTGAGATTTCCTCAACCTGAGTGGTAATGGTGGTAACTGGTTCCGAAACTAGTCCACTTAGGACCAACCCAAAAATAGTATTTTGTGCGAATAGTTAGTTTGAAATTTTCTCAACACCCTCGAGTATTATCTGAGGTATGAGATCACTGCCTAATAGAATGTCTATTTGCGCGGGGTTGTTGCAGTTGGGATCTGCTAGCTTTAGGTGTGAAACCTTCTGCGAATGCTTGCTATTTATATGATAGCTTGGAAGCATATTTGTTAGTTGCGGTAAGACTATAGCTTCTGCTTTAATTCTCTTCTCCGCTTGGGTGGAAATTAGAGTAATGGGATTATTGTGAACTGAGGTATTCGTTTGAGATTTCCTCAACCTGAGTGGTCATAGTGGTAACTGGTTCCGAAACTAGTCCAATTAGGATCCACCCAAAAATAGTATTTTGTGCCAATAGTTTGTTTGAAATTTTTTCAACACCCCCGAGTATTATCTGAGGGATGAGATCGCTGCCTAATAGAATGTCTATTTGAGCGGGGGTGTTGCAGTTGGGATCTGCTAGCTTTAGGTGTGATACCTTTTGCCAATGCTTGCTATTTATATGATATCTGGGAAGCATATTTGTAAGTTGCGGTAAGACTATAGCTTCTGCTTTAATTCTCTTATCCGGTTGGGTGGAAATTAGAGTAATGGGATTATTGTGAACTGAGGTATTCGTTTGAGATTTCCTCAACCTGAGTGGTCATGGTGGTAACTGGTTCCGAAACTAGTCCAGTTAGGATCCACCCTAAAATAGTATTTTGTGCCAATAGTTTGTTTGAAATTTTCTCAACACCCTCGAGTATTATCTGAGGTATGAGATCGCTGCCTAATAAAACGTCTATTTGAGCGGGGGTGTTGCAGTTGGGATCTGCTAGCTTTAGGTGTGAAACCTTTTGCCAATGCTTGCTATTTATATGATATCTGGGAAGCATATTTGTTAGTTGCGGTAAGACTATAGCTTCTGCTTTAATTCTCTTATCCGCTTGGGGGGAAATTAGAGTAATGGGATTATTGTGAACTGAGGTATTCGTTTGAGATTTCCTCAACCTGAGTGGTCATGGTGGTAACTGGTTCCGAAACTAGTCCAGTTAGGATCCACCCTAAAATAGTATTTTGTGCCAATAGTTTGTTTGAAATTTTCTCAACACCCTCGAGTATTATCTGAGGTATGAGATCGCTGCCTAATAGAATGTCTATTTGAGCGGGGGTGTTGCAGTTGGCATCTGCTAGCTTTAGGTGTGAAACCTTTTGCCAATGCTTGCTATTTATATGGTAGCTTGGAAGCATATTTGTTAGTTGCGGTAAGACTATAGCTTCTGCTTTAATTCTCTTATCCGCTTGGGGGGAAATTAGAGTAATGGGATTATTGTGAACTGACGTATTCGTTTGAGATTTCCTCAACCTGAGTGGTAATGGTGGTAACTGGTTCCGAAACTAGTCCACTTAGGACCAACCCAAAAATAGTATTTTGTGCGAATAGTTTGTTTGAAATTTTCTCAACACCCTCGAGTATTATCTGAGGTATGAGATCACTGCCTAATAGAATGTCTATTTGAGCGGGGTTGTTGCAATTGGGATCTGCTAGCTTTAGGTGTGAAACCTTCTGCCAATGCTTGCTATTTATATGATAGCTTGGAAGCATATTTGTTAGTTGCGGTAACTGGTTCCGAAACTAGTCCAATTAGGATCCACCCAAAAATAGTATTTTGTGCCAATAGTTTGTTTGAAATTTTTTCAACACCCTCGAGTATTATCTGAGGGATGAGATCGCTGCCTAATAGAATGTCTATTTGAGCGGGGGTGTTGCAGTTGGGATCTGCTAGCTTTAGGTGTGATACCTTTTGCCAATGCTTGCTATTTATATGATAGCTTGGAAGCATATTTCTTAGTTGCGGTAAGACTATAGCTTCTCCTTTAATTCTCTTATCCGCTTGGGGGGAAATTAAAGTAATGGGATTATTGTGAACTGAGGTATTCGTTTGAGATTTCCTCAACCTGAGTGGTCATGGTGGTAACTGGTTCCGAAACTAGTCCAGTTAGGATCCACCCTAAAATAGTATTTTGTGAGTAATGGGATTATTGTGAACTGACGTATTCGTTTGAGATTTCCTCAACCTGAGTGGTAATGGTGGTAACTGGTTCCGAAACTAGTCCACTTAGGACCAACCCAAAAATAGTATTTTGTGCGAATAGTTTGTTTGAAATTTTCTCAACACCCTCGAGTATTATCTGAGGTATGAGATCGCTGCCTAATAGAATGTCTATTTGAGCGGGGGTGTTGCAGTTGGCATCTGCTAGCTTTAGGTGTGAAACCTTTTGCCAATGCTTGCTATTTATATGGTAGCTTGGAAGCATATTTGTTAGTTGCGGTAAGACTATAGCTTCTGCTTTAATTCTCTTCTCCGCTTGGGTGGAAATTAGAGTAATGGGATTATTGTGAACTGAGGTATTCGTTTGAGATTTCCTCAACCTGAGTGGTCATGGTGGTAACTGGTTCCGAAACTAGTCCAGTTAGGATCCACCCTAAAATAGTATTTTGTGCCAATAGTTTGTTTGAAATTTTCTCAACACCCTCGAGTATTATCTGAGGTATGAGATCACTGCCTAATAGAATGTCTATTTGAGCGGGGGTGTTGCAGTTGGGATCTGCTAGCTTTAGGTGTGAAACCTTTTGCCAATTCTTGCTATTTATATGATATCTGGGAAGCATATTTGTTAGTTGCGGTAAGACTATAGCTTCTGCTTTAATTCTCTTATCCGATTGGGTGGAAATTAGAGTAATGGGATTATTGTGAACTGAGGTATTCGTTTGAGATTTCCTCAACCTGAGTGGTCATGGTGGTAACTGGTTCCGAAACTAGTCCAGTTAGGATCCACCCTAAAATAGTATTTTGTGCCAATAGTTTGTTTGAAATTTTCTCAACACCCTCGAGTATTATCTGAGGTATGAGATCGCTGCCTAATAAAACGTCTATTTGAGCGGGGGTGTTGCAGTTGGGATCTGCTAGCTTTAGGTGTGAAACCTTTTGCCAATGCTTGCTATTTATATGATATCTGGGAAGCATATTTGTTAGTTGCGGTAAGACTATAGCTTCTGCTTTAATTCTCTTATCCGCTTGGGGGGAAATTAAAGTAATGGGATTATTGTGAACTGAGGTATTCGTTTGAGATTTCCTCAACCTGAGTGGTCATGGTGGTAACTGGTTCCGAAACTAGTCCACTTAGAATCCACCCTAAAATAGTATTTTGTGCGAATAGTTTGTTTGAAATTTTCTCAACACCCTCGAGTATTATCTGAGGTATGAGATCGCTGCCTTATAAAACGTCTATTTGAGCGGGGGTGTTGCAGTTGGGATCTGCTAGCTTTAGGTGTGAAACCTTTTGCCAATGCTTGCTATTTATATGATAGCTTGGAAGCATATTTGTTAGTTGCGGTAAGACTATAGCTTCTGCTTTAATTCTCTTATCCGCTTGGGGGGAAATTAGAGTAATGGGATTATTGTGAACTGAGGTATTCGTTTGAGATTCCTCAACCTGAGTGGTCATGGTGGTAACTGGTTCCGAAACTAGTCCACTTAGGATCCACCCTAAAATAGTATTTTGTGCCAATAGTTTGTTTGAAATTTTCTCAACACCCTCGAGTATTATCTGAGGTATGAGATCGCTGCCTAATAGAATGTCTATTTGAGCGGGGGTGTTGCAGTTGGCATCTGCTAGCTTTAGGTGTGAAACCTTTTGCCAATGCTTGCTATTTATATGATAGCTTGGAAGCATATTTGTTAGTTGCGGTAAGACTATAGCTTCTGCTTTAATTCTCTTATCCGCTTGGGGGGAAATTAGAGTAATGGGATTATTGTGAACTGAGGTATTCGTTTGAGATTTCCTCAACCTGAGTGGTCATGGTGGTAACTGGTTCCGAAACTAGTCCACTTAGGATCCAGCCAAAAATAGTATTTTGTGCCAATAGTTTGTTTGAAATTTTCTCAACACCCTCGAGTATTATCTGAGGTATGAGATCGCTGCCTAATAGAATGTCTATTTGAGCGCGGGTGTTGCAGTTGGCATCTGCTAGCTTTAGGTGTGAAACCTTTTGCCGATGCTTGCTATTTATGTGATAGCTTGGAAGCATATTTGTTAGTTGCGGTAAGACTACAGCTTCTGCTTTAATTCTCTTATCCGCTTGGGGGGAAATTAGAGTAAGGGGATTATTGTGAACTGAGGTATTCGTTTGAGATTTCCTCAACCTGAGTGGTCATGGTGGTAACTGGTTCCGAAACTAGTCCACTTAGGATCCACCCTAAAATTGTATTTTGTGCCAATAGTTTGTTTGAAATTTTCTCAACACCCTCGAGTATTATCTGAGGTATGAGATCGCTGCCTAATAGAATGTCTATTTGAGCGGGGGTGTTGCAGTTGGCATCTGCTAGCTTTAGGTGTGAAACCTTTTGCCAATGCTTGCTATTTATATGATAGCTTGGAAGCATATTTGTTAGTTGCGGTAAGACTATAGCTTCTGCTTTAATTCTCTTATCCGCTTGGGGGGAAATTAGAGTAATGGGATTATTGTGAACTGAGGTATTCGTTTGAGATTTCCTCAACCTGAGTGTCATAGTGGTAACTGGTTCCGAAACTAGTCCACTTAGGATCCACCCAAAAATAGTATTTTGTGCCAATAGTTTGTTTGAAATTTTCTCAACACCCTCGAGTATTATCTGAGGTATGAGATCGCTGCCTAATAGAATGTCTATTTGAGCGGGGGTGTTGCAGTTGGCATCTGCTAGCTTTAGGTGTGAAACCTTTTGCCAATGCTTGCTATTTATATGATAGCTTGGAAGCATATTTGTTAGTTGCGGTAAGACTATAGCTTCTGCTTTAATTCTCTTATCCGATTGGGTGGAAATTAGAGTAATGGGATTATTGTGAACTGAGGTATTCGTTTGAGATTTCCTCAACCTGAGTGGTCATGGTGGTAACTGGTTCCGAAACTAGTCCACTTAGGATCCAGCCAAAAATAGTATTTTGTGCCAATAGTTTGTTTGAAATTTTCTCAACACCCTCGAGTATTATCTGAGGTATGAGATCGCTGCCTAATAGAATGTCTATTTGAGCGCGGGTGTTGCAGTTGGCATCTGCTAGCTTTAGGTGTGAAACCTTTTGCCGATGCTTGCTATTTATGTGATAGCTTGGAAGCATATTTGTTAGTTGCGGTAAGACTACAGCTTCTGCTTTAATTCTCTTATCCGCTTGGGGGGAAATTAGAGTAAGGGGATTATTGTGAACTGAGGTATTCGTTTGAGATTTCCTCAACCTGAGTGGTCATGGTGGTAACTGGTTCCGAAACTAGTCCACTTAGGATCCACCCTAAAATTGTATTTTGTGCCAATAGTTTGTTTGAAATTTTCTCAACACCCTCGAGTATTATCTGAGGTATGAGATCGCTGCCTAATAGAATGTCTATTTGAGCGGGGGTGTTGCAGTTGGCATCTGCTAGCTTTAGGTGTGAAACCTTTTGCCAATGCTTGCTATTTATATGATAGCTTGGAAGCATATTTGTTAGTTGCGGTAAGACTATAGCTTCTGCTTTAATTCTCTTATCCGCTTGGGGGGAAATTAGAGTAATGGGATTATTGTGAACTGAGGTATTCGTTTGAGATTTCCTCAACCTGAGTGTCATAGTGGTAACTGGTTCCGAAACTAGTCCACTTAGGATCCACCCAAAAATAGTATTTTGTGCCAATAGTTTGTTTGAAATTTTCTCAACACCCTCGAGTATTATCTGAGGTATGAGATCGCTGCCTAATAGAATGTCTATTTGAGCGGGGGTGTTGCAGTTGGCATCTGCTAGCTTTAGGTGTGAAACCTTTTGCCAATGCTTGCTATTTATATGATAGCTTGGAAGCATATTTGTTAGTTGCGGTAAGACTATAGCTTCTGCTTTAATTCTCTTATCCGATTGGGTGGAAATTAGAGTAATGGGATTATTGTGAACTGAGGTATTCGTTTGAGATTTCCTCAACCTGAGTGGTCATGGTGGTAACTGGTTCCGAAACTAGTCCACTTAGGATCCAGCCAAAAATAGTATTTTGTGCCAATAGTTTGTTTGAAATTTTCTCAACACCCTCGAGTATTATCTGAGGTATGAGATCGCTGCCTAATAGAATGTCTATTTGAGCGCGGGTGTTGCAGTTGGCATCTGCTAGCTTTAGGTGTGAAACCTTTTGCCGATGCTTGCTATTTATGTGATAGCTTGGAAGCATATTTGTTAGTTGCGGTAAGACTACAGCTTCTGCTTTAATTCTCTTATCCGCTTGGGGGGAAATTAGAGTAAGGGGATTATTGTGAACTGAGGTATTCGTTTGAGATTTCCTCAACCTGAGTGGTCATGGTGGTAACTGGTTCCGAAACTAGTCCACTTAGGATCCACCCTAAAATTGTATTTTGTGCCAATAGTTTGTTTGAAATTTTCTCAACACCCTCGAGTATTATCTGAGGTATGAGATCGCTGCCTAATAGAATGTCTATTTGAGCGGGGGTGTTGCAGTTGGCATCTGCTAGCTTTAGGTGTGAAACCTTTTGCCAATGCTTGCTATTTATATGATAGCTTGGAAGCATATTTGTTAGTTGCGGTAAGACTATAGCTTCTGCTTTAATTCTCTTATCCGCTTGGGGGGAAATTAGAGTAATGGGATTATTGTGAACTGAGGTATTCGTTTGAGATTTCCTCAACCTGAGTGTCATAGTGGTAACTGGTTCCGAAACTAGTCCACTTAGGATCCACCCAAAAATAGTATTTTGTGCCAATAGTTTGTTTGAAATTTTCTCAACACCCTCGAGTATTATCTGTGGTATGAGATAGCTGCCTAATAGAATGTCTATTTGAGCGCGGGTGTTGCAGTTGGCATCTGCTAGCTTTAGGAGTGAAACCTTTTGCCGATGCTTGCTATTTATATGATAGCTTGGAAGCATATTTGTTAGTTGCGGTAAGACTATAGCTTCTGATTTAATTCTCTTATCCGCTTGGGGGGAAATTAGAATAAGGGGATTATTGTGAACTGAGGTATTCGTTTGAGATTTCCTCAACCTGAGTGGTCATGGTGGTAACTGGTTCCGAAACTAGTCCACTTAGGATCCACCGTAAAATAGTATTTTGTGCCAATAGGTGAAACCTTTTGCCAATGCTTGCTATTTATATGATAGCTTGGAAGCATATTTGTTAGTTGCGGTAAGACTATAGCTTCTGCTTTTATTCTCTTATCCGCTTGGGGGGAAATTAGAGTAATGGGATTATTGTGAACTGAGGTATTCGTTTGAGATTTCCTCAACCTGAGTGGTCATGGTGGTAACTGGTTCCGAAACTAGTCCACTTAGAATCCACCCTAAAATAGTATTTTGTGCCAATAGTTTGTTTGAAATTTTCTCAACACCCTCGAGTATTATCTGAGGTATGAGATCGCTGCCTAATAGAATGTCTATTTGAGCGGGGGTGTTGCAGTTGGCATCTGCTAGCTTAAGGTGTGAAACCTTTTGCCAATGCTTGCTATTTATATGGTAGCTTGGAAGCATATTTGTTAGTTGCGGTAAGACTATAGCTTCTGCTTTAATTCTCTTATCTGCTTGGGGGGAAATTAAAGTAATGGGATTATTGTGAACTGAGGTATTCGTTTGAGATTTCCTCAACCTGAGTGGTCATGGTGGTAACTGGTTCCGAAACTAGTCCACTTAGAATCCACCCTAAAATAGTATTTTGTGCCAATAGTTTGTTTGAAATTTTCTCAACACCCTCGAGTATTATCTGAGGTATGAGATCGCTGCCTAATAGAATGTCTATTTGAGCGGGGTTGTTGCAGTTGGCATCTGCTAGCTTAAGGTGTGAAACCTTTTGCCAATGCTTGCTATTTATATGGTAGCTTGGAAGCATATTTGTTAGTTGCGGTAAGACTATAGCTTCTGCTTTAATTCTCTTATCTGCTTGGGGGGAAATTAGAGTAATGGGATTATTGTGAACTGAGGTATTCGTTTGAGATTTCCTCAACCTGAGTGGTCATGGTGGTAACTGGTTCCGAAACTAGTCCACTTAGGACCAACCCAAAAATAGTATTTTGTGCGAATAGTTTGTTTGAAATTTTCTCAACACCCTCGAGTATTATCTGAGGTATGAGATCGCTGCCTAATAGAATGTCTATTTGAGCGGGGGTGTTGCAGTTGGGATCTGCTAGCTTTAGGTGTGAAACCTTTTGCCAATGCTTGCTATTTATATGATATCTGGGAAGCATATTTGTTAGTTGCGGTAAGACTATAGCTTCTGCTTTAATTCTCTTATCCGCTTGGGGGGAAATTAGAGTAATGGGATTATTGTGAACTGAGGTATTCGTTTGAGATTCCTCAACCTGAGTGGTCATGGTGGTAACTGGTTCCGAAACTAGTACACTTAGGATCCACCCTAAAATAGTATTTTGTGCCAATAGTTTGTTTGAAATTTTCTCAACACCCTCGAGTATTATCTGAGGTATGAGATCGCTGCCTAATAGAATGTCTATTTGAGCGGGGGTGTTGCAGTTGGCATCTGCTAGCTTTAGGTGTGAAACCTTTTGCCAATGCTTGCTATTTATATGATAGCTTGGAAGCATATTTGTTAGTTGCGGTAAGACTATAGCTTCTGCTTTAATTCTCTTATCCGCTTGGGGGGAAATTAGAGTAATGGGATTATTGTGAACTGAGGTATTCGTTTGAGATTTCCTCAACCTGAGTGGTCATGGTGGTAACTGGTTCCGAAACTAGTCCACTTAGGATCCACCCAAAAATAGTATTTTGTGCCAATAGTTTGTTTGAAATTTTCTCAACACCCTCGAGTATTATCTGAGGTATGAGATCGCTGCCTAATAGAATGTCTATTTGAGCGGGGGTGTTGCAGTTGGGATCTGCTAGCTTTAAGTGTGAAACCTTTTGCCAAACTGAGGTATTCGTTTGAGATTTCCTCAACCTGAGTGGTCATAGTAGTAACTGGTTCCGAAACTAGTCCACTTAGGATCCACCCAAAAATAGTATTTTGTGCCAATAGTTTGTTTGAAATTTTCTCAACACCCTCGAGTATTATCTGAGGTATGAGATCGCTGCCTAATAGAATGTCTATTTGAGCGGGGGTGTTGCAGTTGGGATCTGCTAGCTTTAGGTGTGAAACCTTAAGCCAATGCTTGCGATTTATATGATAGCTTGGAAGCATATTTGTTAGTTGCGGTAAGACTATAGCTTCTGCTTTAATTCTCTTATCCGCTTGGGGGAAATTAGAGTAATGGGATTATTGTGAACTGAGGTATTCGTTTGAGATTTCCTCAACCTGAGTGGTCATGGTGGTAACTGGTTCCGAAACTAGTCCACTTAGAATCCACCCAAAAATAGTATTTTGTGCCAATAGTTTGTTTGAAATTTTCTCAACACCCTCGAGTATTATCTGAGGTATGAGATCGCTGCCTTATAGAATGTCTATTTGAGCGCGGGTGTTGCAGTTGGCATCTGCTAGCTTTAGGTGTGAAACCTTTTGCCAATGCTTGCTATTTATATGATATCTTGGAAGCATATTTGTTAGTTGCATTAAGACTATAGCTTCTGCTTTAATTCTCTTATCCGCTTGGGGGGAAATTAGAGTAATGGGATTATTGTGAACTGAGGTATTCGTTTGAGATTCCTCAACCTGAGTGGTCATGGTGGTAACTGGTTCCGAAACTAGTCCACTTAGGATCCACCCTAAAATAGTATTTTGTGCCAATAGTTTGTTTGAAATTTTCTCAACACCCTCGAGTATTATCTGAGGTATGAGATCGCTGCCTAATAGAATGTCTATTTGAGCGGGGGTGTTGCAGTTGGCATCTGCTAGCTTTAGGTGTGAAACCTTTTGCCAATGCTTGCTATTTATATGATAGCTTGGAAGCATATTTGTTAGTTGCGGTAAGACTATAGCTTCTGCTTTAATTCTCTTATCCGCTTGGGGGAAATTAGAGTAATGGGATTATTGTGAACTGAGGTATTCGTTTGAGATTTCCTCAACCTGAGTGTCATAGTGGTAACTGGTTCCGAAACTAGTCCACTTAGGATCCACCCAAAAATAGTATTTTGTGCCAATAGTTTGTTTGAAATTTTCGCAACACCCTCGAGTATTATCTGAGGTATGAGATCGCTGCCTAATAGAATGTCTATTTGAGCGCGGGTGTTGCAGTTGGCATCTGCTAGCTTTAGGAGTGAAACCTTTTGCCGATGCTTGCTATTTATATGATAGCTTGGAAGCATATTTGTTAGTTGCGGTAAGACTATAGCTTCTGCTTTAATTCTCTTATCCGCTTGGGGGGAAATTAGAGTAATGGGATTATTGTGAACTGAGGTATTCGTTTGAGATTCCTCAACCTGAGTGGTCATGGTGGTAACTGGTTCCGAAACTAGTCCAGTTAGGATCCACCCTAAAATAGTATTTTGTGCCAATAGTTTGTTTGAAATTTTCTCAACACCCTCGAGTATTATCTGAGGTATGAGATCGCTGCCTAATAGAATGTCTATTTGAGCGGGGGTGTTGCAGTTGGCATCTGCTAGCTTTAGGTGTGAAACCTTTTGCCAATGCTTGCTATTTATATGATAGCTTGGAAGCATATTTGTTAGTTGCGGTAAGACTATAGCTTCTGCTTTAATTCTCTTATCCGATTGGGTGGAAATTAGAGTAATGGGATTATTGTGAACTGAGGTATTCGTTTGAGATTTCCTCAACCTGAGTGGTCATGGTGGTAACTGGTTCCGAAACTAGTCCAGTTAGGATCCACCCTAAAATAGTATTTTGTGCCAATAGTTTGTTTGAAATTTTCTCAACACCCTCGAGTATTATCTGAGGTATGAGATCGCTGCCTAATAAAACGTCTATTTGAGCGGGGGTGTTGCAGTTGGGATCTGCTAGCTTTAGGTGTGAAACCTTTTGCCAATGCTTGCTATTTATATGATATCTGGGAAGCATATTTGTTAGTTGCGGTAAGACTATAGCTTCTGCTTTAATTCTCTTATCCGCTTGGGGGGAAATTAAAGTAATGGGATTATTGTGAACTGAGGTATTCGTTTGAGATTTCCTCAACCTGAGTGGTCATGGTGGTAACTGGTTCCGAAACTAGTCCACTTAGAATCCACCCTAAAATAGTATTTTGTGCGAATAGTTTGTTTGAAATTTTCTCAACACCCTCGAGTATTATCTGAGGTATGAGATCGCTGCCTAATAAAACGTCTATTTGAGCGGGGGTGTTGCAGTTGGGATCTGCTAGCTTTAGGTGTGAAACCTTTTGCCAATGCTTGCTATTTATATGATAGCTTGGAAGCATATTTGTTAGTTGCGGTAAGACTATAGCTTCTGCTTTAATTCTCTTATCCGCTTGGGGGGAAATTAGAGTAATGGGATTATTGTGAACTGAGGTATTCGTTTGAGATTCCTCAACCTGAGTGGTCATGGTGGTAACTGGTTCCGAAACTAGTCCACTTAGGATCCACCCTAAAATAGTATTTTGTGCCAATAGTTTGTTTGAAATTTTCTCAACACCCTCGAGTATTATCTGAGGTATGAGATCGCTGCCTAATAGAATGTCTATTTGAGCGGGGGTGTTGCAGTTGGCATCTGCTAGCTTTAGGTGTGAAACCTTTTGCCAATGCTTGCTATTTATATGATAGCTTGGAAGCATATTTGTTAGTTGCGGTAAGACTATAGCTTCTGCTTTAATTCTCTTATCCGCTTGGGGGGAAATTAGAGTAATGGGATTATTGTGAACTGAGGTATTCGTTTGAGATTCCTCAACCTGAGTGGTCATGGTGGTAACTGGTTCCGAAACTAGTCCACTTAGGATCCACCGTAAAATAGTATTTTGTGCCAATAGGTGAAACCTTTTGTCAATGCTTGCTATTTATATGATAGCTTGGAAGCATATTTGTTAGTTGCGGTAAGACTATAGCTTCTGCTTTTATTCTCTTATCCGCTTGGGGGGAAATTAGAGTAATGGGATTATTGTGAACTGAGGTATTCGTTTGAGATTTCCTCAACCTGAGTGGTCATGGTGGTAACTGGTTCCGAAACTAGTCCACTTAGGATCCAGCCAAAAATAGTATTTTGTGCCAATAGTTTGTTTGAAATTTTCTCAACACCCTCGAGTATTATCTGAGGTATGAGATCGCTGCCTAATAGAATGTCTATTTGAGCGCGGGTGTTGCAGTTGGCATCTGCTAGCTTTAGGTGTGAAACCTTTTGCCGATGCTTGCTATTTATGTGATAGCTTGGAAGCATATTTGTTAGTTGCGGTAAGACTACAGCTTCTGCTTTAATTCTCTTATCCGCTTGGGGGGAAATTAGAGTAAGGGGATTATTGTGAACTGAGGTATTCGTTTGAGATTTCCTCAACCTGAGTGGTCATGGTGGTAACTGGTTCCGAAACTAGTCCACTTAGGATCCACCCTAAAATTGTATTTTGTGCCAATAGTTTGTTTGAAATTTTCTCAACACCCTCGAGTATTATCTGAGGTATGAGATCGCTGCCTAATAGAATGTCTATTTGAGCGGGGGTGTTGCAGTTGGCATCTGCTAGCTTTAGGTGTGAAACCTTTTGCCAATGCTTGCTATTTATATGATAGCTTGGAAGCATATTTGTTAGTTGCGGTAAGACTATAGCTTCTGCTTTAATTCTCTTATCCGCTTGGGGGGAAATTAGAGTAATGGGATTATTGTGAACTGAGGTATTCGTTTGAGATTTCCTCAACCTGAGTGTCATAGTGGTAACTGGTTCCGAAACTAGTCCACTTAGGATCCACCCAAAAATAGTATTTTGTGCCAATAGTTTGTTTGAAATTTTCTCAACACCCTCGAGTATTATCTGAGGTATGAGATCGCTGCCTAATAGAATGTCTATTTGAGCGGGGGTGTTGCAGTTGGCATCTGCTAGCTTTAGGTGTGAAACCTTTTGCCAATGCTTGCTATTTATATGATAGCTTGGAAGCATATTTGTTAGTTGCGGTAAGACTATAGCTTCTGCTTTAATTCTCTTATCCGCTTGGGGGGAAATTAGAGTAATGGGATTATTGTGAACTGAGGTATTCGTTTGAGATTCCTCAACCTGAGTGGTCATGGTGGTAACTGGTTCCGAAACTAGTCCACTTAGGATCCACCGTAAAATAGTATTTTGTGCCAATAGGTGAAACCTTTTGCCAATGCTTGCTATTTATATGATAGCTTGGAAGCATATTTGTTAGTTGCGGTAAGACTATAGCTTCTGCTTTTATTCTCTTATCCGCTTGGGGGGAAATTAGAGTAATGGGATTATTGTGAACTGAGGTATTCGTTTGAGATTCCTCAACCTGAGTGGTCATGGTGGTAACTGGTTCCGAAACTAGTCCACTTAGGATCCACCGTAAAATAGTATTTTGTGCCAATAGGTGAAACCTTTTGCCAATGCTTGCTATTTATGTGATAGCTTGGAAGCATATTTGTTAGTTGCGGTAAGACTACAGCTTCTGCTTTAATTCTCTTATCCGCTTGGGGGGAAATTAGAATAAGGGGATTATTGTGAACTGAGGTATTCGTTTGAGATTTCCTCAACCTGAGTGGTCATGGTGGTAACTGGTTCCGAAACTAGTCCACTTAGGATCCACCGTAAAATAGTATTTTGTGCCAATAGGTGAAACCTTTTGCCAATGCTTGCTATTTATATGATAGCTTGGAAGCATATTTGTTAGTTGCGGTAAGACTATAGCTTCTGCTTTTATTCTCTTATCCGCTTGGGGGGAAATTAGAGTAATGGGATTATTGTGAACTGAGGTATTCGTTTGAGATTTCCTCAACCTGAGTGGTCATGGTGGTAACTGGTTCCGAAACTAGTCCACTTAGAATCCACCCTAAAATAGTATTTTGTGCCAATAGTTTGTTTGAAATTTTCTCAACACCCTCGAGTATTATCTGAGGTATGAGATCGCTGCCTAATAGAATGTCTATTTGAGCGGGGGTGTTGCAGTTGGCATCTGCTAGCTTAAGGTGTGAAACCTTTTGCCAATGCTTGCTATTTATATGGTAGCTTGGAAGCATATTTGTTAGTTGCGGTAAGACTATAGCTTCTGCTTTAATTCTCTTATCTGCTTGGGGGGAAATTAAAGTAATGGGATTATTGTGAACTGAGGTATTCGTTTGAGATTTCCTCAACCTGAGTGGTCATGGTGGTAACTGGTTCCGAAACTAGTCCACTTAGAATCCTCCCTAAAATAGTATTTTGTGCCAATAGTTTGTTTGAAATTTTCTCAACACCCTCGAGTATTATCTGAGGTATGAGATCGCTGCCTAATAGAATGTCTATTTGAGCGGGGGTGTTGCAGTTGGCATCTGCTAGCTTAAGGTGTGAAACCTTTTGCCAATGCTTGCTATTTATATGGTAGCTTGGAAGCATATTTGTTAGTTGCGGTAAGACTATAGCTTCTGCTTTAATTCTCTTATCTGCTTGGGGGGAAATTAGAGTAATGGGATTATTGTGAACTGAGGTATTCGTTTGAGATTTCCTCAACCTGAGTGGTCATGGTGGTAACTGGTTCCGAAACTAGTCCACTTAGGACCAACCCAAAAATAGTATTTTGTGCGAATAGTTTGTTTGAAATTTTCTCAACACCCTCGAGTATTATCTGAGGTATGAGATCGCTGCCTAATAGAATGTCTATTTGAGCGGGGGTGTTGCAGTTGGGATCTGCTAGCTTTAGGTGTGAAACCTTTTGCCAATGCTTGCTATTTATATGATATCTGGGAAGCATATTTGTTAGTTGCGGTAAGACTATAGCTTCTGCTTTAATTCTCTTATCCGCTTGGGGGGAAATTAGAGTAATGGGATTATTGTGAACTGAGGTATTCGTTTGAGATTCCTCAACCTGAGTGGTCATGGTGGTAACTGGTTCCGAAACTAGTACACTTAGGATCCACCCTAAAATAGTATTTTGTGCCAATAGTTTGTTTGAAATTTTCTCAACACCCTCGAGTATTATCTGAGGTATGAGATCGCTGCCTAATAGAATGTCTATTTGAGCGGGGGTGTTGCAGTTGGCATCTGCTAGCTTTAGGTGTGAAACCTTTTGCCAATGCTTGCTATTTATATGATAGCTTGGAAGCATATTTGTTAGTTGCGGTAAGACTATAGCTTCTGCTTTAATTCTCTTATCCGCTTGGGGGGAAATTAGAGTAATGGGATTATTGTGAACTGAGGTATTCGTTTGAGATTTCCTCAACCTGAGTGGTCATGGTGGTAACTGGTTCCGAAACTAGTCCACTTAGGATCCACCCAAAAATAGTATTTTGTGCCAATAGTTTGTTTGAAATTTTCTCAACACCCTCGAGTATTATCTGAGGTATGAGATCGCTGCCTAATAGAATGTCTATTTGAGCGGGGGTGTTGCAGTTGGGATCTGCTAGCTTTAAGTGTGAAACCTTTTGCCAAACTGAGGTATTCGTTTGAGATTTCCTCAACCTGAGTGGTCATAGTAGTAACTGGTTCCGAAACTAGTCCACTTAGGATCCACCCAAAAATAGTATTTTGTGCCAATAGTTTGTTTGAAATTTTCTCAACACCCTCGAGTATTATCTGAGGTATGAGATCGCTGCCTAATAGAATGTCTATTTGAGCGGGGGTGTTGCAGTTGGGATCTGCTAGCTTTAGGTGTGAAACCTTAAGCCAATGCTTGCGATTTATATGATAGCTTGGAAGCATATTTGTTAGTTGCGGTAAGACTATAGCTTCTGCTTTAATTCTCTTATCCGCTTGGGGGAAATTAGAGTAATGGGATTATTGTGAACTGAGGTATTCGTTTGAGATTTCCTCAACCTGAGTGGTCATGGTGGTAACTGGTTCCGAAACTAGTCCACTTAGAATCCACCCAAAAATAGTATTTTGTGCCAATAGTTTGTTTGAAATTTTCTCAACACCCTCGAGTATTATCTGAGGTATGAGATCGCTGCCTTATAGAATGTCTATTTGAGCGCGGGTGTTGCAGTTGGCATCTGCTAGCTTTAGGTGTGAAACCTTTTGCCAATGCTTGCTATTTATATGATATCTTGGAAGCATATTTGTTAGTTGCATTAAGACTATAGCTTCTGCTTTAATTCTCTTATCCGCTTGGGGGGAAATTAGAGTAATGGGATTATTGTGAACTGAGGTATTCGTTTGAGATTCCTCAACCTGAGTGGTCATGGTGGTAACTGGTTCCGAAACTAGTCCACTTAGGATCCACCCTAAAATAGTATTTTGTGCCAATAGTTTGTTTGAAATTTTCTCAACACCCTCGAGTATTATCTGAGGTATGAGATCGCTGCCTAATAGAATGTCTATTTGAGCGGGGGTGTTGCAGTTGGCATCTGCTAGCTTTAGGTGTGAAACCTTTTGCCAATGCTTGCTATTTATATGATAGCTTGGAAGCATATTTGTTAGTTGCGGTAAGACTATAGCTTCTGCTTTAATTCTCTTATCCGCTTGGGGGAAATTAGAGTAATGGGATTATTGTGAACTGAGGTATTCGTTTGAGATTTCCTCAACCTGAGTGTCATAGTGGTAACTGGTTCCGAAACTAGTCCACTTAGGATCCACCCAAAAATAGTATTTTGTGCCAATAGTTTGTTTGAAATTTTCGCAACACCCTCGAGTATTATCTGAGGTATGAGATCGCTGCCTAATAGAATGTCTATTTGAGCGCGGGTGTTGCAGTTGGCATCTGCTAGCTTTAGGAGTGAAACCTTTTGCCGATGCTTGCTATTTATATGATAGCTTGGAAGCATATTTGTTAGTTGCGGTAAGACTATAGCTTCTGCTTTAATTCTCTTATCCGCTTGGGGGGAAATTAGAGTAATGGGATTATTGTGAACTGAGGTATTCGTTTGAGATTCCTCAACCTGAGTGGTCATGGTGGTAACTGGTTCCGAAACTAGTCCAGTTAGGATCCACCCTAAAATAGTATTTTGTGCCAATAGTTTGTTTGAAATTTTCTCAACACCCTCGAGTATTATCTGAGGTATGAGATCGCTGCCTAATAGAATGTCTATTTGAGCGGGGGTGTTGCAGTTGGCATCTGCTAGCTTTAGGTGTGAAACCTTTTGCCAATGCTTGCTATTTATATGATATCTGGGAAGCATATTTGTTAGTTGCGGTAAGACTATAGCTTCTGCTTTAATTCTCTTATCCGCTTGGGGGGAAATTAAAGTAATGGGATTATTGTGAACTGAGGTATTCGTTTGAGATTTCCTCAACCTGAGTGGTCATGGTGGTAACTGGTTCCGAAACTAGTCCACTTAGAATCCACCCTAAAATAGTATTTTGTGCGAATAGTTTGTTTGAAATTTTCTCAACACCCTCGAGTATTATCTGAGGTATAAGATCGCTGCCTAATAAAACGTCTATTTGAGCGGGGGTGTTGCAGTTGGGATCTGCTAGCTTTAGGTGTGAAACCTTTTGCCAATGCTTGCTATTTATATGATAGCTTGGAAGCATATTTGTTAGTTGCGGTAAGACTATAGCTTCTGCTTTAATTCTCTTATCCGCTTGGGGGGAAATTAGAGTAATGGGATTATTGTGAACTGAGGTATTCGTTTGAGATTCCTCAACCTGAGTGGTCATGGTGGTAACTGGTTCCGAAACTAGTCCACTTAGGATCCACCCTAAAATAGTATTTTGTGCCAATAGTTTGTTTGAAATTTTCTCAACACCCTCGAGTATTATCTGAGGTATGAGATCGCTGCCTAATAGAATGTCTATTTGAGCGGGGGTGTTGCAGTTGGCATCTGCTAGCTTTAGGTGTGAAACCTTTTGCCAATGCTTGCTATTTATATGATAGCTTGGAAGCATATTTGTTAGTTGCGGTAAGACTATAGCTTCTGCTTTAATTCTCTTATCCGCTTGGGGGGAAATTAGAGTAATGGGATTATTGTGAACTGAGGTATTCGTTTGAGATTTCCTCAACCTGAGTGGTCATGGTGGTAACTGGTTCCGAAACTAGTCCACTTAGGATCCAGCCAAAAATAGTATTTTGTGCCAATAGTTTGTTTGAAATTTTCTCAACACCCTCGAGTATTATCTGAGGTATGAGATCGCTGCCTAATAGAATGTCTATTTGAGCGCGGGTGTTGCAGTTGGCATCTGCTAGCTTTAGGTGTGAAACCTTTTGCCGATGCTTGCTATTTATGTGATAGCTTGGAAGCATATTTGTTAGTTGCGGTAAGACTACAGCTTCTGCTTTAATTCTCTTATCCGCTTGGGGGGAAATTAGAGTAAGGGGATTATTGTGAACTGAGGTATTCGTTTGAGATTTCCTCAACCTGAGTGGTCATGGTGGTAACTGGTTCCGAAACTAGTCCACTTAGGATCCACCCTAAAATTGTATTTTGTGCCAATAGTTTGTTTGAAATTTTCTCAACACCCTCGAGTATTATCTGAGGTATGAGATCGCTGCCTAATAGAATGTCTATTTGAGCGGGGGTGTTGCAGTTGGCATCTGCTAGCTTTAGGTGTGAAACCTTTTGCCAATGCTTGCTATTTATATGATAGCTTGGAAGCATATTTGTTAGTTGCGGTAAGACTATAGCTTCTGCTTTAATTCTCTTATCCGCTTGGGGGGAAATTAGAGTAATGGGATTATTGTGAACTGAGGTATTCGTTTGAGATTTCCTCAACCTGAGTGTCATAGTGGTAACTGGTTCCGAAACTAGTCCACTTAGGATCCACCCAAAAATAGTATTTTGTGCCAATAGTTTGTTTGAAATTTTCTCAACACCCTCGAGTATTATCTGAGGTATGAGATCGCTGCCTAATAGAATGTCTATTTGAGCGGGGGTGTTGCAGTTGGCATCTGCTAGCTTTAGGTGTGAAACCTTTTGCCAATGCTTGCTATTTATATGATAGCTTGGAAGCATATTTGTTAGTTGCGGTAAGACTATAGCTTCTGCTTTAATTCTCTTATCCGATTGGGTGGAAATTAGAGTAATGGGATTATTGTGAACTGAGGTATTCGTTTGAGATTTCCTCAACCTGAGTGGTCATGGTGGTAACTGGTTCCGAAACTAGTCCACTTAGGATCCAGCCAAAAATAGTATTTTGTGCCAATAGTTTGTTTGAAATTTTCTCAACACCCTCGAGTATTATCTGAGGTATGAGATCGCTGCCTAATAGAATGTCTATTTGAGCGCGGGTGTTGCAGTTGGCATCTGCTAGCTTTAGGTGTGAAACCTTTTGCCGATGCTTGCTATTTATGTGATAGCTTGGAAGCATATTTGTTAGTTGCGGTAAGACTACAGCTTCTGCTTTAATTCTCTTATCCGCTTGGGGGGAAATTAGAGTAAGGGGATTATTGTGAACTGAGGTATTCGTTTGAGATTTCCTCAACCTGAGTGGTCATGGTGGTAACTGGTTCCGAAACTAGTCCACTTAGGATCCACCCTAAAATTGTATTTTGTGCCAATAGTTTGTTTGAAATTTTCTCAACACCCTCGAGTATTATCTGAGGTATGAGATCGCTGCCTAATAGAATGTCTATTTGAGCGGGGGTGTTGCAGTTGGCATCTGCTAGCTTTAGGTGTGAAACCTTTTGCCAATGCTTGCTATTTATATGATAGCTTGGAAGCATATTTGTTAGTTGCGGTAAGACTATAGCTTCTGCTTTAATTCTCTTATCCGCTTGGGGGGAAATTAGAGTAATGGGATTATTGTGAACTGAGGTATTCGTTTGAGATTTCCTCAACCTGAGTGTCATAGTGGTAACTGGTTCCGAAACTAGTCCACTTAGGATCCACCCAAAAATAGTATTTTGTGCCAATAGTTTGTTTGAAATTTTCTCAACACCCTCGAGTATTATCTGAGGTATGAGATCGCTGCCTAATAGAATGTCTATTTGAGCGGGGGTGTTGCAGTTGGCATCTGCTAGCTTTAGGTGTGAAACCTTTTGCCAATGCTTGCTATTTATATGATAGCTTGGAAGCATATTTGTTAGTTGCGGTAAGACTATAGCTTCTGCTTTAATTCTCTTATCCGATTGGGTGGAAATTAGAGTAATGGGATTATTGTGAACTGAGGTATTCGTTTGAGATTTCCTCAACCTGAGTGGTCATGGTGGTAACTGGTTCCGAAACTAGTCCACTTAGGATCCAGCCAAAAATAGTATTTTGTGCCAATAGTTTGTTTGAAATTTTCTCAACACCCTCGAGTATTATCTGAGGTATGAGATCGCTGCCTAATAGAATGTCTATTTGAGCGCGGGTGTTGCAGTTGGCATCTGCTAGCTTTAGGTGTGAAACCTTTTGCCGATGCTTGCTATTTATGTGATAGCTTGGAAGCATATTTGTTAGTTGCGGTAAGACTACAGCTTCTGCTTTAATTCTCTTATCCGCTTGGGGGGAAATTAGAGTAAGGGGATTATTGTGAACTGAGGTATTCGTTTGAGATTTCCTCAACCTGAGTGGTCATGGTGGTAACTGGTTCCGAAACTAGTCCACTTAGGATCCACCCTAAAATTGTATTTTGTGCCAATAGTTTGTTTGAAATTTTCTCAACACCCTCGAGTATTATCTGAGGTATGAGATCGCTGCCTAATAGAATGTCTATTTGAGCGGGGGTGTTGCAGTTGGCATCTGCTAGCTTTAGGTGTGAAACCTTTTGCCAATGCTTGCTATTTATATGATAGCTTGGAAGCATATTTGTTAGTTGCGGTAAGACTATAGCTTCTGCTTTAATTCTCTTATCCGCTTGGGGGGAAATTAGAGTAATGGGATTATTGTGAACTGAGGTATTCGTTTGAGATTTCCTCAACCTGAGTGTCATAGTGGTAACTGGTTCCGAAACTAGTCCACTTAGGATCCACCCAAAAATAGTATTTTGTGCCAATAGTTTGTTTGAAATTTTCTCAACACCCTCGAGTATTATCTGTGGTATGAGATAGCTGCCTAATAGAATGTCTATTTGAGCGCGGGTGTTGCAGTTGGCATCTGCTAGCTTTAGGAGTGAAACCTTTTGCCGATGCTTGCTATTTATATGATAGCTTGGAAGCATATTTGTTAGTTGCGGTAAGACTATAGCTTCTGATTTAATTCTCTTATCCGCTTGGGGGGAAATTAGAATAAGGGGATTATTGTGAACTGAGGTATTCGTTTGAGATTTCCTCAACCTGAGTGGTCATGGTGGTAACTGGTTCCGAAACTAGTCCACTTAGGATCCACCGTAAAATAGTATTTTGTGCCAATAGGTGAAACCTTTTGCCAATGCTTGCTATTTATATGATAGCTTGGAAGCATATTTGTTAGTTGCGGTAAGACTATAGCTTCTGCTTTTATTCTCTTATCCGCTTGGGGGGAAATTAGAGTAATGGGATTATTGTGAACTGAGGTATTCGTTTGAGATTTCCTCAACCTGAGTGGTCATGGTGGTAACTGGTTCCGAAACTAGTCCACTTAGAATCCACCCTAAAATAGTATTTTGTGCCAATAGTTTGTTTGAAATTTTCTCAACACCCTCGAGTATTATCTGAGGTATGAGATCGCTGCCTAATAGAATGTCTATTTGAGCGGGGGTGTTGCAGTTGGCATCTGCTAGCTTAAGGTGTGAAACCTTTTGCCAATGCTTGCTATTTATATGGTAGCTTGGAAGCATATTTGTTAGTTGCGGTAAGACTATAGCTTCTGCTTTAATTCTCTTATCTGCTTGGGGGGAAATTAAAGTAATGGGATTATTGTGAACTGAGGTATTCGTTTGAGATTTCCTCAACCTGAGTGGTCATGGTGGTAACTGGTTCCGAAACTAGTCCACTTAGAATCCACCCTAAAATAGTATTTTGTGCCAATAGTTTGTTTGAAATTTTCTCAACACCCTCGAGTATTATCTGAGGTATGAGATCGCTGCCTAATAGAATGTCTATTTGAGCGGGGGTGTTGCAGTTGGCATCTGCTAGCTTAAGGTGTGAAACCTTTTGCCAATGCTTGCTATTTATATGGTAGCTTGGAAGCATATTTGTTAGTTGCGGTAAGACTATAGCTTCTGCTTTAATTCTCTTATCTGCTTGGGGGGAAATTAGAGTAATGGGATTATTGTGAACTGAGGTATTCGTTTGAGATTTCCTCAACCTGAGTGGTCATGGTGGTAACTGGTTCCGAAACTAGTCCACTTAGGACCAACCCAAAAATAGTATTTTGTGCGAATAGTTTGTTTGAAATTTTCTCAACACCCTCGAGTATTATCTGAGGTATGAGATCGCTGCCTAATAGAATGTCTATTTGAGCGGGGGTGTTGCAGTTGGGATCTGCTAGCTTTAGGTGTGAAACCTTTTGCCAATGCTTGCTATTTATATGATATCTGGGAAGCATATTTGTTAGTTGCGGTAAGACTATAGCTTCTGCTTTAATTCTCTTATCCGCTTGGGGGGAAATTAGAGTAATGGGATTATTGTGAACTGAGGTATTCGTTTGAGATTCCTCAACCTGAGTGGTCATGGTGGTAACTGGTTCCGAAACTAGTACACTTAGGATCCACCCTAAAATAGTATTTTGTGCCAATAGTTTGTTTGAAATTTTCTCAACACCCTCGAGTATTATCTGAGGTATGAGATCGCTGCCTAATAGAATGTCTATTTGAGCGGGGGTGTTGCAGTTGGCATCTGCTAGCTTTAGGTGTGAAACCTTTTGCCAATGCTTGCTATTTATATGATAGCTTGGAAGCATATTTGTTAGTTGCGGTAAGACTATAGCTTCTGCTTTAATTCTCTTATCCGCTTGGGGGGAAATTAGAGTAATGGGATTATTGTGAACTGAGGTATTCGTTTGAGATTTCCTCAACCTGAGTGGTCATGGTGGTAACTGGTTCCGAAACTAGTCCACTTAGGATCCACCCAAAAATAGTATTTTGTGCCAATAGTTTGTTTGAAATTTTCTCAACACCCTCGAGTATTATCTGAGGTATGAGATCGCTGCCTAATAGAATGTCTATTTGAGCGGGGGTGTTGCAGTTGGGATCTGCTAGCTTTAAGTGTGAAACCTTTTGCCAAACTGAGGTATTCGTTTGAGATTTCCTCAACCTGAGTGGTCATAGTAGTAACTGGTTCCGAAACTAGTCCACTTAGGATCCACCCAAAAATAGTATTTTGTGCCAATAGTTTGTTTGAAATTTTCTCAACACCCTCGAGTATTATCTGAGGTATGAGATCGCTGCCTAATAGAATGTCTATTTGAGCGGGGGTGTTGCAGTTGGGATCTGCTAGCTTTAGGTGTGAAACCTTAAGCCAATGCTTGCGATTTATATGATAGCTTGGAAGCATATTTGTTAGTTGCGGTAAGACTATAGCTTCTGCTTTAATTCTCTTATCCGCTTGGGGGAAATTAGAGTAATGGGATTATTGTGAACTGAGGTATTCGTTTGAGATTTCCTCAACCTGAGTGGTCATGGTGGTAACTGGTTCCGAAACTAGTCCACTTAGAATCCACCCAAAAATAGTATTTTGTGCCAATAGTTTGTTTGAAATTTTCTCAACACCCTCGAGTATTATCTGAGGTATGAGATCGCTGCCTTATAGAATGTCTATTTGAGCGCGGGTGTTGCAGTTGGCATCTGCTAGCTTTAGGTGTGAAACCTTTTGCCAATGCTTGCTATTTATATGATATCTTGGAAGCATATTTGTTAGTTGCATTAAGACTATAGCTTCTGCTTTAATTCTCTTATCCGCTTGGGGGGAAATTAGAGTAATGGGATTATTGTGAACTGAGGTATTCGTTTGAGATTCCTCAACCTGAGTGGTCATGGTGGTAACTGGTTCCGAAACTAGTCCACTTAGGATCCACCCTAAAATAGTATTTTGTGCCAATAGTTTGTTTGAAATTTTCTCAACACCCTCGAGTATTATCTGAGGTATGAGATCGCTGCCTAATAGAATGTCTATTTGAGCGGGGGTGTTGCAGTTGGCATCTGCTAGCTTTAGGTGTGAAACCTTTTGCCAATGCTTGCTATTTATATGATAGCTTGGAAGCATATTTGTTAGTTGCGGTAAGACTATAGCTTCTGCTTTAATTCTCTTATCCGCTTGGGGGAAATTAGAGTAATGGGATTATTGTGAACTGAGGTATTCGTTTGAGATTTCCTCAACCTGAGTGTCATAGTGGTAACTGGTTCCGAAACTAGTCCACTTAGGATCCACCCAAAAATAGTATTTTGTGCCAATAGTTTGTTTGAAATTTTCGCAACACCCTCGAGTATTATCTGAGGTATGAGATCGCTGCCTAATAGAATGTCTATTTGAGCGCGGGTGTTGCAGTTGGCATCTGCTAGCTTTAGGAGTGAAACCTTTTGCCGATGCTTGCTATTTATATGATAGCTTGGAAGCATATTTGTTAGTTGCGGTAAGACTATAGCTTCTGCTTTAATTCTCTTATCCGCATGGGGGGAAATTAGAGTAATGGGATTATTGTGAACTGAGGTATTCGTTTGAGATTTCCTCAACCTGAGTGGTCATGGTGGTAACTGGTTCCGAAACTAGTCCACTTAGGACCAACCCAAAAATAGTATTTTGTGCGAATAGTTTGTTTGAAATTTTCTCAACACCCTCGAGTATTATCTGAGGTATGAGATCGCTGCCTAATAGAATGTCTATTTGAGCGGGGGTGTTGCAGTTGGGATCTGCTAGCTTTAGGTGTGAAACCTTTTGCCAATGCTTGCTATTTATATGATATCTTGGAAGCATATTTGTTAGTTGCGGTAAGACTATAGCTTCTACTTTTATTCTCTTATCCGCTTGGGGGGAAATTAGAGTAATGGGATTATTGTGAACTGAGGTATTCGTTTGAGATTCCTCAACCTGAGTGGTTATGGTGGTAACTGGTTCCGAAACTAGTCCACTTAGGATCCACCCTAAAATAGTATTTTGTGCCAATAGTTTGTATGAAATTTTCTCAACACCCTCGAGTATTATCGGAGGTATGAGATCGCTGCCTAATAGAATGTCTATTTGAGCGGGGGTGTTGCAGTTGTCATCTGCTAGCTTTAGGTGTGAAATCTTTTGCCAATGCTTGCTATTTATATGATAGCTTGGAAGCATATTTGTTAGTTGCGGTAAGACTATAGCTTCTGCTTTAATTAGCTTCTCCGCTTGGGGGGAAATTAGAGTAATGGGATTATTGTGAACTGAGGTATTCGTTTGAGATTTCCTCAACCTGAGTGGTCATAGTAGTAACTGGTTCCGAAACTAGTCCACTTAGGATCCACCCAAAAATAGTATTTTGTGCCAATAGTTTGTTTGAAATTTTCTCAACACCCTCGAGTATTATCTGAGGTATGAGATCGCTGCCTAATAGAATGTCTATTTGAGCGGGGGTGTTGCAGTTGGCATCTGCTAGCTTTAGGTATGAAACCTTTTGCCAATGCTTGCTATTTATATGATAGCTTGGAAGCATATTTGTTAGTTGCGGTAAGACTATAGCTTCTGCTTTAATTCTCTTATCCGCTTGGGGGGAAATTAGAGTAATGGGATTATTGTGAACTGAGGTATTCGTTTGAGATTCCTCAACCTGAGTGGTCATGGTGGTAACTGGTTCCGAAACTAGTCCACTTAGGATCCACCCTAAAATAGTATTTTGTGCCAATAGTTTGTTTGAAATTTTCTCAACACCCTCGAGTATTATCTGAGGTATGAGATCGCTGCCTAATAGAATGTATATTTGAGCGGGGGTGTTGCAGTTGGCATCTGCTAGCTTTAGGTGTGAAACCTTTTGCCAATGCTTGCTATTTATATGATAGCTTGGAAGCATATTTGTTAGTTGCGGTAAGACTATAGCTTCTGCTTTAATTCTCTTATCCGCTTGGGGGGAAATTAGAGTAATGGGATTATTGTGAACTGAGGTATTCGTTTGAGATTTCCTCAACCTGAGTGGTCATGGTGGTAACTGGTTCCGAAACTAGTCCACTTAGAATCCACCCAAAAATAGTATTTTGTGCCAATAGTTTGTTTGAAATTTTCTCAACACCCTCGAGTATTATCTGAGGTATGAGATCGCTGCCTAATAGAATGTCTATTTGAGCGGGGGTGTTGCAGTTGGGATCTGCTAGCTTTAGGTGTGAAACCTTTAGCCAATGCTTGCTATTTATATGATAGCTTGGAAGCATATTTGTTAGTTGCGGTAAGACTATAGCTTCTGCTTTAATTCTCTTATCCGCTTGGGGGGAAATTAGAGTAATGGGATTATTGTGAACTGAGGTATTCGTTTGAGATTCCTCAACCTGAGTGGTCATGGTGGTAACTGGTTCCGAAACTAGTCCACTTAGAATCCACCCAAAAATAGTATTTTGTGCCAATAGTTTGTTTGAAATTTTCTCAACACCCTCGAGTATTATCTGAGATATGAGATCGCTGCCTAATAGAATGTCTATTTAAGCGCGGGTGTTGCAGTTGGCATCTGCTAGCTTTAGGTGTGAAACCTTTTGCCAATGCTTGCTATTTATATGATAGCTTGGAAGCATATTTGTTAGTTGCGGTAAGACTATAGCTTCTGCTTTAATTCTCTTATCCGCTTGGGGGGAAATTAGAGTAATGGGATTATTGTGAACTGAGGTATTCGTTTGAGATTCCTCAACCTGAGTGGTCATGGTGGTAACTGGTTCCGAAACTAGTCCACTTAGGATCCACCCTAAAATAGTATTTTGTGCCAATAGTTTGTTTGAAATTTTCTCAACACCCTCGAGTATTATCTGAGGTATGAGATCGCTGCCTAATAGAATGTCTATTTGAGCGGGGGTGTTGCAGTTGGGATCTGCTAGCTTTAGGTGTGAAACCGTTAGCCAATGCTTGCTATTTATATGATAGCTTGGAAGCATATTTGTTAGTTGCATTAAGACTATAGCTTCTGCTTTAATTCTCTTATCCGCTTGGGGGGAAATTAGAGTAATGGGATTATTGTGAACTGAGGTATTCGTTTGAGATTCCTCAACCTGAGTGGTCATGGTGGTAACTGGTTCCGAAACTAGTCCACTTAGGATCCACCCTAAAATAGTATTTTGTGCCAATAGTTTGTTTGAAATTTTCTCAACACCCTCGAGTATTATCTGAGGTATGAGATCGCTGCCTAATAGAATGTCTATTTGAGCGGGGGTGTTGCAGTTGGCATCTGCTAGCTTTAGGTGTGAACCTTTTGCCAATGCTTGCTATTTATATGATAGCTTGGAAGCATATTTGTTAGTTGCGGTAAGACTATAGCTTCTGCTTTAATTCTCTTATCCGCTTGGGGGAAATTAGAGTAATGGGATTATTGTGAACTGAGGTATTCGTTTGAGATTTCCTCAACCTGAGTGTCATAGTGGTAACTGGTTCCGAAACTAGTCCACTTAGGATCCACCCAAAAATAGTATTTTGTGCCAATAGTTTGTTTGAAATTTTCGCAACACCCTCGAGTATTATCTGAGGTATGAGATCGCTGCCTAATAGAATGTCTATTTGAGCGCGGGTGTTGCAGTTGGCATCTGCTAGCTTTAGGAGTGAAACCTTTTGCCGATGCTTGCTATTTATATGATAGCTTGGAAGCATATTTGTTAGTTGCGGTAAGACTATAGCTTCTGCTTTAATTCTCTTATCCGCTTGGGGGGAAATTAGAGTAATGGGATTATTGTGAACTGAGGTATTCGTTTGAGATTTCCTCAACCTGAGTGGTCATGGTGGTAAATGGTTCCGAAACTGGTCCACTTAGGACCAACCCAAAAATAGTATTTTGTGCGAATAGTTTGTTTGAAATTTTCTCAACACCCTCGAGTATTATCTGAGGTATGAGATCGCTGCCTAATAGAATGTCTATTTGAGCGGGGGTGTTGCAGTTGGGATCTGCTAGCTTTAGGTGTGAAACCTTTTGCCAATGCTTGCTATTTATATGATATCTTGGAAGCATATTTGTTAGTTGCGGTAAGACTATAGCTTCTACTTTTATTCTCTTATCCGCTTGGGGGGAAATTAGAGTAATGGGATTATTGTGAACTGAGGTATTCGTTTGAGATTCCTCAACCTGAGTGGTTATGGTGGTAACTGGTTCCGAAACTAGTCCACTTAGGATCCACCCTAAAATAGTATTTTGTGCCAATAGTTTGTATGAAATTTTCTCAACACCCTCGAGTATTATCGGAGGTATGAGATCGCTGCCTAATAGAATGTCTATTTGAGCGGGGGTGTTGCAGTTGTCATCTGCTAGCTTTAGGTGTGAAATCTTTTGCCAATGCTTGCTATTTATATGATAGCTTGGAAGCATATTTGTTAGTTGCGGTAAGACTATAGCTTCTGCTTTAATTAGCTTCTCCGCTTGGGGGGAAATTAGAGTAATGGGATTATTGTGAACTGAGGTATTCGTTTGAGATTTCCTCAACCTGAGTGGTCATAGTAGTAACTGGTTCCGAAACTAGTCCACTTAGGATCCACCCAAAAATAGTATTTTGTGCCAATAGTTTGTTTGAAATTTTCTCAACACCCTCGAGTATTATCTGAGGTATGAGATCGCTGCCTAATAGAATGTCTATTTGAGCGGGGGTGTTGCAGTTGGCATCTGCTAGCTTTAGGTGTGAAACCTTTTGCCAATGCTTGCTATTTATATGATAGCTTGGAAGCATATTTGTTAGTTGCGGTAAGACTATAGCTTCTGCTTTAATTCTCTTATCCGCTTGGGGGGAAATTAGAGTAATGGGATTATTGTGAACTGAGGTATTCGTTTGAGATTCCTCAACCTGAGTGGTCATGGTGGTAACTGGTTCCGAAACTAGTCCACTTAGGATCCACCCTAAAATAGTATTTTGTGCCAATAGTTTGTTTGAAATTTTCTCAACACCCTCGAGTATTATCTGAGGTATGAGATCGCTGCCTAATAGAATGTCTATTTGAGCGGGGGTGTTGCAGTTGGCATCTGCTAGCTTTAGGTGTGAAACCTTTTGCCAATGCTTGCTATTTATATGATAGCTTGGAAGCATATTTGTTAGTTGCGGTAAGACTATAGCTTCTGCTTTAATTCTCTTATCCGCTTGGGGGGAAATTAGAGTAATGGGATTATTGTGAACTGAGGTATTCGTTTGAGATTTCCTCAACCTGAGTGGTCATGGTGGTAACTGGTTCCGAAACTAGTCCACTTAGAATCCACCCAAAAATAGTATTTTGTGCCAATAGTTTGTTTGAAATTTTCTCAACACCCTCGAGTATTATCTGAGGTATGAGATCGCTGCCTAATAGAATGTCTATTTGAGCGGGGGTGTTGCAGTTGGGATCTGCTAGCTTTAGGTGTGAAACCTTTAGCCAATGCTTGCTATTTATATGATAGCTTGGAAGCATATTTGTTAGTTGCATTAAGACTATAGCTTCTGCTTTAATTCTCTTATCCGCTTGGGGGGAAATTAGAGTAATGGGATTATTGTGAACTGAGGTATTCGTTTGAGATTTCCTCAACCTGAGTGGTCATGGTGGTAACTGGTTCCGAAACTAGTCCACTTAGAATCCACCCAAAAATAGTATTTTGTTCCAATAGTTTGTTTGAAATTTTCGCAACACCCTCGAGTATTATCTGAGGTATGAGATCGCTGCCTAATAGAATGTCTATTTGAGCGCGGGTGTTGCAGTTGGCATCTGCTAGCTTTAGGAGTGAAACCTTTTGCCGATGCTTGCTATTTATATGATAGCTTGGAAGCATATTTGTTAGTTGCGGTAAGACTATAGCTTCTGCTTTAATTCTCTTATCCGCTTGGGGGGAAATTAGAGTAATGGGATTATTGTGAACTGAGGTATTCGTTTGAGATTTCCTCAACCTGAGTGGTCATGGTGGTAACTGGTTCTGAAACTAGTCCACTTAGGACCAACCCAAAAATAGTATTTTGTGCCAATAGTTTGTTTGAAATTTTCTCAACACCCTCGAGTATTATCTGAGGTATGAGATCGCTGCCTAATAAAGTGTCTATTTGAGCGGGGGTGATGCAGTTGGGATCTGCTAGCTTTAGGTGTGAAACCTTTAGCCAATGCTTGCTATTTATATGATAGCTTGGAAGCATATTTGTTAGTTGCGGTAAGACTATAGCTTCTGCTTTAATTCTCTTATCCGCTTGGGGGGAAATTAGAGTAATGGGATTATTGTGAACTGAGGTATTCGTTTGAGATTTCCTCAACCTGAGTGGTCATGGTGGTAACTGGTTCCGAAACTAGTCCACTTAGGACCAACCCAAAAATAGTATTTTGTGCCAATAGTTTGTTTGAAATTATCTCAACACCCTCGAGTATTATCTGAGGTATGAGATCGCTGCCTAATAGAATGTCTATTTGAGCGGGGCTGTTGCAGTTGGCATCTGCTAGCTTTAGGTGTGAAACCTTTTGCCAATGCTTGCTATTTATATGATAGCTTGGAAGCATATTTGTTAGTTGCGGTAAGACTATAGCTTCTGCTTTAATTCTCTTATCCGCTTGGGGGGAAATTAGAGTAATGGGATTATTGTGAACTGAGGTATTCGTTTGAGATTTCCTCAACCTGAGTGGTCATGGTGGTAACTGGTTCCGAAACTAGTCCACTTAGGACCAACCCAAAAATAGTATTTTGTGCCAATAGTTTGTTTGAAATTTTCTCAACACCCTCGAGTATTATCTGAGGTATGAGATCGCTGCCTAATAAAATGTCTATTTGAGCGGGGGTGATGCAGTTGGGATCTGCTAGCTTTAGGTGTGAAACCTTTAGCCAATGCTTGCTATTTATATGATAGCTTGGAAGCATATTTGTTAGTTGCGGTAAGACTATAGATTCTGCTTTAATTCTCTTATCCGCTTGGGGGGAAATTAGAGTAATGGGATTATTGTAAACTGAGGTATTCGTTTGAGATTTCCTCAACCTGAGTGGTCATGGTGGTAACTGGTTCCGAAACTAGTCCACTTAGGATCCACCTAAAAATAGTATTTTGTGCCAATAGTTTGTTTGAAATTTTCTCAACACCCTCGAGTATTATCTGAGGTATGAGATCGCTGCCTAATAGAATGTCTATTTGAGCGCGGGTGTTGCAGTTGGCATCTGCTAGCTTTAGGTGTGAAACCTTTTGCCGATGCTTGCTATTTATATGATAGCTTGGAAGCATATTTGTTAGTTGCGGTAAGACTATAGCTTCTGCTTGAATTCTCTTATCCGCTTGGGGGGAAATTAGAGTAAGGAGATTATTGTGACTGAGGTATTCGTTTGAGATTTCCTCAACCTGAGTGGTCATGGTGGTAACTGGTTCCGAAACTAGTCCACTTAGGACCAACCCAAAAATAGTATTTTGTGCCAATAGTTTGTTTGAAATTTTCTCAACACCCTCGAGTATTATCTGAGGTATGAGATCGCTGCCTAATAGAATGTCTATTTGAGCGGGGGTGTTGCAGTTGGGATCTGCTAGCTTTAGGTGTGAAACCTTAAGCCAATGCTTGCGATTTATATGATAGCTTGGAAGCATATTTGTTAGTTGCGGTAAGATTATAGCTTCTGCTTTAATTCTCTTATCCGCTTGGGGGGAAATTAGAGTAAGGAGATTATTGTGACTGAGGTATTCGTTTGAGATTTCCTCAACCTGAGTGGTCATGGTGGTAACTGGTTCCGAAACTAGTCCACTTAGGACCAACCCAAAAATAGTATTTTGTGCCAATAGTTTGTTTGAAATTTTCTCAACACCCTCGAGTATTATCTGACGTATGAGATCGCTGCCTAATAGAATGTCTATTTGAGCGCGGGTGTTGCAGTTGGCATCTGCTAGCTTTAGGTGTGAAACCTTTTGCCAATGCTTGCTATTTATATGATATCTTGGAAGCATATTTGTTAGTTGCGGTAAGACTATAGCTTCTGCTTTAATTCTCTTATCCGCTTGGGGGGAAATTGGAGTAATGGGATTATTGTGAACTGAGGTATTCGTTTGAGATTCCTCAACCTGAGTGGTCATGGTGGTAACTGGTTCCGAAACTAGTCCACTTAGGATCCACCTTAAAATAGTATTTTGTGCCAATAGTTTGTTTGAAATTTTCTCAACACCCTCGAGTATTATCTGAGGTATGAGATCGCTGCCTAATAGAATGTCTATTTGAGCGGGGCTGTTGCAGTTGGCATCTGCTAGCTTTAGGTGTGAAACCTTTTGCCAATGCTTGCTATTTATATGATAGCTTGGAAGCATATTTGTTAGTTGCGGTAAGACTATAGCTTCTGCTTTAATTCTCTTATCCGCTTGGGGGGAAATTAGAGTAATGGGATTATTGTGAACTGAGGTATTCGTTTGAGATTTCCTCAACCTGAGTGGTCATGGTGGTAACTGGTTCCGAAACTAGTCCACTTAGGACCAACCCAAAAATAGTATTTTGTGCCAATAGTTTGTTTGAAATTATCTCAACACCCTCGAGTATTATCTGAGGTATGAGATCGCTGCCTAATAGAATGTCTATTTGAGCGGGGCTGTTGCAGTTGGCATCTGCTAGCTTTAGGTGTGAAACCTTTTGCCAATGCTTGCTATTTATATGATAGCTTGGAAGCATATTTAGTAGTTGCGGTAAGACTATAGCTTCTGCTTTAATTCTCTTATCCGCTTGGGGGGAAATTAGAGTAATGGGATTATTGTGAACTGAGGTATTCGTTTGAGATTTCCTCAACCTGAGTGGTCATGGTGGTAACTGGTTCCGAAACTAGTCCACTTAGGACCAACCCAAAAATAGTATTTTGTGCCAATAGTTTGTTTGAAATTTTCTCAACACCCTCGAGTATTATCTGAGGTATGAGATCGCTGCCTAATAAAACGTCTATTTGAGCGGGGGTGATGCTGTTGGGATCTGCTAGCTTTAGGTGTGAAACCTTTAGCCAATGCTGGCTATTTATATGATAGCTTGGAAGCATATTTGTTAGTTGCGGTAAGACTATAGCTTCTGCTTTAATTCTCTTATCCGCTTGGGGGGAAATTAGAGTAATGGGATTATTGTGAACTGAGGTATTCGTTTGAGATTTCCTCAACCTGAGTGGTCATGGTGGTAACTGGTTCCGAAACTAGTCCACTTAGGACCAACCCAAAAATAGTATTTTGTGCCAATAGTTTGTTTGAAATTATCTCAACACCCTCGAGTATTATCTGAGGTATGAGATCGCTGCCTAATAGAATGTCTATTTGAGCGGGGCTGTTGCAGTTGGCATCTGCTAGCTTTAGGTGTGAAACCTTTTGCCAATGCTTGCTATTTATATGATAGCTTGGAAGCATATTTAGTAGTTGCGGTAAGACTATAGCTTCTGCTTTAATTCTCTTATCCGCTTGGGGGGAAATTAGAGTAATGGGATTATTGTGAACTGAGGTATTCGTTTGAGATTTCCTCAACCTGAGTGGTCATGGTGGTAACTGGTTCCGAAACTAGTCCACTTAGGACCAACCCAAAAATAGTATTTTGTGCCAATAGTTTGTTTGAAATTTTCTCAACACCCTCGAGTATTATCTGAGGTATGAGATCGCTGCCTAATAGAATGTCTATTTGAGCGGGGCTGTTGCAGTTGGCATCTGCTAGCTTTAGGTGTGAAACCTTTTGCCAATGCTTGCTATTTATATGATAGCTTGGAAGCATATTTAGTAGTTGCGGTAAGACTATAGCTTCTGCTTTAATTCTCTTATCCGCTTGGGGGGAAATTAGAGTAATGGGATTATTGTGAACTGAGGTATTCGTTTGAGATTTCCTCAACCTGAGTGGTCATGGTGGTAACTGGTTCCGAAACTAGTCCACTTAGGACCAACCCAAAAATAGTATTTTGTGCCAATAGTTTGTTTGAAATTTTCTCAACACCCTCGAGTATTATCTGAGGTATGAGATCGCTGCCTAATAGAATGTCTATTTGAGCGGGGCTGTTGCAGTTGGCATCTGCTAGCTTTAGGTGTGAAACCTTTTGCCAATGCTTGCTATTTATATGATAGCTTGGAAGCATATTTGTTAGTTGCGGTAAGACTATAGCTCCTGCTTTAATTCTCTTATCCGCTGGGGGGAAATTAGAGTAATGGGATTATTGTAAACTGAGGTATTCGTTTGAGATTTCCTCAACCTGAGTGGGCATGGTGGTAACTGGTTCCGAAACTAGTCCACTTAGGATCCACCCAAAAATGGTATTTTGTGCCAATAGTTTGTTTGAAATTTTCTCAACACCCTCGAGTATTATCTGAGGTATGAGATCGCTGCCTAATAGAATGTCTATTTGAGCGGGGGTGTTGCAGTTGGGATCTGCTAGCTTTAGGTGTGAAACCTTTTGCCAATGCTTGCTATTTATATGATATCTTGGAAGCATATTTGTTAGTTGCGGTAAGACTATAGCTTCTGCTTTAATTCTCTTATCCGCTTGGAGGGAATTAGAGTAATGGGATTATTGTGAACTGAGGTATTCGTTTGAGATTCCTCAACCTGAGTGGTTATGGTGGTAACTGGTTCCGAAACTAGTCCACTTAGGATCCACCCTAAAATAGTATTTTGTGCCAATAGTTTGTTTGAAATTTTCTCAACACCCTCGAGTATTATCGGAGGTATGAGATCGCTGCCTAATAGAATGTCTATTTGAGCGGGGGTGTTGCAGTTGGGATCTGCTAGCTTTAGGTGTGAAATCTTTTGCCAATGCTTGCTATTTATATGATAGCTTGGAAGCATATTTGTTAGTTGCGGTAAGACTATAGCTTTTGCTTTAATTAGCTTCTCCGCTTGGGGGGAAATTAGAGTAATGGGATTATTGTGAACTGAGGTATTCGTTTGAGATTTCCTCAACCTGAGTGGTCATAGTGGTAACTGGTTCCGAAACTAGTCCACTTAGGATCCACCCAAAAATAGTATTTTGTGCCAATAGTTTGTTTGAAATTTTCTCAACACCCTCGAGTATTATCTGAGGTATGAGATCGCTGCCTAATAGAATGTCTATTTGAGCGGGGGTGTTGCAGTTGGGATCTGCTAGCTTTAGGTGTGAAACCTTTTGCCAATGCGTGCTATTTATATGATATCTTGGAAGCATATTTGTTAGTTGCGGTAAGACTATAGCTTCTGCTTTAATTCTCTTATCCGCTTGGGGGGAAATTAGAGTAATGGGATTATTGTAAACTGAGGTATTCGTTTGAGATTTCCTCAACCTGAGTGGTCATGGTGGTAACTGGTTCCGAAACTAGTCCACTTAGGACCAACCCAAAAATAGTATTTTGTGCCAATAGTTTGTTTGAAATTTTCTCAACACCCTCGAGTATTATCTGAGGTATGAGATCGCTGCCTAATAGAATGTCTATTTGAGCGCGGGTGTTGCAGTTGGCATCTGCTAGCTTTAGGTGTGAAACCTTTTGCCGATGCTTGCTATTTATATGATAGCTTGGAAGCATATTTGTTAGTTGCGGTAAGACTATAGCTTCTGCTTTAATTCTCTTATCCGCTTGGGGGGAAATTAGAGTAAGGAGATTATTGTGACTGAGGTATTCGTTTGAGATTTCCTCAACCTGAGTGGTCATGGTGGTAACTGGTTCCGAAACTAGTCCACTTAGGACCAACCCAAAAATAGTATTTTGTGCCAATAGTTTGTTTGAAATTTTCTCAACACCCTCGAGTATTATCTGAGGTATGAGATCGCTGCCTAATAGAATGTCTATTTGAGCGGGGGTGTTGCAGTTGGGATCTGCTAGCTTTAGGTGTGAAACCTTTTGCCAATGCTTGCTATTTATATGATATCTTGGAAGCATATTTGTTAGTTGCGGTAAGACTATAGCTTCTGCTTTAATTCTCTTATCCGCTTGGAGGGAATTAGAGTAATGGGATTATTGTGAACTGAGGTATTCGTTTGAGATTCCTCAACCTGAGTGGTTATGGTGGTAACTGGTTCCGAAACTAGTCCACTTAGGATCCACCCTAAAATAGTATTTTGTGCCAATAGTTTGTTTGAAATTTTCTCAACACCCTCGAGTATTATCGGAGGTATGAGATCGCTGCCTAATAGAATGTCTATTTGAGCGGGGGTGTTGCAGTTGGGATCTGCTAGCTTTAGGTGTGAAATCTTTTGCCAATGCTTGCTATTTATATGATAGCTTGGAAGCATATTTGTTAGTTGCGGTAAGACTATAGCTTTTGCTTTAATTAGCTTCTCCGCTTGGGGGGAAATTAGAGTAATGGGATTATTGTGAACTGAGGTATTCGTTTGAGATTTCCTCAACCTGAGTGGTCATAGTGGTAACTGGTTCCGAAACTAGTCCACTTAGGATCCACCCAAAAATAGTATTTTGTGCCAATAGTTTGTTTGAAATTTTCTCAACACCCTCGAGTATTATCTGAGGTATGAGATCGCTGCCTAATAGAATGTCTATTTGAGCGGGGGTGTTGCAGTTGGGATCTGCTAGCTTTAGGTGTGAAACCTTTTGCCAATGCGTGCTATTTATATGATATCTTGGAAGCATATTTGTTAGTTGCGGTAAGACTATAGCTTCTGCTTTAATTCTCTTATCCGCTTGGGGGGAAATTAGAGTAATGGGATTATTGTAAACTGAGGTATTCGTTTGAGATTTCCTCAACCTGAGTGGTCATGGTGGTAACTGGTTCCGAAACTAGTCCACTTAGGACCAACCCAAAAATAGTATTTTGTGCCAATAGTTTGTTTGAAATTTTCTCAACACCCTCGAGTATTATCTGAGGTATGAGATCGCTGCCTAATAGAATGTCTATTTGAGCGCGGGTGTTGCAGTTGGCATCTGCTAGCTTTAGGTGTGAAACCTTTTGCCGATGCTTGCTATTTATATGATAGCTTGGAAGCATATTTGTTAGTTGCGGTAAGACTATAGCTTCTGCTTTAATTCTCTTATCCGCTTGGGGGGAAATTAGAGTAAGGAGATTATTGTGACTGAGGTATTCGTTTGAGATTTCCTCAACCTGAGTGGTCATGGTGGTAACTGGTTCCGAAACTAGTCCACTTAGGACCAACCCAAAAATAGTATTTTGTGCCAATAGTTTGTTTGAAATTTTCTCAACACCCTCGAGTATTATCTGAGGTATGAGATCGCTGCCTAATAGAATGTCTATTTGAGCGGGGGTGTTGCAGTTGGGATCTGCTAGCTTTAGGTGTGAAACCTTAAGCCAATGCTTGCGATTTATATGATAGCTTGGAAGCATATTTGTTAGTTGCGGTAAGACTATAGCTTCTGCTTTAATTCTCTTATCCGCTTGGGGGGAAATTAGAGTAAGGAGATTATTGTGACTGAGGTATTCGTTTGAGATTTCCTCAACCTGAGTGGTCATGGTGGTAACTGGTTCCGAAACTAGTCCACTTAGGACCAACCCAAAAATAGTATTTTGTGCCAATAGTTTGTTTGAAATTTTCTCAACACCCTCGAGTATTATCTGAGGTATGAGATCGCTGCCTAAAAGAATGTCTATTTGAGCGCGGGTGTTGCAGTTGGCATCTGCTAGCTTTAGGTGTGAAACCTTTTGCCAATGCTTGCTATTTATATGATATCTTGGAAGCATATTTGTTAGTTGCGGTAAGACTATAGCTTCTGCTTTAATTCTCTTATCCGCTTGGGGGGAAATTAGAGTAATGGGATTATTGTGAACTGAGGTATTCGTTTGAGATTCCTCAACCTGAGTGGTCATGGTGGTAACTGGTTCCGAAACTAGTCCACTTAGGATCCACCCTAAAATAGTATTTTGTGCCAATAGTTTGTTTGAAATTTTCTCAACACCCTCGAGTATTATCTGAGGTATGAGATCGCTGCCTAATAGAATGTCTATTTGAGCGGGGCTGTTGCAGTTGGCATCTGCTAGCTTTAGGTGTGAAACCTTTTGCCAATGCTTGCTATTTATATGATAGCTTGGAAGCATATTTGTTAGTTGCGGTAAGACTATAGCTTCTGCTTTAATTCTCTTATCCGCTTGGGGGGAAATTAGAGTAATGGGATTATTGTGAACTGAGGTATTCGTTTGAGATTTCCTCAACCTGAGTGGTCATGGTGGTAACTGGTTCCGAAACTAGTCCACTTAGGACCAACCCAAAAATAGTATTTTGTGCCAATAGTTTGTTTGAAATTTTCTCAACACCCTCGAGTATTATCTGAGGTATGAGATCGCTGCCTAATAGAATGTCTATTTGAGCGGGGGTGTTGCAGTTGGGATCTGCTAGCCTTAAGTGTGAAACCTTTTGCCAATGCTTGCTATTTATATGATAGCTTGGAAGCATATTTGTTAGTTGCGGTAAGACTATAGCTTCTGCTTTAATTCTCTTATCCGCTTGGGGGGAAATTAGAGTAATGGGATTATTGTGAACTGAGGTATTCGTTTGAGATTTCCTCAACCTGAGTGGTCATGGTGGTAACTGGTTCCGAAACTAGTCCTCTTAGGACCAACCCAAAAATAGTATTTTGTGCCAATAGTTTGTTTGAAATTTTCTCAACACCCTCGAGTATTATCTGAGGTATGAGATCGCTGCCTAATAGAATGTCTATTTGAGCGGGGGTGTTGCAGTTGGGATCTGCTAGCTTTAAGTGTGAAACCTTTTGCCAATGCTTGCTATTTATATGATAGCTTGGAAGCATATTTGTTAGTTGCGGTAAGACTATAGCTTCTGCTTTAATTCTCTTATCCGCTTGGGGGGAAATTAGAGTAATGGGATTATTGTGAACTGAGGTATTAGTTTGAGATTTCCTCAACCTGGGTAGTCATGGTGGTAACTGGTTCTGAAACTAGTCCACTTAGAATCCACCCTAAAATAGTATTTTGTGCCAATAGTTTGTTTGAAATTTGCTCAACACCCTCGAGTATTATCTGAGGTATGAGATCGCTGCCTAATAGAATGTCTATTTGAGCGCGGGTGTTGCAGTTGGCATCTGCTAGCTTTAGGTGTGAAACCTTTTGCCGATGCTTGCTATTTATATGATAGCTTGGAAGCATATTTGTTAGTTGCGGTAAGACTATAGCTTCTGCTTTAATTCTCTTATCCGCTTGGGGGGAAATTAGAGTAAGGAGATTATTGTGACTGAGGTATTCGTTTGAGATTTCCTCAACCTGAGTGGTCATGGTGGTAACTGGTTCCGAAACTAGTCCACTTAGGACCAACCCAAAAATAGTATTTTGTGCCAATAGTTTGTTTGAAATTTTCTCAACACCCTCGAGTATTATCTGAGGTATGAGATCGCTGCCTAATAGAATGTCTATTTGAGCGGGGGTGTTGCAGTTGGGATCTGCTAGCTTTAAGTGTGAAACCTTTTGCCAATGCTTGCTATTTATATGATAGCTTGGAAGCATATTTGTTAGTTGCGGTAAGACTATAGCTTCTGCTTTAATTCTCTTATCCGCTTGGGGGGAAATTAGAGTAATGGGATTATTGTGAACTGAGGTATTCGTTTGAGATTCCTCAACCTGAGTGGTCATGGTGGTAACTGGTTCCGAAACTAGTCCACTTAGGATCCACCCTAAAATAGTATTTTGTGCCAATAGTTTGTTTGAAATTTTCTCAACACCCTCGAGTATTATCTGAGGTATGAGATCGCTGCCTAATAGAATGTCTATTTGAGCGGGGGTGTTGCAGTTGGCATCTGCTAGCTTTAGGTGTGAAACCTTTTGCCAATGCTTGCTATTTATATGATGGCTTGGAAGCGTATTTGTTAGTTGCGGTAAGACTATAGCTTCTGCTTTAATTCTCTTCTCCGCTTCGGGGAAATTAGAGTAATGGGATTATTGTGAACTGAGGTATTCGTTTGAGATTTCCTCAACCTGAGTGGTCATAGTGGTAACTGGATCCGAAACTAGTCCAATTAGGATCCACCCAAAAATAGTATTTTGTGCCAATAGTTTGTTTGAAATTTTTTAAACACCCTCGAGTATTATCTGAGGTATGAGATCGCTGCCTAATAGAATGTCTATTTGAGCGGGGGTGTTGCAGTTGGGATCTGCTAGCTTTAGGTGTGAAACCTTAAGCCAATGCTTGCGATTTATATGATAGCTTGGAAGCATATTTGTTAGTTGCGGTAAGACTATAGCTTCTGCTTTAATTCTCTTATCCGCTTGGGGGGAAATTAGAGTAAGGAGATTATTGTGACTGAGGTATTCGTTTGAGATTTCCTCAACCTGAGTGGTCATGGTGGTAACTGGTTCCGAAACTAGTCCACTTAGGACCAACCCAAAAATAGTATTTTGTGCCAATAGTTTGTTTGAAATTTTCTCAACACCCTCGAGTATTATCTGAGGTATGAGATCGCTGCCTAATAGAATGTCTATTTGAGCGCGGGTGTTGCAGTTGGCATCTGCTAGCTTTAGGTGTGAAACCTTTTGCCAATGCTTGCTATTTATATGATATCTTGGAAGCATATTTGTTAGTTGCGGTAAGACTATAGCTTCTGCTTTAATTCTCTTATCCGCTTGGGGGGAAATTAGAGTAATGGGATTATTGTGAACTGAGGTATTCGTTTGAGATTCCTCAACCTGAGTGGTCATGGTGGTAACTGGTTCCGAAACTAGTCCACTTAGGATCCACCCTAAAATAGTATATTGTGCCAATAGTTTGTTTGAAATTTTCTCAACACCCTCGAGTATTATCTGAGGTATGAGATCGCTGCCTAATAGAATGTCTATTTGAGCGGGGCTGTTGCAGTTGGCATCTGCTAGCTTTAGGTGTGAAACCTTTTGCCAATGCTTGCTATTTATATGATAGCTTGGAAGCATATTTGTTAGTTGCGGTAAGACTATAGCTTCTGCTTTAATTCTCTTATCCGCTTGGGGGGAAATTAGAGTAATGGGATTATTGTGAACTGAGGTATTCGTTTGAGATTTCCTCAACCTGAGTGGTCATGGTGGTAACTGGTTCCGAAACTAGTCCACTTAGGACCAACCCAAAAATAGTATTTTGTGCCAATAGTTTGTTTGAAATTTTCTCAACACCCTCGAGTATTATCTGAGGTATGAGATCGCTGCCTAATAAAACGTCTATTTGAGCGGGGGTGATGCAGTTGGGATCTGCTAGCTTTAGGTGTGAAACCTTTAGCCAATGCTTGCTATTTATATGATAGCTTGGAAGCATATTTGTTAGTTGCGGTAAGACTATAGCTTCTGCTTTAATTCTCTTATCCGTTTGGGGGGAAATTAGAGTAATGGGATTATTGTGAACTGAGGTATTCGTTTGAGATTTCCTCAACCTGAGTGGTCATGGTGGTAACTGGTTCCGAAACTAGTCCACTTAGGACCAACCCAAAAATAGTATTTTGTGCCAATAGTTTGTTTGAAATTATCTCAACACCCTCGAGTATTATCTGAGGTATGAGATCGCTGCCTAATAGAATGTCTATTTGAGCGGGGCTGTTGCAGTTGGCATCTGCTAGCTTTAGGTGTGAAACCTTTTCCCAATGCTTGCTATTTATATGATAGCTTGGAAGCATATTTGTTAGTTGCGGTAAGACTATAGCTTCTGCTTTAATTCTCTTATCCGCTTGGGGGGAAATTAGAGTAATGGGATTATTGTGAACTGAGGTATTCGTTTGAGATTTCCTCAACCTGAGTGGTCATGGTGGTAACTGGTTCCGAAACTAGTCCACTTAGGACCAACCCAAAAATAGTATTTTGTGCCAATAGTTTGTTTGAAATTTTCTCAACACCCTCGAGTATTATCTGAGGTATGAGATCGCTGCCTAATAGAATGTCTATTTGAGCGGGGCTGTTGCAGTTGGCATCTGCTAGCTTTAGGTGTGAAACCTTTTGCCAATGCTTGCTATTTATATGATAGCTTGGAAGCATATTTGTTAGTTGCGGTAAGACTATAGCTCCTGCTTTAATTCTCTTATCCGCTGGGGGGAAATTAGAGTAATGGGATTATTGTAAACTGAGGTATTCGTTTGAGATTTCCTCAACCTGAGTGGTCATGAAGGTAACTGGTTCCGAAACTAGTCCACTTAGGATCCACCCAAAAATAGTATTTTGTGCCAATAGTTTGTTTGAAATTTTCTCAACACCCTCGAGTATTATCTGAGGTATGAGATCGCTGCCTAATAGAATGTCTATTTGAGCGGGGGTGTTGCAGTTGGGATCTGCTAGCTTTAGGTGTGAAACCTTTTGCCAATGCTTGCTATTTATATGATATCTTGGAAGCATATTTGTTAGTTGCGGTAAGACTATAGCTTCTGCTTTAATTCTCTTATCCGCTTGGAGGGAATTAGAGTAATGGGATTATTGTGAACTGAGGTATTCGTTTGAGATTCCTCAACCTGAGTGGTTATGGTGGTAACTGGTTCCAAAACTAGTCCACTTAGGATCCACCCTAAAATAGTATTTTGTGCCAATAGTTTGTTTGAAATTTTCTCAACACCCTCGAGTATTATCGGAGGTATGAGATCGCTGCCTAATAGAATGTCTATTTGAGCGGGGGTGTTGCAGTTGGGATCTGCTAGCTTTAGGTGTGAAATCTTTTGCCAATGCTTGCTATTTATATGATAGCTTGGAAGCATATTTGTTAGTTGCGGTAAGACTATAGCTTCTGCTTTAATTAGCTTCTCCGCTTGGGGGGAAATTAGAGTAATGGGATTATTGTGAACTGAGGTATTCGTTTGAGATTTCCTCAACCTGAGTGGTCATAGTGGTAACTGGCTCCGAAACTAGTCCACTTAGGATCCACCCAAAAATAGTATTTTGTGCCAATAGTTTGTTTGAAATTTTCTCAACACCCTCGAGTATTATCTGAGGTATGAGATCGCTGCCTAATAGAATGTCTATTTGAGCGGGGGTGTTGCAGTTGGGATCTGCTAGCTTTAGGTGTGAAACCTTTTGCCAATGCTTGCTATTTATATGATAGCTTGGAAGCATATTTGTTAGTTGCGGTAAGACTATAGCTTCTGCTTTAATTCTCTTATCCGCTTGGGGGGAAATTAGAGTAATGGGATTATTGTGAACTGAGGTATTCGTTTGAGATTTCCTCAACCTGAGTGGTCATGGTGGTAACTGGTTCCGAAACTAGTCCACTTAGGATCCACCCAAAAATAGTATTTTGTGCCAATAGTTTGTTTGAAATTTTCTCAACACCCTCGAGTATTATCTGAGGTATGAGATCGCTGCCTAATAGAATGTCTATTTGAGCGCGGGTGTTGCAGTTGGCATCTGCTAGCTTTAGGTGTGAAACCTTTTGCCGATGCTTGCTATTTATATGATAGCTTGAAAGCATATTTGTTAGTTGCGGTAAGACTATAGCTTCTGCTTTAATTCTCTTATCCGCTTGGGGGGAAATTAGAGTAAGGAGATTATTGTGACTGAGGTATTCGTTTGAGATTTCCTCAACCTGAGTGGTCATGGTGGTAACTGGTTCCGAAACTAGTCCACTTAGGACCAACCCAAAAATAGTATTTTGTGCCAATAGTTTGTTTGAAATTTTCTCAACACCCTCGAGTATTATCTGAGGTATGAGATCGCTGCCTAATAGAATGTCTATTTGAGCGGGGGTGTTGCAGTTGGGATCTGCTAGCTTTAGGTGTGAAACCTTAAGCCAATGCTTGCGATTTATATGATAGCTTGGAAGCATATTTGTTAGTTGCGGTAAGACTATAGCTTCTGCTTTAATTCTCTTATCCGCTTGGGGGGAAATTAGAGTAAGGAGATTATTGTGACTGAGGTATTCGTTTGAGATTTCCTCAACCTGAGTGGTCATGGTGGTAACTGGTTCCGAAACTAGTCCACTTAGGACCAACCCAAAAATAGTATTTTGTGCCAATAGTTTGTTTGAAATTTTCTCAACACCCTCGAGTATTATCTGAGGTATGAGATCGCTGCCTAATAGAATGTCTATTTGAGCGCGGGTGTTGCAGTTGGCATCTGCTAGCTTTAGGTGTGAAACCTTTTGCCGATGCTTGCTATTTATATGATAGCTTGGAAGCATATTTGTTAGTTGCGGTAAGACTATAGCTTCTGCTTTAATTCTCTTATCCGCTTGGGGGGAAATTAGAGTAATGGGATTATTGTGAACTGAGGTATTCGTTTGAGATTCCTCAACCTGAGTGGTCATGGTGGTAACTGGTTCCGAAACTAGTCCACTTAGGACCAACCCAAAAATAGTATTTTGTGCCAATAGTTTGTTTGAAATTTTCTCAACACCCTCGAGTATTATCTGAGGTATGAGATCGCTGCCTAATAGAATGTCTATTTGAGCGGGGGTGTTGCAGTTGGGATCTGCTAGCTTTAGGTGTGAAACCTTAAGCCAATGCTTGCGATTTATATGATAGCTTGGAAGCATATTTGTTAGTTGCGGTAAGACTATAGCTTCTGCTTAAATTCTCTTATCCGCTTGGGGGGAAATTAGAGTAAGGAGATTATTGTGACTGAGGTATTCGTTTGAGATTTCCTCAACCTGAGTGGTCATGGTGGTAACTGGTTCCGAAACTAGTCCACTTAGGACCAACCCAAAAATAGTATTTTGTGCCAATAGTTTGTTTGAAATTTTCTCAACAGCCTCGAGTATTATCTGAGGTATGAGATCGCTGCCTAATAGAATGTCTATTTGAGCGCGGGTGTTGCAGTTGGCATCTGCTAGCTTTAGGTGTGAAACCTTTTGCCAATGCTTGCTATTTATATGATATCTTGGAAGCATATTTGTTAGTTGCGGTAAGACTATAGCTTCTGCTTTAATTCTCTTATCCGCTTGGGGGGAAATTAGAGTAATGGGATTATTGTGAACTGAGGTATTCGTTTGAGATTCCTCAACCTGAGTGGTCATGGTGGTAACTGGTTCCGAAACTAGTCCACTTAGGATCCACCCTAAAATAGTATTTTGTGCCAATAGTTTGTTTGAAATTTTCTCAACACCCTCGAGTATTATCTGAGGTATGAGATCGCTGCCTAATAGAATGTCTATTTGAGCGGGGCTGTTGCAGTTGGCATCTGCTAGCTTTAGGTGTGAAACCTTTTGCCAATGCTTGCTATTTATATGATAGCTTGGAAGCATATTTGTTAGTTGCGGTAAGACTATAGCTTCTGCTTTAATTCTCTTATCCGCTTGGGGGGAAATTAGAGTAATGGGATTATTGTGAACTGAGGTATTCGTTTGAGATTTCCTCAACCTGAGTGGTCATGGTGGTAACTGGTTCTGAAACTAGTCCACTTAGGACCAACCCAAAAAAAGTATTTTGTGCCAATAGCTTGTTTGAAATTTTCTCAACACCCTCGAGTATTATCTGAGGTATGAGATCGCTGCCTAATAAAATGTCTATTTGAGCGGGGGTGATGCAGTTGGGATCTGCTAGCTTTAGGTGTGAAACCTTTAGCCAATGCTTGCTATTTATATGATAGCTTGGAAGCATATTTGTTAGTTGCGGTAAGACTATAGCTTCTGCTTTAATTCTCTTATCCGCTTGGGGGGAAATTAGAGTAATGGGATTATTGTGAACTGAGGTATTCGTTTGAGATTTCCTCAACCTGAGTGGTCATGCTGGTAACTGGTTCCGAAACTAGTCCACTTAGGACCAACCCAAAAATAGTATTTTGTGCCAATAGTTTGTTTGAAATTTTCTCAACACCCTCGAGTATTATCTGAGGTATGAGATCGCTGCCTAATAGAATGTCTATTTGAGCGGGGCTGTTGCAGTTGGCATCTGCTAGCTTTAGGTGTGAAACCTTTTGCCAATGCTTGCTATTTATATGATAGCTTGGAAGCATATTTGTTAGTTGCGGTAAGACTATAGCTCCTGCTTTAATTCTCTTATCCGCTGGGGGGAAATTAGAGTAATGGGATTATTGTAAACTGAGGTATTCGTTTGAGATTTCCTCAACCTGAGTGGGCATGGTGGTAACTGGTTCCGAAACTAGTCCACTTAGGATCCACCCAAAAATAGTATTTTGTGCCAATAGTTTGTTTGAAATTTTCTCAACACCCTCGAGTATTATCTGAGGTATGAGATCGCTGCCTAATAGAATGTCTATTTGAGCGGGGGTGTTGCAGTTGGGATCTGCTAGCTTTAGGTGTGAAACCTTTTGCCAATGCTTGCTATTTATATGATATCTTGGAAGCATATTTGTTAGTTGCGGTAAGACTATAGCTTCTGCTTTAATTCTCTTATCCGCTTGGAGGGAATTAGAGTAATGGGATTATTGTGAACTGAGGTATTCGTTTGAGATTCCTCAACCTGAGTGGTTATGGTGGTAACTGGTTCCGAAACTAGTCCACTTAGGATCCACCCTAAAATAGTATTTTGTGCCAATAGTTTGTTTGAAATTTTCTCAACACCCTCGAGTATTATCGGAGGTATGAGATCGCTGCCTAATAGAATGTCTATTTGAGCGGGGGTGTTGCAGTTGGGATCTGCTAGCTTTAGGTGTGAAATCTTTTGCCAATGCTTGCTATTTATATGATAGCTTGGAAGCATATTTGTTAGTTGCGGTAAGACTATAGCTTTTGCTTTAATTAGCTTCTCCGCTTGGGGGGAAATTAGAGTAATGGGATTATTGTGAACTGAGGTATTCGTTTGAGATTTCCTCAACCTGAGTGGTCATAGTGGTAACTGGTTCCGAAACTAGTCCACTTAGGATCCACCCAAAAATAGTATTTTGTGCCAATAGTTTGTTTGAAATTTTCTCAACACCCTCGAGTATTATCTGAGGTATGAGATCGCTGCCTAATAGAATGTCTATTTGAGCGGGGGTGTTGCAGTTGGGATCTGCTAGCTTTAGGTGTGAAACCTTTTGTCAATGCGTGCTATTTATATGATATCTTGGAAGCATATTTGTTAGTTGCGGTAAGACTATAGCTTCTGCTTTAATTCTCTTATCCGCTTGGGGGGAAATTAGAGTAATGGGATTATTGTAAACTGAGGTATTCGTTTGAGATTTCCTCAACCTGAGTGGTCATGGTGGTAACTGGTTCCGAAACTAGTCCACTTAGGACCAACCCAAAAATAGTATTTTGTGCCAATAGTTTGTTTGAAATTTTCTCAACACCCTCGAGTATTATCTGAGGTATGAGATCGCTGCCTAATAGAATGTCTATTTGAGCGCGGGTGTTGCAGTTGGCATCTGCTAGCTTTAGGTGTGAAACCTTTTGCCGATGCTTGCTATTTATATGATAGCTTGGAAGCATATTTGTTAGTTGCGGTAAGACTATAGCTTCTGCTTTAATTCTCTTATCCGCTTGGGGGGAAATTAGAGTAAGGAGATTATTGTGACTGAGGTATTCGTTTGAGATTTCCTCAACCTGAGTGGTCATGGTGGTAACTGGTTCCGAAACTAGTCCACTTAGGACCAACCCAAAAATAGTATTTTGTGCCAATAGTTTGTTTGAAATTTTCTCAACACCCTCGAGTATTATCTGAGGTATGAGATCGCTGCCTAATAGAATGTCTATTTGAGCGGGGGTGTTGCAGTTGGGATCTGCTAGCTTTAGGTGTGAAACCTTAAGCCAATGCTTGCGATTTATATGATAGCTTGGAAGCATATTTGTTAGTTGCGGTAAGACTATAGCTTCTGCTTTAATTCTCTTATCCGCTTGGGGGGAAATTAGAGTAAGGAGATTATTGTGACTGAGGTATTCGTTTGAGATTTCCTCAACCTGAGTGGTCATGGTGGTAACTGGTTCCGAAACTAGTCCACTTAGGACCAACCCAAAAATAGTATTTTGTGCCAATAGTTTGTTTGAAATTTTCTCAACACCCTCGAGTATTATCTGAGGTATGAGATCGCTGCCTAAAAGAATGTCTATTTGAGCGCGGGTGTTGCAGTTGGCATCTGCTAGCTTTAGGTGTGAAACCTTTTGCCAATGCTTGCTATTTATATGATATCTTGGAAGCATATTTGTTAGTTGCGGTAAGACTATAGCTTCTGCTTTAATTCTCTTATCCGCTTGGGGGGAAATTAGAGTAATGGGATTATTGTGAACTGAGGTATTCGTTTGAGATTCCTCAACCTGAGTGGTCATGGTGGTAACTGGTTCCGAAACTAGTCCACTTAGGATCCACCCTAAAATAGTATTTTGTGCCAATAGTTTGTTTGAAATTTTCTCAACACCCTCGAGTATTATCTGAGGTATGAGATCGCTGCCTAATAGAATGTCTATTTGAGCGGGGCTGTTGCAGTTGGCATCTGCTAGCTTTAGGTGTGAAACCTTTTGCCAATGCTTGCTATTTATATGATAGCTTGGAAGCATATTTGTTAGTTGCGGTAAGACTATAGCTTCTGCTTTAATTCTCTTATCCGCTTGGGGGGAAATTAGAGTAATGGGATTATTGTGAACTGAGGTATTCGTTTGAGATTTCCTCAACCTGAGTGGTCATGGTGGTAACTGGTTCCGAAACTAGTCCACTTAGGACCAACCCAAAAATAGTATTTTGTGCCAATAGTTTGTTTGAAATTTTCTCAACACCCTCGAGTATTATCTGAGGTATGAGATCGCTGCCTAATAGAATGTCTATTTGAGCGGGGGTGTTGCAGTTGGGATCTGCTAGCCTTAAGTGTGAAACCTTTTGCCAATGCTTGCTATTTATATGATAGCTTGGAAGCATATTTGTTAGTTGCGGTAAGACTATAGCTTCTGCTTTAATTCTCTTATCCGCTTGGGGGGAAATTAGAGTAATGGGATTATTGTGAACTGAGGTATTCGTTTGAGATTTCCTCAACCTGAGTGGTCATGGTGGTAACTGGTTCCGAAACTAGTCCTCTTAGGACCAACCCAAAAATAGTATTTTGTGCCAATAGTTTGTTTGAAATTTTCTCAACACCCTCGAGTATTATCTGAGGTATGAGATCGCTGCCTAATAGAATGTCTATTTGAGCGGGGGTGTTGCAGTTGGGATCTGCTAGCTTTAAGTGTGAAACCTTTTGCCAATGCTTGCTATTTATATGATAGCTTGGAAGCATATTTGTTAGTTGCGGTAAGACTATAGCTTCTGCTTTAATTCTCTTATCCGCTTGGGGGGAAATTAGAGTAATGGGATTATTGTGAACTGAGGTATTAGTTTGAGATTTCCTCAACCTGGGTAGTCATGGTGGTAACTGGTTCCGAAACTAGTCCACTTAGAATCCACCCTAAAATAGTATTTTGTGCCAATAGTTTGTTTGAAATTTGCTCAACACCCTCGAGTATTATCTGAGGTATGAGATCGCTGCCTAATAGAATGTCTATTTGAGCGCGGGTGTTGCAGTTGGCATCTGCTAGCTTTAGGTGTGAAACCTTTTGCCGATGCTTGCTATTTATATGATAGCTTGGAAGCATATTTGTTAGTTGCGGTAAGACTATAGCTTCTGCTTTAATTCTCTTATCCGCTTGGGGGGAAATTAGAGTAAGGAGATTATTGTGACTGAGGTATTCGTTTGAGATTTCCTCAACCTGAGTGGTCATGGTGGTAACTGGTTCCGAAACTAGTCCACTTAGGACCAACCCAAAAATAGTATTTTGTGCCAATAGTTTGTTTGAAATTTTCTCAACACCCTCGAGTATTATCTGAGGTATGAGATCGCTGCCTAATAGAATGTCTATTTGAGCGGGGGTGTTGCAGTTGGGATCTGCTAGCTTTAAGTGTGAAACCTTTTGCCAATGCTTGCTATTTATATGATAGCTTGGAAGCATATTTGTTAGTTGCGGTAAGACTATAGCTTCTGCTTTAATTCTCTTATCCGCTTGGGGGGAAATTAGAGTAATGGGATTATTGTGAACTGAGGTATTCGTTTGAGATTCCTCAACCTGAGTGGTCATGGTGGTAACTGGTTCCGAAACTAGTCCACTTAGGATCCACCCTAAAATAGTATTTTGTGCCAATAGTTTGTTTGAAATTTTCTCAACACCCTCGAGTATTATCTGAGGTATGAGATCGCTGCCTAATAGAATGTCTATTTGAGCGGGGGTGTTGCAGTTGGCATCTGCTAGCTTTAGGTGTGAAACCTTTTGCCAATGCTTGCTATTTATATGATGGCTTGGAAGCGTATTTGTTAGTTGCGGTAAGACTATAGCTTCTGCTTTAATTCTCTTCTCCGCTTCGGGGAAATTAGAGTAATGGGATTATTGTGAACTGAGGTATTCGTTTGAGATTTCCTCAACCTGAGTGGTCATAGTGGTAACTGGATCCGAAACTAGTCCAATTAGGATCCACCCAAAAATAGTATTTTGTGCCAATAGTTTGTTTGAAATTTTTTAAACACCCTCGAGTATTATCTGAGGTATGAGATCGCTGCCTAATAGAATGTCTATTTGAGCGGGGGTGTTGCAGTTGGGATCTGCTAGCTTTAGGTGTGAAACCTTAAGCCAATGCTTGCGATTTATATGATAGCTTGGAAGCATATTTGTTAGTTGCGGTAAGACTATAGCTTCTGCTTTAATTCTCTTATCCGCTTGGGGGGAAATTAGAGTAAGGAGATTATTGTGACTGAGGTATTCGTTTGAGATTTCCTCAACCTGAGTGGTCATGGTGGTAACTGGTTCCGAAACTAGTCCACTTAGGACCAACCCAAAAATAGTATTTTGTGCCAATAGTTTGTTTGAAATTTTCTCAACACCCTCGAGTATTATCTGAGGTATGAGATCGCTGCCTAATAGAATGTCTATTTGAGCGCGGGTGTTGCAGTTGGCATCTGCTAGCTTTAGGTGTGAAACCTTTTGCCAATACTTGCTATTTATATGATATCTTGGAAGCATATTTGTTAGTTGCGGTAAGACTATAGCTTCTGCTTTAATTCTCTTATCCGCTTGGGGGGAAATTAGAGTAATGGGATTATTGTGAACTGAGGTATTCGTTTGAGATTCCTCAACCTGAGTGGTCATGGTGGTAACTGGTTCCGAAACTAGTCCACTTAGGATCCACCCTAAAATAGTATATTGTGCCAATAGTTTGTTTGAAATTTTCTCAACACCCTCGAGTATTATCTGAGGTATGAGATCGCTGCCTAATAGAATGTCTATTTGAGCGGGGCTGTTGCAGTTGGCATCTGCTAGCTTTAGGTGTGAAACCTTTTGCCAATGCTTGCTATTTATATGATAGCTTGGAAGCATATTTGTTAGTTGCGGTAAGACTATAGCTTCTGCTTTAATTCTCTTATCCGCTTGGGGGGAAATTAGAGTAATGGGATTATTGTGAACTGAGGTATTCGTTTGAGATTTCCTCAACCTGAGTGGTCATGGTGGTAACTGGTTCCGAAACTAGTCCACTTAGGACCAACCCAAAAATAGTATTTTGTGCCAATAGTTTGTTTGAAATTTTCTCAACACCCTCGAGTATTATCTGAGGTATGAGATCGCTGCCTAATAAAACGTCTATTTGAGCGGGGGTGATGCAGTTGGGATCTGCTAGCTTTAGGTGTGAAACCTTTAGCCAATGCTTGCTATTTATATGATAGCTTGGAAGCATATTTGTTAGTTGCGGTAAGACTATAGCTTCTGCTTTAATTCTCTTATCCGTTTGGGGGGAAATTAGAGTAATGGGATTATTGTGAACTGAGGTATTCGTTTGAGATTTCCTCAACCTGAGTGGTCATGGTGGTAACTGGTTCCGAAACTAGTCCACTTAGGACCAACCCAAAAATAGTATTTTGTGCCAATAGTTTGTTTGAAATTATCTCAACACCCTCGAGTATTATCTGAGGTATGAGATCGCTGCCTAATAGAATGTCTATTTGAGCGGGGCTGTTGCAGTTGGCATCTGCTAGCTTTAGGTGTGAAACCTTTTCCCAATGCTTGCTATTTATATGATAGCTTGGAAGCATATTTATTAGTTGCGGTAAGACTATAGCTTCTGCTTTAATTCTCTTATCCGCTTGGGGGGAAATTAGAGTAATGGGATTATTGTGAACTGAGGTATTCGTTTGAGATTTCCTCAACCTGAGTGGTCATGGTGGTAACTGGTTCCGAAACTAGTCCACTTAGGACCAACCCAAAAATAGTATTTTGTGCCAATAGTTTGTTTGAAATTTTCTCAACACCCTCGAGTATTATCTGAGGTATGAGATCGCTGCCTAATAGAATGTCTATTTGAGCGGGGCTGTTGCAGTTGGCATCTGCTAGCTTTAGGTGTGAAACCTTTTGCCAATGCTTGCTATTTATATGATAGCTTGGAAGCATATTTGTTAGTTGCGGTAAGACTATAGCTCCTGCTTTAATTCTCTTATCCGCTGGGGGGAAATTAGAGTAATGGGATTATTGTAAACTGAGGTATTCGTTTGAGATTTCCTCAACCTGAGTGGTCATGAAGGTAACTGGTTCCGAAACTAGTCCACTTAGGATCCACCCAAAAATAGTATTTTGTGCCAATAGTTTGTTTGAAATTTTCTCAACACCCTCGAGTATTATCGGAGGTATGAGATCGCTGCCTAATAGAATGTCTATTTGAGCGGGGGTGTTGCAGTTGGGATCTGCTAGCTTTAGGTGTGAAACCTTTTGCCAATGCTTGCTATTTATATGATATCTTGGAAGCATATTTGTTAGTTGCGGTAAGACTATAGCTTCTGCTTTAATTCTCTTATCCGCTTGGAGGGAATTAGAGTAATGGGATTATTGTGAACTGAGGTATTCGTTTGAGATTCCTCAACCTGAGTGGTTATGGTGGTAACTGGTTCCAAAACTAGTCCACTTAGGATCCACCCAAAAATAGTATTTTGTGCCAATAGTTTGTTTGAAATTTTCTCAACACCCTCGAGTATTATCGGAGGTATGAGATCGCTGCCTAATAGAATGTCTATTTGAGCGGGGGTGTTGCAGTTGGGATCTGCTAGCTTTAGGTGTGAAACCTTTTGCCAATGCTTGCTATTTATATGATAGCTTGGAAGCATATTTGTTAGTTGCGGTAAGACTATAGCTCCTGCTTTAATTCTCTTATCCGCTGGGGGGAAATTAGAGTAATGGGATTATTGTAAACTGAGGTATTCGTTTGAGATTTCCTCAACCTGAGTGGTTATGGTGGTAACTGGTTCCAAAACTAGTCCACTTAGGATCCACCCAAAAATAGTATTTTGTGCCAATAGTTTGTTTGAAATTTTCTCAACACCCTCGAGTATTATCGGAGGTATGAGATCGCTGCCTAATAGAATGTCTATTTGAGCGGGGGTGTTGCAGTTGGGATCTGCTAGCTTTAGGTGTGAAACCTTTTGCCAATGCTTGCTATTTATATGATAGCTTGGAAGCATATTTGTTAGTTGCGGTAAGACTATAGCTCCTGCTTTAATTCTCTTATCCGCTGGGGGGAAATTAGAGTAATGGGATTATTGTAAACTGAGGTATTCGTTTGAGATTTCCTCAACCTGAGTGGTTATGGTGGTAACTGGTTCCAAAACTAGTCCACTTAGGATCCACCCAAAAATAGTATTTTGTGCCAATAGTTTGTTTGAAATTTTCTCAACACCCTCGAGTATTATCGGAGGTATGAGATCGCTGCCTAATAGAATGTCTATTTGAGCGGGGGTGTTGCAGTTGGGATCTGCTAGCTTTAGGTGTGAAACCTTTTGCCAATGCTTGCTATTTATATGATAGCTTGGAAGCATATTTGTTAGTTGCGGTAAGACTATAGCTTCTGCTTTAATTCTCTTATCCGCTTGGGGGGAAATTAGAGTAATGGGATTATTGTAAACTGAGGTATTCGTTTGAGATTTCCTCAACCTGAGTGGTCATGAAGGTAACTGGTTCCGAAACTAGTCCACTTAGGATCCACCCAAAAATAGTATTTTGTGCCAATAGTTTGTTTGAAATTTTCTCAACACCCTCGAGTATTATCGGAGGTATGAGATCGCTGCCTAATAGAATGTCTATTTGAGCGGGGGTGTTGCAGTTGGGATCTGCTAGCTTTAGGTGTGAAACCTTTTGCCAATGCTTGCTATTTATATGATATCTTGGAAGCATATTTGTTAGTTGCGGTAAGACTATAGCTTCTGCTTTAATTCTCTTATCCGCTTGGAGGGAATTAGAGTAATGGGATTATTGTGAACTGAGGTATTCGTTTGAGATTCCTCAACCTGAGTGGTTATGGTGGTAACTGGTTCCAAAACTAGTCCACTTAGGATCCACCCAAAAATAGTATTTTGTGCCAATAGTTTGTTTGAAATTTTCTCAACACCCTCGAGTATTATCGGAGGTATGAGATCGCTGCCTAATAGAATGTCTATTTGAGCGGGGGTGTTGCAGTTGGGATCTGCTAGCTTTAGGTGTGAAACCTTTTGCCAATGCTTGCTATTTATATGATAGCTTGGAAGCATATTTGTTAGTTGCGGTAAGACTATAGCTCCTGCTTTAATTCTCTTATCCGCTGGGGGGAAATTAGAGTAATGGGATTATTGTAAACTGAGGTATTCGTTTGAGATTTCCTCAACCTGAGTGGTTATGGTGGTAACTGGTTCCAAAACTAGTCCACTTAGGATCCACCCAAAAATAGTATTTTGTGCCAATAGTTTGTTTGAAATTTTCTCAACACCCTCGAGTATTATCGGAGGTATGAGATCGCTGCCTAATAGAATGTCTATTTGAGCGGGGGTGTTGCAGTTGGGATCTGCTAGCTTTAGGTGTGAAACCTTTTGCCAATGCTTGCTATTTATATGATAGCTTGGAAGCATATTTGTTAGTTGCGGTAAGACTATAGCTCCTGCTTTAATTCTCTTATCCGCTGGGGGGAAATTAGAGTAATGGGATTATTGTAAACTGAGGTATTCGTTTGAGATTTCCTCAACCTGAGTGGTTATGGTGGTAACTGGTTCCAAAACTAGTCCACTTAGGATCCACCCAAAAATAGTATTTTGTGCCAATAGTTTGTTTGAAATTTTCTCAACACCCTCGAGTATTATCGGAGGTATGAGATCGCTGCCTAATAGAATGTCTATTTGAGCGGGGGTGTTGCAGTTGGGATCTGCTAGCTTTAGGTGTGAAACCTTTTGCCAATGCTTGCTATTTATATGATAGCTTGGAAGCATATTTGTTAGTTGCGGTAAGACTATAGCTTCTGCTTTAATTCTCTTATCCGCTTGGGGGGAAATTAGAGTAATGGGATTATTGTAAACTGAGGTATTCGTTTGAGATTTCCTCAACCTGAGTGGTCATGAAGGTAACTGGTTCCGAAACTAGTCCACTTAGGATCCACCCAAAAATAGTATTTTGTGCCAATAGTTTGTTTGAAATTTTCTCAACACCCTCGAGTATTATCGGAGGTATGAGATCGCTGCCTAATAGAATGTCTATTTGAGCGGGGGTGTTGCAGTTGGGATCTGCTAGCTTTAGGTGTGAAATCTTTTGCCAATGCTTGCTATTTATATGATAGCTTGGAAGCATATTTGTTAGTTGCGGTAAGACTATAGCTTCTGCTTTAATTCTCTTATCCGCTTGGGGGGAAATTAGAGTAATGGGATTATTGTGAACTGAGGTATTCGTTTGAGATTTCCTCAACCTGAGTGGTCATTTTGGTAACTGGTTCCGAAACTAGTCCACTTAGGACCAACCCAAAAATAGTATTTTGTGCCAATAGCTTGTTTGAAATTTTCTCAACACCCTCGAGTATTATCTGAGGTATGAGATCGCTGCCTAATAGAATGTCTATTTGAGCGGGGCTGTTGCAGTTGGCATCTGCTAGCTTTAGGTGTGAAACCTTTTGCCAATGCTTGCTATTTATATGATAGCTTGGAAGCATATTTGTTAGTTGCGGTAAGACTATAGCTCCTGCTTTAATTATCTTATCCGCTGGGGGGAAATTAGAGTAATGGGATTATTGTAAACTGAGGTATTCGTTTGAGATTTCCTCAACCTGAGTGGTCATGAAGGTAACTGGTTCCGAAACTAGTCCACTTAGGATCCACCCAAAAATAGTATTTTGTGCCAATAGTTTGTTTGAAATTTTCTCAACACCCTCGAGTATTATCGGAGGTATGAGATCGCTGCCTAATAGAATGTCTATTTGAGCGGGGGTGTTGCAGTTGGGATCTGCTAGCTTTAGGTGTGAAACCTTTTGCCAATGCTTGCTATTTATATGATATCTTGGAAGCATATTTGTTAGTTGCGGTAAGACTATAGCTTCTGCTTTAATTCTCTTATCCGCTTGGAGGGAATTAGAGTAATGGGATTATTGTGAACTGAGGTATTCGTTTGAGATTCCTCAACCTGAGTGGTTATGGTGGTAACTGGTTCCAAAACTAGTCCACTTAGGATCCACCCAAAAATAGTATTTTGTGCCAATAGTTTGTTTGAAATTTTCTCAACACCCTCGAGTATTATCGGAGGTATGAGATCGCTGCCTAATAGAATGTCTATTTGAGCGGGGGTGTTGCAGTTGGGATCTGCTAGCTTTAGGTGTGAAACCTTTTGCCAATGCTTGCTATTTATATGATAGCTTGGAAGCATATTTGTTAGTTGCGGTAAGACTATAGCTCCTGCTTTAATTCTCTTATCCGCTGGGGGGAAATTAGAGTAATGGGATTATTGTAAACTGAGGTATTCGTTTGAGATTTCCTCAACCTGAGTGGTTATGGTGGTAACTGGTTCCAAAACTAGTCCACTTAGGATCCACCCAAAAATAGTATTTTGTGCCAATAGTTTGTTTGAAATTTTCTCAACACCCTCGAGTATTATCGGAGGTATGAGATCGCTGCCTAATAGAATGTCTATTTGAGCGGGGCTGTTGCAGTTGGCATCTGCTAGCTTTAGGTGTGAAACCTTTTGCCAATGCTTGCTATTTATATGATAGCTTGGAAGCATATTTGTTAGTTGCGGTAAGACTATAGCTCCTGCTTTAATTCTCTTATCCGCTTGGAGGGAATTAGAGTAATGGGATTATTGTGAACTGAGGTATTCGTTTGAGATTCCTCAACCTGAGTGGTTATGGTGGTAACTGGTTCCAAAACTAGTCCACTTAGGATCCACCCAAAAATAGTATTTTGTGCCAATAGTTTGTTTGAAATTTTCTCAACACCCTCGAGTATTATCGGAGGTATGAGATCGCTGCCTAATAGAATGTCTATTTGAGCGGGGCTGTTGCAGTTGGCATCTGCTAGCTTTAGGTGTGAAACCTTTTGCCAATGCTTGCTATTTATATGATAGCTTGGAAGCATATTTGTTAGTTGCGGTAAGACTATAGCTCCTGCTTTAATTCTCTTATCCGCTGGGGGGAAATTAGAGTAATGGGATTATTGTAAACTGAGGTATTCGTTTGAGATTTCCTCAACCTGAGTGGTCATGAAGGTAACTGGTTCCGAAACTAGTCCACTTAGGATCCACCCAAAAATAGTATTTTGTGCCAATAGTTTGTTTGAAATTTTCTCAACACCCTCGAGTATTATCGGAGGTATGAGATCGCTGCCTAATAGAATGTCTATTTGAGCGGGGGTGTTGCAGTTGGGATCTGCTAGCTTTAGGTGTGAAATCTTTTGCCAATGCTTGCTATTTATATGATAGCTTGGAAGCATATTTGTTAGTTGCGGTAAGACTATAGCTTCTGCTTTAATTAGCTTCTCCGCTTGGGGGGAAATTAGAGTAATGGGATTATTGTGAACTGAGGTATTCGTTTGAGATTTCCTCAACCTGAGTGGTCATAGTGGTAACTGGCTCCGAAACTAGTCCACTTAGGATCCACCCAAAAATAGTATTTTGTGCCAATAGTTTGTTTGAAATTTTCTCAACACCCTCGAGTATTATCTGAGGTATGAGATCGCTGCCTAATAGAATGTCTATTTGAGCGGGGGTGTTGCAGTTGGGATCTGCTAGCTTTAGGTGTGAAACCTTTTGCCAATGCTTGCTATTTATATGATAGCTTGGAAGCATATTTGTTAGTTGCGGTAAGACTATAGCTTCTGCTTTAATTCTCTTATCCGCTTGGGGGGAAATTAGAGTAATGGGATTATTGTGAACTGAGGTATTCGTTTGAGATTTCCTCAACCTGAGTGGTCATGGTGGTAACTGGTTCCGAAACTAGTCCACTTAGAATCCACCCAAAAATAGTATTTTGTGCCAATAGTTTGTTTGAAATTTTCTCAACACCCTCGAGTATTATCTGAGGTATGAGATCGCTGCCTAATAGAATGTCTATTTGAGCGCGGGTGTTGCAGTTGGCATCTGCTAGCTTTAGGTGTGAAACCTTTTGCCGATGCTTGCTATTTATATGATAGCTTGGAAGCATATTTGTTAGTTGCGGTAAGACTATAGCTTCTGCTTTAATTCTCTTATCCGCTTGGGGGGAAATTAGAGTAAGGAGATTATTGTGACTGAGGTATTCGTTTGAGATTTCCTCAACCTGAGTGGTCATGGTGGTAACTGGTTCCGAAACTAGTCCACTTAGGACCAACCCAAAAATAGTATTTTGTGCCAATAGTTTGTTTGAAATTTTCTCAACACCCTCGAGTATTATCTGAGGTATGAGATCGCTGCCTAATAGAATGTCTATTTGAGCGGGGGTGTTGCAGTTGGGATCTGCTAGCTTTAGGTGTGAAACCTTAAGCCAATGCTTGCGATTTATATGATAGCTTGGAAGCATATTTGTTAGTTGCGGTAAGACTATAGCTTCTGCTTTAATTCTCTTATCCGCTTGGGGGGAAATTAGAGTAAGGAGATTATTGTGACTGAGGTATTCGTTTGAGATTTCCTCAACCTGAGTGGTCATGGTGGTAACTGGTTCCGAAACTAGTCCACTTAGGACCAACCCAAAAATAGTATTTTGTGCCAATAGTTTGTTTGAAATTTTCTCAACACCCTCGAGTATTATCTGAGGTATGAGATCGCTGCCTAATAGAATGTCTATTTGAGCGGGGGTGTTGCAGTTGGCATCTGCTAGCTTTAGGTGTGAAACCTTTTGCCGATGCTTGCTATTTATATGATAGCTTGGAAGCATATTTGTTAGTTGCGGTAAGACTATAGCTTCTGCTTTAATTCTCTTATCCGCTTGGGGGGAAATTAGAGTAAGGAGATTATTGTGACTGAGGTATTCGTTTGAGATTTCCTCAACCTGAGTGGTCATGGTGGTAACTGGTTCCGAAACTAGTCCACTTAGGACCAACCCAAAAATAGTATTTTGTGCCAATAGTTTGTTTGAAATTTTCTCAACACCCTCGAGTATTATCTGAGGTATGAGATCGCTGCCTAATAGAATGTCTATTTGAGCGGGGGTGTTGCAGTTGGGATCTGCTAGCTTTAGGTGTGAAACCTTAAGCCAATGCTTGCGATTTATATGATAGCTTGGAAGCATATTTGCTAGTTGCGGTAAGACTATAGCTTCTGCTTAAATTCTCTTATCCGCTTGGGGGGAAATTAGAGTAAGGAGATTATTGTGACTGAGGTATTCGTTTGAGATTTCCTCAACCTGAGTGGTCATGGTGGTAACTGGTTCCGAAACTAGTCCACTTAGGACCAACCCAAAAATAGTATTTTGTGCCAATAGTTTGTTTGAAATTTTCTCAACACCCTCGAGTATTATCTGAGGTATGAGATCGCTGCCTAATAGAATGTCTATTTGAGCGGGGGTGTTGCAGTTGGGATCTGCTAGCTTTAGGTGTGAAACCTTTTGCCAATGCTTGCTATTTATATGATATCTTGGAAGCATATTTGTTAGTTGCGGTAAGACTATAGCTTCTGCTTTAATTCTCTTATCCGCTTGGGGGGAAATTAGAGTAATGGGATTATTGTGAACTGAGGTATTCGTTTGAGATTCCTCACCCTGAGTGGTCATGGTGGTAACTGGTTCCGAAACTAGTCCACTTAGGATCCACCCTAAAATAGTATTTTGTGCCAATAGTTTGTTTGAAATTTTCTCAACACCCTCGAGTATTATCTGAGGTATGAGATCGCTGCCTAATAGAATGTCTATTTGAGCGGGGCTGTTGCAGTTGGCATCTGCTAGCTTTAGGTGTGAAACCTTTAGCCAATGCTTGCTATTTATATGATAGCTTGGAAGCATATTTGTTAGTTGCGGTAAGACTATAGCTTCTGCTTTAATTCTCTTATCCGCTTGGGGGGAAATTAGAGTAATGGGATTATTGTGAACTGAGGTATTCGTTTGAGATTTCCTCAACCTGAGTGGTCATGGTGGTAACTGGTTCCGAAACTAGTCCACTTAGGACCAACCCAAAAATAGTATTTTGTGCCAATAGTTTGTTTGAAATTATCTCAACACCCTCGAGTATTATCTGAGGTATGAGATCGCTGCCTAATAGAATGTCTATTTGAGCGGGGCTGTTGCAGTTGGCATCTGCTAGCTTTAGGTGTGAAACCTTTTGCCAATGCTTGCTATTTATATGATAGCTTGGAAGCATATTTGTTAGTTGCGGTAAGACTATAGCTTCTGCTTTAATTCTCTTATCCGCTTGGGGGGAAATTAGAGTAATGGGATTATTGTAAACTGAGGTATTCGTTTGAGATTTCCTCAACCTGAGTGGTCATGGTGGTAACTGGTTCCGAAACTAGTCCACTTAGGATCCACCTAAAAATAGTATTTTGTGCCAATAGTTTGTTTGAAATTTTCTCAACACCCTCGAGTATTATCTGAGGTATGAGATCGCTGCCTAATAGAATGTCTATTTGAGCGCGGGTGTTGCAGTTGGCATCTGCTAGCTTTAGGTGTGAAACCTTTTGCCGATGCTTGCTATTTATATGATAGCTTGGAAGCATATTTGTTAGTTGCGGTAAGACTATAGCTTCTGCTTTAATTCTCTTATCCGCTTGGGGGGAAATTAGAGTAAGGAGATTATTGTGACTGAGGTATTCGTTTGAGATTTCCTCAACCTGAGTGGTCATGGTGGTAACTGGTTCCGAAACTAGTCCACTTAGGACCAACCCAAAAATAGTATTTTGTGCCAATAGTTTGTTTGAAATTTTCTCAACACCCTCGAGTATTATCTGAGGTATGAGATCGCTGCCTAATAGAATGTCTATTTGAGCGGGGGTGTTGCAGTTGGGATCTGCTAGCTTTAGGTGTGAAACCTTAAGCCAATGCTTGCGATTTATATGATAGCTTGGAAGCATATTTGTTAGTTGCGGTAAGACTATAGCTTCTGCTTTAATTCTCTTATCCGCTTGGGGGGAAATTAGAGTAAGGAGATTATTGTGACTGAGGTATTCGTTTGAGATTTCCTCAACCTGAGTGGTCATGGTGGTAACTGGTTCCGAAACTAGTCCACTTAGGACCAACCCAAAAATAGTATTTTGTGCCAATAGTTTGTTTGAAATTTTCTCAACACCCTCGAGTATTATCTGACGTATGAGATCGCTGCCTAATAGAATGTCTATTTGAGCGGGGGTGTTGCAGTTGGGATCTGCTAGCTTTAGGTGTGAAATCTTTTGCCAATGCTTGCTATTTATATGATAGCTTGGAAGCATATTTGTTAGTTGCGGTAAGACTTTAGCTTCTGCTTTAATTAGCTTCTCCGCTTGGGGGGAAATTAGAGTAATGGGATTATTGTGAACTGAGGTATTCGTTTGAGATTTCCTCAACCTGAGTGGTCATAGTGGTAACTGGCTCCGAAACTAGTCCACTTAGGATCCACCCAAAAATAGTATTTTGTGCCAATAGTTTGTTTGAAATTTTCTCAACACCCTCGAGTATTATCTGAGGTATGAGATCGCTGCCTAATAGAATGTCTATTTGAGCGGGGGTGTTGCAGTTGGGATCTGCTAGCTTTAGGTGTGAAACCTTTTGCCAATGCTTGCTATTTATATGATAGCTTGGAAGCATATTTGTTAGTTGCGGTAAGACTATAGCTTCTGCTTTAATTCTCTTATCCGCTTGGGGGGAAATTAGAGTAATGGGATTATTGTGAACTGAGGTATTCGTTTGAGATTTCCTCAACCTGAGTGGTCATGGTGGTAACTGGTTCCGAAACTAGTCCACTTAGGATCCACCCAAAAATAGTATTTTGTGCCAATAGTTTGTTTGAAATTTTCTCAACACCCTCGAGTATTATCTGAGGTATGAGATCGCTGCCTAATAGAATGTCTATTTGAGCGCGGGTGTTGCAGTTGGCATCTGCTAGCTTTAGGTGTGAAACCTTTTGCCGATGCTTGCTATTTATATGATAGCTTGGAAGCATATTTGTTAGTTGCGGTAAGACTATAGCTTCTGCTTTAATTCTCTTATCCGCTTGGGGGGAAATTAGAGTAAGGAGATTATTGTGACTGAGGTATTCGTTTGAGATTTCCTCAACCTGAGTGGTCATGGTGGTAACTGGTTCCGAAACTAGTCCACTTAGGACCAACCCAAAAATAGTATTTTGTGCCAATAGTTTGTTTGAAATTTTCTCAACACCCTCGAGTATTATCTGAGGTATGAGATCGCTGCCTAATAGAATGTCTATTTGAGCGGGGGTGTTGCAGTTGGGATCTGCTAGCTTTAGGTGTGAAACCTTAAGCCAATGCTTGCGATTTATATGATAGCTTGGAAGCATATTTGTTAGTTGCGGTAAGACTATAGCTTCTGCTTTAATTCTCTTATCCGCTTGGGGGGAAATTAGAGTAAGGAGATTATTGTGACTGAGGTATTCGTTTGAGATTTCCTCAACCTGAGTGGTCATGGTGGTAACTGGTTCCGAAACTAGTCCACTTAGGACCAACCCAAAAATAGTATTTTGTGCCAATAGTTTGTTTGAAATTTTCTCAACACCCTCGAGTATTATCTGAGGTATGAGATCGCTGCCTAATAGAATGTCTATTTGAGCGCGGGTGTTGCAGTTGGCATCTGCTAGCTTTAGGTGTGAAACCTTTTGCCGATGCTTGCTATTTATATGATAGCTTGGAAGCATATTTGTTAGTTGCGGTAAGACTATAGCTTCTGCTTTAATTCTCTTATCCGCTTGGGGGGAAATTAGAGTAAGGAGATTATTGTGACTGAGGTATTCGTTTGAGATTTCCTCAACCTGAGTGGTCATGGTGGTAACTGGTTCCGAAACTAGTCCACTTAGGACCAACCCAAAAATAGTATTTTGTGCCAATAGTTTGTTTGAAATTTTCTCAACACCCTCGAGTATTATCTGAGGTATGAGATCGCTGCCTAATAGAATGTCTATTTGAGCGGGGGTGTTGCAGTTGGGATCTGCTAGCTTTAGGTGTGAAACCTTAAGCCAATGCTTGCGATTTATATGATAGCTTGGAAGCATATTTGTTAGTTGCGGTAAGACTATAGCTTCTGCTTAAATTCTCTTATCCGCTTGGGGGGAAATTAGAGTAAGGAGATTATTGTGACTGAGGTATTCGTTTGAGATTTCCTCAACCTGAGTGGTCATGGTGGTAACTGGTTCCGAAACTAGTCCACTTAGGACCAACCCAAAAATAGTATTTTGTGCCAATAGTTTGTTTGAAATTTTCTCAACACCCTCGAGTATTATCTGAGGTATGAGATCGCTGCCTAATAGAATGTCTATTTGAGCGCGGGTGTTGCAGTTGGCATCTGCTAGCTTTAGGTGTGAAACCTTTTGCCAATGCTTGCTATTTATATGATATCTTGGAAGCATATTTGTTAGTTGCGGTAAGACTATAGCTTCTGCTTTAATTCTCTTATCCGCTTGGGGGGAAATTAGAGTAATGGGATTATTGTGAACTGAGGTATTCGTTTGAGATTCCTCAACCTGAGTGGTCATGGTGGTAACTGGTTCCGAAACTAGTCCACTTAGGATCCACCCTAAAATAGTATTTTGTGCCAATAGTTTGTTTGAAATTTTCTCAACACCCTCGAGTATTATCTGAGGTATGAGATCGCTGCCTAATAGAATGTCTATTTGAGCGGGGCTGTTGCAGTTGGCATCTGCTAGCTTTAGGTGTGAAACCTTTTGCCAATGCTTGCTATTTATATGATAGCTTGGAAGCATATTTGTTAGTTGCGGTAAGACTATAGCTTCTGCTTTAATTCTCTTATCCGCTTGGGGGGAAATTAGAGTAATGGGATTATTGTGAACTGAGGTATTCGTTTGAGATTTCCTCAACCTGAGTGGTCATGGTGGTAACTGGTTCTGAAACTAGTCCACTTAGGACCAACCCAAAAATAGTATTTTGTGCCAATAGCTTGTTTGAAATTTTCTCAACACCCTCGAGTATTATCTGAGGTATGAGATCGCTGTCTAATAAAATGTCTATTTGAGCGGGGGTGATGCAGTTGGGATCTGCTAGCTTTAGGTGTGAAACCTTTAGCCAATGCTTGCTATTTATATGATAGCTTGGAAGCATATTTGTTAGTTGCGGTAAGACTATAGCTTCTGCTTTAATTCTCTTATCCGCTTGGGGGGAAATTAGAGTAATGGGATTATTGTGAACTGAGGTATTCGTTTGAGATTTCCTCAACCTGAGTGGTCATGGTGGTAACTGGTTCCGAAACTAGTCCACTTAGGACCAACCCAAAAATAGTATTTTGTGCCAATAGTTTGTTTGAAATTATCTCAACACCCTCGAGTATTATCTGAGGTATGAGATCGCTGCCTAATAGAATGTCTATTTGAGCGGGGCTGTTGCAGTTGGCATCTGCTAGCTTTAGGTGTGAAACCTTTTGCCAATGCTTGCTATTTATATGATAGCTTGGAAGCATATTTGTTAGTTGCGGTAAGACTATAGCTTCTGCTTTAATTCTCTTATCCGCTTGGGGGGAAATTAGAGTAATGGGATTATTGTGAACTGAGGTATTCGTTTGAGATTTCCTCAACCTGAGTGGTCATGGTGGTAACTGGTTCCGAAACTAGTCCACTTAGGACCAACCCAAAAATAGTATTTTGTGCCAATAGTTTGTTTGAAATTTTCTCAACACCCTCGAGTATTATCTGAGGTATGAGATCGCTGCCTAATAAAATGTCTATTTGAGCGGGGGTGATGCAGTTGGGATCTGCTAGCTTTAGGTGTGAAACCTTTAGCCAATGCTTGCTATTTATATGATAGCTTGGAAGCATATTTGTTAGTTGCGGTAAGACTATAGATTCTGCTTTAATTCTCTTATCCGCTTGGGGGGAAATTAGAGTAATGGGATTATTGTAAACTGAGGTATTCGTTTGAGATTTCCTCAACCTGAGTGGTCATGGTGGTAACTGGTTCCGAAACTAGTCCACTTAGGATCCACCTAAAAATAGTATTTTGTGCCAATAGTTTGTTTGAAATTTTCTCAACACCCTCGAGTATTATCTGAGGTATGAGATCGCTGCCTAATAGAATGTCTATTTGAGCGCGGGTGTTGCAGTTGGCATCTGCTAGCTTTAGGTGTGAAACCTTTTGCCGATGCTTGCTATTTATATGATAGCTTGGAAGCATATTTGTTAGTTGCGGTAAGACTATAGCTTCTGCTTTAATTCTCTTATCCGCTTGGGGGGAAATTAGAGTAAGGAGATTATTGTGACTGAGGTATTCGTTTGAGATTTCCTCAACCTGAGTGGTCATGGTGGTAACTGGTTCCGAAACTAGTCCACTTAGGACCAACCCAAAAATAGTATTTTGTGCCAATAGTTTGTTTGAAATTTTCTCAACACCCTCGAGTATTATCTGAGGTATGAGATCGCTGCCTAATAGAATGTCTATTTGAGCGGGGGTGTTGCAGTTGGGATCTGCTAGCTTTAGGTGTGAAACCTTAAGCCAATGCTTGCGATTTATATGATAGCTTGGAAGCATATTTGTTAGTTGCGGTAAGACTATAGCTTCTGCTTTAATTCTCTTATCCGCTTGGGGGGAAATTAGAGTAAGGAGATTATTGTGACTGAGGTATTCGTTTGAGATTTCCTCAACCTGAGTGGTCATGGTGGTAACTGGTTCCGAAACTAGTCCACTTAGGACCAACCCAAAAATAGTATTTTGTGCCAATAGTTTGTTTGAAATTTTCTCAACACCCTCGAGTATTATCTGACGTATGAGATCGCTGCCTAATAGAATGTCTATTTGAGCGCGGGTGTTGCAGTTGGCATCTGCTAGCTTTAGGTGTGAAACCTTTTGCCAATGCTTGCTATTTATATGATATCTTGGAAGCATATTTGTTAGTTGCGGTAAGACTATAGCTTCTGCTTTAATTCTCTTATCCGCTTGGGCTGAAATTGGAGTAATGGGATTATTGTGAACTGAGGTATTCGTTTGAGATTCCTCAACCTGAGTGGTCATGGTGGTAACTGGTTCCGAAACTAGTCCACTTAGGATCCACCTTAAAATAGTATTTTGTGCCAATAGTTTGTTTGAAATTTTCTCAACACCCTCGAGTATTATCTGAGGTATGAGATAGCTGCCTAATAGAATGTCTATTTGAGCGGGGCTGTTGCAGTTGGCATCTGCTAGCTTTAGGTGTGAAACCTTTTGCCAATGCTTGCTATTTATATGATAGCTTGGAAGCATATTTGTTAGTTGCGGTAAGACTATAGCTTCTGCTTTAATTCTCTTATCCGCTTGGGGGGAAATTAGAGTAATGGGATTATTGTGAACTGAGGTATTCGTTTGAGATTTCCTCAACCTGAGTGGTCATGGTGGTAACTGGTTCCGAAACTAGTCCACTTAGGACCAACCCAAAAATAGTATTTTGTGCCAATAGTTTGTGTGAAATTTTCTCAACACCCTCGAGTATTATCTGAGGTATGAGATCGCTGCCTAATAAAACGTCTATTTGAGCGGGGGTGATGCTGTTGGGATCTGCTAGCTTTAGGTGTGAAACCTTTAGCCAATGCTGGCTATTTATATGATAGCTTGGAAGCATATTTGTTAGTTGCGGTAAGACTATAGCTTCTGCTTTAATTCTCTTATCCGCTTGGGGGGAAATTAGAGTAATGGGATTATTGTGAACTGAGGTATTCGTTTGAGATTTCCTCAACCTGAGTGGTCATGGTGGTAACTGGTTCCGAAACTAGTCCACTTAGGACCAACCCAAAAATAGTATTTTGTGCCAATAGTTTGTTTGAAATTATCTCAACACCCTCGAGTATTATCTGAGGTATGAGATCGCTGCCTAATAGAATGTCTATTTGAGCGGGGCTGTTGCAGTTGGCATCTGCTAGCTTTAGGTGTGAAACCTTTTGCCAATGCTTGCTATTTATATGATAGCTTGGAAGCATATTTAGTAGTTGCGGTAAGACTATAGCTTCTGCTTTAATTCTCTTATCCGCTTGGGGGGAAATTAGAGTAATGGGATTATTGTGAACTGAGGTATTCGTTGGAGATTTCCTCAACCTGAGTGGTCATGGTGGTAACTGGTTCCGAAACTAGTCCACTTAGGACCAACCCAAAAATAGTATTTTGTGCCAATAGTTTGTTTGAAATTTTCTCAACACCCTCGAGTATTATCTGAGGTATGAGATCGCTGCCTAATAGAATGTCTATTTGAGCGGGGCTGTTGCAGTTGGCATCTGCTAGCTTTAGGTGTGAAACCTTTTGCCAATGCTTGCTATTTATATGATAGCTTGGAAGCATATTTGTTAGTTGCGGTAAGACTATAGCTCCTGCTTTAATTCTCTTATCCGCTGGGGGGAAATTAGAGTAATGGGATTATTGTAAACTGAGGTATTCGTTTGAGATTTCCTCAACCTGAGTGGGCATGGTGGTAACTGGTTCCGAAACTAGTCCACTTAGGATCCACCCAAAAATAGTATTTTGTGCCAATAGTTTGTTTGAAATTTTCTCAACACCCTCGAGTATTATCTGAGGTATGAGATCGCTGCCTAATAGAATGTCTATTTGAGCGGGGGTGTTGCAGTTGGGATCTGCTAGCTTTAGGTGTGAAACCTTTTGCCAATGCTTGCTATTTATATGATATCTTGGAAGCATATTTGTTAGTTGCGGTAAGACTATAGCTTCTGCTTTAATTCTCTTATCCGCTTGGAGGGAATTAGAGTAATGGGATTATTGTGAACTGAGGTATTCGTTTGAGATTCCTCAACCTGAGTGGTTATGGTGGTAACTGGTTCCGAAACTAGTCCACTTAGGATCCACCCTAAAATAGTATTTTGTGCCAATAGTTTGTTTGAAATTTTCTCAACACCCTCGAGTATTATCGGAGGTATGAGATCGCTGCCTAATAGAATGTCTATTTGAGCGGGGGTGTTGCAGTTGGGATCTGCTAGCTTTAGGTGTGAAATCTTTTGCCAATGCTTGCTATTTATATGATAGCTTGGAAGCATATTTGTTAGTTGCGGTAAGACTATAGCTTTTGCTTTAATTAGCTTCTCCGCTTGGGGGGAAATTAGAGTAATGGGATTATTGTGAACTGAGGTATTCGTTTGAGATTTCCTCAACCTGAGTGGTCATAGTGGTAACTGGTTCCGAAACTAGTCCACTTAGGATCCACCCAAAAATAGTATTTTGTGCCAATAGTTTGTTTGAAATTTTCTCAACACCCTCGAGTATTATCTGAGGTATGAGATCGCTGCCTAATAGAATGTCTATTTGAGCGGGGGTGTTGCAGTTGGGATCTGCTAGCTTTAGGTGTGAAACCTTTTGCCAATGCGTGCTATTTATATGATATCTTGGAAGCATATTTGTTAGTTGCGGTAAGACTATAGCTTCTGCTTTAATTCTCTTATCCGCTTGGGGGGAAATTAGAGTAATGGGATTATTGTAAACTGAGGTATTCGTTTGAGATTTCCTCAACCTGAGTGGTCATGGTGGTAACTGGTTCCGAAACTAGTCCACTTAGGATCCACCCAAAAATAGTATTTTGTGCCAATAGTTTGTTTGAAATTTTCTCAACACCCTCGAGTATTATCTGAGGTATGAGATCGCTGCCTAATAGAATGTCTATTTGAGCGCGGGTGTTGCAGTTGGCATCTGCTAGCTTTAGGTGTGAAACCTTTTGCCGATGCTTGCTATTTATATGATAGCTTGGAAGCATATTTGTTAGTTGCGGTAAGACTATAGCTTCTGCTTTAATTCTCTTATCCGCTTGGGGGGAAATTAGAGTAAGGAGATTATTGTGACTGAGGTATTCGTTTGAGATTTCCTCAACCTGAGTGGTCATGGTGGTAACTGGTTCCGAAACTAGTCCACTTAGGACCAACCCAAAAATAGTATTTTGTGCCAATAGTTTGTTTGAAATTTTCTCAACACCCTCGAGTATTATCTGAGGTATGAGATCGCTGCCTAATAGAATGTCTATTTGAGCGGGGGTGTTGCAGTTGGGATCTGCTAGCTTTAGGTGTGAAACCTTAAGCCAATGCTTGCGATTTATATGATAGCTTGGAAGCATATTTGTTAGTTGCGGTAAGACTATAGCTTCTGCTTTAATTCTCTTATCCGCTTGGGGGGAAATTAGAGTAAGGAGATTATTGTGACTGAGGTATTCGTTTGAGATTTCCTCAACCTGAGTGGTCATGGTGGTAACTGGTTCCGAAACTAGTCCACTTAGGACCAACCCAAAAATAGTATTTTGTGCCAATAGTTTGTTTGAAATTTTCTCAACACCCTCGAGTATTATCTGAGGTATGAGATCGCTGCCTAAAAGAATGTCTATTTGAGCGCGGGTGTTGCAGTTGGCATCTGCTAGCTTTAGGTGTGAAACCTTTTGCCAATGCTTGCTATTTATATGATATCTTGGAAGCATATTTGTTAGTTGCGGTAAGACTATAGCTTCTGCTTTAATTCTCTTATCCGCTTGGGGGGAAATTAGAGTAATGGGATTATTGTGAACTGAGGTATTCGTTTGAGATTCCTCAACCTGAGTGGTCATGGTGGTAACTGGTTCCGAAACTAGTCCACTTAGGATCCACCCTAAAATAGTATTTTGTGCCAATAGTTTGTTTGAAATTTTCTCAACACCCTCGAGTATTATCTGAGGTATGAGATCGCTGCCTAATAGAATGTCTATTTGAGCGGGGCTGTTGCAGTTGGGATCTGCTAGCTTTAGGTGTGAAACCTTTTGCCAATGCTTGCTATTTATATGATAGCTTGGAAGCATATTTGTTAGTTGCGGTAAGACTATAGCTTCTGCTTTAATTCTCTTATCCGCTTGGGGGGAAATTAGAGTAATGGGATTATTGTGAACTGAGGTATTCGTTTGAGATTTCCTCAACCTGAGTGGTCATGGTGGTAGCTGGTTCCGAAACTAGTCCACTTAGGACCAACCCAAAAATAGTATTTTGTGCCAATAGTTTGTTTGAAATTTTCTCAACACCCTCGAGTATTATCTGAGGTATGAGATCGCTGCCTAATAAAATGTCTATTTGAGCGGGGGTGATGCAGTTGGGATCTGCTAGCTTTAGGTGTGAAACCTTTAGCCAATGCTTGCTATTTATATGATAGCTTGGAAGCATATTTGTTAGTTGCGGTAAGACTATAGCTTCTGCTTTAATTCTCTTATCCGCTTGGGGGGAAATTAGAGTAATGGGATTATTGTGAACTGAGGTATTCGTTTGAGATTTCCTCAACCTGAGTGGTCATGGTGGTAACTGGTTCCGAAACTAGTCCACTTAGGACCAACCCAAAAATAGTATTTTGTGCCAATAGTTTGTTTGAAATTATCTCAACACCCTCGAGTATTATCTGAGGTATGAGATCGCTGCCTAATAGAATGTCTATTTGAGCGGGGCTGTTGCAGTTGGCATCTGCTAGCTTTAGGTGTGAAACCTTTTGCCAATGCTTGCTATTTATATGATAGCTTGGAAGCATATTTGTTAGTTGCGGTAAGACTATCGCTCCTGCTTTAATTCTCTTATCCGCTTGGGGGGAAATTAGAGTAAGGAGATTATTGTGACTGAGGTATTCGTTTGAGATTTCCTCAACCTGAGTGGTCATGGTGGTAACTGGTTCCGAAACTAGTCCACTTAGGACCAACCCAAAAATAGTATTTTGTGCCAATAGTTTGTTTGAAATTTTCTCAACACCCTCGAGTATTATCTGAGGTATGAGATCGCTGCCTAATAGAATGTCTATTTGAGCGGGGGTGTTGCAGTTGGGATCTGCTAGCTTTAGGTGTGAATCCTTAAGCCAATGCTTGCGATTTATATGATAGCTTGGAAGCATATTTGTTAGTTGCGGTAAGACTATAGCTTCTGCTTTAATTCTCTTATCCGCTTGGGGGGAAATTAGAGTAAGGAGATTATTGTGACTGAGGTATTCGTTTGAGATTTCCTCAACCTGAGTGGTCATGGTGGTAACTGGTTCCGAAACTAGTCCACTTAGGACCAACCCAAAAATAGTATTTTGTGCCAATAGTTTGTTTGAAATTTTCTCAACACCCTCGAGTATTATCTGAGGTATGAGATCGCTGCCTAATAGAATGTCTATTTGAGCGCGGGTGTTGCAGTTGGCATCTGCTAGCTTTAGGTGTGAAACCTTTTGCCAATGCTTGCTATTTATATGATATCTTGGAAGCATATTTGTTAGTTGCGGTAAGACTATAGCTTCTGCTTTAATTCTCTTATCCGCTTGGGGGGAAATTAGAGTAATGGGATTATTGTGAACTGAGGTATTCGTTTGAGATTCCTCAACCTGAGTGGTCATGGTGGTAACTGGTTCCGAAACTAGTCCACTTAGGACCAACCCAAAAATAGTATTTTGTGCCAATAGTTTGTTTGAAATTTTCTCAACACCCTCGAGTATTATCTGAGGTATGAGATCGCTGCCTAATAGAATGTCTATTTGAGCGGGGGTGTTGCAGTTGGCATCTGCTAGCTTTAGGTGTGAAACCTTTTGCCAATGCTTGCTATTTATATGGTAGCTTGGAAGCATATTTGTTAGTTGCGGTAAGACTATAGCTTCTGCTTTAATTCTCTTCTCCGCTTGGGTGGAAATTAGAGTAATGGGATTATTGTGAACTGAGGTATTCGTTTGAGATTTCCTCAACCTGAGTGGTCATGGTGGTAACTGGTTCCGAAACTAGTCCACTTAGGACCAACCCAAAAATAGTATTTTGTGCGAATAGTTAGTTTGAAATTTTCTCAACACCCTCGAGTATTATCTGAGGTATGAGATCACTGCTTAATAGAATGTCTATTTGAGCGGGGGTGTTGCAGTTGGGATCTGCTAGCTTTAGGTGTGAAACCTTTTGCCAATGCTTGCTATTTATATGATATCTGGGAAGCATATTTGTTAGTTGCGGTAAGACTATAGCTTCTGCTTTAATTCTCTTATCCGCTTGGGGGGAAATTAGAGTAATGGGATTATTGTGAACTGAGGTATTCGTTTGAGACTTCCTCAATCTGAGTCGTCATGGTGGTAACTGGTTCCGAAACTAGTCCACTTAGGATCCACCCAAAAATAGTATTTTGTGCCAATAGTTTGTCTGAAATTTTCTCAACACCCTCGAGTATTATCTGAGGTATGAGATCGCTGCCTAATAGAATGTCTATTTGAGCGCGGGTGTTGCAGTTGGAATCTGCTAGCTTTAGGTGTGAAACCTTTTGCCGATGCTTTCTATTTATATGATAGCTTGGAAGCATATTTGTTAGTTGCGGTAAGACTATAGCTTCTGCTTTAATTCTCTTATCCGCTTGGGGGGAAATTAGAGTAAGGATATTATTGTGACTGAGGTATTCGTTTGAGATTTCCTCAACCTGAGTGGTCATGGTGGTAACTGCCGTGCCAATAGTTTGTTTGAAATTTTCTCAACACCCTCGAGTATTATCTGAGGTATGAGATCGCTGCCTAATAGAATGTCTATTTGAGCGGGGGTGTTGCAGTTGGGATCTGCTAGCTTTAGGTGTGAAACTTTAAGCCAATGCTTGCGATTTATATGATAGCTTGGAAGCATATTTGTTAGTTGCGGTAAGACTATAGCTTCTGCTTTAATTCTCTTATCCGCTTGGGGGGAAATTAGAGTAAGGAGATTATTGTGACTGAGGTATTCGTTTGAGATTTCCTCAACCTGAGTAATCATGGTGGTAACTGGTTCCGAAACTAGTCCACTTAGGACCAACCCAAAAATAGTATTTTGTGCCAATAGTTTGTTTGAAATTTTCTCAACACCCTCGAGTATTATCTGAGGTATGAGATCGCTGCCTAATAGAATGTCTATTTGAGCGGGGGTGTTGCAGTTGGCATCTGCTAGCTTTAGGTGTGAAAACTTTAGCCAATGCTTGCTATTTATATGATAGCTTGGAAGCATATTTGTTAGTTGCGGTAAGACTATAGCTTCTGCTTTAATTCTCTTATCCGCTTGGGTGGAAATTAGAGTAATGGGATTATTGTGAACTGAGGTATTCGTTTGAGATTTCCTCAACCTGAGTGGTCATGGTGGTAACTGGTTCCGAAACTAGTCCACTTAGGATCCACCCAAAAATAGTATTTTGTGCCAATAGTTTGTTTGAAATTTTCTCAACACCCTCGAGTATTATCTGAGGTATGATATCGCTGCCTAATAGAATGTCTATTTGAGCGGGGGTGTTGCAGTTGGGATCTGCTAGCTTTAGGTGTGAAACCTTTTGCCAATGCTTGCTATTTATATGATATCTTGGAAGCATATTTGTTAGTTCCGGTAAGACTATAGCTTCTGCTTTAATTCTTTTATCCGCTTGGGGGGAAATTAGAGTAATGGGATTATTGTGAACTAAGGTATTCGTTTCAGATTTCCTCAACCTGAGTGGGCATGGTGGTAACTGGTTCCGAAACTAGTCCACTTAGGACCAACCCAAAAATAGTATTTTGTGCCAATAGTTTGTTTGAAATTTTCTCAACACCCTCGAGTATTATCTGAGGGATGAGATCGCTGCCTAATAGAATGTCTATTTGAGCGGGGGTGTTGCAGTTGGGATCTGCTAGCTTTAGGTGTGAAACCTTTTGCCAATGCTTGCTATTTATATGATAGCTTGGAAGCATATTTGTTAGTTGCGGTAAGACTATAGCTTCTGCTTTAATTCTCTTATCCGCTGGGGGGGAAATTAGAGTAATGGGATTATTGTGAACTGAGGTATTCGTTTGAGATTCCTCAACCTGAGTGGTCATGGTGGTAACTGGTTCCGAAACTAGTCCACTTAGGATCCACCCTAAAATAGTATTTTGTGCCAATAGTTTGTTTGAAATTTTCTCAACACCCTCGAGTATTATCTGAGGTATGAGATCGCTGCCTAATAGAATGTCTATTTGAGCGGGGGTGTTGCAGTTGGGATCTGCTAGCTTTAGGTGTGAAACCTTTTGCCAATGCTTGCTATTTATATGGTAGCTTGGAAGCATATTTGTTAGTTGCGGTAAGACTATAGCTTCTGCTTTAATTCTCTTCTCCGCTTGGGTGGAAATTAGAGTAATGGGATTATTGTGAACTGAGGTATTCGTTTGAGATTTCCTCAACCTGAGTGGTCATGGTGGTAACTGGTTCCGAAACTAGTCCACTTAGGACCAACCCAAAAATAGTATTTTGTGCCAATAGTTTGTTTGAAATTTTCTCAACACCCTCGAGTATTATCTGAGGTATGAGATCGCTGCCTAATAGAATGTCTATTTGAGCGCGGGTGTTGCAGTTGGCATCTGCTAGCTTTAGGTGTGAAACCTTTTGCCAATGCTTGCTATTTATATGATATCTTGGAAGCATATTTGTTAGTTGCGGTAAGACTATAGCTTCTGCTTTAATTCTCTTATCCGCTTGGGGGAAATTAGAGTAATGGGATTATTGTGAACTGAGGTATTCGTTTGAGATTCCCCAACCTGAGTGGTCATGGTGGTAACTGGTTCCGAAACTAGTCCACTTAGGATCCACCCTAAAATAGTATTTTGTGAAAATAGTTTGTTTGAAATTTTCTCAACACCCTCGAGTATTATCTGAGGTATGAGATCGCTGCCTAATAGAATGTCTATTTGAGCGGGGCTGTTGCAGTTGGCATCTGCTAGCTTTAGGTGTGAAACCTTTTGCCAATGCTTGCTATTTATATGATAGCTTGGAAGCATATTTGTTAGTTGCGGTAAGACTATAGCTTCTGCTTTAATTCTCTTATCCGCTTGGGGGGAAATTAGAGTAATGGGATTATTGTGAACTGAGGTATTCGTTTGAGATTCCTCAACCTGAGTGGTCATGGTGGTAACTGGTTCCGAAACTAGTCCACTTAGGACCAACCCAAAAATAGTATTTTGTGCCAATAGTTTGTTTGAAATTTTCTCAACACCCTCGAGTATTATCTGAGGTATGAGATCGCTGCCTAATAGAATGTCTATTTGAGCGCGGGTGTTGCAGTTGGCATCTGCTAGCTTTAGGTGTGAAACCTTTTGCCAATGCTTGCTATTTATATGGTAGCTTGGAAGCATATTTGTTAGTTGCGGTAAGACTATAGCTTCTGCTTTAATTCTCTTATCCGCTTGGGGGGAAATTAGAGTAAGGGGATTATTGTGAACTGAGGTATTCGTTTGAGATTTCCTCAACCTGAGTGGTCATGGTGGTAACTGGTTCCGAAACTAGTCCACTTAGGATCCACCCTAAAATAGTATTTTGTGCCAATAGTTTGTTTGAAATTTTCTCAACACCCTCGAGTATTATCTGAGGTATGAGATCGCTGCCTAATAGAATGTCTATTTGAGCGGGGGTGTTGCAGTTGGCATCTGCTAGCTTTAGGTGTGAAACCTTTTGCCAATGCTTGCTATTTATATGGTAGCTTGGAAGCATATTTGTTAGTTGCGGTAAGACTATAGCTTCTCCTTTAATTCTCTTATCCGCTTGGTGGGAAATTAAAGTAATGGGATTATTGTGAACTGAGGTATTCGTTTGAGATTTCCTCAACCTGAGTGGTCATGGTGGTAACTGGTTCCAAAACTAGTCCACTTAGGATCCACCCTAAAATAGTATTTTGTGCCAATAGTTTGTTTGAAATTTTCACAACACCTTCGAGTATTATCTGAGGTATGAGATCGCTGCCTAATAGAATGTCTATTTGAGCGGGGGTGTTGCAGTTGGGATCTGCTAGCTTTAGGTGTGAAACCTTTTGCCAATGCTTGCTATTTATATGATATCTTGGAAGCATATTTGTTAGTTCCGGTAAGACTATAGCTTCTGCTTTAATTCTTTTATCTGCTTGGGGGGAAATTAGAGTAATGGGATTATTGTGAACTGAGGTATTCGTTTGAGATTTCCTCAACCTGAGTGGTCATGGTGGTAACTGGTTCCAAAACTAGTCCACTTAGGATCCACCCTAAAATAGTATTTTGTGCCAATAGTTTGTTTGAAATTTTCTCAACACCTTCGAGTATTATCTGAGGTATGAGATCGCTGCCTAATAGAATGTCTATTTGAGTGGGGGTGTTGCAGTTGGGATCTGCTAGCTTTAGGTGTGAAACCTTTAGCCAATGCTTGCTATTTATATGATAGCTTGGAAGCATATTTGTTAGTTGCGGTAAGACTATAGCTTCTGCTTTTATTCTCTTATCCGCTTGGGGGCAAATTAGAGTAATGGGATTATTGTGAACTGAGGTATTCGTTTGAGATTTCCTCAACCTGAGTGGTCAGGGTGGTAACTGGTTCCGAAACTAGTCCACTTAGAATCCACCCTAAAATAGTATTTTGTGCCAATAGTTTGTTTGAAATTTTCTCAACACCCTCGAGTATTATCTGAGGTATGAGATCGCTGCCTAATAGAATGTCTATTTCAGCGGGGGTGTTGCAGTTGGCATCTGCTAGCTTTAGGTGTGAAACCTTTTGCCAATGCTTGCTATTTATATGATAGCTTGGAAGCATATTTGTTAGTTGCGGTAAGACTATAGTTCTGCTTTAATTCTCTTATCCGCTTGGGGGGAAATTAGAGTAATGGGATTATTGTGAACTGAGGTATTCGTTTGAGATTTCCTCAACCTGAGTGGACATGGTAATAACTGGTTCCGAAACTAGTCCACTTAGGATCCACCCAAAAATAGTATTTTGTGCCAATAGTTTGTTTGAAATTTTCTCAACACCCTCGAGTATTATCTGAGGTATGAGATCGCTGCCTAATAGAATGTCTATTTGAGCGGGGGTGTTGCAGTTGGCATCTGCTACCTTTAGGTGTGAAACCTTTTGCCGATGCTTGCTATTTATATGATAGCTTGGAAGCATATTTGTTAGTTGCGGTAAGACTATAGCTTCTGCTTTAATTCTCTTATCCGCTTGGGGGGAAATTAGAGTAAGGGGATTATTGTGAACTGAGGTATTCGTTTGAGATTTCCTCAACCTGAGTGGTCATGGTGGTAACTGGTTCCGAAACTAGTCCACTTAGGACCAACCCAAAAATAGTATTTTGTGCCAATAGTTTGTTTGAAATTTTCTCAACACCCTCGAGTATTATCTGAGGTATGAGATCGCTGCCTAATAGAATGTCTATTTGAGCGCGGGTGTTGCAGTTGGCATCTGCTAGCTTTAGGTGTGAAACCTTTTGCCAATGCTTGCTATTTATATGATATCTTGGAAGCATATTTGTTAGTTGCGGTAAGACTATAGCTTCTGCTTTAATTCTCTTATCCGCTTGGGGGGAAATTAGAGTAATGGGATTATTGTGAACTGAGGTATTCGTTTGAGATTCCTCAACCTGAGTGGTCATGGTGGTAACTGGTTCCGAAACTAGTCCACTTAGGACCAACCCAAAAATAGTATTTTGTGCCAATAGTTTGTTTGAAATTTTCTCAACACCCTCGAGTATTATCTGAGGTATGAGATCGCTGCCTAATAGAATGTCTATTTGAGCGGGGGTGTTGCAGTTGGCATCTGCTAGCTTTAGGTGTGAAACCTTTTGCCAATGCTTGCTATTTATATGGTAGCTTGGAAGCATATTTGTTAGTTGCGGTAAGACTATAGCTTCTGCTTTAATTCTCTTCTCCGCTTGGGTGGAAATTAGAGTAATGGGATTATTGTGAACTGAGGTATTCGTTTGAGATTTCCTCAACCTGAGTGGTCATGGTGGTAACTGGTTCCGAAACTAGTCCACTTAGGACCAACCCAAAAATAGTATTTTGTGCGAATAGTTAGTTTGAAATTTTCTCAACACCCTCGAGTATTATCTGAGGTATGAGATCACTGCTTAATAGAATGTCTATTTGAACGGGGGTGTTGCAGTTGGGATCTGCTAGCTTTAGGTGTGAAACCTTTTGCCAATGCTTGCTATTTATATGATATCTGGGAAGCATATTTGTTAGTTGCGGTAAGACTATAGCTTCTGCTTTAATTCTCTTATCCGCTTGGGGGGAAATTAGAGTAATGGGATTATTGTGAACTGAGGTATTCGTTTGAGACTTCCTCAATCTGAGTCGTCATGGTGGTAACTGGTTCCGAAACTAGTCCACTTAGGATCCACCCAAAAATAGTATTTTGTGCCAATAGTTTGTCTGAAATTTTCTCAACACCCTCGAGTATTATCTGAGGTATGAGATCGCTGCCTAATAGAATGTCTATTTGAGCGCGGGTGTTGCAGTTGGAATCTGCTAGCTTTAGGTGTGAAACCTTTTGCCGATGCTTTCTATTTATATGATAGCTTGGAAGCATATTTGTTAGTTGCGGTAAGACTATAGCTTCTGCTTTAATTCTCTTATCCGCTTGGGGGGAAATTAGAGTAAGGATATTATTGTGACTGAGGTATTCGTTTGAGATTTCCTCAACCTGAGTGGTCATGGTGGTAACTGCCGTGCCAATAGTTTGTTTGAAATTTTCTCAACACCCTCGAGTATTATCTGAGGTATGAGATCGCTGCCTAATAGAATGTCTATTTGAGCGGGGGTGTTGCAGTTGGGATCTGCTAGCTTTAGGTGTGAAACTTTAAGCCAATGCTTGCGATTTATATGATAGCTTGGAAGCATATTTGTTAGTTGCGGTAAGACTATAGCTTCTGCTTTAATTCTCTTATCCGCTTGGGGGGAAATTAGAGTAAGGAGATTATTGTGACTGAGGTATTCGTTTGAGATTTCCTCAACCTGAGTAATCATGGTGGTAACTGGTTCCGAAACTAGTCCACTTAGGACCAACCCAAAAATAGTATTTTGTGCCAATAGTTTGTTTGAAATTTTCTCAACACCCTCGAGTATTATCTGAGGTATGAGATCGCTGCCTAATAGAATGTCTATTTGAGCGGGGGTGTTGCAGTTGGCATCTGCTAGCTTTAGGTGTGAAAACTTTAGCCAATGCTTGCTATTTATATGATAGCTTGGAAGCATATTTGTTAGTTGCGGTAAGACTATAGCTTCTGCTTTAATTCTCTTATCCGCTTGGGTGGAAATTAGAGTAATGGGATTATTGTGAACTGAGGTATTCGTTTGAGATTTCCTCAACCTGAGTGGTCATGGTGGTAACTGGTTCCGAAACTAGTCCACTTAGGATCCACCCAAAAATAGTATTTTGTGCCAATAGTTTGTTTGAAATTTTCTCAACACCCTCGAGTATTATCTGAGGTATGATATCGCTGCCTAATAGAATGTCTATTTGAGCGGGGGTGTTGCAGTTGGGATCTGCTAGCTTTAGGTGTGAAACCTTTTGCCAATGCTTGCTATTTATATGATATCTTGGAAGCATATTTGTTAGTTCCGGTAAGACTATAGCTTCTGCTTTAATTCTTTTATCCGCTTGGGGGGAAATTAGAGTAATGGGATTATTGTGAACTAAGGTATTCGTTTCAGATTCCCTCAACCTGAGTGGGCATGGTGGTAACTGGTTCCGAAACTAGTCCACTTAGGACCAACCCAAAAATAGTATTTTGTGCCAATAGTTTGTTTGAAATTTTCTCAACACCCTCGAGTATTATCTGAGGGATGAGATCGCTGCCTAATAGAATGTCTATTTGAGCGGGGGTGTTGCAGTTGGGATCTGCTAGCTTTAGGTGTGAAACCTTTTGCCAATGCTTGCTATTTATATGATAGCTTGGAAGCATATTTGTTAGTTGCGGTAAGACTATAGCTTCTGCTTTAATTCTCTTATCCGCTGGGGGGGAAATTAGAGTAATGGGATTATTGTGAACTGAGGTATTCGTTTGAGATTCCTCAACCTGAGTGGTCATGGTGGTAACTGGTTCCGAAACTAGTCCACTTAGGATCCATCCTAAAATAGTATTTTGTGCCAATAGTTTGTTTGAAATTTTCTCAACACCCTCGAGTATTATCTGAGGTATGAGATCGCTGCCTAATAGAATGTCTATTTGAGCGGGGGTGTTGCAGTTGGGATCTGCTAGCTTTAGGTGTGAAACCTTTTGCCAATGCTTGCTATTTATATGGTAGCTTGGAAGCATATTTGTTAGTTGCGGTAAGACTATAGCTTCTGCTTTAATTCTCTTCTCCGCTTGGGTGGAAATTAGAGTAATGGGATTATTGTGAACTGAGGTATTCGTTTGAGATTTCCTCAACCTGAGTGGTCATGGTGGTAACTGGTTCCGAAACTAGTCCACTTAGGACCAACCCAAAAATAGTATTTTGTGCCAATAGTTTGTTTGAAATTTTCTCAACACCCTCGAGTATTATCTGAGGTATGAGATCGCTGCCTAATAGAATGTCTATTTGAGCGCGGGTGTTGCAGTTGGCATCTGCTAGCTTTAGGTGTGAAACCTTTTGCCAATGCTTGCTATTTATATGATATCTTGGAAGCATATTTGTTAGTTGCGGTAAGACTATAGCTTCTGCTTTAATTCTCTTATCCGCTTGGGGGAAATTAGAGTAATGGGATTATTGTGAACTGAGGTATTCGTTTGAGATTCCCCAACCTGAGTGGTCATGGTGGTAACTGGTTCCGAAACTAGTCCACTTAGGATCCACCCTAAAATAGTATTTTGTGAAAATAGTTTGTTTGAAATTTTCTCAACACCCTCGAGTATTATCTGAGGTATGAGATCGCTGCCTAATAGAATGTCTATTTGAGCGGGGCTGTTGCAGTTGGCATCTGCTAGCTTTAGGTGTGAAACCTTTTGCCAATGCTTGCTATTTATATGATAGCTTGGAAGCATATTTGTTAGTTGCGGTAAGACTATAGCTTCTGCTTTAATTCTCTTATCCGCTTGGGGGGAAATTAGAGTAATGGGATTATTGTGAACTGAGGTATTCGTTTGAGATTCCTCAACCTGAGTGGTCATGGTGGTAACTGGTTCCGAAACTAGTCCACTTAGGACCAACCCAAAAATAGTATTTTGTGCCAATAGTTTGTTTGAAATTTTCTCAACACCCTCGAGTATTATCTGAGGTATGAGATCGCTGCCTAATAGAATGTCTATTTGAGCGCGGGTGTTGCAGTTGGCATCTGCTAGCTTTAGGTGTGAAACCTTTTGCCAATGCTTGCTATTTATATGGTAGCTTGGAAGCATATTTGTTAGTTGCGGTAAGACTATAGCTTCTGCTTTAATTCTCTTATCCGCTTGGGGGGAAATTAGAGTAAGGGGATTATTGTGAACTGAGGTATTCGTTTGAGATTTCCTCAACCTGAGTGGTCATGGTGGTAACTGGTTCCGAAACTAGTCCACTTAGGATCCACCCTAAAATAGTATTTTGTGCCAATAGTTTGTTTGAAATTTTCACAACACCTTCGAGTATTATCTGAGGTATGAGATCGCTGCCTAATAGAATGTCTATTTGAGTGGGGGTGTTGCAGTTGGGATCTGCTAGCTTTAGGTGTGAAACCTTTAGCCAATGCTTGCTATTTATATGATAGCTTGGAAGCATATTTGTTAGTTGCGGTAAGACTATAGCTTCTGCTTTTATTCTCTTATCCGCTTGGGGGCAAATTAGAGTAATGGGATTATTGTGAACTGAGGTATTCGTTTGAGATTTCCTCAACCTGAGTGGTCAGGGTGGTAACTGGTTCCGAAACTAGTCCACTTAGAATCCACCCTAAAATAGTATTTTGTGCCAATAGTTTGTTTGAAATTTTCTCAACACCCTCGAGTATTATCTGAGGTATGAGATCGCTGCCTAATAGAATGTCTATTTCAGCGGGGGTGTTGCAGTTGGCATCTGCTAGCTTTAGGTGTGAAACCTTTTGCCAATGCTTGCTATTTATATGATAGCTTGGAAGCATATTTGTTAGTTGCGGTAACTGGTTCCGAAACTAGTCCAATTAGGATCCACCCAAAAATAGTATTTTGTGCCAATAGTTTGTTTGAAATTTTTTCAACACCCTCGAGTATTATCTGAGGTATGAGATCACTGCCTAATAGAATGTCTATTTGAGCGGGGTTGTTGCAATTGGGATCTGCTAGCTTTAGGTGTGAAACCTTCTGCCAATGCTTGCTATTTATATGATAGCTTGGAAGCATATTTGTTAGTTGCGGTAACTGGTTCCGAAACTAGTCCAATTAGGATCCACCCAAAAATAGTATTTTGTGCCAATAGTTTGTTTGAAATTTTTTCAACACCCTCGAGTATTATCTGAGGGATGAGATCGCTGCCTAATAGAATGTCTATTTGAGCGGGGGTGTTGCAGTTGGGATCTGCTAGCTTTAGGTGTGATACCTTTTGCCAATGCTTGCTATTTATATGATAGCTTGGAAGCATATTTCTTAGTTGCGGTAAGACTATAGCTTCTCCTTTAATTCTCTTATCCGCTTGGGGGGAAATTAAAGTAATGGGATTATTGTGAACTGAGGTATTCGTTTGAGATTTCCTCAACCTGAGTGGTCATGGTGGTAACTGGTTCCGAAACTAGTCCAGTTAGGATCCACCCTAAAATAGTATTTTGTGAGTAATGGGATTATTGTGAACTGACGTATTCGTTTGAGATTTCCTCAACCTGAGTGGTAATGGTGGTAACTGGTTCCGAAACTAGTCCACTTAGGACCAACCCAAAAATAGTATTTTGTGCGAATAGTTTGTTTGAAATTTTCTCAACACCCTCGAGTATTATCTGAGGTATGAGATCGCTGCCTAATAGAATGTCTATTTGAGCGGGGGTGTTGCAGTTGGCATCTGCTAGCTTTAGGTGTGAAACCTTTTGCCAATGCTTGCTATTTATATGGTAGCTTGGAAGCATATTTGTTAGTTGCGGTAAGACTATAGCTTCTGCTTTAATTCTCTTCTCCGCTTGGGTGGAAATTAGAGTAATGGGATTATTGTGAACTGAGGTATTCGTTTGAGATTTCCTCAACCTGAGTGGTCATGGTGGTAACTGGTTCCGAAACTAGTCCAGTTAGGATCCACCCTAAAATAGTATTTTGTGCCAATAGTTTGTTTGAAATTTTCTCAACACCCTCGAGTATTATCTGAGGTATGAGATCACTGCCTAATAGAATGTCTATTTGAGCGGGGGTGTTGCAGTTGGGATCTGCTAGCTTTAGGTGTGAAACCTTTTGCCAATTCTTGCTATTTATATGATATCTGGGAAGCATATTTGTTAGTTGCGGTAAGACTATAGCTTCTGCTTTAATTCTCTTATCCGATTGGGTGGAAATTAGAGTAATGGGATTATTGTGAACTGAGGTATTCGTTTGAGATTTCCTCAACCTGAGTGGTCATGGTGGTAACTGGTTCCGAAACTAGTCCAGTTAGGATCCACCCTAAAATAGTATTTTGTGCCAATAGTTTGTTTGAAATTTTCTCAACACCCTCGAGTATTATCTGAGGTATGAGATCGCTGCCTAATAAAACGTCTAATTGAGCGGGGGTGTTGCAGTTGGGATCTGCTAGCTTTAGGTGTGAAACCTTTTGCCAATGCTTGCTATTTATATGATATCTGGGAAGCATATTTGTTAGTTGCGGTAAGACTATAGCTTCTGCTTTAATTCTCTTATCCGCTTGGGGGGAAATTAAAGTAATGGGATTATTGTGAACTGAGGTATTCGTTTGAGATTTCCTCAACCTGAGTGGTCATGGTGGTAACTGGTTCCGAAACTAGTCCAGTTAGGATCCACCCTAAAATAGTATTTTGTGAGTAATGGGATTATTGTGAACTGACGTATTCGTTTGAGATTTCCTCAACCTGAGTGGTCATGGTGGTAACTGGTTCCGAAACTAGTCCACTTAGGACCAACCCAAAAATAGTATTTTGTGCCAATAGTTTGTTTGAAATTTTCTCAACACCCTCGAGTATTATCTGAGGTATGAGATCGCTGCCTAATAGAATGTCTATTTGAGCGCGGGTGTTGCAGTTGGCATCTGCTAGCTTTAGGTGTGAAACCTTTTGCCAATGCTTGCTATTTATATGGTAGCTTGGAAGCATATTTGTTAGTTGCGGTAAGACTATAGCTTCTGCTTTAATTCTCTTATCCGCTTGGGGGGAAATTAGAGTAAGGGGATTATTGTGAACTGAGGTATTCGTTTGAGATTTCCTCAACCTGAGTGGTCATGGTGGTAACTGGTTCCGAAACTAGTCCACTTAGGATCCACCCTAAAATAGTATTTTGTGCCAATAGTTTGTTTGAAATTTTCACAACACCTTCGAGTATTATCTGAGGTATGAGATCGCTGCCTAATAGAATGTCTATTTGAGTGGGGGTGTTGCAGTTGGGATCTGCTAGCTTTAGGTGTGAAACCTTTAGCCAATGCTTGCTATTTATATGATAGCTTGGAAGCATATTTGTTAGTTGCGGTAAGACTATAGCTTCTGCTTTTATTCTCTTATCCGCTTGGGGGCAAATTAGAGTAATGGGATTATTGTGAACTGAGGTATTCGTTTGAGATTTCCTCAACCTGAGTGGTCAGGGTGGTAACTGGTTCCGAAACTAGTCCACTTAGAATCCACCCTAAAATAGTATTTTGTGCCAATAGTTTGTTTGAAATTTTCTCAACACCCTCGAGTATTATCTGAGGTATGAGATCGCTGCCTAATAGAATGTCTATTTCAGCGGGGGTGTTGCAGTTGGCATCTGCTAGCTTTAGGTGTGAAACCTTTTGCCAATGCTTGCTATTTATATGATAGCTTGGAAGCATATTTGTTAGTTGCGGTAACTGGTTCCGAAACTAGTCCAATTAGGATCCACCCAAAAATAGTATTTTGTGCCAATAGTTTGTTTGAAATTTTTTCAACACCCTCGAGTATTATCTGAGGTATGAGATCACTGCCTAATAGAATGTCTATTTGAGCGGGGTTGTTGCAATTGGGATCTGCTAGCTTTAGGTGTGAAACCTTCTGCCAATGCTTGCTATTTATATGATAGCTTGGAAGCATATTTGTTAGTTGCGGTAACTGGTTCCGAAACTAGTCCAATTAGGATCCACCCAAAAATAGTATTTTGTGCCAATAGTTTGTTTGAAATTTTTTCAACACCCTCGAGTATTATCTGAGGGATGAGATCGCTGCCTAATAGAATGTCTATTTGAGCGGGGGTGTTGCAGTTGGGATCTGCTAGCTTTAGGTGTGATACCTTTTGCCAATGCTTGCTATTTATATGATAGCTTGGAAGCATATTTCTTAGTTGCGGTAAGACTATAGCTTCTCCTTTAATTCTCTTATCCGCTTGGGGGGAAATTAAAGTAATGGGATTATTGTGAACTGAGGTATTCGTTTGAGATTTCCTCAACCTGAGTGGTCATGGTGGTAACTGGTTCCGAAACTAGTCCAGTTAGGATCCACCCTAAAATAGTATTTTGTGAGTAATGGGATTATTGTGAACTGACGTATTCGTTTGAGATTTCCTCAACCTGAGTGGTAATGGTGGTAACTGGTTCCGAAACTAGTCCACTTAGGACCAACCCAAAAATAGTATTTTGTGCGAATAGTTTGTTTGAAATTTTCTCAACACCCTCGAGTATTATCTGAGGTATGAGATCGCTGCCTAATAGAATGTCTATTTGAGCGGGGGTGTTGCAGTTGGCATCTGCTAGCTTTAGGTGTGAAACCTTTTGCCAATGCTTGCTATTTATATGGTAGCTTGGAAGCATATTTGTTAGTTGCGGTAAGACTATAGCTTCTGCTTTAATTCTCTTCTCCGCTTGGGTGGAAATTAGAGTAATGGGATTATTGTGAACTGAGGTATTCGTTTGAGATTTCCTCAACCTGAGTGGTCATGGTGGTAACTGGTTCCGAAACTAGTCCAGTTAGGATCCACCCTAAAATAGTATTTTGTGCCAATAGTTTGTTTGAAATTTTCTCAACACCCTCGAGTATTATCTGAGGTATGAGATCACTGCCTAATAGAATGTCTATTTGAGCGGGGGTGTTGCAGTTGGGATCTGCTAGCTTTAGGTGTGAAACCTTTTGCCAATTCTTGCTATTTATATGATATCTGGGAAGCATATTTGTTAGTTGCGGTAAGACTATAGCTTCTGCTTTAATTCTCTTATCCGATTGGGTGGAAATTAGAGTAATGGGATTATTGTGAACTGAGGTATTCGTTTGAGATTTCCTCAACCTGAGTGGTCATGGTGGTAACTGGTTCCGAAACTAGTCCAGTTAGGATCCACCCTAAAATAGTATTTTGTGCCAATAGTTTGTTTGAAATTTTCTCAACACCCTCGAGTATTATCTGAGGTATGAGATCGCTGCCTAATAAAACGTCTAATTGAGCGGGGGTGTTGCAGTTGGGATCTGCTAGCTTTAGGTGTGAAACCTTTTGCCAATGCTTGCTATTTATATGATATCTGGGAAGCATATTTGTTAGTTGCGGTAAGACTATAGCTTCTGCTTTAATTCTCTTATCCGCTTGGGGGGAAATTAAAGTAATGGGATTATTGTGAACTGAGGTATTCGTTTGAGATTTCCTCAACCTGAGTGGTCATGGTGGTAACTGGTTCCGAAACTAGTCCACTTAGAATCCACCCTAAAATAGTATTTTGTGCGAATAGTTTGTTTGAAATTTTCTCAACACCCTCGAGTATTATCTGAGGTATGAGATCGCTGCCTTATAAAACGTCTATTTGAGCGGGGGTGTTGCAGTTGGGATCTGCTAGCTTTAGGTGTGAAACCTTTTGCCAATGCTTGCTATTTATATGATAGCTTGGAAGCATATTTGTTAGTTGCGGTAAGACTATAGCTTCTGCTTTAATTCTCTTATCCGCTTGGGGGGAAATTAGAGTAATGGGATTATTGTGAACTGAGGTATTCGTTTGAGATTCCTCAACCTGAGTGGTCATGGTGGTAACTGGTTCCGAAACTAGTCCACTTAGGATCCACCCTAAAATAGTATTTTGTGCCAATAGTTTGTTTGAAATTTTCTCAACACCCTCGAGTATTATCTGAGGTATGAGATCGCTGCCTAATAGAATGTCTATTTGAGCGGGGGTGTTGCAGTTGGCATCTGCTAGCTTTAGGTGTGAAACCTTTTGCCAATGCTTGCTATTTATATGATAGCTTGGAAGCATATTTGTTAGTTGCGGTAAGACTATAGCTTCTGCTTTAATTCTCTTATCCGCTTGGGGGGAAATTAGAGTAATGGGATTATTGTGAACTGAGGTATTCGTTTGAGATTTCCTCAACCTGAGTGGTCATGGTGGTAACTGGTTCCGAAACTAGTCCACTTAGGATCCAGCCAAAAATAGTATTTTGTGCCAATAGTTTGTTTGAAATTTTCTCAACACCCTCGAGTATTATCTGAGGTATGAGATCGCTGCCTAATAGAATGTCTATTTGAGCGCGGGTGTTGCAGTTGGCATCTGCTAGCTTTAGGTGTGAAACCTTTTGCCGATGCTTGCTATTTATGTGATAGCTTGGAAGCATATTTGTTAGTTGCGGTAAGACTACAGCTTCTGCTTTAATTCTCTTATCCGCTTGGGGGGAAATTAGAGTAAGGGGATTATTGTGAACTGAGGTATTCGTTTGAGATTTCCTCAACCTGAGTGGTCATGGTGGTAACTGGTTCCGAAACTAATCCACTTAGGATCCACCCTAAAATTGTATTTTGTGCCAATAGTTTGTTTGAAATTTTCTCAACACCCTCGAGTATTATCTGAGGTATGAGATCGCTGCCTAATAGAATGTCTATTTGAGCGGGGGTGTTGCAGTTGGCATCTGCTAGCTTTAGGTGTGAAACCTTTTGCCAATGCTTGCTATTTATATGATAGCTTGGAAGCATATTTGTTAGTTGCGGTAAGACTATAGCTTCTGCTTTAATTCTCTTATCCGCTTGGGGGGAAATTAGAGTAATGGGATTATTGTGAACTGAGGTATTCGTTTGAGATTTCCTCAACCTGAGTGTCATAGTGGTAACTGGTTCCGAAACTAGTCCACTTAGGATCCACCCAAAAATAGTATTTTGTGCCAATAGTTTGTTTGAAATTTTCTCAACACCCTCGAGTATTATCTGAGGTATGAGATCGCTGCCTAATAGAATGTCTATTTGAGCGGGGGTGTTGCAGTTGGCATCTGCTAGCTTTAGGTGTGAAACCTTTTGCCAATGCTTGCTATTTATATGATAGCTTGGAAGCATATTTGTTAGTTGCGGTAAGACTATAGCTTCTGCTTTAATTCTCTTATCCGATTGGGTGGAAATTAGAGTAATGGGATTATTGTGAACTGAGGTATTCGTTTGAGATTTCCTCAACCTGAGTGGTCATGGTGGTAACTGGTTCCGAAACTAGTCCACTTAGGATCCAGCCAAAAATAGTATTTTGTGCCAATAGTTTGTTTGAAATTTTCTCAACACCCTCGAGTATTATCTGAGGTATGAGATCGCTGCCTAATAGAATGTCTATTTGAACGCGGGTGTTGCAGTTGGCATCTGCTAGCTTTAGGTGTGAAACCTTTTGCCGATGCTTGCTATTTATGTGATAGCTTGGAAGCATATTTGTTAGTTGCGGTAAGACTACAGCTTCTGCTTTAATTCTCTTATCCGCTTGGGGGGAAATTAGAGTAAGGGGATTATTGTGAACTGAGGTATTCGTTTGAGATTTCCTCAACCTGAGTGGTCATGGTGGTAACTGGTTCCGAAACTAGTCCACTTAGGATCCACCCTAAAATTGTATTTTGTGCCAATAGTTTGTTTGAAATTTTCTCAACACCCTCGAGTATTATCTGAGGTATGAGATCGCTGCCTAATAGAATGTCTATTTGAGCGGGGGTGTTGCAGTTGGCATCTGCTAGCTTTAGGTGTGAAACCTTTTGCCAATGCTTGCTATTTATATGATAGCTTGGAAGCATATTTGTTAGTTGCGGTAAGACTATAGCTTCTGCTTTAATTCTCTTATCCGCTTGGGGGGAAATTAGAGTAATGGGATTATTGTGAACTGAGGTATTCGTTTGAGATTTCCTCAACCTGAGTGTCATAGTGGTAACTGGTTCCGAAACTAGTCCACTTAGGATCCACCCAAAAATAGTATTTTGTGCCAATAGTTTGTTTGAAATTTTCTCAACACCCTCGAGTATTATCTGAGGTATGAGATCGCTGCCTAATAGAATGTCTATTTGAGCGGGGGTGTTGCAGTTGGCATCTGCTAGCTTTAGGTGTGAAACCTTTTGCCAATGCTTGCTATTTATATGATAGCTTGGAAGCATATTTGTTAGTTGCGGTAAGACTATAGCTTCTGCTTTAATTCTCTTATCCGATTGGGTGGAAATTAGAGTAATGGGATTATTGTGAACTGAGGTATTCGTTTGAGATTTCCTCAACCTGAGTGGTCATGGTGGTAACTGGTTCCGAAACTAGTCCACTTAGGATCCAGCCAAAAATAGTATTTTGTGCCAATAGTTTGTTTGAAATTTTCTCAACACCCTCGAGTATTATCTGAGGTATGAGATCGCTGCCTAATAGAATGTCTATTTGAGCGCGGGTGTTGCAGTTGGCATCTGCTAGCTTTAGGTGTGAAACCTTTTGCCGATGCTTGCTATTTATGTGATAGCTTGGAAGCATATTTGTTAGTTGCGGTAAGACTACAGCTTCTGCTTTAATTCTCTTATCCGCTTGGGGGAAATTAGAGTAAGGGGATTATTGTGAACTGAGGTATTCGTTTGAGATTTCCTCAACCTGAGTGGTCATGGTGGTAACTGGTTCCGAAACTAGTCCACTTAGGATCCACCCTAAAATTGTATTTTGTGCCAATAGTTTGTTTGAAATTTTCTCAACACCCTCGAGTATTATCTGAGGTATGAGATCGCTGCCTAATAGAATGTCTATTTGAGCGGGGGTGTTGCAGTTGGCATCTGCTAGCTTTAGGTGTGAAACCTTTTGCCAATGCTTGCTATTTATATGATAGCTTGGAAGCATATTTGTTAGTTGCGGTAAGACTATAGCTTCTGCTTTAATTCTCTTATCCGCTTGGGGGGAAATTAGAGTAATGGGATTATTGTGAACTGAGGTATTCGTTTGAGATTTCCTCAACCTGAGTGTCATAGTGGTAACTGGTTCCGAAACTAGTCCACTTAGGATCCACCCAAAAATAGTATTTTGTGCCAATAGTTTGTTTGAAATTTTCTCAACACCCTCGAGTATTATCTGTGGTATGAGATAGCTGCCTAATAGAATGTCTATTTGAGCGCGGGTGTTGCAGTTGGCATCTGCTAGCTTTAGGAGTGAAACCTTTTGCCGATGCTTGCTATTTATATGATAGCTTGGAAGCATATTTGTTAGTTGCGGTAAGACTATAGCTTCTGATTTAATTCTCTTATCCGCTTGGGGGGAAATTAGAATAAGGGGATTATTGTGAACTGAGGTATTCGTTTGAGATTTCCTCAACCTGAGTGGTCATGGTGGTAACTGGTTCCGAAACTAGTCCACTTAGGATCCACCGTAAAATAGTATTTTGTGCCAATAGGTGAAACCTTTTGCCAATGCTTGCTATTTATATGATAGCTTGGAAGCATATTTGTTAGTTGCGGTAAGACTATAGCTTCTGCTTTTATTCTCTTATCCGCTTGGGGGGAAATTAGAGTAATGGGATTATTGTGAACTGAGGTATTCGTTTGAGATTTCCTCAACCTGAGTGGTCATGGTGGTAACTGGTTCCGAAACTAGTCCACTTAGAATCCACCCTAAAATAGTATTTTGTGCCAATAGTTTGTTTGAAATTTTCTCAACACCCTCGAGTATTATCTGAGGTATGAGATCGCTGCCTAATAGAATGTCTATTTGAGCGGGGGTGTTGCAGTTGGCATCTGCTAGCTTAAGGTGTGAAACCTTTTGCCAATGCTTGCTATTTATATGGTAGCTTGGAAGCATATTTGTTAGTTGCGGTAAGACTATAGCTTCTGCTTTAATTCTCTTATCTGCTTGGGGGGAAATTAAAGTAATGGGATTATTGTGAACTGAGGTATTCGTTTGAGATTTCCTCAACCTGAGTGGTCATGGTGGTAACTGGTTCCGAAACTAGTCCACTTAGAATCCACCCTAAAATAGTATTTTGTGCCAATAGTTTGTTTGAAATTTTCTCAACACCCTCGAGTATTATCTGAGGTATGAGATCGCTGCCTAATAGAATGTCTATTTGAGCGGGGGTGTTGCAGTTGGCATCTGCTAGCTTAAGGTGTGAAACCTTTTGCCAATGCTTGCTATTTATATGGTAGCTTGGAAGCATATTTGTTAGTTGCGGTAAGACTATAGCTTCTGCTTTAATTCTCTTATCTGCTTGGGGGGAAATTAGAGTAATGGGATTATTGTGAACTGAGGTATTCGTTTGAGATTTCCTCAACCTGAGTGGTCATGGTGGTAACTGGTTCCGAAACTAGTCCACTTAGGACCAACCCAAAAATAGTATTTTGTGCGAATAGTTTGTTTGAAATTTTCTCAACACCCTCGAGTATTATCTGAGGTATGAGATCGCTGCCTAATAGAATGTCTATTTGAGCGGGGGTGTTGCAGTTGGGATCTGCTAGCTTTAGGTGTGAAACCTTTTGCCAATGCTTGCTATTTATATGATATCTGGGAAGCATATTTGTTAGTTGCGGTAAGACTATAGCTTCTGCTTTAATTCTCTTATCCGCTTGGGGGGAAATTAGAGTAATGGGATTATTGTGAACTGAGGTATTCGTTTGAGATTCCTCAACCTGAGTGGTCATGGTGGTAACTGGTTCCGAGACTAGTACACTTAGGATCCACCCTAAAATAGTATTTTGTGCCAATAGTTTGTTTGAAATTTTCTCAACACCCTCGAGTATTATCTGAGGTATGAGATCGCTGCCTAATAGAATGTCTATTTGAGCGGGGGTGTTGCAGTTGGCATCTGCTAGCTTTAGGTGTGAAACCTTTTGCCAATGCTTGCTATTTATATGATAGCTTGGAAGCATATTTGTTAGTTGCGGTAAGACTATAGCTTCTGCTTTAATTCTCTTATCCGCTTGGGGGGAAATTAGAGTAATGGGATTATTGTGAACTGAGGTATTCGTTTGAGATTTCCTCAACCTGAGTGGTCATGGTGGTAACTGGTTCCGAAACTAGTCCACTTAGGATCCACCCAAAAATAGTATTTTGTGCCAATAGTTTGTTTGAAATTTTCTCAACACCCTCGAGTATTATCTGAGGTATGAGATCGCTGCCTAATAGAATGTCTATTTGAGCGGGGGTGTTGCAGTTGGGATCTGCTAGCTTTAAGTGTGAAACCTTTTGCCAAACTGAGGTATTCGTTTGAGATTTCCTCAACCTGAGTGGTCATAGTAGTAACTGGTTCCGAAACTAGTCCACTTAGGATCCACCCAAAAATAGTATTTTGTGCCAATAGTTTGTTTGAAATTTTCTCAACACCCTCGAGTATTATCTGAGGTATGAGATCGCTGCCTAATAGAATGTCTATTTGAGCGGGGGTGTTGCAGTTGGGATCTGCTAGCTTTAGGTGTGAAACCTTAAGCCAATGCTTGCGATTTATATGATAGCTTGGAAGCATATTTGTTAGTTGCGGTAAGACTATAGCTTCTGCTTTAATTCTCTTATCCGCTTGGGGGAAATTAGAGTAATGGGATTATTGTGAACTGAGGTATTCGTTTGAGATTTCCTCAACCTGAGTGGTCATGGTGGTAACTGGTTCCGAAACTAGTCCACTTAGAATCCACCCAAAAATAGTATTTTGTGCCAATAGTTTGTTTGAAATTTTCTCAACACCCTCGAGTATTATCTGAGGTATGAGATCGCTGCCTTATAGAATGTCTATTTGAGCGCGGGTGTTGCAGTTGGCATCTGCTAGCTTTAGGTGTGAAACCTTTTGCCAATGCTTGCTATTTATATGATATCTTGGAAGCATATTTGTTAGTTGCATTAAGACTATAGCTTCTGCTTTAATTCTCTTATCCGCTTGGGGGGAAATTAGAGTAATGGGATTATTGTGAACTGAGGTATTCGTTTGAGATTCCTCAACCTGAGTGGTCATGGTGGTAACTGGTTCCGAAACTAGTCCACTTAGGATCCACCCTAAAATAGTATTTTGTGCCAATAGTTTGTTTGAAATTTTCTCAACACCCTCGAGTATTATCTGAGGTATGAGATCGCTGCCTAATAGAATGTCTATTTGAGCGGGGGTGTTGCAGTTGGCATCTGCTAGCTTTAGGTGTGAAACCTTTTGCCAATGCTTGCTATTTATATGATAGCTTGGAAGCATATTTGTTAGTTGCGGTAAGACTATAGCTTCTGCTTTAATTCTCTTATCCGCTTGGGGGAAATTAGAGTAATGGGATTATTGTGAACTGAGGTATTCGTTTGAGATTTCCTCAACCTGAGTGTCATAGTGGTAACTGGTTCCGAAACTAGTCCACTTAGGATCCACCCAAAAATAGTATTTTGTGCCAATAGTTTGTTTGAAATTTTCGCAACACCCTCGAGTATTATCTGAGGTATGAGATCGCTGCCTAATAGAATGTCTATTTGAGCGCGGGTGTTGCAGTTGGCATCTGCTAGCTTTAGGAGTGAAACCTTTTGCCGATGCTTGCTATTTATATGATAGCTTGGAAGCATATTTGTTAGTTGCGGTAAGACTATAGCTTCTGCTTTAATTCTCTTATCCGCTTGGGGGGAAATTAGAGTAATGGGATTATTGTGAACTGAGGTATTCGTTTGAGATTCCTCAACCTGAGTGGTCATGGTGGTAACTGGTTCCGAAACTAGTCCAGTTAGGATCCACCCTAAAATAGTATTTTGTGCCAATAGTTTGTTTGAAATTTTCTCAACACCCTCGAGTATTATCTGAGGTATGAGATCGCTGCCTAATAGAATGTCTATTTGAGCGGGGGTGTTGCAGTTGGCATCTGCTAGCTTTAGGTGTGAAACCTTTTGCCAATGCTTGCTATTTATATGATAGCTTGGAAGCATATTTGTTAGTTGCGGTAAGACTATAGCTTCTGCTTTAATTCTCTTATCCGATTGGGTGGAAATTAGAGTAATGGGATTATTGTGAACTGAGGTATTCGTTTGAGATTTCCTCAACCTGAGTGGTCATGGTGGTAACTGGTTCCGAAACTAGTCCAGTTAGGATCCACCCTAAAATAGTATTTTGTGCCAATAGTTTGTTTGAAATTTTCTCAACACCCTCGAGTATTATCTGAGGTATGAGATCGCTGCCTAATAAAACGTCTATTTGAGCGGGGGTGTTGCAGTTGGGATCTGCTAGCTTTAGGTGTGAAACCTTTTGCCAATGCTTGCTATTTATATGATATCTGGGAAGCATATTTGTTAGTTGCGGTAAGACTATAGCTTCTGCTTTAATTCTCTTATCCGCTTGGGGGGAAATTAAAGTAATGGGATTATTGTGAACTGAGGTATTCGTTTGAGATTTCCTCAACCTGAGTGGTCATGGTGGTAACTGGTTCCGAAACTAGTCCACTTAGAATCCACCCTAAAATAGTATTTTGTGCGAATAGTTTGTTTGAAATTTTCTCAACACCCTCGAGTATTATCTGAGGTATGAGATCGCTGCCTAATAAAACGTCTATTTGAGCGGGGGTGTTGCAGTTGGGATCTGCTAGCTTTAGGTGTGAAACCTTTTGCCAATGCTTGCTATTTATATGATAGCTTGGAAGCATATTTGTTAGTTGCGGTAAGACTATAGCTTCTGCTTTAATTCTCTTATCCGCTTGGGGGGAAATTAGAGTAATGGGATTATTGTGAACTGAGGTATTCGTTTGAGATTCCTCAACCTGAGTGGTCATGATGGTAACTGGTTCCGAAACTAGTCCACTTAGGATCCACCCTAAAATAGTATTTTGTGCCAATAGTTTGTTTGAAATTTTCTCAACACCCTCGAGTATTATCTGAGGTATGAGATCGCTGCCTAATAGAATGTCTATTTGAGCGGGGGTGTTGCAGTTGGCATCTGCTAGCTTTAGGTGTGAAACCTTTTGCCAATGCTTGCTATTTATATGATAGCTTGGAAGCATATTTGTTAGTTGCGGTAAGACTATAGCTTCTGCTTTAATTCTCTTATCCGCTTGGGGGGAAATTAGAGTAATGGGATTATTGTGAACTGAGGTATTCGTTTGAGATTTCCTCAACCTGAGTGGTCATGGTGGTAACTGGTTCCGAAACTAGTCCACTTAGGATCCAGCCAAAAATAGTATTTTGTGCCAATAGTTTGTTTGAAATTTTCTCAACACCCTCGAGTATTATCTGAGGTATGAGATCGCTGCCTAATAGAATGTCTATTTGAGCGCGGGTGTTGCAGTTGGCATCTGCTAGCTTTAGGTGTGAAACCTTTTGCCGATGCTTGCTATTTATGTGATAGCTTGGAAGCATATTTGTTAGTTGCGGTAAGACTACAGCTTCTGCTTTAATTCTCTTATCCGCTTGGGGGGAAATTAGAGTAAGGGGATTATTGTGAACTGAGGTATTCGTTTGAGATTTCCTCAACCTGAGTGGTCATGGTGGTAACTGGTTCCGAAACTAGTCCACTTAGGATCCACCCTAAAATTGTATTTTGTGCCAATAGTTTGTTTGAAATTTTCTCAACACCCTCGAGTATTATCTGAGGTATGAGATCGCTGCCTAATAGAATGTCTATTTGAGCGGGGGTGTTGCAGTTGGCATCTGCTAGCTTTAGGTGTGAAACCTTTTGCCAATGCTTGCTATTTATATGATAGCTTGGAAGCATATTTGTTAGTTGCGGTAAGACTATAGCTTCTGCTTTAATTCTCTTATCCGCTTGGGGGGAAATTAGAGTAATGGGATTATTGTGAACTGAGGTATTCGTTTGAGATTTCCTCAACCTGAGTGTCATAGTGGTAACTGGTTCCGAAACTAGTCCACTTAGGATCCACCCAAAAATAGTATTTTGTGCCAATAGTTTGTTTGAAATTTTCTCAACACCCTCGAGTATTATCTGAGGTATGAGATCGCTGCCTAATAGAATGTCTATTTGAGCGGGGGTGTTGCAGTTGGCATCTGCTAGCTTTAGGTGTGAAACCTTTTGCCAATGCTTGCTATTTATATGATAGCTTGGAAGCATATTTGTTAGTTGCGGTAAGACTATAGCTTCTGCTTTAATTCTCTTATCCGCTTGGGGGGAAATTAGAGTAATGGGATTATTGTGAACTGAGGTATTCGTTTGAGATTCCTCAACCTGAGTGGTCATGGTGGTAACTGGTTCCGAAACTAGTCCACTTAGGATCCACCGTAAAATAGTATTTTGTGCCAATAGGTGAAACCTTTTGCCAATGCTTGCTATTTATATGATAGCTTGGAAGCATATTTGTTAGTTGCGGTAAGACTATAGCTTCTGCTTTTATTCTCTTATCCGCTTGGGGGGAAATTAGAGTAATGGGATTATTGTGAACTGAGGTATTCGTTTGAGATTCCTCAACCTGAGTGGTCATGGTGGTAACTGGTTCCGAAACTAGTCCACTTAGGATCCACCGTAAAATAGTATTTTGTGCCAATAGGTGAAACCTTTTGCCAATGCTTGCTATTTATGTGATAGCTTGGAAGCATATTTGTTAGTTGCGGTAAGACTACAGCTTCTGCTTTAATTCTCTTATCCGCTTGGGGGGAAATTAGAATAAGGGGATTATTGTGAACTGAGGTATTCGTTTGAGATTTCCTCAACCTGAGTGGTCATGGTGGTAACTGGTTCCGAAACTAGTCCACTTAGGATCCACCGTAAAATAGTATTTTGTGCCAATAGGTGAAACCTTTTGCCAATGCTTGCTATTTATATGATAGCTTGGAAGCATATTTGTTAGTTGCGGTAAGACTATAGCTTCTGCTTTTATTCTCTTATCCGCTTGGGGGGAAATTAGAGTAATGGGATTATTGTGAACTGAGGTATTCGTTTGAGATTTCCTCAACCTGAGTGGTCATGGTGGTAACTGGTTCCGAAACTAGTCCACTTAGAATCCACCCTAAAATAGTATTTTGTGCCAATAGTTTGTTTGAAATTTTCTCAACACCCTCGAGTACTATCTGAGGTATGAGATCGCTGCCTAATAGAATGTCTATTTGAGCGGGGGTGTTGCAGTTGGCATCTGCTAGCTTAAGGTGTGAAACCTTTTGCCAATGCTTGCTATTTATATGGTAGCTTGGAAGCATATTTGTTAGTTGCGGTAAGACTATAGCTTCTGCTTTAATTCTCTTATCTGCTTGGGGGGAAATTAAAGTAATGGGATTATTGTGAACTGAGGTATTCGTTTGAGATTTCCTCAACCTGAGTGGTCATGGTGGTAACTGGTTCCGAAACTAGTCCACTTAGAATCCACCCTAAAATAGTATTTTGTGCCAATAGTTTGTTTGAAATTTTCTCAACACCCTCGAGTATTATCTGAGGTATGAGATCGCTGCCTAATAGAATGTCTATTTGAGCGGGGGTGTTGCAGTTGGCATCTGCTAGCTTAAGGTGTGAAACCTTTTGCCAATGCTTGCTATTTATATGGTAGCTTGGAAGCATATTTGTTAGTTGCGGTAAGACTATAGCTTCTGCTTTAATTCTCTTATCTGCTTGGGGGGAAATTAGAGTAATGGGATTATTGTGAACTGAGGTATTCGTTTGAGATTTCCTCAACCTGAGTGGTCATGGTGGTAACTGGTTCCGAAACTAGTCCACTTAGGACCAACCCAAAAATAGTATTTTGTGCGAATAGTTTGTTTGAAATTTTCTCAACACCCTCGAGTATTATCTGAGGTATGAGATCGCTGCCTAATAGAATGTCTATTTGAGCGGGGGTGTTGCAGTTGGGATCTGCTAGCTTTAGGTGTGAAACCTTTTGCCAATGCTTGCTATTTATATGATATCTGGGAAGCATATTTGTTAGTTGCGGTAAGACTATAGCTTCTGCTTTAATTCTCTTATCCGCTTGGGGGGAAATTAGAGTAATGGGATTATTGTGAACTGAGGTATTCGTTTGAGATTCCTCAACCTGAGTGGTCATGGTGGTAACTGGTTCCGAAACTAGTACACTTAGGATCCACCCTAAAATAGTATTTTGTGCCAATAGTTTGTTTGAAATTTTCTCAACACCCTCGAGTATTATCTGAGGTATGAGATCGCTGCCTAATAGAATGTCTATTTGAGCGGGGGTGTTGCAGTTGGCATCTGCTAGCTTTAGGTGTGAAACCTTTTGCCAATGCTTGCTATTTATATGATAGCTTGGAAGCATATTTGTTAGTTGCGGTAAGACTATAGCTTCTGCTTTAATTCTCTTATCCGCTTGGGGGGAAATTAGAGTAATGGGATTATTGTGAACTGAGGTATTCGTTTGAGATTTCCTCAACCTGAGTGGTCATGGTGGTAACTGGTTCCGAAACTAGTCCACTTAGGATCCACCCAAAAATAGTATTTTGTGCCAATAGTTTGTTTGAAATTTTCTCAACACCCTCGAGTATTATCTGAGGTATGAGATCGCTGCCTAATAGAATGTCTATTTGAGCGGGGGTGTTGCAGTTGGGATCTGCTAGCTTTAAGTGTGAAACCTTTTGCCAAACTGAGGTATTCGTTTGAGATTTCCTCAACCTGAGTGGTCATAGTAGTAACTGGTTCCGAAACTAGTCCACTTAGGATCCACCCAAAAATAGTATTTTGTGCCAATAGTTTGTTTGAAATTTTCTCAACACCCTCGAGTATTATCTGAGGTATGAGATCGCTGCCTAATAGAATGTCTATTTGAGCGGGGGTGTTGCAGTTGGGATCTGCTAGCTTTAGGTGTGAAACCTTAAGCCAATGCTTGCGATTTATATGATAGCTTGGAAGCATATTTGTTAGTTGCGGTAAGACTATAGCTTCTGCTTTAATTCTCTTATCCGCTTGGGGGAAATTAGAGTAATGGGATTATTGTGAACTGAGGTATTCGTTTGAGATTTTCTCAACCTGAGTGGTCATGGTGGTAACTGGTTCCAAAACTAGTCCACTTAGAATCCACCCAAAAATAGTATTTTGTGCCAATAGTTTGTTTGAAATTTTCTCAACACCCTCGAGTATTATCTGAGGTATGAGATCGCTGCCTTATAGAATGTCTATTTGAGCGCGGGTGTTGCAGTTGGCATCTGCTAGCTTTAGGTGTGAAACCTTTTGCCAATGCTTGCTATTTATATGATATCTTGGAAGCATATTTGTTAGTTGCATTAAGACTATAGCTTCTGCTTTAATTCTCTTATCCGCTTGGGGGAAATTAGAGTAATGGGATTATTGTGAACTGAGGTATTCGTTTGAGATTCCTCAACCTGAGTGGTCATGGTGGTAACTGGTTCCGAAACTAGTCCACTTAGGATCCACCCTAAAATAGTATTTTGTGCCAATAGTTTGTTTGAAATTTTCTCAACACCCTCGAGTATTATCTGAGGTATGAGATCGCTGCCTAATAGAATGTCTATTTGAGCGGGGGTGTTGCAGTTGGCATCTGCTAGCTTTAGGTGTGAAACCTTTTGCCAATGCTTGCTATTTATATGATAGCTTGGAAGCATATTTGTTAGTTGCGGTAAGACTATAGCTTCTGCTTTAATTCTCTTATCCGCTTGGGGGAAATTAGAGTAATGGGATTATTGTGAACTGAGGTATTCGTTTGAGATTTCCTCAACCTGAGTGTCATAGTGGTAACTGGTTCCGAAACTAGTCCACTTAGGATCCACCCAAAAATAGTATTTTGTGCCAATAGTTTGTTTGAAATTTTCGCAACACCCTCGAGTATTATCTGAGGTATGAGATCGCTGCCTAATAGAATGTCTATTTGAGCGCGGGTGTTGCAGTTGGCATCTGCTAGCTTTAGGAGTGAAACCTTTTGCCGATGCTTGCTATTTATATGATAGCTTGGAAGCATATTTGTTAGTTGCGGTAAGACTATAGCTTCTGCTTTAATTCTCTTATCCGCTTGGGGGGAAATTAGAGTAATGGGATTATTGTGAACTGAGGTATTCGTTTGAGATTCCTCAACCTGAGTGGTCATGGTGGTAACTGGTTCCGAAACTAGTCCAGTTAGGATCCACCCTAAAATAGTATTTTGTGCCAATAGTTTGTTTGAAATTTTCTCAACACCCTCGAGTATTATCTGAGGTATGAGATCGCTGCCTAATAGAATGTCTATTTGAGCGGGGGTGTTGCAGTTGGCATCTGCTAGCTTTAGGTGTGAAACCTTTTGCCAATGCTTGCTATTTATATGATAGCTTGGAAGCATATTTGTTAGTTGCGGTAAGACTATAGCTTCTGCTTTAATTCTCTTATCCGATTGGGTGGAAATTAGAGTAATGGGATTATTGTGAACTGAGGTATTCGTTTGAGATTTCCTCAACCTGAGTGGTCATGGTGGTAACTGGTTCCGAAACTAGTCCAGTTAGGATCCACCCTAAAATAGTATTTTGTGCCAATAGTTTGTTTGAAATTTTCTCAACACCCTCGAGTATTATCTGAGGTATGAGATCGCTGCCTAATAAAACGTCTATTTGAGCGGGGGTGTTGCAGTTGGGATCTGCTAGCTTTAGGTGTGAAACCTTTTGCCAATGCTTGCTATTTATATGATATCTGGGAAGCATATTTGTTAGTTGCGGTAAGACTATAGCTTCTGCTTTAATTCTCTTATCCGCTTGGGGGGAAATTAAAGTAATGGGATTATTGTGAACTGAGGTATTCGTTTGAGATTTCCTCAACCTGAGTGGTCATGGTGGTAACTGGTTCCGAAACTAGTCCACTTAGAATCCACCCTAAAATAGTATTTTGTGCGAATAGTTTGTTTGAAATTTTCTCAACACCCTCGAGTATTATCTGAGGTATGAGATCGCTGCCTAATAAAACGTCTATTTGAGCGGGGGTGTTGCAGTTGGGATCTGCTAGCTTTAGGTGTGAAACCTTTTGCCAATGCTTGCTATTTATATGATAGCTTGGAAGCATATTTGTTAGTTGCGGTAAGACTATAGCTTCTGCTTTAATTCTCTTATCCGCTTGGGGGGAAATTAGAGTAATGGGATTATTGTGAACTGAGGTATTCGTTTGAGATTCCTCAACCTGAGTGGTCATGGTGGTAACTGGTTCCGAAACTAGTCCACTTAGGATCCACCCTAAAATAGTATTTTGTGCCAATAGTTTGTTTGAAATTTTCTCAACACCCTCGAGTACTATCTGAGGTATGAGATCGCTGCCTAATAGAATGTCTATTTGAGCGGGGGTGTTGCAGTTGGCATCTGCTAGCTTAAGGTGTGAAACCTTTTGCCAATGCTTGCTATTTATATGGTAGCTTGGAAGCATATTTGTTAGTTGCGGTAAGACTATAGCTTCTGCTTTAATTCTCTTATCTGCTTGGGGGGAAATTAAAGTAATGGGATTATTGTGAACTGAGGTATTCGTTTGAGATTTCCTCAACCTGAGTGGTCATGGTGGTAACTGGTTCCGAAACTAGTCCACTTAGAATCCACCCTAAAATAGTATTTTGTGCCAATAGTTTGTTTGAAATTTTCTCAACACCCTCGAGTATTATCTGAGGTATGAGATCGCTGCCTAATAGAATGTCTATTTGAGCGGGGGTGTTGCAGTTGGCATCTGCTAGCTTAAGGTGTGAAACCTTTTGCCAATGCTTGCTATTTATATGGTAGCTTGGAAGCATATTTGTTAGTTGCGGTAAGACTATAGCTTCTGCTTTAATTCTCTTATCTGCTTGGGGGGAAATTAGAGTAATGGGATTATTGTGAACTGAGGTATTCGTTTGAGATTTCCTCAACCTGAGTGGTCATGGTGGTAACTGGTTCCGAAACTAGTCCACTTAGGACCAACCCAAAAATAGTATTTTGTGCGAATAGTTTGTTTGAAATTTTCTCAACACCCTCGAGTATTATCTGAGGTATGAGATCGCTGCCTAATAGAATGTCTATTTGAGCGGGGGTGTTGCAGTTGGGATCTGCTAGCTTTAGGTGTGAAACCTTTTGCCAATGCTTGCTATTTATATGATATCTGGGAAGCATATTTGTTAGTTGCGGTAAGACTATAGCTTCTGCTTTAATTCTCTTATCCGCTTGGGGGGAAATTAGAGTAATGGGATTATTGTGAACTGAGGTATTCGTTTGAGATTCCTCAACCTGAGTGGTCATGGTGGTAACTGGTTCCGAAACTAGTACACTTAGGATCCACCCTAAAATAGTATTTTGTGCCAATAGTTTGTTTGAAATTTTCTCAACACCCTCGAGTATTATCTGAGGTATGAGATCGCTGCCTAATAGAATGTCTATTTGAGCGGGGGTGTTGCAGTTGGCATCTGCTAGCTTTAGGTGTGAAACCTTTTGCCAATGCTTGCTATTTATATGATAGCTTGGAAGCATATTTGTTAGTTGCGGTAAGACTATAGCTTCTGCTTTAATTCTCTTATCCGCTTGGGGGGAAATTAGAGTAATGGGATTATTGTGAACTGAGGTATTCGTTTGAGATTTCCTCAACCTGAGTGGTCATGGTGGTAACTGGTTCCGAAACTAGTCCACTTAGGATCCACCCAAAAATAGTATTTTGTGCCAATAGTTTGTTTGAAATTTTCTCAACACCCTCGAGTATTATCTGAGGTATGAGATCGCTGCCTAATAGAATGTCTATTTGAGCGGGGGTGTTGCAGTTGGGATCTGCTAGCTTTAAGTGTGAAACCTTTTGCCAAACTGAGGTATTCGTTTGAGATTTCCTCAACCTGAGTGGTCATAGTAGTAACTGGTTCCGAAACTAGTCCACTTAGGATCCACCCAAAAATAGTATTTTGTGCCAATAGTTTGTTTGAAATTTTCTCAACACCCTCGAGTATTATCTGAGGTATGAGATCGCTGCCTAATAGAATGTCTATTTGAGCGGGGGTGTTGCAGTTGGGATCTGCTAGCTTTAGGTGTGAAACCTTAAGCCAATGCTTGCGATTTATATGATAGCTTGGAAGCATATTTGTTAGTTGCGGTAAGACTATAGCTTCTGCTTTAATTCTCTTATCCGCTTGGGGGAAATTAGAGTAATGGGATTATTGTGAACTGAGGTATTCGTTTGAGATTTCCTCAACCTGAGTGGTCATGGTGGTAACTGGTTCCGAAACTAGTCCACTTAGAATCCACCCAAAAATAGTATTTTGTGCCAATAGTTTGTTTGAAATTTTCTCAACACCCTCGAGTATTATCTGAGGTATGAGATCGCTGCCTTATAGAATGTCTATTTGAGCGCGGGTGTTGCAGTTGGCATCTGCTAGCTTTAGGTGTGAAACCTTTTGCCAATGCTTGCTATTTATATGATATCTTGGAAGCATATTTGTTAGTTGCATTAAGACTATAGCTTCTGCTTTAATTCTCTTATCCGCTTGGGGGAAATTAGAGTAATGGGATTATTGTGAACTGAGGTATTCGTTTGAGATTCCTCAACCTGAGTGGTCATGGTGGTAACTGGTTCCGAAACTAGTCCACTTAGGATCCACCCTAAAATAGTATTTTGTGCCAATAGTTTGTTTGAAATTTTCTCAACACCCTCGAGTATTATCTGAGGTATGAGATCGCTGCCTAATAGAATGTCTATTTGAGCGGGGGTGTTGCAGTTGGCATCTGCTAGCTTTAGGTGTGAAACCTTTTGCCAATGCTTGCTATTTATATGATAGCTTGGAAGCATATTTGTTAGTTGCGGTAAGACTATAGCTTCTGCTTTAATTCTCTTATCCGCTTGGGGGAAATTAGAGTAATGGGATTATTGTGAACTGAGGTATTCGTTTGAGATTTCCTCAACCTGAGTGTCATAGTGGTAACTGGTTCCGAAACTAGTCCACTTAGGATCCACCCAAAAATAGTATTTTGTGCCAATAGTTTGTTTGAAATTTTCGCAACACCCTCGAGTATTATCTGAGGTATGAGATCGCTGCCTAATAGAATGTCTATTTGAGCGCGGGTGTTGCAGTTGGCATCTGCTAGCTTTAGGAGTGAAACCTTTTGCCGATGCTTGCTATTTATATGATAGCTTGGAAGCATATTTGTTAGTTGCGGTAAGACTATAGCTTCTGCTTTAATTCTCTTATCCGCTTGGGGGGAAATTAGAGTAATGGGATTATTGTGAACTGAGGTATTCGTTTGAGATTCCTCAACCTGAGTGGTCATGGTGGTAACTGGTTCCGAAACTAGTCCAGTTAGGATCCACCCTAAAATAGTATTTTGTGCCAATAGTTTGTTTGAAATTTTCTCAACACCCTCGAGTATTATCTGAGGTATGAGATCGCTGCCTAATAGAATGTCTATTTGAGCGGGGGTGTTGCAGTTGGCATCTGCTAGCTTTAGGTGTGAAACCTTTTGCCAATGCTTGCTATTTATATGATAGCTTGGAAGCATATTTGTTAGTTGCGGTAAGACTATAGCTTCTGCTTTAATTCTCTTATCCGATTGGGTGGAAATTAGAGTAATGGGATTATTGTGAACTGAGGTATTCGTTTGAGATTTCCTCAACCTGAGTGGTCATGGTGGTAACTGGTTCCGAAACTAGTCCAGTTAGGATCCACCCTAAAATAGTATTTTGTGCCAATAGTTTGTTTGAAATTTTCTCAACACCCTCGAGTATTATCTGAGGTATGAGATCGCTGCCTAATAAAACGTCTATTTGAGCGGGGGTGTTGCAGTTGGGATCTGCTAGCTTTAGGTGTGAAACCTTTTGCCAATGCTTGCTATTTATATGATATCTGGGAAGCATATTTGTTAGTTGCGGTAAGACTATAGCTTCTGCTTTAATTCTCTTATCCGCTTGGGGGGAAATTAAAGTAATGGGATTATTGTGAACTGAGGTATTCGTTTGAGATTTCCTCAACCTGAGTGGTCATGGTGGTAACTGGTTCCGAAACTAGTCCACTTAGAATCCACCCTAAAATAGTATTTTGTGCGAATAGTTTGTTTGAAATTTTCTCAACACCCTCGAGTATTATCTGAGGTATGAGATCGCTGCCTAATAAAACGTCTATTTGAGCGGGGGTGTTGCAGTTGGGATCTGCTAGCTTTAGGTGTGAAACCTTTTGCCAATGCTTGCTATTTATATGATAGCTTGGAAGCATATTTGTTAGTTGCGGTAAGACTATAGCTTCTGCTTTAATTCTCTTATCCGCTTGGGGGGAAATTAGAGTAATGGGATTATTGTGAACTGAGGTATTCGTTTGAGATTCCTCAACCTGAGTGGTCATGGTGGTAACTGGTTCCGAAACTAGTCCACTTAGGATCCACCCTAAAATAGTATTTTGTGCCAATAGTTTGTTTGAAATTTTCTCAACACCCTCGAGTATTATCTGAGGTATGAGATCGCTGCCTAATAGAATGTCTATTTGAGCGGGGGTGTTGCAGTTGGCATCTGCTAGCTTTAGGTGTGAAACCTTTTGCCAATGCTTGCTATTTATATGATAGCTTGGAAGCATATTTGTTAGTTGCGGTAAGACTATAGCTTCTGCTTTAATTCTCTTATCCGCTTGGGGGGAAATTAGAGTAATGGGATTATTGTGAACTGAGGTATTCGTTTGAGATTTCCTCAACCTGAGTGGTCATGGTGGTAACTGGTTCCGAAACTAGTCCACTTAGGATCCAGCCAAAAATAGTATTTTGTGCCAATAGTTTGTTTGAAATTTTCTCAACACCCTCGAGTATTATCTGAGGTATGAGATCGCTGCCTAATAGAATGTCTATTTGAGCGCGGGTGTTGCAGTTGGCATCTGCTAGCTTTAGGTGTGAAACCTTTTGCCGATGCTTGCTATTTATGTGATAGCTTGGAAGCATATTTGTTAGTTGCGGTAAGACTACAGCTTCTGCTTTAATTCTCTTATCCGCTTGGGGGGAAATTAGAGTAAGGGGATTATTGTGAACTGAGGTATTCGTTTGAGATTTCCTCAACCTGAGTGGTCATGGTGGTAACTGGTTCCGAAACTAGTCCACTTAGGATCCACCCTAAAATTGTATTTTGTGCCAATAGTTTGTTTGAAATTTTCTCAACACCCTCGAGTATTATCTGAGGTATGAGATCGCTGCCTAATAGAATGTCTATTTGAGCGGGGGTGTTGCAGTTGGCATCTGCTAGCTTTAGGTGTGAAACCTTTTGCCAATGCTTGCTATTTATATGATAGCTTGGAAGCATATTTGTTAGTTGCGGTAAGACTATAGCTTCTGCTTTAATTCTCTTATCCGCTTGGGGGGAAATTAGAGTAATGGGATTATTGTGAACTGAGGTATTCGTTTGAGATTTCCTCAACCTGAGTGTCATAGTGGTAACTGGTTCCGAAACTAGTCCACTTAGGATCCACCCAAAAATAGTATTTTGTGCCAATAGTTTGTTTGAAATTTTCTCAACACCCTCGAGTATTATCTGAGGTATGAGATCGCTGCCTAATAGAATGTCTATTTGAGCGGGGGTGTTGCAGTTGGCATCTGCTAGCTTTAGGTGTGAAACCTTTTGCCAATGCTTGCTATTTATATGATAGCTTGGAAGCATATTTGTTAGTTGCGGTAAGACTATAGCTTCTGCTTTAATTCTCTTATCCGATTGGGTGGAAATTAGAGTAATGGGATTATTGTGAACTGAGGTATTCGTTTGAGATTTCCTCAACCTGAGTGGTCATGGTGGTAACTGGTTCCGAAACTAGTCCACTTAGGATCCAGCCAAAAATAGTATTTTGTGCCAATAGTTTGTTTGAAATTTTCTCAACACCCTCGAGTATTATCTGAGGTATGAGATCGCTGCCTAATAGAATGTCTATTTGAGCGCGGGTGTTGCAGTTGGCATCTGCTAGCTTTAGGTGTGAAACCTTTTGCCGATGCTTGCTATTTATGTGATAGCTTGGAAGCATATTTGTTAGTTGCGGTAAGACTACAGCTTCTGCTTTAATTCTCTTATCCGCTTGGGGGGAAATTAGAGTAAGGGGATTATTGTGAACTGAGGTATTCGTTTGAGATTTCCTCAACCTGAGTGGTCATGGTGGTAACTGGTTCCGAAACTAGTCCACTTAGGATCCACCCTAAAATTGTATTTTGTGCCAATAGTTTGTTTGAAATTTTCTCAACACCCTCGAGTATTATCTGAGGTATGAGATCGCTGCCTAATAGAATGTCTATTTGAGCGGGGGTGTTGCAGTTGGCATCTGCTAGCTTTAGGTGTGAAACCTTTTGCCAATGCTTGCTATTTATATGATAGCTTGGAAGCATATTTGTTAGTTGCGGTAAGACTATAGCTTCTGCTTTAATTCTCTTATCCGCTTGGGGGGAAATTAGAGTAATGGGATTATTGTGAACTGAGGTATTCGTTTGAGATTTCCTCAACCTGAGTGTCATAGTGGTAACTGGTTCCGAAACTAGTCCACTTAGGATCCACCCAAAAATAGTATTTTGTGCCAATAGTTTGTTTGAAATTTTCTCAACACCCTCGAGTATTATCTGAGGTATGAGATCGCTGCCTAATAGAATGTCTATTTGAGCGGGGGTGTTGCAGTTGGCATCTGCTAGCTTTAGGTGTGAAACCTTTTGCCAATGCTTGCTATTTATATGATAGCTTGGAAGCATATTTGTTAGTTGCGGTAAGACTATAGCTTCTGCTTTAATTCTCTTATCCGATTGGGTGGAAATTAGAGTAATGGGATTATTGTGAACTGAGGTATTCGTTTGAGATTTCCTCAACCTGAGTGGTCATGGTGGTAACTGGTTCCGAAACTAGTCCACTTAGGATCCAGCCAAAAATAGTATTTTGTGCCAATAGTTTGTTTGAAATTTTCTCAACACCCTCGAGTATTATCTGAGGTATGAGATCGCTGCCTAATAGAATGTCTATTTGAGCGCGGGTGTTGCAGTTGGCATCTGCTAGCTTTAGGTGTGAAACCTTTTGCCGATGCTTGCTATTTATGTGATAGCTTGGAAGCATATTTGTTAGTTGCGGTAAGACTACAGCTTCTGCTTTAATTCTCTTATCCGCTTGGGGGGAAATTAGAGTAAGGGGATTATTGTGAACTGAGGTATTCGTTTGAGATTTCCTCAACCTGAGTGGTCATGGTGGTAACTGGTTCCGAAACTAGTCCACTTAGGATCCACCCTAAAATTGTATTTTGTGCCAATAGTTTGTTTGAAATTTTCTCAACACCCTCGAGTATTATCTGAGGTATGAGATCGCTGCCTAATAGAATGTCTATTTGAGCGGGGGTGTTGCAGTTGGCATCTGCTAGCTTTAGGTGTGAAACCTTTTGCCAATGCTTGCTATTTATATGATAGCTTGGAAGCATATTTGTTAGTTGCGGTAAGACTATAGCTTCTGCTTTAATTCTCTTATCCGCTTGGGGGGAAATTAGAGTAATGGGATTATTGTGAACTGAGGTATTCGTTTGAGATTTCCTCAACCTGAGTGTCATAGTGGTAACTGGTTCCGAAACTAGTCCACTTAGGATCCACCCAAAAATAGTATTTTGTGCCAATAGTTTGTTTGAAATTTTCTCAACACCCTCGAGTATTATCTGTGGTATGAGATAGCTGCCTAATAGAATGTCTATTTGAGCGCGGGTGTTGCAGTTGGCATCTGCTAGCTTTAGGAGTGAAACCTTTTGCCGATGCTTGCTATTTATATGATAGCTTGGAAGCATATTTGTTAGTTGCGGTAAGACTATAGCTTCTGATTTAATTCTCTTATCCGCTTGGGGGGAAATTAGAATAAGGGGATTATTGTGAACTGAGGTATTCGTTTGAGATTTCCTCAACCTGAGTGGTCATGGTGGTAACTGGTTCCGAAACTAGTCCACTTAGGATCCACCGTAAAATAGTATTTTGTGCCAATAGGTGAAACCTTTTGCCAATGCTTGCTATTTATATGATAGCTTGGAAGCATATTTGTTAGTTGCGGTAAGACTATAGCTTCTGCTTTTATTCTCTTATCCGCTTGGGGGGAAATTAGAGTAATGGGATTATTGTGAACTGAGGTATTCGTTTGAGATTTCCTCAACCTGAGTGGTCATGGTGGTAACTGGTTCCGAAACTAGTCCACCCTAAAATAGTATTTTGTGCCAATAGTTTGTTTGAAATTTTCTCAACACCCTCGAGTATTATCTGAGGTATGAGATCGCTGCCTAATAGAATGTCTATTTGAGCGGGGGTGTTGCAGTTGGCATCTGCTAGCTTAAGGTGTGAAACCTTTTGCCAATGCTTGCTATTTATATGGTAGCTTGGAAGCATATTTGTTAGTTGCGGTAAGACTATAGCTTCTGCTTTAATTCTCTTATCTGCTTGGGGGGAAATTAAAGTAATGGGATTATTGTGAACTGAGGTATTCGTTTGAGATTTCCTCAACCTGAGTGGTCATGGTGGTAACTGGTTCCGAAACTAGTCCACTTAGAATCCACCCTAAAATAGTATTTTGTGCCAATAGTTTGTTTGAAATTTTCTCAACACCCTCGAGTATTATCTGAGGTATGAGATCGCTGCCTAATAGAATGTCTATTTGAGCGGGGGTGTTGCAGTTGGCATCTGCTAGCTTAAGGTGTGAAACCTTTTGCCAATGCTTGCTATTTATATGGTAGCTTGGAAGCATATTTGTTAGTTGCGGTAAGACTATAGCTTCTGCTTTAATTCTCTTATCTGCTTGGGGGGAAATTAGAGTAATGGGATTATTGTGAACTGAGGTATTCGTTTGAGATTTCCTCAACCTGAGTGGTCATGGTGGTAACTGGTTCCGAAACTAGTCCACTTAGGACCAACCCAAAAATAGTATTTTGTGCGAATAGTTTGTTTGAAATTTTCTCAACACCCTCGAGTATTATCTGAGGTATGAGATCGCTGCCTAATAGAATGTCTATTTGAGCGGGGGTGTTGCAGTTGGGATCTGCTAGCTTTAGGTGTGAAACCTTTTGCCAATGCTTGCTATTTATATGATATCTGGGAAGCATATTTGTTAGTTGCGGTAAGACTATAGCTTCTGCTTTAATTCTCTTATCCGCTTGGGGGGAAATTAGAGTAATGGGATTATTGTGAACTGAGGTATTCGTTTGAGATTCCTCAACCTGAGTGGTCATGGTGGTAACTGGTTCCGAAACTAGTACACTTAGGATCCACCCTAAAATAGTATTTTGTGCCAATAGTTTGTTTGAAATTTTCTCAACACCCTCGAGTATTATCTGAGGTATGAGATCGCTGCCTAATAGAATGTCTATTTGAGCGGGGGTGTTGCAGTTGGCATCTGCTAGCTTTAGGTGTGAAACCTTTTGCCAATGCTTGCTATTTATATGATAGCTTGGAAGCATATTTGTTAGTTGCGGTAAGACTATAGCTTCTGCTTTAATTCTCTTATCCGCTTGGGGGGAAATTAGAGTAATGGGATTATTGTGAACTGAGGTATTCGTTTGAGATTTCCTCAACCTGAGTGGTCATGGTGGTAACTGGTTCCGAAACTAGTCCACTTAGGATCCACCCAAAAATAGTATTTTGTGCCAATAGTTTGTTTGAAATTTTCTCAACACCCTCGAGTATTATCTGAGGTATGAGATCGCTGCCTAATAGAATGTCTATTTGAGCGGGGGTGTTGCAGTTGGGATCTGCTAGCTTTAAGTGTGAAACCTTTTGCCAAACTGAGGTATTCGTTTGAGATTTCCTCAACCTGAGTGGTCATAGTAGTAACTGGTTCCGAAACTAGTCCACTTAGGATCCACCCAAAAATAGTATTTTGTGCCAATAGTTTGTTTGAAATTTTCTCAACACCCTCGAGTATTATCTGAGGTATGAGATCGCTGCCTAATAGAATGTCTATTTGAGCGGGGGTGTTGCAGTTGGGATCTGCTAGCTTTAGGTGTGAAACCTTAAGCCAATGCTTGCGATTTATATGATAGCTTGGAAGCATATTTGTTAGTTGCGGTAAGACTATAGCTTCTGCTTTAATTCTCTTATCCGCTTGGGGGAAATTAGAGTAATGGGATTATTGTGAACTGAGGTATTCGTTTGAGATTTCCTCAACCTGAGTGGTCATGGTGGTAACTGGTTCCGAAACTAGTCCACTTAGAATCCACCCAAAAATAGTATTTTGTGCCAATAGTTTGTTTGAAATTTTCTCAACACCCTCGAGTATTATCTGAGGTATGAGATCGCTGCCTTATAGAATGTCTATTTGAGCGCGGGTGTTGCAGTTGGCATCTGCTAGCTTTAGGTGTGAAACCTTTTGCCAATGCTTGCTATTTATATGATATCTTGGAAGCATATTTGTTAGTTGCATTAAGACTATAGCTTCTGCTTTAATTCTCTTATCCGCTTGGGGGGAAATTAGAGTAATGGGATTATTGTGAACTGAGGTATTCGTTTGAGATTCCTCAACCTGAGTGGTCATGGTGGTAACTGGTTCCGAAACTAGTCCACTTAGGATCCACCCTAAAATAGTATTTTGTGCCAATAGTTTGTTTGAAATTTTCTCAACACCCTCGAGTATTATCTGAGGTATGAGATCGCTGCCTAATAGAATGTCTATTTGAGCGGGGGTGTTGCAGTTGGCATCTGCTAGCTTTAGGTGTGAAACCTTTTGCCAATGCTTGCTATTTATATGATAGCTTGGAAGCATATTTGTTAGTTGCGGTAAGACTATAGCTTCTGCTTTAATTCTCTTATCCGCTTGGGGGAAATTAGAGTAATGGGATTATTGTGAACTGAGGTATTCGTTTGAGATTTCCTCAACCTGAGTGTCATAGTGGTAACTGGTTCCGAAACTAGTCCACTTAGGATCCACCCAAAAATAGTATTTTGTGCCAATAGTTTGTTTGAAATTTTCGCAACACCCTCGAGTATTATCTGAGGTATGAGATCGCTGCCTAATAGAATGTCTATTTGAGCGCGGGTGTTGCAGTTGGCATCTGCTAGCTTTAGGAGTGAAACCTTTTGCCGATGCTTGCTATTTATATGATAGCTTGGAAGCATATTTGTTAGTTGCGGTAAGACTATAGCTTCTGCTTTAATTCTCTTATCCGCTTGGGGGGAAATTAGAGTAATGGGATTATTGTGAACTGAGGTATTCGTTTGAGATTTCCTCAACCTGAGTGGTCATGGTGGTAACTGGTTCCGAAACTAGTCCACTTAGGACCAACCCAAAAATAGTATTTTGTGCGAATAGTTTGTTTGAAATTTTCTCAACACCCTCGAGTATTATCTGAGGTATGAGATCGCTGCCTAATAGAATGTCTATTTGAGCGGGGGTGTTGCAGTTGGGATCTGCTAGCTTTAGGTGTGAAACCTTTTGCCAATGCTTGCTATTTATATGATATCTGGGAAGCATATTTGTTAGTTGCGGTAAGACTATAGCTTCTGCTTTAATTCTCTTATCCGCTTGGGGGGAAATTAGAGTAATGGGATTATTGTGAACTGAGGTATTCGTTTGAGATTCCTCAACCTGAGTGGTCATGGTGGTAACTGGTTCCGAAACTAGTCCACTTAGGATCCACCCTAAAATAGTATTTTGTGCCAATAGTTTGTTTGAAATTTTCTCAACACCCTCGAGTATTATCTGAGGTATGAGATCGCTGCCTAATAGAATGTCTATTTGAGCGGGGGTGTTGCAGTTGGCATCTGCTAGCTTAAGGTGTGAAACCTTTTGCCAATGCTTGCTATTTATATGGTAGCTTGGAAGCATATTTGTTAGTTGCGGTAAGACTATAGCTTCTGCTTTAATTCTCTTATCTGCTTGGGGGGAAATTAAAGTAATGGGATTATTGTGAACTGAGGTATTCGTTTGAGATTTCCTCAACCTGAGTGGTCATGGTGGTAACTGGTTCCGAAACTAGTCCACTTAGAATCCACCCTAAAATAGTATTTTGTGCCAATAGTTTGTTTGAAATTTTCTCAACACCCTCGAGTATTATCTGAGGTATGAGATCGCTGCCTAATAGAATGTCTATTTGAGCGGGGGTGTTGCAGTTGGCATCTGCTAGCTTAAGGTGTGAAACCTTTTGCCAATGCTTGCTATTTATATGGTAGCTTGGAAGCATATTTGTTAGTTGCGGTAAGACTATAGCTTCTGCTTTAATTCTCTTATCTGCTTGGGGGGAAATTAGAGTAATGGGATTATTGTGAACTGAGGTATTCGTTTGAGATTTCCTCAACCTGAGTGGTCATGGTGGTAACTGGTTCCGAAACTAGTCCACTTAGGACCAACCCAAAAATAGTATTTTGTGCGAATAGTTTGTTTGAAATTTTCTCAACACCCTCGAGTATTATCTGAGGTATGAGATCGCTGCCTAATAGAATGTCTATTTGAGCGGGGGTGTTGCAGTTGGGATCTGCTAGCTTTAGGTGTGAAACCTTTTGCCAATGCTTGCTATTTATATGATATCTGGGAAGCATATTTGTTAGTTGCGGTAAGACTATAGCTTCTGCTTTAATTCTCTTATCCGCTTGGGGGGAAATTAGAGTAATGGGATTATTGTGAACTGAGGTATTCGTTTGAGATTCCTCAACCTGAGTGGTCATGGTGGTAACTGGTTCCGAAACTAGTACACTTAGGATCCACCCTAAAATAGTATTTTGTGCCAATAGTTTGTTTGAAATTTTCTCAACACCCTCGAGTATTATCTGAGGTATTAGATCGCTGCCTAATAGAATGTCTATTTGAGCGGGGGTGTTGCAGTTGGCATCTGCTAGCTTTAGGTGTGAAACCTTTTGCCAATGCTTGCTATTTATATGATAGCTTGGAAGCATATTTGTTAGTTGCGGTAAGACTATAGCTTCTGCTTTAATTCTCTTATCCGCTTGGGGGGAAATTAGAGTAATGGGATTATTGTGAACTGAGGTATTCGTTTGAGATTTCCTCAACCTGAGTGGTCATGGTGGTAACTGGTTCCGAAACTAGTCCACTTAGGATCCACCCAAAAATAGTATTTTGTGCCAATAGTTTGTTTGAAATTTTCTCAACACCCTCGAGTATTATCTGAGGTATGAGATCGCTGCCTAATAGAATGTCTATTTGAGCGGGGGTGTTGCAGTTGGGATCTGCTAGCTTTAAGTGTGAAACCTTTTGCCAAACTGAGGTATTCGTTTGAGATTTCCTCAACCTGAGTGGTCATAGTAGTAACTGGTTCCGAAACTAGTCCACTTAGGATCCACCCAAAAATAGTATTTTGTGCCAATAGTTTGTTTGAAATTTTCTCAACACCCTCGAGTATTATCTGAGGTATGAGATCGCTGCCTAATAGAATGTCTATTTGAGCGGGGGTGTTGCAGTTGGGATCTGCTAGCTTTAGGTGTGAAACCTTAAGCCAATGCTTGCGATTTATATGATAGCTTGGAAGCATATTTGTTAGTTGCGGTAAGACTATAGCTTCTGCTTTAATTCTCTTATCCGCTTGGGGGAAATTAGAGTAATGGGATTATTGTGAACTGAGGTATTCGTTTGAGATTTCCTCAACCTGAGTGGTCATGGTGGTAACTGGTTCCGAAACTAGTCCACTTAGAATCCACCCAAAAATAGTATTTTGTGCCAATAGTTTGTTTGAAATTTTCTCAACACCCTCGAGTATTATCTGAGGTATGAGATCGCTGCCTTATAGAATGTCTATTTGAGCGCGGGTGTTGCAGTTGGCATCTGCTAGCTTTAGGTGTGAAACCTTTTGCCAATGCTTGCTATTTATATGATATCTTGGAAGCATATTTGTTAGTTGCATTAAGACTATAGCTTCTGCTTTAATTCTCTTATCCGCTTGGGGGGAAATTAGAGTAATGGGATTATTGTGAACTGAGGTATTCGTTTGAGATTCCTCAACCTGAGTGGTCATGGTGGTAACTGGTTCCGAAACTAGTCCACTTAGGATCCACCCTAAAATAGTATTTTGTGCCAATAGTTTGTTTGAAATTTTCTCAACACCCTCGAGTATTATCTGAGGTATGAGATCGCTGCCTAATAGAATGTCTATTTGAGCGGGGGTGTTGCAGTTGGCATCTGCTAGCTTTAGGTGTGAAACCTTTTGCCAATGCTTGCTATTTATATGATAGCTTGGAAGCATATTTGTTAGTTGCGGTAAGACTATAGCTTCTGCTTTAATTCTCTTATCCGCTTGGGGGAAATTAGAGTAATGGGATTATTGTGAACTGAGGTATTCGTTTGAGATTTCCTCAACCTGAGTGTCATAGTGGTAACTGGTTCCGAAACTAGTCCACTTAGGATCCACCCAAAAATAGTATTTTGTGCCAATAGTTTGTTTGAAATTTTCGCAACACCCTCGAGTATTATCTGAGGTATGAGATCGCTGCCTAATAGAATGTCTATTTGAGCGCGGGTGTTGCAGTTGGCATCTGCTAGCTTTAGGAGTGAAACCTTTTGCCGATGCTTGCTATTTATATGATAGCTTGGAAGCATATTTGTTAGTTGCGGTAAGACTATAGCTTCTGCTTTAATTCTCTTATCCGCTTGGGGGGAAATTAGAGTAATGGGATTATTGTGAACTGAGGTATTCGTTTGAGATTTCCTCAACCTGAGTGGTCATGGTGGTAACTGGTTCCGAAACTAGTCCACTTAGGACCAACCCAAAAATAGTATTTTGTGCGAATAGTTTGTTTGAAATTTTCTCAACACCCTCGAGTATTATCTGAGGTATGAGATCGCTGCCTAATAGAATGTCTATTTGAGCGGGGGTGTTGCAGTTGGGATCTGCTAGCTTTAGGTGTGAAACCTTTTGCCAATGCTTGCTATTTATATGATATCTTGGAAGCATATTTGTTAGTTGCGGTAAGACTATAGCTTCTACTTTTATTCTCTTATCCGCTTGGGGGGAAATTAGAGTAATGGGATTATTGTGAACTGAGGTATTCGTTTGAGATTCCTCAACCTGAGTGGTTATGGTGGTAACTGGTTCCGAAACTAGTCCACTTAGGATCCACCCTAAAATAGTATTTTGTGCCAATAGTTTGTATGAAATTTTCTCAACACCCTCGAGTATTATCGGAGGTATGAGATCGCTGCCTAATAGAATGTCTATTTGAGCGGGGGTGTTGCAGTTGTCATCTGCTAGCTTTAGGTGTGAAATCTTTTGCCAATGCTTGCTATTTATATGATAGCTTGGAAGCATATTTGTTAGTTGCGGTAAGACTATAGCTTCTGCTTTAATTAGCTTCTCCGCTTGGGGGGAAATTAGAGTAATGGGATTATTGTGAACTGAGGTATTCGTTTGAGATTTCCTCAACCTGAGTGGTCATAGTAGTAACTGGTTCCGAAACTAGTCCACTTAGGATCCACCCAAAAATAGTATTTTGTGCCAATAGTTTGTTTGAAATTTTCTCAACACCCTCGAGTATTATCTGAGGTATGAGATCGCTGCCTAATAGAATGTCTATTTGAGCGGGGGTGTTGCAGTTGGCATCTGCTAGCTTTAGGTATGAAACCTTTTGCCAATGCTTGCTATTTATATGATAGCTTGGAAGCATATTTGTTAGTTGCGGTAAGACTATAGCTTCTGCTTTAATTCTCTTATCCGCTTGGGGGGAAATTAGAGTAATGGGATTATTGTGAACTGAGGTATTCGTTTGAGATTCCTCAACCTGAGTGGTCATGGTGGTAACTGGTTCCGAAACTAGTCCACTTAGGATCCACCCTAAAATAGTATTTTGTGCCAATAGTTTGTTTGAAATTTTCTCAACACCCTCGAGTATTATCTGAGGTATGAGATCGCTGCCTAATAGAATGTCTATTTGAGCGGGGGTGTTGCAGTTGGCATCTGCTAGCTTTAGGTGTGAAACCTTTTGCCAATGCTTGCTATTTATATGATAGCTTGGAAGCATATTTGTTAGTTGCGGTAAGACTATAGCTTCTGCTTTAATTCTCTTATCCGCTTGGGGGGAAATTAGAGTAATGGGATTATTGTGAACTGAGGTATTCGTTTGAGATTTCCTCAACCTGAGTGGTCATGGTGGTAACTGGTTCCGAAACTAGTCCACTTAGAATCCACCCAAAAATAGTATTTTGTGCCAATAGTTTGTTTGAAATTTTCTCAACACCCTCGAGTATTATCTGAGGTATGAGATCGCTGCCTAATAGAATGTCTATTTGAGCGGGGGTGTTGCAGTTGGGATCTGCTAGCTTTAGGTGTGAAACCTTTAGCCAATGCTTGCTATTTATATGATAGCTTGGAAGCATATTTGTTAGTTGCGGTAAGACTATAGCTTCTGCTTTAATTCTCTTATCCGCTTGGGGGGAAATTAGAGTAATGGGATTATTGTGAACTGAGGTATTCGTTTGAGATTCCTCAACCTGAGTGGTCATGGTGGTAACTGGTTCCGAAACTAGTCCACTTAGGATCCACCCTAAAATAGTATTTTGTGCCAATAGTTTGTTTGAAATTTTCTCAACACCCTCGAGTATTATCTGAGGTATGAGATCGCTGCCTAATAGAATGTCTATTTGAGCGGGGGTGTTGCAGTTGGGATCTGCTAGCTTTAGGTGTGAAACCGTTAGCCAATGCTTGCTATTTATATGATAGCTTGGAAGCATATTTGTTAGTTGCATTAAGACTATAGCTTCTGCTTTAATTCTCTTATCCGCTTGGGGGGAAATTAGAGTAATGGGATTATTGTGAACTGAGGTATTCGTTTGAGATTCCTCAACCTGAGTGGTCATGGTGGTAACTGGTTCCGAAACTAGTCCACTTAGGATCCACCCTAAAATAGTATTTTGTGCCAATAGTTTGTTTGAAATTTTCTCAACACCCTCGAGTATTATCTGAGGTATGAGATCGCTGCCTAATAGAATGTCTATTTGAGCGGGGGTGTTGCAGTTGGCATCTGCTAGCTTTAGGTGTGAAACCTTTTGCCAATGCTTGCTATTTATATGATAGCTTGGAAGCATATTTGTTAGTTGCGGTAAGACTATAGCTTCTGCTTTAATTCTCTTATCCGCTTGGGGGAAATTAGAGTAATGGGATTATTGTGAACTGAGGTATTCGTTTGAGATTTCCTCAACCTGAGTGTCATAGTGGTAACTGGTTCCGAAACTAGTCCACTTAGGATCCACCCAAAAATAGTATTTTGTGCCAATAGTTTGTTTGAAATTTTCGCAACACCCTCGAGTATTATCTGAGGTATGAGATCGCTGCCTAATAGAATGTCTATTTGAGCGCGGGTGTTGCAGTTGGCATCTGCTAGCTTTAGGAGTGAAACCTTTTGCCGATGCTTGCTATTTATATGATAGCTTGGAAGCATATTTGTTAGTTGCGGTAAGACTATAGCTTCTGCTTTAATTCTCTTATCCGCTTGGGGGGAAATTAGAGTAATGGGATTATTGTGAACTGAGGTATTCGTTTGAGATTTCCTCAACCTGAGTGGTCATGGTGGTAACTGGTTCCGAAACTAGTCCACTTAGGACCAACCCAAAAATAGTATTTTGTGCGAATAGTTTGTTTGAAATTTTCTCAACACCCTCGAGTATTATCTGAGGTATGAGATCGCTGCCTAATAGAATGTCTATTTGAGCGGGGGTGTTGCAGTTGGGATCTGCTAGCTTTAGGTGTGAAACCTTTTGCCAATGCTTGCTATTTATATGATATCTTGGAAGCATATTTGTTAGTTGCGGTAAGACTATAGCTTCTACTTTTATTCTCTTATCCGCTTGGGGGGAAATTAGAGTAATGGGATTATTGTGAACTGAGGTATTCGTTTGAGATTCCTCAACCTGAGTGGTTATGGTGGTAACTGGTTCCGAAACTAGTCCACTTAGGATCCACCCTAAAATAGTATTTTGTGCCAATAGTTTGTATGAAATTTTCTCAACACCCTCGAGTATTATCGGAGGTATGAGATCGCTGCCTAATAGAATGTCTATTTGAGCGGGGGTGTTGCAGTTGTCATCTGCTAGCTTTAGGTGTGAAATCTTTTGCCAATGCTTGCTATTTATATGATAGCTTGGAAGCATATTTGTTAGTTGCGGTAAGACTATAGCTTCTGCTTTAATTAGCTTCTCCGCTTGGGGGGAAATTAGAGTAATGGGATTATTGTGAACTGAGGTATTCGTTTGAGATTTCCTCAACCTGAGTGGTCATAGTAGTAACTGGTTCCGAAACTAGTCCACTTAGGATCCACCCAAAAATAGTATTTTGTGCCAATAGTTTGTTTGAAATTTTCTCAACACCCTCGAGTATTATCTGAGGTATGAGATCGCTGCCTAATAGAATGTCTATTTGAGCGGGGGTGTTGCAGTTGGCATCTGCTAGCTTTAGGTGTGAAACCTTTTGCCAATGCTTGCTATTTATATGATAGCTTGGAAGCATATTTGTTAGTTGCGGTAAGACTATAGCTTCTGCTTTAATTCTCTTATCCGCTTGGGGGGAAATTAGAGTAATGGGATTATTGTGAACTGAGGTATTCGTTTGAGATTTCCTCAACCTGAGTGGTCATGGTGGTAACTGGTTCCGAAACTAGTCCACTTAGAATCCACCCAAAAATAGTATTTTGTGCCAATAGTTTGTTTGAAATTTTCTCAACACCCTCGAGTATTATCTGAGGTATGAGATCGCTGCCTAATAGAATGTCTATTTGAGCGGGGGTGTTGCAGTTGGCATCTGCTAGCTTTAGGTGTGAAACCTTTTGCCAATGCTTGCTATTTATATGATAGCTTGGAAGCATATTTGTTAGTTGCGGTAAGACTATAGCTTCTGCTTTAATTCTCTTATCCGCTTGGGGGGAAATTAGAGTAATGGGATTATTGTGAACTGAGGTATTCGTTTGAGATTTCCTCAACCTGAGTGGTCATGGTGGTAACTGGTTCCGAAACTAGTCCACTTAGAATCCACCCAAAAATAGTATTTTGTGCCAATAGTTTGTTTGAAATTTTCGCAACACCCTCGAGTATTATCTGAGGTATGAGATCGCTGCCTAATAGAATGTCTATTTGAGCGCGGGTGTTGCAGTTGGCATCTGCTAGCTTTAGGAGTGAAACCTTTTGCCGATGCTTGCTATTTATATGATAGCTTGGAAGCATATTTGTTAGTTGCGGTAAGACTATAGCTTCTGCTTTAATTCTCTTATCCGCTTGGGGGGAAATTAGAGTAATGGGATTATTGTGAACTGAGGTATTCGTTTGAGATTTCCTCAACCTGAGTGGTCATGGTGGTAACTGGTTCCGAAACTAGTCCACTTAGGATCCACCCTAAAATAGTATTTTGTGCCAATAGTTTGTTTGAAATTTTCTCAACACCCTCGAGTATTATCTGAGGTATGAGATCGCTGCCTAATAGAATGTCTATTTAAGCGCGGGTGTTGCAGTTGGCATCTGCTAGCTTTAGGTGTGAAACCTTTTGCCAATGCTTGCTATTTATATGATAGCTTGGAAGCATATTTGTTAGTTGCGGTAAGACTATAGCTTCTGCTTTAATTCTCTTATCCGCTTGGGGGGAAATTAGAGTAATGGGATTATTGTGAACTGAGGTATTCGTTTGAGATTCCTCAACCTGAGTGGTCATGGTGGTAACTGGTTCCGAAACTAGTCCACTTAGGATCCACCCTAAAATAGTATTTTGTGCCAATAGTTTGTTTGAAATTTTCTCAACACCCTCGAGTATTATCTGAGATATGAGATCGCTGCCTAATAGAATGTCTATTTAAGCGCGGGTGTTGCAGTTGGCATCTGCTAGCTTTAGGTGTGAAACCTTTTGCCAATGCTTGCTATTTATATGATAGCTTGGAAGCATATTTGTTAGTTGCGGTAAGACTATAGCTTCTGCTTTAATTCTCTTATCCGCTTGGGGGGAAATTAGAGTAATGGGATTATTGTGAACTGAGGTATTCGTTTGAGATTCCTCAACCTGAGTGGTCATGGTGGTAACTGGTTCCGAAACTAGTCCACTTAGGATCCACCCTAAAATAGTATTTTGTGCCAATAGTTTGTTTGAAATTTTCTCAACACCCTCGAGTATTATCTGAGGTATGAGATCGCTGCCTAATAGAATGTCTATTTGAGCGGGGGTGTTGCAGTTGGGATCTGCTAGCTTTAGGTGTGAAACCTTTAGCCAATGCTTGCTATTTATATGATAGCTTGGAAGCATATTTGTTAGTTGCATTAAGACTATAGCTTCTGCTTTAATTCTCTTATCCGCTTGGGGGGAAATTAGAGTAATGGGATTATTGTGAACTGAGGTATTCGTTTGAGATTCCTCAACCTGAGTGGTCATGGTGGTAACTGGTTCCGAAACTAGTCCACTTAGGATCCACCCTAAAATAGTATTTTGTGCCAATAGTTTGTTTGAAATTTTCTCAACACCCTCGAGTATTATCTGAGGTATGAGATCGCTGCCTAATAGAATGTCTATTTGAGCGGGGGTGTTGCAGTTGGCATCTGCTAGCTTTAGGTGTGAAACCTTTTGCCAATGCTTGCTATTTATATGATAGCTTGGAAGCATATTTGTTAGTTGCGGTAAGACTATAGCTTCTGCTTTAATTCTCTTATCCGCTTGGGGGAAATTAGAGTAATGGGATTATTGTGAACTGAGGTATTCGTTTGAGATTTCCTCAACCTGAGTGTCATAGTGGTAACTGGTTCCGAAACTAGTCCACTTAGGATCCACCCAAAAATAGTATTTTGTGCCAATAGTTTGTTTGAAATTTTCGCAACACCCTCGATTATTATCTGAGGTATGAGATCGCTGCCTAATAGAATGTCTATTTGAGCGCGGGTGTTGCAGTTGGCATCTGCTAGCTTTAGGAGTGAAACCTTTTGCCGATGCTTGCTATTTATATGATAGCTTGGAAGCATATTTGTTAGTTGCGGTAAGACTATAGCTTCTGCTTTAATTCTCTTATCCGCTTGGGGGGAAATTAGAGTAATGGGATTATTGTGAACTGAGGTATTCGTTTGAGATTTCCTCAACCTGAGTGGTCATGGTGGTAACTGGTTCCGAAACTAGTCCACTTAGGACCAACCCAAAAATAGTATTTTGTGCGAATAGTTTGTTTGAAATTTTCTCAACACCCTCGAGTATTATCTGAGGTATGAGATCGCTGCCTAATAGAATGTCTATTTGAGCGGGGGTGTTGCAGTTGGGATCTGCTAGCTTTAGGTGTGAAACCTTTTGCCAATGCTTGCTATTTATATGATATCTTGGAAGCATATTTGTTAGTTGCGGTAAGACTATAGCTTCTACTTTTATTCTCTTATCCGCTTGGGGGGAAATTAGAGTAATGGGATTATTGTGAACTGAGGTATTCGTTTGAGATTCCTCAACCTGAGTGGTTATGGTGGTAACTGGTTCCGAAACTAGTCCACTTAGGATCCACCCTAAAATAGTATTTTGTGCCAATAGGTGAAACCTTTTGCCAATGCTTGCTATTTATATGATAGCTTGGAAGCATATTTGTTAGTTGCGGTAAGACTATAGCTTCTGCTTTAATTCTCTTATCCGCTTGGGGGGAAATTAGAGTAATGGGATTATTGTGAACTGAGGTATTCGTTTGAGATTTCCTTAACCTGAGTGGTCATGGTGGTAACTGGTTCCGAAACTAGTCCACTTAGGATCCACCGTAAAATAGTATTTTGTGCCAATAGGTGAAACCTTTTGCCAATGCTTGCTATTTATATGATAGCTTGGAAGCATATTTGTTAGTTGCGGTAAGACTATAGCTTCTGCTTTAATTCTCTTATCCGCTTGGGGGGAAATTAGAGTAATGGGATTATTGTGAACTGAGGTATTCGTTTGAGATTCCTCAACCTGAGTGGTTATGGTGGTAACTGGTTCCGAAATTTGTCCACTTAGGACCAACCCAAAAATAGTATTTTGTGCCAATAGTTTGTTTGAAATTTTCTCAACACCCTCGAGTATTATCTGAGGTATGAGATCGCTGCCTAATAAAATGTCTATTTGAGCGGGGGTGATGCAGTTGGGATCTGCTAGCTTTAGGTGTGAAACCTTTAGCCAATGCTTGCTATTTATATGATAGCTTGGAAGCATATTTGTTAGTTGCGGTAAGACTATAGCTTCTGCTTTAATTCTCTTATCCGCTTGGGGGGAAATTAGAGTAATGGGATTATTGTGAACTGAGGTATTCGTTTGAGATTTCCTTAACCTGAGTGGTCATGGTGGTAACTGGTTCCGAAACTAGTCCACTTAGGATCCACCGTAAAATAGTATTTTGTGCCAATAGGTGAAACCTTTTGCCAATGCTTGCTATTTATATGATAGCTTGGAAGCATATTTGTTAGTTGCGGTAAGCCTATAGCTTCTGCTTTTATTCTCTTATCCGCTTGGGGGGAAATTAGAGTAATGGGATTATTGTGAACTGAGGTATTCGTTTGAGATTTCCTCAACCTGAGTGGTCATGGTGGTAACTGGTTCCGAAACTAGTCCACTTAGAATCCACCCTAAAATAGTATTTTGTGCCAATAGTTTGTTTGAAATTTTCTCAACACCCTCGATTATTATCTGAGGTATGAGATCGCTGCCTAATAGAATGTCTATTTGAGCGGGGGTGTTGCAGTTGGCATCTGCTAGCTTTAGGTGTGAAACCTTTTGCCAATGCTTGCTATTTATATGATAGCTTGGAAGCATATTTGTTAGTTGCGGTAAGACTATAGCTTCTGCTTTAATTCTCTTATCTGCTTGGGGGGAAATTAGAGTAATGGGATTATTGTGAACTGAGGTATTCGTTTGAGATTTCCACAACCTGAGTGGTCATGGTGGTAACTGGTTCCGAAACTAGTCCACTTCGGATCCACCCAAAAATAGTTTTTTGTGCCAATAGTTTGTTTGAAATTTGCTCAACACCCTCGAGTATTATCTGAGGTATGAGATCGCTGCCTAATAGAATGTCTATTTGAGCGGGGGTGTTGCAGTTGGGATCTGCTAGCTTTAGGTGTGAAACCTTTTGTCAATGCTTGTTATTTATATGATAGCTTGGAAGCATATTTGTTACTTGCGGTAAGACTATAGCTTCTGCTTTAATTCTCTTATCCGCTTGGGGGGAAATTAGAGTAATGGGATTATTGTGAACTGAGGTATTCGTTTGAGATTTCCTTAACCTGAGTGGTCATGGTGGTAACTGGTTCCGAAACTAGTCCACTTAGGATCCACCGTAAAATAGTATTTTGTGCCAATAGGTGAAACCTTTTGCCAATGCTTGCTATTTATATGATAGCTTGGAAGCATATTTGTTACTTGCGGTAAGACTATAGCTTCTGCTTTAATTCTCTTATCCGCTTGGGGGGAAATTAGAGTAATGGGATTATTGTGAACTGAGGTATTCGTTTGAGATTTCCTCAACCTGAGTGTCATAGTGGTAACTGGTCCCGAAACTAGTCCACTTAGGATCCACCCAAAAATAGTATTTTGTGCCAATAGTTTGTTTGAAATTTTCGCAACACCCTCGAGTATTATCTGAGGTATGAGATCGCTGCCTAATAGAATGTCTATTTGAGCGGGGGTGTTGCAGTTGTCATCTGCTAGCTTTAGGTGTGAAACCTTTTGCCAATGCTTGCTATTTATATGATAGCTTGGAAGCATATTTGTTAGTTGCGGTAAGACTATAGCTTCTGCTTTAATTATCTTATCCGCTGGGGGGAAATTAGAGTAATGGGATTATTGTGAACTGAGGTATTCGTTTGAGATCTCCTCAACCTGAGTGGTCATGGTGGTAACTGGTTCCGAAACTAGTCCACTTAGGACCAACCCAAAAATAGTATTTTGTGCGAATAGTTTGTTTGAAATTTTCTCAACACCCTCGAGTATTACCTGAGGTATGAGATCACTGCCTAATAGAATGTCTATTTGAGCGGGGGTGTTGCAGTTGGGATCTGCTAGCTTTAGGTGTGAAACCTTTAGCCAATGCTTGCTATTTATATGATAGCTTGGAAGCATATTTGTTAGTTGCGGTAAGACTATAGCTTCTGCTTTAATTCTCTTATCCGCTTGGGGGGAAATTAGAGTAATGGGATTATTGTGAACTGAGGTATTCGTTTGAGATTTCCTCAACCTGAGTGGTCATGGTGGTAACTGGTTCCGAAACTAGTCCACTTAGGATCCACCGTAAAATAGTATTTTGTGCCAATAGGTGAAACCTTTTGCTAATGCTTGCTATTTATATGATAGCTTGGAAGCATATTTGTTAGTTGCGGTAAGACTATAGCTTCTGCTTTAATTCTCTTATCCGCTTGGGGGGAAATTAGAGTAATGGGATTATTGTGAACTGAGGTATTCGTTTGAGATTTCCTCAACCTGAGTGTCATAGTGGTAACTGGTTCCGAAACTAGTCCACTTAGGATCCACCCAAAAATAGTATTTTGTGCCAATAGTTTGTTTGAAATTTTCGCAACACCCTCGAGTATTATCTGAGGTATGAGATCGCTGCCTAATAGAATGTCTATTTGAGCGCGGGTGTTGCAGTTGGCATCTGCTAGCTTTAGGAGTGAAACCTTTTGCCGATGCTTGCTATTTATATGATTGCTTGGAAGCATATTTGTTAGTTGCGGTAAGACTATAGCTTCTGCTTTAATTCTCTTATCCGCTTGGGGGGAAATTAGAGTAAGGGGATTATTATGAACTGAGGTATTCGTTTGAGATTTCCTCAACCTGAGTGGTCATGGTGGTAACTGGTTCCGAAACTAGTCCACTTAGGACCAACCCAAAAATAGTATTTTGTGCCAATAGTTTGTTTGAAATTTTCTCAACACCCTCGAGTATTATCTGAGGTATGAGATCGCTTCCTAATAAAATGTCTATTTGAGCGGGGGTGATGCAGTTGGGATCTGCTAGCTTTAGGTGTGAAACCTTTAGCCAATGCTTGCTATTTATATGATAGCTTGGAAGCATATTTGTTAGTTGCGGTAAGACTATAGCTTCTGCTTTAATTCTCTTATCCGCTTGGGGGGAAATTAGAGTAATGGGATTATTGTGAACTGAGGTATTCGTTTGCGATTTCCTCAACCTGAGTGGTCATGGTGGTAACTGGTTCCGAAACTAGTCCACCTAGGATCCACCGTAAAATAGTATTTTGTGCCAATAGATGAAACCTTTTGCCAATGCTTGCTATTTATATGATAGCTTGGAAACATATTTGTTAGTTGCGGTAAGACTATAGCTTCTGCTTTTATTCTCTTATCCGCTTGGGGGGATATTAGAGTAATGGGATTATTGTGAACTGAGGTATTCGTTTGAGATTTCCTCAACCTGAGTGGTCATGGTGGTAACTGGTTCCGAAACTAGTCCACTTAGAATCCACCCTAAAATAGTATTTTGTGCCAATAGTTTGTTTGCAATTTTCTCAACACCCTCGAATATTATCTGAGGTATGAGATCGCTGCCTAATAGAATGTCTATTTGAGCGGGGGTGTTGCAGTTGGCATCTGCTAGCTTTAGGTGTGAAACCTTTTGCCAATGCTTGCTATTTATATGATATCTTGAAAGCATATTTGTTAGTTGCGGTAAGACTATAGCTTCTGCTTTAATTCTCTTATCCGCTTGGGGGGAAATTAGAGTAATGGGATTATTGTGAACTGAGGTATTCGTTTGAGATTCCTCAACCTGAGTGGTCATGGTGGTAACTGGTTCCGAAACTAGTCCACTTAGGATCCACCCTAAAATAGTATTTTGTGCCAATAGTTTGTTTGAAATTTTCTCAACACCCTCGAGTATTATCTGAGGTATGAGATCGCTGCCTAATAGAATGTCTATTTGAGCGGGGGTGTTGCAGTTGGCATCTGCTAGCTTTAGGTGTGAAACCTTTTGCCAATGCTTGCTATTTATATGATAGCTTGGAAGCATATTTGTTAGTTGCGGTAAGACTATAGCTTCTGCTTTAATTCTCTTATCCGCTTGGGGGAAATTAGAGTAATGGGATTATTGTGAACTGAGGTATTCGTTTGAGATTTCCTCAACCTGAGTGTCATAGTGGTAACTGGTTCCGAAACTAGTCCACTTAGGATCCACCCAAAAATAGTATTTTGTGCCAATAGTTTGTTTGAAATTTTCGCAACACCCTCGAGTATTATCTGAGGTATGAGATCGCTGCCTAATAGAATGTCTATTTGAGCGCGGGTGTTGCAGTTGGCATCTGCTAGCTTTAGGAGTGAAACCTTTGCCGATGCTTGCTATTTATATGATAGCTTGGAAGCATATTTGTTAGTTGCGGTAATACTATAGCTTCTGCTTTAATTCTCTTATCCGCTTGGGGGGAAATTAGAGTAAGGGGATTATTGTGAACTGAGGTATTCGTTTGAGATTTCCTCAACCTGAGTGGTCATGGTGGTAACTGGTTCCGAAATTAGTCCACTTAGGACCAACCCAAAAATAGTATTTTGTGCCAATAGTTTGTTTGAAATTTTCTCAACACCCTCGAGTATTATCTGAGGTATGAGATCGCTGCCTAATAAAATGTCTATTTGAGCGGGGGTGATGCAGTTGGGATCTGCTAGCTTTAGGTGTGAAACCTTTAGCCAATGCTTGCTATTTATATGATAGCTTGGAAGCATATTTGTTAGTTGCGGTAAGACTATAGCTTCTGCTTTAATTCTCTTATCCGCTTGGGGGGAAATTAGAGTAATGGGATTATTGTGAACTGAGGTATTCGTTTGAGATTTCCTCAACCTGAGTGGTCATGGTGGTAACTGGTTCCGAAACTAGTCCACTTAGGATCCACCGTAAAATAGTATTTTGTGCCAATAGGTGAAACCTTTTGCCAATGCTTGCTATTTATATGATAGCTTGGAAGCATATTTGTTAGTTGCGGTAAGCCTATAGCTTCTGCTTTTATTCTCTTATCCGCTTGGGGGGAAATTAGAGTAATGGGATTATTGTGAACTGAGGTATTCGTTTGAGATTTCCTCAACCTGAGTGGTCATGGTGGTAACTGGTTCCGAAACTAGTCCACTTAGAATCCACCCTAAAATAGTATTTTGTGCCAATAGTTTGTTTGAAATTTTCTCAACACCCTCGATTATTATCTGAGGTATGAGATCGCTGCCTAATAGAATGTCTATCATGGGGGGAAATTAGAGTAATGGGATTATTGTGAACTGAGGTATTCGTTTGAGATTTCCTCAACCTGAGTGTCATAGTGGTAACTGGTCCCGAAACTAGTCCACTTAGGATCCACCCAAAAATAGTATTTTGTGCCAATAGTTTGTTTGAAATTTTCGCAACACCCTCGAGTATTATCTGAGGTATGAGATCGCTGCCTAATAGAATGTCTATTTGAGCGCGGGTGTTGCAGTTGGCATCTGCTAGCTTTAGGAGTGAAACCTTTTGCCGATGCTTGCTATTTATATGATAGCTTGGAAGCATATTTGTTAGTTGCGGTAATACTATAGCTTCTGCTTTAATTCTCTTATCCGCTTGGGGGGAAATTAGAGTAAGGGGATTATTGTGAACTGAGGTATTCGTTTGAGATTTCCTCAACCTGAGTGGTCATGGTGGTAACTGGTTCCGAAACTAGTCCACTTAGGATCCACCGTAAAATAGTATTTTGTGCCAATAGATGAAACCTTTTGCCAATGCTTGCTATTTATATGATAGCTTGGAAACATATTTGTTAGTTGCGGTAAGACTATAGCTTCTGCTTTTATTCTCTTATCCGCTTGGGGGGATATTAGAGTAATGGGATTATTGTGAACTGAGGTATTCGTTTGAGATTTCCTCAACCTGAGTGGTCATGGTGGTAACTGGTTCCGAAACTAGTCCACTTAGAATCCACCCTAAAATAGTATTTTGTGCCAATAGTTTGTTTGCAATTTTCTCAACACCCTCGAATATTATCTGAGGTATGAGATCGCTGCCTAATAGAATGTCTATTTGAGCGGGGGTGTTGCAGTTGGCATCTGCTAGCTTTAGGTGTGAAACCTTTTGCCAATGCTTGCTATTTATATGATATCTTGAAAGCATATTTGTTAGTTGCGGTAAGACTATAGCTTCTGCTTTAATTCTCTTATCCGCTTGGGGGGAAATTAGAGTAATGGGATTATTGTGAACTGAGGTATTCGTTTGAGATTCCTCAACCTGAGTGGTCATGGTGGTAACTGGTTCCGAAACTAGTCCACTTAGGATCCACCCTAAAATAGTATTTTGTGCCAATAGTTTGTTTGAAATTTTCTCAACACCCTCGAGTATTATCTGAGGTATGAGATCGCTGCCTAATAGAATGTCTATTTGAGCGGGGGTGTTGCAGTTGGCATCTGCTAGCTTTAGGTGTGAAACCTTTTGCCAATGCTTGCTATTTATATGATAGCTTGGAAGCATATTTGTTAGTTGCGGTAAGACTATAGCTTCTGCTTTAATTCTCTTATCCGCTTGGGGGAAATTAGAGTAATGGGATTATTGTGAACTGAGGTATTCGTTTGAGATTTCCTCAACCTGAGTGTCATAGTGGTAACTGGTTCCGAAACTAGTCCACTTAGGATCCACCCAAAAATAGTATTTTGTGCCAATAGTTTGTTTGAAATTTTCGCAACACCCTCGAGTATTATCTGAGGTATGAGATCGCTGCCTAATAGAATGTCTATTTGAGCGCGGGTGTTGCAGTTGGCATCTGCTAGCTTTAGGAGTGAAACCTTTTGCCGATGCTTGCTATTTATATGATAGCTTGGAAGCATATTTGTTAGTTGCGGTAATACTATAGCTTCTGCTTTAATTCTCTTATCCGCTTGGGGGGAAATTAGAGTAAGGGGATTATTGTGAACTGAGGTATTCGTTTGAGATTTCCTCAACCTGAGTGGTCATGGTGGTAACTGGTTCCGAAATTAGTCCACTTAGGACCAACCCAAAAATAGTATTTTGTGCCAATAGTTTGTTTGAAATTTTCTCAACACCCTCGAGTATTATCTGAGGTATGAGATCGCTGCCTAATAAAATGTCTATTTGAGCGGGGGTGATGCAGTTGGGATCTGCTAGCTTTAGGTGTGAAACCTTTAGCCAATGCTTGCTATTTATATGATAGCTTGGAAGCATATTTGTTAGTTGCGGTAAGACTATAGCTTCTGCTTTAATTCTCTTATCCGCTTGGGGGGAAATTAGAGTAATGGGATTATTGTGAACTGAGGTATTCGTTTGAGATTTCCTCAACCTGAGTGGTCATGGTGGTAACTGGTTCCGAAACTAGTCCACTTAGGATCCACCGTAAAATAGTATTTTGTGCCAATAGGTGAAACCTTTTGCCAATGCTTGCTATTTATATGATAGCTTGGAAGCATATTTGTTAGTTGCGGTAAGCCTATAGCTTCTGCTTTTATTCTCTTATCCGCTTGGGGGGAAATTAGAGTAATGGGATTATTGTGAACTGAGGTATTCGTTTGAGATTTCCTCAACCTGAGTGGTCATGGTGGTAACTGGTTCCGAAACTAGTCCACTTAGAATCCACCCTAAAATAGTATTTTGTGCCAATAGTTTGTTTGAAATTTTCTCAACACCCTCGATTATTATCTGAGGTATGAGATCGCTGCCTAATAGAATGTCTATTTGAGCGGGGGTGTTGCAGTTGGCATCTGCTAGCTTTAGGTGTGAAACCTTTTGCCAATGCTTGCTATTTATATGATAGCTTGGAAGCATATTTGTTAGTTGCGGTAAGACTATAGCTTCTGCTTTAATTCTCTTATCTGCTTGGGGGGAAATTAGAGTAATGGGATTATTGTGAACTGAGGTATTCGTTTGAGATTTCCACAACCTGAGTGGTCATGGTGGTAACTGGTTCCGAAACTAGTCCACTTCGGATCCACCCAAAAATAGTATTTTGTGCCAATAGTTTGTTTGAAATTTGCTCAACACCCTCGAGTATTATCTGAGGTATGAGATCGCTGCCTAATAGAATGTCTATTTGAGCGGGGGTGTTGCAGTTGGGATCTGCTAGCTTTAGGTGTGAAACCTTTTGACAATGCTTGTTATTTATATGATAGCTTGGAAGCATATTTGTTACTTGCGGTAAGACTATAGCTTCTGCTTTAATTCTCTTATCCGCTTGGGGGAAATTAGAGTAATGGGATTATTGTGAACTGAGGTATTCGTTTGAGATTTCCTTAACCTGAGTGGTCATGGTGGTAACTGGTTCCGAAACTAGTCCACTTAGGATCCACCGTAAAATAGTATTTTGTGCCAATGGGTGAAACCTTTTGCCAATGCTTGCTATTTATATGATAGCTTGGAAGCATATTTGTTAGTTGCGGTAAGACTATAGCTTCTGCTTTTATTCTCTTATCCGCTTGGGGGGAAATTAGAGTAATGGGATTATTGTGAACTGAGGTATTCGTTTGAGATTTCCTCAACCTGAGTGGTCATGGTGGTAACTGGTTCCGAAACTAGTCCACTTAGGACCAACCCAAAAATAGTATTTTGTGCGAATAGTTTGTTTGAAATTTTCTCAACACCCTCGAGTATTATCTGAGGTATGAGATCACTGCCTAATAGAATGTCTATTTGAGCGGGGGTGTTGCAGTTGGGATCTGCTAGCTTTAGGTGTGAAACCTTTAGCCAATGCTTGCTATTTATATGATAGCTTGGAAGCATATTTGTTAGTTGCGGTAAAACTATAGCTTCTGCTTTAATTCTCTTATCCGCTTGGGGGGAAATTAGAGTAATGGGATTATTGTGAACTGAGGTATTCGTTTGAGATTTCCTCAACCTGAGTGTCATAGTGGTAACTGGTCCCGAAACTAGTCCACTTAGGATCCACCCAAAAATAGTATTTTGTGCCAATAGTTTGTTTGAAATTTTCGCAACACCCTCGAGTATTATCTGAGGTATGAGATCGCTGCCTAATAGAATGTCTATTTGAGCGGGGGTGTTGCAGTTGTCATCTGCTAGCTTTAGGTGTGAAACCTTTTGCCAATGCGTGCTATTTATATGATAGCTTGGAAGCATATTTGCTAGTTGCGGTAAGACTATAGCTTCTGCTTTAATTATCTTATCCGCTGGGGGGAAATTAGAGTAATGGGATTATTGTGAACTAAGGTATTCGTTTGAGATTTCCTCAACCTGAGTGGTCATGGTGGTAACTGGTTCCGAAACTAGGCCACTTAGGATCCACCCAAAAATAGTATTTTGTGCCAGTGGTTTGTTTGAAATTTTCTCAACACCCTCGAGTATTATCTGAGGTATGAGATCGCTGCCTAATAGAATGTCTATTTGAGCGGGGGTGTTGCAGTTGGCATCTGCTAGCTTTAGGTGTGAAACCTTTTGCCAATGCTTGCTATTTATATGATAGCTTGGAAGCATATTTGTTAGTTGCGGTAAGACTATAGCTTCTGCTTTAATTCTCTTATCCGCATGGGGGGAAATTAGAGTAATGGGATTATTGTGAACTGAGGTATTCGTTTGAGATTTCCTCAACCTGAGTGTCATAGTGGTAACTGGTCCCGAAACTAGTCCACTTAGGATCCACCCAAAAATAGTATTTTGTGCCAATAGTTTGTTTGAAATTTTCGCAACACCCTCGAGTATTATCTGAGGTATGAGATCGCTGCCTAATAGAATGTCTATTTGAGCGGGGGTGTTGCAGTTGTCATCTGCTAGCTTTAGGTGTGAAACCTTTTGCCAATGCTTGCTATTTATATGATAGCTTGGAAGCATATTTGTTAGTTGCGGTAAGACTATAGCTTCTGCTTTAATTATCTTATCCGCTGGGGGGAAATTAGAGTAATGGGATTATTGTGAACTGAGGTATTCGTTTGAGATCTCCTCAACCTGAGTGGTCATGGTGGTAACTGGTTCCGCAACTAGTCCACTTAGGACCAACCCAAAAATAGTATTTTGTGCGAATAGTTTGTTTGAAATTTTCTCAACACCCTCGAGTATTATCTGAGGTATGAGATCACTGCCTAATAGAATGTCTATTTGAGCGGGGGTGTTGCAGTTGGGATCTGCTAGCTTTAGGTGTGAAACCTTTAGCCAATGCTTGCTATTTATATGATAGCTTGGAAGCATATTTGTTAGTTGCGGTAAGACTATAGCTTCTGCTTTAATTCTCTTATCCGCTTGGGGGGAAATTAGAGTAATGGGATTATTGTGAACTGAGGTATTCGTTTGAGATTTCCTCAACCTGAGTGGTCATGGTGGTAACTGGTTCCGAAACTAGTCCACTTAGGATCCACCGTAAAATAGTATTTTGTGCCAATAGGTGAAACCTTTTGCCAATGCTTGCTATTTATATGATAGCTTGGAAGCATATTTGTTAGTTGCGGTAAGACTATAGCTTCTGCTTTAATTCTCTTATCCGCTTGGGGGGAAATTAGAGTAATGGGATTATTGCGAACTGAGGTATTCGTTTGAGATTTCCTCAACCTGAGTGTCATAGTGGTAACTGGTTCCGAAACTAGTCCACTTAGGATCCACCCAAAAATAGTATTTTGTGCCAATAGTTTGTTTGAAATTTTCGCAACACCCTCGAGTATTATCTGAGGTATGAGATCGCTGCCTAATAGAATGTCTATTTGAGCGCGGGTGTTGCAGTTGGCATCTGCTAGCTTTAGGAGTGAAACCTTTTGCCGATGCTTGCTATTTATATGATAGCTTGGAAGCATATTTGTTAGTTGCGGTAAGACTATAGCTTCTGCTTTAATTATCTTATCCGCTTGGGGGGAAATTAGAGTAAGGGGATTATTGTGAACTGAGGTATTCGTTTGAGATTTCCTCAACCTGAGTGGTCATGGTGGTAACTGGTTCCGAAACTAGTCCACTTAGGACCAACCCAAAAATAGTATTTTGTGCCAATAGTTTGTTTGAAATTTTCTCAACACCCTCGAGTATTATCTGAGGTATGAGATCGCTTCCTAATAAAATGTCTATTTGAGCGGGGGTGATGCAGTTGGGATCTGCTAGCTTTAGGTGTGAAACCTTTAGCCAATGCTTGCTATTTATATGATAGCTTGGAAGCATATTTGTTAGTTGCGGTAAGACTATAGCTTCTGCTTTAATTCTCTTATCCGCTTGGGGGGAAATTAGAGTAATGGGATTATTGTGAACTGAGGTATTCGTTTGAGATTTCCTCAACCTGAGTGGTCATGGTGGTAACTGGTTCCGAAACTAGTCCACTTAGGATCCACCGTAAAATAGTATTTTGTGCCAATAGATGAAACCTTTTGCTAATGCTTGCTATTTATATGATAGCTTGGAAACATATTTGTTAGTTGCGGTAAGACTATAGCTTCTGCTTTTATTCTCTTATCCGCTTGGGGGGATATTAGAGTAATGGGATTATTGTGAACTGAGGTATTCGTTTGAGATTTCCTCAACCTGAGTGGTCATGGTGGTAACTGGTTCCGAAACTAGTCCACTTAGGACCAACCCAAAAATAGTATTTTGTGCCAATAGTTTGTTTGAAATTTTCTCAACACCCTCGAGTATTATCTGAGGTATGAGATCGCTTCCTAATAAAATGTCTATTTGAGCGGGGGTGATGCAGTTGGGATCTGCTAGCTTTAGGTGTGAAACCTTTAGCCAATGCTTGCTATTTATATGATAGCTTGGAAGCATATTTGTTAGTTGCGGTAAGACTATAGCTTCTGCTTTAATTCTCTTATCCGCTTGGGGGGAAATTAGAGTAATGGGATTATTGTGAACTGAGGTATTCGTTTGAGATTTCCTCAACCTGAGTGGTCATGGTGGTAACTGGTTCCGAAACTAGTCCACTTAGGATCCACCGTAAAATAGTATTTTGTGCCAATAGGTGAAACCTTTTGCCAATGCTTGCTATTTATATGATAGCTTGGAAGCATATTTGTTAGTTGCGGTAAGACTATAGCTTCTGCTTTAATTCTCTTATCCGCTTGGGGGGAAATTAGAGTAATGGGATTATTGCGAACTGAGGTATTCGTTTGAGATTTCCTCAACCTGAGTGTCATAGTGGTAACTGGTTCCGAAACTAGTCCACTTAGGATCCACCCAAAAATAGTATTTTGTGCCAATAGTTTGTTTGAAATTTTCGCAACACCCTCGAGTATTATCTGAGGTATGAGATCGCTGCCTAATAGAATGTCTATTTGAGCGGGGGTGTTGCAGTTGTCATCTGCTAGCTTTAGGTGTGAAACCTTTTGCCAATGCGTGCTATTTATATGATAGCTTGGAAGCATATTTGCTAGTTGCGGTAAGACTATAGCTTCTGCTTTAATTATCTTATCCGCTGGGGGGAAATTAGAGTAATGGGATTATTGTGAACTAAGGTATTCGTTTGAGATTTCCTCAACCTGAGTGGTCATGGTGGTAACTGGTTCCGAAACTAGGCCACTTAGGATCCACCCAAAAATAGTATTTTGTGCCAGTGGTTTGTTTGAAATTTTCTCAACACCCTCGAGTATTATCTGAGGTATGAGATCGCTGCCTAATAGAATGTCTATTTGAGCGGGGGTGTTGCAGTTGGCATCTGCTAGCTTTAGGTGTGAAACCTTTTGCCAATGCTTGCTATTTATATGATAGCTTGGAAGCATATTTGTTAGTTGCGGTAAGACTATAGCTTCTGCTTTAATTCTCTTATCCGCATGGGGGGAAATTAGAGTAATGGGATTATTGTGAACTGAGGTATTCGTTTGAGATTTCCTCAACCTGAGTGTCATAGTGGTAACTGGTCCCGAAACTAGTCCACTTAGGATCCACCCAAAAATAGTATTTTGTGCCAATAGTTTGTTTGAAATTTTCGCAACACCCTCGAGTATTATCTGAGGTATGAGATCGCTGCCTAATAGAATGTCTATTTGAGCGGGGGTGTTGCAGTTGTCATCTGCTAGCTTTAGGTGTGAAACCTTTTGCCAATGCTTGCTATTTATATGATAGCTTGGAAGCATATTTGTTAGTTGCGGTAAGACTATAGCTTCTGCTTTAATTATCTTATCCGCTGGGGGGAAATTAGAGTAATGGGATTATTGTGAACTGAGGTATTCGTTTGAGATCTCCTCAACCTGAGTGGTCATGGTGGTAACTGGTTCCGCAACTAGTCCACTTAGGACCAACCCAAAAATAGTATTTTGTGCGAATAGTTTGTTTGAAATTTTCTCAACACCCTCGAGTATTATCTGAGGTATGAGATCACTGCCTAATAGAATGTCTATTTGAGCGGGGGTGTTGCAGTTGGGATCTGCTAGCTTTAGGTGTGAAACCTTTAGCCAATGCTTGCTATTTATATGATAGCTTGGAAGCATATTTGTTAGTTGCGGTAAGACTATAGCTTCTGCTTTAATTCTCTTATCCGCTTGGGGGGAAATTAGAGTAATGGGATTATTGTGAACTGAGGTATTCGTTTGAGATTTCCTCAACCTGAGTGGTCATGGTGGTAACTGGTTCCGAAACTAGTCCACTTAGGATCCACCGTAAAATAGTATTTTGTGCCAATAGGTGAAACCTTTTGCCAATGCTTGCTATTTATATGATAGCTTGGAAGCATATTTGTTAGTTGCGGTAAGACTATAGCTTCTGCTTTAATTCTCTTATCCGCTTGGGGGGAAATTAGAGTAATGGGATTATTGCGAACTGAGGTATTCGTTTGAGATTTCCTCAACCTGAGTGTCATAGTGGTAACTGGTTCCGAAACTAGTCCACTTAGGATCCACCCAAAAATAGTATTTTGTGCCAATAGTTTGTTTGAAATTTTCGCAACACCCTCGAGTATTATCTGAGGTATGAGATCGCTGCCTAATAGAATGTCTATTTGAGCGCGGGTGTTGCAGTTGGCATCTGCTAGCTTTAGGAGTGAAACCTTTTGCCGATGCTTGCTATTTATATGATAGCTTGGAAGCATATTTGTTAGTTGCGGTAAGACTATAGCTTCTGCTTTAATTATCTTATCCGCTTGGGGGGAAATTAGAGTAAGGGGATTATTGTGAACTGAGGTATTCGTTTGAGATTTCCTCAACCTGAGTGGTCATGGTGGTAACTGGTTCCGAAACTAGTCCACTTAGGACCAACCCAAAAATAGTATTTTGTGCCAATAGTTTGTTTGAAATTTTCTCAACACCCTCGAGTATTATCTGAGGTATGAGATCGCTTCCTAATAAAATGTCTATTTGAGCGGGGGTGATGCAGTTGGGATCTGCTAGCTTTAGGTGTGAAACCTTTAGCCAATGCTTGCTATTTATATGATAGCTTGGAAGCATATTTGTTAGTTGCGGTAAGACTATAGCTTCTGCTTTAATTCTCTTATCCGCTTGGGGGGAAATTAGAGTAATGGGATTATTGTGAACTGAGGTATTCGTTTGAGATTTCCTCAACCTGAGTGGTCATGGTGGTAACTGGTTCCGAAACTAGTCCACTTAGGATCCACCGTAAAATAGTATTTTGTGCCAATAGATGAAACCTTTTGCTAATGCTTGCTATTTATATGATAGCTTGGAAACATATTTGTTAGTTGCGGTAAGACTATAGCTTCTGCTTTTATTCTCTTATCCGCTTGGGGGGATATTAGAGTAATGGGATTATTGTGAACTGAGGTATTCGTTTGAGATTTCCTCAACCTGAGTGGTCATGGTGGTAACTGGTTCCGAAACTAGTCCACTTAGAATCCACCCTAAAATAGTATTTTGTGCCAATAGTTTGTTTGAAATTTTCTCAACACCCTCGAGTATTATCTGAGGTATGAGATCGCTGCCTAATAGAATGTCTATTTGAGCGGGGGTGTTGCAGTTGGCATCTGCTAGCTTTAGGTGTGAAACCTTTTGCCAATGCTTGCTATTTATATGATAGCTTGGAAGCATATTTGTTAGTTGCGGTAAGACTATAGCTTCTGCTTTAATTCTCTTATCTGCTTGGGGGGAAATTAGAGTAATGGGATTATTGTGAACTGAGGTATTCGTTTGAGATTTCCACAACCTGAGTGGTCATGGTGGTAACTGGTTCCGAAACTAGTCCACTTAGGATCCACCCAAAAATAGTATTTTGTGCCAATAGTTTGTTTGAAATTTGCTCAACACCCTCGAGTATTATCTGAGGTATGAGATCGCTGCCTAATAGAATGTCTATTTGAGCGGGGGTGTTGCAGTTGGGATCTGCTAGCTTTAGGTGTGAAACCTTTTGTCAATGCTTGTTATTTATATGATAGCTTGGAAGCATATTTGTTACTTGCGGTAAGACTATAGCTTCTGCTTTAATTCTCTTATCCGCTTGGGGGGAAATTAGAGTAATGGGATTATTGTGAACTGAGGTATTCGTTTGAGATTTCCTTAACCTGAGTGGTCATGGTGGTAACTGGTTCCGAAACTAGTCCACTTAGGATCCACCCAAAAATAGTATTTTGTGCCAATAGTTTGTTTGAAATTTTCTCAACACCCTCGAGTATTATCTGAGGTATAAGATCGCTGCCTAATAGAATGTCTATTTGAGCGGGGGTGTTGCAGTTGGGATCTGCTAGCTTTAGGTGTGAAACCTTTAGCCAATGCTTGCTATTTATATGATAGCTTGGAAGCATATTTGTTAGTTGCGGTAAGACTATAGCTTCTGCTTTAATTCTCTTATCCGCTTGGGGGGAAATTAGAGTAATGGGATTATTGTGAACTGAGGTATTCGTTTGAGATTTCCTTAACCTGAGTGGTCATGGTGGTAACTGGTTCCGAAACTAGTCCACTTAGGATCCACCCAAAAATAGTATTTTGTGCCAATAGTTTGTTTGAAATTTTCTCAACACCCTCGAGTATTATCTGAGGTATAAGATCGCTGCCTAATAGAATGTCTATTTGAGCGGGGGTGTTGCAGTTGGGATCTGCTAGCTTTAGGTGTGAAACCTTTTGTCAATGCTTGTTATTTATATGATAGCTTGGAAGCATATTTGTTACTTGCGGTAAGACTATAGCTTCTGCTTTAATTCTCTTATCCGCTTGGGGGGAAATTAGAGTAATGGGATTATTGTGAACTGAGGTATTCGTTTGAGATTTCCTCAACCTGAGTGGTCATGGTGGTAACTGGTTCCGAAACTAGTCCACTTAGGATCCACCCAAAAATAGTATTTTGTGCCAGTGGTTTGTTTGAAATTTTCTCAACACCCTCGAGTATTATCTGAGGTATGAGATCGCTGCCTAATAGAATGTCTATTTGAGCGGGGGTGTTGCAGTTGTCATCTGCTAGCTTTAGGTGTGAAACCTTTTGCCAATGCTTGCTATTTATATGATAGCTTGGAAGCATATTTGTTAGTTGCGGTAAGACTATAGCTTCTGCTTTAATTATCTTATCCGCTGGGGGGAAATTAGAGTAATGGGATTATTGTGAACTGAGGTATTCGTTTGAGATTTCCTCAACCTGAGTGGTCATGGTGGTAACTGGTTCCGAAACTAGTCCACTTAGGACCAACCCAAAAATAGTATTTTGTGCCAATAGTTTGTTTGAAATTTTCTCAACACCCTCGAGTATTATCTGAGGTATGAGATCGCTGCCTAATAGAGTGTCTATTTGAGCGGGGGTGTTGCAGTTGGGATCTGCTAGCTTTAGGTGTGAAACCTTTTGCCAATGCTTGCTATTTATATGATAGCTTGGAAGCATATTTGTTAGTTGCGGTAAGACTATAGCTTCTGCTTTAATTCTCTTATCCGCATGGGGGGAAATTAGAGTAATGGGATTATTGTGAACTGAGGTATTCGTTTGAGATTTCCTCAACCTGAGTGTCATAGTGGTAACTGGTCCCGAAACTAGTCCACTTAGGATCCACCCAAAAATAGTGTTTTGTGCCAATAGTTTGTTTGAAATTTTCGCAACACCCTCGAGTATTATCTGAGGTATGAGATCGCTGCCTAATAGAATGTCTATTTGAGCGGGGGTGTTGCAGTTTTCATCTGCTAGCTTTAGGTGTGAAACCTTTTGCCAATGCTTGCTATTTATATGATATCTAGGAAGCATATTTGTTAGTTGCGGTAAGACTATAGCTTCTGCTTTAATTATCTTATCCGCTGGGGGGAAATTAGAGTAATGGGATTATTGTGAACTGAGGTATTCGTTTGAGATCTCCTCAACCTGAGTGGTCATGGTGGTAACTGGTTCCGAAACTAGTCCACTTAGGACCAACCCAAAAATAGTATTTTGTGCGAATAGTTTGTTTGAAATTTTCTCAACACCCTCGAGTATTATCTGAGGTATGAGATCACTGCCTAATAGAATGTCTATTTGAGCGGGGGTGTTGCAGTTGGGATCTGCTAGCTTTAGGTGTGAAACCTTTAGCCAATGCTTGCTATTTATATGATAGCTTGGAAGCATATTTGTTAGTTGCGGTAAGACTATAGCTTCTGCTTTAATTCTCTTATCCGCTTGGGGGGAAATTAGAGTAATGGGATTATTGTGAACTGAGGTATTCGTTTGAGATTTCCTCAACCTGAGTGGTCATGGTGGTAACTGGTTCCGAAACTAGTCCACTTAGGATCCACCGTAAAATAGTATTTTGTGCCAATAGGTGAAACCTTTTGCCAATGCTTGCTATTTATATGATAGCTTGGAAGCATATTTGTTAGTTGCGGTAAGACTATAGCTTCTGCTTTAATTCTCTTATCCGCTTGGGGGGAAATTAGAGTAATGGGATTATTGCGAACTGAGGTATTCGTTTGAGATTTCCTCAACCTGAGTGTCATAGTGGTAACTGGTTCCGAAACTAGTCCACTTAGGATCCACCCAAAAATAGTATTTTGTGCCAATAGTTTGTTTGAAATTTTCGCAACACCCTCGAGTATTATCTGAGGTATGAGATCGCTGCCTAATAGAATGTCTATTTGAGCGCGGGTGTTGCAGTTGGCATCTGCTAGCTTTAGGAGTGAAACCTTTTGCCGATGCTTGCTATTTATATGATAGCTTGGAAGCATATTTGTTAGTTGCGGTAAGACTATAGCTTCTGCTTTAATTATCTTATCCGCTTGGGGGGAAATTAGAGTAAGGGGATTATTGTGAACTGAGGTATTCGTTTGAGATTTCCTCAACCTGAGTGGTCATGGTGGTAACTGGTTCCGAAACTAGTCCACTTAGGACCAACCCAAAAATAGTATTTTGTGCCAATAGTTTGTTTGAAATTTTCTCAACACCCTCGAGTATTATCTGAGGTATGAGATCGCTTCCTAATAAAATGTCAATTTGAGCGGGGGTGATGCAGTTGGGATCTGCTAGCTTTAGGTGTGAAACCTTTAGCCAATGCTTGCTATTTATATGATAGCTTGGAAGCATATTTGTTAGTTGCGGTAAGACTATAGCTTCTGCTTTAATTCTCTTATCCGCTTGGGGGGAAATTAGAGTAATGGGATTATTGTGAACTGAGGTATTCGTTTGAGATTTCCTCAACCTGAGTGGTCATGGTGGTAACTGGTTCCGAAACTAGTCCACTTAGGATCCACCGTAAAATAGTATTTTGTGCCAATAGATGAAACCTTTTGCCAATGCTTGCTATTTATATGATAGCTTGGAAACATATTTGTTAGTTGCGGTAAGACTATAGCTTCTGCTTTTATTCTCTTATCCGCTTGGGGGGATATTAGAGTAATGGGATTATTGTGAACTGAGGTATTCGTTTGAGATTTCCTCAACCTGAGTGGTCATGGTGGTAACTGGTTCCGAAACTAGTCCACTTAGAATCCACCCTAAAATAGTATTTTGTGCCAATAGTTTGTTTGAAATTTTCTCAACACCCTCGAGTATTATCTGAGGTATGAGATCGCTGCCTAATAGAATGTCTATTTGAGCGGGGGTGTTGCAGTTGGCATCTGCTAGCTTTAGGTGTGAAACCTTTTGCCAATGCTTGCTATTTATATGATAGCTTGGAAGCATATTTGTTAGTTGCGGTAAGACTATAGCTTCTGCTTTAATTCTCTTATCTGCTTGGGGGGAAATTAGAGTAATGGGATTATTGTGAACTGAGGTATTCGTTTGAGATTTCCACAACCTGAGTGGTCATGGTGGTAACTGGTTCCGAAACTAGTCCACTTAGGATCCACCCAAAAATAGTATTTTGTGCCAATAGTTTGTTTGAAATTTGCTCAACACCCTCGAGTATTATCTGAGGTATGAGATCGCTGCCTAGTAGAATGTCTATTTGAGCGGGGGTGTTGCAGTTGGGATCTGCTAGCTTTAGGTGTGAAACCTTTTGTCAATGCTTGTTATTTATATGATAGCTTGGAAGCATATTTGTTACTTGCGGTAAGACTATAGCTTCTGCTTTAATTCTCTTATCCGCTTGGGGGGAAATTAGAGTAATGGGATTATTGTGAACTGAGGTATTCGTTTGAGATTTCCTTAACCTGAGTGGTCATGGTGGTAACTGGTTCCGAAACTAGTCCACTTAGGATCCACCCAAAAATAGTATTTTGTGCCAATAGTTTGTTTGAAATTTTCTCAACACCCTCGAGTATTATCTGAGGTATAAGATCGCTGCCTAATAGAATGTCTATTTGAGCGGGGGTGTTGCAGTTGGGATCTGCTAGCTTTAGGTGTGAAACCTTTAGCCAATGCTTGCTATTTATATGATAGCTTGGAAGCATATTTGTTACTTGCGGTAAGACTATAGCTTCTGCTTTAATTCTCTTATCCGCTTGGGGGGAAATTAGAGTAATGGGATTATTGTGAACTGAGGTATTCGTTTGAGATTTCCTCAACCTGAGTGGTCATGGTGGTAACTGGTTCCGAAACTAGTCCACTTAGGGTCCACCGTAAAATAGTATTTTGTGCCAATAGGTGAAACCTTTTGCCAATGCTTGCTATTTATATGATAGCTTGGAAGCATATTTGTTAGTTGCGGTAAGACTATAGCTTCTGCTTTAATTCTCTTATCCGCTTGGGGGGAAATTAGAGTAATGGGATTATTGCGAACTGAGGTATTCGTTTGAGATTTCCTCAACCTGAGTGTCATAGTGGTAACTGGTTCCGAAACTAGTCCACTTAGGATCCACCCAAAAATAGTATTTTGTGCCAATAGTTTGTTTGAAATTTTCGCAACACCCTCGAGTATTATCTGAGGTATGAGATCGCTGCCTAATAGAATGTCTATTTGAGCGCGGGTGTTGCAGTTGGCATCTGCTAGCTTTAGGAGTGAAACCTTTTGCCGATGCTTGCTATTTATATGATAGCTTGGAAGCATATTTGTTAGTTGCGGTAAGACTATAGCTTCTGCTTTAATTATCTTATCCGCTTGGGGGGAAATTAGAGTAAGGGGATTATTGTGAACTGAGGTATTCGTTTGAGATTTCCTCAACCTGAGTGGTCATGGTGGTAACTGGTTCCGAAACTAGTCCACTTAGGACCAACCCAAAAATAGTATTTTGTGCCAATAGTTTGTTTGAAATTTTCTCAACACCCTCGAGTATTATCTGAGGTATGAGATCGCTTCCTAATAAAATGTCTATTTGAGCGGGGGTGATGCAGTTGGGATCTGCTAGCTTTAGGAGTGAAACCTTTTGCCGATGCTTGCTATTTATATGATAGCTTGGAAGCATATTTGTTAGTTGCGGTAAGACTATAGCTTCTGCTTTAATTCTCTTATCCGCTTGGGGGGAAATTAGAGTAATGGGATTATTGCGAACTGAGGTATTCGTTTGAGATTTCCTCAACCTGAGTGTCATAGTGGTAACTGGTTCCGAAACTAGTCCACTTAGGATCCACCCAAAAATAGTATTTTGTGCCAATAGTTTGTTTGAAATTTTCGCAACACCCTCGAGTATTATCTGAGGTATGAGATCGCTGCCTAATAGAATGTCTATTTGAGCGCGGGTGTTGCAGTTGGCATCTGCTAGCTTTAGGAGTGAAACCTTTTGCCGATGCTTGCTATTTATATGATAGCTTGGAAGCATATTTGTTAGTTGCGGTAAGACTATAGCTTCTGCTTTAATTATCTTATCTGCTTGGGGGGAAATTAGAGTAATGGGATTATTGTGAACTGAGGTATTCGTTTGAGATTTCCACAACCTGAGTGGTCATGGTGGTAACTGGTTCCGAAACTAGTCCACTTAGGATCCACCCAAAAATAGTATTTTGTGCCAATAGTTTGTTTGAAATTTGCTCAACACCCTCGAGTATTATCTGAGGTATGAGATCGCTGCCTAGTAGAATGTCTATTTGAGCGGGGGTGTTGCAGTTGGGATCTGCTAGCTTTAGGTGTGAAACCTTTAGCCAATGCTTGCTATTTATATGATAGCTTGGAAGCATATTTGTTACTTGCGGTAAGACTATAGCTTCTGCTTTAATTCTCTTATCCGCTTGGGGGGAAATTAGAGTAATGGGATTATTGTGAACTGAGGTATTCGTTTGAGATTTCCTCAACCTGAGTGGTCATGGTGGTAACTGGTTCCGAAACTAGTCCACTTAGGGTCCACCGTAAAATAGTATTTTGTGCCAATAGGTGAAACCTTTTGCCAATGCTTGCTATTTATATGATAGCTTGGAAGCATATTTGTTAGTTGCGGTAAGACTATAGCTTCTGCTTTAATTCTCTTATCCGCTTGGGGGGAAATTAGAGTAATGGGATTATTGCGAACTGAGGTATTCGTTTGAGATTTCCTCAACCTGAGTGTCATAGTGGTAACTGGTTCCGAAACTAGTCCACTTAGGATCCACCCAAAAATAGTATTTTGTGCCAATAGTTTGTTTGAAATTTTCGCAACACCCTCGAGTATTATCTGAGGTATGAGATCGCTGCCTAATAGAATGTCTATTTGAGCGCGGGTGTTGCAGTTGGCATCTGCTAGCTTTAGGAGTGAAACCTTTTGCCGATGCTTGCTATTTATATGATAGCTTGGAAGCATATTTGTTAGTTGCGGTAAGACTATAGCTTCTGCTTTAATTATCTTATCCGCTTGGGGGGAAATTAGAGTAAGGGGATTATTGTGAACTGAGGTATTCGTTTGAGATTTCCTCAACCTGAGTGGTCATGGTGGTAACTGGTTCCGAAACTAGTCCACTTAGGACCAACCCAAAAATAGTATTTTGTGCCAATAGTTTGTTTGAAATTTTCTCAACACCCTCGAGTATTATCTGAGGTATGAGATCGCTTCCTAATAAAATGTCTATTTGAGCGGGGGTGATGCAGTTGGGATCTGCTAGCTTTAGGTGTGAAACCTTTAGCCAATGCTTGCTATTTATATGATAGCTTGGAAGCATATTTGTTAGTTGCGGTAAGACTATAGCTTCTGCTTTAATTCTCTTATCCGCTTGGGGGGAAATTAGAGTAATGGGATTATTGTGAACTGAGGTATTCGTTTGAGATTTCCTCAACCTGAGTGGTCATGGTGGTAACTGGTTCCGAAACTAGTCCACTTAGGATCCACCGTAAAATAGTATTTTGTGCCAATAGATGAAACCTTTTGCCAATGCTTGCTATTTATATGATAGCTTGGAAACATATTTGTTAGTTGCGGTAAGACTATAGCTTCTGCTTTTATTCTCTTATCCGCTTGGGGGGATATTAGAGTAATGGGATTATTGTGAACTGAGGTATTCGTTTGAGATTTCCTCAACCTGAGTGGTCATGGTGGTAACTGGTTCCGAAACTAGTCCACTTAGAATCCACCCTAAAATAGTATTTTGTGCCAATAGTTTGTTTGAAATTTTCTCAACACCCTCGAGTATTATCTGAGGTATGAGATCGCTGCCTAATAGAATGTCTATTTGAGCGGGGGTGTTGCAGTTGGCATCTGCTAGCTTTAGGTGTGAAACCTTTTGCCAATGCTTGCTATTTATATGATAGCTTGGAAGCATATTTGTTAGTTGCGGTAAGACTATAGCTTCTGCTTTAATTCTCTTATCTGCTTGGGGGGAAATTAGAGTAATGGGATTATTGTGAACTGAGGTATTCGTTTGAGATTTCCACAACCTGAGTGGTCATGGTGGTAACTGGTTCCGAAACTAGTCCACTTAGGATCCACCCAAAAATAGTATTTTGTGCCAATAGTTTGTTTGAAATTTGCTCAACACCCTCGAGTATTATCTGAGGTATGAGATCGCTGCCTAATAGAATGTCTATTTGAGCGGGGGTGTTGCAGTTGGGATCTGCTAGCTTTAGGTGTGAAACCTTTTGTCAATGCTTGTTATTTATATGATAGCTTGGAAGCATATTTGTTACTTGCGGTAAGACTATAGCTTCTGCTTTAATTCTCTTATCCGCTTGGGGGGAAATTAGAGTAATGGGATTATTGTGAACTGAGGTATTCGTTTGAGATTTCCTTAACCTGAGTGGTCATGGTGGTAACTGGTTCCGAAACTAGTCCACTTAGGATCCACCCAAAAATAGTATTTTGTGCCAATAGTTTGTTTGAAATTTTCTCAACCCCCTCGAGTATTATCTGAGGTATAAGATCGCTGCCTAATAGAATGTCTATTTGAGCGGGGGTGTTGCAGTTGGGATCTGCTAGCTTTAGGTGTGAAACCTTTAGCCAATGCTTGCTATTTATATGATAGCTTGGAAGCATATTTGTTAGTTGCGGTAAGACTATAGCTTCTGCTTTAATTCTCTTATCCGCTTGGGGGGAAATTAGAGTAATGGGATTATTGTGAACTGAGGTATTCGTTTGAGATTTCCTTAACCTGAGTGGTCATGGTGGTAACTGGTTCCGAAACTAGTCCACTTAGGATCCACCCAAAAATAGTATTTTGTGCCAATAGTTTGTTTGAAATTTTCTCAACACCCTCGAGTATTATCTGAGGTATAAGATCGCTGCCTAATAGAATGTCTATTTGAGCGGGGGTGTTGCAGTTGGGATCTGCTAGCTTTAGGTGTGAAACCTTTTGTCAATGCTTGTTATTTATATGATAGCTTGGAAGCATATTTGTTACTTGCGGTAAGACTATAGCTTCTGCTTTAATTCTCTTATCCGCTTGGGGGGAAATTAGAGTAATGGGATTATTGTGAACTGAGGTATTCGTTTGAGATTTCCTCAACCTGAGTGGTCATGGTGGTAACTGGTTCCGAAACTAGTCCACTTAGGATCCACCCAAAAATAGTATTTTGTGCCAGTGGTTTGTTTGAAATTTTCTCAACACCCTCGAGTATTATCTGAGGTATGAGATCGCTGCCTAATAGAATGTCTATTTGAGCGGGGGTGTTGCAGTTGTCATCTGCTAGCTTTAGGTGTGAAACCTTTTGCCAATGCTTGCTATTTATATGATAGCTTGGAAGCATATTTGTTAGTTGCGGTAAGACTATAGCTTCTGCTTTAATTATCTTATCCGCTGGGGGGAAATTAGAGTAATGGGATTATTGTGAACTGAGGTATTCGTTTGAGATTTCCTCAACCTGAGTGGTCATGGTGGTAACTGGTTCCGAAACTAGTCCACTTAGGACCAACCCAAAAATAGTATTTTGTGCCAATAGTTTGTTTGAAATTTTCTCAACACCCTCGAGTATTATCTGAGGTATGAGATCGCTGCCTAATAGAATGTCTATTTGAGCGGGGGTGTTGCAGTTGGGATCTGCTAGCTTTAGGTGTGAAACCTTTTGCCAATGCTTGCTATTTATATGATAGCTTGGAAGCATATTTGTTAGTTGCGGTAAGACTATAGCTTCTGCTTTAATTCTCTTATCCGCTTAAGGGGAAATTAGAGTAATGGGATTATTGTGAACTGAGGTATTCGTTTGAGATTTCCTCAACCTGAGTGGTCATGGTGGTAACTGGTTCCGAAACTAGTCCACTTAGGATCCACCGTAAAATAGTATTTTGTGCCAATAGATGAAACCTTTTGCCAATGCTTGCTATTTATATGATAGCTTGGAAGCATATTTGTTAGTTGCGGTAAGACTATAGCTTCTGCTTTAATTATCTTATCCGCTGGGGGGAAATTAGAGTAATGGGATTATTGTGAACTGAGGTATTCGTTTGAGATTTCCTCAACCTGAGTGGTCATGGTGGTAACTGGTTCCGAAACTAGTCCACTTAGGACCAACCCAAAAATAGTATTTTGTGCCAATAGTTTGTTTGAAATTTTCTCAACACCCTCGAGTATTATCTGAGGTATGAGATCGCTGCCTAATAGAATGTCTATTTGAGCGGGGGTGTTGCAGTTGGGATCTGCTAGCTTTAGGTGTGAAACCTTTAGCCAATGCTTGCTATTTATATGATAGCTTGGAAGCATATTTGTTAGTTGCGGTAAGACTATAGCTTCTGCTTTTATTCTCTTATCCGCTTGGGGGGAAATTAGAGTAATGGGATTATTGTGAACTGAGGTATTCGTTTGAGATTTCCTCAACCTGAGTGGTCATGGTGGTAACTGGTTCCGAAACTAGTCCACTTAGGACCAACCCAAAAATAGTATTTTGTGCCAATAGTTTGTTTGAAATTTTCTCAACACCCTCGAGTATTATCTGAGGTATGAGATCGCTGCCTAATAGAATGTCTATTTGAGCGGGGGTGTTGCAGTTGGGATCTGCTAGCTTTAGGTGTGAAACCTTTAGCCAATGCTTGCTATTTATATGATAGCTTGGAAGCATATTTGTTAGTTGCGGTAAGACTATAGCTTCTGCTTTTATTCTCTTATCCGCTTGGGGGGAAATTAGAGTAATGGGATTATTGTGAACTGAGGTATTCGTTTGAGATTTCCTCAACCTGAGTGGTCATGGTGGTAACTGGTTCCGAAACTAGTCCACTTAGAATCCACCCTAAAATAGTATTTTGTGCCAATAGTTTGTTTGAAATTTTCTCAACACCCTCGAGTATTATCTGAGGTATGAGATCGCTGCCTAATAGAATGTCTATTTGAGCGGGGGTGTTGCAGTTGGGATCTGCTAGCTTTAGGTGTGAAACCTTTTGCCAATGCTTGTTATTTATATGATAGCTTGGAAGCATATTTGTTACTTGCGGTAAGACTATAGCTTCTGCTTTAATTCTCTTATCCGCTTGGGGGGAAATTAGAGTAATGGGATTATTGTGAACTGAGGTATTCGTTTGAGATTTCCTTAACCTGAGTGGTCATGGTGGTAACTGGTTCCGAAACTAGTCCACTTAGGATCCACCCAAAAATAGTATTTTGTGCCAATAGTTTGTTTGAAATTTTCTCAACACCCTCGAGTATTATCTGAGGTATAAGATCGCTGCCTAATAGAATGTCTATTTGAGCGGGGGTGTTGCAGTTGGGATCTGCTAGCTTTAGGTGTGAAACCTTTTGCCAATGCTTGCTATTTATTTGATATCTTGGCATATTTGTTAGTTGCGGTAAGACTATAGCTTCTGCTTTAATTCTCTTATCCGCTTGGGGGGAAATTAGAGTAATGGGATTATTGTGAACTGAGGTATTCGTTTGAGATTTCCTCAACCTGAGTGGTCATGGTGGTAACTGGTTCCGAAACTAGTCCACTTAGGATCCACCCAAAAATAGTATTTTGTGCCAGTGGTTTGTTTGAAATTTTCTCAACACCCTCGAGTATTATCTGAGGTATGAGATCACTGCCTAATAGAATGTCTATTTGAGCGGGGGTGTTGCAGTTGGGATCTGCTAGCTTTAGGTGTGAAAAATTTTCCCAATGCTTGCTATTCATATGATAGCTTGGAAGCATATTTGTTAGTTGCGGTAAGACTATAGCTCATGCTTTAATTCTCTTATCCGCTTGGGGGGAAATTAGAGTATTGGTCATGGTGGTTACTGGTTCCGAAACTAGTCCACTTAGGATCCACCCTAAAATAGTGTTTTGTGCCAATAGGTGAAACCTTTTGCCAATGCTTGCTATTTATATGATAGCTTGGAAGCATATTTGTTAGTTGCGGTAAGACTATAGCTTCTGCTTTAATTCTCTTATCCGCTTGGGGGGAAATTAGAGTAATAGGATTATTGTGAACTGAGGTATTCGTTTGAGATTTCCTCAACCTGAGTGGTCATGGTGGTAACTGGTTCCGAAACTAGTCCACTTAAGATCCACCCTAAAATAGTATTTTGTGCCAATAGTTTGTTTGAAATTTTCTCAACACCCTCGAGTATTATCTGAGGTATGAGATCGCTGCCTAATAGAATTTGAGCGGGGGTGTTGCAGTCGGGATCTGCTAGCTTTAGGTGTGAAACCTTTTCCCAATGCTTGCTATTCATATGATAGCTTGGAAGCATATTTGTTAGTTGCGGTAAGACTATAGCTAGTGCTTTAATTCTCTTATCCGCTTTGGGGGAAATTAGAGTAATGGGATTATTGTGAACTGAGGTATTCGTTTGAGATTCCTCAACCTGAGTGGTCATGGTGGTAACTGGTTCCGAAACTAGTCCACTTAGGATCCACCCTAAAATAGTATTTTGTGCCAATAGTTTGTTTGAAATTTTCTCAACACCCTCGAGTATTATCTGAGGTATGAGATCGCTGCCTAATAGAATGTCTATTTGAGCGGGGGTGTTGCAGTTGGCATCTGCTAGCTTTAGGTGTGAAACCTTTTGCCAATGCTTGCTATTTATATGATAGCTTGGAAGCATATTTGTTAGTTGCGGTAAGACTATAGCTTCTGCTTTAATTCTCTTATCTGCTTGGGGGGAAATTAGAGTAATGGGATTATTGTGAACTGAGGTATTCGTTTGAGATTTCCACAACCTGAGTGGTCATGGTGGTAACTGGTTCCGAAACTAGTCCACTTAGGATCCACCCAAAAATAGTATTTTGTGCCAATAGTTTTTTTGAAATTTGCTCAACACCCTCGAGTATTATCTGAGGTATGAGATCGCTGCCTAATAGAATGTCTATTTGAGCGGGGGTGTTGCAGTTGGGATCTGCTAGCTTTAGGTGTGAAACCTTTTGTCAATGCTTGTTATTTATATGATAGCTTGGAAGCATATTTGTTACTTGCGGTAAGACTATAGCTTCTGCTTTAATTCTCTTATCCGCTTGGGGGGAAATTAGAGTAATGGGATTATTGTGAACTGAGGTATTCGTTTGAGATTTCCTTAACCTGAGTGGTCATGGTGGTAACTGGTTCCGAAACTAGTCCACTTAGGATCCACCCAAAAATAGTATTTTGTGCCAATAGTTTGTTTGAAATTTTCTCAACACCCTCGAGTATTATCTGAGGTATAAGATCGCTGCCTAATAGAATGTCTATTTGAGCGGGGGTGTTGCAGTTGGGATCTGCTAGCTTTAGGTGTGAAACCTTTAGCCAATGCTTGCTATTTATATGATAGCTTGGAAGCATATTTGTTAGTTGCGGTAAGACTATAGCTTCTGCTTTAATTCTCTTATCCGCTTGGGGGGAAATTAGAGTAATGGGATTATTGTGAACTGAGGTATTCGTTTGAGATTTCCTTAACCTGAGTGGTCATGGTGGTAACTGGTTCCGAAACTAGTCCACTTAGGATCCACCCAAAAATAGTATTTTGTGCCAATAGTTTGTTTGAAATTTTCTCAACACCCTCGAGTATTATCTGAGGTATAAGATCGCTGCCTAATAGAATGTCTATTTGAGCGGGGGTGTTGCAGTTGGGATCTGCTAGCTTTAGGTGTGAAACCTTTTGTCAATGCTTGTTATTTATATGATAGCTTGGAAGCATATTTGTTACTTGCGGTAAGACTATAGCTTCTGCTTTAATTCTCTTATCCGCTTGGGGGGAAATTAGAGTAATGGGATTATTGTGAACTGAGGTATTCGTTTGAGATTTCCTCAACCTGAGTGGTCATGGTGGTAACTGGTTCCGAAACTAGTCCACTTAGGATCCACCCAAAAATAGTATTTTGTGCCAGTGGTTTGTTTGAAATTTTCTCAACACCCTCGAGTATTATCTGAGGTATGAGATCGCTGCCTAATAGAATGTCTATTTGAGCGGGGGTGTTGCAGTTGTCATCTGCTAGCTTTAGGTGTGAAACCTTTTGCCAATGCTTGCTATTTATATGATAGCTTGGAAGCATATTTGTTAGTTGCGGTAAGACTATAGCTTCTGCTTTAATTATCTTATCCGCTGGGGGGAAATTAGAGTAATGGGATTATTGTGAACTGAGGTATTCGTTTGAGATTTCCTCAACCTGAGTGGTCATGGTGGTAACTGGTTCCGAAACTAGTCCACTTAGGACCAACCCAAAAATAGTATTTTGTGCCAATAGTTTGTTTGAAATTTTCTCAACACCCTCGAGTATTATCTGAGGTATGAGATCGCTGCCTAATAGAATGTCTATTTGAGCGGGGGTGTTGCAGTTGGGATCTGCTAGCTTTAGGTGTGAAACCTTTTGCCAATGCTTGCTATTTATATGATAGCTTGGAAGCATATTTGTTAGTTGCGGTAAGACTATAGCTTCTGCTTTAATTCTCTTATCCGCTTAAGGGGAAATTAGAGTAATGGGATTATTGTGAACTGAGGTATTCGTTTGAGATTTCCTCAACCTGAGTGGTCATGGTGGTAACTGGTTCCGAAACTAGTCCACTTAGGATCCACCGTAAAATAGTATTTTGTGCCAATAGATGAAACCTTTTGCCAATGCTTGCTATTTATATGATAGCTTGGAAGCATATTTGTTAGTTGCGGTAAGACTATAGCTTCTGCTTTAATTATCTTATCCGCTGGGGGGAAATTAGAGTAATGGGATTATTGTGAACTGAGGTATTCGTTTGAGATTTCCTCAACCTGAGTGGTCATGGTGGTAACTGGTTCCGAAACTAGTCCACTTAGGACCAACCCAAAAATAGTATTTTGTGCCAATAGTTTGTTTGAAATTTTCTCAACACCCTCGAGTATTATCTGAGGTATGAGATCGCTGCCTAATAGAATGTCTATTTGAGCGGGGGTGTTGCAGTTGGGATCTGCTAGCTTTAGGTGTGAAACCTTTAGCCAATGCTTGCTATTTATATGATAGCTTGGAAGCATATTTGTTAGTTGCGGTAAGACTATAGCTTCTGCTTTTATTCTCTTATCCGCTTGGGGGGAAATTAGAGTAATGGGATTATTGTGAACTGAGGTATTCGTTTGAGATTTCCTTAACCTGAGTGGTCATGGTGGTAACTGGTTCCGAAACTAGTCCACTTAGGATCCACCCAAAAATAGTATTTTGTGCCAATAGTTTGTTTGAAATTTGCTCAACACCCTCGAGTATTATCTGAGGTATGAGATCGCTGCCTAATAGAATGTCTATTTGAGCGGGGGTGTTGCAGTTGGCATCTGCTAGCTTTAGGTGTGAAACCTTTAGCCAATGCTTGCTATTTATATGATAGCTTGGAAGCATATTTGTTAGTTGCGGTAAGACTATAGCTTCTGCTTTTATTCTCTTATCCGCTTGGGGGGAAATTAGAATAATGGGATTATTGTGAACTGAGGTATTCGTTTGAGATTTCCTCAACCTGAGTGGTCATGGTGGTAACTGGTTCCGAAACTAGTCCACTTAGAATCCACCCTAAAATAGTATTTTGTGCCAATAGTTTGTTTGAAATTTTCTCAACACCCTCGAGTATTATCTGAGGTATGAGATCGCTGCCTAATAGAATGTCTATTTGAGCGGGGGTGTTGCAGTTGGGATCTGCTAGCTTTAGGTGTAAAACCTTTTGCCAATGCTTGTTATTTATATGATAGCTTGGAAGCATATTTGTTACTTGCGGTAAGACTATAGCTTCTGCTTTAATTCTCTTATCCGCTTGGGGGGAAATTAGAGTAATGGGATTATTGTGAACTGAGGTATTCGTTTGAGATTTCCTTAACCTGAGTGGTCATGGTGGTAACTGGTTCCGAAACTAGTCCACTTAGGATCCACCCAAAAATAGTATTTTGTGCCAATAGTTTGTTTGAAATTTTCTCAACACCCTCGAGTATTATCTGAGGTATAAGATCACTGCCTAATAGAATGTCTATTTGAGCGGGGGTGTTGCAGTTGGGATCTGCTAGCTTTAGGTGTGAAACCTTTTGCCAATGCTTGCTATTTATTTGATATCTTGGCATATTTGTTAGTTGCGGTAAGACTATAGCTTCTGCTTTAATTCTCTTATCCGCTTGGGGGGAAATTAGAGTAATGGGATTATTGTGAACTGAGGTATTCGTTTGAGATTTCCTCAACCTGAGTGGTCATGGTGGTAACTGGTTCCGAAACTAGTCCACTTAGGACCAACCCAAAAATAGTATTTTGTGCGAATAGTTTGTTTGAAATTTTCTCAACACCCTCGAGTATTATCTGAGGTATGAGATCACTGCCTAATAGAATGTCTATTTGAGCGGGGGTGTTGCAGTTGGGATCTGCTAGCTTTAGGTGTGAAACCTTTTGCCAATGCTTGCTATTTATATGATAGCTTGGAAGCATATTTGTTAGTTGCGGTAAGACTATAGCTTCTGCTTTAATTCTCTTATCCGCTTGGGGGGAAATTAGTGTAATGAGATTATTGTGAACTGAGGTATTCGTTTGAGATTTCCTCAACCTGAGTGGTCATGGTGGTAACTGGTTCCGAAACTAGTCCACTTAGGACCAACCCAAAAATAGTATTTTGTGCGAATAGTTTGTTTGAAATTTTCTCAACACCCTCGAGTATTATCTGAGGTATGAGATCACTGCCTAATAGAATGTCTATTTGAGCGGGGGTGTTGCAGTTGGGATCTGCTAGCTTTAGGTGTGAAACCTTTTCCCAATGCTTGCTATTCATATGATAGCTTGGAAGCATATTTGTTAGTTGCGGTAAGACTATAGCTCATGCTTTAATTCTCTTATCCGCTTGGGGGGAAATTAGAGTAATGGTCATGGTGGTAACTGGTTCCGAAACTAGTCCACTTAGGATCCACCCTAAAATAGTATTTTGTGCCAATAGGTGAAACCTTTTGCCAATGCTTGCTATTTATATGATAGCTTGGAAGCATATTTGTTAGTTGCGGTAAGACTATAGCTTCTGCTTTAATTCTCTTATCCGCTTGGGGGGAAATTAGAGTAATAGGATTATTGTGAACTGACGTATTCGTTTGAGATTTCCTCAACCTGAGTGGTCATGGTGGTAACTGGTTCCGAAACTAGTCCACTTAAGATCCACCCAAAAATAGTATTTTGTGCCAATAGTTTGTTTGAAATTTTCTCAACACCCTCGAGTATTATCTGAGGTATGAGATCGCTGCCTAATAGAATGTCTATTTGAGCGCGGGTGTTGCAGTTGGCATCTGCTAGCTTTAGGTGTGAAACCTTTTCCCAATGCTTGCTATTCATATGATAGCTTGGAAGCATATTTGTTAGTTGCGGTAAGACTATAGCTAGTGCTTTAATTCTCTTATCCGCTTTGGGGGAAATTAGAGTAATGGGATTATTGTGAACTGAGGTATTCGTTTGAGATTCCTCAACCTGAGTGGTCATGGTGGTAACTGGTTCCGAAACTAGTCCACTTAGGATCCACCCTAAAATAGTATTTTGTGCCAATAGTTTGTTTGAAATTTTCTCAACACCCTCGAGTATTATCTGAGGTATGAGATCGCTGCCTAATAGAATGTCTATTTGAGCGGGGGTGTTGCAGTTGGCATCTGCTAGCTTTAGGTGTGAAACCTTTTGCCAATGCTTGCTATTTATATAATAGCTTGGAAGCATATTTGTTAGTTGCGGTAAGACTATAGCTAGTGCTTTAATTCTCTTATCCGCTTTGGGGGAAATTAGAGTAATGGGATTATTGTGAACTGAGGTATTCGTTTGAGATTTCCTCAACCTGAGTGGTCATAGTGGTAACTGGTTCCGAAACTAGTCCACTTAGGATCCACCCAAAAATAGTATTTTGTGCCAATAGTTTGTTTGAAATTTTCTCAACACCCTCGAGTATTATCTGAGGTATGAGATCGCTGCCTAATAGAATGTCTATTTGAGCGGGGGTGTTGCAGTTGGAATCTGCTAGCTTTAGGTGTGAAACCTTTTCCCAAAGCTTGCTATTCATATGATAGCTTGGAAGCATATTTGTTAGTTGCGGTAAGACTATAGCTCGTGCTTTAATTCTCTTATCCGCTTTGGGGGAAATTAGAGTAATGGGATTATTGTGAACTGAGGTATTCGTTTGAGATTTCCTCAACCTGAGTGGTCATAGTGGTAACTGGTTCCGAAACTAGTCCACTTAGGATCCACCCAAAAATAGTATTTTGTGCCAATAGTTTGTTTGAAATTTTCTCAACACCCTCGAGTATTATCTGAGGTATGAGATCGCTGCCTAATAGAATGTCTATTTGAGCGGGGGTGTTGCAGTTGGGATCTGCTAGCTTTAGGTGTGAAACCTTTTGCCAATGCTTGCTATTTATATGATATCTTGGAAGCATATTTGTTAGTTGCGGTAAGACTATAGCTTCTGCTTTAATTCTCTTATCCGCTTGGGGGGAAATTAGAGTAATGGGATTATTGTGAACTGAGGTATTCGTTTGAGATTTCCTCAACCTGAGCGGTCATGGTGGTAACTGGTTCCGAAACTAGTCCACTTAGGATCCACCCAAAAATAGTATTTTGTGCCAGTGGTTTGTTTGAAATTTTCTCAACACCCTCGAGTATTATCTGAGGTATGAGATCGCTGCCTAATAGAATGTCTATTTGAGCGGAGGTGTTGCAGTTGTCATCTGCTAGCTTTAGGTGTGAAACCTTTTGCCAATGCTTGCTATTTATATGATAGCTTGGAAGCATATTTGTTAGTTGCGGTAAGACTATAGCTTCTGCTTTAATTATCTTATCCGCGGGGGGGAAATTAGAGTAATGGGATTATTGTGAACTGAGGTATTCGTTTGAGATTTCCTCAACCTGAGTGGTCATAGTGGTGACTGGTTCCGAAACTAGTCCACTTAGGATCCACCCAAAAATAGTATTTTGTGCCAATAGTTTGTTTGAAATTTTCTCAACACCCTCGAGTATTATCTGAGGTATGAGATCGCTGCCTAATAGAATGTCTATTTGAGCGGGGGTGTTGCAGTTGGGATCTGCTAGCTTTAGGTGTGAAACCTTTTGCCAATGCTTGCTATTTATATGATATCTTGGAAGCATATTTGTTAGTTGCGGTAAGACTATAGCTTCTGCTTTAATTCTCTTATCCGCTTGGGGGGAAATTAGAGTAATGGGATTATTGTGAACTGAGGTATTCGTTTGAGATTTCCTCAACCTGAGTGGTCATAGTGGTAACTGGTTCCGAAACTAGTCCACTTAGGATCCACCCAAAAATAGTATTTTGTGCCAATAGTTTGTTTGAAATTTTCTCAACACCGTCGAGTATTATCTGAGGTATGAGATCGCTGCCTAATAGAATGTCTATTTGAGCGGGGGTGTTGCAGTTGGGATCTGCTAGCTTTAGGTGTGAAACCTTTTGCCAATGCTTGCTATTTATATGATATCTTGGAAGCATATTTGTTAGTTGCGGTAAGACTATAGCTTCTGCTTTAATTCTCTTATCCGCTTGGGGGGAAATTAGAGTAATGGGATTATTGTGAACTGAGGTATTCGTTTGAGATTTCCTCAACCTGAGTGGTCATGGTGGTAACTGGTTCCGAAACTAGTCCACTTAGGATCCACCCAAAAATAGTATTTTGTGCCAATAGTTTGTTTGAAATTTTCTCAACACCCTCGAGTATTATCTGAGGTATAAGATCGCTGCCTAATAGAATGTCTATTTGAGCGGGGGTGTTGCAGTTGGGATCTGCTAGCTTTAGGTGTGAAACCTTTTGCCAATGCTTGCTATTTATTTGATATCTTGGCATATTTGTTAGTTGCGGTAAGACTATAGCTTCTGCTTTAATTCTCTTATCCGCTTGGGGGGAAATTAGAGTAATGGGATTATTGTGAACTGAGGTATTCGTTTGAGATTTCCTCAACCTGAGTGGTCATGGTGGTAACTGGTTCCGAAACTAGTCCACTTAGGATCCACCCAAAAATAGTATTTTGTGCCAGTGGTTTGTTTGAAATTTTCTCAACACCCTCGAGTATTATCTGAGGTATGAGATCACTGCCTAATAGAATGTCTATTTGAGCGGGGGTGTTGCAGTTGGGATCTGCTAGCTTTAGGTGTGAAAAATTTTCCCAATGCTTGCTATTCATATGATAGCTTGGAAGCATATTTGTTAGTTGCGGTAAGACTATAGCTCATGCTTTAATTCTCTTATCCGCTTGGGGGGAAATTAGAGTAATGGTCATGGTGGTTACTGGTTCCGAAACTAGTCCACTTAGGATCCACCCTAAAATAGTATTTTGTGCCAATAGGTGAAACCTTTTGCCAATGCTTGCTATTTATATGATAGCTTTGAAGCATATTTGTTAGTTGCGGTAAGACTATAGCTTCTGCTTTAATTCTCTTATCCGCTTGGGGGGAAATTAGAGTAATAGGATTATTGTGAACTGAGGTATTCGTTTGAGATTTCCTCAACCTGAGTGGTCATGGTGGTAACTGGTTCCGAAACTAGTCCACTTAAGATCCACCCTAAAATAGTATTTTGTGCCAATAGTTTGTTTGAAATTTTCTCAACACCCTCGAGTATTATCTGAGGTATGAGATCGCTGCCTAATAGAATTTGAGCGGGGGTGTTGCAGTCGGGATCTGCTAGCTTTAGGTGTGAAACCTTTTCCCAATGCTTGCTATTCATATGATAGCTTGGAAGCATATTTGTTAGTTGCGGTAAGACTATAGCTAGTGCTTTAATTCTCTTATCCGCTTTGGGGGAAATTAGAGTAATGGGATTATTGTGAACTGAGGTATTCGTTTGAGATTCCTCAACCTGAGTGGTCATGGTGGTAACTGGTTCCGAAACTAGTCCACTTAGGATCCACCCTAAAATAGTATTTTGTGCCAATAGTTTGTTTGAAATTTTCTCAACACCCTCGAGTATTATCTGAGGTATGAGATCGCTGCCTAATAGAATGTCTATTTGAGCGGGGGTGTTGCAGTTGGCATCTGCTAGCTTTAGGTGTGAAACCTTTTGCCAATGCTTGCTATTTATATGATAGCTTGGAAGCATATTTGTTAGTTGCGGTAAGACTATAGCTTCTGCTTTAATTCTCTTATCTGCTTGGGGGGAAATTAGAGTAATGGGATTATTGTGAACTGAGGTATTCGTTTGAGATTTCCACAACCTGAGTGGTCATGGTGGTAACTGGTTCCGAAACTAGTCCACTTAGGATCCACCCAAAAATAGTATTTTGTGCCAATAGTTTGTTTGAAATTTGCTCAACACCCTCGAGTATTATCTGAGGTATGAGATCGCTGCCTAATAGAATGTCTATTTGAGCGGGGGTGTTGCAGTTGGGATCTGCTAGCTTTAGGTGTGAAACCTTTTGTCAATGCTTGTTATTTATATGATAGCTTGGAAGCATATTTGTTACTTGCGGTAAGACTATAGCTTCTGCTTTAATTCTCTTATCCGCTTGGGGGGAAATTAGAGTAATGGGATTATTGTGAACTGAGGTATTCGTTTGAGATTTCCTTAACCTGAGTGGTCATGGTGGTAACTGGTTCCGAAACTAGTCCACTTAGGATCCACCCAAAAATAGTATTTTGTGCCAATAGTTTGTTTGAAATTTTCTCAACACCCTCGAGTATTATCTGAGGTATAAGATCGCTGCCTAATAGAATGTCTATTTGAGCGGGGGTGTTGCAGTTGGGATCTGCTAGCTTTAGGTGTGAAACCTTTAGCCAATGCTTGCTATTTATATGATAGCTTGGAAGCATATTTGTTAGTTGCGGTAAGACTATAGCTTCTGCTTTAATTCTCTTATCCGCTTGGGGGGAAATTAGAGTAATGGGATTATTGTGAACTGAGGTATTCGTTTGAGATTTCCTTAACCTGAGTGGTCATGGTGGTAACTGGTTCCGAAACTAGTCCACTTAGGATCCACCCAAAAATAGTATTTTGTGCCAATAGTTTGTTTGAAATTTTCTCAACACCCTCGAGTATTATCTGAGGTATAAGATCGCTGCCTAATAGAATGTCTATTTGAGCGGGGGTGTTGCAGTTGGGATCTGCTAGCTTTAGGTGTGAAACCTTTTGTCAATGCTTGTTATTTATATGATAGCTTGGAAGCATATTTGTTACTTGCGGTAAGACTATAGCTTCTGCTTTAATTCTCTTATCCGCTTGGGGGGAAATTAGAGTAATGGGATTATTGTGAACTGAGGTATTCGTTTGAGATTTCCTCAACCTGAGTGGTCATGGTGGTAACTGGTTCCGAAACTAGTCCACTTAGGATCCACCCAAAAATAGTATTTTGTGCCAGTGGTTTGTTTGAAATTTTCTCAACACCCTCGAGTATTATCTGAGGTATGAGATCGCTGCCTAATAGAATGTCTATTTGAGCGGGGGTGTTGCAGTTGTCATCTGCTAGCTTTAGGTGTGAAACCTTTTGCCAATGCTTGCTATTTATATGATAGCTTGGAAGCATATTTGTTAGTTGCGGTAAGACTATAGCTTCTGCTTTAATTATCTTATCCGCTGGGGGGAAATTAGAGTAATGGGATTATTGTGAACTGAGGTATTCGTTTGAGATTTCCTCAACCTGAGTGGTCATGGTGGTAACTGGTTCCGAAACTAGTCCACTTAGGACCAACCCAAAAATAGTATTTTGTGCCAATAGTTTGTTTGAAATTTTCTCAACACCCTCGAGTATTATCTGAGGTATGAGATCGCTGCCTAATAGAATGTCTATTTGAGCGGGGGTGTTGCAGTTGGGATCTGCTAGCTTTAGGTGTGAAACCTTTTGCCAATGCTTGCTATTTATATGATAGCTTGGAAGCATATTTGTTAGTTGCGGTAAGACTATAGCTTCTGCTTTAATTCTCTTATCCGCTTAAGGGGAAATTAGAGTAATGGGATTATTGTGAACTGAGGTATTCGTTTGAGATTTCCTCAACCTGAGTGGTCATGGTGGTAACTGGTTCCGAAACTAGTCCACTTAGGATCCACCGTAAAATAGTATTTTGTGCCAATAGATGAAACCTTTTGCCAATGCTTGCTATTTATATGATAGCTTGGAAGCATATTTGTTAGTTGCGGTAAGACTATAGCTTCTGCTTTAATTATCTTATCCGCTGGGGGGAAATTAGAGTAATGGGATTATTGTGAACTGAGGTATTCGTTTGAGATTTCCTCAACCTGAGTGGTCATGGTGGTAACTGGTTCCGAAACTAGTCCACTTAGGACCAACCCAAAAATAGTATTTTGTGCCAATAGTTTGTTTGAAATTTTCTCAACACCCTCGAGTATTATCTGAGGTATGAGATCGCTGCCTAATAGAATGTCTATTTGAGCGGGGGTGTTGCAGTTGGGATCTGCTAGCTTTAGGTGTGAAACCTTTAGCCAATGCTTGCTATTTATATGATAGCTTGGAAGCATATTTGTTAGTTGCGGTAAGACTATAGCTTCTGCTTTTATTCTCTTATCCGCTTGGGGGGAAATTAGAGTAATGGGATTATTGTGAACTGAGGTATTCGTTTGAGATTTCCTTAACCTGAGTGGTCATGGTGGTAACTGGTTCCGAAACTAGTCCACTTAGGATCCACCCAAAAATAGTATTTTGTGCCAATAGTTTGTTTGAAATTTGCTCAACACCCTCGAGTATTATCTGAGGTATGAGATCGCTGCCTAATAGAATGTCTATTTGAGCGGGGGTGTTGCAGTTGGCATCTGCTAGCTTTAGGTGTGAAACCTTTAGCCAATGCTTGCTATTTATATGATAGCTTGGAAGCATATTTGTTAGTTGCGGTAAGACTATAGCTTCTGCTTTTATTCTCTTATCCGCTTGGGGGGAAATTAGAATAATGGGATTATTGTGAACTGAGGTATTCGTTTGAGATTTCCTCAACCTGAGTGGTCATGGTGGTAACTGGTTCCGAAACTAGTCCACTTAGAATCCACCCTAAAATAGTATTTTGTGCCAATAGTTTGTTTGAAATTTTCTCAACACCCTCGAGTATTATCTGAGGTATGAGATCGCTGCCTAATAGAATGTCTATTTGAGCGGGGGTGTTGCAGTTGGGATCTGCTAGCTTTAGGTGTAAAACCTTTTGCCAATGCTTGTTATTTATATGATAGCTTGGAAGCATATTTGTTACTTGCGGTAAGACTATAGCTTCTGCTTTAATTCTCTTATCCGCTTGGGGGGAAATTAGAGTAATGGGATTATTGTGAACTGAGGTATTCGTTTGAGATTTCCTTAACCTGAGTGGTCATGGTGGTAACTGGTTCCGAAACTAGTCCACTTAGGATCCACCCAAAAATAGTATTTTGTGCCAATAGTTTGTTTGAAATTTTCTCAACACCCTCGAGTATTATCTGAGGTATAAGATCGCTGCCTAATAGAATGTCTATTTGAGCGGGGGTGTTGCAGTTGGGATCTGCTAGCTTTAGGTGTGAAACCTTTTGCCAATGCTTGCTATTTATTTGATATCTTGGCATATTTGTTAGTTGCGGTAAGACTATAGCTTCTGCTTTAATTCTCTTATCCGCTTGGGGGGAAATTAGAGTAATGGGATTATTGTGAACTGAGGTATTCGTTTGAGATTTCCTCAACCTGAGTGGTCATGGTGGTAACTGGTTCCGAAACTAGTCCACTTAGGATCCACCCAAAAATAGTATTTTGTGCCAGTGGTTTGTTTGAAATTTGCTCAACACCCTCGAGTATTATCTGAGGTATGAGATCGCTGCCTAATAGAATGTCTATTTGAGCGGGGGTGTTGCAGTCGGGATCTGCTAGCTTTAGGTGTGAAACCTTTTCCCAATGCTTGCTATTCATATGATAGCTTGGAAGCATATTTGTTAGTTGCGGTAAGACTATAGCTAGTGCTTTAATTCTCTTATCCGCTTTGGGGGAAATTAGAGTAATGGGATTATTGTGAACTGAGGTATTCGTTTGAGATTCCTCAACCTGAGTGGTCATGGTGGTAACTGGTTCCGAAACTAGTCCACTTAGGATCCACCCTAAAATAGTATTTTGTGCCAATAGTTTGTTTGAAATTTTCTCAACACCCTCGAGTATTATCTGAGGTATGAGATCGCTGCCTAATAGAATGTCTATTTGAGCGGGGGTGTTGCAGTTGGCATCTGCTAGCTTTAGGTGTGAAACCTTTTGCCAATGCTTGCTATTTATATAATAGCTTGGAAGCATATTTGTTAGTTGCGGTAAGACTATAGCTAGTGCTTTAATTCTCTTATCCGCTTTGGGGGAAATTAGAGTAATGGGATTATTGTGAACTGAGGTATTCGTTTGAGATTTCCTCAACCTGAGTGGTCATAGTGGTAACTGGTTCCGAAACTAGTCCACTTAGGATCCACCCAAAAATAGTATTTTGTGCCAATAGTTTGTTTGAAATTTTCTCAACACCCTCGAGTATTATCTGAGGTATGAGATCGCTGCCTAATAGAATGTCTATTTGAGCGGGGGTGTTGCTGTCGGAATCTGCTAGCTTTAGGTGTGAAACCTTTTCCCAATGCTTGCTATTCATATGATAGCTTGGAAGCATATTTGTTAGTTGCGGTAAGACTATAGCTCGTGCTTTAATTCTCTTATCCGCTTTGGGGGAAATTAGAGTAATGGGATTATTGTGAACTGAGGTATTCGTTTGAGATTTCCTCAACCTGAGTGGTCATGGTGTTAACTGGTTCCGAAACTAGTCCACTTAGGACCAACCCAAAAATAGTATTTTGTGCGAATAGTGTGTTTGAAATTTTCTCAACACCCTCGAGTATTATCTGAGGTATGAGATCGCTGCCTAATAGAATGCCTATTTGAGCGGGGGTGTTGCAGTTGGGATCTGCTAGCTTTAGGTGTGAAACCTTTTGCCAATGCTTGCTATTTATATGATATCTTGGAAGCATATTTGTTAGTTGCGGTAAGACTATAGCTTCTGCTTTAATTCTCTTATCCGCTTGGGGGGAAATTAGAGTAATGGGATTATTGTGAACTGAGGTATTCGTTTGAGATTTCCTCAACCTGAGCGGTCATGGTGGTAACTGGTTCCGAAACTAGTCCACTTAGGATCCACCCAAAAATAGTATTTTGTGCCAGTGGTTTGTTTGAAATTTTCTCAACACCCTCGAGTATTATCTGAGGTATGAGATCGCTGCCTAATAGAATGTCTATTTGAGCGGAGGTGTTGCAGTTGTCATCTGCTAGCTTTAGGTGTGAAACCTTTTGCCAATGCTTGCTATTTATATGATAGCTTGGAAGCATATTTGTTAGTTGCGGTAAGACTATAGCTTCTGCTTTAATTATCTTATCCGCGGGGGGGAAATTAGAGTAATGGGATTATTGTGAACTGAGGTATTCGTTTGAGATTTCCTCAACCTGAGTGGTCATGGTGGTAACTGGTTCCGAAACTAGTCCACTTAGGACCAACCCAAAAATAGTATTTTGTGCGAATAGTTTGTTTGAAATTTTCTCAACACCCTCGAGTATTATCTGAGGTATGAGATCACTGCCTAATAGAATGTCTATTTGAGCGGGGGTGTTGCAGTTGGGATCTGCTAGCTTTAGGTGTGAAACCTTTTGCCAATGCTTGCTATTTATATGATAGCTTGGAAGCATATTTGTTAGTTGCGGTAAGACTATAGCTTCTGCTTTAATTCTCTTATCCGCTTGGGGGGAAATTAGAGTAATGAGATTATTGTGAACTGAGGTATTCGTTTGAGATTTCCTCAACCTGAGTGGTCATGGTGGTAACTGGTTCCGAAACTAGTCCACTTAGGACCAACCCAAAAATAGTATTTTGTGCGAATAGTTTGTTTGAAATTTTCTCAACACCCTCGAGTATTATCTGAGGTATGAGATCACTGCCTAATAGAATGTCTATTTGAGCGGGGGTGTTGCAGTTGGGATCTGCTAGCTTTAGGTGTGAAACCTTTTCCCAATGCTTGCTATTCATATGATAGCTTGGAAGCATATTTGTTAGTTGCGGTAAGACTATAGCTCATGCTTTAATTCTCTTATCCGCTTGGGGGGAAATTAGAGTAATGGTCATGGTGGTAACTGGTTCCGAAACTAGTCCACTTAGGATCCACCCTAAAATAGTATTTTGTGCCAATAGGTGAAACCTTTTGCCAATGCTTGCTATTTATATGATAGCTTGGAAGCATATTTGTTAGTTGCGGTAAGACTATAGCTTCTGCTTTAATTCTCTTATCCGCTTGGGGGGAAATTAGAGTAATAGGATTATTGTGAACTGACGTATTCGTTTGAGATTTCCTCAACCTGAGTGGTCATGGTGGTAACTGGTTCCGAAACTAGTCCACTTAAGATCCACCCAAAAATAGTATTTTGTGCCAATAGTTTGTTTGAAATTTTCTCAACACCCTCGAGTATTATCTGAGGTATGAGATCGCTGCCTAATAGAATGTCTATTTGAGCGCGGGTGTTGCAGTTGGCATCTGCTAGCTTTAGGTGTGAAACCTTTTCCCAATGCTTGCTATTCATATGATAGCTTGGAAGCATATTTGTTAGTTGTGGTAAGACTATAGCTAGTGCTTTAATTCTCTTATCCGCTTTGGGGGAAATTAGAGTAATGGGATTATTGTGAACTGAGGTATTCGTTTGAGATTCCTCAACCTGAGTGGTCATGGTGGTAACTGGTTCCGAAACTAGTCCACTTAGGATCCACCCTAAAATAGTATTTTGTGCCAATAGTTTGTTTGAAATTTTCTCAACACCCTCGAGTATTATCTGAGGTATGAGATCGCTGCCTAATAGAATGTCTATTTGAGCGGGGGTGTTGCAGTTGGCATCTGCTAGCTTTAGGTGTGAAACCTTTTGCCAATGCTTGCTATTTATATAATAGCTTGGAAGCATATTTGTTAGTTGCGGTAAGACTATAGCTAGTGCTTTAATTCTCTTATCCGCTTTGGGGGAAATTAGAGTAATGGGATTATTGTGAACTGAGGTATTCGTTTGAGATTTCCTCAACCTGAGTGGTCATAGTGGTAACTGGTTCCGAAACTAGTCCACTTAGGATCCACCCAAAAATAGTATTTTGTGCCAATAGTTTGTTTGAAATTTTCTCAACACCCTCGAGTATTATCTGAGGTATGAGATCGCTGCCTAATAGAATGTCTATTTGAGCGGGGGTGTTGCAGTTGGGATCTGCTAGCTTTAGGTGTGAAACCTTTTGCCAATGCTTGCTATTTATATGATATCTTGGAAGCATATTTGTTAGTTGCGGTAAGACTATAGCTTCTGCTTTAATTCTCTTATCCGCTTGGGGGGAAATTAGAGTAATGGGATTATTGTGAACTGAGGTATTCGTTTGAGATTTCCTCAACCTGAGCGGTCATGGTGGTAACTGGTTCCGAAACTAGTCCACTTAGGATCCACCCAAAAATAGTATTTTGTGCCAGTGGTTTGTTTGAAATTTTCTCAACACCCTCGAGTATTATCTGAGGTATGAGATCGCTGCCTAATAGAATGTCTATTTGAGCGGAGGTGTTGCAGTTGTCATCTGCTAGCTTTAGGTGTGAAACCTTTTGCCAATGCTTGCTATTTATATGATAGCTTGGAAGCATATTTGCTAGTTGCGGTAAGACTATAGCTTCTGCTTTAATTATCTTATCCGCGGGGGGGAAATTAGAGTAATGGGATTATTGTGAACTGAGGTATTCGTTTGAGATTTCCTCAACCTGAGTGGTCATGGTGGTAACTGGTTCCGAAACTAGTCCACTTAGGACCAACCCAAAAATAGTATTTTGTGCGAATAGTTTGTTTGAAATTTTCTCAACACCCTCGAGTATTATCTGAGGTATGAGATCACTGCCTAATAGAATGTCTATTTGAGCGGGGGTGTTGCAGTTGGGATCTGCTAGCTTTAGGTGTGAAACCTTTTGCCAATGCTTGCTATTTATATGATAGCTTGGAAGCATATTTGTTAGTTGCGGTAAGACTATAGCTTCTGCTTTAATTCTCTTATCCGCTTGGGGGGAAATTAGAGTAATGAGATTATTGTGAACTGAGGTATTCGTTTGAGATTTCCTCAACCTGAGTGGTCATGGTGGTAACTGGTTCCGAAACTAGTCCACTTAGGACCAACCCAAAAATAGTATTTTGTGCGAATAGTTTGTTTGAAATTTTCTCAACACCCTCGAGTATTATCTGAGGTATGAGATCACTGCCTAATAGAATGTCTATTTGAGCGGGGGTGTTGCAGTTGGGATCTGCTAGCTTTAGGTGTGAAACCTTTTCCCAATGCTTGCTATTCATATGATAGCTTGGAAGCATATTTGTTAGTTGCGGTAAGACTATAGCTCATGCTTTAATTCTCTTATCCGCTTGGGGGGAAATTAGAGTAATGGTCATGGTGGTAACTGGTTCCGAAACTAGTCCACTTAGGATCCACCCTAAAATAGTATTTTGTGCCAATAGGTGAAACCTTTTGCCAATGCTTGCTATTTATATGATAGCTTGGAAGCATATTTGTTAGTTGCGGTAAGACTATAGCTTCTGCTTTAATTCTCTTATCCGCTTGGGGGGAAATTAGAGTAATAGGATTATTGTGAACTGAGGTATTCGTTTGAGATTTCCTCAACCTGAGTGGTCATGGTGGTAACTGGTTCCGAAACTAGTCCACTTAAGATCCACCCAAAAATAGTATTTTGTGCCAATAGTTTGTTTGAAATTTTCTCAACACCCTCGAGTATTATCTGAGGTATGAGATCGCTGCCTAATAGAATGTCTATTTGAGCGCGGGTGTTGCAGTTGGCATCTGCTAGCTTTAGGTGTGAAACCTTTTGCCAATGCTTGCTATTTATATGATAGCTTGGAAGCATATTTGTTAGTTGCGGTAAGACTATAGCTTCTGCTTTAATTCTCTTATCCGCTTGGGGGGAAATTAGAGTAATGGGATTATGTGAACTGAGGTATTCGTTTGGGATTTCCTCAACCTGAGTGGTCATGGTGGTAACTGGTTCCGAAACTAGTCCACTTAGGACCAACCTAAAAATAGTATTTTGTGCGAATAGTTTGTTTGAAATTTTCTCAACACCCTCGAGTATTATCTGAGGTATGAGATCGCTGCCTAATAGAATGTCTATTTGAGCGGGGGTGTTGCAGTTGGGATCTGCTAGCTTTAGGTGTGAAACCTTTAGCCAATGCTTGCTATTTATATGATAGCTTGGAAGCATATTTGGTAGTTGCGGTAAGACTATAGCTTCTGCTTTAATTCTCTTATCCGCTTGGGGGGAAATTAGAGTAATGGGATTATTGTGAACTGAGGTATTCGTTTGAGATTTCCTCAACCTGAGTGGTCATGGTGGTAACTGGTTCCGAAACTAGTCCACTTAGGATCCACCTAAAAATAGTATTTTGTGCCAATAGTTTGTTTGAAATTTTCTCAACACCCTCGAGTATTATCTGAGGTATGAGATCGCTGCCTAATAGAATGTCTATTTGAGCGGGGGTGTTGCAGTTGGGATCTGCTAGCTTTAGGTGTGAAACCTTTAGCCAATGCTTGCTATTTATATGATAGCTTGGAAGCATATTTGTTAGTTGCGGTAAGACTATAGCTTCTGCTTTAATTCTCTTCTCCGCTTGGGGGGAAATTAGAGTAATGGGATTATTGTGAACTAAGGTATTCGTTTGAGATTTCCTCAACCTGAGTGGTCATAGTGGTAACTGGTTCCGAAACTAGTCCACTTAGGATCCACCCAAAAATAGTATTTTGTGCCAATAGTTTGTTTGAAATTTTCTCAACACCCTCGAGTATTATCTGAGGTATATATATATATTTGTTAGTTGCGGTAAGACTATAGCTTCTGCTTTAATTCTCTTATCCGCTTAAGGGGAAATTAGAGTAATGGGATTATTGTGAACTGAGGTATTCGTTTGAGATTTCCTCAACCTGAGTGGTCATGGCGGTAACTGGTTCCGAAACTAGTCCACTTAGGATCCACCCAAAAACAGTATTTTGTGCCAATAGTTTTTTTGAAATTTTCTCAACACCCTCGAGTATTATCTGAGGTATAAGATCGCTGCCTAATAGAATGTCTATTTGAGCGGGGGTGTTGCAGTTGGGATCTGCTAGCTTTAGGTGTGAAACCTTTAGCCAATGCTTGCTATTTATATGATAGCTTGGAAGCATATTTGTTAGTTGCGGTAAGACTATAGCTTCTGCTTTAATTCTATTATCCGCTTGGGGGGAAATTAGAGTAATGGGATTATTGTGAACTGAGGTATTCGTTTGAGATTTCCTCAACCTGAGTGGTAATGGTGGTAACTGGTTCCGAAACTAGTCCACTTAGGATCCACCCAAAAATAGTATTTTGTGCCAATAGTTTGTTTGAAATTTTCTCAACACCCTCGAGTATTATCTGAGGTATAAGATCGCTGCCTAATAGAATGTCTATTTGAGCGGGGGTGTTGCAGTTGGGATCTGCTAGCTTTAGGTGTGAAACCTTTAGCCAATGCTTGCTATTTATATGATAGCTTGGAAGCATATTTGTTAGTTGCGGTAAGACTATAGCTTCTGCTTTAATTCTCTTCTCCGCTTGGGGGGAAATTAGAGTAATGGGATTATTGTGAACTAAGGTATTCGTTTGAGATTTCCTCAACCTGAGTGGTCATGGTGGTAACTGGTTCCGAAACTAGTCCACTTAGGACCAACCCAAAAATAGTATTTTGTGCGAATAGTGTGTTTGAAATTTTCTCAACACCCTCGAGTATTATCTGAGGTATGAGATCGCTGCCTAATAGAATGTCTATTTGAGCGGGGGTGTTGCAGTTGGGATCTGCTAGCTTTAGGTGTGAAACCTTTTGCCAATGCTTGCTATTTATATGATATCTTGGAAGCATATTTGTTAGTTGCGGTAAGACTATAGCTTCTGCTTTAATTCTCTTATCCGCTTGGGCGGAAATTAGAGTAATGGGATTATTGTGAACTGAGGTATTCGTTTGAGATTTCCTCAACCTGAGTGGTCATGGTGGTAACTGGTTCCGAAACTAGTCCACTTAGGATCCACCCAAAAATAGTATTTTGTGCCAATAGTTGTTTGAAATTTTCTCAACACCCTCGAGTATTATCTGAGGTATGAGATCACTGCCTAATAGAATGTCTATTTGAGCGGGGGTGTTGCAGTTGGGATCTGCTAGCTTTAGGTGTGAAACCTTTTGCCAATGCTTGCTATTTATATGATAGCTTGGAAACATATTTGTTAGTTGCGGTAAGACTATAGCTTCTGCTTTAATTATCTTATCCGCTGGGGGGAAATTAGAGTAATGGGATTATTGTGAACTGAGGTATTCGTTTGAGATCTCCTCAACCTGAGTGGTCATGGTGGTAACTGGTTCCGAAACTAGTCCACTTAGGATCCACCGTAAAATAGTATTTTGTGCCAATAGGTGAAACCTTTTGCCAATGCTTGCTATTTATATGATAGCTTGGAAGCATATTTGTTAGTTGCGGTAAGACTATAGCTTCTGCTTTAATTCTCTTATCCGCTTGGGGGGAAATTAGAGTAATGGGATTATTGTGAACTGAGGTATTCGTTTGAGATCTCCTCAACCTGAGTGGTCATGGTGGTAACTGGTTCCGAAACTAGTCCACTTAGGACCAACCCAAAAATAGTATTTTGTGCGAATAGTTTGTTTGAAATTTTCTCAACACCCTCGAGTATTATCTGAGGTATGAGATCACTGCCTAATAGAATGTCTATTTGAGCGGGGGTGTTGCAGTTGGGATCTGCTAGCTTTAGGTGTGAAACCTTTTGCCGATGCTTGCTATTCATATGATAGCTTGGAAGCATATTTGTTAGTTGCGGTAAGACTATAGCTAGTGCTTTAATTATCTTATCCGCTGGGGGGAAATTAGAGTAATGGGATTATTGTGAACTGAGGTATTCGTTTGAGATTTCCTCAACCTGAGTGGTCATGGTGGTAACTGGTTCCGAAACTAGTCCACTTAGGACCAACCCAAAAATAGTATTTTGTGCCAATAGTTTGTTTGAAATTTTCTCAACACCCTCGAGTATTATCTGAGGTATGAGATCGCTGCCTAATAGAATGTCTATTTGAGCGGGGGTGTTGCAGTTGGGATCTGCTAGCTTTAGGTGTGAAACCTTTTGCCAATGCTTGCTATTTATATGATAGCTTGGAAGCATATTTGTTAGTTGCGGTAAGACTATAGCTTCTGCTTTAATTCTCTTATCCGCTTGGGGGGAAATTAGAGTAATGGGATTATTGTGAACTGAGGTATTCGTTTGAGATCTCCTCAACCTGAGTGGTCATGGTGGTAACTGGTTCCGAAACTAGTCCACTTAGGACCAACCCAAAAATAGTATTTTGTGCGAATAGTTTGTTTGAAATTTTCTCAACACCCTCGAGTATTATCTGAGGTATGAGATCACTGCCTAATAGAATGTCTATTTGAGCGGGGGTGTTGCAGTTGGGATCTGCTAGCTTTAGGTGTGAAACCTTTAGCCAATGCTTGCTATTTATATGATAGCTTGGAAGCATATTTGTTAGTTGCGGTAAGACTATAGCTTCTGCTTTAATTCTCTTATCCGCTTGGGGGGAAATTAGAGTAATGGGATTATTGTGAACTGAGGTATTCGTTTGAGATTTCCTCAACCTGAGTGGTCATGGTGGTAACTGGTTCCGAAACTAGTCCACTTAGGATCCACCGTAAAATAGTATTTTGTGCCAATAGGTGAAACCTTTTGCCAATGCTTGCTATTTATATGATAGCTTGGAAGCATATTTGTTAGTTGCGGTAAGACTATAGCTTCTGCTTTAATTCTCTTATCCGCTTGGGGGGAAATTAGAGTAATGGGATTATTGTGAACTGAGGTATTCGTTTGAGATCTCCTCAACCTGAGTGGTCATGGTGGTAACTGGTTCCGAAACTAGTCCACTTAGGACCAACCCAAAAATAGTATTTTGTGCGAATAGTTTGTTTGAAATTTTCTCAACACCCTCGAGTATTATCTGAGGTATGAGATCGCTGCCTAATAGAATGTCTATTTGAGCGGGGGTGTTGCAGTTGGGATCTGCTAGCTTTAGGTGTGAAACCTTTAGCCAATGCTTGCTATTTATATGATAGCTTGGAAGCATATTTGTTAGTTGCGGTAAGACTATAGCTTCTGCTTTAATTATCTTATCCGCTGGGGGGAAATTAGAGTAATGGGATTATTGTGAACTGAGGTATTCGTTTGAGATCTCCTCAACCTGAGTGGTCATGGTGGTAACTGGTTCCGAAACTAGTCCACTTAGGATCCACCGTAAAATAGTATTTTGTGCCAATAGGTGAAACCTTTTGCCAATGCTTGCTATTTATATGATAGCTTGGAAGCATATTTGTTAGTTGCGGTAAGACTATAGCTTCTGCTTTAATTCTCTTATCCGCTTGGGGGGAAATTAGAGTAATGGGATTATTGTGAACTGAGGTATTCGTTTGAGATCTCCTCAACCTGAGTGGTCATGGTGGTAACTGGTTCCGAAACTAGTCCACTTAGGACCAACCCAAAAATAGTATTTTGTGCGAATAGTTTGTTTGAAATTTTCTCAACACCCTCGAGTATTATCTGAGGTATGAGATCACTGCCTAATAGAATGTCTATTTGAGCGGGGGTGTTGCAGTTGGGATCTGCTAGCTTTAGGTGTGAAACCTTTTGCCGATGCTTGCTATTCATATGATAGCTTGGAAGCATATTTGTTAGTTGCGGTAAGACTATAGCTAGTGCTTTAATTATCTTATCCGCTGGGGGGAAATTAGAGTAATGGGATTATTGTGAACTGAGGTATTCGTTTGAGATTTCCTCAACCTGAGTGGTCATGGTGGTAACTGGTTCCGAAACTAGTCCACTTAGGACCAACCCAAAAATAGTATTTTGTGCCAATTTTCTCAACACCCTCGAGTATTATCTGAGGTATGAGATCGCTGCCTAATAGAATGTCTATTTGAGCGGGGGTGTTGCAGTTGGGATCTGCTAGCTTTAGGTGTGAAACCTTTTGCCAATGCTTGCTATTTATATGATAGCTTGGAAGCATATTTGTTAGTTGCGGTAAGACTATAGCTTCTGCTTTAATTCTCTTATCCGCTTGGGGGGAAATTAGAGTAATGGGATTATTGTGAACTGAGGTATTCGTTTGAGATCTCCTCAACCTGAGTGGTCATGGTGGTAACTGGTTCCGAAACTAGTCCACTTAGGACCAACCCAAAAATAGTATTTTGTGCGAATAGTTTGTTTGAAATTTTCTCAACACCCTCGAGTATTATCTGAGGTATGAGATCACTGCCTAATAGAATGTCTATTTGAGCGGGGGTGTTGCAGTTGGGATCTGCTAGCTTTAGGTGTGAAACCTTTAGCCAATGCTTGCTATTTATATGATAGCTTGGAAGCATATTTGTTAGTTGCGGTAAGACTATAGCTTCTGCTTTAATTCTCTTATCCGCTTGGGGGGAAATTAGAGTAATGGGATTATTGTGAACTGAGGTATTCGTTTGAGATTTCCTCAACCTGAGTGGTCATGGTGGTAACTGGTTCCGAAACTAGTCCACTTAGGATCCACCGTAAAATAGTATTTTGTGCCAATAGGTGAAACCTTTTGCCAATGCTTGCTATTTATATGATAGCTTGGAAGCATATTTGTTAGTTGCGGTAAGACTATAGCTTCTGCTTTAATTCTCTTATCCGCTTGGGGGGAAATTAGAGTAATGGGATTATTGTGAACTGAGGTATTCGTTTGAGATTTCCTCAACCTGAGTGTCATAGTGGTAACTGGTTCCGAAACTAGTCCACTTAGGATCCACCCAAAAATAGTATTTTGTGCCAATAGTTTGTTTGAAATTTTCGCAACACCCTCGAGTATTATCTGAGGTATGAGATCGCTGCCTAATAGAATGTCTATTTGAGCGCGGGTGTTGCAGTTGGCATCTGCTAGCTTTAGGAGTGAAACCTTTTGCCGATGCTTGCTATTCATATGATAGCTTGGAAGCATATTTGTTAGTTGCGGTAAGACTATAGCTAGTGCTTTAATTATCTTATCCGCTGGGGGGAAATTAGAGTAATGGGATTATTGTGAACTGAGGTATTCGTTTGAGATTTCCTCAACCTGAGTGGTCATGGTGGTAACTGGTTCCGAAACTAGTCCACTTAGGACCAACCCAAAAATAGTATTTTGTGCCAATAGTTTGTTTGAAATTTTCTCAACACCCTCGAGTATTATCTGAGGTATGAGATCGCTGCCTAATAGAATGTCTATTTGAGCGGGGGTGTTGCAGTTGGGATCTGCTAGCTTTAGGTGTGAAACCTTTTGCCAATGCTTGCTATTTATATGATAGCTTGGAAGCATATTTGTTAGTTGCGGTAAGACTATAGCTTCTGCTTTAATTCTCTTATCCGCTTAAGGGGAAATTAGAGTAATGGGATTATTGTGAACTGAGGTATTCGTTTGAGATTTCCTCAACCTGAGTGGTCATGGTGGTAACTGGTTCCGAAACTAGTCCACTTAGGACCAACCCAAAAATAGTATTTTGTGCCAATAGTTTGTTTGAAATTTTCTCAACACCCTCGAGTATTATCTGAGGTATGAGATCGCTGCCTAATAGAATGTCTATTTGAGCGGGGGTGTTGCAGTTGGGATCTGCTAGCTTTAGGTGTGAAACCTTTAGCCAATGCTTGCTATTTATATGATAGCTTGGAAGCATATTTGTTAGTTGCGGTAAGACTATAGCTTCTGCTTTTATTCTCTTCTCCGCTTGGGGGGAAATTAGAGTAATGGGATTATTGTGAACTGAGGTATTCGTTTGAGATTTCCTCAACCTGAGTGGTCATGGTGGTAACTGGTTCCGAAACTAGTCCACTTAGAATCCACCCTAAAATAGTATTTTGTGCCAATAGTTTGCTTGAAATTTTCTCAACACCCTCGAGTATTATCTGAGGTATGAGATCGCTGCCTAATAGAATGTCTATTTGAGCGGGGGTGTTGCAGTTGGGATCTGCTAGCTTTAGGTGTGAAACCTTTTGCCAATGCTTGTTATTTATATGATAGCTTGGAAGCATATTTCTTACTTGCGGTAAGACTATAACTTCTGCTTTAATTCTCTTATCCGCTTGGGAGGAAATTAGAGTAATGGGATTATTGTGAACTGAGGTATTCGTTTGAGATTTCCTTAACCTGAGTGGTCATGGTGGTAACTGGTTCCGAAACTAGTCCACTTAGGATCCACCCAAAAATAGTATTTTGTGCCAATAGTTTGTTTGAAATTTTCTCAACACCCTCGAGTATTATCTGAGGTATAAGATCGCTGCCTAATAGAATGTCTATTTGAGCGGGGGTGTTGCAGTTGGGATCTGCTAGCTTTAGGTGTGAAACCTTTTGCCAATGCTTGCTATTTATTTGATATCTTGGCTTATTTGTTAGTTGCGGTAAGACTATAGCTTCTGCTTTAATTCTCTTATCCGCTTGGGGGGAAATTAGAGTAATGGGATTATTGTGAACTGAGGTATTCGTTTGAGATTTCCTCAACCTGAGTGGTCATGGTGGTAACTGGTTCCGAAACTAGTCCACTTAGGATCCACCCAAAAATAGTATTTTGTGCCAGTGGTTTGTTTGAAATTTTCTCAACACCCTCGAGTATTATCTGAGGTATGAGATCACTGCCTAATAGAATGTCTATTTGAGCGGGGGTGTTGCAGTTGGGATCTGCTAGCTTTAGGTGTGAAAAATTTTCCCAATGCTTGCTATTCATATGATAGCTTGGAAGCATATTTGTTAGTTGCGGTAAGACTATAGCTCATGCTTTAATTCTCTTATCCGCTTGGGGGGAAATTAGAGTAATGGTCATGGTGGTTACTGGTTCCGAAACTAGTCCACTTAGGATCCACCCTAAAATAGTATTTTGTGCCAATAGGTGAAACCTTTTGCCAATGCTTGCTATTTATATGATAGCTTGGAAGCATATTTGTTAGTTGCGGTAAGACTATAGCTTCTGCTTTAATTCTCTTATCCGCTTGGGGGGAAATTAGAGTAATAGGATTATTGTGAACTGAGGTATTCGTTTGAGATTTCCTCAACCTGAGTGGTCATGGTGGTAACTGGTTCCGAAACTAGTCCACTTAAGATCCACCCTAAAATAGTATTTTGTGCCAATAGTTTGTTTGAAATTTTCTCAACACCCTCGAGTATTATCTGAGGTATGAGATCGCTGCCTAATAGAATTTGAGCGGGGGTGTTGCAGTCGGGATCTGCTAGCTTTAGGTGTGAAACCTTTTCCCATTGCTTGCTATTCATATGATAGCTTGGAAGCATATTTGTTAGTTGCGGTAAGACTATAGCTAGTGCTTTAATTCTCTTATCCGCTTTGGGGGAAATTAGAGTAATGGGATTATTGTGAACTGAGGTATTCGTTTGAGATTTCCTCAACCTGAGTGGTCATGGTGGTAACTGGTTCCGAAACTAGTCCACTTAGGACCAACCCAAAAATAGTATTTTGTGCGAATAGTTTGTTTGAAATTTTCTCAACACCCTCGAGTATTATCTGAGGTATGAGATCACTGCCTAATAGAATGTCTATTTGAGCGGGGGTGTTGCAGTTGGGATCTGCTAGCTTTAGGTGTGAAACCTTTTGCCAATGCTTGCTATTTATATGATAGCTTGGAAGCATATTTGTTAGTTGCGGTAAGACTATAGCTTCTGCTTTAATTCTCTTATCCGCTTGGGGGGAAATTAGAGTAATGAGATTATTGTGAACTGAGGTATTCGTTTGAGATTTCCTCAACCTGAGTGGTCATGGTGGTAACTGGTTCCGAAACTAGTCCACTTAGGACCAACCCAAAAATAGTATTTTGTGCGAATAGTTTGTTTGAAATTTTCTCAACACCCTCGAGTATTATCTGAGGTATGAGATCACTGCCTAATAGAATGTCTATTTGAGCGGGGGTGTTGCAGTTGGGATCTGCTAGCTTTAGGTGTGAAACCTTTTCCCAATGCTTGCTATTCATATGATAGCTTGGAAGCATATTTGTTAGTTGCGGTAAGACTATAGCTCATGCTTTAATTCTCTTATCCGCTTGGGGGGAAATTAGAGTAATGGTCATGGTGGTAACTGGTTCCGAAACTAGTCCACTTAGGATCCACCCTAAAATAGTATTTTGTGCCAATAGGTGAAACCTTTTGCCAATGCTTGCTATTTATATGATAGCTTGGAAGCATATTTGTTAGTTGCGGTAAGACTATAGCTTCTGCTTTAATTCTCTTATCCGCTTGAGGGGAAATTAGAGTAATAGGATTATTGTGAACTGAGGTATTCGTTTGAGATTTCCTCAACCTGAGTGGTCATGGTGGTAACTGGTTCCAAAACTAGTCCACTTAAGATCCACCCAAAAATAGTATTTTGTGCCAATAGTTTGTTTGAAATTTTCTCAACACCCTCGAGTATTATCTGAGGTATGAGATCACTGCCTAATAGAATGTCTATTTGAGCGGGGGTGTTGCAGTTGGGATCTGCTAGCTTTAGGTGTGAAACCTTTAGCCAATGCTTGCTATTTATATGATAGCTTGGAAGCATATTTGTTAGTTGCGGTAAGACTATAGCTTCTGCTTTAATTCTCTTATCCGCTTGGGGGGAAATTAGAGTAATGGGATTATTGTGAACTGAGGTATTCGTTTGAGATTTCCTCAACCTGAGTGGTCATGGTGGTAACTGGTTCCGAAACTAGTCCACTTAGGATCCACCGTAAAATAGTATTTTGTGCCAATAGGTGAAACCTTTTGCCAATGCTTGCTATTTATATGATAGCTTGGAAGCATATTTGTTAGTTGCGGTAAGACTATAGCTTCTGCTTTAATTCTCTTATCCGCTTGGGGGGAAATTAGAGTAATGGGATTATTGTGAACTGAGGTATTCGTTTGAGATTTCCTCAACCTGAGTGTCATAGTGGTAACTGGTTCCGAAACTAGTCCACTTAGGATCCACCCAAAAATAGTATTTTGTGCCAATAGTTTGTTTGAAATTTTCGCAACACCCTCGAGTATTATCTGAGGTATGAGATCGCTGCCTAATAGAATGTCTATTTGAGCGCGGGTGTTGCAGTTGGCATCTGCTAGCTTTAGGAGTGAAACCTTTTGCCGATGCTTGCTATTCATATGATAGCTTGGAAGCATATTTGTTAGTTGCGGTAAGACTATAGCTAGTGCTTTAATTATCTTATCCGCTGGGGGGAAATTAGAGTAATGGGATTATTGTGAACTGAGGTATTCGTTTGAGATTTCCTCAACCTGAGTGGTCATGGTGGTAACTGGTTCCGAAACTAGTCCACTTAGGACCAACCCAAAAATAGTATTTTGTGCCAATAGTTTGTTTGAAATTTTCTCAACACCCTCGAGTATTATCTGAGGTATGAGATCGCTGCCTAATAGAATGTCTATTTGAGCGGGGGTGTTGCAGTTGGGATCTGCTAGCTTTAGGTGTGAAACCTTTTGCCAATGCTTGCTATTTATATGATAGCTTGGAAGCATATTTGTTAGTTGCGGTAAGACTATAGCTTCTGCTTTAATTCTCTTATCCGCTTAAGGGGAAATTAGAGTAATGGGATTATTGTGAACTGAGGTATTCGTTTGAGATTTCCTCAACCTGAGTGGTCATGGTGGTAACTGGTTCCGAAACTAGTCCACTTAGGACCAACCCAAAAATAGTATTTTGTGCCAATAGTTTGTTTGAAATTTTCTCAACACCCTCGAGTATTATCTGAGGTATGAGATCGCTGCCTAATAGAATGTCTATTTGAGCGGGGGTGTTGCAGTTGGCATCTGCTAGCTTTAGGTGTGAAACCTTTAGCCAATGCTTGCTATTTATATGAGAGCTTGGAAGCATATTTGTTAGTTGCGGTAAGACTATAGCTTCTGCTTTAATTCTCTTATTCGCTTGGGGGAAATTAGAGTAATGGGATTATTGTGAACTGAGGTATTCGTTTGAGATTTCCTCAACCTGAGTGTCATAGTGGTAACTGGTTCCGAAACTAGTCCACTTAGGATCCACCCAAAAATAGTATTTTGTGCCAATAGTTTGTTTGAAATTTGCTCAACACCCTCGAGTATTATCTGAGGTATGAGATCGCTGCCTAATAGAATGTCTATTTGAGCGGGGGTGTTGCAGTTGGGATCTGCTAGCTTTAGGTGTGAAACCTTTAGCCAATGCTTGCTATTTATATGATAGCTTGGAAGCATATTTGTTAGTTGCGGTAAGACTATAGCTTCTGCTTTTATTCTCTTCTCCGCTTGGGGGGAAATTAGAGTAATGGGATTATTGTGAACTGAGGTATTCGTTTGAGATTTCCTCAACCTGAGTGGTCATGGTGGTAACTGGTTCCGAAACTAGTCCACTTAGAATCCACCCTAAAATAGTATTTTGTGCCAATAGTTTGTTTGAAATTTTCTCAACACCCTCGAGTATTATCTGAGGTATGAGATCGCTGCCTAATAGAATGTCTATTTGAGCGGGGGTGTTGCAGTTGGGATCTGCTAGCTTTAGGTGTGAAACCTTTTGCCAATGCTTGTTATTTATATGATAGCTTGGAAGCATATTTCTTACTTGCGGTAAGACTATAGCTTCTGCTTTAATTCTCTTATCCGCTTGGGGGGAAATTAGAGTAATGGGATTATTGTGAACTGAGGTATTCGTTTGAGATTTCCTTAACCTGAGTGGTCATGGTGGTAACTGGTTCCGAAACTAGTCCACTTAGGATCCACCCAAAAATAGTATTTTGTGCCAATAGTTTGTTTGAAATTTTCTCAACACCCTCGAGTATTATCTGAGGTATAAGATCGCTGCCTAATAGAATGTCTATTTGAGCGGGGGTGTTGCAGTTGGGATCTGCTAGCTTTAGGTGTGAAACCTTTTGCCAATGCTTGCTATTTATTTGATATCTTGGCTTATTTGTTAGTTGCGGTAAGACTATAGCTTCTGCTTTAATTCTCTTATCCGCTTGGGGGGAAATTAGAGTAATGGGATTATTGTGAACTGAGGTATTCGTTTGAGATTTCCTCAACCTGAGTGGTCATGGTGGTAACTGGTTCCGAAACTAGTCCACTTAGGATCCACCCAAAAATAGTATTTTGTGCCAGTGGTTTGTTTGAAATTTTCTCAACACCCTCGAGTATTATCTGAGGTATGAGATCACTGCCTAATAGAATGTCTATTTGAGCGGGGGTGTTGCAGTTGGGATCTGCTAGCTTTAGGTGTGAAAAATTTTCCCAATGCTTGCTATTCATATGATAGCTTGGAAGCATATTTGTTAGTTGCGGTAAGACTATAGCTCATGCTTTAATTCTCTTATCCGCTTGGGGGGAAATTAGAGTAATGGTCATGGTGGTTACTGGTTCCGAAACTAGTCCACTTAGGATCCACCCTAAAATAGTATTTTGTGCCAATAGGTGAAACCTTTTGCCAATGCTTGCTATTTATATGATAGCTTGGAAGCATATTTGTTAGTTGCGGTAAGACTATAGCTTCTGCTTTAATTCTCTTATCCGCTTGGGGGGAAATTAGAGTAATAGGATTATTGTGAACTGAGGTATTCGTTTGAGATTTCCTCAACCTGAGTGGTCATGGTGGTAACTGGTTCCGAAACTAGTCCACTTAAGATCCACCCTAAAATAGTATTTTGTGCCAATAGTTTGTTTGAAATTTTCTCAACACCCTCGAGTATTATCTGAGGTATGAGATCGCTGCCTAATAGAATTTGAGCGGGGGTGTTGCAGTCGGGATCTGCTAGCTTTAGGTGTGAAACCTTTTCCCATTGCTTGCTATTCATATGATAGCTTGGAAGCATATTTGTTAGTTGCGGTAAGACTATAGCTAGTGCTTTAATTCTCTTATCCGCTTTGGGGGAAATTAGAGTAATGGGATTATTGTGAACTGAGGTATTCGTTTGAGATTTCCTCAACCTGAGTGGTCATGGTGGTAACTGGTTCCGAAACTAGTCCACTTAGGACCAACCCAAAAATAGTATTTTGTGCGAATAGTTTGTTTGAAATTTTCTCAACACCCTCGAGTATTATCTGAGGTATGAGATCACTGCCTAATAGAATGTCTATTTGAGCGGGGGTGTTGCAGTTGGGATCTGCTAGCTTTAGGTGTGAAACCTTTTGCCAATGCTTGCTATTTATATGATAGCTTGGAAGCATATTTGTTAGTTGCGGTAAGACTATAGCTTCTGCTTTAATTCTCTTATCCGCTTGGGGGGAAATTAGAGTAATGAGATTATTGTGAACTGAGGTATTCGTTTGAGATTTCCTCAACCTGAGTGGTCATGGTGGTAACTGGTTCCGAAACTAGTCCACTTAGGACCAACCCAAAAATAGTATTTTGTGCGAATAGTTTGTTTGAAATTTTCTCAACACCCTCGAGTATTATCTGAGGTATGAGATCACTGCCTAATAGAATGTCTATTTGAGCGGGGGTGTTGCAGTTGGGATCTGCTAGCTTTAGGTGTGAAACCTTTTCCCAATGCTTGCTATTCATATGATAGCTTGGAAGCATATTTGTTAGTTGCGGTAAGACTATAGCTCATGCTTTAATTCTCTTATCCGCTTGGGGGGAAATTAGAGTAATGGTCATGGTGGTAACTGGTTCCGAAACTAGTCCACTTAGGATCCACCCTAAAATAGTATTTTGTGCCAATAGGTGAAACCTTTTGCCAATGCTTGCTATTTATATGATAGCTTGGAAGCATATTTGTTAGTTGCGGTAAGACTATAGCTTCTGCTTTAATTCTCTTATCCGCTTGGGGGGAAATTAGAGTAATAGGATTATTGTGAACTGAGGTATTCGTTTGAGATTTCCTCAACCTGAGTGGTCATGGTGGTAACTGGTTCCAAAACTAGTCCACTTAAGATCCACCCAAAAATAGTATTTTGTGCCAATAGTTTGTTTGAAATTTTCTCAACACCCTCGAGTATTATCTGAGGTATGAGATCGCTGCCTAATAGAATGTCTATTTGAGCGCGGGTGTTGCAGTTGGCATCTGCTAGCTTTAGGTGTGAAACCTTTTGCCAATGCTTGCTATTTATATGATAGCTTGGAAGCATATTTGTTAGTTGCGGTAAGACTATAGCTTCTGCTTTAATTCTCTTATCCGCTTGGGGGGAAATTAGAGTAATGGGATTATGTGAACTGAGGTATTCGTTTGGGATTTCCTCAACCTGAGTGGTCATGGTGGTAACTGGTTCCGAAACTAGTCCACTTAGGACCAATCCAAAAATAGTATTTTGTGCGAATAGTGTGTTTGATATTTTCTCAACACCCTCGAGTATTATCTGAGGTATGAGATCGCTGCCTAATAGAATGTCTATTTGAGCGGGGGTGTTGCAGTTGGGATCTGCTAGCTTTAGGTGTGAAACCTTTTGCCAATGCTTGCTATTTATATGATATCTTGGAAGCATATTTGTTAGTTGCGGTAAGACTATAGCTTCTGCTTTAATTCTCTTATCCGCTTGGGGGGAAATTAGAGTAATGGGATTATTGTGAACTGAGGTATTCGTTTGAGATTTCCTCAACCTGAGCGGTCATGGTGGTAACTGGTTCCGAAACTAGTCCACTTAGGATCCACCCAAAAATAGTATTTTGTGCCAGTGGTTTGTTTGAAATTTTCTCAACACCCTCGAGTATTATCTGAGGTATGAGATCGCTGCCTAATAGAATGTCTATTTGAGCGGAGGTGTTGCAGTTGTCATCTGCTAGCTTTAGGTGTGAAACCTTTTGCCAATGCTTGCTATTTATATGATAGCTTGGAAGCATATTTGTTAGTTGCGGTAAGACTATAGCTTCTGCTTTAATTATCTTATCCGCGGGGGGAAATTAGAGTAATGGGATTATTGTGAACTGAGGTATTCGTTTGAGATTTCCTCAACCTGAGTGGTCATGGTGGTAACTGGTTCCGAAACTAGTCCACTTAGGACCAACCCAAAAATAGTATTTTGTGCGAATAGTTTGTTTGAAATTTTCTCAACACCCTCGAGTATTATCTGAGGTATATATATATATTTGTTAGTTGCGGTAAGACTATAGCTTCTGCTTTAATTCTCTTATCCGCTTAAGGGGAAATTAGAGTAATGGGATTATTGTGAACTGAGGTATTCGTTTGAGATTTCCTCAACCTGAGTGGTCATGGTGGTAACTGGTTCCGAAACTAGTCCACTTAGGATCCACCCAAAAATAGTATTTTGTGCCAATAGTTTGTTTGAAATTTTCTCAACACCCTCGAGTATTATCTGAGGTATGAGATCGCTGCCTAATAGAATGTCTATTTGAGCGGGGGTGTTGCAGTTGGGATCTGCTCGCTTTAGGTGTGAAACCTTTTGCCAATGCTTGCTATTTATATGATAGCTTGGAAGCATATTTGTTAGTTGCGGTAAGACTATAGCTTCTGCTTTAATTCTCTTATCCGCTTGGGGGGAAATTAGAGTAATGGGATTATTGTGAACTGAGGTATTCGTTTGAGATTTCCTCAACCTGAGTGGTCATGGTGGTAACTGGTTCCGAAACTAGTCCACTTAGGATCCACCCAAAAATAGTATTTTGTGCCAATAGTTTGTTTGAAATTTTCTCAACACCCTCGAGTATTATCTGAGGTATGAGATCGCTGCCTAATAGAATGTCTATTTGAGCGGGGGTGTTGCAGTTGGGATCTGCTAGCTTTAGGTGTGAAACCTTTAGCCAATGCTTGCTATTTATATGATAGCTTGGAAGCATATTTGTTAGTTGCGGTAAGACTATAGCTTCTGCTTTAATTCTATTATCCGCTTGGGGGGAAATTAGAGTAATGGGATTATTGTGAACTGAGGTATTCGTTTCAGATTTCCTCAACCTGAGTGGTCATGGTGGTAACTGGTTCCGAAACTAGTCCACTTAGGATCCACCCAAAAATAGTATTTTGTGCCAATAGTTTGTTTGAAATTTTCTCAACACCCTCGAGTATTATCTGAGGTATGAGATCGCTGCCTAATAGAATGTCTATTTGAGCGGGGGTGTTGCAGTTGGGATCTGCTAGCTTTAGGTGTGAAACCTTTAGCCAATGCTTGCTATTTATATGATAGCTTGGAAGCATATTTGTTAGTTGCGGTAAGACTATAGCTTCTGCTTTAATTCTCTTCTCCGCTTGGGGGGAAATTAGAGTAATGGGATTATTGTGAACTAAGGTATTCGTTTGAGATTTCCTCAACCTGAGTGGTCATGGTGGTAACTGGTTCCGAAACTAGTCCACTTAGGACCAACCCAAAAATAGTATTTTGTGCGAATAGTGTGTTTGAAATTTTCTCAACACCCTCGAGTATTATCTGAGGTATGAGATCGCTGCCTAATAGAATGTCTATTTGAGCGGGGGTGTTGCAGTTGGGATCTGCTAGCTTTAGGTGTGAAACCTTTTGCCAATGCTTGCTATTTATATGATATCTTGGAAGCATATTTGTTAGTTGCGGTAAGACTATAGCTTCTGCTTTCATTCTCTTATCCGCTTGGGCGGAAATTAGAGTAATGGGATTATTGTGAACTGAGGTATTCGTTTGAGATTTCCTCAACCTGAGTGGTCATGGTGGTAACTGGTTCCGAAACTAGTCCACTTAGGATCCACCCAAAAATAGTATTTTGTGCCAATAGTTTGTTTGAAATTTTCTCAACACCCTCAAGTATTATCTGAGGTATGAGATCACTGCCTAATAGAATGTCTATTTGAGCGGGGGTGTTGCAGTTGGGATCTGCTAGCTTTAGGTGTGAAACCTTTTGCCAATGCTTGCTATTTATATGATAGCTTGGAAGCATATTTGTTAGTTGCGGTAAGACTATAGCTTCTGCTTTAATTCTCTTATCCACTTGGGGGGAAATTAGAGTAATGGGATTATTGTGAACTGAGGTATTCGTTTGAGATTTCCTCAACCTGAGTGGTCATGGTGGTAACTGGTTCCGAAACTAGTCCACTTAGGACCAACCCAAAAATAGTATTTTGTGCGAATAGTTTGTTTGAAATTTTCTCAACACCCTCGAGTATTATCTGAGGTATGAGATCACTGCCTAATAGAATGTCTATTTGAGCGGGGGTGTTGCAGTTGGGATCTGCTAGCTTTAGGTGTGAAACCTTTTCCCAATGCTTGCTATTCATATGATAGCTTGGAAGCATATTTGTTAGTTGCGGTAAGACTATAGCTCATGCTTTAATTCTCTTATCCGCTTGGGGGGAAATTAGAGTAATGGTCATGGTGGTAACTGGTTCCGAAACTAGTCCACTTAGGATCCACCCTAAAATAGTATTTTGTGCCAATAGGTGAAACCTTTTGCCAATGCTTGCTATTTATATGATATCTTGGCATATTTGTTAGTTGCGGTAAGACTATAGCTTCTGCTTTAATTCTCTTATCCGCTTGGGGGGAAATTAGAGTAATGGGATTATTGTGAACTGAGGTATTCGTTTGAGATTTCCTCAACCTGAGTGGTCATGGTGGTAACTGGTTCCGAAACTAGTCCACTTAGGACCAACCCAAAAATAGTATTTTGTGCGAATAGTTTGTTTGAAATTTTCTCAACACCCTCGAGTATTATCTGAGGTATGAGATCACTGCCTAATAGAATGTCTATTTGAGCGGGGGTGTTGCAGTTGGGATCTGCTAGCTTTAGGTGTGAAACCTTTTCCCAATGCTTGCTATTCATATGATAGCTTCGAAGCATATTTGTTAGTTGCGGTAAGACTATAGCTCATGCTTTAATTCTCTTATCCGCTTGGGGGGAAATTAGAGTAATGGTCATGGTGGTAACTGGTTCCGAAACTAGTCCACTTAGGATCCACCCTAAAATAGTATTTTGTGCCAATAGGTGAAACCTTTTGCCAATGCTTGCTATTTATATGATATCTTGGCATATTTGTTAGTTGCGGTAAGACTATAGCTTCTGCTTTAATTCTCTTATCCGCTTGGGGGGAAATTAGAGAAATGGGATTATTGTGAACTGAGGTATTCGTTTGAGATTTCCTCAACCTGAGTGGTCATGGTGGTAACTGGTTCCGAAACTAGTCCACTTAGGACCAACCCAAAAATAGTATTTTGTGCCAATAGTTTGTTTGAAATTTTCTCAACACCCTCGAGTATTATCTGAGGTATGAGATCGCTGCCTAATAGAATGTCTATTTGAGCGCGGGTGTTGCAGTTGGCATCTGCTAGCTTTAGGTGTGAAACCTTTTGCCAATGCTTGCTATTTATATGATAGCTTGGAAGCATATTTGTTAGTTGCGGTAAGACCATAGCTTCTGCTTTAATTCTGTTATCCGCTTGGGGGGAAATTAGAGTAATGGGATTATGTGAACTGAGGTATTCGTTTGGGATTTCCTCAACCTGAGTGGTCATGGTGGTAACTGGTTCCGAAACTAGTCCACTTAGGACCAACCTAAAAATAGTATTTTGTGCGAATAGTTTGTTTGAAATTTTCTCAACACCCTCGAGTATTATCTGAGGTATGAGATCGCTGCCTAATAGAATGTCTATTTGAGCGGGGGTGTTGCAGTTGGGATCTGCTAGCTTTAGGTGTGAAACCTTTAGCCAATGCTTGCTATTTATATGATAGCTTGGAAGCATATTTGTTAGTTGCGGTAAGACTATAGCTTCTGCTTTAATTCTCTTATCCGCTTGGGGGGAAATTAGAGTAATGGGATTATTGTGAACTGAGGTATTCGTTTGAGATTTCCTCAACCTGAGTGGTCATGGTGGTAACTGGTTCCGAAACTAGTCCACTTAGGATCCACCCAAAAATAGTATTTTGTGCCAATAGTTTGTTTGAAATTTTCTCAACACCCTCGAGTATTATCTGAGGTATGAGATCGCTGCCTAATAGAATGTCTATTTGAGCGGGGGTGTTGCAGTTGGGATCTGCTAGCTTAAGGTGTGAAACCTTTAGCCAATGCTTGCTATTTATATGATAGCTTGGAAGCATATTTGTTAGTTGCGGTAAGACTATAGCTTCTGCTTTAATTCTCTTCTCCGCTTGGGGGGAAATTAGAGTAATGGGATTATTGTGAACTAAGGTATTCGTTTGAGATTTCCTCAACCTGAGTGGTCATAGTGGTAACTGGTTCCGAAACTAGTCCACTTAGGATCCACCCAAAAATAGTATTTTGTGCCAATAGTTTGTTTGAAATTTTCTCAACACCCTCGAGTATTATCTGAGGTATATATATATATTTGTTAGTTGCGGTAAGACTATAGCTTCTGCTTTAATTCTCTTATCCGCTTAAGGGGAAATTAGAGTAATGGGATTATTGTAAACTGAGGTATTCGTTTGAGATTTCCTCAACCTGAGTGGTCATGGTGGTAACTGGTTCCGAAACTAGTCCACTTAGGATCCACCCAAAAATAGTATTTTGTGCCAATAGTTTGTTTGAAATTTTCTCAACACCCTCGAGTATTATCTGAGGTATGAGATAGCTGCCTAATAGAATGTCTATTTGAGCGCGGGTGTTGCAGTTGGCATCTGCTAGCTTTAGGTGTGAAACCTTTTGCCAATGCTTGCTATTTATATGATAGCTTGGAAGCATATTTGTTAGTTGCGGTAAGACTATAGCTTCTGCTTTAATTCTCTTATCCGCTTGGGGGGAAATTAGAGTAATGGGATTATTGTGAACTGAGGTATTCGTTTGAGATTTCCTCAACCTGAGTGGTCATGGTGGTAACTGGTTCCGAAACTAGTCCACTTAGGATCCACCCAAAAATAGTATTTTGTGCCAATAGTTTGTTTGAAATTTTCTCAACACCCTCGAGTATTATCTGAGGTATGAGATCGCTGCCTAATAGAATGTCTATTTGAGCGGGGGTGTTGCAGTTGGGATCTGGTAGCTTTAGGTGTGAAACCTTTAGCCAATGCTTGCTATTTATATGATAGCTTGGAAGCATATTTGTTAGTTGCGGTAAGACTATAGCTTCTGCTTTAATTCTCTTCTCCGCTTGGGGGGAAATTAGAGTAATGGGATTATTGTGAACTAAGGTCTTCGTTTGAGATTTCCTCAACCTGAGTGGTCATAGTGGTAACTGGTTCCGAAACTAGTCCACTTAGGCTCCATCCAAAAATAGTATTTTGTGCCAATAGTTTGTTTGAAATTTTCCCAACACCCTCGAGTATTATCTGAGGTATGAGATCGCTGCCTAATAGAATGTCTATTTGAGCGGGGGTGTTGCAGTTGGGATCTGCTAGCTTTAGGTGTGAAACCTTTTGCCAATGCTTGCTATTTATATGATAGCTTGGAAGCATATTTGTTAGTTGCGGTAAGACTATAGCTTCTGCTTTAATTCTCTTATCCGCTTAAGGGGAAATTAGAGTAATGGGAGTATTGTGAACTGAGGTATTCGTTTGAGATTTCCTCAACCTGAGTGGTCATGGTGGTAACTGGTTCCGAAACTAGTCCACTTAGGATCCACCCAAAAATAGTATTTTGTGCCAATAGTTTATTTGAAATTTTCTCAACACCCTCGAGTATTATCTGAGGTATGAGATCGCTGCCTAATAGAATGTCTATTTGAGCGGGGGTGTTGCAGTTGGCATCTGCTAGCTTTAGGTGTGAAACCTTTTGCCAATGCTTGCTATTTATATGATAGCTTGGAAGCATATTTGTTAGTTGCGGTAAGACTATAGCTTCTGCTTTAATTCTCTTATCCGCTTGGGGGGAAATTAGAGTAATGGGATTATTGTGAACTAAGGTATTCGTTTCAGATTTCCTCAACCTGAGTGGTCATAGTGGTAACTGGTTCCGAAACTAGTCCACTTAGGACCAACCCAAAAATAGTATTTTGTGCCAATAGTTTGTTTGAAATTTTCTCAACACCCTCGAGTATTATCTGAGGTATGAGATCGCTGCCTAATAGAATGTCTATTTGAGCGGGGGTGTTGCAGTTGGGATCTGCTAGCTTTAGGTGTGAAACCTTTAGCCAATGCTTGCTATTTATATGATAGCTTGGAAGCATATTTGTTAGTTGCGGTAAGACTATAGCTTCTGCTTTAATTCTCTTATCCGCTTGGGGGAAAATTAGAGTAATGGGATTATTGTGAACTGAGGTATTCGTTTGAGATTTCCTCAACCTGAGTGGGCATGGTGGTAACTGGTTCCGAAACTAGTCCACTTAGGACCAACCCAAAAATAGTATTTTGTGCCAATAGTTTGTTTGAAATTTTCTCAACACCCTCGAGTATTATCTGAGGTATGAGATCGCTGCCTAATAGAATGTCTATTTGAGCGGGGTGTTGCAGTTGGGATCTGCTAGCTTTAGGTGTGAAACCTTTTGCCAATGCTTGCTATTTATATGATAGCTTGGAAGCATATATGTTAGTTGCGGTAAGACTATAGCTTCTGCTTTAATTCTCTTATCCGCTTGGGTGGAAATTAGAGTAATGGGATTATTGTGAACTGAGGTATTCGTTTGAGATTTCCTCAACCTGAGTGGTCATAGTGGTAACTGGTTCCGAAACTAGTCCAATTAGGATCCACCCAAAAATAGTATTTTGTGCCAATAGTTTGTTTGAAATTTTTTCAACACCCTCGAGTATTATCTGAGGTATGAGATCGCTGCCTAATGGAATGTCTATTTGAGCGGGGGTGTTGCAGTTGGGATCTGCTAGCTTTAGGTGTGAAACCTTTTGCCAATGCTTGCTATTTATATGATAGCTTGGAAGCATATTTGTTAGTTGCGGTAAGACTATAGCTTCTGCTCTAATTCTCTTATTCGCTTGGGGGGAAATTAGAGTAATGGGATTATTGTGAACTGAGGTATTCGTTTGAGATTTCCTCAACCTGAGTGGTCATAGTGGTAACAGGTTCCGAAACTAGTCCACTTAGGACCAACCCAAAAATAGTATTTTGTGCCAATAGTTTGTTTGAAATTTTCTCAACACCCTCGAGTATTATCTGAGGTATGAGATCGCTGCCTAATAGAATGTCTATTTGAGCGGGGGTGTTGCAGTTGGGATCTGCTAGCTGTAGGTGTGAAACCTTTTGCCAATGCGTGCTATTTATATGATAGCTTGGAAGCATATTTGTTAGTTGCGGTAAGACTATAGCTTCTGCTTTAATTCTCTTCTCCGCTTGGGTGGAAATTAGAGTAATGGGATTATTGTGAACTGAGGTATTCGTTTGAGATTTCCTCAACCTGAGTGGTCATAGTGGTAACTGGTTCCGAAACTAGTCCACTTAGGATCCACCCTAAAATAGTATTTTGTGCCAATAGTTTGTTTGAAATTTTCTCAACACCCTCGAGTATTATCTGAGGTATGAGATCGCTGCCAAATAGAATGTCTATTTGAGCGCGGGTGTTGCAGTTGGCATCTGCTAGCTTTAGGTGTGAAACCTTTTGCCAATGCTTGCTATTTATATGATAGCTTGGAAGCATATTTGTTAGTTGCGGTAAGACTATAGCTTCTGCTTTAATTCTCTTCTCCGCTTGGGGGGAAATTAGAGTAATGGGATTATGTGAACTGAGGTATTCGTTTGAGATTTCCGCAACCTGAGTGGTCATAGTCGTATCTGGTTCCGAAACTAGTCCACTTAGGATCCACCCAAAAATAGTATTTTGTGCCAATAGTTTGTTTGAAATTTTCTCAACACCCTCGAGTATTATCTGAGGTATGAGATCGCTGCCTAATAGAATGTCTATTTGAGCGGGAGTGTTGCAGTTGGGATCTGCTAGCTTTAAGTGTGAAACCTTTTGCCAATGCTTGCTATTTATATGATAGCTTGGAAGCATATTTGTTAGTTGCGGTAAGACTATAGTTCTGCTTTAATTCTCTTATCCGCTTGGGGGGAAATTAGAGTAATGGGATTATTGTGAACTGAGGTATTCGTTTGAGATTTCCTCAACCTGAGTGGTCATGGTGGTAACTGGTTCCGAAACTAGTCCACTTAGGATCCACCCAAAAATAGTATTTTGTGCCAATAGTTTGTTTGAAATTTTCTCAACACCCTCGAGTATTATCTGAGGTATGAGATCGCTGCCTAATAGAATGTCTATTTGAGCGGGGGTGTTGCAGTTGGGATCTGCTAGCTTTAGGTGTGAAACCTTTAGCCAATGCTTGCTATTTATATGATAGCTTGGAAGCATATTTGTTAGTTGCGGTAAGACTATAGCTTCTGCTTTAATTCTCTTCTCCGCTTGGGGGGAAATTAGAGTAATGGGATTATTGTGAACTAAGGTATTCGTTTGAGATTTCCTCAACCTGAGTGGTCATAGTGGTAACTGGTTCCGAAACTAGTCCACTTAGGATCCACCCAAAAATAGTATTTTGTGCCAATAGTTTGTTTGAAATTTTCTCAACACCCTCGAGTATTATCTGAGGTATGAGATCGCTGCCTAATAGAATGTCTATTTGAGCGCGGGTGTTGCAGTTGGCATCTGCTAGCTTTAGGTGTGAAACCTTTTGCCAATGCTTGCTATTTATATGATAGCTTGGAAGCATATTTGTTAGTTGCGGTAAGACTATAGCTTCTGCTTTAATTCTCTTATCCGCTTAAGGGGAAATTAGAGTAATGGGATTATTGTGAACTAAGGTATTCGTTTGAGATTTCCTCAACCTGAGTGGTCATAGTGGTAACTGGTTCCGAAACTAGTCCACTTAGGATCCACCCAAAAATAGTATTTTGTGCCAATAGTTTGTTTGAAATTTTCTCAACACCCTCGAGTATTATCTGAGGTATGAGATCGCTGCCTAATAGAATGTCTATTTGAGCGGGGGTGTTGCAGTTGGGATCTGCTAGCTTTAGGTGTGAAACCTTTTGCCAATGCTTGCTATTTATATGATAGCTTGGAAGCATATTTGTTAGTTGCGGTAAGACTATAGCTTCTGCTTTAATTCTCTTATCCGCTTAAGGGGAAATTAGAGTAATGGGATTATTGTGAACTGAGGTATTCGTTTGAGATTTCCTCAACCTGAGTGGTCATGGTGTTAACTGGTTCCGAAACTAGTCCACTTAGGATCCGCCCAAAAATAGTATTTTGTGCCAATAGTTTGTTTGAAATTTTCTCAACACCCTCGAGTATTATCTGAGGTATGAGATCGCTGCCTAATAGAATGTCTATTTGAGCGCGGGTGTTGCAGTTGGCATCTGCTAGCTTTAGGTGTGAAACCTTTTGCCAATGCTTGCTATTTATATGATAGCTTGGAAGCATATTTGTTAGTTGCGGTAAGACTATAGCTTCTGCTTTAATTCTCTTATCCGCTTAAGGGGAAATTAGAGTAATGGGATTATTGTGAACTAAGGTATTCGTTTGAGATTTCCTCAACCTGAGTGGTCATAGTGGTAACTGGTTCCGAAACTAGTCCACTTAGGACCAACCCAAAAATAGTATTTTGTGCCAATAGTTTGTTTGAAATTTTCTCAACACCCTCGAGTATTATCTGAGGTATGAGATCGCTGCCTAATAGAATGTCTATTTGAGCGGAGGTGTTGCAGTTGGGATCTGCTAGCTTTAGGTGTGAAACCTTTTGCCAATGCTTGCTATTTATATGATAGCTTGGAAGCATATTTGTTAGTTGCGGTAAAACTATAGCTTCTGCTCTAATTCTCTTATCCGCTTGGGGGGAAATTAGAGTAATGGGATTATGTGAACTGAGGTATTCGTTTGAGATTTCCGCAACCTGAGTGGTCATAGTGGTAACTGGTTCCGAAACTAGTCCACTTAGGATCCACCCAAAAATAGTATTTTGTGCCAATAGTTTGTTTGAAATTTTCTCAACACCCTCGAGTATTATCTGAGGTATGAGATCGCTGCCTAATAGAATGTCTATTTGAGCTTGGGTGTTGCAGTTGGCATCTGCTAGCTTTAGGTGTGAAACCTTTTGCCAATGCTTGCTATTTATATTATAGCTTGGAAGCATATTTGTTAGTTGCGGTAAGACTATAGCTTCTGCTTTAATTCTCTTATCCGCTTGGGGGGAAATTAGAGTAATGGGATTATTGTGAACTGAGGTATTCGTTTGAGATTTCCTCAACCTGAGTGGTCATAGTGGTAACTGGTTCCGCAACTAGTCCACTTAGGACCAACCCAAAAATAGTATTTTATGCCAATAGTTTGTTTGAAATTTTCTCAACACCCTCGAGTATTATCTGAGGTATGAGATCGCTGCCTAATAGAATGTCTATTTGAGCGGGGGTGTTGCAGTTGGGATCTGCTAGCTGTAGGTGTGAAACCTTTTGCCAATGCTTGCTATTTATATGATAGCTTGGAAGCATATTTGTTAGTTGCGGTAAGACTATAGCTTCTGCTTTAATTCTCTTCTCCGCTTGGGTGGAAATTAGAGTAATGGGATTATTGTGAACTGAGGTATTCGTTTGAGATTTCCTCAACCTGAGTGGTTATAGTGGTAACTGGTTCCGAAACTAGTCCACTTAGGATCCACCCTAAAATAGTATTTTGTGCCAATAGTTTGTTTGAAATTTTCTCAACACCCTCGAGTATTATCTGAGGTATGAGATCGCTGCCTAATAGAATGTCTATTTGAGCGGGGGTGTTGCAGTTGGGATCTGCTAGCTTTAAGTGTGAAACCTTTTGCCAATGCTTGCTATTTATATGATAGCTTGGAAGCATATTTGTTAGTTGCGGTAAGACTATAGTTCTGCTTTAATTCTCGTATCCGCTTGGGGGGAAATTAGAGTAATGGGATTATTGTGAACTGAGGTATTCGTTTGAGATTTCCTCAACCTGAGTGGACATGGTGGTAACTGGTTCCGACACTAGTCCACTTAGGATCCACCCAAAAATAGTATTTTGTGCCAATAGTTTGTTTGAAATTTTCTCAACACCCTCGAGTATTATCTGAGGTATGAGATCGCTGCCTAATAGAATGTTTATTTGAGCGCGGGTGTTGCAGTTGGCATCTGCTAGCTTTAGGTGTGAAACCTTTTGCCGATGCTTGCTATTTATATGATAGCTTGGAAGCATATTTGTTAGTTGCGGTAAGACTATAGCTTCTGCTTTAATTCTCTTATCCGCTTGGGGGGAAATTAGAGTAAGGGGATTATTGTGAACTGAGGTATTTGTTTGAGATTTCCTCAACCTGAGTGGTCATAGTGGTAACTGGTTCCGAAACTAGTCCACTTAGGATCCACCCTAAAATAGTATTTTGTGCCAATAGTTTGTTTGAAATTTTCTCAACACCCTCGAGTATTATCTGAGGTATGAGATCGCTGCCTAATAGAATGTCTATTTGAGCGGGGGTGTTGCAGTTGGCATCTGCTAGCTTTAGGTGTGAAACCTTTTGCCAATGCTTGCTATTTATATGATAGCTTGGAAGCATATTTGTTAGTTGCGGTAAGACTATAGTTCTGCTTTAATGCTCTTATCCGCTTGGGGGGAAATTAGAGTAATGGGATTATTGTGAACTGAGGTATTCGTTTGAGATTTCCTCAACCTGAGTGGACATGGTGGTAACTGGTTCCGAAACTAGTCCACTTAGGATCCACCCAAAAATAGTATTTTGTGCCAATAGTTTGTTTGAAATTTTCTCAACACCCTCGAGTATTATCTGAGGTATGAGATCGCTGCCTAATAGAATGTCTATTTGAGCGCGGGTGTTGCAGTTGGCATCTGCTAGCTTTAGGTGTGAAACCTTTTGCCGATGCTTGCTATTTATATGATAGCTTGGAAGCATATTTGTTAGTTGCGGTAAGACTATAGCTTCTGCTTTAATTCTCTTATCCGCTTGGAGGGAAACTAGAGTAAGGGGATTATTGTGAACTGAGGTATTCGTTTGAGATTACCTCAACCTGAGTGGTCATGGTGGTAACTGGTTCCGAAACTAGTCCACTTAGGACCAACCCAAAAATGGTATTTTGTGCCAATAGTTTGTTTGAAATTTTCTCAACACCCTCGAGTATTATCTGAGGTATGAGATCGCTGCCTAATAGAATGTCTATTTGAGCGCGGGTGTTGCAGTTGGCATCTGCTAGCTTTAGGTGTGAAACCTTTTGCCGATGCTTGCTATTCATATGATAGCTTGGAAGCATATTTGTTAGTTGCGGTAAGACTATAGCTCATGCTTTAATTCTCTTATCCGCTTGGGGGGAAATTAGAGTAATGGGATTATTGTGAACTGAGGTATTCGTTTGAGATTTCCTCAACCTGAGTGGTCATAGTGGTAACTGGTTCCGAAACTAGTCCACTTAGAATCCACCCTAAAATAGTATTTTGTGCGAATAGTTTGTTTGAAATTTTCTCAACACCCTCGAGTATTATCTGAGGTATGAGATCGCTGCCTAATAGAATGTCTATTTGAGCGGGGGTGTTGCAGTTGGGATCTGCTAGCTTTAGGTGTGAAAACTTTTCCCAATGCTTGCTATTCATATGATAGCTTGGAAGCATATTTGTTAGTTGCGGTAAGACTATAGCTCATGCTTTAATTCTCTTATCCGCTTGGGGGGAAATTAGAGTAATGGTCATGGTGGTAACTGGTTCCGAAACTAGTCCACTTAGGATCCACCCTAAAATAGTATTTTGTGCCAATAGGTGAAACCTTTTGCCAATGCTTGCTATGTATATGATAGCTTGGAAGCATATTTGTTAGTTGCGGTAAGACTATAGCTTCTGCTTTAATTCTCTTCTCCGCTTGGGGGGAAATTAGAGTAATGGGATTATTGTGAACTAAGGTATTCGTTTGAGATTTCCTCAACCTGAGTGGTCATAGTGGTAACTGGTTCCGAAACTAGTCCACTTAGGATCCACCCAAAAATAGTATTTTGTGCCAATAGTTTGTTTGAAATTTTCTCAACACCCTCGAGTATTATCTGAGGTATGAGATCGCTGCCTAATAGAATGTCTATTTGAGCGGGGGTGTTGCAGTTGGGATCTGCTAGCTTTAGGTGTGAAAACTTTTCCCAATGCTTGCTATTCATATGATAGCTTGGAAGCATATTTGTTAGTTGCGGTAAGACTATAGCTCATGCTTTAATTCTCTTATCCGCTTGGGGGGAAATTAGAGTAATGGTCATGGTGGTAACTGGTTCCGAAACTAGTCCACTTAGAATCCACCCTAAAATAGTATTTTGTGCCAATAGGTGAAACCTTTTGCCAATGCTTGCTATGTATATGATAGCTTGGAAGCATATTTGTTAGTTGCGGTAAGACTATAGCTTCTGCTTTAATTCTCTTCTCCGCTTGGGGGGAAATTAGAGTAATGGGATTATTGTGAACTAAGGTATTCGTTTGAGATTTCCTCAACCTGAGTGGTCATAGTGGTAACTGGTTCCGAAACTAGTCCACTTAGGATCCACCCAAAAATAGTATTTTGTGCCAATAGTTTGTTTGAAATTTTCTCAACACCCTCGAGTATTATCTGAGGTATGAGATCGCTGCCTAATAGAATGTCTATTTGAGCGGGGGTGTTGCAGTTGGGATCTGCTAGCTTTAGGTGTGAAACCTTTTCCCAATGCTTGCTATTCATATGATAGCTTGGAAGCATATTTGTTAGTTGCGGTAAGACTATAGCTTCTGCTTTTATTCTCTTATCCGCTTGGGGGCAAATTAGAGTAATGGGATTATTGTGAACTGAGGTATTCGTTTGAGATTTCCTCAACCTGAGTGGTCATGGTGGTAACTGGTTCCGAAACTAGTCCACTTAGAATCCACCCTAAAATAGTATTTTGTGCCAATAGTTTGTTTGAAATTTTCTCAACACCCTCGAGTATTATCTGAGGTATGAGATCGCTGCCTTATAGAATGTCTATTTGAGCGGGGGTGTTGCAGTTGGCATCTGCTAGAGTTAGGTGTGAAACCTTTTGCCAATGCTTGCTATTTATATGATAGCTTGGAAGCATATTTGTTAGTTGCGGTAAGACTATAGCTTCTGCTTTAATTCTCTTATCCGCTTGGGGGGAAATTAGAGTAAGGGGATTATTGTGAACTGAGGTATTCGTTTGAGATTTCCTCAACCTGAGTGGTCATGGTGGTAACTGGTTCCGAAACTAGTCCACTTAGGACCAACCCAAAAATAGTATTTTGTGCCAATAGTTTGTTTGAAATTTTCTCAACACCCTCGAGTATTATCTGAGGTATGAGATCGCTGCCTAATAGAATGTCTATTTGAGCGGGGGTGTTGCAGTTGGAATCTGCTCGCTTTAGGTGTGAAACGTTTTGCCAATGCTTGCTATTTATATGATAGCTTGGAAGCATATTTGTTAGTTGCGGTAAGACTATAGCTTCTGCTTTAATTCTCTTATCCGCTTGGGGGGAAATTAGAGTAATGGGATTATTGTGAACTGAGGTATTCGTTTGAGATTTCCTCAACCTGAGTGGTCATGGTGGTAACTGGTTCCGAAACTAGTCCACTTAGGACCAACCCAAAAATAGTATTTTGTGCGAATAGTTTGTTTGAAATTTTCTCAACACCCTCGAGTATTATCTGAGGTATGAGATCACTGCCTAATAGAATATCTATTTGAGCGGGGGTGTTGCAGTTGGGATCTGCTAGCTTTAGGTGTGAAACCTTTTCCCAATGCTTGCTATTCATATGATAGCTTGGAAGCATATTTGTTAGTTGCGGTAAGACTATAGCTCATGCTTTAATTCTCTTATCCGCTTGGGGGGAAATTAGAGTAATGGTCATGGTGGTAACTGGTTCCGAAACTAGTCCACTTAGGATCCACCCTAAAATAGTATTTTGTGCCAATAGGTGAAACCTTTTGCCAATGCTTGCTATGTATATGATAGCTTGGAAGCATATTTGTTAGTTGCGGTAAGACTATAGCTTCTGCTTTAATTCTCTTCTCCGCTTGGGGGGAAATTAGAGTAATGGGATTATTGTAAACTAAGGTATTCGTTTGAGATTTCCTCAACCTGAGTGGTCATAGTGGTAACTGGTTCCGAAACTAGTCCACTTAGGATCCACCCAAAAATAGTATTTTGTGCCAATAGTTTGTTTGAAATTTTCTCAACACCCTCGAGTATTATCTGAGGTATGAGATCGCTGCCTAATAGAATGTCTATTTGAGCGCGGGTGTTGCAGTTGGCATCTGCTAGCTTTAGGTGTGAAACCTTTTGCCAATGCTTGCTATTTATATGATAGCTTGGAAGCATATTTGTTAGTTGCGGTAAGACTATAGCTTCTGCTTTAATTCTCTTATCCGCTTGGGGGGAAACTAGAGTAAGGGGATTATTGTGAACTGAGGTATTCGTTTGAGATTACCTCAACCTGAGTGGTCATGGTGGTAACTGGTTCCGAAACTAGTCCACTTAGGACCAACCCAAAAATGGTATTTTGTGCCAATAGTTTGTTTGAAATTTTCTCAACACCCTCGAGTATTATCTGAGGTATGAGATCGCTGCCTAATAGAATGTCTATTTGAGCGCGGGTGTTGCAGTTGGCATCTGCTAGCTTTAGGTGTGAAACCTTTTGCCGATGCTTGCTATTCATATGATAGCTTGGAAGCATATTTGTTAGTTGCGGTAAGACTATAGCTCATGCTTTAATTCTCTTATCCGCTTGGGGGGAAATTAGAGTAATGGGATTATTGTGAACTGAGGTATTCGTTTGAGATTTCCTCAACCTGAGTGGTCATAGTGGTAACTGGTTCCGAAACTAGTCCACTTAGAATCCACCCTAAAATAGTATTTTGTGCGAATAGTTTGTTTGAAATTTTCTCAACACCCTCGAGTATTATCTGAGGTATGAGATCACTGCCTAATAGAATGTCTATTTGAGCGGGGGTGTTGCAGTTGGGATCTGCTAGCTTTAGGTGTGAAACCTTTTCCCAATGCTTGCTATTCATATGATAGCTTGGAAGCATATTTGTTAGTTGCGGTAAGACTATAGCTCATGCTTTAATTCTCTTATCCGCTTGGGGGGAAATTAGAGTAATGGTCATGGTGGTAACTGGTTCCGAAACTAGTCCACTTAGGATCCACCCTAAAATAGTATTTTGTGCCAATAGGTGAAACCTTTTGCCAATGCTTGCTATGTATATGATAGCTTGGAAGCATATTTGTTAGTTGCGGTAAGACTATAGCTTCTGCTTTAATTCTCTTCTCCGCTTGGGGGGAAATTAGAGTAATGGAATTATTGTGAACTAAGGTATTCGTTTGAGATTTCCTCAACCTGAGTGGTCATAGTGGTAACTGGTTCCGAAACTAGTCCACTTAGGATCCACCCAAAAATAGTATTTTGTGCCAATAGTTTGTTTAAAATTTTCTCAACACCCTCGAGTATTATCTGAGGTATGAGATCACTGCCTAATAGAATGTCTATTTGAGCGCGGGTGTTGCAGTTGGCATCTGCTAGCTTTAGGTGTGAAACCTTTTGCCGATGCTTGCTATTCATATGATAGCTTGGAAGCATATTTGTTAGTTGCGGTAAGACTATAGCTCATGCTTTAATTCTCTTCTCCGCTTGGGGGGAAATTAGAGTAATGGGATTATTGTGAACTAAGGTATTCGTTTGAGATTTCCTCAACCTGAGTGGTCATAGTGGTAACTGGTTCCGAAACTAGTCCACTTAGGATCCACCCAAAAATAGTATTTTGTGCGAATAGTTTGTTTGAAATTTTCTCAACACCCTCGAGTATTATCTGAGGTATGAGATCACTGCCTAATAGAATGTCTATTTCAGCGGGGGTGTTGCAGTTGGGATCTGCTAGCTTTAGGTGTGAAACCTTTTCCCAATGCTTGCTATTCATATGATAGCTTGGAAGCATATTTGTTAGTTGCGGTAAGACTATAGCTCATGCTTTAATTCTCTTATCCGCTTGGGGGGAAATTAGAGTAATGGTCATGGTGGTAACTGGTTCCGAAACTAGTCCACTTAGGATCCACCCTAAAATAGTATTTTGTGCCAATAGGTGAAACCTTTTGCCAATGCTTGCTATGTATATGATAGCTTGGAAGCATATTTGTTAGTTGCGGTAAGACTATAGCTTCTGCTTTAATTCTCTTCTCCGCTTGGGGGGAAATTAGAGTAATGGAATTATTGTGAACTAAGGTATTCGTTTGAGATTTCCTCAACCTGAGTGGTCATAGTGGTAACTGGTTCCGAAACTAGACCACTTAGGATCCACCCAAAAATAGTATTTTGTGCCAATAGTTTGTTTGAAATTTTCTGAACACCCTCGAGTATTATCTGAGGTATGAGATCGCTGCCTAATAGAATGTCTATTTGAGCGGGGGTGTTGCAGTTGGGATCTGCTAGCTTTAGGTGTGAAAACTTTTCCCAATGCTTGCTATTCATATGATAGCTTGGAAGCATATTTGTTAGTTGCGGTAAGACTATAGCTCATGCTTTAATTCTCTTATCCGCTTGGGAGGAAATTAGAGTAATGGTCATGGTGGTAACTGGTTCCGAAACTAGTCCACTTAGGATCCACCCTTAAATAGTATTTTGTGCCAATAGGTGAAACCTTTTGCCAATGCTTGCTATGTATATGATAGCTTGGAAGCATATTTGTTAGTTGCGGTAAGACTATAGCTTCTGCTTTAATTCTCTTCTCCGCTTGGGGGGAAATTAGAGTAATGGGATTATTGTGAACTAAGGTATTCGTTTGAGATTTCCTCAACCTGAGTGGTCATAGTGGTAACTGGTTCCGAAACTAGTCCACTTAGGATCCACCCAAAAATAGTATTTTGTGCCAATAGTTTGTTTGAAATTTTCTCAACACCCTCGAGTATTATCTGAGGTATGAGATCGCTGCCTAATAGAATGTCTATTTGAGCGGGGGTGTTGCAGTTGGGATCTGCTAGCTTTAGGTGTGAAACCTTTTCCCAATGCTTGCTATTCATATGATAGCTTGGAAGCATATTTGTTAGTTGCGGTAAGACTATAGCTTCTGCTTTTATTCTCTTATCCGCTTGGGGGCAAATTAGAGTAATGGGATTATTGTGAACTGAGGTATTCGTTTGAGATTTCCTCAACCTGAGTGGTCATGGTGGTAACTGGTTCCGAAACTAGTCCACTTAGAATCCACTCTAAAATAGTATTTTGTGCCAATAGTTTGTTTGAAATTTTCTCAACACCCTCGAGTATTATCTGAGGTATGAGATCGCTGCCTAATAGAATGTCTATTTGAGCGGGGGTGTTGCAGTTGGCATCTGCTAGCTTTAGGTGTGAAACCTTTTGCCAATGCTTGCTATTTATATGATAGCTTGGAAGCATATTTGTTAGTTGCGGTAAGACTATAGCTTCTGCTTTAATTCTCTTATCCGCTTGGGGGGAAATTAGAGTAAGGGGATTATTGTGAACTGAGGTATTCGTTTGAGATTTCCTCAACCTGAGTGGTCATGGTGGTAACTGGTTCCGAAACTAGTCCACTTAGGACCAACCCAAAAATAGTATTTTGTGCGAATAGTTTGTTTGAAATTTTCTCAACACCCTCGAGTATTATCTGAGGTATGAGATCACTGCCTAATAGAATGTCTATTTGAGCGGGGGTGTTGCAGTTGGGATCTGCTAGCTTTAGGTGTGAAACCTTTTCCCAATGCTTGCTATTCATATGATAGCTTGGAAGCATATTTGTTAGTTGCGGTAAGACTATAGCTCATGCTTTAATTCTCTTATCCGCTTGGGGGGAAATTAGAGTAATGGTCATGGTGGTAACTGGTTCCGAAACTAGTCCACTTAGGATCCACCCAAAAATAGTATTTTGTGCCAATAGTTTGTTTGAAATTTTCTCAACACCCTCGAGTATTATCTGAGGTATGAGATCACTGCCTAATAGAATGTCTATTTGAGCGCGGGTGTTGCAGTTGGCATCTGCTAGCTTTAGGTGTGAAACCTTTTGCCGATGCTTGCTATTCATATGATAGCTTGGAAGCATATTTGTTAGTTGCGGTAAGACTATAGCTCATGCTTTAATTCTCTTATCCGCTTGGGGGGAAATTTGAGTAATGGGATTATTGTGAACTGAGGTATTCGTTTGAGATTTCCTCAACCTGAGTGGTCATAGTGGTAACTGGTTCCGAAACTAGTCCACTTAGAATCCACCCTAAAATAGTATTTTGTGCGAATAGTTTGTTTGAAATTTTCTCAACACCCTCGAGTATTATCTGAGGTATGAGATCACTGCCTAATAGAATGTCTATTTGAGCGGGGGTGTTGCAGTTGGGATCTGCTAGCTTTAGGTGTGAAACCTTTTCCCAATGCTTGCTATTCATATGATAGCTTGGAAGCATATTTGTTAGTTGCGGTAAGACTATAGCTCATGCTTTAATTCTCTTATCCGCTTGGGGGGAAATTAGAGTAATGGTCATGGTGGTAACTGGTTCCGAAACTAGTCCACTTAGGATCCACCCTAAAATAGTATTTTGTGCCAATAGGTGAAACCTTTTGCCAATGCTTGCTATGTATATGATAGCTTGGAAGCATATTTGTTAGTTGCGGTAAGACTATAGCTTCTGCTTTAATTCTCTTCTCCGCTTGGGGGGAAATTAGAGTAATGGAATTATTGTGAACTAAGGTATTCGTTTGAGATTTCCTCAACCTGAGTGGTCATAGTGGTAACTGGTTCCGAAACTAGTCCACTTAGGATCCACCCAAAAATAGTATTTTGTGCCAATAGTTTGTTTGAAATTTTCTCAACACCCTCGAGTATTATCTGAGGTATGAGATCGCTGCCTAATAGAATGTCTATTTGAGCGGGGGTGTTGCAGTTGGGATCTGCTAGCTTTAGGTGTGAAAACTTTTCCCAATGCTTGCTATTCATATGATAGCTTGGAAGCATATTTGTTAGTTGCGGTAAGACTATAGCTCATGCTTTAATTCTCTTATCCGCTTGGGAGGAAATTAGAGTAATGGTCATGGTGGTAACTGGTTCCGAAACTAGTCCACTTAGGATCCACCCTTAAATAGTATTTTGTGCCAATAGGTGAAACCTTTTGCCAATGCTTGCTATGTATATGATAGCTTGGAAGCATATTTGTTAGTTGCGGTAAGACTATAGCTTCTGCTTTAATTCTCTTCTCCGCTTGGGGGGAAATTAGAGTAATGGGATTATTGTGAACTAAGGTATTCGTTTAAGATTTCCTCAACCTGAGTGGTCATAGTGGTAACTGGTTCCGAAACTAGTCCACTTAGGATCCACCCAAAAATAGTATTTTGTGCCAATAGTTTGTTTGAAATTTTCTCAACACCCTCGAGTATTATCTGAGGTATGAGATCGCTGCCTAATAGAATGTCTATTTGAGCGGGGGTGTTGCAGTTGGGATCTGCTAGCTTTAGGTGTGAAACCTTTTCCCAATGCTTGCTATTCATATGATAGCTTGGAAGCATATTTGTTAGTTGCGGTAAGACTATAGCTTCTGGTTTTATTCTCTTATCCGCTTGGGGGCAAATTAGAGTAATGGGATTATTGTGAACTGAGGTATTCGTTTGAGATTTCCTCAACCTGAGTGGTCATGGTGGTAACTGGTTCCGAAACTAGTCCACTTAGAATCCACTCTAAAATAGTATTTTGTGCCAATAGTTTGTTTGAAATTTTCTCAACACCCTCGAGTATTATCTGAGGTATGAGATCGCTGCCTAATAGAATGTCTATTTGAGCGGGGGTGTTGCAGTTGGCATCTGCTAGCTTTAGGTGTGAAACCTTTTGCCAATGCTTGCTATTTATATGATAGCTTGGAAGCATATTTGTTAGTTGCGGTAAGACTATAGCTTCTGCTTTAATTCTCTTATCCGCTTGGGGGGAAATTAGAGTAAGGGGATTATTGTGAACTGAGGTATTCGTTTGAGATTTCCTCAACCTGAGTGGTCATGGTGGTAACTGGTTCCGAAACTAGTCCACTTAGGACCAACCCAAAAATAGTATTTTGTGCGAATAGTTTGTTTGAAATTTTCTCAACACCCTCGAGTATTATCTGAGGTATGAGATCACTGCCTAATAGAATGTCTATTTGAGCGGGGGTGTTGCAGTTGGGATCTGCTAGCTTTAGGTGTGAAACCTTTTCCCAATGCTTGCTATTCATATGATAGCTTGGAAGCATATTTGTTAGTTGCGGTAAGACTATAGCTCATGCTTTAATTCTCTTATCCGCTTGGGGGGAAATTAGAGTAATGGTCATGGTGGTAACTGGTTCCGAAACTAGTCCACTTAGGATCCACCCTAAAATAGTATTTTGTGCCAATAGGTGAAACCTTTTGCCAATGCTTGCTATGTATATGATAGCTTGGAAGCATATTTGTTAGTTGCGGTAAGACTATAGCTTCTGCTTTAATTCTCTTCTCCGCTTGGGGGGAAATTAGAGTAATGGGATTATTGTGAACTAAGGTATTCGTTTGAGATTTCCTCAACCTGAGTGGTCATAGTGGTAACTGGTTCCGAAACTAGTCCACTTAGGATCCACCCAAAAATAGTATTTTGTGCCAATAGTTTGTTTGAAATTTTCTCAACACCCTCGAGTATTATCTGAGGTATGAGATCGCTGCCTAATAGAATGTCTATTTGAGCGCGGGTGTTGCAGTTGGCATCTGCTAGCTTTAGGTGTGAAACCTTTTGCCGATGCTTGCTATTCATATGATAGCTTGGAAGCATATTTGTTAGTTGCGGTAAGACTATAGCTCATGCTTTAATTCTCTTATCCGCTTGGGGGGAAATTAGAGTAATGGGATTATTGTGAACTGAGGTATTCGTTTGAGATTTCCTCAACCTGAGTGGTCATAGTGGTAACTGGTTCCGAAACTAGTCCACTTAGAATCCACCCTAAAATAGTATTTTGTGCGAATAGTTTGTTTGAAATTTTCTCAACACCCTCGAGTATTATCTGAGGTATGAGATCACTGCCTAATAGAATGTCTATTTGAGCGGGGGTGTTGCAGTTGGGATCTGCTAGCTTTAGGTGTGAAACCTTTTCCCAATGCTTGCTATTCATATGATAGCTTGGAAGCATATTTGTTAGTTGCGGTAAGACTATAGCTCATGCTTTAATTCTCTTATCCGCTTGGGGGGAAATTAGAGTAATGGTCATGGTGGTAACTGGTTCCGAAACTAGTCCACTTAGGATCCACCCTAAAATAGTATTTTGTGCCAATAGGTGAAACCTTTTGCCAATGCTTGCTATGTATATGATAGCTTGGAAGCATATTTGTTAGTTGCGGTAAGACTATAGCTTCTGCTTTAATTCTCTTCTCCGCTTAGGGGAAATTAGAGTAATGGGATTATTGTGAACTAAGGTATTCGTTTGAGATTTCCTCAACCTGAGTGGTCATAGTGGTAACTGGTTCCGAAACTAGTCCACTTAGGATCCACCCAAAAATAGTATTTTGTGCCAATAGTTTGTTTGAAATTTTCTCAACACCCTCGAGTATTATCTGAGGTATGAGATCGCTGCCTAATAGAATGTCTATTTGAGCGGGGGTGTTGCAGTTGGGATCTGCTAGCTTTAGGTGTGAAACCTTTTGCCGATGCTTGCTATTTATATGATAGCTTGGAAGCATATTTGTTAGTTGCGGTAAGACTATAGCTTCTGCTTTAATTCTCTTATCCGCTTGGGGGGAAACTAGAGTAAGGGGATTATTGTGAACTGAGGTATTCGTTTGAGATTTCCTCAACCTGAGTGGTCATGGTGGTAACTGGTTCCGAAACTAGTCCACTTAGGACCAACCCAAAAATAGTATTTTGTGCCAATAGTTTGTTTGAAATTTTCTCAACACCCTCGAGTATTATCTGAGGTATGAGATCGCTGCCTAATAGAATGTCTATTTGAGCGGGGGTGTTGCAGTTGGGATCTGCTAGCTTTAGGTGTGAAACCTTTAGCCAATGCTTGCTATTTATATGATAGCTTGGAAGCATATTTGTTAGTTGCGGTAAGACTATAGCTTCTGCTTTAATTCTCTTATCCGCTTGGGGGGAAATTAGAGTAATGCGATTATTGTGAACTGAGGTATTCGTTTGAGATTTCCTCAACCTGAGTGGTCATGGTGGTAACTGGTTCCGAAACTAGTCCACTTAGGATCCACCGTAAAATAGTATTTTGTGCCAATAGGTGAAACCTTTTGCCAATGCTTGCTATTTATATGATAGCTTGGAAGCATATTTGTTAATTGCGGTAAGACTATAGCTCCTGCTTTAATTCTCTTCTCCGCTTGGGGGGAAATTAGAGTAATGGGATTATTGTGAACTGAGTTATTCGTTTGAGATTTCCTCAACCTGAGTGGTCATGGTGGTAACTGGTTCCCAAACTAGTCCACTTAGAATCCACCCTAAAATAGTATTTTGTGCGAATAGTTTGTTTGAAATTTTCCCAACACCCTCGAGTATTATCTGAGGTATGAGATCGCTGCCTAATAGAATGTCTATTTGAGCGGGGGTGTTGCAGTTGGGATCTGCTAGCTTTAGGTGTGAAACCTTTTGCCAATGCTTGCTATTTATATGATATCTTGGAAGCATATTTGTTAGTTGCGGTAAGACTATAGCTTCTGCTTTAATTCTCTTATCCGCTTGGGGGGAAATTAGAGTAATGGGATTATTGTGAACTGAGGTATTCGTTTGAGATTTCCTCAACCTGAGTGGTCATGGTGGTAACTGGTTCCGAAACTAGTCCACTTAGAATCCACCCTAAAATAGTATTTTGTGCGAATAGTTTGTTTGAAATTTTCTCAACACCCTCGAGTATTATCTGAGGTATGAGATCACTGCCTAATAGAATGTCTATTTGAGCGGGGGTGTTGCAGTTGGGATCTGCTAGCTTTAGGTGTGAAACCTTTTCCCAATGCTTGCTATTCATATGATAGCTTGGAAGCATATTTGTTAGTTGCGGTAAGACTATAGCTCATGCTTTAATTCTCTTATCCGCTTGGGGGGAAATTAGAGTAATGGTCATGGTGGTAACTGGTTCCGAAACTAGTCCACTTAGGATCCACCCTAAAATAGTATTTTGTGCCAATAGGTGAAACCTTTTGCCAATGCTTGCTATGTATATGATAGCTTGGAAGCATATTTGTTAGTTGCGGTAAGACTATAGCTTCTGCTTTAATTCTCTTCTCCGCTTGGGGGGAAATTAGAGTAATGGAATTATTGTGAACTAAGGTATTCGTTTGAGATTTCCTCAACCTGAGTGGTCATAGTGGTAACTGGTTCCGAAACTAGTCCACTTAGGATCCACCCAAAAATAGTATTTTGTGCCAATAGTTTGTTTGAAATTTTCTCAACACCCTCGAGTATTATCTGAGGTACGAGATCGCTGCCTAATAGAATGTCTATTTGAGCGGGGGTGTTGCAGTTGGGATCTGCTAGCTTTAGGTGTGAAAACTTTTCCCAATGCTTGCTATTCATATGATAGCTTGGAAGCATATTTGTTAGTTGCGGTAAGACTATAGCTCATGCTTTAATTCTCTTATCCGCTTGGGGGGAAATTAGAGTAATGGTCATGGTGGTAACTGGTTCCGAAACTAGTCCACTTAGGATCCACCCTAAAATAGTATTTTGTGCCAATAGGTGAAACCTTTTGCCAATGCTTGCTATGTATATGATAGCTTGGAAGCATATTTGTTAGTTGCGGTAAGACTATAGCTTCTGCTTTAATTCTCTTCTCCGCTTGGGGGGAAATTAGAGTAATGGGATTATTGTGAACTAAGGTATTCGTTTGAGATTTCCTCAACCTGAGTGGTCATAGTGGTAACTGGTTCCGAAACTAGTCCACTTAGGATCCACCCAAAAATAGTATTTTGTGCCAATAGTTTGTTTGAAATTTTCTCAACACCCTCGAGTATTATCTGAGGTATGAGATCGCTGCCTAATAGAATGTCTATTTGAGCGGGGGTGTTGCAGTTGGGATCTGCTAGCTTTAGGTGTGAAACCTTTTCCCAATGCTTGCTATTCATATGATAGCTTGGAAGCATATTTGTTAGTTGCGGTAAGACTATAGCTTCTGCTTTTATTCTCTTATCCGCTTGGGGGCAAATTAGAGTAATGGGATTATTGTGAACTGAGGTATTCGTTTGAGATTTCCTCAACCTGAGTGGTCATGGTGGTAACTGGTTCCGAAACTAGTCCACTTAGAATCCACCCTAAAATAGTATTTTGTGCCAATAGTTTGTTTGAAATTTTCTCAACACCCTCGAGTATTATCTGAGGTATGAGATCGCTGCCTAATAGAATGTCTATTTGAGCGGGGGTGTTGCAGTTGGCATCTGCTAGCTTTAGGTGTGAAACCTTTTCCCAATGCTTGCTATTCATATGATAGCTTGGAAGCATATTTGTTAGTTGCGGTAAGACTATAGCTTCTGCTTTAATTCTCTTATCCGCTTGGGGGGAAATTAGAGTAAGGGGATTATTGTGAACTGAGGTATTCGTTTGCGATTTCCTCAACCTGAGTGGTCATGGTGGTAACTGGTTCCGAAACTAGTCCACTTAGGACCAACCCAAAAATAGTATTTTGTGCCAATAGTTTGTTTGAAATTTTCTCAACACCCTCGAGTATTATCTGAGGTATGAGATCGCTGCCTAATAGAATGTCTATTTGAGCGGGGGTGTTGCAGTTGGGATCTGCTAGCTTTAGGTGTGAAACCTTTTCCCAATGCTTGCTATTCATATGATAGCTTGGAAGCATATTTGTTAGTTGCGGTAAGACTATAGCTTCTGCTTTAATTCTCTTATCCGCTTGGGGGGAAATTAGAGTAATGGGATTATTGTGAACTGAGGTATTCGTTTGAGATTTCCTCAACCTGAGTGGTCATGGTGGTAACTGGTTCCCAAACTAGTCCACTTAGAATCCACCCTAAAATAGTATTTTGTGCGAATAGTTTGTTTGAAATTTTCCCAACACCCTCGAGTATTATCTGAGGTATGAGATCGCTGCCTAATAGAATGTCTATTTGAGCGGGGGTGTTGCAGTTGGGATCTGCTAGCTTTAGGTGTGAAACCTTTTGCCAATGCTTGCTATTTATATGATATCTTGGAAGCATATTTGTTAGTTGCGGTAAGACTATAGCTTCTGCTTTAATTCTCTTATCCGCTTGGGGGGAAATTAGAGTAATGGGATTATTGTGAACTGAGGTATTCGTTTGAGATTTCCTCAACCTGAGTGGTCATGGTGGTAACTGGTTCCGAAACTAGTCCACTTAGAATCCACCCTAAAATAGTATTTTGTGCGAATAGTTTGTTTGAAATTTTCTCAACACCCTCGAGTATTATCTGAGGTATGAGATCACTGCCTAATAGAATGTCTATTTGACTGGGGGTGTTGCAGTTGGGATCTGCTAGCTTTAGGTGTGAAACCTTTTCCCAATGCTTGCTATTCATATGATAGCTTGGAAGCATATTTGTTAGTTGCGGTAAGACTATAGCTCATGCTTTAATTCTCTTATCCGCTTGGGGGGAAATTAGAGTAATGGTCATGGTGGTAACTGGTTCCGAAACTAGTCCACTTAGGATCCACCCTAAAATAGTATTTTGTGCCAATAGGTGAAACCTTTTGCCAATGCTTGCTATGTATATGATAGCTTGGAAGCATATTTGTTAGTTGCGGTAAGACTATAGCTTCTGCTTTAATTCTCTTCTCCGTTTGGGGGGAAATTAGAGTAATGGAATTATTGTGAACTAAGGTATTCGTTTGAGATTTCCTCAACCTGAGTGGTCATAGTGGTAACTGGTTCCGAAACTAGTCCACTTAGGATCCACCCAAAAATAGTATTTTGTGCCAATAGTTTGTTTGAAATTTTCTCAACACCCTCGAGTATTATCTGAGGTATGAGATCGCTGCCTAATAGAATGTCTATTTGAGCGGGGGTGTTGCAGTTGGGATCTGCTAGCTTTAGGTGTGAAAACTTTTCCCAATGCTTGCTATTCATATGATAGCTTGGAAGCATATTTGTTAGTTGCGGTAAGACTATAGCTCATGCTTTAATTCTCTTATCCGCTTGGGGGGAAATTAGAGTAATGGTCATGGTGGTAACTGGTTCCGAAACTAGTCCACTTAGGATCCACCCTAAAATAGTATTTTGTGCCAATAGGTGAAACCTTTTGCCAATGCTTGCTATGTATATGATAGCTTGGAAGCATATTTGTTAGTTGCGGTAAGACTATAGCTTCTGCTTTAATTCTCTTCTCCGCTTGGGGGGAAATTAGAGTAATGGGATTATTGTGAACTAAGGTATTCGTTTGAGATTTCCTCAACCTGAGTGGTCACAGTGGTAACTGGTTCCGAAACTAGTCCACTTAGGATCCACCCAAAAATAGTATTTTGTGCCAATAGTTTGTTTGAAATTTTCTCAACACCCTCGAGTATTATCTGAGGTATGAGATCGCTGCCTAATAGAATGTCTATTTGAGCGGGGGTGTTGCAGTTGGGATCTGCTAGCTTTAGGTGTGAAACCTTTTCCCAATGCTTGCTATTCATATGATAGCTTGGAAGCATATTTGTTAGTTGCGGTAAGACTATAGCTTCTGGTTTTATTCTCTTATCCGCTTGGGGGCAAATTAGAGTAATGGGATTATTGTGAACTGAGGTATTCGTTTGAGATTTCCTCAACCTGAGTGGTCATGGTGGTAACTGGTTCCGAAACTAGTCCACTTAGAATCCACTCTAAAATAGTATTTTGTGCCAATAGTTTGTTTGAAATTTTCTCAACACCCTCGAGTATTATCTGAGGTATGAGATCACTGCCTAATAGAATGTCTATTTGAGCGGGGGTGTTGCAGTTGGGATCTGCTAGCTTTAGGTGTGAAACCTTTTCCCAATGCTTGCTATTCATATGATAGCTTGGAAGCATATTTGTTAGTTGCGGTAAGACTATAGCTCATGCTTTAATTCTCTTATCCGCTTGGGGGGAAATTAGAGTAATGGTCATGGTGGTAACTGGTTCCGAAACTAGTCCACTTAGGATCCACCCTAAAATAGTATTTTGTGCCAATAGGTGAAACCTTTTGCCAATGCTTGCTATGTATATGATAGCTTGGAAGCATATTTGTTAGTTGCGGTAAGACTATAGCTTCTGCTTTAATTCTCTTCTCCGCTTAGGGGAAATTAGAGTAATGGGATTATTGTGAACTAAGGTATTCGTTTGAGATTTCCTCAACCTGAGTGGTCATAGTGGTAACTGGTTCCGAAACTAGTCCACTTAGGATCCACCCAAAAATAGTATTTTGTGCCAATAGTTTGTTTGAAATTTTCTCAACACCCTCGAGTATTATCTGAGGTATGAGATCGCTGCCTAATAGAATGTCTATTTGAGCGGGGGTGTTGCAGTTGGGATCTGCTAGCTTTAGGTGTGAAACCTTTTGCCGATGCTTGCTATTTATATGATAGCTTGGAAGCATATTTGTTAGTTGCGGTAAGACTATAGCTTCTGCTTTAATTCTCTTATCCGCTTGGGGGGAAACTAGAGTAAGGGGATTATTGTGAACTGAGGTATTCGTTTGAGATTTCCTCAACCTGAGTGGTCATAGTGGTAACTGGTTCCGAAACTAGTCCACTTAGGACCAACCCAAAAATAGTATTTTGTGCCAATAGTTTGTTTGAAATTTTCTCAACACCCTCGAGTATTATCTGAGGTATGAGATCGCTGCCTAATAGAATGTCTATTTGAGCGGGGGTGTTGCAGTTGGGATCTGCTAGCTTTAGGTGTGAAACCTTTAGCCAATGCTTGCTATTTATATGATAGCTTGGAAGCATATTTGTTAGTTGCGGTAAGACTATAGCTTCTGCTTTAATTCTCTTATCCGCTTGGGGGGAAATTAGAGTAATGCGATTATTGTGAACTGAGGTATTCGTTTGAGATTTCCTCAACCTGAGTGGTCATGGTGGTAACTGGTTCCGAAACTAGTCCACTTAGGATCCACCGTAAAATAGTATTTTGTGCCAATAGGTGAAACCTTTTGCCAATGCTTGCTATTTATATGATAGCTTGGAAGCATATTTGTTAGTTGCGGTAAGACTATAGCTCCTGCTTTAATTCTCTTCTCCGCTTGGGGGGAAATTAGAGTAATGGGATTATTGTGAACTGAGGTATTCGTTTGAGATTTCCTCAACCTGAGTGGTCATGGTGGTAACTGGTTCCGAAACTAGTCCACTTAGAATCCACCCTAAAATAGTATTTTGTGCGAATAGTTTGTTTGAAATTTTCTCAACACCCTCGAGTATTATCTGAGGTATGAGATCGCTGCCTAATAGAATGTCTATTTGAGCGGGGGTGTTGCAGTTGGGATCTGCTAGCTTTAGGTGTGAAACCTTTTGCCAATGCTTGCTATTTATATGATAGCTTGGAAGCATATTTGTTAGTTGCGGTAGGACTATAGCTTCTGCTTTAATTCTCTTATCCGCTTGGGGGGAAATTAGAGTAATGGGATTATTGTGAACTGAGGTATTCGTTTGAGATTTCCTCAACCTGAGTGGTCATGGTGGTAACTGGTTCCCAAACTAGTCCACTTAGAATCCACCCTAAAATAGTATTTTGTGCGAATAGTTTGTTTGAAATTTTCCCAACACCCTCGAGTATTATCTGAGGTATGAGATCGCTGCCTAATAGAATGTCTATTTGAGCGGGGGTGTTGCAGTTGGGATCTGCTAGCTTTAGGTGTGAAACCTTTTGCCAATGCTTGCTATTTATATGATATCTTGGAAGCATATTTGTTAGTTGCGGTAAGACTATAGCTTCTGCTTTAATTCTCTTATCCGCTTGGGGGGAAATTAGAGTAATGGGATTATTGTGAACTGAGGTATTCGTTTGAGATTTCCTCAACCTGAGTGGTCATGGTGGTAACTGGTTCCGAAACTAGTCCACTTAGAATCCACCCTAAAATAGTATTTTGTGCGAATAGTTTGTTTGAAATTTTCTCAACACCCTCGAGTATTATCTGAGGTATGAGATCACTGCCTAATAGAATGTCTATTTGAGCGGGGGTGTTGCAGTTGGGATCTGCTAGCTTTAGGTGTGAAACCTTTTCCCAATGCTTGCTATTCATATGATAGCTTGGAAGCATATTTGTTAGTTGCGGTAAGACTATAGCTTCTGCTTTAATTCTCTTATCCGCTTGGGGGGAAATTAGAGTAATGGGATTATTGTGAACTGAGGTATTCGTTTGAGATTTCCTCAACCTGAGTGGTCATGGTGGTAACTGGTTCCCAAACTAGTCCACTTAGAATCCACCCTAAAATAGTATTTTGTGCGAATAGTTTGTTTGAAATTTTCCCAACACCCTCGAGTATTATCTGAGGTATGAGATCGCTGCCTAATAGAATGTCTATTTGAGCGGGGGTGTTGCAGTTGGGATCTGCCAGCTTTAGGTGTGAAACCTTTTGCCAATGCTTGCTATTTATATGATATCTTGGAAGCATATTTGTTAGTTGCGGTAAGACTATAGCTTCTGCTTTAATTCTCTTATCCGCTTGGGGGGAAATTAGAGTAATGGGATTATTGTGAACTGAGGTATTCGTTTGAGATTTCCTCAAACTGAGTGGTCATGGTGGTAACTGGTTCCGAAACTAGTCCACTTAGAATCCACCCTAAAATAGTATTTTGTGCGAATAGTTTGTTTGAAATTTTCTCAACACCCTCGAGTATTATCTGAGGTATGAGATCACTGCCTAATAGAATGTCTATTTGAGCGGGGGTGTTGCAGTTGGGATCTGCTAGCTTTAGGTGTGAAACCTTTTCCCAATGCTTGCTATTCATATGATAGCTTGGAAGCATATTTGTTAGTTGCGGTAAGACTATAGCTCATGCTTTAATTCTCTTATCCGCTTGGGGGGAAATTAGAGTAATGGTCATGGTGGTAACTGGTTCCGAAACTAGTCCACTTAGGATCCACCCTAAAATAGTATTTTGTGCCAATAGGTGAAACCTTTTGCCAATGCTTGCTATGTATATGATAGCTTGGAAGCATATTTGTTAGTTGCGGTAAGACTATAGCTTCTGCTTTAATTCTCTTCTCCGCTTGGGGGGAAATTAGAGTAATCGAATTATTGTGAACTAAGGTATTCGTTTGAGATTTCCTCAACCTGAGTGGTCATAGTGGTAACTGGTTCCGAAACTAGTTCACTTAGGATCCACCCAAAAATAGTATTTTGTGCCAATAGTTTGTTTGAAATTTTCTCAACACCCTCGAGTATTATCTGAGGTATGAGATCGCTGCCTAATAGAATGTCTATTTGAGCGGGGGTGTTGCAGTTGGGATCTGCTAGCTTTAGGTGTGAAAACTTTTCCCAATGCTTGCTATTCATATGATAGCTTGGAAGCATATTTGTTAGTTGCGGTAAGACTATAGCTCATGCTTTAATTCTCTTATCCGCTTGGGGGGAAATTAGAGTAATGGTCATGGTGGTAACTGGTTCCGAAACTAGTCCACTTAGGATCCACCCTAAAATAGTATTTTGTGCCAATAATTGAAACCTTTTGCCAATGCTTGCTATGTATATGATAGCTTGGAAGCATATTTGTTAGTTGCGGTAAGACTATAGCTTCTGCTTTAATTCTCTTCTCCGCTTGGGGGGAAATTAGAGTAATGGGATTATTGTGAACTAAGGTATTCGTTTGAGATTTCCTCAACCTGAGTGGTCACAGTGGTAACTGGTTCCGAAACTAGTCCACTTAGGATCCACCCAAAAATAGTATTTTGTGCCAATAGTTTGTTTGAAATTTTCTCAACACCCTCGAGTATTATCTGAGGTATGAGATCGCTGCCTAATAGAATGTCTATTTGAGCGGGGGTGTTGCAGTTGGGATCTGCTAGCTTTAGGTGTGAAACCTTTTCCCAATGCTTGCTATTCATATGATAGCTTGGAAGCATATTTGTTAGTTGCGGTAAGACTATAGCTTCTGGTTTTATTCTCTTATCCGCTTGGGGGCAAATTAGAGTAATGGGATTATTGTGAACTGAGGTATTCGTTTGAGATTTCCTCAACCTGAGTGGTAATGGTGGTAACTGGTTCCGAAACTAGTCCACTTAGAATCCACTCTAAAATAGTATTTTGTGCCAATAGTTTGTTTGAAATTTTCTCAACACCCTCGAGTATTATCTGAGGTATGAGATCACTGCCTAATAGAATGTCTATTTGAGCGGGGGTGTTGCAGTTGGGATCTGCTAGCTTTAGGTGTGAAACCTTTTCCCAATGCTTGCTATTCATATGATAGCTTGGAAGCATATTTGTTAGTTGCGGTAAGACTATAGCTCATGCTTTAATTCTCTTATCCGCTTGGGGGGAAATTAGAGTAATGGTCATGGTGGTAACTGGTTCCGAAACTAGTCCACTTAGGATCCACCCTAAAATAGTATTTTGTGCCAATAGGTGAAACCTTTTGCCAATGCTTGCTATGTATATGATAGCTTGGAAGCATATTTGTTAGTTGCGGTAAGACTATAGCTTCTGCTTTAATTCTCTTCTCCGCTTAGGGGAAATTAGAGTAATGGGATTAATGTGAACTAAGGTATTCGTTTGAGATTTCCTCAACCTGAGTGGTCATAGTGGTAACTGGTTCCGAAACTAGTCCACTTAGGATCCACCCAAAAATAGTATTTTGTGCCAATAGTTTGTTTGAAATTTTCTCAACACCCTCGAGTATTATCTGAGGTATGAGATCGCTGCCTAATAGAATGTCTATTTGAGCGGGGGTGTTGCAGTTGGGATCTGCTAGCTTTAGGTGTGAAACCTTTTGCCGATGCTTGCTATTTATATGATAGCTTGGAAGCATATTTTTTAGTTGCGGTAAGACTATAGCTTCTGCTTTAATTCTCTTATCCGCTTGGGGGGAAACTAGAGTAAGGGGATTATTGTGAACTGAGGTATTCGTTTGAGATTTCCTCAACCTGAGTGGTCATAGTGGTAACTGGTTCCGAAACTAGTCCACTTAGGACCAACCCAAAAATAGTATTTTGTGCCAATAGTTTGTTTGAAATTTTCTCAACACCCTCGAGTATTATCTGAGGTATGAGATCGCTGCCTAATAGAATGTCTATTTGAGCGGGGGTGTTGCAGTTGGGATCTGCTAGCTTTAGGTGTGAAACCTTTAGCCAATGCTTGCTATTTATATGATAGCTTGGAAGCATATTTGTTAGTTGCGGTAAGACTATAGCTTCTGCTTTAATTCTCTTATCCGCTTGGGGGGAAATTAGAGTAATGCGATTATTGTGAACTGAGGTATTCGTTTGAGATTTCCTCAACCTGAGTGGTCATGGTGGTAACTGGTTCCGAAACTAGTCCACTTAGGATCCACCGTAAAATAGTATTTTGTGCCAATAGGTGAAACCTTTTGCCAATGCTTGCTATTTATATGATAGCTTGGAAGCATATTTGTTAGTTGCGGTAAGACTATAGCTCCTGCTTTAATTCTCTTCTCCGCTTGGGGGGAAATTAGAGTAATGGGATTATTGTGAACTGAGGTATTCGTTTGAGATTTCCTCAACCTGAGTGGTCATGGTGGTAACTGGTTCCGAAACTAGTCCACTTAGAATCCACCCTAAAATAGTATTTTGTGCGAATAGTTTGTTTGAAATTTTCTCAACACCCTCGAGTATTATCTGAGGTATGAGATCGCTGCCTAATAGAATGTCTATTTGAGCGGGGGTGTTGCAGTTGGGATCTGCTAGCTTTAGGTGTGAAACCTTTTGCCAATGCTTGCTATTTATATGATAGCTTGGAAGCATATTTGTTAGTTGCGGTAGGACTATAGCTTCTGCTTTAATTCTCTTATCCGCTTGGGGGGAAATTAGAGTAATGGGATTATTGTGAACTGAGGTATTCGTTTGAGATTTCCTCAACCTGAGTGGTCATGGTGGTAACTGGTTCCCAAACTAGTCCACTTAGAATCCACCCTAAAATAGTATTTTGTGCGAATAGTTTGTTTGAAATTTTCCCAACACCCTCGAGTATTATCTGAGGTATGAGATCGCTGCCTAATAGAATGTCTATTTGAGCGGGGGTGTTGCAGTTGGGATCTGCTAGCTTTAGGTGTGAAACCTTTTGCCAATGCTTGCTATTTATATGATATCTTGGAAGCATATTTGTTAGTTGCGGTAAGACTATAGCTTCTGCTTTAATTCTCTTATCCGCTTGGGGGGAAATTAGAGTAATGGGATTATTGTGAACTGAGGTATTCGTTTGAGATTTCCTCAACCTGAGTGGTCATGGTGGTAACTGGTTCCGAAACTAGTCCACTTAGAATCCACCCTAAAATAGTATTTTGTGCGAATAGTTTGTTTGAAATTTTCTCAACACCCTCGAGTATTATCTGAGGTATGAGATCACTGCCTAATAGAATGTCTATTTGAGCGGGGGTGTTGCAGTTGGGATCTGCTAGCTTTAGGTGTGAAACCTTTTCCCAATGCTTGCTATTCATATGATAGCTTGGAAGCATATTTGTTAGTTGCGGTAAGACTATAGCTCATGCTTTAATTCTCTTATCCGCTTGGGGGGAAATTAGAGTAATGGTCATGGTGGTAACTGGTTCCGAAACTAGTCCACTTAGGATCCACCCTAAAATAGTATTTTGTGCCAATAGGTGAAACCTTTTGCCAATGCTTGCTATGTATATGATAGCTTGGAAGCATATTTGTTAGTTGCGGTAAGACTATAGCTTCTGCTTTAATTCTCTTCTCCGCTTGGGGGGAAATTAGAGTAATGGAATTATTGTGAACTAAGGTATTCGTTTGAGATTTCCTCAACCTGAGTGGTCATAGTGGTAACTGGTTCCGAAACTAGTTCACTTAGGATCCACCCAAAAATAGTATTTTGTGCCAATAGTTTGTTTGAAATTTTCTCAACACCCTCGAGTATTATCTGAGGTATGAGATCGCTGCCTAATAGAATGTCTATTTGAGCGGGGGTGTTGCAGTTGGGATCTGCTAGCTTTAGGTGTGAAAACTTTTCCCAATGCTTGCTATTCATATGATAGCTTGGAAGCATATTTGTTAGTTGCGGTAAGACTATAGCTCATGCTTTAATTCTCTTATCCGCTTGGGGGGAAATTAGAGTAATGGTCATGGTGGTAACTGGTTCCGAAACTAGTCCACTTAGGATCCACCCTAAAATAGTATTTTGTGCCAATAGGTGAAACCTTTTGCCAATGCTTGCTATGTATATGATAGCTTGGAAGCATATTTGTTAGTTGCGGTAAGACTATAGCTTCTGCTTTAATTCTCTTATCCGCTTGGGGGGAAATTAGAGTAAGGGGATTATTGTGAACTGAGGTATTCGTTTGCGATTTCCTCAACCTGAGTGGTCATGGTGGTAACTGGTTCCGAAACTAGTCCACTTAGGACCAACCCAAAAATAGTATTTTGTGCCAATAGTTTGTTTGAAATTTTCTCAACACCCTCGAGTATTATCTGAGGTATGAGATCGCTGCCTAATAGAATGTCTATTTGAGCGGGGGTGTTGCAGTTGGGATCTGCTAGCTTTAGGTGTGAAACCTTTTCCCAATGCTTGCTAGTCATATGATAGCTTGGAAGCATATTTGTTAGTTGCGGTAAGACTATAGCTTCTGCTTTAATTCTCTTATCCGCTTGGGGGGAAATTAGAGTAATGGGATTATTGTGAACTGAGGTATTCGTTTGAGATTTCCTCAACCTGAGTGGTCATGGTGGTAACTGGTTCCCAAACTAGTCCACTTAGAATCCACCCTAAAATAGTATTTTGTGCGAATAGTTTGTTTGAAATTTTCCCAACACCCTCGAGTATTATCTGAGGTATGAGATCGCTGCCTAATAGAATGTCTATTTGAGCGGGGGTGTTGCAGTTGGGATCTGCCAGCTTTAGGTGTGAAACCTTTTGCCAATGCTTGCTATTTATATGATATCTTGGAAGCATATTTGTTAGTTGCGGTAAGACTATAGCTTCTGCTTTAATTCTCTTATCCGCTTGGGGGGAAATTAGAGTAATGGGATTATTGTGAACTGAGGTATTCGTTTGAGATTTCCTCAACCTGAGTGGTCATGGTGGTAACTGGTTCCGAAACTAGTCCACTTAGAATCCACCCTAAAATAGTATTTTGTGCGAATAGTTTGTTTGAAATTTTCTCAACACCCTCGAGTATTATCTGAGGTATGAGATCACTGCCTAATAGAATGTCTATTTGAGCGGGGGTGTTGCAGTTGGGATCTGCTAGCTTTAGGTGTGAAACCTTTTCCCAATGCTTGCTATTCATATGATAGCTTGGAAGCATATTTGTTAGTTGCGGTAAGACTATAGCTCATGCTTTAATTCTCTTATCCGCTTGGGGGGAAATTAGAGTAATGGTCATGGTGGTAACTGGTTCCGAAACTAGTCCACTTAGGATCCACCCTAAAATAGTATTTTGTGCCAATAGGTGAAACCTTTTGCCAATGCTTGCTATGTATATGATAGCTTGGAAGCATATTTGTTAGTTGCGGTAAGACTATAGCTTCTGCTTTAATTCTCTTCTCCGCTTGGGGGGAAATTAGAGTAATGGAATTATTGTGAACTAAGGTATTCGTTTGAGATTTCCTCAACCTGAGTGGTCATAGTGGTAACTGGTTCCGAAACTAGTTCACTTAGGATCCACCCAAAAATAGTATTTTGTGCCAATAGTTTGTTTGAAATTTTCTCAACACCCTCGAGTATTATCTGAGGTATGAGATCGCTGCCTAATAGAATGTCTATTTGAGCGGGGGTGTTGCAGTTGGGATCTGCTAGCTTTAGGTGTGAAAACTTTTCCCAATGCTTGCTATTCATATGATAGCTTGGAAGCATATTTGTTAGTTGCGGTAAGACTATAGCTCATGCTTTAATTCTCTTATCCGCTTGGGGGGAAATTAGAGTAATGGTCATGGTGGTAACTGGTTCCGAAACTAGTCCACTTAGGATCCACCCTAAAATAGTATTTTGTGCCAATAGGTGAAACCTTTTGCCAATGCTTGCTATGTATATGATAGCTTGGAAGCATATTTGTTAGTTGCGGTAAGACTATAGCTTCTGCTTTAATTCTCTTATCCGCTTGGGGGGAAATTAGAGTAAGGGGATTATTGTGAACTGAGGTATTCGTTTGCGATTTCCTCAACCTGAGTGGTCATGGTGGTAACTGGTTCCGAAACTAGTCCACTTAGGACCAACCCAAAAATAGTATTTTGTGCCAATAGTTTGTTTGAAATTTTCTCAACACCCTCGAGTATTATCTGAGGTATGAGATCGCTGCCTAATAGAATGTCTATTTGAGCGGGGGTGTTGCAGTTGGGATCTGCTAGCTTTAGGTGTGAAACCTTTTCCCAATGCTTGCTAGTCATATGATAGCTTGGAAGCATATTTGTTAGTTGCGGTAAGACTATAGCTTCTGCTTTAATTCTCTTATCCGCTTGGGGGGAAATTAGAGTAATGGGATTATTGTGAACTGAGGTATTCGTTTGAGATTTCCTCAACCTGAGTGGTCATGGTGGTAACTGGTTCCCAAACTAGTCCACTTAGAATCCACCCTAAAATAGTATTTTGTGCGAATAGTTTGTTTGAAATTTTCCCAACACCCTCGAGTATTATCTGAGGTATGAGATCGCTGCCTAATAGAATGTCTATTTGAGCGGGGGTGTTGCAGTTGGGATCTGCCAGCTTTAGGTGTGAAACCTTTTGCCAATGCTTGCTATTTATATGATATCTTGGAAGCATATTTGTTAGTTGCGGTAAGACTATAGCTTCTGCTTTAATTCTCTTATCCGCTTGGGGGGAAATTAGAGTAATGGGATTATTGTGAACTGAGGTATTCGTTTGAGATTTCCTCAACCTGAGTGGTCATGGTGGTAACTGGTTCCGAAACTAGTCCACTTAGAATCCACCCTAAAATAGTATTTTGTGCGAATAGTTTGTTTGAAATTTTCTCAACACCCTCGAGTATTATCTGAGGTATGAGATCACTGCCTAATAGAATGTCTATTTGAGCGGGGGTGTTGCAGTTGGGATCTGCTAGCTTTAGGTGTGAAACCTTTTCCCAATGCTTGCTATTCATATGATAGCTTGGAAGCATATTTGTTAGTTGCGGTAAGACTATAGCTCATGCTTTAATTCTCTTATCCGCTTGGGGGGAAATTAGAGTAATGGTCATGGTGGTAACTGGTTCCGAAACTAGTCCACTTAGGATCCACCCTAAAATAGTATTTTGTGCCAATAGGTGAAACCTTTTGCCAATGCTTGCTATGTATATGATAGCTTGGAAGCATATTTGTTAGTTGCGGTAAGACTATAGCTTCTGCTTTAATTCTCTTCTCCGCTTGGGGGGAAATTAGAGTAATCGAATTATTGTGAACTAAGGTATTCGTTTGAGATTTCCTCAACCTGAGTGGTCATAGTGGTAACTGGTTCCGAAACTAGTTCACTTAGGATCCACCCAAAAATAGTATTTTGTGCCAATAGTTTGTTTGAAATTTTCTCAACACCCTCGAGTATTATCTGAGGTATGAGATCGCTGCCTAATAGAATGTCTATTTGAGCGGGGGTGTTGCAGTTGGGATCTGCTAGCTTTAGGTGTGAAAACTTTTCCCAATGCTTGCTATTCATATGATAGCTTGGAAGCATATTTGTTAGTTGCGGTAAGACTATAGCTCATGCTTTAATTCTCTTATCCGCTTGGGGGGAAATTAGAGTAATGGTCATGGTGGTAACTGGTTCCGAAACTAGTCCACTTAGGATCCACCCTAAAATAGTATTTTGTGCCAATAATTGAAACCTTTTGCCAATGCTTGCTATGTATATGATAGCTTGGAAGCATATTTGTTAGTTGCGGTAAGACTATAGCTTCTGCTTTAATTCTCTTCTCCGCTTGGGGGGAAATTAGAGTAATGGGATTATTGTGAACTAAGGTATTCGTTTGAGATTTCCTCAACCTGAGTGGTCACAGTGGTAACTGGTTCCGAAACTAGTCCACTTAGGATCCACCCAAAAATAGTATTTTGTGCCAATAGTTTGTTTGAAATTTTCTCAACACCCTCGAGTATTATCTGAGGTATGAGATCGCTGCCTAATAGAATGTCTATTTGAGCGGGGGTGTTGCAGTTGGGATCTGCTAGCTTTAGGTGTGAAACCTTTTCCCAATGCTTGCTATTCATATGATAGCTTGGAAGCATATTTGTTAGTTGCGGTAAGACTATAGCTTCTGGTTTTATTCTCTTATCCGCTTGGGGGCAAATTAGAGTAATGGGATTATTGTGAACTGAGGTATTCGTTTGAGATTTCCTCAACCTGAGTGGTCATGGTGGTAACTGGTTCCGAAACTAGTCCACTTAGAATCCACTCTAAAATAGTATTTTGTGCCAATAGTTTGTTTGAAATTTTCTCAACACCCTCGAGTATTATCTGAGGTATGAGATCACTGCCTAATAGAATGTCTATTTGAGCGGGGGTGTTGCAGTTGGGATCTGCTAGCTTTAGGTGTGAAACCTTTTCCCAATGCTTGCTATTCATATGATAGCTTGGAAGCATATTTGTTAGTTGCGGTAAGACTATAGCTCATGCTTTAATTCTCTTATCCGCTTGGGGGGAAATTAGAGTAATGGTCATGGTGGTAACTGGTTCCGAAACTAGTCCACTTAGGATCCACCCTAAAATAGTATTTTGTGCCAATAGGTGAAACCTTTTGCCAATGCTTGCTATGTATATGATAGCTTGGAAGCATATTTGTTAGTTGCGGTAAGACTATAGCTTCTGCTTTAATTCTCTTCTCCGCTTAGGGGAAATTAGAGTAATGGGATTATTGTGAACTAAGGTATTCGTTTGAGATTTCCTCAACCTGAGTGGTCATAGTGGTAACTGGTTCCGAAACTAGTCCACTTAGGATCCACCCAAAAATAGTATTTTGTGCCAATAGTTTGTTTGAAATTTTCTCAACACCCTCGAGTATTATCTGAGGTATGAGATCGCTGCCTAATAGAATGTCTATTTGAGCGGGGGTGTTGCAGTTGGGATCTGCTAGCTTTAGGTGTGAAACCTTTTGCCGATGCTTGCTATTTATATGATAGCTTGGAAGCATATTTGTTAGTTGCGGTAAGACTATAGCTTCTGCTTTAATTCTCTTATCCGCTTGGGGGGAAACTAGAGTAAGGGGATTATTGTGAACTGAGGTATTCGTTTGAGATTTCCTCAACCTGAGTGGTCATGGTGGTAACTGGTTCCGAAACTAGTCCACTTAGGACCAACCCAAAAATAGTATTTTGTGCCAATAGTTTGTTTGAAATTTTCTCAACACCCTCGAGTATTATCTGAGGTATGAGATCGCTGCCTAATAGAATGTCTATTTGAGCGGGGGTGTTGCAGTTGGGATCTGCTAGCTTTAGGTGTGAAACCTTTAGCCAATGCTTGCTATTTATATGATAGCTTGGAAGCATATTTGTTAGTTGCGGTAAGACTATAGCTTCTGCTTTAATTCTCTTATCCGCTTGGGGGGAAATTAGAGTAATGCGATTATTGTGAACTGAGGTATTCGTTTGAGATTTCCTCAACCTGAGTGGTCATGGTGGTAACTGGTTCCGAAACTAGTCCACTTAGGATCCACCGTAAAATAGTATTTTGTGCCAATAGGTGAAACCTTTTGCCAATGCTTGCTATTTATATGATAGCTTGGAAGCATATTTGTTAGTTGCGGTAAGACTATAGCTCCTGCTTTAATTCTCTTCTCCGCTTGGGGGGAAATTAGAGTAATGGGATTATTGTGAACTGAGGTATTCGTTTGAGATTTCCTCAACCTGAGTGGTCATGGTGGTAACTGGTTCCGAAACTAGTCCACTTAGAATCCACCCTAAAATAGTATTTTGTGCGAATAGTTTGTTTGAAATTTTCTCAACACCCTCGAGTATTATCTGAGGTATGAGATCGCTGCCTAATAGAATGTCTATTTGAGCGGGGGTGTTGCAGTTGGGATCTGCTAGCTTTAGGTGTGAAACCTTTTGCCAATGCTTGCTATTTATATGATAGCTTGGAAGCATATTTGTTAGTTGCGGTAGGACTATAGCTTCTGCTTTAATTCTCTTATCCGCTTGGGGGGAAATTAGAGTAATGGGATTATTGTGAACTGAGGTATTCGTTTGAGATTTCCTCAACCTGAGTGGTCATGGTGGTAACTGGTTCCCAAACTAGTCCACCTAGGATCCACCCTAAAATAGTATTTTGTGCGAATAGTTTGTTTGAAATTTTCCCAACACCCTCGAGTATTATCTGAGGTATGAGATCGCTGCCTAATAGAATGTCTATTTGAGCGGGGGTGTTGCAGTTGGGATCTGCTAGCTTTAGGTGTGAAACCTTTTGCCAATGCTTGCTATTTATATGATATCTTGGAAGCATATTTGTTAGTTGCGGTAAGACTATAGCTTCTGCTTTAATTCTCTTATCCGCTTGGGGGGAAATTAGAGTAATGGGATTATTGTGAACTGAGGTATTCGTTTGAGATTTCCTCAACCTGAGTGGTCATGGTGGTAACTGGTTCCGAAACTAGTCCACTTAGAATCCACCCTAAAATAGTATTTTGTGCGAATAGTTTGTTTGAAATTTTCTCAACACCCTCGAGTATTATCTGAGGTATGAGATCACTGCCTAATAGGATGTCTATTTGAGCGGGGGTGTTGCAGTTGGGATCTGCTAGCTTTAGGTGTGAAACCTTTTCCCAATGCTTGCTATTCATATGATAGCTTGGAAGCATATTTGTTAGTTGCGGTAAGACTATAGCTCATGCTTTAATTCTCTTATCCGCTTGGGGGGAAATTAGAGTAATGGTCATGGTGGTAACTGGTTCCGAAACTAGTCCACTTAGGATCCACCCTAAAATAGTATTTTGTGCCAATAGGTGAAACCTTTTGCCAATGCTTGCTATGTATATGATAGCTTGGAAGCATATTTGTTAGTTGCGGTAAGACTATAGCTTCTGCTTTAATTCTCTTCTCCGCTTGGGGGGAAATTAGAGTAATGGAATTATTGTGAACTAAGGTATTCGTTTGAGATTTCCTCAACCTGAGTGGTCATAGTGGTAACTGGTTCCGAAACTAGTCCACTTAGGATCCACCCAAAAATAGTATTTTGTGCCAATAGTTTGTTTGAAATTTTCTCAACACCCTCGAGTATTATCTGAGGTATGAGATCGCTGCCTAATAGAATGTCTATTTGAGCGGGGGTGTTGCAGTTGGGATCTGCTAGCTTTAGGTGTGAAAACTTTTCCCAATGCTTGCTATTCATATGATAGCTCGGAAGCATATTTGTTAGTTGCGGTAAGACTATAGCTCATGCTTTAATTCTCTTATCCGCTTGGGGGGAAATTAGAGTAATGGTCATGGTGGTAACTGGTTCCGAAACTAGTCCACTTAGGACCAACCCAAAAATAGTATTTTGTGCGAATAGTTTGTTTGAAATTTTCTCAACACCCTCGAGTATTATCTGAGGTATGAGATCACTGCCTAATAGAATGTCTATTTGAGCGGGGGTGTTGCAGTTGGGATCTGCTAGCTTTAGGTGTGAAACCTTTTCCCAATGCTTGCTATTCATATGATAGCTTGGAAGCATATTTGTTAGTTGCGGTAAGACTATAGCTCATGCTTTACTTCTCTTATTCGCTTGGGGGGAAATTAGAGTAATGGTCATGGTGGTAACTGGTTCCGAAACTAGTCCACTTAGGATCCACCCTAAAATAGTATTTTGTGCCAATAGGTGAAACCTTTTGCCAATGCTTGCTATGTATATGATAGCTTGGAAGCATATTTGTTAGTTGCGGTAAGACTATAGCTTCTGCTTTAATTCTCTTCTCCGCTTGGGGGGAAATTAGAGTAATGGGATTATTGTGAACTAAGGTATTCGTTTGAGATTTCCTCAACCTGAGTGGTCATAGTGGTAACTGGTTCCGAAACTAGTCCACTTAGGATCCACCCAAAAATAGTATTTTGTGCCAATAGTTTGTTTGAAATTTTCTCAACACCCTCGAGTATTATCTGAGGTATGAGATCGCTGCCTAATAGAATGTTTATTTGAGCGGGGGTGTTGCAGTTGGGATCTGCTAGCTTTAGGTGTGAAACCTTTTGCCAATGCTTGCTATTTATATGATAGCTTGGAAGCATATTTGTTAGTTGCGGTAAGACTATAGCTTCTGCTTTAATTCTCTTATCCGCTTGGGGGGAAATTAGAGTAATGGGATTATTGTGAACTGAGGTATTCGTTTGAGATTTCCTCAACCTGAGTGGTCATGGTAACTGGTTCCGAAACTAGTCCACTTAGGATCCACCCAAAAATAGTATTTTGTGCCAATAGTTTGTTTGAAATTTTCTCAACACCCTCGAGTATTGTCTGAGGTATGAGATCGCTGCCTAATAGAATGTCTATTTGAGCGCGGGTGTTGCAGTTGGCATCTGCTAGCTTTAGGTGTGAAACCTTTTGCCGATGCTTGCTATTTATATGATAGCTTGGAAGCATATTTGTTAGTTGCGGTAAGACTATAGCTTCTGCTTTAATTCTCTTATCCGCTTGGGGGGAAACTAGAGTAAGGGGATTATTGTGAACTGAGGTATTCGTTTGAGATTTCCTCAACCTGAGTGGTCATGGTGGTAACTGGTTCCGAAACTAGTCCACTTAGGACCAACCCAAAAATAGTATTTTGTGCCAATAGTTTGTTTGAAATTTTCTCAACACCCTCGAGTATTATCTGAGGTATGAGATCGCTGCCTAAAAGAATGTCTATTTGAGCGCGGGTGTTGCAGTTGGCATCTGCTAGCTTTAGGTGTGAAACCTTTTGCCGATGCTTGCTATTTATATGATAGCTTGGAAGCATATTTGTTAGTTGCGGTAAGACTATAGCTTCTGCTTTAATTCTCTTATCCGCTTGGGGGGAAACTAGAGTAAGGGGATTATTGTGAACTGAGGTATTCGTTTGAGATTACCTCAACCTGAGTGGTCATGGTGGTAACTGGTTCCGAAACTAGTCCACTTAGGACCAACCCAAAAATGGTATTTTGTGCCAATAGTTTGTTTGAAATTTTCTCAACACCCTCGAGTATTATCTGAGGTATGAGATCGCTGCCTAATAGAATGTCTATTTGAGCGCGGGTGTTGCAGTTGGCATCTGCTAGCTTTAGGTGTGAAACCTTTTGCCGATGCTTGCTATTCATATGATAGCTTGGAAGCATATTTGTTAGTTGCGGTAAGACTATAGCTCATGCTTTAATTCTCTTATCCGCTTGGGGGGAAATTAGAGTAATGGGATTATTGTGAACTGAGGTATTCGTTTGAGATTTCCTCAACCTGAGTGGTCATAGTGGTAACTGGTTCCGAAACTAGTCCACTTAGAATCCACCCTAAAATAGTATTTTGTGCGAATAGTTTGTTTGAAATTTTCTCAACACCCTCGAGTATTATCTGAGGTATGAGATCACTGCCTAATAGAATGTCTATTTGAGCGGGGGTGTTGCAGTTGGGATCTGCTAGCTTTAGGTGTGAAACCTTTTCCCAATGCTTGCTATTCATATGATAGCTTGGAAGCATATTTGTTAGTTGCGGTAAGACTATAGCTCATGCTTTAATTCTCTTATCCGCTTGGGGGGAAATTAGAGTAATGGTCATGGTGGTAACTGGTTCCGAAACTAGTCCACTTAGGATCCACCCTAAAATAGTATTTTGTGCCAATAGGTGAAACCTTTTGCCAATGCTTGCTATGTATATGATAGCTTGGAAGCATATTTGTTAGTTGCGGTAAGACTATAGCTTCTGCTTTAATTCTCTTCTCCGCTTGGGGGGAAATTAGAGTAATGGGATTATTGTGAACTAAGGTATTCGTTTGAGATTTTCTCAACCTGAGTGGTCATAGTGGTAACTGGTTCCGAAACTAGTCCACTTAGGATCCACCCAAAAATAGTATTTTGTGCCAATAGTTTGTTTGAAATTTTCTCAACACCCTCGAGTATTATCTGAGGTATGAGATCGCTGCCTAATAGAATGTCTATTTGAGCGGGGGTGTTGCAGTTGGGATCTGCTAGCTTTAGGTGTGAAACCTTTTGCCAATGCTTGCTATTTATATGATAGCTTGGAAGCATATTTGTTAGTTGCGGTAAGACTATAGCTTCTGCTTTAATTCTCTTATCCGCTTGGGGGGAAATTAGAGTAATGGGATTATTGTGAACTGAGGTATTCGTTTGAGATTTCCTCAACCTGAGTGGTCATGGTAACTGGTTCCGAAACTAGTCCACTTAGGATCCACCCAAAAATAGTATTTTGTGCCAATAGTTTGTTTGAAATTTTCTCAACACCCTCGAGTATTATCTGAGGTATGAGATCGCTGCCTAATAGAATGTCTATTTGAGCGCGGGTGTTGCAGTTGGCATCTGCTAGCTTTAGGTGTGAAACCTTTTGCCGATGCTTGCTATTTATATGATAGCTTGGAAGCATATTTGTTAGTTGCGGTAAGACTATAGCTTCTGCTTTAATTCTCTTATCCGCTTGGGGGGAAACTAGAGTAAGGGGATTACTGTGAACTGAGGTATTTGTTTGAGATTTCCTCAACCTGAGTGGTCATGGTGGTAACTGGTTCCGAAACTAGTCCACTTAGGACCAACCCAAAAATAGTATTTTGTGCCAATAGTTTGTTTGAAATTTTCTCAACACCCTCGAGTATTATCTGAGGTATGAGATCGCTGCCTAAAAGAATGTCTATTTGAGCGCGGGTGTTGCAGTTGGCATCTGCTAGCTTTAGGTGTGAAACCTTTTGCCGATGCTTGCTATTTATATGATAGCTTGGAAGCATATTTGTTAGTTGCGGTAAGACTATAGCTTCTGCTTTAATTCTCTTATCCGCTTGGGGGGAAACTAGAGTAAGGGGATTATTGTGAACTGAGGTATTCGTTTGAGATTACCTCAACCTGAGTGGTCATGGTGGTAACTGGTTCCGAAACTAGTCCACTTAGGACCAACCCAAAAATGGTATTTTGTGCCAATAGTTTGTTTGAAATTTTCTCAACACCCTCGAGTATTATCTGAGGTATGAGATCGCTGCCTAATAGAATGTCTATTTGAGCGCGGGTGTTGCAGTTGGTATCTGCTAGCTTTAGGTGTGAAACCTTTTGCCGATGCTTGCTATTCATATGATAGCTTGGAAGCATATTTGTTAGTTGCGGTAAGACTATAGCTCATGCTTTAATTCTCTTATCCGCTTGGGGGGAAATTAGAGTAATGGGATTATTGTGAACTGAGGTATTCGTTTGAGATTTCCTCAACCTGAGTGGTCATAGTGGTAACTGGTTCCGAAACTAGTCCACTTAGAATCCACCCTAAAATAGTATTTTGTGCGAATAGTTTGTTTGAAATTTTCTCAACACCCTCGAGTATTATCTGAGGTATGAGATCACTGCCTAATAGAATGTCTATTTGAGCGGGGGTGTTGCAGTTGGGATCTGCTAGCTTTAGGTGTGAAACCTTTTCCCAATGCTTGCTATTCATATGATAGCTTGGAAGCATATTTGTTAGTTGCGGTAAGACTATAGCTCATGCTTTAATTCTCTTATCCGCTGGGGGGGAAATTAGAGTAATGGTCATGGTGGTAACTGGTTTCGAAACTAGTCCACTTAGGATCCACCCTAAAATAGTATTTTGTGCCAATAGGTGAAACCTTTTGCCAATGCTTGCTATGTATATGATAGCTTGGAAGCATATTTGTTAGTTGCGGTAAGACTATAGCTTCTGCTTTAATTCTCTTCTCCGCTTAGGGGAAATTAGAGTAATGGGATTATTGTGAACTAAGGTATTCGTTTGAGATTTCCTCAACCTGAGTGGTCATAGTGGTAACTGGTTCCGAAACTAGTCCACTTAGGATCCACCCAAAAATAGTATTTTGTGCCAATAGTTTGTTTGAAATTTTCTCAACACCCTCGAGTATTATCTGAGGTATGAGATCGCTGCCTAATAGAATGTCTATTTGAGCGGGGGTGTTGCAGTTGGGATCTGCTAGCTTTAGGTGTGAAACCTTTTGCCGATGCTTGCTATTTATATGATAGCTTGGAAGCATATTTGTTAGTTGCGGTAAGTCTATAGCTTCTGCTTTAATTCTCTTATCCGCTTGGGGGGAAACTAGAGTAAGGGGATTATTGTGAACTGAGGTATTCGTTTGAGATTTCCTCAACCTGAGTGGTCATGGTGGTAACTGGTTCCGAAACTAGTCCACTTAGGACCAACCCAAAAATAGTATTTTGTGCCAATAGTTTGTTTGAAATTTTCTCAACACCCTCGAGTATTATCTGAGGTATGAGATCGCTGCCTAATAGAATGTCTATTTGAGCGGGGGTGTTGCAGTTGGGAACTGCTAGCTTTAGGTGTGAAACCTTTAGCCAATGCTTGCTATTCATATGATAGCTTGGAAGCATATTTGTTAGTTGCGGTAAGACTATAGCTTCTGCTTTAATTCTCTTATCCGCTTGGGGGGAAATTAGAGTAATGCGATTATTGTGAACTGAGGTATTCGTTTGAGATTTCCTCAACCTGAGTGGTCATGGTGGTAACTGGTTCCGAAACTAGTCCACTTAGAATCCACCCTAAAATAGTATTTTGTGCGAATAGTTTGTTTGAAATTTTCTCAACACCCTCGAGTATTATCTGAGGTATGAGATCACTGCCTAATAGAATGTCTATTTGAGCGGGGGTGTTGCAGTTGGGATCTGCTAGCTTTAGGTGTGAAACCTTTTGCCAATGCTTGCTATTTATATGATATTTTGTGCCAATAGGTGAAACCTTTTGCCAATGCTTGCTATTTATATGATAGCTTGGAAGCATATTTGTTAGTTGCGGTAAGACTATAGCTTCTGCTTTAATTCTCTTCTCCGCTTGGGGGGAAATTAGAGTAATGGGATTATTGTGAACTGAGGTATTCGTTTGAGATTTCCTCAACCTGAGTGGTCATGGTGGTAACTGGTTCCGAAACTAGTCCACTTAGAATCCACCCTAAAATAGTATTTTGTGCGAATAGTTTGTTTGAAATTTTCTCAACACCCTCGAGTATTATCTGAGGTATGAGATCGCTGCCTAATAGAATGTCTATTTGAGCGGGGGTGTTGCAGTTGGGATCTGCTAGCTTTAGGTGTGAAACCTTTTGCCAATGCTTGCTATTTATATGATAGCTTGGAAGCATATTTGTTAGTTGCGGTAAGACTATAGCTTCTGCTTTAATTCTCTTATCCGCTTGGGGGGAAATTAGAGTAATGGGATTATTGTGAACTGAGGTATTCGTTTGAGATTTCCTCAACCTGAGTGGTCATGGTGGTAACTGGTTCCCAAACTAGTCCACTTAGAATCCACCCTAAAATAGTATTTTGTGCGAATAGTTTGTTTGAAATTTTCTCAACACCCTCGAGTATTATCTGAGGTATGAGATCGCTGCCTAATAGAATGGCTATTTGAGCGGGGGTGTTGCAGTTGGGATCTGCTAGCTTTAGGTGTGAAACCTTTTGCCAATGCTTGCTATTTATATGATATCTTGGAAGCATATTTGTTAGTTGCGGTAAGACTATAGCTTCTGCTTTAATTCTCTTATCCGCTTGGGGGAAATTAGAGTAATGGGATTATTGTGAACTGAGGTATTCGTTTGAGATTCCTCAACCTGAGTGGTCATGGTGGTAACTGGTTCCGAAACTAGTCCACTTAGGATCCACCCTAAAATAGTATTTTGTGCCAATAGTTTGTTTGAAATTTTCTCAACACCCTCGAGTATTATCTGAGGTATGAGATCGCTGCCTAATAGAATGTCTATTTGAGCGGGGGTGTTGCAGTTGGGATCTGCTAGCTTTAGGTGTGAAACCTTTTCCCAATGCTTGCTATTCATATGATAGCTTGGAAGCATATTTGTTAGTTGCGGTAAGACTATAGCTCGTGCTTTAATTCTCTTATCCGCTTTGGGGGAAATTAGAGTAATGGGATTATTGGGAACTGAGGTATTCGTTTGAGATTTCCTCAACCTGAGTGGCCATGGTGGTAACTGGTTCCGAAACTAGTCCACTTAGGACCAACCCAAAAATAGTATTTTGTGCGAATAGTTTGTTTGAAATTTTCTCAACACCCTCGAGTATTATCTGAGGTATGAGATCGCTGCTTAATAGAATGTCTATTTGAGCGGGGGTGTTGCAGTTGGCATCTGCTAGCTTTAGGTGTGAAACCTTTTGCCAATGCTTGCTATTTATATGATAGCTTGGAAGCATATTTGTTAGTTACGGTAAGACTATAGCTTCTGCTTTAATTCTCTTCTCCGCTTGGGGGGAAATTAGAGTAATGGGATTATGTGAACTGAGGTATTCGTTTGAGATTTCCTCAACCTGAGTGGTCATAGTGGTAACTGGTTCCGAAACTAGTCCACTTAGGATCCACCCAAAAATAGCATATTGTGCCAATAGTTTGTTTGAAATTTTCTCAACACCCTCGAGTATTATCTGAGGTATGAGATCGCTGCCTAATAGAATGTCTATTTGAGCGGGGGTGTTGCAGTTGGAATCTGCTAGCTTTAGGTGTGAAACCTTTTCCCAATGCTTGCTATTCATATGATAGCTTGGAAGCATATTTGTTAGTTGCGGTAAGACTATAGCTCGTGCTTTAATTCTCTTATCCGCTTTGGAGGAAATTAGAGTAATGGGAATATTGTGAACTGAGGTATTCGTTTGAGATTTCCTCAACCTGAGTGGTCATGGTGGTAACTGGTTCCGAAACTAGTCCACTTAGGACCAACCCAAAAATAGTATTTTGTGCGAATAGTGTGTTTGAAACTTTCTCAACACCCTCGAGTATTATCTGAGGTATGAGATCGCTGCCTAATAGAATGTCTATTTGAGCGGGGGTGTTGCAGTTGGGATCTGCTAGCTTTAGGTGTGAAATCTTTTGCCAATGCTTGCTATTTATATGATATCTTGGAAGCATATTTGTTAGTTGCGGTAAGACTATAGCTTCTGCTTTAATTCTCTTATCCGCTTGGGGGAAATTAGAGTAATGGGATTATTGTGAACTGAGGTATTCGTTTGAGATTTCCTCAACCTGAGTGGTCATGGTGGTAACTGGTTCCGAAACTAGTCCACTTAGGATCCACCCAAAAATAGCATTTTGTGCCAATAGTTTGTTTGAAATTTTCTCAACACCCTCGAGTATTATCTGAGGTATGAGATCGCTGCCTAATAGAATGTCTATTTGAGCGGGGGTGTTGCAGTTGGAATCTGCTAGCTTTAGGTGTGAAACCTTTTTCCAATGCTTGCTATTCATATGATAGCTTGGAAGCATATTTGTTAGTTGCGGTAAGACTATAGCTCGTGCTTTAATTCTCTTATCCGCTTGGGGGGAAATTAGAGTAATGGGATTATTGTGAACTGAGGTATTCGTTTGAGATTTCCTCAACCTGAGTGGTCATGGTGGTAACTGGTTCCGAAACCAGTCCACTTAGGATCCGCCCAAAAATAGTATTTTGTGCCAATAGTTTGTTTGAAATTTTCTCAACACCCTCGAGTATTATCTGAGGTATGAGATCGCTGCCTAATAGAATGTCTATTTGAGCGGGGGTGTTGCAGTTGGGATCTGCTAGCTTTAGGTGTGAAACCTTTTGCCAATGCTTGCTATTTATATGATAGCTTGGAAGCATATTTGTTAGTTGCGGTAAGACTATAGCTTCTGCTTTAATTCTCTTATCCGCTTGGGGGGAAATTAGAGTAATGGGATTATTGTGAACTGAGGTATTCGTTTGAGATTTCCTCAACCTGAGTGGTCATGGTGGTAACTGGTTCCGAAACTAGTCCACTTAAGATCCACCCAAAAATAGTATTTTGTGCCAATAGTTTGTTTGAAATTTTCTCAACACCCTCGAGTATTATCTGAGGTATGAGATCGCTGCCTAATAGAATGTCTATTTGAGCGGGGGTGTTGCAGTTGGGATCTGCTAGCTTTAGGTGTGAAACCTTTTGCCAATGCTTGCTATTTATATGATAGCTTGGAAGCATATTTGTTAGTTGCGGTAAGACTATAGCTTCTGCTTTAATTCTCTTATCCGCTTAAGGGGAAATTAGAGTAATGGGATTATTGTGAACTGAGGTATTCGTTTGAGATTTCCTCAACCTGAGTGGTCATGGTGGTAACTGGTTCCGAAACTAGTCCACTTAGGATCCACCCAAAAATAGTATTTTGTGCCAATAGTTTGTTTGAAATTTTCCCAACACCCTCGAGAATTATCTGAGGTATGAGATCGCTGCCTAATAGAATGTCTATTTGAGCGCGGGTGTTGCAGTTGGCATCTGCTAGCTTTAGGTGTGAAACCTTTTGCCAATGCTTGCTATTTATATGATATTTTGTGCCAATAGGTGAAACCTTTTGCCAATGCTTGCTATTTATATGATAGCTTGGAAGCATATTTGTTAGTTGCGGTAAGACTATAGCTTCTGCTTTAATTCTCTTCTCCGCTTGGGGGGAAATTAGAGTAATGGGATTATTGTGAACTGAGGTATTCGTTTGAGATTTCCTCAACCTGAGTGGTCATGGTGGTAACTGGTTCCGAAACTAGTCCACTTAGAATCCACCCTAAAATAGTATTTTGTGCGAATAGTTTGTTTGAAATTTTCTCAACACCCTCGAGTATTATCTGAGGTATGAGATCGCTGCCTAATAGAATGTCTATTTGAGCGGGGGTGTTGCAGTTGGGATCTGCTAGCTTTAGGTGTGAAACCTTTTGCCAATGCTTGCTATTTATATGATAGCTTGGAAGCATATTTGTTAGTTGCGGTAAGACTATAGCTTCTGCTTTAATTCTCTTATCCGCTTGGGGGGAAATTAGAGTAATGGGATTATTGTGAACTGAGGTATTCGTTTGAGATTTCCTCAACCTGAGTGGTCATGGTGGTAACTGGTTCCCAAACTAGTCCACTTAGAATCCACCCTAAAATAGTATTTTGTGCGAATAGTTTGTTTGAAATTTTCTCAACACCCTCGAGTATTATCTGAGGTATGAGATCGCTGCCTAATAGAATGGCTATTTGAGCGGGGGTGTTGCAGTTGGGATCTGCTAGCTTTAGGTGTGAAACCTTTTGCCAATGCTTGCTATTTATATGATATCTTGGAAGCATATTTGTTAGTTGCGGTAAGACTATAGCTTCTGCTTTAATTCTCTTATCCGCTTGGGGGAAATTAGAGTAATGGGATTATTGTGAACTGAGGTATTCGTTTGAGATTCCTCAACCTGAGTGGTCATGGTGGTAACTGGTTCCGAAACTAGTCCACTTAGGATCCACCCTAAAATAGTATTTTGTGCCAATAGTTTGTTTGAAATTTTCTCAACACCCTCGAGTATTATCTGAGGTATGAGATCGCTGCCTAATAGAATGTCTATTTGAGCGGGGGTGTTGCAGTTGGGAACTGCTAGCTTTAGGTGTGAAACCTTTAGCCAATGCTTGCTATTCATATGATAGCTTGGAAGCATATTTGTTAGTTGCGGTAAGACTATAGCTTCTGCTTTAATTCTCTTATCCGCTTGGGGGGAAATTAGAGTAATGCGATTATTGTGAACTGAGGTATTCGTTTGAGATTTCCTCAACCTGAGTGGTCATGGTGGTAACTGGTTCCGAAACTAGTCCACTTAGAATCCACCCTAAAATAGTATTTTGTGCGAATAGTTTGTTTGAAATTTTCTCAACACCCTCGAGTATTATCTGAGGTATGAGATCACTGCCTAATAGAATGTCTATTTGAGCGGGGGTGTTGCAGTTGGGATCTGCTAGCTTTAGGTGTGAAACCTTTTGCCAATGCTTGCTATTTATATGATATTTTGTGCCAATAGGTGAAACCTTTTGCCAATGCTTGCTATTTATATGATAGCTTGGAAGCATATTTGTTAGTTGCGGTAAGACTATAGCTTCTGCTTTAATTCTCTTCTCCGCTTGGGGGGAAATTAGAGTAATGGGATTATTGTGAACTGAGGTATTCGTTTGAGATTTCCTCAACCTGAGTGGTCATGGTGGTAACTGGTTCCGAAACTAGTCCACTTAGAATCCACCCTAAAATAGTATTTTGTGCGAATAGTTTGTTTGAAATTTTCTCAACACCCTCGAGTATTATCTGAGGTATGAGATCGCTGCCTAATAGAATGTCTATTTGAGCGGGGGTGTTGCAGTTGGGATCTGCTAGCTTTAGGTGTGAAACCTTTTGCCAATGCTTGCTATTTATATGATAGCTTGGAAGCATATTTGTTAGTTGCGGTAAGACTATAGCTTCTGCTTTAATTCTCTTATCCGCTTGGGGGGAAATTAGAGTAATGGGATTATTGTGAACTGAGGTATTCGTTTGAGATTTCCTCAACCTGAGTGGTCATGGTGGTAACTGGTTCCCAAACTAGTCCACTTAGAATCCACCCTAAAATAGTATTTTGTGCGAATAGTTTGTTTGAAATTTTCTCAACACCCTCGAGTATTATCTGAGGTATGAGATCGCTGCCTAATAGAATGGCTATTTGAGCGGGGGTGTTGCAGTTGGGATCTGCTAGCTTTAGGTGTGAAACCTTTTGCCAATGCTTGCTATTTATATGATATCTTGGAAGCATATTTGTTAGTTGCGGTAAGACTATAGCTTCTGCTTTAATTCTCTTATCCGCTTGGGGGAAATTAGAGTAATGGGATTATTGTGAACTGAGGTATTCGTTTGAGATTCCTCAACCTGAGTGGTCATGGTGGTAACTGGTTCCGAAACTAGTCCACTTAGGATCCACCCTAAAATAGTATTTTGTGCCAATAGTTTGTTTGAAATTTTCTCAACACCCTCGAGTATTATCTGAGGTATGAGATCGCTGCCTAATAGAATGTCTATTTGAGCGGGGGTGTTGCAGTTGGGATCTGCTAGCTTTAGGTGTGAAACCTTTTCCCAATGCTTGCTATTCATATGATAGCTTGGAAGCATATTTGTTAGTTGCGGTAAGACTATAGCTCGTGCTTTAATTCTCTTATCCGCTTTGGGGGAAATTAGAGTAATGGGATTATTGGGAACTGAGGTATTCGTTTGAGATTTCCTCAACCTGAGTGGCCATGGTGGTAACTGGTTCCGAAACTAGTCCACTTAGGACCAACCCAAAAATAGTATTTTGTGCGAATAGTTTGTTTGAAATTTTCTCAACACCCTCGAGTATTATCTGAGGTATGAGATCGCTGCTTAATAGAATGTCTATTTGAGCGGGGGTGTTGCAGTTGGCATCTGCTAGCTTTAGGTGTGAAACCTTTTGCCAATGCTTGCTATTTATATGATAGCTTGGAAGCATATTTGTTAGTTACGGTAAGACTATAGCTTCTGCTTTAATTCTCTTCTCCGCTTGGGGGGAAATTAGAGTAATGGGATTATGTGAACTGAGGTATTCGTTTGAGATTTCCTCAACCTGAGTGGTCATAGTGGTAACTGGTTCCGAAACTAGTCCACTTAGGATCCACCCAAAAATAGCATATTGTGCCAATAGTTTGTTTGAAATTTTCTCAACACCCTCGAGTATTATCTGAGGTATGAGATCGCTGCCTAATAGAATGTCTATTTGAGCGGGGGTGTTGCAGTTGGAATCTGCTAGCTTTAGGTGTGAAACCTTTTCCCAATGCTTGCTATTCATATGATAGCTTGGAAGCATATTTGTTAGTTGCGGTAAGACTATAGCTCGTGCTTTAATTCTCTTATCCGCTTTGGAGGAAATTAGAGTAATGGGAATATTGTGAACTGAGGTATTCGTTTGAGATTTCCTCAACCTGAGTGGTCATGGTGGTAACTGGTTCCGAAACTAGTCCACTTAGGACCAACCCAAAAATAGTATTTTGTGCGAATAGTGTGTTTGAAACTTTCTCAACACCCTCGAGTATTATCTGAGGTATGAGATCGCTGCCTAATAGAATGTCTATTTGAGCGGGGGTGTTGCAGTTGGGATCTGCTAGCTTTAGGTGTGAAATCTTTTGCCAATGCTTGCTATTTATATGATATCTTGGAAGCATATTTGTTAGTTGCGGTAAGACTATAGCTTCTGCTTTAATTCTCTTATCCGCTTGGGGGAAATTAGAGTAATGGGATTATTGTGAACTGAGGTATTCGTTTGAGATTTCCTCAACCTGAGTGGTCATGGTGGTAACTGGTTCCGAAACTAGTCCACTTAGGATCCACCCAAAAATAGCATTTTGTGCCAATAGTTTGTTTGAAATTTTCTCAACACCCTCGAGTATTATCTGAGGTATGAGATCGCTGCCTAATAGAATGTCTATTTGAGCGGGGGTGTTGCAGTTGGAATCTGCTAGCTTTAGGTGTGAAACCTTTTTCCAATGCTTGCTATTCATATGATAGCTTGGAAGCATATTTGTTAGTTGCGGTAAGACTATAGCTCGTGCTTTAATTCTCTTATCCGCTTGGGGGGAAATTAGAGTAATGGGATTATTGTGAACTGAGGTATTCGTTTGAGATTTCCTCAACCTGAGTGGTCATGGTGGTAACTGGTTCCGAAACCAGTCCACTTAGGATCCGCCCAAAAATAGTATTTTGTGCCAATAGTTTGTTTGAAATTTTCTCAACACCCTCGAGTATTATCTGAGGTATGAGATCGCTGCCTAATAGAATGTCTATTTGAGCGGGGGTGTTGCAGTTGGGATCTGCTAGCTTTAGGTGTGAAACCTTTTGCCAATGCTTGCTATTTATATGATAGCTTGGAAGCATATTTGTTAGTTGCGGTAAGACTATAGCTTCTGCTTTAATTCTCTTATCCGCTTGGGGGGAAATTAGAGTAATGGGATTATTGTGAACTGAGGTATTCGTTTGAGATTTCCTCAACCTGAGTGGTCATGGTGGTAACTGGTTCCGAAACTAGTCCACTTAAGATCCACCCAAAAATAGTATTTTGTGCCAATAGTTTGTTTGAAATTTTCTCAACACCCTCGAGTATTATCTGAGGTATGAGATCGCTGCCTAATAGAATGTCTATTTGAGCGGGGGTGTTGCAGTTGGGATCTGCTAGCTTTAGGTGTGAAACCTTTTGCCAATGCTTGCTATTTATATGATAGCTTGGAAGCATATTTGTTAGTTGCGGTAAGACTATAGCTTCTGCTTTAATTCTCTTATCCGCTTAAGGGGAAATTAGAGTAATGGGATTATTGTGAACTGAGGTATTCGTTTGAGATTTCCTCAACCTGAGTGGTCATGGTGGTAACTGGTTCCGAAACTAGTCCACTTAGGATCCACCCAAAAATAGTATTTTGTGCCAATAGTTTGTTTGAAATTTTCCCAACACCCTCGAGAATTATCTGAGGTATGAGATCGCTGCCTAATAGAATGTCTATTTGAGCGCGGGTGTTGCAGTTGGCATCTGCTAGCTTTAGGTGTGAAACCTTTTGCCAATGCTTGCTATTTATATGATATTTTGTGCCAATAGGTGAAACCTTTTGCCAATGCTTGCTATTTATATGATAGCTTGGAAGCATATTTGTTAGTTGCGGTAAGACTATAGCTTCTGCTTTAATTCTCTTCTCCGCTTGGGGGGAAATTAGAGTAATGGGATTATTGTGAACTGAGGTATTCGTTTGAGATTTCCTCAACCTGAGTGGTCATGGTGGTAACTGGTTCCGAAACTAGTCCACTTAGAATCCACCCTAAAATAGTATTTTGTGCGAATAGTTTGTTTGAAATTTTCTCAACACCCTCGAGTATTATCTGAGGTATGAGATCGCTGCCTAATAGAATGTCTATTTGAGCGGGGGTGTTGCAGTTGGGATCTGCTAGCTTTAGGTGTGAAACCTTTTGCCAATGCTTGCTATTTATATGATAGCTTGGAAGCATATTTGTTAGTTGCGGTAAGACTATAGCTTCTGCTTTAATTCTCTTATCCGCTTGGGGGGAAATTAGAGTAATGGGATTATTGTGAACTGAGGTATTCGTTTGAGATTTCCTCAACCTGAGTGGTCATGGTGGTAACTGGTTCCCAAACTAGTCCACTTAGAATCCACCCTAAAATAGTATTTTGTGCGAATAGTTTGTTTGAAATTTTCTCAACACCCTCGAGTATTATCTGAGGTATGAGATCGCTGCCTAATAGAATGGCTATTTGAGCGGGGGTGTTGCAGTTGGGATCTGCTAGCTTTAGGTGTGAAACCTTTTGCCAATGCTTGCTATTTATATGATATCTTGGAAGCATATTTGTTAGTTGCGGTAAGACTATAGCTTCTGCTTTAATTCTCTTATCCGCTTGGGGGAAATTAGAGTAATGGGATTATTGTGAACTGAGGTATTCGTTTGAGATTCCTCAACCTGAGTGGTCATGGTGGTAACTGGTTCCGAAACTAGTCCACTTAGGATCCACCCTAAAATAGTATTTTGTGCCAATAGTTTGTTTGAAATTTTCTCAACACCCTCGAGTATTATCTGAGGTATGAGATCGCTGCCTAATAGAATGTCTATTTGAGCGGGGGTGTTGCAGTTGGGATCTGCTAGCTTTAGGTGTGAAACCTTTTCCCAATGCTTGCTATTCATATGATAGCTTGGAAGCATATTTGTTAGTTGCGGTAAGACTATAGCTCGTGCTTTAATTCTCTTATCCGCTTTGGGGGAAATTAGAGTAATGGGATTATTGGGAACTGAGGTATTCGTTTGAGATTTCCTCAACCTGAGTGGCCATGGTGGTAACTGGTTCCGAAACTAGTCCACTTAGGACCAACCCAAAAATAGTATTTTGTGCGAATAGTTTGTTTGAAATTTTCTCAACACCCTCGAGTATTATCTGAGGTATGAGATCGCTGCTTAATAGAATGTCTATTTGAGCGGGGGTGTTGCAGTTGGCATCTGCTAGCTTTAGGTGTGAAACCTTTTGCCAATGCTTGCTATTTATATGATAGCTTGGAAGCATATTTGTTAGTTACGGTAAGACTATAGCTTCTGCTTTAATTCTCTTCTCCGCTTGGGGGGAAATTAGAGTAATGGGATTATGTGAACTGAGGTATTCGTTTGAGATTTCCTCAACCTGAGTGGTCATAGTGGTAACTGGTTCCGAAACTAGTCCACTTAGGATCCACCCAAAAATAGCATATTGTGCCAATAGTTTGTTTGAAATTTTCTCAACACCCTCGAGTATTATCTGAGGTATGAGATCGCTGCCTAATAGAATGTCTATTTGAGCGGGGGTGTTGCAGTTGGAATCTGCTAGCTTTAGGTGTGAAACCTTTTCCCAATGCTTGCTATTCATATGATAGCTTGGAAGCATATTTGTTAGTTGCGGTAAGACTATAGCTCGTGCTTTAATTCTCTTATCCGCTTTGGAGGAAATTAGAGTAATGGGAATATTGTGAACTGAGGTATTCGTTTGAGATTTCCTCAACCTGAGTGGTCATGGTGGTAACTGGTTCCGAAACTAGTCCACTTAGGACCAACCCAAAAATAGTATTTTGTGCGAATAGTGTGTTTGAAACTTTCTCAACACCCTCGAGTATTATCTGAGGTATGAGATCGCTGCCTAATAGAATGTCTATTTGAGCGGGGGTGTTGCAGTTGGGATCTGCTAGCTTTAGGTGTGAAATCTTTTGCCAATGCTTGCTATTTATATGATATCTTGGAAGCATATTTGTTAGTTGCGGTAAGACTATAGCTTCTGCTTTAATTCTCTTATCCGCTTGGGGGAAATTAGAGTAATGGGATTATTGTGAACTGAGGTATTCGTTTGAGATTTCCTCAACCTGAGTGGTCATGGTGGTAACTGGTTCCGAAACTAGTCCACTTAGGATCCACCCAAAAATAGCATTTTGTGCCAATAGTTTGTTTGAAATTTTCTCAACACCCTCGAGTATTATCTGAGGTATGAGATCGCTGCCTAATAGAATGTCTATTTGAGCGGGGGTGTTGCAGTTGGAATCTGCTAGCTTTAGGTGTGAAACCTTTTTCCAATGCTTGCTATTCATATGATAGCTTGGAAGCATATTTGTTAGTTGCGGTAAGACTATAGCTCGTGCTTTAATTCTCTTATCCGCTTGGGGGGAAATTAGAGTAATGGGATTATTGTGAACTGAGGTATTCGTTTGAGATTTCCTCAACCTGAGTGGTCATGGTGGTAACTGGTTCCGAAACCAGTCCACTTAGGATCCGCCCAAAAATAGTATTTTGTGCCAATAGTTTGTTTGAAATTTTCTCAACACCCTCGAGTATTATCTGAGGTATGAGATCGCTGCCTAATAGAATGTCTATTTGAGCGGGGTGTTGCAGTTGGGATCTGCTAGCTTTAGGTGTGAAACCTTTTGCCAATGCTTACTATTTATATGATAGCTTGGAAGCATATTTGTTAGTTGCGGTAAGACTATAGCTTCTGCTTTAATTCTCTTCTCCGCTTGGGTGGAAATTAGAGTAATGGGATTATTGTGAACTGAGGTATTCGTTTGAGATTTCCTCAACCTGAGTGGTCATAGTGGTAACTGGTTCCGAAACTAGTCCACTTAGGATCCACCCAAAAATAGTATTTTGTGCCAATAGTTTGTTTGAAATTTTCCCAACACCCTCGAGAATTATCTGAGGTATGAGATCGCTGCCTAATAGAATGTCTATTTGAGCGCGGGTGTTGCAGTTGGCATCTGCTAGCTTTAGGTGTGAAACCTTTTGCCAATGCTTGCTATTTATATGATAGCTTGGAAGCATATTTGTTAGTTGCGGTAAGACTATAGCTTCTGCTTTAATTCTCTTATCCGCTTGGGGGGAAATTAGAGTAATGGGATTATTGTGAACTAAGGTATTCGTTTGAGATTTCCTCAACCTGAGTGGTAATGGTGGTAACTGGTTCCGAAACTAGTCCACTTAGGACCAACCCAAAAATAGTATTTTGTGCGAATAGTTAGTTTGAAATTTTCTCAACACCGTCGAGTATTATCTGAGGTATGAGATCGCTGCCTAATAGAATGTCTATTTGAGCGGGGGTGTTGCAGTTGGGATCTGCTAGCTTTAGGTGTGAAACCTTTAGCCAATGCTTGCTATTTATATGATAGCTTGGAAGCATATTTGTTAGTTACGGTAAGACTATAGCTTCTGCTTTAATTCTCTTATCCGCTTGGGGAGAAATTAGAGTAATGGGATTATTGTGAACTGAGGTATTCGTTTGAGATTTCCTCAACCTGAGTGGTCATGGTGGTAACTGGTTCCGAAACTAGTCCACTTAGGATCCACCGTAAAATAGTATTTTGTGCCAATAGTTTGTTTGAAATTTTCTCAACACCCTCGAGTATTATCTGAGGTATGAGATCGCTGCCTAATAGAATGTCTATTTGAGCGGGGGTGTTGCAGTTGGGATCTGCTAGCTTTAAGTGTGAAACCTTTTGCCAATGCTTGCTATTTATATGATAGCTTGGAAGCATATTTGTTAGTTGCGGTAAGACTATAGCTTCTGCTTTAATTCTCTTATCCGCTTGGGGGGAAATTAGAGTAATGGGATTATTGTGAACTGAGGTATTCGTTTGAGATTTCCTCAACCTGAGTGGTCATGGTGGTAACTGGTTCCGAAACTAGTCCACTTAGGATCCACCGTAAAATAGTATTTTGTGCCAATAGTTTGTTTGAAATTTTCTCAACACCCTCGAGTATTATCTGAGGTATGAGATCGCTGCCTAATAGAATGTCTATTTGAGCGGGGTGTTGCAGTTGGGATCTGCTAGCTTTAAGTGTGAAACCTTTTGCCAATGCTTGCTATTTATATGATAGCTTGGAAGCATATTTGTTAGTTGCGGTAAGACTATAGCTTCTGCTTTAATTCTCTTATCCGCTTGGGGGGAAATTAGAGTAATGGGATTATTGTGAACTGAGGTATTCGTTTGAGATTTCCTCAACCTGAGTGGTCATGGTGGTAACTGGTTCCGAAACTAGTCCACTTAGGATCCACCGTAAAATAGTATTTTGTGCCAATAGTTTGTTTGAAATTTTCTCAACACCCTCGAGTATTATCTGAGGTATGAGATCGCTGCCTAATAGAATGTCTATTTGAGCGGGGGTGTTGCAGTTGGGATCTGCTAGCTTTAAGTGTGAAACCTTTTGCCAATGCTTGCTATTTATATGATAGCTTGGAAGCATATTTGTTAGTTGCGGTAAGACTATAGCTTCTGCTTTAATTCTCTTATCCGCTTGGGGGGAAATTAGAGTAATGGGATTATTGTGAACTGAGGTATTCGTTTGAGATTTCCTCAACCTGAGTGGTCATGGTGGTAACTGGTTCCGAAACTAGTCCACTTAGGATCCACCGTAAAATAGTATTTTGTGCCAATAGTTTGTTTGAAATTTTCTCAACACCCTCGAGTATTATCTGAGGTATGAGATCGCTGCCTAATAGAATGTCTATTTGAGCGGGGTGTTGCAGTTGGGATCTGCTAGCTTTAGGTGTGAAACCTTTTGCCAATGCTTACTATTTATATGATAGCTTGGAAGCATATTTGTTAGTTGCGGTAAGACTATAGCTTCTGCTTTAATTCTCTTCTCCGCTTGGGTGGAAATTAGAGTAATGGGATTATTGTGAACTGAGGTATTCGTTTGAGATTTCCTCAACCTGAGTGGTCATAGTGGTAACTGGTTCCGAAACTAGTCCAATTAGGATCCACCCAAAAATAGTATTTTGTGCCAATAGTTTGTTTGAAATTTTTTCAACACCCTCGGGTATTATCTGAGGTATGAGATCGCTGCCTAATAGAATGTCTATTTGAGCGGGGGTGTTGCAGTTGGGATCTGCTAGCTTTAAGTGTGAAACCTTTTGCCAATGCTTGCTATTTATATGATAGCTTGGAAGCATATTTGTTAGTTGCGGTAAGACTATAGCTTCTGCTTTAATTCTCTTATCCGCTTGGGGGGAAATTAGAGTAATGGGATTATTGTGAACTGAGGTATTCGTTTGAGATTTCCTCAACCTGAGTGGTCATGGTGGTAACTGGTTCCGAAACTAGTCCACTTAGGACCAACCCAAAAATAGTATTTTGTGCCAATAGTTGGTTTGAAATTTTCTCAACACCCTCGAGTATTATCTGAGGTATAAAATCGCTGCCTAATAGAATGTCTATTTGAGCGGGGGTGTTGCAGTTGGCATCTGCTAGCTTTAGGTGTGAAACCTTTTGCCAATGCTTGCTATTTATATGATAGCTTGGAAGCATATTTGTTAGTTGCGGTAAGACTATAGCTTCTGCTTTAATTCTCTTATCCGCTTGGGGGGAAATTAGAGTAATGGGATTATTGTGAACTGAGGTATTCGTTTGAGATTTCCTCAACCTGAGTGGTCATGGTGGTAACTGGTTCCGAAACTAGTCCACTTAGGATCCACCGTAAAATAGTATTTTGTGCCAATAGTTTGTTTGAAATTTTCTCAACACCCTCGAGTATTATCTGAGGTATGAGATCGCTGCCTAATAGAATGTCTATTTGAGCGGGGGTGTTGCAGTTGGGATCTGCTAGCTTTAAGTGTGAAACCTTTTGCCAATGCTTGCTATTTATATGATAGCTTGGAAGCATATTTGTTAGTTGCGGTAAGACTATAGCTTCTGCTTTAATTCTCTTATCCGCTTGGGGGGAAATTAGAGTAATGGGATTATTGTGAACTGAGGTATTCGTTTGAGATTTCCTCAACCTGAGTGGTCATGGTGGTAACTGGTTCCGAAACTAGTCCACTTAGGATCCACCGTAAAATAGTATTTTGTGCCAATAGTTTGTTTGAAATTTTCTCAACACCCTCGAGTATTATCTGAGGTATGAGATCGCTGCCTAATAGAATGTCTATTTGAGCGGGGTGTTGCAGTTGGGATCTGCTAGCTTTAAGTGTGAAACCTTTTGCCAATGCTTGCTATTTATATGATAGCTTGGAAGCATATTTGTTAGTTGCGGTAAGACTATAGCTTCTGCTTTAATTCTCTTCTCCGCTTGGGGGGAAATTAGAGTAATGGGATTATTGTGAACTGAGGTATTCGTTTGAGATTTCCTCAACCTGAGTGGTCATAGTGGTAACTGGTTCCGAAACTAGTCCACTTAGGATCCACCCAAAAATTAGTATTTTGTGCCAATAGTTTGTTTGAAATTTTCTCAACACCCTCGAGTATTATCTGAGGTATGAGATCGCTGCCTAATAGAATGTCTATTTGAGCGGGGGTGTTGCAGTTGGGATCTGCTAGCTTTAAGTGTGAAACCTTTTGCCAATGCTTGCTATTTATATGATAGCTTGGAAGCATATTTGTTAGTTGCGGTAAGACTATAGCTTCTGCTTTAATTCTCTTATCCGCTTGGGGGGAAATTAGAGTAATGGGATTATTGTGAACTGAGGTATTCGTTTGAGATTTCCTCAACCTGAGTGGTCATGGTGGTAACTGGTTCCGAAACTAGTCCACTTAGGATCCACCGTAAAATAGTATTTTGTGCCAATAGTTTGTTTGAAATTTTCTCAACACCCTCGAGTATTATCTGAGGTATGAGATCGCTGCCTAATAGAATGTCTATTTGAGCGGGGTGTTGCAGTTGGGATCTGCTAGCTTTAGGTGTGAAACCTTTTGCCAATGCTTACTATTTATATGATAGCTTGGAAGCATATTTGTTAGTTGCGGTAAGACTATAGCTTCTGCTTTAATTCTCTTCTCCGCTTGGGTGGAAATTAGAGTAATGGGATTATTGTGAACTGAGGTATTCGTTTGAGATTTCCTCAACCTGAGTGGTCATAGTGGTAACTGGTTCCGAAACTAGTCCAATTAGGATCCACCCAAAAATAGTATTTTGTGCCAATAGTTTGTTTGAAATTTTTTCAACACCCTCGGGTATTATCTGAGGTATGAGATCGCTGCCTAATGAAATGTCTATTTGAGCGGGGGTGTTGCAGTTGGGATCTGCTAGCTTTAGGTGTGAAACCTTTTGCCAATGCTTGCTATTTATATGATAGCTTGGAAGCATATTTGTTAGTTGCGGTAAGACTATAGCTTCTGCTCTAATTCTCTTATCCGCTTGGGGGGAAATTAGAGTAATGGGATTATTGTGAACTGAGGTATTCGTTTGAGATTTCCTCAACCTGAGTGGTCATAGTGGTAACTGGTTCCGAAACTAGTCCACTTAGGACCAACCCAAAAATAGTATTTTGTGCCAATAGTTGGTTTGAAATTTTCTCAACACCCTCGAGTATTATCTGAGGTATAAAATCGCTGCCTAATAGAATGTCTATTTGAGCGGGGGTGTTGCAGTTGGCATCTGCTAGCTTTAGGTGTGAAACCTTTTGCCAATGCTTGCTATTTATATGATAGCTTGGAAGCATATTTGTTAGTTGCGGTAAGACTATAGCTTCTGCTTTAATTCTCTTCTCCGCTTGGGTGGAAATTAGAGTAATGGGATTATTGTGAACTGAGGTATTCGTTTGAGATTTCCTCAACCTAAGTGGTCATAGTGGTAACTGGTTCCGAAACTAGTCCACTTAGGATCCACCCTAAAATAGTATTTTGTGCCAATAGTTTGTTTGAAATTTTCTCAACACCCTCGAGTATTATCTGAGGTATGAGATCGCTGCCTAATGGAATGTCTATTTGAGCGGGGGTGTTGCAGTTGGCATCTGCTAGCTTTAGGTGTGAAACCTTTTGCCAAAGCTTGCTATTTATATGATAGCTTGGAAGCATATTTGTTAGTTGCGGTAAGACTATAGCTTCTGCTTTTATTCTCTTATCCGCTTGGGGGCAAATTAGAGTAATGGGATTATTGTGAACTGAGGTATTCGTTTGAGATTTCCTCAACCTGAGTGGTCATGGTGGTAACTGGTTCCGAAACTAGTCCACTTAGAATCCACCCTTAAATAGTATTTTGTGCCAATAGTTTGTTTGAAATTTTCTCAACACCCTCGAGTATTATCTGAGGTATGAGATCGCTGCCTAATAGAATGTCTATTTGAGCGGGGGTGTTGCAGTTGGCATCTGCTAGCTTTAGGTGTGAAACCTTTTGCCAATGCTTGCTATTTATATGATAGCTTGGAAGCATATTTGTTAGTTGCGGTAAGAATATAGCTTCTGCTTTAATTCTCTTATCCGCTTGGGGGGAAATTAGAGTAATGGGATTATTGTGAACTGAGGTATTCGTTTGAGATTTCCTCAACCTGAGTGGTCATGGTGGTAACTGGTTCCGAAACTAGTCCACTTAGGACCAACCCAAAAATAGTATTTTGTGCGAATAGTTTGTTTGAAATTTTCTCAACACCCTCGAGTATTATCTGAGGTATGAGATCACTGCCTAATAGAATGTCTATTTGAGCGGGGGTGTTGCAGTTGGGATCTGCTAGCTTTAGGTGTGAAACCTTTTCCCAATGCTTGCTATTCATATGATAGCTTGGAAGCATATTTGTTAGTTGCGGTAAGACTATAGCTCATGCTTTAATTCTCTTATCCGCTTGGGGGGAAATTAGAGTAATGGTCATGGTGGTAGCTGGTTCCGAAACTAGTCCACTTAGGAATCACTCTAAAATAGTATTTTGTGCCAATAGGTGAAACCTTTTGCCAATGCTTGCTATGTATATGATAGCTTGGAAGCATATTTCTTAGTTGCGGTAAGACTATAGCTTCTGCTTTAATTCTCTTCTCCGCTTGGGGGGAAATTAGAGTAATGGGATTATTGTGAACTAAGGTATTCGTTTGAGATTTCCTCAACCTGAGTGGTCATATTGGTAACTGGTTCCGAAACTAGTCCACTTAGGATCCACCCAAAAATAGTATTTTGTGCCAATAGTTTGTTTGAAATTTTCTCAACACCCTCGAGTATTATCTGAGGTATGAGATCGCTGCCTAATAGAATGTCTATTTGAGCGCGGGTGTTGCAGTTGGCATCTGCTAGCTTTAGGTGTGAAACCTGTTGCCGAAGCTTGCTATTCATATGATAGCTTGGAAGCATATTTGTTAGTTGCGGTAAGACTATAGCTCATGCTTTAATTCTCTTATCCGCTTGGGGGGAAATTAGAGTAATGGTCATGGTGCTAACTGGTTCCGAAACTAGTCCACTTAGGAATCACTCTAAAATAGTATTTTGTGCCAATAGGTGAAACCTTTTGCCAATGCTTGCTATGTATATGATAGCTTGGAAGCATATTTGTTAGTTGCGGTAAGACTATAGCTTCTGCTTTAATTCTCTTCTCCGCTTGGGGGGAAACTAGAGTAAGGGGATTATTGTGAACTGAGGTATTCGTTTGAGATTTCCTCAACCTGGGTGGTCATGGTGGTAACTGGTTCCGAAACTAGTCCACTTAGGACCAACCCAAAAATAGTATTTTGTGCCAATAGTTTGTTTGAAATTTTCTCAACACCCTCGAGTATTATCTGAGGTATGAGATCGCTGCCTAATAGAATGTCTATTTGAGCGCGGGTGTTGCAGTTGGCATCTGCTAGCTTTAGGTGTGAAACCTTTTGCCGATGCTTGCTATTTATATGATAGCTTGGAAGCATATTTGTTAGTTGCGGTAAGACTATAGCTTCTGCTTTAATTCTCTTATCCGCTTGGGGGGAAACTAGAGTAAGGGGATTATTGTGAACTGATGTATTCGTTTGAGATTTCCTCAACCTGAGTGGTCATGGTGGTAACTGGTTCCGAAACTAGTCCACTTAGGACCAACCCAAAAATGGTATTTTGTGCCAATAGTTTGTTTGAAATTTTCTCAACACCCTCGAGTATTATTTGAGGTATGAGATCGCTGCCTAATAGAATGTCTATTTGAGCGCGGGTGTTGCAGTTGGCATCTGCTAGCTTTAGGTGTGAAACCTTTTGCCGATGCTTGCTATTTATATGATAGCTTGGAAGCATATTTGTTAGTTGCGGTAAGACTATAGCTTCTGCTTTAATTCTCTTATCCGCTTGGGGGGAAACTAGAGTAAGGGGATTATTGTGAACTGAGGTATTCGTTTGAGATTTCCTCAACCTGAGTGGTCATGGTGATAACTGGTTCCGAAACTAGTCCACTTAGGACCAACCCAAAAATAGTATTTTGTGCCAATAGTTTGTTTGAAATTTTCTCAACACCCTCGAGTATTATCTGAGGTATGAGATCGCTGCCTAATAGAATGTCTATTTGAGCGGGGGTGTTGCAGTTGGGATCTGCTAGCTTTAGGTGTGAAACCTTTTCCCAATGCTTGCTATTCATATGATAGCTTGGAAGCATATTTGTTAGTTGCGGTAAGACTATAGCTCATGCTTTAATTCTCTTATCCGCTTGGGGGGAAATTAGAGTAATGGTCATGGTGGTAGCTGGTTCCGAAACTAGTCCACTTAGGAATCACTCTAAAATAGTATTTTGTGCCAATAGGTGAAACCTTTTGCCAATGCTTGCTATGTATATGATAGCTTGGAAGCATATTTGTTAGTTGCGGTAAGACTATAGCTTCTGCTTTAATTCTCTTCTCCGCTTGGGGGGAAATTAGAGTAATGGGATTATTGTGAACTAAGGTATTCGTTTGAGATTTCCTCAACCTGAGTGGTCATAGTGGTAACTGGTTCCGAAACTAGTCCACTTAGGATCCACCCAAAAATAGTATTTTGTGCCAATAGTTTGTTTGAAATTTTCTCAACACCCTCGAGTATTATCTGAGGTATGAGATCGCTGCCTAATAGAATGTCTATTTGAGCGCGGGTGTTGCAGTTGGCATCTGCTAGCTTTAGGTGTGAAACCTTTTGCCGATGCTTGCTATTTATATGATAGCTTGGAAGCATATTTGTTAGTTGCGGTAAGACTATAGCTCATGCTTTAATTCTCTTATCCGCTTGGGGGGAAATTAGAGTAATGGTCATGGCGGTAACTGGTTCCGAAACTAGTCCACTTAGGAATCACTCTAAAATAGTATTTTGTGCCAATAGGTGAAACCTTTTGCCAATGCTTGCTATGTATATGATAGCTTGGAAGCATATTTGTTAGTTGCGGTAAGACTATAGCTTCTGCTTTAATTCTCTTATCCGCTTGGGGGGAAACTAGAGTAAGGGGATTATTGTGAACTGATGTATTCGTTTGAGATTTCCTCAACCTGAGTGGTCATGGTGGTAACTGGTTCCGAAACTAGTCCACTTAGGACCAACCCAAAAATGGTATTTTGTGCCAATAGTTTGTTTGAAATTTTCTCAACACCCTCGAGTATTATCTGAGGTATGAGATCGCTGCCTAATAGAATGTCTATTTGAGCGATTGTGTTGCAGTTGGCATCTGCTAGCTTTAGGTGTGAAACCTTTTGCCGATGCTTGCTATTCATATGATAGCTTGGAAGCATATTTGTTAGTTGCGGTAAGACTATAGCTCATGCTTTAATTCTCTTATCCGCTTGGGGGGAAATTAGAGTAATGGGATTATTGTGAACTGAGGTATTCGTTTGAGATTTCCTCAACCTGAGTGGTCATAGTGGTAACTGGTTCCGAAACTAGTCCACTTAGAATCCACCCTAAAATAGTATTTTGTGCGAATAGTTTGTTTGAAATTTTCTCAACACCCTCGAGTATTATCTGAGGTATGAGATCACTGCCTAATAGAATGTCTATTTGAGCGGGGGTGTTGCAGTTGGGATCTGCTAGCTTTAGGTGTGAAACCTTTTCCCAATGCTTGCTATTCATATGATAGCTTGGAAGCATATTTGTTAGTTGCGGTAAGACTATAGCTCATGCTTTAATTCTCTTATCCGCTTGGGGGGAAATTAGAGTAATGGTCATGGTGGTAACTGGTTCCGAAACTAGTCCACTTAGGATCCACCCTAAAATAGTATTTTGTGCCAATAGGTGAAACCTTTTGCCAATGCTTGCTATGTATATGATAGCTTGGAAGCATATTTGTTAGTTGCGGTTAGACTATAGCTTCTGCTTTAATTCTCTTCTCCGCTTGGGGGGAAATTAGAGTAATGGGATTATTGTGAACTAAGGTATTCGTTTGAGATTTCCTCAACCTGAGTGGTCATAGTGGTAACTGGTTCCGAAACTAGTCCACTTAGGATCCACCCAAAAATAGTATTTTGTGCCAATAGTTTGTTTGAAATTTTCTCAACACCCTCGAGTATTATCTGAGGTATGAGATCGCTGCCTAATAGAATGTCTATTTGAGCGGGGGTGTTGCAGTTGGGATCTGCTAGCTTTAGGTGTGAAACCTTTTGCCGATGCTTGCTATTTATATGATAGCTTGGAAGCATATTTGTTAGTTGCGGTAAGACTATAGCTTCTGCTTTAATGCTCTTATCCGCTTGGGGGGAAACTAGAGTAAGGGGATTATTGTGAACTGAGGTATTCGTTTGAGATTTCCTCAACCTGAGTGGTCATGGTGATAACTGGTTCCGAAACTAGTCCACTTAGGACCAACCCAAAAATAGTATTTTGTGCCAATAGTTTGTTTGAAATTTTCTCAACACCCTCGAGCATTATCTGAGGTATGAGATCGCTGCCTAATAGAATGTCTATTTGAGCGGGGGTGTTGCAGTTGGGATCTGCTAGCTTTAGGTGTGAAACCTTTAGCCAATGCTTGCTATTTATATGATAGCTTGGAAGCATATTTGTTAGTTGCGGTAAGACTATAGCTTCTGCTTTAATTCTCTTATCCGCTTGGGGGGAAATTAGAGTAATGGGATTATTGTGAACTGAGGTATTCGTTTGAGATTTCCTCAACCTGAGTGGTCATGGTGGTAACTGGTTCCGAAACTAGTCCACTTAGGATCCACCGTAAAATAGTATTTTGTGCCAATAGGTGAAACCTTTTGCCAATGCTTGCTATTTATATGATAGCTTGGAAGCATATTTGTTAGTTGCGGTAAGACTATAGCTTCTGCTTTAATTCTCTTCTCCGCTTGGGGGGAAATTCGAGTAATGGGATTATTGTGAACTGAGGTATTCGTTTGAGATTTCCTCAACCTGAGTGGTCATGGTGGTAACTGGTTCCGAAACTAGTCCACTTAGAATCCACCCTAAAATAGTATTTTGTGCGAATAGTTTGTTTGAAATTTTCTCAACACCCTCGAGTATTATCTGAGGTATGAGATCGCTGCCTAATAGAATGTCTATTTGAGCGGGGGTGTTGCAGTTGGCATCTGCTAGCTTTAGGTGTGAAACCTTTTGCCAATGCTTGCTATTTATATGATAGCTTGGAAGCATATTTGTTAGTTGCGGTAAGACTATAGCTTCTGCTTTAATTCTCTTCTCCGCTTGGGGGGAAATTAGAGTAATGGGATTATGTGAACTGAGGTATTCGTTTGAGATTTCCTCAACCTGAGTGGTCATAGTGGTAACTGGTTCCGAAACTAGTCCACTTAGGATCCACCCAAAAATAGCATTTTGTGCCAATAGTTTGTTTGAAATTTTCTCAACACCCTCGAGTATTATCTGAGGTATGAGATCGCTGCCTAATAGAATGTCTATTTGAGCGGGGGTGTTGCAGTTGGAATCTGCTAGCTTTAGGTGTGAAACCTTTTCCCAATGCTTGCTATTCATATGATAGCTTGGAAGCATATTTGTTAGTTGCGGCAAGACTATAGCTCGTGCTTTAATTCTCTTATCCGCTTTGGGGGAAATTAGAGTAATGGGATTATTGTGAACTGAGGTATTCGTTTGAGATTTCCTCAAGCTGAGTGATCATGGTGGTAACTGGTTCCGAAACTAGTCCACTTAGGACCAACCCAAAAATAGTATTTTGTGCGAATAGTGTGTTTGAAATTTTCTCAACACCCTCGAGTATTATCTGAGGTATGAGATCGCTGCCTAATAGAATGTCTATTTGAGCGGGGGTGTTGCAGTTGGGATCTGCTAGCTTTAGGTGTGAAACCTTTTGCCATGCTTGCTATTTATATGATAGCTTGGAAGCATATTTGTTAGTTGCGGTAAGACTATAGCTTCTGCTTTAATTCTCTTCTCCGCTTGGGGGGAAATTCGAGTAATGGGATTATTGTGAACTGAGGTATTCGTTTGAGATTTCCTCAACCTGAGTGGTCATGGTGGTAACTGGTTCCGAAACTAGTCCACTTAGAATCCACCCTAAAATAGTATTTTGTGCGAATAGTTTGTTTGAAATTTTCTCAACACCCTCGAGTATTATCTGAGGTATGAGATCGCTGCCTAATAGAATGTCTATTTGAGCGGGGGTGTTGCAGTTGGCATCTGCTAGCTTTAGGTGTGAAACCTTTTGCCAATGCTTGCTATTTATATGATAGCTTGGAAGCATATTTGTTAGTTGCGGTAAGACTATAGCTTCTGCTTTAATTCTCTTCTCCGCTTGGGGGGAAATTAGAGTAATGGGATTATGTGAACTGAGGTATTCGTTTGAGATTTCCTCAACCTGAGTGGTCATAGTGGTAACTGGTTCCGAAACTAGTCCACTTAGGATCCACCCAAAAATAGTATTTTGTGCCAATAGTTTGTTTGAAATTTTCTCAACACCCTCGAGTATTATCTGAGGTATGAGATCGCTGCCTAATAGAATGTCTATTTGAGCGGGGGTGTTGCAGTTGGGATCTGCTAGCTTTAGGTGTGAAACCTTTTGCCGATGCTTGCTATTTATATGATAGCTTGGAAGCATATTTGTTAGTTGCGGTAAGACTATAGCTTCTGCTTTAATGCTCTTATCCGCTTGGGGGGAAACTAGAGTAAGGGGATTATTGTGAACTGAGGTATTCGTTTGAGATTTCCTCAACCTGAGTGGTCATGGTGATAACTGGTTCCGAAACTAGTCCACTTAGGACCAACCCAAAAATAGTATTTTGTGCCAATAGTTTGTTTGAAATTTTCTCAACACCCTCGAGCATTATCTGAGGTATGAGATCGCTGCCTAATAGAATGTCTATTTGAGCGGGGGTGTTGCAGTTGGGATCTGCTAGCTTTAGGTGTGAAACCTTTAGCCAATGCTTGCTATTTATATGATAGCTTGGAAGCATATTTGTTAGTTGCGGTAAGACTATAGCTTCTGCTTTAATTCTCTTATCCGCTTGGGGGGAAATTAGAGTAATGGGATTATTGTGAACTGAGGTATTCGTTTGAGATTTCCTCAACCTGAGTGGTCATGGTGGTAACTGGTTCCGAAACTAGTCCACTTAGGATCCACCGTAAAATAGTATTTTGTGCCAATAGGTGAAACCTTTTGCCAATGCTTGCTATTTATATGATAGCTTGGAAGCATATTTGTTAGTTGCGGTAAGACTATAGCTTCTGCTTTAATTCTCTTCTCCGCTTGGGGGGAAATTCGAGTAATGGGATTATTGTGAACTGAGGTATTCGTTTGAGATTTCCTCAACCTGAGTGGTCATGGTGGTAACTGGTTCCGAAACTAGTCCACTTAGAATCCACCCTAAAATAGTATTTTGTGCGAATAGTTTGTTTGAAATTTTCTCAACACCCTCGAGTATTATCTGAGGTATGAGATCGCTGCCTAATAGAATGTCTATTTGAGCGGGGGTGTTGCAGTTGGCATCTGCTAGCTTTAGGTGTGAAACCTTTTGCCAATGTTTGCTATTTATATGATAGCTTGGAAGCATATTTGTTAGTTGCGGTAAGACTATAGCTTCTGCTTTAATTCTCTTCTCCGCTTGGGGGGAAATTAGAGTAATGGGATTATGTGAACTGAGGTATTCGTTTGAGATTTCCTCAACCTGAGTGGTCATAGTGGTAACTGGTTCCGAAACTAGTCCACTTAGGATCCACCCAAAAATAGCATTTTGTGCCAATAGTTTGTTTGAAATTTTCTCAACACCCTCGAGTATTATCTGAGGTATGAGATCGCTGCCTAATAGAATGTCTATTTGAGCGGGGGTGTTGCAGTTGGAATCTGCTAGCTTTAGGTGTGAAACCTTTTCCCAATGCTTGCTATTCATATGATAGCTTGGAAGCATATTTGTTAGTTGCGGCAAGACTATAGCTCGTGCTTTAATTCTCTTATCCGCTTTGGGGGAAATTAGAGTAATGGGATTATTGTGAACTGAGGTATTCGTTTGAGATTTCCTCAAGCTGAGTGATCATGGTGGTAACTGGTTCCGAAACTAGTCCACTTAGGACCAACCCAAAAATAGTATTTTGTGCGAATAGTGTGTTTGAAATTTTCTCAACACCCTCGAGTATTATCTGAGGTATGAGATCGCTGCCTAATAGAATGTCTATTTGAGCGGGGGTGTTGCAGTTGGGATCTGCTAGCTTTAGGTGTGAAACCTTTTGCCAATGCTTGCTATTTATATGATAGCTTGGAAGCATATTTGTTAGTTGCGGTAAGACTATAGCTTCTGCTTTAATTCTCTTCTCCGCTTGGGGGGAAATTCGAGTAATGGGATTATTGTGAACTGAGGTATTCGTTTGAGATTTCCTCAACCTGAGTGGTCATGGTGGTAACTGGTTCCGAAACTAGTCCACTTAGAATCCACCCTAAAATAGTATTTTGTGCGAATAGTTTGTTTGAAATTTTCTCAACACCCTCGAGTATTATCTGAGGTATGAGATCGCTGCCTAATAGAATGTCTATTTGAGCGGGGGTGTTGCAGTTGTCATCTGCTAGCTTTAGGTGTGAAACCTTTTGCCAATGCTTGCTATTTATATGATAGCTTGGAAGCATATTTGTTAGTTGCGGTAAGACTATAGCTTCTGCTTTAATTCTCTTCTCCGCTTGGGGGGAAATTAGAGTAATGGGATTATGTGAACTGAGGTATTCGTTTGAGATTTCCTCAACCTGAGTGGTCATAGTGGTAACTGGTTCCGAAACTAGTCCACTTAGGATCCACCCAAAAATAGCATTTTGTGCCAATAGTTTGTTTGAAATTTTCTCAACACCCTCGAGTATTATCTGAGGTATGAGATCGCTGCCTAATAGAATGTCTAATTGAGCGGGGGTGTTGCAGTTGGAATCTGCTAGCTTTAGGTGTGAAACCTTTTCCCAATGCTTGCTATTCATATGATAGCTTGGAAGCATATTTGTTAGTTGCGGCAAGACTATAGCTCGTGCTTTAATTCTCTTATCCGCTTTGGGGGAAATTAGAGTAATGGGATTATTGTGAACTGAGGTATTCGTTTGAGATTTCCTCAAGCTGAGTGATCATGGTGGTAACTGGTTCCGAAACTAGTCCACTTAGGACCAACCCAAAAATAGTATTTTGTGCGAATAGTGTGTTTGAAATTTTCTCAACACCCTCGAGTATTATCTGAGGTATGAGATCGCTGCCTAATAGAATGTCTATTTGAGCGGGGGTGTTGCAGTTGGGATCTGCTAGCTTTAGGTGTGAAACCTTTTGCCAATGCTTGCTATTTATATGATAGCTTGGAAGCATATTTGTTAGTTGCGGTAAGACTATAGCTCGTGCTTTAATTCTCTTATCCGCTTTGGGGGAAATTAGAGTAATGGGATTATTGTGAACTGAGGTATTCGTTTGAGATTTCCTCAACCTGAGTGGTAATGGTGGTAACTGGTTCCGAAACTAGGCCACTTAGGACCAACCCAAAAATAGTATTTTGTGCGAATAGTGTGTTTGAAATTTTCTCAACACCCTCGAGTATTATCTGAGGTATGAGATCGCTGCCTAATAGAATGTCTATTTGAGCGGGGGTGTTGCAGTTGGGATCTGCTAGCTTTAGGTGTGAAACCTTTTGCCAATGCTTGCTATTTATATGATATCTTGGAAGCATATTTGTTAGTTGCGGTAAGACTATAGCTTCTGCTTTAATTCTCTTATCCGCTTGGGGGGAAATTAGAGTAATGGGATTATTGTGAACTGAGGTATTCGTTTGAGATTTCCTCAACCTGAGCGGTCATGGTGGTAACTGGTTCCGAAACTAGTCCACTTAGGATCCACCCTAAAATAGTATTTTGTGCGAATAGTTTGTTTGAAATTTTCTCAACACCCTCGAGTATTATCTGAGGTATGAGATCGCTGCCTAATAGAATGTCTATTTGAGCGGGGGTGTTGCAGTTGGGATCTGCTAGCTTTAGGTGTGAAACCTTTTGCCGATGCTTGCTATTTATATGATAGCTTGGAAGCATATTTGTTAGTTGCGGTAAGACTATAGCTTCTGCTTTAATGCTCTTATCCGCTTGGGGGGAAACTAGAGTAAGGGGATTATTGTGAACTGAGGTATTCGTTTGAGATTTCCTCAACCTGAGTGGTCATGGTGATAACTGGTTCCGAAACTAGTCCACTTAGGACCAACCCAAAAATAGTATTTTGTGCCAATAGTTTGTTTGAAATTTTCTCAACACCCTCGAGCATTATCTGAGGTATGAGATCGCTGCCTAATAGAATGTCTATTTGAGCGGGGGTGTTGCAGTTGGGATCTGCTAGCTTTAGGTGTGAAACCTTTAGCCAATGCTTGCTATTTATATGATAGCTTGGAAGCATATTTGTTAGTTGCGGTAAGACTATAGCTTCTGCTTTAATTCTCTTATCCGCTTGGGGGGAAATTAGAGTAATGGGATTATTGTGAACTGAGGTATTCGTTTGAGATTTCCTCAACCTGAGTGGTCATGGTGGTAACTGGTTCCGAAACTAGTCCACTTAGGATCCACCATAAAATAGTATTTTGTGCCAATAGGTGAAACCTTTTGCCAATGCTTGCTATTTATATGATAGCTTGGAAGCATATTTGTTAGTTGCGGTAAGACTATAGCTTCTGCTTTAATTCTCTTCTCCGCTTGGGGGGAAATTCGAGTAATGGGATTATTGTGAACTGAGGTATTCGTTTGAGATTTCCTCAACCTGAGTGGTCATGGTGGTAACTGGTTCCGAAACTAGTCCACTTAGAATCCACCCTAAAATAGTATTTTGTGCGAATAGTTTGTTTGAAATTTTCTCAACACCCTCGAGTATTATCTGAGGTATGAGATCGCTGCCTAATAGAATGTCTATTTGAGCGGGGGTGTTGCAGTTGGCATCTGCTAGCTTTAGGTGTGAAACCTTTTGCCAATGCTTGCTATTTATATGATAGCTTGGAAGCATATTTGTTAGTTGCGGTAAGACTATAGCTTCTGCTTTAATTCTCTTCTCCGCTTGGGGGGAAATTAGAGTAATGGGATTATGTGAACTGAGGTATTCGTTTGAGATTTCCTCAACCTGAGTGGTCATAGTGGTAACTGGTTCCGAAACTAGTCCACTTAGGATCCACCCAAAAATAGCATTTTGTGCCAATAGTTTGTTTGAAATTTTCTCAACACCCTCGAGTATTATCTGAGGTATGAGATCGCTGCCTAATAGAATGTCTATTTGAGCGGGGGTGTTGCAGTTGGAATCTGCTAGCTTTAGGTGTGAAACCTTTTCCCAATGCTTGCTATTCATATGATAGCTTGGAAGCATATTTGTTAGTTGCGGCAAGACTATAGCTCGTGCTTTAATTCTCTTATCCGCTTTGGGGGAAATTAGAGTAATGGGATTATTGTGAACTGAGGTATTCGTTTGAGATTTCCTCAAGCTGAGTGATCATGGTGGTAACTGGTTCCGAAACTAGTCCACTTAGGACCAACCCAAAAATAGTATTTTGTGCGAATAGTGTGTTTGAAATTTTCTCAACACCCTCGAGTATTATCTGAGGTATGAGATCGCTGCCTAATAGAATGTCTATTTGAGCGGGGGTGTTGCAGTTGGGATCTGCTAGCTTTAGGTGTGAAACCTTTTGCCAATGCTTGCTATTTATATGATAGCTTGGAAGCATATTTGTTAGTTGCGGTAAGACTATAGCTTCTGCTTTAATTCTCTTCTCCGCTTGGGGGGAAATTCGAGTAATGGGATTATTGTGAACTGAGGTATTCGTTTGAGATTTCCTCAACCTGAGTGGTCATGGTGGTAACTGGTTCCGAAACTAGTCCACTTAGAATCCACCCTAAAATAGTATTTTGTGCGAATAGTTTGTTTGAAATTTTCTCAACACCCTCGAGTATTATCTGAGGTATGAGATCGCTGCCTAATAGAATGTCTATTTGAGCGGGGGTGTTGCAGTTGTCATCTGCTAGCTTTAGGTGTGAAACCTTTTGCCAATGCTTGCTATTTATATGATAGCTTGGAAGCATATTTGTTAGTTGCGGTAAGACTATAGCTTCTGCTTTAATTCTCTTCTCCGCTTGGGGGGAAATTAGAGTAATGGGATTATGTGAACTGAGGTATTCGTTTGAGATTTCCTCAACCTGAGTGGTCATAGTGGTAACTGGTTCCGAAACTAGTCCACTTAGGATCCACCCAAAAATAGCATTTTGTGCCAATAGTTTGTTTGAAATTTTCTCAACACCCTCGAGTATTATCTGAGGTATGAGATCGCTGCCTAATAGAATGTCTAATTGAGCGGGGGTGTTGCAGTTGGAATCTGCTAGCTTTAGGTGTGAAACCTTTTCCCAATGCTTGCTATTCATATGATAGCTTGGAAGCATATTTGTTAGTTGCGGCAAGACTATAGCTCGTGCTTTAATTCTCTTATCCGCTTTGGGGGAAATTAGAGTAATGGGATTATTGTGAACTGAGGTATTCGTTTGAGATTTCCTCAAGCTGAGTGATCATGGTGGTAACTGGTTCCGAAACTAGTCCACTTAGGACCAACCCAAAAATAGTATTTTGTGCGAATAGTGTGTTTGAAATTTTCTCAACACCCTCGAGTATTATCTGAGGTATGAGATCGCTGCCTAATAGAATGTCTATTTGAGCGGGGGTGTTGCAGTTGGGATCTGCTAGCTTTAGGTGTGAAACCTTTTGCCAATGCTTGCTATTTATATGATAGCTTGGAAGCATATTTGTTAGTTGCGGTAAGACTATAGCTCGTGCTTTAATTCTCTTATCCGCTTTGGGGGAAATTAGAGTAATGGGATTATTGTGAACTGAGGTATTCGTTTGAGATTTCCTCAACCTGAGTGGTAATGGTGGTAACTGGTTCCGAAACTAGGCCACTTAGGACCAACCCAAAAATAGTATTTTGTGCGAATAGTGTGTTTGAAATTTTCTCAACACCCTCGAGTATTATCTGAGGTATGAGATCGCTGCCTAATAGAATGTCTATTTGAGCGGGGGTGTTGCAGTTGGGATCTGCTAGCTTTAGGTGTGAAACCTTTTGCCAATGCTTGCTATTTATATGATATCTTGGAAGCATATTTGTTAGTTGCGGTAAGACTATAGCTTCTGCTTTAATTCTCTTATCCGCTTGGGGGGAAATTAGAGTAATGGGATTATTGTGAACTGAGGTATTCGTTTGAGATTTCCTCAACCTGAGCGGTCATGGTGGTAACTGGTTCCGAAACTAGTCCACTTAGGATCCACCCAAAAATAGTATTTTGTGCCAATAGTTTGTTTGAAATTTTCTCAACACCCTCGAGTATTATCTGAGGTATGAGATCGCTGCCTAATAGAATGTCTATTTGAGCGGGGGTGTTGCAGTTGGGATCTGCTAGCTTTAGGTGTGAAACCTTTTGCCAATGCTTGCTATTTATATGATAGCTTGGAAGCATATTTGTTAGTTGCGGTAAGACTATAGCTTCTGCTTTAATTCTCTTATCCGCTTGGGGGGAAATTAGAGTAATGGGATTATTGTGAACTGAGGTATTCGTTTGAGATTTCCTCAACCTGAGTGGTCATGGTGGTAACTGGTTCCGAAACTAGTCCACTTAGGATCCACCCAAAAATAGTATTTTGTGCCAATAGTTTGTTTGAAATTTTCTCAACACCCTCGAGTATTATCTGAGGTATGAGATCGCTGCCTAATAGAATGTCTATTTGAGCGCGGGTGTTGCAGTTGGCATCTGCTAGCTTTAGGTGTGGAACCTTTTGCCAATGCTTGCTTTTTATATGATAGCTTGGAAGCATATTTGTTAGTTGCGGTAAGACTATAGCTTCTGCTTTAATTCTCTTATCCGCTTGGGGGGAAATTAGAGTAATGGGATTATTGTGAACTGAGGTATTCGTTTGAGATTTCCTCAACCTGAGTGGTCATGGTGGTAACTGGTTCCGAAACTAGTCCACTTAGGATCCACCCAAAAATAGTATTTTGTGCCAATAGTTTGTTTGAAAGTTTCTCAACACCCTCGAGTATTATCTGAGGTATGAGATCGCTGCCTAATAGAATGTCTATTTGAGCGCGGGTGTTGCAGTTGGCATCTGCTAGCTTTAGGTGTGGAACCTTTTGCCAATGCTTGCTATTTATATGATAGCTTGGAAGCATATTTGTTAGTTGCGGTAAGATTATAGCTTCTGCTTTAATTCTCTTATCCGCTTGGGGGGAAATTAGAGTAATGGGATTATGTGAACTGAGGTATTCGTTTGAGATTTCCTCAACCTGAGTGGTCATGGTGGTAACTGGTTCCGAAACTAGTCCACTTAGGATCCACCGTAAAATAGTATTTTGTGCCAATAGGTGAAACCTTTTGCCAATGCTTGCTATTTATATGATAGCTTGGAAGCATATTTGTTAGTTGCGGTAAGACTATAGCTTCTGCTTTAATTCTCTTCTCCGCTTGGGGGGAAATTCGAGTAATGGGATTATTGTGAACTGAGGTATTCGTTTGAGATTTCCTCAACCTGAGTGGTCATGGTGGTAACTGGTTCCGAAACTAGTCCACTTAGAATCCACCCTAAAATAGTATTTTGTGCGAATAGTTTGTTTGAAATTTTCTCAACACCCTCGAGTATTATCTGAGGTATGAGATCGCTGCCTAATAGAATGTCTATTTGAGCGGGGGTGTTGCAGTTGGCATCTGCTAGCTTTAGGTGTGAAACCTTTTGCCAATGCTTGCTATTTATATGATAGCTTGGAAGCATATTTGTTAGTTGCGGTAAGACTATAGCTTCTGCTTTAATTCTCTTCTCCGCTTGGGGGGAAATTAGAGTAATGGGATTATGTGAACTGAGGTATTCGTTTGATATTTCCTCAACCTGAGTGGTCATAGTGGTAACTGGTTCCGAAACTAGTCCACTTAGGATCCACCCAAAAATAGCATTTTGTGCCAATAGTTTGTTTGAAATTTTCTCAACACCCTCGAGTATTATCTGAGGTATGAGATCGCTGCCTAATAGAATGTCTATTTGAGCGGGGGTGTTGCAGTTGGAATCTGCTAGCTTTAGGTGTGAAACCTTTTCCCAATGCTTGCTATTCATATGATAGCTTGGAAGCATATTTGTTAGTTGCGGTAAGACTATAGCTCGTGCTTTAATTCTCTTATCCGCTTTGGGGGAAATTAGAGTAATGGGATTATTGTGAACTGAGGTATTCGTTTGAGATTTCCTCAAGCTGAGTGATCATGGTGGTAACTGGTTCCGAAACTAGTCCACTTAGGACCAACCCAAAAATAGTATTTTGTGCGAATAGTGTGTTTGAAATTTTCTCAACACCCTCGAGTATTATCTGAGGTATGAGATCGCTGCCTAATAGAATGTCTATTTGAGCGGGGGTGTTGCAGTTGGGATCTGCTAGCTTTAGGTGTGAAACCTTTTGCCAATGCTTGCTATTTATATGATAGCTTGGAAGCATATTTGTTAGTTGCGGTAAGACTATAGCTCGTGCTTTAATTCTCTTATCCGCTTTGGGGGAAATTAGAGTAATGGGATTATTGTGAACTGAGGTATTCGTTTGAGATTTCCTCAACCTGAGTGGTAATGGTGGTAACTGGTTCCGAAACTAGTCCACTTAGGACCAACCCAAAAATAGTATTTTGTGCGAATAGTGTGTTTGAAATTTTCTCAATACCATCGAGTATTATCTGAGGTATGAGATCGCTGCCTAATAGAATGTCTATTTGAGCGGGGGTGTTGCAGTTGGGATCTGCTAGCTTTAGGTGTGAAACCTTTTGCCAATGCTTGCTATTTATATGATAGCTTGGAAGCATATTTGTTAGTTGCGGTAAGACTATAGCTCGTGCTTTAATTCTCTTATCCGCTTTGGGGGAAATTAGAGTAATGGGATTATTGTGAACTGAGGTATTCGTTTGAGATTTCCTCAACCTGAGCGGTCATGGTGGTAACTGGTTCCGAAACTAGTCCACTTAGGATCCACCCAAAAATAGTATTTTGTGCCAATAGTTTGTTTGAAATTTTCTCAACACCCTCGAGTATTATCTGAGGTATGAGATCGCTGCCTAATAGAATGTCTATTTGAGCGGGGGTGTTGCAGTTGGGATCTGCTAGCTTTAGGTGTGAAACCTTTTGCCAATGCTTGCTATTTATATGATAGCTTGGAAGCATATTTGTTAGTTGCGGTAAGACTATAGCTTCTGCTTTAATTCTCTTATCCGCTTGGGGGGAAATTAGAGTAATGGGATTATTGTGAACTGAGGTATTCGTTTGAGATTTCCTCAACCTGAGTGGTCATGGTGGTAACTGGTTCCGAAACTAGTCCACTTAGGATCCACCCAAAAATAGTATTTTGTGCCAATAGTTTGTTTGAAATTTTCTCAACACCCTCGAGTATTATCTGAGGTATGAGATCGCTGCCTAATAGAATGTCTATTTGAGCGCGGGTGTTGCAGTTGGCATCTGCTAGCTTTAGGTGTGGAACCTTTTGCCAATGCTTGCTTTTTATATGATAGCTTGGAAGCATATTTGTTAGTTGCGGTAAGACTATAGCTTCTGCTTTAATTCTCTTATCCGCTTGGGGGGAAATTAGAGTAATGGGATTATTGTGAACTGAGGTATTCGTTTGAGATTTCCTCAACCTGAGTGGTCATGGTGGTAACTGGTTCCGAAACTAGTCCACTTAGGATCCACCCAAAAATAGTATTTTGTGCCAATAGTTTGTTTGAAAGTTTCTCAACACCCTCGAGTATTATCTGAGGTATGAGATCGCTGCCTAATAGAATGTCTATTTGAGCGCGGGTGTTGCAGTTGGCATCTGCTAGCTTTAGGTGTGGAACCTTTTGCCAATGCTTGCTATTTATATGATAGCTTGGAAGCATATTTGTTAGTTGCGGTAAGATTATAGCTTCTGCTTTAATTCTCTTATCCGCTTGGGGGGAAATTAGAGTAATGGGATTATGTGAACTGAGGTATTCGTTTGAGATTTCCTCAACCTGAGTGGTCATGGTGGTAACTGGTTCCGAAACTAGTCCACTTAGGACCAACCTAAAAATAGTATTTTGTGCGAATAGTTTGTTTGAAATTTTCTCAACACCCTCGAGTATTATCTGAGGTATGAGATCGCTGCCTAATAGAATGTCTATTTGAGCGCGGGTGTTGCAGTTGGCATCTGCTAGCTTTAGGTGTGGAACCTTTTGCCAATGCTTGCTTTTTATATGATAGCTTGGAAGCATATTTGTTAGTTGCGGTAAGACTATAGCTTCTGCTTTAATTCTCTTATCCGCTTGGGGGGAAATTAGAGTAATGGGATTATTGTGAACTGAGGTATTCGTTTGAGATTTCCTCAACCTGAGTGGTCATGGTGGTAACTGGTTCCGAAACTAGTCCACTTAGGATCCACCCAAAAATAGTATTTTGTGCCAATAGTTTGTTTGAAAGTTTCTCAACACCCTCGAGTATTATCTGAGGTATGAGATCGCTGCCTAATAGAATGTCTATTTGAGCGCGGGTGTTGCAGTTGGCATCTGCTAGCTTTAGGTGTGAAACCTTTTGCCGATGCTTGCTATTTATATGATAGCTTGGAAGCATATTTGTTAGTTGCGGTAAGACTATAGCTTCTGCTTTAATTCTCTTCTCCGCTTGGGGGGAAATTAGAGTAATGGGATTATTGTGAACTAAGGTATTCGTTTGAGATTTCCTCAACCTGAGTGGTCATGGTGGTAACTGGTTCCGAAACTAGTCCACTTAGGATCCAGCCAAAAATAGTATTTTGTGCCAATAGTTTGTTTGAAATTTTCTCAACACCCTCGAGTATTATCTGAGGTATGAGATCGCTGCCTAATAGAATGTCTATTTGAGCGCGGGTGTTGCAGATGGCATCTGCTAGCTTTAGGTGTGAAACCTTTTGCCAATGCTTGCTATTTATATGATAGCTTGGAAGCATATTTGTTAGTTGCGGTAAGACTATAGCTTCTGCTTTAATTCTCTTCTCCGCTTGGGGGGAAATTAGAGTAATGGGATTATTGTGAACTAAGGTATTCGTTTGAGATTTCCTCAACCTGAGTGGTCATGGTGGTAACTGGTTCCGAAACTAGTCCACTTAGTACCAACCCAAAAATAGTATTTTGTGCCAATAGTTTGTTTGAAATTTTCTCAACACCCTCGAGTATTATCTAAGGTATGAGATCGCTGCCTAATAGAATGTCTATTTGAGCGGGGGTGTTGCAGTTGGGATCTGCTAGCTTTAGGTGTGAAACCTTTTGCCAATGCTTGCTATTTATATGATAGCTTGGAAGCATATTTGTTAGTTGCGGTAAGACTATAGCTTCTGCTTTAATTCTCTTCTCCGCTTGGGTGGAAATTAGAGTAATGGGATTATTGTGAACTGAGGTATTCGTTTGAGATTTCCTCAACCTGAGTGGTCATAGTGGTAGCTGGTTCCGAAACTAGTCCACTTAGGATCCACCCTAAAATAGTATTTTGTGCCAATAGTTTGTTTGAAATTTTCTCAACACCCTCGAGTATTATCTGAGGTATGAGATCGCTGCCTAATAGAATGTCTATTTGAGCGGGGGTGTTGCAGTTGGCATCTGCTAGCTTTAGGTGTGAAACCTTTTGCCAATGCTTGCTATTTATATGATAGCTTGGAAGCATATTTGTTAGTTGCGGTAAGACTATAGCTTCTGCTTTAATTCTCTTATCCGCTTGGGGGGAAATTAGAGTAATGGGATTATTGTGAACTGAGGTATTCGTTTGAGATTTCCTCAACCTGAGTGGTCATGGTGGTAACTGGGTCCGAAACTAGTCCACTTAGGATCCACCCAAAAATAGTATTTTGTGCCAATAGTTTGTTTGAAATTTTCTCAACACCCTCGAGTATTATCTGAGGTATGAGATCGCTGCCTAATAGAATGTCTATTTGAGCGCGGGTGTTGCAGTTGGCATCTGCTAGCTTTAGGTGTGAAACCTTTTGCCGATGCTTGCTATTTATATGATAGCTTGGAAGCATATTTGTTAGCTGCGGTAAGACTATAGCTTCTGCTTTAATTCTCTTATCCGCTTGGGGGGAAATTAGAGTAATGGGATTATTGTGAACTGAGGTATTCGTTTGAGATTTCCTCAACCTGAGTGGTCATGGTGGTAACTGGTTCCGAAACTAGTCCACTTAGGATCCAGCCAAAAATAGTATTTTGTGCCAATAGTTTGTTTGAAATTTTCTCAACACCCTCGAGTATTATCTGAGGTATGAGATCGCTGCCTAATAGAATGTCTCTTTGAGCGCGGGTGTTGCAGTTGGCATCTGCTAGCTTTAGGTGTGAAACCTTTTGCCGATGCTTGCTATTTATATGATAGCTTGGAAGCATATTTGTTAGTTGCGGTAAGACTATAGCTTCTGCTTTAATTCTCTTATCCGCTTGGGGGGAAATTAGAGTAATGGGATTATTGTGAACTGAGGTATTCGTTTGAGATTTCCTCAACCTGAGTGGTCATGGTGGTAACTGGTTCCGAAACTAGTCCACTTAGGATCCAGCCAAAAATAGTATTTTGTGCCAATAGTTTGTTTGAAATTTTCTCAACACCCTCGAGTATTATCTGAGGTATGAGATCGCTGCCTAATAGAATGTCTATTTGAGCGCGGGTGTTGCAGATGGCATCTGCTAGCTTTAGGTGTGAAACCTTTTGCCGATGCTTGCTATTTATATGATAGCTTGGAAGCATATTTGTTAGCTGCGGTAAGACTATAGCTTCTGCTTTAATTCTCTTATCCGCTTGGGGGGAAATTAGAGTAAGGGGATTATTGTGAACTGAGGTATTCGTTTGAGATTTCCTCAACCTGAGTGGTCATGGTGGTAACTGGTTCCGAAACTAGTCCACTTAGGACCAACCAAAAAATAGTATTTTGTGCCAATAGTTTGTTTGAAATTTTCTCAACACCCTCGAGTATTATCTGAGGTATGAGATCGCTGCCTAATAGAATGTCTTTTTGAGCGGGGGTGTTGCAGTTGGGATCTGCTAGCTTTAGGTGTGAAACCTTTTGCCAAAGCTTGCTATTTATATGATAGCTTGGAAGCATATTTGTTAGTTGCGGTAAGACTATAGCTTCTGCTTTAATTCTCTTCTCCGCTTGGGTGGAAATTAGAGTAATGGGATTATTGTGAACTGAGGTATTCGTTTGAGATTTCCTCAACCTGAGTGGTCATAGTGGTAACTGTTTCCGAAACTAGTCCAATTAGGATCCACCCAAAAATAGTATTTTGTGCCAATAGTTTGTTTGAAATTTTTTCAACACCCTCGAGTATTATCAGAGGTATGAGATCGCTGCCTAATGGAATGTCTATTTGAGCGGGGGTGTTGCAGTTGGGATCTGCTAGCTTTAGGTGTGAAACCTTTTGCCAATGCTTGCTATTTATATGATAGCTTGGAAGCATATTTGTTAGTTGCGGTAAGACTATAGCTTCTGCTTTAATTCTCTTATCCGCTTGGGGGGAAATTAGAGTAATGGGATTATTGTGAACTGAGGTATTCGTTTGAGATTTCCTCAACCTAAGTGGTCATAGTAGTAACTGGTTCCGAAACTAGTCCACTTAGGACCAACCCAAAAATAGTATTTTGTGCCAATAGTTTGTTTGAAATTTTCTCAACACCCTCGAGTATTATCTGAGGTATGAGATCGCTGCCTAATAGAATGTCTATTTGAGCGGGGGTGTTGCAGTTGGGATCTGCTAGCTTTAGGTGTGAAACCTTTTGCCAATGCTTGCTATTTATATGATAGCTTGGAAGCATATTTGTTAGTTGCGGTAAGACTATAGCTTCTGCTTTAATTCTCTTCTCCGCTTGGGTGGAAATTAGAGTAATGGGATTATTGTGAACTGAGGTATTCGTTTGAGATTTCCTCAACCTGAGTGGTCATAGTGGTAGCTGGTTCCGAAACTAGTCCACTTAGGATCCACCCTAAAATAGTATTTTGTGCCAATAGTTTGTTTGAAATTTTCTCAACACCCTCGAGTATTATCTGAGGTATGAGATCGCTGCCTAATAGAATGTCTATTTGAGCGGGGGTGTTGCAGTTGGCATCTGCTAGCTTTAGGTGTGAAACCTTTTGCCGATGCTTGCTATTTATATGATAGCTTGGAAGCATATTTGTTAGCTGCGGTAAGACTATAGCTTCTGCTTTAATTCTCTTATCCGCTTGGGGGGAAATTAGAGTAATGGGATTATTGTGAACTGAGGTATTCGTTTGAGATTTCCTCAACCTGAGTGGTCATGGTGGTAACTGGTTCCGAAACTAGTCCACTTAGAATCCAGCCAAAAATAGTATTTTGTGCCAATAGTTTGTTTGAAATTTTCTCAACACCCTCGAGTATTATCTGAGGTATGAGATCGCTGCCTAATAGAATGTCTCTTTGAGCGCGGGTGTTGCAGTTGGCATCTGCTAGCTTTAGGTGTGAAACCTTTTGCCGATGCTTGCTATTTATATGATAGCTTGGAAGCATATTTGTTAGTTGCGGTAAGACTATAGCTTCTGCTTTAATTCTCTTATCCGCTTGGGGGGAAATTAGAGTAATGGGATTATTGTGAACTGAGGTATTCGTTTGAGATTTCCTCAACCTGAGTGGTCATGGTGGTAACTGGTTCCGAAACTAGTCCACTTAGGATCCAGCCAAAAATAGTATTTTGTGCCAATAGTTTGTTTGAAATTTTCTCAACACCCTCGAGTATTATCTGAGGTATGAGATCGCTGCCTAATAGAATGTCTATTTGAGCGCGGGTGTTGCAGTTGGCATCTGCTAGCTTTAGGTGTGAAACCTTTTGCCGATGCTTGCTATTTATATGATAGCTTGGAAGCATATTTGTTAGTTGCGGTAAGACTATAGCTTCTGCTTTAATTCTCTTCTCCGCTTGGGGGGAAATTAGAGTAATGGGATTATTGTGAACTAAGGTATTCGTTTGAGATTTCCTCAACCTGAGTGGTCATGGTGGTAACTGGTTCCGAAACTAGTCCACTTAGGATCCAGCCAAAAATAGTATTTTGTGCCAATAGTTTGTTTGAAATTTTCTCAACACCCTCGAGTATTATCTGAGGTATGAGATCGCTGCCTAATAGAATGTCTCTTTGAGCGCGGGTGTTGCAGTTGGCATCTGCTAGCTTTAGGTGTGAAACCTTTTGCCGATGCTTGCTATTTATATGATAGCTTGGAAGCATATTTGTTAGTTGCGGTAAGACTATAGCTTCTGCTTTAATTCTCTTATCCGCTTGGGGGGAAATTAGAGTAATGGGATTATTGTGAACTGAGGTATTCGTTTGAGATTTCCTCAACCTGAGTGGTCATGGTGGTAACTGGTTCCGAAACTAGTCCACTTAGGATCCAGCCAAAAATAGTATTTTGTGCCAATAGTTTGTTTGAAATTTTCTCAACACCCTCGAGTATTATCTGAGGTATGAGATCGCTGCCTAATAGAATGTCTTTTTGAGCGGGGGTGTTGCAGTTGGGATCTGCTAGCTTTAGGTGTGAAACCTTTTGCCAATGCTTGCTATTTATATGATAGCTTGGAAGCATATTTGTTAGTTGCGGTAAGACTATAGCTTCTGCTTTAATTCTCTTCTCCGCTTGGGTGGAAATTAGAGTAATGGGATTATTGTGAACTGAGGTATTCGTTTGAGATTTCCTCAACCTAAGTGGTCATAGTGGTAACTGGTTCCGAAACTAGTCCACTTAGTACCAACCCAAAAATAGTATTTTGTGCCAATAGTTTGTTTGAAATTTTCTCAACACCCTCGAGTATTATCTAAGGTATGAGATCGCTGCCTAATAGAATGTCTATTTGAGCGGGGGTGTTGCAGTTGGGATCTGCTAGCTTTAGGTGTGAAACCTTTTGCCAATGCTTGCTATTTATATGATAGCTTGGAAGCATATTTGTTAGTTGCGGTAAGACTATAGCTTCTGCTTTAATTCTCTTCTCCGCTTGGGTGGAAATTAGAGTAATGGGATTATTGTGAACTGAGGTATTCGTTTGAGATTTCCTCAACCTGAGTGGTCATAGTGGTAGCTGGTTCCGAAACTAGTCCACTTAGGATCCACCCTAAAATAGTATTTTGTGCCAATAGTTTGTTTGAAATTTTCTCAACACCCTCGAGTATTATCTGAGGTATGAGATCGCTGCCTAATAGAATGTCTATTTGAGCGGGGGTGTTGCAGTTGGCATCTGCTAGCTTTAGGTGTGAAACCTTTTGCCAATGCTTGCTATTTATATGATAGCTTGGAAGCATATTTGTTAGTTGCGGTAAGACTATAGCTTCTGCTTTAATTCTCTTATCCGCTTAAGGGGAAATTAGAGTAATGGGATTATTGTGAACTGAGGTATTCGTTTGAGATTTCCTCAACCTGAGTGGTCATGGTGGTAACTGGTTCCGAAACTAGTCCACTTAGGATCCACCCAAAAATAGTATTTTGTACCAATAGTTTGTTTGAAATTTTCTCAACACCCTCGAGTATTATTTGAGGTATGAGATCGCTGCCTAATAGAATGTCTATTTGAGCGCGGGTGTTGCAGTTGGCATCTGCTAGCTTTAGGTGTGAAACCTTTTGCCAATGCTTGCTATTTATATGATAGCTTGGAAGCATATTTGTTAGTTGCGGTAAGACTATAGCTTCTGCTTTAATTCTCTTATCCGCTTGGGGGGAAATTAGAGTAATGGGATTATTGTGAACTGAGGTATTCGTTTGAGATTTCCTCAACCTGAGTGGTCATGGTGGTAACTGGTTCCGAAACTAGTCCACTTAGGATCCACCCAAAAATAGTATTTTGTGCCAATAGTTTGTTTGAAATTTTCTCAACACCCTCGAGTATTATCTGAGGTATGAGATCGCTGCCTAATAGAATGTCTATTTGAGCGCGGGTGTTGCAGTTGGCATCTGCTAGCTTTAGGTGTGAAACCTTTTGCCGATGCTTGCTATTTATATGATAGCTTGGAAGCATATTTGTTAGCTGCGGTAAGACTATAGCTTCTGCTTTAATTCTCTTATCCGCTTGGGGGGAAATTAGAGTAATGGGATTATTGTGAACTGAGGTATTCGTTTGAGATTTCCTCAACCTGAGTGGTCATGGTGGTAACTGGTTCCGAAACTAGTCCACTTAGGATCCAGCCAAAAATAGTATTTTGTGCCAATAGTTTGTTTGAAATTTTCTCAACACCCTCGAGTATTATCTGAGGTATGAGATCGCTGCCTAATAGAATGTCTCTTTGAGCGCGGGTGTTGCAGTTGGCATCTGCTAGCTTTAGGTGTGAAACCTTTTGCCGATGCTTGCTATTTATATGATAGCTTGGAAGCATATTTGTTAGTTGCGGTAAGACTATAGCTTCTGCTTTAATTCTCTTATCCGCTTGGGGGGAAATTAGAGTAATGGGATTATTGTGAACTGAGGTATTCGTTTGAGATTTCCTCAACCTGAGTGGTCATGGTGGTAACTGGTTCCGAAACTAGTCCACTTAGGATCCAGCCAAAAATAGTATTTTGTGCCAATAGTTTGTTTGAAATTTTCTCAACACCCTCGAGTATTATCTGAGGTATGAGATCGCTGCCTAATAGAATGTCTATTTGAGCGCGGGTGTTGCAGATGGCATCTGCTAGCTTTAGGTGTGAAACCTTTTGCCGATGCTTGCTATTTATATGATAGCTTGGAAGCATATTTGTTAGTTGCGGTAAGACTATAGCTTCTGCTTTAATTCTCTTATCCGCTTGGGGGGAAATTAGAGTAAGGGGATTATTGTGAACTGAGGTATTCGTTTGAGATTTCCTCAACCTGAGTGGTCATGGTGGTAACTGGTTCCGAAACTAGTCCACTTAGGACCAACCAAAAAATAGTATTTTGTGCCAATAGTTTGTTTGAAATTTTCTCAACACCCTCGAGTATTATCTGAGGTATGAGATCGCTGCCTAATAGAATGTCTTTTTGAGCGGGGGTGTTGCAGTTGGGATCTGCTAGCTTTAGGTGTGAAACCTTTTGCCAAAGCTTGCTATTTATATGATAGCTTGGAAGCATATTTGTTAGTTGCGGTAAGACTATAGCTTCTGCTTTAATTCTCTTCTCCGCTTGGGTGGAAATTAGAGTAATGGGATTATTGTGAACTGAGGTATTCGTTTGAGATTTCCTCAACCTGAGTGGTCATAGTGGTAACTGTTTCCGAAACTAGTCCAATTAGGATCCACCCAAAAATAGTATTTTGTGCCAATAGTTTGTTTGAAATTTTTTCAACACCCTCGAGTATTATCAGAGGTATGAGATCGCTGCCTAATGGAATGTCTATTTGAGCGGGGGTGTTGCAGTTGGGATCTGCTAGCTTTAGGTGTGAAACCTTTTGCCAATGCTTGCTATTTATATGATAGCTTGGAAGCATATTTGTTAGTTGCGGTAAGACTATAGCTTCTGCTTTAATTCTCTTATCCGCTTGGGGGGAAATTAGAGTAATGGGATTATTGTGAACTGAGGTATTCGTTTGAGATTTCCTCAACCTAAGTGGTCATAGTGGTAACTGGTTCCGAAACTAGTCCACTTAGGACCAACCCAAAAATAGTATTTTGTGCCAATAGTTTGTTTGAAATTTTCTCAACACCCTCGAGTATTATCTGAGGTATGAGATCGCTGCCTAATAGAATGTCTATTTGAGCGGGGGTGTTGCAGTTGGGATCTGCTAGCTTTAGGTGTGAAACCTTTTGCCAATGCTTGCTATTTATATGATAGCTTGGAAGCATATTTGTTAGTTGCGGTAAGACTATAGCTTCTGCTTTAATTCTCTTCTCCGCTTGGGTGGAAATTAGAGTAATGGGATTATTGTGAACTGAGGTATTCGTTTGAGATTTCCTCAACCTGAGTGGTCATAGTGGTAGCTGGTTCCGAAACTAGTCCACTTAGGATCCACCCTAAAATAGTATTTTGTGCCAATAGTTTGTTTGAAATTTTCTCAACACCCTCGAGTATTATCTGAGGTATGAGATCGCTGCCTAATAGAATGTCTATTTGAGCGGGGGTGTTGCAGTTGGCATCTGCTAGCTTTAGGTGTGAAACCTTTTGCCGATGCTTGCTATTTATATGATAGCTTGGAAGCATATTTGTTAGCTGCGGTAAGACTATAGCTTCTGCTTTAATTCTCTTATCCGCTTGGGGGGAAATTAGAGTAATGGGATTATTGTGAACTGAGGTATTCGTTTGAGATTTCCTCAACCTGAGTGGTCATGGTGGTAACTGGTTCCGAAACTAGTCCACTTAGAATCCAGCCAAAAATAGTATTTCGTGCCAATAGTTTGTTTGAAATTTTCTCAACACCCTCGAGTATTATCTGAGGTATGAGATCGCTGCCTAATAGAATGTCTCTTTGAGCGCGGGTGTTGCAGTTGGCATCTGCTAGCTTTAGGTGTGAAACCTTTTGCCGATGCTTGCTATTTATATGATAGCTTGGAAGCATATTTGTTAGTTGCGGTAAGACTATAGCTTCTGCTTTAATTCTCTTATCCGCTTGGGGGGAAATTAGAGTAATGGGATTATTGTGAACTGAGGTATTCGTTTGAGATTTCCTCAACCTGAGTGGTCATGGTGGTAACTGGTTCCGAAACTAGTCCACTTAGGATCCAGCCAAAAATAGTATTTTGTGCCAATAGTTTGTTTGAAATTTTCTCAACACCCTCGAGTATTATCTGAGGTATGAGATCGCTGCCTAATAGAATGTCTATTTGAGCGCGGGTGTTGCAGTTGGCATCTGCTAGCTTTAGGTGTGAAACCTTTTGCCGATGCTTGCTATTTATATGATAGCTTGGAAGCATATTTGTTAGTTGCGGTAAGACTATAGCTTCTGCTTTAATTCTCTTCTCCGCTTGGGGGGAAATTAGAGTAATGGGATTATTGTGAACTAAGGTATTCGTTTGAGATTTCCTCAACCTGAGTGGTCATGGTGGTAACTGGTTCCGAAACTAGTCCACTTAGGATCCAGCCAAAAATAGTATTTTGTGCCAATAGTTTGTTTGAAATTTTCTCAACACCCTGGAGTATTATCTGAGGTATGAGATCGCTGCCTAATAGAATGTCTATTTGAGCGCGGGTGTTGCAGATGGCATCTGCTAGCTTTAGGTGTGAAACCTTTTGCCGATGCTTGCTATTTATATGATAGCTTGGAAGCATATTTGTTAGCTGCGGTAAGACTATAGCTTCTGCTTTAATTCTCTTATCCGCTTGGGGGGAAATTAGAGTAAGGGGATTATTGTGAACTGAGGTATTCGTTTGAGATTTCCTCAACCTGAGTGGTCATGGTGGTAACTGGTTCCGAAACTAGTCCACTTAGGACCAACCAAAAAATAGTATTTTGTGCCAATAGTTTGTTTGAAATTTTCTCAACACCCTCGAGTATTATCTGAGGTATGAGATCGCTGCCTTATAGAATGTCTTTTTGAGCGGGGGTGTTGCAGTTGGGATCTGCTAGCTTTAGGTGTGAAACCTTTTGCCAAAGCTTGCTATTTATATGATAGCTTGGAAGCATATTTGTTAGTTGCGGTAAGACTATAGCTTCTGCTTTAATTCTCTTCTCCGCTTGGGTGGAAATTAGAGTAATGGGATTATTGTGAACTGAGGTATTCGTTTGAGATTTCCTCAACCTGAGTGGTCATAGCGGTAGCTGGTTCCGAAACTAGTCCACTTAGGATCCACCCAAAAATAGTATTTTGTGCCAATAGTTTGTTTGAAATTTTTTCAACACCCTCGAGTATTATCTGAGGTATGAGATCGCTGCCTAATGGAATGTCTATTTGAGCGGGGGTGTTGCAGTTGGGATCTGCTAGCTTTAGGTGTGAAACCTTTTGCCAAAGCTTGCTATTTATATGATAGCTTGGAAGCATATTTGTTAGTTGCGGTAAGACTATAGCTTCTGCTTTAATTCTCTTATCCGCTTGGGGGGAAATTAGAGTAATGGGATTATTGTGAACTGAGGTATTCGTTTGAGATTTCCTCAACCTGAGTGGTCATGGTGGTAACTGGTTCCGAAACTAGTCCACTTAGGATCCACCCAAAAATAGTATTTTGTGCCAATAGTTTGTTTGAAATTTTCTCAACACCCTCGAGTATTATCTGAGGTATGAGATCGCTGCCTAATAGAATGTCTATTTGAGCGCGGGTGTTGCAGTTGGCATCTGCTAGCTTTAGGTGTGAAACCTTTTGCCGATGCTTGCTATTTATATGATAGCTTGGAAGCATATTTGTTAGCTGCGGTAAGACTATAGCTTCTGCTTTAATTCTCTTATCCGCTTGGGGGGAAATTAGAGTAATGGGATTATTGTGAACTGAGGTATTCGTTTGAGATTTCCTCAACCTGAGTGGTCATGGTGGTAACTGGTTCCGAAACTAGTCCACTTAGGATCCAGCCAAAAATAGTATTTTGTGCCAATAGTTTGTTTGAAATCTTCTCAACACCCCCGAGTATTATCTGAGGTATGAGATCGCTGCCTAATAGAATGTCTATTTGAGCGCGGGTGTTGCAGTTGGCATCTGCTAGCTTTAGGTGTGAAACCTTTTGCCGATGCTTGCTATTTATATGATAGCTTGGAAGCATATTTGTTAGTTGCGGTAAGACTATAGCTTCTGCTTTAATTCTCTTATCCGCTTGGGTGGAAATTAGAGTAATGGGATTATTGTGAACTGAGGTATTCGTTTGAGATTTCCTCAACCTGAGTGGTCATGGTGGTAACTGGTTCCGAAACTAGTCCACTTAGGATCCAGCCAAAAATAGTATTTTGTGCCAATAGTTTGTTTGAAATTTTCTCAACACCCTCGAGTATTATCTGAGGTATGAGATCGCTGCCTAATAGAATGTCTATTTGAGCGCGGGTGTTGCAGTTGGCATCTGCTAGCTTTAGGTGTGAAACCTTTTGCCGATGCTTGCTATTTATATGATAGCTTGGAAGCATATTTGTTAGTTGCGGTAAGACTATAGCTTCTGCTTTAATTCTCTTCTCCGCTTGGGGGGAAATTAGAGTAATGGGATTATTGTGAACTAAGGTATTCGTTTGAGATTTCCTCAACCTGAGTGGTCATGGTGGTAACTGGTTCCGAAACTAGTCCACTTAGGATCCAGCCAAAAATAGTATTTTGTGCCAATAGTTTGTTTGAAATTTTCTCAACACCCTCGAGTATTATCTGAGGTATGAGATCGCTGCCTAATAGAATGTCTATTTGAGCGCGGGTGTTGCAGATGGCATCTGCTAGCTTTAGGTGTGAAACCTTTTGCCGATGCTTGCTATTTATATGATAGCTTGGAAGCATATTTGTTAGCTGCGGTAAGACTATAGCTTCTGCTTTAATTCTCTTATCCGCTTGGGGGGAAATTAGAGTAAGGGGATTATTGTGAACTGAGGTATTCGTTTGAGATTTCCTCAACCTGAGTGGTCATGGTGGTAACTGGTTCCGAAACTAGTCCACTTAGGACCAACCAAAAAATAGTAGTTTGTGCCAATAGTTTGTTTGAAATTTTCTCAACACCCTCGAGTATTATCTGAGGTATGAGATCGCTGCCTAATAGAATGTCTTTTTGAGCGGGGGTGTTGCAGTTGGGATCTGCTAGCTTTAGGTGTGAAACCTTTTGCCAAAGCTTGCTATTTATATGATAGCTTGGAAGCATATTTGTTAGTTGCGGTAAGACTATAGCTTCTGCTTTAATTCTCTTCTCCGCTTGGGTGGAAATTAGAGTAATGGGATTATTGTGAACTGAGGTATTCGTTTGAGATTTCCTCAACCTGAGTGGTCATAGTGGTAACTGGTTCCGAAACTAGTCCACTTAGGACCAACCCAAAAATAGTATTTTGTGCCAATAGTTTGTTTGAAATTTTCTCAACACCCTCGAGTATTATCTGAGGTATGAGATCGCTGCCTAATAGAATGTCTATTTGAGCGGGGGTGTTGCAGTTGGGATCTGCTAGCTTTAGGTGTGAAACCTTTTGCCAATGCTTGCTATTTATATGATAGCTTGGAAGCATATTTGTTAGTTGCGGTAAGACTATAGCTTCTGCTTTAATTCTCTTATCCGCTTGGGGGGAAATTAGAGTAATGGGATTATTGTGAACTGAGGTATTCGTTTGAGATTTCCTCAACCTGAGTGGTCATAGTGGTAACTGGTTCCGAAACTAGTCCACTTAGGACCAACCCAAAAATAGTATTTTGTGCCAATAGTTTGTTTGAAATTTTCTCAACACCCTCGAGTATTATCTGAGGTATGAGATCGCTGCCTAATAGAATGTCTATTTGAGCGGGGGTGTTGCAGTTGGGATCTGCTAGCTTTAGGTGTGAAACCTTTTGCCAATGCTTGCTATTTATATGATAGCTTGGAAGCATATTTGTTAGTTGCGGTAAGACTATAGCTTCTGCTTTAATTCTCTTCTCCGCTTGGGTGGAAATTAGAGTAATGGGATTGTTGTGAACTGAGGTATTCGTTTGAGATTTCCTCAACCTGAGTGGTCATAGTGGTAGCTGGTTCCGAAACTAGTCCACTTAGGATCCACCCTAAAATAGTATTTTGTGCCAATAGTTTGTTTGAAATTTTCTCAACACCCTCGAGTATTATCTGAGGTATGAGATCGCTGCCTAATAGAATGTCTATTTGAGCGGGGGTGTTGCAGTTGGCATCTGCTAGCTTTAGGTGTGAAACCTTTTGCCAATGCTTGCTTTTATATGATAGCTTGGAAGCATATTTGTTAGTTGCGGTAAGACTATAGCTGCTGCTTTAATTCTCTTATCCGCTTGGGGGGAAATTAGAGTAATGGAATTATTGTGAACTGAGGTATTCGTTTGAGATTTCCTCAACCTGAGTGGTCATGGTGGTAACTGGTTCCGAAACTAGTCCACTTAGGATCCACCCAAAAATAGTATTTTGTGCCAATAGTTTGTTTGAAATTTTCTCACCACCCTCGAGTATTATCTGAGGTATGAGATTGCTGCCTAATAGAATGTCTATTTGAGCGCGGGTGTTGCAGTTGGCATCTGCTAGCTTTAGGTGTGAAACCTTTTGCCGATGCTTGCTATTTATATGATAGCTTGGAAGCATATTTGTTAGCTGCGGTAAGACTATAGCTTCTGCTTTAATTCTCTTATCCGCTTGGGGGGAAATTAGAGTAATGGGATTATTGTGAACTGAGGTATTCGTTTGAGATTTCCTCAACCTGAGTGGTCATGGTGGTAACTGGTTCCGAAACTAGTCCACTTAGGATCCAGCCAAAAATAGTATTTTGTGCCAATAGTTTGTTTGAAATTTTCTCAACACCCTCGAGTATTATCTGAGGTATGAGATCGCTGCCTAATAGAATGTCTCTTTGAGCGCGGGTGTTGCAGTTGGCACCTGCTAGCTTTAGGTGTGAAACCTTTTGCCGATGCTTGCTATTTATATGATAGCTTGGAAGCATATTTGTTAGTTGCGGTAAGACTATAGCTTCTGCTTTAATTCTCTTATCCGCTTGGGGGGAAATTAGAGTAATGGGATTATTGTGAACTGAGGTATTCGTTTGAGATTTCCTCAACCTGAGTGGTCATGGTGGTAACTGGTTCCGAAACTAGTCCACTTAGGATCCAGCCAAAAATAGTATTTTGTGCCAATAGTTTGTTTGAAATTTTCTCAACACCCTCGAGTAATATCTGAGGTATGAGATCGCTGCCTAATAGAATGTCTATTTGAGCGCGGGTGTTGCAGTTGGCATCTGCTAGCTTTAGGTGTGAAACCTTTTGCCGATGCTTGCTATTTATATGATAGCTTGGAAGCATATTTGTTAGTTGCGGTAAGACTATAGCTTCTGCTTTAATTCTCTTCTCCGCTTGGGGGGAAATTAGAGTAATGGGATTATTGTGAACTAAGGTATTCGTTTGAGATTTCCTCAACCTGAGTGGTCATGGTGGTAACTGGTTCCGAAACTAGTCCACTTAGGATCCAGCCAAAAATAGTATTTTGTGCCAATAGTTTGTTTGAAATTTTCTCAACACCCTCGAGTATTATCTGAGGTATGAGATCGCTGCCTAATAGAATGTCTATTTGAGCGCGGGTGTTGCAGATGGCATCTGCTAGCTTTAGGTGTGAAACCTTTTGCCGATGCTTGCTATTTATATGATAGCTTGGAAGCATATTTGTTAGTTGCGGTAAGACTATAGCTTCTGCTTTAATTCTCTTATCCGCTTAAGGGGAAATTAGAGTAATGGGATTATTGTGAACTGAGGTATTCGTTTGAGATTTCCTCAACCTGAGTGGTCATAGTGGTAGCTGGTTCCGAAACTAGTCCACTTAGGATCCACCCTAAAATAGTATTTTGTGCCAATAGTTTGTTTGAAATTTTCTCAACACCCTCGAGTATTATCTGAGGTATGAGATCGCTGCCTAATAGAATGTCTATTTGAGCGGGGGTGTTGCAGTTGGCATCTGCTAGCTTTAGGTGTGAAACCTTTTGCCAATGCTTGCTATTTATATGATAGCTTGGAAGCATATTTGTTAGTTGCGGTAAGACTATAGCTTCTGCTTTAATTCTCTTATCCGCTTAAGGGGAAATTAGAGTAATGGGATCATTGTGAACTGAGGTATTCGTTTGAGATTTCCTCAACCTGAGTGGTCATGGTGGTAACTGGTTCCGAAACTAGTCCACTTAGGATCCACCCAAAAATAGTATTTTGTACCAATAGTTTGTTTGAAATTTTCTCAACACCCTCGAGTATTATTTGAGGTATGAGATCGCTGCCTAATAGAATGTCTATTTGAGCGCGGGTGTTGCAGTTGGCATCTGCTAGCTTTAGGTGTGAAACCTTTTGCCAATGCTTGCTATTTATATGATAGCTTGGAAGCATATTTGTTAGTTGCGGTAAGACTATAGCTTCTGCTTTAATTCTCTTATCCGCTTGGGGGGAAATTAGAGTAATGGGATTATTGTGAACTGAGGTATTCGTTTGAGATTTCCTCAACCTGAGTGGTCATGGTGGTAACTGGTTCCGAAACTAGTCCACTTAGGATCCACCCAAAAATAGTATTTTGTGCCAATAGTTTGTTTGAAATTTTCTCAACACCCTCGAGTATTATCTGAGGTATGAGATCGCTGCCTAATAGAATGTCTATTTGAGCGCGGGTGTTGCAGTTGGCATCTGCTAGCTTTAGGTGTGAAACCTTTTGCCGATGCTTGCTATTTATATGATAGCTTGGAAGCATATTTGTTAGCTGCGGTAAGACTATAGCTTCTGCTTTAATTCTCTTATCCGCTTGGGGGGAAATTAGAGTAATGGGATTATTGTGAACTGAGGTATTCGTTTGAGATTTCCTCAACCTGAGTGGTCATGGTGGTAACTGGTTCCGAAACTAGTCCACTTAGGATCCAGCCAAAAATAGTATTTTGTGCCAATAGTTTGTTTGAAATTTTCTCAACACCCTCGAGTATTATCTGAGGTATGAGATCGCTGCCTAATAGAATGTCTATTTGAGCGCGGGTGTTGCAGTTGGCATCTGCTAGCTTTAGGTGTGAAACCTTTTGCCGATGCTTGCTATTTATATGATAGCTTGGAAGCATATTTGTTAGTTGCGGTAAGACTATAGCTTCTGCTTTAATTCTCTTATCCGCTTGGGGGGAAATTAGAGTAATGGGATTATTGTGAACTGAGGTATTCGTTTGAGATTTCCTCAACCTGAGTGGTCATGGTGGTAACTGGTTCCGAAACTAGTCCAATTAGGATCCAGCCAAAAATAGTATTTTGTGCCAATAGTTTGTTTGAAATTTTCTCAACACCCTCGAGTATTATCTGAGGTATGAGATCGCTGCCTAATAGAATGTCTATTTGAGCGCGGGTGTTGCAGTTGGCATCTGCTAGCTTTAGGTGTGAAACCTTTTGCCGATGCTTGCTATTTATATGATAGCTTGGAAGCATATTTGTTAGTTGCGGTAAGACTATAGCTTCTGCTTTAATTCTCTTCTCCGCTTGGGGGGAAATTAGAGTAATGGGATTATTGTGAACTAAGGTATTCGTTTGAGATTTCCTCAACCTGAGTGGTCATGGTGGTAACTGGTTCCGAAACTAGTCCACTTAGGATCCAGCCAAAAATAGTATTTTGTGCCAATAGTTTGTTTGAAATTTTCTCAACACCCTCGAGTATTATCTGAGGTATGAGATCGCTGCCTAATAGAATGTCTATTTGAGCGCGGGTGTTGCAGATGGCATCTGCTAGCTTTAGGTGTGAAACCTTTTGCCGATGCTTGCTATTTATATGATAGCTTGGAAGCATATTTGTTAGCTGCGGTAAGACTATAGCTTCTGCTTTAATTCTCTTATCCGCTTGGGGGGAAATTAGAGTAAGGGGATTATTGTGAACTGAGGTATTCGTTTGAGATTTCCTCAACCTGAGTGGTCATGGTGGTAACTGGTTCCGAAACTAGTCCACTTAGGATCCAGCCAAAAATAGTATTTTGTGCCAATAGTTTGTTTGAAATTTTCTCAACACCCTCGAGTATTATCTGAGGTATGAGATCGCTGCCTAATAGAATGTCTATTTGAGCGCGGGTGTTGCAGTTGGCATCTGCTAGCTTTAGGTGTGAAACCTTTTGCCGATGCTTGCTATTTATATGATAGCTTGGAAGCATATTTGTTAGTTGCGGTAAGACTATAGCTTCTGCTTTAATTCTCTTCTCCGCTTGGGGGGAAATTAGAGTAATGGGATTATTGTGAACTAAGGTATTCGTTTGAGATTTCCTCAACCTGAGTGGTCATGGTGGTAACTGGTTCCGAAACTAGTCCACTTAGGATCCAGCCAAAAATAGTATTTTGTGCCAATAGTTTGTTTGAAATTTTCTCAACACCCTCGAGTATTATCTGAGGTATGAGATCGCTGCCTAATAGAATGTCTATTTGAGCGCGGGTGTTGCAGATGGCATCTGCTAGCTTTAGGTGTGAAACCTTTTGCCGATGCTTGCTATTTATATGATAGCTTGGAAGCATATTTGTTAGCTGCGGTAAGACTATAGCTTCTGCTTTAATTCTCTTATCCGCTTGGGGGGAAATTAGAGTAAGGGGATTATTGTGAACTGAGGTATTCGTTTGAGATTTCCTCAACCTGAGTGGTCATGGTGGTAACTGGTTCCGAAACTAGTCCACTTAGGACCAACCAAAAAATAGTATTTTGTGCCAATAGTTTGTTTGAAATTTTCTCAACACCCTCGAGTATTATCTGAGGTATGAGATCGCTGCCTAATGGTATGTCTATTTGAGCGGGGGTGTTGCAGTTGGGATCTGCTAGCTTTAGGTGTGAAACCTTTTGCCAATGCTTGCTATTTATATGATAGCTTGGAAGCATATTTGTTAGTTGCGGTAGGACTATAGCTTCTGCTTTAATTCTCTTCTCCGCTTGGGTGGAAATTAGAGTAATGGGATTATTGTGAACTGAGGTATTCGTTTGAGATTTCCTCAACCTGAGTGGTCATAGTGGTAGCTGGTTCCGAAACTAGTCCACTTAGGATCCACCCTAAAATAGTATTTTGTGCCAATAGTTAGTTTGAAATTTTCTCAACACCCTCGAGTATTATCTGAGGTATGAGATCGCTGCCTAATAGAATGTCTATTTGAGCGGGGGTGTTGCAGTTGGCATCTGCTAGCTTTAGGTGTGAAACCTTTTGCCAATGCTTGCTTTTATATGATAGCTTGGAAGCATATTTGTTAGTTGCGGTAAGACTATAGCTTCTGCTTTAATTCTCTTATCCGCTTGGGGGGAAATTAGAGTAATGGGATTATGTGAACTGAGGTATTCGTTTGAGATTTCCTTAACCTGAGTGGTCATAGTGGTAACTGGTTCCGAAACTAGTCCACTTAGGATCCACCCAAAAATAGTATTTTGTGCCAATAGTTTGTTTGAAATTTTCTCAACACCCTCGAGTATTATCTGAGGTATGAGATCGCTGCCTAATAGAATGTCTATTTGAGCGGGGGTGTTGCAGTTGGGATCTGCTAGCTTTAAGTGTGAAACCTTTTGCCAATGCTTGCTATTTATATGATAGCTTGGAAGCATATTTGTTAGTTGCGGTAAGACTATAGTTCTGCTTTAATTCTCTTATCCGCTTGGGGGGAAATTAGAGTAATGGGATTATTGTGAACTGAGGTATTCGTTTGAGATTTCCTCAACCTGAGTGGACATGGTGGTAACTGGTTCCGAAACTAGTCCAATTAGGATCCACCCAAAAATAGTATTTTGTGCCAATAGTTTGTTTGAAATTTTTTCAACACCCTCGAGTATTATCTGAGGTATGAGATCGCTGCCTAATGGAATGTCTATTTGAGCGGGGTGTTGCAGTTGGGATCTGCTAGCTTTAGGTGTGAAACCTTTTGAAAATGATTGCTATTTATATGATATCTTGGAAGCATATTTGTTAGTTGCGGTAAGACTATAGCTTCTGCTTTAATTCTCTTCTCCGCTTGGGTGGAAATTAGAGTAATGGGATTATTGTGAACTGAGGTATTCGTTTGAGATTTCCTCAACCTGAGTGGTCATAGTGGTAACTGTTTCCGAAACTAGTCCACTTAGGATCCACCCTAAAATAGTATTTTGTGCCAATAGTTTGTTTGAAATTTTCTCAACACCCTCGAGTATTATCTGAGGTATGAGATCGCTGCCTAATAGAATGTCTATTTGAGCGGGGGTGTTGCAGTTGGGATCTGCTAGCTTTAGGTGTGAAACCTTTTGCCAAAGCTTGCTATTTATATGATAGCTTGGAAGCATATTTGTTAGTTGCGGTAAGACTATAGCTTCAGCTTTAATTCTCTTCTCCGCTTGGGTGGAAATTAGAGTAATGGGATTATTGTGAACTGAGGTATTCGTTTGAGATTTCCTCAACCTGAGTGGTCATAGTGGTAACTGTTTCCGAAACTAGTCCAATTAGGATCCACCCAAAAATAGTATTTTGTGCCAATAGTTTGTTTGAAATTTTTTCAACACCCTCGAGTATTATCTGAGGTATGAGATCGCTGCCTAATGGTATGTCTATTTGAGCGGGGGTGTTGCAGTTGGGATCTGCTAGCTTTAGGTGTGAAACCTTTTGCCAATGCTTGCTATTTATATGATAGCTTGGAAGCATATTTGTTAGTTGCGGTAAGACTATAGCTTCTGCTTTAATTCTCTTATCCGCTTGGGGGGAAATTAGAGTAATGGGATTATTGTGAACTGAGGTATTCGTTTGAGATTTCCTCAACCTGAGTGGTCATAGTGGTAACTGGTTCCGAAACTAGTCCACTTAGGACCAACCCAAAAATAGTATTTTGTGCCAATAGTTTGTTTGAAATTTTCTCAACACCCTCGAGTATTATCTGAGGTATGAGATCGCTGCCTAATAGAATGTCTATTTGAGCGGGGGTGTTGCAGTTGGGATCTGCTAGCTTTAGGTGTGAAACCTTTTGCCAATGCTTGCTATTTATATGATAGCTTGGAAGCATATTTGTTAGTTGCGGTAAGACTATAGCTTCTGCTTTAATTCTCTTCTCCGCTTGGGTGGAAATTAGAGTAATGGGATTATTGTGAACTGAGGTATTCGTTTGAGATTTCCTCAACCTGAGTGGTCATAGTGGTAGCTGGTTCCGAAACTAGTCCACTTAGGATCCACCCTAAAATAGTATTTTGTGCCAATAGTTAGTTTGAAATTTTCTCAACACCCTCGAGTATTATCTGAGGTATGAGATCGCTGCCTAATAGAATGTCTATTTGAGCGGGGGTGTTGCAGTTGGCATCTGCTAGCTTTAGGTGTGAAACCTTTTGCCAATGCTTGCTTTTATATGATAGCTTGGAAGCATATTTGTTAGTTGCGGTAAGACTATAGCTTCTGCTTTAATTCTCTTATCCGCTTGGGGGGAAATTAGAGTAATGGGATTATGTGAACTGAGGTATTCGTTTGAGATTTCCTTAACCTGAGTGGTCATAGTGGTAACTGGTTCCGAAACTAGTCCACTTAGGATCCACCCAAAAATAGTATTTTGTGCCAATAGTTTGTTTGAAATTTTCTCAACACCCTCGAGTATTATCTGAGGTATGAGATCGCTGCCTAATAGAATGTCTATTTGAGCGGGGGTGTTGCAGTTGGGATCTGCTAGCTTTAAGTGTGAAACCTTTTGCCAATGCTTGCTATTTATATGATAGCTTGGAAGCATATTTGTTAGTTGCGGTAAGACTATAGTTCTGCTTTAATTCTCTTATCCGCTTGGGGGGAAATCAGAGTAATGGGATTATTGTGAACTGAGGTATTCGTTTGAGATTTCCTCAACCTGAGTGGTCATAGTGGTAACTGTTTCCGAAACTAGTCCACTTAGGATCCACCCTAAAATAGTATTTTGTGCCAATAGTTTGTTTGAAATTTTCTCAACACCCTCGAGTATTATCTGAGGTATGAGATCGCTGCCTAATAGAATGTCTATTTGAGCGGGGGTGTTGCAGTTGGGATCTGCTAGCTTTAAGTGTGAAACCTTTTGCCAATGCTTGCTATTTATATGATAGCTTGGAAGCATATTTGTTAGTTGCGGTAAGACTATAGTTCTGCTTTAATTCTCTTATCCGCTTGGGGGGAAATTAGAGTAATGGGATTATTGTGAACTGAGGTATTCGTTTGAGATTTCCTCAACCTGAGTGGACATGGTGGTAACTGGTTCCGAAACTAGTCCAATTAGGATCCACCCAAAAATAGTATTTTGTGCCAATAGTTTGTTTGAAATTTTCTCAACACCCTCGAGTATTATCTGAGGTATGAGATCGCTGCCTAATAGAATGTCTATTTGAGCGGGGGTGTTGCAGTTGGGATCTGCTAGCTTTAAGTGTGAAACCTTTTGCCAATGCTTGCTATTTATATGATAGCTTGGAAGCATATTTGTTAGTTGCGGTAAGACTATAGTTCTGCTTTAATTCTCTTATCCGCTTGGGGGGAAATTAGAGTAATGGGATTATTGTGAACTGAGGTATTCGTTTGAGATTTCCTCAACCTGAGTGGACATGGTGGTAACTGGTTCCGAAACTAGTCCAATTAGGATCCACCCAAAAATAGTATTTTGTGCCAATAGTTTGTTTGAAATTTTCTCAACACCCTCGAGTATTATCTGAGGTATGAGATCGCTGCCTAATAGAATATCTATTTGAGCGGGGGTGTTGCAGTTGGCATCTGCTAGCTTTAGGTGTGAAACCTTTTGCCAATGCTTGCTATTTATATGATAGCTTGGAAGCATATTTGTTAGTTGCGGTAAGACTATAGCTTCTGCTTTAATTCTCTTATCCGCTTGGGGGGAAATTAGAGTAATGGGATTATGTGAACTGAGGTATTCGTTTGAGATTTCCTTAACCTGAGTGGTCATAGTGGTAACTGGTTCCGAAACTAGTCCACTTAGGATCCACCCAAAAATAGTATTTTGTGCCAATAGTTTGTTTGAAATTTTCTCAACACCCTCGAGTATTATCTGAGGTATGAGATCGCTGCCTAATAGAATGTCTATTTGAGCGGGGGTGTTGCAGTTGGGATCTGCTAGCTTTAAGTGTGAAACCTTTTGCCAATGCTTGCTATTTATATGATAGCTTGGAAGCATATTTGTTAGTTGCGGTAAGACTATAGTTCTGCTTTAATTCTCTTATCCGCTTGGGGGGAAATTAGAGTAATGGGATTATTGTGAACTGAGGTATTCGTTTGAGATTTCCTCAACCTGAGTGGTCATAGTGGTAACTGTTTCCGAAACTAGTCCACTTAGGATCCACCCTAAAATAGTATTTTGTGCCAATAGTTTGTTTGAAATTTTCTCAACACCCTCGAGTATTATCTGAGGTATGAGATCGCTGCCTAATAGAATATCTATTTGAGCGGGGGTGTTGCAGTTGGCATCTGCTAGCTTTAGGTGTGAAACCTTTTGCCAATGCTTGCTATTTATATGATAGCTTGGAAGCATATTTGTTAGTTGCGGTAAGACTATAGCTTCTGCTTTAATTCTCTTCTCCGCTTGGGGGGAAATTAGAGTAATGGTATTATGTGAACTGAGGTATTCGTTTGAGATTTCCTAAACCTGAGTGGTCATAGTGGTAACTGGTTCCGAAACTAGTCCACTTAGGATCCACCCAAAAATAGTATTTTGTGCCAATAGTTTGTTTGAAATTTTCTCAACACCCTCGAGTATTATCTGAGGTATGAGATCGCTGCCTAATAGAATGTCTATTTGAGCGGGGGTGTTGCAGTTGGGATCTGCTAGCTTTAAGTGTGAAACCTTTTGCCAATGCTTGCTATTTATATGATAGCTTGGAAGCATATTTGTTAGTTGCGGTAAGACTATAGTTCTGCTTTAATTCTCTTATCCGCTTGGGGGAAATTAGAGTAATGGGATTATTGTGAACTGAGGTATTCGTTTGAGATTTCCTCAACCTGAGTGGACATGGTGGTAACTGGTTCCGAAACTAGTCCACTTAGGATCCACCCAAAAATAGTATTTTGTGCCAATAGTTTGTTTGAAATTTTCTCAACACCCTCGAGTATTATCTGAGGTATGAGATCGCAGCCTAATAGAATGTCTATTTGAGCGGGGGTGTTGCAGTTGGCATCTGCTAGCTTTAGGTGTGAAACCTTTTGCCGATGCTTGCTATTTATATGATAGCTTGGAAGCATATTTGTTAGTTGCGGTAAAACCTATTGGCTTCTGCTTTAATTCTCTTCTCCGCTTGGGGGGAAATTAGAGTAATGGGATTATGTGAACTGAGGTATTCGTTTGAGATTTCCTCAACCTGAGTGGTCATGGTGGTAACTGGTTCCGAAACTAGTCCACTTAGGACCAACCCAAAAATAGTATTTTGTGCCAATAGTTTGTTTGAAATTTTCTCAACACCCTCGAGTATTATCTGAGGTATGAGATCGCTGCCTAATAGAATGTCTATTTGAGCGGGGGTGTTGCAGTTGGGATCTGCTAGCTTTAGGTGTGAAACCTTTTGCCAAAGCTTGCTATTTATATGATAGCTTGGAAGCATATTTGTTAGTTGCGGTAAGACTATAGCTTCTGCTTTAATTCTCTTCTCCGCTTGGGTGGAAATTAGAGTAATGGGATTATTGTGAACTGAGGTATTCGTTTGAGATTTCCTCAACCTGAGTGGTCATAGTGGTAACTGGTTCCGAAACTAGTCCACTTCGGATCCACCCTAAAATAGTATTTTGTGCCAATAGTTTGTTTGAAATTTTCTTAACACCCTCGAGTATTATCTGAGGTATGAGATCGCTGCCTAATAGAATGTCTATTTGAGCGGGGGTGTTGCAGTTGGCATCTGCTAGCTTTAGGTGTGAAACCTTTTGTCAATGCTTGTTATTTATATGATAGCTTGGAAGCATATTTGTTAAATGCGGTAAGACTATAGCTTCTGCTTTAATTCTCTACTCCGCTTGGGGGGAAATTAGGGTAATGGGATTATGTGAACTGAGGTATTCGTTTGAGATTTCCTCAACCTGACTGGTCATGGTGGTAAATGGTTCCGAAACTAGTCCACTTAGGATCCACCCAAAAATAGTATTTTGTGCCAATAGTTTGTTTGAAATTTTCTCAACACCCTCGAGTATTATCTGAGGTATGAGATCGCTGCCTAATAGAATGTCAATTTGAGCGGGGGTGTTGCAGTTGAGATCTGCTAGCTTTAGGTGTGAAACCTTTTGTCAATTCTTGTTATTTATATGATAGCTTGGAAGCATATTTGTTACTTGCGGTAAGACTATAGCTTCTGCTTTAATTCTCTTATCCGCTTGGGGGGAAATTAGAGTAAGGGGATTATTGTGAACTGAGGTATTCGTTTGAGATTTCCTCAACCTGAGTGGTCATGGTGGTAACTGGTTCCGAAACTAGTCCACTTAGGACCAACCAAAAAATAGTATTTTGTGCCAATAGTTTGTTTGAAATTTTCTCAACACCCTCGAGTATTATCTGAGGTATGAGATCGCTGCCTAATAGAATGTCTTTTTGAGCGGGGGTGTTGCAGTTGGGATCTGTTAGCTTTAGGTGTGAAACCTTTTGCCAAAGCTTGCTATTTATATGATAGCTTGGAAGCATATTTGTTAGTTGCGGTAAGACTATAGCTTCTGCTTTAATTCTCTTCTCCGCTTGGGTGGAAATTAGAGTAATGGGATTATTGTGAACTGAGGTATTCGTTTGAGATTTCCTCAACCTGAGTGGTCATAGTGGTAACTGTTTCCGAAACTAGTCCAATTAGGATCCACCCAAAAATAGTATTTTGTGCCAATAGTTTGTTTGAAATTTTTTCAACACCCTCGAGTAGTATCTGAGGTATGAGATCGCTGCCTAATGGAATGTCTATTTGAGCGGGGGTGTTGCAGTTGGGATCTGCTAGCTTTAGGTGTGAAACCTTTTGCCAATGCTTGCTATTTATATGATAGCTTGGAAGCATATTTGTTAGTTGCGGTAAGACTATAGCTTCTGCTTTAATTCTCTTATCCGCTTGGGGGGAAATTAGAGTAATGGGATTATTGTGAACTGAGGTATTCGTTTGAGATTTCCTCAACCTGAGTGGTCATAGTGGTAACTGGTTCCGAAACTAGTCCACTTAGGACCAACCCAAAAATAGTATTTTGTGCCAATAGTTTGTTTGAAATTTTCTCAACACCCTCGAGTATTATCTGAGGTATGAGATCGCTGCCTAATAGAATGTCTATTTGAGCGGGGGTGTTGCAGTTGGGATCTGCTAGCTTTAGGTGTGAAACCTTTTGCCAATGCTTGCTATTTATATGATAGCTTGGAAGCATATTTGTTAGTTGCGGTAAGACTATAGCTTCTGCTTTAATTCTCTTCTCCGCTTGGGTGGAAATTAGAGTAATGGGATTATTGTGAACTGAGGTATTCGTTTGAGATTTCCTCAACCTGAGTGGTCATAGTGGTAACTGGTTCCGAAACTAGTCCACTTAGGATCCACCCTAAAATAGTATTTTGTGCCAATAGTTTGTTTGAAATTTTCTCAACACCCTCGAGTATTATCTGAGGTATGAGATCGCTGCCTAATAGAATGTCTATTTGAGCGGGGGTGTTGCAGTTGGCATCTGCTAGCTTTAGGTGTGAAAGCTTTTGCCAATGCTTGCTATTTATATGATAGCTTGGAAGCATATTTGTTAGTTGCGGTAAGACTATAGCTTTTGCTTTAATTCTCTTCTCCGCTTGGGGGGAAATTAGAGTAACGGGATTATGTGAACTGAGGTATTCGTTTGAGATTTCCTCAACCTGAGTGGTCATAGTGGTAACTGGTTCCGAAACTAGTCCACTTAGGATCCACCCAAAAATAGTATTTTGTGCCAATAGTTTGTTTGAAATTTTCTCAACACCCTCGAGTATTATCTGAGGTATGAGATCGCTGCCTAATAGAATGTCTATTTGAACGGGGGTGTTGCAGTTGGGATCTGCTAGCTTTAAGTGTGAAACCTTTTGTCAATGCTTGCTATTTATATGATAGCTTGGAAGCATATTTGTTAGTTGCGGTAAGACTATAGTTCTGCTTTAATTCTCTTATCCGCTTGGGGGGAAATTAGAGTAATGGAATTATTGTGAACTGAGGTATTCGTTTGAGATTTCCTCAACCTGAGTGGACATGGTGGTAACTGGTTCCGAAACTAGTCCAATTAGGATCCACCCAAAAATAGTATTTTGTGCCAATAGTTTGTTTGAAATTTTTTCAACACCCTCGAGTATTATCTGAGGTATGAGATCGCTGCCTAATGCAATGTCTATTTGAGCGGGGTGTTGCAGTTGGGATCTGCTAGCTTTAGGTGTGAAACCTTTTGCCAATGCTTGCTATTTATATGATAGCTTGGAAGCATATTTGTTAGTTGCGGTATGACTATAGCTTCTGCTTTAATTCTCTTCTCCGCTTGGGTGGAAATTAGAGTAATGGGATTATTGTGAACTGAGGTATTCGTTTGAGATTTCCTCAACCTGAGTGGTCATAGTGGTAACTGGTTCCGAAACTAGTCCACTTAGGATCCACCCTAAAATAGTATTTTGTGCCAATAGTTTGTTTGAAATTTTCTCAACACCCTCGAGTATTATCTGAGGTATGAGATCGCTGCCTAATAGAATATCTATTTGAGCGGGGGTGTTGCAGTTGGCATCTGCTAGCTTTAGGTGTGAAACCTTTTGCCAATGCTTGCTATTTATATGATAGCTTGGAAGCATATTTGTTAGTTGCGGTAAGACTATAGCTTCTGCTTTAATTCTCTTCTCCGCTTGGGGGGAAATTAGAGTAATGGGATTATGTGAACTGAGGTATTCGTTTGAGATTTCCTCAACCTGAGTGGTCATAGTGGTAACTGGTTCCGAAACTAGTTCACTTAGGATCCACCCAAAAATAGTATTTTGTGCCAATAGTTTGTTTGAAATTTTCTCAACACCCTCGAGTATTATCTGAGGTATGAGATCGCTGCCTAATAGAATGTCTATTTGAGCGGGGGTGTTGCAGTTGGGATCTGCTAGCTTTAAGTGTGAAACCTTTTGCCAATGCTTGCTTTTTATATGATAGCTTGGAAGCATATTTGTTAGTTGCGGTAAGACTATAGTTCTGCTTTAATTCTCTTATCCGCTTGGGGGGAAATTAGAGTAATGGGATTATTGTGAACTGAGGTATTCGTTTGAGATTTCCTCAACCTGAGTGGACATGGTGGTAACTGGTTCCGAAACTAGTCCACTTAGGATCCACCCAAAAATAGTATTTTGTGCCAATAGTTTGTTTGAAATTTTCTCAACACCCTCGAGTATTATCTGAGGTATGAGATCGCTGCCTAATAGAATGTCTATTTGAGCGGGGGTGTTGCAGTTGGCATCTGCTAGCTTTAGGTGTGAAACCTTTTGTTGATGCTTGCTATTTATATGATAGCTTGGAAGCATATTTGTTAGTTGCGGTAAGACTATAGCTTCTGCATTAATTCTCTTATCCGCTTGGGGGGAAATTAGAGTAAGGGGATTATTGTGAACTGAGGCATTCGTTTGAGATTTCCTCAACCTGAGTGGTCATGGTGGTAACTGGTTCCGAAACTAGTCCACTTAGGACCAACCCAAAAATAGTATTTTGTGCCAATAGTTTGTTTGAAATTTTCTCAACACACTCGAGTATTATCTGAGGTATTAGATCGCTGCCTAATAGAATGTCTATTTGAGCGGGGGTGTTGCAGTTGGGATCTGCTAGCTTTAGGTGTGAAACCTTTTGCCAAAGCTTGCTATTTATATGATAGCTTGGAAGCATATTTGTTAGTTGCGGTAAGACTATAGCTTCTGCTTTAATTCTCTTCTCCGCTTGGGTGGAAATTAGAGTAATGGGATTATTGTGAACTGAGGTATTCGTTTGAGATTTCCTCAACCTGAGTGGTCATAGTGGTAACTGGTTCCGAAACTAGTCCACTTAGGATCCACCCTAAAATAGTATTTTGTGCCAATAGTTTGTTTGAAATTTTCTCAACACCCTCGAGTATTATCTGAGGTATGAGATCGCTGCCTAATAGAATGTCTATTTGAGCGGGGGTGTTGCAGTTGGGATCTGCTAGCTTTAGGTGTGAAACCTTTTGCCAATGCTTGCTATTTATATGATAGCTTGGAAGCATATTTGTTAGTTGCGGTAAGACTATAGCTTCTGCTTTAATTCTCTTCTCCGCTTGGGTGGAAATTAGAGTAATGGGATTATTGTGAACTGAGGTATTCGTTTGAGATTTCCTCAACCTGAGTGGTCATAGTGGTAACTGGTTCCGAAACTAGTCCACTTAGGATCCACCCTAAAATAGTATTTTGTGCCAATAGTTTGTTTGAAATTTTCTCAACACCCTCGAGTATTATTTGAGGTATGAGATCGCTGCCTAATAGAATGTCTATTTGAGCGGGGGTGTTGCAGTTGGCATCTGCTAGCTTTAGGTGTGAAAGCTTTTGCCAATGCTTGCTATTTATATGATAGCTTGGAAGCATATTTGTTAGTTGCGGTAAGACTATAGCTTTTGCTTTAATTCTCTTCTCCGCTTGGGGGGAAATTAGAGTAACGGGATTATGTGAACTGAGGTATTCGTTTGAGATTTCCTCAACCTGAGTGGTCATAGTGGTAACTGGTTCCGAAACTAGTCCACTTAGGATCCACCCAAAAATAGTATTTTGTGCCAATAGTTTGTTTGAAATTTTCTCAACACCCTCGAGTATTATCTGAGGTATGAGATCGCTGCCTAATAGAATGTCTATTTGAACGGGGGTGTTGCAGTTGGGATCTGCTAGCTTTAAGTGTGAAACCTTTTGTCAATGCTTGCTATTTATATGATAGCTTGGAAGCATATTTGTTAGTTGCGGTAAGACTATAGTTCTGCTTTAATTCTCTTATCCGCTTGGGGGGAAATTAGAGTAATGGAATTATTGTGAACTGAGGTATTCGTTTGAGATTTCCTCAACCTGAGTGGACATGGTGGTAACTGGTTCCGAAACTAGTCCAATTAGGATCCACCCAAAAATAGTATTTTGTGCCAATAGTTTGTTTGAAATTTTTTCAACACCCTCGAGTATTATCTGAGGTATGAGATCGCTGCCTAATGCAATGTCTATTTGAGCGGGGTGTTGCAGTTGGGATCTGCTAGCTTTAGGTGTGAAACCTTTTGCCAATGCTTGCTATTTATATGATAGCTTGGAAGCATATTTGTTAGTTGCGGTAAGACTATAGCTTCTGCTTTAATTCTCTTCTCCGCTTGGGGGGAAATTAGAGTAATGGGATTATTGTGAACTGAGGTATTCGTTTGAGATTTCCTCAACCTGAGTGGTCATAGTGGTAACTGGTTCCGAAACTAGTCCACTTAGGATCCACCCTAAAATAGTATTTTGTGCCAATAGTTTGTTTGAAATTTTCTCAACACCCTCGAGTATTATCTGAGGTATGAGATCGCTGCCTAATAGAATATCTATTTGAGCGGGGGTGTTGCAGTTGGCATCTGCTAGCTTTAGGTGTGAAACCTTTTGCCAATGCTTGCTATTTATATGATAGCTTGGAAGCATATTTGTTAGTTGCGGTAAGACTATAGCTTCTGCTTTAATTCTCTTCTCCGCTTGGGGGGAAATTAGAGTAATGGGATTATGTGAACTGAGGTATTCGTTTGAGATTTCCTCAACCTGAGTGGTCATAGTGGTAACTGGTTCCGAAACTAGTTCACTTAGGATCCACCCAAAAATAGTATTTTGTGCCAATAGTTTGTTTGAAATTTTCTCAACACCCTCGAGTATTATCTGAGGTATGAGATCGCTGCCTAATAGAATGTCTATTTGAGCGGGGGTGTTGCAGTTGGGATCTGCTAGCTTTAAGTGTGAAACCTTTTGCCAATGCTTGCTTTTTATATGATAGCTTGGAAGCATATTTGTTAGTTGCGGTAAGACTATAGTTCTGCTTTAATTCTCTTATCCGCTTGGGGGGAAATTAGAGTAATGGGATTATTGTGAACTGAGGTATTCGTTTGAGATTTCCTCAACCTGAGTGGACATGGTGGTAACTGGTTCCGAAACTAGTCCACTTAGGATCCACCCAAAAATAGTATTTTGTGCCAATAGTTTGTTTGAAATTTTCTCAACACCCTCGAGTATTATCTGAGGTATGAGATCGCTGCCTAATAGAATGTCTATTTGAGCGGGGGTGTTGCAGTTGGCATCTGCTAGCTTTAGGTGTGAAACCTTTTGTTGATGCTTGCTATTTATATGATAGCTTGGAAGCATATTTGTTAGTTGCGGTAAGACTATAGCTTCTGCATTAATTCTCTTATCCGCTTGGGGGGAAATTAGAGTAAGGGGATTATTGTGAACTGAGGCATTCGTTTGAGATTTCCTCAACCTGAGTGGTCATGGTGGTAACTGGTTCCGAAACTAGTCCACTTAGGACCAACCCAAAAATAGTATTTTGTGCCAATAGTTTGTTTGAAATTTTCTCAACACACTCGAGTATTATCTGAGGTATTAGATCGCTGCCTAATAGAATGTCTATTTGAGCGGGGGTGTTGCAGTTGGGATCTGCTAGCTTTAGGTGTGAAACCTTTTGCCAAAGCTTGCTATTTATATGATAGCTTGGAAGCATATTTGTTAGTTGCGGTAAGACTATAGCTTCTGCTTTAATTCTCTTCTCCGCTTGGGTGGAAATTAGAGTAATGGGATTATTGTGAACTGAGGTATTCGTTTGAGATTTCCTCAACCTGAGTGGTCATAGTGGTAACTGGTTCCGAAACTAGTCCAATTAGGATCCACCCAAAAATAGTATTTTGTGCCAATAGTTTGTTTGAAATTTTTTCAACACCCTCGAGTATTATCTGAGGTATGAGATCGCTGCCTAATGGAATGTCTATTTGAGCGGGGGTGTTGCAGTTGGGATCTGCTAGCTTTAGGTGTGAAACCTTTTGCCAATGCTTGCTATTTATATGATAGCTTGGAAGCATATTTGTTAGTTGCGGTAAGACTATAGCTTCTGCTTTAATTCTCTTATCCGCTTGGGGGGAAATTAGAGTAATGGGATTATTGTGAACTGAGGTATTCGTTTGAGATTTCCTCAACCTGAGTGGTCATAGTGGTAACTGGTTCCGAAACTAGTCCACCTAGGACCAACCCAAAAATAGTATTTTGTGCCAATAGTTTGTTTGAAATTTTCTCAACACCCTCGAGTATTATCTGAGGTATGAGATCGCTGCCTAATAGAATGTCTATTTGAGCGGGGGTGTTGCAGTTGGGATCTGCTAGCTTTAGGTGTGAAACCTTTTGCCAATGCTTGCTATTTATATGATAGCTTGGAAGCATATTTGTTAGTTGCGGTAAGACTATAACTTCTGCTTTAATTCTCTTCTCCGCTTGGGTGGAAATTAGAGTAATGGGATTATTGTGAACTGAGGTATTTGTTTGAGATTTCCCCAACCTGAGTGGTCATAGTGGTAACTGGTTCCGAAACTAGTTCACTTAGGATCCACCCAAAAATAGTATTTTGTGCCAATAGTTTGTTTGAAATTTTCTCAACACCCTCGAGTATTATCTGAGGTATGAGATCGCTGCCTAATAGAATGTCTATTTGAGCGGGGGTGTTGCAGTTGGGATCTGCTAGCTTTAAGTGTGAAACCTTTTGCCAATGCTTGCTTTTTATATGATAGCTTGGAAGCATATTTGTTAGTTGCGGTAAGACTATAGTTCTGCTTTAATTCTCTTATCCGCTTGGGGGGAAATTAGAGTAATGGGATTATTGTGAACTGAGGTATTCGTTTGAGATTTCCTCAACCTGAGTGGACATGGTGGTAACTGGTTCCGAAACTAGTCCACTTAGGATCCACCCAAAAATAGTATTTTGTGCCAATAGTTTGTTTGAAATTTTCTCAACACCCTCGAGTATTATCTGAGGTATGAGATCGCTGCCTAATAGAATGTCTATTTGAGCGGGGGTGTTGCAGTTGGCATCTGCTAGCTTTAGGTGTGAAACCTTTTGTTGATGCTTGCTATTTATATGATAGCTTGGAAGCATATTTGTTAGTTGCGGTAAGACTATAGCTTCTGCATTAATTCTCTTATCCGCTTGGGGGGAAATTAGAGTAAGGGGATTATTGTGAACTGAGGCATTCGTTTGAGATTTCCTCAACCTGAGTGGTCATGGTGGTAACTGGTTCCGAAACTAGTCCACTTAGGACCAACCCAAATATAGTATTTTGTGCCAATAGTTTGTTTGAAATTTTCTCAACACACTCGAGTATTATCTGAGGTATTAGATCGCTGCCTAATAGAATGTCTATTTGAGCGGGGGTGTTGCAGTTGGGATCTGCTAGCTTTAGGTGTGAAACCTTTTGCCAAAGCTTGCTATTTATATGATAGCTTGGAAGCATATTTGTTAGTTGCGGTAAGACTATAGCTTCTGCTTTAATTCTCTTCTCCGCTTGGGTGGAAATTAGAGTAATGGGATTATTGTGAACTGAGGTATTCGTTTGAGATTTCCTCAACCTGAGTGGTCATAGTGGTAACTGGTTCCGAAACTAGTCCAATTAGGATCCACCCAAAAATAGTATTTTGTGCCAATAGTTTGTTTGAAATTTTTTCAACACCCTCGAGTATTATCTGAGGTATGAGATCGCTGCCTAATAAAACGTCTATTTGAGCGGGGGTGTTGCAGTTGGGATCTGCTAGCTTTAGGTGTGAAACCTTTTGCCAATGCTTGCTATTTATATGATATCTGGGAAGCATATTTGTTAGTTGCGGTAAGACTATAGCTTCTCCTTTAATTCTCTTATCCGCTTGGTGGGAAATTAAAGTAATGGGATTATTGTGAACTGAGGTATTCGTTTGAGATTTCCTCAACCTGAGTGGTCATGGTGGTAACTGGTTCCGAAACTAGTCCAGTTAGGATCCACCCTAAAATAGTATTTTGTGCCAATAGTTTGTTTGAAATTTTCTCAACACCCTCGAGTATTATCTGAGGTATGAGATAGCTGCCTAATAGAATGTCTATTTGAGCGGGGGTGTTGCAGTTGGCATCTGCTAGCTTTAGGTGTGAAACCTTTTGCCAATGCTTGCTATTTATATGGTAGCTTGGAAGCATATTTGTTAGTTGCGGTAAGACTATAGCTTCTGCTTTAATTCTCTTATCCGCTTGGGGGGAAATTAGAGTAATGGGATTATTGTGAACTGACGTATTCGTTTGAGATTTCCTCAACCTGAGTGGTAATGGTGGTAACTGGTTCCGAAACTAGTCCACTTAGGACCAACTCAAAAATAGTATTTTGTGCGAATAGTTTGTTTGAAATTTTCTCAACACCCTCGAGTATTATCTGAGGTATGAGATCACTGCCTAATAGAATGTCTATTTGAGCGGGGGTGTTGCAGTTGGGATCTGCTAGCTTTAGGTGTGAAACCTTTTGCCAATGCTTGCTATTTATATGATAGCTTGGAAGCATATTTGTTAGTTGCGGTAAGACTATAGCTTCTGCTTTAATTCTCTTATCCGCTTGGGGGGAAATTAGAGTAATGGGATTATTGTGAACTGAGGTATTCGTTTGAGATTTCCTCAACCTGAGTGGTCATAGTGGTAACTGGTTCCGAAACTAGTCCACTTAGGACCAACCCAAAAATAGTATTTTGTGCCAATAGTTTGTTTGAAATTTTCTCAACACCCTCGAGTATTATCTGAGGTATGAGATCGCTGCCTAATAGAATGTCTATTTGAGCGGGGGTGTTGCAGTTGGGATCTGCTAGCTTTAGGTGTGAAACCTTTTGCCAATGCTTGCTATTTATATGATAGCTTGGAAGCATATTTGTTAGTTGCGCTAAGACTATAACTTCTGCTTTAATTCTCTTCTCCGCTTGGGTGGAAATTAGAGTAATGGGATTATTGTGAACTGAGGTATTTGTTTGAGATTTCCCCAACCTGAGTGGTCATAGTGGTAACTGGTTCCGAAACTAGTCCACTTAGGATCCACCCTAAAATAGTATTTTGTGCCAATAGTTTGTTTGAAATTTTCTTAACACCCTCGAGTATTATCTGAGGTATGAGATCGCTGCCTAATAGAATGTCTATTTGAGCGGGGGTGTTGCAGTTGGCATCTGCTAGCTTTAGGTGTGAAACATTTTGCCAATGCTTGCTATTTATATGATAGCTTGGAAGCATTATTGTTAGTTGCGGTAAGACTATAGCTTCTGCTTTAATTCTCTTCTCCGCTTGGGGGGAAATTAGAGTAATGGGATTATGTGAACTGAGGTATTCGTTTGAGATTTCCTCAACCTGAGTGGTCATAGTGGTAACTGGTTCCGAAACTAGTCAACTTAGGACCAACCCAAAAATAGTATTTTGTGCCAATAGTTTGTTTGAAATTTTCTCAACACCCTCGAGTATTATCTGAGGTATGAGATCGCTGCCTAATAGAATGTCTATTTGAGCGGGGGTGTTGCAGTTGGGATCTGCTAGCTTTAAGTGTGAAACCTTTTGCCAATGCTTGCTATTTATATGATAGCTTGGAAGCATATTTGTTAGTTGCGGTAAGACTATAGTTCTGCTTTAATTCTCTTATCCGCTTGGGGGGAAATTAGAGTAATGGGATTATTGTGAACTGAGGTATTCGTTTGAGATTTCTTCAACCTGAGTGGACATGGTGGTAACTGGTTCCGAAACTAGTCCACTTAGGATCCACCCAAAAATAGTATTTTGTGCCAATAGTTTGTTTGAAATTTTCTCAACACCCTCGAGTATTATCTGAGGTATGAGATCGCTGCCTAATAGAATGTCTATTTGAGCGCGGGTGTTGCAGTTGGGATCTGCTAGCTTTAGGTGTGAAACCTTTTGCCAATGCTTGCTTTTTATATGATAGCTTGGAAGCATATTTGTTAGTTGCGGTAAGACTATAACTTCTGCTTTAATTCTCTTCTCCGCTTGGGTGGAAATTAGAGTAATGGGATTATTGTGAACTGAGGTATTTGTTTGAGATTTCCCCAACCTGAGTGGTCATAGTGGTAACTGGTTCCGAAACTAGTCCACTTAGGATCCACCCTAAAATAGTATTTTGTGCCAATAGTTTGTTTGAAATTTTCTTAACACCCTCGAGTATTATCTGAGGTATGAGATCGCTGCCTAATAGAATGTCTATTTGAGCGGGGGTGTTGCAGTTGGCATCTGCTAGCTTTAGGTGTGAAACCTTTTGCCAATGCTTGCTATTTATATGATAGCTTGGAAGCATTATTGTTAGTTGCGGTAAGACTATAGCTTCTGCTTTAATTCTCTTCTCCGCTTGGGGGGAAATTAGAGTAATGGGATTATGTGAACTGAGGTATTCGTTTGAGATTTCCTCAACCTGAGTGGTCATAGTGGTAACTGGTTCCGAAACTAGTCAACTTAGGACCAACCCAAAAATAGTATTTTGTGCCAATAGTTTGTTTGAAATTTTCTCAACACCCTCGAGTATTATCTGAGGTATGAGATCGCTGCCTAATAGAATGTCTATTTGAGCGGGGGTGTTGCAGTTGGGATCTGCTAGCTTTAAGTGTGAAACCTTTTGCCAATGCTTGCTATTTATATGATAGCTTGGAAGCATATTTGTTAGTTGCGGTAAGACTATAGTTCTGCTTTAATTCTCTTATCCGCTTGGGGGGAAATTAGAGTAATGGGATTATTGTGAACTGAGGTATTCGTTTGAGATTTCTTCAACCTGAGTGGACATGGTGGTAACTGGTTCCGAAACTAGTCCACTTAGGATCCACCCAAAAATAGTATTTTGTGCCAATAGTTTGTTTGAAATTTTCTCAACACCCTCGAGTATTATCTGAGGTATGAGATCGCTGCCTAATAGAATGTCTATTTGAGCGGGGGTGTTGCAGTTGGCATCTGCTAGCTTTAGGTGTGAAACCTTTTGCCGATGCTTGCTATTTATATGATAGCTTGGAAGCATATTTGTTAGTTGCGGTAAGACTATAGCTTCTGCTTTAATTCTCTTATCCGCTTGGGGGGAAATTAGAGTAAGGGGATTATTGTGAACTGAGGTATTCGTTTGAGATTTCCTCAACCTGAGTGGTCATGGTGGTAACTGGTTCCGAAACTAGTCCACTTAGGACCAACCCAAAAATAGTATTTTGTGCCAATAGTTTGTTTGAAATTTTCTCAACACCTTCGAGTATTATCTGAGGTATGAGATCGCTGCCTAATAGAATGTCTATTTGAGCGGGGGTGTTGCAGTTGGGATCTGCTAGCTTTAGGTGTGAAACCTTTAGCCAATGCTTGCTATTTATATGATAGCTTGGAAGCATATTTGTTAGTTGCGGTAAAACTATAGCTTCTGCTTTTCTTATCTTATCTGCTTGGGGGCAAATTAGAGTAATGGGATTATTGTGAACTGAGGTATTCGTTTGAGATTTCCTCAACCTGAGTGGTCATGGTGGTAACTGGTTCCGAAACTAGTCCACTTAGAATCCACCCTAAAATAGTATTTTGTGCCAATAGTTTGTTTGAAATTTTCTCAACACCCTCGAGTATTATCTGAGGTATGAGATCGCTGCCTAATCAAATGTCTATTTGAGCGGGGGTGTTGCAGTTGGCATCTGCTAGCTTTAGGTGTGAAACCTTTTGCCAATGCTTGCTATTTATATGATAGCTTGGAAGCATATTTGTTAGTTGCGGTAAGACTATAGCTTCTGCTTTAATTCTCTTCTCCGCTTGGGGGGAAATTAGAGTAATGGGATTATGTGAACTGAGGTATTCGTTTGAGATTTCCTCAACCTGAGTGGTCATGGTGGTAAATGGTTCCGAAACTAGTCTACTTAGGATCCACCCAAAAATAGTATTTTGTGCCAATAGTTTGTTTGAAATTTTCTCAACACCCTCGAGTATTATCTGAGGTATGAGATCGCTGCCTAATAGAATGTCTATTTGAGCGGGGGTGTTGCAGTTGAGATCTGCTAGCTTTAGATGTGAAACCTTTTGTCAATGCTTGTTATTTATATGATAGCTTCGAAGCATATTTGTTAGTTGCGGTAAGACTATAGCTTCTGCTTTAATTCTCTTATCCGCTTGGGGGGAAATTAGAGTAAGGGGATTATTGTGAACTGAGGTATTCGTTTGAAATTTCCTCAACCTGAGTGGTCATGGTGGTAACTGGTTCCGAAACTAGTCCACTTAGGACCAACCAAAAAATAGTATTTTGTGCCAATAGTTTGTTTGAAATTTTCTCAACACCCTCGAGTATTATCTGAGGTATGAGATCGCTGCCTAATAGAATGTCTTTTTGAGCGGGGGTGTTGCAGTTGGGATCTGTTAGCTTTAGGTGTGAAACCTTTTGCCAAAGCTTGCCATTTATATGATAGCTTGGAAGCATATTTGTTAGTTGCGGTAAGACTATAGCTTCTGCTTTAATTCTCTTCTCCGCTTGGGTGGAAATTAGAGTAATGGGATTATTGTGAACTGAGGTATTCGTTTGAGATTTCCTCAACCTGAGTGGTCATAGTGGTAACTGTTTCCGAAACTAGTCCAATTAGGATCCACCCAAAAATAGTATTTTGTGCCAATAGTTTGTTTGAAATTTTTTCAACACCCTCGAGTAGTATCTGAGGTATGAGATCGCTGCCTAATGGAATGTCTATTTGAGCGGGGGTGTTGCAGTTGGGATCTGCTAGCTTTAGGTGTGAAACCTTTTGCCAATGCTTGCTATTTATATGATAGCTTGGAAGCATATTTGTTAGTTGCGGTAAGACTATAGCTTCTGCTTTAATTCTCTTATCCGCTTGGGGGGAAATTAGAGTAATGGGATTATTGTGAACTGAGGTATTCGTTTGAGATTTCCTCAACCTGAGTGGTCATAGTGGTAACTGGTTCCGAAACTAGTCCACTTAGGACCAACCCAAAAATAGTATTTTGTGCCAATAGTTTGTTTGAAATTTTCTCAACACCCTCGAGTATTATCTGAGGTATGAGATCGCTGCCTAATAGAATGTCTATTTGAGCGGGGGTGTTGCAGTTGGGATCTGCTAGCTTTAGGTGTGAAACCTTTTGCCAATGCTTGCTATTTATATGATAGCTTGGAAGCATATTTGTTAGTTGCGGTAAGACTATAGCTTCTGCTTTAATTCTCTTCTCCGCTTGGGTGGAAATTAGAGTAATGGGATTATTGTGAACTGAGGTATTCGTTTGAGATTTCCTCAACCTGAGTGGTCATAGTGGTAACTGGTTCCGAAACTAGTCCACTTAGGATCCACCCTAAAATAGTATTTTGTGCCAATAGTTTGTTTGAAATTTTCTCAACACCCTCGAGTATTATCTGAGGTATGAGATCGCTGCCTAATAGAATGTCTATTTGAGCGGGAATGTTGCAGTTGGCATCTGCTAGCTTTAGGTGTGAAAGCTTTTGCCAATGCTTGCTATTTATATGATAGCTTGGAAGCATATTTGTTAGTTGCGGTAAGACTATAGCTTTTGCTTTAATTCTCTTCTCCGCTTGGGGGGAAATTAGAGTAATGGGATTATTGTGAACTGAGGTATTCGTTTGAGATTTCCTCAACCTGAGTGGTCATAGTGGTAACTGGTTCCGAAACTAGTCCACTTAGGATCCACCCTAAAATAGTATTTTGTGCCAATAGTTTGTTTGAAATTTTCTCAACACCCTCGAGTATTATCTGAGGTATGAGATCGCTGCCTAATAGAATGTCTATTTGAGCGGGGGTGTTGCAGTTGAGATCTGCTAGCTTTAGATGTGAAACCTTTTGCCAATGCTTGCTATTTATATGATAGCTTGGAAGCATATTTGTTAGTTGCGGTAAGACTATAGTTCTGCTTTAATTCTCTTATCCGCTTGGGGGGAAATTAGAGTAATGGGATTATTGTGAACTGAGGTATTCGTTTGAGATTTCTTCAACCTGAGTGGACATGGTGGTAACTGGTTCCGAAACTAGTCCACTTAGGATCCACCCAAAAATAGTATTTTGTGCCAATAGTTTGTTTGAAATTTTCTCAACACCCTCGAGTATTATCTGAGGTATGAGATCGCTGCCTAATAGAATGTCTATTTGAGCGCGGGTGTTGCAGTTGGGATCTGCTAGCTTTAGGTGTGAAACCTTTTGCCAATGCTTGCTATTTATATGATAGCTTGGAAGCATATTTGTTAGTTGCGGTAAGACTATAACTTCTGCTTTAATTCTCTTCTCCGCTTGGGTGGAAATTAGAGTAATGGGATTATTGTGAACTGAGGTATTTGTTTGAGATTTCCCCAACCTGAGTGGTCATAGTGGTAACTGGTTCCGAAACTAGTCCACTTAGGATCCACCCTAAAATAGTATTTTGTGCCAATAGTTTGTTTGAAATTTTCTTAACACCCTCGAGTATTATCTGAGGTATGAGATCGCTGCCTAATAGAATGTCTATTTGAGCGGGGGTGTTGCAGTTGGCATCTGCTAGCTTTAGGTGTGAAACCTTTTGCCAATGCTTGCTATTTATATGATAGCTTGGAAGCATTATTGTTAGTTGCGGTAAGACTATAGCTTCTGCTTTAATTCTCTTCTCCGCTTGGGGGGAAATTAGAGTAATGGGATTATGTGAACTGAGGTATTCGTTTGAGATTTCCTCAACCTGAGTGGTCATAGTGGTAACTGGTTCCGAAACTAGTCAACTTAGGACCAACCCAAAAATAGTATTTTGTGCCAATAGTTTGTTTGAAATTTTCTCAACACCCTCGAGTATTATCTGAGGTATGAGATCGCTGCCTAATAGAATGTCTATTTGAGCGGGGGTGTTGCAGTTGGGATCTGCTAGCTTTAAGTGTGAAACCTTTTGCCAATGCTTGCTATTTATATGATAGCTTGGAAGCATATTTGTTAGTTGCGGTAAGACTATAGTTCTGCTTTAATTCTCTTATCCGCTTGGGGGGAAATTAGAGTAATGGGATTATTGTGAACTGAGGTATTCGTTTGAGATTTCTTCAACCTGAGTGGACATGGTGGTAACTGGTTCCGAAACTAGTCCACTTAGGATCCACCCAAAAATAGTATTTTGTGCCAATAGTTTGTTTGAAATTTTCTCAACACCCTCGAGTATTATCTGAGGTATGAGATCGCTGCCTAATAGAATGTCTATTTGAGCGGGGGTGTTGCAGTTGGCATCTGCTAGCTTTAGGTGTGAAACCTTTTGCCGATGCTTGCTATTTATATGATAGCTTGGAAGCATATTTGTTAGTTGCGGTAAGACTATAGCTTCTGCTTTAATTCTCTTATCCGCTTGGGGGGAAATTAGAGTAAGGGGATTATTGTGAACTGAGGTATTCGTTTGAGATTTCCTCAACCTGAGTGGTCATGGTGGTAACTGGTTCCGAAACTAGTCCACTTAGGACCAACCCAAAAATAGTATTTTGTGCCAATAGTTTGTTTGAAATTTTCTCAACACCTTCGAGTATTATCTGAGGTATGAGATCGCTGCCTAATAGAATGTCTATTTGAGCGGGGGTGTTGCAGTTGGGATCTGCTAGCTTTAGGTGTGAAACCTTTAGCCAATGCTTGCTATTTATATGATAGCTTGGAAGCATATTTGTTAGTTGCGGTAAAACTATAGCTTCTGCTTTTCTTATCTTATCTGCTTGGGGGCAAATTAGAGTAATGGGATTATTGTGAACTGAGGTATTCGTTTGAGATTTCCTCAACCTGAGTGGTCATGGTGGTAACTGGTTCCGAAACTAGTCCACTTAGAATCCACCCTAAAATAGTATTTTGTGCCAATAGTTTGTTTGAAATTTTCTCAACACCCTCGAGTATTATCTGAGGTATGAGATCGCTGCCTAATCAAATGTCTATTTGAGCGGGGGTGTTGCAGTTGGCATCTGCTAGCTTTAGGTGTGAAACCTTTTGCCAATGCTTGCTATTTATATGATAGCTTGGAAGCATATTTGTTAGTTGCGGTAAGACTATAGCTTCTGCTTTAATTCTCTTCTCCGCTTGGGGGGAAATTAGAGTAATGGGATTATGTGAACTGAGGTATTCGTTTGAGATTTCCTCAACCTGAGTGGTCATGGTGGTAAATGGTTCCGAAACTAGTCTACTTAGGATCCACCCAAAAATAGTATTTTGTGCCAATAGTTTGTTTGAAATTTTCTCAACACCCTCGAGTATTATCTGAGGTATGAGATCGCTGCCTAATAGAATGTCTATTTGAGCGGGGGTGTTGCAGTTGAGATCTGCTAGCTTTAGATGTGAAACCTTTTGTCAATGCTTGTTATTTATATGATAGCTTCGAAGCATATTTGTTAGTTGCGGTAAGACTATAGCTTCTGCTTTAATTCTCTTATCCGCTTGGGGGGAAATTAGAGTAATGGGATTATTGTGAACTGAGGTATTCGTTTGAAATTTCCTCAACCTGAGTGGTCATGGTGGTAACTGGTTCCGAAACTAGTCCACTTAGGACCAACCAAAAAATAGTATTTTGTGCCAATAGTTTGTTTGAAATTTTCTCAACACCCTCGAGTATTATCTGAGGTATGAGATCGCTGCCTAATAGAATGTCTTTTTGAGCGGGGGTGTTGCAGTTGGGATCTGTTAGCTTTAGGTGTGAAACCTTTTGCCAAAGCTTGCCATTTATATGATAGCTTGGAAGCATATTTGTTAGTTGCGGTAAGACTATAGCTTCTGCTTTAATTCTCTTCTCCGCTTGGGTGGAAATTAGAGTAATGGGATTATTGTGAACTGAGGTATTCGTTTGAGATTTCCTCAACCTGAGTGGTCATAGTGGTAACTGTTTCCGAAACTAGTCCAATTAGGATCCACCCAAAAATAGTATTTTGTGCCAATAGTTTGTTTGAAATTTTTTCAACACCCTCGAGTAGTATCTGAGGTATGAGATCGCTGCCTAATGGAATGTCTATTTGAGCGGGGGTGTTGCAGTTGGGATCTGCTAGCTTTAGGTGTGAAACCTTTTGCCAATGCTTGCTATTTATATGATAGCTTGGAAGCATATTTGTTAGTTGCGGTAAGACTATAGCTTCTGCTTTAATTCTCTTATCCGCTTGGGGGGAAATTAGAGTAATGGGATTATTGTGAACTGAGGTATTCGTTTGAGATTTCCTCAACCTGAGTGGTCATAGTGGTAACTGGTTCCGAAACTAGTCCACTTAGGACCAACCCAAAAATAGTATTTTGTGCCAATAGTTTGTTTGAAATTTTCTCAACACCCTCGAGTATTATCTGAGGTATGAGATCGCTGCCTAATAGAATGTCTATTTGAGCGGGGGTGTTGCAGTTGGGATCTGCTAGCTTTAGGTGTGAAACCTTTTGCCAATGCTTGCTATTTATATGATAGCTTGGAAGCATATTTGTTAGTTGCGGTAAGACTATAGCTTCTGCTTTAATTCTCTTCTCCGCTTGGGTGGAAATTAGAGTAATGGGATTATTGTGAACTGAGGTATTCGTTTGAGATTTCCTCAACCTGAGTGGTCATAGTGGTAACTGGTTCCGAAACTAGTCCACTTAGGATCCACCCTAAAATAGTATTTTGTGCCAATAGTTTGTTTGAAATTTTCTCAACACCCTCGAGTATTATCTGAGGTATGAGATCGCTGCCTAATAGAATGTCTATTTGAGCGGGAATGTTGCAGTTGGCATCTGCTAGCTTTAGGTGTGAAAGCTTTTGCCAATGCTTGCTATTTATATGATAGCTTGGAAGCATATTTGTTAGTTGCGGTAAGACTATAGCTTTTGCTTTAATTCTCTTCTCCGCTTGGGGGGAAATTAGAGTAACGGGATTATGTGAACTGAGGTATTCGTTTGAGATTTCCTCAACCTGAGTGGTCATAGTGGTAACTGGTTCCGAAACTAGTCCACTTAGGATCCACCCAAAAATAGTATTTTGTGCCAATAGTTTGTTTGAAATTTTCTCAACACCCTCGAGTATTATCTGAGGTATGAGATCGCTGCCTAATAGAATGTCTATTTGAACGGGGGTGTTGCAGTTGGGATCTGCTAGCTTTAAGTGTGAAACCTTTTGTCAATGCTTGCTATTTATATGATAGCTTGGAAGCATATTTGTTAGTTGCGGTAAGACTATAGTTCTGCTTTAATTCTCTTATCCGCTTGGGGGGAAATTAGAGTAATGGAATTATTGTGAACTGAGGTATTCGTTTGAGATTTCCTCAACCTGAGTGGACATGGTGGTAACTGGTTCCGAAACTAGTCCAATTAGGATCCACCCAAAAATAGTATTTTGTGCCAATAGTTTGTTTGAAATTTTTTCAACACCCTCGAGTATTATCTGAGGTATGAGATCGCTGCCTAATGCAATGTCTATTTGAGCGGGGTGTTGCAGTTGGGATCTGCTAGCTATAGGTGTGAAACCTTTTGCCAATGCTTGCTATTTATATGATAGCTTGGAAGCATATTTGTTAGTTGCGGTAAGACTATAGCTTCTGCTTTAATTCTCTTCTCCGCTTGGGTGGAAATTAGAGTAGTGGGATTATTGTGAACTGAGGTATTCGTTTGAGATTTCCTCAACCTGAGTGGTCATAGTGGTAACTGGTTCCGAAACTAGTCCACTTAGGATCCACCCTAAAATAGTATTTTGTGCCAATAGTTTGTTTGAAATTTTCTCAACACCCTCGAGTATTATCTGAGGTATGAGATCGCTGCCTAATAGAATATCTATTTGAGCGGGGGTGTTGCAGTTGGCATCTGCTAGCTTTAGGTGTGAAACCTTTTGCCAATGCTTGCTATTTATATGATAGCTTGGAAGCATATTTGTTAGTTGCGGTAAGACTATAGCTTCTGCTTTAATTCTCTTCTCCGCTTGGGGGGAAATTAGAGTAATGGGATTATGTGAACTGAGGTATTCGTTTGAGATTTCCTCAACCTGAGTGGTCATAGTGGTAACTGGTTCCGAAACTAGTTCACTTAGGATCCACCCAAAAATAGTATTTTGTGCCAATAGTTTGTTTGAAATTTTTTCAACACCCTCGAGTATTATCTGAGGTATGATATCGCTGCCTAATGCAATGTCTATTTGAGCGGGGTGTTGCAGTTGGGATCTGCTAGCTTTAGGTGTGAAACCTTTTGCCAATGCTTGCTATTTATATGATAGCTTGGAAGCATATTTGTTAGTTGCGGTAAGACTATAGCTTCTGCTTTAATTCTCTTCTCCGCTTGGGTGGAAATTAGAGTAGTGGGATTATTGTGAACTGAGGTATTCGTTTGAGATTTCCTCAACCTGAGTGGTCATAGTGGTAACTGGTTCCGAAACTAGTCCACTTAGGATCCACCCTAAAATAGTATTTTGTGCCAATAGTTTGTTTGAAATTTTCTCAACACCCTCGAGTATTATCTGAGGTATGAGATCGCTGCCTAATAGAATATCTATTTGAGCGGGGGTGTTGCAGTTGGCATCTGCTAGCTTTAGGTGTGAAACCTTTTGCCAATGCTTGCTATTTATATGATAGCTTGGAAGCATATTTGTTAGTTGCGGTAAGACTATAGCTTCTGCTTTAATTCTCTTCTCCGCTTGGGGGGAAATTAGAGTAATGGGATTATGTGAACTGAGGTATTCGTTTGAGATTTCCTCAACCTGAGTGGTCATAGTGGTAACTGGTTCCGAAACTAGTTCACTTAGGATCCACCCAAAAATAGTATTTTGTGCCAATAGTTTGTTTGAAATTTTCTCAACACCCTCGAGTATTATCTGAGGTATGAGATCGCTGCCTAATAGAATGTCTATTTGAGCGGGGGTGTTGCAGTTGGGATCTGCTAGCTTTAAGTGTGAAACCTTTTGCCAATGCTTGCTTTTTATATGATAGCTTGGAAGCATATTTGTTAGTTGCGGTAAGACTATAGTTCTGCTTTAATTCTCTTATCCGCTTGGGGGGAAATTAGAGTAATGGGATTATTGTGAACTGAGGTATTCGTTTGAGATTTCCTCAACCTGAGTGGACATGGTGGTAACTGGTTCCGAAACTAGTCCACTTAGGATCCACCCAAAAATAGTATTTTGTGCCAATAGTTTGTTTGAAATTTTCTCAACACCCTCGAGTATTATCTGAGGTATGAGATCGCTGCCTAATAGAATGTCTATTTGAGCGGGGGTGTTGCAGTTGGCATCTGCTAGCTTTAGGTGTGAAACCTTTTGTTGATGCTTGCTATTTATATGATAGCTTGGAAGCATATTTGTTAGTTGCGGTAAGACTATAGCTTCTGCATTAATTCTCTTATCCGCTTGGGGGGAAATTAGAGTAAGGGGATTATTGTGAACTGAGGCATTCGTTTGAGATTTCCTCAACCTGAGTGGTCATGGTGGTAACTGGTTCCGAAACTAGTCCACTTAGGACCAACCCAAAAATAGTATTTTGTGCCAATAGTTTGTTTGAAATTTTCTCAACACACTCGAGTATTATCTGAGGTATTAGATCGCTGCCTAATAGAATGTCTATTTGAGCGGGGGTGTTGCAGTTGGGATCTGCTAGCTTTAGGTGTGAAACCTTTTGCCAAAGCTTGCTATTTATATGATAGCTTGGAAGCATATTTGTTAGTTGCGGTAAGACTATAGCTTCTGCTTTAATTCTCTTCTCCGCTTGGGTGGAAATTAGAGTAATGGGATTATTGTGAACTGAGGTATTCGTTTGAGATTTCCTCAACCTGAGTGGTCATAGTGGTAACTGGTTCCGAAACTAGTCCAATTAGGATCCACCCAAAAATAGTATTTTGTGCCAATAGTTTGTTTGAAATTTTTTCAACACCCTCGAGTATTATCTGAGGTATGAGATCGCTGCCTAATGGAATGTCTATTTGAGCGGGGGTGTTGCAGTTGGGATCTGCTAGCTTTAGGTGTGAAACCTTTTGCCAATGCTTGCTATTTATATGATAGCTTGGAAGCATATTTGTTAGTTGCGGTAAGACTATAGCTTCTGCTTTAATTCTCTTATCCGCTTGGGGGGAAATTAGAGTAATGGGATTATTGTGAACTGAGGTATTCGTTTGAGATTTCCTCAACCTGAGTGGTCATAGTGGTAACTGGTTCCGAAACTAGTCCACTTAGGACCAACCCAAAAATAGTATTTTGTGCCAATAGTTTGTTTGAAATTTTCTCAACACCCTCGAGTATTATCTGAGGTATGAGATCGCTGCCTAATAGAATGTCTATTTGAGCGGGGGTGTTGCAGTTGGGATCTGCTAGCTTTAGGTGTGAAACCTTTTGCCAATGCTTGCTATTTATATGATAGCTTGGAAGCATATTTGTTAGTTGCGGTAAGACTATAGTTCTGCTTTAATTCTCTTATCCGCTTGGGGGGAAATTAGAGTAATGGGATTATTGTGAACTGAGGTATTCGTTTGAGATTTCTTCAACCTGAGTGGACATGGTGGTAACTGGTTCCGAAACTAGTCCACTTAGGATCCACCCAAAAATAGTATTTTGTGCCAATAGTTTGTTTGAAATTTTCTCAACACCCTCGAGTATTATCTGAGGTATGAGATCGCTGCCTAATAGAATGTCTATTTGAGCGGGGGTGTTGCAGTTGGCATCTGCTAGCTTTAGGTGTGAAACCTTTTGCCGATGCTTGCTATTTATATGATAGCTTGGAAGCATATTTGTTAGTTGCGGTAAGACTATAGCTTCTGCTTTAATTCTCTTATCCGCTTGGGGGGAAATTAGAGTAAGGGGATTATTGTGAACTGAGGTATTCGTTTGAGATTTCCTCAACCTGAGTGGTCATGGTGGTAACTGGTTCCGAAACTAGTCCACTTAGGACCAACCCAAAAATAGTATTTTGTGCCAATAGTTTGTTTGAAATTTTCTCAACACCTTCGAGTATTATCTGAGGTATGAGATCGCTGCCTAATAGAATGTCTATTTGAGCGGGGGTGTTGCAGTTGGGATCTGCTAGCTTTAGGTGTGAAACCTTTAGCCAATGCTTGCTATTTATATGATAGCTTGGAAGCATATTTGTTAGTTGCGGTAAGACTATAGCTTCTGCTTTTCTTATCTTATCTGCTTGGGGGCAAATTAGAGTAATGGGATTATTGTGAACTGAGGTATTCGTTTGAGATTTCCTCAACCTGAGTGGTCATGGTGGTAACTGGTTCCGAAACTAGTCCACTTAGAATCCACCCTAAAATAGTATTTTGTGCCAATAGTTTGTTTGAAATTTTCTCAACACCCTCGAGTATTATCTGAGGTATGAGATCGCTGCCTAATCAAATGTCTATTTGAGCGGGGGTGTTGCAGTTGGCATCTGCTAGCTTTAGGTGTGAAACCTTTTGCCAATGCTTGCTATTTATATGATAGCTTGGAAGCATATTTGTTAGTTGCGGTAAGACTATAGCTTCTGCTTTAATTCTCTTCTCCGCTTGGGGGGAAATTAGAGTAATGGGATTATGTGAACTGAGGTATTCGTTTGAGATTTCCTCAACCTGAGTGGTCATGGTGGTAAATGGTTCCGAAACTAGTCCACTTAGGATCCACCCAAAAATAGTATTTTGTGCCAATAGTTTGTTTGAAATTTTCTCAACACCCTCTAGTATTATCTGAGGTATGAGATCGCTGCCTAATAGAATGTCTATTTGAGCGGGGGTGTTGCAGTTGAGATCTGCTAGCTTTAGGTGTGAAACCTTTTGTCAATGCTTGTTATTTATATGATAGCTTCGAAGCATATTTGTTAGTTGCGGTAAGACTATAGCTTCTGCTTTAATTCTCTTATCCGCTTGGGGGGAAATTAGAGTAATGGGATTATTGTGAACTGAGGTATTCGTTTGAAATTTCCTCAACCTGAGTGGTCATGGTGGTAACTGGTTCCGAAACTAGTCCACTTAGGATCCACCCAAAAATAGTATTTTGTGCCAATGGTTTGTTTGAAATTTTCTCAACACCCTCGAGTATTATCTGAGGTATGAGATCGCTGCCTAATAGAATGTCTATTTGAGCGGGGGTGTTGCAGTTGGGATCTGCTAGCTTTAGGTGTGAAACCTTTTGCCAATGCTTGCTATTTATATGATAGCTTGGAAGCATATTTGTTAGTTGCGGTAAGACTATAGCTTCTGCTTTAATTCTCTTATCCGCTTGGAGGGAAATTAGAGTAATGGGATTATTGTGAAGTGAGCTATTCGTTTGAGATTTCCTCAACCTGAGTGGTCATGGTGGTAACTGGTTCCGAAACTAGTCCACTTAGGATCCACCCAAAAATAGTATTTTGTGTCAATAGTTTGTTTGAAATTTTCTCAACACACTCAAATAATATCTGAGGTATGAGATCGCTGCCTAATAGAATGTCTATTTGAGCGGGGGTGTTGCAGTTGGGATCTGCTAGCTTTAGGTGTGAAACCTTTTGCCAATGCTTGCTATTTATATGATAGCTTGGAAGCATATTTGTTAGTTGCGGTAAGACTATAGCTTCTGCTTTAATTCTCTTATACGCTTGGGGGCAAATTAGAGTAATGGGATTATTGTGAACTGAGGTATTCGTTTGAGATTTCCTCAACCTGAGTGGTCATGGTGGTAACTGGTTCCGAAACTAGTCCACTTAGAATCCACCCTAAAATAGTATTTTGTGCCAATAGTTTGTTTGAAATTTTCTCAACACCCTCGAGTATTATCTGAGGTATGAGATCGCTGCCTAATCAAATGTCTATTTGAGCGGGGGTGTTGCAGTTGAGATCTGCTAGCTTTAGGTGTGAAACCTTTTGTCAATGCTTGTTATTTATATGATAGCTTCGAAGCATATTTGTTAGTTGCGGTAAGACTATAGCTTCTGCTTTAATTCTCTTATCCGCTTGGGGGCAAATTAGAGTAATGGGATTATTGTGAACTGAGGTATTCGTTTGAGATTTCCTCAACCTGAGTGGTCATGGTGGTAACTGGTTCCGAAACTAGTCCACTTAGAATCCACCCTAAAATAGTATTTTGTGCCAATAGTTTGTTTGAAATTTTCTCAACACCCTCGAGTATTATCTGAGGTATGAGATCGCTGCCTAATCAAATGTCTATTTGAGCGGGGGTGTTGCAGTTGGCATCTGCTAGCTTTAGGTGTGAAACCTTTTGCCAATGCTTGCTATTTATATGATAGCTTGGAAGCATATTTGTTAGTTGCGGTAAGACTATAGCTTCTGCTTTAATTCTCTTCTCCGCTTGGGGGGAAATTAGAGTAATGGGATTATGTGAACTGAGGTATTCGTTTGAGATTTCCTCAACCTGAGTGGTCATAGTGGTAACTGGTTCCGAAACTAGTCCAATTAGGATCCACCCAAAAATAGTATTTTGTGCCAATAGTTTGTTTGAAATTTTTTCAACACCCTCGAGTATTATCTGAGGTATGAGATCGCTGCCTAATGGAATGTCTATTTGAGCGGGGGTGTTGCAGTTGGGATCTGCTAGCTTTAGGTGTGAAACCTTTTGCCAATGCTTGCTATTTATATGATAGCTTGGAAGCATATTTGTTAGTTGCGGTAAGACTATAGCTTCTGCTTTAATTCTCTTCTCCGCTTGGGTGGAAATTAGAGTAATGGGATTATTGTGAAGTGAGCTATTCGTTTGAGATTTCCTCAACCTGAGTGGTCATGGTGGTAACTGGTTCCGAAACTAGTTCACTTAGGATCCACCCAAAAATAGTATTTTGTGCCAATAGTTTGTTTGAAATTTTCTCAACACCCTCGAGTATTATCTGAGGTATGAGATCGCTGCCTAATAGAATGTCTATTTGAGCGGGGGTGTTGCAGTTGGGATCTGCTAGCTTTAAGTGTGAAACCTTTTGCCAATGCTTGCTTTTTATATGATAGCTTGGAAGCATATTTGTTAGTTGCGGTAAGACTATAGTTCTGCTTTAATTCTCTTATCCGCTTGGGGGGAAATTAGAGTAATGGGATTATTGTGAACTGAGGTATTCGTTTGAGATTTCCTCAACCTGAGTGGACATGGTGGTAACTGGTTCCGAAACTAGTCCACTTAGGATCCACCCAAAAATAGTATTTTGTGCCAATAGTTTGTTTGAAATTTTCTCAACACCCTCGAGTATTATCTGAGGTATGAGATCGCTGCCTAATAGAATGTCTATTTGAGCGGGGGTGTTGCAGTTGGCATCTGCTAGCTTTAGGTGTGAAACCTTTTGTTGATGCTTGCTATTTATATGATAGCTTGGAAGCATATTTGTTAGTTGCGGTAAGACTATAGCTTCTGCATTAATTCTCTTATCCGCTTGGGGGGAAATTAGAGTAAGGGGATTATTGTGAACTGAGGCATTCGTTTGAGATTTCCTCAACCTGAGTGGTCATGGTGGTAACTGATTCCGAAACTAGTCCACTTAGGACCAACCCAAAAATAGTATTTTGTGCCAATAGTTTGTTTGAAATTTTCTCAACACACTCGAGTATTATCTGAGGTATTAGATCGCTGCCTAATAGAATGTCTATTTGAGCGGGGGTGTTGCAGTTGGGATCTGCTAGCTTTAGGTGTGAAACCTTTTGCCAAAGCTTGCTATTTATATGATAGCTTGGAAGCATATTTGTTAGTTGCGGTAAGACTATAGCTTCTGCTTTAATTCTCTTCTCCGCTTGGGTGGAAATTAGAGTAATGGGATTATTGTGAACTGAGGTATTCGTTTGAGATTTCCTCAACCTGAGTGGTCATAGTGGTAACTGGTTCCGAAACTAGTCCAATTAGGATCCACCCAAAAATAGTATTTTGTGCCAATAGTTTGTTTGAAATTTTTTCAACACCCTCGAGTATTATCTGAGGTATGAGATCGCTGCCTAATGGAATGTCTATTTGAGCGGGGGTGTTGCAGTTGGGATCTGCTAGCTTTAGGTGTGAAACCTTTTGCCAATGCTTGCTATTTATATGATAGCTTGGAAGCATATTTGTTAGTTGCGGTAAGACTATAGCTTCTGCTTTAATTCTCTTATCCGCTTGGGGGGAAATTAGAGTAATGGGATTATTGTGAACTGAGGTATTCGTTTGAGATTTCCTCAACCTGAGTGGTCATAGTGGTAACTGGTTCCGAAACTAGTCCACTTAGGACCAACCCAAAAATAGTATTTTGTGCCAATAGTTTGTTTGAAATTTTCTCAACACCCTCGAGTATTATCTGAGGTATGAGATCGCTGCCTAATAGAATGTCTATTTGAGCGGGGGTGTTGCAGTTGGGATCTGCTAGCTTTAGGTGTGAAACCTTTTGCCAATGCTTGCTATTTATATGATAGCTTGGAAGCATATTTGTTAGTTGCGGTAAGACTATAGTTCTGCTTTAATTCTCTTATCCGCTTGGGGGGAAATTAGAGTAATGGGATTATTGTGAACTGAGGTATTCGTTTGAGATTTCTTCAACCTGAGTGGACATGGTGGTAACTGGTTCCGAAACTAGTCCACTTAGGATCCACCCAAAAATAGTATTTTGTGCCAATAGTTTGTTTGAAATTTTCTCAACACCCTCGAGTATTATCTGAGGTATGAGATCGCTGCCTAATAGAATGTCTATTTGAGCGGGGGTGTTGCAGTTGGCATCTGCTAGCTTTAGGTGTGAAACCTTTTGCCGATGCTTGCTATTTATATGATAGCTTGGAAGCATATTTGTTAGTTGCGGTAAGACTATAGCTTCTGCTTTAATTCTCTTATCCGCTTGGGGGGAAATTAGAGTAAGGGGATTATTGTGAACTGAGGTATTCGTTTGAGATTTCCTCAACCTGAGTGGTCATGGTGGTAACTGGTTCCGAAACTAGTCCACTTAGGACCAACCCAAAAATAGTATTTTGTGCCAATAGTTTGTTTGAAATTTTCTCAACACCTTCGAGTATTATCTGAGGTATGAGATCGCTGCCTAATAGAATGTCTATTTGAGCGGGGGTGTTGCAGTTGGGATCTGCTAGCTTTAGGTGTGAAACCTTTAGCCAATGCTTGCTATTTATATGATAGCTTGGAAGCATATTTGTTAGTTGCGGTAAGACTATAGCTTCTGCTTTTCTTATCTTATCTGCTTGGGGGCAAATTAGAGTAATGGGATTATTGTGAACTGAGGTATTCGTTTGAGATTTCCTCAACCTGAGTGGTCATGGTGGTAACTGGTTCCGAAACTAGTCCACTTAGAATCCACCCTAAAATAGTATTTTGTGCCAATAGTTTGTTTGAAATTTTCTCAACACCCTCGAGTATTATCTGAGGTATGAGATCGCTGCCTAATCAAATGTCTATTTGAGCGGGGGTGTTGCAGTTGGCATCTGCTAGCTTTAGGTGTGAAACCTTTTGCCAATGCTTGCTATTTATATGATAGCTTGGAAGCATATTTGTTAGTTGCGGTAAGACTATAGCTTCTGCTTTAATTCTCTTCTCCGCTTGGGGGGAAATTAGAGTAATGGGATTATGTGAACTGAGGTATTCGTTTGAGATTTCCTCAACCTGAGTGGTCATGGTGGTAAATGGTTCCGAAACTAGTCCACTTAGGATCCACCCAAAAATAGTATTTTGTGCCAATAGTTTGTTTGAAATTTTCTCAACACCCTCTAGTATTATCTGAGGTATGAGATCGCTGCCTAATAGAATGTCTATTTGAGCGGGGGTGTTGCAGTTGAGATCTGCTAGCTTTAGGTGTGAAACCTTTTGTCAATGCTTGTTATTTATATGATAGCTTCGAAGCATATTTGTTAGTTGCGGTAAGACTATAGCTTCTGCTTTAATTCTCTTATCCGCTTGGGGGGAAATTAGAGTAATGGGATTATTGTGAACTGAGGTATTCGTTTGAAATTTCCTCAACCTGAGTGGTCATGGTGGTAACTGGTTCCGAAACTAGTCCACTTAGGATCCACCCAAAAATAGTATTTTGTGCCAATGGTTTGTTTAAAATTTTCTCAACACCCTCGAGTATTATCTGAGGTATGAGATCGCTGCCTAATAGAATGTCTATTTGAGCGGGGGTGTTGCAGTTGGGATCTGCTAGCTTTAGGTGTGAAACCTTTTGCCAATGCTTGCTATTTATATGATAGCTTGGAAGCATATTTGTTAGTTGCGGTAAGACTATAGCTTCTGCTTTAATTCTCTTATCCGCTTGGAGGGAAATTAGAGTAATGGGATTATTGTGAAGTGAGCTATTCGTTTGAGATTTCCTCAACCTGAGTGGTCATGGTGGTAACTGGTTCCGAAACTAGTCCACTTAGGATCCACCCAAAAATAGTATTTTGTGTCAATAGTTTGTTTGAAATTTTCTCAACACACTCAAATAATATCTGAGGTATGAGATCGCTGCCTAATAGAATGTCTATTTGAGCGGGGGTGTTGCAGTTGGGATCTGCTAGCTTTAGGTGTGAAACCTTTTGCCAATGCTTGCTATTTATATGATAGCTTGGAAGCATATTTGTTAGTTGCGGTAAGACTATAGCTTCTGCTTTAATTCTCTTATCCGCTTGGGAGGAAATTAGAGTAACGGGATTATTGTGAACTGAGGTATTCGTTTGAGATTTCCTCAACCTGAGTGGTCATGGTGGTAACTGGTTCCGAAACTAGTCCACTTAGAATCCACCCAAAAATAGTATTTTGTGCCAATAGTTTGTTTGAAATTTTCTCAACACTCTCGAGTATTATCTGAGGTATGAGATCGCTGCCTAATAGAATGTCTATTTGAGCGGGGGTGTTGCAGTTGGGATCTGCTAGCTTTAGGTGTGAAACCTTTTAGAGTAATGGGATTATGTGAACTGAGGTATCCGTTTGAGATTTCCTCAACCTGAGTGGTCATGGTGGTAACTGGTTCCGAAACTAGTCCACTTAGAATCCACCCAAAAATAGTATTTTGTGCCAATGGTTTGTTTGAAATTTTCTCAACACCCTCGAGTATTATCTGAGGTATGAGATCGCTGCCTAATAGAATGTCTATTTGAGCGGGGGTGTTGCAGTTGGGATCTGCTAGCTTTAGGTGTGAAACCTTTTGCCAATGCTTGCTATTTATATGATAGCTTGGAAGCATATTTGTTAGTTGCGGTAAGACTATAGCTTCTGCTTTAATTCTCTTATCCGCTTGGAGGGAAATTAGAGTAATGGGATTATTGTGAAGTGAGCTATTCGTTTGAGATTTCCTCAACCTGAGTGGTCATGGTGGTAACTGGTTCCGAAACTAGTCCACTTAGGATCCACCCAAAAATAGTATTTTGTGCCAATAGTTTGTTTGAAATTTTCTCAACACCCTCGAGTATTATCTGAGGTATGAGATCGCTGCCTAATAGAATGTCTATTTGAGCGGGGGTGTTGCAGTTGGGATCTGCTAGCTTTAGGTGTGAAACCTTTTAGAGTAATGGGATTATGTGAACTGAGGTATCCGTTTGAGATTTCCTCAACCTGAGTGGTCATGGTGGTAACTGGTTCCGAAACTAGTCCACTTAGGATCCACCCAAAAATAGTGTTTTGTGCCAATAGTTTGTTTGAAATTTTCTCAACACCCTCGAGTATTATCTGAGGTATGAGATCGCTGCCTAATAGAATGTCTATTTGAGCGGGGGTGTTGCAGTTGGGATCTGCTAGCTTTAGGTGTGAAACCTTTTAGAGTAATGGGATTAAGTGAACTGAGGTATTCGTTTGAGATTTCCTCAACCTGAGTGGTCATGGTGGTAACTGGTTCCGAAACTAGTCCACTTAGGCCCAACCCAAAAATAGTATTTTGTGCGAATAGTTTGTTTGAAATTTTCTCAACACCCTCGAGTATTATCTGAGGTATGAGATTGCTGCCTAATAGAATGTCTATTTGAGCGGGGGTGTTGCAGTTGGGATCTGCTAGTTTTAGGTGTGAAACCTTTTGCCAATGCTTGCTATTTATATGATAGCTTGGAAGCATATTTGTTAGTTGCGGTAAGACTATAGCTTCTGCTTTAATTCTCTTATCCGCTTGGAGGGAAATTAGAGTAATGGGATTATTGTGAAGTGAGCTATTCGTTTGAGATTTCCTCAACCTGAGTGATCATGGTGGTAACTGGTTCCGAAACTAGTCCACTTAGGATCCACCCAAAAATAGTATTTTGTGCCAATAGTTTGTTTGAAATTTTCTCAACACCCTCAAGTATTATCTGAGGTATGAGATCGCTGCCTAATAGAATGTCTATTTGAGCGGGGGGTGTTGCAGTTGGCATCTGCTAGCTTTAGGTGTGAAACCTTTTGCCAATGCTTGCTATTTATATGATAGCTTGGAAGCATATTTGTTAGTTGCGGTAAGACTATAGCTTCTGCTTTAATTCTCTTATCCGCTTGGGAGGAAATTAGAGTAACGGGATTATTGTGAACTGAGGTATTCGTTTGAGATTTCCTCAACCTGAGTGGTCATGGTGGTAACTGGTTCCGAAACTAGTCCACTTAGAATCCACCCAAAAATAGTATTTTGTGCCAATAGTTTGTTTGAAATTTTCTCAACACTCTCGAGTATTATCTGAGGTATGAGATCGCTGCCTAATAGAATGTCTTTTTGCGCGGAGGTGTTGCATTTGGGATCTGCTTGCGTTAGGTGTGAAAGCTTTTGCCAATGCTTGCTATTTATATGATAGCTTGGAAGCATATTTGTTAGTTGCGGTAAGACTATAGCTTCTGCTTTAATTCTCTTATCCGCTTGGGGGGAAATTAGAGTAATGGGGTTATTGTGAACTGAGGTATTCGTTTGAGATTTCCTCAACCTGAGTGGTCATGGTGGTAACTGGTTCCGAAACTAGTCCACTTAGGATCCACCCAAAAATAGTATTTTGTGCCAATAGTTTGTTTGAAATTTTCTCAACACCCTCGAGTATTATCTGAGGTATGAGATCGCTGCCTAATAGAATGTCTATTTGAGCGGGGGTGCTGCAGTTGGCATCTGCTAGCTTTAGGTGTGAAACCTTTTGCCAATGCTTGCTACTTATATGATAGCTTGGAAGCATATTTGTTAGTTGCGGTAAGACTATAGCTTCTGCTTTAATTCTCTTATCCGCTTGGGAGGAAATTAGAGTAACGGGATTATTGTAAACTGAGGTATTCGTTTGAGATTTCCTCAACCTGAGTGGTCATGGTGGTAACTGGTTCCGAAACTAGTCCACTTAGAATCAACCCAAAAATAGTATTTTGTGCCAATAGTTTGTTTGAAATTTTCTCAACACTCTCGAGTATTATCTGAGGTATGAGATCGCTGCCTAATAGAATGTCTTTTTGCGCGGAGGTGTTGCAGTTGGGATCTGCTTGCTTTAGGTGTGAAAGCTTTTGCCAATGCTTGCTATTTATATGATAGCTTGGAAGCATATTTGTTAGTTGCGGTAAGACTATAGCTTCTGCTTTAATTCTCTTATCCGCTTGGGAGGAAATTAGAGTAATGGGATTATTGTGAACTGAGGTATTCGTTTGAGATTTCCTCAACCTGAGTGGTCATGGTGGTAACTGGTTCCGAAACTAGTCCACTTAGAATCCACCCTAAAATAGTATTTTGTGCCAATAGTTTGTTTGAAATTTTCTCAACACCCTCGAGTATTATCTGAGGTATGAGATCGCTGCCTAATAGAATGTCTATTTGAGCGGGGGTGCTGCAGTTGGCATCTGCTAGCTTTAGGTGTGAAACCTTTTGCCAATGCTTGCTATTTATATGATAGCTTGGAAGCATATTTGTTAGTTGCGGTAAGACTATAGCTTCTGCTTTAATTCTCTTATCCGCTTGGGAGGAAATTAGAGTAACGGGATTATTGTGAACTGAGGTATTCGTTTGAGATTTCCTCAACCTGAGTGGTCATGGTGGTAACTGGTTTCGAAACTAGTCCACTTAGAATCCACCCAAAAATAGTATTTTGTGCCAATAGTTTGTTTGAAATTTTCTCAACACTCTCGAGTATCATCTGAGGTATGAGATCGCTGCCTAATAGAATGTCTTTTTGCGCGGAGGTGTTGCAGTTGGGATCTGCTTGCTTTAGGTGTGAAAGCTTTTGCCAATGCTTGCTATTTATATGATAGCTTGGAAGCATATTTGTTAGTTGCGGTAAGACTATAGCTTCTGCTTTAATTCTCTTATCCGCTTGGGGGAAATTAGAGTAATGGGATTATTGTGAACTGAGGTATTCGTTTGAGATTTCCTCAACCTGAGTGGTCATGGTGGTAACTGGTTCCGAAACTAGTCCACTTAGGATCCACCCAAAAATAGTATTTTGTGCCAATAGTTTGTTTGAAATTTTCTCAACACCCGCGAGTATTATCTGAGGTATGAGATCGCTGCCTAATAGAATGTCTATTTGAGCGGGGGTGTTGCAGTTGGGATCTGCTAGCTTTAGGTGTGAAACCTTTTAGAGTAATGGGATTATGTGAACTGAGGTATTCGTTTGAGATTTCCTCAACCTGAGTGGTCATGGTGGTAACTGGTTCCGAAACTAGTCCACTTAGGCCCAACCCAAAAATAGTATTTTGTGCGAATAGTTTGTTTGAAATTTTCTCAACACCCTCGAGTATTATCTGAGGTATTAGATCGCAGCCTAATAGAATGTCTATTTGAGCGGGGGTGTTGCAGTTGGGATCTGCTAGCCTTAGGTGTGAAACCTTTAGCCAATGCTTGCTATTTATATGATAGCTTGGAAGCATATTTGTTAGTTGCGGTAAGACTATAGCTTCTGCTTTAATTCTCTTATCCGCTTGGGGGGAAATTAGAGTAATGGGATTATTGTGAACTGAGGTATTCGTTTGAGATTTCCTCAACCTGAGTGGTCATGGTGGTAACTGGTTCCGAAACTAGTCCACTTAGGATCCACCCTAAAATAGTATTTTGTGCCAATAGGTGAAACCTTTTGCCAATGCTTGCTATTTATATGATAGCTTGGAAGCATATTTGTTAGTTGCGGTAAGACTATAGCTTCTGCTTTAATTCTCTTATCCGCTTGGGGGGAAATTAGAGTAATGGGATTATGTGAACTGAGGTATTCGTTTGAGATTTCCTCAACCTGAGTGGTCATGGTGGTAACTGGTTCCGAAACTAGTCCACTTAGGCCCAACCCAAAAATAGTATTTTGTGCGAATAGTTTGTTTGAAATTTTCTCAACACCCTCGAGTATTATCTGAGGTATTAGATCGCAGCCTAATAGAATGTCTATTTGAGCGGGGGTGCTGCAGTTGGCATCTGCTAGCTTTAGGTGTGAAACCTTTTGCCAATGCTTGCTATTTATATGATAGCTTGGAAGCATATTTGTTAAATGCGGTAAAACCTATTGGCTTCTGCTTTAATTCTCTTCTCCGCTTGGGGGGAAATTAGAGTAATGGGATTATGTGAACTGAGGTATTCGTTTGAGATTTCCTCAACCTGACTGGTCATGGTGGTAAATGGTTCCGAAACTAGTCCACTTAGGATCCACCCAAAAATAGTATTTTGTGCCAATAGTTTGTTTGAAATTTTCTCAACACCCTCGAGTATTATCTGAGGTATGAGATCGCTGCCTAATAGAATGTCTATTTGAGCGGGGGTGTTGCAGTTGAGATCTGCTAGCTTTAGGTGTGAAACCTTTTGTCAATGCTTGTTATTTATATGATAGCTTGGAAGCATATTTGTTAGTTGCGGTAAGACTATAGCTTCTGCTTTAATTCTCTTATCCGCTTGGGGGGAAATTAGAGTAATGGGATTATTGTGAACTGAGGTATTCGTTTGAGATTTCCCCAACCTGAGTGGTCATGGTGGTAACTGGTTCCGAAACTAGTCCACTTAGGATCCACCCAAAAATAGTATTTTGTGCCAATAGTTTGTTTGAAATTTTCTCAACACCCTCGAGTATTATCTGAGGTATGAGATCGCTGCCTAATAGAATGTCTATTTGAGCGCGGGTGTTGCAGATGGCATCTGCTAGCTTTAGGTGTGAAACCTTTTGCCGATGCTTGCTATTTATATGATAGCTTGGAAGCATATTTGTTAGTTGCGGTAAGACTATAGCTTCTGCTTTAATTCTCTTATCCGCATGGGGGAAATTAGAGTAATGGGATTATTGTGAACTGAGGTATTCATTTGAGATTTCCTCAACCTGAGTGGTCATAGTGGTAACTGTTTCCGAAACTAGTCCAATTAGGATCCACCCAAAAATAGTATTTTGTGCCAATAGTTTGTTTGAAATTTTTTCAACAACCTCGAGTATTATCTGAGCTATGAGATCGCTGCCTAATGGAATGTATATTTGAGCGGGGGTGTTGCAGTTGGGATCTGCTAGCTTTAGGTGTGAAACCTTTTGCCAATGCTTGCTATTTATATGATAGCTTGGAAGCATATTTGTTAGTTGCGGTAAGACTATAGCTTCTGCTTTAATTCTCTTATCCGCTTGGGGGGAAATTAGAGTAATGGGATTATTGTGAACTGAGGTATTCGTTTGAGATTTCCCCAACCTGAGTGGTCATAGTGGTAACTGGTTCCGAAACTAGTCCAATTAGGATCCACCCAAAAATAGTATTTTGTGCCAATAGTTTGTTTGAAATTTTTTCAACACCCTCGAGTATTATCTGAGGTATGAGATCGCTGCCTAATGGAATGTCTATTTGAGCGGGGGTGTTGCAGTTGGGATCTGCTAGCTTTAGGTGTGAAACCTTTTGCCAATGCTTGCTATTTATATGATAGCTTGGAAGCATATTTGTTAGTTGCGGTAAGACTATAGCTTCTGCTTTAATTCTCTTCTCCGCTTGGGGGGAAATTAGAGTAATGGGATTATTGTGAACTGAGGTATTCGTTTGAGATTTCCTCAACCTGAGTGGTCATAGTGGTAACTGGTTCCGAAACTAGTCCACTTAGGATCCACCCTAAAATAGTATTTTGTGCCAATAGTTTGTTTGAAATTTTCTTAACACCCTCGAGTATTATCTGAGGTATGAGATCGCTGCCTAATAGAATGTCTATTTGAGCGGGGGTGTTGCAGTTGGCATCTGCTAGCTTTAGGTGTGAAACCTTTTGCCAATGCTTGCAATTTATATGATAGCTTGGAAGCATATTTGTTAGTTGCGGTAAGACTATAGCTTCTGCTTTAATTCTCTTCTCCGCTTGGGGGGAAATTAGAGTAATGGGATTATGTGAACTGAGGTATTCGTTTGAGATTTCCTCAACCTGAGTGGTCATAGTGGTAACTGGTTCCGAAACTAGTCCACTTAGGATCCACCCAAAAATAGTATTTTGTGCCAATAGTTTGTTTGAAATTTTCTCAACACCCTCGAGTATTATCTGAGGTATGAGATCGCTGCCTAATAGAATGTCTATTTGAGCGGGGGTGTTTCAGTTGGGATCTGCTAGCTTTAAGTGTCAAACCTTTTGCCAATGCTTGCTATTTATATGATAGCTTGGAAGCATATTTGTTAGTTGCGGTAAGACTATAGTTCTGCTTTAATTCTCTTATCCGCTTGGGGGGAAATTAGAGTAATGGGATTATTGTGAACTGAGGTATTCGTTTGAGATTTCCTCAACCTGAGTGGACATGGTGGTAACTGGTTCCGAAACTAGTCCACTTAGGATCCACCCAAAAATAGTATTTTGTGCCAATAGTTTGTTTGAAATTTTCTCAACACCCTCGAGTATTATCTGAGGTATGAGATCGCTGCCTAATAGAATGTCTATTTGAGCGGGAGTGTTGCAGTTGGCATCTGCTAGCTTTAGGTGTGAAACCTTTTGCCGATGCTTGCTATTTATATGATAGCTTGGAAGCATATTTGTTAGTTGCGGTAAGACTATAGCTTCTGCTTTAATTCTCTTATCCGCTAGGGGGGAAACTAGAGTAAGGGGATTATTGTGAACTGAGGTATTCGTTTGAGATTTCCTCAACCTGAGTGGTCATGGTGGTAACTGGTTCCGAAACTAGTCCACTTAGGACCAACCCAAAAATGGTATTTTGTGCCAATAGTTTGTTTGAAATTTTCTCAACACCCTCGAGTATTATCTGAGGTATGAGATCGCTGCCTAATAGAATGTCTATTTGAGCGCGGGTGTTGCAGTTGGCATCTGCTAGCTTTAGGTGTGAAACCTTTTGCCGATGCTTGCTATTCATATGATAGCTTGGAAGCATATTTGTTAGTTGCGGTAAGACTATAGCTCATGCTTTAATTCTCTTATCCGCTTGGGGGGAAATTAGAGTAATGGGATTATTGTGAACTGAGGTATTCGTTTGAGATTTCCTCAACCTGAGTGGTCATAGTGGTAACTGGTTCCGAAACTAGTCCACTTAGAATCCACCCTAAAATAGTATTTTGTGCGAATAGTTTGTTTGAAATTTTCTCAACACCCTCGAGTATTATCTGAGGTATGAGATCACTGCCTAATAGAATGTCTATTTGAGCGGGGGTGTTGCAGTTGGGATCTGCTAGCTTTAGGTGTGAAACCTTTTCCCAATGCTTTCTATTCATATGATAGCTTGGAAGCATATTTGTTAGTTGCGGTAAGACTATAGCTCATGCTTTAATTCTCTTATCCGCTTGGGGGGAAATTAGAGTAATGGTCATGGTGGTAACTGGTTCCGAAACTAGTCCACTTAGGATCCACCCTAAAATAGTATTTTGTGCCAATAGGTGAAACCTTTTGCCAATGCTTGCTATGTATATGATAGCTTGGAAGCATATTTGTTAGTTGCGGTAAGACTATAGCTTCTGCTTTAATTCTCTTCTCCGCTTGGGGGGAAATTAGAGTAATGGGATTATTGTGAACTAAGGTATTCGTTTGAGATTTCCTCAACCTGAGTGGTCATAGTGGTAACTGGTTCCGAAACTAGTCCACTTAGGATCCACCCAAAAATAGTATTTTGTGCCAATAGTTTGTTTGAAATTTTCTCAACACCCTCGAGTATTATCTGAGGTATGAGATCGCTGCCTAATAGAATGTCTATTTGAGCGCGGGTGTTGCAGTTGGCATCTGCTAGCTTTAGGTGTGAAACCTTTTGCCGATGCTTGCTATTCATATGATAGCTTGGAAGCATATTTGTTAGTTGCGGTAAGACTATAGCTCATGCTTTAATTCTCTTATCCGCTTGGGGGGAAATTAGAGTAATGGGATTATTGTGAACTGAGGTATTCGTTTGAGATTTCCTCAACCTGAGTGGTCATAGTGGTAACTGGTTCCGAAACTAGTCCACTTAGAATCCACCCTAAAATAGTATTTTGTGCCAATAGTTTGTTTGAAATTTTCTCAACACCCTCGAGTATTATCTGAGGTATGAGATCGCTGCCTAATAGAATGTCTATTTGAGCGGGGGTGTTGCAGTTGGGAACTGCTAGCTTTAGGTGTGAAACCTTTAGCCAATGCTTGCTGTTTATATGATAGCTTGGAAGCATATTTGTTAGTTGCGGTAAGACTATAGCTTCTGCTTTAATTCTCTTATCCGCTTGGGGGGAAATTAGAGTAATGGGATTATTGTGAACTGAGGTATTCGTTTGAGATTTCCTCAACCTGAGTGGTCATGGTGGTAACTGGTTCCGAAACTAGTCCACTTAGGATCCACCGTAAAATAGTATTTTGTGCCAATAGGTGAAACCTTTTGCCAATGCTTGCTATTTATATGATAGCTTGGAAGCATATTTGTTAGTTGCGGTAAGACTATAACTTCTGCTTTAATTCTCTTCTCCGCTTGGGGGGAAATTAGAGTAATGGGATTATTGTGAACTGAGGTATTCGTTTGAGATTTCCTCAACCTGAGTGGTCATGGTGGTAACTGGTTCCGAAACTAGTCCACTTAGAATCCACCCTAAAATAGTATTTTGTGCGAATAGTTTGTTTGAAATTTTCTCAACACCCTCGAGTATTATCTGAGGTATGAGATCGCTGCCTAATAGAATGTCTATTTGAGCGGGGGTGTTGCAGTTGGCATCTGCTAGCTTTAGGTGTGAAACCCTTTGCCAATGCTTGCTATTTATATGATAGCTTGGAAGCATATTTGTTGGTTGCGGTAAGACTACAGCTTCTGCTTTAATTCTCTTCTCCGCTTGGGGGGAAATTAGAGTAATGGGATTATGTGAACTGAGGTATTCGTTTGAGATTTCCTCAACCTGAGTGGTCATAGTGGTAACTGGTTCCGAAACTAGTCCACTTAGGATCCACCCAAAAATAGCATTTTGTGCCAATAGTTTGTTTGAAATTTTCTCAACACCCTCGAGTATTATCTGAGGTATGAGATCGCTGCCTAATAGAATGTCTATTTGAGCGGGGGTGTTGCAGTTGGAATCTGCTAGCTTAAGGTGTGAAACCTTTTTCCAATGCTTGCTATTCATATGATAGCTTGGAAGCATATTTGTTAGTTGCGGTAAGACTATAGCTCGTGCTTTAATTCTCTTATCCGCTTTGGGGGAAATTAGAGTAATGGGATTATTGTGAACTGAGGTATTCGTTTGAGATTTCCTCAAGCTGAGTGGTCATGGTGGTAACTGGTTCCGAAACTAGTCCACTTAGGACCAACCCAAAAATAGTATTTTGTGCGAATAGTGTGTTTGAAATTTTCTCAACACCCTCGAGTATTATCTGAGGTATGAGATCGCTGCCTAATAGAATGTCTATTTGAGCGGGGGTGTTGAAGTTGGGATCTGCTAGCTTTAGGTGTGAAACCTTTTGCCAATGCTTGCTATTTATATGATATCTTGGAAGCATATTTGTTAGTTGCGGTAAGACTATAGCTTCTGCTTTAATTCTCTTATCCGCTTGGGGGGAAATTAGAGTAATGGGATTATTGTGAACTGAGGTATTCGTTTGAGATTTCCTCAACCTGAGTGGTCATGGTGGTAACTGGTTCCGAAACTAGTCCACTTAGGATCCACCCAAAAATAGTATTTTGTGCCAATAGTTTGTTTGAAATTTTCTCAACACCCTCGAGTATTATCTGAGGTATGAGATCGCTGCCTAATTGAATGTCTATTTGAGCGGGGGTGTTGCAGTTGGAATCTGCTAGCTTTAGGTGTGAAACCTTTTCCCAATGTTTGCTATTCATATGATAGCTTGGAAGCATATTTGTTAGTTGCGGTAAGACTATAGCTTCTGCTTTAATTCTCTTCTCCGCTTGGGGGGAAATTAGAGTAATGGGATTATGTGAACTGAGGTATTCGTTTGAGATTTCCTCAACCTAGTCCATATTTGTTAGTTGCGGTAAGACTATAGCTCATGCTTTAATTCTCTTATCCGCTTGGGGGGAAATTAGAGTAATGGGATTATTGTGAACTGAGGTATTCGTTTGAGATTTCCTCAACCTGAGTGGTCATAGTGGTAACTGGTTCCGAAACTAGTCCACTTAGAATCCACCCTAAAATAGTATTTTGTGCCAATAGTTTGTTTGAAATTTTCTCAACACCCTCGAGTATTATCTGAGGTATGAGATCGCTGCCTAATAGAATGTCTATTTGAGCGGGGGTGTTGCAGTTGGGAACTGCTAGCTTTAGGTGTGAAACCTTTAGCCAATGCTTCCTGTTTATATGATAGCTTGGAAGCATATTTGTTAGTTGCGGTAAGACTATAGCTTCTGCTTTAATTCTCTTATCCGCTTGGGGGGAAATTAGAGTAATGGGATTATTGTGAACTGAGGTATTCGTTTGAGATTTCCTCAACCTAAGTGGTCATGGTGGTAACTGGTTCCGAAACTAGTCCACTTAGGATCCACCGTAAAATAGTATTTTGTGCCAATAGGTGAAACCTTTTGCCAATGCTTGCTATTTATATGATAGCTTGGAAGCATATTTGTTAGTTGCGGTAAGACTATAGCTTCTGCTTTAATTCTCTTCTCCGCTTGGGGGGAAATTAGAGTAATGGGATTATGTGAACTGAGGTATTCGTTTGAGATTTCCTCAACCTGAGTGGTCATAGTGGTAACTGGTTCCGAAACTAGTCCACTTAGGATCCACCCAAAAATAGCATTTTGTGCCAATAGTTTGTTTGAAATTTTCTCAACACCCTCGAGTATTATCTGAGGTATGAGATCGCTGCCTAATAGAATGTCTATTTGAGCGGGGGTGTTGCAGTTGGAATCTGCTAGCTTTAGGTGTGAAACCTTTTTCCAATGCTTGCTATTCATATGATAGCTTGGAAGCATATTTGTTAGTTGCGGTAAGACTATAGCTCGTGCTTTAATTCTCTTATCCGCTTTGGGGGAAATTAGAGTAATGGGATTATTGTGAACTGAGGTATTCGTTTGAGATTTCCTCAAGCTGAGTGGTCATGGTGGTAACTGGTTCCGAAACTAGTCCACTTAGGACCAACCCAAAAATAGTATTTTGTGCGAATAGTGTGTTTGAAATTTTCTCAACACCCTCGAGTATTATCTGAGGTATGAGATCGCTGCCTAATAGAATGTCTATTTGAGCGGGGGTGTTGCAGTTGGGATCTGCTAGCTTTAGGTGTGAAACCTTTTGCCAATGCTTGCTATTTATATGATATCTTGGAAGCATATTTGTTAGTTGCGGTAAGACTATAGCTTCTGCTTTAATTCTCTTATCCGCTTGGGGGGAAATTAGAGTAATGGGATTATTGTGAACTGAGGTATTCGTTTGAGATTTCCTCAACCTGAGTGGTCATGGTGGTAACTGGTTCCGAAACTAGTCCACTTAGGATCCACCCAAAAATAGTATTTTGTGCCAATAGTTTGTTTGAATTTTTTCAACACCCTCGAGTATTATCTGAGGTATGAGATCGCTGCCTAATAGAATGTCTATTTGAGCGGGGGTGTTGCAGTTGGAATCTGCTAGCTTTAGGTGTGAAACCTTTTCCCAATGCTTGCTATTCATATGATAGCTTGGAAGCATATTTGTTAGTTGCGGTAAGTCTATAGCTTCTGCTTTAATTCTCTTCTCCGCTTAGGGGGAAATTAGAGTAATGGGATTATGTGAACTGAGGTATTCGTTTGAGATTTCCTCAACCTGAGTGGTCATAGTGGTAACTGGTTCCGAAACTAGTCCACTTAGGATCCACCCAAAAATAGCATTTTGTGCCAATAGTTTGTTTGAAATTTTCTCAACACCCTCGAGTATTATCTGAGGTATGAGATCGCTGCCTAATAGAATGTCTATTTGAGCGGGGGTGTTGCAGTTGGAATCTGCTAGCTTTAGGTGTGAAACCTTTTTCCAATGCTTGCTATTCATATGATAGCTTGGAAGCATATTTGTTAGTTGCGGTAAGACTATAGCTCGTGCTTTAATTCTCTTATCCGCTTTGGGGGAAATTAGAGTAATGGGATTATTGTGAACTGAGGTATTCGTTTGAGATTTCCTCAACCTGAGTGGACATGGTGGTAACTGGTTCCGAAACTAGTCCACTTAGGACCAACCCAAAAATAGTATTTTGTGCGAATAGTGTGTTTGAAATTTTCTCAACACCCTAGAGTATTATCTGAGGTATGAGATCGCTGCCTAATAGAATGTCTATTTGAGCGGGGGTGTTGCAGTTGGGATCTGCTAGCTTTAGGTGTGAAACCTTTTGCCAATGCTTGCTATTTATATGATATCTTGGAAGCATATTTGTTAGTTGCGGTAAGACTATAGCTTCTGCTTTAATTCTCTTATCCGCTTGGGGGGAAATTAGAGTAATGGGATTATTGTGAACTGAGGTATTCGTTTGAGATTTCCTCAACCTGAGCGGTCATGGTGGTAACTGGTTCCGAAACTAGTCCACTTAGGATCCACCCAAAAATAGTATTTTGTGCCAATAGTTTGTTTGAAATTTTCTCAACACCCTCGAGTATTATCTGAGGTATGAGATCGCTGCCTAATAGAATGTCTATTTGAGCGCGGGTGTTGCAGTTGGCATCTGCTAGCTTTAGGTGTGAAACCTTTTGCCAATGCTTGCTATTTATATGATAGCTTGGAAGCATATTTGTTAGTTGCGGTAAGATTATAGCTTCTGCTTTAATTCTCTTATCCGCTTGGGGGGAAATTAGAGTAATGGGATTATGTGAACTGAGGTATTCGTTTGAGATTTCCTCAACCTGAGTGGTCATGGTGGTAACTGGTTCCGAAACTAGTCCACTTAGGCCCAACCTAAAAATTGTATTTTGTGCGAATAGTTTGTTTGAAATTTTCTCAACACCCTCGAGTATTATCTGAGGTATGAGATCGCTGTCTAATAGAATGTCTATTTGAGCGGGGGTGTTGCAGTTGGGATCTGCTAGCTTTAGGTGTGAAACCTTTAGCCAATGCTTGCTATTTATATGATAGCTTGGAAGCATATTTGTTAGTTGCGGTAAGACTATAGCTTCTGCTTTAATTCTCTTATCCGCTTGGGGGGAAATTAGAGTAATGGGATTATTGTGAACTGAGGTATTCGTTTGAGATTTCCTCAACCTGAGTGGTCATGGTGGTAACTGGTTCCGAAACTAGTCCACTTAGGATCCAACCTTAAATAGTATTTTGTGCCAATAGGTGAAACCTTTTGCCAATGCTTGCTATTTATATGATAGCTTGGAAGCACATTTGTTAGTTGCGGTAAGACTATAGCTTCTGCTTTAATTCTCTTCTCCGCTTGGGGGGAAATTAGAGTAATGGGATTATTGTGAACTAAGGTATTCGTTTGAGATTTCCTCAACCTGAGTGGTCATAGTGGTAACTGGTTCCGAAACTAGTCCACTTAGGATCCACCCAAAAATAGTATTTTGTGCCAATAGTTTGTTTGAAATTTTCTCAACACCCTCGAGTATTATCTGAGGTATGAGATCGCTGCCTAATAGAATGTCTATTTGAGCGGGGGTGTTGCAGTTGGGATCTGCTAGCTTTAGGTGTGAAACCTTTTGCCAATGCTTGCTATTTATATGATAGCTTGGAAGCATATTTGTTAGTTGCGGTAAGACTATAGCTTCTGCTTTAATTCTCTTATCCGCTTAAGGGGAAATTTAAGTAATGGGATTATTGTGAACTGAGGTATTCGTTTGAGATTTCCTCAACCTGAGTGGTCATGGTGGTAACTGGTTCCGAAACTAGTCCACTTAGGATCCAGCCAAAAATAGTATTTTGTACCAATAGTTTGTTTGAAATTTTCTCAACACCCTCGAGTATTATTTGAGGTATGAGATCGCTGCCTAATAGAATGTCTATTTGAGCGCGGGTGTTGCAGTTGGCATCTGCTAGCTTTAGGTGTGAAACCTTTTGCCAATGCTTGCTATTTATATGATAGCTTGGAAGCATATTTGTTAGTTGCGGTAAGACTATAGCTTCTGCTTTAATTCTCTTATCCGCTTGGGGGGAAATTAGAGTAATGGGATTATTGTGAACTGAGGTATTCGTTTGAGATTTCCTCAACCTGAGTGGTCATGGTGGTAACTGGTTCCGAAACTAGTCCACTTAGGATCCACCCAAAAATAGTATTTTGTGCCAATAGTTTGTTTGAAATTTTCTCAACACCCTCGAGTATTATCTGAGGTATGAGATCGCTGCCTAATAGAATGTCTATTTGAGCGCGGGTGTTGCAGTTGGCATCTGCTAGCTTTAGGTGTGAAACCTTTTGCCGATGCTTGCTATTTATATGATAGCTTGGAAGCATATTTGTTAGTTGCGGTAAGACTATAGCTTCTGCTTTAATTCTCTTATCCGCTTGGGGGGAAATTAGAGTAAGGGGATTATTGTGAACTGAGGTATTTGTTTGAGATTTCCTCAACCTGAGTGGTCATGGTGGTAACTGGTTCCGAAACTAGTCCACTTAGGATCCACCCAAAAATAGTATTTTGTGCCAATAGTTTGTTTGAAATTTTCTCAACACCCTCGAGTATTATCTGAGGTATGAGATCGCTGCCTAATAGAATGTCTATTTGAGCGGGGGTGTTGCAGTTGGGATCTGCTAGCTTTAGGTGTGAAACCTTTAGCCAATGCTTGCTATTTATATGATAGCTTGGAAGCATATTTGTTAGTTGCGGTAAGACTATAGCTTCTGCTTTAATTCTCTTATCCGCTTGGGGGGAAATTAGAGTAATGGGATTATTGTGAACTGAGGTATTCGTTTGAGATTTCCTCAACCTGAGCGGTAATGGTGGTAACTGGTTCCGAAACTAGTCCACTTAAGATCCACCCAAAAATAGTATTTTGTGCCAATAATTTGTTTGAAATTTTCTCAACACCCTCGAGTATTATCTGAGGTATGAGATCGCTGCCTAATAGAATGTCTATTTGAGCGCGGGTGTTGCAGTTGGCATCTGCTAGCTTTAGGTGTGAAACCTTTTGCCAATGCTTGCTATTTATATGATAGCTTGGAAGCATATTTGTTAGTTGCGGTAAGACTATAGCTTCTGCTTTAATTCTCTTCTCCGCTTATGGGGAAATTAGAGTAATGGGATTATTGTGAACTAAGGTATTCGTTTGAGATTTCCTCAACCTGAGTGGTCATAGTGGTAACTGGTTCCGAAACTAGTCCACTTAGGATCCACCCAAAAATAGTATTTTGTGCCAATAGGTGAAACCTTTTGCCAATGCTTGCTATTTATATGATAGCTTGGAAGCACATTTGTTAGTTGCGGTAAGACTATAGCTTCTGCTTTAATTCTCTTCTCCGCTTGGGGGGAAATTAGAGTAATGGGATTATTGTGAACTAAGGTATTCGTTTGAGATTTCCTCAACCTGAGTGGTCATAGTGGTAACTGGTTCCGAAACTAGTCCACTTAGGATCCACCCAAAAATAGTATTTTGTGCCAATAGTTTGTTTGAAATTTTCTCAACACCCTCGAGTATTATCTGAGGTATGAGATCGCTGCCTAATAGAATGTCTATTTGAGCGGGGGTGTTGCAGTTGGGATCTGCTAGCTTTAGGTGTGAAACCTTTTGCCAATGCTTGCTATTTATATGATAGCTTGGAAGCATATTTGTTAGTTGCGGTAAGACTATAGCTTCTGCTTTAATTCTCTTATCCGCTTAAGGGGAAATTTAAGTAATGGGATTATTGTGAACTGAGGTATTCGTTTGAGATTTCCTCAACCTGAGTGGTCATGGTGGTAACTGGTTCCGAAACTAGTCCACTTAGGATCCAGCCAAAAATAGTATTTTGTACCAATAGTTTGTTTGAAATTTTCTCAACACCCTCGAGTATTATTTGAGGTATGAGATCGCTGCCTAATAGAATGTCTATTTGAGCGCGGGTGTTGCAGTTGGCATCTGCTAGCTTTAGGTGTGAAACCTTTTGCCAATGCTTGCTATTTATATGATAGCTTGGAAGCATATTTGTTAGTTGCGGTAAGACTATAGCTTCTGCTTTAATTCTCTTATCCGCTTGGGGGGAAATTAGAGTAATGGGATTATTGTGAACTGAGGTATTCGTTTGAGATTTCCTCAACCTGAGTGGTCATGGTGGTAACTGGTTCCGAAACTAGTCCACTTAGGATCCACCCAAAAATAGTATTTTGTGCCAATAGTTTGTTTGAAATTTTCTCAACACCCTCGAGTATTATCTGAGGTATGAGATCGCTGCCTAATAGAATGTCTATTTGAGCGCGGGTGTTGCAGTTGGCATCTGCTAGCTTTAGGTGTGAAACCTTTTGCCGATGCTTGCTATTTATATGATAGCTTGGAAGCATATTTGTTAGTTGCGGTAAGACTATAGCTTCTGCTTTAATTCTCTTATCCGCTTGGGGGGAAATTAGAGTAAGGGGATTATTGTGAACTGAGGTATTTGTTTGAGATTTCCTCAACCTGAGTGGTCATGGTGGTAACTGGTTCCGAAACTAGTCCACTTAGGATCCACCCAAAAATAGTATTTTGTGCCAATAGTTTGTTTGAAATTTTCTCAACACCCTCGAGTATTATCTGAGGTATGAGATCGCTGCCTAATAGAATGTCTATTTGAGCGGGGGTGTTGCAGTTGGGATCTGCTAGCTTTAGGTGTGAAACCTTTAGCCAATGCTTGCTATTTATATGATAGCTTGGAAGCATATATGTTAGTTGCGGTAAGACTATAGCTTCTGCTTTAATTCTCTTATCCGCTTGGGGGGAAATTAGAGTAATGGGATTATTGTGACCTGAGGTATTCGTTTGAGATTTCCTCAACCTGAGTGGTCATGGTGGTAACTGGTTCCGAAACTAGTCCACTTAGGATCCACCCAAAAATAGTATTTTGTGCCAATAGTTTGTTTGAAATTTTCTCAACACCCTCGAGTATTATCTGAGGTATGAGGTCGCTGCCTAATAGAATGTCTATTTGAGCGGGGGTGTTGCAGTTGGGATCTGCCAGCTTTAAGTGTGAAACCTTTTGCCAATGCTTGCTATTTATATGATAGCTTGGAAGCATATTTGTTAGTTGCGGTAAGACTATAGCTTCTGCTTTAATTCTCTTCTCCGTTTGGGGGAAATTAGAGTAATGGGATTATTGTGAACTGAGGTATTCGTTTGAGATTTCCTCAACCTGAGTGGTCATAGTGGTAACTGGTTCCGAAACTAGTCCACTTAGGATCCACCCAAAAATAGTATTTTGTGCCAATAGTTTGTTTGAAATTTTCTCAACACCCTCGAGTATTATCTGAGGTATGAGGTCGCTGCCTAATAGAATGTCTATTTGAGCGGGGGTGTTGCAGTTGGGATCTGCCAGCTTTAAGTGTGAAACCTTTTGCCAATGCTTGCTATTTATATGATAGCTTGGAAGCATATTTGTTAGTTGCGGTAAGACTATAGCTTCTGCTTTAATTCTCTTATCCGCTTGGGGGGAAATTAGAGTAATGGGATTATTGTGAACTGAGGTATTCGTTTGAGATTTCCTCAACCTGAGCGGTAATGGTGGTAACTGGTTCCGAAACTAGTCCACTTAAGATCCACCCAAAAATAGTATTTTGTGCCAATAATTTGTTTGAAATTTTCTCAACACCCTCGAGTATTATCTGAGGTATGAGATCGCTGCCTAATAGAATGTCTATTTGAGCGCGGGTGTTGCAGTTGGCATCTGCTAGCTTTAGGTGTGAAACCTTTTGCCAATGCTTGCTATTTATATGATAGCTTGGAAGCATATTTGTTAGTTGCGGTAAGATTATAGCTTCTGCTTTAATTCTCTTATCCGCTTGGGGGGAAATTAGAGTAATGGGATTATGTGAACTGAGGTATTCGTTTGAGATTTCCTCAACCTGAGTGGTCATGGTGGTAACTGGTTCCGAAACTAGTCCACTTAGGCCCAACCTAAAAATTGTATTTTGTGCGAATAGTTTGTTTGAAATTTTCTCAACACCCTCGAGTATTATCTGAGGTATGAGATCGCTGTCTAATAGAATGTCTATTTGAGCGGGGGTGTTGCAGTTGGGATCTGCTAGCTTTAGGTGTGAAACCTTTAGCCAATGCTTGCTATTTATATGATAGCTTGGAAGCATATTTGTTAGTTGCGGTAAGACTATAGCTTCTGCTTTAATTCTCTTCTCCGCTTGGGGGGAAATTAGAGTAATGGGATTATTGTGAACTAAGGTATTCGTTTGAGATTTCCTCAACCTGAGTGGTCATAGTGGTAACTGGTTCCGAAACTAGTCCACTTAGGATCCACCCAAAAATAGTATTTTGTGCCAATAGTTTGTTTGAAATTTTCTCAACACCCTCGAGTATTATCTGAGGTATGAGATCGCTGCCTAATAGAATGTCTATTTGAGCGGGGGTGTTGCAGTTGGGATCTGCTAGCTTTAGGTGTGAAACCTTTTGCCAATGCTTGCTATTTATATGATAGCTTGGAAGCATATTTGTTAGTTGCGGTAAGACTATAGCTTCTGCTTTAATTCTCTTATCCGCTTGGGGGGAAATTAGAGTAAGGGGATTATTGTGAACTGAGGTATTCGTTTGAGATTTCCTCAACCTGAGTGGTCATGGTGGTAACTGGTTCCGAAACTAGTCCACTTAGGATCCAGCCAAAAATAGTATTTTGTACCAATAGTTTGTTTGAAATTTTCTCAACACCCTCGAGTATTATTTGAGGTATGAGATCGCTGCCTAATAGAATGTCTATTTGAGCGCGGGTGTTGCAGTTGGCATCTGCTAGCTTTAGGTGTGAAACCTTTTGCCAATGCTTGCTATTTATATGATAGCTTGGAAGCATATTTGTTAGTTGCGGTAAGACTATAGCTTCTGCTTTAATTCTCTTATCCGCTTGGGGGGAAATTAGAGTAATGGGATTATTGTGAACTGAGGTATTCGTTTGAGATTTCCTCAACCTGAGTGGTCATGGTGGTAACTGGTTCCGAAACTAGTCCACTTAGGATCCACCCAAAAATAGTATTTTGTGCCAATAGTTTGTTTGAAATTTTCTCAACACCCTCGAGTATTATCTGAGGTATGAGATCGCTGCCTAATAGAATGTCTATTTGAGCGCGGGTGTTGCAGTTGGCATCTGCTAGCTTTAGGTGTGAAACCTTTTGCCGATGCTTGCTATTTATATGATAGCTTGGAAGCATATTTGTTAGTTGCGGTAAGACTATAGCTTCTGCTTTAATTCTCTTATCCGCTTGGGGGGAAATTAGAGTAAGGGGATTATTGTGAACTGAGGTATTTGTTTGAGATTTCCTCAACCTGAGTGGTCATGGTGGTAACTGGTTCCGAAACTAGTCCACTTAGGATCCACCCAAAAATAGTATTTTGTGCCAATAGTTTGTTTGAAATTTTCTCAACACCCTCGAGTATTATCTGAGGTATGAGATCGCTGCCTAATAGAATGTCTATTTGAGCGGGGGTGTTGCAGTTGGGATCTGCTAGCTTTAGGTGTGAAACCTTTAGCCAATGCTTGCTATTTATATGATAGCTTGGAAGCATATTTGTTAGTTGCGGTAAGACTATAGCTTCTGCTTTAATTCTCTTATCCGCTTGGGGGGAAATTAGAGTAATGGGATTATTGTGAACTGAGGTATTCGTTTGAGATTTCCTCAACCTGAGCGGTAATGGTGGTAACTGGTTCCGAAACTAGTCCACTTAAGATCCACCCAAAAATAGTATTTTGTGCCAATAATTTGTTTGAAATTTTCTCAACACCCTCGAGTATTATCTGAGGTATGAGATCGCTGCCTAATAGAATGTCTATTTGAGCGCGGGTGTTGCAGTTGGCATCTGCTAGCTTTAGGTGTGAAACCTTTTGCCAATGCTTGCTATTTATATGATAGCTTGGAAGCATATTTGTTAGTTGCGGTAAGACTATAGCTTCTGCTTTAATTCTCTTCTCCGCTTATGGAGAAATTAGAGTAATGGGATTATTGTGAACTAAGGTATTCGTTTGAGATTTCCTCAACCTGAGTGGTCATAGTGGTAACTGGTTCCGAAACTAGTCCACTTAGGATCCACCCAAAAATAGTATTTTGTGCCAATAGGTGAAACCTTTTGCCAATGCTTGCTATTTATATGATAGCTTGGAAGCACATTTGTTAGTTGCGGTAAGACTATAGCTTCTGCTTTAATTCTCTTCTCCGCTTGGGGGGAAATTAGAGTAATGGGATTATTGTGAACTAAGGTATTCGTTTGAGATTTCCTCAACCTGAGTGGTCATAGTGGTAACTGGTTCCGAAACTAGTCCACTTAGGATCCACCCAAAAATAGTATTTTGTGCCAATAGTTTGTTTGAAATTTTCTCAACACCCTCGAGTATTATCTGAGGTATGAGATCGCTGCCTAATAGAATGTCTATTTGAGCGGGGGTGTTGCAGTTGGGATCTGCTAGCTTTAGGTGTGAAACCTTTTGCCAATGCTTGCTATTTATATGATAGCTTGGAAGCATATTTGTTAGTTGCGGTAAGACTATAGCTTCTGCTTTAATTCTCTTATCCGCTTAAGGGGAAATTTAAGTAATGGGATTATTGTGAACTGAGGTATTCGTTTGAGATTTCCTCAACCTGAGTGGTCATGGTGGTAACTGGTTCCGAAACTAGTCCACTTAGGATCCAGCCAAAAATAGTATTTTGTACCAATAGTTTGTTTGAAATTTTCTCAACACCCTCGAGTATTATTTGAGGTATGAGATCGCTGCCTAATAGAATGTCTATTTGAGCGCGGGTGTTGCAGTTGGCATCTGCTAGCTTTAGGTGTGAAACCTTTTGCCAATGCTTGCTATTTATATGATAGCTTGGAAGCATATTTGTTAGTTGCGGTAAGACTATAGCTTCTGCTTTAATTCTCTTATCCGCTTGGGGGGAAATTAGAGTAATGGGATTATTGTGAACTGAGGTATTCGTTTGAGATTTCCTCAACCTGAGTGGTCATGGTGGTAACTGGTTCCGAAACTAGTCCACTTAGGATCCACCCAAAAATAGTATTTTGTGCCAATAGTTTGTTTGAAATTTTCTCAACACCCTCGAGTATTATCTGAGGTATGAGATCGCTGCCTAATAGAATGTCTATTTGAGCGCGGGTGTTGCAGTTGGCATCTGCTAGCTTTAGGTGTGAAACCTTTTGCCGATGCTTGCTATTTATATGATAGCTTGGAAGCATATTTGTTAGTTGCGGTAAGACTATAGCTTCTGCTTTAATTCTCTTATCCGCTTGGGGGGAAATTAGAGTAAGGGGATTATTGTGAACTGAGGTATTTGTTTGAGATTTCCTCAACCTGAGTGGTCATGGTGGTAACTGGTTCCGAAACTAGTCCACTTAGGATCCACCCAAAAATAGTATTTTGTGCCAATAGTTTGTTTGAAATTTTCTCAACACCCTCGAGTATTATCTGAGGTATGAGATCGCTGCCTAATAGAATGTCTATTTGAGCGGGGGTGTTGCAGTTGGGATCTGCTAGCTTTAGGTGTGAAACCTTTAGCCAATGCTTGCTATTTATATGATAGCTTGGAAGCATATATGTTAGTTGCGGTAAGACTATAGCTTCTGCTTTAATTCTCTTATCCGCTTGGGGGGAAATTAGAGTAATGGGATTATTGTGACCTGAGGTATTCGTTTGAGATTTCCTCAACCTGAGTGGTCATGGTGGTAACTGGTTCCGAAACTAGTCCACTTAGGATCCACCCAAAAATAGTATTTTGTGCCAATAGTTTGTTTGAAATTTTCTCAACACCCTCGAGTATTATCTGAGGTATGAGGTCGCTGCCTAATAGAATGTCTATTTGAGCGGGGGTGTTGCAGTTGGGATCTGCCAGCTTTAAGTGTGAAACCTTTTGCCAATGCTTGCTATTTATATGATAGCTTGGAAGCATATTTGTTAGTTGCGGTAAGACTATAGCTTCTGCTTTAATTCTCTTCTCCGCTTGGGGGGAAATTAGAGTAATGGGATTATTGTGAACTGAGGTATTCGTTTGAGATTTCCTCAACCTGAGTGGTCATAGTGGTAACTGGTTCCGAAACTAGTCCACTTAGGATCCACCCAAAAATAGTATTTTGTGCCAATAGTTTGTTTGAAATTTTCTCAACACCCTCGAGTATTATCTGAGGTATGAGGTCGCTGCCTAATAGAATGTCTATTTGAGCGGGGGTGTTGCAGTTGGGATCTGCCAGCTTTAAGTGTGAAACCTTTTGCCAATGCTTGCTATTTATATGATAGCTTGGAAGCATATTTGTTAGTTGCGGTAAGACTATAGCTTCTGCTTTAATTCTCTTATCCGCTTGGGGGGAAATTAGAGTAATGGGATTATTGTGAACTGAGGTATTCGTTTGAGATTTCCTCAACCTGAGCGGTAATGGTGGTAACTGGTTCCGAAACTAGTCCACTTAAGATCCACCCAAAAATAGTATTTTGTGCCAATAATTTGTTTGAAATTTTCTCAACACCCTCGAGTATTATCTGAGGTATGAGATCGCTGCCTAATAGAATGTCTATTTGAGCGCGGGTGTTGCAGTTGGCATCTGCTAGCTTTAGGTGTGAAACCTTTTGCCAATGCTTGCTATTTATATGATAGCTTGGAAGCATATTTGTTAGTTGCGGTAAGATTATAGCTTCTGCTTTAATTCTCTTATCCGCTTGGGGGGAAATTAGAGTAATGGGATTATGTGAACTGAGGTATTCGTTTGAGATTTCCTCAACCTGAGTGGTCATGGTGGTAACTGGTTCCGAAACTAGTCCACTTAGGCCCAACCTAAAAATTGTATTTTGTGCGAATAGTTTGTTTGAAATTTTCTCAACACCCTCGAGTATTATCTGAGGTATGAGATCGCTGTCTAATAGAATGTCTATTTGAGCGGGGGTGTTGCAGTTGGGATCTGCTAGCTTTAGGTGTGAAACCTTTAGCCAATGCTTGCTATTTATATGATAGCTTGGAAGCATATTTGTTAGTTGCGGTAAGACTATAGCTTCTGCTTTAATTCTCTTATCCGCTTGGGGGGAAATTAGAGTAATGGGATTATTGTGAACTGAGGTATTCGTTTGAGATTTCCTCAACCTGAGTGGTCATGGTGGTAACTGGTTCCGAAACTAGTCCACTTAGGATCCAACCTTAAATAGTATTTTGTGCCAATAGGTGAAACCTTTTGCCAATGCTTGCTATTTATATGATAGCTTGGAAGCACATTTGTTAGTTGCGGTAAGACTATAGCTTCTGCTTTAATTCTCTTCTCCGCTTGGGGGGAAATTAGAGTAATGGGATTATTGTGAACTAAGGTATTCGTTTGAGATTTCCTCAACCTGAGTGGTCATAGTGGTAACTGGTTCCGAAACTAGTCCACTTAGGATCCACCCAAAAATAGTATTATGTGCCAATAGTTTGTTTGAAATTTTCTCAACACCCTCGAGTATTATCTGAGGTATGAGATCGCTGCCTAATAGAATGTCTATTTGAGCGGGGGTGTTGCAGTTGGGATCTGCTAGCTTTAGGTGTGAAACCTTTTGCCAATGCTTGCTATTTATATGATAGCTTGGAAGCATATTTGTTAGTTGCGGTAAGACTATAGCTTCTGCTTTAATTCTCTTATCCGCTTAAGGGGAAATTTAAGTAATGGGATTATTGTGAACTGAGGTATTCGTTTGAGATTTCCTCAACCTGAGTGGTCATGGTGGTAACTGGTTCCGAAACTAGTCCACTTAGGATCCAGCCAAAAATAGTATTTTGTACCAATAGTTTGTTTGAAATTTTCTCAACACCCTCGAGTATTATTTGAGGTATGAGATCGCTGCCTAATAGAATGTCTATTTGAGCGCGGGTGTTGCAGTTGGCATCTGCTAGCTTTAGGTGTGAAACCTTTTGCCAATGCTTGCTATTTATATGATAGCTTGGAAGCATATTTGTTAGTTGCGGTAAGACTATAGCTTCTGCTTTAATTCTCTTATCCGCTTGGGGGGAAATTAGAGTAATGGGATTATTGTGAACTGAGGTATTCGTTTGAGATTTCCTCAACCTGAGTGGTCATGGTGGTAACTGGTTCCGAAACTAGTCCACTTAGGATCCACCCAAAAATAGTATTTTGTGCCAATAGTTTGTTTGAAATTTTCTCAACACCCTCGAGTATTATCTGAGGTATGAGATCGCTGCCTAATAGAATGTCTATTTGAGCGCGGGTGTTGCAGTTGGCATCTGCTAGCTTTAGGTGTGAAACCTTTTGCCGATGCTTGCTATTTATATGATAGCTTGGAAGCATATTTGTTAGTTGCGGTAAGACTATAGCTTCTGCTTTAATTCTCTTATCCGCTTGGGGGGAAATTAGAGTAAGGGGATTATTGTGAACTGAGGTAGTTGTTTGAGATTTCCTCAACCTGAGTGATCATGGTGGTAACTGGTTCCGAAACTAGTCCACTTAGGATCCACCCAAAAATAGTATTTTGTGCCAATAGTTTGTTTGAAATTTTCTCAACACCCTCGAGTATTATCTGAGGTATGAGATCGCTGCCTAATAGAATGTCTATTTGAGCGGGGGTGTTGCAGTTGGGATCTGCTAGCTTTAGGTGTGAAACCTTTAGCCAATGCTTGCTATTTATATGATAGCTTGGAAGCATATTTGTTAGTTGCGGTAAGACTATAGCTTCTGCTTTAATTCTCTTATCCGCTTGGGGGGAAATTAGAGTAATGGGATTATTGTGACCTGAGGTATTCGTTTGAGATTTCCTCAACCTGAGTGGTCATGGTGGTAACTGGTTCCGAAACTAGTCCACTTAGGATCCACCGTAAAATAGTATTTTGTGCCAATAGGTGAAACCTTTTGCCAATGCTTGCTATTTATATGATAGCTTGGAAGCATATTTGTTAGTTGCGGTAAGACTATAGCTTCTGCTTTAATTCTCTTCTCCGCTTGGGGGGAAATTAGAGTAATGGGATTATTGTGAACTGAGGTATTCGTTTGAGATTTCCTCAACCTGAGTGGTCATAGTGGTAACTGGTTCCGAAACTAGTCCACTTAGGATCCACCCAAAAATAGTATTTTGTGCCAATAGTTTGTTTGAAATTTTCTCAACACCCTCGAGTATTATCTGAGGTATGAGGTGGCTGCCTAATAGAATGTCTATTTGAGCGGGGGTGTTGCAGTTGGGATCTGCCAGCTTTAAGTGTGAAACCTTTTGCCAATGCTTGCTATTTATATGATAGCTTGGAAGCATATTTGTTAGTTGCGGTAAGACTATAGCTTCTGCTTTAATTCTCTTATCCGCTTGGGGGGGAAATTAGAGTAATGGGATTATTGTGAACTGAGGTATTCGTTTGAGATTTCCTCAACCTGAGTGGTCATGGTGGTAACTGGTTCCGAAACTAGTCCACTTAGGATCCAGCCAAAAATAGTATTTTGTGCCAATAGTTTGTTTGAAATTTTCTCAACACCCTCGAGTATTATCTGAGGTATGAGATCGCTGCCTAATAGAATGTCTATTTGAGCGCGGGTGTTGCAGATGGCATCTGCTAGCTTTAGGTGTGAAACCTTTTGCCGATGCTTGCTATTTATATGATAGCTTGGAAGCATATTTGTTAGTTGCGGTAAGACTATAGCTTCTGCTTTAATTCTCTTATCCGCTTGGGGGGAAATTAGAGTAAGGGGATTATTGTGAACTGAGGTAGTCGTTTGAGATTTCCTCAACCTGAGTGGTCATGGTGGTAACTGGTTCCGAAACTAGTCCACTTAGGACCAACCAAAAAATAGTATTTTGTTCCAATAGTTTGTTTGAAATTTTCTCAACACCCTCGAGTATTATCTGAGGTATGAGATCGCTGCCTAATAGAATGTCTTCTTGAGCGGGGGTGTTGCAGTTGGGATCTGCTAGCTTTAGGTGTGAAACCTTTTGCCAAAGCTTGCTATTTATATGATAGCTTGGAAGCATATTTGTTAGTTGCGGTAAGACTATAGCTTCTGCTTTAATTCTCTTCTCCGCTTGGGTGGAAATTAGAGTAATGGGATTATTGTGAACTGAGGTATTCGTTTGAGATTTCCTCAACCTGAGTGGTCATAGTGGTAACTGTTTCCGAAACTAGTCCAATTAGGATCCACCCAAAAATAGTATTTTGTGCCAATAGTTTGTTTGAAATTTTTTCAACACCCTCGAGTATTATCTGAGGTATGAGATCGCTGCATAATGGAATGTCTATTTGAGCGGGGGTGTTGCAGTTGGGATCTGCTAGCTTTAGGTGTGAAACCTTTTGCCAATGCTTGCTATTTATATGATAGCTTGGAAGAATATTTGTTAGTTGCGGTAAGACTATAGCTTCTGCTTTAATTCTCTTCTCCGCTTGGGTGGAAATTAGAGTAATGGGATTATTGTGAACTGAGGTATTCGTTTGAGATTTCCTCAACCTGAGTGGTCATAGTGGTAACTGTTTCCGAAACTAGTCCAATTAGGATCCACCCAAAAATAGTATTTTGTGCCAATAGTTTGTTTGAAATTTTCTCAACACCCTCGAGTATTATCTGAGGTATGAGATCGCTGCCTAATAGAATGTCTATTTGAGCGGGGGTGTTGCAGTTGGGATCTGCTAGCTTTAGGTGTGAAACCTTTTGCCAATGCTTGCTATTTATATGATAGCTTGGAAGCATATTTGTTAGTTGCGGTAAGACTATAGCTTCTGCTTTAATTCTCTTATCCGCTTGGGGGGAAATTAGAGTAATGGGATTATTGTGAACTGAGGTATTCGTTTGAGATTTCCTCAACCTGAGTGGTCATAGTGGTAACTGGTTCCGAAACTAGTCCACTTAGGACCAACCCAAAAATAGTATTTTGTGCCAATAGTTTGTTTGAAATTTTCTCAACACCCTCGAGTATTATCTGAGGTATGAGATCGCTGCCTAATAGAATGTCTATTTGAGCGGGGTGTTGCAGTTGGGATCTGCTAGCTTTAGGTGTGAAACCTTTTGCCAATGCTTGCTATTTATATGATAGCTTGGAAGCATATTTGTTAGTTGCGGTAAGACTATAGCTTCTGCTTTAATTCTCTTCTCCGCTTGGGTGGAAATTAGAGTAATGGGATTATTGTGAACTGAGGTATTCGTTTGAGATTTCCTCAACCTGAGTGGTCATAGTGGTAACTGGTTCCGAAACTAGTCCACTTAGGATCCACCCTAAAATAGTATTTTGTGCCAATAGTTTGTTTGAAATTTTCTCAACACCCTCGAGTATTATCTGAATTATGAGATCGCTGCCTAATAGAATATCTATTTGAGCGGGGGTGTTGCAGTTGGCATCTGCTAGCTTTAGGTGTGAAACCTTTTGCCAATGCTTGCTATTTATATGATAGCTTGGAAGCATATTTGTTAGTTGCGGTAAGACTATAGCTTCTGCTTTAATTCTCTTATCCGCTTGGGGGGAAATTAGAGTAATGGGATTATTGTGAACTGAGGTATTCGTTTGAGATTTCCTCAACCTGAGTGGTCATGGTGGTAACTGGTTCCGAAACTAGTCCACTTAGGATCCAGCCAAAAATAGTATTTTGTGCCAATAGTTTGTTTGAAATTTTCTCAACACCCTCGAGTATTATCTGAGGTATGAGATCGCTGCCTAATAGAATGTCTATTTGAGCGCGGGTGTTGCAGATGGCATCTGCTAGCTTTAGGTGTGAAACCTTTTGCCGATGCTTGCTATTTATATGATAGCTTGGAAGCATATTTGTTAGTTGCGGTAAGACTATAGCTTCTGCTTTAATTCTCTTATCCGCTTGGGGGGAAATTAGAGTAAGGGGATTATTGTGAACTGAGGTATTCGTTTGAGATTTCCTCAACCTGAGTGGTCATAGTGGTAACTGGTTCCGAAACTAGTCCACTTAGGACCAACCCAAAAATAGTATTTTGTGCGAATAGTTTGTTTGAAATTTTCTCAACACCCTCGAGTATTATCTGAGGTATGAGATCGCTGCCTAATAGAATGTCTATTTGAGCGGGGTGTTGCAGTTGGGATCTGCTAGCTTTAGGTGTGAAACCTTTTGCCAATGCTTGCTATTTATATGATAGCTTGGAAGCATATTTGTTAGTTGCGGTAAGACTATAGCTTCTGCTTTAATTCTCTTATCCGCTTGGGGGGAAATTAGAGTAATGGGATTATTGTGAACTGAGGTATTCGTTTGAGATTTCCTCAACCTGAGTGGTCATAGTGGTAACTGTTTCCGAAACTAGTCCAATTAGGATCCACCCAAAAATAGTATTTTGTGCCAATAGTTTGTTTGAAATTTTCTCAACACCCTCGAGTATTATCTGAGGTATGAGATCGCTGCCTAATGGAATGTCTATTTGAGCGGGGGTGTTGCAGTTGGGATCTGCTAGCTTTAGGTGTGAAACCTTTTGCCAATGCTTGCTATTTATATGATAGCTTGGAAGCATATTTGTTAGTTGCGGTAAGACTATAGCTTCTGCTTTAATTCTCTTCTCCGCTTGGGTGGAAATTAGAGTAATGGGATTATTGTGAACTGAGGTATTCGTTTGCGATTTCCTCAACCTGAGTGGTCATGGTGGTAACTGGTTCCGAAACTAGTCCACTTAGGATCCACCGTAAAATAGTATTTTGTGCCAATAGGTGAAAACTTTTGCCAATGCTTGCTATTTATATGATAGCTTGGAAGCATATTTGTTAGTTGCGGTAAGACTATAGCTTCTGCTTTTATTCTCTTATCCGCTTGGGGGGAAATTAGAGTAATGGGATTATTGTGAACTGAGGTATTCGTTTGAGATTTCCTCAACCTGAGCGGTCATGGTGGTAACTGGTTCCGAAACTAGTCCACTTAGGATCCAGCCAAAAATAGTATTTTGTGCCAATAGTTTGTTTGAAATTTTCTCAACACCCTCGAGTATTATCTGAGGTATGAGATCGCTGCCTAATAGAATGTCTATTTGAGCGCGGGTGTTGCAGATGGCATCTGCTAGCTTTAGGTGTGAAACCTTTTGCCGATGCTTGCTATTTATATGATAGCTTGGAAGCATATTTGTTAGTTGCGGTAAGACTATAGCTTCTGCTTTAATTCTCTTATCCGCTTTCCTCAACCTGAGTGGTCATGGTGGTAACTGGTTCCGAAACTAGTCCACTTAGGATCCACCCTAAAATAGTATTTTGTGCCAATAGGTGAAACCTTTTGCCAATGCTTGCTATTTATATGATAGCTTGGAAGCACATTTGTTAGTTGCGGTAAGACTATAGCTTCTGCTTTAATTCTCTTCTCCGCTTGGGGGGAAATTAGAGTAATGGGATTATTGTGAACTAAGGTATTCGTTTGAGATTTCCTCAACCTGAGTGGTCATAGTGGTAACTGGTTCCGAAACTAGTCCACTTAGGATCCACCCAAAAATAGTATTTTGTGCCAATAGTTTGTTTGAAATTTTCTCAACACCCTCGAGTATTATCTGAGGTATGAGATCGCTGCCTAATAGAATGTCTATTTGAGCGGGGGTGTTGCAGTTGGGATCTGCTAGCTTTAGGTGTGAAACCTTTTGCCAATGCTTGCTATTTATATGATAGCTTGGAAGCATATTTGTTAGTTGCGGTAAGACTATAGCTTCTGCTTTAATTCTCTTATCCGCTTGGGGGGAAATTAGAGTAATGGGATTATTGTGAACTGAGGTATTCGTTTGAGATTTCCTCAACCTGAGTGGTCATGGTGGTAACTGGTTCCGAAACTAGTCCACTTAGGATCCACCCAAAAATAGTATTTTGTACCAATAGTTTGTTTGAAATTTTCTCAACACCCTCGAGTATTATTTGAGGTATGAGATCGCTGCCTAATAGAATGTCTATTTGAGCGCGGGTGTTGCAGTTGGCATCTGCTAGCTTTAGGTGTGAAACCTTTTGCCAATGCTTGCTATTTATATGATAGCTTGGAAGCATATTTGTTAGTTGCGGTAAGACTATAGCTTCTGCTTTAATTCTCTTATCCGCTTGGGGGGAAATTAGAGTAATGGGATTATTGTGAACTGAGGTATTCGTTTGAGATTTCCTCAACCTGAGTGGTCATGGTGGTAACTGGTTCCGAAACTAGTCCACTTAGGATCCACCCAAAAATAGTATTTTGTGCCAATAGTTTGTTTGAAATTTTCTCAACACCCTCGAGTATTATCTGAGGTATGAGATCGCTGCCTAATAGAATGTCTATTTGAGCGGGGGTGTTGCAGTTGGGATCTGCTAGCTTTAGGTGTGAAACCTTTAGCCAATGCTTGCTATTTATATGATAGCTTGGAAGCATATTTGTTAGTTGCGGTAAGACTATAGCTTCTGCTTTAATTCTCTTATCCGCTTGGGGGGAAATTAGAGTAATGGGATTATTGTGACCTGAGGTATTCGTTTGAGATTTCCTCAACCTGAGTGGTCATGGTGGTAACTGGTTCCGAAACTAGTCCACTTAGGATCCACCGTAAAATAGTATTTTGTGCCAATAGGTGAAACCTTTTGCCAATGCTTGCTATTTATATGATAGCTTGGAAGCATATTTGTTAGTTGCGGTAAGACTATAGCTTCTGCTTTAATTCTCTTCTCCGCTTGGGGGGAAATTAGAGTAATGGGATTATTGTGAACTGAGGTATTCGTTTGAGATTTCCTCAACCTGAGTGGTCATAGTGGTAACTGGTTCCGAAACTAGTCCACTTAGGATCCACCCAAAAATAGTATTTTGTGCCAATAGTTTGTTTGAAATTTTCTCAACACCCTCGAGTATTATCTGAGGTATGAGATCGCTGCCTAATAGAATGTCTATTTGAGCGGGGGTGTTGCAGTTGGGATCTGCCAGCTTTAAGTGTGAAACCTTTTGCCAATGCTTGCTATTTATATGATAGCTTGGAAGCATATTTGTTAGTTGCGGTAAGACTATAGCTTCTGCTTTAATTCTCTTATCCGCTTGGGGGGAAATTAGAGTAATGGGATTATTGTGAACTGAGGTATTCGTTTGAGATTTCCTCAACCTGAGTGGTCATGGTGGTAACTGGTTCCGAAACTAGTCCACTTAGGATCCAGCCAAAAATAGTATTTTGTGCCAATAGTTTGTTTGAAATTTTCTCAACACCCTCGAGTATTATCTGAGGTATGAGATCGCTGCCTAATAGAATGTCTATTTGAGCGCGGGTGTTGCAGATGGCATCTGCTAGCTTTAGGTGTGAAACCTTTTGCCGATGCTTGCTATTTATATGATAGCTTGGAAGCATATTTGTTAGTTGCGGTAAGACTATAGCTTCTGCTTTAATTCTCTTATCCGCTTGGGGGGAAATTAGAGTAAGGGGCTTATTGTGAACTGAGGTATTCGTTTGAGATTTCCTCAACCTGAGTGGTCATGGTGGTAACTGGTTCCGAAACTAGTCCACTTAGGCCCAACCAAAAAATAGTATTTTGTGCCAATAGTTTGTTTGAAATTTTCTCAACACCCTCGAGTATTATCTGAGGTATGAGATCGCTGCCTAATAGAATGTCTTTTTGAGCGGGGGTGTTGCAGTTGGGATCTGCTAGCTTTAGGTGTGAAACCTTTTGCCAAAGCTTGCTATTTATATGATAGCTTGGAAGCATATTTGTTAGTTGCGGTAAGACTATAGCTTCTGCTTTAATTCTCTTCTCCGCTTGGGTGGAAATTAGAGTAATGGGATTATTGTGAACTGAGGTATTCGTTTGAGATTTCCTCAACCTGAGTGGTCATAGTGGTAACTGTTTCCGAAACTAGTCCAATTAGGATCCACCCAAAAATAGTATTTTGTGCCAATAGTTTGTTTGAAATTTTTTCAACACCCTCGAGTATTATCTGAGGTATGAGATCGCTGCCTAATGGAATGTCTATTTGAGCGGGGGTGTTGCAGTTGGGATCTGCTAGCTTTAGGTGTGAAACCTTTTGCCAATGCTTGCTATTTATATGATAGCTTGGAAGCATATTTGTTAGTTGCGGTAAGACTATAGCTTCTGCTTTAATTCTCTTCTCCGCTTGGGTGGAAATTAGAGTAATGGGATTATTGTGAACTGAGGTATTCGTTTGAGATTTCCTCAACCTGAGTGGTCATAGTGGTAACTGTTTCCGAAACTAGTCCAATTAGGATCCACCCAAAAATAGTATTTTGTGCCAATAGTTTGTTTGAAATTTTCTCAACACCCTCGAGTATTATCTGAGGTATGAGATCGCTGCCTAATAGAATGTCTATTTGAGCGGGGGTGTTGCAGTTGGGATCTGCTAGCTTTAGGTGTGAAACCTTTTGCCAATGCTTGCTATTTATATGATAGCTTGGAAGCATATTTGTTAGTTGCGGTAAGACTATAGCTTCTGCTTTAATTCTCTTATCCGCTTGGGGGGAAATTAGAGTAATGGGATTATTGTGAACTGAGGTATTCGTTTGAGATTTCCTCAACCTGAGTGGTCATAGTGGTAACTGGTTCCGAAACTAGTCCACTTAGGACCAACCCAAAAATAGTATTTTGTGCCAATAGTTTGTTTGAAATTTTCTCAACACCCTCGAGTATTATCTGAGGTATGAGATCGCTGCCTAATAGAATGTCTATTTGAGCGGGGTGTTGCAGTTGGGATCTGCTAGCTTTAGGTGTGAAACCTTTTGCCAATGCTTGCTATTTATATGATAGCTTGGAAGCATATTTGTTAGTTGCGGTAAGACTATAGCTTCTGCTTTAATTCTCTTCTCCGCTTGGGTGGAAATTAGAGTAATGGGATTATTGTGAACTGAGGTATTCGTTTGAGATTTCCTCAACCTGAGTGGTCATAGTGGTAACTGGTTCCGAAACTAGTCCACTTAGGATCCACCCTAAAATAGTATTTTGTGCCAATAGTTTGTTTGAAATTTTCTCAACACCCTCGAGTATTATCTGAGGTATGAGATCGCTGCCTAATAGAATATCTATTTGAGCGGGGGTGTTACAGTTGGCATCTGCTAGCTTTAGGTGTGAAACCTTTTGCCAATGCTTGCTATTTATATGATAGCTTGGAAGCATATTTGTTAGTTGCGGTAAGACTATAGCTTCTGCTTTAATTCTCTTCTCCGCTTGGGGGGAAATTAGAGTAATGGGATTATGTGAACTGAGGTATTCGTTTGAGATTTCCTCAACCTGAGTGGTCATGGTGGTAACTGGTTCCGAAACTAGCCCACTTAGGATCCACCCAAAAATAGTATTTTGTGCCAATAGTTTGTTTGAAATTTTCTCAACACCCTCGAGTATTATCTGAGGTATGAGATCGCTGCCTAATAGAATGTCTATTTGAGCGGGGGTGTTGCAGTTGGGATCTGCTAGCTTTAATTGTGAAACCTTTTGCCAATGATTGCTATTTATATGATAGCTTGGAAGCATATTTGTTAGTTGCGGTAAGACTATAGTTCTGCTTTAATTCTCTTATCCGCTTGGGGGGAAATTAGAGTAATGGGATTATTGTGAACTGAGGTATTCGTTTGAGATTTCCTCAACCTGAGTGGACATGGTGGTAACTGGTTCCGAAACTAGTCCACTTAGGATCCACCCAAAAATAGTATTTTGTGCCAATAGTTTGTTTGAAATTTTCTCAACACCCTCGAGTATTATCTGAGGTATGAGATCGCTGCCTAATAGAATGTCTATTTGAGCGGGGGTGTTGCAGTTGGCATCTGCTAGCTTTAAGTGTGAAACCTTTTGCCGATGCTTGCTATTTATATGATAGCTTGGAAGCATATTTGTTAGTTGCGGTAAGACTATAGATTCTGCTTTAATTCTCTTATCCGCTTGGGGGGAAATTAGAGTAAGGGGATTATTGTGAACTGAGGTATTCGTTTGAGATTTCCTCAACCTGAGTGGTCATGGTGGTAACTGGTTCCGAAACTAGTCCACTTAGGACCAACCCAAAAATAGTATTTTGTGCCAATAGTTTGTTTGAAATTTTCTCAACACCCTCGAGTATTATCTGAGGTATGAGATCGCTGCCTAATAGAATGTCTATTTGAGCGGGGTGTTGCAGTTGGGATCTGCTAGCTTTAGGTGTGAAACCTTTTGCCAATGCTTGCTATTTATATGATAGTTTGGAAGCATATTTGTTAGTTGCGGTAAGACTATAGCTTCTGCTTTAATTCTCTTCTCCGCTTGGGTGGAAATTAGAGTAATGGGATTATTGTGAACTGAGGTATTCGTTTGAGATTTCCTCAACCTGAGTGGTCATAGTGGTAACTGTTTCCGAAACTAGTCCAATTAGGATCCACCCAAAAATAGTATTTTGTGCCAATAGTTTGTTTGAAATTTTCTCAACACCCTCGAGTATTATCTGAGGTATGAGATCGCTGCCTAATAGAATGTCTATTTGAGCGGGGGTGTTGCAGTTGGGATCTGCTAGCTTTAGGTGTGAAACCTTTTGCCAATGCTTGCTATTTATATGATAGCTTGGAAGCATATTTGTTAGTTGCGGTAAGACTATAGCTTCTGCTTTAATTCTCTTATCCGCTTGGGGGGAAATTAGAGTAATGGGATTATTGTGAACTGAGGTATTCGTTTGAGATTTCCTCAAGCTGAGTGGTCATAGTGGTAACTGGTTCCGAAACTAGTCCACTTAGGACCAACCCAAAAATAGTATTTTGTGCCAATAGTTTGTTTGAAATTTTCTCAACACCCTCGAGTATTATCTGAGGTATGAGATCGCTGCCTAATAGAATGTCTATTTGAGCGGGGTGTTGCAGTTGGGATCTGCTAGCTTTAGGTGTGAAACCTTTTGCCAATGCTTGCTATTTATATGATAGCTTGGAAGCATATTTGTTAGTTGCGGTAAGACTATAGCTTCTGCTTTAATTCTCTTCTCCGCTTGGGTGGAAATTAGAGTAATGGGATTATTGTGAACTGAGGTATTCGTTTGAGATTTCCTCAACCTGAGTGGTCATAGTGGTAACTGGTTCCGAAACTAGTCCACTTAGGATCCACCCTAAAATAGTATTTTGTGCCAATAGTTTGTTTGAAATTTTCTCAACACCCTCGAGTATTATCTGAGGTATGAGATCGCTGCCTAATAGAATATCTATTTGAGCGGGGGTGTTACAGTTGGGATCTGCTAGCTTTAGGTGTGAAACCTTTTGCCAATGCTTGCTATTTATATGATAGCTTGGAAGCATATTTGTTAGTTGCGGTAAGACTATAGCTTCTGCTTTAATTCTCTTCTCCGCTTGGGTGGAAATTAGAGTAATGGGATTATTGTGAACTGAGGTATTCGTTTGAGATTTCCTCAACCTGAGTGGTCATAGTGGTAACTGGTTCCGAAACTAGTCCACTTAGGATCCACCCTAAAATAGTATTTTGTGCCAATAGTTTGTTTGAAATTTTCTCAACACCCTCGAGTATTATCTGAGGTATGAGATCGCTGCCTAATAGAATGTCTATTTGAGCGGGGTGTTGCAGTTGGGATCTGCTAGCTTTAGGTGTGAAACCTTTTGCCAATGCTTGCTATTTATATGATAGCTTGGAAGCATATTTGTTAGTTGCGGTAAGACTATAGCTTCTGCTTTAATTCTCTTCTCCGCTTGGGTGGAAATTAGAGTAATGGGATTATTGTGAACTGAGGTATTCGTTTGAGATTTCCTCAAGCTGAGTGGTCATAGTGGTAACTGGTTCCGAAACTAGTCCACTTAGGACCAACCCAAAAATAGTATTTTGTGCCAATAGTTTGTTTGAAATTTTCTCAACACCCTCGAGTATTATCTGAGGTATGAGATCGCTGCCTAATAGAATGTCTATTTGAGCGGGGTGTTGCAGTTGGGATCTGCTAGCTTTAGGTGTGAAACCTTTTGCCAATGCTTGCTATTTATATGATAGCTTTGAAGCATATTTGTTAGTTGCGGTAAGACTATAGCTTCTGCTTTAATTCTCTTCTCCGCTTGTGGGGAAATTAGAGTAATGGGATTATGTGAACTGAGGTATTCGTTTGAGATTTCCTCAACCTGAGTGGTCATGGTGGTAACTGGTTCCGAAACTAGCCCACTTAGGATCCACCCAAAAATAGTATTTTGTGCCAATAGTTTGTTTGAAATTTTCTCAACACCCTCGAGTATTATCTGAGGTATGAGATCGCTGCCTAATAGAATGTCTATTTGAGCGGGGGTGTTGCAGTTGGGATCTGCTAGCTTTAATTGTGAAACCTTTTGCCAATGATTGCTATTTATATGATAGCTTGGAAGCATATTTGTTAGTTGCGGTAAGACTATAGTTCTGCTTTAATTCTCTTATCCGCTTGGGGGGAAATTAGAGTAATGGGATTATTGTGAACTGAGGTATTCGTTTGAGATTTCCTCAACCTGAGTGGACATGGTGGTAACTGGTTCCGAAACTAGTCCACTTAGGATCCACCCAAAAATAGTATTTTGTGCCAATAGTTTGTTTGAAATTTTCTCAACACCCTCGAGTATTATCTGAGGTATGAGATCGCTGCCTAATAGAATGTCTATTTGAGCGGGGGTGTTGCAGTTGGCATCTGCTAGCTTTAAGTGTGAAACCTTTTGCCGATGCTTGCTATTTATATGATAGCTTGGAAGCATATTTGTTAGTTGCGGTAAGACTATAGATTCTGCTTTAATTCTCTTATCCGCTTGGGGGGAAATTAGAGTAAGGGGATTATTGTGAACTGAGGTATTCGTTTGAGATTTCCTCAACCTGAGTGGTCATGGTGGTAACTGGTTCCGAAACTAGTCCACTTAGGACCAACCCAAAAATAGTATTTTGTGCCAATAGTTTGTTTGAAATTTTCTCAACACCCTCGAGTATTATCTGAGGTATGAGATCGCTACCTAATAGAATGTCTATTTGAGCGGGGGTGTTGCAGTTGGGATCTGCTAGCTTTACGTGTGAAACCTTTTGCCAAAGCTTGCTATTTATATGATAGCTTGGAAGCATATTTGTTAGTTGCGGTAAGACTATAGCTTCTGCTTTAATTCTCTTCTCCGCTTGGGTGGAAATTAGAGTAATGGGATTATTGTGAACTGAGGTATTCGTTTGAGATTTCCTCAACCTGAGTGGTCATAGTGGTAACTGGTTCCGAAACTAGTCCAATTAGGATCCACCCAAAAATAGTATTTTGTGCCAATAGTTTGTTTGAAATTTTTTCAACACCCTCGAGTATTATCTGGGTGCTGCAGTTGGGATCTGCTAGCTTTAGGTGTGAAACCTTTTGCCAATGCTTGCTATTTATATGATAGCTTGGAAGCATATTTGTTAGTTGCGGTAAGACTATAGCTTCTGCTTTAATTCTCTTATCCGCTTGGGGGGAAAGTAGAGTAATGGGATTATTGTGAACTGAGGTATTCGTTTGAGATTTCCTCAACCTGAGTGGTCATAGTGGTAACTGGTTCCGAAACTAGTCCACTTAGGACCAACCCAAAAATAGTATTTTGTGCCAATAGTTTGTTTGAAATTTTCTCAACACCCTCGAGTATTATCTGAGGTATGAGATCGCTGCCTAATAGAATGTCTATTTGAGCGGGGGTGTTGCAGTTGGGATCTGCTAGCTTTAGGTGTGAAACCTTTTGCCAATGCTTGCTATTTATATGATAGCTTGGAAGCATATTTGTTAGTTGCGGTAAGATAATAGCTTCTGCTTTAATTCTCTTCTCCGCTTGGGTGGAAATTAGAGTAATGGGATTATTGTGAACTGAGGTATTCGTTTGAGATTTCCTCAACCTGAGTGGTCATAGTGGTAACTGGTTCCGAAACTAGTCCACTTAGGATCCACCCTAAAATAGTATTTTGTGCCAATAGTTTGTTTGAAATTTTCTTTACACCCTCGAGTATTATCTGAGGTATGAGATCGCTGCCTAATAGAATGTCTATTTGAGCGGGGGTGTTGCAGTTGGGATCTGCTAGCTTTAGGTGTGAAACCTTTTGCCAATGCTTGCTATTTATATGATAGCTTGGAAGCATATTTGTTAGTTGCGGTAAGACTATAGCTTCTGCTTTAATTCTCTTCTCCGCTTGGGTGGAAATTAGAGTAATGGGATTATTGTGAACTGAGGTATTCGTTTGAGATTTCCTCAACCTGAGTGGTCATAGTGGTAACTGGTTCCGAAACTAGTCCACTTAGGATCCACCCAAAAATAGTATTTTGTGCCAATAGTTTGTTTGAAATTTTCTCAACACCCTCGAGTATTATCTGAGGTATGAGATCGCTGCCTAATAGAATGTCTATTTGAGCGGGGGTGTTGCAGTTGGGATCTGCTAGCTTTAAGTGTGAAACCTTTTGCCAATGCTTGCTATTTATATGATAGCTTGGAAGCATATTTGTTAGTTGCGGTAAGACTATAGTTCTGCTTTAATTCTCTTATCCGCTTGGGGGGAAATTAGAGTAATGGGATTATTGTAAACTGAGGTATTCGTTTAAGATTTCCTCAACCTGAGTGGACATGGTGGTAACTGGTTCCGAAACTAGTCCACTTAGGATCCACCCAAAAATAGTATTTTGTGCCAATAGTTTGTTTGAAACTTTCTCAACACCCTCGAGTATTATCTGAGGTATGAGATCGCTGCCTAATAGAATGTCTATTTGAGCGGGGGTGTTGCAGTTGGCATCTGCTAGCTTTAGGTGTGAAACCTTTTACCGATGCTTGCTATTTATATGATAGCTTGGAAGCATATTTGTTAGTTGCGGTAAGACTATAGCTTCTGCTTTAATTCTCTTATCCGCTTGGGGGGAAATTAGAGTAAGGGGATTATTGTGAACTGAGGTATTCGTTTGAGATTTCCTCAACCTGAGTGGTCATGGTGGTAACTGGTTCCGAAACTAGTCCACTTAGGACCAACCCAAAAATAGTATTTTGTGCCAATAGTTTGTTTGAAATTTTCTCAACACCTTCGAGTATTATCTGAGGTATGAGATCGCTGCCTAATAGAATGTCTATTTAAGCGGGGGTGTTGCAGTTGAGATCTGCTAGCTTTAGGTGTGAAACCTTTTGTCAATGCTTGTTATTTATATGATAGCTTGGAAGCATATTTGTTAGTTGCGGTAAGACTATAGCTTCTGCTTTAATTCTCTTATCCGCTTGGGGGCAAATTAGAGTAATGGGATTATTGTGAACTGAGGTATTCGTTTGAGATTTCCTCAACCTGAGTGGTCATGGTGGTAACTGGTTCCGAAACTAGTCCACTTAGGACCAACCAAAAAATAGTATTTTGTGCCAATAGTTTGTTTGAAATTTTCTCAACACCCTCGAGTATTATCTGAGGTAAGAGATCGCTGCCTAATGGAATGTCTTTTTGAGCGGGGGTGTTGCAGTTGGGATCTGCTAGCTTTAGGTGTGAAACCTTTTGCCAAAGCTTGCTATTTATATGATAGCTTGGAAGCATATTTGTTAGTTGCGGTAAGACTATAGCTTCTGCTTTAATTCTCTTCTCCGCTTGGGTGGAAATTAGAGTAATGGGATTATTGTGAACTGAGGTATTCGTTTGAGATTTCCTCAACCTGAGTGGTCATAGTGGTAACTGTTTCCGAAACTAGTCCAATTAGGATCCACCCAAAAATAGTATTTTGTGCCAATAGTTTGTTTGAAATTTTTTCAACACCCTCGAGTATTATCTGAGGTATGAGATCGCTGCCTAATGGAATGTCTATTTGAGCGGGGGTGTTGCAGTTGGGATCTGCTAGCTTTAGGTGTGAAACCTTTTGCCAATGCTTTCTATTTATATGATAGCTTGGAAGCACATTTGTTAGTTGCGGTAAGACTATAGCTTCTGCTTTAATTCTCTTATCCGCTTGGGGGGAAATTAGAGTAATGGGATTATTGTGAACTGAGGCATTCGTTTGAGATTTCCTCAACCTGAGTGGTCATAGTGGTAACTGGTTCCGAAACTAGGCCACTTAGGACCAACCCAAAAATAGTATTTTGTGCCAATAGTTTGTTTGAAATTTTCTCAACACCCTCGAGTATTATCTGAGGTATGAGATCGCTGCCTAATAGAATGTCTATTTGAGCGGGGGTGTTGCAGTTGGGATCTGCTAGCTTTAGGTGTGAAACCTTTTGCCAATGCTTGCTATTTATATGATAGCTTGGAAGCATATTTGTTAGTTGCGGTAAGACTATAGCTTCTGCTTTAATTCTCTTCTCCGCTTGGGTGGAAATTAGAGTAATGGGATTATTGTGAACTGAGGTATTCGTTTGAGATTTCCTCAACCTGAGTGGTCATAGTGGTAACTGGTTTCGAAACTAGTCCACTTAGGATCCACCCTAAAATAGTATTTTGTGCCAATAGTTTGTTTGAAATTTTCTCAACACCCTCGAGTATTATCTGAGGTATGAGATCGCTGCCTAATAGAATGTCTATTTGAGCGGGGGTGTTGCAGTTGGGATCTGCTAGCTTTAAGTGTGAAACCTTTTGCCAATGCTTGCTATTTATATGATAGCTTGGAAGCATATTTGTTAGTTGCGGTAAGACTATAGTTCTGCTTTAATTCTCTTATCCGCTTGGGGGGAAATTAGAGTAATGGGATTATGTGAACTGAGGTATTCGTTTGAGATTTCCTCAACCTGAGTGGTCATAGTGGTAACTGGTTCCGAAACTAGTCCACTTAGGATCCACCCAAAAATAGTATTTTGTGCCAATAGTTTGTTTGAAATTTTCTCAACACCCTCGAGTATTATCTGAGGTATGAGATCGCTGCCTAATAGAATGTCTATTTGAGCGGGGGTGTTGCAGTTGGGATCTGCTAGCTTTAAGTGTGAAACCTTTTGCCAATGCTTGCTATTTATATGATAGCTTGGAAGCATATTTGTTAGTTGCGGTAAGACTATAGCTTCTGCTTTAATTCTCTTCTCCGCTTGAGGGGAAATTAGAGTAATGGGATTATGTGAACTGAGGTATTCGTTTGAGATTTCCTCAACCTGAGTGGTCATAGTGGTAACTGGTTCCGAAACTAGTCCACTTAGGATCCACCCAAAAATAGTATTTTGTGCCAATAGTTTGTTTGAAATTTTCTCAACACCCTCGAGTATTATCTGAGGTATGAGATCGCTGCCTAATAGAATGTCTATTTGAGCGGGGGTGTTGCAGTTGGGATCTGCTAGCTTTAAGTGTGAAACCTTTTGCCAATGCTTGCTATTTATATGATAGCTTGGAAGCATATTTGTTAGTTGCGGTAAGACTATAGTTCTGCTTTAATTCTCTTATCCGCTTGGGGGGAAATTAGAGTAATGGGATTATTGTGAACTGAGGTATTCGTTTGAGATTTCCTCAACCTGAGTGGACATGGTGGTAACTGGTTCCGAAACTAGTCCAATTAGGATCCACCCAAAAATAGTATTTTGTGCCAATAGTTTGTTTGAAATTTTTTCAACACCCTCGAGTATTATCTGAGGTATGAGATCGCTGCCTAATGCAATGTCTATTTGAGCGGGGGTGTTGCAGTTGGGATCTGCTAGCTTTAGGTGTGAAACCTTTTGCCAATGCTTGCTATTTATATGATAGCTTGGAAACATATTTGTTAGTTGCGGTAAGACTATAGCTTCTGCTTTAATTCTCTTCTCCGCTTGGGGGGAAATTAGAGTAATGGGATTATGTGAACTGAGGTATTCGTTTGAGATTTCCTCAACCTGAGTGGACATGGTGGTAACTGGTTCCGAAACTAGTCCAATTAGGATCCACCCAAAAATAGTATTTTGTGCCAATAGTTTGTTTGAAATTTTTTCAACACCCTCGAGTATTATCTGAGGTATGAGATCGCTGCCTAATGCAATGTCTATTTGAGCGGGGGTGTTGCAGTTGGGATCTGCTAGCTTTAGGTGTGAAACCTTTTGCCAATGCTTGCTATTTATATGATAGCTTGGAAGCATATTTGTTAGTTGCGGTAAGACTATAGCTTCTGCTTTAATTCTCTTATCCGCTTGGGGGGAAATTAGAGTAATGGGATTATTGTGAACTGAGGTATTCGTTTGAGATTTCCTCAACCTGAGTGGTCATAGTGGTAACTGGTTCCGAAACTAGTCCACTTAGGACCAACCCAAAAATAGTATTTTGTGCCAATAGTTTGTTTGAAATTTTCTCAACACCCTCGAGTATTATCTGAGGTATGAGATCTCTGCCTAATAGAATGTCTATTTGAGCGGGGTGTTGCAGTTGGGATCTGCTAGCTTTAGGTGTGAAACCTTTTGCCAATGCTTGCTATTTATATGATAGCTTGGAAGCATATTTGTTAGTTGCGGTAAGACTATAGCTTCTGCTTTAATTCTCTTCTCCGCTTGGGTGGAAATTAGAGTAATGGGATTATTGTGAACTGAGGTATTCGTTTGAGATTTCCTCAACCTGAGTGGTCATAGTGGTAACTGGTTCCGAAACTAGTCCACTTAGGATCCACCCTAAAATAGTATTTTGTGCCAATAGTTTGTTTGAAATTTTCTCAACACCCTCGAGTATTATCTGAGGTATGAGATCGCTGCCTAATAGAATGTCTATTTGAGCGGGGGTGTTGCAGTTGGCATCTGCTAGCTTTAGGTGTGAAACCTTTTGCCGATGCTTGCTATTTATATGATAGCTTGGAAGCATATTTGTTAGTTGCGGTAAGACTATAGCTTCTGCTTTTATTCTCTTATCCGCTTGGGGGCAAATTAGAGTAATGGGATTATTGTGAACTGAGGTATTCGTTTGAGATTTCCTCAACCTGAGTGGTCATGGTGGTAACTGGTTCCGAAACTAGTCCACTTAGAATCCACCCTAAAATAGTATTTTGTGCCAATAGTTTGTTTGAAATTTTCTCAACATCCTCGAGTATTATCTGAGGTATGAGATCGCTGCCTAATAGAATGTCTATTTGAGCGGGGGTGTTGCAGTTGGCATCTGCTAGCTTTAGGTGTGAAACCTTTTGCCAATGCTTGCTATTTATATGATAGCTTGGAAGCATATTTGTTAGTTGCGGTAAGACTATAGTTCTGCTTTAATTCTCTTATCCGCTTGGGGGGAAATTAGAGTAATGGGATTATTGTGAAGTGAGGTATTCGTTTGAGATTTCCTCAACCTGAGTGGACATGGTGGTAACTGGTTCCGAAACTAGTCCACTTAGGACCAACCCAAAAATAGTATTTTGTGCCAATAGTTTGTTTGAAATTTTCTCAACACCCTCGAGTATTATCTGAGGTATGAGATCGCTGCCTAATAGAATGTCTATTTGAGCGGGGGTGTTGCAGTTGGCATCTGCTAGCTTTAGGTGTGAAACCTTTTGCCGATGCTTGCTATTTATATGATAGTTTGGAAGCATATTTGTTAGTTGCAGTAAGACTATAGTTCTGCTTTAATTCTCTTATCCGCTTGGGGGGAAATTAGAGTAATGGGATTATTGTGAAGTGAGGTATTCGTTTGAGATTTCCTCAACCTGAGTGGACATGGTGGTAACTGGTTCCGAAACTAGTCCACTTAGGATCCACCCAAAAATAGTATTTTGTGCCAATAGTTTGTTTGAAATTTTCTCAACACCCTCGAGTATTATCTGAGGTATGAGATCGCTGCCTAATAGAATGTCTATTTGAGCGGGGGTGCTGCAGTTGGCATCTGCTAGCTTTAGGTGTGAAACCTTTTGCCGATGCTTGCTATTTATATGATAGCTTGGAAGCATATTTGTTAGTTGCGGTAAGACTATAGCTTCTGCTTTAATTCTCTTATCCGCTTGGGGGGAAATTAGAGTAAGGGGATTATTGTGAACTGAGGTATTCGTTTGAGATTTCCTCAACCTAAGTGGTCATGGTGGTAACTGGTTCCGAAACTAGTCCACTTAGGACCAACCCAAAAATAGTATTTTGTGCCAATAGTTTGTTTGAAATTTTCTCAACACCCTCGAGTATTATCTGAGGTATGAGATCGCTGCCTAATAGAATGTCTATTTGAGCGGGGGTGTTGCAGTTGGGATCTGCTAGCTTTAGGTGTGAAACCTTTTGCCAATGCTTGCTATTTATATGATAGCTTGGAAGCATATTTGTTCGTTGCGGTAAGACTATAGCTTCTGCTTTAATTCTCTTCTCCGCTTGGGTGGAAATTAGAGTAATGGGATTATTGTGAACTGAGGTATTCGTTTGAGATTTCTTCAACCTGAGTGGTCATAGTGGTAACTGGTTCCGAAACTAGTCCACTTAGGATCCACCCAAAAATAGTATTTTGTGCCAATAGTTTGTTTGAAATTTTCTCAACACCCTCGAGTATTATCTGAGGTATGAGATCGCTGCCTAATAGAATGTCTATTTGAGCGGGGGTGTTGCAGTTGGCATCTGCTAGCTTTAGGTGTGAAACCTTTTGCCGATGCTTGCTATTTATATGATAGCTTGGAAGCATATTTGTTAGTTGCGGTAAGACTATAGCTTCTGCTTTAATTCTCTTATCCGCTTGGGGGAAAATTAGAGTAAGGGGATTATTGTGAACTGAGGTATTCGTTTGAGATTTCCTCAACCTGAGTGGTCATGGTGGTAACTGGTTCCGAAACTAGTCCACTTAGGATCCACCCAAAAATAGTATTTTGTGCCAATAGTTTGTTTGAAATTTTCTCAACACCCTCGAGTATTATCTGAGGTATGAGATCGCTGCCTAATAGAATGTCTATTTGAGCGGGGGTGTTGCAGTTGGCATCTGCTAGCTTTAGGTGTGAAACCTTTTGCCGATGCTTGCTATTTATATGATAGCTTGGAAGCATATTTGTTAGTTGCGGTAAGACTATAGCTTCTGCTTTAATTCTCTTATCCGCTTGGGGGGAAATTAGAGTAAGGGGATTATTGTGAACTGAGGTATTCGTTTGAGATTTCCTCAACCTAAGTGGTCATGGTGGTAACTGGTTCCGAAACTAGTCCACTTAGGACCAACCCAAAAATAGTATTTTGTGCCAATAGTTTGTTTGAAATTTTCTCAACACCCTCGAGTATTATCTGAGGTATGAGATCGCTGCCTAATAGAATGTCTATTTGAGCGGGGGTGTTGCAGTTGGGATCTGCTAGCTTTAGGTGTGAAACCTTTTGCCAATGCTTGCTATTTATATGATAGCTTGGAAGCATATTTGTTCGTTGCGGTAAGACTATAGCTTCTGCTTTAATTCTCTTCTCCGCTTGGGTGGAAATTAGAGTAATGGGATTATTGTGAACTGAGGTATTCGTTTGAGATTTCTTCAACCTGAGTGGTCATAGTGGTAACTGGTTCCGAAACTAGTCCACTTAGGATCCACCCAAAAATAGTATTTTGTGCCAATAGTTTGTTTGAAATTTTCTCAACACCCTCGAGTATTATCTGAGGTATGAGATCGCTGCCTAATAGAATGTCTATTTGAGCGGGGGTGTTGCAGTTGGCATCTGCTAGCTTTAGGTGTGAAACCTTTTGCCGATGCTTGCTATTTATATGATAGCTTGGAAGCATATTTGTTAGTTGCGGTAAGACTATAGCTTCTGCTTTAATTCTCTTATCCGCTTGGGGGAAAATTAGAGTAAGGGGATTATTGTGAACTGAGGTATTCGTTTGAGATTTCCTCAACCTGAGTGGTCATGGTGGTAACTGGTTCCGAAACTAGTCCACTTAGGGCCAACCCAAAAATAGTATTTTGTGCCAATAGTTTGTTTGAAATTTTCTCAACACCTTCGAGTATTATCTGAGGTATGAGATCGCTGCCTAATAGAATGTCTATTTGAGCGGGGGTGTTGCAGTTGGGATCTGCTAGCTTTAGGTGTGAAACCTTTAGCCAATGCTTGCTATTTATATGATAGCTTGGAAGCATATTTGTTAGTTGCGGTAAGACTATAGCTTCTGCTTTTATTCTCTTATCCGCTTGGGGGCAAATTAGAGTAATGGGATTATTGTGAACTGAGGTATTCGTTTGAGATTTCCTCAACCTGAGTGGTCATGGTGGTAACTGGTTCCGAAACTAGTCCACTTAGAATCCACCCTAAAATAGTATTTTGTGCCAATAGTTTGTTTGAAATTTTCTCAACACCCTCGAGTATTATCTGAGGTATGAGATCGCTGCCTAATAGAATGTCTATTTGAGCGGGGGTGTTGCAGTTGGCATCTGCTAGCTTTAGGTGTGAAACCTTTTGCCAATGCTTGCTATTTATATGATAGCTTGGAAGCATATTTGTTAGTTGCGGTAAGACTATAGTTCTGCTTTAATTCTCTTATCCGCTTGGGGGGAAATTAGAGTAATGGGATTATTGTGAACTGAGGTATTCGTTTGAGATTTCCTCAACCTGAGTGGACATGGTAATAACTGGTTCCGAAACTAGTCCACTTAGGATCCACCCAAAAATAGTATTTTGTGCCAATAGTTTGTTTGAAATTTTCTCAACACCCTCGAGTATTATCTGAGGTATGAGATCGCTGCCTAATAGAATGTCTATTTGAGCGGGGGTGTTGCAGTTGGCATCTGCTAGCTTTAGGTGTGAAACCTTTTGCCGATGCTTGCTATTTATATGATAGCTTGGAAGCATATTTGTTAGTTGCGGTAAGACTATGGCTTCTGCTTTAATTCTCTTATCCGCTTGGGGGGAAATTAGAGTAAGGGGATTATTGTGAACTGAGGTATTCGTTTGAGATTTCCTCAACCTAAGTGGTCATGGTGGTAACTGGTTCCGAAACTAGTCCACTTAGGACCAACCCAAAAATAGTATTTTGTGCCAATAGTTTGTTTGAAATTTTCTCAACACCCTCGAGTATTATCTGAGGTATGAGATCGCTGCCTAATAGAATGTCTATTTGAGCGGGGGTGTTGCAGTTGGGATCTGCTAGCTTTAGGTGTGAAACCTTTTGCCAATGCTTGCTATTTATATGATAGGTTGGAAGCATATTTGTTCGTTGCGGTAAGACTATAGCTTCTGCTTTAATTCTCTTCTCCGGGACCTGCTAGCTTTAGGTGTGAAACCTTTTGCCAATGCTTGCTATTTATATGATAGCTTGGAAGCATATTTGTTCGTTGCGGTAAGACTATAGCTTCTGCTTTAATTCTCTTCTCCGCTTGGGTGGAAATTAGAGTAATGGGATTATTGTGAACTGAGGTATTCGTTTGAGATTTCCTCAACCTGAGTGGTCATAGTGGTAACTGGTTCCAAAACTAGTCCACTTAGGATCCACCCTAAAATAGTATTTTGTGCCAATAGTTTGTTTGAAATTTTCTTAACACCCTCGAGTATTATCTGAGGTATGAGATCGCTGCCTAATAGAATGTCTATTTGAGCGGGGGTGTTGCAGTTGGCATCTGCTAGCTTTAGGTGTGAAACCTTTTGCCAATGCTTGCTATTTATATGATAGCTTGGAAGCATATTTGTTAGTTGCGGTAAGACTATAGTTCTGCTTTAATTCTCTTATCCGCTTGGGGGGAAATTAGAGTAATGGGATTATTGTGAACTGAGGTATTCGTTTGAGATTTCCTCAACCTGAGTGGACATGGTGGTAACTGGTTCCGAAACTAGTCCACTTAGGATCCACCCAAAAATAGTATTTTGTGCCAATAGTTTGTTTGAAATTTTCTCAACACCCTCGAGTATTATCTGAGGTATGAGATCGCTGCCTAATAGAATGTCTATTTGAGCGGGGGTGTTGCAGTTGGCATCTGCTAGCTTTAGGTGTGAAACCTTTTGCCTATGCTTGCTATTTATATGATAGCTTGGAAGCATATTTGTTAGTTGCGGTAAGACTATAGCTTCTGCTTTAATTCTCTTATCCGCTTGGGGGGAAATTAGAGTAAGGGGATTATTGTGAACTGAGGTATTCGTTTGAGATTTCCTCAAACTAAGTGGTCATGGTGGTAACTGGTTCCGAAACTAGTCCACTTAGGACCAACCCAAAAATAGTATTTTGTGCCAATAGTTTGTTTGAAATTTTCTCAACACCCTCGAGTATTATCTGAGGTATGAGATCGCTGCCTAATAGAATGTCTATTTGAGCGGGGGTGTTGCAGTTGGCATCTGCTAGCTTTAGGTGTGAAACCTTTTGCCAATGCTTGCTATTTATATGATAGCTTGGAAGCATATTTGTTAGTTGCGGTAAGACTATAGTTCTGCTTTAATTCTCTTATCCGCTTGGGGGGAAATTAGAGTAATGGGATTATTGTGAACTGAGGTATTCGTTTGAGATTTCCTCAACCTGAGTGGTCATGGTGGTAACTGGTTCCGAAACTAGTCCACTTAGGACCAACCCAAAAATAGTATTTTGTGCCAATAGTTTGTTTGAAATTTTCTCAACACCTTCGAGTATTATCTGAGGTATGAGATCGCTGCCTAATAGAATGTCTATTTGAGCGGGGGTGTTGCAGTTGGGATCTGCTAGCTTTAGGTGTGAAACCTTTAGCCAATGCTTGCTATTTATATGATAGCTTGGAAGCATATTTGTTAGTTGCGGTAAGACTATAGCTTCTGCTTTTATTCTCTTATCCGCTTGGGGGCAAATTAGAGTAATGGGATTATTGTGAACTGAGGTATTCGTTTGAGATTTCCTCAACCTGAGTGGTCATGGTGGTAACTGGTTCCGAAACTAGTCCACTTAGAATCCACCCTAAAATAGTATTTTGTGCCAATAGTTTGTTTGAAATTTTCTCAACACCCTCGAGTATTATCTGAGGTATGAGATCGCTGCCTAATAGAATGTCTATTTGAGCGGGGGTGTTGCAGTTGGCATCTGCTCATGGTGGTAACTGGTTCCGAAACTAGTCCACTTAGGACCAACCCAAAAATAGTATTTTGTGCCAATAGTTTGTTTGAAATTTTCTCAACACCCTCGAGTATTATCTGAGGTATGAGATCGCTGCCTAATAGAATGTCTATTTGAGCGGGGGTGTTGCAGTTGGGATCTGCTAGCTTTAGGTGTGAAACCTTTTGCCAATGCTTGCTATTTATATGATAGCTTGGAAGCATATTTGTTCGTTGCGGTAAGACTATAGCTTCTGCTTTAATTCTCTTCTCCGCTTGGGTGGAAATTAGAGTAATGGGATTATTGTGAACTGAGGTATTCGTTTGAGATTTCCTCAACCTGAGTGGTCATAGTGGTAACTGGTTCCAAAACTAGTCCACTTAGGATCCACCCTAAAATAGTATTTTGTGCCAATAGTTTGTTTGAAATTTTCTTAACACCCTCGAGTATTATCTGAGGTATGAGATCGCTGCCTAATAGAATGTCTATTTGAGCGGGGGTGTTGCAGTTGGCATCTGCTAGCTTTAGGTGTGAAACCTTTTGCCAATGCTTGCTATTTATATGATAGCTTGGAAGCATATTTGTTAGTTGCGGTAAGACTATAGTTCTGCTTTAATTCTCTTATCCGCTTGGGGGGAAATTAGAGTAATGGGATTATTGTGAACTGAGGTATTCGTTTGAGATTTCCTCAACCTGAGTGGACATGGTGGTAACTGGTTCCGAAACTAGTCCACTTAGGATCCACCCAAAAATAGTATTTTGTGCCAATAGTTTGTTTGAAATTTTCTCAACACCCTCGAGTATTATCTGAGGTATGAGATCGCTGCCTAATAGAATGTCTATTTGAGCGGGGGTGTTGCAGTTGGCATCTGCTAGCTTTAGGTGTGAAACCTTTTGCCGATGCTTGCTATTTATATGATAGCTTGGAAGCATATTTGTTAGTTGCGGTAAGACTATAGCTTCTGCTTTAATTCTCTTATCCGCTTGGGGGGAAATTAGAGTAAGGGGATTATTGTGAACTGAGGTATTCGTTTGAGATTTCCTCAAACTAAGTGGTCATGGTGGTAACTGGTTCCGAAACTAGTCCACTTAGGACCAACCCAAAAATAGTATTTTGTGCCAATAGTTTGTTTGAAATTTTCTCAACACCCTCGAGTATTATCTGAGGTATGAGATCGCTGCCTAATAGAATGTCTATTTGAGCGGGGGTGTTGCAGTTGGGATCTGCTAGCTTTAGGTGTGAAACCTTTTGCCAATGCTTGCTATTTATATGATAGCTTGGAAGCATATTTGTTAGTTGCGGTAAGACTATAGCTTCGGCTTTAATTCTCTTCTCCGCTTGGGGGGAAATTAGAGTAATGGGATTATGTGAACTGAGGTATTCGTTTGAGATTTCCTCAACCTGAGTGGTCATAGTGGTAACTGGTTCCGAAACTAGTCCATTTAGGATCCACCCAAAAATAGTATTTTGTGCCAATAGTTTGTTTGAAATTTTCTCAACACCCTCGAGTATTATCTGAGGTATGAGATCGCTGCCTAATAGAATGTCTATTTGAGCGGGGGTGTTGCAGTTGGGATCTGCTAGCTTTAAGTGTGAAACCTTTTGCCAATGCTTGCTATTTATATGATAGCTTGGAAGCATATTTGTTAGTTGCGGTAAGACTATAGTTCTGCTTTAATTCTCTTATCCGCTTGGGGGGAAATTAGAGTAATGGGATTATTGTGAACTGAGGTATTCGTTTGAGATTTCTTCAACCTGAGTGGACATGGTGGTAACTGGTTCCGAAACTAGTCCACTTAGGATCCACCCAAAAATAGTATTTTGTGCCAATAGTTTGTTTGAAATTTTCTCAACACCCTCGAGTATTATCTGAGGTATGAGATCGCTGCCTAATAGAATGTCTATTTGAGCGGGGGTGTTGCTGTTGGCATCTGCTAGCTTTAGGTGTGAAACCTTTTGCCGATGCTTGCTATTTATATGATAGCTTGGAAGCATATTTGTTAGTTGCGGTAAGACTATAGCTTTTGCTTTAATTCTCTTATCCGCTTGGGGGGAAATTAGAGTAATGGGATTATTGTGAACTGAGGTATTCGTTTGAGATTTCCTCAACCTGAGTGGTCATGGTGGTAACTGGTTCCGAAACTAGTCCACTTAGGACCAACCCAAAAATAGTATTTTGTGCCAATAGTTTGTTTGAAATTTTCTCAACACCTGCGAGTATTATCTGAGGTATGAGATCGCTGCCTAATAGAATGTCTATTTGAGCGGGGGTGTTGCAGTTGGGATCTGCTAGCTTTAGGTGTGAAACCTTTAGCCAATGCTTGCTATTTATATGATAGCTTGGAAGCATATTTGTTAGTTGCGGTAAGACTATAGCTTCTGCTTTTATTCTCTTATCCGCTTGGGGGCAAATTAGAGTAATGGGATTATTGTGAACTGAGGTATTCGTTTGAGATTTCCTCAACCTGAGTGGTCATGGTGGTAACTGGTTCCGAAACTAGTCCACTTAGAATCCACCCTAAAATAGTATTTTGTGCCAATAGTTTGTTTGAAATTTTCTCAACACCCTCGAGTATTATCTGAGGTATGAGATCGCTGCCTAATAGAATGTCTATTTGAGCGGGGGTGTTGCAGTTGGCATCTGCTAGCTTTAGGTGTGAAACCTTTTGCCAATGCTTGCTATTTATATGATAGCTTGGAAGCATATTTGTTAGTTGCGGTAAGACTACAGCTTCTGCTTTAATTCTCTTCTCCGCTTGGGGGGAAATTAGAGTAATGGGATTATGTGAACTGAGGTATTCGTTTGAGATTTCCTCAACCTGAGTGGTCATGGTGGTAAATGGTTCCGAAACTAGTCCACTTAGGATCCACCCAAAAATAGTATTTTGTGCCAATAGTTTGTTTGAAATTTTCTTAACACCCTCGAGTATTATCTGAGGTATGAGATCGCTGCCTAATAGAATGTCTATTTGAGCGGGGGTGTTGCAGTTGAGATCTGCTAGCTTTAGGTGTGAAACCTTTTGTCAATGCTTGTTATTTATATGATAGCTTCGAAGCATATTTGTTAGTTGCGGTAAGACTATAGCTTCTGCTTTAATTCTCTTATCCGCTTGGGGGGAAATTAGAGTAATGGGATTATTGTGAACTGAGGTATTCGTTTGAGATTTCCTCAACCTGAGTGGTCATGGTGGTAACTGGTTCCGAAACTAGTCCACTTAGAATCCACCCTAAAATAGTATTTTGTGCCAATAGTTTGTTTGAAATTTTCTCAACACCCTCGAGTATTATCTGAGGTATGAGATCGCTGCCTAATAGAATGTCTATTTGAGCGGGGGTGTTGCAGTTGGGATCTGCTAGCTTTAGGTGTGAAACCTTTTGCCAATGCTTGCTATTTATATGATAGCTTGGAAGCATATTTGTTAGTTGCGGTAAGACTATAGCTTCTGCTTTAATTCTCTTATCCGCTTGGGGGGAAATTAGAGTAATGGGATTATTGTGAACTGAGGTATTCGTTTGAGATTTCCTCAACCTGAGTGGTCATGGTGGTAACTGGTTCCGAAACTAGTCCACTTAGGATCCACCCAAAAATAGTATTTTGTGCCAATAGTTTGTTTGAAATTTTCTCAACACCCTCGAGTATTATCTGAGGTATGAGATCGCTGCCTAATAGAATGTCTATTTGAGCGGGGGTGTTGCAGTTGGGATCTGCTAGCTTTAGGTGTGAAACCTTTTGCCAATGCTTGCTATTTATATGATAGCTTCGAAGCATATTTGTTAGTTGCGGTAAGACTATAGCTTCTGCTTTAATTCTCTTATCCGCTTGGGGGGAAATTAGAGTAATGGGATTATTGTGAACTGAGGTATTCGTTTGAGATTTCCTCAACCTGAGTGGTCATGGTGGTAACTGGTTCCGAAACTAGTCCACTTAGGATCCACCCAAAAATAGTATTTTGTGCCAATGGTTTGTTTGAAATTTTCTCAACACCCTCGAGTATTATCTGAGGTATCAGATCGCTGCCTAATAGAATGTCTATTTGAGCGGGGGTGTTGCAGTTGGCATCTGCTAGCTTTAGGTGTGAAACCTTTTGCCAATGCTTGCTATTTATATGATAGCTTGGAAGCATATTTGTTAGTTGCGGTAAGACTATAGTTTCTGCTCTAATTCTCTTATCCGCTTGGGGGGAAATTAGAGTAATGGGATTATTGTGAACTGAGGTATTCGTTTGAGATTTCCTCAACCTGAGTGGTCATAGTGGGAACTTGTTACGAAACTTGTCCACTTAGGATCCACCCAAAAATATTATTTTGTGCCAATAGTTTGTTTGAAATTTTCTCAACACCCTCGAGTATTATTTGAGGTATGAGATCGCTGCCTAATAGAATGTCTATTTGAGCGGGGGTGTTGCAGCTGGCATCTGCTAGCTTTAGGTGTGAAACCTTTTGCCAATGCTTGCTATTTATATGATAGCTTGGAAGCATATTTGTTAGTTGCGGTAAGACTATAGCTTCTGCTTTAATTCTCTTATCCGCTTGGGGGGAAATTAGAGTAATGGGATTATTGTGAACTGAGGTATTCGTTTGAGATTTCCTCAACCTGAGTGGTCATGGTGGTAACTGGTTCCGAAACTAGTCCACTTAGGATCCACCCAAAAATAGTATTTTGTGTCAATAGTTTGTTTGAAATTTTCTCAACACCCTCGAGTATTATCTGAGGTATGAGATCGCTGCCTAATAGAATGTCTATTTGAGCGGGGGTGTTGCAGTTGGGATCTGCTAGCTTTAGGTGTGAAACCTTTTGCCAATGCTTGCTATTTATATGATAGCTTGGAAGCATATTTGTTAGTTGCGGTAAGACTATAGCTTCTGCTTTAATTCTCTTATCCCCTTGGGGGGAAATTAGAGTAATGGGATTATTGTGAACTCTGGTATTCGTTTGAGATTTCCTCAACCTGAGTGGTCATGGTGGTAACTGGTTCCGAAACTAGTCCACTTAAGATCCACCCAAAAATAGTATTTTGTGCCAATAGTTTGTTTGAAATTTTCTCAACACTCTCGAGTATTATCTGAGGTATGAGATCGCTGCCTAATAGAATGTCTTTTTGCGCGGAGGTGTTGCAGTTGGGATCTGCTTGCTTTAGGTGTGAAAGCTTTTGCCAATGCTTGCTATTTATATGATAGCTTGGAAGCATATTTGTTAGTTGCGGTAAGACTATAGCTTCTGCTTTAATTCTCTTATCCCCTTGGGGGGAAATTAGAGTAATGGGATTATTGTGAACTGAGGTATTCGTTTGAGATTTCCTCAACCTGAGTGGTCATAGTGGGAACTTGTTACGAAACTTGTCCACTTAGGATCCACCCAAAAATATTATTTTGTGCCAATAGTTTGTTTGAAATTTTCTCAACACCCTCGAGTATTATTTGAGGTATGAGATCGCTGCCTAATAGAATGTCTATTTGAGCGGGGGTGTTGCAGTTGGCATCTGCTAGCTTTAGGTGTGAAACCTTTTGCCAATGCTTGCTATTTATATGATAGCTTGGAAGCATATTTGTTAGTTGCGGTAAGACTATAGCTTCTGCTTTAATTCTCTTATCCGCTTGGGGGGAAATTAGAGTAATGGGATTATTGTGAACTGAGGTATTCGTTTGAGATTTCCTCAACCTGAGTGGTCATGGTGGTAACTGGTTCCGAAACTAGTCCACTTAGGATCCACCCAAAAATAGTATTTTGTGTCAATAGTTTGTTTGAAATTTTCTCAACACCCTCGAGTATTATCTGAGGTATGAGATCGCTGCCTAATAGAATGTCTATTTGAGCGGGGGTGTTGCAGTTGGGATCTGCTAGCTTTAGGTGTGAAACCTTTTGCCAATGCTTGCTATTTATATGATAGCTTGGAAGCATATTTGTTAGTTGCGGTAAGACTATAGCTTCTGCTTTAATTCTCTTATCCCCTTGGGGGGAAATTAGAGTAATGGGATTATTGTGAACTCTGGTATTCGTTTGAGATTTCCTCAACCTGAGTGGTCATGGTGGTAACTGGTTCCGAAACTAGTCCACTTAAGATCCACCCAAAAATAGTATTTTGTGCCAATAGTTTGTTTGAAATTTTCTCAACACTCTCGAGTATTATCTGAGGTATGAGATCGCTGCCTAATAGAATGTCTTTTTGCGCGGAGGTGTTGCAGTTGGGATCTGCTTGCTTTAGGTGTGAAAGCTTTTGCCAATGCTTGCTATTTATATGATAGCTTGGAAGCATATTTGTTAGTTGCGGTAAGACTATAGCTTCTGCTTTAATTCTCTTATCCGCTTGGGGGGAAATTAGAGTAATGGGGTTATTGTGAACTGAGGTATTCGTTTGAGATTTCCTCAACCTGAGTGGTCATGGTGGTAACTGGTTCCGAAACTAGTCCACTTAGGATCCACCCAAAAATAGTATTTTGTGCGAATAGTTTGCTTGAAATTTTCTCAACACCCTCGAGTATTATCTGAGGTACGAGATCGCTGCCTAATAGAATGTCTATTTGAGCGGGGGTGTTGCAGTTGGGATCTGCTAGCTTTAGGTGTGAAACCTTTTAGAGTAATGGGGTTATGTGAACTGAGGTATTCGTTTGAGATTTCCTCAACCTGAGTGGTCATGGTGGTAACTGGTTCCGAAACTAGTCCACTTAGAATCCACCCAAAAATAGTATTTTGTGCCAATAGTTTGTTTGAAATTTTCTCAACACTCTCGAGTATTATCTGAGGTATGAGATCGCTGCCTAATAGAATGTCTTTTAATTCTCTTATCCGCTTGGGGGGAAATTAGAGTAATGGGGTTATTGTGAACTGAGGTATTCGTTTGAGATTTCCTCAACCTGAGTGGTCATGGTGGTAACTGGTTCCGAAACTAGTCCACTTAGGATCCACCCAAAAATAGTATTTTGTGCCAATAGTTTGTTTGAAATTTTCTCAACACCCTCGAGTATTATCTGAGGTATGAGATCGCTGCCTAATAGAATGTCTATTTGAGCGGGGGTGCTGCAGTTGGCATCTGCTAGCTTTAGGTGTGAAACCTTTTGCCAATGCTTGCTATTTATATGATAGCTTGGAAGCATATTTGTTAGTTGCGGTAAGACTATAGCTTCTGCTTTAATTCTCTTATCCGCTTGGGGGGAAATTAGAGTAATGGGATTATTGTGAACTGAGGTATTCGTTTGAGATTTCCTCAACCTGAGTGGTCATGGTGGTAACTGGTTCCGAAACTAGTCCACTTAGGATCCACCCAAAAATAGTATTTTGTGCCAATAGTTTGTTTGAAAATTTCTCAACACCCTCGAGTATTATCTGAGGTATGAGATCGCTGCCTAATAGAATGTCTATTTGAGCGGGGGTGTTGCAGTTGGGATCTGCTAGCTTTAGGTGTGAAACCTTTTAGAGTAATGGGATTATGTGAACTGAGGTATTCGTTTGAGATTTCCTCAACCTGAGTGGTCATGGTGGTAACTGGTTCCGAAACTAGTCCACTTAGGCCCAACCCAAAAATAGTATTTTGTGCCAATAGTTTGTTTGAAATTTTCTCAACACTCTCGAGTATTATCTGAGGTATGAGATCGCTGCCTAATAGAATGTCTTTTAATTCTCTTATCCGCTTGGGGGGAAATTAGAGTAATGGGGTTATTGTGAACTGAGGTATTCGTTTGAGATTTCCTCAACCTGAGTGGTCATGGTGGTAACTGGTTCCGAAACTAGTCCACTTAGGATCCACCCAAAAATAGTATTTTGTGCCAATAGTTTGTTTGAAATTTTCTCAACACCCTCGAGTATTATCTGAGGTATGAGATCGCTGCCTAATAGAATGTCTATTTGAGCGGGGCTGCTGCAGTTGGCATCTGCTAGCTTTAGGTGTGAAACCTTTTGCCAATGCTTGCTATTTATATGATAGCTTGGAAGCATATTTGTTAGTTGCGGTAAGACTATAGCTTCTGCTTTAATTCTCTTATCCGCTTGGGGGGAAATTAGAGTAATGGGATTATTGTGAACTGAGGTATTCGTTTGAGATTTCCTCAACCTGAGTGGTCATGGTGGTAACTGGTTCCGAAACTAGGCCACTTAGAATCCACCCAAAAATAGTATTTTGTGCCAATAGTTTGTTTGAAATTTTCTCAACACTCTCGAGTATTATCTGAGGTATGAGATCGCTGCCTAATAGAATGTCTTTTAATTCTCTTATCCGCTTGGGGGGAAATTAGAGTAATGGGGTTATTGTGAACTGAGGTATTCGTTTGAGATTTCCTCAACCTGAGTGGTCATAGTGGGAACTGGTTGCGAAACTTGTCCACTTAGGATCCACCCAAAAATATTATTTTGTGCCAATAGTTTGTTTGAAATTTTCTCAACACCCTCGAGTATTATTTGAGGTATGAGATCGCTGCCTAATAGAATGTCTATTTGAGCGGGGGTGTTGCAGTTGGCATCTGCTAGCTTTAGGTGTGAAACCTTTTGCCAATGCTTGCTATTTATATGATAGCTTGGAAGCATATTTGTTAGTTGCAATAAGACTATAGCTTCTGCTTTAATTCTCTTATCCGCTTGGGGGGAAATTAGAGTAATGGGATTATTGTGAACTGAGGTATTCGTTTGAGATTTCCTCAACCTGAGTGGTCATGGTGGTAACTGGTTCCGAAACTAGTCCACTTAGGATCCACCCAAAAATAGTATTTTGTGTCAATAGTTTGTTTGAAATTTTCTCAACACCCTCAAGTAATATCTGAGGTATGAGATCGCTGCCTAATAGAATCTCTATTTGAGCGGGGGTGTTGCAGTTGGGATCTGCTAGCTTTAGGTGTGAAACCTTTTGCCAATGCTTGTTATTTATATGATAGCTTGGAAGCATATTTGTTAGTTGCGGTAAGACTATAGCTTCTGCTTTAATTCTCTTATCCCCTTGGGGGGAAATTAGAGTAATGGGATTATTGTGAACTGAGGTATTCGTTTGAGATTTCCTCAACCTGAGTGGTCATGGTGGTAACTGGTTCCGAAACTAGTCCACTTAGGATCCACCCAAAAATAGTATTTTGTGTCAATAGTTTGTTTGAAATTTTCTCAACACCCTCGAGCATTATCTGAGGTATGAGATCGCTGCCTAATAGAATGTCTATTTGAGCGGGGGTGTTGCAGTTGGGATCTGCTAGCTTTAGGTGTGAAACCTTTTGCCAATGCTTGCTATTTATATGATAGCTTGGAAGCATATTTGTTAGTTGCGGTAAGACTATAGCTTCTGCTTTAATTCTCTTATCCGCTTGGGGGGAAATTAGAGTAATGGGATTATTGTGAACTGAGGTATTCGTTTGAGATTTCCCCAACCTGAGTGGTCATGGTGGTAACTGGTTCCGAAACTAGTCCACTTAGGATCCACCGTAAAATAGTATTTTGTGCCAATAGGTGAAACCTTTTGCCAATGCTTGCTATTTATATGATAGCTTGGAAGCATATTTGTTAGTTGCGGTAAGACTATAGCTTCTGCTTTAATTCTCTTCTCCGCTTGGGGGGAAATTCGAGTAATGGGATTATTGTGAACTGAGGTATTCGTTTGAGATTTCCTCAACCTGAGTGGTCATGGTGGTAACTGGTTCCGAAACTAGTCCACTTAGAATCCACCCTAAAATAGTATTTTGTGCGAATAGTTTGTTTGAAATTTTCTCAACACCCTCGAGTATTATCTGAGGTATGAGATCGCTGCCTAATAGAATGTCTATTTGAGCGGGGGTGTTGCAGTTGGCATCTGCTAGCTTTAGGTGTGAAACCTTTTGCCAATGCTTGCTATTTATATGATAGCTTGGAAGCATATTTGTTAGTTGCGGTAAGACTATAGCTCCTGCTTTAATTCTCTTCTCCGCTTGGGGGGAAATTAGAGTAATGGGATTATGTGAACTGAGGTATACGTTTGAGATTTCCTCAACCTGAGTGGTCATAGTGGTAACTGGTTCCGAAACTAGTCCACTTAGGATCCACCCAAAAATAGCATTTTGTGCCAATAGTTTGTTTGAAATTTTCTCAACACCCTCGAGTATTATCTGAGGTATGAGATCGCTGCCTAATAGAATGTCTATTTGAGCGGGGGTGTTGCAGTTGGAATCTGCTAGCTTTAGGTGTGAAACCTTTTCCCAATGCTTGCTATTCATATGATAGCTTGGAAGCATATTTGTTAGTTGCGGTAAGACTATAGCTCGTGCTTTAATTCTCTTATCCGCTTTGGGGGAAATTAGAGTAATGGGATTATTGTGAACTGAGGTATTCGTTTGAGATTTCCTCAAGCTGAGTGATCATGGTGGTAACTGGTTCCGAAACTAGTCCACTTAGGACCAACCCAAAAATAGTATTTTGTGCGAATAGTGTGTTTGAAATTTTCTCAACACCCTCGAGTATTATCTGAGGTATGAGATCGCTGCCTAATAGAATGTCTATTTGAGCGGGGGTGTTGCAGTTGGGATCTGCTAGCTTTAGGTGTGAAACCTTTTGCCAATGCTTGCTATTTATATGATAGCTTGGAAGCATATTTGTTAGTTGCGGTAAGACTATAGCTCGTGCTTTAATTCTCTTATCCGCTTTGGGGGAAATTAGAGTAATGGGATTATTGTGAACTGAGGTATTCGTTTGAGATTTCCTCAACCTGAGTGGTAATGGTGGTAACTGGTTCCGAAACTAGTCCACTTAGGACCAACCCAAAAATAGTATTTTGTGCGAATAGTGTGTTTGAAATTTTCTCAACACCCTCGAGTATTATCTGAGGTATGAGATCGCTGCCTAATAGAATGTCTATTTGAGCGGGGGTGTTGCAGTTGGGATCTGCTAGCTTTAGGTGTGAAACCTTTTGCCAATGCTTGCTATTTATATGATATCTTGGAAGCATATTTGTTAGTTGCGGTAAGACTATAGCTTCTGCTTTAATTCTCTTATCCGCTTGGGGGGAAATTAGAGTAATGGGATTATTGTGAACTGAGGTATTCGTTTGAGATTTCCTCAACCTGAGCGGTCATGGTGGTAACTGGTTCCGAAACTAGTCCACTTAGGATCCACCCAAAAATAGTATTTTGTGCCAATAGTTTGTTTGAAATTTTCTCAACACCCTCGAGTATTATCTGAGGTATGAGATCGCTGCCTAATAGAATGTCTATTTGAGCGGGGGTGTTGCAGTTGGGATCTGCTAGCTTTAGGTGTGAAACCTTTTGCCAATGCTTGCTATTTATATGATAGCTTGGAAGCATATTTGTTAGTTGCGGTAAGACTATAGCTTCTGCTTTAATTCTCTTATCCGCTTGGGGGGAAATTAGAGTAATGGGATTATTGTGAACTGAGGTATTCGTTTGAGATTTCCTCAACCTGAGTGGTCATGGTGGTAACTGGTTCCGAAACTAGTCCACTTAGGATCCACCCAAAAATAGTATTTTGTGCCAATAGTTTGTTTGAAATTTTCTCAACACCCTCGAGTATTATCTGAGGTATGAGATCGCTGCCTAATAGAATGTCTATTTGAGCGCGGGTGTTGCAGTTGGCATCTGCTAGCTTTAGGTGTGGAACCTTTTGCCAATGCTTGCTTTTTATATGATAGCTTGGAAGCATATTTGTTAGTTGCGGTAAGACTATAGCTTCTGCTTTAATTCTCTTATCCGCTTGGGGGGAAATTAGAGTAATGGGATTATTGTGAACTGAGGTATTCGTTTGAGATTTCCTCAACCTGAGTGGTCATGGTGGTAACTGGTTCCGAAACTAGTCCACTTAGGATCCACCCAAAAATAGTATTTTGTGCCAATAGTTTGTTTGAAAGTTTCTCAACACCCTCGAGTATTATCTGAGGTATGAGATCGCTGCCTAATAGAATGTCTATTTGAGCGCGGGTGTTGCAGTTGGCATCTGCTAGCTTTAGGTGTGGAACCTTTTGCCAATGCTTGCTATTTATATGATAGCTTGGAAGCATATTTGTTATTTGCGGTAAGATTATAGCTTCTGCTTTAATTCTCTTATCCGCTTGGGGGGAAATTAGAGTAATGGGATTATGTGAACTGAGGTATTCGTTTGAGATTTCCTCAACCTGAGTGGTCATGGTGGTAACTGGTTCCGAAACTAGTCCACTTAGGACCAACCTAAAAATAGTATTTTGTGCGAATAGTTTGTTTGAAATTTTCTCAACACCCTCGAGTATTATCTGAGGTATGAGATCGCTGTCTAATAGAATGTCTATTTGAGCGGGGGTGTTGCAGTTGGGATCTGCTAGCTTTAGGTGTGAAACCTTTAGCCAATGCTTGCTATTTATATGATAGCTTGGAAGCATATTTGTTAGTTGCGGTAAGACTATAGCTTCTGCTTTAATTCTCTTATCCGCTTGGGGGGAAATTAGAGTAATGGGATTATTGTGAACTGAGGTATTCGTTTGAGATTTCCTCAACCTGAGTGGTCATGGTGGTAACTGGTTCCGAAACTAGTCCACTTAGGATCCACCCTAAAATAGTATTTTGTGCCAATAGGTGAAACCTTTTGCCAATGCTTGCTATTTATATGATAGCTTGGAAGCACATTTGTTAGTTGCGGTAAGACTATAGCTTCTGCTTTAATTCTCTTCTCCGCTTGGGGGGAAATTAGAGTAATGGGATTATTGTGAACTAAGGTATTCGTTTGAGATTTCTTCAACCTGAGTGGTCATAGTGGTAACTGGTTCCGAAACTAGTCCACTTAGGATCCACCCAAAAATAGTATTTTGTGCCAATAGTTTGTTTGAAATTTTCTCAACACCCTCGAGTATTATCTGAGGTATGAGATCGCTGCCTAATAGAATGTCTATTTGAGCGGGGGTGTTGCAGTTGGGATCTGCTAGCTTTAGGTGTGAAACCTTTTGCCAATGCTTGCTATTTATATGATAGCTTGGAAGCATATTTGTTAGTTGCGGTAAGACTATAGCTTCTGCTTTAATTCTCTTATCCGCTTAAGGGGAAATTAGAGTAATGGGATTATTGTGAACTGAGGTATTCGTTTGAGATTTCCTCAACCTGAGTGGTCATGGTGGTAACTGGTTCCGAAACTAGTCCACTTAGGATCCACCCAAAAATAGTATTTTGTACCAATAGTTTGTTTGAAATTTTCTCAACACCCTCGAGTATTATTTGAGGTATGAGATCGCTGCCTAATAGAATGCCTATTTGAGCGCGGGTGTTTTAGTTGGCATCTGCTAGCTTTAGGTGTGAAACCTTTTGCCAATGCTTGCTATTTATATGATAGCTTGGAAGCATATTTGTTAGTTGCGGTAAGACTATAGCTTCTGCTTTAATTCTCTTATCCGCTTGGGGGGAAATTAGAGTAATGGGATTATTGTGAACTGAGGTATTCGTTTGAGATTTCCTCAACCTGAGTGGTCATGGTGGTAACTGGTTCCGAAACTAGTCCACTTAGGATCCACCCAAAAATAGTATTTTGTGCCAATAGTTTGTTTGAAATTTTCTCAACACCCTCGAGTATTATCTGAGGTATGAGATCGCTGCCTAATAGAATGTCTATTTGAGCGCGGGTGTTGCAGTTGGCATCTGCTAGCTTTAGGTGTGAAACCTTTTGCCGATGCTTGCTATTTATATGATAGCTTGGAAGCATATTTGTTAGCTGCGGTAAGACTATAGCTTCTGCTTTAATTCTCTTATCCGCTTGGGGGGAAATTAGAGTAATGGGATTATTGTGAACTGAGGTATTCGTTTGAGATTTCCTCAACCTGAGTGGTCATGGTGGTAACTGGTTCCGAAACTAGTCCACTTAGGATCCAGCCAAAAATAGTATTTTGTGCCAATAGTTTGTTTGAAATTTTCTCAACACCCTCGAGTATTATCTGAGGTATGAGATCGCTGCCTAATAGAATGTCTATTTGAGCGCGGGTGTTGCAGTTGGCATCTGCTAGCTTTAGGTGTGAAACCTTTTGCCGATGCTTGCTATTTATATGATAGCTTGGAAGCATATTTGTTAGTTGCGGTAAGACTATAGCTTCTGCTTTAATTCTCTTCTCCGCTTGGGGGGAAATTAGAGTAATGGGATTATTGTGAACTAAGGTATTCGTTTGAGATTTCCTCAACCTGAGTGGTCATGGTGGTAACTGGTTCCGAAACTAGTCCACTTAGGATCCAGCCAAAAATAGTATTTTGTGCCAATAGTTTGTTTGAAATTTTCTCAACACCCTCGAGTATTATCTGAGGTATGAGATCGCTGCCTAATAGAATGTCTATTTGAGCGCGGGTGTTGCAGATGGCATCTGCTAGCTTTAGGTGTGAAACCTTTTGCCGATGCTTGCTATTTATATGATAGCTTGGAAGCATATTTGTTAGCTGCGGTTAGACTATAGCTTCTGCTTTAATTCTCTTATCCGCTTGGGGGGAAATTAGAGTAAGGGGATTATTGTGAACTGAGGTATTCGTTTGAGATTTCCTCAACCTGAGTGGTCATGGTGGTAACTGGTTCCGAAACTAGTCCACTTAGGACCAACCAAAAAATAGTATTTTGTGCCAATAGTTTGTTTGAAATTTTCTCAACACCCTCGAGTATTATCTGAGGTATGAGATCGCTGCCTAATAGAATGTCTTTTTGAGCGGGGGTGTTGCAGTTGGGATCTGCTAGCTTTAGGTGTGAAACCTTTTGCCAATGCTTGCTATTTATATGATAGCTTGGAAGCATATTTGTTAGTTGCGGTAAGACTATAGCTTCTGCTTTAATTCTCTTCTCCGCTTGGGTGGAAATTAGAGTAATGGGATTATTGTGAACTGAGGTATTCGTTTGAGATTTCCTCAACCTAAGTGGTCATAGTGGTAACTGGTTCCGAAACTAGTCCACTTAGTACCAACCCAAAAATAGTATTTTGTGCCAATAGTTTGTTTGAAATTTTCTCAACACCCTCGAGTATTATCTAAGGTATGAGATCGCTGCCTAATAGAATGTCTATTTGAGCGGGGGTGTTGCAGTTGGGATCTGCTAGCTTTAGGTGTGAAACCTTTTGCCAATGCTTGCTATTTATATGATAGCTTGGAAGCATATTTGTTAGTTGCGGTAAGACTATAGCTTCTGCTTTAATTCTCTTCTCCGCTTGGGTGGAAATTAGAGTAATGGGATTATTGTGAACTGAGGTATTCGTTTGAGATTTCCTCAACCTGAGTGGTCATAGTGGTAGCTGGTTCCGAAACTAGTCCACTTAGGATCCACCCTAAAATAGTATTTTGTGCCAATAGTTTGTTTGAAATTTTCTCAACACCCTCGAGTATTATCTGAGGTATGAGATCGCTGCCTAATAGAATGTCTATTTGAGCGGGGGTGTTGCAGTTGGCATCTGCTAGCTTTAGGTGTGAAACCTTTTGCCAATGCTTGCTATTTATATGATAGCTTGGAAGCATATTTGTTAGTTGCGGTAAGACTATAGCTTCTGCTTTAATTCTCTTATCCGCTTAAGGGGAAATTAGAGTAATGGGATTATTGTGAACTGAGGTATTCGTTTGAGATTTCCTCAACCTGAGTGGTCATGGTGGTAACTGGTTCCGAAACTAGTCCACTTAGGATCCACCCAAAAATAGTATTTTGTACCAATAGTTTGTTTGAAATTTTCTCAACACCCTCGAGTATTATTTGAGGTATGAGATCGCTGCCTAATAGAATGTCTATTTGAGCGCGGGTGTTGCAGTTGGCATCTGCTAGCTTTAGGTGTGAAACCTTTTGCCAATGCTTGCTATTTATATGATAGCTTGGAAGCATATTTGTTAGTTGCGGTAAGACTATAGCTTCTGCTTTAATTCTCTTATCCGCTTGGGGGGAAATTAGAGTAATGGGATTATTGTGAACTGAGGTATTCGTTTGAGATTTCCTCAACCTGAGTGGTCATGGTGGTAACTGGTTCCGAAACTAGTCCAGTTAGGATCCACCCAAAAATAGTATTTTGTGCCAATAGTTTGTTTGAAATTTTCTCAACACCCTCGAGTATTATCTGAGGTATGAGATCGCTGCCTAATAGAATGTCTATTTGAGCGCGGGTGTTGCAGTTGGCATCTGCTAGCTTTAGGTGTGAAACCTTTTGCCGATGCTTGCTATTTATATGATAGCTTGGAAGCATATTTGTTAGCTGCGGTAAGACTATAGCTTCTGCTTTAATTCTCTTATCCGCTTGGGGGGAAATTAGAGTAATGGGATTATTGTGAACTGAGGTATTCGTTTGAGATTTCCTCAACCTGAGTGGTCATGGTGGTAACTGGTTCCGAAACTAGTCCACTTAGGATCCAGCCAAAAATAGTATTTTGTGCCAATAGTTTGTTTGAAATTTTCTCAACACCCTCGAGTATTATCTGAGGTATGAGATCGCTGCCTAATAGAATGTCTCTTTGAGCGCGGGTGTTGCAGTTGGCATCTGCTAGCTTTAGGTGTGAAACCTTTTGCCGATGCTTGCTATTTATATGATAGCTTGGAAGCATATTTGTTAGTTGCGGTAAGACTATAGCTTCTGCTTTAATTCTCTTATCCGCTTGGGGGGAAATTAGAGTAATGGGATTATTGTGAACTGAGGTATTCGTTTGAGATTTCCTCAACCTGAGTGGTCATGGTGGTAACTGGTTCCGAAACTAGTCCACTTAGGATCCAGCCAAAAATAGTATTTTGTGCCAATAGTTTGTTTGAAATTTTCTCAACACCCTCGAGTATTATCTGAGGTATGAGATCGCTGCCTAATAGAATGTCTATTTGAGCGCGGGTGTTGCAGATGGCATCTGCTAGCTTTAGGTGTGAAACCTTTTGCCGATGCTTGCTATTTATATGATAGCTTGGAAGCATATTTGTTAGCTGCGGTAAGACTATAGCTTCTGCTTTAATTCTCTTATCCGCTTGGGGGGAAATTAGAGTAAGGGGATTATTGTGAACTGAGGTATTCGTTTGAGATTTCCTCAACCTGAGTGGTCATGGTGGTAACTGGTTCCGAAACTAGTCCACTTAGGACCAACCAAAAAATAGTATTTTGTGCCAATAGTTTGTTTGAAGTTTTCTCAACACCCTCGAGTATTATCTGAGGTATGAGATCGCTGCCTAATAGAATGTCTTTTTGAGCGGGGGTGTTGCAGTTGGGATCTGCTAGCTTTAGGTGTGAAACCTTTTGCCAAAGCTTGCTATTTATATGATAGCTTGGAAGCATATTTGTTAGTTGCGGTAAGACTATAGCTTCTGCTTTAATTCTCTTCTCCGCTGGGGTGGAAATTAGAGTAATGGGATTATTGTGAACTGAGGTATTCGTTTGAGATTTCCTCAACCTGAGTGGTCATAGTGGTAACTGTTTCCGAAACTAGTCCAATTAGGATCCACCCAAAAATAGTATTTTGTGCCAATAGTTTGTTTGAAATTTTTTCAACACCCTCGAGTATTATCAGAGGTATGAGATCGCTGCCTAATGGAATGTCTATTTGAGCGGGGGTGTTGCAGTTGGGATCTGCTAGCTTTAGGTGTGAAACCTTTTGCCAATGCTTGCTATTTATATGATAGCTTGGAAGCATATTTGTTAGTTGCGGTAAGACTATAGCTTCTGCTTTAATTCTCTTATCCGCTTGGGGGGAAATTAGAGTAATGGGATTATTGTGAACTGAGGTATTCGTTTGAGATTTCCTCAACCTAAGTGGTCATAGTGGTAACTGGTTCCGAAACTAGTCCACTTAGGACCAACCCAAAAATAGTATTTTGTGCCAATAGTTTGTTTGAAATTTTCTCAACACCCTCGAGTATTATCTGAGGTATGAGATCGCTGCCTAATAGAATGTCTCTTTGAGCGCGGGTGTTGCAGTTGGCATCTGCTAGCTTTAGGTGTGAAACCTTTTGCCGATGCTTGCTATTTATATGATAGCTTGGAAGCATATTTGTTAGTTGCGGTAAGACTATAGCTTCTGCTTTAATTCTCTTATCCGCTTGGGGGGAAATTAGAGTAATGGGATTATTGTGAACTGAGGTATTCGTTTGAGATTTCCTCAACCTGAGTGGTCATGGTGGTAACTGGTTCCGAAACTAGTCCACTTAGGATCCACCCAAAAATAGTATTTTGTGCCAATAGTTTGTTTGAAATTTTCTCAACACCCTCGAGTATTATCTGAGGTATGAGATCGCTGCCTAATAGAATGTCTATTTGAGCGGGGTGTTGCAGTTGGGATCTGCTAGCTTTAGGTGTGAAACCTTTTGCCAATGCTTGCTATTTATATGATAGCTTGGAAGCATATTTGTTAGTTGCGGTAAGACTATAGCTTCTGCTTTAATTCTCTTATCCGCTTAAGGGGAAATTAGAGTAATGGGATTATTGTGAACTGAGGTATTCGTTTGAGATTTCCTCAACCTGAGTGGTCATGGTGGTAACTGGTTCCGAAACTAGTCCACTTAGGATCCACCCTAAAATAGTATTTTGTGCCAATAGTTTGTTTGAAATTTTCTCAACACCCTCGAGTATTATCTGAGGTATGAGATCGCTGCCTAATAGAATGTCTATTTGAGCGGGGTGTTGCAGTTGGGATCTGCTAGCTTTAGGTGTGAAACCTTTTGCCAATGCTTGCTATTTATATGATAGCTTGGAAGCATATTTGTTAGTTGCGGTAAGACTATAGCTTCTGCTTTAATTCTCTTATCCGCTTAAGGGGAAATTAGAGTAATGGGATTATTGTGAACTGAGGTATTCGTTTGAGATTTCCTCAACCTGAGTGGTCATGGTGGTAACTGGTTCCGAAACTAGTCCACTTAGGATCCACCCAAAAATAGTATTTTGTACCAATAGTTTGTTTGAAATTTTCTCAACACCCTCGAGTATTATTTGAGGTATGAGATCGCTGCCTAATAGAATGTCTATTTGAGCGCGGGTGTTGCAGTTGGCATCTGCTAGCTTTAGGTGTGAAACCTTTTGCCAATGCTTGCTATTTATATGATAGCTTGGAAGCATATTTGTTAGTTGCGGTAAGACTATAGCTTCTGCTTTAATTCTCTTATCCGCTTGGGGGGAAATTAGAGTAATGGGATTATTGTGAACTGAGGTATTCGTTTGAGATTTCCTCAACCTGAGTGGTCATGGTGGTAACTGGTTCCGAAACTAGTCCAGTTAGGATCCACCCAAAAATAGTATTTTGTGCCAATAGTTTGTTTGAAATTTTCTCAACACCCTCGAGTATTATCTGAGGTATGAGATCGCTGCCTAATAGAATGTCTATTTGAGCGCGGGTGTTGCAGTTGGCATCTGCTAGCTTTAGGTGTGAAACCTTTTGCCGATGCTTGCTATTTATATGATAGCTTGGAAGCATATTTGTTAGCTGCGGTAAGACTATAGCTTCTGCTTTAATTCTCTTATCCGCTTGGGGGGAAATTAGAGTAATGGGATTATTGTGAACTGAGGTATTCGTTTGAGATTTCCTCAACCTGAGTGGTCATGGTGGTAACTGGTTCCGAAACTAGTCCACTTAGGATCCAGCCAAAAATAGTATTTTGTGCCAATAGTTTGTTTGAAATTTTCTCAACACCCTCGAGTATTATCTGAGGTATGAGATCGCTGCCTAATAGAATGTCTCTTTGAGCGCGGGTGTTGCAGTTGGCATCTGCTAGCTTTAGGTGTGAAACCTTTTGCCGATGCTTGCTATTTATATGATAGCTTGGAAGCATATTTGTTAGTTGCGGTAAGACTATAGCTTCTGCTTTAATTCTCTTATCCGCTTGGGGGGAAATTAGAGTAATGGGATTATTGTGAACTGAGGTATTCGTTTGAGATTTCCTCAACCTGAGTGGTCATGGTGGTAACTGGTTCCGAAACTAGTCCACTTAGGATCCAGCCAAAAATAGTATTTTGTGCCAATAGTTTGTTTGAAATTTTCTCAACACCCTCGAGTATTATCTGAGGTATGAGATCGCTGCCTAATAGAATGTCTATTTGAGCGCGGGTGTTGCAGATGGCATCTGCTAGCTTTAGGTGTGAAACCTTTTGCCGATGCTTGCTATTTATATGATAGCTTGGAAGCATATTTGTTAGCTGCGGTAAGACTATAGCTTCTGCTTTAATTCTCTTATCCGCTTGGGGGGAAATTAGAGTAAGGGGATTATTGTGAACTGAGGTATTCGTTTGAGATTTCCTCAACCTGAGTGGTCATGGTGGTAACTGGTTCCGAAACTAGTCCACTTAGGACCAACCAAAAAATAGTATTTTGTGCCAATAGTTTGTTTGAAGTTTTCTCAACACCCTCGAGTATTATCTGAGGTATGAGATCGCTGCCTAATAGAATGTCTTTTTGAGCGGGGGTGTTGCAGTTGGGATCTGCTAGCTTTAGGTGTGAAACCTTTTGCCAAAGCTTGCTATTTATATGATAGCTTGGAAGCATATTTGTTAGTTGCGGTAAGACTATAGCTTCTGCTTTAATTCTCTTCTCCGCTGGGGTGGAAATTAGAGTAATGGGATTATTGTGAACTGAGGTATTCGTTTGAGATTTCCTCAACCTGAGTGGTCATAGTGGTAACTGTTTCCGAAACTAGTCCAATTAGGATCCACCCAAAAATAGTATTTTGTGCCAATAGTTTGTTTGAAATTTTTTCAACACCCTCGAGTATTATCAGAGGTATGAGATCGCTGCCTAATGGAATGTCTATTTGAGCGGGGGTGTTGCAGTTGGGATCTGCTAGCTTTAGGTGTGAAACCTTTTGCCAATGCTTGCTATTTATATGATAGCTTGGAAGCATATTTGTTAGTTGCGGTAAGACTATAGCTTCTGCTTTAATTCTCTTATCCGCTTGGGGGGAAATTAGAGTAATGGGATTATTGTGAACTGAGGTATTCGTTTGAGATTTCCTCAACCTAAGTGGTCATAGTGGTAACTGGTTCCGAAACTAGTCCACTTAGGACCAACCCAAAAATAGTATTTTGTGCCAATAGTTTGTTTGAAATTTTCTCAACACCCTCGAGTATTATCTGAGGTATGAGATCGCTGCCTAATAGAATGTCTCTTTGAGCGCGGGTGTTGCAGTTGGCATCTGCTAGCTTTAGGTGTGAAACCTTTTGCCGATGCTTGCTATTTATATGATAGCTTGGAAGCATATTTGTTAGTTGCGGTAAGACTATAGCTTCTGCTTTAATTCTCTTATCCGCTTGGGGGGAAATTAGAGTAATGGGATTATTGTGAACTGAGGTATTCGTTTGAGATTTCCTCAACCTGAGTGGTCATGGTGGTAACTGGTTCCGAAACTAGTCCACTTAGGATCCACCCAAAAATAGTATTTTGTGCCAATAGTTTGTTTGAAATTTTCTCAACACCCTCGAGTATTATCTGAGGTATGAGATCGCTGCCTAATAGAATGTCTATTTGAGCGCGGGTGTTGCAGTTGGCATCTGCTAGCTTTAGGTGTGAAACCTTTTGCCGATGCTTGCTATTTATATGATAGCTTGGAAGCATATTTGTTAGCTGCGGTAAGACTATAGCTTCTGCTTTAATTCTCTTATCCGCTTGGGGGGAAATTAGAGTAATGGGATTATTGTGAACTGAGGTATTCGTTTGAGATTTCCTCAACCTGAGTGGTCATGGTGGTAACTGGTTCCGAAACTAGTCCACTTAGGATCCAGCCAAAAATAGTATTTTGTGCCAATAGTTTGTTTGAAATTTTCTCAACACCCTCGAGTATTATCTGAGGTATGAGATCGCTGCCTAATAGAATGTCTATTTGAGCGCGGGTGTTGCAGTTGGCATCTGCTAGCTTTAGGTGTGAAACCTTTTGCCGATGCTTGCTATTTATATGATAGCTTGGAAGCATATTTGTTAGTTGCGGTAAGACTATAGCTTCTGCTTTAATTCTCTTCTCCGCTTGGGGGGAAATTAGAGTAATGGGATTATTGTGAACTAAGGTATTCGTTTGAGATTTCCTCAACCTGAGTGGTCATGGTGGTAACTGGTTCCGAAACTAGTCCACTTAGGATCCAGCCAAAAATAGTATTTTGTGCCAATAGTTTGTTTGAAATTTTCTCAACACCCTCGAGTATTATCTGAGGTATGAGATCGCTGCCTAATAGAATGTCTATTTGAGCGCGGGTGTTGCAGATGGCATCTGCTAGCTTTAGGTGTGAAACCTTTTGCCGATGCTTGCTATTTATATGATAGCTTGGAAGCATATTTGTTAGCTGCGGTAAGACTATAGCTTCTGCTTTAATTCTCTTATCCGCTTGGGGGGAAATTAGAGTAAGGGGATTATTGTGAACTGAGGTATTCGTTTGAGATTTCCTCAACCTGAGTGGTCATGGTGGTAACTGGTTCCGAAACTAGTCCACTTAGGACCAACCAAAAAATAGTATTTTGTGCCAATAGTTTGTTTGAAATTTTCTCAACACCCTCGAGTATTATCTGAGGTATGAGATCGCTGCCTAATAGAATGTCTTTTTGAGCGGGGGTGTTGCAGTTGGGATCTGCTAGCTTTAGGTGTGAAACCTTTTGCCAAAGCTTGCTATTTATATGATAGCTTGGAAGCATATTTGTTAGTTGCGGTAAGACTATAGCTTCTGCTTTAATTCTCTTCTCCGCTGGGGTGGAAATTAGAGTAATGGGATTATTGTGAACTGAGGTATTCGTTTGAGATTTCCTCAACCTGAGTGGTCATAGTGGTAACTGTTTCCGAAACTAGTCCAATTAGGATCCACCCAAAAATAGTATTTTGTGCCAATAGTTTGTATGAAATTTTTTCAACACCCTCGAGTATTATCAGAGGTATGAGATCGCTGCCTAATGGAATGTCTATTTGAGCGGGGGTGTTGCAGTTGGGATCTGCTAGCTTTAGGTGTGAAACCTTTTGCCAATGCTTGCTATTTATATGATAGCTTGGAAGCATATTTGTTAGTTGCGGTAAGACTATAGCTTCTGCTTTAATTCTCTTATCCGCTTGGGGGGAAATTAGAGTAATGGGATTATTGTGAACTGAGGTATTCGTTTGAGATTTCCTCAACCTAAGTGGTCATAGTGGTAACTGGTTCCGAAACTAGTCCACTTAGGACCAACCCAAAAATAGTATTTTGTGCCAATAGTTTGTTTGAAATTTTCTCAACACCCTCGAGTATTATCTGAGGTATGAGATCGCTGCCTAATAGAATGTCTCTTTGAGCGCGGGTGTTGCAGTTGGCATCTGCTAGCTTTAGGTGTGAAACCTTTTGCCGATGCTTGCTATTTATATGATAGCTTGGAAGCATATTTGTTAGTTGCGGTAAGACTATAGCTTCTGCTTTAATTCTCTTATCCGCTTGGGGGGAAATTAGAGTAATGGGATTATTGTGAACTGAGGTATTCGTTTGAGATTTCCTCAACCTGAGTGGTCATGGTGGTAACTGGTTCCGAAACTAGTCCACTTAGGATCCACCCAAAAATAGTATTTTGTGCCAATAGTTTGTTTGAAATTTTCTCAACACCCTCGAGTATTATCTGAGGTATGAGATCGCTGCCTAATAGAATGTCTATTTGAGCGCGGGTGTTGCAGTTGGCATCTGCTAGCTTTAGGTGTGAAACCTTTTGCCGATGCTTGCTATTTATATGATAGCTTGGAAGCATATTTGTTAGCTGCGGTAAGACTATAGCTTCTGCTTTAATTCTCTTATCCGCTTGGGGGGAAATTAGAGTAATGGGATTATTGTGAACTGAGGTATTCGTTTGAGATTTCCTCAACCTGAGTGGTCATGGTGGTAACTGGTTCCGAAACTAGTCCACTTAGGATCCAGCCAAAAATAGTATTTTGTGCCAATAGTTTGTTTGAAATTTTCTCAACACCCTCGAGTATTATCTGAGGTATGAGATCGCTGCCTAATAGAATGTCTATTTGAGCGCGGGTGTTGCAGTTGGCATCTGCTAGCTTTAGGTGTGAAACCTTTTGCCGATGCTTGCTATTTATATGATAGCTTGGAAGCATATTTGTTAGTTGCGGTAAGACTATAGCTTCTGCTTTAATTCTCTTCTCCGCTTGGGGGGAAATTAGAGTAATGGGATTATTGTGAACTAAGGTATTCGTTTGAGATTTCCTCAACCTGAGTGGTCATGGTGGTAACTGGTTCCGAAACTAGTCCACTTAGGATCCAGCCAAAAATAGTATTTTGTGCCAATAGTTTGTTTGAAATTTTCTCAACACCCTCGAGTATTATCTGAGGTATGAGATCGCTGCCTAATAGAATGTCTATTTGAGCGCGGGTGTTGCAGATGGCATCTGCTAGCTTTAGGTGTGAAACCTTTTGCCGATGCTTGCTATTTATATGATAGCTTGGAAGCATATTTGTTAGCTGCGGTAAGACTATAGCTTCTGCTTTAATTCTCTTATCCGCTTGGGGGGAAATTAGAGTAAGGGGATTATTGTGAACTGAGGTATTCGTTTGAGATTTCCTCAACCTGAGTGGTCATGGTGGTAACTGGTTCCGAAACTAGTCCACTTAGGACCAACCAAAAAATAGTATTTTGTGCCAATAGTTTGTTTGAAATTTTCTCAACACCCTCGAGTATTATCTGAGGTATGAGATCGCTGCCTTATAGAATGTCTTTTTGAGCGGGGGTGTTGCAGTTGGGATCTGCTAGCTTTAGGTGTGAAACCTTTTGCCAAAGCTTGCTATTTATATGATAGCTTGGAAGCATATTTGTTAGTTGCGGTAAGACTATAGCTTCTGCTTTAATTCTCTTCTCCGCTTGGGTGGAAATTAGAGTAATGGGATTATTGTGAACTGAGGTATTCGTTTGAGATTTCCTCAACCTGAGTGGTCATAGCGGTAGCTGGTTCCGAAACTAGTCCACTTAGGATCCACCCAAAAATAGTATTTTGTGCCAATAGTTTGTTTGAAATTTTTTCAACACCCTCGAGTATTATCTGAGGTATGAGATCGCTGCCTAATGGAATGTCTATTTGAGCGGGGGTGTTGCAGTTGGGATCTGCTAGCTTTAGGTGTGAAACCTTTTGCCAATGCTTGCTATTTATATGATAGCTTGGAAGCATATTTGTTAGTTGCGGTAAGACTATAGCTTCTGCTTTAATTCTCTTATCCGCTTGGGGGGAAATTAGAGTAATGGGATTATTGTGAACTGAGGTATTCGTTTGAGATTTCCTCAACCTAAGTGGTCATAGTGGTAACTGGTTCCGAAACTAGTCCACTTAGGACCAACCCAAAAATAGTATTTTGTGCCAATAGTTTGTTTGAAATTTTCTCAACACCCTCGAGTATTATCTGAGGTATGAGATCGCTGCCTAATAGAATGTCTATTTGAGCGGGGGTGTTGCAGTTGGGATCTGCTAGCTTTAGGTGTGAAACCTTTTGCCAATGCTTGCTATTTATATGATAGCTTGGAAGCATATTTGTTAGTTGCGGTAAGACTATAGCTTCTGCTTTAATTCTCTTCTCCGCTTGGGTGGAAATTAGAGTAATGGGATTATTGTGAACTGAGGTATTCGTTTGAGATTTCCTCAACCTGAGTGGTCATAGCGGTAGCTGGTTCCGAAACTAGTCCACTTAGGATCCACCCTAAAATAGTATTTTGTGCCAATAGTTTGTTTGAAATTTTCTCAACACCCTCGAGTATTATCTGAGGTATGAGATCGCTGCCTAATAGAATGTCTATTTGAGCGCGGGTGTTGCAGTTGGCATCTGCTAGCTTTAGGTGTGAAACCTTTTACCGATGCTTGCTATTTATATGATAGCTTGGAAGCATATTTGTTAGCTGCGGTAAGACTATAGCTTCTGCTTTAATTCTCTTATCCGCTTGGGGGGAAATTAGAGTAAGGGGATTATTGTGAACTGAGGTATTCGTTTGAGATTTCCTCAACCTGAGTGGTCATGGTGGTAACTGGTTCCGAAACTAGTCCACTTAGGACCAACCCAAAAATAGTATTTTGTGCCAATAGTTTGTTTGAAATTTTCTCAACACCCTCGAGTATTATCTGAGGTATGAGATCGCTGCCTAATAGAATGTCTATTTGAGCGGGGGTGTTGCAGTTGGGATCTGCTAGCTTTAGGTGTGAAACCTTTTGCCAATGCTTGCTATTTATATGATAGCTTGGAAGCATATTTGTTAGTTGCGGTAAGACTATAGCTTCTGCTTTAATTCTCTTCTCCGCTTGGGTGGAAATTAGAGTAATGGGATTATTGTGAACTGAGGTATTCGTTTGAGATTTCCTCAACCTGAGTGGTCATAGTGGTAACTGGTTCCGAAACTAGTCCACTTAGGACCAACCCAAAAATAGTATTTTGTGCCAATAGTTTGTTTGAAATTTTCTCAACACCCTCGAGTATTATCTGAGGTATGAGATCGCTGCCTAATAGAATGTCTATTTGAGCGGGGGTGTTGCAGTTGGGATCTGCTAGCTTTAGGTGTGAAACCTTTTGCCAATGCTTGCTATTTATATGATAGCTTGGAAGCATATTTGTTAGTTGCGGTAAGACTATAGCTTCTGCTTTAATTCTCTTATCCGCTTGGGGGGAAATTAGAGTAATGGGATTATTGTGAACTGAGGTATTCGTTTGAGATTTCCTCAACCTGAGTGGTCATAGTGGTAACTGGTTCCGAAACTAGTCCACTTAGGACCAACCCAAAAATAGTATTTTGTGCCAATAGTTTGTTTGAAATTTTCTCAACACCCTCGAGTATTATCTGAGGTATGAGATCGCTGCCTAATAGAATGTCTATTTGAGCGGGGGTGTTGCAGTTGGGATCTGCTAGCTTTAGGTGTGAAACCTTTTGCCAATGCTTGCTATTTATATGATAGCTTGGAAGCATATTTGTTAGTTGCGGTAAGACTATAGCTTCTGCTTTAATTCTCTTCTCCGCTTGGGGGGAAATTAGAGTAATGGGATTATTGTGAACTAAGGTATTCGTTTGAGATTTCCTCAACCTGAGTGGTCATGGTGGTAACTGGTTCCGAAACTAGTCCACTTAGGATCCAGCCAAAAATAGTATTTTGTGCCAATAGTTTGTTTGAAATTTTCTCAACACCCTCGAGTATTATCTGAGGTATGAGATCGCTGCCTAATAGAATGTCTATTTGAGCGCGGGTGTTGCAGATGGCATCTGCTAGCTTTAGGTGTGAAACCTTTTGCCGATGCTTGCTATTTATATGATAGCTTGGAAGCATATTTGTTAGCTGCGGTAAGACTATAGCTTCTGCTTTAATTCTCTTATCCGCTTGGGGGGAAATTAGAGTAAGGGGATTATTGTGAACTGAGGTATTCGTTTGAGATTTCCTCAACCTGAGTGGTCATGGTGGTAACTGGTTCCGAAACTAGTCCACTTAGGACCAACCAAAAAATAGTAGTTTGTGCCAATAGTTTGTTTGAAATTTTCTCAACACCCTCGAGTATTATCTGAGGTATGAGATCGCTGCCTAATAGAATGTCTTTTTGAGCGGGGGTGTTGCAGTTGGGATCTGCTAGCTTTAGGTGTGAAACCTTTTGCCAAAGCTTGCTATTTATATGATAGCTTGGAAGCATATTTGTTAGTTGCGGTAAGACTATAGCTTCTGCTTTAATTCTCTTCTCCGCTTGGGTGGAAATTAGAGTAATGGGATTATTGTGAACTGAGGTATTCGTTTGAGATTTCCTCAACCTGAGTGGTCATAGTGGTAACTGGTTCCGAAACTAGTCCACTTAGGACCAACCCAAAAATAGTATTTTGTGCCAATAGTTTGTTTGAAATTTTCTCAACACCCTCGAGTATTATCTGAGGTATGAGATCGCTGCCTAATAGAATGTCTATTTGAGCGGGGGTGTTGCAGTTGGGATCTGCTAGCTTTAGGTGTGAAACCTTTTGCCAATGCTTGCTATTTATATGATAGCTTGGAAGCATATTTGTTAGTTGCGGTAAGACTATAGCTTCTGCTTTAATTCTCTTATCCGCTTGGGGGGAAATTAGAGTAATGGGATTATTGTGAACTGAGGTATTCGTTTGAGATTTCCTCAACCTGAGTGGCATAGTGGTAACTGGTTCCGAAACTAGTCCACTTAGGACCAACCCAAAAATAGTATTTTGTGCCAATAGTTTGTTTGAAATTTTCTCAACACCCTCGAGTATTATCTGAGGTATGAGATCGCTGCCTAATAGAATGTCTATTTGAGCGGGGGTGTTGCAGTTGGGATCTGCTAGCTTTAGGTGTGAAACCTTTTGCCAATGCTTGCTATTTATATGATAGCTTGGAAGCATATTTGTTAGTTGCGGTAAGACTATAGCTTCTGCTTTAATTCTCTTCTCCGCTTGGGTGGAAATTAGAGTAATGGGATTGTTGTGAACTGAGGTATTCGTTTGAGATTTCCTCAACCTGAGTGGTCATAGTGGTAGCTGGTTCCGAAACTAGTCCACTTAGGATCCACCCTAAAATAGTATTTTGTGCCAATAGTTTGTTTGAAATTTTCTCAACACCCTCGAGTATTATCTGAGGTATGAGATCGCTGCCTAATAGAATGTCTATTTGAGCGGGGGTGTTGCAGTTGGCATCTGCTAGCTTTAGGTGTGAAACCTTTTGCCAATGCTTGCTTTTATATGATAGCTTGGAAGCATATTTGTTAGTTGCGGTAAGACTATAGCTGCTGCTTTAATTCTCTTATCCGCTTGGGGGGAAATTAGAGTAATGGAATTATTGTGAACTGAGGTATTCGTTTGAGATTTCCTCAACCTGAGTGGTCATGGTGGTAACTGGTTCCGAAACTAGTCCACTTAGGATCCACCCAAAAATAGTATTTTGTGCCAATAGTTTGTTTGAAATTTTCTCACCACCCTCGAGTATTATCTGAGGTATGAGATTGCTGCCTAATAGAATGTCTATTTGAGCGCGGGTGTTGCAGTTGGCATCTGCTAGCTTTAGGTGTGAAACCTTTTGCCGATGCTTGCTATTTATATGATAGCTTGGAAGCATATTTGTTAGCTGCGGTAAGACTATAGCTTCTGCTTTAATTCTCTTATCCGCTTGGGGGGAAATTAGAGTAATGGGATTACTGTGAACTGAGGTATTCGTTTGAGATTTCCTCAACCTGAGTGGTCATGGTGGTAACTGGTTCCGAAACTAGTCCACTTAGGATCCACCCAAAAATAGTATTTTGTGCCAATAGTTTGTTTGAAATTTTCTCACCACCCTCGAGTATTATCTGAGGTATGAGATTGCTGCCTAATAGAATGTCTATTTGAGCGCGGGTGTTGCAGTTGGCATCTGCTAGCTTTAGGTGTGAAACCTTTTGCCGATGCTTGCTATTTATATGATAGCTTGGAAGCATATTTGTTAGCTGCGGTAAGACTATAGCTTCTGCTTTAATTCTCTTATCCGCTTGGGGGGAAATTAGAGTAATGGGATTATTGTGAACTGAGGTATTCGTTTGAGATTTCCTCAACCTGAGTGGTCATGGTGGTAACTGGTTCCGAAACTAGTCCACTTAGGATCCAGCCAAAAATAGTATTTTGTGCCAATAGTTTGTTTGAAATTTTCTCAACACCCTCGAGTATTATCTGAGGTATGAGATCGCTGCCTAATAGAATGTCTCTTTGAGCGCGGGTGTTGCAGTTGGCACCTGCTAGCTTTAGGTGTGAAACCTTTTGCCGATGCTTGCTATTTATATGATAGCTTGGAAGCATATTTGTTAGTTGCGGTAAGACTATAGCTTCTGCTTTAATTCTCTTATCCGCTTGGGGGGAAATTAGAGTAATGGGATTATTGTGAACTGAGGTATTCGTTTGAGATTTCCTCAACCTGAGTGGTCATGGTGGTAACTGGTTCCGAAACTAGTCCACTTAGGATCCAGCCAAAAATAGTATTTTGTGCCAATAGTTTGTTTGAAATTTTCTCAACACCCTCGAGTAATATCTGAGGTATGAGATCGCTGCCTAATAGAATGTCTATTTGAGCGCGGGTGTTGCAGTTGGCATCTGCTAGCTTTAGGTGTGAAACCTTTTGCCGATGCTTGCTATTTATATGATAGCTTGGAAGCATATTTGTTAGTTGCGGTAAGACTATAGCTTCTGCTTTAATTCTCTTCTCCGCTTGGGGGGAAATTAGAGTAATGGGATTATTGTGAACTAAGGTATTCGTTTGAGATTTCCTCAACCTGAGTGGTCATGGTGGTAACTGGTTCCGAAACTAGTCCACTTAGGATCCAGCCAAAAATAGTATTTTGTGCCAATAGTTTGTTTGAAATTTTCTCAACACCCTCGAGTATTATCTGAGGTATGAGATCGCTGCCTAATAGAATGTCTATTTGAGCGCGGGTGTTGCAGATGGCATCTGCTAGCTTTAGGTGTGAAACCTTTTGCCGATGCTTGCTATTTATATGATAGCTTGGAAGCATATTTGTTAGTTGCGGTAAGACTATAGCTTCTGCTTTAATTCTCTTATCCGCTTAAGGGGAAATTAGAGTAATGGGATTATTGTGAACTGAGGTATTCGTTTGAGATTTCCTCAACCTGAGTGGTCATAGTGGTAGCTGGTTCCGAAACTAGTCCACTTAGGATCCACCCTAAAATAGTATTTTGTGCCAATAGTTTGTTTGAAATTTTCTCAACACCCTCGAGTATTATCTGAGGTATGAGATCGCTGCCTAATAGAATGTCTATTTGAGCGGGGGTGTTGCAGTTGGCATATGCTAGCTTTAGGTGTGAAACCTTTTGCCAATGCTTGCTATTTATATGATAGCTTGGAAGCATATTTGTTAGTTGCGGTAAGACTATAGCTTCTGCTTTAATTCTCTTATCCGCTTAAGGGGAAATTAGAGTAATGGGATTATTGTGAACTGAGGTATTCGTTTGAGATTTCCTCAACCTGAGTGGTCATGGTGGTAACTGGTTCCGAAACTAGTCCACTTAGGATCCACCCAAAAATAGTATTTTGTACCAATAGTTTGTTTGAAATTTTCTCAACACCCTCGAGTATTATTTGAGGTATGAGATCGCTGCCTAATAGAATGTCTATTTGAGCGCGGGTGTTGCAGTTGGCATCTGCTAGCTTTAGGTGTGAAACCTTTTGCCAATGCTTGCTATTTATATGATAGCTTGGAAGCATATTTGTTAGTTGCGGTAAGACTATAGCTTCTGCTTTAATTCTCTTATCCGCTTGGGGGGAAATTAGAGTAATGGGATTATTGTGAACTGAGGTATTCGTTTGAGATTTCCTCAACCTGAGTGGTCATGGTGGTAACTGGTTCCGAAACTAGTCCACTTAGGATCCACCCAAAAATAGTATTTTGTGCCAATAGTTTGTTTGAAATTTTCTCAACACCCTCGAGTATTATCTGAGGTATGAGATCGCTGCCTAATAGAATGTCTATTTGAGCGCGGGTGTTGCAGTTGGCATCTGCTAGCTTTAGGTGTGAAACGTTTTGCCGATGCTTGCTATTTATATGATAGCTTGGAAGCATATTTGTTAGCTGCGGTAAGACTATAGCTTCTGCTTTAATTCTCTTATCCGCTTGGGGGGAAATTAGAGTAATGGGATTATTGTGAACTGAGGTATTCGTTTGAGATTTCCTCAACCTGAGTGGTCATAGTGGTAACTGGTTCCGAAACTAGTCCACTTAGGACCAACCCAAAAATAGTATTTTGTGCCAATAGTTTGTTTGAAATTTTCTCATCACCCTCGAGTATTATCTGAGGTATGAGATCGCTGCCTAATAGAATGTCTATTTGAGCGGGGGTGTTGCAGTTGGGATCTGCTAGCTTTAGGTGTGAAACCTTTTGCCAATGCTTGCTATTTATATGATAGCTTGGAAGCATATTTGTTAGTTGCGGTAAGACTATAGCTTCTGCTTTAATTCTCTTATCCGCTTGGGGGGAAATTAGAGTAATGGGATTATTGTGAACTGAGGTATTCGTTTGAGATTTCCTCAACCTGAGTGGTCATAGTGGTAACTGGTTCCGAAACTAGTCCACTTAGGACCAACCCAAAAATAGTATTTTGTGCCAATAGTTTGTTTGAAATTTTCTCAACACCCTCGAGTATTATCTGAGGTATGAGATCGCTGCCTAATAGAATGTCTATTTGAGCGGGGGTGTTGCAGTTGGGATCTGCTAGCTTTAGGTGTGAAACCTTTTGCCAATGCTTGCTATTTATATGATAGCTTGGAAGCATATTTGTTAGTTGCGGTAAGACTATAGCTTCTGCTTTAATTCTCTTCTCCGCTTGGGGGGAAATTAGAGTAATGGGATTATTGTGAACTAAGGTATTCGTTTGAGATTTCCTCAACCTGAGTGGTCATGGTGGTAACTGGTTCCGAAACTAGTCCACTTAGGATCCAGCCAAAAATAGTATTTTGTGCCAATAGTTTGTTTGAAATTTTCTCAACACCCTCGAGTATTATCTGAGGTATGAGATCGCTGCCTAATAGAATGTCTATTTGAGCGCGGGTGTTGCAGATGGCATCTGCTAGCTTTAGGTGTGAAACCTTTTGCCGATGCTTGCTATTTATATGATAGCTTGGAAGCATATTTGTTAGCTGCGGTAAGACTATAGCTTCTGCTTTAATTCTCTTATCCGCTTGGGGGGAAATTAGAGTAAGGGGATTATTGTGAACTGAGGTATTCGTTTGAGATTTCCTCAACCTGAGTGGTCATGGTGGTAACTGGTTCCGAAACTAGTCCACTTAGGACCAACCAAAAAATAGTAGTTTGTGCCAATAGTTTGTTTGAAATTTTCTCAACACCCTCGAGTATTATCTGAGGTATGAGATCGCTGCCTAATAGAATGTCTTTTTGAGCGGGGGTGTTGCAGTTGGGATCTGCTAGCTTTAGGTGTGAAACCTTTTGCCAAAGCTTGCTATTTATATGATAGCTTGGAAGCATATTTGTTAGTTGCGGTAAGACTATAGCTTCTGCTTTAATTCTCTTCTCCGCTTGGGTGGAAATTAGAGTAATGGGATTATTGTGAACTGAGGTATTCGTTTGAGATTTCCTCAACCTGAGTGGTCATAGTGGTAACTGGTTCCGAAACTAGTCCACTTAGGACCAACCCAAAAATAGTATTTTGTGCCAATAGTTTGTTTGAAATTTTCTCAACACCCTCGAGTATTATCTGAGGTATGAGATCGCTGCCTAATAGAATGTCTATTTGAGCGGGGGTGTTGCAGTTGGGATCTGCTAGCTTTAGGTGTGAAACCTTTTGCCAATGCTTGCTATTTATATGATAGCTTGGAAGCATATTTGTTAGTTGCGGTAAGACTATAGCTTCTGCTTTAATTCTCTTATCCGCTTGGGGGGAAATTAGAGTAATGGGATTATTGTGAACTGAGGTATTCGTTTGAGATTTCCTCAACCTGAGTGGTCATAGTGGTAACTGGTTCCGAAACTAGTCCACTTAGGACCAACCCAAAAATAGTATTTTGTGCCAATAGTTTGTTTGAAATTTTCTCAACACCCTCGAGTATTATCTGAGGTATGAGATCGCTGCCTAATAGAATGTCTATTTGAGCGGGGGTGTTGCAGTTGGGATCTGCTAGCTTTAGGTGTGAAACCTTTTGCCAATGCTTGCTATTTATATGATAGCTTGGAAGCATATTTGTTAGTTGCGGTAAGACTATAGCTTCTGCTTTAATTCTCTTCTCCGCTTGGGTGGAAATTAGAGTAATGGGATTGTTGTGAACTGAGGTATTCGTTTGAGATTTCCTCAACCTGAGTGGTCATAGTGGTAGCTGGTTCCGAAACTAGTCCACTTAGGATCCACCCTAAAATAGTATTTTGTGCCAATAGTTTGTTTGAAATTTTCTCAACACCCTCGAGTATTATCTGAGGTATGAGATCGCTGCCTAATAGAATGTCTATTTGAGCGGGGGTGTTGCAGTTGGCATCTGCTAGCTTTAGGTGTGAAACCTTTTGCCAATGCTTGCTTTTATATGATAGCTTGGAAGCATATTTGTTAGTTGCGGTAAGACTATAGCTGCTGCTTTAATTCTCTTATCCGCTTGGGGGGAAATTAGAGTAATGGAATTATTGTGAACTGAGGTATTCGTTTGAGATTTCCTCAACCTGAGTGGTCATGGTGGTAACTGGTTCCGAAACTAGTCCATTTAGGATCCACCCAAAAATAGTATTTTGTGCCAATAGTTTGTTTGAAATTTTCTCACCACCCTCGAGTATTATCTGAGGTATGAGATTGCTGCCTAATAGAATGTCTATTTGAGCGCGGGTGTTGCAGTTGGCATCTGCTAGCTTTAGGTGTGAAACCTTTTGCCGATGCTTGCTATTTATATGATAGCTTGGAAGCATATTTGTTAGCTGCGGTAAGACTATAGCTTCTGCTTTAATTCTCTTATCCGCTTGGGGGGAAATTAGAGTAATGGGATTATTGTGAACTGAGGTATTCGTTTGAGATTTCCTCAACCTGAGTGGTCATGGTGGTAACTGGTTCCGAAACTAGTCCACTTAGGATCCAGCCAAAAATAGTATTTTGTGCCAATAGTTTGTTTGAAATTTTCTCAACACCCTCGAGTATTATCTGAGGTATGAGATCGCTGCCTAATAGAATGTCTCTTTGAGCGCGGGTGTTGCAGTTGGCACCTGCTAGCTTTAGGTGTGAAACCTTTTGCCGATGCTTGCTATTTATATGATAGCTTGGAAGCATATTTGTTAGTTGCGGTAAGACTATAGCTTCTGCTTTAATTCTCTTATCCGCTTGGGGGGAAATTAGAGTAATGGGATTATTGTGAACTGAGGTATTCGTTTGAGATTTCCTCAACCTGAGTGGTCATGGTGGTAACTGGTTCCGAAACTAGTCCACTTAGGATCCAGCCAAAAATAGTATTTTGTGCCAATAGTTTGTTTGAAATTTTCTCAACACCCTCGAGTAATATCTGAGGTATGAGATCGCTGCCTAATAGAATGTCTATTTGAGCGCGGGTGTTGCAGTTGGCATCTGCTAGCTTTAGGTGTGAAACCTTTTGCCGATGCTTGCTTTTATATGATAGCTTGGAAGCATATTTGTTAGTTGCGGTAAGACTATAGCTGCTGCTTTAATTCTCTTATCCGCTTGGGGGGAAATTAGAGTAATGGAATTATTGTGAACTGTTGGGTGTTGCAGTTGGCACCTGCTAGCTTTAGGTGTGAAACCTTTTGCCGATGCTTGCTATTTATATGATAGCTTGGAAGCATATTTGTTAGTTGCGGTAAGACTATAGCTTCTGCTTTAATTCTCTTATCCGCTTGGGGGGAAATTAGAGTAATGGGATTATTGTGAACTGAGGTATTCGTTTGAGATTTCCTCAACCTGAGTGGTCATGGTGGTAACTGGTTCCGAAACTAGTCCACTTAGGATCCAGCCAAAAATAGTATTTTGTGCCAATAGTTTGTTTGAAATTTTCTCAACACCCTCGAGTATTATCTGAGGTATGAGATCGCTGCCTAATAGAATGTCTATTTGAGCGGGGGTGTTGCAGTTGGCATCTGCTAGCTTTAGGTGTGAAACCTTTTGCCAATGCTTGCTTTTATATGATAGCTTGGAAGCATATTTGTTAGTTGCGGTAAGACTATAGCTGCTGCTTTAATTCTCTTATCCGCTTGGGGGGAAATTAGAGTAATGGAATTATTGTGAACTGAGGTATTCGTTTGAGATTTCCTCAACCTGAGTGGTCATGGTGGTAACTGGTTCCGAAACTAGTCCACTTAGGATCCACCCAAAAATAGTATTTTGTGCCAATAGTTTGTTTGAAATTTTCTCACCACCCTCGAGTATTATCTGAGGTATGAGATTGCTGCCTAATAGAATGTCTATTTGAGCGCGGGTGTTGCAGTTGGCATCTGCTAGCTTTAGGTGTGAAACCTTTTGCCGATGCTTGCTATTTATATGATAGCTTGGAAGCATATTTGTTAGCTGCGGTAAGACTATAGCTTCTGCTTTAATTCTCTTATCCGCTTGGGGGGAAATTAGAGTAATGGGATTATTGTGAACTGAGGTATTCGTTTGAGATTTCCTCAACCTGAGTGGTCATGGTGGTAACTGGTTCCGAAACTAGTCCACTTAGGATCCAGCCAAAAATAGTATTTTGTGCCAATAGTTTGTTTGAAATTTTCTCAACACCCTCGAGTATTATCTGAGGTATGAGATCGCTGCCTAATAGAATGTCTCTTTGAGCGCGGGTGTTGCAGTTGGCACCTGCTAGCTTTAGGTGTGAAACCTTTTGCCGATGCTTGCTATTTATATGATAGCTTGGAAGCATATTTGTTAGTTGCGGTAAGACTATAGCTTCTGCTTTAATTCTCTTATCCGCTTGGGGGGAAATTAGAGTAATGGGATTATTGTGAACTGAGGTATTCGTTTGAGATTTCCTCAACCTGAGTGGTCATGGTGGTAACTGGTTCCGAAACTAGTCCACTTAGGATCCAGCCAAAAATAGTATTTTGTGCCAATAGTTTGTTTGAAATTTTCTCAACACCCTCGAGTATTATCTGAGGTATGAGATCGCTGCCTAATAGAATGTCTATTTGAGCGCGGGTGTTGCAGATGGCATCTGCTAGCTTTAGGTGTGAAACCTTTTGCCGATGCTTGCTATTTATATGATAGCTTGGAAGCATATTTGTTAGTTGCGGTAAGACTATAGCTTCTGCTTTAATTCTCTTCTCCGCTTGGGGGGAAATTAGAGTAATGGGATTATTGTGAACTAAGGTATTCGTTTGAGATTTCCTCAACCTGAGTGGTCATGGTGGTAACTGGTTCCGAAACTAGTCCACTTAGGATCCAGCCAAAAATAGTATTTTGTGCCAATAGTTTGTTTGAAATTTTCTCAACACCCTCGAGTATTATCTGAGGTATGAGATCGCTGCCTAATAGAATGTCTATTTGAGCGCGGGTGTTGCAGATGGCATCTGCTAGCTTTAGGTGTGAAACCTTTTGCCGATGCTTGCTATTTATATGATAGCTTGGAAGCATATTTGTTAGTTGCGGTAAGACTATAGCTTCTGCTTTAATTCTCTTATCCGCTTAAGGGGAAATTAGAGTAATGGGATTATTGTGAACTGAGGTATTCGTTTGAGATTTCCTCAACCTGAGTGGTCATAGTGGTAGCTGGTTCCGAAACTAGTCCACTTAGGATCCACCCTAAAATAGTATTTTGTGCCAATAGTTTGTTTGAAATTTTCTCAACACCCTCGAGTATTATCTGAGGTATGAGATCGCTGCCTAATAGAATGTCTATTTGAGCGGGGGTGTTGCAGTTGGCATATGCTAGCTTTAGGTGTGAAACCTTTTGCCAATGCTTGCTATTTATATGATAGCTTGGAAGCATATTTGTTAGTTGCGGTAAGACTATAGCTTCTGCTTTAATTCTCTTATCCGCTTAAGGGGAAATTAGAGTAATGGGATTATTGTGAACTGAGGTATTCGTTTGAGATTTCCTCAACCTGAGTGGTCATGGTGGTAACTGGTTCCGAAACTAGTCCACTTAGGATCCACCCAAAAATAGTATTTTGTACCAATAGTTTGTTTGAAATTTTCTCAACACCCTCGAGTATTATTTGAGGTATGAGATCGCTGCCTAATAGAATGTCTATTTGAGCGCGGGTGTTGCAGTTGGCATCTGCTAGCTTTAGGTGTGAAACCTTTTGCCAATGCTTGCTATTTATATGATAGCTTGGAAGCATATTTGTTAGTTGCGGTAAGACTATAGCTTCTGCTTTAATTCTCTTATCCGCTTGGGGGGAAATTAGAGTAATGGGATTATTGTGAACTGAGGTATTCGTTTGAGATTTCCTCAACCTGAGTGGTCATGGTGGTAACTGGTTCCGAAACTAGTCCACTTAGGATCCACCCAAAAATAGTATTTTGTGCCAATAGTTTGTTTGAAATTTTCTCAACACCCTCGAGTATTATCTGAGGTATGAGATCGCTGCCTAATAGAATGTCTATTTGAGCGCGGGTGTTGCAGTTGGCATCTGCTAGCTTTAGGTGTGAAACCTTTTGCCGATGCTTGCTATTTATATGATAGCTTGGAAGCATATTTGTTAGCTGCGGTAAGACTATAGCTTCTGCTTTAATTCTCTTATCCGCTTGGGGGGAAATTAGAGTAATGGGATTATTGTGAACTGAGGTATTCGTTTGAGATTTCCTCAACCTGAGTGGTCATGGTGGTAACTGGTTCCGAAACTAGTCCACTTAGGATCCAGCCAAAAATAGTATTTTGTGCCAATAGTTTGTTTGAAATTTTCTCAACACCCTCGAGTATTATCTGAGGTATGAGATCGCTGCCTAATAGAATGTCTATTTGAGCGCGGGTGTTGCAGTTGGCATCTGCTAGCTTTAGGTGTGAAACCTTTTGCCGATGCTTGCTATTTATATGATAGCTTGGAAGCATATTTGTTAGTTGCGGTAAGACTATAGCTTCTGCTTTAATTCTCTTATCCGCTTGGGGGGAAATTAGAGTAATGGGATTATTGTGAACTGAGGTATTCGTTTGAGATTTCCTCAACCTGAGTGGTCATGGTGGTAACTGGTTCCGAAACTAGTCCAATTAGGATCCAGCCAAAAATAGTATTTTGTGCCAATAGTTTGTTTGAAATTTTCTCAACACCCTCGAGTATTATCTGAGGTATGAGATCGCTGCCTAATAGAATGTCTATTTGAGCGCGGGTGTTGCAGTTGGCATCTGCTAGCTTTAGGTGTGAAACCTTTTGCCGATGCTTGCTATTTATATGATAGCTTGGAAGCATATTTGTTAGTTGCGGTAAGACTATAGCTTCTGCTTTAATTCTCTTCTCCGCTTGGGGGGAAATTAGAGTAATGGGATTATTGTGAACTAAGGTATTCGTTTGAGATTTCCTCAACCTGAGTGGTCATGGTGGTAACTGGTTCCGAAACTAGTCCACTTAGGATCCAGCCAAAAATAGTATTTTGTGCCAATAGTTTGTTTGAAATTTTCTCAACACCCTCGAGTATTATCTGAGGTATGAGATCGCTGCCTAATAGAATGTCTATTTGAGCGCGGGTGTTGCAGATGGCATCTGCTAGCTTTAGGTGTGAAACCTTTTGCCGATGCTTGCTATTTATATGATAGCTTGGAAGCATATTTGTTAGCTGCGGTAAGACTATAGCTTCTGCTTTAATTCTCTTATCCGCTTGGGGGGAAATTAGAGTAAGGGGATTATTGTGAACTGAGGTATTCGTTTGAGATTTCCTCAACCTGAGTGGTCATGGTGGTAACTGGTTCCGAAACTAGTCCACTTAGGATCCACCCAAAAATAGTATTTTGTGCCAATAGTTTGTTTGAAATTTTCTCAACACCCTCGAGTATTATCTGAGGTATGAGATCGCTGCCTAATAGAATGTCTATTTGAGCGCGGGTGTTGCAGTTGGCATCTGCTAGCTTTAGGTGTGAAACCTTTTGCCGATGCTTGCTATTTATATGATAGCTTGGAAGCATATTTGTTAGCTGCGGTAAGACTATAGCTTCTGCTTTAATTCTCTTATCCGCTTGGGGGGAAATTAGAGTAATGGGATTATTGTGAACTGAGGTATTCGTTTGAGATTTCCTCAACCTGAGTGGTCATGGTGGTAACTGGTTCCGAAACTAGTCCACTTAGGATCCACCCAAAAATAGTATTTTGTGCCAATAGTTTGTTTGAAATTTTCTCAACACCCTCGAGTATTATCTGAGGTATGAGATCGCTGCCTAATAGAATGTCTATTTGAGCGCGGGTGTTGCAGTTGGCATCTGCTAGCTTTAGGTGTGAAACCTTTTGCCGATGCTTGCTATTTATATGATAGCTTGGAAGCATATTTGTTAGCTGCGGTAAGACTATAGCTTCTGCTTTAATTCTCTTATCCGCTTGGGGGGAAATTAGAGTAATGGGATTATTGTGAACTGAGGTATTCGTTTGAGATTTCCTCAACCTGAGTGGTCATGGTGGTAACTGGTTCCGAAACTAGTCCACTTAGGATCCAGCCAAAAATAGTATTTTGTGCCAATAGTTTGTTTGAAATTTTCTCAACACCCTCGAGTATTATCTGAGGTATGAGATCGCTGCCTAATAGAATGTCTATTTGAGCGCGGGTGTTGCAGTTGGCATCTGCTAGCTTTAGGTGTGAAACCTTTTGCCGATGCTTGCTATTTATATGATAGCTTGGAAGCATATTTGTTAGTTGCGGTAAGACTATAGCTTCTGCTTTAATTCTCTTATCCGCTTGGGGGGAAATTAGAGTAATGGGATTATTGTGAACTGAGGTATTCGTTTGAGATTTCCTCAACCTGAGTGGTCATGGTGGTAACTGGTTCCGAAACTAGTCCAATTAGGATCCAGCCAAAAATAGTATTTTGTGCCAATAGTTTGTTTGAAATTTTCTCAACACCCTCGAGTATTATCTGAGGTATGAGATCGCTGCCTAATAGAATGTCTATTTGAGCGCGGGTGTTGCAGTTGGCATCTGCTAGCTTTAGGTGTGAAACCTTTTGCCGATGCTTGCTATTTATATGATAGCTTGGAAGCATATTTGTTAGTTGCGGTAAGACTATAGCTTCTGCTTTAATTCTCTTCTCCGCTTGGGGGGAAATTAGAGTAATGGGATTATTGTGAACTAAGGTATTCGTGTGAGATTTCCTCAACCTGAGTGGTCATGGTGGTAACTGGTTCCGAAACTAGTCCACTTAGGATCCAGCCAAAAATAGTATTTTGTGCCAATAGTTTGTTTGAAATTTTCTCAACACCCTCGAGTATTATCTGAGGTATGAGATCGCTGCCTAATAGAATGTCTATTTGAGCGCGGGTGTTGCAGATGGCATCTGCTAGCTTTAGGTGTGAAACCTTTTGCCGATGCTTGCTATTTATATGATAGCTTGGAAGCATATTTGTTAGCTGCGGTAAGACTATAGCTTCTGCTTTAATTCTCTTATCCGCTTGGGGGGAAATTAGAGTAAGGGGATTATTGTGAACTGAGGTATTCGTTTGAGATTTCCTCAACCTGAGTGGTCATGGTGGTAACTGGTTCCGAAACTAGTCCACTTAGGATCCAGCCAAAAATAGTATTTTGTGCCAATAGTTTGTTTGAAATTTTCTCAACACCCTCGAGTATTATCTGAGGTATGAGATCGCTGCCTAATAGAATGTCTATTTGAGCGCGGGTGTTGCAGTTGGCATCTGCTAGCTTTAGGTGTGAAACCTTTTGCCGATGCTTGCTATTTATATGATAGCTTGGAAGCATATTTGTTAGTTGCGGTAAGACTATAGCTTCTGCTTTAATTCTCTTCTCCGCTTGGGGGGAAATTAGAGTAATGGGATTATTGTGAACTAAGGTATTCGTTTGAGATTTCCTCAACCTGAGTGGTCATGGTGGTAACTGGTTCCGAAACTAGTCCACTTAGGATCCAGCCAAAAATAGTATTTTGTGCCAATAGTTTGTTTGAAATTTTCTCAACACCCTCGAGTATTATCTGAGGTATGAGATCGCTGCCTAATAGAATGTCTATTTGAGCGCGGGTGTTGCAGATGGCATCTGCTAGCTTTAGGTGTGAAACCTTTTGCCGATGCTTGCTATTTATATGATAGCTTGGAAGCATATTTGTTAGCTGCGGTAAGACTATAGCTTCTGCTTTAATTCTCTTATCCGCTTGGGGGGAAATTAGAGTAAGGGGATTATTGTGAACTGAGGTATTCGTTTGAGATTTCCTCAACCTGAGTGGTCATGGTGGTAACTGGTTCCGAAACTAGTCCACTTAGGACCAACCAAAAAATAGTATTTTGTGCCAATAGTTTGTTTGAAATTTTCTCAACACCCTCGAGTATTATCTGAGGTATGAGATCGCTGCCTAATAGAATGTCTTTTTGAGCGGGGGTGTTGCAGTTGGGATCTGCTAGCTTTAGGTGTGAAACCTTTTGCCAAAGCTTGCTATTTATATGATAGCTTGGAAGCATATTTGTTAGTTGCGGTAAGACTATAGCTTCTGCTTTAATTCTCTTCTCCGCTTGGGTGGAAATTAGAGTAATGGGATTATTGTGAACTGAGGTATTCGTTTGAGATTTCCTCAACCTGAGTGGTCATAGTGGTAACTGTTTCCGAAACTAGTCCAATTAGGATCCACCCAAAAATAGTATTTTGTGCCAATAGTTTGTTTGAAATTTTTTCAACACCCTCGAGTATTATCTGAGGTATGAGATCGCTGCCTAATGGTATGTCTATTTGAGCGGGGGTGTTGCAGTTGGGATCTGCTAGCTTTAGGTGTGAAACCTTTTGCCAATGCTTGCTATTTATATGATAGCTTGGAAGCATATTTGTTAGTTGCGGTAAGACTATAGCTTCTGCTTTAATTCTCTTATCCGCTTGGGGGGAAATTAGAGTAATGGGATTATTGTGAACTGAGGTATTCGTTTGAGATTTCCTCAACCTGAGTGGTCATAGTGGTAACTGGTTCCGAAACTAGTCCACTTAGGACCAACCCAAAAATAGTATTTTGTGCCAATAGTTTGTTTGAAATTTTCTCAACACCCTCGAGTATTATCTGAGGTATGAGATCGCTGCCTAATAGAATGTCTATTTGAGCGGGGGTGTTGCAGTTGGGATCTGCTAGCTTTAGGTGTGAAACCTTTTGCCAATGCTTGCTATTTATATGATAGCTTGGAAGCATATTTGTTAGTTGCGGTAAGACTATAGCTTCTGCTTTAATTCTCTTCTCCGCTTGGGTGGAAATTAGAGTAATGGGATTATTGTGAACTGAGGTATTCGTTTGAGATTTCCTCAACCTGAGTGGTCATAGTGGTAGCTGGTTCCGAAACTAGTCCACTTAGGATCCACCCTAAAATAGTATTTTGTGCCAATAGTTAGTTTGAAATTTTCTCAACACCCTCGAGTATTATCTGAGGTATGAGATCGCTGCCTAATAGAATGTCTATTTGAGCGGGGGTGTTGCAGTTGGCATCTGCTAGCTTTAGGTGTGAAACCTTTTGCCAATTCTTGCTTTTATATGATATCTTGGAAGCATATTTGTTAGTTGCGGTAAGACTATAGCTTCTGCTTTAATTCTCTTATCCGCTTGGGGGGAAATTAGAGTAATGGGATTATGTGAACTGAGGTATTCGTTTGAGATTTCCTCAACCTGAGTGGTCATAGTGGTAACTGGTTCCGAAACTAGTCCACTTAGGATCCACCCAAAAATAGTATTTTGTGCCAATAGTTTGTTTGAAATTTTCTCAACACCCTCGAGTATTATCTGAGGTATGAGATCGCTGCCTAATAGAATGTCTATTTGAGCGGGGGTGTTGCAGTTGGGATCTGCTAGCTTTAAGTGTGAAACCTTTTGCCAATGCTTGCTATTTATATGATAGCTTGGAAGCATATTTGTTAGTTGCGGTAAGACTATAGTTCTGCTTTAATTCTCTTATCCGCTTGGGGGGAAATTAGAGTAATGGGATTATTGTGAACTGAGGTATTCGTTTGAGATTTCCTCAACCTGAGTGGACATGGTGGTAACTGGTTCCGAAACTAGTCCAATTAGGATCCACCCAAAAATAGTATTTTGTGCCAATAGTTTGTTTGAAATTTTTTCAACACCCTCGAGTATTATCTGAGGTATGAGATCGCTGCCTAATGGAATGTCTATTTGAGCGGGGTGTTGCAGTTGGGATCTGCTAGCTTTAGGTGTGAAACCTTTTGAAAATGATTGCTATTTATATGATATCTTGGAAGCATATTTGTTAGTTGCGGTAAGACTATAGCTTCTGCTTTAATTCTCTTCTCCGCTTGGGTGGAAATTAGAGTAATGGGATTATTGTGAACTGAGGTATTCGTTTGAGATTTCCTCAACCTGAGTGGTCATAGTGGTAACTGTTTCCGAAACTAGTCCACTTAGGATCCACCCTAAAATAGTATTTTGTGCCAATAGTTTGTTTGAAATTTTCTCAACACCCTCGAGTATTATCTGAGGTATGAGATCGCTGCCTAATACAATATCTATTTGAGCGGGGGTGTTGCAGTTGGCATCTGCTAGCTTTAGGTGTGAAACCTTTTGCCAATGCTTGCTATTTATATGATAGCTTGGAAGCATATTTGTTAGTTGCGGTAAGACTATAGCTTCTGCTTTAATTCTCTTCTCCGCTTGGGGGGAAATTAGAGTAATGGTATTATGTGAACTGAGGTATTCGTTTGAGATTTCCTAAACCTGAGTGGTCATAGTGGTAACTGGTTCCGAAACTAGTCCACTTAGGATCCACCCAAAAATAGTATTTTGTGCCAATAGTTTGTTTGAAATTTTCTCAACACCCTCGAGTATTATCTGAGGTATGAGATCGCTGCCTAATAGAATGTCTATTTGAGCGGGGGTGTTGCAGTTGGGATCTGCTAGCTTTAAGTGTGAAACCTTTTGCCAATGCTTGCTATTTATATGATAGCTTGGAAGCATATTTGTTAGTTGCGGTAAGACTATAGTTCTGCTTTAATTCTCTTATCCGCTTGGGGGGAAATTAGAGTAATGGGATTATTGTGAACTGAGGTATTCGTTTGAGATTTCCTCAACCTGAGTGGACATGGTGGTAACTGGTTCCGAAACTAGTCCACTTAGGATCCACCCAAAAATAGTATTTTGTGCCAATAGTTTGTTTGAAATTTTCTCAACACCCTCGAGTATTATCTGAGGTATGAGATCGCTGCCTAATAGAATGTCTATTTGAGCGGGGGTGTTGCAGTTGGGATCTGCTAGCTTTAGGTGTGAAACCTTTTGCCAAAGCTTGCTATTTATATGATAGCTTGGAAGCATATTTGTTAGTTGCGGTAAGACTATAGCTTCTGCTTTAATTCTCTTCTCCGCTTGGGTGGAAATTAGAGTAATGGGATTATTGTGAACTGAGGTATTCGTTTGAGATTTCCTCAACCTGAGTGGTCATAGTGGTAACTGGTTCCGAAACTAGTCCGCTTAGGACCAACCCAAAAATAGTATTTTGTGCCAATAGTTTGTTTGAAATTTTCTCAACACCCTCGAGTATTATCTGAGGTATGAGATCGCTGCCTAATAGAATGTCTATTTGAGCGGGGGTGTTGCAGTTGGGATCTGCTAGCTTTAGGTGTGAAACCTTTTGCCAAAGCTTGCTATTTATATGATAGCTTGGAAGCATATTTGTTAGTTGCGGTAAGACTATAGATTCTGCTTTAATTCTCTTATCCGCTTGGGGGGAAATTAGAGTAAGGGGATTATTGTGAACTGAGGTATTCGTTTGAGATTTCCTCAACCTGAGTGGTCATGGTGGTAACTGGTTCCGAAACTAGTCCGCTTAGGACCAACCCAAAAATAGTATTTTGTGCCAATAGTTTGTTTGAAATTTTCTCAACACCCTCGAGTATTATCTGAGGTATGAGATCGCTGCCTAATAGAATGTCTATTTGAGCGGGGGTGTTGCAGTTGGGATCTGCTAGCTTTAGGTGTGAAACCTTTTGCCAAAGCTTGCTATTTATATGATAGCTTGGAAGCATATTTGTTAGTTGCGGTAAGACTATAGCTTCTGCTTTAATTCTCTTCTCCGCTTGGGTGGAAATTAGAGTAATGGGATTATTGTGAACTGAGGTATTCGTTTGAGATTTCCTCAACCTGAGTGGTCATAGTGGTAACTGTTTCCGAAACTAGTCCACTTAGGATCCACCCTAAAATAGTATTTTGTGCCAATAGTTTGTTTGAAATTTTCTCAACACCCTCGAGTATTATCTGAGGTATGAGATCGCTGCCTAATAGAATGTCTATTTGAGCGGGGGTGTTGCAGTTGGCATCTGCTAGCTTTAGGTGTGAAACCTTTTGCCGATGCTTGCTATTTATATGATAGCTTGGAAGCATATTTGTTAGTTGCGGTAAGACTATAGATTCTGCTTTAATTCTCTTATCCGCTTGGGGGGAAATTAGAGTAAGGGGATTATTGTGAACTGAGGTATTCGTTTGAGATTTCCTCAACCTGAGTGGTCATGGTGGTAACTGGTTCCGAAACTAGTCCGCTTAGGACCAACCCAAAAATAGTATTTTGTGCCAATAGTTTGTTTGAAATTTTCTCAACACCCTCGAGTATTATCTGAGGTATGAGATCGCTGCCTAATAGAATGTCTATTTGAGCGGGGGTGTTGCAGTTGGGATCTGCTAGCTTTAGGTGTGAAACCTTTTGCCAAAGCTTGCTATTTATATGATAGCTTGGAAGCATATTTGTTAGTTGCGGTAAGACTATAGCTTCTGCTTTAATTCTCTTCTCCGCTTGGGTGGAAATTAGAGTAATGGGATTATTGTGAACTGAGGTATTCGTTTGAGATTTCCTCAACCTGAGTGGTCATAGTGGTAACTGGTTCCGAAACTAGTCCACTTCGGATCCACCCTAAAATAGTATTTTGTGCCAATAGTTTGTTTGAAATTTTCTTAACACCCTCGAGTATTATCTGAGGTATGAGATCGCTGCCTAATAGAATGTCTATTTGAGCGGGGGTGTTGCAGTTGGCATCTGCTAGCTTTAGGTGTGAAACCTTTTGTCAATGCTTGTTATTTATATGATAGCTTGGAAGCATATTTGTTAAATGCGGTAAGACTATAGCTTCTGCTTTAATTCTCTACTCCGCTTGGGGGGAAATTAGGGTAATGGGATTATGTGAACTGAGGTATTCGTTTGAGATTTCCTCAACCTGACTGGTCATGGTGGTAAATGGTTCCGAAACTAGTCCACTTAGGATCCACCCAAAAATAGTATTTTGTGCCAATAGTTTGTTTGAAATTTTCTCAACACCCTCGAGTATTATCTGAGGTATGAGATCGCTGCCTAATAGAATGTCAATTTGAGCGGGGGTGTTGCAGTTGAGATCTGCTAGCTTTAGGTGTGAAACCTTTTGTCAATTCTTGTTATTTATATGATAGCTTGGAAGCATATTTGTTACTTGCGGTAAGACTATAGCTTCTGCTTTAATTCTCTTATCCGCTTGGGGGGAAATTAGAGTAATGGGATTATTGTGAACTGAGGTATTCGTTTGAGATTTCCTCAACCTGAGTGGTCATGGTGGTAACTGGTTCCGAAACTAGTCCACTTAGGATCCACCCAAAAATAGTATTTTGTGCCAATAGTTTGTTTGAAATTTTCTCAACACCCTCGAGTATTATCTGAGGTATGAGATCGCTGCCTAATAGAATGTCTATTTGAGCGCGGGTGTTGCAGATGGCATCTGCTAGCTTTAGGTGTGAAACCTTTTGCTGATGCTTGCTATTTATATGATAGCTTGGAAGCATATTTGTTAGTTGCGGTAAGACTATATCTTCTGCTTTAATTCTCTTATCCGCTTGGGGGGAAATTAGAGTAAGGGGATTATTGTGAACTGAGGTATTCGTTTGAGATTTCCTCAACCTGAGTGGTCATGGTGGTAACTGGTTCCGAAACTAGTCCACTTAGGACCAACCAAAAAATAGTATTTTGTGCCAATAGTTTGTTTGAAATTTTCTCAACACCCTCGAGTATTATCTGAGGTATGAGATCGCTGCCTAATAGAATGTCTTTTTGAGCGGGGGTGTTGCAGTTGGGATCTGTTAGCTTTAGGTGTGAAACCTTTTGCCAAAGCTTGCTATTTATATGATAGCTTGGAAGCATATTTGTTAGTTGCGGTAAGACTATAGCTTCTGCTTTAATTCTCTTCTCCGCTTGGGTGGAAATTAGAGTAATGGGATTATTGTGAACTGAGGTATTCGTTTGAGATTTCCTCAACCTGAGTGGTCATAGTGGTAACTGTTTCCGAAACTAGTCCAATTAGGATCCACCCAAAAATAGTATTTTGTGCCAATAGTTTGTTTGAAATTTTTTCAACACCCTCGAGTAGTATCTGAGGTATGAGATCGCTGCCTAATGGAATGTCTATTTGAGCGGGGGTGTTGCAGTTGGGATCTGCTAGCTTTAGGTGTGAAACCTTTTGCCAATGCTTGCTATTTATATGATAGCTTGGAAGCATATTTGTTAGTTGCGGTAAGACTATAGCTTCTGCTTTAATTCTCTTATCCGCTTGGGGGGAAATTAGAGTAATGGGATTATTGTGAACTGAGGTATTCGTTTGAGATTTCCTCAACCTGAGTGGTCATAGTGGTAACTGGTTCCGAAACTAGTCCACTTAGGACCAACCCAAAAATAGTATTTTGTGCCAATAGTTTGTTTGAAATTTTCTCAACACCCTCGAGTATTATCTGAGGTATGAGATCGCTGCCTAATAGAATGTCTATTTGAGCGGGGGTGTTGCAGTTGGGATCTGCTAGCTTTAGGTGTGAAACCTTTTGCCAATGCTTGCTATTTATATGATAGCTTGGAAGCATATTTGTTAGTTGCGGTAAGACTATAGCTTCTGCTTTAATTCTCTTCTCCGCTTGGGTGGAAATTAGAGTAATGGGATTATTGTGAACTGAGGTATTCGTTTGAGATTTCCTCAACCTGAGTGGTCATAGTGGTAACTGGTTCCGAAACTAGTCCACTTAGGATCCACCCTAAAATAGTATTTTGTGCCAATAGTTTGTTTGAAATTTTCTCAACACCCTCGAGTATTATCTGAGGTATGAGATCGCTGCCTAATAGAATGTCTATTTGAGCGGGGGTGTTGCAGTTGGCATCTGCTAGCTTTAGGTGTGAAAGCTTTTGCCAATGCTTGCTATTTATATGATAGCTTGGAAGCATATTTGTTAGTTGCGGTAAGACTATAGCTTTTGCTTTAATTCTCTTCTCCGCTTGGGGGGAAATTAGAGTAACGGGATTATGTGAACTGAGGTATTCGTTTGAGATTTCCTCAACCTGAGTGGTCATAGTGGTAACTGGTTCCGAAACTAGTCCACTTAGGATCCACCCAAAAATAGTATTTTGTGCCAATAGTTTGTTTGAAATTTTCTCAACACCCTCGAGTATTATCTGAGGTATGAGATCGCTGCCTAATAGAATGTCTATTTGAACGGGGGTGTTGCAGTTGGGATCTGCTAGCTTTAAGTGTGAAACCTTTTGTCAATGCTTGCTATTTATATGATAGCTTGGAAGCATATTTGTTAGTTGCGGTAAGACTATAGTTCTGCTTTAATTCTCTTATCCGCTTGGGGGGAAATTAGAGTAATGGAATTATTGTGAACTGAGGTATTCGTTTGAGATTTCCTCAACCTGAGTGGACATGGTGGTAACTGGTTCCGAAACTAGTCCAATTAGGATCCACCCAAAAATAGTATTTTGTGCCAATAGTTTGTTTGAAATTTTTTCAACACCCTCGAGTATTATCTGAGGTATGAGATCGCTGCCTAATGCAATGTCTATTTGAGCGGGGTGTTGCAGTTGGGATCTGCTAGCTTTAGGTGTGAAACCTTTTGCCAATGCTTGCTATTTATATGATAGCTTGGAAGCATATTTGTTAGTTGCGGTAAGACTATAGCTTCTGCTTTAATTCTCTTCTCCGCTTGGGTGGAAATTAGAGTAATGGGATTATTGTGAACTGAGGTATTCGTTTGAGATTTCCTCAACCTGAGTGGTCATAGTGGTAACTGGTTCCGAAACTAGTCCACTTAGGATCCACCCTAAAATAGTATTTTGTGCCAATAGTTTGTTTGAAATTTTCTCAACACCCTCGAGTATTATCTGAGGTATGAGATCGCTGCCTAATAGAATATCTATTTGAGCGGGGGTGTTGCAGTTGGCATCTGCTAGCTTTAGGTGTGAAACCTTTTGCCAATGCTTGCTATTTATATGATAGCTTGGAAGCATATTTGTTAGTTGCGGTAAGACTATAGCTTCTGCTTTAATTCTCTTCTCCGCTTGGGGGGAAATTAGAGTAATGGGATTATGTGAACTGAGGTATTCGTTTGAGATTTCCTCAACCTGAGTGGTCATAGTGGTAACTGGTTCCGAAACTAGTTCACTTAGGATCCACCCAAAAATAGTATTTTGTGCCAATAGTTTGTTTGAAATTTTCTCAACACCCTCGAGTATTATCTGAGGTATGAGATCGCTGCCTAATAGAATGTCTATTTGAGCGGGGGTGTTGCAGTTGGGATCTGCTAGCTTTAAGTGTGAAACCTTTTGCCAATGCTTGCTTTTTATATGATAGCTTGGAAGCATATTTGTTAGTTGCGGTAAGACTATAGTTCTGCTTTAATTCTCTTATCCGCTTGGGGGGAAATTAGAGTAATGGGATTATTGTGAACTGAGGTATTCGTTTGAGATTTCCTCAACCTGAGTGGACATGGTGGTAACTGGTTCCGAAACTAGTCCACTTAGGATCCACCCAAAAATAGTATTTTGTGCCAATAGTTTGTTTGAAATTTTCTCGACACCCTCGAGTATTATCTGAGGTATGAGATCGCTGCCTAATAGAATGTCTATTTGAGCGGGGGTGTTGCAGTTGGCATCTGCTAGCTTTAGGTGTGAAACCTTTTGTTGATGCTTGCTATTTATATGATAGCTTGGACGCATATTTGTTAGTTGCGGTAAGACTATAGCTTCTGCATTAATTCTCTTATCCGCTTGGGGGGAAATTAGAGTAAGGGCATTATTGTGAACTGAGGCATTCGTTTGAGATTTCCTCAACCTGAGTGGTCATGGTGGTAACTGGTTCCGAAACTAGTCCACTTAGGACCAACCCAAAAATAGTATTTTGTGCCAATAGTTTGTTTGAAATTTTCTCAACACACTCGAGTATTATCTGAGGTATTAGATCGCTGCCTAATAGAATGTCTATTTGAGCGGGGGTGTTGCAGTTGGGATCTGCTAGCTTTAGGTGTGAAACCTTTTGCCAAAGCTTGCTATTTATATGATAGCTTGGAAGCATATTTGTTAGTTGCGGTAAGACTATAGCATCTGCTTTAATTCTCTTCTCCGCTTGGGTGGAAATTAGAGTAATGGGATTATTGTGAACTGAGGTATTCGTTTGAGATTTCCTCAACCTGAGTGGTCATAGTGGTAACTGGTTCCGAAACTAGTCCACTTAGGATCCACCCTAAAATAGTATTTTGTGCCAATAGTTTGTTTGAAATTTTCTCAACACCCTCGAGTATTATCTGAGGTATGAGATCGCTGCCTAATAGAATGTCTATTTGAGCGGGGGTGTTGCAGTTGGGATCTGCTAGCTTTAGGTGTGAAACCTTTTGCCAATGCTTGCTATTTATATGATAGCTTGGAAGCATATTTGTTAGTTGCGGTAAGACTATAGCTTCTGCTTTAATTCTCTTCTCCGCTTGGGTGGAAATTAGAGTAATGGGATTATTGTGAACTGAGGTATTCGTTTGAGATTTCCTCAACCTGAGTGGTCATAGTGGTAACTGGTTCCGAAACTAGTCCACTTAGGATCCACCCTAAAATAGTATTTTGTGCCAATAGTTTGTTTGAAATTTTCTCAACACCCTCGAGTATTATCTGAGGTATGAGATCGCTGCCTAATAGAATGTCTATTTGAGCGCGGGTGTTGCAGTTGGCATCTGCTAGCTTTAGGTGTGAAAGCTTTTGCCAATGCTTGCTATTTATATGATAGCTTGGAAGCATATTTGTTAGTTGCGGTAAGACTATAGCTTTTGCTTTAATTCTCTTCTCCGCTTGGGGGGAAATTAGAGTAACGGGATTATGTGAACTGAGGTATTCGTTTGAGATTTCCTCAACCTGAGTGGTCATAGTAGTAACTGGTTCCGAAACTAGTCCACTTAGGATCCACCCAAAAATAGTATTTTGTGCCAATAGTTTGTTTGAAATTTTCTCAACACCCTCGAGTATTATCTGAGGTATGAGATCGCTGCCTAATAGAATGTCTATTTGAACGGGGGTGTTGCAGTTGGGATCTGCTAGCTTTAAGTGTGAAACCTTTTGTCAATGCTTGCTATTTATATGATAGCTTGGAAGCATATTTGTTAGTTGCGGTAAGACTATAGTTCTGCTTTAATTCTCTTATCCGCTTGGGGGGAAATTAGAGTAATGGAATTATTGTGAACTGAGGTATTCGTTTGAGATTTCCTCAACCTGAGTGGACATGGTGGTAACTGGTTCCGAAACTAGTCCAATTAGGATCCACCCAAAAATAGTATTTTGTGCCAATAGTTTGTTTGAAATTTTTTCAACACCCTCGAGTATTATCTGAGGTATGAGATCGCTGCCTAATGCAATGTCTATTTGAGCGGGGTGTTGCAGTTGGGATCTGCTAGCTTTAGGTGTGAAACCTTTTGCCAATGCTTGCTATTTATATGATAGCTTGGAAGCATATTTGTTAGTTGCGGTAAGACTATAGCTTCTGCTTTAATTCTCTTCTCCGCTTGGGTGGAAATTAGAGTAATGGGATTATTGTGAACTGAGGTATTCGTTTGAGATTTCCTCAACCTGAGTGGTCATAGTGGTAACTGGTTCCGAAACTAGTCCACTTAGGATCCACCCTAAAATAGTATTTTGTGCCAATAGTTTGTTTGAAATTTTCTCAACACCCTCGAGTATTATCTGAGGTATGAGATCGCTGCCTAATAGAATATCTATTTGAGCGGGGGTGTTGCAGTTGGCATCTGCTAGCTTTAGGTGTGAAACCTTTTGCCAATGCTTGCTATTTATATGATAGCTTGGAAGCATATTTGTTAGTTGCGGTAAGACTATAGTTCTGCTTTAATTCTCTTATCCGCTTGGGGCGAAATTAGAGTAATGGAATTATTGTGAACTGAGGTATTCGTTTGAGATTTCCTCAACCTGAGTGGACATGGTGGTAACTGGTTCCGAAACTAGTCCACTTAGGATCCACCCAAAAATAGTATTTTGTGCCAATAGTTTGTTTGAAATTTTTTCAACACCCTCGAGTATTATCTGAGGTATGAGATCGCTGCCTAATGCAATGTCTATTTGAGCGGGGTGTTGCAGTTGGGATCTGCTAGCTTTAGGTGTGAAACCTTTTGCCAATGCTTGCTATTTATATGATAGCTTGGAAGCATATTTGTTAGTTGCGGTAAGACTATAGCTTCTGCTTTAATTCTCTTCTCCGCTTGGGGGGAAATTAGAGTAATGGGATTATGTGAACTGAGGTATTCGTTTGAGATTTCCTCAACCTGAGTGGTCATAGTGGTAACTGGTTCCGAAACTAGTTCACTTAGGATCCACCCAAAAATAGTATTTTGTGCCAATAGTTTGTTTGAAATTTTCTCAACACCCTCGAGTATTATCTGAGGTATGAGATCGCTGCCTAATAGAATGTCTATTTGAGCGGGGGTGTTGCAGTTGGCATCTGCTAGCTTTAGGTGTGAAACCTTTTGTTGATGCTTGCTATTTATATGATAGCTTGGAAGCATATTTGTTAGTTGCGGTAAGACTATAGCTTCTGCATTAATTCTCTTATCCGCTTGGGGGGAAATTAGAGTAAGGGGATTATTGTGAACTGAGGCATTCGTTTGAGATTTCCTCAACCTGAGTGGTCATGGTGGCAACTGGTTCCGAAACTAGTCCACTTAGGACCAACCCAAAAATAGTATTTTGTGCCAATAGTTTGTTTGAAATTTTCTCAACACACTCGAGTATTATCTGAGGTATTAGATCGCTGCCTAATAGAATGTCTATTTGAGCGGGGGTGTTGCAGTTGGGATCTGCTAGCTTTAGGTGTGAAACCTTTTGCCAAAGCTTGCTATTTATATGATAGCTTGGAAACATATTTGTTAGTTGCGGTAAGACTATAGCTTCTGCTTTAATTCTCTTCTCCGCTTGGGTGGAAATTAGAGTAATGGGATTATTGTGAACTGAGGTATTCGTTTGAGATTTCCTCAACCTGAGTGGTCATAGTGGTAACTGGTTCCGAAACTAGTCCAATTAGGATCCACCCAAAAATAGTATTTTGTGCCAATAGTTTGTTTGAAATTTTTTCAACACCCTCGAGTATTATCTGAGGTATGAGATCGCTGCCTAATGGAATGTCTATTTGAGCGGGGGTGTTGCAGTTGGGATCTGCTAGCTTTAGGTGTGAAACCTTTTGCCAATGCTTGCTATTTATATGATAGCTTGGAAGCATATTTGTTAGTTGCGGTAAGACTATAGCTTCTGCTTTAATTCTCTTATCCGCTTGGGGGGAAATTAGAGTAATGGGATTATTGTGAACTGAGGTATTCGTTTGAGATTTCCTCAACCTGAGTGGTCATAGTGGTAACTGGTTCCGAAACTAGTCCACTTAGGACCAACCCTAAAATAGTATTTTGTGCCAATAGTTTGTTTGAAATTTTCTCAACACCCTCGAGTATTATCTGAGGTATGAGATCGCTGCCTAATAGAATATCTATTTGAGCGGGGGTGTTGCAGTTGGCATCTGCTAGCTTTAGGTGTGAAACCTTTTGCCAATGCTTGCTATTTATATGATAGCTTGGAAGCATATTTGTTAGTTGCGGTAAGACTATAGTTCTGCTTTAATTCTCTTATCCGCTTGGGGCGAAATTAGAGTAATGGAATTATTGTGAACTGAGGTATTCGTTTGAGATTTCCTCAACCTGAGTGGACATGGTGGTAACTGGTTCCGAAACTAGTCCACTTAGGATCCACCCAAAAATAGTATTTTGTGCCAATAGTTTGTTTGAAATTTTTTCAACACCCTCGAGTATTATCTGAGGTATGAGATCGCTGCCTAATGCAATGTCTATTTGAGCGGGGTGTTGCAGTTGGGATCTGCTAGCTTTAGGTGTGAAACCTTTTGCCAATGCTTGCTATTTATATGATAGCTTGGAAGCATATTTGTTAGTTGCGGTAAGACTATAGCTTCTGCTTTAATTCTCTTCTCCGCTTGGGGGGAAATTAGAGTAATGGGATTATGTGAACTGAGGTATTCGTTTGAGATTTCCTCAACCTGAGTGGTCATAGTGGTAACTGGTTCCGAAACTAGTTCACTTAGGATCCACCCAAAAATAGTATTTTGTGCCAATAGTTTGTTTGAAATTTTCTCAACACCCTCGAGTATTATCTGAGGTATGAGATCGCTGCCTAATAGAATGTCTATTTGAGCGGGGGTGTTGCAGTTGGCATCTGCTAGCTTTAGGTGTGAAACCTTTTGTTGATGCTTGCTATTTATATGATAGCTTGGAAGCATATTTGTTAGTTGCGGTAAGACTATAGCTTCTGCATTAATTCTCTTATCCGCTTGGGGGGAAATTAGAGTAAGGGGATTATTGTGAACTGAGGCATTCGTTTGAGATTTCCTCAACCTGAGTGGTCATGGTGGCAACTGGTTCCGAAACTAGTCCACTTAGGACCAACCCAAAAATAGTATTTTGTGCCAATAGTTTGTTTGAAATTTTCTCAACACACTCGAGTATTATCTGAGGTATTAGATCGCTGCCTAATAGAATGTCTATTTGAGCGGGGGTGTTGCAGTTGGGATCTGCTAGCTTTAGGTGTGAAACCTTTTGCCAAAGCTTGCTATTTATATGATAGCTTGGAAGCATATTTGTTAGTTGCGGTAAGACTATAGCTTCTGCTTTAATTCTCTTCTCCGCTTGGGTGGAAATTAGAGTAATGGGATTATTGTGAACTGAGGTATTCGTTTGAGATTTCCTCAACCTGAGTGGTCATAGTGGTAACTGGTTCCGAAACTAGTCCAATTAGGATCCACCCAAAAATAGTATTTTGTGCCAATAGTTTGTTTGAAATTTTTTCAACACCCTCGAGTATTATCTGAGGTATGAGATCGCTGCCTAATGGAATGTCTATTTGAGCGGGGGTGTTGCAGTTGGGATCTGCTAGCTTTAGGTGTGAAACCTTTTGCCAATGCTTGCTATTTATATGATAGCTTGGAAGCATATTTGTTAGTTGCGGTAAGACTATAGCTTCTGCTTTAATTCTCTTATCCGCTTGGGGGGAAATTAGAGTAATGGGATTATTGTGAACTGAGGTATTCGTTTGAGATTTCCTCAACCTGAGTGGTCATAGTGGTAACTGGTTCCGAAACTAGTCCACTTAGGACCAACCCAAAAATAGTATTTTGTGCCAATAGTTTGTTTGAAATTTTCTCAACACCCTCGAGTATTATCTGAGGTATGAGATCGCTGCCTAATAGAATGTCTATTTGAGCGGGGGTGTTGCAGTTGGGATCTGCTAGCTTTAAGTGTGAAACCTTTTGCCAATGCTTGCTTTTTATATGATAGCTTGGAAGCATATTTGTTAGTTGCGGTAAGACTATAGCTTCTGCTTTAATTCTCTTCTCCGCTTGGGGGGAAATTAGAGTAATGGGATTATGTGAACTGAGGTATTCGTTTGAGATTTCCTCAACCTGAGTGGTCATAGTGGTAACTGGTTCCGAAACTAGTTCACTTAGGATCCACCCAAAAATAGTATTTTGTGCCAATAGTTTGTTTGAAATTTTCTCAACACCCTCGAGTATTATCTGAGGTATGAGATCGCTGCCTAATAGAATGTCTATTTGAGCGGGGGTGTTGCAGTTGGGATCTGCTAGCTTTAAGTGTGAAACCTTTTGCCAATGCTTGCTTTTTATATGATAGCTTGGAAGCATATTTGTTAGTTGCGGTAAGACTATAGTTCTGCTTTAATTCTCTTATCCGCTTGGGGGGAAATTAGAGTAATGGGATTATTGTGAACTGAGGTATTCGTTTGAGATTTCCTCAACCTGAGTGGACATGGTGGTAACTGGTTCCGAAACTAGTCCACTTAGGATCCACCCAAAAATAGTATTTTGTGCCAATAGTTTGTTTGAAATTTTCTCAACACCCTCGAGTATTATCTGAGGTATGAGATCGCTGCCTAATAGAATGTCTATTTGAGCGGGGGTGTTGCAGTTGGCATCTGCTAGCTTTAGGTGTGAAACCTTTTGTTGATGCTTGCTATTTATATGATAGCTTGGAAGCATATTTGTTAGTTGCGGTAAGACTATAGCTTCTGCATTAATTCTCTTATCCGCTTGGGGGGAAATTAGAGTAAGGGGATTATTGTGAACTGAGGCATTCGTTTGAGATTTCCTCAACCTGAGTGGTCATGGTGGTAACTGGTTCCGAAACTAGTCCACTTAGGACCAACCCAAATATAGTATTTTGTGCCAATAGTTTGTTTGAAATTTTCTCAACACACTCGAGTATTATCTGAGGTATTAGATCGCTGCCTAATAGAATGTCTATTTGAGCGGGGGTGTTGCAGTTGGGATCTGCTAGCTTTAGGTGTGAAACCTTTTGCCAAAGCTTGCTATTTATATGATAGCTTGGAAGCATATTTGTTAGTTGCGGTAAGACTATAGCTTCTGCTTTAATTCTCTTCTCCGCTTGGGTGGAAATTAGAGTAATGGGATTATTGTGAACTGAGGTATTCGTTTGAGATTTCCTCAACCTGAGTGGTCATGGTGGCGACTGGTTCCGAAACTAGTCCAATTAGGATCCACCCAAAAATAGTATTTTGTGCCAATAGTTTGTTTGAAATTTTTTCAACACCCTCGAGTATTATCTGAGGTATGAGATCGCTGCCTAATAGAATGTCTATTTGAGCGGGGGTGTTGCAGTTGGGATCTGCTAGCTTTAGGTGTGAAACCTTTTGCCAATGCTTGCTATTTATATGATAGCTTGGAAGCATATTTGTTAGTTGCGGTAAGACTATAACTTCTGCTTTAATTCTCTTCTCCGCTTGGGTGGAAATTAGAGTAATGGGATTATTGTGAACTGAGGTATTTGTTTGAGATTTCCCCAACCTGAGTGGTCATAGTGGTAACTGGTTCCGAAACTAGTCCACTTAGGATCCACCCTAAAATAGTATTTTGTGCCAATAGTTTGTTTGAAATTTTCTTAACACCCTCGAGTATTATCTGAGGTATGAGATCGCTGCCTAATAGAATGTCTATTTGAGCGGGGGTGTTGCAGTTGGCATCTGCTAGCTTTAGGTGTGAAACCTTTTGCCAATGCTTGCTATTTATATGATAGCTTGGAAGCATTATTGTTAGTTGCGGTAAGACTATAGCTTCTGCTTTAATTCTCTTCTCCGCTTGGGGGGAAATTAGAGTAATGGGATTATGTGAACTGAGGTATTCGTTTGAGATTTCCTCAACCTGAGTGGTCATAGTGGTAACTGGTTCCGAAACTAGTCCACTTAGGACCAACCCAAAAATAGTATTTTGTGCCAATAGTTTGTTTGAAATTTTCTCAACACCCTCGAGTATTATCTGAGGTATGAGATCGCTGCCTAATAGAATGTCTATTTGAGCGGGGGTGTTGCAGTTGGGATCTGCTAGCTTTAAGTGTGAAACCTTTTGCCAATGCTTGCTATTTATATGATAGCTTGGAAGCATATTTGTTAGTTGCGGTAAGACTATAGTTCTGCTTTAATTCTCTTATCCGCTTGGGGGGAAATTAGAGTAATGGGATTATTGTGAACTGAGGTATTCGTTTGAGATTTCTTCAACCTGAGTGGACATGGTGGTAACTGGTTCCGAAACTAGTCCACTTAGGATCCACCCAAAAATAGTATTTTGTGCCAATAGTTTGTTTGAAATTTTCTCAACACCCTCGAGTATTATCTGAGGTATGAGATCGCTGCCTAATAGAATGTCTATTTGAGCGGGGGTGTTGCAGTTGGCATCTGCTAGCTTTAGGTGTGAAACCTTTTGCCGATGCTTGCTATTTATATGATAGCTTGGAAGCATATTTGTTAGTTGCGGTAAGACTATAGCTTCTGCTTTAATTCTCTTATCCGCTTGGGGGGAAATTAGAGTAAGGGGATTATTGTGAACTGAGGTATTCGTTTGAGATTTCCTCAACCTGAGTGGTCATGGTGGTAACTGGTTCCGAAACTAGTCCACTTAGGACCAACCCAAAAATAGTATTTTGTGCCAATAGTTTGTTTGAAATTTTCTCAACACCTTCGAGTATTATCTGAGGTATGAGATCGCTGCCTAATAGAATGTCTATTTGAGCGGGGGTGTTGCAGTTGGGATCTGCTAGCTTTAGGTGTGAAACCTTTAGCCAATGCTTGCTATTTATATGATAGCTTGGAAGCATATTTGTTAGTTGCGGTAAAACTATAGCTTCTGCTTTTCTTATCTTATCTGCTTGGGGGCAAATTAGAGTAATGGGATTATTGTGAACTGAGGTATTCGTTTGAGATTTCCTCAACCTGAGTGGTCATGGTGGTAACTGGTTCCGAAACTAGTCCACTTAGAATCCACCCTAAAATAGTATTTTGTGCCAATAGTTTGTTTGAAATTTTCTCAACACCCTCGAGTATTATCTGAGGTATGAGATCGCTGCCTAATCAAATGTCTATTTGAGCGGGGATGTTGCAGTTGGCATCTGCTAGCTTTAGGTGTGAAACCTTTTGCCAATGCTTGCTATTTATATGATAGCTTGGAAGCATATTTGTTAGTTGCGGTAAGACTATAGCTTCTGCTTTAATTCTCTTCTCCGCTTGGGGGGAAATTAGAGTAATGGGATTATGTGAACTGAGGTATTCGTTTGAGATTTCCTCAACCTGAGTGGTCATGGTGGTAAATGGTTCCGAAACTAGTCCACTTAGGATCCACCCAAAAATAGTATTTTGTGCCAATAGTTTGTTTGAAATTTTCTCAACACCCTCGAGTATTATCTGAGGTATGAGATCGCTGCCTAATAGAATGTCTATTTGAGCGGGGGTGTTGCAGTTGAGATCTGCTAGCTTTAGATGTGAAACCTTTTGTCAATGCTTGTTATTTATATGATAGCTTCGAAGCATATTTGTTAGTTGCGGTAAGACTATAGCTTCTGCTTTAATTCTCTTATCCGCTTGGGGGGAAATTAGAGTAATGGGATTATTGTGAACTGAGGTGTTCGTTTTAAATTTCCTCAACCTGAGTGGTCATGGTGGTAACTGGTTCCGAAACTAGTCCACTTAGGACCAACCAAAAAATAGTATTTTGTGCCAATAGTTTGTTTGAAATTTTCTCAACACCCTCGAGTATTATCTGAGGTATGAGATCGCTGCCTAATAGAATGTCTTTTTGAGCGGGGGTGTTGCAGTTGGGATCTGTTAGCTTTAGGTGTGAAACCTTTTGCCAAAGCTTGCTATTTATATGATAGCTTGGAAGCATATTTGTTAGTTGCGGTAAGACTATAGCTTCTGCTTTAATTCTCTTCTCCGCTTGGGTGGAAATTAGAGTAATGGGATTATTGTGAACTGAGGTATTCGTTTGAGATTTCCTCAACCTGAGTGGTCATAGTGGTAACTGTTTCCGAAACTAGTCCAATTAGGATCCACCCAAAAATAGTATTTTGTGCCAATAGTTTGTTTGAAATTTTTTCAACACCCTCGAGTAGTATCTGAGGTATGAGATCGCTGCCTAATGGAATGTCTATTTGAGCGGGGGTGTTGCAGTTGGGATCTGCTAGCTTTAGGTGTGAAACCTTTTGCCAATGCTTGCTATTTATATGATAGCTTGGAAGCATATTTGTTAGTTGCGGTAAGACTATAGCTTCTGCTTTAATTCTCTTATCCGCTTGGGGGGAAATTAGAGTAATGGGATTATTGTGAACTGAGGTATTCGTTTGAGATTTCCTCAACCTGAGTGGTCATAGTGGTAACTGGTTCCGAAACTAGTCCACTTAGGACCAACCCAAAAATAGTATTTTGTGCCAATAGTTTGTTTGAAATTTTCTCAACACCCTCGAGTATTATCTGAGGTATGAGATCGCTGCCTAATAGAATGTCTATTTGAGCGGGGGTGTTGCAGTTGGGATCTGCTAGCTTTAGGTGTGAAACCTTTTGCCAATGCTTGCTATTTATATGATAGCTTGGAAGCATATTTGTTAGTTGCGGTAAGACTATAGCTTCTGCTTTAATTCTCTTCTCCGCTTGGGTGGAAATTAGAGTAATGGGATTATTGTGAACTGAGGTATTCGTTTGAGATTTCCTCAACCTGAGTGGTCATAGTGGTAACTGGTTCCGAAACTAGTCCACTTAGGATCCACCCTAAAATAGTATTTTGTGCCAATAGTTTGTTTGAAATTTTCTCAACACCCTCGAGTATTATCTGAGGTATGAGATCGCTGCCTAATAGAATGTCTATTTGAGCGGGGGTGTTGCAGTTGGCATCTGCTAGCTTTAGGTGTGAAAGCTTTTGCCAATGCTTGCTATTTATATGATAGCTTGGAAGCATATTTGTTAGTTGCGGTAAGACTATAGCTTTTGCTTTAATTCTCTTCTCCGCTTGGGGGGAAATTAGAGTAACGGGATTATGTGAACTGAGGTATTCGTTTGAGATTTCCTCAACCTGAGTGGTCATAGTGGTAACTGGTTCCGAAACTAGTCCACTTAGGATCCACCCAAAAATAGTATTTTGTGCCAATAGTTTGTTTGAAATTTTCTCAACACCCTCGAGTATTATCTGAGGTATGAGATCGCTGCCTAATAGAATGTCTATTTGAACGGGGGTGTTGCAGTTGGGATCTGCTAGCTTTAAGTGTGAAACCTTTTGTCAATGCTTGCTATTTATATGATAGCTTGGAAGCATATTTGTTAGTTGCGGTAAGACTATAGTTCTGCTTTAATTCTCTTATCCGCTTGGGGGGAAATTAGAGTAATGGAATTATTGTGAACTGAGGTATTCGTTTGAGATTTCCTCAACCTGAGTGGACATGGTGGTAACTGGTTCCGAAACTAGTCCAATTAGGATCCACCCAAAAATAGTATTTTGTGCCAATAGTTTGTTTGAAATTTTTTCAACACCCTCGAGTATTATCTGAGGTATGAGATCGCTGCCTAATGCAATGTCTATTTGAGCGGGGTGTTGCAGTTGGGATCTGCTAGCTTTAGGTGTGAAACCTTTTGCCAATGCTTGCTATTTATATGATAGCTTGGAAGCATATTTGTTAGTTGCGGTAAGACTATAGCTTCTGCTTTAATTCTCTTCTCCGCTTGGGTGGAAATTAGAGTAGTGGGATTATTGTGAACTGAGGTATTCGTTTGAGATTTCCTCAACCTGAGTGGTCATAGTGGTAACTGGTTCCGAAACTAGTCCACTTAGGATCCACCCTAAAATAGTATTTTGTGCCAATAGTTTGTTTGAAATTTTCTCAACACCCTCGAGTATTATCTGAGGTATGAGATCGCTGCCTAATAGAATGTCTATTTGAGCGGGGGTGTTGCAGTTGGCATCTGCTAGCTTTAGGTGTGAAACCTTTTGCCAATGCTTGCTATTTATATGATAGCTTGGAAGCATATTTGTTAGTTGCGGTAAGACTATAGCTTCTGCTTTAATTCTCTTCTCCGCTTGGGGGGAAATTAGAGTAATGGGATTATGTGAACTGAGGTATTCGTTTGAGATTTCCTCAACCTGAGTGGTCATAGTGGTAACTGGTTCCGAAACTAGTTCACTTAGGATCCACCCAAAAATAGTATTTTGTGCCAATAGTTTGTTTGAAATTTTCTCAACACCCTCGAGTATTATCTGAGGTATGAGATCGCTGCCTAATAGAATGTCTATTTGAGCTGGGGTGTTGCAGTTGGGATCTGCTAGCTTTAAGTGTGAAACCTTTTGCCAATGCTTGCTTTTTATATGATAGCTTGGAAGCATATTTGTTAGTTGCGGTAAGACTATAGTTCTGCTTTAATTCTCTTATCCGCTTGGGGGGAAATTAGAGTAATGGGATTATGTGAACTGAGGTATTCGTTTGAGATTTCCTCAACCTGAGTGGTCATAGTGGTAACTGGTTCCGAAACTAGTCCAATTAGGATCCACCCTAAAATAGTATTTTGTGCCAATAGTTTGTTTGAAATTTTCTCAACACCCTCGAGTATTATCTGAGGTATGAGATCGCTGCCTAATAGAATATCTATTTGAGCGGGGGTGTTGCAGTTGGCATCTGCTAGCTTTAGGTGTGAAACCTTTTGCCAATGCTTGCTATTTATATGATAGCTTGGAAGCATATTTGTTAGTTGCGGTAAGACTATAGCTTCTGCTTTAATTCTCTTCTCCGCTTGGGGGGAAATTAGAGTAATGGGATTATGTGAACTGAGGTATTCGTTTGAGATTTCCTCAACCTGAGTGGTCATAGTGGTAACTGGTTCCGAAACTAGTTCACTTAGGATCCACCCAAAAATAGTATTTTGTGCCAATAGTTTGTTTGAAATTTTCTCAACACCCTCGAGTATTATCTGAGGTATGAGATCGCTGCCTAATAGAATGTCTATTTGAGCGGGGGTGTTGCAGTTGGGATCTGCTAGCTTTAAGTGTGAAACCTTTTGCCAATGCTTGCTTTTTATATGATAGCTTGGAAGCATATTTGTTAGTTGCGGTAAGACTATAGTTCTGCTTTAATTCTCTTATCCGCTTGGGGGGAAATTAGAGTAATGGGATTATTGTGAACTGAGGTATTCGTTTGAGATTTCCTCAACCTGAGTGGACATGGTGGTAACTGGTTCCGAAACTAGTCCACTTAGGATCCACCCAAAAATAGTATTTTGTGCCAATAGTTTGTTTGAAATTTTCTCAACACCCTCGAGTATTATCTGAGGTATGAGATCGCTGCCTAATAGAATGTCTATTTGAGCGGGGGTGTTGCAGTTGGCATCTGCTAGCTTTAGGTGTGAAACCTTTTGTTGATGCTTGCTATTTATATGATAGCTTGGAAGCATATTTGTTAGTTGCGGTAAGACTATAGCTTCTGCATTAATTCTCTTATCCGCTTGGGGGGAAATTAGAGTAAGGGGATTATTGTGAACTGAGGCATTCGTTTGAGATTTCCTCAACCTGAGTGGTCATGGTGGTAACTGGTTCCGAAACTAGTCCACTTAGGATCCACCCAAAAATAGTATTTTGTGCCAATAGTTTGTTTGAAATTTTTTCAACACCCTCGAGTATTATCTGAGGTATGAGATCGCTGCCTAATGGAATGTCTATTTGAGCGGGGGTGTTGCAGTTGGGATCTGCTAGCTTTAGGTGTGAAACCTTTTGCCAAAGCTTGCTATTTATATGATAGCTTGGAAGCATATTTGTTAGTTGCGGTAAGACTATAGCTTCTGCTTTAATTCTCTTCTCCGCTTGGGTGGAAATTAGAGTAATGGGATTATTGTGAACTGAGGTATTCGTTTGAGATTTCCTCAACCTGAGTGGTCATAGTGGTAACTGGTTCCGAAACTAGTCCAATTAGGATCCACCCAAAAATAGTATTTTGTGCCAATAGTTTGTTTGAAATTTTTTCAACACCCTCGAGTATTATCTGAGGTATGAGATCGCTGCCTAATGGAATGTCTATTTGAGCGGGGGTGTTGCAGTTGGGATCTGCTAGCTTTAGGTGTGAAACCTTTTGCCAATGCTTGCTATTTATATGATAGCTTGGAAGCATATTTGTTAGTTGCGGTAAGACTATAGCTTCTGCTTTAATTCTCTTATCCGCTTGGGGGGAAATTAGAGTAATGGGATTATTGTGAACTGAGGTATTCGTTTGAGATTTCCTCAACCTGAGTGGTCATAGTGGTAACTGGTTCCGAAACTAGTCCACTTAGGATCCACCCAAAAATAGTATTTTGTGCCAATAGTTTGTTTGAAATTTTCTCAACACCCTCGAGTATTATCTGAGGTATGAGATCGCTGCCTAATAGAATGTCTATTTGAGCGGGGGTGTTGCAGTTGGGATCTGCTAGCTTTAGGTGTGAAACCTTTTGCCAATGCTTGCTATTTATATGATAGCTTGGAAGCATATTTGTTAGTTGCGGTAAGACTATAGTTCTGCTTTAATTCTCTTATCCGCTTGGGGGGAAATTAGAGTAATGGGATTATTGTGAACTGAGGTATTCGTTTGAGATTTCTTCAACCTGAGTGGACATGGTGGTAACTGGTTCCGAAACTAGTCCACTAAGGATCCACCCAAAAATAGTATTTTGTGCCAATAGTTTGTTTGAAATTTTCTCAACACCCTCGAGTATTATCTGAGGTATGAGATCGCTGCCTAATAGAATGTCTATTTGAGCGGGGGTGTTGCAGTTGGCATCTGCTAGCTTTAGGTGTGAAACCTTTTGCCGATGCTTGCTATTTATATGATAGCTTGGAAGCATATTTGTTAGTTGCGGTAAGACTATAGCTTCTGCTTTAATTCTCTTATCCGCTTGGGGGGAAATTAGAGTAAGGGGATTATTGTGAACTGAGGTATTCGTTTGAGATTTCCTCAACCTGAGTGGTCATGGTGGTAACTGGTTCCGAAACTAGTCCACTTAGGACTAACCCAAAAATAGTATTTTGTGCCAATAGTTTGTTTGAAATTTTCTCAACACCTTCGAGTATTATCTGAGGTATGAGATCGCTGCCTAATAGAATGTCTATTTGAGCGGGGGTGTTGCAGTTGGGATCTGCTAGCTTTAGGTGTGAAACCTTTAGCCAATGCTTGCTATTTATATGATAGCTTGGAAGCATATTTGTTAGTTGCGGTAAGACTATAGCTTCTGCTTTTCTTATCTTATCTGCTTGGGGGCAAATTAGAGTAATGGGATTATTGTGAACTGAGGTATTCGTTTGAGATTTCCTCAACCTGAGTGGTCATGGTGGTAACTGGTTCCGAAACTAGTCCACTTAGAATCCACCCTAAAATAGTATTTTGTGCCAATAGTTTGTTTGAAATTTTCTCAACACCCTCGAGTATTATCTGAGGTATGAGATCGCTGCCTAATCAAATGTCTATTTGAGCGGGGGTGTTGCAGTTGGCATCTGCTAGCTTTAGGTGTGAAACCTTTTGCCAATGCTTGCTATTTATATGATAGCTTGGAAGCATATTTGTTAGTTGCGGTAAGACTATAGCTTCTGCTTTAATTCTCTTCTCCGCTTGGGGGGAAATTAGAGTAATGGGATTATGTGAACTGAGGTATTCGTTTGAGATTTCCTCAACCTGAGTGGTCATGGTGGTAAATGGTTCCGAAACTAGTCCACTTAGGATCCACCCAAAAATAGTATTTTGTGCCAATAGTTTGTTTGAAATTTTCTCAACACCCTCGAGTATTATCTGAGGTATGAGATCGCTGCCTAATAGAATGTCTATTTGAGCGGGGGTGTTGCAGTTGAGATCTGCTAGCTTTAGGTGTGAAACCTTTTGTCAATGCTTGTTATTTATATGATAGCTTCGAAGCATATTTGTTAGTTGCGGTAAGACTATAGCTTCTGCTTTAATTCTCTTATCCGCTTGGGGGGAAATTAGAGTAATGGGATTATTGTGAACTGAGGTATTCGTTTGAAATTTCCTCAACCTGAGTGGTCATGGTGGTAACTGGTTCCGAAACTAGTCCACTTAGGATCCACCCAAAAATAGTATTTTGTGCCAATGGTTTGTTTGAAATTTTCTCAACACCCTCGAGTATTATCTGAGGTATGAGATCGCTGCCTAATAGAATGTCTATTTGAGCGGGGGTGTTGCAGTTGGGATCTGCTAGCTTTAGGTGTGAAACCTTTTGCCAATGCTTGCTATTTATATGATAGCTTGGAAGCATATTTGTTAGTTGCGGTAAGACTATAGCTTCTGCTTTAATTCTCTTATCCGCTTGGGGGGAAATTAGAGTAATGGGATTATTGTGAACTGAGGTATTCGTTTGAGATTTCCTCAACCTGAGTGGTCATGGTGGTAACTGGTTCCGAAACTAGTCCACTTAGGATCCACCCAAAAATAGTATTTTGTGTCAATAGTTTGTTTGAAATTTTCTCAACACACTCAAATAATATCTGAGGTATGAGATCGCTGCCTAATAGAATGTCTATTTGAGCGGGGGTGTTGCAGTTGGGATCTGCTAGCTTTAGGTGTGAAACCTTTTGCCAATGCTTGCTATTTATATGATAGCTTGGAAGCATATTTGTTAGTTGCGGTAAGACTATAGCTTCTGCTTTAATTCTCTTATCCGCTTGGAGGGAAATTAGAGTAATGGGATTATTGTGAAGTGAGCTATTCGTTTGAGATTTCCTCAACCTGAGTGGTCATGGTGGTAACTGGTTCCGAAACTAGTCCACTTAGGATCCACCCAAAAATAGTATTTTGTGCCAATAGTTTGTTTGAAATTTTCTCAACACCCTCGAGTATTATCTGAGGTATGAGATCGCTGCCTAATAGAATGTCTATTTGAGCGGGGGTGTTGCAGTTGGGATCTGCTAGCTTTAGGTGTGAAACCTTTTAGAGTAATGGGATTATGTGAACTGAGGTATCCGTTTGAGATTTCCTCAACCTGAGTGGTCATGGTGGTAACTGGTTCCGAAACTAGTCCACTTAGGATCCACCCAAAAATAGTATTTTGTGCCAATAGTTTGTTTGAAATTTTCTCAACACCCTCGAGTATTATCTGAGGTATGAGATCGCTGCCTAATAGAATGTCTATTTGAGCGGGGGTGTTGCAGTTGGGATCTGCTAGCTTTAGGTGTGAAACCTTTTAGAGTAATGGGATTAAGTGAACTGAGGTATTCGTTTGAGATTTCCTCAACCTGAGTGGTCATGGTGGTAACTGGTTCCGAAACTAGTCCACTTAGGCCCAACCCAAAAATAGTATTTTGTGCGAATAGTTTGTTTGAAATTTTCTCAACACCCTCGAGTATTATCTGAGGTATGAGATTGCTGCCTAATAGAATGTCTATTTGAGCGGGGGTGTTGCAGTTGGCATCTGCTAGCTTTAGGTGTGAAACCTTTTGCCAATGCTTGCTATTTATATGATAGCTTGGAAGCATATTTGTTAGTTGCGGTAAGACTATAGCTTCTGCTTTAATTCTCTTATCCGCTTGGGAGGAAATTAGAGTAACGGGATTATTGTGAACTGAGGTATTCGTATGAGATTTCCTCAACCTGAGTGGTCATGGTGGTAACTGGTTCCGAAACTAGTCCACTTAGAATCCACCCAAAAATAGTATTTTGTGCCAATAGTTTGTTTGAAATTTTCTCAACACCCTCAAGTATTATCTGAGGTATGAGATCGCTGCCTAATAGAATGTCTATTTGAGCGGGGGGTGTTGCAGTTGGCATCTGCTAGCTTTAGGTGTGAAACCTTTTGCCAATGCTTGCTATTTATATGATAGCTTGGAAGCATATTTGTTAGTTGCGGTAAGACTATAGCTTCTGCTTTAATTCTCTTATCCGCTTGGGAGGAAATTAGAGTAACGGGATTATTGTGAACTGAGGTATTCGTATGAGATTTCCTCAACCTGAGTGGTCATGGTGGTAACTGGTTCCGAAACTAGTCCACTTAGAATCCACCCAAAAATAGTATTTTGTGCCAATAGTTTGTTTGAAATTTTCTCAACACTCTCGAGTATTATCTGAGGTATGAGATCGCTGCCTAATAGAATGTCTTTTTGCGCGGAGGTGTTGCATTTGGGATCTGCTTGCGTTAGGTGTGAAAGCTTTTGCCAATGCTTGCTATTTATATGATAGCTTGGAAGCATATTTGTTAGTTGCGGTAAGACTATAGCTTCTGCTTTAATTCTCTTATCCGCTTGGGGGGAAATTAGAGTAATGGGGTTATTGTGAACTGAGGTATTCGTTTGAGATTTCCTCAACCTGAGTGGTCATGGTGGTAACTGGTTCCGAAACTAGTCCACTTAGGATCCACCCAAAAATAGTATTTTGTGCCAATAGTTTGTTTGAAATTTTCTCAACACCCTCGAGTATTATCTGAGGTATGAGATCGCTGCCTAATAGAATGTCTATTTGAGCGGGGGTGCTGCAGTTGGCATCTGCTAGCTTTAGGTGTGAAACCTTTTGCCAATGCTTGCTATTTATATGATAGCTTGGAAGCATATTTGTTAGTTGCGGTAAGACTATAGCTTCTGCTTTAATTCTCTTATCCGCTTGGGAGGAAATTAGAGTAACGGGATTATTGTAAACTGAGGTATTCGTTTGAGATTTCCTCAACCTGAGTGGTCATGGTGGTAACTGGTTCCGAAACTAGTCCACTTAGAATCAACCCAAAAATAGTATTTTGTGCCAATAGTTTGTTTGAAATTTTCTCAACACTCTCGAGTATTATCTGAGGTATGAGATCGCTGCCTAATAGAATGTCTTTTTGCGCGGAGGTGTTGCAGTTGGGATCTGCTTGCTTTAGGTGTGAAAGCTTTTGCCAATGCTTGCTATTTATATGATAGCTTGGAAGCATATTTGTTAGTTGCGGTAAGACTATAGCTTCTGCTTTAATTCTCTTATCCGCTTGGGAGGAAATTAGAGTAATGGGATTATTGTGAACTGAGGTATTCGTTTGAGATTTCCTCAACCTGAGTGGTCATGGTGGTAACTGGTTCCGAAACTAGTCCACTTAGAATCCACCCTAAAATAGTATTTTGTGCCAATAGTTTGTTTGAAATTTTCTCAACACCCTCGAGTATTATCTGAGGTATGAGATCGCTGCCTAATAGAATGTCTATTTGAGCGGGGGTGCTGCAGTTGGCATCTGCTAGCTTTAGGTGTGAAACCTTTTGCCAATGCTTGCTATTTATATGATAGCTTGGAAGCATATTTGTTAGTTGCGGTAAGACTATAGCTTCTGCTTTAATTCTCTTATCCGCTTGGGAGGAAATTAGAGTAACGGGATTATTGTGAACTGAGGTATTCGTTTGAGATTTCCTCAACCTGAGTGGTCATGGTGGTAACTGGTTCCGAAACTAGTCCACTTAGAATCCACCCAAAAATAGTATTTTGTGCCAATAGTTTGTTTGAAATTTTCTCAACACTCTCGAGTATCATCTGAGGTATGAGATCGCTGCCTAATAGAATGTCTTTTTGCGCGGAGGTGTTGCAGTTGGGATCTGCTTGCTTTAGGTGTGAAAGCTTTTGCCAATGCTTGCTATTTATATGATAGCTTGGAAGCATATTTGTTAGTTGCGGTAAGACTATAGCTTCTGCTTTAATTCTCTTATCCGCTTGGGGGAAATTAGAGTAATGGGGTTATTGTGAACTGAGGTATTCGTTTGAGATTTCCTCAACCTGAGTGGTCATGGTGGTAACTGGTTCCGAAACTAGTCCACTTAGGATCCACCCAAAAATAGTATTTTGTGCCAATAGTTTGTTTGAAATTTTCTCAACACCCGCGAGTATTATCTGAGGTATGAGATCGCTGCCTAATAGAATGTCTATTTGAGCGGGGGTGTTGCAGTTGGGATCTGCTAGCTTTAGGTGTGAAACCTTTTAGAGTAATGGGATTATGTGAACTGAGGTATTCGTTTGAGATTTCCTCAACCTGAGTGGTCATGGTGGTAACTGGTTCCGAAACTAGTCCACTTAGGCCCAACCCAAAAATAGTATTTTGTGCGAATAGTTTGTTTGAAATTTTCTCAACACCCTCGAGTATTATCTGAGGTATTAGATCGCAGCCTAATAGAATGTCTATTTGAGCGGGGGTGTTGCAGTTGGGATCTGCTAGCCTTAGGTGTGAAACCTTTAGCCAATGCTTGCTATTTATATGATAGCTTGGAAGCATATTTGTTAGTTGCGGTAAGACTATAGCTTCTGCTTTAATTCTCTTATCCGCTTGGGGGGAAATTAGAGTAATGGGATTATTGTGAACTGAGGTATTCGTTTGAGATTTCCTCAACCTGAGTGGTCATGGTGGTAACTGGTTCCGAAACTAGTCCACTTAGGATCCACCCTAAAATAGTATTTTGTGCCAATAGGTGAAACCTTTTGCCAATGCTTGCTATTTATATGATAGCTTGGAAGCATATTTGTTAGTTGCGGTAAGACTATAGCTTCTGCTTTAATTCTCTTATCCGCTTGGGGGGAAATTAGAGTAATGGGATTATGTGAACTGAGGTATTCGTTTGAGATTTCCTCAACCTGAGTGGTCATGGTGGTAACTGGTTCCGAAACTAGTCCACTTAGGCCCAACCCAAAAATAGTATTTTGTGCGAATAGTTTGTTTGAAATTTTCTCAACACCCTCGAGTATTATCTGAGGTATTAGATCGCAGCCTAATAGAATGTCTATTTGAGCGGGGGTGCTGCAGTTGGCATCTGCTAGCTTTAGGTGTGAAACCTTTTGCCAATGCTTGCTATTTATATGATAGCTTGGAAGCATATTTGTTAAATGCGGTAAAACCTATTGGCTTCTGCTTTAATTCTCTTCTCCGCTTGGGGGGAAATTAGAGTAATGGGATTATGTGAACTGAGGTATTCGTTTGAGATTTCCTCAACCTGACTGGTCATGGTGGTAAATGGTTCCGAAACTAGTCCACTTAGGATCCACCCAAAAATAGTATTTTGTGCCAATAGTTTGTTTGAAATTTTCTCAACACCCTCGAGTATTATCTGAGGTATGAGATCGCTGCCTAATAGAATGTCTATTTGAGCGGGGGTGTTGCAGTTGAGATCTGCTAGCTTTAGGTGTGAAACCTTTTGTCAATGCTTGTTATTTATATGATAGCTTGGAAGCATATTTGTTAGTTGCGGTAAGACTATAGCTTCTGCTTTAATTCTCTTATCCGCTTGGGGGGAAATTAGAGTAATGGGATTATTGTGAACTGAGGTATTCGTTTGAGATTTCCCCAACCTGAGTGGTCATGGTGGTAACTGGTTCCGAAACTAGTCCACTTAGGATCCACCCAAAAATAGTATTTTGTGCCAATAGTTTGTTTGAAATTTTCTCAACACCCTCGAGTATTATCTGAGGTATGAGATCGCTGCCTAATAGAATGTCTATTTGAGCGCGGGTGTTGCAGATGGCATCTGCTAGCTTTAGGTGTGAAACCTTTTGCCGATGCTTGCTATTTATATGATAGCTTGGAAGCATATTTGTTAGTTGCGGTAAGACTATAGCTTCTGCTTTAATTCTCTTATCCGCATGGGGGAAATTAGAGTAATGGGATTATTGTGAACTGAGGTATTCATTTGAGATTTCCTCAACCTGAGTGGTCATAGTGGTAACTGTTTCCGAAACTAGTCCAATTAGGATCCACCCAAAAATAGTATTTTGTGCCAATAGTTTGTTTGAAATTTTTTCAACAACCTCGAGTATTATCTGAGCTATGAGATCGCTGCCTAACGGAATGTATATTTGAGCGGGGGTGTTGCAGTTGGGATCTGCTAGCTTTAGGTGTGAAACCTTTTGCCAATGCTTGCTATTTATATGATAGCTTGGAAGCATATTTGTTAGTTGCGGTAAGACTATAGCTTCTGCTTTAATTCTCTTATCCGCTTGGGGGGAAATTAGAGTAATGGGATTATTGTGAACTGAGGTATTCGTTTGAGATTTCCCCAACCTGAGTGGTCATAGTGGTAACTGGTTCCGAAACTAGTCCAATTAGGATCCACCCAAAAATAGTATTTTGTGCCAATAGTTTGTTTGAAATTTTTTCAACACCCTCGAGTATTATCTGAGGTATGAGATCGCTGCCTAATAGAATGTCTATTTGAGCGGGGGTGTTGCAGTTGGCATCTGCTAGCTTTAGGTGTGAAACCTTTTGCCAATGCTTGCAATTTATATGATAGCTTGGAAGCATATTTGTTAGTTGCGGTAAGACTATAGCTTCTGCTTTAATTCTCTTCTCCGCTTGGGGGGAAATTAGAGTAATGGGATTATGTGAACTGAGGTATTCGTTTGAGATTTCCTCAACCTGAGTGGTCATAGTGGTAACTGGTTCCGAAACTAGTCCACTTAGGATCCACCCAAAAATAGTATTTTGTGCCAATAGTTTGTTTGAAATTTTCTCAACACCCTCGAGTATTATCTGAGGTATGAGATCGCTGCCTAATAGAATGTCTATTTGAGCGGGGGTGTTGCAGTTGGGATCTGCTAGCTTTAAGTGTCAAACCTTTTGCCAATGCTTGCTATTTATATGATAGCTTGGAAGCATATTTGTTAGTTGCGGTAAGACTATAGCTTCTGCTTTAATTCTCTTCTCCGCTTGGGGGGAAATTAGAGTAATGGGATTATTGTGAACTGAGGTATTCGTTTGAGATTTCCTCAACCTGAGTGGTCATAGTGGTAACTGGTTCCGAAACTAGTCCACTTAGGATCCACCCTAAAATAGTATTTTGTGCCAATAGTTTGTTTGAAATTTTCTTAACACCCTCGAGTATTATCTGAGGTATGAGATCGCTGCCTAATAGAATGTCTATTTGAGCGGGGGTGTTGCAGTTGGCATCTGCTAGCTTTAGGTGTGAAACCTTTTGCCAATGCTTGCAATTTATATGATAGCTTGGAAGCATATTTGTTAGTTGCGGTAAGACTATAGCTTCTGCTTTAATTCTCTTCTCCGCTTGGGGGGAAATTAGAGTAATGGGATTATGTGAACTGAGGTATTCGTTTGAGATTTCCTCAACCTGAGTGGTCATAGTGGTAACTGGTTCCGAAACTAGTCCACTTAGGATCCACCCTAAAATAGTATTTTGTGCCAATAGTTTGTTTGAAATTTTCTTAACACCCTCGAGTATTATCTGAGGTATGAGATCGCTGCCTAATAGAATGTCTATTTGAGCGGGAGTGTTGCAGTTGGCATCTGCTAGCTTTAGGTGTGAAACCTTTTGCCGATGCTTGCTATTTATATGATAGCTTGGAAGCATATTTGTTAGTTGCGGTAAGACTATAGCTTCTGCTTTAATTCTCTTATCCGCTAGGGGGGAAACTAGAGTAAGGGGATTATTGTGAACTGAGGTATTCGTTTGAGATTTCCTCAACCTGAGTGGTCATGGTGGTAACTGGTTCCGAAACTAGTCCACTTAGGACCAACCCAAAAATGGTATTTTGTGCCAATAGTTTGTTTGAAATTTTCTCAACACCCTCGAGTATTATCTGAGGTATGAGATCGCTGCCTAATAGAATGTCTATTTGAGCGCGGGTGTTGCAGTTGGCATCTGCTAGCTTTAGGTGTGAAACCTTTTGCCGATGCTTGCTATTCATATGATAGCTTGGAAGCATATTTGTTAGTTGCGGTAAGACTATAGCTCATGCTTTAATTCTCTTATCCGCTTGGGGGGAAATTAGAGTAATGGGATTATTGTGAACTGAGGTATTCGTTTGAGATTTCCTCAACCTGAGTGGTCATAGTGGTAACTGGTTCCGAAACTAGTCCACTTAGAATCCACCCTAAAATAGTATTTTGTGCGAATAGTTTGTTTGAAATTTTCTCAACACCCTCGAGTATTATCTGAGGTATGAGATCACTGCCTAATAGAATGTCTATTTGAGCGGGGGTGTTGCAGGTTGGATCTGCTAGCTTTAGGTGTGAAACCTTTTCCCAATGCTTTCTATTCATATGATAGCTTGGAAGCATATTTGTTAGTTGCGGTAAGACTATAGCTCATGCTTTAATTCTCTTATCCGCTTGGGGGGAAATTAGAGTAATGGTCATGGTGGTAACTGGTTCCGAAACTAGTCCACTTAGGATCCACCCTAAAATAGTATTTTGTGCCAATAGGTGAAACCTTTTGCCAATGCTTGCTATGTATATGATAGCTTGGAAGCATATTTGTTAGTTGCGGTAAGACTATAGCTTCTGCTTTAATTCTCTTCTCCGCTTGGGGGGAAATTAGAGTAATGGGATTATTGTGAAGTAAGGTATTCGTTTGAGATTTCCTCAACCTGAGTGGTCATAGTGGTAACTGGTTCCGAAACTAGTCCACTTAGGATCCACCCAAAAATAGTATTTTGTGCCAATAGTTTGTTTGAAATTTTCTCAACACCCTCGAGTATTATCTGAGGTATGAGATCGCTGCCTAATAGAATGTCTATTTGAGCGCGGGTGTTGCAGTTGGCATCTGCTAGCTTTAGGTGTGAAACCTTTTGCCGATGCTTGCTATTCATATGATAGCTTGGAAGCATATTTGTTAGTTGCGGTAAGACTATAGCTCATGCTTTAATTCTCTTATCCGCTTGGGGGGAAATTAGAGTAATGGGATTATTGTGAACTGAGGTATTCGTTTGAGATTTCCTCAACCTGAGTGGTCATAGTGGTAACTGGTTCCGAAACTAGTCCACTTAGAATCCACCCTAAAATAGTATTTTGTGCCAATAGTTTGTTTGAAATTTTCTCAACACCCTCGAGTATTATCTGAGGTATGAGATCGCTGCCTAATAGAATGTCTATTTGAGCGGGGGTGTTGCAGTTGGGAACTGCTAGCTTTAGGTGTGAAACCTTTAGCCAATGCTTGCTGTTTATATGATAGCTTGGAAGCATATTTGTTAGTTGCGGTAAGACTATAGCTTCTGCTTTAATTTTCTTATCCGCTTGGGGGGAAATTAGAGTAATGGGATTATTGTGAACTGAGGTATTCGTTTGAGATTTCCTCAACCTGAGTGGTCATGGTGGTAACTGGTTCCGAAACTAGTCCACTTAGGATCCACCGTAAAATAGTATTTTGTGCCAATAGGTGAAACCTTTTGCCAATGCTTGCTATTTATATGATAGCTTGGAAGCATATTTGTTAGTTGCGGTAAGACTATAACTTCTGCTTTAATTCTCTTCTCCGCTTGGGGGGAAATTAGAGTAATGGGATTATTGTGAACTGAGGTATTCGTTTGAGATTTCCTCAACCTGAGTGGTCATGGTGGTAACTGGTTCCGAAACTAGTCCACTTAGAATCCACCCTAAAATAGTATTTTGTGCGAATAGTTTGTTTGAAATTTTCTCAACACCCTCGAGTATTATCTGAGGTATGAGATCGCTGCCTAATAGAATGTCTATTTGAGCGGGGGTGTTGCAGTTGGCATCTGCTAGCTTTAGGTGTGAAACCTTTTGCCAATGCTTGCTATTTATATGATAGCTTGGAAGCATATTTGTTGGTTGCGGTAAGACTATAGCTTCTGCTTTAATTCTCTTCTCCGCTTGGGGGGAAATTAGAGTAATGGGATTATGTGAACTGAGGTATTCGTTTGAGATTTCCTCAACCTGAGTGGTCATAGTGGTAACTGGTTCCGAAACTAGTCCACTTAGGATCCACCCAAAAATAGCATTTTGTGCCAATAGTTTGTTTGAAATTTTCTCAACACCCTCGAGTATTATCTGAGGTATGAGATCGCTGCCTAATAGAATGTCTATTTGAGCGGGGGTGTTGCAGTTGGAATCTGCTAGCTTTAGGTGTGAAACCTTTTTCCAATGCTTGCTATTCATATGATAGCTTGGAAGCATATTTGTTAGTTGCGGTAAGACTATAGCTCGTGCTTTAATTCTCTTATCCGCTTTGGGGGAAATTAGAGTAATGGGATTATTGTGAACTGAGGTATTCGTTTGAGATTTCCTCAAGCTGAGTGGTCATGGTGGTAACTGGTTCCGAAACTAGTCCACTTAGGACCAACCCAAAAATAGTATTTTGTGCGAATAGTGTGTTTGAAATTTTCTCAACACCCTCGAGTATTATCTGAGGTATGAGATCGCTGCCTAATAGAATGTCTATTTGAGCGGGGGTGTTGCAGTTGGGATCTGCTAGCTTTAGGTGTGAAACCTTTTGCCAATGCTTGCTATTTATATGATATCTTGGAAGCATATTTGTTAGTTGCGGTAAGACTATAGCTTCTGCTTTAATTCTCTTATCCGCTTGGGGGGAAATTAGAGTAATGGGATTATTGTGAACTGAGGTATTCGTTTGAGATTTCCTCAACCTGAGTGGTCATGGTGGTAACTGGTTCCGAAACTAGTCCACTTAGGATCCACCCAAAAATAGTATTTTGTGCCAATAGTTTGTTTGAAATTTTCTCAACACCCTCGAGTATTATCTGAGGTATGAGATCGCTGCCTAATTGAATGTCTATTTGAGCGGGGGTGTTGCAGTTGGAATCTGCTAGCTTTAGGTGTGAAACCTTTTCCCAATGTTTGCTATTCATATGATAGCTTGGAAGCATATTTGTTAGTTGCGGTAAGACTATAGCTTCTGCTTTAATTCTCTTCTCCGCTTGGGGGGAAATTAGAGTAATGGGATTATGTGAACTGAGGTATTCGTTTGAGATTTCCTCAACCTAGTCCATATTTGTTAGTTGCGGTAAGACTATAGCTCATGCTTTAATTCTCTTATCCGCTTGGGGGGAAATTAGAGTAATGGGATTATTGTGAACTGAGGTATTCGTTTGAGATTTCCTCAACCTGAGTGGTCATAGTGGTAACTGGTTCCGAAACTAGTCCACTTAGAATCCACCCTAAAATAGTATTTTGTGCCAATAGTTTGTTTGAAATTTTCTCAACACCCTCGAGTATTATCTGAGGTATGAGATCGCTGCCTAATAGAATGTCTATTTGAGCGGGGGTGTTGCAGTTGGGAACTGCTAGCTTTAGGTGTGAAACCTTTAGCCAATGCTTGCTGTTTATATGATAGCTTGGAAGCATATTTGTTAGTTGCGGTAAGACTATAGCTTCTGCTTTAATTCTCTTATCCGCTTGGGGGGAAATTAGAGTAATGGGATTATTGTGAACTGAGGTATTCGTTTGAGATTTCCTCAACCTGAGTGGTCATGGTGGTAACTGGTTCCGAAACTAGTCCACTTAGGATCCACCGTAAAATAGTATTTTGTGCCAATAGGTGAAACCTTTTGCCAATGCTTGCTATTTATATGATAGCTTGGAAGCATATTTGTTAGTTGCGGTAAGACTATAGCTTCTGCTTTAATTCTCTTCTCCGCTTGGGGGGAAATTAGAGTAATGGGATTATGTGAACTGAGGTATTCGTTTGAGATTTCCTCAACCTAGTCCATATTTGTTAGTTGCGGTAAGACTATAGCTCATGCTTTAATTCTCTTATCCGCTTGGGGGGAAATTAGAGTAATGGGATTATTGTGAACTGAGGTATTCGTTTGAGATTTCCTCAACCTGAGTGGTCATAGTGGTAACTGGTTCCGAAACTAGTCCACTTAGGATCCACCCAAAAATAGCATTTTGTGCCAATAGTTTGTTTGAAATTTTCTCAACACCCTCGAGTATTATCTGAGGTATGAGATCGCTGCCTAATAGAATGTCTATTTGAGCGGGGGTGTTGCAGTTGGAATCTGCTAGCTTTAGGTGTGAAACCTTTTTCCAATGCTTGCTATTCATATGATAGCTTGGAACCATATTTGTTAGTTGCGGTAAGACTATAGCTCGTGCTTTAATTCTCTTATCCGCTTTGGGGGAAATTAGAGTAATGGGATTATTGTGAACTGAGGTATTCGTTTGAGATTTCCTCAAGCTGAGTGGTCATGGTGGTAACTGGTTCCGAAACTAGTCCACTTAGGACCAACCCAAAAATAGTATTTTGTGCGAATAGTGTGTTTGAAATTTTCTCAACACCCTCGAGTATTATCTGAGGTATGAGATCGCTGCCTAATAGAATGTCTATTTGAGCGGGGGTGTTGCAGTTGGGATCTGCTAGCTTTAGGTGTGAAACCTTTTGCCAATGCTTGCTATTTATATGATATCTTGGAAGCATATTTGTTAGTTGCGGTAAGACTATAGCTTCTGCTTTAATTCTCTTATCCGCTTGGGGGGAAATTAGAGTAATGGGATTATTGTGAACTGAGGTATTCGTTTGAGATTTCCTCAACCTGAGTGGTCATGGTGGTAACTGGTTCCGAAACTAGTCCACTTAGGATCCACCCAAAAATAGTATTTTGTGCCAATAGTTTGTTTGAATTTTTTCAACACCCTCGAGTATTATCTGAGGTATGAGATCGCTGCCTAATAGAATGTCTATTTGAGCGGGGGTGTTGCAGTTGGAATCTGCTAGCTTTAGGTGTGAAACCTTTTCCCAATGCTTGCTATTCATATGATAGCTTGGAAGCATATTTGTTAGTTGCGGTAAGACTATAGCTTCTGCTTTAATTCTCTTCTCCGCTTGGGGGGAAATTAGAGTAATGGGATTATGTGAACTGAGGTATTCGTTTGAGATTTCCTCAACCTGAGTGGTCATAGTGGTAACTGGTTCCGAAACTAGTCCACTTAGGATCCACCCAAAAATAGCATTTTGTGCCAATAGTTTGTTTGAAATTTTCTCAACACCCTCGAGTATTATCTGAGGTATGAGATCGCTGCCTAATAGAATGTCTATTTGAGCGGGGGTGTTGCAGTTGGAATCTGCTAGCTTTAGGTGTGAAACCTTTTTCCAATGCTTGCTATTCATATGATAGCTTGGAAGCATATTTGTTAGTTGCGGTAAGACTATAGCTCGTGCTTTAATTCTCTTATCCGCTTTGGGGGAAATTAGAGTAATGGGATTATTGTGAACTGAGGTATTCGTTTGAGATTTCCTCAACCTGAGTGGACATGGTGGTAACTGGTTCCGAAACTAGTCCACTTAGGACCAACCCAAAAATAGTATTTTGTGCGAATAGTGTGTTTGAAATTTTCTCAACACCCTAGAGTATTATCTGAGGTATGAGATCGCTGCCTAATAGAATGTCTATTTGAGCGGGGGTGTTGCAGTTGGGATCTGCTAGCTTTAGGTGTGAAACCTTTTGCCAATGCTTGCTATTTATATGATATCTTGGAAGCATATTTGTTAGTTGCGGTAAGACTATAGCTTCTGCTTTAATTTTCTTATCCGCTTGGGGGGAAATTAGAGTAATGGGATTATTGTGAACTGAGGTATTCGTTTGAGATTTCCTCAACCTGAGCGGTCATGGTGGTAACTGGTTCCGAAACTAGTCCACTTAGGATCCACCCAAAAATAGTATTTTGTGCCAATAGTTTGTTTGAAATTTTCTCAACACCCTCGAGTATTATCTGAGGTATGAGATCGCTGCCTAATAGAATGTCTATTTGAGCGGGGTAGTTGCAGTTGGGATCTGCTAGCTTTAGGTGTGAAACCTTTTGCCAATGCTTGCTATTTATATGATATCTTGGAAGCATATTTGTTAGTTGCGGTAAGACTATAGCTTCTGCTTTAATTCTCTTATCCGCTTGGGGGGAAATTAGAGTAATGGGATTATTGTGAACTGAGGTATTCGTTTGAGATTTCCTCAACCTGAGCGGTAATGGTGGTAACTGGTTCCGAAACTAGTCCACTTAAGATCCACCCAAAAATAGTATTTTGTGCCAATAATTTGTTTGAAATTTTCTCAACACCCTCGAGTATTATCTGAGGTATGAGATCGCTGCCTAATAGAATGTCTATTTGAGCGCGGGTGTTGCAGTTGGCATCTGCTAGCTTTAGGTGTGAAACCTTTTGCCAATGCTTGCTATTTATATGATAGCTTGGAAGCATATTTGTTAGTTGCGGTAAGATTATAGCTTCTGCTTTAATTCTCTTATCCGCTTGGGGGGAAATTAGAGTAATGGGATTATGTGAACTGAGGTATTCGTTTGAGATTTCCTCAACCTGAGTGGTCATGGTGGTAACTGGTTCCGAAACTAGTCCACTTAGGCCCAACCTAAAAATTGTATTTTGTGCGAATAGTTTGTTTGAAATTTTCTCAACACCCTCGAGTATTATCTGAGGTATGAGATCGCTGTCTAATAGAATGTCTATTTGAGCGGGGGTGTTGCAGTTGGGATCTGCTAGCTTTAGGTGTGAAACCTTTAGCCAATGCTTGCTATTTATATGATAGCTTGGAAGCATATTTGTTAGTTGCGGTAAGACTATAGCTTCTGCTTTAATTCTCTTATCCGCTTGGGGGGAAATTAGAGTAATGGGATTATTGTGAACTGAGGTATTCGTTTGAGATTTCCTCAACCTGAGTGGTCATGGTGGTAACTGGTTCCGAAACTAGTCCACTTAGGATCCAACCTTAAATAGTATTTTGTGCCAATAGGTGAAACCTTTTGCCAATGCTTGCTATTTATATGATAGCTTGGAAGCACATTTGTTAGTTGCGGTAAGACTATAGCTTCTGCTTTAATTCTCTTCTCCGCTTGGGGGGAAATTAGAGTAATGGGATTATTGTGAACTAAGGTATTCGTTTGAGATTTCCTCAACCTGAGTGGTCATAGTGGTAACTGGTTCCGAAACTAGTCCACTTAGGATCCACCCAAAAATAGTATTTTGTGCCAATAGTTTGTTTGAAATTTTCTCAACACCCTCGAGTATTATCTGAGGTATGAGATCGCTGCCTAATAGAATGTCTATTTGAGCGGGGGTGTTGCAGTTGGGATCTGCTAGCTTTAGGTGTGAAACCTTTTGCCAATGCTTGCTATTTATATGATAGCTTGGAAGCATATTTGTTAGTTGCGGTAAGACTATAGCTTCTGCTTTAATTCTCTTATCCGCTTAAGGGGAAATTTAAGTAATGGGATTATTGTGAACTGAGGTATTCGTTTGAGATTTCCTCAACCTGAGTGGTCATGGTGGTAACTGGTTCCGAAACTAGTCCACTTAGGATCCAGCCAAAAATAGTATTTTGTACCAATAGTTTGTTTGAAATTTTCTCAACACCCTCGAGTATTATTTGAGGTATGAGATCGCTGCCTAATAGAATGTCTATTTGAGCGCGGGTGTTGCAGTTGGCATCTGCTAGCTTTAGGTGTGAAACCTTTTGCCGATGCTTGCTATTCATATGATAGCTTGGAAGCATATTTGTTAGTTGCGGTAAGACTATAGCTCATGCTTTAATTCTCTTATCCGCTTGGGGGGAAATTAGAGTAATGGGATTATTGTGAACTGAGGTATTCGTTTGAGATTTCCTCAACCTGAGTGGTCATAGTGGTAACTGGTTCCGAAACTAGTCCACTTAGAATCCACCCTAAAATAGTATTTTGTGCCAATAGTTTGTTTGAAATTTTCTCAACACCCTCGAGTATTATCTGAGGTATGAGATCGCTGCCTAATAGAATGTCTATTTGAGCGGGGGTGTTGCAGTTGGGAACTGCTAGCTTTAGGTGTGAAACCTTTAGCCAATGCTTGCTGTTTATATGATAGCTTGGAAGCATATTTGTTAGTTGCGGTAAGACTATAGCTTCTGCTTTAATTCTCTTCTCCGCTTGGGGGGAAATTAGAGTAATGGGATTATTGTGAACTAAGGTATTCGTTTGAGATTTCCTCAACCTGAGTGGTCATAGTGGTAACTGGTTCCGAAACTAGTCCACTTAGGATCCACCCAAAAATAGTATTTTGTGCCAATAGTTTGTTTGAAATTTTCTCAACACCCTCGAGTATTATCTGAGGTATGAGATCGCTGCCTAATAGAATGTCTATTTGAGCGCGGGTGTTGCAGTTGGCATCTGCTAGCTTTAGGTGTGAAACCTTTTGCTGATGCTTGCTATTCATATGATAGCTTGGAAGCATATTTGTTAGTTGCGGTAAGACTATAGCTCATGCTTTAATTCTCTTATCCGCTTGGGGGGAAATTAGAGTAATGGGATTATTGTGAACTGAGGTATTCGTTTGAGATTTCCTCAACCTGAGTGGTCATAGTGGTAACTGGTTCCGAAACTAGTCCACTTAGAATCCACCCTAAAATAGTATTTTGTGCCAATAGTTTGTTTGAAATTTTCTCAACACCCTCGAGTATTATCTGAGGTATGAGATCGCTGCCTAATAGAATGTCTATTTGAGCGGGGGTGTTGCAGTTGGGAACTGCTAGCTTTAGGTGTGAAACCTTTAGCCAATGCTTGCTGTTTATATGATAGCTTGGAAGCATATTTGTTAGTTGCGGTAAGACTATAGCTTCTGCTTTAATTTTCTTATCCGCTTGGGGGGAAATTAGAGTAATGGGATTATTGTGAACTGAGGTATTCGTTTGAGATTTCCTCAACCTGAGTGGTCATGGTGGTAACTGGTTCCGAAACTAGTCCACTTAGGATCCACCGTAAAATAGTATTTTGTGCCAATAGGTGAAACCTTTTGCCAATGCTTGCTATTTATATGATAGCTTGGAAGCATATTTGTTAGTTGCGGTAAGACTATAACTTCTGCTTTAATTCTCTTCTCCGCTTGGGGGGAAATTAGAGTAATGGGATTATTGTGAACTGAGGTATTCGTTTGAGATTTCCTCAACCTGAGTGGTCATGGTGGTAACTGGTTCCGAAACTAGTCCACTTAGAATCAACCCTAAAATAGTATTTTGTGCGAATAGTTTGTTTGAAATTTTCTCAACACCCTCGAGTATTATCTGAGGTATGAGATCGCTGCCTAATAGAATGTCTATTTGAGCGGGGGTGTTGCAGTTGGCATCTGCTAGCTTTAGGTGTGAAACCTTTTGCCAATGCTTGCTATTTATATGATAGCTTGGAAGCATATTTGTTGGTTGCGGTAAGACTATAGCTTCTGCTTTAATTCTCTTCTCCGCTTGGGGGGAAATTAGAGTAATGGGATTATTGTGAACTAAGGTATTCGTTTGAGATTTCCTCAACCTGAGTGGTCATAGTGGTAACTGGTTCCGAAACTAGTCCACTTAGGATCCACCCAAAAATAGTATTTTGTGCCAATAGTTTGTTTGAAATTTTCTCAACACCCTCGAGTATTATCTGAGGTATGAGATCGCTGCCTAATAGAATGTCTATTTGAGCGCGGGTGTTGCAGTTGGCATCTGCTAGCTTTAGGTGTGAAACCTTTTGCCGATGCTTGCTATTCATATGATAGCTTGGAAGCATATTTGTTAGTTGCGGTAAGACTATAGCTCATGCTTTAATTCTCTTATCCGCTTGGGGGGAAATTAGAGTAATGGGATTATTGTGAACTGAGGTATTCGTTTGAGATTTCCTCAACCTGAGTGGTCATAGTGGTAACTGGTTCCGAAACTAGTCCACTTAGGATCCACCCAAAAATAGTATTTTGTGCCAATAGTTTGTTTGAAATTTTCTCAACACCCTCGAGTATTATCTGAGGTATGAGATCGCTGCCTAATAGAATGTCTATTTGAGCGCGGGTGTTGCAGTTGGCATCTGCTAGCTTTAGGTGTGAAACCTTTTGCCGATGCTTGCTATTCATATGATAGCTTGGAAGCATATTTGTTAGTTGCGGTAAGACTATAGCTCATGCTTTAATTCTCTTATCCGCTTGGGGGGAAATTAGAGTAATGGGATTATTGTGAACTGAGGTATTCGTTTGAGATTTCCTCAACCTGAGTGGTCATAGTGGTAACTGGTTCCGAAACTAGTCCACTTAGGATCCACCCAAAAATAGTATTTTGTGCCAATAGTTTGTTTGAAATTTTCTCAACACCCTCGAGTATTATCTGAGGTATGAGATCGCTGCCTAATAGAATGTCTATTTGAGCGCGGGTGTTGCAGTTGGCATCTGCTAGCTTTAGGTGTGAAACCTTTTCCCAATGCTTGCTATTCATATGTTAGCTTGGAAGCATATTTGTTAGTTGCGGTAAGACTATAGCTTCTGCTTTAATTCTCTTCTCCGCTTGGGGGGAAATTAGAGTAATGGGATTATGTGAACTGAGGTATTCGTTTGAGATTTCCTCAACCTGAGTGGTCATAGTGGTAACTGGTTCCGAAACTAGTCCACTTAGGATCCACCCAAAAATAGCATTTTGTGCCAATAGTTTGTTTGAAATTTTCTCAACACCCTCGAGTATTATCTGAGGTATGAGATCGCTGCCTAATAGAATGTCTATTTGAGCGCGGGTGTTGCAGTTGGCATCTGCTAGCTTTAGGTGTGAAACCTTTTGCCGATGCTTGCTATTCATATGATAGCTTGGAAGCATATTTGTTAGTTGCGGTAAGACTATAGCTCATGCTTTAATTCTCTTATCCGCTTGGGGGGAAATTAGAGTAATGGGATTATTGTGAACTGAGGTATTCGTTTGAGATTTCCTCAACCTGAGTGGTCATAGTGGTAACTGGTTCCGAAACTAGTCCACTTAGAATCCACCCTAAAATAGTATTTTGTGCCAATAGTTTGTTTGAAATTTTCTCAACACCCTCGAGTATTATCTGAGGTATGAGATCGCTGCCTAATAGAATGTCTATTTGAGCGGGGGTGTTGCAGTTGGGAACTGCTAGCTTTAGGTGTGAAACCTTTAGCCAATGCTTGCTGTTTATATGATAGCTTGGAAGCATATTTGTTAGTTGCGGTAAGACTATAGCTTCTGCTTTAATTTTCTTATCCGCTTGGGGGGAAATTAGAGTAATGGGATTATTGTGAACTGAGGTATTCGTTTGAGATTTCCTCAACCTGAGTGGTCATGGTGGTAACTGGTTCCGAAACTAGTCCACTTAGGATCCACCGTAAAATAGTATTTTGTGCCAATAGGTGAAAACTTTTGCCAATGCTTGCTATTTATATGATAGCTTGGAAGCATATTTGTTAGTTGCGGTAAGACTATAACTTCTGCTTTAATTCTCTTCTCCGCTTGGGGGGAAATTAGAGTAATGGGATTATTGTGAACTGAGGTATTCGTTTGAGATTTCCTCAACCTGAGTGGTCATGGTGGTAACTGGTTCCGAAACTAGTCCACTTAGAATCCACCCTAAAATAGTATTTTGTGCGAATAGTTTGTTTGAAATTTTCTCAACACCCTCGAGTATTATCTGAGGTATGAGATCGCTGCCTAATAGAATGTCTATTTGAGCGGGGGTGTTGCAGTTGGCATCTGCTAGCTTTAGGTGTGAAACCTTTTGCCAATGCTTGCTATTTATATGATAGCTTGGAAGCATATTTGTTGGTTGCGGTAAGACTATAGCTTCTGCTTTAATTCTCTTCTCCGCTTGGGGGGAAATTAGAGTAATGGGATTATGTGAACTGAGGTATTCGTTTGAGATTTCCTCAACCTGAGTGGTCATAGTGGTAACTGGTTCCGAAACTAGTCCACTTAGGATCCACCCAAAAATAGCATTTTGTGCCAATAGTTTGTTTGAAATTTTCTCAACACCCTCGAGTATTATCTGAGGTATGAGATCGCTGCCTAATAGAATGTCTATTTGAGCGGGGGTGTTGCAGTTGGAATCTGCTAGCTTTAGGTGTGAAACCTTTTTCCAATGCTTGCTATTCATATGATAGCTTGGAAGCATATTTGTTAGTTGCGGTAAGACTATAGCTCGTGCTTTAATTCTCTTATCCGCTTTGGGGGAAATTAGAGTAATGGGATTATTGTGAACTGAGGTATTCGTTTGAGATTTCCTCAAGCTGAGTGGTCATGGTGGTAACTGGTTCCGAAACTAGTCCACTTAGGACCAACCCAAAAATAGTATTTTGTGCGAATAGTGTGTTTGAAATTTTCTCAACACCCTCGAGTATTATCTGAGGTATGAGATCGCTGCCTAATAGAATGTCTATTTGAGCGGGGGTGTTGCAGTTGGGATCTGCTAGCTTTAGGTGTGAAACCTTTTGCCAATGCTTGCTATTTATATGATATCTTGGAAGCATATTTGTTAGTTGCGGTAAGACTATAGCTTCTGCTTTAATTCTCTTATCCGCTTGGGGGGAAATTAGAGTAATGGGATTATTGTGAACTGAGGTATTCGTTTGAGATTTCCTCAACCTGAGTGGTCATGGTGGTAACTGGTTCCGAAACTAGTCCACTTAGGATCCACCCAAATATAGTATTTTGTGCCAATAGTTTGTTTGAAATTTTCTCAACACCCTCGAGTATTATCTGAGGTATGAGATCGCTGCCTAATTGAATGTCTATTTGAGCGGGGGTGTTGCAGTTGGAATCTGCTAGCTTTAGGTGTGAAACCTTTTCCCAATGTTTGCTATTCATATGATAGCTTGGAAGCATATTTGTTAGTTGCGGTAAGACTATAGCTTCTGCTTTAATTCTCTTCTCCGCTTGGGGGGAAATTAGAGTAATGGGATTATGTGAACTGAGGTATTCGTTTGAGATTTCCTCAACCTAGTCCATATTTGTTAGTTGCGGTAAGACTATAGCTCATGCTTTAATTCTCTTATCCGCTTGGGGGGAAATTAGAGTAATGGGATTATTGTGAACTGAGGTATTCGTTTGAGATTTCCTCAACCTGAGTGGTCATAGTGGTAACTGGTTCCGAAACTAGTCCACTTAGAATCCACCCTAAAATAGTATTTTGTGCCAATAGTTTGTTTGAAATTTTCTCAACACCCTCGAGTATTATCTGAGGTATGAGATCGCTGCCTAATAGAATGTCTATTTGAGCGGGGGTGTTGCAGTTGGGAACTGCTAGCTTTAGGTGTGAAACCTTTAGCCAATGCTTGCTGTTTATATGATAGCTTGGAAGCATATTTGTTAGTTGCGGTAAGACTATAGCTTCTGCTTTAATTCTCTTATCCGCTTGGGGGGAAATTAGAGTAATGGGATTATTGTGAACTGAGGTATTCGTTTGAGATTTCCTCAACCTGAGTGGTCATGGTGGTAACTGGTTCCGAAACTAGTCCACTTAGGATCCACCGTAAAATAGTATTTTGTGCCAATAGGTGAAACCTTTTGCCAATGCTTGCTATTTATATGATAGCTTGGAAGCATATTTGTTAGTTGCGGTAAGACTATAGCTTCTGCTTTAATTCTCTTCTCCGCTTGGGGGGAAATTAGAGTAATGGGATTATGTGAACTGAGGTATTCGTTTGAGATTTCCTCAACCTGAGTGGTCATAGTGGTAACTGGTTCCGAAACTAGTCCACTTAGGATCCACCCAAAAATAGCATTTTGTGCCAATAGTTTGTTTGAAATTTTCTCAACACCCTCGAGTATTATCTGAGGTATGAGATCGCTGCCTAATAGAATGTCTATTTGAGCGGGGGTGTTGCAGTTGGAATCTGCTAGCTTTAGGTGTGAAACCTTTTTCCAATGCTTGCTATTCATATGATAGCTTGGAAGCATATTTGTTAGTTGCGGTAAGACTATAGCTCGTGCTTTAATTCTCTTATCCGCTTTGGGGGAAATTAGAGTAATGGGATTATTGTGAACTGAGGTATTCGTTTGAGATTTCCTCAAGCTGAGTGGTCATGGTGGTAACTGGTTCCGAAACTAGTCCACTTAGGACCAACCCAAAAATAGTATTTTGTGCGAATAGTGTGTTTGAAATTTTCTCAACACCCTCGAGTATTATCTGAGGTATGAGATCGCTGCCTAATAGAATGTCTATTTGAGCGGGGGTGTTGCAGTTGGGATCTGCTAGCTTTAGGTGTGAAACCTTTTGCCAATGCTTGCTATTTATATGATATCTTGGAAGCATATTTGTTAGTTGCGGTAAGACTATAGCTTCTGCTTTAATTCTCTTATCCGCTTGGGGGGAAATTAGAGTAATGGGATTATTGTGAACTGAGGTATTCGTTTGAGATTTCCTCAACCTGAGTGGTCATGGTGGTAACTGGTTCCGAAACTAGTCCACTTAGGATCCACCCAAAAATAGTATTTTGTGCCAATAGTTTGTTTGAATTTTTTCAACACCCTCGAGTATTATCTGAGGTATGAGATCGCTGCCTAATAGAATGTCTATTTGAGCGGGGGTGTTGCAGTTGGAATCTGCTAGCTTTAGGTGTGAAACCTTTTCCCAATGCTTGCTATTCATATGATAGCTTGGAAGCATATTTGTTAGTTGCGGTAAGACTATAGCTTCTGCTTTAATTCTCTTCTCCGCTTGGGGGGAAATTAGAGTAATGGGATTATGTGAACTGAGGTATTCGTTTGAGATTTCCTCAACCTGAGTGGTCATAGTGGTAACTGGTTCCGAAACTAGTCCACTTAGGATCCACCCAAAAATAGCATTTTGTGCCAATAGTTTGTTTGAAATTTTCTCAACACCCTCGAGTATTATCTGAGGTATGAGATCGCTGCCTAATAGAATGTCTATTTGAGCGGGGGTGTTGCAGTTGGAATCTGCTAGCTTTAGGTGTGAAACCTTTTTCCAATGCTTGCTATTCATATGATAGCTTGGAAGCATATTTGTTAGTTGCGGTAAGACTATAGCTCGTGCTTTAATTCTCTTATCCGCTTTGGGGGAAATTAGAGTAATGGGATTATTGTGAACTGAGGTATTCGTTTGAGATTTCCTCAACCTGAGTGGACATGGTGGTAACTGGTTCCGAAACTAGTCCACTTAGGACCAACCCAAAAATAGTATTTTGTGCGAATAGTGTGTTTGAAATTTTCTCAACACCCTAGAGTATTATCTGAGGTATGAGATCGCTGCCTAATAGAATGTCTATTTGAGCGGGGGTGTTGCAGTTGGGATCTGCTAGCTTTAGGTGTGAAACCTTTTGCCAATGCTTGCTATTTATATGATATCTTGGAAGCATATTTGTTAGTTGCGGTAAGACTATAGCTTCTGCTTTAATTCTCTTATCCGCTTGGGGGGAAATTAGAGTAATGGGATTATTGTGAACTGAAGTATTCGTTTGAGATTTCCTCAACCTGAGCGGTCATGGTGGTAACTGGTTCCGAAACTAGTCCACTTAGGATCCACCCAAAAATAGTATTTTGTGCCAATAGTTTGTTTGAAATTTTCTCAACACCCTCGAGTATTATCTGAGGTATGAGATCGCTGCCTAATAGAATGTCTATTTGAGCGGGGTAGTTGCAGTTGGGATCTGCTAGCTTTAGGTGTGAAACCTTTTGCCAATGCTTGCTATTTATATGATATCTTGGAAGCATATTTGTTAGTTGCGGTAAGACTATAGCTTCTGCTTTAATTCTCTTATCCGCTTGGGGGGAAATTAGAGTAATGGGATTATTGTGAACTGAGGTATTCGTTTGAGATTTCCTCAACCTGAGCGGTAATGGTGGTAACTGGTTCCGAAACTAGTCCACTTAAGATCCACCCAAAAATAGTATTTTGTGCCAATAATTTGTTTGAAATTTTCTCAACACCCTCGAGTATTATCTGAGGTATGAGATCGCTGCCTAATAGAATGTCTATTTGAGCGCGGGTGTTGCAGTTGGCATCTGCTAGCTTTAGGTGTGAAACCTTTTGCCAATGCTTGCTATTTATATGATAGCTTGGAAGCATATTTGTTAGTTGCGGTAAGATTATAGCTTCTGCTTTAATTCTCTTATCCGCTTGGGGGGAAATTAGAGTAATGGGATTATGTGAACTGAGGTATTCGTTTGAGATTTCCTCAACCTGAGTGGTCATGGTGGTAACTGGTTCCAAAACTAGTCCACTTAGGCCCAACCTAAAAATTGTATTTTGTGCGAATAGTTTGTTTGAAATTTTCTCAACACCCTCGAGTATTATCTGAGGTATGAGATCGCTGTCTAATAGAATGTCTATTTGAGCGGGGGTGTTGCAGTTGGGATCTGCTAGCTTTAGGTGTGAAACCTTTAGCCAATGCTTGCTATTTATATGATAGCTTGGAAGCATATTTGTTAGTTGCGGTAAGACTATAGCTTCTGCTTTAATTCTCTTATCCGCTTGGGGGGAAATTAGAGTAATGGGATTATTGTGAACTGAGGTATTCGTTTGAGATTTCCTCAACCTGAGTGGTCATGGTGGTAACTGGTTCCGAAACTAGTCCACTTAGGATCCAACCTTAAATAGTATTTTGTGCCAATAGGTGAAACCTTTTGCCAATGCTTGCTATTTATATGATAGCTTGGAAGCACATTTGTTAGTTGCGGTAAGACTATAGCTTCTGCTTTAATTCTCTTCTCCGCTTGGGGGGAAATTAGAGTAATGGGATTATTGTGAACTAAGGTATTCGTTTGAGATTTCCTCAACCTGAGTGGTCATAGTGGTAACTGGTTCCGAAACTAGTCCACTTAGGATCCACCCAAAAATAGTATTTTGTGCCAATAGTTTGTTTGAAATTTTCTCAACACCCTCGAGTATTATCTGAGGTATGAGATCGCTGCCTAATAGAATGTCTATTTGAGCGGGGGTGTTGCAGTTGGGATCTGCTAGCTTTAGGTGTGAAACCTTTTGCCAATGCTTGCTATTTATATGATAGCTTGGAAGCATATTTGTTAGTTGCGGTAAGACTATAGCTTCTGCTTTAATTCTCTTATCCGCTTAAGGGGAAATTTAAGTAATGGGATTATTGTGAACTGAGGTATTCGTTTGAGATTTCCTCAACCTGAGTGGTCATGGTGGTAACTGGTTCCGAAACTAGTCCACTTAGGATCCAGCCAAAAATAGTATTTTGTACCAATAGTTTGTTTGAAATTTTCTCAACACCCTCGAGTATTATTTGAGGTATGAGATCGCTGCCTAATAGAATGTCTATTTGAGCGCGGGTGTTGCAGTTGGCATCTGCTAGCTTTAGGTGTGAAACCTTTTGCCAATGCTTGCTATTTATATGATAGCTTGGAAGCATATTTGTTAGTTGCGGTAAGACTATAGCTTCTGCTTTAATTCTCTTATCCGCTTGGGGGGAAATTAGAGTAATGGGATTATTGTGAACTGAGGTATTCGTTTGAGATTTCCTCAACCTGAGTGGTCATGGTGGTAACTGGTTCCGAAACTAGTCCACTTAGGATCCACCCAAAAATAGTATTTTGTGCCAATAGTTTGTTTGAAATTTTCTCAACACCCTCGAGTATTATCTGAGGTATGAGATCGCTGCCTAATAGAATGTCTATTTGAGCGCGGGTGTTGCAGTTGGCATCTGCTAGCTTTAGGTGTGAAACCTTTTGCCGATGCTTGCTATTTATATGATAGCTTGGAAGCATATTTGTTAGTTGCGGTAAGACTATAGCTTCTGCTTTAATTCTCTTATCCGCTTGGGGGGAAATTAGAGTAAGGGGATTATTGTGAACTGAGGTATTTGTTTGAGATTTCCTCAACCTGAGTGGTCATGGTGGTAACTGGTTCCGAAACTAGTCCACTTAGGATCCACCCAAAAATAGTATTTTGTGCCAATAGTTTGTTTGAAATTTTCTCAACACCCTCGAGTATTATCTGAGGTATGAGATCGCTGCCTAATAGAATGTCTATTTGAGCGGGGGTGTTGCAGTTGGGCTCTGCTAGCTTTAGGTGTGAAACCTTTAGCCAATGCTTGCTATTTATATGATAGCTTGGAAGCATATTTGTTAGTTGCGGTAAGACTATAGCTTCTGCTTTAATTCTCTTATCCGCTTGGGGGGAAATTAGAGTAATGGGATTATTGTGACCTGAGGTATTCGTTTGAGATTTCCTCAACCTGAGTGGTCATGGTGGTAACTGGTTCCGAAACTAGTCCACTTAGGATCCACCGTAAAATAGTATTTTGTGCCAATAGGTGAAACCTTTTGCCAATGCTTGCTATTTATATGATAGCTTGGAAGCATAGTTGTTAGTTGCGGTAAGACTATAGCTTCTGCTTTAATTCTCTTCTCCGCTTGGGGGGAAATTAGAGTAATGGGATTATTGTGAACTGAGGTATTCGTTTGAGATTTCCTCAACCTGAGTGGTCATAGTGGTAACTGGTTCCGAAACTAGTCCACTTAGGATCCACCCAAAAATAGTATTTTGTGCCAATAGTTTGTTTGAAATTTTCTCAACACCCTCGAGTATTATCTGAGGTATGAGGTCGCTGCCTAATAGAATGTCTATTTGAGCGGGGGTGTTGCAGTTGGGATCTGCCAGCTTTAAGTGTGAAACCTTTTGCCAATGCTTGCTATTTATATGATAGCTTGGAAGCATATTTGTTAGTTGCGGTAAGACTATAGCTTCTGCTTTAATTCTCTTATCCGCTTGGGGGGAAATTAGAGTAATGGGATTATTGTGAACTGAGGTATTCGTTTGAGATTTCCTCAACCTGAGCGGTAATGGTGGTAACTGGTTCCGAAACTAGTCCACTTAAGATCCACCCAAAAATAGTATTTTGTGCCAATAATTTGTTTGAAATTTTCTCAACACCCTCGAGTATTATCTGAGGTATGAGATCGCTGCCTAATAGAATGTCTATTTGAGCGCGGGTGTTGCAGTTGGCATCTGCTAGCTTTAGGTGTGAAACCTTTTGCCAATGCTTGCTATTTATATGATAGCTTGGAAGCATATTTGTTAGTTGCGGTAAGATTATAGCTTCTGCTTTAATTCTCTTATCCGCTTGGGGGGAAATTAGAGTAATGGGATTATGTGAACTGAGGTATTCGTTTGAGATTTCCTCAACCTGAGTGGTCATGGTGGTAACTGGTTCCGAAACTAGTCCACTTAGGCCCAACCTAAAAAATGTATTTTGTGCGAATAGTTTGTTTGAAATTTTCTCAACACCCTCGAGTATTATCTGAGGTATGAGATCGCTGTCTAATAGAATGTCTATTTGAGCGGGGGTGTTGCAGTTGGGATCTGCTAGCTTTAGGTGTGAAACCTTTAGCCAATGCTTGCTATTTATATGATAGCTTGGAAGCATATTTGTTAGTTGCGGTAAGACTATAGCTTCTGCTTTAATTCTCTTATCCGCTTGGGGGGAAATTAGAGTAATGGGATTATTGTGAACTGAGGTATTCGTTTGAGATTTCCTCAACCTGAGTGGTCATGGTGGTAACTGGTTCCGAAACTAGTCCACTTAGGATCCAACCTTAAATAGTATTTTGTGCCAATAGGTGAAACCTTTTGCCAATGCTTGCTATTTATATGATAGCTTGGAAGCACATTTGTTAGTTGCGGTAAGACTATAGCTTCTGCTTTAATTCTCTTCTCCGCTTGGGGGGAAATTAGAGTAATGGGATTATTGTGAACTAAGGTATTCGTTTGAGATTTCCTCAACCTGAGTGGTCATAGTGGTAACTGGTTCCGAAACTAGTCCACTTAGGATCCACCCAAAAATAGTATTTTGTGCCAATAGTTTGTTTGAAATTTTCTCAACACCCTCGAGTATTATCTGAGGTATGAGATCGCTGCCTAATAGAATGTCTATTTGAGCGGGGGTGTTGCAGTTGGGATCTGCTAGCTTTAGGTGTGAAACCTTTTGCCAATGCTTGCTATTTATATGATAGCTTGGAAGCATATTTGTTAGTTGCGGTAAGACTATAGCTTCTGCTTTAATTCTCTTATCCGCTTAAGGGGAAATTTAAGTAATGGGATTATTGTGAACTGAGGTATTCGTTTGAGATTTCCTCAACCTGAGTGGTCATGGTGGTAACTGGTTCCGAAACTAGTCCACTTAGGATCCAGCCAAAAATAGTATTTTGTACCAATAGTTTGTTTGAAATTTTCTCAACACCCTCGAGTATTATTTGAGGTATGAGATCGCTGCCTAATAGAATGTCTATTTGAGCGCGGGTGTTGCAGTTGGCATCTGCTAGCTTTAGGTGTGAAACCTTTTGCCAATGCTTGCTATTTATATGATAGCTTGGAAGCATATTTGTTAGTTGCGGTAAGACTATAGCTTCTGCTTTAATTCTCTTATCCGCTTGGGGGGAAATTAGAGTAATGGGATTATTGTGAACTGAGGTATTCGTTTGAGATTTCCTCAACCTGAGTGGTCATGGTGGTAACTGGTTCCGAAACTAGTCCACTTAGGATCCACCCAAAAATAGTATTTTGTGCCAATAGTTTGTTTGAAATTTTCTCAACACCCTCGAGTATTATCTGAGGTATGAGATCGCTGCCTAATAGAATGTCTATTTGAGCGCGGGTGTTGCAGTTGGCATCTGCTAGCTTTAGGTGTGAAACCTTTTGCCGATGCTTGCTATTTATATGATAGCTTGGAAGCATATTTGTTAGTTGCGGTAAGACTATAGCTTCTGCTTTAATTCTCTTATCCGCTTGGGGGGAAATTAGAGTAAGGGGATTATTGTGAACTGAGGTATTTGTTTGAGATTTCCTCAACCTGAGTGGTCATGGTGGTAACTGGTTCCGAAACTAGTCCACTTAGGATCCACCCAAAAATAGTATTTTGTGCCAATAGTTTGTTTGAAATTTTCTCAACACCCTCGAGTATTATCTGAGGTATGAGATCGCTGCCTAATAGAATGTCTATTTGAGCGGGGGTGTTGCAGTTGGGATCTGCTAGCTTTAGGTGTGAAACCTTTAGCCAATGCTTGCTATTTATATGATAGCTTGGAAGCATATTTGTTAGTTGCGGTAAGACTATAGCTTCTGCTTTAATTCTCTTATCCGCTTGGGGGGAAATTAGAGTAATGGGATTATTGTGACCTGAGGTATTCGTTTGAGATTTCCTCAACCTGAGTGGTCATGGTGGTAACTGGTTCCGAAACTAGTCCACTTAGGATCCACCGTAAAATAGTATTTTGTGCCAATAGGTGAAACCTTTTGCCAATGCTTGCTATTTATATGATAGCTTGGAAGCATATTTGTTAGTTGCGGTAAGACTATAGCTTCTGCTTTAATTCTCTTCTCCGCTTGGGGGGAAATTAGAGTAATGGGATTATTGTGAACTGAGGTATTCGTTTGAGATTTCCTCAACCTGAGTGGTCATAGTGGTAACTGGTTCCGAAACTAGTCCACTTAGGATCCACCCAAAAATAGTATTTTGTGCCAATAGTTTGTTTGAAATTTTCTCAACACCCTCGAGTATTATCTGAGGTATGAGGTCGCTGCCTAATAGAATGTCTATTTGAGCGGGGGTGTTGCAGTTGGGATCTGCCAGCTTTAAGTGTGAAACCTTTTGCCAATGCTTGCTATTTATATGATAGCTTGGAAGCATATTTGTTAGTTGCGGTAAGACTATAGCTTCTGCTTTAATTCTCTTATCCGCTTGGGGGGGAAATTAGAGTAATGGGATTATTGTGAACTGAGGTATTCGTTTGAGATTTCCTCAACCTGAGTGGTCATGGTGGTAACTGGTTCCGAAACTAGTCCACTTAGGATCCAGCCAAAAATAGTATTTTGTGCCAATAGTTGTTTGAAATTTTCTCAACACCCTCGAGTATTATCTGAGGTATGAGATCGCTGCCTAATAGAATGTCTATTTGAGCGCGGGTGTTGCAGATGGCATCTGCTAGCTTTAGGTGTGAAACCTTTTGCCGATGCTTGCTATTTATATGATAGCTTGGAAGCATATTTGTTAGTTGCGGTAAGACTATAGCTTCTGCTTTAATTCTCTTATCCGCTTGGGGGGAAATTAGAGTAAGGGGATTATTGTGAACTGAGGTAGTCGTTTGAGATTTCCTCAACCTGAGTGGTCATGGTGGTAACTGGTTCCGAAACTAGTCCACTTAGGACCAACCAAAAAATAGTATTTTGTGCCAATAGTTTGTTTGAAATTTTCTCAACACCCTCGAGTATTATCTGAGGTATGAGATCGCTACCTAATAGAATGTCTTCTTGAGCGGGGGTGTTGCAGTTGGGATCTGCTAGCTTTAGGTGTGAAACCTTTTGCCAAAGCTTGCTATTTATATGATAGCTTGGAAGCATATTTGTTAGTTGCGGTAAGACTATAGCTTCTGCTTTAATTCTCTTCTCCGCTTGGGTGGAAATTAGAGTAATGGGATTATTGTGAACTGAGGTATTCGTTTGAGATTTCCTCAACCTGAGTGGTCAAGTGGTAACTGTTTCCGAAACTAGTCCAATTAGGATCCACCCAAAAATAGTATTTTGTGCCAATAGTTTGTTTGAAATTTTTTCAACACCCTCGAGTATTATCTGAGGTATGAGATCGCTGCCTAATGGAATGTCTATTTGAGCGGGGGTGTTGCAGTTGGGATCTGCTAGCTTTAGGTGTGAAACCTTTTGCCAATGCTTGCTATTTATATGATAGCTTGGAAGAATATTTGTTAGTTGCGGTAAGACTATAGCTTCTGCTTTAATTCTCTTCTCCGCTTGGGTGGAAATTAGAGTAATGGGATTATTGTGAACTGAGGTATTCGTTTGAGATTTCCTCAACCTGAGTGGTCATAGTGGTAACTGTTTCCGAAACTAGTCCAATTAGGATCCACCCAAAAATAGTATTTTGTGCCAATAGTTTGTTTGAAATTTTCTCAACACCCTCGAGTATTATCTGAGGTATGAGATCGCTGCCTAATAGAATGTCTATTTGAGCGGGGGTGTTGCAGTTGGGATCTGCTAGCTTTAGGTGTGAAACCTTTTGCCAATGCTTGCTATTTATATGATAGCTTGGAAGCATATTTGTTAGTTGCGGTAAGACTATAGCTTCTGCTTTAATTCTCTTATCCGCTTGGGGGGAAATTAGAGTAATGGGATTATTGTGAACTGAGGTATTCGTTTGAGATTTCCTCAACCTGAGTGGTCATAGTGGTAACTGGTTCCGAAACTAGTCCACTTAGGACCAACCTAAAAATAGTATTTTGTGCCAATAGTTTGTTTGAAATTTTCTCAACACCCTCGAGTATTATCTGAGGTATGAGATCGCTGCCTAATAGAATGTCTATTTGAGCGGGGTGTTGCAGTTGGGATCTGCTAGCTTTAGGTGTGAAACCTTTTGCCAATGCTTGCTATTTATATGATAGCTTGGAAGCATATTTGTTAGTTGCGGTAAGACTATAGCTTCTGCTTTAATTCTCTTCTCCGCTTGGGTGGAAATTAGAGTAATGGGATTATTGTGAACTGAGGTATTCGTTTGAGATTTCCTCAACCTGAGTGGTCATAGTGGTAACTGGTTCCGAAACTAGTCCACTTAGGATCCACCCTAAAATAGTATTTTGTGCCAATAGTTTGTTTGAAATTTTCTCAACACCCTCGAGTATTATCTGAATTATGAGATCGCTGCCTAATAGAATATCTATTTGAGCGGGGGTGTTGCAGTTGGCATCTGCTAGCTTTAGGTGTGAAACCTTTTGCCAATGCTTGCTATTTATATGATAGCTTGGAAGCATATTTGTTAGTTGCGGTAAGACTATAGCTTCTGCTTTAATTCTCTTATCCGCTTGGGGGGAAATTAGAGTAATGGGATTATTGTGAACTGAGGTATTCGTTTGAGATTTCCTCAACCTGAGTGGTCATGGTGGTAACTGGTTCCGAAACTAGTCCACTTAGGATCCAGCCAAAAATAGTATTTTGTGCCAATAGTTTGTTTGAAATTTTCTCAACACCCTCGAGTATTATCTGAGGTATGAGATCGCTGCCTAATAGAATGTCTATTTGAGCGCGGGTGTTGCAGATGGCATCTGCTAGCTTTAGGTGTGAAACCTTTTGCCGATGCTTGCTATTTATATGATAGCTTGGAAGCATATTTGTTAGTTGCGGTAAGACTATAGCTTCTGCTTTAATTCTCTTATCCGCTTGGGGGGAAATTAGAGTAAGGGGATTATTGTGAACTGAGGTATTCGTTTGAGATTTCCTCAACCTGAGTGGTCATAGTGGTAACTGGTTCCGAAACTAGTCCACTTAGGACCAACCCAAAAATAGTATTTTGTGCGAATAGTTTGTTTGAAATTTTCTCAACACCCTCGAGTATTATCTGAGGTATGAGATCGCTGCCTAATAGAATGTCTATTTGAGCGGGGTGTTGCAGTTGGGATCTGCTAGCTTTAGGTGTGAAACCTTTTGCCAATGCTTGCTATTTATATGATAGCTTGGAAGCATATTTGTTAGTTGCGGTAAGACTATAGCTTCTGCTTTAATTCTCTTATCCGCTTGGGGGGAAATTAGAGTAATGGGATTATTGTGAACTGAGGTATTCGTTTGAGATTTCCTCAACCTGAGTGGTCATAGTGGTAACTGTTTCCGAAACTAGTCCAATTAGGATCCACCCAAAAATAGTATTTTGTGCCAATAGTTTGTTTGAAATTTTCTCAACACCCTCGAGTATTATCTGAGGTATGAGATCGCTGCCTAATGGAATGTCTATTTGAGCGGGGGTGTTGCAGTTGGGATCTGCTAGCTTTAGGTGTGAAACCTTTTGCCAATGCTTGCTATTTATATGATAGCTTGGAAGCATATTTGTTAGTTGCGGTAAGACTATAGCTTCTGCTTTAATTCTCTTCTCCGCTTGGGTGGAAATTAGAGTAATGGGATTATTGTGAACTGAGGTATTCGTTTGCGATTTCCTCAACCTGAGTGGTCATAGTGGTAACTGGTTCCGAAACTAGTCCACTTAGGATCCACCGTAAAATAGTATTTTGTGCCAATAGGTGAAAACTTTTGCCAATGCTTGCTATTTATATGATAGCTTGGAAGCATATTTGTTAGTTGCGGTAAGACTATAGCTTCTGCTTTTATTCTCTTATCCGCTTGGGGGGAAATTAGAGTAATGGGATTATTGTGAACTGAGGTATTCGTTTGAGATTTCCTCAACCTGAGTGGTCATGGTGGTAACTGGTTCCGAAACTAGTCCACTTAGGATCCAGCCAAAAATAGTATTTTGTGCCAATAGTTTGTTTGAAATTTTCTCAACACCCTCGAGTATTATCTGAGGTATGAGATCGCTGCCTAATAGAATGTCTATTTGAGCGCGGGTGTTGCAGATGGCATCTGCTAGCTTTAGGTGTGAAACCTTTTGCCGATGCTTGCTATTTATATGATAGCTTGGAAGCATATTTGTTAGTTGCGGTAAGACTATAGCTTCTGCTTTAATTCTCTTATCCGCTTGGGGGGAAATTAGAGTAAGGGGATTATTGTGAACTGAGGTATTCGTTTGAGATTTCCTCAACCTGAGTGGTCATAGTGGTAACTGGTTCCGAAACTAGTCCACTTAGGACCAACCCAAAAATAGTATTTTGTGCGAATAGTTTGTTTGAAATTTTCTCAACACCCTCGAGTATTATCTGAGGTATGACATCGCTGCCTAATAGAATGTCTATTTGAGCGGGGTGTTGCAGTTGGGATCTGCTAGCTTTAGGTGTGAAACCTTTTGCCAATGCTTGCTATTTATATGATAGCTTGGAAGCATATTTGTTAGTTGCGGTAAGACTATAGCTTCTGCTTTAATTCTCTTATCCGCTTGGGGGGAAATTAGAGTAATGGGATTATTGTGAACTGAGGTATTCGTTTGAGATTTCCTCAACCTGAGTGGTCATAGTGGTAACTGTTTCCGAAACTAGTCCAATTAGGATCCACCCAAAAATAGTATTTTGTGCCAATAGTTTGTTTGAAATTTTCTCAACACCCTCGAGTATTATCTGAGGTATGAGATCGCTGCCTAATGGAATGTCTATTTGAGCGGGGGTGTTGCAGTTGGGATCTGCTAGCTTTAGGTGTGAAACCTTTTGCCAATGCTTGCTATTTATATGATAGCTTGGAAGCATATTTGTTAGTTGCGGTAAGACTATAGCTTCTGCTTTAATTCTCTTCTCCGCTTGGGTGGAAATTAGAGTAATGGGATTATTGTGAACTGAGGTATTTGTTTGCGATTTCCTCAACCTGAGTGGTCATGGTGGTAACTGGTTCCGAAACTAGTCCACTTAGGATCCACCGTAAAATAGTATTTTGTGCCAATAGGTGAAAACTTTTGCCAATGCTTGCTATTTATATGATAGCTTGGAAGCATATTTGTTAGTTGCGGTAAGACTATAGCTTCTGCTTTTATTCTCTTATCCGCTTGGGGGGAAATTAGAGTAATGGGATTATTGTGAACTGAGGTATTCGTTTGAGATTTCCTCAACCTGAGTGGTCATGGTGGTAACTGGTTCCGAAACTAGTCCACTTAGGATCCACCCTAAAATAGTATTTTGTGCCAATAGGTGAAACCTTTTGCCAATGCTTGCTATTTATATGATAGCTTGGAAGCACATTTGTTAGTTGCGGTAAGACTATAGCTTCTGCTTTAATTCTCTTCTCCGCTTGGGGGGAAATTAGAGTAATGGGATTATTGTGAACTAAGGTATTCGTTTGAGATTTCCTCAACCTGAGTGGTCATAGTGGTAACTGGTTCCGAAACTAGTCCACTTAGGATCCACCCAAAAATAGTATTTTGTGCCAATAGTTTGTTTGAAATTTTCTCAACACCCTCGAGTATTATCTGAGGTATGAGATCGCTGCCTAATAGAATGTCTATTTGAGCGGGGGTGTTGCAGTTGGGATCTGCTAGCTTTAGGTGTGAAACCTTTTGCCAATGCTTGCTATTTATATGATAGCTTGGAAGCATATTTGTTAGTTGCGGTAAGACTATAGCTTCTGCTTTAATTCTCTTATCCGCTTATGGGGAAATTAGAGTAATGGGATTATTGTGAACTGAGGTATTCGTTTGAGATTTCCTCAACCTGAGTGGTCATGGTGGTAACTGGTTCCGAAACTAGTCCACTTAGGATCCACCCAAAAATAGTATTTTGTACCAATAGTTTGTTTGAAATTTTCTCAACACCCTCGAGTATTATTTGAGGTATGAGATCGCTGCCTAATAGAATGTCTATTTGAGCGCGGGTGTTGCAGTTGGCATCTGCTAGCTTTAGGTGTGAAACCTTTTGCCAATGCTTGCTATTTATATGATAGCTTGGAAGCATATTTGTTAGTTGCGGTAAGACTATAGCTTCTGCTTTAATTCTCTTATCCGCTTGGGGGGAAATTAGAGTAATGGGATTATTGTGAACTGAGGTATTCGTTTGAGATTTCCTCAACCTGAGTGGTCATGGTGGTAACTGGTTCCGAAACTAGTCCACTTAGGATCCACCCAAAAATAGTATTTTGTGCCAATAGTTTGTTTGAAATTTTCTCAACACCCTCGAGTATTATCTGAGGTATGAGATCGCTGCCTAATAGAATGTCTATTTGAGCGGGGGTGTTGCAGTTGGGATCTGCTAGCTTTAGGTGTGAAACCTTTAGCCAATGCTTGCTATTTATATGATAGCTTGGAAGCATATTTGTTAGTTGCGGTAAGACTATAGCTTCTGCTTTAATTCTCTTATCCGCTTGGGGGGAAATTAGAGTAATGGGATTATTGTGACCTGAGGTATTCGTTTGAGATTTCCTCAACCTGAGTGGTCATGGTGGTAACTGGTTCCGAAACTAGTCCACTTAGGATCCACCGTAAAATAGTATTTTGTGCCAATAGGTGAAACCTTTTGCCAATGCTTGCTATTTATATGATAGCTTGGAAGCATATTTGTTAGTTGCGGTAAGACTATAGCTTCTGCTTTAATTCTCTTCTCCGCTTGGGGGGAAATTAGAGTAATGGGATTATTGTGAACTGAGGTATTCGTTTGAGATTTCCTCAACCTGAGTGGTCATAGTGGTAACTGGTTCCGAAACTAGTCCACTTAGGATCCACCCAAAAATAGTATTTTGTGCCAATAGTTTGTTTGAAATTTTCTCAACACCCTCGAGTATTATCTGAGGTATGAGATCGCTGCCTAATAGAATGTCTATTTGAGCGGGGGTGTTGCAGTTGGGATCTGCCAGCTTTAAGTGTGAAACCTTTTGCCAATGCTTGCTATTTATATGATAGCTTGGAAGCATATTTGTTAGTTGCGGTAAGACTATAGCTTCTGCTTTAATTCTCTTATCCGCTTGGGGGGAAATTAGAGTAATGGGATTATTGTGAACTGAGGTATTCGTTTGAGATTTCCTCAACCTGAGTGGTCATGGTGGTAACTGGTTCCGAAACTAGTCCACTTAGGCCCAACCAAAAAATAGTATTTTGTGCCAATAGTTTGTTTGAAATTTTCTCAACACCCTCGAGTATTATCTGAGGTATGAGATCGCTGCCTAATAGAATGTCTTTTTGAGCGGGGGTGTTGCAGTTGGGATCTGCTAGCTTTAGGTGTGAAACCTTTTGCCAAAGCTTGCTATTTATATGATAGCTTGGAAGCATATTTGTTAGTTGCGGTAAGACTATAGCTTCTGCTTTAATTCTCTTCTCCGCTTGGGTGGAAATTAGAGTAATGGGATTATTGTGAACTGAGGTATTCGTTTGAGATTTCCTCAACCTGAGTGGTCATAGTGGTAACTGTTTCCGAAACTAGTCCAATTAGGATCCACCCAAAAATAGTATTTTGTGCCAATAGTTTGTTTGAAATTTTTTCAACACCCTCGAGTATTATCTGAGGTATGAGATCGCTGCCTAATGGAATGTCTATTTGAGCGGGGGTGTTGCAGTTGGGATCTGCTAGCTTTAGGTGTGAAACCTTTTGCCAATGCTTGCTATTTATATGATAGCTTGGAAGCATATTTGTTAGTTGCGGTAAGACTATAGCTTCTGCTTTAATTCTCTTCTCCGCTTGGGGGGAAATTAGAGTAATGGGATTATGTGAACTGAGGTATTCGTTTGGGATTTCCTCAACCTGAGTGGTCATGGTGGTAACTGGTTCCGAAACTAGCCCACTTAGGATCCACCCAAAAATAGTATTTTGTGCCAATAGTTTGTTTGAAATTTTCTCAACACCCTCGAGTATTATCTGAGGTATGAGATCGCTGCCTAATAGAATGTCTATTTGAGCGGGGGTGTTGCAGTTGGGATCTGCTAGCTTTAATTGTGAAACCTTTTGCCAATGATTGCTATTTATATGATAGCTTGGAAGCATATTTGTTAGTTGCGGTAAGACTATAGTTCTGCTTTAATTCTCTTATCCGCTTGGGGGGAAATTAGAGTAATGGGATTATTGTGAACTGAGGTATTCGTTTGAGATTTCCTCAACCTGAGTGGTCATGGTGGCAACTGGTTCCGAAACTAGCCCACTTAGGATCCACCCAAAAATAGTATTTTGTGCCAATAGTTTGTTTGAAATTTTCTCAACACCCTCGAGTATTATCTGAGGTATGAGATCGCTGCCTAATGGAATGTCTATTTGAGCGGGGGTGTTGCAGTTGGGATCTGCTAGCTTTAGGTGTGAAACCTTTTGCCAATGCTTGCTATTTATATGATAGCTTGGAAGCATATTTGTTAGTTGCGGTAAGACTATAGCTTCTGCTTTAATTCTCTTCTCCGCTTGGGTGGAAATTAGAGTAATGGGATTATTGTGAACTGAGGTATTCGTTTGCGATTTCCTCAACCTGAGTGGTCATAGTGGTAACTGGTTCCGAAACTAGTCCACTTAGGATCCACCGTAAAATAGTATTTTGTGCCAATAGGTGAAAACTTTTGCCAATGCTTGCTATTTATATGATAGCTTGGAAGCATATTTGTTAGTTGCGGTAAGACTATAGCTTCTGCTTTTATTCTCTTATCCGCTTGGGGGGAAATTAGAGTAATGGGATTATTGTGAACTGAGGTATTCGTTTGAGATTTCCTCAACCTGAGTGGTCATGGTGGTAACTGGTTCCGAAACTAGTCCACTTAGGATCCAGCCAAAAATAGTATTTTGTGCCAATAGTTTGTTTGAAATTTTCTCAACACCCTCGAGTATTATCTGAGGTATGAGATCGCTGCCTAATAGAATGTCTATTTGAGCGCGGGTGTTGCAGATGGCATCTGCTAGCTTCAGGTGTGAAACCTTTTGCCGATGCTTGCTATTTATATGATAGCTTGGAAGCATATTTGTTAGTTGCGGTAAGACTATAGCTTCTGCTTTAATTCTCTTATCCGCTTGGGGGGAAATTAGAGTAATGGGATTATTGTGAACTGAGGTATTCGTTTGAGATTTCCTCAACCTGAGTGGTCATAGTGGTAACTGTTTCCGAAACTAGTCCAATTAGGATCCACCCAAAAATAGTATTTTGTGCCAATAGTTTGTTTGAAATTTTCTCAACACCCTCGAGTATTATCTGAGGTATGAGATCGCTGCCTAATAGAATGTCTATTTGAGCGGGGTGTTGCAGTTGGGATCTGCTAGCTTTAGGTGTGAAACCTTTTGCCAATGCTTGCTATTTATATGATAGCTTGGAAGCATATTTGTTAGTTGCGGTAAGACTATAGCTTCTGCTTTAATTCTCTTATCCGCTTGGGGGGAAATTAGAGTAATGGGATTATTGTGAACTGAGGTATTCGTTTGAGATTTCCTCAACCTGAGTGGTCATAGTGGTAACTGTTTCCGAAACTAGTCCAATTAGGATCCACCCAAAAATAGTATTTTGTGCCAATAGTTTGTTTGAAATTTTCTCAACACCCTCGAGTATTATCTGAGGTATGAGATCGCTGCCTAATGGAATGTCTATTTGAGCGGGGGTGTTGCAGTTGGGATCTGCTAGCTTTAGGTGTGAAACCTTTTGCCAATGCTTGCTATTTATATGATAGCTTGGAAGCATATTTGTTAGTTGCGGTAAGACTATAGCTTCTGCTTTAATTCTCTTCTCCGCTTGGGTGGAAATTAGAGTAATGGGATTATTGTGAACTGAGGTATTTGTTTGCGATTTCCTCAACCTGAGTGGTCATGGTGGTAACTGGTTCCGAAACTAGTCCACTTAGGATCCACCGTAAAATAGTATTTTGTGCCAATAGGTGAAAACTTTTGCCAATGCTTGCTATTTATATGATAGCTTGGAAGCATATTTGTTAGTTGCGGTAAGACTATAGCTTCTGCTTTTATTCTCTTATCCGCTTGGGGGGAAATTAGAGTAATGGGATTATTGTGAACTGAGGTATTCGTTTGAGATTTCCTCAACCTGAGTGGTCATGGTGGTAACTGGTTCCGAAACTAGTCCACTTAGGATCCACCCTAAAATAGTATTTTGTGCCAATAGGTGAAACCTTTTGCCAATGCTTGCTATTTATATGATAGCTTGGAAGCACATTTGTTAGTTGCGGTAAGACTATAGCTTCTGCTTTAATTATCTTCTCCGCTTGGGGGGAAATTAGAGTAATGGGATTATTGTGAACTAAGGTATTCGTTTGAGATTTCCTCAACCTGAGTGGTCATAGTGGTAACTGGTTCCGAAACTAGTCCACTTAGGATCCACCCAAAAATAGTATTTTGTGCCAATAGTTTGTTTGAAATTTTCTCAACACCCTCGAGTATTATCTGAGGTATGAGATCGCTGCCTAATAGAATGTCTATTTGAGCGGGGGTGTTGCAGTTGGGATCTGCTAGCTTTAGGTGTGAAACCTTTTGCCAATGCTTGCTATTTATATGATAGCTTGGAAGCATATTTGTTAGTTGCGGTAAGACTATAGCTTCTGCTTTAATTCTCTTATCCGCTTATGGGGAAATTAGAGTAATGGGATTATTGTGAACTGAGGTATTCGTTTGAGATTTCCTCAACCTGAGTGGTCATGGTGGTAACTGGTTCCGAAACTAGTCCACTTAGGATCCACCCAAAAATAGTATTTTGTACCAATAGTTTGTTTGAAATTTTCTCAACACCCTCGAGTATTATTTGAGGTATGAGATCGCTGCCTAATAGAATGTCTATTTGAGCGCGGGTGTTGCAGTTGGCATCTGCTAGCTTTAGGTGTGAAACCTTTTGCCAATGCTTGCTATTTATATGATAGCTTGGAAGCATATTTGTTAGTTGCGGTAAGACTATAGCTTCTGCTTTAATTCTCTTATCCGCTTGGGGGGAAATTAGAGTAATGGGATTATTGTGAACTGAGGTATTCGTTTGAGATTTCCTCAACCTGAGTGGTCATGGTGGTAACTGGTTCCGAAACTAGTCCACTTAGGATCCACCCAAAAATAGTATTTTGTGCCAATAGTTTGTTTGAAATTTTCTCAACACCCTCGAGTATTATCTGAGGTATGAGATCGCTGCCTAATAGAATGTCTATTTGAGCGGGGGTGTTGCAGTTGGGATCTGCTAGCTTTAGGTGTGAAACCTTTAGCCAATGCTTGCTATTTATATGATAGCTTGGAAGCATATTTGTTAGTTGCGGTAAGACTATAGCTTCTGCTTTAATTCTCTTATCCGCTTGGGGGGAAATTAGAGTAATGGGATTATTGTGACCTGAGGTATTCGTTTGAGATTTCCTCAACCTGAGTGGTCATGGTGGTAACTGGTTCCGAAACTAGTCCACTTAGGATCCACCGTAAAATAGTATTTTGTGCCAATAGGTGAAACCTTTTGCCAATGCTTGCTATTTATATGATAGCTTGGAAGCATATTTGTTAGTTGCGGTAAGACTATAGCTTCTGCTTTAATTCTCTTCTCCGCTTGGGGGGAAATTAGAGTAATGGGATTATTGTGAACTGAGGTATTCGTTTGAGATTTCCTCAACCTGAGTGGTCATAGTGGTAACTGGTTCCGAAACTAGTCCACTTAGGATCCACCCAAAAATAGTATTTTGTGCCAATAGTTTGTTTGAAATTTTCTCAACACCCTCGAGTATTATCTGAGGTATGAGATCGCTGCCTAATAGAATGTCTATTTGAGCGGGGGTGTTGCAGTTGGGATCTGCCAGCTTTAAGTGTGAAACCTTTTGCCAATGCTTGCTATTTATATGATAGCTTGGAAGCATATTTGTTAGTTGCGGTAAGACTATAGCTTCTGCTTTAATTCTCTTATCCGCTTGGGGGGAAATTAGAGTAATGGGATTATTGTGAACTGAGGTATTCGTTTGAGATTTCCTCAACCTGAGTGGTCATGGTGGTAACTGGTTCCGAAACTAGTCCACTTAGGATCCAGCCAAAAATAGTATTTTGTGCCAATAGTTTGTTTGAAATTTTCTCAACACCCTCGAGTATTATCTGAGGTATGAGATCGCTGCCTAATAGAATGTCTATTTGAGCGCGGGTGTTGCAGATGGCATCTGCTAGCTTTAGGTGTGAAACCTTTTGCCGATGCTTGCTATTTATATGATAGCTTGGAAGCATATTTGTTAGTTGCGGTAAGACTATAGCTTCTGCTTTAATTCTCTTATCCGCTTGGGGGGAAATTAGAGTAAGGGGATTATTGTGAACTGAGGTATTCGTTTGAGATTTCCTCAACCTGAGTGGTCATGGTGGTAACTGGTTCCGAAACTAGTCCACTTAGGCCCAACCAAAAAATAGTATTTTGTGCCAATAGTTTGTTTGAAATTTTCTCAACACCCTCGAGTATTATCTGAGGTATGAGATCGCTGCCTAATAGAATGTCTTTTTGAGCGGGGGTGTTGCAGTTGGGATCTGCTAGCTTTAGGTGTGAAACCTTTTGCCAAAGCTTGCTATTTATATGATAGCTTGGAAGCATATTTGTTAGTTGCGGTAAGACTATAGCTTCTGCTTTAATTCTCTTCTCCGCTTGGGTGGAAATTAGAGTAATGGGATTATTGTGAACTGAGGTATTCGTTTGAGATTTCCTCAACCTGAGTGGTCATAGTGGTAACTGTTTCCGAAACTAGTCCAATTAGGATCCACCCAAAAATAGTATTTTGTGCCAATAGTTTGTTTGAAATTTTTTCAACACCCTCGAGTATTATCTGAGGTATGAGATCGCTGCCTAATGGAATGTCTATTTGAGCGGGGGTGTTGCAGTTGGGATCTGCTAGCTTTAGGTGTGAAACCTTTTGCCAATGCTTGCTATTTATATGATAGCTTGGAAGCATATTTGTTAGTTGCGGTAAGACTATAGCTTCTGCTTTAATTCTCTTCTCCGCTTGGGTGGAAATTAGAGTAATGGGATTATTGTGAACTGAGGTATTCGTTTGAGATTTCCTCAACCTGAGTGGTCATAGTGGTAACTGTTTCCGAAACTAGTCCAATTAGAATCCACCCAAAAATAGTATTTTGTGCCAATAGTTTGTTTGAAATTTTCTCAACACCCTCGAGTATTATCTGAGGTATGAGATCGCTGCCTAATAGAATGTCTATTTGAGCGGGGGTGTTGCAGTTGGGATCTGCTAGCTTTAGGTGTGAAACCTTTTGCCAATGCTTGCTATTTATATGATAGCTTGGAAGCATATTTGTTAGTTGCGGTAAGACTATAGCTTCTGCTTTAATTCTCTTATCCGCTTGGGGTGAAATTAGAGTAATGGGATTATTGTGAACTGAGGTATTCGTTTGAGATTTCCTCAACCTGAGTGGTCATAGTGGTAACTGGTTCCGAAACTAGTCCACTTAGGACCAACCCAAAAATAGTATTTTGTGCCAATAGTTTGTTTGAAATTTTCTCAACACCCTCGAGTATTATCTGAGGTATGAGATCGCTGCCTAATAGAATGTCTATTTGAGCGGGGGTGTTGCAGTTGGGATCTGCTAGCTTTAATTGTGAAACCTTTTGCCAATGATTGCTATTTATATGATAGCTTGGAAGCATATTTGTTAGTTGCGGTAAGACTATAGTTCTGCTTTAATTCTCTTATCCGCTTGGGGGGAAATTAGAGTAATGGGATTATTGTGAACTGAGGTATTCGTTTGAGATTTCCTCAACCTGAGTGGACATGGTGGTAACTGGTTCCGAAACTAGTCCACTTAGGATCCACCCAAAAATAGTATTTTGTGCCAATAGTTTGTTTGAAATTTTCTCAACACCCTCGAGTATTATCTGAGGTATGAGATCGCTGCCTAATAGAATGTCTATTTGAGCGGGGGTGTTGCAGTTGGCATCTGCTAGCTTTAAGTGTGAAACCTTTTGCCGATGCTTGCTATTTATATGATAGCTTGGAAGCATATTTGTTAGTTGCGGTAAGACTATAGATTCTGCTTTAATTCTCTTATCCGCTTGGGGGGAAATTAGAGTAAGGGGATTATTGTGAACTGAGGTATTCGTTTGAGATTTCCTCAACCTGAGTGGTCATGGTGGTAACTGGTTCCGAAACTAGTCCACTTAGGACCAACCCAAAAATAGTATTTTGTGCCAATAGTTTGTTTGAAATTTTCTCAACACCCTCGAGTATTATCTGAGGTATGAGATCGCTACCTAATAGAATGTCTATTTGAGCGGGGGTGTTGCAGTTGGGATCTGCTAGCTTTAGGTGTGAAACCTTTTGCCAAAGCTTGCTATTTATATGATAGCTTGGAAGCATATTTGTTAGTTGCGGTAAGACTATAGCTTCTGCTTTAATTCTCTTCTCCGCTTGGGTGGAAATTAGAGTAATGGGATTATTGTGAACTGAGGTATTCGTTTGAGATTTCCTCAACCTGAGTGGTCATAGTGGTAACTGGTTCCGAAACTAGTCCAATTAGGATCCACCCAAAAATAGTATTTTGTGCCAATAGTTTGTTTGAAATTTTTTCAACACCCTCGAGTATTATCTGGGTGCTGCAGTTGGGATCTGCTAGCTTTAGGTGTGAAACCTTTTGCCAATGCTTGCTATTTATATGATAGCTTGGAAGCATATTTGTTAGTTGCGGTAAGACTATAGCTTCTGCTTTAATTCTCTTATCCGCTTGGGGGGAAAGTAGAGTAATGGGATTATTGTGAACTGAGGTATTCGTTTGAGATTTCCTCAACCTGAGTGGTCATAGTGGTAACTGGTTCCGAAACTAGTCCACTTAGGACCAACCCAAAAATAGTATTTTGTGCCAATAGTTTGTTTGAAATTTTCTCAACACCCTCGAGTATTATCTGAGGTATGAGATCGCTGCCTAATAGAATGTCTATTTGAGCGGGGGTGTTGCAGTTGGGATCTGCTAGCTTTAGGTGTGAAACCTTTTGCCAATGCTTGCTATTTATATGATAGCTTGGAAGCATATTTGTTAGTTGCGGTAAGACTATACCTTCTGCTTTAATTCTCTTCTCCGCTTGGGTGGAAATTAGAGTAATGGGATTATTGTGAACTGAGGTATTCGTTTGAGATTTCCTCAACCTGAGTGGTCATAGTGGTAACTGGTTCCGAAACTAGTCCACTTAGGATCCACCCTAAAATAGTATTTTGTGCCAATAGTTTGTTTGAAATTTTCTTAACACCCTCGAGTATTATCTGAGGTATGAGATCGCTGCCTAATAGAATGTCTATTTGAGCGGGGGTGTTGCAGTTGGGATCTGCTAGCTTTAGGTGTGAAACCTTTTGCCAATGCTTGCTATTTATATGATAGCTTGGAAGCATATTTGTTAGTTGCGGTAAGACTATAGCTTCTGCTTTAATTCTCTTCTCCGCTTGGGTGGAAATTAGAGTAATGGGATTATTGTGAACTGAGGTATTCGTTTGAGATTTCCTCAACCTGAGTGGTCATAGTGGTAACTGGTTCCGAAACTAGTCCACTTAGGATCCACCCAAAAATAGTATTTTGTGCCAATAGTTTGTTTGAAATTTTCTCAACACCCTCGAGTATTATCTGAGGTATGAGATCGCTGCCTAATAGAATGTCTATTTGAGCGGGGGTGTTGCAGTTGGGATCTGCTAGCTTTAAGTGTGAAACCTTTTGCCAATGCTTGCTATTTATATGATAGCTTGGAAGCATATTTGTTAGTTGCGGTAAGACTATAGTTCTGCTTTAATTCTCTTATCCGCTTGGGGGGAAATTAGAGTAATGGGATTATTGTAAACTGAGGTATTCGTTTGAGATTTCCTCAACCTGAGTGGACATGGTGGTAACTGGTTCCGAAACTAGTCCACTTAGGATCCACCCAAAAATAGTATTTTGTGCCAATAGTTTGTTTGAAATTTTCTCAACACCCTCGAGTATTATCTGAGGTATGAGATCGCTGCCTAATAGAATGTCTATTTGAGCGGGGGTGTTGCAGTTGGCATCTGCTAGCTTTAGGTGTGAAACCTTTTGCCGATGCTTGCTATTTATATGATAGCTTGGAAGCATATTTGTTAGTTGCGGTAAGACTATAGCTTCTGCTTTAATTCTCTTATCCGCTTGGGGGGAAATTAGAGTAAGGGGATTATTGTGAACTGAGGTATTCGTTTGAGATTTCCTCAACCTGAGTGGTCATGGTGGTAACTGGTTCCGAAACTAGTCCACTTAGGACCAACCCAAAAATAGTATTTTGTGCCAATAGTTTGTTTGAAATTTTCTCAACACCTTCGAGTATTATCTGAGGTATGAGATCGCTGCCTAATAGAATGTCTATTTGAGCGGGGGTGTTGCAGTTGGGATCTGCTAGCTTTAGGTGTGAAACCTTTAGCCAATGCTTGCTATTTATATGATAGCTTGGAAGCATATTTGTTAGTTGCGGTAAGACTATAGCTTCTGCTTTTATTCTCTTATCCGCTTGGGGGCAAATTAGAGTAATGGGATTATTGTGAACTGAGGTATTCGTTTGAGATTTCCTCAACCTGAGTGGTCATGGTGGTAACTGGTTCCGAAACTAGTCCACTTAGAATCCACCCTAAAATAGTATTTTGTGCCAATAGTTTGTTTGAAATTTTCTCAACACCCTCGAGTATTATCTGAGGTATGAGATCGCTGCCTAATAGAATGTCTATTTGAGCGGGGGTGTTGCAGTTGGCATCTGCTAGCTTTAGGTGTGAAACCTTTTGCCAATGCTTGCTATTTATATGATAGCTTGGAAGCATATTTGTTAAATGCGGTAAGACTATAGCTTCTGCTTTAATTCTCTTCTCCGCTTGGGGGGAAATTAGAGTAATGGGATTATGTGAACTGAGGTATTCGTTTGAGATTTCCTCAACCTGACTGGTCATGGTGGTAAATGGTTCCGAAACTAGTCCACTTAGGATCCACCCAAAAATAGTATTTTGTGCCAATAGTTTGTTTGAAATTTTCTCAACACCCTCGAGTATTATCTGAGGTATGAGATCGCTGCCTAATAGAATGTCTATTTAAGCGGGGGTGTTGCAGTTGAGATCTGCTAGCTTTAGGTGTGAAACCTTTTGTCAATGCTTGTTATTTATATGATAGCTTGGAAGCATATTTGTTACTTGCGGTAAGACTATAGCTTCTGCTTTAATTCTCTTATCCGCTTGGGGGGAAATTAGAGTAATGGGATTATTGTGAACTGAGGTATTCGTTTGAGATTTCCTCAACCTGAGTGGTCATGGTGGTAACTGGTTCCGAAACTAGTCCACTTAGGACCAACCAAAAAATAGTATTTTGTGCCAATAGTTTGTTTGAAATTTTCTCAACACCCTCGAGTATTATCTGAGGTAAGAGATCGCTGCCTAATAGAATGTCTTTTTGAGCGGGGGTGTTGCAGTTGGGATCTGCTAGCTTTAGGTGTGAAACCTTTTGCCAAAGCTTGCTATTTATATGATAGCTTGGAAGCATATTTGTTAGTTGCGGTAAGACTATAGCTTCTGCTTTAATTCTCTTCTCCGCTTGGGTGGAAATTAGAGTAATGGGATTATTGTGAACTGAGGTATTCGTTTGAGATTTCCTCAACCTGAGTGGTCATAGTGGTAACTGTTTCCGAAACTAGTCCAATTAGGATCCACCCAAAAATAGTATTTTGTGCCAATAGTTTGTTTGAAATTTTTTCAACACCCTCGAGTATTATCTGAGGTATGAGATCGCTGCCTAATGGAATGTCTATTTGAGCGGGGGTGTTGCAGTTGGGATCTGCTAGCTTTAGGTGTGAAACCTTTTGCCAATGCTTTCTATTTATATGATAGCTTGGAAGCATATTTGTTAGTTGCGGTAAGACTATAGCTTCTGCTTTAATTCTCTTATCCGCTTGGGGGGAAATTAGAGTAATGGGATTATTGTGAACTGAGGTATTCGTTTGAGATTTCCTCAACCTGAGTGGTCATAGTGGTAACTGGTTCCGAAACTAGGCCACTTAGGACCAACCCAAAAATAGTATTTTGTGCCAATAGTTTGTTTGAAATTTTCTCAACACCCTCGAGTATTATCTGAGGTATGAGATCGCTGCCTAATAGAATGTCTATTTGAGCGGGGGTGTTGCAGTTGGGATCTGCTAGCTTTAGGTGTGAAACCTTTTGCCAATGCTTGCTATTTATATGATAGCTTGGAAGCATATTTGTTAGTTGCGGTAAGACTATAGCTTCTGCTTTAATTCTCTTCTCCGCTTGGGTGGAAATTAGAGTAATGGGATTATTGTGAACTGAGGTATTCGTTTGAGATTTCCTCAACCTGAGTGGTCATAGTGGTAACTGGTTTCGAAACTAGTCCACTTAGGATCCACCCTAAAATAGTATTTAGTGCCAATAGTTTGTTTGAAATTTTCTCAACACCCTCGAGTATTATCTGAGGTATGAGATCGCTGCCTAATAGAATGTCTATTTGAGCGGGGGTGTTGCAGTTGGCATCTGCTAGCTTTAGGTGTGAAAGCTTTTGCCAATGCTTGCTATTTATATGATAGCTTGGAAGCATATTTGTTAGTTGCGGTAAGACTATAGCTTCTGCTTTAATTCTCTTCTCCGCTTGGGGGGAAATTAGAGTAATGGGATTATGTGAACTGAGGTATTCGTTTGAGATTTCCTCAACCTGAGTGGTCATAGTGGTAACTGGTTCCGAAACTAGTCCACTTAGGATCCACCCAAAAATAGTATTTTGTGCCAATAGTTTGTTTGAAATTTTCTCAACACCCTCGAGTATTATCTGAGGTATGAGATCGCTGCCTAATAGAATGTCTATTTGAGCGGGGGTGTTGCAGTTGGGATCTGCTAGCTTTAAGTGTGAAACCTTTTGCCAATGCTTGCTATTTATATGATAGCTTGGAAGCATATTTGTTAGTTGCGGTAAGACTATAGTTCTGCTTTTATTCTCTTATCCGCTTGGGGGGAAATTAGAGTAATGGGATTATTGTGAACTGAGGTATTCGTTTGAGATTTCCTCAACCTGAGTGGACATGGTGGTAACTGGTTCCGAAACTAGTCCAATTAGGATCCACCCAAAAATAGTATTTTGTGCCAATAGTTTGTTTGAAATTTTTTCAACACCCTCGAGTATTATCTGAGGTATGAGATCGCTGCCTAATGCAATGTCTATTTGAGCGGGGGTGTTGCAGTTGGGATCTGCTAGCTTTAGGTGTGAAACCTTTTGCCAATGCTTGCTATTTATATGATAGCTTGGAAGCATATTTGTTAGTTGCGGTAAGACTATAGCTTCTGCTTTAATTCTCTTCTCCGCTTGGGGGGAAATTAGAGTAATGGGATTATGTGAACTGAGGTATTCGTTTGAGATTTCCTCAACCTGAGTGGACATGGTGGTAACTGGTTCCGAAACTAGTCCAATTAGGATCCACCCAAAAATAGTATTTTGTGCCAATAGTTTGTTTGAAATTTTTTCAACACCCTCGAGTATTATCTGAGGTATGAGATCGCTGCCTAATGCAATGTCTATTTGAGCGGGGGTGTTGCAGTTGGGATCTGCTAGCTTTAGGTGTGAAACCTTTTGCCAATGCTTGCTATTTATATGATAGCTTGGAAGCATATTTGTTAGTTGCGGTAAGACTATAGCTTCTGCTTTAATTCTCTTATCCGCTTGGGGGGAAATTAGAGTAATGGGATTATTGTGAACTGAGGTATTCGTTTGAGATTTCCTCAACCTGAGTGGTCATAGTGGTAACTGGTTCCGAAACTAGTCCACTTAGGACCAACCCAAAAATAGTATTTTGTGCCAATAGTTTGTTTGAAATTTTCTCAACACCCTCGAGTATTATCTGAGGTATGAGATCGCTGCCTAATAGAATGTCTATTTGAGCGGGGTGTTGCAGTTGGGATCTGCTAGCTTTAGGTGTGAAACCTTTTGCCAATGCTTGCTATTTATATGATAGCTTGGAAGCATATTTGTTAGTTGCGGTAAGACTATAGCTTCTGCTTTAATTCTCTTCTCCGCTTGGGTGGAAATTAGAGTAATGGGATTATTGTGAACTGAGGTATTCGTTTGAGATTTCCTCAACCTGAGTGGTCATAGTGGTAACTGGTTCCGAAACTAGTCCACTTAGGATCCACCCTAAAATAGTATTTTGTGCCAATAGTTTGTTTGAAATTTTCTCAACACCCTCGAGTATTATCTGAGGTATGAGATCGCTGCCTAATAGAATATCTATTTGAGCGGGGGTGTTGCAGTTGGCATCTGCTAGCTTTAGGTGTGAAACCTTTTGCCAATGCTTGCTATTTATATGATAGCTTGGAAGCATATTTGTTAGTTGCGGTAAGACTATAGCTTCTGCTTTAATTCTCTTCTCCGCTTGGGGGGAAATTAGAGTAATGGGATTATGTGAACTGAGGTATTCGTTTGAGATTTCCTCAACCTGAGTGGTCATAGTGGTAACTGGTTCCGAAACTAGTTCACTTAGGATCCACCCAAAAATAGTATTTTGTGCCAATAGCTTGTTTGAAATTTTCTCAACACCCTCGAGTATTATCTGAGGTATGAGATCGCTGCCTAATAGAATGTCTATTTGAGCGGGGGTGTTGCAGTTGGGATCTGCTAGCTTTAAGTGTGAAACCTTTTGCCAATGCTTGCTATTTATATGATAGCTTGGAAGCATATTTGTTAGTTGCCGTAAGACTATAGTTCTGCTTTAATTCTCTTATCCGCTTGGGGGGAAATTAGAGTAATGGGATTATTGTGAAGTGAGGTATTCGTTTGAGATTTCCTCAACCTGAGAGGACATGGTGGTAACTGGTTCCGAAACTAGTCCACTTAGGATCCACCCAAAAATAGTATTTTGTGCCAATAGTTTGTTTGAAATTTTCTCAACACCCTCGAGTATTATCTGAGGTATGAGATCGCTGCCTAATAGAATGTCTATTTGAGCGGGGGTGTTGCAGTTGGCATCTGCTAGCTTTAGGTGTGAAACCTTTTGCCGATGCTTGCTATTTATATGATAGCTTGGAAGCATATTTGTTAGTTGCGGTAAGACTATAGCTTCTGCTTTAATTCTCTTATCCGCTTGGGGGGAAATTAGAGTAATGGGATTATTGTGAACTGAGGTATTCGTTTGAGATTTCCTCAATCTAAGTGGTCATGGTGGTAACTGGTTCCGAACCTAGTCCACTTAGGACCAACCCAAAAATAGTATTTTGTGCCAATAGTTTGTTTGAAATTTTCTCAACACCCTCGAGTATTATCTGAGGTATGAGATCGCTGCCTAATAGAATGTCTATTTGAGCGGGGGTGTTGCAGTTGGGATCTGCTAGCTTTAGGTGTGAAACCTTTTGCCAATGCTTGCTATTTATATGATAGCTTGGAAGCATATTTGTTCGTTGCGGTAAGACTATAGCTTCTGCTTTAATTCTCTTCTCCGCTTGGGTGGAAATTAGAGTAATGGGATTATTGTGAACTGAGGTATTCGTTTGAGATTTCTTCAACCTGAGTGGTCATAGTGGTAACTGGTTCCGAAACTAGTCCACTTAGGATCCACCCAAAAATAGTATTTTGTGCCAATAGTTTGTTTGAAATTTTCTCAACACCCTCGAGTATTATCTGAGGTATGAGATCGCTGCCTAATAGAATGTCTATTTGAGCGGGGGTGTTGCAGTTGGCATCTGCTAGCTTTAGGTGTGAAACCTTTTGCCGATGCTTGCTATTTATATGATAGCTTGGAAGCATATTTGTTAGTTGCGGTAAGACTATAGCTTCTGCTTTAATTCTCTTATCCGCTTGGGGGAAAATTAGAGTAAGGGGATTATTGTGAACTGAGGTATTCGTTTGAGATTTCCTCAACCTGAGTGGTCATGGTGGTAACTGGTTCCGAAACTAGTCCACTTAGGACCAACCCAAAAATAGTATTTTGTGCCAATAGTTTGTTTGAAATTTTCTCAACACCTTCGAGTATTATCTGAGGTATGAGATCGCTGCCTAATAGAATGTCTATTTGAGCGGGCGTGTTGCAGTTGGGATCTGCTAGCTTTAGGTGTGAAACCTTTAGCCAATGCTTGCTATTTATATGATAGCTTGGAAGCATATTTGTTAGTTGCGGTAAGACTATAGCTTCTGCTTTTATTCTCTTATCCGCTTGGGGGCAAATTAGAGTAATGGGATTATTGTGAACTGAGGTATTCGTTTGAGATTTCCTCAACCTGAGTGGTCATGGTGGTAACTGGTTCCGAAACTAGTCCACTTAGAATCCACCCTAAAATAGTATTTTGTGCCAATAGTTTGTTTGAAATTTTCTCAACACCCTCGAGTATTATCTGAGGTATGAGATCGCTGCCTAATAGAATGTCTATTTGAGCGGGGGTGTTGCAGTTGGCATCTGCTAGCTTTAGGTGTGAAACCTTTTGCCAATGCTTGCTATTTATATGATAGCTTGGAAGCATATTTGTTAGTTGCGGTAAGACTATAGTTCTGCTTTAATTCTCTTATCCGCTTGGGGGGAAATTAGAGTAATGGGATTATTGTGAACTGAGGTATTCGTTTGAGATTTCCTCAACCTGAGTGGACATGGTAATAACTGGTTCCGAAACTAGTCCACTTAGGATCCACCCAAAAATAGTATTTTGTGCCAATAGTTTGTTTGAAATTTTCTCAACACCCTCGAGTATTATCTGAGGTATGAGATCGCTGCCTAATAGAATGTCTATTTGAGCGGGGGTGTTGCAGTTGGCATCTGCTAGCTTTAGGTGTGAAACCTTTTGCCGATGCTTGCTATTTATATGATAGCTTGGAAGCATATTTGTTAGTTGCGGTAAGACTATGGCTTCTGCTTTAATTCTCTTATCCGCTTGGGGGGAAATTAGAGTAAGGGGATTATTGTGAACTGAGGTATTCGTTTGAGATTTCCTCAACCTAAGTGGTCATGGTGGTAACTGGTTCCGAAACTAGTCCACTTAGGACCAACCCAAAAATAGTATTTTGTGCCAATAGTTTGTTTGAAATTTTCTCAACACCCTCGAGTATTATCTGAGGTATGAGATCGCTGCCTAATAGAATGTCTATTTGAGCGGGGGTGTTGCAGTTGGGATCTGCTAGCTTTAGGTGTGAAACCTTTTGCCAATGCTTGCTATTTATATGATAGCTTGGAAGCATATTTGTTCGTTGCGGTAAGACTATAGCTTCTGCTTTAATTCTCTTCTCCGCTTGGGTGGAAATTAGAGTAATGGGATTATTGTGAACTGAGGTATTCGTTTGAGATTTCCTCAACCTGAGTGGTCATAGTGGTAACTGGTTCCAAAACTAGTCCACTTAGGATCCACCCTAAAATAGTATTTTGTGCCAATAGTTTGTTTGAAATTTTCTTAACACCCTCGAGTATTATCTGAGGTATGAGATCGCTGCCTAATAGAATGTCTATTTGAGCGGGGGTGTTGCAGTTGGCATCTGCTAGCTTTAGGTGTGAAACCTTTTGCCAATGCTTGCTATTTATATGATAGCTTGGAAGCATATTTGTTAGTTGCGGTAAGACTATAGTTCTGCTTTAATTCTCTTATCCGCTTGGGGGGAAATTAGAGTAATGGGATTATTGTGAACTGAGGTATTCGTTTGAGATTTCCTCAACCTGAGTGGACATGGTGGTAACTGGTTCCGAAACTAGTCCACTTAGGATCCACCCTAAAATAGTATTTTGTGCCAATAGTTTGTTTGAAATTTTCTCAACACCCTCGAGTATTATCTGAGGTATGAGATCGCTGCCTAATAGAATGTCTATTTGAGCGGGGTGTTGCAGTTGGGATCTGCTAGCTTTAGGTGTGAAACCTTTTGCCAATGCTTGCTATTTATATGATAGCTTGGAAGCATATTTGTTAGTTGCGGTAAGACTATAGCTTCTGCTTTAATTCTCTTCTCCGCTTGGGTGGAAATTAGAGTAATGGGATTATTGTGAACTGAGGTATTCGTTTGAGATTTCTTCAACCTGAGTGGTCATAGTGGTAACTGGTTCCGAAACTAGTCCACTTAGGATCCACCCAAAAATAGTATTTTGTGCCAATAGTTTGTTTGAAATTTTCTCAACACCCTCGAGTATTATCTGAGGTATGAGATCGCTGCCTAATAGAATGTCTATTTGAGCGGGGGTGTTGCAGTTGGCATCTGCTAGCTTTAGGTGTGAAACCTTTTGCCGGTGCTTGCTATTTATATGATAGCTTGGAAGCATATTTGTTAGTTGCGGTAAGACTATAGCTTCTGCTTTAATTCTCTTATCCGCTTGGGGGAAAATTAGAGTAAGGGGATTATTGTGAACTGAGGTATTCGTTTGAGATTTCCTCAACCTGAGTGGTCATGGTGGTAACTGGTTCCGAAACTAGTCCACTTAGAACCAACCCAAAAATAGTATTTTGTGCCAATAGTTTGTTTGAAATTTTCTCAACACCTTCGAGTATTATCTGAGGTATGAGATCGCTGCCTAATAGAATGTCTATTTGAGCGGGGGTGTTGCAGTTGGGATCTGCTAGCTTTAGGTGTGAAACCTTTAGCCAATGCTTGCTATTTATATGATAGCTTGGAAGCATATTTGTTAGTTGCGGTAAGACTATAGCTTCTGCTTTTATTCTCTTATCCGCTTGGGGGCAAATTAGAGTAATGGGATTATTGTGAACTGAGGTATTCGTTTGAGATTTCCTCAACCTGAGTGGTCATGGTGGTAACTGGTTCCGAAACTAGTCCACTTAGAATCCACCCTAAAATAGTATTTTGTGCCAATAGTTTGTTTGAAATTTTCTCAACACCCTCGAGTATTATCTGAGGTATGAGATCGCTGCCTAATAGAATGTCTATTTGAGCGGGGGTGTTGCAGTTGGCATCTGCTAGCTTTAGGTGTGAAACCTTTTGCCAATGCTTGCTATTTATATGATAGCTTGGAAGCATATTTGTTAGTTGCGGTAAGACTATAGTTCTGCTTTAATTCTCTTATCCGCTTGGGGGGAAATTAGAGTAATGGGATTATTGTGAACTGAGGTATTCGTTTGAGATTTCCTCAACCTGAGTGGACATGGTAATAACTGGTTCCGAAACTAGTCCACTTAGGATCCACCCAAAAATAGTATTTTGTGCCAATAGTTTGTTTGAAATTTTCTCAACACCCTCGAGTATTATCTGAGGTATGAGATCGCTGCCTAATAGAATGTCTATTTGAGCGGGGGTGTTGCAGTTGGCATCTGCTAGCTTTAGGTGTGAAACCTTTTGCCGATGCTTGCTATTTATATGATAGCTTGGAAGCATATTTGTTAGTTGCGGTAAGACTATGGCTTCTGCTTTAATTCTCTTATCCGCTTGGGGGGAAATTAGAGTAAGGGGATTATTGTGAACTGAGGTATTCGTTTGAGATTTCCTCAACCTAAGTGGTCATGGTGGTAACTGGTTCCGAAACTAGTCCACTTAGGACCAACCCAAAAATAGTATTTTGTGCCAATAGTTTGTTTGAAATTTTCTCAACACCCTCGAGTATTATCTGAGGTATGAGATCGCTGCCTAATAGAATGTCTATTTGAGCGGGGGTGTTGCAGTTGGGATCTGCTAGCTTTAGGTGTGAAACCTTTTGCCAATGCTTGCTATTTATATGATAGCTTGGAAGCATATTTGTTCGTTGCGGTAAGACTATAGCTTCTGCTTTAATTCTCTTCTCCGCTTGGGTGGAAATTAGAGTAATGGGATTATTGTGAACTGAGGTATTCGTTTGAGATTTCCTCAACCTGAGTGGTCATAGTGGTAACTGGTTCCAAAACTAGTCCACTTAGGATCCACCCTAAAATAGTATTTTGTGCCAATAGTTTGTTTGAAATTTTCTTAACACCCTCGAGTATTATCTGAGGTATGAGATCGCTGCCTAATAGAATGTCTATTTGAGCGGGGGTGTTGCAGTTGGCATCTGCTAGCTTTAGGTGTGAAACCTTTTGTCAATGCTTGCTATTTATATGATAGCTTGGAAGCATATTTGTTAGTTGCGGTAAGACTATAGTTCTGCTTTAATTCTCTTATCCGCTTGGGGGGAAATTAGAGTAATGGGATTATTGTGAACTGAGGTATTCGTTTGAGATTTCCTCAACCTGAGTGGACATGGTGGTAACTGGTTCCGAAACTAGTCCAATTAGGATCCACCCAAAAATAGTATTTTGTGCCAATAGTTTGTTTGAAATTTTTTCAACACCCTCGAGTATTATCTGAGGTATGAGATCGCTGCCTAATGCAATGTCTATTTGAGCGGGGGTGTTGCAGTTGGGATCTGCTAGCTTTAGGTGTGAAACCTTTTGCCAATGCTTGCTATTTATATGATAGCTTGGAAGCATATTTGTTAGTTGCGGTAAGACTATAGCTTCTGCTTTAATTCTCTTCTCCGCTTGGGGGGAAATTAGAGTAATGGGATTATGTGAACTGAGGTATTCGTTTGAGATTTCCTCAACCTGAGTGGACATGGTGGTAACTGGTTCCGAAACTAGTCCAATTAGGATCCACCCAAAAATAGTATTTTGTGCCAATAGTTTGTTTGAAATTTTTTCAACACCCTCGAGTATTATCTGAGGTATGAGATCGCTGCCTAATGCAATGTCTATTTGAGCGGGGGTGTTGCAGTTGGGATCTGCTAGCTTTAGGTGTGAAACCTTTTGCCAATGCTTGCTATTTATATGATAGCTTGGAAGCATATTTGTTAGTTGCGGTAAGACTATAGCTTCTGCTTTAATTCTCTTATCCGCTTGGGGGGAAATTAGAGTAATGGGATTATTGTGAACTGAGGTATTCGTTTGAGATTTCCTCAACCTGAGTGGTCATAGTGGTAACTGGTTCCGAAACTAGTCCACTTAGGACCAACCCAAAAATAGTATTTTGTGCCAATAGTTTGTTTGAAATTTTCTCAACACCCTCGAGTATTATCTGAGGTATGAGATCGCTGCCTAATAGAATGTCTATTTGAGCGGGGTGTTGCAGTTGGGATCTGCTAGCTTTAGGTGTGAAACCTTTTGCCAATGCTTGCTATTTATATGATAGCTTGGAAGCATATTTGTTAGTTGCGGTAAGACTATAGCTTCTGCTTTAATTCTCTTCTCCGCTTGGGTGGAAATTAGAGTAATGGGATTATTGTGAACTGAGGTATTCGTTTGAGATTTCCTCAACCTGAGTGGTCATAGTGGTAACTGGTTCCGAAACTAGTCCACTTAGGATCCACCCTAAAATAGTATTTTGTGCCAATAGTTTGTTTGAAATTTTCTCAACACCCTCGAGTATTATCTGAGGTATGAGATCGCTGCCTAATAGAATATCTATTTGAGCGGGGGTGTTGCAGTTGGCATCTGCTAGCTTTAGGTGTGAAACCTTTTGCCAATGCTTGCTATTTATATGATAGCTTGGAAGCATATTTGTTAGTTGCGGTAAGACTATAGCTTCTGCTTTAATTCTCTTCTCCGCTTGGGGGGAAATTAGAGTAATGGGATTATGTGAACTGAGGTATTCGTTTGAGATTTCCTCAACCTGAGTGGTCATAGTGGTAACTGGTTCCGAAACTAGTTCACTTAGGATCCACCCAAAAATAGTATTTTGTGCCAATAGCTTGTTTGAAATTTTCTCAACACCCTCGAGTATTATCTGAGGTATGAGATCGCTGCCTAATAGAATGTCTATTTGAGCGGGGGTGTTGCAGTTGGGATCTGCTAGCTTTAAGTGTGAAACCTTTTGCCAATGCTTGCTATTTATATGATAGCTTGGAAGCATATTTGTTAGTTGCGGTAAGACTATAGTTCTGCTTTAATTCTCTTATCCGCTTGGGGGGAAATTAGAGTAATGGGATTATTGTGAAGTGAGGTATTCGTTTGAGATTTCCTCAACCTGAGAGGACATGGTGGTAACTGGTTCCGAAACTAGTCCACTTAGGATCCACCCAAAAATAGTATTTTGTGCCAATAGTTTGTTTGAAATTTTCTCAACACCCTCGAGTATTATCTGAGGTATGAGATCGCTGCCTAATAGAATGTCTATTTGAGCGGGGGTGTTGCAGTTGGCATCTGCTAGCTTTAGGTGTGAAACCTTTTGCCGATGCTTGCTATTTATATGATAGCTTGGAAGCATATTTGTTAGTTGCGGTAAGACTATAGCTTCTGCTTTAATTCTCTTATCCGCTTGGGGGGAAATTAGAGTAAGGGGATTATTGTGAACTGAGGTATTCGTTTGAGATTTCCTCAATCTAAGTGGTCATGGTGGTAACTGGTTCCGAACCTAGTCCACTTAGGACCAACCCAAAAATAGTATTTTGTGCCAATAGTTTGTTTGAAATTTTCTCAACACCCTCGAGTATTATCTGAGGTATGAGATCGCTGCCTAATAGAATGTCTATTTGAGCGGGGGTGTTGCAGTTGGGATCTGCTAGCTTTAGGTGTGAAACCTTTTGCCAATGCTTGCTATTTATATGATAGCTTGGAAGCATATTTGGTCGTTGCGGTAAGACTATAGCTTCTGCTTTAATTCTCTTCTCCGCTTGGGTGGAAATTAGAGTAATGGGATTATTGTGAACTGAGGTATTCGTTTGAGATTTCTTCAACCTGAGTGGTCATAGTGGTAACTGGTTCCGAAACTAGTCCACTTAGGATCCACCCAAAAATAGTATTTTGTGCCAATAGTTTGTTTGAAATTTTCTCAACACCCTCGAGTATTATCTGAGGTATGAGATCGCTGCCTAATAGAATGTCTATTTGAGCGGGGGTGTTGCAGTTGGCATCTGCTAGCTTTAGGTGTGAAACCTTTTGCCGATGCTTGCTATTTATATGATAGCTTGGAAGCATATTTGTTAGTTGCGGTAAGACTATAGCTTCTGCTTTAATTCTCTTATCCGCTTGGGGGAAAATTAGAGTAAGGGGATTATTGTGAACTGAGGTATTCGTTTGAGATTTCCTCAACCTGAGTGGTCATGGTGGTAACTGGTTCCGAAACTAGTCCACTTAGGACCAACCCAAAAATAGTATTTTGTGCCAATAGTTTGTTTGAAATTTTCTCAACACCTTCGAGTATTATCTGAGGTATGAGATCGCTGCCTAATAGAATGTCTATTTGAGCGGGGGTGTTGCAGTTGGGATCTGCTAGCTTTAGGTGTGAAACCTTTAGCCAATGCTTGCTATTTATATGATAGCTTGGAAGCATATTTGTTAGTTGCGGTAAGACTATAGCTTCTGCTTTTATTCTCTTATCCGCTTGGGGGCAAATTAGAGTAATGGGATTATTGTGAACTGAGGTATTCGTTTGGGATTTCCTCAACCTGAGTGGTCATGGTGGTAACTGGTTCCGAAACTAGTCCACTTAGAATCCACCCTAAAATAGTATTTTGTGCCAATAGTTTGTTTGAAATTTTCTCAACACCCTCGAGTATTATCTGAGGTATGAGATCGCTGCCTAATAGAATGTCTATTTGAGCGGGGGTGTTGCAGTTGGCATCTGCTAGCTTTAGGTGTGAAACCTTTTGCCAATGCTTGCTATTTATATGATAGCTTGGAAGCATATTTGTTAGTTGCGGTAAGACTATAGTTCTGCTTTAATTCTCTTATCCGCTTGGGGGGAAATTAGAGTAATGGGATTATTGTGAACTGAGGTATTCGTTTGAGATTTCCTCAACCTGAGTGGACATGGTAATAACTGGTTCCGAAACTAGTCCACTTAGGATCCACCCAAAAATAGTATTTTGTGCCAATAGTTTGTTTGAAATTTTCTCAACACCCTCGAGTATTATCTGAGGTATGAGATCGCTGCCTAATAGAATGTCTATTTGAGCGGGGGTGTTGCAGTTGGCATCTGCTAGCTTTAGGTGTGAAACCTTTTGCCGATGCTTGCTATTTATATGATAGCTTGGAAGCATATTTGTTAGTTGCGGTAAGACTATGGCTTCTGCTTTAATTCTCTTATCCGCTTGGGGGGAAATTAGAGTAAGGGGATTATTGTGAACTGAGGTATTCGTTTGAGATTTCCTCAACCTAAGTGGTCATGGTGGTAACTGGTTCCGAAACTAGTCCACTTAGGACCAACCCAAAAATAGTATTTTGTGCCAATAGTTTGTTTGAAATTTTCTCAACACCCTCGAGTATTATCTGAGGTATGAGATCGCTGCCTAATAGAATGTCTATTTGAGCGGGGGTGTTGCAGTTGGGATCTGCTAGCTTTAGGTGTGAAACCTTTTGCCAATGCTTGCTATTTATATGATAGCTTGGAAGCATATTTGTTCGTTGCGGTAAGACTATAGCTTCTGCTTTAATTCTCTTCTCCGCTTGGGTGGAAATTAGAGTAATGGGATTATTGTGAACTGAGGTATTCGTTTGAGATTTCCTCAACCTGAGTGGTCATAGTGGTAACTGGTTCCAAAACTAGTCCACTTAGGATCCACCCTAAAATAGTATTTTGTGCCAATAGTTTGTTTGAAATTTTCTTAACACCCTCGAGTATTATCTGAGGTATGAGATCGCTGCCTAATAGAATGTCTATTTGAGCGGGGGTGTTGCAGTTGGCATCTGCTAGCTTTAGGTGTGAAACCTTTTGCCAATGCTTGCTATTTATATGATAGCTTGGAAGCATATTTGTTAGTTGCGGTAAGACTATAGTTCTGCTTTAATTCTCTTATCCGCTTGGGGGGAAATTAGAGTAATGGGATTATTGTGAACTGAGGTATTCGTTTGAGATTTCCTCAACCTGAGTGGACATGGTGGTAACTGGTTCCGAAACTAGTCCACTTAGGATCCACCCAAAAATAGTATTTTGTGCCAATAGTTTGTTTGAAATTTTCTCAACACCCTCGAGTATTATCTGAGGTATGAGATCGCTGCCTAATAGAATGTCTATTTGAGCGGGGGTGTTGCAGTTGGCATCTGCTAGCTTTAGGTGTGAAACCTTTTGCCGATGCTTGCTATTTATATGATAGCTTGGAAGCATATTTGTTAGTTGCGGTAAGACTATAGCTTCTGCTTTAATTCTCTTATCCGCTTGGGGGGAAATTAGAGTAAGGGGATTATTGTGAACTGAGGTATTCGTTTGAGATTTCCTCAAACTAAGTGGTCATGGTGGTAACTGGTTCCGAAACTAGTCCACTTAGGACCAACCCAAAAATAGTATTTTGTGCCAATAGTTTGTTTGAAATTTTCTCAACACCCTCGAGTATTATCTGAGGTATGAGATCGCTGCCTAATAGAATGTCTATTTGAGCGGGGGTGTTGCAGTTGGGATCTGCTAGCTTTAGGTGTGAAACCTTTTGCCAATGCTTGCTATTTATATGATAGCTTGGAAGCATATTTGTTCGTTGCGGTAAGACTATAGCTTCTGCTTTAATTCTCTTCTCCGCTCGGGTGGAAATTAGAGTAATGGGATTATTGTGAACTGAGGTATTCGTTTGAGATTTCCTCAACCTGAGTGGTCATAGTGGTAACTGGTTCCGAAACTAGTCCACTTAGGATCCACCCTAAAATAGTATTTTGTGCCAATAGTTTGTTTGAAATTTTCTTAACACCCTCGAGTATTATCTGAGGTATGAGATCGCTGCCTAATAGAATGTCTATTTGAGCGGGGGTGTTGCAGTTGGCATCTGCTAGCTTTAGGTGTGAAACCTTTTGCCAATGCTTGCTATTTATATGATAGCTTGGAAGCATATTTGTTAGTTGCGGTAAGACTATAGCTTCTGCTTTAATTCTCTTCTCCGCTTGGGGGGAAATTAGAGTAATGGGATTATGTGAACTGAGGTATTCGTTTGAGATTTCCTCAACCTGAGTGGTCATAGTGGTAACTGGTTCCGAAACTAGTCCATTTAGGATCCACCCAAAAATAGTATTTTGTGCCAATAGTTTGTTTGAAATTTTCTCAACACCCTCGAGTATTATCTGAGGTATGAGATCGCTGCCTAATAGAATGTCTATTTGAGCGGGGGTGTTGCAGTTGGGATCTGCTAGCTTTAAGTGTGAAACCTTTTGCCAATGCTTGCTATTTATATGATAGCTTGGAAGCATATTTGTTAGTTGCGGTAAGACTATAGCTTCTGCTTTAATTCTCTTATCCGCTTGGGGGGAAATTAGAGTAATGGGATTATTGTGAACTGAGGTATTCGTTTGAGATTTCCTCAACCTGAGTGGTCATGGTGGTAACTGGTTCCGAAACTAGTCCACTTAGGACCAACCCAAAAATAGTATTTTGTGCCAATAGTTTGTTTGAAATTTTCTCAACACCTGCGAGTATTATCTGAGGTATGAGATCGCTGCCTAATAGAATGTCTATTTGAGCGGGGGTGTTGCAGTTGGGATCTGCTAGCTTTAGGTGTGAAACCTTTAGCCAATGCTTGCTATTTATATGATAGCTTGGAAGCATATTTGTTAGTTGCGGTAAGACTATAGCTTCTGCTTTTATTCTCTTATCCGCTTGGGGGCAAATTAGAGTAATGGGATTATTGTGAACTGAGGTATTCGTTTGAGATTTCCTCAACCTGAGTGGTCATGGTGGTAACTGGTTCCGAAACTAGTCCACTTAGAATCCACCCTAAAATAGTATTTTGTGCCAATAGTTTGTTTGAAATTTTCTCAACACCCTCGAGTATTATCTGAGGTATGAGATCGCTGCCTAATAGAATGTCTATTTGAGCGGGGGTGTTGCAGTTGGCATCTGCTAGCTTTAGGTGTGAAACCTTTTGCCAATGCTTGCTATTTATATGATAGCTTGGAAGCATATTTGTTAGTTGCGGTAAGACTACAGCTTCTGCTTTAATTCTCTTCTCCGCTTGGGGGGAAATTAGAGTAATGGGATTATGTGAACTGAGGTATTCGTTTGAGATTTCCTCAACCTGAGTGGTCATGGTGGTAAATGGTTCCGAAACTAGTCCACTTAGGATCCACCCAAAAATAGTATTTTGTGCCAATAGTTTGTTTGAAATTTTCTTAACACCCTCGAGTATTATCTGAGGTATGAGATCGCTGCCTAATAGAATGTCTATTTGAGCGGGGGTGTTGCAGTTGAGATCTGCTAGCTTTAGGTGTGAAACCTTTTGTCAATGCTTGTTATTTATATGATAGCTTCGAAGCATATTTGTTAGTTGCGGTAAGACTATAGCTTCTGCTTTAATTCTCTTATCCGCTTGGGGGGAAATTAGAGTAAGGGGATTATTGTGAACTGAGGTATTCGTTTGAGATTTCCTCAACCTAAGTGGTCATGGTGGTAACTGGTTCCGAAACTAGTCCACTTAGGACCAACCCAAAAATAGTATTTTGTGCCAATAGTTTGTTTGAAATTTTCTCAACACCCTCGAGTATTATCTGAGGTATGAGATCGCTGCCTAATAGAATGTCTATTTGAGCGGGGGTGTTGCAGTTGGCATCTGCTAGCTTTAGGTGTGAAACCTTTTGCCGATGCTTGCTATTTATATGATAGCTTGGAAGCATATTTGTTAGTTGCGGTAAGACTATGGCTTCTGCTTTAATTCTCTTATCCGCTTGGGGGGAAATTAGAGTAAGGGGATTATTGTGAACTGAGGTATTCGTTTGAGATTTCCTCAACCTAAGTGGTCATGGTGGTAACTGGTTCCGAAACTAGTCCACTTAGGACCAACCCAAAAATAGTATTTTGTGCCAATAGTTTGTTTGAAATTTTCTCAACACCCTCGAGTATTATCTGAGGTATGAGATCGCTGCCTAATAGAATGTCTATTTGAGCGGGGGTGTTGCAGTTGGGATCTGCTAGCTTTAGGTGTGAAACCTTTTGCCAATGCTTGCTATTTATATGATAGCTTGGAAGCATATTTGTTCGTTGCGGTAAGACTATAGCTTCTGCTTTAATTCTCTTCTCCGCTTGGGTGGAAATTAGAGTAATGGGATTATTGTGAACTGAGGTATTCGTTTGAGATTTCCTCAACCTGAGTGGTCATAGTGGTAACTGGTTCCAAAACTAGTCCACTTAGGATCCACCCTAAAATAGTATTTTGTGCCAATAGTTTGTTTGAAATTTTCTTAACACCCTCGAGTATTATCTGAGGTATGAGATCGCTGCCTAATAGAATGTCTATTTGAGCGGGGGTGTTGCAGTTGGCATCTGCTAGCTTTAGGTGTGAAACCTTTTGCCAATGCTTGCTATTTATATGATAGCTTGGAAGCATATTTGTTAGTTGCGGTAAGACTATAGTTCTGCTTTAATTCTCTTATCCGCTTGGGGGGAAATTAGAGTAATGGGATTATTGTGAACTGAGGTATTCGTTTGAGATTTCCTCAACCTGAGTGGACATGGTGGTAACTGGTTCCGAAACTAGTCCACTTAGGATCCACCCAAAAATAGTATTTTGTGCCAATAGTTTGTTTGAAATTTTCTCAACACCCTCGAGTATTATCTGAGGTATGAGATCGCTGCCTAATAGAATGTCTATTTGAGCGGGGGTGTTGCAGTTGGCATCTGCTAGCTTTAGGTGTGAAACCTTTTGCCGATGCTTGCTATTTATATGATAGCTTGGAAGCATATTTGTTAGTTGCGGTAAGACTATAGCTTCTGCTTTAATTCTCTTATCCGCTTGGGGGGAAATTAGAGTAAGGGGATTATTGTGAACTGAGGTATTCGTTTGAGATTTCCTCAAACTAAGTGGTCATGGTGGTAACTGGTTCCGAAACTAGTCCACTTAGGACCAACCCAAAAATAGTATTTTGTGCCAATAGTTTGTTTGAAATTTTCTCAACACCCTCGAGTATTATCTGAGGTATGAGATCGCTGCCTAATAGAATGTCTATTTGAGCGGGGGTGTTGCAGTTGGGATCTGCTAGCTTTAGGTGTGAAACCTTTTGCCAATGCTTGCTATTTATATGATAGCTTGGAAGCATATTTGTTCGTTGCGGTAAGACTATAGCTTCTGCTTTAATTCTCTTCTCCGCTCGGGTGGAAATTAGAGTAATGGGATTATTGTGAACTGAGGTATTCGTTTGAGATTTCCTCAACCTGAGTGGTCATAGTGGTAACTGGTTCCGAAACTAGTCCACTTAGGATCCACCCTAAAATAGTATTTTGTGCCAATAGTTTGTTTGAAATTTTCTTAACACCCTCGAGTATTATCTGAGGTATGAGATCGCTGCCTAATAGAATGTCTATTTGAGCGGGGGTGTTGCAGTTGGCATCTGCTAGCTTTAGGTGTGAAACCTTTTGCCAATGCTTGCTATTTATATGATAGCTTGGAAGCATATTTGTTAGTTGCGGTAAGACTATAGCTTCTGCTTTAATTCTCTTCTCCGCTTGGGGGGAAATTAGAGTAATGGGATTATGTGAACTGAGGTATTCGTTTGAGATTTCCTCAACCTGAGTGGTCATAGTGGTAACTGGTTCCGAAACTAGTCCATTTAGGATCCACCCAAAAATAGTATTTTGTGCCAATAGTTTGTTTGAAATTTTCTCAACACCCTCGAGTATTATCTGAGGTATGAGATCGCTGCCTAATAGAATGTCTATTTGAGCGGGGGTGTTGCAGTTGGGATCTGCTAGCTTTAAGCGTGAAACCTTTTGCCAATGCTTGCTATTTATATGATAGCTTGGAAGCATATTTGTTAGTTGCGGTAAGACTATAGTTCTGCTTTAATTCTCTTATCCGCTTGGGGGGAAATTAGAGTAATGGGATTATTGTGAACTGAGGTATTCGTTTGAGATTTCTTCAACCTGAGTGGACATGGTGGTAACTGGTTCCGAAACTAGTCCACTTAGGATCCACCCAAAAATAGTATTTTGTGCCAATAGTTTGTTTGAAATTTTCTCAACACCCTCGAGTATTATCTGAGGTATGAGATCGCTGCCTAATAGAATGTCTATTTGAGCGGGGGTGTTGCTGTTGGCATCTGCTAGCTTTAGGTGTGAAACCTTTTGCCGATGCTTGCTATTTATATGATAGCTTGGAAGCATATTTGTTAGTTGCGGTAAGACTATAGCTTCTGCTTTAATTCTCTTATCCGCTTGGGGGGAAATTAGAGTAATGGGATTATTGTGAACTGAGGTATTCGTTTGAGATTTCCTCAACCTGAGTGGTCATGGTGGTAACTGGTTCCGAAACTAGTCCACTTAGGGCCAACCCAAAAATAGTATTTTGTGCCAATAGTTTGTTTGAAATTTTCTCAACACCTGCGAGTATTATCTGAGGTATGAGATCGCTGCCTAATAGAATGTCTATTTGAGCGGGGGTGTTGCAGTTGGGATCTGCTAGCTTTAGGTGTGAAACCTTTAGCCAATGCTTGCTATTTATATGATAGCTTGGAAGCATATTTGTTAGTTGCGGTAAGACTATAGCTTCTGCTTTTATTCTCTTATCCGCTTGGGGGCAAATTAGAGTAATGGGATTATTGTGAACTGAGGTATTCGTTTGAGATTTCCCCAACCTGAGTGGTCATGGTGGTAACTGGTTCCGAAACTAGTCCACTTAGAATCCACCCTAAAATAGTATTTTGTGCCAATAGTTTGTTTGAAATTTTCTCAACACCCTCGAGTATTATCTGAGGTATGAGATCGCTGCCTAATAGAATGTCTATTTGAGCGGGGGTGTTGCAGTTGGCATCTGCTAGCTTTAGGTGTGAAACCTTTTGCCAATGCTTGCTATTTATATGATAGCTTGGAAGCATATTTGTTAGTTGCGGTAAGACTACAGCTTCTGCTTTAATTCTCTTATCCGCTTGGGGGGAAATTAGAGTAATGGGATTATGTGAACTGAGGTATTCGTTTGAGATTTCCTCAACCTGAGTGGTCATGGTGGTAAATGGTTCCGAAACTAGTCCACTTAGGATCCACCCAAAAATAGTATTTTGTGCCAATAGTTTGTTTGAAATTTTCTTAACACCCTCGAGTATTATCTGAGGTATGAGATCGCTGCCTAATAGAATGTCTATTTGAGCGGGGGTGTTGCAGTTGAGATCTGCTAGCTTTAGGTGTGAAACCTTTTGTCAATGCTTGTTATTTATATGATAGCTTCGAAGCATATTTGTTAGTTGCGGTAAGACTATAGCTTCTGCTTTAATTCTCTTATCCGCTTGGGGGAAAATTAGAGTAATGGGATTATTGTGAACTGAGGTATTCGTTTGAGATTTCCTCAACCTGAGTGGTCATGGTGGTAACTGGTTCCGAAACTAGTCCACTTAGGGCCAACCCAAAAATAGTATTTTGTGCCAATAGTTTGTTTGAAATTTTCTCAACACCTGCGAGTATTATCTGAGGTATGAGATCGCTGCCTAATAGAATGTCTATTTGAGCGGGGGTGTTGCAGTTGGGATCTGCTAGCTTTAGGTGTGAAACCTTTAGCCAATGCTTGCTATTTATATGATAGCTTGGAAGCATATTTGTTAGTTGCGGTAAGACTATAGCTTCTGCTTTTATTCTCTTATCCGCTTGGGGGCAAATTAGAGTAATGGGATTATTGTGAACTGAGGTATTCGTTTGAGATTTCCCCAACCTGAGTGGTCATGGTGGTAACTGGTTCCGAAACTAGTCCACTTAGAATCCACCCTAAAATAGTATTTTGTGCCAATAGTTTGTTTGAAATTTTCTCAACACCCTCGAGTATTATCTGAGGTATGAGATCGCTGCCTAATAGAATGTCTATTTGAGCGGGGGTGTTGCAGTTGGCATCTGCTAGCTTTAGGTGTGAAACCTTTTGCCAATGCTTGCTATTTATATGATAGCTTGGAAGCATATTTGTTAGTTGCGGTAAGACTACAGCTTCTGCTTTAATTCTCTTATCCGCTTGGGGGGAAATTAGAGTAATGGGATTATGTGAACTGAGGTATTCGTTTGAGATTTCCTCAACCTGAGTGGTCATGGTGGTAAATGGTTCCGAAACTAGTCCACTTAGGATCCACCCAAAAATAGTATTTTGTGCCAATAGTTTGTTTGAAATTTTCTTAACACCCTCGAGTATTATCTGAGGTATGAGATCGCTGCCTAATAGAATGTCTATTTGAGCGGGGGTGTTGCAGTTGGGATCTGCTAGCTTTAGGTGTGAAACCTTTTGCCAATGCTTGCTATTTATATGATAGCTTGGAAGCATATTTGTTAGTTGCGGTAAGACTATAGCTTCTGCTTTAATTCTCTTATCCGCTTGGGGGGAAATTAGAGTAATGGGATTATTGTGAACTGAGGTATTCGTTTGAGGTTTCCTCAACCTGAGTGGTCATGGTGGTAACTGGTTCCGAAACTAGTCCACTTAGGATCCACCCAAAAATAGTATTTTGTGCGAATAGTTTGTTTGAAATTTTCTCAACACCCTCGAGTATTATCTGAGGTATGAGATCGCTGCCTAAGAGAATGTCTATTTGAGCGGGGGTGTTGCAGTTGGGATCTGCTAGCTTTAGGTGTGAAACCTTTTGCCAATGCTTGCTATTTATATGATAGCTTCGAAGCATATTTGTTAGTTGCGGTAAGACTATAGCTTCTGCTTTAATTCTCTTATCCGCTTGGGGGGAAATTAGAGTAATGGGATTATTGTGAACTGAGGTATTCGTTTGAGATTTCCTCAACCTGAGTGGTCATGGTGGTAACTGGTTCCGAAACTAGTCCACTTAGGATCCACCCAAAAATAGTATTTTGTGCCAATGGTTTGTTTGAAATTTTCTCAACACCCTCGAGTATTATCTGAGGTATCAGATCGCTGCCTAATAGAATGTCTATTTGAGCGGGGGTGTTGCAGTTGGCATCTGCTTGCTTTAGGTGTGAAACCTTTTGCCAATGCTTGCTATTTATATGATAGCTTGGAAGCATATTTGTTAGTTGCGGTAAGACTATAGTTTCTGCTCTAATTCTCTTATCCGCTTGGGGGGAAATTAGAGTAATGGGATTATTGTGAACTGAGGTATTCGTTTGAGATTTCCTCAACCTGAGTGGTCATAGTGGGAACTGGTTACGAAACTTGTCCACTTAGGATCCACCCAAAAATATTATTTTGTGCCAATAGTTTGTTTGAAATTTTCTCAACACCCTCGAGTATTATTTGAGGTATGAGATCGCTGCCTAATAGAATGTCTATTTGAGCGGGGGTGTTGCAGTTGGCATCTGCTAGCTTTAGGTGTGAAACCTTTTGCCAATGCTTGCTATTTATATGATAGCTTGGAAGCATATTTGTTAGTTGCGGTAAGACTATAGCTTCTGCTTTAATTCTCTTATCCGCTTGGGGGGAAATTAGAGTAATGGGATTATTGTGAACTGAGGTATTCGTTTGAGATTTCCTCAACCTGAGTGGTCATGGTGGTAACTGGTTCCGAAACTAGTCCACTTAGGATCCACCCAAAAATAGTATTTTGTGTCAATAGTTTGTTTGAAATTTTCTCAACACCCTCAAGTAATATCTGAGGTATGAGATCGCTGCCTAATAGAATGTCTATTTGAGCGGGGGTGTTGCAGTTGGGATCTGCTAGCTTTAGGTGTGAAACCTTTTGCCAATGCTTGCTATTTATATGATAGCTTGAAAGTATATTTGTTAGTTGCGGTAAGACTATAGCTTCTGCTTTAATTCTCTTATCCGCTTGGGGGGAAATTAGAGTAATGGGATTATTGTGAACTGAGGTATTCGTTTGAGATTTCCCCAACCTGAGTGGTCATGGTGGTAACTGGTTCCGAAACTAGTCCACTTAGGATCCACCCAAAAATAGTATTTTGTGCCAATAGTTTGTTTGAAAGTTTCTCAACACCCTCGAGTATTATCTGAGGTATGAGATCGCTGCCTAATAGAATGTCTATTTGAGCGGGGGTGTTGCAGTTGGGATCTGCTAGCTTTAGGTGTGAAACCTTTTGCCAATGCTTGCTATTTATATGATAGCTTGGAAGCATATTTGTTAGTTGCGGTAAGACTATAGCTTCTGCTTTAATTCTCTTATCCCCTTGGGGGGAAATTAGAGTAATGGGATTATTGTGAACTCTGGTATTCGTTTGAGATTTCCTCAACCTGAGTGGTCATGGTGGTAACTGGTTCCGAAACTAGTCCACTTAAGATCCACCCAAAAATAGTATTTTGTGCCAATAGTTTGTTTGAAATTTTCTCAACACTCTCGAGTATTATCTGAGGTATGAGATCGCTGCCTAATAGAATGTCTTTTTGCGCGGAGGTGTTGCAGTTGGGATCTGCTTGCTTTAGGTGTGAAAGCTTTTGCCAATGCTTGCTATTTATATGATAGCTTGGAAGCATATTTGTTAGTTGCGGTAAGACTATAGCTTCTGCTTTAATTCTCTTATCCGCTTGGGGGGAAATTAGAGTAATGGGGTTATTGTGAACTGAGGTATTCGTTTGAGATTTCCTCAACCTGAGTGGTCATGGTGGTAACTGGTTCCGAAACTAGTCCACTTAGGATCCACCCAAAAATAGTATTTTGTGCGAATAGTTTGTTTGAAATTTTCTCAACACCCTCGAGTATTATCTGAGGTATGAGATCGCTGCCTAATAGAATGTCTATTTGAGCGGGGGTATTGCAGTTGGGATCTGCTAGCTTTAGGTGTGAAACCTTTTAGAGTAATGGGATTATGTGAACTGAGGTATTCGTTTGAGATTTCCTCAACCTGAGTGGTCATGGTGGTAACTGGTTCCGAAACTAGTCCACTTAGGCCCAACCCAAAAATAGTATTTTGTGCGAATAGTTTGTTTGAAATTTTCTCAACACCCTCGAGTATTATCTGAGGTATGAGATCGCTGCCTAATAGAATGTCTATTTGAGCGGGGGTATTGCAGTTGGGATCTGCTAGCTTTAGGTGTGAAACCTTTTAGAGTAATGGGATTATGTGAACTGAGGTATTCGTTTGAGATTTCCTCAACCTGAGTGGTCATGGTGGTAACTGGTTCCGAAACTAGTCCACTTAGGATCCACCCAAAAATAGTATTTTGTGCCAATAGTTTGTTTGAAATTTTCTCAACACCCTCGAGTATTATCTGAGGTATGAGATCGCTGCCTAATAGAATGTCTATTTGAGCGGGGCTGCTGCAGTTGGCATCTGCTAGCTTTAGGTGTGAAACCTTTTGCCAATGCTTGCTATTTATATGATAGCTTGGAAGCATATTTGTTAGTTGCGGTAAGACTATAGCTTCTGCTTTAATTCTCTTATCCGCTTGGGGGGAAATTAGAGTAATGGGATTATTGTGAACTGAGGTATTCGTTTGAGATTTCCTCAACCTGAGTGGTCATGGTGGTAACTGGTTCCGAAACTAGTCCACTTAGAATCCACCCAAAAATAGTATTTTGTGCCAATAGTTTGTTTGAAATTTTCTCAACACTCTCGAGTATTATCTGAGGTATGAGATCGCTGCCTAATAGAATGTCTTTTAATTCTCTTATCCGCTTGGGGGGAAATTAGAGTAATGGGGTTATTGTGAACTGAGGTATTCGTTTGAGATTTCCTCAACCTGAGTGGTCATGGTGGTAACTGGTTCCGAAACTAGTCCACTTAGGATCCACCCAAAAATAGTATTTTGTGCCAATAGTTTGTTTGAAATTTTCTCAACACCCTCGAGTATTATCTGAGGTATGAGATCGCTGCCTAATAGAATGTCTATTTGAGCGGGGGTGCTGCAGTTGGCATCTGCTAGCTTTAGGTGTGAAACCTTTTGCCAATGCTTGCTATTTATATGATAGCTTGGAAGCATATTTGTTAGTTGCGGTAAGACTATAGCTTCTGCTTTAATTCTCTTATCCGCTTGGGGGGAAATTAGAGTAATGGGATTATTGTGAACTGAGGTATTCGTTTGAGATTTCCTCAACCTGAGTGGTCATGGTGGTAACTGGTTCCGAAACTAGTCCACTTAGGATCCACCCAAAAATAGTATTTTGTGCCAATAGTTTGTTTGAAAATTTCTCAACACCCTCGAGTATTATCTGAGGTATGAGATCGCTGCCTAATAGAATGTCTATTTGAGCGGGGGTGTTGCAGTTGGGATCTGCTAGCTTTAGGTGTGAAACCTTTTAGAGTAATGGGATTATGTGAACTGAGGTATTCGTTTGAGATTTCCTCAACCTGAGTGGTCATGGTGGTAACTGGTTCCGAAACTAGTCCACTTAGGCCCAACCCAAAAATAGTATTTTGTGCCAATAGTTTGTTTGAAATTTTCTCAACACTCTCGAGTATTATCTGAGGTATGAGATCGCTGCCTAATAGAATGTCTTTTAATTCTCTTATCCGCTTGGGGGGAAATTAGAGTAATGGGGTTATTGTGAACTGAGGTATTCGTTTGAGATTTCCTCAACCTGAGTGGTCATGGTGGTAACTGGTTCCGAAACTAGTCCACTTAGGATCCACCCAAAAATAGTATTTTGTGCCAATAGTTTGTTTGAAATTTTCTCAACACCCTCGAGTATTATCTGAGGTATGAGATCGCTGCCTAATAGAATGTCTATTTGAGCGGGGCTGCTGCAGTTGGCATCTGCTAGCTTTAGGTGTGAAACCTTTTGCCAATGCTTGCTATTTATATGATAGCTTGGAAGCATATTTGTTAGTTGCGGTAAGACTATAGCTTCTGCTTTAATTCTCTTATCCGCTTGGGGGGAAATTAGAGTAATGGGATTATTGTGAACTGAGGTATTCGTTTGAGATTTCCTCAACCTGAGTGGTCATGGTGGTAACTGGTTCCGAAACTAGGCCACTTAGAATCCACCCAAAAATAGTATTTTGTGCCAATAGTTTGTTTGAAATTTTCTCAACACTCTCGAGTATTATCTGAGGTATGAGATCGCTGCCTAATAGAATGTCTTTTAATTCTCTTATCCGCTTGGGGGGAAATTAGAGTAATGGGGTTATTGTGAACTGAGGTATTCGTTTGAGATTTCCTCAACCTGAGTGGTCATAGTGGGAACTGGTTACGAAACTTGTCCACTTAGGATCCACCCAAAAATATTATTTTGTGCCAATAGTTTGTTTGAAATTTTCTCAACACCCTCGAGTATTATAGAATGTCTATTTGAGCGGGGGTGTTGCAGTTGGCATCTGCTAGCTTTAGGTGTGAAACCTTTTGCCAATGCTTGCTATTTATATGATAGCTTGGAAGCATATTTGTTAGTTGCAATAAGACTATAGCTTCTGCTTTAATTCTCTTATCCGCTTGGGGGGAAATTAGAGTAATGGGATTATTGTGAACTGAGGTATTCGTTTGAGATTTCCTCAACCTGAGTGGTCATGGTGGTAACTGGTTCCGAAACTAGTCCACTTAGGATCCACCCAAAAATAGTATTTTGTGTCAATAGTTTGTTTGAAATTTTCTCAACACCCTCAAGTAATATCTGAGGTATGAGATCGCTGCCTAATAGAATCTTTATTTGAGCGGGGGTGTTGCAGTTGGGATCTGCTAGCTTTAGGTGTGAAACCTTTTGCCAATGCTTGTTATTTATATGATAGCTTGGAAGCATATTTGTTAGTTGCGGTAAGACTATAGCTTCTGCTTTAATTCTCTTATCCCCTTGGGGGGAAATTAGAGTAATGGGATTATTGTGAACTGAGGTATTCGTTTGAGATTTCCTCAACCTGAGTGGTCATGGTGGTAACTGGTTCCGAAACTAGTCCACTTAGGATCCACCCAAAAATAGTATTTTGTGTCAATAGTTTGTTTGAAATTTTCTCAACACCCTCAAGTAATATCTGAGGTATGAGATCGCTGCCTAATAGAATCTCTATTTGAGCGGGGGTGTTGCAGTTGGGATCTGCTAGCTTTAGGTGTGAAACCTTTTGCCAATGCTTGTTATTATATGATAGCTTGGAAGCATATTTGTTAGTTGCAATAAGACTATAGCTTCTGCTTTAATTCTCTTATCCCCTTGGGGGGAAATTAGAGTAATGGGATTATTGTGAACTCTGGTATTCGTTTGAGATTTCCTCAACCTGAGTGGTCATGGTGGTAACTGGTTCCGAAACTAGTCCACTTAGGATCCACCCAAAAATAGTATTTTGTGCGAATAGTTTGCTTGAAATTTTCTCAACACCCTCGAGTATTATCTGAGGTACGAGATCGCTGCCTAATAGAATGTCTATTTGAGCGGGGGTGTTGCAGTTGGGATCTGCTAGCTTTAGGTGTGAAACCTTTTAGAGTAATGGGATTATGTGAACTGAGGTATTCGTTTGAGATTTCCTCAACCTGAGTGGTCATGGTGGTAACTGGTTCCGAAACTAGTCCACTTAGGCCCAACCCAAAAATAGTATTTTGTGCGAATAGTTTGTTTGAAATTTTCTCAACACCCTCGAGTATTATCTGAGGTATGAGATCGCTGCCTAACAGAATGTCTATTTGAGCGGGGGTGTTGCAGTTGGGATCTGCTAACTTTAGGTGTGAAACCTTTAGCCAATGCTTGCTATTTATATGATAGCTTGGAAGCATATTTGTTAGTTGCGGTAAGACTATAGCTTCTGCTTTAATTCTCTTATCCGCTTGGGGGGAAATTAGAGTAATGGGATTATTGTGAACTGAGGTATTCGTTTGAGATTTCCTCAACCTGAGTGGTCATGGTGGTAACTGGTTCCGAAACTAGTCCACTTAGAATCCACCCAAAAATAGTATTTTGTGCCAATAGTTTGTTTGAAATTTTCTCAACACCCTCGAGTATTATCTGAGGTATGAGATCGCTGCCTAATAGAATGTCTATTTGAGCGGGGCTGCTGCAGTTGGCATCTGCTAGCTTTAGGTGTGAAACCTTTTGCCAATGCTTGCTATTTATATGATAGCTTGGAAGCATATTTGTTAGTTGCGGTAAGACTATAGCTTCTGCTTTAATTCTCTTATCCGCTTGGGAGGAAATTAGAGTAACGGGATTATTGTGAACTGAGGTATTCGTTTGAGATTTCCTCAACCTGAGTGGTCATGGTGGTAACTGATTCCGAAACTAGTCCACTTAGAATCCACCCAAAAATAGTATTTTGTGCCAGTAGTTTGTTTGAAATTTTCTCAACACTCTCGAGTATTATCTGAGGTATGAGATCGCTGCCTAATAGAATGTCTTTTAATTCTCTTATCCGCTTGGGGGGAAATTAGAGTAATGGGGTTATTGTGAACTGAGGTATTCGTTTGAGATTTCCTCAACCTGAGTGGTCATGGTGGTAACTGGTTCCGAAACTAGTCCACTTAGGATCCACCCAAAAATAGTATTTTGTGCCAATAGTTTGTTTGAAATTTTCTCAACACCCTCGAGTATTATCTGAGGTATGAGATCGCTTCCTAATAGAATGTCTATTTGAGCGGGGGTGCTGCAGTTGGCATCTGCTAGCTTTAGGTGTGAAACCTTTTGCCAATGCTTGCTATTTATATGATAGCTTGGAAGCATATTTGTTAGTTGCGGTAAGACTATAGCTTCTGCTTTAATTCTCTTATCCGCTTGGGGGGAAATTAGAGTAATGGGATTATTGTGAACTGAGGTATTCGTTTGAGATTTCCTCAACCTGAGTGGTCATGGTGGTAACTGGTTCCGAAACTAGTCCACTTAGGATCCACCCAAAAATAGTATTTTGTGCCAATAGTTTGTTTGAAAATTTCTCAACACCCTCGAGTATTATCTGAGGTATGAGATCGCTGCCTAATAGAATGTCTATTTGAGCGGGGGTGTTGCAGTTGGGATCTGCTAGCTTTAGGTGTGAAACCTTTTAGAGTAATGGGATTATGTGAACTGAGGTATTCGTTTGAGATTTCCTCAACCTGAGTGGTCATGGTGGTAACTGGTTCCGAAACTAGTCCACTTAGGCCCAACCCAAAAATAGTATTTTGTGCGAATAGTTTGTTTGAAATTTTCTCAACACCCTCGAGTATTATCTGAGGTATGAGATCGCTGCCTAATAGAATGTCTATTTGAGCGGGGGTGTTGCAGTTGGGATCTGCTAGCTTTAGGTGTGAAACCTTTTGCCAATGCTTGCTATTTATATGATAGCTTGGAAGCATATTTGTTAGTTGCGGTAAGACTATAGCTTCTGCTTTAATTCTCTTATCCGCTTGGGGGGAAATTAGAGTAATGGGATTATTGTGAACTGAGCTATTCGTTTGAAATTTCCTCAACCTGAGTGGTCATGGTGGTAACTGGTTCCGAAACTAGTCCACTTAGGATCCACCCAAAAATAGTATTTTGTGCCAATAGTTTGTTTGAAATTTTCTCAACACCCTCAAGTATTATCTGAGGTATGAGATCGCTGCCTAATAGAATGTCTATTTGAGCGGGGGGTGTTGCAGTTGGCATCTGCTAGCTTTAGGTGTGAAACCTTTTGCCAATGCTTGCTATTTATATAATAGCTTGGAAGCATATTTGTTAGTTGCGGTAAGACTATAGCTTCTGCTTTAATTCTCTTATCCGCTTGGGAGGAAATTAGAGTAATGGGATTATTGTGAACTGAGGTATTCGTTTGAGATTTCCTCAACCTGAGTGGTCATGGTGGTAACTGGTTCCGAAACTAGTCCACTTAGAATCCACCCTAAAATAGTATTTTGTGCCAATAGTTTGTTTGAAATTTTCTCAACACCCTCGAGTATTATCTGAGGTATGAGATCGCTGCCTAATAGAATGTCTATTTGAGCGGGGGTGCTGCAGTTGGCATCTGCTAGCTTTAGGTGTGAAACCTTTTGCCAATGCTTGCTATTTATATGATAGCTTGGAAGCATATTTGTTAGTTGCGGTAAGACTATAGCTTCTGCTTTAATTCTCTTATCCGCTTGGGAGGAAATTAGAGTAACGGGATTATTGTGAACTGAGGTATTCGTTTGAGATTTCCTCAACCTGAGTGGTCATGACGGTAACTGGTTCCGAAACTAGTCCACTTAGAATCCACCCAAAAATAGTATTTTGTGCCAATAGTTTGTTTGAAATTTTCTCAACACTCTCGAGTATTATCTGAGGTATGAGATCGCTGCCTAATAGAATGTCTTTTTGCGCGGAGGTGTTGCAGTTGGGATCTGCTTGCTTTAGGTGTGAAAGCTTTTGCCAATGCTTGCTATTTATATGATAGCTTGGAAGCATATTTGTTAGTTGCGGTAAGACTATAGCTTCTGCTTTAATTCTCTTATCCGCTTGGGGGGAAATTAGAGTAATGGGGTTATTGTGAACTGAGGTATTCGTTTGAGATTTCCTCAACCTGAGTGGTCATGGTGGTAACTGGTTCCGAAACTAGTCCACTTAGGATCCACCCAAAAATAGTATTTTGTGCCAATAGTTTGTTTGAAATTTTCTCAACACCCTCGAGTATTATCTGAGGTATGAGATCGCTGCCTAATAGAATGTCTATTTGAGCGGGGGTGTTGCAGTTGGGATCTGCTAGCTTTAGGTGTGAAACCTTTTAGAGTAATGGGATTATGTGAACTGAGGTATTCGTTTGAGATTTCCTCAACCTGAGTGGTCATGGTGGTAACTGGTTCCGAAACTAGTCCACTTAGGCCCAACCCAAAAATAGTATTTTGTGCGAATAGTTTGTTTGAAATTTTCTCAACACCCTCGAGTATTATCTGAGGTATGAGATCGCTGCCTAATAGAATGTCTATTTGAGCGGGGGTGTTGCAGTTGGGATCTGCTAGCCTTAGGTGTGAAACCTTTAGCCAAAGCTTGCTATTTATATGATAGCTTGGAAGCATATTTGTTAGTTGCGGTAAGACTATAGCTTCTGCTTTAATTCTCTTATCCGCTTGGGGGGAAATTAGAGTAATGGGATTATTGTGAACTGAGGTATTCGTTTGAGATTTCCTTAACCTGAGTGGTCATGGTGGTAACTGGTTCCGAAACTAGTCCACTTAGGATCCACCCAAAAATAGTATTTTGTGCCAATAGTTTGTTTGAAATTTTCTCAACACCCTCGAGTATTATCTGAGGTATGAGATCGCTGCATAATAGAATGTCTATTTGAGCGGGGGTGTTGCAGTTGGGATCTGCTAGCTTTAGGTGTGAAACCTTTTAGAGTAATGGGATTATGTGAACTGAGGTATTCGTTTGAGATTTCCTCAACCTGAGTGGTCATGGTGGTAACTGGTTCCGAAACTAGTCCACTTAGGCCCAACCCAAAAATAGTATTTTGTGCGAATAGTTTGTTTGAAATTTTCTCAACACCCTCGAGTATTATCTGAGGTATGAGATCGCTGCCTAATAGAATGTCTATTTGAGCGGGGGTGTTGCAGTTGGGATCTGCTAGCCTTAGGTGTGAAACCTTTAGCCAATGCTTGCTATTTATATGATAGCTTGGAAGCATATTTGTTAGTTGCGGTAAGACTATAGCTTCTGCTTTAATTCTCTTATCCGCTTGGGGGGAAATTAGAGTAATGGGATTATTGTGAACTGAGGTATTCGTTTGAGATTTCCTCAACCTGAGTGGTCATGGTGGTAACTGGTTCCGAAACTAGTCCACTTAGGATCCACCCTAAAATAGTATTTTGTGCCAATAGGTGAAACCTTTTGCCAATGCTTGCTATTTATATGATAGCTTGGAAGCATATTTGTTAGTTGCGGTAAGACTATAGCTTCTGCTTTAATTCTCTTATCCGCCTGGGGGGAAATTAGAGTAATGGGATTATTGTGAACTGAGGTATTCGTTTGAGATTTCCTCAACCTGAGTGGTCATGGTGGTAACTGGTTCCGAAACTAGTCCACTTAGGATCCACCCAAAAATAGTATTTTGTGCCAATAGTTTGTTTGAAATTTTCTCAACACCCTCGAGTATTATCTGAGGTATGAGATCGCTGCCTAATAGATAGAGTAATGGGATTATTGTGAACTGAGCTATTCGTTTGAGATTTCCTCAACCTGAGCGGTCATGGTGGTAACTGGTTCCGAAACTAGTCCACTTAGAATCCACCCTAAAATAGTATTTTGTGCCAATAGTTTGTTTGAAATTTTCTCAACAGCCTCGAGTATTATCTGAGGTATGAGATCGCTGCCTAATAGAATGTCTATTTGAGCGGGGGTGCTGCAGTTGGCATCTGCTAGCTTTAGGTGTGAAACCTTTTGCCAATGCTTGCTATTTATATGATAGCTTGGAAACATATTTGTTAAATGCGGTAAGACTATAGCTTCTGCTTTAATTCTCTTATCCGCTTGGGGGGAAATTAGAGTAATGGGATTATGTGAACTGAGGTATTCGTTTGAGATTTCCTCAACCTGACTGGTCATGGTGGTAAATGGTTCCGAAACTAGTCCACTTAGGATCCACCCAAAAATAGTATTTTGTGCCAATAGTTTGTTTGAAATTTTCTCAACACCCTCGAGTATTATCTGAGGTATGAGATCGCTGCCTAATAGAATGTCTATTTGAGCGGGGGTGTTGCAGTTGGGATCTGCTAGCTTTAAGTGTGAAACCTTTTGCCAATGCTTGCTATTTATATGATAGCTTGGAAGCATATTTGTTAGTTGCGGTAAGACTATAGTTCTGCTTTAATTCTTTTATCCGCTTGGGGGGAAATTAGAGTAATGGGATTATTGTGAACTCAGGTATTCGTTTGAGATTTCCTCAACCTGAGTGGACATGGTGGTAACTGGTTCCGAAACTAGTCCAATTAGGATCCACCCAAAAATAGTATTTTGTGCCAATAGTTTGTTTGAAATTTTTTCAACACCCTCGAGTATTATCTGAGGTATGAGATCGCTGCCTAATGGAATGTCTATTTGAGCGGGGGTGTTGCAGTTGGCATCTGCTAGCTTTAGGTGTGAAACCTTTTGCCGATGCTTGCTATTTATATGATAGCTTGGAAGCATATTTGTTAGTTGCGGTAAGACTATAGCTTCTGCTTTAATTCTCTTATCCGCTTGGGGGGAAATTAGAGTAAGGGGATTATTGTGAACTGAGGTATTCGTTTGAGATTTCCTCAACCTGAGTGGTCATGGTGGTAACTGGTTCCGAAACTAGTCCACTTAGGACCAACCCAAAAATAGTATTTTGTGCCAATAGTTTGTTTGAAATTTTCTCAACACCCTCGAGTATTATCTGAGTTATGAGATCGCTGCCTAATAGAATGTCTATTTGAGCGGGGGTGTTGCAGTTGGGATCTGCTAGCTTTAGGTGTGAAACCTTTTGCCAAAGCTTGCTATTTATATGATAGCTTGGAAGCATATTTGTTAGTTGCGGTAAGACTATAGCTTCTGCTTTAATTCTCTTCTCCGCTTGGGCGGAAATTAGAGTAATGGGATTATTGTGAACTGAGGTATTCGTTTGAGATTTCCTCAACCTGAGTGGTCATCGTGGTAACTGGTTCCGAAACTAGTCCAATTAGGATCCACCCAAAAATAGTATTTTGTGCCAATAGTTTGTTTGAAATTTTTTCAACACCCTCGAGTATTATCTGAGGTATGAGATCGCTGCCTAATGGAATGTCTATTTGAGCGGGGGTGTTGCAGTTGGGATCTGCTAGCTTTAGGTGTGAAACCTTTTGCCAATGCTTGCTATTTATATGATAGCTTGGAAGCATATTTGTTAGTTGCGGTAAGACTATAGCTTCTGCTTTAATTCTCTTATCCGCTTGGGGGGAAATTAGAGTAATGGGATTATTGTGAACTGAGGTATTCGTTTGAGATTTCCTCAACCTGAGTGGTCATAGTGGTAACTGGTTCCGAAACTAGTCCACTTAGGACCAACCCAAAAATAGTATTTTGTGCCAATAGTTTGTTTGAAATTTTCTCAACACCCTCGAGTATTATCTGAGGTATGAGATCGCTGCCTAATAAAATGTCTATTTGAGCGGGGGTGTTGCAGTCGGGATCTGCTAGCTTTAGGTGTGAAACCTTTTGCCAATGCTTGCTATTTATATGATAGCTTGGAAGCATATTTGTTAGTTGCGGTAAGACTATAGCTTCTGCTTTAATTCTCTTCTCCGCTTGGGTGGAAATTAGAGTAATGGGATCATTGTGAACTGAGGTATTCGTTTGAGATTTCCTCAACCTGAGTGGTCATAGTGGTAACTGGTTCCGAAACTAGTCCACTTAGGATCCACCCTAAAATAGTATTTTGTGCCAATAGTTTGTTTAAAATTTTCTTAACACCCTCGAGTATTATCTGAGGTATGAGATCGCTGCCTAATAGAATGTCTATTTGAGCGGGGGTGTTGTAGTTGGCATCTGCTAACTTTAGGTGTGAAACCTTTTGCCAATGCTTGCAATTTATATGATAGCTTGGAAGCATATTTGTTAGTTGCGGTAAGACTATAGCTTCTGCTTTAATTCTCTTCTCCGCTTGGGGGGAAATTAGAGTAATGGGATTATGTGAACTGAGGTATTCGTTTGAGATTTCCTCAACCTGAGTGGTCATAGTGGTAACTGGTTCCGAAACTAGTCCACTTAGGATCCACCCAAAAATAGTATTTTGTGCCAATAGTTTGTTTGAAATTTTCTCAACACCCTCGAGTATTATCTGAGGTATGAGATCGCTGCCTAATAGAATGTCTATTTGAGCGGGGGTGTTGCAGTTGGGATCTGCTAGCTTTAAGTGTGAAACCTTTTGCCAATGCTTGCTATTTATATGATAGCTTGGAAGCATATTTGTTAGTTGCGGTAAGACTATAGTTCTGCTTTAATTCTCTTATCCGCTTGGAAGGAAATTAGAGTAATGGGATTATTGGGAACTGAGGTATTCGTTTGAGATTTCCTCAACCTGAGTGGACATGGTGGTAACTGGTTCCGAAACTAGTCCACTTAGGATCCACCCAAAAATAGTATTTTGTGCCAATAGTTTGTTTGAAATTTTCTCAACACCCTCGAGTATTATCTGAGGTATGAGATCGCTGCCTAATAGAATGTCTATTTGAGCGGGGGTGTTGCAGTTGAGATCTGCTAGCGTTAGGTGTGAAACCTTTTGTCAATGCTTGTTATTTATATGATAGCTTGGAAGCATATTTGTTAGTTGCGGTAAGACTATAGCTTCTGCTTTAATTCTCTTATCCGCTTGGGGGGAAATTAGAGTAATGGGATTATTGTGAACTGAGGTATTCGTTTGAGATTTCCCCAACCTGAGTGGTCATGGTGGTAACTGGTTCCGAAACTAGTCCACTTAGGATCCACCCAAAAATAGTATTTTGTGCCAATAGTTTGTTTGAAATTTTCTCAACACCCTCGAGTATTATCTGAGGTATGAGATCGCTGCCTAATAGAATGTCTATTTGAGCGGGGGTGTTGCAGTTGGGATCTGCTAGCTTTAAGTGTGAAACCTTTTGCCAATTCTTGCTATTTATATGATAGCTTGGAAGCATATTTGTTAGTTGCGGTAAGACTATAGTTCTGCTTTAATTCTCTTATCCGCTTGGGGGGAAATTAGAGTAATGGGATTATTGTGAACTGAGGTATTCGTTTGAGATTTCCTCAACCTGAGTGGTCATGGTGGTAACTGGTTCCGAAACTAGTCCACTTAGGATCCACCCTAAAATAGTATTTTGTGCCAATAGGTGAAACCTTTTGCCAATGCTTGCTATTTATATGATAGCTTGGAAGCATATTTGTTAGTTGCGGTAAGACTATAGCTTCTGCTTTAATTCTCTTATCCGCCTGGGGGGAAATTAGAGTAATGGGATTATTGTGAACTGAGGTATTCGTTTGAGATTTCCTCAACCTGAGTGGTCATGGTGGTAACTGGTTCCGAAACTAGTCCACTTAGGATCCACCCAAAAATAGTATTTTGTGCCAATAGTTTGTTTGAAATTTTCTCAACACCCTCGAGTATTATCTGAGGTATGAGATCGCTGCCTAATAGATAGAGTAATGGGATTATTGTGAACTGAGCTATTCGTTTGAGATTTCCTCAACCTGAGCGGTCATGGTGGTAACTGGTTCCGAAACTAGTCCACTTAGAATCCACCCTAAAATAGTATTTTGTGCCAATAGTTTGTTTGAAATTTTCTCAACAGCCTCGAGTATTATCTGAGGTATGAGATCGCTGCCTAATAGAATGTCTATTTGAGCGGGGGTGCTGCAGTTGGCATCTGCTAGCTTTAGGTGTGAAACCTTTTGCCAATGCTTGCTATTTATATGATAGCTTGGAAACATATTTGTTAAATGCGGTAAGACTATAGCTTCTGCTTTAATTCTCTTATCCGCTTGGGGGGAAATTAGAGTAATGGGATTATGTGAACTGAGGTATTCGTTTGAGATTTCCTCAACCTGACTGGTCATGGTGGTAAATGGTTCCGAAACTAGTCCACTTAGGATCCACCCAAAAATAGTATTTTGTGCCAATAGTTTGTTTGAAATTTTCTCAACACCCTCGAGTATTATCTGAGGTATGAGATCGCTGCCTAATAGAATGTCTATTTGAGCGGGGGTGTTGCAGTTGGGATCTGCTAGCTTTAAGTGTGAAACCTTTTGCCAATGCTTGCTATTTATATGATAGCTTGGAAGCATATTTGTTAGTTGCGGTAAGACTATAGTTCTGCTTTAATTCTTTTATCCGCTTGGGGGGAAATTAGAGTAATGGGATTATTGTGAACTCAGGTATTCGTTTGAGATTTCCTCAACCTGAGTGGACATGGTGGTAACTGGTTCCGAAACTAGTCCAATTAGGATCCACCCAAAAATAGTATTTTGTGCCAATAGTTTGTTTGAAATTTTTTCAACACCCTCGAGTATTATCTGAGGTATGAGATCGCTGCCTAATGGAATGTCTATTTGAGCGGGGGTGTTGCAGTTGGCATCTGCTAGCTTTAGGTGTGAAACCTTTTGCCGATGCTTGCTATTTATATGATAGCTTGGAAGCATATTTGTTAGTTGCGGTAAGACTATAGCTTCTGCTTTAATTCTCTTATCCGCTTGGGGGGAAATTAGAGTAAGGGGATTATTGTGAACTGAGGTATTCGTTTGAGATTTCCTCAACCTGAGTGGTCATGGTGGTAACTGGTTCCGAAACTAGTCCACTTAGGACCAACCCAAAAATAGTATTTTGTGCCAATAGTTTGTTTGAAATTTTCTCAACACCCTCGAGTATTATCTGAGTTATGAGATCGCTGCCTAATAGAATGTCTATTTGAGCGGGGGTGTTGCAGTTGGGATCTGCTAGCTTTAGGTGTGAAACCTTTTGCCAAAGCTTGCTATTTATATGATAGCTTGGAAGCATATTTGTTAGTTGCGGTAAGACTATAGCTTCTGCTTTAATTCTCTTCTCCGCTTGGGCGGAAATTAGAGTAATGGGATTATTGTGAACTGAGGTATTCGTTTGAGATTTCCTCAACCTGAGTGGTCATCGTGGTAACTGGTTCCGAAACTAGTCCAATTAGGATCCACCCAAAAATAGTATTTTGTGCCAATAGTTTGTTTGAAATTTTTTCAACACCCTCGAGTATTATCTGAGGTATGAGATCGCTGCCTAATGGAATGTCTATTTGAGCGGGGGTGTTGCAGTTGGGATCTGCTAGCTTTAGGTGTGAAACCTTTTGCCAATGCTTGCTATTTATATGATAGCTTGGAAGCATATTTGTTAGTTGCGGTAAGACTATAGCTTCTGCTTTAATTCTCTTATCCGCTTGGGGGGAAATTAGAGTAATGGGATTATTGTGAACTGAGGTATTCGTTTGAGATTTCCTCAACCTGAGTGGTCATAGTGGTAACTGGTTCCGAAACTAGTCCACTTAGGACCAACCCAAAAATAGTATTTTGTGCCAATAGTTTGTTTGAAATTTTCTCAACACCCTCGAGTATTATCTGAGGTATGAGATCGCTGCCTAATAAAATGTCTATTTGAGCGGGGGTGTTGCAGTCGGGATCTGCTAGCTTTAGGTGTGAAACCTTTTGCCAATGCTTGCTATTTATATGATAGCTTGGAAGCATATTTGTTAGTTGCGGTAAGACTATAGCTTCTGCTTTAATTCTCTTCTCCGCTTGGGTGGAAATTAGAGTAATGGGATCATTGTGAACTGAGGTATTCGTTTGAGATTTCCTCAACCTGAGTGGTCATAGTGGTAACTGGTTCCGAAACTAGTCCACTTAGGATCCACCCTAAAATAGTATTTTGTGCCAATAGTTTGTTTAAAATTTTCTTAACACCCTCGAGTATTATCTGAGGTATGAGATCGCTGCCTAATAGAATGTCTATTTGAGCGGGGGTGTTGTAGTTGGCATCTGCTAACTTTAGGTGTGAAACCTTTTGCCAATGCTTGCAATTTATATGATAGCTTGGAAGCATATTTGTTAGTTGCGGTAAGACTATAGCTTCTGCTTTAATTCTCTTCTCCGCTTGGGGGGAAATTAGAGTAATGGGATTATGTGAACTGAGGTATTCGTTTGAGATTTCCTCAACCTGAGTGGTCATAGTGGTAACTGGTTCCGAAACTAGTCCACTTAGGATCCACCCAAAAATAGTATTTTGTGCCAATAGTTTGTTTGAAATTTTCTCAACACCCTCGAGTATTATCTGAGGTATGAGATCGCTGCCTAATAGAATGTCTATTTGAGCGGGGGTGTTGCAGTTGGGATCTGCTAGCTTTAAGTGTGAAACCTTTTGCCAATGCTTGCTATTTATATGATAGCTTGGAAGCATATTTGTTAGTTGCGGTAAGACTATAGTTCTGCTTTAATTCTCTTATCCGCTTGGAAGGAAATTAGAGTAATGGGATTATTGGGAACTGAGGTATTCGTTTGAGATTTCCTCAACCTGAGTGGACATGGTGGTAACTGGTTCCGAAACTAGTCCACTTAGGATCCACCCAAAAATAGTATTTTGTGCCAATAGTTTGTTTGAAATTTTCTCAACACCCTCGAGTATTATCTGAGGTATGAGATCGCTGCCTAATAGAATGTCTATTTGAGCGGGGGTGTTGCAGTTGAGATCTGCTAGCGTTAGGTGTGAAACCTTTTGTCAATGCTTGTTATTTATATGATAGCTTGGAAGCATATTTGTTAGTTGCGGTAAGACTATAGCTTCTGCTTTAATTCTCTTATCCGCTTGGGGGGAAATTAGAGTAATGGGATTATTGTGAACTGAGGTATTCGTTTGAGATTTCCCCAACCTGAGTGGTCATGGTGGTAACTGGTTCCGAAACTAGTCCACTTAGGATCCACCCAAAAATAGTATTTTGTGCCAATAGTTTGTTTGAAATTTTCTCAACACCCTCGAGTATTATCTGAGGTATGAGATCGCTGCCTAATAGAATGTCTATTTGAGCGGGGGTGTTGCAGTTGGGATCTGCTAGCTTTAAGTGTGAAACCTTTTGCCAATTCTTGCTATTTATATGATAGCTTGGAAGCATATTTGTTAGTTGCGGTAAGACTATAGTTCTGCTTTAATTCTCTTATCCGCTTGGGGGGAAATTAGAGTAATGGGATTATTGTGAACTGAGGTATTCGTTTGAGATTTCCCCAACCTGAGTGGTCATGGTGGTAACTGGTTCCGAAACTAGTCCACTTAGGATCCACCCAAAAATAGTATTTTGTGCCAATAGTTTGTTTGAAATTTTCTCAACACCCTCGAGTATTATCTGAGCTATAAGATCGCTGCCTAATAGAATGTCTATTTGAGCGGGGGTGTTGCAGTTGGCATCTGCTAGCTTTAGGTGTGAAACCTTTTGCCGATGCTTGCTATTTATATGATAGCTTGGAAGCATATTTGTTAGTTGCGGTAAGACTATAGCTTCTGCTTTAATTCTCTTATCCGCTTGGGGGGAAATTAGAGTAAGGGGATTATTGTGAACTGAGGTATTCGTTTGAGATTTCCTCAACCTGAGTGGTCATGGTGGTAACTGGTTCCGAAACTAGTCCACTTAGGACCAACCCAAAAATAGTATTTTGTGCCAATAGTTTGTTTGAAATTTTCTCAACACCCTCGAGTATTATCTGAGGTATGAGATCGCTGCCTAATAGAATGTCTATTTGAGCGGGGGTGTTGCAGTCGGGATCTGCTAGCTTTAGGTGTGAAACCTTTTGCCAATGCTTGCTATTTATATGATAGCTTGGAAGCATATTTGTTAGTTGCGGTAAGACTATAGCTTCTGCTTTAATTCTCTTCTCCGCTTGGGTGGAAATTAGAGTAATGGGATCATTGTGAACTGAGGTATTCGTTTGAGATTTCCTCAACCTGAGTGGTCATAGTGGTAACTGGTTCCGAAACTAGTCCACTTAGGATCCACCCTAAAATAGTATTTTGTGCCAATAGTTTGTTTAAAATTTTCTTAACACCCTCGAGTATTATCTGAGGTATGAGATCGCTGCCTAATAGAATGTCTATTTGAGCGGGGGTGTTGCAGTTGGCATCTGCTAGCTTTAGGTGTGAAACCTTTTGCCAATGCTTGCAATTTATATGATAGCTTGGAAGCATATTTGTTAGTTGCGGTAAGACTATAGCTTCTGCTTTAATTCTCTTCTCCGCTTGGGGGGAAATTAGAGTAATGGGATTATGTGAACTGAGGTATTCGTTTGAGATTTCCTCAACCTGAGTGGTCATAGTGGTAACTGGTTCCGAAACTAGTCCACTTAGGATCCACCCAAAAATAGTATTTTGTGCCAATAGTTTGTTTGAAATTTTCTCAACACCCTCGAGTATTATCTGAGGTATGAGATCGCTGCCTAATAGAATGTCTATTTGAGCGGGGGTGTTGCAGTTGGGATCTGCTAGCTTTAAGTGTGAAACCTTTTGCCAATGCTTGCTATTTATATGATAGCTTGGAAGCATATTTGTTAGTTGCGGTAAGACTATAGTTCTGCTTTAATTCTCTTATCCGCTTGGAAGGAAATTAGAGTAATGGGATTATTGGGAACTGAGGTATTCGTTTGAGATTTCCTCAACCTGAGTGGACATGGTGGTAACTGGTTCCGAAACTAGTCCACTTAGGATCCACCCAAAAATAGTATTTTGTGCCAATAGTTTGTTTGAAATTTTCTCAACACCCTCGAGTATTATCTGAGGTATGAGATCGCTGCCTAATAGAATGTCTATTTGAGCGGGGGTGTTGCAGTTGAGATCTGCTAGCGTTAGGTGTGAAACCTTTTGTCAATGCTTGTTATTTATATGATAGCTTGGAAGCATATTTGTTAGTTGCGGTAAGACTATAGCTTCTGCTTTAATTCTCTTATCCGCTTGGGGGGAAATTAGAGTAATGGGATTATTGTGAACTGAGGTATTCGTTTGAGATTTCCCCAACCTGAGTGGTCATGGTGGTAACTGGTTCCGAAACTAGTCCACTTAGGATCCACCCAAAAATAGTATTTTGTGCCAATAGTTTGTTTGAAATTTTCTCAACACCCTCGAGTATTATCTGAGGTATGAGATCGCTGCCTAATAGAATGTCTATTTGAGCGGGGGTGTTGCAGTTGGGATCTGCTAGCTTTAAGTGTGAAACCTTTTGCCAATGCTTGCTATTTATATGATAGCTTGGAAGCATATTTGTTAGTTGCGGTAAGACTATAGTTCTGCTTTAATTCTCTTATCCGCTTGGGGGGAAATTAGAGTAATGGGATTATTGTGAACTGAGGTATTCGTTTGAGATTTCCCCAACCTGAGTGGTCATGGTGGTAACTGGTTCCGAAACTAGTCCACTTAGGATCCACCCAAAAATAGTATTTTGTGCCAATAGTTTGTTTGAAATTTTCTCAACACCCTCGAGTATTATCTGAGCTATAAGATCGCTGCCTAATAGAATGTCTATTTGAGCGGGGGTGTTGCAGTTGGCATCTGCTAGCTTTAGGTGTGAAACCTTTTGCCGATGCTTGCTATTTATATGATAGCTTGGAAGCATATTTGTTAGTTGCGGTAAGACTATAGCTTCTGCTTTAATTCTCTTATCCGCTTGGGGGGAAATTAGAGTAAGGGAATTATTGTGAACTGAGGTATTCGTTTGAGATTTCCTCAACCTGAGTGGTCATGGTGGTAACTGGTTCCGAAACTAGTCCACTTAGGACCAACCAAAAAATAGTATTTTGTGCCAATAGTTTGTTTGAAATTTTCTCAACACCCTCGAGTATTATCTGAGGTATGAGATCGCTGCCTAATAGAATGTCTATTTGAGCGGGGGTGTTGCAGTTGGGATCTGCTAGCTTTAGGTGTGAAACCTTTTGCCAATGCTTGCTATTTATATGATAGCTTGGAAGCATATTTGGTAGTTGCGGTAAGACTATAGCTTCTGCTTTAATTCTCTTCTCCGCTTGGGGGGAAATTAGAGTAATGGGATTATGTGAACTGAGGTATTCGTTTGAGATTTCATCAACCTGAGTGGTCATAGTGGTAACTGGTTCCGAAACTAGTCCACTTAGGATCCACCCAAAAATAGTATTTTGTGCCAATAGTTTGTTTGAAATTTTCTCAACACCCTCGAGTATTATCTGAGGTATGAGATCGCTGCCTAATAGAATGTCTATTTGAGCGGGGGTGTTGCAGTTGGGATCTGCTAGCTTTAAGTGTGAAACCTTTTGCCAATGCTTGCTATTTATATGATAGCTTGGAAGCATATTTGTTAGTTGCGGTAAGACTATAGTTCAGCTTTAATTCTCTTATCCGCTTGGGGGGAAATTAGAGTAATGGGATTATTGTGAACTGAGGTATTCGTTTGGGATTTCCTCAAACTGAGTGGTCATAGTGGTGACTGTTTCCGAAACTAGTCCAATTAGGATCCACCCAAAAATAGTATTTTGTGCCAATAGTTTGTTTGAAATTTTTTCAACACCCTCGAGTATTATCTGAGCTATGAGATCGCTGCCTAATGGAATGTCTATTTGAGCGGGGGTGTTGCAGTTGGGATCTGCTAGCTTTAGGTGTGAAACCTTTTGCCAATGCTTGCTATTTATATGATAGCTTGGAAGCATATTTGTTAGTTGCGGTAAGACTATAGCTTCTGCTTTAATTCTCTTATCCGCTTGGGGGGAAATTAGAGTAATGGGATTATTGTGAACTGAGGTATTCGTTTGAGATTTCCTCAACCTGAGTGGTCATAGTGGTAACTGGTTCCGAAACTAGTCCACTTAGGACCAACCCAAAAATAGTATTTTGTGCCAATAGTTTGTTTGAAATTTTCTCAACACCCTCGAGTATTATCTGAGGTATGAGATCGCTGCCTAATAGAATGTCTATTTGAGCGGGGGTGTTGCAGTTGGGATCTGCTAGCTTTAGGTGTGAAACCTTTTGCCAATGCTTGCTATTTATATGATAGCTTGGAAGCATATTTGGTAGTTGCGGTAAGACTATAGCTTCTGCTTTAATTCTCTTCTCCGCTTGGGGGGAAATTAGAGTAATGGGATTATGTGAACTGAGGTATTCGTTTGAGATTTCATCAACTTGAGTGGTCATAGTGGTAACTGGTTCCGAAACTAGTCCCCTTAGGATCCACCCAAAAATAGTATTTTGTGCCAATAGTTTGTTTGAAATTTTCTCAACACCCTCGAGTATTATCTGAGCTATGAGATCGCTGCCTAATGGAATGTCTATTTGAGCGGGGGTGTTGCAGTTGGGATCTGCTAGCTTTAGGTGTGAAACCTTTTGCCAATGCTTGCTATTTATATGATAGCTTGGAAGCATATTTGTTAGTTGCGGTAAGACTATAGCTTCTGCTTTAATTCTCTTATCCGCTTGGGGGGAAATTAGAGTAATGGGATTATTGTGAACTGAGGTATTCGTTTGAGATTTCCTCAACCTGAGTGGTCATAGTGGTAACTGGTTCCGAAACTAGTCCACTTAGGACCAACCCAAATATAGTATTTTGTGCCAATAGTTTGTTTGAAATTTTCTCAACACCCTTAGAGTATTATCTGAGGTATGAGATCGCTGCCTAATAGAATGTCTATTTGAGCGGGGGTGTTGCAGTTGGGATCTGCTAGCTTTAGGTGTGAAACCTTTTGCCAATGCTTGCTATTTATATGATAGCTTGGAAGCATATTTGGTAGTTGCGGTAAGACTATAGCTTCTGCTTTAATTCTCTTCTCCGCTTGGGGGGAAATTAGAGTAATGGGATTATGTGAACTGAGGTATTCGTTTGAGATTTCATCAACCTGAGTGGTCATAGTGGTAACTGGTTCCGAAACTAGTCCACTTAGGATCCACCCAAAAATAGTATTTTGTGCCAATAGTTTGTTTGAAATTTTCTCAACACCCTCGAGTATTATCTGAGGTATGAGATCGCTGCCTAATAGAATGTCTATTTGAGCGGGGGTGTTGCAGTTGGGATCTGCTAGCTTTAAGTGTGAAACCTTTTGCCAATGCTTGCTATTTATATGATAGCTTGGAAGCATATTTGTTAGTTGCGGTAAGACTATAGTTCAGCTTTAATTCTCTTATCCGCTTGGGGGGAAATTAGAGTAATGGGATTATTGTGAACTGAGGTATTCGTTTGGGATTTCCTCAAACTGAGTGGTCATAGTGGTGACTGTTTCCGAAACTAGTCCAATTAGGATCCACCCAAAAATAGTATTTTGTGCCAATAGTTTGTTTGAAATTTTTTCAACACCCTCGAGTATTATCTGAGCTATGAGATCGCTGCCTAATGGAATGTCTATTTGAGCGGGGGTGTTGCAGTTGGGATCTGCTAGCTTTAGGTGTGAAACCTTTTGCCAATGCTTGCTATTTATATGATAGCTTGGAAGCATATTTGTTAGTTGCGGTAAGACTATAGCTTCTGCTTTAATTCTCTTATCCGCTTGGGGGGAAATTAGAGTAATGGGATTATTGTGAACTGAGGTATTCGTTTGAGATTTCCTCAACCTGAGTGGTCATAGTGGTAACTGGTTCCGAAACTAGTCCACTTAGGACCAACCCAAAAATAGTATTTTGTGCCAATAGTTTGTTTGAAATTTTCTCAACACCCTCGAGTATTATCTGAGGTATGAGATCGCTGCCTAATAGAATGTCTATTTGAGCGGGGGTGTTGCAGTTGGGATCTGCTAGCTTTAGGTGTGAAACCTTTTGCCAATGCTTGCTATTTATATGATAGCTTGGAAGCATATTTGGTAGTTGCGGTAAGACTATAGCTTCTGCTTTAATTCTCTTCTCCGCTTGGGGGGAAATTAGAGTAATGGGATTATGTGAACTGAGGTATTCGTTTGAGATTTCATCAACTTGAGTGGTCATAGTGGTAACTGGTTCCGAAACTAGTCCCCTTAGGATCCACCCAAAAATAGTATTTTGTGCCAATAGTTTGTTTGAAATTTTCTCAACACCCTCGAGTATTATCTGAGCTATGAGATCGCTGCCTAATGGAATGTCTATTTGAGCGGGGGTGTTGCAGTTGGGATCTGCTAGCTTTAGGTGTGAAACCTTTTGCCAATGCTTGCTATTTATATGATAGCTTGGAAGCATATTTGTTAGTTGCGGTAAGACTATAGCTTCTGCTTTAATTCTCTTATCCGCTTGGGGGGAAATTAGAGTAATGGGATTATTGTGAACTGAGGTATTCGTTTGAGATTTCCTCAACCTGAGTGGTCATAGTGGTAACTGGTTCCGAAACTAGTCCACTTAGGACCAACCCAAATATAGTATTTTGTGCCAATAGTTTGTTTGAAATTTTCTCAACACCCTTAGAGTATTATCTGAGGTATGAGATCGCTGCCTAATAGAATGTCTATTTGAGCGGGGGTGTTGCAGTTGGGATCTGCTAGCTTTAGGTGTGAAACCTTTTGCCAATGCTTGCTATTTATATGATAGCTTGGAAGCATATTTGGTAGTTGCGGTAAGACTATAGCTTCTGCTTTAATTCTCTTCTCCGCTTGGGGGGAAATTAGAGTAATGGGATTATGTGAACTGAGGTATTCGTTTGAGATTTCATCAACCTGAGTGGTCATAGTGGTAACTGGTTCCGAAACTAGTCCACTTAGGATCCACCCAAAAATAGTATTTTGTGCCAATAGTTTGTTTGAAATTTTCTCAACACCCTCGAGTATTATCTGAGGTATGAGATCGCTGCCTAATAGAATGTCTATTTGAGCGGGGGTGTTGCAGTTGGGATCTGCTAGCTTTAAGTGTGAAACCTTTTGCCAATGCTTGCTATTTATATGATAGCTTGGAAGCATATTTGTTAGTTGCGGTAAGACTATAGTTCTGCTTTAATTCTCTTATCCGCTTGGGGGGAAATTAGAGTAATGGGATTATTGTGAACTGAGGTATTCGTTTGAGATTTCCTCAACCTGAGTGGACATGGTGGTAACTGGTTCCGAAACTAGTCCAATTAGGATCCACCCAAAAATAGTATTTTGTGCCAATAGTTTGTTTGAAATTTTTTCAACACCCTCGAGTATTATCTGAGGTATGAGATCGCTGCCTAATGGAATGTCTATTTGAGCGGGGGTGTTGCAGTTGGGATCTGCTAGCGTTAGGTGTGAAACCTTTTGCCAATGCTTGCTATTTATATGATAGCTTGGAAGCATATTTGTTAGTTGCGGTAAGACTATAGCTTCTGCTTTAATTCTCTTATCCGCTTGGGGGGAAATTAGAGTAATGGGATTATTGTGAACTGAGGTATTCGTTTGAGATTTCCTCAACCTGAGTGGTCATAGTGGTAACTGGTTCCGAAACTAGTCCACTTAGGACCAACCCAAAAATAGTATTTTGTGCCAATAGTTTGTTTGAAATTTTCTCAACACCCTCGAGTATTATCTGAGGTATGAGATCGCTGCCTAATAGAATGTCTATTTGAGCGGGGTGTTGCAGTTGGGATCTGCTAGTTTTAGGTGTGAAACCTTTTGCCAATGCTTGCTATTTATATGATAGCTTGGAAGCATATTTGTTAGTTGCGGTAAGACTATAGCTTCTGCTTTAATTCTCTTCTCCGCTTGGGTGGAAATTAGAGTAATGGGATTATTGTGAACTGAGGTATTCGTTTGAGATTTCCTCAACCTGAGTGGTCATAGTGGTAACTGGTTCCGAAACTAGTCCACTTAGGATCCACCCTAAAATAGTATTTTGTGCCAATAGTTTGTTTGAAATTCTCTCAACACCCTCGAGTATTATCTGAGGTATGAGATCGCTGCCTAATAGAATATCTATTTGAGCGGGGGTGTTGCAGTTGGCATCTGCTAGCTTTAGGTGTGAAACCTTTTGCCAATGCTTGCTATTTATATGATAGCTTGGAAGCATATTTGTTAGTTGCGGTAAGACTATAGCTTCTGCTTTAATTCTCTTCTCCGCTTGGGGGGAAATTAGAGTAATGGGATTATGTGAACTGAGATATTCATTTGAGATTTCCTCAACCTGAGTGGTCATAGTGGTAACTGGTTCTGAAACTAGTCCACTTAGGATCCACCCAAAAATAGTATTTTGTGCCAATAGTTTGTTTGAAATTTTCTCAACACCCTCGAGTATTATCTGAGGTATGAGATCGCTGCCTAATAGAATGTCTATTTGAGCGGGGGTGTTGCAGTTGGGATCTGCTAGCTTTAAGTGTGAAACCTTTTGCCAATGCTTGCTATTTATATGATAGCTTGGAAGCATATTTGTTAGTTGCGGTAAGACTATAGTTCTGCTTTAATTCTCTTATCCGCTTGGGGGGAAATTAGAGTAATGGGATTATTGTGAACTGAGGTATTCGTTTGAGATTTCCTCAACCTGAGTGGACATGGTGGTAACTGGTTCCGAAACTAGTCCACTTAGGATCCACCCAAAAATAGTATTTTGTGCCAATAGTTTGTTTGAAATTTTCTCAACACCCTCGAGTATTATCTGAGGTATGAGATCGCTGCCTAATAGAATGTCTATTTGAGCGGGGGTGTTGCAGTTGGCATCTGCTAGCTTTAGGTGTGAAACCTTTTGCCGATGCTTGCTATTTATATGATAGCTTGGAAGCATATATTTGTTAGTTGCGGTAAGACTATAGCTTCTGCTTTAATTCTCTTATCCGCTTGGGGGGAAATTAGAGTAAGGGGATTATTGTGAACTGAGGTATTCGTTTGAGATTTCCTCAACCTGAGTGGTCATGGTGGTAACTGGTTCCGAAACTAGTCCAATTAGGATCCACCCAAAAATAGTATTTTGTGCCAATAGTTTGTTTGAAATTTTTTCAACACCCTCGAGTATTATCTGAGGTATGAGATCGCTGCCTAATGGAATGTCTATTTGAGCGGGGGTGTTGCAGTTGGGATCTGCTAGCTTTAGGTGTGAAACCTTTTGCCAATGCTTGCTATTTATATGATAGCTTGGAAGCATATTTGTTAGTTGCGGTAAGACTATAGCTTCTGCTTTAATTCTCTTCTCCGCTTGGGTGGAAATTAGAGTAATGGGATTATTGTGAACTGAGGTATTCGTTTGAGATTTCCTCAACCAGAGTGGTCATAGTGGTAACTGGTTCCGAAACTAGTCCACTTAGGATCCACCCTAAAATAGTATTTTGTGCCAATAGTTTGTTTGAAATTTTCTTAACACCCTCGAGTATTATCTGAGGTATGAGATCGCTGCCTAATAGAATGTCTATTTGAGCGGGGGTGTTGCAGTTGGCATCTGCTAGCTTCAGGTGTGAAACCTTTTGCCAATGCTTGCTATTTATATGATAGCTTGGAAGCATATTTGTTAGTTGCGGTAAGACTATAGCTTCTGCTTTAATTCTCTTCTCCGCTTGGGGGGAAATTAGAGTAATGGGATTATGTGAACTGAGGTATTCATTTGAGATTTCCTCAACCTGAGTGGTCATAGTGGTAACTGGTTCCGAAACTAGTCCACTTAGGATCCACCCAAAAATAGTTTTTTGTGCCAATAGTTTGTTTGAAATTTTCTCAACACCCTCGAGTATTATCTGAGGTATGAGATCGCTGCCTAATAGAATGTCTATTTGAGCGGGGGTGTTGAAGTTGGGATCTGCTAGCTTTAAGTGTGAAACCTTTTGCCAATGCTTGCTATTTATATGATAGCTTGGAAGCATATTTGTTAGTTGCGGTAAGACTATAGTTCTGCTTTAATTCTCTTATCCGCTTGGGGGGAAATTAGAGTAATGGGATTATTGTGAACTGAGGTATTCGTTTGAGATTTCCTCAACCTGAGTGGACATGGTGGTAACTGGTTCCGAAACTAGTCCACTTAGGATCCACCCAAAAATAGTATTTTGTGCCAATAGTTTGTTTGAAATTTTCTCAACACCCTCGAGTATTATCTGAGGTATGAGATCGCTGCCTAATAGAATGTCTATTTGAGCGGGGGTGTTGCAGTTGGCATCTGCTAGCTTTAGGTGTGAAACCTTTTGCCGATGCTTGCTATTTATATGATAGCTTGGAAGCATATTTGTTAGTTGCGGTAAGACTATAGCTTCTGCTTTAATTCTCTTATCCGCTTGGGGGGAAATTAGAGTAATGGGATTATTGTGAACTGAGGTATTCGTTTGAGATTTCCTCAACCTGAGTGGTCATGGTGGTAACTGGTTCCGAAACTAGTCCACTTAGGACCAACCCAAAAATAGTATTTTGTGCCAATAGTTTGTTTGAAATTTTCTCAACACCTTCGAGTATTATCTGAGGTATGAGATCGCTGCCTAATAGAATGTCTATTTGAGCGGGGGTGTTGCAGTTGGGATCTGCTAGCTTTAGGTGTGAAACCTTTAGCCAATGCTTGCTATTTATATGATAGCTTGGAAGCATATTGGTTAGTTGCGGTAAGACTATAGCTTCTGCTTTTATTCTCTTATCCGCTTGGGGGCAAATTAGAGTAATGGGATTATTGTGAAATGAGGTATTCGTTTGAGATTTCCTCAACCTGAGTGGTCATGGTGGTAACTGGTTCCGAAACTAGTCCACTTAGAATCCACCCTAAAATAGTATTTTGTGCCAATAGTTTGTTTGAAATTTTCTCAACACCCTCGAGTATTATCTGAGGTATGAGATCGCTGCCTAATAGAATGTCTATTTGAGCGGGGGTGTTGCAGTTGGCATCTGCTAGCTTTAGGTGTGAAACCTTTTGCCAATGCTTGCTATTTATATGATAGCTTGGAAGCATATTTGTTAGTTGCGGTAAGACTATAGCTTCTGCTTTAATTCTCTTCTCCGCTTGGGGGGAAATTAGAGTAATGGGATTATGTGAACTGAGGTATTCGTTTGAGATTTCCTCAACCTGAGTGGTCATGGTGGTAAATGGTTCCGACACTAGTCCACTTAGGATCCACCCAAAAATAGTATTTTGTGCCAATAGTTTGTTTGAAATTTTCTCAACACCCTCGAGTATTATCTGAGGTATGAGATCGCTGCCTAATAGAATGTCTATTTGAGCGGGGGTGTTGCAGTTGAGATCTGCTAGCTTTAGGTGTGAAACCTTTTGTCAATGCTTGTTATTTATATGATAGCTTGGAAGCATATTTGTTACTTGCGGTAAGACTATAGCTTCTGTTTTAATTCTCTTATCCGCTTGGTGGGAAATTAGAGTAATGGGATTATTGTGAACTGAAGTATTCGTTTGAGATTTCCTCAACCTGAGTGGTCATAGTGGTAACTGGTTCCGAAACTAGTCCACTTAGGACCAACCCAAAAATAGTATTTTGTGCCAATAGTTTGTTTGAAATTTTCTCAACACCCTCGAGTATTATCTGAGGTATGAGATCGCTGCCTAATAGAATGTCTATTTGAGCGGGGTGTTGCAGTTGGGATCTGCTAGTTTTAGGTGTGAAACCTTTTGCCAATGCTTGCTATTTATATGATAGCTTGGAAGCATATTTGTTAGTTGCGGTAAGACTATAGCTTCTGCTTTAATTCTCTTATCCGCTTGGGGGGAAATTAGAGTAATGGGATTATTGTGAACTGAGGTATTCGTTTGAGATTTCCTCAACCTGAGTGGTCATAGTGGTAACTGGTTCCGAAACTAGTCCACTTAGGACCAACCCAAAAATAGTATTTTGTGCCAATAGTTTGTTTGAAATTTTCTCAACACCCTCGAGTATTATCTGAGGTATGAGATCGCTGCCTAATAGAATGTCTATTTGAGCGGGGTGTTGCAGTTGGGATCTGCTAGTTTTAGGTGTGAAACCTTTTGCCAATGCTTGCTATTTATATGATAGCTTGGAAGCATATTTGTTAGTTGCGGTAAGACTATAGCTTCTGCTTTAATTCTCTTCTCCGCTTGGGTGGAAATTAGAGTAATGGGATTATTGTGAACTGAGGTATTCGTTTGAGATTTCCTCAACCTGAGTGGTCATAGTGGTAACTGGTTCCGAAACTAGTCCACTTAGGATCCACCCTAAAATAGTATTTTGTGCCAATAGTTTGTTTGAAATTCTCTCAACACCCTCGAGTATTATCTGAGGTATGAGATCGCTGCCTAATAGAATGTCTATTTGAGCGGGGGTGTTGCAGTTGGCATCTGCTAGCTTTAGGTGTGAAACCTTTTGCCGATGCTTGCTATTTATATGATAGCTTGGAAGCATATTTGTTAGTTGCGGTAAGACTATAGCTTCTGCTTTAATTCTCTTCTCCGCTTGGGTGGAAATTAGAGTAATGGGATTATTGTGAACTGAGGTATTCGTTTGAGATTTCCTCAACCTGAGTGGTCATAGTGGTAACTGGTTCCGAAACTAGTCCACTTAGGATCCACCCTAAAATAGTATTTTGTGCCAATAGTTTGTTTGAAATTCTCTCAACACCCTCGAGTATTATCTGAGGTATGAGATCGCTGCCTAATAGAATGTCTATTTGAGCGGGGTGTTGCAGTTGGGATCTGCTAGTTTTAGGTGTGAAACCTTTTGCCAATGCTTGCTATTTATATGATAGCTTGGAAGCATATTTGTTAGTTGCGGTAAGACTATAGCTTCTGCTTTAATTCTCTTCTCCGCTTGGGGGGAAATTAGAGTAATGGGATTATGTGAACTGAGGTATTCGTTTGAGATTTCCTCAACCTGAGTGGTCATGGTGGTAAATGGTTCCGACACTAGTCCACTTAGGATCCACCCAAAAATAGTATTTTGTGCCAATAGTTTGTTTGAAATTTTCTCAACACCCTCGAGTATTATCTGAGGTATGAGATCGCTGCCTAATAGAATGTCTATTTGAGCGGGGGTGTTGCAGTTGGCATCTGCTAGCTTTAGGTGTGAAACCTTTTGCCGATGCTTGCTATTTATATGATAGCTTGGAAGCATATTTGTTAGTTGCGGTAAGACTATAGCTTCTGTTTTAATTCTCTTATCCGCTTGGTGGGAAATTAGAGTAATGGGATTATTGTGAACTGAAGTATTCGTTTGAGATTTCCTCAACCTGAGTGGTCATAGTGGTAACTGGTTCCGAAACTAGTCCACTTAGGACCAACCCAAAAATAGTATTTTGTGCCAATAGTTTGTTTGAAATTTTCTCAACACCCTCGAGTATTATCTGAGGTATGAGATCGCTGCCTAATAGAATGTCTATTTGAGCGGGGTGTTGCAGTTGGGATCTGCTAGTTTTAGGTGTGAAACCTTTTGCCAATGCTTGCTATTTATATGATAGCTTGGAAGCATATTTGTTAGTTGCGGTAAGACTATAGCTTCTGCTTTAATTCTCTTCTCCGCTTGGGTGGAAATTAGAGTAATGGGATTATTGTGAACTGAGGTATTCGTTTGAGATTTCCTCAACCTGAGTGGTCATAGTGGTAACTGGTTCCGAAACTAGTCCACTTAGGATCCACCCTAAAATAGTATTTTGTGCCAATAGTTTGTTTGAAATTCTCTCAACACCCTCGAGTATTATCTGAGGTATGAGATCGCTGCCTAATAGAATGTCTATTTGAGCGGGGTGTTGCAGTTGGGATCTGCTAGTTTTAGGTGTGAAACCTTTTGCCAATGCTTGCTATTTATATGATAGCTTGGAAGCATATTTGTTAGTTGCGGTAAGACTATAGCTTCTGCTTTAATTCTCTTATCCGCTTGGGGGGAAATTAGAGTAATGGGATTATTGTGAACTGAGGTATTCGTTTGAGATTTCCTCAACCTGAGTGGTCATAGTGGTAACTGGTTCCGAAACTAGTCCACTTAGGACCAACCCAAAAATAGTATTTTGTGCCAATAGTTTGTTTGAAATTTTCTCAACACCCTCGAGTATTATCTGAGGTATGAGATCGCTGCCTAATAGAATGTCTATTTGAGCGGGGTGTTGCAGTTGGGATCTGCTAGTTTTAGGTGTGAAACCTTTTGCCAATGCTTGCTATTTATATGATAGCTTGGAAGCATATTTGTTAGTTGCGGTAAGACTATAGCTTCTGCTTTAATTCTCTTCTCCGCTTGGGTGGAAATTAGAGTAATGGGATTATTGTGAACTGAGGTATTCGTTTGAGATTTCCTCAACCTGAGTGGTCATAGTGGTAACTGGTTCCGAAACTAGTCCACTTAGGATCCACCCTAAAATAGTATTTTGTGCCAATAGTTTGTTTGAAATTCTCTCAACACCCTCGAGTATTATCTGAGGTATGAGATCGCTGCCTAATAGAATGTCTATTTGAGCGGGGGTGTTGCAGTTGGCATCTGCTAGCTTTAGGTGTGAAACCTTTTGCCGATGCTTGCTATTTATATGATAGCTTGGAAGCATATTTGTTAGTTGCGGTAAGACTATAGCTTCTGCTTTAATTCTCTTCTCCGCTTGGGTGGAAATTAGAGTAATGGGATTATTGTGAACTGAGGTATTCGTTTGAGATTTCCTCAACCTGAGTGGTCATAGTGGTAACTGGTTCCGAAACTAGTCCACTTAGGACCAACCCAAAAATAGTATTTTGTGCCAATAGTTTGTTTGAAATTCTCTCAACACCCTCGAGTATTATCTGAGGTATGAGATCGCTGCCTAATAGAATATCTATTTGAGCGGGGGTGTTGCAGTTGGCATCTGCTAGCTTTAGGTGTGAAACCTTTTGCCAATGCTTGCTATTTATATGATAGCTTGGAAGCATATTTGTTAGTTGCGGTAAGACTATAGCTTCTGCTTTAATTCTCTTCTCCGCTTGGGGGGAAATTAGAGTAATGGGATTATGTGAACTGAGGTATTCATTTGAGATTTCCTCAACCTGAGTGGTCATAGTGGTAACTGGTTCTGAAACTAGTCCACTTAGGATCCACCCAAAAATAGTATTTTGTGCCAATAGTTTGTTTGAAATTTTCTCAACACCCTCGAGTATTATCTGAGGTATGAGATCGCTGCCTAATAGAATGTCTATTTGAGCGGGGGTGTTGCAGTTGGGATCTGCTAGCTTTAAGTGTGAAACCTTTTGCCAATGCTTGCTATTTATATGATAGCTTGGAAGCATATTTGTTAGTTGCGGTAAGACTATAGTTCTGCTTTAATTCTCTTATCCGCTTGGGGGGAAATTAGAGTAATGGGATTATTGTGAACTGAGGTATTCGTTTGAGATTTCCTCAACCTGAGTGGACATGGTGGTAACTGGTTCCGAAACTAGTCCACTTAGGATCCACCCAAAAATAGTATTTTGTGCCAATAGTTTGTTTGAAATTTTCTCAACACCCTCGAGTATTATCTGAGGTATGAGATCGCTGCCTAATAGAATGTCTATTTGAGCGGGGGTGTTGCAGTTGGCATCTGCTAGCTTTAGGTGTGAAACCTTTTGCCGATGCTTGCTATTTATATGATAGCTTGGAAGCATATATTTGTTAGTTGCGGTAAGACTATAGCTTCTGCTTTAATTCTCTTATCCGCTTGGGGGGAAATTAGAGTAAGGGGATTATTGTGAACTGAGGTATTCGTTTGAGATTTCCTCAACCTGAGTGGTCATGGTGGTAACTGGTTCCGAAACTAGTCCAATTAGGATCCACCCAAAAATAGTATTTTGTGCCAATAGTTTGTTTGAAATTTTTTCAACACCCTCGAGTATTATCTGAGGTATGAGATCGCTGCCTAATGGAATGTCTATTTGAGCGGGGGTGTTGCAGTTGGGATCTGCTAGCTTTAGGTGTGAAACCTTTTGCCAATGCTTGCTATTTATATGATAGCTTGGAAGCATATTTGTTAGTTGCGGTAAGACTATAGCTTCTGCTTTAATTCTCTTCTCCGCTTGGGTGGAAATTAGAGTAATGGGATTATTGTGAACTGAGGTATTCGTTTGAGATTTCCTCAACCAGAGTGGTCATAGTGGTAACTGGTTCCGAAACTAGTCCACTTAGGATCCACCCTAAAATAGTATTTTGTGCCAATAGTTTGTTTGAAATTTTCTTAACACCCTCGAGTATTATCTGAGGTATGAGATCGCTGCCTAATAGAATGTCTATTTGAGCGGGGGTGTTGCAGTTGGCATCTGCTAGCTTCAGGTGTGAAACCTTTTGCCAATGCTTGCTATTTATATGATAGCTTGGAAGCATATTTGTTAGTTGCGGTAAGACTATAGCTTCTGCTTTAATTCTCTTCTCCGCTTGGGGGGAAATTAGAGTAATGGGATTATGTGAACTGAGGTATTCATTTGAGATTTCCTCAACCTGAGTGGTCATAGTGGTAACTGGTTCCGAAACTAGTCCACTTAGGATCCACCCAAAAATAGTTTTTTGTGCCAATAGTTTGTTTGAAATTTTCTCAACACCCTCGAGTATTATCTGAGGTATGAGATCGCTGCCTAATAGAATGTCTATTTGAGCGGGGGTGTTGAAGTTGGGATCTGCTAGCTTTAAGTGTGAAACCTTTTGCCAATGCTTGCTATTTATATGATAGCTTGGAAGCATATTTGTTAGTTGCGGTAAGACTATAGTTCTGCTTTAATTCTCTTATCCGCTTGGGGGGAAATTAGAGTAATGGGATTATTGTGAACTGAGGTATTCGTTTGAGATTTCCTCAACCTGAGTGGACATGGTGGTAACTGGTTCCGAAACTAGTCCACTTAGGATCCACCCAAAAATAGTATTTTGTGCCAATAGTTTGTTTGAAATTTTCTCAACACCCTCGAGTATTATCTGAGGTATGAGATCGCTGCCTAATAGAATGTCTATTTGAGCGGGGGTGTTGCAGTTGGCATCTGCTAGCTTTAGGTGTGAAACCTTTTGCCGATGCTTGCTATTTATATGATAGCTTGGAAGCATATTTGTTAGTTGCGGTAAGACTATAGCTTCTGCTTTAATTCTCTTATCCGCTTGGGGGGAAATTAGAGTAATGGGATTATTGTGAACTGAGGTATTCGTTTGAGATTTCCTCAACCTGAGTGGTCATGGTGGTAACTGGTTCCGAAACTAGTCCACTTAGGACCAACCCAAAAATAGTATTTTGTGCCAATAGTTTGTTTGAAATTTTCTCAACACCTTCGAGTATTATCTGAGGTATGAGATCGCTGCCTAATAGAATGTCTATTTGAGCGGGGGTGTTGCAGTTGGGATCTGCTAGCTTTAGGTGTGAAACCTTTAGCCAATGCTTGCTATTTATATGATAGCTTGGAAGCATATTGGTTAGTTGCGGTAAGACTATAGCTTCTGCTTTTATTCTCTTATCCGCTTGGGGGCAAATTAGAGTAATGGGATTATTGTGAAATGAGGTATTCGTTTGAGATTTCCTCAACCTGAGTGGTCATGGTGGTAACTGGTTCCGAAACTAGTCCACTTAGAATCCACCCTAAAATAGTATTTTGTGCCAATAGTTTGTTTGAAATTTTCTCAACACCCTCGAGTATTATCTGAGGTATGAGATCGCTGCCTAATAGAATGTCTATTTGAGCGGGGGTGTTGCAGTTGGCATCTGCTAGCTTTAGGTGTGAAACCTTTTGCCAATGCTTGCTATTTATATGATAGCTTGGAAGCATATTTGTTAGTTGCGGTAAGACTATAGCTTCTGCTTTAATTCTCTTCTCCGCTTGGGGGGAAATTAGAGTAATGGGATTATGTGAACTGAGGTATTCGTTTGAGATTTCCTCAACCTGAGTGGTCATGGTGGTAAATGGTTCCGACACTAGTCCACTTAGGATCCACCCAAAAATAGTATTTTGTGCCAATAGTTTGTTTGAAATTTTCTCAACACCCTCGAGTATTATCTGAGGTATGAGATCGCTGCCTAATAGAATGTCTATTTGAGCGGGGGTGTTGCAGTTGAGATCTGCTAGCTTTAGGTGTGAAACCTTTTGTCAATGCTTGTTATTTATATGATAGCTTGGAAGCATATTTGTTACTTGCGGTAAGACTATAGCTTCTGTTTTAATTCTCTTATCCGCTTGGTGGGAAATTAGAGTAATGGGATTATTGTGAACTGAAGTATTCGTTTGAGATTTCCTCAACCTGAGTGGTCATGGTGGTAACTGGTTCCGAAACTAGTCCACTTAGGATCCACCCAAAAATAGTATTTTGTGCGAATAGTTTGTTTGAAATTTTCTCAACACCCTCGAGTATTATCTGAGGTATGAGATCGCTGCCTAATAGAATGTCTATTTGAGCGGGGGTGTTGCAGTTGGGATCTGCTAGCTTTCTGTATGAAACCTTTTGCCAATGCTTGCTATTTATATGATAGCTTCGAAGCATATTTGTTAGTTGCGGTAAGACTATAGCTTCTGCTTTAATTCTCTTATCCGCTTGGGGGGAAATTAGAGTAATGGGATTATTGTGAACTGAGGTATACGTTTGAGATTTCCTCAACCTGAGTGGTCATGGTGGTAACTGGTTCCGAAACTAGTCCACTTAGGATCCACCCAAAAATAGTATTTTGTGCCAATGGTTTGTTTGAAATTTTCTCAACACCCTCGAGTATTATCTGAGGTATGAGATCGCTGCCTAATAGAATGTCTATTTGAGCGGGGGTGTTGCAGTTGGCATCTGCTAGCTTTAGGTGTGAAACCTTTTGCCAATGCTTGCTATTTATATGATAGCTTGGAAGCATATTTGTTAGTTGCGGTAAGATTATAGTTTCTGCTCTAATTCGCTTATCCGCTTGGGGGGAAATTAGAGTAATGGGATTATTGTGAACTGAGGTATTCGTTTGAGATTTCCTCAACCTGAGTGGTCATAGTGGGAACTGGTTCCGAAACTTGTCCACATAGGATCCACCCAAAAATATTATTTTGTGCCAATAGTTTGTTTGAAATTTTCTCAACACCCTCGAGTATTATCTGAGGTATGAGATCGCTGCCTAATAGAATGTCTATTTGAGCGGGGGTGTTGCAGTTGGGATCTGCTAGCTTTAGGTGTGAAACCTTTTAGAGTAATGGGATTATGTGAACTGAGGTATTCGTTTGAGATTTCCTCAACCTGAGTGGTCATGGTGGTAACTGGTTCCGAAACTAGTCCACTTAGGCCCAACCCAAAAATAGTATTTTGTGCGAATAGTTTGTTTGAAATTTTCTCAACACCCTCGAGTATTATCTGAGGTATGAGATCGCTGCCTAATAGAATGTCTATTTGAGCGGGGGTGTTGCAGTTGGGATCTGCTAGCTTTAGGTGTGAAACCTTTAGCCAATGCTTGCTATTTATATGATAGCTTGGAAGCATATTTGTTAGTTGCGGTAAGACTATAGCTTCTGCTTTAATTCTCTTATCCGCTTGGGGGGAAATTAGAGTAATGGGATTATTGTGAACTGAGGTATTCGTTTGAGATTTCCTCAACCTGAGTGGTCATGGTGGTAACTGGTTCCGAAACTAGTCCACTTAGGATTCACCCTAAAATAGTATTTTGTGCCAATAGGTGAAACCTTTTGCCAATGCTTGCTATTTATATGATAGCTTGGAAGCATATTTGTGAGTTGCGGTAAGACTATAGCTTCTGCTTTAATTCTCTTATCCGCTTGGGGGGAAATTAGAGTAATGGGATTATTGTGAACTGAGGTATTCGTTTGAGATTTCCTCAACCTGAGTGGTCATGGTGGTAACTGGTTCCGAAACTAGCCCACTTAGGATCCACCCAAAAATAGTATTTTGTGCCAATAGTTTTTTTGAAATTTTCTCAACACCCTCGAGTATTATCTGAGGTATGAGATCGCTGCCTAATAGAATGTCTATTTGAGCGGGGGTGTTGCAGTTGGGATCTGCTAGCTTTAGGTGTGAAACCTTTAGCCAATGCTTGCTATTTATATGATAGCTTGGAAGCATATTTGTTAGTTGCGGTAAGACTATAGTTTCTGCTCTAATTCTCTTATCCGCTTGGGGGGAAATTCGAGTAATGGGATTATTGTGAACTGAGGTATTCGTTTGAGATTTCCTCAACCTGAGTGGTCATAGTGGGAACTGGTTCCGAAACTTGTCCACTTAGGATCCACCCAAAAATATTATTTTGTGCCAATAGTTTGTTTGAAATTTTCTCAACACCCTCGAGTATTATCTGAGGTATGAGATCGCTGCCTAATAGAATGTCTATTTGAGCGGGGGTGTTGCAGTTGGCATCTGCTAGCTTTAGGTGTGAAACCTTTTGCCAATGCTTGCTATTTATATGATAGCTTGGAAGCATATTTGTTAGTTGCGGTAAGACTATAGCTTCTGCTTTAATTCTCTTATCCGCTTGGGGGGAAATTAGAGTAATGGGATTATTGTGAACTGAGGTATTCGTTTGAGATTTCCTCAACCTGAGTGGTCATGGTGGTAACTGGTTCCGAAACTAGTCCACTTAGGATCCACCCAAAAATAGTATTTTGTGTCAATAGTTTGTTTGAAATTTTCGCAACACCCTCAAGTAATATCTGAGGTATGAGATCGCTGCCTAATAGAATGTCTATTTGAGCGGGGGTGTTGCAGTTGGCATCTGCTAGCTTTAGGTGTGAAACCTTTTGCCAATGCTTGCTATTTATATGATAGCTTGGAAGCATATTTGTTAGTTGCGGTAAGACTATAGCTTCTGCTTTAATTCTCTTATCCGCTTGGGGGGAAATTAGAGTAATGGGATTATTGTGAACTGAGGTATTCGTTTGAGATTTCCTCAACCTGAGTGGTCATGCTGGTAACTGGTTCCGAAACTAGTCCACTTAGGATCCACCCAAAAATAGTATTTTGTGTCAATAGTTTGTTTGAAATTTTCGCAACACCCTCAAGTAATATCTGAGGTATGAGATCGCTGCCTAATAGAATGTCTATTTGAGCGGGGGTGTTGCAGTTGGGATCTGCTAGCTTTAGGTGTGAAACCTTTTGCCAATGCTTGCTATTTATATGATAGCTTGGAAGCATATTTGTTAGTTGCGGTAAGACTATAGCTTCTGCTTTAATTCTCTTATCCCCTTGGGGGGAAATTAGAGTAATGGGATTATTGTGAACTCTGGTATTCGTTTGAGATTTCCTCAACCTGAGTGGTCATGGTGGTAACTGGTTCCGAAATTAGTCCACTTAAGATCCACCCAAAAATAGTATTTTGTGCCAATAGTTTGTTTGAAATTTTCTCAACACTCTCGAGTATTATCTGAGGTATGAGATCGCTGCCTAATAGAATGTCTTTTTGCGCGGGGGTGTTGCAGTTGGGATCTGCTAGCTTTAGGTGTGAAACCTTTTGCCAATGCTTGCTATTTATATGATAGCTTGGAAGCATATTTTTTAGTTGCGGTAAGACTATAGCTTCTGCTTTAATTCTCTTATCCGCTTGGGGGGAAATTAGAGTAATGGGATTATTGTGAACTGAGGTATTCGTTTGAGATTTCCCCAACCTGAGTGGTCATGGTGGTAACTGGTTCCGAAACTAGTCCACTTAGGATCCACCCAAAAAAAGTATTTTGTGCCAATAGTTTGTTTGAAATTTTCTCAACACCCTCGAGTATTATCTGAGGTATGAGATCGCTGCCTAATAGAATGTCTATTTGAGCGGGGGTGTTGCAGTTGGGATCTGCTAGCTTTAGGTGTGAAACCTTTTAGAGTAATGGGATTATGTGAACTGAGGTATTCGTTTGAGATTTCCTCAACCTGAGTGGTCATGGTGGTAACTGGTTCCGAAACTAGGCCACTTAGGCCCAACCCAAAAATAGTATTTCGTGCGAATAGTTTGTTTGAAATTTTCTCAACACCCTCGAGTATTATCTGAGGTATGAGATCGCTGCCTAATGGAATGTCTATTTGAGCGGGAGTGTTGCAGTTGGGATCTGCTAGCTTTAGGTGTGAAACCTTTAGCCAATGCTTGCTATTTATATGATAGCTTGGAAGCATATTTGTTAGTTGCGGTAAGACTATAGCTTCTGTTTTAATTCTCTTATCCGCTTGGGGGGAAATTAGAGTAATGGGATTATTGTGAACTGAGGTATTCGTTTGAGATTTCCTCAACCTGAGTGGTCATGGTGGTAACTGGTTCCGAAACTAGTCCACTTAGGATCCACCCTAAAATAGTATTTTGTGCCAATAGGTGAAACCTTTTGCTAATGCTTGCTATTTATATGATAGCTTGGAAGCATATTTGTGAGTTGCGGTAAGACTATAGCTTCTGCTTTAATTCTCTTATCCGCTTGGGGGGAAATTAGAGTAATGGGATTATTGTGAACTGAGGTATTCGTTTGAGATTTCCTCAACCTGAGTGGTCATGGTGGTAACTGGTTCCGAAACTAGTCTACTTAGGATCCACCCAAAAATAGTATTTTGTGCCAATAGTTTGTTTGAAATTTTCTCAACACCCTCGAGTATTATCTGAGGTATGAGATCGCTGCCTAATAGAATGTCTATTTGAGCGGGGGTGTTGCAGTTGGGATCTGCTAGCTTTAGGTGTGAAACCTTTTAGAGTAATGGGATTATGTGAACTGAGGTGTTCGTTTGAGATTTCCTCAACCTGAGTGGCCATGGTGGTAACTGGTTCCGAAACTAGTCCACTTAGGATCCACCCAAAAATAGTATTTTGTGCCAATAGTTTGTTTGAAATTTTCTCAACACCCTCGAGTATTATCTGAGGTATGAGATCGCTGCCTAATAGAATGTCTATTTGAGCGGGGTAGTTGCAGTTGGGATCTGCTAGCTTTAGGTGTGAAACCTTTTAGAGTAATGGGATTATGTGAACTGAGGTATTCGTTTGAGATTTCCTCAACCTGAGTGGTCATGGTGGTAACTGGTTCCGAAACTAGTCCACTTAGGCCCAACCCAAAAATAGTATTTTGTGCGAATAGTTTGTTTGAAATTTTCTCAACACCCTCGAGTATTATCTGAGGTATGAGATCGCTGCCTAATAGAATGTCTATTTGAGCGGGGGTGTTGCAGTTGGGATCTGCTAGTTTTAGGTTGAAACCTTTTGCCAATGCTTTTTATTTATATGATAGCTTGGAAGCATATTTGTTAGTTGCGGTAAGACTATAGCTTCTGCTTTAATTCTCTTATCCGCTTGGGGGGAAATTAGAGTAATGGGATTATTGTGAAGTGAGCTATTCGTTTGAGATTTCCTCAACCTGAGTGGTCATGGTGGTAACTGGTTCCGAAACTAGTCCATTTAGGATCCACCCAAAAATAGTATTTTGTGCCAATAGTTTGTTTGAAATTTTCTCAACACCCTCAAGTATTATCTGAGGTATGAGATCGCTGCCTAATAGAATGTCTATTTGAGCGGGGGCGTTGCAGTTGGCATCTGCTAGCTTTAGGTGTGAAACCTTTTCAATGCTTGCTATTTATATGACAGCTTGGAAGCATATTTGTTAGTTGCGGTAAGACTATAGCTTCTGCTTTAATTTTCTTATCCGCTTGGGAGGAAATTAGAGTAATGGGATTATTGTGAACTGAGGTATTCGTTTGAGATTTCCTCAACCTGAGTGGTCATGGTGGTAACTGGTTCCAAAACTAGTCCACTTAGAATCCACTCTAAAATAGTATTTTGTGCCAATAGTTTGTTTGAAATTTTCTCAACACCCTCGAGTATTATCTGAGGTATGAGATCGCTGCCTAATAGAATGTCTATTTGAGCGGGGGTGCTGCAGTTGGCATCTGCTAGCTTTAGGTGTGAAACCTTTTGCCAATGCTTGCTATTTATATGATAGCTTGGAAGCATATTTGTTAGTTGCGGTAAGACTATAGCTTCTGCTTTAATTCTCTTATCCGCTTGGGAGGAAATTAGAGTAATGGGATTATTGTGAACTGAGGTATTCGTTTGAGATTTCCTCAACCTGAGTGGTCATGGTGGTAACTGGTTCCGAAACTAGTCCACTTAGAATCCACCCAAAAATAGTATTTTGTGCCAATAGTTTGTTTGAAATTTTCTCAACACTCTCGAGTATTATCTGAGGTATGAGATTGCTGCCTAATAGAATGTCTTTTTGCGCGGAGGTGTTGCAGCTGGGATCTGCTTGCTTTAGGTGTGAAAGCTTTTGCCAATGCTTGCTATTTATATGATAGCTTGGAAGCATATTTGTTAGTTGCGGTAAGACTATAGCATCTGCTTTAATTCTCTTATCCGCTTGGGGGGAAATTAGAGTAATGGGGTTATTGTGAACTGAGGTATTCGTTTGAGATTTCCTCAACCTGAGTGGTCATGGTGGTAACTGGTTCCGAAACTAGTCCACTTAGGATCCACCCAAAAAAAGTATTTTGTGCCAATAGTTTGTTTGAAATTTTCTCAACACCCTCGAGTATTATCTGAGGTATGAGATCGCTGCCTAATAGAATGTCTATTTGAGCGGGGGTGTTGCAGTTGGGATCTGCTAGCTTTAGGTGTGAAACCTTTTAGAGTAATGGGATTATGTGAACTGAGGTATTCGTTTGAGATTTCCTCAACCTGAGTGGTCATGGTGGTAACTGGTTCCGAAACTAGTCCACTTAGGCCCAACCCAAAAATAGTATTTCGTGCGAATAGTTTGTTTGAAATTTTCTCAACACTCTCGAGTATTATCTGAGGTATGAGATCGCTGCCTAATAGAACGTCTTTTTGCGCGGGGGTGTTGCAGTTGGGATCTGCTAGCTTTAGGTGTGAAACCTTTTGCCAATGCTTGCTATTTATATGATAGCTTGGAAGCATATTTTTTAGTTGCGGTAAGACTATAGCTTCTGCTTTAATTCTCTTATCCGCTTGGGGGGAAATTAGAGTAATGGGATTATTGTGAACTGAGGTATTCGTTTGAGATTTCCCCAACCTGAGTGGTCATGGTGGTAACTGGTTCCGAAACTAGTCCACTTAGGATCCACCCAAAAAAAGTATTTTGTGCCAATAGTTTGTTTGAAATTTTCTCAACACCCTCGAGTATTATCTGAGGTATGAGATCGCTGCCTAATAGAATGTCTATTTGAGCGGGGGTGTTGCAGTTGGGATCTGCTAGCTTTAGGTGTGAAACCTTTTAGAGTAATGGGATTATGTGAACTGAGGTATTCGTTTGAGATTTCCTCAACCTGAGTGGTCATGGTGGTAACTGGTTCCGAAACTAGTCCACTTAGGCCCAACCCAAAAATAGTATTTCGTGCGAATAGTTTGTTTGAAATTTTCTCAACACCCTCGAGTATTATCTGAGGTATGAGATTGCTGCCTAATAGAATGTCTTTTTGCGCGGAGGTGTTGCAGCTGGGATCTGCTTGCTTTAGGTGTGAAAGCTTTTGCCAATGCTTGCTATTTATATGATAGCTTGGAAGCATATTTGTTAGTTGCGGTAAGACTATAGCATCTGCTTTAATTCTCTTATCCGCTTGGGGGGAAATTAGAGTAATGGGGTTATTGTGAACTGAGGTATTCGTTTGAGATTTCCTCAACCTGAGTGGTCATGGTGGTAACTGGTTCCGAAACTAGTCCACTTAGGATCCACCCTAAAATAGTATTTTGTGCCAATAGGTGAAACCTTTTGCTAATGCTTGCTATTTATATGATAGCTTGGAAGCATATTTGTGAGTTGCGGTAAGACTATAGCTTCTGCTTTAATTCTCTTATCCGCTTGGGGGGAAATTAGAGTAATGGGATTATTGTGAACTGAGGTATTCGTTTGAGATTTCCTCAACCTGAGTGGTCATGGTGGTAACTGGTTCCGAAACTAGTCCACTTAGGATCCACCCAAAAATAGTATTTTGTGCCAATAGTTTGTTTGAAATTTTCTCAACACCCTCGAGTATTATCTGAGGTATGAGATCGCTGCCTAATAGAATGTCTATTTGAGCGGGGGTGTTGCAGTTGGGATCTGCTAGCTTTAGGTGTGAAACCTTTTAGAGTAATGGGATTATGTGAACTGAGGTGTTCGTTTGAGATTTCCTCAACCTGAGTGGTCATGGTGGTAACTGGTTCCGAAACTAGTCCACTTAGGATCCACCCAAAAATAGTATTTTGTGCCAATGGTTTGTTTGAAATTTTCTCAACACCCTCGAGTATTATCTGAGGTATGAGATCGCTGCCTAATAGAATGTCTATTTGAGCGGGGTAGTTGCAGTTGGGATCTGCTAGCTTTAGGTGTGAAACCTTTTAGAGTAATGGGATTATGTGAACTGAGGTATTCGTTTGAGATTTCCTCAACCTGAGTGGTCATGGTGGTAACTGGTTCCGAAACTAGTCCACTTAGGCCCAACCCAAAAATAGTATTTTGTGCGAATAGTTTGTTTGAAATTTTCTCAACACCCTCGAGTATTATCTGAGGTATGAGATCGCTGCCTAATAGAATGTCTATTTGAGCGGGGGTGTTGCAGTTGGGATCTGCTAGTTTTAGGTGTGAAACCTTTTGCCAATGCTTTTTATTTATATGATAGCTTGGAAGCATATTTGTTAGTTGCGGTAAGACTATAGCTTCTGCTTTAATTCTCTTATCCGCTTGGGGGGAAATTAGAGTAATGTCATTATTGTGAAGTGAGCTATTCGTTTGAGATTTCCTCAACCTGAGTGGTCATGGTGGTAACTGGTTCCGAAACTAGTCCATTTAGGATCCACCCAAAAATAGTATTTTGTGCCAATAGTTTGTTTGAAATTTTCTCAACACCCTCAAGTATTATCTGAGGTATGAGATCGCTGCCTAATAGAATGTCTATTTGAGCGGGGGTGTTGCAGTTGGCATCTGCTAGCTTTAGGTGTGAAACCTTTTCAATGCTTGCTATTTATATGACAGCTTGGAAGCATATTTGTTAGTTGCGGTAAGACTATAGCTTCTGCTTTAATTTTCTTATCCGCTTGGGAGGAAATTAGAGTAATGGGATTATTGTGAACTGAGGTATTCGTTTGAGATTTCCTCAACCTGAGTGGTCATGGTGGTAACTGGTTCCAAAACTAGTCCACTTAGAATCCACTCTAAAATAGTATTTTGTGCCAATAGTTTGTTTGAAATTTTCTCAACACCCTCGAGTATTATCTGAGGTATGAGATCGCTGCCTAATAGAATGTCTATTTGAGCGGGGGTGCTGCAGTTGGCATCTGCTAGCTTTAGGTGTGAAACCTTTTGCCAATGCTTGCTATTTATATGATAGCTTGGAAGCATATTTGTTAGTTGCGGTAAGACTATAGCTTCTGCTTTAATTCTCTTATCCGCTTGGGAGGAAATTAGAGTAACGGGATTATTGTGAACTGAGGTATTCGTTTGAGATTTCCTCAACCTGAGTGGTCATGGTGGTAACTGGTTCCGAAACTAGTCCACTTAGAATCCACCCAAAAATAGTATTTTGTGCCAATAGTTTGTTTGAAATTTTCTCAACACTCTCGAGTATTATCTGAGGTATGAGATCGCTGCCTAATAGAATGTCTTTTTGCGCGGAGGTGTTGCAGCTGGGATCTGCTTGCTTTAGGTGTGAAAGCTTTTGCCAATGCTTGCTATTTATATGATAGCTTGGAAGCATATTTGTTAGTTGCGGTAAGACTATAGCATCTGCTTTAATTCTCTTATCCGCTTGGGGGGAAATTAGAGTAATGGGGTTATTGTGAACTGAGGTATTCGTTTGAGATTTCCTCAACCTGAGTGGTCATGGTGGTAACTGGTTCCGAAACTACTCCACTTAGGATCCACCCAAAAATAGTATTTTGTGCCAATAGTTTGTTTGAAATTTTCTCAACACCCTCGAGTATTATCTGAGGTATGAGATCGCTGCCTAATAGAATGTCTATTTGAGCGGGGGTGCTGCAGTTGGCATCTGCTAGCTTTAGGTGTGAAACCTTTTGCCAATGCTTGCTATTTATATGATAGCTTGGAAGCATATTTGTTAGTTGCGGTAAGACTATAGCTTCTGCTTTAATTCTCTTATCCGCTTGGGGGGAAATTAGAGTAATGGGATTATTGTGAACTGAGGTATTCCTTTGAGATTTCCTCAACCTGAGTGGTCATGGTGGTAACTGGTTCCGAAACTAGTCCACTTAGAATCCACCCAAAAATAGTATTTTGTGCCAATAGTTTGTTTGAAATATTCTCAACACTCTCGAGTATTATCTGAGGTATGAGATCGCTGCCTAATAGAATGTCTAGTTGAGCGGGGGTGCTGCAGTTGGCATCTGCTAGCTTTAGGTGTGAAACCTTTTGCCAATGCTTGCTATTTATATGATAGCTTGGAAGCATATTTGTTAGTTGCGGTAAGACTATAGCTTCTGCTTTAATTCTCTTATCCGCTTGGGAGGAAATTAGAGTAACGGGATTATTGTGAACTGAGGTATTCGTTTGAGATTTCCTCAACCTGAGTGGTCATGGTGGTAACTGGTTCCTTAACTAGTCCACTTAGAATCCACCCAAAAATAGTATTTTGTGCCAATAATTTGTTTGAAATTTTCTCAACACTCTCGAGTATTATCTGAGGTATGAGATCGCTGCCTAATAGAATGTCTTTTTGCGCGGAGGTGTTGCAGTTGGGATCTGCTTGCTTTAGGTGTGAAAGCTTTTGCCAATGCTTGCTATTTATATGATAGCTTGGAAGCATATTTGTTAGTTGCGGTAAGACTATAGCTTCTGCTTTAATTCTCTTATCCGCTTGGGGGGAAATTAGAGTAATGGGGTTATTGTGAACTGAGGTATTCGTTCGAGATTTCCTCAACCTGAGTGGTCGTGGTGGTAACTGGTTCCGAAACTAGTCCACTTAGGATCCACCCAAAAATAGTATTTTGTGCCAATAGTTTGTTTGAAATTTTCTCAACACCCTCGAGTATTATCTGAGGTATAAGATCGCTGCCTAATAGAATGTCTATTTGAGCGGGGGTGTTGCAGTTGGGATCTGCTAGCTTTAGGTGTGAAACCTTTTGCCAATGCTTGCTATTTATATGATAGCTTGGAAGCATATTTGTTAGTTGCGGTAAGACTATAGCTTCTGCTTTAATTCTCTTATCCGCTTGGGGGGAAATTAGAGTAATGGGATTATTGTGAACTGAGGTATTCGTTTGAGATTTCCTCAACCTGAGTGGTCATGGTGGTAACTGGTTCCGAAACTAGTCCACTTAGGATCCACCCAAAAATAGTATTTTGTGCCAATAGTTTGTTTGAAATTTTCTCAACACCCTCGAGTATTATCTGAGGTATGAGATCGCTGCCTAATAGAATGTCTATTTGAGCGGGGGTGTTGCAGTTGGGATCTGCTAGCTTTAGGTGTGAAACCTTTTAGAGTAATGGGATTATGTGAACTGAGGTATTCGTTTGAGATTTCCTCAACCTGAGTGGTCATGGTGGTAACTGGTTCCGAAACTAGTCCACTTAGGCCCAACCCAAAAATAGTATTTTGTGCGAATAGTTTGTTTGAAATTTTCTCAACACCCTCGAGTATTATCTGAGGTATGAGATCGCTGCCTAATATAATGTCTATTTGAGCGGGGGTGTTGCAGTTGGGATCTGCTAGTTTTAGGTGTGAAACCTTTTGCCAATGCTTGCTATTTATATGATAGCTTGGAAGCATATTTGTTAGTTGCGGTAAGACTATAGCTTCTGCTTTAATTCTCTTATCCGCTTGGGGGGAAATTAGAGTAATGGGATTATTGTGAACTGAGCTATTCGTTTGAGATTTCCTCAACCTGAGTGGTCATGGTGGTAACTGGTTCCGAAACTAGTCCACTTAGGATCCACCCAAAAATAGTATTTTGTGCCAATAGTTTGTTTGAAATTTTCTCAACACCCTCGAGTATTATCTGAGGTATGAGATCGCTGCCTAATAGAATGTCTATTTGAGCGGGGGGTGTTGCAGTTGGCATCTGCTAGCTTTAGGTGTGAAACCTTTTGCCAATGCTTGCTATTTATATGATAGCTTGGAAGCATATTTGTTAGTTGCGGTAAGACTATAGCTTCTGCTTTAATTCTCTTATCCGCTTGGGAGGAAATTAGAGTAATGGGATTATTGTGAACTGAGGTATTCGTTTGAGATTTCCTCAACCTGAGTGGTCATGGTGGTAACTGGTTCCGAAACTAGTCCACTTAGAATCCACCCTAAAATAGTATTTTGTGCCAATAGTTTGTTTGAAATTTTCTCAACACCCTCGAGTATTATCTGAGGTATGAGATCGCTGCCTAATAGAATGTCTATTTGAGCGGGGGTGCTGCAGTTGGCATCTGCTAGCTTTAGGTGTGAAACCTTTTGCCAATGCTTGCTATTTATATGATAGCTTGGAAGCATATTTGTTAGTTGCGGTAAGACTATAGCTTCTGCTTTAATTCTCTTATCCGCTTGGGTGGAAATTAGAGTAACGGGATTATTGTGAACTGAGGTATTCGTTTGAGATTTCCTCAACCTGAGTGGTCATGGTGGTAACTGGTTCCGAAACTAGTCCACTTAGAATCCACCCTAAAATAGTATTTTGTGCCAATAGTTTGTTTGAAATTTTCTCAACACCCTCGAGTATTATCTGAGGTATGAGATCGCTGCCTAATAGAATGTCTATTTGAGCGGGGGTGTTGCAGTTGGCATCTGCTAGCTTTAGGTGTGAAACCTTTTGCCAATGCTTGCTATTTATATGATAGCTTGGAAGCATATTTGCTAGTTGCGGTAAGACTATAGCTTCTGCTTTAATTCTCTTATCCGCTTGGGGGGAAATTAGAGTAATGGGATTATTGTGAACTGAGGTATTCGTTTGAGATTTCCTCAACCTGAGTGGTCATGGTGGTAACTGGTTCCGAAACTAGTCCACTTAGAATCCACCCAAAAATAGTATTTTGTGCCAATAATTTGTTTGAAATTTTCTCAACACTCTCGACTATTATCTGAGGTATGAGACCGCTGCCTAATAGAACGTCTTTTTGCGCGGAGGTGTTGCAGTTGGGATCTGCTTGCTTTAGGTGTGAAAGCTTTTGCCAATGCTTGCTATTTATATGATAGCTTGGAAGCATATTTGTTAGTTGCGGTAAGACTATAGCATCTGCTTTAATTCTCTTATCCGCTTGGGGGGAAATTAGAGTAATGGGGTTATTGTGAACTGAGGTATTCGTTTGAGATTTCCTCAACCTGAGTCGTCATGGTGGTAACTGGTTCCGAAACTAGTCCACTTAGGATCCACCCAAAAATAGTATTTTGTGCCAATAGTTTGTTTGAAATTTTCTCAACACCCTCGAGTATTATCTGAGGTATGAGATCGCTGCCTAATAGAATGTCTATTTGAGCGGGGGTGTTGCAGTTGGGATCTGCTAGCTTTAGGTGTGAAACCTTTTAGAGTAATGGGATTATGTGAACTGAGGTATTCGTTTGAGATTTCCTCAACCTGAGTGGTCATGGTGGTAACTGGTTCCGAAACTAGTCCACTTAGGCCCAACCCAAAAATAGTATTTTGTGCGAATAGTTTGTTTGAAATTTTCTCAACACCCTCGAGTATTATCTGAGGTATGAGATCGCTGCCTAATAGAATGTCTATTTGAGCGGAAGTGTTGCAGTTGGGATCTGCTAGCTTTAGGTGTGAAACCTTTAGCCAATGCTTGCTATTTATATGATAGCTTGGAAGCATATTTGTTAGTTGCGGTAAGACTATAGCTTCTGCTTTAATTTTCTTATCCGCTTGGGGGGAAATTAGAGTAATGGGATTATTGTGAACTGAGGTATTCGTTTGAGATTTCCTCAACCTGAGTGGTCATGGTGGTAACTGGTTCCGAAACTAGTCCACTTAGGATCCACCCTAAAATAGTATTTTGTGCCAATAGGTGAAACCTTTTGCCAATGCTTGCTATTTATATGATAGCTTGGAAGCATATTTGTTAGTTGCGGTAAGACTATAGCTTCTGCTTTAATTCTCTTATCCGCTTGGGGGGAAATTAGAGTAATGGGATTATTGTGAACTGAGGTATTCCTTTGAGATTTCCTCAACCTGAGTGGTCATGGTGGTAACTGGTTCCGAAACTAGTCCACTTAGAATCCACCCAAAAATAGTATTTTGTGCCAATAGTTTGTTTGAAATTTTCTCAACACTCTCGAGTATTATCTGAGGTATGAGATCGCTGCCTAATAGAATGTCTAGTTGAGCGGGGGTGCTGCAGTTGGCATCTGCTAGCTTTAGGTGTGAAACCTTTTGCCAATGCTTGCTATTTATATGATAGCTTGGAAGCATATTTGTTAGTTGCGGTAAGACTATAGCTTCTGCTTTAATTCTCTTATCCGCTTGGGAGGAAATTAGAGTAACGGGATTATTGTGAACTGAGGTATTCGTTTGAGATTTCCTCAACCTGAGTGGTCATGGTGGTAACTGGTTCCTTAACTAGTCCACTTAGAATCCACCCAAAAATAGTATTTTGTGCCAATAATTTGTTTGAAATTTTCTCAACACTCTCGAGTATTATCTGAGGTATGAGATCGCTGCCTAATAGAATGTCTTTTTGCGCGGAGGTGTTGCAGTTGGGATCTGCTTGCTTTAGGTGTGAAAGCTTTTGCCAATGCTTGCTATTTATATGATAGCTTGGAAGCATATTTGTTAGTTGCGGTAAGACTATAGCTTCTGCTTTAATTCTCTTATCCGCTTGGGGGGAAATTAGAGTAATGGGGTTATTGTGAACTGAGGTATTCGTTCGAGATTTCCTCAACCTGAGTGGTCGTGGTGGTAACTGGTTCCGAAACTAGTCCACTTAGGATCCACCCAAAAATAGTATTTTGTGCCAATAGTTTGTTTGAAATTTTCTCAACACCCTCGAGTATTATCTGAGGTATAAGATCGCTGCCTAATAGAATGTCTATTTGAGCGGGGGTGTTGCAGTTGGGATCTGCTAGCTTTAGGTGTGAAACCTTTTGCCAATGCTTGCTATTTATATGATAGCTTGGAAGCATATTTGTTAGTTGCGGTAAGACTATAGCTTCTGCTTTAATTCTCTTATCCGCTTGGGGGGAAATTAGAGTAATGGGATTATTGTGAACTGAGGTATTCGTTTGAGATTTCCTCAACCTGAGTGGTCATGGTGGTAACTGGTTCCGAAACTAGTCCACTTAGGATCCACCCAAAAATAGTATTTTGTGCCAATAGTTTGTTTGAAATTTTCTCAACACCCTCGAGTATTATCTGAGGTATGAGATCGCTGCCTAATAGAATGTCTATTTGAGCGGGGGTGTTGCAGTTGGGATCTGCTAGCTTTAGGTGTGAAACCTTTTAGAGTAATGGGATTATGTGAACTGAGGTATTCGTTTGAGATTTCCTCAACCTGAGTGGTCATGGTGGTAACTGGTTCCGAAACTAGTCCACTTAGGCCCAACCCAAAAATAGTATTTTGTGCGAATAGTTTGTTTGAAATTTTCTCAACACCCTCGAGTATTATCTGAGGTATGAGATCGCTGCCTAATATAATGTCTATTTGAGCGGGGGTGTTGCAGTTGGGATCTGCTAGTTTTAGGTGTGAAACCTTTTGCCAATGCTTGCTATTTATATGATAGCTTGGAAGCATATTTGTTAGTTGCGGTAAGACTATAGCTTCTGCTTTAATTCTCTTATCCGCTTGGGGGGAAATTAGAGTAATGGGATTATTGTGAACTGAGCTATTCGTTTGAGATTTCCTCAACCTGAGTGGTCATGGTGGTAACTGGTTCCGAAACTAGTCCACTTAGGATCCACCCAAAAATAGTATTTTGTGCCAATAGTTTGTTTGAAATTTTCTCAACACCCTCGAGTATTATCTGAGGTATGAGATCGCTGCCTAATAGAATGTCTATTTGAGCGGGGGGTGTTGCAGTTGGCATCTGCTAGCTTTAGGTGTGAAACCTTTTGCCAATGCTTGCTATTTATATGATAGCTTGGAAGCATATTTGTTAGTTGCGGTAAGACTATAGCTTCTGCTTTAATTCTCTTATCCGCTTGGGAGGAAATTAGAGTAATGGGATTATTGTGAACTGAGGTATTCGTTTGAGATTTCCTCAACCTGAGTGGTCATGGTGGTAACTGGTTCCGAAACTAGTCCACTTAGAATCCACCCTAAAATAGTATTTTGTGCCAATAGTTTGTTTGAAATTTTCTCAACACCCTCGAGTATTATCTGAGGTATGAGATCGCTGCCTAATAGAATGTCTATTTGAGCGGGGGTGCTGCAGTTGGCATCTGCTAGCTTTAGGTGTGAAACCTTTTGCCAATGCTTGCTATTTATATGATAGCTTGGAAGCATATTTGTTAGTTGCGGTAAGACTATAGCTTCTGCTTTAATTCTCTTATCCGCTTGGGTGGAAATTAGAGTAACGGGATTATTGTGAACTGAGGTATTCGTTTGAGATTTCCTCAACCTGAGTGGTCATGGTGGTAACTGGTTCCGAAACTAGTCCACTTAGAATCCACCCTAAAATAGTATTTTGTGCCAATAGTTTGTTTGAAATTTTCTCAACACCCTCGAGTATTATCTGAGGTATGAGATCGCTGCCTAATAGAATGTCTATTTGAGCGGGGGTGTTGCAGTTGGCATCTGCTAGCTTTAGGTGTGAAACCTTTTGCCAATGCTTGCTATTTATATGATAGCTTGGAAGCATATTTGCTAGTTGCGGTAAGACTATAGCTTCTGCTTTAATTCTCTTATCCGCTTGGGGGGAAATTAGAGTAATGGGATTATTGTGAACTGAGGTATTCGTTTGAGATTTCCTCAACCTGAGTGGTCATGGTGGTAACTGGTTCCGAAACTAGTCCACTTAGAATCCACCCAAAAATAGTATTTTGTGCCAATAATTTGTTTGAAATTTTCTCAACACTCTCGACTATTATCTGAGGTATGAGACCGCTGCCTAATAGAACGTCTTTTTGCGCGGAGGTGTTGCAGTTGGGATCTGCTTGCTTTAGGTGTGAAAGCTTTTGCCAATGCTTGCTATTTATATGATAGCTTGGAAGCATATTTGTTAGTTGCGGTAAGACTATAGCTTCTGCTTTAATTCTCTTATCCGCTTGGGGGGAAATTAGAGTAATGGGGTTATTGTGAACTGAGGTATTCGTTTGAGATTTCCTCAACCTGAGTCGTCATGGTGGTAACTGGTTCCGAAACTAGTCCACTTAGGATCCACCCAAAAATAGTATTTTGTGCCAATAGTTTGTTTGAAATTTTCTCAACACCCTCGAGTATTATCTGAGGTATGAGATCGCTGCCTAATAGAATGTCTATTTGAGCGGGGGTGTTGCAGTTGGGATCTGCTAGCTTTAGGTGTGAAACCTTTTAGAGTAATGGGATTATGTGAACTGAGGTATTCGTTTGAGATTTCCTCAACCTGAGTGGTCATGGTGGTAACTGGTTCCGAAACTAGTCCACTTAGGCCCAACCCAAAAATAGTATTTTGTGCGAATAGTTTGTTTGAAATTTTCTCAACACCCTCGAGTATTATCTGAGGTATGAGATCGCTGCCTAATAGAATGTCTATTTGAGCGGAAGTGTTGCAGTTGGGATCTGCTAGCTTTAGGTGTGAAACCTTTAGCCAATGCTTGCTATTTATATGATAGCTTGGAAGCATATTTGTTAGTTGCGGTAAGACTATAGCTTCTGCTTTAATTTTCTTATCCGCTTGGGGGGAAATTAGAGTAATGGGATTATTGTGAACTGAGGTATTCGTTTGAGATTTCCTCAACCTGAGTGGTCATGGTGGTAACTGGTTCCGAAACTAGTCCACTTAGGATCCACCCTAAAATAGTATTTTGTGCCAATAGGTGAAACCTTTTGCCAATGCTTGCTATTTATATGATAGCTTGGAAGCATATTTGTTAGTTGCGGTAAGACTATAGCTTCTGCTTTAATTCTCTTATCCGCTTGGGGGGAAATTAGAGTAATGGGATTATTGTGAACTGAGGTATTCGTTTGAGATTTCCTCAACCTGAGTGGTCATGGTGGTAACTGGTTCCGAAACTAGTCCACTTAGGATCCACCCAAAAATAGTATTTTGTGCCAATAGTTTGTTTGAAATTTTCTCAACACCCTCGAGTATTATCTGAGGTATGAGATCGCTGCCTAATAGAATGTCTATTTGAGCGGGGGTGTTGCAGTTGGGATCTGCTAGCTTTAGGTGTGAAACCTTTTAGAGTAATGGGATTATGTGAACTGAGGTATTCGTTTGAGATTTCCTCAACCTGAGTGGTCATGGTGGTAACTGGTTCCGAAACTAGTCCACTTAGGCCCAACCCAAAAATAGTATTTTGTGCGAATAGTTTGTTTGAAATTTTCTCAACACCCTCGAGTATTATCTGAGGTATGAGATCGCTGCCTAATAGAATGTCTATTTGAGCGGGGGTGTTGCAGTTGGGATCTGCTAGTTTTAGGTGTGAAACCTTTTGCCAATGCTTGCTATTTATATGATAGCTTGGAAGCATATTTGTTAGTTGCGGTAAGACTATAGCTTCTGCTTTAATTCTCTTATCCGCTTGGGGGGAAATTAGAGTAATGGGATTATTGTGAACTGAGCTATTCGTTTGAGATTTCCTCAACCTGAGTGGTCATGGTGGTAACTGGTTCCGAAACTAGTCCACTTAGGATCCACCCAAAAATAGTATTTTGTGCCAATAGTTTGTTTGAAATTTTCTCAACACCCTCAAGTATTATCTGAGGTATGAGATCGCTGCCTAATAGAATGTCTATTTGAGCGGGGGTGCTGCAGTTGGCATCTGCTAGCTTTAGGTGTGAAACCTTTTGCCAATGCTTGCTATTTATATGATAGCTTGGAAGCATATTTGTTAGTTGCGGTAAGACTATAGCTTCTGCTTTAATTCTCTTATCCGCTTGGGAGGAAATTAGAGTAATGGGATTATTGTGAACTGAGGTATTCGTTTGAGATTTTCTCAACCTGAGTGGTCATGGTGGTAACTGGTTCCGAAACTAGTCCACTTAGAATCCACCCTAAAATAGTATTTTGTGCCAATAGTTTGTTTGAAATTTTCTCAACACCCTCGAGTATTATCTGAGGTATGAGATCTCTGCCTAATGGAATGTCTGTTTGAGCGGGGGTGTTGCAGTTGGCATCTGCTAGCGTTAGGTGTGAAACCTTTTGCCAATGCTTGCTATTTATATGATAGCTTGGAAGCATATTTGTTAGTTGCGGTAAGACTATAGCTTCTGCTTTAATTCTCTTATCCGCTTGGGGGGAAATTAGAGTAATGGGATTATTGTGAACTGAGGTATTCGTTTGAGATTTTCTCAACCTGAGTGGTCATGGTGGTAACTGGTTCCGAAACTAGTCCACTTAGAATCCACCCTAAAATAGTATTTTGTGCCAATAGTTTGTTTGAAATTTTCTCAACACCCTCGAGTATTATCTGAGGTATAAGATCTCTGCCTAATGGAATGTCTGTTTGAGCGGGGGTGTTGCAGTTGGCATCTGCTAGCGTTAGGTGTGAAACCTTTTGCCAATGCTTGCTATTTATATGATAGCTTGGAAGCATATTTGTTAGTTGCGGTAAGACTATAGCTTCTGCTTTAATTATCTTATCCGCATGGGGGGAAATTAGAGTAGTGGGATTATTGTGAACTGAGGTATTCGTTTGAGATTTCCTCAACCTGAGTGGTCATGGTGGTAACTGGTTCCGAAACTAGTCCACTTAAGATCCACCCAAAAATAGTATTTTGTGCCAATAGTTTGTTTGAAATTTTCTCAACACCCTTGAGTATTATCTGAGGTATGAGATCGCTGCCTAATAGAATGTCTATTTGAGCGGGGTGTTGCAGTTGGGATCTGCTAGCTTTAGGTGTGAAACCTTTTAGAGTAATGGGATTATGTGAACTGAGGTATTCGTTTGAGATTTCCTCAACCAGAGTGGTCATAGTGGTAACTGGTTCCGAAACTAGTCCACTTAGGATTCACCCTAAAATAGTATTTTGTGCCAATAGTTTGTTTGAAATTCTCTCAACACCCTCGAGTATTATCTGAGGTATGAGATCGCTGCCTAATAGAATGTCTATTTGAGCGGGGGTGTTGCAGTTGGCATCTGCTAGCTTCAGGTGTGAAACCTTTTGCCAATGCTTGCTATTTATATGATAGCTTGGAAGCATATTTGTTAGTTGCGGTAAGACTATAGCTTCTGCTTTAATTCTCTTCTCCGCTTGGGGGGAAATTAGAGTAATGGGATTATGTGAACTGAGGTATTCGTTTGAGATTTCCTCAACCTGAGTGGTCATGGTGGTAAATGGTTCCGAAACTAGTCCACTTAGGATCCACCCAAAAATAGTATTTTGTGCCAATAGTTTGTTTGAAATTTTCTCAACACCCTCGAGTATTATCTGAGGTATGAGATCGCTGCCTAATAGAATGTCTATTTGAGCGGGGGTGTTGCAGTTGAGATCTGCTAGCTTTAGGTGTGAAACCTTTTGTCAATGCTTGTTATTTATATGATAGCTTGGAAGCATATTTGTTACTTGCGGTAAGACTATAGCTTCTGTTTTAATTCTCTTATCCGCTTGGTGGGAAATTAGAGTAATGGGATTATTGTGAACTGAAGTATTCGTTTGAGATTTCCTCAACCTGAGTGGTCATGGTGGTAACTGGTTCCGAAACTAGTCCACTTAGGATCCACCCAAAAATAGTATTTTGTGCGAATAGTTTGTTTGAAATTTTCTCAACACCCTCGAGTATTATCTGAGGTATGAGATCGCTGCCTAATAGAATGTCTATTTGAGCGGGGGTGTTGCAGTTGGCATCTGCTAGCTTTAGGTGTGAAACCTTTTGCCAATGCTTGCTATTTATATGATAGCTTCGAAGCATATTTGTTAGTTGCGGTAAGACTATAGCTTCTGCTTTAATTCTCTTATCCGCTTGGGGGGAAATTAGAGTAATGGGATTATTGTGAACTGAAGTATTCGTTTGAGATTTCCTCAACCTGAGTGGTCATGGTGGTAACTGGTTCCGAAACTAGTCCACTTAGGATCCACCCAAAAATAGTATTTTGTGCGAATAGTTTGTTTGAAATTTTCTCAACACCCTCGAGTATTATCTGAGGTATGAGATCGCTGCCTAATAGAATGTCTATTTGAGCGGGGGTGTTGCAGTTGGGATCTGCTAGCTTTCTGTATGAAACCTTTTGCCAATGCTTGCTATTTATATGATAGCTTCGAAGCATATTTGTTAGTTGCGGTAAGACTATAGCTTCTGCTTTAATTCTCTTATCCGCTTGGGAGGAAATTAGAGTAATGGGATTATTGTGAACTGAGGTATTCGTTTGAGATTTTCTCAACCTGAGTGGTCATGGTGGTAACTGGTTCCGAAACTAGTCCACTTAGAATCCACCCTAAAATAGTATTTTGTGCGAATAGTTTGTTTGAAATTTTCTCAACACCCTCGAGTATTATCTGAGGTATGAGATCGCTGCCTAATAGAATGTCTATTTGAGCGGGGGTGTTGCAGTTGGGATCTGCTAGCTTTCTGTATGAAACCTTTTGCCAATGCTTGCTATTTATATGATAGCTTCGAAGCATATTTGTTAGTTGCGGTAAGACTATAGCTTCTGCTTTAATTCTCTTATCCGCTTGGGGGGAAATTAGAGTAATGGGATTATTGTGAACTGAGGTATTCGTTTGAGATTTCCTCAACCTGAGTGGTCATGGTGGTAAATGGTTCCGAAACTAGTCCACTTAGGATCCACCCAAAAATAGTATTTTGTGCGAATAGTTTGTTTGAAATTTTCTCAACACCCTCGAGTATTATCTGAGGTATGAGATCGCTGCCTAATATAATGTCTATTTGAGCGGGGGTGTTGCAGTTGGGATCTGCTAGTTTTAGGTGTGAAACCTTTTGCCAATGCTTGCTATTTATATGATAGCTTGGAAGCATATTTGTTAGTTGCGGTAAGACTATAGCTTCTGCTTTAATTCTCTTATCCGCTTGGGGGGAAATTAGAGTAATGGGATTATTGTGAACTGAGCTATTCGTTTGAGATTTCCTCAACCTGAGTGGTCATGGTGGTAACTGGTTCCGAAACTAGTCCACTTAGGATCCACCCAAAAATAGTATTTTGTGCCAATAGTTTGTTTGAAATTTTCTCAACACCCTCAAGTATTATCTGAGGTATGAGATCGCTGCCTAATAGAATGTCTATTTGAGCGGGGGGTGTTGCAGTTGGCATCTGCTAGCTTTAGGTGTGAAACCTTTTGCCAATGCTTGCTATTTATATGATAGCTTGGAAGCATATTTGTTAGTTGCGGTAAGACTATAGCTTCTGCTTTAATTCTCTTATCCGCTTGGGAGGAAATTAGAGTAATGGGATTATTGTGAACTGAGGTATTCGTTTGAGATTTCCTCAACCTGAGTGGTCATGGTGGTAACTGGTTCCGAAACTAGTCCACTTAGAATCCACCCTAAAATAGTATTTTGTGCCAATAGTTTGTTTGAAATTTTCTCAACACCCTCGAGTATTATCTGAGGTATGAGATCGCTGCCTAATAGAATGTCTATTTGAGCGGGGGTGCTGCAGTTGGCATCTGCTAGCTTTAGGTGTGAAACCTTTTGCCAATGCTTGCTATTTATATGATAGCTTGGAAGCATATTTGTTAGTTGCGGTAAGACTATAGCTTCTGCTTTAATTCTCTTATCCGCTTGGGTGGAAATTAGAGTAACGGGATTATTGTGAACTGAGGTATTCGTTTGAGATTTCCTCAACCTGAGTGGTCATGGTGGTAACTGGTTCCGAAACTAGTCCACTTAGAATCCACCCTAAAATAGTATTTTGTGCCAATAGTTTGTTTGAAATTTTCTCAACACCCTCGAGTATTATCTGAGGTATGAGATCGCTGCCTAATAGAATGTCTATTTGAGCGGGGGTGTTGCAGTTGGCATCTGCTAGCTTTAGGTGTGAAACCTTTTGCCAATGCTTGCTATTTATATGATAGCTTGGAAGCATATTTGCTAGTTGCGGTAAGACTATAGCTTCTGCTTTAATTCTCTTATCCGCTTGGGGGGAAATTAGAGTAATGGGATTATTGTGAACTGAGGTATTCGTTTGAGATTTCCTCAACCTGAGTGGTCATGGTGGTAACTGGTTCCGAAACTAGTCCACTTAGAATCCACCCAAAAATAGTATTTTGTGCCAATAATTTGTTTGAAATTTTCTCAACACTCTCGACTATTATCTGAGGTATGAGACCGCTGCCTAATAGAATGTCTTTTTGCGCGGAGGTGTTGCAGTTGGGATCTGCTTGCTTTAGGTGTGAAAGCTTTTGCCAATGCTTGCTATTTATATGATAGCTTGGAAGCATATTTGTTAGTTGCGGTAAGACTATAGCTTCTGCTTTAATTCTCTTATCCGCTTGGGGGGAAATTAGAGTAATGGGGTTATTGTGAACTGAGGTATTCGTTTGAGATTTCCTCAACCTGAGTCGTCATGGTGGTAACTGGTTCCGAAACTAGTCCACTTAGGATCCACCCAAAAATAGTATTTTGTGCCAATAGTTTGTTTGAAATTTTCTCAACACCCTCGAGTATTATCTGAGGTATGAGATCGCTGCCTAATAGAATGTCTATTTGAGCGGGGGTGTTGCAGTTGGGATCTGCTAGCTTTAGGTGTGAAACCTTTTAGAGTAATGGGATTATGTGAACTGAGGTATTCGTTTGAGATTTCCTCAACCTGAGTGGTCATGGTGGTAACTGGTTCCGAAACTAGTCCACTTAGGCCCAACCCAAAAATAGTATTTTGTGCGAATAGTTTGTTTGAAATTTTCTCAACACCCTCGAGTATTATCTGAGGTATGAGATCGCTGCCTAATAGAATGTCTATTTGAGCGGAAGTGTTGCAGTTGGGATCTGCTAGCTTTAGGTGTGAAACCTTTAGCCAATGCTTGCTATTTATATGATAGCTTGGAAGCATATTTGTTAGTTGCGGTAAGACTATAGCTTCTGCTTTAATTTTCTTATCCGCTTGGGGGGAAATTAGAGTAATGGGATTATTGTGAACTGAGGTATTCGTTTGAGATTTCCTCAACCTGAGTGGTCATGGTGGTAACTGGTTCCGAAACTAGTCCACTTAGGATCCACCCTAAAATAGTATTTTGTGCCAATAGGTGAAACCTTTTGCCAATGCTTGCTATTTATATGATAGCTTGGAAGCATATTTGTTAGTTGCGGTAAGACTATAGCTTCTGCTTTAATTCTCTTATCCGCTTGGGGGGAAATTAGAGTAATGGGATTATTGTGAACTGAGGTATTCGTTTGAGATTTCCTCAACCTGAGTGGTCATGGTGGTAACTGGTTCCGAAACTAGTCCACTTAGGATCCACCCAAAAATAGTATTTTGTGCCAATAGTTTGTTTGAAATTTTCTCAACACCCTCGAGTATTATCTGAGGTATGAGATCGCTGCCTAATAGAATGTCTCTTTGAGCGGGGGTGTTGCAGTTGGGATCTGCTAGCTTTAGGTGTGAAACCTTTTAGAGTAATGGGATTATGTGAACTGAGGTATTCGTTTGAGATTTCCTCAACCTGAGTGGTCATGGTGGTAACTGGTTCCGAAACTAGTCCACTTAGGCCCAACCCAAAAATAGTATTTTGTGCGAATAGTTTGTTTGAAATTTTCTCAACACCCTCGAGTATTATCTGAGGTATGAGATCGCTGCCTAATAGAATGTCTATTTGAGCGGGGGTGTTGCAGTTGGGATCTGCTAGTTTTAGGTGTGAAACCTTTTGCCAATGCTTGCTATTTATATGATAGCTTGGAAGCATATTTGTTAGTTGCGGTAAGACTATAGCTTCTGCTTTAATTCTCTTATCCGCTTGGGGGGAAATTAGAGTAATGGGATTATTGTGAACTGAGCTATTCGTTTGAGATTTCCTCAACCTGAGTGGTCATGGTGGTAACTGGTTCCGAAACTAGTCCACTTAGGATCCACCCAAAAATAGTATTTTGTGCCAATAGTTTGTTTGAAATTTTCTCAACACCCTCAAGTATTATCTGAGGTATGAGATCGCTGCCTAATAGAATGTCTATTTGAGCGGGGGTGCTGCAGTTGGCATCTGCTAGCTTTAGGTGTGAAACCTTTTGCCAATGCTTGCTATTTATATGATAGCTTGGAAGCATATTTGTTAGTTGCGGTAAGACTATAGCTTCTGCTTTAATTCTCTTATCCGCTTGGGAGGAAATTAGAGTAATGGGATTATTGTGAACTGAGGTATTCGTTTGAGATTTTCTCAACCTGAGTGGTCATGGTGGTAACTGGTTCCGAAACTAGTCCACTTAGAATCCACCCTAAAATAGTATTTTGTGCCAATAGTTTGTTTGAAATTTTCTCAACACCCTCGAGTATTATCTGAGGTATGAGATCTCTGCCTAATGGAATGTCTGTTTGAGCGGGGGTGTTGCAGTTGGCATCTGCTAGCGTTAGGTGTGAAACCTTTTGCCAATGCTTGCTATTTATATGATAGCTTGGAAGCATATTTGTTAGTTGCGGTAAGACTATAGCTTCTGCTTTAATTCTCTTATCCGCTTGGGGGGAAATTAGAGTAATGGGATTATTGTGAACTGAGGTATTCGTTTGAGATTTTCTCAACCTGAGTGGTCATGGTGGTAACTGGTTCCGAAACTAGTCCACTTAGAATCCACCCTAAAATAGTATTTTGTGCCAATAGTTTGTTTGAAATTTTCTCAACACCCTCGAGTATTATCTGAGGTATAAGATCTCTGCCTAATGGAATGTCTGTTTGAGCGGGGGTGTTGCAGTTGGCATCTGCTAGCGTTAGGTGTGAAACCTTTTGCCAATGCTTGCTATTTATATGATAGCTTGGAAGCATATTTGTTAGTTGCGGTAAGACTATAGCTTCTGCTTTAATTATCTTATCCGCATGGGGGGAAATTAGAGTAGTGGGATTATTGTGAACTGAGGTATTCGTTTGAGATTTCCTCAACCTGAGTGGTCATGGTGGTAACTGGTTCCGAAACTAGTCCACTTAAGATCCACCCAAAAATAGTATTTTGTGCCAATAGTTTGTTTGAAATTTTCTCAACACCCTTGAGTATTATCTGAGGTATGAGATCGCTGCCTAATAGAATGTCTATTTGAGCGGGGTGTTGCAGTTGGGATCTGCTAGCTTTAGGTGTGAAACCTTTTAGAGTAATGGGATTATGTGAACTGAGGTATTCGTTTGAGATTTCCTCAACCAGAGTGGTCATAGTGGTAACTGGTTCCGAAACTAGTCCACTTAGGATTCACCCTAAAATAGTATTTTGTGCCAATAGTTTGTTTGAAATTCTCTCAACACCCTCGAGTATTATCTGAGGTATGAGATCGCTGCCTAATAGAATGTCTATTTGAGCGGGGGTGTTGCAGTTGGCATCTGCTAGCTTCAGGTGTGAAACCTTTTGCCAATGCTTGCTATTTATATGATAGCTTGGAAGCATATTTGTTAGTTGCGGTAAGACTATAGCTTCTGCTTTAATTCTCTTCTCCGCTTGGGGGGAAATTAGAGTAATGGGATTATGTGAACTGAGGTATTCGTTTGAGATTTCCTCAACCTGAGTGGTCATGGTGGTAAATGGTTCCGAAACTAGTCCACTTAGGATCCACCCAAAAATAGTATTTTGTGCCAATAGTTTGTTTGAAATTTTCTCAACACCCTCGAGTATTATCTGAGGTATGAGATCGCTGCCTAATAGAATGTCTATTTGAGCGGGGGTGTTGCAGTTGAGATCTGCTAGCTTTAGGTGTGAAACCTTTTGTCAATGCTTGTTATTTATATGATAGCTTGGAAGCATATTTGTTACTTGCGGTAAGACTATAGCTTCTGTTTTAATTCTCTTATCCGCTTGGTGGGAAATTAGAGTAATGGGATTATTGTGAACTGAAGTATTCGTTTGAGATTTCCTCAACCTGAGTGGTCATGGTGGTAACTGGTTCCGAAACTAGTCCACTTAGGATCCACCCAAAAATAGTATTTTGTGCGAATAGTTTGTTTGAAATTTTCTCAACACCCTCGAGTATTATCTGAGGTATGAGATCGCTGCCTAATAGAATGTCTATTTGAGCGGGGGTGTTGCAGTTGGGATCTGCTAGCTTTCTGTATGAAACCTTTTGCCAATGCTTGCTATTTATATGATAGCTTCGAAGCATATTTGTTAGTTGCGGCAAGACTATAGCTTCTGCTTTAATTCTCTTATCCGCTTGGGGGGAAATTAGAGTAATGGGATTATTGTGAACTGAGGTATTCGTTTGAGATTTCCTCAACCTGAGTGGTCATGGTGGTAAATGGTTCCGAAACTAGTCCACTTAGGATCCACCCAAAAATAGTATTTTGTGCCAATAGTTTGTTTGAAATTTTCTCAACACCCTCGAGTATTATCTGAGGTATGAGATCGCTGCCTAATAGAATGTCTATTTGAGCGGGGGTGTTGCAGTTGAGATCTGCTAGCTTTAGGTGTGAAACCTTTTGTCAATGCTTGTTATTTATATGATAGCTTGGAAGCATATTTGTTACTTGCGGTAAGACTATAGCTTCTGTTTTAATTCTCTTATCCGCTTGGTGGGAAATTAGAGTAATGGGATTATTGTGAACTGAAGTATTCGTTTGAGATTTCCTCAACCTGAGTGGTCATGGTGGTAACTGGTTCCGAAACTAGTCCACTTAGAATCCACCCTAAAATAGTATTTTGTGCCAATAGTTTGTTTGAAATTTTCTCAACACCCTCGAGTATTATCTGAGGTATGAGATCGCTGCCTAATAGAATGTCTATTTGAGCGGGGGTGTTGCAGTTGGCATCTGCTAGCTTTAGGTGTGAAACCTTTTGCCAATGCTTGCTATTTATATGATAGCTTGGAAGCATATTTGTTAGTTGCGGTAAGACTATAGTTTCTGCTCTAATTCTCTTATCCGCTTGGGGGGAAATTCGAGTAATGGGATTATTGTGAAATGAGGTATTCGTTTGAGATTTCCTCAACCTGAGTGGTCATGGTGGTAACTGGTTCCGAAACTAGTCCACTTAGAATCCACCCTAAAATAGTATTTTGTGCCAATAGTTTGTTTGAAATTTTCTCAACACCCTCGAGTATTATCTGAGGTATGAGATCGCTGCCTAATAGAATGTCTATTTGAGCGGGGGTGTTGCAGTTGGCATCTGCTAGCTTTAGGTGTGAAACCTTTTGCCAATGCTTGCTATTTATATGATAGCTTGGAAGCATATTTGTTAGTTGCGGTAAGACTATAGCTTCTGCTTTAATTCTCTTCTCCGCTTGGGGGGAAATTAGAGTAATGGGATTATGTGAACTGAGGTATTCGTTTGAGATTTCCTCAACCTGAGTGGTCATGGTGGTAACTGGTTCCGAAACTAGTCCACTTAGGATCCACCCAAAAATAGTATTTTGTGCCAATAGTTTGTTTGAAATTTTCTCAACACCCTCGAGTATTATCTGAGGTATGAGATCGCTGCCTAATAGAATGTCTATTTGAGCGGGGGTGTTGCAGTTGAGATCTGCTAGCTTTAGGTGTGAAACCTTTTGTCAATGCTTGTTATTTATATGATAGCTTGGAAGCATATTTGTTACTTGCGGTAAGACTATAGCTTCTGTTTTAATTCTCTTATCCGCTTGGTGGGAAATTAGAGTAATGGGATTATTGTGAACTGAAGTATTCGTTTGAGATTTCCTCAACCTGAGTGGTCATGGTGGTAACTGGTTCCGAAACTAGTCCACTTAGGATCCACCCAAAAATAGTATTTTGTGCGAATAGTTTGTTTGAAATTTTCTCAACACCCTCGAGTATTATCTGAGGTATGAGATCGCTGCCTAATAGAATGTCTATTTGAGCGGGGGTGTTGCAGTTGGGATCTGCTAGCTTTCTGTATGAAACCTTTTGCCAATGCTTGCTATTTATATGATAGCTTCGAAGCATATTTGTTAGTTGCGGTAAGACTATAGCTTCTGCTTTAATTCTCTTATCCGCTTGGGGGGAAATTAGAGTAATGGGATTATTGTGAACTGAGGTATACGTTTGAGATTTCCTCAACCTGAGTGGTCATGGTGGTAACTGGTTCCGAAACTAGTCCACTTAGGATCCACCCAAAAATAGTATTTTGTGCCAATGGTTTGTTTGAAATTTTCTCAACACCCTCGAGTATTATCTGAGGTATGAGATCGCTGCCTAATAGAATGTCTATTTGAGCGGGGGTGTTGCAGTTGGCATCTGCTAGCTTTAGGTGTGAAACCTTTTGCCAATGCTTGCTATTTATATGATAGCTTGGAAGCATATTTGTTAGTTGCGGTAAGATTATAGTTTCTGCTCTAATTCGCTTATCCGCTTGGGGGGAAATTAGAGTAATGGGATTATTGTGAACTGAGGTATTCGTTTGAGATTTCCTCAACCTGAGTGGTCATAGTGGGAACTGGTTCCGAAACTTGTCCACATAGGATCCACCCAAAAATATTATTTTGTGCCAATAGTTTGTTTGAAATTTTCTCAACACCCTCGAGTATTATCTGAGGTATGAGATCGCTGCCTAATAGAATGTCTATTTGAGCGGGGGTGTTGCAGTTGGGATCTGCTAGCTTTAGGTGTGAAACCTTTTAGAGTAATGGGATTATGTGAACTGAGGTATTCGTTTGAGATTTCCTCAACCTGAGTGGTCATGGTGGTAACTGGTTCCGAAACTAGTCCACTTAGGCCCAACCCAAAAATAGTATTTTGTGCGAATAGTTTGTTTGAAATTTTCTCAACACCCTCGAGTATTATCTGAGGTATGAGATCGCTGCCTAATAGAATGTCTATTTGAGCGGGGGTGTTGCAGTTGGGATCTGCTAGCTTTAGGTGTGAAACCTTTAGCCAATGCTTGCTATTTATATGATAGCTTGGAAGCATATTTGTTAGTTGCGGTAAGACTATAGCTTCTGCTTTAATTCTCTTATCCGCTTGGGGGGAAATTAGAGTAATGGGATTATTGTGAACTGAGGTATTCGTTTGAGATTTCCTCAACCTGAGTGGTCATGGTGGTAACTGGTTCCGAAACTAGTCCACTTAGGATTCACCCTAAAATAGTATTTTGTGCCAATAGGTGAAACCTTTTGCCAATGCTTGCTATTTATATGATAGCTTGGAAGCATATTTGTGAGTTGCGGTAAGACTATAGCTTCTGCTTTAATTCTCTTATCCGCTTGGGGGGAAATTAGAGTAATGGGATTATTGTGAACTGAGGTATTCGTTTGAGATTTCCTCAACCTGAGTGGTCATGGTGGTAACTGGTTCCGAAACTAGCCCACTTAGGATCCACCCAAAAATAGTATTTTGTGCCAATAGTTTTTTTGAAATTTTCTCAACACCCTCGAGTATTATCTGAGGTATGAGATCGCTGCCTAATAGAATGTCTATTTGAGCGGGGGTGTTGCAGTTGGGATCTGCTAGCTTTAGGTGTGAAACCTTTAGCCAATGCTTGCTATTTATATGATAGCTTGGAAGCATATTTGTTAGTTGCGGTAAGACTATAGTTTCTGCTCTAATTCTCTTATCCGCTTGGGGGGAAATTCGAGTAATGGGATTATTGTGAACTGAGGTATTCGTTTGAGATTTCCTCAACCTGAGTGGTCATAGTGGGAACTGGTTCCGAAACTTGTCCACTTAGGATCCACCCAAAAATATTATTTTGTGCCAATAGTTTGTTTGAAATTTTCTCAACACCCTCGAGTATTATCTGAGGTATGAGATCGCTGCCTAATAGAATGTCTATTTGAGCGGGGGTGTTGCAGTTGGCATCTGCTAGCTTTAGGTGTGAAACCTTTTGCCAATGCTTGCTATTTATATGATAGCTTGGAAGCATATTTGTTAGTTGCGGTAAGACTATAGCTTCTGCTTTAATTCTCTTATCCGCTTGGGGGGAAATTAGAGTAATGGGATTATTGTGAACTGAGGTATTCGTTTGAGATTTCCTCAACCTGAGTGGTCATGGTGGTAACTGGTTCCGAAACTAGTCCACTTAGGATCCACCCAAAAATAGTATTTTGTGTCAATAGTTTGTTTGAAATTTTCGCAACACCCTCAAGTAATATCTGAGGTATGAGATCGCTGCCTAATAGAATGTCTATTTGAGCGGGGGTGTTGCAGTTGGCATCTGCTAGCTTTAGGTGTGAAACCTTTTGCCAATGCTTGCTATTTATATGATAGCTTGGAAGCATATTTGTTAGTTGCGGTAAGACTATAGCTTCTGCTTTAATTCTCTTATCCGCTTGGGGGGAAATTAGAGTAATGGGATTATTGTGAACTGAGGTATTCGTTTGAGATTTCCCCAACCTGAGTGGTCATGCTGGTAACTGGTTCCGAAACTAGTCCACTTAGGATCCACCCAAAAATAGTATTTTGTGTCAATAGTTTGTTTGAAATTTTCGCAACACCCTCAAGTAATATCTGAGGTATGAGATCGCTGCCTAATAGAATGTCTATTTGAGCGGGGGTGTTGCAGTTGGGATCTGCTAGCTTTAGGTGTGAAACCTTTTGCCAATGCTTGCTATTTATATGATAGCTTGGAAGCATATTTGTTAGTTGCGGTAAGACTATAGCTTCTGCTTTAATTCTCTTATCCCCTTGGGGGGAAATTAGAGTAATGGGATTATTGTGAACTCTGGTATTCGTTTGAGATTTCCTCAACCTGAGTGGTCATGGTGGTAACTGGTTCCGAAATTAGTCCACTTAAGATCCACCCAAAAATAGTATTTTGTGCCAATAGTTTGTTTGAAATTTTCTCAACACTCTCGAGTATTATCTGAGGTATGAGATCGCTGCCTAATAGAATGTCTTTTTGCGCGGGGGTGTTGCAGTTGGGATCTGCTAGCTTTAGGTGTGAAACCTTTTGCCAATGCTTGCTATTTATATGATAGCTTGGAAGCATATTTTTTAGTTGCGGTAAGACTATAGCTTCTGCTTTAATTCTCTTATCCGCTTGGGGGGAAATTAGAGTAATGGGATTATTGTGAACTGAGGTATTCGTTTGAGATTTCCCCAACCTGAGTGGTCATGGTGGTAACTGGTTCCGAAACTAGTCCACTTAGGATCCACCCAAAAAAAGTATTTTGTGCCAATAGTTTGTTTGAAATTTTCTCAACACCCTCGAGTATTATCTGAGGTATGAGATCGCTGCCTAATAGAATGTCTATTTGAGCGGGGGTGTTGCAGTTGGGATCTGCTAGCTTTAGGTGTGAAACCTTTTAGAGTAATGGGATTATGTGAACTGAGGTATTCGTTTGAGATTTCCTCAACCTGAGTGGTCATGGTGGTAACTGGTTCCGAAACTAGGCCACTTAGGCCCAACCCAAAAATAGTATTTCGTGCGAATAGTTTGTTTGAAATTTTCTCAACACCCTCGAGTATTATCTGAGGTATGAGATCGCTGCCTAATGGAATGTCTATTTGAGCGGGAGTGTTGCAGTTGGGATCTGCTAGCTTTAGGTGTGAAACCTTTAGGCAATGCTTGCTATTTATATGATAGCTTGGAAGCATATTTGTTAGTTGCGGTAAGACTATAGCTTCTGTTTTAATTCTCTTATCCGCTTGGGGGGAAATTAGAGTAATGGGATTATTGTGAACTGAGGTATTCGTTTGAGATTTCCTCAACCTGAGTGGTCATGGTGGTAACTGGTTCCGAAACTAGTCCACTTAGGATCCACCCTAAAATAGTATTTTGTGCCAATAGGTGAAACCTTTTGCTAATGCTTGCTATTTATATGATAGCTTGGAAGCATATTTGTGAGTTGCGGTAAGACTATAGCTTCTGCTTTAATTCTCTTATCCGCTTGGGGGGAAATTAGAGTAATGGGATTATTGTGAACTGAGGTATTCGTTTGAGATTTCCTCAACCTGAGTGGTCATGGTGGTAACTGGTTCCGAAACTAGTCCACTTAGGATCCACCCAAAAATAGTATTTTGTGCCAATAGTTTGTTTGAAATTTTCTCAACACCCTCGAGTATTATCTGAGGTATGAGATCGCTGCCTAATAGAATGTCTATTTGAGCGGGGGTGTTGCAGTTGGGATCTGCTAGCTTTAGGTGTGAAACCTTTTAGAGTAATGGGATTATGTGAACTGAGGTGTTCGTTTGAGATTTCCTCAACCTGAGTGGTCATGGTGGTAACTGGTTCCGAAACTAGTCCACTTAGGATCCACCCAAAAATAGTATTTTGTGCCAATAGTTTGTTTGAAATTTTCTCAACACCCTCGAGTATTATCTGAGGTATGAGATCGCTGCCTAATAGAATGTCTATTTGAGCGGGGTAGTTGCAGTTGGGATCTGCTAGCTTTAGGTGTGAAACCTTTTAGAGTAATGGGATTATGTGAACTGAGGTATTCGTTTGAGATTTCCTCAACCTGAGTGGTCATGGTGGTAACTGGTTCCGAAACTAGTCCACTTAGGCCCAACCCAAAAATAGTATTTTGTGCGAATAGTTTGTTTGAAATTTTCTCAACACCCTCGAGTATTATCTGAGGTATGAGATCGCTGCCTAATAGAATGTCTATTTGAGCGGGGGTGTTGCAGTTGGGATCTGCTAGTTTTAGGTGTGAAACCTTTTGCCAATGCTTTTTATTTATATGATAGCTTGGAAGCATATTTGTTAGTTGCGGTAAGACTATAGCTTCTGCTTTAATTCTCTTATCCGCTTGGGGGGAAATTAGAGTAATGGGATTATTGTGAAGTGAGCTATTCGTTTGAGATTTCCTCAACCTGAGTGGTCATGGTGGTAACTGGTTCCGAAACTAGTCCATTTAGGATCCACCCAAAAATAGTATTTTGTGCCAATAGTTTGTTTGAAATTTTCTCAACACCCTCAAGTATTATCTGAGGTATGAGATCGCTGCCTAATAGAATGTCTATTTGAGCGGGGGTGTTGCAGTTGGCATCTGCTAGCTTTAGGTGTGAAACCTTTTCAATGCTTGCTATTTATATGACAGCTTGGAAGCATATTTGTTAGTTGCGGTAAGACTATAGCTTCTGCTTTAATTTTCTTATCCGCTTGGGAGGAAATTAGAGTAATGGGATTATTGTGAACTGAGGTATTCGTTTGAGATTTCCTCAACCTGAGTGGTCATGGTGGTAACTGGTTCCAAAACTAGTCCACTTAGAATCCACTCTAAAATAGTATTTTGTGCCAATAGTTTGTTTGAAATTTTCTCAACACCCTCGAGTATTATCTGAGGTATGAGATCGCTGCCTAATAGAATGTCTATTTGAGCGGGGGTGCTGCAGTTGGCATCTGCTAGCTTTAGGTGTGAAACCTTTTGCCAATGCTTGCTATTTATATGATAGCTTGGAAGCATATTTGTTAGTTGCGGTAAGACTATAGCTTCTGCTTTAATTCTCTTATCCGCTTGGGAGGAAATTAGAGTAACGGGATTATTGTGAACTGAGGTATTCGTTTGAGATTTCCTCAACCTGAGTGGTCATGGTGGTAACTGGTTCCGAAACTAGTCCACTTAGAATCCACCCAAAAATAGTATTTTGTGCCAATAGTTTGTTTGAAATTTTCTCAACACCCTCGAGTATTATCTGAGGTATGAGATCGCTGCCTAATAGAATGTCTATTTGAGCGGGGTAGTTGCAGTTGGGATCTGCTAGCTTTAGGTGTGAAACCTTTTAGAGTAATGGGATTATGTGAACTGAGGTATTCGTTTGAGATTTCCTCAACCTGAGTGGTCATGGTGGTAACTGGTTCCGAAACTAGTCCACTTAGGCCCAACCCAAAAATAGTATTTTGTGCGAATAGTTTGTTTGAAATTTTCTCAACACCCTCGAGTATTATCTGAGGTATGAGATCGCTGCCTAATAGAATGTCTATTTGAGCGGGGGTGTTGCAGTTGGGATCTGCTAGTTTTAGGTGTGAAACCTTTTGCCAATGCTTTTTATTTATATGATAGCTTGGAAGCATATTTGTTAGTTGCGGTAAGACTATAGCTTCTGCTTTAATTCTCTTATCCGCTTGGGGGGAAATTAGAGTAATGGGATTATTGTGAAGTGAGCTATTCGTTTGAGATTTCCTCAACCTGAGTGGTCATGGTGGTAACTGGTTCCGAAACTAGTCCATTTAGGATCCACCCAAAAATAGTATTTTGTGCCAATAGTTTGTTTGAAATTTTCTCAACACCCTCAAGTATTATCTGAGGTATGAGATCGCTGCCTAATAGAATGTCTATTTGAGCGGGGGTGTTGCAGTTGGCATCTGCTAGCTTTAGGTGTGAAACCTTTTCAATGCTTGCTATTTATATGACAGCTTGGAAGCATATTTGTTAGTTGCGGTAAGACTATAGCTTCTGCTTTAATTTTCTTATCCGCTTGGGAGGAAATTAGAGTAATGGGATTATTGTGAACTGAGGTATTCGTTTGAGATTTCCTCAACCTGAGTGGTCATGGTGGTAACTGGTTCCAAAACTAGTCCACTTAGAATCCACTCTAAAATAGTATTTTGTGCCAATAGTTTGTTTGAAATTTTCTCAACACCCTCGAGTATTATCTGAGGTATGAGATCGCTGCCTAATAGAATGTCTATTTGAGCGGGGGTGCTGCAGTTGGCATCTGCTAGCTTTAGGTGTGAAACCTTTTGCCAATGCTTGCTATTTATATGATAGCTTGGAAGCATATTTGTTAGTTGCGGTAAGACTATAGCTTCTGCTTTAATTCTCTTATCCGCTTGGGAGGAAATTAGAGTAACGGGATTATTGTGAACTGAGGTATTCGTTTGAGATTTCCTCAACCTGAGTGGTCATGGTGGTAACTGGTTCCGAAACTAGTCCACTTAGAATCCACCCAAAAATAGTATTTTGTGCCAATAGTTTGTTTGAAATTTTCTCAACACTCTCGAGTATTATCTGAGGTATGAGATCGCTGCCTAATAGAATGTCTTTTTGCGCGGAGGTGTTGCAGCTGGGATCTGCTTGCTTTAGGTGTGAAAGCTTTTGCCAATGCTTGCTATTTATATGATAGCTTGGAAGCATATTTGTTAGTTGCGGTAAGACTATAGCATCTGCTTTAATTCTCTTATCCGCTTGGGGGGAAATTAGAGTAATGGGGTTATTGTGAACTGAGGTATTCGTTTGAGATTTCCTCAACCTGAGTGGTCATGGTGGTAACTGGTTCCGAAACTAGTCCACTTAGGATCCACCCAAAAAAAGTATTTTGTGCCAATAGTTTGTTTGAAATTTTCTCAACACCCTCGAGTATTATCTGAGGTATGAGATCGCTGCCTAATAGAATGTCTATTTGAGCGGGGGTGTTGCAGTTGGGATCTGCTAGCTTTAGGTGTGAAACCTTTTAGAGTAATGGGATTATGTGAACTGAGGTATTCGTTTGAGATTTCCTCAACCTGAGTGGTCATGGTGGTAACTGGTTCCGAAACTAGTCCACTTAGGCCCAACCCAAAAATAGTATTTCGTGCGAATAGTTTGTTTGAAATTTTCTCAACACTCTCGAGTATTATCTGAGGTATGAGATCGCTGCCTAATAGAACGTCTTTTTGCGCGGGGGTGTTGCAGTTGGGATCTGCTAGCTTTAGGTGTGAAACCTTTTGCCAATGCTTGCTATTTATATGATAGCTTGGAAGCATATTTTTTAGTTGCGGTAAGACTATAGCTTCTGCTTTAATTCTCTTATCCGCTTGGGGGGAAATTAGAGTAATGGGATTATTGTGAACTGAGGTATTCGTTTGAGATTTCCCCAACCTGAGTGGTCATGGTGGTAACTGGTTCCGAAACTAGTCCACTTAGGATCCACCCAAGAAAAGTATTTTGTGCCAATAGTTTGTTTGAAATTTTCTCAACACCCTCGAGTATTATCTGAGGTATGAGATCGCTGCCTAATAGAATGTCTATTTGAGCGGGGGTGTTGCAGTTGGGATCTGCTAGCTTTAGGTGTGAAACCTTTTAGAGTAATGGGATTATGTGAACTGAGGTATTCGTTTGAGATTTCCTCAACCTGAGTGGTCATGGTGGTAACTGGTTCCGAAACTAGTCCACTTAGGCCCAACCCAAAAATAGTATTTCGTGCGAATAGTTTGTTTGAAATTTTCTCAACACCCTCGAGTATTATCTGAGGTATGAGATCGCTGCCTAATGGAATGTCTATTTGAGCGGGAGTGTTGCAGTTGGGATCTGCTAGCTTTAGGTGTGAAACCTTTAGCCAATGCTTGCTATTTATATGATAGCTTGGAAGCATATTTGTTAGTTGCGGTAAGACTATAGCTTCTGTTTTAATTCTCTTATCCGCTTGGGGGGAAATTAGAGTAATGGGATTATTGTGAACTGAGGTATTCGTTTGAGATTTCCTCAACCTGAGTGGTCATGGTGGTAACTGGTTCCGAAACTAGTCCACTTAGGATCCACCCTAAAATAGTATTTTGTGCCAATAGGTGAAACCTTTTGCTAATGCTTGCTATTTATATGATAGCTTGGAAGCATATTTGTGAGTTGCGGTAAGACTATAGCTTCTGCTTTAATTCTCTTATCCGCTTGGGGGGAAATTAGAGTAATGGGATTATTGTGAACTGAGGTATTCGTTTGAGATTTCCTCAACCTGAGTGGTCATGGTGGTAACTGGTTCCGAAACTAGTCCACTTAGGATCCACCCTAAAATAGTATTTTGTGCCAATAGGTGAAACCTTTTGCCAATGCTTTTTATTTATATGATAGCTTGGAAGCATATTTGTTAGTTGCGGTAAGACTATAGCTTCTGCTTTAATTCTCTTATCCGCTTGGGGGGAAATTAGAGTAATGGGATTATTGTGAAGTGAGCTATTCGTTTGAGATTTCCTCAACCTGAGTGGTCATGGTGGTAACTGGTTCCGAAACTAGTCCATTTAGGATCCACCCAAAAATAGTATTTTGTGCCAATAGTTTGTTTGAAATTTTCTCAACACCCTCAAGTATTATCTGAGGTATGAGATCGCTGCCTAATAGAATGTCTATTTGAGCGGGGGTGTTGCAGTTGGCATCTGCTAGCTTTAGGTGTGAAACCTTTTCAATGCTTGCTATTTATATGACAGCTTGGAAGCATATTTGTTAGTTGCGGTAAGACTATAGCTTCTGCTTTAATTTTCTTATCCGCTTGGGAGGAAATTAGAGTAATGGGATTATTGTGAACTGAGGTATTCGTTTGAGATTTCCTCAACCTGAGTGGTCATGGTGGTAACTGGTTCCAAAACTAGTCCACTTAGAATCCACTCTAAAATAGTATTTTGTGCCAATAGTTTGTTTGAAATTTTCTCAACACCCTCGAGTATTATCTGAGGTATGAGATCGCTGCCTAATAGAATGTCTATTTGAGCGGGGGTGCTGCAGTTGGCATCTGCTAGCTTTAGGTGTGAAACCTTTTGCCAATGCTTGCTATTTATATGATAGCTTGGAAGCATATTTGTTAGTTGCGGTAAGACTATAGCTTCTGCTTTAATTCTCTTATCCGCTTGGGAGGAAATTAGAGTAACGGGATTATTGTGAACTGAGGTATTCGTTTGAGATTTCCTCAACCTGAGTGGTCATGGTGGTAACTGGTTCCGAAACTAGTCCACTTAGAATCCACCCAAAAATAGTATTTTGTGCCAATAGTTTGTTTGAAATTTTCTCAACACTCTCGAGTATTATCTGAGGTATGAGATCGCTGCCTAATAGAATGTCTTTTTGCGCGGAGGTGTTGCAGCTGGGATCTGCTTGCTTTAGGTGTGAAAGCTTTTGCCAATGCTTGCTATTTATATGATAGCTTGGAAGCATATTTGTTAGTTGCGGTAAGACTATAGCATCTGCTTTAATTCTCTTATCCGCTTGGGGGGAAATTAGAGTAATGGGGTTATTGTGAACTGAGGTATTCGTTTGAGATTTCCTCAACCTGAGTGGTCATGGTGGTAACTGGTTCCGAAACTAGTCCACTTAGGATCCACCCAAAAAAAGTATTTTGTGCCAATAGTTTGTTTGAAATTTTCTCAACACCCTCGAGTATTATCTGAGGTATGAGATCGCTGCCTAATAGAATGTCTATTTGAGCGGGGGTGTTGCAGTTGGGATCTGCTAGCTTTAGGTGTGAAACCTTTTAGAGTAATGGGATTATGTGAACTGAGGTATTCGTTTGAGATTTCCTCAACCTGAGTGGTCATGGTGGTAACTGGTTCCGAAACTAGTCCACTTAGGCCCAACCCAAAAATAGTATTTCGTGCGAATAGTTTGTTTGAAATTTTCTCAACACTCTCGAGTATTATCTGAGGTATGAGATCGCTGCCTAATAGAACGTCTTTTTGCGCGGGGGTGTTGCAGTTGGGATCTGCTAGCTTTAGGTGTGAAACCTTTTGCCAATGCTTGCTATTTATATGATAGCTTGGAAGCATATTTTTTAGTTGCGGTAAGACTATAGCTTCTGCTTTAATTCTCTTATCCGCTTGGGGGGAAATTAGAGTAATGGGATTATTGTGAACTGAGGTATTCGTTTGAGATTTCCCCAACCTGAGTGGTCATGGTGGTAACTGGTTCCGAAACTAGTCCACTTAGGATCCACCCAAGAAAAGTATTTTGTGCCAATAGTTTGTTTGAAATTTTCTCAACACCCTCGAGTATTATCTGAGGTATGAGATCGCTGCCTAATAGAATGTCTATTTGAGCGGGGGTGTTGCAGTTGGGATCTGCTAGCTTTAGGTGTGAAACCTTTTAGAGTAATGGGATTATGTGAACTGAGGTATTCGTTTGAGATTTCCTCAACCTGAGTGGTCATGGTGGTAACTGGTTCCGAAACTAGTCCACTTAGGCCCAACCCAAAAATAGTATTTCGTGCGAATAGTTTGTTTGAAATTTTCTCAACACCCTCGAGTATTATCTGAGGTATGAGATCGCTGCCTAATGGAATGTCTATTTGAGCGGGAGTGTTGCAGTTGGGATCTGCTAGCTTTAGGTGTGAAACCTTTAGCCAATGCTTGCTATTTATATGATAGCTTGGAAGCATATTTGTTAGTTGCGGTAAGACTATAGCTTCTGTTTTAATTCTCTTATCCGCTTGGGGGGAAATTAGAGTAATGGGATTATTGTGAACTGAGGTATTCGTTTGAGATTTCCTCAACCTGAGTGGTCATGGTGGTAACTGGTTCCGAAACTAGTCCACTTAGGATCCACCCTAAAATAGTATTTTGTGCCAATAGGTGAAACCTTTTGCTAATGCTTGCTATTTATATGATAGCTTGGAAGCATATTTGTGAGTTGCGGTAAGACTATAGCTTCTGCTTTAATTCTCTTATCCGCTTGGGGGGAAATTAGAGTAATGGGATTATTGTGAACTGAGGTATTCGTTTGAGATTTCCTCAACCTGAGTGGTCATGGTGGTAACTGGTTCCGAAACTAGTCCACTTAGGATCCACCCAAAAATAGTATTTTGTGCCAATAGTTTGTTTGAAATTTTCTCAACACCCTCGAGTATTATCTGAGGTATGAGATCGCTGCCTAATAGAATGTCTATTTGAGCGGGGGTGTTGCAGTTGGGATCTGCTAGCTTTAGGTGTGAAACCTTTTAGAGTAATGGGATTGTGTGAACTGAGGTGTTCGTTTGAGATTTCCTCAACCTGAGTGGTCATGGTGGTAACTGGTTCCGAAACTAGTCCACTTAGGATCCACCCAAAAATAGTATTTTGTGCCAATAGTTTGTTTGAAATTTTCTCAACACCCTCGAGTATTATCTGAGGTATGAGATCGCTGCCTAATAGAATGTCTATTTGAGCGGGGTAGTTGCAGTTGGGATCTGCTAGCTTTAGGTGTGAAACCTTTTAGAGTAATGGGATTATGTGAACTGAGGTATTCGTTTGAGATTTCCTCAACCTGAGTGGTCATGGTGGTAACTGGTTCCGAAACTAGTCCACTTAGGCCCAACCCAAAAATAGTATTTTGTGCGAATAGTTTGTTTGAAATTTTCTCAACACCCTCGAGTATTATCTGAGGTATGAGATCGCTGCCTAATAGAATGTCTATTTGAGCGGGGGTGTTGCAGTTGGGATCTGCTAGTTTTAGGTGTGAAACCTTTTGCCAATGCTTTTTATTTATATGATAGCTTGGAAGCATATTTGTTAGTTGCGGTAAGACTATAGCTTCTGCTTTAATTCTCTTATCCGCTTGGGGGGAAATTAGAGTAATGGGATTATTGTGAAGTGAGCTATTCGTTTGAGATTTCCTCAACCTGAGTGGTCATGGTGGTAACTGGTTCCGAAACTAGTCCATTTAGGATCCACCCAAAAATAGTATTTTGTGCCAATAGTTTGTTTGAAATTTTCTCAACACCCTCAAGTATTATCTGAGGTATGAGATCGCTGCCTAATAGAATGTCTATTTGAGCGGGGGTGTTGCAGTTGGCATCTGCTAGCTTTAGGTGTGAAACCTTTTCAATGCTTGCTATTTATATGACAGCTTGGAAGCATATTTGTTAGTTGCGGTAAGACTATAGCTTCTGCTTTAATTTTCTTATCCGCTTGGGAGGAAATTAGAGTAATGGGATTATTGTGAACTGAGGTATTCGTTTGAGATTTCCTCAACCTGAGTGGTCATGGTGGTAACTGGTTCCAAAACTAGTCCACTTAGAATCCACTCTAAAATAGTATTTTGTGCCAATAGTTTGTTTGAAATTTTCTCAACACCCTCGAGTATTATCTGAGGTATGAGATCGCTGCCTAATAGAATGTCTATTTGAGCGGGGGTGCTGCAGTTGGCATCTGCTAGCTTTAGGTGTGAAACCTTTTGCCAATGCTTGCTATTTATATGATAGCTTGGAAGCATATTTGTTAGTTGCGGTAAGACTATAGCTTCTGCTTTAATTCTCTTATCCGCTTGGGAGGAAATTAGAGTAACGGGATTATTGTGAACTGAGGTATTCGTTTGAGATTTCCTCAACCTGAGTGGTCATGGTGGTAACTGGTTCCGAAACTAGTCCACTTAGAATCCACCCAAAAATAGTATTTTGTGCCAATAGTTTGTTTAAAATTTTCTCAACACTCTCGAGTATTATCTGAGGTATGAGATCGCTGCCTAATAGAATGTCTTTTTGCGCGGAGGTGTTGCAGCTGGGATCTGCTTGCTTTAGGTGTGAAAGCTTTTGCCAATGCTTGCTATTTATATGATAGCTTGGAAGCATATTTGTTAGTTGCGGTAAGACTATAGCATCTGCTTTAATTCTCTTATCCGCTTGGGGGGAAATTAGAGTAATGGGGTTATTGTGAACTGAGGTATTCGTTTGAGATTTCCTCAACCTGAGTGGTCATGGTGGTAACTGGTTCCGAAACTACTCCACTTAGGATCCACCCAAAAATAGTATTTTGTGCCAATAGTTTGTTTGAAATTTTCTCAACACCCTCGAGTCTTATCTGAGGTATGAGATCGCTGCCTAATAGAATGTCTATTTGAGCGGGGGTGCTGCAGTTGGCATCTGCTAGCTTTAGGTGTGAAACCTTTTGCCAATGCTTGCTATTTATATGATAGCTTGGAAGCATATTTGCTAGTTGCGGTAAGACTATAGCTTCTGCTTTAATTCTCTTATCCGCTTGGGGGGAAATTAGAGTAATGGGATTATTGTGAACTGAGGTATTCGTTTGAGATTTCCCCAACCTGAGTGGTCATGGTGGTAACTGGTTCCGAAACTAGTCCACTTAGGATCCACCCAAGAAAAGTATTTTGTGCCAATAGTTTGTTTGAAATTTTCTCAACACCCTCGAGTATTATCTGAGGTATGAGATCGCTGCCTAATAGAATGTCTATTTGAGCGGGGGTGTTGCAGTTGGGATCTGCTAGCTTTAGGTGTGAAACCTTTTAGAGTAATGGGATTATGTGAACTGAGGTATTCGTTTGAGATTTCCTCAACCTGAGTGGTCATGGTGGTAACTGGTTCCGAAACTAGTCCACTTAGGCCCAACCCAAAAATAGTATTTCGTGCGAATAGTTTGTTTGAAATTTTCTCAACACCCTCGAGTATTATCTGAGGTATGAGATCGCTGCCTAATGGAATGTCTATTTGAGCGGGAGTGTTGCAGTTGGGATCTGCTAGCTTTAGGTGTGAAACCTTTAGCCAATGCTTGCTATTTATATGATAGCTTGGAAGCATATTTGTTAGTTGCGGTAAGACTATAGCTTCTGTTTTAATTCTCTTATCCGCTTGGGGGGAAATTAGAGTAATGGGATTATTGTGAACTGAGGTATTCGTTTGAGATTTCCTCAACCTGAGTGGTCATGGTGGTAACTGGTTCCGAAACTAGTCCACTTAGGATCCACCCTAAAATAGTATTTTGTGCCAATAGGTGAAACCTTTTGCTAATGCTTGCTATTTATATGATAGCTTGGAAGCATATTTGTGAGTTGCGGTAAGACTATAGCTTCTGTTTTAATTCTCTTATCCGCTTGGGGGGAAATTAGAGTAATGGGATTATTGTGAACTGAGCTATTCGTTTGAGATTTCCTCAACCTGAGTGGTCATGGTGGTAACTGGTTCCGAAACTAGTCCATTTAGGATCCACCCAAAAATAGTATTTTGTGCCAATAGTTTGTTTGAAATTTTCTCAACACCCTCAAGTATTATCTGAGGTATGAGATCGCTGCCTAATAGAATGTCTATTTGAGCGGGGGTGTTGCAGTTGGCATCTGCTAGCTTTAGGTGTGAAACCTTTTCAATGCTTGCTATTTATATGACAGCTTGGAAGCATATTTGTTAGTTGCGGTAAGACTATAGCTTCTGCTTTAATTTTCTTATCCGCTTGGGAGGAAATTAGAGTAATGGGATTATTGTGAACTGAGGTATTCGTTTGAGATTTCCTCAACCTGAGTGGTCATGGTGGTAACTGGTTCCAAAACTAGTCCACTTAGAATCCACTCTAAAATAGTATTTTGTGCCAATAGTTTGTTTGAAATTTTCTCAACACCCTCGAGTATTATCTGAGGTATGAGATCGCTGCCTAATAGAATGTCTATTTGAGCGGGGGTGCTGCAGTTGGCATCTGCTAGCTTTAGGTGTGAAACCTTTTGCCAATGCTTGCTATTTATATGATAGCTTGGAAGCATATTTGTTAGTTGCGGTAAGACTATAGCTTCTGCTTTAATTCTCTTATCCGCTTGGGAGGAAATTAGAGTAACGGGATTATTGTGAACTGAGGTATTCGTTTGAGATTTCCTCAACCTGAGTGGTCATGGTGGTAACTGGTTCCGAAACTAGTCCACTTAGAATCCACCCAAAAATAGTATTTTGTGCCAATAGTTTGTTTAAAATTTTCTCAACACTCTCGAGTATTATCTGAGGTATGAGATCGCTGCCTAATAGAATGTCTTTTTGCGCGGAGGTGTTGCAGCTGGGATCTGCTTGCTTTAGGTGTGAAAGCTTTTGCCAATGCTTGCTATTTATATGATAGCTTGGAAGCATATTTGTTAGTTGCGGTAAGACTATAGCATCTGCTTTAATTCTCTTATCCGCTTGGGGGGAAATTAGAGTAATGGGGTTATTGTGAACTGAGGTATTCGTTTGAGATTTCCTCAACCTGAGTGGTCATGGTGGTAACTGGTTCCGAAACTACTCCACTTAGGATCCACCCAAAAATAGTATTTTGTGCCAATAGTTTGTTTGAAATTTTCTCAACACCCTCGAGTCTTATCTGAGGTATGAGATCGCTGCCTAATAGAATGTCTATTTGAGCGGGGGTGCTGCAGTTGGCATCTGCTAGCTTTAGGTGTGAAACCTTTTGCCAATGCTTGCTATTTATATGATAGCTTGGAAGCATATTTGTTAGTTGCGGTAAGACTATAGCTTCTGCTTTAATTCTCTTATCCGCTTGGGGGGAAATTAGAGTAATGGGATTATTGTGAACTGAGGTATTCGTTTGAGATTTCCCCAACCTGAGTGGTCATGGTGGTAACTGGTTCCGAAACTAGTCCACTTAGGATCCACCCAAGAAAAGTATTTTGTGCCAATAGTTTGTTTGAAATTTTCTCAACACCCTCGAGTATTATCTGAGGTATGAGATCGCTGCCTAATAGAATGTCTATTTGAGCGGGGGTGTTGCAGTTGGGATCTGCTAGCTTTAGGTGTGAAACCTTTTAGAGTAATGGGATTATGTGAACTGAGGTATTCGTTTGAGATTTCCTCAACCTGAGTGGTCATGGTGGTAACTGGTTCCGAAACTAGTCCACTTAGGCCCAACCCAAAAATAGTATTTCGTGCGAATAGTTTGTTTGAAATTTTCTCAACACCCTCGAGTATTATCTGAGGTATGAGATCGCTGCCTAATGGAATGTCTATTTGAGCGGGAGTGTTGCAGTTGGGATCTGCTAGCTTTAGGTGTGAAACCTTTAGCCAATGCTTGCTATTTATATGATAGCTTGGAAGCATATTTGTTAGTTGCGGTAAGACTATAGCTTCTGTTTTAATTCTCTTATCCGCTTGGGGGGAAATTAGAGTAATGGGATTATTGTGAACTGAGGTATTCGTTTGAGATTTCCTCAACCTGAGTGGTCATGGTGGTAACTGGTTCCGAAACTAGTCCACTTAGGATCCACCCTAAAATAGTATTTTGTGCCAATAGGTGAAACCTTTTGCTAATGCTTGCTATTTATATGATAGCTTGGAAGCATATTTGTGAGTTGCGGTAAGACTATAGCTTCTGCTTTAATTCTCTTATCCGCTTGGGGGGAAATTAGAGTAATGGGATTATTGTGAACTGAGGTATTCGTTTGAGATTTCCTCAACCTGAGTGGTCATGGTGGTAACTGGTTCCGAAACTAGTCCACTTAGGATCCACCCAAAAATAGTATTTTGTGCCAATAGTTTGTTTGAAATTTTCTCAACACCCTCGAGTATTATCTGAGGTATGAGATCGCTGCCTAATAGAATGTCTATTTGAGCGGGGGTGTTGCAGTTGGGATCTGCTAGCTTTAGGTGTGAAACCTTTTAGAGTAATGGGATTATGTGAACTGAGGTGTTCGTTTGAGATTTCCTCAACCTGAGTGGTCATGGTGGTAACTGGTTCCGAAACTAGTCCACTTAGGCCCAACCCAAAAATAGTATTTCGTGCGAATAGTTTGTTTGAAATTTTCTCAACACCCTCGAGTATTATCTGAGGTATGAGATCGCTGCCTAATGGAATGTCTATTTGAGCGGGAGTGTTGCAGTTGGGATCTGCTAGCTTTAGGTGTGAAACCTTTAGCCAATGCTTGCTATTTATATGATAGCTTGGAAGCATATTTGTTAGTTGCGGTAAGACTATAGCTTCTGTTTTAATTCTCTTATCCGCTTGGGGGGAAATTAGAGTAATGGGATTATTGTGAACTGAGGTATTCGTTTGAGATTTCCTCAACCTGAGTGGTCATGGTGGTAACTGGTTCCGAAACTAGTCCACTTAGGATCCACCCTAAAATAGTATTTTGTGCCAATAGGTGAAACCTTTTGCTAATGCTTGCTATTTATATGATAGCTTGGAAGCATATTTGTGAGTTGCGGTAAGACTATAGCTTCTGCTTTAATTCTCTTATCCGCTTGGGGGGAAATTAGAGTAATGGGATTATTGTGAACTGAGGTATTCGTTTGAGATTTCCTCAACCTGAGTGGTCATGGTGGTAACTGGTTCCGAAACTAGTCCACTTAGGATCCACCCAAAAATAGTATTTTGTGCCAATAGTTTGTTTGAAATTTTCTCAACACCCTCGAGTATTATCTGAGGTATGAGATCGCTGCCTAATAGAATGTCTATTTGAGCGGGGGTGTTGCAGTTGGGATCTGCTAGCTTTAGGTGTGAAACCTTTTAGAGTAATGGGATTATGTGAACTGAGGTGTTCGTTTGAGATTTCCTCAACCTGAGTGGTCATGGTGGTAACTGGTTCCGAAACTAGTCCACTTAGGATCCACCCAAAAATAGTATTTTGTGCCAATAGTTTGTTTGAAATTTTCTCAACACCCTCGAGTATTATCTGAGGTATGAGATCGCTGCCTAATAGAATGTCTATTTGAGCGGGGTAGTTGCAGTTGGGATCTGCTAGCTTTAGGTGTGAAACCTTTTAGAGTAATGGGATTATGTGAACTGAGGTATTCGTTTGAGATTTCCTCAACCTGAGTGGTCATGGTGGTAACTGGTTCCGAAACTAGTCCACTTAGGCCCAACCCAAAAATAGTATTTTGTGCGAATAGTTTGTTTGAAATTTTCTCAACACCCTCGAGTATTATCTGAGGTATGAGATCGCTGCCTAATAGAATGTCTATTTGAGCGGGGGTGTTGCAGTTGGGATCTGCTAGTTTTAGGTGTGAAACCTTTTGCCAATGCTTTTTATTTATATGATAGCTTGGAAGCATATTTGTTAGTTGCGGTAAGACTATAGCTTCTGCTTTAATTCTCTTATCCGCTTGGGGGGAAATTAGAGTAATGGGATTATTGTGAAGTGAGCTATTCGTTTGAGATTTCCTCAACCTGAGTGGTCATGGTGGTAACTGGTTCCGAAACTAGTCCATTTAGGATCCACCCAAAAATAGTATTTTGTGCCAATAGTTTGTTTGAAATTTTCTCAACACCCTCAAGTATTATCTGAGGTATGAGATCGCTGCCTAATAGAATGTCTATTTGAGCGGGGGTGTTGCAGTTGGCATCTGCTAGCTTTAGGTGTGAAACCTTTTCAATGCTTGCTATTTATATGACAGCTTGGAAGCATATTTGTTAGTTGCGGTAAGACTATAGCTTCTGCTTTAATTTTCTTATCCGCTTGGGAGGAAATTAGAGTAATGGGATTATTGTGAACTGAGGTATTCGTTTGAGATTTCCTCAACCTGAGTGGTCATGGTGGTAACTGGTTCCAAAACTAGTCCACTTAGAATCCACTCTAAAATAGTATTTTGTGCCAATAGTTTGTTTGAAATTTTCTCAACACCCTCGAGTATTATCTGAGGTATGAGATCGCTGCCTAATAGAATGTCTATTTGAGCGGGGGTGCTGCAGTTGGCATCTGCTAGCTTAAGGTGTGAAACCTTTTGCCAATGCTTGCTATTTATATGATAGCTTGGAAGCATATTTGTTAGTTGCGGTAAGACTATAGCTTCTGCTTTAATTCTCTTATCCGCTTGGGAGGAAATTAGAGTAACGGGATTATTGTGAACTGAGGTATTCGTTTGAGATTTCCTCAACCTGAGTGGTCATGGTGGTAACTGGTTCCGAAACTAGTCCACTTAGAATCCACCCAAAAATAGTATTTTGTGCCAATAGTTTGTTTAAAATTTTCTCAACACTCTCGAGTATTATCTGAGGTATGAGATCGCTGCCTAATAGAATGTCTTTTTGCGCGGAGGTGTTGCAGCTGGGATCTGCTTGCTTTAGGTGTGAAAGCTTTTGCCAATGCTTGCTATTTATATGATAGCTTGGAAGCATATTTGTTAGTTGCGGTAAGACTATAGCATCTGCTTTAATTCTCTTATCCGCTTGGGGGGAAATTAGAGTAATGGGGTTATTGTGAACTGAGGTATTCGTTTGAGATTTCCTCAACCTGAGTGGTCATGGTGGTAACTGGTTCCGAAACTACTCCACTTAGGATCCACCCAAAAATAGTATTTTGTGCCAATAGTTTGTTTGAAATTTTCTCAACACCCTCGAGTCTTATCTGAGGTATGAGATCGCTGCCTAATAGAATGTCTATTTGAGCGGGGGTGCTGCAGTTGGCATCTGCTAGCTTTAGGTGTGAAACCTTTTGCCAATGCTTGCTATTTATATGATAGCTTGGAAGCATATTTGTTAGTTGCGGTAAGACTATAGCTTCTGCTTTAATTCTCTTATCCGCTTGGGGGGAAATTAGAGTAATGGGATTATTGTGAACTGAGGTATTCGTTTGAGATTTCCTCAACCTGAGTGGTCATGGTGGTAACTGGTTCCGAAACTAGTCCACTTAGAATCCACCCAAAAATAGTATTTTGTGCCAATAGTTTGTTTGAAATTTTCTCAACACTCTCGAGTATTATCTGAGGTATGAGATCGCTGCCTAATAGAATGTCTAGTTGAGCGGGGGTGCTGCAGTTGGCATCTGCTAGCTTTAGGTGTGAAACCTTTTGCCAATGCTTGCTATTTATATGATAGCTTGGAAGCATATTTGTTAGTTGCGGTAAGACTATAGCTTCTGCTTTAATTCTCTTATCCGCTTGGGAGGAAATTAGAGTAACGGGATTATTGTGAACTGAGGTATTCGTTTGAGATTTCCTCAACCTGAGTGGTCATGGTGGTAACTGGTTCCTTAACTAGTCCACTTAGAATCCACCCAAAAATAGTATTTTGTGCCAATAATTTGTTTGAAATTTTCTCAACACTCTCGAGTATTATCTGAGGTATGAGATCGCTGCCTAATAGAATGTCTTTTTGCGCGGAGGTGTTGCAGTTGGGATCTGCTTGCTTTAGGTGTGAAAGCTTTTGCCAATGCTTGCTATTTATATGATAGCTTGGAAGCATATTTGTTAGTTGCGGTAAGACTATAGCTTCTGCTTTAATTCTCTTATCCGCTTGGGGGGAAATTAGAGTAATGGGATTATTGTGAACTGAGGTATTCGTTTGAGATTTCCTCAACCTGAGTGGTCATGGTGGTAACTGGTTCCGAAACTAGTCCACTTAGGATCCACCCAAAAATAGTATTTTGTGCCAATAGTTTGTTTGAAATTTTCTCAACACCCTCGAGTATTATCTGAGGTATAAGATCGCTGCCTAATAGAATGTCTATTTGAGCGGGGGTGTTGCAGTTGGGATCTGCTAGCTTTAGGTGTGAAACCTTTTGCCAATGCTTGCTATTTATATGATAGCTTGGAAGCATATTTGTTAGTTGCGGTAAGACTATAGCTTCTGCTTTAATTCTCTTATCCGCTTGGGGGGAAATTAGAGTAATGGGATTATTGTGAACTGAGGTATTCGTTTGAGATTTCCTCAACCTGAGTGGTCATGGTGGTAACTGGTTCCGAAACTAGTCCACTTAGGATCCACCCAAAAATAGTATTTTGTGCCAATAGTTTGTTTGAAATTTTCTCAACACCCTCGAGTATTATCTGAGGTATGAGATCGCTGCCTAATAGAATGTCTATTTGAGCGGGGGTGTTGCAGTTGGGATCTGCTAGCTTTAGGTGTGAAACCTTTTAGAGTAATGGGATTATGTGAACTGAGGTATTCGTTTGAGATTTCCTCAACCTGAGTGGTCATGGTGGTAACTGGTTCCGAAACTAGTCCACTTAGGCCCAACCCAAAAATAGTATTTTGTGCGAATAGTTTGTTTGAAATTTTCTCAACACCCTCGAGTATTATCTGAGGTATGAGATCGCTGCCTAATATAATGTCTATTTGAGCGGGGGTGTTGCAGTTGGGATCTGCTAGTTTTAGGTGTGAAACCTTTTGCCAATGCTTGCTATTTATATGATAGCTTGAAAGCATATTTGTTAGTTGCGGTAAGACTATAGCTTCTGCTTTAATTCTCTTATCCGCTTGGGGGGAAATTAGAGTAATGGGATTATTGTGAACTGAGCTATTCGTTTGAGATTTCCTCAACCTGAGTGGTCATGGTGGTAACTGGTTCCGAAACTAGTCCACTTAGGATCCACCCAAAAATAGTATTTTGTGCCAATAGTTTGTTTGAAATTTTCTCAACACCCTCAAGTATTATCTGAGGTATGAGATCGCTGCCTAATAGAATGTCTATTTGAGCGGGGGGTGTTGCAGTTGGCATCTGCTAGCTTTAGGTGTGAAACCTTTTGCCAATGCTTGCTATTTATATGATAGCTTGGAAGCATATTTGTTAGTTGCGGTAAGACTATAGCTTCTGCTTTAATTCTCTTATCCGCTTGGGAGGAAATTAGAGTAATGGGATTATTGTGAACTGAGGTATTCGTTTGAGATTTCCTCAACCTGAGTGGTCATGGTGGTAACTGGTTCCGAAACTAGTCCACTTAGAATCCACCCTAAAATAGTATTTTGTGCCAATAGTTTGTTTGAAATTTTCTCAACACCCTCGAGTATTATCTGAGGTATGAGATCGCTGCCTAATAGAATGTCTATTTGAGCGGGGGTGCTGCAGTTGGCATCTGCTAGCTTTAGGTGTGAAACCTTTTGCCAATGCTTGCTATTTATATGATAGCTTGGAAGCATATTTGTTAGTTGCGGTAAGACTATAGCTTCTGCTTTAATTCTCTTATCCGCTTGGGTGGAAATTAGAGTAACGGGATTATTGTGAACTGAGGTATTCGTTTGAGATTTCCTCAACCTGAGTGGTCATGGTGGTAACTGGTTCCGAAACTAGTCCACTTAGAATCCACCCTAAAATAGTATTTTGTGCCAATAGTTTGTTTGAAATTTTCTCAACACCCTCGAGTATTATCTGAGGTATGAGATCGCTGCCTAATAGAATGTCTATTTGAGCGGGGGTGTTGCAGTTGGCATCTGCTAGCTTTAGGTGTGAAACCTTTTGCCAATGCTTGCTATTTATATGATAGCTTGGAAGCATATTTGCTAGTTGCGGTAAGACTATAGCTTCTGCTTTAATTCTCTTATCCGCTTGGGGGGAAATTAGAGTAATGGGATTATTGTGAACTGAGGTATTCGTTTGAGATTTCCTCAACCTGAGAGGTCATGGTGGTAACTGGTTCCGAAACTAGTCCACTTAGAATCCACCCAAAAATAGTATTTTGTGCCAATAATTTGTTTGAAATTTTCTCAACACTCTCGACTATTATCTGAGGTATGAGACCGCTGCCTAATAGAATGTCTTTTTGCGCGGAGGTGTTGCAGTTGGGATCTGCTTGCTTTAGGTGTGAAAGCTTTTGCCAATGCTTGCTATTTATATGATAGCTTGGAAGCATATTTGTTAGTTGCGGTAAGACTATAGCTTCTGCTTTAATTCTCTTATCCGCTTGGGGGGAAATTAGAGTAATGGGGTTATTGTGAACTGAGGTATTCGTTTGAGATTTCCTCAACCTGAGTCGTCATGGTGGTAACTGGTTCCGAAACTAGTCCACTTAGGATCCACCCAAAAATAGTATTTTGTGCCAATAGTTTGTTTGAAATTTTCTCAACACCCTCGAGTATTATCTGAGGTATGAGATCGCTGCCTAATAGAATGTCTATTTGAGCGGGGGTGTTGCAGTTGGGATCTGCTAGCTTTAGGTGTGAAACCTTTTAGAGTAATGGGATTATGTGAACTGAGGTATTCGTTTGAGATTTCCTCAACCTGAGTGGTCATGGTGGTAACTGGTTCCGAAACTAGTCCACTTAGGCCCAACCCAAAAATAGTATTTTGTGCGAATAGTTTGTTTGAAATTTTCTCAACACCCTCGAGTATTATCTGAGGTATGAGATCGCTGCCTAATAGAATGTCTATTTGAGCGGAAGTGTTGCAGTTGGGATCTGCTAGCTTTAGGTGTGAAACCTTTAGCCAATGCTTGCTATTTATATGATAGCTTGGAAGCATATTTGTTAGTTGCGGTAAGACTATAGCTTCTGCTTTAATTTTCTTATCCGCTTGGGGGGAAATTAGAGTAATGGGATTATTGTGAACTGAGGTATTCGTTTGAGATTTCCTCAACCTGAGTGGTCATGGTGGTAACTGGTTCCGAAACTAGTCCACTTAGGATCCACCCTAAAATAGTATTTTGTGCCAATAGGTGAAACCTTTTGCCAATGCTTGCTATTTATATGATAGCTTGGAAGCATATTTGTTAGTTGCGGTAAGACTATAGCTTCTGCTTTAATTCTCTTATCCGCTTGGGGGGAAATTAGAGTAATGGGATTATTGTGAACTGAGGTATTCGTTTGAGATTTCCTCAACCTGAGTGGTCATGGTGGTAACTGGTTCCGAAACTAGTCCACTTAGGATCCACCCAAAAATAGTATTTTGTGCCAATAGTTTGTTTGAAATTTTCTCAACACCCTCGAGTATTATCTGAGGTATGAGATCGCTGCCTAATAGAATGTCTATTTGAGCGGGGGTGTTGCAGTTGGGATCTGCTAGCTTTAGGTGTGAAACCTTTTAGAGTAATGGGATTATGTGAACTGAGGTATTCGTTTGAGATTTCCTCAACCTGAGTGGTCATGGTGGTAACTGGTTCCGAAACTAGTCCACTTAGGCCCAACCCAAAAATAGTATTTTGTGCGAATAGTTTGTTTGAAATTTTCTCAACACCCTCGAGTATTATCTGAGGTATGAGATCGCTGCCTAATAGAATGTCTATTTGAGCGGGGGTGTTGCAGTTGGGATCTGCTAGTTTTAGGTGTGAAACCTTTTGCCAATGCTTGCTATTTATATGATAGCTTGGAAGCATATTTGTTAGTTGCGGTAAGACTATAGCTTCTGCTTTAATTCTCTTATCCGCTTGGGGGGAAATTAGAGTAATGGGATTATTGTGAACTGAGCTATTCGTTTGAGATTTCCTCAACCTGAGTGGTCATGGTGGTAACTGGTTCCGAAACTAGTCCACTTAGGATCCACCCAAAAATAGTATTTTGTGCCAATAGTTTGTTTGAAATTTTCTCAACACCCTCAAGTATTATCTGAGGTATGAGATCGCTGCCTAATAGAATGTCTATTTGAGCGGGGGTGCTGCAGTTGGCATCTGCTAGCTTTAGGTGTGAAACCTTTTGCCAATGCTTGCTATTTATATGATAGCTTGGAAGCATATTTGTTAGTTGCGGTAAGACTATAGCTTCTGCTTTAATTCTCTTATCCGCTTGGGAGGAAATTAGAGTAATGGGATTATTGTGAACTGAGGTATTCGTTTGAGATTTTCTCAACCTGAGTGGTCATGGTGGTAACTGGTTCCGAAACTAGTCCACTTAGAATCCACCCTAAAATAGTATTTTGTGCCAATAGTTTGTTTGAAATTTTCTCAACACCCTCGAGTATTATCTGAGGTATGAGATCTCTGCCTAATGGAATGTCTGTTTGAGCGGGGGTGTTGCAGTTGGCATCTGCTAGCGTTAGGTGTGAAACCTTTTGCCAATGCTTGCTATTTATATGATAGCTTGGAAGCATATTTGTTAGTTGCGGTAAGACTATAGCTTCTGCTTTAATTCTCTTATCCGCTTGGGGGGAAATTAGAGTAATGGGATTATTGTGAACTGAGGTATTCGTTTGAGATTTTCTCAACCTGAGTGGTCATGGTGGTAACTGGTTCCGAAACTAGTCCACTTAGAATCCACCCTAAAATAGTATTTTGTGCCAATAGTTTGTTTGAAATTTTCTCAACACCCTCGAGTATTATCTGAGGTATAAGATCTCTGCCTAATGGAATGTCTGTTTGAGCGGGGGTGTTGCAGTTGGCATCTGCTAGCGTTAGGTGTGAAACCTTTTGCCAATGCTTGCTATTTATATGATAGCTTGGAAGCATATTTGTTAGTTGCGGTAAGACTATAGCTTCTGCTTTAATTATCTTATCCGCATGGGGGGAAATTAGAGTAGTGGGATTATTGTGAACTGAGGTATTCGTTTGAGATTTCCTCAACCTGAGTGGTCATGGTGGTAACTGGTTCCGAAACTAGTCCACTTAAGATCCACCCAAAAATAGTATTTTGTGCCAATAGTTTGTTTGAAATTTTCTCAACACCCTTGAGTATTATCTGAGGTATGAGATCGCTGCCTAATAGAATGTCTATTTGAGCGGGGGTGCTGCAGTTGGGATCTGCTAGCTTTAGGTGTGAAACCTTTTGCCAATGCTTGTTATTTATATGACAGCTTGAAAGCATATTTGTTAGTTGCGGTAAAACTATAGCTTCTGCTTTAATTTTCTTATCCGCTTGGGTTAAAATTAGAGTAATGGGATTTTTGTGAACTGAGGTATTCGTTTGAGATTTCCTCAACCTGAGTGGTCATGGTGGTAACTGGTTCCGAAACTAGTCTACTTAGGATCCACCCAAAAATAGTATTTTGTGCCAATAGTTTGTTTGAAATTTTCTCAACACCCTCGAGTATTATCTGAGGTATGAGATCGCTGCCTAATAGAATGTCTATTTGAGCGGGGGTGTTGCAGTTGGGATCTGTTAGCTTAAGGTGTGAAACCTTTTGCCAATGCTTGCTATTTATATGATATCTTGGAAGCATATTTGTTAGTTGCGGTAAAACTATAGCTTCTGCTTTAATTTTCTTATCCGCTTGGGGGGAAATTAGAGTAATGGGATTATTGTGAACTGAGGTATTCGTTTGAGATTTCCTCAACCTGAGTGGTCATGGTGGTAGCTGTTTCCGAAACTAGTCCACTTAGGATCCACCCAAAAGTAGTATTTTGTGCCAATAGTTTGTTTGAAATTTTCTCAACACCCTCGAGTATTATCTGAGGTATGAGATCGCTGCCTAATAGAATGTCTATATGAGCGGGGGTGTTGCAGTTGGGATCTGTTAGCTTTAGGTGTGAAACCTTTTGCCAATGCTTGTTATTTATATGATAGCTTGGAAGCATATTTGTTAGTTGCGGTAAAACTATAGCTTCTGCTTTAATTTTCTTATCCGCTTGGGTGGAAATTAGAGTAATGGGATTATTGTGAACTGAGGTATTCGATTGAGATTTCCTCAACCTGAGTGGTCATGGTGGTAACTGGTTCCGAAACTAGTCTACTTAGGATCCACCCAAAAATAGTATTTTGTGCCAATAGTTTGTTTGAAATTTTCTCAACACCCTCGAGTATTATCTGAGGTATGAGATCGCTGCCTAATAGAATGTCTATTTGAGCGGGGGTGTTGCAGTTGGGATCTGCTAGCTTTAGGTGTGAAACCTTTTGCCAATGCTTGCTATTCATATGATAGCGTGGAAGCATATTTGTTAGTTGCGGTAAGACTATAGCTTCTGCTTTAATTCTCTTATCCGCTTGGGGGGAAATTAGAGTAATGGGATTATTGTGAACTGAGGTATTCATTTGAGATTTCCTCAACCTGAGTGGTGGTAACTGGTTCCGAAACTAGTCCACTTAGGATCCACCCAAAAATAGTATTTTTGTATTTTTGTAATAGTTTGTTTGAAATTTTCTCAACACCCTCGAGTATTATCTGAGGTATGAGATCGCTGCCTAATAGAATGTCTATATGAGCGGGGGTGTTGCAGTTGGGATCTGTTAGCTTTAGGTGTGAAACCTTTTGCCAATGCTTGTTATTTATATGATAGCTTGGAAGCATATTTGTTAGTTGCGGTAAAACTATAGCTTCTGCTTTAATTTTCTTATCCGCTTGGGTGGAAATTAGAGTAATGGGATTATTGTGAACTGAGGTATTCGTTTGAGATTTCCTCAACCTGAGTGGTCATGGTGGTAACTGGTTCCGAAACTAGTCCACTTAAGATCCACCCAAAAATAGTATTTTGTGCCAATAGTTTGTTTGAAATTTTCTCAACACCCTTGAGTATTATCTGAGGTATGAGATCGCTGCCTAATAGAATGTCTATTTGAGCGGGGGTGCTGCAGTTGGGATCTGCTAGCTTTAGGTGTGAAACCTTTTGCCAATGCTTGTTATTTATATGACAGCTTGAAAGCATATTTGTTAGTTGCGGTAAAACTATAGCTTCTGCTTTAATTTTCTTATCCGCTTGGGTTAAAATTAGAGTAATGGGATTTTTGTGAACTGAGGTATTCGTTTGAGATTTCCTCAACCTGAGTGGTCATGGTGGTAACTGGTTCCGAAACTAGTCTACTTAGGATCCACCCAAAAATAGTATTTTGTGCCAATAGTTTGTTTGAAATTTTCTCAACACCCTCGAGTATTATCTGAGGTATGAGATCGCTGCCTAATAGAATGTCTATTTGAGCGGGGGTGTTGCAGTTGGGATCTGTTAGCTTAAGGTGTGAAACCTTTTGCCAATGCTTGCTATTTATATGATATCTTGGAAGCATATTTGCTAGTTGCGGTAAAACTATAGCTTCTGCTTTAATTTTCTTATCCGCTTGGGGGGAAATTAGAGTAATGGGATTATTGTGAACTGAGGTATTCGTTTGAGATTTTCTCAACCTGAGTGGTCATGGTGGCAACTGGTTCCGAAACTAGTCCACTTAGAATCCACCCTAAAATAGTATTTTGTGCCAATAGTTTGTTTGAAATTTTCTCAACACCCTCGAGTATTATCTGAGGTATAAGATCTCTGCCTAATGGAATGTCTGTTTGAGCGGGGGTGTTGCAGTTGGCATCTGCTAGCGTTAGGTGTGAAACCTTTTGCCAATGCTTGCTATTTATATGATAGCTTGGAAGCATATTTGTTAGTTGCGGTAAGACTATAGCTTCTGCTTTAATTATCTTATCCGCATGGGGGGAAATTAGAGTAGTGGGATTATTGTGAACTGAGGTATTCGTTTGAGATTTCCTCAACCTGAGTGGTCATGGTGGTAACTGGTTCCGAAACTAGTCCACTTAAGATCCACCCAAAAATAGTATTTTGTGCCAATAGTTTGTTTGAAATTTTCTCAACACCCTTGAGTATTATCTGAGGTATGAGATCGCTGCCTAATAGAATGTCTATTTGAGCGGGGGTGCTGCAGTTGGGATCTGCTAGCTTTAGGTGTGAAACCTTTTGCCAATGCTTGTTATTTATATGACAGCTTGAAAGCATATTTGTTAGTTGCGGTAAAACTATAGCTTCTGCTTTAATTTTCTTATCCGCTTGGGTTAAAATTAGAGTAATGGGATTTTTGTGAACTGAGGTATTCGTTTGAGATTTCCTCAACCTGAGTGGTCATGGTGGTAACTGGTTCCGAAACTAGTCTACTTAGGATCCACCCAAAAATAGTATTTTGTGCCAATAGTTTGTTTGAAATTTTCTCAACACCCTCGAGTATTATCTGAGGTATGAGATCGCTGCCTAATAGAATGTCTATTTGAGCGGGGGTGTTGCAGTTGGGATCTGTTAGCTTAAGGTGTGAAACCTTTTGCCAATGCTTGCTATTTATATGATATCTTGGAAGCATATTTGTTAGTTGCGGTAAAACTATAGCTTCTGCTTTAATTTTCTTATCCGCTTGGGGGGAAATTAGAGTAATGGGATTATTGTGAACTGAGGTATTCGTTTGAGATTTCCTCAACCTGAGTGGTCATGGTGGTAGCTGTTTCCGAAACTAGTCCACTTAGGATCCACCCAAAAGTAGTATTTTGTGCCAATAGTTTGTTTGAAATTTTCTCAACACCCTCGAGTATTATCTGAGGTATGAGATCGCTGCCTAATAGAATGTCTATATGAGCGGGGGTGTTGCAGTTGGGATCTGTTAGCTTTAGGTGTGAAACCTTTTGCCAATGCTTGTTATTTATATGATAGCTTGGAAGCATATTTGTTAGTTGCGGTAAAACTATAGCTTCTGCTTTAATTTTCTTATCCGCTTGGGTGGAAATTAGAGTAATGGGATTATTGTGAACTGAGGTATTCGATTGAGATTTCCTCAACCTGAGTGGTCATGGTGGTAACTGGTTCCGAAACTAGTCTACTTAGGATCCACCCAAAAATAGTATTTTGTGCCAATAGTTTGTTTGAAATTTTCTCAACACCCTCGAGTATTATCTGAGGTATGAGATCGCTGCCTAATAGAATGTCTATTTGAGCGGGGGTGTTGCAGTTGGGATCTGCTAGCTTTAGGTGTGAAACCTTTTGCCAATGCTTGCTATTCATATGATAGCGTGGAAGCATATTTGTTAGTTGCGGTAAGACTATAGCTTCTGCTTTAATTCTCTTATCCGCTTGGGGGGAAATTAGAGTAATGGGATTATTGTGAACTGAGGTATTCATTTGAGATTTCCTCAACCTGAGTGGTGGTAACTGGTTCCGAAACTAGTCCACTTAGGATCCACCCAAAAATAGTATTTTTGTATTTTTGTAATAGTTTGTTTGAAATTTTCTCAACACCCTCGAGTATTATCTGAGGTATGAGATCGCTGCCTAATAGAATGTCTATATGAGCGGGGGTGTTGCAGTTGGGATCTGTTAGCTTTAGGTGTGAAACCTTTTGCCAATGCTTGTTATTTATATGATAGCTTGGAAGCATATTTGTTAGTTGCGGTAAAACTATAGCTTCTGCTTTAATTTTCTTATCCGCTTGGGTGGAAATTAGAGTAATGGGATTATTGTGAACTGAGGTATTCGTTTGAGATTTCCTCAACCTGAGTGGTCATGGTGGTAACTGGTTCCGAAACTAGTCCACTTAAGATCCACCCAAAAATAGTATTTTGTGCCAATAGTTTGTTTGAAATTTTCTCAACACCCTTGAGTATTATCTGAGGTATGAGATCGCTGCCTAATAGAATGTCTATTTGAGCGGGGGTGCTGCAGTTGGGATCTGCTAGCTTTAGGTGTGAAACCTTTTGCCAATGCTTGTTATTTATATGACAGCTTGAAAGCATATTTGTTAGTTGCGGTAAAACTATAGCTTCTGCTTTAATTTTCTTATCCGCTTGGGTTAAAATTAGAGTAATGGGATTTTTGTGAACTGAGGTATTCGTTTGAGATTTCCTCAACCTGAGTGGTCATGGTGGTAACTGGTTCCGAAACTAGTCTACTTAGGATCCACCCAAAAATAGTATTTTGTGCCAATAGTTTGTTTGAAATTTTCTCAACACCCTCGAGTATTATCTGAGGTATGAGATCGCTGCCTAATAGAATGTCTGTTTGAGCGGGGGTGTTGCAGTTGGGATCTGTTAGCTTAAGGTGTGAAACCTTTTGCCAATGCTTGCTATTTATATGATATCTTGGAAGCATATTTGTTAGTTGCGGTAAAACTATAGCTTCTGCTTTAATTTTCTTATCCGCTTGGGGGGAAATTAGAGTAATGGGATTATTGTGAACTGAGGTATTCGTTTGAGATTTCCTCAACCTGAGTGGTCATGGTGGTAACTGGTTCCGAAACTAGTCTACTTAGGATCCACCCAAAAATAGTATTTTGTGCCAATAGTTTGTTTGAAATTTTCTCAACACCCTCGAGTATTATCTGAGGTATGAGATCGCTGCCTAATAGAATGTCTATTTGAGCGGGGGTGTTGCAGTTGGGATCTGCTAGCTTTAGGTGTGAAACCTTTTGCCAATGCTTGCTATTCATATGATAGCTTGGAAGCATATTTGTTAGTTGCGGTAAGACTATAGCTTCTGCTTTAATTCTCTTATCCGCTTGGGGGGAAATTAGAGTAATGGTATTATTGTGAACTGAGGTATTCGTTTGAGATTTCCTCAACCTGAGTGGTCATGGTGGTAACTGGTTCCGAAACTAGTCCACTTAGAACCCACCCTAAAATAGTATTTTGTGCCAATAGTTTGTTTGAAATTTTCTCAACACCCTCGAGTATTATCTGAGGTATGAGATCGCTGCCTAATAGAATGTCTATTTGAGCGGGGGTGTTGCAGTTGGGATCTGCTAGCTTTAGGTGTGAAACCTTTTGCCAATGCTTGCTATTTATATGATAGCTTGGAAGCATATTTGTTAGTTGCGGTAAGACTATAGCTTCTGCTTTAATTATCCTATCCGCATGGGGGGAAATTATAGTGATGGGATTATTGTGAACTGAGGTATTCGTTTGAGATTTCCTCAACCTGAGTGGTCATGGTGGTAACTGGTTCCGAAACTAGCCCACTTAGGATCCACCCAAAAATAGTATTTTGTGCCAATAGTTTGTTTGAAATTTTCTCAACACCCTCGAGTATTATCTGAGGTATGAGATCGCTGCCTAATAGAATGTCTATTTGAGCGTGGGTGCTGCAGTTGGGATCTGCTAGCGTTAGGTGTGAAACCTTTTGCCAATGCTTGTTATTTATATGATAGCTTGGAAGCATATTTGTTAGTTGCGGTAAAACTATAGCTTCTGTTTTAATCTTCTTATCCGCTTGGGTTTAAATTAGAGTAATGGGATTATTGTGAACTGAGGTATTCGTTTGAGATTTCCTCAACCTGAGTGGTCATGGTGGTAACTGGTTCCGAAACTAGCCCACTTAGGATCCACCCAAAAATAGTATTTTGTGCCAATAGTTTGTTTGAAATTTTCTCAACACCCTCGAGTATTATCTGAGGTATGAGATCGCTGCTTAATAGAATGTCTATTTGAGCGGGGGTGTTGCAGTTGGGATCTGTTAGCTTAAGGTGTGAAACCTTTTGCCAATGCTTGCTATTTATATGATATCTTGGAAGCATATTTGTTAGTTGCGGTAAAACTATAGCTTCTGCTTTAATTTTCTTATCCGCTTGGGGGGAAATTAGAGTAATGGGATTATTGTGAACTGAGGTATTCGTTTGAGATTTCCTCAACCTGAGTGGTCATGGTGGTAACTGGTTCCGAAACTGGTCCACTTAGAATCCACCCTAAAATAGTATTTTGTGCCAATAGTTTGTTTGAAATTTTCTCAACACCCTCGAGTATTATCTGAGGTATGAGATCGCTGCCTAATAGAATGTCTATTTGAGCGGAGGTGCTGCAGTTGGGATCTGCTAGCTTTAGGTGTGAAACCTTTTGCCAATGCTTGTTATTTATATGACAGCTTGGAAGCATATTTGTTAGTTGCGGTAAAACTATAGCTTCTGCTTTAATTTCTTATCCGCTTGGGTTAAAATTAGAGTAATGGGATTATTGTGAACTGAGGTATTCGTTTGAGATTTCCTCAACCTGAGTGGTCATGGTGGTAACTGGTTCCGAAACTAGTCTACTTAGGATCCACCCAAAAATAGTATTTTGTGCCAATAGTTTGTTTGAAATTTTCTCAACACCCTCGAGTATTATCTGAGGTATGAGATCGCTGCCTAATAGAATGTCTATTTGAGCGGGGGTGTTGCAGTTGGGATCTGCTAGCTTTAGGTGTGAAACCTTTTGCCAATGCTTGCTATTTATATGATAGCTTGGAAGCATATTTGTTAGTTGCGACAAGACTATAGCTTCTGCTTTAATTCTCTTATCCGCTTGGGGGGAAATTAGAGTAATGGGATTATTGTGAACTGAGGTATTCGTTTGAGATTTCCTCAACCTGAGTGGTCATGGTGGTAACTGGTTCCGAAACTAGTCCACTTAGGATCCACCCTAAAATAGTATTTTGTGCCAATAGGTGAAACCTTTTGCCAATGCTTGCTATTTATATGATAGCTTGGAAGCATATTTGTTAGTTGCGGTAAGACTATAGCTTCTGCTTTAATTCTCTTATCCGCTTGGGGGGAAATTAGAGTAATGGGATTATTGTGAACTGAGGTATTCGTTTGAGATTTCCTCAACCTGAGTGGTCATGGTGGTAACTGGTTCCGAAACTGGTCCACTTAGAATCCACCCTAAAATAGTATTTTGTGCCAATAGTTTGTTTGAAATTTTCTCAACACCCTCGAGTATTATCTGAGGTATGAGATCGCTGCCTAATAGAATGTCTATTTGAGCGGAGGTGCTGCAGTTGGGATCTGCTAGCTTTAGGTGTGAAACCTTTTGCCAATGCTTGTTATTTATATGACAGCTTGGAAGCATATTTGTTAGTTGCGGTAAAACTATAGCTTCTGCTTTAATTTCTTATCCGCTTGGGTTAAAATTAGAGTAATGGGATTATTGTGAACTGAGGTATTCGTTTGAGATTTCCTCAACCTGAGTGGTCATGGTGGTAACTGGTTCCGAAACTAGTCTACTTAGGATCCACCCAAAAATAGTATTTTGTGCCAATAGTTTGTTTGAAATTTTCTCAACACCCTCGAGTATTATCTGAGGTATGAGATGGCTGCCTAATAGAATGTCTATTTGAGCGGAGGTGTTGCAGTTAGGATCTGCTAGCGTTAGGTGTGAAACCTTTTGCCAATGCTTGCTATTTATATGATAGCTTGGAAGCATATTTGTTAGTTGCGGTAAAACTATAGCTTCTGCTTTAATTTTCTTATCCGCTTGGGTTAAAATTAGAGTAATGGGATTATTGTGAACTGAGGTATTCGTTTCAGATTCCCTCAACCTGAGTGGTCATGGTGGTAACTGGTTCCGAAACTAGTCCACTTAGGATCCACCCAAAAATAGTATTTTGTGCCAATAGTTTGTTTGAAATTTTCTCAACACCCTCGAGTATTATCTGAGGTATGAGATCGCTGCCTAATAGAATGTCTATTTGAGCGGAGGTGCTGCAGTTGGGATCTGCTAGCTTTAGGTGTGAAACCTTTTGCCAATGCTTGTTATTTATATGACAGCTTGGAAGCATATTTGTTAGTTGCGGTAAAACTATAGCTTCTGCTTTAATTTTCTTATCCGCTTGGGTTAAAATTAGAGTAATGGGATTATTGTGAACTGAGGTATTCGTTTGAGATTTCCTCAACCTGAGTGGTCATGGTGGTAACTGGTTCCGAAACTAGTCTACTTAGGATCCACCCAAAAATAGTATTTTGTGCAAATAGTTTGTTTGAAATTTTCTCAACACCCTCGAGTAGTATCTGAGGTATGAGATCGCTGCCTAATAGAATGTCTATTTGAGCGGGGGTGTTGCAGTTGGGATCTGTTAGCTTAAGGTGTGAAACCTTTTGCCAATGCTTGCTATTTATATGATATCTTGGAAGCATATTTGCTAGTTGCGGTAAAACTATAGCTTCTGCTTTAATTTTCTTATCCGCTTGGGGGGAAATTAGAGTAATGGGATTATTGTGAACTGAGGTATTCGTTTGAGATTTCCTCAACCTGAGTGGTCATGGTGCTAGCTGTTTCCGAAACTAGTCCACTTAGGATCCACCCAAAATAGTATTTTGTGCCAATAGTTTGTTTGAAATTTTCTCAACACCCTCAAGTATTATCTGAGGTATGAGATCGCTGCCTAATAGAATGTCTATTTGAGCGGGGGTGTTGCAGTTGGGATCTGCTAGCTTTAGGTGTGAAACCTTTTGCCAATGCTTGTTACTTATATGATAGCGTGGAAGCATATTTGTTAGTTGCGGTAAGACTATAGCTTCTGCTTTAATTCTCTTATCCGCTTGGGGGGAAATTAGAGTAATGGGATTATTGTGAACTGAGGTATTCGTTTGAGATTTCCTCAACCTGAGTGGTCATGGTGGTAACTGGTTCCGAAACTAGTCCACTTAGGATCCACCCAAAAATAGTATTTTGTGCCAATAGTTTGTTTGAAATTTTCTCAACACCCTCGAGTATTATCTGAGGTATGAGATCGCTGCCTAATAGAATGTCTATTTGAGCGGGGGTGTTGCAGTTGGGATCTGCTAGCTTTAGGTGTGCAACCCTTTGCCAATGTTGGCTATTTATATGATATCTTGGAAGCATATTTGTTAGTTGCGGTAAGACTATAGCTTCTGCTTTAATTCTCTTATCCGCTTAGGGGGAAATTAGAGTAATGGGATTATTGTGAAATGAGGTATTCGTTTGAGATTTCCTCAACCTGAGTGGTCATGGTGGTAACTGGTTCCGAAACTAGTCCACTTAGGATCCACCCAAAAATAGTATTTTGTGCCAATAGTTTGTTTGAAATTTTCTCAACACCCTCGAGTATTATCTGAGGTATGAGATCGCTGCCTAATAGAATGTTTATTTGAGCGCGGGTGTTGCAGTTGGCATCTGCTAGCTTTAGGTGTGAAACCTTTTGCCAATGCTTGCTATTTATATGATAGCTTGGAAGCATATTTGTTAGTTGCGGTAAGACTATATCTTCTGCTTTAATTCTCTTATCCGCTTGGGGGGAAATTAGAGTAATGGGATTATGTGAACTGAGGTATTCGTTTGAGATTTCCTCAACCTGAGTGGTCATGGTGGTAACTGGTTCCGAAACTAGTCCACTTAGGATCCACCCTAAACTAGTATTTTGTGCCAATAGGTGAAACCTTTTGCCAATGCTTGCTATTTATATGATAGCTTGGAAGCATATTTGTTAGTTGCGGTAAGACTATAGCTTCTGCTTTAATTCTCTTATCCGCTTGGGGGGAAATTAGAGTAATGGGATTATTGTGAACTGAGGTATTCGTTTGAGATTTCCTCAACCTGAGTGGTCATGGTGGTAGCTGGTTCCGAAACTAGTCCACTTAGAACCCACCCTAAAATAGTATTTTGTGCCAATAGTTTGTTTGAAATTTTCTCAACACCCTCGAGTATTATCTGAGGTATGAGATCGCTGCCTAATGGAATGTCTATTTGAGCGGGGGTGTTGTAGTTGGCATCTGCTAGCGTTAGGTGTGAAACCTTTTGCCAATGCTTGCTATTTATATGATAGCTTGGAAGCATATTTGTTAGTTGCGGTAAGACTACAGCTTCTGCTTTAATTATCTTATCCGCATGGGGGGAAATTATAGTAATGGGATTATTGTGAACTGAGGTATTCGTTTGAGATTTCCTCAACCTGAGTGGTCATGGTGGTGACTGGTTCCGAAACTAGCCCACTTAGGATCCACCCGAAAATAGCATTTTGTGCCAATAGTTTGTTTGAAATTTTCTCAACACCCTCGAGTATTATCTGAGCTATGAGATCGCTGCCTAATAGAATGTCTATTTGAGCGGGGGTGCTGCAGTTGGGATCTGCTAGCTTTAGGTGTGAAACCTTTTGCCAATGCTTGTTATTTATATGATAGCTTGGAAGCATATTTGTTAGTTGCGGTAAAACTATAGCTTCTGCTTTAATCTTCTTATCCGCTTGGGTTTAAATTAGAGTTATGGGATTATTGTGAACTGAGGTATTCGTTTGAGATTTCCTCAACCTGAGTGGTCATGGTGGTAACTGGTTCCGAAACTAGCCCACTTAGGATCCACCCAAAAATAGTATTTTGTGCCAATAGTTTGTTTGAAATTTTCTCAACACCCTCGAGTATTATCTGAGGTATGAGATCGCTGCCTAATAGAATGTCTATTTGAGCGGGGGTGTTGCAGTTGGGATCTGTTAGCTTAAGGTGTGAAACCTTTTGCCAATGCTTGCTATTTATATGATATCTTGGAAGCATATTTGTTAGTTGCGGTAAAACTATAGCTTCTGCTTTAATTTTCTTATCCGCTTGGGGGGAAATTAGAGTAATGGGATTATTGTGAACTGAGGTATTCGTTTGAGATTTCCTCAACCTGAGTGGTCATGGTGGTAGCTGTTTCCGAAACTAGTCCACTTAGGATCCACCCAAAAATAGTATTTTGTGCCAATAGTTTGTTTGAAATTTTCTTAACACCCTCAAGTATTATCTGAGGTATGAGATCGCTGCCTAATAGAATGTCTATTTGAGCGGGGGTGTTGCAGTTGGGATCTGCTAGCTTTAGGTGTGAAACCTTTTGCCAATGCTTGCTATTTATATGATAGCTTGGAAGCATATTTGTTAGTTGCGGTAAAACTATAGCTTCTGCTTTAATTTTCTTATCCGCTTGGGTGGAAATTAGAGTAATGGGATTATTGTGAACTGAGGTATTCGTTTGAGATTTCCTCAACCTGAGTGGTCATGGTGGTAACTGGTTCCGAAACTAGTCTACTTAGGATCCACCCAAAAATAGTATTTTGTGCCAATAGTTTGTTTGAAATTTTCTCAACACCCTCGAGTATTATCTGAGGTATGAGATCGCTGCCTAATAGAATGTCTATTTGAGCGGGGGTGTTGCAGTTGGGATCTGCTAGCTTTAGGTGTGAAACCTTTTGCCAATGCTTGCTATTCATATGATAGCGTGGAAGCATATTTGTTAGTTGCGGTAAGACTATAGCTTTTGCTTTAATTCTCTTATCCGCTTGGGGGGAAATTAGAGTAATGGGATTATTGTGAACTGAGGTATTCGTTTGAGATTTCCTCAACCTGAGTGGTCATGGTGGTAACTGGTTCCGAAACTAGTCCACTTAGGACCAACCCAAAAATAGTATTTTGTGCGAATAGTTTGTTTGAAATTTTCTCAACACCCTCGAGTATTATCTGAGGTATGAGATCGCTGCCTAATAGAATGTCTATTTGAGCGGGGGTGTTGCAGTTGGGATCTGCTAGCTTTAGGTGTGAAACCTTTTGCCAATGCTGGCTATTTATATGATATCTTGGAAGCATATTTGTTAGTTGCAATAAGACAATAGCTTCTGCTTTAATTCTCTTATCTGCTTGGGGGGAAATTAGAGTAATGGGATTATTGTGAACTGAGGTATTCGTTTGAGATTTCCTCAACCTGAGTGGTCATGGTGGTAACTGGTTCCGAAACTAGTCCACTTAGGATCCACCCAAAAATAGTATTTTGTGCCAATAGTTTGTTTGAAATTTTCTCAACACCCTCGAGTAATATCTGAGGTATGAGATCGCTGCCTAATAGAATGTCTATTTGAGCGGGGGTTTTGCAGTTGGCATCGGCTAGCTTTAGGTGTGAAACCTTTTGCCAATGCTTGCTATTTATATGATAGCTTGGAAGCATATTTGTTAGTTGCGGTAAGACTATAGCTTCTGCTTTAATTCTCTTTTCCGCTTGGGGGGAAGTTAGAGTAATGGGATTATTGTGAACTGAGGTATTCGTTTGAGATTTCCTTAACCTGAGTGGTCATTGTGGTAACTGGTTCCGAAACTAGTCCACTTAGGATCCACCCAAAAATAGTATTTCGTGCCAATAGTTTGTTTAAAATTTTCTCAACACCCTCGAGTATTATCTGAGGTATGAGATCGCTGCCTAATAGAATGTCTATTTGAGCGGGGGTGTTGCAGTTGGGATCTGCTAGCTTTAGGTGTGAAACCTTTTGCCAATGCTTGCTATTTATATGATAGCTTGGAAGCATATTTGTTAGTTGCGGTAAGACTATAGCTTCTGCTTTATTTCTCTTATCCGCTTGGGGGGAAATTAGAGTAATGGGATTATTGTGAACTGAGGTATTCGTTTGAGATTTCCTCAACCTGAGTGGTCATGGTGGTAACTGGTTCCGAAACTAGTCCACTTAGGATCCACCCAAAAATAGTATTTTGTGCCAATAGTTTGTTTGAAATTTTCTCAACACCATCGAGTATTATCTGAGGTATGAGATCGCTGCCTAATAGAATGTCTATTTGAGCGGGGGTTTTGCAGTTGGCATCTGCTAGCTTTAGGTGTGAAATCTTTTGCCAATGCTTGCTATTTATATGATAGCTTGGAAGCATATTTGTTAGTTGCGGTAAGACTATAGCTTCTGCTTTAATTCTCTTATCCGCTTGGGGGGAAATTAGAGTAATGGGATTATTGTGAACTGAGGTATTCGTTTGAGATTTCCTCAACCTGAGTGGTCATGGTGGTAACTGGTTCCGAAACTAGTCCACTTAGGATCCACCCTAAAATAGTATTTTGTGCCAATAGGTGAAACCTTTTGCCAATGCTTGCTATTTATATGATAGCTTGGAAGCATATTTGTTAGTTGCGGTAAGACTATAGCTTCTGCTTTAATTCTCTTATCCGCTTGGGTGGAAATTAGAGTAATGGGATTATTGTGAACTGAGGTATTCGTTTGAGATTTCTTCAACCTGAGTGGTCATGTTGGTAACTGGTTCCGAAACTAGTCCACTTAGAATCCACCCTAAAATAGTATTTTGTGCCAATAGTTTGTTTGAAATTTTCTTAACACCCTCGAGTATTATCTGAGGTATGAGATCGCTGCCTAATGGAAGGTCTATTTGAGCGGGGGTGTTGCAGTTGGCATCTGCTAGCGTTAGGTGTGAAACCTTTTGCCAATGCTTGCTATTTATATGATAGCTTGGAGGCATATTTGTTAGGTGCGGTGAGACTATAGCTTCTGCTTTAATTATCTTATCCGCATGGGGGGAAATTAGAGTAATGGGATTATTGTGAACTGAGGTATTCGTTTGAGATTTCCTCAACCTGAGTGGTCATGGTGGTAACTGGTTCCGAAACTAGTCCACTTAGGATCCACCCAAAAATAGTATTTTGTGCCAATAGTTTGTTTGAAATTTTCTCAACACCCTCGGGTATTATCTGAGGTATGAGATCGCTGCCTAATAGAATGTCTATTTGAGCGGGGGTGCTTCAGTTGGGATCTGCTAGCTTTAGGTGTGAAACCTTTTGCCAATGCTTGTTATTTACATGATAGCTTGGAAGCATATTTGTTAGTTGCGGTAAAACTATAGCTTCTGCTTTAATTTTCTTATCCGCTTGGGTGGAAATTAGAGTAATGGGATTATTGTGAACTGAGGTATTCGTTTGAGATTTCCTCAACCTGAGTGGTCATGGTGGTAACTGGTTCCGAAACTAGTCTACTTAGGATCCACCCAAAAATAGTATTTTGTGCCAATAGTTTGTTTGAAATTTTCTCAACACCCTCGAGTATTATCTGAGGTATGAGATCGCTGCCTAATAGAATGTCTATTTGAGCGGGGGTGTTGCAGTTGGGATCTGTTAGCTTAAGGTGTGAAACCTTTTGCCAATGCTTGCTATTTATATGATATCTTGGAAGCATATTTGTTAGTTGCGGTAAAACTATAGCTTCTGCTTCAATTTTCTTATCCGCTTGGGTATCATAAGAGTAATGGGATTATTGTGAACTGAGGTATTCGTTTGAGATTTCCTCAACCTGAGTGGTCATGGTGGTAACTGGTTCCGAAACTAGTCTACTTAGGATCCACCCAAATATAGTATTTTGTGCCAATAGTTTGTTTGAAATTTTCTCAACACCCTCGAGTATTATCTGAGGTATGAGATCGCTGCCTAATAGAATGTCTATTTGAGCGGGGGTGTTGCAGTTGGGATCTGTTAGCTTTAGGTGTGAAACTTTTTTCCCAAGGCTTGTTATTTATATGATAGCTTGGAAGCATATTTGTTAGTTGCGGTAAAACTATAGCTTCTGCTTTAATTTTCTTATCCGCTTGAGTGGAAATTAGAGTAATGGGATTATTGTGAACTGAGGTATTCGTTTGAGATTTCCTCAACCTGAGTGGTCATGGTGGTAACTGGTTCCGAAACTAGTCCACTTAGGACCAACCCAAAAATAGTATTTTGAGCGAATAGTTTGTTTGAAATTTTCTCAACACCCTCGAGTATTATCTGAGGTATGAGATCGCTGCCTAATAGAATGCCTATTTGAGCGGGGGTGTTGCAGTTGGGATCTGCTAGCTTTAGGTGTGAAACCTTTTGCCAATGCTTGCTATTTATATGATAGCTTGGAAGCATATTTGTTAGTTGCGGTAAGACTATAGCTTCTGCTTTATTTCTCTTATCCGCTTGGGGGGAAATTAGAGTAATGGGATTATTGTGAACTGAGGTATTCGTTTGAGATTTCTTCAACCTGAGTGGTCATGGTGGTAACTGGTTCCGAAACTAGTCCACTTAGGATCCACCCAAAAATAGTATTTTGTGCCAATAGTTTGTTTGAAATTTTCTCAACACTCTCGAGTATTATCTGAGGTATGAGATCGCTGCCTAATAGAGTGTCTATTTGAGCGGGGGTGTTGCAGTTGGGATCTGTTAGCTTTAGGTGTGAAACCTTTTGCCTATGCTTGCTATTTATATGATATCTTGGAAGCATATTTGTTAGTTGCGGTAAAACTATAGCTTCTGCTTTAATTTTCTTATCCGCTTGGGTGGAAATTAGAGTAATGGGATTATTGTGAACTGAGGTATTCGTTTGAGATTTCCTCAACCTGAGTGGTCATGGTGGTAACTGGTTCCGAAACTAGTCTACTTAGGATCCACCCAAAAATAGTATTTTGTGCCAATAGTTTGTTTGAAATTTTCTCAACACCCTCGAGTATTATCTGAGGTATGAGATCGCTGCCTAATCAAATGTCTATTTGAGCGCGGGTGTTGCAGTTGGCATCTGCTAGCTTTAGGTGTGAAACCTTTTGCCTATGCTTGCTATTTATATGATATCTTGGAAGCATATTTGTTAGTTGCGGTAAGACTATATCTTCTGCTTTAATTCTCTTATCCGCTTGGGGGGAAATTAGAGTAATGGGATTATTGTGAACTGAGGTATTCGTTTGAGATTTCCTCAACCTGAGTGGTCATGGTGGTAACTGGTTCCGAAACTAGTCCACTTAGGATCCACCCAAAAATAGTATTTTGTGCCAATAGTTTGTTTGAAATTTTCTCAACACCCTCGAGTATTATCTGAGGTATGAGATCGCTGCCTAATAGAATGTCTATTTGAGCGGGGGTGCTTCAGTTGGGATCTGCTAGCTTTAGGTGTGAAACCTTTTGCCAATGCTTGTTATTTATATGATAGCTTGGAAGCATATTTGTTAGTTGCGGTAAGACTATATCTTCTGCTTTAATTCTCTTATCCGCTTGGGGGGAAATTAGAGTAATGGGATTATTGTGAACTGAGGTATTCGTTTGAGATTTCCTCAACCTGAGTGGTCATGGTGGTAACTGGTTCCGAAACTAGTCCACTTAGGATCCACCCAAAAATAGTATTTTGTGCCAATAGTTTGTTTGAAATTTTCTCAACACCCTCGAGTATTATCTGAGGTATGAGATCGCTGCCTAATAGAATGTCTATTTGAGCGGGGGTGCTTCAGTTGGGATCTGCTAGCTTTAGGTGTGAAACCTTTTGCCAATGCTTGTTATTTATATGATAGCTTGGAAGCATATTTGTTAGTTGCGGTAAAACTATAGCTTCTGCTTTAATTCTCTTATCCGCTTGGGGGGAAATTAGAGTAAGGGGATTATTGTGAACTGAGGTATTCGTTTGAGATTTCCTCAACCTGAGTGGTCATGGTGGTAACTGGTTCCGAAACTAGTCCACTTAGGATCCACCCAAAAATAGTATTTTGTGCCAAAAGTTTGTTTGAAATTTTCTCAACACCCTCGAGTATTATCTGAGGTATGAGATCGCTGCCTAATAGAATGTCTATTTGAGCGGGGGTGCTTCAGTTGGGATCTGCTAGCTTTAGGTGTGAAACCTTTTGCCAATGCTTGTTATTTATATGATATCTTGGAAGCATATTTGTTAGTTGCGGTAAAACTATAGCTTCTGCTTTAATTTTCTTATCCGCTTGGGTATCATAAGAGTAATGGGATTATTGTGAACTGAGGTATTCGTTTGAGATTTCCTCAACCTGAGTGGTCATGGTGGTAACTGGTTCCGAAACTAGTCTACTTAGGATCCACCCAAATATAGTATTTTGTGCCAATAGTTTGTTTGAAATTTTCTCAACACCCTCGAGTATTATCTGAGGTATGAGATCGCTGCCTAATAGAATGTCTATTTGAGCGGGGGTGTTGCAGTTGGGATCTGTTAGCTTGAGGTGTGAAACCTTTTGCCAATGCTTGCTATTTATATGATATCTTGGAAGCATATTTGTTAGTTGCGGTAAAACTATAGCTTCTGCTTTAATTTTCTTATCCGCTTGGGTGGAAATTAGAGTAATGGGATTATTGTGAACTGAGGTATTCGTTTGAGATTTCCTCAACCTGAGTGGTCATGGTGGTAACTGGTTCCGAAACTAGTCTACTTAGGATCCACCCAAAAATAGTATTTTGTGCCAATAGTTTGTTTGAAATTTTCTCAACACCCTCGAGTATTATCTGAGGTATGAGATCGCTGCCTAATAGAATGTCTATTTGAGCGGGGGTGTTGCAGTTGGGATCTGTTAGCTTGAGGTGTGAAACCTTTTGCCAATGCTTGCTATTTATATGATATCTTGGAAGCATATTTGTTAGTTGCGGTAAAACTATAGCTTCTGCTTTAATTTTCTTATCCGCTTGGGTATCATAAGAGTAATGGGATTATTGTGAACTGAGGTATTCGTTTGAGATTTCCTCAACCTGAGTGGTCATGGTGGTAACTGGTTCCGAAACTAGTCTACTTAGGATCCACCCAAATATAGTATTTTGTGCCAATAGTTTGTTTGAAATTTTCTCAACACCCTCGAGTATTATCTGAGGTATGAGATCGCTGCCTAATAGAATGTCTATTTGAGCGGGGGTGTTGCAGTTGGGATCTGTTAGCTTTAGGTGTGAAACTTTTTTCCCAAGGCTTGTTATTTATATGATAGCTTGGAAGCATATTTGTTAGTTGCGGTAAAACTATAGCTTCTGCTTTAATTTTCTTATCCGCTTGAGTGGAAATTAGAGTAATGGGATTATTGTGAACTGAGGTATTCGTTTGAGATTTCCTCAACCTGAGTGGTCATGGTGGTAACTGGTTCCGAAACTAGTCCACTTAGGACCAACCCAAAAATAGTATTTTGAGCGAATAGTTTGTTTGAAATTTTCTCAACACCCTCGAGTATTATCTGAGGTATGAGATCGCTGCCTAATAGAATGCCTATTTGAGCGGGGGTGTTGCAGTTGGGATCTGCTAGCTTTAGGTGTGAAACCTTTTGCCAATGCTTGCTATTTATATGATAGCTTGGAAGCATATTTGTTAGTTGCGGTAAGACTATAGCTTCTGCTTTATTTCTCTTATCCGCTTGGGGGGAAATTAGAGTAATGGGATTATTGTGAACTGAGGTATTCGTTTGAGATTTCTTCAACCTGAGTGGTCATGGTGGTAACTGGTTCCGAAACTAGTCCACTTAGGATCCACCCAAAAATAGTATTTTGTGCCAATAGTTTGTTTGAAATTTTCTCAACACTCTCGAGTATTATCTGAGGTATGAGATCGCTGCCTAATAGAGTGTCTATTTGAGCGGGGGTGTTGCAGTTGGGATCTGTTAGCTTTAGGTGTGAAACCTTTTGCCTATGCTTGCTATTTATATGATATCTTGGAAGCATATTTGTTAGTTGCGGTAAAACTATAGCTTCTGCTTTAATTTTCTTATCCGCTTGGGTGGAAATTAGAGTAATGGGATTATTGTGAACTGAGGTATTCGTTTGAGATTTCCTCAACCTGAGTGGTCATGGTGGTAACTGGTTCCGAAACTAGTCTACTTAGGATCCACCCAAAAATAGTATTTTGTGCCAATAGTTTGTTTGAAATTTTCTCAACACCCTCGAGTATTATCTGAGGTATGAGATCGCTGCCTAATCAAATGTCTATTTGAGCGCGGGTGTTGCAGTTGGCATCTGCTAGCTTTAGGTGTGAAACCTTTTGCCTATGCTTGCTATTTATATGATATCTTGGAAGCATATTTGTTAGTTGCGGTAAGACTATAGCTTCTGCTTTAATTCTCTTATCCGCTTGGGGGGAAATTAGAGTAATGGGATTATGTGAACTGAGGTATTTGTTTGAGATTTCCTCAACCTGAGTGGTCATGGTGGTAACTGGTTCCGAAACTAGTCCACTTAGGACCAACCCAAAAATAGTATTTTGAGCGAATAGTTTGTTTGAAATTTTCTCAACACCCTCGAGTATTATCTGAGGTATGAGATCGCTGCCTAATAGAATGTCTATTTGAGCGGGGGTGTTGCAGTTGGGATCTGCTAGCTTTAGGTGTGAAACCTTTTGCCAATGCTTGCTATTTATATGATAGCTTGGAAGCATATTTGTTAGTTGCGGTAAGACTATAGCTTCTGCTTTATTTCTCTTATCCGCTTGGGGGGAAATTAGAGTAATGGGATTATCGTGAACTGAGGTATTCGTTTGAGATTTCCTCAACCTGAGTGGTCATGGTGGTAACTGGTTCCGAAACTAGTCCACTTAGGATCCACCCAAAAATAGTATTTTGTGCCAATAGTTTGTTTGAAATTTTCTCAACACCCTCGAGTATTATCTGAGGTATGAGATCGCTGCCTAATAGAATGTCTATTTGAGCGGGGGTGTTGCAGTTGGCATCTGCTAGCTTTAGGTGTGAAATCTTTTGCCAATGCTTGCTATTTATATGATAGCTTGGAAGCATATTTGTTAGTTGCGGTAACACTATATCTTCTGCTTTAATTCTCTTATCCGCTTGGGGGGAAATTAGAGTAATGGGATTATTGTGAACTGAGGTATTCGTTTGAGATTTCCTCAACCTGAGTGGTCATGGTGGTAACTGGTTCCGAAACTAGTCCACTTAGGATCCACCCTAAAATATTATTTTGTGCCAATAGGTGAAACCTTTTGCCAATGCTTGCTATTTATATGATAGCTTGGAAGCATATTTGTTAGCTGCGGTAAGACTATAGCTTCTGCTTTAATTCTCTTATCCGCTTGGGTGGAAATTAGAGTAATGGGATTATTGTGAACTGAGGTATTCGTTTGAGATTTCCTCAACCTGAGTGGTCAAGGTGGTAACTGGTTCCGAAACTAGTCTACTTAGGATCCACCCAAAAATAGTATTTTGTGCCAATAGTTTGTTTGAAATTTTCTCAACACCCTCGAGTATTATCTGAGGTATGAGATCGCTGCCTAATAGAATGTCTATTTGAGCGGGGGTGTTGCAGTTGGGATCTGTTAGCTTTAGGTGTGAAACCTTTTGCCAATGCTTGCTATTTATATGATATCTTGGAAGCATATTTGTTAGTTTCGGTAAAACTATAGCTTCTGCTTTAATTTTCTTATCCGCTTGGGTGGAAATTAGAGTAATGGGATTATTGTGAACTGAGGTATTCGTTTGAGATTTCCTCAACCTGAGTGGTCATGGTGGTAACTGGTTCCGAAACTAGTTTACTTAGGATCCACCCAAAAATAGTATTTTGTGCCAATAGTTTGTTTGAAATTTTCTCAACACCCTCGAGTATTATCTGAGGTATGAGATCGCTGCCTAATAGAATGTCTATTTGAGCGGGGGTGTTGCAGTTGGGATCTGTTAGCTTTAGGTGTGAAACTTTTTTCCCAAGGCTTGTTATTTATATGATAGCTTGGAAGCATATTTGTTAGTTGCGGTAAAACTATAGCTTCTGCTTTAATTTTCTTATCCGCTTGGGTGGAATTTAGAGTAATGGGAATATTGTGAACTGAGGTATTCGTTTGAGATTTCCTCAACCTGAGTGGTCATGGTGGTAACTGGTTCCGAAACTAGTCTACTTAGGATCCACCCAAAAGTAGTATTTTGTGCCAATAGTTTGTTTGAAATTTTCTCAACACCCTCGAGTATTATCTGAGGTATGAGATCGCTGCCTAATAGAACGTCTATTTGAGCGCGGGTGTTGCAGTTGGCATCTGCTAGCTTTAGGTGTGAAACCTTTTGCCAATGCTTGCTATTTATATGATAGCTTGGAAGCATATTTGTTAGTTGCGGTAAGACTATAGCTTCTGCTTTAATTCTCTTATCCGCTTGGGGGGAAATTAGAGTAATGGGATTATGTGAACTGAGGTATTCGTTTGAGATTTCCTCAACCTGAGTGGTCATGGTGGTAACTGGTTCCGAAACTAGGCCACTTAGGACCAACCCAAAAATAGTATTTTGTGCGAATAGTTTGTTTCAAATTTTCTCAACACCCTCGAGTATTATCTGAGGTATGAGATCGCTGCCTAATAGAATGTCTATTTGAGCGGGGGTGTTGCAGTTGGGATCTGCTAGCTTTAGGTGTGAAACCTTTTGCCAATGCTTGCTATTTATATGATAGCTTGGAAGCATATTTGTTAGTTGCGGTAAGACTATAGCTTCTGCTTTATTTCTCTTATCCGCTTGGGGGGAAATTAGAGTAATGGGATTATCGTGAACTGAGGTATTCGTTTGAGATTTCCTCAACCTGAGTGGTCATGGTGGTAACTGGTTCCGAAACTAGTCCACTTAGGATCCACCCAAAAATAGTATTTTGTGCCAATAGTTTGTTTGAAATTTTCTCAACACCCTCGAGTATTATCTGAGGTATGAGATCGCTGCCTAATAGAATGTCTATTTGAGCGGGGGTGTTGCAGTTGGCATCTGCTAGCTTTAGGTGTGAAATCTTTTGCCAATGCTTGCTATTTATATGATAGCTTGGAAGCATATTTGTTAGTTGCGGTAAGACTATATCTTCTGCTTTAATTCTCTTATCCGCTTGGGGGGAAATTAGAGTAATGGGATTATTGTGAACTGAGGTATTCGTTTGAGATTTCCTCAACCTGAGTGGTCATGGTGGTAACTGGTTCCGAAACTAGTCCACTTAGGATCCACCCTAAAATATTATTTTGTGCCAATAGGTGAAACCTTTTGCCAATGCTTGCTATTTATATGATAGCTTGGAAGCATATTTGTTAGCTGCGGTAAGACTATAGCTTCTGCTTTAATTCTCTTATCCGCTTGGGTGGAAATTAGAGTAATGGGATTATTGTGAACTGAGGTATTCGTTTGAGATTTCCTCAACCTGAGTGGTCAAGGTGGTAACTGGTTCCGAAACTAGTCTACTTAGGATCCACCCAAAAATAGTATTTTGTGCCAATAGTTTGTTTGAAATTTTCTCAACACCCTCGAGTATTATCTGAGGTATGAGATCGCTGCCTAATAGAATGTCTATTTGAGCGGGGGTGTTGCAGTTGGGATCTGTTAGCTTTAGGTGTGAAACCTTTTGCCAATGCTTGCTATTTATATGATATCTTGGAAGCATATTTGTTAGTTTCGGTAAAACTATAGCTTCTGCTTTAATTTTCTTATCCGCTTGGGTGGAAATTAGAGTAATGGGATTATTGTGAACTGAGGTATTCGTTTGAGATTTCCTCAACCTGAGTGGTCATGGTGGTAACTGGTTCCGAAACTAGTCTACTTAGGATCCACCCAAAAATAGTATTTTGTGCCAATAGTTTGTTTGAAATTTTCTCAACACCCTCGAGTATTATCTGAGGTATGAGATCGCTGCCTAATAGAATGTCTATTTGAGCGGGGGTGTTGCAGTTGGGATCTGTTAGCTTTAGGTGTGAAACTTTTTTCCCAAGGCTTGTTATTTATATGATAGCTTGGAAGCATATTTGTTAGTTGCGGTAAAACTATAGCTTCTGCTTTAATTTTCTTATCCGCTTGGGTGGAATTTAGAGTAATGGGAATATTGTGAACTGAGGTATTCGTTTGAGATTTCCTCAACCTGAGTGGTCATGGTGGTAACTGGTTCCGAAACTAGTCTACTTAGGATCCACCCAAAAGTAGTATTTTGTGCCAATAGTTTGTTTGAAATTTTCTCAACACCCTCGAGTATTATCTGAGGTATGAGATCGCTGCCTAATAGAACGTCTATTTGAGCGCGGGTGTTGCAGTTGGCATCTGCTAGCTTTAGGTGTGAAACCTTTTGCCAATGCTTGCTATTTATATGATAGCTTGGAAGCATATTTGTTAGTTGCGGTAAGACTATAGCTTCTGCTTTAATTCTCTTATCCGCTTGGGAGGAAATTAGAGTAATGGGATTATGTGAACTGAGGTATTCGTTTGAGATTTCCTCAACCTGAGTGGTCATGGTGGTAACTGGTTCCGAAACTAGGCCACTTAGGACCAACCCAAAAATAGTATTTTGTGCGAATAGTTTGTTTGAAATTTTCTCAACACCCTCGAGTATTATCTGAGGTTTGAGATCGCTGCCTAATAGAATGTCTATTTGAGCGGGGGTGTTGCAGTTGGGATCTGCTAGCTTTAGGTGTCAAACCTTTAGCCAATGCTTGCTATTTATATGATAGCTTGGAAGCATATTTGTTAGTTGCGGTAAGACTATAGCTTCTGCTTTAGTTCTCTTATCCGCTTGGGGGGAAGTTAGAGTAATGGGATTATTGTGAACTGAGGTATTCGTTTGAGATTTCCTCAAGCTGAGTGGTCATGGTGGTAACTGGTTCCGAAACTAGTCCACTTAGGATTCACCCTAAAATAGTATTTTGTGCCAATAGGTGAAACCTTTTGCCAATGCTTGCTATTTATATGATAGCTTGGAAGCATATTTGTTAGTTGCGGTAAGACTATAGCTTCTGCTTTAATTCTCTTATCCGCTTGGGAGGAAATTAGAGTAATGGGATTATTGTGAACTGAGGTATTCGTTTGAGATTTCCTCAACCTGAGTGGTCATGGTGGTAACTGGTTCCGAAACTAGTCCACTTAGAATCCACCCTAAAATAGTATTTTGTGCCAATAGTTTGTTTGAAATTTTCTCAACACCCTCGAGTATTATCTGAGGTATTAGATCGCTGCCTAATAGAATGTCTATTTGAGCGGGGGTTTTGCAGTTGGCATCGGCTAGCTTTAGGTGTGAAACCTTTTGCCAATGCTTGCTATTTATATGATAGCTTGGAAGCATATTTGTTAGTTGCGGTAAGAATATAGCTTCTGCTTTAATTCTCTTTTCCGCTTGGGGGGAAATTAGAGTAATGGGATTATTGTGAACTGAGGTATTCGTTTGAGATTTCCTTAACCTGAGTGGTCATTGTGGTAACTGGTTCCGAAACTAGTCCACTTAGGATCCACCCAAAAATAGTATTTCGTGCCAATAGTTTGTTTGAAATTTTCTCAACAACCTCGAGTATTATCTGAGGTATGAGATCGCTGCCTAATAGAATGTCTATTTGAGCGGGGTGTTGCAGTTGGGATCTGCTAGCTTTAGGTGTGAAACCTTTTGCTAATGCTTGCTATTTATATAATAGCTTGGAAGCATATTTGTTAGTTGCGGTAAGACTATAGCTTCTGCTTTATTTCTCTTATCCGCTTGGGGGGAAATTAGAGTAATGGGATTATTGTGAACTGAGGTATTCGTTTGAGATTTCCTCAACCTGAGTGGTCATGGTGGTAACTGGTTCCGAAACTAGTCCACTTAGGATCCACCCAAAAATAGTATTTTGTGCCAATAGTTTGTTTGAAATTTTCTCAACACCCTCAAGTATTATCTGAGGTATGAGATCGCTGCCTAATAGAATGTCTATTTGAGCGGGGGTGTTTCAGTTGGCATCTGCTCGCTTTAGGTGTGAAATCTTTTGCCAACGCTTGCTATTTATATGATAGCTTGGAAGCATATTTGTTAGTTGCGGTAAGACTATAGCTTCTGCTTTAATTCTCTTATCCGCTTGGGGGGAAATTAGAGTAATGGGATTATTGTGAACTGAGGTATTCGTTTGAGATTTCCTCAACCTGAGTGGTCATGGTGGTAACTGGTTCCGAAACTAGTCCACTTAGGATCCACCCTAAAATAGTATTTTGTGCCAATAGGTGAAACCTTTTGCCAATGCTTGCTATTTATATGATAGCTTGGAAGCATATTTGTTAGTTGCGGTAAGACTATAGCTTCTGCTTTAATTCTCTTATCCGCTTGGGGGGAAATTAGAGTAATGGGATTATTGTGAACTGAGGTATTCGTTTGAGATTTCTTCAACCTGAGTGGTCATGGTGGTAACTGGTTCCGAAACTAGTCCACTTAGAATCCACCCTAAAATAGTATTTTGTGCCAATAGTTTGTTTGAAATTTTCTTACCACCCTCGAGTATTATCTGAGGTATGAGATCGCTGCCTAATGGAATGTCTATTTGAGCGGGGGTGTTGCAGTTGGCATCTGCTAGCGTTAGGTGTGAAACCTTTTGCCAATGCTTGCTATTTATATGATAGCTTGGAAGCATATTTGTTAGTTGCGGTAAGACTATAGCTTCTGCTTTAATTATCTTATCCGCATGGGGGGAATTTAGAGTAATGGGATTATTGTGAACTGAGGTATTCGTTTGAGATTTCCTCAACCTGAGTGGTCATGGTGGTAACTGGTTCCGAAACTAGTCCACTTAGGATCCACCCAAAAATAGTATTTTGTGCCAATAGTTTGTTTGAAATTTTCTCAACACCCTCGAGTATTATCTGAGGTATGAGATCGCTGCCTAATAGAATGTCTATTTGAGCGGGGGTGTTGCAGTTGGGATCTGTTAGCTTTAGGTGTGAAACCTTTTGCCAATGCTTGCTATTTATATGATAGCTTGGAAGCATATTTGTTAGTTGCGGTAAGACTATAGCTTCTGCTTTATTTCTCTTATCCGCTTGGGGGGAAATTAGAGTAATGGGAATATTGTGAACTGAGGTATTCGTTTGAGATTTCCTCAACCTGAGTGGTCATGGTGGTAACTGGTTCCGAAACTAGTCCACTTAGGACCAACCCAAAAATAGTATTTTGAGCGAATAGTTTGTTTGAAATTTTCTTAACACCCTCGAGTATTATCTGAGGTATGAGATCGCTGCCTAATAGAATGTCTATTTGAGCGGGGGTGTTGCAGTTGGGATCTGCTAGCTTTAGGTGTGAAAACTTTTGCCAATGCTTGCTATTTATATGATAGCTTGGAAGCATATTTGTTAGTTGCGGTAAAACGATAGCTTCTGCTTTAATTCTCTTATCCGCTTGGGGGGAAATTAGACTAATGGGATTATGTGAACTGAGGTATTCGTTTGAGATTTCCTCAACCTGAGTGGTCATGGTGGTAACTGGTTCCGAAACTAGTCCACTTAGGACCAACCCAAAAATAGTATTTTGAGCGAATAGTTTGTTTGAAATTTTCTCAACACTCTCGAGTATTATCTGAGGTATGAGATCGCTGCCTAATAGAATGTCTATTTGAGCGGGGGTGTTGCAGTTGGGATCTGTTAGCTTTAGGTGTGAAACCCTTTGCCTATGCTTGCTATTTATATGATATCTTGGAAGCATATTTGTTAGTTGCGGTAAAACTATAGCTTCTGCTTTAATTTTCTTATCCGCTTGGGTGGAAATTAGAGTAATGGAATTATTGTGAACTGAGGTATTCGTTTGAGATATCCTCAACCTGAGTGGTCATGGTGGTAACTGGTTCCGAAACTAGTCTACTTAGGATCCACCCAAAAATAGTATTTTGTGCCAATAGTTTGTTTGAAATTTTCTCAACACCCTCGAGTATTATCTGAGGTATGAGATCGCTGCCTAATAGAATGTCTATTTGAGCGGGGGTGTTGCAGTTGGGATCTGTTAGCTTTAGGTGTGAAACTTTTTTCCCAAGGCTTGTTATTTATATGATAGCTTGGAAGCATATTTGTTAGTTGCGGTAAAACTATAGCTTCTGCTTTAATTTTCTTATCCGCTTGGGTGGAAATTAGAGTAATGGGATTATTGTGAACTGAGGTATTCGTTTGAGATTTCCTCAACCTGAGTGGTCATGGTGGTAACTGGTTCCGAAACTAGTTTACTTAGGATCCACCCAAAAATAGTATTTTGTGCCAATAGTTTGTTTGAAATTTTCTCAACACCCTCGAGTATTATCTGAGGTATGAGATCGCTGCCTAATCAAATGTCTATTTGAGCGCGGGTGTTGCAGTTGGCATCTGCTAGCTTTAGGTGTGAAACCTTTTGCCAATGCTTGCTATTTATATGATAGCTTGGAAGCATATTTGTTAGTTGCGGTAAGACTATAGCTTCTGCTTTAATTCTCTTATCCGCTTGGGGGGAAATTAGAGTAATGGGATTATGTGAACTGAGGTATTCGTTTGAGATTTCCTCAACCTGAGTGGTCATGGTGGTAACTGGTTCCGAAACTAGTCCACTTAGGACCAACCCAAAAATAGTATTTTGAGCGAATAGTTTGTTTGAAATTTTCTCAACACCCTCGAGTATTATCTGAGGTATGAGATCGCTGCCTAATAGAATGTCTATTTGAGCGGGGGTGTTGCAGTTGGGATCTGTTAGCTTTAGGTGTGAAACCTTTTGCCAATGCTTGTTATTTATATGATAGCTTGGAAGCATATTTGTTAGTTGCGGTAAAACTATAGCTTCTGCTTTAATTTTCTTATCCGCTTGGGTGGAATTTAGAGCAATGTGATTATTGTGAACTGAGGTATTCGTTTGAGATTTCCTCAACCTGAGTGGTCATGGTGGTAACTGGTTCCGAAACTAGTCTACTTAGGATCCACCCAAAAATAGTATTTTGTGCCAATAGTTTGTTTGAAATTTTCTCAACACCCTCGAGTATTATCTGAGGTATGAGATCGCTGCCTAATAGAATGTCTATTTGAGAGGGGGTGTTGCAGTTGGGATCTGTTAGCTTTAGGTGTGAAACTTTTTTCCCAAGGCTTGTTATTTATATGATAGCTTGGAAGCATATTTGTTAGTTGCGGTAAAACTATAGCTTCTGCTTTAATTTTCTTATCCGCTTGGGTGGAAATTAGAGTAATGGGATTATTGTGAACTGAGGTATTCGTTTGAGATTTCCTCAACCTGAGTGGTCATGGTGGTAACTGGTTCCGAAACTAGTTTACTTAGGATCCACCCAAAAATAGTATTTTGTGCCAATAGTTTGTTTGAAATTTTCTCAACACCCTCGAGTATTATCTGAGGTATGAGATCGCTGCCTAATAGAATGTCTCTTTGAGCGGGGGTGTTGCAGTTGGGATCTGTTAGCTTTAGGTGTGAAAGCTTTTGCCAATGCTTGCTTTTTATATGATAGCTTGGAAGCATATTTGTTAGTTGCGGTAAGACTATAGCTTCTGCTTTAATTCTCTTATCCGCTTGGGGGGAAATTAGAGTAATGGGATTATGTGAACTGAGGTATTCGTTTGAGATTTCCTCAACCTGAGTGGTCATGGTGGTAACTGGTTCCGAAACTAGTCCACTTAGGACCAACCCAAAAATAGTATTTTGAGCGAATAGTTTGTTTGAAATTTTCTCAACACCCTCGAGTATTATCTGAGGTATGAGATCGCTGCCTAATAGAATGTCTATTTGAGCGGGGGTGTTGCAGTTGGGCTCTGTTAGCTTTAGGTGTGAAACCTTTTGCCAATGCTTGTTATTTATATGATAGCTTGGAAGCATATTTGTTAGTTGCGGTAAAACTATAGCTTCTGCTTTAATTTTCTTATCCGCTTGGGTGGAATTTACAGTAATGTGATTATTGTGAACTGAGGTATTCGTTTGAGATTTCCTCAACCTGAGTGGTCATGGTGGTAACTGGTTCCGAAACTAGTCTACTTAGGATCCACCCAAAAATAGTATTTTGTGCCAATAGTTTGTTTGAAATTTTCTCAACACCCTCGAGTATTATCTGAGGTATGAGATCGCTGCCTAATAGAATGTCTATTTGAGCGGGGGTGTTGCAGTTGGGATCTGTTAGCTTTAGGTGTGAAACTTTTTTCCCAAGGCTTGTTATTTATATGATAGCTTGGAAGCATATTTGTTAGTTGCGGTAAAACTATAGCTTCTGCTTTAATTTTCTTATCCGCTTGGGTGGAAATTAGAGTAATGGGATTATTGTGAACTGAGGTATTCGTTTGAGATTTCCTCAACCTGAGTGGTCATGGTGGTAACTGGTTCCGAAACTAGTCTACTTAGGATCCACCCAAAAATAGTATTTTGTGCCAATAGTTTGTTTGAAATTTTCTCAACACCCTCGAGTATTATCTGAGGTATGAGATCGCTGCCTAATAGAATGTCTATTTGAGCGCGGGTGTTGCAGTTGGCATCTGCTAGCTTTAGGTGTGAAACCTCTTGCCAATGCTTGCTATTTATATGATAGCTTGGAAGCATATTTGTTAGTTGCGGTAAGACTATAGCTTCTGCTTTAATTCTCTTATCCGCTTGGGGGGAAATTAGAGTAATGGGATTATGTGAACTGAGGTATTCGTTTGAGATTTCCTCAACCTGAGTGGTCATGGTGGTAACTGGTTCCGAAACTAGTCCACTTAGGACCAACCCAAAAATAGTATTTTGAGCGAATAGTTTGTTTGAAATTTTCTCAACACCCTCGAGTATTATCTGAGGTACGAGATCGCTGCCTAATAGAATGTCTATTTGAGCGGGGGTGTTGCAGTTGGGATCTGTTAGCTTTAGGTGTGAAACCTTTTGCCAATGCTTGCTATTTATATGATATCTTGGAAGCATATTTGTTAGTTGCGGTAAAACTATAGCTTCTGCTTTAATTTTCTTATCCGCTTGGGTGGAAATTAGAGTAATGGGATTATTGTGAACTGAGGTATTCGTTTGAGATTTCCTCAACCTGAGTGGTCATGGTGGTAACTGGTTCCGAAACTAGTCTACTTAGGATCCACCCAAAAATAGTATTTTGTGCGAATAGTTTGTTTGAAATTTTCTCAACACCCTCGAGTATTATCTGAGGTATGAGATTGCTGCCTAATAGAATGTCTATTTGAGCGGGGGTGTTGCAGTTGGGATCTGCTTGCTTTAGGTGTGAAACCTTTAGCCAATGCTTGCTATTTATATGATAGCTTGGAAGCATATTTGTTAGTTGCGGTAAGACTATAGCTTCTGCTTTAATTCTCTTATCCGCTTGGGGGGAAGTTAGAGTAATGGGATTATTGTGAACTGAGGTATTCGTTTGAGATTTCCTCAACCTGAGTGGTCATGGTGGTAACTGGTTCCGAAACTAGTCCACTTAGGATCCACCCTAAAATAGTATTTTGTGCCAATAGGTGAAACCTTTTGCCAATGCTTGCTATTTATATGATAGCTTGGAAGCATATTTGTTAGTTGCGGTAAGACTATAGCTTCTGCTTTAATTCTTTTATCCGCTTGGGAGGAAATTAGAGTAATGGGATTATTGTGAACTGAGGTATTCGTTTGAGATTTCCTCAACCTGAGTGGTCATGGTGGTAACTGGTTCCGAAACTAGTCCACTTAGAATCCACCCTAAAATAGTATTTTGTGCCAATAGTTTGTTTGAAATTTTCTCAACACCCTCGAGTATTATCTGAGGTATGAGATCGCTGCCTAATAGAATGTCTATTTGAGCGGGGGTTTTGCAGTTGGCATCGGCTAGCTTTAGGTGTGAAACCTTTTGCCAATGCTTGCTATTTATATGATAGCTTGGAAGCATATTTGTTAGTTGCGGTAAGACTACAGCTTCTGCTTTAATTCTCTTTTCCGCTTGGGGGGAAATTAGAGTAATGGGATTATTGTGAACTGAGGTATTCGTATGAGATTTCCTTAACCTGAGTGGTCATTGTGGTAACTGGTTCCGAAACTAGTCCACTTAGGATCCACCCAAAAATAGTATTTCGTGCCAATAGTTTGTTTGAAATTTTCTCAACACCCTCGAGTATTATCTGAGGTATGAGATCGCTGCCTAATAGAATGTCTATTTGAGCGGGGGTGTTGCAGTTGGCATCTGCTAGCTTTAGGTGTGAAATCTTTTGCCAATGCTTGCCATTTATATGATAGCTTGGAAGCATATTTGTTAGTTGCGGTAAGACTATAGCTTCTGCTTTATTTCTCTTATCCGCTTGGGGGGAAATTAGAGTAATGGGATTATTGTGAACTGAGGTATTCGTTTGAGATTTCCTCAACCTGAGTGGTCATGGTGGTAACTGGTTCCGAAACTAGTCCACTTAGGATCCACCCAAAAATAGTATTTTGTGCCAATAGTTTGTTTGAAATTTTCTCAACACCCTCGAGTATTATCTGAGGTATGAGATCGCTGCCTAATAGAATGTCTATTTGAGCGGGGGTGTTGCTAGTTGGCATCTGCTAGCTTTAGGTGTGAAATCTTTTGCCAATGCTTGCCATTTATATGATAGCTTGGAAGCATATTTGTTAGTTGCGGTAAGACTATAGCTTCTGCTTTAATTCTCTTATCCGCTTGGGGGGAAATTAGAGTAATGGGATTATTGTGAACTGAGGTATTCGTTTGAGATTTCCTCAACCTGAGTGGTCATGGTGGTAACTGGTTCCGAAACTAGTCCACTTAGGATCCACCCTAAAATAGTATTTTGTGCCAATAGGTGAAACCTTTTGCCAATGCTTGCTATTTATATGATAGCTTGGAAGCATATTTGTTAGTTGCGGTAAGACTATAGCTTCTGCTTTAATTCTCTTATCCGCTTGGGGGGAAATTAGAGTAATGGGATTATTGTGAACTGAGGTATTCGTTTGAGATTTCTTCAACCTGAGTGGTCATGGTGGTAACTGGTTCCGAAACTAGTCCACTTAGAATCCACCCTAAAATAGTATTTTGTGCCAATAGTTTGTTTGAAATTTTCTTAACACCCTCGATTATTATCTGAGGTATGAGATCGCTGCCTAATGGAATGTCTATTTGAGCGGGGGTGTTGCAGTTGGCATCTGCTAGCGTTAGGTGTGAAACCTTTTGCCAATGCTTGCTATTTATATGATAGCTTGGAAGCATATTTGTTAGTTGCGGTAAGACTATAGCTTCTGCTTTAATTATCTTATCCGCATGGGGGGAAATTAGAGTAATGGGATTATTGTGAACTGAGGTATTCGTTTGAGATTTCCTCAACCTGAGTGGTCATGGTGGTAACTGGTTCCGAAACTAGTCCACTTAGGATCCACCCAAAAATAGTATTTTGTGCCAATAGTTTGTTTGAAATTTTCTCAACACCCTCGAGTATTATCTGAGGTATGAGATCGCTGCCTAATAGAATGTCTATTTGAGCGGGGGTGCTGCAGTTGGGATCTGCTAGCTTTAGGTGTAAAACCTTTTGCCAATGCTTGTTATTTATATGATAGCTTGGAAGCATATTTGTTAGTTGCGGTAAAACTATAGCTTCTGCTTTAATTTTCTTATCCGCTTGGGTGGAAATTAGAGTAATGGGATTATTGTGAACTGAGGTATTCGTTTGAGATTTCCTCAACCTGAGTGGTCATGGTGGTAACTGGTTCCGAAACTAGTCTACTTAGGATCCACCCAAAAATAGTATTTTGTGCCAATAGTTTGTTTGAAATTTTCTCAACACTCTCGAGTATTATCTGAGGTATGAGATCGCTGCCTAATAGAATGTCTATTTGAGCGGGGGTGTTGCAGTTGGGATCTGTTAGCTTTAGGTGTGAAACCTTTCGCCTATGCTTGCTATTTATATGATATCTTGGAAGCATATTTGTTAGTTGCGGTAAAACTATAGCTTCTGCTTTAATTTTCTTATCCGCTTGGGTGGAAATTAGAGTAATGGGATTATTGTGAACTGAGGTATTCGTTTGAGATTTCCTCAACCTGAGTGGTCATGGTGGTAACTGGTTCCGAAACTAGTCTACTTAGGATCCACCCAAAAATAGTATTTTGTGCCAATAGTTTGTTTGAAATTTTCTCAACACCCTCGAGTATTATCTGAGGTATGAGATCGCTGCCTAATAGAATGTCTATTTGAGCGGGGGTGTTGCAGTTGGGATCTGTTAGCTTTAGGTGTGAAACTTTTTTCCCAAGGCTTGTTATTTATATGATAGCTTGGAAGCATATTTGTTAGTTGCGGTAAAACTATAGCTTCTGCTTTAATTTTCTTATCCGCTTGGGTGGAAATTAGAGTAATGGGATTATTGTGAACTGAGGTATTCGTTTGAGATTTCCTCAACCTGAGTGGTCATGGTGGTAACTGGTTCCGAAACTAGTCTTTTTAGGATCCACCCAAAAATAGTATTTTGTGCCAATAGTTTGTTTGAAATTTTCTCAACACCCTCGAGTATTATCTGAGGTATGAGATCGCTGCCTAATAAAATGTCTATTTGAGCGCGGGTGTTGCAGTTGGCATCTGCTAGCTTTAGATGTGAAACCTTTTGCCAATGCTTGCTATTTATATGATAGCTTGGAAGCATATTTGTTAGTTGCGGTAAGACTATAGCTTCTGCTTTAATTCTCTTATCCGCTTGGGGGGAAATTAGAGTAATGGGATTATGTGAACTGAGGTATTCGTTTGAGATTTCCTCAACCTGAGTGGTCATGGTGGTAACTGGTTCCGAAACTAGTCCACTTAGGACCAACCCAAAAATAGTATTTTGAGCGAATAGTTTGTTTGAAATTTTCTCAACACCCTCGAGTATTATCTGAGGTATGAGATCGCTGCCTAATAGAATGTCTATTTGAGCGGGGGTGTTGCAGTTGGGATCTGTTAGCTTTAGGTGTGAAACCTTTTGCCAATGCTTGTTATTTATATGATAGCTTGGAAGCATATTTGTTAGTTGCGGTAAAACTATAGCTTCTGCTTTAATTTTCTTATCCGCTTGGGTGGAATTTAGAGTAATGGGATTATTGTGAACTGAGGTATTCGTTTGAGATTTCCTCAACCTGAGTGGTCATGGTGGTAACTGGTTCCGAAACTAGTCCACTTAGGATCCACCCAAAAATAGTATTTTGTGCCAATAGTTTGTTTGAAATTTTCTCAACACCCTCGAGTATTATCTGAGGTATGACATCGCTGCCTAATAGAATGTCTATTTGAGCGGGGGTGTTGCAGTTGGGATCTGTTAGCTTTAGGTGTGAAACTTTTTTCCCAAGGCTTGTTATTTATATGATAGCTTGGAAGCATATTTGTTAGTTGCGGTAAAACTATAGCTTCTGCTTTAATTTTCTTATCCGCTTGGGTGGAAATTAGAGTAATGGGATTATTGTGAACTGAGGTATTCGTTTGAGATTTCCTCAACCTGAGTGGTCATGGTGGTAACTGGTTCCGAAACTAGTCTACTTAGGATCCACCCAAAAATAGTATTTTGTGCCAATAGTTTGTTTGAATGTTTCTCAACACCCTCGAGTATTATCTGAGGTATGAGATCGCTGCCTAATAGAATGTCTATTTGAGCGCGGGTGTTGCAGTTGGCATCTGCTAGCTTTAGGTGTGAAACCTTTTGCCAATGCTTGCTATTTATATTATAGCTTGGAAGCATATTTGTTAGTTGCGGTAAGACTATAGCTTCTGCTTTAATTCTCTTATCCGCTTAGGGGGAAATTAGAGTAATGGGATTATGTGAACTGAGGTATTCGTTTGAGATTTCCTTAACCTGAGTGGTCATGGTGGTAACTGGTTCCGAAACTAGTCCACTTAGGGCCAACCCAAAAATAGTATTTTGAGCGAATAGTTTGTTTGAAATTTTCTCAACACCCTCGAGTATTATCTGAGGTATGAGATCGCTGCCTAATAGAATATCTATTTGAGCGGGGGTGTTGCAGTTGGGATCTGTTAGCTTTAGGTGTGAAACCTTTTGCCAATGCTTGCTATTTATATGATATCTTGGAAGCATATTTGTTAGTTGCGGTAAAACTATAGCTTCTGCTTTAATTTTCTTATCCGCTTGGGTGGAAATTAGAGTAATGGGATTATTGTGAACTGAGGTATTCGTTTGAGATTTCCTCAACCTGAGTGGTCATGGTGGTAACTGGTTCCGAAACTAGTCTACTTAGGATCCACCCAAAAATAGTATTTTGTGCCAATAGTTTGTTTGAAATTTTCTCAACACCCTCGAGTATTATCTGAGGTATGAGATCGCTGCCTAATAGAATGTCTATTTGAGCGGGGGTGTTGCAGTTGGGATCTGTTAGCTTTAGGTGTGAAACCTTTTGCCAATGCTTGTTATTTATATGATAGCTTGGAAGCATATTTGTTAGTTGCGGTAAAACTAAAGCTTCTGCTTTAATTTTCTTATCCGCTTGGGTGGAATTTAGAGCAATGTGATTATTGTGAACTGAGGTATTCGTTTGAGATTTCCTCAACCTGAGTGGTCATGGTGGTAACTGGTTCCGAAACTAGTCTACTTAGGATCCACCCAAAAATAGTATTTTGTGCCAATAGTTTGTTTGAAATTTTCTCAACACCCTCGAGTATTATCTGAGGTATGAGATCGCTGCCTAATAGAATGTCTATTTGAGCGGGGGTGTTGCAGTTGGGATCTGTTAGCTTTAGGTGTGAAACTTTTTTCCCAAGGCTTGTTATTTATATGATAGCTTGGAAGCATATTTGTTAGTTGCGGTAAAACTATAGCTTCTGCTTTAATTTTCTTATCCGCTTGGGTGGAAATTAGAGTAATGGGATTATTGTGAACTGAGGTATTCGTTTGAGATTTCCTCAACCTGAGTGGTCATGGTGGTAACTGGTTCCGAAACTAGTCTACTTAGGATCCACCCAAAAATAGTATTTTGTGCCAATAGTTTGTTTGAATGTTTCTCAACACCCTCGAGTATTATCTGAGGTATGAGATCGCTGCCTAATAGAATGTCTATTTGAGCGCGGGTGTTGCAGTTGGCATCTGCTAGCTTTAGGTGTGAAACCTTTTGCCAATGCTTGCTATTTATATGATAGCTTGGAAGCATATTTGTTAGTTGCGGTAAGACTATAGCTTCTGCTTTAATTCTCTTATCCGCTTAGGGGGAAATTAGAGTAATGGGATTATGTGAACTGAGGTATTCGTTTGAGATTTCCTTAACCTGAGTGGTCATGGTGGTAACTGGTTCCGAAACTAGTCCACTTACGGCCAACCCAAAAATAGTATTTTGAGCGAATAGTTTGTTTGAAATTTTCTCAACACCCTCGAGTATTATCTGAGGTATGAGATCGCTGCCTAATAGAATATCTATTTGAGCGGGGGTGTTGCAGTTGGGATCTGTTAGCTTTAGGTGTGAAACCTTTTGCCAATGCTTGCTATTTATATGATATCTTGGAAGCATATTTGTTAGTTGCGGTAAAACTATAGCTTCTGCTTTAATTTTCTTATCCGCTTGGGTGGAAATTAGAGTAATGGGATTATTGTGAACTGAGGTATTCGTTTGAGATTTCCTCAACCTGAGTGGTCATGGTGGTAACTGGTTCCGAAACTAGTCTACTTAGGATCCACCCAAAAATAGTATTTTGTGCCAATAGTTTGTTTGAAATTTTCTCAACACCCTCGAGTATTATCTGAGGTATGAGATCGCTGCCTAATAGAATGTCTATTTGAGCGGGGGTGTTGCAGTTGGGATCTGTTAGCTTTAGGTGTGAAACCTTTTGCCAATGCTTGTTATTTATATGATAGCTTGGAAGCATATTTGTTAGTTGCGGTAAAACTAAAGCTTCTGCTTTAATTTTCTTATCCGCTTGGGTGGAATTTAGAGCAATGTGATTATTGTGAACTGAGGTATTCGTTTGAGATTTCCTCAACCTGAGTGGTCATGGTGGTAACTGGTTCCGAAACTAGTCTACTTAGGATCCACCCAAAAATAGTATTTTGTGCCAATAGTTTGTTTGAAATTTTCTCAACACCCTCGAGTATTATCTGAGGTATGAGATCGCTGCCTAATAGAATGTCTATTTGAGCGGGGGTGTTGCAGTTGGGATCTGTTAGCTTTAGGTGTGAAACTTTTTTCCCAAGGCTTGTTATTTATATGATAGCTTGGAAGCATATTTGTTAGTTGCGGTAAAATTATAGCTTCTGCTTTAATTTTCTTATCCGCTTGAGTGGAAATTAGAGTAATGGGATTTTTGTGAACTGAGGTATTCGTTTGAGATTTCCTCAACCTGAGTGGTCATGGTGGTAACTGGTTCCGAAACTAGTCTACTTAGGATCCACCCAAAAATAGTATTTTGTGCCAATAGTTTGTTTGAAATTTTCTCAACACCCTCGAGTATTATCTGAGGTATGAGATCGCTGCCTAATAGAATGTCTATTTGAGCGCGGTTGTTGCAGTTGGCATCTGCTAGCTTTAGGTGTGAAACCTTTTGCCAATGCTTGCTATTTATATGATAGCTTGGAAGCATATTTGTTAGTTGCGGTAAGACTATAGCTTCTGCTTTAATTCTCTTATCCGCTTGGGGGGAAATTAGAGTAATGGGATTATGTGAACTGAGGTATTCGTTTGAGATTTCCTTAACCTGAGTGGTCATGGTGGTACCTGGTTCCGAAACTAGTCCACTTAGGGCCAACCCAAAAATAGTATTTTGAGCGAATAGTTTGTTTGAAATTTTCTCAACACCCTCGAGTATTATCTGAGGTATGAGATCGCTGCCTAATAGAATGTCTATTTGAGCGCGGGTGTTGCAGTTGGCATCTGCTAGCTTTAGGTGTGAAACCTTTTGCCAATGCTTGCTATTTATATGATAGCTTGGAAGCATATTTGTTAGTTGCGGTAAGACTATAGCTTCTGCTTTAATTCTCTTATCCGCTTGGGGGGAAATTAGAGTAATGGGATTATTGTGAACTGAGGTATTCGTTTGAGATTTCCTCAACCTGAGTGGTCATGGTGGTAACTGGTTCCGAAACTAGTCTACTTAGGATCCACCCAAAAATAGTATTTTGTGCCAATAGTTTGTTTGAAATTTTCTCAACACCCTCGAGTATTATCTGAGGTATGAGATCGCTGCCTAATAGAATGTCTATTTGAGCGGGGGTGTTGCAGTTGGGATCTGTTAGCTTTAGGTGTGAAACCTTTTGCCAATGCTTGTTATTTATATGATAGCTTGGAAGCATATTTGTTAGTTGCGGTAAAACTATAGCTTCTGCTTTAATTTTCTTATCCGCTTGGGTGGAATTTAGAGTAATGGGATTATTGTGAACTGAGGTATTCGTTTGAGATTTCCTCAACCTGAGTGGTCATGGTGGTAACTGGTTCCGAAACTAGTCTACTTAGGATCCACCCAAAAATAGTATTTTGTGCCAATAGTTTGTTTGAAATTTTCTCAACACCCTCGAGTATTATCTGAGGTATGAGATCGCTGCCTAATAGAATGTCTATTTGAGCGGGGGTGTTGCAGTTGGGATCTGTTAGCTTTAGGTGTGAAACTTTTTTCCCAAGGCTTGTTATTTATATGATAGCTTGGAAGCATATTTGTTAGTTGCGGTAAAACTATAGCTTCTGCTTTAATTTTCTTATCCGCTTGAGTGGAAATTAGAGTAATGGGATTTTTGTGAACTGAGGTATTCGTTTGAGATTTCCTCAACCTGAGTGGTCATGGTGGTAACTGGTTCCGAAACTAGTCTACTTAGGATCCACCCAAAAATAGTATTTTGTGCCAATAGTTTGTTTGAAATTTTCTCAACACCCTCGAGTATTATCTGAGGTATGAGCTCGCTGCCTAATAGAATGTCTATTTGAGCGCGGGTGTTGAAGTTGGCATCTGCTAGCTTTAGGTGTGAAACCTTTTGCCAATGCTTGCTATTTATATGATAGCTTGGAAGCATATTTGTTAGTTGCGGTAAGACTATAGCTTCTGCTTTCATTCTCTTATCCGCTTGGGGGAAAATTAGAGTAATGGGATTATTGTGAACTGAGGTATTCGTTTGAGATTTCCTCAACCTGAGTGGTCATGGTGGTAACTGGTTCCGAAACTAGTCCACTTAGGACCAAACCAAAAATAGTATTTTGAGCGAATAGTTTGTTTGAAATTTTCTTAACACCCTCGAGTATTATCTGAGGTATGAGATCGCTGCCTAATAGAATGTCTATTTGAGCGGGGGTGTTGCCGTTGGGATCTGCTAGCTTTAGGTGTGAAACCTTTAGCCAATGCTTGCTATTTATATGATAGCTTGAAAGCATATTTGTTAGTTGCGGTAATACTATAGCTTCTGCTTTAATTCTCTTATCCGCTTGGGGGAAATTAGAGTAATGGGATTATTGTGAACTGAGGTATTCGTTTGAGATTTCCTCAACCTGAGTGGTCATGGTGGTAACTGGTTCCGAAACTAGTCCACTTAGAATCCACCCTAAAATGGTATTTTGTGCCAATAGTTTGTTTGAAATTTTCTCAACACCCTCGAGTATTATCTGAGGTATGAGATCGCTGCCTAATAGAATGTCTATTTGAGCGGGGTTGTTGCAGTTGACATCTGCTAGCGTTAGGTGTGAAACCTTTTGCCAATGCTTGCTATTTATATGATAGCTTGGAAACATATTTGTTAGTTGCGGTAAGACTATAGCTTCTGCTTTAATTCTCTTATCCGCATGGGGGGAAATTAGAGTAATGGGATTATTGTGAACTGAGGTATTCGTTTGAGATTTCCTCAACCTGAGTGGTCATGGTGGTAACTGGTTCCGAAACTAGTCCACTTAGGATCCACCCAAAAATAGTATTTTGTGCCAATAGTTTGTTTGAAATTTTCTCAACACCCTCGAGTATTATCTGAGGTATGAGATCGCTGCCTAATAGAATGTCTATTTGAGCGGGGGTGGTGCAGTTGGGATCTGCTAGCTTTAGGTGTGAAACCTTTTGCCAATGCTTGTTATTTATATGATAGCTTGGAAGCATATTTGTTAGTTGCGGTAAAACTATAGCTTCTGCTTTAATTTTCTTATCCGCTTGGGGGGAAATTAGAGTAATGGGATTATTGTGAATTGAGGTATTCGTATGAGATTTCCTCAACCTGAGTGGTCATGATGGTAACTGGTTCCGAAACTAGTCTACTTAGGATCCACCCAAAAATAGTATTTTGTGCCAATAGTTTGTTTGAAATTTTCTCAACACCCTCGAGTATTATCTGAGGTATGAGATCGCTGCCTAATAGAATGTCTATTTGAGCGGGGGTGTTGCAGTTGGGATCTGCTAGCTTTAGGTGTGAAACCTTTTGCCAATGCTTGCTATTTATATGATATCTTGGACACATATTTGTTAGTTGCGGTAAGACTATAGCTTCTGCTTTAATTCTCTTATCCGCTTGGGGAGAAATTAAAGTAATGGGATTATTGTGAACTGAGGTATTGGTTTGAGATTTCCTCAACCTGAGTGGTCATAGTGGTAAATGGTTCCGAAACTTGGAAGCATATTTGTTAGTTGCGGTAAGACTATAGCTTCTGCTTTAATTCTCTTATCCGCTTGGGGGAAATTAGAGTAATGGGATTATTGTGAACTGAGGTATTCGTTTGAGATTTCCTCAACCTGAGTGGTCATGGTTGTAACTGGTTCCGAAACTAGTCCACTTAGGATCCACCCAAAAATAGTATTTTGTGCCAATAGTTTGTTTGAAATTTTCTCAACACCCTCGAGTATTATCTGAGGTATGAGATCGCTGCCTAATAGAATGTCTATTTGAGCGCGGGTGTTGCAGTTGGCATCTGTTAGCTTTAGGTGTGAAACCTTTTGCCAATGCTTGCTATTTATATGATAGCTTGGAAGCATAGTTGTTAGTTGCGGTAAGACTATAGCTTCTGCTTTAATTCTCTTATCCGCTTGGGGGGAAATTAGAGTAATGGGATTATTGTGAACTGAGGTATTCGTTTGAGATTTCCTCAACCTGAGTGGTCATGGTGGTAACTGGTTCCGAAACTAGTCCACTTAGGACCAAACCAAAAATAGTATTTTGTGCCAATAGTTTGTTTGAAATTTTCTCAACACCCTCGAGTATTATCTGAGGTATGAGATCGCTGCCTAATAGAATGTCTATTTGAGCGGGGGTGTTGCCGTTGGCATCTGCTAGCTTTAGGTGTGAAATCTTTTGCCAATGCTTGCTATTTATATGATAGCTTGGAAGCATATTTGTTAGTTGCGGTAAGACTATAGCTTCTGCTTTAATTCTCTTATCCGCTTGGGGGGAAATTAGAGTAATGGGATTATTGTGAACTGAGGTATTCGTTTGAGATTTCCTCAACCTGAGTGTTCATGGTGGTAACTGGTTCCGAAACTAGTCCACTTAGGATCTACCCTAAAATAGTATTTTGTGCCAATAGGTGAAACCTTTTGCCAATGCTTGCTATTTATATGATAGCTTAGAAGCATATTTGTTAGTTGCGGTAAGACTATAGCTTCTGCTTTAATTCTCTTATCCGCTTGGGGGGAAATTAGAGTAATGGGATTATTGTGAACTGAGGTATTCGTTTGAGATTTCTTCAACCTGAGTGGTCATGGTGGTAACTGGTTCCGAAACTAGTCCACTTAGGATCCACCCAAAAATAGTATTTTGTGCCAATAGTTTGTTTGAAATTTTCTTAACACCCTCGAGTATTATCTGAGGTATGAGATCGCTGCCTAATGGAATGTCTATTTGAGCGGGGGTGTTGCAGTTGGCATCTGCTAGCTTTAGGTGTGAAATCTTTTGCCAATGCTTGCTATTTATATGATAGCTTGGAAGCATATTTGTTAGTTGCGGTAAGACTATAGCTTCTGCTTTAATTCTCTTATCCGCTTGGGGGGAAATTAGAGTAATGGGATTATTGTGAACTGAGGTATTCGTTTGAGATTTCCTCAACCTGAGTGGTCATGGTGGTAACTGGTTCCCAAACTAGTCCACTTAGGATCCACCCTAAAATAGTATTTTGTGCCAATAGGTGAAACCTTTTGCCAATGCTTGCTATTTATATGATAGCTTGGAAGCATATTTGTTAGTTGCGGTAAAACTATAGCTTCTGCTTTAATTTTCTTATCCGCTTGGGTGGAAATTAGAGTAATGGGATTATTGTGAACTGAGGTATTCGTTTGAGATTTCCTCAACCTGAGTGGTCATGGTGGTAACTGGTTCCGAAACTAGTCCACTTAGAATCCACTCTAAAATAGTATTTTGTGCCAATAGTTTGTTTGAAATTTTCTCAACACCCTCGAGTATTATCTGAGGTATGAGATCACTGCCTAATAGAATGTCTATTTGAGCGGGGGTGTTGCAGTTGGGATCTGCTAGCTTTAGGTGTGAAACCTTTTCCCAATGCTTGCTATTCATATGATAGCTTGGAAGCATATTTGTTAGTTGCGGTAAGACTATAGCTCATGCTTTAATTCTCTTATCCGCTTGGGGGGAAATTAGAGTAATGGTCATGGTGGTAACTGGTTCCGAAACTAGTCCACTTAGGATCCACCCTAAAATAGTATTTTGTGCCAATAGTTTGATTGAAATTTTCTTAACACCCTCGAGTATTATCTGAGGTATGAGATCGCTGCCAAATGGAATGTCTATTTGAGCGGGGGTGTTGCAGTTGGCATCTGCTAGCGTTAGGTGTGAAACCTTTTGCCAATGCTTGCTATTTATATGATAGCTTGGAAGCATATTTGTTAGTTGCGGTAAGACTATAGCTTCTGCTTTAATTATCTTATCCGCATGGGGGGAAATTAGAGTAATGGGATTATTGTGAACTGAGGTATTCGTTTGAGATTTCCTCAACCTGAGTGGTCATGGTGGTAACTGGTTCCGAAACTAGTCCACTTAGGATCCACCCAAAAATAGTATTTTGTGCCAATAGTTTGTTTGAAATTTTCTCAACACCCTCGAGTATTATCTGAGGTATGAGATCGCTGCCTAATAGAATGTCTATTTGAGCGGGGGTGCTGCAGTTGGGATCTGCTAGGTTTAGGTGTGAAACCTTTAGCCAATGCTTGCTATTTATATGATAGCTTGAAAGCATATTTGTTAGTAGCGGTAAGACTATAGCTTCTGCTTTAATTCTCTTATCCGCTTGGGGGAAATTAGAGTAATGGGATTATTGTGAACTGAGGTATTCGTTTGAGATTTCCTCAACCTGAGTGGTCATGGTGGTAACTGGTTCCGAAACTAGTCCACTTAGAATCCACCCTAAAATAGTATTTTGTGCCAATAGTTTGTTTGAAATTTTCGCAACACCCTCGAGTATTATCTGAGGTATGAGATCGCTGCCTATTAGAATGTCTATTTGAGCGGGGTTGTTGCAGTTGACATCTGCTAGCGTTAGGTGTGAAACCTTTTGCGAATGCTTGCTATTTATATGATAGCTTGGAAACATATTTGTTAGTTGCGGTAAGACTATAGCTTCTGCTTTAATTCTCTTATCCGCATGGGGGGAAATTAGAGTAATGGGATTATTGTGAACTGAGGTATTCGTTTGAGATTTCCTCAACCTGAGTGGTCATGGTGGTAACTGGTCCGAAACTAGTCCATTTAGGATCCACCCAAAAATAGTATTTTGTGCCAATAGTTTGTTTGAAATTTTCTCAACACCCTCGAGTATTATCTGAGGTATGAGATCGCTGCCTAATAGAATGTCTATTTGAGCGGGGGTGCTGCAGTTGGGATCTGCTAGCTTTAGGTGTGAAACCTTTTGCCAATGCTTGTTATTTATATGATAGCTTGGAAGCATATTTGTTAGTTGTGGTAAAACTATAGCTTCTGCTTTAATTTTCTTATCCGCTTGGGGGGAAATTAGAGTAATGGGATTATTGTGAACTGAGGTATTCGTTTGAGATTTCCTCAACCTGAGTGGTCATGATGGTAACTGGTTCCGAAACTAGTCTACTTAGGATCCACCCAAAAATAGTATTTTGTGCCAATAGTTTGTTTGAAATTTTCTTAACACCCTCGAGTATTATCTGAGGTATGAGATCGCTGCCTAATGGAATGTCTATTTGAGCGGGGGTGTTGCAGTTGGCATCTGCTAGCGTTAGGTGTGAAACCTTTTGCCAATGCTTGCTATTTATATGATAGCTTGGAAGCATATTTGTTAGTTGCGGTAAGACTATAGCTTCTGCTTTAATTATCTTATCCGCATGGGGGGAAATTAGAGTAATGGGATTATTGTGAACTGAGGTATTCGTTTGAGATTTCCTCAACCTGAGTGGTCATGGTGGTAACTGGTTCCGAAACTAGTCCACTTAGGATCCACCCAAAAATAGTATTTTGTGCCAATAGTTTGTTTGAAATTTTCTCAACACCCTCGAGTATTATCTGAGGTATGAGATCGCTGCCTAATAGAATGTCTATTTGAGCGGGGGTGCTGCAGTTGGGATCTGCTAGCTTTAGGTGTGAAACCTTTAGCCAATGCTTGCTATTTATATGATAGCTTGAAAGCATATTTGTTAGTTGCGGTAAGACTATAGCTTCTGCTTTAATTCTCTTATCCGCTTGGGGGAAATTAGAGTAATGGGATTATTGTGAACTGAGGTATTCGTTTGAGATTTCCTCAACCTGAGTGGTCGTGGTTGTAACTGGTTCCGAAACTAGTCCACTTAGGATCCACCCAAAAATAGTATTTTGTGCCAATAGTTTGTTTGAAATTTTCTCAACACCCTCGAGTATTATCTGAGGTATGAGATCGCTGCCTAATAGAATGTCTCTTTGAGCGCGGGTGTTGCAGTTGGCATCTGTTAGCTTTAGGTGTGAAACCTTTTGCCAATGCTTGCTATTTATATGATAGCTTGGAAGCATATTTGTTAGTTGCGGTAAGACTATAGCTTCTGCTTTAATTCTCTTATCCGCTTGGGGGGAAATTAGAGTAATGGGATTATTGTGAACTGAGCTATTCGTTTGAGATTTCCTCAACCTGAGTGGTCATGGTGGTAACTGGTTTCGAAACTAGTCCACTTAGGATCCACCCAAAAATAGTATTTTGTGCCAATAGTTTGTTTGAAATTTTCTCAACACCCTCGAGTATTATCTGAGGTATGAGATCGCTGCCTAATAGAATTTCTATTTGAGCGGGGGTGCTGCAGTTGGGATCTGCTAGCTTTAGGTGTGAAACCTTTAGCCAATGCTTGCTATTTATATGATAGCTTGAAAGCATATTTGTTAGTTGCGGTAAGACTATAGCTTCTGCTTTAATTCTCTTATCCGCTTGGGGAAAATTAGAGTAATGGGATTATTGTGAACTGAGGTATTCGTTTGAGATTTCCTCAACCTGAGTGGTCGTGGTTGTAACTGGTTCCGAAACTAGTCCACTTAGGATCCACCCAAAAATAGTATTTTGTGCCAATAGTTTGTTTGAAATTTTCTCAACACCCTCGAGTATTATCTGAGGTATGAGATCGCTGCCTAATAGAATGTCTATTTGAGCGGGGGTGTTGCAGTTGGCATCTGTTAGCTTTAGGTGTGAAACCTTTTGCCAATGCTTGCTATTTATATGATAGCTTGGAAGCATATTTGTTAGTTGCGGTAAGACTATAGCTTCTGCTTTAATTCTCTTATCCGCTTGGGGGGAAATTAGAGTAATGGGATTATTGTGAACTGAGGTATTCGTTTGAGATTTCCTCAACCTGAGTGGTCATGGTGGTAACTGGTTCCGAAACTAGTCCACTTAGGATCCACCCTAAAATAGTATTTTGTGCCAATAGGTGAAACCTTTTTCCAATGCTTGCTATTTATATGATAGCTTGGAAGCATATTTGTTAGTTGCGGTAAAACTATAGCTTCTGCTTTAATTTTCTTATCCGCTTGGGTGGAAATTAGAGTAATGGGATTATTGTGAACTGAGGTATTCGTTTGAGATTTCCTCAACCTGAGTGGTCATGGTGGTAACTGGTTCCGAAACTAGTCCACTTAGAATCCACCCTAAAATAGTATTTTGTGCCAATAGGTGAAACCTTTTGCCAATGCTTGCTATTTATATGATAGCTTGGAAGCATATTTGTTAGTTGCGGTAAAACTATAGCTTCTGCTTTAATTCTCTTATCCGCTTGGGGGAAATTAGAGTCATGGGATTATTGTGAACTGAGGTATTCGTTTGAGATTTCCTCAACCTGAGTGGTCATGGTGGTAACTGGTTCCGAAACTAGTCCACTTAGAATCCACCCTAAAATAGTATTTTGTGCCAATAGGTGAAACCTTTTGCCAATGCTTGCTATTTATATGATAGCTTGGAAGCATATTTGTTAGTTGCGGTAAGACTATAGCTTCTCCTTTAATTCTCTTATACGCTTGGGGGGAAATTAAAGTAATGGGATTATTGTGAACTGAGGTATTCGTTTGAGATTTCCTCAACCTGAGTGGTCATGGTGGTAACTGGTTCCGAAACTAGTCCACTTAGGATCCACCCAAAAATAGTATTTTGTGCCAATAGTTTGTTTGAAATTTTCTCAACACCCTCGAGTATTATCTGAGGTATGAGATCGCTGCCTAATAGAATGTCTATTTGAGCGGGGGTGCTGCAGTTGGGATCTGCTAGGTTTAGGTGTGAAACCTTTAGCCAAAGCTTGCTATTTATATGATAGCTTGAAAGCATATTTGTAAGTTGCGGTAAGACTATAGCTTCTGCTTTAATTCTCTTATCCGCTTGGGGGAAATTAGAGTCATGGGATTATTGTGAACTGAGGTATTCGTTTGAGATTTCCTCAACCTGAGTGGTCATGGTGGTAACTGGTTCCGAAACTAGTCCACTTAGAATCCACCCTAAAATAGTATTTTGTGCCAATAGTTTGTTTGAAATTTTCTCAACACCCTCGAGTATTATCTGAGGTATGAGATCGCTGCCTAATAGAATGTCTATTTGAGCGGGGTTGTTGCAGTTGACATCTGCTAGCGTTAGGTGTGAAACCTTTTGCCAATGCTTGCTATTTATATGATAGCTTGGAAACATATTTGTTAGTTGCGGTAAGACTATAGCTTCTGCTTTAATTCTCTTATCCGCATGGGGGGAAATTAGAGTAATGGGATTATTGTGAACTGAGGTATTCGTTTGAGATTTCCTCAACCTGAGTGGTCATGGTGGTAACTGGTCCGAAACTAGTCCATTTAGGATCCACCCAAAAGTAGTATTTTGTGCCAATAGTTTGTTTGAAATTTTCTCAACACCCTCGAGTATTATCTGAGGTATGAGATCGCTGCCTAATAGAATGTCTATTTGAGCGGGGGTGCTGCAGTTGGGATCTGCTAGCTTTAGGTGTGAAACCTTTTGCCAATGCTTGCTATTTATATGATAGCTTGGAAGCATATTTGTTAGTTGTGGTAAAACTATAGCTTCTGCTTTAATTTTCTTATCCGCTTGGGGGGAAATTAGAGTAATGGGATTATTGTGAACTGAGGTATTCGTTTGAGATTTCCTCAACCTGAGTGGTCATGATGGTAACTGGTTCCGAAACTAGTCCACTTAGAATCCACCCTAAAATAATATTTTGTGCCAATAGTTTGTTTGAAATTTTCTTAACACCCTCGAGTATTATCTGAGGTATGAGATCGCTGCCTAATGGAATGTCTATTTGAGCGGGGGTGTTGCAGTTGGCATCTGCTAGCGTTAGGTGTGAAACCTTTTGCCAATGCTTGCTATTTATATGATAGCTTGGAAGCATATTTGTTAGTTGCGGTAAGACTATAGCTTCTGCTTTAATTATCTTATCCGCATGGGGGGAAATTAGAGTAATGGGATTATTGTGAACTGAGGTATTCGTTTGAGATTTCCTCAACCTGAGTGGTCATGGTGGTAACTGGTTCCGAAACTAGTCCACTTAGAATCCACCCTAAAATAGTATTTTGTGCCAATAGTTTGTTTGAAATTTTCTCAACACCCTCGAGTATTATCTGAGGTATGAGATCGCTGCCTAATAGAATGTCTATTTGAGCGGGGTTGTTGCAGTTGACATCTGCTAGCGTTAGGTGTGAAACCTTTTGCCAATGCTTGCTATTTATATGATAGCTTGGAAACATATTTGTTAGTTGCGGTAAGACTATAGCTTCTGCTTTAATTCTCTTATCCGCATGGGGGGAAATTAGAGTAATGGGATTATTGTGAACTGAAGTATTCGTTTGAGATTTCCTCAACCTGAGTGGTCATGGTGGTAACTGGGCCGAAACTAGTTCATTTAGGATCCACCCAAAAATAGTATTTTGTGCCAATAGTTTGTTTGAAATTTTCTCAACACCCTCGAATATTATCTGAGGTATGAGATCGCTGCCTAATAGAATGTCTATTTGAGCGGGGGTGCTGCAGCTGGGATCTGCTAGCTTTAGGTGTGAAACCTTTTGCCAATGCTTGTTATTTATATGATAGCTTGGAAGCATATTTGTTAGTTGCGGTAAAACTATAGCTTCTGCTTTAATTTTCTTATCCGCTTGGGGGGAAATTAGAGTAATGGGATTATTGTGAACTGAGGTATTCGTTTGAGATTTCCTCAACCTGAGTGGTCATGATGGTAACTGGTTCCGAAACTAGTCTACTTAGGATCCACCCAAAAATAGTATTTTGTGCCAATAGTTTGTTTGAAATTTTCTCAACACCCTCGAGTATTATCTGAGGTATGAGATCGCTGCCTAATAGAATGTCTATTTGAGCGGGGCTGTTGCAGTTGGGATCTGCTAGCTTTAGGTGTGAAACCTTTTGCCAATGCTTGCTATTTATATGATATCTTGGACACATATTTGTTAGTTGCGGTAAGACTATAGCTTCTGCTTTAATTCTCTTATCGGCTTGGGGAGAAATTAGAGTAATGGGATTATTGTGAACTGAGGTATTCGTTTGAGATTTCCTCAACCTGAGTGGTCATAGTGGTAACTGGTTCCGAAACTTGGAAACATATTTGTTAGTTGCGGTAAGACTATAGCTTCTGCTTTAATTCTCTTATCCGCTTGGGGGAAATTAGAGTAATGGGATTATTGTGAACTGAGGTATTCGTTTGAGATTTCCTCAACCTGAGTGGTCATGGTTGTAACTGGTTCCGAAACTAGTCCACTTAGGATCCACCCAAAAATAGTATTTTGTGCCAATAGTTTGTTTGAAATTTTCTCAACACCCTCGAGTATTATCTGAGGTATGAGATCGCTGCCTAATAGAATGTCTATTTGAGCGCGGGTGTTGCAGTTGGCATCTGTTAGCTTTAGGTGTGAAACCTTTTGCCAATGCTTGCTATTTATATGATAGCTTGGAAGCATATTTGTTAGTTGCGGTAAGACTATAGCTTCTGCTTTAATTCTCTTATCCGCTTGGGGGGAAATTAGAGTAATGGGATTATTGTGAACTGAGGTATTCGTTTGAGATTTCCTCAACCTGAGTGGTCATGGTGGTAACTGGTTCCGAAACTAGTCCACTTAGGACCAAACCAAAAATAGTATTTTGTGCCAATAGTTTGTTTGAAATTTTCTCAACACCCTCGAGTATTATCTGAGGTATGAGATCGCTGCCTAATAGAATGTCTATTTGAGCGGGGGTGTTGCAGTTGGCATCTGCTAGCTTTAGGTGTGAAATCTTTTGCCAATGCTTGCTATTTATATGATAGCTTGGAAGCATATTTGTTAGTTGCGGTAAGACTATAGCTTCTGCTTTAATTCTCTTATCCGCTTGGGGGGAAATTAGAGTAATGGGATTATTGTGAACTGAGGTATTCGTTTGAGACTTCCTCAACCTGAGTGGTCATGGTGGTAACTGGTTCCGAAACTAGTCCACTTAGGATCCACCCTAAAATAGTATTTTGTGCCAATAGGTGAAACCTTTTGCCAATGCTTGCTATTTATATGATAGCTTGGAAGCATATTTGTTAGTTGCGGTAAGACTATAGCTTCTGCTTTAATTCTCTTATCCGCTTGGGGGAAATTAGAGTAATGGGATTATTGTGAACTGAGGTATTCGTTTGAGATTTCTTCAACCTGAGTGGTCATGGTGGTAACTGGTTCCGAAACTAGTCCACTTAGGATCCACCCAAAAATAGTATTTTGTGCCAATAGTTTGTTTGAAATTTTCTTAACACCCTCGAGTATTATCTGAGCTATGAGATCGCTGCCTAATGGAATGTCTATTTGAGCGGGGGTGTTGCAGTTGGCATCTGCTAGCTTTAGGTGTGAAATCTTTTGCCAATGCTTGCTATTTATATGATAGCTTGGAAGCATATTTGTTAGTTGCGGTAAGACTATAGCTTCTGCTTTAATTCTCTTATCCGCTTTGGGGGAAATTAGAGTAATGGGATTATTGTGAACTGAGGTATTCGTTTGAGATTTCCTCAACCTGAGTGGTCATGGTGGTAACTGGTTCCGAAACTAGTCCACTTAGGATCCACCCTAAAATAGTATTTTGTGCCAATAGGTGAAACCTTTTGCCAATGCTTGCTATTTATATGATAGCTTGGAAGCATATTTGTTAGTTGCGGTAAAACTATAGCTTCTGCTTTAATTTTCTTATCCGCTTGGGTGGAAATTAGAGTAATGGGATTATTGTGAACTGAGGTATTCGTTTGAGATTTCCTCAACCTGAGTGGTCATGGTGGTAACTGGTTCCGAAACTAGTCCACTTAGAATCCACCCTAAAATAGTATTTTGTGCCAATAGTTTGTTTGAAATTTTCTTAACACCCTCGAGTATTATCTGAGGTATGAGATCGCTGCCTAATGGAATGTCTATTTGAGCGGGGGTGTTGCAGTTGGCATCTGCTAGCGTTAGGTGTGAAACCTTTTGCCAATGCTTGCTATTTATATGATAGCTTGGAAGCATATTTGTTAATTGCGGTAAGACTATAGCTTCTGCTTTAATTATCTTATCCGCATGGGGGGAAATTAGAGTAATGGGATTATTGTGAACTGAGGTATTCGTTTGAGATTTCCTCAACCTGAGTGGTCATGGTGGTAACTGGTTCCGAAACTAGTCCACTTAGGATCCACCCAAAAATAGTATTTTGTGCCAATAGTTTGTTTGAAATTTTCTCAACACCCTCGAGTATTATCTGAGGTATGAGATCGCTGCCTAATAGAATGTCTATTTGAGCGTGGGTGCTGCAGTTGGGATCTGCTAGCTTTAGGTGTGAAACCTTTTGCCAATGCTTGTTATTTATATGATAGCTTGGAAGCATATTTGTTAGTTGCGGTAAAACTATAGCTTCTGCTTTAATTTTCTTATCCGCTTGGGTGGAAATTAGAGTAATGGGATTATTGTGAACTGAGGTATTCGTTTGAGATTTCCTCAATCTGAGGTGTGATGATGGTAACTGGTTCCGAAACTAGTCTACTTAGGATCCACCCAAAAATAGTATTTTGTGCCAATAGTTTGTTTGAAATTTTCTCAACACCCTCGAGTATTATCTGAGGTATGAGATCGCTGCCTAATAGAATGTCTATTTGAGCGGGGGTGTTGCAGTTGGGATCTGTTAGCTTTAGGTGTAAAACCTTTTGCCAATGCTTGCTATTTATATGATATCTTGGAAGCATATTTGTTAGTTGCGGTAAAACTATAGCTTCTGCTTTAATTTTCTTATCCGCTTGGGTGGAAATTAGAGTAATGGGATTATTGTGAACTGAGGTATTCGTTTGAGATTTCCTCAACCTGAGTGGTCATGGTGGTAACTGGTTCCGAAACTAGTCTACTTAGGATCCACCCAAAAATAGTATTTTGTGCCAATAGTTTGTTTGAAATTTTCTCAACACCCTCGAGTATTATCTGAGGTATGAGATCGCTGCCTAATAGAATGTCTATTTGAGCGGGGGTGTTGCAGTTGGCATCTGTTAGCTTTAGGTGTGAAACTTTTTTCTCAAGGCTTGTTATTAGCTTTAGGTGTGAAATCTTTTGTCAATGCTTGCTATTTATATGATAGCTTGGAAGCATATTTGTTAGTTGCGGTAAGACTATAGCTTCTGCTTTAATTCTCTTATCCGCTTGGGTGGAAATTAGAGTAATGGGATTATTGTGAACTGAGGTATTCGTTTGAGATTTCCTCAACCTGAGTGGTCATGGTGGTAACTGGTTCCGAAACTAGTCTACTTAGGATCCACCCAAAAATAGTATTTTGTGCCAATAGTTTGTTTGAAATTTTCTCAACACCCTCGAGTATTATCTGAGGTATGAGATCGCTGCCTAATAGAATGTCTATTTGAGCGCGGGTGTTGCAGTTGGGATCTGTTAGCTTTAGGTGTGAAACCTTTTGCCAATGCTTGCTATTTATATGATAGCTTGGAAGCATATTTGTTAGTTGCGGTAAGACTATAGCTTCTGCTTTAATTCTCTTATCCGCTTGGGGGGAAATTAGAGTAATGGGATTATTGTGAACTGAGGTATTCGTTTGAGATTTCCTCAACCTGAGTGGTCATGGTGGTAACTGGTTCCGAAACTAGTCCACTTAGGATCCACCCTAAAATAGTATTTTGTGCCAATAGGTGAAACCTTTTGCCAATGCTTGCTATTTATATGATAGCTTGGAAGCATATTTGTTAGTTGCGGTAAGACTATAGCTTCTGCTTTAATTCTCTTATCCGCTTGGGGGGAAATTAGAGTAATGGGATTATTGTGAACTGAGGTATTCGTTTGAGATTTCTTCAACCTGAGTGGTCATGGTGGTAACTGGTTCCGAAACTAGTCCACTTAGAATCCACCCCAAAATAGTATTTTGTGCCAATAGTTTGTTTGAAATTTTCTTAACACCCTCGAGTATAATCTGAGGTATGAGATCGCTGCCTAATGGAATGTCTATTTGAGCGGGGGTGTTGCAGTTGGCATCTGCTAGCGTTAGGTGTGAAACCTTTTGCCAATGCTTGCTATTTATATGATAGCTTGGAAGCATATTTGTTAGTTGCGGTAAGACTATAGCTTCTGCTTTAATTATCTTATCCGCATGGGGGGAAATTAGAGTAATGGGATTATTGTGAACTGAGGTATTCGTTTGAGATTTCCTCAACCTGAGTGGTCATGGTGGTAACTGGTTCCGAAACTAGTCCACTTAGGATCCACCCAAAAATAGTATTTTGTGCCAATAGTTTGTTTGAAATTTTCTCAACACCCTCGAGTATTATCTGAGGTATGAGATCGCTGCCTAATAGAATGTCTATTTGAGCGGGGGTGTTGCAGTTGGGATCTGTTAGCTTTAGGTGTGAAACCTTTTGTCAATGCTTGCTATTTATATGATATCTTGGAAGCATATTTGTTAGTTGCGGTAAAACTATAGCTTCTGCTTTAATTTTCTTATCCGCTTGGGTGGAAATTAGAGTAATGGGATTATTGTGAACTGAGGTATTCGTTTGAGATTTCCTCAACCTGAGTGGTCATGGTGGTAACTGGTTCCGAAACTAGTCTACTTAGGATCCACCCAAAAATAGTATTTTGTGCCAATAGTTTGTTTGAAATTTTCTCAACACCCTCGAGTATTATCTGAGGTATGAGATCGCTGCCTAATAGAATGTCTATTTGAGCGGGGGTGTTGCAGTTGGGATCTGTTAGCTTTAGGTGTGAAACTTTTTTCCCAAGGCTTGTTATTTATATGATAGCTTGGAAGCATATTTGTTAGTTGCGGTAAAACTATAGCTTCTGCTTTAATTTTCTTATCCGCTTGGGGGGAAATTAGAGTAATGGGATTATTGTGAACTGAGGTATTCGTTTGAGATTTCCTCAACCTGAGTGGTCATGATGGTAACTGGTTCCGAAACTAGTCTACTTAGGATCCACCCAAAAATAGTATTTTGTGCCAATAGTTTGTTTGAAATTTTCTCAACACCCTCGAGTATTATCTGAGGTATGAGATCGCTGCCTAATAGAATGTCTATTTGAGCGGGGGTGTTGCAGTTGGGATCTGCTAGCTTTAGGTGTGAAACCTTTTGCCAATGCTTGCTCTTTATATGGTATCTTGGACACATATTTGTTAGTTGCGGTAAGACTATAGCTTCTGCTTTAATTCTCTTATCCGCTTGGGGAGAAATTAGAAAAATGGGATTATTGTGAACTGAGGTATTCGTTTGAGATTTCCTCAACCTGAGTGGTCATGGTGGTAACTGGTTCCGAAACTAGTCTACTTAGGATCCACCCAAAAATAGTATTTTGTGCCAATAGTTTGTTTGAAATTTTCTCAACACCCTCGAGTATTATCTGAGGTATGAGATCGCTGCCTAATAGAATGTCTATTTGAGCGGGGGTGTTGCAGTTGGGATCTGCTAGCTTTAGGTGTGAAACCTTTTGCCAATGCTTGCTCTTTATATGGTATCTTGGACACATATTTGTTAGTTGCGGTAAGACTATAGCTTCTGCTTTAATTCTCTTATCCGCTTGGGGAGAAATTAGAGTAATGGGATTATTGTGAACTGAGGTATTCGTTTGAGATTTCCTCAACCGGAGTGGTCATAGTGGTAACTGGTTCCGAAACTTGGAAGCATATTTGTTAGTTGCGGTAAGACTATAGCTTCTGCTTTAATTCTCTTATCCGCTTGGGGGGAAATTAGAGTAATGGGATTATTGTGAACTGAGGTATTCGTTTGAGATTTCTTCAACCTGAGTGGTCATGGTGGTAACTGGTTCCGAAACTAGTCCACTTAGAATCCACCCTAAAATAGTATTTTGTACCAATAGTTTGTTTGAAATTTTCTTAACACCCTCGAGTATAATCTGAGGTATGAGATCGCTGCCTAATGGAATGTCTATTTGAGCGGGGGTGTTGCAGTTGGCATCTGCTAGCGTTAGGTGTGAAACCTTTTGCCAATGCTTGCTATTTATATGATAGCTTGGAAGCATATTTGTTAGTTGCGGTAAGACTATAGCTTCTGCTTTAATTATCTTATCCGCATGGGGGGAAATTAGAGTAATGGGATTATTGTGAACTGAGGTATTCGTTTGAGATTTCCTCAACCTGAGTGGTCATGGTGGTAACTGGTTCCGAAACTAGTCCACTTAGGATCCACCCAAAAATAGTATTTTGTGCCAATAGTTTGTTTGAAATTTTCTCAACACCCTCGAGTATTATCTGAGGTATGAGATCGCTGCCTAATAGAATGTCTATTTGAGCGGGGGTGTTGCAGTTGGGATCTGTTAGCTTTAGGTGTGAAACCTTTTGTCAATGCTTGCTATTTATATGATATCTTGGAAGCATATTTGTTAGTTGCGGTAAAACTATAGCTTCTGCTTTAATTTTCTTATCCGCTTGGGTGGAAATTAGAGTAATGGGATTATTGTGAACTGAGGTATTCGTTTGAGATTTCCTCAACCTGAGTGGTCATGGTGGTAACTGGTTCCGAAACTAGTCTACTTAGGATCCACCCAAAAATAGTATTTTGTGCCAATAGTTTGTTTGAAATTTTCTCAACACCCTCGAGTATTATCTGAGGTATGAGATCGCTGCCTAATAGAATGTCTATTTGAGCGGGGGTGTTGCAGTTGGGATCTGTTAGCTTTAGGTGTGAAACTTTTTTCCCAAGGCTTGTTATTTATATGATAGCTTGGAAGCATATTTGTTAGTTGCGGTAAAACTATAGCTTCTGCTTTAATTTTCTTATCCGCTTGGGTGGAAATTAGAGTAATGGGATTATTGTGAACTGAGGTATTCGTTTGAGATTTCCTCAACCTGAGTGGTCATGGTGGTAACTGGTGCCGAAACTAGTCTACTTAGGATCCACCCAAAAATAGTATTTTGTGCCAATAGTTTGTTTGAAATTTTCTCAACACCCTCGAGTATTATCTGAGGTATGAGATCGCTGCCTAATAGAATGTCTATTTGAGCGCGGGTGTTGCAGTTGGCATCTGCTAGCTTTAGGTGTGAAACCTTTTGCCAATGCTTGCTATTTATATGATAGCTTGGAAGCATATTTGTTAGTTGCGGTAAGACTATAGCTTCTGCTTTAATTCTCTTATCCGCTTGGGGGGAAATTAGAAAAATGGGATTATGTGAACTGAGGTATTCGTTTGAGATTTCCTCAACCTGAGTGGTCATGGTGGTAACTGGTTCCGAAACTAGTCTACTTAGGATCCACCCAAAAATAGTATTTTGTGCCAATAGTTTGTTTGAAATTTTCTCAACACCCTCGAGTATTATCTGAGGTATGAGATCGCTGCCTAATAGAATGTCTATTTGAGCGGGGGTGTTGCAGTTGGGATCTGCTAGCTTTAGGTGTGAAACCTTTTGCCAATGCTTGCTCTTTATATGGTATCTTGGACACATATTTGTTAGTTGCGGTAAGACTATAGCTTCTGCTTTAATTCTCTTATCCGCTTGGGGAGAAATTAGAGTAATGGGATTATTGTGAACTGAGGTATTCGTTTGAGATTTCCTCAACCGGAGTGGTCATAGTGGTAACTGGTTCCGAAACTTGGAAGCATATTTGTTAGTTGCGGTAAGACTATAGCTTCTGCTTTAATTCTCTTATCCGCTTGGGGGGAAATTAGAGTAATGGGATTATTGTGAACTGAGGTATTCGTTTGAGATTTCTTCAACCTGAGTGGTCATGGTGGTAACTGGTTCCGAAACTAGTCCACTTAGAATCCACCCTAAAATAGTATTTTGTACCAATAGTTTGTTTGAAATTTTCTTAACACCCTCGAGTATTATCTGACGTATGAGATCGCTGCCTAATGGAATGTCTATTTGAGCGGGGGTGTTGCAGTTGGCATCTGCTAGCGTTAGGTGTGAAACCTTTTGCCAATGCTTGCTATTTATATGATAGCTTGGAAGCATATTTGTTAGTTGCGGTAAGACTATAGCTTCTGCTTTAATTATCTTATCCGCATGGGGGGAAATTAGAGTAATGGGATTATTGTGAACTGAGGTATTCGTTTGAGATTTCCTCAACCTGAGTGGTCATGGTGGTAACTGGTTCCGAAACTAGTCCACTTAGGATCCACCCAAAAATAGTATTTTGTGCCAATAGTTTGTTTGAAATTTTCTCAACACCCTCGAGTATTATCTGAGGTATGAGATCGCTGCCTAATAGAATGTCTATTTGAGCGGGGGTGTTGCAGTTGGGATCTGTTAGCTTTAGGTGTGAAACTTTTTTCCCAATGCTTGCTATTTATATGATATCTTGGAAGCATATTTGTTAGTTGCGGTAAAACTATAGCTTCTGCTTTAATTTTCTTATCCGCTTGGGTGGAAATTAGAGTAATGGGATTATTGTGAACTGAGGTATTCGTTTGAGATTTCCTCAACCTGAGTGGTCATGGTGGTAACTGGTTCCGAAACTAGTCCACTTAGGATCCACCCAAAAATAGTATTTTGTGCCAATAGTTTGTTTGAAATTTTCTCAACACCCTCGAGTATTATCTGAGGAATGAGATCGCTGCCTAATAGAATGTCTATTTGAGCGGGGGTGCTGCAGTTGGGATCTGCTAGCTTTAGGTGTGAAACCTTTTGCCAATGCTTGTTATTTATATGATAGCTTGGAAGCATATTTGTTAGTTGCGGTAAAACTATAGCTTCTGCTTTAATTTTCTTATCCGCTTGGGTGGAAATTAGAGTAATGGGATTATTGTGAACTGAGGTATTCGTTTGAGATTTCCTCAACCTGAGTGGTCATGGTGGTAACTGGTTCCGAAACTAGTCTACTTAGGATCCACCCAAAAATAGTATTTTGTGCCAATAGTTTGTTTGAAATTTTCTCAACACCCTCGAGTATTATCTGAGGTATGAGATCGCTGCCTAATAGAATGTCTATTTGAGCGGGGGTGTTGCAGTTGGGATCTGTTAGCTTTAGGCGTGAAACCTTTTGCCAATGCTTGCTATTTATATGATATCTTGGAAGCATATTTGTTAGTTGCGGTAAAACTATAGCTTCTGCTTTAATTTTCTTATCCGCTTGGGTGGAAATTAGAGTAATGGGATTATTGTGAACTGAGGTATTCGTTTGAGATTTCCTCAACCTGAGTGGTCATGGTGGTAACTGGTTCCGAAACTAGTCTACTTAGGATCCACCCAAAAATAGTATTTTGTGCCAATAGTTTGTTTGAAATTTTCTCAACACCCTCGAGTATTATCTGAGGTATGAGATCGCTGCCTAATAGAATGTCTATTTGAGCGGGGGTGTTGCAGTTATGATCTGTTAGCTTTAGGTGTGAAACTTTTTTCCCAAGGCTTGTTATTTATATGATAGCTTGGAAGCATATTTGTTAGTTGAGGTAAAACTATAGCTTCTGCTTTAATTTTCTTATCCGCTTGGGTGGAAATTAGAGTAATGGGATTATTGTGAACTGAGGTATTCGTTTGAGATTTCCTCAACCTGAGTGGTCATGGTGGTAACTGGTTCCGAAACTAGTCTACTTAGGATCCACCCAAAAATAGTATTTTGTGCCAATAGTTTGTTTGAAATTTTCTCAACACCCTCGAGTATTATCTGAGGTATGAGATCGCTGCCTAATAGAATGTCTATTTGAGCGCGGGTGTTGCAGTTGGCATCTGCTAGCTTTAGGTGTGAAACCTTTTGCCAATGCTTGCTATTTATATGATAGCTTGGAAGCATATTTGTTAGTTGCGGTAAGACTATAGCTTCTGCTTTAATTCTCTTATCCGCTTGGGGGGAAATTAGAGTTATGTGAACTGAGGTATTCGTTTGAGATTTCCTCAACCTGAGGTATTCGTTTGAGATTTCCTCAACCTGAGTGGTCATGGTGGTAACTGGTTCCGAAACTAGTCCACTTAGGATCCACCCTAAAATAGTATTTTGTGCCAATAGGTGAAACCTTTTGCCAATGCTTGCTATTTATATGATAGCTTGGAAGCATATTTGTTAGTTGCGGTAAGACTATCGCTTCTGCTTTAATTCTCTTATCCGCTTGGGGGGCAATTAGAGTAATGGGATTATTGTGAACTGAGGTATTCGCTAGCGTTAGGTGTGAAACCTTTTGCCAATGCTTGCTATTTATATGATAGCTTGGAAGCTTATTTGTTAGTTCCGGTAAGACTATAGCTTCTGCTTTAATTCTCTTATCCGCTTGGGGGGAAATTAGAGTAATGGGATTATTGTGAACTGAGGTATTCGTTTGAGATTTCCTCAACCTGAGTGGGCATGGTGGTAACTGGTTCCGAAACTAGTCCACTTAGAATCCACCCTAAAATAGTATTTTGTGCCAATAGTTTGTTTGAAATTTTCTCAACACCCTCGAGTATTATCTGAGGTATGAGATCGCTGCCTAATAGAATGTCTATTTGAGCGGGGTTGTTGCAGTTGGCATCTGCTAGCGTAAGGTGTGAAACCTTTTGCCAATGCTTGCTATTTATATGATAGCTTGGAAACATATTTGTTAGTTGCGGTAAGACTATAGCTTCTGCTTTAATTCTCTTTTCCGCTTGGGGGGAAATTAGAGTAATGGGATTATTGTGAACTGAGGTATTCGTTTGAGATTTCCTCAACCTGAGTGGTCATATTGGTAACTGGTTCCGAAACTAGTCCACTTAGGATCCACCCAAAAATAGTATTTTGTGCCAATAGTTTGTTTGAAATTTTCTCAACACCCTCGAGTATTATCTGAGGTATGAGATCGCTGCCTAATAGAATGTCTATTTGAGCGGGGGTGTTGCAGTTGGCATCTGCTAGCTTTAGGTGTGAAACCTTTTGCCAATGCTTGCTATTTATATGATAGCTTGGAAGCATATTTGTTAGTTGCGGTAAGACTATAGCTTCTGCTTTAATTCTCTTATCCGCTTGGGGGGAAATTAGAGTAATGGGGTTATTGTGAACTGAGGTATTCGTTTAAGATTTCCTCAACCTGAGTGGTCATGGTGGTAACTGGTTCCGAAACTAGTCCACTTAGGATCCACCCAAAAATAGTATTTTGTGCCAACAGTTTGTTTGAAATTTTCTCAACACCCTCAAGTATTATCTGAGTTATGAGATCGCTGCCTAATAGAATGTCTATTTGAGCGGGGGTGTTGCAGTTGGGATCTGCTAGCTTTAGGTGTGAAAGCTTTTGCCAATGCTTGCTATTTATATGATAGCTTGGAAGCATATTTGTTAGTTGCGGTAAGACTATAGCTTCTGCTTTAATTCTCTTATCCGCTTGGGGGAAAATTAGAGTAATGGGGTTATTGTGAACTGAGGTATTCGTTTGAGATTTCCTCAACCTGAGTGGTGATGGTGGTAACTGGTTCCGAAACTAGTCCACTTAGGATCCACCCAAAAATAGTATTTTGTGCCAATAGTTTGTTTGAAATTTTCTCAACACCCTTGAGTATTATCTGAGGTATGAGATCGCTGCCTAATAGAATGTCTATTTGAGCGGGGGTGTTGCAGTTGGGATCTGCTAGCTTTAGGTGTGAAACCTTTTGCCAATGCTTGCTATTTATATGATAGCTTGGAAGCATATTTGTTAGTTGCGGTAAGACTATAGCTTCTGCTTTAATTCTCTTATCCGCTTGGGGGGAAATTAGAGTAATGGGATTATTGTGAACTGAGGTATTCGTTTGAGATTTCCTCAACCTGAGTGGTCATGGTGGTAACTGGTTCCGAAACTAGTCCACTTAGGATCCACCCAAAAATAGAATTTGTGCCAATAGTTTGTTTGAAATTTTCTCAACACCCTCGAGTATTATCTGAGGTATGAGATCGCTGCCTAATAGAATGTCTATTTGAGCGGAGGTGTTGCAGTTGGGATCTGCTAGCTTTAGGTGTGAAAGCTTTTGCCAATGCTTGCTATTTATATGATAGCTTGGAAGCATCTTTGTTAGTTGCGGTAAGACTATAGCTTCTGCTTTAATTCTCTTATCCGCTTGGGGGGAAATTAGGGTAATGGGGTTATTGTGAACTGAGGTATTCGTTTGAGATTTCCTCAACCTGAGTGGTCATGGTGGTAACTGGTTCCGAAACTAGTCCACTTTGGATCCACCCTAAAATAGTATTTTGTGCCAATAGTTTGTTTGAAATTTTCTCAACACCCTCGAGTATTATCTGAGGTATGAGATCGCTGCCTAACAGAATGTCTATTTGAGCGGGGGTGTTGCAGTTGGGATCTGCTAGCTTTAGGTGTGAAACCTTTTGCCAATGCTTGCTATTTATATGATAGCTTGGAAGCATATTTGTTAGTTGCGGTAAGACTATAGCTTCTGCTTTAATTCTCTTATCCGCTTGGGGGGAAATTAGAGTAATGGGATTATTGTGAACTGAGGTATTCGTTTGAGATTTCCTCAACCTGAGTGGTCATGGTGATAACTGGTTCCGAAACTAGTCCACTTAGGATCAACCCAAAAATAGTATTTTGTGCCAATAGTTTGTTTGAAATTTTCTCAACACCTTCGAGTATTATCTGAGGTATGAGATCGCTGCCTAATAGAATGTCTATTTTAGCGGGGGTGTTGCAGTTGGGATCTGCTAGCTTTAGGTGTGAAACCTTTTGCCAATGCTTGCTATTTATATGATAGCTTGGAAGCATATTTGTTAGTTGCGGTAAAACTATAGCTTCTGCTTTAATTTTCTTATCCGCTTGGGTGGAAATTAGAGTAATGGGATTATTGTGAACTGAGGTATTCGTTTGAGATTTCCTCAACCTGAGTGGTCATGGTGGTAACTGGTTCCGAAACTAGTCCACTTAGGATCCACCCAAAAATAGTATTTTGTGCCAATAGTTTGTTTGAAATTTTCTCAACACCCTCGAGTATTATCTGAGGAATGAGATCGCTGCCTAATAGAATGTCTATTTGAGCGGGGGTGCTGCAGTTGGGATCTGCTAGCTTTAGGTGTGAAACCTTTTGCCAATGCTTGTTATTTATATGATAGCTTGGAAGCATATTTGTTAGTTGCGGTAAAACTATAGCTTCTGCTTTAATTTTCTTATCCGCTTGGGTGGAAATTAGAGTAATGGGATTATTGTGAACTGAGGTATTCGTTTGAGATTTCCTCAACCTGAGTGGTCATGGTGGTAACTGGTTCCGAAACTAGTCTACTTAGGATCCACCCAAAAATAGTATTTTGTGCCAATAGTTTGTTTGAAATTTTCTCAACACCCTCGAGTATTATCTGAGGTATGAGATCGCTGCCTAATAGAATGTCTATTTGAGCGGGGGTGTTGCAGTTGGGATCTGTTAGCTTTAGGCGTGAAACCTTTTGCCAATGCTTGCTATTTATATGATATCTTGGAAGCATATTTGTTAGTTGCGGTAAAACTATAGCTTCTGCTTTAATTTTCTTATCCGCTTGGGTGGAAATTAGAGTAATGGGATTATTGTGAACTGAGGTATTCGTTTGAGATTTCCTCAACCTGAGTGGTCATGGTGGTAACTGGTTCCGAAACTAGTCTACTTAGGATCCACCCAAAAATAGTATTTTGTGCCAATAGTTTGTTTGAAATTTTCTCAACACCCTCGAGTATTATCTGAGGTATGAGATCGCTGCCTAATAGAATGTCTATTTGAGCGGGGGTGTTGCAGTTATGATCTGTTAGCTTTAGGTGTGAAACTTTTTTCCCAAGGCTTGTTATTTATATGATAGCTTGGAAGCATATTTGTTAGTTGAGGTAAAACTATAGCTTCTGCTTTAATTTTCTTATCCGCTTGGGTGGAAATTAGAGTAATGGGATTATTGTGAACTGAGGTATTCGTTTGAGATTTCCTCAACCTGAGTGGTCATGGTGGTAACTGGTTCCGAAACTAGTCTACTTAGGATCCACCCAAAAATAGTATTTTGTGCCAATAGTTTGTTTGAAATTTTCTCAACACCCTCGAGTATTATCTGAGGTATGAGATCGCTGCCTAATAGAATGTCTATTTGAGCGCGGGTGTTGCAGTTGGCATCTGCTAGCTTTAGGTGTGAAACCTTTTGCCAATGCTTGCTATTTATATGATAGCTTGGAAGCATATTTGTTAGTTGCGGTAAGACTATAGCTTCTGCTTTAATTCTCTTATCCGCTTGGGGGGAAATTAGAGTTATGTGAACTGAGGTATTCGTTTGAGATTTCCTCAACCTGAGGTATTCGTTTGAGATTTCCTCAACCTGAGTGGTCATGGTGGTAACTGGTTCCGAAACTAGTCCACTTAGGATCCACCCTAAAATAGTATTTTGTGCCAATAGGTGAAACCTTTTGCCAATGCTTGCTATTTATATGATAGCTTGGAAGCATATTTGTTAGTTGCGGTAAGACTATCGCTTCTGCTTTAATTCTCTTATCCGCTTGGGGGGCAATTAGAGTAATGGGATTATTGTGAACTGAGGTATTCGCTAGCGTTAGGTGTGAAACCTTTTGCCAATGCTTGCTATTTATATGATAGCTTGGAAGCTTATTTGTTAGTTCCGGTAAGACTATAGCTTCTGCTTTAATTCTCTTATCCGCTTGGGGGGAAATTAGAGTAATGGGATTATTGTGAACTGAGGTATTCGTTTGAGATTTCCTCAACCTGAGTGGGCATGGTGGTAACTGGTTCCGAAACTAGTCCACTTAGAATCCACCCTAAAATAGTATTTTGTGCCAATAGTTTGTTTGAAATTTTCTCAACACCCTCGAGTATTATCTGAGGTATGAGATCGCTGCCTAATAGAATGTCTATTTGAGCGGGGTTGTTGCAGTTGGCATCTGCTAGCGTAAGGTGTGAAACCTTTTGCCAATGCTTGCTATTTATATGATAGCTTGGAAACATATTTGTTAGTTGCGGTAAGACTATAGCTTCTGCTTTAATTCTCTTTTCCGCTTGGGGGGAAATTAGAGTAATGGGATTATTGTGAACTGAGGTATTCGTTTGAGATTTCCTCAACCTGAGTGGTCATATTGGTAACTGGTTCCGAAACTAGTCCACTTAGGATCCACCCAAAAATAGTATTTTGTGCCAATAGTTTGTTTGAAATTTTCTCAACACCCTCGAGTATTATCTGAGGTATGAGATCGCTGCCTAATAGAATGTCTATTTGAGCGGGGGTGTTGCAGTTGGGATCTGCTAGCTTTAGGTGTGAAACCTTTTGCCAATGCTTGTTATTTATATGATAGCTTGGAAGCATATTTGTTAGTTGCGGTAAGACTATAGCTTCTGCTTTAATTCTCTTATCCGCTTGGGTGGAAATTAGAGTAATGGGATTATTGTGAACTGAGGTATTCGTTTGAGATTTCCTCAACCTGAGTGGTCATATTGGTAACTGGTTCCGAAACTAGTCCACTTAGGATCCACCCAAAAATAGTATTTTGTGCCAATAGTTTGTTTGAAATTTTCTCAACACCCTCGAGTATTATCTGAGGAATGAGATCGCTGCCTAATAGAATGTCTATTTGAGCGGGGGTGCTGCAGTTGGGATCTGCTAGCTTTAGGTGTGAAACCTTTTGCCAATGCTTGTTATTTATATGATAGCTTGGAAGCATATTTGTTAGTTGCGGTAAAACTATAGCTTCTGCTTTAATTTTCTTATCCGCTTGGGTGGAAATTAGAGTAATGGGATTATTGTGAACTGAGGTATTCGTTTGAGATTTCCTCAACCTGAGTGGTCATGGTGGTAACTGGTTCCGAAACTAGTCTACTTAGGATCCACCCAAAAATAGTATTTTGTGCCAATAGTTTGTTTGAAATTTTCTCAACACCCTCGAGTATTATCTGAGGTATGAGATCGCTGCCTAATAGAATGTCTATTTGAGCGGGGGTGTTGCAGTTGGGATCTGTTAGCTTTAGGCGTGAAACCTTTTGCCAATGCTTGCTATTTATATGATATCTTGGAAGCATATTTGTTAGTTGCGGTAAAACTATAGCTTCTGCTTTAATTTTCTTATCCGCTTGGGTGGAAATTAGAGTAATGGGATTATTGTGAACTGAGGTATTCGTTTGAGATTTCCTCAACCTGAGTGGTCATGGTGGTAACTGGTTCCGAAACTAGTCTACTTAGGATCCACCCAAAAATAGTATTTTGTGCCAATAGTTTGTTTGAAATTTTCTCAACACCCTCGAGTATTATCTGAGGTATGAGATCGCTGCCTAATAGAATGTCTATTTGAGCGGGGGTGTTGCAGTTATGATCTGTTAGCTTTAGGTGTGAAACTTTTTTCCCAAGGCTTGTTATTTATATGATAGCTTGGAAGCATATTTGTTAGTTGAGGTAAAACTATAGCTTCTGCTTTAATTTTCTTATCCGCTTGGGTGGAAATTAGAGTAATGGGATTATTGTGAACTGAGGTATTCGTTTGAGATTTCCTCAACCTGAGTGGTCATGGTGGTAACTGGTTCCGAAACTAGTCTACTTAGGATCCACCCAAAAATAGTATTTTGTGCCAATAGTTTGTTTGAAATTTTCTCAACACCCTCGAGTATTATCTGAGGTATGAGATCGCTGCCTAATAGAATGTCTATTTGAGCGCGGGTGTTGCAGTTGGCATCTGCTAGCTTTAGGTGTGAAACCTTTTGCCAATGCTTGCTATTTATATGATAGCTTGGAAGCATATTTGTTAGTTGCGGTAAGACTATAGCTTCTGCTTTAATTCTCTTATCCGCTTGGGGGGAAATTAGAGTTATGTGAACTGAGGTATTCGTTTGAGATTTCCTCAACCTGAGGTATTCGTTTGAGATTTCCTCAACCTGAGTGGTCATGGTGGTAACTGGTTCCGAAACTAGTCCACTTAGGATCCACCCTAAAATAGTATTTTGTGCCAATAGGTGAAACCTTTTGCCAATGCTTGCTATTTATATGATAGCTTGGAAGCATATTTGTTAGTTGCGGTAAGACTATCGCTTCTGCTTTAATTCTCTTATCCGCTTGGGGGGCAATTAGAGTAATGGGATTATTGTGAACTGAGGTATTCGCTAGCGTTAGGTGTGAAACCTTTTGCCAATGCTTGCTATTTATATGATAGCTTGGAAGCTTATTTGTTAGTTCCGGTAAGACTATAGCTTCTGCTTTAATTCTCTTATCCGCTTGGGGGGAAATTAGAGTAATGGGATTATTGTGAACTGAGGTATTCGTTTGAGATTTCCTCAACCTGAGTGGGCATGGTGGTAACTGGTTCCGAAACTAGTCCACTTAGAATCCACCCTAAAATAGTATTTTGTGCCAATAGTTTGTTTGAAATTTTCTCAACACCCTCGAGTATTATCTGAGGTATGAGATCGCTGCCTAATAGAATGTCTATTTGAGCGGGGGTGTTGCAGTTGGGATCTGTTAGCTTTAGGCGTGAAACCTTTTGCCAATGCTTGCTATTTATATGATATCTTGGAAGCATATTTGTTAGTTGCGGTAAAACTATAGCTTCTGCTTTAATTTTCTTATCCGCTTGGGTGGAAATTAGAGTAATGGGATTATTGTGAACTGAGGTATTCGTTTGAGATTTCCTCAACCTGAGTGGTCATGGTGGTAACTGGTTCCGAAACTAGTCTACTTAGGATCCACCCAAAAATAGTATTTTGTGCCAATAGTTTGTTTGAAATTTTCTCAACACCCTCGAGTATTATCTGAGGTATGAGATCGCTGCCTAATAGAATGTCTATTTGAGCGGGGGTGTTGCAGTTATGATCTGTTAGCTTTAGGTGTGAAACTTTTTTCCCAAGGCTTGTTATTTATATGATAGCTTGGAAGCATATTTGTTAGTTGAGGTAAAACTATAGCTTCTGCTTTAATTTTCTTATCCGCTTGGGTGGAAATTAGAGTAATGGGATTATTGTGAACTGAGGTATTCGTTTGAGATTTCCTCAACCTGAGTGGTCATGGTGGTAACTGGTTCCGAAACTAGTCTACTTAGGATCCACCCAAAAATAGTATTTTGTGCCAATAGTTTGTTTGAAATTTTCTCAACACCCTCGAGTATTATCTGAGGTATGAGATCGCTGCCTAATAGAATGTCTATTTGAGCGCGGGTGTTGCAGTTGGCATCTGCTAGCTTTAGGTGTGAAACCTTTTGCCAATGCTTGCTATTTATATGATAGCTTGGAAGCATATTTGTTAGTTGCGGTAAGACTATAGCTTCTGCTTTAATTCTCTTATCCGCTTGGGGGGAAATTAGAGTTATGTGAACTGAGGTATTCGTTTGAGATTTCCTCAACCTGAGGTATTCGTTTGAGATTTCCTCAACCTGAGTGGTCATGGTGGTAACTGGTTCCGAAACTAGTCCACTTAGGATCCACCCTAAAATAGTATTTTGTGCCAATAGGTGAAACCTTTTGCCAATGCTTGCTATTTATATGATAGCTTGGAAGCATATTTGTTAGTTGCGGTAAGACTATCGCTTCTGCTTTAATTCTCTTATCCGCTTGGGGGGCAATTAGAGTAATGGGATTATTGTGAACTGAGGTATTCGCTAGCGTTAGGTGTGAAACCTTTTGCCAATGCTTGCTATTTATATGATAGCTTGGAAGCTTATTTGTTAGTTCCGGTAAGACTATAGCTTCTGCTTTAATTCTCTTATCCGCTTGGGGGGAAATTAGAGTAATGGGATTATTGTGAACTGAGGTATTCGTTTGAGATTTCCTCAACCTGAGTGGGCATGGTGGTAACTGGTTCCGAAACTAGTCCACTTAGAATCCACCCTAAAATAGTATTTTGTGCCAATAGTTTGTTTGAAATTTTCTCAACACCCTCGAGTATTATCTGAGGTATGAGATCGCTGCCTAATAGAATGTCTATTTGAGCGGGGTTGTTGCAGTTGGCATCTGCTAGCGTAAGGTGTGAAACCTTTTGCCAATGCTTGCTATTTATATGATAGCTTGGAAACATATTTGTTAGTTGCGGTAAGACTATAGCTTCTGCTTTAATTCTCTTTTCCGCTTGGGGGGAAATTAGAGTAATGGGATTATTGTGAACTGAGGTATTCGTTTGAGATTTCCTCAACCTGAGTGGTCATATTGGTAACTGGTTCCGAAACTAGTCCACTTAGGATCCACCCAAAAATAGTATTTTGTGCCAATAGTTTGTTTGAAATTTTCTCAACACCCTCGAGTATTATCTGAGGTATGAGATCGCTGCCTAATAGAATGTCTATTTGAGCGGGGGTGTTGCAGTTGGCATCTGCTAGCTTTAGGTGTGAAACCTTTTGCCAATGCTTGCTATTTATATGATAGCTTGGAAGCATATTTGTTAGTTGCGGTAAGACTATAGCTTCTGCTTTAATTCTCTTATCCGCTTGGGGGGAAATTAGAGTAATGGGGTTATTGTGAACTGAGGTATTCGTTTAAGATTTCCTCAACCTGAGTGGTCATGGTGGTAACTGGTTCCGAAACTAGTCCACTTAGGATCCACCCAAAAATAGTATTTTGTGCCAATAGTTTGTTTGAAATTTTCTCAACACCCTCAAGTATTATCTGAGTTATGAGATCGCTGCCTAATAGAATGTCTATTTGAGCGGGGGTGTTGCAGTTGGGATCTGCTAGCTTTAGGTGTGAAACCTTTTGCCAATGCTTGCTATTTATATGATAGCTTGGAAGCATATTTGTTAGTTGCGGTAAGACTATAGCTTCTGCTTTAATTCTCTTATCCGCTTGGGGGAAAATTAGAGTAATGGGGTTATTGTGAACTGAGGTATTCGTTTGAGATTTCCTCAACCTGAGTGGTGATGGTGGTAACTGGTTCCGAAACTAGTCCACTTAGGATCCACCCAAAAATAGTATTTTGTGCCAATAGTTTGTTTGAAATTTTCTCAACACCCTTGAGTATTATCTGAGGTATGAGATCGCTGCCTAATAGAATGTCTATTTGAGCGGGGGTGTTGCAGTTGGGATCTGCTAGCTTTAGGTGTGAAACCTTTTGCCAATGCTTGCTATTTATATGATAGCTTGGAAGCATATTTGTTAGTTGCGGTAAGACTATAGCTTCTGCTTTAATTCTCTTATCCGCTTGGGGGGAAATTAGAGTAATGGGATTATTGTGAACTGAGGTATTCGTTTGAGATTTCCTCAACCTGAGTGGTCATGGTGGTAACTGGTTCCGAAACTAGTCCACTTAGGATCCACCCAAAAATAGTATTTTGTGCCAATAGTTTGTTTGAAATTTTCTCAACACCCTCGAGTATTATCTGAGGTATGAGATCGCTGCCTAATAGAATGTCTATTTGAGCGGAGGTGTTGCAGTTGGGATCTGCTAGCTTTAGGTGTGAAAGCTTTTGCCAATGCTTGCTATTTATATGATAGCTTGGAAGCATCTTTGTTAGTTGCGGTAAGACTATAGCTTCTGCTTTAATTCTCTTATCCGCTTGGGGGGAAATTAGGGTAATGGGGTTATTGTGAACTGAGGTATTCGTTTGAGATTTCCTCAACCTGAGTGGTCATGGTGGTAACTGGTTCCGAAACTAGTCCACTTTGGATCCACCCTAAAATAGTATTTTGTGCCAATAGTTTGTTTGAAATTTTCTCAACACCCTCGAGTATTATCTGAGGTATGAGATCGCTGCCTAACAGAATGTCTATTTGAGCGGGGGTGTTGCAGTTGGGATCTGCTAGCTTTAGGTGTGAAACCTTTTGCCAATGCTTGCTATTTATATGATAGCTTGGAAGCATATTTGTTAGTTGCGGTAAGACTATAGCTTCTGCTTTAATTCTCTTATCCGCTTGGGGGGAAATTAGAGTAATGGGATTATTGTGAACTGAGGTATTCGTTTGAGATTTCCTCAACCTGAGTGGTCATGGTGATAACTGGTTCCGAAACTAGTCCACTTAGGATCAACCCAAAAATAGTATTTTGTGCCAATAGTTTGTTTGAAATTTTCTCAACACCTTCGAGTATTATCTGAGGTATGAGATCGCTGCCTAATAGAATGTCTATTTTAGCGGGGGTGTTGCAGTTGGGATCTGCTAGCTTTAGGTGTGAAACCTTTTGCCAATGCTTGCTATTTATATGATAGCTTGGAAGCATATTTGTTAGTTGCGGTAAGACTATAGCTTCTGCTTTAATTCTCATATCCGCTTGGGGGGAAATTAGAGTAATGGGATTATTGTGAACTGAGGTATTCGTTTGAGATTTCCTCAACCTGAGTGGTCATGGTGGTAACTGGTTCCGAAACTAGTCCACTTAGGATCCACCCTAAAATAGTATTTTGTGCCAATAGTTTGTTTGAAATTTTCTCAACACCCTCGAGTATTATCTGAGTTATGAGATCGCTGCCTAATAGAATGTCTATTTGAGCGGGGGTGTTGCAGTTGGGATCTGCTAGCTTTAGGTGTGAAACCTTTTGCCAATGCTTGCTATTTATATGATAGCTTGGAAGCATATTTGTTAGTTGCGGTAAGACTATAGCTTCTGCTTTAATTCTGTTATCCGCTTGGGGGGAAATTAGAGTAATGGGATTATGTGAACTGAGGTATTCGTTTGAGATTTCCTCAACCTGAGTGGTCATGGTGGTAACTGGTTCCGAAACTAGTCCACTTAGGATCCACCCTAAAATAGTATTTTGTGCCCATAGGTGAAACCTTTTGCCAATGCTTGCTATTTATATGATAGCTTGGAAGCATATTTGTTAGTTGCGGTAAGACTATCGCTTCTGCTTTAATTCTCTTATCCGCTTGGGGGGCAATTAGAGTAAGGGGATTATTGTGAACTGAGGTATTCGTTTGAGATTTCCTCAACCTGAGTGGTCATGGTGGTAACTGGTTCCGAAACTAGTCCACTTAGAATCCACCCTAAAATAGTATTTTGTGCCAATAGTTTGTTTGAAATTTTCTCAACACCCTCGAGTATTATCTGAGTTATGAGATCGCTGCCTAATAGAATGTCTATTTGAGCGGGGGTGTTGCAGTTGGGATCTGCTAGCTTTAGGTGTGAAACCTTTTGCCAATGCTTGCTATTTATATGATAGCTTGGAAGCATATTTGTTAGTTGCGGTAAGACTATAGCTTCTGCTTTAATTCTGTTATCCGCTTGGGGGGAAATTAGAGTAATGGGATTATTGTGAACTGAGGTATTCGTTTGAGATTTCCTCAACCTGAGTGGTCATGGTGGTAGCTGGTTCCGAAACTAGTCCACTTAGGATCCACCCAAAAATAGTATTTTGTGCCAATAGTTTGTTTGAAATTTTTTCAACACGCTCGAGTATTATCTGAGGTATGAGATCGCTACCTAATAGAATGTCTATTTGAGCGGGGGTGTTGCAGTTGGGATCTGCTAGCTTTAGGTGTGAAACCTTTTGCCAATGCTTGCTATTTATATGATAGCTTCGAAGCATATTTGTTAGTTGCGGTAAGACTATAGCTTCTGCTTTAATTCTCTTATCCGCTTGGGGGGAAATTAGAGTAATGGGGTTATTGTGAACTGAGGTATTCGTTTGAGATTTCCTCAACCTGAGTGGTCATGGTGGTAACTGGTTCCGAAACTAGTCCTCTTAGGATCCACCCAAAAATAGTATTTTGTGCCAATAGTTTGTTTGAAATTTTCTCAACACCCTCGAGTATTATCTGAGGTATGAGATCGCTGCCTAATAGAATGTCTATTTGAGCGGGGGTGTTGCAGTTGGGATCTGCTAGCTTTAGGTGTGAAACCTTTTGCCAATGCTTGCTATTTATATGATAGCTTCGAAGCATATTTGTTATATGCGGTAAGACTATAGCTTCTGCTTTAATTCTCTTATCCGCTTGGGGGGAAATTAGAGTAATGGGATTATTGTGAACTGAGGTATTCGTTTGAGATTTCCTCAACCTGAGTGGTCATGGTGGTAACTGGTTCCGAAACTAGTCCACTTAGGATCCACCCAAAAATAGTATTTTGTGCCAATAGTTTGTTTGAAATTTTCTCAACACCCTCGAGTATTATCTGAGGTATGAGATCGCTGCCTAATAGAATGTCTATTTGAGCGGAGGTGTTGCAGTTGGGATCTGCTAGCTTTAGGTGTGAAAGCTTTTGCCAATGCTTGCTATTTATATGATAGCTTGGAAGCATATTTGTTAGTTGCGGTAAGACTATAGCTTCTACTTTAATTCTCTTATCCGCTTGGGGGGAAATTAGAGTAATGGGGTTATTGTGAACTGAGGTATTCGTTTGAGATTTCCTCAACCTGAGTGGTCATGGTGGTAACTGGTTCCGAAACTAGTCCACTTTGGATCCACCCTAAAATAGTATTTTGTGCCAATAGTTTGTTTGAAATTTTCTCAACACCCTCGAGTATTATCTGAGGTATGAGATCGCTGCCTAATAGAATGTCTATTTGAGCGGGGGTGTTGCAGTTGGGATCTGCTAGCTTTAGGTGTGAAACCTTTTGCCAATGCTTGCTATTTATATGATAGCTTGGAAGCATATTTGTTAGTTGCGGTAAGACTATAGCTTCTGCTTTAATTCTCTTATCCGCTTGGGGGGAAATTAGAGTAATGGGATTATTGTGAACTGAGGTATTCGTTTGAGATTTCCTCAACCTGAGTGGTCATGGTGATAACTGGTTCCGACACTAGTCCACTTAGGATCCACCCAAAAATAGTATTTTGTGCCAATAGTTTGTTTGAAATTTTTTCAACACGCTCGAGTATTATCTGAGGTATGAGATCGCTGCCTAATAGAATGTCTATTTGAGCGGGGGTGTTGCAGTTGGGATCTGCTAGCTTTAGGTGTGAAACCTTTTGCCAATGCTTGCTATTTATATGATAGCTTCGAAGCATATTTGTTAGTTGCGGTAAGACTATAGCTTCTGCTTTAATTCTCTTATCCGCTTGGGGGGAAATTAGAGTAACGGGGTTATTGTGAACTGAGGTATTCGTTTGAGACTTCCTCAACCTGAGTGGTCATGGTGGTAACTGGTTCCGAAACTAGTCCACTTAGGATCCACCCAAAAATAGTATTTTGTGCCAATAGGTTGTTTGAAATTTTCTCAACACCCTCGAGTATTATCTGAGGTATGAGATCGCTGCCTAATAGAATGTCTATTTGAGCGGGGGTGTTGCAGTTGGGATCTGCTAGCTTTAGGTGTGAAACCTTTTGCCAATGCTTGCTATTTATATGATAGCTTGGAAGCATATTTGTTATATGCGGTAAGACTATAGCTTCTGCTTTAATTCTCTTATCCGCTTGGGGGGAAATTTGAGTAATGGGATTTTTGTGAACTGAGGTATTCGTTTGAGATTTCCTCAACCTGAGTGGTAATGGTGGTAACTGGTTCCGAAACTAGTCCACTTAGGATCCACCCAAAAATAGTATTTTGTGCCAATAGTTTGTTTGAAATTTTCTCAACACCCTCGAGTATTATCTGAGGTATGAGATCGCTGCCTAATAGAATGTCTATTTGAGCGGAGGTGTTGCAGTTGGGATCTGCTAGCTTTAGGTGTGAAAGCTTTTGCCAATGCTTGCTATTTATATGATAGCTTGGAAGCATATTTGTTAGTTGCGGTAAGACTATAGCTTCTACTTTAATTCTCTTATCCGCTTGGGGGTAAATTAGAGTAATAGGGTTATTGTGAACTGAGGTATTCGTTTGAGATTTCCTCAACCTGAGTGGTCATGGTGGTAACTGGTTCCGAAACTAGTCCACTTTGGATCCACCCTAAAATAGTATTTTGTGCCAATAGTTTGTTTGAAATTTTCTCAACACCCTCGAGTATTATCTGAGGTATGAGATCGCTGCCTAATAGAATGTCTATTTGAGCGGGGGTGTTGCAGTTGGGATCTGCTAGCTTTAGGTGTGAAACCTTTTGCCAATGCTTGCTATTTATATGATAGCTTGGAAGCATATTTGTTAGTTGCGGTAAGACTATAGCTTCTGCTTTAATTCTCTTTTCCGCTTGGGGGGAAATTAGAGTAATGGGATTATTGTGAACTGAGGTATTCGTTTGAGATTTCCTCAACCTGAGCGGTCATGGTGATAACTGGTTCCGACACTAGTCCACTTAGGATCAAACCAAAAATAGTATTTTGTGCCAATAGTTTGTTTGAAATTTTCTCAACACCCTCGAGTATTATCTGAGGTATGAGATCGCTGCCTAATAGAATGTCTATTTGAGCGGGGGTGTTGCAGTTGGGATCTGCTAGCTTTAGGTGTGAAACCTTTTGCCAATGCTTGCTATTTATATGATAGCTTCGAAGCATATTTGTTAGTTGCGGTAAGACTATAGCTTCTGCTTTAATTCTCTTATCCGCTTGGGGGGAAATTAGAGTAATGGGGTTATTGTGAACTGAGGTATTCGTTTGAGATTTCCTCAACCTGAGTGGTCATGGTGGTAACTGGTTCCGAAACTAGTCCACTTAGGATCCACCCAAAAATAGTATTTTGTGCCAATAGTTTGTTTGAAATTTTCTCAACACCCTCGAGTATTATCTGAGGTATGAGATCGCTGCCTAATAGAATGTCTATTTGAGCGGAGGTGTTGCAGTTGGGATCTGCTAGCTTTAGGTGTGAAACCTTTTGCCAATGCTTGCTATTTATATGATAGCTTCGAAGCATATTTGTTATATGCGGTAAGACTATAGCTTCTGCTTTAATTCTCTTATCCGCTTGGGGGGAAATTAGAGTAATGGGATTATTGTGAACTGAGGTATTCGTTTGAGATTTCCTCAACCTGAGTGGTCATGGTGGTAACTGGTTCCGAAACTAGTCCACTTAGGATCCACCCAAAAATAGTATTTTGTGCCAATAGTTTGTTTGAAATTTTCTCAACACCCTCGAGTATTATCTGAGGTATGAGATCGCTGCCTAATAGAATGTCTATTTGAGCGGAGGTGTTGCAGTTGGGATCTGCTAGCTTTAGGTGTGAAAGCTTTTGCCAATGCTTGCTATTTATATGATAGCTTGGAAGCATATTTGTTAGTTGCGGTAAGACTATAGCTTCTACTTTAATTCTCTTATCCGCTTGGGGGGAAATTAGAGTAATGGGGTTATTGTGAACTGAGGTATTCGTTTGAGATTTCCTCAACCTGAGTGGTCATGGTGGTAACTGGTTCCGAAACTAGTCCACTTTGGATCCAACCTAAAATAGTATTTTGTGCCAATAGTTTGTTTGAAATTTTCTCAACACCCTCGAGTATTATCTGAGGTATGAGATCGCTGCCTAATAGAATGTCTATTTGAGCGGGGGTGTTGCAGTTGGGATCTGCTAGCTTTAGGTGTGAAACCTTTTGCCAATGCTTGCTATTTATATGATAGCTTGGAAGCATATTTGTTAGTTGCGGTAAGACTATAGCTTCTGCTTTAATTCTCTTATCCGCTTGGGGGGAAATTAGAGTAATGGGATTATTGTGAACTGAGGTATTCGTTTGAGATTTCCTCAACCTGAGTGGTCATGGTGATAACTGGTTCCGACACTAGTCCACTTAGGATCCACCCAAAAATAGTATTTTGTGCCAATAGTTTGTTTGAAATTTTTTCAACACGCTCGAGTATTATCTGAGGTATGAGATCGCTGCCTAATAGAATGTCTATTTGAGCGGGGGTGTTGCAGTTGGGATCTGCTAGCTTTAGGTGTGAAACCTTTTGCCAATGCTTGCTATTTATATGATAGCTTCGAAGCATATTTGTTAGTTGCGGTAAGACTATAGCTTCTGCTTTAATTCTCTTATCCGCTTGGGGGGAAATTAGAGTAACGGGGTTATTGTGAACTGAGGTATTCGTTTGAGACTTCCTCAACCTGAGTGGTCATGGTGGTAACTGGTTCCGAAACTAGTCCACTTAGGATCCACCCAAAAATAGTATTTTGTGCCAATAGTTTGTTTGAAATTTTCTCAACACCCTCGAGTATTATCTGAGGTATGAGATCGCTGCCTAATAGAATGTCTATTTGAGCGGGGGTGTTGCAGTTGGGATCTGCTAGCTTTAGGTGTGAAACCTTTTGCCAATGCTTGCTATTTATATGATAGCTTGGAAGCATATTTGTTATATGCGGTAAGACTATAGCTTCTGCTTTAATTCTCTTATCCGCTTGGGGGGAAATTTGAGTAATGGGATTTTTGTGAACTGAGGTATTCGTTTGAGATTTCCTCAACCTGAGTGGTCATGGTGGTAACTGGTTCCGAAACTAGTCCACTTAGGATCCACCCAAAAATAGTATTTTGTGCCAATAGTTTGTTTGAAATTTTCTCAACACCCTCGAGTATTATCTGAGGTATGAGATCGCTGCCTAATAGAATGTCTATTTGAGCGGAGGTGTTGCAGTTGGGATCTGCTAGCTTTAGGTGTGAAAGCTTTTGCCAATGCTTGCTATTTATATGATAGCTTGGAAGCATATTTGTTAGTTGCGGTAAGACTATAGCTTCTACTTTAATTCTCTTATCCGCTTGGGGGTAAATTAGAGTAATAGGGTTATTGTGAACTGAGGTATTCGTTTGAGATTTCCTCAACCTGAGTGGTCATGGTGGTAACTGGTTCCGAAACTAGTCCACTTTGGATCCACCCTAAAATAGTATTTTGTGCCAATAGTTTGTTTGAAATTTTCTCAACACCCTCGAGTATTATCTGAGGTATGAGATCGCTGCCTAATAGAATGTCTATTTGAGCGGGGGTGTTGCAGTTGGGATCTGCTAGCTTTAGGTGTGAAACCTTTTGCCAATGCTTGCTATTTATATGATAGCTTGGAAGCATATTTGTTAGTTGCGGTAAGACTATAGCTTCTGCTTTAATTCTCTTTTCCGCTTGGGGGGAAATTAGAGTAATGGGATTATTGTGAACTGAGGTATTCGTTTGAGATTTCCTCAACCTGAGCGGTCATGGTGATAACTGGTTCCGACACTAGTCCACTTAGGATCAAACCAAAAATAGTATTTTGTGCCAATAGTTTGTTTGAAATTTTCTCAACACCCTCGAGTATTATCTGAGGTATGAGATCGCTGCCTAATAGAATGTCTATTTGAGCGGGGGTGTTGCAGTTGGGATCTGCTAGCTTTAGGTGTGAAACCTTTTGCCAATGCTTGCTATTTATATGATAGCTTCGAAGCATATTTGTTAGTTGCGGTAAGACTATAGCTTCTGCTTTAATTCTCTTATCCGCTTGGGGGGAAATTAGAGTAATGGGGTTATTGTGAACTGAGGTATTCGTTTGAGATTTCCTCAACCTGAGTGGTCATGGTGGTAACTGGTTCCGAAACTAGTCCACTTAGGATCCACCCAAAAATAGTATTTTGTGCCAATAGTTTGTTTGAAATTTTCTCAACACCCTCGAGTATTATCTGAGGTATGAGATCGCTGCCTAATAGAATGTCTATTTGAGCGGGGGTGTTGCAGTTGGGATCTGCTAGCTTTAGGTGTGAAACCTTTAGCCAATGCTTGCTATTTATATGATAGCTTGGAAGCATATTTGTTAGTTGCGGTAAGACTATAGCTTCTGCTTTAATTCTCTTATCCGCTTGGGGGGAAATTAGAGTAATGGGATTATGTGAACTGAGGTATTCGTTTGAGATTTCCTCAACCTGAGTGGTCATGGTGGTAACTGGTTCCGAAACTAGTCCACTTAGGATCCACCCAAAAATAGTATTTTGTGCCAATAGTTTGTTTGAAATTTTCTCAACACCCTCGAGTATTATCTGAGGTATGAGATCGCTGCCTAATAGAATGTCTATTTGAGCGGGGGTGTTGCAGTTGGGATCTGCTAGCTTTAGGTGTGAAACCTTTTGCCAATGCTTGCTATTTATATGATAGCTTGGAAGCATATTTGTTAGTTGCGGTAAGACTATCGCTTCTGCTTTAATTCTCTTATCCGCTTGGGGGGCAATTAGAGTAATGGGATTATTGTGAACTGAGGTATTCGTTTGAGATTTCCTCAACCTGAGTGGTCATGGTGGTAACTGGTTCCGAAACTAGTCCACTTAGAATCCACCCTAAAATAGTATTTTGTGCCAATAGTTTGTTTGAAATTTTCTCAACACCCTCGAGTATTATCTGAGGTATGAGATCGCTGCCTAATAGAATGTCTATTTGAGCGGGGGTGTTGCAGTTGGCATCTACTAGCTTTAGGTGTGAAACCTTTTGCCAATGCTTGCTATTTATATGATAGCTTGGAAGCATATTTGTTAGTTGCGGTAAGACTATAGCTTCTGCTTTAATTCTTTTTTCCGCTTGGGGGGAAATTAGAGTAATGGGATTATTGTGAACTGAGGTATTCGTTTGAGATTTCCTCAACCTGAGTGGTCATAGTGGTAACTGGTTCCGAAACTAGTCCACTTAGGATCCACCCAAAAATAGTATTTTGTGCCAATAGTTTGTTTGAAATTTTCTCAACACCCTCGAGTATTATCTGAGGTATGAGATCGCTGCCTAATAGAATGTCTATTTGAGCGGGGGTGTTGCAGTTGGCATCTGCTAGCTTTAGGCGTGAAACCTTTTGCCAATGCTTGCTATTTATATGATAGCTTGGAAGCATATTTGTTAGTTGCGGTAAGACTATAGCTTCTGCTTTAATTCTCTTATCCGCTTGGGGGGAAATTAGAGTAATGGGATTATTGTGAACTGAGGTATTCGTTTGAGATTTCCTCAACCTGAGTGGTCATGGTGGTAACTGGTTCCGAAACTAGTCCACTTAGAATCCACCCTAAAATAGTATTTTGTGCCAATAGTTTGTTTGAAATTTTCTCAACACCCTCGAGTATTATCTGAGGTATGAAGTCGCTGCCTAATAGAATGTCTATTTGTGCGGGGGTGTTGCAGTTGGGATCTGCTAGCTTTAGGTGTGAAACCTTTTGCCAATGCTTGCTATTTATATGATAGCTTGGAAGCATATTTGTTAGTTGCGGTAAGACTATAGCTTCTGCTTTAATTCTCTTATCCGCATGGGGGGAAATTAGAGTAATGGGATTATTGTGAACTGAGGTATTCGTTTGAGATTTCCTCAACCTGAGTGGTCATGGTGGTAACTGGTTCCGAAACTAGTCCACTTAGGATCCACCCAAAAATAGTATTTTGTGCCAATAGTTTGTTTGAAATTTTCTTAACACCCTCGAGTATTATCTGAGGTATGAGATCGCTGCCTAATGGAATGTCTATTTGAGCGGGGGTGTTGCAGTTGGCATCTGCTAGCGTTAGGTGTGAAACCTTTTGCCAATGCTTGCTATTTATATGATAGCTTGAAAGCATATTTGTTAGTTGCGGTAAGACTATAGCTTCTGCTTTAATTCTCTTATCCGCTTGGGGGAAATTAGAGTAATGGGATTATTGTGAACTGAGGTATTCGTTTGAGATTTCCTCAACCTGAGTGGTCGTGGTTGTAACTGGTTCCGAAACTAGTCCACTTAGGATCCACCCAAAAATAGTATTTTGTGCCAATAGTTTGTTTGAAATTTTCTCAACACCCTCGAGTATTATCGGAGGTATGAGATCGCTGCCTAATAGAATGTCTATTTGAGCGCGGGTGTTGCAGTTGGCATCTGTTAGCTTTAGGTGTGAAACCTTTTGCCAATGCTTGCTATTTATATGATAGCTTGGAAGCATATTTGTTAGTTGCGGTAAGACTATAGCTTCTGCTTTAATTCTCTTATCCGCTTGGGGGGAAATTAGAGTAATGGGATTATTGTGAACTGAGGTATTCGTTTGAGATTTCCTCAACCTGAGTGGTCATGGTGGTAACTGGTTCCGAAACTAGTCCACTTAGGATCCACCCTAAAATAGTATTTTGTGCCAATGGGTGAAACCTTTTGCCAATGCTTGCTATTTATATGATAGCTTGGAAGCATATTTGTTAGTTGCGGTAAAACTATAGCTTCTGCTTTAATTCTCTTATCCGCTTGGGGGAAATTAGAGTAATGGGATTATTGTGAACTGAGGTATTCGTTTGAGATTTCCTCAACCTGAGTGGTCATGGTGGTAACTGGTTCCGAAACTAGTCCACTTAGAATCCACCCTAAAATAATATTTTGTGCCAATAGTTTGTTTGAAATTTTCTTAACACCCTCGAGTATTATCGGAGGTATGAGATCGCTGCCTAATAGAATGTCTATTTGAGCGCGGGTGTTGCAGTTGGCATCTGTTAGCTTTAGGTGTGAAACCTTTTGCCAATGCTTGCTATTTATATGATAGCTTGGAAGCATATTTGTTAGTTGCGGTAAGACTATAGCTTCTGCTTTAATTCTCTTATCCGCTTGGGGGGAAATTAGAGTAATGGGATTATTGTGAACTGAGGTATTCGTTTGAGATTTCCTCAACCTGAGTGGTCATGGTGGTAACTGGTTCCGAAACTAGTCCACTTAGGATCCACCCTAAAATAGTATTTTGTGCCAATGGGTGAAACCTTTTGCCAATGCTTGCTATTTATATGATAGCTTGGAAGCATATTTGTTAGTTGCGGTAAAACTATAGCTTCTGCTTTAATTCTCTTATCCGCTTGGGGGAAATTAGAGTAATGGGATTATTGTGAACTGAGGTATTCGTTTGAGATTTCCTCAACCTGAGTGGTCATGGTGGTAACTGGTTCCGAAACTAGTCCACTTAGAATCCACCCTAAAATAATATTTTGTGCCAATAGTTTGTTTGAAATTTTCTTAACACCCTCGAGTATTATCTGAGGTATGAGATCGCTGCCTAATGGAATGTCTATTTGAGCGGGGGTGTTGCAGTTGGCATCTGCTAGCGTTAGGTGTGAAACCTTTTGCCAATGCTTGCTATTTATATGATAGCTTGGAAGCATATTTGTTAGTTGCGGTAAGACTATAGCTTCTGCTTTAATTATCTTATCCGCATGGGGGGAAATTAGAGTAATGGGATTATTGTGAACTGAAGTATTCGTTTGAGATTTCCTCAACCTGAGTGGTCATGGTGGTAACTGGGCCGAAACTAGTTCATTTAGGATCCACCCAAAAATAGTATTTTGTGCCAATAGTTTGTTTGAAATTTTCTCAACACCCTCGAATATTATCTGAGGTATGAGATCGCTGCCTAATAGAATGTCTATTTGAGCGGGGGTGCTGCAGCTGGGATCTGCTAGCTTTAGGTGTGAAACCTTTTGCCAATGCTTGTTATTTATATGATAGCTTGGAAGCATATTTGTTAGTTGCGGTAAAACTATAGCTTCTGCTTTAATTTTCTTATCCGCTTGGGGGGAAATTAGAGTAATGGGATTATTGTGAACTGAGGTATTCGTTTGAGATTTCCTCAACCTGAGTGGTCATGATGGTAACTGGTTCCGAAACTAGTCTACTTAGGATCCACCCAAAAATAGTATTTTGTGCCAATAGTTTGTTTGAAATTTTCTCAACACCCTCGAGTATTATCTGAGGTATGAGATCGCTGCCTAATAGAATGTCTATTTGAGCGGGGCTGTTGCAGTTGGGATCTGCTAGCTTTAGGCGTGAAACCTTTTGCCAATGCTTGCTATTTATATGATAGCTTGGAAGCATATTTGTTAGTTGCGGTAAGACTATAGCTTCTGCTTTAATTCTCTTATCCGCTTGGGGGGAAATTAGAGTAATGGGATTATTGTGAACTGAGGTATTCGTTTGAGATTTCCTCAACCTGAGTGGTCATGGTGGTAACTGGTTCCGAAACTAGTCCACTTAGAATCCACCCAAAAATAGTATTTTGTGCCAATAGTTTGTTTGAAATTTTCTCAACACCCTCGAGTATTATCTGAGGTATGAGATCGCTGCCTAATAGAATGTCTATTTGAGCGGGGGTGTTGCAGTTGGCATCTGCTAGCTTTAGGCGTGAAACCTTTTGCCAATGCTTGCTATTTATATGATAGCTTGGAAGCATATTTGTTAGTTGCGGTAAGACTATAGCTTCTGCTTTAATTCTCTTATCCGCTTGGGGGGAAATTAGAGTAATGGGATTATTGTGAACTGAGGTATTCGTTTGAGATTTCCTCAACCTGAGTGGTCATAGTGGTAACTGGTTCCGAAACTAGTCCACTTAGGATCCACCCAAAAATAGTATTTTGTGCCAATAGTTTGTTTGAAATTTTCTCAACACCCTCGAGTATTATCTGAGGTATGAGATCGCTGCCTAATAGAATGTCTATTTGAGCGGGGGTGTTGCAGTTGGCATCTGCTAGCTTTAGGCGTGAAACCTTTTGCCAATGCTTGCTATTTATATGATAGCTTGGAAGCATATTTGTTAGTTGCGGTAAGACTATAGCTTCTGCTTTAATTCTCTTATCCGCTTGGGGGGAAATTAGAGTAATGGGATTATTGTGAACTGAGGTATTCGTTTGAGATTTCCTCAACCTGAGTGGTCATGGTGGTAACTGGTTCCGAAACTAGTCCACTTAGAATCCACCCTAAAATAGTATTTTGTGCCAATAGTTTGTTTGAAATTTTCTCAACACCCTCGAGTATTATCTGAGGTATGAAGTCGCTGCCTAATAGAATGTCTATTTGTGCGGGGGTGTTGCAGTTGGGATCTGCTAGCTTTAGGTGTGAAACCTTTTGCCAATGCTTGCTATTTATATGATAGCTTGGAAGCATATTTGTTAGTTGCGGTAAGACTATAGCTTCTGCTTTAATTCTCTTATCCGCATGGGGGGAAATTAGAGTAATGGGATTATTGTGAACTGAGGTATTCGTTTGAGATTTCCTCAACCTGAGTGGTCATGGTGGTAACTGGTTCCGAAACTAGTCCACTTAGGATCCACCCAAAAATAGTATTTTGTGCCAATAGTTTGTTTGAAATTTTCTTAACACCCTCGAGTATTATCTGAGGTATGAGATCGCTGCCTAATGGAATGTCTATTTGAGCGGGGGTGTTGCAGTTGGCATCTGCTAGCGTTAGGTGTGAAACCTTTTGCCAATGCTTGCTATTTATATGATAGCTTGAAAGCATATTTGTTAGTTGCGGTAAGACTATAGCTTCTGCTTTAATTCTCTTATCCGCTTGGGGGAAATTAGAGTAATGGGATTATTGTGAACTGAGGTATTCGTTTGAGATTTCCTCAACCTGAGTGGTCGTGGTTGTAACTGGTTCCGAAACTAGTCCACTTAGGATCCACCCAAAAATAGTATTTTGTGCCAATAGTTTGTTTGAAATTTTCTCAACACCCTCGAGTATTATCGGAGGTATGAGATCGCTGCCTAATAGAATGTCTATTTGAGCGCGGGTGTTGCAGTTGGCATCTGTTAGCTTTAGGTGTGAAACCTTTTGCCAATGCTTGCTATTTATATGATAGCTTGGAAGCATATTTGTTAGTTGCGGTAAGACTATAGCTTCTGCTTTAATTCTCTTATCCGCTTGGGGGGAAATTAGAGTAATGGGATTATTGTGAACTGAGGTATTCGTTTGAGATTTCCTCAACCTGAGTGGTCATGGTGGTAACTGGTTCCGAAACTAGTCCACTTAGGATCCACCCTAAAATAGTATTTTGTGCCAATGGGTGAAACCTTTTGCCAATGCTTGCTATTTATATGATAGCTTGGAAGCATATTTGTTAGTTGCGGTAAAACTATAGCTTCTGCTTTAATTCTCTTATCCGCTTGGGGGAAATTAGAGTAATGGGATTATTGTGAACTGAGGTATTCGTTTGAGATTTCCTCAACCTGAGTGGTCATGGTGGTAACTGGTTCCGAAACTAGTCCACTTAGAATCCACCCTAAAATAATATTTTGTGCCAATAGTTTGTTTGAAATTTTCTTAACACCCTCGAGTATTATCTGAGGTATGAGATCGCTGCCTAATGGAATGTCTATTTGAGCGGGGGTGTTGCAGTTGGCATCTGCTAGCGTTAGGTGTGAAACCTTTTGCCAATGCTTGCTATTTATATGATAGCTTGGAAGCATATTTGTTAGTTGCGGTAAGACTATAGCTTCTGCTTTAATTATCTTATCCGCATGGGGGGAAATTAGAGTAATGGGATTATTGTGAACTGAAGTATTCGTTTGAGATTTCCTCAACCTGAGTGGTCATGGTGGTAACTGGGCCGAAACTAGTTCATTTAGGATCCACCCAAAAATAGTATTTTGTGCCAATAGTTTGTTTGAAATTTTCTCAACACCCTCGAATATTATCTGAGGTATGAGATCGCTGCCTAATAGAATGTCTATTTGAGCGGGGGTGCTGCAGCTGGGATCTGCTAGCTTTAGGTGTGAAACCTTTTGCCAATGCTTGTTATTTATATGATAGCTTGGAAGCATATTTGTTAGTTGCGGTAAAACTATAGCTTCTGCTTTAATTTTCTTATCCGCTTGGGGGGAAATTAGAGTAATGGGATTATTGTGAACTGAGGTATTCGTTTGAGATTTCCTCAACCTGAGTGGTCATGATGGTAACTGGTTCCGAAACTAGTCTACTTAGGATCCACCCAAAAATAGTATTTTGTGCCAATAGTTTGTTTGAAATTTTCTCAACACCCTCGAGTATTATCTGAGGTATGAGATCGCTGCCTAATAGAATGTCTATTTGAGCGGGGCTGTTGCAGTTGGGATCTGCTAGCTTTAGGTGTGAAACCTTTTGCCAATGCTTGCTATTTATATGATATCTTGGACACATATTTGTTAGTTGCGGTAAGACTATAGCTTCTGCTTTAATTCTCTTATCGGCTTGGGGAGAAATTAGAGTAATGGGATTATTGTGAACTGAGGTATTCGTTTGAGATTTCCTCAACCTGAGTGGTCATAGTGGTAACTGGTTCCGAAACTTGGAAACATATTTGTTAGTTGCGGTAAGACTATAGCTTCTGCTTTAATTCTCTTATCCGCTTGGGGGAAATTAGAGTAATGGGATTATTGTGAACTGAGGTATTCGTTTGAGATTTCCTCAACCTGAGTGGTCATGGTTGTAACTGGTTCCGAAACTAGTCCACTTAGGATCCACCCAAAAATAGTATTTTGTGCCAATAGTTTGTTTGAAATTTTCTCAACACCCTCGAGTATTATCTGAGGTATGAGATCGCTGCCTAATAGAATGTCTATTTGAGCGCGGGTGTTGCAGTTGGCATCTGTTAGCTTTAGGTGTGAAACCTTTTGCCAATGCTTGCTATTTATATGATAGCTTGGAAGCATATTTGTTAGTTGCGGTAAGACTATAGCTTCTGCTTTAATTCTCTTATCCGCTTGGGGGGAAATTAGAGTAATGGGATTATTGTGAACTGAGGTATTCGTTTGAGATTTCCTCAACCTGAGTGGTCATGGTGGTAACTGGTTCCGAAACTAGTCCACTTAGGACCAAACCAAAAATAGTATTTTGTGCCAATAGTTTGTTTGAAATTTTCTCAACACCCTCGAGTATTATCTGAGGTATGAGATCGCTGCCTAATAGAATGTCTATTTGAGCGGGGGTGTTGCAGTTGGCATCTGCTAGCTTTAGGTGTGAAATCTTTTGCCAATGCTTGCTATTTATATGATAGCTTGGAAGCATATTTGTTAGTTGCGGTAAGACTATAGCTTCTGCTTTAATTCTCTTATCCGCTTGGGGGGAAATTAGAGTAATGGGATTATTGTGAACTGAGGTATTCGTTTGAGACTTCCTCAACCTGAGTGGTCATGGTGGTAACTGGTTCCGAAACTAGTCCACTTAGGATCCACCCTAAAATAGTATTTGGTGCCAATAGGTGAAACCTTTTGCCAATGCTTGCTATTTATATGATAGCTTGGAAGCATATTTGTTAGTTGCGGTAAGACTATAGCTTCTGCTTTAATTCTCTTATCCGCTTGGGGGAAATTAGAGTAATGGGATTATTGTGAACTGAGGTATTCGTTTGAGATTTCTTCAACCTGAGTGGTCATGGTGGTAACTGGTTCCGAAACTAGTCCACTTAGGATCCACCCAAAAATAGTATTTTGTGCCAATAGTTTGTTTGAAATTTTCTTAACACCCTCGAGTATTATCTGAGCTATGAGATCGCTGCCTAATGGAATGTCTATTTGAGCGGGGGTGTTGCAGTTGGCATCTGCTAGCTTTAGGTGTGAAATCTTTTGCCAATGCTTGCTATTTATATGATAGCTTGGAAGCATATTTGTTAGTTGCGGTAAGACTATAGCTTCTGCTTTAATTCTCTTATCCGCTTTGGGGGAAATTAGAGTAATGGGATTATTGTGAACTGAGGTATTCGTTTGAGATTTCCTCAACCTGAGTGGTCATGGTGGTAACTGGTTCCGAAACTAGTCCACTTAGGATCCACCCTAAAATAGTATTTTGTGCCAATAGGTGAAACCTTTTGCCAATGCTTGCTATTTATATGATAGCTTGGAAGCATATTTGTTAGTTGCGGTAAAACTATAGCTTCTGCTTTAATTTTCTTATCCGCTTGGGTGGAAATTAGAGTAATGGGATTATTGTGAACTGAGGTATTCGTTTGAGATTTCCTCAACCTGAGTGGTCATGGTGGTAACTGGTTCCGAAACTAGTCTACTTAGGATCCACCCAAAAATAGTATTTTGTGCCAATAGTTTGTTTGAAATTTTCTCAACACCCTCGAGTATTATCTGAGGTATGAGATCGCTGCCTAATAGAATGTCTATTTGAGCGGGGGTGTTGCAGTTGGCATCTGTTAGCTTTAGGTGTGAAACTTTTTTCTCAAGGCTTGTTATTAGCTTTAGGTGTGAAATCTTTTGTCAATGCTTGCTATTTATATGATAGCTTGGAAGCATATTTGTTAGTTGCGGTAAGACTATAGCTTCTGCTTTAATTCTCTTATCCGCTTGGGTGGAAATTAGAGTAATGGGATTATTGTGAACTGAGGTATTCGTTTGAGATTTCCTCAACCTGAGTGGTCATGGTGGTAACTGGTTCCGAAACTAGTCTACTTAGGATCCACCCAAAAATAGTATTTTGTGCCAATAGTTTGTTTGAAATTTTCTCAACACCCTCGAGTATTATCTGAGGTATGAGATCGCTGCCTAATAGAATGTCTATTTGAGCGCGGGTGTTGCAGTTGGGATCTGTTAGCTTTAGGTGTGAAACCTTTTGCCAATGCTTGCTATTTATATGATAGCTTGGAAGCATATTTGTTAGTTGCGGTAAGACTATAGCTTCTGCTTTAATTCTCTTATCCGCTTGGGGGGAAATTAGAGTAATGGGATTATTGTGAACTGAGGTATTCGTTTGAGATTTCCTCAACCTGAGTGGTCATGGTGGTAACTGGTTCCGAAACTAGTCCACTTAGGATCCACCCTAAAATAGTATTTTGTGCCAATAGGTGAAACCTTTTGCCAATGCTTGCTATTTATATGATAGCTTGGAAGCATATTTGTTAGTTGCGGTAAGACTATAGCTTCTGCTTTAATTCTCTTATCCGCTTGGGGGGAAATTAGAGTAATGGGATTATTGTGAACTGAGGTATTCGTTTGAGATTTCTTCAACCTGAGTGGTCATGGTGGTAACTGGTTCCGAAACTAGTCCACTTAGAATCCACCCCAAAATAGTATTTTGTGCCAATAGTTTGTTTGAAATTTTCTTAACACCCTCGAGTATAATCTGAGGTATGAGATCGCTGCCTAATGGAATGTCTATTTGAGCGGGGGTGTTGCAGTTGGCATCTGCTAGCGTTAGGTGTGAAACCTTTTGCCAATGCTTGCTATTTATATGATAGCTTGGAAGCATATTTGTTAGTTGCGGTAAGACTATAGCTTCTGCTTTAATTATCTTATCCGCATGGGGGGAAATTAGAGTAATGGGATTATTGTGAACTGAGGTATTCGTTTGAGATTTCCTCAACCTGAGTGGTCATGGTGGTAACTGGTTCCGAAACTAGTCCACTTAGGATCCACCCAAAAATAGTATTTTGTGCCAATAGTTTGTTTGAAATTTTCTCAACACCCTCGAGTATTATCTGAGGTATGAGATCGCTGCCTAATAGAATGTCTATTTGAGCGGGGGTGTTGCAGTTGGGATCTGTTAGCTTTAGGTGTGAAACCTTTTGTCAATGCTTGCTATTTATATGATATCTTGGAAGCATATTTGTTAGTTGCGGTAAAACTATAGCTTCTGCTTTAATTTTCTTATCCGCTTGGGTGGAAATTAGAGTAATGGGATTATTGTGAACTGAGGTATTCGTTTGAGATTTCCTCAACCTGAGTGGTCATGGTGGTAACTGGTTCCGAAACTAGTCTACTTAGGATCCACCCAAAAATAGTATTTTGTGCCAATAGTTTGTTTGAAATTTTCTCAACACCCTCGAGTATTATCTGAGGTATGAGATCGCTGCCTAATAGAATGTCTATTTGAGCGGGGGTGTTGCAGTTGGGATCTGTTAGCTTTAGGTGTGAAACTTTTTTCCCAAGGCTTGTTATTTATATGATAGCTTGGAAGCATATTTGTTAGTTGCGGTAAAACTATAGCTTCTGCTTTAATTTTCTTATCCGCTTGGGTGGAAATTAGAGTAATGGGATTATTGTGAACTGAGGTATTCGTTTGAGATTTCCTCAACCTGAGTGGTCATGGTGGTAACTGGTTCCGAAACTAGTCTACTTAGGATCCACCCAAAAATAGTATTTTGTGCCAATAGTTTGTTTGAAATTTTCTCAACACCCTCGAGTATTATCTGAGGTATGAGATCGCTGCCTAATAGAATGTCTATTTGAGCGCGGGTGTTGCAGTTGGCATCTGCTAGCTTTAGGTGTGAAACCTTTTGCCAATGCTTGCTATTTATATGATAGCTTGGAAGCATATTTGTTAGTTGCGGTAAGACTATAGCTTCTGCTTTAATTCTCTTATCCGCTTGGGGGGAAATTAGAAAAATGGGATTATGTGAACTGAGGTATTCGTTTGAGATTTCCTCAACCTGAGTGGTCATGATGGTAACTGGTTCCGAAACTAGTCTACTTAGGATCCACCCAAAAATAGTATTTTGTGCCAATAGTTTGTTTGAAATTTTCTCAACACCCTCGAGTATTATCTGAGGTATGAGATCGCTGCCTAATAGAATGTCTATTTGAGCGGGGGTGTTGCAGTTGGGATCTGCTAGCTTTAGGTGTGAAACCTTTTGCCAATGCTTGCTCTTTATATGGTATCTTGGACACATATTTGTTAGTTGCGGTAAGACTATAGCTTCTGCTTTAATTCTCTTATCCGCTTGGGGAGAAATTAGAAAAATGGGATTATTGTGAACTGAGGTATTCGTTTGAGATTTCCTCAACCTGAGTGGTCATGGTGGTAACTGGTTCCGAAACTAGTCTACTTAGGATCCACCCAAAAATAGTATTTTGTGCCAATAGTTTGTTTGAAATTTTCTCAACACCCTCGAGTATTATCTGAGGTATGAGATCGCTGCCTAATAGAATGTCTATTTGAGCGGGGGTGTTGCAGTTGGGATCTGCTAGCTTTAGGTGTGAAACCTTTTGCCAATGCTTGCTCTTTATATGGTATCTTGGACACATATTTGTTAGTTGCGGTAAGACTATAGCTTCTGCTTTAATTCTCTTATCCGCTTGGGGAGAAATTAGAGTAATGGGATTATTGTGAACTGAGGTATTCGTTTGAGATTTCCTCAACCGGAGTGGTCATAGTGCTAACTGGTTCCGAAACTTGGAAGCATATTTGTTAGTTGCGGTAAGACTATAGCTTCTGCTTTAATTCTCTTATCCGCTTGGGGGGAAATTAGAGTAATGGGATTATTGTGAACTGAGGTATTCGTTTGAGATTTCTTCAACCTGAGTGGTCATGGTGGTAACTGGTTCCGAAACTAGTCCACTTAGAATCCACCCTAAAATAGTATTTTGTACCAATAGTTTGTTTGAAATTTTCTTAACACCCTCGAGTATAATCTGAGGTATGAGATCGCTGCCTAATGGAATGTCTATTTGAGCGGGGGTGTTGCAGTTGGCATCTGCTAGCGTTAGGTGTGAAACCTTTTGCCAATGCTTGCTATTTATATGATAGCTTGGAAGCATATTTGTTAGTTGCGGTAAGACTATAGCTTCTGCTTTAATTATCTTATCCGCATGGGGGGAAATTAGAGTAATGGGATTATTGTGAACTGAGGTATTCGTTTGAGATTTCCTCAACCTGAGTGGTCATGGTGGTAACTGGTTCCGAAACTAGTCCACTTAGGATCCACCCAAAAATAGTATTTTGTGCCAATAGTTTGTTTGAAATTTTCTCAACACCCTCGAGTATTATCTGAGGTATGAGATCGCTGCCTAATAGAATGTCTATTTGAGCGGGGGTGTTGCAGTTGGGATCTGTTAGCTTTAGGTGTGAAACCTTTTGTCAATGCTTGCTATTTATATGATATCTTGGAAGCATATTTGTTAGTTGCGGTAAAACTATAGCTTCTGCTTTAATTTTCTTATCCGCTTGGGTGGAAATTAGAGTAATGGGATTATTGTGAACTGAGGTATTCGTTTGAGATTTCCTCAACCTGAGTGGTCATGGTGGTAACTGGTTCCGAAACTAGTCTACTTAGGATCCACCCAAAAATAGTATTTTGTGCCAATAGTTTGTTTGAAATTTTCTCAACACCCTCGAGTATTATCTGAGGTATGAGATCGCTGCCTAATAGAATGTCTATTTGAGCGGGGGTGTTGCAGTTGGGATCTGTTAGCTTTAGGTGTGAAACTTTTTTCCCAAGGCTTGTTATTTATATGATAGCTTGGAAGCATATTTGTTAGTTGCGGTAAAACTATAGCTTCTGCTTTAATTTTCTTATCCGCTTGGGTGGAAATTAGAGTAATGGGATTATTGTGAACTGAGGTATTCGTTTGAGATTTCCTCAACCTGAGTGGTCATGGTGGTAACTGGTGCCGAAACTAGTCTACTTAGGATCCACCCAAAAATAGTATTTTGTGCCAATAGTTTGTTTGAAATTTTCTCAACACCCTCGAGTATTATCTGAGGTATGAGATCGCTGCCTAATAGAATGTCTATTTGAGCGCGGGTGTTGCAGTTGGCATCTGCTAGCTTTAGGTGTGAAACCTTTTGCCAATGCTTGCTATTTATATGATAGCTTGGAAGCATATTTGTTAGTTGCGGTAAGACTATAGCTTCTGCTTTAATTCTCTTATCCGCTTGGGGGGAAATTAGAAAAATGGGATTATGTGAACTGAGGTATTCGTTTGAGATTTCCTCAACCTGAGTGGTCATGATGGTAACTGGTTCCGAAACTAGTCTACTTAGGATCCACCCAAAAATAGTATTTTGTGCCAATAGTTTGTTTGAAATTTTCTCAACACCCTCGAGTATTATCTGAGGTATGAGATCGCTGCCTAATAGAATGTCTATTTGAGCGGGGGTGTTGCAGTTGGGATCTGCTAGCTTTAGGTGTGAAACCTTTTGCCAATGCTTGCTCTTTATATGGTATCTTGGACACATATTTGTTAGTTGCGGTAAGACTATAGCTTCTGCTTTAATTCTCTTATCCGCTTGGGGAGAAATTAGAGTAATGGGATTATTGTGAACTGAGGTATTCGTTTGAGATTTCCTCAACCGGAGTGGTCATAGTGGTAACTGGTTCCGAAACTTGGAAGCATATTTGTTAGTTGCGGTAAGACTATAGCTTCTGCTTTAATTCTCTTATCCGCTTGGGGGGAAATTAGAGTAATGGGATTATTGTGAACTGAGGTATTCGTTTGAGATTTCCTCAACCTGAGTGGTCATGGTGGTAACTGGTTCCGAAACTAGTCCACTTAGAATCCACCCTAAAATAGTATTTTGTACCAATAGTTTGTTTGAAATTTTCTTAACACCCTCGAGTATTATCTGACGTATGAGATCGCTGCCTAATGGAATGTCTATTTGAGCGGGGGTGTTGCAGTTGGCATCTGCTAGCGTTAGGTGTGAAACCTTTTGCCAATGCTTGCTATTTATATGATAGCTTGGAAGCATATTTGTTAGTTGCGGTAAGACTATAGCTTCTGCTTTAATTCTCTTATCCGCTTGGGGGGAAATTAGAAAAATGGGATTATGTGAACTGAGGTATTCGTTTGAGATTTCCTCAACCTGAGTGGTCATGATGGTAACTGGTTCCGAAACTAGTCTACTTAGGATCCACCCAAAAATAGTATTTTGTGCCAATAGTTTGTTTGAAATTTTCTCAACACCCTCGAGTATTATCTGAGGTATGAGATCGCTGCCTAATAGAATGTCTATTTGAGCGGGGGTGTTGCAGTTGGGATCTGTTAGCTTTAGGTGTGAAACCTTTTGTCAATGCTTGCTATTTATATGATATCTTGGAAGCATATTTGTTAGTTGCGGTAAAACTATAGCTTCTGCTTTAATTTTCTTATCCGCTTGGGTGGAAATTAGAGTAATGGGATTATTGTGAACTGAGGTATTCGTTTGAGATTTCCTCAACCTGAGTGGTCATGGTGGTAACTGGTTCCGAAACTAGTCCACTTAGAATCCACCCTAAAATAGTATTTTGTACCAATAGTTTGTTTGAAATTTTCTTAACACCCTCGAGTATTATCTGACGTATGAGATCGCTGCCTAATGGAATGTCTATTTGAGCGGGGGTGTTGCAGTTGGCATCTGCTAGCGTTAGGTGTGAAACCTTTTGCCAATGCTTGCTATTTATATGATAGCTTGGAAGCATATTTGTTAGTTGCGGTAAGACTATAGCTTCTGCTTTAATTATCTTATCCGCATGGGGGGAAATTAGAGTAATGGGATTATTGTGAACTGAGGTATTCGTTTGAGATTTCCTCAACCTGAGTGGTCATGGTGGTAACTGGTTCCGAAACTAGTCCACTTAGGATCCACCCAAAAATAGTATTTTGTGCCAATAGTTTGTTTGAAATTTTCTCAACACCCTCGAGTATTATCTGAGGTATGAGATCGCTGCCTAATAGAATGTCTATTTGAGCGGGGGTGTTGCAGTTGGGATCTGTTAGCTTTAGGTGTGAAACTTTTTTCCCAATGCTTGCTATTTATATGATATCTTGGAAGCATATTTGTTAGTTGCGGTAAAACTATAGCTTCTGCTTTAATTTTCTTATCCGCTTGGGTGGAAATTAGAGTAATGGGATTATTGTGAACTGAGGTATTCGTTTGAGATTTCCTCAACCTGAGTGGTCATGGTGGTAACTGGTTCCGAAACTAGTCCACTTAGGATCCACCCAAAAATAGTATTTTGTGCCAATAGTTTGTTTGAAATTTTCTCAACACCCTCGAGTATTATCTGAGGAATGAGATCGCTGCCTAATAGAATGTCTATTTGAGCGGGGGTGCTGCAGTTGGGATCTGCTAGCTTTAGGTGTGAAACCTTTTGCCAATGCTTGTTATTTATATGATAGCTTGGAAGCATATTTGTTAGTTGCGGTAAAACTATAGCTTCTGCTTTAATTTTCTTATCCGCTTGGGTGGAAATTAGAGTAATGGGATTATTGTGAACTGAGGTATTCGTTTGAGATTTCCTCAACCTGAGTGGTCATGGTGGTAACTGGTTCCGAAACTAGTCTACTTAGGATCCACCCAAAAATAGTATTTTGTGCCAATAGTTTGTTTGAAATTTTCTCAACACCCTCGAGTATTATCTGAGGTATGAGATCGCTGCCTAATAGAATGTCTATTTGAGCGGGGGTGTTGCAGTTGGGATCTGTTAGCTTTAGGCGTGAAACCTTTTGCCAATGCTTGCTATTTATATGATATCTTGGAAGCATATTTGTTAGTTGCGGTAAAACTATAGCTTCTGCTTTAATTTTCTTATCCGCTTGGGTGGAAATTAGAGTAATGGGATTATTGTGAACTGAGGTATTCGTTTGAGATTTCCTCAACCTGAGTGGTCATGGTGGTAACTGGTTCCGAAACTAGTCTACTTAGGATCCACCTAAAAATAGTATTTTGTGCCAATAGTTTGTTTGAAATTTTCTCAACACCCTCGAGTATTATCTGAGGTATGAGATCGCTGCCTAATAGAATGTCTATTTGAGCGGGGGTGTTGCAGTTATGATCTGTTAGCTTTAGGTGTGAAACTTTTTTCCCAAGGCTTGTTATTTATATGATAGCTTGGAAGCATATTTGTTAGTTGAGGTAAAACTATAGCTTCTGCTTTAATTTTCTTATCCGCTTGGGTGGAAATTAGAGTAATGGGATTATTGTGAACTGAGGTATTCGTTTGAGATTTCCTCAACCTGAGTGGTCATGGTGGTAACTGGTTCCGAAACTAGTCTACTTAGGATCCACCCAAAAATAGTATTTTGTGCCAATAGTTTGTTTGAAATTTTCTCAACACCCTCGAGTATTATCTGAGGTATGAGATCGCTGCCTAATAGAATGTCTATTTGAGCGCGGGTGTTGCAGTTGGCATCTGCTAGCTTTAGGTGTGAAACCTTTTGCCAATGCTTGCTATTTATATGATAGCTTGGAAGCATATTTGTTAGTTGCGGTAAGACTATAGCTTCTGCTTTAATTCTCTTATCCGCTTGGGGGGAAATTAGAGTTATGTGAACTGAGGTATTCGTTTGAGATTTCCTCAACCTGAGGTATTCGTTTGAGATTTCCTCAACCTGAGTGGTCATGGTGGTAACTGGTTCCGAAACTAGTCCACTTAGGATCCACCCTAAAATAGTATTTTGTGCCAATAGGTGAAACCTTTTGCCAATGCTTGCTATTTATATGATAGCTTGGAAGCATATTTGTTAGTTGCGGTAAGACTATCGCTTCTGCTTTAATTCTCTTATCCGCTTGGGGGGCAATTAGAGTAATGGGATTATTGTGAACTGAGGTATTCGCTAGCGTTAGGTGTGAAACCTTTTGCCAATGCTTGCTATTTATATGATAGCTTGGAAGCTTATTTGTTAGTTCCGGTAAGACTATAGCTTCTGCTTTAATTCTCTTATCCGCTTGGGGGGAAATTAGAGTAATGGGATTATTGTGAACTGAGGTATTCGTTTGAGATTTCCTCAACCTGAGTGGGCATGGTGGTAACTGGTTCCGAAACTAGTCCACTTAGAATCCACCCTAAAATAGTATTTTGTGCCAATAGTTTGTTTGAAATTTTCTCAACACCCTCGAGTATTATCTGAGGTATGAGATCGCTGCCTAATAGAATGTCTATTTGAGCGGGGTTGTTGCAGTTGGCATCTGCTAGCGTAAGGTGTGAAACCTTTTGCCAATGCTTGCTATTTATATGATAGCTTGGAAACATATTTGTTAGTTGCGGTAAGACTATAGCTTCTGCTTTAATTCTCTTTTCCGCTTGGGGGGAAATTAGAGTAATGGGATTATTGTGAACTGAGGTATTCGTTTGAGATTTCCTCAACCTGAGTGGTCATATTGGTAACTGGTTCCGAAACTAGTCCACTTAGGATCCACCCAAAAATAGTATTTTGTGCCAATAGTTTGTTTGAAATTTTCTCAACACCCTCGAGTATTATCTGAGGTATGAGATCGCTGCCTAATAGAATGTCTATTTGAGCGGGGGTGTTGCAGTTGGCATCTGCTAGCTTTAGGTGTGAAACCTTTTGCCAATGCTTGCTATTTATATGATAGCTTGGAAGCATATTTGTTAGTTGCGGTAAGACTATAGCTTCTGCTTTAATTCTCTTATCCGCTTGGGGGGAAATTAGAGTAATGGGGTTATTGTGAACTGAGGTATTCGTTTAAGATTTCCTCAACCTGAGTGGTCATGGTGGTAACTGGTTCCGAAACTAGTCCACTTAGGATCCACCCAAAAATAGTATTTTGTGCCAATAGTTTGTTTGAAATTTTCTCAACACCCTCAAGTATTATCTGAGTTATGAGATCGCTGCCTAATAGAATGTCTATTTGAGCGGGGGTGTTGCAGTTGGGATCTGCTAGCTTTAGGTGTGAAACCTTTTGCCAATGCTTGCTATTTATATGATAGCTTGGAAGCATATTTGTTAGTTGCGGTAAGACTATAGCTTCTGCTTTAATTCTCTTATCCGCTTGGGGGAAAATTAGAGTAATGGGGTTATTGTGAACTGAGGTATTCGTTTGAGATTTCCTCAACCTGAGTGGTGATGGTGGTAACTGGTTCCGAAACTAGTCCACTTAGGATCCACCCAAAAATAGTATTTTGTGCCAATAGTTTGTTTGAAATTTTCTCAACACCCTTGAGTATTATCTGAGGTATGAGATCGCTGCCTAATAGAATGTCTATTTGAGCGGGGGTGTTGCAGTTGGGATCTGTTAGCTTTAGGCGTGAAACCTTTTGCCAATGCTTGCTATTTATATGATATCTTGGAAGCATATTTGTTAGTTGCGGTAAAACTATAGCTTCTGCTTTAATTTTCTTATCCGCTTGGGTGGAAATTAGAGTAATGGGATTATTGTGAACTGAGGTATTCGTTTGAGATTTCCTCAACCTGAGTGGTCATGGTGGTAACTGGTTCCGAAACTAGTCTACTTAGGATCCACCCAAAAATAGTATTTTGTGCCAATAGTTTGTTTGAAATTTTCTCAACACCCTCGAGTATTATCTGAGGTATGAGATCGCTGCCTAATAGAATGTCTATTTGAGCGGGGTGTTGCAGTTATGATCTGTTAGCTTTAGGTGTGAAACTTTTTTCCCAAGGCTTGTTATTTATATGATAGCTTGGAAGCATATTTGTTAGTTGAGGTAAAACTATAGCTTCTGCTTTAATTTTCTTATCCGCTTGGGTGGAAATTAGAGTAATGGGATTATTGTGAACTGAGGTATTCGTTTGAGATTTCCTCAACCTGAGTGGTCATGGTGGTAACTGGTTCCGAAACTAGTCTACTTAGGATCCACTCAAAAATAGTATTTTGTGCCAATAGTTTGTTTGAAATTTTCTCAACACCCTCGAGTATTATCTGAGGTATGAGATCGCTGCCTAATAGAATGTCTATTTGAGCGGGGTGTTGCAGTTATGATCTGTTAGCTTTAGGTGTGAAACTTTTTTCCCAAGGCTTGTTATTTATATGATAGCTTGGAAGCATATTTGTTAGTTGAGGTAAAACTATAGCTTCTGCTTTAATTTTCTTATCCGCTTGGGTGGAAATTAGAGTAATGGGATTATTGTGAACTGAGGTATTCGTTTGAGATTTCCTCAACCTGAGTGGTCATGGTGGTAACTGGTTCCGAAACTAGTCCACTTAGGATCCACCCAAAAATAGTATTTTGTGCCAATAGTTTGTTTGAAATTTTCTCAACACCCTTGAGTATTATCTGAGGTATGAGATCGCTGCCTAATAGAATGTCTATTTGAGCGGGGGTGTTGCAGTTGGGATCTGTTAGCTTTAGGCGTGAAACCTTTTGCCAATGCTTGCTATTTATATGATAGCTTGGAAGCATATTTGTTAGTTGCGGTAAGACTATAGCTTCTGCTTTAATTCTCTTATCCGCTTGGGGGGAAATTAGAGTTATGTGAACTGAGGTATTCGTTTGAGATTTCCTCAACCTGAGGTATTCGTTTGAGATTTCCTCAACCTGAGTGGTCATGGTGGTAACTGGTTCCGAAACTAGTCCACTTAGGATCCACCCTAAAATAGTATTTTGTGCCAATAGGTGAAACCTTTTGCCAATGCTTGCTATTTATATGATAGCTTGGAAGCATATTTGTTAGTTGCGGTAAGACTATCGCTTCTGCTTTAATTCTCTTATCCGCTTGGGGGGCAATTAGAGTAATGGGATTATTGTGAACTGAGGTATTCGCTAGCGTTAGGTGTGAAACCTTTTGCCAATGCTTGCTATTTATATGATAGCTTGGAAGCTTATTTGTTAGTTCCGGTAAGACTATAGCTTCTGCTTTAATTCTCTTATCCGCTTGGGGGGAAATTAGAGTAATGGGATTATTGTGAACTGAGGTATTCGTTTGAGATTTCCTCAACCTGAGTGGGCATGGTGGTAACTGGTTCCGAAACTAGTCCACTTAGAATCCACCCTAAAATAGTATTTTGTGCCAATAGTTTGTTTGAAATTTTCTCAACACCCTCGAGTATTATCTGAGGTATGAGATCGCTGCCTAATAGAATGTCTATTTGAGCGGGGTTGTTGCAGTTGGCATCTGCTAGCGTAAGGTGTGAAACCTTTTGCCAATGCTTGCTATTTATATGATAGCTTGGAAACATATTTGTTAGTTGCGGTAAGACTATAGCTTCTGCTTTAATTCTCTTTTCCGCTTGGGGGGAAATTAGAGTAATGGGATTATTGTGAACTGAGGTATTCGTTTGAGATTTCCTCAACCTGAGTGGTCATATTGGTAACTGGTTCCGAAACTAGTCCACTTAGGATCCACCCAAAAATAGTATTTTGTGCCAATAGTTTGTTTGAAATTTTCTCAACACCCTCGAGTATTATCTGAGGTATGAGATCGCTGCCTAATAGAATGTCTATTTGAGCGGGGGTGTTGCAGTTGGCATCTGCTAGCTTTAGGTGTGAAACCTTTTGCCAATGCTTGCTATTTATATGATAGCTTGGAAGCATATTTGTTAGTTGCGGTAAGACTATAGCTTCTGCTTTAATTCTCTTATCCGCTTGGGGGGAAATTAGAGTAATGGGGTTATTGTGAACTGAGGTATTCGTTTAAGATTTCCTCAACCTGAGTGGTCATGGTGGTAACTGGTTCCGAAACTAGTCCACTTAGGATCCACCCAAAAATAGTATTTTGTGCCAATAGTTTGTTTGAAATTTTCTCAACACCCTCAAGTATTATCTGAGTTATGAGATCGCTGCCTAATAGAATGTCTATTTGAGCGGGGGTGTTGCAGTTGGGATCTGCTAGCTTTAGGTGTGAAAGCTTTTGCCAATGCTTGCTATTTATATGATAGCTTGGAAGCATATTTGTTAGTTGCGGTAAGACTATAGCTTCTGCTTTAATTCTCTTATCCGCTTGGGGGAAAATTAGAGTAATGGGGTTATTGTGAACTGAGGTATTCGTTTGAGATTTCCTCAACCTGAGTGGTGATGGTGGTAACTGGTTCCGAAACTAGTCCACTTAGGATCCACCCAAAAATAGTATTTTGTGCCAATAGTTTGTTTGAAATTTTCTCAACACCCTTGAGTATTATCTGAGGTATGAGATCGCTGCCTAATAGAATGTCTATTTGAGCGGGGGTGTTGCAGTTGGGATCTGCTAGCTTTAGGTGTGAAACCTTTTGCCAATGCTTGCTATTTATATGATAGCTTGGAAGCATATTTGTTAGTTGCGGTAAGACTATAGCTTCTGCTTTAATTCTCTTATCCGCTTGGGGGGAAATTAGAGTAATGGGATTATTGTGAACTGAGGTATTCGTTTGAGATTTCCTCAACCTGAGTGGTCATGGTGGTAACTGGTTCCGAAACTAGTCCACTTAGGATCCACCCAAAAATAGTATTTTGTGCCAATAGTTTGTTTGAAATTTTCTCAACACCCTCGAGTATTATCTGAGGTATGAGATCGCTGCCTAATAGAATGTCTATTTGAGCGGAGGTGTTGCAGTTGGGATCTGCTAGCTTTAGGTGTGAAAGCTTTTGCCAATGCTTGCTATTTATATGATAGCTTGGAAGCATCTTTGTTAGTTGCGGTAAGACTATAGCTTCTGCTTTAATTCTCTTATCCGCTTGGGGGGAAATTAGGGTAATGGGGTTATTGTGAACTGAGGTATTCGTTTGAGATTTCCTCAACCTGAGTGGTCATGGTGGTAACTGGTTCCGAAACTAGTCCACTTTGGATCCACCCTAAAATAGTATTTTGTGCCAATAGTTTGTTTGAAATTTTCTCAACACCCTCGAGTATTATCTGAGGTATGAGATCGCTGCCTAACAGAATGTCTATTTGAGCGGGGGTGTTGCAGTTGGGATCTGCTAGCTTTAGGTGTGAAACCTTTTGCCAATGCTTGCTATTTATATGATAGCTTGGAAGCATATTTGTTAGTTGCGGTAAGACTATAGCTTCTGCTTTAATTCTCTTATCCGCTTGGGGGGAAATTAGAGTAATGGGATTATTGTGAACTGAGGTATTCGTTTGAGATTTCCTCAACCTGAGTGGTCATGGTGATAACTGGTTCCGAAACTAGTCCACTTAGGATCAACCCAAAAATAGTATTTTGTGCCAATAGTTTGTTTGAAATTTTCTCAACACCTTCGAGTATTATCTGAGGTATGAGATCGCTGCCTAATAGAATGTCTATTTTAGCGGGGGTGTTGCAGTTGGGATCTGCTAGCTTTAGGTGTGAAACCTTTTGCCAATGCTTGCTATTTATATGATAGCTTGGAAGCATATTTGTTAGTTGCGGTAAAACTATAGCTTCTGCTTTAATTTTCTTATCCGCTTGGGTGGAAATTAGAGTAATGGGATTATTGTGAACTGAGGTATTCGTTTGAGATTTCCTCAACCTGAGTGGTCATGGTGGTAACTGGTTCCGAAACTAGTCCACTTAGGATCCACCCAAAAATAGTATTTTGTGCCAATAGTTTGTTTGAAATTTTCTCAACACCCTCGAGTATTATCTGAGGAATGAGATCGCTGCCTAATAGAATGTCTATTTGAGCGGGGGTGCTGCAGTTGGGATCTGCTAGCTTTAGGTGTGAAACCTTTTGCCAATGCTTGTTATTTATATGATAGCTTGGAAGCATATTTGTTAGTTGCGGTAAAACTATAGCTTCTGCTTTAATTTTCTTATCCGCTTGGGTGGAAATTAGAGTAATGGGATTATTGTGAACTGAGGTATTCGTTTGAGATTTCCTCAACCTGAGTGGTCATGGTGGTAACTGGTTCCGAAACTAGTCTACTTAGGATCCACCCAAAAATAGTATTTTGTGCCAATAGTTTGTTTGAAATTTTCTCAACACCCTCGAGTATTATCTGAGGTATGAGATCGCTGCCTAATAGAATGTCTATTTGAGCGGGGGTGTTGCAGTTGGGATCTGTTAGCTTTAGGCGTGAAACCTTTTGCCAATGCTTGCTATTTATATGATATCTTGGAAGCATATTTGTTAGTTGCGGTAAAACTATAGCTTCTGCTTTAATTTTCTTATCCGCTTGGGTGGAAATTAGAGTAATGGGATTATTGTGAACTGAGGTATTCGTTTGAGATTTCCTCAACCTGAGTGGTCATGGTGGTAACTGGTTCCGAAACTAGTCTACTTAGGATCCACCCAAAAATAGTATTTTGTGCCAATAGTTTGTTTGAAATTTTCTCAACACCCTCGAGTATTATCTGAGGTATGAGATCGCTGCCTAATAGAATGTCTATTTGAGCGGGGGTGTTGCAGTTATGATCTGTTAGCTTTAGGTGTGAAACTTTTTTCCCAAGGCTTGTTATTTATATGATAGCTTGGAAGCATATTTGTTAGTTGAGGTAAAACTATAGCTTCTGCTTTAATTTTCTTATCCGCTTGGGTGGAAATTAGAGTAATGGGATTATTGTGAACTGAGGTATTCGTTTGAGATTTCCTCAACCTGAGTGGTCATGGTGGTAACTGGTTCCGAAACTAGTCTACTTAGGATCCACCCAAAAATAGTATTTTGTGCCAATAGTTTGTTTGAAATTTTCTCAACACCCTCGAGTATTATCTGAGGTATGAGATCGCTGCCTAATAGAATGTCTATTTGAGCGCGGGTGTTGCAGTTGGCATCTGCTAGCTTTAGGTGTGAAACCTTTTGCCAATGCTTGCTATTTATATGATAGCTTGGAAGCATATTTGTTAGTTGCGGTAAGACTATAGCTTCTGCTTTAATTCTCTTATCCGCTTGGGGGGAAATTAGAGTTATGTGAACTGAGGTATTCGTTTGAGATTTCCTCAACCTGAGGTATTCGTTTGAGATTTCCTCAACCTGAGTGGTCATGGTGGTAACTGGTTCCGAAACTAGTCCACTTAGGATCCACCCTAAAATAGTATTTTGTGCCAATAGGTGAAACCTTTTGCCAATGCTTGCTATTTATATGATAGCTTGGAAGCATATTTGTTAGTTGCGGTAAGACTATCGCTTCTGCTTTAATTCTCTTATCCGCTTGGGGGGCAATTAGAGTAATGGGATTATTGTGAACTGAGGTATTCGCTAGCGTTAGGTGTGAAACCTTTTGCCAATGCTTGCTATTTATATGATAGCTTGGAAGCTTATTTGTTAGTTCCGGTAAGACTATAGCTTCTGCTTTAATTCTCTTATCCGCTTGGGGGGAAATTAGAGTAATGGGATTATTGTGAACTGAGGTATTCGTTTGAGATTTCCTCAACCTGAGTGGGCATGGTGGTAACTGGTTCCGAAACTAGTCCACTTAGAATCCACCCTAAAATAGTATTTTGTGCCAATAGTTTGTTTGAAATTTTCTCAACACCCTCGAGTATTATCTGAGGTATGAGATCGCTGCCTAATAGAATGTCTATTTGAGCGGGGTTGTTGCAGTTGGCATCTGCTAGCGTAAGGTGTGAAACCTTTTGCCAATGCTTGCTATTTATATGATAGCTTGGAAACATATTTGTTAGTTGCGGTAAGACTATAGCTTCTGCTTTAATTCTCTTTTCCGCTTGGGGGGAAATTAGAGTAATGGGATTATTGTGAACTGAGGTATTCGTTTGAGATTTCCTCAACCTGAGTGGTCATATTGGTAACTGGTTCCGAAACTAGTCCACTTAGGATCCACCCAAAAATAGTATTTTGTGCCAATAGTTTGTTTGAAATTTTCTCAACACCCTCGAGTATTATCTGAGGTATGAGATCGCTGCCTAATAGAATGTCTATTTGAGCGGGGGTGTTGCAGTTGGCATCTGCTAGCTTTAGGTGTGAAACCTTTTGCCAATGCTTGCTATTTATATGATAGCTTGGAAGCATATTTGTTAGTTGCGGTAAGACTATAGCTTCTGCTTTAATTCTCTTATCCGCTTGGGGGGAAATTAGAGTAATGGGGTTATTGTGAACTGAGGTATTCGTTTAAGATTTCCTCAACCTGAGTGGTCATGGTGGTAACTGGTTCCGAAACTAGTCCACTTAGGATCCACCCAAAAATAGTATTTTGTGCCAATAGTTTGTTTGAAATTTTCTCAACACCCTCAAGTATTATCTGAGTTATGAGATCGCTGCCTAATAGAATGTCTATTTGAGCGGGGGTGTTGCAGTTGGGATCTGCTAGCTTTAGGTGTGAAAGCTTTTGCCAATGCTTGCTATTTATATGATAGCTTGGAAGCATATTTGTTAGTTGCGGTAAGACTATAGCTTCTGGTTTAATTCTCTTATCCGCTTGGGGGAAAATTAGAGTAATGGGGTTATTGTGAACTGAGGTATTCGTTTGAGATTTCCTCAACCTGAGTGGTGATGGTGGTAACTGGTTCCGAAACTAGTCCACTTAGGATCCACCCAAAAATAGTATTTTGTGCCAATAGTTTGTTTGAAATTTTCTCAACACCCTTGAGTATTATCTGAGGTATGAGATCGCTGCCTAATAGAATGTCTATTTGAGCGGGGGTGTTGCAGTTGGGATCTGCTAGCTTTAGGTGTGAAACCTTTTGCCAATGCTTGCTATTTATATGATAGCTTGGAAGCATATTTGTTAGTTGCGGTAAGACTATAGCTTCTGCTTTAATTCTCTTATCCGCTTGGGGGGAAATTAGAGTAATGGGATTATTGTGAACTGAGGTATTCGTTTGAGATTTCCTCAACCTGAGTGGTCATGGTGGTAACTGGTTCCGAAACTAGTCCACTTAGGATCCACCCAAAAATAGTATTTTGTGCCAATAGTTTGTTTGAAATTTTCTCAACACCCTCGAGTATTATCTGAGGTATGAGATCGCTGCCTAATAGAATGTCTATTTGAGCGGAGGTGTTGCAGTTGGGATCTGCTAGCTTTAGGTGTGAAAGCTTTTGCCAATGCTTGCTATTTATATGATAGCTTGGAAGCATCTTTGTTAGTTGCGGTAAGACTATAGCTTCTGCTTTAATTCTCTTATCCGCTTGGGGGGAAATTAGGGTAATGGGGTTATTGTGAACTGAGGTATTCGTTTGAGATTTCCTCAACCTGAGTGGTCATGGTGGTAACTGGTTCCGAAACTAGTCCACTTTGGATCCACCCTAAAATAGTATTTTGTGCCAATAGTTTGTTTGAAATTTTCTCAACACCCTCGAGTATTATCTGAGGTATGAGATCGCTGCCTAACAGAATGTCTATTTGAGCGGGGGTGTTGCAGTTGGGATCTGCTAGCTTTAGGTGTGAAACCTTTTGCCAATGCTTGCTATTTATATGATAGCTTGGAAGCATATTTGTTAGTTGCGGTAAGACTATAGCTTCTGCTTTAATTCTCTTATCCGCTTGGGGGGAAATTAGAGTAATGGGATTATTGTGAACTGAGGTATTCGTTTGAGATTTCCTCAACCTGAGTGGTCATGGTGATAACTGGTTCCGAAACTAGTCCACTTAGGATCAACCCAAAAATAGTATTTTGTGCCAATAGTTTGTTTGAAATTTTCTCAACACCTTCGAGTATTATCTGAGGTATGAGATCGCTGCCTAATAGAATGTCTATTTTAGCGGGGGTGTTGCAGTTGGGATCTGCTAGCTTTAGGTGTGAAACCTTTTGCCAATGCTTGCTATTTATATGATAGCTTGGAAGCATATTTGTTAGTTGCGGTAAGACTATAGCTTCTGCTTTAATTCTCATATCCGCTTGGGGGGAAATTAGAGTAATGGGATTATTGTGAACTGAGGTATTCGTTTGAGATTTCCTCAACCTGAGTGGTCATGGTGGTAACTGGTTCCGAAACTAGTCCACTTAGGATCCACCCTAAAATAGTATTTTGTGCCAATAGTTTGTTTGAAATTTTCTCAACACCCTCGAGTATTATCTGAGTTATGAGATCGCTGCCTAATAGAATGTCTATTTGAGCGGGGGTGTTGCAGTTGGGATCTGCTAGCTTTAGGTGTGAAACCTTTTGCCAATGCTTGCTATTTATATGATAGCTTGGAAGCATATTTGTTAGTTGCGGTAAGACTATAGCTTCTGCTTTAATTCTGTTATCCGCTTGGGGGGAAATTAGAGTAATGGGATTATGTGAACTGAGGTATTCGTTTGAGATTTCCTCAACCTGAGTGGTCATGGTGGTAACTGGTTCCGAAACTAGTCCACTTAGGATCCACCCTAAAATAGTATTTTGTGCCCATAGGTGAAACCTTTTGCCAATGCTTGCTATTTATATGATAGCTTGGAAGCATATTTGTTAGTTGCGGTAAGACTATCGCTTCTGCTTTAATTCTCTTATCCGCTTGGGGGGCAATTAGAGTAAGGGGATTATTGTGAACTGAGGTATTCGTTTGAGATTTCCTCAACCTGAGTGGTCATGGTGGTAACTGGTTCCGAAACTAGTCCACTTAGAATCCACCCTAAAATAGTATTTTGTGCCAATAGTTTGTTTGAAATTTTCTCAACACCCTCGAGTATTATCTGAGTTATGAGATCGCTGCCTAATAGAATGTCTATTTGAGCGGGGGTGTTGCAGTTGGGATCTGCTAGCTTTAGGTGTGAAACCTTTTGCCAATGCTTGCTATTTATATGATAGCTTGGAAGCATATTTGTTAGTTGCGGTAAGACTATAGCTTCTGCTTTAATTCTGTTATCCGCTTGGGGGGAAATTAGAGTAATGGGATTATTGTGAACTGAGGTATTCGTTTGAGATTTCCTCAACCTGAGTGGTCATGGTGGTAGCTGGTTCCGAAACTAGTCCACTTAGGATCCACCCAAAAATAGTATTTTGTGCCAATAGTTTGTTTGAAATTTTTTCAACACGCTCGAGTATTATCTGAGGTATGAGATCGCTACCTAATAGAATGTCTATTTGAGCGGGGGTGTTGCAGTTGGGATCTGCTAGCTTTAGGTGTGAAACCTTTTGCCAATGCTTGCTATTTATATGATAGCTTCGAAGCATATTTGTTAGTTGCGGTAAGACTATAGCTTCTGCTTTAATTCTCTTATCCGCTTGGGGGGAAATTAGAGTAATGGGGTTATTGTGAACTGAGGTATTCGTTTGAGATTTCCTCAACCTGAGTGGTCATGGTGGTAACTGGTTCCGAAACTAGTCCTCTTAGGATCCACCCAAAAATAGTATTTTGTGCCAATAGTTTGTTTGAAATTTTCTCAACACCCTCGAGTATTATCTGAGGTATGAGATCGCTGCCTAATAGAATGTCTATTTGAGCGGGGGTGTTGCAGTTGGGATCTGCTAGCTTTAGGTGTGAAACCTTTTGCCAATGCTTGCTATTTATATGATAGCTTCGAAGCATATTTGTTATATGCGGTAAGACTATAGCTTCTGCTTTAATTCTCTTATCCGCTTGGGGGGAAATTAGAGTAATGGGATTATTGTGAACTGAGGTATTCGTTTGAGATTTCCTCAACCTGAGTGGTCATGGTGGTAACTGGTTCCGAAACTAGTCCACTTAGGATCCACCCAAAAATAGTATTTTGTGCCAATAGTTTGTTTGAAATTTTCTCAACACCCTCGAGTATTATCTGAGGTATGAGATCGCTGCCTAATAGAATGTCTATTTGAGCGGAGGTGTTGCAGTTGGGATCTGCTAGCTTTAGGTGTGAAAGCTTTTGCCAATGCTTGCTATTTATATGATAGCTTGGAAGCATATTTGTTAGTTGCGGTAAGACTATAGCTTCTACTTTAATTCTCTTATCCGCTTGGGGGGAAATTAGAGTAATGGGGTTATTGTGAACTGAGGTATTCGTTTGAGATTTCCTCAACCTGAGTGGTCATGGTGGTAACTGGTTCCGAAACTAGTCCACTTTGGATCCACCCTAAAATAGTATTTTGTGCCAATAGTTTGTTTGAAATTTTCTCAACACCCTCGAGTATTATCTGAGGTATGAGATCGCTGCCTAATAGAATGTCTATTTGAGCGGGGGTGTTGCAGTTGGGATCTGCTAGCTTTAGGTGTGAAACCTTTTGCCAATGCTTGCTATTTATATGATAGCTTGGAAGCATATTTGTTAGTTGCGGTAAGACTATAGCTTCTGCTTTAATTCTCTTATCCGCTTGGGGGGAAATTAGAGTAATGGGATTATTGTGAACTGAGGTATTCGTTTGAGATTTCCTCAACCTGAGTGGTCATGGTGATAACTGGTTCCGACACTAGTCCACTTAGGATCCACCCAAAAATAGTATTTTGTGCCAATAGTTTGTTTGAAATTTTTTCAACACGCTCGAGTATTATCTGAGGTATGAGATCGCTGCCTAATAGAATGTCTATTTGAGCGGGGGTGTTGCAGTTGGGATCTGCTAGCTTTAGGTGTGAAACCTTTTGCCAATGCTTGCTATTTATATGATAGCTTCGAAGCATATTTGTTAGTTGCGGTAAGACTATAGCTTCTGCTTTAATTCTCTTATCCGCTTGGGGGGAAATTAGAGTAACGGGGTTATTGTGAACTGAGGTATTCGTTTGAGACTTCCTCAACCTGAGTGGTCATGGTGGTAACTGGTTCCGAAACTAGTCCACTTAGGATCCACCCAAAAATAGTATTTTGTGCCAATAGTTTGTTTGAAATTTTCTCAACACCCTCGAGTATTATCTGAGGTATGAGATCGCTGCCTAATAGAATGTCTATTTGAGCGGGGGTGTTGCAGTTGGGATCTGCTAGCTTTAGGTGTGAAACCTTTTGCCAATGCTTGCTATTTATATGATAGCTTGGAAGCATATTTGTTATATGCGGTAAGACTATAGCTTCTGCTTTAATTCTCTTATCCGCTTGGGGGGAAATTTGAGTAATGGGATTTTTGTGAACTGAGGTATTCGTTTGAGATTTCCTCAACCTGAGTGGTCATGGTGGTAACTGGTTCCGAAACTAGTCCACTTAGGATCCACCCAAAAATAGTATTTTGTGCCAATAGTTTGTTTGAAATTTTCTCAACACCCTCGAGTATTATCTGAGGTATGAGATCGCTGCCTAATAGAATGTCTATTTGAGCGGAGGTGTTGCAGTTGGGATCTGCTAGCTTTAGGTGTGAAAGCTTTTGCCAATGCTTGCTATTTATATGATAGCTTGGAAGCATATTTGTTAGTTGCGGTAAGACTATAGCTTCTACTTTAATTCTCTTATCCGCTTGGGGGTAAATTAGAGTAATAGGGTTATTGTGAACTGAGGTATTCGTTTGAGATTTCCTCAACCTGAGTGGTCATGGTGGTAACTGGTTCCGAAACTAGTCCACTTTGGATCCACCCTAAAATAGTATTTTGTGCCAATAGTTTGTTTGAAATTTTCTCAACACCCTCGAGTATTATCTGAGGTATGAGATCGCTGCCTAATAGAATGTCTATTTGAGCGGGGGTGTTGCAGTTGGGATCTGCTAGCTTTAGGTGTGAAACCTTTTGCCAATGCTTGCTATTTATATGATAGCTTGGAAGCATATTTGTTAGTTGCGGTAAGACTATAGCTTCTGCTTTAATTCTCTTTTCCGCTTGGGGGGAAATTAGAGTAATGGGATTATTGTGAACTGAGGTATTCGTTTGAGATTTCCTCAACCTGAGCGGTCATGGTGATAACTGGTTCCGACACTAGTCCACTTAGGATCAAACCAAAAATAGTATTTTGTGCCAATAGTTTGTTTGAAATTTTCTCAACACCCTCGAGTATTATCTGAGGTATGAGATCGCTGCCTAATAGAATGTCTATTTGAGCGGGGGTGTTGCAGTTGGGATCTGCTAGCTTTAGGTGTGAAACCTTTTGCCAATGCTTGCTATTTATATGATAGCTTCGAAGCATATTTGTTAGTTGCGGTAAGACTATAGCTTCTGCTTTAATTCTCTTATCCGCTTGGGGGGAAATTAGAGTAATGGGGTTATTGTGAACTGAGGTATTCGTTTGAGATTTCCTCAACCTGAGTGGTCATGGTGGTAACTGGTTCCGAAACTAGTCCACTTAGGATCCACCCAAAAATAGTATTTTGTGCCAATAGTTTGTTTGAAATTTTCTCAACACCCTCGAGTATTATCTGAGGTATGAGATCGCTGCCTAATAGAATGTCTATTTGAGCGGAGGTGTTGCAGTTGGGATCTGCTAGCTTTAGGTGTGAAACCTTTTGCCAATGCTTGCTATTTATATGATAGCTTCGAAGCATATTTGTTATATGCGGTAAGACTATAGCTTCTGCTTTAATTCTCTTATCCGCTTGGGGGGAAATTAGAGTAATGGGATTATTGTGAACTGAGGTATTCGTTTGAGATTTCCTCAACCTGAGTGGTCATGGTGGTAACTGGTTCCGAAACTAGTCCACTTAGGATCCACCCAAAAATAGTATTTTGTGCCAATAGTTTGTTTGAAATTTTCTCAACACCCTCGAGTATTATCTGAGGTATGAGATCGCTGCCTAATAGAATGTCTATTTGAGCGGAGGTGTTGCAGTTGGGATCTGCTAGCTTTAGGTGTGAAAGCTTTTGCCAATGCTTGCTATTTATATGATAGCTTGGAAGCATATTTGTTAGTTGCGGTAAGACTATAGCTTCTACTTTAATTCTCTTATCCGCTTGGGGGGAAATTAGAGTAATGGGGTTATTGTGAACTGAGGTATTCGTTTGAGATTTCCTCAACCTGAGTGGTCATGGTGGTAACTGGTTCCGAAACTAGTCCACTTTGGATCCACCCTAAAATAGTATTTTGTGCCAATAGTTTGTTTGAAATTTTCTCAACACCCTCGAGTATTATCTGAGGTATGAGATCGCTGCCTAATAGAATGTCTATTTGAGCGGGGGTGTTGCAGTTGGGATCTGCTAGCTTTAGGTGTGAAACCTTTTGCCAATGCTTGCTATTTATATGATAGCTTGGAAGCATATTTGTTAGTTGCGGTAAGACTATAGCTTCTGCTTTAATTCTCTTATCCGCTTGGGGGGAAATTAGAGTAATGGGATTATTGTGAACTGAGGTATTCGTTTGAGATTTCCTCAACCTGAGTGGTCATGGTGATAACTGGTTCCGACACTAGTCCACTTAGGATCCACCCAAAAATAGTATTTTGTGCCAATAGTTTGTTTGAAATTTTTTCAACACGCTCGAGTATTATCTGAGGTATGAGATCGCTGCCTAATAGAATGTCTATTTGAGCGGGGGTGTTGCAGTTGGGATCTGCTAGCTTTAGGTGTGAAACCTTTTGCCAATGCTTGCTATTTATATGATAGCTTCGAAGCATATTTGTTAGTTGCGGTAAGACTATAGCTTCTGCTTTAATTCTCTTATCCGCTTGGGGGGAAATTAGAGTAACGGGGTTATTGTGAACTGAGGTATTCGTTTGAGACTTCCTCAACCTGAGTGGTCATGGTGGTAACTGGTTCCGAAACTAGTCCACTTAGGATCCACCCAAAAATAGTATTTTGTGCCAATAGTTTGTTTGAAATTTTCTCAACACCCTCGAGTATTATCTGAGGTATGAGATCGCTGCCTAATAGAATGTCTATTTGAGCGGGGGTGTTGCAGTTGGGATCTGCTAGCTTTAGGTGTGAAACCTTTTGCCAATGCTTGCTATTTATATGATAGCTTGGAAGCATATTTGTTATATGCGGTAAGACTATAGCTTCTGCTTTAATTCTCTTATCCGCTTGGGGGGAAATTAGAGTAATGGGATTATTGTGAACTGAGGTATTCGTTTGAGATTTCCTCAACCTGAGTGGTCATGGTGGTAACTGGTTCCGAAACTAGTCCACTTTGGATCCACCCTAAAATAGTATTTTGTGCCAATAGTTTGTTTGAAATTTTCTCAACACCCTCGAGTATTATCTGAGGTATGAGATCGCTGCCTAATAGAATGTCTATTTGAGCGGGGGTGTTGCAGTTGGGATCTGCTAGCTTTAGGTGTGAAACCTTTTGCCAATGCTTGCTATTTATATGATAGCTTGGAAGCATATTTGTTAGTTGCGGTAAGACTATAGCTTCTGCTTTAATTCTCTTTTCCGCTTGGGGGGAAATTAGAGTAATGGGATTATTGTGAACTGAGGTATTCGTTTGAGATTTCCTCAACCTGAGCGGTCATGGTGATAACTGGTTCCGACACTAGTCCACTTAGGATCAAACCAAAAATAGTATTTTGTGCCAATAGTTTGTTTGAAATTTTCTCAACACCCTCGAGTATTATCTGAGGTATGAGATCGCTGCCTAATAGAATGTCTATTTGAGCGGGGGTGTTGCAGTTGGGATCTGCTAGCTTTAGGTGTGAAACCTTTTGCCAATGCTTGCTATTTATATGATAGCTTCGAAGCATATTTGTTAGTTGCGGTAAGACTATAGCTTCTGCTTTAATTCTCTTATCCGCTTGGGGGGAAATTAGAGTAATGGGGTTATTGTGAACTGAGGTATTCGTTTGAGATTTCCTCAACCTGAGTGGTCATGGTGGTAACTGGTTCCGAAACTAGTCCACTTAGGATCCACCCAAAAATAGTATTTTGTGCCAATAGTTTGTTTGAAATTTTCTCAACACCCTCGAGTATTATCTGAGGTATGAGATCGCTGCCTAATAGAATGTCTATTTGAGCGGAGGTGTTGCAGTTGGGATCTGCTAGCTTTAGGTGTGAAACCTTTTGCCAATGCTTGCTATTTATATGATAGCTTCGAAGCATATTTGTTATATGCGGTAAGACTATAGCTTCTGCTTTAATTCTCTTATCCGCTTGGGGGGAAATTAGAGTAATGGGATTATTGTGAACTGAGGTATTCGTTTGAGATTTCCTCAACCTGAGTGGTCATGGTGGTAACTGGTTCCGAAACTAGTCCACTTAGGATCCACCCAAAAATAGTATTTTGTGCCAATAGTTTGTTTGAAATTTTCTCAACACCCTCGAGTATTATCTGAGGTATGAGATCGCTGCCTAATAGAATGTCTATTTGAGCGGAGGTGTTGCAGTTGGGATCTGCTAGCTTTAGGTGTGAAAGCTTTTGCCAATGCTTGCTATTTATATGATAGCTTGGAAGCATATTTGTTAGTTGCGGTAAGACTATAGCTTCTACTTTAATTCTCTTATCCGCTTGGGGGGAAATTAGAGTAATGGGGTTATTGTGAACTGAGGTATTCGTTTGAGATTTCCTCAACCTGAGTGGTCATGGTGGTAACTGGTTCCGAAACTAGTCCACTTTGGATCCACCCTAAAATAGTATTTTGTGCCAATAGTTTGTTTGAAATTTTCTCAACACCCTCGAGTATTATCTGAGGTATGAGATCGCTGCCTAATAGAATGTCTATTTGAGCGGGGGTGTTGCAGTTGGGATCTGCTAGCTTTAGGTGTGAAACCTTTTGCCAATGCTTGCTATTTATATGATAGCTTGGAAGCATATTTGTTAGTTGCGGTAAGACTATAGCTTCTGCTTTAATTCTCTTATCCGCTTGGGGGGAAATTAGAGTAATGGGATTATTGTGAACTGAGGTATTCGTTTGAGATTTCCTCAACCTGAGTGGTCATGGTGATAACTGGTTCCGACACTAGTCCACTTAGGATCCACCCAAAAATAGTATTTTGTGCCAATAGTTTGTTTGAAATTTTTTCAACACGCTCGAGTATTATCTGAGGTATGAGATCGCTGCCTAATAGAATGTCTATTTGAGCGGGGGTGTTGCAGTTGGGATCTGCTAGCTTTAGGTGTGAAACCTTTTGCCAATGCTTGCTATTTATATGATAGCTTCGAAGCATATTTGTTAGTTGCGGTAAGACTATAGCTTCTGCTTTAATTCTCTTATCCGCTTGGGGGGAAATTAGAGTAACGGGGTTATTGTGAACTGAGGTATTCGTTTGAGACTTCCTCAACCTGAGTGGTCATGGTGGTAACTGGTTCCGAAACTAGTCCACTTAGGATCCACCCAAAAATAGTATTTTGTGCCAATAGTTTGTTTGAAATTTTCTCAACACCCTCGAGTATTATCTGAGGTATGAGATCGCTGCCTAATAGAATGTCTATTTGAGCGGGGGTGTTGCAGTTGGGATCTGCTAGCTTTAGGTGTGAAACCTTTTGCCAATGCTTGCTATTTATATGATAGCTTGGAAGCATATTTGTTATATGCGGTAAGACTATAGCTTCTGCTTTAATTCTCTTATCCGCTTGGGGGGAAATTTGAGTAATGGGATTTTTGTGAACTGAGGTATTCGTTTGAGATTTCCTCAACCTGAGTGGTCATGGTGGTAACTGGTTCCGAAACTAGTCCACTTAGGATCCACCCAAAAATAGTATTTTGTGCCAATAGTTTGTTTGAAATTTTCTCAACACCCTCGAGTATTATCTGAGGTATGAGATCGCTGCCTAATAGAATGTCTATTTGAGCGGAGGTGTTGCAGTTGGGATCTGCTAGCTTTAGGTGTGAAAGCTTTTGCCAATGCTTGCTATTTATATGATAGCTTGGAAGCATATTTGTTAGTTGCGGTAAGACTATAGCTTCTACTTTAATTCTCTTATCCGCTTGGGGGTAAATTAGAGTAATAGGGTTATTGTGAACTGAGGTATTCGTTTGAGATTTCCTCAACCTGAGTGGTCATGGTGGTAACTGGTTCCGAAACTAGTCCACTTTGGATCCACCCTAAAATAGTATTTTGTGCCAATAGTTTGTTTGAAATTTTCTCAACACCCTCGAGTATTATCTGAGGTATGAGATCGCTGCCTAATAGAATGTCTATTTGAGCGGGGGTGTTGCAGTTGGGATCTGCTAGCTTTAGGTGTGAAACCTTTAGCCAATGCTTGCTATTTATATGATAGCTTGGAAGCATATTTGTTAGTTGCGGTAAGACTATAGCTTCTGCTTTAATTCTCTTATCCGCTTGGGGGGAAATTAGAGTAATGGGATTATGTGAACTGAGGTATTCGTTTGAGATTTCCTCAACCTGAGTGGTCATGGTGGTAACTGGTTCCGAAACTAGTCCACTTAGGATCCACCCTAAAATAGTATTTTGTGCCAAAAGGTGAAACCTTTTGCCAATGCTTGCTATTTATATGATAGCTTGGAAGCATATTTGTTAGTTGCGGTAAGACTATCGCTTCTGCTTTAATTCTCTTATCCGCTTGGGGGGCAATTAGAGTAATGGGATTATTGTGAACTGAGGTATTCGTTTGAGATTTCCTCAACCTGAGTGGTCATGGTGGTAACTGGTTCCGAAACTAGTCCACTTAGAATCCACCCTAAAATAGTATTTTGTGCCAATAGTTTGTTTGAAATTTTCTCAACACCCTCGAGTATTATCTGAGGTATGAGATCGCTGCCTAATAGAATGTCTATTTGAGCGGGGGTGTTGCAGTTGGCATCTACTAGCTTTAGGTGTGAAACCTTTTGCCAATGCTTGCTATTTATATGATAGCTTGGAAGCATATTTGTTAGTTGCGGTAAGACTATAGCTTCTGCTTTAATTCTTTTTTCCGCTTGGGGGGAAATTAGAGTAATGGGATTATTGTGAACTGAGGTATTCGTTTGAGATTTCCTCAACCTGAGTGGTCATAGTGGTAACTGGTTCCGAAACTAGTCCACTTAGGATCCACCCAAAAATAGTATTTTGTGCCAATAGTTTGTTTGAAATTTTCTCAACACCCTCGAGTATTATCTGAGGTATGAGATCGCTGCCTAATAGAATGTCTATTTGAGCGGGGGTGTTGCAGTTGGCATCTGCTAGCTTTAGGCGTGAAACCTTTTGCCAATGCTTGCTATTTATATGATAGCTTGGAAGCATATTTGTTAGTTGCGGTAAGACTATAGCTTCTGCTTTAATTCTCTTATCCGCTTGGGGGGAAATTAGAGTAATGGGATTATTGTGAACTGAGGTATTCGTTTGAGATTTCCTCAACCTGAGTGGTCATGGTGGTAACTGGTTCCGAAACTAGTCCACTTAGAATCCACCCTAAAATAGTATTTTGTGCCAATAGTTTGTTTGAAATTTTCTCAACACCCTCGAGTATTATCTGAGGTATGAAGTCGCTGCCTAATAGAATGTCTATTTGTGCGGGGGTGTTGCAGTTGGGATCTGCTAGCTTTAGGTGTGAAACCTTTTGCCAATGCTTGCTATTTATATGATAGCTTGGAAGCATATTTGTTAGTTGCGGTAAGACTATAGCTTCTGCTTTAATTCTCTTATCCGCTTGGGGGGAAATAAGAGTAATGGGATTATTGTGAACTGAGGTATTCGTTTGAGATTTCCTCAACCTGAGTGGACATGGTGGTAACTGGTTCCGAAACTAGTCTGCTTAGGATCTACCCAAAAATAGTATTTTGTGCCAATAGTTTGTTTGAAATTTTCTCAACACCCTCGAGTATTATCTGAGGTATAAGATCGCTGCCTAATAGAATGTCTATTTGAGCGGAGGTGTTGCAGTTGGGATCTGCTAGCTTTAGGTGTGAAAGCTTTTGCCAATGCTTGCTATTTATATGATAGCTTGGAAGCATATTTGTTAGTTGCGGTAAGACTATAGCTTCTGCTTTAATTCTCTTATCCGCTTGGGGGGAAATTAGAGTAATGGGATTATTGTGAACTGAGGTATTCGTTTGAGATTTCCTCAACCTGAGTGGTCATGGTGGTAACTAGTTCCGAAACTAGTCCACTTAGGATCCACCCAAAAATAGTATTTTGTGCCAAAAGTTTGTTTGAAATTTTCTTAACACCCTCGAGTATTATCGGAGGTATGAGATCGCTGCCTAATAGAATGTCTATTTGAGCGGTGGTGTTGCAGTTGGGATCTGCTAGCTTTAAGTGTGAAATCTGTTGCCAATGCTTGCTATTTATATGATAGCTTGGAAGCATATTTGTTAGTTGCGGTAAGACTATAGCTTCTGCTTTAATTCTCTTATCCGCTTGGGGGGAAATTAGAGTAATCGGGTTATTGTGAACTGAGGTATTCGTTTGAGATTTCCTCAACCTAAGTGGTCATGGTGGTAACTGGTTCCGAAACTAGTCCACTTAGGATCCACCCAAAAATAGTATTTTGTGCCAATAGTTTGTTTGAAATTTTCTCAACACCCTCGAGTATTATCTGAGGTATGAGATCGCTGCCTAATAGAATGTCTATTTGAGCGGGGGTGTTGCAGTTGGCATCTGCTAGCTTTAGGCGTGAAACCTTTTGCCAATGCTTGCTATTTATATGATAGCTTGGAAGCATATTTGTTAGTTGCGGTAAGACTATAGCTTCTGCTTTAATTCTCTTATCCGCTTGGGGGGAAATTAGAGTAATGGGATTATTGTGAACTGAGGTATTCGTTTGAGATTTCCTCAACCTGAGTGGTCATGGTGGTAACTGGTTCCGAAACTAGTCCACTTAGAATCCACCCTAAAATAGTATTTTGTGCCAATAGTTTGTTTGAAATTTTCTCAACACCCTCGAGTATTATCTGAGGTATGAAGTCGCTGCCTAATAGAATGTCTATTTGTGCGGGGGTGTTGCAGTTGGGATCTGCTAGCTTTAGGTGTGAAACCTTTTGCCAATGCTTGCTATTTATATGATAGCTTGGAAGCATATTTGTTAGTTGCGGTAAGACTATAGCTTCTGCTTTAATTCTCTTATCCGCTTGGGGGGAAATAAGAGTAATGGGATTATTGTGAACTGAGGTATTCGTTTGAGATTTCCTCAACCTGAGTGGACATGGTGGTAACTGGTTCCGAAACTAGTCTGCTTAGGATCTACCCAAAAATAGTATTTTGTGCCAATAGTTTGTTTGAAATTTTCTCAACACCCTCGAGTATTATCTGAGGTATAAGATCGCTGCCTAATAGAATGTCTATTTGAGCGGAGGTGTTGCAGTTGGGATCTGCTAGCTTTAGGTGTGAAAGCTTTTGCCAATGCTTGCTATTTATATGATAGCTTGGAAGCATATTTGTTAGTTGCGGTAAGACTATAGCTTCTGCTTTAATTCTCTTATCCGCTTGGGGGGAAATTAGAGTAATGGGATTATTGTGAACTGAGGTATTCGTTTGAGATTTCCTCAACCTGAGTGGTCATGGTGGTAACTAGTTCCGAAACTAGTCCACTTAGGATCCACCCAAAAATAGTATTTTGTGCCAAAAGTTTGTTTGAAATTTTCTTAACACCCTCGAGTATTATCGGAGGTATGAGATCGCTGCCTAATAGAATGTCTATTTGAGCGGTGGTGTTGCAGTTGGGATCTGCTAGCTTTAAGTGTGAAATCTGTTGCCAATGCTTGCTATTTATATGATAGCTTGGAAGCATATTTGTTAGTTGCGGTAAGACTATAGCTTCTGCTTTAATTCTCTTATCCGCTTGGGGGGAAATTAGAGTAATCGGGTTATTGTGAACTGAGGTATTCGTTTGAGATTTCCTCAACCTAAGTGGTCATGGTGGTAACTGGTTCCGAAACTAGTAAACTTAGGATCCACCCAAAAATAGTATTTTGTGCCAATAGTTTGTTTGAAATTTTCTCAACACCCTCGAGTATTATCGGAGGTATGAGATCGCTGCCTAATAGAATGTCTATTTGAGCGGGGGTGTTGCAGTTGGGATCTGCTAGCTTTAGGTGTGAAATCTTTTGCCAATGCTTGCTATTTATATGATAGCTTGGAAGCATATTTGTTAGTTGCGGTAAGACTATAGCTTCTGCTTTAATTCTCTTAGCCGCTTGGGGGGAAATTAGAGTAATGGGATTATTGTGAGCTGAGGTATTCGTTTGAGATTTCCTCAACCTGAGTGGTCATGGTGGTAACTGGTTCCGAAACTAGTCCACTTAGGATCCACCCAAAAATAGTATTTTGTGCCAATAGTTTGTTTGAAATTTTCTCAACACCCTGGAGTATTAGCTGAGGTATGAGATGGCTGCCTAATAGAATGTGTATTTGAGCGGAGGTGTTGCAGTTGGGATCTGCTAGCTTTAAGTTTGAAAGCTTTTGCCAATGCTTGCTATTTATATTATAGCTTGGAAGCATATTTGTTAGTTGCGGTAAGACTATAGCTTCTGCTTTAATTCTCTTATCCGCTTGGGTGGAAATTAGAGTAATGGGGTTATTGTGAACTGAGGTATTCGTTTGAGATTTCCTCAACCTAAGTGGTCATGGTGGTAACTGGTTCCGAAACTAGTAAACTTAATATCCACCCAAAAATAGTATTTTGTGCCAATAGTTTGTTTGAAATTTTCTCAACACCCTCGAGTATTATCGGAGGTATGAGATCGCTGCCTAATAGAATGTCTATTTGAGCGGGGCTGTTGCAGTTGGGATCTGCTAGCTTTAGGTGTGAAATCTTTTGCCAATGCTTGCTATTTATATGATAGCTTGGAAGCATATTTGTTAGTTGCGGTAAGACTATAGCTTCTGCTTTAATTCTCTTATCCGCTTGGGGGGAAATTAGAGTAATGGGATTATTGTGAACTGAGGTATTTTCTCAACACCCTCGAGTATTATCTGAGTTATGAGATCGCTGCCTAATAGAATGTCTATTTGAGCGGGGGTGTTGCAGTTGGGATCTGCTAGCTTTAGGTGTGAAACCTTTTGCCAATGCTTGCTATTTATATGATAGCTTGGAAGCATATTTGTTAGTTGCGGTAAGACTATAGCTTCTGCTGTAATTCTGTTATCCGCTTGGGGGGAAATTAGAGTAATGGGATTATTGTGAACTGAGGTATTCGTTTGAGATTTCCTCAACCTGAGTGGTCATGGTGGTAGCTGGTTCCGAAACTAGTCCACTTAGGATCCACCCAAAAATAGTATTTTGTGCCAATAGTTTGTTTGAAATTTTTTCAACACGCTCGAGTATTATCTGAGGTATGAGATCGCTGCCTAATAGAATGTCTATTTGAGCGGGGGTGTTGCAGTTGGGATCTGCTAGCTTTAGGTGTGAAACCTTTTGCCAATGCTTGCTATTTATATGATAGCTTCGAAGCATATTTGTTAGTTGCGGTAAGACTATAGCATCTGCTTTAATTCTCTTATCCGCTTGGGGGGAAATTAGAGTAATGGGGTTATTGTGAACTGAGGTATTCGTTTGAGATTTCCTCAACCTGAGTGGTCATGGTGGTAACTGGTTCCGAAACTAGTCCACTTAGGATCCACCCAAAAAAAGTATTTTGTGCCAATAGTTTGTTTGAAATTTTCTCAACACCCTCGAGTATTATCTGAGGTATGAGATCGCTGCCTAATAGAATGTCTATTTGAGCGGGGGTGTTGCAGTTGGGATCTGCTAGCTTTAGGTGTGAAACCTTTTGCCAATGCTTGCTATTTATATGATAGCTTCGAAGCATATTTGTTAGTTGCGGTAAGACTATAGCTTCTGCTGTAATTCTGTTATCCGCTTGGGGGGAAATTAGAGTAATGGGATTATTGTGAACTGAGGTATTCGTTTGAGATTTCCTCAACCTGAGTGGTCATGGTGGTAGCTGGTTCCGAAACTAGTCCACTTAGGATCCACCCAAAAATAGTATTTTGTGCCAATAGTTTGTTTGAAATTTTTTCAACACGCTCGAGTATTATCTGAGGTATGAGATCGCTGCCTAATAGAATGTCTATTTGAGCGGGGGTGTTGCAGTGGGGATCTGCTAGCTTTAGGTGTGAAACCTTTTGCCAATGCTTGCTATTTATATGATAGCTTGGAAGCATATTTGTTAGTTGCGGTAAGACTATAGCTTCTGCTGTAATTCTGTTATCCGCTTGGGGGGAAATTAGAGTAATGGGATTATTGTGAACTGAGGTATTCGTTTGAGATTTCCTCAACCTGAGTGGTCATGGTGGTAACTGGTTCCGAAACTAGTCCACTTAGGATCCACCCAAAAATAGTATTTTGTGCCAATAGTTTGTTTGAAATTTTTTCAACACGCTCGAGTATTATCTGAGGTATGAGATCGCTGCCTAATAGAATGTCTATTTGAGCGGAGGTGTTGCAGTTGGGATCTGCTAGCTTTAGGTGTGAAAGCTTTTGCCAATGCTTGCTATTTATATGATAGCTTGGAAGCATATTTGTTAGTTGCGGTAAGACTATGCTTCTACTTTAATTCTCTTATCCGCTTGGGGGGAAATTAGAGTAATGGGGTTATTGTGAACTGAGGTATTCGTTTGAGATTTCCTCAACCTGAGTGGTCATGGTGGTAAGTGGTTCCGAAACTAGTCCACTTTGGATCCACCCTAAAATAGTATTTTGTGCCAATAGTTTGTTTGAAATTTTCTCAACACCCTCGAGTATTATCTGAGGTATGAGATCGCTGCCTAATAGAATGTCTATTTGAGCGGGGGTGTTGCAGTTGGGATCTGCTAGCTTTAGGTGTGAAACCTTTTGCCAACGCTAGCTATTTATATGATAGCTTGGAAGCATATTTGTTAGTTGCGGTAAGACTATAGCTTCTGCTTTAATTCTCTTATCCGCTTGGGGGGAAATTAGAGTAATGGGATTATTGTGAACTGAGGTATTCGTTTGAGATTTCCTCAACCTGAGCGGTCATGGTGATAACTGGTTCCGACACTAGTCCACTTAGGATCAACCCAAAAATAGTATTTTGTGCCAATAGTTTGTTTGAAATTTTCTCAACACCCTCGAGTATTATCTGAGGTATGAGATCGCTGCCTAATAGAATGTCTATTTGAGCGGGGGTGTTGCAGTTGGGATCTGCTAGCTTTAGGTGTGAAACCTTTTGCCAATGCTTGCTATTTATATGATAGCTTCGAAGCATATTTGTTAGTTGCGGTAAGACTATAGCTTCTGCTTTAATTCTCTTATCCGCTTGGGGGGAAATTAGAGTAATGGGGTTATTGTGAACTGAGGTATTCGTTTGAGATTTCCTCAACCTGAGTGGTCATGGTGGTAACTGGTTCCGAAACTAGTCCACTTAGGATCCACCCTAAAATAGTATTTTGTGCCAATAGTTTGTTTGAAATTTTCTCAACACCCTCGAGTATTATCTGAGGTATGAGATCGCTGCCTAATAGAATGTCTATTTGAGCGGGGGTGTTGCAGTTGGGATCTGCTAGCTTTAGGTGTGAAACCTTTTGCCAATGCTTGCTATTTATATGATAGCTTCGAAGCATATTTGTTAGATGCGGTAAGACTATAGCTTCTGCTTTAATTCTCTTATCCGCTTGGGGGGAAATTAGAGTAATGGGGTTATTGTGAACTGAGGTATTCGTTTGAGATTTCCTCAACCTGAGTGGTCATGGTGGTAACTGGTTCCGAAACTAGTCCACTTAGGATCCACCCTAAAATAGTATTTTGTGCCAATAGTTTGTTTGAAATTTTCTCAACACCCTCGAGTATTATCTGAGGTATGAGATCGCTGCCTAATAGAATGTCTATTTGAGCGGGGGTGTTGCAGTTGGGATCTGCTAGCTTTAGGTGTGAAACCTTTAGCCAATGCTTGCTATTTATATGATAGCTTGGAAGCATATTTGTTAGTTGCGGTAAGACTATAGCTTCTGCTTTAATTCTCTTATCCGTTTGGGGGGAAATTAGAGTAATGGGATTATGTGAACTGAGGTATTCGTTTGAGATATCCTCAACCTGAGTGGTCATGGTGGTAACTGGTTCCGAAACTAGTGCACTTAGGATCCACCCTAAAATAGTATTTTGTGCCAAAAGGTGAAACCTTTTGCCAATGCTTGCTATTTATATGATAGCTTGGAAGCATATTTGTTAGTTGCGGTAAGACTATCGCTTCTGCTTTAATTCTCTTATCCGCTTGGGGGGCAATAAGAGTAATGGGATTATTGTGAACTGAGGTATTCGTTTCAGATTTCCTCAACCTGAGTGGTCATGGTGGTAACTGGTTCCGAAACTAGTCCACTTAGAATCCACCCTAAAATAGTATTTTGTGCCAATAGTTTGTTTGAAATTTTCTCAACACCCTCGAGTATTATCTGAGGTATGAGATCGCTGCCTAATAGAATGTCTATTTGAGCGGGGGTGTTGCAGTTGGCATCTACTAGCTTTAGGTGTGAAACCTTTTGCCAATGCTTGCTATTTATATGATAGCTTGGAAGCATATTTGTTAGTTGCGGTAAGACTATAGCTTCTGCTTTAATTCTTTTTTCCGCTTAGGGGGAAATTAGAGTAATGGGATTATTGTGAACTGAGGTATTCGTTTGAGATTTCCTCAACCTGAGTGGTCATAGTGGTAACTGGTTCCGAAACTAGTCCACTTAGGATCCACCCAAAAATAGTATTTTGTGCCAATAGTTTGTTTGAAATTTTCTCAACACCCTCGAGTATTATCTGAGGTATGAGATCGCTGCCTAATAGAATGTCTATTTGAGCGGGGGTGTTGCAGTTGGCATCTGCTAGCTTTAGGTGTGAAACCTTTTGCCAATGCTTGCTATTTATATGATAGCTTGGAAGCATATTTGTTAGTTGCGGTAAGACTATAGCTTCTGCTTTAATTCTCTTATCCGCTTGGGGGGAAATTAGAGTAATGGGATTATTGTGAACTGAGGTATTCGTTTGAGATTTCCTCAACCTGAGTGGTCATGGTGGTAACTGGTTCCGAAACTAGTCCACTTAGAATCCACCCTAAAATAGTATTTTGTGCCAATAGTTTGTTTGAAATTTTCTCAACACCCTCGAGTATTATCTGAGGTATGAAGTCGCTGCCTAATAGAATGTCTATTTGTGCGGGGGTGTTGCAGTTGGGATCTGCTAGCTTTAGGTGTGAAACCTTTTGCCAATGCTTGCTATTTATATGATAGCTTGGAAGCATATTTGTTAGTTGCGGTAAGACTATAGCTTCTGCTTTAATTCTCTTATCCGCTTGGGGGGAAATAAGAGTAATGGGATTATTGTGAACTGAGGTATTCGTTTGAGATTTCCTCAACCTGAGTGGACATGGTGGTAACTGGTTCCGAAACTAGTCCACTTAGAATCCACCCTAAAATAGTATTTTGTGCCAATAGTTTGTTTGAAATTTTCTCAACACCCTCGAGTATTATCTGAGGTATGAGATCGCTGCCTAATAGAATGTCTATTTGAGCGGAGGTGTTGCAGTTGGGATCTGCTAGCTTTAGGTGTGAAAGCTTTTGCCAATGTTTGCTATTTATATGATAGCTTGGAAGCATATTTGTTAGTTGCGGTAAGACTATAGCTTCTGCTTTAATTCTCTTATCCGCTTGGGGGGAAATTAGAGTAATGGGATTATTGTGAACTGAGGTATTCGTTTGAGATTTCCTCAACCTGAGTGGTCATGGTGGTAACTAGTTCCGAAACTAGTCCACTTAGGATCCACCCAAAAATAGTATTTTGTGCCAAAAGTTTGTTTGAAATTTTCTCAACACCCTCGAGTATTATCTGAGGTATGAGATCGCTGCCTAATAGAATGTCTATTTGAGCGGCGGTGTTGCAGTTGGGATCTGCTAGCTTTAGGTGTGAAACCTTTTGCCAATGTTTGCTATTTATATGATAGCTTGGAAGCATATTTGTTAGTTGCGGTAAGACTATAGCTTCTGCTTTAATTCTCTTATCCGCTTGGGGGAAATTAGAGTAATGGGATTATTGTGAACTGAGGTATTCGTTTGAGATTTCCTCAACCTGAGTGGTCATGGTGGTAACTAGTTCCGAAACTAGTCCACTTAGGATCCACCCAAAAATAGTATTTTGTGCCAAAAGTTTGTTTGAAATTTTCTCAACACCCTCGAGTATTATCTGAGGTATGAGATCGCTGCCTAATAGAATGTCTATTTGAGCGGGGGTGTTGCAGTTGGGATCTGCTAGCTTTAGGTGTGAAACCCTTTGCCAATGTTTGCTATTTATATGATAGCTTGGAAGCATATTTGTTAGTTGCGGTAAGACTATAGCTTCTGCTTTAATTCTCTTATCCGCTTGGGGGGAAATTAGAGTAATGGGATTATTGTGAACTGAGGTATTCGTTTGAGATTTCCTCAACCTGAGTGGTCATGGTGGTAACTAGTTCCGAAACTAGTCCACTTAGGATCCACCCAAAAATAGTATTTTGTGCCAAAAGTTTGTTTGAAATTTTCTTAACACCCTCGAGTATTATGGGAGGTATGAGATCGCTGCCTAATAGAATGTCTATTTGAGCGGTGGTGTTGCAGTTGGGATCTGCTAGCTTAAGGTGTGAAATCTGTTGCCAATGCTTGCTATTTATATGATAGCTTGGAAGCATATTTGTTAGTTGCGGTAAGACTATAGCTTCTGCTTTAATTCTCTTATCCGCTTGGGGGGAAATTAGAGTAATGGGGTTATTGTGAACTGAGGTATTCGTTTGAGATTTCCTCAACCTAAGTGGTCATGGTGGTAACTGGTTCCGAAACTAGTAAACTTAGGATCCACCCAAAAATAGTATTTTGTGCCAATAGTTTGTTTGAAATTTTCTCAACACCCTCGAGTATTATCGGAGGTATGAGATCGCTGCCTAATAGAATGTCTATTTGAGCGGGGGTGTTGCAGTTGGGATCTGCTAGCTTTAGGTGTGAAATCTTTTGCCAATGCTTGCTATTTATATGATAGCTTGGAAGCATATTTGTTAGTTGCGGTAAGACTATAGCTTCTGCTTTAATTCTCTTATCCGCTTGGGGGGAAATTAGAGTAATGGGATTATTGTGAACTGAGGTATTCGTTTGAGATTTCCTCAACCTGAGTGGTCATGGTGGTAACTGGTTCCGAAACTAGTCCACTTAGGATCCACCCAAAAATAGTATTTTGTGCCAATAGTTTGTTTGAAATTTTCTCAACACCCTGGAGTATTAGCTGAGGTATGAGATGGCTGCCTAATAGAATGTGTATTTGAGCGGAGGTGTTGCAGTTGGGATCTGCTAGCTTTAAGTTTGAAAGCTTTTGCCAATGCTTGCTATTTATATGATAGCTTGGAAGCATATTTGTTAGTTGCGGTAAGACTATAGCTTCTGCTTTAATTCTCTTATCCGCTTGGGGGGAAATTAGAGTAATGGGATTATTGTGAACTGAGGTATTCGTTTGAGATTTCCTCAACCTGAGTGGTCATGGTGGTAACTGGTTCCGAAACTAGTCCACTTAGGATCCACCCAAAAATAGTATTTTGTGCCAATAGTTTGTTTGAAATTTTCTCAACACCCTCGAGTATTATCTGAGGTATGAGATCGCTGCCTAATAGAATGTCTATTTGAGCGGGGGTGTTGCAGTTGGGATCTGCTAGCTTTAGGTGTGAAACCTTTTGCCAATGCTTGCTATTTATATGATAGCTTGGAAGCATATTTGTTATATGCGGTAAGACTATAGCTTCTGCTTTAATTCTCTTATCCGCTTGGGGGGAAATTAGAGTAATGGGATTATTGTGAACTGAGGTATTCGTTTGAGATTTCCTCAACCTGAGTGGTCATGGTGGTAACTGGTTCCGAAACTAGTCCACTTAGGATCCACCCAAAAATAGTATTTTGTGCCAATAGTTTGTTTGAAATTTTCTCAACACCCTCGAGTATTATCTGAGGTATGAGATCGCTGCCTAATAGAATGTCTATTTGAGCGGAGGTGTTGCAGTTGGGATCTGCTAGCTTTAGGTGTGAAACCTTTTGCCAATGCTTGCTATTTATATGATAGCTTGGAAGCATATTTGTTAGTTGCGGTAAGACTATAGCTTCTACTTTAATTCTCTTATCCGCTTGGGGGGAAATTAGAGTAATGGGGTTATTGTGAACTGAGGTATTCGTTTGAGATTTCCTCAACCTGAGTGGTCATGGTGGTAACTGGTTCCGAAACTAGTCCACTTTGGATCCACCCTAAAATAGTATTTTGTGCCAATAGTTTGTTTGAAATTTTCTCAACACCCTCGAGTATTATCTGAGGTATGAGATCGCTGCCTAATAGAATGTCTATTTGAGCGGGGGTGTTGCAGTTGGGATCTGCTAGCTTTAGGTGTGAAACCTTTTGCCAATGCTTGCTATTTATATGATAGCTTGGAAGCATATTTGTTAGTTGCGGTAAGACTATAGCTTCTGCTTTAATTCTCTTTTCCGCTTGGGGGGAAATTAGAGTAATGGGATTATTGTGAACTGAGGTATTCGTTTGAGATTTCCTCAACCTGAGCGGTCATGGTGATAACTGGTTCCGACACTAGTCCACTTAGGATCAAACCAAAAATAGTATTTTGTGCCAATAGTTTGTTTGAAATTTTCTCAACACCCTCGAGTATTATCTGAGGTATGAGATCGCTGCCTAATAGAATGTCTATTTGAGCGGGGGTGTTGCAGTTGGGATCTGCTAGCTTTAGGTGTGAAACCTTTTGCCAATGCTTGCTATTTATATGATAGCTTCGAAGCATATTTGTTAGTTGCGGTAAGACTATAGCTTCTGCTTTAATTCTCTTATCCGCTTGGGGGGAAATTAGAGTAATGGGGTTATTGTGAACTGAGGTATTCGTTTGAGATTTCCTCAACCTGAGTGGTCATGGTGGTAACTGGTTCCGAAACTAGTCCACTTAGGATCCACCCAAAAATAGTATTTTGTGCCAATAGTTTGTTTGAAATTTTCTCAACACCCTCGAGTATTATCTGAGGTATGAGATCGCTGCCTAATAGAATGTCTATTTGAGCGGGGGTGTTGCAGTTGGGATCTGCTAGCTTTAGGTGTGAAACCTTTAGCCAATGCTTGCTATTTATATGATAGCTTGGAAGCATATTTGTTAGTTGCGGTAAGACTATAGCTTCTGCTTTAATTCTCTTATCCGCTTGGGGGGAAATTAGAGTAATGGGATTATGTGAACTGAGGTATTCGTTTGAGATTTCCTCAACCTGAGTGGTCATGGTGGTAACTGGTTCCGAAACTAGTCCACTTAGGATCCACCCTAAAATAGTATTTTGTGCCAAAAGGTGAAACCTTTTGCCAATGCTTGCTATTTATATGATAGCTTGGAAGCATATTTGTTAGTTGCGGTAAGACTATAGCTTCTGCTTTAATTCTTTTTTCCGCTTGGGGGGAAATTAGAGTAATGGGATTATTGTGAACTGAGGTATTCGTTTGAGATTTCCTCAACCTGAGTGGTCATAGTGGTAACTGGTTCCGAAACTAGTCCACTTAGGATCCACCCAAAAATAGTATTTTGTGCCAATAGTTTGTTTGAAATTTTCTCAACACCCTCGAGTATTATCTGAGGTATGAGATCGCTGCCTAATAGAATGTCTATTTGAGCGGGGGTGTTGCAGTTGGCATCTGCTAGCTTTAGGCGTGAAACCTTTTGCCAATGCTTGCTATTTATATGATAGCTTGGAAGCATATTTGTTAGTTGCGGTAAGACTATAGCTTCTGCTTTAATTCTCTTATCCGCTTGGGGGGAAATTAGAGTAATGGGATTATTGTGAACTGAGGTATTCGTTTGAGATTTCCTCAACCTGAGTGGTCATGGTGGTAACTGGTTCCGAAACTAGTCCACTTAGAATCCACCCTAAAATAGTATTTTGTGCCAATAGTTTGTTTGAAATTTTCTCAACACCCTCGAGTATTATCTGAGGTATGAAGTCGCTGCCTAATAGAATGTCTATTTGTGCGGGGGTGTTGCAGTTGGGATCTGCTAGCTTTAGGTGTGAAACCTTTTGCCAATGCTTGCTATTTATATGATAGCTTGGAAGCATATTTGTTAGTTGCGGTAAGACTATAGCTTCTGCTTTAATTCTCTTATCCGCTTGGGGGGAAATAAGAGTAATGGGATTATTGTGAACTGAGGTATTCGTTTGAGATTTCCTCAACCTGAGTGGACATGGTGGTAACTGGTTCCGAAACTAGTCTGCTTAGGATCCACCCAAAAATAGTATTTTGTGCCAATAGTTTGTTTGAAATTTTCTCAACACCCTCGAGTATTATCTGAGGTATAAGATCGCTGCCTAATAGAATGTCTATTTGAGCGGAGGTGTTGCAGTTGGGATCTGCTAGCTTTAGGTGTGAAAGCTTTTGCCAATGCTTGCTATTTATATGATAGCTTGGAAGCATATTTGTTAGTTGCGGTAAGACTATAGCTTCTGCTTTAATTCTCTTATCCGCTTGGGGGGAAATTAGAGTAATGGGATTATTGTGAACTGAGGTATTCGTTTGAGATTTCCTCAACCTGAGTGGTCATGGTGGTAACTAGTTCCGAAACTAGTCCATTTAGGATCCACCCAAAAATAGTATTTTGTGCCAAAAGTTTGTTTGAAATTTTCTTAACACCCTCGAGTATTATCGGAGGTATGAGATCGCTGCCTAATAGAATGTCTATTTGAGCGGTGGTGTTGCAGTTGGGATCTGCTAGCTTTAAGTGTGAAATCTGTTGCCAATGCTTGCTATTTATATGATAGCTTGGAAGCATATTTGTTAGTTGCGGTAAGACTATAGCTTCTGCTTTAATTCTCTTATCCGCTTGGGGGGAAATTAGAGTAATGGGGTTATTGTGAACTGAGGTATTCGTTTGAGATTTCCTCAACCTAAGTCGTCATGGTGGTAACTGGTTCCGAAACTAGTAAACTTAGGATCCACCCAAAAATAGTATTTTGTGCCAATAGTTTGTTTGAAATTTTCTCAACACCCTCGAGTATTATCGGAGGTATGAGATCGCTGCCTAATAGAATGTCTATTTGAGCGGGGGTGTTGCAGTTGGGATCTGCTAGCTTTAGGTGTGAAATCTTTTGCCAATGCTTGCTATTTATATGATAGCTTGGAAGCATATTTGTTAGTTGCGGTAAGACTATAGCTTCTGCTTTAATTCTCTTATCCGCTTGGGGGGAAATTAGAGTAATGGGATTATTGTGAGCTGAGGTATTCGTTTGAGATTTCCTCAACCTGAGTGGTCATGGTGGTAACTGGTTCCGAAACTAGTCCACTTAGGATCCACCCAAAAATAGTATTTTGTGCCAATAGTTTGTTTGAAATTTTCTCAACACCCTGGAGTATTAGCTGAGGTATGAGATGGCTGCCTAATAGAATGTGTATTTGAGCGGAGGTGTTGCAGTTGGGATCTGCTAGCTTTAAGTTTGAAAGCTTTTGCCAATGCTTGCTATTTATATGATAGCTTGGAAGCATATTTGTTAGTTGCGGTAAGACTATAGCTTCTGCTTTAATTCTCTTATCCGCTTGGGTGGATATTAGAGTAATGGGGTTATTGTGAACTGAGGTATTCGTTTGAGATTTCCTCAACCTAAGTGGTCATGGTGGTAACTGGTTCCGAAACTAGTAAACTTAATATCCACCCAAAAATAGTATTTTGTGCCAATAGTTTGTTTGAAATTTTCTCAACACCCTCGAGTATTATCGGAGGTATGAGATCGCTGCCTAATAGAATGTCTATTTGAGCGGGGCTGTTGCAGTTGGGATCTGCTAGCTTTAGGTGTGAAATCTTTTGCCAATGCTTGCTATTTATATGATAGCTTGGAAGCATATTTGTTAGTTGCGGTAGGACTATAGCTTCTGCTTTAATTCTCTTATCCGCTTGGGTGGAAATTAGAGTAATGGGATTATTGTGAACTGAGGTATTTTCTCAACACCCTCGAGTATTATCTGAGTTATGAGATCGCTGCCTAATAGAATGTCTATTTGAGCGGGGGTGTTGCAGTTGGGATCTGCTAGCTTTAGGTGTGAAACCTTTTGCCAATGCTTGCTATTTATATGATAGCTTGGAAGCATATTTGTTAGTTGCGGTAAGACTATAGCTTCTGCTGTAATTCTGTTATCCGCTTGGGGGGAAATTAGAGTAATGGGATTATTGTGAACTGAGGTATTCGTTTGAGATTTCCTCAACCTGAGTGGTCATGGTGGTAGCTGGTTCCGAAACTAGTCCACTTAGGATCCACCCAAAAATAGTATTTTGTGCCAATAGTTTGTTTGAAATTTTTTCAACACGCTCGAGTATTATCTGAGGTATGAGATCGCTGCCTAATAGAATGTCTATTTGAGTGGGGGTGTTGCAGTTGGGATCTGCTAGCTTTAGGTGTGAAACCTTTTGCCAATGCTTGCTATTTATATGATAGCTTCGAAGCATATTTGTTAGTTGCGGTAAGACTATAGCTTCTGCTTTAATTCTCTTATCCGCTTGGGGGGAAATTAGAGTAATGGGGTTATTGTGAACTGAGGTATTCGTTTGAGATTTCCTCAACCTGAGTGGTCATGGTGGTAACTGGTTCCGAAACTAGTCCACTTAGGATCCACCCAAAAATAGTATTTTGTGCCAATAGTTTGTTTGAAATTTTCTCAACACCCTCGAGTATTATCTGAGGTATGAGATCGCTGCCTAATAGAATGTCTATTTGAGCGGGGGTGTTGCAGTTGGGATCTGCTAGTTTTAGGTGTGAAACCTTTTGCCAATGCTTGCTATTTATATGATAGCTTGGAAGCATATTTGTTATATGCGGTAAGACTATAGCTTCTGCTTTAATTCTCTTATCCGCTTGGGGGGAAATTAGAGTAATGGGATTATTGTGAACTGAGGTATTCGTTTGAGAGTTCCTCAACCTGAGTGGTCATGGTGGTAACTGGTTCCGAAACTAGTCCACTTAGGATCCACCCAAAAATAGTATTTTGTGCCAATAGTTTGTTTGAAATTTTCTCAACACCCTCGAGTATTATCTGAGGTATGAGATCGCTGCCTAATAGAATGTCTATTTGAGCGGAGGTGTTGCAGTTGGGATCTGCTAGCTTTAGGTGTGAAAGCTTTTGCCAATGCTTGCTATTTATATGATAGCTTGGAAGCATATTTGTTAGTTGCGGTAAGACTATAGCTTCTACTTTAATTCTCTTATCCGCTTGGGGGGAAATTAGAGTAATGGGGTTATTGTGAACTGAGGTATTCGTTTGAGATTTCCTCAACCTGAGTGGTCATGGTGGTAACTGGTTCCGAAACTAGTCCACTTTGGTTCCACCCTAAAATAGTATTTTGTGCCAATAGTTTGTTTGAAATTTTCTCAACACCCTCGAGTATTATCTGAGGTATGAGATCGCTGCCTAATAGAATGTCTATTTGAGCGGGGGTGTTGCAGTTGGGATCTGCTAGCTTTAGGTGTGAAACCTTTTGCCAATGCTAGCTATTTATATGATAGCTTGGAAGCATATTTGTTAGTTGCGGTAAGACTATAGCTTCTGCTTTAATTCTCTTATCCGCTTGGGGGGAAATTAGAGTAATGGGATTATTGTGAACTGAGGTATTCGTTTGAGATTTCCTCAACCTGCGCGGTCATGGTGATAACTGGTTCCGACACTAGTCCACTTAGGATCAACCCAAAAATAGTATTTTGTGCCAATAGTTTGTTTGAAATTTTCTCAACACCCTCGAGTATTATCTGAGGTATGAGATCGCTGCCTAATAGAATGTCTATTTGAGCGGGGGTGTTGCAGTTGGGATCTGCTAGCTTTAGGTGTGAAACCTTTTGCCAATGCTTGCTATTTATATGATAGCTTCGAAGCATATTTGTTAGTTGCGGTAAGACTATAGCTTCTGCTTTAATTCTCTTATCCGCTTGGGGGGAAATTAGAGTAATGGGGTTATTGTGAACTGAGGTATTCGTTTGAGATTTCCTCAACCTGAGTGGTCATGGTGGTAACTGGTTCCGAAACTAGTCCACTTAGGATCCACCCTAAAATAGTATTTTGTGCCAATAGTTTGTTTGAAATTTTCTCAACACCCTCGAGTATTATCTGAGGTATGAGATCGCTGCCTAATAGAATGTCTATTTGAGCGGGGGTGTTGCAGTTGGGATCTGCTAGCTTTAGGTGTGAAACCTTTTGCCAATGCTTGCTATTTATATGATAGCTTGGAAGCATATTTGTTAGTTGCGGTAAGACTATAGCTTCTGCTTTAATTCTCTTATCCGCTTGGGGGGAAATTAGAGTAATGGGATTATTGTGAGCTGAGGTATTCGTTTGAGATTTCCTCAACCTGAGTGGTCATGGTGGTAACTGGTTCCGAAACTAGTCCACTTAGGATCCACCCTAAAATAGTATTTTGTGCCAAAAGGTGAAACCTTTTGCCAATGCTTGCTATTTATATGATAGCTTGGAAGCATATTTGTTAGTTGCGGTAAGACTATCGCTTCTGCTTTAATTCTCTTATCCCCTTGGGGGGCAATTAGAGTAATGGGATTATTGTGAACTGAGGTATTCGTTTGAGATTTCCTCAACCTGAGTGGTCATGGTGGTAACTGGTTCCGAAACTAGTCCACTTAGAATCCACCCTAAAATAGTATTTTGTGCCAATAGTTTGTTTGAAATTTTCTCAACACCCTCGAGTATTATCTGAGGTATAAGATCGCTGCCTAATAGAATGTCTATTTGAGCGGGGGTGTTGCAGTTGGCATCTACTAGCTTTAAGTGTGAAACCTTTTGCCAATGCTTGCTATTTATATGATAGCTTGGAAGCATATTTGTTAGTTGCGGTAAGACTATAGCTTCTGCTTTAATTCTTTTTTCCGCTTAGGGGGAAATTAGAGTAATGGGATTATTGTGAACTGAGGTATTCGTTTGAGATTTCCTCAACCTGAGTGGTCATAGTGGTAACTGGTTCCGAAACTAGTCCACTTAGGATCCACCCAAAAATAGTATTTTGTGCCAATAGTTTGTTTGAAATTTTCTCAACACCCTCGAGTATTATCTGAGGTATGAGATCGCTGCCTAATAGAATGTCTATTTGAGCGGGGGTGTTGCAGTTGGCATCTGCTAGCTTTAGGTGTGAAACCTTTTGCCAATGCTTGCTATTTATATGATAGCTTGGAAGCATATTTGTTAGTTGCGGTAAGACTATAGCTTCTGCTTTAATTCTCTTATCCGCTTGGGGGGAAATTAGAGTAATGGGATTATTGTGAACTGAGGTATTCGTTTGAGATTTCCTCAACCTGAGTGGTCATGGTGGTAACTGGTTCCGAAACTAGTCCACTTAGAATCCACCCTAAAATAGTATTTTGTGCCAATAGTTTGTTTGAAATTTTCTCAACACCCTCGAGTATTATCTGAGGTATGAAGTCGCTGCCTAATAGAATGTCTATTTGTGCGGGGGTGTTACAGTTGGGATCTGCTAGCTTTAGGTGTGAAACCTTTTGCCAATGCTTGCTATTTATATGATAGCTTGGAAGCATATTTGTTAGTTGCGGTAAGACTATAGCTTCTGCTTTAATTCTCTTATCCGCTTGGGGGGAAATAAGAGTAATGGGATTATTGTGAACTGAGGTATTCGTTTGAGATTTCCTCAACCTGAGTGGACATAGTGGTAACTGGTTCCGAAACTAGTCCACTTAGAATCCACCCTAAAATAGTATTTTGTGCCAATAGTTTGTTTGAAATTTTCTCAACACCCTCGAGTATTATCTGAGGTATGAGATCGCTGCCTAATAGAATGTCTATTTGAGCGGAGGTGTTGCAGTTGGGATCTGCTAGCTTTAGGTGTGAAAGCTTTTGCCAATGTTTGCTATTTATATGATAGCTTGGAAGCATATTTGTTAGTTGCGGTAAGACTATAGCTTCTGCTTTAATTCTCTTATCCGCTTGGGGGGAAATTAGAGTAATGGGATTATTGTGAACTGAGGTATTCGTTTGAGATTTCCTCAACCTGAGTGGTCATGGTGGTAACTAGTTCCGAAACTAGTCCACTTAGGATCCACCCAAAAATAGTATTTTGTGCCAAAAGTTTGTTTGAAATTTTCTCAACACCCTCGAGTATTATCTGAGGTATGAGATCGCTGCCTAATAGAATGTCTATTTGAGCGGGGGTGTTGCAGTTGGGATCTGCTAGCTTTAGGTGTGAAACCTTTTGCCAATGTTTGCTATTTATATGATAGCTTGGAAGCATATTTGTTAGTTGCGGTAAGACTATAGCTTCTGCTTTAATTCTCTTATCCGCTTGGGGGAAATTAGAGTAATGGGATTATTGTGAACTGAGGTATTCGTTTGAGATTTCCTCAACCTGAGTGGTCATGGTGGTAACTAGTTCCGAAACTAGTCCACTTAGGATCCACCCAAAAATAGTATTTTGTGCCAAAAGTTTGTTTGAAATTTTCTCAACACCCTCGAGTATTATCTGAGGTATGAGATCGCTGCCTAATAGAATGTCTATTTGAGCGGGGGTGTTGCAGTTGGGATCTGCTAGCTTTAGGTGTGAAACCCTTTGCCAATGTTTGCTATTTATATGATAGCTTGGAAGCATATTTGTTAGTTGCGGTAAGACTATAGCTTCTGCTTTAATTCTCTTATCCGCTTGGGGGGAAATTAGAGTAATGGGATTATTGTGAACTGAGGTATTCGTTTGAGATTTCCTCAACCTGAGTGGTCATGGTGGTAACTAGTTCCGAAACTAGTCCACTTAGGATCCACCCAAAAATAGTATTTTGTGCCAAAAGTTTGTTTGAAATTTTCTTAACACCCTCGAGTATTATGGGAGGTATGAGATCGCTGCCTAATAGAATGTCTATTTGAGCGGTGGTGTTGCAGTTGGGATCTGCTAGCTTAAGGTGTGAAATCTGTTGCCAATGCTTGCTATTTATATGATAGCTTGGAAGCATATTTGTTAGTTGCGGTAAGACTATAGCTTCTGCTTTAATTCTCTTATCCGCTTGGGGGGAAATTAGAGTAATGGGGTTATTGTGAACTGAGGTATTCGTTTGAGATTTCCTCAACCTAAGTGGTCATGGTGGTAACTGGTTCCGAAACTAGTAAACTTAGGATCCACCCAAAAATAGTATTTTGTGCCAATAGTTTGTTTGAAATTTTCTCAACACCCTCGAGTATTATCGGAGGTATGAGATCGCTGCCTAATAGAATGTCTATTTGAGCGGGGGTGTTGCAGTTGGGATCTGCTAGCTTTAGGTGTGAAATCTTTTGCCAATGCTTGCTATTTATATGATAGCTTGGAAGCATATTTGTTAGTTGCGGTAAGACTATAGCTTCTGCTTTAATTCTTTTATCCGCTTGGGGGGAAATTAGAGTAATGGGATTATTGTGAACTGAGGTATTCGTTTGAGATTTCCTCAACCTGAGTGGTCATGGTGGTAACTGGTTCCGAAACTAGTCCACTTAGGATCCACCCAAAAATAGTATTTTGTGCCAATAGTTTGTTTGAAATTTTCTCAACACCCTGGAGTATTAGCTGAGGTATGAGATGGCTGCCTAATAGAATGTGTATTTGAGCGGAGGTGTTGCAGTTGGGATCTGCTAGCTTTAAGTTTGAAAGCTTTTGCCAATGCTTGCTATTTATATGATAGCTTGGAAGCATATTTGTTAGTTGCGGTAAGACTATAGCTTCTGCTTTAATTCTCTTATCCGCTTGGGGGGAAATTAGAGTAATGGGGTTATTGTGAACTGAGGTATTCGTTTGAGATTTCCTCAACCTGAGTGGTCATGGTGGTAACTGGTTCCGAAACTAGTCCACTTAGGATCCACCCAAAAATAGTATTTTGTGCCAATAGTTTGTTTGAAATTTTCTCAACACCCTCGAGTATTATCTGAGGTATGAGATCGCTGCCTAATAGAATGTCTATTTGAGCGGGGGTGTTGCAGTTGGGATCTGCTAGTTTTAGGTGTGAAACCTTTTGCCAATGCTTGCTATTTATATGATAGCTTGGAAGCATATTTGTTATATGCGGTAAGACTATAGCTTCTGCTTTAATTCTCTTATCCGCTTGGGGGGAAATTAGAGTAATGGGATTATTGTGAACTGAGGTATTCGTTTGAGATTTCCTCAACCTGAGTGGTCATGGTGGTAACTGGTTCCGAAACTAGTCCACTTAGGATCCACCCAAAAATAGTATTTTGTGCCAATAGTTTGTTTGAAATTTTCTCAACACCCTCGAGTATTATCTGAGGTATGAGATCGCTGCCTAATAGAATGTCTATTTGAGTGGGGGTGTTGCAGTTGGGATCTGCTAGCTTTAGGTGTGAAACCTTTTGCCAATGCTTGCTATTTATATGATAGCTTCGAAGCATATTTGTTAGTTGCGGTAAGACTATAGCTTCTGCTTTAATTCTCTTATCCGCTTGGGGGGAAATTAGAGTAATGGGGTTATTGTGAACTGAGGTATTCGTTTGAGATTTCCTCAACCTGAGTGGTCATGGTGGTAACTGGTTCCGAAACTAGTCCACTTAGGATCCACCCAAAAATAGTATTTTGTGCCAATAGTTTGTTTGAAATTTTCTCAACACCCTCGAGTATTATCTGAGGTATGAGATCGCTGCCTAATAGAATGTCTATTTGAGCGGGGGTGTTGCAGTTGGGATCTGCTAGTTTTAGGTGTGAAACCTTTTGCCAATGCTTGCTATTTATATGATAGCTTGGAAGCATATTTGTTATATGCGGTAAGACTATAGCTTCTGCTTTAATTCTCTTATCCGCTTGGGGGGAAATTAGAGTAATGGGATTATTTTGAACTGAGGTATTCGTTTGAGATTTCCTCAACCTGAGTGGTCATGGTGGTAACTGGTTCCGAAACTAGTCCACTTAGGATCCACCCAAAAATAGTATTTTGTGCCAATAGTTTGTTTGAAATTTTCTCAACACCCTCGAGTATTATCTGAGGTATGAGATCGCTGCCTAATAGAATGTCTATTTGAGCGGAGGTGTTGCAGTTGGGATCTGCTAGCTTTAGGTGTGAAAGCTTTTGCCAATGCTTGCTATTTATATGATAGCTTGGAAGCATATTTGTTAGTTGCGGTAAGACTATAGCTTCTACTTTAATTCTCTTATCCGCTTGGGGGGAAATTAGAGTAATGGGGTTATTGTGAACTGAGGTATTCGTTTGAGATTTCCTCAACCTGAGTGGTCATGGTGGTAACTGGTTCCGAAACTAGTCCACTTTGGTTCCACCCTAAAATAGTATTTTGTGCCAATAGTTTGTTTGAAATTTTCTCAACACCCTCGAGTATTATCTGAGGTATGAGATCGCTGCCTAATAGAATGTCTATTTGAGCGGGGGTGTTGCAGTTGGGATCTGCTAGCTTTAGGTGTGAAACCTTTTGCCAATGCTAGCTATTTATATGATAGCTTGGAAGCATATTTGTTAGTTGCGGTAAGACTATAGCTTCTGCTTTAATTCTCTTATCCGCTTGGGGGGAAATTAGAGTAATGGGATTATTGTGAACTGAGGTATTCGTTTGAGATTTCCTCAACCTGCGCGGTCATGGTGATAACTGGTTCCGACACTAGTCCACTTAGGATCAACCCAAAAATAGTATTTTGTGCCAATAGTTTGTTTGAAATTTTCTCAACACCCTCGAGTATTATCTGAGGTATGAGATCGCTGCCTAATAGAATGTCTATTTGAGCGGGGGTGTTGCAGTTGGGATCTGCTAGCTTTAGGTGTGAAACCTTTTGCCAATGCTTGCTATTTATATGATAGCTTCGAAGCATATTTGTTAGTTGCGGTAAGACTATAGCTTCTGCTTTAATTCTCTTATCCGCTTGGGGGGAAATTAGAGTAATGGGGTTATTGTGAACTGAGGTATTCGTTTGAGATTTCCTCAACCTGAGTGGTCATGGTGGTAACTGGTTCCGAAACTAGTCCACTTAGGATCCACCCTAAAATAGTATTTTGTGCCAATAGTTTGTTTGAAATTTTCTCAACACCCTCGAGTATTATCTGAGGTATGAGATCGCTGCCTAATAGAATGTCTATTTGAGCGGGGGTGTTGCAGTTGGGATCTGCTAGCTTTAGGTGTGAAACCTTTAGCCAATGCTTGCTATTTATATGATAGCTTGGAAGCATATTTGTTAGTTGCGGTAAGACTATAGCTTCTGCTTTAATTCTCTTATCCGCTTGGGGGGAAATTAGAGTAATGGGATTATTGTGAGCTGAGGTATTCGTTTGAGATTTCCTCAACCTGAGTGGTCATGGTGGTAACTGGTTCCGAAACTAGTCCACTTAGGATCCACCCTAAAATAGTATTTTGTGCCAAAAGGTGAAACCTTTTGCCAATGCTTGCTATTTATATGATAGCTTGGAAGCATATTTGTTAGTTGCGGTAAGACTATAGCTTCTGCTTTAATTCTCTTATCCGCTTGGGGGGAAATTAGAGTAATGGGGTTATTGTGAACTGAGGTATTCGTTTGAGATTTCCTCAACCTGAGTGGTCATGGTGGTAACTGGTTCCGAAACTAGTCCACTTAGAATCCACCCTAAAATAGTATTTTGTGCCAATAGTTTGTTTGAAATTTTCTCAACACCCTCGAGTATTATCTGAGGTATAAGATCGCTGCCTAATAGAATGTCTATTTGAGCGGGGGTGTTGCAGTTGGCATCTACTAGCTTTAAGTGTGAAACCTTTTGCCAATGCTTGCTATTTATATGATAGCTTGGAAGCATATTTGTTAGTCGCGGTAAGACTATAGCTTCTGCTTTAATTCTTTTTTCCGCTTAGGGGGAAATTAGAGTAATGGGATTATTGTGAACTGAGGTATTCGTTTGAGATTTCCTCAACCTGAGTGGTCATAGTGGTAACTGGTTCCGAAACTAGTCCACTTAGGATCCACCCAAAAATAGTATTTTGTGCCAATAGTTTGTTTGAAATTTTCTCAACACCCTCGAGTATTATCTGAGGTATGAGATCGCTGCCTAATAGAATGTCTATTTGAGCGGGGGTGTTGCAGTTGGCATCTGCTAGCTTTAGGTGTGAAACCTTTTGCCAATGCTTGCTATTTATATGATAGCTTGGAAGCATATTTGTTAGTTGCGGTAAGACTATAGCTTCTGCTTTAATTCTCTTATCCGCTTGGGGGGAAATTAGAGTAATGGGATTATTGTGAACTGAGGTATTCGTTTGAGATTTCCTCAACCTGAGTGGTCATGGTGGTAACTGGTTCCGAAACTAGTCCACTTAGAATCCACCCTAAAATAGTATTTTGTGCCAATAGTTTGTTTGAAATTTTCTCAACACCCTCGAGTATTATCTGAGGTATGAAGTCGCTGCCTAATAGAATGTCTATTTGTGCGGGGGTGTTGCAGTTGGGATCTGCTAGCTTTAGGTGTGAAACCTTTTGCCAATGCTTGCTATTTATATGATAGCTTGGAAGCATATTTGTTAGTTGCGGTAAGACTATAGCTTCTGCTTTAATTCTCTTATCCGCTTGGGGGGAAATAAGAGTAATGGGATTATTGTGAACTGAGGTATTCGTTTGAGATTTCCTCAACCTGAGTGGACATAGTGGTAACTGGTTCCGAAACTAGTCCACTTAGAATCCACCCTAAAATAGTATTTTGTGCCAATAGTTTGTTTGAAATTTTCTCAACACCCTCGAGTATTATCTGAGGTATGAGATCGCTGCCTAATAGAATGTCTATTTGAGCGGAGGTGTTGCAGTTGGGATCTGCTAGCTTTAGGTGTGAAAGCTTTTGCCAATGTTTGCTATTTATATGATAGCTTGGAAGCATATTTGTTAGTTGCGGTAAGACTATAGCTTCTGCTTTAATTCTCTTATCCGCTTGGGGGGAAATTAGAGTAATGGGATTATTGTGAACTGAGGTATTCGTTTGAGATTTCCTCAACCTGAGTGGTCATGGTGGTAACTAGTTCCGAAACTAGTCCACTTAGGATCCACCCAAAAATAGTATTTTGTGCCAAAAGTTTGTTTGAAATTTTCTCAACACCCTCGAGTATTATCTGAGGTATGAGATCGCTGCCTAATAGAATGTCTATTTGAGCGGGGGTGTTGCAGTTGGGATCTGCTAGCTTTAGGTGTGAAACCTTTTGCCAATGTTTGCTATTTATATGATAGCTTGGAAGCATATTTGTTAGTTGCGGTAAGACTATAGCTTCTGCTTTAATTCTCTTATCCGCTTGGGGGAAATTAGAGTAATGGGATTATTGTGAACTGAGGTATTCGTTTGAGATTTCCTCAACCTGAGTGGTCATGGTGGTAACTAGTTCCGAAACTAGTCCACTTAGGATCCACCCAAAAATAGTATTTTGTGCCAAAAGTTTGTTTGAAATTTTCTCAACACCCTCGAGTATTATCTGAGGTATGAGATCGCTGCCTAATAGAATGTCTATTTGAGCGGGGGTGTTGCAGTTGGGATCTGCTAGCTTTAGGTGTGAAACCCTTTGCCAATGTTTGCTATTTATATGATAGCTTGGAAGCATATTTGTTAGTTGCGGTAAGACTATAGCTTCTGCTTTAATTCTCTTATCCGCTTGGGGGGAAATTAGAGTAATGGGATTATTGTGAACTGAGGTATTCGTTTGAGATTTCCTCAACCTGAGTGGTCATGGTGGTAACTAGTTCCGAAACTAGTCCACTTAGGATCCACCCAAAAACAGTATTTTGTGCCAAAAGTTTGTTTGAAATTTTCTTAACACCCTCGAGTATTATGGGAGGTATGAGATCGCTGCCTAATAGAATGTCTATTTGAGCGGTGGTGTTGCAGTTGGGATCTGCTAGCTTAAGGTGTGAAATCTGTTGCCAATGCTTGCTATTTATATGATAGCTTGGAAGCATATTTGTTAGTTGCGGTAAGACTATAGCTTCTGCTTTAATTCTCTTATCCGCTTGGGGGGAAATTAGAGTAATGGGGTTATTGTGAACTGAGGTATTCGTTTGAGATTTCCTCAACCTAAGTGGTCATGGTGGTAACTGGTTCCGAAACTAGTAAACTTAGGATCCACCCAAAAATAGTATTTTGTGCCAATAGTTTGTTTGAAATTTTCTCAACACCCTCGAGTATTATCGGAGGTATGAGATCGCTGCCTAATAGAATGTCTATTTGAGCGGGGGTGTTGCAGTTGGGATCTGCTAGCTTTAGGTGTGAAATCTTTTGCCAATGCTTGCTATTTATATGATAGCTTGGAAGCATATTTGTTAGTTGCGGTAAGACTATAGCTTCTGCTTTAATTCTCTTATCCGCTTGGGGGGAAATTAGAGTAATGGGATTATTGTGAACTGAGGTATTCGTTTGAGATTTCCTCAACCTGAGTGGTCATGGTGGTAACTGGTTCCGAAACTAGTCCACTTAGGATCCACCCAAAAATAGTATTTTGTGCCAATAGTTTGTTTGAAATTTTCTCAACACCCTGGAGTATTAGCTGAGGTATGAGATGGCTGCCTAATAGAATGTGTATTTGAGCGGAGGTGTTGCAGTTGGGATCTGCTAGCTTTAAGTTTGAAAGCTTTTGCCAATGCTTGCTATTTATATGATAGCTTGGAAGCATATTTGTTAGTTGCGGTAAGACTATAGCTTCTGCTTTAATTCTCTTATCCGCTTGGGGGGAAATTAGAGTAATGGGATTATTGTGAACTGAGGTATTCGTTTGAGATTTCCTCAACCTGAGTGGTCATGGTGGTAACTGGTTCCGAAACTAGTCCACTTAGGATCCACCCAAAAATAGTATTTTGTGCCAATAGTTTGTTTGAAATTTTCTCAACACCCTCGAGTATTATCTGAGGTATGAGATCGCTGCCTAATAGAATGTCTATTTGAGTGGGGGTGTTGCAGTTGGGATCTGCTAGCTTTAGGTGTGAAACCTTTTGCCAATGCTTGCTATTTATATGATAGCTTCGAAGCATATTTGTTAGTTGCGGTAAGACTATAGCTTCTGCTTTAATTCTCTTATCCGCTTGGGGGGAAATTAGAGTAATGGGGTTATTGTGAACTGAGGTATTCGTTTGAGATTTCCTCAACCTGAGTGGTCATGGTGGTAACTGGTTCCGAAACTAGTCCACTTAGGATCCACCCAAAAATAGTATTTTGTGCCAAAAGTTTGTTTGAAATTTTCTCAACACCCTCGAGTATTATCTGAGGTATGAGATCGCTGCCTAATAGAATGTCTATTTGAGCGGGGGTGTTGCAGTTGGGATCTGCTAGCTTTAGGTGTGAAACCTTTTGCCAATGTTTGCTATTTATATGATAGCTTGGAAGCATATTTGTTAGTTGCGGTAAGACTATAGCTTCTGCTTTAATTCTCTTATCCGCTTGGGGGAAATTAGAGTAATGGGATTATTGTGAACTGAGGTATTCGTTTGAGATTTCCTCAACCTGAGTGGTCATGGTGGTAACTAGTTCCGAAACTAGTCCACTTAGGATCCACCCAAAAATAGTATTTTGTGCCAAAAGTTTGTTTGAAATTTTCTCAACACCCTCGAGTATTATCTGAGGTATGAGATCGCTGCCTAATAGAATGTCTATTTGAGCGGGGGTGTTGCAGTTGGGATCTGCTAGCTTTAGGTGTGAAACCCTTTGCCAATGTTTGCTATTTATATGATAGCTTGGAAGCATATTTGTTAGTTGCGGTAAGACTATAGCTTCTGCTTTAATTCTCTTATCCGCTTGGGGGGAAATTAGAGTAATGGGATTATTGTGAACTGAGGTATTCGTTTGAGATTTCCTCAACCTGAGTGGTCATGGTGGTAACTAGTTCCGAAACTAGTCCACTTAGGATCCACCCAAAAACAGTATTTTGTGCCAAAAGTTTGTTTGAAATTTTCTTAACACCCTCGAGTATTATGGGAGGTATGAGATCGCTGCCTAATAGAATGTCTATTTGAGCGGTGGTGTTGCAGTTGGGATCTGCTAGCTTAAGGTGTGAAATCTGTTGCCAATGCTTGCTATTTATATGATAGCTTGGAAGCATATTTGTTAGTTGCGGTAAGACTATAGCTTCTGCTTTAATTCTCTTATCCGCTTGGGGGGAAATTAGAGTAATGGGGTTATTGTGAACTGAGGTATTCGTTTGAGATTTCCTCAACCTAAGTGGTCATGGTGGTAACTGGTTCCGAAACTAGTAAACTTAGGATCCACCCAAAAATAGTATTTTGTGCCAATAGTTTGTTTGAAATTTTCTCAACACCCTCGAGTATTATCGGAGGTATGAGATCGCTGCCTAATAGAATGTCTATTTGAGCGGGGGTGTTGCAGTTGGGATCTGCTAGCTTTAGGTGTGAAATCTTTTGCCAATGCTTGCTATTTATATGATAGCTTGGAAGCATATTTGTTAGTTGCGGTAAGACTATAGCTTCTGCTTTAATTCTCTTATCCGCTTGGGGGGAAATTAGAGTAATGGGATTATTGTGAACTGAGGTATTCGTTTGAGATTTCCTCAACCTGAGTGGTCATGGTGGTAACTGGTTCCGAAACTAGTCCACTTAGGATCCACCCAAAAATAGTATTTTGTGCCAATAGTTTGTTTGAAATTTTCTCAACACCCTGGAGTATTAGCTGAGGTATGAGATGGCTGCCTAATAGAATGTGTATTTGAGCGGAGGTGTTGCAGTTGGGATCTGCTAGCTTTAAGTTTGAAAGCTTTTGCCAATGCTTGCTATTTATATGATAGCTTGGAAGCATATTTGTTAGTTGCGGTAAGACTATAGCTTCTGCTTTAATTCTCTTATCCGCTTGGGGGGAAATTAGAGTAATGGGATTATTGTGAACTGAGGTATTCGTTTGAGATTTCCTCAACCTGAGTGGTCATGGTGGTAACTGGTTCCGAAACTAGTCCACTTAGGATCCACCCAAAAATAGTATTTTGTGCCAATAGTTTGTTTGAAATTTTCTCAACACCCTCGAGTATTATCTGAGGTATGAGATCGCTGCCTAATAGAATGTCTATTTGAGTGGGGGTGTTGCAGTTGGGATCTGCTAGCTTTAGGTGTGAAACCTTTTGCCAATGCTTGCTATTTATATGATAGCTTCGAAGCATATTTGTTAGTTGCGGTAAGACTATAGCTTCTGCTTTAATTCTCTTATCCGCTTGGGGGGAAATTAGAGTAATGGGGTTATTGTGAACTGAGGTATTCGTTTGAGATTTCCTCAACCTGAGTGGTCATGGTGGTAACTGGTTCCGAAACTAGTCCACTTAGGATCCACCCAAAAATAGTATTTTGTGCCAATAGTTTGTTTGAAATTTTCTCAACACCCTCGAGTATTATCTGAGGTATGAGATCGCTGCCTAATAGAATGTCTATTTGAGCGGGGGTGTTGCAGTTGGGATCTGCTAGTTTTAGGTGTGAAACCTTTTGCCAATGCTTGCTATTTATATGATAGCTTGGAAGCATATTTGTTATATGCGGTAAGACTATAGCTTCTGCTTTAATTCTCTTATCCGCTTGGGGGGAAATTAGAGTAATGGGATTATTTTGAACTGAGGTATTCGTTTGAGATTTCCTCAACCTGAGTGGTCATGGTGGTAACTGGTTCCGAAACTAGTCCACTTAGGATCCACCCAAAAATAGTATTTTGTGCCAATAGTTTGTTTGAAATTTTCTCAACACCCTGGAGTATTAGCTGAGGTATGAGATGGCTGCCTAATAGAATGTGTATTTGAGCGGAGGTGTTGCAGTTGGGATCTGCTAGCTTTAAGTTTGAAAGCTTTTGCCAATGCTTGCTATTTATATGATAGCTTGGAAGCATATTTGTTAGTTGCGGTAAGACTATAGCTTCTGCTTTAATTCTCTTATCCGCTTGGGGGGAAATTAGAGTAATGGGGTTATTGTGAACTGAGGTATTCGTTTGAGATTTCCTCAACCTGAGTGGTCATGGTGGTAACTGGTTCCGAAACTAGTCCACTTAGGATCCACCCAAAAATAGTATTTTGTGCCAATAGTTTGTTTGAAATTTTCTCAACACCCTCGAGTATTATCTGAGGTATGAGATCGCTGCCTAATAGAATGTCTATTTGAGCGGGGGTGTTGCAGTTGGGATCTGCTAGTTTTAGGTGTGAAACCTTTTGCCAATGCTTGCTATTTATATGATAGCTTGGAAGCATATTTGTTATATGCGGTAAGACTATAGCTTCTGCTTTAATTCTCTTATCCGCTTGGGGGGAAATTAGAGTAATGGGATTATTGTGAACTGAGGTATTCGTTTGAGATTTCCTCAACCTGAGTGGTCATGGTGGTAACTGGTTCCGAAACTAGTCCACTTAGGATCCACCCAAAAATAGTATTTTGTGCCAATAGTTTGTTTGAAATTTTCTCAACACCCTCGAGTATTATCTGAGGTATGAGATCGCTGCCTAATAGAATGTCTATTTGAGTGGGGGTGTTGCAGTTGGGATCTGCTAGCTTTAGGTGTGAAACCTTTTGCCAATGCTTGCTATTTATATGATAGCTTCGAAGCATATTTGTTAGTTGCGGTAAGACTATAGCTTCTGCTTTAATTCTCTTATCCGCTTGGGGGGAAATTAGAGTAATGGGGTTATTGTGAACTGAGGTATTCGTTTGAGATTTCCTCAACCTGAGTGGTCATGGTGGTAACTGGTTCCGAAACTAGTCCACTTAGGATCCACCCAAAAATAGTATTTTGTGCCAATAGTTTGTTTGAAATTTTCTCAACACCCTCGAGTATTATCTGAGGTATGAGATCGCTGCCTAATAGAATGTCTATTTGAGCGGGGGTGTTGCAGTTGGGATCTGCTAGTTTTAGGTGTGAAACCTTTTGCCAATGCTTGCTATTTATATGATAGCTTGGAAGCATATTTGTTATATGCGGTAAGACTATAGCTTCTGCTTTAATTCTCTTATCCGCTTGGGGGGAAATTAGAGTAATGGGATTATTTTGAACTGAGGTATTCGTTTGAGATTTCCTCAACCTGAGTGGTCATGGTGGTAACTGGTTCCGAAACTAGTCCACTTAGGATCCACCCAAAAATAGTATTTTGTGCCAATAGTTTGTTTGAAATTTTCTCAACACCCTCGAGTATTATCTGAGGTATGAGATCGCTGCCTAATAGAATGTCTATTTGAGCGGAGGTGTTGCAGTTGGGATCTGCTAGCTTTAGGTGTGAAAGCTTTTGCCAATGCTTGCTATTTATATGATAGCTTGGAAGCATATTTGTTAGTTGCGGTAAGACTATAGCTTCTACTTTAATTCTCTTATCCGCTTGGGGGGAAATTAGAGTAATGGGGTTATTGTGAACTGAGGTATTCGTTTGAGATTTCCTCAACCTGAGTGGTCATGGTGGTAACTGGTTCCGAAACTAGTCCACTTTGGTTCCACCCTAAAATAGTATTTTGTGCCAATAGTTTGTTTGAAATTTTCTCAACACCCTCGAGTATTATCTGAGGTATGAGATCGCTGCCTAATAGAATGTCTATTTGAGCGGGGGTGTTGCAGTTGGGATCTGCTAGCTTTAGGTGTGAAACCTTTTGCCAATGCTAGCTATTTATATGATAGCTTGGAAGCATATTTGTTAGTTGCGGTAAGACTATAGCTTCTGCTTTAATTCTCTTATCCGCTTGGGGGGAAATTAGAGTAATGGGATTATTGTGAACTGAGGTATTCGTTTGAGATTTCCTCAACCTGCGCGGTCATGGTGATAACTGGTTCCGACACTAGTCCACTTAGGATCAACCCAAAAATAGTATTTTGTGCCAATAGTTTGTTTGAAATTTTCTCAACACCCTCGAGTATTATCTGAGGTATGAGATCGCTGCCTAATAGAATGTCTATTTGAGCGGGGGTGTTGCAGTTGGGATCTGCTAGCTTTAGGTGTGAAACCTTTTGCCAATGCTTGCTATTTATATGATAGCTTCGAAGCATATTTGTTAGTTGCGGTAAGACTATAGCTTCTGCTTTAATTCTCTTATCCGCTTGGGGGGAAATTAGAGTAATGGGGTTATTGTGAACTGAGGTATTCGTTTGAGATTTCCTCAACCTGAGTGGTCATGGTGGTAACTGGTTCCGAAACTAGTCCACTTAGGATCCACCCTAAAATAGTATTTTGTGCCAATAGTTTGTTTGAAATTTTCTCAACACCCTCGAGTATTATCTGAGGTATGAGATCGCTGCCTAATAGAATGTCTATTTGAGCGGGGGTGTTGCAGTTGGGATCTGCTAGCTTTAGGTGTGAAACCTTTAGCCAATGCTTGCTATTTATATGATAGCTTGGAAGCATATTTGTTAGTTGCGGTAAGACTATAGCTTCTGCTTTAATTCTCTTATCCGCTTGGGGGGAAATTAGAGTAATGGGATTATTGTGAGCTGAGGTATTCGTTTGAGATTTCCTCAACCTGAGTGGTCATGGTGGTAACTGGTTCCGAAACTAGTCCACTTAGGATCCACCCTAAAATAGTATTTTGTGCCAAAAGGTGAAACCTTTTGCCAATGCTTGCTATTTATATGATAGCTTGGAAGCATATTTGTTACTTGCGGTAAGACTATCGCTTCTGCTTTAATTCTCTTATCCGCTTGGGGGGCAATTAGAGTAATGGGATTATTGTGAACTGAGGTATTCGTTTGAGATTTCCTCAACCTGAGTGGTCATGGTGGTAACTGGTTCCGAAACTAGTCCACTTAGAATCCACCCTAAAATAGTATTTTGTGCCAATAGTTTGTTTGAAATTTTCTCAACACCCTCGAGTATTATCTGAGGTATAAGATCGCTGCCTAATAGAATGTCTATTTGAGCGGGGGTGTTGCAGTTGGCATCTACTAGCTTTAAGTGTGAAACCTTTTGCCAATGCTTGCTATTTATATGATAGCTTGGAAGCATATTTGTTAGTCGCGGTAAGACTATAGCTTCTGCTTTAATTCTTTTTTCCGCTTAGGGGGAAATTAGAGTAATGGGATTATTGTGAACTGAGGTATTCGTTTGAGATTTCCTCAACCTGAGTGGTCATAGTGGTAACTGGTTCCGAAACTAGTCCACTTAGGATCCACCCAAAAATAGTATTTTGTGCCAATAGTTTGTTTGAAATTTTCTCAACACCCTCGAGTATTATCTGAGGTATGAGATCGCTGCCTAATAGAATGTCTATTTGAGCGGGGGTGTTGCAGTTGGCATCTGCTAGCTTTAGGTGTGAAACCTTTTGCCAATGCTTGCTATTTATATGATAGCTTGGAAGCATATTTGTTAGTTGCGGTAAGACTATAGCTTCTGCTTTAATTCTCTTATCCGCTTGGGGGGAAATTAGAGTAATGGGATTATTGTGAACTGAGGTATTCGTTTGAGATTTCCTCAACCTGAGTGGTCATGGTGGTAACTGGTTCCGAAACTAGTCCACTTAGAATCCACCCTAAAATAGTATTTTGTGCCAATAGTTTGTTTGAAATTTTCTCAACACCCTCGAGTATTATCTGAGGTATGAAGTCGCTGCCTAATAGAATGTCTATTTGTGCGGGGGTGTTGCAGTTGGGATCTGCTAGCTTTAGGTGTGAAACCTTTTGCCAATGCTTGCTATTTATATGATAGCTTGGAAGCATATTTGTTAGTTGCGGTAAGACTATAGCTTCTGCTTTAATTCTCTTATCCGCTTGGGGGGAAATAAGAGTAATGGGATTATTGTGAACTGAGGTATTCGTTTGAGATTTCCTCAACCTGAGTGGACATAGTGGTAACTGGTTCCGAAACTAGTCCACTTAGAATCCACCCTAAAATAGTATTTTGTGCCAATAGTTTGTTTGAAATTTTCTCAACACCCTCGAGTATTATCTGAGGTATGAGATCGCTGCCTAATAGAATGTCTATTTGAGCGGAGGTGTTGCAGTTGGGATCTGCTAGCTTTAGGTGTGAAAGCTTTTGCCAATGTTTGCTATTTATATGATAGCTTGGAAGCATATTTGTTAGTTGCGGTAAGACTATAGCTTCTGCTTTAATTCTCTTATCCGCTTGGGGGGAAATTAGAGTAATGGGATTATTGTGAACTGAGGTATTCGTTTGAGATTTCCTCAACCTGAGTGGTCATGGTGGTAACTAGTTCCGAAACTAGTCCACTTAGGATCCACCCAAAAATAGTATTTTGTGCCAAAAGTTTGTTTGAAATTTTCTCAACACCCTCGAGTATTATCTGAGGTATGAGATCGCTGCCTAATAGAATGTCTATTTGAGCGGGGGTGTTGCAGTTGGGATCTGCTAGCTTTAGGTGTGAAACCTTTTGCCAATGTTTGCTATTTATATGATAGCTTGGAAGCATATTTGTTAGTTGCGGTAAGACTATAGCTTCTGCTTTAATTCTCTTATCCGCTTGGGGGAAATTAGAGTAATGGGATTATTGTGAACTGAGGTATTCGTTTGAGATTTCCTCAACCTGAGTGGTCATGGTGGTAACTAGTTCCGAAACTAGTCCACTTAGGATCCACCCAAAAATAGTATTTTGTGCCAAAAGTTTGTTTGAAATTTTCTCAACACCCTCGAGTATTATCTGAGGTATGAGATCGCTGCCTAATAGAATGTCTATTTGAGCGGGGGTGTTGCAGTTGGGATCTGCTAGCTTTAGGTGTGAAACCCTTTGCCAATGTTTGCTATTTATATGATAGCTTGGAAGCATATTTGTTAGTTGCGGTAAGACTATAGCTTCTGCTTTAATTCTCTTATCCGCTTGGGGGGAAATTAGAGTAATGGGATTATTGTGAACTGAGGTATTCGTTTGAGATTTCCTCAACCTGAGTGGTCATGGTGGTAACTAGTTCCGAAACTAGTCCACTTAGGATCCACCCAAAAACAGTATTTTGTGCCAAAAGTTTGTTTGAAATTTTCTTAACACCCTCGAGTATTATGGGAGGTATGAGATCGCTGCCTAATAGAATGTCTATTTGAGCGGTGGTGTTGCAGTTGGGATCTGCTAGCTTAAGGTGTGAAATCTGTTGCCAATGCTTGCTATTTATATGATAGCTTGGAAGCATATTTGTTAGTTGCGGTAAGACTATAGCTTCTGCTTTAATTCTCTTATCCGCTTGGGGGGAAATTAGAGTAATGGGGTTATTGTGAACTGAGGTATTCGTTTGAGATTTCCTCAACCTAAGTGGTCATGGTGGTAACTGGTTCCGAAACTAGTAAACTTAGGATCCACCCAAAAATAGTATTTTGTGCCAATAGTTTGTTTGAAATTTTCTCAACACCCTCGAGTATTATCGGAGGTATGAGATCGCTGCCTAATAGAATGTCTATTTGAGCGGGGGTGTTGCAGTTGGGATCTGCTAGCTTTAGGTGTGAAATCTTTTGCCAATGCTTGCTATTTATATGATAGCTTGGAAGCATATTTGTTAGTTGCGGTAAGACTATAGCTTCTGCTTTAATTCTCTTATCCGCTTGGGGGGAAATTAGAGTAATGGGATTATTGTGAACTGAGGTATTCGTTTGAGATTTCCTCAACCTGAGTGGTCATGGTGGTAACTGGTTCCGAAACTAGTCCACTTAGGATCCACCCAAAAATAGTATTTTGTGCCAATAGTTTGTTTGAAATTTTCTCAACACCCTGGAGTATTAGCTGAGGTATGAGATGGCTGCCTAATAGAATGTGTATTTGAGCGGAGGTGTTGCAGTTGGGATCTGCTAGCTTTAAGTTTGAAAGCTTTTGCCAATGCTTGCTATTTATATGATAGCTTGGAAGCATATTTGTTAGTTGCGGTAAGACTATAGCTTCTGCTTTAATTCTCTTATCCGCTTGGGGGGAAATTAGAGTAATGGGATTATTGTGAACTGAGGTATTCGTTTGAGATTTCCTCAACCTGAGTGGTCATGGTGGTAACTGGTTCCGAAACTAGTCCACTTAGGATCCACCCTAAAATAGTATTTTGTGCCAATAGTTTTTTTGAAATTTTCTCAACACCCTCGAGTATTAGCTGAGGTATGAGATGGCTGCCTAATAGAATGTGTATTTGAGCGGAGGTGTTGCAGTTGGGATCTGCTAGCTTTAAGTTTGAAAGCTTTTGCCAATGCTTGCTATTTATATGATAGCTTGGAAGTATATTTGTTAGTTGCGGTAAGACTATAGCTTCTGCTTTAATTCTCTTATCTGCTTGGGGGGAAATTAGAGTAATGGGGTTATTGTGAACTGAGGTATTCGTTTGAGATTTCCTCAACCTAAGTGGTCATGGTGGTAACTGGTTCCGAAACTAGTAAACTTAGGATCCACCCTAAAATAGTATTTTGTGCCAATAGTTTTTTTGAAATTTTCTCAACACCCTCGAGTATTATCTGAGGTATGAGATCGCTGCCTAATAGAATGTCTATTTGAGCGGGGGAGTTGCAGTTGGGATCTGCTAGCTTTAGGTGTGAAACCTTTAGCCAATGCTTGCTATTTATATGATAGCTTGGAAGCATATTTGTTAGTTGCGGTAAGACTATAGCTTCTGCTTTAATTCTCTTATCCGCTTGGGGGGAAATTAGAGTAATGGGATTATGTGAACTGAGGTATTCGTTTGAGATTTCCTCAACCTGAGTGGTCAAGGTGGTAACTGGTTCCGAAACTAGTCCACTTAGGATCCACCCTAAAATAGTATTTTGTGCCAAAAGGTGAATCCTTTTGCCAATGCTTGCTATTTATATGATAGCTTGGAAGCATATTTGTTAGTTGCGGTAAGACTATCGCTTCTGCTTTAATTCTCTTATCCGCTTGGGGGGCAATTAGAGTAATGGGATTATTGTGAACTGAGGTATTCGTTTGAGATTTCCTCAACCTGAGTGGTCATGGTGGTAACTGGTTCCGAAACTAGTCCACTTAGAATCCACCCTAAAATAGTATTTTGTGCCAATAGTTTGTTTGAAATTTTCTCAACACCCTCGAGTATTATCTGAGGTATGAGATCGCTGCCTAATAGAATGTCTATTTGAGCGGGGGTGTTGCAGTTGGCATCTGCTAGCTTTAGGTGTGAAACCTTTTGCCAATGCTTGCTATTTATATGATAGCTTGGAAGCATATTTGTTAGTTGCGGTAAGACTATAGCTTCTGCTTTAATTCTTTTTTCCGCTTGGGGGGAAATTAGAGTGATGGGATTATTGTGAACTGAGGTATTCGTTTGAGATTTCCTCAACCTGAGTGGTCATGGTGGTAACTGGTTCCGAAACTAGTCCACTTAGGATCCACCCAAAAATAGTATTTTGTGCCAATAGTTTGTTTGAAATTTTCTCAACACCCTGGAGTATTAGCTGAGGTATGAGATGGCTGCCTAATAGAATGTGTATTTTAGCGGAGGTGTTGCAGTTGGGATCTGCTAGCTTTAAGTTTGAAAGCTTTTGCCAATGCTTGCTATTTATATGATAGCTTGGAAGCATATTTGTTAGTTGCGGTAAGACTATAGCTTCTGCTTTAATTCTCTTATCCGCTTGGGGAGAAATTAGAGTAATGGGGTTATTGTGAACTGAGGTATTCGTTTGAGATTTCCTCAACCTAAGTGGTCATGGTGGTAACTGGTTCCGAAACTAGTAAACTTAGGATCCACCCAAAAATAGTATTTTGTGCCAATAGTTTGTTTGAAATTTTCTCAACACCCTCGAGTATTATCGGAGGTATGAGATCGCTGCCTAATAGAATGTCTATTTGAGCGGGGCTGTTGCAGTTGGGATCTGCTAGCTTTAGGTGTGAAATCTTTTGCCAATGCTTGCTATTTATATGATAGCTTGGAAGCATATTTGTTAGTTGCGGTAAGACTATAGCTTCTGCTTTAATTCTCTTATCCGCTTGGGGGGAAATTAGAGTAATGGGATTATTGTGAACTGAGGTATTCGTTTGAGATTTCCTCAACCTGAGTGGACATGGTGGTAACTGGTTCCGAAACTAGTCCACTTAGGATCCACCCTAAAATAGTATTTTGTGCCAATAGTTTTTTTGAAATTTTCTCAACACCCTCGAGTATTATCTGAGGTATGAGATCGCTGCCTAATAGAATGTCTATTTGAGCGGGGGAGTTGCAGTTGGGATCTGCTAGCTTTAGGTGTGAAACCTTTTGCCAATGCTTGCTATTTATATGATATCTTGGAAGCATATTTGTTAGTTGCGGTAAGACTATAGCTTCTGCTTTAATTCTCTTATCCGCTTGGAAGAAATTAGAGTAATGGGATTATTGTGAACTAAGGTATTCGTTTGAGATTTCCTCAACCTGAGTGGTCATGGTGGTAACTGGTTCCGAAACTAGTCCACTTAGGATCCACCCAAAAATAGTATTTTGTGCCAATAGTTTGTTTGAAATTTTCTCAACACCCTCGAGTATTATCTGAGGTATGAGATCGCTGCCTAATAGAATGTCTATTTGAGCGGGGGTGTTGCAGTTGGGATCTGCTAGCTTTAGGTGTGAAACCTTTTGCCAATGCTTGCTATTTATATGATAGCTTGGAAGCATATTTGTTAGTTGCGGTAAGACTATAGCTTCTGCTTTAATTCTCTTATCCGCTTGGGGGGAAATTAGAGTAATGGGATTATTATGAACTAAGGTATTCGTTTGAGATTTCCTCAACCTGAGTGGTCATGGTGGTAACTGGTTCCGAAACTAGTCCACATAGGATCAACCCAAAAATAGTATTTTGTGCCAATAGTTTGTTTGAAATTTTCTCAACACCCGCGAGTATTATCTGAGTTATGAGATCGCTGCCTAATAGAATGTCTATTTGAGCGCGGGTGTTGCAGTTGGCATCTGCTAGCTTTAGGTGTGAAAACTTTAGCCAATGCTTGCTATTTATATGATAGCTTGGAAGCATATTTGTTAGTTGCGGTAAGACTATAGCTTCTGCTTTAATTCTCTCATCCGCTTGGGGGGAAATTAGAGTAATGGGATTATGTGAACTGAGGTATTCGTTTGAGATTTCCTCAACCTGAGTGGTCATGGTGGTAACTGGTTCCGAAACTAGTCCACTTAGGATCCACCCTAAAATAGTATTTTGTGCCAATAGGTGAAACCTTTTGCCAATGCTTGCTATTTATATGATAGCTTGGAAGCATATTTGTTAGTTGCGGTAAGACTATCGCTTCTGCTTTAATTCTCTTATCCGCTTGGGGGGCAATTAGAGTAATGGGATTATTGTGAACTGAGGTATTCGTTTGAGATTTCCTCAACCTGAGTGGTCGTGGTGGTAACTGGTTCCGAAACTAGTCCACTTAGAATCCACCCAAAAATAGTATTTTGTGCCAATAGTTTGTTTGAAATTTTCTCAACACGCTCGAGTATTATCTGAGGTATGAGATCGCTGCCTAATAGAATGTCTATTTGAGCGGGGGTGTTGTAGTTGGGATCTGCTAGCTTTAGGTGTGAAAGCTTTTGCCAATGCTTGCTATTTATATGATAGCTTGGAAGCATATTTGTTAGTTGCGGTAAGACTATAGCTTCTGCTTTAATTCTCTTATCCGCTTGGGGGGAAATTAGAGTAATGGGGTTATTGTGAACTGAGGTATTCGTTTGAGATTTCCTCAACCTGAGTGGTCATGGTGGTAACTGGTTCCGAAACTAGTCCACTTAGGATCCACCCAAAAATAGTATTTTGTGCCAATAGTTTGTTTGAAATTTTCTCAACACCCTCGAGTATTATCTGAGGTATGAGATCGCTGCCTAATAGAATGTCTATTTGAGCGGGGGTGTTGCAGTTGGGATCTGCTAGCTTTAGGTGTGAAACCTTTTGCCAATGCTTGCTATTTATATGATAGCTTGGAAGCATATTTGTTAGTTGCGGTAAGACTATAGCTTCTGCTTTAATTCTCTTATCCGCTTGGGGGGAAATTAGAGTAATGGGATTATTGTGAACTGAGGTATTCGTTTGAGATTTCCTCAACCTGAGTGGTCATGGTGGTAACTGGTTCCGAAACTAGTCCACTTAGGATCCACCCAAAAATAGTATTTTGTGCCAATAGTTTGTTTGAAATTTTCTCAACACCCTCGAGTATTATCTGAGGTATGAGATCGCTGCCTAATAGAATGTCTATTTGAGCGGGGGTGTTGCAGTTGGCATCTGCTAGCTTTAGGTGTGAAACCTTTTGCCAATGCTTGCTATTTATATGATAGCTTGGAAGCATATTTGTTAGTTGCGGTAAGACTATAGCTTCTGCTTTAATTCTCTTATCCGCTTGGGGGGAAATTAGAGTAATGGGATTATTGTGAACTGAGGTATTCGTTTGAGATTTCCTCAACCTGAGTGGTCATGGTGGTAACTGGTTCCGAAACTAGTCCACTTAGGATCCACCCAAAAATAGTATTTTGTGCCAATAGTTTGTTTGAAATTTTCTCAACACCCTCGAGTATTATCTGAGGTATGAGATCGCTGCCTAATAGAATGTCTATTTGAGCGGAGGTGTTGCAGTTGGGATCTGCTAGCTTTTGGTGTGAAAGCTTTTGCCAATGCTTGCTATTTATATGATAGCTTGGAAGCATATTTGTTAGTTGCGGTAAGACTATAGCTTCTGCTTTAATTCTCTTATCCGCTTGGGGGGAAATTAGAGTAATGGGGTTATTGTGAACTGAGGTATTCGTTTGAGATTTCCTCAACCTGAGTGGTCATGGTGGTAACTGGTTCCGAAACTAGTCCACTTAGGATCCACCCTAAAATAGTAATTTGTGCCAATAGTTTGTTTGAAATTTTCTCAACACCCTCGAGTATTATCTGAGGTATGAGATCGCTACCTAATAGAATCTCTATTTGAGCGGGGGTGTTGCAGTTGGGATCTGCTAGCTTTAGGTGTGAAACCTTTTGCCAATGCTTGCTATTTATATGATAGCTTGGAAGCATATTTGTTAGTTGCGGTAAGACTATAGCTTCTGCTTTAATTCTCTTATCCGCTTGGGGGGAAATTAGAGTAATGGGATTATTGTGAACTGAGGTATTCGTTTGAGATTTCCTCAACCTGAGTGGTCATGGTGATAACTGGTTCCGAAACTAGTCCACTTAGGATCAACCCAAAAATAGTATTTTGTGCCAATAGTTTGTTTGAAATTTTCTCAACACCCTCGAGTATTATCTGAGGTATGAGATCGCTGCCTAATAGAATGTCTATTTGAGCGGGGATATAGGAAGCATATTTGTTAGTTGCGGTAAGACTATAGCTTCTGCTTTAATTCTCTTATCCGCTTGGGGGGAAATTAGAGTAATGGGATTATTGTGAACTGAGGTATTCGTTTGAGATTTCCTCAACCTGAGTGGTCATGGTGGTAACTGGTTCCGAAACTAGTCCACTTAGGATCCACCCTAAAATAGTATTTTGTGCCAATAGTTTGTTTGAAATTTTCTCAACACCCTCGAGTATTATCTGAGGTATGAGATCGCTGCCTAATAGAATGTCTATTTGAGCGGGGGTGTTGCAGTTGGGATCTGCTAGCTTTAGGTGTGAAACCTTTTGCCAATGCTTGCTATTTATATGATAGCTTGGAAGCATATTTGTTAGTTGCGGTAAGACTATCGCTTCTGCTTTAATTCTCTTATCCGCTTGGGGGGCAATTAGAGTAATGGGATTATTGTGAACTGAGGTATTCGTTTGAGATTTCCTCAACCTGAGGTGTGATGATGGTAACTGGTTCCGAAACTAGTCTACTTAGGATCCACCCAAAAATAGTATTTTGTGCCAATAGTTTGTTTGAAATTTTCTCAACACCCTCGAGTATTATCTGAGGTATGAGATCGCTGCCTAATAGAATGTCTATTTGAGCGGGGGAGTTGCAGTTGGGATCTGCTAGCTTTAGGTGTGAAACCTTTTGCCAATGCCTTCTATTTATATGATATCTTGGAAGCATATTTGTTAGTTGCGGTAAGACTATAGCTTCTGCTTTAATTCTCTTTTCCGCTTGGGGGGAAATTAGAGTAATGGGATTATTGTGAACTGAGGTATTCGTTTGAGATTTCCTCAACCTGAGTGGTCATGGTGGTAACTGGTTCCGAAACTAGTCCACTTAGGATCCACCCAAAAATAGTATTTTGTGCCAATAGTTTGTTTGAAATTTTCTCAACACCCTCGAGTATTATCTGAGGTATAAGATCGCTGCCTAATAGAATGTCTATTTGAGCAGGGGTGTTGCAGTTGGGATCTGCTAGCTTTAGGTGTGAAACCTTTTGCCAATTCTTGCTATTTATATGATAGCTTGGAAGCATATTTGTTAGGTGCGGTAAGACTATAGCTTCTGCTTTAATTCTCTTATCCGCTTGGGGGGAAATTAGAGTAATGGGATTATTGTGAACTGAGGTATTCGTTTGAGATTTCCTCAACCTGAGTGGTCATGGTGGTAACTGGTTCCGAAACTAGTCCACTTAGGATCCACCCAAAAATAGTATTTTGTGCCAATAGTTTGTTTGAAATATTCTCAACACCCTCGAGTATTATCTGAGGGATGAAATCGCTGCCTAATAGAATGTCTATTTGAGCGCGGGTGTTGCAGTTGGCATCTGCTAGCTTTAGGTGTGAAACCTTTTGCCAATGCTTGCTATTTATATGATAGCTTGGAAGCATATTTGTTAGTTGCGGTAAGACTATAGCTTCTGCTTTAATTCTCTTATCCGCTTGGAGGGAAATTAGAGTAATAAGATTATTGTGAACTGAGGTATTCGTTTGAGATTTCCTCAACCTGAGTGGTCATGGTGGTAACTGGTTCCGAAACTAGTCCACTTAGGATCCACCCAAAAATAGTATTTTGTGCTAATAGTTTGTTTGAAATTTTCTCAACACCTTCGAGTATTATCTGAGGTATGAGATCGCTGCCTAATAGAATGTCTATTTGAGCGGGGGTGTTGCAGTTGGGATCTGCTAGCTTTAGGTGTGAAACCTTTTGCCAATGCTTGCTATTTATATGATATCTTGGAAGCATATTTGTTAGTTGCGGTAAGACTATAGCTTCGCTTTAATTCTCTTATTCGCTTGGGGAGAAATTAGAGTAATGGGATTATTGTGAACTGAGGTATTCGTTTGAGATTTCCTCAACCTGAGTGGTCATGGTGGTAACTGGTTCCGAAACTAGTCCACTTAGGATCCACCCAAAAATAGTATTTTGTGCCAATAGTTTGTTTGAAATTTTCTCAACACCCTCGAGTATTATCTGAGGTATGAGATCGCTGCCTAATAGAATGTCTATTTGAGCGGGGGTGTTGCAGTTGGGATCTGCTAGCTTTAGGTGTGAAACCTCTTGCCAATGCTTGCTATTTATATGATAGCTTGGAAGCATATTTGTTAGTTGCGGTAAGACTATAGATTCTGCTTTAATTCTCTTATCCGCTTGGGGGGAAATTAGAGTAATGGGATTATTGTGAACTGAGGTATTCGTTTGAGATTTCCTCAACCTGAGTGGTCATGGTGGTAACTGGTTCCGAAACTAGTCCACTTAGGATCCACCCAAAAATAGTATTTTGTGCCAATAGTTTGTTTGAAATTTTCTCAACACCCTCGAGTATTATCTCAGGTATGAGATCGCTGCCTAATAGAATGTCTATTTGAGCGGGGGTGTTGCAGTTGGGATCTGCTAGCTTTAGGTGTGAAACCTTTTGCCAATGCTTTCTATTTATATGATAGCTTGGAAGCATATTTGTTAGTTGCGGTAAGACTATAGCTTCTGCTTTAATTCTCTTATCCGCTTGGGGGGAAATTAGAGTAATGGGATTATTGTGAACTGAGGTATTCGTTTGAGATTTCCTCAACCTGAGTGGTCATGGTGGTAACTAGTTCCGAAACTAGTCCACTTAGAATCCACCCTAAAATAGTATTTTGTGCCAATAGTTTGTTTGAAATTTTCTCAACACCCTCGAGTATTATCTGAGGTATGAGATCGCTGCCTAATAGAATGTCTATTTGAGCAGGGGTGTTGCAGTTGGGATCTGCTAGCTTTAGGTGTGAAACCTTTTGCCAATGCTTGCTATTTATATGATATCTTGGAAGCATATTTGTTAGTTGCGGTAAGACTATAGCTTCTGCTTTAATTCTCTTATTCGCTTGGGGAGAAATTAGAGTAATGGGATTATTGTGAACTGAGGTATTCGTTTGAGATTTCCTCAACCTGAGTGGTCATGGTGGTAACTGGTTCCGAAACTAGTCCACTTAGGATCCACCCAAAAATAGTATTTTGTGCCAATAGTTTGTTTGAAATTTTCTCAACACCCTCGAGTATTATCTGAGGTATGAGATCGCTGCCTAATAGAATGTCTATTTGAGCGGGGGTGTTGCAGTTGGGATCTGCTAGCTTTAGGTGTGAAACCTTTTGCCAATGCTTGCTATTTATATGATAGCTTGGAAGCATATTTGTTAGTTGCGGTAAGACTATAGCTTCTGCTTTAATTCTCTTATCCGCTTGGGGGGAAATTAGAGTAATGGGATTATTGTGAACTGAGGTATTCGTTTGAGATTTCCTCAACCTGAGTGGTCATGGTGGTAACTGGTTCCGAAACTAGTCCACTTAGGATCCACCCAAAAATAGTATTTTGTGCCAATAGTTTGTTTGAAATTTTCTCAACACCCTCGAGTATTATCTGAGGTATGAAATCGCTGCCTAATAGAATGTCTATTTGAGCGCGGGTGTTGCAGTTGGCATTTGCTAGCTTTAGGTGTGAAACCTTTTGCCAATGCTTGCTATTTATATGATAGCTTGGAAGCATATTTGTTAGTTGCGGTAAGACTATAGCTTCTGCTTTAATTCTCTTATCCGCTTGGAGGGAAATTAGAGTAATGGGATTATTGTGAACTGAGGTATTCGTTTGAGATTTCCTCAACCTGAGTGGTCATGGTGGTAACTGGTTCCGAAACTAGTCCACTTAGGATCCACCAAAAAATAGTATTTTGTGCCAATAGTTTGTTTGAAATTTTCTCAACACCCTCGAGTATTATCTGAGGTATGAGATCGCTGCCTAATAGAATGTCTATTTGAGCAGGGGTGTTGCAGTTGGGATCTGCTAGCTTTAGGTGTGAAACCTTTTGCTAATGCTTGCTATTTATATGATATATTGGAAGCATATTTGTTAGTTGCGGTAAGACTATAGCTTCTGCTTTAATTCTCTTATTCGCTTGGGGAGAAATTAGAGTAATGGGATTATTGTGAACTGAGGTATTCGTTTGAGATTTCCTCAACCTGAGTGGTCATGGTGGTAACTTGTTCCGAAACTAGTCCACTTAGGATGCACCCAAAAATAATATTTTGTGCCAATAGTTTGTTTGAAATTTTCTCAACACCCTCGAGTATTATCTGAGGTATGAGATCGCTGCCTAATAGAATGTCTATTTGAGCGGGGGTGTTGCAGTTGGGATCTGCTAGCTTTAGGTGTGAAACCTCTTGCCAATGCTTGCTATTTATATGATAGCTTGGAAGCATATTTGTTAGTTGCGGTAAGACTATAGCTTCTGCTTTAATTCTCTTATCCGCTTGGGGGGAAATTAGAGTAATGGGATTATTGTGAACTGAGGTATTCGTTTGAGATTTCCTCAACCTGAGTGGTCATGGTGGTAACTGGTTCCGAAACTAGTCCACTTAGGATCCACCCTAAAATAGTATTTTGTGCTAATAGGTGAAACCTTTTGCCAATGCTTGCTATTTATATGATAGCTTGTTAGCATATTTGTTAGTTGCGGTAAGACTATAGCTTCTGCTTTAATTCTCTTATCCGCTTGGGGGGAAATTAGAGTAATGGGATTATTGTGAACTGAGGTATTCGTTTGAGATTTCCTCAACCTGAGTGGTCATGGTGGTAACTGGTTCCGAAACTAGTCCACTTAGAATCCACCCTAAAATAGTATTTTGTGCCAATAGTTTGTTTGAAATTTTCTCAACACCCTCGAGTATTATCTGAGGTATGAGATCGCTGCCTAATAGAATGTCTATTTGAGCGGGGGTGTTGCAGTTGGCATCTGCTAGCGTTAGGTGTGAAACCTTTTGCCATTGCTTTCTATTTATATGATAGCTTGGAAGCATAGTTGTTAGTTGCGGTAAGACTATAGCTTCTGCTTTAATTCTCTTATCCGCATGGGGGGAAATTAGAGTAAAGGGATTATTGTGAACTGAGGTATTCGTTTGAGATTTCCTCAACCTGAGTAGTCATGGTGGTAACTGGTTCCGAAACTAGTCCACTTAGGATCCACCCAAAAATAGTATTTTGTGCCAATAGTTTGTTTGAAATTTTCTCAACACCCTCGAGTATTATCTGAGGTATGAGATCGCTGCCTAATAGAATGTCTATTTGAGCGGGGGTGCTGCATTTCGGATCTGCTAGCTTTAGGTGTGAAACCTTTTGCCAATGCTTGTTATTTATATGATAGCTTGGAAGCATATTTGTTAGTTGCGGTAAAACTATAGCTTCTGCTTTAATTTTCTTATCCGCATGGGGGGAAATTAGAGTAATGGGATTATTGTGAACTTAGGTATTCGTTTGAGATTTCCTCAACCTGAGTGGTGATGATGGTAACTGGTTCCGATACTAGTCCACTTAGGATCCACCCAAAAATAGTATTTTGTGCCAATAGTTTGTTTGAAATTTTCTCAACACCCTCGAGTATTATCTGAGGTATGAGATCGCTGCCTAATAGAATGTCTATTTGAGCGGGGGTGTTGCAGTTGGGATCTGCTAGCTTTGTGTGTGAAACATTTTGCCAATGCTTTCTATTTATATGATAGCTTGGAAGCATATTTGATAGTTGCGGTAAGACTATAGCTTCTGCTTTAATTCTCTTATCCGCATGGGGGGAAATTAGAGTAATGGGATTATTGTGAACTGAGGTATTCGTTTGAGATTTCCTCAACCTGAGTGGTGATGATGGTAACTGGTTCCGAAACTAGTCCACTTAAAATCCACCCTAAAATAGTATTTTGTGCCAATAGTTTGTTTGAAATTTTCTCAACACCCTCGAGTATTATCTGAGGTATGAGATCGCTGCCTAATAGAATGTCTATTTGAACGGGGGTGTTGCAGTTGGGATCTGCTAGCTTTAGGTGTGAAACCTTTTGCCAATGCTTGTTATTTATATGATAGCTTGGAAGCATATTTGTTAGTTGCGGTAAAACTATAGCTTCTGCTTTAATTTTCTTATCCGCATGGGGGGAAATTAGAGTAATGGGATTATTGTGAACTGAGGTATTCGTTTGAGATTTTCTCAACCTGAGTGGTGATGATGGTAACTGGTTCCGAAACTAGTCCACTTAGAATCCACCCTAAAATAGTATTTTGTGCCAATAGTTTGTTTGAAATTTTCTCAACACCCTCGAGTATTATCTGAGGTATGAGATCGCTGCCTAATAGAATCTCTATTTGAGCGGGGGTGTTGCAGTTGGGATCTGCTAGCGTTAGGTGTGAAACCTTTTGCCATTGCTTTCTATTTATATGATAGCTTGGAAGTATATTTGTTAGTTGCGGTAAGACTATAGCTTCTGCTTTAATTCTCTTATCCGCATGGGGGGAAATTAGAGTACCGGGATTATTGTGAACTGAGGTATTCGTTTGAGATTTCCTCAACCTGAGTGGTGATGATGGTAACTGGTTCCGAAACTAGGCTACTTAGGATCCACCCAAAAATAGAATTTTGTGCCAATAGTTTGTTTGAAATTTTCCCAACACCCTCGAGTATTATCTGAGGTATGATATCGCTGCCTAATAGAATGTTTATTTGAGCGGGGGTGTTGCAGTTGGGATCTGCTAGCTTTAGGTGTGAAACCTTTTGCCAATGCTTGCTATTTATATGATATCTTGGAAGCATATTTGTTAGTTGCGGTAAGACTATAGCTTCTGCTTTAATTCTCTTATCCGCTTGGGGAGAAATTAGAGTAATGGGATTATTGTGAACTAAGGTATTCGTTTGAGATTTCCTCAACCTGAGTGGTCATGGTGGTAACTGGTTCCGAAACTAGTCCACTTAGGATCCACCCAAAAATAGTATTTTGTGCCAATAGTTTGTTTGAAATTTTCTCAACACCCTCGAGTATTATCTGAGGTATGAGATCGCTGCCTAATAGAATGTCTATTTGAGCGGGGGTGTTGCAGTTGGGATCTGCTAGCTTTAGGTGTGAAACCTTTTGCCAATGCTTGCTATTTATATGATAGCTTGGAAGCATATTTGTTAGTTGCGGTAAGACTATAGCTTCTGCTTTAATTCTCTTATCCGCTTGGGGGGAAATTAGAGTAATGGGATTATTGTGAACCTAGGTATTCGTTTGAGATTTCCTCAACCTGAGTGGTCATGGTGGTAACTGGTTCCGAAACTAGTCCACTTAGGATCCACCCAAAAATAGTATTTTGTGCCAATAGTTTGTTTGAAATTTTCTCAACACCCTCGAGTATTATCTGAGGTATGAGATCGCTGCCTAATAGAATGTCTATTTGAGCGGGGGTGTTGCAGTTGGGATCTGCTAGCTTTAGGTGTGAAACCTTTTGCCAATGCTTTCTATTTATATGATAGCTTGGAAGCATATTTGTTAGTTGCGGTAAGACTATAGCTTCTGCTTTAATTCTCTTATCCGCATGGGGGGAAATTAGAGTAATGGGATTATTGTGAACTGAGGTATTCGTTTGAGATTTCCTCAACCTGAGTGGTGATGATGGTAACTGGTTCCGAAACTAGTCTACTTAGGATCCACCCAAAAATAGTATTTTGTGCCAATAGTTTGTTTGAAATTTTCTCAACACCCTCGAGTATTATCTGAGGTATGAGATCGCTGCCTAATAGAATGTCTATTTGAGCGGGGGTGTTGCAGTTGGGATCTGCTAGCTTTAGGTGTGAAACCTTTTGCCAATGCTTGCTATTTATATGATAGCTTGGAAGCATATTTGTTAGTTGCGGTAAGACTATAGCTTCTGCTTTAATTCTCTTATCCGCTTGGGGGGAAATTAGAGTAATGGGATTATTGTGAACCTAGGTATTCGTTTGAGATTTCCTCAACCTGAGTGGTCATGGTGGTAACTGGTTCCGAAACTAGTCCACTTAGGATCCACCCAAAAATAGTATTTTGTGCCAATAGTTTGTTTGAAATTTTCTCAACACCCTCGAGTATTATCTGAGGTATGAGATCGCTGCCTAATAGAATGTCTATTTGAGCGGGGGTGTTGCAGTTGGGATCTGCTAGCTTTAGGTGTGAAACCTCTTGCCAATGCTTGCTATTTATATGATAGCTTGGAAGCATATTTGTTAGTTGCGGTAAGACTATAGCTTCTGCTTTAATTCTCTTATCCGCTTGGGGGGAAATTAGAGTAATGGGATTATTGTGAACTGAGGTATTCGTTTGAGATTTCCTCAACCTGAGTGGTCATGGTGGTAACTGGTTCCGAAACTAGTCCACTTAGGATCCACCCTAAAATAGTATTTTGTGCTAATAGGTGAAACCTTTTGCCAATGCTTGCTATTTATATGATAGCTTGTTAGCATATTTGTTAGTTGCGGTAAGACTATAGCTTCTGCTTTAATTCTCTTATCCGCTTGGGGGGAAATTAGAGTAATGGGATTATTGTGAACTGAGGTATTCGTTTGAGATTTCCTCAACCTGAGTGGTCATGGTGGTAACTGGTTCCGAAACTAGTCCACTTAGAATCCACCCTAAAATAGTATTTTGTGCCAATAGTTTGTTTGAAATTTTCTCAACACCCTCGAGTATTATCTGAGGTATGAGATCGCTGCCTAATAGAATGTCTATTTGAGCGGGGGTGCTGCATTTCGGATCTGCTAGCTTTAGGTGTGAAACCTTTTGCCAATGCTTGTTATTTATATGATAGCTTGGAAGCATATTTGTTAGTTGCGGTAAAACTATAGCTTCTGCTTTAATTTTCTTATCCGCATGGGGGGAAATTAGAGTAATGGGATTATTGTGAACTTAGGTATTCGTTTGAGATTTCCTCAACCTGAGTGGTGATGATGGTAACTGGTTCCGATACTAGTCCACTTAGGATCCACCCAAAAATAGTATTTTGTGCCAATAGTTTGTTTGAAATTTTCTCAACACCCTCGAGTATTATCTGAGGTATGAGATCGCTGCCTAATAGAATGTCTATTTGAGCGGGGGTGTTGCAGTTGGGATCTGCTAGCTTTGTGTGTGAAACATTTTGCCAATGCTTTCTATTTATATGATAGCTTGGAAGCATATTTGATAGTTGCGGTAAGACTATAGCTTCTGCTTTAATTTTCTTATCCGCATGGGGGGAAATTAGAGTAATGGGATTATTGTGAACTGAGGTATTCGTTTGAGATTTCCTCAACCTGAGTGGTCATGGTGGTAACTGGTTCCGAAACTAGTCCACTTAGGATCCACCCTAAAATAGTATTTTGTGCTAATAGGTGAAACCTTTTGCCAATGCTTGCTATTTATATGATAGCTTGTTAGCATATTTGTTAGTTGCGGTAAGACTATAGCTTCTGCTTTAATTCTCTTATCCGCTTGGGGGGAAATTAGAGTAATGGGATTATTGTGAACTGAGGTATTCGTTTGAGATTTCCTCAACCTGAGTGGTCATGGTGGTAACTGGTTCCGAAACTAGTCCACTTAGGATCCACCCAAAAATAGTATTTTGTGCCAATAGTTTGTTTGAAATTTTCTCAACACCCTCGAGTATTATCTGAGGTATGAGATCGCTGCCTAATAGAATGTCTATTTGAGCGGGGGTGTTGCAGTTGGCATCTGCTAGCGTTAGGTGTGAAACCTTTTGCCATTGCTTTCTATTTATATGATAGCTTGGAAGCATAGTTGTTAGTTGCGGTAAGACTATAGCTTCTGCTTTAATTCTCTTATCCGCATGGGGGGAAATTAGAGTAAAGGGATTATTGTGAACTGAGGTATTCGTTTGAGATTTCCTCAACCTGAGTAGTCATGGTGGTAACTGGTTCCGAAACTAGTCCACTTAGGATCCACCCAAAAATAGTATTTTGTGCGAATAGTTTGTTTGAAATTTTCTCAACACCCTCGAGTATTATCTGAGGTATGAGATCGCTGCCTAATAGAATGTCTATTTGAGCGGGGGTGCTGCATTTCGGATCTGCTAGCTTTAGGTGTGAAACCTTTTGCCAATGCTTGTTATTTATATGATAGCTTGGAAGCATATTTGTTAGTTGCGGTAAAACTATAGCTTCTGCTTTAATTTTCTTATCCGCATGGGGGGAAATTAGAGTAATGGGATTATTGTGAACTTAGGTATTCGTTTGAGATTTCCTCAACCTGAGTGGTGATGATGGTAACTGGTTCCGATACTAGTCCACTTAGGATCCACCCAAAAATAGTATTTTGTGCCAATAGTTTGTTTGAAATTTTCTCAACACCCTCGAGTATTATCTGAGGTATGAGATCGCTGCCTAATAGAATGTCTATTTGAGCGGGGGTGTTGCAGTTGGGATCTGCTAGCTTTGTGTGTGAAACATTTTGCCAATGCTTTCTATTTATATGATAGCTTGGAAGCATATTTGATAGTTGCGGTAAGACTATAGCTTCTGCTTTAATTCTCTTATCCGCATGGGGGGAAATTAGAGTAATGGGATTATTGTGAACTGAGGTATTCGTTTGAGATTTCCTCAACCTGAGTGGTGATGATAGTAACTGGTTCCGAAACTAGTCCACTTAAAATCCACCCTAAAATAGTATTTTGTGCCAATAGTTTGTTTGAAATTTTCTCAACACCCTCGAGTATTATCTGAGGTATGAGATCGCTGCCTAATAGAATGTCTATTTGAGCGGGGGTGTTGCAGTTGGGATCTGCTAGCTTTAGGTGTGAAACCTTTTGCCAATGCTTGTTATTTATATGATAGCTTGGAAGCATATTTGTTAGTTGCGGTAAAACTATAGCTTCTGCTTTAATTTTCTTATCCGCATGGGGGGAAATTAGAGTAATGGGATTATTGTGAACTGAGGTATTCGTTTGAGATTTTCTCAACCTGAGTGGTGATGATGGTAACTGGTTCCGAAACTAGTCCACTTAGAATCCACCCTAAAATAGTATTTTGTGCCAATAGTTTGTTTGAAATTTTCTCAACACCCTCGAGTATTATCTGAGGTATGAGATCGCTGCCTAATAGAATCTCTATTTGAGCGGGGGTGTTGCAGTTGGGATCTGCTAGCGTTAGGTGTGAAACCTTTTGCCATTGCTTTCTATTTATATGATAGCTTGGAAGTATATTTGTTAGTTGCGGTAAGACTATAGCTTCTGCTTTAATTCTCTTATCCGCATGGGGGGAAATTAGAGTACCGGGATTATTGTGAACTGAGGTATTCGTTTGAGATTTCCTCAACCTGAGTGGTGATGATGGTAACTGGTTCCGAAACTAGGCTACTTAGGATCCACCCAAAAATAGTATTTTGTGCCAATAGTTTGTTTGAAATTTTCCCAACACCCTCGAGTATTATCTGAGGTATGATATCGCTGCCTAATAGAATGTTTATTTGAGCGGGGGTGTTGCAGTTGGGATCTGCTAGCTTTAGGTGTGAAACCTTTTGCCAATGCTTGCTATTTATATGATATCTTGGAAGCATATTTGTTAGTTGCGGTAAGACTATAGCTTCTGCTTTAATTCTCTTATCCGCTTGGGGAGAAATTAGAGTAATGGGATTATTGTGAACTAAGGTATTCGTTTGAGATTTCCTCAACCTGAGTGGTCATGGTGGTAACTGGTTCCGAAACTAGTCCACTTAGGATCCACCCAAAAATAGTATTTTGTGCCAATAGTTTGTTTGAAATTTTCTCAACACCCTCGAGTATTATCTGAGGTATGAGATCGCTGCCTAATAGAATGTCTATTTGAGCGGGGGTGTTGCAGTTGGGATCTGCTAGCTTTAGGTGTGAAACCTTTTGCCAATGCTTGCTATTTATATGATAGCTTGGAAGCATATTTGTTAGTTGCGGTAAGACTATAGCTTCTGCTTTAATTCTCTTATCCGCTTGGGGGGAAATTAGAGTAATGGGATTATTGTGAACCTAGGTATTCGTTTGAGATTTCCTCAACCTGAGTGGTCATGGTGGTAACTGGTTCCGAAACTAGTCCACTTAGGATCCACCCAAAAATAGTATTTTGTGCCAATAGTTTGTTTGAAATTTTCTCAACACCCTCGAGTATTATCTGAGGTATGAGATCGCTGCCTAATAGAATGTCTATTTGAGCGGGGGTGTTGCAGTTGGGATCTGCTAGCTTTAGGTGTGAAACCTTTTGCCAATGCTTTCTATTTATATGATAGCTTGGAAGCATATTTGTTAGTTGCGGTAAGACTATAGCTTCTGCTTTAATTCTCTTATCCGCATGGGGGGAAATTAGAGTAATGGGATTATTGTGAACTGAGGTATTCGTTTGAGATTTCCTCAACCTGAGTGGTGATGATGGTAACTGGTTCCGAAACTAGTCTACTTAGGATCCACCCAAAAATAGTATTTTGTGCCAATAGTTTGTTTGAAATTTTCTCAACACCCTCGAGTATTATCTGAGGTATGAGATCGCTGCCTAATAGAATGTCTATTTGAGCGGGGGTGTTGCAGTTGGGATCTGCTAGCTTTAGGTGTGAAACCTTTTGCCAATGCTTGTTATTTATATGATAGCTTGGAAGCATATTTGTTAGTTGCGGTAAAACTATAGCTTCTGCTTTAATTTTCTTATCCGCATGGGGGGAAATTAGAGTAATGGGATTATTGTGAACTGAGGTATTCGTTTGAGATTTTCTCAACCTGAGTGGTGATGATGGTAACTGGTTCCGAAACTAGTCCACTTAGAATCCACCCTAAAATAGTATTTTGTGTCAATAGTTTGTTTGAAATTTTCTCAACACCCTCGAGTATTATCTGAGGTATGAGATCGCTGCCTAATAGAATGTCTTTTTGAGCGGGGGTGTTGCAGTTGGGATCTGCTAGCTTTAGGTGTGAAACCTTTTGCCAATGCTTGCTATTTATATGATATCTTGGAAGCATATTTGTTAGTTGCGGTAAGACTATAGCTTCTGCTTTAATTCTCTTATCCGCTTGGGGAGAAATTAGAGTAATGGGATTATTGTGAACTAAGGTATTCGTTTGAGATTTCCTCAACCTGAGTGGTCATGGCGGTAACTGGTTCCGAAACTAGTCCGCTTAGGATCCACCCAAAAATAGTATTTTGTGCCAATAGTTTGTTTGAAATTTTCCCAACACCCTCGAGTATTATCTGAGGTATGATATCGCTGCCTAATAGAATGTTTATTTGAGCGGGGGTGTTCCAGTTGGGATCTGCTAGCTTTAGGTGTGAAACCTTTTGCCAATGCTTGCTATTTATATGATATCTTGGAAGCATATTTGTTAGTTGCGGTAAGACTATAGCTTCTGCTTTAATTCTCTTATCCGCTTGGGGAGAAATTAGAGTAATGGGATTATTGTGAACTAAGGTATTCGTTTGAGATTTCCTCAACCTGAGTGGTCATGGTGGTAACTGGTTCCGAAACTAGTCCACTTAGGATCCACCCAAAAATAGTATTTTGTGCCAATAGTTTGTTTGAAATTTTCTCAACACCCTCGAGTATTATCTGAGGTATGAGATCGCTGCCTAATAGAATGTCTATTTGAGTGGGGGTGTTGCAGTTGGGATCTGCTAGCTTTAGGTGTGAAACCTTTTGCCAATGCTTGCTATTTATATGATAGCTTGGAAGCATATTTGTTAGTTGCGGTAAGACTATAGCTTCTGCTTTAATTCTCTTATCCGCTTGGGGGGAAATTAGAGTAATGGGATTATTGTGAACTGAGGTATTCGTTTGAGATTCCTCAACCTGAGTGGTTATGGTGGTAACTGGTTCCGAAACTAGTCCACTTAGGATCCACCCAAAAATAGTATTTTGTGCCAATAGTTTGTTTGAAATTTTCTTAACACCCTCGAGTATTATCTGAGGTATGAGATCGCTGCCTAATAGAATGTCTATTTGAGCGGGGGTGTTGCAGTTGGGATCTGCTAGCTTTAGGTGTGAAACCTTTTGCCAATGCTTTCTATTTATATGATAGCTTGGAAGCATATTTGTTAGTTGCGGTAAGACTATAGCTTCTGCTTTAATTCTCTTATCCGCATGGGGGGAAATTAGAGTAATGGGATTATTGTGAACTGAGGTATTCGTTTGGGATTTCCTCAACCTGAGTGGTGATGATGGTAACTGGTTCCCAAAATAGTCTATTTAGGATCCACCCAAAAATAGTATTTTGTGCCAATAGTTTGTTTGAAATTTTCTCAACACCCTCGAGTATTATCTGAGGTATGAGATCGCTGCCTAATAGAATGTCTATTTGAGCGGGGGTGTTGCAGTTGGGATCTGCTAGCTTTAGATGTGAAACCTTTTGCCAATGCTTTCTATTTATATGATAGCTTGGAAGCATATTTGTTAGTTGCGGTAAGACTATAGCTTCTGCTTTAATTCTCTTATCCGCATGGGGGGAAATTAGAGTAATGGGATTATTGTGAACTGAGGTATTCGTTTGAGATTTCCTCAACCTGAGTGGTGATGATGGTAACTGGTTCCGAAACTAGTCTACTTAGGATCCACCCAAAAATAGTATTTTGTGCCAATAGTTTGTTTGAAATTTTCTCAACACCCTCGAGTATTATCTGAGGTATGAGATCGCTGCCTAATAGAATGTCTATTTGAGCGGGGGTGTTGCAGTTGGCATCTGCTAGCTTTAGGTGTGAAACCTTTTGCCAATGCTTGTTATTTATATGATAGCTTGGAAGCATATTTGTTAGTTGCGGTAAAACTATAGCTTCTGCTTTAATTTTCTTATCCGCATGGGGGGAAATTAGAGTAATGGGATTATTGTGAACTGCGGTATTCGTTTGAGATTTTCTCAACCTGAGTGGTGATGATGGTAACTGGTTCCGAAACTAGTCCACTTAGAATCCACCCTAAAATAGTATTTTGTGTCAATAGTTTGTTTGAAATTTTCTCAACACCCTCGAGTATTATCTGAGGTATGAGATCGCTGCCTAATAGAATGTCTATTTGAGCGGGGGTGTTGCAGTTGGGATCTGCTAGCTTTAGGTGTGAAAACTTTTGCCAATGCTTGCTATTTATATGATATCTTGGAAGCATATTTGTTAGTTGATTATTGTGAACTAAGGTATTCGTTTGAGATTCCTCAACCTGAGTGGTTATGGTGGTAACTGGTTCCGAAACTAGTCCACTTAGGATCCACCCAAAAATAGTATTTTGTGCCAATAGTTTGTTTGAAATTTTCTCAACACCCTCGAGTATTATCTGAGGTATGAGATCGCTGCCTAATAGAATGTCTATTTGAGCGGGGGTGTTGCAGTTGGGATCTGCTAGCTTTAGGTGTGAAACCTTTTGCCAATGCTTTCTATTTATATGATAGCTTGGAAGCATATTTGTTAGTTGCGGTAAGACTATAGCTTCTGCTTTAATTCTCTTATCCGCATGGGGGGAAATTAGAGTAATGGGATTATTGTGAACTGAGGTATTCGTTTGAGATTTCCTCAACCTGAGTGGTGATGATGGTAACTGGTTCCGAAACTAGTCTATTTAGGATCCACCCAAAAATAGTATTTTGTGCCAATAGTTTGTTTGAAATTTTCTCAACACCCTCGAGTATTATCTGAGGTATGAGATCGCTGCCTAATAGAATGTCTATTTGAGCGCGGGTGTTGCAGTTGGCATCTGCTAGCTTTAGGTGTGAAACCTTTTGCCGATGCTTGCTATTTATATGATAGCTTGGAAGCATATTTGTTAGTTGCGGTAACACTATAGCTTCTGCTTTAATTCTCTTATCCGTTTGGGGGGAAATTAGAGTAAGGGGATTATTGTGAACTGAGGTATTCGTTTGAGATTTCCTCAACCTGAGTGGTCATGGTGGTAACTGGTTCCGAAACTAGTCCACTTAGGACCAACCCAAAAATAGTATTTTGTGCCAATAGTTTGTTTGAAATTTTCTCAACACCCTCGAGTATTATCTGAGGTATGAGATCGCTGCCTAATAGAATGTCTATTTGAGCGGGGGTGATGCACTTGGGATCTGCTAGCTTTAGGTGTGAAACCTTTAGCCAATGCTTACTATTTATATGATAGCTTGGAAGCATATTTGTTAGTTGCGGTAAGACTATAGCTTCTGCTTTAATTCTCTTATCCGCTTGGGGGGAAATTAGAGTAATGGGATTATTGTGAACTGAGGTATTCGTTTGAGATTTCCTCAACCTGAGTGGTCATGGTGGTAACTGGTTCCGAAACTAGTCCACTTAGGATCCACCGTAAAATAGTATTTTGTGCCAATAGGTGAAAACTTTTGCCAATGCTTGCTATTTATATGATAGCTTGGAAGCATATTTGTTAGTTGCGGTAAGACTATAGCTTCTGCTTTTATTCTCTTATCCGCTTGGGGGGAAATTAGAGTAATGGGATTATTGTGAACTGAGGTATTCGTTTGAGATTTCCTCAACCTGAGTGGTCATGGTGGTAACTGGTTCCGAAACTAGTCCACTTAGGGTCCACCCTAAAATAGTATTTTGTGCCAATAGTTTGTTTGAAATTTTCTCAACACCCTCGAGTATTATCTGAGGTATGAGATCGCTGCCTAATAGAATGTCTATTTGAGCGGGGGTGTTGCAGTTGTCATCTGCTAGCTTTAGGTGTGAAACCTTTTGCCAATGCTTGCTATTTATATGATAGCTTGGAAGCATATTTGTTAGTTGCGGTAAGACTATAGCTTCTGCTTTAATTATCTTATCCGCTGGGGGGAAATTAGAGTAATGGGATTATTGTGAACTGAGGTATTCGTTTGAGATTTCCTCAACCTGAGTGGTCATGGTGGTAACTGGTTCCGAAACTAGTCCACTTAGGACCAACCCAAAAATAGTATTTTGTGCCAATAGTTTGTTTGAAATTTTCTCAACACCCTCGAGTATTATCTGAGGTGTGAGATCGCTGCCTAATAGAATGTCTATTTGAGCGGGGGTGTTGCAGTTGGGATCTGCTAGCTTTAGGTGTGAAATCTTTTGCCAATGCTTGCTATTTATATGATAGCTTGGAAGCATATTTGTTAGTTGCGGTAAGACTATAGCTTCTGCTTTAATTAGCTTCTCCGCTTGGGGGGAAATTAGAGTAATGGGATTATTGTGAACTGAGGTATTCGTTTGAGATTTCCTCAACCTGAGTGGTCATAGTGGTAACTGGTTCCGAAACTAGTCCACTTAGGATCCACCCAAAAATAGTATTTTGTGCCAATAGTTTGTTTGAAATTTTCTCAACACCCTCGAGTATTATCTGAGGTATGAGATCGCTGCCTAATAGTATGTCTATTTGAGCGGGGGTGTTGCAGTTGGGATCTGCTAGCTTTAAGTGTGAAACCTTTTGCCAATGCTTGCTATTTATATGATAGCTTGGAAGCATATTTTTTAGTTGCGGTAAGACTATAGCTTCTGCTTTAATTCTCTTATCCGCTTGGGGGGGAATTAGAGTAAGGGGATTATTGTGAACTGAGGTATTCGTTTGAGATTTCCTCAACCTGAGTGGTCATGGTGGTAACTGGTTCCGAAACTAGTCCACTTAGGACCAACCCAAAAATAGTATTTTGTGCCAATAGTTTGTTTGAAATTTTCTCAACACCCTCGAGTATTATCTGAGGTATGAGATCGCTGCCTCATAGAATGTCTATTTGAGCGGGGGTGTTGCAGTTGGGATCTGCTAGCTTTAAGTGTGAAACCTTTTGCCAATGCTTGCTGTTTATATGATAGCTTGGAAGCATATTTGTTAGTTGCGGTAAGACTATAGCTTCTGCTTTAATTCTCTTATCCGCTTGGGGGGAAATTAGAGTAATGGGATTATTGTGAACTGAGGTATTCGTTTGAGATTTCCTCAACCTGAGTGGTCATGGTGGTAACTGGTTCCGAAACTAGTCCACTTAGGATCCACCCTAAAATAGTATTTTGTGCCAATAGTTTGTTTGAAATTTTCTCAACACCCTCGAGTATTATCGGAGGTGTGAGATCGCTGCCTAATAGAATGTCTATTTGAGCGGGGGTGTTGCAGTTGGGATCTGCTAGCTTTAGGTGTGAAATCTTTTGCCAATGCTTGCTATTTATATGATAGCTTGGAAGCATATTTGTTAGTTGCGGTAAGACTATAGCTTCTGCTTTAATTAGCTTCTCCGCTTGGGGGGAAATTAGAGTAATGGGATTATTGTGAACTGAGGTATTCGTTTGAGATTTCCTCAACCTGAGTGGTCATAGTGGTAACTGGTTCCGAAACTAGTCCACTTAGGATCCACCCAAAAATAGTATTTTGTGCCAATAGTTTGTTTGAAATTTTCTCAACACCCTCGAGTATTATCTGAGGTATGAGATCGCTGCCTAATAGAATGTCTATTTGAGCGGGGGTGTTGCAGTTGGGATCTGCTAGCTTTAGGTGTGAAACCTTTTGCCAATGCTTGCTATTTATATGATAGCTTGGAAGCATATTTGTTAGTTGCGGTAAGACTATAGCTTCTGCTTTAATTCTCTTATCCGCTTGGGGGGAAATTAGAGTAATGGGATTATTGTAAACTGAGGTATTCGTTTGAGATTTCCTCAACCTGAGTGGTCATGGTGGTAACTGGTTCCGAAACTAGTCCACTTAGGATCCACCCAAAAATAGTATTTTGTGCCAATAGTTTGTTTGAAATTTTCTCAACACCCTCGAGTATTATCTGAGGTATGAGATCGCTGCCTAATAGAATGTCTATTTGAGCGCGGGTGTTGCAGTTGGCATCTGCTAGCTTTAGGTGTGAAACCTTTTGCCGATGCTTGCTATTTATATGATAGCTTGGAAGCATATTTGTTAGTTGCGGTAAGACTATAGCTTCTGCTTTAATTCTCTTATCCGCTTGGGGGGAAATTAGAGTAAGGGGATTATTGTGAACTGAGGTATTCGTTTGAGATTTCCTCAACCTGAGTGGTCATGGTGGTAACTGGTTCCGAAACTAGTCCACTTAGGACCAACCCAAAAATAGTATTTTGTGCCAATAGTTTGTTTGAAATTTTCTCAACACCCTCGAGTATTATCTGAGGTATGAGATCGCTGCCTAATAGAATGTCTATTTGAGCGGGGGTGATGCAGTTGGGATCTGCTAGCTTTAGGTGTGAAACCTTTAGCCAATGCTTACTATTTATATGATAGCTTGGAAGCATATTTGTTAGTTGCGGTAAGACTATAGCTTCTGCTTTAATTCTCTTATCCGCTTGGGGGGAAATTAGAGTAATGGGATTATTGTGAACTGAGGTATTCGTTTGAGATTTCCTCAACCTGAGTGGTCATGGTGGTAACTGGTTCCGAAACTAGTCCACTTAGGATCCACCGTAAAATAGTATTTTGTGCCAATAGGTGAAAACTTTTGCCAATGCTTGCTATTTATATGATAGCTTGGAAGCATATTTGTTAGTTGCGGTAAGACTATAGCTTCTGCTTTTATTCTCTTATCCGCTTGGGGGGAAATTAGAGTAATGGGATTATTGTGAACTGAGGTATTCGTTTGAGATTTCCTCAACCTGAGTGGTCATGGTGGTAACTGGTTCCGAAACTAGTCCACTTAGGATCCACCCTAAAATAGTATTTTGTGCCAATAGTTTGTTTGAAATTTTCTCAACACCCTCGAGTATTATCTGAGGTATGAGATCGCTGCCTAATAGAATGTCTATTTGAGCGGGGGTGTTGCAGTTGGCATCTGCTAGCTTAAGGTGTGAAACCTTTTGCCAATGCTTGCTATTTATATGATAGCTTGGAAGCATATTTGTTAGTTGCGGTAAGACTATAGCTTCTGCTTTAATTCTCTTATCTGCTTGGGGGGAAATTAGATTAATGGGATTATTGTGAACTGAGGTATTCGTTTGAGATTTCCTCAACCTGAGTGGTCATGGTGGTAACTGGTTCCGAAACTAGTCCATTTAGGATCCACCCAAAAATAGTATTTTGTGCGAATAGTTTGTTTGAAATTTTCTCAACACCCTCGAGTATTATCTGAGGTATGAGATCGCTGCCTAATAGAATGTCTATTTGAGCGGGGGTGTTGCAGTTGGCATCTGCTAGCTTTAGGTGTGAAACCTTTTGCCAATGCTTGCTATTTATATGATAGCTTGGAAGCATATTTGTTAGTTGCGGTAAGACTATAGCTTCTGCTTTAATTCTCTTATCCGCGTGGGTGGAAATTAGAGTAATGGGATTATTGTGAACTGAGGTATTCGTTTGAGATTTCCTCAACCTGAGTGGTCATGGTGGTAACTGGTTCCGAAACTAGTCCACTTAGGACCAACCCTAAAATAGTATTTTGTGCGAATAGTTTGTTTGAAATTTTGTCAACACCCTCGAGTATTATCTGAGGTATGAGATCGCTGCCTAATAGAATGTCTATTTGAGCGCGGGTGTTGCAGTTGGCATCTGCTAGCTTTAGGTGTGAAACCTTTTGCCGATGCTTGCTATTTATATGATAGCTTGGAAGCATATTTGTTAGTTGCGGTAAGACTATAGCTTCTGCTTTAATTCTCTTATCCGCTTGGGGGGAAATTAGAGTAATGGGATTATTGTGAACTGAGGTATTCGTTTGAGATTTCCTCATCCTGAGCGGTCATGGTGGTAACTGGTTCCGAAACTAGTCCACTTAGGACCAACCCTAAAATAGTATTTTGTGCGAATAGTTTGTTTGAAATTTTCTCAACACCCTCGAGTATTATCTGAGATATGAGATCGCTGCCTAATAGAATGTCTATTTGAGCGGGGGTGTTGCAGTTGGGATCTGCTAGCTTTAAGTGTGAAACCTTTTGCCAATGCTTGCTATTTATATGATATCTTGGAAGCATATTTGTTAGTTGCGGTAAGACTATAGCTTCTGCTTTAATTCTCTTATCCGCTTGGGGGGAAATTAGAGTAATGGGATTATTGTGAACTGAGGTATTCGTTTGAGATTTCCTCAACCTGAGTGGTCATGGTGGTAACTGGTTCCGAAACTAGTCCACTTAGGACCAACCCTAAAATAGTATTTTGTGCCAATAGTTTGTTTGAAATTTTCTCAACACCCTCGAGTATTATCTGAGGTATGAGATCGCTGCCTAATAGAATGTCTATTTGAGCGCGGGTGTTGCAATTGGCATCTGCTAGCTTTAGGTGTGAAACCTTTTGCCAATGCTTGCTATTTATATGATAGCTTGGAAGCATATTTGTTAGTTGCGGTAAGACTATAGCTTCTGCTTTAATTCTCTTATCCGCTTGGGAAGAAATTAGAGTAATGGGATTATTGTGAACTGAGGTATTCGTTTGAGATTTCCTCAACCTGAGTGGTCATGGTGGTAACTGGTTCCGAAACTAGTCCACTTAGGACCAACCCTAAAATAGTATTTTGTGCGAATAGTTTGTTTGAAATTTTCTCAACACCCTCGAGTATTATCTGAGGTATGAGATCGCTGCCTAATAGAATGTCTATTTGAGCGCGGGTGTTGCAGTTGGCATCTGCTAGCTTTAGGTGTGAAACCTTTTGCCGATTCTTGCTATTTATATGATAGCTTGGAAGCATATTTGTTAGTTGCGGTAAGACTATAGCTTCTGCTTTAATTCTCTTATCCGCTTGGGTGGAAATTAGAGTAATGGGATTATTGTGAACTGAGGTATTCCTTTGAGATTCCTCAACCTGAGTGGTTATGGTGGTAACTGGTTCCGAAACTAGTCCACTTAGGATCCACCCTAAAATAGTATTTTGTGCCAATAGTTTGTTTGAAATTTTCTCAACACCCTCGAGTATTATCGGAGGTATGAGATCGCTGCCTAATAAAATGTCTATTTGAGCGGGGGTGTTGCAGTTGGGATCTGCTAGCTTTAGGTGTGAAATCTTTTGCCAATGCTTGCTATTTATATGATAGCGTGGAAGCATATTTGTTAGTTGCGGTAAGACTATAGCTTCTGCTTTAATTAGCTTCTCCGCTTGGGGGGAAATTAGAGTAATGGGATTATTGTGAACTGAGGTATTCGTTTGAGATTTCCTCAACCTGAGTGGTCATAGTGGTAACTGGTTCCGAAACTAGTCCACTTAGAATCCACCCAAAAATAGTATTTTGTGCCAATAGTTTGTTTGAAATTTTCTCAACACCCTCGAGTATTATCTGAGGTATGAGATCACTGCCTAATAGAATGTCTATTTGAGCGCGGGTGTTGCAGTTGGCATCTGCTAGCTTTAGGTGTGAAACCTTTTGCCGATGCTTGCTATTTATATGATAGCTTGGAAGCATATTTGTTAGTTGCGGTAAGACTATAGCTTCTGCTTTAATTCTCTTATCCGCTTGGGGGGAAATTAGAGTAATGGGATTATTGTGAACTGAGGTATTCGTTTGAGATTCCTCAACCTGAGTGGTTATGGTGGTAACTGGTTCCGAAACTAGTCCACTTAGGATCCACCCTAAAATAGTATTTTGTGCCAATAGTTTGTTTGAAATTTTCTCAACACCCTCGAGTATTATCTGAGGTATGAGATCACTGCCTAATAGAATGTCTATTTGAGCGCGGGTGTTGCAGTTGGGATCTGCTAGCTTTAGGTGTGAAACCTTAAGCCAATGCTTGCGATTTATATGATAGCTTGGAAGCATATTTGCTAGTTGCGGTAAGACTATAGCTTCTGCTTTAATTCTCTTATCCGCTTGGGGGGAAATTAGAGTAATGGGATTATTGTGAACTGAGGTATTCGTTTGAGATTTCCTCAACCTGAGTGGTCATAGTGGTAACTGGTTCCGAAACTAGTCCACTTAGGACCAACCCTAAAATAGTATTTTGTGCGAATAGTTTGTTTGAAATTTTCTCAACACCCTCGAGTATTATCTGAGGTATGAGATCGCTGCCTAATAGAATGTCTATTTGAGCGCGGGTGTTGCAGTTGGCATCTGCTAGCTTTAGGTGTGAAACCTTTTGCCGATGCTTGCTATTTATATGATAGCTTGGAAGCATATTTGTTAGTTGCGGTAAGACTATAGCTTCTGCTTTAATTCTCTTATCCGCTTGGGGGGAAATTAGAGTAATGGGATTATTGTGAACTGAGGTATTCGTTTGAGATTCCTCAACCTGAGTGGTTATGGTGGTAACTGGTTCCGAAACTAGTCCACTTAGGATCCACCCTAAAATAGTATTTTGTGCCAATAGTTTGTTTGAAATTTTCTCAACACCCTCGAGTATTATCTGAGGTTTGAGATCACTGCCTAATAGAATGCCTATTTGAGCGGGGGTGTTGCAGTTGGGATCTGCTAGCTTTAGGTGTGAAACCTTAAGCCAATGCTTGCGATTTATATGATAGCTTGGAAGCATATTTGCTAGTTGCGGTAAGACTATAGCTTCTGCTTTAATTCTCTTATCCGCTTGGGGGGAAATTAGAGTAATGGGATTATTGTGAACTGAGGTATTCGTTTGAGATTTCCTCAACCTGAGTGGTCATGGTGGTAACTGGTTCCGAAACTAGTCCACTTAGAATCCACCCAAAAATAGTATTTTGTGCCAATAGTTTGTTTGAAATTTTCTCAACACCCTCGAGTATTATCTGAGGTATGAGATCACTGCCTAATAGAATGTCTATTTGAGCGGGGGTGTTGCAGTTGGGATCTGCTAGCTTTAGGTGTGAAACCTTAAGCCAATGCTTGCGATTTATATGATAGCTTGGAAGAATATTTGCTAGTTGCGGTAAGACTATAGCTTCTGCTTTAATTCTCTTATCCGCTTGGGGGGAAATTAGAGTAATGGGATTATTGTGAACTGAGGTATTCGTTTGAGATTTCCTCAACCTGAGTGGTCATGGTGGTAACTGGTTCCGAAACTAGTCCACTTAGAATCCACCCAAAAATAGTATTTTGTGCCAATAGTTTGTTTGAAATTTTCTCAACACCCTCGAGTATTATCTGAGGTATGAGATCGCTGCCTAATAGAATGTCTATTTGAGCGCGGGTGTTGCAGTTAGCATCTGCTAGCTTTAGGTGTGAAACCTTTTGCCAATGCTTGCTATTTATATGATATCTTGGAAGCATATTTGTTAGTTGCGGTAAGACTATAGCTTCTGCTTTAATTCTCTTATCCGCTTGGGGGGAAATTAGAGTAATGGGATTATTGTGAACTGAGGTATTCGTTTGAGATTCCTCAACCTGAGTGGTCATGGTGGTAACTGGTTCCGAAACTAGTCCACTTAGGATCCACCCTAAAATAGTATTTTGTGCCAATAGTTTGTTTGAAATTTTCTCAACACCCTCGAGTATTATCTGAGGTATGAGATCGCTGCCTAATAGAATGTCTATTTGAGCGGGGGTGTTGCAGTTGGCATCTGCTAGCTTTAGGTGTGAAACCTTTTGCCAATGCTTGCTATTTATATGATAGCTTGGGAGCATATTTGTTAGTTGCGGTAAGACTATAGCTTCTGCTTTAATTCTCTTATCCGCTTGGGGGGAAATTAGAGTAATGGGATTATTGTGAACTGAGGTATTCGTTTGAGATTTCCTCATCCTGAGTGTCATAGTGGTAACTGGTCCCGAAACTAGTCCACTTAGGATCCATCCAAAAATAGTATTTTGTGCCAATAGTTTGTTTGAAATTTTCGCAACACCCTCGAGTATTATCTGAGGTATGAGATCGCTGCCTAATAGAATGTCTATTTGAGCGCGGGTGTTGCAGTTGGCATCTGCTAGCTTTAGGAGTGAAACCTTTTGCCGATGCTTGCTATTTATATGATAGCTTGGAAGCATATTTGTTAGTTGCGGTAAGACTATAGCTTCTGCTTTAATTCTCTTATCCGCTTGGGGGGAAATTAGAGTAATGGGATTATTGTGAACTGAGGTATTCGTTTGAGATTTCCTCAACCTGAGTGGTCATGTTGGTAACTGGTTCCGAAACTAGTCCACTTAGGATCCACCCAAAAATAGTATTTTGTGCCAATAGTTTGTTTGAAATTTTCTCAACACCCTCGAGTATTATCTGAGGTATGAGATCGCTGCCTAATAGAATGTCTATTTGAGCGCGGGTGTTGCAGTTGGCATCTGCTAGCTTTAGGTGTGAAACCTTTTGCCGATGCTTGCTATTTATATGATAGCTTGGAAGCATATTTGTTAGTTGCGGTAAGATTATAGCTTCTGCTTTAATTCTCTTATCCGCTTGGGGGGAAATTAGAGTAAGGAGATTATTGTGAGCTGAGGTATTCGTTTGAGATTTCCTCAACCTGAGTGGTCATGGTGGTAACTGGTTCCGAAACTAGTCCACTTAGGACCAACCCAAAAATAGTATTTTGTGCCAATAGTTTGTTTGAAATTTTCTCAACCCCCTCGAGTATTATCTGAGGTATGAGATCGCTGCCTAATAGAATGTCTATTTGAGCGGGGGTGTTGCAGTTGGGATCTGCTAGCTTTAGGTGTGAAACCTTAAGCCAATGCTTGCGATTTATATGATAGCTTGGAAGCATATTTGTTAGTTGCGGTAAGACTATAGCTTCTGCTTTAATTCTCTTATCCGCTTGGGGGGAAATTAGAGTAATGGGATTATTGTGAACTGAGGTATTCGTTTGAGATTTCCTCAACCTGAGTGGTCATGGTGGTAACTGGTTCCGAAACTAGTCCACTTAGAATCCACCCAAAAATAGTATTTTGTGCCAATAGTTTGTTTGAAATTTTCTCAACACCCTCGAGTATTATCTGAGGTATGAGATCACTGCCTAATAGAATGTCTATTTGAGCGGGCGTGTTGCAGTTGGGATCTGCTAGCTTCAGGTGTGAAACCTTAAGCCAATGCTTGCGATTTATATGATAGCTTGGAAGAATATTTGCTAGTTGCGGTAAGACTATAGCTTCTGCTTTAATTCTCTTATCCGCTTGGGGGGAAATTAGAGTAATGGGATTATTGTGAACTGAGGTATTCGTTTGAGATTTCCTCAACCTGAGTGGTCATGGTGGTAACTGGTTCCGAAACTAGTCCACTTAGAATCCACCCAAAAATAGTATTTTGTGCCAATAGTTTGTTTGAAATTTTCTCAACACCCTCGAGTATTATCTGAAGTATGAGATCGCTGCCTAATAGAATGTCTATTTGAGCGCGGGTGTTGCAGTTGGCATCTGCTAGCTTTAGGTGTGAAACCTTTTGCCAATGCTTGCTATTTATATGATATCTTGGAAGCATATTTGTTAGTTGCGGTAAGACTATAGCTTCTGCTTTAATTCTCTTATCCGCTTGGGGGGAAATTAGAGTAATGGGATTATTGTGAACTGAGGTATTCGTTTGAGATTCCTCAACCTGAGTGGTCATGGTGGTAACTGGTTCCGAAACTAGTCCACTTAGGATCCACCCTAAAATAGTATTTTGTGCCAATAGTTTGTTTGAAATTTTCTCAACACCCTCGAGTATTATCTGAGGTATGAGATCGCTGCCTAATAGAATGTCTATTTGAGCGGGGGTGTTGCAGTTGGCATCTGCTAGCTTTAGGTGTGAAACCTTTTGCCAATGCTTGCTATTTATATGATAGCTTGGGAGCATATTTGTTAGTTGCGGTAAGACTATAGCTTCTGCTTTAATTCTCTTATCCGCTTGGGGGGAAATTAGAGTAATGGGATTATTGTGAACTGAGGTATTCGTTTGAGATTTCCTCATCCTGAGTGTCATAGTGGTAACTGGTCCCGAAACTAGTCCACTTAGGATCCATCCAAAAATAGTATTTTGTGCCAATAGTTTGTTTGAAATTTTCGCAACACCCTCGAGTATTATCTGAGGTATGAGATCGCTGCCTAATAGAATGTCTATTTGAGCGCGGGTGTTGCAGTTGGCATCTGCTAGCTTTAGGTGTGAAACCTTTTGCCAATGCTTGCTATTTATATGATATCTTGGAAGCATATTTGTTAGTTGCGGTAAGACTATAGCTTCTGCTTTAATTCTCTTATCCGCTTGGGGGGAAATTAGAGTAATGGGATTATTGTGAACTGAGGTATTCGTTTGAGATTCCTCAACCTGAGTGGTCATGGTGGTAACTGGTTCCGAAACTAGTCCACTTAGAATCCACCCAAAAATAGTATTTTGTGCCAATAGTTTGTTTGAAATTTTCTCAACACCCTCGAGTATTATCTGAGGTATGAGATCACTGCCTAATAGAATGTCTATTTGAGCGGGCGTGTTGCAGTTGGGATCTGCTAGCTTTAGGTGTGAAACCTTAAGCCAATGCTTGCGATTTATATGATAGCTTGGAAGAATATTTGCTAGTTGCGGTAAGACTATAGCTTCTGCTTTAATTCTCTTATCCGCTTGGGGGGAAATTAGAGTAATGGGATTATTGTGAACTGAGGTATTCGTTTGAGATTTCCTCAACCTGAGTGGTCATGGTGGTAACTGGTTCCGAAACTAGTCCACTTAGAATCCACCCAAAAATAGTATTTTGTGCCAATAGTTTGTTTGAAATTTTCTCAACACCCTCGAGTATTATCTGAGGTATGAGATCGCTGCCTAATAGAATGTCTATTTGAGCGCGGGTGTTGCAGTTGGCATCTGCTAGCTTTAGGTGTGAAACCTTTTGCCAATGCTTGCTATTTATATGATATCTTGGAAGCATATTTGTTAGTTGCGGTAAGACTATAGCTTCTGCTTTAATTCTCTTATCCGCTTGGGGGGAAATTAGAGTAATGGGATTATTGTGAACTGAGGTATTCGTTTGAGATTCCTCAACCTGAGTGGTCATGGTGGTAACTGGTTCCGAAACTAGTCCACTTAGGATCCACCCTAAAATAGTATTTTGTGCCAATAGTTTGTTTGAAATTTTCTCAACACCCTCGAGTATTATCTGAGGTATGAGATCGCTGCCTAATAGAATGTCTATTTGAGCGGGGGTGTTGCAGTTGGCATCTGCTAGCTTTAGGTGTGAAACCTTTTGCCAATGCTTGCTATTTATATGATAGCTTGGGAGCATATTTGTTAGTTGCGGTAAGACTATAGCTTCTGCTTTAATTCTCTTATCCGCTTGGGGGGAAATTAGAGTAATGGGATTATTGTGAACTGAGGTATTCGTTTGAGATTTCCTCATCCTGAGTGTCATAGTGGTAACTGGTCCCGAAACTAGTCCACTTAGGATCCATCCAAAAATAGTATTTTGTGCCAATAGTTTGTTTGAAATTTTCGCAACACCCTCGAGAATTATCTGAGGTATGAGATCGCTGCCTAATAGAATGTCTATTTGAGCGCGGGTGTTGCAGTTGGCATCTGCTAGCTTTAGGTGTGAAACCTTTTGCCAATGCTTGCTATTTATATGATATCTTGGAAGCATATTTGTTAGTTGCGGTAAGACTATAGCTTCTGCTTTAATTCTCTTATCCGCTTGGGGGGAAATTAGAGTAATGGGATTATTGTGAACTGAGGTATTCGTTTGAGATTTCCTCAACCTGAGTGGTCATGGTGGTAACTGGTTCCGAAACTAGTCCACTTAGAATCCACCCAAAAATAGTATTTTGTGCCAATAGTTTGTTTGAAATTTTCTCAACACCCTCGAGTATTATCTGAGGTATGAGATCACTGCCTAATAGAATGTCTATTTGAGCGGGCGTGTTGCAGTTGGGATCTGCTAGCTTTAGGTGTGAAACCTTTTGCCAATGCTTGCTATTTATATGATATCTTGGAAGCATATTTGTTAGTTGCGGTAAGACTATAGCTTCTGCTTTAATTCTCTTATCCGCTTGGGGGGAAATTAGAGTAATGGGATTATTGTGAACTGAGGTATTCGTTTGAGATTTCCTCAACCTGAGTGGTCATGGTGGTAACTGGTTCCGAAACTAGTCCACTTAGGACCAACCCAAAAATAGTATTTTGTGCCAATAGTTTGTTTGAAATTTTCTCAACCCCCTCGAGTATTATCTGAGGTATGAGATCACTGCCTAATAGAATGTCTATTTGAGCGGGCGTGTTGCAGTTGGGATCTGCTAGCTTTAGGTGTGAAACCTTAAGCCAATGCTTGCGATTTATATGATAGCTTGGAAGAATATTTGCTAGTTGCGGTAAGACTATAGCTTCTGCTTTAATTCTCTTATCCGCTTGGGGGGAAATTAGAGTAATGGGATTATTGTGAACTGAGGTATTCGTTTGAGATTTCCTCAACCTGAGTGGTCATGGTGGTAACTGGTTCCGAAACTAGTCCACTTAGAATCCACCCAAAAATAGTATTTTGTGCCAATAGTTTGTTTGAAATTTTCTCAACACCCTCGAGTATTATCTGAGGTATGAGATCGCTGCCTAATAGAATGTCTATTTGAGCGCGGGTGTTGCAGTTGGCATCTGCTAGCTTTAGGTGTGAAACCTTTTGCCAATGCTTGCTATTTATATGATATCTTGGAAGCATATTTGTTAGTTGCGGTAAGACTATAGCTTCTGCTTTAATTCTCTTATCCGCTTGGGGGGAAATTAGAGTAATGGGATTATTGTGAACTGAGGTATTCGTTTGAGATTTCCTCAACCTGAGTGGTCATGGTGGTAACTGGTTCCGAAACTAGTCCACTTAGAATCCACCCAAAAATAGTATTTTGTGCCAATAGTTTGTTTGAAATTTTCTCAACACCCTCGAGTATTATCTGAGGTATGAGATCACTGCCTAATAGAATGTCTATTTGAGCGGGCGTGTTGCAGTTGGGATCTGCTAGCTTTAGGTGTGAAACCTTAAGCCAATGCTTGCGATTTATATGATAGCTTGGAAGAATATTTGCTAGTTGCGGTAAGACTATAGCTTCTGCTTTAATTCTCTTATCCGCTTGGGGGGAAATTAGAGTAATGGGATTATTGTGAACTGAGGTATTCGTTTGAGATTTCCTCAACCTGAGTGGTCATGGTGGTAACTGGTTCCGAAACTAGTCCACTTAGAATCCACCCAAAAATAGTATTTTGTGCCAATAGTTTGTTTGAAATTTTCTCAACACCCTCGAGTATTATCTGAGGTATGAGATCGCTGCCTAATAGAATGTCTATTTGAGCGCGGGTGTTGCAGTTGGCATCTGCTAGCTTTAGGTGTGAAACCTTTTGCCAATGCTTGCTATTTATATGATATCTTGGAAGCATATTTGTTAGTTGCGGTAAGACTATAGCTTCTGCTTTAATTCTCTTATCCGCTTGGGGGGAAATTAGAGTAATGGGATTATTGTGAACTGAGGTATTCGTTTGAGATTCCTCAACCTGAGTGGTCATGGTGGTAACTGGTTCCGAAACTAGTCCACTTAGGATCCACCCTAAAATAGTATTTTGTGCCAATAGTTTGTTTGAAATTTTCTCAACACCCTCGAGTATTATCTGAGGTATGAGATCGCTGCCTAATAGAATGTCTATTTGAGCGGGGGTGTTGCAGTTGGCATCTGCTAGCTTTAGGTGTGAAACCTTTTGCCAATGCTTGCTATTTATATGATAGCTTGGGAGCATATTTGTTAGTTGCGGTAAGACTATAGCTTCTGCTTTAATTCTCTTATCCGCTTGGGGGGAAATTAGAGTAATGGGATTATTGTGAACTGAGGTATTCGTTTGAGATTTCCTCATCCTGAGTGTCATAGTGGTAACTGGTCCCGAAACTAGTCCACTTAGGATCCATCCAAAAATAGTATTTTGTGCCAATAGTTTGTTTGAAATTTTCGCAACACCCTCGAGTATTATCTGAGGTATGAGATCGCTGCCTAATAGAATGTCTATTTGAGCGCGGGTGTTGCAGTTGGCATCTGCTAGCTTTAGGAGTGAAACCTTTTGCCGATGCTTGCTATTTATATGATAGCTTGGAAGCATATTTGTTAGTTGCGGTAAGACTATAGCTTCTGCTTTAATTCTCTTATCCGCTTGGGGGGAAATTAGAGTAATGGGATTATTGTGAACTGAGGTATTCGTTTGAGATTTCCTCAACCTGAGTGGTCATGTTGGTAACTGGTTCCGAAACTAGTCCACTTAGGATCCACCCAAAAATAGTATTTTGTGCCAATAGTTTGTTTGAAATTTTCTCAACACCCTCGAGTATTATCTGAGGTATGAGATCGCTGCCTAATAGAATGTCTATTTGAGCGCGGGTGTTGCAGTTGGCATCTGCTAGCTTTAGGTGTGAAACCTTTTGCCGATGCTTGCTATTTATATGATAGCTTGGAAGCATATTTGTTAGTTGCGGTAAGACTATAGCTTCTGCTTTAATTCTCTTATCCGCTTGGGGGGAAATTAGAGTAAGGAGATTATTGTGAGCTGAGGTATTCGTTTGAGATTTCCTCAACCTGAGTGGTCATGGTGGTAACTGGTTCCGAAACTAGTCCACTTAGGACCAACCCAAAAATAGTATTTTGTGCCAATAGTTTGTTTGAAATTTTCTCAACCCCCTCGAGTATTATCTGAGGTATGAGATCGCTGCCTAATAGAATGTCTATTTGAGCGGGGGTGTTGCAGTTGGGATCTGCTAGCTTTAGGTGTGAAACCTTAAGCCAATGCTTGCGATTTATATGATAGCTTGGAAGCATATTTGTTAGTTGCGGTAAGACTATAGCTTCTGCTTTAATTCTCTTATCCGCTTGGGGGGAAATTAGAGTAATGGGATTATTGTGAACTGAGGTATTCGTTTGAGATTTCCTCAACCTGAGTGGTCATGGTGGTAACTGGTTCCGAAACTAGTCCACTTAGAATCCACCCAAAAATAGTATTTTGTGCCAATAGTTTGTTTGAAATTTTCTCAACACCCTCGAGTATTATCTGAGGTATGAGATCACTGCCTAATAGAATGTCTATTTGAGCGGGGGTGTTGCAGTTGGGATCTGCTAGCTTTAGGTGTGAAACCTTAAGCCAATGCTTGCGATTTATATGATAGCTTGGAAGCATATTTGTTAGTTGCGGTAAGACTATAGCTTCTGCTTTAATTCTCTTATCCGCTTGGGGGGAAATTAGAGTAATGGGATTATTGTGAACTGAGGTATTCGTTTGAGATTTGCTCAACCTGAGTGGTCATGGTGGTAACTGGTTCCGAAACTAGTCCACTTAGAATCCACCCAAAAATAGTATTTTGTGTCAATAGTTTGTTTGAAATTTTCTCAACACCCTCGAGTATTATCTGAGGTATGAGATCGCTGCCTAATATAATGTCTATTTGAGCGCGGGTGTTGCAGTTGGCATCTGCTAGCTTTAGGTGTGAAACCTTTTGCCAATGCTTGCTATTTATATGATATCTTGGAAGCATATTTGTTAGTTGCGGTAAGACTATAGCTTTTGCTTTAATTCTCTTATCCGCTTGGGGGGAAATTAGAGTAATGGGATTATTGTGAACTGAGGTATTCGTTTGAGATTCCTAAACCTGAGTGGTCATGGTGGTAACTGGTTCCAAAACTAGTCCACTTAGGATCCACCCTAAAATAGTATTTTGTGCCAATAGTTTGTTTGAAATTTTCTCAACACCCTCGAGTATTATCTGAGGTATGAGATCGCTGCCTAATAGAATGTCTATTTGAGCGGGGGTGTTGCAGTTGGCATCTGCTAGCTTTAGGTGTGAAACCTTTTGCCAATGCTTGCTATTTATATGATAGCTTGGGAGCATATTTGTTAGTTGCGGTAAGACTGTAGCTTCTGCTTTAATTCTCTTATCCGCTTGGGGGGAAATTAGAGTAATGGGATTATTGTGAACTGAGGTATTCGTTTGAGATTTCCTCAACCTGAGTGTCATAGTGGTAACTGGTTCCGAAACTAGTCCACTTAGGATCCATCCAAAAATGGTATTTTGTGCCAATAGTTTGTTTGAAATTTTCGCAACACCCTCGAGTATTATCTGAGGTATGAGATCGCTGCCTAATAGAATGTATATTTGAGCGCGGGTGTTGCAGTTGGCATCTGCTAGCTTTAGGAGTGAAACCTTTTGCCGATGCTTGCTATTTATATGATAGCTTGGAAGCATATTTGTTAGTTGCGGTAAGACTATAGCTTCTGCTTTAATTCTCTTATCCGCTTGGGGGGAAATTAGAGTAAGGGGATTATTGTGAACTGAGGTATTCGTTTGAGATTTCCACAACCTGAGTGGTCATGGTGGTAACTGGTTCCGAAACTAGTCCACTTAGGATCCACCCAAAAATAGTATTTTGTGCCAATAGTTTGTTTGAAATTTGCTCAACACCCTCGAGTATTATCTGAGGTATGAGATCGCTGCCTAATGGAATGTCTATTTGAGCGGGGGTGTTGCACTTGGGATCTGCTAGCTTTAGGTGTGAAACCTTTTGTCAATGCTTGTTATTTATATGATAGCTTGGAAGCATATTTGTTAGTTGCGGTAAGACTATAGCTTCTGCTTTAATTCTCTTATCCGCTTGGGGGGAAATTAGAGTAAGGGGATTATTGTGAACTGAGGTATTCGTTTGAGATTTCCACAACCTGAGTGGCCATGGTGGTAACTGGTTCCGAAACTAGTCCACTTAGGATCCACCCAAAAATAGTATTTTGTGCCAATAGTTTGTTTGAAATTTGCTCAACACCCTCGAGTATTATCTGAGGTATGAGATCGCTGCCTAATGGAATGTCTATTTGAGCGCGGGTGTTGCAGTTGGCATCTGCTAGCTTTAGGAGTGAAACCTTTTGCCGATGCTTGCTATTTATATGATAGCTTGGAAGCATATTTGTTAGTTGCGGTAAGACTATAGCTTTTGCTTTAATTCTCTTATCCGCTTGGGGGGAAATTAGAGTAATGGGATTATTGTGAACTGAGGTATTCGTTTGAGATTCCTAAACCTGAGTGGTCATGGTGGTAACTGGTTCCGAAACTAGTCCACTTAGGATCCACCCTAAAATAGTATTTTGTGCCAATAGTTTGTTTGAAATTTTCTCAACACCCTCGAGTATTATCTGAGGTATGAGATCGCTGCCTAATAGAATGTCTATTTGAGCGGGGGTGTTGCAGTTGGCATCTGCTAGCTTTAGGTGTGAAACCTTTTGCCAATGCTTGCTATTTATATGATAGCTTGGGAGCATATTTGTTAGTTGCGGTAAGACTGTAGCTTCTGCTTTAATTCTCTTATCCGCTTGGGGGGAAATTAGAGTAATGGGATTATTGTGAACTGAGGTATTCGTTTGAGATTCCTAAACCTGAGTGGTCATGGTGGTAACTGGTTCCGAAACTAGTCCACTTAGGATCCACCCTAAAATAGTATTTTGTGCCAATAGTTTGTTTGAAATTTTCTCAACACCCTCGAGTATTATCTGAGGTATGAGATCGCTGCCTAATAGAATGTCTATTTGAGCGGGGGTGTTGCAGTTGGCATCTGCTAGCTTTAGGTGTGAAACCTTTTGCCAATGCTTGCTATTTATATGATAGCTTGGGAGCATATTTGTTAGTTGCGGTAAGACTGTAGCTTCTGCTTTAATTCTCTTATCCGCTTGGGGGGAAATTAGAGTAATGGGATTATTGTGAACTGAGGTATTCGTTTGAGATTTCCTCAACCTGAGTGTCATAGTGGTAACTGGTTCCGAAACTAGTCCACTTAGGATCCATCCAAAAATAGTATTTTGTGCCAATAGTTTGTTTGAAATTTTCGCAACACCCTCGAGTATTATCTGAGGTATGAGATCGCTGCCTAATAGAATGTCTATTTGAGCGGGGGTGTTGCAGTTGGCATCTGCTAGCTTTAGGTGTGAAACCTTTTGCCAATGCTTGCTATTTATATGATAGCTTGGGAGCATATTTGTTAGTTGCGGTAAGACTGTAGCTTCTGCTTTAATTCTCTTATCCGCTTGGGGGGAAATTAGAGTAATGGGATTATTGTGAACTGAGGTATTCGTTTGAGATTTCCTCAACCTGAGTGTCATAGTGGTAACTGGTTCCGAAACTAGTCCACTAAGGATCCATCCAAAAATAGTATTTTGTGCCAATAGTTTGTTTGAAATTTTCTCAACCCCCTCGAGTATTATCTGAGGTATGAGATCGCTGCCTAATAGAATGTCTATTTGAGCGGGGGTGTTGCAGTTGGGATCTGCTAGCTTTAGGTGTGAAACCTTAAGCCAATGCTTGCGATTTATATGATAGCTTGGAAGCATATTTGTTAGTTGCGGTAAGACTATAGCTTCTGCTTTAATTCTCTTATCCGCTTGGGGGGAAATTAGAGTAATGGGATTATTGTGAACTGAGGTATTCGTTTGAGATTTCCTCAACCTGAGTGGTCATGGTGGTAACTGGTTCCGAAACTAGTCCACTTAGAATCCACCCAAAAATAGTATTTTGTGCCAATAGTTTGTTTGAAATTTTCTCAACACCCTCGAGTATTATCTGAGGTATGAGATCACTGCCTAATAGAATGTCTATTTGAGCGGGGGTGTTGCAGTTGGGATCTGCTAGCTTTAGGTGTGAAACCTTAAGCCAATGCTTGCGATTTATATGATAGCTTGGAAGCATATTTGTTAGTTGCGGTAAGACTATAGCTTCTGCTTTAATTCTCTTATCCGCTTGGGGGGAAATTAGAGTAATGGGATTATTGTGAACTGAGGTATTCGTTTGAGATTTGCTCAACCTGAGTGGTCATGGTGGTAACTGGTTCCGAAACTAGTCCACTTAGAATCCACCCAAAAATAGTATTTTGTGTCAATAGTTTGTTTGAAATTTTCTCAACACCCTCGAGTATTATCTGAGGTATGAGATCGCTGCCTAATATAATGTCTATTTGAGCGCGGGTGTTGCAGTTGGCATCTGCTAGCTTTAGGTGTGAAACCTTTTGCCAATGCTTGCTATTTATATGATATCTTGGAAGCATATTTGTTAGTTGCGGTAAGACTATAGCTTTTGCTTTAATTCTCTTATCCGCTTGGGGGGAAATTAGAGTAATGGGATTATTGTGAACTGAGGTATTCGTTTGAGATTCCTAAACCTGAGTGGTCATGGTGGTAACTGGTTCCGAAACTAGTCCACTTAGGATCCACCCTAAAATAGTATTTTGTGCCAATAGTTTGTTTGAAATTTTCTCAACACCCTCGAGTATTATCTGAGGTATGAGATCGCTGCCTAATAGAATGTCTATTTGAGCGGGGGTGTTGCAGTTGGCATCTGCTAGCTTTAGGTGTGAAACCTTTTGCCAATGCTTGCTATTTATATGATAGCTTGGGAGCATATTTGTTAGTTGCGGTAAGACTGTAGCTTCTGCTTTAATTCTCTTATTCGCTTGGGGGGAAATTAGAGTAATGGGATTATTGTGAACTGAGGTATTCGTTTGAGATTCCTAAACCTGAGTGGTCATGGTGGTAACTGGTTCCGAAACTAGTCCACTTAGGATCCACCCTAAAATAGTATTTTGTGCCAATAGTTTGTTTGAAATTTTCTCAACACCCTCGAGTATTATCTGAGGTATGAGATCGCTGCCTAATAGAATGTCTATTTGAGCGAGGGTGTTGCAGTTGGCATCTGCTAGCTTTAGGTGTGAAACCTTTTGCCAATGCTTGCTATTTATATGATAGCTTGGGAGCATATTTGTTAGTTGCGGTAAGACTGTAGCTTCTGCTTTAATTCTCTTATCCGCTTGGGGGGAAATTAGAGTAATGGGATTATTGTGAACTGAGGTATTCGTTTGAGATTTCCTCAACCTGAGTGTCATAGTGGTAACTGGTTCCGAAACTAGTCCACTTAGGATCCATCCAAAAATAGTATTTTGTGCCAATAGTTTGTTTGAAATTTTCGCAACACCCTCGAGTATTATCTGAGGTATGAGATCGCTGCCTAATAGAATGTCTATTTGAGCGGGGGTGTTGCAGTTGGCATCTGCTAGCTTTAGGTGTGAAACCTTTTGCCAATGCTTGCTATTTATATGATAGCTTGGGAGCATATTTGTTAGTTGCGGTAAGACTGTAGCTTCTGCTTTAATTCTCTTATCCGCTTGGGGGGAAATTAGAGTAATGGGATTATTGTGAACTGAGGTATTCGTTTGAGATTTCCTCAACCTGAGTGTCATAGTGGTAACTGGTTCCGAAACTAGTCCACTTAGGATCCATCCAAAAATAGTATTTTGTGCCAATAGTTTGTTTGAAATTTTCTCAACCCCCTCGAGTATTATCTGAGGTATGAGATCGCTGCCTAATAGAATGTCTATTTGAGCGGGGGTGTTGCAGTTGGGATCTGCTAGCTTTAGGTGTGAAACCTTAAGCCAATGCTTGCGATTTATATGATAGCTTGGAAGCATATTTGTTAGTTGCGGTAAGACTATAGCTTCTGCTTTAATTCTCTTATCCGCTTGGGGGGAAATTAGAGTAATGGGATTATTGTGAACTGAGGTATTCGTTTGAGATTTCCTCAACCTGAGTGGTCATGGTGGTAACTGGTTCCGAAACTAGTCCACTTAGGATCCACCCAAAAATAGTATTTTGTGCCAATAGTTTGTTTGAAATTTGCTCAACACCCTCGAGTATTATCTGAGGTATGAGATCGCTGCCTAATGGAATGTCTATTTGAGCGGGGGTGTTGCACTTGGGATCTGCTAGCTTTAGGTGTGAAACCTTTTGTCAATGCTTGTTATTTATATGATAGCTTGGAAGCATATTTGTTAGTTGCGGTAAGACTATAGCTTCTGCTTTAATTCTCTTATCCGCTTGGGGGGAAATTAGAGTAAGGGGATTATTGTGAACTGAGGTATTCGTTTGAGATTTCCACAACCTGAGTGGTTATGGTGGTAACTGGTTCCGAAACTAGTCCACTTAGGATCCACCCAAAAATAGTATTTTGTGCCAATAGTTTGTTTGAAATTTGCTCAACACCCTCGAGTATTATCTGAGGTATGAGATCGCTGCCTAATGGAATGTCTATTTGAGCGCGGGTGTTGCAGTTGGCATCTGCTAGCTTTAGGAGTGAAACCTTTTGCCGATGCTTGCTATTTATATGATAGCTTGGAAGCATATTTGTTAGTTGCGGTAAGACTATAGCTTTTGCTTTAATTCTCTTATCCGCTTGGGGGGAAATTAGAGTAATGGGATTATTGTGAACTGAGGTATTCGTTTAAGATTCCTAAACCTGAGTGGTCATGGTGGTAACTGGTTCCGAAACTAGTCCACTTAGGATCCACCCTAAAATAGTATTTTGTGCCAATAGTTTGTTTGAAATTTTCTCAACACCCTCGAGTATTATCTGAGGTATGAGATCGCTGCCTAATAGAATGTCTATTTGAGCGGGGGTGTTGCAGTTGGCATCTGCTAGCTTTAGGTGTGAAACCTTTTGCCAATGCTTGCTATTTATATGATAGCTTGGGAGCATATTTGTTAGTTGCGGTAAGACTGTAGCTTCTGCTTTAATTCTCTTATCCGCTTGGGGGGAAATTAGAGTAATGGGATTATTGTGAACTGAGGTATTCGTTTGAGATTCCTAAACCTGAGTGGTCATGGTGGTAACTGGTTCCGAAACTAGTCCACTTAGGATCCACCCTAAAATAGTATTTTGTGCCAATAGTTTGTTTGAAATTTTCTCAACACCCTCGAGTATTATCTGAGGTATGAGATCGCTGCCTAATAGAATGTCTATTTGAGCGGGGGTGTTGCAGTTGGCATCTGCTAGCTTTAGGTGTGAAACCTTTTGCCAATGCTTGCTATTTATATGATAGCTTGGGAGCATATTTGTTAGTTGCGGTAAGACTGTAGCTTCTGCTTTAATTCTCTTATCCGCTTGGGGGGAAATTAGAGTAATGGGATTATTGTGAACTGAGGTATTCGTTTGAGATTTCCTCAACCTGAGTGTCATAGTGGTAACTGGTTCCGAAACTAGTCCACTTAGGATCCATCCAAAAATAGTATTTTGTGCCAATAGTTTGTTTGAAATTTTCGCAACACCCTCGAGTATTATCTGAGGTATGAGATCGCTGCCTAATAGAATGTCTATTTGAGCGGGGGTGTTGCAGTTGGCATCTGCTAGCTTTAGGTGTGAAACCTTTTGCCAATGCTTGCTATTTATATGATAGCTTGGGAGCATATTTGTTAGTTGCGGTAAGACTGTAGCTTCTGCTTTAATTCTCTTATCCGCTTGGGGGGAAATTAGAGTAATGGGATTATTGTGAACTGAGGTATTCGTTTGAGATTTCCTCAACCTGAGTGTCATAGTGGTAACTGGTTCCGAAACTAGTCCACTTAGGATCCATCCAAAAATAGTATTTTGTGCCAATAGTTTGTTTGAAATTTTCTCAACCCCCTCGAGTATTATCTGAGGTATGAGATCGCTGCCTAATAGAATGTCTATTTGAGCGGGGGTGTTGCAGTTGGGATCTGCTAGCTTTAGGTGTGAAACCTTAAGCCAATGCTTGCGATTTATATGATAGCTTGGAAGCATATTTGTTAGTTGCGGTAAGACTATAGCTTCTGCTTTAATTCTCTTATCCGCTTGGGGGGAAATTAGAGTAATGGGATTATTGTGAACTGAGGTATTCGTTTGAGATTTCCTCAACCTGAGTGGTCATGGTGGTAACTGGTTCCGAAACTAGTCCACTTAGAATCCACCCAAAAATAGTATTTTGTGCCAATAGTTTGTTTGAAATTTTCTCAACACCCTCGAGTATTATCTGAGGTATGAGATCAGTGCCTAATAGAATGTCTATTTGAGCGGGGGTGTTGCAGTTGGGATCTGCTAGCTTTAGGTGTGAAACCTTAAGCCAATGCTTGCGATTTATATGATAGCTTGGAAGCATATTTGTTAGTTGCGGTAAGACTATAGCTTCTGCTTTAATTCTCTTATCCGCTTGGGGGGAAATTAGAGTAATGGGATTATTGTGAACTGAGGTATTCGTTTGAGATTTGCTCAACCTGAGTGGTCATGGTGGTAACTGGTTCCGAAACTAGTCCACTTAGAATCCACCCAAAAATAGTATTTTGTGTCAATAGTTTGTTTGAAATTTTCTCAACACCCTCGAGTATTATCTGAGGTATGAGATCGCTGCCTAATATAATGTCTATTTGAGCGCGGGTGTTGCAGTTGGCATCTGCTAGCTTTAGGTGTGAAACCTTTTGCCAATGCTTGCTATTTATATGATATCTTGGAAGCATATTTGTTAGTTGCGGTAAGACTATAGCTTTTGCTTTAATTCTCTTATCCGCTTGGGGGGAAATTAGAGTAATGGGATTATTGTGAACTGAGGTATTCGTTTGAGATTCCTAAACCTGAGTGGTCATGGTGGTAACTGGTTCCGAAACTAGTCCACTTAGGATCCACCCTAAAATAGTATTTTGTGCCAATAGTTTGTTTGAAATTTTCTCAACACCCTCGAGTATTATCTGAGGTATGAGATCGCTGCCTAATAGAATGTCTATTTGAGCGGGGGTGTTGCAGTTGGCATCTGCTAGCTTTAGGTGTGAAACCTTTTGCCAATGCTTGCTATTTATTGTGAACTGAGGTATTCGTTTGAGATTCCTAAACCTGAGTGGTCATGGTGGTAACTGGTTCCGAAACTAGTCCACTTAGGATCCACCCTAAAATAGTATTTTGTGCCAATAGTTTGTTTGAAATTTTCTCAACACCCTCGAGTATTATCTGAGGTATGAGATCGCTGCCTAATAGAATGTCTATTTGAGCGGGGGTGTTGCAGTTGGCATCTGCTAGCTTTAGGTGTGAAACCTTTTGCCAATGCTTGCTATTTATATGATAGCTTGGGAGCATATTTGTTAGTTGCGGTAAGACTGTAGCTTCTGCTTTAATTCTCTTATCCGCTTGGGGGGAAATTAGAGTAATGGGATTATTGTGAACTGAGGTATTCGTTTGAGATTTCCTCAACCTGAGTGTCATAGTGGTAACTGGTTCCGAAACTAGTCCACTTAGGATCCATCCAAAAATAGTATTTTGTGCCAATAGTTTGTTTGAAATTTTCGCAACACCCTCGAGTATTATCTGAGGTATGAGATCGCTGCCTAATAGAATGTATATTTGAGCGCGGGTGTTGCAGTTGGCATCTGCTAGCTTTAGGAGTGAAACCTTTTGCCGATGCTTGCTATTTATATGATAGCTTGGAAGCATATTTGTTAGTTGCGGTAAGACTATAGCTTCTGCTTTAATTCTCTTATCCGCTTGGGGGGAAATTAGAGTAAGGGGATTATTGTGAACTGAGGTATTCGTTTGAGATTTCCACAACCTGAGTGGTCATGGTGGTAACTGGTTCCGAAACTAGTCCACTTAGGATCCACCCAAAAATAGTATTTTGTGCCAATAGTTTGTTTGAAATTTGCTCAACACCCTCGAGTATTATCTGAGGTATGAGATCGCTGCCTAATGGAATGTCTATTTGAGCGGGGGTGTTGCACTTGGGATCTGCTAGCTTTAGGTGTGAAACCTTTTGTCAATGCTTGTTATTTATATGATAGCTTGGAAGCATATTTGTTAGTTGCGGTAAGACTATAGCTTCTGCTTTAATTCTCTTATCCGCTTGGGGGGAAATTAGAGTAAGGGGATTATTGTGAACTGAGGTATTCGTTTGAGATTTCCACAACCTGAGTGGCCATGGTGGTAACTGGTTCCGAAACTAGTCCACTTAGGATCCACCCAAAAATAGTATTTTGTGCCAATAGTTTGTTTGAAATTTGCTCAACACCCTCGAGTATTATCTGAGGTATGAGATCGCTGCCTAATGGAATGTCTATTTGAGCGGGGGTGTTGCACTTGGGATCTGCTAGCTTTAGGTGTGAAACCTTTTGTCATTGCTTGTTATTTATATGATAGCTTGGAAGCATATTTGTGCCAATAGTTTGTTTGAAATTTGCTCAACACCCTCGAGTATTATCTGAGGTATGAGATCGCTGCCTAATGGAATGTCTATTTGAGCGCGGGTGTTGCAGTTGGCATCTGCTAGCTTTAGGAGTGAAACCTTTTGCCGATGCTAGCTATTTATATGATAGCTTGGAAGCATATTTGTTAGTTGCGGTAAGACTATAGCTTCTGCTTTAATTCTCTTATCCGCTTGGGGGGAAATTAGAGTAAGGGGATTATTGTGAACTGAGGTATTCGTTTGAGATTTCCTCAACCTGAGTGGTCATGGTGGTAACTGGTTCCGAAACTAGTCCACTTAGGATCCACCCAAAAATAGTATTTTGTGCCAATAGTTTGTTTGAAATTTTCTCAACACCCTCGAGTATTATCTGAGGTATGAGATCGCTGCCTAATAGAATGTCTATTTGAGCGGGGGTGTTACAGTTGGGATCTGCTAGCTTTAGGTGTGAAACCTTTTGCCAATGCTTGCTATTTATATGATATCTTGGCATATTTGTTAGTTGCGGTAAGACTATAGCTTCTGCTTTAATTCTCTTATCCGCTTGGGGGGAAATTAGAGTAATGGGATTATTGTGAACTGAGGTATTCGTTTGAGATTTCCTCAACCTGAGTGGTCATGGTGGTAACTGGTTCCGAAACTAGTCCATTTAGGATCCACCCAAAAATAGTATTTTGTGCCAGTGGTTTGTTTGAAATTTTCTCAACACCCTCGAGTATTATCTGAGGTATGAGATCGCTGCCTAATAGAATGTCTATTTGAGCGGGGGTGTTGCAGTTGTCATCTGCTAGCTTTAGGTGTGAAACCTTTTGCCAATGCTTGCTATTTATATGATAGCTTGGAAGCATATTTGTTAGTTGCGGTAAGACTATAGCTTCTGCTTTAATTCTCTTATCCGCTGGGGGGAAATTAGAGTAATGGGATTATTGTGAACTGAGGTATTCGTTTGAGATTTCCTCAACCTGAGTGGTCATGGTGGTAACTGGTTCCGAAACTAGTCCACTTAGGACCAACCCAAAAATAGTATTTTGTGCGAATAGTTTGTTTGAAATTTTCTCAACACCCTCGAGTATTATCTGAGGTATGAGATCACTGCCTAATAGAATGTCTATTTGAGCGGGGGTGTTGCAGTTGGGATCTGCTAGCTTTAGGTGTGAAACCTTTTGCCAATGCTTGCTATTTATATGATAGCTTGGAAGCATATTTGTTAGTTGCGGTAAGACTATAGCTTCTGCTTTAATTCTCTTATCCGCTTGGGGGAAATTAGAGTAATGGGATTATTGTGAACTGAGGTATTCGTTTGAGATTTCCTCAACCTGAGTGGTCATGGTGGTAACTGGTTCCGAAACTAGTCCACTTAGGACCAACCCTAAAATAGTATTTTGTGCCAATAGTTTGTTTGAAATTTTCTCAACACCCTCGAGTATTATCTGAGGTATGAGATCGCTGCCTAATAGAATGTCTATTTGAGCGGGGGTGTTGCAGTTGGCATCTGCTAGCTTAAGGTGTGAAACCTTTTGCCAATGCTTGCTATTTATATGATAGCTTGGAAGCATATTTGTTAGTTGCGGTAAGACTATAGCTCCTGCTTTAATTCTCTTATCTGCTTGGGGGGAAATTAGAGTAATGGGATTATTGTGAACTGAGGTATTCGTTTGAGATTTCCTCAACCTGAGTGGTCATGGTGGTAACTGGTTCCGAAACTAGTCCACTTAGGACCAACCCAAAAATAGTATTTTGTGCGAATAGTTTGTTTGAAATTTTCTCAACACCCTCGAGTATTATCTGAGGTATGAGATCGCTGCCTAATATAATGTCTATTTGAGCGGGGGTGTTGCAGTTGGGATCTGCTAGCTTTAGGTGTGAAACCTTTTGCCAATGCTTGCTATTTATATGATATCTGGGAAGCATATTTGTTAGTTGCGGTAAGACTATAGCTTCTGCTTTAATTCTCTTATCCGCTTGGGGGGAAATTAGAGTAATGGGATTATTGTGAACTGAGGTATTCGTTTGAGATTCCTCAACCTGAGTGGTCATGGTGGTAACTGGTTCCGAAACTAGTCCACTTAGGATCCACCCTAAAATAGTATTTTGTGCCAATAGTTTGTTTGAAATTTTCTCAACACCCTCGAGTATTATCTGAGGTATGAGATCGCTGCCTAATAGAATGTCTATTTGAGCGGGGGTGTTGCAGTTGGCATCTGCTAGCTTTAGGTGTGAAACCTTTTGCCAATGCTTGCTATTTATATGATAGCTTGGAAGCATATTTGTTAGTTGCGGTAAGACTATAGCTTCTGCTTTAATTCTCTTATCCGCTTGGGGGAAATTAGAGTAATGGGATTATTGTGAACTGAGGTATTCGTTTGAGATTTCCTCAACCTGAGTGGTCATGGTGGTAACTGGTTCCGAAACTAGTCCACTTAGGACCAACCCTAAAATAGTATTTTGTGCCAATAGTTTGTTTGAAATTTTCTCAACACCCTCGAGTATTATCTGAGGTATGAGATCGCTGCCTAATAGAATGTCTATTTGAGCGGGGGTGTTGCAGTTGGCATCTGCTAGCTTAAGGTGTGAAACCTTTTGCCAATGCTTGCTATTTATATGATAGCTTGGAAGCATATTTGTTAGTTGCGGTAAGACTATAGCTCCTGCTTTAATTCTCTTATCTGCTTGGGGGGAAATTAGAGTAATGGGATTATTGTGAACTGAGGTATTCGTTTGAGATTTCCTCAACCTGAGGGGTCATGGTGGTAACTGGTTCCGAAACTAGTCCACTTAGGACCAACCCAAAAATAGTATTTTGTGCGAATAGTTTGTTTGAAATTTTCTCAACACCCTCGAGTATTATCTGAGGTATGAGATCGCTGCCTAATATAATGTCTATTTGAGCGGGGGTGTTGCAGTTGGGATCTGCTAGCTTTAGGTGTGAAACCTTTTGCCAATGCTTGCTATTTATATGATATCTGGGAAGCATATTTGTTAGTTGCGGTAAGACTATAGCTTCTGCTTTAATTCTCTTATCCGCTTGGGGGGAAATTAGAGTAATGGGATTATTGTGAACTGAGGTATTCGTTTGAGATTCCTCAACCTGAGTGGTCATGGTGGTAACTGGTTCCGAAACTAGTCCACTTAGGATCCACCCTAAAATAGTATTTTGTGCCAATAGTTTGTTTGAAATTTTCTCAACACCCTCGAGTATTATCTGAGGTATGAGATCGCTGCCTAATAGAATGTCTATTTGAGCGGGGGTGTTGCAGTTGGCATCTGCTAGCTTTAGGTGTGAAACCTTTTGCCAATGCTTGCTATTTATATGATAGCTTGGAAGCATATTTGTTAGTTGCGGTAAGACTATAGCTTCTGCTTTAATTCTCTTATCCGCTTGGGGGGAAATTAGAGTAATGGGATTATTGTGAACTGAGGTATTCGTTTGAGATTTCCTCAACCTGAGTGGTCATGGTGGTAACTGGTTCCGAAACTAGTCCACTTAGGATCCACCCAAAAATAGTATTTTGTGCCAATAGTTTGTTTGAAATTTTCTCAACACCCTCGAGTATTATCTGAGGTATGAGATCGCTGCCTAATAGAATGTCTATTTGAGCGCGGGTGTTGCAGTTGGCATCTGCTAGCTTTAGGTGTGAAACCTTTTGCCGATGCTTGCTATTTATATGATAGCTTGGAAGCATATTTGTTAGTTGCGGTAAGACTATAGCTTCTGCTTTAATTCTCTTATCCGCTTAGGGGGAAATTAGAGTAATGGGATTATTGTGAACTGAGGTATTTGTTTGAGATTTCCTCAACCTGAGTGGTCATGGTGGTAACTGGTTCCGAAACTAGTCCACTTAGGACCAACCCAAAAATAGTATTTTGTGCGAATAGTTTGTTTGAAATTTTCTCAACACCCTCGAGTATTATCTGAGATATGAGATCGCTGCCTAATAGAATGTCTATTTGAGCGGGGGTGTTGCAGTTGGGATCTGCTAGCTTTAGGTGTGAAACCTTTTGCCAATGCTTGCTATTTATTTGATATCTGGGAAGCATATTTGTTAGTTGCGGTAAGGCTATAGCTTCTGCTTTAATTCTCTTATCCGCTTGGGGGGAAATTAGAGTAATGGGATTATTGTGAACTGAGGTATTCGTTTGAGATTCCTCAACCTGAGTGGTTATGGTGGTAACTGGTTCCGAAACTAGTCCACTTAGGATCCACCCTAAAATAGTATTTTGTGCCAATAGTTTGTTTGAAATTTTCTCAACACCCTCGAGTATTATCGGAGGTATGAGATCGCTGCCTAATAGAATGTCTATTTGAGCGGGGGTGTTGCAGTTGGGATCTGCTAGCTTTAGGTGTGAAATCTTTTGCCAATGCTTGCTATTTATATGATAGCGTGGAAGCATATTTGTTAGTTGCGGTAAGACTATAGCTTCTGCTTTAATTAGCTTCTCCGCTTGGGGGGAAATTAGAGTAATGGGATTATTGTGAACTGAGGTATTCGTTTGAGATTTCCTCAACCTGAGTGGTCATAGTGGTAACTGGTTCCGAAACTAGTCCACTTAGGATCCACCCAAAAATAGTATTTTGTGCCAATAGTTTGTTTGAAATTTTCTCAACACCCTCGAGTATTGTCTGAGGTATGAGATCGCTGCCTAATAGAATGTCTATTTGAGCGGGGGTGTTGCAGTTGGGATCTGCTAGCTTTAGGTGTGAAACCTTTTGCCAATGCTAGCTATTTATATGATAGCTTGGAAGCATATTTGTTAGTTGCGGTAAGACTATAGCTTCTGCTTTAATTCTCTTATCCGCTTGGGGGGAAATTAGAGTAATGGGATTATTGTAAACTGAGGTATTCGTTTGAGATTTCCTCAACCTGAGTGGTCATGGTGGTAACTGGTTCCGAAACTAGTCCACTTAGGATCCACCCAAAAATAGTATTTTGTGCCAATAGTTTGTTTGAAATTTTCTCAACACCCTCGAGTATTATCTGAGGTATGAGATCGCTGCCTAATAGAATGTCTATTTGAGCGCGGGTGTTGCAGTTGGCATCTGCTAGCTTTAGGTGTGAAACCTTTTGCCGATGCTTGCTATTTATATGATAGCTTGGAAGCATATTTGTTAGTTGCGGTAAGACTATAGCTTCTGCTTTAATTCTCTTATCCGCTTGGGGGGAAATTAGAGTAATGGGATTATTGTGAACTGAGGTATTCGTTTGAGATTCCTCAACCTGAGTGGTTATGGTGGTAACTGGTTCCGAAACTAGTCCACTTAGGATCCACCCTAAAATAGTATTTTGTGCCAATAGTTTGTTTGAAATTTTCTCAACACCCTCGAGTATTATCGGAGGTATGAGATCGCTGCCTAATAGAATGTCTATTTGAGCGGGGGTGTTGCAGTTGGGATCTGCTAGCTTTAGGTGTGAAATCTTTTGCCAATGCTTGCTATTTATATGATAGCGTGGAAGCATATTTGTTAGTTGCGGTAAGACTATAGCTTCTGCTTTAATTAGCTTCTCCGCTTGGGGGGAAATTAGAGTAATGGGATTATTGTGAACTGAGGTATTCGTTTGAGATTTCCTCAACCTGAGTGGTTATGGTGGTAACTGGTTCCGAAACTAGTCCACTTAGGATCCACCCTAAAATAGTATTTTGTGCCAATAGGTGAAACCTTTTGCCAATGCTTGCTATTTATATGATAGCTTGGAAGCATATTTGTTAGTTGCGGTAAGGCTATAGCTTCTGCTTTAATTCTCTTATCCGCTTGGGGGGAAATTAGAGTAATGGGATTATTGTGAACTGAGGTATTCGTTTGAGATTCCTCAACCTGAGTGGTTATGGTGGTAACTGGTTCCGAAACTAGTCCACTTAGGATCCACCCTAAAATAGTATTTTGTGCCAATAGTTTGTTTGAAATTTTCTCAACACCCTCGAGTATTATCGGAGGTATGAGATCGCTGCCTAATAGAATGTCTATTTGAGCGGGGGTGTTGCAGTTGGGATCTGCTAGCTTTAGGTGTGAAATCTTTTGCCAATGCTTGCTATTTATATGATAGCGTGGAAGCATATTTGTTAGTTGCGGTAAGACTATAGCTTCTGCTTTAATTAGCTTCTCCGCTTGGGGGGAAATTAGAGTAATGGGATTATTGTGAACTGAGGTATTCGTTTGAGATTTCCTCAACCTGAGTGGTCATAGTGGTAACTGGTTCCGAAACTAGTCCACTTAGGATCCACCCAAAAATAGTATTTTGTGCCAATAGTTTGTTTGAAATTTTCTCAACACCCTCGAGTATTGTCTGAGGTATGAGATCGCTGCCTAATAGAATGTCTATTTGAGCGGGGGTGTTGCAGTTGGGATCTGCTAGCTTTAGGTGTGAAACCTTTTGCCAATGCTAGCTATTTATATGATAGCTTGGAAGCATATTTGTTAGTTGCGGTAAGACTATAGCTTCTGCTTTAATTCTCTTATCCGCTTGGGGGGAAATTAGAGTAATGGGATTATTGTAAACTGAGGTATTCGTTTGAGATTTCCTCAACCTGAGTGGTCATGGTGGTAACTGGTTCCGAAACTAGTCCACTTAGGATCCACCCAAAAATAGTATTTTGTGCCAATAGTTTGTTTGAAATTTTCTCAACACCCTCGAGTATTATCTGAGGTATGAGATCGCTGCCTAATAGAATGTCTATTTGAGCGCGGGTGTTGCAGTTGGCATCTGCTAGCTTTAGGTGTGAAACCTTTTGCCGATGCTTGCTATTTATATGATAGCTTGGAAGCATATTTGTTAGTTGCGGTAAGACTATAGCTTCTGCTTTAATTCTCTTATCCGCTTGGGGGGAAATTAGAGTAATGGGATTATTGTGAACTGAGGTATTCGTTTGAGATTCCTCAACCTGAGTGGTTATGGTGGTAACTGGTTCCGAAACTAGTCCACTTAGGATCCACCCTAAAATAGTATTTTGTGCCAATAGTTTGTTTGAAATTTTCTCAACACCCTCGAGTATTGTCTAAGGTATGAGATCGCTGCCTAATAGAATGTCTATTTGAGCGGGGGTGTTGCAGTTGGGATCTGCTAGCTTTAGGTGTGAAACCTTTTGCCAATGCTAGCTATTTATATGATAGCTTGGAAGCATATTTGTTAGTTGCGGTAAGACTATAGCTTCTGCTTTAATTCTCTTATCCGCTTGGGGGGAAATTAGAGTAATGGGATTATTGTAAACTGAGGTATTCGTTTGAGATTTCCTCAACCTGAGTGGTCATGGTGGTAACTGGTTCCGAAACTAGTCCACTTAGGATCCACCCAAAAATAGTATTTTGTGCCAATAGTTTGTTTGAAATTTTCACAACACCCTCGAGTATTATCTGAGGTATGAGATCGCTGCCTAATAGAATGTCTATTTGAGCGCGGGTGTTGCAGTTGGCATCTGCTAGCTTTAGGTGTGAAACCTTTTGCCGATGCTTGCTATTTATATGATAGCTTGGAAGCATATTTGTTAGTTGCGGTAAGACTATAGCTTCTGCTTTAATTCTCTTATCCGCTTGGGGGGAAATTAGAGTAAGGAGATTATTGTGAACTGAGGTATTCGTTTGAGATTTCCTCAACCTGAGTGGTCATGGTGGTAACTGGTTCCGAAACTAGTCCACTTAGGACCAACCCAAAAATAGTATTTTGTGCCAATAGTTTGTTTGAAATTTTCTCAACCCCCTCGAGTATTATCTGAGGTATGAGATCGCTGCCTAATAGAATGTCTATTTGAGCGGGGGTGTTGCAGTTGGGATCTGCTAGCTTTAGGTGTGAAACCTTAAGCCAATGCTTGCGATTTATATGATAGCTTGGAAGCATATTTGTTAGTTGCGGTAAGACTATAGCTTCTGCTTTAATTCTCTTATCCGCTTGGGGCGAAATTAGAGTAATGGGATTATTGTGAACTGAGGTATTCGTTTGAGATTTCCTCAACCTGAGTGGTCATGGTGGTAACTGGTTCCGAAACTAGTCCACTTAGAATCCACCCAAAAATAGTATTTTGTGCCAATAGTTTGTTTGAAATTTTCTCAACACCCTCGAGTATTATCTGAGGTATGAGATCACTGCCTAATAGAATGTCTATTTGAGCGGGGGTGTTGCAGTTGGGATCTGCTAGCTTTAGGTGTGAAACCTTAAGCCAATGCTTGCGATTTATATGATAGCTTGGAAGCATATTTGTTAGTTGCGGTAAGACTATAGCTTCTGCTTTAATTCTCTTATCCGCTTGGGGGGAAATTAGAGTGATGGGATTATTGTGAACTGAGGTATTCGTTTGAGATTTCCTCAACCTGAGTGGTCATGGTGGTAACTGGTTCCGAAACTAGTCCACTTAGAATCCACCCAAAAATAGTGTTTTGTGCCAATAGTTTGTTTGAAATTTTCTCAACACTCTCGAGTATTATCTGAGGTATGAGATCGCTGCCTAATAGAATGTCTATTTGAGCGCGGGTGTTGCAGTTGGCATCTGCTAGCTTTAGGTGTGAAACCTTTTGCCAATGCTTGCTATTTATATGATATCTTGGAAGCATATTTGTTAGTTGCGGTAAGACTATAGCTTCTGCTTTAATTCTCTTATCCGCTTGGGGGGAAATTAGAGTAATGGGATTATTGTGAACTGAGGTATTCGTTTGAGATTCCTCAACCTGAGTGGTCATGGTGGTAACTGGTTCCGAAACTAGTCCACTTAGGATCCACCCAAAAATAGTGTTTTGTGCCAATAGTTTGTTTGAAATTTTCTCAACACTCTCGAGTATTATCTGAGGTATGAGATCGCTGCCTAATAGAATGTCTATTTGAGCGCGGGTGTTGCAGTTGGCATCTGCTAGCTTTAGGTGTGAAACCTTTTGCCGATGCTTGCTATTTATATGATAGCTTGGAAGCATATTTGTTAGTTGCGGTAAGACTATAGCTTCTGCTTTAATTCTCTTATCCGCTTGGGGGGAAATTAGAGTAATGGGATTATTGTGAACTGAGGTATTCGTTTGAGATTTCCTCAACCTGAGTGGTCATGGTGGTAACTGGTTCCGAAACTAGTCCACTTAGGATCCACCCAAAAATAGTATTTTGTGCCAATAGTTTGTTTGAAATTTTCTCAACACCCTCGAGTATTATCTGAGGTATGAGATCGCTGCCTAATAGAATGTCTATTTGAGCGCGGGTGTTGCAGTTGGCATCTGCTAGCTTTAGGTGTGAAACCTTTTGCCGATGCTTGCTATTTATATGATAGCTTGGAAGCATATTTGTTAGTTGCGGTAAGACTATAGCTTCTGCTTTAATTCTCTTATCCGCTTGGGGGGAAATTAGAGTAATGGGATTATTGTGAACTGAGGTATTCGTTTGAGATTTCCTCAACCTGAGTGGTCATGGTGGTAACTGGTTCCGAAACTAGTCCACTTAGAATCCACCCAAAAATAGTATTTTGTGCCAATAGTTTGTTTGAAATTTTCTCAACACCCTCGAGTATTATCTGAGGTATGAGATCACTGCCTAATAGAATGTCTATTTGAGCGGGGGTGTTGCAGTTGGGATCTGCTAGCTTTAGGTGTGAAACCTTAAGCCAATGCTTGCGATTTATATGATAGCTTGGAAGCATATTTGTTAGTTGCGGTAAGACTATAGCTTCTGCTTTAATTCTCTTATCCGCTTGGGGGGAAATTAGAGTAATGGGATTATTGTGAACTGAGGTATTCGTTTGAGATTTCCTCAACCTGAGTGGTCATGGTGGTAACTGGTTCCGAAACTAGTCCACTTAGAATCCACCCAAAAATAGTATTTTGTGCCAATAGTTTGTTTGAAATTTTCTCAACACCCTCGAGTATTATCTGAGGTATGAGATCGCTGCCTAATAGAATGTCTATTTGAGCGCGGGTGTTGCAGTTGGCATCTGCTAGCTTTAGGTGTGAAACCTTTTGCCAATGCTTGCTATTTATATGATATCTTGGAAGCATATTTGTTAGTTGCGGTAAGACTATAGCTTCTGCTTTAATTCTCTTATCCGCTTGGGGGGAAATTAGAGTAATGGGATTATTGTGAACTGAGGTATTCGTTTGAGATTTCCTCAACTTGAGTGGTCATGGTGGTAACTGGTTCCGAAACTAGTCCACTTAGGATCCACCCAAAAATAGTATTTTGTGCCAATAGTTTGTTTGAAATTTTCTCAACACCCTCGAGTATTATCTGAGGTATGAGATCGCTGCCTAATAGAATGTCTATTTGAGCGGGGGTGTTGCAGTTGGGATCTGCTAGCTTTAGGTGTGAAACCTTAAGCCAATGCTTGCGATTTATATGATAGCTTGGAAGCATATTTGTTAGTTGCGGTAAGACTATAGCTTCTGCTTTAATTCTCTTATCCGCTTGGGGCGAAATTAGAGTAATGGGATTATTGTGAACTGAGGTATTCGTTTGAGATTTCCTCAACCTGAGTGGTCATGGTGGTAACTGGTTCCGAAACTAGTCCACTTAGAATCCACCCAAAAATAGTATTTTGTGCCAATAGTTTGTTTGAAATTTTCTCAACACCCTCGAGTATTATCTGAGGTATGAGATCACTGCCTAATAGAATGTCTATTTGAGCGGGGGTGTTGCAGTTGGGATCTGCTAGCTTTAGGTGTGAAACCTTAAGCCAATGCTTGCGATTTATATGATAGCTTGGAAGCATATTTGTTAGTTGCGGTAAGACTATAGCTTCTGCTTTAATTCTCTTATCCGCTTGGGGGGAAATTAGAGTAATGGGATTATTGTGAACTGAGGTATTCGTTTGAGATTTCCTCAACCTGAGTGGTCATGGTGGTAACTGGTTCCGAAACTAGTCCACTTAGAATCCACCCAAAAATAGTGTTTTGTGCCAATAGTTTGTTTGAAATTTTCTCAACACTCTCGAGTATTATCTGAGGTATGAGATCGCTGCCTAATAGAATGTCTATTTGAGCGCGGGTGTTGCAGTTGGCATCTGCTAGCTTTAGGTGTGAAACCTTTTGCCAATGCTTGCTATTTATATGATATCTTGGAAGCATATTTGTTAGTTGCGGTAAGACTATAGCTTCTGCTTTAATTCTCTTATCCGCTTGGGGGGAAATTAGAGTAATGGGATTATTGTGAACTGAGGTATTCGTTTGAGATTTCCTCAACCTGAGTGGTCATGGTGGTAACTGGTTCCGAAACTAGTCTACTTAGGATCCACCCTAAAATAGTATTTTGTGCCAATAGTTTGTTTGAAATTTTCTCAACACCCTCGAGTATTATCTGAGGTATGAGATCGCTGCCTAATAGAATGTCTATTTGAGCGGGGGTGTTGCAGTTGGCATCTGCTAGCTTTAGGTGTGAAACCTTTGGCCAATGCTTGCTATTTATATGATAGCTTGGGAGCATATTTTTTAGTTGCGGTAAGACTATAGCTTCTGCTTTAATTCTCTTATCCGCTTGGGGGGAAATTAGAGTAATGGGATTATTGTGAACTGAGGTATTCGTTTGAGATTTCCTCAACCTGAGTGTCATAGTGGTAACTGGTTCCGAAACTAGTCCACTTAGGATCCATCCAAAAATAGTATTTTGTGCCAATAGTTTGTTTGAAATTTTCGCAACACCCTCGAGTATTATCTGAGGTATGAGATCGCTGCCTAATAGAATGTCTATTTGAGCGCGGGTGTTGCAGTTGGCATCTGCTAGCTTTAGGAGTGAAACCTTTTGCCGATGCTTGCTATTTATATGATAGCTTGGAAGCATATTTGTTAGTTGCGGTAAGACTATAGCTTCTGCTTTAATTCTCTTATCCGCTTGGGGGGAAATTAGAGTAATGGGATTATTGTGAACTGAGGTATTCGTTTGAGATTTCCTCAACCTGAGTGGTCATGGTGGTAACTGGTTCCGAAACTAGTCCACTTAGGATCCACCCAAAAATAGTATTTTGTGCCAATAGTTTGTTTGAAATTTTCTCAACACCCTCGAGTATTATCTGAGGTATGAGATCGCTGCCTAATAGAATGTCTATTTGAGCGCGGGTGTTGCAGTTGGCATCTGCTAGCTTTAGGTGTGAAACCTTTTGCCGATGCTTGCTATTTATATGATAGCTTGGATGCATATTTGTTAGTTGCGGTAAGACTATAGCTTCTGCTTTAATTCTCTTATCCGCTTGGGGGGAAATTAGAGTAATGGGATTATTGTGAACTGAGGTATTCGTTTGAGATTTCCTCAACCTGAGTGGTCATGGTGGTAACTGGTTCCGAAACTAGTCCACTTAGAATCCACCCAAAAATAGTATTTTGTGCCAATAGTTTGTTTGAAATTTTCTCAACACCCTCGAGTATTATCTGAGGTATGAGATCACTGCCTAATAGAATGTCTATTTGAGCGGGGGTGTTGCAGTTGGGATCTGCTAGCTTTAGGTGTGAAACCTTAAGCCAATGCTTGCGATTTATATGATAGCTTGGAAGCATATTTGTTAGTTGCGGTAAGACTATAGCTTCTGCTTTAATTCTCTTATCCGCTTGGGGGGAAATTAGAGTAATGGGATTATTGTGAACTGAGGTATTCGTTTGAGATTTCCTCAACCTGAGTGGTCATGGTGGTAACTGGTTCCGAAACTAGTCCACTTAGAATCCACCCAAAAATAGTATTTTGTGCCAATAGTTTGTTTGAAATTTTCTCAACACCCTCGAGTATTATCTGAGGTATGAGATCGCTGCCTAATAGAATGTCTATTTGAGCGGGGGTGTTGCAGTTGGCATCTGCTAGCTTTAGGTGTGAAACCTTTTGCCAATGCTTGCTATTTATATGATATCTTGGAAGCATATTTGTTAGTTGCGGTAAGACTATAGCTTCTGCTTTAATTCTCTTATCCGCTTGGGGGGAAATTAGAGTAATGGGATTATTGTGAACTGAGGTATTCGTTTGAGATTCCTCAACCTGAGTGGTCATGGTGGTAACTGGCTCCGAAACTAGTCCACTTAGGATCCACCCTAAAATAGTATTTTGTGCCAATAATTTGTTTGAAATTTTCTCAACACCCTCGAGTATTATCTGAGGTATGAGATCGCTGCCTAATAGAATGTCTATTTGAGCGGGGGTGTTGCAGTTGGCATCTGCTAGCTTTAGGTGTGAAACCTTTTGCCAATGCTTGCTATTTATATGATAGCTTGGGAGCATATTTGTTAGTTGCGGTAAGACTATAGCTTCTGCTTTAATTCTCTTATCCGCTTGGGGGGAAATTAGAGTAATGGGATTATTGTGAACTGAGGTATTCGTTTGAGATTTCCTCAACCTGAGTGTCATAGTGGTAACTGGTTCCGAAACTAGTCCACTTAGGATCCATCCAAAAATAGTATTTTGTGCCAATAGTTTGTTTGAAATTTTCGCAACACCCTCGAGTATTATCTGAGGTATGAGATCGCTGCCTAATAGTCTATTTGAGCGCGGGTGTTGCAGTTGGCATCTGCTAGCTTTAGGTGTGAAACCTTTTGCCAATGCTTGCTATTTATATGATAGCTTGGGAGCATATTTGTTAGTTGCGGTAAGACTATAGCTTCTGCTTTAATTCTCTTATCCGCTTGGGGGGAAATTAGAGTAATGGGATTATTGTGAACTGAGGTATTCGTTTGAGATTTCCTCAACCTGAGTGTCATAGTGGTAACTGGTTCCGAAACTAGTCCACTTAGGATCCATCCAAAAATAGTATTTTGTGCCAATAGTTTGTTTGAAATTTTCGCAACACCCTCGAGTATTATCTGAGGTATGAGATCGCTGCCTATAGTCTATTTGAGCGCGGGTGTTGCAGTTGGCATCTGCTAGCTTTAGGAGTGAAACCTTTTGCCGATGCTTGCTATTTATATGATAGCTTGGAAGCATATTTGTTAGTTGCAGTAAGACTATAGCTTCTGCTTTAATTCTCTTATCCGCTTGGGGGGAAATTAGAGTAATGGGATAATTGTGAACTGAGGTATTCGTTTGAGATTTCCTCATCCTGAGTGTCATAGTGGTAACTGGTCCCGAAACTAGTCCACTTAGGATCCATCCAAAAATAGTATTTTGTGCCAATAGTTTGTTTGAAATTTTCGCAACACCCTCGAGTATTATCTGAGGTATGAGATCGCTGCCTAATAGAATGTCTATTTGAGCGCGGGTGTTGCAGTTGGCATCTGCTAGCTTTAGGAGTGAAACCTTTTGCCGATGCTTGCTATTTATATGATAGCTTGGAAGCATATTTGTTAGTTGCGGTAAGACTATAGCTTCTGCTTTTATTCTCTTATCCGCTTGGGGGGAAATTAGAGTAATGGGATTATTGTGAACTGAGGTATTCGTTTGAGATTTCCTCAACCTGAGTGGTCATGGTGGTAACTGGTTCCGAAACTAGTCCACTTAGGATCCACCGTAAAATAGTATTTTGTGCCAATAGGTGAAAACTTTTGCCAATGCTTGCTATTTATATGATAGCTTGGAAGCATATTTGTTAGTTGCGGTAAGACTATAGCTTCTGCTTTTATTCTCTTATCCGCTTGGGGGGAAATTAGAGTAATGGGATTATTGTGAACTGAGGTATTCGTTTGAGATTTCCTCAACCTGAGTGGTCATGGTGGTAACTGGTTCCGAAACTAGTCCACTTAGGATCCACCCTAAAATAGTATTTTGTGCCAATAGTTTGTTTGAAATTTTCTCAACACCCTCGAGTATTATCTGAGGTATGAGATCGCTGCCTAATAGAATGTCTATTTGAGCGGGGGTGTTGCAGTTGGCATCTGCTAGCTTAAGGTGTGAAACCTTTTGCCAATGCTTGCTATTTATATGATAGCTTGGAAGCATATTTGTTAGTTGCGGTAAGACTATAGCTTCTGCTTTAATTCTCTTATCCGCTTGGGGGGAAATTAGAGTAATGGGATTATTGTGAACTGAGGTATTCGTTTGAGATTCCTCAACCTGAGTGGTTATGGTGGTAACTGGTTCCGAAACTAGTCCACTTAGGACCAACCCTAAAATAGTATTTTGTGCGAATAGTTTGTTTGAAATTTTCTCAACACCCTCGAGTATTATCTGAGGTATGAGATCGCTGCCTAATAGAATGTCTATTTGAGCGCGGGTGTTGCAGTTGGCATCTGCTAGCTTTAGGTGTGAAACCTTTTGCCGATGCTTGCTATTTATATGATAGCTTGGAAGCATATTTGTTAGTTGCGGTAAGACTATAGCTTCTGCTTTAATTCTCTTATCCGCTTGGGGGGAAATTAGAGTAAGGAGATTATTGTGAACTGAGGTATTCGTTTGAGATTTCCTCAACCTGAGTGGTCATGGTGGTAACTGGTTCCGAAACTAGTCCACTTAGGACCAACCCAAAAATAGTATTTTGTGCCAATAGTTTGTTTGAAATTTTCTCAACACCTTCGAGTATTATCTGAGGTATGAGATCGCTGCCTAATAGAATGTCTATTTGAGCGCCCTCGAGTATTATCTGAGGTATGAGATCACTGCCTAATAGAATGTCTATTTGAGCGGGGGTGTTGCAGTTGGGATCTGCTAGCTTTAGGTGTGAAACCTTAAGCCAATGCTTGCGATTTATATGATAGCTTGGAAGCATATTTGCTAGTTGCGGTAAGACTATAGCTTCTGCTTTAATTCTCTTATCCGCTTGGGGGGAAATTAGAGTAATGGGATTATTGTGAACTGAGGTATTCGTTTGAGATTTCCTCAACCTGAGTGGTCATGGTGGTAACTGGTTCCGAAACTAGTCCACTTAGAATCCACCCAAAAATAGTATTTTGTGCCAATAGTTTGTTTGAAATTTTCTCAACACCCTCGAGTATTATCTGAGGTATGAGATCACTGCCTAATAGAATGTCTATTTGAGCGGGGGTGTTGCAGTTGGGATCTGCTAGCTTTAGGTGTGAAACCTTAAGCCAATGCTTGCGATTTATATGATAGCTTGGAAGCATATTTGCTAGTTGCGGTAAGACTATAGCTTCTGCTTTAATTCTCTTATCCGCTTGGGGGGAAATTAGAGTAATGGGATTATTGTGAACTGAGGTATTCGTTTGAGATTTCCTCAACCTGAGTGGTCATGGTGGTAACTGGTTCCGAAACTAGTCCACTTAGAATCCACCCAAAAATAGTATTTTGTGCCAATAGTTTGTTTGAAATTTTCTCAACACCCTCGAGTATTATCTGAGGTATGAGATCGCTGCCTAATAGAATGTCTATTTGAGCGCGGGTGTTGCAGTTGGCATCTGCTAGCTTTAGGTGTGAAACCTTTTGCCAATGCTTGCTATTTATATGATATCTTGGAAGCATATTTGTTAGTTGCGGTAAGACTATAGCTTCTGCTTTAATTCTCTTATCCGCTTGGGGGGAAATTAGAGTAATGGGATTATTGTGAACTGAGGTATTCGTTTGAGATTTCCTCATCCTGAGTGTCATAGTGGTAACTGGTCCCGAAACTAGTCCACTTAGGATCCATCCAAAAATAGTATTTTGTGCCAATAGTTTGTTTGAAATTTTCGCAACACCCTCGAGTATTATCTGAGGTATGAGATCGCTGCCTAATAGAATGTCTATTTGAGCGCGGGTGTTGCAGTTGGCATCTGCTAGCTTTAGGAGTGAAACCTTTTGCCGATGCTTGCTATTTATATGATAGCTTGGAAGCATATTTGTTAGTTGCGGTAAGACTATAGCTTCTGCTTTAATTCTCTTATCCGCTTGGGGGGAAATTAGAGTAATGGGATTATTGTGAACTGAACTATTCGTTTGAGATTTCCTCAACCTGAGTGGTCATGTTGGTAACTGGTTCCGAAACTAGTCCACTTAGGATCCACCCAAAAATAGTATTTTGTGCCAATAGTTTGTTTGAAATTTTCTCAACACCCTCGAGTATTATCTGAGGTATGAGATCGCTGCCTAATAGAATGTCTATTTGAGCGCGGGTGTTGCAGTTGGCATCTGCTAGCTTTAGGAGTGAAACCTTTTGCCGATGCTTGCTATTTATATGATAGCTTGGAAGCATATTTGTTAGTTGCGGTAAGACTATAGCTTCTGCTTTAATTCTCTTATCCGCTTGGGGGGAAATTAGAGTAAGGGGATTATTGTGAACTGAGGTATTCGTTTGAGATTTCCACAACCTGAGTGGTCATGGTGGTAACTGGTTCCGAAACTAGTCCACTTAGGATCCACCCAAAAATAGTATTTTGTGCCAATAGTTTGTTTGAAATTTGCTCAACACCCTCGAGTATTATCTGAGGTATGAGATCGCTGCCTAATGGAATGTCTATTTGAGCGGGGCTGTTGCACTTGGGATCTGCTAGCTTTAGGTGTGAAACCTTTTGTCAATGCTTGTTATTTATATGATAGCTTGGAAGCATATTTGTTAGTTGCGGTAAGACTATAGCTTCTGCTTTAATTCTCTTATCCGCTTGGGGGGAAATTAGAGTAAGGGGATTATTGTGAACTGAGGTATTCGTTTGAGATTTTCACAACCTGAGTGGCCATGGTGGTAACTGGTTCCGAAACTAGTCCACTTAGGATCCACCCAAAAATAGTATTTTGTGCCAATAGTTTGTTTGAAATTTGCTCAACACCCTCGAGTATTATCTGAGGTATGAGATCGCTGCCTAATGGAATGTCTATTTGAGCGCGGGTGTTGCAGTTGGCATCTGCTAGCTTTAGGAGTGAAACCTTTTGCCGATGCTTGCTATTTATATGATAGCTTGGAAGCATATTTGTTAGTTGCGGTAAGACTATAGCTTCTGCTTTAATTCTCTTATCCGCTTGGGGGGAAATTAGAGTAAGGGGATTATTGTGAACTGAGGTATTCGTTTGAGATTTCCTCAACCTGAGTGGTCATGGTGGTAACTGGTTCCGAAACTAGTCCACTTAGGATCCACCCAAAAATAGTATTTTGTGCCAATAGTTTGTTTGAAATTTTCTCAACACCCTCGAGTATTATCTGAGGTATGAGATCACTGCTTAATAGAATGTCTATTTGAGCGGGGGTGTTGCAGTTGGGATCTGCTAGCTTTAGGTGTGAAACCTTAAGCCAATGCTTGCGATTTATATGATAGCTTGGAAGCATATTTGCTAGTTGCGGTAAGACTATAGCTTCTGCTTTAATTCTCTTATCCGCTTGGGGGGAAATTAGAGTAATGGGATTATTGTGAACTGAGGTATTCGTTTGAGATTTCCTCAACCTGAGTGGTCATAGTGGTAACTGGTTCCGAAACTAGTCCACTTAGGATCCACCCAAAAATAGTATTTTGTGCCAATAGTTTGTTTGAAATTTTCTCAACACCCTCGAGTATTATCTGAGGTATGAGATCACTGCCTAATAGAATGTCTATTTGAGCGGGGGTGTTGCAGTTGGGATCTGCTAGCTTTAGGTGTGAAACCTTAAGCCAATGCTTGCGATTTATATGATAGCTTGGAAGCATATTTGCTAGTTGCGGTAAGACTAAAGCTTCTGCTTTAATTCTCTTATCCGCTTGGGGGGAAATTAGAGTAATGGGATTATTGTGAACTGAGGTATTCGTTTGAGATTTCCTCAACCTGAGTGGTCATGGTGGTAACTGGTTCCGAAACTAGTCCACTTAGAATCCACCCAAAAATAGTATTTTGTGCCAATAGTTTGTTTGAAATTTACTCAACACCCTCGAGTATTATCTGAGGTATGAGATCACTGCCTAATAGAATGTCTATTTGAGCGGGGGTGTTGCAGTTGGGATCTGCTAGCTTTAGGTGTGAAACCTTAAGCCAATGCTTGCGATTTATATGATAGCTTGGAAGCATATTTGCTAGTTGCGGTAAGACTATAGCTTCTGCTTTAATTCTCTTATCCGCTTGGGGGGAAATTAGAGTAATGGGATTATTGTGAACTGAGGTATTCGTTTGAGATTTCCTCAACCTGAGTGGTCATGGTGGTAACTGGTTCCGAAACTAGTCCACTTAGAATCCACCCAAAAATAGTATTTTGTGCCAATAGTTTGTTTGAAATTTTCTCAACACCCTCGAGTATTATCTGAGGTATGAGATCGCTGCCTAATAGAATGTCTATTTGAGCGCGGGTGTTGCAGTTGGCATCTGCTAGCTTTAGGTGTGAAACCTTTTGCCAATGCTTGCTATTTATATGATATCTTGGAAGCATATTTGTTAGTTGCGGTAAGACTATAGCTTCTGCTTTAATTCTCTTATCCGCTTGGGGGGAAATTAGAGTAATGGGATTATTGTGAACTGAGGTATTCGTTTGAGATTTCCTCATCCTGAGTGTCATAGTGGTAACTGGTCCCGAAACTAGTCCACTTAGGATCCATCCAAAAATAGTATTTTGTGCCAATAGTTTGTTTGAAATTTTCGCAACACCCTCGAGTATTATCTGAGGTATGAGATCGCTGCCTAATAGAATGTCTATTTGAGCGCGGGTGTTGCAGTTGGCATCTGCTAGCTTTAGGAGTGAAACCTTTTGCCGATGCTTGCTATTTATATGATAGCTTGGAAGCATATTTGTTAGTTGCGGTAAGACTATAGCTTCTGCTTTAATTCTCTTATCCGCTTGGGGGGAAATTAGAGTAATGGGATTATTGTGAACTGAACTATTCGTTTGAGATTTCCTCAACCTGAGTGGTCATGTTGGTAACTGGTTCCGAAACTAGTCCACTTAGGATCCACCCAAAAATAGTATTTTGTGCCAATAGTTTGTTTGAAATTTTCTCAACACCCTCGAGTATTATCTGAGGTATGAGATCGCTGCCTAATAGAATGTCTATTTGAGCGCGGGTGTTGCAGTTGGCATCTGCTAGCTTTAGGTGTGAAACCTGTTGCCGATGCTTGCTATTTATATGATAGCTTGGAAGCATATTTGTTAGTTGCGGTAAGACTATAGCTTCTGCTTTAATTCTCTTATCCGCTTGGGGGGAAATTAGAGTAAGGAGATTATTGTGAGCTGAGGTATTCGTTTGAGATTTCCTCAACCTGAGTGGTCATGGTGGTAACTGGTTCCGAAACTAGTCCACTTAGGACCAACCCAAAAATAGTATTTTGTGCCAATAGTTTGTTTGAAATTTTCTCAACCCCCTCGAGTATTATCTGAGGTATGAGATCGCTGCCTAATAGAATGTCTATTTGAGCGGGGGTGTTGCAGTTGGGATCTGCTAGCTTTAGGTGTGAAACCTTAAGCCAATGCTTGCGATTTATATGATAGCTTGGAAGCATATTTGTTAGTTGCGGTAAGACTATAGCTTCTGCTTTAATTCTCTTATCCGCTTGGGGGGAAATTAGAGTAATGGGATTATTGTGAACTGAGGTATTCGTTTGAGATTTCCTCAACCTGAGTGGTCATGGTGGTAACTGGTTCCGAAACTAGTCCACTTAGAATCCACCCAAAAATAGTATTTTGTGCCAATAGTTTGTTTGAAATTTTCTCAACACCCTCGAGTATTATCTGAGGTATGAGATCACTGCCTAATAGAATGTCTATTTGAGCGGGGGTGTTGCAGTTGGGATCTGCTAGCTTTAGGTGTGAAACCTTAAGCCAATGCTTGCGATTTATATGATAGCTTGGAAGCATATTTGTTAGTTGCGGTAAGACTATAGCTTCTGCTTTAATTCTCTTATCCGCTTGGGGGGAAATTAGAGTAATGGGATTATTGTGAACTGAGGTATTCGTTTGAGATTTGCTCAACCTGAGTGGTCATGGTGGTAACTGGTTCCGAAACTAGTCCACTTAGAATCCACCCAAAAATAGTATTTTGTGTCAATAGTTTGTTTGAAATTTTCTCAACACCCTCGAGTATTATCTGAGGTATGAGATCGCTGCCTAATAGAATGTCTATTTGAGCGCGGGTGTTGCAGTTGGCATCTGCTAGCTTTAGGTGTGAAACCTTTTGCCAATGCTTGCTATTTATATGATATCTTGGAAGCATATTTGTTAGTTGCGGTAAGACTATAGCTTTTGCTTTAATTCTCTTATCCGCTTGGGGGGAAATTAGAGTAATGGGATTATTGTGAACTGAGGTATTCGTTTGAGATTCCTAAACCTGAGTGGTCATGGTGGTAACTGGTTCCGAAACTAGTCCACATAGGATCCACCCTAAAATAGTATTTTGTGTCAATAGATTGTTTGAAATTTTCGCAACACCCTCGAGTATTATCTGAGGTATGAGATCGCTGCCTAATAGAATGTCTATTTGAGCGCGGGTGTTGCAGTTGGCATCTGCTAACTTTAGGTGTGAAACCTTTTGCCAATGCTTGCTATTTATATGATAGCTTGGGAGCATATTTGTTAGTTGCGGTAAGACTATAGCTTCTGCTTTAATTCTCTTATCCGCTTGGGGGGAAATTAGAGTAATGGGATTATTGTGAACTGAGGTATTCGTTTGAGATTTCCTCAACCTGAGTGTCATAGTGGTAACTGGTTCCGAAACTAGTCCACTTAGGATCCATCCAAAAATAGTATTTTGTGCCAATAGTTTGTTTGAAATTTTCGCAACACCCTCGAGTATTATCTGAGGTATGAGATCGCTGCCTAATAGAATGTATATTTGAGCGCGGGTGTTGCAGTTGGCATCTGCTAGCTTTAGGAGTGAAACCTTTTGCCGATGCTTGCTATTTATATGATAGCTTGGAAGCATATTTGTTAGTTGCGGTAAGACTATAGCTTCTGCTTTAATTCTCTTATCCGCTTGGGGGGAAATTAGAGTAAGGGGATTATTGTGAACTGAGGTATTCGTTTGAGATTTCCACAACCTGAGTGGTCATGGTGGTAACTGGTTCCGAAACTAGTCCACTTAGGATCCACCCAAAAATAGTATTTTGTGCCAATAGTTTGTTTGAAATTTGCTCAACACCCTCGAGTATTATCTGAGGTATGAGATCGCTGCCTAATGGAATGTCTATTTGAGCGGGGGTGTTGCACTTGGGATCTGCTAGCTTTAGGTGTGAAACCTTTTGTCAATGCTTGTTATTTATATGATAGCTTGGAAGCATATTTGTTAGTTGCGGTAAGACTATAGCTTCTGCTTTAATTCTCTTATCCGCTTGGGGGGAAATTAGAGTAAGGGGATTATTGTGAACTGAGGTATTCGTTTGAGATTTTCACAACCTGAGTGGCCATGGTGGTAACTGGTTCCGAAACTAGTCCACTTAGGATCCACCCAAAAATAGTATTTTGTGCCAATAGTTTGTTTGAAATTTGCTCAACACCCTCGAGTATTATCTGAGGTATGAGATCGCTGCCTAATGGAATGTCTATTTGAGCGCGGGTGTTGCAGTTGGCATCTGCTAGCTTTAGGAGTGAAACCTTTTGCCGATGCTTGCTTTTTATATGATAGCTTGGAAGCATATTTGTTAGTTGCGGTAAGACTATAGCTTCTGCTTTAATTCTCTTATCCGCTTGGGGGGAAATTAGAGTAAGGGGATTATTGTGAACTGAGGTATTCGTTTGAGATTTCCTCAACCTGAGTGGTCATGGTGGTAACTGGTTCCGAAACTAGTCCACTTAGGATCCACCCAAAAATAGTATTTTGTGCCAATAGTTTGTTTGAAATTTTCTCAACACCCTCGAGTATTATCTGAGGTATGAGATCGCTGCCTAATAGAATGTCTATTTGAGCGGGGGTGTTGCAGTTGGGATCTGCTAGCTTTAGGTGTGAAACCTTTTGCCAATGCTTGCTATTTATATGATATCTAGGCATATTTGTTAGTTGCGGTAAGACTATAGCTTCTGCTTTAATTCTCTTATCCGCTTGGGGGGAAATTAGAGTAATGGGATTATTGTGAACTGAGGTATTCGTTTGAGATTTCCTCAACCTGAGTGGTCATGGTGGTAACTGGTTCCGAAACTAGTCCATTTAGGATCCACCCAAAAATAGTATTTTGTGCCAGTGGTTTGTTTGAAATTTTCTCAACACCCTCGAGTATTATCTGAGGTATGAGATCGCTGCCTAATAGAATGTCTATTTGAGCGGGGGTGTTGCAGTTGTCATCTGCTAGCTTTAGGTGTGAAACCTTTTGCCAATGCTTGCTATTTATATGATAGCTTGGAAGCATATTTGTTAGTTGCGGTAAGACTATAGCTTCTGCTTTAATTCTCTTATCCGCTGGGGGGAAATTAGAGTAATGGGATTATTGTGAACTGAGGTATTCGTTTGAGATTTCCTCAACCTGAGTGGTCATGGTGGTAACTGGTTCCGAAACTAGTCCACTTACGACCAACCCAAAAATAGTATTTTGTGCGAATAGTTTGTTTGAAATTTTCTCAACACCCTCGAGTATTATCTGAGGTATGAGATCACTGCCTAATAGAATGTCTATTTGAGCGGGGGTGTTGCAGTTGGGATCTGCTAGCCTTAGGTGTGAAACCTTTTGCCAATGCTTGCTATTTATATGATAGCTTGGGAGCATATTTGTTAGTTGCGGTAAGACTATAGCTTCTGCTTTAATTCTCTTATCCGCTTGGGGGGAAATTAGAGTAATGGGATTATTGTGAACTGAGGTATTCGTTTGAGATTTCCTCAACCTGAGTGTCATAGTGGTAACTGGTTCCGAAACTAGTCCACTTAGGATCCATCCAAAAATAGTATTTTGTGCCAATAGTTTGTTTGAAATTTTCGCAACACCCTCGAGTATTATCTGAGGTATGAGATCGCTGCCTAATAGAATGTATATTTGAGCGCGGGTGTTGCAGTTGGCATCTGCTAGCTTTAGGAGTGAAACCTTTTGCCGATGCTTGCTATTTATATGATAGCTTGGAAGCATATTTGTTAGTTGCGGTAAGACTATAGCTTCTGCTTTAATTCTCTTATCCGCTTGGGGGGAAATTAGAGTAAGGGGATTATTGTGAACTGAGGTATTCGTTTGAGATTTCCACAACCTGAGTGGTCATGGTGGTAACTGGTTCCGAAACTAGTCCACTTAGGATCCACCCAAAAATAGTATTTTGTGCCAATAGTTTGTTTGAAATTTGCTCAACACCCTCGAGTATTATCTGAGGTATGAGATCGCTGCCTAATGGAATGTCTATTTGAGCGGGGGTGTTGCACTTGGGATCTGCTAGCTTTAGGTGTGAAACCTTTTGTCAATGCTTGTTATTTATATGATAGCTTGGAAGCATATTTGTTAGTTGCGGTAAGACTATAGCTTCTGCTTTAATTCTCTTATCCGCTTGGGGGGAAATTAGAGTAAGGGGATTATTGTGAACTGAGGTATTCGTTTGAGATTTTCACAACCTGAGTGGCCATGGTGGTAACTGGTTCCGAAACTAGTCCACTTAGGATCCACCCAAAAATAGTATTTTGTGCCAATAGTTTGTTTGAAATTTGCTCAACACCCTCGAGTATTATCTGAGGTATGAGATCGCTGCCTAATGGAATGTCTATTTGAGCGCGGGTGTTGCAGTTGGCATCTGCTAGCTTTAGGAGTGAAACCTTTTGCCGATGCTTGCTATTTATATGATAGCTTGGAAGCATATTTGTTAGTTGCGGTAAGACTATAGCTTCTGCTTTAATTCTCTTATCCGCTTGGGGGGAAATTAGAGTAAGGGGATTATTGTGAACTGAGGTATTCGTTTGAGATTTCCTCAACCTGAGTGGTCATGGTGGTAACTGGTTCCGAAACTAGTCCACTTAGGATCCACCCAAAAATAGTATTTTGTGCCAATAGTTTGTTTGAAATTTTCTCAACACCCTCGAGTATTATCTGAGGTATGAGATCGCTGCCTAATAGAATGTCTATTTGAGCGGGGGTGTTGCAGTTGGGATCTGCTAGCTTTAGGTGTGAAACCTTTTGCCAATGCTTGCTATTTATATGATATCTAGGCATATTTGTTAGTTGCGGTAAGACTATAGCTTCTGCTTTAATTCTCTTATCCGCTTGGGGGGAAATTAGAGTAATGGGATTATTGTGAACTGAGGTATTCGTTTGAGATTTCCTCAACCTGAGTGGTCATGGTGGTAACTGGTTCCGAAACTAGTCCATTTAGGATCCACCCAAAAATAGTATTTTGTGCCAATAGTTTGTTTGAAATTTTCTCAACACCCTCGAGTATTATCTGAGGTATGAGATCACTGCCTAATAGAATGTCTATTTGAGCGGGGGTGTTGCAGTTGGGATCTGCTAGCTTTAGGTGTGAAACCTTAAGCCAATGCTTGCGATTTATATGATAGCTTGGAAGCATATTTGTTAGTTGCGGTAAGACTATAGCTTCTGCTTTAATTCTCTTATCCGCTTGGGGGGAAATTAGAGTAATGGGATTATTGTGAACTGAGGTATTCGTTTGAGATTTGCTCAACCTGAGTGGTCATGGTGGTAACTGGTTCCGAAACTAGTCCACTTAGAATCCACCCAAAAATAGTATTTTGTGTCAATAGTTTGTTTGAAATTTTCTCAACACCCTCGAGTATTATCTGAGGTATGAGATCGCTGCCTAATAGAATGTCTATTTGAGCGCGGGTGTTGCAGTTGGCATCTGCTAGCTTTAGGTGTGAAACCTTTTGCCAATGCTTGCTATTTATATGATATCTTGGAAGCATATTTGTTAGTTGCGGTAAGACTATAGCTTTTGCTTTAATTCTCTTATCCGCTTGGGGGGAAATTAGAGTAATGGGATTATTGTGAACTGAGGTATTCGTTTGAGATTCCTAAACCTGAGTGGTCATGGTGGTAACTGGTTCCGAAACTAGTCCACATAGGATCCACCCTAAAATAGTATTTTGTGTCAATAGTTTGTTTGAAATTTTCGCAACACCCTCGAGTATTATCTGAGGTATGAGATCGCTGCCTAATAGAATGTCTATTTGAGCGCGGGTGTTGCAGTTGGCATCTGCTAACTTTAGGTGTGAAACCTTTTGCCAATGCTTGCTATTTATATGATAGCTTGGGAGCATATTTGTTAGTTGCGGTAAGACTATAGCTTCTGCTTTAATTCTCTTATCCGCTTGGGGGGAAATTAGAGTAATGGGATTATTGTGAACTGAGGTATTCGTTTGAGATTTCCTCAACCTGAGTGTCATAGTGGTAACTGGTTCCGAAACTAGTCCACTTAGGATCCATCCAAAAATAGTATTTTGTGCCAATAGTTTGTTTGAAATTTTCGCAACACCCTCGAGTATTATCTGAGGTATGAGATCGCTGCCTAATAGAATGTATATTTGAGCGCGGGTGTTGCAGTTGGCATCTGCTAGCTTTAGGAGTGAAACCTTTTGCCGATGCTTGCTATTTATATGATAGCTTGGAAGCATATTTGTTAGTTGCGGTAAGACTATAGCTTCTGCTTTAATTCTCTTATCCGCTTGGGGGGAAATTAGAGTAAGGGGATTATTGTGAACTGAGGTATTCGTTTGAGATTTCCACAACCTGAGTGGTCATGGTGGTAACTGGTTCCGAAACTAGTCCACTTAGGATCCACCCAAAAATAGTATTTTGTGCCAATAGTTTGTTTGAAATTTGCTCAACACCCTCGAGTATTATCTGAGGTATGAGATCGCTGCCTAATGGAATGTCTATTTGAGCGGGGGTGTTGCACTTGGGATCTGCTAGCTTTAGGTGTGAAACCTTTTGTCAATGCTTGTTATTTATATGATAGCTTGGAAGCATATTTGTTAGTTGCGGTAAGACTATAGCTTCTGCTTTAATTCTCTTATCCGCTTGGGGGGAAATTAGAGTAAGGGGATTATTGTGAACTGAGGTATTCGTTTGAGATTTTCACAACCTGAGTGGCCATGGTGGTAACTGGTTCCGAAACTAGTCCACTTAGGATCCACCCAAAAATAGTATTTTGTGCCAATAGTTTGTTTGAAATTTGCTCAACACCCTCGAGTATTATCTGAGGTATGAGATCGCTGCCTAATGGAATGTCTATTTGAGCGCGGGTGTTGCAGTTGGCATCTGCTAGCTTTAGGAGTGAAACCTTTTGCCGATGCTTGCTATTTATATGATAGCTTGGAAGCATATTTGTTAGTTGCGGTAAGACTATAGCTTCTGCTTTAATTCTCTTATCCGCTTGGGGGGAAATTAGAGTAAGGGGATTATTGTGAACTGAGGTATTCGTTTGAGATTTCCTCAACCTGAGTGGTCATGGTGGTAACTGGTTCCGAAACTAGTCCACTTAGGATCCACCCAAAAATAGTATTTTGTGCCAATAGTTTGTTTGAAATTTTCTCAACACCCTCGAGTATTATCTGAGGTATGAGATCGCTGCCTAATAGAATGTCTATTTGAGCGGGGGTGTTGCAGTTGGGATCTGCTAGCTTTAGGTGTGAAACCTTTTGCCAATGCTTGCTATTTATATGATATCTAGGCATATTTGTTAGTTGCGGTAAGACTATAGCTTCTGCTTTAATTCTCTTATCCGCTTGGGGGGAAATTAGAGTAATGGGATTATTGTGAACTGAGGTATTCGTTTGAGATTTCCTCAACCTGAGTGGTCATGGTGGTAACTGGTTCCGAAACTAGTCCATTTAGGATCCACCCAAAAATAGTATTTTGTGCCAGTGGTTTGTTTGAAATTTTCTCAACACCCTCGAGTATTATCTGAGGTATGAGATCGCTGCCTAATAGAATGTCTATTTGAGCGGGGGTGTTGCAGTTGTCATCTGCTAGCTTTAGGTGTGAAACCTTTTGCCAATGCTTGCTATTTATATGATAGCTTGGAAGCATATTTGTTAGTTGCGGTAAGACTATAGCTTCTGCTTTAATTCTCTTATCCGCTGGGGGGAAATTAGAGTAATGGGATTATTGTGAACTGAGGTATTCGTTTGAGATTTCCTCAACCTGAGTGGTCATGGTGGTAACTGGTTCCGAAACTAGTCCACTTACGACCAACCCAAAAATAGTATTTTGTGCGAATAGTTTGTTTGAAATTTTCTCAACACCCTCGAGTATTATCTGAGGTATGAGATCACTGCCTAATAGAATGTCTATTTGAGCGGGGGTGTTGCAGTTGGGATCTGCTAGCCTTAGGTGTGAAACCTTTTGCCAATGCTTGCTATTTATATGATAGCTTGGAAGCATATTTGTTAGTTGCGGTAAGACTATAGCTTCTGCTTTAATTCTCTTATCCGCTTGGGGGGAAATTAGAGTAATGGGATTATTGTGAACTGAGGTATTCGTTTGAGATTTCCTCAACCTGAGTGGTCATGGTGGTAACTGGTTCCGAAACTAGTCCACTTAGGACCAACCCAAAAATAGTATTTTGTGCGAATAGTTTGTTTGAAATTTTCTCAACACCCTCGAGTATTATCTGAGGTATGAGATCACTGCCTAATAGAATGTCTATTTGAGCGGGGGTGTTGCAGTTGGGATCTGCTAGCTTTAGGTGTGAAACCTTTTGCCAATGCTTGCTATTTATATGATATCTGGGAAGCATATTTGTTAGTTGCGGTAAGACTATAGCTTCTGCTTTAATTCTCTTATCCGCTTGGGGGGAAATTAGAGTAATGGGATTATTGTGAACTGAGGTATTCGTTTGAGATTTCCTCAACCTGAGTGGTCATGGTGGTAACTGGTTCCGAAACTAGTCCACTTAGGATCCACCCAAAAATAGTATTTTGTGCCAATAGTTTGTTTGAAATTTTCTCAACACCCTCGAGTATTATCTGAGGTATGAGATCGCTGCCTAATAGAATGTCTATTTGAGCGCGGGTGTTGCAGTTGGCATCTGCTAGCTTTAGGTGTGAAACCTTTTGCCGATGCTTGCTATTTATATGATAGCTTGGAAGCATATTTGTTAGTTGCGGTAAGACTATAGCTTCTGCTTTAAATCTCTTATCCGCTTTGGGGGAAATTAGAGTAATGGGATTATTGTGAACTGAGGTATTCGTTTGAGATTTCCTCAACCTGAGTGGTCGTGGTGGTAACTGGTTCCGAAACTAGTCCACTTAGGACCAACCCAAAAATAGTATTTTGTGCGAATAGTTTGTTTGAAATTTTCTCAACACCCTCGAGTATTATCGGAGGTATGAGATCGCTGCCTAATAGAATGTCTATTTGAGCGGGGGTGTTGCAGTTGGGATCTGCTAGCTTTAGGTGTGAAATCTTTTGCCAATGCTTGCTATTTATATGATAGCGTGGAAGCATATTTGTTAGTTGCGGTAAGACTATAGCTTCTGCTTTAATTCTCTTATCCGCTTGGGGAAAAATTAGAGTAATGGGATTATTGTGAACTGAGGTATTCGTTTGAGATTTCCTCAACCTGAGTTGTCATGGTGGTAACTGGTTCCGAAACTAGTCCACTTAGGATCCACCGTAAAATAGTATTTTGTGCCAATAGGTGAAACCTTTTGCCAATGCTTGCTATTTATATGATAGCTTGGAAGCATATTTGTTAGTTGCGGTAAGACTATAGCTTCTGCTTTAAATCTCTTATCCGCTTTGGGGGAAATTAGAGTAATGGGATTATTGTGAACTGAGGTATTCGTTTGAGATTTCCTCAACCTGAGTGGTCGTGGTGGTAACTGGTTCCGAAACTAGTCCACTTAGGATCCACCGTAAAATAGTATTTTGTGCCAATAGGTGAAACCTTTTGCCAATGCTTGCTATTTATATGATAGCTTGGAAGCATATTTGTTAGTTGCGGTAAGACTATAGCTTCTGCTTTAATTCTCTTCTCCGCTTGGGGGGAAATTAGAGTAATGGGATTATTGTGAACTAAGGTATTCGTTTGAGATTCCTCAACCTGAGTGGTCATGGTGGTAACTGGTTCCGAAACTAGTCCACTTAGGATCCACCCTAAAATAGTATTTTGTGCCAATAGTTTGTTTGAAATTTTCTCAACACCCTCGAGTATTATCTGAGGTATGAGATCGCTGCCTAATAGAATGTCTATTTGAGCGGGGGTGTTGCAGTCGGGATCTGCTAGCTTTAGGTGTGAAACCTTTTCCCAATGCTTGCTATTCATATGATAGCTTGGAAGCATATTTGTTAGTTGCGGTAAGACTATAGCTCGTGCTTTAAATCTCTTATCCGCTTTGGGGGAAATTAGAGTAATGGGATTATTGTGAACTGAGGTATTCGTTTGAGATTTCCTCAACCTGAGTGGTCGTGGTGGTAACTGGTTCCGAAACTAGTCCACTTAGGATCCACCGTAAAATAGTATTTTGTGCCAATAGGTGAAACCTTTTGCCAATGCTTGCTATTTATATGATAGCTTGGAAGCATATTTGTTAGTTGCGGTAAGACTATAGCTTCTGCTTTAATTCTCTTCTCCGCTTGGGGGGAAATTAGAGTAATGGGATTATTGTGAACTGAGGTATTCGTTTGAGATTTCCTCAACCTGAGTGGTCATGGTGGTAACTGGTTCCGAAACTAGTCCACTTAGGACCAACCCAAAAATAGTATTTTGTGCGAATAGTTTGTTTGAAATTTTCTCAACACCCTCGAGTATTATCTGAGGTATGAGATCGCTGCCTAATAGAATGTCTATTTGAGCGGGGGTGTTGCAGTTGTCATCTGCTAGCTTTAGGTGTGAAACCTTTAGCCAATGCTTGCTATTTATATGATAGCTTGGAAGCATATTTGTTAGTTGCGGTAAGACTTTAGCTTCTGCTTTAATTCTCTTATCCGCTTGGGGGGAAATTAGAGTAATGGGATTATTGTGAACTGAGGTATTCGTTTGAGATTTCCTCAACCTGAGTTGTCATGGTGGTAACTGGTTCCGAAACTAGTCCACTTAGGATCCACCGTAAAATAGTATTTTGTGCCAATAGGTGAAACCTTTTGCCAATGCTTGCTATTTATATGATAGCTTGGAAGCATATTTGTTAGTTGCGGTAAGACTATAGCTTCTGCTTTAATTGTCTTTTCCGCTTGGGGGGAAATTAGAGTAATGGGATTATTGTGAACTGAGGTATTCGTTTGAGATTTCCTCAACCTGAGTGGTCATGGTGGTAACTGGTTCCGAAACTAGTCCACTTAGGACCAACCCAAAAATAGTATTTTGTGCGAATAGTTTGTTTGAAATTTTCTCAACACCCTCGAGTATTATCTGAGGTATGAGATCGCTGCCTAATAGAATGTCTATTTGAGCGGGGCTGTTGCAGTTGTCATCTGCTAGCTTTAGGTGTGAAACCTTTTGCCAATGCTTGCTATTTATATGATAGCTTGGAAGCATATTTGTTAGTTGCGGTAAGACTATAGCTTCTGCTTTAATTCTCTTATCCGCTGGGGAGAAATTAGAGTAATGGGATTATTGTGAACTGAGGTATTCGTTTGAGATTTCCTCAACCTGAGTGGTCATGGTGGTAACTGGTTCCGAAACTAGTCCACTTAGGACCAACCCAAAAATAGTATTTTGTGCGAATAGTTTGTTTGAAATTTTCTCAACACCCTCGAGTATTATCTGAGGTATGAGATCACTGCCTAATAGAATGTCTATTTGAGCGGGGGTGTTGCAGTTGGGATCTGCTAGCTTTAGGTGTGAAACCTTTTGCCAATGCTTGCTATTTATATGATAGCTTGGAAGCATATTTGTTAGTTGCGGTAAGACTATAGCTTCTGCTTTAATTCTCTTATCCGCTTGGGGGGAAATTAGAGTAATGGTCATGGTGGTAACTGGTGCCGAAACTAGTCCACTTAGGATCCACCCTAAAATAGTATTTTGTGCCAATAGGTGAAACCTTTTGCCAATGCTATTTATATGATAGCTTGGAAGCATATTTGTTAGTTGCGGTAAGACTATAGCTTCTGCTTTAATTCTCTTCTCCGCTTGGGGGGAAATTAGAGTAATTGGATTATTGTGAACTAAGGTATTCGTTTGAGATTTCCTCAACCTGAGTGGTCATAGTGGTAACTGGTTCCAAAACTAGTCCACTTAGGATCCACCCAAAAATAGTATTTTGTGCCAATAGTTTGTTTGAAATTTTCTCAACACCTTCGAGTATTATCTGAGGTATGAGATCGCTGCCTAATAGAATGTCTATTTGAGCGGGGGTGTTGCAGTCGGGATCTGCTAGCTTTAGGTGTGAAACCTTTTCCCAATGCTTGCTATTCATATGATAGCTTGGAAGCATATTTGTTAGTTGCGGTAAGACTATAGCTCGTGCTTTAATTCTCTTATCCGCTTTGGGGGAAATTAGAGTAATGGGATTATTGTGAACTGAGGTATTCGTTTGAGATTTCCTCAACCTGAGTGGTCATGGTGGTAACTGGTTCCGAAACTAGTCCACTTAGGACCAACCCAAAAATAGTATTTTGTGCCAATAGTTTGTTTGAAATTTTCTCAACACCCTCGAGTATTATCTGAGGTATGAGATCGCTGCCTAATAGAATGTCTATTTGAGCGGGGGTGTTGCAGTTGGGATCTGCTAGCTTTAGGTGTGAAACCTTTAGCCAATGCTTGCTATTTATATGATAGCTTGGAAGCATATTTGTTAGTTGCGGTAAGACTATAGCTTCTGCTTTAATTCTCTTATCCGCTTGGGGGGAAATTAGAGTAATGGAATTATTGTGAACTGAGGTATTCGTTTGAGATTTCCTCAACCTGAGTGGTCATGGTGGTAACTGGTTCCGAAACTAGTCCACTTAGGATCCACCGTAAAATAGTATTTTGTGCCAATAGGTGAAACCTTTTGCCAATACTTGCTATTTATATGATAGCTTGGAAGCATATTTGTTAGTTGCGGTAAGACTATAGCTTCTGCTTTAATTCTCTTCTCCGCTTGGGGGGAAATTAGAGTAATGGGATTATTGTGAACTGAGGTATTCGTTTGAGATTTCCTCAACCTGAGTGGTCATGGTGGTAACTGGTTCCGAAACTAGTCCACTTAGAATCCACCGTAAAATAGTATTTTGTGCCAATAGGTGAAACCTTTTGCCAATGCTTGCTATTTATATGATAGCTTGGAAGCATATTTGTTAGTTGCGGTAAGACTATAGCTTCTGCTTTTATTCTCTTATCCGCTTGGGGGGAAATTAGAGTAATGGGATTATTGTGAACTGAGGTATTCGTTTGAGATTTCCTCAACCTGAGTGGTCATGGTGGTAACTGGTTCCGAAACTAGTCCACTTAGAATCCACCCTAAAATAGTATTTTGTGCCAATAGTTTGTTTGAAATTTTCTCAACACCCTCGAGTATTATCTGAGGTATGAGATCGCTGCCTAATAGAATGTCTATTTGAGCGGGGGTGTTGCAGTTGGCATCAGCTAGCTTTAGGTGTGAAACCTTTTGCCAATTCTTGCTATTTATATGATAGCTTGGAAGCATATTTGTTAGTTGCGGTAAGACTATAGCTTCTGCTTTAATTCTCTTATCTGCTTGGGGGGAAATTAGAGTAATGGGATTATTGTGAACTGAGGTATTCGTTTGAGATTTCCACAACCTGAGTGGTCATGGTTGTAACTGGTTCCGAAACTAGTCCACTTAGGATCCACCCAAAAATAGTATTTTGTGCCAATAGTTTGTTTGAAATTTGCTCAACACCCTCGAGTATTATCTGAGGTATGAGATCGCTGCCTAATAGAATGTCTATTTGAGCGGGGGTGTTGCAGTTGGGATCTGCTAGCTTTAGGTGTGAAACCTTTTGCCAATGCTTGCTATTTATATGATAGCTTTGAAGCATATTTGTTACTTGCGGTAAGACTATAGCTTCTGCTTTAATTCTCTTATCCGCTTGGGGGGAAATTCGAGTAATGGGATTATTGTGAACTGAGGTATTCGTTTGAGATTTCCTCAACCTGAGTGGTCATGGTGGTAACTGGTTCCGAAACTAGTCCACTTAGGATCCACCCAAAAATAGTATTTTGTGCCAATAGTTTGTTTGAAATTTTCTCAACACCCTCGAGTAATATCTGAGGTATGAGATCGCTGCCTAATAGAATGTCTATTTGAGCGGGGGTGTTGCAGTTGGGATCTGCTAGCTTTAGGTGTGAAACCTTAAGCCAATGCTTGCTATTTATATGATAGCTTGGAAGCATATTTGTTAGTTGCGGTAAGACTATAGCTTCTGCTTTAATTCTCTTATCCGCTTGGGGGGAAATTAGAGTAATGGGATTATTGTGAACTGAGGTATTCGTTTGAGATTTCCTCAACCTGAGTGGTCATGGTGGTAACTGGTTCCGAAACTAGTCCACTTAGGATCCACCGTAAAATAGTATTTTGTGCCAATAGGTGAAACCTTTTGCCAATGCTTGCTATTTATATGATAGCTTGGAAGCATATTTGTTAGTTGCGGTAAGACTATAGCTTCTGCTTTAATTCTCTTCTCCGCTTGGGGGGAAATTAGAGTAATGGGATTATTGTGAACTGAGGTATTCGTTTGAGATTTCCTCAACCTGAGTGGTCATGGTGGTAACTGGTTCCGAAACTAGTCCACTTAGGACCAACCCAAAAATATTATTTTGTGCGAATAGTTTGTTTGAAATTTTCTCAACATTATCTGAGGTATGCAGTTGGTGTTGCAGTTGGGATCTGCTAGCTTTAGGTGTGAAACCTTTTGCCAATGCTTGCTATTTATATGATGGCTTGGAAGCATATTTGTTAGTTGCGGTAAGACTATAGCTTCTGCTTTAATTCTCTTATCCGCTTAGGGGGAAATTAGAGTAATGGGATTATTGTGAACTGAGGTATTCGTTTGAGATTTCCTCAACTTGAGTGGTCATGGTGGTAACTGGTTCCGAAACTAGTCCACTTAGGATCCACCCAAAAATAGTATTTTGTGCCAATAGTTTGTTTGAAATTTTCTCAACACCCTCGAGTATTATCTGAGGTATGAGATCGCTGCCTAATAGAATGTCTATTTGAGCGGGGGTGTTGCAGTTGGGATCTGCTAGCTTTAGGTGTGAAACCTTAAGCCAATGCTTGCTATTTATATGATAGCTTGGAAGCATATTTGTTAGTTGCGGTAAGACTATAGCTTCTGCTTTAATTCTCTTATCCGCTTGGGGGGAAATTAGAGTAATGGGATTATTGTGAACTGAGGTATTCGTTTGAGATTTCCTCAACCTGAGTGGTCATGGTGGTAACTGGTTCCGAAACTAGTCCACTTAGGATCCACCGTAAAATAGTATTTTGTGCCAATAGGTGAAACCTTTTGCCAATGCTTGCTATTTATATGATAGCTTGGAAGCATATTTGTTAGTTGCGGTAAGACTATAGCTTCTTCTTTAATTCTCTTCTCCGCTTGGGGGGAAATTAGAGTAATGGGATTATTGTGAACTGAGGTATTCGTTTGAGATTTCCTCAACCTGAGTGGTCATGGTGGTAACTGGTTCCGAAACTAGTCCACTTAGGACCAACCCAAAAATATTATTTTGTGCGAATAGTTTGTTTGAAATTTTCTCAACACCCTCGAGTATTATCTGAGGTATGAGATCACTGCCTAATAGAATGTCTATTTGAGCGGGGGTGTTGCAGTTGGGATCTGCTAGCTTTAGGTGTGAAACCTTTTGCCAATGCTTGCTATTTATATGATATCTTGGCATATTTGTTAGTTGCGGTAAGACTATAGCTTCTGCTTTAATTCTCTTATCCGCTTGGGGGAAATTAAAGTAATGGGATTATTGTGAACTGAGGTATTCGTTTGAGATTTCCCCAACATGAGTGGTCTTGGTGGTAACTGGTTCCGAAACTAGTCCAGTAAGGATCCACCCTAAAATAGTATTTTGTGCCAATAGTTTGTTTGAAATTTTTTCAACACCCTCGAGTATTATCTGAGGTATGAGATCGCTGCCTAATAGAATGTCTATTTGAGCGGGGGTGTTGCAGTTGGGATCTGCTAGCTTTAGGTGTGAAACCTTTTGCCAATGCTTGCTATTTATATGATAGCTTGGAAGCATATTTGTTAGTTGCGGTAAGACTATAGCTTCTCCTTTAATTCTCTTATACGCTTGGGGGGAAATTAAAGTAATGGGATTATTGTGAACTGAGGTATTCGTTTGAGATTTCCTCAACCTGAGTGGTCGTGGTGGTAACTGGTTCCGAAACTAGTCCAATTAGGATCCACCCTAAAATAGTATTTTGTGCCAATAGTTTGTTTGAAATTTTTTCAACACCCTCGAGTATTATCTGAGGTATGAGATCGCTGCCTAATAGAATGTCTATTTGAGCGGGGGTGTTGCAGTTGGGATCTGCTAGCTTTAGGTGTGAAACCTTTTGCCAATGCTTGCTATTTATATGATAGCTTGGAAGCATATTTGTTAGTTGCGGTAAGACTATAGCTTCTCCTTTAATTCTCTTATACGCTTGGGGGGAAATTAAAGTAATGGGATTATTGTGAACTGAGGTATTCGTTTGAGATTTCCTCAACCTGAGTGGTCGTGGTGGTAACTGGTTCCGAAACTAGTCCAATTAGGATCCACCCTAAAATAGTATTTTGTGCCAATAGCTTGTTTGAAATTTTCTCAACACCCTCGAGTATTATCTGAGGTATGAGGTCGCTGCCTAATAGAATGTCTATTTGAGCGGGGGTGTTGCAGTTGGCATCTGCTAGCTTTAGGTGTGAAACCTTTTGCCAATGCTTGCTATTTATATGATAGCTTGGAAGCATATTTGTTAGTTGCGGTAAGACTATAGCTTCTGCTTTAATTCTCTTATCTGCTTGGGGGGAAATTAGAGTAATGGGATTATTGTGAACTGAGGTATTCGTTTGAGATTTCCACAACCTGAGTGGTCATGGTGGTAACTGGTTCCGAAACTAGTCCACTTAGGATCCACCCAAAAATAGTATTTTGTGCCAATAGTTTGTTTGAAATTTGCTCAACACCCTCGAGTATTATCTGAGGTATGAGATCGCTGCCTAATAGAATGTCTATTTGAGCGGGGGTGTTGCAGTTGGGATCTGCTAGCTTTAGGTGTGAAACCTTTTGTCAATGCTTGTTATTTATATGATAGCTTGGAAGCATATTTGTTACTTGCGGTAAGACTATAGCTTCTGCTTTAATTCTCTTATCCGCTTGGGGGGAAATTAGAGTAATGGGATTATTGTGAACTGAGGTATTCGTTTGAGATTTCCTCAACCTGAGTGGTCATGGTGGTAACTGGTTCCGAAACTAGTCCACTTAGGATCCACCCAAAAATAGTATTTTGTGCCAATAGTTTGTTTGAAATTTTCTCAACACCCTCGAGTATTATCTGAGGTATGAGATCGCTGCCTAATAGAATGTCTATTTGAGCGGGGGTGTTGCAGTTGGGATCTGCTAGCTTTAGGTGTGAAACCTTTTGCCAATGCTTGCTATTTATATGATATCTTGGCATATTTGTTAGTTGCGGTAAGACTATAGCTTCTGCTTTAATTCTCTTATCCGCTTGGGGGAAATTAAAGTAATGGGATTATTGTGAACTGAGGTATTCGTTTGAGATTTCCCCAACATGAGTGGTCATGGTGGTAACTGGTTCCGAAACTAGTCCAGTTAGGATCCACCCTAAAATAGTATTTTGTGCCAATAGTTTGTTTGAAATTTTTTCAACACCCTCGAGTATTATCTGAGGTATGAGATCGCTGCCTAATAGAATGTCTATTTGAGCGGGGGTGTTGCAGTTGGGATCTGCTAGCTTTAGGTGTGAAACCTTTTGCCAATGCTTGCTATTTATATGATAGCTTGGAAGCATATTTGTTAGTTGCGGTAAGACTATAGCTTCTCCTTTAATTCTCTTATACGCTTGGGGGGAAATTAAAGTAATGGGATTATTGTGAACTGAGGTATTCGTTTGAGATTTCCTCAACCTGAGTGGTCATGGTGGTAACTGGTTCCGAAACTAGTCCATTTAGGATCCACCCAAAAATAGTATTTTGTGCCAATAGGTGAAACCTTTTGCCAATGCTATTTATATGATAGCCTGGCAGCATATTTGTTAGTTGCGGTAAGACTATAACTTCTGCTTTAATTCTCTTCTCCGCTTGGGGGGAAATTAGAGTAATGGGATTATTGTGAACTAAGGTATTCGTTTGAGATTTCCTCAACCTGAGTGGTCATGGTGGTAACTGGTTCCGAAACTAGTCCACTTAGGACCAACCCAAAAATATTATTTTGTGCGAATAGTTTGTTTGAAATTTTCTCAACACCCTCGAGTATTATCTGAGGTATGAGATCACTGCCTAATAGAATGTCTATTTGAGCGGGGGTGTTGCAGTTGGGATCTGCTAGCTTTAGGTGTGAAACCTTTTGCCAATGCTTGCTATTTATATGATGGCTTGGAAGCATATTTGTTAGTTGCGGTAAGACTATAGCTTCTGCTTTAATTCTCTTATCCGCTTGGGGGAAATTAAAGTAATGGGATTATTGTGAACTGAGGTATTCGTTTGAGATTTCCCCAACATGAGTGGTCATGGTGGTAACTGGTTCCGAAACTAGTCCACTTAGGATCCACCCAAAAATAGTATTTTGTGCCAATAGTTTGTTTGAAATTTTCTCAACACCCTCGAGTATTATCTGAGGTATGAGATCGCTGCCTAATAGAATGTCTATTTATGCGGGGGTGTTGCAGTTGGGATCTGCTAGCTTTAGGTGTGAAACCTTTTGCCAATGCTTGCTATTTATATGATATCTTGGCATATTTGTTAGTTGCGGTAAGACTATAGCTTCTGCTTTAATTCTCTTATCCGCTTGGGGGAAATTAAAGTAATGGGATTATTGTGAACTGAGGTATTCGTTTGAGATTTCCCCAACATGAGTGGTCATGGTGGTAACTGGTTCCGAAACTAGTCCACTTAGGATCCACCCAAAAATAGTATTTTGTGCCAATAGTTTGTTTGAAATTTTCTCAACACCCTCGAGTATTATCTGAGGTATGAGATCACTGCCTAATAGAATGTCTATTTGAGCGGGGGTGTTGCAGTTGGGATCTGCTAGCTTTAGGTGTGAAACCTTTTGCCAATGCTTGCTATTTATATGATGGCTTGGAAGCATATTTGTTAGTTGCGGTAAGACTATAGCTTCTGCTTTAATTCTCTTATCCGCTTAGGGGGAAATTAGAGTAATGGGATTATTGTGAACTGAGGTATTCGTTTGAGATTTCCTCAACTTGAGTGGTCATGGTGGTAACTGGTTCCGAAACTAGTCCACTTAGGATCCACCCAAAAATAGTATTTTGTGCCAATAGTTTGTTTGAAATTTTCTCAACACCCTCGAGTATTATCTGAGGTATGAGATCGCTGCCTAATAGAATGTCTATTTGAGCGGGGGTGTTGCAGTTGGGATCTGCTAGCTTTAGGTGTGAAACCTTAAGCCAATGCTTGCTATTTATATGATAGCTTGGAAGCATATTTGTTAGTTGCGGTAAGACTATAGCTTCTGCTTTAATTCTCTTATCCGCTTGGGGGGAAATTAGAGTAATGGGATTATTGTGAACTGAGGTATTCGTTTGAGATTTCCTCAACCTGAGTGGTCATGGTGGTAACTGGTTCCGAAACTAGTCCACTTAGGATCCACCGTAAAATAGTATTTTGTGCCAATAGGTGAAACCTTTTGCCAATGCTTGCTATTTATATGATAGCTTGGAAGCATATTTGTTAGTTGCGGTAAGACTATAGCTTCTGCTTTAATTCTCTTCTCCGCTTGGGGGGAAATTAGAGTAATGGGATTATTGTGAACTGAGGTATTCGTTTGAGATTTCCTCAACCTGAGTGGTCATGGTGGTAACTGGTTCCGAAACTAGTCCACTTAGGACCAACCCAAAAATATTATTTTGTGCGAATAGTTTGTTTGAAATTTTCTCAACACCCTCGAGTATTATCTGAGGTATGAGATCACTGCCTAATAGAATGTCTATTTGAGCGGGGGTGTTGCAGTTGGGATCTGCTAGCTTAGGTGTGAAACCTTTTGCCAATGCTTGCTATTTATATGATATCTTGGCATATTTGTTAGTTGCGGTAAGACTATAGCTTCTGCTTTAATTCTCTTATCCGCTTGGGGGAAATTAAAGTAATGGGATTATTGTGAACTGAGGTATTCGTTTGAGATTTCCCCAACATGAGTGGTCATGGTGGTAACTGGTTCCGAAACTAGTCCAGTTAGGATCCACCCTAAAATAGTATTTTGTGCCAATAGTTTGTTTGAAATTTTTTCAACACCCTCGAGTATTATCTGAGGTATGAGATCGCTGCCTAATAGAATGTCTATTTGAGCGGGGGTGTTGCAGTTGGGATCTGCTAGCTTTAGGTGTGAAACCTTTTGCCAATGCTTGCTATTTATATGATAGCTTGGAAGCATATTTGTTAGTTGCGGTAAGACTATAGCTTCTCCTTTAATTCTCTTATACGCTTGGGGGGAAATTAAAGTAATGGGATTATTGTGAACTGAGGTATTCGTTTGAGATTTCCTCAACCTGAGTGGTCGTGGTGGTAACTGGTTCCGAAACTAGTCCAATTAGGATCCACCCTAAAATAGTATTTTGTGCCAATAGTTTGTTTGAAATTTTTTCAACACCCTCGAGTATTATCTGAGGTATGAGATCGCTGCCTAATAGAATGTCTATTTGAGCGGGGGTGTTGCAGTTGGGATCTGCTAGCTTTAGGTGTGAAACCTTTTGCCAATGCTTGCTATTTATATGATAGCTTGGAAGCATATTTGTTAGTTGCGGTAAGACTATAGCTTCTCCTTTAATTCTCTTATACGCTTGGGGGGAAATTAAAGTAATGGGATTATTGTGAACTGAGGTATTCGTTTGAGATTTCCTCAACCTGAGTGGTCGTGGTGGTAACTGGTTCCGAAACTAGTCCAATTAGGATCCACCCTAAAATAGTATTTTGTGCCAATAGTTTGTTTGAAATTTTCTCAACACCCTCGAGTATTATCTGAGGTATGAGATCGCTGCCTAATAGAATGTCTATTTGAGCGGGGGTGTTGCAGTTGGGATCTGCTAGCTTTAGGTGTGAAACCTTTTGCCAATGCTTGCTATTTATATGATAGCTTGGAAGCATATTTGTTAGTTGCGGTAAGACTATAGCTTCTGCTTTAATTCTCTTATCTGCTTGGGGGGAAATTAGAGTAATGGGATTATTGTGAACTGAGGTATTCGTTTGAGATTTCCACAACCTGAGTGGTCATGGTGGTAACTGGTTCCGAAACTAGTCCACTTAGGATCCACCCAAAAATAGTATTTTGTGCCAATAGTTTGTTTGAAATTTGCTCAACACCCTCGAGTATTATCTGAGGTATGAGATCGCTGCCTAATAGAATGTCTATTTGAGCGGGGGTGTTGCAGTTGGGATCTGCTAGCTTTAGGTGTGAAACCTTTTGTCAATGCTTGTTATTTATATGATAGCTTGGAAGCATATTTGTTACTTGCGGTAAGACTATAGCTTCTGCTTTAATTCTCTTATCCGCTTGGGGGGAAATTAGAGTAATGGGATTATTGTGAACTGAGGTATTCGTTTGAGATTTCCTCAACCTGAGTGGTCATGGTGGTAACTGGTTCCGAAACTAGTCCACTTAGGATCCACCCAAAAATAGTATTTTGTGCCAATAGTTTGTTTGAAATTTTCTCAACACCCTCGAGTATTATCTGAGGTATGAGATCGCTGCCTAATAGAATGTCTATTTGAGCGGGGGTGTTGCAGTTGGGATCTGCTAGCTTTAGGTGTGAAACCTTTTGCCAATGCTTGCTATTTATATGATATCTTGGCATATTTGTTAGTTGCGGTAAGACTATAGCTTCTGCTTTAATTCTCTTATCCGCTTGGGGGAAATTAAAGTAATGGGATTATTGTGAACTGAGGTATTCGTTTGAGATTTCCCCAACATGAGTGGTCATGGTGGTAACTGGTTCCGAAACTAGTCCAGTTAGGATCCACCCTAAAATAGTATTTTGTGCCAATAGTTTGTTTGAAATTTTTTCAACACCCTCGAGTATTATCTGAGGTATGAGATCGCTGCCTAATAGAATGTCTATTTGAGCGGGGGTGTTGCAGTTGGGATCTGCTAGCTTTAGGTGTGAAACCTTTTGCCAATGCTTGCTATTTATATGATAGCTTGGAAGCATATTTGTTAGTTGCGGTAAGACTATAGCTTCTCCTTTAATTCTCTTATACGCTTGGGGGGAAATTAAAGTAATGGGATTATTGTGAACTGAGGTATTCGTTTGAGATTTCCACAACCTAAGTGGTCATGGTGGTAACTGGTTCCGAAACTAGTCCACTTAGGATCCACCCAAAAATAGTATTTTGTGCCAATAGTTTGTTTGAAATTTGCTCAACACCCTCGAGTATTATCTGAGGTATGAGATCGCTGCCTAATAGAATGTCTATTTGAGCGGGGGTGTTGCAGTTGGGATCTGCTAGCTTTAGGTGTGAAACCTTTTGCCAATGCTTGCTATTTATATGATAGCTTGGAAGCATATTTGTTAGTTGCTTCTGCTTTAATTCTCTTATCCGCTTGGGGGAAATTAAAGTAATGGGATTATTGTGAACTGAGGTATTCGTTTGAGATTTCCCCAACATGAGTGGTCATGGTGGTAACTGGTTCCGAAACTAGTCCAGTTAGGATCCACCCTAAAATAGTATTTTGTGCCAATAGTTTGTTTGAAATTTTTTCAACACCCTCGAGTATTATCTGAGGTATGAGATCGCTGCCTAATAGAATGTCTATTTGAGCGGGGGTGTTGCAGTTGGGATCTGCTAGCTTTAGGTGTGAAACCTTTTGCCAATGCTTGCTATTTATATGATAGCTTGGAAGCATATTTGTTAGTTGCGGTAAGACTATAGCTTCTCCTTTAATTCTCTTATACGCTTGGGGGGAAATTAAAGTAATGGGATTATTGTGAACTGAGGTATTCGTTTGAGATTTCCACAACCTAAGTGGTCATGGTGGTAACTGGTTCCGAAACTAGTCCACTTAGGATCCACCCAAAAATAGTATTTTGTGCCAATAGTTTGTTTGAAATTTGCTCAACACCCTCGAGTATTATCTGAGGTATGAGATCGCTGCCTAATAGAATGTCTATTTGAGCGGGGGTGTTGCAGTTGGGATCTGCTAGCTTTAGGTGTGAAACCTTTTGTCAATGCTTGTTATTTATATGATAGCTTGGAAGCATATTTGTTAGTTGCGGTAAGACTATAGCTCATGCTTTAATTCTCTTATCCGCTTGGGGGTAAATTAGAGTAATGGGATTATTGTGAACTAAGGTATTCGTTTGAGATTTCCTCAACCTGAGTGGTCATGGTGGTAACTGGTTCCGAAACTAGTCCACTTAGGATCCACCCTAAAATAGTATTTTGTGCCAATAGGTGAAACCTTTTGCCAATGCTATTTATATGATAGCCTGGCAGCATATTTGTTAGTTGCGGTAAGACTATAACTTCTGCTTTAATTCTCTTCTCCGCTTGGGGGGAAATTAGAGTAATGGGATTATTGTGAACTGAGGTATTCGTTTGAGATTTCCACAACCTAAGTGGTCATGGTGGTAACTGGTTCCGAAACTAGTCCACTTAGGATCCACCCAAAAATAGTATTTTGTGCCAATAGTTTGTTTGAAATTTGCTCAACACCCTCGAGTATTATCTGAGGTATGAGATCGCTGCCTAATAGAATGTCTATTTGAGCGGGGGTGTTGCAGTTGGGATCTGCTAGCTTTAGGTGTGAAACCTTTTGTCAATGCTTGTTATTTATATGATAGCTTGGAAGCATATTTGTTAGTTGCGGTAAGACTATAGCTCGTGCTTTAATTCTCTTATCCGCTTTGGGGGAAATTAGAGTAATGGGATTATTGTGAACTGAGATATTCGTTTGAGATTTCCTCAACCTGAGTGGTCATGGTGGTAACTGGTTCCGAAACTAGTCCACTTAGGACCAACCCAAAAATAGTATTTTGTGCCAATAGTTTGTTTGAAATTTTCTCAACACCCTCGAGTATTATCTGAGGTATGAGATCGCTGCCTAATAGAATGTCTATTTGAGCGGGGGTGTTGCAGTTGGGATCTGCTAGCTTTAGGTGTGAAACCTTAAGCCAATGCTTGCTATTTATATGATAGCTTGGAAGCATATTTGTTAGTTGCGGTAAGACTATAGCTTCTGCTTTAATTCTCTTATCCGCTTGGGGGGAAATTAGAGTAATGGGATTATTGTGAACTGAGGTATTCGTTTGAGATTTCCTCAACCTGAGTGGTCATGGTGGTAACTGGTTCCGAAACTAGTCCACTTAGGATCCACCGTAAAATAGTATTTTGTGCCAATAGGTGAAACCTTTTGCCAATGCTTGCTATTTATATGATAGCTTGGAAGCATATTTGTTAGTTGCGGTAAGACTATAGCTTCTGCTTTAATTCTCTTCTCCGCTTGGGGGGAAATTAGAGTAATGGGATTATTGTGAACTGAGGTATTCGTTTGAGATTTCCTCAACCTGAGTGGTCATGGTGGTAACTGGTTCCGAAACTAGTCCACTTAGGACCAACCCAAAAATATTATTTTGTGCGAATAGTTTGTTTGAAATTTTCTCAACACCCTCGAGTATTATCTGAGGTATGAGATCGCTACCTAATAGAATGTCTATTTGAGCGGGGGTGTTGCAGTTGGGATCTGCTAGCTTTAGGTGTGAAACCTTAAGCCAATGCTTGCTACTTATATGATAGCTTGGAAGCATATTTGTTAGTTGCGGTAAGACTATAGCTTCTGCTTTAATTCTCTTATCCGCTTGGGGGGAAATTAGAGTAATGGGATTATTGTGAACTGAGGTATTCGTTTGAGATTTCCTCAACCTGAGTGGTCATGGTGGTAACTGGTTCCGAAACTAGTCCACTTAGGATCCACCGTAAAATAGTATTTTGTGCCAATAGGTGAAACCTTTTGCCAATGCTTGCTATTTATATGATAGCTTGGAAGCATATTTGTTAGTTGCGGTAAGACTATAGCTTCTGCTTTAATTCTCTTCTCCGCTTGGGGGGAAATTAGAGTAATGGGATTATTGTGAACTGAGGTATTCGTTTGAGATTTCCTCAACCTGAGTGGTCATGGTGGTAACTGGTTCCGAAACTAGTCCACTTAGGACCAACCCAAAAATATTATTTTGTGCGAATAGTTTGTTTGAAATTTTCTCAACACCCTCGAGTGTTATCTGAGGTATGAGATCGCTGCCTAATAGAATGTCTATTTGAGCGGGGGTGTTGCAGTTGGGATCTGCTAGCTGTAGGTGTGAAACCTTTTGCCAATGCTTGCTATTTATATGATAGCTTGGAAGCATATTTGTTAGTTGCGGTAAGACTATAGCTTCTCCTTTAATTCTCTTATACGCTTGGGGGGAAATTAAAGTAATGGGATTATTGTGAACTGAGGTATTCGTTTGAGATTTCCTCAACCTGAGTGGTCGTGGTGGTAACTGGTTCCGAAACTAGTCCAATTAGGATCCACCCTAAAATAGTATTTTGTGCCAATAGTTTGTTTGAAATTTTCTCAACACCCTCGAGTATTATCTGAGGTATGAGATCGCTGCCTAATAGAATGTCTATTTGAGCGGGGGTGTTGCAGTTGGCATCTGCTAGCTTTAGGTGTGAAACCTTTTGCCAATGCTTGCTATTTATATGATAGCTTGGAAGCATATTTGTTAGTTGCGGTAAGACTATAGCTTCTGCTTTAATTCTCTTATCTGCTTGGGGGGAAATTAGAGTAATGGGATTATTGTGAACTGAGGTATTCGTTTGAGATTTCCACAACCTGAGAGGTCATGGTGGTAACTGGTTCCGAAACTAGTCCACTTAGGATCCACCCAAAAATAGTATTTTGTGCCAATAGTTTGTTTGAAATTTGCTCAACACCCTCGAGTATTATCTGAGGTATGAGATCGCTGCCTAATAGAATGTCTATTTGAGCGGGGGTGTTGCAGTTGGGATCTGCTAGCTTTAGGTGTGAAACCTTTTGTCAATGCTTGTTATTTATATGATAGCTTGGAAGCATATTTGTTACTTGCGGTAAGACTATAGCTTCTGCTTTAATTCTCTTATCCGCTTGGGGGGAAATTAGAGTAATGGGATTATTGTGAACTGAGGTATTCGTTTGAGATTTCCTCAACCTGAGTGGTCATGGTGGTAACTGGTTCCGAAACTAGTCCACTTAGGATCCACCCAAAAATAGTATTTTGTGCCAATAGTTTGTTTGAAATTTTCTCAACACCCTCGAGTATTATCTGAGGTATGAGATCGCTGCCTAATAGAATGTCTATTTGAGCGGGGGTGTTGCAGTTGGGATCTGCTAGCTTTAGGTGTGAAACCTTTTGCCAATGCTTGCTATTTATATGATATCTTGGCATATTTGTTAGTTGCGGTAAGACTATAGCTTCTGCTTTAATTCTCTTATCCGCTTGGGGGGAAATTAGAGTAATGGGATTATTGTGAACTGAGGTATTCGTTTGAGATTTCCTCAACCTGAGTGGTCATGGTGGTAACTGGTTCCGAAACTAGTCCACTTAGGATCCACCGTAAAATAGTATTTTGTGCCAATAGGTGAAACCTTTTGCCAATGCTTGCTATTTATATGATAGCTTGGAAGCATATTTGTTAGTTGCGGTAAGACTATAGCTTCTGCTTTAATTCTCTTCTCCGCTTGGGGGGAAATTAGAGTAATGGGATTATTGTGAACTGAGGTATTCGTTTGAGATTTCCTCAACCTGAGTGGTCATGGTGGTAACTGGTTCCGAAACTAGTCCACTTAGGATCCACCGTAAAATAGTATTTTGTGCCAATAGGTGAAACCTTTTGCCAATGCTATTTATATGATAGCCTGGCAGCATATTTGTTAGTTGCGGTAAGACTATAACTTCTGCTTTAATTCTCTTCTCCGCTTGGGGGGAAATTAGAGTAATGGGATTATTGTGAACTAAGGTATTCGTTTGAGATTTCCTCAACCTGAGTGGTCATAGTGGTAACTGGTTCCAAAACTAGTCCACTTAGGATCCACCCAAAAATAGTATTTTGTGCCAATAGTTTGTTCTAAATTTTCTCAACACCCTCGAGTATTATCTGAGGTATGAGATCGCTGCCTAATAGAATGGCTATTTGAGCGGGGGTGTTGCAGTCGGGATCTGCTAGCTTTAGGTGTGAAACCTTTTCCCAATGCTTGCTATTCATATGATAGCTTGGAAGCATATTTGTTAGTTGCGGTAAGACTATAGCTTCTGCTTTAATGCTCTTATCCGCTTGGGGGGAAATTAGAGTAATGGGATTATTGTGAACTGAGGTATTCGTTTGAGATTTCCTCAACCTGAGTGGTCATGGTGGTAACTGGTTCCGAAACTAGTCCACTTAGGATCCACCGTAAAATAGTATTTTGTGCCAATAGGTGAAACCTTTTGCCAATGCTTGCTATTTATATGATAGCTTGGAAGCATATTTGTTAGTTGCGGTAAGACTATAGCTTCTGCTTTAATTCTCTTCTCCGCTTGGGGGGAAATTAGAGTAATGGGATTATTGTGAACTGAGGTATTCGTTTGAGATTTCCTCAACCTGAGTGGTCATGGTGGTAACTGGTTCCGAAACTAGTCCACTTAGGACCAACCCAAAAATATTATTTTGTGCGAATAGTTTGTTTGAAATTTTCTCAACACCCTCGAGTATTATCTGAGGTATGAGATCGCTGCCTAATAGAATGTCTATTTGAGCGGGGGTGTTGCAGTTGGGATCTGCTAGCTTTAGGTGTGAAACCTTAAGCCAATGCTTGCTATTTATATGATAGCTTGGAAGCATATTTGTTAGTTGCGGTAAGACTATAGCTTCTGCTTTAATTCTCTTATCCGCTTGGGGGGAAATTAGAGTAATGGGATTATTGTGAACTGAGGTATTCGTTTGAGATTTCCTCAACCTGAGTGGTCATGGTGGTAACTGGTTCCGAAACTAGTCCACTTAGGATCTACCGTAAAATAGTATTTTGTGCCAATAGGTGAAACCTTTTGCCAATGCTTGCTATTTATATGATAGCTTGGAAGCATATTTGTTAGTTGCGGTAAGACTATAGCTTCTGCTTTAATTCTCTTCTCCGCTTGGGGGGAAATTAGAGTAATGGGATTATTGTGAACTGAGCTATTCGTTTGAGATTTCCTCAACCTGAGTGGTCATGGTGGTAACTGGTTCCGAAACTAGTCCACTTAGGATCCACCGTAAAATAGTATTTTGTGCCAATAGGTGAAACCTTTTGCCAATGCTTGCTATTTATATGATAGCTTGGAAGCATATTTGTTACTTGCGGTAAGACTATAGCTTCTGCTTTAATTCTCTTCTCCGCTTGGGGGGAAATTAGAGTAATGGGATTATTGTGAACTGAGCTATTCGTTTGAGATTTCCTCAACCTGAGTGGTCATGGTGGTAACTGGTTCCGAAACTAGTCCACTTAGGATCCACCCAAAAATAGTATTTTGTGCCAATAGTTTGTTTGAAATTTTCTCAACACCCTCAAGTATTATCTGAGGTATGAGATCGCTGCCTAATAGAATGTCTATTTGAGCGGGGGTGTTGCAGTTGGGATCTGCTAGCTTTAGGTGTGAAACCTTTTGTCAATGCTTGTTATTTATATGATAGCTTGGAAGCATATTTGTTACTTGCGGTAAGACTATAGCTTCTGCTTTAATTCTCTTATCCGCTTGGGGGGAAATTAGAGTAATGGGATTATTGTGAACTGAGGTATTCGTTTGAGATTTCCTCAACCTGAGTGGTCATGGTGGTAACTGGTTCCGAAACTAGTCCACTTAGGATCCACCCAAAAATAGTATTTTGTGCCAATAGTTTGTTTGAAATTTTCTCAACACCCTCGAGTATTCTCTGAGGTATGAGATCGCTGCCTAATAGAATGTCTATTTGAGCGGGGGTGTTGCAGTTGGGATCTGCTAGCTTTAGGTGTGAAACCTTTTGCCAATGCTTGCTATTTATATGATATCTTGGCATATTTGTTAGTTGCGGTAAGACTATAGCTTCTGCTTTAATTCTCTTATCCGCTTGGGGGAAATTAAAGTAATGGGATTATTGTGAACTGAGGTATTCGTTTGAGATTTCCCCAACATGAGTGGTCATGGTGGTAACTGGTTCCGAAACTAGTCCAGTTAGGATCCACCCTAAAATAGTATTTTGTGCCAATAGTTTGTTTGAAATTTTTTCAACACCCTCGAGTATTATCTGAGGTATGAGATCGCTGCCTAATAGAATGTCTATTTGAGCGGGGGTGTTGCAGTTGGGATCTGCTAGCTTTAGGTGTGAAACCTTTTGCCAATGCTTGCTATTTATATGATAGCTTGGAAGCATATTTGTTAGTTGCGGTAAGACTATAGCTTCTCCTTTAATTCTCTTATACGCTTGGGGGGAAATTAAAGTAATGGGATTATTGTGAACTGAGGTATTCGTTTGAGATTTCCTCAACCTGAGTGGTCGTGGTGGTAACTGGTTCCGAAACTAGTCCAGTTAGGATCCACCCTAAAATAGTATTTTGTGCCAATAGTTTGTTTGAAATTTTCTCAACACCCTCGAGTAATATCTGAGGTATGAGATCACTGCCTAATAGAATGTCTATTTGAGCGGGGGTGTTGCAGTTGGGATCTGCTAGCTTTAGGTGTGAAACCTTTTGTCAATGCTTGTTATTTATATGATAGCTTGGAAGCATATTTGTTACTTGCGGTAAGACTATAGCTTCTGCTTTAATTCTCTTATCCGCTTGGGGGGAAATTAGAGTAATGGGATTATTGTGAACTGAGGCATTCGTTTGAGATTTCCTCAACCTGAGTGGTCATGGTGGTAACTGGTTCCGAAACTAGTCCACTTAGGATCCACCCAAAAATAGTACTTTGTGCCAATAGTTTGTTTGAAATTTTTTCAACACCCTCGAGTATTATCTGAGGTATGAGATCGCTGCCTAATAGAATGTCTATTTGAGCGGGGGTGTTGCAGTTGGGATCTGCTAGCTTTAGGTGTGAAACCTTTTGCCAATGCTTGCTATTTATATGATAGCTTGGAAGCATATTTGTTAGTTGCGGTAAGACTATAGCTTCTCCTTTAATTCTTTTATACGCTTGGGGGGAAATTAAAGTAATGGGATTATTGTGAACTGAGGTATTCGTTTGAGATTTCCTCAACCTGAGCGGTCATGGTGGTAAATGGTTCCGAAACTAGTCCACTTAGGACCAACCCAAAAATAGTATTTTGTGCGAATAGTTTGTTTGAAATTTTCTCAACACCCTCGAGTATTATCTGAGGTATGAGATCGCTGCCTAATAGAATGTCTATTTGAGCGGGGGTGTTGCAGTTGGGATCTGCTAGCTTTAGGTGTGAAACCTTTTGCCAATGCTTGCTATTTATATGATAGCTTGGAAGCATATTTGTTACTTGCGGTAAGACTATAGCTTCTGCTTTAATTCTCTTATCCGCTTGGGGGGAAATTAGAGTAATGGGATTATTGTGAACTGAGGCATTCGTTTGAGATTTCCTCAACCTGAGTGGTCATGGTGGTAACTGGTTCCGAAACTAGTCCACTTAGGATCCACCCAAAAATAGTACTTTGTGCCAATAGTTTGTTTGAAATTTTTTCAACACCCTCGAGTATTATCTGAGGTATGAGATCGCTGCCTAATAGAATGTCTATTTGAGCGGGGGTGTTGCAGTTGGGATCTGCTAGCTTTAGGTGTGAAACCTTTTGCCAATGCTTGCTATTTATATGATAGCTTGGAAGCATATTTGTTAGTTGCGGTAAGACTATAGCTTCTCCTTTAATTCTTTTATACGCTTGGGGGGAAATTAAAGTAATGGGATTATTGTGAACTGAGGTATTCGTTTGAGATTTCCTCAACCTGAGCGGTCATGGTGGTAAATGGTTCCGAAACTAGTCCACTTAGGACCAACCCAAAAATAGTATTTTGTGCGAATAGTTTGTTTGAAATTTTCTCAACACCCTCGAGTATTATCTGAGGTATGAGATCGCTGCCTAATAGAATGTCTATTTGAGCGGGGGTGTTGCAGTTGGGATCTGCTAGCTTTAGGTGTGAAACTTTTGCCAATGCTTGCTATTTATATGATAGCTTGGAAGCATATTTGTTACTTGCGGTAAGACTATAGCTTCTGCTTTAATTCTCTTATCCGCTTGGGGGGAAATTAGAGTAATGGGATTATTGTGAACTGAGGTATTCGTTTGAGATTTCCTCAACCTGAGTGGTCATGGTGGTAACTGGTTCCGAAACTAGTCCACTTAGGATCCACCCTAAAATAGTACTTTGTGCCAATAGTTTGTTTGAAATTTTTTCAACACCCTCGAGTATTATCTGAGGTATGAGATCGCTGCCTAATAGAATGTCTATTTGAGCGGGGGTGTTGCAGTTGGGATCTGCTAGCTTTAGGTGTGAAACCTTTTGCCAATGCTTGCTATTTATATGATAGCTTGGAAGCATATTTGTTAGTTGCGGTAAGACTATAGCTTCTCCTTTAATTCTCTTATACGCTTGGGGGGAAATTAAAGTAATGGGATTATTGTGAACTGAGGTATTCGTTTAAAATTTCCTCAACCTGAGTGGTCGTGGTGGTAACGGGTTCCGAAACTAGTCCAGTTAGGATCCACCCTAAAATAGTATTTTGTGCCAATAGTTTGTTTGAAATTTTCTCAACACCCTCGAGTATTATCTGAGGTATGAGATCGCTGCCTAATAGAATGTCTATTTGAGCGGGGGTGGTGCAGTTGGCAACTGCTAGCTTTAGGTGTGAAACCTTTTGCCAATGCTTGCTATTTATATGATAGCTTGGAAGCATATTTGTTAGTTGCGGTAAGACTATAGCTTCTGCTTTAATTCTCTTATCTGCTTGGGGGGAAATTAGAGTAATGGGATTATTGTGAACTGAGGTATTCGTTTGAGATTTCCTCAACCTGAGTGGTCATGGTGGTAACTGGTTCCGAAACTAGTCCACTTAGGATCCACCCAAAAATAGTATTTTGTGCCAATAGTTTGTTTGAAATTTTCTCAACACCCTCGAGTATTATCTGAGGTATGAGATCGCTGGCTAATAGAATGTCTATTTGAGCGGGGGTGTTGCAGTTGGGAACTGCTAGCTTTAGGTGTGAAACCTTTTGCCAATGCTTGCTATTTATATGATAGCTTGGAAGCATATTTGTTAGTTGCGGTAAGACTATAGCTTCTGCTTTAATTCTCTTCTCCGCTTGGGTGGAAATTAGAGTAATGGGATTATTGTGAACTGAGGTATTCGTTTGAGATTTCCTCAACCTGAGTGGTCATAGTGGTAACTGGATCCGAAACTAGTCCAATTAGGATCCACCCAAAAATAGTATTTTGTGCCAATAGTTTGTTTGAAATTTTTTAAACACCCTCGAGTATTATCTGAGGTATGAGATCGCTGCCTAATAGAATGTCTATTTGAGCGGGGGTGTTGCAGTTGGGATCTGCTAGCTTTAGGTGTGAAACCTTTTGCCAATGCTTCCTATTTATATGATAGCTTGGAAGCATATTTGTTAGTTGCGGTAAGACTATAGCTTCTGCTTTAATTCTCTTATCCGCTTAGGGGGAAATTAAAGTAATGGGATTATTGTGAACTGAGGTATTCGTTTGAGATTTCCCCAACATGAGTGGTCATGGTGGTAACTGGTTCCGAAACTAGTCCAGTTAGGATCCACCCTAAAATAGTATTTTGTGCCAATAGTTTGTTTGAAATTTTCTCAACACCCTCGAGTATTATCTGAGGTATGAGATCGCTGCCTAATAGAATGTCTATTTGAGCGGGGGTGTTGCAGTTGGCATCTGCTAGCTTTAGGTGTGAAACCTTTTGCCAATGCTTGCTATTTATATGATGGTTTGGAAGCATATTTGCTAGTTGCGGTAAGACTATAGCTTCTGTTTTAATTCTCTTCTCCGCTTGGGGGGAAATTAGAGTAATGGGATTATTGTGAACTGAGGTATTCGTTTGAGATTTCCTCAACCTGAGTGGTCATGGTGGTAACTGGTTCCGAAACTAGTCCACTTAGGATCCACCCTAAAATAGTATTTTGTGCCAATAGTTTGTGTGAAATTTTCACAACACCTTCGAGTATTATCTGAGGTATGAGATCGCTGCCTAATAGAATGTCTATTTGAGCGGGGGTGTTGCAGTTGGGATCTGCTAGCTTTAGGTGTGAAACCTTTTGCCAATGCTTGCTATTCATATGATAGCTTGGAGGCATATTTGTTAGTTCCGGTAAGACTATAGCTTCTGCTTTAATTCTCTTCTCCGCTTGGGGGGAAATTAGAGTAATGGGATTATTGTGAAATAAGGTATTCGTTTGAGATTTCCTCAACCTGAGTGGTCATGGTGGTAACTGGTTCCGAAACTAGTCCACTTAGGATCCACCCTAAAATAGTATTTTGTGCCAATAGTTTGTTTGAAATTTTCACAACACCTTCGAGTATTATCTGAGGTATGAGATCGCTGCCTAATAGAATGTCTATTTGAGCGGGGGTGTTGCAGTTGGCATCTGCTAGCTTTAGGTGTGAAACCTTTTGCCAATGCTTGCTATTTATATGATAGCTTGGAAGCATATTTGTTAGTTGCGGTAAGACTATAGCTTCTGCTTTAATTTTTTTCTCCGCTTGGGTGGAAATTAGAGTAATGGGATTATTGTGAACTGAGGTATTCGTTTGAGATTTCCTCAACCTGAGTGGTCATAGTGGTAACTGGTTCCGAAACTAGTCCAATTAGGATCCACCCAAAAATAGTATTTTGTGCCAATAGTTTGTTTGAAATTTTTTCAACACCCTCGAGTATTATCTGAGGGATGAGATCGCTGCCTAATAGAATGTCTATTTGAGCGGGGGTGTTGCAGTTGGGATCTGCTAGCTTTAGATGTGATACCTTTTGCCAATGCTTGCTATTTATATGATAGCTTGGAAGCATATTTGTTAGTTGCGGTAAGACTATAGCTTCTGCTTTAATTCTCTTATCCGCTTGGGGGGAAATTAAAGTAATGGGATTATTGTGAACTGAGGTATTCGTTTGAGATTTCCTTAACCTGAGTGGTCATGGTGGTAACTGGTTCCGAAACTAGTCCAGTTAGGATCCACCCTAAAATAGTATTTTGTGCCAATAGTTTGTTTGAAATTTTCTCAACACCCTCGAGTTTTATCTGAGGTATGAGATCGCTGCCTAATAGAATGTCTACTTGAGCGGGGGTGTTGCAGTTGGGATTTGCTAGCTTTAGGTGTGAAACCTTTTGCCAATGCTTGCTATTTATATGGTAGCTTGGAAGCATATTTGTTAGTTGCGGTAAGACTATAGCTTCTGCTTTAATTCTCTTATCCGCTTGGGGGGAAATTAGAGTAATGGGATTATTGTGAACTGACGTATTCGTTTGAGATTTCCTCAACCTGAGTGGTAATGGTGGTAACTGGTTCCGAAACTAGTCCACTTAGGACCAACCCAAAAATAGTATTTTGTGCGAATAGTTAGTTTGAAATTTTCTCAACACCCTCGAGTATTATCTGAGGTATGAGATCACTGCCTAATAGAATGTCTATTTGAGCGGGGGTGTTGCAGTTGGGATCTGCTAGCTTTAGGTGTGAAACCTTTTGCCAATGCTTGCTATTTATATGATATCTGGGAAGCATATTTGTTAGTTGCGGTAAGACTATAGCTTCTGCTTTAATTCTCTTATCCGCTTGGGTGGAAATTAGAGTAATGGGATTATTGTGAACTGAGGTATTCGTTTGAGATTTCCTCAACCTGAGTGGTCATGGTGGTAACTGGTTCCGAAACTAGTCCAGTTAGGATCCCCCCTAAAATAGTATTTTGTGCCAATAGTTTGTTTGAAATTTTCTCAACACCCTCGAGTTTTATCTGAGGTATGAGATCGCTGCCTAATAGAATGTCTATTTGAGCGGGGGTGTTGCAGTTGGGATCTGCTAGCATTAGGTGTGAAACCTTTTGCCAATGCTTGCTATTTATATGATAGCTTGGAAGCATATTTGTTAGTTGCGGTAAGACTATAGCTTCTGCTTTAATTCTCTTATCCGCTTGGGGGGAAATTAGAGTAATGGGATTATTGTGAACTGAGGTATTCGTTTGAGATTTCCTCAACCTGAGTGGTCATGGTGGTAACTGGTTCCGAAACTCGTCCACTTAGGACCAACCCAAAAATAGTATTTTGTGCGAATAGTTAGTTTGAAATTTTCTCAACACCCTCGAGTATTATCTGAGGTATGAGATCACTGCCTAATAGAATGTCTATTTGAGCGGGGGTGTTGCAGTTGGGATCTGCTAGCTTTAGGTGTGAAACCTTTTGCCAATGCTTGCTATTTATATGATATCTGGGAAGCATATTTGTTAGTTGCGGTAAGACTATAGCTTCTGCTTTAATTCTCTTATCCGCTTGGGTGGAAATTAGAGTAATGGGATTATTGTGAACTGAGGTATTCGTTTGAGATTTCCTCAACCTGAGTGGTCATGGTGGTAACTGGTTCCGAAACTAGTCCAGTTAGGATCCCCCCTAAAATAGTATTTTGTGCCAATAGTTTGTTTGAAATTTTCTCAACACCCTCGAGTTTTATCTAAGGTATGAGATCGCTGCCTAATAGAATGTCTATTTGAGCGGGGGTGTTGCAGTTGGGATCTGCTAGCATTAGGTGTGAAACCTTTTGCCAATGCTTGCTATTTATATGATAGCTTGGAAGCATATTTGTTAGTTGCGGTAAGACTATAGCTTCTGCTTTAATTCTCTTATCCGCTTGGGGGGAAATTAGAGTAATGGGATTATTATGAACTGAGGTATTCGTTTGAGATTTCCTCAACCTGAGTGGTCATGGTGGTAACTGGTTCCGAAACTCGTCCACTTAGGACCAACCCAAAAATAGTATTTTGTGCGAATAGTTTGTTTGAAATTTTCTCAACACCCTCGAGTATTATCTGAGGTATGAGATCGCTGCCTAATAAAATGTCTATTTGAGCGGGGGTGTTGCAGTTGGGATCTGCTAGCTTTAGGTGTGAAACCTTTTGCCAATGCTTGCTATTTATATGATAGCTTGGAAGCATATTTGTTAGTTGCGGTAAGACTATAGCTTCTGCTTTAATTCTCTTATCCGCTTGGGGGGAAATTAGAGTAATGGGATTATTGTGAACTGAGGTATTCGTTTGAGATTCCTCAACCTGAGTGGTCATAGTGGTAACTGGTTCCGAAACTAGTCCACTTAGGACCAACCCAAAAATAGTATTTTGAGCGAATAGTTTGTTTGAAATTTTCTCAACACCCTCGAGTATTATCTGAGGTATGAGATCGCTGCCTAATAGAATGTCTATTTGAGCGGGGGTGTTGCAGTTGGCATCTGCTAGCTTTAGGTGTGAAACCTTTTGCCAATGCTTGCTATTTATATGATGGCTTGGAAGCATATTTGTTAGTTGCGGTAAGACTATAGCTTCTCCTTTAATTCTCTTATCCGCTTAGGGGGAAATTAAAGTAATGGGATTATTGTGAACTGAGGTATTCGTTTGAGATTTCCCCAACATGAGTGGTCATGGTGGTAACTGGTTCCGAAACTAGTCCAATTAGGATCCACCCTAAAATAGTATTTTGTGCGAATAGTTTGTTTGAAATTTTCTCAACACCCTCGAGTATTATCTGAGGTATGAGATCGCTGCCTAATAGAATGTCTATTTGAGCGGGGGTGTTGCAGTTGGCATCTGCTAGCGTTAGGTGTGAAACCTTTTGCCAATGCTTGCTATTTATATGATAGCTTGGAAGCATATTTGTTAGTTGCGGTAAGACTATAGCTTCTGCTTTAATTATCTTATCCGCATGGGGGGAAATTAGAGTAATGGGATTATTGTGAACTGAGGTATTCGTTTGAGATTTCCTCAACCTGAGTGGTCATGGTGGTAACTGGTTCCGAAACTAGTCCACTTAGGATCCACCCTAAAATAGTATTTTGTGCCAATAGTTTGTTTGAAATTTTCACAACACCTTCGAGTATTATCTGAGGTATGAGATCGCTGCCTAATGGAATGTCTATTTGAGCGGGGGTGTTGCAGTTGGCATCTGCTAGCGTTAGGTGTGAAACCTTTTGCCAATGCTTGCTATTTATATGATAGCTTGGAAGCATATTTGTTAGTTGCGGTAAGACTATAGCTTCTGCTTTAATTATCTTATCCGCATGGGGGGAAATTAGAGTAATGGGATTATTGTGAACTGAGGTATTCGTTTGAGATTTCCTCAACCTGAGTGGGCATGGTGGTAACTGGTTCCGAAACTAGTCCACTTAGGATCCACCCTAAAATAGTATTTTGTGCCAATAGTTTGTTTGAAATTTTCACAACACCTTCGAGTATTATCTGAGGTATGAGATCGCTGCCTAATAGAATGTCTATTTGAGAGGGGGTGTTGCAGTTGGGATCTGCTAGCTTTAGGTGTGAAACCTTTTGCCAATGCTTGCTATTTATATGATATCTTGGAAGCATATTTGTTAGTTCCGGTAAGACTATAGCTTCTGCTTTAATTCTTTTATCCGCTTGGGGGGAAATTAGAGTAATGGGATTATTGTGAACTAAGGTATTCGTTTGAGATTTCCTCAACCTGAGTGGTCATGGTGGTAACTGGTTCCGAAACTAGTCCACTTAGGATCCACCCTAAAATAGTATTTTGTGCCAATAGTTTGTTTGAAATTTTCACAACACCTTCGAGTATTATCTGAGGTATGAGATCGCTGCCTAATAGAATGTCTATTTGAGCGGGGGTGTTGCAGTTGGCATCTGCTAGCTTTAGGTGTAAAACGTTTTGCCAATGCTTGCTATTTATATGATAGCTTGGAAGCATATTTGTTAGTTGCGGTAAGACTATAGCTTCTGCTTTAATTCTCTTATCCGCTTGGGGGGAAATTAGAGTAATGGGATTATTGTGAACTGAGGTATTCGTTTGAGATTCCTCAACCTGAGTGGTCATGGTGGTAACTGGTTCCGAAACTAGTCCACTTAGGACCAACCCAAAAATAGTATTTTGTGCGAATAGTTTGTTTGAAATTTTCTCAAAACCCTCGAGTATTATCTGAGGTATGAGATCGCTGCCTAATAGAATGCCTATTTGAGCGGGGGTGTTGCAGTTGGCATCTGCTAGCTTTAGGTGTGAAACCTTTTGCCAATGCTTGCTATTTATATGATAGCTTGGAAGCATATTTGTTAGTTGCGGTAAGACTATAGCTTCTGCTTTAATTCTCTTATCCGCTTGGGGGGAAATTAGAGTAATGGGATTATTGTGAACTGAGGTATTCGTTTGAGAGTCCTCAACCTGAGTGGTCATGGTGGTAACTGGTTCCGAAACTAGTCCACTTAGGACCAACCCAAAAATAGTATTTTGTGCGAATAGTTTGTTTGAAATTTTCTCAACACCCTCGAGTATTATCTGAGGTATGAGATCGCTGCCTAATAGAATGCCTATTTGAGCGGGGGTGTTGCAGTTGGCATCTGCTAGCTTTAGGTGTGAAACCTTTTGCCAATGCTTGCTATTTATATGATGGCTTGGAAGCATATTTGTTAGTTGCGGTAAGACTATAGCTTCTGCTTTAATTCTCTTCTCCGCTTTGGGGGGAAATTAGAGTAATGGGATTATTGTGAACTGAGGTATTCGTTTGAGATTTCCTCAACCTGAGTGGTCATGGTGGTAACTTGTTCCGAAACTAGTCCACTTAGGATCCACCCTAAAATAGTATTTTGTGCCAATAGTTTGTTTGAAATTTTCACAACACCTTCGAGTATTATCTGAGGTATGAGATCGCTGCCTAATAGAATGTCTATTTGAGCGGGGGTGTTGCAGTTGGGATCTGCTAGCTTTAGGTGTGAAACCTTTTGCCAATGCTTGCTATTTATATGATATCTTGGAAGCATATTTGTTAGTTCCGGTAAGACTATAGCTTCTGCTTTAATTCTTTTATCCGCTTGCGGGGAAATTAGAGTAATGGGATTATTGTGAACTAAGGTATTCGTTTGAGATTTCCTCAACCTGAGTGGTCATGGTGGTAACTGGTTCCGAAACTAGTCCACTTAGGATTCACCCTAAAATAGTATTTTGTGCCAATAGTTTGTTTGAAATTTTCACAACACCTTCGAGTATTATCTGAGGTATGAGATCGCTGCCTAATAGAATGTCTATTTGAGCGGGGGTGTTGCAGTTGGCATCTGCTAGCTTTAGGTGTGAAACCTTTTGCCAATGCTTGCTATTTATATGATAGCTTGGAAGCATATTTGTTAGTTGCGGTAAGACTATAGCTTCTGCTTTAATTCTTTTCTCCGCTTGGGTGGAAATTAGAGTAATGGGCTTATTGTGAACTGAGGTATTCGTTTGAGATTTCCCCAACATGAGTGGTCATGGTGGTAACTGGTTCCGAAACTAGTCCAGTTAGGATCCACCCTAAAATAGTATTTTGTGCGAATAGTTTGTTTGAAATTTTCTCAACACCCTCGAGTATTATCTGAGGTATGAGATCGCTGCCTAATAGAATGTCTATTTGAGCGGGGGTGTTGCAGTTGGCATCTGCTAGCTTTAGGTGTGAAACCTTTTGCCAATGCTTGCTATTTATATGATGGCTTGGAAGCATATTTGTTAGTTGCGGTAAGACTATAGCTTCTCCTTTAATTCTCTTATCCGCTTGGTGGGAAATTAAAGTAATGGGATTATTGTGAACTGAGGTATTCGTTTGAGATTTCCTCAACCTGAGTGGTCATGGTGGTAACTGGTTCCGAAACTAGTCCAGTTAGGATCCACCCTAAAATAGTATTTTGTGCCAATAGTTTGTTTGAAATTTTCTCAACACCCTCGAGTATTATCTGAGGTATGAGATCGCTGCCTAATAGAATGTCTATTTGAGCGGAGGTGTTGCAGTTGGCATCTGCTAGCTTTAGGTGTGAAACCTTTTGCCAATGCTTGCTATTTATATGGTAGCTTGGAAGCATATTTGTTAGTTGCGGTAAGACTATAGCTTCTGCTTTAATTCTCTTATCCGCTTGGGGGGAAATTAGAGTAATGGGATTATTGTGAACTGACGTATTCGTTTGAGATTTCCTCAACCTGAGTGGTAATGGTGGTAACTGGTTCCGAAACTAGTCCACTTAGGACCAACCCAAAAATAGTATTTTGTGCGAATAGTTAGTTTGAAATTTTCTCAACACCCTCGAGTATTATCTGAGGTATGAGATCACTGCCTAATAGAATGTCTATTTGAGCGGGGTTGTTGCAGTTGGGATCTGCTAGCTTTAGGTGTGAAACCTTCTGCCAATGCTTGCTATTTATATGATAGCTTGGAAGCATATTTGTTAGTTGCGGTAAGACTATAGCTTCTGCTTTAATTCTCTTCTCCGCTTGGGTGGAAATTAGACTAATGGGATTATTGTGAACTGAGGTATTCGTTTGAGATTTCCTCAACCTGAGTGGTCATAGTGGTAACTGGTTCCGAAACTAGTCCAATTAGGATCCACCCAAAAATAGTATTTTGTGCCAATAGTTTGTTTGAAATTTTTTCAACACCCTCGAGTATTATCTGAGGGATGAGATCGCTGCCTAATAGAATGTCTATTTGAGCGGGAGTGTCGCAGTTGGGATCTGCTAGCTTTAGGTGTGATACCTTTTGCCAATGCTTGCTATTTATATGATAGCTTGGAAGCATATTTGTTAGTTGCGGTAAGACTATAGCTTCTCCTTTAATTCTCTTATCCGCTTGGGGGGAAATTAAAGTAATGGGATTATTGTGAACTGAGGTATTCGTTTGAGATTTCCTCAACCTGAGTGGTCATGGTGGTAACTGGTTCCGAAACTAGTCCAGTTAGGATCCACCCTAAAATAGTATTTTGTGCCAATAGTTTGTTTGAAATTTTCTCAACACCCTCGAGTTTTATCTGAGGTATGAGATCGCTGCCTAATAGAATGTCTATTTGAGCGGGGGTGTTGCAGTTGGGATCTGCTAGCTTTAGGTGTGAAACCTTTTGCCAATGCTTGCTATTTATATGGTAGCTTGGAAGCATATTTGTTAGTTGCGGTAAGACTATAGCTTCTGCTTTAATTCTCTTATCCGCTTGGGGGGAAATTAGAGTAATGGGATTATTGTGAACTGACGTATTCGTTTGAGATTTCCTCAACCTGAGTGGTAATGGTGGTAACTGGTTCCGAAACTAGTCCACTTAGGACCAACCCAAAAATAGTATTTTGTGCGAATAGTTAGTTTGAAATTTGCTCAACACCCTCGAGTATTATCTGAGGTATGAGATCACTGCCTAATAGAATGTCTATTTGAGCGGGGGTGTTGCAGTTGGGATCTGCTAGCTTTAGGTGTGAAACCTTTTGCCAATGCTTGCTATTTATATGATATCTGGGAAGCATATTTGTTAGTTGCGGTAAGACTATAGCTTCTGCTTTAATTCTCTTATCCGCTTGGGGGGAAATTAAAGTAATGGGATTATTGTGAACTGAGGTATTCGTTTGAGATTTCCTCAACCTGAGTGGTCATGGTGGTAACTGGTTCCGAAACTAGTCCAGTTAGGATCCACCCTAAAATAGTATTTTGTGCGAATAGTTAGTTTGAAATTTGCTCAACACCCTCGAGTATTATCTGAGGTATGAGATCACTGCCTAATAGAATGTCTATTTGAGCGGGGGTGTTGCAGTTGGGATCTGCTAGCTTTAGGTGTGAAACCTTTTGCCAATGCTTGCTATTTATATGATATCTGGGAAGCATATTTGTTAGTTGCGGTAAGACTATAGCTTCTGCTTTAATTCTCTTATCCGCTTGGGGGGAAATTAGAGTAATGGGATTATTGTGAACTGACGTATTCGTTTGAGATTTCCTCAACCTGAGTGGTAATGGTGGTAACTGGTTCCGAAACTAGTCCACTTAGGACCAACCCAAAAATAGTATTTTGTGCGAATAGTTAGTTTGAAATTTTCTCAACACCCTCGAGTATTATCTGAGGTATGAGATCACTGCCTAATAGAATGTCTATTTGAGCGGGGTTGTTGCAGTTGGGATCTGCTAGCTTTAGGTGTGAAACCTTCTGCCAATGCTTGCTATTTATATGATAGCTTGGAAGCATATTTGTTAGTTGCGGTAAGACTATAGCTTCTGCTTTAATTCTCTTCTCCGCTTGGGTGGAAATTAGAGTAATGGGATTATTGTGAACTGAGGTATTCGTTTGAGATTTCCTCAACCTGAGTGGTCATAGTGGTAACTGGTTCCGAAACTAGTCCAATTAGGATCCACCCAAAAATAGTATTTTGTGCCAATAGTTTGTTTGAAATTTTTTCAACACCCTCAAGTATTATCTGAGGGATGAGATCGCTGCCTAATAGAATGTCTATTTGAGCGGGAGTGTTGCAGTTGGGATCTGCTAGCTTTAGGTGTGATACCTTTTGCCAATGCTTGCTATTTATATGATAGCTTGGAAGCATATTTGTTAGTTGCGGTAAGACTATAGCTTCTCCTTTAATTCTCTTATCCGCTTGGGGGGAAATTAGAGTAATGGGATTATTGTGAACTGAGGTATTCGTTTGAGATTTCCTCAACCTGAGTGGTCATAGTGGTAACTGGTTCCGAAACTAGTCCAATTAGGATCCACCCAAAAATAGTATTTTGTGCCAATAGTTTGTTTGAAATTTTTTCAACACCCTCGAGTATTATCTGAGGGATGAGATCGCTGCCTAATAGAATGTCTATTTGAGCGGGGGTGTTGCAGTTGGGATCTGCTAGCTTTAGGTGTGATACCTTTTGCCAATGCTTGCTATTTATATGATAGCTTGGAAGCATATTTGTTAGTTGCGGTAAGACTATAGCTTCTCCTTTAATTCTCTTATCCGCTTGGGGGGAAATTAAAGTAATGGGATTATTGTGAACTGAGGTATTCGTTTGAGATTTCCTCAACCTGAGTGGTCATGGTGGTAACTGGTTCCGAAACTAGTCCAGTTAGGATCCACCCTAAAATAGTATTTTGTGCCAATAGTTTGTTTGAAATTTTCTCAACACCCTCGAGTTTTATCTGAGGTATGAGATCGCTGCCTAATAGAATGTCTATTTGAGCGGGGGTGTTGCAGTTGGGATCTGCTAGCTTTAGGTGTGAAACCTTTTGCCAATGCTTGCTATTTATATGGTAGCTTGGAAGCATATTTGTTAGTTGCGGTAAGACTATAGCTTCTGCTTTAATTCTCTTATCCGCTTGGGGGGAAGTTAGAGTAATGGGATTATTGTGAACTGACGTATTCGTTTGAGATTTCCTCAACCTGAGTGGTAATGGTGGTAACTGGTTCCGAAACTAGTCCACTTAGGACCAACCCAAAAATAGTATTTTGTGCGAATAGTTAGTTTGAAATTTGCTCAACACCCTCGAGTATTATCTGAGGTATGAGATCACTGCCTAATAGAATGTCTATTTGAGCGGGGGTGTTGCAGTTGGGATCTGCTAGCTTTAGGTGTGAAACCTTTTGCCAATGCTTGCTATTTATATGATATCTGGGAAGCATATTTGTTAGTTGCGGTAAGACTATAGCTTCTGCTTTAATTCTCTTATCCGCTTTGGTGGAAATTAGAGTAATGGGATTATTGTGAACTGAGGTATTCGTTTGAGATTTCCTCAACCTGAGTGGTCATGGTGGTAACTGGTTCCGAAACTAGTCCAGTTAGGATCCCCCCTAAAATAGTATTTTGTGCCAATAGTTTGTTTGAAATTTTCTCAACACCCTCGAGTTTTATCTGAGGTATGAGATCGCTGCCTAATAGAATGTCTATTTGAGCGGGGGTGTTGCAGTTGGGATCTGCTAGCTTTAGGTGTGAAACCTTTTGCCAATGCTTGCTATTTATATGATAGCTTGGAAGCATATTTGTTAGTTGCGGTAAGACTATAGCTTCTGCTTTAATTCTCTTATCCGCTTGGGGGGAAATTAGAGTAATGGGATTATTGTGAACTGAGGTATTCGTTTGAGATTTCCTCAACCTGAGTGGTCATGGTGGTAACTGGTTCCGAAACTAGTCCACTTAGAATCCACCCTAAAATAGTATTTTGTGCGAATAGTTTGTTTGAAATTTTCTTAACACCCTCGAGTATTATCTGAGGTATGAGATCGCTGCCTAATAAAATGTCTATTTGAGCGGGGGTGTTGCAGTTGGGATCTGCTAGCTTTAGGTGTGAAACCTTTTGCCAATGCTTGCTATTTATATGATGGCTTGGAAGCATATTTGTTAGTTGCGGTAAGACTATAGCTTCTGCTTTAATTCTCTTCTCCGCTTGGGGGGAAATTAAAGTAATGGGATTATTGTGAACTGAGGTATTCGTTTGAGATTTCCACAACCTGAGTGGGCATGGTGGTAACTGGTTCCGAAACTAGTCCACTTAGGATCCACCCTAAAATAGTATTTTGTGCCAATAGTTTGTTTGAAATTTTCACAACACCTTCGAGTATTATCTGAGGTATGAGATCGCTGCCTAATAGAATGTCTATTTGAGCGGGGGTGTTGCAGTTGGGATCTGCTAGCTTTAGGTGTGATATCTTTTGCCAATGCTTGCTATTTATATGATAGCTTGGAAGCATATTTGTTAGTTGCGGTAAGACTATAGCTTCTCCTTTAATTCTCTTATCCGCTTGGGGGGAAATTAGAGTAATGGGATTATTGTGAACTGAGGTATTCGTTTGAGATTTCCTCAACCTGAGTGGTCATAGTGGTAACTGGTTCCGAAACTAGTCCAATTAGGATCCACCCAAAAATAGTATTTTGTGCCAATAGTTTGTTTGAAATTTTTTCAACACCCTCGAGTATTATCTGAGGGATGAGATCGCTGCCTAATAGAATGTCTATTTGAGCGGGGGTGTTGCAGTTGGGATCTGCTAGCTTAAGGTGTGATACCTTTTGCCAATGCTTGCTATTTATATGATAGCTTGGAAGCATATTTGTTAGTTGCGGTAAGACTATAGCTTCTCCTTTAATTCTCTTATCCGCTTGGGGGGAAATTAAAGTAATGGGATTATTGTGAACTGAGGTATTCGTTTGAGATTTCCTCAACCTGAGTGGTCATGGTGGTAACTGGTTCCGAAACTAGTCCAGTTAGGATCCACCCTAAAATAGTATTTTGTGCCAATAGTTTGTTTGAAATTTTCTCAACACCCTCGAGTTTTATCTGAGGTATGAGATCGCTGCCTAATAGAATGTCTATTTGAGCGGTGGTGTTGCAGTTGGGATCTGCTAGCTTTAGGTGTGAAACCTTTTGCCAATGCTTGCTATTTATATGGTAGCTTGGAAGCATATTTGTTAGTTGCGGTAAGACTATAGCTTCTGCTTTAATTCTCTTATCCGCTTGGGGGGAAATTAGAGTAATGGAATTATTGTGAACTGACGTATTCGTTTGAGATTTCCTCAACCTGAGTGGTAATGGTGGTAACTGGTTCCGAAACTAGTCCACTTAGGACCAACCCAAAAATAGTATTTTGTGCGAATAGTTAGTTTGAAATTTGCTCAACACCCTCGAGTATTATCTGAGGTATGAGATCACTGCCTAATAGAATGTCTATTTGAGCGGGGGTGTTGCAGTTGGGATCTGCTAGCTTTAGGTGTGAAACCTTTTGCCAATGCTTGCTATTTATATGATATCTGGGAAGCATATTTGTTAGTTGCGGTAAGATTATAGCTTCTGCTTTAATTCTCTTATCCGCTTGGGGGGAAATTAAAGTAATGGGATTATTGTGAACTGAGGTATTCGTTTGAGATTTCCTCAACCTGAGTGGTCATGGTGGTAACTGGTTCCGAAACTAGTCCAGTTAGGATCCACCCTAAAATAGTATTTTGTGCCAATAGTTTGTTTGAAATTTTCTCAACACCCTCGAGTTTTATCTGAGGTATGAGATCGCTGCCTAATAGAATGTCTATTTGAGCGGTGGTGTTGCAGTTGGGATCTGCTAGCTTTAGGTGTGAAACCTTTTGCCAATGCTTGCTATTTATATGGTAGCTTGGAAGCATATTTGTTAGTTGCGGTAAGACTATAGCTTCTGCTTTAATTCTCTTATCCGCTTGGGGGGAAATTAGAGTAATGGAATTATTGTGAACTGACGTATTCGTTTGAGATTTCCTCAACCTGAGTGGTAATGGTGGTAACTGGTTCCGAAACTAGTCCACTTAGGACCAACCCAAAAATAGTATTTTGTGCGAATAGTTAGTTTGAAATTTGCTCAACACCCTCGAGTATTATCTGAGGTATGAGATCACTGCCTAATAGAATGTCTATTTGAGCGGGGGTGTTGCAGTTGGGATCTGCTAGCTTTAGGTGTGAAACCTTTTGCCAATGCTTGCTATTTATATGATATCTGGGAAGCATATTTGTTAGTTGCGGTAAGATTATAGCTTCTGCTTTAATTCTCTTATCCGCTTGGGGGGAAATTAAAGTAATGGGATTATTGTGAACTGAGGTATTCGTTTGAGATTTCCTCAACCTGAGTGGTCATGGTGGTAACTGGTTCCGAAACTAGTCCAGTTAGGATCCACCCTAAAATAGTATTTTGTGCGAATAGTTAGTTTGAAATTTGCTCAACACCCTCGAGTATTATCTGAGGTATGAGATCACTGCCTAATAGAATGTCTATTTGAGCGGGGGTGTTGCAGTTGGGATCTGCTAGCTTTAGGTGTGAAACCTTTTGCCAATGCTTGCTATTTATATGATATCTGGGAAGCATATTTGTTAGTTGCGGTAAGACTATAGCTTCTGCTTTAATTCTCTTATCCGCTTGGGGGGAAATTAGAGTAATGGGATTATTGTGAACTGACGTATTCGTTTGAGATTTCCTCAACCTGAGTGGTAATGGTGGTAACTGGTTCCGAAACTAGTCCACTTAGGACCAACCCAAAAATAGTATTTTGTGCGAATAGTTAGTTTGAAATTTTCTCAACACCCTCGAGTATTATCTGAGGTATGAGATCACTGCCTAATAGAATGTCTATTTGAGCGGGGTTGTTGCAGTTGGGATCTGCTAGCTTTAGGTGTGAAACCTTCTGCCAATGCTTGCTATTTATATGATAGCTTGGAAGCATATTTGTTAGTTGCGGTAAGACTATAGCTTCTGCTTTAATTCTCTTCTCCGCTTGGGTGGAAATTAGAGTAATGGGATTATTGTGAACTGATGTATTCGTTTGAGATTTCCTCAACCTGAGTGGTCATAGTGGTAACTGGTTCCGAAACTAGTCCAATTAGGATCCACCCAAAAATAGTATTTTGTGCCAATAGTTTGTTTGAAATTTTTTCAACACCCTCGAGTATTATCTGAGGGATGAGATCGCTGCCTAATAGAATGTCTATTTGAGCGGGAGTGTTGCAGTTGGGATCTGCTAGCTTTAGGTGTGATACCTTTTGCCAATGCTTGCTATTTATATGATAGCTTGGAAGCATATTTGTTAGTTGCGGTAAGACTATAGCTTCTCCTTTAATTCTCTTATCCGCTTGGGGGGAAATTAGAGTAATGGGATTATTGTGAACTGAGGTATTCGTTTGAGATTTCCTCAACCTGAGTGGTCATAGTGGTAACTGGTTCCGAAACTAGTCCAATTAGGATCCACCCAAAAATAGTATTTTGTGCCAATAGTTTGTTTGAAATTTTTTCAACACCCTCGAGTATTATCTGAGGGATGAGATCGCTGCCTAATAGAATGTCTATTTGAGCGGGGGTGTTGCAGTTGGGATCTGCTAGCTTTAGGTGTGATACCTTTTGCCAATGCTTGCTATTTATATGATAGCTTGGAAGCATATTTGTTAGTTGCGGTAAGACTATAGCTTCTCCTTTAATTCTCTTATCCGCTTGGGGGGAAATTAAAGTAATGGGATTATTGTGAACTGAGGTATTCGTTTGAGATTTCCTCAACCTGAGTGGTCATGGTGGTAACTGGTTCCGAAACTAGTCCAGTTAGGATCCACCCTAAAATAGTATTTTGTGCCAATAGTTTGTTTGAAATTTTCTCAACACCCTCGAGTTTTATCTGAAGTATGAGATCGCTGCCTAATAGAATGTCTATTTGAGCGGGGGTGTTGCAGTTGGGATCTGCTAGCTTTAGGTGTGAAACCTTTTGCCAATGCTTGCTATTTATATGGTAGCTTGGAAGCATATTTGTTAGTTGCGGTAAGACTATAGCTTCTGCTTTAATTCTCTTATCCGCTTGGGGGGAAGTTAGAGTAATGGGATTATTGTGAACTGACGTATTCGTTTGAGATTTCCTCAACCTGAGTGGTAATGGTGGTAACTGGTTCCGAAACTAGTCCACTTAGGACCAACCCAAAAATAGTATTTTGTGCGAATAGTTAGTTTGAAATTTGCTCAACACCCTCGAGTATTATCTGAGGTATGAGATCACTGCCTAATAGAATGTCTATTTGAGCGGGGGTGTTGCAGTTGGGATCTGCTAGCTTTAGGTGTGAAACCTTTTGCCAATGCTTGCTATTTATATGATATCTGGGAAGCATATTTGTTAGTTGCGGTAAGACTATAGCTTCTGCTTTAATTCTCTTATCCGCTTTGGTGGAAATTAGAGTAATGGGATTATTGTGAACTGAGGTATTCGTTTGAGATTTCCTCAACCTGAGTGGTCATGGTGGTAACTGGTTCCGAAACTAGTCCAGTTAGGATCCCCCCTAAAATAGTATTTTGTGCCAATAGTTTGTTTGAAATTTTCTCAACACCCTCGAGTTTTATCTGAGGTATGAGATCGCTGCCTAATAGAATGTCTATTTGAGCGGGGGTGTTGCAGTTGGGATCTGCTAGCTTTAGGTGTGAAACCTTTTGCCAATGCTTGCTATTTATATGATAGCTTGGAAGCATATTTGTTAGTTGCGGTAAGACTATAGCTTCTGCTTTAATTCTCTTATCCGCTTGGGGGGAAATTAGAGTAATGGGATTATTGTGAACTGAGGTATTCGTTTGAGATTTCCTCAACCTGAGTGGTCATGGTGGTAACTGGTTCCGAAACTAGTCCACTTAGAATCCACCCTAAAATAGTATTTTGTGCGAATAGTTTGTTTGAAATTTTCTTAACACCCTCGAGTATTATCTGAGGTATGAGATCGCTGCCTAATAGAATGTCTATTTGAGCGGGGGTGTTGCAGTTGGCATCTGCTAGCTTTAGGTGTGAAACCTTTTGCCAATGCTTGCTATTTATATGATAGCTTGGAAGCATATTTGTTAGTTGCGGTAAGACTATAGCTTCTGCTTTAATTCTCTTATCCGCTTGGGGGGAAATTAGAGTAATGGGATTATTGTGAACTGAGGTATTCGTTAGAGATTCCTCAACCTGAGTGGTCATGGTGGTAACTGGTTCCGAAACTAGTCCACTTAGGACCAACCCAAAAATAGTATTTTGTGCGAATAGTTTGTTTGAAATTTTCTCAACACCCTCGAGTATTATCTGAGGTATGAGATCGCTGCCTAATAGAATGTCTATTTGAGCGGGGGTGTTGCAGTTGGCATCTGCTAGCTTTAGGTGTGAAACCTTTTGCCAATGCTTGCTATTTATATGATGGCTTGGAAGCATATTTGTTAGTTGCGGTAAGACTATAGCTTCTGCTTTAATTCTCTTATCCGCTTGTTGGGAAATTAAAGTAATGGGATTATTGTGAACTGAGGTATTCGTTTGAGATTTCCCCAACATGAGTGGTCATGGTGGTAACTGGTTCCGAAACTAGTCCAGTTAGGACCCACCCTAAAATAGTATTTTGTGCGAATAGTTTGTTTGAAATTTTCTCAACACCCTCGAGTATTATCTGAGGTATGAGATCGCTGCCTAATAGAATGTCTATTTGAGCGGGGGTGTTGCAGTTGGCATCTGCTAGCTTTAGGTGTGAAACCTTTTGCCAATGCTTGCTATTTATATGATGGCTTGGAAGCATATTTGTTAGTTGCGGTAAGACTATAGCTTCTGCTTTAATTCTCTTCTCCGCTTGGGGGGAAATTAAAGTAATGGGATTATTGTGAACTGAGGTATTCGTTTGAGATTTCCACAACCTGAGTGGGCATGGTGGTAACTGGTTCCGAAACTAGTCCACTTAGGATCCACCCTAAAATAGTATTTTGTGCCAATAGTTTGTTTGAAATTTTCACAACACCTTCGAGTATTATCTGAGGTATGAGATCGCTGCCTAATAGAATGTCTATTTGAGCGGGGGTGTTGCAGTTGGGATCTGCTAGCTTTAGGTGTGAAACCTTTTGCCAATGCTTGCTATTTATATGATATCTTGGAAGCATATTTGTTAGTTCCGGTAAGACTATAGCTTCTGCTTTAATTCTTTTATCCGCTTGGGGGGAAATTAGAGTAATGGGATTATTGTGAACTAAGGTATTCGTTTTAGATTTCCTCAACCTGAGTGGTCATGGTGGTAACTGGTTCCGAAACTAGTCCACTTAGGATCCACCCTAAAATAGTATTTTGTGCCAATAGTTTGTTTGAAATTTTCACAACACCTTCGAGTATTATCTGAGGTATGAGATCGCTGCCTAATAGAATGTCTATTTGAGCGGGGGTGTTGCAGTTGGCATCTGCTAGCTTTAGGTGTGAAACCTTTTGCCAATGCTTGCTATTTATATGATAGCTTGGAAGCATATTTGTTAGTTGCGGTAAGACTATAGCTTCTGCTTTAATTCTCTTATCCGCTTGGGGGGAAATTAGAGTAATGGGATTATTGTGAACTGAGGTATTCGTTTGAGATTTCCTCAACCTGAGTGGTCATAGTGGTAACTGGTTCCGAAACTAGTCCAATTAGGATCCACCCAAAAATAGTATTTTGTGCCAATAGTTTGTTTGAAATTTTTTCAACACCCTCGAGTATTATCTGAGGGATGAGATCGCTGCCTAATAGAATGTCTATTTGAGCGGGGGTGTTGCAGTTGGGATCTGCTAGCTTTAGGTGTGAAACCTTTTGCCAATGCTTGCTATTTATATGATGGCTTGGAAGCATATTTGTTAGTTGCGGTAAGACTATAGCTTCTGCTTTAATTCTCTTCTCCGCTTGGGGGGAAATTAAAGTAATGGGATTATTGTGAACTGAGGTATTCGTTTGAGATTTCCACAACCTGAGTGGGCATGGTGGTAACTGGTTCCGAAACTAGTCCACTTAGGATCCACCCTAAAATAGTATTTTGTGCCAATAGTTTGTTTGAAATTTTCACAACACCTTCGAGTATTATCTGAGGTATGAGATCGCTGCCTAATAGAATGTCTATTTGAGCGGGGGTGTTGCAGTTGGGATCTGCTAGCTTTAGGTGTGATACCTTTTGCCAATGCTTGCTATTTATATGATAGCTTGGAAGCATATTTGTTAGTTGCGGTAAGACTATAGCTTCTCCTTTAATTCTCTTATCCGCTTGGGGGGAAATTAGAGTAATGGGATTATTGTGAACTGAGGTATTCGTTTGAGATTTCCTCAACCTGAGTGGTCATAGTGGTAACTGGTTCCGAAACTAGTCCAATTAGGATCCACCCAAAAATAGTATTTTGTGCCAATAGTTTGTTTGAAATTTTTTCAACACCCTCGAGTATTATCTGAGGGATGAGATCGCTGCCTAATAGAATGTCTATTTGAGCGGGGGTGTTGCAGTTGGGATCTGCTAGCTTTAGGTGTGATACCTTTTGCCAATGCTTGCTATTTATATGATAGCTTGGAAGCATATTTGTTAGTTGCGGTAAGACTATAGCTTCTCCTTTAATTCTCTTATCCGCTTGGGGGGAAATTAAAGTAATGGGATTATTGTGAACTGAGGTATTCGTTTGAGATTTCCTCAACCCGAGTGGTCATGGTGGTAACTGGTTCCGAAACTAGTCCAGTTAGGATCCACCCTAAAATAGTATTTTGTGCCAATAGTTTGTTTGAAATTTTCTCAACACCCTCGAGTTTTATCTGAGGGATGAGATCGCTGCCTAATAGAATGTCTATTTGAGCGGTGGTGTTGCAGTTGGGATCTGCTAGCTTTAGGTGTGAAACCTTTTGCCAATGCTTGCTATTTATATGGTAGCTTGGAAGCATATTTGTTAGTTGCGGTAAGACTATAGCTTCTGCTTTAATTCTCTTATCCGCTTGGGGGGAAATTAGAGTAATGGAATTATTGTGAACTGACGTATTCGTTTGAGATTTCCTCAACCTGAGTGGTAATGGTGGTAACTGGTTCCGAAACTAGTCCACTTAGGACCAACCCAAAAATAGTATTTTGTGCGAATAGTTAGTTTGAAATTTGCTCAACACCCTCGAGTATTATCTGAGGTATGAGATCACTGCCTAATAGAATGTCTATTTGAGCGGGGGTGTTGCAGTTGGGATCTGCTAGCTTTAGGTGTGAAACCTTTTGCCAATGCTTGCTATTTATATGATATCTGGGAAGCATATTTGTTAGTTGCGGTAAGATTATAGCTTCTGCTTTAATTCTCTTATCCGCTTGGGGGGAAATTAAAGTAATGGGATTATTGTGAACTGAGGTATTCGTTTGAGATTTCCTCAACCTGAGTGGTCATGGTGGTAACTGGTTCCGAAACTAGTCCAGTTAGGATCCACCCTAAAATAGTATTTTGTGCGAATAGTTAGTTTGAAATTTGCTCAACACCCTCGAGTATTATCTGAGGTATGAGATCACTGCCTAATAGAATGTCTATTTGAGCGGGGGTGTTGCAGTTGGGATCTGCTAGCTTTAGGTGTGAAACCTTTTGCCAATGCTTGCTATTTATATGATATCTGGGAAGCATATTTGTTAGTTGCGGTAAGACTATAGCTTCTGCTTTAATTCTCTTATCCGCTTGGGGGGAAATTAGAGTAATGGGATTATTGTGAACTGACGTATTCGTTTGAGATTTCCTCAACCTGAGTGGTAATGGTGGTAACTGGTTCCGAAACTAGTCCACTTAGGACCAACCCAAAAATAGTATTTTGTGCGAATAGTTAGTTTGAAATTTTCTCAACACCCTCGAGTATTATCTGAGGTATGAGATCACTGCCTAATAGAATGTCTATTTGAGCGGGGTTGTTGCAGTTGGGATCTGCTAGCTTTAGGTGTGAAACCTTCTGCCAATGCTTGCTATTTATATGATAGCTTGGAAGCATATTTGTTAGTTGCGGTAAGACTATAGCTTCTGCTTTAATTCTCTTCTCCGCTTGGGTGGAAATTAGAGTAATGGGATTATTGTGAACTGATGTATTCGTTTGAGATTTCCTCAACCTGAGTGGTCATAGTGGTAACTGGTTCCGAAACTAGTCCAATTAGGATCCACCCAAAAATAGTATTTTGTGCCAATAGTTTGTTTGAAATTTTTTCAACACCCTCGAGTATTATCTGAGGGATGAGATCGCTGCCTAATAGAATGTCTATTTGAGCGGGAGTGTTGCAGTTGGGATCTGCTAGCTTTAGGTGTGATACCTTTTGCCAATGCTTGCTATTTATATGATAGCTTGGAAGCATATTTGTTAGTTGCGGTAAGACTATAGCTTCTCCTTTAATTCTCTTATCCGCTTGGGGGGAAATTAGAGTAATGGGATTATTGTGAACTGAGGTATTCGTTTGAGATTTCCTCAACCTGAGTGGTCATAGTGGTAACTGGTTCCGAAACTAGTCCAATTAGGATCCACCCAAAAATAGTATTTTGTGCCAATAGTTTGTTTGAAATTTTTTCAACACCCTCGAGTATTATCTGAGGGATGAGATCGCTGCCTAATAGAATGTCTATTTGAGCGGGGGTGTTGCAGTTGGGATCTGCTAGCTTTAGGTGTGATACCTTTTGCCAATGCTTGCTATTTATATGATAGCTTGGCAGCATATTTGTTAGTTGCGGTAAGACTATAGCTTCTCCTTTAATTCTCTTATCCGCTTGGGGGGAAATTAAAGTAATGGGATTATTGTGAACTGAGGTATTCGTTTGAGATTTCCTCAACCTGAGTGGTCATGGTGGTAACTGGTTCCGAAACTAGTCCAGTTAGGATCCACCCTAAAATAGTATTTTGTGCCAATAGTTTGTTTGAAATTTTCTCAACACCCTCGAGTTTTATCTGAGGTATGAGATCGCTGCCTAATAGAATGTCTATTTGAGCGGGGGTGTTGCAGTTGGGATCTGCTAGCTTTAGGTGTGAAACCTTTTGCCAATGCTTGCTATTTATATGGTAGCTTGGAAGCATATTTGTTAGTTGCGGTAAGACTATAGCTTCTGCTTTAATTCTCTTATCCGCTTTGGTGGAAATTAGAGTAATGGGATTATTGTGAACTGAGGTATTCGTTTGAGATTTCCTCAACCTGAGTGGTCATGGTGGTAACTGGTTCCGAAACTAGTCCAGTTAGGATCCCCCCTAAAATAGTATTTTGTGCCAATAGTTTGTTTGAAATTTTCTCAACACCCTCGAGTTTTATCTGAGGTATGAGATCGCTGCCTAATAGAATGTCTATTTGAGCGGGGGTGTTGCAGTTGGGATCTGCTAGCTTTAGGTGTGAAACCTTTTGCCAATGCTTGCTATTTATATGATAGCTTGGAAGCATATTTCTTAGTTGCGGTAAGACTATAGCTTCTGCTTTAATTCTCTTATCCGCTTGGGGGGAAATTAGAGTAATGGGATTATTGTGAACTGAGGTATTCGTTTGAGATTTCCTCAACCTGAGTGGTCATGGTGGTAACTGGTTCCGAAACTAGTCCACTTAGAATCCACCCTAAAATAGTATTTTGTGCGAATAGTTTGTTTGAAATTTTCTTAACACCCTCGAGTATTATCTGAGGTATGAGATCGCTGCCTAATAAAATGTCTATTTGAGCGGGGGTGTTGCAGTTGGGATCTGCTAGCTTTAGGTGTGAAACCTTTTGCCAATGCTTGCTATTTATATGATAGCTTGGAAGCATATTTGTTAGTTGCGGTAAGACTATAGCTTCTGCTTTAATTCTCTTATCCGCTTGGGGGGAAATTAGAGTAATGGGATTATTGTGAACTGAGGTATTCGTTTGAGATTCCTCAACCTGAGTGGTCATGGTGGTAACTGGTTCCGAAACTAGTCCACTTAGGACCAACCCAAAAATAGTATTTTGTGCGAATAGTTTGTTTGAAATTTTCTCAACACCCTCGAGTATTATCTGAGGTATGAGATCGCTGCCTAATAGAATGTCTATTTGAGCGGGGGTGTTGCAGTTGGCATCTGCTAGCTTTAGGTGTGAAACCTTTTGCCAATGCTTGCTATTTATATGATGGCTTGGAAGCATATTTGTTAGTTGCGGTAAGACTATAGCTTCTGCTTTAATTCTCTTATCCGCTTGTTGGGAAATTAAAGTAATGGGATTATTGTGAACTGAGGTATTCGTTTGAGATTTCCCCAACATGAGTGGTCATGGTGGTAACTGGTTCCGAAACTAGTCCAGTTAGGACCCACCCTAAAATAGTATTTTGTGCGAATAGTTTGTTTGAAATTTTCTCAACACCCTCGAGTATTATCTGAGGTATGAGATCGCTGCCTAATGCAATGTCTATTTGAGCGGGGGTGTTGCAGTTGGCATCTGCTAGCTTTAGGTGTGAAACCTTTTGCCAATGCTTGCTATTTATATGATGGCTTGGAAGCATATTTGTTAGTTGCGGTAAGACTATAACTTCTGCTTTAATTCTCTTCTCCGCTTGGGGGGAAATTAAAGTAATGGGATTATTGTGAACTGAGGTATTCGTTTGAGATTTCCACAACCTGAGTGGGCATGGTGGTAACTGGTTCCGAAACTAGTCCACTTAGGATCCACCCTCAAATAGTATTTTGTGCCAATAGTTTGTTTGAAATTTTCACAACACCTTCAAGTATTATCTGAGGTATGAGATCGCTGCCTAATAGAATGTCTATTTGAGCGGGGGTGTTGCAGTTGGGATCTGCTAGCTTTAGGTGTGAAACCTTTTGCCAATGCTTGCTATTTATATGATATCTTGGAAGCATATTTGTTAGTTCCGGTAAGACTATAGCTTCTGCTTTAATTCTTTTATCCGCTTGGGGGGAAATTAGAGTAATGGGATTATTGTGAACTAAGGTATTCGTTTTAGATTTCCTCAACCTGAGTGGTCATGGTGGTAACTGGTTCCGAAACTAGTCCACTTAGGATCCACCCTAAAATAGTATTTTGTGCCAATAGTTTGTTTGAAATTTTCACAACACCTTCGAGTATTATCTGAGGTATGAGATCGCTGCCTAATAGAATGTCTATTTGAGCGGGGGTGTTGCAGTTGGCATCTGCTAGCTTTAGGTGTGATACCTTTTGCCAATGCTTGCTATTTATATGATAGCTTGGAAGCATATTTGTTAGTTGCGGTAAGACTATAGCTTCTGCTTTAATTCTCTTATCCGCTTGGGGGGAAATTAGAGTAATGGGATTATTGTGAACTGGGATATTCGTTTGAGATTCCTCAACCTGAGTGGTCATGGTGGTAACTGGTTCCGAAACTAGTCCACTTAGGACCAACCCAAAAATAGTATTTTGTGCGAATAGTTTGTTTGAAATTTTCTCAACACCCTCGAGTATTATCTGAGGTATGAGATCGCTGCCTAATAGAATGTCTATTTGAGCGGGGGTGTTGCAGTTGGCATCTGCTAGCTTTAGGTGTGAAACCTTTTGCCAATGCTTGCTATTTATATGATGGCTTGGAAGCATAATTGTTAGTTGCGGTAAGACTATAGCTTCTCCTTTAATTCTCTTATCCGCTTAGGGGGAAATTAAAGTATTGGGATTATTGTGAACTGAGGTATTCGTTTGAGATTTCCCCAACATGAGTGGTCATGGTGGTAACTGGTTCCGAAACTAGTCCAGTTAGGATCCACCCTAAAATAGTATTTTGTGCGAATAGTTTGTTTGAAATTTTCTCAACACCCTCGAGTATTATCTGAGGTATGAGATCGCTGCCTAATAGAATGTCTATTTGAGCGGGGGTGTTGCAGTTGGCATCTGCTAGCTTTAGGTGTGAAACCTTTTGCCAATGCTTGCTATTTATATGATGGCTTGGAAGCATATTTGTTAGTTGCGGTAAGACTATAGCTTCTGCTTTAATTCTCTTCTCCGCTTGGGGGGAAATTAGAGTAATGGGATTATTGTGAACTGAGGTATTCGTTTGAGATTTCCTCAACCTGAGTGGTCATGGTGGTAACTGGTTCCGAAACTAGTCCACTTAGGATCCACCCTAAAATAGTATTTTGTGCCAATAGTTTGTTTGAAATTTTCACAACACCTTCGAGTATTATCTGAGGTATGAGATCGCTGCCTAATAGAATGTCTATTTGAGCGGGGGTGTTGCAGTTGGGATCTGCTAGCTTTAGGTGTGAAACCTTTTGCCAATGCTTGCTATTTATATGATATCTTGGAAGCATATTTGTTAGTTCCGGTAAGACTATAGCTTCTGCTTTAATTCTTTTATCCGCTTGGGGGGAAATTAGAGTAATGGGATTATTGTGAACTAAGGTATTCGTTTGAGATTTCCTCAACCTGAGTGGTCATGGTGGTAACTGGTTCCGAAACTAGTCCACTTAGGATCCACCCTAAAATAGTATTTTGTGCCAATAGTTTGTTTGAAATTTTCACAACACCTTCGAGTATTATCTGAGGTATGAGATCGCTGCCTAATAGAATGTCTATTTGAGCGGGGGTGTTGCAGTTGGGATCTGCTAGCTTTAGGTGTGAAACCTTTTGCCAATGCTTGCTATTTATATGATAGCTTGGAAGCATATTTGTTAGTTGCGGTAAGACTATAGCTTCTGCTTTAATTCTCTTCTCCGCTTGGGTGGAAATTAGAGTAATGGGATTATTGTGAACTGAGGTATTCGTTTGAGATTTCCTCAACCTGAGTGGTCATAGTGGTAACTGGTTCCGAAACTAGTCCAATTAGGATCCACCCAAAAATAGTATTTTGTGCCAATAGTTTGTTTGAAATTTTTTCAACACCCTCGAGTATTATCTGAGGGATGAGATCGCTGCCTAATAGAATGTCTATTTGAGCGGGGGTGTTGCAGTTGGGATCTGCTAGCTTTAGGTGTGATACCTTTTGCCAATGCTTGCTATTTATATGATAGCTTGGAAGCATATTTGTTAGTTGCGGTAAGACTATAGCTTCTCCTTTAATTCTCTTATCCGCTTGGTGGGAAATTAAAGTAATGGGATTATTGTGAACTGAGGTATTCGTTTGAGATTTCCTCAACCTGAGTGGTCATGGTGGTAACTGGTTCCGAAACTAGTCCAGTTAGGATCCACCCTAAAATAGTATTTTGTGCCAATAGTTTGTTTGAAATTTTCTCAACACCCTCGAGTATTATCTGAGGTATGAGATCGCTGCCTAATAGAATGTCTATTTGAGCGGGGGTGTTGCAGTTGGCATCTGCTAGCTTTAGGTGTGAAACCTTTTGCCAATGCTTGCTATTTATATGGTAGCTTGGAAGCATATTTGTTAGTTGCGGTAAGACTATAGCTTCTGCTTTAATTCTCTTATCCGCTTGGGGGGAAATTAGAGTAATGGGAATATTGTGAACTGACGTATTCGTTTGAGATTTCCTCAACCTGAGTGGTCATGGTGGTAACTGGTTCCGAAACTAGTCCAGTTAGGATCCACCCTAAAATAGTATTTTGTGCCAATAGTTTGTTTGAAATTTTCTCAACACCCTCGAGTATTATCTGAGGTATGAGATCGCTGCCTAATAGAATGTCTATTTGAGCGGGGGTGTTGCAGTTGGGATCTGCTAGCTTTAGGTGTGATACCTTTTGCCAATGCTTGCTATTTATATGATAGCTTGGAAGCATATTTGTTAGTTGCGGTAAGACTATAGCTTCTCCTTTAATTCTCTTATCCGCTTGGTGGGAAATTAAAGTAATGGGATTATTGTGAACTGAGGTATTCGTTTGAGATTTCCTCAACCTGAGTGGTCATGGTGGTAACTGGTTCCGAAACTAGTCCAGTTAGGATCCACCCTAAAATAGTATTTTGTGCCAATAGTTTGTTTGAAATTTTCTCAACACCCTCGAGTATTATCTGAGGTATGAGATCGCTGCCTAATAGAATGTCTATTTGAGCGGGGGTGTTGCAGTTGGCATCTGCTAGCTTTAGGTGGGAAACCTTTTGCTAATGCTTGCTATTTATATGGTAGCTTGGAAGCATATTTGTTAGTTGCGGTAAGACTATAGCTTCTGCTTTAATTCTCTTATCCGCTTGGGGGGAAATTAGAGTAATGGGATTATTGTGAACTGACGTATTCGTTTGAGATTTCCTCAACCTGAGTGGTAATGGTGGTAACTGGTTCCGAAACTAGTCCACTTAGGACCAACCCAAAAATAGTATTTTGTGCGAATAGTTAGTTTGAAATTTTCGCAACACCCTCTAGTATTATCTGAGGTATGAGATCACTGCCTAATAGAATGTCTATTTGAGCGGGGTTGTTGCAGTTGGGATCTGCTAGCTTTAGGTGTGAAACCTTCTGCCAATGCTTGCTATTTATATGATAGCTTGGAAGCATATTTGTTAGTTGCGGTAAGACTATAGCTTCTGCTTTAATTCTCTTCTCCGCTTGGGTGGAAATTAGAGTAATGGGATTATTGTGAACTGAGGAATTCGTTTGAGATTTCCTCAACCTGAGTGGTCATAGTGGTAACTGGTTCCGAAACTAGTCCAATTAGGATTCACCCAAAAATAGTATTTTGTGCCAATAGTTTGTTTGAAATTTTTTCAACACCCTCGAGTATTATCTGAGGGATGAGATCGCTGCCTAATAGAATGTCTATTTGAGCGGGGGTGTTGCAGTTGGGATCTGCTAGCTTTAGGTGTGATACCTTTTGCCAATGCTTGCTATTTATATGATAGCTTAAAAGCATATTTGTTAGTTGCGGTAAGACTATAGCTTCTGCTTTAATTCTCTTATCCGCATGGGGGGAAATTAGAGTAATGGGATTATTGTGAACTGAGGTATTCGTTTGAGATTTCCTCAACCTGAGTGGTCATGGTGGTAACTGGTTCCGAAACTAGTCCAGTTAGGATCCACCCTAAAATAGTATTTTGTGCCAATAGTTTGTTTGAAATTTTCTCAACACCCTCGAGTATTATCCGAGGTATGAGATCGCTGCCTAATAGAATGTCTATTTGAGCGGGGGTGTTGCAGTTGGCATCTGCTAGCTTTAGGTGTGAAACCTTTTGCCAATGCTTGCTATTTATATGGTAGCTTGGAAGCATATTTGTTAGTTGCGGTAAGACTATAGCTTCTGCTTTAATTCTCTTATCCGCTTGGGGGGAAATTAAAGTAATGGGATTATTGTGAACTGAGGTATTCGTTTGAGATTTCCTCAACCTGAGTGGTCATGGTGGTAACTGGTTCCGAAACTAGTCCAGTTAGGATCCACCCTAAAATAGTATTTTGTGCCAATAGTTTGTTTGAAATTTTCTCAACACCCTCGAGTATTATCTGAGGTATGAGATCGCTGCCTAATAGAATGTCTATTTGAGCGGGGGTGTTGCAGTTGGCATCTGCTAGCTTTAGGTGTGAAACCTTTTGCCAATGCTTGCTATTTATATGGTAGCTTGGAAGCATATTTGTTAGTTGCGGTAAGACTATAGCTTCTGCTTTAATTCTCTTATCCGCTTGGGGGGAAATTAGAGTAATGGGATTATTGTGAACTGACGTATTCGTTTGAGATTTCCTCAACCTGAGTGGTAATGGTGGTAACTGGTTCCGAAACTAGTCCACTTAGGCCCAACCCAAAAATAGTATTTTGTGCGAATAGTTTGTTTGAAATTTTCTCAACACCCTCGAGTATTATCTGAGGTATGAGATCGCTGCCTAATAGAATGTCTATTTGAGCGGGGGTGTTGCAGTTGGCATCTGCTAGCTTTAGGTGTGAAACCTTTTGCCAATGCTTGCTATTTATATGATGGCTTGGAAGCATATTTGTTAGTTGCGGTAAGACTATAGCTTCTCCTTTAATTCTCTTATCCGCTTAGGGGGAAATTAAAGTAATGGGATTATTGTGAACTGAGGTATTCGTTTGAGATTTCCCCAACATGAGTGGTCATGGTGGTAACTGGTTCCGAAACTAGTCCAGTTAGGATCCACCCTAAAATAGTATTTTGTGCGAATAGTTTGTTTGAAATTTTCTCAACACCCTCGAGTATTATCTGAGGTATGACATCGCTGCCTAATAGAATGTCTATTTGAGCGGGGGTGTTGCAGTTGGCATCTGCTAGCTTTAGGTGTGAAACCTTTTGCCAATGCTTGCTATTTATATGATGGCTTGGAAGCATATTTGTTAGTTGCGGTAAGACTATAGCTTCTGCTTTAATTCTCTTCTCCGCTTGCGGGGAAATTAGAGTAATGGGATTATTGTGAACTGAGGTATTCGTTTGAGATTTCCTCAACCTGAGTGGTCATGGTGGTAACTGGTTCCGAAACTAGTCCACTTAGGATCCACCCTAAAATAGTATTTTGTGCCAATAGTTTGTTTGAAATTTTCACAACACCTTCGAGTATTATCTGAGGTATGAGATCGCTGCCTAATAGAATGTCTATTTGAGCGGGGGTGTTGCAGTTGGGATCTGCTAGCTTTAGGTGTGAAACCTTTTGCCAATGCTTGCTATTTATATGATATCTTGGAAGCATATTTGTTAGTTCCGGTAAGACTATAGCTTCTGCTTTAATTCTTTTATCCGCTTGGGGGGAAATTAGAGTAATGGGATTATTGTGAACTAAGGTATTCGTTTGAGATTTCCTCAACCTGAGTGGTAATGGTGGTAAGTGGTTCCGAAACTAGTCCACTTAGGATCCACCCTAAAATAGTATTTTGTGCCAATAGTTTGTTTGAAATTTTCACAACACCTTCGAGTATTATCTGAGGTATGAGATCGCTGCCTAATAGAATGTCTATTTGAGCGGGGGTGTTGCAGTTGGCATCTGCTAGCTTTAGTTGTGAAACCTTTTGCCAATGCTTGCTATTTATATGATAGCTTGGAAGCATATTTGTTAGTTGCGGTAAGACTATAGCTTCTGCTTTAATTCTCTTCTCCGCTTGGGTGGAAATTAGAGTAATGGGATTATTGTGAACTGAGGTATTCGTTTGAGATTTCCTCAACCTGAGTGGTCATAGTGGTAACTGGTTCCGAAACTAGTCCAATTAGGATCCACCCAAAAATAGTATTTTGTGCCAATAGTTTGTTTGAAATTTTTTCAACACCCCCGAGTATTATTTGAGGGATGAGATCGCTGCCTAATAGAATGTCTATTTGAGCGGGGGTGTTGCAGTTGGGATCTGCTAGCTTTAGGTGTGATACCTTTTGCCAATTCTTGCTATTTATATGATATCTGGGAAGCATATTTGTAAGTTGCGGTAAGACTATAGCTTCTGCTTTAATTCTCTTATCCGCTTGGGGGGAAATTAGAGTAATGGGAATATTGTGAACTGACGTATTCGTTTGAGATTTCCTCAACCTGAGTGGTAATGGTGGTAACTGGTTCCGAAACTAGTCCAGTTAGGATCCACCCTAAAATAGTATTTTGTGCCAATAGTTTGTTTGAAATTTTCTCAACACCCTCGAGTATTATCTGAGGTATGAGATCGCTGCCTAATAGAATGTCTATTTGAGCGGGGGTGTTGCAGTTGGGATCTGCTAGCTTTAGGTGTGATACCTTTTGCCAATGCTTGCTATTTATATGATAGCTTGGAAGCATATTTGTTAGTTGCGGTAAGACTATAGCTTCTCCTTTAATTCTCTTATCCGCTTGGGGGGAAATTAAAGTAATGGGATTATTGTGAACTGAGGTATTCGTTTGAGATTTCCTCAACCTGAGTGGTCATGGTGGTAACTGGTTCCGAAACTAGTCCAGTTAGGATCCACCCCAAAATAGTATTTTGTGAGTAATGGGATTATTGTGAACTGACGTATTCGTTTGAGATTTCCTCAACCTGAGTGGTAATGGTGGTAACTGGTTCCGAAACTAGTCCACTTAGGACCAACCCAAAAATAGTATTTTGTGCGAATAGTTTGTTTGAAATTTTCTCAACACCCTCGAGTATTATCTGAGGTATGAGATCGCTGCCTAATAGAATGTCTATTTGAGCGGGGGTGTTGCAGTTGGCATCTGCTAGCTTTAGGTGTGAAACCTTTTGCCAATGCTTGCTATTTATATGGTAGCTTGGAAGCATATTTGTTAGTTGCGGTAAGACTATAGCTTCTGCTTTAATTCTCTTATCCGCTTGGGGGGAAATTAGAGTAATGGGATTATTGTGAACTGACGTATTCGTTTGAGATTTCCTCAACCTGAGTGGTAATGGTGGTAACTGGTTCCGAAACTAGTCCACTTAGGACCAACCCAAAAATAGTATTTTGTGCGAATAGTTAGTTTGAAATTTTCTCAACACCCTCGAGTATTATCTGAGGTATGAGATCACTGCCTAATAGAATGTCTATTTGAGCGGGGGTGTTGCAGTTGGGATCTGCTAGCTTTAGGTGTGAAACCTTTTGCCAATTCTTGCTATTTATATGATATCTGGGAAGCATATTTGTAAGTTGCGGTAAGACTATAGCTTCTGCTTTAATTCTCTTATCCGATTGGGTGGAAATTAGAGTAATGGGATTATTGTGAACTGAGGTATTCGTTTGAGATTTCCTCAACCTGAGTGGTCATGGTGGTAACTGGTTCCGAAACTAGTCCAGTTAGGATCCACCCTAAAATAGTATTTTGTGCCAATAGTTTGTTTGAAATTTTCTCAACACCCTCGAGTATTATCTGAGGTATGAGATCGCTGCCTAATAAAACGTCTATTTGAGCGGGGGTGTTGCAGTTGGGATCTGCTAGCTTTAGGTGTGAAACCTTTTGCCAATGCTTGCTATTTATATGATATCTGGGAAGCATATTTGTTAGTTGCGGTAAGACTATAGCTTCTCCTTTAATTCTCTTATCCGCTTGGTGGGAAATTAAAGTAATGGGATTATTGTGAACTGAGGTATTCGTTTGAGATTTCCTCAACCTGAGTGGTCATGGTGGTAACTGGTTCCGAAACTAGTCCAGTTAGGATCCACCCTAAAATAGTATTTTGTGCCAATAGTTTGTTTGAAATTTTCTCAACACCCTCGAGTATTATCTGAGGTATGAGATCGCTGCCTAATAGAATGTCTATTTGAGCGGGGGTGTTGCAGTTGGCATCTGCTAGCTTTAGGTGTGAAACCTTTTGCCAATGCTTGCTATTTATATGGTAGCTTGGAAGCATATTTGTTAGTTGCGGTAAGACCATAGCTTCTGCTTTAATTCTCTTATCCGCTTGGGGGGAAATTAGAGTAATGGGATTATTGTGAACTGACGTATTCGTTTGAGATTTCCTCAACCTGAGTGGTAATGGTGGTAACTGGTTCCGAAACTAGTCCACTTAGGACCAACTCAAAAATAGTATTTTGTGCGAATAGTTTGTTTGAAATTTTCTCAACACCCTCGAGTATTATCTGAGGTATGAGATCACTGCCTAATAGAATGTCTATTTGAGCGGGGTTGTTGCAATTGGGATCTGCTAGCTTTAGGTGTGAAACCTTCTGCCAATGCTTGCTATTTATATGATAGCTTGGAAGCATATTTGTTAGTTGCGGTAAGACTATAGCTTCTGCTTTAATTCTCTTCTCCGCTTGGGTGGAAATTAGAGTAATGGGATTATTGTGAACTGAGGTATTCGTTTGAGATTTCCTCAACCTGAGTGGTCATAGTGGTAACTGGTTCCGAAACTAGTCCAATTAGGATCCACCCAAAAATAGTATTTTGTGCCAATAGTTTGTTTGAAATTTTTTCAACACCCTCGAGTATTATCTGAGGTATGAGATCGCTGCCTAATAGAATGTCTATTTGAGCGGGGGTGTTGCAGTTGGGATCTGCTAGCTTTAGGTGTGATAACTTTTGCCAATGCTTGCTATTTATATGATAGCTTGGAAGCATATTTCTTAGTTGCGGTAAGACTATAGCTTCTCCTTTAATTCTCTTATCCGCTTGGGGGGAAATTAAAGTAATGGGATTATTGTGAACTGAGGTATTCGTTTGAGATTTCCTCAACCTGAGTGGTCATGGTGGTAACTGGTTCCGAAACTAGTCCAGTTAGGATCCACCCTAAAATAGTATTTTGTGAGTAATGGGATTATTGTGAACTGACGTATTCGTTTGAGATTTCCTCAACCTGAGTGGTAATGGTGGTAACTGGTTCCGAAACTAGTCCACTTAGGACCAACCCAAAAATAGTATTTTGTGCGAATAGTTTGTTTGAAATTTTCTCAACACCCTCGAGTATTATCTGAGGTATGAGATCGCTGCCTAATAGAATGTCTATTTGAGCGGGGGTGTTGCAGTTGGCATCTGCTAGCTTTAGGTGTGAAACCTTTTGCCAATGCTTGCTATTTATATGGTAGCTTGGAAGCATATTTGTTAGTTGCGGTAAGACTATAGCTTCTGCTTTAATTCTCTTATCCGCTTGGGGGGAAATTAGAGTAATGGGATTATTGTGAACTGACGTATTCGTTTGAGATTTCCTCAACCTGAGTGGTAATGGTGGTAACTGGTTCCGAAACTAGTCCACTTAGGACCAACCCAAAAATAGTATTTTGTGCGAATAGTTAGTTTGAAATTTTCTCAACACCCTCGAGTATTATCTGAGGTATGAGATCACTGCCTAATAGAATGTCTATTTGAGCGGGGGTGTTGCAGTTGGGATCTGCTAGCTTTAGGTGTGAAACCTTTTGCCAATTCTTGCTATTTATATGATATCTGGGAAGCATATTTGTTAGTTGCGGTAAGACTATAGCTTCTGCTTTAATTCTCTTATCCGAATGGGTGGAAATTAGAGTAATGGGATTATTGTGAACTGAGGTATTCGTTTGAGATTCCTCAACCTGAGTGGTCATGGTGGTAACTGGTTCCGAAACTAGTCCACTTAGAATCCACCCTAAAATAGTATTTTGTGCGAATAGTTTGTTTGAAATTTTCTCAACACCCTCGAGTATTATCTGAGGTATGAGATCGCTGACTAATAAAACGTCTATTTGAGCGGGGGTGTTGCAGTTGGGATCTGCTAGCTTTAGGTGTGAAACCTTTTGCCAATGCTTGCTATTTATACGATAGCTTGGAAGCATATTTGTTAGTTGCGGTAAGACTATAGCTTCTGCTTTAATTCTCTTATCCGCTTGGGGGGAAATTAGAGTAATGGGATTATTGTGAACTGAGGTATTCGTTTGAGATTCCTCAACCTGAGTGGTCATGGTGGTAACTGGTTCCGAAACTAGTCCACTTAGGATCCACCCTAAAATAGTATTTTGTGCCAATAGTTTGTTTGAAATTTTCTCAACACCCTCGAGTATTATCTGAGGTATGAGATCGCTGCCTAATAGAATGTCTATTTGAGCGGGGGTGTTGCAGTTGGCATCTGCTAGCTTTAGGTGTGAAACCTTTTGCCAATGCTTGCTATTTATATGATAGCTTGGAAGCATATTTGTTAGTTGCGGTAAGACTATAGCTTCTGCTTTAATTCCTTCTCCGCTTGGGGGGAAATTAGAGTAATGGGATTATTGTGAACTGAGGTATTCGTTTGAGATTTCGTCAACCTGAGTGGTCATGGTGGTAACTGGTTCCGAAACTAGTCCACTTAGGATCCAGCCAAAAATAGTATTTTGTGCCAATAGTTTGTTTGAAATTTTCTCAACACCCTCGAGTATTATCTGAGGTATGAGATCGCTGCCTAATAGAATGTCTATTTGAGCGGGGGTGTTGCAGTTGGCATCTGCTAGCTTTAGGTGTGAAACCTTTTGCCAATGCTTGCTATTTATATGATAGCTTGGAAGCATATTTGTTAGTTGCGGTAAGACTATAGCTTCTGCTTTAATTCTCTTATCCGCTTGGGGGGAAATTAGAGTAAGGTGATTATTGTGAACTGAGGTATTCGTTTGAGATTTCCCCAACATGAGTGGTCATGGTGGTAACTGGTTCCGAAACTAGTCCAGTTAGGATCCACCCTAAAATAGTATTTTGTGCGAATAGTTTGTTTGAAATTTTCTCAACACCCTCGAGTATTATCTGAGGTATGAGATCGCTGCCTAATAGAATGTCTATTTGAGCGGGGGTCTTGCAGTTGGGATCTGCTAGCTTTAGGTGTGAAACCTTTTGCCAATGCTTGCTATTTATATGATGGCTTGGAAGCATATTTGTTAGTTGCGGTAAGACTATAGCTTCTGCTTTAATTCTCTTATCCGCTTGTTGGGAAATTAAAGTAATGGGATTATTGTGAACTGAGGTATTCGTTTGAGATTTCCCCAACATGAGTGGTCATGGTGGTAACTGGTTCCGAAACTAGTCCAGTTAGGATCCACCCTAAAATAGTATTTTGTGCGAATAGTTTGTTTGAAATTTTCTCAACACCCTCGAGTATTATCTGAGGTATGAGATCGCTGCCTAATAGAATGTCTATTTGAGCGGGGGTGTTGCAGTTGGCATCTGCTTGCTTTAGGTGTGAAACCTTTTGCCGATGCTTGCTATTTATATGATAGCTTGGAAGCATATTTGTTAGTTGCGGTAAGACTATAGCTTCTGCTTTAATTCTCTTATCCGCTTGTTGGGAAATTAAAGTAATGGGATTATTGTGAACTGAGGTATTCGTTTGAGATTTCCCCAACATGAGTGGTCATGGTGGTAACTGGTTCCGAAACTAGTCCAGTTAGGATCCACCCTAAAATAGTATTTTGTGCGAATAGTTTGTTTGAAATTTTCTCAACACCCTCGAGTATTATCTGAGGTATGAGATCGCTGCCTAATAAAACGTCTATTTGAGCGGGGGTGTTGCAGTTGGGATCTGCTAGCTTTAGGTGTGAAACCTTTTGCCAATGCTTGCTATTTATATGATATCTTGGAAGCATATTTGTTAGTTCCGGTAAGACTACAGCTTCTGCTTTAATTCTTTTATCCGCTTGGGGGGAAATTAGAGTAATGGGATTATTGTGAACTGAGGTATTCGTTTGAGATTTCCTCAACCTGAGTGGTCATGGTGGTAACTGGTTCCGAAACTAGTCCACTTAGAATCCACCCTAAAATAGTATTTTGTGCGAATAGTTTGTTTGAAATTTTCTCAACACCCTCGAGTATTATCTGAGGTATGAGATCGCTGCCTAATAAAACGTCTATTTGAGCGGGGGTGTTGCAGTTGGGATCTGCTAGCTTTAGGTGTGAAACCTTCTGCGAATGCTTGCTATTTATATGATAGCTTGGAAGCATATTTGTTAGTTGCGGTAAGACTATAGCTTCTGCTTTAATTCTCTTATCCGATTGGGTGGAAATTAGAGTAATGGGATTATTGTGAACTGAGGTATTCGTTTGAGATTTCCTCAACCTGAGTGGTCATGGTGGTAACTGGTTCCGAAACTAGTCCACTTAGAATCCACCCTAAAATAGTATTTTGTGCGAATAGTTTGTTTGAAATTTTCTCAACACCCTCGAGTATTATCTGAGGTATGAGATCGCTGCCTAATAGAATGTCTATTTGAGCGGGGGTGTTGCAGTTGGCATCTGCTAGCTTTAGGTGTGAAACCTTTTGCCGATGCTTGCTATTTATATGATAGCTTGGAAGCATATTTGTTAGTTGCGGTAAGACTATAGCTTCTGCTTTAATTCTCTTATCCGCTTGTTGGGAAATTAAAGTAATGGGATTATTGTGAACTGAGGTATTCGTTTGAGATTTCCCCAACATGAGTGGTCATGGTGGTAACTGGTTCCGAAACTAGTCCACTTAGGATCCACCCTAAAATAGTATTTTGTGCGAATAGTTTGTTTGAAATTTTCTCAACACCCTCGAGTATTATCTGAGGTATGAGATCGCTGCCTAATAAAACGTCTATTTGAGCGGGGGTGTTGCAGTTGGGATCTGCTAGCTTTAGGTGTTAAACCTTTTGCCAATGCTTGCTATTTATATGATATCTTGGAAGCATATTTGTTAGTTCCGGTAAGACTATAGCTTCTGCTTTAATTCTTTTATCCGCTTGGGGGGAAATTAGAGTAATGGGATTATTGTGAACTGAAGTATTCGTTTGAGATTTCCTCAACCTGAGTGGTCATAGTGGTAACTGGTTCCGAAACTAGTCCACTTAGGACCAACCCAAAAATAGTATTTTGTGCGAATAGTTAGTTTGAAATTTTTTCAACACCCTCGAGTATTATCTGAGGTATGAGATCGCTGCCTAATAGAATGTCTATTTGAGCGCGGGTGTTGCAGTTGGCATCTGCTAGCTTTAGGTGTGAAACCTTTTGCCGATGCTTGCTATTTATATGATAGCTTGGAAGCATATTTGCTAGTTGCGGTAAGACTATAGCTTCTGCTTTAATTCTCTTATCCGCTTGTTGGGAAATTAAAGTAATGGGATTATTGTGAACTGAGGTATTCGTTTGAGATTTCCCCAACATGAGTGGTCATGGTGGTAACTGGTTCCGAAACTAGTCCAGTTAGGATCCACCCTAAAATAGTATTTTGTGCGAATAGTTTGTTTGAAATTTTCTCAACACCCTCGAGTATTATCTGAGGTATGAGATCGCTGCCTAATAGAATGTCTATTTGAGCGGGGGTGTTGCAGTTGGCATCTGCTAGCTTTAGGTGTGAAACCTTTTGCCAATGCTTGCTATTTATATGATGGCTTGGAAGCATATTTGTTAGTTGCGGTAAGACTATAGCTTCTGCTTTAATTCTCTTCTCCGCTTGGGGGGAAATTAGAGTAATGGGATTATTGTGAACTGAGGTATTCGTTTGAGATTTCCTCAACCTGAGTGGGCATGGTGGTACCTGGTTCCGAAACTAGTCCACTTAGGATCCACCCTAAAATAGTATTTTGTGCCAATAGTTTGTTTGAAATTTTCACAACACCTTCGAGTATTATCTGAGGTATGAGATCGCTGCCTAATAGAATGTCTATTTGAGCGGGGGTGTTGCAGTTGGGATCTGCTAGCTTTAGGTGTGAAACCTTTTGCCAATGCTTGCTATTTATATGATATCTTGGAAGCATATTTGTTAGTTCCGGTAAGACTATAGCTTCTGCTTTAATTCTTTTATCCGCTTGGGGGGAAATTAGAGTAATGGGATTATTGTGAACTAAGGTATTCGTTTGAGATTTCCTCAACCTGAGTGGTCATGGTGGTAACTGGTTCCGAAACTAGTCCACTTAGGACCCACCCTAAAATAGTATTTTGTGCCAATAGTTTGTTTGAAATTTTCACAACACCTTCGAGTATTATCTGAGGTATGAGATCGCTGCCTAATAGAATGTCTATTTGAGCGGGGGTGTTGCAGTTGGCATCTGCTAGCTTTAGGTGTGAAACCTTTTGCCAATGCTTGCTATTTATATGATAGCTTGGAAGCATATTTGTTAGTTGCGGTAAGACTATAGCTTCTGCTTTAATTCTCTTATCCGCTTGGGGGGAAATTAGAGTAATGGGATTATTGTGAACTGGGGTATTCGTTTGAGATTCCTCAACCTGAGTGGTCATGGTGGTAACTGGTTCCGAAACTAGTCCACTTAGGACCAACCCAAAAATAGTATTTTGTGCGAATAGTTTGTTTGAAATTTTCTCAACACCCTCGAGTATTATCTGAGGTATGAGATCGCTGCCTAATAGAATGTCTATTTGAGCGGGGGTGTTGCAGTTGGCATCTGCTAGCTTTAGGTGTGAAACCTTTTGCCAATGCTTGCTATTTATATGATGGCTTGGAAGCATAATTGTTAGTTGCGGTAAGACTATAGCTTCTCCTTTAATTCTCTTATCCGCTTAGGGGGAAATTAAAGTATTGGGATTATTGTGAACTGAGGTATTCGTTTGAGATTTCCCCAACATGAGTGGTCATGGTGGTAACTGGTTCCGAAACTAGTCCAGTTAGGATCCACCCTAAAATAGTATTTTGTGCGAATAGTTTGTTTGAAATTTTCTCAACACCCTCGAGTATTATCTGAGGTATGAGATCGCTGCCTAATAGAATGTCTATTTGAGCGGGGGTGTTGCAGTTGGCATCTGCTAGCTTTAGGTGTGAAACCTTTTGCCAATGCTTGCTATTTATATGATGGCTTGGAAGCTTATTTGTTAGTTGCGGTAAGACTATAGCTTCTGCTTTAATTCTCTTCTCCGCTTGGGGGGAAATTAGAGTAATGGGATTATTGTGAACTGAGGTATTCGTTTGAGATTTCCTCAACCTGAGTGGTCATGGTGGTAACTGGTTCTGAAACTAGTCCACTTAGGATCCACCCTAAAATAGTATTTTGTGCCAATAGTTTGTTTGAAATTTTCACAACACCTTCGAGTATTATCTGAGGTATGAGATCGCTGCCTAATAGAATGTCTATTTGAGCGGGGGTGTTGCAGTTGGGATCTGCTAGCTTTAGGTGTGAAACCTTTTGCCAATGCTTGCTATTTATATGATATCTTGGAAGCATATTTGTTAGTTCCGGTAAGACTATAGCTTCTGCTTTAATTCTTTTATCCGCTTGGGGGGAAATTAGAGTAATGGGATTATTGTGAACTAAGGTATTCGTTTGAGATTTCCTCAACCTGAGTGGTCATGGTGGTAACTGGTTCCGAAACTAGTCCACTTAGGATCCACCCTAAAATAGTATTTTGTGCCAATAGTTTGTTTGAAATTTTCACAACACCTTCGAGTATTATCTGAGGTATGAGATCGCTGCCTAATAGAATGTCTATTTGAGCGGGGGTATTGCAGTTGGGATCTGCTAGCTTTAGGTGTGAAACCTTTTGCCAATGCTTGCTATTTATATGATAGCTTGGAAGCATATTTGTTAGTTGCGGTAAGACTATAGCTTCTGCTTTAATTCTCTTCTCCGCTTGGGTGGAAATTAGAGAAATGGGATTATTGTGAACTGAGGTATTCGTTTGAGATTTCCTCAACCTGAGTGGTCATAGTGGTAACTGGTTCCGAAACTAGTCCAGTTAGGATCCACCCTAAAATAGTATTTTGTGCCAATAGTTTGTTTGAAATTTTCTCAACACCCTCGAGTATTATCTGAGGTATGAGATCGCTGCCTTATAGAATGTCTATTTGAGCGGGGGTGTTGCAGTTGGGATCTGCTAGCTTTAGGTGTGATACCTTTTGCCAATGCTTGCTATTTATATGATAGCTTGGAAGCATATTTGTTAGTTGCGGTAAGACAATAGCTTCTCCTTTAACTCTCTTATCCGCTTGGTGGGAAATTAAAGTAATGGGATTATTGTGAACTAAGGTATTCGTTTGAGATTTCCTCAACCTGAGTGGTCATGGTGGTAACTGGTTCCGAAACTAGTCCAGTTAGGATCCACCCTAAAATAGTATTTTGTGCCAATAGTTTGTTTGAAATTTTCTCAACACCCTCGAGTATTATCTGAGGTATGAGATCGCTGCCTAATAGAATGTCTATTTGAGCGGGGGTGTTGCAGTTGGCATCTGCTAGCTTTAGGTGTGAAACCTTTTGCCAATGCTTGCTATTTATATGGTAGCTTGGAAGCATATTTGTTAGTTGCGGTAAGACTATAGCTTCTGCTTTAATTCTCTTCTCCGCTTGGGTGGAAATTAGAGTAATGGGATTATTGTGAACTGAGGAATTCGTTTGAGATTTCCTCAACCTGAGTGGTCATAGTGGTAACTGGTTCCGAAACTAGTCCAATTAGGATTCACCCAAAAATAGTATTTTGTGCCAATAGTTTGTTTGAAATTTTTTCAACACCCTCGAGTATTATCTGAGGGATGAGATCGCTGCCTAATAGAATGTCTATTTGAGCGGGGGTGTTGCAGTTGGGATCTGCTAGCTTTAGGTGTGAAACCTTCTGCCAATGCTTGCTATTTATATGATAGCTTGGAAGCATATTTGTTAGTTGCGGTAAGACTATAGCTTCTGCTTTAATTCTCTTCTCCGCTTGGGTGGAAATTAGAGTAATGGGATTATTGTGAACTGAGGAATTCGTTTGAGATTTCCTCAACCTGAGTGGTCATAGTGGTAACTGGTTCCGAAACTAGTCCAATTAGGATCCACCCTAAAATAGTATTTTGTGCCAATAGTTTGTTTGAAATTTTCTCAACACCCTCGAGTATTATCTGAGGTATGAGATCGCTGCCTAATAGAATGTCTATTTGAGCGGGGGTGTTGCAGTTGGGATCTGCTAGCTTTAGGTGTGAAACCTTCTGCCAATGCTTGCTATTTATATGATAGCTTGGAAGCATATTTGTTAGTTGCGGTAAGACTATAGCTTCTGCTTTAATTCTCTTCTCCGCTTGGGTGGAAATTAGAGTAATGGGATTATTGTGAACTGAGGAATTCGTTTGAGATTTCCTCAACCTGAGTGGTCATAGTGGTAACTGGTTCCGAAACTAGTCCAATTAGGATTCACCCAAAAATAGTATTTTGTGCCAATAGTTTGTTTGAAATTTTTTCAACACCCTCGAGTATTATCTGAGGGATGAGATCGCTGCCTAATAGAATGTCTATTTGAGTGGGGGTGTTGCAGTTGGGATCTGCTAGCTTTAGGTGTAATACCTTTTGCCAATGCTTGCTATTTATATGATAGCTTGGAAGCATATTTGTTAGTTGCGGTAAGACTATAGCTTCTGCTTTAATTCTCTTATCCGCATGGGGGGAAATTAGAGTAATGGGATTATTGTGAACTGAGGTATTCGTTTGAGATTTCCTCAACCTGAGTGGTCATGGTGGTAACTGGTTCCGAAACTAGTCCAGTTAGGATCCACCCTAAAATAGTATTTTGTGCCAATAGTTTGTTTGAAATTTTCTCAACACCCTCGAGTATTATCTGAGGTATGAGATCGCTGCCTAATAGAATGTCTATTTGAGCGGGGGTGTTGCAGTTGGCATCTGCTAGCTTTAGGTGTGAAACCTTTTGCCAATGCTTGCTATTTATATGGTAGCTTGGAAGCATATTTGTTAGTTGCGGTAAGACTATAGCTTCTGCTTTAATTCTCTTATCCGCTTGGGGGGAAATTAAAGTAATGGGATTATTGTGAACTGAGGTATTCGTTTGAGATTTCCTCAACCTGAGTGGTCATGGTGGTAACTGGTTCCGAAACTAGTCCAGTTAGGATCCACCCTAAAATAGTATTTTGTGCCAATAGTTTGTTTGAAATTTTCTCAACACCCTCGAGTATTATCTGAGGTATGAGATCGCTGCCTAATAGAATGTCTATTTGAGCGGGGGTGTTGCAGTTGGCATCTGCTAGCTTTAGGTGTGAAACCTTTTGCCAATGCTTGCTATTTATATGGTAGCTTGGAAGCATATTTGTTAGTTGCGGTAAGACTATAGCTTCTGCTTTAATTCTCTTATCCGCTTGGGGGGAAATTAGAGTAATGGGATTATTGTGAACTGACGTATTCGTTTGAGATTTCCTCAACCTGAGTGGTAATGGTGGTAACTGGTTCCGAAACTAGTCCACTTAGGCCCAACCCAAAAATAGTATTTTGTGCGAATAGTTTGTTTGAAATTTTCTCAACACCCTCGAGTATTATCTGAGGTATGAGATCGCTGCCTAATAGAATGTCTATTTCAGCGGGGGTGTTGCAGTTGGCATCTGCTAGCTTTAGGTGTGAAACCTTTTGCCAATGCTTGCTATTTATATGATGGCTTGGAAGCATATTTGTTAGTTGCGGTAAGACTATAGCTTCTCCTTTAATTCTCTTATCCGCTTAGGGGGAAATTAAAGTAATGGGATTATTGTGAACTGAGGTATTCGTTTGAGATTTCCCCAACATGAGTGGTCATGGTGGTAACTGGTTCCGAAACTAGTCCAGTTAGGATCCACCCTAAAATAGTATTTTGTGCGAATAGTTTGTTTGAAATTTTCTCAACACCCTCGAGTATTATCTGAGGTATGAGATCGCTGCCTAATAGAATGTCTATTTGAGCGGGGGTGTTGCAGTTGGCATCTGCTAGCTTTAGGTGTGAAACCTTTTGCCAATGCTTGCTATTTATATGATGGCTTGGAAGCATATTTGTTAGTTGCGGTAAGACTATAGCTTCTGCTTTAATTCTCTTCTCCGCTTGCGGGGAAATTAGAGTAATGGGATTATTGTGAACTGAGGTATTCGTTTGAGATTTCCTCAACCTGAGTGGTCATGGTGGTAACTGGTTCCGAAACTAGTCCACTTAGGATCCACCCTAAAATAGTATTTTGTGCCAATAGTTTGTTTGAAATTTTCACAACACCTTCGAGTATTATCTGAGGTATGAGATCGCTGCCTAATAGAATGTCTATTTGAGCGGGGGTGTTGCAGTTGGGATCTGCTAGCTTTAGGTGTGAAACCTTTTGCCAATGCTTGCTATTTATATGATATCTTGGAAGCATATTTGTTAGTTCCGGTAAGACTATAGCTTCTGCTTTAATTCTTTTATCTGCTTGGGGGGAAATTAGAGTAATGGGATTATTGTGAACTAAGGTATTCGTTTGAGATTTCCTCAACCTGAGTGGTAATGGTGGTAACTGGTTCCGAAACTAGTCCACTTAGGATCCACCCTAAAATAGTATTTTGTGCCAATAGTTTGTTTGAAATTTTCACAACACCTTCGAGTATTATCTGAGGTATGAGATCGCTGCCTAATAGAATGTCTATTTGAGCGGGGGTGTTGCAGTTGGCATCTGCTAGGTTTAGTTGTGAAACCTTTTGCCAATGCTTGCTATTTATATGATAGCTTGGAAGCATATTTGTTAGTTGCGGTAAGACTATAGCTTCTGCTTTAATTCTCTTCTCCGCTTGGGTGGAAATTAGAGTAATGGGATTATTGTGAACTGAGGTATTCGTTTGAGATTTCCTCAACCTGAGTGGTCATAGTGGTAACTGGTTCCGAAACTAGTCCAATTAGGATCCACCCAAAAATAGTATTTTGTGCCAATAGTTTGTTTGAAATTTTTTCAACACCCTCGAGTATTATCTGAGGGATGAGATCGCTGCCTAATAGAATGTCTATTTGAGCGGGGGTGTTGCAGTTGGGATCTGCTAGCTTTAGGTGTGATACCTTTTGCCAATGCTTGCTATTTATATGATAGCTTGGAAGCATATTTGTTAGTTGCGGTAAGACTATAGCTTCTCCTTTAATTCTCTTATCCGCTTGGTGGGAAATTAAAGTAATGGGATTATTGTGAACTGAGGTATTCGTTTGAGATTTCCTCAACCTGAGTGGTCATGGTGGTAACTGGTTCCAAAACTAGTCCAGTTAGGATCCACCCTAAAATAGTATTTTGTGCCAATAGTTTGTTTGAAATTTTCTCAACACCCTCGAGTATTATCTGAGGTATGAGATCGCTGCCTAATAGAATGTCTATTTGAGCGGGGGTGTTGCAGTTGGCATCTGCTAGCTTTAGGTGTGAAACCTTTTGCCAATGCTTGCTATTTATATGGTAGCTTGGAAGCATATTTGTTAGTTGCGGTAAGACTATAGCTTCTGCTTTAATTCTCTTATTCGCTTGGGGGGAAATTAGAGTAATGGGATTATTGTGAACTGACGTATTCGTTTGAGATTTCCTCAACCTGAGTAGTAATGGTGGTAACTGGTTCCGAAACTAGTCCACTTAGGACCAACCCAAAAATAGTATTTTGTGCGAATAGTTAGTTTGAAATTTTCTCAACACCCTCGAGTATTATCTGAGGTATGAGATCACTGCCTAATAGAATGTCTATTTGAGCGGGGTTGTTGCAGTTGGGATCTGCTAGCTTTAGGTGTGAAACCTTCTGCGAATGCTTGCTATTTATATGATAGCTTGGAAGCATATTTGTTAGTTGCGGTAAGACTATAGCTTCTGCTTTAATTCTCTTCTCCGCTTGGGTGGAAATTAGAGTAATGGCATTATTGTGAACTGAGGTATTCGTTTGAGATTTCCTCAACCTGAGTGGTCATAGTGGTAACTGGTTCCGAAACTAGTCCAATTAGGATCCACCCAAAAATAGTATTTTGTGCCAATAGTTTGTTTGAAATTTTTTCAACACCCCCGAGTATTATCTGAGGGATGAGATCGCTGCCTAATAGAATGTCTATTTGAGCGGGGGTGTTGCAGTTGGGATCTGCTAGCTTTAGGTGTGATACCTTTTGCCAATGCTTGCTATTTATATGATAGCTTGGAAGCATATTTGTTAGTTGCGGTAAGACTATAGCTTCTCCTTTAATTCTCTTATCCGCTTGGGGGGAAATTAAAGTAATGGGATTATTGTGAACTGAGGTATTCGTTTGAGATTTCCTCAACCTGAGTGGTCATGGTGGTAACTGGTTCCGAAACTAGTCCAGTTAGGATCCACCCCAAAATAGTATTTTGTGAGTAATGGGATTATTGTGAACTGACGTATTCGTTTGAGATTTCCTCAACCTGAGTGGTAATGGTGGTAACTGGTTCCGAAACTAGTCCACTTAGGACCAACCCAAAAATAGTATTTTGTGCGAATAGTTTGTTTGAAATTTTCTCAACACCCTCGAGTATTATCTGAGGTATGAGATCGCTGCCTAATAGAATGTCTATTTGAGCGGGGGTGTTGCAGTTGGCATCTGCTAGCTTTAGGTGTGAAACCTTTTGCCAATGCTTGCTATTTATATGGTAGCTTGGAAGCATATTTGTTAGTTGCGGTAAGACTATAGCTTCTGCTTTAATTCTCTTATCCGCTTAAGGGGAAATTAGAGTAATGGGATTATTGTGAACTGACGTATTCGTTTGAGATTTCCTCAACCTGAATGGTAATGGTGGTAACTGGTTCCGAAACTAGTCCAATTAGGATCCACCCAAAAATAGTATTTTGTGCCAATAGTTTGTTTGAAATTTTTTCAACACCCCCGAGTATTATCTGAGGGATGAGATCGCTGCCTAATAGAATGTCTATTTGAGCGGGGGTGTTGCAGTTGGGATCTGCTAGCTTTAGGTGTGATACCTTTTGCCAATGCTTGCTATTTATATGATAGCTTGGAAGCATATTTGTTAGTTGCGGTAAGACTATAGCTTCTCCTTTAATTCTCTTATCCGCTTGGGGGGAAATTAAAGTAATGGGATTATTGTGAACTGAGGTATTCGTTTGAGATTTCCTCAACCTGAGTGGTCATGGTGGTAACTGGTTCCGAAACTAGTCCAGTTAGGATCCACCCCAAAATAGTATTTTGTGAGTAATGGGATTATTGTGAACTGACGTATTCGTTTGAGATTTCCTCAACCTGAGTGGTAATGGTGGTAACTGGTTCCGAAACTAGTCCACTTAGGACCAACCCAAAAATAGTATTTTGTGCGAATAGTTTGTTTGAAATTTTCTCAACACCCTCGAGTATTATCTGAGGTATGAGATCGCTGCCTAATAGAATGTCTATTTGAGCGGGGGTGTTGCAGTTGGCATCTGCTAGCTTTAGGTGTGAAACCTTTTGCCAATGCTTGCTATTTATATGGTAGCTTGGAAGCATATTTGTTAGTTGCGGTAAGACTATAGCTTCTGCTTTAATTCTCTTATCCGCTTAAGGGGAAATTAGAGTAATGGGATTATTGTGAACTGACGTATTCGTTTGAGATTTCCTCAACCTGAATGGTAATGGTGGTAACTGGTTCCGAAACTAGTCCACTTAGGACCAACCCAAAAATAGTATTTTGTGCGAATAGTTAGTTTGAAATTTTCTCAACACCCTCGAGTATTATCTGAGGTATGAGATCACTGCCTAATAGAATGTCTATTTGAGCGGGGTTGTTGCAGTTGGGATCTGCTAGCTTTAGGTGTGAAACCTTCTGCGAATGCTTGCTATTTATATGATAGCTTGGAAGCATATTTGTTAGTTGCGGTAAGACTATAGCTTCTGCTTTAATTCTCTTCTCCGCTTGGGTGGAAATTAGAGTAATGGCATTATTGTGAACTGAGGTATTCGTTTGAGATTTCCTCAACCTGAGTGGTCATAGTGGTAACTGGTTCCGAAACTAGTCCAATTAGGATCCACCCAAAAATAGTATTTTGTGCCAATAGTTTGTTTGAAATTTTTTCAACACCCCCGAGTATTATCTGAGGGATGAGATCGCTGCCTAATAGAATGTCTATTTGAGCGGGGGTGTTGCAGTTGGGATCTGCTAGCTTTAGGTGTGATACCTTTTGCCAATGCTTGCTATTTATATGATAGCTTGGAAGCATATTTGTTAGTTGCGGTAAGACTATAGCTTCTCCTTTAATTCTCTTATCCGCTTGGGGGGAAATTAAAGTAATGGGATTATTGTGAACTGAGGTATTCGTTTGAGATTTCCTCAACCTGAGTGGTCATGGTGGTAACTGGTTCCGAAACTAGTCCAGTTAGGATCCACCCCAAAATAGTATTTTGTGAGTAATGGGATTATTGTGAACTGACGTATTCGTTTGAGATTTCCTCAACCTGAGTGGTAATGGTGGTAACTGGTTCCGAAACTAGTCCACTTAGGACCAACCCAAAAATAGTATTTTGTGCGAATAGTTTGTTTGAAATTTTCTCAACACCCTTGAGTATTATCTGAGGTATGAGATCGCTGCCTAATAGAATGTCTATTTGAGCGGGGGTGTTGCAGTTGGCATCTGCTAGCTTTAGGTGTGAAACCTTTTGCCAATGCTTGCTATTTATATGGTAGCTTGGAAGCATATTTGTTAGTTGCGGTAAGACTATAGCTTCTGCTTTAATTCTCTTATCCGCTTAAGGGGAAATTAGAGTAATGGGATTATTGTGAACTGACGTATTCGTTTGAGATTTCCTCAACCTGAATGGTAATGGTGGTAACTGGTTCCGAAACTAGTCCACTTAGGACCAACCCAAAAATAGTATTTTGTGCGAATAGTTAGTTTGAAATTTTCTCAACACCCTCGAGTATTATCTGAGGTATGAGATCACTGCCTAATAGAATGTCTATTTGAGCGGGGGTGTTGCAATTGGGATCTGCTAGCTTTAGGTGTGAAACCTTTTGCCAATGCTTGCTATTTATATGATATCTGGGAAGCATATTTGTAAGTTCCGGTAAGACTATAGCTTCTGCTTTAATTCTTTTATCTGCTTGGGGGGAAATTAGAGTAATGGGATTATTGTGAACTAAGGTATTCGTTTGAGATTTCCTCAACCTGAGTGGTAATGGTGGTAACTGGTTCCGAAACTAGTCCACTTAGGATCCACCCTAAAATAGTATTTTGTGCCAATAGTTTGTTTGAAATTTTCACAACACCTTCGAGTATTATCTGAGGTATGAGATCGCTGCCTAATAGAATGTCTATTTGAGCGGGGGTGTTGCAGTTGGCATCTGCTAGGTTTAGTTGTGAAACCTTTTGCCAATGCTTGCTATTTATATGATAGCTTGGAAGCATATTTGTTAGTTGCGGTAAGACTATAGCTTCTGCTTTAATTCTCTTCTCCGTTTGGGTGGAAATTAGAGTAATGGGATTATTGTGAACTGAGGTATTCGTTTGAGATTTCCTCAACCTGAGTGGTCATAGTGGTAACTGGTTTCGAAACTAGTCCAATTAGGATCCACCCAAAAATAGTATTTTGTGCCAATAGTTTGTTTGAAATTTTTTCAACACCCTCGAGTATTATCTGAGGGATGAGATCGCTGCCTAATAGAATGTCTATTTGAGCGGGGGTGTTGCAGTTGGGATCTGCTAGCTTTAGGTGTGATACCTTTTGCCAATGCTTGCTATTTATATGATAGCTTGGAAGCATATTTGTTAGTTGCGGTAAGACTATAGCTTCTCCTTTAATTCTCTTATCCGCTTGGTGGGAAATTAAAGTAATGGGATTATTGTGAACTGAGGTATTCGTTTGAGATTTCCTCAACCTGAGTGGTCATGGTGGTAACTGGTTCCAAAACTAGTCCAGTTAGGATCCACCCTAAAATAGTATTTTGTGCCAATAGTTTGTTTGAAATTTTCTCAACACCCTCGAGTATTATCTGAGGTATGAGATCGCTGCCTAATAGAATGTCTATTTGAGCGGGGGTGTTGCAGTTGGCATCTGCTAGCTTTAGGTGTGAAACCTTTTGCCAATGCTTGCTATTTATATGGTAGCTTGGAAGCATATTTGTTAGTTGCGGTAAGACTATAGCTTCTGCTTTAATTCTCTTATTCGCTTGGGGGGAAATTAGAGTAATGGGATTATTGTGAACTGACGTATTCGTTTGAGATTTCCTCAACCTGAGTGGTAATGGTGGTAACTGGTTCCGAAACTAGTCCACTTAGGACCAACCCAAAAATAGTATTTTGTGCGAATAGTTAGTTTGAAATTTTCTCAACACCCTCGAGTATTATCTGAGGTATGAGATCACTGCCTAATAGAATGTCTATTTGAGCGGGGTTGTTGCAGTTGGGATCTGCTAGCTTTAGGTGTGAAACCTTCTGCGAATGCTTGCTATTTATATGATAGCTTGGAAGCATATTTGTTAGTTGCGGTAAGACTATAGCTTCTGCTTTAATTCTCTTCTCCGCTTGGGTGGAAATTAGAGTAATGGCATTATTGTGAACTGAGGTATTCGTTTGAGATTTCCTCAACCTGAGTGGTCATAGTGGTAACTGGTTCCGAAACTAGTCCAATTAGGATCCACCCAAAAATAGTATTTTGTGCCAATAGTTTGTTTGAAATTTTTTCAACACCCCCGAGTATTATCTGAGGGATGAGATCGCTGCCTAATAGAATGTCTATTTGAGCGGGGGTGTTGCAGTTGGGATCTGCTAGCTTTAGGTGTGATACCTTTTGCCAATGCTTGCTATTTATATGATAGCTTGGAAGCATATTTGTTAGTTGCGGTAAGACTATAGCTTCTCCTTTAATTCTCTTATCCGCTTGGGGGGAAATTAAAGTAATGGGATTATTGTGAACTGAGGTATTCGTTTGAGATTTCCTCAACCTGAGTGGTCATGGTGGTAACTGGTTCCGAAACTAGTCCAGTTAGGATCCACCCCAAAATAGTATTTTGTGAGTAATGGGATTATTGTGAACTGACGTATTCGTTTGAGATTTCCTCAACCTGAGTGGTAATGGTGGTAACTGGTTCCGAAACTAGTCCACTTAGGACCAACCCAAAAATAGTATTTTGTGCGAATAGTTTGTTTGAAATTTTCTCAACACCCTCGAGTATTATCTGAGGTATGAGATCGCTGCCTAATAGAATGTCTATTTGAGCGGGGGTGTTGCAGTTGGCATCTGCTAGCTTTAGGTGTGAAACCTTTTGCCAATGCTTGCTATTTATATGGTAGCTTGGAAGCATATTTGTTAGTTGCGGTAAGACTATAGCTTCTGCTTTAATTCTCTTATCCGCTTGGGGGGAAATTAGAGTAATGGGATTATTGTGAACTGACGTATTCGTTTGAGATTTCCTCAACCTGAATGGTAATGGTGGTAACTGGTTCCGAAACTAGTCCACTTAGGACCAACCCAAAAATAGTATTTTGTGCGAATAGTTAGTTTGAAATTTTCTCAACACCCTCGAGTATTATCTGAGGTATGAGATCACTGCCTAATAGAATGTCTATTTGAGCGGGGGTGTTGCAATTGGGATCTGCTAGCTTTAGGTGTGAAACCTTTTGCCAATGCTTGCTATTTATATGATATCTGGGAAGCATATTTGTTAGTTGCGGTAAGACTATAGCTTCTCCTTTAATTCTCTTATCCGGTTGGGTGGAAATTAGAGTAATGGGATTATTGTGAACTGAGGTATTCGTTTGAGATTTCCTCAACCTGAGTGGTCATGGTGGTAACTGGTTCCGAAACTAGTCCAGTTAGGATCCACCCTAAAATAGTATTTTGTGCCAATAGTTTGTTTGAAATTTTCTCAACACCCTCGAGTATTATCTGAGGTATGAGATCGCTGCCTAATAAAACGTCTATTTGAGCGGGGGTGTTGCAGTTGGGATCTGCTAGCTTTAGGTGTGAAACCTTTTGCCAATGCTTGCTATTTATATGATATCTGGGAAGCATATTTGTTAGTTGCGGTAAGACTATAGCTTCTCCTTTAATTCTCTTATCCGCTTGGTGGGAAATTAAAGTAATGGGATTATTGTGAACTGAGGTATTCGTTTGAGATTTCCTCAACCTGAGTGGTCATGGTGGTAACTGGTTCCGAAACTAGTCCAGTTAGGATCCACCCTAAAATAGTATTTTGTGCCAATAGTTTGTTTGAAATTTTCTCAACACCCTCGAGTATTATCTGAGGTATGAGATCGCTGCCTAATAGAATGTCTATTTGAGCGGGGGTGTTGCAGTTGGCATCTGCTAGCTTTAGGTGTGAAACCTTTTGCCAATGCTTGCTATTTATATGGTAGCTAGGAAGCATATTTGTTAGTTGCGGTAAGACTATAGCTTCTGCTTTAATTCTCTTATCCGCTTGGGGGGAAATTAGAGTAATGGGATTATTGTGAACTGACGTATTCGTTTGAGATTTCCTCAACCTGAGTGGTAATGGTGGTAACTGGTTCCGAAACTAGTCCACTTAGGACCAACCCAAAAATAGTATTTTGTGCGAATAGTTTGTTTGAAATTTTCTCAACACCCTCGAGTATTATCTGAGGTATGAGATCACTGCCTAATAGAATGTCTATTTGAGCGGGGTTGTTGCAATTGGGATCTGCTAGCTTTAGGTGTGAAACCTTCTGCCAATGCTTGCTATTTATATGATAGCTTGGAAGCATATCTGTTAGTTGCGGTAACTGGTTCCGAAACTAGTCCAATTAGGATCCACCCAAAAATAGTATTTTGTGCCAATAGTTTGTTTGAAATTTTTTCAACACCCTCGAGTATTATCTGAGGGATGAGATCGCTGCCTAATAGAATGTCTATTTGAGCGGGGGTGTTGCAGTTGGGATCTGCTAGCTTTAGGTGTGATACCTTTTGCCAATGCTTGCTATTTATATGATAGCTTGGAAGCATATTTCTTAGTTGCGGTAAGACTATAGCTTCTCCTTTAATTCTCTTATCCGCTTGGGGGGAAATTAAAGTAATGGGATTATTGTGAAGTGAGGTATTCGTTTGAGATTTCCTCAACCTGAGTGGTCATGGTGGTAACTGGTTCCGAAACTAGTCCAGTTAGGATCCACCCTAAAATAGTATTTTGTGAGTAATGGGATTATTGTGAACTGACGTATTCGTTTGAGATTTCCTCAACCTGAGGGGTAATGGTGGTAACTGGTTCCGAAACTAGCCCACTTAGGACCAACCCAAAAATAGTATTTTGTGCGAATAGTTTGTTTGAAATTTTCTCAACACCCTCGAGTATTATCTGAGGTATGAGATCGCTGCCTAATAGAATGTCTATTTGAGCGGGGGTGTTGCAGTTGGCATCTGCTAGCTTTAGGTGTGAAACCTTTTGCCAATGCTTGCTATTTATATGGTAGCTTGGAAGCATATTTGTTAGTTGCGGTAAGACTATAGCTTCTGCTTTAATTCTCTTATCCGCTTGGGGGGAAATTAGAGTAATGGGATTATTGTGAACTGACGTATTCGTTTGAGATTTCCTCAACCTGAGTGGTAATGGTGGTAACTGGTTCCGAAACTAGTCCAGTTAGGATCCACCCTAAAATAGTATTTTGTGCCAATAGTTTGTTTGAAATTTTCTCAACACCCTCGAGCATTATCTGAGGTATGAGATCGCTGCCTAATAAAACGTCTATTTGAGCGGGGGTGTTGCAGTTGGGATCTGCTAGCTTTAGGTGTGAAACCTTTTGCCAATGCTTGCTATTTATATGATATCTGGGAAGCATATTTGTTAGTTGCGGTAAGACTATAGCTTCTGCTTTAATTCTCTTATCCGATTGGGTGGAAATTAGAGTAATGGGATTATTGTGAACTGAGGTATTCGTTTGAGATTTCCTCAACCTGAGTGGTCATGGTGGTAACTGGTTCCGAAACTAGTCCACTTAGAATCCACCCTAAAATAGTATTTTGTGCGAATAGTTTGTTTGAAATTTTCTCAACACCCTCGAGTATTATCTGAGGTATGAGATCGCTGCCTAATAAAACGTCTATTTGAGCGGGGGTGTTGCAGTTGGGATCTGCTAGCTTTAGGTGTGAAACCTTTTGCCAATGCTTGCTATTTATATGATAGCTTGGAAGCATATTTGTTAGTTGCGGTAAGACTATAGCTTCTGCTTTAATTCTCTTATCCGCTTGGGGGGAAATTAGAGTAATGGGATTATTGTGAACTGAGGTATTCGTTTGAGATTCGATGGTGGTAACTGGTTCCGAAACTAGTCCACTTAGGATCCACCCTAAAATAGTATTTTGTGCCAATAGTTTGTTTGAAATTTTCTCAACACCCTCGAGTATTATCTGAGGTATGAGATCGCTGCCTAATAGAATATCTATTTGAGCGGGGGTGTTGCAGTTGGCATCTGCTAGCTTTAGGTGTGAAACCTTTTGCCAATGCTTGCTATTTATATGATAGCTTGGAAGCATATTTGTTAGTTGCGGTAAGACTATAGCTTCTGCTTTAATTCCTTCTCCGCTTGGGGGGAAATTAGAGTAATGGGATTATTGTGAACTGAGGTATTCGTTTGAGATTTCCTCAACCTGAGTGGTCATGGTGGTAACTGGTTCCGAAACTAGTCCACTTAGGATCCAGCCAAAAATAGTATTTTGTGCCAATAGTTTGTTTGAAATTTTCTCAACACCCTCGAGTATTATCTGAGGTATGAGATCGCTGCCTAATAGAATGTCTATTTGAGCGCGGGTGTTGCAGTTGGCATCTGCTAGCTTTAGGTGTGAAACCTTTTGCCGATGCTTGCTATTTATGTGATAGCTTGGAAGCATATTTGTTAGTTGCGGTAAGACTACAGCTTCTGCTTTAATTCTCTTATCCGCTTGGGGGGAAATTAGAGTAAGGGGATTATTGTGAACTGAGGTATTCGTTTGAGATTTCCTCAACCTGAGTGGTCATGGTGGTAACTGGTTCCGAAACTAGTCCACTTAGGATCCACCCTAAAATTGTATTTTGTGCCAATAGTTTGTTTGAAATTTTCTCAACACCCTCGAGTATTATCTGAGGTATGAGATCGCTGCCTAATAGAATGTCTATTTGAGCGGGGGTGTTGCAGTTGGCATCTGCTAGCTTTAGGTGTGAAACCTTTTGCCAATGCTTGCTATTTATATGATAGCTTGGAAGCATATTTGTTAGTTGCGGTAAGACTATAGCTTCTGCTTTAATTCTCTTATCCGCTTGGGGGGAAATTAGAGTAATGGGATTATTGTGAACTGAGGTATTCGTTTGAGATTTCCTCAACCTGAGTGTCATAGTGGTAACTGGTTCCGAAACTAGTCCACTTAGGATCCACCCAAAAATAGTATTTTGTGCCAATAGTTTGTTTGAAATTTTCTCAACACCCTCGAGTATTATCTGAGGTATGAGATAGCTGCCTAATAGAATGTCTATTTGAGCGCGGGTGTTGCAGTTGGCATCTGCTAGCTTTAGGAGTGAAACCTTTTGCCGATGCTTGCTATTTATATGATAGCTTGGAAGCATATTTGTTAGTTGCGGTAAGACTATAGCTTCTGCTTTAATTCTCTTATCCGCTTGGGGGGAAATTAGAATAAGGGGATTATTGTGAACTGAGGTATTCGTTTGAGATTTCCTCAACCTGAGTGGTCATGGTGGTAACTGGTTCCGAAACTAGTCCACTTAGGATCCACCGTAAAATAGTATTTTGTGCCAATAGGTGAAACCTTTTGCCAATGCTTGCTATTTATATGATAGCTTGGAAGTATATTTGTTAGTTGCGGTAAGACTATAGCTTCTGCTTTTATTCTCTTATCCGCTTGAGGGGAAATTAGAGTAATGGGATTATTGTGAACTGAGGTATTCGTTTGAGATTTCCTCAACCTGAGTGGTCATGGTGGTAACTGGTTCCGAAACTAGTCCACTTAGAATCCACCCTAAAATAGTATTTTGTGCGAATAGTTTGTTTGAAATTTTCTCAACACCCTCGAGTATTATCTGAGGTATGAGATCGCTGCCTAATAGAATGTCTATTTGAGCGGGGGGGTTGCAGTTGGCATCTGCTAGCTTAAGGTGTGAAACCTTTTGCCAATGCTTGCTATTTATATGGTAGCTTGGAAGCATATTTGTTAGTTGCGGTAAGACTATAGCTTCTGCTTTAATTCTCTTATCTGCTTGGGGGGAAATTAGAGTAATGGGATTATTGTGAACTGAGGTATTCGTTTGAGATTTCCTCAACCTGAGTGGTCATGGTGGTAACTGGTTCCGAAACTAGTCCACTTAGGATCCACCCAAAAATAGTATTTTGTGCCAACAGTTTGTTTGAAATTTTCTCAACACCCTCGAGTATTATCTGAGGTATGAGATCGCTGCCTAATAGAATGTCTATTTGAGCGGGGGTGTTGCAGTTGGGATCTGCTAGCTTTAGGTGTGAAACCTTTTGCCAATGCTTGCTATTTATATGATATCTGGGAAGCATATTTGTTAGTTGCGGTAAGACTATAGCTTCTGCTTTAATTCTCTTATCCGCTTGGGGGGAAATTAGAGTAATGGGATTATTGTGAACTGAGGTATTCGTTTGAGATTCCTCAACCTGAGTGGTCATGGTGGTAACTGGTTCCGAAACTAGTACACTTAGGATCCACCCTAAAATAGTATTTTGTGCCAATAGTTTGTTTGAAATTTTCTCAACACCCTCGAGTATTATCTGAGGTATGAGATCGCTGCCTAATAGAATGTCTATTTGAGCGGGGGTGTTGCAGTTGGCATCTGCTAGCTTTAGGTGTGAAACCTTTTGCCAATGCTTGCTATTTATATGATAGCTTGGAAGCATATTTGTTAGTTGCGGTAAGACTATAGCTTCTGCTTTAATTCTCTTATCCGCTTGGGGGGAAATTAGAGTAATGGGATTATTGTGAACTGAGGTATTCGTTTGAGATTTCCTCAACCTGAGTGGTCATGGTGGTAACTGGTTCCGAAACTAGTCCACTTAGGATCCACCCAAAAATAGTATTTTGTGCCAATAGTTTGTTTGAAATTTTCTCAACACCCTCGAGTATTATCTGAGGTATGAGATCGCTGCCTAATAGAATGTCTATTTGAGCGGGGGTGTTGCAGTTGGGATCTGCTAGCTTTAAGTGTGAAACCTTTTGCCAAACTGAGGTATTCGTTTGAGATTTCCTCAACCTGAGTGGTCATAGTAGTAACTGGTTCCGAAACTAGTCCACTTAGGATCCACCCAAAAATAGTATTTTGTGCCAATAGTTTGTTTGAAATTTTCTCAACACCCTCGAGTATTATCTGAGGTATGAGATCGCTGCCTAATAGAATGTCTATTTGAGCGGGGGTGTTGCAGTTGGGATCTGCTAGCTTTAGGTGTGAAACCTTAAGCCAATGCTTGCGATTTATATGATAGCTTGGAAGCATATTTGTTAGTTGCGGTAAGACTATAGCTTCTGCTTTAATTCTCTTATCCGCTTGGGGGAAATTAGAGTAATGGGATTATTGTGAACTGAGGTATTCGTTTGAGATTTCCTCAACCTGAGTGGTCATGGTGGTAACTGGTTCCGAAACTAGTCCACTTAGAATCCACCCAAAAATAGTATTTTGTGCCAATAGTTTGTTTGAAATTTTCTCAACACCCTCGAGTATTATCTGAGGTATGAGATCGCTGCCTTATAGAATGTCTATTTGAGCGCGGGTGTTGCAGTTGGCATCTGCTAGCTTTAGGTGTGAAACCTTTTGCCAATGCTTGCTATTTATATGATATCTTGGAAGCATATTTGTTAGTTGCATTAAGACTATAGCTTCTGCTTTAATTCTCTTATCCGCTTGGGGGGAAATTAGAGTAATGGGATTATTGTGAACTGAGGTATTCGTTTGAGATTCCTCAACCTGAGTGGTCATGGTGGTAACTGGTTCCGAAACTAGTCCACTTAGGATCCACCCTAAAATAGTATTTTGTGCCAATAGTTTGTTTGAAATTTTCTCAACACCCTCGAGTATTATCTGAGGTATGAGATCGCTGCCTAATAGAATGTCTATTTGAGCGGGGGTGTTGCAGTTGGCATCTGCTAGCTTTAGGTGTGAAACCTTTTGCCAATGCTTGCTATTTATATGATAGCTTGGAAGCATATTTGTTAGTTGCGGTAAGACTATAGCTTCTGCTTTAATTCTCTTATCCGCTTGGGGGAAATTAGAGTAATGGGATCATTGTGAACTGAGGTATTCGTTTGAGATTTCCTCAACCTGAGTGTCATAGTGGTAACTGGTTCCGAAACTAGTCCACTTAGGATCCACCCAAAAATAGTATTTTGTGCCAATAGTTTGTTTGAAATTTTCGCAACACCCTCGAGTATTATCTGAGGTATGAGATCGCTGCCTAATAGAATGTCTATTTGAGCGCGGGTGTTGCAGTTGGCATCTGCTAGCTTTAGGAGTGAAACCTTTTGCCGATGCTTGCTATTTATATGATATCTTGGAAGCATATTTGTTAGTTGCGGTAAGACTATAGCTTCTACTTTTATTCTCTTATCCGCTTGGGGGGAAATTAGAGTAATGGGATTATTGTGAACTGAGGTATTCGTTTGAGATTTCCTCAACCTGAGTGGTCATGGTGGTAACTGGTTCCGAAACTAGTCCACTTAGGACCAACCCAAAAATAGTATTTTGTGCGAATAGTTTGTTTGAAATTTTCTCAACACCTTCGAGTATTATCTGAGGTATGAGATCGCTGCCTAATAGAATGTCTATTTGAGCGGGGGTGTTGCAGTTGGGATCTGCTAGCTTTAGGTGTGAAACCTTTTGCCAATGCTTGCGATTTATATGATAGCTTGGAAGCATATTTGTTAGTTGCGGTAAGACTATAGCTTCTGCTTTAATTCTCTTATCCGCTTGGGGGAAATTAGAGTAATGGGATTATTGTGAACTGAGGTATTCGTTTGAGATTTCCTCAACCTGAGTGGTCATGGTGGTAACTGGTTCCGAAACTAGTCCACTTAGAATCCACCCTAAAATAGTATTTTGTGCCAATAGTTTGTTTGAAATTTTCGCAACACCCTCGAGTATTATCTGAGGTATGAGATCGCTGCCTAATAGAATGTCTATTTGAGCGCGGGTGTTGCAGTTGGCATCTGCTAGCTTTAGGAGTGAAACCTTTTGCCGATGCTTGCTATTTATATGATATCTTGGAAGCATATTTGTTAGTTGCGGTAAGACTATAGCTTCTACTTTTATTCTCTTATCCGCTTGGGGGGAAATTAGAGTAATGGGATTATTGTGAACTGAGGTATTCGTTTGAGATTCCTCAACCTGAGTGGTCATGGTGGTAACTGGTTCCGAAACTAGGCCACTTAGGACCAACCCAAAAATAGTATTTTGTGCCAATAGTTTGTTTGAAATTTTCTCAACACCCTCGAGTATTATCTGAGGTATGAGATCGCTGCCTAATAGAATGTCTATTTGAGCGGGGGTGTTGCAGTTGGCATCTGCTAGCTTTAGGTGTGAAACCTTTTGCCAATGCTTGCTATTTATATGATAGCTTGGAAGCATATTTGTTAGTTGCGGTAAGACTATAGCTTCTGCTTTAATTCTCTTATCCGCTTGGGGGAAATTAGAGTAATGGGATTATTGTGAACTGAGGTATTCGTTTGAGATTTCCTCAACCTGAGTGGTCATGGTGGTAACTGGTTCCGAAACTAGTCCACTTAGGACCAACCCAAAAATAGTATTTTGTGCGAATAGTTTGTTTGAAATTTTCTCAACACCTTCGAGTATTATCTGAGGTATGAGATCGCTGCCTAATAGAATGTCTATTTGAGCGGGGGTGTTGCAGTTGGGATCTGCTAGCTTTAGGTGTGAAACCTTTTGCCAATGCTTGCTATTTATATGATATCTTGGAAGCATATTTGTTAGTTGCGGTAAGACTATAGCTTCTACTTTTATTCTCTTATCCGCTTGGGGGGAAATTAGGGTAATGGGATTATTGTGAACTGAGGTATTCGTTTGAGATTCCTCAACCTGAGTGGTTATGGTGGTAACTGGTTCCGAAACTAGTCCACTTAGGATCCACCCTAAAATAGTATTTTGTGCCAATAGTTTGTATGAAATTTTCTCAACACCCTCGAGTATTATCGGAGGTATGAGATCGCTGCCTAATAGAATGTCTATTTGAGCGGGGGTGTTGCGGTTGTCATCTGCTAGCTTTAGGTGTGAAATCTTTTGCCAATGCTTGCTATTTATATGATAGCTTGGAAGCATATTTGTTAGTTGCGGTAAGACTATAGCTTCTGCTTTAATTAGCTTCTCCGCTTGGGGGGAAATTAGAGTAATGGGATTATTGTGAACTGAGGTATTCGTTTGAGATTTCCTCAACCTGAGTGGTCATAGTAGTAACTGGTTCCGAAACTAGTCCACTTAGGATCCACCCAAAAACTGTATTTTGTGCCAATAGTTTGTTTGAAATTTTCTCAACACCCTCGAGTATTATCTGAGGTATGAGATCGCTGCCTAATAGAATGTCTATTTGAGCGGGGGTGTTGCAGTTGGCATCTGCTAGCTTTAGGTGTGAAACCTTTTGCCAATGCTTGCTATTTATATGATAGCTTGGAAGCATATTTGTTAGTTGCGGTAAGACTATAGCTTCTGCTTTAATTCTCTTATCCGCTTGGGGGGAAATTAGAGTAATGGGATTATTGTGAACTGAGGTATTCGTTTGAGATTCCTCAACCTGAGTGGTCATGGTGGTAACTGGTTCCGAAACTAGTCCACTTAGGATCCACCCTAAAATAGTATTTTGTGCCAATAGTTTGTTTGAAATTTTCTCAACACCCTCGAGTATTATCTGAGGTATGAGATCGCTGCCTAATAGAATGTCTATTTGAGCGGGGGTGTTGCAGTTGGCATCTGCTAGCTTTAGGTGTGAAACCTTTTGCCAATGCTTGCTATTTATATGATAGCTTGGAAGCATATTTGTTAGTTGCGGTAAGACTATAGCTTCTGCTTTAATTCTCTTATCCGCTTGGGGGGAAATTAGAGTAATGGGATTATTGTGAACTGAGGTATTCGTTTGAGATTTCCTCAACCTGAGTGGTCATGGTGGTAACTGGTTCCGAAACTAGTCCACTTAGAATCCACCCAAAAATAGTATTTTGTGCCAATAGTTTGTTTGAAATTTTCTCAACACCCTCGAGTATTATCTGAGGTATGAGATCGCTGCCTAATAGAATGTCTATTTGAGGGGGGGTGTTGCAGTTGGGATCTGCTAGCTTTAGGTGTGAAACCTTTAGCCAATGCTTGCTATTTATATGATAGCTTGGAAGCATATTTGTTAGTTGCGGTAAGACTATAGCTTCTGCTTTAATTCTCTTATCCGCTTGGGGGGAAATTAGAGTAATGGGATTATTGTGAACTGAGGTATTCGTTTGAGATTCCTCAACCTGAGTGGTCATGGTGGTAACTGGTTCCGAAACTAGTCCACTTAGAATCCACCCAAAAATAGTATTTTGTGCCAATAGTTTGTTTGAAATTTTCTCAACACCCTCGAGTATTATCTGAGATATGAGATCGCTGCCTAATAGAATGTCTATTTAAGCGCGGGTGTTGCAGTTGGCATCTGCTAGCTTTAGGTGTGAAACCTTTTGCCAATGCTTGCTATTTATATGATATCTTGAAAGCATATTTGTTAGTTGCGGTAAGACTATAGCTTCTGCTTTAATTCTCTTATCCGCTTGGGGGGAAATTAGAGTAATGGGATTATTGTGAACTGAGGTATTCGTTTGAGATTCCTCAACCTGAGTGGTCATGGTGGTAACTGGTTCCGAAACTAGTCCACTTAGGATCCACCCTAAAATAGTATTTTGTGCCAATAGTTTGTTTGAAATTTTCTCAACACCCTCGAGTATTATCTGAGGTATGAGATCGCTGCCTAATAGAATGTCTATTTGAGCGGGGGTGTTGCAGTTGGGATCTGCTAGCTTTAGGTGTGAAACCTTTAGCCAATGCTTGCTATTTATATGATAGCTTGGAAGCATATTTGTTAGTTGCATTAAGACTATAGCTTCTGCTTTAATTCTCTTATCCGCTTGGGGGGAAATTAGAGTAATGGGATTATTGTGAACTGAGGTATTCGTTTGAGATTCCTCAACCTGAGTGGTCATGGTGGTAACTGGTTCCGAAACTAGTCCACTTAGGATCCACCCTAAAATAGTATTTTGTGCCAATAGTTTGTTTGAAATTTTCGCAACACCCTCGAGTATTATCTGAGGTATGAGATCGCTGCCTATTAGAATGTCTATTTGAGCGCGGGTGTTGCAGTTGGCATCTGCTAGCTTTAGGAGTGAAACCTTTTGCCGATGCTTGCTATTTATATGATAGCTTGGAAGCATATTTGTTAGTTGCGGTAAGACTATAGCTTCTACTTTTATTCTCTTATCCGCTTGGGGGGAAATTAGAGTAATGGGATTATTGTGAACTGAGGTATTCGTTTGAGATTCCTCAACCTGAGTGGTTATGGTGGTAACTGGTTCCGAAACTAGTCCAATTAGGATCCACCCTAAAATAGTATCTGGCATCTGCTAGCTTTAGGTGTGAAACCTTTTGCCAATGCTTGCTATTTATATGATAGCTTGGAAGCATATTTGTTAGTTGCGGTAAGATTATAGCTTCTGCTTTAATTCTCTTATCCGCTTGGGGGAAATTAGAGTAATGGGATTATTGTGAACTGAGGTATTCGTTTGAGATTTCCTCAACCTGAGTGTCATAGTGGTAACTGGTTCCGAAACTAGTCCACTTAGGATCCACCCAAAAATAGTATTTTGTGCCAATAGTTTGTTTGAAATTTTCGCAACACCCTCGAGTATTATCTGAGGTATGAGATCGCTGCCTATTAGAATGTCTATTTGAGCGCGGGTGTTGCAGTTGGCATCTGCTAGCTTTAGGAGTGAAACCTTTTGCCGATGCTTGCTATTTATATGATAGCTTGGAAGCATATTTGTTAGTTGCGGTAAGACTATAGCTTCTGCTTTAATTCTCTTATCCGCTTGGGGGGAAATTAGAGTAATGGGATTATTGTGAACTGAGGTATTCGTTTGAGATTTCCTCAACCTGAGTGGTCATGGTGGTAACTGGTTCCGAAACTAGTCCACTTAGGACCAACCCAAAAATAGTATTTTGTGCGAATAGTTTGTTTGAAATGTAGTAGTAACTGGTTCCGAAACTAGTCCACTTAGGATCCACCCAAAAATAGTATTTTGTGCCAATAGTTTGTTTGAAATTTTCTCAACACCCTCGAGTATTATCTGAGGTATGAGATCGCTGCCTAATAGAATGTCTATTTGAGCGGGGGTGTTGCAGTTGGCATCTGCTAGCTTTAGGTGTGAAACCTTTTGCCAATGCTTGCTATTTATATGATAGCTTGGAAGCATATTTGTTAGTTGCGGTAAGACTATAGCTTCTGCTTTAATTCTCTTATCCGCTTGGGGGGAAATTAGAGTAATGGGATTATTGTGAACTGAGGTATTCGTTTGAGATTCCTCAACCTGAGTGGTCATGGTGGTAACTGGTTCCGAAACTAGTCCACTTAGGATCCACCCTAAAATAGTATTTTGTGCCAATAGTTTGTTTGAAATTTTCTCAACACCCTCGAGTATTATCTGAGGTATGAGATCGCTGCCTAATAGAATGTCTATTTGAGCGGGGGTGTTGCAGTTGGCATCTGCTAGCTTTAGGTGTGAAACCTTTTGCCAATGCTTGCTATTTATATGATAGCTTGGAAGCATATTTGTTAGTTGCGGTAAGACTATAGCTTCTGCTTTAATTCTCTTATCCGCTTGGGGGGAAATTAGAGTAATGGGATTATTGTGAACTGAGGTATTCGTTTGAGATTTCCTCAACCTGAGTGGTCATGGTGGTAACTGGTTCCGAAACTAGTCCACTTAGAATCCACCCAAAAATAGTATTTTGTGCCAATAGTTTGTTTGAAATTTTCTCAACACCCTCGAGTATTATCTGAGGTATGAGATCGCTGCCTAATAGAATGTCTATTTGAGCGGGGGTGTTGCAGTTGGCATCTGCTAGCTTTAGGTGTGAAACCTTTTGCCAATGCTTGCTATTTATATGATATCTTGAAAGCATATTTGTTAGTTGCGGTAAGACTATAGCTTCTGCTTTAATTCTCTTATCCGCTTGGGGGGAAATTAGAGTAATGGGATTATTGTGAACTGAGGTATTCGTTTGAGATTCCTCAACCTGAGTGGTCATGGTGGTAACTGGTTCCGAAACTAGTCCACTTAGGATCCACCCTAAAATAGTATTTTGTGCCAATAGTTTGTTTGAAATTTTCTCAACACCCTCGAGTATTATCTGAGGTATGAGATCGCTGCCTAATAGAATGTCTATTTGAGCGGGGGTGTTGCAGTTGGGATCTGCTAGCTTTAGGTGTGAAACCTTTAGCCAATGCTTGCTATTTATATGATAGCTTGGAAGCATATTTGTTAGTTGCATTAAGACTATAGCTTCTGCTTTAATTCTCTTATCCGCTTGGGGGGAAATTAGAGTAATGGGATTATTGTGAACTGAGGTATTCGTTTGAGATTCCTCAACCTGAGTGGTCATGGTGGTAACTGGTTCCGAAACTAGTCCACTTAGGATCCACCCTAAAATAGTATTTTGTGCCAATAGTTTGTTTGAAATTTTCTCAACACCCTCGAGTATTATCTGAGGTATGAGATCGCTGCCTAATAGAATGTCTATTTGAGCGGGGGTGTTGCAGTTGGCATCTGCTAGCTTTAGGTGTGAAACCTTTTGCCAATGCTTGCTATTTATATGATAGCTTGGAAGCATATTTGTTAGTTGCGGTAAGACTATAGCTTCTGCTTTAATTCTCTTATCCGCTTGGGGGAAATTAGAGTAATGGGATTATTGTGAACTGAGGTATTCGTTTGAGATTTCCTCAACCTGAGTGTCATAGTGGTAACTGGTTCCGAAACTAGTCCACTTAGGATCCACCCAAAAATAGTATTTTGTGCCAATAGTTTGTTTGAAATTTTCGCAACACCCTCGAGTATTATCTGAGGTATGAGATCGCTGCCTAATAGAATGTCTATTTGAGCGCGGGTGTTGCAGTTGGCATCTGCTAGCTTTAGGAGTGAAACCTTTTGCCGATGCTTGCTATTTATATGATAGCTTGGAAGCATATTTGTTAGTTGCGGTAAGACTATAGCTTCTGCTTTAATTCTCTTATCCGCTTGGGGGGAAATTAGAGTAATGGGATTATTTTGAACTGAGGTATTCGTTTGAGATTTCCTCAACCTGAGTGGTCATGGTGGTAACTGGTTCCGAAACTAGTCCACTTAGGACCAACCCAAAAATAGTATTTTGTGCGAATAGTTTGTTTGAAATTTTCTCAACACCCTCGAGTATTATCTGAGGTATGAGATCGCTGCCTAATAGAATGTCTATTTGAGCGGGGGTGTTGCAGTTGGGATCTGCTAGCTTTAGGTGTGAAACCTTTTGCCAATGCTTGCTATTTATATGATATCTTGGAAGCATATTTGTTATTTGCGGTAAGACTATAGCTTCTACTTTTATTCTCTTTTCCGCTTGGGGGGAAATTAGAGTAATGGGATTATTGTGAACTGAGGTATTCGTTTGAGATTCCTCAACCTGAGTGGTTATGGTGGTAACTGGTTCCGAAACTAGTCCACTTAGGATCCACCCTAAAATAGTATTTTGTGCCAATAGTTTGTATGAAATTTTCTCAACACCCTCGAGTATTATCGGAGGTATGAGATCGCTGCCTAATAGAATGTCTATTTGAGCGGGGGTGTTGCAGTTGTCATCTGCTAGCTTTAGGTGTGAAATCTTTTGCCAATGCTTGCTATTTATATGATAGCTTGGAAGCATATTTGTTAGTTGCGGTAAGACTATAGCTTCTGCTTTAATTAGCTTCTCCGCTTGGGGGGAAATTAGAGTAATGGGATTATTGTGAACTGAGGTATTCGTTTGAGATTTCCTCAACCTGAGTGGTCATAGTAGTAACTGGTTCCGAAACTAGTCCACTTAGGATCCACCCAAAAATAGTATTTTGTGCCAATAGTTTGTTTGAAATTTTCTCAACACCCTCGAGTATTATCTGAGGTATGAGATCGCTGCCTAATAGAATGTCTATTTGAGCGGGGGTGTTGCAGTTGGCATCTGCTAGCTTTAGGTGTGAAACCTTTTGCCAATGCTTGCTATTTATATGATAGCTTGGAAGCATATTTGTTAGTTGCGGTAAGACTATAGCTTCTGCTTTAATTCTCTTATCCGCTTGGGGGGAAATTAGAGTAATGGGATTATTGTGAACTGAGGTATTCGTTTGAGATTCCTCAACCTGAGTGGTCATGGTGGTAACTGGTTCCGAAACTAGTCCACTTAGGATCCACCCAAAAATAGTATTTTGTGCCAATAGTTTGTTTGAAATTTTCTCAACACCCTCGAGTATTATCTGAGGTATGAGATCGCTGCCTAATAGAATGTCTATTTGAGCGGGGGTGTTGCAGTTGGGATCTGCTAGCTTTAGGTGTGAAACCTTTTGCCAATGCTTGCTATTTATATGATATCTTGGAAGCATATTTGTTATTTGCGGTAAGACTATAGCTTCTACTTTTATTCTCTTATCCGCTTGGGGGGAAATTAGAGTAATGGGATTATTGTGAACTGAGGTATTCGTTTGAGATTCCTCAACCTGAGTGGTTATGGTGGTAACTGGTTCCGAAACTAGTCCACTTAGGATCCACCCTAAAATAGTATTTTGTGCCAATAGTTTGTATGAAATTTTCTCAACACCCTCGAGTATTATCGGAGGTATGAGATCGCTGCCTAATAGAATGTCTATTTGAGCGGGGGTGTTGCAGTTGTCATCTGCTAGCTTTAGGTGTGAAATCTTTTGCCAATGCTTGCTATTTATATGATAGCTTGGAAGCATATTTGTTAGTTGCGGTAAGACTATAGCTTCTGCTTTAATTAGCTTCTCCGCTTGGGGGGAAATTAGAGTAATGGGATTATTGTGAACTGAGGTATTCGTTTGAGATTTCCTCAACCTGAGTGGTCATAGTAGTAACTGGTTCCGAAACTAGTCCACTTAGGATCCACCCAAAAATAGTATTTTGTGCCAATAGTTTGTTTGAAATTTTCTCAACACCCTCGAGTATTATCTGAGGTATGAGATCGCTGCCTAATAGAATGTCTATTTGAGCGGGGGTGTTGCAGTTGGCATCTGCTAGCTTTAGGTGTGAAACCTTTTGCCAATGCTTGCTATTTATATGATAGCTTGGAAGCATATTTGTTAGTTGCGGTAAGACTATAGCTTCTGCTTTAATTCTCTTATCCGCTTGGGGGGAAATTAGAGTAATGGGATTATTGTGAACTGAGGTATTCGTTTGAGATTCCTCAACCTGAGTGGTCATGGTGGTAACTGGTTCCGAAACTAGTCCACTTAGGATCCACCCAAAAATAGTATTTTGTGCCAATAGTTTGTTTGAAATTTTCTCAACACCCTCGAGTATTATCTGAGGTATGAGATCGCTGCCTAATAGAATGTCTATTTGAGCGGGGGTGTTGCAGTTGGCATCTGCTAGCTTTAGGTGTGAAACCTTTTGCCAATGCTTGCTATTTATATGATAGCTTGGAAGCATATTTGTTAGTTGCGGTAAGACTATAGCTTCTGCTTTAATTCTCTTATCCGCTTGGGGGGAAATTAGAGTAATGGGATTATTGTGAACTGAGGTATTCGTTTGAGATTTCCTCAACCTGAGTGGTCATGGTGGTAACTGGTTCCGAAACTAGTCCACTTAGGATCCACCCAAAAATAGTATTTTGTGCCAATAGTTTGTTTGAAATTTTCGCAACACCCTCGAGTATTATCTGAGGTATGAGATCGCTGCCTAATAGAATGTCTATTTGAGCGGGGGTATTGCAGTTGGGATCTGCTAGCTTTAGGTGTGAAACCTTTAGCCAATGCTTGCTATTTATATGATAGCTTGGAAGCATATTTGTTAGTTGCGGTAAGACTATAGCTTCTGCTTTAATTCTCTTATCCGCTTGGGGGGAAATTAGAGTAATGGGATTATTGTGAACTGAGGTATTCGTTTGAGATTCCTCAACCTGAGTGGTCATGGTGGTAACTGGTTCCGAAACTAGTCCACTTAGGATCCACCCAAAAATAGTATTTTGTGCCAATAGTTTGTTTGAAATTTTCTCAACACCCTCGAGTATTATCTGAGGTATGAGATCGCTGCCTAATAGAATGTCTATTTGAGCGGGGGTGTTGCAGTTGGGATCTGCTAGCTTTAGGTGTGAAACCTTTTGCCAATGCTTGCTATTTATATGATATCTTGGAAGCATATTTGTTATTTGCGGTAAGACTATAGCTTCTACTTTTATTCTCTTATCCGCTTGGGGGGAAATTAGAGTAATGGGATTATTGTGAACTGAGGTATTCGTTTGAGATTCCTCAACCTGAGTGGTTATGGTGGTAACTGGTTCCGAAACTAGTCCACTTAGGATCCACCCTAAAATAGTATTTTGTGCCAATAGTTTGTATGAAATTTTCTCAACACCCTCGAGTATTATCGGAGGTATGAGATCGCTGCCTAATAGAATGTCTATTTGAGCGGGGGTGTTGCAGTTGTCATCTGCTAGCTTTAGGTGTGAAATCTTTTGCCAATGCTTGCTATTTATATGATAGCTTGGAAGCATATTTGTTAGTTGCGGTAAGACTATAGCTTCTGCTTTAATTAGCTTCTCCGCTTGGGGGGAAATTAGAGTAATGGGATTATTGTGAACTGAGGTATTCGTTTGAGATTTCCTCAACCTGAGTGGTCATAGTAGTAACTGGTTCCGAAACTAGTCCACTTAGGATCCACCCAAAAATAGTATTTTGTGCCAATAGTTTGTTTGAAATTTTCTCAACACCCTCGAGTATTATCTGAGGTATGAGATCGCTGCCTAATAGAATGTCTATTTGAGCGGGGGTGTTGCAGTTGGCATCTGCTAGCTTTAGGTGTGAAACCTTTTGCCAATGCTTGCTATTTATATGATAGCTTGGAAGCATATTTGTTAGTTGCGGTAAGACTATAGCTTCTGCTTTAATTCTCTTATCCGCTTGGGGGGAAATTAGAGTAATGGGATTATTGTGAACTGAGGTATTCGTTTGAGATTCCTCAACCTGAGTGGTCATGGTGGTAACTGGTTCCGAAACTAGTCCACTTAGGATCCACCCAAAAATAGTATTTTGTGCCAATAGTTTGTTTGAAATTTTCTCAACACCCTCGAGTATTATCTGAGGTATGAGATCGCTGCCTAATAGAATGTCTATTTGAGCGGGGGTGTTGCAGTTGGCATCTGCTAGCTTTAGGTGTGAAACCTTTTGCCAATGCTTGCTATTTATATGATAGCTTGGAAGCATATTTGTTAGTTGCGGTAAGACTATAGCTTCTGCTTTAATTCTCTTATCCGCTTGGGGGGAAATTAGAGTAATGGGATTATTGTGAACTGAGGTATTCGTTTGAGATTTCCTCAACCTGAGTGGTCATGGTGGTAACTGGTTCCGAAACTAGTCCACTTAGGATCCACCCAAAAATAGTATTTTGTGCCAATAGTTTGTTTGAAATTTTCGCAACACCCTCGAGTATTATCTGAGGTATGAGATCGCTGCCTAATAGAATGTCTATTTGAGCGGGGGTATTGCAGTTGGGATCTGCTAGCTTTAGGTGTGAAACCTTTAGCCAATGCTTGCTATTTATATGATAGCTTGGAAGCATATTTGTTAGTTGCGGTAAGACTATAGCTTCTGCTTTAATTCTCTTATCCGCTTGGGGGGAAATTAGAGTAATGGGATTATTGTGAACTGAGGTATTCGTTTGAAATTCCTCAACCTGAGTGGTCATGGTGGTAACTGGTTCCGAAACTAGTCCACTTAGAATCCACCCAAAAATAGTATTTTGTGCCAATAGTTTGTTTGAAATTTTCTCAACACCCTCGAGTATTATCTGAGATATGAGATCGCTGCCTAATAGAATGTCTATTTAAGCGCGGGTGTTGCAGTTGGCATCTGCTAGCTTTAGGTGTGAAACCTTTTGCCAATGCTTGCTATTTATATGATATCTTGAAAGCATATTTGTTAGTTGCGGTAAGACTATAGCTTCTGCTTTAATTCTCTTATCCGCTTGGGGGGAAATTAGAGTAATGGGATTATTGTGAACTGAGGTATTCGTTTGAGATTCCTCAACCTGAGTGGTCATGGTGGTAACTGGTTCCGAAACTAGTCCACTTAGGATCCACCCTAAAATAGTATTTTGTGCCAATAGTTTGTTTGAAATTTTCTCAACACCCTCGAGTATTATCTGAGGTATGAGATCGCTGCCTAATAGAATGTCTATTTGAGCGGGGGTGTTGCAGTTGGCATCTGCTAGCTTTAGGTGTGAAACCTTTTGCCAATGCTGGCTATTTATATGATAGCTTGGAAGCATATTTGTTAGTTGCGGTAAGACTATAGCTTCTGCTTTAATTCTCTTATCCGCTTGGGGGAAATTAGAGTAATGGGATTATTGTGAACTGAGGTATTCGTTTGAGATTTCCTCAACCTGAGTGTCATAGTGGTAACTGGTTCCGAAACTAGTCCACTTAGGATCCACCCAAAAATAGTATTTTGTGCCAATAGTTTGTTTGAAATTTTCGCAACACCCTCGAGTATTATCTGAGGTATGAGATCGCTGCCTAATAGAATGTCTATTTGAGCGCGGGTGTTGCAGTTGGCATCTGCTAGTTTCAGGAGTGAAACCTTTTGCCGATGCTTGCTATTTATATGATAGCTTGGAAGCATATTTGTTAGTTGCGGTAATACTATAGCTTCTGCTTTAATTCTCTTATCCGCTTGGGGGGAAATTAGAGTAAGGGGATTATTGTGAACTGAGGTATTCGTTTGAGATTTCCTCAACCTGAGTGGTCATGGTGGTAACTGGTTCCGAAATTAGTCCACTTAGGACCAACCCAAAAATAGTATTTTGTGCCAATAGTTTGTTTGAAATTTTCTCAACACCCTCGAGTATTATCTGAGGTATGAGATCGCTGCCTAATAAAATGTCTATTTGAGCGGGGGTGATGCAGTTGGGATCTGCTAGCTTTAGGTGTGAAACCTTTAGCCAATGCTTGCTATTTATATGATAGCTTGGAAGCATATTTGTTAGTTGCGGTAAGACTATAGCTTCTGCTTTAATTCTCTTATCCGCTTGGGGGGAAATTAGAGTAATGGGATTATTGTGAACTGAGGTATTCGTTTGAGATTTCCTCAACCTGAGTGGTCATGGTGGTAACTGGTTCCGAAACTAGTCCACTTAGGATCCACCGTAAAATAGTATTTTGTGCCAATAGGTGAAACCTTTTGCCAATGCTTGCTATTTATATGATAGCTTGGAAGCATATTTGTTAGTTGCGGTAAGCCTATAGCTTCTGCTTTTATTCTCTTATCCGCTTGGGGGGAAATTAGAGTAATGGGATTATTGTGAACTGAGGTATTCGTTTGAGATTTCCTCAACCTGAGTGGTCATGGTGGTAACTGGTTCCGAAACTAGTCCACTTAGAATCCACCCTAAAATAGTATTTTGTGCCAATAGTTTGTTTGAAATTTTCTCAACACCCTCGATTATTATCTGAGGTATGAGATCGCTGCCTAATAGAATGTCTATTTGAGCGGGGGTGTTGCAGTTGGCATCTGCTAGCTTTAGGTGTGAAACCTTTTGCCAATGCTTGCTATTTATATGATAGCTTTGAAGCATATTTGTTAGTTGCGGTAAGACTATAGCTTCTGCTTTAATTCTCTTATCTGCTTGGGGGGAAATTAGAGTAATGGGATTATTGTGAACTGAGGTATTCGTTTGAGATTTCCACAACCTGAGTGGTCATGGTGGTAACTGGTTCCGAAACTAGTCCACTTCGGATCCACCCAAAAATAGTATTTTGTGCCAATAGTTTGTTTGAAATTTGCTCAACACCCTCGAGTATTATCTGAGGTATGAGATCGCTGCCTAATAGAATGTCTATTTGAGCGGGGGTGTTGCAGTTGGGATCTGCTAGCTTTAGGTGTGAAACCTTTTGTCAATGCTTGTTATTTATATGATAGCTTGGAAGCATATTTGTTACTTGCGGTAAGACTATAGCTTCTGCTTTAATTCTCTTATCCGCTTGGGGGGAAATTAGAGTAATGGGATTATTGTGAACTGAGGTATTCGTTTGAGATTTCCTTAACCTGAGTGGTCATGGTGGTAACTGGTTCCGAAACTAGTCCACTTAGGATCCACCGTAAAATAGTATTTTGTGCCAATAGGTGAAACCTTTTGCCAATGCTTGCTATTTATATGATAGCTTGGAAGCATATTTGTTAGTTGCGGTAAGACTATAGCTTCTGCTTTTATTCTCTTATCCGCTTGGGGGGGAAATTAGAGTAATGGGATTATTGTGAACTGAGGTATTCGTTTGAGATTTCCTCAACCTGAGTGGTCATGGTGGTAACTGGTTCCGAAACTAGTCCACTTAGGACCAACCCAAAAATAGTATTTTGTGCGAATAGTTTGTTTGAAATTTTCTCAACACCCTCGAGTATTATCTGAGGTATGAGATCACTGCCTAATAGAATGTCTATTTGAGCGGGGGTGTTGCAGTTGGGATCTGCTAGCTTTAGGTGTGAAACCTTTAGCCAATGCTTGCTATTTATATGATAGCTTGGAAGCATATTTGTTAGTTGCGGTAAGACTATAGCTTCTGCTTTAATTCTCTTATCCGCTTGGGGGGAAATTAGAGTAATGGGATTATTGTGAACTGAGGTATTCGTTTGAGATTTCCTCAACCTGAGTGTCATAGTGGTAACTGGTCCCGAAACTAGTCCACTTAGGATCCACCCAAAAATAGTATTTTGTGCCAATAGTTTGTTTGAAATTTTCGCAACACCCTCGAGTATTATCTGAGGTATGAGATCGCTGCCTAATAGAATGTCTATTTGAGCGGGGGTGTTGCAGTTGTCATCTGCTAGCTTTAGGTGTGAAACCTTTTGCCAATGCTTGCTATTTATATGATAGCTTGGAAGCATATTTGCTAGTTGCGGTAAGACTATAGCTTCTGCTTTAATTATCTTATCCGCTGGGGGGAAATTAGAGTAATGGGATTATTGTGAACTGAGGTATTCGTTTGAGATTTCCTCAACCTGAGTGGTCATGGTGGTAACTGGTTCCGAAACTAGGCCACTTAGGATCCACCCAAAAATAGTATTTTGTGCCAGTGGTTTGTTTGAAATTTTCTCAACACCCTCGAGTATTATCTGAGGTATGAGATCGCTGCCTAATAGAATGTCTATTTGAGCGGGGGTGTTGCAGTTGGCATCTGCTAGCTTTAGGTGTGAAACCTTTTGCCAATGCTTGCTATTTATATGATAGCTTGGAAGCATATTTGTTAGTTGCGGTAAGACTATAGCTTCTGCTTTAATTCTCTTATCCGCATGGGGGGAAATTAGAGTAATGGGATTATTGTGAACTGAGGTATTCGTTTGAGATTTCCTCAACCTGAGTGTCATAGTGGTAACTGGTCCCGAAACTAGTCCACTTAGGATCCACCCAAAAATAGTATTTTGTGCCAATAGTTTGTTTGAAATTTTCGCAACACCCTCGAGTATTATCTGAGGTATGAGATCGCTGCCTAATAGAATGTCTATTTAAGCGCGGGTGTTGCAGTTGGCATCTGCTAGCTTTAGGTGTGAAACCTTTTGCCAATGCTTGCTATTTATATGATATCTTGAAAGCATATTTGTTAGTTGCGGTAAGACTATAGCTTCTGCTTTAATTATCTTATCCGCTGGGGGGAAATTAGAGTAATGGGATTATTGTGAACTGAGGTATTCGTTTGAGATCTCCTCAACCTGAGTGGTCATGGTAACTGGTTCCGAAACTAGTCCACTTAGGACCAACCCAAAAATAGTATTTTGTGCGAATAGTTTGTTTGAAATTTTCTCAACACCCTCGAGTATTATCTGAGGTATGAGATCACTGCCTAATAGAATGTCTATTTGAGCGGGGGTGTTGCAGTTGGGATCTGCTAGCTTTAGGTGTGAAACCTTTAGCCAATGCTTGCTATTTATATGATAGCTTGGAAGCATATTTGTTAGTTGCGGTAAGACTATAGCTTCTGCTTTAATTCTCTTATCCGCTTGGGGGAAATTAGAGTAATGGGATTATTGTGAACTGAGGTATTCGTTTGAGATTTCCTCAACCTGAGTGTCATAGTGGTAACTGGTTCCGAAACTAGTCCACTTAGGATCCACCCAAAAATAGTATTTTGTGCCAATAGTTTGTTTGAAATTTTCGCAACACCCTCGAGTATTATCTGAGGTATGAGATCGCTGCCTAATAGAATGTCTATTTGAGCGCGGGTGTTGCAGTTGGCATCTGCTAGCTTTAGGAGTGAAACCTTTTGCCGATGCTTGCTATTTATATGATAGCTTGGAAGCATATTTGTTAGTTGCGGTAATACTATAGCTTCTGCTTTAATTCTCTTATCCGCTTGGGGGGAAATTAGAGTAAGGGGATTATTGTGAACTGAGGTATTCGTTTGAGATTTCCTCAACCTGAGTGGTCATGGTGGTAACTGGTTCCGAAATTAGTCCACTTAGGACCAACCCAAAAATAGTATTTTGTGCCAATAGTTTGTTTGAAATTTTCTCAACACCCTCGAGTATTATCTGAGGTATGAGATCGCTGCCTAATAAAATGTCTATTTGAGCGGGGGTGATGCAGTTGGGATCTGCTAGCTTTAGGTGTGAAACCTTTAGCCAATGCTTGCTATTTATATGATAGCTTGGAAGCATATTTGTTAGTTGCGGTAAGACTATAGCTTCTGCTTTAATTCTCTTATCCGCTTGGGGGGAAATTAGAGTAATGGGATTATTGTGAACTGAGGTATTCGTTTGAGATTTCCTCAACCTGAGTGGTCATGGTGGTAACTGGTTCCGAAACTAGTCCACTTAGGATCCACCGTAAAATAGTATTTTGTGCCAATAGGTGAAACCTTTTGCCAATGCTTGCTATTTATATGATAGCTTGGAAGCATATTTGTTAGTTGCGGTAAGCCTATAGCTTCTGCTTTTATTCTCTTATCCGCTTGGGGGGAAATTAGAGTAATGGGATTATTGTGAACTGAGGTATTCGTTTGAGATTTCCTCAACCTGAGTGGTCATGGTGGTAACTGGTTCCGAAACTAGTCCACTTAGAATCCACCCTAAAATAGTATTTTGTGCCAATAGTTTGTTTGAAATTTTCTCAACACCCTCGATTATTATCTGAGGTATGAGATTGCTGCCTAATAGAATGTCTATTTGAGCGGGGGTGTTGCAGTTGGCATCTGCTAGCTTTAGGTGTGAAACCTTTTGCCAATGCTTGCTATTTATATGATAGCTTGGAAGCATATTTGTTAGTTGCGGTAAGACTATAGCTTCTGCTTTAATTCTCTTATCTGCTTGGGGGGAAATTAGAGTAATGGGATTATTGTGAACTGAGGTATTCGTTTGAGATTTCCACAACCTGAGTGGTCATGGTGGTAACTGGTTCCGAAACTAGTCCACTTCGGATCCACCCAAAAATAGTATTTTGTGCCAATAGTTTGTTTGAAATTTGCTCAACACCCTCGAGTATTATCTGAGGTATGAGATCGCTGCCTAATAGAATGTCTATTTGAGCGGGGGTGTTGCAGTTGGGATCTGCTAGCTTTAGGTGTGAAACCTTTTGTCAATGCTTGTTATTTATATGATAGCTTGGAAGCATATTTGTTACTTGCGGTAAGACTATAGCTTCTGCTTTAATTCTCTTATCCGCTTGGGGGGAAATTAGAGTAATGGGATTATTGTGAACTGAGGTATTCGTTTGAGATTTCCTTAACCTGAGTGGTCATGGTGGTAACTGGTTCCGAAACTAGTCCACTTAGGATCCACCGTAAAATAGTATTTTGTGCCAATAGGTGAAACCTTTTGCCAATGCTTGCTATTTATATGATAGCTTGGAAGCATATTTGTTAGTTGCGGTAAGACTATAGCTTCTGCTTTTATTCTCTTATCCGCTTGGGGGGAAATTAGAGTAATGGGATTATTGTGAACTGAGGTATTCGTTTGAGATTTCCTCAACCTGAGTGGTCATGGTGGTAACTGGTTCCGAAACTAGTCCACTTAGGACCAACCCAAAAATAGTATTTTGTGCGAATAGTTTGTTTGAAATTTTCTCAACACCCTCGAGTATTATCTGAGGTATGAGATCACTGCCTAATAGAATGTCTATTTGAGCGGGGGTGTTGCAGTTGGGATCTGCTAGCTTTAGGTGTGAAACCTTTAGCCAATGCTTGCTATTTATATGATAGCTTGGAAGCATATTTGTTAGTTGCGGTAAGACTATAGCTTCTGCTTTAATTCTCTTATCCGCTTGGGGGGAAATTAGAGTAATGGGATTATTGTGAACTGAGGTATTCGTTTGAGATTTCCTCAACCTGAGTGTCATAGTGGTAACTGGTCCCGAAACTAGTCCACTTAGGATCCACCCAAAAATAGTATTTTGTGCCAATAGTTTGTTTGAAATTTTCGCAACACCCTCGAGTATTATCTGAGGTATGAGATCGCTGCCTAATAGAATGTCTATTTGAGCGGGGGTGTTGCAGTTGGGATCTGCTAGCTTTAGGTGTGAAACCTTTTGTCAATGCTTGTTATTTATATGATAGCTTGGAAGCATATTTGTTACTTGCGGTAAGACTATAGCTTCTGCTTTAATTCTCTTATCCGCTTGGGGGGAAATTAGAGTAATGGGATTATTGTGAACTGAGGTATTCGTTTGAGATTTCCTTAACCTGAGTGGTCATGGTGGTAACTGGTTCCGAAACTAGTCCACTTAGGATCCACCGTAAAATAGTATTTTGTGCCAATAGGTGAAACCTTTTGCCAATGCTTGCTATTTATATGATAGCTTGGAAGCATATTTGTTAGTTGCGGTAAGACTATAGCTTCTGCTTTTATTCTCTTATCCGCTTGGGGGGAAATTAGAGTAATGGGATTATTGTGAACTGAGGTATTCGTTTGAGATTTCCTCAACCTGAGTGGTCATGGTGGTAACTGGTTCCGAAACTAGTCCACTTAGGACCAACCCAAAAATAGTATTTTGTGCGAATAGTTTGTTTGAAATTTTCTCAACACCCTCGAGTATTATCTGAGGTATGAGATCACTGCCTAATAGAATGTCTATTTGAGCGGGGGTGTTGCAGTTGGGATCTGCTAGCTTTAGGTGTGAAACCTTTAGCCAATGCTTGCTATTTATATGATAGCTTGGAAGCATATTTGTTAGTTGCGGTAAGACTATAGCTTCTGCTTTAATTCTCTTATCCGCTTGGGGGGAAATTAGAGTAATGGGATTATTGTGAACTGAGGTATTCGTTTGAGATTTCCTCAACCTGAGTGTCATAGTGGTAACTGGTCCCGAAACTAGTCCACTTAGGATCCACCCAAAAATAGTATTTTGTGCCAATAGTTTGTTTGAAATTTTCGCAACACCCTCGAGTATTATCTGAGGTATGAGATCGCTGCCTAATAGAATGTCTATTTGAGCGGGGGTGTTGCAGTTGTCATCTGCTAGCTTTAGGTGTGAAACATTTTGCCAATGCTTGCTATTTATATGATAGCTTGGAAGCATATTTGCTAGTTGCGGTAAGACTATAGCTTCTGCTTTAATTATCTTATCCGCTGGGGGGAAATTAGAGTAATGGGATTATTGTGAACTGAGGTATTCGTTTGAGATTTCCTCAACCTGAGTGGTCATGGTGGTAACTGGTTCCGAAACTAGGCCACTTAGGATCCACCCAAAAATAGTATTTTGTGCCAGTGGTTTGTTTGAAATTTTCTCAACACCCTCGAGTATTATCTGAGGTATGAGATCGCTGCCTAATAGAATGTCTATTTGAGCGGGGGTGTTGCAGTTGGCATCTGCTATCTTTAGGTGTGAAACCTTTTGCCAATGCTTGCTATTTATATGATAGCTTGGAAGCATATTTGTTAGTTGCGGTAAGACTATAGCTTCTGCTTTAATTCTCTTATCCGCATGGGGGGAAATTAGAGTAATGGGATTATTGTGAACTGAGGTATTCGTTTGAGATTTCCTCAACCTGAGTGTCATAGTGGTAACTGGTCCCGAAACTAGTCCACTTAGGATCCACCCAAAAATAGTATTTTGTGCCAATAGTTTGTTTGAAATTTTCGCAACACCCTCGAGTATTATCTGAGGTATGAGATCGCTGCCTAATAGAATGTCTATTTGAGCGGGGGTGTTGCAGTTGTCATCTGCTAGCTTTAGGTGTGAAACCTTTTGCCAATGCTTGCTATTTATATGATAGCTTGGAAGCATATTTGTTAGTTGCGGTAAGACTATAGCTTCTGCTTTAATTATCTTATCCGCTGGGGGGAAATTAGAGTAATGGGATTATTGTGAACTGAGGTATTCGTTTGAGATCTCCTCAACCTGAGTGGTCATGGTGGTAACTGGTTCCGAAACTAGTCCACTTAGGACCAACCCAAAAATAGTATTTTGTGCGAATAGTTTGTTTGAAATTTTCTCAACACCCTCGAGTATTATCTGAGGTATGAGATCACTGCCTAATAGAATGTCTATTTGAGCGGGGGTGTTGCAGTTGGGATCTGCTAGCTTTAGGTGTGAAACCTTTAGCCAATGCTTGCTATTTATATGATAGCTTGGAAGCATATTTGTTAGTTGCGGTAAGACTATAGCTTCTGCTTTAATTCTCTTATCCGCTTGGGGGGAAATTAGAGTAATGGGATTATTGTGAACTGAGGTATTCGTTTGAGATTTCCTCAACCTGAGTGGTCATGGTGGTAACTGGTTCCGAAACTAGTCCACTTAGGATCCACCGTAAAATAGTATTTTGTGCCAATAGGTGAAACCTTTTGCCAATGCTTGCTATTTATATGATAGCTTGGAAGCATATTTGTTAGTTGCGGTAAGACTATAGCTTCTGCTTTAATTCTCTTATCCGCTTGGGGGGAAATTAGAGTAATGGGATTATTGTGAACTGAGGTATTCGTTTGAGATTTCCTCAACCTGAGTGTCATAGTGGTAACTGGTTCCGAAACTAGTCCACTTAGGATCCACCCAAAAATAGTATTTTGTGCCAATAGTTTGTTTGAAATTTTCGCAACACCCTCGAGTATTATCTGAGGTATGAGATCGCTGCCTAATAGAATGTCTATTTGAGCGCGGGTGTTGCAGTTGGCATCTGCTAGCTTTAGGAGTGAAACCTTTTGCCGATGCTTGCTATTTATATGATAGCTTGGAAGCATATTTGTTAGTTGCGGTAAGACTATAGCTTCTGCTTTAATTCTCTTATCCGCTTGGGGGGAAATTAGAGTAAGGGGATTATTGTGAACTGAGGTATTCGTTTGAGATTTCCTCAACCTGAGTGGTCATGGTGGTAACTGGTTCCGAAACTAGTCCACTTAGGACCAACCCAAAAATAGTATTTTGTGCCAATAGTTTGTTTGAAATTTTCTCAACACCCTCGAGTATTATCTGAGGTATGAGATCGCTGCCTAATAGAATGTCTATTTGAGCGGGGGTGTTGCAGTTGGCATCTGCTAGCTTTAGGTGTGAAACCTTTTGCCAATGCTTGCTATTTATATGATATCTTGAAAGCATATTTGTTAGTTGCGGTAAGACTATAGCTTCTGCTTTAATTCTCTTATCCGCTTGGGGGGAAATTAGAGTAATGGGATTATTGTGAACTGAGGTATTCGTTTGAGATTCCTCAACCTGAGTGGTCATGGTGGTAACTGGTTCCGAAACTAGTCCACTTAGGATCCACCCTAAAATAGTATTTTGTGCCAATAGTTTGTTTGAAATTTTCTCAACACCCTCGAGTATTATCTGAGGTATGAGATCGCTGCCTAATAGAATGTCTATTTGAGCGCGGGTGTTGCAGTTGGCATCTGCTAGCTTTAGGTGTGAAACCTTTAGCCAATGCTTGCTATTTATATGATAGCTTGGAAGCATATTTGTTAGTTGCGGTAAGACTATAGCTTCTGCTTTAATTCTCTTATCCGCTTGGGGGGAAATTAGAGTAATGGGATTATTGTGAACTGAGGTATTCGTTTGAGATTTCCTCAACCTGAGTGGTCATGGTGGTAACTGGTTCCGAAACTAGTCCACTTAGGATCCACCGTAAAATAGTATTTTGTGCCAATAGATGAAACCTTTTGCCAATGCTTGCTATTTATATGATAGCTTGGAAACATATTTGTTAGTTGCGGTAAGACTATAGCTTCTGCTTTTATTCTCTTATCCGCTTGGGGGGATATTAGAGTAATGGGATTATTGTGAACTGAGGTATTCGTTTGAGATTTCCTCAACCTGAGTGGTCATGGTGGTAACTGGTTCCGAAACTAGTCCACTTAGAATCCACCCTAAAATAGTATTTTGTGCCAATAGTTTGTTTGAAATTTTCTCAACACCCTCGAGTATTATCTGAGGTATGAGATCGCTGCCTAATAGAATGTCTATTTGAGCGGGGGTGTTGCAGTTGGCATCTGCTAGCTTTAGGTGTGAAACCTTTTGCCAATGCTTGCTATTTATATGATATCTTGAAAGCATATTTGTTAGTTGCGGTAAGACTATAGCTTCTGCTTTAATTCTCTTATCCGCTTGGGGGGAAATTAGAGTAATGGGATTATTGTGAACTGAGGTATTCGTTTGAGATTCCTCAACCTGAGTGGTCATGGTGGTAACTGGTTCCGAAACTAGTCCACTTAGGATCCACCCTAAAATAGTATTTTGTGCCAATAGTTTGTTTGAAATTTTCTCAACACCCTCGAGTATTATCTGAGGTATGAGATCGCTGCCTAATAGAATGTCTATTTGAGCGGGGGTGTTGCAGTTGGCATCTGCTAGCTTTAGGTGTGAAACCTTTTGCCAATGCTTGCTATTTATATGATAGCTTGGAAGCATATTTGTTAGTTGCGGTAAGACTATAGCTTCTGCTTTAATTCTCTTATCCGCTTGGGGGAAATTAGAGTAATGGGATTATTGTGAACTGAGGTATTCGTTTGAGATTTCCTCAACCTGAGTGTCATAGTGGTAACTATTTCCGAAACTAGTCCACTTAGGATCCACCCAAAAATAGTATTTTGTGCCAATAGTTTGTTTGAAATTTTCGCAACACCCTCGAGTATTATCTGAGGTATGAGATCGCTGCCTAATAGAATGTCTATTTGAGCGCGGGTGTTGCAGTTGGCATCTGCTAGCTTTAGGAGTGAAACCTTTTGCCGATGCTTGCTATTTATATGATAGCTTGGAAGCATATTTGTTAGTTGCGGTAATACTATAGCTTCTGCTTTAATTCTCTTATCCGCTTGGGGGGAAATTAGAGTAAGGGGATTATTGTGAACTGAGGTATTCGTTTGAGATTTCCTCAACCTGAGTGGTCATGGTGGTAACTGGTTCCGAAATTAGTCCACTTAGGACCAACCCAAAAATAGTATTTTGTGCCAATAGTTTGTTTGAAATTTTCTCAACACCCTCGAGTATTATCTGAGGTATGAGATCGCTGCCTAATAAAATGTCTATTTGAGCGGGGGTGATGCAGTTGGGATCTGCTAGCTTTAGGTGTGAAACCTTTAGCCAATGCTTGCTATTTATATGATAGCTTGGAAGCATATTTGTTAGTTGCGGTAAGACTATAGCTTCTGCTTTAATTCTCTTATCCGCTTGGGGGGAAATTAGAGTAATGGGATTATTGTGAACTGAGGTATTCGTTTGAGATTTCCTCAACCTGAGTGGTCATGGTGGTAACTGGTTCCGAAACTAGTCCACTTAGGATCCACCGTAAAATAGTATTTTGTGCCAATAGGTGAAACCTTTTGCCAATGCTTGCTATTTATATGATAGCTTGGAAGCATATTTGTTAGTTGCGGTAAGCCTATAGCTTCTGCTTTTATTCTCTTATCCGCTTGGGGCGAAATTAGAGTAATGGGATTATTGTGAACTGAGGTATTCGTTTGAGATTTCCTCAACCTGAGTGGTCATGGTGGTAACTGGTTCCGAAACTAGTCCACTTAGAATCCACCCTAAAATAGTATTTTGTGCCAATAGTTTGTTTGAAATTTTCTCAACACCCTCGATTATTATCTGAGGTATGAGATCGCTGCCTAATAGAATGTCTATTTGAGCGGGGGTGTTGCAGTTGGCATCTGCTAGCTTTAGGTGTGAAACCTTTTGCCAATGCTTGCTATTTATATGATAGCTTGGAAGCATATTTGTTAGTTGCGGTAAGACTATAGCTTCTGCTTTAATTCTCTTATCTGCTTGGGGGGAAATTAGAGTAATGGGATTATTGTGAACTGAGGTATTCGTTTGAGATTTCCACAACCTGAGTGGTCATGGTGGTAACTGGTTCCGAAACTAGTCCACTTCGGATCCACCCAAAAATAGTATTTTGTGCCAATAGTTTGTTTGAAATTTGCTCAACACCCTCGAGTATTATCTGAGGTATGAGATCGCTGCCTAATAGAATGTCTATTTGAGCGGGGGTGTTGCAGTTGGGATCTGCTAGCTTTAGGTGTGAAACCTTTTGTCAATGCTTGTTATTTATATGATAGCTTGGAAGCATATTTGTTACTTGCGGTAAGACTATAGCTTCTGCTTTAATTCTCTTATCCGCTTGGGGGGAAATTAGAGTAATGGGATTATTGTGAACTGAGGTATTCGTTTGAGATTTCCTTAACCTGAGTGGTCATGGTGGTAACTGGTTCCGAAACTAGTCCACTTAGGACCAACCCAAAAATAGTATTTTGTGCCAATAGTTTGTTTGAAATTTTCTCAACACCCTCGAGTATTATCTGAGGTATGAGATCGCTGCCTAATAGAATGTCTATTTGAGCGGGGGTGTTGCAGTTGGCATCTGCTAGCTTTAGGTGTGAAACCTTTTGCCAATGCTTGCTATTTATATGATATCTTGAAAGCATATTTGTTAGTTGCGGTAAGACTATAGCTTCTGCTTTAATTCTCTTATCCGCTTGGGGGGAAATTAGAGTAATGGGATTATTGTGAACTGAGGTATTCGTTTGAGATTCCTCAACCTGAGTGGTCATGGTGGTAACTGGTTCCGAAACTAGTCCACTTAGGATCCACCCTAAAATAGTATTTTGTGCCAATAGTTTGTTTGAAATTTTCTCAACACCCTCGAGTATTATCTGAGGTATGAGATCGCTGCCTAATAGAATGTCTATTTGAGCGCGGGTGTTGCAGTTGGCATCTGCTAGCTTTAGGTGTGAAACCTTTAGCCAATGCTTGCTATTTATATGATAGCTTGGAAGCATATTTGTTAGTTGCGGTAAGACTATAGCTTCTGCTTTAATTCTCTTATCCGCTTGGGGGGAAATTAGAGTAATGGGATTATTGTGAACTGAGGTATTCGTTTGAGATTTCCTCAACCTGAGTGGTCATGGTGGTAACTGGTTCCGAAACTAGTCCACTTAGGATCCACCGTAAAATAGTATTTTGTGCCAATAGATGAAACCTTTTGCCAATGCTTGCTATTTATATGATAGCTTGGAAACATATTTGTTAGTTGCGGTAAGACTATAGCTTCTGCTTTTATTCTCTTATCCGCTTGGGGGGATATTAGAGTAATGGGATTATTGTGAACTGAGGTATTCGTTTGAGATTTCCTCAACCTGAGTGGTCATGGTGGTAACTGGTTCCGAAACTAGTCCACTTAGAATCCACCCTAAAATAGTATTTTGTGCCAATAGTTTGTTTGAAATTTTCTCAACACCCTCGAGTATTATCTGAGGTATGAGATCGCTGCCTAATAGAATGTCTATTTGAGCGGGGGTGATGCAGTTGGGATCTGCTAGCTTTAGGTGTGAAACCTTTAGCCAATGCTTGCTATTTATATGATAGCTTGGAAGCATATTTGTTAGTTGCGGTAAGACTATAGCTTCTGCTTTAATTCTCTTATCCGCTTGGGGGGAAATTAGAGTAATGGGATTATTGTGAACTGAGGTATTCGTTTGAGATTTCCTCAACCTGAGTGGTCATGGTGGTAACTGGTTCCGAAACTAGTCCACTTAGGATCCACCGTAAAATAGTATTTTGTGCCAATAGGTGAAACCTTTTGCCAATGCTTGCTATTTATATGATAGCTTGGAAGCATATTTGTTAGTTGCGGTAAGCCTATAGCTTCTGCTTTTATTCTCTTATCCGCTTGGGGCGAAATTAGAGTAATGGGATTATTGTGAACTGAGGTATTCGTTTGAGATTTCCTCAACCTGAGTGGTCATGGTGGTAACTGGTTCCGAAACTAGTCCACTTAGAATCCACCCTAAAATAGTATTTTGTGCCAATAGTTTGTTTGAAATTTTCTCAACACCCTCGATTATTATCTGAGGTATGAGATCGCTGCCTAATAGAATGTCTATTTGAGCGGGGGTGTTGCAGTTGGCATCTGCTAGCTTTAGGTGTGAAACCTTTTGCCAATGCTTGCTATTTATATGATAGCTTGGAAGCATATTTGTTAGTTGCGGTAAGACTATAGCTTCTGCTTTAATTCTCTTATCTGCTTGGGGGGAAATTAGAGTAATGGGATTATTGTGAACTGAGGTATTCGTTTGAGATTTCCACAACCTGAGTGGTCATGGTGGTAACTGGTTCCGAAACTAGTCCACTTCGGATCCACCCAAAAATAGTATTTTGTGCCAATAGTTTGTTTGAAATTTGCTCAACACCCTCGAGTATTATCTGAGGTATGAGATCGCTGCCTAATAGAATGTCTATTTGAGCGGGGGTGTTGCAGTTGGGATCTGCTAGCTTTAGGTGTGAAACCTTTTGTCAATGCTTGTTATTTATATGATAGCTTGGAAGCATATTTGTTACTTGCGGTAAGACTATAGCTTCTGCTTTAATTCTCTTATCCGCTTGGGGGGAAATTAGAGTAATGGGATTATTGTGAACTGAGGTATTCGTTTGAGATTTCCTTAACCTGAGTGGTCATGGTGGTAACTGGTTCCGAAACTAGTCCACTTAGGATCCACCGTAAAATAGTATTTTGTGCCAATAGGTGAAACCTTTTGCCAATGCTTGCTATTTATATGATAGCTTGGAAGCATATTTGTTAGTTGCGGTAAGACTATAGCTTCTGCTTTTATTCTCTTATCCGCTTGGGGGGAAATTAGAGTAATGGGATTATTGTGAACTGAGGTATTCGTTTGAGATTTCCTCAACCTGAGTGGTCATGGTGGTAACTGGTTCCGAAACTAGTCCACTTAGGACCAACCCAAAAATAGTATTTTGTGCGAATAGTTTGTTTGAAATTTTCTCAACACCCTCGAGTATTATCTGAGGTATGAGATCACTGCCTAATAGAATGTCTATTTGAGCGGGGGTGTTGCAGTTGGGATCTGCTAGCTTTAGGTGTGAAACCTTTAGCCAATGCTTGCTATTTATATGATAGCTTGGAAGCATATTTGTTAGTTGCGGTAAGACTATAGCTTCTGCTTTAATTCTCTTATCCGCTTGGGGGGAAATTAGAGTAATGGGATTATTGTGAACTGAGGTATTCGTTTGAGATTTCCTCAACCTGAGTGTCATAGTGGTAACTGGTCCCGAAACTAGTCCACTTAGGATCCACCCAAAAATAGTATTTTGTGCCAATAGTTTGTTTGAAATTTTCGCAACACCCTCGAGTATTATCTGAGGTATGAGATCGCTGCCTAATAGAATGTCTATTTGAGCGGGGGTGTTGCAGTTGTCATCTGCTAGCTTTAGGTGTGAAACCTTTTGCCAATGCTTGCTATTTATATGATAGCTTGGAAGCATATTTGCTAGTTGCGGTAAGACTATAGATTCTGCTTTAATTATCTTATCCGCTGGGGGGAAATTAGAGTAATGGGATTATTGTGAACTGAGGTATTCGTTTGAGATTTCCTCAACCTGAGTGGTCATGGTGGTAACTGGTTCCAAAACTAGTCCAGTTAGGATCCACCCAAAAATAGTATTTTGTGCCAGTGGTTTGTTTGAAATTTTCTCAACACCCTCGAGTATTATCTGAGGTATGAGATCGCTGCCTAATAGAATGTCTATTTGAGCGGGGGTGTTGCAGTTGGCATCTGCTAGCTTTAGGTGTGAAACCTTTTGCCAATGCTTGCTATTTATATGATAGCTTGGAAGCATATTTGTTAGTTGCGGTAAGACTATAGTTTCTGCTTTAATTCTCTTATCCGCATGGGGGGAAATTACAGTAATGGGATTATTGTGAACTGAGGTATTCGTTTGAGATTTCCTCAACCTGAGTGTCATAGTGGTAACTGGTCCCGAAACTAGTCCACTTAGGATCTACCCAAAAATAGTATTTTGTGCCAATAGTTTGTTTGAAATTTTCGCAACACCCTCGAGTATTATCTGAGGTATGAGATCGCTGCCTAATAGAATGTCTATTTGAGCGGGGGTGTTGCAGTTGTCATCTGCTAGCTTTAGGTGTGAAACCTTTTGCCAATGCTTGCTATTTATATGATAGCTTGGAAGCATATTTGTTAGTTGCGGTAAGACTATAGCTTCTGCTTTAATTATCTTATCCGCTGGGGGGAAATTAGAGTAATGGGATTATTGTGAACTGAGGTATTCGTTTGAGATCTCCTCAACCTGAGTGGTCATGGTGGTAACTGGTTCCGAAACTAGTCCACTTAGGACCAACCCAAAAATAGTATTTTGTGCGAATAGTTTGTTTGAAATTTTCTCAACACCCTCGAGTATTATCTGAGGTATGAGATCACTGCCTAATAGAATGTCTATTTGAGCGGGGGTGTTGCAGTTGGGATCTGCTAGCTTTAGGTGTGAAACCTTTAGCCAATGCTTGCTATTTATATGATAGCTTGGAAGCATATTTGTTAGTTGCGGTAAGACTATAGCTTCTGCTTTAATTCTCTTATCCGCTTGGGGGGAAATTAGAGTAATGGGATTATTGTGAACTGAGGTATTCGTTTGAGATTTCCTCAACCTGAGTGGTCATGGTGGTAACTGGTTCCGAAACTAGTCCACTTAGGATCCACCGTAAAATAGTATTTTGTGCCAATAGGTGAAACCTTTTGCCAATGCTTGCTATTTATATGATAGCTTGGAAGCATATTTGTTAGTTGCGGTAAGACTATAGCTTCTGCTTTAATTCTCTTATCCGCTTGGGGGGAAATTAGAGTAATGGGATTATTGTGAACTGAGGTATTCGTTTGAGATTTCCTCAACCTGAGTGTCATAGTGGTAACTGGTTCCGAAACTAGTCCACTTAGGATCCACCCAAAAATAGTATTTTGTGCCAATAGTTTGTTTGAAATTTTCGCAACACCCTCGAGTATTATCTGAGGTATGAGATCGCTGCCTAATAGAATGTCTATTTGAGCGCGGGTGTTGCAGTTGGCATCTGCTAGCTTTAGGAGTGAAACCTTTTGCCGATGCTTGCTATTTATATGATAGCTTGGAAGCATATTTGTTAGTTGCGGTAAGACTATAGCTTCTGCTTTAATTCTCTTATCCGCTTGGGGGGAAATTAGAGTAAGGGGATTATTGTGAACTGAGGTATTCGTTTGAGATTTCCTCAACCTGAGTGGTCATGGTGGTAACTGGTTCCGAAACTAGTCCACTTAGGACCAACCCAAAAATAGTATTTTGTGCCAATAGTTTGTTTGAAATTTTCTCAACACCCTCGAGTATTATCTGAGGTATGAGATCGCTTCCTAATAAAATGTCTATTTGAGCGGGGGTGATGCAGTTGGGATCTGCTAGCTTTAGGTGTGAAACCTTTAGCCAATGCTTGCTATTTATATGATAGCTTGGAAGCATATTTGTTAGTTGCGGTAAGACTATAGCTTCTGCTTTAATTCTCTTATCCGCTTGGGGGGAAATTAGAGTAATGGGATTATTGTGAACTGAGGTATTCGTTTGAGATTTCCTCAACCTGAGTGGTCATGGTGGTAACTGGTTCCGAAACTAGTCCACTTAGGATCCACCGTAAAATAGTATTTTGTGCCAATAGATGAAACCTTTTGCCAATGCTTGCTATTTATATGATAGCTTGGAAACATATTTGTTAGTTGCGGTAAGACTATAGCTTCTGCTTTTATTCTCTTATCCGCTTGGGGGGATATTAGAGTAATGGGATTATTGTGAACTGAGGTATTCGTTTGAGATTTCCTCAACCTGAGTGGTCATGGTGGTAACTGGTTCCGAAACTAGTCCACTTAGAATCCACCCTAAAATAGTATTTTGTGCCAATAGTTTGTTTGAAATTTTCTCAACACCCTCGAGTATTATCTGAGGTATGAGATCGCTGCCTAATAGAATGTCTATTTGAGCGGGGGTGTTGCAGTTGGCATCTGCTAGCTTTAGGTGTGAAACCTTTTGCCAATGCTTGCTATTTATATGATAGCTTGGAAGCATATTTGTTAGTTGCGGTAAGACTATAGCTTCTGCTTTAATTCTCTTATCTGTTTGGGGGGAAATTAGAGTAATGGGATTATTGTGAACTGAGGTATTCGTTTGAGATTTCCACAACCTGAGTGGTCATGGTGGTAACTGGTTCCGAAACTAGTCCACTTAGGATCCACCCAAAAATAGTATTTTGTGCCAATAGTTTGTTTGAAATTTGCTCAACACCCTCGAGTATTATCTGAGGTATGAGATCGCTGCCTAATAGAATGTCTATTTGAGCGGGGGTGTTGCAGTTGGGATCTGCTAGCTTTAGGTGTGAAACCTTTTGTCAATGCTTGTTATTTATATGATAGCTTGGAAGCATATTTGTTACTTGCGGTAAGACTATAGCTTCTGCTTTAATTCTCTTATCCGCTTGGGGGGAAATTAGAGTAATGGGATTATTGTGAACTGAGGTATTCGTTTGAGATTTCCTTAACCTGAGTGGTCATGGTGGTAACTGGTTCCGAAACTAGTCCACTTAGGATCCACCCAAAAATAGTATTTTGTGCCAATAGTTTGTTTGAAATTTTCTCAACACCCTCGAGTATTACCTGAGGTATAAGATCGCTGCCTAATAGAATGTCTATTTGAGCGGGGGTGTTGCAGTTGGGATCTGCTAGCTTTAGGTGTGAAACCTTTAGCCAATGCTTGCTATTTATATGATAGCTTGGAAGCATATTTGTTAGTTGCGGTAAGACTATAGCTTCTGCTTTAATTCTCTTATCCGCTTGGGGGGAAATTAGAGTAATGGGATTATTGTGAACTGAGGTATTCGTTTGAGATTTCCTTAACCTGAGTGGTCATGGTGGTAACTGGTTCCGAAACTAGTGCACTTAGGATCCACCCAAAAATAGTATTTTGTGCCAATAGTTTGTTTAAAATTTTCTCAACACCCTCGAGTATTATCTGAGGTATAAGATCGCTGCCTAATAGAATGTCTATTTGAGCGGGGGTGTTGCAGTTGGGATCTGCTAGCTTTAGGTGTGAAACCTTTTGTCAATGCTTGTTATTTATATGATAGCTTGGAAGCATATTTGTTACTTGCGGTAAGACTATAGCTTCTGCTTTAATTCTCTTATCCGCTTGGGGGGAAATTAGAGTAATGGGATTATTGTGAACTGAGGTATTCGTTTGAGATTTCCTCAACCTGAGTGGTCATGGTGGTAACTGGTTCCGAAACTAGTCCACTTAGGATCCACCCAAAAATAGTATTTTGTGCCAGTGGTTTGTTTGAAATTTTCTCAACACCCTCGAGTATTATCTGAGGTATGAGATCGCTGCCTAATAGAATGTCTATTTGAGCGGGGGTGTTGCAGTTGTCATCTGCTAGCTTTAGGTGTGAAACCTTTTGCCAATGCTTGCTATTTATATGATAGCTTGGAAGCATATTTGTTAGTTGCGGTAAGACTATAGCTTCTGCTTTAATTATCTTATCCGCTGGGGGGAAATTAGAGTAATGGGATTATTGTGAACTGAGGTATTCGTTTGAGATCTCCTCAACCTGAGTGGTCATGGTGGTAACTGGTTCCGAAACTAGTCCACTTAGGACCAACCCAAAAATAGTATTTTGTGCCAATAGTTTGTTTGAAATTTTCTCAACACCCTCGAGTATTATCTGAGGTATGAGATCGCTGCCTAATAGAATGTCTATTTGAGCGGGGGTGTTGCAGTTGGGATCTGCTAGCTTTAGGTGTGAAACCTTTTGCCAATGCTTGCTATTTATGTGATAGCTTGGAAGCATATTTGTTAGTTGCGGTAAGACTATAGCTTCTGCTTCAATTATCTTATCCGCTGGGGGGAAATTAGAGTAATGGGATTATTGTGAACTGAGGTATTCGTTTGAGATTTCCTCAACCTGAGTGGTCATGGTGGTAACTGGTTCCGAAACTAGTCCACTTAGGACCAACCCAAAAATAGTATTTTGTGCCAATAGTTTGTTTGAAATTTTCTCAACACCCTCGAGTATTATCTGAGGTATGAGATCGCTGCCTAATAGAATGTCTATTTGAGCGGGGGTGTTGCAGTTGGGATCTGCTAGCTTTAGGTGTGAAACCTTTAGCCAATGCTTGCTATTTATATGATAGCTTGGAAGCATATTTGTTAGTTGCGGTAAGACTATAGCTTCTGCTTTTATTCTCTTATCCGCTTGGGGGGAAATTAGAGTAATGGGATTATTGTGAACTGAGGTATTCGTTTGAGATTTCCTTAACCTGAGGGGTCATGGTGGTAACTGGTTCCGAAACTAGTCCACTTAGGATCCACCCAAAAATAGTATTTTGTGCCAATAGTTTGTTTGAAATTTGCTCAACACCCTCGAGTATTATCTGAGGTATGAGATCGCTGCCTAATAGAATGTCTATTTGAGCGGGGGTGTTGCAGTTGGCATCTGCTAGCTTTAGGTGTGAAACCTTTAGCCAATGCTTGCTATTTATATGATAGCTTGGAAGCATATTTGTTAGTTGCGGTAAGACTATAGCTTCTGCTTTTATTCTCTTATCCGCTTGGGGGGAAATTAGAGTAATGGGATTATTGTGAACTGAGGTATTCGTTTGAGATTTCCTCAACCTGAGTGGTCATGGTGGTAACTGGTTCCGAAACTAGTCCACTTAGAATCCACCCTAAAATAGTATTTTGTGCCAATAGTTTGTTTGAAATTTTCTCAACACCCTCGAGTATTATCTGAGGTATGAGATCGCTGCCTAATAGAATGTCTATTTGAGCGGGGGTGTTGCAGTTGGGATCTGCTAGCTTTAGGTGTGAAACCTTTTGCCAATGCTTGTTATTTATATGATAGCTTGGAAGCATATTTGTTACTTGCGGTAAGACTATAGCTTCTGCTTTAATTCTCTTATCCGCTTGGGGGGAAATTAGAGTAATGGGATTATTGTGAACTGAGGTATTCGTTTGAGATTTCCTTAACCTGAGTGGTCATGGTGGTAACTGGTTCCGAAACTAGTCCACTTAGGATCCACCCAAAAATAGTATTTTGTGCCAATAGTTTGTTTGAAATTTTCTCAACACCCTCGAGTATTATCTGAGGTATAAGATCGCTGCCTAATAGAATGTCTATTTGAGCGGGGGTGTTGCAGTTGGGATCTGCTAGCTTTAGGTGTGAAACCTTTTGCCAATGCTTGCTATTTATTTGATATCTTGGCATATTTGTTAGTTGCGGTAAGACTATAGCTTCTGCTTTAATTCTCTTATCCGCTTGGGGGGAAATTAGAGTAATGGGATTATTGTGAACTGAGGTATTCGTTTGAGATTTCCTCAACCTGAGTGGTCATGGTGGTAACTGGTTCCGAAACTAGTCCACTTAGGATCCACCCAAAAATAGTATTTTGTGCCAGTGGTTTGTTTGAAATTTTCTCAACACCCTCGAGTATTATCTGAGGTATGAGATCACTGCCTAATAGAATGTCTATTTGAGCGGGGGTGTTGCAGTTGGGATCTGCTAGCTTTAGGTGTGAAAAATTTTCCCAATGCTTGCTATTCATATGATAGCTTGGAAGCATATTTGTTAGTTGCGGTAAGACTATAGCTCATGCTTTAATTCTCTTATCCGCTTGGGGGGAAATTAGAGTAATGGTCATGGTGGTTACTGGTTCCGAAACTAGTCCACTTAGGATCCACCCTAAAATAGTATTTTGTGCCAATAGGTGAAACCTTTTGCCAATTCTTGCTATTTATATGATAGCTTGGAAGCATATTTGTTAGTTGCGGTAAGACTATAGCTTCTGCTTTAATTCTCTTATCCGCTTGGGGGGAAATTAGAGTAATAGGATTATTGTGAACTGAGGTATTCGTTTGAGATTTCCTCAACCTGAGTGGTCATGGTGGTAACTGGTTCCGAAACTAGTCCACTTAAGATCCACCCTAAAATAGTATTTTGTGCCAATAGTTTGTTTGAAATTTTCTCAACACCCTCGAGTATTATCTGAGGTATGAGATCGCTGCCTAATAGAATTTGAGCGGGGGTGTTGCAGTCGGGATCTGCTAGCTTTAGGTGTGAAACCTTTTCCCAATGCTTGCTATTCATATGATAGCTTGGAAGCATATTTGTTAGTTGCGGTAAGACTATAGCTAGTGCTTTAATTCTCTTATCCGCTTTGGGGGAAATTAGAGTAATGGGATTATTGTGAACTGAGGTATTCGTTTGAGATTCCTCAACCTGAGTGGTCATGGTGGTAACTGGTTCCGAAACTAGTCCACTTAGGATCCACCCTAAAATAGTATTTTGTGCCAATAGTTTGTTTGAAATTTTCTCAACACCCTCGAGTATTATCTGAGGTATGAGATCGCTGCCTAATAGAATGTCTATTTGAGCGGGGGTGTTGCAGTTGGCATCTGCTAGCTTTAGGTGTGAAACCTTTTGCCAATGCTTGCTATTTATATAATAGCTTGGAAGCATATTTGTTAGTTGCGGTAAGACTATAGCTAGTGCTTTAATTCTCTTATCCGCTTTGGGGGAAATTAGAGTAATGGGATTATTGTGAACTGAGGTATTCGTTTGAGATTTCCTCAACCTGAGTGGTCATAGTGGTAACTGGTTCCGAAACTAGTCCACTTAGGATCCACCCAAAAATAGTATTTTGTGCCAATAGTTTGCTTGAAATTTTCTCAACACCCTCGAGTATTATCTGAGGTATGAGATCGCTGCCTAATAGAATGTCTATTTGAGCGGGGGTGTTGCAGTTGGCATCTGCTAGCTTTAGGTGTGAAACCTTTAGCCAATGCTTGCTATTTATATGATAGCTTGGAAGCATATTTGTTAGTTGCGGTAAGACTATAGCTTCTGCTTTTATTCTCTTATCCGCTTGGGGGGAAATTAGAGTAATGGGATTATTGTGAACTGAGGTATTCGTTTGAGATTTCCTCAACCTGAGTGGTCATGGTGGTAACTGGTTCCGAAACTAGTCCACTTAGAATCCACCCTAAAATAGTATTTTGTGCCAATAGTTTGTTTGAAATTTTCTCAACACCCTCGAGTATTATCTGAGGTATGAGATCGCTGCCTAATAGAATGTCTATTTGAGCGGGGGTGTTGCAGTTGGGATCTGCTAGCTTTAGGTGTGAAACCTTTTGCCAATGCTTGTTATTTATATGATAGCTTGGAAGCATATTTGTTACTTGCGGTAAGACTATAGCTTCTGCTTTAATTCTCTTATCCGCTTGGGGGGAAATTAGAGTAATGGGATTATTGTGAACTGAGGTATTCGTTTGAGATTTCCTTAACCTGAGTGGTCATGGTGGTAACTGGTTCCGAAACTAGTCCACTTAGGATCCACCCAAAAATAGTATTTTGTGCCAATAGTTTGTTTGAAATTTTCTCAACACCCTCGAGTATTATCTGAGGTATAAGATCGCTGCCTAATAGAATGTCTATTTGAGCGGGGGTGTTGCAGTTGGGATCTGCTAGCTTTAGGTGTGAAACCTTTTGCCAATGCTTGCTATTTATTTGATATCTTGGCATATTTGTTAGTTGCGGTAAGACTATAGCTTCTGCTTTAATTCTCTTATCCGCTTGGGGGGAAATTAGAGTAATGGGATTATTGTGAACTGAGGTATTCGTTTGAGATTTCCTCAACCTGAGTGGTCATGGTGGTAACTGGTTCCGAAACTAGTCCACTTAGGATCCACCCAAAAATAGTATTTTGTGCCAGTGGTTTGTTTGAAATTTTCTCAACACCCTCGAGTATTATCTGAGGTATGAGATCACTGCCTAATAGAATGTCTATTTGAGCGGGGGTGTTGCAGTTGGGATCTGCTAGCTTTAGGTGTGAAAAATTTTCCCAATGCTTGCTATTCATATGATAGCTTGGAAGCATATTTGTTAGTTGCGGTAAGACTATAGCTCATGCTTTAATTCTCTTATCCGCTTGGGGGGAAATTAGAGTAATGGTCATGGTGGTTACTGGTTCCGAAACTAGTCCACTTAGGATCCACCCTAAAATAGTATTTTGTGCCAATAGGTGAAACCTTTTGCCAATTCTTGCTATTTATATGATAGCTTGGAAGCATATTTGTTAGTTGCGGTAAGACTATAGCTTCTGCTTTAATTCTCTTATCCGCTTGGGGGGAAATTAGAGTAATAGGATTATTGTGAACTGAGGTATTCGTTTGAGATTTCCTCAACCTGAGTGGTCATGGTGGTAACTGGTTCCGAAACTAGTCCACTTAAGATCCACCCTAAAATAGTATTTTGTGCCAATAGTTTGTTTGAAATTTTCTCAACACCCTCGAGTATTATCTGAGGTATGAGATCGCTGCCTAATAGAATTTGAGCGGGGGTGTTGCAGTCGGGATCTGCTAGCTTTAGGTGTGAAACCTTTTCCCAATGCTTGCTATTCATATGATAGCTTGGAAGCATATTTGTTAGTTGCGGTAAGACTATAGCTAGTGCTTTAATTCTCTTATCCGCTTTGGGGGAAATTAGAGTAATGGGATTATTGTGAACTGAGGTATTCGTTTGAGATTCCTCAACCTGAGTGGTCATGGTGGTAACTGGTTCCGAAACTAGTCCACTTAGGATCCACCCTAAAATAGTATTTTGTGCCAATAGTTTGTTTGAAATTTTCTCAACACCCTCGAGTATTATCTGAGGTATGAGATCGCTGCCTAATAGAATGTCTATTTGAGCGGGGGTGTTGCAGTTGGCATCTGCTAGCTTTAGGTGTGAAACCTTTTGCCAATGCTTGCTATTTATATAATAGCTTGGAAGCATATTTGTTAGTTGCGGTAAGACTATAGCTAGTGCTTTAATTCTCTTATCCGCTTTGGGGGAAATTAGAGTAATGGGATTATTGTGAACTGAGGTATTCGTTTGAGATTTCCTCAACCTGAGTGGTCATAGTGGTAACTGGTTCCGAAACTAGTCCACTTAGGATCCACCCAAAAATAGTATTTTGTGCCAATAGTTTGCTTGAAATTTTCTCAACACCCTCGAGTATTATCTGAGGTATGAGATCGCTGCCTAATAGAATGTCTATTTGAGCGGGGGTGTTGCAGTCGGAATCTGCTAGCTTTAGGTGTGAAACCTTTTCCCAATGCTTGCTATTCATATGATAGCTTGGAAGCATATTTGTTAGTTGCGGTAAGACTATAGCTCGTGCTTTAATTCTCTTATCCGCTTTGGGGGAAATTAGAGTAATGGGATTATTGTGAACTGAGGTATTCGTTTGAGATTTCCTCAACCTGAGTGGTCATGGTGTTAACTGGTTCCGAAACTAGTCCACTTAGGACCAACCCAAAAATAGTATTTTGTGCGAATAGTGTGTTTGAAATTTTCTCAACACCCTCGAGTATTATCTGAGGTATGAGATCGCTGCCTAATAGAATGCCTATTTGAGCGGGGGTGTTGCAGTTGGGATCTGCTAGCTTTAGGTGTGAAACCTTTTGCCAATGCTTGCTATTTATATGATATCTTGGAAGCATATTTGTTAGTTGCGGTAAGACTATAGCTTCTGCTTTAATTCTCTTATCCGCTTGGGGGGAAATTAGAGTAATGGGATTATTGTGAACTGAGGTATTCGTTTGAGATTTCCTCAACCTGAGCGGTCATGGTGGTAACTGGTTCCGAAACTAGTCCACTTAGGATCCACCCAAAAATAGTATTTTGTGCCAGTGGTTTGTTTGAAATTTTCTCAACACCCTCGAGTATTATCTGAGGTATGAGATCGCTGCCTAATAGAATGTCTATTTGAGCGGAGGTGTTGCAGTTGTCATCTGCTAGCTTTAGGTGTGAAACCTTTTGCCAATGCTTGCTATTTATATGATAGCTTGGAAGCATATTTGTTAGTTGCGGTAAGACTATAGCTTCTGCTTTAATTATCTTATCCGCGGGGGGGAAATTAGAGTAATGGGATTATTGTGAACTGAGGTATTCGTTTGAGATTTCCTCAACCTGAGTGGTCATGGTGGTAACTGGTTCCGAAACTAGTCCACTTAGGACCAACCCAAAAATAGTATTTTGTGCGAATAGTTTGTTTGAAATTTTCTCAACACCCTCGAGTATTATCTGAGGTATGAGATCACTGCCTAATAGAATGTCTATTTGAGCGGGGGTGTTGCAGTTGGGATCTGCTAGCTTTAGGTGTGAAACCTTTTGCCAATGCTTGCTATTTATATGATAGCTTGGAAGCATATTTGTTAGTTGCGGTAAGACTATAGCTTCTGCTTTAATTCTCTTATCCGCTTGGGGGGAAATTAGAGTAATGAGATTATTGTGAACTGAGGTATTCGTTTGAGATTTCCTCAACCTGAGTGGTCATGGTGGTAACTGGTTCCGAAACTAGTCCACTTAGGACCAACCCAAAAAAAAATATTTTGTGCGAATAGTTTGTTTGAAATTTTCTCAACACCCTCGAGTATTATCTGAGGTATGAGATCACTGCCTAATAGAATGTCTATTTGAGCGGGGGTGTTGCAGTTGGGATCTGCTAGCTTTAGGTGTGAAACCTTTTCCCAATGCTTGCTATTCATATGATAGCTTGGAAGCATATTTGTTAGTTGCGGTAAGACTATAGCTCATGCTTTAATTCTCTTATCCGCTTGGGGGGAAATTAGAGTAATGGTCATGGTGGTAACTGGTTCCGAAACTAGTCCACTTAGGATCCACCCTAAAATAGTATTTTGTGCCAATAGGTGAAACCTTTTGCCAATGCTTGCTATTTATATGATAGCTTGGAAGCATATTTGTTAGTTGCGGTAAGACTATAGCTAGTGCTTTAATTCTCTTATCCGCTTTGGGGGAAATTAGAGTAATGGGATTATTGTGAACTGAGGTATTCGTTTGAGATTCCTCAACCTGAGTGGTCATGGTGGTAACTGGTTCCGAAACTAGTCCACTTAGGATCCACCCTAAAATAGTATTTTGTGCCAATAGTTTGTTTGAAATTTTCTCAACACCCTCGAGTATTATCTGAGGTATGAGATCGCTGCCTAATAGAATGTCTATTTGAGCGGGGGTGTTGCAGTTGGCATCTGCTAGCTTTAGGTGTGAAACCTTTTGCCAATGCTTGCTATTTATATAATAGCTTGGAAGCATATTTGTTAGTTGCGGTAAGACTATAGCTAGTGCTTTAATTCTCTTATCCGCTTTGGGGGAAATTAGAGTAATGGGATTATTGTGAACTGAGGTATTCGTTTGAGATTTCCTCAACCTGAGTGGTCATAGTGGTAACTGGTTCCGAAACTAGTCCACTTAGGATCCACCCAAAAATAGTATTTTGTGCCAATAGTTTGTTTGAAATTTTCTCAACACCCTCGAGTATTATCTGAGGTATGAGATCGCTGCCTAATAGAATGTCTATTTGAGCGGGGGTGTTGCAGTCGGAATCTGCTAGCTTTAGGTGTGAAACCTTTTCCCAAAGCTTGCTATTCATATGATAGCTTGGAAGCATATTTGTTAGTTGCGGTAAGACTATAGCTCGTGCTTTAATTCTCTTATCCGCTTTGGGGGAAATTAGAGTAATGGGATTATTGTGAACTGAGGTATTCGTTTGAGATTTCCTCAACCTGAGTGGTCATAGTGGTAACTGGTTCCGAAACTAGTCCACTTAGGATCCACCCAAAAATAGTATTTTGTGCCAATAGTTTGTTTGAAATTTTCTCAACACCCTCGAGTATTATCTGAGGTATGAGATCGCTGCCTAATAGAATGTCTATTTGAGCGGGGGTGTTGCAGTTGGGATCTGCTAGCTTTAGGTGTGAAACCTTTTGCCAATGCTTGCTATTTATATGATATCTTGGAAGCATATTTGTTAGTTGCGGTAAGACTATAGCTTCTGCTTTAATTCTCTTATCCGCTTGGGGGGAAATTAGAGTAATGGGATTATTGTGAACTGAGGTATTCGTTTGAGATTTCCTCAACCTGAGCGGTCATGGTGGTAACTGGTTCCGAAACTAGTCCACTTAGGATCCACCCAAAAATAGTATTTTGTGCCAGTGGTTTGTTTGAAATTTTCTCAACACCCTCGAGTATTATCTGAGGTATGAGATCGCTGCCTAATAGAATGTCTATTTGAGCGGAGGTGTTGCAGTTGTCATCTGCTAGCTTTAGGTGTGAAACCTTTTGCCAATGCTTGCTATTTATATGATAGCTTGGAAGCATATTTGTTAGTTGCGGTAAGACTATAGCTTCTGCTTTAATTATCTTATCCGCGGGGGGGAAATTAGAGCAATGGGATTATTGTGAACTGAGGTATTCGTTTGAGATTTCCTCAACCTGAGTGGTCATGGTGGTAACTGGTTCCGAAACTAGTCCACTTAGGACCAACCCAAAAATAGTATTTTGTGCGAATAGTTTGTTTGAAATTTTCTCAACACCCTCGAGAATTATCTGAGGTATGAGATCACTGCCTAATAGAATGTCTATTTGAGCGGGGGTGTTGCAGTTGGGATCTGCTAGCTTTAGGTGTGAAACCTTTTGCCAATGCTTGCTATTTATATGATAGCTTGGAAGCATATTTGTTAGTTGCGGTAAGACTATAGCTTCTGCTTTAATTCTCTTATCCGCTTGGGGGGAAATTAGAGTAATGAGATTATTGTGAACTGAGGTATTCGTTTGAGATTTCCTCAACCTGAGTGGTCATGGTGGTAACTGGTTCCGAAACTAGTCCACTTAGGACCAACCCAAAAATAGTATTTTGTGCGAATAGTTTGTTTGAAATTTTCTCAACACCCTCGAGTATTATCTGAGGTATGAGATCACTGCCTAATAGAATGTCTATTTGAGCGGGGGTGTTGCAGTTGGGATCTGCTAGCTTTAGGTGTGCAACCTTTTCCCAATGCTTGCTATTCATATGATAGCTTGGAAGCATATTTGTTAGTTGCGGTAAGACTATAGCTCATGCTTTAATTCTCTTATCCGCTTGGGGGGAAATTAGAGTAATGGTCATGGTGGTAACTGGTTCCGAAACTAGTCCACTTAGGATCCACCCTAAAATAGTATTTTGTGCCAATAGGTGAAACCTTTTTCCAATGCTTGCTATTTATATGATAGCTTGGAAGCATATTTGTTAGTTGCGGTAAGACTATAGCTTCTGCTTTAATTCTCTTATCCGCTTGGGGGGAAATTAGAGTAATGGGATTATTGTGAACTGAGGTATTCGTTTGAGATTTCCTCAACCTGAGTGGTCATGGTGGTAACTGGTTCCGAAACTAGTCCACTTAGGACCAACCTAAAAATAGTATTTTGTGCGAATAGTTTGTTTGAAATTTTCTCAACACCCCCGAGTATTATCTGAGGTATGAGATCGCTGCCTAATAGAATGTCTATTTGAGCGGGGGTGTTGCAGTTGGGATCTGCTAGCTTTAGGTGTGAAACCTTTAGCCAATGCTTGCTATTTATATGATAGCTTGGAAGCTTATTTGGTAGTTGCGGTAAGACTATAGCTTCTGCTTTAATTCTCTTATCCGCTTGGGGGGAAATTAGAGTAATGGGATTATTGTGAACTGAGGTATTCGTTTGAGATTTCCTCAACCTGAGTGGTCATGGTGGTAACTGGTTCCGAAACTAGTCCACTTAGGATCCACCTAAAAATAGTATTTTGTGCCAATAGTTTGTTTGAAATTTTCTCAACACCCTCGAGTATTATCTGAGGTATGAGATCGCTGCCTAATAGAATGTCTATTTGAGCGGGGGTGTTGCAGTTGGGATCTGCTAGCTTTAGGTGTGAAACCTTTAGCCAATGCTTGCTATTTATATGATAGCTTGGAAGCATATTTGTTAGTTGCGGTAAGACTATAGCTTCTGCTTTAATTCTCTTCTCCGCTTGGGGGGAAATTAGAGTAATGGGATTATTGTGAACTGAGGTATTCGTTTGAGATTTCCTCAACCTGAGTGGTCATAGTGGTAACTGGTTCCGAAACTAGTCCACTTAGGATCCACCCAAAAATAGTATTTTGTGCCAATAGTTTGTATGAAATTTTCTCAACACCCTCGAGTATTATCTGAGGTATATATATATATTTGTTAGTTGCGGTAAGACTATAGCTTCTGCTTTAATTCTCTTATCCGCTTAAGGGGAAATTAGAGTAATGGGATTATTGTGAACTGAGGTATTCGTTTGAGATTTCCTCAACCTGAGTGGTCATGGTGGTAACTGGTTCCGAAACTAGTCCACTTAGGATCCACCCAAAAATAGTATTTTGTGCCAATAGTTTGTTTGAAATTTTCTCAACACCCTCGAGTATTATCTGAGGTATGAGATCGCTGCCTAATAGAATGTCTATTTGAGCGGGGTGTTGCAGTTGGGATCTGCTAGCTTTAGGTGTGAAACCTTTTGCCAATGCTTGCTATTTATATGATAGCTTGGAAGCATATTTGTTAGTTGCGGTAAGACTATAGCTTCTGCTTTAATTCTCTTATCCGCTTTGGGGGAAATTAGAGTAATGGGATTATTGTGAACTGAGGTATTCGTTTGAGATTTCCTCAACCTGAGTGGTCATGGTGGTAACTGGTTCCGAAACTAGTCCACTTAGGATCCACCCAAAAATAGTATTTTGTGCCAATAGTTTGTTTGAAATTTTCTCAACACCCTCGAGTATTATCTGAGGTATGAGATCGCTGCCTAATAGAATGTCTATTTGAGCGGGGGTGTTGCAGTTGGGATCTGCTAGCTTTAGGTGTGAAACCTTTAGCCAATGCTTGCTATTTATATGATAGCTTGGAAGCATATTTGTTAGTTGCGGTAAGACTATAGCTTCTGCTTTAATTCTATTATCCGCTTGGGGGGAAATTAGAGTAATGGGATTATTGTGAACTGAGGTATTCGTTTGAGATTTCCTCAACCTGAGTGGTCATGGTGGTAACTGGTTCCGAAACTAGTCCACTTAGGATCCACCCAAAAATAGTATTTTGTGCCAATAGTTTGTTTGAAATTTTCTCAACACCCTCGAGTATTATCTGAGGTATAAGATCGCTGCCTAATAGAATGTCTATTTGAGCGGGGGTGTTGCAGTTGGGATCTGCTAGCTTTAGGTGTGAAACCTTTAGCCAATGCTTGCTATTTATATGATAGCTTGGAAGCATATTTGTTAGTTGCGGTAAGACTATAGCTTCTGCTTTAATTCTCTTCTCCGCTTGGGGGGAAATTAGAGTAATGGGATTATTGTGAACTAAGGTATTCGTTTGAGATTTCCTCAACCTGAGTGGTCATGGTGGTAACTGGTTCCGAAACTAGTCCACTTAGGACCAACCCAAAAATAGTATTTTGTGCGAATAGTGTGTTTGAAATTTTCTCAACACCCTCGAGTATTATCTGAGGTATGAGATCGCTGCCTAATAGAATGTCTATTTGAGCGGGGGTGTTGCAGTTGGGATCTGCTAGCTTTAGGTGTGAAACCTTTTGCCAATGCTTGCTATTTATATGATATCTTGGAAGCATATTTGTTAGTTGCGGTAAGACTATAGCTTCTGCTTTAATTCTCTTATCCGCTTGGGCGGAAATTAGAGTAATGGGATTATTGTGAACTGAGGTATTCGTTTGAGATTTCCTCAACCTGAGTGGTCATGGTGGTAACTGGTTCCGAAACTAGTCCACTTAGGATCCACCCAAAAATAGTATTTTGTGCCAATAGTTGTTTGAAATTTTCTCAACACCCTCGAGTATTATCTGAGGTATGAGATCACTGCCTAATAGAATGTCTATTTGAGCGGGGGTGTTGCAGTTGGGATCTGCTAGCTTTAGGTGTGAAACCTTTAGCCAATGCTTGCTATTTATATGATAGCTTGGAAGCATATTTGTTAGTTGCGGTAAGACTATAGCTTCTGCTTTAATTCTCTTATCCGCTTGGGGGGAAATTAGAGTAATGGGATTATTGTGAACTGAGGTATTCGTTTGAGATTTCCTCAACCTGAGTGGTCATGGTGGTAACTGGTTCCGAAACTAGTCCACTTAGGATCCACCGTAAAATAGTATTTTGTGCCAATAGGTGAAACCTTTTGCCAATGCTTGCTATTTATATGATAGCTTGGAAGCATATTTGTTAGTTGCGGTAAGACTATAGCTTCTGCTGTAATTCTCTTATCCGCTTGGGGGGAAATTAGAGTAATGGGATTATTGTGAACTGAGGTATTCGTTTGAGATTTCCTCAACCTGAGTGTCATAGTGGTAACTGGTTCCGAAACTAGTCCACTTAGGATCCACCCAAAAATAGTATTTTGTGCCAATAGTTTGTTTGAAATTTTCGCAACACCCTCGAGTATTATCTGAGGTATGAGATCGCTGCCTAATAGAATGTCTATTTGAGCGCGGGTGTTGCAGTTGGCATCTGCTAGCTTTAGGAGTGAAACCTTTTGCCGATGCTTGCTATTCATATGATAGCTTGGAAGCATATTTGTTAGTTGCGGTAAGACTATAGCTAGTGCTTTAATTATCTTATCCGCTGGGGGGAAATTAGAGTAATGGGATTATTGTGAACTGAGGTATTCGTTTGAGATTTCCTCAACCTGAGTGGTCATGGTGGTAACTGGTTCCGAAACTAGTCCACTTAGGACCAACCCAAAAATAGTATTTTGTGCCAATAGTTTGTTTGAAATTTTCTCAACACCCTCGAGTATTATCTGAGGTATGAGATCGCTGCCTAATAGAATGTCTATTTGAGCGGGGGTGTTGCAGTTGGGATCTGCTAGCTTTAGGTGTGAAACCTTTTGCCAATGCTTGCTATTTATATGATAGCTTGGAAGCATATTTGTTAGTTGCGGTAAGACTATAGCTTCTGCTTTAATTCTCTTATCCGCTTAAGGGGAAATTAGAGTAATGGGATTATTGTGAACTGAGGTATTCGTTTGAGATTTCCTCAACCTGAGTGGTCATGGTGGTAACTGGTTCCGAAACTAGTCCACTTAGGATCCACCGTAAAATAGTATTTTGTGCCAATAGATGAAACCTTTTGCCAATGCTTGCTATTTATATGATAGCTTGGAAGCATATTTGTTAGTTGCGGTAAGACTATAGCTTCTGCTTTAATTATCTTATCCGCTGGGGGAAATTAGAGTAATGGGATTATTGTGAACTGAGGTATTCGTTTGAGATTTCCTCAACCTGAGTGGTCATGGTGGTAACTGGTTCCGAAACTAGTCCACTTAGGACCAACCCAAAAATAGTATTTTGTGCCAATAGTTTGTTTGAAATTTTCTCAACACCCTCGAGTATTATCTGAGGTATGAGATCGCTGCCCAATAGAATGTCTATTTGAGCGGGGGTGTTGCAGTTGGGATCTGCTAGCTTTAGGTGTGAAACCTTTAGCCAATGCTTGCTATTTATATGATAGCTTGGAAGCATATTTGTTAGTTGCGGTAAGACTATAGCTTCTGCTTTTATTCTCTTATCCGCTTGGGGGGAAATTAGAGTAATGGGATTATTGTGAACTGAGGTATTCGTTTGAGATTTCCTCAACCTGAGTGGTCATGGTGGTAACTGGTTCCGAAACTAGTCCACTTAGAATCCACCCTAAAATAGTATTTTGTGCCAATAGTTTGTTTGAAATTTTCTCAACACCCTCGAGTATTATCTGAGGTATGAGATCGCTGCCTAATAGAATGTCTATTTGAGCGGGGGTGTTGCAGTTGGCATCTGCTAGCTTTAGGTGTGAAACCTTTAGCCAATGCTTGCTATTTATATGATAGCTTGGAAGCATATTTGTCAGTTGCGGTAAGACTATAGCTTCTGCTTTAATTCTCTTATCCGCTTGGGGGAAATTAGAGTAATGGGATTATTGTGAACTGAGGTATTCGTTTGAGATTTCCTCAACCTGAGTGTCATAGTGGTAACTGGTTCCGAAACTAGTCCACTTAGGATCCACCCAAAAATAGTATTTTGTGCCAATAGTTTGTTTGAAATTTTCTCAACACCCTCGAGTATTATCTGAGGTATGAGATCGCTGCCTAATAGAATGTCTATTTGAGCGGGGGTGTTGCAGTTGGGATCTGCTAGCTTTAGGTGTGAAACCTTTAGCCAATGCTTGCTATTTATATGATAGCTTGGAAGCATATTTGTTAGTTGCGGTAAGACAATAGCTTCTGCTTTAATTCTCTTATCCGCTTGGGGGGAAATTAGAGTAATGGGATTATTGTGAACTGAGGTATTCGTTTGAGATTTCCTCAACCTGAGTGGTCATGGTGGTAACTGGTTCCGAAACTAGTCCACTTAGGATCCACCCAAAAATAGTATTTTGTGCCAGTGGTTTGTTTGAAATTTTCTCAACACCCTCGAGTATTATCTGAGGTATGAGATCACTGCCTAATAGAATGTCTATTTGAGCGGGGGTGTTGCAGTTGGGATCTGCTAGCTTTAGGTGTGAAAAATTTTCCCAATGCTTGCTATTCATATGATAGCTTGGAAGCATATTTGTTAGTTGCGGTAAGACTATAGCTCATGCTTTAATTCTCTTATCCGCTTGGGGGGAAATTAGAGTAATGGTCATGGTGGTTACTGGTTCCGAAACTAGTCCACTTAGGATCCACCCCAAAATAGTATTTTGTGCCAATAGGTGAAACCTTTTGCCAATGCTTGCTATTTATATGATAGCTTGGAAGCATATTTGTTAGTTGCGGTAAGACTATAGCTTCTGCTTTAATTCTCTTATCCGCTTGGGGGGAAATTAGAGTAATAGGATTATTGTGAACTGAGGTATTCGTTTGAGATTTCCTCAACCTGAGTGGTCATGGTGGTAACTGGTTCCGAAACTAGTCCACTTAAGATCCACCCTAAAATAGTATTTTGTGCCAATAGTTTGTTTGAAATTTTCTCAACACCCTCGAGTATTATCTGAGGTATGAGATCGCTGCCTAATAGAATTTGAGCGGGGGTGTTGCAGTCGGGATCTGCTAGCTTTAGGTGTGAAACCTTTTCCCAATGCTTGCTATTCATATGATAGCTTGGAAGCATATTTGTTAGTTGCGGTAAGACTATAGCTAGTGCTTTAATTCTCTTATCCGCTTTGGGGGAAATTAGAGTAATGGGATTATTGTGAACTGAGGTATTCGTTTGAGATTCCTCAACCTGAGTGGTCATGGTGGTAACTGGTTCCGAAACTAGTCCACTTGGGATCCACCCTAAAATAGTATTTTGTGCCAATAGTTTGTTTGAAATTTTCTCAACACCCTCGAGTATTATCTGAGGTATGAGATCGCTGCCTAATAGAATGTCTATTTGAGCGGGGGTGTTGCAGTTGGCATCTGCTAGCTTTAGGTGTGAAACCTTTTGCCAATGCTTGCTATTTATATAATAGCTTGGAAGCATATTTGTTAGTTGCGGTAAGACTATAGCTAGTGCTTTAATTCTCTTATCCGCTTTGGGGGAAATTAGAGTAATGGGATTATTGTGAACTGAGGTATTCGTTTGAGATTTCCTCAACCTGAGTGGTCATAGTGGTAACTGGTTCCGAAACTAGTCCACTTAGGATCCACCCAAAAATAGTATTTTGTGCCAATAGTTTGTTTGAAATTTTCTCAACACCCTCGAGTATTATCTGAGGTATGAGATCGCTGCCTAATAGAATGTCTATTTGAGCGGGGGTGTTGCAGTCGGAATCTGCTAGCTTTAGGTGTGAAACCTTTTCCCAATGCTTGCTATTCATATGATAGCTTGGAAGCATATTTGTTAGTTGCGGTAAGACTATAGCTCGTGCTTTAATTCTCTTATCCGCTTTGGGGGAAATTAGAGTAATGGGATTATTGTGAACTGAGGTATTCGTTTGAGATTTCCTCAACCTGAGTGGTCATGGTGTTAACTGGTTCCGAAACTAGTCCACTTAGGACCAACCCAAAAATAGTATTTTGTGCGAATAGTGTGTTTGAAATTTTCTCAACACCCTCGAGTATTATCTGAGGTATGAGATCGCTGCCTAATAGAATGTCTATTTGAGCGGGGGTGTTGCAGTTGGGATCTGCTAGCTTTAGGTGTGAAACCTTTTGCCAATGCTTGCTATTTATATGATATCTTGGAAGCATATTTGTTAGTTGCGGTAAGACTATAGCTTCTGCTTTAATTCTCTTATCCGCTTGGGGGGAAATTAGAGTAATGGGATTATTGTGAACTGAGGTATTCGTTTGAGATTTCCTCAACCTGAGCGGTCATGGTGGTAACTGGTTCCGAAACTAGTCCACTTAGGATCCACCCAAAAATAGTATTTTGTGCCAGTGGTTTGTTTGAAATTTTCTCAACACCCTCGAGTATTATCTGAGGTATGAGATCGCTGCCTAATAGAATGTCTATTTGAGCGGAGGTGTTGCAGTTGTCATCTGCTAGCTTTAGGTGTGAAACCTTTTGCCAATGCTTGCTATTTATATGATAGCTTGGAAGCATATTTGTTAGTTGCGGTAAGACTATAGCTTCTGCTTTAATTATCTTATCCGCGGGGGGGAAATTAGAGTAATGGGATTATTGTGAACTGAGGTATTCGTTTGAGATTTCCTCAACCTGAGTGGTCATGGTGGTAACTGGTTCCGAAACTAGTCCACTTAGGACCAACCCAAAAATAGTATTTTGTGCGAATAGTTTGTTTGAAATTTTCTCAACACCCTCGAGTATTATCTGAGGTATGAGATCACTGCCTAATAGAATGTCTATTTGAGCGGGGGTGTTGCAGTTGGGATCTGCTAGCTTTAGGTGTGAAACCTTTTGCCAATGCTTGCTATTTATATGATAGCTTGGAAGCATATTTGTTAGTTGCGGTAAGACTATAGCTTCTGCTTTAATTCTCTTATCCGCTTGGGGGGAAATTAGAGTAATGAGATTATTGTGAACTGAGGTATTCGTTTGAGATTTCCTCAACCTGAGTGGTCATGGTGGTAACTGGTTCCGAAACTAGTCCACTTAGGACCAACCCAAAAATAGTATTTTGTGCGAATAGTTTGTTTGAAATTTTCTCAACACCCTCGAGTATTATCTGAGGTATGAGATCACTGCCTAATAGAATGTCTATTTGAGCGGGGGTGTTGCAGTTGGGATCTGCTAGCTTTAGGTGTGAAACCTTTTCCCAATGCTTGCTATTCATATGATAGCTTGGAAGCATATTTGTTAGTTGCGGTAAGACTATAGCTCATGCTTTAATTCTCTTATCCGCTTGGGGGGAAATTAGAGTAATGGTCATGGTGGTAACTGGTTCCGAAACTAGTCCACTTAGGATCCACCCTAAAATAGTATTTTGTGCCAATAGGTGAAACCTTTTGCCAATGCTTGCTATTTATATGATAGCTTGGAAGCATATTTGTTAGTTGCGGTAAGACTATAGCTTCTGCTTTAATTCTCTTATCCGCTTGGGGGGAAATTAGAGTAATAGGATTATTGTGAACTGAGGTATTCGTTTGAGATTTCCTCAACCTGAGTGGTCATGGTGGTAACTGGTTCCAAAACTAGTCCACTTAAGATCCACCCAAAAATAGTATTTTGTGCCAATAGTTTGTTTGAAATTTTCTCAACACCCTCGAGTATTATCTGAGGTATGAGATCGCTGCCTAATAGAATGTCTATTTGAGCGCGGGTGTTGCAGTTGGCATCTGCTAGCTTTAGGTGTGAAACCTTTTGCCGATGCTTGCTATTTATATGATAGCTTGGAAGCATATTTGTTAGTTGCGGTAAGACTATAGCTTCTGCTTTAATTCTCTTATCCGCTTGGGGGGAAATTAGAGTAATGGGATTATGTGAACTGAGGTATTCGTTTGGGATTTCCTCAACCTGAGTGGTCATGGTGGTAACTGGTTCCGAAACTAGTCCACTTAGGACCAACCCAAAAATAGTATTTTGTGCGAATAGTGTGTTTGAAATTTTCTCAACACCCTCGAGTATTATCTGAGGTATGAGATCGCTGCCTAATAGAATGTCTATTTGAGCGGGGGTGTTGCAGTTGGGATCTGCTAGCTTTAGGTGTGAAACCTTTTGCCAATGCTTGCTATTTATATGATATCTTGGAAGCATATTTGTTAGTTGCGGTAAGACTATAGCTTCTGCTTTAATTCTCTTATCCGCTTGGGGGGAAATTAGAGTAATGGGATTATTGTGAACTGAGGTATTCGTTTGAGATTTCCTCAACCTGAGCGGTCATGGTGGTAACTGGTTCCGAAACTAGTCCACTTAGGATCCACCCAAAAATAGTATTTTGTGCCAGTGGTTTGTTTGAAATTTTCTCAACACCCTCGAGTATTATCTGAGGTATGAGATCGCTGCCTAATAGAATGTCTATTTGAGCGGAGGTGTTGCAGTTGTCATCTGCTAGCTTTAGGTGTGAAACCTTTTGCCAATGCTTGCTATTTATATGATAGCTTGGAAGCATATTTGTTAGTTGCGGTAAGACTATAGCTTCTGCTTTAATTATCTTATCCGCGGGGGGAAATTAGAGTAATGGGATTATTGTGAACTGAGGTATTCGTTTGAGATTTCCTCAACCTGAGTGGTCATGGTGGTAACTGGTTCCGAAACTAGTCCACTTAGGACCAACCCAAAAATAGTATTTTGTGCGAATAGTTTGTTTGAAATTTTCTCAACACCCTCGAGTATTATCTGAGGTATGAGATCACTGCCTAATAGAATGTCTATTTGAGCGGGGGTGTTGCAGTTGGGATCTGCTAGCTTTAGGTGTGAAACCTTTTGCCAATGCTTGCTATTTATATGATAGCTTGGAAGCATATTTGTTAGTTGCGGTAAGACTATAGCTTCTGCTTTAATTCTCTTATCCGCTTGGGGGGAAATTAGAGTAATGAGATTATTGTGAACTGAGGTATTCGTTTGAGATTTCCTCAACCTGAGTGGTCATGGTGGTAACTGGTTCCGAAACTAGTCCACTTAGGACCAACCCAAAAATAGTATTTTGTGCGAATAGTTTGTTTGAAATTTTCTCAACACCCTCGAGTATTATCTGAGGTATGAGATCACTGCCTAATAGAATGTCTATTTGAGCGGGGGTGTTGCAGTTGGGATCTGCTAGCTTTAGGTGTGAAACCTTTTCCCAATGCTTGCTATTCATATGATAGCTTGGAAGCATATTTTTAGTTGCGGTAAGACTATAGCTCATGCTTTAATTCTCTTATCCGCTTGGGGGGAAATTAGAGTAATGGTCATGGTGGTAACTGGTTCCGAAACTAGTCCACTTAGGATCCACCCTAAAATAGTATTTTGTGCCAATAGATGAAACCTTTTGCCAATGCTTGCTATTTATATGATAGCTTGGAAGCATATTTGGTAGTTGCGGTAAGACTATAGCTTCTGCTTTAATTCTCTTATCCGCTTGGGGGGAAATTAGAGTAATGGGATTATTGTGAACTGAGGTATTCGTTTGAGATTTCCTCAACCTGAGTGGTCATGGCTGTAACTGGTTCCGAAACTAGTCCACTTAGGATCCACCCAAAAATAGTATTTTGTGCCAATAGTTTGTTTGAAATTTTCTCAACACCCTCGAGTATTATCTGAGGTATGAGATCGCTGCCTAATAGAATGTCTATTTGAGCGGGGGTGTTGCAGTTGGGATCTGCTAGCTTTAGGTGTGAAACCTTTAGCCAATGCTTGCTATTTATATGATAGCTTGGAAGCATATTTGTTAGTTGCGGTAAGACTATAGCTTCTGCTTTAATTCTCTTCTCCGCTTGGGGGGAAATTGGAGTAATGGGATTATTGTGAACTAAGGTATTCGTTTGAGATTTCCTCAACCTGAGTGGTCATAGTGGTAACTGGTTCCGAAACTAGTCCACTTAGGATCCACCCAAAAATAGTATTTTGTGCCAATAGTTTGTTTGAAATTTTCTCAACACCCTCGAGTATTATCTGAGGTATATATATATATTTGTTAGTTGCGGTAAGACTATAGCTTCTGCTTTAATTCTCTTATCCGCTTAAGGGGAAATTAGAGTAATGGGATTATTGTGAACTGAGGTATTCGTTTGAGATTTCCTCAACCTGAGTGGTCATGGTGGTAACTGGTTCCGAAACTAGTCCACTTAGGATCCACCCAAAAATAGTATTTTGTGCCAATAGTTTGTTTGAAATTTTCTCAACACCCTCGAGTATTATCTGAGGTATGAGATCGCTGCCTAATAGAATGTCTATTTGAGCGGGGGTGTTGCAGTTGGGATCTGCTAGCTTTAGGTGTGAAACCTTTTGCCAATGCTTGCTATTTATATGATAGCTTGGAAGCATATTTGTTAGTTGCGGTAAGACTATAGCTTCTGCTTTAATTCTCTTATCCGCTTGGGGGGAAATTAGAGTAATGGGATTATTGTGAACTGAGGTATTCGTTTGAGATTTCCTCAACCTGAGTGGTCATGGTGGTAACTGGTTCCGAAACTAGTCCACTTAGGATCCACCCAAAAATAGTATTTTGTGCCAATAGTTTGTTTGAAATTTTCTCAACACCCTCGAGTATTATCTGAGGTATGAGATCGCTGCCTAATAGAATGTCTATTTGAGCGGGGGTGTTGCAGTTGGGATCTGCTAGCTTTAGGTGTGAAACCTTTAGCCAATGCTTGCTATTTATATGATAGCTTGGAAGCATATTTGTTAGTTGCGGTAAGACTATAGCTTCTGCTTTAATTCTATTATCCGCTTGGGGGGAAATTAGAGTAATGGGATTATTGTGAACTGAGGTATTCGTTTGAGATTTCCTCAACCTGAGTGGTCATGGTGGTAACTGGTTCCGAAACTAGTCCACTTAGGATCCACCCAAAAATAGTATTTTGTGCCAATAGTTTGTTTGAAATTTTCTCAACACCCTCGAGTATTATCTGAGGTATGAGATCGCTGCCTAATAGAATGTCTATTTGAGCGGGGGTGTTGCAGTTGGGATCTGCTAGCTTTAGGTGTGAAACCTTTAGCCAATGCTTGCTATTTATATGATAGCTTGGAAGCATATTTGTTAGTTGCGGTAAGACTATAGCTTCTGCTTTAATTCTCTTCTCCGCTTGGGGGGAAATTAGAGTAATGGGATTATTGTGAACTAAGGTATTCGTTTGAGATTTCCTCAACCTGAGTGGTCATGGTGGTAACTGGTTCCGAAACTAGTCCACTTAGGACCAACCCAAAAATAGTATTTTGTGCGAATAGTGTGTTTGAAATTTTCTCAACACCCTCGAGTATTATCTGAGGTATGAGATCGCTGCCTAATAGAATGTCTATTTGAGCGGGGGTGTTGCAGTTGGGATCTGCTAGCTTTAGGTGTGAAACCTTTTGCCAATGCTTGCTATTTATATGATATCTTGGAAGCATATTTGTTAGTTGCGGTAAGACTATAGCTTCTGCTTTCATTCTCTTATCCGCTTGGGCGGAAATTAGAGTAATGGGATTATTGTGAACTGAGGTATTCGTTTGAGATTTCCTCAACCTGAGTGGTCATGGTGGTAACTGGTTCCGAAACTAGTCCACTTAGGATCCACCCAAAAATAGTATTTTGTGCCAATAGTTTGTTTGAAATTTTCTCAACACCCTCAAGTATTATCTGAGGTATGAGATCACTGCCTAATAGAATGTCTATTTGAGCGGGGGTGTTGCAGTTGGGATCTGCTAGCTTTAGGTGTGAAACCTTTTGCCAATGCTTGCTATTTATATGATAGCTTGGAAGCATATTTGTTAGTTGCGGTAAGACTATAGCTTCTGCTTTAATTCTCTTATCCACTTGGGGGGAAATTAGAGTAATGGGATTATTGTGAACTGAGGTATTCGTTTGAGATTTCCTCAACCTGAGTGGTCATGGTGGTAACTGGTTCCGAAACTAGTCCACTTAGGACCAACCCAAAAATAGTATTTTGTGCGAATAGTTTGTTTGAAATTTTCTCAACACCCTCGAGTATTATCTGAGGTATGAGATCACTGCCTAATAGAATGTCTATTTGAGCGGGGGTGTTGCAGTTGGGATCTGCTAGCTTTAGGTGTGAAACCTTTTCCCAATGCTTGCTATTCATATGATAGCTTGGAAGCATATTTGTTAGTTGCGGTAAGACTATAGCTCATGCTTTAATTCTCTTATCCGCTTGGGGGGAAATTAGAGTAATGGTCATGGTGGTAACTGGTTCCGAAACTAGTCCACTTAGGATCCACCCTAAAATAGTATTTTGTGCCAATAGGTGAAACCTTTTGCCAATGCTTGCTATTTATATGATATCTTGGCATATTTGTTAGTTGCGGTAAGACTATAGCTTCTGCTTTAATTCTCTTATCCGCTTGGGGGGAAATTAGAGTAATGGGATTATTGTGAACTGAGGTATTCGTTTGAGATTTCCTCAACCTGAGTGGTCATGGTGGTAACTGGTTCCGAAACTAGTCCACTTAGGACCAACCCAAAAATAGTATTTTGTGCGAATAGTTTGTTTGAAATTTTCTCAACACCCTCGAGTATTATCTGAGGTATGAGATCAGTGCCTAATAGAATGTCTATTTGAGCGGGGGTGTTGCAGTTGGGATCTGCTAGCTTTAGGTGTGAAACCTTTTCCCAATGCTTGCTATTCATATGATAGCTTGGAAGCATATTTGTTAGTTGCGGTAAGACTATAGCTCATGCTTTAATTCTCTTATCCGCTTGGGGGGAAATTAGAGTAATGGTCATGGTGGTAACTGGTTCCGAAACTAGTCCACTTAGGATCCACCCTAAAATAGTATTTTGTGCCAATAGGTGAAACCTTTTGCCAATGCTTGCTATTTATATGATATCTTGGCATATTTGTTAGTTGCGGTAAGACTATAGCTTCTGCTTTAATTCTCTTATCCGCTTGGGGGGAAATTAGAGAAATGGGATTATTGTGAACTGAGGTATTCGTTTGAGATTTCCTCAACCTGAGTGGTCATGGTGGTAACTGGTTCCGAAACTAGTCCACTTAGGACCAACCCAAAAATAGTATTTTGTGCCAATAGTTTGTTTGAAATTTTCTCAACACCCTCGAGTATTATCTGAGGTATGAGATCGCTGCCTAATAGAATGTCTATTTGAGCGCGGGTGTTGCAGTTGGCATCTGCTAGCTTTAGGTGTGAAACCTTTTGCCAATGCTTGCTATTTATATGATAGCTTGGAAGCATATTTGTTAGTTGCGGTAAGACCATAGCTTCTGCTTTAATTCTGTTATCCGCTTGGGGGGAAATTAGAGTAATGGGATTATGTGAACTGAGGTATTCGTTTGGGATTTCCTCAACCTGAGTGGTCATGGTGGTAACTGGTTCCGAAACTAGTCCACTTAGGACCAACCTAAAAATAGTATTTTGTGCGAATAGTTTGTTTGAAATTTTCTCAACACCCTCGAGTATTATCTGAGGTATGAGATCGCTGCCTAATAGAATGTCTATTTGAGCGGGGGTGTTGCAGTTGGGATCTGCTAGCTTTAGGTGTGAAACCTTTAGCCAATGCTTGCTATTTATATGATAGCTTGGAAGCATATTTGTTAGTTGCGGTAAGACTATAGCTTCTGCTTTAATTCTCTTATCCGCCTGGGGGGAAATTAGAGTAATGGGATTATTGTGAACTGAGGTATTCGTTTGAGATTTCCTCAACCTGAGTGGTCATGGTGGTAACTGGTTCCGAAACTAGTCCACTTAGGATCCACCCAAAAATAGTATTTTGTGCCAATAGTTTGTTTGAAATTTTCTCAACACCCTCGAGTATTATCTGAGGTATGAGATCGCTGCCTAATAGAATGTCTATTTGAGCGGGGGTGTTGCAGTTGGGATCTGCTAGCTTTAGGTGTGAAACCTTTAGCCAATGCTTGCTATTTATATGATAGCTTGGAAGCATATTTGTTAGTTGCGGTAAGACTATAGCTTCTGCTTTAATTCTCTTCTCCGCTTGGGGGGAAATTAGAGTAATGGGATTATTGTGAACTAAGGTATTCGTTTGAGATTTCCTCAACCTGAGTGGTCATAGTGGTAACTGGTTCCGAAACTAGTCCACTTAGGATCCACCCAAAAATAGTATTTTGTGCCAATAGTTTGTTTGAAATTTTCTCAACACCCTCGAGTATTATCTGAGGTATATATATATATTTGTTAGTTGCGGTAAGACTATAGCTTCTGCTTTAATTCTCTTATCCGCTTGGGGGGAAATTAGAGTAATGGGATTATTGTGAACTGAGGTATTCGTTTGAGATTTCCTCAACCTGAGTGGTCATGGTGGTAACTGGTTCCGAAACTAGTCCACTTAGGATCCACCCAAAAATAGTATTTTGTGCCAATAGTTTGTTTGAAATTTTCTCAACACCCTCGAGTATTATCTGAGGTATGAGATAGCTGCCTAATAGAATGTCTATTTGAGCGCGGGTGTTGCAGTTGGCATCTGCTAGCTTTAGGTGTGAAACCTTTTGCCAATGCTTGCTATTTATATGATAGCTTGGAAGCATATTTGTTAGTTGCGGTAAGACTATAGCTTCTGCTTTAATTCTCTTATCCGCTAGTATTTTGTGCCAATAGTTTGTTTGAAATTTTCTCAACACCCTCGAGTATTATCTGAGGTATGAGATCGCTGCCTAATAGAATGTCTATTTGAGCGGGGGTGTTGCAGTTGGGATCTGCTAGCTTTAGGTGTGAAACCTTTAGCCAATGCTTGCTATTTATATGATAGCTTGGAAGCATATTTGTTAGTTGCGGTAAGACTATAGCTTCTGCTTTAATTCTCTTCTCCGCTTGGGGGGAAATTAGAGTAATGGGATTATTGTGAACTAAGGTCTTCGTTTGAGATTTCCTCAACCTGAGTGGTCATAGTGGTAACTGGTTCCGAAACTAGTCCACTTAGGCTCCATCCAAAAATAGTATTTTGTGCCAATAGTTTGTTTGAAATTTTCCCAACACCCTCGAGTATTATCTGAGGTATGAGATCGCTGCCTAATAGAATGTCTATTTGAGCGGGGGTGTTGCAGTTGGGATCTGCTAGCTTTAGGTGTGAAACCTTTTGCCAATGCTTGCTATTTATATGATAGCTTGGAAGCATATTTGTTAGTTGCGGTAAGACTATAGCTTCTGCTTTAATTCTCTTATCCGCTTAAGGGGAAATTAGAGTAATGGGAGTATTGTGAACTGAGGTATTCGTTTGAGATTTCCTCAACCTGAGTGGTCATGGTGGTAACTGGTTCCGAAACTAGTCCACTTAGGATCCACCCAAAAATAGTATTTTGTGCCAATAGTTTATTTGAAATTTTCTCAACACCCTCGAGTATTATCTGAGGTATGAGATCGCTGCCTAATAGAATGTCTATTTGAGCGCGGGTGTTGCAGTTGGCATCTGCTAGCTTTAGGTGTGAAACCTTTTGCCAATGCTTGCTATTTATATGATAGCTTGGAAGCATATTTGTTAGTTGCGGTAAGACTATAGCTTCTGCTTTAATTCTCTTATCCGCTTGGGGGGAAATTAGAGTAATGGGATTATTGTGAACTAAGGTATTCGTTTCAGATTTCCTCAACCTGAGTGGTCATAGTGGTAACTGGTTCCGAAACTAGTCCACTTAGGACCAACCCAAAAATAGTATTTTGTGCCATTAGTTTGTTTGAAATTTTCTCAACACCCTCGAGTATTATCTGAGGTATGAGATCGCTGCCTAATAGAATGTCTATTTGAGCGGGGGTGTTGCAGTTGGGATCTGCTAGCTTTAGGTGTGAAACCTTTAGCCAATGCTTGCTATTTATATGATAGCTTGGAAGCATATTTGTTAGTTGCGGTAAGACTATAGCTTCTGCTTTAATTCTCTTATCCGCTTGGGGGAAAATTAGAGTAATGGGATTATTGTGAACTGAGGTATTCGTTTGAGATTTCCTCAACCTGAGTGGGCATGGTGGTAACTGGTTCCGAAACTAGTCCACTTAGGACCAACCCAAAAATAGTATTTTGTGCCAATAGTTTGTTTGAAATTTTCTCAACACCCTCGAGTATTATCTGAGGTATGAGATCGCTGCCTAATAGAATGTCTATTTGAGCGGGGTGTTGCAGTTGGGATCTGCTAGCTTTAGGTGTGAAACCTTTTGCCAATGCTTGCTATTTATATGATAGCTTGGAAGCATATTTGTTAGTTGCGGTAAGACTATAGCTTCTGCTCTAATTCTCTTATTCGCTTGGGGGGAAATTAGAGTAATGGGATTATTGTGAACTGAGGTATTCGTTTGAGATTTCCTCAACCTGAGTGGTCATAGTGGTAACAGGTTCCGAAACTAGTCCACTTAGGACCAACCCAAAAATAGTATTTTGTGCCAATAGTTTGTTTGAAATTTTCTCAACACCCTCGAGTATTATCTGAGGTATGAGATCGCTGCCTAATAGAATGTCTATTTGAGCGGGGGTGTTGCAGTTGGGATCTGCTAGCTGTAGGTGTGAAACCTTTTGCCAATGCGTGCTATTTATATGATAGCTTGGAAGCATATTTGTTAGTTGCGGTAAGACTATAGCTTCTGCTTTAATTCTCTTCTCCGCTTGGGTGGAAATTAGAGTAATGGGATTATTGTGAACTGAGGTATTCGTTTGAGATTTCCTCAACCTGAGTGGTCATAGTGGTAACTGGTTCCGAAACTAGTCCACTTAGGATCCACCCTAAAATAGTATTTTGTGCCAATAGTTTGTTTGAAATTTTCTCAACACCCTCGAGTATTATCTGAGGTATGAGATCGCTGCCAAATAGAATGTCTATTTGAGCGGGGGTGTTGCAGTTGGCATCTGCTAGCTTTAGGTGTGAAACCTTTTGCCAATGCTTGCTATTTATATGATAGCTTGGAAGCATATTTGTTAGTTGCGGTAAGACTATAGCTTCTGCTTTAATTCTCTTCTCCGCTTGGGGGGAAATTAGAGTAATGGGATTATGTGAACTGAGGTATTCGTTTGAGATTTCCGCAACCTGAGTGGTCATAGTCGTATCTGGTTCCGAAACTAGTCCACTTAGGATCCACCCAAAAATAGTATTTTGTGCCAATAGTTTGTTTGAAATTTTCTCAACACCCTCGAGTATTATCTGAGGTATGAGATCGCTGCCTAATAGAATGTCTATTTGAGCGGGAGTGTTGCAGTTGGGATCTGCTAGCTTTAAGTGTGAAACCTTTTGCCAATGCTTGCTATTTATATGATAGCTTGGAAGCATATTTGTTAGTTGCGGTAAGACTATAGTTCTGCTTTAATTCTCTTGTCCGCTTGGGGGGAAATTAGAGTAATGGGATTATTGTGAACTGAGGTATTCGTTTGAGATTTCCTCAACCTGAGTGGTCATGGTGGTAACTGGTTCCGAAACTAGTCCACTTAGGATCCACCCAAAAATAGTATTTTGTGCCAATAGTTTGTTTGAAATTTTCTCAACACCCTCGAGTATTATCTGAGGTATGAGATCGCTGCCTAATAGAATGTCTATTTGAGCGGGGGTGTTGCAGTTGGGATCTGCTAGCTTTAGGTGTGAAACCTTTAGCCAATGCTTGCTATTTATATGATAGCTTGGAAGCATATTTGTTAGTTGCGGTAAGACTATAGCTTCTGCTTTAATTCTCTTCTCCGCTTGGGGGGAAATTAGAGTAATGGGATTATTGTGAACTAAGGTATTCGTTTGAGATTTCCTCAACCTGAGTGGTCATAGTGGTAACTGGTTCCGAAACTAGTCCACTTAGGATCCACCTAAAAATAGTATTTTGTGCCAATAGTTTGTTTGAAATTTTCTCAACACCCTCGAGTATTATCTGAGGTATGAGATCGCTGCCTAATAGAATGTCTATTTGAGCGCGGGTGTTGCAGTTGGCATCTGCTAGCTTTAGGTGTGAAACCTTTTGCCAATGCTTGCTATTTATATGATAGCTTGGAAGCATATTTGTTAGTTGCGGTAAGACTATAGCTTCTGCTTTAATTCTCTTATCCGCTTAAGGGGAAATTAGAGTAATGGGATTATTGTGAACTAAGGTATTCGTTTGAGATTTCCTCAACCTGAGTGGTCATAGTGGTAACTGGTTCCGAAACTAGTCCACTTAGGATCCACCCAAAAATAGTATTTTGTGCCAATAGTTTGTTTGAAATTTTCTCAACACCCTCGAGTATTATCTGAGGTATGAGATCGCTGCCTAATAGAATGTCTATTTGAGCGGGGGTGTTGCAGTTGGGATCTGCTAGCTTTAGGTGTGAAACCTTTTGCCAATGCTTGCTATTTATATGATAGCTTGGAAGCATATTTGTTAGTTGCGGTAAGACTATAGCTTCTGCTTTAATTCTCTTATCCGCTTAAGGGGAAATTAGAGTAATGGGATTATTGTGAACTGAGGTATTCGTTTGAGATTTCCTCAACCTGAGTGGTCATGGTGGTAACTGGTTCCGAAACTAGTCCACTTAGGATCCGCCCAAAAATAGTATTTTGTGCCAATAGTTTGTTTGAAATTTTCTCAACACCCTCGAGTATTATCTGAGGTATGAGATCGCTGCCTAATAGAATGTCTATTTGAGCGCGGGTGTTGCAGTTGGCATCTGCTAGCTTTAGGTGTGAAACCTTTTGCCAATGCTTGCTATTTATATGATAGCTTGGAAGCATATTTGTTAGTTGCGGTAAGACTATAGCTTCTGCTTTAATTCTCTTATCCGCTTAAGGGGAAATTAGAGTAATGGGATTATTGTGAACTAAGGTATTCGTTTGAGATTTCCTCAACCTGAGTGGTCATAGTGGTAACTGGTTCCGAAACTAGTCCACTTAGGACCAACCCAAAAATAGTATTTTGTGCCAATAGTTTGTTTGAAATTTTCTCAACACCCTCGAGTATTATCTGAGGTATGAGATCGCTGCCTAATAGAATGTCTATTTGAGCGGAGGTGTTGCAGTTGGGATCTGCTAGCTTTAGGTGTGAAACCTTTTGCCAATGCTTGCTATTTATATGATAGCTTGGAAGCATATTTGTTAGTTGCGGTAAAACTATAGCTTCTGCTCTAATTCTCTTATCCGCTTGGGGGGAAATTAGAGTAATGGGATTATGTGAACTGAGGTATTCGTTTGAGATTTCCGCAACCTGAGTGGTCATAGTGGTAACTGGTTCCGAAACTAGTCCACTTAGGATCCACCCAAAAATAGTATTTTGTGCCAATAGTTTGTTTGAAATTTTCTCAACACCCTCGAGTATTATCTGAGGTATGAGATCGCTGCCTAATAGAATGTCTATTTGAGCTTGGGTGTTGCAGTTGGCATCTGCTAGCTTTAGGTGTGAAACCTTTTGCCAATGCTTGCTATTTATATTATAGCTTGGAAGCATATTTGTTAGTTGCGGTAAGACTATAGCTTCTGCTTTAATTCTCTTATCCGCTTGGGGGGAAATTAGAGTAATGGGATTATTGTGAACTGAGGTATTCGTTTGAGATTTCCTCAACCTGAGTGGTCATAGTGGTAACTGGTTCCGAAACTAGTCCACTTAGGACCAACCCAAAAATAGTATTTTATGCCAATAGTTTGTTTGAAATTTTCTCAACACCCTCGAGTATTATCTGAGGTATGAGATCGCTGCCTAATAGAATGTCTATTTGAGCGGGGGTGTTGCAGTTGGGATCTGCTAGCTGTAGGTGTGAAACCTTTTGCCAATGCTTGCTATTTATATGATAGCTTGGAAGCATATTTGTTAGTTGCGGTAAGACTATAGCTTCTGCTTTAATTCTCTTCTCCGCTTGGGTGGAAATTAGAGTAATGGGATTATTGTGAACTGAGGTATTCGTTTGAGATTTCCTCAACCTGAGTGGTCATAGTGGTAACTGGTTCCGAAACTAGTCCACTTAGGATCCACCCTAAAATAGTATTTTGTGCCAATAGTTTGTTTGAAATTTTCTCAACACCCTCGAGTATTATCTGAGGTATGAGATCGCTGCCTAATAGAATGTCTATTTGAGCGGGGGTGTTGCAGTTGGCATCTGCTAGCTTTAGGTGTGAAACCTTTTGCCAATGCTTGCTATTTATATGATAGCTTGGAAGCATATTTGTTAGTTGCGGTAAGACTATAGCTTCTGCTTTAATTCTCTTCTCCGCTTGGGGGGAAATTAGAGTAATGGGATTATGTGAACTGAGGTATTCGTTTGAGATTTCCGCAACCTGAGTGGTCATAGTCGTAACTGGTTCCGAAACTAGTCCACTTAGGATCCACCCAAAAATAGTATTTTGTGCCAATAGTTTGTTTGAAATTTTCTCAACACCCTCGAGTATTATCTGAGGTATGAGATCGCTGCCTAATAGAATGTCTATTTGAGCGGGGGTGTTGCAGTTGGGATCTGCTAGCTTTAAGTGTGAAACCTTTTGCCAATGCTTGCTATTTATATGATAGCTTGGAAGCATATTTGTTAGTTGCGGTAAGACTATAGTTCTGCTTTAATTCTCGTATCCGCTTGGGGGGAAATTAGAGTAATGGGATTATTGTGAACTGAGGTATTCGTTTGAGATTTCCTCAACCTGAGTGGACATGGTGGTAACTGGTTCCGACACTAGTCCACTTAGGATCCACCCAAAAATAGTATTTTGTGCCAATAGTTTGTTTGAAATTTTCTCAACACCCTCGAGTATTATCTGAGGTATGAGATCGCTGCCTAATAGAATGTTTATTTGAGCGCGGGTGTTGCAGTTGGCATCTGCTAGCTTTAGGTGTGAAACCTTTTGCCGATGCTTGCTATTTATATGATAGCTTGGAAGCATATTTGTTAGTTGCGGTAAGACTATAGCTTCTGCTTTAATTCTCTTATCCGCTTGGGGGGAAATTAGAGTAAGGGGATTATTGTGAACTGAGGTATTTGTTTGAGATTTCCTCAACCTGAGTGGTCATAGTGGTAACTGGTTCCGAAACTAGTCCACTTAGGATCCACCCTAAAATAGTATTTTGTGCCAATAGTTTGTTTGAAATTTTCTCAACACCCTCGAGTATTATCTGAGGTATGAGATCGCTGCCTAATAGAATGTCTATTTGAGCGGGGGTGTTGCAGTTGGCATCTGCTAGCTTTAGGTGTGAAACCTTTTGCCAATGCTTGCTATTTATATGATAGCTTGGAAGCATATTTGTTAGTTGCGGTAAGACTATAGTTCTGCTTTAATTCTCTTATCCGCTTGGGGGGAAATTAGAGTAATGGGATTATTGTGAACTGAGGTATTCGTTTGAGATTTCCTCAACCTGAGTGGACATGGTGGTAACTGGTTCCGACACTAGTCCACTTAGGATCCACCCAAAAATAGTATTTTGTGCCAATAGTTTGTTTGAAATTTTCTCAACACCCTCGAGTATTATCTGAGGTATGAGATCGCTGCCTAATAGAATGTCTATTTGAGCGCGGGTGTTGCAGTTGGCATCTGCTAGCTTTAGGTGTGAAACCTTTTGCCGATGCTTGCTATTTATATGATAGCTTGGAAGCATATTTGTTAGTTGCGGTAAGACTATAGCTTCTGCTTTAATTCTCTTATCCGCTTGGGGGGAAACTAGAGTAAGGGGATTATTGTGAACTGAGGTATTCGTTTGAGATTACCTCAACCTGAGTGGTCATGGTGGTAACTGGTTCCGAAACTAGTCCACTTAGGACCAACCCAAAAATGGTATTTTGTGCCAATAGTTTGTTTGAAATTTTCTCAACACCCTCGAGTATTATCTGAAGTATGAGATCGCTGCCTAATAGAATGTCTATTTGAGCGCGGGTGTTGCAGTTGGCATCTGCTAGCTTTAGGTGTGAAACCTTTTGCCGATGCTTGCTATTCATATGATAGCTTGGAAGCATATTTGTTAGTTGCGGTAAGACTATAGCTCATGCTTTAATTCTCTTATCCGCTTGGGGGGAAATTAGAGTAATGGGATTATTGTGAACTGAGGTATTCGTTTGAGATTTCCTCAACCTGAGTGGTCATAGTGGTAACTGGTTCCGAAACTAGTCCACTTAGAATCCACCCTAAAATAGTATTTTGTGCGAATAGTTTGTTTGAAATTTTCTCAACACCCTCGAGTATTATCTGAGGTATGAGATCGCTGCCTAATAGAATGTCTATTTGAGCGGGGGTGTTGCAGTTGGGATCTGCTAGCTTTAGGTGTGAAAACTTTTCCCAATGCTTGCTATTCATATGATAGCTTGGAAGCATATTTGTTAGTTGCGGTAAGACTATAGCTCATGCTTTAATTCTCTTATCCGCTTGGGGGGAAATTAGAGTAATGGTCATGGTGGTAACTGGTTCCGAAACTAGTCCACTTAGGATCCACCCTAAAATAGTATTTTGTGCCAATAGGTGAAACCTTTTGCCAATGCTTGCTATGTATATGATAGCTTGGAAGCATATTTGTTAGTTGCGGTAAGACTACAGCTTCTGCTTTAATTCTCTTCTCCGCTTGGGGGGAAATTAGAGTAATGGGATTATTGTGAACTAAGGTATTCGTTTGAGATTTCCTCAACCTGAGTGGTCATAGTGGTAACTGGTTCCGAAACTAGTCCACTTAGGATCCACCCAAAAATAGTATTTTGTGCCAATAGTTTGTTTGAAATTTTCTCAACACCCTCGAGTATTATCTGAGGTATGAGATCGCTGCCTAATAGAATGTCTATTTGAGCGGGGGTGTTGCAGTTGGGATCTGCTAGCTTTAGGTGTGAAAACTTTTCCCAATGCTTGCTATTCATATGATAGCTTGGAAGCATATTTGTTAGTTGCGGTAAGACTATAGCTCATGCTTTAATTCTCTTATCCGCTTGGGGGGAAATTAGAGTAATGGTCATGGTGGTAACTGGTTCCGAAACTAGTCCACTTAGGATCCACCCTAAAATAGTATTTTGTGCCAATAGGTGAAACCTTTTGCCAATGCTTGCTATGTATATGATAGCTTGGAAGCATATTTGTTAGTTGCGGTAAGACTATAGCTTCTGCTTTAATTCTCTTATCCGCTTAAGGGGAAATTAGAGTAATGGGATTATTGTGAACTAAGGTATTCGTTTGAGATTTCCTCAACCTGAGTGGTCATAGTGGTAACTGGTTCCGAAACTAGTCCACTTAGGATCCACCCAAAAATAGTATTTTGTGCCAATAGTTTGTTTGAAATTTTCTCAACACCCTCGAGTATTATCTGAGGTATGAGATCGCTGCCTAATAGAATGTCTATTTGAGCGGGGGTGTTGCAGTTGGGATCTGCTAGCTTTAGGTGTGAAACCTTTTGCCAATGCTTGCTATTTATATGATAGCTTGGAAGCATATTTGTTAGTTGCGGTAAGACTATAGCTTCTGCTTTAATTCTCTTATCCGCTTAAGGGGAAATTAGAGTAATGGGATTATTGTGAACTGAGGTATTCGTTTGAGATTTCCTCAACCTGAGTGGTCATGGTGGTAACTGGTTCCGAAACTAGTCCACTTAGGATCCGCCCAAAAATAGTATTTTGTGCCAATAGTTTGTTTGAAATTTTCTCAACACCCTCGAGTATTATCTGAGGTATGAGATCGCTGCCTAATAGAATGTCTATTTGAGCGCGGGTGTTGCAGTTGGCATCTGCTAGCTTTAGGTGTGAAACCTTTTGCCAATGCTTGCTATTTATATGATAGCTTGGAAGCATATTTGTTAGTTGCGGTAAGACTATAGCTTCTGCTTTAATTCTCTTATCCGCTTAAGGGGAAATTAGAGTAATGGGATTATTGTGAACTAAGGTATTCGTTTGAGATTTCCTCAACCTGAGTGGTCATAGTGGTAACTGGTTCCGAAACTAGTCCACTTAGGACCAACCCAAAAATAGTATTTTGTGCCAATAGTTTGTTTGAAATTTTCTCAACACCCTCGAGTATTATCTGAGGTATGAGATCGCTGCCTAATAGAATGTCTATTTGAGCGGAGGTGTTGCAGTTGGGATCTGCTAGCTTTAGGTGTGAAACCTTTTGCCAATGCTTGCTATTTATATGATAGCTTGGAAGCATATTTGTTAGTTGCGGTAAAACTATAGCTTCTGCTCTAATTCTCTTATCCGCTTGGGGGGAAATTAGAGTAATGGGATTATGTGAACTGAGGTATTCGTTTGAGATTTCCGCAACCTGAGTGGTCATAGTGGTAACTGGTTCCGAAACTAGTCCACTTAGGATCCACCCAAAAATAGTATTTTGTGCCAATAGTTTGTTTGAAATTTTCTCAACACCCTCGAGTATTATCTGAGGTATGAGATCGCTGCCTAATAGAATGTCTATTTGAGCTTGGGTGTTGCAGTTGGCATCTGCTAGCTTTAGGTGTGAAACCTTTTGCCAATGCTTGCTATTTATATTATAGCTTGGAAGCATATTTGTTAGTTGCGGTAAGACTATAGCTTCTGCTTTAATTCTCTTATCCGCTTGGGGGGAAATTAGAGTAATGGGATTATTGTGAACTGAGGTATTCGTTTGAGATTTCCTCAACCTGAGTGGTCATAGTGGTAACTGGTTCCGAAACTAGTCCACTTAGGACCAACCCAAAAATAGTATTTTATGCCAATAGTTTGTTTGAAATTTTCTCAACACCCTCGAGTATTATCTGAGGTATGAGATCGCTGCCTAATAGAATGTCTATTTGAGCGGGGGTGTTGCAGTTGGGATCTGCTAGCTGTAGGTGTGAAACCTTTTGCCAATGCTTGCTATTTATATGATAGCTTGGAAGCATATTTGTTAGTTGCGGTAAGACTATAGCTTCTGCTTTAATTCTCTTCTCCGCTTGGGTGGAAATTAGAGTAATGGGATTATTGTGAACTGAGGTATTCGTTTGAGATTTCCTCAACCTGAGTGGTCATAGTGGTAACTGGTTCCGAAACTAGTCCACTTAGGATCCACCCTAAAATAGTATTTTGTGCCAATAGTTTGTTTGAAATTTTCTCAACACCCTCGAGTATTATCTGAGGTATGAGATCGCTGCCTAATAGAATGTCTATTTGAGCGGGGGTGTTGCAGTTGGCATCTGCTAGCTTTAGGTGTGAAACCTTTTGCCAATGCTTGCTATTTATATGATAGCTTGGAAGCATATTTGTTAGTTGCGGTAAGACTATAGCTTCTGCTTTAATTCTCTTCTCCGCTTGGGGGGAAATTAGAGTAATGGGATTATGTGAACTGAGGTATTCGTTTGAGATTTCCGCAACCTGAGTGGTCATAGTCGTAACTGGTTCCGAAACTAGTCCACTTAGGATCCACCCAAAAATAGTATTTTGTGCCAATAGTTTGTTTGAAATTTTCTCAACACCCTCGAGTATTATCTGAGGTATGAGATCGCTGCCTAATAGAATGTCTATTTGAGCGGGGGTGTTGCAGTTGGGATCTGCTAGCTTTAAGTGTGAAACCTTTTGCCAATGCTTGCTATTTATATGATAGCTTGGAAGCATATTTGTTAGTTGCGGTAAGACTATAGTTCTGCTTTAATTCTCGTATCCGCTTGGGGGGAAATTAGAGTAATGGGATTATTGTGAACTGAGGTATTCGTTTGAGATTTCCTCAACCTGAGTGGACATGGTGGTAACTGGTTCCGACACTAGTCCACTTAGGATCCACCCAAAAATAGTATTTTGTGCCAATAGTTTGTTTGAAATTTTCTCAACACCCTCGAGTATTATCTGAGGTATAAGATCGCTGCCTAATAGAATGTTTATTTGAGCGCGGGTGTTGCAGTTGGCATCTGCTAGCTTTAGGTGTGAAACCTTTTGCCGATGCTTGCTATTTATATGATAGCTTGGAAGCATATTTGTTAGTTGCGGTAAGACTATAGCTTCTGCTTTAATTCTCTTATCCGCTTGGGGGGAAATTAGAGTAAGGGGATTATTGTGAACTGAGGTATTTGTTTGAGATTTCCTCAACCTGAGTGGTCATAGTGGTAACTGGTTCCGAAACTAGTCCACTTAGGATCCACCCTAAAATAGTATTTTGTGCCAATAGTTTGTTTGAAATTTTCTCAACACCCTCGAGTATTATCTGAGGTATGAGATCGCTGCCTAATAGAATGTCTATTTGAGCGGGGGTGTTGCAGTTGGCATCTGCTAGCTTTAGGTGTGAAACCTTTTGCCAATGCTTGCTATTTATATGATAGCTTGGAAGCATATTTGTTAGTTGCGGTAAGACTATAGTTCTGCTTTAATTCTCTTATCCGCTTGGGGGGAAATTAGAGTAATGGGATTATTGTGAACTGAGGTATTCGTTTGAGATTTCCTCAACCTGAGTGGACATGGTGGTAACTGGTTCCGACACTAGTCCACTTAGGATCCACCCAAAAATAGTATTTTGTGCCAATAGTTTGTTTGAAATTTTCTCAACACCCTCGAGTATTATCTGAGGTATGAGATCGCTGCCTAATAGAATGTCTATTTGAGCGCGGGTGTTGCAGTTGGCATCTGCTAGCTTTAGGTGTGAAACCTTTTGCCGATGCTTGCTATTTATATGATAGCTTGGAAGCATATTTGTTAGTTGCGGTAAGACTATAGCTTCTGCTTTAATTCTCTTATCCGCTTGGGGGGAAACTAGAGTAAGGGGATTATTGTGAACTGAGGTATTCGTTTGAGATTACCTCAACCTGAGTGGTCATGGTGGTAACTGGTTCCGAAACTAGTCCACTTAGGACCAACCCAAAAATGGTATTTTGTGCCAATAGTTTGTTTGAAATTTTCTCAACACCCTCGAGTATTATCTGAAGTATGAGATCGCTGCCTAATAGAATGTCTATTTGAGCGCGGGTGTTGCAGTTGGCATCTGCTAGCTTTAGGTGTGAAACCTTTTGCCGATGCTTGCTATTCATATGATAGCTTGGAAGCATATTTGTTAGTTGCGGTAAGACTATAGCTCATGCTTTAATTCTCTTATCCGCTTGGGGGGAAATTAGAGTAATGAGATTATTGTGAACTGAGGTATTCGTTTGAGATTTCCTCAACCTGAGTGGTCATAGTGGTAACTGGTTCCGAAACTAGTCCACTTAGAATCCACCCTAAAATAGTATTTTGTGCGAATAGTTTGTTTGAAATTTTCTCAACACCCTCGAGTATTATCTGAGGTATGAGATCGCTGCCTAATAGAATGTCTATTTGAGCGGGGGTGTTGCAGTTGGGATCTGCTAGCTTTAGGTGTGAAAACTTTTCCCAATGCTTGCTATTCATATGATAGCTTGGAAGCATATTTGTTAGTTGCGGTAAGACTATAGCTCATGCTTTAATTCTCTTATCCGCTTGGGGGGAAATTAGAGTAATGGTCATGGTGGTAACTGGTTCCGAAACTAGTCCACTTAGGATCCACCCTAAAATAGTATTTTGTGCCAATAGGTGAAACCTTTTGCCAATGCTTGCTATGTATATGATAGCTTGGAAGCATATTTGTTAGTTGCGGTAAGACTACAGCTTCTGCTTTAATTCTCTTCTCCGCTTGGGGGGAAATTAGAGTAATGTGATTATTGTGAACTAAGGTATTCGTTTGAGATTTCCTCAACCTGAGTGGTCATAGTGGTAACTGGTTCCGAAACTAGTCCACTTAGGATCCACCCAAAAATAGTATTTTGTGCCAATAGTTTGTTTGAAATTTTCTCAACACCCTCGAGTATTATCTGAGGTATGAGATCGCTGCCTAATAGAATGTCTATTTGAGCGGGGGTGTTGCAGTTGGGATCTGCTAGCTTTAGGTGTGAAAACTTTTCCCAATGCTTGCTATTCATATGATAGCTTGGAAGCATATTTGTTAGTTGCGGTAAGACTATAGCTCATGCTTTAATTCTCTTATCCGCTTGGGGGGAAATTAGAGTAATGGTCATGGTGGTAACTGGTTCCGAAACTAGTCCACTTAGGATCCACCCTAAAATAGTATTTTGTGCCAATAGGTGAAACCTTTTGCCAATGCTTGCTATGTATATGATAGCTTGGAAGCATATTTGTTAGTTGCGGTAAGACTATAGCTTCTGCTTTAATTCTCTTCTCCGCTTGGGGGGAAATTAGAGTAATGGGATTATTGTGAACTAAGGTATTCGTTTGAGATTTCCTCAACCTGAGTGGTCATAGTGGTAACTGGTTCCGAAACTAGTCCACTTAGGATCCACCCAAAAATAGTATTTTGTGCCAATAGTTTGTTTGAAATTTTCTCAACACCCTCGAGTATTATCTGAGGTATGAGATCGCTGCCTAATAGAATGTCTATTTGAGCGGGGGTGTTGCAGTTGGGATCTGCTAGCTTTAGGTGTGAAACCTTTTCCCAATGCTTGCTATTCATATGATAGCTTGGAAGCATATTTGTTAGTTGCGGTAAGACTATAGCTTCTGCTTTTATTCTCTTATCCGCTTGGGGGCAAATTAGAGTAATGGGATTATTGTGAACTGAGGTATTCGTTTGAGATTTCCTCAACCTGAGTGGTCATGGTGGTAACTGGTTCCGAAACTAGTCCACTTAGAATCCACCCTAAAATAGTATTTTGTGCCAATAGTTTGTTTGAAATTTTCTCAACACCCTCGAGTATTATCTGAGGTATGAGATCGCTGCCTAATAGAATGTCTATTTGAGCGGGGGTGTTGCAGTTGGCATCTGCTAGAGTTAGGTGTGAAACCTTTTGCCAATGCTTGCTATTTATATGATAGCTTGGAAGCATATTTGTTAGTTGCGGTAAGACTATAGCTTCTGCTTTAATTCTCTTATCCGCTTGGGGGGAAATTAGAGTAAGGGGATTATTGTGAACTGAGGTATTCGTTTGAGATTTCCTCAACCTGAGTGGTCATGGTGGTAACTGGTTCCGAAACTAGTCCACTTAGGACCAACCCAAAAATAGTATTTTGTGCCAATAGTTTGTTAGAAATTTTCTCAACACCCTCGAGTATTATCTGAGGTATGAGATCGCTGCCTAATAGAATGTCTATTTGAGCGGGGGTGTTGCAGTTGGAATCTGCTCGCTTTAGGTGTGAAACGTTTTGCCAATGCTTGCTATTTATATGATAGCTTGGAAGCATATTTGTTAGTTGCGGTAAGACTATAGCTTCTGCTTTAATTCTCTTATCCGCTTGGGGGGAAATTAGAGTAATGGGATTATTGTGAACTGAGGTATTCGTTTGAGATTTCCTCAACCTGAGTGGTCATGGTGGTAACTGGTTCCGAAACTAGTCCACTTAGGACCAACCCAAAAATAGTATTTTGTGCGAATAGTTTGTTTGAAATTTTCTCAACACCCTCGAGTATTATCTGAGGTATGAGATCACTGCCTAATAGAATGTCTATTTGAGCGGGGGTGTTGCAGTTGGGATCTGCTAGCTTTAGGTGTGAAACCTTTTCCCAATGCTTGCTATTCATATGATAGCTTGGAAGCATATTTGTTAGTTGCGGTAAGACTATAGCTCATGCTTTAATTCTCTTATCCGCTTGGGGGGAAATTAGAGTAATGGTCATGGTGGTAACTGGTTCCGAAACTAGTCCACTTAGGATCCACCCTAAAATAGTATTTTGTGCCAATAATTTGTTTGAAATTTTCTCAACACCCTCGAGTATTATCTGAGGTATGAGATCACTGCCTAATAGAATGTCTATTTGAGCGCGGGTGTTGCAGTTGGCATCTGCTAGCTTTAGGTGTGAAACCTTTTGCCGATGCTTGCTATTCATATGATAGCTTGGAAGCATATTTGTTAGTTGCGGTAAGACTATAGCTCATGCTTTAATTCTCTTATCCGCTTGGGGGGAAATTAGAGTAATGGGATTATTGTGAACTGAGGTATTCGTTTGAGATTTCCTCAACCTGAGTGGTCATAGTGGTAACTGGTTCCGAAACTAGTCCACTTAGAATCCACCCTAAAATAGTATTTTGTGCGAATAGTTTGTTTGAAATTTTCTCAACACCCTCGAGTATTATCTGAGGTATGAGATCACTGCCTAATAGAATGTCTATTTGAGCGGGGGTGTTGCATTGGGATCTGCTAGCTTTAGGTGTGAAACCTTTTCCCAATGCTTGCTATTCATATGATAGCTTGGAAGCATATTTGTTAGTTGCGGTAAGACTATAGCTCATGCTTTAATTCTCTTATCCGCTTGGGGGGAAATTAGAGTAATGGTCATGGTGGTAACTGGTTCCGAAACTAGTCCACTTAGGATCCACCCTAAAATAGTATTTTGTGCCAATAGGTGAAACCTTTTGCCAATGCTTGCTATGTATATGATAGCTTGGAAGCATATTTGTTAGTTGCGGTAAGACTATAGCTTCTGCTTTAATTCTCTTCTCCGCTTGGGGGGAAATTAGAGTAATGGAATTATTGTGAACTAAGGTATTCGTTTGAGATTTCCTCAACCTGAGTGGTCATAGTGGTAACTGGTTCCGAAACTAGTCCACTTAGGATCCACCCAAAAATAGTATTTTGTGCCAATAGTTTGTTTGAAATTTTCTCAACACCCTCGAGTATTATCTGAGGTATGAGATCGCTGCCTAATAGAATGTCTATTTGAGCGGGGGTGTTGCAGTTGGGATCTGCTAGCTTTAGGTGTGAAAACTTTTGCCAATGCTTGCTATTTATATGATAGCTTGGAAGCATATTTGTTAGTTGCGGTAAGACTATAGCTTCTGCTTTAATTCTCTTATCCGCTTGGGGGGAAATTAGAGTAAGGGGATTATTGTGAACTGAGGTATTCGTTTGAGATTTCCTCAACCTGAGTGGTCATGGTGGTAACTGGTTCCGAAACTAGTCCACTTAGGACCAACCCAAAAATAGTATTTTGTGCGAATAGTTTGTTTGAAATTTTCTCAACACCCTCGAGTATTATCTGAGGTATGAGATCACTGCCTAATAGAATGTCTATTTGAGCGGGGGTGTTGCAGTTGGGATCTGCTAGCTTTAGGTGTGAAACCTTTTCCCAATGCTTGCTATTCATATGATAGCTTGGAAGCATATTTGTTAGTTGCGGTAAGACTATAGCTCATGCTTTAATTCTCTTATCCGCTTGGGGGGAAATTAGAGTAATGGTCATGGTGGTAACTGGTTCCGAAACTAGTCCACTTAGGATCCACCCAAAAATAGTATTTTGTGCCAATAATTTGTTTGAAATTTTCTCAACACCCTCGAGTATTATCTGAGGTATGAGATCACTGCCTAATAGAATGTCTATTTGAGCGCGGGTGTTGCAGTTGGCATCTGCTAGCTTTAGGTGTGAAACCTTTTGCCGATGCTTGCTATTCATATGATAGCTTGGAAGCATATTTGTTAGTTGCGGTAAGACTATAGCTCATGCTTTAATTCTCTTATCCGCTTGGGGGGAAATTAGAGTAATGGGATTATTGTGAACTGAGGTATTCGTTTGAGATTTCCTCAACCTGAGTGGTCATAGTGGTAACTGGTTCCGAAACTAGTCCACTTAGAATCCACCCTAAAATAGTATTTTGTGCGAATAGTTTGTTTGAAATTTTCTCAACACCCTCGAGTATTATCTGAGGTATGAGATCACTGCCTAATAGAATGTCTATTTGAGCGGGGGTGTTGCAGTTGGGATCTGCTAGCTTTAGGTGTGAAACCTTTTCCCAATGCTTGCTATTCATATGATAGCTTGGAAGCATATTTGTTAGTTGCGGTAAGACTATAGCTCATGCTTTAATTCTCTTATCCGCTTGGGGGGAAATTAGAGTAATGGTCATGGTGGTAACTGGTTCCGAAACTAGTCCACTTAGGATCCACCCTAAAATAGTATTTTGTGCCAATAGGTGAAACCTTTTGCCAATGCTTGCTATGTATATGATAGCTTGGAAGCATATTTGTTAGTTGCGGTAAGACTATAGCTTCTGCTTTAATTCTCTTCTCCGCTTGGGGGGAAATTAGAGTAATGGAATTATTGTGAACTAAGGTATTCGTTTGAGATTTCCTCAACCTGAGTGGTCATAGTGGTAACTGGTTCCGAAACTAGTCCACTTAGGATCCACCCAAAAATAGTATTTTGTGCCAATAGTTTGTTTGAAATTTTCTCAACACCCTCGAGTATTATCTGAGGTATGAGATCGCTGCCTAATAGAATGTCTATTTGAGCGGGGGTGTTGCAGTTGGGATCTGCTAGCTTTAGGTGTGAAAACTTTTCCCAATGCTTGCTATTCATATGATAGCTTGGAAGCATATTTGTTAGTTGCGGTAAGACTATAGCTCATGCTTTAATTCTCTTATCCGCTTGGGAGGAAATTAGAGTAATGGTCATGGTGGTAACTGGTTCCGAAACTAGTCCACTTAGGATCCACCCTTAAATAGTATTTTGTGCCAATAGGTGAAACCTTTTGCCAATGCTTGCTATGTATATGATAGCTTGGAAGCATATTTGTTAGTTGCGGTAAGACTATAGCTTCTGCTTTAATTCTCTTCTCCGCTTGGGGGGAAATTAGAGTAATGGGATTATTGTGAACTAAGGTATTCGTTTAAGATTTCCTCAACCTGAGTGGTCATAGTGGTAACTGGTTCCGAAACTAGTCCACTTAGGATCCACCCAAAAATAGTATTTTGTGCCAATAGTTTGTTTGAAATTTTCTCAACACCCTCGAGTATTATCTGAGGTATGAGATCGCTGCCTAATAGAATGTCTATTTGAGCGGGGGTGTTGCAGTTGGGATCTGCTAGCTTTAGGTGTGAAACCTTTTCCCAATGCTTGCTATTCATATGATAGCTTGGAAGCATATTTGTAAGTTGCGGTAAGACTATAGCGTCTGGTTTTATTCTCTTATCCGCTTGGGGGCAAATTAGAGTAATGGGATTATTGTGAACTGAGGTATTCGTTTGAGATTTCCTCAACCTGAGTGGTCATGGTGGTAACTGGTTCCGAAACTAGTCCACTTAGAATCCACTCTAAAATAGTATTTTGTGCCAATAGTTTGTTTGAAATTTTCTCAACACCCTCGAGTATTATCTGAGGTATGAGATCGCTGCCTAATAGAATGTCTATTTGAGCGGGGGTGTTGCAGGTGGCATCTGCTAGCTTTAGGTGTGAAACCTTTTGCCAATGCTTGCTATTTATATGATAGCTTGGAAGCATATTTGTTAGTTGCGGTAAGACTATAGCTTCTGCTTTAATTCTCTTATCCGCTTGGGGGGAAATTAGAGTAAGGGGATTATTGTGAACTGAGGTATTCGTTTGAGATTTCCTCAACCTGAGTGGTCATGGTGGTAACTGGTTCCGAAACTAGTCCACTTAGGACCAACCCAAAAATAGTATTTTGTGCGAATAGTTTGTTTGAAATTTTCTCAACACCCTCGAGTATTATCTGAGGTATGAGATCACTGCCTAATAGAATGTCTATTTGAGCGGGGGTGTTGCAGTTGGGATCTGCTAGCTTTAGGTGTGAAACCTTTTCCCAATGCTTGCTATTCATATGATAGCTTGGAAGCATATTTGTTAGTTGCGGTAAGACTATAGCTCATGCTTTAATTCTCTTATCCGCTTGGGGGGAAATTAGAGTAATGGTCATGGTGGTAACTGGTTCCGAAACTAGTCCACTTAGGATCCACCCAAAAATAGTATTTTGTGCCAATAATTTGTTTGAAATTTTCTCAACACCCTCGAGTATTATCTGAGGTATGAGATCACTGCCTAATAGAATGTCTATTTGAGCGCGGGTGTTGCAGTTGGCATCTGCTAGCTTTAGGTGTGAAACCTTTTGCCGATGCTTGCTATTCATATGATAGCTTGGAAGCATATTTGTTAGTTGCGGTAAGACTATAGCTCATGCTTTAATTCTCTTATCCGCTTGGGGGGAAATTAGAGTAATGGGATTATTGTGAACTGAGGTATTCGTTTGAGATTTCCTCAACCTGAGTGGTCATAGTGGTAACTGGTTCCGAAACTAGTCCACTTAGAATCCACCCTAAAATAGTATTTTGTGCGAATAGTTTGTTTGAAATTTTCTCAACACCCTCGAGTATTATCTGAGGTATGAGATCACTGCCTAATAGAATGTCTATTTGAGCGGGGGTGTTGCAGTTGGGATCTGCTAGCTTTAGGTGTGAAACCTTTTCCCAATGCTTGCTATTCATATGATAGCTTGGAAGCATATTTGTTAGTTGCGGTAAGACTATAGCTCATGCTTTAATTCTCTTATCCGCTTGGGGGGAAATTAGAGTAATGGTCATGGTGGTAACTGGTTCCGAAACTAGTCCACTTAGGATCCACCCTAAAATAGTATTTTGTGCCAATAGGTGAAACCTTTTGCCAATGCTTGCTATGTATATGATAGCTTGGAAGCATATTTGTTAGTTGCGGTAAGACTATAGCTTCTGCTTTAATTCTCTTCTCCGCTTGGGGGGAAATTAGAGTAATGGAATTATTGTGAACTAAGGTATTCGTTTGAGATTTCCTCAACCTGAGTGGTCATAGTGGTAACTGGTTCCGAAACTAGTCCACTTAGGATCCACCCAAAAATAGTATTTTGTGCCAATAGTTTGTTTGAAATTTTCTCAACACCCTCGAGTATTATCTGAGGTATGAGATCGCTGCCTAATAGAATGTCTATTTGAGCGGGGGTGTTGCAGTTGGGATCTGCTAGCTTTAGGTGTGAAAACTTTTCCCAATGCTTGCTATTCATATGATAGCTTGGAAGCATATTTGTTAGTTGCGGTAAGACTATAGCTCATGCTTTAATTCTCTTATCCGCTTGGGAGGAAATTAGAGTAATGGTCATGGTGGTAACTGGTTCCGAAACTAGTCCACTTAGGATCCACCCTTAAATAGTATTTTGTGCCAATAGGTGAAACCTTTTGCCAATGCTTGCTATGTATATGATAGCTTGGAAGCATATTTGTTAGTTGCGGTAAGACTATAGCTTCTGCTTTAATTCTCTTCTCCGCTTGGGGGGAAATTAGAGTAATGGGATTATTGTGAACTAAGGTATTCGTTTAAGATTTCCTCAACCTGAGTGGTCATAGTGGTAACTGGTTCCGAAACTAGTCCACTTAGGATCCACCCAAAAATAGTATTTTGTGCCAATAGTTTGTTTGAAATTTTCTCAACACCCTCGAGTATTATCTGAGGTATGAGATCGCTGCCTAATAGAATGTCTATTTGAGCGGGGATGTTGCAGTTGGGATCTGCTAGCTTTAGGTGTGAAACCTTTTCCCAATGCTTGCTATTCATATGATAGCTTGGAAGCATATTTGTAAGTTGCGGTAAGACTATAGCTTCTGGTTTTATTCTCTTATCCGCTTGGGGGCAAATTAGAGTAATGGGATTATTGTGAACTGAGGTATTCGTTTGAGATTTCCTCAACCTGAGTGGTCATGGTGGTAACTGGTTCCGAAACTAGTCCACTTAGAATCCACTCTAAAATAGTATTTTGTGCCAATAGTTTGTTTGAAATTTTCTCAACACCCTCGAGTATTATCTGAGGTATGAGATCGCTGCCTAATAGAATGTCTATTTGAGCGGGGGTGTTGCAGGTGGCATCTGCTAGCTTTAGGTGTGAAACCTTTTGCCAATGCTTGCTATTTATATGATAGCTTGGAAGCATATTTGTTAGTTGCGGTAAGACTATAGCTTCTGCTTTAATTCTCTTATCCGCTTGGGGGGAAATTAGAGTAAGGGGATTATTGTGAACTGAGGTATTCGTTTGAGATTTCCTCAACCTGAGTGGTCATGGTGGTAACTGGTTCCGAAACTAGTCCACTTAGGACCAACCCAAAAATAGTATTTTGTGCGAATAGTTTGTTTGAAATTTTCTCAACACCCTCGAGTATTATCTGAGGTATGAGATCACTGCCTAATAGAATGTCTATTTGAGCGGGGGTGTTGCAGTTGGGATCTGCTAGCTTTAGGTGTGAAACCTTTTCCCAATGCTTGCTATTCATATGATAGCTTGGAAGCATATTTGTTAGTTGCGGTAAGACTATAGCTCATGCTTTAATTCTCTTATCCGCTTGGGGGGAAATTAGAGTAATGGTCATGGTGGTAACTGGTTCCGAAACTAGTCCACTTAGGATCCACCCTAAAATAGTATTTTGTGCCAATAGGTGAAACCTTTTGCCAATGCTTGCTATGTATATGATAGCTTGGAAGCATATTTGTTAGTTGCGGTAAGACTATAGCTTCTGCTTTAATTCTCTTCTCCGCTTGGGGGGAAATTAGAGTAATGGGATTATTGTGAACTAAGGTATTCGTTTGAGATTTCCTCAACCTGAGTGGTCATAGTGGTAACTGGTTCCGAAACTAGTCCACTTAGGATCCACCCAAAAATAGTATTTTGTGCCAATAGTTTGTTTGAAATTTTCTCAACACCCTCGAGTATTATCTGAGGTATGAGATCGCTGCCTAATAGAATGTCTATTTGAGCGGGGGTGTTGCAGTTGGGATCTGCTAGCTTTAGGTGTGAAACCTTTTGCCAATGCTTGCTATTTATATGATAGCTTGGAAGCATATTTGTTAGTTGCGGTAAGACTATAGCTTCTGCTTTAATTCTCTTATCCGCTTGGGGGGAAATTAGAGTAATGGGATTACTGTGAACTGAGGTATTCGTTTGAGATTTCCTCAACCTGAGTGGTCATGGTGGTAACTGGTTCCGAAACTAGTCCACTTAGGATCCACCCAAAAATAGTATTTTGTGCCAATAGTTTGTTTGAAATTTTCTCAACACCCTCGAGTATTATCTGAGGTATGAGATCGCTGCCTAATAGAATGTCTATTTGAGCGCGGGTGTTGCAGTTGGCATCTGCTAGCTTTAGGTGTGAAACCTTTTGCCGATGCTTGCTATTCATATGATAGCTTGGAAGCATATTTGTTAGTTGCGGTAAGACTATAGCTCATGCTTTAATTCTCTTATCCGCTTGGGGGGAAATTAGAGTAATGGGATTATTGTGAACTGAGGTATTCGTTTGAGATTTCCTCAACCTGAGTGGTCATAGTGGTAACTGGTTCCGAAACTAGTCCACTTAGAATCCACCCTAAAATAGTATTTTGTGCGAATAGTTTGTTTGAAATTTTCTCAACACCCTCGAGTATTATCTGAGGTATGAGATCACTGCCTAATAGAATGTCTATTTGAGCGGGGGTGTTGCAGTTGGGATCTGCTAGCTTTAGGTGTGAAACCTTTTCCCAATGCTTGCTATTCATATGATAGCTTGGAAGCATATTTGTTAGTTGCGGTAAGACTATAGCTCATGCTTTAATTCTCTTATCCGCTTGGGGGGAAATTAGAGTAATGGTCATGGTGGTAACTGGTTCCGAAACTAGTCCACTTAGGATCCACCCTAAAATAGTATTTTGTGCCAATAGGTGAAACCTTTTGCCAATGCTTGCTATGTATATGATAGCTTGGAAGCATATTTGTTAGTTGCGGTAAGACTATAGCTTCTGCTTTAATTCTCTTCTCCGCTTAGGGGAAATTAGAGTAATGGGATTATTGTGAACTAAGGTATTCGTTTGAGATTTCCTCAACCTGAGTGGTCATAGTGGTAGCTGGTTCCGAAACTAGTCCACTTAGGATCCACCCAAAAATAGTATTTTGTGCCAATAGTTTGTTTAAAATTTTCTCAACACCCTCGAGTATTATCTGAGGTATGAGATCGCTGCCTAATAGAATGTCTATTTGAGCGGGGGTGTTGCAGTTGGGATCTGCTAGCTTTAGGTGTGAAACCTTTTGCCGATGCTTGCTATTTATATGATAGCTTGGAAGCATATTTGTTAGTTGCGGTAAGACTATAGCTTCTGCTTTAATTCTCTTATCCGCTTGGGGGGAAACTAGAGTAAGGGGATTATTGTGAACTGAGGTATTCGTTTGAGATTTCCTCAACCTGAGTGGTCATGGTGGTAACTGGTTCCGAAACTAGTCCACTTAGGACCAACCCAAAAATAGTATTTTGTGCCAATAGTTTGTTTGAAATTTTCTCAACACCCTCGAGTATTATCTGAGGTATGAGATCGCTGCCTAATAGAATGTCTATTTGAGCGGGGGTGTTGCAGTTGGGATCTGCTAGCTTTAGGTGTGAAACCTTTTCCCAATGCTTGCTATTCATATGATAGCTTGGAAGCATATTTGTTAGTTGCGGTAAGACTATAGCTCATGCTTTAATTCTCTTATCCGCTTGGGGGGAAATTAGAGTAATGGTCATGGTGGTAACTGGTTCCGAAACTAGTCCACTTAGGATCCACCCTAAAATAGTATTTTGTGCCAATAGGTGAAACCTTTTGCCAATGCTTGCTATGTATATGATAGCTTGGAAGCATATTTGTTAGTTGCGGTAAGACTATAGCTTCTGCTTTAATTCTCTTCTCCGCTTAGGGGAAATTAGAGTAATGGGATTATTGTGAACTAAGGTATTCGTTTGAGATTTCCTCAACCTGAGTGGTCATAGTGGTAACTGGTTCCGAAACTAGTCCACTTAGGATCCACCCAAAAATAGTATTTTGTGCCAATAGTTTGTTTAAAATTTTCTCAACACCCTCGAGTATTATCTGAGGTATGAGATCGCTGCCTAATAGAACGTCTATTTGAGCGGGGGTGTTGCAGTTGGGATCTGCTAGCTTTAGGTGTGAAACCTTTTGCCGATGCTTGCTATTTATATGATAGCTTGGAAGCATATTTGTTAGTTGCGGTAAGACTATAGCTTCTGCTTTAATTCTCTTATCCGCTTGGGGGGAAACTAGAGTAAGGGGATTATTGTGAACTGAGGTATTCGTTTGAGATTTCCTCAACCTGAGTGGTCATGGTGGTAACTGGTTCCGAAACTAGTCCACTTAGGACCAACCCAAAAATAGTATTTTGTGCCAATAGTTTGTTTGAAATTTTCTCAACACCCTCGAGTATTATCTGAGGTATGAGATCGCTGCCTAATAGAATGTCTATTTGAGCGGGGGTGTTGCAGTTGGGATCTGCTAGCTTTAGGTGTGAAACCTTTAGCCAATGCTTGCTATTTATATGATAGCTTGGAAGCATATTTGTTAGTTGCGGTAAGACTATAGCTCATGCTTTAATTCTCTTATCCGCTTGGGGGGAAATTAGAGTAATGCGATTATTGTGAACTGAGGTATTCGTTTGAGATTTCCTCAACCTGAGTGGTCATGGTGGTAACTGGTTCCGAAACTAGTCCACTTAGGATCCACCGTAAAATAGTATTTTGTGCCAATAGGTGAAACCTTTTGCCAATGCTTGCTATTTATATGATAGCTTGGAAGCATATTTGTTAGTTGCGGTAAGACTATAGCTCCTGCTTTAATTCTCTTCTCCGCTTGGGGGGAAATTAGAGTAATGGGATTATTGTGAACTGAGGTATTCGTTTGAGATTTCCTCAACCTGAGTGGTCATGGTGGTAACTGGTTCCGAAACTAGTCCACTTAGGATCCACCGTAAAATAGTATTTTGTGCCAATAGGTGAAACCTTTTGCCAATGCTTGCTATTTATATGATAGCTTGGAAGCATATTTGTTAGTTGCGGTAAGACTATAGCTCCTGCTTTAATTCTCTTCTCCGCTTGGGGGGAAATTAGAGTAATGGGATTATTGTGAACTGAGGTATTCGTTTGAGATTTCCTCAACCTGAGTGGTCATGGTGGTAACTGGTTCCGAAACTAGTCCACTTAGAATCCACCCTAAAATAGTATTTTGTGCGAATAGTTTGTTTGAAATTTTCTCAACACCCTCGAGTATTATCTGAGGTATGAGATCGCTGCCTAATAGAATGTCTATTTGAGCGGGGGTGTTGCAGTTGGGATCTGCTAGCTTTAGGTGTGAAACCTTTTGCCAATGCTTGCTATTTATATGATAGCTTGGAAGCATATTTGTTAGTTGCGGTAGGACTATAGCTTCTGCTTTAATTCTCTTATCCGCTTGGGGGGAAATTAGAGTAATGGGATTATTGTGAACTGAGGTATTCGTTTGAGATTTCCTCAACCTGAGTGGTCATGGTGGTAACTGGTTCCCAAACTAGCCCACTTAGAATCCACCCTAAAATAGTATTTTGTGCGAATAGTTTGTTTGAAATTTTCCCAACACCCTCGAGTATTATCTGAGGTATGAGATCGCTGCCTAATAGAATGTCTATTTGAGCGGGGGTGTTGCAGTTGGGATCTGCTAGCTTTAGGTGTGAAACCTTTTGCCAATGCTTGCTATTTATATGATATCTTGGAAGCATATTTGTTAGTTGCGGTAAGACTATAGCTTCTGCTTTAATTCTCTTATCCGCTTGGGGGGAAATTAGAGTAATGGGATTATTGTGAACTGAGGTATTCGTTTGAGATTTCCTCAACCTGAGTGGTCATGGTGGTAACTGGTTCCGAAACTAGTCCACTTAGAATCCACCCTAAAATAGTATTTTGTGCGAATAGTTTGTTTGAAATTTTCTCAACACCCTCGAGTATTATCTGAGGTATGAGATCACTGCCTAATAGAATGTCTATTTGAGCGGGGGTGTTGCAGTTGGGATCTGCTAGCTTTAGGTGTGAAACCTTTTCCCAATGCTTGCTATTCATATGATAGCTTGGAAGCATATTTGTTAGTTGCGGTAAGACTATAGCTCATGCTTTAATTCTCTTATCCGCTTGGGGGGAAATTAGAGTAATGGTCATGGTGGTAACTGGTTCCGAAACTAGTCCACTTAGGATCCACCCTAAAATAGTATTTTGTGCCAATAGGTGAAACCTTTTGCCAATGCTTGCTATGTATATGATAGCTTGGAAGCATATTTGTTAGTTGCGGTAAGACTATAGCTTCTGCTTTAATTCTCTTCTCCGCTTGGGGGGAAATTAGAGGAATGGAATTATTGTGAACTAAGGTATTCGTTTGAGATTTCCTCAACCTGAGTGGTCATAGTGGTAACTGGTTCCGAAACTAGTCCACTTAGGATCCACCCAAAAATAGTATTTTGTGCCAATAGTTTGTTTGAAATTTTCTCAACACCCTCGAGTATTATCTGAGGTATGAGATCGCTGCCTAATAGAATGTCTATTTGAGCGGGGGTGTTGCAGTTGGGATCTGCTAGCTTTAGGTGTGAAAACTTTTCCCAATGCTTGCTATTCATATGATAGCTTGGAAGCATATTTGTTAGTTGCGGTAAGACTATAGCTCATGCTTTAATTCTCTTATCCGCTTGGGGGAAATTAGAGTAATGGTCATGGTGGTAACTGGTTCCGAAACTAGTCCACTTAGGATCCACCCTAAAATAGTATTTTGTGCCAATAGGTGAAACCTTTTGCCAATGCTTGCTATGTATATGATAGCTTGGAAGCATATTTGTTAGTTGCGGTAAGACTATAGCTTCTGCTTTAATTCTCTTCTCCGCTTGGGGGGAAATTAGAGTAATGGGATTATTGTGAACTAAGGTATTCGTTTGAGATTTCCTCAACCTGAGTGGTCATAGTGGTAACTGGTTCCGAAACTAGTCCACTTAGGATCCACCCAAAAATAGTATTTTGTGCCAATAGTTTGTTTGAAATTTTCTCAACACCCTCGAGTATTATCTGAGGTATGAGATCGCTGCCTAATAGAATGTCTATTTGAGCGGGGGTGTTGCAGTTGGGATCTGCTAGCTTTAGGTGTGAAACCTTTTCCCGATGCTTGCTATTCATATGATAGCTTGGAAGCATATTTGTTAGTTGCGGTAAGACTATAGCTTCTGCTTTTATTCTCTTATCCGCTTGGGGGCAAATTAGAGCAATGGGATTATTGTGAACTGAGGTATTCGTTTGAGATTTCCTCAACCTGAGTGGTCATGGTGGTAACTGGTTCCGAAACTAGTCCACTTAGAATCCACCCTAAAATAGTATTTTGTGCCAATAGTTTGTTTGAAATTTTCTCAACACCCTCGAGTATTATCTGAGGTATGAGATCGCTGCCTAATAGAATGTCTATTTGAGCGGGGGTGTTGCAGTTGGCATCTGCTAGCTTTAGGTGTGAAACCTTTTCCCAATGCTTGCTATTCATATGATAGCTTGGAAGCATATTTGTTAGTTGCGGTAAGACTATAGCTTCTGCTTTAATTCTCTTATCCGCTTGGGGGGAAATTAGAGTAAGGGGATTATTGTGAACTGAGGTATTCGTTTGCGATTTCCTCAACCTGAGTGGTCATGGTGGTAACTGGTTCCGAAACTAGTCCACTTAGGACCAACCCAAAAATAGTATTTTGTGCCAATAGTTTGTTTGAAATTTTCTCAACACCCTCGAGTATTATCTGAGGTATGAGATCGCTGCCTAATAGAATGTCTATTTGAGCGGGGGTGTTGCAGTTGGGATCTGCTAGCTTTAGGTGTGAAACCTTTTCCCAATGCTTGCTATTCATATGATAGCTTGGAAGCATATTTGTTAGTTGCGGTAAGACTATAGCTTCTGCTTTAATTCTCTTATCCGCTTGGGGGGAAATTAGAGTAATGGGATTATTGTGAACTGAGGTATTCGTTTGAGATTTCCTCAACCTGAGTGGTCATGGTGGTAACTGGTTCCCAAACTAGTCCACTTAGAATCCACCCTAAAATAGTATTTTGTGCGAATAGTTTGTTTGAAATTTTCCCAACACCCTCGAGTATTATCTGAGGTATGAGATCGCTGCCTAATAGAATGTCTATTTGAGCGGGGGTGTTGCAGTTGGGATCTGCTAGCTTTAGGTGTGAAACCTTTTGCCAATGCTTGCTATTTATATGATATCTTGGAAGCATATTTGTTAGTTGCGGTAAGACTATAGCTTCTGCTTTAATTCTCTTATCCGCTTGGGGGGAAATTAGAGTAATGGGATTATTGTGAACTGAGGTATTCGTTTGAGATTTCCTCAACCTGAGTGGTCATGGTGGTAACTGGTTCCGAAACTAGTCCACTTAGAATCCACCCTAAAATAGTATTTTGTGCGAATAGTTTGTTTGAAATTTTCTCAACACCCTCGAGTATTATCTGAGGTATGAGATCACTGCCTAATAGAATGTCTATTTGAGCGGGGGTGTTGCAGTTGGGATCTGCTAGCTTTAGGTGTGAAACCTTTTCCCAATGCTTGCTATTCATATGATAGCTTGGAAGCATATTTGTTAGTTGCGGTAAGACTATAGCTCATGCTTTAATTCTCTTATCCGCTTGGGGGGAAATTAGAGTAATGGTCATGGTGGTAACTGGTTCCGAAACTAGTCCACTTAGGATCCACCCTAAAATAGTATTTTGTGCCAATAGGTGAAACCTTTTGCCAATGCTTGCTATGTATATGATAGCTTGGAAGCATATTTGTTAGTTGCGGTAAGACTATAGCTTCTGCTTTAATTCTCTTCTCCGCTTGGGGGGAAATTAGAGTAATGGAATTATTGTGAACTAAGGTATTCGTTTGAGATTTCCTCAACCTGAGTGGTCATAGTGGTAACTGGTTCCGAAACTAGTCCACTTAGGATCCACCCAAAAATAGTATTTTGTGCCAATAGTTTGTTTGAAATTTTCTCAACACCCTCGAGTATTATCTGAGGTATGAGATCGCTGCCTAATAGAATGTTTATTTGAGCGGGGGTGTTGCAGTTGGGATCTGCTAGCTTTAGGTGTGAAAACTTTTCCCAATGCTTGCTATTCATATGATAGCTTGGAAGCATATTTGTTAGTTGCGGTAAGACTATAGCTCATGCTTTAATTCTCTTATCCGCTTGGGGGGAAATTAGAGTAATGGTCATGGTGGTAACTGGTTCCGAAACTAGTCCACTTAGGATCCACCCTAAAATAGTATTTTGTGCCAATAGGTGAAACCTTTTGCCAATGCTTGCTATGTATATGATAGCTTGGAAGCATATTTGTTAGTTGCGGTAAGACTATAGCTTCTGCTTTAATTCTCTTCTCCGCTTGGGGGGAAATTAGAGTAATGGGATTATTGTGAACTAAGGTATTCGTTTGAGATTTCCTCAACCTGAGTGGTCACAGTGGTAACTGGTTCCGAAACTAGTCCACTTAGGATCCACCCAAAAATAGTATTTTGTGCCAATAAATTGTTTGAAATTTTCTCAACACCCTCGAGTATTATCTGAGGTATGAGATCGCTGCCTAATAGAATGTCTATTTGAGCGGGGGTGTTGCAGTTGGGATCTGCTAGCTTTAGGTGTGAAACCTTTTCCCAATGCTTGCTATTCATATGATAGCTTGGAAGCATATTTGTTAGTTGCGGTAAGACTATAGCTTCTGGTTTTATTCTCTTATCCGCTTGGGGGCAAATTAGAGTAATGGGATTATTGTGAACTGAGGTATTCGTTTGAGATTTCCTCAACCTGAGTGGTCATGGTGGTAACTGGTTCCGAAACTAGTCCACTTAGAATCCACTCTAAAATAGTATTTTGTGCCAATAGTTTGTTTGAAATTTTCTCAACACCCTCGAGTATTATCTGAGGTATGAGACCACTGCCTAATAGAATGTCTATTTGAGCGGGGGTGTTGCAGTTGGGATCTGCTAGCTTTAGGTGTGAAACCTTTTCCCAATGCTTGCTATTCATATGATAGCTTGGAAGCATATTTGTTAGTTGCGGTAAGACTATAGCTCATGCTTTAATTCTCTTATCCGCTTGGGGGGAAATTAGAGTAATGGTCATGGTGGTAACTGTTTCCGAAACTAGTCCACTTAGGATCCACCCTAAAATAGTATTTTGTGCCAATAGGTGAAACCTTTTGCCAATGCTTGCTATGTATATGATAGCTTGGAAGCATATTTGTTAGTTGCGGTAAGACTATAGCTTCTGCTTTAATTCTCTTCTCCGCTTAGGGGAAATTAGAGTAATGGGATTATTGTGAACTAAGGTATTCGTTTGAGATTTCCTCAACCTGAGTGGTCATAGTGGTAACTGGTTCCGAAACTAGTCCACTTAGGATCCACCCAAAAATAGTATTTTGTGCCAATAGTTTGTTTGAAATTTTCTCAACACCCTCGAGTATTATCTGAGGTATGAGATCGCTGCCTAATAGAATGTCTATTTGAGCGGGGGTGTTGCAGTTGGGATCTGCTAGCTTTAGGTGTGAAACCTTTTGCCGATGCTTGCTATTTATATGATAGCTTGGAAGCATATTTGTTAGTTGCGGTAAGACTATAGCTTCTGCTTTAATTCTCTTATCCGCTTGGGGGGACACTAGAGTAAGGGGATTATTGTGAACTGAGGTATTCGTTTGAGATTTCCTCAACCTGAGTGGTCATAGTGGTAACTGGTTCCGAAACTAGTCCACTTAGGACCAACCCAAAAATAGTATTTTGTGCCAATAGTTTGTTTGAAATTTTCTCAACACCCTCGAGTATTATCTGAGGTATGAGATCGCTGCCTAATAGAATGTCTATTTGAGCGGGGGTGTTGCAGTTGGGATCTGCTAGCTTTAGGTGTGAAACCTTTAGCCAATGCTTGCTATTTATATGATAGCTTGGAAGCATATTTGTTAGTTGCGGTAAGACTATAGCTTCTGCTTTAATTCTCTTATCCGCTTGGGGGGAAATTAGAGTAATGCGATTATTGTGAACTGAGGTATTCGTTTGAGATTTCCTCAACCTGAGTGGTCATGGTGGTAACTGGTTCCGAAACTAGTCCACTTAGGATCCACCGTAAAATAGTATTTTGTGCCAATAGGTGAAACCTTTTGCCAATGCTTGCTATTTATATGATAGCTTGGAAGCATATTTGTTAGTTGCGGTAAGACTATAGCTCCTGCTTTAATTCTCTTCTCCGCTTGGGGGGAAATTAGAGTAATGGGATTATTGTGAACTGAGGTATTCGTTTGAGATTCCTCAACCTGAGTGGTCATGGTGGTAACTGGTTCCGAAACTAGTCCACTTAGAATCCACCCTAAAATAGTATTTTGTGCGAATAGTTTGTTTGAAATTTTCTCAACACCCTCGAGTATTATCTGAGGTATGAGATCGCTGCCTAATAGAATGTCTATTTGAGCGGGGGTGTTGCAGTTGGGATCTGCTAGCTTTAGGTGTGAAACCTTTTGCCAATGCTTGCTATTTATATGATAGCTTGGAAGCATATTTGTTAGTTGCGGTAGGACTATAGCTTCTGCTTTAATTCTCTTATCCGCTTGGGGGGAAATTAGAGTAATGGGATTATTGTGAACTGAGGTATTCGTTTGAGATTTCCTCAACCTGAGTGGTCATGGTGGTAACTGGTTCCCAAACTAGTCCACTTAGAATCCACCCTAAAATAGTATTTTGTGCGAATAGTTTGTTTGAAATTTTCCCAACACCCTCGAGTATTATCTGAGGTATGAGATCGCTGCCTAATAGAATGTCTATTTGAGCGGGGGTGTTGCAGTTGGGATCTGCTAGCTTTAGGTGTGAAACCTTTTCCCAATGCTTGCTATTCATATGATAGCTTGGAAGCATATTTGTTAGTTGCGGTAAGACTATAGCTCATGCTTTAATTCTCTTATCCGCTTGGGGGGAAATTAGAGTAATGGTCATGGTGGTAACTGGTTCCGAAACTAGTCCACTTAGGATCCACCCTAAAATAGTATTTTGTGCCAATAGGTGAAACCTTTTGCCAATGCTTGCTATGTATATGATAGCTTGGAAGCATATTTGTTAGTTGCGGTAAGACTATAGCTTCTGCTTTAATTCTCTTATCCGCTTGGGGGGAAATTAGAGTAAGGGGATTATTGTGAACTGAGGTATTCGTTTGCGATTTCCTCAACCTGAGTGGTCATGGTGGTAACTGGTTCCGAAACTAGTCCACTTAGGATCCACCGTAAAATAGTATTTTGTGCCAATAGGTGAAACCTTTTGCCAATGCTTGCTATTTATATGATAGCTTGGAAGCATATTTGTTAGTTGCGGTAAGACTATAGCTTCTGCTTTAATTCTCTTATCCGCTTGGGGGGAAATTAGAGTAATGCGATTATTGTGAACTGAGGTATTCGTTTGAGATTTCCTCAACCTGAGTGGTCATGGTGGTAACTGGTTCCGAAACTAGTCCACTTAGGATCCACCGTAAAATAGTATTTTGTGCCAATAGGTGAAACCTTTTGCCAATGCTTGCTATTTATATGATAGCTTGGAAGCATATTTGTTAGTTGCGGTAAGACAATAGCTCCTGCTTTAATTCTCTTCTCCGCTTGGGGGTAAATTAGAGTAATGGGATTATTGTGAACTGAGGTATTCGTTTGAGATTTCCTCAACCTGAGTGGTCATGGTGGTAACTGGTTCCGAAACTAGTCCACTTAGAATCCACCCTAAAATAGTATTTTGTGCGAATAGTTTGTTTGAAATTTTCTCAACACCCTCGAGTATTATCTGAGGTATGAGATCGCTGCCTAATAGAATGTCTATTTGAGCGGGGGTGTTGCAGTTGGGATCTGCTAGCTTTAGGTGTGAAAACTTTTCCCAATGCTTGCTATTCATATGATAGCTTGGAAGCATATTTGTTAGTTGCGGTAAGACTATAGCTCCTGCTTTAATTCTCTTCTCCGCTTGGGGGGAAATTAGAGTAATGGAATTATTGTGAACTAAGGTATTCGTTTGAGATTTCCTCAACCTGAGTGGTCATAGTGGTAACTGGTTCCGAAACTAGTTCACTTAGGATCCACCCAAAAATAGTATTTTGTGCCAATAGTTTGTTTGAAATTTTCTCAACACCCTCGAGTATTATCTGAGGTATGAGATCGCTGCCTAATAGAATGTCTATTTGAGCGGGGGTGTTGCAGTTGGGATCTGCTAGCTTTAGGTGTGAAAACTTTTCCCAATGCTTGCTATTCATATGATAGCTTGGAAGCATATTTGTTAGTTGCGGTAAGACTATAGCTCATGCTTTAATTCTCTTATCCGCTTGGGGGGAAATTAGAGTAATGGTCATGGTGGTAACTGGTTCCGAAACTAGTCCACTTAGGATCCACCCTAAAATAGTATTTTGTGCCAATAGGTGAAACCTTTTGCCAATGCTTGCTATGTATATGATAGCTTGGAAGCATATTTGTTAGTTGCGGTAAGACTATAGCTTCTGCTTTAATTCTCTTATCCGCTTGGGGGGAAATTAGAGTAAGGGGATTATTGTGAACTGAGGTATTCGTTTGCGATTTCCTCAACCTGAGTGGTCATGGTGGTAACTGGTTCCGAAACTAGTCCACTTAGGACCAACCCAAAAATAGTATTTTGTGCCAATAGTTTGTTTGAAATTTTCTCAACACCCTCGAGTATTATCTGAGGTATGAGATCGCTGCCTAATAGAATGTCTATTTGAGCGGGGGTGTTGCAGTTGGGATCTGCTAGCTTTAGGTGTGAAACCTTTTCCCAATGCTTGCTATTCATATGATAGCTTGGAAGCATATTTGTTAGTTGCGGTAAGACTATAGCTTCTGCTTTAATTCTCTTATCCGCTTGGGGGGAAATTAGAGTAATGGGATTATTGTGAACTGAGGTATTCGTTTGAGATTTCCTCAACCTGAGTGGTCATGGTGGTAACTGGTTCTCAAACTAGTCCACTTAGAATCCACCCTAAAATAGTATTTTGTGCGAATAGTTTGTTTGAAATTTTCCCAACACCCTCGAGTATTATCTGAGGTATGAGATCGCTGCCTAATAGAATGTCTATTTGAGCGGGGGTGTTGCAGTTGGGATCTGCTAGCTTTAGGTGTGAAACCTTTTGCCAATGCTTGCTATTTATATGATATCTTGGAAGCATATTTGTTAGTTGCGGTAAGACTATAGCTCATGCTTTAATTCTCTTATCCGCTTGGGGGGAAATTAGAGTAATGGTCATGGTGGTAACTGGTTCCGAAACTAGTCCACTTAGGATCCACCCTAAAATAGTATTTTGTGCCAATAGGTGAAACCTTTTGCCAATGCTTGCTATGTATATGATAGCTTGGAAGCATATTTGTTAGTTGCGGTAAGACTATAGCTTCTGCTTTAATTCTCTTCTCCGCTTGGGGGCAAATTAGAGTAATGGGATTATTGTGAACTGAGGTATTCGTTTGAGATTTCCTCAACCTGAGTGGTCATGGTGGTAACTGGTTCCGAAACTAGTCCACTTAGAATCCACTCTAAAATAGTATTTTGTGCCAATAGTTTGTTTGAAATTTTCTCAACACCCTCGAGTATTATCTGAGGTATGAGATCACTGCCTAATAGAATGTCTATTTGAGCGGGGGTGTTGCAGTTGGGATCTGCTAGCTTTAGGTGTGAAACCTTTTCCCAATGCTTGCTATTCATATGATAGCTTGGAAGCATATTTGTTAGTTGCGGTAAGACTATAGCTCATGCTTTAATTCTCTTATCCGCTTGGGGGGAAATTAGAGTAATGGTCATGGTGGTAACTGGTTCCGAAACTAGTCCACTTAGGATCCACCCTAAAATAGTATTTTGTGCCAATAGGTGAAACCTTTTGCCAATGCTTGCTATGTATATGATAGCTTGGAAGCATATTTGTTAGTTGCGGTAAGACTATAGCTTCTGCTTTAATTCTCTTCTCCGCTTGGGGGGAAATTAGAGTAATGGAATTATTGTGAACTAAGGTATTCGTTTGAGATTTCCTCAACCTGAGTGGTCATAGTGGTAACTGGTTCCGAAACTAGTCCACTTAGGATCCACCCAAAAATAGTATTTTGTGCCAATAGTTTGTTTGAAATTTTCTCAACACCCTCGAGTATTATCTGAGGTATGAGATCGCTGCCTAATAGAATGTCTATTTGAGCGGGGGTGTTGCAGTTGGGATCTGCTAGCTTTAGGTGTGAAAACTTTTTTCAATGCTTGCTATTCATATGATAGCTTGGAAGCATATTTGTTAGTTGCGGTAAGACTATAGCTCATGCTTTAATTCTCTTATCCGCTTGGGGGGAAATTAGAGTAATGGTCATGGTGGTAACTGGTTCCGAAACTAGTCCACTTAGGATCCACCCTAAAATAGTATTTTGTGCCAATAGGTGAAACCTTTTGCCAATGCTTGCTATGTATATGATAGCTTGGAAGCATATTTGTTAGTTGCGGTAAGACTATAGCTTCTGCTTTAATTCTCTTCTCCGCTTAAGGGGAAATTATAGTAATGGGATTATTGTGAACTAAGGTATTCGCTTGAGATTTCCTCAACCTGAGTGGTCACAGTGGTAACTGGTTCCGAAACTAGTCCACTTAGGATCCACCCAAAAATAGTATTTTGTGCCAATAGTTTGTTTGAAATTTTCTCAACACCCTCGAGTATTATCTGAGGTATGAGATCGCTGCCTAATAGAATGTCTATTTGAGCGGGGGTGTTGCAGTTGGGATCTGCTAGCTTTAGGTGTGAAACCTTTTCCCAATGCTTGCTATTTATATGATAGCTTGGAAGCATATTTGTTAGTTGCGGTAAGACTATAGCTTCTGGTTTTATTCTCTTATCCGCTTGGGGGCAAATTAGAGTAATGGGATTATTGTGAACTGAGGTATTCGTTTGAGATTTCCTCAACCTGAGTGGTCATGGTGGTAACTGGTTCCGAAACTAGTCCACTTAGAATCCACTCTAAAATAGTATTTTGTGCCAATAGTTTGTTTGAAATTTTCTCAACACCCTCGAGTATTATCTGAGGTATGAGATCACTGCCTAATAGAATGTCTATTTGAGCGGGGGTGTTGCAGTTGGGATCTGCTAGCTTTAGGTGTGAAACCTTTTCCCAATGCTTGCTATTCATATGATAGCTTGGAAGCATATTTGTTAGTTGCGGTAAGACTATAGCTCATGCTTTAATTCTCTTATCCGCTTGGGGGGAAATTAGAGTAATGGTCATGGTGGTAACTGGTTCCGAAACTAGTCCACTTAGGATCCACCCTAAAATAGTATTTTGTGCCAATAGGTGAAACCTTTTGCCAATGCTTGCTATGTATATGATAGCTTGGAAGCATATTTGTTAGTTGCGGTAAGACTATAGCTTCTGCTTTAATTCTCTTCTCCGCTTAGGGGAAATTAGAGTAATGGGATTATTGTGAACTAAGGTATTCGTTTGAGATTTCCTCAACCTGAGTGGTCATAGTGGTAACTGGTTCCGAAACTAGTCCACTTAGGATCCACCCAAAAATAGTATTTTGTGCCAATAGTTTGTTTGAAATTTTCTCAACACCCTCGAGTATTATCTGAGGTATGAGATCGCTGCCTAATAGAATGTCTATTTGAGCGGGGGTGTTGCAGTTGGGATCTGCTAGCTTTAGGTGTGAAACCTTTTGCCGATGCTTGCTATTTATATGATAGCTTGGAAGCATATTTGTTAGTTGCGGTAAGACTATAGCTTCTGCTTTAATTCTCTTATCCGCTTGGGGGGAAACTAGAGTAAGGGGATTATTGTGAACTGAGGTATTCGTTTGAGATTTCCTCAACCTGAGTGGTCATGGTGGTAACTGGTTCCGAAACTAGTCCACTTAGGACCAACCCAAAAATAGTATTTTGTGCCAATAGTTTGTTTGAAATTTTCTCAACACCCTCGAGTATTATCTGAGGTATGAGATCGCTGCCTAATAGAATGTCTATTTGAGCGGGGGTGTTGCAGTTGGGATCTGCTAGCTTTAGGTGTGAAACCTTTAGCCAATGCTTGCTATTTATATGATAGCTTGGAAGCATATTTGTTAGTTGCGGTAAGACTATAGCTTCTGCTTTAATTCTCTTATCCGCTTGGGGGGAAATTAGAGTAATGCGATTATTGTGAACTGAGGTATTCGTTTGAGATTTCCTCAACCTGAGTGGTCATGGTGGTAACTGGTTCCGAAACTAGTCCACTTAGGATCCACCGTAAAATAGTATTTTGTGCCAATAGGTGAAAACTTTTGCCAATGCTTGCTATTTATATGATAGCTTGGAAGCATATTTGTTAGTTGCGGTAAGACTATAGCTCCTGCTTTAATTCTCTTCTCCGCTTGGGGGGAAATTAGGGTAATGGGATTATTGTGAACTGAGGTATTCGTTTGAGATTTCCTCAACCTGAGTGGTCATGGTGGTAACTGGTTCCGAAACTAGTCCACTTAGAATCCACCCTAAAATAGTATTTTGTGCGAATAGTTTGTTTGAAATTTTCTCAACACCCTCGAGTATTATCTGAGGTATGAGATCGCTGCCTAATAGAATGTCTATTTGAGCGGGGGTGTTGCAGTTGGGATCTGCTAGCTTTAGGTGTGAAACCTTTTGCCAATGCTTGCTATTTATATGATAGCTTGGAAGCATATTTGTTAGTTGCGGTAGGACTATAGCTTCTGCTTTAATTCTCTTATCCGCTTGGGGGGAAATTAGAGTAATGGGATTATTGTGAACTGAGGTATTCGTTTGAGATTTCCTCAACCTGAGTGGTCATGGTGGTAACTGGTTCCCAAACTAGTCCACTTAGAATCCACCCTAAAATAGTATTTTGTGCGAATAGTTTGTTTGAAATTTTCCCAACACCCTCGAGTATTATCTGAGGTATGAGATCGCTGCCTAATAGAATGTCTATTTGAGCGGGGGTGTTGCAGTTGGGATCTGCTAGCTTTAGGTGTGAAAACTTTTGCCACTGCTTGCTATTTATATGATATCTTGGAAGCATATTTGTTAGTTGCGGTAAGACTATAGCTTCTGCTTTAATTCTCTTATCCGCTTGGGGGGAAATTAGAGTAATGGGATTATTGTGAACTGAGGTATTCGTTTGAGATTTCCTCAACCTGAGTGGTCATGGTGGTAACTGGTTCCGAAACTAGTCCACATAGAATCCACCCTAAAATAGTATTTTGTGCGAATAGTTTGTTTGAAATTTTCTCAACACCCTCGAGTATTATCTGAGGTATGAGATCACTGCCTAATAGAATGTCTATTTGAGCGGGGGTGTTGCAGTTGGGATCTGCTAGCTTTAGGTGTGAAACCTTTTCCCAATGCTTGCTATTCATATGATAGCTTGGAAGCATATTTGTTAGTTGCGGTAAGACTATAGCTCATGCTTTAATTCTCTTATCCGCTTGGGGGGAAATTAGAGTAATGGTCATGGTGGTAACTGGTTCCGAAACTAGTCCACTTAGGATCCACCCTAAAATAGTATTTTGTGCCAATAGGTGAAACCTTTTGCCAATGCTTGCTATGTATATGATAGCTTGGAAGCATATTTGTTAGTTGCGGTAAGACTATAGCTTCTGCTTTAATTCTCTTCTCCGCTTGGGGGGAAATTAGAGTAATGGAATTATTGTGAACTAAGGTATTCGTTTGAGATTTCCTCAACCTGAGTGGTCATAGTGGTAACTGGTTCCGAAACTAGTCCACTTAGGATCCACCCAAAAATAGTATTTTGTGCCAATAGTTTGTTTGAAATTTTCTCAACACCCTCGAGTATTATCTGAGGTATGAGATCGCTGCCTAATAGAATGTCTATTTGAGCGGGGGTGTTGCAGTTGGGATCTGCTAGCTTTAGGTGTGAAAACTTTTCCCAATGCTTGCTATTCATATGATAGCTTGGAAGCATATTTGTTAGTTGCGGTAAGACTATAGCTCATGCTTTAATTCTCTTATCCGCTTGGGGGGAAATTAGAGTAATGGTCATGGTGGTAACTGGTTCCGAAACTAGTCCACTTAGGATCCACCCTAAAATAGTATTTTGTGCCAATAGGTGAAACCTTTTGCCAATGCTTGCTATGTATATGATAGCTTGGAAGCATATTTGTTAGTTGCGGTAAGACTATAGCTTCTGCTTTAATTCTCTTCTCCGCTTGGGGGGAAATTAGAGTAATGGGATTATTGTGAACTAAGGTATTCGTTTGAGATTTCCTCAACCTGAGTGGTCATAGTGGTAACTGGTTCCGAAACTAGTCCACTTAGGATCCACCCAAAAATAGTATTTTGTGCGAATAGTTTGTTTGAAATTTTCTCAACACCCTCGAGTATTATCTGAGGTATGAGATCGCTGCCTAATAGAATGTCTATTTGAGCGGGGGTGTTGCAGTTGGGATCTGCTAGCTTTAGGTGTGAAACCTTTTCCCAATGCTTGCTATTCATATGATAGCTTGGAAGCATATTTGTTAGTTGCGTTAAGACTATAGCTTCTGCTTTTATTCTCTTATCCGCTTGGGGGCAAATTAGAGTAATGGGATTATTGTGAACTGAGGTATTCGTTTGAGATTTCCTCAACCTGAGTGGTCATGGTGGTAACTGGTTCCGAAACTAGTCCACTTAGAATCCACCCTAAAATAGTATTTTGTGCCAATAGTTTGTTTGAAATTTTCTCAACACCCTCGAGTATTATCTGAGGTATGAGATCGCTGCCTAATAGAATGTCTATTTGAGCGGGGGTGTTGCAGTTGGCATCTGCTAGCTTTAGGTGTGAAACCTTTTCCCAATGCTTGCTATTCATATGATAGCTTGGAAGCATATTTGTTAGTTGCGGTAAGACTATAGCTTCTGCTTTAATTCTCTTATCCGCTTGGGGGGAAATTAGAGTAAGGGGATTATTGTGAACTGAGGTATTCGTTTGCGATTTCCTCAACCTGAGTGGTCATGGTGGTAACTGGTTCCGAAACTAGTCCACTTAGGACCAACCCAAAAATAGTATTTTGTGCCAATAGTTTGTTTGAAATTTTCTCAACACCCTCGAGTATTATCTGAGGTATGAGATCGCTGCCTAATAGAATGTCTATTTGAGCGGGGGTGTTGCAGTTGGAATCTGCTCGCTTTAGGTGTGAAACCTTTTGCCAATGCTTGCTATTTATATGATAGCTTGGAAGCATATTTGTTAGTTGCGGTAAGACTATAGCTTCTGCTTTAATTCTCTTATCCGCTTGGGGGGAAATTAGAGTAATGGGATTATTGTGAACTGAGGTATTCGTTTGAGATTTCCTCAACCTGAGTGGTCATGGTGGTAACTGGTTCCGAAACTAGTCCACTTAGGACCAACCCAAAAATAGTATTTTGTGCGAATAGTTTGTTTGAAATTTTCTCAACACCCTCGAGTATTATCTGAGGTATGAGATCACTGCCTAATAGAATGTCTATTTGAGCGGGGGTGTTGCAGTTGGGATCTGCTAGCTTTAGGTGTGAAACCTTTTCCCAATGCTTGCTATTCATATGATAGCTTGGAAGCATATTTGTTAGTTGCGGTAAGACTATAGCTCATGCTTTAATTCTCTTATCCGCTTGGGGGGAAATTAGAGTAATGGTCATGGTGGTAACTGGTTCCGAAACTAGTCCACTTAGGATCCACCCTAAAATAGTATTTTGTGCCAATAGGTGAAACCTTTTGCCAATGCTTGCTATGTATATGATAGCTTGGAAGCATATTTGTTAGTTGCGGTAAGACTATAGCTTCTGCTTTAATTCTCTTCTCCGCTTGGGGGGAAATTAGAGTAATGGGATTATTGTGAACTAAGGTATTCGTTTGAGATTTCCTCAACCTGAGTGGTCATAGTGGTAACTGGTTCCGAAACTAGTCCACTTAGGATCCACCCAAAAATAGTATTTTGTGCCAATAGTTTGTTTGAAATTTTCTCAACACCCTCGAGTATTATCTGAGGTATGAGATCGCTGCCTAATAGAATGTCTATTTGAGCGGGGGTGTTGCAGTTGGGATCTGCTAGCTTTAGGTGTGAAACCTTTTGCCAATGCTTGCTATTTATATGATAGCTTGGAAGCATATTTGTTAGTTGCGGTAAGACTATAGCTTCTGCTTTAATTCTCTTATCCGCTTGGGGGGAAATTAGAGTAATGGGATTATTGTGAACTGAGGTATTCGTTTGAGATTTCCTCAACCTGAGTGGTCATGGTAACTGGTTCCGAAACTAGTCCACTTAGGATCCACCCAAAAATAGTATTTTGTGCCAATAGTTTGTTTGAAATTTTCTCAACACCCTCGAGTATTATCTGAGGTATGAGATCGCTGCCTAATAGAATGTCTATTTGAGCGCGGGTGTTGCAGTTGGCATCTGCTAGCTTTAGGTGTGAAACCTTTTGCCAATGCTTGCTATTTATATGATAGCTTGGAAGCATATTTGTTAGTTGCGGTAAGACTATAGCTTCTGCTTTAATTCTCTTATCCGCTTGGGGGGAAATTAGAGTAATGGGATTATTGTGAACTGAGGTATTCGTTTGAGATTTCCTCAACCTGAGTGGTCATGGTAACTGGTTCCGAAACTAGTCCACTTAGGATCCACCCAAAAATAGTATTTTGTGCCAATAGTTTGTTTGAAATTTTCTCAACACCCTCGAGTATTATCTGAGGTATGAGATCGCTGCCTAATAGAATGTCTATTTGAGCGCGGGTGTTGCAGTTGGCATCTGCTAGCTTTAGGTGTGAAACCTTTTGCCGATGCTTGCTATTCATATGATAGCTTGGAAGCATATTTGTTAATTGCGGTAAGACTATAGCTCATACTTTAATTCTCTTATCCGCTTGGGGGGAAATTAGAGTAATGGGATTATTGTGAACTGAGGTATTCGTTTGAGATTTCCTCAACCTGAGTGGTCATAGTGGTAACTGGTTCCGAAACTAGTCCACTTAGAATCCACCCTAAAATAGTATTTTGTGCGAATAGTTTGTTTGAAATTTTCTCAACACCCTCGAGTATTATCTGAGGTATGAGATCACTGCCTAATAGAATGTCTATTTGAGCGGGGGTGTTGCAGTTGGGATCTGCTAGCTTTAGGTGTGAAACCTTTTCCCAATGCTTGCTATTCATATGATAGCTTGGAAGCATATTTGTTAGTTGCGGTAAGACTATAGCTCATGCTTTAATTCTCTTATCCGCTGGGGGGGAAATTAGAGTAATGGTCATGGTGGTAACTGGTTTCGAAACTAGTCCACTTAGGATCCACCCTAAAATAGTATTTTGTGCCAATAGGTGAAACCTTTTGCCAATGCTTGCTATGTATATGATAGCTTGGAAGCATATTTGTTAGTTGCGGTAAGACTATAGCTTCTGCTTTAATTCTCTTCTCCGCTTAGGGGAAATTAGAGTAATGGGATTATTGTGAACTAAGGTATTCGTTTGAGATTTCCTCAACCTGAGTGGTCATAGTGGTAACTGGTTCCGAAACTAGTCCACTTAGGATCCACCCAAAAATAGTATTTTGTGCCAATAGTTTGTTTGAAATTTTCTCAACACCCTCGAGTATTATCTGAGGTATGAGATCGCTGCCTAATAGAATGTCTATTTGAGCGGGGGTGTTGCAGTTGGGATCTGCTAGCTTTAGGTGTGAAACCTTTTGCCGATGCTTGCTATTTATATGATAGCTTGGAAGCATATTTGTTAGTTGCGGTAAGTCTATAGCTTCTGCTTTAATTCTCTTATCCGCTTGGGGGGAAACTAGAGTAAGGGGATTATTGTGAACTGAGGTAATCGTTTGAGATTTCCTCAACCTGAGTGGTCATGGTGGTAACTGGTTCCGAAACTAGTCCACTTAGGACCAACCCAAAAATAGTATTTTGTGCCAATAGTTTGTTTGAAATTTTCTCAACACCCTCGAGTATTATCTGAGGTATGAGATCGCTGCCTAATATAATGTCTATTTGAGCGGGGGTGTTGCAGTTGGGAACTGCTAGCTTTAGGTGTGAAACCTTTAGCCAATGCTTGCTATTTATATGATAGCTTGGAAGCATATTTGTTAGTTGCGGTAAGACTATAGCTTCTGCTTTAATTCTCTTATCCGCTTGGGGGGAAATTAGAGTAATGCGATTATTGTGAACTGAGGTATTCGTTTGAGATTTCCTCAACCTGAGTGGTCATGGTGGTAACTGGTTCCGAAACTAGTCCACTTAGAATCCACCCTAAAATAGTATTTTGTGCGAATAGTTTGTTTGAAATTTTCTCAACACCCTCGAGTATTATCTGAGGTATGAGATCACTGCCTAATAGAATGTCTATTTGAGCGGGGGTGTTGCAGTTGGGATCTGCTAGCTTTAGGTGTGAAACCTTTTGCCAATGCTTGCTATTTATATGATATTTTGTGCCAATAGGTGAAACCTTTTGCCAATGCTTGCTATTTATATGATAGCTTGGAAGCATATTTGTTAGTTGCGGTAAGACTATAGCTTCTGCTTTAATTCTCTTCTCCGCTTGGGGGGAAATTAGAGTAATGGGATTATTGTGAACTGAGGTATTCGTTTGAGATTTCCTCAACCTGAGTGGTCATGGTGGTAACTGGTTCCGAAACTAGTCCACTTAGAATCCACCCTAAAATAGTATTTTGTGCGAATAGTTTGTTTGAAATTTTCTTAACACCCTCGAGTATTATCTGAGGTATGAGATCGCTGCCTAATAGAATGTCTATTTGAGCGGGGGTGTTGCAGTTGGGATCTGCTAGCTTTAGGTGTGAAACCTTTTCCCAATGCTTGCTATTCATATGATAGCTTGGAAGCATATTTGTTAGTTGCGGTAAGACTATAGCTCATGCTTTAATTCTCTTATCCGCTGGGGGGGAAATTAGAGTAATGGTCATGGTGGTAACTGGTTTCGAAACTAGTCCACTTAGGATCCACCCTAAAATAGTATTTTGTGCCAATAGGTGAAACCTTTTGCCAATGCTTGCTATGTATATGATAGCTTGGAAGCATATTTGTTAGTTGCGGTAAGACTATAGCTTCTGCTTTAATTCTCTTCTCCGCTTAGGGGAAATTAGAGTAATGGGATTATTGTGAACTAAGGTATTCGTTTGAGATTTCCTCAACCTGAGTGGTCATAGTGGTAACTGGTTCCGAAACTAGTCCACTTAGGATCCACCCAAAAATAGTATTTTGTGCCAATAGTTTGTTTGAAATTTTCTCAACACCCTCGAGTATTATCTGAGGTATGAGATCGCTGCCTAATAGAATGTCTATTTGAGCGGGGGTGTTGCAGTTGGGATCTGCTAGCTTTAGGTGTGAAACCTTTTGCCGATGCTTGCTATTTATATGATAGCTTGGAAGCATATTTGTTAGTTGCGGTAAGTCTATAGCTTCTGCTTTAATTCTCTTATCCGCTTGGGGGGAAACTAGAGTAAGGGGATTATTGTGAACTGAGGTAATCGTTTGAGATTTCCTCAACCTGAGTGGTCATGGTGGTAACTGGTTCCGAAACTAGTCCACTTAGGACCAACCCAAAAATAGTATTTTGTGCCAATAGTTTGTTTGAAATTTTCTCAACACCCTCGAGTATTATCTGAGGTATGAGATCGCTGCCTAATATAATGTCTATTTGAGCGGGGGTGTTGCAGTTGGGAACTGCTAGCTTTAGGTGTGAAACCTTTAGCCAATGCTTGCTATTTATATGATAGCTTGGAAGCATATTTGTTAGTTGCGGTAAGACTATAGCTTCTGCTTTAATTCTCTTATCCGCTTGGGGGGAAATTAGAGTAATGCGATTATTGTGAACTGAGGTATTCGTTTGAGATTTCCTCAACCTGAGTGGTCATGGTGGTAACTGGTTCCGAAACTAGTCCACTTAGAATCCACCCTAAAATAGTATTTTGTGCGAATAGTTTGTTTGAAATTTTCTCAACACCCTCGAGTATTATCTGAGGTATGAGATCACTGCCTAATAGAATGTCTATTTGAGCGGGGGTGTTGCAGTTGGGATCTGCTAGCTTTAGGTGTGAAACCTTTTGCCAATGCTTGCTATTTATATGATATTTTGTGCCAATAGGTGAAACCTTTTGCCAATGCTTGCTATTTATATGATAGCTTGGAAGCATATTTGTTAGTTGCGGTAAGACTATAGCTTCTGCTTTAATTCTCTTCTCCGCTTGGGGGGAAATTAGAGTAATGGGATTATTGTGAACTGAGGTATTCGTTTGAGATTTCCTCAACCTGAGTGGTCATGGTGGTAACTGGTTCCGAAACTAGTCCACTTAGAATCCACCCTAAAATAGTATTTTGTGCGAATAGTTTGTTTGAAATTTTCTTAACACCCTCGAGTATTATCTGAGGTATGAGATCGCTGCCTAATAGAATGTCTATTTGAGCGGGGGTGTTGCAGTTGGGATCTGCTAGCTTTAGGTGTGAAACCTTTTGCCAATGCTTGCTATTTATATGATAGCTTGGAAGCATATTTGTTAGTTGCGGTAAGACTATAGCTTCTGCTTTAATTCTCTTATCCGCTTGGGGGGAAATTAGAGTAATGGGATTATTGTGAACTGAGGTATTCGTTTGAGATTTCCTCAACCTGAGTGGTCATGGTGGTAACTGGTTCCCAAACTAGTCCACTTAGAATCCACCCTAAAATAGTATTTTGTGCGAATAGTTTGTTTGAAATTTTCTCAACACCCTCGAGTATTATCTGAGGTATGAGATCGCTGCCTAATAGAATGGCTATTTGAGCGGGGGTGTTGCAGTTGGGATCTGCTAGCTTTAGGTGTGAAACCTTTTGCCAATGCTTGCTATTTATATGATATCTTGGAAGCATATTTGTTAGTTGCGGTAAGACTATAGCTTCTGCTTTAATTCTCTTATCCGCTTGGGGGAAATTAGAGTAATGGGATTATTGTGAACTGAGGTATTCGTTTGAGATTCCTCAACCTGAGTGGTCATGGTGGTAACTGGTTCCGAAACTAGTCCACTTAGGATCCACCCTAAAATAGTATTTTGTGCCAATAGTTTGTTTGAAATTTTCTCAACACCCTCGAGTATTATCTGAGGTATGAGATCGCTGCCTAATAGAATGTCTATTTGAGCGGGGGTGTTGCAGTTGGGATCTGCTAGCTTTAGGTGTGAAACCTTTTCCCAATGCTTGCTATTCATATGATAGCTTGGAAGCATATTTGTTAGTTGCGGTAAGAATATAGCTCGTGCTTTAATTCTCTTATCCGCTTTGGGGGAAATTAGAGTAATGGGATTATTGGGAACTGAGGTATTCGTTTGAGATTTCCTCAACCTGAGTGGCCATGGTGGTAACTGGTTCCGAAACTAGTCCACTTAGGACCAACCCAAAAATAGTATTTTGTGCGAATAGTTTGTTTGAAATTTTCTCAACACCCTCGAGTATTATCTGAGGTATGAGATCGCTGCTTAATAGAATGTCTATTTGAGCGGGGGTGTTGCAGTTGGCATCTGCTAGCTTTAGGTGTGAAACCTTTTGCCAATGCTTGCTATTTATATGATAGCTTGGAAGCATATTTGTTAGTTACGGTAAGACTATAGCTTCTGCTTTAATTCTCTTCTCCGCTTGGGGGGAAATTAGAGTAATGGGATTATGTGAACTGAGGTATTCGTTTGAGATTTCCTCAACCTGAGTGGACATAGTGGTAACTGGTTCCGAAACTAGTCCACTTAGGATCCACCCAAAAATAGCATATTGTGCCAATAGTTTGTTTGAAATTTTCTCAACACCCTCGAGTATTATCTGAGGTACGAGATCGCTGCCTAATAGAATGTCTATTTGAGCGGGGGTGTTGCAGTTGGAATCTGCTAGCTTTAGGTGTGAAACCTTTTCCCAATGCTTGCTATTCATATGATAGCTTGGAAGCATATTTGTTAGTTGCGGTAAGACTATAGCTCGTGCTTTAATTCTCTTATCCGCTTTGGAGGAAATTAGAGTAATGGGAATATTGTGAACTGAGGTATTCGTTTGAGATTTCCTCAACCTGAGTGGTCATGGTGGTAACTGGTTCCGAAACTAGTCCACTTAGGACCAACCCAAAAATAGTATTTTGTGCGAATAGTGTGTTTGAAACTTTCTCAACACCCTCGAGTATTATCTGAGGTATGAGATCGCTGCCTAATAGAATGTCTATTTGAGCGGGGGTGTTGCAGTTGGGATCTGCTAGCTTTAGGTGTGAAATCTTTTGCCAATGCTTGCTATTTATATGATATCTTGGAAGCATATTTGTTAGTTGCGGTAAGACTATAGCTTCTGCTTTAATTCTCTTATCCGCTTGAGGGAAATTAGAGTAATGGGATTATTGTGAACTGAGGTATTCGTTTGAGATTTCCTCAACCTGAGTGGTCATGGTGGTAACTGGTTCCGAAACTAGTCCACTTAGGATCCACCCAAAAATAGCATTTTGTGCCAATAGTTTGTTTGAAATTTTCTCAACACCCTCGAGTATTATCTGAGGTATGAGATCGCTGCCTAATAGAATGTCTATTTGAGCGGAGGTGTTGCAGTTGGAATCTGCTAGCTTTAGGTGTGAAACCTTTTTCCAATGCTTGCTATTCATATGATAGCTTGGAAGCATATTTGTTAGTTGCGGTAAGACTATAGCTCGTGCTTTAATTCTCTTATCCGCTTTGGGGGGAAATTAGAGTAATGGGATTATTGTGAACTGAGGTATTAGTTTGAGATTTCCTCAACCTGAGTGGTCATGGTGGTAACTGGTTCCGAAACCAGTCCACTTAGGATCCGCCCAAAAATAGTATTTTGTGCCAATAGTTTGTTTGAAATTTTCTCAACACCCTCGAGTATTATCTGAGGTATGAGATCGCTGCCTAATAGAATGTCTATTTGAGCGGGGGTGTTGCAGTTGGGATCTGCTAGCTTTAGGTGTGAAACCTTTTGCCAATGCTTGCTATTTATATGATAGCTTGGAAGCATATTTGTTAGTTGCGGTAAGACTATAGCTTCTGCTTTAATTCTCTTATCCGCTTGGGGGGAAATTAGAGTAATGGGATTATTGTGAACTGAGGTATTTGTTTGAGATTTCCTCAACCTGAGTGGTCATGGTGGTAACTGGTTCCGAAACTAGTCCACTTAAGATCCACCCAAAAATAGTATTTTGTGCCAATAGTTTGTTTGAAATTTTCTCAACACCCTCGAGTATTATCTGAGGTATGAGATCGCTGCCTAATAGAATGTCTATTTGAGCGGGGGTGTTGCAGTTGGGATCTGCTAGCTTTAGGTGTGAAACCTTTTGCCAATGCTTGCTATTTATATGATAGCTTGGAAGCATATTTGTTAGTTGCGGTAAGACTATAGCTTCTGCTTTAATTCTCTTATCCGCTTAAGGGGAAATTAGAGTAATGGGATTATTGTGAACTGAGGTATTCGTTTGAGATTTCCTCAACCTGAGTGGTCATGGTGGTAACTGGTTCCGAAACTAGTCCACTTAGGATCCACCCAAAAATAGTATTTTGTGCCAATAGTTTGTTTGAAATTTTCCCAACACCCTCGAGAATTATCTGAGGTATGAGATCGCTGCCTAATAGAATGTCTATTTGAGCGCGGGTGTTGCAGTTGGCATCTGCTAGCTTTAGGTGTGAAACCTTTTGCCAATGCTTGCTATTTATATGATAGCTTGGAAGCATATTTGTTAGTTGCGGTAAGACTATAGCTTCTGCTTTAATTCTCTTATCCGCTTGGGGGGAAATTAGAGTAATGGGATTATTGTGAACTAAGGTATTCGTTTGAGATTTCCTCAACCTGAGTGGTAATGGTGGTAACTGGTTCCGAAACTAGTCCACTTAGGACCAACCCAAAAATAGTATTTTGTGCGAATAGTTAGTTTGAAATTTTCTCAACACCGTCGAGTATTATCTGAGGTATGAGATCGCTGCCTAATAGAATGTCTATTTGAGCGGGGGTGTTGCAGTTGGGATCTGCTAGCTTTAGGTGTGAAACCTTTAGCCAATGCTTGCTATTTATATGATAGCTTGGAAGCATATTTGTTAGTTACGGTAAGACTATAGCTTCTGCTTTAATTCTCTTATCCGCTTGGGGGGAAATTAGAGTAATGGGATTATTGTGAACTGAGGTATTCGTTTGAGATTTCCTCAACCTGAGTGGTCATGGTGGTAACTGGTTCCGAAACTAGTCCACTTAGGATCCACCGTAAAATAGTATTTTGTGCCAATAGGTGAAACCTTTTGCCAATGCTTGCTATTTATATGATAGCTTGGAAGCATATTTGTTAGTTGCGGTAAGACTATAGCTTCTGCTTTAATTCTCTTCTCCGCTTGGGGGGAAATTAGAGTAATGGGATTATTGTGAACTGAGGTATTCGTTTGAGATTTCCTCAACCTGAGTGGTCATAGTGGTAACTGGTTCCGAAACTAGTCCACTTAGGATCCACCCAAAAATTAGTATTTTGTGCCAATAGTTTGTTTGAAATTTTCTCAACACCCTCGAGTATTATCTGAGGTATGAGATCGCTGCCTAATAGAATGTCTATTTGAGCGGGGGTGTTGCAGTTGGGATCTGCTAGCTTTAAGTGTGAAACCTTTTGCCAATGCTTGCTATTAATATGATAGCTTGGAAGCATATTTGTTAGTTGCGGTAAGACTATAGCTTCTGCTTTAATTCTCTTATCCGCTTGGGGGGAAATTAGAGTAATGGGATTATTGTGAACTGAGGTATTCGTTTGAGATTTCCTCAACCTGAGTGGTCATGGTGGTAACTGGTTCCGAAACTAGTCCACTTAGGATCCACCGTAAAATAGTATTTTGTGCCAATAGTTTGTTTGAAATTTTCTCAACACCCTCGAGTATTATCTGAGGTATGAGATCGCTGCCTAATAGAATGTCTATTTGAGCGGGGTGTTGCAGTTGGGATCTGCTAGCTTTAGGTGTGAAACCTTTTGCCAATGCTTACTATTTATATGATAGCTTGGAAGCATATTTGGTAGTTGCGGTAAGACTATAGCTTCTGCTTTAATTCTCTTCTCCGCTTGGGTGGAAATTAGAGTAATGGGATTATTGTGAACTGAGGTATTCGTTTGAGATTTCCTCAACCTGAGTGGTCATAGTGGTAACTGGTTCCGAAACTAGTCCAATTAGGATCCACCCAAAAATAGTAGTTTGTGCCAATAGTTTGTTTGAAATTTTTTCAACACCCTCGGGTATTATCTGAGGTATGAGATCGCTGCCTAATGAAATGTCTATTTGAGCGGGGGTGTTGCAGTTGGGATCTGCTAGCTTTAGGTGTGAAACCTTTTGCCAATGCTTGCTATTTATATGATAGCTTGGAAGCATATTTGTTAGTTGCGGTAAGACTATAGCTTCTGCTCTAATTCTCTTATCCGCTTGGGGGGAAATTAGAGTAATGGGATTATTGTGAACTGAGGTATTCGTTTGAGATTTCCTCAACCTGAGTGGTCATAGTGGTAACTGGTTCCGAAACTAGTCCACTTAGGACCAACCCAAAAATAGTATTTTGTGCCAATAGTTTGTTTGAAATTTTCTCAACACCCTCGAGTATTATCTGAGGTATGAGATCGCTGCCTAATAGAATGTCTATTTGAGCGGGGGTGTTGCAGTTGGCATCTGCTAGCTTTAGGTGTGAAACCTTTTGCCAATGCTTGCTATTTATATGATAGCTTGGAAGCATATTTGTTAGTTGCGGTAAGACTATAGCTTCTGCTTTAATTCTCTTCTCCGCTTGGGTGGAAATTAGAGTAATGGGATTATTGTGAACTGAGGTATTCGTTTGAGATTTCCTCAACCTAAGTGGTCATAGTGGTAACTGGTTCCGAAACTAGTCCACTTAGGATCCACCCTAAAATAGTATTTTGTGCCAATAGTTTGTTTGAAATTTTCTCAACACCATCGAGTATTATCTGAGGTATGAGATCGCTGCCTAATGGAATGTCTATTTGAGCGGGGGTGTTGCAGTTGGCATCTGCTAGCTTTAGGTGTGAAACCTTTTGCCAATGCTTGCTATTTATATGATAGCTTGGAAGCATATTTGTTAGTTGCGGTAAGACTATAGCTTCTGCTTTTATTCTCTTATCCGCTTGGGGGCAAATTAGAGTAATGGGATTATTGTGAACTGAGGTATTCGTTTGAGATTTCCTCAACCTGAGTGGTCATGGTGGTAACTGGTTCCGAAACTAGTCCACTTAGAATCCACCCTTAAATAGTATTTTGTGCCAATAGTTTGTTTGAAATTTTCTCAACACCCTCGAGTATTATCTGAGGTATGAGATCGCTGCCTAATAGAATGTCTATTTGAGCGGGGGTGTTGCAGTTGGCATCTGCTAGCTTTAGGTGTGAAACCTTTTGCCAATGCTTGCTATTTATATGATAGCTTGGAAGCATATTTGTTAGTTGCGGTAAGAATATAGCTTCTGCTTTAATTCTCTTATCCGCTTGGGGGGAAATTAGAGTAATGGGATTATTGTGAACTGAGGTATTCGTTTGAGATTTCCTCAACCTGAGTGGTCATGGTGGTAACTGGTTCCGAAACTAGTCCACTTAGGACCAACCCAAAAATAGTATTTTGTGCGAATAGTTTGTTTGAAATTTTCTCAACACCCTCGAGTATTATCTGAGGTATGAGATCACTGCCTAATAGAATGTCTATTTGAGCGGGGGTGTTGCAGTTGGGATCTGCTAGCTTTAGGTGTGAAACCTTTTCCCAATGCTTGCTATTCATATGATAGCTTGGAAGCATATTTGTTAGTTGCGGTAAGACTATAGCTCATGCTTTAATTCTCTTCTCCGCTTGGGGGGAAATTAGAGTAATGGGATTATTGTGAACTGAGGTATTCGTTTGAGATATCCTCAACCTGAGTGGTCATGGTGGTAACTGGTTCCGAAACTAGTCCACTTAGAATCCACCCTAAAATAGTATTTTGTGCCAATAGTTTGTTTGAAATTTTCTCAACACCCTCGAGTATTATCTGAGGTATAAGATCGCTGCCTAATAGAATGTCTATTTGAGCGGGGGTGTTGCAGTTGGCATCTGCTAGCGTTAGGTGTGAAACCTTTTGCCATTGCTTTCTATTTATATGATAGCTTGGAAGCATAGTTGTTAGTTGCGGTAAGACTATAGCTTCTGCTTTAATTCTCTTATCCGCTTGGGGGGAAATTAGAGTAATGGTCATGGTGGTAACTGGTTCCGAAACTAGTCCACTTAGGAATCACTCTAAAATAGTATTTTGTGCCAATAGGTGAAACCTTTTGCCAATGCTTGCTATGTATATGATAGCTTGGAAGCATATTTGTTAGTTGCGGTAAGACTATAGCTTCTGCTTTAATTCTCTTCTCCGCTTGGGGGGAAATTAGAGTAATGGGATTATTGTGAACTAAGGTATTCGTTTGAGATTTCCTCAACCTGAGTGGTCATAGTGGTAACTGGTTCCGAAACTAGTCCACTTAGGATCCACCCAAAAATAGTATTTTGTGCCAATAGTTTGTTTGAAATTTTCTCAACACCCTCGAGTATTATCTGAGGTATGAGATCGCTGCCTAATAGAATGTCTATTTGAGCGCGGGTGTTGCAGTTGGCATCTGCTAGCTTTAGGTGTGAAACCTTTTGCCGATGCTTGCTATTCATATGATAGCTTGGAAGCATATTTGTTAGTTGCGGTAAGACTATAGCTCATGCTTTAATTCTCTTATCCGCTTGGGGGGAAATTAGAGTAATGGTCATGGTGGTAACTGGTTCCGAAACTAGTCCACTTAGGAATCACTCTAAAATAGTATTTTGTGCCAATAGGTGAAACCTTTTGCCAATGCTTGCTATGTATATGATAGCTTGGAAGCATATTTGTTAGTTGCGGTAAGACTATAGCTTCTGCTTTAATTCTCTTCTCCGCTTGGGGGGAAACTAGAGTAAGGGGATTATTGTGAACTGAGGTATTCGTTTGAGATTTCCTCAACCTGGGTGGTCATGGTGGTAACTGGTTCCGAAACTAGTCCACTTAGGACCAACCCAAAAATAGTATTTTGTGCCAATAGTTTGTTTGAAATTTTCTCAACACCCTCGAGTATTATCTGAGGTATGAGATCGCTGCCTAATAGAATGTCTATTTGAGCGCGGGTGTTGCAGTTGGCATCTCCTAGCTTTAGGTGTGAAACCTTTTGCCGATGCTTGCTATTTATATGATAGCTTGGAAGCATATTTGTTAGTTGCGGTAAGACTATAGCTTCTGCTTTAATTCTCTTATCCGCTTGGGGGGAAACTAGAGTAAGGGGATTATTGTGAACTGATGTATTCGTTTGAGATTTCCTCAACCTGAGTGGTCATGGTGGTAACTGGTTCCGAAACTAGACCACTTAGGACCAACCCAAAAATGGTATTTTGTGCCAATAGTTTGTTTGAAATTTTCTCAACACCCTCGAGTATTATTTGAGGTATGAGATCGCTGCCTAATAGAATGTCTATTTGAGCGCGGGTGTTGCAGTTGGCATCTGCTAGCTTTAGGTGTGAAACCTTTTGCCGATGCTTGCTATTCATATGATAGCTTGGAAGCATATTTGTTAGTTGCGGTAAGACTATAGCTCATGCTTTAATTCTCTTATCCGCTTGGGGGGAAATTAGAGTAATGGGATTATTGTGAACTGAGGTATTCGTTTGAGATTTCCTCAACCTGAGTGGTCATAGTGGTAACTGGTTCCGAAACTAGTCCACTTAGAATCCACCCTAAAATAGTATTTTGTGCGAATAGTTTGTTTGAAATTTTCTCAACACCCTCGAGTATTATCTGAGGTATGAGATCACTGCCTAATAGAATGTCTATTTGAGCGGGGGTGTTGCAGTTGGGATCTGCTAGCTTTAGGTGTGAAACCTTTTCCCAATGCTTGCTATTCATATGATAGCTTGGAAGCATATTTGTTAGTTGCGGTAAGACTATAGCTCATGCTTTAATTCTCTTATCCGCTTGGGGGGAAATTAGAGTAATGGTCATGGTGGTAACTGGTTCCGAAACTAGTCCACTTAGGATCCACCCTAAAATAGTATTTTGTGCCAATAGGTGAAACCTTTTGCCAATGCTTGCTATGTATATGATAGCTTGGAAGCATATTTGTTAGTTGCGGTTAGACTATAGCTTCTGCTTTAATTCTCTTCTCCGCTTGGGGGGAAATTAGAGTAATGGGATTATTGTGAACTAAGGTATTCGTTTGAGATTTCCTCAACCTGAGTGGTCATAGTGGTAACTGGTTCCGAAACTAGTCCACTTAGGATCCACCCAAAAATAGTATTTTGTGCCAATAGTTTGTTTGAAATTTTCTCAACACCCTCGAGTATTATCTGAGGTATGAGATCGCTGCCTAATAGAATGTCTATTTGAGCGGGGGTGTTGCAGTTGGGATCTGCTAGCTTTAGGTGTGAAACCTTTTGCCGATGCTTGCTATTTATATGATAGCTTGGAAGCATATTTGTTAGTTGCGGTAAGACTATAGCTTCTGCTTTAATTCTCTTATCCGCTTGGGGGGAAACTAGAGTAAGGGGATTATTGTGAACTGAGGTATTCGTTTGAGATTTCCTCAACCTGAGTGGTCATGGTGATAACTGGTTCCGAAACTAGTCCACTTAGGACCAACCCAAAAATAGTATTTTGTGCCAATAGTTTGTTTGAAATTTTCTCAACACCCTCGAGTATTATCTGAGGTATGAGATCGCTGCCTAATAGAATGTCTATTTGAGCGGGGGTGTTGCAGTTGGGATCTGCTAGCTTTAGGTGTGAAACCTTTTCCCAATGCTTGCTATTCATATGATAGCTTGGAAGCATATTTGTTAGTTGCGGTAAGACTATAGCTCATGCTTTAATTCTCTTATCCGCTTGGGGGGAAATTAGAGTAATGGTCATGGTGGTAGCTGGTTCCGAAACTAGTCCACTTAGGAATCACTCTAAAATAGTATTTTGTGCCAATAGGTGAAACCTTTTGCCAATGCTTGCTATGTATATGATAGCTTGGAAGCATATTTGTTAGTTGCGGTAAGACTATAGCTTCTGCTTTAATTCTCTTCTCCGCTTGGGGGGAAATTAGAGTAATGGGATTATTGTGAACTAAGGTATTCGTTTGAGATTTCCTCAACCTGAGTGGTCATAGTGGTAACTGGTTCCGAAACTAGTCCACTTAGGATCCACCCAAAAATAGTATTTTGTGCCAATAGTTTGTTTGAAATTTTCTCAACACCCTCGAGTATTATCTGAGGTATGAGATCGCTGCCTAATAGAATGTCTATTTGAGCACGGGTGTTGCAGTTGGCATCTGCTAGCTTTAGGTGTGAAACCTTTTGCCGATGCTTGCTATTCATATGATAGCTTGGAAGCATATTTGTTAGTTGCGGTAAGACTATAGCTCATGCTTTAATTCTCTTATCCGCTTGGGGGGAAATTAGAGTAATGGTCATGGCGGTAACTGGTTCCGAAACTAGTCCACTTAGGAATCACTCTAAAATAGTATTTTGTGCCAATAGGTGAAACCTTTTGCCAATGCTTGCTATGTATATGATAGCTTGGAAGCATATTTGTTAGTTGCGGTAAGACTATAGCTTCTGCTTTAATTCTCTTATCCGCTTGGGGGGAAACTAAAGTAAGGGGATTATTGTGAACTGATGTATTCGTTTGAGATTTCCTCAACCTGAGTGGTCATGGTGGTAACTGGTTCCGAAACTAGTCCACTTAGGACCAACCCAAAAATGGTATTTTGTGCCAATAGTTTGTTTGAAATTTTCTCAACACCCTCGAGTATTATCTGAGGTATGAGATCGCTGCCTAATAGAATGTCTATTTGAGCGATTGTGTTGCAGTTGGCATCTGCTAGCTTTAGGTGTGAAACCTTTTGCCGATGCTTGCTATTCATATGATAGCTTGGAAGCATATTTGTTAGTTGCGGTAAGACTATAGCTCATGCTTTAATTCTCTTATCCGCTTGGGGGGAAATTAGAGTAATGGGATTATTGTGAACTGAGGTATTCGTTTGAGATTTCCTCAACCTGAGTGGTCATAGTGGTAACTGGTTCCGAAACTAGTCCACTTAGAATCCACCCTAAAATAGTATTTTGTGCGAATAGTTTGTTTGAAATTTTCTCAACACCCTCGAGTATTATCTGAGGTATGAGATCACTGCCTAATAGAATGTCTATTTGAGCGGGGGTGTTGCAGTTGGGATCTGCTAGCTTTAGGTGTGAAACCTTTTCCCAATGCTTGCTATTCATATGATAGCTTGGAAGCATATTTGTTAGTTGCGGTAAGACTATAGCTCATGCTTTAATTCTCTTATCCGCTTGGGGGGAAATTAGAGTAATGGTCATGGTGGTAACTGGTTCCGAAACTAGTCCACTTAGGATCCACCCTAAAATAGTATTTTGTGCCAATAGGTGAAACCTTTTGCCAATGCTTGCTATGTATATGATAGCTTGGAAGCATATTTGTTAGTTGCGGTTAGACTATAGCTTCTGCTTTAATTCTCTTCTCCGCTTGGGGGGAAATTAGAGTAATGGGATTATTGTGAACTAAGGTATTCGTTTGAGATTTCCTCAACCTGAGTGGTCATAGTGGTAACTGGTTCCGAAACTAGTCCACCTAGGATCCACCCAAAAATAGTATTTTGTGCCAATAGTTTGTTTGAAATTTTCTCAACACCCTCGAGTATTATCTGAGGTATGAGATCGCTGCCTAATAGAATGTCTATTTGAGCGGGGGTGTTGCAGTTGGGATCTGCTAGCTTTAGGTGTGAAACCTTTTGCCGATGCTTGCTATTTATATGATAGCTTGGAAGCATATTTGTTAGTTGCGGTAAGACTATAGCTTCTGCTTTAATGCTCTTATCCGCTTGGGGGGAAACTAGAGTAAGGGGATTATTGTGAACTGAGGTATTCGTTTGAGATTTCCTCAACCTGAGTGGTCATGGTGATAACTGGTTCCGAAACTAGTCCACTTAGGACCAACCCAAAAATAGTATTTTGTGCCAATAGTTTGTTTGAAATTTTCTCAACACCCTCGAGTATTATCTGAGGTATGAGATCGCTGCCTAATAGAATGTCTATTTGAGCGGGGGTGTTGCAGTTGGGATCTGCTAGCTTTAGGTGTGAAACCTTTAGCCAATGCTTGCTATTTATATGATAGCTTGGAAGCATATTTGTTAGTTGCGGTAAGACTATAGCTTCTGCTTTAATTCTCTTATCCGCTTGGGGGGAAATTAGAGTAATGGGATTATTGTGAACTGAGGTATTCGTTTGAGATTTCCTCAACCTGAGTGGTCATGGTGGTAACTGGTTCCGAAACTAGTCCACTTAGGATCCACCGTAAAATAGTATTTTGTGCCAATAGGTGAAACCTTTTGCCAATGCTTGCTATTTATATGATAGCTTGGAAGCATATTTGTTAGTTGCGGTAAGACTATAGCTTCTGCTTTAATTCTCTTCTCCGCTTGGGGGGAAATTAGAGTAATGGGATTATTGTGAACTGAGGTATTCGTTTGAGATTTCCTCAACCTGAGTGGTCATGGTGGTAACTGGTTCCGAAACTAGTCCACTTAGAATCCACCCTAAAATAGTATTTTGTGCGAATAGTTTGTTTGAAATTTTCTCAACACCCTCGAGTATTATCTGAGGTATGAGATCGCTGCCTAATAGAATGTCTATTTGAGCGGGGGTGTTGCAGTTGGCATCTGCTAGCTTTAGGTGTGAAACCTTTTGCCAATGCTTGCTATTTATATGATAGCTTGGAAGCATATTTGTTAGTTGCGGTAAGACTATAGCTTCTGCTTTAATTCTCTTCTCCGCTTGGGGGGAAATTAGAGTAATGGGATTATGTGAACTGAGGTATTCGTTTGAGATTTCCTCAACCTGAGTGGTCATAGTGGTAACTGGTTCCGAAACTAGTCCACTTAGGATCCACCCAAAAATAGCATTTTGTGCCAATAGTTTGTTTGAAATTTTCTCAACACCCTCGAGTATTATCTGAGGTATGAGATCGCTGCCTAATAGAATGTCTATTTGAGCGGGGGTGTTGCAGTTGGAATCTGCTAGCTTTAGGTGTGAAACCTTTTCCCAATGCTTGCTATTCATATGATAGCTTGGAAGCATATTTGTTAGTTGCGGTAAGACTATAGCTCGTGCTTTAATTCTCTTATCCGCTTTGGGGGAAATTAGAGTAATGGGATTATTGTGAACTGAGGTATTCGTTTGAGATTTCCTCAAGCTGAGTGATCATGGTGGTAACTGGTTCCGAAACTAGTCCACTTAGGACCAACCCAAAAATAGTATTTTGTGCGAATAGTGTGTTTGAAATTTTCTCAACACCCTCGAGTATTATCTGAGGTATGAGATCGCTGCCTAATAGAATGTCTATTTGAGCGGGGGTGTTGCAGTTGGGATCTGCTAGCTTTAGGTGTGAAACCTTTTGCCAATGCTTGCTATTTATATGATAGCTTGGAAGCATATTTGTTAGTTGCGGTAAGACTATAGCTCGTGCTTTAATTCTCTTATCCGCTTTGGGGGAAATTAGAGTAATGGGATTATTGTGAACTGAGGTATTCGTTTGAGATTTCCTCAACCTGAGTGGTAATGGTGGTAACTGGTTCCGAAACTAGTCCACTTAGGACCAACCCAAAAATAGTATTTTGTGCGAATAGTGTGTTTGAAATTTTCTCAACACCCTCGAGTATTATCTGAGGTATGAGATCGCTGCCTAATAGAATGTCTATTTGAGCGGGGGTGTTGCAGTTGGGATCTGCTAGCTTTAGGTGTGAAACCTTTTGCCAATGCTTGCTATTTATATGATATCTTGGAAGCATATTTGTTAGTTGCGGTAAGACTATAGCTTCTGCTTTAATTCTCTTATCCGCTTGGGGGGAAATTAGAGTAATGGGATTATTGTGAACTGAGGTATTCGTTTGAGATTTCCTCAACCTGAGCGGTCATGGTGGTAACTGGTTCCGAAACTAGTCCACTTAGGATCCACCCAAAAATAGTATTTTGTGCCAATAGTTTGTTTGAAATTTTCTCAACACCCTCGAGTATTATCTGAGGTATGAGATCGCTGCCTAATAGAATGTCTATTTGAGCGGGGGTGTTGCAGTTGGGATCTGCTAGCTTTAGGTGTGAAACCTTTTGCCAATGCTTGCTATTTATATGATAGCTTGGAAGCATATTTGTTAGTTGCGGTAAGACTATAGCTTCTGCTTTAATTCTCTTATCCGCTTGGGGGGAAATTAGAGTAATGGGATTATTGTGAACTGAGGTATTCGTTTGAGATTTCCTCAACCTGAGTGGTCATGGTGGTAACTGGTTCCGAAACTAGTCCACTTAGGATCCACCCAAAAATAGTATTTTGTGCCAATAGTTTGTTTGAAATTTTCTCAACACCCTCGAGTATTATCTGAGGTATGAGATCGCTGCCTAATAGAATGTCTATTTGAGCGCGGGTGTTGCAGTTGGCATCTGCTAGCTTTAGGTGTGGAACCTTTTGCCAATGCTTGCTTTTTATATGATAGCTTGGAAGCATATTTGTTAGTTGCGGTAAGACTATAGCTTCTGCTTTAATTCTCTTATCCGCTTGGGGGGAAATTAGAGTAATGGGATTATTGTGAACTGAGGTATTCGTTTGAGATTTCCTCAACCTGAGTGGTCATGGTGGTAACTGGTTCCGAAACTAGTCCACTTAGGATCCACCCAAAAATAGTATTTTGTGCCAATAGTTTGTTTGAAAGTTTCTCAACACCCTCGAGTATTATCTGAGGTATGAGATCGCTGCCTAATAGAATGTCTATTTGAGCGCGGGTGTTGCAGTTGGCATCTGCTAGCTTTAGGTGTGGAACCTTTTGCCAATGCTTGCTATTTATATGATAGCTTGGAAGCATATTTGTTAGTTGCGGTAAGATTATAGCTTCTGCTTTAATTCTCTTATCCGCTTGGGGGGAAATTAGAGTAATGGGATTATGTGAACTGAGGTATTCGTTTGAGATTTCCTCAACCTGAGTGGTCATGGTGGTAACTGGTTCCGAAACTAGTCCACTTAGGACCAACCTAAAAATAGTATTTTGTGCGAATAGTTTGTTTGAAATTTTCACAACACCCTCGAGTATTATCTGAGGTATGAGATCGCTGTCTAATAGAATGTCTATTTGAGCGGGGGTGTTGCAGTTGGGATCTGCTAGCTTTAGGTGTGAAACCTTTAGCCAATGCTTGCTATTTATATGATAGCTTGGAAGCATATTTGTTAGTTGCGGTAAGACTATAGCTTCTGCTTTAATTCTCTTATCCGCTTGGGGGGAAATTAGAGTAATGGGATTATTGTGAACTGAGGTATTCGTTTGAGATTTCCTCAACCTGAGTGGTCATGGTGGTAACTGGTTCCGAAACTAGTCCACTTAGGATCCACCCTAAAATAGTATTTTGTGCCAATAGGTGAAACCTTTTGCCAATGCTTGCTATTTATATGATAGCTTGGAAGCACATTTGTTAGTTGCGGTAAGACTATAGCTTCTGCTTTAATTCTCTTATCCGCTTGGGGGGAAATTAGAGTAATGGGATTATTGTGAACTAAGGTATTCGTTTGAGATTTCCTCAACCTGAGTGGTCATAGTGGTAACTGGTTCCGAAACTAGTCCACTTAGGATCCACCCAAAAATAGTATTTTGTGCCAATAGTTTGTTTGAAATTTTCTCAACACCCTCGAGTATTATCTGAGGTATGAGATCGCTGCCTAATAGAATGTCTATTTGAGCGGGGGTGTTGCAGTTGGGATCTGCTAGCTTTAGGTGTGAAACCTTTTGCCAATACTTGCTATTTATATGATAGCTTGGAAGCATATTTGTTAGTTGCGGTAAGACTATAGCTTCTGCTTTAATTCTCTTATCCGCTTAAGGGGAAATTAGAGTAATGGGATTATTGTGAACTGAGGTATTCGTTTGAGATTTCCTCAACCTGAGTGGTCATGGTGGTAACTGGTTCCGAAACTAGTCCACTTAGGATCCACCCAAAAATAGTATTTTGTACCAATAGTTTGTTTGAAATTTTCTCAACACCCTCGAGTATTATTTGAGGTATGAGATCGCTGCCTAATAGAATGCCTATTTGAGCGCGGGTGTTGCAGTTGGCATCTGCTAGCTTTAGGTGTGAAACCTTTTGCCAATGCTTGCTATTTATATGATAGCTTGGAAGCATATTTGTTAGTTGCGGTAAGACTATATCTTCTGCTTTAATTCTCTTATCCGCTTGGGGGGAAATTAGAGTAATGGGATTATTGTGAACTGAGGTATTCGTTTGAGATTTCCTCAACCTGAGTGGTCATGGTGGTAACTGGTTCCGAAACTAGTTCACTTAGGATCCACCCAAAAATAGTATTTTGTGCCAATAGTTTGTTTGAAATTTTCTCAACACCCTCGAGTATTATCTGAGGTATGAGATCACTGCCTAATAGAATGTCTATTTGAGCGCGGGTGTTGCAGTTGGCATCTGCTAGCTTTAGGTGTGAAACCTTTTGCCGATGCTTGCTATTTATATGATAGCTTGGAAGCATATTTGTTAGCTGCGGTAAGACTATAGCTTCTGCTTTAATTCTCTTATCCGCTTGGGGGGAAATTAGAGTAATGGGATTATTGTGAACTGAGGTATTCGTTTGAGATTTCCTCAACCTGAGTGGTCATGGTGGTAACTGGTTCCGAAACTAGTCCACTTAGGATCCAGCCAAAAATAGTATTTTGTGCCAATAGTTTGTTTGAAATTTTCTCAACACCCTCGAGTATTATCTGAGGTATGAGATCGCTGCCTAATAGAATGTCTATTTGAGCGCGGGTGTTGCAGTTGGCATCTGCTAGCTTTAGGTGTGAAACCTTTTGCCGATGCTTGCTATTTATATGATAGCTTGGAAGCATATTTGTTAGTTGCGGTAAGACTATAGCTTCTGCTTTAATTCTCTTCTCCGCTTGGGGGGAAATTAGAGTAATGGGATTATTGTGAACTAAGGTATTCGTTTGAGATTTCCTCAACCTGAGTGGTCATGGTGGTAACTGGTTCCGAAACTAGTCCACTTAGGATCCAGCCAAAAATAGTATTTTGTGCCAATAGTTTGTTTGAAATTTTCTCAACACCCTCGAGTATTATCTGAGGTATGAGATCGCTGCCTAATAGAATGTCTATTTGAGCGCGAGTGTTGCAGATGGCATCTGCTAGCTTTAGGTGTGAAACCTTTTGCCGATGCTTGCTATTTATATGATAGCTTGGAAGCATATTTGTTAGCTGCGGTTAGACTATAGCTTCTGCTTTAATTCTCTTATCCGCTTGGGGGGAAATTAGAGTAAGGGGATTATTGTGAACTGAGGTATTCGTTTGAGATTTCCTCAACCTGAGTGGTCATGGTGGTAACTGGTTCCGAAACTAGTCCACTTAGGACCAACCAAAAAATAGTATTTTGTGCCAATAGTTTGTTTGAAATTTTCTCAACACCCTCGAGTATTATCTGAGGTATGAGATCGCTGCCTAATAGAATGTCTTTTTGAGCGGGGGTGTTGCAGTTGGGATCTGCTAGCTTTAGGTGTGAAACCTTTTGCCAATGCTTGCTATTTATATGATAGCTTGGAAGCATATTTGTTAGTTGCGGTAAGACTATAGCTTCTGCTTTAATTCTCTTCTCCGCTTGGGTGGAAATTAGAGTAATGGGATTATTGTGAACTGAGGTATTCGTTTGAGATTTCCTCAACCTAAGTGGTCATAGTGGTAACTGGTTCCGAAACTAGTCCACTTAGGACCAACCAAAAAATAGTATTTTGTGCCAATAGTTTGTTTGAAATTTTCTCAACACCCTCGAGTATTATCTGAGGTATGAGATCGCTGCCTAATAGAATGTCTATTTGAGCGCGGGTGTTGCAGTTGGCATCTGCTAGCTTTAGGTGTGAAACCTTTTGCCAATGCTTGCTATTTATATGATAGCTTGGAAGCATATTTGTTAGTTGCACTTAGGATCCACCCTAAAATAGTATTTTGTGCCAATAGTTTGTTTGAAATTTTCTCAACACCCTCGAGTATTATCTGAGGTATGAGATCGCTGCCTAATAGAATGTCTATTTGAGCGGGGGTGTTGCAGTTGGCATCTGCTAGCTTTAGGTGTGAAACCTTTTGCCAATGCTTGCTATTTATATGATAGCTTGGAAGCATATTTGTTAGTTGCGGTAAGACTATAGCTTCTGCTTTAATTCTCTTATCCGCTTAAGGGGAAATTAGAGTAATGGGATTATTGTGAACTGAGGTATTCGTTTGAGATTTCCTCAACCTGAGTGGTCATGGTGGTAACTGGTTCCGAAACTAGTCCACTTAGGATCCACCCAAAAATAGTATTTTGTACCAATAGTTTGTTTGAAATTTTCTCAACACCCTCGAGTATTATTTGAGGTATGAGATCGCTGCCTAATAGAATGTCTATTTGAGCGCGGGTGTTGCAGTTGGCATCTGCTAGCTTTAGGTGTGAAACCTTTTGCCAATGCTTGCTATTTATATGATAGCTTGGAAGCATATTTGTTAGTTGCGGTAAGACTATAGCTTCTGCTTTAATTCTCTTATCCGCTTGGGGGGAAATTAGAGTAATGGGATTATTGTGAACTGAGGTATTCGTTTGAGATTTCCTCAACCTGAGTGGTCATGGTGGTAACTGGTTCCGAAACTAGTCCACTTAGGATCCACCCAAAAATAGTATTTTGTGCCAATAGTTTGTTTGAAATTTTCTCAACACCCTCGAGTATTATCTGAGGTATGAGATCGCTGCCTAATAGAATGTCTATTTGAGCGCGGGTGTTGCAGTTGGCATCTGCTAGCTTTAGGTGTGAAACCTTTTGCCGATGCTTGCTATTTATATGATAGCTTGGAAGCATATTTGTTAGCTGCGGTAAGACTATAGCTTCTGCTTTAATTCTCTTATCCGCTTGGGGGGAAATTAGAGTAATGGGATTATTGTGAACTGAGGTATTCGTTTGAGATTTCCTCAACCTGAGTGGTCATGGTGGTAACTGGTTCCGAAACTAGTCCACTTAGGATCCAGCCAAAAATAGTATTTTGTGCCAATAGTTTGTTTGAAATTTTCTCAACACCCTCGAGTATTATCTGAGGTATGAGATCGCTGCCTAATAGAATGTCTCTTTGAGCGCGGGTGTTGCAGTTGGCATCTGCTAGCTTTAGGTGTGAAACCTTTTGCCGATGCTTGCTATTTATATGATAGCTTGGAAGCATATTTGTTAGTTGCGGTAAGACTATAGCTTCTGCTTTAATTCTCTTATCCGCTTGGGGGGAAATTAGAGTAATGGGATTATTGTGAACTGAGGTATTCGTTTGAGATTTCCTCAACCTGAGTGGTCATGGTGGTAACTGGTTCCGAAACTAGTCCACTTAGGATCCAGCCAAAAATAGTATTTTGTGCCAATAGTTTGTTTGAAATTTTCTCAACACCCTCGAGTATTATCTGAGGTATGAGATCGCTGCCTAATAGAATGTCTATTTGAGCGCGGGTGTTGCAGATGGCATCTGCTAGCTTTAGGTGTGAAACCTTTTGCCGATGCTTGCTATTTATATGATAGCTTGGAAGCATATTTGTTAGCTGCGGTAAGACTATAGCTTCTGCTTTAATTCTCTTATCCGCTTGGGGGGAAATTAGAGTAAGGGGATTATTGTGAACTGAGGTATTCGTTTGAGATTTCCTCAACCTGAGTGGTCATGGTGGTAACTGGTTCCGAAACTAGTCCACTTAGGACCAACCAAAAAATAGTATTTTGTGCCAATAGTTTGTTTGAAATTTTCTCAACACCCTCGAGTATTATCTGAGGTATGAGATCGCTGCCTAATAGAATGTCTTTTTGAGCGGGGGTGTTGCAGTTGGGATCTGCTAGCTTTAGGTGTGAAACCTTTTGCCAAAGCTTGCTATTTATATGATAGCTTGGAAGCATATTTGTTAGTTGCGGTAAGACTATAGCTTCTGCTTTAATTCTCTTCTCCGCTTGGGTGGAAATTAGAGTAATGGGATTATTGTGAACTGAGGTATTCGTTTGAGATTTCCTCAACCTGAGTGGTCATAGTGGTAACTGTTTCCGAAACTAGTCCAATTAGGATCCACCCAAAAATAGTATTTTGTGCCAATAGTTTGTTTGAAATTTTTTCAACACCCTCGAGTATTATCTGAGGTATGAGATCGCTGCCTAATGGAATGTCTATTTGAGCGGGGGTGTTGCAGTTGGGATCTGCTAGCTTTAGGTGTGAAACCTTTTGCCAATGCTTGCTATTTATATGATAGCTTGGAAGCATATTTGTTAGTTGCGGTAAGACTATAGCTTCTGCTTTAATTCTCTTATCCGCTTGGGGGGAAATTAGAGTAATGGGATTATTGTGAACTGAGGTATTCGTTTGAGATTTCCTCAACCTAAGTGGTCATAGTGGTAACTGGTTCCGAAACTAGTCCACTTAGGACCAACCCAAAAATAGTATTTTGTGCCAATAGTTTGTTTGAAATTTTCTCAACACCCTCGAGTATTATCTGAGGTATGAGATCGCTGCCTAATAGAATGCCTATTTGAGCGGGGGTGTTGCAGTTGGGATCTGCTAGCTTTAGGTGTGAAACCTTTTGCCAATGCTTGCTATTTATATGATAGCTTGGAAGCATATTTGTTAGTTGCGGTAAGACTATAGCTTCTGCTTTAATTCTCTTCTCCGCTTGGGTGGAAATTAGAGTAATGGGATTATTGTGAACTGAGGTATTCGTTTGAGATTTCCTCAACCTGAGTGGTCATAGTGGTAACTGGTTCCGAAACTAGTCCACTTAGGATCCACCCTAAAATAGTATTTTGTGCCAATAGTTTGTTTGAAATTTTCTCAACACCCTCGAGTATTATCTGAGGTATGAGATCGCTGCCTAATAGAATGTCTATTTGAGCGGGGGTGTTGCAGTTGGCATCTGCTACCTTTATTTGTGAAACCTTTTGCCGATGCTTGCTATTTATATGATAGCTTGGAAGCATATTTGTTAGCTGCGGTAAGACTATAGCTTCTGCTTTAATTCTCTTATCCGCTTGGGGGGAAATTAGAGTAATGGGATTATTGTGAACTGAGGTATTCGTTTGAGATTTCCTCAACCTGAGTGGTCATGGTGGTAACTGGTTCCGAAACTAGTCCACTTAGGATCCAGCCAAAAATAGTATTTTGTGCCAATAGTTTGTTTGAAATTTTCTCAACACCCTCGAGTATTATCTGAGGTATGAGATCGCTGCCTAATAGAATGTCTCTTTGAGCGCGGGTGTTGCAGTTGGCATCTGCTAGCTTTAGGTGTGAAACCTTTTGCCGATGCTTGCTATTTATATGATAGCTTGGAAGCATATTTGTTAGTTGCGGTAAGACTATAGCTTCTGCTTTAATTCTCTTATCCGCTTGGGGGGAAATTAGAGTAATGGGATTATTGTGAACTGAGGTATTCGTTTGAGATTTCCTCAACCTGAGTGGTCATGGTGGTAACTGGTTCCGAAACTAGTCCACTTAGGATCCAGCCAAAAATAGTATTTTGTGCCAATAGTTTGTTTGAAATTTTCTCAACACCCTCGAGTATTATCTGAGGTATGAGATCGCTGCCTAATAGAATGTCTATTTGAGCGCGGGTGTTGCAGTTGGCATCTGCTAGCTTTAGGTGTGAAACCTTTTGCCGATGCTTGCTATTTATATGATAGCTTGGAAGCATATTTGTTAGTTGCGGTAAGACTATAGCTTCTGCTTTAATTCTCTTCTCCGCTTGGGGGGAAATTAGAGTAATGGGATTATTGTGAACTAAGGTATTCGTTTGAGATTTCCTCAACCTGAGTGGTCATGGTGGTAACTGGTTCCGAAACTAGTCCACTTAGGATCCAGCCAAAAATAGTATTTTGTGCCAATAGTTTGTTTGAAATTTTCTCAACACCCTCGAGTATTATCTGAGGTATGAGATCGCTGCCTAATAGAATGTCTATTTGAGCGCGGGTGTTGCAGATGGCATCTGCTAGCTTTAGGTGTGAAACCTTTTGCCGATGCTTGCTATTTATATGATAGCTTGGAAGCATATTTGTTAGCTGCGGTAAGACTATAGCTTCTGCTTTAATTCTCTTATCCGCTTGGGGGGAAATTAGAGTAAGGGGATTATTGTGAACTGAGGTATTCGTTTGAGATTTCCTCAACCTGAGTGGTCATGGTGGTAACTGGTTCCGAAACTAGTCCACTTAGGACCAACCAAAAAATAGTATTTTGTGCCAATAGTTTGTTTGAAATTTTCTCAACACCCTCGAGTATTATCTGAGGTATGAGATCGCTGCCTAATAGAATGTCTTTTTGAGCGGGGGTGTTGCAGTTGGGATCTGCTAGCTTTAGGTGTGAAACCTTTTGCCAAAGCTTGCTATTTATATGATAGCTTGGAAGCATATTTGTTAGTTGCGGTAAGACTATAGCTTCTGCTTTAATTCTCTTCTCCGCTTGGGTGGAAATTAGAGTAATGGGATTATTGTGAACTGAGGTATTCGTTTGAGATTTCCTCAACCTGAGTGGTCATAGTGGTAACTGTTTCCGAAACTAGTCCAATTAGGATCCACCCAAAAATAGTATTTTGTGCCAATAGTTTGTTTGAAATTTTTTCAACACCCTCGAGTATTATCTGAGGTATGAGATCGCTGCCTAATGGAATGTCTATTTGAGCGGGGGTGTTGCAGTTGGGATCTGCTAGCTTTAGGTGTGAAACCTTTTGCCAATGCTTGCTATTTATATGATAGCTTGGAAGCATATTTGTTAGTTGCGGTAAGACTATAGCTTCTGCTTTAATTCTCTTATCCGCTTGGGGGGAAATTAGAGTAATGGGATTATTGTGAACTGAGGTATTCGTTTGAGATTTCCTCAACCTAAGTGGTCATAGTGGTAACTGGTTCCGAAACTAGTCCACTTAGGACCAACCCAAAAATAGTATTTTGTGCCAATAGTTTGTTTGAAATTTTCTCAACACCCTCGAGTATTATCTGAGGTATGAGATCGCTGCCTAATAGAATGTCTATTTGAGCGGGGGTGTTGCAGTTGGGATCTGCTAGCTTTAGGTGTGAAACCTTTTGCCAATGCTTGCTATTTATATGATAGCTTGGAAGCATATTTGTTAGTTGCGGTAAGACTATAGCTTCTGCTTTAATTCTCTTCTCCGCTTGGGTGGAAATTAGAGTAATGGGATTATTGTGAACTGAGGTATTCGTTTGAGATTTCCTCAACCTGAGTGGTCATAGTGGTAACTGGTTCCGAAACTAGTCCACTTAGGATCCACCCTAAAATAGTATTTTGTGCCAATAGTTTGTTTGAAATTTTCTCAACACCCTCGAGTATTATCTGAGGTATGAGATCGCTGCCTAATAGAATGTCTATTTGAGCGGGGGTGTTGCAGTTGGCATCTGCTACCTTTATTTGTGAAACCTTTTGCCGATGCTTGCTATTTATATGATAGCTTGGAAGCATATTTGTTAGCTGCGGTAAGACTATAGCTTCTGCTTTAATTCTCTTATCCGCTTGGGGGGAAATTAGAGTAATGGGATTATTGTGAACTGAGGTATTCGTTTGAGATTTCCTCAACCTGAGTGGTCATGGTGGTAACTGGTTCCGAAACTAGTCCACTTAGGATCCAGCCAAAAATAGTATTTTGTGCCAATAGTTTGTTTGAAATTTTCTCAACACCCTCGAGTATTATCTGAGGTATGAGATCGCTGCCTAATAGAATGTCTCTTTGAGCGCGGGTGTTGCAGTTGGCATCTGCTAGCTTTAGGTGTGAAACCTTTTGCCGATGCTTGCTATTTATATGATAGCTTGGAAGCATATTTGTTAGTTGCGGTAAGACTATAGCTTCTGCTTTAATTCTCTTATCCGCTTGGGGGGAAATTAGAGTAATGGGATTATTGTGAACTGAGGTATTCGTTTGAGATTTCCTCAACCTGAGTGGTCATGGTGGTAACTGGTTCCGAAACTAGTCCACTTAGGATCCAGCCAAAAATAGTATTTTGTGCCAATAGTTTGTTTGAAATTTTCTCAACACCCTCGAGTATTATCTGAGGTATGAGATCGCTGCCTAATAGAATGTCTATTTGAGCGCGGGTGTTGCAGTTGGCATCTGCTAGCTTTAGGTGTGAAACCTTTTGCCGATGCTTGCTATTTATATGATAGCTTGGAAGCATATTTGTTAGTTGCGGTAAGACTATAGCTTCTGCTTTAATTCTCTTCTCCGCTTGGGGGGAAATTAGAGTAATGGGATTATTGTGAACTAAGGTATTCGTTTGAGATTTCCTCAACCTGAGTGGTCATGGTGGTAACTGGTTCCGAAACTAGTCCACTTAGGATCCAGCCAAAAATAGTATTTTGTTCCAATAGTTTGTTTGAAATTTTCTCAACACCCTCGAGTATTATCTGAGGTATGAGATCGCTGCCTAATAGAATGTCTATTTGAGCGCGGGTGTTGCAGATGGCATCTGCTAGCTTTAGGTGTGAAACCTTTTGCCGATGCTTGCTATTTATATGATAGCTTGGAAGCATATTTGTTAGCTGCGGTAAGACTATAGCTTCTGCTTTAATTCTCTTATCCGCTTGGGGGGAAATTAGAGTAAGGGGATTATTGTGAACTGAGGTATTCGTTTGAGATTTCCTCAACCTGAGTGGTCATGGTGGTAACTGGTTCCGAAACTAGTCCACTTAGGACCAACCAAAAAATAGTATTTTGTGCCAATAGTTTGTTTGAAATTTTCTCAACACCCTCGAGTATTATCTGAGGTATGAGATCGCTGCCTAATAGAATGTCTTTTTGAGCGGGGGTGTTGCAGTTGGGATCTGCTAGCTTTAGGTGTGAAACCTTTTGCCAAAGCTTACTATTTATATGATAGCTTGGAAGCATATTTGTTAGTTGCGGTAAGACTATAGCTTCTGCTTTAATTCTCTTCTCCGCTTGGGTGGAAATTAGAGTGATGGGATTATTGTGAACTGAGGTATTCGTTTGAGATTTTCTCAACCTGAGTGGTCATAGTGGTAACTGTTTCCGAAACTAGTCCAATTAGGATCCACCCAAAAATAGTATTTTGTGCCAATAGTTTGTTTGAAATTTTTTCAACACCCTCGAGTATTATCTGAGGTATGAGATCGCTGCCTAATGGAATGTCTATTTGAGCGAGGGTGTTGCAGTTGGGATCTGCTAGCTTTAGGTGTGAAACCTTTTGCCAATGCTTGCTATTTATATGATAGCTTGGAAGCATATTTGTTAGTTGCGGTAAGACTATAGCTTCTGCTTTAATTCTCTTATCCGCTTGGGGGGAAATTAGAGTAATGGGATTATTGTGAACTGAGGTATTCGTTTGAGATTTCCTCAACCTAAGTGGTCATAGTGGTAACTGGTTCCGAAACTAGTCCACTTAGGACCAACCCAAAAATAGTATTTTGTGCCAATAGTTTGTTTGAAATTTTCTCAACACCCTCGAGTATTATCTGAGGTATGAGATCGCTGCCTAATAGAATGTCTATTTGAGCGGGGGTGTTGCAGTTGGGATCTGCTAGCTTTAGGTGTGAAACCTTTTGCCAATGCTTGCTATTTATATGATAGCTTGGAAGCATATTTGTTAGTTGCGGTAAGACTATAGCTTCTGCTTTAATTCTCTTCTCCGCTTGGGTGGAAATTAGAGTAATGGGATTATTGTGAACTGAGGAATTCGTTTGAGATTTCCTCAACCTGAGTGGTCATAGCGGTAGCTGGTTCCGAAACTAGTCCACTTAGGATCCACCCTAAAATAGTATTTTGTGCCAATAGTTTGTTTGAAATTTTCTCAACACCCTCGAGTATTATCTGAGGTATGAGATCGCTGCCTAATAGAATGTCTATTTGAGCGGGGGTGTTGCAATTGGCATCTGCTAGCTTTAGGTGTGAAACCTTTTGCCAATGCTTGCTATTTATATGATAGCTTGGAAGCATATTTGTTAGTTGCGGTAAGACTATAGCTTCTGCTTTAATTCTCTTATGCGCTTAAGGGGAAATTAGAGTAATGGGATTATTGTGAACTGAGGTATTCGTTTGAGATTTCCTCAACCTGAGTGGTCATGGTGGTAACTGGTTCCGAAACTAGTCCACTTAGGATCCACCCAAAAATAGTATTTTGTACCAATAGTTTGTTTGAAATTTTCTCAACACCCTCGAGTATTATTTGAGGTATGAGATCGCTGCCTAATAGAATGTCTATTTGAGCGCGGGTGTTGCAGTTGGCATCTGCTAGCTTTAGGTGTGAAACCTTTTGCCAATGCTTGCTATTTATATGATAGCTTGGAAGCATATTTGTTAGTTGCGGTAAGACTATAGCTTCTGCTTTAATTCTCTTATCCGCTTGGGGGGAAATTAGAGTAATGGGATTATTGTGAACTGAGGTATTCGTTTGAGATTTCCTCAACCTGAGTGGTCATGGTGGTAACTGGTTCCGAAACTAGTCCACTTAGGATCCACCCAAAAATAGTATTTTGTGCCAATAGTTTGTTTGAAATTTTCTCAACACCCTCGAGTATTATCTGAGGTATGAGATCGCTGCCTAATAGAATGTCTATTTGAGCGCGGGTGTTGCAGTTGGCATCTGCTAGCTTTAGGTGTGAAACCTTTTGCCGATGCTTGCTATTTATATGATAGCTTGGAAGCATATTTGTTAGCTGCGGTAAGACTATAGCTTCTGCTTTAATTCTCTTATCCGCTTGGGGGGAAATTAGAGTAATGGGATTATTGTGAACTGAGGTATTCGTTTGAGATTTCCTCAACCTGAGTGGTCATGGTGGTAACTGGTTCCGAAACTAGTCCACTTAGGATCCAGCCAAAAATAGTATTTTGTGCCAATAGTTTGTTTGAAATTTTCTCAACACCCTCGAGTATTATCTGAGGTATGAGATCGCTGCCTAATAGAATGTCTATTTGAGCGCGGGTGTTGCAGTTGGCATCTGCTAGCTTTAGGTGTGAAACCTTTTGCCGATGCTTGCTATTTATATGATAGCTTGGAAGCATATTTGTTAGTTGCGGTAAGACTATAGCTTCTGCTTTAATTCTCTTATCCGCTTGGGTGGAAATTAGAGTAATGGGATTATTGTGAACTGAGGTATTCGTTTGAGATTTCCTCAACCTGAGTGGTCATGGTGGTAACTGGTTCCGAAACTAGTCCACTTAGGATCCAGCCAAAAATAGTATTTTGTGCCAATAGTTTGTTTGAAATTTTCTCAACACCCTCGAGTATTATCTGAGGTATGAGATCGCTGCCTAATAGAATGTCTATTTGAGCGCGGGTGTTGCAGTTGGCATCTGCTAGCTTTAGGTGTGAAACCTTTTGCCGATGCTTGCTATTTATATGATAGCTTGGAAGCATATTTGTTAGTTGCGGTAAGACTATAGCTTCTGCTTTAATTCTCTTCTCCGCTTGGGGGGAAATTAGAGTAATGGGATTATTGTGAACTAAGGTATTCGTTTGAGATTTCCTCAACCTGAGTGGTCATGGTGGTAACTGGTTCCGAAACTAGTCCACTTAGGATCCAGCCAAAAATAGTATTTTGTGCCAATAGTTTGTTTGAAATTTTCTCAACACCCTCGAGTATTATCTGAGGTATGAGATCGCTGCCTAATAGAATGTCTATTTGAGCGCGGGTGTTGCAGATGGCATCTGCTAGCTTTAGGTGTGAAACCTTTTGCCGATGCTTGCTATTTATATGATAGCTTGGAAGCATATTTGTTAGCTGCGGTAAGACTATAGCTTCTGCTTTAATTCTCTTATCCGCTTGGGGGGAAATTAGAGTAAGGGGATTATTGTGAACTGAGGTATTCGTTTGAGATTTCCTCAACCTGAGTGGTCATGGTGGTAACTGGTTCCGAAACTAGTCCACTTAGGACCAACCAAAAAATAGTAGTTTGTGCCAATAGTTTGTTTGAAATTTTCTCAACACCCTCGAGTATTATCTGAGGTATGAGATCGCTGCCTAATAGAATGTCTTTTTGAGCGGGGGTGTTGCAGTTGGGATCTGCTAGCTTTAGGTGTGAAACCTTTTGCCAAAGCTTGCTATTTATATGATAGCTTGGAAGCATATTTGTTAGTTGCGGTAAGACTATAGCTTCTGCTTTAATTCTCTTCTCCGCTTGGGTGGAAATTAGAGTAATGGGATTATTGTGAACTGAGGTATTCGTTTGAGATTTCCTCAACCTGAGTGGTCATAGTGGTAACTGGTTCCGAAACTAGTCCACTTAGGACCAACCCAAAAATAGTATTTTGTGCCAATAGTTTGTTTGAAATTTTCTCAACACCCTCGAGTATTATCTGAGGTATGAGATCGCTGCCTAATAGAATGTCTATTTGAGCGGGGGTGTTGCAGTTGGGATCTGCTAGCTTTAGGTGTGAAACCTTTTGCCAATGCTTGCTATTTATATGATAGCTTGGAAGCATATTTGTTAGTTGCGGTAAGACTATAGCTTCTGCTTTAATTCTCTTATTCGCTTGGGGGGAAATTAGAGTAATGGGATTATTGTGAACTGAGGTATTCGTTTGAGATTTCCTCAACCTGAGTGGTCATAGTGGTAACTGGTTCCGAAACTAGTCCACTTAGGACCAACCCAAAAATAGTATTTTGTGCCAATAGTTTGTTTGAAATTTTCTCAACACCCTCGAGTATTATCTGAGGTATGAGATCGCTGCCTAATAGAATGTCTATTTGAGCGGGGGTGTTGCAGTTGGGATCTGCTAGCTTTAGGTGTGAAACCTTTTGCCAATGCTTGCTATTTATATGATAGCTTGGAAGCATATTTGTTAGTTGCGGTAAGACTATAGCTTCTGCTTTAATTCTCTTATTCGCTTGGGGGGAAATTAGAGTAATGGGATTATTGTGAACTGAGGTATTCGTTTGAGATTTCCTCAACCTGAGTGGTCATAGTGGTAACTGGTTCCGAAACTAGTCTACTTAGGACCAACCCAAAAATAGTATTTTGTGCCAATAGTTTGTTTGAAATTTTCTCAACACCCTCGAGTATTATCTGAGGTATGAGATCGCTGCCTAATAGAATGTCTATTTGAGCGGGGGTGTTGCAGTTGGCATCTGCTAGCTTTAGGTGTGAAACCTTTTGCCAATGCTTGCTTTTATATGATAGCTTGGAAGCATATTTGTTAGTTGCGGTAAGACTATAGCTTCTGCTTTAATTCTCTTATCCGCTTGGGGGGAAATTAGAGTAATGGGATTATGTGAACTGAGGTATTCGTTTGAGATTTCCTCAACCTGAGTGGTCATAGTGGTAACTGGTTCCGAAACTAGTCCACTTAGGATCCACCCAAAAATAGTATTTTGTGCCAATAGTTTGTTTGAAATTTTCTCAACACCCTCGAGTATTATCTGAGGTATGAGATCGCTGCCTAATAGAATGTCTATTTGAGCGGGGGTGTTGCAGTTGGGATCTGCTAGCTTTAAGTGTGAAACCTTTTGCCAATGCTTGCTATTTATATGATAGCTTGGAAGCATATTTGTTAGTTGCGGTAAGACTATAGCTGCTGCTTTAATTCTCTTATCCGCTTGGGGGGAAATTAGAGTAATGGAATTATTGTGAACTGAGGTATTCGTTTGAGATTTCCTCAACCTGAGTGGTCATGGTGGTAACTGGTTCCGAAACTAGTCCACTTAGGATCCACCCAAAAATAGTATTTTGTGCCAATAGTTTGTTTGAAATTTTCTCACCACCCTCGAGTATTATCTGAGGTATGAGATTGCTGCCTAATAGAATGTCTATTTGAGCGCGGGTGTTGCAGTTGGCATCTGCTAGCTTTAGGTGTGAAACCTTTTGCCGATGCTTGCTATTTATATGATAGCTTGGAAGCATATTTGTTAGCTGCGGTAAGACTATAGCTTCTGCTTTAATTCTCTTATCCGCTTGGGGGGAAATTAGAGTAATGGGATTATTGTGAACTGAGGTATTCGTTTGAGATTTCCTCAACCTGAGTGGTCATGGTGGTAACTGGTTCCGAAACTAGTCCACTTAGGATCCACCCAAAAATAGTATTTTGTGCCAATAGTTTGTTTGAAATTTTCTCAACACCCTCGAGTATTATCTGAGGTATGAGATCGCTGCCTAATAGAATGTCTATTTGAGCGCGGGTGTTGCAGTTGGCATCTGCTAGCTTTAGGTGTGAAACCTTTTGCCGATGCTTGCTATTTATATGATAGCTTGGAAGCATATTTGTTAGTTGCGGTAAGACTATAGCTTCTGCTTTAATTCTCTTATCCGCTTGGGGGGAAATTAGAGTAATGGGATTATTGTGAACTGAGGTATTCGTTTGAGATTTCCTCAACCTGAGTGGTCATGGTGGTAACTGGTTCCGAAACTAGTCCAATTAGGATCCAGCCAAAAATAGTATTTTGTGCCAATAGTTTGTTTGAAATTTTCTCAACACCCTCGAGTATTATCTGAGGTATGAGATCGCTGCCTAATAGAATGTCTATTTGAGCGCGGGTGTTGCAGTTGGCATCTGCTAGCTTTAGGTGTGAAACCTTTTGCCGATGCTTGCTATTTATATGATAGCTTGGAAGCATATTTGTTAGTTGCGGTAAGATTATAGCTTCTGCTTTAATTCTCTTCTCCGCTTGGGGGGAAATTAGAGTAATGGGATTATTGTGAACTAAGGTATTCGTTTGAGATTTCCTCAACCTGAGTGGTCATGGTGGTAACTGGTTCCGAAACTAGTCCACTTAGGATCCAGCCAAAAATAGTATTTTGTGCCAATAGTTTGTTTGAAATTTTCTCAACACCCTCGAGTATTATCTGAGGTATGAGATCGCTGCCTAATAGAATGTCTATTTGAGCGCGGGTGTTGCAGATGGCATCTGCTAGCTTTAGGTGTGAAACCTTTTGCCGATGCTTGCTATTTATATGATAGCTTGGAAGCATATTTGTTAGCTGCGGTAAGACTATAGCTTCTGCTTTAATTCTCTTATCCGCTTGGGGGGAAATTAGAGTAAGGGGATTATTGTGAACTGAGGTATTCGTTTGAGATTTCCTCAACCTGAGTGGTCATGGTGGTAACTGGTTCCGAAACTAGTCCACTTAGGATCCAGCCAAAAATAGTATTTTGTGCCAATAGTTTGTTTGAAATTTTCTCAACACCCTCGAGTATTATCTGAGGTATGAGATCGCTGCCTAATAGAATGTCTATTTGAGCGCGGGTGTTGCAGTTGGCATCTGCTAGCTTTAGGTGTGAAACCTTTTGCCGATACTTGCTATTTATATGATAGCTTGGAAGCATATTTGTTAGTTGCGGTAAGACTATAGCTTCTGCTTTAATTCTCTTCTCCGCTTGGGGGGAAATTAGAGTAATGGGATTATTGTGAACTAAGGTATTCGTTTGAGATTTCCTCAACCTGAGTGGTCATGGTGGTAACTGGTTCCGAAACTAGTCCACTTAGGATCCAGCCAAAAATAGTATTTTGTGCCAATAGTTTGTTTGAAATTTTCTCAACACCCTCGAGTATTATCTGAGGTATGAGATCGCTGCCTAATAGAATGTCTATTTGAGCGCGGGTGTTGCAGATGGCATCTGCTAGCTTTAGGTGTGAAACCTTTTGCCGATGCTTGCTATTTATATGATAGCTTGGAAGCATATTTGTTAGCTGCGGTAAGACTATAGCTTCTGCTTTAATTCTCTTATCCGCTTGGGGGGAAATTAGAGTAAGGGGATTATTGTGAACTGAGGTATTCGTTTGAGATTTCCTCAACCTGAGTGGTCATGGTGGTAACTGGTTCCGAAACTAGTCCACTTAGGACCAACCAAAAAATAGTATTTTGTGCCAATAGTTTGTTTGAAATTTTCTCAACACCCTCGAGTATTATCTGAGGTATGAGATCGCTGCCTAATAGGATGTCTTTTTGAGCGGGGGTGTTGCAGTTGGGATCTGCTAGCTTTAGGTGTGAAACCTTTTGCCAAAGCTTGCTATTTATATGATAGCTTGGAAGCATATTTGTTAGTTGCGGTAAGACTATAGCTTCTGCTTTAATTCTCTTCTCCGCTTGGGTGGAAATTAGAGTAATGGGATTATTGTGAACTGAGGTATTCGTTTGAGATTTCCTCAACCTGAGTGGTCATAGTGGTAACTGTTTCCGAAACTAGTCCAATTAGGATCCACCCAAAAATAGTATTTTGTGCCAATAGTTTGTTTGAAATTTTTTCAACACCCTCGAGTATTATCTGAGGTATGAGATCGCTGCCTAATGGTATGTCTATTTGAGCGGGGGTGTTGCAGTTGGGATCTGCTAGCTTTAGGTGTGAAACCTTTTGCCAATGCTTGCTATTTATATGATAGCTTGGAAGCATATTTGTTAGTTGCGGTAAGACTATAGCTTCTGCTTTAATTCTCTTATCCGCTTGGGGGGAAATTAGAGTAATGGGATTATTGTGAACTGAGGTATTCGTTTGAGATTTCCTCAACCTGAGTGGTCATAGTGGTAACTGGTTCCGAAACTAGTCCACTTAGGACCAACCCAAAAATAGTATTTTGTGCCAATAGTTTGTTTGAAATTTTCTCAACACCCTCGAGTATTATCTGAGGTATGAGATCGCTGCCTAATAGAATGTCTATTTGAGCGGGGGTGTTGCAGTTGGGATCTGCTAGCTTTAGGTGTGAAACCTTTTGCCAATGCTTGCTATTTATATGATAGCTTGGAAGCATATTTGTTAGTTGCGGTAAGACTATAGCTTCTGCTTTAATTCTCTTCTCCGCTTGGGTGGAAATTAGAGTAATGGGATTATTGTGAACTGAGGTATTCGTTTGAGATTTCCTCAACCTGAGTGGTCATAGTGGTAGCTGGTTCCGAAACTAGTCCACTTAGGATCCACCCTAAAATAGTATTTTGTGCCAATAGTTAGTTTGAAATTTTCTCAACACCCTCGAGTATTATCTGAGGTATGAGATCGCTGCCTAATAGAATGTCTATTTGAGCGGGGGTGTTGCAGTTGGCATCTGCTAGCTTTAGGTGTGAAACCTTTTGCCAATGCTTGCTTTTATATGATAGCTTGGAAGCATATTTGTTAGTTGCGGTAAGACTATAGCTTCTGCTTTAATTCTCTTATCCGCTTGGGGGGAAATTAGAGTAATGGGATTATGTGAACTGAGGTATTCGTTTGAGATTTCCTCAACCTGAGTGGTCATAGTGGTAACTGGTTCCGAAACTAGTCCACTTAGGATCCACCCAAAAATAGTATTTTGTGCCAATAGTTTGTTTGAAATTTTCTCAACACCCTCGAGTATTATCTGAGGTATGAGATCGCTGCCTAATAGAATGTCTATTTGAGCGGGGGTGTTGCAGTTGGGATCTGCTAGCTTTAAGTGTGAAACCTTTTGCCAATGCTTGCTATTTATATGATAGCTTGGAAGCATATTTGTTAGTTGCGGTAAGACTATAGTTCTGCTTTAATTCTCTTATCCGCTTGGGGGGAAATTAGAGTAATGGGATTATTGTGAACTGAGGTATTCGTTTGAGATTTCCTCAACCTGAGTGGACATAGTGGTAACTGGTTCCGAAACTAGTCCAATTAGGATCCACCCAAAAATAGTATTTTGTGCCAATAGTTTGTTTGAAATTTTTTCAACACCCTCGAGTATTATCTGAGGTATGAGATCGCTGCCTAATGGAATGTCTATTTGAGCGGGGTGTTGCAGTTGGGATCTGCTAGCTTTAGGTGTGAAACCTTTTGAAAATGATTGCTATTTATATGATATCTTGGAAGCATATTTGTTAGTTGCGGTAAGACTATAGCTTCTGCTTTAATTCTCTTCTCCGCTTGGGTGGAAATTAGAGTAATGGGATTATTGTGAACTGAGGTATTCGTTTGAGATTTCCTCAACCTGAGTGGTCATAGTGGTAACTGTTTCCGAAACTAGTCCACTTAGGATCCACCCTAAAATAGTATTTTGTGCCAATAGTTTGTTTGAAATTTTCTCAACACCCTCGAGTATTATCTGAGGTATGAGATCGCTGCCTAATAGAATATCTATTTGAGCGGGGGTGTTGCAGTTGGCATCTGCTAGCTTTAGGTAAACCTTTTGCCAATGCTTGCTATTTATATGATAGCTTGGAAGCATATTTGTTAGTTGCGGTAAGACTATAGCTTCTGCTTTAATTCTCTTCTCCGCTTGGGGGGAAATTAGAGTAATGGTATTATGTGAACTGAGGTATTCGTTTGAGATTTCCTAAACCTGAGTGGTCATAGTGGTAACTGGTTCCGAAACTAGTCCACTTAGGATCCACCCAAGAATAGTATTTTGTGCCAATAGTTTGTTTGAAATTTTCTCAACACCCTCGAGTATTATCTGAGGTATGAGATCGCTGCCTAATAGAATGTCTATTTGAGCGGGGGTGTTGCAGTTGGGATCTGCTAGCTTTAAGTGTGAAACCTTTTGCCAATGCTTGCTATTTATATGATAGCTTGGAAGCATATTTGTTAGTTGCGGTAAGACTATAGTTCTGCTTTAATTCTCTTATCCGCTTGGGGGGAAATTAGAGTAATGGGATTATTGTGAACTGAGGTATTCGTTTGAGATTTCCTCAACCTGAGTGGACATGGTGGTAACTGGTTCCGAAACTAGTCCACTTAGGATCCACCCAAAAATAGTATTTTGTGCCAATAGTTTGTTTGAAATTTTCTCAACACCCTCGAGTATTATCTGAGGTATGAGATCGCTGCCTAATAGAATGTCTATTTGAGCGGGAGTGTTGCAGTTGGCATCTGCTAGCTTTAGGTGTGAAACCTTTTGCCGATGCTTGCTATTTATATGATAGCTTGGAAGCATATTTGTTAGTTGCGGTAAGACTATAGATTCTGCTTTAATTCTCTTATCCGCTTGGGGGGAAATTAGAGTAAGGGGATTATTGTGAACTGAGGTATTCGTTTGAGATTTCCTCAACCTGAGTGGTCATGGTGGTAACTGGTTCCGAAACTAGTCCACTTAGGACCAACCCAAAAATAGTATTTTGTGCCAATAGTTTGTTTGAAATTTTCTCAACACCCTCGAGTATTATCTGAGGTATGAGATCGCTGCCTAATAGAATGTCTATTTGAGCGGGGGTGTTGCAGTTGGGATCTGCTAGCTTTAGGTGTGAAACCTTTTGCCAAAGCTTGCTATTTATATGATAGCTTGGAAGCATATTTGTTAGTTGCGGTAAGACTATAGCTTCTGCTTTAATTCTCTTCTCCGCTTGGGTGGAAATTAGAGTAATGGGATTATTGTGAACTGAGGTATTCGTTTGAGATTTCCTCAACCTGAGTGGTCATAGTGGTAACTGGTTCCGAAACTAGTCCACTTCGGATCCACCCTAAAATAGTATTTTGTGCCAATAGTTTGTTTGAAATTTTCTTAACACCCTCGAGTATTATCTGAGGTATGAGATCGCTGCCTAATAGAATGTCTATTTGAGCGGGGGTGTTGCAGTTGGCATCTGCTAGCTTTAGGTGTGAAACCTTTTGTCAATGCTTGTTATTTATATGATAGCTTGGAAGCATATTTGTTAAATGCGGTAAGACTATAGCTTCTGCTTTAATTCTCTACTCCGCTTGGGGGGAAATTAGGGTAATGGGATTATGTGAACTGAGGTATTCGTTTGAGATTTCCTCAACCTGACTGGTCATGGTGGTAAATGGTTCCGAAACTAGTCCACTTAGGATCCACCCAAAAATAGTATTTTGTGCCAATAGTTTGTTTGAAATTTTCTCAACACCCTCGAGTATTATCTGAGGTATGAGATCGCTGCCTAATAGAATGTCAATTTGAGCGGGGGTGTTGCAGTTGAGATCTGCTAGCTTTAGGTGTGAAACCTTTTGTCAATGCTTGTTATTTATATGATAGCTTGGAAGCATATTTGTTACTTGCGGTAAGACTATAGCTTCTGCTTTAATTCTCTTATCCGCTTGGGGGGAAATTAGAGTAATGGGATTATTGTGAACTGAGGTATTCGTTTGAGATTTCCTCAACCTGAGTGGTCATGGTGGTAACTGGTTCCGAAACTAGTCCACTTAGGATCCACCCAAAAATAGTATTTTGTGCCAATAGTTTGTTTGAAATTTTCTCAACACCCTCGAGTATTATCTGAGGTATGAGATCGCTGCCTAATAGAATGTCTATTTGAGCGCGGGTGTTGCAGATGGCATCTGCTAGCTTTAGGTGTGAAACCTTTTGCTGATGCTTGCTATTTGTATGATAGCTTGGAAGCATATTTGTTAGTTGCGGTAAGACTATATCTTCTGCTTTAATTCTCTTATCCGCTTGGGGGGAAATTAGAGTAAGGGGATTATTGTGAACTGAGGTATTCGTTTGAGATTTCCTCAACCTGAGTGGTCATGGTGGTAACTGGTTCCGAAACTAGTCCACTTAGGACCAACCAAAAAATAGTATTTTGTGCCAATAGTTTGTTTGAAATTTTCTCAACACCCTCGAGTATTATCTGAGGTATGAGATCGCTGCCTAATAGAATGTCTTTTTGAGCGGGGGTGTTGCAGTTGGGATCAGTTAGCTTTAGGTGTGAAACCTTTTGCCAAAGCTTGCTATTTATATGATAGCTTGGAAGCATATTTGTTAGTTGCGGTAAGACTATAGCTTCTGCTTTAATTCTCTTCTCCGCTTGGGTGGAAATTAGAGTAATGGGATTATTGTGAACTGAGGTATTCGTTTGAGATTTCCTCAACCTGAGTGGTCATAGTGGTAACTGTTTCCGAAACTAGTCCAATTAGGATCCACCCAAAAATAGTATTTTGTGCCAATAGTTTGTTTGAAATTTTTTCAACACCCTCGAGTAGTATCTGAGGTATGAGATCGCTGCCTAATGGAATGTCTATTTGAGCGGGGGTGTTGCAGTTGGGATCTGCTAGCTTTAGGTGTGAAACCTTTTGCCAATGCTTGCTATTTATATGATAGCTTGGAAGCATATTTGTTAGTTGCGGTAAGACTATAGCTTCTGCTTTAATTCTCTTATCCGCTTGGGGGGAAATTAGAGTAATGGGATTATTGTGAACTGAGGTATTCGTTTGAGATTTCCTCAACCTGAGTGGTCATAGTGGTAACTGGTTCCGAAACTAGTCCACTTAGGACCAACCCAAAAATAGTATTTTGTGCCAATAGTTTGTTTGAAATTTTCTCAACACCCTCGAGTATTATCTGAGGTATGAGATCGCTGCCTAATAGAATGTCTATTTGAGCGGGGGTGTTGCAGTTGGGATCTGCTAGCTTTAGGTGTGAAACCTTTTGCCAATGCTTGCTATTTATATGATAGCTTGGAAGCATATTTGTTAGTTGCGGTAAGACTATAGCTTCTGCTTTAATTCTCTTCTCCGCTTGGGTGGAAATTAGAGTAATGGGATTATTGTGAACTGAGGTATTCGTTTGAGATTTCCTCAACCTGAGTGGTCATAGTGGTAACTGTTTCCGAAACTAGTCCAATTAGGATCCACCCAAAAATAGTATTTTGTGCCAATAGTTTGTTTGAAATTTTTTCAACACCCTCGAGTAGTATCTGAGGTATGAGATCGCTGCCTAATGGAATGTCTATTTGAGCGGGGGTGTTGCAGTTGGGATCTGCTAGCTTTAGGTGTGAAACCTTTTGCCAATGCTTGCTATTTATATGATAGCTTGGAAGCATATTTGTTAGTTGCGGTAAGACTATAGCTTCTGCTTTAATTCTCTTCTCCGCTTGGGGGGAAATTAGAGTAACGGGATTATGTGAACTGAGGTATTCGTTTGAGATTTCCTCAACCTGAGTGGTCATGGTGGTAACTGGTTCCGAAAATAGACCACTTAGGATCGACCCAAAAATAGTATTTCGTGCCAATAGTTTGTTTGAAATTTTCTCAACACCCTCGAGTATTATCTGAGGTATGAGATCGCTGCCTAATAGAATGTCTATTTGAGCGGGGGTGTTGCAGTTGGGATCTGCTAGCTTTAGGCGTGAAACCTTTTGCCAATGCTTGCTATTTATATGATAGCTTGGAAGCATATTTGTTAGTTGCGGTAAGACTATAGCTTCTGCTTTAATTCTCTTCTCCGCTTGGGGGGAAATTAGAGTAATGGGATTATGTGAACTGAGGTATTCGTTTGAGATTTCCTCAACCTGAGTGGTCATAGTGGTAACTGGTTCCGAAACTAGTTCACTTAGGATCCACCCAAAAATAGTATTTTGTGCCAATAGTTTGTTTGAAATTTTCTCAACACCCTCGAGTATTATCTGAGGTATGAGATCGCTGCCTAATAGAATGTCTATTTGAGCGGGGGTGTTGCAGTTGGGATCTGCTAGCTTTAGGTGTGAAACCTTTTGCCAATGCTTGCTATTTATATGATAGCTTGGAAGCATATTTGTTAGTTGCGGTAAGACTATAGTTCTGCTTTAATTCTCTTATCCGCTTGGGGGGAAATTAGAGTAATGGGATTATTGTGAACTGAGGTATTCGTTTGAGATTTCCTCAACCTGAGTGGACATGGTGGTAACTGGTTCCGAAACTAGTCCACTTAGGATCCACCCAAAAATAGTATTTTGTGCCAATAGTTTGTTTGAAATTTTCTCAACACCCTCGAGTATTATCTGAGGTATGAGATCGCTGCCTAATAGAATGTCTATTTGAGCGGGGGTGTTGCAGTTGGCATCTGCTAGCTTTAGGTGTGAAACCTTTTGTTGATGCTTGCTATTTATATGATAGCTTGGAAGCATATTTGTTAGTTGCGGTAAGACTATAGCTTCTGCATTAATTCTCTTATCCGCTTGGGGGGAAATTAGAGTAAGGGGATTATTGTGAACTGAGGCATTCGTTTGAGATTTCCTCAACCTGAGTGGTCATGGTGGTAACTGGTTCCGAAACTAGTCCACTTAGGACCAACCCAAAAATAGTATTTTGTGCCAATAGTTTGTTTGAAATTTTCTCAACACACTCGAGTATTATCTGAGGTATTAGATCGCTGCCTAATAGAATGTCTATTTGAGCGGGGGTGTTGCAGTTGGGATCTGCTAGCTTTAGGTGTGAAACCTTTTGCCAAAGCTTGCTATTTATATGATAGCTTGGAAGCATATTTGTTAGTTGCGGTAAGACTATAGCTTCTGCTTTAATTCTCTTCTCCGCTTGGGTGGAAATTAGAGTAATGGGATTATTGTGAACTGAGGTATTCGTTTGAGATTTCCTCAACCTGAGTGGTCATAGTGGTAACTGGTTCCGAAACTAGTCCAATTAGGATCCACCCAAAAATAGTATTTTGTGCCAATAGTTTGTTTGAAATTTTTTCAACACCCTCGAGTATTATCTGAGGTATGAGATCGCTGCCTAATGGAATGTCTATTTGAGCGGGGGTGTTGCAGTTGGGATCTGCTAGCTTTAGGTGTGAAACCTTTTGCCAATGCTTGCTATTTATATGATAGCTTGGAAGCATATTTGTTAGTTGCGGTAAGACTATAGCTTCTGCTTTAATTCTCTTATCCGCTTGGGGGGAAATTAGAGTAATGGGATTATTGTGAACTGAGGTATTCGTTTGAGATTTCCTCAACCTGAGTGGTCATAGTGGTAACTGGTTCCGAAACTAGTCCACTTAGGATCCACCCAAAAATAGTATTTTGTGCCAATAGTTTGTTTGAAATTTTCTCAACACCCTCGAGTATTATCTGAGGTATGAGATCGCTGCCTAATAGAATGTCTATTTGAGCGGGGGTGTTGCAGTTGGGATCTGCTAGCTTTAGGTGTGAAACCTTTTGCCAATGCTTGCTATTTATATGATAGCTTGGAAGCATATTTGTTAGTTGCGGTAAGACTGTAACTTCTGCTTTAATTCTCTTCTCCGCTTGGGTGGAAATTAGAGTAATGGGATTATTGTGAACTGAGGTATTTGTTTGAGATTTCCCCAACCTGAGTGGTCATAGTGGTAACCGGTTCCGAAACTAGTTCACTTAGGATCCACCCAAAAATAGTATTTGGTGCCAATAGTTTGTTTGAAATTTTCTCAACACCCTCGAGTATTATCTGAGGTATGAGATCGCTGCCTAATAGAATGTCTATTTGAGCGGGGGTGTTGCAGTTGGGATCTGCTAGCTTTAAGTGTGAAACCTTTTGCCAATGCTTGCTTTTTATATGATAGCTTGGAAGCATATTTGTTAGTTGCGGTAAGACTATAGCTTCTGCTTTAATTCTCTTCTCCGCTTGGGGGGAAATTAGAGTAATGGGATTATGTGAACTGAGGTATTCGTTTGAGATTTCCTCAACCTGAGTGGTCATAGTGGTAACTGGTTCCGAAACTAGTTCACTTAGGATCCACCCAAAAATAGTATTTTGTGCCAATAGTTTGTTTGAAATTTTCTCAACACCCTCGAGTATTATCTGAGGTATGAGATCGCTGCCTAATAGAATGTCTATTTGAGCGGGGGTGTTGCAGTTGGGATCTGCTAGCTTTAAGTGTGAAACCTTTTGCCAATGCTTGCTTTTTATATGATAGCTTGGAAGCATATTTGTTAGTTGCGGTAAGACTATAGTTCTGCTTTAATTCTCTTATCCGCTTGGGGGGAAATTAGAGTAATGGGATTATTGTGAACTGAGGTATTCGTTTGAGATTTCCTCAACCTGAGTGGACATGGTGGTAACTGGTTCCGAAACTAGTCCACTTAGGATCCACCCAAAAATAGTATTTTGTGCCAATAGTTTGTTTGAAATTTTCTCAACACCCTCGAGTATTATCTGAGGTATGAGATCGCTGCCTAATAGAATGTCTATTTGAGCGGGGGTGTTGCAGTTGGCATCTGCTAGCTTTAGGTGTGAAACCTTTTGTTGATCCTTGCTATTTATATGATAGCTTGGAAGCATATTTGTTAGTTGCGGTAAGACTATAGCTTCTGCATTAATTCTCTTATCCGCTTGGGGGGAAATTAGAGTAAGGGGATTATTGTGAACTGAGGCATTCGTTTGAGATTTCCTCAACCTGAGTGGTCATGGTGGTAACTGGTTCCGAAACTAGTCCACTTAGGACCAACCCAAAAATAGTATTTTGTGCCAATAGTTTGTTTGAAATTTTCTCAACACACTCGAGTATTATCTGAGGTATTAGATCGCTGCCTAATAGAATGTCTATTTGAGCGGGGGTGTTGCAGTTGGGATCTGCTAGCTTTAGGTGTGAAACCTTTTGCCAAAGCTTGCTATTTATATGATAGCTTGGAAGCATATTTGTTAGTTGCGGTAAGACTATAGCTTCTGCTTTAATTCTCTTCTCCGCTTGGGTGGAAATTAGAGTAATGGGATTATTGTGAACTGAGGTATTCGTTTGAGATTTCCTCAACCTGAGTGGTCATAGTGGTAACTGGTTCCGAAACTAGGCCAATTAGGATCCACCCAAAAATAGTATTTTGTGCCAATAGTTTGTTTGAAATTTTTTCAACACCCTCGAGTATTATCTGAGGTATGAGATCGCTGCCTAATGGAATGTCTATTTGAGCGGGGGTGTTGCAGTTGGGATCTGCTAGCTTTAGGTGTGAAACCTTTTGCCAATGCTTGCTATTTATATGATAGCTTGGAAGCATATTTGTTAGTTGCGGTAAGACTATAGCTTCTGCTTTAATTCTCTTATCCGCTTGGGGGGAAATTAGAGTAATGGGATTATTGTGAACTGAGGTATTCGTTTGAGATTTCCTCAACCTGAGTGGTCATAGTGGTAACTGGTTCCGAAACTAGTCCACTTAGGACCAACCCAAAAATAGTATTTTGTGCCAATAGTTTGTTTGAAATTTTCTCAACACCCTCGAGTATTATCTGAGGTATGAGATCGCTGCCTAATAGAATGTCTATTTGAGCGGGGGTGTTGCAGTTGGGATCTGCTAGCTTTAGGTGTGAAACCTTTTGCCAATGCTTGCTATTTATATGATAGCTTGGAAGCATATTTGTTAGTTGCGGTAGGACTATAACTTCTGCTTTAATTCTCTTCTCCGCTTGGGTGGAAATTAGAGTAATGGGATTATTGTGAACTGAGGTATTTGTTTGAGATTTCCCCAACCTGAGTGGTCATAGTGGTAACTGGTTCCGAAACTAGTCCACTTAGGATCCACCCTAAAATAGTATTTTGTGCCAATAGTTTGTTTGAAATTTTCTTAACACCCTCGAGTATTATCTGAGGTATGAGATCGCTGCCTAATAGAATGTCTATTTGAGCGGGGGTGTTGCAGTTGGCATCTGCTAGCTTTAGGTGTGAAACCTTTTGCCAATGCTTGCTATTTATATGATAGCTTGGAAGCATTATTGTTAGTTGCGGTAAGACTATAGCTTCTGCTTTAATTCTCTTCTCCGCTTGGGGGGAAATTAGAGTAATGGGATTATGTGAACTGAGGTATTCGTTTGAGATTTCCTCAACCTGAGTGGTCATAGTGGTAACTGGTTCCGAAACTAGTCCACTTAGGACCAACCCAAAAATAGTATTTTGTGCCAATAGTTTGTTTGAAATTTTCTCAACACCCTCGAGTATTATCTGAGGTATGAGATCGCTGCCTAATAGAATGTCTATTTGAGCGGGGGTGTTGCAGTTGGGATCTGCTAGCTTTAAGTGTGAAACCTTTTGCCAATGCTTGCTATTTATATGATAGCTTGGAAGCATATTTGTTAGTTGCGGTAAGACTATAGTTCTGCTTTAATTCTCTTATCCGCATGGGGGGAAATTAGAGTAATGGGATTATTGTGAACTGAGGTATTCGTTTGAGATTTCTTCAACCTGAGTGGACATGGTGGTAACTGGTTCCGAAACTAGTCCACTTAGGATCCACCCAAAAATAGTATTTTGTGCCAATAGTTTGTTTGAAATTTTCTCAACACCCTCGAGTATTATCTGAGGTATGAGATCGCTGCCTAATAGAATGTCTATTTGAGCGGGGGTGTTGCAGTTGGCATCTGCTAGCTTTAGGTGTGAAACCTTTTGCCGATGCTTGCTATTTATATGATAGCTTGGAAGCATATTTGTTAGTTGCGGTAAGACTATAGCTTCTGCTTTAATTCTCTTATCCGCTTGGGGGGAAATTAGAGTAAGGGGATTATTGTGAACTGAGGTATTCGTTTGAGATTTCCTCAACCTGAGTGGTCATGGTGGTAACTGGTTCCGAAACTAGTCCACTTAGGACCAACCCAAAAATAGTATCTTGTGCCAATAGTTTGTTTGAAATTTTCTCAACACCTTCGAGTATTATCTGAGGTATGAGATCGCTGCCTAATAGAATGTCTATTTGAGCGGGGGTGTTGCAGTTGGGATCTGCTAGCTTTAGGTGTGAAACCTTTAGCCAATGCTTGCTATTTATATGATAGCTTGGAAGCATATTTGTTAGTTGCGGTAAGACTATAGCTTCTGCTTTTCTTATCTTATCTGCTTGGGGGCAAATTAGAGTAATGGGATTATTGTGAACTGAGGTATTCGTTTGAGATTTCCTCAACCTGAGTGGTCATGGTGGTAACTGGTTCCGAAACTAGTCCACTTAGAATCCACCCTAAAATAGTATTTTGTGCCAATAGTTTGTTTGAAATTTTCTCAACACCCTCGAGTATTATCTGAGGTATAAGATCGCTGCCTAATCAAATGTCTATTTGAGCGGGGGTGTTGCAGTTGGCATCTGCTAGCTTTAGGTGTGAAACCTTTTGCCAATGCTTGCTATTTATATGATAGCTTGGAAGCATATTTGTTAGTTGCGGTAAGACTATAGCTTCTGCTTTAATTCTCTTCTCCGCTTGGGGGGAAATTAGAGTAATGGGATTATGTGAACTGAGGTATTCATTTGAGATTTCCTCAACCTGAGTGGTCATGGTGGTAAATGGTTCCGAAACTAGTCCACTTAGGATCCACCCAAAAATAGTATTTTGTGCCAATAGTTTGTTTGAAATTTTCTCAACACCCTCGAGTATTATCTGAGGTATGAGATCGCTGCCTAATAGAATGTCTATTTGAGCGGGGGTGTTGCAGTTGAGATCTGCTAGCTTTAGGTGTGAAACCTTTTGTCAATGCTTGTTATTTATATGATAGCTTCGAAGCATATTTGTTAGTTGCGGTAAGACTATAGCTTCTGCTTTAATTCTCTTATCCGCTTGGGGGGAAATTAGAGTAATGGGATTATTGTGAACTGAGGTATTCGTTTGAAATTTCCTCAACCTGAGTGGTCATGGTGGTAACTGGTTCCGAAACTAGTCCACTTAGGACCAACCAAAAAATAGTATTTTGTGCCAATAGTTTGTTTGAAATTTTCTCAACACCCTCGAGTATTATCTGAGGTATGAGATCGCTGCCTAATAGAATGTCTTTTTGAGCGGGGGTGTTGCAGTTGGGATCTGTTAGCTTTAGGTGTGAAACCTTTTGCCAAAGCTTGCTATTTATATGATAGCTTGGAAGCATATTTGTTAGTTGCGGTAAGACTATAGCTTCTGCTTTAATTCTCTTCTCCGCTTGGGTGGAAATTAGAGTAATGGGATTATTGTGAACTGAGGTATTCGTTTGAGATTTCCTCAACCTGAGTGGTCATAGTGGTAACTGTTTCCGAAACTAGTCCAATTAGGATCCACCCAAAAATAGTATTTTGTGCCAATAGTTTGTTTGAAATTTTTTCAACACCCTCGAGTAGTATCTGAGGTATGAGATCGCTGCCTAATGGAATGTCTATTTGAGCGGGGGTGTTGCAGTTGGGATCTGCTAGCTTTAGGTGTGAAACCTTTTGCCAATGCTTGCTATTTATATGATAGCTTGGAAGCATATTTGTTAGTTGCGGTAAGACTATAGCTTCTGCTTTAATTCTCTTATCCGCTTGGGGGGAAATTAGAGTAATGGGATTATTGTGAACTGAGGTATTCGTTTGAGATTTCCTCAACCTGAGTGGTCATAGTGGTAACTGGTTCCGAAACTAGTCCACTTAGGACCAACCCAAAAATAGTATTTTGTGCCAATAGTTTGTTTGAAATTTTCTCAACACCCTCGAGTATTATCTGAGGTATGAGATCGCTGCCTAATAGAATGTCTATTTGAGCGGGGGTGTTGCAGTTGGGATCTGCTAGCTTTAAGTGTGAAACCTTTTGTCAATGCTTGCTTTTTATATGATAGCTTGGAAGCATATTTGTTAGTTGCGGTAAGACTATAGTTCTGCTTTAATTCTCTTATCCGCTTGGGGGGAAATTAGAGTAATGGGATTATTGTGAACTGAGGTATTCGTTTGAGATTTCCTCAACCTGAGTGGACATGGTGGTAACTGGTTCCGAAACTAGTCCACTTAGGATCCACCCAAAAATAGTATTTTGTGCCAATAGTTTGTTTGAAATTTTCTCAACACCCTCGAGTATTATCTGAGGTATGAGATCGCTGCCTAATAGAATGTCTATTTGAGCGGGGGTGTTGCAGTTGGCATCTGCTAGCTTTAGGTGTGAAACCTTTTGTTGATGCTTGCTATTTATATGATAGCTTGGAAGCATATTTGTTAGTTGCGGTAAGACTATAGCTTCTGCATTAATTCTCTTATCCGCTTGGGGGGAAATTAGAGTAAGGGGATTATTGTGAACTGAGGCATTCGTTTGAGATTTCCTCAACCTGAGTGGTCATGGTGGTAACTGGTTCCGAAACTAGTCCACTTAGGACCAACCCAAAAATAGTATTTTGTGCCAATAGTTTGTTTGAAATTTTCTCAACACACTCGAGTATTATCTGAGGTATTAGATCGCTGCCTAATAGAATGTCTATTTGAGCGGGGGTGTTGCAGTTGGGATCTGCTAGCTTTAGGTGTGAAACCTTTTGCCAAAGCTTGCTATTTATATGATAGCTTGGAAGCATATTTGTTAGTTGCGGTAAGACTATAGCTTCTGCTTTAATTCTCTTCTCCGCTTGGGTGGAAATTAGAGTAATGGGATTATTGTGAACTGAGGTATTCGTTTGAGATTTCCTCAACCTGAGTGGTCATAGTGGTAACTGGTTCCGAAACTAGTCCAATTAGGATCCACCCAAAAATAGTATTTTGTGCCAATAGTTTGTTTGAAATTTTTTCAACACCCTCGAGTATTATCTGAGGTATGAGATCGCTGCCTAATGGAATGTCTATTTGAGCGGGGGTGTTGCAGTTGGGATCTGCTAGCTTTAGGTGTGAAACCTTTTGCCAATGCTTGCTATTTATATGATAGCTTGGAAGCATATTTGTTAGTTGCGGTAAGACTATAGCTTCTGCTTTAATTCTCTTATCCGCTTGGGGGGAAATTAGAGTAATGGGATTATTGTGAACTGAGGTATTCGTTTGAGATTTCCTCAACCTGAGTGGTCATAGTGGTAACTGTTTCCGAAACTAGTCCAATTAGGATCCACCCAAAAATAGTATTTTGTGCCAATAGTTTGTTTGAAATTTTTTCAACACCCTCGAGTAGTATCTGAGGTATGAGATCGCTGCCTAATGGAATGTCTATTTGAGCGGGGGTGTTGCAGTTGGCATCTGCTAGCTTTAGGTGTGAAACCTTTTGCCAATGCTTGCTATTTATATGATAGCTTGGAAGCATATTTGTTAGTTGCGGTAAGACTATAGCTTCTGCTTTAATTCTCTTCTCCGCTTGGGGGGAAATTAGAGTAATGGGATTATGTGAACTGAGGTATTCATTTGAGATTTCCTCAACCTGAGTGGTCATGGTGGTAAATGGTTCCGAAACTAGTCCACTTAGGATCCACCCAAAAATAGTATTTTGTGCCAATAGTTTGTTTGAAATTTTCTCAACACCCTCGAGTATTATCTGAGGTATGAGATCGCTGCCTAATAGAATGTCTATTTGAGCGGGGGTGTTGCAGTTGAGATCTGCTAGCTTTAGGTGTGAAACCTTTTGTCAATGCTTGTTATTTATATGATAGCTTCGAAGCATATTTGTTAGTTGCGGTAAGACTATAGCTTCTGCTTTAATTCTCTTATCCGCTTGGGGGGAAATTAGAGTAATGGGATTATTGTGAACTGAGGTATTCGTTTGAAATTTCCTCAACCTGAGTGGTCATGGTGGTAACTGGTTCCGAAACTAGTCCACTTAGGACCAACCAAAAAATAGTATTTTGTGCCAATAGTTTGTTTGAAATTTTCTCAACACCCTCGAGTATTATCTGAGGTATGAGATCGCTGCCTAATAGAATGTCTTTTTGAGCGGGGGTGTTGCAGTTGGGATCTGTTAGCTTTAGGTGTGAAACCTTTTGCCAAAGCTTGCTATTTATATGATAGCTTGGAAGCATATTTGTTAGTTGCGGTAAGACTATAGCTTCTGCTTTAATTCTCTTCTCCGCTTGGGTGGAAATTAGAGTAATGGGATTATTGTGAACTGAGGTATTCGTTTGAGATTTCCTCAACCTGAGTGGTCATAGTGGTAACTGTTTCCGAAACTAGTCCAATTAGGATCCACCCAAAAATAGTATTTTGTGCCAATAGTTTGTTTGAAATTTTTTCAACACCCTCGAGTAGTATCTGAGGTATGAGATCGCTGCCTAATGGAATGTCTATTTGAGCGGGGGTGTTGCAGTTGGGATCTGCTAGCTTTAGGTGTGAAACCTTTTGCCAATGCTTGCTATTTATATGATAGCTTGGAAGCATATTTGTTAGTTGCGGTAAGACTATAGCTTCTGCTTTAATTCTCTTATCCGCTTGGGGGGAAATTAGAGTAATGGGATTATTGTGAACTGAGGTATTCGTTTGAGATTTCCTCAACCTGAGTGGTCATAGTGGTAACTGGTTCCGAAACTAGTCCACTTAGGACCAACCCAAAAATAGTATTTTGTGCCAATAGTTTGTTTGAAATTTTCTCAACACCCTCGAGTATTATCTGAGGTATGAGATCGCTGCCTAATAGAATGTCTATTTGAGCGGGGGTGTTGCAGTTGGGATCTGCTAGCTTTAAGTGTGAAACCTTTTGTCAATGCTTGCTTTTTATATGATAGCTTGGAAGCATATTTGTTAGTTGCGGTAAGACTATAGTTCTGCTTTAATTCTCTTATCCGCTTGGGGGGAAATTAGAGTAATGGGATTATTGTGAACTGAGGTATTCGTTTGAGATTTCCTCAACCTGAGTGGACATGGTGGTAACTGGTTCCGAAACTAGTCCACTTAGGATCCACCCAAAAATAGTATTTTGTGCCAATAGTTTGTTTGAAATTTTCTCAACACCCTCGAGTATTATCTGAGGTATGAGATCGCTGCCTAATAGAATGTCTATTTGAGCGGGGGTGTTGCAGTTGGCATCTGCTAGCTTTAGGTGTGAAACCTTTTGTTGATGCTTGCTATTTATATGATAGCTTGGAAGCATATTTGTTAGTTGCGGTAAGACTATAGCTTCTGCATTAATTCTCTTATCCGCTTGGGGGGAAATTAGAGTAAGGGGATTATTGTGAACTGAGGCATTCGTTTGAGATTTCCTCAACCTGAGTGGTCATGGTGGTAACTGGTTCCGAAACTAGTCCACTTAGGACCAACCCAAAAATAGTATTTTGTGCCAATAGTTTGTTTGAAATTTTCTCAACACACTCGAGTATTATCTGAGGTATTAGATCGCTGCCTAATAGAATGTCTATTTGAGCGGGGGTGTTGCAGTTGGGATCTGCTAGCTTTAGGTGTGAAACCTTTTGCCAAAGCTTGCTATTTATATGATAGCTTGGAAGCATATTTGTTAGTTGCGGTAAGACTATAGCTTCTGCTTTAATTCTCTTCTCCGCTTGGGTGGAAATTAGAGTAATGGGATTATTGTGAACTGAGGTATTCGTTTGAGATTTCCTCAACCTGAGTGGTCATAGTGGTAACTGGTTCCGAAACTAGTCCAATTAGGATCCACCCAAAAATAGTATTTTGTGCCAATAGTTTGTTTGAAATTTTTTCAACACCCTCGAGTATTATCTGAGGTATGAGATCGCTGCCTAATGGAATGTCTATTTGAGCGGGGGTGTTGCAGTTGGGATCTGCTAGCTTTAGGTGTGAAACCTTTTGCCAATGCTTGCTATTTATATGATAGCTTGGAAGCATATTTGTTAGTTGCGGTAAGACTATAGCTTCTGCTTTAATTCTCTTATCCGCTTGGGGGGAAATTAGAGTAATGGGATTATTGTGAACTGAGGTATTCGTTTGAGATTTCCTCAACCTGAGTGGTCATAGTGGTAACTGGTTCCGAAACTAGTCCACTTAGGACCAACCCAAAAATAGTATTTTGTGCCAATAGTTTGTTTGAAATTTTCTCAACACCCTCGAGTATTATCTGAGGTATGAGATCGCTGCCTAATAGAATGTCTATTTGAGCGGGGGTGTTGCAGTTGGGATCTGCTAGCTTTAGGTGTGAAACCTTTTGCCAATGCTTGCTATTTATATGATAGCTTGGAAGCATCTTTGTTAGTTGCGGTAAGACTATAACTTCTGCTTTAATTCTCTTCTCCGCTTGGGTGGAAATTAGAGTAATGGGATTATTGTGAACTTAGGTATTTGTTTGAGATTTCCCCAACCTGAGTGGTCATAGTGGTAACTGGTTCCGAAACTAGTCCACTTAGGATCCACCCTAAAATAGTATTTTGTGCCAATAGTTTGTTTGAAATTTTCTTAACACCCTCGAGTATTATCTGAGGTATGAGATCGCTGCCTAATAGAATGTCTATTTGAGCGGGGGTGTTGCAGTTGGCATCTGCTAGCTTTAGGTGTGAAACCTTTTGCCAATGCTTGCTATTTATATGATAGCTTGGAAGCATTATTGTTAGTTGCGGTAAGACTATAGCTTCTGCTTTAATTCTCTTCTCCGCTTGGGGGGAAATTAGAGTAATGGGATTATGTGAACTGAGGTATTCGTTTGAGATTTCCTCAACCTGAGTGGTCATAGTGGTAACTGGTTCCGAAACTAGTCCACTTAGGACCAACCCAAAAATAGTATTTTGTGCCAATAGTTTGTTTGAAATTTTCTCAACACCCTCGAGTATTATCTGAGGTATGAGATCGCTGCCTAATAGAATGTCTATTTGAGCGGGGGTGTTGCAGTTGGGATCTGCTAGCTTTAAGTGTGAAACCTTTTGCCAATGCTTGCTATTTATATGATAGCTTGGAAGCATATTTGTTAGTTGCGGTAAGACTATAGTTCTGCTTTAATTCTCTTATCCGCTTGGGGGGAAATTAGAGTAATGGGATTATTGTGAACTGAGGTATTCGTTTGAGATTTCTTCAACCTGAGTGGACATGGTGGTAACTGGTTCCGAAACTAGTCCACTTAGGATCCACCCAAAAATAGTATTTTGTGCCAATAGTTTGTTTGAAATTTTCTCAACACCCTCGAGTATTATCTGAGGTATGAGATCGCTGCCTAATAGAATGTCTTTTTGAGCGGGGGTGTTGCAGTTGGGATCTGTTAGCTTTAGGTGTGAAACCTTTTGCCAAAGCTTGCTATTTATATGATAGCTTGGAAGCATATTTGTTAGTTGCGGTAAGACTATAGCTTCTGCTTTAATTCTCTTCTCCGCTTGGGTGGAAATTAGAGTAATGGGATTATTGTGAACTGAGGTATTCGTTTGAGATTTCCTCAACCTGAGTGGTCATAGTGGTAACTGTTTCCGAAACTAGTCCAATTAGGATCCACCCAAAAATAGTATTTTGTGCCAATAGTTTGTTTGAAATTTTTTCAACACCCTCGAGTAGTATCTGAGGTATGAGATCGCTGCCTAATGGAATGTCTATTTGAGCGGGGGTGTTGCAGTTGGGATCTGCTAGCTTTAGGTGTGAAACCTTTTGCCAATGCTTGCTATTTATATGATAGCTTGGAAGCATATTTGTTAGTTGCGGTAAGACTATAGCTTCTGCTTTAATTCTCTTATCCGCTTGGGGGGAAATTAGAGTAATGGGATTATTGTGAACTGAGGTATTCGTTTGAGATTTCCTCAACCTGAGTGGTCATAGTGGTAACTGGTTCCGAAACTAGTCCACTTAGGACCAACCCAAAAATAGTATTTTGTGCCAATAGTTTGTTTGAAATTTTCTCAACACCCTCGAGTATTATCTGAGGTATGAGATCGCTGCCTAATAGAATGTCTATTTGAGCGGGGGTGTTGCAGTTGGGATCTGCTAGCTTTAAGTGTGAAACCTTTTGTCAATGCTTGCTTTTTATATGATAGCTTGGAAGCATATTTGTTAGTTGCGGTAAGACTATAGTTCTGCTTTAATTCTCTTATCCGCTTGGGGGGAAATTAGAGTAATGGGATTATTGTGAACTGAGGTATTCGTTTGAGATTTCCTCAACCTGAGTGGACATGGTGGTAACTGGTTCCGAAACTAGTCCACTTAGGATCCACCCAAAAATAGTATTTTGTGCCAATAGTTTGTTTGAAATTTTCTCAACACCCTCGAGTATTATCTGAGGTATGAGATCGCTGCCTAATAGAATGTCTATTTGAGCGGGGGTGTTGCAGTTGGCATCTGCTAGCTTTAGGTGTGAAACCTTTTGTTGATGCTTGCTATTTATATGATAGCTTGGAAGCATATTTGTTAGTTGCGGTAAGACTATAGCTTCTGCATTAATTCTCTTATCCGCTTGGGGGGAAATTAGAGTAAGGGGATTATTGTGAACTGAGGCATTCGTTTGAGATTTCCTCAACCTGAGTGGTCATGGTGGTAACTGGTTCCGAAACTAGTCCACTTAGGACCAACCCAAAAATAGTATTTTGTGCCAATAGTTTGTTTGAAATTTTCTCAACACACTCGAGTATTATCTGAGGTATTAGATCGCTGCCTAATAGAATGTCTATTTGAGCGGGGGTGTTGCAGTTGGGATCTGCTAGCTTTAGGTGTGAAACCTTTTGCCAAAGCTTGCTATTTATATGATAGCTTGGAAGCATATTTGTTAGTTGCGGTAAGACTATAGCTTCTGCTTTAATTCTCTTCTCCGCTTGGGTGGAAATTAGAGTAATGGGATTATTGTGAACTGAGGTATTCGTTTGAGATTTCCTCAACCTGAGTGGTCATAGTGGTAACTGGTTCCGAAACTAGTCCAATTAGGATCCACCCAAAAATAGTATTTTGTGCCAATAGTTTGTTTGAAATTTTTTCAACACCCTCGAGTATTATCTGAGGTATGAGATCGCTGCCTAATGGAATGTCTATTTGAGCGGGGGTGTTGCAGTTGGGATCTGCTAGCTTTAGGTGTGAAACCTTTTGCCAATGCTTGCTATTTATATGATAGCTTGGAAGCATATTTGTTAGTTGCGGTAAGACTATAGCTTCTGCTTTAATTCTCTTATCCGCTTGGGGGGAAATTAGAGTAATGGGATTATTGTGAACTGAGGTATTCGTTTGAGATTTCCTCAACCTGAGTGGTCATAGTGGTAACTGGTTCCGAAACTAGTCCACTTAGGACCAACCCAAAAATAGTATTTTGTGCCAATAGTTTGTTTGAAATTTTCTCAACACCCTCGAGTATTATCTGAGGTATGAGATCGCTGCCTAATAGAATGTCTATTTGAGCGGGGGTGTTGCAGTTGGGATCTGCTAGCTTTAGGTGTGAAACCTTTTGCCAATGCTTGCTATTTATATGATAGCTTGGAAGCATCTTTGTTAGTTGCGGTAAGACTATAACTTCTGCTTTAATTCTCTTCTCCGCTTGGGTGGAAATTAGAGTAATGGGATTATTGTGAACTTAGGTATTTGTTTGAGATTTCCCCAACCTGAGTGGTCATAGTGGTAACTGGTTCCGAAACTAGTCCACTTAGGATCCACCCTAAAATAGTATTTTGTGCCAATAGTTTGTTTGAAATTTTCTTAACACCCTCGAGTATTATCTGAGGTATGAGATCGCTGCCTAATAGAATGTCTATTTGAGCGGGGGTGTTGCAGTTGGCATCTGCTAGCTTTAGGTGTGAAACCTTTTGCCAATGCTTGCTATTTATATGATAGCTTGGAAGCATTATTGTTAGTTGCGGTAAGACTATAGCTTCTGCTTTAATTCTCTTCTCCGCTTGGGGGGAAATTAGAGTAATGGGATTATGTGAACTGAGGTATTCGTTTGAGATTTCCTCAACCTGAGTGGTCATAGTGGTAACTGGTTCCGAAACTAGTCCACTTAGGACCAACCCAAAAATAGTATTTTGTGCCAATAGTTTGTTTGAAATTTTCTCAACACCCTCGAGTATTATCTGAGGTATGAGATCGCTGCCTAATAGAATGTCTATTTGAGCGGGGGTGTTGCAGTTGGGATCTGCTAGCTTTAAGTGTGAAACCTTTTGCCAATGCTTGCTATTTATATGATAGCTTGGAAGCATATTTGTTAGTTGCGGTAAGACTATAGTTCTGCTTTAATTCTCTTATCCGCTTGGGGGGAAATTAGAGTAATGGGATTATTGTGAACTGAGGTATTCGTTTGAGATTTCTTCAACCTGAGTGGACATGGTGGTAACTGGTTCCGAAACTAGTCCACTTAGGATCCACCCAAAAATAGTATTTTGTGCCAATAGTTTGTTTGAAATTTTCTCAACACCCTCGAGTATTATCTGAGGTATGAGATCGCTGCCTAATAGAATGTCTATTTGAGCGGGGGTGTTGCAGTTGGCATCTGCTAGCTTTAGGTGTGAAACCTTTTGCCGATGCTTGCTATTTATATGATAGCTTGGAAGCATATTTGTTAGTTGCGGTAAGACTATAGCTTCTGCTTTAATTCTCTTATCCGCTTGGGGGGAAATTAGAGTAAGGGGATTATTGTGAACTGAGGTATTCGTTTGAGATTTCCTCAACCTGAGTGGTCATGGTGGTAACTGGTTCCGAAACTAGTCCACTTAGGACCAACCCAAAAATAGTATTTTGTGCCAATAGTTTGTTTGAAATTTTCTCAACACCTTCGAGTATTATCTGAGGTATGAGATCGCTGCCTAATAGAATGTCTATTTGAGCGGGGGTGTTGCAGTTGGGATCTGCTAGCTTTAGGTGTGAAACCTTTAGCCAATGCTTGCTATTTATATGATAGCTTGGAAGCATATTTGTTAGTTGCGGTAAGACTATAGCTTCTGCTTTTCTTATCTTATCTGCTTGGGGGCAAATTAGAGTAATGGGATTATTGTGAACTGAGGTATTCGTTTGAGATTTCCTCAACCTGAGTGGTCATGGTGGTAACTGGTTCCGAAACTAGTCCACTTAGAATCCACCCTAAAATAGTATTTTGTGCCAATAGTTTGTTTGAAATTTTCTCAACACCCTCGAGTATTATCTGAGGTATGAGATCGCTGCCTAATCAAATGTCTATTTGAGCGGGGGTGTTGCAGTTGGCATCTGCTAGCTTTAGGTGTGAAACCTTTTGCCAATGCTTGCTATTTATATGATAGCTTGGAAGCATATTTGTTAGTTACGGTAAGACTATAGCTTCTGCTTTAATTCTCTTCTCCGCTTGGGGGGAAATTAGAGTAATGGGATTATGTGAACTGAGGTATTCGTTTGAGATTTCCTCAACCTGAGTGGTCATGGTGGTAAATGGTTCCGAAACTAGTCCACTTAGGATCCACCCAAAAATAGTATTTTGTGCCAATAGTTTGTTTGAAATTTTCTCAACACCCTCGAGTATTATCTGAGGTATGAGATCGCTGCCTAATAGAATGTCTATTTGAGCGGGGGTGTTGCAGTTGAGATCTGCTAGCTTTAGGTGTGAAACCTTTTGTCAATGCTTGTTATTTATATGATAGCTTCGAAGCATATTTGTTAGTTGCGGTAAGACTATAGCTTCTGCTTTAATTCTCTTATCCGCTTGGGGGGAAATTAGAGTAATGGGATTATTGTGAACTGAGGTATTCGTTTGAAATTTCCTCAACCTGAGTGGTCATGGTGGTAACTGGTTCCGAAACTAGTCCACCTAGGATCCACCCAAAAATAGTATTTTGTGCCAATGGTTTGTTTGAAATTTTCTCAACACCCTCGAGTATTATCTGAGGTATGAGATCGCTGCCTAATAGAATGTCTATTTGAGCGGGGGTGTTGCAGTTGGGATCTGCTAGCTTTAGGTGTGAAACCTTTTGCCAATGCTTGCTATTTATATGATAGCTTGGAAGCATATTTGTTAGTTGCGGTAAGACTATAGCTTCTGCTTTAATTCTCTTATCCGCTTGGGGGGAAATTAGAGTAATGGGATTATTGTGAACTGAGGTATTCGTTTGAGATTTCCTCAACCTGAGTGGTCATGGTGGTAACTGGTTCCGAAACTAGTCCACTTAGGATCCACCCAAAAATAGTATTTTGTGTCAATAGTTTGTTTGAAATTTTCTCAACACACTCAAATAATATCTGAGGTATGAGATCGCTGCCTAATAGAATGTCTATTTGAGCGGGGGTGTTGCAGTTGGGATCTGCTAGCTTTAGGTGTGAAACCTTTTGCCAATGCTTGCTATTTATATGATAGCTTGGAAGCATATTTGTTAGTTGCGGTAAGACTATAGCTTCTGCTTTAATTCTCTTATCCGCTTGGAGGGAAATTAGAGTAATGGGATTATTGTGAAGTGAGCTATTCGTTTGAGATTTCCTCAACCTGAGTGGTCATGGTGGTAACTGGTTCCGAAACTAGTCCACTTAGGATCCACCCAAAAATAGTATTTTGTGCCAATAGTTTGTTTGAAATTTTCTCAACACCCTCGAGTATTATCTGAGGTATGAGATCGCTGCCTAATAGAATGTCTATTTGAGCGGGGGTGTTGCAGTTGGGATCTGCTAGCTTTAGGTGTGAAACCTTTTAGAGTAATGGGATTATGTGAACTGAGGTATCCGTTTGAGATTTCCTCAACCTGAGTGGTCATGGTGGTAACTGGTTTCGAAACTAGTCCACTTAGGATCCACCCAAAAATAGTATTTTGTGCCAATAGTTTGTTTGAAATTTTCTCAACACCCTCGAGTATTATCTGAGGTATGAGATCGCTGCCTAATACAATGTCTATTTGAGCGGGGGTGTTGCAGTTGGGATCTGCTAGCTTTAGGTGTGAAACCTTTTAGAGTAATGGGATTATGTGAACTGAGGTATTCGTTTGAGATTTCCTCAACCTGAGTGGTCATGGTGGTAACTGGTTCCGAAACTAGTCCACTTAGGCCCAACCCAAAAATAGTATTTTGTGCGAATAGTTTGTTTGAAATTTTCTCAACACCCTCGAGTATTATCTGAGGTATGAGATTGCTGCCTAATAGAATGTCTATTTGAGCGGGGTTGTTGCAGTTGGGATCTGCTAGTTTTAGGTGTGAAACCTTTTGCCAATGCTTGCTATTTATATGATAGCTTGGAAGCATATTTGTTAGTTGCGGTAAGACTATAGCTTCTGCTTTAATTCTCTTATCCGCTTGGAGGGAAATTAGAGTAATGGGATTATTGTGAAGTGAGCTATTCGTTTGAGATTTCCTCAACCTGAGTGGTCATGGTGGTAACTGGTTCCGAAACTAGTCCACTTAGGATCCACCCAAAAATAGTATTTTGTGCCAATAGTTTGTTTGAAATTTTCTCAACACCTTCAAGTATTATCTGAGGTATGAGATCGCTGCCTAATAGAATGTCTATTTGAGCGGGGGGTGTTGCAGTTGGCATCTGCTAGCTTTAGGTGTGAAACCTTTTGCCAATGCTTGCTATTTATATGATAGCTTGGAAGCATATTTGTTAGTTGCGGTAAGACTATAGCTTCTGCTTTAATTCTCTTATCCGCTTGGGAGGAAATTAGAGTAACGGGATTATTGTGAACTGAGGTATTCGTTTGAGATTTCCTCAACCTGAGTGGTCATGGTGGTAACTGGTTCCGAAACTAGTCCACTAAGAATCCACCCAAAAATAGTATTTTGTGCCAATAGTTTGTTTGAAATTTTCTCAACACTCTCGAGTATTATCTGAGGTATGAGATCGCTGCCTAATAGAATGTCTTTTTGCGCGGAGGTGTTGCATTTGGGATCTGCTTGCTTTAGGTGTGAAAGCTTTTGCCAATGCTTGCTATTTATATGATAGCTTGGAAGCATATTTGTTAGTTGCGGTAAGACTATAGCTTCTGCTTTAATTCTCTTATCCGCTTGGGGGGAAATTAGAGTAATGGGGTTATTGTGAACTGAGGTATTCGTTTGAGATTTCCTCAACCTGAGTGGTAATGGTGGTAACTGGTTCCGAAACTAGTCCACTTAGGATCCACCCAAAAATAGTATTTTGTGCCAATAGTTTGTTTGAAATTTTCTCAAAACCCTCGAGTATTATCTGAGGTATGAGATCGCTGCCTAATAGAATGTCTATTTGAGCGGGGGTGCTGCAGTTGGCATCTGCTAGCTTTAGGTGTGAAACCTTTTGCCAATGCTTGCTATTTATATGATAGCTTGGAAGCATATTTGTTAGTTGCGGTAAGACTATAGCTTCTGCTTTAATTCTCTTATCCGCTTGGGAGGAAATTAGAGTAACGGGATTATTGTAAACTGAGGTATTCGTTTGAGATTTCCTCAACCTGAGTGGTCATGGTGGTAACTGGTTCCGAAACTAGTCCACTTAGAATCAACCCAAAAATAGTATTTTGTGCCAATAGTTTGTTTGAAATTTTCTCAACACTCTCGAGTATTATCTGAGGTATGAGATCGCTGCCTAATAGAATGTCTGTTTGCGCGGAGGTGTTGCAGTTGGGATCTGCTTGCTTTAGGTGTGAAAGCTTTTGCCAATGCTTGCTATTTATATGATAGCTTGGAAGCATATTTGTTAGTTGCGGTAAGACTATAGCTTCTGCTTTAATTCTCTTATCCGCTTGGGAGGAAATTAGAGTAATGGGATTATTGTGAACTGAGGTATTCGTTTGAGATTTCCTCAACCTGAGTGGTCATGGTGGTAACTGGTTCCGAAACTAGTCCACTTAGAATCCACCCTAAAATAGTATTTTGTGCCAATAGTTTGTTTGAAATTTTCTCAACACCCTCGAGTATTATCTGAGGTATGAGATCGCTGCCTAATAGAATGTCTATTTGAGCGGGGGTGCTGCAGTTGGCATCTGCTAGCTTTAGGTGTGAAACCTTTTGCCAATGCTTGCTATTTATATGATAGCTTGGAAGCATATTTGTTAGTTGCGGTAAGACTATAGCTTCTGCTTTAATTCTCTTATCCGCTTGGGAGGAAATTAGAGTAACGGGATTATTGTGAACTGAGGTATTCGTTTGAGATTTCCTCAACCTGAGTGGTCATGGTGGTAACTGGTTCCGAAACTAGTCCACTTAGAATCCACCCAAAAATAGTATTTTGTGCCAATAGTTTGTTTGAAATTTTCTCAACACTCTCGAGTATCATCTGAGGTATGAGATCGCTGCCTAATAGAATGTCTTTTTGCGCGGAGGTGTTGCAGTTGGGATCTGCTTGCTTTAGGTGTGAAAGCTTTTGCCAATGCTTGCTATTTATATGATAGCTTGGAAGCATATTTGTTAGTTGCGGTAAGACTATAGCTTCTGCTTTAATTCTCTTATCCGCTTGGGGGAAATTAGAGTAATGGGGTTATTGTGAACTGAGGTATTCGTTTGAGATTTCCTCAACCTGAGTGGTCATGGTGGTAACTGGTTCCGAAACTAGTCCACTTAGGATCCACCCAAAAATAGTATTTTGTGCCAATAGTTTGTTTGAAATTTTCTCAACACCCGCGAGTATTATCTGAGGTATGAGATCGCTGCCTAATAGAATGTCTATTTGAGCGGGGGTGTTGCAGTTGGGATCTGCTAGCTTTAGGTGTGAAACCTTTTAGAGTAATGGGATTATGTGAACTGAGGTATTCGTTTGAGATTTGCTCAACCTGAGTGGTCATGGTGGTAACTGGTTCCGAAACTAGTCCACTTAGGCCCAACCCAAAAATAGTATTTTGTGCGAATAGTTTGTTTGAAATTTTCTCAAGACCCTCGAGTATTATCTGAGGTATTAGATCGCAGCCTAATAGAATGTCTATTTGAGCGGGGGTGTTGCAGTTGGGATCTGCTAGCCTTAGGTGTGAAACCTTTAGCCAATGCTTGCTATTTATATGATAGCTTGGAAGCATATTTGTTAGTTGCGGTAAGACTATAGCTTCTGCTTTAATTCTCTTATCCGCTTGGGGGGAAATTAGAGTAATGGGATTATTGTGAACTGAGGTATTCGTTTGAGATTTCCTCAACCTGAGTGGTCATGATGGTAACTGGTTCCGAAACTAGTCCACTTAGGATCCACCCTAAAATAGTATTTTGTGCCAATAGGTGAAACCTTTTGCCAATGCTTGCTATTTATATGATAGCTTGGAAGCATATTTGTTAGTTGCGGTAAGACTATAGCTTCTGCTTTAATTCTCTTATCCGCTTGGGGGGAAATTAGAGTAATGGGATTATGTGAACTGAGGTATTCGTTTGAGATTTCCTCAACCTGAGTGGTCATGGTGGTAACTGGTTCCGAAACTAGTCCACTTAGGCCCAACCCAAAAATAGTATTTTGTGCGAATAGTTTGTTTGAAATTTTCTCAACACCCTCGAGTATTATCTGAGGTATTAGATCGCAGCCTAATAGAATGTCTATTTGAGCGGGGGTGCTGCAGTTGGCATCTGCTAGCTTTAGGTGTGAAACCTTTTGCCAATGCTTGCTATTTATATGATAGCTTGGAAGCATATTTGTTAAATGCGGTAAAACCTATTGGCTTCTGCTTTAATTCTCTTCTCCGCTTGGGGGGAAATTAGAGTAATGGGATTATGTGAACTGAGGTATTCGTTTGAGATTTCCTCAACCTGACTGGTCATGGTGGTAAATGGTTCCGAAACTAGTCCACTTAGGATCCACCCAAAAATAGTATTTTGTGCCAATAGTTTGTTTGAAATTTTCTCAACACCCTCGAGTATTATCTGAGGTATGAGATCGCTGCCTAATAGAATGTCTATTTGAGCGGGGGTGTTGCAGTTGAGATCTGCTAGCTTTAGGTGTGAAACCTTTTGTCAATGCTTGTTATTTATATGATAGCTTGGAAGCATATTTGTTAGTTGCGGTAAGACTATAGCTTCTGCTTTAATTCTCTTATCCGCTTGGGGGGAAATTAGAGTAATGGGATTATTGTGAACTGAGGTATTCGTTTGAGATTTCCCCAACCTGAGTGGTCATGGTGGTAACTGGTTCCGAAACTAGTCCACTTAGGATCCACCCAAAAATAGTATTTTGTGCCAATAGTTTGTTTGAAATTTTCTCAACACCCTCGAGTATTATCTGAGGTATGAGATCGCTGCCTAATAGAATGTCTATTTGAGCGCGGGTGTTGCAGATGGCATCTGCTAGCTTTAGGTGTGAAACCTTTTGCCAATGCTTGCTATTTATATGATAGCTTGGAAGCATATTTGTTAGTTGCGGTAAGACTATAGGTTCTGCTTTAATTCTCTTATCCGCATGGGGGAAATTAGAGTAATGGGATTATTGTGAACTGAGGTATTCGTTTGAGATTTCCTCAACCTGAGTGGTCATAGTGGTAACTGTTTCCGAAACTAGTCCAATTAGGATCCACCCAAAAATAGTATTTTGTGCCAATAGTTTGTTTGAAATTTTTTCAACAACCTCGAGTATTATCTGAGCTATGAGATCGCTGCCTAATGGAATGTATATTTGAGCGGGGGTGTTGCAGTTGGGATCTGCTAGCTTTAGGTGTGAAACCTTTTGCCAATGCTTGCTATTTATATGATAGCTTGGAAGCATATTTGTTAGTTGCGGTAAGACTATAGCTTCTGCTTTAATTCTCTTATCCGCTTGGGGGGAAATTAGAGTAATGGGATTATTGTGAACTGAGGTATTCGTTTGAGATTTCCCCAACCTGAGTGGTCATAGTGGTAACTGGTTCCGAAACTAGTCCAATTAGGATCCACCCAAAAATAGTATTTTGTGCCAATAGTTTGTTTGAAATTTTTTCAACACCCTCGAGTATTATCTGAGGTATGAGATCGCTGCCTAATGGAATGTCTATTTGAGCGGGGGTGTTGCAGTTGGGATCTGCTAGCTTTAGGTGTGAAACCTTTTGCCAATGCTTGCTATTTATATGATAGCTTGGAAGCATATTTGTTAGTTGCGGTAAGACTATAGCTTCTGCTTTAATTCTCTTCTCCGCTTGGGGGGAAATTAGAGTAATGGGATTATTGTGAACTGAGGTATTCGTTTGAGATTTCCTCAACCTGAGTGGTCATAGTGGTAACTGGTTCCGAAACTAGTCCACTTAGGATCCACCCTAAAATAGTATTTTGTGCCAATAGTTTGTTTGAAATTTTCTTAACACCCTCGAGTATTATCTGAGGTATGAGATCGCTGCCTAATAGAATGTCTATTTGAGCGGGGGTGTTGCAGTTGGCATCTGCTAGCTTTAGGTGTGAAACCTTTTGCCAATGCTTGCAATTTATATGATAGCTTGGAAGCATATTTGTTAGTTGCGGTAAGACTATAGCTTCTGCTTTAATTCTCTTATCCGCTTGGGGGGAAATTAGAGTAATGGGATTATGTGAACTGAGGTATTCGTTTGAGATTTCCTCAACCTGAGTGGTCATGGTGGTAACTGGTTCCGAAACTAGTCCACTTAGGATCCACCCAAAAATAGTATTTTGTGCGAATAGTTTGTTTGAAATTTTCTCAACACCCTCGAGTATTATCTGAGGTATTAGATCGCAGCCTAATAGAATGTCTATTTGAGCGGGGGTGCTGCAGTTGGCATCTGCTAGCTTTAGGTGTGAAACCTTTTGCCAATGCTTGCTATTTATATGATAGCTTGGAAGCATATTTGTTAAATGCGGTAAAACCTATTGGCTTCTGCTTTAATTCTCTTCTCCGCTTGGGGGGAAATTAGAGTAATGGGATTATGTGAACTGAGGTATTCGTTTGAGATTTCCTCAACCTGACTGGTCATGGTGGTAAATGGTTCCGAAACTAGTCCACTTAGGATCCACCCAAAAATAGTATTTTGTGCCAATAGTTTGTTTGAAATTTTCTCAACACCCTCGAGTATTATCTGAGGTATGAGATCGCTGCCTAATAGAATGTCTATTTGAGCGGGGGTGTTGCAGTTGAGATCTGCTAGCTTTAGGTGTGAAACCTTTTGTCAATGCTTGTTATTTATATGATAGCTTGGAAGCATATTTGTTAGTTGCGGTAAGACTATAGCTTCTGCTTTAATTCTCTTATCCGCTTGGGGGGAAATTAGAGTAATGGGATTATTGTGAACTGAGGTATTCGTTTGAGATTTCCCCAACCTGAGTGGTCATGGTGGTAACTGGTTCCGAAACTAGTCCACTTAGGATCCACCCAAAAATAGTATTTTGTGCCAATAGTTTGTTTGAAATTTTCTCAACACCCTCGAGTATTATCTGAGGTATTAGATCGCTGCCTAATAGAATGTCTATTTGAGCGCGGGTGTTGCAGATGGCATCTGCTAGCTTTAGGTGTGAAACCTTTTGCCAATGCTTGCTATTTATATGATAGCTTGGAAGCATATTTGTTAAATGCGGTAAAACCTATTGGCTTCTGCTTTAATTCTCTTCTCCGCTTGGGGGGAAATTAGAGTAATGGGATTATGTGAACTGAGGTATTCGTTTGAGATTTCCCCAACCTGAGTGGTCATGGTGGTAACTGGTTCCGAAACTAGTCCACTTAGGATCCACCCAAAAATAGTATTTTGTGCCAATAGTTTGTTTGAAATTTTCTCAACACCCTCGAGTATTATCTGAGGTATTAGATCGCAGCCTAATAGAATGTCTATTTGAGCGGGGGTGCTGCAGTTGGCATCTGCTAGCTTTAGGTGTGAAACCTTTTGCCAATGCTTGCTATTTATATGATAGCTTGGAAGCATATTTGTTAAATGCGGTAAAACCTATTGGCTTCTGCTTTAATTCTCTTCTCCGCTTGGGGGGAAATTAGAGTAATGGGATTATGTGAACTGAGGTATTCGTTTGAGATTTCCTCAACCTGACTGGTCATGGTGGTAAATGGTTCCGAAACTAGTCCACTTAGGATCCACCCAAAAATAGTATTTTGTGCCAATAGTTTGTTTGAAATTTTCTCAACACCCTCGAGTATTATCTGAGGTATGAGATCGCTGCCTAATAGAATGTCTATTTGGGCGGGGGTGTTGCAGTTGGGATCTGCTAGCTTTAGGTGTGAAACCTTTTGCCAATGCTTGCTATTTATATGATAGCTTGGAAGCATATTTGTTAGTTGCGGTAAGACTATAGCTTCTGCTTTAATTCTCTTATCCGCTTGGGGGGAAATTAGAGTAATGGGATTATTGTGAACTGAGGTATTCGTTTGAGATTTCCCCAACCTGAGTGGTCATGGTGGTAACTGGTTCCGAAACTAGTCCACTTAGGATCCACCCAAAAATAGTATTTTGTGCCAATAGTTTGTTTGAAATTTTCTCAACACCCTCGAGTATTATCTGAGGTATTAGATCGCAGCCTAATAGAATGTCTATTTGAGCGCGGGTGTTGCAGATGGCATCTGCTAGCTTTAGGTGTGAAACCTTTTGCCAATGCTTGCTATTTATATGATAGCTTGGAAGCATATTTGTTAGTTGCGGTAAGACTATAGCTTCTGCTTTAATTCTCTTATCCGCATGGGGGAAATTAGAGTAATGGGATTATTGTGAACTGAGGTATTCGTTTGAGATTTCCTCAACCTGAGTGGTCATAGTGGTAACTGTTTCCGAAACTAGTCCAATTAGGATCCACCCAAAAATAGTATTTTGTGCCAATAGTTTGTTTGAAATTTTTTCAACAACCTCGAGTATTATCTGAGCTATGAGATCGCTGCCTAATGGAATGTATATTTGAGCGGGGGTGTTGCAGTTGGGATCTGCTAGCTTTAGGTGTGAAACCTTTTGCCAATGCTTGCTATTTATATGATAGCTTGGAAGCATATTTGTTAGTTGCGGTAAGACTATAGCTTCTGCTTTAATTCTCTTATCCGCTTGGGGGGAAATTAGAGTAATGGGATTATTGTGAACTGAGGTATTCGTTTGAGATTTCCCCAACCTGAGTGGTCATAGTGGTAACTGGTTCCGAAACTAGTCCAATTAGGATCCACCCAAAAATAGTATTTTGTGCCAATAGTTTGTTTGAAATTTTTTCAACACCCTCGAGTATTATCTGAGGTATGAGATCGCTGCCTAATGGAATGTCTATTTGGGCGGGGGTGTTGCAGTTGGGATCTGCTAGCTTTAGGTGTGAAACCTTTTGCCAATGCTTGCTATTTATATGATAGCTTGGAAGCATATTTGTTAGTTGCGGTAAGACTATAGCTTCTGCTTTAATTCTCTTCTCCGCTTGGGGGGAAATTAGAGTAATGGGATTATTGTGAACTGAGGTATTCGTTTGAGATTTCCTCAACCTGAGTGGTCATGGTGGTAACTGGTTCCGAAACTAGTCCACTTAGGATCCACCCAAAAATAGTATTTTGTGCCAATAGTTTGTTTGAAATTTTCTCAACACCCTCGAGTATTATCTGAGGTATGAGATCGCTGCCTAATGGAATGTATATTTGAGCGGGGGTGTTGCAGTTGGGATCTGCTAGCTTTAGGTGTGAAACCTTTTGCCAATGCTTGCTATTTATATGATAGCTTGGAAGCATATTTGTTAGTTGCGGTAAGACTATAGTTCTGCTTTAATTCTCTTATCCGCTTGGGGGGAAATTAGAGTAATGGGATTATTGTGAACTGAGGTATTCGTTTGAGATTTCCTCAACCTGAGTGGACATGGTGGTAACTGGTTCCGAAACTAGTCCACTTAGGATCCACCCAAAAATAGTATTTTGTGCCAATAGTTTGTTTGAAATTTTCTCAACACCCTCGAGTATTATCTGAGGTATGAGATCGCTGCCTAATGGAATGTATATTTGAGCGGGGGTGTTGCAGTTGGGATCTGCTAGCTTTAGGTGTGAAACCTTTTGCCAATGCTTGCTATTTATATGATAGCTTGGAAGCATATTTGTTAGTTGCGGTAAGACTATAGCTTCTGCTTTAATTCTCTTCTCCGCTTGGGGGGAAATTAGAGTAATGGGATTATTGTGAACTGAGGTATTCGTTTGAGATTTCCTCAACCTGAGTGGTCATAGTGGTAACTGTTTCCGAAACTAGTCCAATTAGGATCCACCCAAAAATAGTATTTTGTGCCAATAGTTTGTTTGAAATTTTTTCAACAACCTCGAGTATTATCTGAGCTATGAGATCGCTGCCTATTGGAATGTATATTTGAGCGGGGGTGTTGCAGTTGGGATCTGCTAGCTTTAGGTGTGAAACCTTTTGCCAATGCTTGCTATTTATATGATAGCTTGGAAGCATATTTGTTAGTTGCGGTAAGACTATAGCTTCTGCTTTAATTCTCTTATCCGCTTGGGGGGAAATTAGAGTAATGGGATTATTGTGAACTGAGGTATTCGTTTGAGATTTCCCCAACCTGAGTGGTCATAGTGGTAACTGGTTCCGAAACTAGTCCAATTAGGATCCACCCAAAAATAGTATTTTGTGCCAATAGTTTGTTTGAAATTTTTTCAACACCCTCGAGTATTATCTGAGGTATGAGATCGCTGCCTAATAGAATGTCTATTTGAGCGGGGGTGTTGCAGTTGGCATCTGCTAGCTTTAGGTGTGAAACCTTTTGCCAGTGCTTGCAATTTATATGATAGCTTGGAAGCATATTTGTTAGTTGCGGTAAGACTATAGCTTCTGCTTTAATTCTCTTCTCCGCTTGGGGGGAAATTAGAGTAATGGGATTATTGTGAACTGAGGTATTCGTTTGAGATTTCCTCAACCTGAGTGGTCATGGTGGTAACTGGTTCCGAAACTAGTCCACTTAGGATCCACCCTAAAATAGTATTTTGTGCCAATAGTTTGTTTGAAATTTTCTTAACACCCTCGAGTATTATCTGAGGTATGAGATCGCTGCCTAATAGAATGTCTATTTGAGCGGGGGTGTTGCAGTTGGCATCTGCTAGCTTTAGGTGTGAAACCTTTTGCCAATGCTTGCAATTTATATGATAGCTTGGAAGCATATTTGTTAGTTGCGGTAAGACTATAGCTTCTGCTTTAATTCTCTTCTCCGCTTGGGGGGAAATTAGAGTAATGGGATTATGTGAACTGAGGTATTCGTTTGAGATTTCCTCAACCTGAGTGGTCATAGTGGTAACTGGTTCCGAAACTAGTCCACTTAGGATCCACCCAAAAATAGTATTTTGTGCCAATAGTTTGTTTGAAATTTTCTCAACACCCTCGAGTATTATCTGAGGTATGAGATCGCTGCCTAATAGAATGTCTATTTGAGCGGGGGTGTTGCAGTTGGGATCTGCTAGCTTTAAGTGTCAAACCTTTTGCCAATGCTTGCTATTTATATGATAGCTTGGAAGCATATTTGTTAGTTGCGGTAAGACTATAGTTCTGCTTTAATTCTCTTATCCGCTTGGGGGGAAATTAGAGTAATGGGATTATTGTGAACTGAGGTATTCGTTTGAGATTTCCTCAACCTGAGTGGACATGGTGGTAACTGGTTCCGAAACTAGTCCACTTAGGATCCACCCAAAAATAGTATTTTGTGCCAATAGTTTGTTTGAAATTTTCTCAACACCCTCGAGTATTATCTGAGGTATGAGATCGCTGCCTAATAGAATGTCTATTTGAGCGGGAGTGTTGCAGTTGGCATCTGCTAGCTTTAGGTGTGAAACCTTTTGCCGATGCTTGCTATTTATATGATAGCTTGGAAGCATATTTGTTAGTTGCGGTAAGACTATAGCTTCTGCTTTAATTCTCTTATCCGCTAGGGGGGAAACTAGAGTAAGGGGATTATTGTGAACTGAGGTATTCGTTTGAGATTTCCTCAACCTGAGTGGTCATGGTGGTAACTGGTTCCGAAACTAGTCCACTTAGGACCAACCCAAAAATGGTATTTTGTGCCAATAGTTTGTTTGAAATTTTCTCAACACCCTCGAGTATTATCTGAGGTATGAGATCGCTGCCTAATAGAATGTCTATTTGAGCGCGGGTGTTGCAGTTGGCATCTGCTAGCTTTAGGTGTGAAACCTTTTGCCGATGCTTGCTATTCATATGATAGCTTGGAAGCATATTTGTTAGTTGCGGTAAGACTATAGCTCATGCTTTAATTCTCTTATCCGCTTGGGGGGAAATTAGAGTAATGGGATTATTGTGAACTGAGGTATTCGTTTGAGATTTCCTCAACCTGAGTGGTCATAGTGGTAACTGGTTCCGAAACTAGTCCACTTAGAATCCACCCTAAAATAGTATTTTGTGCGAATAGTTTGTTTGAAATTTTCTCAACACCCTCGAGTATTATCTGAGGTATGAGATCACTGCCTAATTGAATGTCTATTTGAGCGGGGGTGTTGCAGTTGGGATCTGCTAGCTTTAGGTGTGAAACCTTTTCCCAATGCTTTCTATTCATATGATAGCTTGGAAGCATATTTGTTAGTTGCGGTAAGACTATAGCTCATGCTTTAATTCTCTTATCCGCTTGGGGGGAAATTAGAGTAATGGTCATGGTGGTAACTGGTTCCGAAACTAGTCCACTTAGGATCCACCCTAAAATAGTATTTTGTGCCAATAGGTGAAACCTTTTGCCAATGCTTGCTATGTATATGATAGCTTGGAAGCATATTTGTTAGTTGCGGTAAGACTATAGCTTCTGCTTTAATTCTCTTCTCCGCTTGGGGGGAAATTAGAGTAATGGGATTATTGTGAACTAAGGTATTCGTTTGAGATTTCCTCAACCTGAGTGGTCATAGTGGTAACTGGTTCCGAAACTAGTCCACTTAGGATCCACCCAAAAATAGTATTTTGTGCCAATAGTTTGTTTGAAATTTTCTCAACACCCTCGAGTATTATCTGAGGTATGAGATCGCTGCCTAATAGAATGTCTATTTGAGCGCGGGTGTTGCAGTTGGCATCTGCTAGCTTTAGGTGTGAAACCTTTTGCCGATGCTTGCTATTCATATGATAGCTTGGAAGCATATCTGTTAGTTGCGGTAAGACTATAGCTCATGCTTTAATTCTCTTATCCGCTTGGGGGGAAATTAGAGTTATGGGATTATTGTGAACTGAGGTATTCGTTTGAGATTTCCTCAACCTGAGTGGTCATAGTGGTAACTGGTTCCGAAACTAGTCCACTTAGAATCCACCCTAAAATAGTATTTTGTGCCAATAGTTTGTTTGAAATTTTCTCAACACCCTCGAGTATTATCTGAGGTATGAGATCGCTGCCTAATAGAATGTCTATTTGAGCGGGGGTGTTGCAGTTGGGAACTGCTAGCTTTAGGTGTGAAACCTTTAGCCAATGCTTGCTGTTTATATGATAGCTTGGAAGCATATTTGTTAGTTGCGGTAAGACTATAGCTTCTGCTTTAATTCTCTTATCCGCTTGGGGGGAAATTAGAGTAATGGGATTATTGTGAACTGAGGTATTCGTTTGAGATTTCCTCAACCTGAGTGGTCATGGTGGTAACTGGTTCCGAAACTAGTCCACTTAGGATCCACCGTAAAATAGTATTTTGTGCCAATAGGTGAAACCTTTTGCCAATGCTTGCTATTTATATGATAGCTTGGAAGCATATTTGTTAGTTGCGGTAAGACTATAACTTCTGCTTTAATTCTCTTCTCCGCTTGGGGGGAAATTAGAGTAATGGGATTATTGTGAACTGAGGTATTCGTTTGAGATTTCCTCAACCTGAGTGGTCATGGTGGTAACTGGTTCCGAAACTAGTCCACTTAGAATCCACCCTAAAATAGTATTTTGTGCGAATAGTTTGTTTGAAATTTTCTCAACACCCTCGAGTATTATCTGAGGTATGAGATCGCTGCCTAATAGAATGTCTATTTGAGCGGGGGTGTTGCAGTTGGCATCTGCTAGCTTTAGGTGTGAAACCTTTTGCCAATGCTTGCTATTTATATGATAGCTTGGAAGCATATTTGTTGGTTGCGGTAAGACTATAGCTTCTGCTTTAATTCTCTTCTCCGCTTGGGGGGAAATTAGAGTTATGGGATTATGTGAACTGAGGTATTCGTTTGAGATTTCCTCAACCTGAGTGGTCATAGTGGTAACTGGTTCCGAAACTAGTCCACTTAGGATCCACCCAAAAATAGCATTTTGTGCCAATAGTTTGTTTGAAATTTTCTCAACACCCTCGAGTATTATCTGAGGTATGAGATCGCTGCCTAATAGAATGTCTATTTGAGCGGGGGTGTTGCAGTTGGAATCTGCTAGCTTTAGGTGTGAAACCTTTTTCCAATGCTTGCTATTCATATGATAGCTTGGAAGCATATTTGTTAGTTGCGGTAAGACTATAGCTCGTGCTTTAATTCTCTTATCCGCTTTGGGGGAAATTAGAGTAATGGGATTATTGTGAACTGAGGTATTCGTTTGAGATTTCCTCAAGCTGAGTGGTCATGGTGGTAACTGGTTCCGAAACTAGTCCACTTAGGACCAACCCAAAAATAGTATTTTGTGCGAATAGTGTGTTTGAAATTTTCTCAACACCCTCGAGTATTATCTGAGGTATGAGATCGCTGCCTAATAGAATGTCTATTTGAGCGGGGGTGTTGCAGTTGGGATCTTCTAGCTTTAGGTGTGAAACCTTTTGCCAATGCTTGCTATTTATATGATATCTTGGAAGCATATTTGTTAGTTGCGGTAAGACTATAGCTTCTGCTTTAATTCTCTTATCCGCTTGGGGGGAAATTAGAGTAATGGGATTATTGTGAACTGAGGTATTCGTTTGAGATTTCCTCAACCTGAGTGGTCATGGTGGTAACTGGTTCCGAAACTAGTCCACTTAGGATCCACCCAAAAATAGTATTTTGTGCCAATAGTTTGTTTGAAATTTTCTCAACACCCTCGAGTATTATCTGAGGTATGAGATCGCTGCCTAATTGAATGTCTATTTGAGTGGGGGTGTTGCAGTTGGAATCTGCTAGCTTTAGGTGTGAAACCTTTTCCCAATGTTTGCTATTCATATGATAGCTTGGAAGCATATTTGTTAGTTGCGGTAAGACTATAGCTTCTGCTTTAATTCTCTTCTCCGCTTGGGGGGAAATTAGAGTTATGGGATTATGTGAACTGAGGTATTCGTTTGAGATTTCCTCAACCTAGTCCATATTTGTTAGTTGCGGTAAGACTATAGCTCATGCTTTAATTCTCTTATCCGCTTGGGGGGAAATTAGAGTAATGGGATTATTGTGAACTGAGGTATTCGTTTGAGATTTCCTCAACCTGAGTGGTCATAGTGGTAACTGGTTCCGAAACTAGTCCACTTAGAATCCACCCTAAAATAGTATTTTGTGCCAATAGTTTGTTTGAAATTTTCTCAACACCCTCGAGTATTATCTGAGGTATGAGATCGCTGCCTAATAGAATGTCTATTTGAGCGGGGGTGTTGCAGTTGGGAACTGCTAGCTTTAGGTGTGAAACCTTTAGCCAATGCTTGCTGTTTATATGATAGCTTGGAAGCATATTTGTTAGTTGCGGTAAGACTATAGCTTCTGCTTTAATTCTCTTATCCGCTTGGGGGGAAATTAGAGTAATGGGATTATTGTGAACTGAGGTATTCGTTTGAGATTTCCTCAACCTGAGTGGTCATGGTGGTAACTGGTTCCGAAACTAGTCCACTTAGGATCCACCGTAAAATAGTATTTTGTGCCAATAGGTGAAACCTTTTGCCAATGCTTGCTATTTATATGATAGCTTGGAAGCATATTTGTTAGTTGCGGTAAGACTATAGCTTCTGCTTTAATTCTCTTCTCCGCTTGGGGGGAAATTAGAGTAATGGGATTATGTGAACTGAGGTATTCGTTTGAGATTTCCTCAACCTGAGTGGTCATAGTGGTAACTGGTTCCGAAACTAGTCCACTTAGGATCCACCCAAAAATAGCATTTTGTGCCAATAGTTTGTTTGAAATTTTCTCAACACCCTCGAGTATTATCTGAGGTATGAGATCGCTGCCTAATAGAATGTCTATTTGAGCGGGGGTGTTGCAGTTGGAATCTGCTAGCTTTAGGTGTGAAACCTTTTTCCAATGCTTGCTATTCATATGATAGCTTGGAAGCATATTTGTTAGTTGCGGTAAGACTATAGCTCGTGCTTTAATTCTCTTATCCGCTTTGGGGGAAATTAGAGTAATGGGATTATTGTGAACTGAGGTATTCGTTTGAGATTTCCTCAAGCTGAGTGGTCATGGTGGTAACTGGTTCCGAAACTAGTCCACTTAGGACCAACCCAAAAATAGTATTTTGTGCGAATAGTGTGTTTGAAATTTTCTCAACACCCTCGAGTATTATCTGAGGTATGAGATCGCTGCCTAATAGAATGTCTATTTGAGCGGGGGTGTTGCAGTTGGGATCTGCTAGCTTTAGGTGTGAAACCTTTTGCCAATGCTTGCTATTTATATGATATCTTGGAAGCATATTTGTTAGTTGCGGTAAGACTATAGCTCATGCTTTAATTCTCTTATCCGCTTGGGGGGAAATTAGAGTAATGGGATTATTGTGAACTGAGGTATTCGTTTGAGATTTCCTCAACCTGAGTGGTCATGGTGGTAACTGGTTCCGAAACTAGTCCACTTAGGATCCACCCAAAAATAGTATTTTGTGCCAATAGTTTGTTTGAATTTTTTCAACACCCTCGAGTATTATCTGAGGTATGAGATCGCTGCCTAATAGAATGTCTATTTGAGCGGGGGTGTTGCAGTTGGAATCTGCTAGCTTTAGGTGTGAAACCTTTTCCCAATGCTTGCTATTCATATGATAGCTTGGAAGCATATTTGTTAGTTGCGGTAAGACTATAGCTTCTGCTTTAATTCTCTTCTCCGCTTGGGGGGAAATTAGAGTAATGGGATTATGTGAACTGAGGTATTCGTTTGAGATTTCCTCAACCTGAGTGGTCATAGTGGTAACTGGTTCCGAAACTAGTCCACTTAGGATCCACCCAAAAATAGCATTTTGTGCCAATAGTTTGTTTGAAATTTTCTCAACACCCTCGAGTATTATCTGAGGTATGAGATCGCTGCCTAATAGAATGTCTATTTGAGCGGGGGTGTTGCAGTTGGAATCTGCTAGCTTTAGGTGTGAAACCTTTTTCCAATGCTTGCTATTCATATGATAGCTTGGAAGCATATTTGTTAGTTGCGGTAAGACTATAGCTCGTGCTTTAATTCTCTTATCCGCTTTGGGGGAAATTAGAGTAATGGGATTATTGTGAACTGAGGTATTCGTTTGAGATTTCCTCAACCTGAGTGGACATGGTGGTAACTGGTTCCGAAACTAGTCCACTTAGGACCAACCCAAAAATAGTATTTTGTGCGAATAGTGTGTTTGAAATTTTCTCAACACCCTAGAGTATTATCTGAGGTATGAGATCGCTGCCTAATAGAATGTCTATTTGAGCGGGGGTGTTGCAGTTGGGATCTGCTAGCTTTAGGTGTGAAACCTTTTGCCAATGCTTGCTATTTATATGATATCTTGGAAGCATATTTGTTAGTTGCGGTAAGACTATAGCTTCTGCTTTAATTCTCTTATCCGCTTGGGGGGAAATTAGAGTAATGGGATTATTGTGAACTGAGGTATTCGTTTGAGATTTCCTCAACCTGAGCGGTCATGGTGGTAACTGGTTCCGAAACTAGTCCACTTAGGATCCACCCAAAAATAGTATTTTGTGCCAATAGTTTGTTTGAAATTTTCTCAACACCCTCGAGTATTATCTGAGGTATGAGATCGCTGCCTAATAGAATGTCTATTTGAGCGGGGTAGTTGCAGTTGGGATCTGCTAGCTTTAGGTGTGAAACCTTTTGCCAATGCTTGCTATTTATATGATATCTTGGAAGCATATTTGTTAGTTGCGGTAAGACTATAGCTTCTGCTTTAATTCTCTTATCCGCTTGGGGGGAAATTAGAGTAATGGGATTATTGTGAACTGAGGTATTCGTTTGAGATTTCCTCAACCTGAGCGGTAATGGTGGTAACTGGTTCCGAAACTAGTCCACTTAAGATCCACCCAAAAATAGTATTTTGTGCCAATAATTTGTTTGAAATTTTCTCAACACCCTCGAGTATTATCTGAGGTATGAGATCGCTGCCTAATAGAATGTCTATTTGAGCGCGGGTGTTGCAGTTGGCATCTGCTAGCTTTAGGTGTGAAACCTTTTGCCAATGCTTGCTATTTATATGATAGCTTGGAAGCATATTTGTTAGTTGCGGTAAGATTATAGCTTCTGCTTTAATTCTCTTATCCGCTTGGGGGGAAATTAGAGTAATGGGATTATGTGAACTGAGGTATTCGTTTGAGATTTCCTCAACCTGAGTGGTCATAGTGGTAACTGGTTCCGAAACTAGTCCACTTAGGCCCAACCTAAAAATTGTATTTTGTGCGAATAGTTTGTTTGAAATTTTCTCAACACCCTCGAGTATTATCTGAGGTATGAGATCGCTGTCTAATAGAATGTCTATTTGAGCGGGGGTGTTGCAGTTGGGATCTGCTAGCTTTAGGTGTGAAACCTTTAGCCAATGCTTGCTATTTATATGATAGCTTGGAAGCATATTTGTTAGTTGCGGTAAGACTATAGCTTCTGCTTTAATTCTCTTATCCGCTTGGGGGGAAATTAGAGTAATGGGATTATTGTGAACTGAGGTATTCGTTTGAGATTTCCTCAACCTGAGTGGTCATGGTGGTAACTGGTTCCGAAACTAGTCCACTTAGGATCCAACCTTAAATAGTATTTTGTGCCAATAGGTGAAACCTTTTGCCAATGCTTGCTATTTATATGATAGCTTGGAAGCACATTTGTTAGTTGCGGTAAGACTATAGCTTCTGCTTTAATTCTCTTCTCCGCTTGGGGGGAAATTAGAGTAATGGGATTATTGTGAACTAAGGTATTCGTTTGAGATTTCCTCAACCTGAGTGGTTATAGTGGTAACTGGTTCCGAAACTAGTCCACTTAGGATCCACCCAAAAATAGTATTTTGTGCCAATAGTTTGTTTGAAATTTTCTCAACACCCTCGAGTATTATCTGAGGTATGAGATCGCTGCCTAATAGAATGTCTATTTGAGCGGGGGTGTTGCAGTTGGGATCTGCTAGCTTTAGGTGTGAAACCTTTTGCCAATGCTTGCTATTTATATGATAGCTTGGAAGCATATTTGTTAGTTGCGGTAAGACTATAGCTTCTGCTTTAATTCTCTTATCCGCTTAAGGGGAAATTTAAGTAATGGGATTATTGTGAACTGAGGTATTCGTTTGAGATTTCCTCAACCTGAGTGGTCATGGTGGTAACTGGTTCCGAAACTAGTCCACTTAGGATCCAGCCAAAAATAGTATTTTGTACCAATAGTTTGTTTGAAATTTTCTCAACACCCTCGAGTATTATTTGAGGTATGAGATCGCTGCCTAATAGAATGTCTATTTGAGCGCGGGTGTTGCAGTTGGCATCTGCTAGCTTTAGGTGTGAAACCTTTTGCCAATGCTTGCTATTTATATGATAGCTTGGAAGCATATTTGTTAGTTGCGGTAAGACTATAGCTTCTGCTTTAATTCTCTTATCCGCTTGGGGGGAAATTAGAGTAATGGGATTATTGTGAACTGAGGTATTCGTTTGAGATTTCCTCAACCTGAGTCGTCATGGTGGTAACTGGTTCCGAAACTAGTCCACTTAGGATCCACCCAAAAATAGTATTTTGTGCCAATAGTTTGTTTGAAATTTTCTCAACACCCTCGAGTATTATCTGAGGTATGAGATCGCTGCCTAATAGAATGTCTATTTGAGCGCGGGTGTTGCAGTTGGCATCTGCTAGCTTTAGGTGTGAAACCTTTTGCCGATGCTTGCTATTTATATGATAGCTTGGAAGCATATTTGTTAGTTGCGGTAAGACTATAGCTTCTGCTTTAATTCTCTTATCCGCTTGGGGGGAAATTAGAGTAAGGGGATTATTGTGAACTGAGGTATTTGTTTGAGATTTCCTCAACCTGAGTGGTCATGGTGGTAACTGGTTCCGAAACTAGTCCACTTAGGATCCACCCAAAAATAGTATTTTGTGCCAATAGTTTGTTTGAAATTTTCTCAACACCCTCGAGTATTATCTGAGGTATGAGATCGCTGCCTAATAGAATGTCTATTTGAGCGGGGGTGTTGCAGTTGGGATCTGCTAGCTTTAGGTGTGAAACCTTTAGCCAATGCTTGCTATTTATATGATAGCTTGGAAGCATATTTGTTAGTTGCGGTAAGACTATAGCTTCCGCTTTAATTCTCTTATCCGCTTGGGGGGAAATTAGAGTAATGGGATTATTGTGACCTGAGGTATTCGTTTGAGATTTCCTCAACCTGAGTGGTCATGGTGGTAACTGGTTCCGAAACTAGTCCACTTAGGATCCACCGTAAAATAGTATTTTGTGCCAATAGGTGAAACCTTTTGCCAATGCTTGCTATTTATATGATAGCTTGGAAGCATATTTGTTAGTTGCGGTAAGACTATAGCTTCTGCTTTAATTCTCTTCTCCGCTTGGGGGGAAATTAGAGTAATGGGATTATTGTGAACTGAGGTATTCGTTTGAGATTTCCTCAACCTGAGTGGTCATAGTGGTAACTGGTTCCGAAACTAGTCCACTTAGGATCCACCCAAAAATAGTATTTTGTGCCAATAGTTTGTTTGAAATTTTCTCAACACCCTCGAGTATTATCTGAGGTATGAGGTCGCTGCCTAATAGAATGTCTATTTGAGCGCGGGTGTTGCAGTTGGCATCTGCTAGCTTTAGGTGTGAAACCTTTTGCCGATGCTTGCTATTTATATGATAGCTTGGAAGCATATTTGTTAGTTGCGGTAAGACTATAGCTTCTGCTTTAATTCTCTTATCCGCTTGGGGGGAAATTAGAGTAAGGGGATTATTGTGAACTGAGGTATTTGTTTGAGATTTCCTCAACCTGAGTGGTCATGGTGGTAACTGGTTCCGAAACTAGTCCACTTAGGATCCACCCAAAAATAGTATTTTGTGCCAATAGTTTGTTTGAAATTTTCTCAACACATTCGAGTATTATCTGAGGTATGAGATCGCTGCCTAATAGAATGTCTATTTGAGCGGGGGTGTTGCAGATGGCATCTGCTAGCTTTAGGTGTGAAACCTTTTGCCGATGCTTGCTATTTATATGATAGCTTGGAAGCATATTTGTTAGTTGCGGTAAGACTATAGCTTCTGCTTTAATTCTCTTATCCGCTTGGGGGGAAATTAGAGTAAGGGGATTATTGTGAACTGAGGTAGTCGTTTGAGATTTCCTCAACCTGAGTGGTCATGGTGGTAACTGGTTCCGAAACTAGTCCACTTAGGACCAACCAAAAAATAGTATTTTGTGCCAATAGTTTGTTTGAAATTTTCTCAACACACTCGAGTATTATCTGAGGTATGAGATCGCTGCCTAATAGAATGTCTTCTTGAGCGGGGGTGTTGCAGTTGGGATCTGCTAGCTTTAGGTGTGAAACCTTTTGCCAAAGCTTGCTATTTATATGATAGCTTGGAAGCATATTTGTTAGTTGCGGTAAGACTATAGCTTCTGCTTTAATTCTCTTCTCCGCTTGGGTGGAAATTAGAGTAATGGGATTATTGTGAACTGAGGTATTCGTTTGAGATTTCCTCAACCTGAGTGGTCATAGTGGTAACTGTTTCCGAAACTAGTCCAATTAGGATCCACCCAAAAATAGTATTTTGTGCCAATAGTTTGTTTGAAATTTTTTCAACACCCTCGAGTATTATCTGAGGTATGAGATCGCTGCCTAATGGAATGTATATTTGAGCGGGGGTGTTGCAGTTGGGATCTGCTAGCTTTAGGTGTGAAACCTTTTGCCAATGCTTGCTATTTATATGATAGCTTGGAAGAATATTTGTTAGTTGCGGTAAGACTATAGCTTCTGCTTTAATTCTCTTCTCCGCTTGGGTGGAAATTAGAGTAATGGGATTATTGTGAACTGAGGTATTCGTTTGAGATTTCCTCAACCTGAGTGGTCATGGTGGTAACTGGTTCCGAAACTAGTCCACTTAGGATCCAGCCAAAAATAGTATTTTGTGCCAATAGTTTGTTTGAAATTTTCTCAACACCCTCGAGTATTATCTGAATTATGAGATCGCTGCCTAATAGAATATCTATTTGAGCGGGGGTGTTGCAGTTGGCATCTGCCAGCTTTAGGTGTGAAACCTTTTGCCAATGCTTGCTATTTATATGATACCTTGGAAGCATATTTGTTAGTTGCGGTAAGACTATAGCTTCTGCTTTAATTCTCTTATCCGCTTGGGGGGAAATTAGAGTAATGGGATTATTGTGAACTGAGGTATTCGTTTGAGATTTCCTCAACCTGAGTGGTCATAGTGGTAACTGTTTCCGAAACTAGTCCAATTAGGATCCACCCAAAAATAGTATTTTGTGCCAATAGTTTGTTTGAAATTTTCTCAACACCCTCGAGTATTATCTGAATTATGAGATCGCTGCCTAATAGAATATCTATTTGAGCGGGGGTGTTGCAGTTGGCATCTGCCAGCTTTAGGTGTGAAACCTTTTGCCAATGCTTGCTATTTATATGATAGCTTGGAAGCATATTTGTTAGTTGCGGTAAGACTATAGCTTCTGCTTTAATTCTCTTATCCGCTTGGGGGGAAATTAGAGTAATGGGATTATTGTGAACTGAGGTATTCGTTTGAGATTTCCTCAACCTGAGTGGTCATGGTGGTAACTGGTTCCGAAACTAGTCCACTTAGGATCCAGCCAAAAATAGTATTTTGTGCCAATAGTTTGTTTGAAATTTTCTCAACACCCTCGAGTATTATCTGAGGTATGAGATCGCTGCCTAATAGAATGTCTATTTGAGCGCGGGTGTTGCAGATGGCATCTGCTAGCTTTAGGTGTGAAACCTTTTGCCGATGCTTGCTATTTATATGATAGCTTGGAAGCATATTTGTTAGTTGCGGTAAGACTATAGCTTCTGCTTTAATTCTCTTATCCGCTTGGGGGGAAATTAGAGTAAGGGGATTATTGTGAACTGAGGTATTCGTTTGAGATTTCCTCAACCTGAGTGGTCATAGTGGTAACTGGTTCCGAAACTAGTCCACTTAGGACCAACCCAAAAATAGTATTTTGTGCGAATAGTTTGTTTGAAATTTTCTCAACACCCTCGAGTATTATCTGAGGTATGAGATCGCTGCCTAATAGAATGTCTATTTGAGCGGGGTGTTGCAGTTGGGATCTGCTAGCTTTAGGTGTGAAACCTTTTGCCAATGCTTGCTATTTATATGATAGCTTGGAAGCATATTTGTTAGTTGCGGTAAGACTATAGCTTCTGCTTTAATTCTCTTATCCGCTTGGGGGGAAATTAGAGTAATGGGATTATTGTGAACTGAGGTATTCGTTTGAGATTTCCTCAACCTGAGTGGTCATAGTGGTAACTGTTTCCGAAACTAGTCCAATTAGGATCCACCCAAAAATAGTATTTTGTGCCAATAGTTTGTTTGAAATTTTCTCAACACCCTCGAGTATTATCTGAGGTATGAGATCGCTGCCTAATGGAATGTCTATTTGAGCGGGGGTGTTGCAGTTGGGATCTGCTAGCTTTAGGTGTGAAACCTTTTGCCAATGCTTGCTATTTATATGATAGCTTGGAAGCATATTTGTTAGTTGCGGTAAGACTATAGCTTCTGCTTTAATTCTCTTCTCCGCTTGGGGGGAAATTAGAGTAATGGGATTATTGTGAACTGAGGTATTCGTTTGAGATTTCCTCAACCTGAGTGGTCATAGTGGTAACTGGTTCCGAAACTAGTCCACTTAGGATCCACCCTAAAATAGTATTTTGTGCCAATAGTTTGTTTGAAATTTTCTTAACACCCTCGAGTATTATCTGAGGTATGAGATCGCTGCCTAATAGAATGTCTATTTGAGCGGGGGTGTTGCAGTTGGCATCTGCTAGCTTTAGGTGTGAAACCTTTTGCCAATGCTTGCAATTTATATGATAGCTTGGAAGCATATTTGTTAGTTGCGGTAAGACTATAGCTTCTGCTTTAATTCTCTTATCCGCTTGGGGGGAAATTAGAGTAATGGGATTATGTGAACTGAGGTATTCGTTTGAGATTTCCTCAACCTGAGTGGTCATGGTGGTAACTGGTTCCGAAACTAGTCCACTTAGGATCCACCCAAAAATAGTATTTTGTGCGAATAGTTTGTTTGAAATTTTCTCAACACCCTCGAGTATTATCTGAGGTATTAGATCGCAGCCTAATAGAATGTCTATTTGAGCGGGGGTGCTGCAGTTGGCATCTGCTAGCTTTAGGTGTGAAACCTTTTGCCAATGCTTGCTATTTATATGATAGCTTGGAAGCATATTTGTTAAATGCGGTAAAACCTATTGGCTTCTGCTTTAATTCTCTTCTCCGCTTGGGGGGAAATTAGAGTAATGGGATTATGTGAACTGAGGTATTCGTTTGAGATTTCCTCAACCTGACTGGTCATGGTGGTAAATGGTTCCGAAACTAGTCCACTTAGGATCCACCCAAAAATAGTATTTTGTGCCAATAGTTTGTTTGAAATTTTCTCAACACCCTCGAGTATTATCTGAGGTATGAGATCGCTGCCTAATAGAATGTCTATTTGAGCGGGGGTGTTGCAGTTGAGATCTGCTAGCTTTAGGTGTGAAACCTTTTGTCAATGCTTGTTATTTATATGATAGCTTGGAAGCATATTTGTTAGTTGCGGTAAGACTATAGCTTCTGCTTTAATTCTCTTATCCGCTTGGGGGGAAATTAGAGTAATGGGATTATTGTGAACTGAGGTATTCGTTTGAGATTTCCCCAACCTGAGTGGTCATGGTGGTAACTGGTTCCGAAACTAGTCCACTTAGGATCCACCCAAAAATAGTATTTTGTGCCAATAGTTTGTTTGAAATTTTCTCAACACCCTCGAGTATTATCTGAGGTATTAGATCGCTGCCTAATAGAATGTCTATTTGAGCGCGGGTGTTGCAGATGGCATCTGCTAGCTTTAGGTGTGAAACCTTTTGCCAATGCTTGCTATTTATATGATAGCTTGGAAGCATATTTGTTAAATGCGGTAAAACCTATTGGCTTCTGCTTTAATTCTCTTCTCCGCTTGGGGGGAAATTAGAGTAATGGGATTATGTGAACTGAGGTATTCGTTTGAGATTTCCCCAACCTGAGTGGTCATGGTGGTAACTGGTTCCGAAACTAGTCCACTTAGGATCCACCCAAAAATAGTATTTTGTGCCAATAGTTTGTTTGAAATTTTCTCAACACCCTCGAGTATTATCTGAGGTATTAGATCGCAGCCTAATAGAATGTCTATTTGAGCGGGGGTGCTGCAGTTGGCATCTGCTAGCTTTAGGTGTGAAACCTTTTGCCAATGCTTGCTATTTATATGATAGCTTGGAAGCATATTTGTTAAATGCGGTAAAACCTATTGGCTTCTGCTTTAATTCTCTTCTCCGCTTGGGGGGAAATTAGAGTAATGGGATTATGTGAACTGAGGTATTCGTTTGAGATTTCCTCAACCTGACTGGTCATGGTGGTAAATGGTTCCGAAACTAGTCCACTTAGGATCCACCCAAAAATAGTATTTTGTGCCAATAGTTTGTTTGAAATTTTCTCAACACCCTCGAGTATTATCTGAGGTATGAGATCGCTGCCTAATAGAATGTCTATTTGGGCGGGGGTGTTGCAGTTGGGATCTGCTAGCTTTAGGTGTGAAACCTTTTGCCAATGCTTGCTATTTATATGATAGCTTGGAAGCATATTTGTTAGTTGCGGTAAGACTATAGCTTCTGCTTTAATTCTCTTATCCGCTTGGGGGGAAATTAGAGTAATGGGATTATTGTGAACTGAGGTATTCGTTTGAGATTTCCCCAACCTGAGTGGTCATGGTGGTAACTGGTTCCGAAACTAGTCCACTTAGGATCCACCCAAAAATAGTATTTTGTGCCAATAGTTTGTTTGAAATTTTCTCAACACCCTCGAGTATTATCTGAGGTATTAGATCGCAGCCTAATAGAATGTCTATTTGAGCGCGGGTGTTGCAGATGGCATCTGCTAGCTTTAGGTGTGAAACCTTTTGCCAATGCTTGCTATTTATATGATAGCTTGGAAGCATATTTGTTAGTTGCGGTAAGACTATAGCTTCTGCTTTAATTCTCTTATCCGCATGGGGGAAATTAGAGTAATGGGATTATTGTGAACTGAGGTATTCGTTTGAGATTTCCTCAACCTGAGTGGTCATAGTGGTAACTGTTTCCGAAACTAGTCCAATTAGGATCCACCCAAAAATAGTATTTTGTGCCAATAGTTTGTTTGAAATTTTTTCAACAACCTCGAGTATTATCTGAGCTATGAGATCGCTGCCTAATGGAATGTATATTTGAGCGGGGGTGTTGCAGTTGGGATCTGCTAGCTTTAGGTGTGAAACCTTTTGCCAATGCTTGCTATTTATATGATAGCTTGGAAGCATATTTGTTAGTTGCGGTAAGACTATAGCTTCTGCTTTAATTCTCTTATCCGCTTGGGGGGAAATTAGAGTAATGGGATTATTGTGAACTGAGGTATTCGTTTGAGATTTCCCCAACCTGAGTGGTCATAGTGGTAACTGGTTCCGAAACTAGTCCAATTAGGATCCACCCAAAAATAGTATTTTGTGCCAATAGTTTGTTTGAAATTTTTTCAACACCCTCGAGTATTATCTGAGGTATGAGATCGCTGCCTAATGGAATGTCTATTTGGGCGGGGGTGTTGCAGTTGGGATCTGCTAGCTTTAGGTGTGAAACCTTTTGCCAATGCTTGCTATTTATATGATAGCTTGGAAGCATATTTGTTAGTTGCGGTAAGACTATAGCTTCTGCTTTAATTCTCTTCTCCGCTTGGGGGGAAATTAGAGTAATGGGATTATTGTGAACTGAGGTATTCGTTTGAGATTTCCTCAACCTGAGTGGTCATGGTGGTAACTGGTTCCGAAACTAGTCCACTTAGGATCCACCCAAAAATAGTATTTTGTGCCAATAGTTTGTTTGAAATTTTCTCAACACCCTCGAGTATTATCTGAGGTATGAGATCGCTGCCTAATGGAATGTATATTTGAGCGGGGGTGTTGCAGTTGGGATCTGCTAGCTTTAGGTGTGAAACCTTTTGCCAATGCTTGCTATTTATATGATAGCTTGGAAGCATATTTGTTAGTTGCGGTAAGACTATAGTTCTGCTTTAATTCTCTTATCCGCTTGGGGGGAAATTAGAGTAATGGGATTATTGTGAACTGAGGTATTCGTTTGAGATTTCCTCAACCTGAGTGGACATGGTGGTAACTGGTTCCGAAACTAGTCCACTTAGGATCCACCCAAAAATAGTATTTTGTGCCAATAGTTTGTTTGAAATTTTCTCAACACCCTCGAGTATTATCTGAGGTATGAGATCGCTGCCTAATGGAATGTATATTTGAGCGGGGGTGTTGCAGTTGGGATCTGCTAGCTTTAGGTGTGAAACCTTTTGCCAATGCTTGCTATTTATATGATAGCTTGGAAGCATATTTGTTAGTTGCGGTAAGACTATAGCTTCTGCTTTAATTCTCTTCTCCGCTTGGGGGGAAATTAGAGTAATGGGATTATTGTGAACTGAGGTATTCGTTTGAGATTTCCTCAACCTGAGTGGTCATAGTGGTAACTGTTTCCGAAACTAGTCCAATTAGGATCCACCCAAAAATAGTATTTTGTGCCAATAGTTTGTTTGAAATTTTTTCAACAACCTCGAGTATTATCTGAGCTATGAGATCGCTGCCTATTGGAATGTATATTTGAGCGGGGGTGTTGCAGTTGGGATCTGCTAGCTTTAGGTGTGAAACCTTTTGCCAATGCTTGCTATTTATATGATAGCTTGGAAGCATATTTGTTAGTTGCGGTAAGACTATAGCTTCTGCTTTAATTCTCTTATCCGCTTGGGGGGAAATTAGAGTAATGGGATTATTGTGAACTGAGGTATTCGTTTGAGATTTCCCCAACCTGAGTGGTCATAGTGGTAACTGGTTCCGAAACTAGTCCAATTAGGATCCACCCAAAAATAGTATTTTGTGCCAATAGTTTGTTTGAAATTTTTTCAACACCCTCGAGTATTATCTGAGGTATGAGATCGCTGCCTAATAGAATGTCTATTTGAGCGGGGGTGTTGCAGTTGGCATCTGCTAGCTTTAGGTGTGAAACCTTTTGCCAGTGCTTGCAATTTATATGATAGCTTGGAAGCATATTTGTTAGTTGCGGTAAGACTATAGCTTCTGCTTTAATTCTCTTCTCCGCTTGGGGGGAAATTAGAGTAATGGGATTATTGTGAACTGAGGTATTCGTTTGAGATTTCCTCAACCTGAGTGGTCATGGTGGTAACTGGTTCCGAAACTAGTCCACTTAGGATCCACCCTAAAATAGTATTTTGTGCCAATAGTTTGTTTGAAATTTTCTTAACACCCTCGAGTATTATCTGAGGTATGAGATCGCTGCCTAATAGAATGTCTATTTGAGCGGGGGTGTTGCAGTTGGCATCTGCTAGCTTTAGGTGTGAAACCTTTTGCCAATGCTTGCAATTTATATGATAGCTTGGAAGCATATTTGTTAGTTGCGGTAAGACTATAGCTTCTGCTTTAATTCTCTTCTCCGCTTGGGGGGAAATTAGAGTAATGGGATTATGTGAACTGAGGTATTCGTTTGAGATTTCCTCAACCTGAGTGGTCATAGTGGTAACTGGTTCCGAAACTAGTCCACTTAGGATCCACCCAAAAATAGTATTTTGTGCCAATAGTTTGTTTGAAATTTTCTCAACACCCTCGAGTATTATCTGAGGTATGAGATCGCTGCCTAATAGAATGTCTATTTGAGCGGGGGTGTTGCAGTTGGGATCTGCTAGCTTTAAGTGTCAAACCTTTTGCCAATGCTTGCTATTTATATGATAGCTTGGAAGCATATTTGTTAGTTGCGGTAAGACTATAGTTCTGCTTTAATTCTCTTATCCGCTTGGGGGGAAATTAGAGTAATGGGATTATTGTGAACTGAGGTATTCGTTTGAGATTTCCTCAACCTGAGTGGACATGGTGGTAACTGGTTCCGAAACTAGTCCACTTAGGATCCACCCAAAAATAGTATTTTGTGCCAATAGTTTGTTTGAAATTTTCTCAACACCCTCGAGTATTATCTGAGGTATGAGATCGCTGCCTAATAGAATGTCTATTTGAGCGGGAGTGTTGCAGTTGGCATCTGCTAGCTTTAGGTGTGAAACCTTTTGCCGATGCTTGCTATTTATATGATAGCTTGGAAGCATATTTGTTAGTTGCGGTAAGACTATAGCTTCTGCTTTAATTCTCTTATCCGCTAGGGGGGAAACTAGAGTAAGGGGATTATTGTGAACTGAGGTATTCGTTTGAGATTTCCTCAACCTGAGTGGTCATGGTGGTAACTGGTTCCGAAACTAGTCCACTTAGGACCAACCCAAAAATGGTATTTTGTGCCAATAGTTTGTTTGAAATTTTCTCAACACCCTCGAGTATTATCTGAGGTATGAGATCGCTGCCTAATAGAATGTCTATTTGAGCGCGGGTGTTGCAGTTGGCATCTGCTAGCTTTAGGTGTGAAACCTTTTGCCGATGCTTGCTATTCATATGATAGCTTGGAAGCATATTTGTTAGTTGCGGTAAGACTATAGCTCATGCTTTAATTCTCTTATCCGCTTGGGGGGAAATTAGAGTAATGGGATTATTGTGAACTGAGGTATTCGTTTGAGATTTCCTCAACCTGAGTGGTCATAGTGGTAACTGGTTCCGAAACTAGTCCACTTAGAATCCACCCTAAAATAGTATTTTGTGCGAATAGTTTGTTTGAAATTTTCTCAACACCCTCGAGTATTATCTGAGGTATGAGATCACTGCCTAATTGAATGTCTATTTGAGCGGGGGTGTTGCAGTTGGGATCTGCTAGCTTTAGGTGTGAAACCTTTTCCCAATGCTTTCTATTCATATGATAGCTTGGAAGCATATTTGTTAGTTGCGGTAAGACTATAGCTCATGCTTTAATTCTCTTATCCGCTTGGGGGGAAATTAGAGTAATGGTCATGGTGGTAACTGGTTCCGAAACTAGTCCACTTAGGATCCACCCTAAAATAGTATTTTGTGCCAATAGGTGAAACCTTTTGCCAATGCTTGCTATGTATATGATAGCTTGGAAGCATATTTGTTAGTTGCGGTAAGACTATAGCTTCTGCTTTAATTCTCTTCTCCGCTTGGGGGGAAATTAGAGTAATGGGATTATTGTGAACTAAGGTATTCGTTTGAGATTTCCTCAACCTGAGTGGTCATAGTGGTAACTGGTTCCGAAACTAGTCCACTTAGGATCCACCCAAAAATAGTATTTTGTGCCAATAGTTTGTTTGAAATTTTCTCAACACCCTCGAGTATTATCTGAGGTATGAGATCGCTGCCTAATAGAATGTCTATTTGAGCGCGGGTGTTGCAGTTGGCATCTGCTAGCTTTAGGTGTGAAACCTTTTGCCGATGCTTGCTATTCATATGATAGCTTGGAAGCATATCTGTTAGTTGCGGTAAGACTATAGCTCATGCTTTAATTCTCTTATCCGCTTGGGGGGAAATTAGAGTTATGGGATTATTGTGAACTGAGGTATTCGTTTGAGATTTCCTCAACCTGAGTGGTCATAGTGGTAACTGGTTCCGAAACTAGTCCACTTAGAATCCACCCTAAAATAGTATTTTGTGCCAATAGTTTGTTTGAAATTTTCTCAACACCCTCGAGTATTATCTGAGGTATGAGATCGCTGCCTAATAGAATGTCTATTTGAGCGGGGGTGTTGCAGTTGGGAACTGCTAGCTTTAGGTGTGAAACCTTTAGCCAATGCTTGCTGTTTATATGATAGCTTGGAAGCATATTTGTTAGTTGCGGTAAGACTATAGCTTCTGCTTTAATTCTCTTATCCGCTTGGGGGGAAATTAGAGTAATGGGATTATTGTGAACTGAGGTATTCGTTTGAGATTTCCTCAACCTGAGTGGTCATGGTGGTAACTGGTTCCGAAACTAGTCCACTTAGGATCCACCGTAAAATAGTATTTTGTGCCAATAGGTGAAACCTTTTGCCAATGCTTGCTATTTATATGATAGCTTGGAAGCATATTTGTTAGTTGCGGTAAGACTATAACTTCTGCTTTAATTCTCTTCTCCGCTTGGGGGGAAATTAGAGTAATGGGATTATTGTGAACTGAGGTATTCGTTTGAGATTTCCTCAACCTGAGTGGTCATGGTGGTAACTGGTTCCGAAACTAGTCCACTTAGAATCCACCCTAAAATAGTATTTTGTGCGAATAGTTTGTTTGAAATTTTCTCAACACCCTCGAGTATTATCTGAGGTATGAGATCGCTGCCTAATAGAATGTCTATTTGAGCGGGGGTGTTGCAGTTGGCATCTGCTAGCTTTAGGTGTGAAACCTTTTGCCAATGCTTGCTATTTATATGATAGCTTGGAAGCATATTTGTTGGTTGCGGTAAGACTATAGCTTCTGCTTTAATTCTCTTCTCCGCTTGGGGGGAAATTAGAGTTATGGGATTATGTGAACTGAGGTATTCGTTTGAGATTTCCTCAACCTGAGTGGTCATAGTGGTAACTGGTTCCGAAACTAGTCCACTTAGGATCCACCCAAAAATAGCATTTTGTGCCAATAGTTTGTTTGAAATTTTCTCAACACCCTCGAGTATTATCTGAGGTATGAGATCGCTGCCTAATAGAATGTCTATTTGAGCGGGGGTGTTGCAGTTGGAATCTGCTAGCTTTAGGTGTGAAACCTTTTTCCAATGCTTGCTATTCATATGATAGCTTGGAAGCATATTTGTTAGTTGCGGTAAGACTATAGCTCGTGCTTTAATTCTCTTATCCGCTTTGGGGGAAATTAGAGTAATGGGATTATTGTGAACTGAGGTATTCGTTTGAGATTTCCTCAAGCTGAGTGGTCATGGTGGTAACTGGTTCCGAAACTAGTCCACTTAGGACCAACCCAAAAATAGTATTTTGTGCGAATAGTGTGTTTGAAATTTTCTCAACACCCTCGAGTATTATCTGAGGTATGAGATCGCTGCCTAATAGAATGTCTATTTGAGCGGGGGTGTTGCAGTTGGGATCTTCTAGCTTTAGGTGTGAAACCTTTTGCCAATGCTTGCTATTTATATGATATCTTGGAAGCATATTTGTTAGTTGCGGTAAGACTATAGCTTCTGCTTTAATTCTCTTATCCGCTTGGGGGGAAATTAGAGTAATGGGATTATTGTGAACTGAGGTATTCGTTTGAGATTTCCTCAACCTGAGTGGTCATGGTGGTAACTGGTTCCGAAACTAGTCCACTTAGGATCCACCCAAAAATAGTATTTTGTGCCAATAGTTTGTTTGAAATTTTCTCAACACCCTCGAGTATTATCTGAGGTATGAGATCGCTGCCTAATTGAATGTCTATTTGAGTGGGGGTGTTGCAGTTGGAATCTGCTAGCTTTAGGTGTGAAACCTTTTCCCAATGTTTGCTATTCATATGATAGCTTGGAAGCATATTTGTTAGTTGCGGTAAGACTATAGCTTCTGCTTTAATTCTCTTCTCCGCTTGGGGGGAAATTAGAGTTATGGGATTATGTGAACTGAGGTATTCGTTTGAGATTTCCTCAACCTAGTCCATATTTGTTAGTTGCGGTAAGACTATAGCTCATGCTTTAATTCTCTTATCCGCTTGGGGGGAAATTAGAGTAATGGGATTATTGTGAACTGAGGTATTCGTTTGAGATTTCCTCAACCTGAGTGGTCATAGTGGTAACTGGTTCCGAAACTAGTCCACTTAGAATCCACCCTAAAATAGTATTTTGTGCCAATAGTTTGTTTGAAATTTTCTCAACACCCTCGAGTATTATCTGAGGTATGAGATCGCTGCCTAATAGAATGTCTATTTGAGCGGGGGTGTTGCAGTTGGGAACTGCTAGCTTTAGGTGTGAAACCTTTAGCCAATGCTTGCTGTTTATATGATAGCTTGGAAGCATATTTGTTAGTTGCGGTAAGACTATAGCTTCTGCTTTAATTCTCTTATCCGCTTGGGGGGAAATTAGAGTAATGGGATTATTGTGAACTGAGGTATTCGTTTGAGATTTCCTCAACCTGAGTGGTCATGGTGGTAACTGGTTCCGAAACTAGTCCACTTAGGATCCACCGTAAAATAGTATTTTGTGCCAATAGGTGAAACCTTTTGCCAATGCTTGCTATTTATATGATAGCTTGGAAGCATATTTGTTAGTTGCGGTAAGACTATAGCTTCTGCTTTAATTCTCTTCTCCGCTTGGGGGGAAATTAGAGTAATGGGATTATGTGAACTGAGGTATTCGTTTGAGATTTCCTCAACCTGAGTGGTCATAGTGGTAACTGGTTCCGAAACTAGTCCACTTAGGATCCACCCAAAAATAGCATTTTGTGCCAATAGTTTGTTTGAAATTTTCTCAACACCCTCGAGTATTATCTGAGGTATGAGATCGCTGCCTAATAGAATGTCTATTTGAGCGGGGGTGTTGCAGTTGGAATCTGCTAGCTTTAGGTGTGAAACCTTTTTCCAATGCTTGCTATTCATATGATAGCTTGGAAGCATATTTGTTAGTTGCGGTAAGACTATAGCTCGTGCTTTAATTCTCTTATCCGCTTTGGGGGAAATTAGAGTAATGGGATTATTGTGAACTGAGGTATTCGTTTGAGATTTCCTCAAGCTGAGTGGTCATGGTGGTAACTGGTTCCGAAACTAGTCCACTTAGGACCAACCCAAAAATAGTATTTTGTGCGAATAGTGTGTTTGAAATTTTCTCAACACCCTCGAGTATTATCTGAGGTATGAGATCGCTGCCTAATAGAATGTCTATTTGAGCGGGGGTGTTGCAGTTGGGATCTGCTAGCTTTAGGTGTGAAACCTTTTGCCAATGCTTGCTATTTATATGATATCTTGGAAGCATATTTGTTAGTTGCGGTAAGACTATAGCTCATGCTTTAATTCTCTTATCCGCTTGGGGGGAAATTAGAGTAATGGGATTATTGTGAACTGAGGTATTCGTTTGAGATTTCCTCAACCTGAGTGGTCATGGTGGTAACTGGTTCCGAAACTAGTCCACTTAGGATCCACCCAAAAATAGTATTTTGTGCCAATAGTTTGTTTGAATTTTTTCAACACCCTCGAGTATTATCTGAGGTATGAGATCGCTGCCTAATAGAATGTCTATTTGAGCGGGGGTGTTGCAGTTGGAATCTGCTAGCTTTAGGTGTGAAACCTTTTCCCAATGCTTGCTATTCATATGATAGCTTGGAAGCATATTTGTTAGTTGCGGTAAGACTATAGCTTCTGCTTTAATTCTCTTCTCCGCTTGGGGGGAAATTAGAGTAATGGGATTATGTGAACTGAGGTATTCGTTTGAGATTTCCTCAACCTGAGTGGTCATAGTGGTAACTGGTTCCGAAACTAGTCCACTTAGGATCCACCCAAAAATAGCATTTTGTGCCAATAGTTTGTTTGAAATTTTCTCAACACCCTCGAGTATTATCTGAGGTATGAGATCGCTGCCTAATAGAATGTCTATTTGAGCGGGGGTGTTGCAGTTGGAATCTGCTAGCTTTAGGTGTGAAACCTTTTTCCAATGCTTGCTATTCATATGATAGCTTGGAAGCATATTTGTTAGTTGCGGTAAGACTATAGCTCGTGCTTTAATTCTCTTATCCGCTTTGGGGGAAATTAGAGTAATGGGATTATTGTGAACTGAGGTATTCGTTTGAGATTTCCTCAACCTGAGTGGACATGGTGGTAACTGGTTCCGAAACTAGTCCACTTAGGACCAACCCAAAAATAGTATTTTGTGCGAATAGTGTGTTTGAAATTTTCTCAACACCCTAGAGTATTATCTGAGGTATGAGATCGCTGCCTAATAGAATGTCTATTTGAGCGGGGGTGTTGCAGTTGGGATCTGCTAGCTTTAGGTGTGAAACCTTTTGCCAATGCTTGCTATTTATATGATATCTTGGAAGCATATTTGTTAGTTGCGGTAAGACTATAGCTTCTGCTTTAATTCTCTTATCCGCTTGGGGGGAAATTAGAGTAATGGGATTATTGTGAACTGAGGTATTCGTTTGAGATTTCCTCAACCTGAGCGGTCATGGTGGTAACTGGTTCCGAAACTAGTCCACTTAGGATCCACCCAAAAATAGTATTTTGTGCCAATAGTTTGTTTGAAATTTTCTCAACACCCTCGAGTATTATCTGAGGTATGAGATCGCTGCCTAATAGAATGTCTATTTGAGCGGGGTAGTTGCAGTTGGGATCTGCTAGCTTTAGGTGTGAAACCTTTTGCCAATGCTTGCTATTTATATGATATCTTGGAAGCATATTTGTTAGTTGCGGTAAGACTATAGCTTCTGCTTTAATTCTCTTATCCGCTTGGGGGGAAATTAGAGTAATGGGATTATTGTGAACTGAGGTATTCGTTTGAGATTTCCTCAACCTGAGCGGTAATGGTGGTAACTGGTTCCGAAACTAGTCCACTTAAGATCCACCCAAAAATAGTATTTTGTGCCAATAATTTGTTTGAAATTTTCTCAACACCCTCGAGTATTATCTGAGGTATGAGATCGCTGCCTAATAGAATGTCTATTTGAGCGCGGGTGTTGCAGTTGGCATCTGCTAGCTTTAGGTGTGAAACCTTTTGCCAATGCTTGCTATTTATATGATAGCTTGGAAGCATATTTGTTAGTTGCGGTAAGATTATAGCTTCTGCTTTAATTCTCTTATCCGCTTGGGGGGAAATTAGAGTAATGGGATTATGTGAACTGAGGTATTCGTTTGAGATTTCCTCAACCTGAGTGGTCATAGTGGTAACTGGTTCCGAAACTAGTCCACTTAGGCCCAACCTAAAAATTGTATTTTGTGCGAATAGTTTGTTTGAAATTTTCTCAACACCCTCGAGTATTATCTGAGGTATGAGATCGCTGTCTAATAGAATGTCTATTTGAGCGGGGGTGTTGCAGTTGGGATCTGCTAGCTTTAGGTGTGAAACCTTTAGCCAATGCTTGCTATTTATATGATAGCTTGGAAGCATATTTGTTAGTTGCGGTAAGACTATAGCTTCTGCTTTAATTCTCTTATCCGCTTGGGGGGAAATTAGAGTAATGGGATTATTGTGAACTGAGGTATTCGTTTGAGATTTCCTCAACCTGAGTGGTCATGGTGGTAACTGGTTCCGAAACTAGTCCACTTAGGATCCAACCTTAAATAGTATTTTGTGCCAATAGGTGAAACCTTTTGCCAATGCTTGCTATTTATATGATAGCTTGGAAGCACATTTGTTAGTTGCGGTAAGACTATAGCTTCTGCTTTAATTCTCTTCTCCGCTTGGGGGGAAATTAGAGTAATGGGATTATTGTGAACTAAGGTATTCGTTTGAGATTTCCTCAACCTGAGTGGTTATAGTGGTAACTGGTTCCGAAACTAGTCCACTTAGGATCCACCCAAAAATAGTATTTTGTGCCAATAGTTTGTTTGAAATTTTCTCAACACCCTCGAGTATTATCTGAGGTATGAGATCGCTGCCTAATAGAATGTCTATTTGAGCGGGGGTGTTGCAGTTGGGATCTGCTAGCTTTAGGTGTGAAACCTTTTGCCAATGCTTGCTATTTATATGATAGCTTGGAAGCATATTTGTTAGTTGCGGTAAGACTATAGCTTCTGCTTTAATTCTCTTATCCGCTTAAGGGGAAATTTAAGTAATGGGATTATTGTGAACTGAGGTATTCGTTTGAGATTTCCTCAACCTGAGTGGTCATGGTGGTAACTGGTTCCGAAACTAGTCCACTTAGGATCCAGCCAAAAATAGTATTTTGTACCAATAGTTTGTTTGAAATTTTCTCAACACCCTCGAGTATTATTTGAGGTATGAGATCGCTGCCTAATAGAATGTCTATTTGAGCGCGGGTGTTGCAGTTGGCATCTGCTAGCTTTAGGTGTGAAACCTTTTGCCAATGCTTGCTATTTATATGATAGCTTGGAAGCATATTTGTTAGTTGCGGTAAGACTATAGCTTCTGCTTTAATTCTCTTATCCGCTTGGGGGGAAATTAGAGTAATGGGATTATTGTGAACTGAGGTATTCGTTTGAGATTTCCTCAACCTGAGTCGTCATGGTGGTAACTGGTTCCGAAACTAGTCCACTTAGGATCCACCCAAAAATAGTATTTTGTGCCAATAGTTTGTTTGAAATTTTCTCAACACCCTCGAGTATTATCTGAGGTATGAGATCGCTGCCTAATAGAATGTCTATTTGAGCGCGGGTGTTGCAGTTGGCATCTGCTAGCTTTAGGTGTGAAACCTTTTGCCGATGCTTGCTATTTATATGATAGCTTGGAAGCATATTTGTTAGTTGCGGTAAGACTATAGCTTCTGCTTTAATTCTCTTATCCGCTTGGGGGGAAATTAGAGTAAGGGGATTATTGTGAACTGAGGTATTTGTTTGAGATTTCCTCAACCTGAGTGGTCATGGTGGTAACTGGTTCCGAAACTAGTCCACTTAGGATCCACCCAAAAATAGTATTTTGTGCCAATAGTTTGTTTGAAATTTTCTCAACACCCTCGAGTATTATCTGAGGTATGAGATCGCTGCCTAATAGAATGTCTATTTGAGCGGGGGTGTTGCAGTTGGGATCTGCTAGCTTTAGGTGTGAAACCTTTAGCCAATGCTTGCTATTTATATGATAGCTTGGAAGCATATTTGTTAGTTGCGGTAAGACTATAGCTTCCGCTTTAATTCTCTTATCCGCTTGGGGGGAAATTAGAGTAATGGGATTATTGTGACCTGAGGTATTCGTTTGAGATTTCCTCAACCTGAGTGGTCATGGTGGTAACTGGTTCCGAAACTAGTCCACTTAGGATCCACCGTAAAATAGTATTTTGTGCCAATAGGTGAAACCTTTTGCCAATGCTTGCTATTTATATGATAGCTTGGAAGCATATTTGTTAGTTGCGGTAAGACTATAGCTTCTGCTTTAATTCTCTTCTCCGCTTGGGGGGAAATTAGAGTAATGGGATTATTGTGAACTGAGGTATTCGTTTGAGATTTCCTCAACCTGAGTGGTCATAGTGGTAACTGGTTCCGAAACTAGTCCACTTAGGATCCACCCAAAAATAGTATTTTGTGCCAATAGTTTGTTTGAAATTTTCTCAACACCCTCGAGTATTATCTGAGGTATGAGGTCGCTGCCTAATAGAATGTCTATTTGAGCGCGGGTGTTGCAGTTGGCATCTGCTAGCTTTAGGTGTGAAACCTTTTGCCGATGCTTGCTATTTATATGATAGCTTGGAAGCATATTTGTTAGTTGCGGTAAGACTATAGCTTCTGCTTTAATTCTCTTATCCGCTTGGGGGGAAATTAGAGTAAGGGGATTATTGTGAACTGAGGTATTTGTTTGAGATTTCCTCAACCTGAGTGGTCATGGTGGTAACTGGTTCCGAAACTAGTCCACTTAGGATCCACCCAAAAATAGTATTTTGTGCCAATAGTTTGTTTGAAATTTTCTCAACACATTCGAGTATTATCTGAGGTATGAGATCGCTGCCTAATAGAATGTCTATTTGAGCGGGGGTGTTGCAGATGGCATCTGCTAGCTTTAGGTGTGAAACCTTTTGCCGATGCTTGCTATTTATATGATAGCTTGGAAGCATATTTGTTAGTTGCGGTAAGACTATAGCTTCTGCTTTAATTCTCTTATCCGCTTGGGGGGAAATTAGAGTAAGGGGATTATTGTGAACTGAGGTAGTCGTTTGAGATTTCCTCAACCTGAGTGGTCATGGTGGTAACTGGTTCCGAAACTAGTCCACTTAGGACCAACCAAAAAATAGTATTTTGTGCCAATAGTTTGTTTGAAATTTTCTCAACACACTCGAGTATTATCTGAGGTATGAGATCGCTGCCTAATAGAATGTCTTCTTGAGCGGGGGTGTTGCAGTTGGGATCTGCTAGCTTTAGGTGTGAAACCTTTTGCCAAAGCTTGCTATTTATATGATAGCTTGGAAGCATATTTGTTAGTTGCGGTAAGACTATAGCTTCTGCTTTAATTCTCTTCTCCGCTTGGGTGGAAATTAGAGTAATGGGATTATTGTGAACTGAGGTATTCGTTTGAGATTTCCTCAACCTGAGTGGTCATAGTGGTAACTGTTTCCGAAACTAGTCCAATTAGGATCCACCCAAAAATAGTATTTTGTGCCAATAGTTTGTTTGAAATTTTTTCAACACCCTCGAGTATTATCTGAGGTATGAGATCGCTGCCTAATGGAATGTATATTTGAGCGGGGGTGTTGCAGTTGGGATCTGCTAGCTTTAGGTGTGAAACCTTTTGCCAATGCTTGCTATTTATATGATAGCTTGGAAGAATATTTGTTAGTTGCGGTAAGACTATAGCTTCTGCTTTAATTCTCTTCTCCGCTTGGGTGGAAATTAGAGTAATGGGATTATTGTGAACTGAGGTATTCGTTTGAGATTTCCTCAACCTGAGTGGTCATGGTGGTAACTGGTTCCGAAACTAGTCCACTTAGGATCCAGCCAAAAATAGTATTTTGTGCCAATAGTTTGTTTGAAATTTTCTCAACACCCTCGAGTATTATCTGAATTATGAGATCGCTGCCTAATAGAATATCTATTTGAGCGGGGGTGTTGCAGTTGGCATCTGCCAGCTTTAGGTGTGAAACCTTTTGCCAATGCTTGCTATTTATATGATACCTTGGAAGCATATTTGTTAGTTGCGGTAAGACTATAGCTTCTGCTTTAATTCTCTTATCCGCTTGGGGGGAAATTAGAGTAATGGGATTATTGTGAACTGAGGTATTCGTTTGAGATTTCCTCAACCTGAGTGGTCATAGTGGTAACTGTTTCCGAAACTAGTCCAATTAGGATCCACCCAAAAATAGTATTTTGTGCCAATAGTTTGTTTGAAATTTTCTCAACACCCTCGAGTATTATCTGAATTATGAGATCGCTGCCTAATAGAATATCTATTTGAGCGGGGGTGTTGCAGTTGGCATCTGCCAGCTTTAGGTGTGAAACCTTTTGCCAATGCTTGCTATTTATATGATAGCTTGGAAGCATATTTGTTAGTTGCGGTAAGACTATAGCTTCTGCTTTAATTCTCTTATCCGCTTGGGGGGAAATTAGAGTAATGGGATTATTGTGAACTGAGGTATTCGTTTGAGATTTCCTCAACCTGAGTGGTCATGGTGGTAACTGGTTCCGAAACTAGTCCACTTAGGATCCAGCCAAAAATAGTATTTTGTGCCAATAGTTTGTTTGAAATTTTCTCAACACCCTCGAGTATTATCTGAGGTATGAGATCGCTGCCTAATAGAATGTCTATTTGAGCGCGGGTGTTGCAGATGGCATCTGCTAGCTTTAGGTGTGAAACCTTTTGCCGATGCTTGCTATTTATATGATAGCTTGGAAGCATATTTGTTAGTTGCGGTAAGACTATAGCTTCTGCTTTAATTCTCTTATCCGCTTGGGGGGAAATTAGAGTAAGGGGATTATTGTGAACTGAGGTATTCGTTTGAGATTTCCTCAACCTGAGTGGTCATAGTGGTAACTGGTTCCGAAACTAGTCCACTTAGGACCAACCCAAAAATAGTATTTTGTGCGAATAGTTTGTTTGAAATTTTCTCAACACCCTCGAGTATTATCTGAGGTATGAGATCGCTGCCTAATAGAATGTCTATTTGAGCGGGGTGTTGCAGTTGGGATCTGCTAGCTTTAGGTGTGAAACCTTTTGCCAATGCTTGCTATTTATATGATAGCTTGGAAGCATATTTGTTAGTTGCGGTAAGACTATAGCTTCTGCTTTAATTCTCTTATCCGCTTGGGGGGAAATTAGAGTAATGGGATTATTGTGAACTGAGGTATTCGTTTGAGATTTCCTCAACCTGAGTGGTCATAGTGGTAACTGTTTCCGAAACTAGTCCAATTAGGATCCACCCAAAAATAGTATTTTGTGCCAATAGTTTGTTTGAAATTTTCTCAACACCCTCGAGTATTATCTGAGGTATGAGATCGCTGCCTAATGGAATGTCTATTTGAGCGGGGGTGTTGCAGTTGGGATCTGCTAGCTTTAGGTGTGAAACCTTTTGCCAATGCTTGCTATTTATATGATAGCTTGGAAGCATATTTGTTAGTTGCGGTAAGACTATAGCTTCTGCTTTAATTCTCTTCTCCGCTTGGGTGGAAATTAGAGTAATGGGATTATTGTGAACTGAGGTATTCGTTTGCGATTTCCTCAACCTGAGTGGTCATGGTGGTAACTGGTTCCGAAACTAGTCCACTTAGGACCAACCTAAAAATAGTATTTTGTGCGAATAGTTTGTTTGAAATTTTCTCAACACCCTCGAGTATTATCTGAGGTATGAGATCGCTGCCTAATGGAATGTCTATTTGAGCGGGGGTGTTGCAGTTGGGATCTGCTAGCTTTAGGTGTGAAACCTTTTGCCAATGCTTGCTATTTATATGATAGCTTGGAAGCATATTTGTTAGTTGCGGTAAGACTATAGCTTCTGCTTTAATTCTCTTCTCCGCTTGGGTGGAAATTAGAGTAATGGGATTATTGTGAACTGAGGTATTCGTTTGCGATTTCCTCAACCTGAGTGGTCATGGTAGTAACTGGTTCCGAAACTAGTCCACTTAGGATCCACCGTAAAATAGTATTTTGTGCCAATAGGTGAAAACTTTTGCCAATGCTTGCTATTTATATGATAGCTTGGAAGCATATTTGTTAGTTGCGGTAAGACTATAGCTTCTGCTTTTATTCTCTTATCCGCTTGGGGGGAAATTAGAGTAATGGGATTATTGTGAACTGAGGTATTCGTTTGAGATTTCCTCAACCTGAGTGGTCATGGTGGTAACTGGTTCCGAAACTAGTCCACTTAGGATCCACCCTAAAATAGTATTTTGTGCCAATAGGTGAAACCTTTTGCCAATGCTTGCTATTTATATGATAGCTTGGAAGCACATTTGTTAGTTGCGGTAAGACTATAGCTTCTGCTTTAATTCTCTTCTCCGCTTGGGGGGAAATTAGAGTAATGGGATTATTGTGAACTAAGGTATTCGTTTGAGATTTCCTCAACCTGAGTGGTCATAGTGGTAACTGGTTCCGAAACTAGTCCACTTAGGATCCACCCAAAAATAGTATTTTGTGCCAATAGTTTGTTTGAAATTTTCTCAACACCCTCGAGTATTATCTGAGGTATGAGATCGCTGCCTAATAGAATGTCTATTTGAGCGGGGGTGTTGCAGTTGGGATCTGCTAGCTTTAGGTGTGAAACCTTTTGCCAATGCTTGCTATTTATATGATAGCTTGGAAGCATATTTGTTAGTTGCGGTAAGACTATAGCTTCTGCTTTAATTCTCTTATCCGCTTATGGGGAAATTAGAGTAATGGGATTATTGTGAACTGAGGTATTCGTTTGAGATTTCCTCAACCTGAGTGGTCATGGTGGTAACTGGTTCCGAAACTAGTCCACTTAGGATCCACCCAAAAATAGTATTTTGTACCAATAGTTTGTTTGAAATTTTCTCAACACCCTCGAGTATTATTTGAGGTATGAGATCGCTGCCTAATAGAATGTCTATTTGAGCGCGGGTGTTGCAGTTGGCATCTGCTAGCTTTAGGTGTGAAACCTTTTGCCAATGCTTGCTATTTATATGATAGCTTGGAAGCATATTTGTTAGTTGCGGTAAGACTATAGCTTCTGCTTTAATTCTCTTATCCGCTTGGGGGGAAATTAGAGTAATGGGATTATTGTGAACTGAGGTATTCGTTTGAGATTTCCTCAACCTGAGTGGTCATGGTGGTAACTGGTTCCGAAACTAGTCCACTTAGGATCCACCCAAAAATAATATTTTGTGCCAATAGTTTGTTTGAAATTTTCTCAACACCCTCGAGTATTATCTGAGGTATGAGATCGCTGCCTAATAGAATGTCTATTTGAGCGGGGGTGTTGCAGTTGGGATCTGCTAGCTTTAGATGTGAAACCTTTAGCCAATGCTTGCTATTTATATGATAGCTTGGAAGCATATTTGTTAGTTGCGGTAAGACTATAGCTTCTGCTTTAATTCTCTTCTCCGCTTGGGGGGAAATTAGAGTAAGGGGATTATTGTGAACTGAGGTATTCGTTTGAGATTTCCTCAACCTGAGTGGTCATGGTGGTAACTGGTTCCGAAACTAGTCCACTTAGGCCCAACCAAAAAATAGTATTTTGTGCCAATAGTTTGTTTGAAATTTTCTCAACACCCTCGAGTATTATCTGAGGTATGAGATCGCTGCCTAATAGAATGTCTTTTTGAGCGGGGGTGTTGCAGTTGGGATCTGCTAGCTTTAGGTGTGAAACCTTTTGCCAAAGCTTGCTATTTATATGATAGCTTGGAAGCATATTTGTTAGTTGCGGTAAGACTATAGCTTCTGCTTTAATTCTCTTCTCCGCTTGGGTGGAAATTAGAGTAATGGGATTATTGTGAACTGAGGTATTCGTTTGAGATTTCCTCAACCTGAGTGGTCATAGTGGTAACTGTTTCCGAAACTAGTCCAATTAGGATCCACCCAAAAATAGTATTTTGTGCCAATAGTTTGTTTGAAATTTTTTCAACACCCTCGAGTATTATCTGAGGTATGAGATCGCTGCCTAATGGAATGTCTATTTGAGCGGGGGTGTTGCAGTTGGGATCTGCTAGCTTTAGGTGTGAAACCTTTTGCCAATGCTTGCTATTTATATGATAGCTTGGAAGCATATTTGTTAGTTGCGGTAAGACTATAGCTTCTGCTTTAATTCTCTTCTCCGCTTGGGTGGTAATTAGAGTAATGGGATTATTGTGAACTGAGGTATTCGTTTGAGATTTCCTCAACCTGAGTGGTCATAGTGGTAACTGTTTCCGAAACTAGTCCAATTAGGATCCACCCAAAAATAGTATTTTGTGCCAATAGTTTGTTTGAAATTTTCTCAACACCCTCGAGTATTATCTGAGGTATGAGATCGCTGCCTAATAGAATGTCTATTTGAGCGGGGGTGTTGCAGTTGGGATCTGCTAGCTTTAGGTGTGAAACCTTTTGCCAATGCTTGCTATTTATATGATAGCTTGGAAGCATATTTGTTAGTTGCGGTAAGACTATAGCTTCTGCTTTAATTCTCTTATCCGCTTGGGGGGAAATTAGAGTAATGGGATTATTGTGAACTGAGGTATTCGTTTGAGATTTCCTCAACCTGAGTGGTCATAGTGGTAACTGGTTCCGAAACTAGTCCACTTAGGACCAACCCAAAAATAGTATTTTGTGCCAATAGTTTGTTTGAAATTTTCTCAACACCCTCGAGTATTATCTGAGGTATGAGATCGCTGCCTAATAGAATGTCTATTTGAGCGGGGTGTTGCAGTTGGGATCTGCTAGCTTTAGGTGTGAAACCTTTTGCCAATGCTTGCTATTTATATGATAGCTTGGAAGCATATTTGTTAGTTGCGGTAAGACTATAGCTTCTGCTTTAATTCTCTTCTCCGCTTGGGTGGAAATTAGAGTAATGGGATTATTGTGAACTGAGGTATTCGTTTGAGATTTCCTCAACCTGAGTGGTCATAGTGGTAACTGGTTCCGAAACTAGTCCACTTAGGATCCACCCTAAAATAGTATTTTGTGCCAATAGTTTGTTTGAAATTTTCTCAACACCCTCGAGTATTATCTGAGGTATGAGATCGCTGCCTAATAGAATGTCTATTTGAGCGGGGGTGTTACAGTTGGCATCTGCTAGCTTTAGGTGTGAAACCTTTTGCCAATGCTTGCTATTTATATGATAGCTTGGAAGCATATTTGTTAGTTGCGGTAAGACTATAGCTTCTGCTTTAATTCTCTTCTCCGCTTGGGGGGAAATTAGAGTAATGGGATTATGTGAACTGAGGTATTCGTTTGAGATTTCCTCAACCTGAGTGGTCATGGTGGTAACTGGTTCCGAAACTAGCCCACTTAGGATCCACCCAAAAATAGTATTTTGTGCGAATAGTTTGTTTGAAATTTTCTCAACACCCTCGAGTATTATCTGAGGTATGAGATCGCTGCCTAATAGAATGTCTATTTGAGCGGGGGTGTTGCAGTTGGGATCTGCTAGCTTTAATTGTGAAACCTTTTGCCAATGATTGCTATTTATATGATAGCTTGGAAGCATATTTGTTAGTTGCGGTAAGACTATAGTTCTGCTTTAATTCTCTAATCCGCTTGGGGGGAAATTAGAGTAATGGGATTATTGTGAACTGAGGTATTCGTTTGAGATTTCCTCAACCTGAGTGGACATGGTGGTAACTGGTTCCGAAACTAGTCCACTTAGGATCCACCCAAAAATAGTATTTTGTGCCAATAGTTTGTTTGAAATTTTCTCAACACCCTCGAGTATTATCTGAGGTATGAGATCGCTGCCTAATAGAATGTCTATTTGAGCGGGGGTGTTGCAGTTGGCATCTGCTAGCTTTAAATGTGAAACCTTTTGCCGATGCTTGCTATTTATATGATAGCTTGGAAGCATATTTGTTAGTTGCGGTAAGACTATAGATTCTGCTTTAATTCTCTTATCCGCTTGGGGGGAAATTAGAGTAAGGGGATTATTGTGAACTGAGGTATTCGTTTGAGATTTCCTCAACCTGAGTGGTCATGGTGGTAACTGGTTCCGAAACTAGTCCACTTAGGACCAACCCAAAAATAGTATTTTGTGCCAATAGTTTGTTTGAAATTTTCTCAACACCCTCGAGTATTATCTGAGGTATGAGATCGCTGCCTAATAGAATGTCTATTTGAGCGGGGGTGTTGCAGTTGGGATCTGCTAGCTTTAGGTGTGAAACCTTTTGCCAAAGCTTGCTATTTATATGATAGCTTGGAAGCATATTTGTTAGTTGCGGTAAGACTATAGCTTCTGCTTTAATTCTCTTCTCCGCTTGGGTGGAAATTAGAGTAATGGGATTATTGTGAACTGAGGTATTCGTTTGAGATTTCCTCAACCTGAGTGGTCATAGTGGTAACTGGTTCCGAAACTAGTCCAATTAGGATCCACCCAAAAATAGTATTTTGTGCCAATAGTTTGTTTGAAATTTTTTCAACACCCTCGAGTATTATCTGGGTGCTGCAGTTGGGATCTGCTAGCTTTAGGTGTGAAACCTTTTGCCAATGCTTGCTATTTATATGATAGCTTGGAAGCATATTTGTTAGTTGCGGTAAGACTATAGCTTCTGCTTTAATTCTCTTATCCGCTTGGGGGGAAAGTAGAGTAATGGGATTATTGTGAACTGAGGTATTCGTTTGAGATTTCCTCAACCTGAGTGGTCATAGTGGTAACTGGTTCCGAAACTAGTCCACTTAGGACCAACCCAAAAATAGTATTTTGTGCCAATAGTTTGTTTGAAATTTTCTCAACACCCTCGAGTATTATCTGAGGTATGAGATCGCTGCCTAATAGAATGTCTATTTGAGCGGGGGTGTTGCAGTTGGGATCTGCTAGCTTTAGGTGTGAAACCTTTTGCCAATGCTTGCTATTTATATGATAGCTTGGAAGCATATTTGTTAGTTGCGGTAAGACTATAGCTTCTGCTTTAATTCTCTTCTCCGCTTGGGTGGAAATTAGAGTAATGGGATTATTGTGAACTGAGGTATTCGTTTGAGATTTCCTCAACCTGAGTGGTCATAGTGGTAACTGGTTCCGAAACTAGTCCACTTAGGATCCACCCAAAAATAGTATTTTGTGCCAATAGTTTGTTTGAAATTTTCTCAACACCCTCGAGTATTATCTGAGGTATGAGATCGCTGCCTAATAGAATGTCTATTTGAGCGGGGGTGTTGCAGTTGGGATCTGCTAGCTTTAAGTGTGAAACCTTTTGCCAATGCTTGCTATTTATATGATAGCTTGGAAGCATATTTGTTAGTTGCGGTAAGACTATAGTTCTGCTTTAATTCTCTTATCCGCTTGGGGAGAAATTAGAGTAATGGGATTATTGTAAACTGAGGTATTCGTTTGAGATTTCCTCAACCTGAGTGGACATGGTGGTAACTGGTTCCGAAACTAGTCCACTTAGGATCCACCCAAAAATAGTATTTTGTGCCAATAGTTTGTTTGAAATTTTCTCAACACCCTCGAGTATTATCTGAGGTATGAGATCGCTGCCTAATAGAATGTCTATTTGAGCGCGGGTGTTGCAGATGGCATCTGCTAGCTTTAGGTGTGAAACCTTTTGCCGATGCTTGCTATTTATATGATAGCTTGGAAGCATATTTGTTAGTTGCGGTAAGACTATAGCTTCTGCTTTAATTCTCTTATCCGCTTGGGGGGAAATTAGAGTAATGGGATTATTGTGAACTGAGGTATTCGTTTGAGATTTCCTCAACCTGAGTGGTCATGGTGGTAACTGGTTCCGAAACTAGTCCACTTAGGACCAACCCAAAAATAGTATTTTGTGCCAATAGTTTGTTTGAAATTTTCTCAACACCTTCGAGTATTATCTGAGGTATGAGATCGCTGCCTAATAGAATGTCTATTTGAGCGGGGGTGTTGCAGTTGGGATCTGCTAGCTTTAGGTGTGAAACCTTTAGCCAATGCTTGCTATTTATATGATAGCTTGGAAGCATATTTGTTAGTTGCGGTAAGACTATAGCTTCTGCTTTTATTCTCTTATCCGCTTGGGGGCAAATTAGAGTAATGGGATTATTGTGAACTGAGGTATTCGTTTGAGATTTCCTCAACCTGAGTGGTCATGGTGGTAACTGGTTCCGAAACTAGTCCACTTAGAATCCACCCTAAAATAGTATTTTGTGCCAATAGTTTGTTTGAAATTTTCTCAACACCCTCGAGTATTATCTGAGGTATGAGATCGCTGCCTAATAGAATGTCTATTTGAGCGGGGGTGTTGCAGTTGGCATCTGCTAGCTTTAGGTGTGAAACCTTTTGCCAATGCTTGCTATTTATATGATAGCTTGGAAGCATATTTGTTAAATGCGGTAAGACTATAGCTTCTGCTTTAATTCTCTTCTCCGCTTGGGGGGAAATTAGAGTAATGGGATTATGTGAACTGAGGTATTCGTTTGAGATTTCCTCAACCTGACTGGTCATGGTGGTAAATGGTTCCGAAACTAGTCCACTTAGGATCCACCCAAAAATAGTATTTTGTGCCAATAGTTTGTTTGAAATTTTCTCAACACCCTCGAGTATTATCTGAGGTATGAGATCGCTGCCTAATAGAATGTCTATTTAAGCGGGGGTGTTGCAGTTGAGATCTGCTAGCTTTAGGTGTGAAACCTTTTGTCAATGCTTGTTATTTATATGATAGCTTGGAAGCATATTTGTTACTTGCGGTAAGACTATAGCTTCTGCTTTAATTCTCTTATCCGCTTGGGGGGAAATTAGAGTAATGGGATTATTGTGAACTGAGGTATTCGTTTGAGATTTCCTCAACCTGAGTGGTCATGGTGGTAACTGGTTCCGAAACTAGTCCACTTAGGACCAACCAAAAAATAGTATTTTGTGCCAATAGTTTGTTTGAAATTTTCTCAACACCCTCGAGTATTATCTGAGGTATGAGATCGCTGCCTAATAGAATGTCTTTTTGAGCGGGGGTGTTGCAGTTGGGATCTGCTAGCTTTAGGTGTGAAACCTTTTGCCAAAGCTTGCTATTTATATGATAGCTTGGAAGCATATTTGTTAGTTGCGGTAAGACAATAGCTTCTGCTTTAATTCTCTTCTCCGCTTGGGTGGAAATTAGAGTAATGGGATTATTGTGAACTGAGGTATTCGTTTGAGATTTCCTCAACCTGAGTGGTCATAGTGGTAACTGTTTCCGAAACTAGTCCAATTAGGATCCACCCAAAAATAGTATTTTGTGCCAATAGTTTGTTTGAAATTTTTTCAACACCCTCGAGTATTATCTGAGGTATGAGATCGCTGCCTAATGGAATGTCTATTTGAGCGGGGGTGTTGCAGTTGGGATCTGCTAGCTTTAGGTGTGAAACCTTTTGCCAATGCTTTCTATTTATATGATAGCTTGGAAGCATATTTGTTAGTTGCGGTAAGACTATAGCTTCTGCTTTAATTCTCTTATCCGCTTGGGGGGAAATTAGAGTAATGGGATTATTGTGAACTGAGGTATTCGTTTGAGATTTCCTCAACCTGAGTGGTCATAGTGGTAACTGGTTCCGAAACTAGGCCACTTAGGACCAACCCAAAAATAGTATTTTGTGCCAATAGTTTGTTTGAAATTTTCTCAACACCCTCGAGTATTATCTGAGGTATGAGATCGCTGCCTAATAGAATGTCTATTTGAGCGGGGGTGTTGCAGTTGGGATCTGCTAGCTTTAGGTGTGAAACCTTTTGCCAATGCTTGCTATTTATATGATAGCTTGGAAGCATATTTGTTAGTTGCGGTAAGACTATAGCTTCTGCTTTAATTCTCTACTCCGCTTGGGTGGAAATTAGAGTAATGGGATTATTGTGAACTGAGGTATTCGTTTGAGATTTCCTCAACCTGAGTGGTCATAGTGGTAACTGGTTCCGAAACTAGTCCACTTAGGATCCACCCTAAAATAGTATTTTGTGCCAATAGTTTGTTTGAAATTTTCTCAACACCCTCGAGTATTATCTGAGGTATGAGATCGCTGCCTAATAGAATGTCTATTTGAGCGGGGGTGTTGCAGTTGGCATCTGCTAGCTTTAGGTGTGAAAGCTTTTGCCAATGCTTGCTATTTATATGATAGCTTGGAAGCATATTTGTTAGTTGCGGTAAGACTATAGCTTCTGCTTTAATTCTCTTCTCCGCTTGGGGGGAAATTAGAGTAATGGGATTATGTGAACTGAGGTATTCGTTTGAGATTTCCTCAACCTGAGTGGTCATAGTGGTAACTGGTTCCGAAACTAGTCCACTTAGGATCCACCCAAAAATAGTATTTTGTGCCAATAGTTTGTTTGAAATTTTCTCAACACCCTCGAGTATTATCTGAGGTATGAGATCGCTGCCTAATAGAATGTCTATTTGAGCGGGGGTGTTGCAGTTGGGATCTGCTAGCTTTAAGTGTGAAACCTTTTGCAAATGCTTGCTATTTATATGATAGCTTGGAAGCATATTTGTTAGTTGCGGTAAGACTATAGTTCTGCTTTAATTCTCTTATCCGCTTGGGGGGAAATTAGAGTAATGGGATTATTGTGAACTGAGGTATTCGTTTGAGATTTCCTCAACCTGAGTGGACATGGTGGTAACTGGTTCCGAAACTAGTCCAATTAGGATCCACCCAAAAATAGTATTTTGTGCCAATAGTTTGTTTGAAATTTTTTCAACACCCTCGAGTATTATCTGAGGTATGAGATCGCTGCCTAATGCAATGTCTATTTGAGCGGGGGTGTTGCAGTTGGGATCTGCTAGCTTTAGGTGTGAAACCTTTTGCCAATGCTTGCTATTTATATGATAGCTTGGAAGCATATTTGTTAGTTGCGGTAAGACTATAGCTTCTGCTTTAATTCTCTTCTCCGCTTGGGGGGAAATTAGAGTAATGGGATTATGTGAACTGAGGTATTCGTTTGAGATTTCCTCAACCTGAGTGGACATGGTGGTAACTGGTTCCGAAACTAGTCCAATTAGGATCCACCCAAAAATAGTATTTTGACCCAATAGTTTGTTTGAAATTTTTTCAACACCCTCGAGTATTATCTGAGGTATGAGATCGCTGCCTAATGCAATGTATATTTGAGCGGGGGTGTTGCAGTTGGGATCTGCTAGCTTTAGGTGTGAAACCTTTTGCCAATGCTTGCTATTTATATGATAGCTTGGAAGCATATTTGTTAGTTGCGGTAAGACTATAGCTTCTGCTTTAATTCTCTTATCCGCTTGGGGGGAAATTAGAGTAATGGGATTATTGTGAACTGAGGTATTCGTTTGAGATTTCCTCAACCTGAGTGGTCATAGTGGTAACTGGTTCCGAAACTAGTCCACTTAGGACCAACCCAAAAATAGTATTTTGTGCCAATAGTTTGTTTGAAATTTTCTCAACACCCTCGAGTATTATCTGAGGTATGAGATCGCTGCCTAATAGAATGTCTATTTGAGCGGGGTGTTGCAGTTGGGATCTGCTAGCTTTAGGTGTGAAACCTTTTGCCAATGCTTGCTATTTATATGATAGCTTGGAAGCATATTTGTTAGTTGCGGTAAGACTATAGCTTCTGCTTTAATTCTCTTCTCCGCTTGGGTGGAAATTAGAGTAATGGGATTATTGTGAACTGAGGTATTCGTTTGAGATTTCCTCAACCTGAGTGGTCATAGTGGTAACTGGTTCCGAAACTAGTCCACTTAGGATCCACCCTAAAATAGTATTTTGTGCCAATAGTTTGTTTGAAATTTTCTCAACACCCTCGAGTATTATCTGAGGTATGAGATCGCTGCCTAATAGAATATCTATTTGAGCGGGGGTGTTGCAGTTGGCATCTGCTAGCTTTAGGTGTGAAACCTTTTGCCAATGCTTGCTATTTATATGATAGCTTGGAAGCATATTTGTTAGTTGCGGTAAGACTATAGCTTCTGCTTTAATTCTCTTCTCCGCTTGGGGGGAAATTAGAGTAATGGGATTATGTGAACTGAGGTATTCGTTTGAGATTTCCTCAACCTGAGTGGTCATAGTGGTAACTGGTTCCGAAACTAGTTCACTTAGGATCCACCCAAAAATAGTATTTTGTGCCAATAGCTTGTTTGAAATTTTCTCAACACCCTCGAGTATTATCTGAGGTATGAGATCGCTGCCTAATAGAATGTCTATTTGAGCGGGGGTGTTGCAGTTGGGATCTGCTAGCTTTAAGTGTGAAACCTTTTGCCAATGCTTGCTATTTATATGATAGCTTGGAAGCATATTTGTTAGTTGCGGTAAGACTATAGTTCTGCTTTAATTCTCTTATCCGCTTGGGGGGAAATTAGAGTAATGGGATTATTGTGAACTGAGGTATTCGTTTGAGATTTCCTCAACCTGAGTGGACATGGTGGTAACTGGTTCCGAAACTAGTCCACTTAGGATCCACCCAAAAATAGTATTTTGTGCCAATAGTTTGTTTGAAATTTTCTCAACACCCTCGAGTATTATCTGAGGTATGAGATCGCTGCCTAATAGAATGTCTATTTGAGCGGGGGTGTTGCAGTTGGCATCTGCTAGCTTTAGGTGTGAAACCTTTTGCCGATGCTTGCTATTTATATGATAGCTTGGAAGCATATTTGTTAGTTGCGGTAAGACTATAGCTTCTGCTTTAATTCTCTTATCCGCTTGGGGGGAAATTAGAGTAAGGGGATTATTGTGAACTGAGGTATTCGTTTGAGATTTCCTCAACCTAAGTGGTCATGGTGGTAACTGGTTCCGAAACTAGTCCACTTAGGACCAACCCAAAAATAGTATTTTGTGCCAATAGTTTGTTTGAAATTTTCTCAACACCCTCGAGTATTATCTGAGGTATGAGATCGCTGCCTAATAGAATGTCTATTTGAGCGGGGGTGTTGCAGTTGGGATCTGCTAGCTTTAGGTGTGAAACCTTTTGCCAATGCTTGCTATTTATATGATAGCTTGGAAGCATATTTGTTCGTTGCGGTAAGACTATAGCTTCTGCTTTAATTCTCTTCTCCGCTTGGGTGGAAATTAGAGTAATGGGATTATTGTGAACTGAGGTATTCGTTTGAGATTTCCTCAACCTGAGTGGTCATAGTGGTAACTGGTTCCGAAACTAGTCCACTTAGGATCCACCCTAAAATAGTATTTTGTGCCAATAGTTTGTTTGAAATTTTCTTAACACCCTCGAGTATTATCTGAGGTATGAGATCGCTGCCTAATAGAATGTCTATTTGAGCGGGGGTGTTGCAGTTGGCATCTGCTAGCTTTAGGTGTGAAACCTTTTGCCAATGCTTGCTATTTATATGATAGCTTGGAAGCATATTTGTTAGTTGCGGTAAGACTATAGCTTCTGCTTTAATTCTCTTCTCCGCTTGGGGGGAAATTAGAGTAATGGGATTATGTGAACTGAGGTATTCGTTTGAGATTTCCTCAACCTGAGTGGTCATAGTGGTAACTGGTTCCGAAACTAGTCCACTTAGGATCCACCCAAAAATAGTATTTTGTGCCAATAATTTGTTTGAAATTTTCTCAACACCCTCGAGTATTATCTGAGGTATGAGATCGCTGCCTAATAGAATGTCTATTTGAGCGGGGGTGTTGCAGTTGGCATCTGCTAGCTTTAGGTGTGAAACCTTTTGCCGATGCTTGCTATTTATATGATAGCTTGGAAGCATATTTGTTAGTTGCGGTAAGACTATAGCTTCTGCTTTAATTCTCTTATCCGCTTGGGGGGAAATTAGAGTAAGGGGATTATTGTGAACTGAGGTATTCGTTTGAGATTTCCTCAACCTAAGTGGTCATGGTGGTAACTGGTTCCGAAACTAGTCCACTTAGGACCAACCCAAAAATAGTATTTTGTGCCAATAGTTTGTTTGAAATTTTCTCAACACCCTCGAGTATTATCTGAGGTATGAGATCGCTGCCTAATAGAATGTCTATTTGAGCGGGGGTGTTGCAGTTGGGATCTGCTAGCTTTAGGTGTGAAACCTTTTGCCAATGCTTGCTATTTATATGATAGCTTGGAAGCATATTTGTTCGTTGCGGTAAGACTATAGCTTCTGCTTTAATTCTCTTCTCCGCTTGGGTGGAAATTAGAGTAATGGGATTATTGTGAACTGAGGTATTCGTTTGAGATTTCCTCAACCTGAGTGGTCATAGTGGTAACTGGTTCCGAAACTAGTCCACTTAGGATCCACCCTAAAATAGTATTTTGTGCCAATAGTTTGTTTGAAATTTTCTTAACACCCTCGAGTATTATCTGAGGTATGAGATCGCTGCCTAATAGAATGTCTATTTGAGCGGGGGTGTTGCAGTTGGCATCTGCTAGCTTTAGGTGTGAAACCTTTTGCCAATGCTTGCTATTTATATGATAGCTTGGAAGCATATTTGTTAGTTGCGGTAAGACTATAGCTTCTGCTTTAATTCTCTTCTCCGCTTGGGGGGAAATTAGAGTAATGGGATTATGTGAACTGAGGTATTCGTTTGAGATTTCCTCAACCTGAGTGGTCATAGTGGTAACTGGTTCCGAAACTAGTCCACTTAGGATCCACCCAAAAATAGTATTTTGTGCCAATAGTTTGTTTGAAATTTTCTCAACACCCTCGAGTATTATCTGAGGTATGAGATCGCTGCCTAATAGAATGTCTATTTGAGCGGGGGTGTTGCAGTTGGGATCTGCTAGCTTTAAGTGTGAAACCGTTTGCCAATGCTTGCTATTTATATAATAGCTTGGAAGCATATTTGTTAGTTGCGGTAAGACTATAGTTCTGCTTTAATTCTCTTATCCGCTTGGGGGGAAATTAGAGTAATGGGATTATTGTGAACTGAGGTATTCGTTTGAGATTTCTTCAACCTGAGTGGACATGGTGGTAACTGGTTCCGAAACTAGTCCACTTAGGATCCACCCAAAAATAGTATTTTGTGCCAATAGTTTGTTTGAAATTTTCTCAACACCCTCGAGTATTATCTGAGGTATGAGATCGCTGCCTAATAGAATGTCTATTTGAGCGGGGGTGTTGCAGTTGGCATCTGCTAGCTTTAGGTGTGAAACCTTTTGCCGATGCTTGCTATTTATATGATAGCTTGGAAGCATATTTGTTAGTTGCGGTAAGACTATAGCTTCTGCTTTAATTCTCTTATCCGCTTGGGGGAAAATTAGAGTAAGGGGATTATTGTGAACTGAGGTATTCGTTTGAGATTTCCTCAACCTGAGTGGTCATGGTGGTAGCTGGTTCCGAAACTAGTCCACTTAGGACCAACCCAAAAATAGTATTTTGTGCCAATAGTTTGTTTGAAATTTTCTCAACACCTTCGAGTATTATCTGAGGTATGAGATCGCTGCCTAATAGAATGTCTATTTGAGTGGGGGTGTTGCAGTTGGGATCTGCTAGCTTTAGGTGTGAAACCTTTAGCCAATGCTTGCTATTTATATGATAGCTTGGAAGCATATTTGTTAGTTGCGGTAAGACTATAGCTTCTGCTTTTATTCTCTTCTCCGCTTGGGTGGAAATTAGAGTAATGGGATTATTGTGAACTGAGGTATTCGTTTGAGATTTCCTCAACCTGAGTGGTCATAGTGGTAACTGTTTCCGAAACTAGTCCAATTAGGATCCACCCAAAAATAGTATTTTGTGCCAATAGTTTGTTTGAAATTTTTTCAACACCCTCGAGTATTATCTGAGGTATGAGATCGCTGCCTAATGGAATGTCTATTTGAGCGGGGGTGTTGCAGTTGGGATCTGCTAGCTTTAGGTGTGAAACCTTTTGCCAATGCTTTCTATTTATATGATAGCTTGGAAGCATATTTGTTAGTTGCGGTAAGACTATAGCTTCTGCTTTAATTCTCTTATCCGCTTGGGGGGAAATTAGAGTAATGGGATTATTGTGAACTGAGGTATTCGTTTGAGATTTCCTCAACCTGAGTGGTCATAGTGGTAACTGGTTCCGAAACTAGGCCACTTAGGACCAACCCAAAAATAGTATTTTGTGCCAATAGTTTGTTTGAAATTTTCTCAACACCCTCGAGTATTATCTGAGGTATGAGATCGCTGCCTAATAGAATGTCTATTTGAGCGGGGGTGTTGCAGTTGGGATCTGCTAGCTTTAGGTGTGAAACCTTTTGCCAATGCTTGCTATTTATATGATAGCTTGGAAGCATATTTGTTAGTTGCGGTAAGACTATAGCTTCTGCTTTAATTCTCTACTCCGCTTGGGTGGAAATTAGAGTAATGGGATTATTGTGAACTGAGGTATTCGTTTGAGATTTCCTCAACCTGAGTGGTCATAGTGGTAACTGGTTCCGAAACTAGTCCACTTAGGATCCACCCTAAAATAGTATTTTGTGCCAATAGTTTGTTTGAAATTTTCTCAACACCCTCGAGTATTATCTGAGGTATGAGATCGCTGCCTAATAGAATGTCTATTTGAGCGGGGGTGTTGCAGTTGGCATCTGCTAGCTTTAGGTGTGAAAGCTTTTGCCAATGCTTGCTATTTATATGATAGCTTGGAAGCATATTTGTTAGTTGCGGTAAGACTATAGCTTCTGCTTTAATTCTCTTCTCCGCTTGGGGGGAAATTAGAGTAATGGGATTATGTGAACTGAGGTATTCGTTTGAGATTTCCTCAACCTGAGTGGTCATAGTGGTAACTGGTTCCGAAACTAGTCCACTTAGGATCCACCCAAAAATAGTATTTTGTGCCAATAGTTTGTTTGAAATTTTCTCAACACCCTCGAGTATTATCTGAGGTATGAGATCGCTGCCTAATAGAATGTCTATTTGAGCGGGGGTGTTGCAGTTGGGATCTGCTAGCTTTAAGTGTGAAACCTTTTGCCAATGCTTGCTATTTATATGATAGCTTGGAAGCATATTTGTTAGTTGCGGTAAGACTATAGTTCTGCTTTAATTCTCTTATCCGCTTGGGGGGAAATTAGAGTAATGGGATTATTGTGAACTGAGGTATTCGTTTGAGATTTCCTCAACCTGAGTGGACATGGTGGTAACTGGTTCCGAAACTAGTCCAATTAGGATCCACCCAAAAATAGTATTTTGTGCCAATAGTTTGTTTGAAATTTTTTCAACACCCTCGAGTATTATCTGAGGTATGAGATCGCTGCCTAATGCAATGTCTATTTGAGCGGGGGTGTTGCAGTTGGGATCTGCTAGCTTTAGGTGTGAAACCTTTTGCCAATGCTTGCTATTTATATGATAGCTTGGAAGCATATTTGTTAGTTGCGGTAAGACTATAGCTTCTGCTTTAATTCTCTTCTCCGCTTGGGGGGAAATTAGAGTAATGGGATTATGTGAACTGAGGTATTCGTTTGAGATTTCCTCAACCTGAGTGGACATGGTGGTAACTGGTTCCGAAACTAGTCCAATTAGGATCCACCCAAAAATAGTATTTTGACCCAATAGTTTGTTTGAAATTTTTTCAACACCCTCGAGTATTATCTGAGGTATGAGATCGCTGCCTAATGCAATGTATATTTGAGCGGGGGTGTTGCAGTTGGGATCTGCTAGCTTTAGGTGTGAAACCTTTTGCCAATGCTTGCTATTTATATGATAGCTTGGAAGCATATTTGTTAGTTGCGGTAAGACTATAGCTTCTGCTTTAATTCTCTTATCCGCTTGGGGGGAAATTAGAGTAATGGGATTATTGTGAACTGAGGTATTCGTTTGAGATTTCCTCAACCTGAGTGGTCATAGTGGTAACTGGTTCCGAAACTAGTCCACTTAGGACCAACCCAAAAATAGTATTTTGTGCCAATAGTTTGTTTGAAATTTTCTCAACACCCTCGAGTATTATCTGAGGTATGAGATCGCTGCCTAATAGAATGTCTATTTGAGCGGGGTGTTGCAGTTGGGATCTGCTAGCTTTAGGTGTGAAACCTTTTGCCAATGCTTGCTATTTATATGATAGCTTGGAAGCATATTTGTTAGTTGCGGTAAGACTATAGCTTCTGCTTTAATTCTCTTCTCCGCTTGGGTGGAAATTAGAGTAATGGGATTATTGTGAACTGAGGTATTCGTTTGAGATTTCCTCAACCTGAGTGGTCATAGTGGTAACTGGTTCCGAAACTAGTCCACTTAGGATCCACCCTAAAATAGTATTTTGTGCCAATAGTTTGTTTGAAATTTTCTCAACACCCTCGAGTATTATCTGAGGTATGAGATCGCTGCCTAATAGAATATCTATTTGAGCGGGGGTGTTGCAGTTGGCATCTGCTAGCTTTAGGTGTGAAACCTTTTGCCAATGCTTGCTATTTATATGATAGCTTGGAAGCATATTTGTTAGTTGCGGTAAGACTATAGCTTCTGCTTTAATTCTCTTCTCCGCTTGGGGGGAAATTAGAGTAATGGGATTATGTGAACTGAGGTATTCGTTTGAGATTTCCTCAACCTGAGTGGTCATAGTGGTAACTGGTTCCGAAACTAGTTCACTTAGGATCCACCCAAAAATAGTATTTTGTGCCAATAGCTTGTTTGAAATTTTCTCAACACCCTCGAGTATTATCTGAGGTATGAGATCGCTGCCTAATAGAATGTCTATTTGAGCGGGGGTGTTGCAGTTGGGATCTGCTAGCTTTAAGTGTGAAACCTTTTGCCAATGCTTGCTATTTATATGATAGCTTGGAAGCATATTTGTTAGTTGCGGTAAGACTATAGTTCTGCTTTAATTCTCTTATCCGCTTGGGGGGAAATTAGAGTAATGGGATTATTGTGAACTGAGGTATTCGTTTGAGATTTCCTCAACCTGAGTGGACATGGTGGTAACTGGTTCCGAAACTAGTCCACTTAGGATCCACCCAAAAATAGTATTTTGTGCCAATAGTTTGTTTGAAATTTTCTCAACACCCTCGAGTATTATCTGAGGTATGAGATCGCTGCCTAATAGAATGTCTATTTGAGCGGGGGTGTTGCAGTTGGCATCTGCTAGCTTTAGGTGTGAAACCTTTTGCCGATGCTTGCTATTTATATGATAGCTTGGAAGCATATTTGTTAGTTGCGGTAAGACTATAGCTTCTGCTTTAATTCTCTTATCCGCTTGGGGGGAAATTAGAGTAAGGGGATTATTGTGAACTGAGGTATTCGTTTGAGATTTCCTCAACCTAAGTGGTCATGGTGGTAACTGGTTCCGAAACTAGTCCACTTAGGACCAACCCAAAAATAGTATTTTGTGCCAATAGTTTGTTTGAAATTTTCTCAACACCCTCGAGTATTATCTGAGGTATGAGATCGCTGCCTAATAGAATGTCTATTTGAGCGGGGGTGTTGCAGTTGGGATCTGCTAGCTTTAGGTGTGAAACCTTTTGCCAATGCTTGCTATTTATATGATAGCTTGGAAGCATATTTGTTCGTTGCGGTAAGACTATAGCTTCTGCTTTAATTCTCTTCTCCGCTTGGGTGGAAATTAGAGTAATGGGATTATTGTGAACTGAGGTATTCGTTTGAGATTTCCTCAACCTGAGTGGTCATAGTGGTAACTGGTTCCGAAACTAGTCCACTTAGGATCCACCCTAAAATAGTATTTTGTGCCAATAGTTTGTTTGAAATTTTCTTAACACCCTCGAGTATTATCTGAGGTATGAGATCGCTGCCTAATAGAATGTCTATTTGAGCGGGGGTGTTGCAGTTGGCATCTGCTAGCTTTAGGTGTGAAACCTTTTGCCAATGCTTGCTATTTATATGATAGCTTGGAAGCATATTTGTTAGTTGCGGTAAGACTATAGCTTCTGCTTTAATTCTCTTCTCCGCTTGGGGGGAAATTAGAGTAATGGGATTATGTGAACTGAGGTATTCGTTTGAGATTTCCTCAACCTGAGTGGTCATAGTGGTAACTGGTTCCGAAACTAGTCCACTTAGGATCCACCCAAAAATAGTATTTTGTGCCAATAATTTGTTTGAAATTTTCTCAACACCCTCGAGTATTATCTGAGGTATGAGATCGCTGCCTAATAGAATGTCTATTTGAGCGGGGGTGTTGCAGTTGGCATCTGCTAGCTTTAGGTGTGAAACCTTTTGCCGATGCTTGCTATTTATATGATAGCTTGGAAGCATATTTGTTAGTTGCGGTAAGACTATAGCTTCTGCTTTAATTCTCTTATCCGCTTGGGGGGAAATTAGAGTAAGGGGATTATTGTGAACTGAGGTATTCGTTTGAGATTTCCTCAACCTAAGTGGTCATGGTGGTAACTGGTTCCGAAACTAGTCCACTTAGGACCAACCCAAAAATAGTATTTTGTGCCAATAGTTTGTTTGAAATTTTCTCAACACCCTCGAGTATTATCTGAGGTATGAGATCGCTGCCTAATAGAATGTCTATTTGAGCGGGGGTGTTGCAGTTGGGATCTGCTAGCTTTAGGTGTGAAACCTTTTGCCAATGCTTGCTATTTATATGATAGCTTGGAAGCATATTTGTTCGTTGCGGTAAGACTATAGCTTCTGCTTTAATTCTCTTCTCCGCTTGGGTGGAAATTAGAGTAATGGGATTATTGTGAACTGAGGTATTCGTTTGAGATTTCCTCAACCTGAGTGGTCATAGTGGTAACTGGTTCCGAAACTAGTCCACTTAGGATCCACCCTAAAATAGTATTTTGTGCCAATAGTTTGTTTGAAATTTTCTTAACACCCTCGAGTATTATCTGAGGTATGAGATCGCTGCCTAATAGAATGTCTATTTGAGCGGGGGTGTTGCAGTTGGCATCTGCTAGCTTTAGGTGTGAAACCTTTTGCCAATGCTTGCTATTTATATGATAGCTTGGAAGCATATTTGTTAGTTGCGGTAAGACTATAGCTTCTGCTTTAATTCTCTTCTCCGCTTGGGGGGAAATTAGAGTAATGGGATTATGTGAACTGAGGTATTCGTTTGAGATTTCCTCAACCTGAGTGGTCATAGTGGTAACTGGTTCCGAAACTAGTCCACTTAGGATCCACCCAAAAATAGTATTTTGTGCCAATAGTTTGTTTGAAATTTTCTCAACACCCTCGAGTATTATCTGAGGTATGAGATCGCTGCCTAATAGAATGTCTATTTGAGCGGGGGTGTTGCAGTTGGGATCTGCTAGCTTTAAGTGTGAAACCGTTTGCCAATGCTTGCTATTTATATAATAGCTTGGAAGCATATTTGTTAGTTGCGGTAAGACTATAGTTCTGCTTTAATTCTCTTATCCGCTTGGGGGGAAATTAGAGTAATGGGATTATTGTGAACTGAGGTATTCGTTTGAGATTTCTTCAACCTGAGTGGACATGGTGGTAACTGGTTCCGAAACTAGTCCACTTAGGATCCACCCAAAAATAGTATTTTGTGCCAATAGTTTGTTTGAAATTTTCTCAACACCCTCGAGTATTATCTGAGGTATGAGATCGCTGCCTAATAGAATGTCTATTTGAGCGGGGGTGTTGCAGTTGGCATCTGCTAGCTTTAGGTGTGAAACCTTTTGCCAATGCTTGCTATTTATATGGTAGCTTGGAAGCATATTTGTTAGTTGCGGTAAGACTATAGCTTCTGCTTTAATTCTCTTATCCGCTTGGTGGGAAATTAAAGTAATGGGATTATTGTGAACTGAGGTATTCGTTTGAGATTTCCTCAACCTGAGTGGTCATGGTGGTAACTGGTTCCGAAACTAGTCCAGTTAGGATCCACCCTAAAATAGTATTTTGTGCCAATAGTTTGTTTGAAATTTTCTCAACACCCTCGAGTATTATCTGAGGTATGAGATCGCTGCCTAATAGAATGTCTATTTGAGCGGGGGTGTTGCAGTTGGCATCTGCTAGCTTTAGGTGTGAAACCTTTTGCCAATGCTTGCTATTTATATGGTAGCTTGGAAGCATATTTGTTAGTTGCGGTAAGACTATAGCTTCTGCTTTAATTCTCTTATCCGCTTGGGGGGAAATTAGAGTAAGGGGATTATTGTGAACTGAGGTATTCGTTTGAGATTTCCTCAACCTGAGTGGTCATGGTGGTAACTGGTTCCGAAACTAGTCCACTTAGGATCCACCCTAAAATTGTATTTTGTGCCAATAGTTTGTTTGAAATTTTCTCAACACCCTCGAGTATTATCTGAGGTATGAGATCGCTGCCTAATAGAATGTCTATTTGAGCGGGGGTGTTGCAGTTGGCATCTGCTAGCTTTAGGTGTGAAACCTTTTGCCAATGCTTGCTATTTATATGATAGCTTGGAAGCATATTTGTTAGTTGCGGTAAGACTATAGCTTCTGCTTTAATTCTCTTATCCGCTTGGGGGGAAATTAGAGTAATGGGATTATTGTGAACTGAGGTATTCGTTTGAGATTTCCTCAACCTGAGTGTCATAGTGGTAACTGGTTCCGAAACTAGTCCAATTAGGATCCACCCAAAAATAGTATTTTGTGCCAATAGTTTGTTTGAAATTTTTTCAACACCCCCGAGTATTATCTGAGGGATGAGATCGCTGCCTAATAGAATGTCTATTTGAGCGGGGGTGTTGCAGTTGGGATCTGCTAGCTTTAGGTGTGAAACCTTTTGCCAATGCTTGCTATTTATATGATAGCTTGGAAGCATATTTAGTAGTTGCGGTAAGACTATAGCTTCTGCTTTAATTCTCTTATCCGCTTGGGGGGAAATTAGAGTAATGGGATTATTGTGAACTGAGGTATTCGTTGGAGATTTCCTCAACCTGAGTGGTCATGGTGGTAACTGGTTCCGAAACTAGTCCACTTAGGACCAACCCAAAAATAGTATTTTGTGCCAATAGTTTGTTTGAAATTTTCTCAACACCCTCGAGTATTATCTGAGGTATGAGATCGCTGCCTAATAGAATGTCTATTTGAGCGCGGGTGTTGCAGTTGGCATCTGCTAGCTTTAGGTGTGAAACCTTTTGCCAATGCTTGCTATTTATATGATATCTTGGAAGCATATTTGTTAGTTGCGGTAAGACTATAGCTTCTGCTTTAATTCTCTTATCCGCTTGGGGGGAAATTAGAGTAATGGGATTATTGTGAACTGAGGTATTCGTTTGAGATTCCTCAACCTGAGTGGTCATGGTGGTAACTGGTTCCGAAACTAGTCCACTTAGGACCAACCCAAAAATAGTATTTTGTGCCAATAGTTTGTTTGAAATTTTCTCAACACCCTCGAGTATTATCTGAGGTATGAGATCGCTGCCTAATAGAATGTCTATTTGAGCGGGGGTGTTGCAGTTGGCATCTGCTAGCTTTAGGTGTGAAACCTTTTGCCAATGCTTGCTATTTATATGGTAGCTTGGAAGCATATTTGTTAGTTGCGGTAAGACTATAGCTTCTGCTTTAATTCTCTTCTCCGCTTGGGTGGAAATTAGAGTAATGGGATTATTGTGAACTGAGGTATTCGTTTGAGATTTCCTCAACCTGAGTGGTCATGGTGGTAACTGGTTCCGAAACTAGTCCACTTAGGACCAACCCAAAAATAGTATTTTGTGCGAATAGTTAGTTTGAAATTTTCTCAACACCCTCGAGTATTATCTGAGGTATGAGATCACTGCTTAATAGAATGTCTATTTGAGCGGGGGTGTTGCAGTTGGGATCTGCTAGCTTTAGGTGTGAAACCTTTTGCCAATGCTTGCTATTTATATGATATCTGGGAAGCATATTTGTTAGTTGCGGTAAGACTATAGCTTCTGCTTTAATTCTCTTATCCGCTTGGGGGGAAATTAGAGTAATGGGATTATTGTGAACTGAGGTATTCGTTTGAGACTTCCTCAATCTGAGTCGTCATGGTTGTAACTGGTTCCGAAACTAGTCCACTTAGGATCCACCCAAAAATAGTATTTTGTGCCAATAGTTTGTCTGAAATTTTCTCAACACCCTCGAGTATTATCTGAGGTATGAGATCGCTGCCTAATAGAATGTCTATTTGAGCGCGGGTGTTGCAGTTGGAATCTGCTAGCTTTAGGTGTCAAACCTTTTGCCGATGCTTTCTATTTATATGATAGCTTGGAAGCATATTTGTTAGTTGCGGTAAGACTATAGCTTCTGCTTTAATTCTCTTATCCGCTTGGGGGGAAATTAGAGTAAGGATATTATTGTGACTGAGGTATTCGTTTGAGATTTCCTCAACCTGAGTGGTCATGGTGGTAACTGCCGTGCCAATAGTTTGTTTGAAATTTTCTCAACACCCTCGAGTATTATCTGAGGTATGAGATCGCTGCCTAATAGAATGTCTATTTGAGCGGGGGTGTTGCAGTTGGGATCTGCTAGCTTTAGGTGTGAAACTTTAAGCCAATGCTTGCGATTTATATGATAGCTTGGAAGCATATTTGTTAGTTGCGGTAAGACTATAGCTTCTGCTTTAATTCTCTTATCCGCTTGGGGGGAAATTAGAGTAAGGAGATTATTGTGACTGAGGTATTCGTTTGAGATTTCCTCAACCTGAGTAATCATGGTGGTAACTGGTTCCGAAACTAGTCCACTTAGGACCAACCCAAAAATAGTATTTTGTGCCAATAGTTTGTTTGAAATTTTCTCAACACCCTCGAGTATTATCTGAGGTATGAGATCGCTGCCTAATAGAATGTCTATTTGAGCGGGGGTGTTGCAGTTGGCATCTGCTAGCTTTAGGTGTGAAAACTTTAGCCAATGCTTGCTATTTATATGATAGCTTGGAAGCATATTTGTTAGTTGCGGTAAGACTATAGCTTCTGCTTTAATTCTCTTATCCGCTTGGGTGGAAATTAGAGTAATGGGATTATTGTGAACTGAGGTATTCGTTTGAGATTTCCTCAACCTGAGTGGTCATGGTGGTAACTGGTTCCGAAACTAGTCCACTTAGGATCCACCCAAAAATAGTATTTTGTGCCAATAGTTTGTTTGAAATTTTCTCAACACCCTCGAGTATTATCTGAGGTATGATATCGCTGCCTAATAGAATGTCTATTTGAGCGGGGGTGTTGCAGTTGGGATCTGCTAGCTTTAGGTGTGAAACCTTTTGCCAATGCTTGCTATTTATATGATATCTTGGAAGCATATTTGTTAGTTCCGGTAAGACTATAGCTTCTGCTTTAATTCTTTTATCCGCTTGGGGGGAAATTAGAGTAATGGGATTATTGTGAACTAAGGTATTCGTTTCAGATTTCCTCAACCTGAGTGGGCATGGTGGTAACTGGTTCCGAAACTAGTCCACTTAGGACCAACCCAAAAATAGTATTTTGTGCCAATAGTTTGTTTGAAATTTTCTCAACACCCTCGAGTATTATCTGAGGGATGAGATCGCTGCCTAATAGAATGTCTATTTGAGCGGGGGTGTTGCAGTTGGGATCTGCTAGCTTTAGGTGTGAAACCTTTTGCCAATGCTTGCTATTTATATGATAGCTTGGAAGCATATTTGTTAGTTGCGGTAAGACTATAGCTTCTGCTTTAATTCTCTTATCCGCTGGGGGGGAAATTAGAGTAATGGGATTATTGTGAACTGAGGTATTCGTTTGAGATTCCTCAACCTGAGTGGTCATGGTGGTAACTGGTTCCGAAACTAGTCCACTTAGGATCCACCCTAAAATAGTATTTTGTGCCAATAGTTTGTTTGAAATTTTCTCAACACCCTCGAGTATTATCTGAGGTATGAGATCGCTGCCTAATAGAATGTCTATTTGAGCGGGGGTGTTGCAGTTGGGATCTGCTAGCTTTAGGTGTGAAACCTTTTGCCAATGCTTGCTATTTATATGGTAGCTTGGAAGCATATTTGTTAGTTGCGGTAAGACTATAGCTTCTGCTTTAATTCTCTTCTCCGCTTGGGTGGAAATTAGAGTAATGGGATTATTGTGAACTGAGGTATTCGTTTGAGATTTCCTCAACCTGAGTGGTCATGGTGGTAACTGGTTCCGAAACTAGTCCACTTAGGACCAACCCAAAAATAGTATTTTGTGCCAATAGTTTGTTTGAAATTTTCTCAACACCCTCGAGTATTATCTGAGGTATGAGATCGCTGCCTAATAGAATGTCTATTTGAGCGCGGGTGTTGCAGTTGGCATCTGCTAGCTTTAGGTGTGAAACCTTTTGCCAATGCTTGCTATTTATATGATATCTTGGAAGCATATTTGTTAGTTGCGGTAAGACTATAGCTTCTGCTTTAATTCTCTTATCCGCTTGGGGGAAATTAGAGTAATGGGATTATTGTGAACTGAGGTATTCGTTTGAGATTCCCCAACCTGAGTGGTCATGGTGGTAACTGGTTCCGAAACTAGTCCACTTAGGATCCACCCTAAAATAGTATTTTGTGAAAATAGTTTGTTTGAAATTTTCTCAACACCCTCGAGTATTATCTGAGGTATGAGATCGCTGCCTAATAGAATGTCTATTTGAGCGGGGCTGTTGCAGTTGGCATCTGCTAGCTTTAGGTGTGAAACCTTTTGCCAATGCTTGCTATTTATATGATAGCTTGGAAGCATATTTGTTAGTTGCGGTAAGACTATAGCTTCTGCTTTAATTCTCTTATCCGCTTGGGGGGAAATTAGAGTAATGGGATTATTGTGAACTGAGGTATTCGTTTGAGATTTCCTCAACCTGAGTGGTCATGGTGGTAACTGGTTCCGAAACTAGTCCACTTAGGACCAACCCAAAAATAGTATTTTGTGCCAATAGTTTGTTTGAAATTTTCTCAACACCTTCGAGTATTATCTGAGGTATGAGATCGCTGCCTAATAAAATGTCTATTTGAGCGGGGGTGATGCAGTTGGGATCTGCTAGCTTTAGGTGTGAAACCTTTAGCCAATGCTTGCTATTTATATGATAGCTTGGAAGCATATTTGTTAGTTGCGGTAAGACTATAGCTTCTGCTTTAATTCTCTTATCCGCTTGGGTGGAAATTAGAGTAATGGGATTATTGTGAACTGAGGTATTCGTTTGAGATTCCTCAACCTGAGTGGTCATGGTGGTAACTGGTTCCGAAACTAGTCCACTTAGGACCAACCCAAAAATAGTATTTTGTGCCAATAGTTTGTTTGAAATTTTCTCAACACCCTCGAGTATTATCTGAGGTATGAGATCGCTGCCTAATAGAATGTCTATTTGAGCGGGGGTGTTGCAGTTGGGATCTGCTAGCTTTAGGTGTGAAACCTTTTGCCAATGCTTGCTATTTATATGATATCTTGGCATATTTGTTAGTTGCGGTAAGACTATAGCTTCTGCTTTAATTCTCTTATCCGCTTGGGTGGAAATTAGAGTAATGGGATTATTGTGAACTGAGGTATTCGTTTGAGATTTCCTCAACCTGAGTGGTCATGGTGGTAACTGGTTCCGAAACTAGTCCACTTAAGACCAACCCAAAAATAGTATTTTGTGCCAATAGTTTGTTTGAAATTTTCTCAACACCCTCGAGTATTATCTGAGGGATGAGATCGCTGCCTAATAAAATGTCTATTTGAGCGGGGGTGTTGCAGTTGGGATCTGCTAGCTTTAGGTGTGAAACCTTTTGCCAATGCTTGCTATTTATATGATATCTGGGAAGCATATTTGTTAGTTGCGGTAAGACTATAGCTTCTGCTTTAATTCTCTTATCCGCTTGGGTGGAAATTAGAGTAATGGGATTATTGTGAACTGAGGTATTCGTTTGAGATTTCCTCAACCTGAGTGGTCATGGTGGTAACTGGTTCCGAAACTAGTCCACTTAGGATCCACCCAAAAATAGTATTTTGTGCCAATAGCTTGTTTGAAATTTTCTCAACACCCTCGAGTATTATCTGAGGTATGATATCGCTGCCTAATAGAATGTCTATTTGAGCGGGGGTGTTGCAGTTGGGATCTGCTAGCTTTAGGTGTGAAACCTTTTGCCAATGCTTGCTATTTATATGATATCTTGGAAGCATATTTGTTAGCTCCGGTAAGACTATAGCTTCTGCTTTAATTCTTTTATCCGCTTGGGGGGAAATTAGAGTAATGGGATTATTGTGAACTAAGGTATTCGTTTCAGATTTCCTCAACCTGAGTGGTCATGGTGGTAACTGGTTCCGAAACTAGTCCACTTAGGATCCACCCTAAAATAGTATTTTGTGCCAATAGTTTGTTTGAAATTTTTTCAACACCCTCGAGTATTATCTGAGGGATGAGATCGCTGCCTAATAGAATGTCTATTTGAGCGGGGGTGTTGCAGTTGGGATCTGCTAGCTTTAGGTGTGATACCTTTTGCCAATGCTTGCTATTTATATGACAGCTTGGAAGCATATTTGTTAGTTGCGGTAAGACTATAGCTTCTCCTTTAATTCTCTTATCCGCTTGGGGGGAAATTAAAGTAATGGGATTATTGTGAACTGAGGTATTCGTTTGAGATTTCCTCAACCTGAGTGGTCATGGTGGTAACTGGTTCCGAAACTAGTCCAGTTAGGATCCACCCTAAAATAGTATTTTGTGCCAATAGTTTGTTTGAAATTTTCTCAACACCCTCGAGTATTATCTGAGGTATGAGATCGCTGCCAAATAGAATGTCTATTTGAGCGGGGGTGTTGCAGATGGCATCTGCTAGCTTTAGGTGTGAAACCTTTTGCCAATGCTTGCTATTTATATGGTAGCTTGGAAGCATATTTGTTAGTTGCGGTAAGACTATAGCTTCTGCTTTAATTCTCTTCTCCGCTTGGGTGGAAATTAGAGTAATGGGATTATTGTGAACTGAGGTATTCGTTTGAGATTTCCTCAACCTGAGTGGTCATGGTGGTAACTGGTTCCGAAACTAGTCCACTTAGGACCAACCCAAAAATAGTATTTTGTGCGAATAGTTAGTTTGAAATTTTCTCAACACCCTCGAGTATTATCTGAGGTATGAGATCACTGCTTAATAGAATGTCTATTTGAGCGGGGGTGTTGCAGTTGGGATCTGCTAGCTTTAGGTGTGAAACCTTTTGCCAATGCTTGCTATTTATATGATATCTGGGAAGCATATTTGTTAGTTGCGGTAAGACTATAGCTTCTGCTTTAATTCTCTTATCCGCTTGGGGGGAAATTAGAGTAATGGGATTATTGTGAACTGAGGTATTCGTTTGAGACTTCCTCAATCTGAGTCGTCATGGTGGTAACTGGTTCCGAAACTAGTCCACTTAGGATCCACCCAAAAATAGTATTTTGTGCCAATAGTTTGTCTGAAATTTTCTCAACACCCTCGAGTATTATTTGAGGTATGAGATCGCTGCCTAATAGAATGTCTATTTGAGCGCGGGTGTTGCAGTTGGAATCTGCTAGCTTTAGGTGTGAAACCTTTTGCCGATGCTTTCTATTTATATGATAGCTTGGAAGCATATTTGTTAGTTGCGGTAAGACTATAGCTTCTGCTTTAATTCTCTTATCCGCTTGGGGGGAAATTAGAGTAAGGAGATTATTGTGACTGAGGTATTCGTTTGAGATTTCCTCAACCTGAGTGGTCATGGTGGTAACTGCCGTGCCAATAGTTTGTTTGAAATTTTCTCAACACCCTCGAGTATTATCTGAGGTATGAGATCGCTGCCTAATAGAATGTCTATTTGAGCGGGGGTGTTGCAGTTGGGATCTGCTAGCTTTAGGTGTGAAACTTTAAGCCAATGCTTGCGATTTATATGATAGCTTGGAAGCATATTTGTTAGTTGCGGTAAGACTATAGCTTCTGCTTTAATTCTCTTATCCGCTTGGGGGGAAATTAGAGTAAGGAGATTATTGTGACTGAGGTATTCGTTTGAGATTTCCTCAACCTGAGTGGTCATGGTGGTAACTGGTTCCGAAACTAGTCCACTTAGGACCAACCCAAAAATAGTATTTTGTGCCAATAGTTTGTTTGAAATTTTCTCAACACCCTCGAGTATTATCTGAGGTATGAGATCGCTGCCTAATAGAATGTCTATTTGAGCGGGGGTGTTGCAGTTGGCATCTGCTAGCTTTAGGTGTGAAAACTTTAGCCAATGCTTGCTATTTATATGATAGCTTGGAAGCATATTTGTTAGTTGCGGTAAGACTATAGCTTCTGCTTTAATTCTCTTATCCGCTTGGGTGGAAATTAGAGTAATGGGATTATTGTGAACTGAGGTATTCGTTTGAGATTTCCTCAACCTGAGTGGTCATGGTGGTAACTGGTTCCGAAACTAGTCCACTTAGGATCCACCCAAAAATAGTATTTTGTGCCAATAGTTTGTTTGAAATTTTCTCAACACCCTCGAGTATTATCTGAGGTATGATATCGCTGCCTAATAGAATGTCTATTTGAGCGGGGGTGTTGCAGTTGGGATCTGCTAGCTTTAGGTGTGAAACCTTTTGCCAATGCTTGCTATTTATATGATATCTTGGAAGCATATTTGTTAGTTGCGGTAAGACTATAGCTTCTGCTTTAATTCTCTTCTCCGCTTGGGTGGAAATTAGAGTAATGGGATTATTGTGAACTGAGGTATTCGTTTGAGATTTCCTCAACCTGAGTGGTCATGGTGGTAACTGGTTCCGAAACTAGTCCACTTAGGACCAACCCAAAAATAGTATTTTGTGCCAATAGTTTGTTTGAAATTTTCTCAACACCCTCGAGTATTATCTGAGGTATGAGATCGCTGCCTAATAGAATGTCTATTTGAGCGCGGGTGTTGCAGTTGGCATCTGCTAGCTTTAGGTGTGAAACCTTTTGCCAATGCTTGCTATTTATATGATATCTTGGAAGCATATTTGTTAGTTGCGGTAAGACTATAGCTTCTGCTTTAATTCTCTTATCCGCTTGGGGGAAATTAGAGTAATGGGATTATTGTGAACTGAGGTATTCGTTTGAGATTCCCCAACCTGAGTGGTCATGGTGGTAACTGGTTCCGAAACTAGTCCACTTAGGATCCACCCTAAAATAGTATTTTGTGAAAATAGTTTGTTTGAAATTTTCTCAACACCCTCGAGTATTATCTGAGGTATGAGATCGCTGCCTAATAGAATGTCTATTTGAGCGGGGCTGTTGCAGTTGGCATCTGCTAGCTTTAGGTGTGAAACCTTTTGCCAATGCTTGCTATTTATATGATAGCTTGGAAGCATATTTGTTAGTTGCGGTAAGACTATAGCTTCTGCTTTAATTCTCTTATCCGCTTGGGGGGAAATTAGAGTAATGGGATTATTGTGAACTGAGGTATTCGTTTGAGATTTCCTCAACCTGAGTGGTCATGGTGGTAACTGGTTCCGAAACTAGTCCACTTAGGACCAACCCAAAAATAGTATTTTGTGCCAATAGTTTGTTTGAAATTTTCTCAACACCTTCGAGTATTATCTGAGGTATGAGATCGCTGCCTAATAAAATGTCTATTTGAGCGGGGGTGATGCAGTTGGGATCTGCTAGCTTTAGGTGTGAAACCTTTAGCCAATGCTTGCTATTTATATGATAGCTTGGAAGCATATTTGTTAGTTGCGGTAAGACTATAGCTTCTGCTTTAATTCTCTTATCCGCTTGGGGGGAAATTCGAGTAATGGGATTATTGTGAACTGAGGTATTCGTTTGAGATTTCCTCAACCTGAGTGGTCATGGTGGTAACTGGTTCCGAAACTAGTCCACTTAGGACCAACCCAAAAATAGTATTTTGTGCCAATAGTTTGTTTGAAATTTTCTCAACACCCTCGAGTATTATCTGAGGTATGAGATCGCTGCCTAATAGAATGTCTATTTGAGCGGGGGTGTTGCAGTTGGGATCTGCTAGCTTTAGGTGTGAAACCTTTTGCCAATGCTTGCTATTTATATGATAGCTTGGAAGCATATTTGTTAGTTGCGGTAAGACTATAGCTTCTGCTTTAATTCTCTTATCCGCTTGGGTGGAAATTAGAGTAATGGGATTATTGTGAACTGAGGTATTCGTTTGAGATTTCCTCAACCTGAGTGGTCATGGTGGTAACTGGTTCCGAAACTAGTCCACTTAAGACCAACCCAAAAATAGTATTTTGTGCCAATAGTTTGTTTGAAATTTTCTCAACACCCTCGAGTATTATCTGAGGTATGAGATCGCTGCCTAATAGAATGTCTATTTGAGCGGGGGTGTTGCAGTTGGGATCTGCTAGCTTTAGGTGTGAAACCTTTTGCCAATGCTTGCTATTTATATGATAGCTTGGAAGCATATTTGTTAGTTGCGGTAAGACTATAGCTTCTGCTTTAATTCTCTTATCCGCTGGGGGGGAAATTAGAGTAATGGGATTATTGTGAACTGAGGTATTCGTTTGAGATTCCTCAACCTGAGTGGTCATGGTGGTAACTGGTTCCGAAACTAGTCCACTTAGGATCCACCCTAAAATAGTATTTTGTGCCAATAGTTTGTTTGAAATTTTCTCAACACCCTCGAGTATTATCTGAGGTATGAGATCGCTGCCTAATAGAATGTCTATTTGAGCGGGGCTGTTGCAGTTGGCATCTGCTAGCTTTAGGTGTGAAACCTTTTGCCAATGCTTGCTATTTATATGATATCTTGGAAGCATATTTGTTAGTTGCGGTAAGACTATAGCTTCTGCTTTAATTCTCTTCTCCGCTTGGGGGGAAATTAGAGTAATGGGATTATTGTGAACTGAGGTATTCGTTTGAGATTTCCTCAACCTGAGTGGTCATGGTGGTAACTGGTTCCGAAACTAGTCCACTTAGGATCCACCCAAAAATAGTATTTTGTGCCAATAGTTTGTTTGAAATTTTTTCAACACCCTCGAGTATTATCTGAGGGATGAGATCGCTGCCTAATAGAATGTCTATTTGAGCGGGGGTGTTGCAGTTGGGATCTGCTAGCTTTAGGTGTGAAACCTTTTGCCAATGCTTGCTATTTATATGATATCTGGGAAGCATATTTGTTAGTTGCGGTAAGACTATAGCTTCTGCTTTAATTCTCTTATCCGCTTGGGTGGAAATTAGAGCAATGGGATTATTGTGAACTGAGGTATTCGTTTGAGATTTCCTCAACCTGAGTGGTCATGGTGGTAACTGGTTCCGAAACTAGTCGACTTAGGATCCACCCAAAAATAGTATTTTGTGCCAATAGTTTGTTTGAAATTTTCTCAACACCCTCGAGTATTATCTGAGGTATGAGATCGCTGCCTAATAGAATGTCTATTTGAGCGCGGGTGTTGCAGTTGGCATCTGCTAGCTTTAGGTGTGAAACCTTTTGCCGATGCTTGCTATTTATATGATAGCTTGGAAGCATATTTGTTAGTTGCGGTAAGACTATAGCTTCTGCTTTAATTCTCTTATCCGCTTGGGGGGAAATTAGAGTAATGGGATTATTGTGAACTGAGGTATTCGTTTGAGATTTCCTCAACCTGAGTGGTCATGGTGGTAACTGGTTCCGAAACTAGTCGACTTAGGATCCACCCAAAAATAGTATTTTGTGCCAATAGTTTGTTTGAAATTTTCTCAACACCCTCGAGTATTATCTGAGGTATGAGATCGCTGCCTAATAGAATGTCTATTTGAGCGCGGGTGTTGCAGTTGGGATCTGCTAGCTTTAGGCGTGAAACCTTTTGTCAATGCTTGCTATTTATATGATATCTGGGAAGCATATTTGTTAGTTGCGGTAAGACTATAGCTTCTGCTTTAATTCTCTTATCCGCTTGGGGGGAAATTAGAGTAATGGGATTATTGTGAACTGAGGTATTCGTTTGAGATTTCCTCAACATGAGTCGTCATGGTGGTAACTGGTTCCGAAACTAGTCCACTTAGGATCCACCCAAAAATAGTATTTTGTGCCAATAGTTTGTTTGAAATTTTCTCAACACCCTCGAGTATTATCTGAGGTATGAGATCGCTGCCTAATAGAATGTCTATTTGAGCGGGGGTGTTGCAGTTGGGATCTGCTAGCTTTATGTGTGAAACCTTAAGCCAATGCTTGCGATTTATATGATAGCTTGGAAGCATATTTGTTAGTTGCGGTAAGACTATAGCTTCTGCTTTAATTCTCTTATCCGCTTGGGGGGAAATTAGAGTAATGGGATTATTGTGAACTGAGGTATTCGTTTGAGATTCCTCAACCTGAGTGGTCATGGTGGTAACTGGTTCCGAAACTAGTCCACTTAGGATCCACCCTAAAATAGTATTTTGTGCCAATAGTTTGTTTGAAATTTTCTCAACACCCTCGAGTATTATCTGAGGTATGAGATCGCTGCCTAATAGAATGTCTATTTGAGCGGGGCTGTTGCAGTTGGCATCTGCTAGCTTTAGGTGTGAAACCTTTTGCCAATGCTTGCTATTTATATGATAGCTTGGAAGCATATTTGTTAGTTGCGGTAAGACTATAGCTTCTGCTTTAATTCTCTTATCCGCTGGGGAAAAATTAGAGTAATGGGATTATTGTGAACTGAGGTATTCGTTTGAGATTTCCCCAACCTGAGTGGTCATGGTGGTAACTGGTTCCGAAACTAGTCCACTTAGGATCCACCCAAAAATAGTATTTTGTGCCAATAGTTTGTTTGAAATTTTCTCAACACCCTCGAGTATTATCTGAGGTATGAGATCGCTGCCTAATAGAATGTCTATTTGAGCGCGGGTGTTGCAGTTGGCATCTGCTAGCTTTAGGTGTGAAACCTTTTGCCAATGCTTGCTATTTATATGATATCTTGGAAGCATATTTGTTAGTTGCGGTAAGACTATAGCTTCTGCTTTAATTCTCTTATCCGCTTGGGGGGAAATTAGAGTAATGGGATTATTGTGAACTGAGGTATTCGTTTGAGATTTCCTCAACCTGAGTGGTCATGGTGGTAACTGGTTCCGAAACTAGTCCACTTAGGACCAACCCAAAAATAGTATTTTGTGCCAATAGTTTGTTTGAAATTTTCTCAACACCCTCGAGTATTATCTGAGGTATGAGATCGCTGCCTAATAGAATGTCTATTTGAGCGCGGGTGTTGCAGTTGGCATCTGCTAGCTTTAGGTGTGAAACCTTTTGCCAATGCTTGCTATTTATATGATATCTTGGAAGCATATTTATTAGTTGCGGTAAGACTATAGCTTCTGCTTTAATTCTCTTATCCGCTTGGGGGGAAATTAGAGTAATGGGATTATTGTGAACTGAGGTATTCGTTTGAGATTCCTCAACCTGAGTGGTCATGGTGGTAACTGGTTCCGAAACTAGTCCACTTAGGATCCACCCTAAAATAGTATTTTGTGCCAATAGTTTGTTTGAAATTTTCTCAACACCCTCGAGTATTATCTGAGGTATGAGATCGCTGCCTAATAGAATGTCTATTTGAGCGGGGCTGTTGCAGTTGGCATCTGCTAGCTTTAGGTGTGAAACCTTTTGCCAATGCTTGCTATTTATATGATAGCTTGGAAGCATATTTGTTAGTTGCGGTAAGACTATAGCTTCTGCTTTAATTCTCTTATCCGCTTGGGGGGAAATTAGAGTAATGGGATTATTGTGAACTGAGGTATTCGTTTGAGATTTCCTCAACCTGAGTGGTCATGGTGGTAACTGGTTCCGAAACTAGTCCACTTAGGACCAACCCAAAAATAGTATTTTGTGCCAATAGTTTGTTTGAAATTTTCTCAACACCCTCGAGTATTATCTGAGGTATGAGATCGCTGCCTAATAGAATGTCTATTTGAGCGCGGGTGTTGCAGTTGGCATCTGCTAGCTTTAGGTGTGAAACCTTTAGCCAATGCTTGCTATTTATATGATAGCTTGGAAGCATATTTGTTAGTTGCGGTAAGACTATAGCTTCTGCTTTAATTCTCTTATCCGCATGGGGGGAAATTAGAGTAATGGGATTATTGTGAACTGAGGTATTCGCTTGAGATTTCCTCAACCTGAGTGGTCATGGTGGTAACTGGTTCCGAAACTAGTCCACTTAGGACCAACCCAAAAATAGTATTTTGTGCCAATAGTTTGTTTGAAATTTTCTCAACACCCTCGAGTATTATCTGAGGTATGAGATCGCTGCCTAATAAAATGTCTATTTGAGCGGGGGTGATGCAGTTGGGATCTGCTAGCTTTAGGTGTGAAACCTGTAGCCAATGCTTGCTATTTATATGATAGCTTGGAAGCATATTTGTTAGTTGCGGTAAGACTATAGCTTCTGCTTTAATTCTCTTATCCGCTTGGGGGGAAATTAGAGTAATGGGATTATTGTGAACTGAGGTATTCGTTTGAGATTTCCTCAACCTGAGTGGTCATGGTGGTAACTAGTTCCGAAACTAGTCCACTTAGGATCCACCGTAAAATAGTATTTTGTGCCAATAGGTGAAACATTTTGCCAATGCTTGCTATTTATATGATAGCTTGGAAGCATATTTGTTAGTTGCGGTAAGACTATAGCTTCTGCTTTTATTCTCTTATCCGCTTGGGGGGAAATTAGAGTAATGGGATTATTGTGAACTGAGGTATTCGTTTGAGATTTCCTCAACCTGAGTGGTCATGGTGGTAACTGGTTCCGAAACTAGTCCACTTAGAATCCACCCAAAAATAGTATTTTGTGCCCATAGTTTGTCTGAAATTTGCTCAACACCCTCGAGTATTATCTGAGGTATGAGATCGCTGCCTAATAGAATGTCTATTTGAGCGGGGGTGTTGCAGTTGGGATCTGCTAGCTTTAGGTGTGAAACCTTTTGTCAATGCTTGTTATTTATATGATAGCTTGGAAGCATATTTGTTACTTGCGGTAAGACTATAGCTTCTGCTTTAATTCTCTTATCCGCTTGGGGGGAAATTAGAGTAATGGGATTATTGTGAACTGAGGTATTCGTTTGAGATTTCCTCAACCTGAGTGGTCATGGTGGTAACTGGTTCCGAAACTAGTCCACTTAGGATCCACCCAAAAATAGTATTTTGTGCCAATAGTTTGTTTGAAATTTTCTCAACACCCTCGAGTATTATCTGAGGTATGAGATCGCTGCCTAATAGAATGTCTATTTGAGCGGGGGTGTTGCAGTTGGGATCTGCTAGCTTTAGGTGTGAAACCTTTTGCCAATGCTTGCTATTTATATGATATCTTGGCATATTTGTTAGTTGCGGTAAGACTATAGCTTCTGCTTTAATTCTCTTATCCGCTTGGGGGGAAATTAGAGTAATGGGATTATTGTGAACTGAGGTATTCGTTTGAGATTTCCTCAACCTGAGTGGTCATGGTGGTAACTGGTTCCGAAACTAGTCCAGTTAGGATCCACCCTAAAATAGTATTTTGTGCCAATAGTTTGTTTGAAATTTTCTCAACACCCTCGAGTATTATCTGAGGTATGAGATCGCTGCCTAATAGAATGTCTATTTGAGCGGGGGTGTTGCAGTTGGGATCTGCTAGCTTTAGGTGTGAAACCTTTTGCCAATGCTTGCTATTTATATGATAGCTTGGAAGCATATTTGTTAGTTGCGGTAAGACTATAGCTTCTGCTTTAATTCTCTTCTCCGCTTGGGTGGAAATTAGAGTAATGGGATTATTGTGAACTGAGGTATTCGTTTGAGATTTCCTCAACCTGAGTGGTCATGGTGGTAACTGGGTCCGAAACTAGTCCACTTAGGACCAACCCAAAAATAGTATTTTGTGCGAATAGTTAGTTTGAAATTTTCTCAACACCCTCGAGTATTATCTGAGGTATGAGATCACTGCCTAATAGAATGTCTATTTGAGCGGGGGTGTTGCAGTTGGGATCTGCTAGCTTTAGGTGTGAAAACTTTTGTCAATGCTTGCTATTTATATGATATCTGGGAAGCATATTTGTTAGTTGCGGTAAGACTATAGCTTCTGCTTTAATTCTCTTATCCGCTTGGGGGGAAATTAGAGTAATGGGATTATTGTGAACTGAGGTATTCGTTTGAGATTTCCTCAACCTGAGTCGTCATGGTGGTAACTGGTTCCGAAACTAGTCCACTTAGGATCCACCCAAAAATAGTATTTTGTGCCAATAGTTTGTTTGAAATTTTCTCAACACCCTCGAGTATTATCTGAGGTATGAGATCGCTGCCTAATAGAATGTCTATTTGAGCGCGGGTGTTGCAGTTGGCATCTGCTAGCTTTAGATGTGAAACCTTTTGCCGATGCTTGCTATTTATATGATAGCTTGGAAGCATATTTGTTAGTTGCGGTAAGACTATAGCTTCTGCTTTAATTCTCTTATCCGCTTGGGGGGAAATTAGAGTAAGGAGATTATTGTGACTGAGGTATTCGTTTGAGATTTCCTCAACCTGAGTGGTCATGGTGGTAACTGGTTCCGAAACTAGTCCACTTAGGACCAACCCAAAAATAGTATTTTGTGCCAATAGTTTGTTTGAAATTTTCTCAACACCCTCGAGTATTATCTGAGGTATGAGATCGCTGCCTAATAGAATGTCTATTTGAGCGGGGGTGTTGCAGTTGGGATCTGCTAGCTTTATGTGTGAAACCTTAAGCCAATGCTTGCGATTTATATGATAGCTTGGAAGCATATTTGTTAGTTGCGGTAAGACTATAGCTTCTGCTTTAATTCTCTTATCCGCTTGGGGGGAAATTAGAGTAAGGAGATTATTGTGACTGAGGTATTCGTTTGAGATTTCCTCAACCTGAGTGGTCATGGTGGTAACTGGTTCCGAAACTAGTCCACTTAGGACCAACCCAAAAATAGTATTTTGTGCCAATAGTTTGTTTGAAATTTTCTCAACACCCTCGAGTATTATCTGAGGTATGAGATCGCTACCTAATAGAATGTCTATTTGAGCGCGGGTGTTGCAGTTGGCATCTGCTAGCTTTAGGTGTGAAACCTTTTGCCAATGCTTGCTATTTATATGATATCTTGGAAGCATATTTGTTAGTTGCGGTAAGACTATAGCTTCTGCTTTAATTCTCTTATCCGCTTGGGGGGAAATTAGAGTAATGGGATTATTGTGAACTGAGGTATTCGTTTGAGATTCCTCAACCTGAGTGGTCATGGTGGTAACTGGTTCCGAAACTAGTCCACTTAGGATCCACCCTAAAATAGTATTTTGTGCCAATAGTTTGTTTGAAATTTTCTCAACACCCTCGAGTATTATCTGAGGTATGAGATCGCTGCCTAATAGAATGTCTATTTGAGCGGGGCTGTTGCAGTTGGCATCTGCTAGCTTTAGGTGTGAAACCTTTTGCCAATGCTTGCTATTTATATGATAGCTTGGAAGCATATTTGTTAGTTGCGGTAAGACTATAGCTTCTGCTTTAATTCTCTTATCCGCTTGGGGGGAAATTAGAGTAATGGGATTATTGTGAACTGAGGTATTCGTTTGAGATTTCCTCAACCTGAGTGGTCATGGTGGTAACTGGTTCCGAAACTAGTCCACTTAGGACCAACCCAAAAATAGTATTTTGTGCCAATAGTTTGTTTGAAATTTTCTCAACACCCTCGAGTATTATCTGAGGTATGAGATCGCTGCCTAATAAAATGTCTATTTGAGCGGGGGTGATGCAGTTGGGATCTGCTAGCTTTAGGTGTGAAACCTTTAGCCAATGCTTGCTATTTATACGATAGCTTGGAAGCATATTTGTTAGTTGCGGTAAGACTATAGCTTCTGCTTTAATTCTCTTTTCCGCTTGGGGGGAAATTAGAGTAATGGGATTATTGTGAACTGAGGTATTCGTTTGAGATTTCCTCAACCTGAGTGGTCATGGTGGTAACTAGTTCCGAAACTAGTCCACTTAGGATCCACCGTAAAATAGTATTTTGTGCCAATAGGTGAAACATTTTGCCAATGCTTGCTATTTATATGATAGCTTGGAAGCATATTTGTTAGTTGCGGTAAGACTATAGCTTCTGCTTTTATTCTCTTATCCGCTTGGGGGGAAATTAGAGTAATGGGATTATTGTGAACTGAGGTATTCGTTTGAGATTTCCTCAACCTGAGTGGTCATGGTGGTAACTGGTTCCGAAACTAGTCCACTTAGAATCCACCCTAAAATAGTATTTTGTGCCCATAGTTTGTCTGAAATTTGCTCAACACCCTCGAGTATTATCTGAGGTATGAGATCGCTGCCTAATAGAATGTCTATTTGAGCGGGGGTGTTGCGTTGGGATCTGCTAGCTTTAGGTGTGAAACCTTTTGTCAATGCTTGTTATTTATATGATAGCTTGGAAGCATATTTGTTACTTGCGGTAAGACTATAGCTTCTGCTTTAATTCTCTTATCCGCTTGGGGGGAAATTAGAGTAATGGGATTATTGTGAACTGAGGTATTCGTTTGAGATTTCCTCAACCTGAGTGGTCATGGTGGTAACTGGTTCCGAAACTAGTCCACTTAGGATCCACCCAAAAATAGTATTTTGTGCCAATAGTTTGTTTGAAATTTTCTCAACACCCTCGAGTATTATCTGAGGTATGAGATCGCTGCCTAATAGAATGTCTATTTGAGCGGGGGTGTTGCAGTTGGGATCTGCTAGCTTTAGGTGTGAAACCTTTTGCCAATGCTTGCTATTTATATGATATCTTGGCATATTTGTTAGTTGCGGTAAGACTATAGCTTCTGCTTTAATTCTCTTATCCGCTTGGGGGGAAATTAGAGTAATGGGATTATTGTGAACTGAGGTATTCGTTTGAGATTTCCTCAACCTGAGTGGTCATGGTGGTAACTGGTTCCGAAACTAGTCCACTTAGGATCCACCCAAAAATAGTATTTTGTGCCAGTGGTTTGTTTGAAATTTTCTCAACACCCTCGAGTATTATCTGAGGTATGAGATCGCTGCCTAATAGAATGTCTATTTAAGCGGGGGTGTTGCAGTTGTCATCTGCTTGCTTTAGGTGTGAAACCTGTTGCCAATGCTTGCTATTTATATGATAGCTTGGAAGCATATTTGTTAGTTGCGGTAAGACTATAGCTTCTGCTTTAATTCTCTTATCCGCTTGGGGGGAAATTAGAGTAAGGAGATTATTGTGACTGAGGTATTCGTTTGAGATTTCCTCAACCTGAGTGGTCATGGTGGTAACTGGTTCCGAAACTAGTCCACTTAGGACCAACCCAAAAATAGTATTTTGTGCCAATAGTTTGTTTGAAATTTTCTCAACACCCTCGAGTATTATCTGAGGTATGAGATCGCTGCCTAATAGAATGTCTATTTGAGCGCGGGTGTTGCAGTTGGCATCTGCTAGCTTTAGGTGTGAAACCTTTTGCCAATGCTTGCTATTTATATGATATCTTGGAAGCATATTTGTTAGTTGCGGTAAGACTATAACTTCTGCTTTAATTCTCTTATCCGCTTGGGGGGAAATTAGAGTAATGGGATTATTGTGAACTGAGGTATTCGTTTGAGATTCCTCAACCTGAGTGGTCATGGTGGTAACTGGTTCCGAAACTAGTCCACTTAGGATCCACCCTAAAATAGTATTTTGTGCCAATAGTTTGTTTGAAATTTTCTCAACACCCTCGAGTATTATCTGAGGTATGAGATCGCTGCCTAATAGAATGTCTATTTGAGCGGGGCTGTTGCAGTTGGCATCTGCTAGCTTTAGGTGTGAAACCTTTTGCCAATGCTTGCTATTTATATGATAGCTTGGAAGCATATTTGTTAGTTGCGGTAAGACTATAGCTTCTGCTTTAATTCTCTTATCCGCTTGGGGGGAAATTAGAGTAATGGGATTATTGTGAACTGAGGTATTCGTTTGAGATTTCCTCAACCTGAGTGGTCATGGTGGTAACTGGTTCCGAAACTAGTCCACTTAGGACCAACCCAAAAATAGTATTTTGTGCCAATAGTTTGTTTGAAATTTTCTCAACACCCTCGAGTATTATCTGAGGTATGAGATCGCTGCCTAATAAAATGTCTATTTGAGCGGGGGTGATGCAGTTGGGATCTACTAGCTTTAGGTGTGAAACCTTTAGCCAATGCTTGCTATTTATATGATAGCTTGGAAGCATATTTGTTAGTTTCGGTAAGACTATAGCTTCTGCTTTAATTCTCTTATCCGCTTGGGGGGAAATTAGAGTAATGGGATTATTGTGAACTGAGGTATTCGTTTGAGATTTCCTCAACCTGAGTGGTCATGGTGGTAACTAGTTCCGAAACTAGTCCACTTAGGATCCACCGTAAAATAGTATTTTGTGCCAATAGGTGAAACATTTTGCCAATGCTTGCTATTTATATGATAGCTTGGAAGCATATTTTTTAGTTGCGGTAAGACTATAGCTTCTGCTTTTATTCTCTTATCCACTTGGGGGGAAATTAGAGTAATGGGATTATTGTAAACTGAGGTATTCGTTTGAGATTTCCTCAACCTGAGTGGTCATGGTGGTAACTGGTTCCGAAACTAGTCCACTTAGAATCCACCCTAAAATAGTATTTTGTGCCCATAGTTTGTTTGAAATTTGCTCAACACCCTCGAGTATTATCTGAGGTATGAGATCGCTGCCTAATAGAATTTCTATTTGAGCGGGGGGGGGTTGCAGTTGGGATCTGCTAGCTTTAGGTGTGAAACCTTTTGTCAATGCTTGTTATTTATATGATAGCTTGGAAGCATATTTGTTACTTGCGGTAAGACTATAGCTTCTGCTTTAATTCTCTTATCCGCTTGGGGGGAAATTAGAGTAATGGGATTATTGTGAACTGAGGTATTCGTTTGAGATTTCCTCAACCTGAGTGGTCATGGTGGTAACTGGTTCCGAAACTAGTCCACTTAGGATCCACCCAAAAATAGTATTTTGTGCCAATAGTTTGTTTGAAATTTTCTCAACACCCTCGAGTATTATCTGAGGTATGAGATCGCTGCCTAATAGAATGTCTATTTGAGCGGGGGTGTTGCAGTTGGGATCTGCTAGCTTTAGGTGTGAAACCTTTTGCCAATGCTTGCTATTTATATGATATCTTGGCATATTTGTTAGTTGCGGTAAGACTATAGCTTCTGCTTTAATTCTCTTATCCGCTTGGGGGGAAATTAGAGTAATGGGATTATTGTGAACTGAGGTATTCGTTTGAGATTTCCTCAACCTGAGTGGTCATGGTGGTAACTGGTTCCGAAACTAGTCCACTTAGGATCCACCCAAAAATAGTATTTTGTGCCAGTGGTTTGTTTGAAATTTTCTCAACACCCTCGAGTATTATCTGAGGTATGAGATCGCTGCCTAATAGAATGTCTATTTAAGCGGGGGTGTTGCAGTTGTCATCTGCTTGCTTTAGGTGTGAAACCTTTTGCCAATGCTTGCTATTTATATGATAGCTTGGAAGCATATTTGTTAGTTGCGGTAAGACTATAGCTTCTGCTTTAATTCTCTTATCCGCTTGGGGGGAAATTAGAGTAATGGGATTATTGTGAACTGAGGTATTCGTTTGAGATTTCCTCAACCTGAGTGGTCATGGTGGTAACTGGTTCCGAAACTAGTCCACTTAGGATCCACCCAAAAATAGTATTTTGTGCCAGTGGTTTGTTTGAAATTTTCTCAACACCCTCGAGTATTATCTGAGGTATGAGATCGCTGCCTAATAGAATGTCTATTTGAGCGGGGGTGATGCAGTTGGGATCTGCTAGCTTTAGGTGTGAAACCTTTAGCCAATGCTTGCTATTTATACGATAGCTTGGAAGCATATTTGTTAGTTGCGGTAAGACTATAGCTTCTGCTTTAATTCTCTTATCCGCTTGGGGGGAAATTAGAGTAATGGGATTATTGTGAACTGAGGTATTCGTTTGAGATTTCCTCAACCTGAGTGGTCATGGTGGTAACTAGTTCCGAAACTAGTCCACTTAGGATCCACCGTAAAATAGTATTTTGTGCCAATAGGTGAAACATTTTGCCAATGCTTGCTATTTATATGATAGCTTGGAAGCATATTTGTTAGTTGCGGTAAGACTATAGCTTCTGCTTTTATTCTCTTATCCGCTTGGGGGGAAATTAGAGTAATGGGATTATTGTGAACTGAGGTATTCGTTTGAGATTTCCTCAACCTGAGTGGTCATGGTGGTAACTGGTTCCGAAACTAGTCCACTTAGGATCCACCCAAAAATAGTATTTTGTGCCAGTGGTTTGTTTGAAATTTTCTCAACACCCTCGAGTATTATCTGAGGTATGAGATCGCTGCCTAATAGAATGTCTATTTAAGCGGGGGTGTTGCAGTTGTCATCTGCTTGCTTTAGGTGTGAAACCTTTTGCCAATGCTTGCTATTTATATGATAGCTTGGAAGCATATTTGTTAGTTGCGGTAAGACTATAGCTTCTGCTTTAATTCTCTTATCCGCTTGGGGGGAAATTAGAGTAAGGAGATTATTGTGACTGAGGTATTCGTTTGAGATTTCCTCAACCTGAGTGGTCATGGTGGTAACTGGTTCCGAAACTAGTCCACTTAGGACCAACCCAAAAATAGTATTTTGTGCCAATAGTTTGTTTGAAATTTTCTCAACACCCTCGAGTATTATCTGAGGTATGAGATCGCTGCCTAATAGAATGTCTATTTGAGCGCGGGTGTTGCAGTTGGCATCTGCTAGCTTTAGGTGTGAAACCTTTTGCCAATGCTTGCTATTTATATGATATCTTGGAAGCATATTTGTTAGTTGCGGTAAGACTATAACTTCTGCTTTAATTCTCTTATCCGCTTGGGGGGAAATTAGAGTAATGGGATTATTGTGAACTGAGGTATTCGTTTGAGATTCCTCAACCTGAGTGGTCATGGTGGTAACTGGTTCCGAAACTAGTCCACTTAGGATCCACCCTAAAATAGTATTTTGTGCCAATAGTTTGTTTGAAATTTTCTCAACACCCTCGAGTATTATCTGAGGTATGAGATCGCTGCCTAATAGAATGTCTATTTGAGCGGGGCTGTTGCAGTTGGCATCTGCTAGCTTTAGGTGTGAAACCTTTTGCCAATGCTTGCTATTTATATGATAGCTTGGAAGCATATTTGTTAGTTGCGGTAAGACTATAGCTTCTGCTTTAATTCTCTTATCCGCTTGGGGGGAAATTAGAGTAATGGGATTATTGTGAACTGAGGTATTCGTTTGAGATTTCCTCAACCTGAGTGGTCATGGTGGTAACTGGTTCCGAAACTAGTCCACTTAGGATCCACCCAAAAATAGTATTTTGTGCCAGTGGTTTGTTTGAAATTTTCTCAACACCCTCGAGTATTATCTGAGGTATGAGATCGCTGCCTAATAGAATGTCTATTTGAGCGGGGGTGATGCAGTTGGGATCTGCTAGCTTTAGGTGTGAAACCTTTAGCCAATGCTTGCTATTTATACGATAGCTTGGAAGCATATTTGTTAGTTGCGGTAAGACTATAGCTTCTGCTTTAATTCTCTTATCCGCTTGGGGGGAAATTAGAGTAATGGGATTATTGTGAACTGAGGTATTCGTTTGAGATTTCCTCAACCTGAGTGGTCATGGTGGTAACTAGTTCCGAAACTAGTCCACTTAGGATCCACCGTAAAATAGTATTTTGTGCCAATAGGTGAAACATTTTGCCAATGCTTGCTATTTATATGATAGCTTGGAAGCATATTTGTTAGTTGCGGTAAGACTATAGCTTCTGCTTTTATTCTCTTATCCGCTTGGGGGGAAATTAGAGTAATGGGATTATTGTGAACTGAGGTATTCGTTTGAGATTTCCTCAACCTGAGTGGTCATGGTGGTAACTGGTTCCGAAACTAGTCCACTTAGGATCCACCCAAAAATAGTATTTTGTGCCAGTGGTTTGTTTGAAATTTTCTCAACACCCTCGAGTATTATCTGAGGTATGAGATCGCTGCCTAATAGAATGTCTATTTAAGCGGGGGTGTTGCAGTTGTCATCTGCTTGCTTTAGGTGTGAAACCTTTTGCCAATGCTTGCTATTTATATGATAGCTTGGAAGCATATTTGTTAGTTGCGGTAAGACTATAGCTTCTGCTTTAATTCTCTTATCCGCTTGGGGGGAAATTAGAGTAAGGAGATTATTGTGACTGAGGTATTCGTTTGAGATTTCCTCAACCTGAGTGGTCATGGTGGTAACTGGTTCCGAAACTAGTCCACTTAGGACCAACCCAAAAATAGTATTTTGTGCCAATAGTTTGTTTGAAATTTTCTCAACACCCTCGAGTATTATCTGAGGTATGAGATCGCTGCCTAATAGAATGTCTATTTGAGCGCGGGTGTTGCAGTTGGCATCTGCTAGCTTTAGGTGTGAAACCTTTTGCCAATGCTTGCTATTTATATGATATCTTGGAAGCATATTTGTTAGTTGCGGTAAGACTATAACTTCTGCTTTAATTCTCTTATCCGCTTGGGGGGAAATTAGAGTAATGGGATTATTGTGAACTGAGGTATTCGTTTGAGATTCCTCAACCTGAGTGGTCATGGTGGTAACTGGTTCCGAAACTAGTCCACTTAGGATCCACCCTAAAATAGTATTTTGTGCCAATAGTTTGTTTGAAATTTTCTCAACACCCTCGAGTATTATCTGAGGTATGAGATCGCTGCCTAATAGAATGTCTATTTGAGCGGGGCTGTTGCAGTTGGCATCTGCTAGCTTTAGGTGTGAAACCTTTTGCCAATGCTTGCTATTTATATGATAGCTTGGAAGCATATTTGTTAGTTGCGGTAAGACTATAGCTTCTGCTTTAATTCTCTTATCCGCTTGGGGGGAAATTAGAGTAATGGGATTATTGTGAACTGAGGTATTCGTTTGAGATTTCCTCAACCTGAGTGGTCATGGTGGTAACTGGTTCCGAAACTAGTCCACTTAGGACCAACCCAAAAATAGTATTTTGTGCCAATAGTTTGTTTGAAATTTTCTCAACACCCTCGAGTATTATCTGAGGTATGAGATCGCTGCCTAATAAAATGTCTATTTGAGCGGGGGTGATGCAGTTGGGATCTACTAGCTTTAGGTGTGAAACCTTTAGCCAATGCTTGCTATTTATATGATAGCTTGGAAGCATATTTGTTAGTTGCGGTAAGACTATAGCTTCTGCTTTAATTCTCTTATCCGCTTGGGGGGAAATTAGAGTAATGGGATTATTGTGAACTGAGGTATTCGTTTGAGATTTCCTCAACCTGAGTGGTCATGGTGGTAACTAGTTCCGAAACTAGTCCACTTAGGATCCACCGTAAAATAGTATTTTGTGCCAATAGGTGAAACATTTTGCCAATGCTTGCTATTTATATGATAGCTTGGAAGCATATTTGTTAGTTGCGGTAAGACTATAGCTTCTGCTTTTATTCTCTTATCCGCTTGGGGGGAAATTAGAGTAATGGGATTATTGTGAACTGAGGTATTCGTTTGAGATTTCCTCAACCTGAGTGGTCATGGTGGTAACTGGTTCCGAAACTAGTCCACTTAGAATCCACCCTAAAATAGTATTTTGTGCCCATAGTTTGTTTGAAATTTGCTCAACACCCTCGAGTATTATCTGAGGTATGAGATCGCTGCCTAATAGAATTTCTATTTGAGCGGGGGGGGGTTGCAGTTGGGATCTGCTAGCTTTAGGTGTGAAACCTTTTGTCAATGCTTGTTATTTATATGATAGCTTGGAAGCATATTTGTTACTTGCGGTAAGACTATAGCTTCTGCTTTAATTCTCTTATCCGCTTGGGGGGAAATTAGAGTAATGGGATTATTGTGAACTGAGGTATTCGTTTGAGATTTCCTCAACCTGAGTGGTCATGGTGGTAACTGGTTCCGAAACTAGTCCACTTAGGATCCACCCAAAAATAGTATTTTGTGCCAATAGTTTGTTTGAAATTTTCTCAACACCCTCGAGTATTATCTGAGGTATGAGATCGCTGCCTAATAGAATGTCTATTTGAGCGGGGGTGTTGCAGTTGGGATCTGCTAGCTTTAGGTGTGAAACCTTTTGCCAATGCTTGCTATTTATATGATATCTTGGCATATTTGTTAGTTGCGGTAAGACTATAGCTTCTGCTTTAATTCTCTTATCCGCTTGGGGGGAAATTAGAGTAATGGGATTATTGTGAACTGAGGTATTCGTTTGAGATTTCCTCAACCTGAGTGGTCATGGTGGTAACTGGTTCCGAAACTAGTCCACTTAGAATCCACCCTAAAATAGTATTTTGTGCCCATAGTTTGTTTGAAATTTGCTCAACACCCTCGAGTATTATCTGAGGTATGAGATCGCTGCCTAATAGAATTTCTATTTGAGCGGGGGGGGGTTGCAGTTGGGATCTGCTAGCTTTAGGTGTGAAACCTTTTGCCAATGCTTGCTATTTATATGATATCTTGGCATATTTGTTAGTTGCGGTAAGACTATAGCTTCTGCTTTAATTCTCTTATCCGCTTGGGGGGAAATTAGAGTAATGGGATTATTGTGAACTGAGGTATTCGTTTGAGATTTCCTCAACCTGAGTGGTCATGGTGGTAACTGGTTCCGAAACTAGTCCACTTAGAATCCACCCTAAAATAGTATTTTGTGCCCATAGTTTGTTTGAAATTTGCTCAACACCCTCGAGTATTATCTGAGGTATGAGATCGCTGCCTAATAGAATGTCTATTTGAGCGGGGGTGTTGCAGTTGGGATCTGCTAGCTTTAGGTGTGAAACCTTTTGCCAATGCTTGCTATTTATATGATATCTTGGCATATTTGTTAGTTGCGGTAAGACTATAGCTTCTGCTTTAATTCTCTTATCCGCTTGGGGGGAAATTAGAGTAATGGGATTATTGTGAACTGAGGTATTCGTTTGAGATTTCCTCAACCTGAGTGGTCATGGTGGTAACTGGTTCCGAAACTAGTCCACTTAGGATCCACCCAAAAATAGTATTTTGTGCCAGTGGTTTGTTTGAAATTTTCTCAACACCCTCGAGTATTATCTGAGGTATGAGATCGCTGCCTAATAGAATGTCTATTTAAGCGGGGGTGTTGCAGTTGTCATCTGCTTGCTTTAGGTGTGAAACCTTTTGCCAATGCTTGCTATTTATATGATAGCTTGGAAGCATATTTGTTAGTTGCGGTAAGACTATAGCTTCTGCTTTAATTCTCTTATCCGCTGGGGAAAAATTAGAGTAATGGGATTATTGTGAACTGAGGTATTCGTTTGAGATTTCCCCAACCTGAGTGGTCATGGTGGTAACTGGTTCCGAAACTAGTCCACTTAGGATCCACCCAAAAATAGTATTTTGTGCCAATAGTTTGTTTGAAATTTTCTCAACACCCTCTAGTATTATCTGAGGTATGAGATCACTGCCTAATAGAATGTCTATTTGAGCGGGGGTGTTGCAGTTGGGATCTGCTAGCTTTAGGTGTGAAACCTTTTGCCTATGCTTGCTATTTATATGATAGCTTGGAAGCATATTTGTTAGTTGCGGTAAGACTATAGCTTCTGCTTTAATTCTCTTATCCGCTTGGGGGGAAATTAGAGTAATGGGATTATTGTGAACTGAGGTATTCGTTTGAGATTTCCTCAACCTGAGTGGTCATGGTGGTAACTGGTTCCGAAACTAGTCCACTTAGGATCCACCCAAAAATAGTATTTTGTGCCAATAGTTTGTTTGAAATTTTCTCAACACCCTCGAGTATTATCTGAGGTATGAGATCGCTGCCTAATAGAATGTCTATTTGAGCGGGGGTGTTGCAGTTGGGATCTGCTAGCTGTAGGTGTGAAACCTTTTGCCAATGCTTGCTATTTATATGATATCTTGGCATATTTGTTAGTTGCGGTAAGACTATAGCTTCTGCTTTAATTCTCTTATCCGCTTGGGGGGAAATTAGAGTAATGGGATTATTGTGAACTGAGGTATTCGTTTGAGATTTCCTCAACCTGAGTGGTCATGGTGGTAACTGGTTCCGAAACTAGTCCACTTAGGATCCACCCAAAAATAGTATTTTGTGCCAGTGGTTTGTTTGAAATTTTCTCAACACCCTCGAGTATTATCTGAGGTATGAGATCGCTGCCTAATAGAATGTCTATTTAAGCGGGGGTGTTGCAGTTGTCATCTGCTTGCTTTAGGTGTGAAACCTTTTGCCAATGCTTGCTATTTATATGATAGCTTGGAAGCATATTTGTTAGTTGCGGTAAGACTATAGCTTCTGCTTTAATTCTCTTATCCGCTTGGGGGGAAATTAGAGTAAGGAGATTATTGTGACTGAGGTATTCGTTTGAGATTTCCTCAACCTGAGTGGTCATGGTGGTAACTGGTTCCGAAACTAGTCCACTTAGGACCAACCCAAAAATAGTATTTTGTGCCAATAGTTTGTTTGAAATTTTCTCAACACCCTCGAGTATTATCTGAGGTATGAGATCGCTGCCTAATAGAATGTCTATTTGAGCGCGGGTGTTGCAGTTGGCATCTGCTAGCTTTAGGTGTGAAACCTTTTGCCAATGCTTGCTATTTATATGATATCTTGGAAGCATATTTGTTAGTTGCGGTAAGACTATAACTTCTGCTTTAATTCTCTTATCCGCTTGGGGGGAAATTAGAGTAATGGGATTATTGTGAACTGAGGTATTCGTTTGAGATTCCTCAACCTGAGTGGTCATGGTGGTAACTGGTTCCGAAACTAGTCCACTTAGGATCCACCCTAAAATAGTATTTTGTGCCAATAGTTTGTTTGAAATTTTCTCAACACCCTCGAGTATTATCTGAGGTATGAGATCGCTGCCTAATAGAATGTCTATTTGAGCGGGGCTGTTGCAGTTGGCATCTGCTAGCTTTAGGTGTGAAACCTTTTGCCAATGCTTGCTATTTATATGATAGCTTGGAAGCATATTTGTTAGTTGCGGTAAGACTATAGCTTCTGCTTTAATTCTCTTATCCGCTTGGGGGGAAATTAGAGTAATGGGATTATTGTGAACTGAGGTATTCGTTTGAGATTTCCTCAACCTGAGTGGTCATGGTGGTAACTGGTTCCGAAACTAGTCCACTTAGGACCAACCCAAAAATAGTATTTTGTGCCAATAGTTTGTTTGAAATTTTCTCAACACCCTCGAGTATTATCTGAGGTATGAGATCGCTGCCTAATAAAATGTCTATTTGAGCGGGGGTGATGCAGTTGGGATCTGCTAGCTTTAGGTGTGAAACCTTTAGCCAATGCTTGCTATTTATATGATAGCTTGGAAGCATATTTGTTAGTTGCGGTAAGACTATAGCTTCTGCTTTAATTCTCTTATCCGCTTGGGGGGAAATTAGAGTAATGGGATTATTGTGAACTGAGGTATTCGTTTGAGATTTCCTCAACCTGAGTGGTCATGGTGGTAACTAGTTCCGAAACTAGTCCACTTAGGATCCACCGTAAAATAGTATTTTGTGCCAATAGGTGAAACATTTTGCCAATGCTTGCTATTTATATGATAGCTTGGAAGCATATTTGTTAGTTGCGGTAAGACTATAGCTTCTGCTTTTATTCTCTTATCCGCTTGGGGGGAAATTAGAGTAATGGGATTATTGTGAACTGAGGTATTCGTTTGAGATTTCCTCAACCTGAGTGGTCATGGTGGTAACTGGTTCCGAAACTAGTCCACTTAGAATCCACCCTAAAATAGTATTTTGTGCCCATAGTTTGTTTGAAATTTGCTCAACACCCTCGAGTATTATCTGAGGTATGAGATCGCTGCCTAATAGAATTTCTATTTGAGCGGGGGTGTTGCAGTTGGGATCTGCTAGCTTTAGGTGTGAAACCTTTTGTCAATGCTTGTTATTTATATGATAGCTTGGAAGCATATTTGTTACTTGCGGTAAGACTATAGCTTCTGCTTTAATTCTCTTATCCGCTTGGGGGGAAATTAGAGTAATGGGATTATTGTGAACTGAGGTATTCGTTTGAGATTTCCTCAACCTGAGTGGTCATGGTGGTAACTGGTTCCGAAACTAGTCCACTTAGGATCCACTCAAAAATAGTATTTTGTGCCAATAGTTTGTTTGAAATTTTCTCAACACCCTCGAGTATTATCTGAGGTATGATATCGCTGCCTAATAGAATGTCTATTTGAGCGGGGGTGTTGCAGTTGGGATCTGCTAGCTTTAGGTGTGAAACCTTTTGCCAATGCTTGCTATTTATATGATATCTTGGCATATTTGTTAGTTGCGGTAAGACTATAGCTTCTGCTTTAATTCTCTTATCCGCTTGGGGGGAAATTAGAGTAATGGGATTATTGTGAACTGAGGTATTCGTTTGAGATTTCCTCAACCTGAGTGGTCATGGTGGTAACTGGTTCCGAAACTAGTCCACTTAGGATCCACCCAAAAATAGTATTTTGTGCCAGTGGTTTGTTTGAAATTTTCTCAACACCCTCGAGTATTATCTGAGGTATGAGATCGCTGCCTAATAGAATGTCTATTTAAGCGGGGGTGTTGCAGTTGTCATCTGCTTGCTTTAGGTGTGAAACCTTTTGCCAATGCTTGCTATTTATATGATAGCTTGGAAGCATATTTGTTAGTTGCGGTAAGACTATAGCTTCTGCTTTAATTCTCTTATCCGCTGGGGGGAAATTAGAGTAATGGGATTATTGTGAACTGAGGTATTCGTTTGAGATTTCCTCAACCTGAGTGGTCATGGTGGTAACTGGTTCCGAAACTAGTCCACTTAGGACCAACCCAAAAATAGTATTTTGTGCGAATAGTTTGTTTGAAATTTTCTCAACACCCTCTAGTATTATCTGAGGTATGAGATCACTGCCTAATAGAATGTCTATTTGAGCGGGGGTGTTGCAGTTGGGATCTGCTAGCTTTAGGTGTGAAACCTTTTGCCTATGCTTGCTATTTATATGATAGCTTGGAAGCATATTTGTTAGTTGCGGTAAGACTATAGCTTCTGCTTTAATTCTCTTATCCGCTTGGGGGGAAATTAGAGTAATGGGATTATTGTGAACTGAGGTATTCGTTTGAGATTTCCTCAACCTGAGTGGTCATGGTGGTAACTGGTTCCGAAACTAGTCCACTTAGGACCAGCCCAAAAATAGTATTTTGTGCGAATAGTTTGTTTGAAATTTTCTCAACACCCTCGAGTATTATCTGAGGTATGAGATCACTGCCTAATAGAATGTCTATTTGAGCGGGGGTGTTGCAGTTGGGATCTGCTAGCTTTAGGTGTGAAACCTTTTCCCAATACTTGCTATTCATATGATAGCTTGGAAGCATATTTGTTAGTTGCGGTAAGACTATAGCTCATGCTTTAATTCTCTTATCCGCTTGGGGGGAAATTAGAGTAATGGTCATGGTGGTAACTGGTTCCGAAACTAGTCCACTTAGGATCCACCCTAAAATAGTATTTTGTGCCAATAGGTGAAACCTTTTGCCAATGCTTGCTATTTATATGATAGCTTGGAAGCATATTTGTTAGTTGCGGTAAGACTATAGCTTCTGCTTTAATTCTCTTCTCCGCTTGGAGGGAAATTAGAGTAATGGGATTATTGTGAACTAAGGTATTCGTTTGAGATTTCCTCAACCTGAGTGGTCATAGTGGTAACTGGTTCCAAAACTAGTCCACTTAGGATCCACCCAAAAATAGTATTTTGTGCCAATAGTTTGTTTGAAATTTTCTCAACACCCTCGAGTATTATCTGAGGTATGAGATCGCTGCCTAATAGAATGTCTATTTGAGCGGGGGTGTTGCAGTCGGGATCTGCTAGCTTTAGGTGTGAAACCTTTTCCCAATGCTTGCTATTCATATGATAGCTTGGAAGCATATTTGTTAGTTGCGGTAAGACTATAGCTCGTGCTTTAATTCTCTTATCCGCTTTGGGGGGAAATTAGAGTAATGGGATTATTGTGAACTGAGGTATTCGTTTGAGATTTCCTCAACCTGAGTGGTCATGGTGGTAACTGGTTCCGAAACTAGTCCACTTAGGACCAACCCAAAAATAGTATTTTGAGCCAATAGTTTGTTTGAAATTTTCTCAACACCCTCGAGTATTATCTGAGGTATGAGATCGCTGCCTAATAAAATGTCTATTTGAGCGGGGGTGATGCAGTTGGGATCTGCTAGCTTTAGGTGTGAAACCTTTAGCCAATGCTTGCTATTTATATGATAGCTTGGAAGCATATTTGTTAGTTGCGGTAAGACTATAGCTTCTGCTTTAATTCTCTTATCCGCTTGGGGGGAAATTAGAGTAATGGGATTATTGTGAACTGAGGTATTCGTTTGAGATTTCCTCAACCTGAGTGGTCATGGAGGTAACTAGTTCCGAAACTAGTCCACTTAGGATCCACCGTAAAATAGTATTTTGTGCCAATAGGTGAAACATTTTGCCAATGCTTGCTATTTATATGATAGCTTGGAAGCATATTTGTTAGTTGCGGTAAGACTATAGCTTCTGCTTTTATTCTCTTATCCGCTTGGGGGGAAATTAGAGTAATGGGATTATTGTGAACTGAGGTATTCGTTTGAGATTTCCTCAACCTGAGTGGTCATGGTGGTAACTGGTTCCGAAACTAGTCCACTTAGAATCCACCCTAAAATAGTATTTAGTGCCAATAGTTTGTTTGAAATTTGCTCAACACCCTCGAGTATTATCTGAGGTATGAGATCGCTGCCTAATAGAATGTCTATTTGAGCGGGGGTGTTGCAGTTGGGATCTGCTAGCTTTAGGTGTGAAACCTTTTGTCAATGCTTGTTATTTATATGATAGCTTGGAAGCATATTTGTTACTTGCGGTAAGACTATAGCTTCTGCTTTAATTCTCTTATCCGCTTGGGGGGAAATTAGAGTAATGGGATTATTGTGAACTGAGGTATTCGTTTGAGATTCCTCAACCTGAGTGGTCATGGTGGTAACTGGTTCCGAAACTAGTCCACTTAGGATCCACCCTAAAATAGTATTTTGTGCCAATAGTTTGTTTGAAATTTTCTCAACACCCTCGAGTATTATCTGAGGTATGAGATCGCTGCCTAATAGAATGTCTATTTGAGCGGGGCTGTTGCAGTTGGGATCTGCTAGCTTTAGGTGTGAAACCTTTTGCCAATGCTTGATATTTATATGATAGCTTGGAAGCATATTTGTTAGTTGCGGTAAGACTATAGCTTCTGCTTTTATTCTCTTATCCGCTTGGGGGGAAATTAGAGTAATGGGATTATTGTGAACTGAGGTATTCGTTTGAGATTTCCTCAACCTGAATGGTCATGGTAGTAACTGGTTCCGAAACTAGTCCACTTAGAATCCACCCTAAAATAGTATTTGGTGCCAATAGTTTGTTTGAAATTTGCTCAACACCCTCGAGTATTATCTGAGGTATGAGATCGCTGCCTAATAGAATGTCTATTTGAGCGGGGGTGTTGCAGTTGGGATCTGCTAGCTTTAGGTGTGAAACCTTTTGTCAATGCTTGTTATTTATATGATAGCTTGGAAGCATATTTGTTACTTGCGGTAAGACTATAGCTTCTGCTTTAATTCTCTTATCCGCTTGGGGGGAAATTAGAGTAATGGGATTATTGTGAACTGAGGTATTCGTTTGAGATTTCCTCAACCTGAGTGGTCATGGTGGTAACTGGTTCCGAAACTAGTCCACTTAGAATCCACCCTAAAATAGTATTTTGTGCCAATAGTTTGTTTGAAATTTGCTCAACACCCTCGAGTATTATCTGAGGTATGAGATCGCTGCCTAATAGAATGTCTATTTGAGCGCGGGTGTTGCAGTTGGCATCTGCTAGCTTTAGGTGTAAAACCTTTTGCCAATGCTTGCTATTTATATGATATCTTGGAAGCATATTTGTTAGTTGCGGTAAGACTATAGCTTCTGCTTTAATTCTCTTATCCGCTTGGGGGGAAATTAGAGTAATGGGATTATTGTGAACTGAGGTATTCGTTTGAGATTCCTTAACCTGAGTGGTCATGGTGGTAACTGGTTCCGAAACTAGTCCACTTAGGTTCCACCCTAAAATAGTATTTTGTGCCAATAATTTGTTTGAAATTTTCTCAACACCCTCGAGTATTATCTGAGGTATGAGATCGCTGCCTAATAGAATGTCTATTTGAGCGGGGCTGTTGCAGTTGGCATCTGCTAGCTTTAGGTGTGAAACCTTTTGCCAATGCTTGCTATTTATATGATAGCTAGGAAGCATATTTGTTAGTTGCGGTAAGACTATAGCTTCTGCTTTAATTCTCTTATCCGCTTGGGGGGAAATTAGAGTAATGGGATTATTGTGAACTGAGGTATTCGTTTGAGATTTCCTCAACCTGAGTGGTCATGGTGGTAACTGGTTCCGAAACTAGTCCACTTAGGACCAACCCAAAAATAGTATTTTGTGCCAATAGTTTGTTTGAAATTTTCTCAACACCCTCGAGTATTATCTGAGGTATGAGATCGCTGCCTAATAGAATGTCTATTTGAGCGGGGCTGTTGCAGTTGGCATCTGCTAGCTTTAGGTGTGAAACCTTGTGCCAATGCTTGCTATTTATATGATAGCTTGGAAGCATATTTGTTAGTTGCGGTAAGACTATAGCTCCTGCTTTAATTCTCTTATCCGCTGGGGGGAAATTAGAGTAATGGGATTATTGTAAACTGAGGTATTCGTTTGAGATTTCCTCAACCTGAGTGGTCATGGTGGTAACTGGTTCCGAAACTAGTCCACTTAGGATCCACCCAAAAATAGTATTTTGTGCCAATAGTTTGTTTGAAATTTTCTCAACACCCTCGAGTATTATCTGAGGTATGAGATCGCTGCCTAATAGAATGTCTATTTGAGCGCGGGTGTTGCAGTTGGCATCTGCTAGCTTTAGGTGTGAAACATTTTGCCGATGCTTGCTATTTATATGATAGCTTGGAAGCATATTTGTTAGTTGCGGTAAGACTATAGCTTCTGCTTTAATTCTCTTATCCGCTTGGGGGGAAATTAGAGTAAGGAGATTATTGTGACTGAGGTATTCGTTTGAGATTTCCTCAACCTGAGTGGTCATGGTGGTAACTGGTTCCGAAACTAGTCCACTTAGGACCAACCCAAAAATAGTATTTTGTGCCAATAGTTTGTTTGAAATTTTCTCAACACCCTCGAGTATTATCTGAGGTATGAGATCGCTGCCTAATAGAATGTCTATTTGAGCGGGGGTGTTGCAGTTGGGATCTGCTAGCTTTAGGTGTGAAACCTTAAGCCAATGCTTGCGATTTATATGATAGCTTGGAAGCATATTTGTTAGTTGCGGTAAGACTATAGCTTCTGCTTTAATTCTCTTATCCGCTTGGGGGGAAATTAGAGTAAGGAGATTATTGTGACTGAGGTATTCGTTTGAGATTTCCTCAACCTGAGTGGTCATGGTGGTAACTGGTTCCGAAACTAGTCCACTTAGGACCAACCCAAAAATAGTATTTTGTGCCAATAGTTTGTTTGAAATTTTCTCAACACCCTCGAGTATTATCTGAGGTATGAGATCACTGCCTAATAGAATGTCTATTTGAGCGGGGGTGTTGCAGTTGGCATCTGCTAGGTTTAGGTGTGAAACCTTTTGCCAATGCTTGCTATTTATATGATATCTTGGAAGCATATTTGTTAGTTGCGGTAAGACTATAGCTTCTGCTTTAATTCTCTTATCCGCTTGGGGGGAAATTAGAGTAATGGGATTATTGTGAACTGAGGTATTCGTTTGAGATTCCTCAACCTGAGTGGTCATGGTGGTAACTGGTTCCGAAACTAGTCCACTTAGGATCCACCCTAAAATAGTATTTTGTGCCAATAGTTTGTTTGAAATTTTCTCAACACCCTCGAGTATTATCTGAGGTATGAGATCGCTGCCTAATAGAATGTCTATTTGAGCGGGGCTGTTGCAGTTGGCATCTGCTAGCTTTAGGTGTGAAACCTTTTGCCAATGCTTGCTATTTATATGATAGCTTGGAAGCATATTTGTTAGTTGCGGTAAGACTATAGCTTCTGCTTTAATTCTCTTATCCGCTTGGGGGGAAATTAGAGTAATGGGATTATTGTGAACTGAGGTATTCGTTTGAGATTTCCTCAACCTGAGTGGTCATGGTGGTAACTGGTTCCGAAACTAGTCCACTTAGGACCAACCCAAAAATAGTATTTTGTGCCAATAGTTTGTTTGAAATTTTCTCAACACCCTCGAGTATTATCTGAGGTATGAGATCGCTGCCTAATAAAATGTCTATTTGAGCGGGGGTGATGCAGTTGGGATCTGCTAGCTTTAGGTGTGAAACCTTTAGCCAATGCTTGCTATTTATATGATAGCTTGGAAGCATATTTGTTAGTTGCGGTAAGACTATAGCTTCTGCTTTAATTCTCTTATCCGCTTGGGGGGAAATTAGAGTAATGGGATTATTGTGAACTGAGGTATTCGTTTGAGATTTCCTCAACCTGAGTGGTCATGGTGGTAACTGGTTCCGAAACTAGTCCACTTAGGACCAACCCAAAAATAGTATTTTGTGCCAATAGTTTGTTTGAAATTTTCTCAACACCCTCGAGTATTATCTGAGGTATGAGATCGCTGCCTAATAGAATGTCTATTTGAGCGGGGCTGTTGCAGTTGGCATCTGCTAGCTTTAGGTGTGAAACCTTTTGCCAATGCTTGCTATTTATATGATAGCTTGGAAGCATATTTGTTAGTTGCGGTAAGACTATAGCTTCTGCTTTAATTCTCTTATCCGCTTGGGGGGAAATTAGAGTAATGGGATTATTGTGAACTGAGGTATTCGTTTGAGATTTCCTCAACCTGAGTGGTCATGGTGGTAACTGGTTCCGAAACTAGTCCACTTAGGACCAACCCAAAAATAGTATTTTGTGCCAATAGTTTGTTTGAAATTTTCTCAACACCCTCGAGTATTATCTGAGGTATGAGATCGCTGCCTAATAGAATGTCTATTTGAGCGGGGCTGTTGCAGTTGGCATCTGCTAGCTTTAGGTGTGAAACCTTTTGCCAATGCTTGCTATTTATATGATAGCTTGGAAGCATATTTGTTAGTTGCGGTAAGACTATAGCTCCTGCTTTAATTCTCTTATCCGCTGGGGGGAAATTAGAGTAATGGGATTATTGTGAACTGAGGTATTCGTTTGAGATTTCCTCAACCTGAGTGGTCATGGTGGTAACTGGTTCCGAAACTAGTCCACTTAGGACCAACCCAAAAAGAGTATTTTGTGCCAATAGTTTGTTTGAAATTTTCTCAACACCCTCGAGTATTATCTGAGGTATGAGATCGCTGCCTAATAGAATGTCTATTTGAGCGGGGCTGTTGCAGTTGGCATCTGCTAGCTTTAGGTGTGAAACCTTTTGCCAATGCTTGCTATTTATATGATAGCTTGGAAGCATATTTGTTAGTTGCGGTAAGACTATAGCTTCTGCTTTAATTCTCTTATCCGCTTGGGGGGAAATTAGAGTAATGGGATTATTGTGAACTGAGGTATTCGTTTGAGATTTCCTCAACCTGAGTGGTCATGGTGGTAACTAGTTCCGAAACTAGTCCACTTAGGATCCACCGTAAAATAGTATTTTGTGCCAATAGGTGAAACCTTTTGCCAATGCTTGCTATTTATATGATAGCTTGGAAGCATATTTGTTAGTTGCGGTAAGACTATAGCTTCTGCTTTTATTCTCTTATCCGCTTGGGGGGAAATTACAGTAATGGGATTATTGTGAACTGAGGTATTCGTTTGAGATTTCCTCAACCTGAGTGGTCATGGTGGTAACTGGTTCCGAAACTAGTCCACTTAGAATCCACCCTAAAATAGTATTTTGTGCCAATAGTTTGTTTGAAATTTGCTCAACACCCTCGAGTATTATCTGAGGTATGAGATCGCTGCCTAATAGAATGTCTATTTGAGCGGGGGTGTTGCAGTTGGGATCTGCTAGCTTTAGGTGTGAAACCTTTTGTCAATGCTTGTTATTTATATGATAGCTTGGAAGCATATTTGTTACTTGCGGTAAGACTATAGCTTCTGCTTTAATTCTCTTATCCGCTTGGGGGGAAATTAGAGTAATGGGATTATTGTGAACTGAGGTATTCGTTTGAGATTTCCTCAACCTGAGTGGTCATGGTGGTAACTGGTTCCGAAACTAGTCCACTTAGGATCCACCCAAAAATAGTATTTTGTGCCAATAGTTTGTTTGAAATTTTCTCAACTCCCTCGAGTATTATCTGAGGTATGAGATCGCTGCCTAATAGAATGTCTATTTGAGCGGGGGTGTTGCAGTTGGGATCTGCTAGCTTTAGGTGTGAAACCTTTAGCCAATGCTTGCTATTTATATGATATCTTGGCATATTTGTTAGTTGCGGTAAGACTATAGCTTCTGCTTTAATTCTCTTATCCGCTTGGGGGGAAATTAGAGTAATGGGATTATTGCGAACTGAGGTATTCGTTTGAGATTTCCTCAACCTGAGTGGTCATGGTGGTAGCTGGTTCCGAAACTAGTCCACTTAGGATCCACCCAAAAATAGTATTTTGGGCCAGTGGTTTGTTTGAAATTTTCTCAACACCCTCGAGTATTATCTGAGGTATGAGATCGCTGCCTAATAGAATGTCTATTTGAGCGGGGGTGTTGCAGTTGTCATCTGCTAGCTTTCGGTGTGAAACCTTTTGCCAATGCTTGCGATTTATATGATAGCTTGGAAGCATATTTGTTAGTTGCGGTAAGACTATAGCTCCTGCTTTAATTCTCTTATCCGCTGGGGGGAAATTAGAGTAATGGGATTATTGTGAACTGAGGTATTCGTTTGAGATTTCCTCAACCTGAGTATCCATGGTGGTAACTGGTTCCGAAACTAGTCCACTTAGGACCAACCCAAAAATAGTATTTTGTGCGAATAGTTTGTTTGAAATTTTCTCAACACCCTCGAGTATTATCTGAGGTATGAGATCACTGTCTAATAGAATGTCTATTTGAGCGGGGGTGTTGCAGTTGGGATCTGCTAGCTTTAGGTGTGAAACCTTTTGCCAATGCTTGCTATTTATATGATAGCTTGGAAGCATATTTGTTAGTTGCGGTAAGACTATAGCTTCTGCTTTAATTCTCTTCTCCGCTTGGGGGGAAATTAGAGTAATGGGATTATTGTGAACTAAGGTATTCGTTTGAGATTTCCTCAACCTGAGTGGTCATAGTGGTAACTGGTTCCAAAACTAGTCCACTTAGGATCCACCCAAAAATAGTATTTTGTGCCAATAGTTTGTTTGAAATTTTCTCAACACCCTCGAGTATTATCTGAGGTATGAGATCGCTGCCTAATAGAATGTCTATTTGAGCGGGGGTGTTGCAGTTGTCATCTGCTAGCTTTAGGTGTGAAACCTTTAGCCAATGCTTGCTATTTGTATGATAGCTTGGAAGCATATTTGTTAGTTGCGGTAAGACTATAGCTCCTGCTTTAATTCTCTTATCCGCTGGGGGGAAATTAGAGTAATGGGATTATTGTGAACTGAGGTATTCGTTTGAGATTTCCTCAACCTGAGTGGTCATGGTGGTAACTGGTTCCGAAACTAGTCCACTTAGGATCCACCCAAAAATAGTATTTTGTGCCAGTGGTTTGTTTGAAATTTTCTCAACACCCTCGGGTATTATCTGAGGTATGAGATCGCTGCCTAATAGAATGTCTATTTGAGCGGGGCTGTTGCAGTTGGCATCTGCTAGCTTTAGGTGTGAAACCTTTTGCCAATGCTTGCTATTTATATGATAGCTTGGAAGCATATTTGTTAGTTGCGGTAAGACTATAGCTCCTGCTTTAATTCTCTTATCCGCTGGGGGGAAATTAGAGTAATGGGATTATTGTGAACTGAGGTATTCGTTTGAGATTTCCTCAACCTGAGTGGTCATGGTGGTAACTGGTTCCGAAACTAGTCCACTTAGGACCAACCCAAAAATAGTATTTTGTGCCAATAGTTTGTTTGAAATTTTCTCAACACCCTCGAGTATTATCTGAGGTATGAGATCGCTGCCTAATAGAATGTCTATTTGAGCGGGGCTGTTGCAGTTGGCATCTGCTAGCTTTAGGTGTGAAACCTTTTGCCAATGCTTGCTATTTATATGATAGCTTGGAAGCATATTTGTTAGTTGCGGTAAGACTATAGCTTCTGCTTTAATTCTCTTATCCGCTTGGGGGGAAATTAGAGTAATGGGATTATTGTGAACTGAGGTATTCGTTTGAGATTTCCTCAACCTGAGTGGTCATGGTGGTAACTAGTTCCGAAACTAGTCCACTTAGGATCCACCGTAAAATAGTATTTTGTGCCAATAGGTGAAACCTTTTGCCAATGCTTGCTATTTATATGATAGCTTGGAAGCATATTTGTTAGTTGCGGTAAGACTATAGCTTCTGCTTTAATTCTCTTATCCGCTTGGGGGGAAATTAGAGTAATGGGATTATTGTGAACTGAGGTATTTGTTTGAGATTTCCTCAACCTGAGTGGTCATGGTGGTAACTGGTTCCGAAACTAGTCCACTTAGGACCAACCCAAAAATAGTATTTTGTGCCAATAGTTTGTTTGAAATTTTCTCAACACCCTCGAGTATTATCTGAGGTATGAGATCGCTGCCTAATAGAATGTCTATTTGAGCGGGGCTGTTGCAGTTGGCATCTGCTAGCTTTAGGTGTGAAACCTTTTGCCAATGCTTGCTATTTATATGATAGCTTGGAAGCATATTTGTTAGTTGCGGTAAGACTATAGCTCCTGCTTTAATTCTCTTATCCGCTGGGGGGAAATTAGAGTAATGGGATTATTGTGAACTGAGGTATTCGTTTGAGATTTCCTCAACCTGAGTGGTCATGGTGGTAACTGGTTCCGAAACTAGTCCACTTAGGACCAACCCAAAAATAGTATTTTGTGCCAATAGTTTGTTTGAAATTTTCTCAACACCCTCGAGTATTATCTGAGGTATGAGATCGCTGCCTAATAGAATGTCTATTTGAGCGGGGCTGTTGCAGTTGGCATCTGCTAGCTTTAGGTGTGAAACCTTTTGCCAATGCTTGCTATTTATATGATAGCTTGGAAGCATATTTGTTAGTTGCGGTAAGACTATAGCTTCTGCTTTAATTCTCTTATCCGCTTGGGGGGAAATTAGAGTAATGGGATTATTGTGAACTGAGGTATTCGTTTGAGATTTCCTCAACCTGAGTGGTCATGGTGGTAACTGGTTCCGAAACTAGTCCACTTAGGACCAACCCAAAAATAGTATTTTGTGCCAATAGTTTGTTTGAAATTTTCTCAACACCCTCGAGTATTATCTGAGGTATGAGATCGCTGCCTAATAGAATGTCTATTTGAGCGGGGCTGTTGCAGTTGGCATCTGCTAGCTTTAGGTGTGAAACCTTTTGCCAATGCTTGCTATTTATATGATAGCTTGGAAGCATATTTGTTAGTTGCGGTAAGACTATAGCTTCTGCTTAAATTCTCTTATCCGCTTGGGGGGAAATTAGAGTAATGGGATTATTGTGAACTGAGGTATTCGTTTGAGATTTCCTCAACCTGAGTGGTCATGGTGGTAACTGGTTCCGAAACTAGTCCACTTAGGACCAACCCAAAAATAGTATTTTGTGCCAATAGTTTGTTTGAAATTTTCTCAACACCCTCGAGTATTATCTGAGGTATGAGATCGCTGCCTAATAGAATGTCTATTTGAGCGGGGCTGTTGCAGTTGGCATCTGCTAGCTTTAGGTGTGAAACCTTTTGCCAATGCTTGCTATTTATATGATAGCTTGGAAGCATATTTGTTAGTTGCGGTAAGACTATAGCTCCTGCTTTAATTCTCTTATCCGCTGGGGGGAAATTAGAGTAATGGGATTATTGTGAACTGAGGTATTCGTTTGAGATTTCCTCAACCTGAGTGGTCATGGTGGTAACTGGTTCCGAAACTAGACCACTTAGGACCAACCCAAAAATAGTATTTTGTGCCAATAGTTTGTTTGAAATTTTCTCAACACCCTCGAGTATTATCTGAGGTATGAGATCGCTGCCTAATAGAATGTCTATTTGAGCGGGGCTGTTGCAGTTGGCATCTGCTAGCTTTAGGTGTGAAACCTTTTGCCAATGCTTGCTATTTATATGATAGCTTGGAAGCATATTTGTTAGTTGCGGTAAGACTATAGCTTCTGCTTTAATTCTCTTATCCGCTTGGGGGGAAATTAGAGTAATGGGATTATTGTGAACTGAGGTATTCGTTTGAGATTTCCTCAACCTGAGTGGTCATGGTGGTAACTAGTTCCGAAACTAGTCCACTTAGGATCCACCGTAAAATAGTATTTTGTGCCAATAGGTGAAACCTTTTGCCAATGCTTGCTATTTATATGATAGCTTGGAAGCATATTTGTTAGTTGCGGTAAGACTATAGCTTCTGCTTTTATTCTCTTATCCGCTTGGGGGGAAATTAGAGTAATGGGATTATTGTGAACTGAGGTATTCGTTTGAGATTTCCTCAACCTGAGTGGTCATGGTGGTAACTGGTTCCGAAACTAGTCCACTTAGAATCCACCCTAAAATAGTATTTTGTGCCAATAGTTTGTTTGAAATTTGCTCAACACCCTCGAGTATTATCTAAGGTATGAGATCGCTGCCTAATAGAATGTCTATTTGAGCGGGGGTGTTGCAGTTGGGATCTGCTAGCTTTAGGTGTGAAACCTTTTGTCAATGCTTGTTATTTATATGATAGCTTGGAAGCATATTTGTTACTTGCGGTAAGACTATAGCTTCTGCTTTAATTCTCTTATCCGCTTGGGGGGAAATTAGAGTAATGGGATTATTGTGAACTGAGGTATTCGTTTGAGATTTCCTCAACCTGAGTGGTCATGGTGGTAACTGGTTCCGAAACTAGTCCACTTAGGATCCACCCAAAAATAGTATTTTGTGCCAATAGTTTGTTTGAAATTTTCTCAACACCCTCGAGTATTATCTGAGGTATGAGATTGCTGCCTAATAGAATGTCTATTTGAGCGGGGGTGTTGCAGTTGGGATCTGCTAGCTTTAGGTGTGAAACCTTTTGCCAATGCTTGCTATTTATATGATATCTTGGCATATTTGTTAGTTGCGGTAAGACTATAGCTTCTGCTTTAATTCTCTTATCCGCTTGGGGGGAAATTAGAGTAATGGGATTATTGCGAACTGAGGTATTCGTTTGAGATTTCCTCAACCTGAGTGGTCATGGTGGTAACTGGTTCCGAAACTAGTCCACTTAGGATCCACCCAAAAATAGTATTTTGTGCCAGTGGTTTGTTTGAAATTTTCTCAACACTCTCGAGTATTATCTGAGGTATGAGATCGCTGCCTAATAGAATGTCTATTTGAGCGGGGGTGTTGCAGTTGTCATCTGCTAGCTTTAGGTGTGAAACCTTTTGCCAATGCTTGCGATTTATATGATAGCTTGGAAGCATATTTGTTAGTTGCGGTAAGACTATAGCTCCTGCTTTAATTCTCTTATCCGCTGGGGGGAAATTAGAGTAATGGGATTATTGTGAACTGAGGTATTCGTTTGAGATTTCCTCAACCTGAGTGGTCATGGTGGTAACTGGTTCCGAAACTAGTCCACTTAGGACCACCCCAAAAATAGTATTTTGTGCGAATAGTTTGTTTGAAATTTTCTCAACACCCTCGAGTATTATCTGAGGTATGAGATCACTGCCTAATAGAATGTCTATTTGGGCGGGGGTGTTGCAGTTGGGATCTGCTAGCTTTAGGTGTGAAACCTTTTTCCAATGCTTGCTATTTATATGATAGCTTGGAAGCATATTTGTTAGTTGCGGTAAGACTATAGCTTCTGCTTTAATTCTCTTATCCGCTTGGGGGGAAATTAGAGTAATGGGATTATTGTGAACTGAGGTATTCGTTTGAGATTTCCTCAACCTGAGTGGTCATGGTGGTAACTGGTTCCGAAACTAGTCCACTTAGGACCAACCCAAAAATAGTATTTTGTGCGAATAGTTTGTTTGAAATTTTCTCAACACCCTCGAGTATTATCTGAGGTATGAGATCACTGCCTAATAGAATGTCTATTTGAGCGGGGGTGTTGCAGTTGGGATCTGCTAGCTTTAGGTGTGAAACCTTTTCCCAATGCTTGCTATTCATATGATAGCTTGGAAGCATATTTGTTAGTTGCGGTAAGACTATAGCTCATGCTTTAATTCTCTTATCCGCTTGGGGGAAACTAGAGTAAAGGTCATGGTGGTAACTGGTTCCGAAACTAGTCCACTTAGGATCCACCCTAAAATAGTATTTTGTGCCAATAGGTGAAACCTTTTGCCAATGCTTGCTATTTATATGATAGCTTGGAAGCATATTTGTTAGTTGCGGTAAGACTATAGCTTCTGCTTTAATTCTCTTCTCCGCTTGGGGGGAAATTAGAGTAATGGGATTATTGTAAACTAAGGTATTCGTTTGAGATTTCCTCAACCTGAGTGGTCATAGTGGTAACTGGTTCCAAAACTAGTCCACTTAGGATCCACCCAAAAATAGTATTTTGTGCCAATAGTTTGTTTGAAATTTTCTCAACACCCTCGAGTATTATCTGAGGTATGAGATCGCTGCCTAATAGAATGTCTATTTGAGCGGGGGTGTTGCAGTCGGGATCTGCTAGCTTTAGGTGTGAAACCTTTTCCCAATGCTTGCTATTCATATGATAGCTTGGAAGCATATTTGTTAGTTGCGGTAAGACTATAGCTCGTGCTTTAATTCTCTTATCCGCTTTGGGGGAAATTAGAGTAATGGGATTATTGTGAACTGAGGTATTCGTTTGAGATTTCCTCAACCTGAGTGGTCATGGTGGTAACTGGTTCCGAAACTAGTCCACTTAGGACCAACCCAAAAATAGTATTTTGTGCCAATAGTTTGTTTGAAATTTTCTCAACACCCTCGAGTATTATCTGAGGTATGAGATCGCTGCCTAATAGAATGTCTATTTGAGCGGGGGTGTTGCAGTTGGCATCTGCTAGCTTTAGGTGTGAAACCTTTAGCCAATGCTTGCTATTTGTATGATAGCTTGGAAGCATATTTGTTAGTTGCGGTAAGACTATAGCTTCTGCTTTAATTCTCTTATCCGCTTGGGGGGAAATTAGAGTAATGGGATTATTGTGAACTGAGGTATTCGTTTGAGATTTCCTCAACCTGAGTGGTCATGGTGGTAACTGGTTCCGAAACTAGTCCACTTAGGATCCACCGTAAAATAGTATTCTGTGCCAATAGGTGAAACCTTTTGCCAATGCTTGCTATTTATATGATAGCTTGGAAGCATATTTGTTAGTTGCGGTAAGACTATAGCTTCTGGTTTAATTCTCTTATCCGCTTGGGGGGAAATTAGAGTAAGGGGATTATTGTGAACTGAGGTATTCGTTTGAGATTTCCTCAACCTGAGTGGTCATGGTGGTAACTGGTTCCGAAACTAGTCCACTTAGGAACAACCCAAAAATAGTATTTTGTGCGAATAGTTAGTTTGAAATTTTCTCAACACCCTCGAGTATTATCTGAGGTATGAGATCACTGCCTAATAGAATGTCTATTTGAGCGGGGGTGTTGCAGTTGGGATCTGCTAGCTTTAGGTGTGAAACCTTTTGCCAATGCTTGATATTTATATGATATCTGGGAAGCATATTTGTTAGTTGCGGTAAGACTATAGCTTCTGCTTTAATTCTCTTATCCGCTTGGGTGGAAATTAGAGTAATGGGATTATTGTGAACTGAGGTATTCGTTTGAGATTTCCTCAACCTGAGTGGTCATGGTGGTAACTGGTTCCGAAACTAGTCCAGTTAGGATCCACCCTAAAATAGTATTTTGTGCCAATAGTTTGTTTGAAATTTTCTCAACACCCTCGAGTATTATCTGAGGTATGAGATCGCTGCCTAATAGAATGTCTATTTGAGCGGGGGTGTTGCAGTTGGGATCTGCTAGCTTTAGGTGTGAAACCTTTTGCCAATGCTTGCTATTTATATGATAGCTTGGAAGCATATTTGTTAGTTGCGGTAAGACTATAGCTTCTGCTTTAATTCTCTTATCCGCTTGGGTGGAAATTAGAGTAATGGGATTATTGTGAACTGAGGTATTCGTTTGAGATTTCCTCAACCTGAGTGGTCATGGTGGTAACTGGTTCCGAAACTAGTCCACTTAGGACCAACCCAAAAATAGTATTTTGTGCCAATAGTTTGTTTGAAATTTTCTCAACACCCTCGAGTATTATCTGAGGTATGAGATCGCTGCCTAATAGAATGTCTATTTGAGCGGGGGTGTTGCAGTTGGGATCTGCTAGCTTTAGGTGTGAAACCTTTTGCCAATGCTTGCTATTTATATGATAGCTTGGAAGCATATTTGTTAGTTGCGGTAAGACTATAGCTTCTGCTTTAATTCTCTTATCCGCTGGGGGGGAAATTAGAGTAATGGGATTATTGTGAACTGAGGTATTCGTTTGAGATTTCCTCAACCTGAGTGGTCATGGTGGTAACTGGTTCCGAAACTAGTCCACTTAGAATCCACCCTAAAATAGTATTTTGTGCCAATAGTTTGTTTGAAATTTTCTCAACACCCTCGAGTATTATCTGAGGTATGAGATCGCTGCCTAATAGAATGTCTATTTGAGCGGGGGTGTTGCAGTTGGGATCTGCTAGCTTTAGGTGTGAAACCTTTTGCCAATGCTTGCTATTTATATGATAACTTGGAAGCATATTTGTTAGTTCCGGACTATAGCTTCTGCTTTAATTCTTTTATCCGCTTGGGGGGAAATTAGAGTAATGGGATTATTGTGAACTAAGGTATTCGTTTCAGATTTCCTCAACCTGAGTGGTCATGGTGGTAACTGGTTCCGAAACTAGTCCACTTAGGATCCACCCTAAAATAGTATTTTGTGCCAATAGTTTGTTTGAAATTTTTTCAACACCCTCGAGTATTATCTGAGGGATGAGATCGCTGCCTAATAGAATGTCTATTTGAGCGGGGGTGTTGCAGTTGGGATCTGCTAGCTTTAGGTGTGATACCTTTTGCCAATGCTTGCTATTTATATGACAGCTTGGAAGCATATTTGTTAGTTGCGGTAAGACTATAGCTTCTCCTTTAATTCTCTTATCCGCTTGGGGGGAAATTAAAGTAAAATAGTATTTTGTGCCAATAGTTTGTTTGAAATTTTCTCAACACCCTCGAGTATTATCTGAGGTATGAGATCGCTGCCTAATAGAATGTCTATTTGAGCGGGGGTGTTGCAGTTGGCATCTGCTAGCTTTAGGTGTGAAACCTTTTGCCAATGCTTGCTATTTATATGGTAGCTTGGAAGCATATTTGTTAGTTGCGGTAAGACTATAGCTTCTGCTTTAATTCTCTTCTCCGCTTGGGGGGAAATTAGAGTAATGGGATTATTGTGAACTGAGGTATTCGTTTGAGATTTCCTCAACCTGAGTGGTCATGGTGGTAACTGGTTCCGAAACTAGTCCACTTAGGATCCACCCAAAAATAGTATTTTGTGCCAATAGTTTGTTTGAAATTTTCTCAACACCCTCGAGTATTATCTGAGGTATGAGATCGCTGCCTAATAGAATGTCTATTTGAGCGGGGGTGTTGCAGTTGGGATCTGCTAGCTTTAGGTGTGAAACCTTTTGCCAATGCTTGCTATTTATATGATATCTTGGCATATTTGTTAGTTGCGGTAAGACTATAGCTTCTGCTTTAATTCTCTTATCCGCTTGGGGGGAAATTAGAGTAATGGGATTATTGCGAACTGAGGTATTCGTTTGAGATTTCCTCAACCTGAGTGGTCATGGTGGTAACTGGTTCCGAAACTAGTCCACTTAGGATCCACCCAAAAATAGTATTTTGTGCCAGTGGTTTGTTTGAAATTTTCTCAACACCCTCGAGTATTATCTGAGGTATGAGATCGCTGCCTAATAGAATGTCTATTTGAGCGGGGGTGTTGCAGTTGTCATCTGCAAGCTTTAGGTGTGAAACCTTTTGCCAATGCTTGCGATTTATATGATAGCTTGGAAGCATATTTGTTAGTTGCGGTAAGACTATAGCTCCTGCTTTAATTCTCTTATCCGCTGGGGGGAAATTAGAGTAATGGGATTATTGTGAACTGAGGTATTCGTTTGAGATTTCCTCAACCTGAGTGGTCATGGTGGTAACTGGTTCCGAAACTAGTCCACTTAGGACCAACCCAAAAATAGTATTTTGTGCGAATAGTTTGTTTGAAATTTTCTCAACACCCTCGAGTATTATCTGAGGTATGAGATCACTGTCTAATAGAATGTCTATTTGAGCGGGGGTGTTGCAGTTGGGATCTGCTAGCTTTAGGTGTGAAACCTTTTGCCAATGCTTGCTATTTATATGATAGCTTGGAAGCATATTTGTTAGTTGCGGTAAGACTATAGTTTCTGCTTTAATTCTCTTCTCCGCTTGGGGGGAAATTAGAGTAATGGGATTATTGTGAACTAAGGTATTCGTTTGAGATTTCCTCAACCTGAGTGGTCATAGTGGTAACTGGTTCCAAAACTAGTCCACTTAGGATCCACCCAAAAATAGTATTTTGTGCCAATAGTTTGTTTGAAATTTTCTCAACACCCTCGAGTATTATCTGAGGTATGAGATCGCTGCCTAATAGAATGTCTATTTGAGCGGGGGTGTTGCAGTTGTCATCTGCTAGCTTTAGGTGTGAAACCTTTAGCCAATGCTTGCTATTTGTATGATAGCTTGGAAGCATATTTGTTAGTTGCGGTAAGACTATAGCTCCTGCTTTAATTCTCTTATCCGCTGGGGGGAAATTAGAGTAATGGGATTATTGTGAACTGAGGTATTCGTTTGAGATTTCCTCAACCTGAGTGGTCATGGTGGTAACTGGTTCCGAAACTAGTCCACTTAGGATCCACCCAAAAATAGTATTTTGTGCCAGTGGTTTGTTTGAAATTTTCTCAACACCCTCGGGTATTATCTGAGGTATGAGATCGCTGCCTAATAAAATGTCTATTTGAGCGGGGCTGTTGCAGTTGGCATCTGCTAGCTTTAGGTGTGAAACCTTTTGCCAATGCTTGCTATTTATATGATAGCTTGGAAGCATATTTGTTAGTTGCGGTAAGACTATAGCTCCTGCTTTAATTCTCTTATCCGCTGGGGGGAAATTAGAGTAATGGGATTATTGTGAACTGAGGTATTCGTTTGAGATTTCCTCAACCTGAGTGGTCATGGTGGTAACTGGTTCCGAAACTAGTCCACTTAGGACCAACCCAAAAATAGTATTTTGTGCCAATAGTTTGTTTGAAATTTTCTCAACACCCTCGAGTATTATCTGAGGTATGAGATCGCTGCCTAATAGAATGTCTATTTGAGCGGGGCTGTTGCAGTTGGCATCTGCTAGCTTTAGGTGTGAAACCTTTTGCCAATGCTTGCTATTTATATGATAGCTTGGAAGCATATTTGTTAGTTGCGGTAAGACTATAGCTTCTGCTTTAATTCTCTTATCCGCTTGGGGGGAAATTAGAGTAATGGGATTATTGTGAACTGAGGTATTCGTTTGAGATTTCCTCAACCTGAGTGGTCATGGTGGTAACTAGTTCCGAAACTAGTCCACTTAGGATCCACCGTAAAATAGTATTTTGTGCCAATAGGTGAAACCTTTTGCCAATGCTTGCTATTTATATGATAGCTTGGAAGCATATTTGTTAGTTGCGGTAAGACTATAGCTTCTGCTTTAATTCTCTTATCCGCTTGGGAGGAAATTAGAGTAATGGGATTATTGTGAACTGAGGTATTTGTTTGAGATTTCCTCAACCTGAGTGGTCATGGTGGTAACTGGTTCCGAAACTAGTCCACTTAGGACCAACCCAAAAATAGTATTTTGTGCCAATAGTTTGTTTGAAATTTTCTCAACACCCTCGAGTATTATCTGAGGTATGAGATCGCTGCCTAATAGAATGTCTATTTGAGCGGGGCTGTTGCAGTTGGCATCTGCTAGCTTTAGGTGTGAAACCTTTTGCCAATGCTTGCTATTTATATGATAGCTTGGAAGCATATTTGTTAGTTGCGGTAAGACTATAGCTTCTGCTTAAATTCTCTTATCCGCTTGGGGGGAAATTAGAGTAATGGGATTATTGTGAACTGAGGTATTCGTTTGAGATTTCCTCAACCTGAGTGGTCATGGTGGTAACTGGTTCCGAAACTAGTCCACTTAGGACCACCCCAAAAATAGTATTTTGTGCCAATAGTTTGTTTGAAATTTTCTCAACACCCTCGAGTATTATCTGAGGTATGAGATCGCTGCCTAATAGAATGTCTATTTGAGCGGGGCTGTTGCAGTTGGCATCTGCTAGCTTTAGGTGTGAAACCTTTTGCCAATGCTTGCTATTTATATGATAGCTTGGAAGCATATTTGTTAGTTGCGGTAAGACTATAGCTCCTGCTTTAATTCTCTTATCCGCTGGGGGGAAATTAGAGTAATGGGATTATTGTGAACTGAGGTATTCGTTTGAGATTTCCTCAACCTGAGTGGTCATGGTGGTAACTGGTTCCGAAACTAGTCCACTTAGGACCAACCCAAAAATAGTATTTTGTGCCAATAGTTTGTTTGAAATTTTCTCAACACCCTCGAGTATTATCTGAGGTATGAGATCGCTGCCTAATAGAATGTCTATTTGAGCGGGGCTGTTGCAGTTGGCATCTGCTAGCTTTAGGTGTGAAACCTTTTGCCAATGCTTGCTATTTATATGATAGCTTGGAAGCATATTTGTTAGTTGCGGTAAGACTATAGCTTCTGCTTTAATTCTCTTATCCGCTTGGCGGGAAATTAGAGTAATGGGATTATTGTGAACTGAGGTATTCGTTTGAGATTTCCTCAACCTGAGTGGTCATGGTGGTAACTAGTTCCGAAACTAGTCCACTTAGGATCCACCGTAAAATAGTATTTTGTGCCAATAGGTGAAACCTTTTGCCAATGCTTGCTATTTATATGATAGCTTGGAAGCATATTTGTTAGTTGCGGTAAGACTATAGCTTCTGCTTTTATTCTCTTATCCGCTTGGGGGGAAATTAGAGTAATGGGATTATTGTGAACTGAGGTATTCGTTTGAGATTTCCTCAACCTGAGTGGTCATGGTGGTAACTGGTTCCGAAACTAGTCCACTTAGAATCCACCCTAAAATAGTATTTTGTGCCAGTGGTTTGTTTGAAATTTTCTCAACACTCTCGAGTATTATCTGAGGTATGAGATCGCTGCCTAATAGAATGTCTATTTGAGCGGGGGTGTTGCAGTTGTCATCTGCTAGCTTTAGGTGTGAAACCTTTTGCCAATGCTTGCGATTTATATGATAGCTTGGAAGCATATTTGTTAGTTGCGGTAAGACTATAGCTCCTGCTTTAATTCTCTTATCCGCTGGGGGGAAATTAGAGTAATGGGATTATTGTGAACTGAGGTATTCGTTTGAGATTTCCTCAACCTGAGTGGTCATGGTGGTAACTGGTTCCGAAACTAGTCCACTTAGGACCACCCCAAAAATAGTATTTTGTGCGAATAGTTTGTTTGAAATTTTCTCAACACCCTCGAGTATTATCTGAGGTATGAGATCACTGCCTAATAGAATGTCTATTTGGGCGGGGGTGTTGCAGTTGGGATCTGCTAGCTTTAGGTGTGAAACCTTTTTCCAATGCTTGCTATTTATATGATAGCTTGGAAGCATATTTGTTAGTTGCGGTAAGACTATAGCTTCTGCTTTAATTCTCTTATCCGCTTGGGGGGAAATTAGAGTAATGGGATTATTGTGAACTGAGGTATTCGTTTGAGATTTCCTCAACCTGAGTGGTCATGGTGGTAACTGGTTCCGAAACTAGTCCACTTAGGACCAACCCAAAAATAGTATTTTGTGCGAATAGTTTGTTTGAAATTTTCTCAACACCCTCGAGTATTATCTGAGGTATGAGATCACTGCCTAATAGAATGTCTATTTGAGCGGGGGTGTTGCAGTTGGGATCTGCTAGCTTTAGGTGTGAAACCTTTTCCCAATGCTTGCTATTCATATGATAGCTTGGAAGCATATTTGTTAGTTGCGGTAAGACTATAGCTCATGCTTTAATTCTCTTATCCGCTTGGGGGAAACTAGAGTAAAGGTCATGGTGGTAACTGGTTCCGAAACTAGTCCACTTAGGATCCACCCTAAAATAGTATTTTGTGCCAATAGGTGAAACCTTTTGCCAATGCTTGCTATTTATATGATAGCTTGGAAGCATATTTGTTAGTTCCGGTAAGACTATAGCTTCTGCTTTAATTCTCTTATCCGCTTGGGGGGAAATTAGAGTAATGGGATTATTGTGAACTAAGGTATTCGTTTGAGATTTCCTCAACCTGAGTGGTCATAGTGGTAACTGGTTCCAAAACTAGTCCACTTAGGATCCACCCAAAAATAGTATTTTGTGCCAATAGTTTGTTTGAAATTTTCTCAACACCCTCGAGTATTATCTGAGGTATGAGATCGCTGCCTAATAGAATGTCTATTTGAGCGGGGGTGTTGCAGTCGGGATCTGCTAGCTTTAGGTGTGAAACCTTTTCCCAATGCTTGCTATTCATATGATAGCTTGGAAGCATATTTGTTAGTTGCGGTAAGACTATAGCTCGTGCTTTAATTCTCTTATCCGCTTTGGGGGAAATTAGAGTAATGGGATTATTGTGAACTGAGGTATTCGTTTGAGATTTCCTCAACCTGAGTGGTCATGGTGGTAACTGGTTCCGAAACTAGTCCACTTAGGACCAACCCAAAAATAGTATTTTGTGCCAATAGTTTGTTTGAAATTTTCTCAACACCCTCGAGTATTATCTGAGGTATGAGATCGCTGCCTAATAGAATGTCTATTTGAGCGGGGGTGTTGCAGTTGGGATCTGCTAGCTTTAGGTGTGAAACCTTTTGCCAATGCTTGCTATTTATATGATAGCTTGGAAGCATATTTGTTAGTTGCGGTAAGACTATAGCTTCTGCTTTAATTCTCTTATCCGCTTGGGTGGAAATTAGAGTAATGGGATTATTGTGAACTGAGGTATTCGTTTGAGATTTCCTCAACCTGAGTGGTCATGGTGGTAACTGGTTCCGAAACTAGTCCACTTAGGACCAACCCAAAAATAGTATTTTGTGCCAATAGTTTGTTTGAAATTTTCTCAACACCCTCGAGTATTATCTGAGGTATGAGATCGCTGCCTAATAGAATGTCTATTTGAGCGGGGGTGTTGCAGTTGGGATCTGCTAGCTTTAGGTGTGAAACCTTTTGCCAATGCTTGCTATTTATATGATAGCTTGGAAGCATATTTGTTAGTTGCGGTAAGACTATAGCTTCTGCTTTAATTCTCTTATCCGCTGGGGGGGAAATTAGAGTAATGGGATTATTGTGAACTGAGGTATTCGTTTGAGATTTCCTCAACCTGAGTGGTCATGGTGGTAACTGGTTCCGAAACTAGTCCACTTAGAATCCACCCTAAAATAGTATTTTGTGCCAATAGTTTGTTTGAAATTTTCTCAACACCCTCGAGTATTATCTGAGGTATGAGATCGCTGCCTAATAGAATGTCTATTTGAGCGGGGGTGTTGCAGTTGGGATCTGCTAGCTTTAGGTGTGAAACCTTTTGCCAATGCTTGCTATTTATATGATAACTTGGAAGCATATTTGTTAGTTCCGGTAAGACTATAGCTTCTGCTTTAATTCTTTTATCCGCTTGGGGGGAAATTAGAGTAATGGGATTATTGTGAACTAAGGTATTCGTTTCAGATTTCCTCAACCTGAGTGGTCATGGTGGTAACTGGTTCCGAAACTAGTCCACTTAGGATCCACCCTAAAATAGTATTTTGTGCCAATAGTTTGTTTGAAATTTTTTCAACACCCTCGAGTATTATCTGAGGGATGAGATCGCTGCCTAATAGAATGTCTATTTGAGCGGGGGTGTTGCAGTTGGGATCTGCTAGCTTTAGGTGTGATACCTTTTGCCAATGCTTGCTATTTATATGACAGCTTGGAAGCATATTTGTTAGTTGCGGTAAGACTATAGCTTCTCCTTTAATTCTCTTATCCGCTTGGGGGGAAATTAGAGTAATGGGATTATTGTGAACTGAGGTATTCGTTTGAGATTTCCTCAACCTGAGTGGTCATGGTGGTAACTGGTTCCGAAACTAGTCCACTTAGGATCCACCCTAAAATAGTATTTTGTGCCAATAGTTTGTTTGAAATTTTCTCAACACCCTCGAGTATTATCTGAGGTATGAGATCGCTGCCTAATAGAATGTCTATTTGAGCGGGGGTGTTGCAGTTGGCATCTGCTAGCTTTAGGTGTGAAACCTTTTGCCAATGCTTGCTATTTATATGGTAGCTTGGAAGCATATTTGTTAGTTGCGGTAAGACTATAGCTTCTGCTTTAATTCTCTTCTCCGCTTGGGTGGAAATTAGAGTAATGGGATTATTGTGAACTGAGGTATTCGTTTGAGATTTCCTCAACCTGAGTGGTCATGGTGGTATCTGGTTCCGAAACTAGTCCACTTAGGACCAACCCAAAAATAGTATTTTGTGCGAATAATTAGTTTGAAATTTTCTCAACACCCTCGAGTATTATCTGAGGTATGAGATCACTGCCTAATAGATTGTCTATTTGAGCGGGGGTGTTGCAGTTGGGATCTGCTAGCTTTAGGTGTGAAACCTTTTGCCAATGCTTGCTATTTATATGATATCTGGGAAGCATATTTGTTAGTTGCGGTAAGACTATAGCTTCTGCTTTAATTCTCTTATCCGCTTGGATGGAAATTAGAGTAATGGGATTATTGTGAACTGAGGTATTCGTTTGAGATTTCCTCAACCTGAGTGGTCATGGTGGTAACTGGTTCCGAAACTAGTCCAGTTAGGATCCACCCTAAAATAGTATTTTGTGCCAATAGTTTGTTTGAAATTTTCTCAACACCCTCGAGTATTATCTGAGGTATGAGATCGCTGCCTAATAGAATGTCTATTTGAGCGTAGGTGTTGCAGTTGGCATCTGCTAGCTTTAGGTGTGAAACCTTTTGCCAATGCTTGCTATTTATATGATAGCTTGGAAGCATATTTGTTAGTTGCGGTAAGACTATAGCTTCTGCTTTAATTCTCTTCTCCGCTTGGGTGGAAATTAGAGTAATGGGATTATTGTGAACTGAGGTATTCGTTTGAGATTTCTTCAACCTGAGTGGTCATGGTGGTAACTGGTTCCGAAACTAGTCCACTTAGGACCAACCCAAAAATAGTATTTTGTGCGAATAGTTAGTTTGAAATTTTCTCAACACCCTCGAGTATTATCTGAGGTATGAGATCACTGCCTAATAGAATGTCTATTTGAGCGGGGGTGTTGCAGTTGGGATCTGCTAGCTTTAGGTGTGAAACCTTTTGCCAATGCTTGCTATTTATATGATATCTGGGAAGCATATTTGTTAGTTTCGGTATGACTATAGCTTCTGCTTTAATTCTCTTATCCGCTTGGGGGGAAATTAGAGTAATGGGATTATTGTGAACTGAGGTATTCGTTTGAGATTTCCTCAACCTGAGTGGTCATGGTGGTAACTGGTTCCGAAACTAGTCCACTTAGGATCCACCCAAAAATAGTATTTTGTGCCAATAGTTTGTTTGAAATTTTCTCAGCACCCTCGAGTATTATCTGAGGTATGAGATCGCTGCCTAATAGAATGTCTATTTGAGCGCGGGTGTTGCAGTTGGCATCTGCTAGCTTTAGGTGTGAAACCTTTTGCCGATGCTTGCTATTTATATGATAGCTTGGAAGCATATTTGTTAGTTGCGGTAAGACTATAGCTTCTGCTTTAATTCTCTTATCCGCTTGGGGGGAAATTAGAGTAAGGAGATTATTGTGACTGAGGTATTCGTTTGAGATTTCCTCAACCTGAGTGGTCATGGTGGTAACTGGTTCCGAAACTAGTCCACTTAGGACCAACCCAAAAATAGTATTTTGTGCCAATAGTTTGTTTGAAATTTTCTCAACACCCTCGAGTATTATCTGAGGTATGAGATCGCTGCCTAATAGAATGTCTATTTGAGCGGGGGTGTTGCAGTTGGGATCTGCTAGCTTTAGGTGTGAAACTTTAAGCCAATGCTTGCGATTTATATGATAGCTTGGAAGCATATTTGTTAGTTGCGGTAAGACTATAGCTTCTGCTTTAATTCTCTTATCCGCTTGGGGGGAAATTAGAGTAAGGAGATTATTGTGACTGAGGTATTCGTTTGAGATTTCCTCAACCTGAGTGGTCATGGTGGTAACTGGTTCCGAAACTAGTCCACTTAGGACCAACCCAAAAATAGTATTTTGTGCCAATAGTTTGTTTGAAATTTTCTCAACACCCTCGAGTATTATCTGAGGTATGAGATCGCTGCCTAATAGAATGTCTATTTGAGCGCGGGTGTTGCAGTTGGCATCTGCTAGTTTTAGGTGTGAAACCTTTTGCCAATGCTTGCTATTTATATGATATCTTGGAAGCATATTTGTTAGTTGCGGTAAGACTATAGCTTCTGCTTTAATTCTCTTATCCGCTTGGGGGGAAATTAGAGTAATGGGATTATTGTGAACTGAGGTACTCGTTTGAGATTCCTCAACCTGAGTGGTCATGGTGGTAACTGGTTCCGAAACTAGTCCACTTAGGATCCACCCTAAAATAGTATTTTGTGCCAATAGTTTGTTTGAAATTTTCTCAACACCCTCGAGTATTATCTGAGGTATGAGATCGCTGCCTAATAGAATGTCTATTTGAGCGGGGCTGTTGCAGTTGGCATCTGCTAGCTTTAGGTGTGAAACCTTTTGCCAATGCTTGCTATTTATATGATAGCTTGGAAGCATATTTGTTAGTTGCGGTAAGACTATAGCTTCTGCTTTAATTCTCTTATCCGCTTGGGGGGAAATTAGAGTAATGGGATTATTGTGAACTGAGGTATTCGTTTGAGATTTCCTCAACCTGAGTGGTCATGGTGGTAACTGGTTCCGAAACTAGTCCACTTAGGACCAACCCAAAAATAGTATTTTGTGCCAATAGTTTGTTTGAAATTTTCTCAACACCCTCGAGTATTATCTGAGGTATGAGATCGCTGCCTAATAAAATGTCTATTTGAGCGGGGGTAATGCAGTTGGGATCTGCTAGCTTTAGGTGTGAAACCTTTAGCCAATGCTTGCTATTTATATGATAGCTTGGAAGCATATTTGTTAGTTGCGGTAAGACTATAGCTTCTGCTTTAATTCTCTTATCCGCTTGGGGGGAAATTAGAGTAATGGGATTATTGTGAACTGAGGTATTCGTTTGAGATTTCCTCAACCTGAGTGGTCATGGTGGTAACTGGTTCCGAAACTAGTCCACTTAGGACCAACCCAAAAATAGTATTTTGTGTCAATAGTTTGTTTGAAATTTTCTCAACACCCTCGAGTATTATCTGAGGTATGAGATCGCTGCCTAATAGAATGTCTATTTGAGCGGGGGTGTTGCAGTTGGGATCTGCTAGCTTTAGGTGTGAAACCTTTTGCCAATGCTTGCTATTTATATGATAGCTTGGAAGCATATTTGTTAGTTGCGGTAAGACTATAGCTTCTGCTTTAATTCTCTTATCCGCTTGGGTGGAAATTAGAGTAATGGGATTATTGTGAACTGAGGTATTCGTTTGAGATTTCCTCAACCTGAGTGGTCATGGTGGTAACTGGTTCCGAAACTAGTCCACTTAGGACCAACCCAAAAATAGTATTTTGTGCCAATAGTTTGTTTGAAATTTTCTCAACACCCTCGAGTATTATCTGAGGTATGAGATCGCTGCCTAATAGAATGTCTATTTGAGCGGGGGTGTTGCAGTTGGGATCTGCTAGCTTTAGGTGTGAAACCTTTTGCCAATGCTTGCTATTTATATGATAGCTTGGAAGCATATTTGTTAGTTGCGGTAAGACTATAGCTTCTGCTTTAATTCTCTTATCCGCTGGGGGGGAAATTAGAGTAATGGGATTATTGTGAACTGAGGTATTCGTTTGAGATTCCTCAACCTGAGTGGTCATGGTGGTAACTGGTTCCGAAACTAGTCCACTTAGGATCCACCCTAAAATAGTATTTTGTGCCAATAGTTTGTTTGAAATTTTCTCAACACCCTCGAGTATTATCTGAGGTATGAGATCGCTGCCTAATAGAATGTCTATTTGAGCGGGGGTGTTGCTGTTGGCATCTGCTAGCTTTAGGTGTGAAACCTTTTGCCAATGCTTGCTATTTATATGATAGCTTGGAAGCATATTTGTTAGTTGCGGTAAGACTATAGCTTCTGCTTTAATTCTCTTCTCCGCTTGGGGGGAAATTAGAGTAATGGGATTATTGTGAACTGAGGTATTCGTTTGAGATTTCCTCAACCGGAGTGGTCATGGTGGTAACTGGTTCCGAAACTAGTCCACTTAGGATCCACCCAAAAATAGTATTTTGTGCCAATAGTTTGTTTGAAATTTTTTCAACACCCTCGAGTATTATCTGAGGGATGAGATCGCTGCCTAATAGAATGTCTATTTGAGCGGGGGTGTTGCAGTTGGGATCTGCTAGCTTTAGGTGTGAAACCTTTTGCCAATGCTTGCTATTTATATGATATCTGGGAAGCATATTTGTTAGTTGCGGTAAGACTATAGCTTCTGCTTTAATTCTCTTATCCGCTTGGGTGGAAATTAGAGTAAGGAGATTATTGTGAACTGAGGTATTCGTTTGAGATTTCCTCAACCTGAGTGGTCATGGTGGTAACTGGTTCCGAAACTAGTCGACTTAGGATCCACCCAAAAATAGTATTTTGTGCCAATAGTTTGTTTGAAATTTTCTCAACACCCTCGAGTATTATCTGAGGTATGATATCGCTGCCTAATAGAATGTTTGCCAATGCTTGCTATTTATATGATATCTGGGAAGCATATTTGTTAGTTGCGGTAAGACTATAGCTTCTGCTTTAATTCTCTTCTCCGCTTGGGTGGAAATTAGAGTAATGGGATTATTGTGAACTGAGGTATTCGTTTGAGATTTCCTCAACCTGAGTGGTCATGGTGGTAACTGGTTCCGAAACTAGTCCACTTAGGACCAACCCAAAAATAGTATTTTGTGCCAATAGTTTGTTTGAAATTTTCTCAAAACCCCCGAGTATTATCTGATGTATGAGATCGCTGCCTAATAGAATGTCTATTTGAGCGGGGGTGTTGCAGTTGGGATCTGCTAGCTTTAGGTGTGAAACCTTTTGCCAATGCTTGCTATTTATATGATAGCTTGGAAGCATATTTGTTAGTTGCGGTAAGACTATAGCTTCTGCTTTAATTCTCTTCTCCGCTTGGGTGGAAATTAGAGTAATGGGATTATTGTTAACTGAGGTATTCGTTTGAGATTTCCTCAACCTGAGTGGTCATGGTGGTAACTGGTTCCGAAACTAGTCCACTTAGGACCAACCCAAAAATAGTATTTTGTGCGAATAGTTAGTTTGAAATTTTCTCAACACCCTCGAGTATTATCTGAGGTATGAGATCACTGCCTAATAGAATGTCTATTTGAGCGGGGGTGTTGCAGTTGGGATCTGCTAGCTTTAGGTGTGAAACCTTTTGCCAATGCTTGCTATTTATATGATATCTGGGAAGCATATTTGTTAGTTGCGGTAAGACTATAGCTTCTGCTTTAATTCTCTTATCCGCTTGGGGGGAAATTAGAGTAATGGGATTATTGTGAACTGAGGTATTCGTTTGAGATTTCCTCAACCTGAGTCGTCATGGTGGTAACTGGTTCCGAAACTAGTCCACTTAGGATCCACCCAAAAATAGTATTTTGTGCCAATAGTTTGTTTGAAATTTTCTCAACACCCTCGAGTATTATCTGAGGTATGAGATCGCTGCCTAATAGAATGTCTATTTGAGCGCGGGTGTTGCAGTTGGCATCTGCTAGCTTTAGGTGTGAAACCTTTTGCCGATGCTTGCTATTTATATGATAGCTTGGAAGCATATTTGTTAGTTGCGGTAAGACTATAGCTTCTGCTTTAATTCTCTTATTCGCTTGGGGGGAAATTAGAGTAAGGAGATTATTGTGACTGAGGTATTCGTTTGAGATTTCCTCAACCTGAGTGGTCATGGTGGTAACTGGTTCCGAAACTAGTCCACTTAGGACCAACCCAAAAATAGTATTTTGTGCCAATAGTTTGTTTGAAATTTTCTCAACACCCTCGAGTATTATCTGAGGTATGAGATCGCTGCCTAATAGAATGTCTATTTGAGCGGGGGCGTTGCAGTTGGGATCTGCTAGCTTTAGGTGTGAAACCTTAAGCCAATGCTTGCGATTTATATGATAGCTTGGAAGCATATTTGTTAGTTGCGGTAAGACTATAGCTTCTGCTTTAATTCTCTTATCCGCTTGGGGGGAAATTAGAGTAAGGAGATTATTGTGACTGAGGTATTCGTTTGAGATTTCCTCAACCTGAGTGGTCATGGTGGTAACTGGTTCCGAAACTAGTCCACTTAGGATCCACCCTAAAATAGTATTTTGTGCCAATAGTTTGTTTGAAATTTTCTCAACACCCTCGAGTATTATCTGAGGTATGAGATCGCTGCCTAATAGAATGTCTATTTGAGCGCGGGTGTTGCAGTTGGCATCTGCTAGCTTTAGGTGTGAAACCTTTTGCCAATGCTTGCTATTTATATGATATCTTGGATGCATATTTGTTAGTTGCGGTAAGACTATAGCTTCTGCTTTAATTCTCTTATCCGCTTGGGGGGAAATTAGAGTAATGGGATTATTGAGAACTGAGGTATTCGTTTGAGATTCCTCAACCTGAGTGGTCATGGTGGTAACTGGTTCCGAAACTAGTCCACTTAGGATCCACCCTAAAATAGTATTTTGTGCCAATAGTTTGTTTGAAATTTTCTCAACACCCTCGAGTATTATCTGAGGTATGAGATCGCTGCCTAATAGAATGTCTATTTGAGCGGGGCTGTTGCAGTTGGCATCTGCTAGCTTTAGGTGTGAAACCTTTTGCCAATGCTTGCTATTTATATGATAGCTTGGAAGCATATTTGTTAGTTGCGGTAAGACTATAGCTTCTGCTTTAATTCTCTTATCCGCTTGGGGGGAAATTAGAGTAATGGGATTATTGTGAACTGAGGTATTCGTTTGAGATTTCCTCAACCTGAGTGGTCATGGTTGTAACTGGTTCCGAAACTAGTCCACTTAGGACCAACCCAAAAATAGTATTTTGTGCCAAAAGTTTGTTTGAAATTTTCTCAACACCCTCGAGTATTATCTGAGGTATGAGATCGCTGCCTAATAAAATGTATATTTGAGCGGGGGTGATGCAGTTGGGATCTGCTAGCTTTAGGTGTGAAACCTTTAGCCAATGCTTGCTATTTATGTGATAGCTTGGAAGCATATTTGTTAGTTGCGGTAAGACTATAGCTTCTGCTTTAATTCTCTTATCCGCTTGGGGGGAAATTAGAGTAATGGGATTATTGTGAACTGAGGTATTCGTTTGAGATTTCCTCAACCTGAGTGGTCATGGTGGTAACTGGTTCCGAAACTAGTCCACTTAGGACCAACCCAAAAATAGTATTTTGTGCCAATAGTTTGTTTGAAATTTTCTCAACACCCTCGAGTATTATCTGAGGTATGAGATCGCTGCCTAATAAAATGTCTATTTGAGCGGGGGTGATGCAGTTGGGATCTGCTAGCTTTAGGTGTGAAACCTTTAGCCAATGCTTGCTATTTATATGATAGCTTGGAAGCATATTTGTTAGTTGCGGTAAGACTATAGCTTCTGCTTTAATTCTCTTATCCGCTTGGGGGGAAATTAGAGTAATGGGATTATTGTGAACTGAGGTATTCGTTTGAGATTTCCTCAACCTGAGTGGTCATGGTGGTAACTAGTTCCGAAACTAGTCCACTTAGGATCCACCGTAAAATAGTATTTTGTGCCAATAGGTGAAACATTTTGCCAATGCTTGCTATTTATATGATAGCTTGGAAGCATATTTGTTAGTTGCGGTAAGACTATAGCTTCTGCTTTTATTCTCTTATCCGCTTGGGGGGAAATTAGAGTAATGGGATTATTGTGAACTGAGGTATTCGTTTGAGATTTCCTCAACCTGAGTGGTCATGGTGGTAACTGGTTCCGAAACTAGTCCACTTAGAATCCACCCTAAAATAGTATTTTGTGCCAATAGTTTGTTTGAAATTTGCTCAACACCCTCGAGTATTATCTGAAGTATGAGATCGCTGCCTAATAGAATGTCTATTTGAGCGGGGGTGTTGCAGTTGGGATCTGCTAGCTTTAGGTGTGAAACCTTTTGTCAATGCTTGTTATTTATATGATAGCTTGGAAGCATATTTGTTACTTGCGGTAAGACTATAGCTTCTGCTTTAATTCTCTTATCCGCTTGGGGGGAAATTAGAGTAATGGGATTATTGTGAACTGAGGTATTCGTTTGAGATTTCCTCAACCTGAGTGGTCATGGTGGTAACTGGTTCCGAAACTAGTCCACTTAGGACCAACCCAAAAATAGTATTTTGTGCGAATAGTTTGTTTGAAATTTTCTCAACACCCTCGAGTATTATCTGAGGTATGAGATCACTGCCTAATAGAATGTCTATTTGAGCGGGGGTGTTGCAGTTGGGATCTGCTAGCTTTAGGTGTGAAACCTTTTGCCTATGCTTGCTATTTATATGATAGCTTGGAAGCATATTTGTTAGTTGCGGTAAGACTATAGCTTCTGCTTTAATTCTCTTATCCGCTTGGGGGGAAATTAGAGTAATGGGATTATTGTGAACTGAGGTATTCGTTTGAGATTTCCTCAACCTGAGTGGTCATGGTGGTAACTGGTTCCGAAACTAGTCCACTTAGGACCAGCCCAAAAATAGTATTTTGTGCGAATAGTTTGTTTGAAATTTTCTCAACACCCTCGAGTATTATCTGAGGTATGAGATCACTGCCTAATAGAATGTCTATTTGAGCGGGGGTGTTGCAGTTGGGATCTGCTAGCTTTAGGTGTGAAAACTTTTCCCAATACTTGCTATTCATATGATAGCTTGGAAGCATATTTGTTAGTTGCGGTAAGACTATAGCTCATGCTTTAATTCTCTTATCCGCTTGGGGGGAAATTAGAGTAATGGTCATGGTGGTAACTGGTTCCGAAACTAGTCCACTTAGGATCCACCCTAAAATAGTATTTTGTGCCAATAGGTGAAACCTTTTGCCAATGCTTGCTATTTATATGATAGCTTGGAAGCATATTTGTTAGTTGCGGTAAGACTATAGCTTCTGCTTTAATTCTCTTCTCCGCTTGGAGGGAAATTAGAGTAATGGGATTATTGTGAACTAAGGTATTCGTTTGAGATTTCCTCAGCCTGAGTGGTCATAGTGGTAACTGGTTCCAAAACTAGTCCACTTAGGATCCACCCAAAAATAGTATTTTGTGCCAATAGTTTGTTTGAAATTTTCTCAACACCCTCGAGTATTATCTGAGGTATGAGATCGCTGCCTAATAGAATGTCTATTTGAGCGGGGGTGATGCAGTTGGGATCTGCTAGCTTTAGGTGTGAAACCTTTAGCCAATGCTTGCTATTTATATGATAGCTTGGAAGCATATTTGTTAGTTGCGGTAAGACTATAGCTTCTGCTTTAATTCTCTTATCCGCTTGGGGGGAAATTAGAGTAATGGGATTATTGTGAACTGAGGTATTCGTTTGAGATTTCCTCAACCTGAGTGGTCATGGTGGTAACTGGTTCCGAAACTAGTCCACTTAGGACCAACCCAAAAATAGTATTTTGTGCCAATAGTTTGTTTGAAATTTTCTCAACACCCTCGAGCATTATCTGAGGTATGAGATCGCTGCCTAATAAAATGTCTATTTGAGCGGGGGTGATGCAGTTGGGATCTGCTAGCTTTAGGTGTGAAACCTTTAGCCAATGCTTGCTATTTATATGATAGCTTGGAAGCATATTTGTTAGTTGCGGTAAGACTATAGCTTCTGCTTTAATTCTCTTATCCGCTTGGGGGGAAATTAGAGTAATGGGATTATTGTGAACTGAGGTATTCGTTTGAGATTTCCTCAACCTGAGTGGTCATGGTGGTAACTAGTTCCGAAACTAGTCCACTTAGGATCCACCGTAAAATAGTATTTTGTGCCAATAGGTGAAACATTTTGCCAATGCTTGCTATTTATATGATAGCTTGGAAGCATATTTGTTAGTTGCGGTAAGACTATAGCTTCTGCTTTTATTCTCTTATCCGCTTGGGGGGAAATTAGAGTAATGGGATTATTGTGAACTGAGGTATTCGTTTGAGATTTCCTCAACCTGAGTGGTCATGGTGGTAACTGGTTCCGAAACTAGTCCACTTAGAATCCACCCTAAAATAGTATTTTGTGCCAATAGTTTGTTTGAAATTTGCTCAACACCCTCGAGTATTATCTGAGGTATGAGATCGCTGCCTAATAGAATGTCTATTTGAGCGGGGGTGTTGCAGTTGGGATCTGCTAGCTTTAGGTGTGAAACCTTTTGCCAATGCTTGCTATTTATATGATGGCTTGGAAGCATATTTGTTAGTTGCGGTAAGACTATAGCTTCTGCTTTAATTCTCTTATCCGCTTGGGGGGAAATTAGAGTAATGGGATTATTGTGAACTGAGGTATTCGTTTGAGATTTCCTCAACCTGAGTGGTCATGGTGGTAACTGGTTCCGAAACTAGTCCACTTAGGATCCACCCAAAAATAGTATTTTGTGCCAATAGTTTGTTTGAAATTTTCTCAACACCCTCGAGTATTATCTGAGGTATGAGATCGCTGCCTAATAGAATGTCTATTTGAGCGGGGCTGTTGCAGTTGGCATCTGCTAGCTTTAGGTGTGAAACCTTTTGCCAATGCTTGCTATTTATATGATAGCTTGGAAGCATATTTGTTAGTTGCGGTAAGACTATAGCTTCTGCTTTAATTCTCTTATCCGCTTGGGGGGAAATTAGAGTAATGGGATTATTGTGAACTGAGGTATTCGTTTGAGATTTCCTCAACCTGAGTGGTCATGGTGGTAACTGGTTCCGAAACTAGTCCACTTAGGACCAACCCAAAAATAGTATTTTGTGCCAATAGTTTGTTTGAAATTTTCTCAACACCCTCGAGTATTATCTGAGGTATGAGATCGCTGCCTAATAGAATGTCTATTTGAGCGGGGGCGTTGCAGTTGGGATCTGCTAGCTTTAGGTGTGAAACCTTAAGCCAATGCTTGCGATTTATATGATAGCTTGGAAGCATATTTGTTAGTTGCGGTAAGACTATAGCTTCTGCTTTAATTCTCTTATCCGCTTGGGGGGAAATTAGAGTAAGGAGATTATTGTGACTGAGGTATTCGTTTGAGATTTCCTCAACCTGAGTGGTCATGGTGGTAACTGGTTCCGAAACTAGTCCACTTAGGACCAACCCAAAAATAGTATTTTGTGCCAATAGTTTGTTTGAAATTTTCTCAACACCCTCGAGTATTATCTGAGGTATGAGATCGCTGCCTAATAGAATGTCTATTTGAGCGCGGGTGTTGCAGTTGGCATCTGCTAGCTTTAGGTGTGAAACCTTTTGCCAATGCTTGCTATTTATATGATATCTTGGAAGCATATTTGTTAGTTGCGGTAAGACTATAGCTTCTGCTTTAATTCTCTTATCCGCTTGGGGGGAAATTAGAGTAATGGGATTATTGTGAACTGAGGTATTCGTTTGAGATTCCTCAACCTGAGTGGTCATGGTGGTAACTGGTTCCGAAACTAGTCCACTTAGGATCCACCCTAAAATAGTATTTTGTGCCAATAGTTTGTTTGAAATTTTCTCAACACCCTCGAGTATTATCTGAGGTATGAGATCGCTGCCTAATAGAATGTCTATTTGAGCGGGGCTGTTGCAGTTGGCATCTGCTAGCTTTAGGTGTGAAACCTTTTGCCAATGCTTGCTATTTATATGATAGCTTGGAAGCATATTTGTTAGTTGCGGTAAGACTATAGCTTCTGCTTTAATTCTCTTATCCGCTTGGGGGGAAATTAGAGTAATGGGATTATTGTGAACTGAGGTATTCGTTTGAGATTTCCTCAACCTGAGTGGGCATGGTGGTAACTGGTTCCGAAACTAGTCCACTTAGGACCAACCCAAAAATAGTATTTTGTGCCAATAGTTTGTTTGAAATTTTCTCAACACCCTCGAGTATTATCTGAGGTATGAGATCGCTGCCTAATAAAATGTCTATTTGAGCGGGGGTGATGCAGTTGGGATCTGCTAGCTTTAGGTGTGAAACCTTTAGCCAATGCTTGCTATTTATATGATAGCTTGGAAGCATATTTGTTAGTTGCGGTAAGACTATAGCTTCTGCTTTAATTCTCTTATCCGCTTGGGGGGAAATTAGAGTAATGGGATTATTGTGAACTGAGGTATTCGTTTGAGATTTCCTCAACCTGAGTGGTCATGGTGGTAACTAGTTCCGAAACTAGTCCACTTAGGATCCACCGTAAAATAGTATTTTGTGCCAATAGGTGAAACATTTTGCCAATGCTTGCTATTTATATGATAGCTTGGAAGCATATTTGTTAGTTGCGGTAAGACTATAGCTTCTGCTGTTATTCTCTTATCCGCTTGGGGGGAAATTAGAGTAATGGGATTATTGTGAACTGAGGTATTCGTTTGAGATTTCCTCAACCTGAGTGGTCATGGTGGTAACTGGTTCCGAAACTAGTCCACTTAGAATCCACCCTAAAATAGTATTTTGTGCCAATAGTTTGTTTGAAATTTGCTCAACACCCTCGAGTATTATCTGAGGTATGAGATCGCTGCCTAATAAAATGTCTATTTGAGCGGGGGTGATGCAGTTGGGATCTGCTAGCTTTAGGTGTGAAACCTTTAGCCATTGCTTGCTATTTATATGATAGCTTGGAAGCATATTTGTTAGTTGCGGTAAGACTATAGCTTCTGCTTTAATTCTCTTATCCGCTTGGGGGGAAATTAGAGTAATGGGATTATTGTGAACTGAGGTATTCGTTTGAGATTTCCTCAACCTGAGTGGTCATGGTGGTAACTGGTTCCGAAACTAGTCCACTTAGGACCAACCCAAAAATAGTATTTTGTGCCAATAGTTTGTTTGAAATTTTCTCAACACCCTCGAGTATTATCTGAGGTATGAGATCGCTGCCTAATAGAATGTCTATTTGAGCGGGGGCGTTGCAGTTGGGATCTGCTAGCTTTAGGTGTGAAACCTTAAGCCAATGCTTGCGATTTATATGATAGCTTGGAAGCATATTTGTTAGTTGCGGTAAGACTATAGCTTCTGCTTTAATTCTCTTATCCGCTTGGGGGGAAATTAGAGTAAGGAGATTATTGTGACTGAGGTATTCGTTTGAGATTTCCTCAACCTGAGTGGTCATGGTGGTAACTGGTTCCGAAACTAGTCCACTTAGGACCAACCCAAAAATAGTATTTTGTGCCAATAGTTTGTTTGAAATTTTCTCAACACCCTCGAGTATTATCTGAGGTATGAGATCGCTGCCTAATAGAATGTCTATTTGAGCGCGGGTGTTGCAGTTGGCATCTGCTAGCTTTAGGTGTGAAACCTTTTGCCAATGCTTGCTATTTATATGATATCTTGGAAGAATATTTGTTAGTTGCGGTAAGACTATAGCTTCTGCTTTAATTCTCTTATCCGCTTGGGGGGAAATTAGAGTAATGGGATTATTGTGAACTGAGGTATTCGTTTGAGATTCCTCAACCTGAGTGATCATGGTGGTAACTGGTTCCGAAACTAGTCTACTTAGGATCCACCCTAAAATAGTATTTTGTGCCAATAGTTTGTTTGAAATTTTCTCAACACCCTCGAGTATTATCTGAGGTATGAGATCGCTGCCTAATAAAATGTCTATTTGAGCGGGGGTGATGCAGTTGGGATCTGCTAGCTTTAGGTGTGAAACCTTTAGCCAATGCTTGCTATTTATATGATAGCTTGGAAGCATATTTGTTAGTTGCGGTAAGACTATAGCTTCTGCTTTAATTCTCTTATCCGCTTGGGGGGAAATTAGAGTAATGGGATTATTGTGAACTGAGGTATTCGTTTGAGATTTCCTCAACCTGAGTGGTCATGGTGGTAACTAGTTCCGAAACTAGTCCACTTAGGATCCACCGTAAAATAGTATTTTGTGCCAATAGGTGAAACATTTTGCCAATGCTTGCTATTTATATGATAGCTTGGAAGCATATTTGTTAGTTGCGGTAAGACTATAGCTTCTGCTTTTATTCTCTTATCCGCTTGGGGGGAAATTAGAGTAATGGGATTATTGTGAACTGAGGTATTCGTTTGAGATTTCCTCAACCTGAGTGGTCATGGTGGTAACTGGTTCCGAAACTAGTCCACTTAGAATCCACCCTAAAATAGTATTTTGCGCCAATAGTTTGTTTGAAATTTGCTCAACACCCTCGAGTATTATCTGAGGTATGAGATCGCTGCCTAATAGAATGTCTATTTGAGCGGGGGTGTTGCAGTTGGGATCTGCTAGCTTTAGGTGTGAAACCTTTTGTCAATGCTTGTTATTTATATGATAGCTTGGAAGCATATTTGTTACTTGCGGTAAGACTATAGCTTCTGCTTTAATTCTCTTATCCGCTTGGGGGGAAATTAGAGTAATGGGATTATTGTGAACTGAGGTATTCGTTTGAGATTTCCTCAACCTGAGTGGTCATGGTGGTAACTGGTTCCGAAACTAGTCCACTTAGGACCAACCCAAAAATAGTATTTGTGCCAATAGTTTGTTTGAAATTTTCTCAACACCCTCGAGTATTACCTGAGGTATGAGATCGCTGCCTAATAAAATGTCTATTTGAGCGGGGGTGATGCAGTTGGGATCTGCTAGCTTTAGGTGTGAAACCTTTTGCCTATGCTTGCTATTTATATGATAGCTTGGAAGCATATTTGTTAGTTGCGGTAAGACTATAGCTTCTGCTTTAATTCTCTTATCCGCTTGGGGGGAAATTAGAGTAATGGGATTATTGTGAACTGAGGTATTCGTTTGAGATTCCTCAACCTGAGTGGTCATGGTGGTAACTGGTTCCGAAACTAGTCCACTTAGGACCAGCCCAAAAATAGTATTTTGTGCGAATAGTTTGTTTGAAATTTTCTCAACACCCTCGAGTATTATCTGAGGTATGAGATCACTGCCTAATAGAATGTCTATTTGAGCGGGTGTGTTGCAGTTGGGATCTGCTAGCTTTAGGTGTGAAACCTTTTCCCAATGCTTGCTATTCATATGATAGCCTGGAAGCATATTTGTTAGTTGCGGTAAGACTATAGCTCGTGCTTTAATTCTCTTATCCGCTTTGGGGGAAATTAGAGTAATGGGATTATTGTGAACTGAGGTATTCGTTTGAGATTTCCTCAACCTGAGTGGTCATGGTGGTAACTGGTTCCGAAACTAGTCCACTTAGGACCAACCCAAAAATAGTATTTTGTGCCAATAGTTTGTTTGAAATTTTCTCAACACCCTCGAGTATTATCTGAGGTATGAGATCGCTGCCTAATAGAATGTCTATTTGAGCGGGGGTGTTGCAGTTGGCATCTGCTAGCTTTAGGTGTGAAACCTTTAGCCAATGCTTGCTATTTGTATGATAGCTTGGAAGCATATTTGTTAGTTGCGGTAAGACTATAGCTTCTGCTTTAATTCTCTTATCCGCTTGGGGGGAAATTAGAGTAATGGGATTATTGTGAACTGAGGTATTCGTTTGAGATTTCCTCAACCTGAGTGGTCATGGTGGTAACTGGTTCCGAAACTAGTCCACTTAGGATCCACCGTAAAATAGTATTTTGTGCCAATAGGTGAAACCTTTTGCCAATGCTTGCTATTTATATGATAGCTTGGAAGCATATTTGTTAGTTGCGGTAAGACTATAGCTTCTGCTTTAATTCTCTTATCCGCTTGGGGGGAAATTAGAGTAAGGGGATTATTGTGAACTGAGGTATTCGTTTGAGATTTCCTCAACCTGAGTGGTCATGGTGGTAACTGGTTTCGAAACTAGTCCACTTAGGAACAACCCAAAAATAGTATTTTGTGCGAATAGTTAGTTTGAAATTTTCTCAACACCCTCCAGTATTATCTGAGGTATGAGATCACTGCCTAATAGAATGTCTATTTGAGCGGGGGTGTTGCAGTTGGGATCTGCTAGCTCTAGGTGTGAAACCTTTTGCCAATGCTTGCTATTTATATGATATCTGGGAAGCATATTTGTTAGTTGCGGTAAGACTATACCTTCTGCTTTAATTCTCTTATCCGCTTGGGTGGAAATTAGAGTAATGTAATTATTGTGAACTGAGGTATTCGTTTGAGATTTCCTCAACCTGAGTGGGCATGGTGGTAACTGGTTCCGAAACTAGTCCAGTTAGGATCCACCCTAAAATAGTATTTTGTGCCAATAGTTTGTTTGAAAATTTCTCAACACCCTCGAGTATTATCTGAGGTATGAGATCGCTGCCTAATAGAATGTCTATTTGAGCGGGGGTGTTGCAGTTGGGATCTGCTAGCTTTAGGTGTGAAACCTTTTGCCAATGCTTGCTATTTATATGATAGCTTGGAAGCATATTTGTTAGTTGCGGTAAGACTATAGCTTCTGCTTTAATTCTCTTATCCGCTTGGGGGGAAATTAGAGTAATGGGATTATTGTGAACTGAGGTATTCGTTTGAGATTTCCTCAACCTGAGTGGTCATGGTGGTAACTGGTTCCAAAACTAGTTCACTTAGGACCAACCCAAAAATAGTATTTTGTGCCAATAGTTTGTTTGAAATTTTCTCAACACCCTCGAGTATTATCTGAGGTATGAGATCGCTGCCTAATAGAATGTCTATTTGAGCGGGGGTGTTGCAGTTGGCATCTGCTAGCTTTAGGTGTGAAACCTTTTGCCAATGCTTGCTATTTATATGATAGCTTGGAAGCATATTTGTTAGTTGCGGTAAGACTATAGCTTCTGCTTTAATTCTCTTCTCGGCTTGGGGGGAAATTAGAGTAATGGGATTATTGTGAACTAAGGTATTCGTTTGAGATTTCCTCAACCTGAGTGGTCATAGTGGTAACTGGTTCCAAAACTAGTCCACTTAGGATCCACCCAAAAATAGTATTTGGTGCCAATAGTTTGTTTGAAATTTTCTCAACACCCTCGAGTATTATCTGAGGTATGAGATCGCTGCCTAATAGAATGTCTATTTGAGCGGGGGTGTTGCAGTCGGGATCTGCTAGCTTTAGGTGTGAAACCTTTTCCCAATGCTTGCTATTCATATGATAGCTTGGAAGCATATTTGTTAGTTGCGGTAAGACTATAGCTCGTGCTTTAATTCTCTTATCCGCTTTGTGGGAAATTAGAGTAATGGGATTATTGTGAACTGAGGTATTTGTTTGAGATTTCCTCAACCTGAGTGGTCATGGTGGTAACTGGTTCCGAAACTAGTCCACTTAGGACCAACCCAAAAATAGTATTTTGTGCCAATAGTTTGTTTGAAATTTTCTCAACACCCTCGAGTATTATCTGAGGTATGAGATCGCTGCCTAATAGAATGTCTATTTAAGCGGGGGTGTTGCAGTTGGCATCTGCTAGCTTTAGGTGTGAAACCTTTAGCCAATGCTTGCTATTTGTATGATAGCTTGGAAGCATATTTGTTAGTTGCTGTAAGACTATAGCTTCTGCTTTAATTCTCTTATCCGCTTGGGGGGAAATTAGAGTAATGGGATTATTGTGAACTGAGGTATTCGTTTGAGATTTCCTCAACCTGAGTGGTCATGGTGGTAACTGGTTCCGAAACTAGTCCACTTAGGATCCACCGTAAAATAGTATTTTGTGCCAATAGGTGAAACCTTTTGCCAATGCTTGCTATTTATATGATAGCTTGGAAGCATATTTGTTAGTTGCGGTAAGACTATAGCTTCTGCTTTAATTCTCTTATCCGCTTGGGGGGAAATTAGAGTAAGGGGATTATTGTGAACTGAGGTATTCGTTTGAGATTTCCTCAACCTGAGTGGGCATGGTGGTAACTGGTTCCGAAACTAGTCCACTTAGGAACAACCCAAAAATAGTATTTTGTGCGAATAGTTAGTTTGAAATTTTCTCAACACCCTCGAGTATTATCTGAGGTATGAGATCACTGCCTAATAGAATGTCTATTTGAGCGGGGGTGTTGCAGTTGGGATCTGCTAGCTTTAGGTGTGAAACCTTTTGCCAATGCTTGCTATTTATATGATATCTGGGAAGCATATTTGTTAGTTGCGGTAAGACTATAGCTTCTGCTTTAATTCTCTTATCCGCTTGGGTGGAAATTAGAGTAATGGGATTATTGTGAACTGAGGTATTCGTTTGAGATTTCCTCAACCTGAGTGGTCATGGTGGTAACTGGTTCCGAAACTAGTCCAGTTAGGATCCACCCTAAAATAGTATTTTGTGCCAATAGTTTGTTTGAAATTTTCTCAACACCCTCGAGTATTATCTGAGGTATGAGATCGCTGCCTAATAGAATGTCTATTTGAGCGGGGGTGTTGCAGTTGGGATCTGCTAGCTTTAGGTGTGAAACCTTTTGCCAATGCTTGCTATTTATATGATAGCTTGGAAGCATATTTGTTAGTTGCGGTAAGACTATAGCTTCTGCTTTAATTCTCTTATCCGCTTGGGGGGAAATTAGAGTAATGGGATTATTGTGAACTGAGGTATTCGTTTGAGATTTCCTCAACCTGAGTGGTCACGGTGGTAACTGGTTCCGAAACTAGTCCACTTAGGACCAACCCAAAAATAGTATTTTGTGCGAATAGTTTGTTTGAAATTTTCTCAACACCCTCGAGTATTATCTGAGGTATGAGATCACTGCCTAATAGAATGTCTATTTGAGCGGGGGTGTTGCAGTTGGGATCTGCTAGCTTTAGGTGTGAAACCTTTTGCCAATGCTTGCTATTTATATGATAGCTTGGAAGCATATTTGTTAGTTGCGGTAAGACTATAGCTTCTGCTTTAATTCTCTTCTCCGCTTGGGGGGAAATTAGAGTAATGGGATTATTGTGAACTAAGGTACTCGTTTGAGATTTCCTCAACCTGAGTGGTCATGGTGGTAACTGGTTCCGAAACTAGTCCACTTAGGACCAACCCAAAAATAGTATTTTGTGCGAATAGTTAGTTTGAAATTTTCTCAACACCCTCGAGTATTATCTGAGGTATGAGATCACTGCCTAATAGAATGTCTATTTGAGCGGGGGTGTTGCAGTTGGGATCTGCTAGCTTTAGGTGTGAAACCTTTTGTCAATGCTTGTTATTTATATGATAGCTTGGAAGCATATTTGTTACTTGCGGTAAGACTATAGCTTCTGCTTTAATTCTCTTATCCGCTTGGGGGGAAATTAGAGTAATGGGATTATTGTGAACTGAGGTATTCGTTTGAGATTTCCTCAACCTGAGTGGTCATGGTGGTAACTGGTTCCGAAACTAGTCCACTTAGGATCCACCCAAAAATAGTATTTTGTGCCAATAGTTTGTTTGAAATTTTCTCAACACCCTCGAGTATTATCTGAGGTATGAGATCGCTGCCTAATAGAATGTCTATTTGAGCGGGGGTGTTGCAGTTGGGATCTGCTAGCTTTAGGTGTGAAACCTTTTGCCAATGCTTGCTATTTATATGATATCTTGGCATATTTGTTAGTTGCGGTAAGACTATAGCTTCTGCTTTAATTCTCTTATCCGCTTGGGGGGAAATTAGAGTAAGGAGATTATTGTGACTGAGGTATTCGTTTGAGATTTCCTCAACCTGAGTGGTCATGGTGGTAACTGGTTCCGAAACTAGTCCACTTAGGACCAACCCAAAAATAGTATTTTGTGCCAATAGTTTGTTTGAAATTTTCTCAACACCCTCGAGTATTATCTGAGGTATGAGATCGCTGCCTAATAGAATGTCTATTTGAGCGGGGGTGTTGCAGTTGGGATCTGCTAGCTTTAGGTGTGAAACCTTAAGCCAATGCTTGCGATTTATATGATAGCTTGGAAGCATATTTGTTAGTTGCGGTAAGACTATAGCTTCTGCTTTAGTTCTCTTATCCGCTTGGGGGGAAATTAGAGTAAGGAGATTATTGTGACTGAGGTATTCGTTTGAGATTTCCTCAACCTGAGTGGTCATGGTGGTAACTGGTTCCGAAACTAGTCCACTTAGGATCCACCCAAAAATAGTATTTTGTGCCAGTGGTTTGTTTGAAATTTTCTCAACACCCTCGAGTATTATCTGAGGTATGAGATCGCTGCCTAATAGAATGTCTATTTGAGCGGGGGTGTTGCAGTTGGGATCTGCTAGCTTTAGGTGTGAAACCTTTTGCCAATGCTTGCTATTTATATGATATCTTGGCATATTTGTTAGTTGCGGTAAGACTATAGCTTCTGCTTTAATTCTCTTATCCGCTTGGGGGGAAATTAGAGTAAGGAGATTATTGTGACTGAGGTATTCGTTTGAGATTTCCTCAACCTGAGTGGTCATGGTGGTAACTGGTTCCGAAACTAGTCCACTTAGTATCCACCCAAAAATAATATTTTGTGCCAATAGTTTGTTTGAAATTTTCTCAACACCCTCGAGTATTATCTGAGGTATGAGATCGCTGCCTCATAGAATGTCTATTTGAGCGGGGGTGTTGCAGTTGGGATCTGCTAGCTTTAAGTGTGAAACCTTTTGCCAATGCTTGCTATTTATATGATATCTTGGAAGCATATTTGTTAGTTGCGGTAAGACTATAGCTTCTGCTTTAATTCTCTTATCCGCTTGGGGGGAAATTAGAGTAATGGGATTATTGTGAACTGAGGTATTCGTTTGAGATTCCTCAACCTGAGTGGTCATGGTGGTAACTGGTTCCGAAACTAGTCCACTTAGGATCCACCCTAAAATAGTATTTTGTGCCAATAGTTTGTTTGAAATTTTCTCAACACCCTCGAGTATTATCTGAGGTATGAGATCGCTGCCTAATAGAATGTCTATTTGAGCGGGGCTGTTGCAGTTGGCATCTGCTAGCTTTAGGTGTGAAACCTTTTGCCAATGCTTGCTATTTATATGATAGCTTGGAAGCATATTTGTTAGTTGCGGTAAGACTATAGCTTCTGCTTTAATTCTCTTATCCGCTTGGGGGGAAATTAGAGTAATGGGATTATTGTGAACTGAGGTATTCGTTTGAGATTTCCTCAACCTGAGTGGTCATGGTGGTAACTGGTTCCGAAACTAGTCCACTTAGGACCAACCCAAAAATAGTATTTTGTGCCAATAGTTTGTTTGAAATTTTCTCAACACCCTCGAGTATTATCTGAGGTATGAGATCGCTGCCTAATAAAATGTCTATTTGAGCAGGGGTGATGCAGTTGGGATCTGCTAGCTTTAGGTGTGAAACCTTTAGCCAATGCTTGCTATTTATATGATAGCTTGGAAGCATATCTGTTAGTTGCGGTAAGACGATAGCTTCTGCTTTAATTCTCTTATCCGCTTGGGGGGAAATTAGAGTAATGGGATTATTGTGAACTGAGGTATTCGTTTGAGATTTCCTCAACCTGAGTGGTCATGGTGGTAACTAGTTCCGAAACTAGTCCACTTAGGATCCACCGTAAAATAGTATTTTGTGCCAATAGTTTGTTTGAAATTTTCTCAACACCCTCGAGTATTATCTGAGGTATGAGATCGCTGCCTAATAAAATGTCTATTTGAGCGGGGGTGTTGCAGTTGGCATCTGCTAGCTTTAGGTGTGAAACCTTTTGCCAATGCTTGCTATTTATATGATAGCTTGGAAGCATATTTGTTAGTTGCGGTAAGACTATAGCTTCTGCTTTAATTCTCTTCTCCGCTTGGGTGGAAATTAGAGTAATGGGATTATTGTGAACTGAGGTATTCGTTTGAGATTTCCTCAACCTGAGTGGTCATGGTGGTAACTGGTTCCGAAACTAGTCCACTTAGGATCCACCCAAAAATAGTATTTTGTGCCAATAGTTTGTTTGAAATTTTCTCAACACCCTCGAGTATTATCTGAGGTATGAGATCGCTGCCTAATAGAATGTCTATTTGAGCGGGGGTGTTGCAGTTGGGATCTGCTAGCTTTAGGTGTGAAACCTTTTGCCGATGCTTGCTATTTATATGATAGCTTGGAAGCATATTTGTTAGTTGCGGTAAGACTATAGCTTCTGCTTTAATTCTCTTATCCGCTGGGGGGGAAATTAGAGTAATGGGATTATTGTGAACTGAGGTATTCGTTTGAGATTCCTCAACCTGAGTGGTCATGGTGGTAACTGGTTCCGAAACTAGTCCACTTAGGATCCACCCTAAAATAGTATTTTGTGCCAATAGTTTGTTTGAAATTTTCTCAACACCCTCGAGTATTATCTGAGGTATGAGATCGCTGCCTAATAGAATGTCTATTTGAGCGGGGGTGTTGCAAATGGGATCTGCTAGCTTTAGGTGTGAAACCTTTTGCCAATGCTTGCTATTTATATGATAGCTTGGAAGCATATTTGTTAGTTGCGGTAAGACTATAGCTTCTGCTTTAATTCTCTTATCCGCTTGGGGGGAAATTAGAGTAATGGGATTATTGTGAACTGAGGTATTCGTTTGAGATTTCCTCAACCTGAGTGGTCATGGTGGTAACTAGTTCCGAAACTAGTCCACTTAGGATCCACCGTAAAATAGTATTTTGTGCCAATAGTTTGTTTGAAATTTTCTCAACACCCTCGAGTATTATCTGAGGTATGAGATCGCTGCCTAATAGAATGTCTATTTGAGCGGGGCTGTTGCAGTTGGCATCTGCTAGCTTTAGGTGTGAAACCTTTTGCCAATGCTTGCTATTTATATGATAGCTTGGAAGCATATTTGTTAGTTGCGGTAAGACTATAGCTTCTGCTTTAATTCTCTTCTCCGCTTGGGTGGAAATTAGAGTAATGGGATTATTGTGAACTGAGGTATTCGTTTGAGATTTCCTCAACCTGAGTGGTCATGGTGGTAACTGGTTCCGAAACTAGTCCACTTAGGATCCACCCAAAAATAGTATTTTGTGCCAATAGTTTGTTTGAAATTTTCTCAACACCCTCGAGTATTATCTGAGGTATGAGATCGCTGCCTAATAGAATGTCTATTTGAGCGGGGGTGTTGCAGTTGGGATCTGCTAGCTTTAGGTGTGAAACCTTTTGCCGATGCTTGCTATTTATATGATAGCTTGGAAGCATATTTGTTAGTTGCGGTAAGACTATAGCTTCTGCTTTAATTCTCTTATCCGCTGGGGGGGAAATTAGAGTAATGGGATTATTGTGAACTGAGGTATTCGTTTGAGATTCCTCAACCTGAGTGGTCATGGTGGTAACTGGTTCCGAAACTAGTCCACTTAGGATCCACCCTAAAATAGTATTTTGTGCCAATAGTTTGTTTGAAATTTTCTCAACACCCTCGAGTATTATCTGAGGTATGAGATCGCTGCCTAATAGAATGTCTATTTGAGCGGGGGTGTTGCAAATGGGATCTGCTAGCTTTAGGTGTGAAACCTTTTGCCAATGCTTGCTATTTATATGATAGCTTGGAAGCATATTTGTTAGTTGCGGTAAGACTATAGCTTCTGCTTTAATTCTCTTATCCGCTGGGGGGGAAATTAGAGTAATGGGATTATTGTGAACTGAGGTATTCGTTTGAGATTCCTCAACCTGAGTGGTCATGGTGGTAACTGGTTCCGAAACTAGTCCACTTAGGATCCACCCTAAAATAGTATTTTGTGCCAATAGTTTGTTTGAAATTTTCTCAACACCCTCGAGTATTATCTGAGGTATGAGATCGCTGCCTAATAGAATGTCTATTTGAGCGGGGGTGTTGCAATTGGGATCTGCTAGCTTTAGGTGTGAAACCTTTTGCCGATGCTTGCTATTTATATGATAGCTTGGAAGCATATTTGTTAGTTGCGGTAAGACTATAGCTTCTGCTTTAATTCTCTTATCCGCTGGGGGGGAAATTAGAGTAATGGGATTATTGTGAACTGAGGTATTCGTTTGAGATTCCTCAACCTGAGTGGTCATGGTGGTAACTGGTTCCGAAACTAGTCCACTTAGGATCCACCCTAAAATAGTATTTTGTGCCAATAGTTTGTTTGAAATTTTCTCAACACCCTCGAGTATTATCTGAGGTATGAGATCGCTGCCTAATAGAATGTCTATTTGAGCGGGGGTGTTGCAATTGGGATCTGCTAGCTTTAGGTGTGAAACCTTTTGCCAATGCTTGCTATTTATATGATAGCTTGGAAGCATATTTGTTAGTTGCGGTAAGACTATAGCTTCTGCTTTAATTCTCTTATCCGCTGGGGGGGAAATTAGAGTAATGGGATTATTGTGAACTGAGGTATTCGTTTGAGATTCCTCAACCTGAGTGGTCATGGTGGTAACTGGTTCCGAAACTAGTCCACTTAGGATCCACCCAAAAATAGTATTTTGTGCGAATAGTTAGTTTGAAATTTTCTCAACACCCTCGAGTATTATCTGAGGTATGAGATCACTGCCTAATAGAATGTCTATTTGAGCGGGGGTGTTGCAATTGGGATCTGCTAGCTTTAGGTGTGAAACCTTTTGCCAATGCTTGCTATTTATATGATAGCTTGGAAGCATATTTGTTAGTTGCGGTAAGACTATAGCTTCTGCTTTAATTCTCTTATCCGCTGGGGGGGAAATTAGAGTAATGGGATTATTGTGAACTGAGGTATTCGTTTGAAATTCCTCAACCTGAGTGGTCATGGTGGTAACTGGTTCCGAAACTAGTCCACTTAGGATCCACCCTAAAATAGTATTTTGTGCCAATAATTTGTTTGAAATTTTCTCAACACCCTCGAGTATTATCTGAGGTATGAGATCGCTGCCTAATAGAATGTCTATTTGAGCGGAGGTGTCGCAGTTGGCATCTGCTAGCTTTAGGTGTGAAACCTTTTGCCAATGCTTGCTATTTATATGATAGCTTGGAAGCATATTTGTTAGTTGCGGTAAGACTATAGCTTCTGCTTTAATTCTCTTCTCCGCTTGGGTGGAAATTAGAGTAATGGGATTATTGTGAACTGAGGTATTCGTTTGAGATTTCCTCAACCTGAGTGGTCATGGTGGTAACTGGTTCCGAAACTAGTCCACTTAGGATCCACCCTAAAATAGTATTTTGTGCCAATAGTTTGTTTGAAATTTTTTCAACACCCTCGAGTATTATCTGAGGGATGAGATCGCTGCCTAATAGAATGTCTATTTGAGCGGGGGTGTTGCAGTTGGGATCTGCTAGCTTTAGGTGTGATACCTTTTGCCAATGCTTGCTATTTATATGACAGCTTGGAAGCATATTTGTTAGTTGCGGTAAGACTATAGCTTCTCCTTTAATTCTCTTATCCGCTTGGGGGGAAATTAAAGTAATGGGATTATTGTGAACTGAGGTATTCGTTTGAGATTTCCTCAACCTGAGTGGTCATGGTGGTAACTGGTTCCGAAACTAGTCCAGTTAGGATCCACCCTAAAATAGTATTTTGTGCCAATAGTTTGTTTGAAATTTTCTCAACACCCTCGAGTATTATCTGAGGTACGAGATCGCTGCCTAATAGAATGTCTATTTGAGCGGGGGTGTTGCAGTTGGCATCTGCTAGCTTTAGGTGTGAAACCTTTTGCCAATGCTTGCGATTTATATGGTAGCTTGGAAGCATATTTGTTAGTTGCGGTAAGACTATAGCTTCTGCTTTAATTCTCTTCTCCGCTTGGGTGGAAATTAGAGTAATGGGATTATTGTGAACTGAGGTATTCGTTTGAGATTTCCTCAACCTGAGTGGTCATGGTGGTAACTGGTTCCGAAACTAGTCCACTTAGGACCAACCCAAAAATAGTATTTTGTGCGAATAGTTAGTTTGAAATTTTCTCAACACCCTCGAGTATTATCTGAGGTATGAGATCACTGCCTAATAGAATGTCTATTTGAGCGGGGGTGATGCAGTTGGGATCTGCTAGCTTTAGGTGTGAAACCTTTTGCCAATGCTTGCTATTTATATGATATCTGGGAAGCATATTTGTTAGTTGCGGTAAGACTATAGCTTCTGCTTTAATTCTCTTCTCCGCTTGGGTGGAAATTAGAGTAATGGGATTATTGTGAACTGAGGTATTCGTTTGAGATTTCCTCAACCTGAGTGGTCATGGTGGTAACTGGTTCCGAAACTAGTCCACTTAGGACCAACCCAAAAATAGTATTTTGTGCGAATAGTTAGTTTGAAATTTTCTCAACACCCTCGAGTATTATCTGAGGTATGAGATCGCTGCCTAATAGAATGTCTATTTGAGCGGGGGTGTTGCAGTTGGGATCTGCTAGCTTTAGGTGTGAAACCTTTTGCCAATGCTTGCTATTTATATGATAGCTTGGAAGCATATTTGTTAGTTGCGGTAAGACTATAGCTTCTGCTTTAATTCTCTTCTCCGCTTGGGTGGAAATTAGAGTAATGGGATTATTGTGAACTGAGGTATTCGTTTGAGATTTCCTCAACCTGAGTGGTCATGGTGGTAACTGGTTCCGAAACTAGTCCACTTAGGACCAACCCAAAAATAGTATTTTGTGCGAATAGTTAGTTTGAAATTTTCTCAACACCCTCGAGTATTATCTGAGGTATGAGATCACTGCCTAATAGAATGTCTATTTGAGCGGGGGTGTTGCAGTTGGGATCTGCTAGCTTTAGGTGTGAAACCTTTTGCCAATGCTTGCTATTTATATGATATCTGGGAAGCATATTTGTTAGTTGCGGTAAGACTATAGCTTCTGCTTTAATTCTCTTATCCGCTTGGGGGGAAATTAGAGTAATGGGATTATTGTGAACTGAGGTATTCGTTTGAGATTTCCTCAACCTGAGTGGTCATGGTGGTAACTGGTTCCGAAACTAGTCCACTTAGGATCCACCCAAAAATAGTATTTTGTGCCAATAGTTTGTTTGAAATTTTCTCAACACCCTCGAGTATTATCTGAGGTATGAGATCGCTGCCTAATAGAATGTCTATTTGAGCGCGGGTGTTGCAGTTGGCATCTGCTAGCTTTAGGTGTGAAACCTTTTGCCGATGCTTGCTATTTATATGATAGCTTGGAAGCATATTTGTTAGTTGCGGTAAGACTATAGCTTCTGCTTTAATTCTCTTATCCGCTTGGGGGGAAATTAGAGTAATGGGATTATTGTGAACTGAGGTATTCGTTTGAGATTTCCTCAACCTGAGTGGTCATGGTGGTAACTGGTTCCGAAACTAGTCCACTTAGGACCAACCCAAAAATAGTATTTTGCGCCAATAGTTTGTTTGAAGTTTTCTCAACACCCTCGAGTATTATCTGAGGTATGAGATCACTGCCTAATAGAATGTCTATTTGAGCGGGGGTGTTGCAGTTGGGATCTGCTAGCTTTAGGTGTGAAACCTTAAGCCAATGCTTGCGATTTATATGATAGCTTGGAAGCATATTTGTTAGTTGCGGTAAGACTATAGCTTCTGCTTTAATTCTCTTATCCGCTTGGGGGGAAATTAGAGTAAGGAGATTATTGTGACTGAGGTATTCGTTTGAGATTTCCTCAACCTGAGTGGTCATAGTGGTAACTGGTTCCGAAACTAGTCCACTTAGGACCAACCCAAAAATAGTATTTTGTGCCAATAGTTTGTTTGAAATTTTCTCAACACCCTCGAGTATTATCTGAGGTATGAGATCGCTGCCTAATAGAATGTCTATTTGAGCGCGGGTGTTGCAGTTGGCATCTGCTAGCTTTAGGTGTGAAACCTTTTGCCGATGCTTGCTATTTATATGATAGCTTGGAAGCATATTTGTTAGTTGCGGTAAGACTATAGCTTCTGCTTTAATTCTCTTCTCCGCTTGGGTGGAAATTAGAGTAATGGGATTATTGTGAACTGAGGTATTCGTTTGAGATTTCCTCAACCTGAGTGGTCATGGTGGTAACTGGTTCCGAAACTAGTCCACTTAGGACCAACCCAAAAATAGTATTTTGTGCGAATAGTTAGTTTGAAATTTTCTCAACACCCTCGAGTATTATCTGAGGTATGAGATCACTGCCTAATAGAATGTCTATTTGAGCGGGGGTGTTGCAGTTGGGATCTGCTAGCTTTAGGTGCGAAACCTTTTGCCAATGCTTGCTATTTATATGATATCTGGGAAGCATATTTGTTAGTTGCGGTAAGACTATAGCTTCTGCTTTAATTCTCTTATCCGCTTGGGGGGAAATTAGAGTAATGGGATTATTGTGAACTGAGGTATTCGTTTGAGATTTCCTCAACCTGAGTGGTCATGGTGGTAACTGGTTCCGAAACTAGTCCACTTAGGATCCACCCAAAAATAGTATTTTGTGCCAATAGTTTGTTTGAAATTTTCTCAACACCCTCGAGTATTATCTGAGGTATGAGATCGCTGCCTAATAGAATGTCTATTTGAGCGGGGGTGTTGCAGTTGGCATCTGCTAGCTTTAGGTGTGAAACCTTAAGCCAATGCTTGCTATTTATATGATAGCTTGGAAGCATATTTGTTAGTTGCGGTAAGACTATAGCTTCTGCTTTAATTCTCTTATCCGCTTGGGGGGAAATTAGAGTAATGGGATTATTGTGAACTGAGGTATTCGTTTGAGATTTCCTCAACCTGAGTGGTCATGGTGGTAACTGGTTCCGAAACTAGTCCACTTAGGACCAACCCAAAAATAGTATTTTGTGCCAATAGTTTGTTTGAAATTTTCTCAACACCCTCGAGTATTTTCTGAGGTATGAGATCACTGCCTAATAGAATGTCTATTTGAGCGGGGGTGTTGCAGTTGGGATCTGCTAGCTTTAGGTGTGAAACCTTAAGCCAATGCTTGCGATTTATATGATAGCTTGGAAGCATATTTGTTAGTTGCGGTAAGACTATAGCTTCTGCTTTAATTCTCTTATCCGCTTGGGGGGAAATTAGAGTAATGGGATTATTGTGAACTGAGGTATTCGTTTGAGATTTCCTCAACCTGAGTGGTCATGGTGGTAACTGGTTCCGAAACTAGTCCACTTAGGACCAACCCAAAAATAGTATTTTGTGCCAATAGTTTGTTTGAAATTTTCTCAACACCCTCGAGTATTTTCTGAGGTATGAGATCACTGCCTAATAGAATGTCTATTTGAGCGGGGGTGTTGCAGTTGGGATCTGCTAGCTTTAGGTGTGAAACCTTAAGCCAATGCTTGCGATTTATATGATAGCTTGGAAGCATATTTGTTAGTTGCGGTAAGACTATAGCTTCTGCTTTAATTCTCTTATCCGCTTGGGGGGAAATTAGAGTAATGGGATTATTGTGAACTGAGGTATTCGTTTGAGATTTCCTCAACCTGAGTGGTCATGGTGGTAACTGGTTCCGAAACTAGTCCACTTAGGACCAACCCAAAAATAGTATTTTGTGCCAATAGTTTGTTTGAAATTTTCTCAACACCCTCGAGTATTTTCTGAGGTATGAGATCACTGCCTAATAGAATGTCTATTTGAGCGGGGGTGTTGCAGTTGGGATCTGCTAGCTTTAGGTGTGAAACCTTAAGCCAATGCTTGCGATTTATATGATAGCTTGGAAGCATATTTGTTAGTTGCGGTAAGACTATAGCTTCTGCTTTAATTCTCTTATCCGCTTGGGGGGAAATTAGAGTAAGGAGATTATTGTGACTGAGGTATTCGTTTGAGATTTCCTCAACCTGAGTGGTCATGGTGGTAACTGGTTTCGAAACTAGTCCACTTAGGACCAGCCTAAAAATAGTATTTTGTGCCAATAGTTTGTTTGAAATTTTCTCAACACCCTCGAGTATTATCTGAGGTATGAGATCGCTGCCTAATAGAATGTCTATTTGAGCGCGGGTGTTGCAGTTGGCATCTGCTAGCTTTAGGTGTGAAACCTTTTGCCAATGCTTGCTATTTATATGATATCTTGGAAGCATATTTGTTAGTTGCGGTAAGACTATAGCTTCTGCTTTAATTCTCTTATCCGCTTGGGGGGAAATTAGAGTAATGGGATTATTGTGAACTGAGGTATTCGTTTGAGATTCCTCAACCTGAGTGGTCATGGTGGTAACTGGTTCCGAAACTAGTCCACTTAGGATCCACCCTAAAATAGTATTTTGTGCCAATAGTTTGTTTGAAATTTTCTCAACACCCTCGAGTATTATCTGAGGTATGAGATCGCTGCCTAAGAGAATGTCTATTTGAGCGGGGCTGTTGCAGTTGGCATCTGCTAGGTTTAGGTGTGAAACCTTTTGCCAATGCTTGCTATTTATGTGATAGCTTGGAAGCATATTTGTTAGTTGCGGTAAGACTATAGCTTCTGCTTTAATTCTCTTATCCGCTTGGGGGGAAATTAGAGTAATGGGATTATTGTGAACTGAGGTATTCGTTTGAGATTTCCTCAACCTGAGTGGTCATGGTGGTAACTGGTTCCGAAACTAGTCCACTTAGGATCCACCCTAAAATAGTATTTTGTGCCAATAGTTTGTTTGAAATTTTCTCAACACCCTCGAGTATTATCTGAGGTATGAGATCGCTGCCTAATAAAATGTCTATTTGAGCGGGGGTGATGCAGTTGGGATCTGCTAGCTTTAGGTGTGAAACCTTTAGCCAATGCTTGCTATTTATATGATAGCTTGGAAGCATATTTGTTAGTTGCGGTAAGACTATAGCTTCTGCTTTAATTCTCTTATCCGCTTGGGGGGAAATTAGAGTAATGGGATTATTGTGAACTGAGGTATTCGTTTGAGATTTCCTCAACCTGAGTGGTCATGGTGGTAACTGGTTCCGAAACTAGTCCACTTAGGACCAACCCAAAAATAGTATTTTGTGCCAATAGGTGAAACATTTTGCCAATGCTTGCTATTTATATGATAGCTTGGAAGCATATTTGTTAGTTGCGGTAAGACTATAGCTTCTGCTTTTATTCTCTTATCCGCTTGGGGGGAAATTAGAGTAATGGGATTATTGTGAACTGAGGTATTCGTTTGAGATTTCCTCAACCTGAGTGGGCATGGTGGTAACTGGTTCCGAAACTAGTCCACTTAGAATCCACCCTAAAATAGTATTTTGTGCCAATAGTTTGTTTGAAATTTGCTCAACACCCTCGAGTATTATCTGAGGTATGAGATCGCTGCCTAATAGAATGTCTATTTGAGCGGGGGTGTTGCAGTCGGGATCTGCTAGCTTTAGGTGTGAAACCTTTTGTCAATGCTTGTTATTTATATGATAGCTTGGAAGCATATTTGTTACTTGCGGTAAGACTATAGCTTCTGCTTTAATTCTCTTATCCGCTTGGGGGGAAATTAGAGTAACGGGATTATTGTGAACTGAGGTATTCGTTTGAGATTTCCTCAACCTGAGTGGGCATGGTGGTAACTGGTTCCGAAACTAGTCCACTTAGGATCCACCCAAAAATAGTATTTTGTGCCAATAGTTTGTTTGAAATTTTCTCAACACCCTCGAGTATTATCTGAGGTATGAGATCGCTGCCTAATAGAATGTCTATTTGAGCGGGGGTGTTGCAGTTGGGATCTGCTAGCTTTAGGTGTGAAACCTTTTGCCAATGCTTGCTATTTATATGATATCTTGGCATATTTGTTAGTTGCGGTAAGACTATAGCTTCTGCTTTAATTCTCTTATCCGCTTGGGGGGAAATTAGAGTAAGGAGATTATTGTGACTGAGGTATTCGTTTGAGATTTCCTCAACCTGAGTGGTCATGGTGGTAACTGGTTCCGAAACTAGTCCACTTAGGACCAACCCAAAAATAGTATTTTGTGCCAATAGTTTGTTTGAAATTTTCTCAACACCCTCGAGTATTATCTGAGGTATGAGATCGCTGCCTAATAGAATGTCTATTTGAGCGGGGCTGTTGCAGTTGGCATCTGCTAGGTTTAGGTGTGAAACCTTTTGCCAATGCTTGCTATTTATATGATAGCTTGGAAGCATATTTGTTAGTTGCGGTAAGACTATAGCTTCTGCTTTAATTCTCTTATCCGCTTGGGGGGAAATTAGAGTAATGGGATTATTGTGAACTGAGGTATTCGTTTGAGATTTCCTCAACCTGAGTGGTCATGGTGGTAACTGGTTCCGAAACTAGTCCACTTAGGACCAACCCAAAAATAGTATTTTGTGCCAATAGTTTGTTTGAAATTTTCTCAACACCCTCGAGTATTATCTGAGGTATGAGATCGCTGCCTAATAAAATGTCTATTTGAGCGGGGGTGATGCAGTTGGGATCTGCTAGCTTAAGGTGTGAAACCTTTAGCCAATGCTTGCTATTTATATGATAGCTTGGAAGCATATTTGTTAGTTGCGGTAAGACTATAGCTTCAGCTTTAATTCTCTTATCCGCTTGAGGGGAAATTAGAGTAATGGGATTATTGTGAACTGAGGTATTCGTTTGAGATTTCCTCAACCTGAGTGGTCATGGTGGTAACTAGTTCCGAAACTAGTCCACTTAGGATCCACCGTAAAATAGTATTTTGTGCCAATAGGTGAAACATTTTGCCAATGCTTGCTATTTATATGATAGCTTGGAAGCATATTTGTTAGTTGCGGTAAGACTATAGCTTCTGCTTTTATTCTCTTATCCGCTTGGGGGGAAATTAGAGTAATGGGATTATTGTGAACTGAGGTATTCGTTTGAGATTTCCTCAACCTGAGTGGTCATGGTGGTAACTGGTTCCGAAACTAGTGCACTTAGAATCCACCCTAAAATAGTATTTTGTGCCAATAGTTTGTTTGAAATTTGCTCAACACCCTCGAGTATTATCTGAGGTATGAGATCGCTGCCTAATAGAATGTCTATTTGAGCGGGGGTGTTGCAGTCGGGATCTGCTAGCTTTAGGTGTGAAACCTTTTGTCAATGCTTGTTATTTATATGATAGCTTGGAAGCATATTTGTTACTTGCGGTAAGACTATAGCTTCTGCTTTAATTCTCTTATCCGCTTGGGGGGAAATTAGAGTAATGGGATTATTGTGAACTGAGGTATTCGTTTGAGATTTCCTCAACCTGAGTGGTCATGGTGGTAACTGGTTCCGAAACTAGTCCACTTAGGATCCACCCAAAAATAGTATTTTGTGCCAATAGTTTGTTTGAAATTTTCTCAACACCCTCGAGTATTATCTGAGGTATGAGATCGCTGCCTAATAGAATGTCTATTTGAGCGGGGGTGTTGCAGTTGGGATCTGCTAGCTTTAGGTGTGAAACCTTTTGCCAATGCTTGCTATTTATATGATATCTTGGCATATTTGTTAGTTGCGGTAAGACTATAGCTTCTGCTTTAATTCTCTTATCCGCTTGGGGGGAAATTAGAGTAAGGAGATTATTGTGACTGAGGTATTCGTTTGAGATTTCCTCAACCTGAGTGGTCATGGTGGTAACTGGTTCCGAAACTAGTCCACTTAGGACCAACCCAAAAATAGTATTTTGTGCCAATAGTTTGTTTGAAATTTTCTCAACACCCTCGAGTATTATCTGAGGTATGAGATCGCTGCCTAATAGAATGTCTATTTGAGCGGGGCTGTTGCAGTTGGCATCTGCTAGGTTTAGGTGTGAAACCTTTTGCCAATGCTTGCTATTTATATGATAGCTTGGAAGCATATTTGTTAGTTGCGGTAAGACTATAGCTTCTGCTTTAATTCTCTTATCCGCTTGGGGGGAAATTAGAGTAATGGGATTATTGTGAACTGAGGTATTCGTTTGAGATTTCCTCAACCTGAGTGGTCATGGTGGTAACTGGTTCCGAAACTAGTCCACTTAGGACCAACCCAAAAATAGTATTTTGTGCCAATAGTTTGTTTGAAATTTTCTCAACACCCTCGAGTATTATCTGAGGTATGAGATCGCTGCCTAATAAAATGTCTATTTGAGCGGGGGTGATGCAGTTGGGATCTGCTAGCTTAAGGTGTGAAACCTTTAGCCAATGCTTGCTATTTATATGATAGCTTGGAAGCATATTTGTTAGTTGCGGTAAGACTATAGCTTCTGCTTTAATTCTCTGATCCGCTTGGGGGGAAATTAGAGTAATGGGATTATTGTGAACTGAGGTATTCGTTTGAGATTTCCTCAACCTGAGTGGTCATGGTGGTAACTAGTTCCGAAACTAGTCCACTTAGGATCCACCGTAAAATAGTATTTTGTGCCAATAGGTGAAACATTTTGCCAATGCTTGCTATTTATATGATAGCTTGGAAGCATATTTGTTAGTTGCGGTAAGACTATAGCTTCTGCTTTTATTCTCTTATCCGCTTGGGGGGAAATTAGAGTAATGGGATTATTGTGAACTGAGGTATTCGTTTGAGATTTCCTCAACCTGAGTGGTCATGGTGGTAACTGGTTCCGAAACTAGTCCACTTAGAATCCACCCTAAAATAGTATTTTGTGCCAATAGTTTGTTTGAAATTTTCTCAACACCCTCGAGTATTATCTGAGGTATGAGATCGCTGCCTAATAGAATGTCTATTTGAGCGGGGGTGTTGCAGTTGGGATCTGCTAGCTTTAGGTGTGAAACCTTTTGCCAATGCTTGCTATTTATATGATATCTTGGCATATTTGTTAGTTGCGGTAAGACTATAGCTTCTGCTTTTATTCTCTTATCCGCTTGGGGGGAAATTAGAGTAATGGGATTATTGTGAACTGAGGTATTCGTTTGAGATTTCCTCAACCTGAGTGGTCATGGTGGTAACTGGTTCCGAAACTAGTCCACTTAGATTCCACCCTAAAATAGTATTTTGTGCCAATAGTTTGTTTGAAATTTGCTCAACACCCTCGAGTATTATCTGAGGTATGAGATCGCTGCCTAATAGAATGTCTAGTTGAGCGGGGGTGTTGCAGTCGGGATCTGCTAGCTTTAGGTGTGAAACCTTTTGTCAATGCTTGTTATTTATATGATAGCTTGGAAGCATATTTGTTACTTGCGGTAAGACTATAGCTTCTGCTTTAATTCTCTTATCCGCTTGGGGGGAAATTAGAGTAATGGGATTATTGTGAACTGAGGTATTCGTTTGAGATTTCCTCAACCTGAGTGGTCATGGTGGTAACTGGTTCCGAAACTAGTCCACTTAGGATCCACCCAAAAATAGTATTTTGTGCCAATAGTTTGTTTGAAATTTTCTCAACACCCTCGAGTATTATCTGAGGTATGAGATCGCTGCCTAATAGAATGTCTATTTGAGCGGGGGTGTTGCAGTTGGCATCTGCTAGCTTTAGGTGTGAAACCTTAAGCCAATGCTTGCGATTTATATGATAGCTTGGAAGCATATTTGTTAGTTGCGGTAAGACTATAGCTTCTGCTTTAATTCTCTTATCCGCTTGGGGGGAAATTAGAGTAAGGAGATTATTGTGACTGAGGTATTCGTTTGAGATTTCCTCAACCTGAGTGGTCATGGTGGTAACTGGTTCCGATACTAGTCCACTTAAAATCCACCCTAAAATAGTATTTTGTGCCAATAGTTTGTTTGAAATATTCTCAACACCCTCGAGTATTATCTGAGGTATGAGATCGCTGCCTAATAGAATGTCTATTTGAGCGGGGGTGTTGCAGTTGGGATCTGCTAGCTTTAGGTGTGAAACCTTAAGCCAATGCTTGCGATTTATATGATAGCTTGGAAGCATATTTGTTACTTGCGGTAAGACTATAGCTTCTGCTTTAATTCTCTTATCCGCTTGGGGGGAAATTAGAGTAATGGGATTATTGTGAACTGAGGTATTCGTTTGAGATTTCCTCAACCAGAGTGGTCATGGTGGTAACTGGTTCCGAAACTAGTCCACTTAGAATCCACCCTAAAATAGTATTTTGTGCCAATAGTTTGTTTGAAATTTTCTCAACACCCTCGAGTATTATCTGAGGTATGAGATCGCTGCCTAATAGAATGTCTATTTGAGCGGGGGTGTTGCAGTTGGGATCTGCTAGCTTTAGGTGTGAAACCTTAAGCCAATGCTTGCGATTTATATGATAGCTTGGAAGCATATTTGTTACTTGCGGTAAGACTATAGCTTCTGCTTTAATTCTCTTATCCGCTTGGGGGGAAATTAGAGTAATGGGATTATTGTGAACTGAGGTATTCGTTTGAGATTTCCTCAACCTGAGTGGTCATGGTGGTAACTGGTTCCGAAACTAGTCCACTTAGAATCCACCCTAAAATAGTATTTTGTGCCAATAGTTTGTTTGAAATTTTCTCAACACCCTCGAGTATTATCTGAGGTATGAGATCGCTGCCTAATAGAATGTCTATTTGAGCGGGGGTGTTGCAGTTGGGATCTGCTAGCTTTAGGTGTGAAACCTTTTGCCAATGCTTGCTATTTATATGATATCTTGGCATATTTGTTAGTTGCGGTAAGACTATAGCTTCTGCTTTAATTCTCTTATCCGCTTGGGGGGAAATTAGAGTAAGGAGATTATTGTGACTGAGGTATTCGTTTGAGATTTCCTCAACCTGAGTGGTCATGGTGGTAACTGGTTCCGAAACTAGTCCACTTAGGACCAACCCAAAAATAGTATTTTGTGCCAATAGTTTGTTTGAAATTTTCTCAACACCCTCGAGTATTATCTGAGGTATGAGATCGCTGCCTAATAAAATGTCTATTTGAGCGGGGGTGATGCAGTTGGGGTCTGCTAGCTTTAGGTGTGAAACCTTAAGCCAATGCTTGCGATTTATATGATAGCTTGGAAGCATATTTGTTAGTTGCGGTAAGACTATAGCTTCTGCTTTAATTCTCTTATCCGCTTGGGGGGAAATTAGAGTAATGGGATTATTGTGAACTGAGGTATTCGTTTGAGATTTCCTCAACCTGAGTGGTCATGGTGGTAACTGGTTCCGAAACTAGTCCACTTAGAATCCACCCTAAAATAGTATTTTGTGCCAATAGTTTGTTTGAAATTTTCTCAACACCCTCGAGTATTATCTGAGGTATGAGATCGCTGCCTAATAGAATGTCTATTTGAGGGGGGGTGTTGCAGTTGGGATCTGCTAGCTTTTGGTGTGAAACCTTAAGCCAATGCTTGCGATTTATATGATAGCTTGGATGCATATTTGTTACTTGCGGTAAGACTATAGCTTCTGCTTTAATTCTCTTATCCGCTTGGGGGGAAATTAGAGTAATGGGATTATTGTGAACTGAGGTATTCGTTTGAGATTTCCTCAACCTGAGTGGTCATGGTGGTAACTGGTTCCGAAACTAGTCCACTTAGAATCCACCCTAAAATAGTATTTTGTGCGAATAGTTTGTTTGAAATTTTCTCAACACCCTCGAGTATTATCTGAGGTATGAGATCACTGCCTAATAGAATGTCTATTTGAGCGGGGGTGTTGCAGTTGGCATCTGCTAGGTTTAGGTGTGAAACCTTTTGCCAATGCTTGCTATTTATATGATAGCTTGGAAGCATATTTGTTAGTTGCGGTAAGACTATAGCTTCTGCTTTAATTCTCTTATCCGCTTGGGGGGAAATTAGAGTAATGGGATTATTGTGAACTGAGGTATTCGTTTGAGATTTCCTCAACCTGAGTGGTCATGGTGGTAACTGGTTCCGAAACTAGTCCACTTAGGACCAACCCAAAAATAGTATTTTGTGCCAATAGTTTGTTTGAAATTTTCTCAACACCCTCGAGTATTATCTGAGGTATGAGATCGCTGCCTAATAAAATGTCTATTTGAGCGGGGGTGATGCAGTTGGGATCTGCTAGCTTAAGGTGTGAAACCTTTAGCCAATGCTTGCTATTTATATGATAGCTTGGAAGCATATTTGTTAGTTGCGGTAAGACTATAGCTTCTGCTTTAATTCTCTGATCCGCTTGGGGGGAAATTAGAGTAATGGGATTATTGTGAACTGAGGTATTCGTTTGAGATTTCCTCAACCTGAGTGGTCATGGTGGTAACTAGTTCCGAAACTAGTCCACTTAGGATCCACCGTAAAATAGTATTTTGTGCCAATAGGTGAAACATTTTGCCAATGCTTGCTATTTATATGATAGCTTGGAAGCATATTTGTTAGTTGCGGTAAGACTATAGCTTCTGCTTTTATTCTCTTATCCGCTTGGGGGGAAATTAGAGTAATGGGATTATTGTGAACTGAGGTATTCGTTTGAGATTTCCTCAACCTGAGTGGTCATGGTGGTAACTGGTTCCGAAACTAGTCCACTTAGAATCCACCCTAAAATAGTATTTTGTGCCAATAGTTTGTTTGAAATTTTCTCAACACCCTCGAGTATTATCTGAGGTATGAGATCGCTGCCTAATAGAATGTCTATTTGAGCGGGGGTGTTGCAGTTGGGATCTGCTAGCTTTAGGTGTGAAACCTTAAGCCAATGCTTGCGATTTATATGATAGCTTGGAAGCATATTTGTTACTGGCGGTAAGACTATAGCTTCTGCTTTAATTCTCTTATCCGCTTGGGGGGAAATTAGAGTAATGGGATTATTGTGAACTGAGGTATTCGTTTGAGATTTCCTCAACCTGAGTGGTCATGGTGGTAACTGGTTCCGAAACTAGTCCACTTAGAATCCACCCTAAAATAGTATTTTGTGCCAATAGTTTGTTTGAAATTTTCTCAACACCCTCGAGTATTATCTGAGGTATGAGATCGCTGCCTAATAGAATGTCTATTTGAGCGGGGGTGTTGCAGTTGGGATCTGCTAGCTTTAGGTGTGAAACCGTTTGCCAATGCTTGCTATTTATATGATATCTTGGCATATTTGTTAGTTGCGGTAAGACTATAGCTTCTGCTTTAATTCTCTTATCCGCTTGGGGGGAAATTAGAGTAAGGAGATTATTGTGACTGAGGTATTCGTTTGAGATTTCCTCAACCTGAGTGGTCATGGTGGTAACTGGTTCCGAAACTAGTCCATTTAGGACCAACCCAAAAATAGTATTTTGTGCCAATAGTTTGTTTGAAATTTTCTCAACACCCTCGAGTATTATCTGAGGTATGAGATCGCTGCCTAATAGAATGTCTATTTGAGCGGGGGTGTTGCAGTCGGGATCTGCTAGTTTTAGGTGTGAAACCTTTTGTCAATGCTTGTTATTTATATGATAGCTTGGAAGCATATTTGTTACTTGCGGTAAGACTATAGCTTCTGCTTTAATTCTCTTATCCGCTTGGGGGGAAATTAGAGTAATGGGATTATTGTGAACTGAGGTATTCGTTTGAGATTTCCTCAACCTGAGTGGTCATGGTGGTAACTGGTTCCGAAACTAGTCCACTTAGGATCCACCCAAAAATAGTATTTTGTGCCAATAGTTTGTTTGAAATTTTCTCAACACCCTCGAGTATTATCTGAGGTATGAGATCGCTGCCTAATAGAATGTCTATTTGAGCGGGGGTGTTGCAGTTGGGATCTGCTAGCTTTAGGTGTGAAACCTTAAGCCAATGCTTGCGATTTATATGATAGCTTGGAAGCATATTTGTTAGTTGCGGTAAGACTATAGCTTCTGCTTTAATTCTCTTATCCGCTTGGGGGGAAATTAGAGTAAGGAGATTATTGTGACTGAGGTATTCGTTTGAGATTTCCTCAACCTGAGTGGTCATGGTGGTAACTGGTTCCGATACTAGTCCACTTAGAATCCACCCTAAAATAGTATTTTGTGCCAATAGTTTGTTTGAAATTTTCTCAACACCCTCGAGTATTATCTGAGGTATGAGATCGCTGCCTAATAGAATGTCTATTTGAGCGGGGGTGTTGCAGTTGGGATCTGCTAGCTTTAGGTGTGAAACCTTAAGCCAATGCTTGCGATTTATATGATAGCTTGGAAGCATATTTGTTACTTGCGGTAAGACTATAGCTTCTGCTTTAATTCTCTTATCCGCTTAGGGGGAAATTAGAGTAATGGGATTATTGTGAACTGAGGTATTCGTTTGAGATTTCCTCAACCTGAGTGGTCATGGTTGTAACTGGTTCCGAAACTAGTCCACTTAGAATCCACCCTAAAATAGTATTTTGTGCCAATAGTTAGTTTGAAATTTTCTCAACACCCTCGAGTATTATCTGAGGTATGAGATCGCTGCCTAATAGAATGTCTATTTGAGCGGGGGTGTTGCAGTTGGGATCTGCTAGCTTTAGGTGTGAAACCTTAAGCCAATGCTTGCGATTTATATGATAGCTTGGAAGCATATTTGTTACTTGCGGTAAGACTATAGCTTCTGCTTTAATTCTCTTATCCGCTTGGGGGGAAATTAGAGTAATGGGATTATTGTGAACTGAGGTATTCGTTTGAGATTTCCTCAACCTGAGTGGTCATGGTGGTAACTGGTTCCGAAACTAGTCCACTTAGAATCCACCCTAAAATAGTATTTTGTGCCAATAGTTTGTTTGAAATTTTCTTACCACCCTCGAGTATTATCTGAGGTATGAGATCGCTGCCTAATAGAATGTCTATTTGAGCGGGGGTGTTGCAGTTGGGATCTGCTAGCTTTAGGCGTGAAACCTTAAGCCAATGCTTGCGATTTATATGATAGCTTGGAAGCATATTTGTTACTTGCGGTAAGACTATAGCTTCTGCTTTAATTCTCTTATCCGCTTGGGGGGAAATTAGAGTAATGGGATTATTGTGAACTGAGGTATTCGTTTGAGATTTCCTCAACCTGAGTGGTCATGGTGGTAACTGGTTCCGAAACTAGTCCACTTAGAATCCACCCTAAAATAGTATTTTGTGCCAATAGTTAGTTTGAAATTTTCTCAACACCCTCGAGTATTATCTGAGGTATGAGATCGCTGCCTAATAGAATGTCTATTTGAGCGGGGGTGTTGCAGTTGGGATCTGCTAGCTTTAGGTGTGAAACCTTAAGCCAATGCTTGCGATTTATATGATAGCTTGGAAGCATATTTGTTACTTGCGGTAAGACTATAGCTTCTGCTTTAATTCTCTTATCCGCTTGGGGGGAAATTAGAGTAATGGGATTATTGTGAACTGAGGTATTCGTTTGAGATTTCCTCAACCTGAGTGGTCATGGTGGTAACTGGTTCCGAAACTAGTCCACTTAGAATCCACCCTAAAATAGTATTTTGTGCCAATAGTTTGTTTGAAATTTTCTTAACACCCTCGAGTATTATCTGAGGTATGAGATCGCTGCCTAATAGAATGTCTATTTGAGCGGGGGTGTTGCAGTTGGGATCTGCTAGCTTTAGGTGTGAAACCTTTTGCCAATGCTTGCTATTTATATGATATCTTGGCATATTTGTTAGTTGCGGTAAGACTATAGCTTCTGCTTTAATTCTCTTATCCGCTTGGGGGGAAATTAGAGTAAGGAGATTATTGTGACTGAGGTATTCGTTTGAGATTTCCTCAACCTGAGTGGTCATGGTGGTAACTGGTTCCGAAACTAGTCCACTTAGGACCAACCCAAAAATAGTATTTTGTGCCAATAGTTTGTTTGAAATTTTCTCAACACCCTCAGTATTATCTGAGGTATGAGATCGCTGCCTAATAGAATGTCTATTTGAGCGCGGGTGTTGCAGTTGGCATCTGCTAGCTTTAGGTGTGAAACCTTTTGCCAATGCTTGCTATTTATATGATATCTTGGAAGCATATTTGTTAGTTGCGGTAAGAGTATAGCTTCTGCTTTAATTCTCTTATCCGCTTGGGGGGAAATTAGAGTAATGGGATTACTGTGAACTGAGGTATTCGTTTGAGATTTCCTCAACCTGAGTGGTCATGGTGGTAACTAGTTCCGAAACTAGTCCACTTTGGATCCACCGTAAAATAGTATTTTGTGCCAATAGTTTGTTTGAAATTTTCTCAACACCCTCGAGTATTATCTGAGGTATGAGATCGCTGCCTAATAAAATGTCTATTTGAGCAGGGGTGATGCAGTTGGGATCTGCTAGCTTTAGGTGTGAAACCTTTAGCCAATGCTTGCTATTTATATGATAGCTTGGAAGCATATTTGTTAGTTGCGGTAAGACTATAGCTTCTGCTTTAATTCTCTTATCCGCTTGGGGGGAAATTAGAGTAATGGGATTATTGTGAACTGAGGTATTCGTTTGAGATTTCCTCAACCTGAGTGGTCATGGTGGTAACTAGTTCCGAAACTAGTCGAATTAGGATCCACCGTAAAATAGTATTTTGTGCCAATAGGTGAAACATTTTGCCAATGCTTGCTATTTATATGATAGCTTGGAAGCATATTTGTTAGTTGCGGTAAGACTATAGCTTCTGCTTTTATTCTCTTATCCGCTTGGGGGGAAATTAGAGTAATGGGATTATTGTGAACTGAGGTATTCGTTTGAGATTTCCTCAACCTGAGTGGTCATGGTGGTAACTGGTTCCGAAACTAGTCCACTTAGAATCCACCCTAAAATAGTATTTTGTGCCAATAGTTTGTTTGAAATTTGCTCAACACCCTCGAGTATTATCTGAGGTATGAGATCGCTGCCTAATAGAATGTCTATTTGAGCGGGGGTGTTGCAGTTGTCATCTGCTTGCTTTAGGTGTGAAACCTTTTGCCAATGCTTGCTATTTATATGATAGCTTGGAAGCATATTTGTTAGTTGCGGTAAGACTATAGCTTCTGCTTTAATTCTCTTATCCGCTGGGGGGAAATTAGAGTAATGGGATTATTGTGAACTGAGGTATTCGTTTGAGATTTCCTCAACCTGAGTGGTCATGGTGGTAACTGGTTCCGAAACTAGTCCACTTAGGACCAACCCAAAAATTGTATTTTGTGCGAATAGTTTGTTTGAAATTTTCTCAACACCCTCGAGTATTATCTGAGGTATGAGATCACTGCCTAATAGAATGTCTATTTGAGCGGGGGTATTGCAGTTGGGATCTGCTAGCTTTAGGTGTGAAACCTTTTGCCTATGCTTGCTATTTATATGATAGCTTTGAAGCATATTTGTTAGTTGCGGTAAGACTATAGCTTCTGCTTTAATTCTCTTATCCGCTTGGGGGGAAATTAGAGTAATGGGATTATTGTGAACTGAGGTATTCGTTTGAGATTTCCTCAACCTGAGTGGTCATGGTGGTAACTGGTTCCGAAACTAGTCCACTTAGGATCCACCCAAAAATAGTATTTTGTGCCAGTGGTTTGTTTGAAATTTTCTCAACACCCTCGAGTATTATCTGAGGTATGAGATCGCTGCCTAATAGAATGTCTATTTGAGCGGGGGTGTTGCAGTTGTCATCTGCTTGCTTTAGGTGTGAAACCTTTTGCCAATGCTTGCTATTTATATGATAGCTTGGAAGCATATTTGTTAGTTGCGGTAAGACTATAGCTTCTGCTTTAATTCTCTTATCCGCTGGGGGGAAATTAGAGTAATGGGATTATTGTGAACTGAGGTATTCGTTTGAGATTTCCTCAACCTGAGTGGTCATGGTGGTAACTGGTTCCGAAACTAGTCCACTTAGGACCAACCCAAAAATTGTATTTTGTGCGAATAGTTTGTTTGAAATTTTCTCAACACCCTCGAGTATTATCTGAGGTATGAGATCACTGCCTAATAGAATGTCTATTTGAGCGGGGGTGTTGCAGTTGGGATCTGCTAGCTTTAGGTGTGAAACCTTTTGTCAATGCTTGTTATTCATATGATAGCTTGGAAGCATATTTGTTACTTGTGGTAAGACTATAGCTTCTGCTTTAATTCTCTTATCCGCTTGGGGGGAAATTAGAGTAATGGGATTATTGTGAACTGAGGTATTCGTTTGAGATTTCCTCAACCTGAGTGGTCATGGTGGTAACTGGTTCCGAAACTAGTCCACTTAGGATCCACCCAAAAATAGTATTTTGTGCCAGTGGTTTGTTTGCCAATGCTTGCTATTTATATGATAGCTTGGAAGCATATTTGTTAGTTGCGGTAAGACTATAGCTTCTGCTTTAATTCTCTTATCCGCTGGGGGGAAATTAGAGTAATGGGATTATTGTGAACTGAGGTATTCGTTTGAGATTTCCTCAACCTGAGTGGTCATGGTGGTAACTGGTTCCGAAACTAGTCCACTTAGGACCAACCCAAAAATTGTATTTTGTGCGAATAGTTTGTTTGAAATTTTCTCAACACCCTCGAGTATTATCTGAGGTATGAGATCACTGCCTAATAGAATGTCTATTTGAGCGGGGGTGTTGCAGTTGGGATCTGCTAGCTTTAGGTGTGAAACCTTTTCCCAATGCTTGCTATTCATATGATAGCTTGGAAGCATATTTGTTAGTTGCGGTAAGACTATAGCTTCTGCTTTAATTCTCTTATCCGCTGGGGGGGAAATTAGAGTAATGGGATTATTGTGAACTGAGGTATTCGTTTGAGATTCCTCAACCTGAGTGGTCATGGTGGTAACTGGTTCCGAAACTAGTCCACTTAGGATCCACCGTAAAATAGTATTTTGTGCCAATAGTTTGTTTGAAATTTTCTCAACACCCTCGAGTATTATCTGAGGTATGAGATCGCTGCCTAATAGAATGTCTATTTGAGCGGGGGTGTTGCAGTTGGCATCTGCTAGCTTTAGGTGTGAAACCTTTTGCCAATGATAGCTTGGAAGCATATTTGTTAGTTGCGGTAAGACTATAGCTTCTGCTTTAATTCTCTTATCCGCTTGGGGGGAAATTAGAGTAAGGGGATTATTGTGAACTGAGGTATTCGTTTGAGATTTCCTCAACCTGAGTGGTCATGGTGGTAACAAAAATAGTATTTTGTGCGAATAGTTAGTTTGAAATTTTCTCAACACCCTCGAGTATTATCTGAGGTATGAGATCACTGCCTAATAGAATGTCTATTTGAGCGCGGGTGTTGCAGTTGGCATCTGCTAGCTTTAGGTGTGAAACCTTTTGCCAATGCTTGCTATTTATATGATAGCTTGGAAGCATATTTGTTAGTTGCGGTAAGACTATAGCTTCTGCTTTAATTCTCTTATCCGCTGGGGGGGAAATTAGAGTAATGGGATTATTGTGAACTGAGGTATTCGTTTGAGATTCCTCAACCTGAGTGGTCATGGTGGTAACTGGTTCCGAAACTAGTCCACTTAGGATCCACCGTAAAATAGTATTTTGTGCCAATAGTTTGTTTGAAATTTTCTCAACACCCTCGAGTATTATCTGAGGTATGAGATCGCTGCCTAATAGAATGTCTATTTGAGCGGGGGTGTTGCAGTTGGCATCTGCTAGCTTTAGGTGTGAAACCTTTTGCCAATGATAGCTTGGAAGCATATTTGTTAGTTGCGGTAAGACTATAGCTTCTGCTTTAATTCTCTTCTCCGCTTGGGGGAAATTAGAGTAATGGGATTATTGTGAACTGAGGTATTCGTTTGAGATTTCCTCAACCTGAGTGGTCATGGTGGTAACTGGTTCCGAAACTAGTCCACTTAGGATCCACCCAAAAATAGTATTTTGTGCCAATAGTTTGTTTGAAATTTTTTCAACACCCTCGAGTATTATCTGAGGGATGAGATCGCTGCCTAATAGAATGTCTATTTGAGCGGGGGTGTTGCAGTTGGGATCTGCTAGCTTTAGGTGTGAAACCTTTTGCCAATGCTTGCTATTTATATGATATCTGGGAAGCATATTTGTTATTTGCGGTAAGACTATAGCTTCTGCTTTAATTCTCTTATCCGCTTGGGTGGAAATTAGAGTAATGGGATTATTGTGAACTGAGGTATTCGTTTGAGATTTCCTCAACCTGAGTGGTCATGGTGGTAACTGGTTCCGAAACTAGTCCACTTAGGATCCACCCAAAAATAGTATTTTGTGCCAATAGTTTGTTTGAAATTTTCTCAACACCCTCGAGTATTATCTGAGGTATGATATCGCTGCCTAATAGAATGTCTATTTGAGCGGGGGTGTTGCAGTTGGGATCTGCTTGCTTTAGGTGTGAAACCTTTTGCCAATGCTTGCTATTTATATGATATCTTGGAAGCATATTTGTTAGTTCCGGTAAGACTATAGCTTCTGCTTTAATTCTTTTATCCGCTTGGGGGGAAGTTAGAGTAATGGGATTATTGTGAACTAAGGTATTCGTTTGAGATTTCCTCAACCTGAGTGGTCATGGTGGTAACTGGTTCCGAAACTAGTCCACTTAGGATCCACCGTAAAATAGCATTTTGTGCCAATAGGTGAAACCTTTTGCCAATGCTTGCTATTTATATGATAGCTTGGAAGCATATTTGTTAGTTGCGGTAAGACTATAGCTTCTGCTTTAATTCTCTTATCCGCTTGGGGGGAAATTAGAGTAAGGGGATTATTGTGAACTGAGGTATTCGTTTGAGATTTCCTCAACCTGAGTGGTCATGGTGGTAACTGGTTCCGAAACTAGTCCACTTAAGAACAACCCAAAAATAGTATTTTGTGCGAATAGTTAGTTTGAAATTTTCTCAACACCCTCGAGTATTATCTGAGGTATGAGATCACTGCCTAATAGAATGTCTATTTGAGCGGGGGTGTTGCAGTTGGGATCTGCTAGCTTTAGGTGTGAAACCTTTTGCCAATGCTTGCTATTTATATGATATCTGGGAAGCATATTTGTTAGTTGCGGTAAGACTATAGCTTCTGCTTTAATTCTCTTATCCGCTTGGGTGGAAATTAGAGTAATGGGATTATTGTGAACTGAGGTATTCGTTTGAGATTTCCTCAACCTGAGTGGTCATGGTGGTAACTGGTTCCGAAACTAGTCCACTTAGGACCAACCCAAAAATAGTATTTTGTGCCAATAGTTTGTTTGAAATTTTCTCAACACCCTCGAGTATTATCTGAGGTATGAGATCGCTGCCTAATAGAATGTCTATTTGAGCGGGGGTGTTGCAGTTGGGATCTGCTAGCTTTAGGTGTGAAACCTTTTGCCAATGCTTGCTATTTATATGATAGCTTGGAAGCATATTTGTTAGTTGCGGTAAGACTATAGCTTCTGCTTTAATTCTCTTATCCGCTTGGGGGGAAATTAGAGTAAGGGGATTATTGTGAACTGAGGTATTCGTTTGAGATTTCCTCAACCTGAGTGGTCATGGTGGTAACTGGTTCCGAAACTAGTCCACTTAAGAACAACCCAAAAATAGTATTTTGTGCGAATAGTTAGTTTGAAATTTTCTCAACACCCTCGAGTATTATCTGAGGTATGAGAACGCTGCCTAATAGAATGTCTATTTGAGCGGGGGTGTTGCAGTTGGGATCTGCTAGCTTTAGGTGTGAAACCTTTTGCCATTGCTTGCTATTTATATGATAGCTTGGAAGCATATTTGTTAGTTGCGGTAAGACTATAGCTTCTGCTTTAATTCTCTTATCCGCTTGGGTGGAAATTAGAGTAATGGGATTATTGTGAACTGAGGTATTCGTTTGAGATTTCCTCAACCTGAGTGGTCATGGTGGTAACTGGTTCCGAAACTAGTCCACTTAGGACCAACCCAAAAATAGTATTTTGTGCCAATAGTTTGTTTGAAATTTTCTCAACACCCTCGAGTATTATCTGAGGTATGAGATCGCTGCCTAATAGAATGTCTATTTGAGCGGGGGTGTTGCAGTTGGGATCTGCTAGCTTTAGGTGTGAAACCTTTTGCCAATGCTTGCTATTTATATGATAGCTTGGAAGCATATTTGTTAGTTGCGGTAAGACTATAGCTTCTGCTTTAATTCTCTTATCCGCTGGGGGGGAAATTAGAGTAATGGGATTATTGTGAACTGAGGTATTCGTTTGAGATTCCTCAACCTGAGTGGTCATGGTGGTAGCTGGTTCCGAAACTAGTCCACTTAGGATCCACCCTAAAATAGTATTTTGTGCCAATAGTTTGTTTGAAATTTTCTCAACACCCTCGAATATTATCTGAGGTATGAGATCGCTGCCTAATAGAATGTCTATTTGAGCGGGGGTGTTGCAGTTGGCATCTGCTAGCTTTAGGTGTGAAACCTTTTGCCAATGCTTGCTATTTATATGATAGCTTGGAAGCATATTTGTTAGTTGCGGTAAGACTATAGCTTCTGCTTTAATTCTCTTCTCCGCTTGGGGGGAAATTAGAGTAATGGGATTATTGTGAACTGAGGTATTCGTTTGAGATTTCCTCAACCAGAGTGGTCATGGTGGTAACTGGTTCCGAAACTAGTCCACTTAGGATCCACCCAAAAATAGTATTTTGTGCCAATAGTTTGTTTGAAATTTTTTCAACACCCTCGAGTATTATCTGAGGGATGAGATCGCTGCCTAATAGAATGTCTATTTGAGCGGGGGTGTTGCAGTTGGGATCTGCTAGCTTTAGGTGTGAAACCTTTTGCCAATGCTTGCTATTTATATGATATCTGGGAAGCATATTTGTTAGTTGCGGTAAGACTATAGCTTCTGCTTTAATTCTCTTATCCGCTTGGGTGGAAATTAGAGTAATGGGATTATTGTGAACTGAGGTATTCGTTTGAGATTTCCTCAACCTGAGTGGTCATGGTGGTAACTGGTTCCGAAACTAGTCCACTTAGGATCCACCCAAAAATAGTATTTTGTGCCAATAGTTTGTTTGAAATTTTCTCAACACCCTCGAGTATTATCTGAGGTATGATATCGCTGCCTAATAGAATGTCTATTTGAGCGGGGGTGTTGCAGTTGGGATCTGCTAGCTTTAGGTGTGAAACCTTTTGCCAATGCTTGCTATTTATATGATAGCTTGGAAGCATATTTGTTAGTTGCGGTAAGACTATAGCTTCTGCTTTAATTCTCTTATCCGCTTGGGTGGAAATTAGAGTAATGGGATTATTGTGAACTGAGGTATTCGTTTGAGATTTCCTCAACCTGAGTGGTCATGGTGGTAACTGGTTCCGAAACGAGTCCACTTAAGACCAACCCAAAAATAGTATTTTGTGCCAATAGTTTGTTTGAAATTTTCTCAACACCCTCGAGTATTATCTGAGGTATGATATCGCTGCCTAATAGAATGTCTATTTGAGCGGGGGTGTTGCAGTTGGGATCTGCTTGCTTTAGGTGTGAAACCTTTTGCCAATGCTTGCTATTTATATGATATCTTGGAAGCATATTTGTTAGTTCCGGTAAGACTATAGCTTCTGCTTTAATTCTTTTATCCGCTTGGGGGGAAATTAGAGTAATGGGATTATTGTGAACTAAGGTATTCGTTTGAGATTTCCTCAACCTGAGTGGTCATGGTGGTAACTGGTTCCGAAACTAGTCCACTTAGGATCCACCGTAAAATAGTATTTTGTGCCAATAGGTGAAACCTTTTGCCAATGCTTGCTATTTATATGATAGCTTGGAAGCATATTTGTTAGTTGCGGTAAGACTATAGCTTCTGCTTTAATTCTCTTATCCGCTTGGGGGGAAATTAGAGTAAGGGGATTATTGTGAACTGAGGTATTCGTTTGAGATTTCCTCAACCTGAGTGGTCATGGTGGTAACTGGTTCCGAAACTAGTCCACTTAGGAACAACCCAAAAATAGTATTTTGTGCGAATAGTTAGTTTGAAATTTTCTCAACACCCTCGAGTATTATCTGAGGTATGAGATCACTGCCTAATAGAATGTCTATTTGAGCGGGGGTGTTGCAGTTGGGATCTGCTAGCTTTAGGTGTGAAACCTTTTGCCAATGCTTGCTATTTATATGATATCTGGGAAGCATATTTGTTAGTTGCGGTAAGACTATAGCTTCTGCTTTAATTCTCTTATCCGCTTGGGTGGAAATTAGAGTAATGGGATTATTGTGAACTGAGGTATTCGTTTGAGATTTCCTCAACCTGAGTGGTCATGGTGGTAACTGGTTCCGAAACTAGTCCAGTTAGGATCCACCCTAAAATAGTATTTTGTGCCAATAGTTTGTTTGAAATTTTCTCAACACCCTCGAGTATTATCTGAGGTATGAGAACGCTGCCTAATAGAATGTCTATTTGAGCGGGGGTGTTGCAGTTGGGATCTGCTAGCTTTAGGAGTGAAACCTTTTGCCAATGCTTGCTATTTATATGATAGCTTGGAAGCATATTTGTTAGTTGCGGTAAGACTATAGCTTCTGCTTTAATTCTCTTATCCGCTTGGGTGGAAATTAGAGTAATGGGATTATTGTGAACTGAGGTATTCGTTTGAGATTTCCTCAACCTGAGTGGTCATGGTGGTAACTGGTTCCGAAACTAGTCCACTTAGGACCAACCCAAAAATAGTATTTTGTGCCAATAGTTTGTTTGAAATTTTCTCAACACCCTCGAGTATTATCTGAGGTATGAGATCGCTGCCTAATAGAATGTCTATTTGAGCGGGGGTGTTGCAGTTGGGATCTGCTAGCTTTAGGTGTGAAACCTTTTGCCAATGCTTGCTATTTATATGATAGCTTGGAAGCATATTTGTTAGTTGCGGTAAGACTATAGCTTCTGCTTAAATTCTCTTATCCGCTGGGGGGGAAATTAGAGTAATGGGATTATTGTGAACTGAGGTATTCGTTTGAGATTCCTCAACCTGAGTGGTCATGGTGGTAGCTGGTTCCGAAACTAGTCCACTTAGGATCCACCCTAAAATAGTATTTTGTGCCAATAGTTTGTTTGAAATTTTCTCAACACCCTCGAGTATTATCTGAGGTATGAGATCGCTGCCTAATAGAATGTCTATTTGAGCGGGGGTGTTGCAGTTGGCATCTGCTAGCTTTAGGTGTGAAACCTTTTGCCAATGCTTGCTATTTATATGATAGCTTGGAAGCATATTTGTTAGTTGCGGTAAGACTATAGCTTCTGCTTTAATTCTCTTATCCGCTTGGGTGGAAATTAGAGTAATGGGATTATTGTGAACTGAGGTATTCGTTTGAGATTTCCTCAACCTGAGTGGTCATGGTGGTAACTGGTTCCGAAACTAGTCCACTTAGGACCAACCCAAAAATAGTATTTTGTGCCAATAGTTTGTTTGAAATTTTCTCAACACCCTCGAGTATTATCTGAGGTATGAGATCGCTGCCTAATAGAATGTCTATTTGAGCGGGGGTGTTGCAGTTGGGATCTGCTAGCTTTAGGTGTGAAACCTTTTGCCAATGCTTGCTATTTATATGATATCTGGGAAGCATATTTGTTAGTTGCGGTAAGACTATAGCTTCTGCTTTAATTCTCTTATCCGCTTGGGTGGAAATTAGAGTAATGGGATTATTGTGAACTGAGGTATTCGTTTGAGATTTCCTCAACCTGAGTGGTCATGGTGGTAACTGGTTCCGAAACTAGTCCACTTAGGACCAACCCAAAAATAGTATTTTGTGCCAATAGTTTGTTTGAAATTTTCTCAACACCCTCGAGTATTATCTGAGGTATGAGATCGCTGCCTAATAGAATGTCTATTTGAGCGGGGGTGTTGCAGTTGGGATCTGCTAGCTTTAGGTGTGAAACCTTTTGCCAATGCTTGCTATTTATATGATAGCTTGGAAGCATATTTGTTAGTTGCGGTAAGACTATAGCTTCTGCTTAAATTCTCTTATCCGCTGGGGGGGAAATTAGAGTAATGGGATTATTGTGAACTGAGGTATTCGTTTGAGATTCCTCAACCTGAGTGGTCATGGTGGTAGCTGGTTCCGAAACTAGTCCACTTAGGATCCACCCTAAAATAGTATTTTGTGCCAATAGTTTGTTTGAAATTTTCTCAACACCCTCGAGTATTATCTGAGGTATGAGATCGCTGTCTAATAGAATGTCTATTTGAGCGGGGGTGTTGCAGTTGGCATCTGCTAGCTTTAGGTGTGAAACCTTTTGCCAATGCTTGCTATTTATATGATAGCTTGGAAGCATATTTGTTAGTTGCGGTAAGACTATAGCTTCTGCTTTAATTCTCTTCTCCGCTTGGGGGGAAATTAGAGTAATGGGATTATTGTGAACTGAGGTATTCGTTTGAGATTTCCTCAACCTGAGTGGTCATGGTGGTAACTGGTTCCGAAACTAGTCCACTTAGGATCCACCCAAAAATAGTATTTTGTGCCAATAGTTTGTTTGAAATTTTCTCAACACCCTCGAGTATTATCTGAGGGATGAGATCGCTGCCTAATAGAATGTCTATTTGAGCGGGGGTGTTGCAGTTGGGATCTGCTAGCTTTAGGTGTGATACCTTTTGCCAATGCTTGCTATTTATATGACAGCTTGGAAGCATATTTGTTAGTTGCGGTAAGACTATAGCTTCTCCTTTAATTCTCTTCTCCGCTTGGGTGGAAATTAGAGTAATGGGATTATTGTGAACTGAGGTATTCGTTTGAGATTTCCTCAACCTGAGTGGTCATGGTGGTAACTGGTTCCGAAACTAGTCCACTTAGGACCAACCCAAAAATAGTATTTTGTGCGAATAGTTAGTTTGAAATTTTCTCAACACCCTCGAGTATTATCTGAGGTATGAGATCACTGCCTAATAGAATGTCTATTTGAGCGGGGGTGTTGCAGTTGGGATCTGCTAGCTTTAGGTGTGAAACCTTTTGCCAATGCTTGCTATTTATATGATATCTGGGAAACATATTTGTTAGTTGCGGTAAGACTATAGCTTCTGCTTTAATTCTCTTATCCGCTTGGGTGGAAATTAGAGTAATGGGATTATTGTGAACTGAGGTATTCGTTTGAGATTTCCTCAACCTGAGTGGTCATGGTGGTAACTGGTTCCGAAACTAGTCCACTTAGGATCCACCCTAAAATAGTATTTTGTGCCAATAGTTTGTTTGAAATTTTCTCAACACCCTCGAGTATTATCTGAGGTATGAGATCGCTGCCTAATAGAATGTCTATTTGAGCGGGGGTGTTGCAGTTGGCATCTGCTAGCTTTAGGTGTGAAACCTTTGCCAATGCTTGCTATTTATATGATAGCTTGGAAGCATATTTGTTAGTTGCGGTAAGACTATAGCTTCTGCTTTAATTCTCTTCTCCGCTGGGGGGGAAATTAGAGTAATGGGATTATTGTGAACTGAGGTATTCGTTTGAGATTCCTCAACCTGAGTGGTCATGGTGGTAACTGAGGTATTCGTTTGAGATTTCCTCAACCTGAGTGGTAATGGTGGTAACTGGTTCCGAAACTAGTCCACTTAGGACCAACCCAAAAATAGTATTTTGTGCGAATAGTTAGTTTGAAATTTTCTCAACACCCTCGAGTATTATCTGAGGTATGAGATCACTGCCTAATAGAATGTCTATTTGAGCGGGGGTGTTGCAGTTGGGATCTGCTAGCTTTAGGTGTGAAACCTTTTGCCAATGCTTGCTATTTATATGATATCTGGGAAGCATATTTGTTAGTTGCGGTAAGACTATAGCTTCTGCTTTAATTCTCTTATCCGCTTGGGTGGAAATTAGAGTAATGGGATTATTGTGAACTGAGGTATTCGTTTGAGATTTCCTCAACCTGAGTGGTCATGGTGGTAACTGGTTCCGAAACTAGTCCACTTAGGATCCACCCAAAAATAGTATTTTGTGCGAATAGTTTGTTTGAAATTTTCTCAATACCCTCGAGTATTATCTGAGGTATGAGATCGCTGCCTAATAGAATGTCTATTTGAGCGCGGGTGTTGCAGTTGGCATCTGCTAGCTTTAGGTGTGAAACCTTTTGCCGATGCTTGCTATTTATATGATAGCTTGGAAGCATATTTGTTAGTTGCGGTAAGACTATAGCTTCTGCTTTAATTCTCTTATCCGCTTGGGGGGAAATTAGAGTAATGGGATTATTGTGAACTGAGGTATTCGTTAGAGATTTCCTCAACCTGAGTGGTCATGGTGGTAACTGGTTCCGAAACTAGTCCACTTAGGACCAACCCAAAAATAGTATTTTGTGCGAATAGTTTGTTTGAAATTTTCTCAACACCCTCGAGTATTATCTGAGGTATGAGATCGCTGCCTAATAGAATGTCTATTTGAGCGCGGGTGTTGCAGTTGGCATCTGCTAGCTTTAGGTGTGAAACCTTTTGCCGATGCTTGCTATTTATATGATAGCTTGGAAGCATATTTGTTAGTTGCGGTAAGACTATAGCTTCTGCTTTAATTCTCTTATCCGCTTGGGTGGAAATTAGAGTAATGGGATTATTGTGAACTGAGGTATTCGTTTGAGATTCCTCAACCTGAGTGGTCATGGTGGTAACTGAGGTATTCGTTTGAGATTTCCTCAACCTGAGTGGTAATGGTGGTAACTGGTTCCGAAACTAGTCCACTTAGGACCAACCCAAAAATAGTATTTTGTGCGAATAGTTAGTTTGAAATTTTCTCAACACCCTCGAGTATTATCTGAGGTATGAGATCACTGCCTAATAGAATGTCTATTTGAGCGGGGGTGTTGCAGTTGGGATCTGCTAGCTTTAGGTGTGAAACCTTTTGCCGATGCTTGCTATTTATATGATAGCTTGGAAGCATATTTGTTAGTTGCGGTAAGACTATAGCTTCTGCTTTAATTCTCTTATCCGCTTGGGTGGAAATTAGAGTAATGGGATTATTGTGAACTGAGGTATTCGTTTGAGATTTCCTCAACCTGAGTGGTCATGGTGGTAACTGGTTCCGAAACTAGTCCACTTAGGATCCACCCAAAAATAGTATTTTGTGCCAATAGTTTGTTTGAAATTTTCTCAACACCCTCCAGTATTATCTGAGGTATGAGATCGCTGCCTAATAGAATGTATATTTGAGAGGGGGTGTTGCAGTTGGCATCTGCTAGCTTTAGGTGTGAAACCTTTGGCCAATGCTTGCTATTTATATGATAGCTTGGAAGCATATTTGTTAGTTGCGGTAAGACTATAGCTTCTGCTTTAATTCTCTTCTCCGCTTGGGTGGAAATTAGAGTAATGGGATTATTGTGAACTGAGGTATTCGTTTGAGATTTCCTCAACCTGAGTGGTCATGGTGGTAACTGGTTCCGAAACTAGTCCAGTTAGGATCCACCCTAAAATAGTTTTTGTGCCAATAGTTTGTTTGAAATTTTCTCAACACCCTCGAGTATTATCTGAGGTATGAGATCGCTGCCTAATAGAATGTCTATTTGAGCGGGGGTGTTGCAGTTGGCATCTGCTAGCTTTAGGTGTGAAACCTTTTGTCAATGCTTGCTATTTATATGATATCTGGGAAGCATATTTGTTAGTTGCGGTAAGACTATAGCTTCTGCTTTAATTCTCTTCTCCGCTTGGGGGGAAATTAGAGTAATGGGATTATTGTGAACTGAGGTATTCGTTTGAGATTTCCTCAACCTGAGTGGTCATGGTGGTAACTGGTTCCGAAACTAGTCCACTTAGGATCCACCCAAAAATAGTATTTTGTGCCAATAGTTTGTTTGAAATTTTCTCAACACCCTCGAGTATTATCTGAGGTATGAGATCGCTGCCTAATAGAATGTCTATTTGAGCGGGGGTGTTGCAGTTGGCATCTGCTAGCTTTAGGTGTGAAACCTTTTGCCGATGCTTGCTATTTATATGATAGCTTGGAAGCATATTTGTTAGTTGCGGTAAGACTATAGCTTCTGCTTTAATTCTCTTATCCGCTTGGGGGGAAATTAGAGTAATGGGATTATTGTGAACTGAGGTATTCGTTTGAGATTTCCTCAACCTGAGTGGTCATGGTGGTAACTGGTTCCGAAACTAGTCCACTTAGGACCAACCCAAAAATAGTATTCTGTGCGAATAGTTTGTTTGAAATTTTCTCAACACCCTCGAGTATTATCTGAGGTATGAGATCGCTGCCTAATAGAATGTCTATTTGAGCGGGGGTGTTGCAGTTGGGATCTGCTAGCTTTAGGTGTGAAACCTTTTGCCAATGCTTGCTATTTATATGATAGCTTGGAAGCATATTTGTTAGTTGCGGTAAGACTATAGCTTCTGCTTTAATTCTCTTATCCGCTTGGGGGGAAATTAGAGTAATGGGATTATTGTGAACTGAGGTATTCGTTTGAGATTCCTCAACCTGAGTGGTCATGGTGGTAACTGGTTAGGAAACTAGTCCACTTAGGATCCACCCTAAAATAGTATTTTGTGCCAATAGTTTGTTTGAAATTTTCTCAACACCCTCGAGTATTATCTGAGGTATGAGATCGCTGCCTAATAGAATGTCTATTTGAGCGGGGGTGTTGCAGTTGGCATCTGCTAGCTTTAGGTGTGAAACCTTTTGCCAATGCTTGCTATTTATATGATAGCTTGGAAGCATATTTGTTAGTTGCGGTAAGACTATAGCTTCTGCTTTAATTCTCTTCTCCGCTTGGGGGGAAATTAGAGTAATGGGATTATTGTGAACTGAGGTATTCGTTTGAGATTTCCTCCACCTGAGTGGTCATGGTGGTAACTGGTTCCGAAACTAGTCCAGTTAGGATCCACCCAAAAATAGTATTTTGTGCCAATAGTTTGTTTGAAATTTTCTCAACACCCTCGAGTATTATCTGAGGTATGAGATCGCTGCCTAATAGAATGTATATTTGAGAGGGGGTGTTGCAGTTGGCATCTGCTAGCTTTAGGTGTGAAACCTTTTGCCAATGCTTGCTATTTATATGATAGCTTGGAAGCATATTTGTTAGTTGCGGTAAGACTATAGCTTCTGCTTTAATTCTCTTCTCCGCTTGGGTGGAAATTAGAGTAATGGGATTATTGTGAACTGAGGTATTCGTTTGAGATTTCCTCAACCTGAGTGGTCATGGTGGTAACTGGTTCCGAAACTAGTCCAGTTAGGATCCACCCTAAAATAGTTTTTGTGCCAATAGTTTGTTTGAAATTTTCTCAACACCCTCGAGTATTATCTGAGGTATGAGATCGCTGCCTAATAGAATGTCTATTTGAGCGGGGGTGTTGCAGTTGGCATCTGCTAGCTTTAGGTGTGAAACCTTTTGCCAATGCTTGCTATTTATATGATAGCTTGGAAGCATATTTGTTATTTGCGGTAAGACTATAGCTTCTGCTTTAATTCTCTTCTCCGCTTGGGGGGAAATTAGAGTAATGGGATTATTGTGAACTGAGGTATTCGTTTGAGATTTCCTCAACCTGAGTGGTCATGGTGGTAACTGGTTCCGAAACTAGTCCACTTAGGATCCACCCAAAAATAGTATTTTGTGCCAATAGTTTGTTTGAAATTTTCTCAACACCCTCGAGTATTATCTGAGGTATGAGATCGCTGCCTAATAGAATGTCTATTTGAGCGGGGGTGTTGCAGTTGGCATCTGCTAGCTTTAGGTGTGAAACCTTTTGCCGATGCTTGCTATTTATATGATAGCTTGGAAGCATATTTGTTAGTTGCGGTAAGACTATAGCTTCTGCTTTAATTCTCTTATCCGCTTGGGGGGAAATTAGAGTAATGGGATTATTGTGAACTGAGGTATTCGTTTGAGATTTCCTCAATCTGAGTGGTCATGGTGGTAACTGGTTCCGAAACTAGTCCACTTAGGACCAACCCAAAAATAGTATTTTGTGCGAATAGTTTGTTTGAAATTTTCTCAACACCCTCGAGTATTATCTGAGGTATGAGATCGCTGCCTAATAGAATGTCTATTTGAGCGGGGGTGTTGCAGTTGGGATCTGCTAGCTTTAGGTGTGAAACCTTTTGCCAATGCTTGCTATTTATATGATAGCTTGGAAGCATATTTGTTAGTTGCGGTAAGACTATAGCTTCTGCTTTAATTCTCTTATCCGCTTGGGGGGAAATTAGAGTAATGGGATTATTGTAAACTGAGGTATTCGTTTGAGATTCCTCAACCTGAGTGGTCATGGTGGTAACTGGTTAGGAAACTAGTCCACTTAGGATCCACCCTAAAATAGTATTTTGTGCCAATAGTTTGTTTGAAATTTTCTCAACACCCTCGAGTATTATCTGAGGTATGAGATCGCTGCCTAATAGAATGTCTATTTGAGCGGGGGTGTTGCAGTTGGCATCTGCTAGCTTTAGGTGTGAAACCTTTTGCCAATGCTTGCTATTTATATGATAGCTTGGAAGCATATTTGTTAGTTGCGGTAAGACTATAGCTTCTGCTTTAATTCTCTTCTCCGCTTGGGGGGAAATTAGAGTAATGGGATTATTGTGAACTGAGGTATTCGTTTGAGATTTCCTCAACCTGAGTGGTCATGGTGGTAACTGGTTCCGAAACTAGTCCACTTAGGATCCACCCAAAAATAGTATTTTGTGCCAATAGTTTGTTTGAAATTTTCTCAACACCCTCGAATATTATCTGAGGTATGAGATCGCTGCCTAATAGAATGTCCATTTGAGCGCGGGTGTTGCAGTTGGCATCTGCTAGCTTTAGGTGTGAAACCTTTTGCCGATGCTTGCTATTTATATGATAGCTTGGAAGCATATTTGTTAGTTGCGGTAAGACTATAGCTTCTGCTTTAATTCTCTTATCCGCTTGGGGGGAAATTAGAGTAAGGGGATTATTGTGAACTGAGGTATTCGTTTGAGATTTCCTCAATCTGAGTGGTCATGGTGGTAACTGGTTCCGAAACTAGTCCACTTAGGACCAACCCAAAAATAGTATTTTGTGCGAATAGTTTGTTTGAAATTTTCTCAACACCCTCGAGTATTATCTGAGGTATGAGATCGCTGCCTAATAGAATGTCTATTTGAGCGGGGGTGTTGCAGTTGGCATCTGCTAGCTTTAGGTGTGAAACCTTTTGCCGATGCTTGCTATTTATATGATAGCTTGGAAGCATATTTGTTAGTTGCGGTAAGACTATAGCTTCTGCTTTAATTCTCTTATCCGCTTGGGGGGAAATTAGAGTAATGGGATTATTGTGAACTGAGGTATTCGTTTGAGATTTCCTCAATCTGAGTGGTCATGGTGGTAACTGGTTCCGAAACTAGTCCACTTAGGACCAACCCAAAAATAGTATTTTGTGCGAATAGTTTGTTTGAAATTTTCTCAACACCCTCGAGTATTATCTGAGGTATGAGATCGCTGCCTAATAGAATGTCTATTTGAGCGGGGGTGTTGCAGTTGGGATCTGCTAGCTTTAGGTGTGAAACCTTTTGCCAATGCTTGCTATTTATATGATAGCTTGGAAGCATATTTGTTAGTTGCGGTAAGACTATAGCTTCTGCTTTAATTCTCTTATCCGCTTGGGGGGAAATTAGAGTAATGGGATTATTGTAAACTGAGGTATTCGTTTGAGATTCCTCAACCTGAGTGGTCATGGTGGTAACTGGTTAGGAAACTAGTCCACTTAGGATCCACCCTAAAATAGTATTTTGTGCCAATAGTTTGTTTGAAATTTTCTCAACACCCTCGAGTATTATCTGAGGTATGAGATCGCTGCCTAATAGAATGTCTATTTGAGCGGGGGTGTTGCAGTTGGCATCTGCTAGCTTTAGGTGTGAAACCTTTTGCCAATGCTTGCTATTTATATGATAGCTTGGAAGCATATTTGTTAGTTGCGGTAAGACTATAGCTTCTGCTTTAATTCTCTTCTCCGCTTGGGGGGAAATTAGAGTAATGGGATTATTGTGAACTGAGGTATTCGTTTGAGATTTCCTCAACCTGAGTGGTCATGGTGGTAACTGGTTCCGAAACTAGTCCACTTAGGATCCACCCAAAAATAGTATTTTGTGCCAATAGTTTGTTTGAAATTTTCTCAACACCCTCGAATATTATCTGAGGTATGAGATCGCTGCCTAATAGAATGTCCATTTGAGCGCGGGTGTTGCAGTTGGCATCTGCTAGCTTTAGGTGTGAAACCTTTTGCCGATGCTTGCTATTTATATGATAGCTTGGAAGCATATTTGTTAGTTGCGGTAAGACTATAGCTTCTGCTTTAATTCTCTTATCCGCTTGGGGGGAAATTAGAGTAAGGGGATTATTGTGAACTGAGGTATTCGTTTGAGATTTCCTCAACCTGAGTGGTCATAGTGGTAACTGGTTCCGAAACTAGTCCACTTAGGATCCACCCAAAAATAGTATTTTGTGCGAATAGTTTGTTTGAAATTTTCTCAACACCCTCGAGTATTATCTGAGGTATGAGATCGCTGCCTAATAGAATGTCTATTTGAGCGGGGGTGTTGCAGTTGGCATCTGCTAGCTTTAGGTGTGAAACCTTTTGCCGATGCTTGCTATTTATATGATAGCTTGGAAGCATATTTGTTAGTTGCGGTAAGACTATAGCTTCTGCTTTAATTCTCTTATCCGCTTGGGGGGAAATTAGAGTAATGGGATTATTGTGAACTGAGGTATTCGTTTGAGATTTCCTCAATCTGAGTGGTCATGGTGGTAACTGGTTCCGAAACTAGTCCACTTAGGACCAACCCAAAAATAGTATTTTGTGCGAATAGTTTGTTTGAAATTTTCTCAACACCCTCGAGTATTATCTGAGGTATGAGATCGCTGCCTAATAGAATGTCTATTTGAGCGGGGGTGTTGCAGTTGGGATCTGCTAGCTTTAGGTGTGAAACCTTTTGCCAATGCTTGCTATTTATATGATAGCTTGGAAGCATATTTGTTAGTTGCGGTAAGACTATAGCTTCTGCTTTAATTCTCTTATCCGCTTGGGGGGAAATTAGAGTAATGGGATTATTGTAAACTGAGGTATTCGTTTGAGATTCCTCAACCTGAGTGGTCATGGTGGTAACTGGTTAGGAAACTAGTCCACTTAGGATCCACCCTAAAATAGTATTTTGTGCCAATAGTTTGTTTGAAATTTTCTCAACACCCTCGAGTATTATCTGAGGTATGAGATCGCTGCCTAATAGAATGTCTATTTGAGCGGGGGTGTTGCAGTTGGCATCTGCTAGCTTTAGGTGTGAAACCTTTTGCCAATGCTTGCTATTTATATGATAGCTTGGAAGCATATTTGTTAGTTGCGGTAAGACTATAGCTTCTGCTTTAATTCTCTTCTCCGCTTGGGGGGAAATTAGAGTAATGGGATTATTGTGAACTGAGGTATTCGTTTGAGATTTCCTCAACCTGAGTGGTCATGGTGGTAACTGGTTCCGAAACTAGTCCACTTAGGATCCACCCAAAAATAGTATTTTGTGCCAATAGTTTGTTTGAAATTTTCTCAACACCCTCGAATATTATCTGAGGTATGAGATCGCTGCCTAATAGAATGTCCATTTGAGCGCGGGTGTTGCAGTTGGCATCTGCTAGCTTTAGGTGTGAAACCTTTTGCCGATGCTTGCTATTTATATGATAGCTTGGAAGCATATTTGTTAGTTGCGGTAAGACTATAGCTTCTGCTTTAATTCTCTTATCCGCTTGGGGGGAAATTAGAGTAAGGGGATTATTGTGAACTGAGGTATTCGTTTGAGATTTCCTCAACCTGAGTGGTCATAGTGGTAACTGGTTCCGAAACTAGTCCACTTAGGATCCACCCAAAAATAGTATTTTGTGCCAATAGTTTGTTTGAAATTTTCTCAACACCCTCGAATATTATCTGAGGTATGAGATCGCTGCCTAATAGAATGTCCATTTGAGCGCGGGTGTTGCAGTTGGCATCTGCTAGCTTTAGGTGTGAAACCTTTTGCCGATGCTTGCTATTTATATGATAGCTTGGAAGCATATTTGTTAGTTGCGGTAAGACTATAGCTTCTGCTTTAATTCTCTTATCCGCTTGGGGGGAAATTAGAGTAAGGGGATTATTGTGAACTGAGGTATTCGTTTGAGATTTCCTCAACCTGAGTGGTCATAGTGGTAACTGGTTCCGAAACTAGTCCACTTAGGATCCACCCAAAAATAGTATTTTGTGCCAATAGTTTGTTTGAAATTTTCTCAACACCCTCGAATATTATCTGAGGTATGAGATCGCTGCCTAATAGAATGTCCATTTGAGCGCGGGTGTTGCAGTTGGCATCTGCTAGCTTTAGGTGTGAAACCTTTTGCCGATGCTTGCTATTTATATGATAGCTTGGAAGCATATTTGTTAGTTGCGGTAAGACTATAGCTTCTGCTTTAATTCTCTTATCCGCTTGGGGGGAAATTAGAGTAAGGGGATTATTGTGAACTGAGGTATTTGTTTGAGATTTCCTCAACCTGAGTGGTAATGGTGGTAACTGGTTCCGAAACTAGTCCACTTAGGATCCACCCAAAAATAGTATTTTGTGCCAATAGTTTGTTTGAAATTTTCTCAACACCCTCGAGTATTATCTGAGGTATGAGATCGCTGCCTAATAGAATGTCTATATGAGCGCGGGTGTTGCAGTTGGCATCTGCTAGCTTTAGGTGTGAAACCTTTTGCCGATGCTTGCTATTTATATGATAGCTTGGAAGCATATTTGTTAGTTGCGGTAAGACTATAGCTTCTGCTTTAATTCTCTTATCCGCGTGGGGGGAAATTAGAGTAATGGGATTATTGTGAACTGAGGTATTCGTTTGAGATTTCCTCAATCTGAGTGGTCATGGTGGTAACTGGTTCCGAAACTAGTCCACTTAGGACCAACCCAAAAATAGTATTTTGTGCGAATAGTTTGTTTGAAATTTTCTCAACACCCTCGAGTATTATCTGAGGTATGAGATCGCTGCCTAATAGAATGTCTATTTGAGCGGGGGTGTTGCAGTTGGGATCTGCTAGCTTTAGGTGTGAAACCTTTTGCCAATGCTTGCTATTTATATGATAGCTTGGAAGCATATTTGTTAGTTGCGGTAAGACTATAGCTTCTGCTTTAATTCTCTTATCCGCTTGGGGGGAAATTAGAGTAATGGGATTATTGTAAACTGAGGTATTCGTTTGAGATTCCTCAACCTGAGTGGTCATGGTGGTAACTGGTTAGGAAACTAGTCCACTTAGGATCCACCCTAAAATAGTATTTTGTGCCAATAGTTTGTTTGAAATTTTCTCAACACCCTCGAGTATTATCTGAGGTATGAGATCGCTGCCTAATAGAATGTCTATTTGAGCGGGGGTGTTGCAGTTGGCATCTGCTAGCTTTAGGTGTGAAACCTTTTGCCAATGCTTGCTATTTATATGATAGCTTGGAAGCATATTTGTTAGTTGCGGTAAGACTATAGCTTCTGCTTTAATTCTCTTCTCCGCTTGGGGGGAAATTAGAGTAATGGGATTATTGTGAACTGAGGTATTCGTTTGAGATTTCCTCAACCTGAGTGGTCATGGTGGTAACTGGTTCCGAAACTAGTCCACTTAGGATCCACCCAAAAATAGTATTTTGTGCCAATAGTTTGTTTGAAATTTTCTCAACACCCTCGAATATTATCTGAGGTATGAGATCGCTGCCTAATAGAATGTCCATTTGAGCGCGGGTGTTGCAGTTGGCATCTGCTAGCTTTAGGTGTGAAACCTTTTGCCGATGCTTGCTATTTATATGATAGCTTGGAAGCATATTTGTTAGTTGCGGTAAGACTATAGCTTCTGCTTTAATTCTCTTATCCGCTTGGGGGGAAATTAGAGTAAGGGGATTATTGTGAACTGAGGTATTCGTTTGAGATTTCCTCAACCTGAGTGGTCATAGTGGTAACTGGTTCCGAAACTAGTCCACTTAGGATCCACCCAAAAATAGTATTTTGTGCCAATAGTTTGTTTGAAATTTTCTCAACACCCTCGAGTATTATCTGAGGTATGAGATCGCTGCCTAATAGAATGTCTATATGAGCGCGGGTGTTGCAGTTGGCATCTGCTAGCTTTAGGTGTGAAACCTTTTGCCGATGCTTGCTATTTATATGATAGCTTGGAAGCATATTTGTTAGTTGCGGTAAGACTATAGCTTCTGCTTTAATTCTCTTCTCCGCTTGGGGGGAAATTAGAGTAATGGGATTATTGTGAACTGAGGTATTCGTTTGAGATTTCCTCAACCTGAGTGGTCATGGTGGTAACTGGTTCCGAAACTAGTCCACTTAGGACCAACCCAAAAATAGTATTTTGTGCAAATAGTTTGTTTGAAATTTTCTCAACTCCCTGGAGTATTATCTGAGGTATGAGATCGCTGCCTAATAGAATGTCTATTTGAGCGGGGGTGTTGCAGTTGGGATCTGCTAGCTTTAGGTGTGAAACCTTTTGCCAATGCTTGCTATTTATATGATATCTTGGAAGCATATTTGTTAGTTGCGGTAAGACTATAGCTTCTGCTTTAATTCTCTTATCCGCTTGGGGGGAAATTAGAGTAATGGGATTATTGTGAACTGAGGTATTCGTTTGAGATTCCTCAACCTGAGTGGTCATGGTGGTAACTGAGGTATTCGTTTGAGATTTCCTCAACCTGAGTGGTAATGGTGGTAACTGGTTCCGAAACTAGTCCACTTAGGACCAACCCAAAAATAGTATTTTGTGCGAATAGTGTGTTTGAAATTTTCTCAACACCCTCGAGTATTATCTGAGGTATGAGATCACTGCCTAATAGAATGTCTATTTGAGCGGGGGTGTTGCAAATGGGATCTGCTAGCTTTAGGTGTGAAACCTTTTGCCAATGCTTGCTATTTATATGATATCTTGGAAGCATATTTGTTAGTTACGGTAAGACTATAGCTTCTGCTTTAATTCTCTTCTCCGCTTGGGGGGAAATTAGAGTAATGGGATTATTGTGAACTGAGGTATTCGTTTGAGATTCCTCAACCTGAGTGGTCATGGTGGTAACTGAGGTATTCGTTTGAGATTTCCTCAACCTGAGTGGTAATGGTGGTAACTGGTTCCGAAACTAGTCCACTTAGGACCAACCCAAAAATAGTATTTTGTGCGAATAGTTAGTTTGAAATTTTCTCAACACCCTCGAGTATTATCTGAGGTATGAGATCACTGCCTAATAGAATGTTTATTTGAACGGGGGTGTTGCAGTTGGGATCTGCTAGCTTTAGGTGTGAAACCTTTTGCCAATGCTTGCTATTTATATGATATCTGGGAAGCATATTTGTTAGTTGCGGTAAGACTATAGCTTCTGCTTTAATTCTCTTATCCGCTTGGGGGGAAATTAGAGTAATGGGATTATTGTGAACTGAGGTATTCGTTTGAGATTTCCTCAACCTGAGTGGTCATGGTGGTAACTGGTTCCGAAACTAGTCCACTTAGGACCAACCCAAAAATAGTATTTTGTGCGAATAGTTTGTTTGAAATTTTCTCAACACCCTCGAGTATTATCTGAGGTATGAGATCGCTGCCTAATAGAATGTCTATTTGAGCGGGGGTGTTGCAGTTGGGATCTGCTAGCTTTAGGTGTGAAACCTTTTGCCAATGCTTGCTATTTATATGATAGCTTGGAAGCATATTTGTTAGTTGCGGTAAGACTATAGCTTCTGCTTTAATTCTCTTATCCGCTTGGGGGGAAATTAGAGTAATGGGATTATTGTGAACTGAGGTATTCGTTTGAGATTCCTCAACCTGAGTGGTCATGGTGGTAACTGGTTAGGAAACTAGTCCACTTAGGATCCACCCTAAAATAGTATTTTGTGCCAATAGTTTGTTTGAAATTTTCTCAACACCCTCGAGTATTATCTGAGGTATGAGATCGCTGCCTAATAGAATGTATATTTGAGCGGGGGTGTTGCAGTTGGCATCTGCTAGCTTTAGGTGTGAAACCTTTTGCCAATGCTTGCTATTTATATGATAGCTTGGAAGCATATTTGTTAGTTGCGGTAAGACTATAGCTTCTGCTTTAATTCTCTTCTCCGCTTGGGGGGAAATTAGAGTAATGGGATTATTGTGAACTGAGGTATTCGTTTGAGATTTCCTCAACCTGAGTGGTCATGGTGGTAACTGGTTCCGAAACTAGTCCACTTAGGATCCACCCAAAAATAGTATTTTGTGCCAATAGTTTGTTTGAAATTTTCTCAACACCCTCGAATATTATCTGAGGTATGAGATCGCTGCCTAATAGAATGTCCATTTGAGCGCGGGTGTTGCAGTTGGCATCTGCTAGCTTTAGGTGTGAAACCTTTTGCCGATGCTTGCTATTTATATGATAGCTTGGAAGCATATTTGTTAGTTGCGGTAAGACTATAGCTTCTGCTTTAATTCTCTTATCCGCTTGGGGGGAAATTAGAGTAAGGGGATTATTGTGAACTGAGGTATTCGTTTGAGATTTCCTCAACCTGAGTGGTCATAGTGGTAACTGGTTCCGAAACTAGTCCACTTAGGATCCACCCTAAAATAGTATTTTGTGCCAATAGTTTGTTTGAAATTTTCTCAACACCCTCGAGTATTATCTGAGGTATGAGATCGCTGCCTAATAGAATGTCTATTTGAGCGGGGCTGTTGCAGTTGGCATCTGCTAGCTTTAGGTGTGAAACCTTTTGCCAATGCTTGCTATTTATATGATAGCTTGGAAGCATATTTGTTAGTTGCGGTAAGACTATAGCTTCTGCTTTAATTCTCTTATCCGCTTGGGGGGAAATTAGAGTAATGGGATTATTGTGAACTGAGGTATTCGTTTGAGATTTCCTCAACCTGAGTGTCATAGTGGTAACTGGTTCCGAAACTAGTCCACTTAGGATCCACCCAAAACTAGTATTTTGTGCCAATAGTTTGTTTGAAATTTTCGCAACACCCTCGAGTATTATCTGAGGTATGAGATCGCTGCCTAATAAAATGTCTATTTGAGCGGGGGTGATGCAGTTGGGATCTGCTAGCTTTAGGTGTGAAACCTTTAGCCAATGCTTGCTATTTATATGATAGCTTGGAAGCATATTTGTTAGTTGCGGTAAGACTATAGCTTCTGCTATAATTCTCTTATCCGCTTGGGGAGAAATTAGAGTAATGGGATTATTGTGAACTGAGGTATTCGTTTGAGATTTCCTCAACCTGAGTGGTCATGGTGGTAACTAGTTCCGAAACTAGTCCACTTAGGATCCACCGTAAAATAGTATTTTGTGCCAATAGGTGAAACCTTTTGCCAATGCTTGCTATTTATATGATAGCTTGGAAGCATATTTGTTAGTTGCGGTAAGACTATAGCTTCTGCTTTTATTCTCTTATCCGCTTGGGGGGAAATTAGAGTAATGGGATTATTGTGAACTGAGGTATTCGTTTGAGATTTCCTCAACCTGAGTGGTCATGGTGGTAACTGGTTCCGAAACTAGTCCACTTAGAATCCACCCTAAAATAGTATTTTGTGCCAATAGTTTGTTTGAAATTTTCTCAACACCCTCGAGTATTATCTGAGGTATGAGATCGCTGCCTAATAGAATGTCTATTTGAGCGGGGGTGTTGCAGTTGGCATCTGCTAGCTTTAGGTGTGAAACCTTTTGCCAATGCTTGCTATTTATATGATAGCTTGGAAGCATATTTGTTAGTTGCGGTAAGACTATAGCTTCTGCTTTAATTCTCTTATCTGCTTGGGGGGAAATTAGAGTAATGGGATTATTGTGAACTGAGGTATTCGTTTGAGATTTCCACAACCTGAGTGGTCATGGTGGTAACTGGTTCCGAAACTAGTCCACTTAGGATCCACCCAAAAATAGTATTTTGTGCCAATAGTTTGTTTGAAATTTGCTCAACACCCTCGAGTATTATCTGAGGTATGAGATCGCTGCCTAATAGAATGTCTATTTGAGCGGGGGTGTTGCAGTTGGGATCTGCTAGCTTTAGGTGTGAAACCTTTTGTCAATGCTTGTTATTTATATGATAGCTTGGAAGCATATTTGTTACTTGCGGTAAGACTATAGCTTCTGCTTTAGTATTTTGTGCGAATAGTTTGTTTGAAATTTTCTCAACACCCTCGAGTATTATCTGAGGTATGAGATCACTGCCTAATAGAATGTCTATTTAAGCGGGGGTGTTGCATTTGGGATCTGCTAGCTTTAGGTGTGAAACCTTTTGCCAATGCTTGCTATTTATATGATAGCTTGGAAGCATATTTGTTAGTTGCGGTAAGACTATAGCTTCTGCTTTAATTCTCTTATCCGCTTGGGGGGAAATTAGAGTAATGGGATTATTGTGAACTGAGGTATTCGTTTGAGATTTCCTCAACCTGAGTGGTCATGGTGGTAACTGGTTCCGAAACTAGTCCACTTAGGACCAACCCAAAAATAGTATTTTGTGCCAATAGTTTGTTTGAAATTTTCTCAACACCCTCGAGTATTATCTGAGGTATGAGATCGCTGCCTAATAAAATGTCTATTTGAGCGGGGGTGATGCAGTTGGGATCTGCTAGCTTTAGGTGTGAAACCTTTAGCCAATGCTTGCTATTTATATGATAGCTTGGAAGCATATTTGTTAGTTGTGGTAAGACTATAGCTTCTGCTTTAATTCTCTTATCCGCTTGGGGGGAAATTAGAGTAATGGGATTATTGTGAACTGAAGTATTCGTTTGAGATTTCCTCAACCTGAGTGGTCATGGTGGTAACTAGTTCCGAAACTAGTCCACTTAGGATCCACCGTAAAATAGTATTTTGTGCCAATAGGTGAAACCTTTTGCCAATGCTTGCTATTTATATGATAGCTTGGAAGCATATTTGTTAGTTGCGGTAAGACTACAGCTTCTGCTTTTATTCTCTTATCCGCTTGGGGGGAAATTAGAGTAATGGGATTATTGTGAACTGAGGTATTCGTTTGAGATTTCCTCAACCTGAGTGGTCATGGTGGTAACTAGTTCCGAAACTAGTCCACTTAGGATCCACCGTAAAATAGTATTTTGTGCCAATAGGTGAAACCTTTTGCCAATGCTTGCTATTTATATGATAGCTTGGAAGCATATTTGTTAGTTGCGGTAAGACTACAGCTTCTGCTTTTATTCTCTTATCCGCTTGGGGGAAAATTAGAGTAATGGGATTATTGTGAACTGAGGTATTCGTTTGAGATTTCCTCAACCTGAGTGGTCATGGTGGTAACTGGTTCCGAAACTAGTCCACTTCGGATCCACCCAAAAATAGTATTTTGTGCCAATAGTTTGTTTGAAATTTTCTCAACACCCTCGAGTATTATCTGAGGTATGAGATCGCTGCCTAATAAAATGTCTATTTGAGCGGGGGTGATGCAGTTGGGATCTGCTAGCTTTAGGTGTGAAACCTTTTGCCGATGCTTGCTATTTATATGATAGCTTGGAAGCATATTTGTTAGTTGCGGTAAGACTATAGCTTCTGCTTTAATTCTCTTATCCGCTTGGGGGGAAATTAGAGTAATGGGATTATTGTGAACTGAGGTATTCGTTTGAGATTTCCTCAACCTGAGTGTCATAGTGGTAACTGGTTCCGAAACTAGTCCACTTAGGATCCACCCAAAAATAGTATTTTGTGCCAATAGTTTGTTTGAAATTTTCGCAACACCCTCGAGTATTATCTGAGGTATGAGATCGCTGCCTAATAGAATGTCTATTTGAGCGCGGGTGTTGCAGTTGGCATCTGCTAGCTTTAGGAGTGAAACCTTTTGCCGATGCTTGCTATTTATATAATAGCTTGGAAGCATATTTGTTAGTTGCGGTAAGACTATAGCTTCTGCTTTAATTCTCTTATCCGCTTGGGGGGAAATTAGAGTAAGGGGATTATTGTGAACTGAGGTATTCGTTTGAGATTTCCTCAACCTGAGTGGTCATGGTGGTAACTGGTTCCGAAACTAGTCCACTTAGGACCAACCCAAAAATAGTATTTTGTGCCAATAGTTTGTTTGAAATTTTCTCAACACCCTCGAGTATTATCTGAGGTATGAGATCGCTGCCTAATAAAATGTCTATTTGAGCGGGGGTGATGCAGTTGGGATCTGCTAGCTTTAGGTGTGAAACCTTTAGCCAATGCTTGCTATTTATATGATAGCTTGGAAGCATATTTGTTAGTTGTGGTAAGACTATAGCTTCTGCTTTAATTCTCTTATCCGCTTGGGGGGAAATTAGAGTAATGGGATTATTGTGAACTGAGGTATTCGTTTGAGATTTCCTCAACCTGAGTGGTCATGGTGGTAACTAGTTCCGAAACTAGTCCACTTAGGATCCACCGTAAAATAGTATTTTGTGCCAATAGGTGAAACCTTTTGCCAATGCTTGCTATTTATATGATAGCTTGGAAGCATATTTGTTAGTTGCGGTAAGACTACAGCTTCTGCTTTTATTCTCTTATCCGCTTGGGGGGAAATTAGAGTAATGGGATTATTGTGAACTGAGGTATTCGTTTGAGATTTACTCAACCTGAGTGGTCATGGTGGTAACTGGTTCCGAAACTAGTCCACTTAGAATCCACCCTAAAATAGTATTTTGTGCCAATAGTTTGTTTGAAATTTTCTCAACACCCTCGAGTATTATCTGAGGTATGAGATCGCTGCCTAATAGAATGTCTATTTGAGCGGGGGTGTTGCAGTTGGCATCTGCTAGCTTTAGGTGTGAAACCTTTTGCCAATGCTTGCTATTTATATGATAGCTTGGAAGCATATTTGTTAGTTGCGGTAAGACTATAGCTTCTGCTTTTATTCTCTTATCCGCTTGGGGGGAAATTAGAGTAATGGGATTATTGTGAACTGAGGTATTCGTTTGAGATTTCCTCAACCTGAGTGGTCATGGTGGTAACTAGTTCCGAAACTAGTCCACTTAGGCCCAACCCAAAAATAGTATTTTGTGCCAATAGTTTGTTTGAAATTTTCGCAACACCCTCGAGTATTATCTGAGGTATGAGATCGCTGCCTAATAGAATGTCTATTTGAGCGCGGGTGTTGCAGTTGGCATCTGCTAGCTTTAGGAGTGAAACCTTTTGCCGATGCTTGCTATTTATATGATAGCTTGGAAGCATATTTGTTAGTTGCGGTAAGACTATAGCTTCTGCTTTAATTCTCTTATCCGCTTGGGGGGAAATTAGAGTAAGGGGATTATTGTGAACTGAGGTATTCGTTTGAGATTTCCTCAACCTGAGTGGTCATGGTGGTAACTGGTTCCGAAACTAGTCCACTTAGGACCAACCCAAAAATAGTATTTTGTGCCAATAGTTTGTTTGAAATTTTCTCAACACCCTCGAGTATTATCTGAGGTATGAGATCGCTGCCTAATAGAATGTCTATTTGAGCGGGGGTGTTGCAGTTGGCATCTGCTAGCTTTAGGTGTGAAACCTTTTGCCAATGCTTGCTATTTATATGATAGCTTGGAAGCATATTTGTTAGTTGCGGTAAGACTATAGCTTCTGCTTTTATTCTCTTATCCGCTTGGGGGGAAATTAGAGTAATGGGATTATTGTGAACTGAGGTATTCGTTTGAGATTTCCTCAACCTGAGTGGTCATGGTGGTAATGGGTTCCGAAACTAGTCCACTTAGAATCCACCCTAAAATAGTATTTTGTGCCAATAGTTTGTTTGAAATTTTCTCAACACCCTCGAGTATTATCTGAGGTATGAGATCGCTGCCTAATAGAATGTCTATTTGAGCGGGGGTGTTGCAGTTGGCATCTGCTAGCTTTAGGTGTGAAACCTTTTGCCAATGCTTGCTATTTATATGATAGCTTGGAAGCATATTTGTTAGTTGCGGTAAGACTATAGCTTCTGCTTTAATTCTCTTATCTGCTTGGGGGGAAATTAGAGTAATGGGATTATTGTGAACTGAGGTATTCGTTTGAGATTTCCACAACCTGAGTGGTCATGGTGGTAACTGGTTCCGAAACTAGTCCACTTAGGATCCACCCAAAAATAGTATTTTGTGCCAATAGTTTGTTTGAACTTTGCTCAACACCCTCGAGTATTATCTGAGGTATGAGATCGCTGCCTAATAGAATGTCTATTTGAGCGGGGGTGTTGCAGTTGGGATCTGCTAGCTTTAGGTATGAAACCTTTTGTCAATGCTTGTTATTTATATGATAGCTTGGAAGCATATTTGTTACTTGCGGTAAGACTATAGCTTCTGCTTTAATTCTCTTATCCGCTTGGGGGGAAATTAGAGTAATGGGATTATTGCGAACTGAGGTATTCGTTTGAGATTTTCTCAACCTGAGTGGTCATGGTGGTAACTGGTTCCGAAACTAGTCCACTTAGGATCCACCCAAAAATAGTATTTTGTGCCAATAGTTTGTTTGAAATTTTCTCAACACCCTCGAGTATTATCTGAGGTATGAGATCGCTGCCTAATAGAATGTCTATTTGAGCGGGGGTGTTGCAGTTGGGATCTGCTAGCTTTAGGTGTGAAACCTTTTGGCAATGCTTGCTATTTATATGATATCTTGGCATATTTGTTAGTTGCGGTAAGACTATAGCTTCTGCTTTAATTCTCTTATCCGCTTGGGGGGAAATTAGAGTAATGGGATTATTGCGAACTGAGGTATTCGTTTGAGATTTCCTCAACCTGAGTGGTCATGGTGGTAACTGGTTCCGAAACTAGTCCACTTAGGATCCACCCAAAAATAGTATTTTGTGCCAGTGGTTTGTTTGAAATTTTCTCAACACCCTCGAGTATTATCTGAGGTATGAGATCGCTGCCTAATAGAATGTCTATTTGATCGGGGGTGTTGCAGTTGTCATCTGCTAGCTTTAGGTGTGAAACCTTTTGCCAATGCTTGCTATTTATATGATAGCTTGGAAGCATATTTGTTAGTTGCGGTATGACTATAGCTTCTGCTTTAATTCTCTTATCCGCTGGGGGGAAATTAGAGTAATGGGATTATTGTGAACTGAGGTATTCGTTTGAGATTTCCTCAACCTGAGTGGTCATGGTGGTAACTGGTTCCGAAACTAGTCCACTTAGGATCCACCCAAAAATAGTATTTTGTGCCAATAGTTTGTTTGAACTTTGCTCAACACCCTCGAGTATTATCTGAGGTATGAGATCGCTGCCTAATAGAATGTCTATTTGAGCGGGGGTGTTGCAGTTGGGATCTGCTAGCTTTAGGTGTGAAACCTTTTGTCAATGCTTGTTATTTATATGATAGCTTGGAAGCATATTTGTTACTTGCGGTATGACTATAGCTTCTGCTTTAATTCTCTTATCCGCTTGGGGGGAAATTAGAGTAATGGTCATGGTGGTAACTGGTTCCGAAACTAGTCCACTTAGGATCCACCCTAAAATAGTATTTTGTGCCAATAGGTGAAACCTTTTGCCAATGCTTGTTATTTATATGATAGCTTGGAAGCATATTTGTTAGTTGCGGTAAGACTATAGCTTCTGCTTTAATTATCTTATCCGCTGGGGGGAAATTAGAGTAATGGGATTATTGTGAACTGAGGTATTCGTTTCAGATTTCCTCAACCTGAGTGGTCATGGTGGTAACTGGTTCCGAAAGTAGTCCACTTAGGACCAACCCAAAAATAGTATTTGGTGCGAATAGTTTGTTTGAAATTTTCTCAACACCCTCGAGTATTATCTGAGGTATGAGATCACTGCCTAATAGAATGTCTATTTGAGCGGGGGTGTTGCAGTTGGGATCTGCTAGCTTTAGGTGTGAAACCTTTTGCCAATGCTTGCTATTTATATGATAGCTTGGAAGCATATTTGTTAGTTGCGGTAAGACTATAGCTTCTGCTTTAATTCTCTTATCCGCTTGGGGGGAAATTAGAGTAATGGGATTATTGTGAACTGAGATATTCGTTTGAGATTTCCTCAACCTGAGTGGTCATGGTGGTAACTGGTTCCGAAACTAGTCCACTTAGGATCCACCCAAAAATAGTATTTTGTGCCAATAGTTTGTTTGAACTTTGCTCAACACCCTCGAGTATTATCTGAGGTATGAGATCGCTGCCTAATAGAATGTCTATTTGAGCGGGGGTGTTGCAGTTGGGATCTGCTAGCTTTAGGTGTGAAACCTTTTGTCAATGCTTGTTATTTATATGATAGCTTGGAAGCATATTTGTTACTTGCGGTATGACTATAGCTTCTGCTTTAATTCTCTTATCCGCTTGGGGGGAAATTAGAGTAATGGTCATGGTGGTAACTGGTTCCGAAACTAGTCCACTTAGGATCCACCCTAAAATAGTATTTTGTGCCAATAGGTGAAACCTTTTGCCAATGCTTGTTATTTATATGATAGCTTGGAAGCATATTTGTTAGTTGCGGTAAGACTATAGCTTCTGCTTTAATTCTCTTCTCCGCTTGGGGGGAAATTAGAGTAATGGGATTATTGTGAACTAAGGTATTCGTTTGAGATTTCCTCAACCTGAGTGATCATAGTGGTAACTGGTTCCAAAACTAGTCCACTTAGGATCCACCCAAAAATAGTATTTTGTGCCAATAGTTTGTTTGAAATTTTCTCAACACCCTCGAGTATTATCTGAGGTATGAGATCGCTGCCTAATAGAATGTTTATTTGAGCGGGGGTGTTGCAGTCGGGATCTGCTAGCTTTAGGTGTGAAACCTTTTCCCAATGCTTGCTATTCATATGATAGCTTGGAAGCATATTTGTTAGTTGCGGCAAGACTATAGCTCGTGCTTTAATTCTCTTATCCGCTTTGCGGGAAATTAAAGTAATGGGATTATTGTGAACTGAGGTATTCGTTTGAGATTTCCTCAACCTGAGTGGTCATGGTGGTAACTGGTTCCGAAACTAGTCCACTTAGGACCAACCCAAAAATAGTATTTTGTGTCAATAGTTGGTTTGAAATTTTTTCAACACCCTCAAGTATTATCTGAGGTATGAGATCGCTGCCTAATAGAATGTCTATTTGAGCGGGGGTGTTGCAGTTGGGATCTGCTAGCTTTAGGTGTGAAACCTTTTGCCAATGCTTGCTATTTATATGATAGCTTGAAGCATATTTGTTAGTTGCGGTAAGACTATAGCTTCTGCTTTAATTCTCTTATCCGCTGGGGGGAAATTAGAGTAATGGGATTATTGTGAACTGAGGTATTCGTTTGAGATTTCCTCAACCTGAGTGGTCATGGTGGTAACTGGTTCCGAAACTAGTCCACTTAGGACCAACCCAAAAATAGTATTTTGTGCCAATAGTTTGTTTGAAATTTTCTCAACACCCTCGAGTATTATCTGAGGTATGAGATCGCTGCCTAATAGAATGTCTATTTGAGCGGGGGTGTTGCAGTTGGGATCTGCTAGCTTTAGGTGTGAAACCTTTTGTCAATGCTTGTTATTTATATGATAGCTTGGAAGCATATTTGTTACTTGCGGTAAGACTATAGCTTCTGCTTTAATTCTCTTATCCGCTTGGGGGGAAATTAGAGTAATGGGATTATTGTGAACTGAGGTATTCGTTTGAGATTTCCTCAACCTGAGTGGTCATGGTGGTAACTGGTTCCGAAACTAGTCCACTTAGGATCCACCCAAAAATAGTATTTTGTGCCAATAGTTTGTTTGAAATTTTCTCAACACCCTCGAGTATTATCTGAGGTATGAGATCGCTGCCTAATAGAATGTCTATTTGAGCGGGGGTGTTGCAGTTGGGATCTGCTAGCTTTAGGTGTGAAACCTTTTGGCAATGCTTGCTATTTATATGATATCTTGGCATATTTGTTAGTTGCGGTAAGACTATAGCTTCTGCTTTGATTCTCTTATCCGCTTGGGGGGAAATTAGAGTAATGGGATTATTGTGAACTGAGGTATTCGTTTGAGATTTCCTCAACCTGAGTGGTCATGGTGGTAACTGGTTCCGAAACTAGTCCACTTAGGACCAACCCAAAAATAGTATTTTGTGCGAATAGTTTGTTTGAAATTTTCTCAACACCCTCGAGTATTATCTGAGGTATGAGATCACTGCCTAATAGAATGTCTATTTGAGCGGGGGTGTTGCAGTTGGGATCTGCTAGCTTTAGGTGTGAAACCTTTTCCCAATGCTTGCTATTCATATGATAGCTTGGAAGCATATTTGTTAGTTGCGGTAAGACTATAGCTCATGCTTTAATTCTCTTATCCGCTTGGGGGGAAATTAGAGTAATGGTCATGGTGGTAACTGGTTCCGAAAGTAGTCCACTTAGGATCCACCCTAAAATAGTATTTTGTGCCAATAGGTGAAACCTTTTGCCAATGCTTGCTATTTATATGATAGCTTGGAAACATATTTGTTAGTTGCGGTAAGACTATAGCTTCTGCTTTAATTCTCTTCTCCGCTTGGGGGGAAATTAGAGTAATGGGATTATTGTGAACTAAGGTATTCGTTTGAGATTTCCTCAACCTGAGTGGTCATAGTGGTAACTAGTTCCAAAACTAGTCCACTTAGGATCCACCCAAAAATAGTATTTTGTGCCAATAGTTTGTTTGAAATTTTCTTAACACCCTCGAGTATTATCTGAGGTATGAGATCGCTGCCTAATAGAATGTCTATTTGAGCGGGGGTGTTGCAGTCGGGATCTGCTAGCTTTAGGTGTGAAACCTTTTCCCAATGCTTGCTATTCATATGATAGCTTGGAAGCATATTTGTTAGTTGCGGTAAGACTATAGCTCGTGCTTTAATTCTCTTATCCACTTTGGGGGAAATTAGAGTAATGGGATTATTGTGAACTGAGGTATTCGTTTGAGATTTCCTCAACCTGAGTGGTCATGGTGGTAACTGGTTCCGAAACTAGTCCACTTAGGACCAACCCAAAAATAGTATTTTGTGCCAATAGTTTGTTTGAAATTTTCTCAACACCCTCGAGTATTATCTGAGGTATGAGATCGCTGCCTAATAGAATGTCTATTTGAGCGGGGGTGTTGCAGTTGGGATCTGCTAGCTTTAGGTGTGAAACCTTTAGCCAATGCTTGCTATTTGTATGATAGCTTGGAAGCATATTTGTTAGTTGCGGTAAGACTATAGCTTCTGCTTTAATTCTCTTATCCGCTTGGGGGGAAATTAGAGTAATGGGATTATTGTGAACTGAGGTATTCGTTTGAGATTTCCTCAACCTGAGTGGTCATAGTGGTAACTGGTTCCGAAACTAGTCCACTTAGGATCCACCTTAAAATAGTATTTTGTGCCAATAGGTGAAACCTTTTGCCAATGCTTGCTATTTATATGATAGCTTGGAAGCATATTTGTTAGTTGCGGTAAGACTATAGCTTCTGCTTTAATTCTCTTCTCCGCTTGGGGGGAAATTAGAGTAATGGGATTATTGTGAACTGAGGTATTCGTTTGAGATTTTCTCAACCTGAGTGGTCATAGTGGTAACTGGTTCCAAAACTAGTCCACTTAGGATCCACCCAAAAATAGTATTTTGGGCCAATAGTTTGTTTGAAATTTTCTCAACACCCTCGAGTATTATCTGAGGTATGAGATCGCTGCCTAATAGAATGTCTATTTGAGCGGGGATGTTGCAGTCGGGATCTGCTAGCTTTAGGTGTGAAACCTTTTCCCAATGCTTGCTATTCATATGATAGCTTGGAAGTATATTTGTTAGTTGCGGTAAGACTATAGCTCGTGCTTTAATTCTCTTATCCACTTTGGGGGAAATTAGAGTAATGGGATTATTGTGAACTGAGGTATTCGTTTGAGATTTCCTCAACCTGAGTGGTCATGGTGGTAACTGGTTCCGAAACTAGTCCACTTAGGACCAACCCAAAAATAGTATTTTGTGCCAATAGTTTGTTTGAAATTTTCTCAACACCCTCGAGTATTATCTGAGGTATGAGATCGCTGCCTAATAGAATGTCTATTTGAGCGGGGGTGTTGCAGTCGGGATCTGCTAGCTTTAGGTGTGAAACCTTTAGCCAATGCTTGCTATTTGTATGATAGCTTGGAAGCATATTTGTTAGTTGCGGTAAGACTATAGCTCGTGCTTTAATTCTCTTATCCACTTTGGGGGAAATTAGAGTAATGGGATTATTGTGAACTGAGGTATTCGTTTGAGATTTCCTCAACCTGAGTGGTCATAGTGGTAACTGGTTCCAAAACTAGTCCACTTAGGATCCACCCAAAAATAGTATTTTGTGCCAATAGTTTGTTTGAAATTTTCTCAACACCCTCAAGTATTATCTGAGGTATGAGATCGTTGCCTAATAGAATGTCTATTTGAGCGGGGGTGTTGCAGTTGGGATCTGCTAGCTTTAGGTGTGAAACCTTTTCCCAATGCTTGCTATTCATATGACAGCTTGGAAGCATATTTGTTAGTTGCGGTAAGACTATAGCTCATGCTTTAATTCTCTTATCCGCTTGGGGGGAAATTAGATTAATGGTCATGGTGGTAACTGGTTCCGAAACTAGTCCACTTAGGATCCACCCTAAAATAGTATTTTGTGCCAATAGTTTGTTTGAAATTTTCTCAACACCCTCGAGTATTATCTGAGGTATGAGATCGCTGCCTAATAGAATGTCTATTTGAGCGGGGGTGTTGCAGTCGGGATCTGCTAGCTTTAGGTGTGAAACCTTTAGCCAATGCTTGCTATTTGTATGATAGCTTGGAAGCATATTTGTTAGTTGCGGTAAGACTATAGCTCGTGCTTTAATTCTCTTATCCACTTTGGGGGAAATTAGAGTAATGGGATTATTGTGAACTGAGGTATTCGTTTGAGATTTCCTCAACCTGAGTGGTCATAGTGGTAACTGGTTCCAAAACTAGTCCACTTAGGATCCACCCAAAAATAGTATTTTGTGCCAATAGTTTGTTTGAAATTTTCTGCCTAATAGAATGTCTATTTGAGCGGGGGTGTTGCAGTTGGGATCTGCTAGCTTTAGGTGTGAAACCTTTAGCCAATGCTTGCTATTTGTATGATAGCTTGGAAGCATATTTGTTAGTTGCGGTAAGACTATAGCTTCTGCTTTAATTCTCTTATCCGCTTGGGGGGAAATTAGAGTAATGGGATTATTGTGAACTGAGGTATTCGTTTGAGATTTCCTCAACCTGAGTGGTCATAGTGGTAACTGGTTCCGAAACTAGTCCACTTAGGATCCACCGTAAAATAGTATTTTGTGCCAATAGGTGAAACCTTTTGCCAATGCTTGCTATTTATATGATAGCTTGGAAGCATATTTGTTAGTTGCGGTAAGACTATAGCTTCTGCTTTAATTCTCTTATCCGCTGGGGGGAAATTAGAGTAATGGGATTATTGTGAACTGAGGTATTCGTTTGAGATTTCCTCAACCTGAGTGGTCATAGTGGTAACTGGTTCCAAAACTAGTCCACTTAGGATCCACCCAAAAATAGTATTTTGTGCCAATAGTTTGTTTGAAATTTTCTCAACACCCTCAAGTATTATCTGAGGTATGAGATCGTTGCCTAATAGAATGGCTATTTGAGCGGGGGTTGTGCAGTTGGGATCTGCTAGCTTTAGGTGTGAAACCTTTTGCCAATGCTTGCTATTTATATGATAGCTTGGAAGCATATTTGTTAGTTGCGGTAAGACTATAGCTTCTGCTTTAATTCTCTTATCCGCTGGGGGGAAATTAGAGTAATGGTCATGGTGGTAACTGGTTCCGAAACTAGTCCACTTAGGATCCACCTTAAAATAGTATTTTGTGCCAATAGGTGAAACCTTTTGCCAATGCTTGCTATTTATATGATAGCGTGGAAGCATATTTGTTAGTTGCGGTAAGACTATAGCTTCTGCTTTAATTCTCTTCTCCGCTTGGGGGGAAATTAGAGTAATGGGATTATTGTGAACTAAGGTATTCGTTTGAGATTTTCTCAACCTGAGTGGTCATACTGGTAACTGGTTCCAAAACTAGTCCACTTAGGATCCACCCAAAAATAGTATTTTGTGCCAATAGTTTGTTTGAAATTTTCTCAACACCCTCGAGTATTATCTGAGGTATGAGATCGCTGCCTAATAGAATGTCTATTTGAGCGGGGATGTTGCAGTCGGGATCTGCTAGCTTTAGGTGTGAAACCTTTTCCCAATGCTTGCTATTCATATGATAGCTTGGAAGCATATTTGTTAGTTGCGGTAAGACTATAGCTCGTGCTTTAATTCTCTTATCCACTTTGGGGGAAATTAGAGTAATGGGATTATTGTGAACTGAGGTATTCGTTTGAGATTTCCTCAACCTGAGTGGTCATGGTGGTAACTGGTTCCGAAACTAGTCCACTTAGGACCAACCCAAAAATAGTATTTTGTGCCAATAGTTTGTTTGAAATTTTCTCAACACCCTCGAGTATTATCTGAGGTATGAGATCGCTGCCTAATAGAATGTCTATTTGAGCGGGGGTGTTGCAGTCGGGATCTGCTAGCTTTAGGTGTGAAACCTTTAGCCAATGCTTGCTATTTGTATGATAGCTTGGAAGCATATTTGTTAGTTGCGGTAAGACTATAGCTCGTGCTTTAATTCTCTTATCCACTTTGGGGGAAATTAGAGTAATGGGATTATTGTGAACTGAGGTATTCGTTTGAGATTTCCTCAACCTGAGTGGTCATAGTGGTAACTGGTTCCAAAACTAGTCCACTTAGGATCCACCCAAAAATAGTATTTTCTGCCAATAGTTTGTTTGAAATTTTCTCAACACCCTCAAGTATTATCTGAGGTATGAGATCGTTGCCTAATAGAATGTCTATTTGAGCGGGGGTGTTGCAGTTGGGATCTGCTAGCTTTAGGTGTGAAACCTTTTCCCAATGCTTGCTATTCATATGACAGCTTGGAAGCATATTTGTTAGTTGCGGTAAGACTATAGCTCATGCTTTAATTCTCTTATCCGCTTGGGGGGAAATTAGATTAATGGTCATGGTGGTAACTGGTTCCGAAACTAGTCCACTTAGGATCCACCCTAAAATAGTATTTTGTGCCAATAGGTGAAACCTTTTGCCAATGCTTGCTATTTATATGATAGCTTGGAAGCATATTTGTTAGTTGCGGTAAGACTATAGCTTCTGCTTTAATTCTCTTCTCCGCTTGGGGGGAAATTAGAGTAATGGGATTATTGTGAACTAAGGTATTCGTTTGAGATTTCCTCAACCTGAGTGGTCATAGCGGTAACTGGTTCCAAAACTAGTCCACTTAGGATCCACCCAAAAATAGTATTTTGTGCCAATAGTTTGTTTGAAATTTTCTCAACACCCTCGAGTATTATCTGAGGTATGAGATCGCTGCCTAATAGAATGTCTATTTGAGCGGGGGTGTTGCAGTCGGGATCTGCTAGCTTTAGGTGTGAAACCTTTAGCCAATGCTTGCTATTTGTATTATAGCTTGGAAGCATATTTGTTAGTTGCGGTAAGACTATAGCTTCTGCTTTAATTCTCTTATCCGCTTTGGGGGAAATTAGAGTAAGGGGATTATTGTGAACTGAGGTATTCGTTTGAGATTTCCTCAACCTGAGTGGTCATAGTGGGAACTGGTTCCGAAACTAGTCCACTTAGGATCCACCCAAAAATATTATTTTGTGCCAATAGTTTGTTTGAAATTTTCTCAACACCCTCGAGTATTATCTGAGGTATGAGATCGCTGCCTAATAGAATGTCTATTTGAGCGGGGGTGTTGCAGTTGGCATCTGCTAGCTTTAGGTGTGAAACCTTTTGCCAATGCTTGCTATTTATATGATAGCTTGGAAGCATATTTGTTAGTTGCGGTAAGACTATAGCTTCTGCTTTAATTCTCTTATCCGCTTGGGGGGAAATTAGAGTAATGGGATTATTGTGAACTGAGGTATTCGTTTGAGATTTCCTCAACCTGAGTGGTCATGGTGGTAACTGGTTCCGAAACTAGTCCACTTAGGATCCACCCAAAAATAGTATTTTGTGTCAATAGTTTGTTTGAAATTTTTTCAACACCCTCAAGTATTATCTGAGGTATGAGATCGTTGCCTAATAGAATGTCTATTTGAGCGGGGGTGTTGCAGTTGGGATCTGCTAGCTTTAGGTGTGAAACCTTTTGCCAATGCTTGCTATTTATATGATAGCTTGGAAGCATATTTGTTAGTTGCGGTAAGACTATAGCTTCTGCTTTAATTTTCTTATCCGCTGGGGGAAATTAGAGTAATGGGATTATTGTGAACTGAGGTATTCGTTTGAGATTTCCTCAACCTGAGTGGTCATGGTGGTAACTGGTTCCGAAACTAGTCCACTTAGGACCAACCCAAAAATAGTATTTTGTGCGAATAGTTTGTTTGAAATTTTCTCAACACCCTCGAGTATTATCTGAGGTATGAGATCACTGCCTAATAGAATGTCTATTTGAGCGGGGGTGTTGCAGTTGGGATCTGCTAGCTTTAGGTGTGAAACCTTTGGCCAATGCTTGCTATTTATATGATAGCTTGGAAGCATATTTGTTAGTTGCGGTAAGACTATAGCTTCTGCTTTAATTCTCTTATCCGCTTGGGGGGAAATTAGAGTAATGGGATTATTGTGAACTGAGGTATTCGTTTGAGATTTCCTCAACCTGAGTGGTCATGGTGGTAACTGGTTCCGAAACTAGCCACTTAGGACCAACCCAAAAATATTATTTTGTGCGAATAGTTTGTTTGAAATTTTCTCAACACCCTCGAGTATTATCAGAGGTATGAGATCACTGCCTAATAGAATGTCTATTTGAGCGGGGGTGTTGCAGTTGGGATCTGCTAGCTTTAGGTGTGAAACCTTTTGCCAATGCTTGCTATTTATATGATAGCTTGGAAGCATATTTGTTAGTTGCGGTAAGACTATAGCTTCTGCTTTAATTCTCTTATCCGCTTGGGTGGAAATTAGAGTAATGGGATTATTGTGAACTGAGGTATTCGTTTGAGATTTCCTCAACCTGAGTGGTCATAGTGGTAACTGGTTCCGAAACTAGTCCACTTAGGATCCACCCAAAAATAGTATTTTGTGCCAATAGTTTGTTTGAAATTTTTTCAACACCCTCGAGTATTATCTGAGGTATGAGCTCGCTGCCTAATAGAATGTCTATTTGAGCGGGGGTGTTGTAGTTGGGATCTGCTAGCTTTAGGTGTGAAACCTTTTGCCAATGCTTGCTATTTATATGATAGCTTGGAAGCATATTTGTTAGTTGCGGTAAGACTATAGCTTCTCCTTTAATTCTCTTATACGCTTGGGGGGAAATTAAAGTAATGGGATTATTGTGAACTGAGGTATTCGTTTGAGATTTCCCCAACATGAGTGGTCATGGTGGTAACTGGTTCCGAAACTAGTCCACTTAAGACCAACCCAAAAATAGTATTTTGTGCCAATAGTTTGTTTGAAATTTTCTCAACACCCTCGAGTATTATCTGAGGTATGAGATCGCTGCCTAATAGAATGTCTATTTGAGCGGGGGTGTTGCAGTTGGCATCTGCTAGCTTTAGGTGTGAAACCTTTTGCCAATGCTTGCTATTTATATGATAGCTTGGAAGCATATTTGTTAGTTGCGGTAAGACTATAGCTTCTGCTTTAATTCTCTTATCCGCTTGGGGGGAAATTAGAGTAATGGGATTATTGTAAACTGACGTATTCGTTTGAGATTTCCTCAACCTGAGTGGTAATGGTGGTTACTGGTTCCGAAACTAGTCCACTTAGGACCAACGCAAAAATAGTATTTTGTGCGAATAGTTAGTTTGAAATTTTCTCAACACCCTCGAGTATTATCTGAGGTATGAGATCACTGCCTAATAGAATGTCTATTTGAGCGGGGGTGTTGCAGTTGGGATCTGCTAGCTTTAGGTGTGAAACCTTTTGCCAATGCTTGCTATTCATATGATAGCTTGGAAGCATATTTGTTAGTTGCGGTAAGACTATAGCTTCTGCTTTAATTCTCTTATCCGCTTGGGGGGAAATTAGAGTAATGGGATTATTGTGAACTGAGGTATTCGTTTGAGATTTCCTCAACCTGAGTGGTCATGTTGGTAACTGGTTCCGAAACTAGTCCACTTAGGACCAACGCAAAAATAGTATTTTGTGCGAATAGTTTGTTTGAAATTTTCTCAACACCCTCGAGTATTATCTGAGGTATGAGATCGCTGAGTAATAGAATGTCTATTTGAGCGGGGGTGTTGCAGTTGGGATCTGCTAGCTTTAGGTGTGAAACCTTTTGCCAATGCTTGCTATTTATATGATATCTGGGAAGCATATTTGTTAGTTGCGGTAAGACTATAGCTTCTGCTTTAATTCTCTTATCCGCTTGGGGGGAAATTAGAGTAATGGGATTATTGTGAACTGAGGTATTCGTTTGAGATTTCCTCAACCTGAGTGGTCATGGTGGTAACTGGTTCCGAAACTAGTCCACTTAGGACCAACCCAAAAATATTATTTTGTGCGAATAGTTTGTTTGAAATTTTCTCAACACCCTCGAGTATTATCTGAGGTATGAGATCACTGCCTAATAGAATGTCTATTTGAGCGGGGGTGTTGCAGTTGGGATCTGCTAGCTTTAGGTGTGAAACCTTTTGCCAATGCTTGCTATTTATATGATAGCTTGGAAGCATATTTGTTAGTTGCGGTAAGACTATAGCTTCTGCTTTAATTCTCTTATCCGCTTGGGTGGAAATTAGAGGAATGGGATTATTGTGAACTGAGGTATTCGTTTGAGATTTCCTCAACCTGAGTGGTCATAGTGGTAACTGGTTCCGAAACTAGTCCAATTAGGATCCACCCAAAAATAGTATTTTGTGCCAATAGTTTGTTTGAAATTTTTTCAACACCCTCGAGTATTATCTGAGGTATGAGATCGCTGCCTAATAGAATGTCTATTTGAGCGGGGGTGTTGCAGTTGGGATCTGCTAGCTTTAGGTGTGAAACCTTTTGCCAATGCTTGCTATTTATATGATAGCTTGGAAGCATATTTGTTAGTTGCGGTAAGACTATAGCTTCTGCTTTAATTCTCTTCTCCGCTTGGGTGGAAATTAGAGTAATGGGAATATTGTGAACTGAGGTATTCGTTTGAGATTTCCTCAACCTGAGTGGTCAGAGTGGTAACTGGTTCCGAAACTAGTCCAGTTAGGATCCACCCTAAAATCGTATTTTGTGCCAATAGTTTGTTTGAAATTTTCTCAACACCCTCGAGTATTATCTGAGGTATGAGATCGCTGCCTAATAGAATGTCTATTTGAGCGGGGGTGTTGCAGTTGGCATCTGCTAGCTTTAGGTGTGAAACCTTTTGCCAATGCTTGCTATTTATATGGTAGCTTGGAAGCATATTTGTTAGTTGCGGTAAGACTATAGCTTCTGCTTTAATTCTCTTCTCCGCTTGGGTGGAAATTAGAGTAATGGGATTATTGTGAACTGAGGTATTCGTTTGAGATTTCCTCAACCTGAGTGGTCATGGTGGTAACTGGTTCCGAAACTAGTCCACTTAGGACCAACCCAAAAATAGTATTTTGTGCGAATAGTTAGTTTGAAATTTTCTCAACACCCTCGAGTATTATCTGAGGTATGAGATCACTGCCTAATAGAATGTCTATTTGAGCGGGGGTGTTGCAGTTGGCATCTGCTAGCTTTAGGTGTGAAACCTTTTGCCAATGCTTGCTATTTATATGATAGCTTGGAAGCATATTTGTTAGTTGCGGTAAGACTATAGCTTCTGCTTTAATTCTCTTATCCGCTTGGGGGGAAATTAGAGTAATGGGATTATTGTGAACTGACGTATTCGTTTGAGATTTCCTCAACCTGAGTGGTCATGGTGGTAACTGGTTCCGAAACTAGTCCACTTAGGATCCACCCTAAAATAGTATTTTGTGCCAATAGTTTGTTTGAAATTTTCTCAACACCCTCGAGTATTATCTGAGGTATGAGATCGCTGCCTAATAGAATGTCTATTTGAGCGGGGGTGTTGCAGTTGGCATCTGCTAGCTTTAGGTGTGATACCTTTTGCCAATGCTTGCTATTTATATGATAGCTTGGAAGCATATTTGTTAGTTGCGGTAAGACTATAGCTTCTCCTTTAATTCTCTTATCCGCTTGGGGGGAAATTAAAGTAATGGGATTATTGTGAACTGAGGTATTCGTTTGATATTTCCTCAACCTGAGTGGTCATGGTGGTAACTTGTTCCGAAACTAGTCCCCTAAGGATCCACCCTAAAATAGTATTTTGTGCCAATAGTTTGTTTGAAATTTTCTCAACACCCTCTAGTATTATCTGAGGTATGAGATCGCTGCCTAATAGAATGTCTATTTGAGCGGGGGTGTTGCAGTTGGGATCTGCTAGCTTTAGGTGTGAAACCTTTTGCCAATGCTTGCTATTCATATGATAGCTTGGAAGCATATTTGTTAGTTGCGGTAAGACTATAGCTTCTGCTTTAATTCTCTTATCCGCTTGGGGGGAAATTAGAGTAATGGGATTATTGTGAACTGAGGTATTCGTTTGAGATTTCCTCAACCTGAGTGGTCATGGTGGTAACTGGTTCCGAAACTAGTCCACTTAGGACCAACCCAAAAATAGTATTTTGTGCGAATAGTTTGTTTGAAATTTTCTCAACACCCTCGAGTATTATCTGAGGTATGAGATCGCTGCCTAATAGAATGTCTATTTGCGCGGGGGTGTTGCAGTTGGGATCTGCTAGCTTTAGGTGTGAATCCTTTTGCCAATGCTTGCTATTTATATGATATCTGGGAAGCATATTTGTTAGTTGCGGTAAGACTATAGCTTCTGCTTTAATTCTCTTATCCGCTTGGGGGGAAATTAGAGTAATGGGATTATTGTGAACTGAGGTATTCGTTTGAGATTCCTCAACCTGAGTGGTCATGGTGGTAACTGGTTCCGAAACTAGTCCACTTAGGATCCACCCTAAAATAGTATTTTGTGCCAATAGTTTGTTTGAAATTTTCTCAACACCCTCGAGTATTATCTGAGGTATGAGATCGCTGCCTAATAGAATGTCTATTTGAGCGGGGGTGTTGCAGTTGGCATCTGCTAGCTTTAGGTGTGAAACCTTTTGCCAATGCTTGCTATTTATATGATGGCTTGGAAGCGTATTTGTTAGTTGCGGTAAGACTATAGCTTCTGCTTTAATTCTCTTCTCCGCTTCGGGGAAATTAGAGTAATGGGATTATTGTGAACTGAGGTATTCGTTTGAGATTCCTCAACCTGAGTGGTCATGGTGGTAACTGGTTCCGAAACTAGTCCACTTAGGACCAACCCAAAAATAGTATTTTGTGCGAATAGTTTGTTTGAAATTTTCTCAACACCCTCGAGTATTATCTGAGGTATGAGATCGCTGCCTAATAGAATGTCTATTTGAGCGGGGGTGTTGCAGTTGGCATCTGCTAGCTTTAGGTGTGAAACCTTTTGCCAATGCTTGCTATTTATATGGTAGCTTGGAAGCATATTTGTTAGTTGCGGTAAGACTATAGCTTCTGCTTTAATTCTCTTCTCCGCTTGGGTGGAAATTAGAGTAATGGGATTATTGTGAACTGAGGTATTCGTTTGAGATTTCCTCAACCTGAGTGGTCATGGTGGTAACTGGTTCCGAAACTAGTCCACTTAGGACCAACCCAAAAATAGTATTTTGTGCGAATAGTTTGTTTGAAATTTTCTCAACACCCTCGAGTATTATCTGAGGTATGAGATCGCTGCCTAATAGAATGTCTATTTGCGCGGGGGTGTTGCAGTTGGGATCTGCTAGCTTTAGGTGTGAATCCTTTTGCCAATGCTTGCTATTTATATGATATCTGGGAAGCATATTTGTTAGTTGCGGTAAGACTATAGCTTCTGCTTTAATTCTCTTATCCGCTTGGGGGGAAATTAGAGTAATGGGATTATTGTGAACTGAGGTATTCGTTTGAGATTCCTCAACCTGAGTGGTCATGGTGGTAACTGGTTCCGAAACTAGTCCACTTAGGATCCACCCTAAAATAGTATTTTGTGCCAATAGTTTGTTTGAAATTTTCTCAACACCCTCGAGTATTATCTGAGGTATGAGATCGCTGCCTAATAGAATGTCTATTTGAGCGGGGGTGTTGCAGTTGGGATCTGCTAGCTTTAGGTGTGAAACCTTTTGCCAATGCTTGCTATTCATATGATAGCTTGGAAGCATATTTGTTAGTTGCGGTAAGACTATAGCTTCTGCTTTAATTCTCTTATCCGCTTGGGGGGAAATTAGAGTAATGGGATTATTGTGAACTGAGGTATTCGTTTGAGATTCCTCAACCTGAGTGGTCATGGTGGTAACTGGTTCCGAAACTAGTCCACTTAGGATCCACCCTAAAATAGTATTTTGTGCCAATAGTTTGTTTGAAATTTTCTCAACACCCTCGAGTATTATCTGAGGTATGAGATCGCTGCCTAATAGAATGTCTATTTGAGCGGGGGTGTTGCAGTTGGCATCTGCTAGCTTTAGGTGTGAAACCTTTTGCCAATGCTTGCTATTCATATGATAGCTTGGAAGCATATTTGTTAGTTGCGGTAAGACTATAGCTTCTGCTTTAATTCTCTTATCCGCTTGGGGGGAAATTAGAGTAATGGGATTATTGTGAACTGAGGTATTCGTTTGAGATTTCCTCAACCTGAGTGGTCATGGTGGTAACTGGTTCCGAAACTAGTCCACTTAGGACCAACCCAAAAATAGTATTTTGTGCGAATAGTTTGTTTGAAATTTTCTCAACACCCTCGAGTATTATCTGAGGTATGAGATCGCTGCCTAATAGAATGTCTATTTGCGCGGGGGTGTTGCAGTTGGGATCTGCTAGCTTTAGGTGTGAATCCTTTTGCCAATGCTTGCTATTTATATGATATCTGGGAAGCATATTTGTTAGTTGCGGTAAGACTATAGCTTCTGCTTTAATTCTCTTATCCGCTTGGGGGGAAATTAGAGTAATGGGATTATTGTGAACTGAGGTATTCGTTTGAGATTCCTCAACCTGAGTGGTCATGGTGGTAACTGGTTCCGAAACTAGTCCACTTAGGATCCACCCTAAAATAGTATTTTGTGCCAATAGTTTGTTTGAAATTTTCTCAACACCCTCGAGTATTATCTGAGGTATGAGATCGCTGCCTAATAGAATGTCTATTTGAGCGGGGGTGTTGCAGTTGGCATCTGCTAGCTTTAGGTGTGAAACCTTTTGCCAATGCTTGCTATTTATATGATGGCTTGGAAGCGTATTTGTTAGTTGCGGTAAGACTATAGCTTCTGCTTTAATTCTCTTATCCGCTTGGGGGGAAATTAGAGTAATGGGATTATTGTGAACTGAGGTATTCGTTTGAGATTCCTCAACCTGAGTGGTCATGGTGGTAACTGGTTCCGAAACTAGTCCACTTAGGATCCACCCTAAAATAGTATTTTGTGCCAATAGTTTGTTTGAAATTTTCTCAACACCCTCGAGTATTATCTGAGGTATGAGATCGCTGCCTAATAGAATGTCTATTTGAGCGGGGGTGTTGCAGTTGGCATCTGCTAGCTTTAGGTGTGAAACCTTTTGCCAATGCTTGCTATTTATATGATGGCTTGGAAGCGTATTTGTTAGTTGCGGTAAGACTATAGCTTCTGCTTTAATTCTCTTCTCCGCTTCGGGGAAATTAGAGTAATGGGATTATTGTGAACTGAGGTATTCGTTTGAGATTCCTCAACCTGAGTGGTCATGGTGGTAACTGGTTCCGAAACTAGTCCACTTAGGATCCACCCTAAAATAGTATTTTGTGCCAATAGTTTGTTTGAAATTTTCTCAACACCCTCGAGTATTATCTGAGGTATGAGATCGCTGCCTAATAGAATGTCTATTTGCGCGGGGGTGTTGCAGTTGGGATCTGCTAGCTTTAGGTGTGAATCCTTTTGCCAATGCTTGCTATTTATATGATATCTGGGAAGCATATTTGTTAGTTGCGGTAAGACTATAGCTTCTGCTTTAATTCTCTTATCCGCTTGGGGGGAAATTAGAGTAATGGGATTATTGTGAACTGAGGTATTCGTTTGAGATTCCTCAACCTGAGTGGTCATGGTGGTAACTGGTTCCGAAACTAGTCCACTTAGGATCCACCCTAAAATAGTATTTTGTGCCAATAGTTTGTTTGAAATTTTCTCAACACCCTCGAGTATTATCTGAGGTATGAGATCGCTGCCTAATAGAATGTCTATTTGAGCGGGGGTGTTGCAGTTGGCATCTGCTAGCTTTAGGTGTGAAACCTTTTGCCAATGCTTGCTATTTATATGGTAGCTTGGAAGCATATTTGTTAGTTGCGGTAAGACTATAGCTTCTGCTTTAATTCTCTTCTCCGCTTGGGTGGAAATTAGAGTAATGGGATTATTGTGAACTGAGGTATTCGTTTGAGATTTCCTCAACCTGAGTGGTCATGGTGGTAACTGGTTCCGAAACTAGTCCACTTAGGACCAACCCAAAAATAGTATTTTGTGCGAATAGTTTGTTTGAAATTTTCTCAACACCCTCGAGTATTATCTGAGGTATGAGATCGCTGCCTAATAGAATGTCTATTTGCGCGGGGGTGTTGCAGTTGGGATCTGCTAGCTTTAGGTGTGAATCCTTTTGCCAATGCTTGCTATTTATATGATATCTGGGAAGCATATTTGTTAGTTGCGGTAAGACTATAGCTTCTGCTTTAATTCTCTTATCCGCTTGGGGGGAAATTAGAGTAATGGGATTATTGTGAACTGAGGTATTCGTTTGAGATTTCCTCAACCTGAGTGGTCATAGTGGTAACTGGATCCGAAACTAGTCCAATTAGGATCCACCCAAAAATAGTATTTTGTGCCAATAGTTTGTTTGAAATTTTTTAAACACCCTCGAGTATTATCTGAGGTATGAGATCGCTGCCTAATAGAATGTCTATTTGAGCGGGGGTGTTGCAGTTGGGATCTGCTAGCTTTAGGTGTGAAACCTTTTGCCAATGCTTCCTATTTATATGATAGCTTGGAAGCATATTTGTTAGTTGCGGTAAGACTATAGCTTCTCCTTTAATTCTCTTATCCGCTTAGGGGGAAATTAAAGTAATGGGATTATTGTGAACTGAGGTATTCGTTTGAGATTTCCCCAACATGAGTGGTCATGGTGGTAACTGGTTCCGAAACTAGTCCACTTAAGACCAACCCAAAAATAGTATTTTGTGCCAATAGTTTGTTTGAAATTTTCTCAACACCCTCGAGTATTATCTAAGGTATGAGATCGCTGCCTAATAGAATGTCTATTTGAGCGGGGGTGTTGCAGTTGGCATCTGCTAGCTTTAGGTGTGAAACCTTTTGCCAATGCTTGCTATTTATATGATAGCTTGGAAGCATATTTGTTAGTTGCGGTACGACTATAGCTTCTGCTTTAATTCTCTTATCCGCTTGGGGGGAAATTAGAGTAATGGGATTATTGTGAACTGACGTATTCGTTTGAGATTTCCTCAACCTGAGTGGTAATGGTGGTTACTGGTTCCGAAACTAGTCCACTTAGGACCAACGCAAAAATAGTATTTTGTGCGAATAGTTAGTTTGAAATTTTCTCAACACCCTCGAGTATTATCTGAGGTATGAGATCACTGCCTAATAGAATGTCTATTTGAGCGGGGGTGTTGCAGTTGGGATCTGCTAGCTTTAGGTGTGAAACCTTTTGCCAATGCTTGCTATTCATATGATAGCTTGAAAGCATATTTGTTAGTTGCGGTAAGACTATAGCTTCTGCTTTAATTCTCTTATCCGGTTGGGGGGAAATTAGAGTAATGGGATTATTGTGAACTGAGGTATTCGTTTGAGATTTCCTCAACCTGAGTGGTCATGTTGGTAACTGGTTCCGAAACTAGTCCACTTAGGACCAACCCAAAAATAGTATTTTGTGCGAATAGTTTGTTTGAAATTTTCTCAACACCCTCGAGTATTATCTGAGGTATGAGATCGCTGAGTAATAGAATGTCTATTTGAGCGGGGGTGTTGCAGTTGGGATCTGCTAGCTTTAGGTGTGAAACCTTTTGCCAATGCTTGCTATTTATATGATATCTGGGAAGCATATTTGTTAGTTGCGGTAAGACTATAGCTTCTGCTTTAATTCTCTTATCCGCTTGGGGGGAAATTAGAGTAATGGGATTATTGTGAACTGAGGTATTCGTTTGAGATTTCCTCAACCTGAGTGGTCATGGTGGTAACTGGTTCCGAAACTAGTCCACTTAGGACCAACCCAAAAATATTATTTTGTGCGAATAGTTTGTTTGAAATTTTCTCAACACCCTCGAGTATTATCTGAGGTATGAGATCACTGCCTAATAGAATGTCTATTTGAGCGGGGGTGTTGCAGTTGGGATCTGCTAGCTTTAGGTGTGAAACCTTTTGCCAATGCTTGCTATTTATATGATAGCTTGGAAGCATATTTGTTAGTTGCGGTAAGACTATAGCTTCTGCTTTAATTCTCTTATCCGCTTGGGTGGAAATTAGAGGAATGGGATTATTGTGAACTGAGGTATTCGTTTGAGATTTCCTCAACCTGAGTGGTCATAGTGGTAACTGGTTCCGAAACTAGTCCAATTAGGATCCACCCAAAAATAGTATTTTGTGCCAATAGTTTGTTTGAAATTTTTTCAACACCCTCGAGTATTATCTGAGGTATGAGATCGCTGCCTAATAGAATGTCTATTTGAGCGGGGGTGTTGCAGTTGGGATCTGCTAGCTTTAGGTGTGAAACCTTTTGCCAATGCTTGCTATTTATATGATAGCTTGGAAGCATATTTGTTAGTTGCGGTAAGACTATAGCTTCTCCTTTAATTCTCTTATACGCTTGGGGGGAAATTAAAGTAATGGGATTATTGTGAACTGAGGTATTCGTTTGAGATTTCCTCAACCTGAGTGGTCGTGGTGGTAACTGGTTCCGAAACTAGACCAGTTAGGATCCACCCTAAAATAGTATTTTGTGCCAATAGTTTGTTTGAAATTTTCTCAACACCCTCGAGTATTATCTGAGGTATGAGATCGCTGCCTAATAGAATGTCTATTTGAGCGGGGGTGTTGCAGTTGGCATCTGCTAGCTTTAGGTGTGAAACCTTTTGCCAATGCTTGCTATTTATATGATAGCTTGGAAGCATATTTGTTAGTTGCGGTAAGACTATAGCTTCTGCTTTAATTCTCTTCTCCGCTTGGGTGGAAATTAGAGTAATGGGATTATTGTGAACTGAGGTATTCGTTTGAGATTTCCTCAACCTGAGTGGTCATAGTGGTAACTGGATCCGAAACTAGTCCAATTAGGATCCACCCAAAAATAGTATTTTGTGCCAATAGTTTGTTTGAAATTTTTTAAACACCCTCGAGTATTATCTGAGGTATGAGATCGCTGCCTAATAGAATGTCTATTTGAGCGGGGGTGTTGCAGTTGGGATCTGCTAGCTTTAGGTGTGAAACCTTTTGCCAATGCTTCCTATTTATATGATAGCTTGGAAGCATATTTGTTAGTTGCGGTAAGACTATAGCTTCTCCTTTAATTCTCTTATCCGCTTAGGGGGAAATTAAAGTAATGGGATTATTGTGAACTGAGGTATTCGTTTGAGATTTCCCCAACATGAGTGGTCATGGTGGTAACTGGTTCCGAAACTAGTCCAGTTAGGATCCACCCTAAAATAGTATTTTGTGCCAATAGTTTGTTTGAAATTTTCTCAACACCCTCGAGTATTATCTGAGGTATGACATCGCTGCCTAATAGAATGTCTATTTGAGCGGGGGTGTTGCAGTTGGCATCTGCTAGCTTTAGGTTTGAAACCTTTTGCCAATGCTTGCTATTTATATGATGGCTTGGAAGCATACTTGTTAGTTGCGGTAAGACTATAGCTTCTGCTTTAATTCTCTTCTCCGCTTGGGGGGAAATTAGAGTAATGGGATTATTGTGAACTGAGGTATTCGTTTGAGATTTCCTCAACCTGAGTGGTCATGGTGGTAACTGGTTCCGAAACTAGTCCACTTAGGATCCACCCAAAAATAGTATTTTGTGCCAATAGTTTGTTTGAAATTTTCTCAACACCCTCGAGTATTATCTGAGGTATGATATCGCTGCCTAATAGAATGTCTATTTGAGCGGGGGTGTTGCAGTTGGCATCTGCTAGCTTTAGGTGTGAAACCTTTTGCCAATGCTTGCTATTTATATGATAGCTTGGAAGCATATTTGTTAGTTGCGGTAAGACTATAGCTTCTGCTTTAATTCTCTTCTCCGCTTGGGGGGAAATTAGAGTAATGGGAATATTGTGAACTGAGGTATTCGTTTGAGACTTCCTCAACCTGAGTGGTCAGAGTGGTAACTGGTTCCGAAACTAGTCCAGTTAGGATCCACCCTAAAATAGTATTTTGTGCCAATAGTTTGTTTGAAATTTTCTCAACACCCTCGAGTATTATCTGAGGTATGAGATCGCTGCCTAATAGAATGTCTATTTGAGCGGGGGTGTTGCAGTTGGCATCTGCTAGCTTTAGGTGTGAAACCTTTTGCCAATGCTTGCTATTTATATGATAGCTTGGAAGCATATTTGTTAGTTGCGGTAAGACTATAGCTTCTGCTTTAATTCTTTTATCCGCTTGGGGGGAAATTAGAGTAATGGGATTATTGTGAACTAAGGTATTCGTTTGAGATTTCCTCAACCTGAGTGGTCATGGTGGTAACTGGTTCCGAAACTAGTCCACTTAGGATCCACCCTATAATAGTATTTTGTGCCAATGGTTTGTTTGAAATTTTCTCAACACCCTCGAGTATTATCTGAGGTATGATATCGCTGCCTAATAGAATGTCTATTTGAGCGGGGGTGTTGCAGTTGGCATCTGCTAGCTTTAGGTTTGAAACCTTTTGCCAATGCTTGCTATTTATATGATGGCTTGGAAGCATACTTGTTAGTTGCGGTAAGACTATAGCTTCTGCTTTAATTCTCTTCTCCGCTTGGGGGGAAATTAGAGTAATGGGATTATTGTGAACTGAGGTATTCGTTTGAGATTTCCTCAACCTGAGTGGTCATGGTGGTAACTGGTTCCGAAACTAGTCCACTTAGGATCCACCCAAAAATAGTATTTTGTGCCAATAGTTTGTTTGAAATTTTCTCAACACCCTCGAGTATTATCTGAGGTATGATATCGCTGCCTAATAGAATGTCTATTTGAGCGGGGGTGTTGCAGTTGGCATCTGCTAGCTTTAGGTGTGAAACCTTTTGCCAATGCTTGCTATTTATATGATAGCTTGGAAGCATATTTGTTAGTTGCGGTAAGACTATAGCTGCTGCTTTAATTCTCTTCTCCGCTTGGGTGGAAATTAGAGTAATGGGATTATTGTGAACTGAGGTATTCGTTTGAGATTTCCTCAACCTGAGTGGTCATAGTGGTAACTGGATCCGAAACTAGTCCAATTAGGATCCACCCAAAAATAGTATTTTGTGCCAATAGTTTGTTTGAAATTTTTTAAACACCCTCGAGTATTATCTGAGGTATGAGATCGCTGCCTAATAGAATGTCTATTTGAGCGGGGGTGTTGCAGTTGGGATCTGCTAGCTTTAGGTGTGAAACCTTTTGCCAATGCTTCCTATTTATATGATAGCTTGGAAGCATATTTGTTAGTTGCGGTAAGACTATAGCTTCTCCTTTAATTCTCTTATCCGCTTAGGGGGAAATTAAAGTAATGGGATTATTGTGAACTGAGGTATTCGTTTGAGATTTCCCCAACATGAGTGGTCATGGTGGTAACTGGTTCCGAAACTAGTCCAGTTAGGATCCACCCTAAAATAGTATTTTGTGCCAATAGTTTGTTTGAAATTTTCTCAACACCCTCGAGTATTATCTGAGGTATGACATCGCTGCCTAATAGAATGTCTATTTGAGCGGGGGTGTTGCAGTTGGCATCTGCTAGCTTTAGGTTTGAAACCTTTTGCCAATGCTTGCTATTTATATGATGGCTTGGAAGCATACTTGTTAGTTGCGGTAAGACTATAGCTTCTGCTTTAATTCTCTTCTCCGCTTGGGGGGAAATTAGAGTAATGGGATTATTGTGAACTGAGGTATTCGTTTGAGATTTCCTCAACCTGAGTGGTCATGGTGGTAACTGGTTCCGAAACTAGTCCACTTAGGATCCACCCAAAAATAGTATTTTGTGCCAATAGTTTGTTTGAAATTTTCTCAACACCCTCGAGTATTATCTGAGGTATGAGATCACTGCCTAATAGAATGTCTATTTGAGCGGGGGTGTTGCAGTTGGCATCTGCTAGCTTTAGGTGTGAAACCTTTTGCCAATGCTTGCTATTTATATGATAGCTTGGAAGCATATTTGTTAGTTGCGGTAAGACTATAGCTTCTGCTTTAATTCTCTTATCCGCTTGGGGGGAAATTAGAGTAATGGGATTATTGTGAACTGACGTATTCGTTTGAGATTTCCTCAACCTGAGTGGTCATGGTGGTAACTGGTTCCGAAACTAGTCCACTTAGGATCCACCCTAAAATAGTATTTTGTGCCAATAGTTTGTTTGAAATTTTCTCAACACCCTCGAGTATTATCTGAGGTATGAGATCGCTGCCTAATAGAATGTCTATTTGAGCGGGGGTGTTGCAGTTGGCATCTGCTAGCTTTAGGTGTGATACCTTTTGCCAATGCTTGCTATTTATATGATAGCTTGGAAGCATATTTGTTAGTTGCGGTAAGACTATAGCTTCTCCTTTAATTCTCTTATCCGCTTGGGGGGAAATTAAAGTAATGGGATTATTGTGAACTGAGGTATTCGTTTGATATTTCCTCAACCTGAGTGGTCATGGTGGTAACTGGTTCCGAAACTAGTCCCCTTAGGATCCACCCTAAAATAGTATTTTGTGCCAATAGTTTGTTTGAAATTTTCTCAACACCCTCTAGTATTATCTGAGGTATGAGATCGCTGCCTAATAGAATGTCTATTTGAGCGGGGGTGTTGCAGTTGGGATCTGCTAGCTTTAGGTGTGAAACCTTTTGCCAATGCTTGCTATTCATATGATAGCTTGGAAGCATATTTGTTAGTTGCGGTAAGACTATAGCTTCTGCTTTAATTCTCTTATCCGCTTGGGGGGAAATTAGAGTAATGGGATTATTGTGAACTGAGGTATTCGTTTGAGATTTCCTCAACCTGAGTGGTCATGGTGGTAACTGGTTCCGAAACTAGTCCACTTAGGACCAACCCAAAAATAGTATTTTGTGCGAATAGTTTGTTTGAAATTTTCTCAACACCCTCGAGTATTATCTGAGGTATGAGATCGCTGCCTAATAGAATGTCTATTTGCGCGGGGGTGTTGCAGTTGGGATCTGCTAGCTTTAGGTGTGAATCCTTTTGCCAATGCTTGCTATTTATATGATATCTGGGAAGCATATTTGTTAGTTGCGGTAAGACTATAGCTTCTGCTTTAATTCTCTTATCCGCTTGGGGGAAAATTAGAGTAATGGGATTATTGTGAACTGAGGTATTCGTTTGAGATTCCTCAACCTGAGTGGTCATGGTGGTAACTGGTTCCGAAACTAGTCCACTTAGGATCCACCCTAAAATAGTATTTTGTGCCAATAGTTTGTTTGAAATTTTCTCAACACCCTCGAGTATTATCTGAGGTATGAGATCGCTGCCTAATAGAATGTCTATTTGAGCGGGGGTGTTGCAGTTGGCATCTGCTAGCTTTAGGTGTGAAACCTTTTGCCAATGCTTGCTATTTATATGATGGCTTGGAAGCGTATTTGTTAGTTGCGGTAAGACTATAGCTTCTGCTTTAATTCTCTTCTCCGCTTCGGGGAAATTAGAGTAATGGGATTATTGTGAACTGAGGTATTCGTTTGAGATTTCCTCAACCTGAGTGGTCATAGTGGTAACTGGATCCGAAACTAGTCCAATTAGGATCCACCCAAAAATAGTATTTTGTGCCAATAGTTTGTTTGAAATTTTTTAAACACCCTCGAGTATTATCTGAGGTATGAGATCGCTGCCTAATAGAATGTCTATTTGAGCGGGGGTGTTGCAGTTGGGATCTGCTAGCTTTAGGTGTGAAACCTTTTGCCAATGCTTCCTATTTATATGATAGCTTGGAAGCATATTTGTTAGTTGCGGTAAGACTATAGCTTCTCCTTTAATTCTCTTATCCGCTTAGGGGGAAATTAAAGTAATGGGATTATTGTGAACTGAGGTATTCGTTTGAGATTTCCCCAACATGAGTGGTCATGGTGGTAACTGGTTCCGAAACTAGTCCAGTTAGGATCCACCCTAAAATAGTATTTTGTGCCAATAGTTTGTTTGAAATTTTCTCAACACCCTCGAGTATTAACTGAGGTATGAGAGCGCTGCCTAATAGAATGTCTATTTGAGCGGGGGTGTTGCAGTTGGCATCTGCTAGCTTTAGGTGTGAAACCTTTTGCCAATGCTTGCTATTTATATGATGGCTTGGAAGCATATTTGTTAGTTGCGGTAAGACTATAGCTTCTGCTTTAATTCTCTTCTCCGCTTGTGGGGAAATTAGAGTAATGGGATTATTGTGAACTGAGGTATTCGTTTGAGATTTCCTCAACCTGAGTGGTCATGGTGGTAACTGGTTCCGAAACTAGTCCACTTAGGATCCACCCAAAAATAGTATTTTGTGCCAATAGTTTGTTTGAAATTTTCTCAACACCCTCGAGTATTATCTGAGGTATGATATCGCTGCCTAATAGAATGTCTATTTGAGCGGGGGTGTTGCAGTTGGGATCTGCTAGCTTTAGGTGTGAAACCTTTTGCCAATGCTTGCTATTTATATGATATCTTGGAAGCATATTTGTTAGTTCCGGTAAGACTATAGCTTCTGCTTTAATTCTTTTATCCGCTTGGGGGGAAATTAGAGTAATGGGATTATTGTGAACTAAGGTATTCGTTTGAGATTTCCTCAACCTGAGTGGTCATGGTGGTAACTGGTTCCGAAACTAGTCCACTTAGGATCCACCCTAAAATAGTATTTTGTGCCAATAGTTTGTTTGAAATTTTCACAACACCTTCGAGTATTATCTGAGGTATGAGATCGCTGCCTAATAGAATGTCTATTTGAGCGGGGGTGTTGCAGTTGGCATCTGCTAGCTTTAGGTGTGAAACCTTTTGCCAATGCTTGCTATTTATATGATAGCTTGGAAGCATATTTGTTAGTTGCGGTAAGACTATAGCTTCTGCTTTAATTCTCTTCTCCGCTTGGGTGGAAATTAGAGTAATGGGATTATTGTGAACTGAGGTATTCGTTTGAGATTTCCTCAACCTGAGTGGTCAGAGTGGTAACTGGTTCCGAAACTAGTCCAATTAGGATCCACCCAAAAATAGTATTTTGTGCCAATAGTTTGTTTGAAACACCTTCGAGTATTATCTGAGGTATGAGATCGCTGCCTAATAGAATGTCTATTTGAGCGGGGGTGTTGCAGTTGGCATCTGCTAGCTTTAGGTGTGAAACCTTTTGCCAATGCTTGCTATTTATATGATAGCTTGGAAGCATATTTGTTAGTTCCGGTAAGACTATAGCTTCTGCTTTAATTCTTTTATCCACTTGGGGGGAAATTAGAGTAATGGGATTATTGTGAACTAAGGTATTCGTTTGAGATTTCCTCAACCTGAGTGGTCATGGTGGTAACTGGTTCCGAAACTAGTCCAGTTAGGATCCACCCTAAAATAGTATTTTGTGCCAATAGTTTGTTTGAAATTTTCTCAACACCCTCGAGTATTAACTGAGGTATGAGAGCGCTGCCTAATAGAATGTCTATTTGAGCGGGGGTGTTGCAGTTGGCATCTGCTAGCTTTAGGTGTGAAACCTTTTGCCAATGCTTGCTATTTATATGATGGCTTGGAAGCATATTTGTTAGTTGCGGTAAGACTATAGCTTCTGCTTTAATTCTCTTCTCCGCTTGTGGGGAAATTAGAGTAATGGGATTATTGTGAACTGAGGTATTCGTTTGAGATTTCCTCAACCTGAGTGGTCATGGTGGTAACTGGTTCCGAAACTAGTCCACTTAGGATCCACCCAAAAATAGTATTTTGTGCCAATAGTTTGTTTGAAATTTTCTCAACACCCTCGAGTATTATCTGAGGTATGATATCGCTGCCTAATAGAATGTCTATTTGAGCGGGGGTGTTGCAGTTGGGATCTGCTAGCTTTAGGCGTGAAACCTTTTGCCAATGCTTGCTATTTATATGATATCTTGGAAGCATATTTGTTAGTTCCGGTAAGACTATAGCTTCTGCTTTAATTCTTTTATCCGCTTGGGGGGAAATTAGAGTAATGGGATTATTGTGAACTAAGGTATTCGTTTGAGATTTCCTCAACCTGAGTGGTCATGGTGGTAACTGGTTCCGAAACTAGTCCACTTAGGATCCACCCTAAAATAGTATTTTGTGCCAATAGTTTGTTTGAAATTTTCACAACACCTTCGAGTATTATCTGAGGTATGAGATCGCTGCCTAATAGAATGTCTATTTGAGCGGGGGTGTTGCAGTTGGCATCTGCTAGCTTTAGGTGTGAAACCTTTTGCCAATGCTTGCTATTTATATGATAGCTTGGAAGCATATTTGTTAGTTGCGGTAAGACTATAGCTTCTGCTTTAATTCTCTTCTCCGCTTGGGTGGAAATTAGAGTAATGGGATTATTGTGAACTGAGGTATTCGTTTGAGATTTCCTCAACCTGAGTGGTCAGAGTGGTAACTGGTTCCGAAACTAGTCCAATTAGGATCCACCCAAAAATAGTATTTTGTGCCAATAGTTTGTTTGAAACACCTTCGAGTATTATCTGAGGTATGAGATCGCTGCCTAATAGAATGTCTATTTGAGCGGGGGTGTTGCAGTTGGCATCTGCTAGCTTTAGGTGTGAAACCTTTTGCCAATGCTTGCTATTTATATGATAGCTTGGAAGCATATTTGTTAGTTGCGGTAAGACTATAGCTTCTGCTTTAATTCTCTTCTCCGCTTGGGTGGAAATTAGAGTAATGGGATTATTGTGAACTGAGGTATTCGTTTGAGATTTCCTCAACCTGAGTGGTCAGAGTGGTAACTGGTTCCGAAACTAGTCCAATTAGGATCCACCCAAAAATAGTATTTTGTGCCAATAGTTTGTTTGAAATTTTTTCAACACCCTCGAGTATTATCTGAGGGATGAGATCGCTGCCTAATAGAATGTCTATTTGAGCGGGGGTGTTGCAGTTGGGATCTGCTAGCTTTAGGTGTGATACCTTTTGCCAATGCTTGCTATTTATATGATAGCTTGGAAGCATATTTGTTAGTTGCGGTAAGACTATAGCTTCTCCTTTAATTCTCTTATCCGCTTGGGGGGAAATTAAAGTAATGGGATTATTGTGAACTGAGGTATTCGTTTGAGATTTCCTCAACCTGAGTGGTCATGATGGTAACTGGTTCCGAAACTAGTCCAATTAGGATCCACCCAAAAATAGTATTTTGTGCCAATAGTTTGTTTGAAATTTTTTCAACACCCTCGAGTATTATCTGAGGGATGAGATCGCTGCCTAATAGAATGTCTATTTGAGCGGGGGTGTTGCATTTGGGATCTGCTAGCTTTAGGTGTGATACCTTTTGCCAATGCTTGCTATTTATATGATATCTTGGAAGCATATTTGTTAGTTGCGGTAAGACTATAGCTTCTCCTTTAATTCTCTTATCCGCTTGGGGGGAAATTAAAGTAATGGGATTATTGTGAACTGAGGTATTCGTTTGAGATTTCCTCAACCTGAGTGGTCATGGTGGTAACTGGTTCCGAAACTAGTCCACTTAGGATCCACCCTAAAATAGTATTTTGTGCCAATAGTTTGTTTGAAATTTTCTCAACACCCTCGAGTATTATCTGAGGTATGAGATCGCTGCCTAATAGAATGTCTATTTGAGCGGGGGTGTTGCATTTGGCATCTGCTAGCTTTAGGTGTGAAACCGTTTGCCAATGCTTGCTATTTATATGATAGCTTGGAAGCATATTTGTTAGTTGCGGTAAGACTATAGCTTCTGCTTTAATTCTCTTATCCGCTTGGGGGAAAATTAGAGTAATGGGATTATTGTGAACTGACGTATTCGTTTGAGATTTCCTCAACCTGAGTGGTAATGGTGGTTACTGGTTCCGAAACTAGTCCACTTAGGCCCAACCCAAAAATAGTATTTTGTGCGAATAGTTAGTTTGAAATTTTCTCAACACCCTCGAGTATTATCTGAGGTATGAGATCACTGCCTAATAGAATGTCAATTTGAGCGGGGGTGTTGCAGTTGGGATCTGCTAGCTTTAGGTGTGAAACCTTTTGCCAATGCTTGCTATTCATATGATAGCTTGGAAGCATATTTGTTAGTTGCGGTAAGACTATAGCTTCTGCTTTAATTCTCTTATCCGCTTGGGGGGAAATTAGAGTAATGGGATTATTGTGAACTGAGGTATTCGTTTGAGATTTCCTCAACCTGAGTGGTCATGGTGGTAACTGGTTCCGAAACTAGTCCACTTAGGACCAACCCAAAAATAGTATTTTGTGCGAATAGTTTGTTTGAAATTTTCTCAACACCCTCGAGTATTATCTGAGGTATGAGATCGCTGCCTAATAGAATGTCTATTTGAGCGGGGGTGTTGCAGTTGGGATCTGCTAGCTTTAGGTGTGAAACCTTTTGCCAATGCTTGCTATTTATATGATATCTGGGAAGCATATTTGTTAGTTGCGGTAAGACTATAGCTTCTGCTTTAATTCTCTTATCCGCTTGGGGGGAAATTAGAGTAATGGGATTATTGTGAACTGAGGTATTCGTTTGAGATTCCTCAACCTGAGTGGTCATGGTGGTAACTGGTTCCGAAACTAGTCCACTTAGGATCCACCCTAAAATAGTATTTTGTGCCAATAGTTTGTTTGAAATTTTCACAACACCTTCGAGTATTATCTGAGGTATGAGATCGCTGCCTAATAGAATGTCTATTTGAGCGGGGGTGTTGCAGTTGGCATCTGCTAGCTTTAGGTGTGAAACCTTTTGCCAATGCTTGCTATTTATATGATGGCTTGGAAGCATATTTGTTAGTTGCGGTAAGACTACAGCTTCTCCTTTAATTCTCTTATCCGCTTAGGGGGAAATTAAAGTAATGGGATTATTGTGAACTGAGGTATTCGTTTGAGATTTCCCCAACATGAGTGGTCATGGTGGTAACTGGTTCCGAAACTAGTCCAGTTAGGATCCACCCTAAAATATTATTTTGTGCCAATAGTTTGTTTGAAATTTTCTCAACACCCTCGAGTATTATCTGAGGTATGAGATCGCTGCCTAATAGAATGTCTATTTGAGCGGGGGTGTTGCAGTTGGCATCTGCTAGCTTTAGGTGTGAAACCTTTTGCCAATGCTTGCTATTTATATGATGGCTTGGAAGCATATTTGTTAGTTGCGGTAAGACTATAGTTTCTGCTTTAATTCTCTTCTCCGCTTGGGGGGAAATTAGAGTAATGGGATTATTGTGAACTGAGGTATTCGTTTGAGATTTCCTCAACCTGAGTGGTCATGGTGGTAACTGGTTCCGAAACTAGTCCACTTAGGAGCCAACCAAAAATAGTATTTTGTGCCAATAGTTTGTTTGAAATTTTCTCAACACCCTCGAGTATTATCTGAGGTATGATATCGCTGCCTAATAGAATGTCTATTTGAGCGGGGGTGTTGCAGTTGGGATCTGCTAGCTTTAGGTGTGAAACCTTTTGCCAATGCTTGCTATTTATATGATATCTTGGAAGCATATTTGTTAGTTCCAGTAAGACTATAGCTTCTGCTTTAATTCTTTTATCCGCTTGGGGGGAAATTAGAGTAATGGGATTATTGTGAACTAAGGTATTCGTTTGAGATTTCCTCAACCTGAGTGGTCATGGTGGTAACTGGTTCCGAAACTAGTCCACTTAGGATCCAACCAAAAATAGTATTTTGTGCCAATAGTTTGTTTGAAATTTTCTCAACACCCTCGAGTATTATCTGAGGTATGAGATCGCTGCCTAATAGAATGTCTATTTGAGCGGGGGTGTTGCAGTTGGCATCTGCTAGCTTTAGGTGTGAAACCTTTTGCCAATGCTTGCTATTTATATGATGGCTTGGAAGCATATTTGTTAGTTGCGGTAAGACTATAGCTTCTGCTTTAATTCTCTTCTCCGCTTGGGGGGAAATTAGAGTAATGGGATTATTGTGAACTGAGGTATTCGTTTGAGATTTCCTCAACCTGAGTGGTCATGGTGGTAACTGGTTCCGAAACTAGTCCACTTAGGATCCAACCAAAAATAGTATTTTGTGCCAATAGTTTGTTTGAAATTTTCTCAACACCCTCGAGTATTATCTGAGGTATGATATCGCTGCCTAATAGAATGTCTATTTGAGCGGGGGTGTTGCAGTTGGGATCTGCTAGCTTTAGGTGTGAAACCTTTTGCCAATGCTTGCTATTTATATGATATCTTGGAAGCATATTTGTTAGTTCCAGTAAGACTATAGCTTCTGCTTTAATTCTTTTATCCGCTTGGGGGGAAATTAGAGTAATGGGATTATTGTGAACTAAGGTATTCGTTTGAGATTTCCTCAACCTGAGTGGTCATGGTGGTAACTGGTTCCGAAACTAGTCCACTTAGGATCCAACCAAAAATAGTATTTTGTGCCAATAGTTTGTTTGAAATTTTCACAACACCTTCGAGTATTATCTGAGGTATGAGATCGCTGCCTAATAGAATGTCTATTTGAGCGGGGGTGTTGCAGTTGGCATCTGCTAGCTTTAGGTGTGAAACCTTTTGCCAATGCTTGCTATTTATATGATGGCTTGGAAGCATATTTGTTAGTTGCGGTAAGACTATAGCTTCTGCTTTAATTCTCTTCTCCGCTTGGGGGGAAATTAGAGTAATGGGATTATTGTGAACTGAGGTATTCGTTTGAGATTTCCTCAACCTGAGTGGTCATGGTGGTAACTGGTTCCGCAACTAGTCCACTTAGGATCCAACCAAAAATAGTATTTTGTGCCAATAGTTTGTTTGAAATTTTCTCAACACCCTCGAGTATTATCTGAGGTATGATATCGCTGCCTAATAGAATGTCTATTTGAGCGGGGGTGTTGCAGTTGGGATCTGCTAGCTTTAGGTGTGAAACCTTTTGCCAATGCTTGCTATTTATATGATATCTTGGAAGCATATTTGTTAGTTCCGGTAAGACTATAGCTTCTGCTTTAATTCTCTTCTCCGCTTGGGGGGAAATTAGAGTAATGGGATTATTGTGAACTGAGGTATTCGTTCGAGATTTCCTCAACCTGAGTGGTCATGGTGGTAACTGGTTCCGAAACTAGTCCACTTAGGATCCACCCAAAAATAGTATTTTGTGCCAATAGTTTGTTTGAAACACCTTCGAGTATTATCTGAGGTATGAGATCGCTGCCTAATAGAATGTCTATTTGAGCGGGGGTGTTGCAGTTGGCATCTGCTTGCTTTAGGTGTGAAACCTTTTGCCAATGCTTGCTATTTATATGATGGCTTGGAAGCATATTTGTTAGTTGCGGTAAGACTACAGCTTCTCCTTTAATTCTCTTATCCGCTTAGGGGGAAATTAAAGTAATGGGATTATTGTGAACTGAGGTATTCGTTTGAGATTTCCCCAACATGAGTGGTCATGGTGGTAACTGGTTCCGAAACTAGTCCAGTTAGGATCCACCCTAAAATATTATTTTGTGCCAATAGTTTGTTTGAAATTTTCTCAACACCCTCGAGTATTATCTGAGGTATGAGATCGCTGCCTAATAGAATGTCTATTTGAGCGGGGGTGTTGCAGTTGGCATCTGCTAGCTTTAGGTGTGAAACCTTTTGCCAATGCTTGCTATTTATATGATGGCTTGGAAGCATATTTGTTAGTTGCGGTAAGACTATAGCTTCTGCTTTAATTCTCTTCTCCGCTTGGGGGGAAATTAGAGTAATGGGATTATTGTGAACTGAGGTATTCGTTTGAGATTTCCTCAACCTGAGTGGTCATGGTGGTAACTGGTTCCGAAACTAGTCCACTTAGGAGCCAACCAAAAATAGTATTTTGTGCCAATAGTTTGTTTGAAATTTTCTCAACACCCTCGAGTATTATCTGAGGTATGATATCGCTGCCTAATAGAATGTCTATTTGAGCGGGGGTGTTGCAGTTGGGATCTGCTAGCTTTAGGTGTGAAACCTTTTGCCAATGCTTGCTATTTATATGATATCTTGGAAGCATATTTGTTAGTTCCAGTAAGACTATAGCTTCTGCTTTAATTCTTTTATCCGCTTGGGGGGAAATTAGAGTAATGGGATTATTGTGAACTAAGGTATTCGTTTGAGATTTCCTCAACCTGAGTGGTCATGGTGGTAACTGGTTCCGAAACTAGTCCACTTAGGATCCAACCAAAAATAGTATTTTGTGCCAATAGTTTGTTTGAAATTTTCTCAACACCCTCGAGTATTATCTGAGGTATGAGATCGCTGCCTAATAGAATGTCTATTTGAGCGGGGGTGTTGCAGTTGGCATCTGCTAGCTTTAGGTGTGAAACCTTAAGCCAATGCTTGCTATTTATATGATGGCTTGGAAGCATATTTGTTAGTTGCGGTAAGACTATAGCTTCTGCTTTAATTCTCTTCTCCGCTTGGGGGGAAATTAGAGTAATGGGATTATTGTGAACTGAGGTATTCGTTTGAGATTTCCTCAACCTGAGTGGTCATGGTGGTAACTGGTTCCGAAACTAGTCCACTTAGGATCCAACCAAAAATAGTATTTTGTGCCAATAGTTTGTTTGAAATTTTCTCAACACCCTCGAGTATTATCTGAGGTATGATATCGCTGCCTAATAGAATGTCTATTTGAGCGGGGGTGTTGCAGTTGGGATCTGCTAGCTTTAGGTGTGAAACCTTTTGCCAATGCTTGCTATTTATATGATATCTTGGAAGCATATTTGTTAGTTCCAGTAAGACTATAGCTTCTGCTTTAATTCTTTTATCCGCTTGGGGGGAAATTAGAGTAATGGGATTATTGTGAACTAAGGTATTCGTTTGAGATTTCCTCAACCTGAGTGGTCATGGTGGTAACTGGTTCCGAAACTAGTCCACTTAGGATCCAACCAAAAATAGTATTTTGTGCCAATAGTTTGTTTGAAATTTTCACAACACCTTCGAGTATTATCTGAGGTATGAGATCGCTGCCTAATAGAATGTCTATTTGAGCGGGGGTGTTGCAGTTGGCATCTGCTAGCTTTAGGTGTGAAACCTTTTGCCAATGCTTGCTATTTATATGATGGCTTGGAAGCATATTTGTTAGTTGCGGTAAGACTATAGCTTCTGCTTTAATTCTCTTCTCCGCTTGGGGGGAAATTAGAGTAATGGGATTATTGTGAACTGAGGTATTCGTTTGAGATTTCCTCAACCTGAGTGGTCATGGTGGTAACTGGTTCCGCAACTAGTCCACTTAGGATCCAACCAAAAATAGTATTTTGTGCCAATAGTTTGTTTGAAATTTTCTCAACACCCTCGAGTATTATCTGAGGTATGATATCGCTGCCTAATAGAATGTCTATTTGAGCGGGGGTGTTGCAGTTGGGATCTGCTAGCTTTAGGTGTGAAACCTTTTGCCAATGCTTGCTATTTATATGATATCTTGGAAGCATATTTGTTAGTTCCGGTAAGACTATAGCTTCTGCTTTAATTCTCTTCTCCGCTTGGGGGGAAATTAGAGTAATGGGATTATTGTGAACTGAGGTATTCGTTCGAGATTTCCTCAACCTGAGTGGTCATGGTGGTAACTGGTTCCGAAACTAGTCCACTTAGGATCCACCCAAAAATAGTATTTTGTGCCAATAGTTTGTTTGAAACACCTTCGAGTATTATCTGAGGTATGAGATCGCTGCCTAATAGAATGTCTATTTGAGCGGGGGTGTTGCAGTTGGCATCTGCTAGCTTTAGGTGTGAAACCTTTTGCCAATGCTTGCTATTTATATGATGGCTTGGAAGCATATTTGTTAGTTGCGGTAAGACTACAGCTTCTCCTTTAATTCTCTTATCCGCTTAGGGGGAAATTAAAGTAATGGGATTATTGTGAACTGAGGTATTCGTTTGAGATTTCCCCAACATGAGTGGTCATGGTGGTAACTGGTTCCGAAACTAGTCCAGTTAGGATCCACCCTAAAATATTATTTTGTGCCAATAGTTTGTTTGAAATTTTCTCAACACCCTCGAGTATTATCTGAGGTATGAGATCGCTGCCTAATAGAATGTCTATTTGAGCGGGGGTGTTGCAGTTGGCATCTGCTGGCTTTAGGTGTGAAACCTTTTGCCAATGCTTGCTATTTATATGATGGCTTGGAAGCATATTTGTTAGTTGCGGTAAGACTATAGCTTCTGCTTTAATTCTCTTCTCCGCTTGGGGGGAAATTAGAGTAATGGGATTATTGTGAACTGAGGTATTCGTTTGAGATTTCCTCAACCTGAGTGGTCATGGTGGTAACTGGTTCCGAAACTAGTCCACTTAGGAGCCAACCAAAAATAGTATTTTGTGCCAATAGTTTGTTTGAAATTTTCTCAACACCCTCGAGTATTATCTGAGGTATGATATCGCTGCCTAATAGAATGTCTATTTGAGCGGGGGTGTTGCAGTTGGGATCTGCTAGCTTTAGGTGTGAAACCTTTTGCCAATGCTTGCTATTTATATGATATCTTGGAAGCATATTTGTTAGTTCCAGTAAGACTATAGCTTCTGCTTTAATTCTTTTATCCGCTTGGGGGGAAACTAGAGTAATGGGATTATTGTGAACTAAGGTATTCGTTTGAGATTTCCTCAACCTGAGTGGTCATGGTGGTAACTGGTTCCGAAACTAGTCCACTTAGGATCCAACCAAAAATAGTATTTTGTGCCAATAGTTTGTTTGAAATTTTCTCAACACCCTCGAGTATTATCTGAGGTATGAGATCGCTGCCTAATAGAATGTCTATTTGAGCGGGGGTGTTGCAGTTGGCATCTGCTAGCTTTAGGTGTGAAACCTTTTGCCAATGCTTGCTATTTATATGATGGCTTGGAAGCATATTTGTTAGTTGCGGTAAGACTATAGCTTCTGCTTTAATTCTCTTCTCCGCTTGGGGGGAAATTAGAGTAATGGGATTATTGTGAACTGAGGTATTCGTTTGAGATTTCCTCAACCTGAGTGGTCATGGTGGTAACTGGTTCCGAAACTAGTCCACTTAGGATCCAACCAAAAATAGTATTTTGTGCCAATAGTTTGTTTGAAATTTTCTCAACACCCTCGAGTATTATCTGAGGTATGATATCGCTGCCTAATAGAATGTCTATTTGAGCGGGGGTGTTGCAGTTGGGATCTGCTAGCTTTAGGTGTGAAACCTTTTGCCAATGCTTGCTATTTATATGATATCTTGGAAGCATATTTGTTAGTTCCAGTAAGACTATAGCTTCTGCTTTAATTCTTTTATCCGCTTGGGGGGAAATTAGAGTAATGGGATTATTGTGAACTAAGGTATTCGTTTGAGATTTCCTCAACCTGAGTGGTCATGGTGGTAACTGGTTCCGAAACTAGTCCACTTAGGATCCAACCAAAAATAGTATTTTGTGCCAATAGTTTGTTTGAAATTTTCACAACACCTTCGAGTATTATCTGAGGTATGAGATCGCTGCCTAATAGAATGTCTATTTGAGCGGGGGTGTTGCAGTTGGCATCTGCTAGCTTTAGGTGTGAAACCTTTTGCCAATGCTTGCTATTTATATGATGGCTTGGAAGCATATTTGTTAGTTGCGGTAAGACTATAGCTTCTGCTTTAATTCTCTTCTCCGCTTGGGGGGAAATTAGAGTAATGGGATTATTGTGAACTGAGGTATTCGTTTGAGATTTCCTCAACCTGAGTGGTCATGGTGGTAACTGGTTCCGAAACTAGTCCACTTAGGATCCAACCAAAAATAGTATTTTGTGCCAATAGTTTGTTTGAAATTTTCTCAACACCCTCGAGTATTATCTGAGGTATGATATCGCTGCCTAATAGAATGTCTATTTGAGCGGGGGTGTTGCAGTTGGGATCTGCTAGCTTTAGGTGTGAAACCTTTTGCCAATGCTTGCTATTTATATGATATCTTGGAAGCATATTTGTTAGTTCCGGTAAGACTATAGCTTCTGCTTTAATTCTCTTCTCCGCTTGGGGGGAAATTAGAGTAATGGGATTATTGTGAACTGAGGTATTCGTTCGAGATTTCCTCAACCTGAGTGGTCATGGTGGTAACTGGTTCCGAAACTAGTCCACTTAGGATCCACCCAAAAATAGTATTTTGTGCCAATAGTTTGTTTGAAACACCTTCGAGTATTATCTGAGGTATGAGATCGCTGCCTAATAGAATGTCTATTTGAGCGGGGGTGTTGCAGTTGGCATCTGCTAGCTTTAGGTGTGAAACCTTTTGCCAATGCTTGCTATTTATATGATAGCTTGGAAGCATATTTGTTAGTTGCGGTAAGACTATAGCTTCTGCTTTAATTCTCTTCTCCGCTTGGGTGGAAATTAGAGTAATGGGATTATTGTGAATTGAGGTATTCGTTTGAGATTTCCTCAACCTGAGTGGTCATAGTGGTAACTGGTTCCGAAACTAGTCCAATTAGGATCCACCCAAAAATAGTATTTTGTGCCAATAGTTTGTTTGAAATTTTTTCAACACCCTCGAGTATTATCTGAGGGATGAGATCGCTGCCTAATAGAATGTCTATTTGAGCGGGGGTGTTGCAGTTGGGATCTGCTAGCTTTAGGTGTGATACCTTTTGCCAATGCTTGCTATTTATATGATAGCTTGGAAGCATATTTGTTAGTTGCGGTAAGACTATAGCTTCTCCTTTAATTCTCTTATCCGCTTGGGGGGAAATTAAAGTAATGGGATTATTGTGAACTGAGGTATTCGTTTGAGATTTCCTCAACCTGAGTGGTCATGGTGGTAACTGGTTCCGAAACTAGTCCAGTTAGGATCCACCCTAAAATAGTATTTTGTGCCAATAGTTTGTTTGAAATTTTCTCAACACCCTCGAGTATTATCTGAGGTATGAGATCGCTGCCTAATAGAATGTCTATTTGAGCGGGGGTGTTGCAGTTGGCATCTGCTAGCTTTAGGTGTGAAACCTTTTGCCAATGCTTGCTATTTATATGGTAGCTTGGAAGCATATTTGTTAGTTGCGGTAAGACTATAGCTTCTGCTTTAATTCTCTTATCCGCTTGAGGGGAAATTAGAGTAATGGGATTATTGTGAAGTGACGTATTCGTTTGAGATTTCCTCAACCTGAGTGGTAATGGTGGTAACTGGTTCCGAAACTAGTCCACTTAGGACCAACCCAAAAATAGTATTTTGTGCGAATAGTTAGTTTGAAATTTTCTCAACACCCTCTAGTATTATCTGAGGTATGAGATCACTGCCTAATAGAATGTCTATTTGAGCGGGGGTGTTGCAGTTGGGATCTGCTAGCTTTAGGTGTGAAACCTTTTGCCAATGCTTGCTATTTATATGATATCTGGGAAGCATATTTGTTAGTTGCGGTAAGACTATAGCTTCTGCTTTAATTCTCTTATCCGCTTGGGGGGAAATTAGAGCAATGGGATTATTGTGAACTAAGGTATTCGTTTGAGATTTCCTCAACCTGAGTGGTCATGGTGGTAACTGGTTCCGAAACTAGTCCACTTAGGATCCACCCTAAAATAGTATTTTGAGCCAATAGTTTGTTTGAAATTTTCTCAACACCCTCGAGTGTTATCTGAGATATGAGATCGCTGCCTAATAGAATGTCTATTTGAGCGGGGGTGTTGCAGTTGGCATCTGCTAGCTTTAGGTGTGAAACCTTTTGCCAATGCTTGCTATTTATATGATAGCTTGGAAGCATATTTGTTAGTTGCGGTAAGACTATAGCTTCTGCTTTAATTCTCTTATCCGCTTGGGGGGAAATTAGAGTAATGTGATTATTGTGAACTGAGGTATTCGTTTGAGATTTCCTCAACCTGAGTGGTCATGGTGGTAACTGGTTCCGAAACTAGTCCACTTAGGACCAACCCAAAAATAGTATTTTGTGCGAATAGTTTGTTTGAAATTTTCTCAACACCCTCGAGTATTATCTGAGGTATGAGATCGCTGCCTAATAGAATGTCTATTTGAGCGGGGGTGTTGCAGTTGGGATCTGCTAGCTTTAGGTGTGAAACCTTTTGCCAATGCTTGCTATTTATATGATAGCTTGGAAGCATATTTGTTAGTTGCGGTAAGACTATAGCTTCTGCTTTAATTCTCTTATCCGCGTGGGGGGAAATTAGAGTAATGGGATTATTGTGAACTGAGGTATTCGTTTGAGATTTCCTCAACCTGAGTGGTCATGGTGGTAACTGGTTCCGAAACTAGTCCACTTAGGACCAACCCAAAAATAGTATTTTGTGCGAATAGTTTGTTTGAAATTTTCTCAACACCCTCTAGTATTATCTGAGGTATGAGATCGCTGCCTAATAGAATGTCTATTTGAGCGGGGGTGTTGCAGTTGAGATCTGCTAGCTTTAGGTGTGAAACCTTTTGCCAATGCTTGCTATTTATATGATAGCTTGGAAGCATATTTGTTAGTTGCGGTAAGACTATAGCTTCTGCTTTAATTCTCTTATCCGCTTGGGGGGAAATTAGAGTAATGGGATTATTGTGAACTGAGGTATTCGTTTGAGATTCCTCAACCTGAGTGGTCATGGTGGTAACTGGTTCCGAAACTAGTCCACTTAGGATCTGGATCCACCCTAAAATAGTATTTTGTGCCAATAGTTTGTTTGAAATTTTCTCAACACCCTCGAGTATTATCTGAGGTATGAGATCGCTGCCTAATAGAATGTCTATTTGAGCGGGGGTGTTGCAGTTGGCATCTGCTAGCTTTAGGTGTGAAACCGTTTGCCAATGCTTGCTATTTATATGATAGCTTGGAAGCATGTTTGTTAGTTGCGGTAAGACTATAGCTTCTGCTTTAATTCTCTTCTCCGCTTGGGGTGAAATTAGAGTAATGGGATTATTGTGAACTGAGGTATTCGTTTGAGATTTCCTCAACCTGAGTGGTGATGGTGGTAACTGGTTCCGAAACTAGTCCACTTAGGATCCACCCAAAAATAGTATTTTGTGCCAATAGTTTGTTTGAAATTTTCTTAACACCCTCGAGTATTATCTGAGGTATGAGATCGCTGCCTAATAGAATGTCTATTTGAGCGGGGGTGTTGCAGTTGGGATCTGCTAGCTTTAAGTGTGAAACCTTTTGCCAATGCTTGCTATTTATATGATAGCTTGGAAGCATATTTGTTAGTTGCGGTAAGACTATAGCTTCTGCTTTAATTCTCTTATCCGCTTGGGGGGAAATTAGAGTAATGGGATTATTGTGAACTGAGGTATTCGTTTGAGATTTCCTCAACCTGAGTGGTCATGGTGGTAACTGGTTCCGAAACTAGTTCACTTAGGATCCACCCAAAAATAGTATTTTGTGCGAATAGTTTGTTTGAAATTTTCTCAACACCCTCGAGTATTATCTGAGGTATGAGATCGCTGCCTAATAGAATGTCTATTTGAGCGCGGGTGTTGCAGTTGGCATCTGCTAGCTTTAGGTGTGAAACCTTTTGCCGATGCTTGCTATTTATATGATAGCTTGGAAGCATATTTGTTAGTTGCGGTAAGACTATAGCTTCTGCTTTAATTCTCTTATCCGCTTGGGGGGAAATTAGAGTAACGGGATTATTGTGAACTGAGGTATTCGTTTGAGATTCCTCAACCTGAGTGGTCATGGTGGTAACTGGTTCCGAAACTAGTCCACTTAGGATCCACCCTAAAATAGTATTTTGTGCCAATAGTTTGTTTGAAATTTTCTCAACACCCTCGAGTATTATCGGAGGTATGAGATCGCTGCCTAATAGAATGTCTATTTGAGCGGGGGTGTTGCAGTTGGGATCTGCTAGCTTTAGGTGTGAAATCTTTTGCCAATGCTTGCTATTTATATGATAGCTTGGAAGCATATTTGTTAGTTGCGGTAAGACTATAGCTTCTGCTTTAATTAGCTTCTCCGCTTGGGGGGAAATTTAAGTAATGGGATTATTGTGAACTGAGGTATTCGTTTGAGATTTCCTCAACCTGAGTGGTCATGGTGGTAACTGGTTCTGAAACTAGTCCACTTAGGATCCACCCAAAAATAGTATTTTGTGCCAATAGTTTGTTTGAAATTTTCTCAACACCCTCGAGTATTATCTGAGGTATGAGATCGCTGCCTAATAGAATGTCTATTTGAGCGGGGGTGTTGCAGTTGGGATCTGCTAGCTTTAGGTGTGAAACCTTTTGCCAATGCTTGCTATTTATATGATATCTTGGAAGCATATATGTTAGTTGCGGTAAGACTATAGCTTCTGCTTTAATTCTCTTATCCGCTTGGGGGGAAATTAGAGTAATGGGATTATTGTAAACTGAGGTATTCGTTTGAGATTTCCTCAACCTGAGTGGTCATGGTGGTAACTGGTTCCGAAACTAGTCCACTTAGGATCCACAAAAAATTGTATTTTGTGCCAATAGTTTGTTTGAAATTTTCTCAACACCCTCGAGTATTATCTGAGGTATGAGATCGCTGCCTAATAGAATGTCTATTTGAGCGGGGGTGTTGCAGTTGGGATCTGCTAGCTTTAGGTGTGAAACCTTTTGCCAATGCTTGCTATTTATATGATAGCTTAGAAGCATATTTGTTAGTTGCGGTAAGACTATAGCTTCTGCTTTAATTCTTTTATCCGCTTGGGTGGAAATTAGAGTAATGGGATTATTGTAAACTGAGGTATTCGTTTGAGATTTCCTCAACCTGAGTGGTCATGGTGGTAACTGGTTCCGAAACTAGTCCACTTAGGATCCACAAAAAATTGTATTTTGTGCCAATAGTTTGTTTGAAATTTTCTCAACACCCTCGAGTATTATCTGAGGTATGAGATCGCTGCCTAATAGAATGTCTATTTGAGCGGGGGTGTTGCAGTTGGGATCTGCTAGCTTTAAGTGTGAAACCTTTTGCCAATGCTTGCTATTTATATGATAGCTTGGAAGCATATTTGTTAGTTGCGGTAAGACTATAGCTTCTGCTTTAATTCTCTTATCCGCTTGGGGGGAAATTAGAGTAATGGGATTATTGTGAACTGAGGTATTCGTTTGAGATTTCCTCAACCTGAGTGGTCATGGTGGTAACTGGTTCCGAAACTAGTTCACTTAGGATCCACCCAAAAATAGTATTTTGTGCGAATAGTTTGTTTGAAATTTTCTCAACACCCTCGAGTATTATCTGAGGTATGAGATCGCTGCCTAATAGAATGTCTATTTGAGCGCGGGTGTTGCAGTTGGCATCTGCTAGCTTTAGGTGTGAAACCTTTTGCCGATGCTTGCTATTTATATGATAGCTTGGAAGCATATTTGTTAGTTGCGGTAAGACTATAGCTTCTGCTTTAATTCTCTTATCCGCTTGGGGGGAAATTAGAGTAACGGGATTATTGTGAACTGAGGTATTCGTTTGAGATTCCTCAACCTGAGTGGTCATGGTGGTAACTGGTTCCGAAACTAGTCCACTTAGGATCCACCCTAAAATAGTATTTTGTGCCAATAGTTTGTTTGAAATTTTCTCAACACCCTCGAGTATTATCGGAGGTATGAGATCGCTGCCTAATAGAATGTCTATTTGAGCGGGGGTGTTGCAGTTGGGATCTGCTAGCTTTAGGTGTGAAATCTTTTGCCAATGCTTGCTATTTATATGATAGCTTGGAAGCATATTTGTTAGTTGCGGTAAGACTATAGCTTCTGCTTTAATTAGCTTCTCCGCTTGGGGGGAAATTTAAGTAATGGGATTATTGTGAACTGAGGTATTCGTTTGAGATTTCCTCAACCTGAGTGGTCATGGTGGTAACTGGTTCCGAAACTAGTCCACTTAGGATCCACCCAAAAATAGTATTTTGTGCCAATAGTTTGTTTGAAATTTTCTCAACACCCTCGAGTATTATCTGAGGTATGAGATCGCTGCCTAATAGAATGTCTATTTGAGCGGGGGTGTTGCAGTTGGGATCTGCTAGCTTTAGGTGTGAAACCTTTTGCCAATGCTTGCTATTTATATGATATCTTGGAAGCATATATGTTAGTTGCGGTAAGACTATAGCTTCTGCTTTAATTCTCTTATCCGCTTGGGGGGAAATTAGAGTAATGGGATTATTGTAAACTGAGGTATTCGTTTGAGATTTCCTCAACCTGAGTGGTCATGGTGGTAACTGGTTCCGAAACTAGTCCACTTAGGATCCACAAAAAATTGTATTTTGTGCCAATAGTTTGTTTGAAATTTTCTCAACACCCTCGAGTATTATCTGAGGTATGAGATCGCTGCCTAATAGAATGTCTATTTGAGCGGGGGTGTTGCAGTTGGGATCTGCTAGCTTTAGGTGTGAAACCTTTTGCCAATGCTTGCTATTTATATGATAGCTTGGAAGCATATTTGTTAGTTGCGGTAAGACTATAGCTTCTGCTTTAATTCTTTTATCCGCTTGGGTGGAAATTAGAGTAATGGGATTATTGTGAACTGAGGTATTCGTTTGAGATTTCCTCAACCTGAGTGGTCATAGTGGTAACTGGTTCCGAAACTAGTCCAATTAGGATCCACCCAAAAATAGTATTTTGTGCCAATAGTTTGTTTGAAATTTTTTCAACACCCTCGAGTATTATCTGAGGTATGAGATCGCTGCCTAATAGAATGTCTATTTGAGCGGGGGTGTTGCAGTTGGGATCTGCTAGCTTTAGGTGTGAAACCTTTTGCCAATGCTTGCTATTTATATGATAGCTTGGAAGCATATTTGTTAGTTGCGGTAAGACTATAGCTTCTCCTTTAATTCTCTTATACGCTTGGGGGGAAATTAAAGTAATGGGATTATTGTGAACTGAGGTATTCGTTTGAGATTTCCTCAACCTGAGTGGTCGTGGTGGTAACTGGTTCCGAAACTAGTCCAGTTAGGATCCACCCTAAAATAGTATTTTGTGCCAATAGTTTGTTTGAAATTTTTTAAACACCCTCGAGTATTATCTGAGGTATGAGATCGCTGCCTAATAGAATGTCTATTTGAGCGGGGGTGTTGCAGTTGGGATCTGCTAGCTTTAGGTGTGAAACCTTTTGCCAATGCTTGCTATTTATATGATAGCTTGGAAGCATATTTGTTAGTTGCGGTAAGACTATAGCTTCTGCTTTAATTCTCTTATCCGCTTGGGGGGAAATTAGAGTAATGGGATTATTGTGAACTGAGGTATTCGTTTGAGATTTCCTCAACCTGAGTGGTCATGGTGGTAACTGGTTCCGAAACTAGTCTACTTAGGATCCACCCAAAAATAGTATTTTGTGCCAATAGTTTGTTTGAAATTTTCTCAACACCCTCGAGCATTATCTGAGGTATGAGATCGCTGCCTAATAGAATGTCTATTTGAGCGGGGGTGTTGCAGTTGGGATCTGTTAGCTTTAGGTGTGAAACTTTTTTCCCTAGGCTTGTTATTTATATGATAGCTTTGAAGCATATTTGTTAGTTGCGGTAAAACTATAGCTTCTGCTTTAATTTTCTTATCCGCTTGGGTGGAATTTAGAGTAATGGGATTATTGTGAACTGAGGTATTCGTTTGAGATTTCCTCAACCTGAGTGGTCATGGTGGTAACTGGTTCCGAAACTAGTCTACTTAGGATCCACCCAAAAATAGTATTTTGTGCCAATAGTTTGTTTGAAATTTTCTCAACACCCTCGAGTATTATCTGAGGTATGAGATCGCTGCCTAATAGAATGTCTATTTGAGCGGGGGTGTTGCAGTTGGGATCTGTTAGCTTTAGGTGTGAAACTTTTTTCCCAAGGCTTGTTATTTATATGATAGCTTGGAAGCATATTTGTTAGTTGCGGTAAAACTATAGCTTCTGCTTTAATTTTCTTATCCGCTTGGGTGGAATTTAGAGTAATGGGATTATTGTGAACTGAGGTATTCGTTTGAGATTTCCTCAACCTGAGTGGTCATGGTGGTAACTGGTTCCGAAACTAGTCTACTTAGGATCCACCCAAAAATAGTATTTTGTGCCAATAGTTTGTTTGAAATTTTTTCAACACCCTCGAGTATTATCTGAGGTATGAGATCGCTGCCTAATAGAATGTCTATTTGAGCGGGGGTGTTGCAGTTGGGATCTGCTAGCTTTAGGTGTGAAACCTTTTGCCAATGCTTGCTATGTATATGATAGCTTGGAAGCATATTTGTTAGTTGCGGTAAGACTATAGCTTCTCCTTTAATTCTCTTATACGCTTGGGGGGAAATTAAAGTAATGGGATTATTGTGAACTGAGGTATTCGTTTGAGATTTCCTCAACCTGAGTGGTCGTGGTGGTAACTGGTTCCGAAACTAGTCCAGTTAGGATCCACCCTAAAATAGTATTTTGTGCCAATAGTTTGTTTGAAATTTTTTAAACACCCTCGAGTATTATCTGAGGTATGAGATCGCTGCCTAATAGAATGTCTATTTGAGCGGGGGTGTTGCAGTTGGGATCTGCTAGCTTTAGGTGTGAAACCTTTTGCCGATGCTTGCTATTTATATGATAGCTTGGAAGCATATTTGTTAGTTGCGGTAAGACTATAGCTTCTGCTTTAATTCTCTTATCCGCTTGGGGGGAAATTAGAGTAATGGGATTATTGTGAACTGAGGTATTCGTTTGAGATTTCCTCAACCTGAGTGGTCATAGTGGTAACTGGTTCCGAAACTAGTCCAATTAGGATCCACCCAAAAATAGTATTTTGTGCCAATAGTTTGTTTGAAATTTTTTCAACACCCTCGAGTATTATCTGAGGTATGAGATCGCTGCCTAATAGAATGTCTATTTGAGCGGGGGTGTTGCAGTTGGGATTTGCTAGCTTTAGGTGTGAAACCTTTTGCCAATGCTTGCTATTTATATGATATCTTGGAAGCATATTTGTTAGTTCCGGTAAGACTATAGCTTCTGCTTTAATTCTCTTCTCCGCTTGGGGGGAAATTAGAGTAATGGGATTATTGTGAACTGAGGTATTCGTTTGAGATTTCCTCAACCTGAGTGGTCATGGTGGTAACTGGTTCCGAAACTAGTCCACTTAGGATCCAACCAAAAATAGTATTTTGTGCCAATAGTTTGTTTGAAACACCTTCGAGTATTATCTGAGGTATGAGATCGCTGCCTAATAGAATGTCTATTTGAGCGGGGGTGTTGCAGTTGGCATCTGCTAGCTTTAGGTGTGAAACCTTTTGCCAATGCTTGCTATGTATATGATAGCTTGGAAGCATATTTGTTAGTTCCGGTAAGACTATAGCTTCTGCTTTAATTCTCTTCTCCGCTTGGGGGGAAATTAGAGTAATGGGATTATTGTGAACTGAGGTATTCGTTTGAGATTTCCTCAACCTGAGTGGTCATGGTGGTAACTGGTTCCGAAACTAGTCCACTTAGGATCCAACCAAAAATAGTATTTTGTGCCAATAGTTTGTTTGAAACACCTTCGAGTATTATCTGAGGTATGAGATCGCTGCCTAATAGAATGTCTATTTGAGCGGGGGTGTTGCAGTTGGCATCTGCTAGCTTTAGGTGTGAAACCTTTTGCCAATGCTTGCTATTTATATGATAGCTTGGAAGCATATTTGTTAGTTGCAGTAAGACTATAGCTTCTGCTTTAATTCTCTTCTCCGCTTGGGTGGAAATTAGAGTAATGGGATTATTGTGAACTGAGGTATTCGTTTGAGATTTCCTCAACCTGAGTGGTCATAGTGGTAACTGGTTCCGAAACTAGTCCAGTTAGGATCCACCCAAAAATAGTATTTTGTGCCAATAGTTTGTTTGAAATTTTCTCAACACCCTCGAGCATTATCTGAGGTATGAGATCGCTGCCTAATAGAATGTCTATTTGAGCGGGGGTGTTGCAGTTGGGATCTGTTAGCTTTAGGTGTGAAACTTTTTTCCCTAGGCTTGTTATTTATATGATAGCTTTGAAGCATATTTGTTAGTTGCGGTAAAACTATAGCTTCTGCTTTAATTTTCTTATCCGCTTGGGTGGAATTTAGAGTAATGGGATTATTGTGAACTGAGGTATTCGTTTGAGATTTCCTCAACCTGAGTGGTCATGGTGGTAACTGGTTCCGAAACTAGTCTACTTAGGATCCACCCAAAAATAGTATTTTGTGCCAATAGTTTGTTTGAAATTTTCTCAACACCCTCGAGTATTATCTGAGGTATGAGATCGCTGCCTTATAGAATGTCTATTTGAGCGCGGGTGTTGCAGTTGGGATCTGCTAGCTTTAGGTGTGAAACCTTTTGCCGATGCTTGCTATTTATATGATAGCTTGGAAGCATATTTGTTAGTTGCGGTAAGACTATAGCTTCTGCTTTAATTCTCTTATCCGCTTGGGGGGAAATTAGAGTAATGGGATTATTGTGAACTGAGGTATTCGTTTGAGATTTCCTCAACCTGAGTGGTCATGGTGGTAACTGGTTCCGAAACTAGTCTACTTAGGATCCACCCAAAAATAGTATTTTGTGCCAATAGTTTGTTTGAAATTTTCTCAACACCCTCGAGCATTATCTGAGGTATGAGATCGCTGCCTAATAGAATGTCTATTTGAGCGGGGGTGTTGCAGTTGGGATCTGTTAGCTTTAGGTGTGAAACTTTTTTCCCTAGGCTTGTTATTTATATGATAGCTTTGAAGCATATTTGTTAGTTGCGGTAAAACTATAGCTTCTGCTTTAATTTTCTTATCCGCTTGGGTGGAATTTAGAGTAATGGGATTATTGTGAACTGAGGTATTCGTTTGAGATTTCCTCAACCTGAGTGGTCATGGTGGTAACTGGTTCCGAAACTAGTCTACTTAGGATCCACCCAAAAATAGTATTTTGTGCCAATAGTTTGTTTGAAATTTTCTCAACACCCTCGAGTATTATCTGAGGTATGAGATCGCTGCCTAATAGAATGTCTATTTGAGCGGGGGTGTTGCAGTTGGGATCTGTTAGCTTTAGGTGTGAAACTTTTTTCCCAAGGCTTGTTATTTATATGATAGCTTGGAAGCATATTTGTTAGTTGCGGTAAAACTATAGCTTCTGCTTTAATTTTCTTATCCGCTTGGGTGGAATTTAGAGTAATGGGATTATTGTGAACTGAGGTATTCGTTTGAGATTTCCTCAACCTGAGTGGTCATGGTGGTAACTGGTTCCGAAACTAGTCTACTTAGGATCCACCCAAAAATAGTATTTTGTGCCAATAGTTTGTTTGAAATTTTTTCAACACCCTCGAGTATTATCTGAGGTATGAGATCGCTGCCTAATAGAATGTCTATTTGAGCGGGGGTGTTGCAGTCGGGATCTGCTAGCTTTAGGTGTGAAACCTTTTGACAATGCTTGCTATGTATATGATAGCTTGGAAGCATATTTGTTAGTTGCGGTAAGACTATAGCTTCTCCTTTAATTCTCTTATACGCTTGGGGGGAAATTAAAGTAATGGGATTATTGTGAACTGAGGTATTCGTTTGAGATTTCCTCAACCTGAGTGGTCGTGGTGGTAACTGGTTCCGAAACTAGTCCAGTTAGGATCCACCCTAAAATAGTATTTTGTGCCAATAGTTTGTTTGAAATTTTTTAAACACCCTCGAGTATTATCTGAGGTATGAGATCGCTGCCTAATAGAATGTCTATTTGAGCGGGGGTGTTGCAGTTGGGATCTGCTAGCTTTAGGTGTGAAACCTTTTGCCGATGCTTGCTATTTATATGATAGCTTGGAAGCATATTTGTTAGTTGCGGTAAGACTATAGCTTCTGCTTTAATTCTCTTATCCGCTTGGGGGGAAATTAGAGTAATGGGATTATTGTGAACGGAGGTATTCGTTTGAGATTTCCTCAACCTGAGTGGTCATAGTGGTAACTGGTTCCGAAACTAGTCCAATTAGGATCCACCCAAAAATAGTATTTTGTGCCAATAGTTTGTTTGAAATTTTTTCAACACCCTCGAGTATTATCTGAGGTATGAGATCGCTGCCTAATAGAATGTCTATTTGAGCGGGGGTGTTGCAGTTGGGATTTGCTAGCTTTAGGTGTGAAACCTTTTGCCAATGCTTGCTATTTATATGATATCTTGGAAGCATATTTGTTAGTTCCGGTAAGACTATAGCTTCTGCTTTAATTCTCTTCTCCGCTTGGGGGGAAATTAGAGTAATGGGATTATTGTGAACTGAGGTATTCGTTTGAGATTTCCTCAACCTGAGTGGTCATGGTGGTAACTGGTTCCGAAACTAGTCCACTTAGGATCCAACCAAAAATAGTATTTTGTGCCAATAGTTTGTTTGAAACACCTTCGAGTATTATCTGAGGTATGAGATCGCTGCCTAATAGAATGTCTATTTGAGCGGGGGTGTTGCAGTTGGCATCTGCTAGCTTTAGGTGTGAAACCTTTTGCCAATGCTTGCTATGTATATGATAGCTTGGAAGCATATTTGTTAGTTCCGGTAAGACTATAGCTTCTGCTTTAATTCTCTTCTCCGCTTGGGGGGAAATTAGAGTAATGGGATTATTGTGAACTGAGGTATTCGTTTGAGATTTCCTCAACCTGAGTGGTCATGGTGGTAACTGGTTCCGAAACTAGTCCACTTAGGATCCAACCAAAAATAGTATTTTGTGCCAATAGTTTGTTTGAAACACCTTCGAGTATTATCTGAGGTATGAGATCGCTGCCTAATAGAATGTCTATTTGAGCGGGGGTGTTGCAGTTGGCATCTGCTAGCTTTAGGTGTGAAACCTTTTGCCAATGCTTGCTATTTATATGATAGCTTGGAAGCATATTTGTTAGTTGCGGTAAGACTATAGCTTCTGCTTTAATTCTCTTCTCCGCTTGGGTGGAAATTAGAGTAATGGGATTATTGTGAACTGAGGTATTCGTTTGAGATTTCCTCAACCTGAGTGGTCATAGTGGTAACTGGTTCCGAAACTAGTCCAGTTAGGATCCACCCAAAAATAGTATTTTGTGCCAATAGTTTGTTTGAAATTTTCTCAACACCCTCGAGCATTATCTGAGGTATGAGATCGCTGCCTAATAGAATGTCTATTTGAGCGGGGGTGTTGCAGTTGGGATCTGTTAGCTTTAGGTGTGAAACTTTTTTCCCTAGGCTTGTTATTTATATGATAGCTTTGAAGCATATTTGTTAGTTGCGGTAAAACTATAGCTTCTGCTTTAATTTTCTTATCCGCTTGGGTGGAATTTAGAGTAATGGGATTATTGTGAACTGAGGTATTCGTTTGAGATTTCCTCAACCTGAGTGGTCATGGTGGTAACTGGTTCCGAAACTAGTCTACTTAGAATCCACCCAAAAATAGTATTTTGTGCCAATAGTTTGTTTGAAATTTTCTCAACACCCTCGAGTATTATCTGAGGTATGAGATCGCTGCCTAATAGAATGTCTATTTGAGCGGGGGTGTTGCAGTTGGGATCTGTTAGCTTTAGGTGTGAAACTTTTTTCCCAAGGCTTGTTATTTATATGATAGCTTGGAAGCATATTTGTTAGTTGCGGTAAAACTATAGCTTCTGCTTTAATTTTCTTATCCGCTTGGGTGGAATTTAGAGTAATGGGATCATTGTGAACTGAGGTATTCGTTTGAGATTTCCTCAACCTGAGTGGTCATGGTGGTAACTGGTTCCGAAACTAGTCTACTTAGGATCCACCCAAAAATAGTATTTTGTGCCAATAGTTTGTTTGAAATTTTTTCAACACCCTCGAGTATTATCTGAGGTATGAGATCGCTGCCTAATAGAATGTCTATTTGAGCGGGGGTGTTGCAGTTGGGATCTGCTAGCTTTAGGTGTGAAACCTTTTGCCAATGCTTGCTATGTATATGATAGCTTGGAAGCATATTTGTTAGTTGCGGTAAGACTATAGCTTCTCCTTTAATTCTCTTATACGCTTGGGGGGAAATTAAAGTAATGGGATTATTGTGAACTGAGGTATTCGTTTGAGATTTCCTCAACCTGAGTGGTCGTGGTGGTAACTGGTTCCGAAACTAGTCCAGTTAGGATCCACCGTAAAATAGTATTTTGTGCCAATAGTTTGTTTGAAATTTTCTCAACACCCTCGAGTATTATCTGAGGTATGAGATCGCTGCCTAATAGAATGTCTATTTGAGCGGGGGTGTTGCAGTTGGCATCTGCTAGCTTTAGGTGTGAAACCTTTTGCCAATGCTTGCTATTTATATGATAGCTTGGAAGCATATTTGTTAGTTGCGGTAAGACTATAGCTTCTGCTTTAATTCTCTTCTCCGCTTGGGTGGAAATTAGAGTAATGGGATTATTGTGAACTGAGGTATTCGTTTGAGATTTCCTCAACCTGAGTGGTCATGGTGGTAACTGGTTCCGAAACTAGTCCAGTAAGGATCCACCCTAAAATAGTATTTTGTGCCAATAGTTTGTTTGAAATTTTCTCAACACCCTCGAGTGTTATCTGAGGTATGAGATCGCTGCCTAATAGAATGTCTATTTGAGCGAGGATGTTGCAGTTGGCATCTGCTAGCTTTAGGTGTGAAACCTTTTGCCAATGCTTGCTATTTATATGATAGCTTGGAAGCATATTTGTTAGTTGCGGTAAGACTATAGCTTCTGCTTTAATTCTCTTATCCGCTTGAGGGGAAATTAGAGTAATGTGATTATTGTGAACTGAGGTATTCGTTTGAGATTTCCTCAACCTGAGTGGTCATGGTGGTAACTGGTTCCGAAACTAGTCCACTTAGGACCAACCCAAAAATAGTATTTTGTGCGAATAGTTTGTTTGAAATTTTCTCAACACCCTCGAGTATTATCTGAGGTATGAGATCGCTGCCTAATAGAATGTCTATTTGAGCGGGGGTGTTGCAGTTGGGATCTGCTAGCTTTAGGTGTGAAACCTTTTGCCAATGCTTGCTATTTATATGATAGCTTGGAAGCATATTTGTTAGTTGCGGTAAGACTATAGCTTCTGCTTTAATTCTCTTATCCGCTTGGGGGGAAATTAGAGTAATGGGATTATTGTGAACTGAGGTATTCGTTTGAGATTTCCTCAACCTGAGTGGTCATGGTGGTAACTGGTTCCGAAACTAGTCCACTTAGGACCAACCCAAAAATAGTATTTTGTGCGAATAGTTTGTTTGAAATTTTCTCAACACCCTCTAGTATTATCTGAGGTATGAGATCGCTGCCTAATAGAATGTCTATTTGAGCGGGGGTGTTGCAGTTGGGATCTGCTAGCTTTAGGTGTGAAACCTTTTGCCAATGCTTGCTATTTATATGATAGCTTGGAAGCATATTTGTTAGTTGCGGTAAGACTATAGCTTCTGCTTTAATTCTCTTATCCGCTTGGGGGGAAATTAGAGTAATGGGATTATTGTGAACTGAGGTATTCGTTTGAGATTCCTCAACCTGAGTGGTCATGGTGATAACTGGTTCCGAAACTAGTATACTTAGGATCTGGATCCACCCTAAAATAGTATTTTGTGCCAATAGTTTGTTTGAAATTTTCTCAACACCCTCGAGTATTATCTGAGGTATGAGATCGCTGCCTAATAGAATGTCTATTTGAGCGGGGGTGTTGCAGTTGGCATCTGCTAGCTTTAGGTGTGAAACCGTTTGCCAATGCTTGCTATTTATATGATAGCTTGGAAGCATATTTGTTAGTTGCGGTAAGACTATAGCTTCTGCTTTAATTCTTTTATCCGCTTGGGGGGAAATTAGAGTAATGGGATTATTGTGAACTGAGGTATTCGTTTGAGATTTCCTCAACCTGAGTGGTCATGGTGGTAACTGGTTCCGAAACTAGTCCACTTAGGATCCACCCAAAAATAGTATTTTGTGCCAATAGTTTGTTTGAAATTTTCTCAACACCCTCGAGTATTATCTGAGGTATGAGATCGCTGCCTAATAGAATGTCTATTTGAGCGGGGGTGTTGCAGTTGGGATCTGCTAGCTTTAAGTGTGAAACCTTTTGCCAATGCTTGCTATTTATATGATAGCTTGGAAGCATATTTGTTAGTTGCGGTAAGACTATAGCTTCTGCTTTAATTCTCTTATCCGCTTGGGGGGAAATTAGAGTAATGGAATTATTGTGAACTGAGGTATTCGTTTGAGATTTCCTCAACCTGAGTGGTCATGGTGGTAACTGGTTCCGAAACTAGTCCACTTAGGATCCACCCAAAAATAGTATTTTGTGCGAATAGTTTGTTTGAAATTTTCTCAACACCCTCGAGTATTATCTGAGGTATGAGATCGCTGCCTAATAGAATGTCTATTTGAGCGCGGGTGTTGCAGTTGGCATCTGCTAGCTTTAGGTGTGAAACTTTTGCCGATGCTTGCTATTTATATGATAGCTTGGAAGCATATTTGTTAGTTGCGGTAAGACTATAGCTTCTGCTTTAATTCTCTTATCCGCTTGGGGGGAAATTAGAGTAATGGGATTATTGTGAACTGAGGTATTCGTTTGAGATTTCCTCAACCTGAGTGGTCATGGTGGTAACTGGTTCCGAAACTAGTCCACTTAGGACCAACCCAAAAATAGTATTTTGTGCGAATAGTTTGTTTGAAATTTTCTCAACACCCTCGAGTATTATCTGAGGTATGAGATCGCTGCCTAATAGAATGTCTATTTGAGCGGGGGTGTTGCAGTTGGGATCTGCTAGCTTTAGGTGTGAAACCTTTTGCCAATGCTTGCTATTTATATGATATCTTGGAAGCATATTTGTTAGTTGCGGTAAGACTATAGCTTCTGCTTTAATTCTCTTATCCGCTTGGGGGGAAATTAGAGTAATGGGATTATTGTGAACTGAGGTATTCGTTTGAGATTCCTCAACCTGAGTGGTCATGGTGGTAACTGGTTCCGAAACTAGTCCACTTAGGATCCACCCTAAAATAGTATTTTGTGCCAATAGTTTGTTTGAAATTTTCTCAACACCCTCGAGTATTATCGGAGGTATGAGATCGCTGCCTAATAGAATGTCTATTTGAGCGGGGGTGTTGCAGTTGGGATCTGCTAGCTTTAGGTGTGAAATCTTTTGCCAATGCTTGCTATTTATATGATAGCTTGGAAGCATATTTGTTAGTTGCGGTAAGACTATAGCTTCTGCTTTAATTAGCTTCTCCGCTTGGGGGGAAATTTAAGTAATGGGATTATTGTGAACTGAGGTATTCGTTTGAGATTTCCTCAACCTGAGTGGTCATAGTGGTAACTGGTTCCGAAACTAGTCCACTTAGGATCCACCCAAAAATAGTATTTTGTGCCAATAGTTTGTTTGAAATTTTCTCAACACCCTCGAGTATTATCTGAGGTATGAGATCGCTGCCTAATAGAATGTCTATTTGAGCGGGGGTGTTGCAGTTGGGATCAGCTAGCTTTAGGTGGGAAACCTTTTGCCAATGCTTGCTATTTATATGATAGCTTGGAAGCATATTTGTTAGTTGCGGTAAGACTATAGCTTCTGCTTTAATTCTTTTATCCGCTTGGGTGGAAATTAGAGTAATGGGATTATTGTAAACTGAGGTATTCGTTTGAGATTTCCTCAACCTGAGTGGTCATGGTGGTAACTGGTTCCGAAACTAGTCCACTTAGGATCCACCCTAAAATAGTATTTTGTGCCAATAGTTTGTTTGAAATTTTCTCAACACCCTCGAGTATTATCGGAGGTATGAGATCGCTGCCTAATAGAATGTCTATTTGAGCGGGGGTGTTGCAGTTGGGATCTGCTAGCTTTAGGTGTGAAATCTTTTGCCAATGCTTGCTATTTATATGATAGCTTGGAAGCATATTTGTTAGTTGCGGTAAGACTATAGCTTCTGCTTTAATTCTTTTATCCGCTTGGGTGGAAATTAGAGTAATGGGATTATTGTGAACTGAGGTATTCGTTTGAGATTTCCTCAACCTGAGTGGTCATGGTGGTAACTGGTTCCGAAACTAGTCCACTTAGGATCCACCCAAAAATAGTATTTTGTGCCAATAGTTTGTTTGAAATTTTCTCAACATCCTCGAGTATTATCTGAGGTATGAGATCGCTGCCTAATAGAATGTCTATTTGAGCGGGGGTGTTGCAGTTGGGATCTGCTAGCTTTAAGTGTGAAACCTTTTGCCAATGCTTGCTATTTATATGATAGCTTGGAAGCATATTTGTTAGTTGCGGTAAGACTATAGCTTCTGCTTTAATTCTCTTATCCGCTTGGGGGGAAATTAGAGTAATGGGATTATTGTGAACTGAGGTATTCGTTTGAGATTTCCTCAACCTGAGTGGTCATGGTGGTAACTGGTTCCGAAACTAGTCCACTTAGGATCCACCCAAAAATAGTATTTTGTGCGAATAGTTTGTTTGAAATTTTCTCAACACCCTCGAGTATTATCTGAGGTATGAGATCGCTGCCTAATAGAATGTCTATTTGAGCGCGGGTGTTGCAGTTGGCATCTGCTAGCTTTAGGTGTGAAACTTTTGCCGATGCTTGCTATTTATATGATAGCTTGGAAGCATATTTGTTAGTTGCGGTAAGACTATAGCTTCTGCTTTAATTCTCTTATCCGCTTGGGGGGAAATTAGAGTAATGGGATTATTGTGAACTGAGATATTCGTTTGAGATTTCCTCAACCTGAGTGGTCATGGTGGTAACTGGTTCCGAAACTAGTCCACTTAGGACCAACCCAAAAATAGTATTTTGTGCGAATAGTTTGTTTGAAATTTTCTCAACACCCTCGAGTATTATCTGAGGTATGAGATCGCTGCCTAATAGAATGTCTATTTGAGCGGGGGTGTTGCAGTTGGGATCTGCTAGCTTTAGGTGTGAAACCTTTTGCCAATGCTTGCTATTTATATGATATCTTGGAAGCATATTTGTTAGTTGCGGTAAGACTATAGCTTCTGCTTTAATTCTCTTATCCGCTTGGGGGGAAATTAGAGTAATGGGATTATTGTGAACTGAGGTATTCGTTTGAGATTTCCTCAACCTTAGTGGTCATGGTGGTAACTGGTTCCGAAACTAGTCTACTTAGGATCCACCCAAAAATAGTATTTTGTGCCAATAGTTTGTTTGAAATTTTCTCAACACCCTCGAGTATTATCTGAGGTATGAGATCGCTGCCTAATAGAATGTCTATTTGAGCGGGGGTGTTGCAGTTGGCATCTGCTAGCTTTAGGTGTGAAACCTTTTGAAAATGCTTGCTATTTATATGATAGCTTGGAAGCATATTTGTTAGTTGCGGTAAGACTATAGCTTCTGCTTTAATTCTCTTCTTCGCTTGGGTGGAAATTAGAGTAATGGGATTATTGTGAACTGAGGTATTCGTTTGAGATTTCCTCAACCTGAGTGGTTATAGTGGTAACTGGATCCGAAACTAGTCCAATTAGGATCCACCCTAAAATAGTATTTTGTGCCAATAGTTTGTTTGAAATTTTCTCAACACCCTCGAGTATTATCGGAGGTATGAGATCGCTGCCTAATAGAATGTCTATTTGAGCGGGGGTGTTGCAGTTGGCATCTGCTAGCTTTAGGTGTGAAATCTTTTGCCATTGCTTGCTATTTATATGATAGCTTGGAAGCATATTTGTTAGTTGCGGTAAGACTATAGCTTCTGCTTTAATTAGCTTCTCCGCTTGGGGGGAAATTTAAGTAATGGGATTATTGTGAACTGAGGTATTCGTTTGAGATTTCCTCAACCTGAGTGGTCATAGTGGTAACTGGTTCCGAAACTAGTCCACTTAGGATCCACCCAAAAATAGTATTTTGTGCCAATAGTTTGTTTGAAATTTTCTCAACACCCTCGAGTATTATCTGAGGTATGAGATCGCTGCCTAATAGAATGTCTATTTGAGCGGGGGTGTTGCAGTTGGGATCAGCTAGCTTTAGGTGTGAAACCTTTTGCCAATGCTTGCTATTTATATGATAGCTTGGAAGCATATTTGTTAGTTGCGGTAAGACTATAGCTTCTGCTTTAATTCTTTTATCCGCTTGGGTGGAAATTAGAGTAATGGGATTATTGTAAACTGAGGTATTCGTTTGAGATTTCCTCAACCTGAGTGGTCATGGTGGTAACTGGTTCCGAAACTAGTCCACTTAGGATCCACAAAAAATTGTATTTTGTGCCAATAGTTTGTTTGAAATTTTCTCAACACCCTCGAGTATTATCTGAGGTATGAGATCGCTGCCTAATAGAATGTCTATTTGAGCGGGGGTGTTGCAGTTGGGATCTGCTAGCTTTAGGTGTGAAACCTTTTGCCAATGCTTGCTATTTATATGATAGCTTGGAAGCATATTTGTTAGTTGCGGTAAGACTATAGCTTCTGCTTTAATTCTCTTATCCGCTTGGGGGGAAATTAGAGTAATGGGATTATTGTAAACTGAGGTATTCGTTTGAGATTTCCTCAACCTGAGTGGTCATGGTGGTAACTGGTTCCGAAACTAGTCCACTTAGGATCCACAAAAAATTGTATTTTGTGCCAATAGTTTGTTTGAAATTTTCTCAACACCCTCGAGTATTATCTGAGGTATGAGATCGCTGCCTAATAGAATGTCTATTTGAGCGGGGGTGTTGCAGTTGGGATCTGCTAGCTTTAGGTGTGAAACCTTTTGCCAATGCTTGCTATTTATATGATAGCTTGGAAGCATATTTATTAGTTGCGGTAAGACTATAGCTTCTGCTTTAATTCTTTTATCCGCTTGGGTGGAAATTAGAGTAATGGGATTATTGTGAACTGAGGTATTCGTTTGAGATTTCCTCAACCTGAGTGGTCATAGTGGTAACTGGTTCCGAAACTAGTCCAATTAGGATCCACCCAAAAATAGTATTTTGTGCCAATAGTTTGTTTGAAATTTTTTCAACACTCTCGAGTATTATCTGAGGTATGAGATCGCTGCCTAATAGAATGTCTATTTGAGCGGGGGTGTTGCAGTTGGGATCTTCTAGCTTTAGGTGTGAAACCTTTAGCCAATGCTTGCTATTTATATGATAGCTTGGAAGCATATTTGTTAGTTGCGGCAAGACTATAGCTTCTCCTCTAATTCTCTTCTCCGCTTGGGGGGAAATTAGAGTAATGGGATTATTGTGAACTGGAGTATTCGTTTGAGATTTCCTCAACCTGAGTGGTCGTGGTGGTAACTGGTTCCGAAACTAGTCCAGTTAGGATCCACCCTAAAATAGTATTTTGTGCCAATAGTTTGTTTGAAATTTTTTAAACACCCTCGAGTATTATCTGAGGTATGAGATCGCTGCCTAATAGAATGTCTATTTGAGCGGGGGTGTTGCAGTTGGGATCTGCTAGCATTAGGTGTGAAACCTTTTGTCAATGCTTGCTATTTATATGATAGCTTGGAAGCATATTTGTTAGTTGCGGTAAGACTATAGCTTCTGCTTTAATTCTCTTATCCGCTTGGGGGGAAATTAGAGTAATGGGATTATTGTGAACTGAGGTATTCGTTTGAGATTTCCTCAACCTGAGTGGTCATGGTGGTAACTGGTTCCGAAACTAGTCTACTTAGGATCCACCCAAAAATAGTATTTTGTGCCAATAGTTTGTTTGAAATTTTCTCAACACCCTCGAGTATTATCTGAGGTATGAGATCGCTGCCTAATAGAATGTCTATTTGAGCGGGGGTGTTGCAGTTGGGATCTGTTAGCTTTAGGTGTGAAACTTTTTTCCCAAGGCTTGTTATTTATATGATAGCTTTGAAGCATATTTGTTAGTTGCGGTAAAACTATAGCTTCTGCTTTAATTTTCTTATCCGCTTGGGTGGAATTTAGAGTAATGGGATTATTGTGAACTGAGGTATTCGTTTGAGATTTCCTCAACCTGAGTGGTCATCGTGGTAACTGGTTCCGAAACTAGTCTACTTAGGATCCACCCAAAAATAGTATTTTGTGCCAATAGTTTGTTTGAAATTTTCTCAACACCCTCGAGTATTATCTGAGGTATGAGATCGCTGCCTTATAGAATGTCTATTTGAGCGCGGGTGTTGCAGTTGGGATCTGCTAGCTTTAGGTGTGAAACCTTTTGCCGATGCTTGCTATTTATATGATAGCTTGGAAGCATATTTGTTAGTTGCGGTAAGACTATAGCTTCTGCTTTAATTCTCTTATCCGCTTGGGGGGAAATTAGAGTAATGGGATTATTGTGAACTGAGGTATTCGTTTGAGATTTCCTCAACCTGAGTGGTCATGGTGGTAACTGGTTCCGAAACTAGTCTACTTAGGATCCACCCAAAAATAGTATTTTGTGCCAATAGTTTGTTGGAAATTTTCTCAACACCCTCGAGTATTATCTGAGGTATGAGATCGCTGCCTAATAGAATGTCTATTTGAGCGGGGGTGTTGCAGTTGGGATCTGTTAGCTTTAGGTGTGAAACTTTTTTCCCTAGGCTTGTTATTTATATGATAGCTTGGAAGCATATTTGTTAGTTGCGGTTAAACTATAGCTTCTGCTTTAATTTTCTTATCCGCTTGGGTGGAATTTAGAGTAATGGGATTATTGTGAACTGAGGTATTCGTTTGAGATTTCCTCAACCTTAGTGGTCATGGTGGTAACTGGTTCCGAAACTAGTCTACTTAGGATCCACCCAAAAATAGTATTTTGTGCCAATAGTTTGTTTGAAATTTTCTCAACACCCTCGAGTATTATCTGAGGTATGAGATCGCTGCCTAATAGAATGTCTATTTGAGCGGGGGTGTTGCAGTTGGCATCTGCTAGCTTTAGGTGTGAAACCTTTTGAAAATGCTTGCTATTTATATGATAGCTTGGAAGCATATTTGTTAGTTGCGGTAAGACTATAGCTTCTGCTTTAATTCTCTTCTTCGCTTGGGTGGAAATTAGAGTAATGGGATTATTGTGAACTGAGGTATTCGTTTGAGATTTCCTCAACCTGAGTGGTTATAGTGGTAACTGGATCCGAAACTAGTCCAATTAGGATCCACCCTAAAATAGTATTTTGTGCCAATAGTTTGTTTGAAATTTTCTCAACACCCTCGAGTATTATCTGAGGTATGAGATCGCTGCCTAATAGAATGTCTATTTGAGCGGGGGTGTTGCAGTTGGCATCTGCTAGCTTTAGGTGTGAAACCTTTTGAAAATGCTTGCTATTTATATGATAGCTTGGAAGCATATTTGTTAGTTGCGGTAAGACTATAGCTTCTGCTTTAATTCTCTTCTTCGCTTGGGTGGAAATTAGAGTAATGGGATTATTGTGAACTGAGGTATTCGTTTGAGATTTCCTCAACCTGAGTGGTTATAGTGGTAACTGGATCCGAAACTAGTCCAATTAGGATCCACCCTAAAATAGTATTTTGTGCCAATAGTTTGTTTGAAATTTTCTCAACACCCTCGAGTATTATCTGAGGTATGAGATCGCTGCCTAATAGAATGTCTATTTGAGCGGGGGTGTTGCAGTTGGCATCTGCTAGCTTTAGGTGTGAAACCTTTTGCCAATGCTTGCTATTTATATGATGGCTTGGAAGCATATTTGTTAGTTGCGGTAAGACTATAGCTTCTGCTTTAATTCTCTTCTCCGCTTGGGGGGAAATTAGAGTAATGGGATTATTGTGAACTGAGGTATTCGTTTGAGATTTCCTCAACCTGAGTGGTCATAGTGGTAGCTGGTTCCGAAACTAGTCCACTTAGGATCCACCCAAAAATAGTATTTTGTGCCAATAGTTTGTTTGAAATTTTCTCAACACCCTCGAGTATTATCTGAGGTATGATATCGCTGCCTAATAGAATGTCTATTTGAGCGGGGGTGTTGCAGTTGGGATCTGCTAGCTTTAGGTGTGAAACCTTTTGCCAATGCTTGCTATTTATATGATATCTTGGAAGCATATTTGTTAGTTCCGGTAAGACTATAGCTTCTGCTTTAATTCTTTTATCCGCTTGGGGGGAAATTAGAATAATGGGATTATTGTGAACCAAGGTATTCGTTTGAGATTTCCTCAACCTGAGTGGTCATGGTGGTAACTGGTTCCGAAACTAGTCTACTTAGGATCCACCCAAAAATAGTATTTTGTGCCAATAGTGTGTTTGAAATTTTTTCAACACCCTCGAGTATTATCTGAGGTATGAGATCGCTGCCTAATAGAATGTCTATTTGAGCGGGGGTGTTGCAGTTGGGATCTGCTAGCTTTAGGTGTGAAACCTTTTGCCAATGCTTGCTATTTATATGATAGCTTGGAAGCATATTTGTTAGTTGCGGTAAGACTATAGCTTCTCCTTTAATTCTCTTATACGCTTGGGGGGAAATTAAAGTAATGGGATTATTGTGAACTGAGGTATTCGTTTGAGATTTCCTCTACCTGAGTGGTCGTGGTGGTAACTGGTTCCGAAACTAGTCCAGTTAGGATCCACCCTAAAATAGTATTTTGTGCCAATAGTTTGTTTGAAATTTTTTAAACACCCTCGAGTATTATCTGAGGTATGAGATCGCTGCCTAATAGAATGTCTATTTGAGCGGGGGTGTTGCAGTTGGGATCTGCTAGCTTTAGGTGTGAAACCTTTTGCCGATGCTTGCTATTTATATGATAGCTTGGAAGCATATTTGTTAGTTGCGGTAAGACTATAGCTTCTGCTTTAATTCTCTTATCCGCTTGGGGGGAAATTAGAGTAATGGGATTATTGTGAACTGAGGTATTCGTTTGAGATTTCCTCAACCTGAGTGGTCATAGTGGTAACTGGTTCCGAAACTAGTCCAATTAGGATCCACCCAAAAATAGTATTTTGTGCCAATAGTTTGTTTGAAATTTTTTCAACACCCTCGAGTATTATCTGAGGTATGAGATCGCTGCCTAATAGAATGTCTATTTGAGCGGGGGTGTTGCAGTGGGGATCTGCTAGCTTTAGGTGTGAAACCTCTTGCCAATGCTTGCTATTTATATGATAGCTTGGAAGCATATTTGTTAGTTGCGGTAAGACTATAGCTTCTCCTTTAATTCTCTTATACGCTTGGGGGGAAATTAAAGTAATGGAATTATTGTGAACTGAGGTATTCGTTTGAGATTTCCTCAACCTGAGTGGTCGTGGTGGTAACTGGTTCCGAAACTAGTCCAGTTAGGATCCACCCTAAAATAGTATTTTGTGCCAATAGTTTGTTTGAAATTTTCTCAACACCCTCGAGTATTATCTGAGGTATGAGATCGCTGCCTAATAGAATGTCTATTTGAGCGGGGGTGTTGCAGTTGGCATCTGCTAGCTTTAGGTGTGAAACCTTTTGCCAATGCTTGCTATTTATATGATGGCTTGGAAGCATATTTGTTAGTTGCGGTAAGACTATAGCTTCTGCTTTAATTCTCTTCTCCGCTTGGGGGGAAATTAGAGTAATGGGATTATTGTGAACTGAGGTATTCGTTTGAGATTTCCTCAACCTGAGTGGTCATAGTGGTAACTGGTTCCGAAACTAGTCCACTTAGGATCCACCCAAAAATAGTATTTTGTGCCAATAGTTTGTTTGAAATTTTCTCAACACCCTCGAGTATTATCTGAGGTATGATATCGCTGCCTAATAGAATGTCTATTTGAGCGGGGGTGTTGCAGTTGGGATCTGCTAGCTTTAGGTGTGAAACCTTTTGCCAATGCTTGCTATTTATATGATATCTTGGAAGCATATTTGTTAGTTCCGGTAAGACTATAGCTTCTGCTTTAATTCTTTTATCCGCTTGGGGGGAAATTAGAATAATGGGATTATTGTGAACTAAGGTATTCGTTTGAGATTTCCTCAACCTGAGTGGTCATGGTGGTAACTGGTTCCGAAACTAGTCCACTTAGGATCCACCCTAAAATAGTATTTTGTGCCAATAGTTTGTTTGAAATTTTCACAACACCTTCGAGTATTATCTGAGGTATGAGATCGCTGCCTAATAGAATGTCTATTTGAGCGGGGGTGTTGCAGTTGGCATCTGCTAGCTTTAGGTGTGAAACCTTTTGCCATTGCTTGCTATTTATATGATAGCTTGGAAGCATATTTGTTAGTTCCGGTAAGACTATAGCTTCTGCTTTAATTCTTTTATCCGCTTGGGGGGAAATTAGAATAATGGGATTATTGTGAACTAAGGTATTCGTTTGAGATTTCCTCAACCTGAGTGGTCATGGTGGTAACTGGTTCCGAAACTAGTCCACTTAGGATCCACCCTAAAATAGTATTTTGTGCCAATAGTTTGTTTGAAATTTCCACAACACCTTCGAGTATTATCTGAGGTATGAGATCGCTGCCTAATAGAATGTCTATTTGAGCGGGGGTGTTGCAGTTGGCATCTGCTAGCTTTAGGTGTGAAACCTTTTGCCAATGCTTGCTATTTATATGATAGCTTGGAAGCATATTTGTTAGTTGCGGTAAGACTATAGCTTCTGCTTTAATTCTCTTCTCCGCTTGGGTGGAAATTAGAGTAATGGGATTATTGTGAACTGAGGTATTCGTTTGAGATTTCCTCAACCTGAGTGGTCAGAGTGGTAACTGGTTCCGAAACTAGTCCAATTAGGATCCACCCAAAAATAGTATTTTGTGCCAATAGTTTGTTTGAAATTTTTTCAACACCCTCGAGTATTATCTGAGGGATGAGATCGCTGCCTATTAGAATGTCTATTTGAGCGGGGGTGTTGCAGTTGGGATCTGCTAGCTTTAGGTGTGATACCTTTTGCCAATGCTTGCTATTTATATGATAGCTTGGAAGCATATTTGTTAGTTGCGGTAAGACTATAGCTTCTCCTTTAATTCTCTTATCCGCTTGGAGGGAAATTAAAATAATGGGATTATTGTGAACTGAGGTATTCGTTTGAGATTTCCTCAACCTGAGTGGTCATGGTGGTAACTGGTTCCGAAACTAGTCCACTTAGGATCCACCCTAAAATAGTATTTTGTGCCAATAGTTTGTTTGAAATTTTCTCAACACCCTCGAGTATTATCTGAGGTATGAGATCGCTGCCTAATAGAATGTCTATTTGAGCGGGGGTGTTGCAGTTGGCATCTGCTAGCTTTAGGTGTGAAACCTTTTGCCAATGCTTGCTATTTATATGATAGCTTGGAAGCATATTTGTTAGTTGCGGTAAGACTATAGCTTCTGCTTTAATTCTCTTATCCGCTTGGGGGGAAATTAGAGTAATGGGATTATTGTGAACTGACGTATTCGTTTGAGATTTCCTCAACCTGAGTGGTAATGGTGGTTACTGGTTCCGAAACTAGTCCACTTAGGACCAACCCAAAAATAGTATTTTGTGCGAATAGTTAGTTTGAAATTTTCTCAACACCCTCGAGTATTATCTGAGGTATGAGATCACTGCCTAATAGAATGTCTATTTGAGCGGGGGTGTTGCAGTTGGGATCTGCTAGCTTTAGGTGTGAAACCTTTTGCCAATGCTTGCTATTCATATGATAGCTTGGAAGCATATTTGTTAGTTGCGGTAAGACTATAGCTTCTGCTTTAATTCTCTTATCCGCTTGGGGGGAAATTAGAGTAATGGGATTATTGTGAACTGAGGTATTCGTTTGAGATTTCCTCAACCTGAATGGTCATGGTGGTAACTGGTTCTTAAACTAGTCCACTTAGGGCCAACCCAAAAATAGTATTTTGTGCGAATAGTTTGTTTGAAATTTTCTCAACACCCTCGAGTATTATCTGAGGTATGAGATCGCTGCCTAATAGAATGTCTATTTGAGCGGGGGTGTTGCAGTTGGGATCTGCTAGCTTTAGGTGTGAAACCTTTTGCCAATGCTTGCTATTTATATGATATCTGGGAAGCATATTTGTTAGTTGCGGTAAGACTATAGCTTCTGCTTTAATTCTCTTATCCGCTTGGGGGGAAATTAGAGTAATGGGATTATTGTGAACTGAGGTATTCGTTTGAGATTCCTCAACCTGAGTGGTCATGGTGGTAACTGGTTCCGAAACTAGTCCACTTAGGATCCACCCTAAAATAGTATTATGTGCCAATAGTTTGTTTGGAATTTTCACAACACCTTCGAGTATTATCTGAGGTATGAGATCGCTGCCTAATAGAATGTCTATTTGAGCGGGGGTGTTGCAGTTGGCATCTGCTAGCTTTAGGTGTGAAACCTTTTGCCAATGCTTGCTATTTATATGATGGCTTGGAAGCATATTTGTTAGTTGCGGTAAGACTATAGCTTCTCCTTTAATTCTCTTATCCGCTTGGGGGGAAATTAAAGTAATGGGATTATTGTGAACTGAGGTATTCGTTTGAGATTTCCCCAACATGAGTGGTCATGGTGGTAACTGGTTCCGAAACTAGTCCAGTTAGGATCCACCCTAAAATAGTATTTTGTGCCAATAGTTTGTTTGAAATTTTCTCAACACCCTCGAGTATTATCTGAGGTATGAGATCGCTGCCTAATAGAATGTCTATTTGAGCGGGGGTGTTGCAGTTGGCATCTGCTAGCTTTAGGTGTGAAACCTTTTGCCAATGCTTGCTATTTATATGATGGCTTGGAAGCATATTTGTTAGTTGCGGTAAGACTATAGCTTCTGCTTTAATTCTCTTCTCCGCTTGGGGGGAAATTAGAGTAATGGGATTATTGTGAACTGAGGTATTCGTTTGAGATTTCCTCAACCTGAGTGGTCATGGTGGTAACTGGTTCCGAAACTAGTCCACTTAGGATCCACCCAAAAATAGTATTTTGTGCCAATAGTTTGTTTGAAATTTTCTCAACACCCTCGAGTATTATCTGAGGTATGATATCGCTGCCTAATAGAATGTCTATTTGAGCGGGGGTGTTGCAGTTGGGATCTGCTAGCTTTAGGTGTGAAACCTTTTGCCAATGCTTGCTATTTATATGATATCTTGGAAGCATATTTGTTAGTTCCGGTAAGAATATAGCTTCTGCTTTAATTCTTTTATCCGCTTGGGGGGAAATTAGAGTAATGGGATTATTGTGAACTAAGGTATTCGTTTGAGATTTCCTCAACCTGAGTGGTCATGGTGGTAACTGGTTCCGAAACTAGTCCACTTAGGATCCACCCTAAAATAGTATTTTGTGCCAATAGTTTGTTTGAAATTTTCACAACACCTTCGAGTATTATCTGAGGTATGAGCTCGCTGCCTAATAGAATGTCTATTTGAGCGGGGGTGTTGCAGTTGGCATCTGCTAGCTTTACGTGTGAAACCTTTTGCCAATGCTTGCTATTTATATGATAGCTTGGAAGCATATTTGTTAGTTGCGGTAAGACTATAGCTTCTGCTTTAATTCTCTTCTCCGCTTGGGTGGAAATTAGAGTAATGGGATTATTGTGAACTGAGGTATTCGTTTGAGATTTCCTCAACCTGAGTGGTCATAGTGGTAACTGGTTCCGAAACTAGTCCAATTAGGATCCACCCAAAAATAGTATTTTGTGCCAATAGTTTGTTTGAAATTTTTTCAACACCCTCGAGAATTATCTGAGGGATGAGATCGCTGCCTAATAGAATGTCTATTTGAGCGGGGGTGTTGCAGTTGGGATCTGCTAGCTTTAGGTGTGATACCTTTTGCCAATGCTTGCTATTTATATGATAGCTTGGAAGCATATTTGTTAGTTGCGGTAAGACTATAGCTTCTCCCTTAATTCTCTTATCCGCTTGGGGGGAAATTAAAGTAATGGGATTATTGTGAACTGAGGTATTCGTTTGAGATTTCCTCAACCTGAGTGGTGATGGTGGTAACTGGTTCCGAAACTAGTCCAGTTAGGATCCACCCTAAAATAGTATTTTGTGCCAATAGTTTGTTTGAAATTTTCTCAACACCCTCGAGTATTATCTGAGGTATGAGATCGCTGCCTAATAGAATGTCTATTTGAGCGGGTTGTTGCAGTTGGCATCTGCTAGCTTTAGGTGTGAAACCTTTTGCCAATGCTTGCTATTTATATGGTAGCTTGGAAGCATATTTGTTAGTTGCGGTAAGACTATAGCTTCTGCTTTAATTCTCTTATCCGCATGGGGGGAAATTAGAGTAATGGGATTATTGTGAACTGACGTATTCGTTTGAGATTTCCTCAACCTGAGTGGTAATGGTGGTAACTGGTTCCGAAACTAGTCCACTTAGGACCAACCCAAAAATAGTATTTTGTGCGAATAGTTAGTTTGAAATTTTCTCAACACCCTCGAGTATTATCTGAGGTATGAGATCACTGCCTAATAGAATGTCTATTTGAGCGGGGGTGTTGCAGTTGGGATCTGCTAGCTTTAGGTGTGAAACCTTTTGCCAATGCTTGCTATTTATATGATATCTGGGAAGCATATTTGTTAGTTGCGGTAAGACTATAGCTTCTGCTTTAATTCTCTTATCCGCTTGGGGGGAAATTAGAGTAATGGGATTATTGTGAACTGAGGTATTCGTTTGAGATTTCCTCAACCTGAGTGGTCATGGTGGTAACTGGTTCCGAAACTAGTCCAGTTAGGATCCACCCTAAAATAGTATTTTGTGCCAATAGTTTGTTTGAAATTTTCTCAACACCCTCGAGTATTATCTGAGGTATGAGATCGCTGCCTAATAGAATGTCTATTTGAGCGGGGGTGTTGCAGTTGGCATCTGCTAGCTTTAGGTGTGAAACCTTTTGCCAATGCATGCTATTTATATGATATCTGGGAAGCATATTTGTTAGTTGCGGTAAGACTATAGCTTCTGCTTTAATTCTCTTATCCGCTTGGGGGGAAATTAGAGTAATGGGATTATTGTGAACTGACGTATTCGTTTGAGATTTCCTCAACCTGAGTGGTCATGGTGGTAACTGGTTCCGAAACTAGTCCAGTTAGGATCCACCCTAAAATAGTATTTTGTGCCAATAGTTTGTTTGAAATTTTCTCAACACCCTCGAGTATTATCTGAGGTATGAGATCGCTGCCTAATAGAATGTCTATTTGAGCGGGGGTGTTGCAGTTGGCATCTGCTAGCTTTAGGTGTGAAACCTTTTGCCAATGCTTGCTATTTATATGATAGCTTGGAAGCATATTTGTTAGTAGCGGTAAGACTATAGCTTCTGCTTTAATTCTCTTCTCCGCTTGGGTGGAAATTAGAGTAATGGGATTATGGTGAACTGAGGTATTCGTTTGAGATTCCTCAACCTGAGTGGTCATGGTGGTAACTGGTTCCGAAACTAGTCCACTTAGGATCCACCCTAAAATAGTATTATGTGCCAATAGTTTGTTTGAAATTTTCACAACACCTTCGAGTATTATCTGAGGTATGAGATCGCTGCCTAATAGAATGTCTATTTGAGCGGGGGTGTTGCAGTTGGGATCTGCTAGCTTTAGGTGTGAAACCTTTTGCCAATGCTTGCTATTTATATGATATCTGGGAAGCATATTTGTTAGTTGCGGTAAGACTATAGCTTCTGCTTTAATTCTCTTATCCGCTTGGGGGGAAATTAGAGTAATGGGATTATTGTGAACTGAGGTATTCGTTTGAGATTTCCTCAACCTGAGTGGTCATGGTGGTAACTGGTTCCGAAACTAGTCCAGTTAGGATCCACCCTAAAATAGTATTTTGTGCCAATAGTTTGTTTGAAATTTTCTCAACACCCTCGAGTATTATCTGAGGTATGAGATCGCTGCCTAATAGAATGTCTATTTGAGCGGGGGTGTTGCAGTTGGCATCTGCTAGCTTTAGGTGTGAAACCTTTTGCCAATGCTTGCTATTTATATGATATCTGGGAAGCATATTTGTTAGTTGCGGTAAGACTATAGCTTCTGCTTTAATTCTCTTATCCGCTTGGGGGGAAATTAGAGTAATGGGATTATTGTGAACTGAGGTATTCGTTTGAGATTCCTCAACCTGAGTGGTCATGGTGGTAACTGGTTCCGAAACTAGTCCACTTAGGATCCACCCTAAAATAGTATTATGTGCCAATAGTTTGTTTGGAATTTTCACAACACCTTCGAGTATTATCTGAGGTATGAGATCGCTGCCTAATAGAATGTCTATTTGAGCGGGGGTGTTGCAGTTGGCATCTGCTAGCTTTAGGTGTGAAACCTTTTGCCAATGCTTGCTATTTATATGATGGCTTGGAAGCATATTTGTTAGTTGCGGTAAGACTATAGCTTCTCCTTTAATTCTCTTATCCGCTTGGGGGGAAATTAAAGTAATGGGATTATTGTGAACTGAGGTATTCGTTTGAGATTTCCCCAACATGAGTGGTCATGGTGGTAACTGGTTCCGAAACTAGTCCAGTTAGGATCCACCCTAAAATAGTATTTTGTGCCAATAGTTTGTTTGAAATTTTCTCAACACCCTCGAGTATTATCTGAGGTATGAGATCGCTGCCTAATAGAATGTCTATTTGAGCGGGGGTGTTGCAGTTGGCATCTGCTAGCTTTAGGTGTGAAACCTTTTGCCAATGCTTGCTATTTATATGATGGCTTGGAAGCATATTTGTTAGTTGCGGTAAGACTATAGCTTCTGCTTTAATTCTCTTCTCCGCTTGGGGGGAAATTAGAGTAATGGGATTATTGTGAACTGAGGTATTCGTTTGAGATTTCCTCAACCTGAGTGGTCATGGTGGTAACTGGTTCCGAAACTAGTCCACTTAGGATCCACCCAAAAATAGTATTTTGTGCCAATAGTTTGTTTGAAATTTTCTCAACACCCTCGAGTATTATCTGAGGTATGATATCGCTGCCTAATAGAATGTCTATTTGAGCGGGGGTGTTGCAGTTGGGATCTGCTAGCTTTAGGTGTGAAACCTTTTGCCAATGCTTGCTATTTATATGATATCTTGGAAGCATATTTGTTAGTTCCGGTAAGAATATAGCTTCTGCTTTAATTCTTTTATCCGCTTGGGGGGAAATTAGAGTAATGGGATTATTGTGAACTAAGGTATTCGTTTGAGATTTCCTCAACCTGAGTGGTCATGGTGGTAACTGGTTCCGAAACTAGTCCACTTAGGATCCACCCTAAAATAGTATTTTGTGCCAATAGTTTGTTTGAAATTTTCACAACACCTTCGAGTATTATCTGAGGTATGAGCTCGCTGCCTAATAGAATGTCTATTTGAGCGGGGGTGTTGCAGTTGGCATCTGCTAGCTTTAGGTGTGAAACCTTTTGCCAATGCTTGCTATTTATATGATAGCTTGGAAGCATATTTGTTAGTTGCGGTAAGACTATAGCTTCTGCTTTAATTCTCTTCTCCGCTTGGGTGGAAATTAGAGTAATGGGATTATTGTGAACTGAGGTATTCGTTTGAGATTTCCTCAACCTGAGTGGTCATAGTGGTAACTGGTTCCGAAACTAGTCCAATTAGGATCCACCCAAAAATAGTATTTTGTGCCAATAGTTTGTTTGAAATTTTTTCAACACCCTCGAGAATTATCTGAGGGATGAGATCGCTGCCTAATAGAATGTCTATTTGAGCGGGGGTGTTGCAGTTGGGATCTGCTAGCTTTAGGTGTGATACCTTTTGCCAATGCTTGCTATTTATATGATAGCTTGGAAGCATATTTGTTAGTTGCGGTAAGACTATAGCTTCTCCCTTAATTCTCTTATCCGCTTGGGGGGAAATTAAAGTAATGGGATTATTGTGAACTGAGGTATTCGTTTGAGATTTCCTCAACCTGAGTGGTGATGGTGGTAACTGGTTCCGAAACTAGTCCAGTTAGGATCCACCCTAAAATAGTATTTTGTGCCAATAGTTTGTTTGAAATTTTCTCAACACCCTCGAGTATTATCTGAGGTATGAGATCGCTGCCTAATAGAATGTCTATTTGAGCGGGTTGTTGCAGTTGGCATCTGCTAGCTTTAGGTGTGAAACCTTTTGCCAATGCTTGCTATTTATATGGTAGCTTGGAAGCATATTTGTTAGTTGCGGTAAGACTATAGCTTCTGCTTTAATTCTCTTATCCGCATGGGGGGAAATTAGAGTAATGGGATTATTGTGAACTGACGTATTCGTTTGAGATTTCCTCAACCTGAGTGGTAATGGTGGTAACTGGTTCCGAAACTAGTCCACTTAGGACCAACCCAAAAATAGTATTTTGTGCGAATAGTTAGTTTGAAATTTTCTCAACACCCTCGAGTATTATCTGAGGTATGAGATCACTGCCTAATAGAATGTCTATTTGAGCGGGGGTGTTGCAGTTGGGATCTGCTAGCTTTAGGTGTGAAACCTTTTGCCAATGCTTGCTATTTATATGATATCTGGGAAGCATATTTGTTAGTTGCGGTAAGACTATAGCTTCTGCTTTAATTCTCTTATCCGCTTGGGGGGAAATTAGAGTAATGGGATTATTGTGAACTGAGGTATTCGTTTGAGATTTCCTCAACCTGAGTGGTCATGGTGGTAACTGGTTCCGAAACTAGTCCAGTTAGGATCCACCCTAAAATAGTATTTTGTGCCAATAGTTTGTTTGAAATTTTCTCAACACCCTCGAGTATTATCTGAGGTATGAGATCGCTGCCTAATAGAATGTCTATTTGAGCGGGGGTGTTGCAGTTGGCATCTGCTAGCTTTAGGTGTGAAACCTTTTGCCAATGCTTGCTATTTATATGATATCTGGGAAGCATATTTGTTAGTTGCGGTAAGACTATAGCTTCTGCTTTAATTCTCTTATCCGCTTGGGGGGAAATTAGAGTAATGGGATTATTGTGAACTGACGTATTCGTTTGAGATTTCCTCAACCTGAGTGGTCATGGTGGTAACTGGTTCCGAAACTAGTCCAGTTAGGATCCACCCTAAAATAGTATTTTGTGCCAATAGTTTGTTTGAAATTTTCTCAACACCCTCGAGTATTATCTGAGGTATGAGATCGCTGCCTAATAGAATGTCTATTTGAGCGGGGGTGTTGCAGTTGGCATCTGCTAGCTTTAGGTGTGAAACCTTTTGCCAATGCTTGCTATTTATATGATAGCTTGGAAGCATATTTGTTAGTAGCGGTAAGACTATAGCTTCTGCTTTAATTCTCTTCTCCGCTTGGGTGGAAATTAGAGTAATGGGATTATGGTGAACTGAGGTATTCGTTTGAGATTCCTCAACCTGAGTGGTCATGGTGGTAACTGGTTCCGAAACTAGTCCACTTAGGATCCACCCTAAAATAGTATTATGTGCCAATAGTTTGTTTGAAATTTTCACAACACCTTCGAGTATTATCTGAGGTATGAGATCGCTGCCTAATAGAATGTCTATTTGAGCGGGGGTGTTGCAGTTGGGATCTGCTAGCTTTAGGTGTGAAACCTTTTGCCAATGCTTGCTATTTATATGATATCTGGGAAGCATATTTGTTAGTTGCGGTAAGACTATAGCTTCTGCTTTAATTCTCTTATCCGCTTGGGGGGAAATTAGAGTAATGGGATTATTGTGAACTGAGGTATTCGTTTGAGATTTCCTCAACCTGAGTGGTCATGGTGGTAACTGGTTCCGAAACTAGTCCACTTAGGATCCACCCAAAAATAGTATTTTGTGCCAATAGTTTGTTTGAAATTTTCTCAACACCCTCGAGTATTATCTGAGGTATGATATCGCTGCCTAATAGAATGTCTATTTGAGCGGGGGTGTTGCAGTTGGGATCTGCTAGCTTTAGGTGTGAAACCTTTTGCCAATGCTTGCTATTTATATGATATCTTGGAAGCATATTTGTTAGTTCCGGTAAGACTATAGCTTCTGCTTTAATTCTTTTATCCGCTTGGGGGGAAATTAGAGTAATGGGATTATTGCGAACTAAGGTATTCGTTTGAGATTTCCTGAACCTGAGTGGTCATGGTGGTAACTGGTTCCGAAACTAGTCCACTTAGGATCCACCCTAAAATAGTATTTTGTGCCAATAGTTTGTTTGAAATTTTCACAACACCTTCGAGTATTATCTGAGGTATGAGATCGCTGCCTAATAGAATGTCTATTTGAGCGGGGGTGTTGCAGTTGGCATCTGCTAGCTTTAGGTGTGAAACCTTTTGTTAATGCTTGCTATTTATATGATAGCTTGGAAGCATATTTGTTAGTTGCGGTAAGACTATAGCTTCTGCTTTAATTCTCTTCTCCGCTTGGGTGGAAATTAGAGTAATGGGATTATTGTGAACTGAGGTATTCGTTTGAGATTTCCTCAACCTGAGTGGTCATAGTGGTAACTGGTTCCGAAACTAGTCCAATTAGGATCCACCCAAAAATAGTATTTTGTGCCAATAGTTTGTTTGAAATTTTTTCAACACCCTCGAGAATTATCTGAGGGATGAGATCGCTGCCTAATAGAATGTCTATTTGAGCGGGGGTGTTGCAGTTGGGATCTGCTAGCTTTAGGTGTGATACCTTTTGCCAATGCTTGCTATTTATATGATATCTTGGAAGCATATTTGTTAGTTGCGGTAAGACTATAGCTTCTCCTTTAATTCTCTTATCTGCTTGGGGGGAAATTAAAGTAATGGGATTATTGTGAACTGAGGTATTCGTTTGAGATTTCCTCAACCTGAGTGGTGATGGTGGTAACTGGTTCCGAAACTAGTCCAGTTAGGATCCACCCTAAAATAGTATTTTGTGCCAATAGTTTGTTTGAAATTTTCTCAACACCCTCGAGTATTATCTGAGGTATGAGATCGCTGCCTAATAGAATGTCTATTTGAGCGGGGGTGTTGCAGTTGGCATCTGCTAGCTTTAGGTGTGAAACCTTATGCCAATGCTTGCTATTTATATGGTAGCTTGGAAGCATATTTGTTAGTTGCGGTAAGACTATAGCTTCTGCTTTAATTCTCTTATCCGCTTGGGGGGAAATTAGAGTAATGGGATTATTGTGAACTGACGTATTCGTTTGAGATTTCCTCAACCTGAGTGGAAATGGTGGTAACTGGTTCCGAAACTAGTCCACTTAGGACCAACCCAAAAATAGTATTTTGTGCGAATAGTTAGTTTGAAATTTTCTCAACACCCTCGAGTATTATCTGAGGTATGAGATCACTGCCTAATAGAATGTCTATTTGAGCGGGGGTGTTGCAGTTGGGATCTGCTAGCTTTAGGTGTGAAACCTTTTGCCAATGCTTGCTATTTATATGATATCTGGGAAGCATATTTGTTAGTTGCGGTAAGACTATAGCTTCTGCTTTAATTCTCTTATCCGCTTGGGGGGAAATTAGAGTAATGGGATTATTGTGAACTAAGGTATTCGTTTGAGATTTCCTGAACCTGAGTGGTCATGGTGGTAACTGGTTCCGAAACTAGTCCACTTAGGATCCACCCTAAAATAGTATTTTGTGCCAATAGTTTGTTTGAAATTTTCACAACACCTTCGAGTATTATCTGAGGTATGAGATCGCTGCCTAATAGAATGTCTATTTGAGCGGGGGTGTTGCAGTTGGCATCTGCTAGCTTTAGGTGTGAAACCTTTTGTTAATGCTTGCTATTTATATGATAGCTTGGAAGCATATTTGTTAGTTGCGGTAAGACTATAGCTTCTGCTTTAATTCTCTTCTCCGCTTGGGTGGAAATTAGAGTAATGGGATTATTGTGAACTGAGGTATTCGTTTGAGATTTCCTCAACCTGAGTGGTCATAGTGGTAACTGGTTCCGAAACTAGTCCAATTAGGATCCACCCAAAAATAGTATTTTGTGCCAATAGTTTGTTTGAAATTTTTTCAACACCCTCGAGAATTATCTGAGGGATGAGATCGCTGCCTAATAGAATGTCTATTTGAGCGGGGGTGTTGCAGTTGGGATCTGCTAGCTTTAGGTGTGATACCTTTTGCCAATGCTTGCTATTTATATGATATCTTGGAAGCATATTTGTTAGTTGCGGTAAGACTATAGCTTCTCCTTTAATTCTCTTATCTGCTTGGGGGGAAATTAAAGTAATGGGATTATTGTGAACTGAGGTATTCGTTTGAGATTTCCTCAACCTGAGTGGTGATGGTGGTAACTGGTTCCGAAACTAGTCCAGTTAGGATCCACCCTAAAATAGTATTTTGTGCCAATAGTTTGTTTGAAATTTTCTCAACACCCTCGAGTATTATCTGAGGTATGAGATCGCTGCCTAATAGAATGTCTATTTGAGCGGGGGTGTTGCAGTTGGCATCTGCTAGCTTTAGGTGTGAAACCTTATGCCAATGCTTGCTATTTATATGGTAGCTTGGAAGCATATTTGTTAGTTGCGGTAAGACTATAGCTTCTGCTTTAATTCTCTTATCCGCTTGGGGGGAAATTAGAGTAATGGGATTATTGTGAACTGACGTATTCGTTTGAGATTTCCTCAACCTGAGTGGAAATGGTGGTAACTGGTTCCGAAACTAGTCCACTTAGGACCAACCCAAAAATAGTATTTTGTGCGAATAGTTAGTTTGAAATTTTCTCAACACCCTCGAGTATTATCTGAGGTATGAGATCACTGCCTAATAGAATGTCTATTTGAGCGGGGGTGTTGCAGTTGGGATCTGCTAGCTTTAGGTGTGAAACCTTTTGCCAATGCTTGCTATTTATATGATATCTGGGAAGCATATTTGTTAGTTGCGGTAAGACTATAGCTTCTGCTTTAATTCTCTTATCCGCTTGGGGGGAAATTAGAGTAATGGGATTATTGTGAACTGAGGTATTCGTTTGAGATTTCTTCAACCTGAGTGGTCATGGTGGTAACTGGTTCCGAAACTAGTCCAGTTAGGATCCACCCTAAAATAGTATTTTGTGCCAATAGTTTGTTTGAAATTTTCTCAACACCCTCGAGTATTATCTGAGGTATGAGATCGCTGCCTAATAGAATGTCTATTTGATCGGGGGTGTTGCAGTTGGCATCTGCTAGCTTTAGGTGTGAAACCTTTTGCCAATGCTTGCTATTTATATGATAGCTTGGAAGCATATTTGTTAGTTGCGGTAAGACTATAGCTTCTGCTTTAATTCTCTTCTCCGCTTGGGTGGAAATTAGAGTAATGGGATTATTGTGAACTGAGGTATTCGTTTGAGATTTCCTCAACCTGAGTGGTCATGGTGGTAACTGGTTCCGAAACTAGTCCAGTTAGGATCCACCCTAAAATAGTATTTTGTGCCAATAGTTTGTTTGAAATTTTCTCAACACCCTCGAGTATTATCTGAGGTATGAGATCGCTGCCTAATAGAATGTCTATTTGAGCGGGGGTGTTGCAGTTGGCATCTGCTAGCTTTAGGTGTGAAACCTTTAGCCAATGCTTGCTATTTGTATGATAGCTTGGAAGCATATTTGTTAGTTGCGGTAAGACTATAGCTTCTGCTTTAATTCTCTTATCCGCTTGGGGGGAAATTAGAGTAATGGGATTATTGTGAACTGAGGTATTCGTTTGAGATTTCCTCAACCTGAGTAGTCATGGTGGTAACTGGTTCCGAAACTAGTCCACTTAGGACCAACCCAAAAATAGTATTTTGTGCGAATAGTTTGTTTGAAATTTTCTCCACACCCTCGAGTATTATCTGAGGTATGAGATCGCTGCCTAATAGAATGTCTATTTGAGCGGGGGTGTTGCAGTTGGGATCTGCTAGCTTTAGGTGTGAAACCTTTTGCCAATGCTTGCTATTTATATGATAGCTTGGAAGCATATTTGTTAGTTGCGGTAAGACTATAGCTTCTGCTTTAATTCTCTTATCCGCTTGGGGGGAAATTAGAGTAATGGGATTATTGTGAACTGAGGTATTCGTTTGAGATTTCCTCAACCTGAGTGGTCATGGTGGTAACTGGTTCCGAAACTAGTTCACTTAGGACTAACCCAAAAATAGTATTTTGTGCGAATAGTTTGTTTGAAATTTTCTCAACACCCTCGAGTATTATCTGAGGTATGAGATCGCTGCCTAATAGAATGTCTATTTGAGCGGGGGTGTTGCAGTTGGGATCTGCTAGCTTTAGGTGTGAAACCTTTTGCCAATGCTTGCTATTTATATGATAGCTTGGAAGCATATTTGTTAGTTGCGGTAAGACTATAGCTTCTGCTTTAATTCTCTTATCCGCTTGGGGGGAAATTAGAGTAATGGGATTATTGTGAACTGAGGTATTCGTTTGAGATTCCTCAACCTGAGTGGTCATGGTGGTAACTGCTTCCGAAACTAGTCCACTTAGGATCCACCCTAAAATAGTATTTTGTGCCAATAGGTGAAACCTTTTGCCAATGCTTGCTATTTATATGATAGCTTGGAAGCATATTTGTTAGTTGCGGTAAGACTATAGCTTCTGCTTTAATTCTCTTATCCGCTTGGGTAGAAATTAGAGTAATGGGATAATTGTGAACTGAGGTATTCGTTTGAGATTTCCTCAACCTGAGTAGTCATGGTGGTAACTGGTTCCGAAACTAGTCCACTTAGGACCAACCCAAAAATAGTATTTTGTGCCAATAGTTTGTTTGAAATTTTCTCAACACCCTCGAGTATTATCTGAGGTATGAGATCGCTGCCTAATAGAATGTCTATTTGAGCGGGGGTGTTGCAGTTGGCATCTGCTAGCTTTAGGTGTGAAACCTTTTGCCAATGCTTGCTATTTATATGATAGCTTGGAAGCATATTTGTTAGTTGCGGTAAGACTATAGCTTCTGCTTTAATTCTCTTATCCGCTTGGGGGAAATTAGAGTAATGGGATTATTGTGAACTGAGGTATTCGTTTGAGATTTCCTCAACCTGAGTGGTCATGGTGGTAACTGGTTCCGAAACTAGTCCACTTAGGACTAACCCAAAAATAGTATTTTGTGCGAATAGTTTGTTTGAAATTTTCTCAACACCCTCGAGTATTATCTGAGGTATGAGATCGCTGCCTAATAGAATGTCTATTTGAGCGGGGGTGTTGCAGTTGGGATCTGCTAGCGTTAGGTGTGAAACCTTTTGCCAATGCTTGCTATTTATATGATAGCTTGGAAGCATATTTGTTAGTTGCGGTAAGACTATAGCTTCTGCTTTAATTCTCTTATCCGCTTGGGGGGAAATTAGAGTAATGGGATTATCGTGAACTGAGGTATTCGTTTAAAATTCCTCAACCTGAGTGGTCATGGTGGTAACTGCTTCCGAAACTAGTCCACTTAGGATCCACCCTAAAATAGTATTTTGTGCCAATAGTTTGTTTGAAATTTTCTCAACACCCTCGAGTATTATCTGAGGTATGAGATCGCTGCCTAACAGAATGTCTATTTGAGCGGGGGTGTTGCAGTTGGCATCTGCTAGCTTTAGGTGTGAAACCTTTTGCCAATGCTTGCTATTTATATGATAGCTTGGAAGCATATTTGTTAGTTGCGGTAAGACTATAGCTTCTGCTTTAATTCTCTTCTCCGCTTGGGGGGAAATTAGAGTAATGGGATTATTGTGAACTGAGGTATTCGTTTGAGATTTCCTCAACCTGAGTGGTCATGGTGGTAACTGGTTCCGAAACTAGTCCACTTAGGATCCACCCAAAAATAGTATTTTGTGCCAATAGTTTGTTTGAAATTTTCTCAACACCCTCGAGTATTATCTGAGGTATGAGATCGCTTCCTAATAGAATGTCTATTTGAGCGGGGGTGTTGCAGTTGGGATCTGCTAGCTTTAAGTGTGAAACCTTTTGCCAATGCTTGCTATTTATATGATAGCTTGGAAGCATATTTGTTAGTTGCGGTAAGACTATAGCTTCTGCTTTAATTCTCTTATCCGCTTGGGGGGAAATTAGAGTAATGGGATTATTGTGAACTGAGGTATTCGTTTGAGATTTCCTCAACCTGAGTGGTCATGGTGGTAACTGGTTCCGAAACTAGTCCACTTAGGATCCACCCAAAAATAGTATTTTGTGCCAATAGTTTGCTATTTGAGCGGGGGTGTTGCAGTTGGGATCTGCTAGCTTTAGGTGTGAAACCTTTTGCCAATGCGTGCTATTTATATGATAGCTTGGAAGCATATTTGTTAGTTGCGGTAAGACTATAGCTTCTGCTTTAATTCTCTTATCCGCTTGGGGGGAAATTAGAGTAATGGGATTATTGTGAACTGAGGTATTCGTTTGAGATTTCCTCAACCTGAGTGTCATAGTGGTAACTGGTTCCGAAACTAGTCCACTTAGGATCCACCCAAAAATAGTATTTTGTGCCAATAGTTTGTTTGAAATTTTCTCAACACCCTCGAGTATTATCTGAGGTATGAGATCGCTGCCTAATAGAATGTCTATTTGAGCGCGGGTGTTGCAGTTGGCATCTGCTAGCTTTAGGTGTGAAACCTTTTGCCAATGCTTGCTATTTATATGATAGCTTGGAAGCATATTTGTTAGTTGCGGTAAGACTATAGCTTCTGCTTTAATTCTCTTATCCGCTTGGGGGGAAATTGGAGTAAGGGGATTATTGTGAACTGAGGTATTCGTTTGAGATTTCCTCAACCTGAGTGGTTATGGTGGTAACTGGTTCCGAAACTAGTCCACTTAGGATCCACCCTAAAATAGTATTTTGTGCCAATAGTTTGTTTGAAATTTTCTCAACACCCTCGAGTATTATCTGAGGTATGAGATCGCTGCCTAATAGAATGTCTATTTGAGCGCGGGTGTTGCAGTTGGCATCTGCTAGCTTTAGGTGTGAAACCTTTTGCCGATGCTTGCTATTTATATGATAGCTTGGAAGCATATTTGTTAGTTGCGGTAAGACTATAGCTTCTGCTTTAATTCTCTTATCCGCTTGGGGGGAAATTGGAGTAAGGGGATTATTGTGAACTGAGGTATTCGTTTGAGATTTCCTCAACCTGAGTGGTTATGGTGGTAACTGGTTCCGAAACTAGTCCACTTAGGATCCACCCTAAAATAGTATTTTGTGCCAATAGTTTGTTTGAAATTTTCTCAACACCCTCGAGTATTATCTGAGGTATGAGATCGCTGCCTAATAGAATGTCTATTTGAGCGGGGGTGTTGCAGTTGGCATCTGCTAGCTTTAGGTGTGAAACCTTTTGCCAATGCTTGCTATTTATATGATAGCTTGGAAGCATATTTGTTAGTTGCGGTAAGACTATAGCTTCTGCTTTAATTCTCTTATCCGCTTGGGGGGAAATTAGAGTAATGGGATTATTGTGAACTGAGGTATTCGTTTGAGATTTCCTCAACCTGAGTGTCATAGTGGTAACTGGTTCCGAAACTAGTCCACTTAGGATCCACCCAAAAATAGTATTTTGTGCCAATAGTTTGTTTGAAATTTTCTCAACACCCTCGAGTATTATCTGAGGTATGAGATCGCTGCCTAATAGAATGTCTATTTGAGCGGGGGTGTTGCGGTTGGCATCTGCTAGCTTTAGGAGTGAAACCTTTTGCCGATGCTTGCTATTTATATGATAGCTTGGAAGCATATTTGTTAGTTGCGGTAAGACTATAGCTTCTGCTTTAATTCTCTTATCCGCTTGGGGGGAAATTAGAGTAAGGGGATTATTGTGAACTGAGGTATTCGTTTGAGATTTCCTCAACCTGAGTGGTCATGGTGGTAACTGGTTCCGAAACTAGTCCACTTAGGACCAACCCAAAAATAGTATTTTGTGCCAATAGTTTGTTTGAAATTTTCTCAACACCCTCGAGTATTATCTGAGGTATGAGATCGCTGCCTAATAGAATGTCTATTTGAGCGGGGGTGATGCAGTTGGGATCTGCTAGCTTTAGGTGTGAAACCTTTAGCCAATGCTTGCTATTTATATGATAGCTTGGAAGCATATTTGTTAGTTGCGGTAAGACTATAGCTTCTGCTTTAATTCTCTTATCCGCTTGGGGGGAAATTAGAGTAATGGGATTATTGTGAACTGAGGTATTCGTTTGAGATTTCCTCAACCTGAGTGTTCATGGTGGTAACTGGTTCCGAAACTAGTCCACTTAGGATCCACCGTAAAATAGTATTTTGTGCCAATAGGTGAAACCTTTTGCCAATGCTTGCTATTTATATGATAGCTCGGAAGCATATTTGTTAGTTGCGGTAAGACTATAGCTTCTGCTTTTATTCTCTTATCCGCTTGGGGGGAAATTAGAGTAATGGGATTATTGTGAACTGAGGTATTCGTTTGAGATTTCCTCAACCTGAGTGGTCATGGTGGTAACTGGTTCCGAAACTAGTCCACTTAGAATCCACCCTAAAATAGTATTTTGTGCCAATAGTTTGTTTGAAATTTTCTCAACACCCTCGAGTATTATCTGAGGTATGAGATCGCTGCCTAATAGAATGTCTATTTGAGCGGGGGTGTTGCAGTTGGCATCTGCTAGCTTAAGGTGTGAAACCTTTTGCCAATGCTTGCTATTTATATGATAGCTTGGAAGCATATTTGTTAGTTGCGGTAAGACTATAGCTTCTGCTTTAATTCTCTTATCTGCTTGGGGGGAAATTAGAGTAATGGGATTATTGTGAACTGAGGTATTCGTTTGAGATTTCCTCTACCTGAGTGGTCATGGTGGTAACTGGTTCCGAAACTAGTCCACTTAGGACCAACCCAAAAATAGTATTTTGTGCGAATAGTTTGTTTGAAATTTTCTCAACAGCCTCGAGTATTATCTGAGGTATGAGATCGCTACCTAATAGAATGTCTATTTGAGCGGGGGTGTTGCAGTTGGGATCTGCTAGCTTTAGGTGTGAAACCTTTTAATAATGCTTGCTATTTATATGATATCTGGGAAGCATATTTGTTAGTTGCGGTAAGACTATAGCTTCTGCTTTAATTCTCTTTTGTGCCAATAGTTTTTTTGAAATTTTCTCAACACCCTCGAGTATTATCTGAGGTATGAGATCGCTGCCTAATAGAATGTCTATTTGAGCGGGGGTGTTGCAGTTGGGATCTGCTAGCTTTAGGTGTGAAACCTTTTGCCAATGCTTGCTATTTATATGATAGCTTGGAAGCATATTTGTTAGTTGCGTTAAGACTATAGCTTCTGCTTTAATTAGCTTCTCCGCTTGGGGGGAAATTAGAGTAATGGGATTATTGTGAACTGAGGTATTCGTTTGAGATTTCCTCAACCTGAGTGGTCATGGTGGTAACTGGTTCCGAAACTAGTCCACTTAGGATCCACCCAAAAATAGTATTTTGTGCGAATAGTTTTTTTGAAATTTTCTCAACACCCTCGAGTATTATCTGAGGTATGAGATCGCTGCCTAATAGAATGTCTATTTGAGCGGGGGTGTTGCAGTTGGGATCTGCTAGCTTTAGGTGTGAAACCTTTTGCCAATGCTTGCTATTTATATGATATCTTGGAAGCATATTTGTTAGTTGCGGTAAGACTATAGCTTCTGCTTTAATTCTCTTATCCGCTTGGGGGGAAATTAGAGTAATGGGATTATTGTGAACTGAGGTATTCGTTTGAGATTCCTCAACCTGAGTGGTTATGGTGGTAACTGGTTCCGAAACTAGTCCACTTAGGATCCACCCTAAAATAGTATTTTGTGCCAATAGTTTGTTTGAAATTTTCTCAACACCCTCGAGTATTATCGGAGGTATGAGATCGCTGCCTAATAGATTGTCTATTTGAGCGGGGGTGTTGCAGTTGGGATCTGCTAGCTTTAGGTGTGAAATCTTTTGCCAATGCTTGCTATTTATATGATAGCTGGGAAGCATATTTGTTAGTTGCGGTAAGACTATAGCTTCTGCTTTAATTAGCTTCTCCGCATGGGGGAAAATTAGAGTAATGGGATTATTGTGAACTGAGGTATTCGTTTGAGATTTCCTCAACCTGAGTGGTCATGGTGGTAACTGGTTCCGAAACTAGTCCACTTAGGATCCACCCAAAAATAGTATTTTGTGCCAATAGTTTGTTTGAAATTTTCTCAACACCCTCGAGTATTATCTGAGGTATGAGATCGCTGCCTAATAGAATGTCTATTTGAGCGGGGGTGTTGCAGTTGGGATCTGCTAGCTTTAGGTGTGAAACCTTTTGCCAATGCTTGCTATTTATATGATAGCTTGGAAGCATATTTGTTAGTTGCGTTAAGACTATAGCTTCTGCTTTAATTAGCTTCTCCGCTTGGGGGGAAATTAGAGTAATGGGATTATTGTGAACTGAGGTATTCGTTTGAGATTTCCTCAACCTGAGTGGTCATGGTGGTAACTGGTTCCAAAACTAGTCCACTTAGGACCAACCCAAAAATAGTATTTTGTGCGAATAGTTTGTTTGAAATTTTCTCAACACCCTCGAGTATTATCTGAGGTATGAGATCGCTGCCTAATAGAATGTCTATTTGAGCGGGGGTGTTGCAGTTGGGATCTGCTAGCTTTAGGTGTGAAACCTTTTGCCAATGCTTGCTATTTATATGATATCTTGGGAGCATATTTGTTAGTTGCGGTAAGACTATAGCTTCTGCTTTAATTCTCTTATCCGCTTGGGGGGAAATTAGAGTAATGGGATTATTGTAAACTGAGGTATTCGTTTGAGATTTCCTCAACCTGAGTGGTCATGGTGGTAACTGGTTCCGAAACTAGTCCACTTAGGATCCACCCAAAAATAGTATTTTGTGCAAATAGTTTGTTTGAAATTTTCTCAACACCCTCGAGTATTATCTGAGGTATGAGATCGCTGCCTAATAGAATGTCTATTTGAGCGCGGGTGTTGCAGTTGGCATCTGCTAGCTTTAGGTGTGAAACCTTTTGCCGATGCTTGCTATTTATATGATAGCTTGGAAGCATATTTGTTAGTTGCGGTAAGACTATAGCTTCTGCTTTAATTCTCTTATCCGCTTGGGGGGAAATTAGAGTAAGGGAATTATTGTGAACTGAGGTATTCGTTTGAGATTTCCTCAACCTGAGTGGTCATGGTGGTAACTGGTTCCGAAACTAGTCCACATAGGACCAACCCAAAAATAGTATTTTGTGCCAATAGTTTGTTTGAAATTTTCTCAACACCCTCGAGTATTATCTGAGGTATGAGATCGCTGCCTAATAGAATGTCTATTTGTGCGGGGGTGTTGCAGTTGGGATCTGCTAGCTTTAGGTGTGAAACCTTAAGCCAATGCTTGCGATTTATATGATAGCTTGGAAGCATATTTGTTAGTTGCGGTAAGACTATAGCTTCTGCTTTAATTCTCTTATCCGCTTGGGGGGAAATTAGAGTAATGGGATTATTGTGAACTGAGGTATTCGTTTGAGATTCCTCAACCTGAGTGGTCATGGTGGTAACTGAGGTATTCGTTTGAGATTTCCTCAACCTGAGTGGTCATGGTGGTAACTGGTTCCGAAACTAGTCCACATAGGACCAACCCAAAAATAGTATTTTGTGCCAATAGTTTGTTTGAAATTTTCGCAACACCCTCGAATATTATCTGAGGTATGAGATCGCTGCCTAATAGAATGTCTATTTGAGCGGGGGTGTTGCAGTTGGGATCTGCTAGCTTTAAGTGTGAAACCTTTTGCCAATGCTTGCTATTTATATGATAGCTTGGAAGCATATTTGTTAGTTGCGGTAAGACTATAGCTTCTGCTTTAATTCTCTTATCCGCTTGGGGGGAAATTAGAGTAATGGGATTATTGTGAACTGAGGTATTCGTTTGAGATGTCCTCAACCTGAGTGGTCATGGTGGTAACTGGTTCCGAAACTAGTCCACTTAGGACCAACCCAAAAATAGTATTTTGTGCGAATAGTTTGTTTGAAATTTTCTCAACACCCTCGAGTATTATCTGAGGTATGAGATCGCTGCCTAATAGAATGTCTATTTGAGCGGGGGTGTTGCAGTTGGGATCTGCTAGCTTTAGGTGTGAAACCTTTTGCCAATGCTTGCTATTTATATGATATCTTGGAAGCATATTTGTTAGTTGCGGTAAGACTATAGCTTCTGCTTTAATTCTCTTATCCGCTTGGGGGGAAATTAGAGTAGTGGGATTATTGTGAACTGAGGTATTCGTTTGAGATTCCTCAACCTGAGTGGTTATGGTGGTAACTGGTTCCGAAACTAGTCCACTTAGGATCCACCCTAAAATAGTATTTTGTGCCAATAGTTTGTTTGAAATTTTCTCAACACCCTCGAGTATTATCGGAGGTATGAGATCGCTGCCTAATAGAATGTCTATTTGAGCGGGGGTGTTGCAATTGGGATCTGCTAGCTTTAGGTGTGAAATTTTTTGCCAATGCTTGCTATTTATATGATAGCTTGGAAGCATATTTGTTAGTTGCGGTAAGACTATAGCTTCTGTTTAATTAGCTTCTCCGCTTGGGGGGAAATTAGAGTATTGGGATTATTGTGAACTGAGGTATTCGTTTGAGATTTCCTCAACCTGAGTGGTCATAGTGGTAACTGGTTCCGAAACTAGTCCACTTAGGATCCACCCAAAAATAGTATTTTGTGCCAATAGTTTGTTTGAAATTTTCTCAACACCCTCGAGTATTATCTGAGGTATGAGATCGCTGCCTAATAGAATGTCTATTTGAGCGGGGGTGTTGCAGTTGGGATCTGCTAGCTTTAGGTGTGAAACCTTTTGCCAATGCTTGCTATTTATATGATAGCTTGGAAGCATATTTGTTAGTTGCGGTAAGACTATAGCTTCTGCTTTAATTCACTTATCCGCTTGGGGGGAAATTAGAGTAATGGGATTATTATAAACTGAGGTATTCGTTTGAGATTTCCTCAACCTGAGTGGTCATGGTGGTAACTGGTTCCGAAACTAGTCCACTTAGGATCCACCCAAAAATAGTATTTTGTGCCAATAGTTTGTTTGAAATTTTCTCAACACCCTCGAGTATTATCTGAGGTATGAGATCGCTGCCTAATAGAATGTCTATTTGAGCGCGGGTGTTGCAGTTGGCATCTGCTAGCTTTAGGTGTGAAACCTTTTGCCGATGCTTGCTATTTATATGATAGCTTGGAAGCATATTTGTTAGTTGCGGTAAGACTATAGCTTCTGCTTTAATTTTCTTATCCGCTTGGGGGGAAATTAGAGTAAGGGGATTATTGTGAACTGAGGTATTCGTTTGAGATTTCCTCAACCTGAGTGGTCATGGTGGTAACTGGTTCCGAAACTAGTCCACATAGGACCAACCCAAAAATAGTATTTTGTGCCAATAGTTTGTTTGAAATTTTCTCAACACCCTCGAGTATTATCTGAGGTATGAGATCGCTGCCTAATAGAATGTCTATTTGAGCGCGGGTGTTGCAGTTGGCATCTGCTTGCTTTAGGTGTGAAAGCTTTTGCCAATGCTTGCTATTTATATGACATCTTGGAAGCATATTTGTTAGTTGCGGTAAGACTATAGCTTCTGCTTTAATTCTCTTATCCGCTTGGGGGGAAATTAGAGTAATGGGATTATTGTGAACTGAGGTATTCGTTTGAGATTCCTCAACCTGAGTGGTCATGGTGGTAACTGAGGTATTCGTTTGAGATTTCCTCAACCTGAGTGGTCATGGTGGTAACTGGTTCCGAAACTAGTCCACATAGGACCAACCCAAAAATAGTATTTTGTGCCAATAGTTTGTTTGAAATTTTCTCAACACCCTCGAGTATTATCTGAGGTATGAGATCGCTGCCTAATAGAATGTCTATTTGAGCGGGGGTGTTGCAGTGGGGATCTGCTAGCTTTAGGTGTGAAACCTTAAGCCAATGCTTGCGATTTATATGATAGCTTGGAAGCATATTTGTTAGTTGCGGTAAGACTATAGCTTCTGCTTTAATTCTCTTATCCGCTTGGGGGGAAATTAGAGTAATGGGATTATTGTGAACTGAGGTATTCGTTTGAGATTTCCTCAACCTGAGTGGTCATGGTGGTAACTGGTTCCGAAACTAGTCCACTTAGGACCAACCCAAAAATAGTATTTTGTGCCAATAGTTTGTTTGAAATTTTCTCGGCACCCTCGAGTATTATCTGAGGTCTGAGATCGCTGCCTAATAGAATGTCTATTTGAGCGGGGGTGTTGCAGTTGGCATCTGCTAGCTTAAGGTGTGAAACCTCTTGCCAATGCTTGCTATTTATATGATAGCTTGGAAGCATATTTGTTAGTTGCGGTAAGACTATAGCTTCTGCTTTAATTCTCTTATCTGCTTGGGGGGAAATTAGAGTAATGGGATTATTGTGAACTGAGGTATTCGTTTGAGATTTCCTCTACCTGAGTGGTCATGGTGGTAACTGGTTCCGAAACTAGTCCACTTAGGACCAACCCAAAAATAGTATTTTGTGCGAATAGTTTTTTTGAAATTTTCTCAACACCTTCGAGTATTATCTGAGGTATGAGATCGCTACCTAATAGAATGTCTATTTGAGCGGGGGTGTTGCAGTTGGGATCTGCTAGCTTTAGGTGTGAAACCTTTTGCCAATGCTTGCTATTTATATGATATCTGGGAAGCATATTTGTTAGTTGCGGTAAGACTATATCTTCTGCTTTAATTCTCTTTTGTGCCAATAGTTTGTTTGAAATTTTCTCAACACCCTCGAGTATTATCTGAGGTATGAGATCGCTGCCTAATAGAATGTCTATTTGAGCGGGGGTGTTGCAGTTGGGATCTGCTAGCTTTAAGTGTGAAACCTTTTGCCAATGCTTGCTATTTATATGATAGCTTGGAAGCATATTTGTTAGTTGCGGTAAGACTATAGCTTCTGCTTTAATTCTCTTATCCGCTTGGGGGGAAATTAGAGTAATGGGATTATTGTGAACTGAGGTATTCGTTTGAGATTTCCTCAACCTGAGTGGTCATGGTGGTAACTGGTTCCGAAACTAGTCCACTTAGGATCCACCAAAAAATTGTATTTTGTGCCAATAGTTTGTTTGAAATTTTCTCAACACCCTCGAGTATTATCTGAGGTATGAGATCGCTGCCTAATAGAATGTCTATTTGAGCGCGGGTGTTGCAGTTGGCATCTGCTAGCTTTAGGTGTGAAACCTTTTCCCGATGCTTGCTATTTATATGATAGCTTGGAAGCATATTTGTTAGTTGCGGTAAGACTATAGCTTCTGCTTTAATTCTCTTATCCGCTTGGGGGGAAATTAGAGTAATGGGATTATTGTGAACTGAGGTATTCGTTTGAGATTTCATCAACCTGAGTGGTCATGGTGGTAACTGGTTCCGAAACTAGTCCACTTAGGACCAACCCAAAAATAGTATTTTGTGCGAATAGTTTGTTTGAAATTTTCTCAACACCCTCGAGTATTATCTGAGGTATAAGATCGCTGCCTAATAGAATGTCTATTTGAGCGGGGGTGTTGCAGTTGGGATCTGCTAGCTTTAGGTGTGAAACCTTTTGCCAATGCTTGCTATTTATATGATATCTTGGAAGCATATTTGTTAGTTGCGGTAAGACTATAGCTTCTGCTTTAATTCTCTTATCCGCTTGCGGGGAAATTAGAGTAATGGGATTATTGTGAACTGAGGTATTCGTTTGAGATTCCTCAACCTGAGTGGTTATGGTGGTAACTGGTTCCGAAACTAGTCCACTTAGGATCCACCCTAAAATAGTATTTTGTGCCAATAGTTTGTTTGAAATTTTCTCAACACCCTCGAGTATTATCGGAGGTATGAGATCGCTGCCTAATAGAATGTCTATTTGAGCGGGGGTGTTGCAGTTGGGATCTGCTAGCTTTAGGTGTGAAATCTTTTGCCAATGCTTGCTATTTATATAATAGCTTGGAAGCATATTTGTTAGTTGCGGTAAGACTATAGCTTCTGCTTTAATTAGCTTCTCCGCTTGGGGGGAAATTAGAGTAATGGGATTATTGTGAACTGAGGTATTCGTTTGAGATTTCCTCAACCTGAGTGGTCATAGTGGTAACTGGTTCCGAAACTAGTCCACTTAGGATCCACCCAAAAATAGTATTTTGTGCCAATAGTTTGTTTGAAATTTTCTCAACACCCTCGAGTATTATCTGAGGTATGAGATCGCTGCCTAATAGAATGTCTATTTGAGCGGGGGTGTTGCAGTTGGGATCTGCTAGCTTTAGGTGTGAAACCTTTTGCCAATGCTTGCTATTTATATGGTAGCTTGGAAGCATATTTGTTAGTTGCGGTAAGACTATAGCTTCTGCTTTAATTCTCTTATCCGCTTGGGGGGAAATTAGAGTAATGGGATTATTGTAAACTGAGGTATTCGTTTGAGATTTCCTCAACCTGAGTGGTCATGGTGGTAACTGGTTCCGAAACTAGTCCACTTAGGATCCACCCAAAAATAGTATTTTGTGCCAATAGTTTGTTTGAAATTTTCTCAACACCCTCGAGTATTATCTGAGGTATGAGATCGCTGCCTAATAGAATGTCTATTTGAGCGCGGGTGTTGCAGTTGGCATCTGCTAGCTTTAGGTGTGAAACCTTTTGCCGATGCTTGCTATTTATATGATAGCTTGGAAGCATATTTGTTAGTTGCGGTAAGACTATAGCTTCTGCTTTAATTCTCTTATCCGCTTGGGGGGAAATTAGAGTAAGGGGATTATTGTGAACTGAGGTATTCGTTTGAGATTTCCTCAACCTGAGTGGTCATGGTGGTAACTGGTTCCGAAACTAGTCCACATAGGACCAACCCAAAAATAGTATTTTGTGCCAATAGTTTGTTTGAAATTTTCTCAACACCCTCGAGTATTATCTGAGGTATGAGATCGCTGCCTAATAGAATGTCTATTTGAGCGGGGGTGTTGCAGTTGGGATCTGCTAGCTTTAGGTGTGAAACCTTAAGCCAATGCTTGCGATTTATATGATAGCTTGGAAGCATATTTGTTAGTTGCGGTAAGACTATAGCTTCTGCTTTAATTCTCTTATCCGCTTGGGGGGAAATTAGAGTAATGGGATTATTGTGAACTGAGGTATTCGTTTGAGATTTCCTCAACCTGAGTGGTCATGGTGGTAACTGGTTCCGAAACTAGTCCATTTAGAATCCACCCAAAAATAGTATTTTGTGCCAATAGTTTGTTTGAAATTTTCTCAACACCCTCGAGTATTATCTGAGGTATGAGATCGCTGCCTAATAGAACGTCTATTTGAGCGCGGGTGTTGCAGTTGGCATCTGCTAGCTTTAGGTGTGAAACCTTTTGCCAATGCTTGCTATTTATATGATATCTTGGAAGCATATTTGTTAGTTGCGGTAAGACTATAGCTTCTGCTTTAATTCTCTTATCCGCTTGGGGGGAAATTAGAGTAATGGGATTATTGTGAACTGAGGTATTCGTTTGAGATTTCCTCAACCTGAGTGGTCATGGTGGTAACTGGTTCCGAAACTAGTCCACTTAGGACCAACCCAAAAATAGTATTTTGTGCGAATAGTTTGTTTGAAATTTTCTCAACACCCTCGAGTATTATCTGAGGTATGAGATCGCTGCCTAATAGAATGTCTATTTGAGCGGGGGTGTTGCAGTTGGGATCTGCTAGCTTTAGGTCTGAAACCTTTTGCCAATGCTTGCTATTTATATGATATCTTGGAAGCATATTTGTTAGTTGCGGTAAGACTATAGCTTCTGCTTTAATTCTCTTATCCGCTTGGGGGGAAATTAGAGTAATGGGATTATTGTGAACTGAGGTATTCGTTTGAGATTTCCTCAACCTAAGTGGTCATAGTGGTAACTGGTTCCGAAACTAGTCCACTTAGGATACACCCAAAAATAGTATTTTGTGCCAATAGTTTGTTTGAAATTTTCTCAACACCCTCGAGTATTATCTGAGGTATGAGATCGCTGCCTAATAGAATGTCTATTTGAGCGGGGGTGTTGCAGTTGGGATCTGCTAGCTTTAGGTGTGAAACCTTTTGCCAATGCTTGCTATTTATATGATAGCTTGGAAGCATATTTGTTAGTTGCGGTAAGACTATAGCTTCTGCTTTAATTCTCTTATCCGCTTGGGGGGAAATTAGAGTAATGGGATTATTGTAAACTGAGGTATTCGTTTGAGATTTCCTCAACCTGAGTGGTCATGGTGGTAACTGGTTCCGAAACTAGTCCACTTAGGATCCACCCAAAAATAGTATTTTGTGCCAATAGTTTGTTTGAAATTCTCTCAACACCCTCGAGTATTATCTGAGGTATGAGATCGCTGCCTAATAGAATGTCTATTTGAGCACGGGTGTTGCAGTTGGCATCTGCTAGCTTTAGGTGTGAAACCTTTTGCCGATGCTTGCTATTTATATGATAGCTTGGAAGCATATTTGTTAGTTGCGGTAAGACTATAGCTTCTGCTTTAATTCTCTTATCCGCTTGGGGGGAAATTAGAGTAAGGGGATTATTGTGAACTGAGGTATTCGTTTGAGATTTCCTCAACCTGAGTGGTCATGGTGGTAACTGGTTCCGAAACTAGTCCACATAGGACCAACCCAAAAATAGTATTTTGTGCCAATAGTTTGTTTGAAATTTTCTCAACACCCTCGAGTATTATCTGAGGTATGAGATCGCTGCCTAATAGAATGTCTATTTGAGCGGGGGTGTTGCAGTTGGGATCTGCTAGCTTTAGGTGTGAAACCTTAAGCCAATGCTTGCGATTTATATGATAGCTTGGAAGCATATTTGTTAGTTGCGGTAAGACTATAGCTTCTGCTTTAATTCTCTTATCCGCTTGGGGGGAAATTAGAGTAATGGGATTATTGTGAACTGAGGTATTCGTTTGAGATTTCCTCAACCTGAGTGGTCATGGTGGTAACTGGTTCCGAAACTAGTCCATTTAGAATCCACCCAAAAATAGTATTTTGTGCCAATAGTTTGTTTGAAATTTTCTCAACACCCTCGAGTATTATCTGAGGTATGTGATCGCTGCCTAATAGAATGTCTATTTGAGCGCGGGTGTTGCAGTTGGCATCTGCTAGCTTTAGGTGTGAAACCTTTTGCCAATGCTTGCTATTTATATGATAGCTTGGAAGCATATTTGTTAGTTGCGGTAAGACTATAGCTTCTGCTTTAATTCTCTTATCCGCTTGGGGGGAAATTAGAGTAATGGGATTATTGTAAACTGAGGTATTCGTTTGAGATTTCCTCAACCTGAGTGGTCATGGTGGTAACTGGTTCCGAAACTAGTCCACTTAGGATCCACCCAAAAATAGTATTTTGTGCCAATAGTTTGTTTGAAATTTTCTCAACACCCTCGAGTATTATCTGAGGTATGAGATCGCTGCCTAATAGAATGTCTATTTGAGCGCGGGTGTTGCAGTTGGCATCTGCTAGCTTTAGGTGTGAAACCTTTTGCCGATGCTTGCTATTTATATGATAGCTTGGAAGCATATTTGTTAGTTGCGGTAAGACTATAGCTTCTGCTTTAATTCTCTTATCCGCTTGGGGGGAAATTAGAGTAAGGGGATTATTGTGAACTGAGGTATTCGTTTGAGATTTCCTCAACCTGAGTGGTCATGGTGGTAACTGGTTCCGAAACTAGTCCACATAGGACCAACCCAAAAATAGTATTTTGTGCCAATAGTTTGTTTGAAATTTTCTCAACACCCTCGAGTATTATCTGAGGTATGAGATCGCTGCCTAATAGAATGTCTATTTGAGCGGGGGTGTTGCAGTTGGGATCTGCTAGCTTTAGGTGTGAAACCTTAAGCCAATGCTTGCGATTTATATGATAGCTTGGAAGCATATTTGTTAGTTGCGGTAAGACTATAGCTTCTGCTTTAATTCTCTTATCCGCTTGGGGGGAAATTAGAGTAATGGGATTATTGTGAACTGAGGTATTCGTTTGAGATTTCCTCAACCTGAGTGGTCATGGTGGTAACTGGTTCCGAAACTAGTCCATTTAGAATCCACCCAAAAATAGTATTTTGTGCCAATAGTTTGTTTGAAATTTTCTCAACACCCTCGAGTATTATCTGAGGTATGTGATCGCTGCCTAATAGAATGTCTATTTGAGCGCGGGTGTTGCAGTTGGCATCTGCTAGCTTTAGGTGTGAAACCTTTTGCCAATGCTTGCTATTTATATGATATCTTGGAAGCATATTTGTTAGTTGCGGTAAGACTATAGCTTCTGCTTTAATTCTCTTATCCGCTTGGGGGGAAATTAGAGTAATGGGATTATTGTGAACTGAGGTATTCGTTTGAGATTTCCTCAACCTGAGTGGTCATGGTGGTAACTGGTTCCGAAACTAGTCCACTTAGGACCAACCCAAAAATAGTATTTTGTGCGAATAGTTTGTTTGAAATTTTCTCAACACCCTCGAGTATTATCTGAGGTATGAGATCGCTGCCTAATAGAATGTCTATTTGAGCGGGGGTGTTGCAGTTGGGATCTGCTAGCTTTAGGTGTGAAACCTTTTGCCAATGCTTGCTATTTATATGATATCTTGGAAGCATATTTGTTAGTTGCGGTAAGACTATAGCTTCTGCTTTAATTCTCTTATCCGCTTGGGGGGAAATTAGAGTAATGGGATTATTGTGAACTGAGGTATTCGTTTGAGATTCCTCAACCTGAGTGGTTATGGTGCTAACTGGTTCCGAAACTAGTCCACTTAGGATCCACCCTAAAATAGTATTTTGTGCCAATAGTTTGTTTGAAATTTTCTCAACACCCTCGAGTATTATCGGAGGTATGAGATCGCTGCCTAATAGAATGTCTATTTGAGCGGGGGTGTTGCAGTTGGGATCTGCTAGCTTTAGGTGTGAAACCTTTTGCCAATGCTTGCTATTTATATGATAGCTTGGAAGCATATTTGTTAGTTGCGGTAAGACTATAGCTTCTGCTTTAATTAGCTTCTCCGCTTGGGGGGAAATTAGAGTAATGGGATTATTGTGAACTGAGGTATTCGTTTGAGATTTCCTCAACCTGAGTGGTCATAGTGGTAACTGGTTCCGAAACTAGTCCACTTAGGATCCACCCAAAAATAGTATTTTGTGCCAATAGTTTGTTTGAAATTTTCTCAACACCCTCGAGTATTATCTGAGGTATGAGATCGCTGCCTAATAGAATGTCTATTTGAGCGGGGGTGTTGCAGTTGGGATCTGCTAGCTTTAGGTGTGAAACCTTTTGCCAATGCTTGCTATTTATATGATAGCTTGGAAGCATATTTGTTAGTTGCGGTAAGACTATAGCTTCTGCTTTAATTCTCTTATCCGCTTGGGGGGAAATTAGAGTAATGGGATTATTGTAAACTGAGGTATTCGTTTGAGATTTCCTCAACCTGAGTGGTCATGGTGGTAACTGGTTCCGAAACTAGTCCACTTAGGATCCACCCAAAAATAGTATTTTGTGCCAATAGTTTGTTTGAAATTTTCTCAACACCCTCGAGTATTATCTGAGGTATGAGATCGCTGCCTAATAGAATGTCTATTTGAGCGCGGGTGTTGCAGTTGGCATCTGCTAGCTTTAGGTGTGAAACCTTTTGCCGATGCTTGCTATTTATATGATAGCTTGGAAGCATATTTGTTAGTTGCGGTAAGACTATAGCTTCTGCTTTAATTCTCTTATCCGCTTGGGGGGAAATTAGATTAAGGGGATTATTGTGAACTGAGGTATTCGTTTGAGATTTCCTCAACCTGAGTGGTCATGGTGGTAACTGGTTCCGAAACTAGTCCACATAGGACCAACCCAAAAATAGTATTTTGTGCCAATAGTTTGTTTGAAATTTTCTCAACACCCTCGAGTATTATCTGAGGTATGAGATCGCTGCCTAATAGAATGTCTATTTGAGCGGGGGTGTTGCAGTTGGGATCTGCTAGCTTTAGGTGTGAAACCTTTTGCCGATGCTTGCTATTTATATGATAGCTTGGAAGCATATTTGTTAGTTGCGGTAAGACTATAGCTTCTGCTTTAATTCTCTTATCCGCTTGGGGGGAAATTAGAGTAAGGGGATTATTGTGAACTGAGGTATTCGTTTGAGATTTCCTCAACCTGAGTGGTCATGGTGGTAACTGGTTCCGAAACTAGTCCACATAGGACCAACCCAAAAATAGTATTTTGTGCCAATAGTTTGTTTGAAATTTTCTCAACACCCTCGAGTATTATCTGAGGTATGAGATCGCTGCCTAATAGAATGTCTATTTGAGCGGGGGTGTTGCAGTTGGGATCTGCTAGCGTTAGGTGTGAAACCTTAAGCCAATGCTTGCGATTTATATGATAGCTTGGAAGCATATTTGTTAGTTGCGGTAAGACTATAGCTTCTGTTTTAATTCTCTTATCCGCTTGGGGGGAAATTAGAGTAATGGGATTATTGTGAACTGAGGTATTCGTTTGAGATTTCCTCAACCTGAGTGGTCATGGTGGTAACTGGTTCCGAAACTAGTCCATTTAGAATCCACCCAAAAATAGTATTTTGTGCCAATAGTTTGTTTGAAATTTTCTCAACACCCTCGAGTATTATCTGAGGTATGAGATCGCTGCCTAATAGAATGTCTATTTGAGCGGGGGTGTTGCAGTTGGGATCTGCTAGCTTTAGGTGTGAAACCTTTTGCCAATGCTTGCTATTTATATGATATCTTGGAAGCATATTTGTTAGTTGCGGTAAGACTATAGCTTCTGCTTTAATTCTCTTATCCGCTTGGGGGGAAATTAGAGTAATGGGATTATTGTGAACTGAGGTATTCGTTTGAGATTCCTCAACCTGAGTGGTCATGGTGGTAACTGAGGTATTCGTTTGAGATTTCCTCAACCTGAGTGGTCATGGTGGTAACTGGTTCCGAAACTAGTCCACATAGGACCAACCCAAAAATAGTATTTTGTGCCAATAGTTTGTTTGAAATTTTCTCAACACCCTCGAGTATTATCTGAGGTATGAGATCGCTGCCTAATAGAATGTCTATTTGAGCGGGGGTGTTGCAGTTGGGATCTGCTAGCTTTAGGTGTGAAACCTTAAGCCAATGCTTGCGATTTATATGATAGCTTGGAAGCATATTTGCTAGTTGCGGTAAGACTATAGCTTCTGCTTTAATTCTCTTATCCGCTTGGGGGGAAATTAGAGTAATGGGATTATTGTGAACTGAGGTATTCGTTTGAGATTTCCTCAACCTGAGTGGTCATGGTGGTAACTGGTTCCGAAACTAGTCCATTTAGAATCCACCCAAAAATAGTATTTTGTGCCAATAGTTTGTTTGAAATTTTCTCAACACCCTCGAGTATTATCTGAGGTATGTGATCGCTGCCTAATAGAATGTCTATTTGAGCGCGGGTGTTGCAGTTGGCATCTGCTAGCTTTAGGTGTGAAACCTTTTGCCAATGCTTGCTATTTATATGATATCTTGGAAGCATATTTGTTAGTTGCGGTAAGACTATAGCTTCTGCTTTAATTCTCTTATCCGCTTGGGGGGAAATTAGAGTAATGGGATTATTGTGAACTGAGGTATTCGTTTGAGATTTCCTCAACCTGAGTGGTCATGGTGGTAACTGGTTCCGAAACTAGTCCACTTAGGACCAACCCAAAAATAGTATTTTGTGCGAATAGTTTGTTTGAAATTTTCTCAACACCCTCGAGTATTATCTGAGGTATGAGATCGCTGCCTAATAGAATGTCTATTTGAGCGGGGGTGTTGCAGTTGGGATCTGCTAGCTTTAGGTGTGAAACCTTTTGCCAATGCTTGCTATTTATATGATATCTTGGAAGCATATTTGTTAGTTGCGGTAAGACTATAGCTTCTGCTTTAATTCTCTTATCCGCTTGGGGGGAAATTAGAGTAATGGGATTATTGTGAACTGAGGTATTCGTTTGAGATTCCTCAACCTGAGTGGTTATGGTGCTAACTGGTTCCGAAACTAGTCCACTTAGGATCCACCCTAAAATAGTATTTTGTGCCAATAGTTTGTTTGAAATTTTCTCAACACCCTCGAGTATTATCGGAGGTATGAGATCGCTGCCTAATAGAATGTCTATTTGAGCGGGGGTGTTGCAGTTGGGATCTGCTAGCTTTAGGTGTGAAACCTTTTGCCAATGCTTGCTATTTATATGATAGCTTGGAAGCATATTTGTTAGTTGCGGTAAGACTATAGCTTCTGCTTTAATTAGCTTCTCCGCTTGGGGGGAAATTAGAGTAATGGGATTATTGTGAACTGAGGTATTCGTTTGAGATTTCCTCAACCTGAGTGGTCATAGTGGTAACTGGTTCCGAAACTAGTCCACTTAGGATCCACCCAAAAATAGTATTTTGTGCCAATAGTTTGTTTGAAATTTTCTCAACACCCTCGAGTATTATCTGAGGTATGAGATCGCTGCCTAATAGAATGTCTATTTGAGCGGGGGTGTTGCAGTTGGGATCTGCTAGCTTTAGGTGTGAAACCTTTTGCCAATGCTTGCTATTTATATGATAGCTTGGAAGCATATTTGTTAGTTGCGGTAAGACTATAGCTTCTGCTTTAATTCTCTTATCCGCTTGGGGGGAAATTAGAGTAATGGGATTATTGTAAACTGAGGTATTCGTTTGAGATTTCCTCAACCTGAGTGGTCATGGTGGTAACTGGTTCCGAAACTAGTCCACTTAGGATCCACCCAAAAATAGTATTTTGTGCCAATAGTTTGTTTGAAATTTTCTCAACACCCTCGAGTATTATCTGAGGTATGAGATCGCTGCCTAATAGAATGTCTATTTGAGCGCGGGTGTTGCAGTTGGCATCTGCTAGCTTTAGGTGTGAAACCTTTTGCCGATGCTTGCTATTTATATGATAGCTTGGAAGCATATTTGTTAGTTGCGGTAAGACTATAGCTTCTGCTTTAATTCTCTTATCCGCTTGGGGGGAAATTAGATTAAGGGGATTATTGTGAACTGAGGTATTCGTTTGAGATTTCCTCAACCTGAGTGGTCATGGTGGTAACTGGTTCCGAAACTAGTCCACATAGGACCAACCCAAAAATAGTATTTTGTGCCAATAGTTTGTTTGAAATTTTCTCAACACCCTCGAGTATTATCTGAGGTATGAGATCGCTGCCTAATAGAATGTCTATTTGAGCGGGGGTGTTGCAGTTGGGATCTGCTAGCTTTAGGTGTGAAACCTTTTGCCGATGCTTGCTATTTATATGATAGCTTGGAAGCATATTTGTTAGTTGCGGTAAGACTATAGCTTCTGCTTTAATTCTCTTATCCGCTTGGGGGGAAATTAGAGTAAGGGGATTATTGTGAACTGAGGTATTCGTTTGAGATTTCCTCAACCTGAGTGGTCATGGTGGTAACTGGTTCCGAAACTAGTCCACATAGGACCAACCCAAAAATAGTATTTTGTGCCAATAGTTTGTTTGAAATTTTCTCAACACTATCGAGTATTATCTGAGGTATGAGATCGCTGCCTAATAGAATGTCTATTTGAGCGGGGGTGTTGCAGTTGGGATCTGCTAGCGTTAGGTGTGAAACCTTAAGCCAATGCTTGCGATTTATATGATAGCTTGGAAGCATATTTGTTAGTTGCGGTAAGACTATAGCTTCTGTTTTAATTCTCTTATCCGCTTGGGGGGAAATTAGAGTAATGGGATTATTGTGAACTGAGGTATTCGTTTGAGATTTCCTCAACCTGAGTGGTCATGGTGGTAACTGGTTCCGAAACTAGTCCATTTAGAATCCACCCAAAAATAGTATTTTGTGCCAATAGTTTGTTTGAAATTTTCTCAACACCCTCGAGTATTATCTGAGGTATGAGATCGCTGCCTAATAGAATGTCTATTTGAGCGGGGGTGTTGCAGTTGGGATCTGCTAGCTTTAGGTGTGAAACCTTTTGCCAATGCTTGCTATTTATATGATATCTTGGAAGCATATTTGTTAGTTGCGGTAAGACTATAGCTTCTGCTTTAATTCTCTTATCCGCTTGGGGGGAAATTAGAGTAATGGGATTATTGTGAACTGAGGTATTCGTTTGAGATTCCTCAACCTGAGTGGTCATGGTGGTAACTGAGGTATTCGTTTGAGATTTCCTCAACCTGAGTGGTCATGGTGGTAACTGGTTCCGAAACTAGTCCACATAGGACCAACCCAAAAATAGTATTTTGTGCCAATAGTTTGTTTGAAATTTTCTCAACACCCTCGAGTATTATCTGAGGTATGAGATCGCTGCCTAATAGAATGTCTATTTCAGCGGGGGTGTTGCAGTTGGGATCTGCTAGCTTTAGGTGTGAAACCTTTTGCCAATGCTTGCTATTTATATGATAGCTTGGAAGCATATTTGTTAGTTGCGGTAAGACTATAGCTTCTGCTTTAATTCTCTTATCCGCTTGGGGGGAAATTAGAGTAATGGGATTATTGTAAACTGAGGTATTCGTTTGAGATTTCCTCAACCTGAGTGGTCATGGTGGTAACTGGTTCCGAAACTAGTCCACTTAGGATCCACCCAAAAATAGTATTTTGTGCCAATAGTTTGTTTGAAATTTTCTCAACACCCTCGAGTATTATCTGAGGTATGAGATCGCTGCCTAATAGAATGTCTATTTGAGCGCGGGTGTTGCAGTTGGCATCTGCTAGCTTTAGGTGTGAAACCTTTTGCCGATGCTTGCTATTTATATGATAGCTTGGAAGCATATTTGTTAGTTGCGGTAAGACTATAGCTTCTGCTTTAATTCTCTTATCCGCTTGGGGGGAAATTAGAGTAAGGGGATTATTGTGAACTGAGGTATTCGTTTGAGATTTCCTCAACCTGAGTGGTCATGGTGGTAACTGGTTCCGAAACTAGTCCACATAGGACCAACCCAAAAATAGTATTTTGTGCCAATAGTTTGTTTGAAATTTTCTCAACACCCTCGAGTATTATCTGAGGTATGAGATCGCTGCCTAATAGAATGTCTATTTGAGCGGGGGTGTTGCAGTTGGGATCTGCTAGCTTTAGGTGTGAAACCTTAAGCCAATGCTTGCGATTTATATGATAGCTTGGAAGCATATTTGTTAGTTGCGGTAAGACTATAGCTTCTGCTTTAATTCTCTTATCCGCTTGGGGGGAAATTAGAGTAATGGGATTATTGTGAACTGAGGTATTCGTTTGAGATTTCCTCAACCTGAGTGGTCATGGTGGTAACTGGTTCCGAAACTAGTCCATTTAGAATCCACCCAAAAATAGTATTTTGTGCCAATAGTTTGTTTGAAATTTTCTCAACACCCTCGAGTATTATCTGAGGTATGAGATCGCTGCCTAATAGAATGTCTATTTGAGCGGGGGTGTTGCAGTTGGGATCTGCTAGCTTTAGGTGTGAAACCTTTTGCCAATGCTTGCTATTTATATGATATCTTGGAAGCATATTTGTTAGTTGCGGTAAGACTATAGCTTCTGCTTTAATTCTCTTATCCGCTTGGGGGGAAATTAGAGTAATGGGATTATTGTGAACTGAGGTATTCGTTTGAGATTCCTCAACCTGAGTGGTCATGGTAGTAACTGAGGTATTCGTTTGAGATTTCCTCAACCTGAGTGGTCATGGTGGTAACTGGTTCCGAAACTAGTCCACATAGGACCAACCCAAAAATAGTATTTTGTGCGAATAGTTAGTTTGAAATTTTCTCAACACCCTCGAGTATTATCTGAGGTATGAGATCGCTGCCTAATAGAATGTCTATTTGAGCGGGGGTGTTGCAGTTGGGATCTGCTAGCTTTAGGTGTGAAACCTTTTGCCAATGCTTGCTATTTATATGATATCTTGGAAGCATATTTGTTAGTTGCGGTAAGACTATAGCTTCTGCTTTAATTCTCTTATCCGCTTGGGGGGAAATTAGAGTAATGGGATTATTGTGAACTGAGGTATTCGTTTGAGATTCCTCAACCTGAGTGGTCATGGTGGTAACTGAGGTATTCGTTTGAGATTTCCTCAACCTGAGTGGTCATGGTGGTAACTGGTTCCGAAACTAGTCCACATAGGACCAACCCAAAAATAGTATTTTGTGCCAATAGTTTGTTTGAAATTTTCTCAACACCCTCGAGTATTATCTGAGGTATGAGATCGCTGCCTAATAGAATGTCTATTTGAGCGCGGGTGTTGCAGTTGGCATCTGCTAGCTTTAGGTGTGAAACCTTTTGCCAATGCTTGCTATTTATATGATATCTTGGAAGCATATTTGTTAGTTGCGGTAAGACTATAGCTTCTGCTTTAATTCTCTTATCCGCTTGGGGGGAAATTAGAGTAATGGGATTATTGTGAACTGAGGTATTCGTTTGAGATTCCTCAACCTGAGTGGTCATGGTGGTAACTGAGGTATTCGTTTGAGATTTCCTCAACCTGAGTGGTCATGGTGGTAACTGGTTCCGAAACTAGTCCACTTAGGATCCACCCAAAAATAGTATTTTGTGCCAATAGTTTTTTTGAAATTTTCTCAACACCCTCGAGTATTATCTGAGGTATGAGATCGCTGCCTAATAGAATGTCTATTTGAGCGCGGGTGTTGCAGTTGGCATCTGCTAGCTTTAGGTGTGAAACCTTTTGCCGATGCTTGCTATTTATATGATAGCTTGGAAGCATATTTGTTAGTTGCGGTAAGACTATAGCTTCTGCTTTAATTCTCTTATCCGCTTGGGGGGAACTTAGAGTAAGGGGATTATTGTGAACTGAGGTATTCGTTTGAGATTTCCTCAACCTGAGTGGTCATGGTGGTAACTGGTTCCGAAACTAGTCCACTTAGGATCCACCCAAAAATAGTATTTTGTGCCAATAGTTTGTTTGAAATTTTCTCAACACCCTCGAGTATTATCTGAGGTATGAGATCGCTGCCTAATAGAATGTCTATTTGAGCGCGGGTGTTGCAGTTGGCATCTGCTAGCTTTAGGTGTGAAACCTTTTGCCGATGCTTGCTATTTATATGATAGCTTGGAAGCATATTTGTTAGTTGCGGTAAGACTATAGCTTCTGCTTTAATTCTCTTATCCGCTTGGGGGGAAATTAGAGTAAGGGGATTATTGTGAACTGAGGTATTCGTTTGAGATTTCCTCAACCTGAGTGGTCATGGTGGTAACTGGTTCCGAAACTAGTCCACATAGGACCAACCCAAAAATAGTATTTTGTGCCAATAGTTTGTTTGAAATTTTCTCAACACCCTCGAGTATTATCTGAGGTATGAGATCGCTGCCTAATAGAATGTCTATTTGAGCGCGGGTGTTGCAGTTGGGATCTGCTAGCTTTAGGTGTGAAACCTTTTGCCAATGCTTGCTATTTATATGATAGCTTGGAAGCATATTTGTTAGTTGCGGTAAGACTATAGCTTCTGCTTTAATTCTCTTATCCGCTTGGGGGGAAATTAGAGTAATGGGATTATTGTAAACTGAGGTATTCGTTTGAGATTTCCTCAACCTGAGTGGTCATGGTGGTAACTGGTTCCGAAACTAGTCCACTTAGGATCCACCCAAAAATAGTATTTTGTGCCAATAGTTTGTTTGAAATTTTCTCAACACCCTCGAGTATTATCTGAGGTATGAGATCGCTGCCTAATAGAATGTCTATTTGAGCGCGGGTGTTGCAGTTGGCATCTGCTAGCTTTAGGTGTGAAACCTTTTGCCGATGCTTGCTATTTATATGATAGCTTGGAAGCATATTTGTTAGTTGCGGTAAGACTATAGCTTCTGCTTTAATTCTCTTATCCGCTTGGGGGGAAATTAGAGTAAGGGGATTATTGTGAACTGAGGTATTCGTTTGAGATTTCCTCAACCTGACTGGTCATGGTGGTAACTGGTTCCGAAACTAGTCCACATAGGACCAACCCAAAAATAGTATTTTGTGCCAATAGTTTGTTTGAAATTTTCTCAACACCCTCGAGTATTATCTGAGGTATGAGATCGCTGCCTAATAGAATGTCTATTTGAGCGGGGGTGTTGCAGTTGGGATCTGCTAGCTTTAGGTGTGAAACCTTAAGCCAATGCTTGCGATTTATATGATAGCTTGGAAGCATATTTGTTAGTTGCGGTAAGACTATAGCTTCTGCTTTAATTCTCTTATCCGCTTGGGGGGAAATTAGAGTAATGGGATTATTGTGAACTGAGGTATTCGTTTGAGATTTCCTCAACCTGAGTGGTCATGGTGGTAACTGGTTCCGAAACTAGTCCATTTAGAATCCACCTAAAAATAGTATTTTGTGCCAATAGTTTGTTTGAAATTTTCTCAACACCCTCGAGTATTATCTGAGGTATGAGATCGCTGCCTAATAGAATGTCTATTTGAGCGCGGGTGTTGCAGTTGGCATCTGCTAGCTTTAGGTGTGAAACCTTTTGCCAATGCTTGCTATTTATATGATATCTTGGAAGCATATTTGTTAGTTGCGGTAAGACTATAGCTTCTGCTTTAATTCTCTTATCCGCTTGGGGGGAAATTAGAGTAATGGGATTATTGTGAACTGAGGTATTCGTTTGAGATTTCCTCAACCTGAGTGGTCATGGTGGTAACTGGTTCCGAAACTAGTCCACTTAGGACCAACCCAAAAATAGTATTTTGTGCGAATAGTTTGTTTGAAATTTTCTCAACACCCTCGAGTATTATCTGAGGTATGAGATCGCTGCCTAATAGAATGTCTATTTGAGCGGGGGTGTTGCAGTTGGGATCTGCTAGCTTTAGGTGTGAAACCTTTTGCCAATGCTTGCTATTTATATGATATCTTGGAAGCATATTTGTTAGTTGCGGTAAGACTATAGCTTCTGCTTTAATTCTCTTATCCGCTTGGGGGGAAATTAGAGTAATGGGATTATTGTGAACTGAGGTATTCGTTTGAGATTTCCTCAACCTGAGTGGTCATAGTGGTAACTGGTTCCGAAACTAGTCCACTTAGGATCCACCCAAAAATAGTATTTTGTGCCAATAGTTTGTTTGAAATTTTCTCAACACCCTCGAGTATTATCTGAGGTATGAGATCGCTGCCTAATAGAATGTCTATTTGAGCGGGGGTGTTGCAGTTGGGATCTGCTAGCTTTAGGTGTGAAACCTTTTGCCAATGCTTGCTATTTATATGATAGCTTGGAAGCATATTTGTTAGTTGCGGTAAGACTATAGCTTCTGCTTTAATTCTCTTATCCGCTTGGGGGGAAATTAGAGTAATGGGATTATTGTAAACTGAGGTATTCGTTTGAGATTTCCTCAACCTGAGTGGTCATGGTGGTAACTGGTTCCGAAACTAGTCCACTTAGGATCCACCCAAAAATAGTATTTTGTGCCAATAGTTTGTTTGAAATTCTCTCAACACCCTCGAGTATTATCTGAGGTATGAGATCGCTGCCTAATAGAATGTCTATTTGAGCGCGGGTGTTGCAGTTGGCATCTGCTAGCTTTAGGTGTGAAACCTTTTGCCGATGCTTGCTATTTATATGATAGCTTGGAAGCATATTTGTTAGTTGCGGTAAGACTATAGCTTCTGCTTTAATTCTCTTATCCGCTTGGGGGGAAATTAGAGTAAGGGGATTATTGTGAACTGAGGTATTCGTTTGAGATTTCCTCAACCTGAGTGGTCATGGTGGTAACTGGTTCCGAAACTAGTCCACATAGGACCAACCCAAAAATAGTATTTTGTGCCAATAGTTTGTTTGAAATTTTCTCAACACCCTCGAGTATTATCTGAGGTATGAGATCGCTGCCTAATAGAATGTCTATTTGAGCGGGGGTGTTGCAGTTGGGATCTGCTAGCTTTAGGTGTGAAACCTTAAGCCAATGCTTGCGATTTATATGATAGCTTGGAAGCATATTTGTTAGTTGCGGTAAGACTATAGCTTCTGCTTTAATTCTCTTATCCGCTTGGGGGGAAATTAGAGTAATGGGATTATTGTGAACTGAGGTATTCGTTTGAGATTTCCTCAACCTGAGTGGTCATGGTGGTAACTGGTTCCGAAACTAGTCCATTTAGAATCCACCCAAAAATAGTATTTTGTGCCAATAGTTTGTTTGAAATTTTCTCAACACCCTCGAGTATTATCTGAGGTATGTGATCGCTGCCTAATAGAATGTCTATTTGAGCGCGGGTGTTGCAGTTGGCATCTGCTAGCTTTAGGTGTGAAACCTTTTGCCAATGCTTGCTATTTATATGATAGCTTGGAAGCATATTTGTTAGTTGCGGTAAGACTATAGCTTCTGCTTTAATTCTCTTATCCGCTTGGGGGGAAATTAGAGTAATGGGATTATTGTAAACTGAGGTATTCGTTTGAGATTTCCTCAACCTGAGTGGTCATGGTGGTAACTGGTTCCGAAACTAGTCCACTTAGGATCCACCCAAAAATAGTATTTTGTGCCAATAGTTTGTTTGAAATTTTGTCAACACCCTCGAGTATTATCTGAGGTATGAGATCGCTGCCTAATAGAATGTCTATTTGAGCGCGGGTGTTGCAGTTGGCATCTGCTAGCTTTAGGTGTGAAACCTTTTGCCGATGCTTGCTATTTATATGATAGCTTGGAAGCATATTTGTTAGTTGCGGTAAGACTATAGCTTCTGCTTTAATTCTCTTATCCGCTTGGGGGGAAATTAGAGTAAGGGGATTATTGTGAACTGAGGTATTCGTTTGAGATTTCCTCAACCTGAGTGGTCATGGTGGTAACTGGTTCCGAAACTAGTCCACATAGGATCCAGCCAAAAATAGTATTTTGTGCCAATAGTTTGTTTGAAATTTTCTCAACACCCTCGAGTATTATCTGAGGTATGAGATCGCTGCCTAATAGAATGTCTATTTGAGCGGGGGTGTTGCAGTTGGGATCTGCTAGCTTTAGGTGTGAAACCTTAAGCCAATGCTTGCGATTTATATGATAGCTTGGAAGCATATTTGTTAGTTGCGGTAAGACTATAGCTTCTGCTTTAATTCTCTTATCCGCTTGGGGGGAAATTAGAGTAATGGGATTATTGTGAACTGAGGTATTCGTTTGAGATTTCCTCAACCTGAGTGGTCATGGTGGTAACTGGTTCCGAAACTAGTCCATTTAGAATCCACCCAAAAATAGTATTTTGTGCCAATAGTTTGTTTGAAATTTTCTCAACACCCTCGAGTATTATCTGAGGTATGTGATCGCTGCCTAATAGAATGTCTATTTGAGCGCGGGTGTTGCAGTTGGCATCTGCTAGCTTTAGGTGTGAAACCTTTTGCCAATGCTTGCTATTTATATGATATCTGGGAAGCATATTTGTTAGTTGCGGTAAGACTATAGCTTCTGCTTTAATTCTCTTATCCGCTTGGGGGGAAATTAGAGTAATGGGATTATTGTGAACTGAGGTATTCGTTTGAGATTTCCTCAACCTGAGTGGTCATGGTGGTAACTGGTTCCGAAACTAGTCCACTTAGGACCAACCCAAAAATAGTATTTTGTGCGAATAGTTTGTTTGAAATTTTCTCAACACCCTCGAGTATTATCTGAGGTATGAGATCGCTGCCTAATAGAATGTCTATTTGAGCGGGGGTGTTGCAGTTGGGATCTGCTAGCTTTAGGTGTGAAACCTTTTGCCAATGCTTGCTATTTATATGATATCTTGGAAGCATATTTGTTAGTTGCGGTAAGACTATAGCTTCTGCTTTAATTCTCTTATCCGCTTGGGGGGAAATTAGAGTAATGGGATTATTGTGAACTGAGGTATTCGTTTGAGATTCCTCAACCTGAGTGGTTATGGTGCTAACTGGTTCCGAAACTAGTCCACTTAGGATCCACCCTAAAATAGTATTTTGTGCCAATAGTTTGTTTGAAATTTTCTCAACACCCTCGAGTATTATCGGAGGTATGAGATCGCTGCCTAATAGAATGTCTATTTGAGCGGGGGTGTTGCAGTTGGGATCTGCTAGCTTTAGGTGTGAAACCTTTTGCCAATGCTTGCTATTCATATGATAGCTTGGAAGCATATTTGTTAGTTGCGGTAAGACTATAGCTTCTGCTTTAATTAGCTTCTCCGCTTGGGGGGAAATTAGAGTAATGGGATTATTGTGAACTGAGGTATTCGTTTGAGATTTCCTCAACCTGAGTGGTCATAGTGGTAACTGGTTCCGAAACTAGTCCACTTAGGATCCACCCAAAAATAGTATTTTGTGCCAATAGTTTGTTTGAAATTTTCTCAACACCCTCGAGTATTATCTGAGGTATGAGATCGCTGCCTAATAGAATGTCTATTTGAGCGGGGGTGTTGCAGTTGGGATCTGCTAGCTTTAGGTGTGAAACCTTTTGCCAATGCTTGCTATTTATATGATAGCTTGGAAGCATATTTGTTAGTTGCGGTAAGACTATAGCTTCTGCTTTAATTCTCTTATCCGCTTGGGGGGAAATTAGAGTAATGGGATTATTGTAAACTGAGGTATTCGTTTGAGATTTCCTCAACCTGAGTGGTCATGGTGGTAACTGGTTCCGAAACTAGTCTACTTAGGATCCACCCAAAAATAGTATTTTGTGCCAATAGTTTGTTTGAAATTTTCTCAACACCCTCGAGTATTATCTGAGGTATGAGATCGCTGCCTAATAGAATGTCTATTTGAGCGCGGGTGTTGCAGTTGGCATCTGCTAGCTTTAGGTGTGAAACCTTTTGCCGATGCTTGCTATTTATATGATAGCTTGGAAGCATATTTGTTAGTTGCGGTAAGACTATAGCTTCTGCTTTAATTCTCTTATCCGCTTGGGGGGAAATTAGAGTAAGGGGATTATTGTGAACAAAATAGTATTTTGTGCCAATAGTTTGTTTGAAATTTTCTCAACACCCTCGAGTATTATCTGAGGTATGAGATCGCTGCCTAATAGAATGTCTATTTGAGCGGGGGTGTTGCAGTTGGGATCTGCTAGCTTTAGGTGTGAAACCTTAAGCCAATGCTTGCGATTTATATGATAGCTTGGAAGCATATTTGTTAGTTGCGGTAAGACTATAGCTTCTGCTTTAATTCTCTTATCCGCTTGGGGGGAAATTGCCAATAGTTTGTTTGAAATTTTCTCAACACCCTCGAGTATTATCTGAGGTATGAGATCGCTGCCTAATAGAATGTCTATTTGAGCGGGGGTGTTGCAGTTGGGATCTGCTAGCTTTAGTTGTGAAACCTTTTGCCAATGCTTGCTATTTATATGATATCTTGGAAGCATATTTGTTAGTTGCGGTAAGACTATAGCTTCTGCTTTAATTCTCTTATCCGCTTGGGGGGAAATTAGAGTAATGGGATTATTGTGAACTGAGGTATTCGTTTGAGATTCCTCAACCTGAGTGGTCATGGTGGTAATTGAGGTATTCGTTTGAGATTTCCTCAACCTGAGTGGTCATGGTGGTAACTGGTTCCGAAACTAGTCCACATAGGACCAACCCAAAAATAGTATTTTGTGCCAATAGTTTGTTTGAAATTTTCTCAACACCCTCGAGTATTATCTGAGGTATGAGATCGCTGCCTAATAGAATGTCTATTTGAGCGGGGGTGTTGCAGTTGGGATCTGCTAGCTTTAGGTGTGAAACCTTTTGCCAATGCTTGCTATTTATATGATAGCTTGGAAGCATATTTGTTAGTTGCGGTAAGACTATAGCTTCTGCTTTAATTCTCTTATCCGCTTGGGGGGAAATTAGAGTAATGGGATTATTGTAAACTGAGGTATTCGTTTGAGATTTCCTCAACCTGAGTGGTCATGGTGGTAACTGGTTCCGAAACTAGTCCACTTAGGATCCACCCAAAAATAGTATTTTGTGCCAATAGTTTGTTTGAAATTTACTCAACACCCTCGAGTATTATCTGAGGTATGAGATCGCTGCCTAATAGAATGTCTATTTGAGCGCGGGTGTTGCAGTTGGCATCTGCTAGCTTTAGGTGTGAAACCTTTTGCCGATGCTTGCTATTTATATGATAGCTTGGAAGCATATTTGTTAGTTGCGGTAAGACTATAGCTTCTGCTTTAATTCTCTTATCCGCTTGGGGGGAAATTAGAGTAAGGGGATTATTGTGAACTGAGGTATTCGTTTGAGATTTCCTCAACCTGAGTGGTCATGGTGGTAACTGGTTCCGAAACTAGTCCACATAGGACCAACCCAAAAATAGTATTTTGTGCCAATAGTTTGTTTGAAATTTTCTCAACACCCTCGAGTATTATCTGAGGTATGAGATCGCTGCCTAATAGAATGTCTATTTGAGCGGGGGTGTTGCAGTTGGGATCTGCTAGCTTTAGGTGTGAAACCTTAAGCCAATGCTTGCGATTTATATGATAGCTTGGAAGCATATTTGTTAGTTGCGGTAAGACTATAGCTTCTGCTTTAATTCTCTTATCCGCTTGGGGGGAAATTAGAGTAATGGGATTATTGTGAACTGAGGTATTCGTTTGAGATTTCCTCAACCTGAGTGGTCATGGTGGTAACTGGTTCCGAAACTAGTCCATTTAGAATCCACCCAAAAATAGTATTTTGTGCCAATAGTTTGTTTGAAATTTTCTCAACACCCTCGAGTATTATCTGAGGTATGAGATCGCTGCCTAATAGAATGTCTATTTGAGCGGGGGTGTTGCAGTTGGGATCTGCTAGCTTTAGGTGTGAAACCTTTTGCCAATGCTTGCTATTTATATGATATCTTGGAAGCATATTTGTTAGTTGCGGTAAGACTATAGCTTCTGCTTTAATTCTCTTATCCGCTTGGGGGGAAATTAGAGTAATGGGATTATTGTGAACTGAGGTATTCGTTTGAGATTCCTCAACCTGAGTGGTCATGGTGGTAACTGAGGTATTCGTTTGAGATTTCCTCAAACTGAGTGGTCATGGTGGTAACTGGTTCCGAAACTAGTCCACATAGGACCAACCCAAAAATAGTATTTTGTGCCAATAGTTTGTTTGAAATTTTCTCAACACCCTCGAGTATTATCTGAGGTATGAGATCGCTGCCTAATAGAATGTCTATTTGAGCGGGGGTGTTGCAGTTGGGATCTGCTAGCTTTAGGTGTGAAACCTTTTGCCAATGCTTGCTATTTATATGATATCTTGGAAGCATATTTGTTAGTTGCGGTAAGACTATAGCTTCTGCTTTAATTCTCTTATCCGCTTGGGGGGAAATTAGAGTAATGGGATTATTGTGAACTGAGGTATTCGTTTGAGATTCCTCAACCTGAGTGGTCATGGTGGTAACTGAGGTATTCGTTTGAGATTTCCTCAACCTGAGTGGTCATGGTGGTAACTGGTTCCGAAACTAGTCCACATAGGACCAACCCAAAAATAGTATTTTGTGCCAATAGTTTGTTTGAAATTTTCTCAACACCCTCGAGTATTATCTGAGGTATGAGATCGCTGCCTAATAGAATGTCTATTTGAGCGCGGGTGTTGCAGTTGGCATCTGCTAGCTTTAGGTGTGAAACCTTTTGCCAATGCTTGCTATTTATATGATATCTTGGAAGCATATTTGTTAGTTGCGGTAAGACTATAGCTTCTGCTTTAATTCTCTTATCCGCTTGGGGGGAAATTAGAGTAATGGGATTATTGTGAACTGAGGTATTCGTTTGAGATTCCTCAACCTGAGTGGTCATGGTGGTAACTGAGGTATTCGTTTGAGATTTCCTCAACCTGAGTGGTCATGGTGGTAACTGGTTCCGAAACTAGTCCACTTAGGATCCACCCAAAAATAGTATTTTGTGCCAATAGTTTGTTTGAAATTTTCTCAACACCCTCGAGTATTATCTGAGGTATGAGATCGCTGCCTAATAGAATGTCTATTTGAGCGCGGGTGTTGCAGTTGGCATCTGCTAGCTTTAGGTGTGAAACCTTTTGCCGATGCTTGCTATTTATATGATAGCTTGGAAGCATATTTGTTAGTTGCGGTAAGACTATAGCTTCTGCTTTAATTCTCTTATCCGCTTGGGGGGAAATTAGAGTAAGGGGATTATTGTGAACTGAGGTATTCGTTTGAGATTTCCTCAACCTGAGTGGTCATGGTGGTAACTGGTTCCGAAACTAGTCCACATAGGACCAACCCAAAAATAGTATTTTGTGCCAATAGTTTGTTTGAAATTTTCTCAACACCCTCGAGTATTATCTGAGGTATGAGATCGCTGCCTAATAGAATGTCTATTTGAGCGGGGGTGTTGCAGTTGGGATCTGCTAGCTTTAGGTGTGAAACCTTAAGCCAATGCTTGCGATTTATATGATAGCTTGGAAGCATATTTGTTAGTTGCGGTAAGACTATAGCTTCTGCTTTAATTCTCTTATCCGCTTGGGGGGAAATTAGAGTAATGGGATTATTGTGAACTGAGGTATTCGTTTGAGATTTCCTCAACCTGAGTGGTCATGGTGGTAACTGGTTCCGAAACTAGTCCATTTAGAATCCACCCAAAAATAGTATTTTGTGCCAATAGTTTGTTTGAAATTTTCTCAACACCCTCGAGTATTATCTGAGGTATGAGATCGCTGCCTAATAGAATGTCTATTTGAGCGGGGGTGTTGCAGTTGGCATCTGCTAGCTTTAGGTGTGAAACCTTTTGCCAATGCTTGCTATTTATATGATATCTTGGAAGCATATTTGTTAGTTGCGGTAAGACTATAGCTTCTGCTTTAATTCTCTTATCCGCTTGGGGGGAAATTAGAGTAATGGGATTATTGTGAACTGAGGTATTCGTTTGAGATTTCCTCAACCTGAGTGGTCATGGTGGTAACTGGTTCCGAAACTAGTCCACTTAGAATCCACCCAAAAATAGTATTTTGTGCCAATAGTTTGTTTGAAATTTTCTCAACACCCTCGAGTATCATCTGAGGTATGAGATCGCTGCCTAATAGAATGTCTATTTGAGCGGGGGGTGTTGCAGTTGGCATCTGCTAGCTTTAGGTGTGAAACCTTTTGCCAATGCTTGCTATTTATATGATATCTTGGAAGCATATTTGTTAGTTGCGGTAAGACTATAGCTTCTGCTTTAATTCTCTTATCCGCTTGGGGGGAAATTAGAGTAATGGGATTATTGTAAACTGAGGTATTCGTTTGAGATTCCTCAACCTGAGTTGTCATGGTGGTAAATGGTTCCGAAACTAGTCCACTTAGGATCCACCCTAAAATAGTATTTTGTGCCAATAGTTTGTTTGAAATTTTCTCAACACCCTCGAGTATTATCTGAGGTATGAGATCGCTGCCTAATAGAATGTCTATTTGAGCGGGGGTGTTGCAGTTGGCATCTGCTAGCTTAAGGTGTAAAACCTTTTGCCATTGCTTGCTATTTATATGATAGCTTGGAAGCATATTTGTTAGTTGCGGTAAGACTATAGCTTCTGCTTTAATTCTCTTATCCGCTTGGGAGGAAATTAGAGTAATGGGATTATTGTGAACTGAGGTATTCGTTTGAGATTTCCTCAACCTGAGTGTCATAGTGGTAACTGGTTCCGAAACCAGTCCACTTAGGATCCACCCAAAAATAGTACTTTGTGCCAATAGTTTGTTTGAAATTTTCGCAACACCCTTGAGTATTATCTGAGGTATGAGATCGCTGCCTAATAGAATGTCTATTTGACCGCGGGTGTTGCAGTTGGCATCTGCTAGCTTTAGGAGTGAAACCTTTTGCCGATGCTTGCTATTTATATGATAGCTTGGAAGCATATTTGTTAGTTGCGGTAAGACTATAGCTTCTGCTTTAATTCTCTTATCCGCTTGGGGGGAAATTAGAGTAATGGGATTATTGTGAACTGAGGTATTCGTTTGAGATTTCCTCAACCTGAGTGGTCATGGTGGTAACTGGTTCCGAAACTAGTCCACTTAGGACCAACCCAAAAATAGTATTTTGTGCCAATAGTTTGTTTGAAATTTTCTCAACACCCTCGAGTATTATCTGAGGTATGAGATCGCTGCCTAATAAAATGTCTATTTGAGCGGGGGTGATGCAGTTGGGATCTGCTAGCTTTAGGTGTGAAACCTTTAGCCAATGCTTGCTATTTATATGATAGCTTGGAAGCATATTTGTTAGTTGCGGTAAGACTATAGCTTCTGCTTTAATTCTCTTATCCGCTTGGGGGGAAATTAGAGTAATGGGATTATTGTGAACTGAGGTATTCGTTTGAGATTTCCTCAACCTGAGTGGTCATGGTGGTAACTGGTTCCGAAACTAGTCCATTTAGAATCCACCCAAAAATAGTATTTTGTGCCAATAGTTTGTTTGAAATTTTCTCAACACCCTCGAGTATTATCTGAGGTATGAGATCGCTGCCTAATAGAATGTCTATTTGAGCGCGGGTGTTGCAGTTGGCATCTGCTAGCTTTAGGTGTGAAACCTTTTGCCAATGCTTGCTATTTATATGATATCTTGGAAGCATATTTGTTAGTTGCGGTAAGACTATAGCTTCTGCTTTAATTCTCTTATCCGCTTGGGGGGAAATTAGAGTAATGGGATTATTGTGAACTGAGGTATTCGTTTGAGATTCCTCAACCTGAGTGGTCATGGTGGTAACTGAGGTATTCGTTTGAGATTTCCTCAACCTGAGTGGTCATGGTGGTAACTGGTTCCGAAACTAGTCCACATAGGACCAACCCAAAAATAGTATTTTGTGCCAATAGTTTGTTTGAAATTTTCTCAACACCCTCGAGTATTATCTGAGGTATGAGATCGCTGCCTAATAGAATGTCTATTTGAGCGGGGGTGTTGCAGTTGGGATCTGCTAGCTTTAGGTGTGAAACCTTAAGCCAATGCTTGCGATTTATATGATAGCTTGGAAGCATATTTGTTAGTTGCGGTAAGACTATAGCTTCTGCTTTAATTCTCTTATCCGCTTGGGGGGAAATTAGAGTAATGGGATTATTGTGAACTGAGGTATTCGTTTGAGATTTCCTCAACCTGAGTGGTCATGGTGGTAACTGGTTCCGAAACTAGTCCACTTAGAATCCACCCAAAAATAGTATTTTGTGCCAATAGTTTGTTTGAAATTTTCTCAACACCCTCGAGTATCATCTGAGGTATGAGATCGCTGCCTAATAGAATGTCTATTTGAGCGGGGGGTGTTGCAGTTGGCATCTGCTAGCTTTAGGTGTGAAACCTTTTGCCAATGCTTGCTATTTATATGATATCTTGGAAGCATATTTGTTAGTTGCGGTAAGACTATAGCTTCTGCTTTAATTCTCTTATCCGCTTGGGGGGAAATTAGAGTAATGGGATTATTGTAAACTGAGGTATTCGTTTGAGATTCCTCAACCTGAGTGGTCATGGTGGTAACTGGTTCCGAAACTAGTCCACTTAGGATCCACCCTAAAATAGTATTTTGTGCCAATAGTTTGTTTGAAATTTTCTCAACACCCTCGAGTATTATCTGAGGTATGAGATCGCTGCCTAATAGAATGTCTATTTGAGCGGGGGTGTTGCAGTTGGCATCTGCTAGCTTTAGGTGTGAAACCTTTTGCCAATGCTTGCTATTTATATGATAGCTTGGAAGCATATTTGTTAGTTGCGGCAAGACTATAGCTTCTGCTTTAATTCTCTTATCCGCTTGGGAGGAAATTAGAGTAATGGGATTATTGTGAACTGAGGTATTCGTTTGAGATTTCCTCAACCTGAGTGTCATAGTGGTAACTGGTTCCGAAACTAGTCCACTTAAGATCCACCCAAAAATAGTATTTTGTGCCAATAGTTTGTTTGAAATTTTCGCAACACCCTCGAGTATTATCTGAGGTATGAGATCGCTGCCTAATAGAATGTCTATTTGAGCGCGGGTGTTGCAGTTGGCATCTGCTAGCTTTAGGAGTGAAACCTTTTGCCGATGCTTGCTATTTATATGATAGCTTGGAAGCATATTTGTTAGTTGCGGTAAGACTATAGCTTCTGCTTTAATTCTCTTATCCGCTTGGGGGGAAATTAGAGTAATGGGATTATTGTGAACTGAGGTATTCGTTTGAGATTTCCTCAACCTGAGTGGTCATGGTGGTAACTGGTTCCGAAACTAGTCCACTTAGGACCAACCCAAAAATAGTATTTTGTGCCAATAGTTTGTTTGAAATTTTCTCAACACCCTCGAGTATTATCTGAGGTATGAGATCGCTGCCTAATAGAATGTCTATTTGAGCGGGGGTGTTGCAGTTGGCATCTGCTAGCTTTAGGTGTAAAACCTTTTGCCAATGCTTGCTATTTATATGATAGCTTGGAAGCATATTTGTTAGTTGCGGTAAGACTATAGCTTCTGCTTTAATTCTCTTATCCGCTTGGGAGGAAATTAGAGTAATGGGATTATTGTGAACTGAGGTATTCGTTTGAGATTTCCTCAACCTGAGTGTCATAGTGGTAACTGGTTCCGAAACTAGTCCACTTAGGATCCACCCAAAAATAGTATTTTGTGCCAATAGTTTGTTTGAAATTTTCGCAACACCCTTGAGTATTATCTGAGGTATGAGATCGCTGCCTAATAGAATGTCTATTTGACCGCGGGTGTTGCAGTTGGCATCTGCTAGCTTTAGGAGTGAAACCTTTTGCCGATGCTTGCTATTTATATGATAGCTTGGAAGCATATTTGTTAGTTGCGGTAAGACTATAGCTTCTGCTTTAATTCTCTTATCCGCTTGGGGGGAAATTAGAGTAATGGGATTATTGTGAACTGAGGTATTCGTTTGAGATTTCCTCAACCTGAGTGGTCATGGTGGTAACTGGTTCCGAAACTAGTCCACTTAGGACCAACCCAAAAATAGTATTTTGTGCCAATAGTTTGTTTGAAATTTTCTCAACACCCTCGAGTATTATCTGAGGTATGAGATCGCTGCCTAATAAAATGTCTATTTGAGCGGGGGTGATGCAGTTGGGATCTGCTAGCTTTAGGTGTGAAACCTTTAGCCAATGCTTGCTATTTATATGATAGCTTGGAAGCATATTTGTTAGTTGCGGTAAGACTATAGCTTCTGCTTTAATTCTCTTATCCGCTTGGGGGGAAATTAGAGTAATGGGATTATTGTGAACTGAGGTATTCGTTTGAGATTTCCTCAACCTGAGTGGTCATGGTGGTAACTGGTTCCGAAACTAGTCCATTTAGAATCCACCCAAAAATAGTATTTTGTGCCAATAGTTTGTTTGAAATTTTCTCAACACCCTCGAGTATTATCTGAGGTATGAGATCGCTGCCTAATAGAATGTCTATTTGAGCGCGGGTGTTGCAGTTGGCATCTGCTAGCTTTAGGTGTGAAACCTTTTGCCAATGCTTGCTATTTATATGATATCTTGGAAGCATATTTGTTAGTTGCGGTAAGACTATAGCTTCTGCTTTAATTCTCTTATCCGCTTGGGGGGAAATTAGAGTAATGGGATTATTGTGAACTGAGGTATTCGTTTGAGATTCCTCAACCTGAGTGGTCATGGTGGTAACTGAGGTATTCGTTTGAGATTTCCTCAACCTGAGTGGTCATGGTGGTAACTGGTTCCGAAACTAGTCCACATAGGACCAACCCAAAAATAGTATTTTGTGCCAATAGTTTGTTTGAAATTTTCTCAACACCCTCGAGTATTATCTGAGGTATGAGATCGCTGCCTAATAGAATGTCTATTTGAGCGGGGGTGTTGCAGTTGGGATCTGCTAGCTTTAGGTGTGAAACCTTAAGCCAATGCTTGCGATTTATATGATAGCTTGGAAGCATATTTGTTAGTTGCGGTAAGACTATAGCTTCTGCTTTAATTCTCTTATCCGCTTGGGGGGAAATTAGAGTAATGGGATTATTGTGAACTGAGGTATTCGTTTGAGATTTCCTCAACCTGAGTGGTCATGGTGGTAACTGGTTCCGAAACTAGTCCACTTAGAATCCACCCAAAAATAGTATTTTGTGCCAATAGTTTGTTTGAAATTTTCTCAACACCCTCGAGTATCATCTGAGGTATGAGATCGCTGCCTAATAGAATGTCTATTTGAGCGGGGGGTGTTGCAGTTGGCATCTGCTAGCTTTAGGTGTGAAACCTTTTGCCAATGCTTGCTATTTATATGATATCTTGGAAGCATATTTGTTAGTTGCGGTAAGACTATAGCTTCTGCTTTAATTCTCTTATCCGCTTGGGGGGAAATTAGAGTAATGGGATTATTGTAAACTGAGGTATTCGTTTGAGATTCCTCAACCTGAGTGGTCATGGTGGTAACTGGTTCCGAAACTAGTCCACTTAGGATCCACCCTAAAATAGTATTTTGTGCCAATAGTTTGTTTGAAATTTTCTCAACACCCTCGAGTATTATCTGAGGTATGAGATCGCTGCCTAATAGAATGTCTATTTGAGCGGGGGTGTTGCAGTTGGCATCTGCTAGCTTTAGGTGTGAAACCTTTTGCCAATGCTTGCTATTTATATGATAGCTTGGAAGCATATTTGTTAGTTGCGGCAAGACTATAGCTTCTGCTTTAATTCTCTTATCCGCTTGGGAGGAAATTAGAGTAATGGGATTATTGTGAACTGAGGTATTCGTTTGAGATTTCCTCAACCTGAGTGTCATAGTGGTAACTGGTTCCGAAACTAGTCCACTTAGGATCCACCCAAAAATAGTATTTTGTGCCAATAGTTTGTTTGAAATTTTCGCAACACCCTCGAGTATTATCTGAGGTATGAGATCGCTGCCTAATAGAATGTCTATTTGAGCGCGGGTGTTGCAGTTGGCATCTGCTAGCTTTAGGAGTGAAACCTTTTGCCGATGCTTGCTATTTATATGATAGCTTGGAAGCATATTTGTTAGTTGCGGTAAGACTATAGCTTCTGCTTTAATTCTCTTATCCGCTTGGGGGGAAATTAGAGTAATGGGATTATTGTGAACTGAGGTATTCGTTTGAGATTTCCTCAACCTGAGTGGTCATGGTGGTAACTGGTTCCGAAACTAGTCCACTTAGGACCAACCCAAAAATAGTATTTTGGGCCAATAGTTTGTTTGAAATTTTCTCAACACCCTCGAGTATTATCTGAGGTATGAGATCGCTGCCTAATAAAATGTCTATTTGAGCGGGGGTGATGCAGTTGGGATCTGCTAGCTTTAGGTGTGAAACCTTTAGCCAATGCTTGCTATTTATATGATAGCTTGGAAGCATATTTGTTAGTTGCGGTAAGACTATAGCTTCTGCTTTAATTCTCTTATCCGCTTGGGGGGAAATTAGAGTAATGGGATTATTGTGAACTGAGGTATTCGTTTGAGATTTCCTCAACCTGAGTGGTCATGGTGGTAACTGGTTCCGAAACTAGTCCACTTAGGATCCACCGTAAAATAGTATTTTGTGCCAATAGGTGAAACCTTTTGCCAATGCTTGCTATTTATATGATAGCTTGGAAGCATATTTGTTAGTTGCGGTAAGACTATAGCTTCTGCTTTTATTCTCTTATCCGCTTGGGGGGAAATTAGAGTAATGGGATTATTGTGAACTGAGGTATTCGTTTGAGATTCCTCAACCTGAGTGGTCATGGTGGTAACTGAGGTATTCGTTTGAGATTTCCTCAACCTGAGTGGTCATGGTGGTAACTGGTTCCGAAACTAGTCCACTTAGGACCAACCCAAAAATAGTATTTTGTGCCAATAGTTTGTTTGAAATTTTCTCAACACCCTCGAGTATTATCTGAGGTATGAGATCGCTGCCTAATAAAATGTCTATTTGAGCGGGGGTGATGCAGTTGGGATCTGCTAGCTTTAGGTGTGAAACCTTTTGCCAATGCTTGCTATTTATATGATAGCTTGGAAGCATATTTGTTAGTTGCGGTAAGACTATAGCTTCTGCTTTTATTCTCTTATCCGCTTGGGGGGAAATTAGAGTAATGGGATTATTGTGAACTGAGGTATTCGTTTGAGATTTCCTCAACCTGTGTGGTCATGGTGGTAACTGGTTCCGAAACTAGTCCACTTAGAATCCACCCTAAAATAGTATTTTGTGCCAATAGTTTGTTTGAAATTTTCTCAACACCCTCGAGTATTATCTGAGGTATGAGATCGCTGCCTAATAGAATGTCTATTTGAGCGGGGGCGTTGCAGTTGGCATCTGCTAGCTTTAAGTGTGAAACCTTTTGCCAATGCTTGCTATTTATATGATAGCTTGGAAGCATATTTGTTAGTTGCGGTAAGACTATAGCTTCTGCTTTAATTCTCTTATCTGCTTGGGGGGAAATTAGAGTAATGGGATTATTGTGAACTGAGGTATTCGTTTGAGATTTCCTCAACCTGAGTGGTCATGGTGGTAACTGGTTCCGAAACTAGTCCACTTAGGATCCACCCAAAAATAGTATTTTGTGCCAATAGTTTGTTTGAAATTTTCTCAACACCCTCGAGTATTATCTGAGGTATGAGATCGCTGCCTAATAGAAAGTCTATTTGAGCGGGGGTGTTGCAGTTGGGATCTGCTAGCTTTAGGTGTGAAACCTTTTGCCAATGCTTGCTATTTATATGATATCTTGGCATATTTGTTAGTTGCGGTAAGACTATAGCTTCTGCTTTAATTCTCTTATCCGCTTGGGGGGAAATTAGAGTAATGGGATTATTGTGAACTGAGGTATTCGTTTGAGATTTCCTCAATCTGAGTGGTCATGGTGGTAACTGGTTCCGAAACTAGTCCACTTAGGACCAACCCAAAAATAGTATTTGGTGCGAATAGTTTGTTTGAAATTTTCTCAACACCCTCGAGTATTATCTGAGGTATGAGATCACTGCCTAATAGAATGTCTATTTGAGCGGGGGTGTTGCAGTTGGGATCTGCTAGCTTTAGGTGTGAAACCTTTTCTCAATGCTTGCTATTCATATGATAGCTTGGAAGCATATTTGTTAGTTGCGGTAAGACTATAGCTCATGCTTTAATTCTCTTATCCGCTTGGGGGGAAATTAGAGTAATGGTCATGGTGGTAACTGGTTCCGAAACTAGTCCACTTAGGATCCACCCTAAAATAGTATTTTGTGCCAATAGGTGAAACCTTTTGCCAATGCTTGCTATTTATATGATAGCTTGGAAGCATATTTGTTAGTTGCGGTAAGACTATAGCTTCTGCTTTAATTCTCTTCTCCGCTTGGGGGGAAATTAGAGTAATGGGATTATTGTGAACTAAGGTATTCGTTTGAGATTTCCTCAACCTGAGTGGTCATAGTAGGTGGTAACTGGTTCCAAAACTAGTCCACTTAGGAACCACCCAAAAATAGTATTTTGTGCCAATAGTTTGTTTGAAATTTTCTCAACACCCTCGAGTATTATCTGAGGTATGAGATCGCTGCCTAATAGAATGTCTATTTGAGCGGGGGTGTTGCAGTCGGGATCTGCTAGCTTTAGGTGTGAAACCTTTTCCCAATGCTTGCTATTCATATGATAGCTTGGAAGCATATTTGTTAGTTGCGGTAAGACTATAGCTCGTGCTTTAATTCTCTTATCCGCTTTGGCGGAAATTAGAGTAATGGGATTATTGTGAACTGAGGTATTCGTTTGAGATTTCCTCAACCTGAGTGGTCATGGTGGTAACTGGTTCCGAAACTAGTCCACTTAGGACCAACCCAAAACTAGTATTTTGTGCCAATAGTTTGTTTGAAATTTTCTCAACACCCTCGAGTATTATCTGAGGTATGAGATCGCTGCCTAATAGAATGTCTATTTGAGCGGGGGTGTTGCAGTTGGGATCTGCTAGCTTTAAGTGTGAAACCTTTAGCCAATGCTTGCTATTTATATGATAGCTTGGAAGCATATTTGTTAGTTGCGGTAAGACTATAGCTTCTGCTTTAATTCTCTTATCCGCTTGGGGGGAAATTAAAGTAATGGGATTATTGTGAACTGAGGTATTCGTTTGAGATTTCCTCAACCTGAGTGGTCATGGTGGTAACCGGTTCCGAAACTAGTCCACTTAGGATCCACCGTAAAATAGTATTTTGTGCCAATAGGTGAAACCTTTTGCCAATGCTTGCTATTTATATGATAGCTTGGAAGCATATTTGTTAGTTGCGGTAAGACTATAGGTTCTGCTTTAATTCTCTTCTCCGCTTGGGGGGAAATTAGAGTAAGGGGATTATTGTGAACTGAGGTATTCGTTTGAGATTTCCTCAACCTGAGTGGTCATGGTGGTAACTGGTTCCGAAACTAGTCCACATAGGACCAACCCAAAAATAGTATTTTGTGCCAATAGTTTGTTTGAAATTTTCTCAACACCCTCGAGTATTATCTGAGGTATGAGATCGCTGCCTAATAGAATGTCTATTTGAGCGGGGGTGTTGCAGTTGGGATCTGATAGCTTTAGGTGTGAAACCTTTTGCCAATGCTTGCTATTTATATGATGTCTTGGAAGCATATTTGTAAGTTGCGGTAAGACTATAGCTTCTGCTTTAATTCTCTTATCCGCTTGGGGGGAAATTAGAGTAATGGGATTATTGTAAACTGAGGTATTCGTTTGAGATTCCTCAACCTGAGGGGTCATGGTGGTAACTGGTTCCGAAACTAGTCCACTTAGGATCCACCCTAAAATAGTATTTTGTGCCAATAGTTTGTTTGAAATTTTCTCAACACCCTCGAGTATTATCTGAGGTATGAGATCGCTGCCTAATAGAATGTCTATTTGAGCGCGGGTGTTGCAGTTGGCATCTGCTAGCTTTAGGAGTGAAACCTTTTGCCGATGCTTGCTATTTATATGATAGCTTGGAAGCATATTTGTTAGTTGCGGTAAGACTATAGCTTCTGCTTTAATTCTCTTATCCGCTTGGGGGGAAATTAGAGTAATGGGATTATTGTGAACTGAGGTATTCGTTTGAGATTTCCTCAACCTGAGTGGTCATGGTGGTAACTGGTTCCGAAACTAGTCCACTTAGGACCAACCAAAAAATAGTATTTTGTGCCAATAGTTTGTTTGAATTTTTCTCAACACCCTAGAGTATTATCTGAGGTATGAGATCGCTGCCTAATAAAATGTCTATTTGAGCGGGGGTGATGCAGTTGGGATCTGCTAGCTTTAGGTGTGAAACCTTTAGCCAATGAGCTAAGGTATTCGTTTGAGATTTCCTCAACCTGAGGGGTCATGGTGGTAACTGGTTCCGAAACTAGTCCACTTAGGATCCACCGTAAAATAGTATTTTGTGCCAATAGGTGAAACCTTTTGCCAATGCTTGCTATTCATATGATAGCTTGGAAGCATATTTGTTAGTTGCGGTAAGACTATAGCTTCTGCTTTTATTCTTTTATCCGCTTGGGGGGAAATTAGAGTAATGGGATTATTGTGAACTGAGGTATTCGTTTGAGATTCCTCAACCTGAGTGGTCATGGTGGTAACTGAGGTATTCGTTTGAGATTTCCTCAACCTGAGTGGTCATGGTGGTAACTGGTTCCGAAACTAGTCCACTTAGGACCAACCCAAAAATAGTATTTTGTGCCAATAGTTTGTTTGAAATTTTCTCAACACCCTCGAGTATTATCTGAGGTATGAGATCGCTGCCTAATAAAATGTCTATTTGAGCGGGGGTGATGCAGTTGGGATCTGCTAGCTTTAGGTGTGAAACCTTTTGCCAATGCTTGCTATTTATATGATAGCTTGGAAGCATATTTGTTAGTTGCGGTAAGACTATAGCTTCTGCTTTTATTCTCTTATCCGCTTGGGGGGAAATTAGAGTAATGGGATTATTGTGAACTGAGGTATTCGTTTGAGATTTCCTCAACCTGAGTGGTCATGGTGGTAACTGGTTCCGAAACTAGTCCACTTAGAATCCACCCTAAAATAGTATTTTGTGCCAATAGTTTGTTTGAAATTTTCTCAACACCCTCGAGTATTATCTGAGGTATGAGATCGCTGCCTAATAGAATGTCTATTTGAGCGGGGGTGTTGCAGTTGGCATCTGCTAGCTCTAGGTGTGAAACCTTTTGCCAATGCTTGCTATTTATATGATAGCTTGGAAGCATATATGTTAGTTGCGGTAAGACTATAGCTTCTGCTTTAATTCTCTTATCTGCTTGGGGGGAAATTAGAGTAATGGGATTATTGTGAACTGAGGTATTCGTTTGAGATTTCCACAACCTGAGTGGTCATGGTGGTAACTGGTTCCGAAACTAGTCCACTTAGGATCCACCCAAAAATAGTATTTTGTGCCAATAGTTTGTTTGAAATTTGCTCAACACCCTCGAGTATTATCTGAGGTATGAGATCGCTGCCTAATAGAATGTCTATTTGAGCGGGGGTGTTGCAGTTGGGATCTGCTAGCTTTAGGTGTGAAACCTTTTGTCAATGCTTGTTATTTATATGATAGCTTGGAAGCATATTTGTTACTTGCGGTAAGACTATAGCTTCTGCTTTAATTCTCTTATCCGCTTGGGGGGAAATTAGAGTAATGGGATTATTGTGAACTGAGGTATTGGTTTGAGATTTCCTCAACCTGAGTGGTCATGGTGGTAACTGGTTCCGAAACTAGTCCACTTAGGATCCACCCAAAAATAGTATTTTGTGCCAATAGTTTGTTTGAAATTTTCTCAACACCCTCGAGTATTATCTGAGGTATGAGATCGCTGCCTAATAGAAAGTCTATTTGAGCGGGGGTGTTGCAGTTGGGATCTGCTAGCTTTAGGTGTGAAACCTTTTGCCAATGCTTGCTATTTATATGATATCTTGGCATATTTGTTAGTTGCGGTAAGACTATAGCTTCTGCTTTAATTCTCTTATCCGCTTGGGGGGAAATTAGAGTAATGGGATTATTGTGAACTGAGGTATTCGTTTGAGATTTCCTCAACCTGAGTGGTCATGGCGGTAACTGGTTCCGAAACTAGTCCACTTAGAATCCACCCTAAAATAGTATTTTGTGCGAATAGTTTGTTTGAAATTTTCTCAACACCCTCGAGTATTATCTGAGGTATGAGATCGCTGCCTAATAGAATGTCTATTTGAGCGGGGGTGTTGCAGTTGTCATCTGCTAGCTTTAGGTGTGAAACCTTTTGCCAATGCTTGCTATTTATATGATAGCTTGGAAGCATATTTGTTAGTTGCGGTAAGATTATAGCTTCTGCTTTAATTATCTTATCCGCTGGGGGGAAATTAGAGTAATGGGATTATTGTGAACTGAGGTATTCGTTTGAGATTTCCTCAACCTGAGTGGTCATGGTGGTAACTGGTTCCGAAACTAGTCCACTTAGGATCCACCCAAAAATAGTATTTTGTGCCAATAGTTTGTTTGAAATTTTCTCAACACCCTCGAGTATTATCTGAGGTATGAGATCGCTGCCTAATAGAAAGTCTATTTGAGCGGGGGTGTTGCAGTTGGGATCTGCTAGCTTTAGGTGTGAAACCTTTTGCCAATGCTTGCTATTTATATGATATCTTGGCATATTTGTTAGTTGCGGTAAGACTATAGCTTCTGCTTTAATTCTCTTATCCGCTTGGGGGGAAATTAGAGTAATGGGATTATTGTGAACTGAGGTATTCGTTTGAGATTTCCTCAACCTGAGTGGTCATGGTGGTAACTGGTTCCGAAACTAGTCCACTTAGAATCCACCCTAAAATAGTATTTTGTGCGAATAGTTTGTTTGAAATTTTCTCAACACCCTCGAGTATTATCTGAGGTATGAGATCGCTGCCTAATAGAATGTCTATTTGAGCGGGGGTGTTGCAGTTGTCATCTGCTAGCTTTAGGTGTGAAACCTTTTGCCAATGCTTGCTATTTATATGATAGCCTGGAAGCATATTTGTTAGTTGCGGTAAGACTATAGCTTCTGCTTTAATTATCTTATCCGCTGGAAGGAAATTAGAGTAATGGGATTATTGTGAACTGAGGTATTCGTTTCAGATTTCCTCAACCTGAGTGGTCATGGTGGTAACTGGTTCCGAAACTAGTCCACTTAGGACCAACCCAAAAATAGTATTTGGTGCGAATAGTTTGTTTGAAATTTTCTCAACACCCTCGAGTATTATCTGAGGTATGAGATCGCTGCCTAATAGAAAGTCTATTTGAGCGGGGGTGTTGCAGTTGGGATCTGCTAGCTTTAGGTGTGAAACCTTTTGCCAATGCTTGCTATTTATATGATATCTTGGCATATTTGTTAGTTGCGGTAAGACTATAGCTTCTGCTTTAATTCTCTTATCCGCTTGGGGGGAAATTAGAGTAATGAGATTATTGTGAACTGAGGTATTCGTTTGAGATTTCCTCAACCTGAGTGGTCATGGTGGTAACTGGTTCCGAAACTAGTCCACTTAGGATCCACCCAAAAATAGTATTTTGTACCAGTGGTTTGTTTGAAATTTTCTCAACACCCTCGAGTATTATCTGAGGTATGAGATCGCTGCCTAATAGAATGTCTATTTGAGCGGGGGTGTTGCAGTTGTCATCTGCTAGCTTTAGGTGTGAAACCTTTTGCCAATGCTTGCTATTTATATGACAGCTTGGAAGCATATTTGTTAGTTTCGGTAAGACTATAGCTTCTGCTTTAATTATCTTATCCGCTGGGGGGAAATTAGAGTAATGGGATTATTGTGAACTGAGGTATTCGTTTCAGATTTCCTCAACCTGAGTGGTCATGGTGGTAACTGGTTCCGAAACTAGTCCACTTAGGACCAACCCAAAAATAGTATTTGGTGCGAATAGTTTGTTTGAAATTTTCTCAACACCCTCGAGTATTATCTGAGGTATGAGATCACTGCCTAATAGAATGTCTATTTGAGCGGGGGTGTTGCAGTTGGGATCTGCTAGCTTTAGGTGTGAAACCTTTTCCCAATGCTTGCTATTCATATGATAGCTTGGAAGCATATTTGTTAGTTGCGGTAAGACTATAGCTCATGCTTTAATTCTCTTATCCGCTTGGGGGGAAATTAGAGTAATGGTCATGGTGGTAACTGGTTCCGAAACTAGTCCACTTAGGATCCACCCTAAAATAGTATTTTGTGCCAATAGGTGAAACCTTTTGCCAATACTTGCTATTTATATGATAGCTTGGAAGCATATTTGTTAGTTGCGGTAAGACTATAGCTTCTGCTTTAATTCTCTTCTCCGCTTGGGGGGAAATTAGAGTAATGGGATTATTGTGAACTAAGGTATTCGTTTGAGATTTCCTCAACCTGAGTGGTCATGGTGGTAACTGGTTCCAAAACTAGTCCACTTAGGAACCACCTAAAAATAGTATTTTGTGCCAATAGTTTGTTTGAAATTTTCTCAACACCCTCGAGTATTATCTGAGGTATGAGATCGCTGCCTAATAGAATGTCTATTTGAGCGGGGGTGTTGCAGTCGGGATCTGCTAGCTTTAGGTGTGAAACCTTTTCCCAATGCTTGCTATTCATATGATAGCTTGGAAGCATATTTGTTAGTTGCGGTAAGACTATAGCTCGTGCTTTAATTCTCTTATCCGCTTTGGCGGAAATTAGAGTAATGGGTTTATTGTGAACTGAGGTATTCGTTTGAGATTTCCTCAACCTGAGTGGTCATGGTGGTAACTGGTTCCGAAACTAGTCCACTTAGGACCAACCCAAAACTAGTATTTTGTGCCAATAGTTTGTTTGAAATTTTCTCAACACCCTCGAGTATTATCTGAGGTATGAGATCGCTGCCTAATAGAATGTCTATTTGAGCGGGGGTGTTGCAGTTGGGATCTGCTAGCTTTAGGTGTGAAACCTTTAGCCAATGCTTGCTATTTATATGATAGCTTGGAAGCATATTTGTTAGTTGCGGTAAGACTATAGCTTCTGCTTTAATTCTCTTATCCGCTTGGGGGAAATTAGAGTAATGGGATTATTGTGAACTGAGGTATTCGTTTGAGATTTCCTCAACCTGAGTGGTCATGGTGGTAACTGGTTCCGAAACTAGTCCACTTAGGATCCACCGTAAAATAGTATTTTGTGCCAATAGGTGAAACCTTTTGCCAATGCTTGCTATTTATATGATAGCTTGGAAGCATATTTGTTAGTTGCGGTAAGACTATAGCTTCTGCTTTTATTCTTTTATCCGCTTGGGGGGAAATTAGAGTAATGGGATTATTGTGAACTGAGGTATTCGTTTGAGATTCCTCAACCTGAGTGGTCATGGTGGTAACTGAGGTATTCGTTTGAGATTTCCTCAACCTGAGTGGTCATGGTGGTAACTGGTTCCGAAACTAGTCCACTTAGGACCAACCCAAAAATAGTATTTTGTGCCAATAGTTTGTTTGAAATTTTCTCAACACCCTCGAGTATTATCTGAGGTATGAGATCGCTGCCTAATAAAATGTCTATTTGAGCGGGGGTGATGCAGTTGGGATCTGCTAGCTTTAGGTGTGAAACCTTTTGCCAATGCTTGCTATTTATATGATAGCTTGGAAGCATATTTGTTACTTGCGGTAAGACTATAGCTTCTGCTTTAATTCTCTTATCTGCTTGGGGGGAAATTAGAGTAATGGGATTATTGTGAACTGAGGTATTCGTTTGAGATTTCCACAACCTGAGTGGTCATGGTGGTAACTGGTTCCGAAACTAGTCCACTTAGATTCCACCCTAAAATAGTATTTTGTGCCAATAGTTTGTTTGAAATTTTCTCAACACCCTCGAGTATTATCTGAGGTATGAGATCGCTGCCTAATAGAATGTCTATTTGAGCGGGGGTGTTGCAGTTGGCATCTGCTAGCTTTAGGTGTGAAACCTTTTGCCAATGCTTGCTATTTATATGATAGCTTGGAAGCATATTTGTTAGTTGCGGTAAGACTATAGCTTCTGCTTTAATTCTCTTATCTGCTTGGGGGGAAATTAGAGTAATGGGATTATTGTGAACTGAGGTATTCGTTTGAGATTTCCACAACCTGAGTGGTCATGGTGGTAACTGGTTCCGAAACTAGTCCACTTAGGATCCACCCAAAAATAGTATTTTGTGCCAATAGTTTGTTTGAAATTTGCTCAACACCCTCGAGTATTATCTGAGGTATGAGATCGCTGCCTAATAGAATGTCTATTTGAGCGGGGGTGTTGCAGTTGGGATCTGCTAGCTTTAGGTGTGAAACCTTTTGTCAATGCTTGTTATTTATATGATAGCTTTGAAGCATATTTGTTACTTGCGGTAAGACTATAGCTTCTGCTTTAATTCTCTTATCCGCTTGGGGGGAAATTAGAGTAATGGGATTATTGTGAACTGAGGTATTCGTTTGAGATTTCCTCAACCTGAGTGGTCATGGTGGTAACTGGTTCCGAAACTAGTCCACTTAGGATCCACCCAAAAATAGTATTTTGTGCCAATAGTTTGTTTGAAATTTTCTCAACACCCTCGAGTATTATCTGAGGTATGAGATCGCTGCCTAATAGAAAGTCTATTTGAGCGGGGGTGTTGCAGTTGGGATCTGCTAGCTTTAGGTGTGAAACCTTTTGCCAATGCTTGCTATTTATATGATATCTTGGCATATTTGTTAGTTGCGGTAAGACTATAGCTTCTGCTTTAATTCTCTTATCCGCTTGGGGGGAAATTAGATTAATGGGATTATTGTGAACTGAGGTATTCGTTTGAGATTTCCTCAACCTGAGTGGTCATGGTGGTAACTGGTTCCGAAACTAGTCCACTTAGAATCCACCCTAAAATAGTATTTTGTGCGAATAGTTTGTTTGAAATTTTCTCAACACCCTCGAGTATTATCTGAGGTATGAGATCGCTGCCTAATAGAATGTCTATTTGAGCGGGGGTGTTGCAGTTGTCATCTGCTAGCTTTAGGTGTGAAACCTTTTGCCAATGCTTGCTATTTATATGATAGCTTGGAAGCATATTTGTTAGTTGCGGTAAGATTATAGCTTCTGCTTTAATTATCTTATCCGCTGGGGGGAAATTAGAGTAATGGGATTATTGTGAACTGAGGTATTCGTTTGAGATTTCCTCAACCTGAGTGGTCATGGTGGTAACTGGTTCCGAAACTAGTCCACTTAGGATCCACCCAAAAATAGTATTTTGTGCCAATAGTTTGTTTGAAATTTTCTCAACACCCTCGAGTATTATCTGAGGTATGAGATCGCTGCCTAATAGAAAGTCTATTTGAGCGGGGGTGTTGCAGTTGGGATCTGCTAGCTTTAGGTGTGAAACCTTTTGCCAATGCTTGCTATTTATATGATATCTTGGCATATTTGTTAGTTGCGGTAAGACTATAGCTTCTGCTTTAATTCTCTTATCCGCTTGGGGGGAAATTAGAGTAATGGGATTATTGTGAACTGAGGTATTCGTTTGAGATTTCCTCAACCTGAGTGGTCATGGTGGTAACTGGTTCCGAAACTAGTCCACTTAGAATCCACCCTAAAATAGTATTTTGTGCGAATAGTTTGTTTGAAATTTTCTCAACACCCTCGAGTATTATCTGAGGTATGAGATCGCTGCCTAATAGAATGTCTATTTGAGCGGGGGTGTTGCAGTTGTCATCTGCAAGCTTTAGGTGTGAAACCTCTTGCCAATGCTTGCTATTTATATGATAGCTTGGAAGCATATTTGTTAGTTGCGGTAAGACTATAGCTTCTGCTTTAATTATCTTATCCGCTGGAAGGAAATTAGAGTAATGGGATTATTGTGAACTGAGGTATTCGTTTCAGATTTCCTCAACCTGAGTGGTCATGGTGGTAACTGGTTCCGAAACTAGTCCACTTAGGACCAACCCAAAAATAGTATTTGGTGCGAATAGTTTGTTTGAAATTTTCTCAACACCCTCGAGTATTATCTGAGGTATGAGATCGCTGCCTAATAGAATGTCTATTTGAGCGGGGGTGTTGCAGTTGTCATCTGCTAGCTTTAGGTGTGAAACCTTTTGCCAATGCTTGCTATTTATATGATAGCTTGGAAGCATATTTGTTAGTTGCGGTAAGACTATAGCTTCTGCTTTAATTATCTTATCCGCTGGGGGGAAATTAGAGTAATGGGATTATTGTGAACTGAGGTATTCGTTTCAGATTTCCTCAACCTGAGTGGTCATGGTGGTAACTGGTTCCGAAACTAGTCCACTTAGGACCAACCCAAAAGTAGTATTTGGTGCGAATAGTTTGTTTGAAATTTTCTCAACACCCTCGAGTATTATCTGAGGTATGAGATCGCTGCCTAATAGAATGTCTATTTGAGCGGGGGTGTTGCAGTTGGGATCTGCTAGCTTTAGGTGTGAAACCTTTAGCCAATGCTTGCTATTTATATGATAGCTTGGAAGCATATTTGTTAGTTGCGGTAAGACTATAGCTTCTGCTTTAATTCTCTTATCCGCTTGGGGGGAAATAAGAGTAATGGGATTATTGTGAACTGAGGTATTCGTTTGAGATTTCCTCAACCTGAGTGGTCATGGTGGTAACTGGTTCCGAAACTAGTCCACTTAGGATCCACCCAAAAATAGTATTTTGTGCCAATAGTTTGTTTGAAATTTGCTCAACACCCTCGAGTATTATCTGAGGTATGAGATCGCTGCCTAATAGAATGTCTATTTGAGCGGGGGTGTTGCAGTTGGGATCTGCTAGCTTTAGGTGTGAAACCTTTTGTCAATGCTTGTTATTTATATGATAGCTTGTAAGCATATTTGTTACTTGCGGTAAGACTATAGCTTCTGCTTTAATTCTCTTATCCGCTTGGGGGGAAATTAGAGTAATGGGATTATTGTGAACTGAGGTATTCGTTTGAGATTTCCTCAACCTGAGTGGTCATGGTGGTAACTGGTTCCGAAACTAGTCCACTTAGGATCCACCCAAAAATAGTATTTTGTGCCAATAGTTTGTTTGAAATTTTCTCAACACCCTCGAGTATTATCTGAGGTATGAGATCGCTGCCTAATAGAAAATCTATTTGAGCGGGGGTGTTGCAGTTGGGATCTGCTAGCTTTAGGTGTGAAACCTTTTGCCAATGCTTGCTATTTATATGATATCTTGGCATATTTGTTAGTTGCGGTAAGACTATAGCTTCTGCTTTAATTCTCTTATCCGCTTGGGGGGAAATTAGAGTAATGGGATTATTGTGAACTGAGGTATTCGTTTGAGATTTCCTCAACCTGAGTGGTCATGGTGGTAACTGGTTCCGAAACTAGTCCACTTAGGATCCACCCAAAAATAGTATTTTGTGCCAATAGTTTGTTTGAAATTTTCTCAACACCCTCGAGTATTATCTGAGGTATGAGATCGCTGCCTAATAGAAAATCTATTTGAGCGGGGGTGTTGCAGTTGGGATCTGCTAGCTTTAGGTGTGAAACCTTTTGCCAATGCTTGCTATTTATATGATATCTTGGCATATTTGTTAGTTGCGGTAAGACTATAGCTTCTGCTTTAATTCTCTTATCCGCTTGGGGGGAAATTAGAGTAATGGGATTATTGTGAACTGAGGTATTCGTTTGAGATTTCCTCAACCTGAGTGGTCATGGTGGTAACTGGTTCCGAAACTAGTCCACTTAGAATCCACCCTAAAATAGTATTTTGTGCGAATAGTTTGTTTGAAATTTTCTCAACACCCTCGAGTATTATCTGAGGTATGAGATCGCTGCCTAATAGAATGTCTATTTGAGCGGGGGTGTTGCAGTTGTCATCTGCTAGCTTTAGGTGTGAAACCTTTTGCCAATGCTTGCTATTTATATGATAGCTTGGAAGCATATTTGTTAGTTGCGGTAAGATTATAGCTTCTGCTTTAATTATCTTATCCGCTGGGGGGAAATTAGAGTAATGGGATTATTGTGAACTGAGGTATTCGTTTGAGATTTCCTCAACCTGAGTGGTCATGGTGGTAACTGGTTCCGAAACTAGTCCACTTAGGATCCACCCAAAAATAGTATTTTGTGCGAATAGTTTGTTTGAAATTTTCTCAACACCCTCGAGTATTATCTGAGGTATGAGATCGCTGCCTAATAGAATGTCTATTTGAGCGGGGGTGTTGCAGTTGTCATCTGCAAGCTTTAGGTGTGAAACCTCTTGCCAATGCTTGCTATTTATATGATAGCTTGGAAGCATATTTGTTAGTTGCGGTAAGACTATAGCTTCTGCTTTAATTATCTTATCCGCTGGAAGGAAATTAGAGTAATGGGATTATTGTGAACTGAGGTATTCGTTTCAGATTTCCTCAACCTGAGTGGTCATGGTGGTAACTGGTTCCGAAACTAGTCCACTTAGGACCAACCCAAAAATAGTATTTGGTGCGAATAGTTTGTTTGAAATTTTCTCAACACCCTCGAGTATTATCTGAGGTATGAGATCGCTGCCTAATAGAATGTCTATTTGAGCGGGGGTGTTGCAGTTGTCATCTGCTAGCTTTAGGTGTGAAACCTTTTGCCAATGCTTGCTATTTATATGATAGCTTGGAAGCATATTTGTTAGTTGCGGTAAGACTATAGCTTCTGCTTTAATTATCTTATCCGCTGGGGGGAAATTAGAGTAATGGGATTATTGTGAACTGAGGTATTCGTTTCAGATTTCCTCAACCTGAGTGGTCATGGTGGTAACTGGTTCCGAAACTAGTCCACTTAGGACCAACCCAAAAGTAGTATTTGGTGCGAATAGTTTGTTTGAAATTTTCTCAACACCCTCGAGTATTATCTGAGGTATGAGATCGCTGCCTAATAGAATGTCTATTTGAGCGGGGGTGTTGCAGTTGGGATCTGCTAGCTTTAGGTGTGAAACCTTTAGCCAATGCTTGCTATTTATATGATAGCTTGGAAGCATATTTGTTAGTTGCGGTAAGACTATAGCTTCTGCTTTAATTCTCTTATCCGCTTGGGGGGAAATAAGAGTAATGGGATTATTGTGAACTGAGGTATTCGTTTGAGATTTCCTCAACCTGAGTGGTCATGGTGGTAACTGGTTCCGAAACTAGTCCACTTAGGATCCACCCAAAAATAGTATTTTGTGCCAATAGTTTGTTTGAAATTTGCTCAACACCCTCGAGTATTATCTGAGGTATGAGATCGCTGCCTAATAGAATGTCTATTTGAGCGGGGGTGTTGCAGTTGGGATCTGCTAGCTTTAGGTGTGAAACCTTTTGTCAATGCTTGTTATTTATATGATAGCTTGTAAGCATATTTGTTACTTGCGGTAAGACTATAGCTTCTGCTTTAATTCTCTTATCCGCTTGGGGGGAAATTAGAGTAATGGGATTATTGTGAACTGAGGTATTCGTTTGAGATTTCCTCAACCTGAGTGGTCATGGTGGTAACTGGTTCCGAAACTAGTCCACTTAGGATCCACCCAAAAATAGTATTTTGTGCCAATAGTTTGTTTGAAATTTTCTCAACACCCTCGAGTATTATCTGAGGTATGAGATCGCTGCCTAATAGAAAATCTATTTGAGCGGGGGTGTTGCAGTTGGGATCTGCTAGCTTTAGGTGTGAAACCTTTTGCCAATGCTTGCTATTTATATGATATCTTGGCATATTTGTTAGTTGCGGTAAGACTATAGCTTCTGCTTTAATTCTCTTATCCGCTTGGGGGGAAATTAGAGTAATGGGATTATTGTGAACTGAGGTATTCGTTTGAGATTTCCTCAACCTGAGTGGTCATGGTGGTAACTGGTTCCGAAACTAGTCCACTTAGGATCCACCCAAAAATAGTATTTTGTACCAGTGGTTTGTTTGAAATTTTCTCAACACCCTCGAGTATTATCTGAGGTATGAGATCGCTGCCTAATAGAATGTCTATTTGAGCGGGGGTGTTGCAGTTGTCATCTGCTAGCTTTAGGTGTGAAACCTTTTGCCAATGCTTGCTATTCATATGATAGCTTGGAAGCATATTTGTTAGTTGCGGTAAGACTATAGCTCATGCTTTAATTCTCTTATCCGCTTGGGGGGAAATTAGAGTAATGGTCATGGTGGTAACTGGTTCCGAAACTAGTCCACTTAGGATCCACCCTAAAATAGTATTTTGTGCCAATAGGTGAAACCTTTTGCCAATGCTTGCTATTTATATGATAGCTTGGAAGCATATTTGTTAGTTGCGGTAAGACTATAGCTTCTGCTTTAATTCTCTTCTCCGCTTGGGGGGAAATTAGAGTAATGGGATTATTGTGAACTAAGGTATTCGTTTGAGATTTCCTCAACCTGAGTGGTCATAGTGGTAACTGGTTCCAAAACTAGTCCACTTAGGAACCACCCAAAAATAGTATTTTGTGCCAATAGTTTGTTTGAAATTTTCTCAACACCCTCGAGTATTATCTGAGGTATGAGATCGCTGCCTAATAGAATGTCTATTTGAGCGGGGGTGTTGCAGTCGGGATCTGCTAGCTTTAGGTGTAAAACCTTTTCCCAATGCTGGCTATTCATATGATAGCTTGGAAGCATATTTGTTAGTTGCGGTAAGACTATAGCTCGTGCTTTAATTCTCTTATCCGCTTTGGCGGAAATTAGAGTAATGGGATTATTGTGAACTGAGGTATTCGTTTGAGATTTCCTCAACCTGAGTGGTCATGGTGGTAACTGGTTCCGAAACTAGTCCACTTAGGACCAACCCAAAACTAGTATTTTTGCCAATAGTTTGTTTGAAATTTTCTCAACACCCTCGAGTATTATCTGAGGTATGAGATCGCTGCCTAATAGAATGTCTATTTGAGCGGGGGTGTTGCAGTTGGGATCTGCTAGCTTTAGGTGTGAAACCTTTAGCCAATGCTTGCTATTTATATGATAGCTTGGAAGCATATTTGTTAGTTGCGGTAAGACTATAGCTCATGCTTTAATTCTCTTATCCGCTTGGGGGGAAATTAGAGTAATGGTCATGGTGGTAACTGGTTCCGAAACTAGTCCACTTAGGATCCACCCTAAAATAGTATTTTTGCCAATAGTTTGTTTGAAATTTTCTCAACACCCTCGAGTATTATCTGAGGTATGAGATCGCTGCCTAATAGAATGTCTATTTGAGCGGGGGTGTTGCAGTTGGGATCTGCTAGCTTTAGGTGTGAAACCTTTAGCCAATGCTTGCTATTTATATGATAGTTTGGAAGCATATTTGTTAGTTGCGGTAAGACTATAGCTTCTGCTTTAATTCTCTTATCCGCTTGGGGGGAAATAAGAGTAATGGGATTATTGTGAACTGAGGTATTCGTTTGAGATTTCCTCAACCTGAGTGGTCATGGTGGTAACTGGTTCCGAAACTAGTCCACTTAGGATCCACCCAAAAATAGTATTTTGTGCCAATAGTTTGTTTGAAATTTGCTCAACACCCTCGAGTATTATCTGAGGTATGAGATCGCTGCCTAATAGAATGTCTATTTGAGCGGGGGTGTTGCAGTTGGGATCTGCTAGCTTTAGGTGTGAAACCTTTTGTCAATGCTTGTTATTTATATGATAGCTTGTAAGCATATTTGTAACTTGCGGTAAGACTATAGCTTCTGCTTTAATTCTCTTATCCGCTTGGGGGGAAATTAGTGTAATGGGATTATTGTGAACTGAGGTATTCGTTTGAGATTTCCTCAACCTGAGTGGTCATGGTGGTAACTGGTTCCGAAACTAGTCCACTTAGGATCCACCCAAAAATAGTATTTTGTGCCAATAGTTTGTTTGAAATTTTCTCAACACCCTCGAGTATTATCTGAGGTATGAGATCGCTGCCTAATAGAAAATCTATTTGAGCGGGGGTGTTGCAGTTGGGATCTGCTAGCTTTAGGTGTGAAACCTTTTGCCAATGCTTGCTATTTATATGATATCTTGGCATATTTGTTAGTTGCGGTAAGACTATAGCTTCTGCTTTAATTCTCTTATCCGCTTGGGGGGAAATTAGAGTAATGGGATTATTGTGAACTGAGGTATTCGTTTGAGATTTCCTCAACCTGAGTGGTCATGGTGGTAACTGGTTCCGAAACTAGTCCACTTAGGATCCACCCAAAAATAGTATTTTGTACCAGTGGTTTGTTTGAAATTTTCTCAACACCCTCGATTATTATCTGAGGTATGAGATCGCTGCCTAATAGAATGTCTATTTGAGCGGGGGTGTTGCAGTTGTCATCTGCTAGCTTTAGGTGTGAAACCTTTTGCCAATGCTTGCTATTCATATGATAGCTTGGAAGCATATTTGTTAGTTGCGGTAAGACTATAGCTCATGCTTTAATTCTCTTATCCGCTTGGGGGGAAATTAGAGTAATGGTCATGGTGGTAACTGGTTCCGAAACTAGTCCACTTAGGATCCACCCTAAAATAGTATTTTGTGCCAATAGGTGAAACCTTTTGCCAATGCTTGCTATTTATATGATAGCTTGGAAGCATATTTGTTAGTTGCGGTAAGACTATAGCTTCTGCTTTAATTCTCTTCTCCGCTTGGGGGGAAATTAGAGTAATGGGATTATTGTGAACTAAGGTATTCGTTTGAGATTTCCTCAACCTGAGTGGTCATAGTGGTAACTGGTTCCAAAACTAGTCCACTTAGGAACCACCCAAAAATAGTATTTTGTGCCAATAGTTTGTTTGAAATTTTCTCAACACCCTCGAGTATTATCTGAGGTATGAGATCGCTGTTTAATAGAATGTCTATTTGAGCGGGGGTGTTGCAGTCGGGATCTGCTAGCTTTAGGTGTAAAACCTTTTCCCAATGCTTGCTATTCATATGATAGCTTGGAAGCATATTTGTTAGTTGCGGTAAGACTATAGCTCGTGCTTTAATTCTCTTATCCGCTTTGGCGGAAATTAGAGTAATGGGATTATTGTGAACTGAGGTATTCGTTTGAGATTTCCTCAACCTGAGTGGTCATGGTGGTAACTGGTTCCGAAACTAGTCCACTTAGGACCAACCCAAAACTAGTATTTTTGCCAATAGTTTGTTTGAAATTTTCTCAACACCCTCGAGTATTATCTGAGGTATGAGATCGCTGCCTAATAGAATGTCTATTTGAGCGGGGGTGTTGCAGTTGGGATCTGCTAGCTTTAGGTGTGAAACCTTTAGCCAATGCTTGCTATTTATATGATAGCTTGGAAGCATATTTGTTAGTTGCGGTAAGACTATAGCTTCTGCTTTAATTCTCTTATCCGCTTGGGGGGAAATTAGAGTAATGGGATTATTGTGAACTGAGGTATTCGTTTGAGATTTCCTCAACCTGAGTGGTCATGGTGGTAACCGGTCCGAAACTAGTCCACTTAGGATCCACCGTAAAATAGTATTTTGTGCCAATAGGTGAAACCTTTTGCCAATGCTTGCTATTTATATGATAGCTTGGAAGCATATTTGTTAGTTGCGGTAAGACTATAGCTTCTGCTTTAATTCTCTTCTCCGCTTGGGGGGAAATTAGAGTAATGGGATTATTGTGAACTGAGGTATTCGTTTGAGATTTCCTCAACCTGAGTGGTCATGGTGGTAACTGGTTCCGAAACTAGTCCACTTAGAATCCACCCTAAAATAGTATTTTGTGCGAATAGTTTGTTTGGAATTTTCTCAACACCCTCGAGTATTAAATGAGGTATGAGATCGCTGCCTAATAGAATGTCTATTTGAGCGGGGGTGTTGCAGTTGGGATCTGCTAGCTTTAGGTGTGAAACCTTTAGCCAATGCTTGCTATTTATATGATAGCTTGGAAGCATATTTGTTAGTTGCGGTAAGACTATAGCTTCTGCTTTAATTCTCTTATCCGCTTGGGGGGAAATTAGAGTAATGGGATTATTGTGAACTGAGGTATTCGTTTGAGATTTCCTCAACCTGAGTGGTCATGGTGGTAACCGGTCCGAAACTAGTCCACTTAGGATCCACCGTAAAATAGTATTTTGTGCCAATAGGTGAAACCTTTTGCCAATGCTTGCTATTTATATGATAGCTTGGAAGCATATTTGTTAGTTGCGGTAAGACTATAGCTTCTGCTTTAATTCTCTTCTCCGCTTGGGGGGAAATAAGAGTAATGGGATTATTGTGAACTGAGGTATTCGTTTGAGATTTCCTCAACCTGAGTGGTCATGGTGGTAACTGGTTCCGAAACTAGTCCACTTAGGATCCACCCTAAAAAAAAAAAGTATTTTGTGCGAAGAGTTTGTTTGAAATTTTCTCAACACCCTCGAGTATTATCTGAGGTATGAGATCGCTGCCTAATAGAATGTCTATTTGAGCGGGGGTGTTGCAGTTGGGATCTGCTAGCTTTAGGTGTGAAACCTTTTGCCAATGCTTGCTATTTATATGATATCTTGGAAGCATATTTGTTAGTTGCGGAAAGACTATAGCTTCTGCTTTAATTCTCTTATCCGCTTGGGGGGAAATTAGAGTAATGGGATTATTGTGAACTGAGGTATTCGTTTGAGATTCCTCAACCTGAGTGGTCATGGTGGTAACTGGTTCCGAAACTAGTCCACTTAGGATCCACCCTAAAATAGTATTTTGTGCCAATAGTTTGTTTGAAATTTTCTCAACACCCTCGATTATTATCTGAGGTATGAGATCGCTGCCTAATAGAATGTCTATTTGAGCGGAGGTGTTGCAGTTGGCATCTGCTAGCTTTAGGTGTGAAACCTTTTGCCAATGCTTGCTATTTATATGATAGCTTGGAAGCATATTTGTTAGTTGCGGTAAGACAATAGCTTCTGCTTTAATTCTCTTCTCCGCTTGGGGGGAAATTAGAGTAATGGGATTATGTGAACTGAGGTATTCGTTTGAGATTTCCTCAACCTGAGTGGTCATAGTGGTAACTGGTTCCGAAACTAGTCCACTTAGGATCCACCCAAAAATATTATTTTGTGCCAATAGTTTGTTTGAAATTTTCTCAACACCCTCGAGTATTATCTGAGGTATGAGATCGCAGCCTAATAGAATGTCTATTTGCGCGGGGGTGTTGCAGTCGGGATCTGCTAGCTTTAGGTGTGAAACCTTTTCCCAATGCTTGCTATTCATATGATAGCTTGGAAGCATATTTGTTAGTTGCGGTAAGACTATAGCTCATGCTTTAATTCTCTTATCCGCTTGGGGGGAAATTAGAGTAATGGTCATGGTGGTAACTGGTTCCGAAACTAGTCCACTTAGAATCCACCCTAAAATAGTATTTTGTGCCAATAGGTGAAACCTTTTGCCAATGCTTGCTATTCATATGATAGCTTGGAAGCATATTTGTTAGTTGCGGAAAGACTATAGCTTCTGCTTTAATTCTCTTATCCGCTTGGGGGGAAATTAGAGTAATGGGATTATTGTGAACTGAGGTATTCGTTTGAGATTCCTCAACCTGAGTGGTCATGGTGGTAACTGGTTCCGAAACTAGTCCACTTAGGATCCACCCAAAAATAGTATTTTGTACCAGTGGTTTGTTTGAAATTTTCTCAACACCCTCGAGTATTATCTGAGGTATGAGATCGCTGCCTAATAGAATGTCTATTTGAGCGGGGGTGTTGCAGTTGTCATCTGCTAGCTTTAGGTGTGAAACCTTTTGCCAATGCTTGCTATTTATATGATAGCTTGGAAGCATATTTGTTAGTTTCGGTAAGACTATAGCTTCTGCTTTAATTATCTTATCCGCTGGGGGGAAATTAGAGTAATGGGATTATTGTGAACTGAGGTATTCGTTTCAGATTTCCTCAACCTGAGTGGTCATGGTGGTAACTGGTTCCGAAACTAGTCCACTTAGGACCAACCCAAAAATAGTATTTGGTGCGAATAGTTTGTTTGAAATTTTCTCAACACCCTCGAGTATTATCTGAGGTATGAGATCACTGCCTAATAGAATGTCTATTTGAGCGGGGGTGTTGCAGTTGGGATCTGCTAGCTTTAGGTGTGAAACCTTTTCCCAATGCTTGCTATTCATATGATAGCTTGGAAGCATATTTGTTAGTTGCGGTAAGACTATAGCTCATGCTTTAATTCTCTTATCCGCTTGGGGGGAAATTAGAGTAATGGTCATGGTGGTAACTGGTTCCGAAACTAGTCCACTTAGGATCCACCCTAAAATAGTATTTTGTGCCAATAGGTGAAACCTTTTGCCAATGCTTGCTATTTATATGATAGCTTGGAAGCATATTTGTTAGTTGCGGTAAGACTATAGCTTCTGCTTTAATTCTCTTCTCCGCTTGGGGGGAAATTAGAGTAATGGGATTATTGTGAACTAAGGTATTCGTTTGAGATTTCCTCAACGTGAGTGGTCATAGTGGTAACTGGTTCCAAAACTAGTCCACTTAGGAACCACCCAAAAATAGTATTTTGTGCCAATAGTTTGTTTGAAATTTTCTCAACACCCTCGAGTATTATCTGAGGTATGAGATCGCTGCCTAATAGAATGTCTATTTGAGCGGGGGTGTTGCAGTCGGGATCTGCTAGCTTTAGGTGTAAAACCTTTTCCCAATGCTTGCTATTCATATGATAGCTTGGAAGCATATTTGTTAGTTGCGGTAAGACTATAGCTCGTGCTTTAATTCTCTTATCCGCTTTGGCGGAAATTAGAGTAATGGGATTATTGTGAACTGAGGTATTCGTTTGAGATTTCCTCAACCTGAGTGGTCATGGTGGTAACTGGTTCCGAAACTAGTCCACTTAGGACCAACCCAAAACTAGTATTTTTTCCAATAGTTTGTTTGAAATTTTCTCAACACCCTCGAGTATTATCTGAGGTATGAGATCGCTGCCTAATAGAATGTCTATTTGAGCGGGGGTGTTGCAGTTGGGATCTGCTAGCTTTAGGTGTGAAACCTTTAGCCAATGCTTGCTATTTATATGATAGCTTGGAAGCATATTTGTTAGTTGCGGTAAGACTATAGCTTCTGCTTTAATTCTCTTATCAGCTTGGGGGGAAATTAGAGTAATGGGATTATTGTGAACTGAGGTATTCGTTTGAGATTTCCTCAACCTGAGTGGTCATGGTGGTAACCGGTCCGAAACTAGTCCACTTAGGATCCACCGTAAAATAGTATTTTGTGCCAATAGGTGAAACCTTTTGCCAATGCTTGCTATTTATATGATAGCTTGGAAGCATATTTGTTAGTTGCGGTAAGACTATAGCTTCTGCTTTAATTCTCTTCTCCGCTTGGGGGGAAATTAGAGTAATGGGATTATTGTGAACTGAGGTATTCGTTTGAGATTTCCTCAAGCTGAGTGGTCATGGTGGTAACTGGTTCCGAAACTAGTCCACTTAGGATCCACCCTAAAAAAAAAAAAGTATTTTGTGCGAAGAGTTTGTTTGAAATTTTCTCAACACCCTCGAGTATTATCTGAGGTATGAGATCGCTGCCTAATAGAATGTCTATTTGAGCGGGGGTGTTGCAGTTGGGATCTGCTAGCTTTAGGTGTGAAACCTTTTGCCAATGCTTGCTATTTATATGATAGCTTGGAAGCATATTTGTTACTTGCGGTAAGACAATAGCTTCTGCTTTAATTCTCTTCTCCGCTTGGGGGGAAATTAGAGTAATGGGATTATGTGAACTGAGGTATTCGTTTGAGATTCCTCAACCTGAGTGGTCATGGTGGTAACTGGTTCCGAAACTAGTCCACTTAGGATCCACCCTAAAATAGTATTTTGTGCCAATAGTTTGTTTGAAATTTTCTCAACACCCTCGATTATTATCTGAGGTATGAGATCGCTGCCTAATAGAATGTCTATTTGAGCGGAAGTGTTGCAGTTGGGATCTGCTAGCTTTAGGTGTGAAACCTTTTGCCAATGCTTGCTATTTATATGGTAGCTTGGAAGCATATTTGTTAGTTGCGGTAAGACAATAGCTTCTGCTTTAATTCTCTTCTCCGCTTGGGGGGAAATTAGAGTAATGGGATTATTGTGAACTGAGGTATTCGTTTGAGATTCCTCAACCTGAGTGGTCATGGTGGTAACTGGTTCCGAAACTAGTCCACTTAGGATCCACCCTAAAATAGTATTTTGTGCCAATAGTTTGTTTGAAATTTTCTCAACACCCTCGATTATTATCTGAGGTATGAGATCGCTGCCTAATAGAATGTCTATTTGAGCGGAGGTGTTGCAGTTGGCATCTGCTAGCTTTAGGTGTGAAACCTTTTGCCAATGCTTGCTATTTATATGATAGCTTGGAAGCATATTTGTTAGTTGCGGTAAGACAATAGCTTCTGCTTTAATTCTCTTCTCCGCTTGGGGGGAAATTAGAGTAATGGGATTATGTGAACTGAGGTATTCGTTTGAGATTTCCTCAACCTGAGTGGTCATGGTGGTAACTGGTTCCGAAACTAGTCCACTTAGGATCCACCCTAAAATAGTATTTTGTGCCAATAGTTTGTTTGAAATTTTCTCAACACCCTCGATTATTATCTGAGGTATGAGATCGCTGCCTAATAGAATGTCTATTTGAGCGGAGGTGTTGCAGTTGGCATCTGCTAGCTTTAGGTGTGAAACCTTTTGCCAATGCTTGCTATTTATATGGTAGCTTGGAAGCATATTTGTTAGTTGCGGTAAGACAATAGCTTCTGCTTTAATTCTCTTCTCCGCTTGGGGGGAAATTAGAGTAATGGGATTATTGTGAACTGAGGTATTCGTTTGAGATTCCTCAACCTGAGTGGTCATGGTGGTAACTGGTTCCGAAACTAGTCCACTTAGGATCCACCCTAAAATAGTATTTTGTGCCAATAGTTTGTTTGAAATTTTCTCAACACCCTCGATTATTATCTGAGGTATGAGATCGCTGCCTAATAGAATGTCTATTTGAGCGGAGGTGTTGCAGTTGGCATCTGCTAGCTTTAGGTGTGAAACCTTTTGCCAATGCTTGCTATTTATATGATAGCTTGGAAGCATATTTGTTAGTTGCGGTAAGACAATAGCTTCTGCTTTAATTCTCTTCTCCGCTTGGGGGGAAATTAGAGTAATGGGATTATGTGAACTGAGGTATTCGTTTGAGATTTCCTCAACCTGAGTGGTCATAGTGGTAACTGGTTCCGAAACTAGTCCACTTAGGATCCACCCAAAAATATTATTTTGTGCCAATAGTTTGTTTGAAATTTTCTCAACACCCTCGAGTATTATCTGAGGTATGAGATCGCTGCCTAATAGAATGTCTATTTGAGCGGGGGTGTTGCAGTCGGGATCTGCTAGCTTTAGGTGTGAAACCTTTTCCCAATGCTTGCTATTCATATGATAGCTTGGAAGCATATTTGTTAGTTGCGGTAAGACTATAGCTCATGCTTTAATTCTCTTATCCGCTTGGGGGGAAATTAGAGTAATGGTCATGGTGGTAACTGGTTCCGAAACTAGTCCACTTAGGATCCACCCTAAAATAGTATTTTGTGCCAATAGGTGAAACCTTTTGCCAATGCTTGCTATTTATATGATAGCTTGGAAGCATATTTGTTAGTTGCGGTAAGACTATAGCTTCTGCTTTAATTCTCTTCTCCGCTTGGGGGGAAATTAGAGTAATGGGATTATTGTGAACTAAGGTATTCGTTTGAGATTTCCTCAACCTGAGTGGTCATAGTGGTAACTGGTTCCAAAACTAGTCCACTTAGGAACCACCCAAAAATAGTATTTTGTGCCAATAGTTTGTTTGAAATTTTCTCAACACCCTCGAGTATTATCTGAGGTATGAGATCGCTGCCTAATAGAATGTCTATTTGAGCGGGGGTGTTGCAGTCGGGATCTGCTAGCTTTAGGTGTGAAACCTTTTCCCAATGGTATAGCTCGTGCTTTAATTCTCTTATCCGCTTTGGCGGAAATTAGAGTAATGGGATTATTGTGAACTGAGGTATTCGTTTGAGATTTCCTCAACCTGAGTGGTCATGGTGGTAACTGGTTCCGAAACTAGTCCACTTAGGACCAACCCAAAACTAGTATTTTGTGCCAATAGTTTGTTTGAAATTTTCTCAACACCCTCGAGTATTATCTGAGGTATGAGATCGCTGCCTAATAGAATGTCTATTTGAGCGGGGGTGTTGCAGTTGGGATCTGCTAGCTTTAGGTGTGAAACCTTTAGCCAATGCTTGCTATTTATATGATAGCTTGGAAGCATATTTGTTAGTTGCGGTAAGACTATAGCTTCTGCTTTAATTCTCTTATCCGCTTGGGGGGAAATTAGAGTAATGGGATTATTGTGAACTGAGGTATTCGTTTGAGATTACCTCAACCTGAGTGGTCATGGTGGTAACTGGTTCCGAAACTAGTCCACTTAGGATCCACCGTAAAATAGTATTTTGTGCCAATAGGTGAAACCTTTTGCCAATGCTTGCTATTTATATGATAGCTTGGAAGCATATTTGTTAGTTGCGGTAAGACAATAGCTTCTGCTTTAATTCTCTTCTCCGCTTGGGGGGAAATTAGAGTAATGGGATTATGTGAACTGAGGTATTCGTTTGAGATTTCCTCAACCTGAGTGGTCATAGTGGTAACTGGTTCCGAAACTAGTCCACTTAGGATCCACCCAAAAATATTATTTTGTGCCAATAGTTTGTTTGAAACTTTCTCAACACCCTCGAGTATTATCTGAGGTATGAGATCGCTGCCTAATAGAATGTCTATTTGAGCGGGGGTGTTGCAGTCGGGATCTGCTAGCTTTAGGTGTGAAACCTTTTCCCAATGCTTGCTATTCATATGATAGCTTGGAAGCATATTTGTTAGTTGCGGTGAGACTATACCTCGTGCTTTAATTCTCTTATCCGCTTTGGGGGAAATTAGAGTAATGGGATTATTGTGAACTGAGGTATTCGTTTGAGATTTGCTCAACCTGAGTGGTCATGGTGGTAACTGGTTCCGAAACTAGTCCACTTAGGACCAACCCAAAAATAGTATTTTGTGCGAATAGTGTGTTTGAAATTCTCTCAACACCCTCGAGTATTATCTGAGCTATGAGATCGCTGCCTAATAGAATGTCTATTTGAGCGGGGGTGTTGCAGTTGGGATCTGCTAGCTTTAAGTGTGAAACCTTTTGCCAATGCTTGCTATTTATATGATATCTTGGAAGCATATTTGTTAGTTGCGGTAAGACTATAGCTTCTGCTTTAATTCTCTTATCCGCTTGGGGGGAAATTAGAGTAATGTGGTTATTGTGAACTGAGGTATTCGTTTGAGATTTCCTCAACCTGAGTGGTCATGGTGGTAACTGGTTCCGAAACTAGTCCACTTAGGACCAACCCAAAAATAGTATTTTGTGCGAATAGTTTGTTTGAAATTTTCTCAACACCCTCGAGTATTATCTGAGGTATGAGATCACTGCCTAATATAATGTCTATTTGAGCGGGGGTGTTGCAGTTGGGATCTGCTAGCTTTAGGTGTGAAACCTTTTCCCAATGCTTGCTATTCATATGATAGCTTGGAAGCATATTTGTTAGTTGCGGTAAGACTATAGCTCATGCTTTAATTCTCTTATCCGCTTGGGGGGAAATTAGAGTAATGGTCATGGTGGTAACTGGTTCCGAAACTAGTCCACTTAGGATCCACCCTAAAATAGTATTTTGTGCCAATAGGTGAAACATTTTGCCAATGCTTGCTATTTATATGATAGCTTGGAAGCATATTTGTTAGTTGCGGTAAGACTATAGCTTCTGCTTTAATTCTCTTCTCCGCTTGGGGGGAAATTAGAGTAATGGGATTATTGTGAACTAAGGTATTCGTTTGAGATTTCCTCAACCTGAGTGGTCATGGTGGTAACTGGTTCCGAAACTAGTCCACTTAGGACCAACCCAAAACTAGTATTTTGTGCCAATAGTTTGTTTGAAATTTTCTCAACACCCTCGAGTATTATCTGAGGTATGAGATCGCTGCCTAATAGAATGTCTATTTGAGCGGGGGTGTTGCAGTTGGGATCTGCTAGCTTTAGGTGTGAAACCTTTAGCCAATGCTTGCTATTTATATGATAGCTTGGAAGCATATTTGTTAGTTGTGGTAAGACTATAGCTTCTGCCTTAATTCTCTTATCCGCTTGGGGGGAAATTAGAGTAATGGGATTATTGTGAACTGAGGTATTTGTTTGAGATTTCCTCAACCTGAGTGGTCATGGTGGTAACTGGTTCCGAAACTAGTCCACTTAGAATCCACCCTAAAATAGTATTTTGTGCGAATAGTTTGTTTGAAATTTTCTCAACACCCTCGAGTATTATCTGAGGTATGAGATCGCTGCCTAATAGAATGTCTATTTGAGCGGGGGTGTTGCAGTTGGGATCTGCTAGCTTTAGGTGTGAAACCTTTTGCCAATGCTTGCTATTTATATGATATCTTGGCATATTTGTTAGTTGCGGTAAGACTATAGCTTCTGCTTTAATTCTCTTATCCGCTTGGGGGGAAATTAGAGTAATGGGATTATTGTGAACTGAGGTATTCGTTTGAGATTTCCTCAACCTGAGTGGTCATGGTGGTAACTGGTTCCGAAACTAGTCCACTTAGGATCCACCCAAAAATAGTATTTTGTGCCAGTGGTTTGTTTGAAATTTTCTCAACACCCTCGAGTATTATCTGAGGTATGAGATCGCTGCCTAATAGAATGTCTATTTGAGCGGGGGTGTTGCAGTTGGGATCTGCTAGCTTTAGGTGTGAAACCTTTTGCCAATGCTTGCTATTTATATGATATCTTGGCATATTTGTTAGTTGCGGTAAGACTATAGCTTCTGCTTTAATTCTCTTATCCGCTTGGGGGGAAATTAGAGTAATGGGATTATTGTGAACTGAGGTATTCGTTTGAGATTTCCTCAACCTGAGTGGTCATGGTGGTAACTGGTTCCGAAACTAGTCCACTTAGGATCCACCCAAAAATAGTATTTTGTGCCAGTGGTTTGTTTGAAATTTTCTCAACACCCTCGAGTATTATCTGAGGTATGAGATCGCTGCCTAATAGAATGTCTATTTGAGCGGGGGTGTTGCAGTTGTCATCTGCTAGCTTTAGGTGTGAAACCTTTTGCCAATGCTTGCTATTTATATGATAGCTTGGAAGCATATTTGTTAGTTGCGGTAAGACTATAGCTTCTGCTTTAATTCTCTTATCCGCTTGGGGGGAAATTAGAGTAATGGGATTATTGTGAACTGAGGTATTCGTTTGAGATTTCCTCAACCTGAGTGGTCATGGTGGTAACTGGTTCCGAAACAAGTCCACTTAGGATCCACCCAAAAATAGTATTTTGTGCCAATAGTTTGTTTGAAATATTCTCAACACCCTCGAGTATTATCTGAGGTATGAGATCGCTGCCTAATAGAATGTCTATTTGAGCGGGGGTGTTGCAGTTGGGATCTGCTAGCTTTAGGTGTGAAACCTTTTCCCAATGCTTGCTATTCATATGATAGCTTGGAAGCATATTTGTTAGTTGCGGTAAGACTATAGCTCGTGCTTTAATTCTCTTATCCGCTTTGGGGGAAATTAGAGTAATGGGATTATTGTGAACTGAGGTATTCGTTTGAGATTTCCTCAACCTGAGTGGTCATGGTGGTAACTGGTTCCGAAACTAGTCCACTTAGGATCCACCCAAAAATAGTATTTTGTGCCAGTGGTTTGTTTGAAATTTTCTCAACACCCTCGAGTATTATCTGAGGTATGAGATCGCTGCCTAATAGAATGTCTATTTGAGCGGGGGTGTTGCAGTTGTCATCTGCTAGCTTTAGGTGTGAAACCTTTTGCCAATGCTTGCTATTTATATGATAGCTTGGAAGCATATTTGTTAGTTGCGGTAAGACTATAGCTTCTGCTTTAATTCTCTTATCCGCTTGGGGGGAAATTAGAGTAATGGGATTATTGTGAACTGAGGTATTCGTTTGAGATTTCCTTAACCTGAGTGGGCATGGTGGTAACTAGTTCCGAAACTAGTCCACTTAGGATCCACCCAAAAATAGTATTTTGTGCCAGTGGTTTGTTTGAAATTTTCTCAACACCCTCGAGTATTATCTGAGGTATGAGATCGCTGCCTAATAGAATGTCTATTTGAGCGGGGGTGTTGCAGTTGGGATCTGCTAGCTTTAGGTGTGAAACCTTTAGCCAATGCTTGCTATTTATATGATAGCTTGGAAGCATATTTGTTAGTTGCGGTAAGACTATAGCTTCTGCTTTAATTCTCTTATCCGCTTGGGGGGAAATTAGAGTAATGGGATTATTGTGAACTGAGGTATTCGTTTGAGATTTCCTCAACCTGAGTGGTCATGGTGGTAACTGGTTCCGAAACTAGTCCACTTAGAATCCACCCTAAAATAGTATTTTGTGCGAATAGTTTGTTTGAAATTTTCTCAACACCCTCGAGTATTATCTGAGGTATGAGATCGCTGCCTAATAGAATGTCTATTTGAGCGGGGGTGTTGCAGTTGGGATCTGCTAGCTTTAGGTGTGAAACCTTTTGCCAATGCTTGCTGTTTATATGATATCTTGGAAGCATATTTGTTAGTTGCGGTAAGACTATAGCTCGTGCTTTAATTCTCTTATCCGCTTTGGGGGAAATTAGAGTAATGGGATTATTGTGAACTGAGGTATTCGTTTGAGATTTCCTCAACCTGAGTGGTCATGGTGGTAACTGGTTCCGAAACTAGTCCACTTAGGATCCACCCAAAAATAGTATTTTGTGCCAATAGTTTGTTTGAAATATTCTCAACACCCTCGAGTATTATCTGAGGTATGAGATCGCTGCCTAATAGAATGTCTATTTGAGCGGGGGTGTTGCAGTTGGGATCTGCTAGCTTTAGGTGTGAAACCTTTTCCCAATGCTTGCTATTCATATGATAGCTTGGAAGCATATTTGTTAGTTGCGGTAAGACTATAGCTCGTGCTTTAATTCTCTTATCCGCTTTGGGGGAAATTAGAGTAATGGGATTATTGTGAACTGAGGTATTCGTTTGAGATTTCCTCAACCTGAGTGGTCATGGTGGTAACTGGTTCCGAAACTAGTCCACTTAGGATCCACCCAAAAATAGTATTTTGTGCCAATAGTTTGTTTGAAATTTTCTCAACACCCTCGAGTATTATCTGAGGTATGAGATCGCTGCCTAATAGAATGTCTATTTGAGCGGGGGTGTTGCAGTTGGGATCTGCTAGCTTTAGGTGTGAAACCTTTTCCCAATGCTTGCTATTCATATGATAGCTTGGAAGCATATTTGTTAGTTGCGGTAAGACTATAGCTCGTGCTTTAATTCTCTTATCCGCTTTGGGGGAAATTAGAGTAATGGGATTATTGTGAACTGAGGTATTCGTTTGAGATTTCCTCAACCTGAGTGGTCATGGTGGTAACTGGTTCCGAAACTAGTCCACTTAGGACCATTCCAAAAATAGTATTTTGTGCGAATAGTTTGTTTGAAATTTTCTCAACACCCTCGAGTATTATCTGAGGTATGAGATCGCTGCCTAATAGAATGTCTATTTGAGCGGGGGTGTTGCAGTTGGGATCTGCTAGCTTTAGGTGTGAAACCTTTTGCCAATGCTTGCTATTTATATGATAGCTTGGAAGCATATTTGTTAGTTGCGGTAAGACTATAGCTTCTGCTTTAATTCTCTTATCCGCTTGGGGGGAAATTAGAGTAATGGGATTATTGTGAACTGAGGTATTCGTTTCAGATTTCCTCAACCTGAGTGGTCATGGTGGTAACTGGTTCCGAAACTACTCCACTTAGGATCAACCCAAAAATAGTATTTTGTGCGAATAGTTTGTTTGAAATTTTCTCAACACCCTCGAGTATTATCTGAGGTATGAGATCACTGCCTAATAGAATGTCTATTTCAGCGGGGGTGTTGCAGTTGGGATCTGCTAGCTTTAGGTGTGAAACCTTTTCCCAATGCTTGCTATTCATATGATAGCTTGGAAGCATATTTGTTAGTTGCGGTAAAACTATAGCTCATGCTTTAATTCTCTTATCCGCTTGAAGGGAAATTAGAGTAATGGTCATGGTGGTAACTGGTTCCGAAACTATTCCACTTAGGATCCACCCTAAAATAGTATTTTGTGCCAATAGGTGAAACCTTTTGCCAATGCTTGCTATTTATATGATAGCTTGGAAGCATATTTGTTAGTTGCGATAAGACTATAGCTTCTGCTTTAATTCTCTTATCCGCTTGGGGGGAAATTAGAGTAATAGGATTATTGTGAACTGAGGTATTCGTTTGAGATTTCCTCAACCTGAGTGGTCATGGTGGTAACTGGTTCCGAAACTAGTCCACTTAAGATCCACCCAAAAATAGTATTTTGTACCAATAGTTTGTTTGAAATTTTCTCAACTCCCTCGAGTATTATCTGAGGTATGAGATCGCTGCCTAATAGAATGTCTATTTGAGCGGGGGTGTTGCAGTTGGGATCTGCTAGCTTTAGGTGTGAAACCTTTTCCCAATGCTTGTATTCGTTTGAGATTTCCTCAACCTGAGTGGTCATGGTGGTAACTGGTTCCGAAACTAGTCCACTTAGGATCCACCCAAAAATAGTATTTTGTACCAGTGGTTTGTTTGAAATTTTCTCAACACCCTCGAGTATTATCTGAGGTATGAGATCGCTGCCTAATAGAATGTCTATTTGAGCGCGGGTGTTGCAGTTGGCATCTGCTAGCTTTAGGTGTGAAACCTTTTGCCAATGCTTGCTATTTATATGATAGCTTGGAAGCATATTTGTTAGTTGCGGTAAGACTATAGCTTCTGCTTTAATTCTCTTATCCGCTTGGGGGGAAATTAGAGTAATGGGATTATGTGAACTGAGGTATTCGTTTGGGATTTCCTCAACCTGAGTGGTCATGGTGGTAACTGGTTCCGAAACTAGTCCACTTAGGACCAACCTAAAAATAGTATTTTGTGCGAATAGTTTGTTTGAAATTTTCTCAACTCCCTCGAGTATTATCTGAGGTATGAGATCGCTGCCTAATAGAATGTCTATTTGAGCGGGGGTGTTGCAGTTGGGATCTGCTAGCTTTAGGTGTGAAACCTTTAGCCAATGCTTGCTATTCATATGATAGCTTGGAAGCATATTTGTTAGTTGCGGTAAGACTATAGCTCGTGCTTTAATTCTCTTATCCGCTTTGGCGGAAATTAGAGTAATGGGATTATTGTGAACTGAGGTATTCGTTTGAGATTTCCTCAACCTGAGTGGTCATGGTGGTAACTGGTTCCAAAACTAGTCCACTTAGGAACCACCCAAAAATAGTATTTTGTGCCAATAGTTTGTTTGAAATTTTCTCAACACCCTCGAGTATTATCTGAGGTATGAGATCGCTGCCTAATAGAATGTCTATTTGAGCGGGGGTGTTGCAGTCGGGATCTGCTAGCTTTAGGTGTGAAACCTTTTCCCAATGCTTGTATTCGTTTGAGATTTCCTCAACCTGAGTGGTCATGGTGGTAACTGGTTCCGAAACTAGTCCACTTAGGATCCACCCAAAAATAGTATTTTGTACCAGTGGTTTGTTTGAAATTTTCTCAACACCCTCGAGTATTATCTGAGGTATGAGATCGCTGCCTAATAGAATGTCTATTTGAGCGGGGGTGTTGCAGTTGTCATCTGCTAGCTTTAGGTGTGAAACCTTTTGCCAATGCTTGCTATTTATATGATAGCTTGGAAGCATATTTGTTAGTTGCGGTAAGACTATAGCTTCTGCTTTAATTATCTTATCCGCTGGGGGGAAATTAGAGTAATGGGATTATTGTGAACTGAGGTATTCGTTTCAGATTTCCTCAACCTGAGTGGTCATGGTGGTAACTGGTTCCGAAACTAGTCCACTTAGGACCAACCCAAAAATAGTATTTGGTGCGAATAGTTTGTTTGAAATTTTCTCAACACCCTCGAGTATTATCTGAGGTATGAGATCACTGCCTAATAGAATGTCTATTTGAGCGGGGGTGTTGCAGTCGGGATCTGCTAGCTTTAGGTGTGAAACCTTTTCCCAATGCTTGCTATTCATATGATAGCTTGGAAGCATATTTGTTAGTTGCGGTAAGACTATAGCTCGTGCTTTAATTCTCTTATCCGCTTTGGCGGAAATTAGAGTAATGGGATTATTGTGAACTGAGGTATTCGTTTGAGATTTCCTCAACCTGAGTGGTCATGGTGGTAACTGGTTCCAAAACTAGTCCACTTAGGAACCACCCAAAAATAGTATTTTGTGCCAATAGTTTGTTTGAAATTTTCTCAACACCCTCGAGTATTATCTGAGGTATGAGATCGCTGCCTAATAGAATGTCTATTTGAGCGGGGGTGTTGCAGTCGGGATCTGCTAGCTTTAGGTGTGAAACCTTTTCCCAATGCTTGCTATTCATATGATAGCTTGGAAGCATATTTGTTAGTTGCGGTAAGACTATAGCTCGTGCTTTAATTCTCTTATCCGCTTTGGCGGAAATTAGAGTAATGGGATTATTGTGAACTGAGGTATTCGTTTGAGATTTCCTCAACCTGAGTGGTCATGGTGGTAACTGGTTCCGAAACTAGTCCACTTAGGACCAACCCAAAACTAGTATTTTGTGCCAATAGTTTGTTTGAAATTTTCTCAACACCCTCGAGTATTATCTGAGGTATGAGATCGCTGCCTAATAGAATGTCTATTTGAGCGGGGGTGTTGCAGTTGGGATCTGCTAGCTTTAGGTGTGAAACCTTTAGCCAATGCTTGCTATTTATATGATAGCTTGGAAGCATATTTGTTAGTTGCGGTAAGACTATAGCTTCTGCTTTAATTCTCTTATCCGCTTGGGGGGAAATTAGAGTAATGGGATTATTGTGAACTGAGGTATTCGTTTGAGATTTCCTCAACCTGAGTGGTCATGGTGGTAACCGGTTCCGAAACTAGTCCACTTAGGATCCACCGTAAAATAGTATTTTGTGCCAATAGGTGAAACCTTTTGCCAATGCTTGCTATTTATATGATAGCTTGGAAGCATATTTGTTAGTTGCGGTAAGACTATAGCTTCTGCTTTAATTCTCTTCTCCGCTTGGGGGGAAATTAGAGTAAGGGGATTATTGTGAACTGAGGTATTCGTTTGAGATTTCCTCAACCTGAGTGGTCATGGTGGTAACTGGTTCCGAAACTAGTCCACATAGGACCAACCCAAAAATAGTATTTTGTGCCAATAGTTTGTTTGAAATTTTCTCAACACCCTCGAGTATTATCTGAGGTATGAGATCGCTGCCTAATAGAATGTCTATTTGAGCGGGGGTGTTGCAGTTGGGATCTGCTAGCTTTAGGTGTGAAACCTTAAGCCAATGCTTGCGATTTATATGATAGCTTGGAAGCATATTTGTTAGTTGCGGTAAGACTATAGCTTCTGCTTTAATTCTCTTATCCGCTTGGGGGGAAATTAGAGTAATGGGATTATTGTGAACTGAGGTATTCGTTTGAGATTTCCTCAACCTGAGTGGTCATGGTGGTAACTGGTTCCGAAACTAGTCCATTTAGAATCCACCCAAAAATAGTATTTTGTGCCAATAGTTTGTTTGAAATTTTCTCAACACCCTCGAGTATTATCTGAGGTATGAGATCGCTGCCTAATAGAATGTCTATTTGAGCGCGGGTGTTGCAGTTGGCATCTGCTAGCTTTAGGTGTGAAACCTTTTGCCAATGCTTGCTATTTATATGATATCTTGGAAGCATATTTGTTAGTTGCGGTAAGACTATAGCTTCTGCTTTAATTCTCTTATCCGCTTGGGGGGAAATTAGAGTAATGGGATTATTGTGAACTGAGGTATTCGTTTGAGATTCCTCAACCTGAGTGGTCATGGTGGTAACTGAGGTATTCGTTTGAGATTTCCTCAACCTGAGTGGTCATGGTGGTAACTGGTTCCGAAACTAGTCCACATAGGACCAACCCAAAAATAGTATTTTGTGCCAATAGTTTGTTTGAAATTTTCTCAACACCCTCGAGTATTATCTGAGGTATGAGATCGCTGCCTAATAGAATGTCTATTTGAGCGGGGGTGTTGCAGTTGGGATCTGCTAGCTTTAGGTGTGAAACCTTAAGCCAATGCTTGCGATTTATATGATAGCTTGGAAGCATATTTGTTAGTTGCGGTAAGACTATAGCTTCTGCTTTAATTCTCTTATCCGCTTGGGGGGAAATTAGAGTAATGGGATTATTGTGAACTGAGGTATTCGTTTGAGATTTCCTCAACCTGAGTGGTCATGGTGGTAACTGGTTCCGAAACTAGTCCACTTAGAATCCACCCAAAAATAGTATTTTGTGCCAATAGTTTGTTTGAAATTTTCTCAACACCCTCGAGTATTATCTGAGGTATGAGATCGCTGCCTAATAGAATGTCTATTTGAGCGGGGGGTGTTGCAGTTGGCATCTGCTAGCTTTAGGTGTGAAACCTTTTCCCAATGCTTGCTATTTATATGATATCTTGGAAGCATATTTGTTAGTTGCGGTAAGACTATAGCTTCTGCTTTAATTCTCTTATCCGCTTGGGGGGAAATAAGAGTAATGGGATTATTGTAAACTGAGGTATTCGTTTGAGATTCCTCAACCTGAGGGGTCATGGTGGTAACTGGTTCCGAAACTAGTCCACTTAGGATCCACCCTAAAATAGTATTTTGTGCCAATAGTTTGTTTGAAATTTTCTCAACACCCTCGAGTATTATCTGAGGTATGAGATCGCTGCCTAATAGAATGTCTATTTGAGCGGGGGTGTTGCAGTTGGCATCTGCTAGCTTTAGGTGTGAAACCTTTTGCCAATGCTTGCTATTTATATGATAGCTTGGAAGCATATTTGTTAGTTGCGGTAAGACTATAGCTTCTGCTTTAATTCTCTTATCCGCTTGGGAGGAAATTAGAGTAATGGGATTATTGTGAACTGAGGTATTCGTTTGAGATTTCCTCAACCTGAGTGTCATAGTGGTAACTGGTTCCGAAACTAGTCCACTTAGGATCCACCCAAAAATAGTATTTTGTGCCAATAGTTTGTTTGAAATTTTCGCAACACCCTCGAGTATTATCTGAGGTATGAGATCGCTGCCTAATAGAATGTCTATTTGAGCGCGGGTGTTGCAGTTGGCATCTGCTAGCTTTAGGAGTGAAACCTTTTGCCGATGCTTGCTATTTATATGATAGCTTGGAAGCATATTTGTTAGTTGCGGTAAGACTATAGCTTCTGCTTTAATTCTCTTATCCGCTTGGGGGGAAATTAGAGTAATGGGATTATTGTGCACTGAGGTATTCGTTTGAGATTTCCTCAACCTGAGTGGTCATGGTGGTAACTGGTTCCGAAACTAGTCCACTTAGGACCAACCCAAAAATAGTATTTTGTGCCAATAGTTTGTTTGAAATTTTCTCAACACCCTAGAGTATTATCTGAGGTATGAGATCGCTGCCTAATAAAATGTCTATTTGAGCGGGGGTGATGCAGTTGGGATCTGCTAGCTTTAGGTGTGAAACCTTTAGCCAATGCTTGCTATTTATATGATAGCTTGGAAGCATATTTGTTAGTTGCGGTAAGACTATAGCTTCTGCTTTAATTCTCTTATCCGCTTGGGGGGAAATTAGAGTAATGGGATTATTGTGAACTGAGGTATTCGTTTGAGATTTCCTCAACCTGAGTGGTCATGGTGGTAACTGGTTCCGAAACTAGTCCACTTAGGATCCACCGTAAAATAGTATTTTGTGCCAATAGGTGAAACCTTTTGCCAATGCTTGCTATTTATATGATAACTTGGAAGCATATTTGTTAGTTGCGGTAAGACTATAGCTTCTGCTTTTATTCTTTTATCCGCTTGGGGGGAAATTAGAGTAATGGGATTATTGTGAACTGAGGTATTCGTTTGAGATTCCTCAACCTGAGTGGTCATGGTGGTAACTGAGGTATTCGTTTGAGATTTCCTCAACCTGAGTGGTCATGGTGGTAACTGGTTCCGAAACTAGTCCACTTAGGACCAACCCAAAAATAGTATTTTGTGCCAATAGTTTGTTTGAAATTTTCTCAACACCCTCGAGTATTATCTGAGGTATGAGATCGCTGCCTAATAAAATGTCTATTTGAGCGGGGGTGATGCAGTTGGGATCTGCTAGCTTTAGGTGTGAAACCTTTTGCCAATGCTTGCTATTTATTTGATAGCTTGGAAGCATATTTGTTAGTTGCGGTAAGACTATAGCTTCTGCTTTTATTCTCTTATCCGCTTGGGGGGAAATTAGAGTAATGGGATTATTGTGAACTGAGGTATTCGTTTGAGATTTCCTCAACCTGAGTGGTCATGGTGGTAACTGGTTCCGAAACTAGTCCACTTAGAATCCACCCTAAAATAGTATTTTGTGCCAATAGTTTGTTTGAAATTTTCTCAGCACCCTCGAGTATTATCTGAGGTATGAGATCGCTGCCTAATAGAATGTCTATTTGAGCGGGGGTGTTGCAGTTGGCATCTGCTAGCTTTAGGTGTGAAACCTTTTGCCAATGCTTGCTATTTATATGATAGCGTGGAAGCATATTTGTTAGTTGCGGTAAGACTATAGCTTCTGCTTTAATTCTCTTATCTGCTTGGGGGGAAATTAGAGTAATGGGATTATTGTGAACTGAGGTATTCGTTTGAGATTTCCACAACCTGAGTGGTCATGGTGGTAACTGGTTCCGAAACTAGTCCACTTAGGATCCACCCAAAAATAGTATTTTGTGCCAATAGTTTGTTTGAAATTTGCTCAACACCCTCGAGTATTATCTGAGGTATGAGATCGCTGCCTAATAGAATGTCTATTTGAGCGGGGGTGTTGCAGTTGGGATCTGCTAGCTTTAGGTGTGAAACCTTTTGTCAATGCTTGTTATTTATATGATAGCTTGGAAGCATATTTGTTACTTGCGGTAAGACTATAGCTTCTGCTTTAATTCTCTTATCCGCTTGGGGGGAAATTAGAGTAATGGGATTATTGTGAACTGAGGTATTCGTTTGAGATTTCCTCAACCTGAGTGGTCATGGTGGTAACTGGTTCCGAAACTAGTCCACTTAGGATCCACCCAAAAATAGTATTTTGTGCCAATAGTTTGTTTGAAATTTTCTCAACACCCTCGAGTATTATCTGAGGTATGAGATCGCTGCCTAATAGAAAGTCTATTTGAGCGGGGGTGATGCAGTTGGGATCTGCTAGCTTTAGGTGTGAAACCTTTTGCCAATGCTTGCTATTTATATGATATCTTGGCATATTTGTTAGTTGCGGTAAGACTATAGCTTCTGCTTTAATTCTCTTATCCGCTTGGGGGGAAATTAGAGTAATGGGATTATTGTGAACTGAGGTATTCGTTTGAGATTTCCTCAACCTGAGTGGGCATGGTGGTAACTGGTTCCGAAACTAGTCCACTTAGGATCCACCGTAAAATAGTATTTTGTGCCAATAGGTGAAACCTTTTGCCAATGCTTGCTATTTATATGATAGCTTGGAAGCATATTTGTTAGTTGCGGTAAGACTATAGCTTCTGCTTTAATTCTCTTATCCGCTTGGGGGAAATAAGAGTAATGGGATTATTGTGAACTGAGGTATTCGTTTGAGATTTCCTCAACCTGAGTGGTCATGGTGGTAACTGGTTCCGAAACTAGTCCACTTAGGATCCACCCAAAAATAGTATTTTGTACCAGTGGTTTGTTTGAAATTTTCTCAACACCCTCGAGTATTATCTGAGGTATGAGATCACTGCCTAATAGAATGTCTATTTGAGCGGGGGTGTTGCAGTTGGGATCTGCTAGCTTTAGGTGTGAAACCTTCTGCCAATGCTTGCTATTTATATGATAGCTTGGAAGCATATTTGTTAGTTGCGGTAAGACTATAGCTTCTGCTTTAATTATCTTATCCGCTGGGGGGAAATTAGAGTAATGGGATTATTGTGAACTGAGGTATTCGTTTCAGATTTCCTCAACCTGAGTGGTCATGGTGGTAACTGGTTCCGAAACTAGTCCACTTAGGACCAACCCAAAAATAGTATTTGGTGCGAATAGTTTGTTTGAAATTTTCTCAACACCCTCGAGTATTATCTGAGGTATGAGATCACTGCCTAATAGAATGTCTATTTGAGCGGGGGTGTTGCAGTTGGGATCTGCTAGCTTTAGGTGTGAAACCTTTTCCCAATGCTTGCTATTCATATGATAGCTTGGAAGCATATTTGTTAGTTGCGGTAAGACTATAGCTCATGCTTTAATTCTCTTATCCGCTTGGGGGGAAATTAGAGTAATGGTCATGGTGGTAACTGGTTCCGAAACTAGTCCACTTAGGATCCACCGTAAAATAGTATTTTGTGCCAATAGGTGAAACCTTTTGCCAATGCTTGCTATTTATATGATAGCTTGGAAGCATATTTGTTAGTTGCGGTAAGACTATAGCTTCTGCTTTAATTCTCTTCTCCGCTTGGGGGGAAATTAGACTAATGGGATTATTGTGAACTGAGGTATTCGTTTGAGATTTCCTCAACCTGAGTGGTCATGGTGGTAACTGGTTCCGAAACTAGTCCACTTAGAATCCACCCTAAAATAGTATTTTGTGCGAATAGTTTGTTTGAAATTTTCTCAACACCCTCGAGTATTATCTGAGGTATGAGATCGCTGCCTAATAGAATGTCTATTTGAGCGGGGGTGTTGCAGTTGGGATCTGCTAGCTTTAGGTGTGAAACCTTTAGCCAATGCTTGCTATTTATATGATAGCTTGGAAGCATATTTGTTAGTTGCGGTAAGACTATAGCTTCTGCTTTAATTCTCTTATCCGCTTGGGGGAAATAAGAGTAATGGGATTATTGTGAACTGAGGTATTCGTTTGAGATTTCCTCAACCTGAGTGGTCATGGTGGTAACTGGTTCCGAAACTAGTCCACTTAGAATCCACCCTAAAATAGTATTTTGTGCGAATAGTTTGTTTGAAATTTTCTCAACACCCTCGAGTATTATCTGAGGTATGAGATCGCTGCCTAATAGAATGTCTATTTGAGCGGGGGTGTTGCAGTTGGGATCTGCTAGCTTTAGGTGTGAAACCTTTAGCCAATGCTTGCTATTTATATGATAGCTTGGAAGCATATTTGTTAGTTGCGGAAAGACTATAGCTTCTGCTTTAATTCTCTTATCCGCTTGGGGGGAAATTAGAGTAATGGGATTATTGTGAACTGAGGTATTCGTTTGAGATTCCTCAACCTGAGTGGTCATGGTGGTAACTGGTTCCGAAACTAGTCCAGTTAGGATCCACCCTAAAATAGTATTTTGTGCCAATAGTTTGTTTGAAATTTTCTCAACACCCTCGAGTATTATCTGAGGTATGAGATCGCTGCCTAATAGAATGTCTATTTGAGCGGAGGTGTTGCAGTTGGCATCTGCTAGCTTTAGGTGTGAAACCTTTTGCCAATGCTTGCTATTTATATGATAGCTTGGAAGCATATTTGTTAGTTGCGGTAAGACAATAGCTTCTGCTTTAATTCTCTTCTCCGCTTGGGGGGAAATTAGAGTAATGGGATTATGTGAACTGAGGTATTCGTTTGAGATTTCCTCAACCTGAGTGGTCATAGTGGTAACTGGTTCCGAAACTAGTCCACTTAGGATCCACCCAAAAATATTATTTTGTGCCAATAGTTTGTTTGAAATTTTCTCAACACCCTCGAGTATTATCTGAGGTATGAGATCGCTGCCTAATAGAATGTCTATTTGAGCGGGGGTGTTGCAGTCGGGATCTGCTAGCTTTAGGTGTGAAACCTTTTCCCAATGCTTGCTATTCATATGATAGCTTGGAAGCATATTTGTTAGTTGCGGTAAGACTATAGCTCATGCTTTAATTCTCTTATCCGCTTGGGGGGAAATTAGAGTAATGGTCATGGTGGTAACTGGTTCCGAAACTTGTCCACTTAGGATCCACCCTAAAATAGTATTTTGTGCCAATAGGTGAAACCTTTTGCCAATGCTTGCTATTTATATGATAGCTTGGAAGCATATTTGTTAGTTGCGGTAAGACTATAGCTTCTGCTTTAATTCTCTTCTCCGCTTGGGGGAAATTAGAGTAATGGGATTATTGTGAACTGAGGTATTCGTTTGAGATTTCCTCAACCTGAGTGGTCATAGTGGTAACTGGTTCCGAAACTAGTCCACTTAGAATCCACCCTAAAATAGTATTTTGTGCGAATAGTTTGTTTGAAATTTTCTCAACACCCTCGAGTATTATCTGAGGTATGAGATCGCTGCCTAATAGAATGTCTATTTGAGCGGGGGTGTTGCAGTTGGGATCTGCTAGCTTTAGGTGTGAAACCTTTAGCCAATGCTTGCTATTTATATGATAGCTTGGAAGCATATTTGTTAGTTGCGGTAAGACTATAGCTTCTGCTTTAATTCTCTTATCCGCTTGGGGGGAAATTAGAGTAATGGGATTATTGTGAACTGAGGTATTCGTTTGAGATTTCCTCAACCTGAGTGGTCATGGTGGTAACTGGTTCCGAAACTAGTCCACTTAGAATCCACCCTAAAATAGTATTTTGTGCGAATAGTTTGTTTGAAATTTTCTCAACACCCTCGAGTATTATCTGAGGTATGAGATCGCTGCCTAATAGAATGTCTATTTGAGCGGGGGTGTTGCAGTTGGGATCTGCTAGCTTTAGGTGTGAAACCTTTTGCCAATGCTTGCTATTTATATGATATCTTGGAAGCATATTTGTTAGTTGCGGTAAGACTATAGCTTCTGCTTTAATTCTCTTATCCGCTTGGGGGGAAATTAGAGTAATGGGATTATTGTGAACTGAGGTATTCGTTTGAGATTCCTCAACCTGAGTGGTCATGGTGGTAACTGGTTCCGAAACTAGTCCACTTAGGATCCACCCTAAAATAGTATTTTGTGCCAATAGTTTGTTTGAAATTTTCTCAACACCCTCGAGTATTATCTGAGGTGTGAGATCGCTGCCTAATAGAATGTCTATTTGAGCGGGGGTGTTGCAGTTGGCATCTGCTAGCTTTAGGTGTGAAACCTTTTGCCAATGCTTGCTATTTATATGATAGCTTGGAAGCATATTTGTTAGTTGCGGTAAGACAATAGCTTCTGCTTTAATTCTCTTCTCCGCTTGGGGGGAAATTAGAGTAATGGGATTATGTGAACTGAGGTATTCGTTTGAGATTTCCTCAACCTGAGTGGTCATAGTGGTAACTGGTTCCGAAACTAGTCCACTTAGGATCCACCCAAAAATATTATTTTGTGCCAATAGTTTGTTTGAAATTTTCTCAACACCCTCGAGTATTATCTGAGGTATGAGATCGCTGCCTAATAGAATGTCTATTTGAGCGGGGGTGTTGCAGTCGGGATCTGCTAGCTTTAGGTGTGAAACCTTTTCCCAATGCTTGCTATTCATATGATAGCTTGGAAGCATATTTGTTAGTTGCGGTAAGACTATACCTCGTGCTTTAATTCTCTTATCCGCTTTGGGGGAAATTAGAGTAATGGGATTATTGTGAACTGAGGTATTCGTTTGAGATTTCCTCAACCTGAGTGGTCATGGTGGTAACTGGTTCCGAAACTAGTCCACTTAGGACCAACCCAAAAATAGTATTTTGTGCGAATAGTGTGTTTGAAATTTTCTCAACACCCTCGAGTATTATCTGAGGTATGAGATCGCTGCCTAATAGAATGTCTATTTGAGCGGGGGTGTTGCAGTTGGGATCTGCTAGCTTTAGGTGTGAAACCTTTTGCCAATGCTTGCTATTTATATGATATCTTGGAAGCATATTTGTTAGTTGCGGTAAGACTATAGCTTCTGCTTTAATTCTCTTATCCGCTTGGGGGGAAATTAGAGTAATGGGATTATTGTGAACTGAGGTATTCGTTTGAGATTTCCTCAACCTGAGTGGTCATGGTGGTAACTGGTTCCGAAACTAGTCCACTTAGGACCAACCCAAAAATAGTATTTTGTGCGAATAGTTTGTTTGAAATTTTCTCAACACCCTCGAGTATTATCTGAGGTATGAGATCACTGCCTAATAGAATGTCTATTTGAGCGGGGGTGTTGCAGTTGGGATCTGCTAGCTTTAGGTGTGAAACCTTTTCCCAATGCTTGCTATTCATATGATAGCTTGGAAGCATATTTGTTAGTTGCGGTAAGACTATAGCTCATGCTTTAATTCTCTTATCCGCTTGGGGGGAAATTAGAGTAATGGTCATGGTGGTAACTGGTTCCGAAACTAGTCCACTTAGGATCCACCCTAAAATAGTATTTTGTGCCAATAGGTGAAACCTTTTGCCAATGCTTGCTATTTATATGATAGCTTGGAAGCATATTTGTTAGTTGCGGTAAGACTATAGCTTCTGCTTTAATTCTCTTCTCCGCTTGAGGGGAAATTTGAGTAATGGGATTATTGTGAACTAAGGTATTCGTTTGAGATTTCCTCAACCTGAGTGGTCATGGTGGTAACTGGTTCCGAAACTAGTCCACTTAGGACCAACCCAAAACTAGTATTTTGTGCCAATAGTTTGTTTGAAATTTTCTCAACACCCTCGAGTATTATCTGAGGTATGAGATCGCTGCCTAATAGAATGTCTATTTGAGCGGGGGTGTTGCAGTTGGGATCTGCTAGCTTTAGGTGTGAAACCTTTAGCCAATGCTTGCTATTTATATGATAGCTTGGAAGCATATTTGTTAGTTGCGGTAAGACTATAGCTTCTGCTTTAATTCTCTTATCCGCTTGGGGGGAAATTAGAGTAATGGGATTATTGTAAACTGACGTATTCGTTTGAGATTTCCTCAACCTGAGTGGTCATGGTGGTAACCGGTTCCGAAACTAGTCCACTTAGGATCCACCGTAAAATAGTATTTTGTGCCAATAGGTGAAACCTTTTGCCAATGCTTGCTATTTATATGATAGCTTGGAAGCATATTTGTTAGTTGCGGTAAGACTATAGCTTCTGCTTTAATTCTCTTCTCCGCTTGGGGGGAAATTAGAGTAATGGGATTATTGTGAACTGAGGTATTCGTTTGAGATTTCCTCAACCTGAGTGGTCATGGTGGTAACTGGTTCCGAAACTAGTCCACTTAGAATCCACCCTAAAATAGTATTTTGTGCGAATAGTTTGTTTGAAATTTTCTCAACACCCTCGAGTATTATCTGAGGTATGAGATCACTGCCTAATAGAATGTCTATTTGAGCGGGGGTGTTGCAGTTGGGATCTGCTAGCTTTAGGTGTGAAACCTTCTGCCAATGCTTGCTATTTATATGATAGCTTGGAAGCATATTTGTTAGTTGCGGTAAGACTATAGCTTCTGCTTTAATTATCTTATCCGCTGGGGGGAAATTAGAGTAATGGGATTATTGTGAACTGAGGTATTCGTTTCAGATTTCCTCAACCTGAGTGGTCATGGTGGTAACTGGTTCCGAAACTAGTCCACTTAGGACCAACCCAAAAATAGTATTTGGTGCGAATAGTTTGTTTGAAATTTTCTCAACACCCTCGAGTATTATCTGAGGTATGAGATCACTGCCTAATAGAATGTCTATTTGAGCGGGGGTGTTGCAGTTGGGATCTGCTAGCTTTAGGTGTGAAACCTTTTCCCAATGCTTGCTATTCATATGATAGCGTGGAAGCATATTTGTTAGTTGCGGTAAGACTATAGCTCATGCTTTAATTCTCTTATCCGCTTGGGGGGAAATTAGAGTAATGGTCATGGTGGTAACTGGTTCCGAAACTAGTCCACTTAGGATCCACCGTAAAATAGTATTTTGTGCCAATAGGTGAAACCTTTTGCCAATGCTTGCTATTTATATGATAGCTTGGAAGCATATTTGTTAGTTGCGGTAAGACTATAGCTTCTGCTTTAATTCTCTTCTCCGCTTGGGGGGAAATTAGACTAATGGGATTATTGTGAACTGAGGTATTCGTTTGAGATTTCCTCAACCTGAGTGGTCATGGTGGTAACTGGTTCCGAAACTAGTCCACTTAGAATCCACCCTAAAATAGTATTTTGTGCGAATAGTTTGTTTGAAATTTTCTCAACACCCTCGAGTATTATCTGAGGTATGAGATCGCTGCCTAATAGAATGTCTATTTGAGCGGGGGTGTTGCAGTTGGGATCTGCTAGCTTTAGGTGTGAAACCTTTAGCCAATGCTTGCTATTTATATGATAGCTTGGAAGCATATTTGTTAGTTGCGGTAAGACTATAGCTTCTGCTTTAATTCTCTTATCCGCTTGGGGGAAATAAGAGTAATGGGATTATTGTGAACTGAGGTATTCGTTTGAGATTTCCTCAACCTGAGTGGTCATGGTGGTAACTGGTTCCGAAACTAGTCCACTTAGAATCCACCCTAAAATAGTATTTTGTGCGAATAGTTTGTTTGAAATTTTCTCAACACCCTCGAGTATTATCTGAGGTATGAGATCGCTGCCTAATAGAATGTCTATTTGAGCGGGGGTGTTGCAGTTGGGATCTGCTAGCTTTAGGTGTGAAACCTTTTGCCAATGCTTGCTATTTATATGATATCTTGGAAGCATATTTGTTAGTTGCGGAAAGACTATAGCTTCTGCTTTAATTCTCTTATCCGCTTGGGGGGAAATTAGAGTAATGGGATTATTGTGAACTGAGGTATTCGTTTGAGATTCCTCAACCTGAGTGGTCATGGTGGTAACTGGTTCCGAAACTAGTCCACTTAGGATCCACCCTAAAATAGTATTTTGTGCCAATAGTTTGTTTGAAATTTTCTCAACACCCTCGAGTATTATCTGAGGTATGAGATCGCTGCCTAATAGAATGTCTATTTGCTGCATCTGCTAGCTTTAGGTGTGAAACCTTTTGCCAATGCTTGCTATTTATATGATAGCTTGGAAGCATATTTGTTAGTTGCGGTAAGACAATAGCTTCTGCTTTAATTCTCTTCTCCGCTTGGGGGGAAATTAGAGTAATGGGATTATGTGAACTGAGGTATTCGTTTGAGATTTCCTCAACCTGAGTGGTCATAGTGGTAACTGGTTCCGAAACTAGTCCACTTAGGATCCACCCAAAAATATTATTTTGTGCCAATAGTTTGTTTGAAATTTTCTCAACACCCTCGAGTATTATCTGAGGTATGAGATCGCTGCCTAATAGAATGTCTATTTGAGCGGGGGTGTTGCAGTCGGGATCTGCTAGCTTTAGGTGTGAAACCTTTTCCCAATGCTTGCTATTCATATGATAGCTTGGAAGCATATTTGTTAGTTGCGGTAAGACTATAGCTCATGCTTTAATTCTCTTATCCGCTTGGGGGGAAATTAGAGTAATGGTCATGGTGGTAACTGGTTCCGAAACTTGTCCACTTAGGATCCACCCTAAAATAGTATTTTGTGCCAATAGGTGAAACCTTTTGCCAATGCTTGCTATTTATATGATAGCTTGGAAGCATATTTGTTAGTTGCGGTAAGACTATAGCTTCTGCTTTAATTCTCTTCTCCGCTTGGGGGAAATTAGAGTAATGGGATTATTGTGAACTGAGGTATTCGTTTGAGATTTCCTCAACCTGAGTGGTCATAGTGGTAACTGGTTCCGAAACTAGTCCACTTAGAATCCACCCTAAAATAGTATTTTGTGCGAATAGTTTGTTTGAAATTTTCTCAACACCCTCGAGTATTATCTGAGGTATGAGATCGCTGCCTAATAGAATGTCTATTTGAGCGGGGGTGTTGCAGTTGGGATCTGCTAGCTTTAGGTGTGAAACCTTTAGCCAATGCTTGCTATTTATATGATAGCTTGGAAGCATATTTGTTAGTTGCGGTAAGACTATAGCTTCTGCTTTAATTCTCTTATCCGCTTGGGGGGAAATTAGAGTAATGGGATTATTGTGAACTGAGGTATTCGTTTGAGATTTCCTCAACCTGAGTGGTCATGGTGGTAACTGGTTCCGAAACTAGTCCACTTAGAATCCACCCTAAAATAGTATTTTGTGCGAATAGTTTGTTTGAAATTTTCTCAACACCCTCGAGTATTATCTGAGGTATGAGATCGCTGCCTAATAGAATGTCTATTTGAGCGGGGGTGTTGCAGTTGGGATCTGCTAGCTTTAGGTGTGAAACCTTTTGCCAATGCTTGCTATTTATATGATATCTTGGAAGCATATTTGTTAGTTGCGGTAAGACTATAGCTTCTGCTTTAATTCTCTTATCCGCTTGGGGGGAAATTAGAGTAATGGGATTATTGTGAACTGAGGTATTCGTTTGAGATTTCCTCAACCTGAGTGGTCATGGTGGTAACCGGTTCCGAAACTAGTCCACTTAGGATCCACCCTAAAATAGTATTTTGTGCCAATAGGTGAAACCTTTTGCCAATGCTTGCTATTTATATGATAGCTTGGAAGCATATTTGTTAGTTGCGGTAAGACTATAGCTTCTGCTTTAATTCTCTTATCCGCTTGGGGGGAAATTAGAGTAATGGGATTATTGTGAACTGAGGTATTCGTTTGAGATTTCCTCAACCTGAGTGGGCATGGTGGTAACTGGTTCCGAAACTAGTCCACTTAGGATCCACCGTAAAATAGTATTTTGTGCCAATAGGTGAAACCTTTTGCCAATGCTTGCTATTTATATGATAGCTTGGAAGCATATTTGTTAGTTGCGGTAAGACTATAGCTTCTGCTTTAATTCTCTTATCCGCTTGGGGGAAATAAGAGTAATGGGATTATTGTGAACTGAGGTATTCGTTTGAGATTTCCTCAACCTGAGTGGTCATGGTGGTAACTGGTTCCGAAACTAGTCCACTTAGGATCCACCCAAAAATAGTATTTTGTACCAGTGGTTTGTTTGAAATTTTCTCAACACCCTCGAGTATTATCTGAGGTATGAGATCACTGCCTAATAGAATGTCTATTTGAGCGGGGGTGTTGCAGTTGGGATCTGCTAGCTTTAGGTGTGAAACCTTCTGCGAATGCTTGCTATTTATATGATAGCTTGGAAGCATATTTGTTAGTTGCGGTAAGACTATAGCTTCTGCTTTAATTATCTTATCCGCTGGGGGGAAATTAGAGTAATGGGATTATTGTGAACTGAGGTATTCGTTTCAGATTTCCTCAACCTGAGTGGTCATAGTGGTAACTGGTTCCGAAACTAGTCCACTTAGGACCAACCCAAAAATAGTATTTGGTGCGAATAGTTTGTTTGAAATTTTCTCAACACCCTCGAGTATTATCTGAGGTATGAGATCACTGCCTAATAGAATGTCTATTTGAGCGGGGGTGTTGCAGTTGGGATCTGCTAGCTTTAGGTGTGAAACCTTTTCCCAATGCTTGCTATTCATATGATAGCTTGGAAGCATATTTGTTAGTTGCGGTAAGACTATAGCTCATGCTTTAATTCTCTTATCCGCTTGGGGGGAAATTAGAGTAATGGTCATGGTGGTAACTGGTTCCGAAACTAGTCCACTTAGGATCCACCGTAAAATAGTATTTTGTGCCAATAGGTGAAACCTTTTGCCAATGCTTGCTATTTATATGATAGCTTGGAAGCATATTTGTTAGTTGCGGTAAGACTATAGCTTCTGCTTTAATTCTCTTCTCCGCTTGGGGGGAAATTAGACTAATGGGATTATTGTGAACTGAGGTATTCGTTTGAGATTTCCTCAACCTGAGTGGTCATGGTGGTAACTGGTTCCGAAACTAGTCCACTTAGAATCCACCCTAAAATAGTATTTTGTGCGAATAGTTTGTTTGAAATTTTCTCAACACCCTCGAGTATTATCTGAGGTATGAGATCGCTGCCTAATAGAATGTCTATTTGAGCGGGGGTGTTGCAGTTGGGATCTGCTAGCTTTAGGTGTGAAACCTTTAGCCAATGCTTGCTATTTATATGATAGCTTGGAATCATATTTGTTAGTTGCGGTAAGACTATAGCTTCTGCTTTAATTCTCTTATCCGCTTGGGGGAAATAAGAGTAATGGGATTATTGTGAACTGAGGTATTCGTTTGAGATTTCCTCAACCTGAGTGGTCATGGTGGTAACTGGTTCCGAAACTAGTCCACTTAGAATCCACCCTAAAATAGTATTTTGTGCGAATAGTTTGTTTGAAATTTTCTCAACACCCTCGAGTATTATCTGAGGTATGAGATCGCTGCCTAATAGAATGTCTATTTGAGCGGGGGTGTTGCAGTTGGGATCTGCTAGCTTTAGGTGTGAAACATTTTGCCAATGCTTGCTATTTATATGATATCTTGGAAGCATATTTGTTAGTTGCGGAAAGACTATAGCTTCTGCTTTAATTCTCTTATCCGCTTGGGGGGAAATTAGAGTAATGGGATTATTGTGAACTGAGGTATTCGTTTGAGATTCCTCAACCTGAGTGGTCATGGTGGTAACTGGTTCCGAAACTAGTCCACTTAGGATCCACCCTAAAATAGTATTTTGTGCCAATAGTTTGTTTGAAATTTTCTCAACACCCTCGAGTATTATCTGAGGTATGAGATCGCTGCCTAATAGAATGTCTATTTGAGCGGAGGTGTTGCAGTTGGCATCTGCTAGCTTTAGGTGTGAAACCTTTTGCCAATGCTTGCTATTTATATGATAGCTTGGAAGCATATTTGTTAGTTGCGGTAAGACAATAGCTTCTGCTTTAATTCTCTTCTCCGCTTGGGGGGAAATTAGAGTAATGGGATTATGTGAACTGAGGTATTCGTTTGAGATTTCCTCAACCTGAGTGGTCATAGTGGTAACTGGTTCCGAAACTAGTCCACTTAGGATCCACCCAAAAATATTATTTTGTGCCAATAGTTTGTTTGAAATTTTCTCAACACCCTCGAGTATTATCTGAGGTATGAGATCGCTGCCTAATAGAATGTCTATTTGAGCGGGGGTGTTGCAGTCGGGATCTGCTAGCTTTAGGTGTGAAACCTTTTCCCAATGCTTGCTATTCATATGATAGCTTGGAAGCATATTTGTTAGTTGCGGTAAGACTATAGCTCATGCTTTAATTCTCTTATCCGCTTGGGGGGAAATTAGAGTAATGGTCATGGTGGTAACTGGTTCCGAAACTTGTCCACTTAGGATCCACCCTAAAATAGTATTTTGTGCCAATAGGTGAAACCTTTTGCCAATGCTTGCTATTTATATGATAGCTTGGAAGCATATTTGTTAGTTGCGGTAAGACTATAGCTTCTGCTTTAATTCTCTTCTCCGCTTGGGGAAATTAGAGTAATGGGATTATTGTGAACTGAGGTATTCGTTTGAGATTTCCTCAACCTGAGTGGTCATAGTGGTAACTGGTTCCGAAACTAGTCCACTTAGAATCCACCCTAAAATAGTATTTTGTGCGAATAGTTTGTTTGAAATTTTCTCAACACCCTCGAGTATTATCTGAGGTATGAGATCGCTGCCTAATAGAATGTCTATTTGAGCGGGGGTGTTGCAGTTGGGATCTGCTAGCTTTAGGTGTGAAACCTTTAGCCAATGCTTGCTATTTATATGATAGCTTGGAAGCATATTTGTTAGTTGCGGTAAGACTATAGCTTCTGCTTTAATTCTCTTATCCGCTTGGGGGGAAATTAGAGTAATGGGATTATTGTGAACTGAGGTATTCGTTTGAGATTTCCTCAACCTGAGTGGTCATGGTGGTAACTGGTTCCGAAACTAGTCCACTTAGAATCCACCCTAAAATAGTATTTTGTGCGAATAGTTTGTTTGAAATTTTCTCAACACCCTCGAGTATTATCTGAGGTATGAGATCGCTGCCTAATAGAATGTCTATTTGAGCGGGGGTGTTGCAGTTGGGATCTGCTAGCTTTAGGTGTGAAACCTTTTGCCAATGCTTGCTATTTATATGATATCTTGGAAGCATATTTGTTAGTTGCGGTAAGACTATAGCTTCTGCTTTAATTCTCTTATCCGCTTGGGGGGAAATTAGAGTAATGGGATTATTGTGAACTGAGGTATTCGTTTGAGATTCCTCAACCTGAGTGGTCATGGTGGTAACTGGTTCCGAAACTAGTCCACTTAGGATCCACCCTAAAATAGTATTTTGTGCCAATAGTTTGTTTGAAATTTTCTCAACACCCTCGAGTATTATCTGAGGTGTGAGATCGCTGCCTAATAGAATGTCTATTTGAGCGGGGGTGTTGCAGTTGGCATCTGCTAGCTTTAGGTGTGAAACCTTTTGCCAATGCTTGCTATTTATATGATAGCTTGGAAGCATATTTGTTAGTTGCGGTAAGACAATAGCTTCTGCTTTAATTCTCTTCTCCGCTTGGGGGGAAATTAGAGTAATGGGATTATGTGAACTGAGGTATTCGTTTGAGATTTCCTCAACCTGAGTGGTCATAGTGGTAACTGGTTCCGAAACTAGTCCACTTAGGATCCACCCAAAAATATTATTTTGTGCCAATAGTTTGTTTGAAATTTTCTCAACACCCTCGAGTATTATCTGAGGTATGAGATCGCTGCCTAATAGAATGTCTATTTGAGCGGGGGTGTTGCAGTCGGGATCTGCTAGCTTTAGGTGTGAAACCTTTTCCCAATGCTTGCTATTCATATGATAGCTTGGAAGCATATTTGTTAGTTGCGGTAAGACTATACCTCGTGCTTTAATTCTCTTATCCGCTTTGGGGGAAATTAGAGTAATGGGATTATTGTGAACTGAGGTATTCGTTTGAGATTTCCTCAACCTGAGTGGTCATGGTGGTAACTGGTTCCGAAACTAGTCCACTTAGGACCAACCCAAAAATAGTATTTTGTGCGAATAGTGTGTTTGAAATTTTCTCAACACCCTCGAGTATTATCTGAGGTATGAGATCGCTGCCTAATAGAATGTCTATTTGAGCGGGGGTGTTGCAGTTGGGATCTGCTAGCTTTAGGTGTGAAACCTTTTGCCAATGCTTGCTATTTATATGATATCTTGGAAGCATATTTGTTAGTTGCGGTAAGACTATAGCTTCTGCTTTAATTCTCTTATCCGCTTGGGGGGAAATTAGAGTAATGGGATTATTGTGAACTGAGGTATTCGTTTGAGATTTCCTCAACCTGAGTGGTCATGGTGGTAACTGGTTCCGAAACTAGTCCACTTAGGACCAACCCAAAAATAGTATTTTGTGCGAATAGTTTGTTTGAAATTTTCTCAACACCCTCGAGTATTATCTGAGGTATGAGATCACTGCCTAATAGAATGTCTATTTGAGCGGGGGTGTTGCAGTTGGGATCTGCTAGCTTTAGGTGTGAAACCTTTTCCCAATGCTTGCTATTCATATGATAGCTTGGAAGCATATTTGTTAGTTGCGGTAAGACTATAGCTCATGCTTTAATTCTCTTATCCGCTTGGGGGGAAATTAGAGTAATGGTCATGGTGGTAACTGGTTCCGAAACTAGTCCACTTAGGATCCACCCTAAAATAGTATTTTGTGCCAATAGGTGAAACCTTTTGCCAATGCTTGCTATTTATATGATAGCTTGGAAGCATATTTGTTAGTTGCGGTAAGACTATAGCTTCTGCTTTAATTCTCTTCTCCGCTTGAGGGGAAATTTGAGTAATGGGATTATTGTGAACTAAGGTATTCGTTTGAGATTTCCTCAACCTGAGTGGTCATGGTGGTAACTGGTTCCGAAACTAGTCCACTTAGGACCAACCCAAAACTAGTATTTTGTGCCAATAGTTTGTTTGAAATTTTCTCAACACCCTCGAGTATTATCTGAGGTATGAGATCGCTGCCTAATAGAATGTCTATTTGAGCGGGGGTGTTGCAGTTGGGATCTGCTAGCTTTAGGTGTGAAACCTTTAGCCAATGCTTGCTATTTATATGATAGCTTGGAAGCATATTTGTTAGTTGCGGTAAGACTATAGCTTCTGCTTTAATTCTCTTATCCGCTTGGGGGGAAATTAGAGTAATGGGATTATTGTAAACTGACGTATTCGTTTGAGATTTCCTCAACCTGAGTGGTCATGGTGGTAACCGGTTCCGAAACTAGTCCACTTAGGATCCACCGTAAAATAGTATTTTGTGCCAATAGGTGAAACCTTTTGCCAATGCTTGCTATTTATATGATAGCTTGGAAGCATATTTGTTAGTTGCGGTAAGACTATAGCTTCTGCTTTAATTCTCTTCTCCGCTTGGGGGGAAATTAGAGTAATGGGATTATTGTGAACTGAGGTATTCGTTTGAGATTTCCTCAACCTGAGTGGTCATGGTGGTAACTGGTTCCGAAACTAGTCCACTTAGAATCCACCCTAAAATAGTATTTTGTGCGAATAGTTTGTTTGAAATTTTCTCAACACCCTCGAGTATTATCTGAGGTATGAGATCGCTGCCTAATAGAATGTCTATTTGAGCGGGGGTGTTGCAGTTGGGATCTGCTAGCTTTAGGTGTGAAACCTTTAGCCAATGCTTGCTATTTATATGATAGCTTGGAAGCATATTTGTTAGTTGCGGTAAGACTATAGCTTCTGCTTTAATTCTCTTATCCGCTTGGGGGGAAATTAGAGTAATGGGATTATTGTGAACTGAGGTATTCGTTTGAGATTTCCTCAACCTGAGTGGTCATGGTGGTAACTGGTTCCGAAACTAGTCCACTTAGAATCCACCCTAAAATAGTATTTTGTGCCAATAGTTTGTTTGAAATTTTCTCAACACCCTCGAGTATTATCTGAGGTATGAGATCGCTGCCTAATAGAATGTCTATTTGAGCGGGGGTGTTGCAGTTGGGATCTGCTAGCTTTAGGTGTGAAACCTTTTGCCAATGCTTGCTGTTTATATGATATCTTGGAAGCATATTTGTTAGTTGCGGTAAGACTATAGCTCGTGCTTTAATTCTCTTATCCGCTTTGGGGGAAATTAGAGTAATGGGATTATTGTGAACTGAGGTATTCGTTTGAGATTTCCTCAACCTGAGTGGTCATGGTGGTAACTGGTTCCGAAACTAGTCCACTTAGGATCCACCCAAAAATAGTATTTTGTGCCAATAGTTTGTTTGAAATATTCTCAACACCCTCGAGTATTATCTGAGGTATGAGATCGCTGCCTAATAGAATGTCTATTTGAGCGGGGGTGTTGCAGTTGGGATCTGCTAGCTTTAGGTGTGAAACCTTTTCCCAATGCTTGCTATTCATATGATAGCTTGGAAGCATATTTGTTAGTTGCGGTAAGACTATAGCTCGTGCTTTAATTCTCTTATCCGCTTGGGGGGAAATTAGAGTAATGGGATTATTGTGAACTGAGGTATTCGTTTGAGATTTCCTCAACCTGAGTGGTCATGGTGGTAACTGGTTCCGAAACTAGTCCACTTAGGATCCACCCAAAAATAGTATTTTGTGCCAATAGTTTGTTTGAAATTTTCTCAACACCCTCGAGTATTATCTGAGGTATGAGATCGCTGCCTAATAGAATGTCTATTTGAGCGGGGGTGTTGCAGTTGGGATCTGCTAGCTTTAGGTGTGAAACCTTTTGCCAATGCTTGCTATTTATATGATATCTTGGCATATTTGTTAGTTGCGGTAAGACTATAGCTTCTGCTTTAATTCTCTTATCCGCTTGGGGGGAAATTAGAGTAATGGGATTATTGTGAACTGAGGTATTCGTTTGAGATTTCCTTAACCTGAGTGGTCATGGTGGTAACTGGTTCCGAAACTAGTCCACTTAGGATCCACCCAAAAATAGTATTTTGTGCCAGTGGTTTGTTTGAAATTTTCTCAACACCCTCGAGTATTATCTGAGGTATGAGATCGCTGCCTAATAGAATGTCTATTTGAGCGGGGGTGTTGCAGTTGTCATCTGCTAGCTTTAGGTGTGAAACCTTTTGCCAATGCTTGCTATTTATATGATAGCTTGGAAGCATATTTGTTAGTTGCGGTAAGACTATAGCTTCTGCTTTAATTCTCTTATCCGCTTGGGGGGAAATTAGAGTAATGGGATTATTGTGAACTGAGGTATTCGTTTGAGATTTCCTTAACCTGAGTGGTCATGGTGGTAACTGGTTCCGAAACTAGTCCACTTAGGATCCACCCAAAAATAGTATTTTGTGCCAATAGTTTGTTTGAAATTTTCTCAACACCCTCGAGTATTATCTGAGGTATGAGATCGCTGCCTAATAGAATGTCTATTTGAGCGGGGGTGTTGCAGTTGGGATCTGCTAGCTTTAGGTGTGAAACCTTTTCCCAATGCTTGCTATTCATATGATAGCTTGGAAGCATATTTGTTAGTTGCGGTAAGACTATAGCTCGTGCTTTAATTCTCTTATCCGCTGGGGGGAAATTAGAGTAATGGGATTATTGTGAACTGAGGTATTCGTTTGAGATTTCCTCAACCTGAGTGGTCATGGTGGTAACTGGTTCCGAAACTAGTCCACTTAGGACCAACCCAAAACTAGTATTTTGTGCCAATAGTTTGTTTGAAATTTTCTCAACACCCTCGAGTATTATCTGAGGTATGAGATCGCTGCCTAATAGAATGTCTATTTGAGCGGGGGTGTTGCAGTTGGGATCTGCTAGCTTTAGGTGTGAAACCTTTAGCCAATGCTTGCTATTTATATGATAGCTTGGAAGCATATTTGTTAGTTGCGGTAAGACTATAGCTTCTGCTTTAATTCTCTTATCCGCTTGGGGGGAAATTAGAGTAATGGGATTATTGTGAACTGAGGTATTCGTTTGAGATTTCCTCAACCTGAGTGGTCATGGTGGTAACCGGTTCCGAAACTAGTCCACTTAGGATCCACCGTAAAATAGTATTTTGTGCCAATAGGTGAAACCTTTTGCCAATGCTTGCTATTTATATGATAGCTTGGAAGCATATTTGTTAGTTGCGGTAAGACTATAGCTTCTGCTTTAATTCTCTTCTCCGCTTGGGGGGAAATTAGAGTAATGGGATTATTGTGAACTGAGGTATTCGTTTGAGATTTCCTCAACCTGAGTGGTCATGGTGGTAACTGGTTCCGAAACTAGTCCACTTAGAATCCACCCTAAAATAGTATTTTGTGCGAATAGTTTGTTTGAAATTTTCTCAACACCCTCGAGTATTATCTGAGGTATGAGATCGCTGCCTAATAGAATGTCTATTTGAGCGGGGGTGTTGCAGTTGGGATCTGCTAGCTTTAGGTGTGAAACCTTTAGCCAATGCTTGCTATTTATATGATAGCTTGGAAGCATATTTGTTAGTTGCGGTAAGACTATAGCTTCTGCTTTAATTCTCTTATCCGCTTGGGGGGAAATTAGAGTAATGGGATTATTGTGAACTGAGGTATTCGTTTGAGATTTCCTCAACCTGAGTGGTCATGGTGGTAACTGGTTCCGAAACTAGTCCACTTAGAATCCACCCTAAAATAGTATTTTGTGCGAATAGTTTGTTTGAAATTTTCTCAACACCCTCGAGTATTATCTGAGGTATGAGATCGCTGCCTAATAGAATGTCTATTTGAGCGGGGGTGTTGCAGTTGGGATCTGCTAGCTTTAGGTGTGAAACCTTTTGCCAATGCTTGCTATTTATATGATATCTTGGCATATTTGTTAGTTGCGGTAAGACTATAGCTTCTGCTTTAATTCTCTTATCCGCTTGGGGGGAAATTAGAGTAATGGGATTATTGTGAACTGAGGTATTCGTTTGAGATTTCCTTAACCTGAGTGGTCATGGTGGTAACTGGTTCCGAAACTAGTCCACTTAGGATCCACCCAAAAATAGTATTTTGTGCCAGTGGTTTGTTTGAAATTTTCTCAACACCCTCGAGTATTATCTGAGGTATGAGATCGCTGCCTAATAGAATGTCTATTTGAGCGGGGGTGTTGCAGTTGTCATCTGCTAGCTTTAGGTGTGAAACCTTTTGCCAATGCTTGCTATTTATATGATAGCTTGGAAGCATATTTGTTAGTTGCGGTAAGACTATAGCTTCTGCTTTAATTATCTTATCCGCTGGGGGGAAATTAGAGTAATGGGATTATTTTGAACTGAGGTATTCGTTTGAGATTTCCTCAACCTGAGTGGTCATGGTGGTAACTGGTTCCGAAACTAGTCCACTTAGGACCAACCCAAAAATAGCATTTTGTGCGAATAGTTTGTTTGAAATTTTCTCAACACCCTCGAGTATTATCTGAGGTATGAGATCACCGCCTAATAGAATGTCTATTTGAGCGGAGGTGTTGCAGTTGGGATCTGCTAGCTTTAGGTGTGAAACCTTTTGCCAATGCTTGCTATTTATATGATAGCTTGGAAGCATATTTGTTAGTTGCGGTAAGACTATACCTCGTGCTTTAATTCTCTTATCCGCTTGGGGGGAAATTAGAGTAATGGGATTATTGTGAACTGAGGTATTCGTTTCAGATTTCCTCAACCTGAGTGGTCATGGTGGTAACTGGTTCCGAAACTAGTCCACTTAGGATCCACCCAAAAATAGTATTTTGTGCGAATAGTTTGTTTGAAATTTTCTCAACACCCTCGAGTATTATCTGAGGTATGAGATCACTGCCTAATAGAATGTCTATTTGAGCGGGGGTGTTGCAGTTGGGATCTGCTAGCTTTAGGTGTGAAACCTTTTCCCAATGCTTGCTATTCATATGATAGCTTGGAAGCATATTTGTTAGTTGCGGTAAGACTATAGCTCATGCTTTAATTCTCTTATCCGCTTGGGGGGAAATTAGAGTAATGGTCATGGTGGTAACTGATTCCGAAACTATTCCACTTAGGATCCACCCTAAAATAGTATTTTGTGCCAATAGGTGAAACCTTTTGCCAATGCTTGCTATTTATATGATAGCTTGGAAGCATATTTGTTAGTTGCGGTAAGACTATAGCTTCTGCTTTAATTCTCTTATCCGCTTGGGGGGAAATTAGAGTAATGGGATTATTGTGAACTGAGGTATTCGTTTGAGATTTCCTTAACCTGAGTGGTCATGGTGGTAACTGGTTCCGAAACTAGTCCACTTAGGATCCACCCAAAAATAGTATTTTGTGCCAATAGTTTGTTTGAAATTTTCTCAACACCCTCGAGTATTATCTGAAGTATGAGATCGCTGCCTAATAGAATGTCTATTTGAGCGGGGGTGTTGCAGTTGGGATCTGCTAGCTTTAGGTGTGAAACCTTTTCCCAATGCTTGCTATTCATATGATAGCTTGGAAGCATATTTGTTAGTTGCGGTAAGACTATAGCTCGTGCTTTAATTCTCATATCCGCTGGGGGGAAATAAGAGTAATGGGATTATTGTGAACTGAGGTATTCGTTTGAGATTTCCTCAACCTGAGTGGTCATGGTGGTAACTGGTTCCGAAACTAGTCCACTTAGGACCAACCCAAAACTAGTATTTTGTGCCAATAGTTTGTTTGAAATTTTCTCAACACCCTCGAGTATTATCTGAGGTATGAGATCGCTGCCTAATAGAATGTCTATTTGAGCGGGGGTGTTGCAGTTGGGATCTGCTAGCTTTAGGTGTGAAACCTTTAGCCAATGCTTGCTATTTATATGATAGCTTGGAAGCATATTTGTTAGTTGCGGTAAGACTATAGCTTCTGCTTTAATTCTCTTATCCGCTTGGGGGGAAATTAGAGTAATGGGATTATTGTGAACTGAGGTATTCGTTTGAGATTTCCTCAACCTGAGTGGTCATGGTGGTAACCGGTTCCGAAACTAGTCCACTTAGGATCCACCGTAAAATAGTATTTTGTGCCAATAGGTGAAACCTTTTGCCAATGCTTGCTATTTATATGATAGCTTGGAAGCATATTTGTTAGTTGCGGTAAGACTATAGCTTCTGCTTTAATTCTCTTCTCCGCTTGGGGGGAAATTAGAGTAATGGGATTATTGTGAACTGAGGTATTCGTTTGAGATTTCCTCAACCTGAGTGGTCATGGTGGTAACTGGTTCCGAAACTAGTCCACTTAGAATCCACCCTAAAATAGTATTTTGTGCGAATAGTTTGTTTGAAATTTTCTCAACACCCTCGAGTATTATCTGAGGTATGAGATCGCTGCCTAATAGAATGTCTATTTGAGCGGGGGTGTTGCAGTTGGGATCTGCTAGCTTTAGGTGTGAAACCTTTAGCCAATGCTTGCTATTTATATGATAGCTTGGAAGCATATTTGTTAGTTGCGGTAAGACTATAGCTTCTGCTTTAATTCTCTTATCCGCTTGGGGGGAAATTAGAGTAATGGGATTATTGTGAACTGAGGTATTCGTTTGAGATTTCCTCAACCTGAGTGGTCATGGTGGTAACTGGTTCCGAAACTAGTCCACTTAGAATCCACCCTAAAATAGTATTTTGTGCGAATAGTTTGTTTGAAATTTTCTCAACACCCTCGAGTATTATCTGAGGTATGAGATCGCTGCCTAATAGAATGTCTATTTGAGCGGGGGTGTTGCAGTTAGGATCTGCTAGCTTTAGGTGTGAAACCTTTTGCCAATGCTTGCTGTTTATATGATATCTTGGAAGCATATTTGTTAGTTGCGGTAAGACTAACGAGATTTCCTCAACCTGAGTGGTCATGGTGGTAACTGGTTCCGAAACTAGTCCACTTAGGATCCACCCAAAAATAGTATTTTGTGCCAATAGTTTGTTTGAAATTTTCTCAACACCCTCGAGTATTATCTGAGGTATGAGATCGCTGCCTAATAGAATGTCTATTTGAGCGGGGGTGTTGCAGTTGGGATCTGCTAGCTTTAGGTGTGAAACCTTTTGCCAATGCTTGCTATTTATATGATATCTTGGCATATTTGTTAGTTGCGGTAAGACTATAGCTTCTGCTTTAATTATCTTATCCGCTGGGGGGAAATTAGAGTAATGGGATTATTGTGAACTGAGGTATTCGTTTGAGATTTCCTTAACCTGAGTGGTCATGGTGGTAACTGGTTCCGAAACTAGTCCACTTAGGATCCACCCAAAAATAGTATTTTGTGCCAGTGGTTTGTTTGAAATTTTCTCAACACCCTCGAGTATTATCTGAGGTATGAGATCGCTGCCTAATAGAATGTCTATTTGAGCGGGGGTGTTGCAGTTGTCATCTGCTAGCTTTAGGTGTGAAACCTTTTGCCAATGCTTGCTATTTATATGATAGCTTGGAAGCATATTTGTTAGTTGCGGTAAGACTATAGCTTCTGCTTTAATTATCTTATCCGCTGGGGGGAAATTAGAGTAATGGGATTATTTTGAACTGAGGTATTCGTTTGAGATTTCCTCAACCTGAGTGGTCATGGTGGTAACTGGTTCCGAAACTAGTCCACTTAGGACCAACCCAAAAATAGCATTTTGTGCGAATAGTTTGTTTGAAATTTTCTCAACACCCTCGAGTATTATCTGAGGTATGAGATCACCGCCTAATAGAATGTCTATTTGAGCGGAGGTGTTGCAGTTGGGATCTGCTAGCTTTAGGTGTGAAACCTTTTGCCAATGCTTGCTATTTATATGATAGCTTGGAAGCATATTTGTTAGTTGCGGTAAGACTATACCTCGTGCTTTAATTCTCTTATCCGCTTGGGGGGAAATTAGAGTAATGGGATTATTGTGAACTGAGGTATTCGTTTCAGATTTCCTCAACCTGAGTGGTCATGGTGGTAACTGGTTCCGAAACTAGTCCACTTAGGATCAACCCAAAAATAGTATTTTGTGCGAATAGTTTGTTTGAAATTTTCTCAACACCCTCGAGTATTATCTGAGGTATGAGATCACTGCCTAATAGAATGTCTATTTGAGCGGGGGTGTTGCAGTTGGGATCTGCTAGCTTTAGGTGTGAAACCTTTTCCCAATGCTTGCTATTCATATGATAGCTTGGAAGCATATTTGTTAGTTGCGGTAAGACTATAGCTCATGCTTTAATTCTCTTATCCGCTTGGGGGGAAATTAGAGTAATGGTCATGGTGGTAACTGGTTCCGAAACTATTCCACTTAGGATCCACCCTAAAATAGTATTTTGTGCCAATAGGTGAAACCTTTTGCCAATGCTTGCTATTTATATGATAGCTTGGAAGCATATTTGTTAGTTGCGGTAAGACTATAGCTTCTGCTTTAATTCTCTTATCCGCTTGGGTGGAAATTAGAGTAATGGGATTATTGTGAACTGAGGTATTCGTTTGAGATTTCCTCAACCTGAGTGGTCATGGTGGTAACTGGTTCCGAAACTAGTCCACTTAGGACCAACCCAAAAATAGCATTTTGTGCGAATAGTTTGTTTGAAATTTTCTCAACACCCTCGAGTATTATCTGAGGTATGAGATCACCGCCTAATAGAATGTCTATTTGAGCGGAGGTGTTGCAGTTGGGATCTGCTAGCTTTAGGTGTGAAACCTTTTGCCAATGCTTGCTATTTATATGATAGCTTGGAAGCATATTTGTTAGTTGCGGTAAGACTATACCTCGTGCTTTAATTCTCTTATCCGCTTGGGGGGAAATTAGAGTAATGGGATTATTGTGAACTGAGGTATTCGTTTCAGATTTCCTCAACCTGAGTGGCCATGGTGGTAACTGGTTCCGAAACTAGTCCACTTAAGATCCACCCAAAAATAGTATTTTGTGCCAATAGTTTGTTTGAAATTTTCTCAACACCCTCGAGTATTATCTGAGGTATGAGATCGCTGCCTAATAGAATGTCTATTTGAGCGCGGGTGTTGCAGTTGGCATCTGCTAGCTTTAGGTGTGAAACCTTTTGCCAATGCTTGCTATTTATATGATAGCTTGGAAGCATATTTGTTAGTTGCGGTAAGACTATAGCTTCTGCTTTAATTCTCTTATCCGCTTGGGGGGAAATTAGAGTAATGGGATTATGTGAACTGAGGTATTCGTTTGGGATTTCCTCAACCTGAGTGGTCATGGTGGTAACTGGTTCCGAAACTAGTCCACTTAGGACCAACCTAAAAATAGTATTTTGTGCGAATAGTTTGTTTGAAATTTTCTCAACACCCTCGAGTATTATCTGAGGTATGAGATCGCTGCCGAATAGAATGTCTATTTGAGCGGGGGTGTTGCAGTTGGGATCTGCTAGCTTTAGGTGTGAAACCTTTAGCCAATGCTTGCTATTTATATGATAGCTTGGAAGCATATTTGTTAGTTGCGGTAAGACTATAGCTTCTGCTTTAATTCTCTTATCCGCTTTGGGGGAAATTAGAGTAATGGGATTATTGTGAACTAAGGTATTCGTTTGAGATTTCCTCAACCTGAGTGGTCATGGTGGTAACTGGTTCCGAAACTAGTCCACTTAGGACCAACCCAAAAATAGTATTTTGTGCGAATAGTGTGTTTGAAATTTTCTCAACACCCTCGAGTATTATCTGAGGTATGAGATCGCTGCCTAATAGAATGTCTATTTGAGCGGGGGTGTTGCAGTTGGGATCTGCTAGCTTTAGGTGTGAAACCTTTTGCCAATGCTTGCTATTTATATGATATCTTGGCATATTTGTTAGTTGCGGTAAGACTATAGCTTCTGCTTTAATTCTCTTATCCGATTGGGGGGAAATTAGAGTAATGGGATTATTGTGAACTGAGGTATTCGTTTGAGATTTCCTCAACCTGAGTGGACATGGTGGTAACTGGCTCCGACACTAGTCCACTTAGGATCCACCCAAAAATAGTATTTTGTGCCAATAGTTTGTTTGAAATTTTCTCAACACCCTCGAGTATTATCTGAGGTATGAGATCGCTGCCTAATAGAATGTCTATTTGAGCGGGGGTGTTGCAGTTGGGATCTGCTAGCTTTAGGTGTGAAACCTTTTGCCAATGCTTGCTATTTATATGATTTCTTGGCATATTTGTTAGTTGCAGTAAGACTATAGCTTCTGCTTTAATTCTCTTATCCGTTTGGGGGGAAATTAGAGTAATGGGATTATTGTGAACTGAGGTATTCGTTTGAGATTTCCTCAACCTGAGTGGTCATGGTGGTAACTGGTTCCGAAACTAGTCCACTTAGGATCCACCCAAAAATAGTATTTTGTGCCAGTGGTTTGTTTGAAATTTTCTCAACACCCTCGAGTATTATCTGAGGTATGAGATCGCTGCCTAATAGAATGTCTATTTGAGCGGGGGTGTTGCAGTTGTCATCTGCTAGTTTTAGGTGTGAAACCTTTTGCCAATGCTTGCTATTTATATGATAGCTTGGAAGCATATTTGTTAGTTGCGGTAAGACTATAGCTTCTGCTTTAATTATCTTATCCGCTGGGGGGAAATTAGAGTAATGGGATTATTGTGAACTGAGGTATTCGTTTGAGATTTCCTCAACCTGAGTGGTCATGGTGGTAACTGGTTCCGAAACTAGTCCACTTAGGACCAACCCAAAAATTGTATTTTGTGCGAATAGTTTGTTTGAAATTTTCTCAACACCCTCGAGTATTATCTGAGGTATGAGATCACTGCCTAATAGAATGTCTATTTGAGCGGGGGTGTTGCAGTTGGCATCTGCTAGCTTTAGGTGTGAAACCTTTTGCCAATGCTTGCTATTTATATGATGGCTTGGAAGCATATTTGTTAGTTGCGGTAAGACTATAGCTTCTGCTTTAATTCTCTTCTCCGCTTGGGGGGAAATTAAAGTAATGGGATTATTGTGAACTGAGGTATTCGTTTGAGATTTCCACAACCTGAGTGGGCATGGTGGTAACTGGTTCCGAAACTAGTCCACTTAGGATCCACCCTAAAATAGTATTTTGTGCCAATAGGTGAAACCTTTTGCCAATGCTTGCTATTTATATGATTTCTTGGCATATTTGTTAGTTGCAGTAAGACTATAGCTTCTGCTTTAATTCTCTTATCCGTTTGGGGGGAAATTAGAGTAATGGTCATGGTGGTAACTGGTTCCGAAACTAGTCCACTTAGAATCCACCCTAAAATAGTATTTTGTGCGAATAGTTTGTTTGAAATTTTCTCAACACCCTCGAGTATTATCTGAGGTATGAGATCACTGCCTAATAGAATGTCTATTTGAGCGGGGGTGTTGCAGTTGGGATCTGCTAGCTTTAGGTGTGAAACCTTTTCCCAATGCTTGCTATTCATATGATAGCTTGGAAGCATATTTGTTAGTTGCGGTAAGACTATAGCTCATGCTTTAATTCTCTTATCCGCTTGGGGGGAAATTAGAGTAATGGTCATGGTGGTAACTGGTTCCGAAACTAGTCCACTTAGAATCCACCCTAAAATAGTATTTTGTGCGAATAGTTTGTTTGAAATTTTCTCAACACCCTCGAGTATTATCTGAGGTATGAGATCACTGCCTAATAGAATGTCTATTTGAGCGGGGGTGTTGCAGTTGGGATCTGCTAGCTTTAGGTGTGAAACCTTTTCCCAATGCTTGCTATTCATATGATAGCTTGGAAGCATATTTGTTAGTTGCGGTAAGACTATAGCTCATGCTTTAATTCTCTTATCCGCTTGGGGGGAAATTAGAGTAATGGTCATGGTGGTAACTGGTTCCGAAACTAGTCCACTTAGAATCCACCCTAAAATAGTATTTTGTGCGAATAGTTTGTTTGAAATTTTCTCAACACCCTCGAGTATTATCTGAGGTATGAGATCACTGCCTAATAGAATGTCTATTTGAGCGGGGGTGTTGCAGTTGGGATCTGCTAGCTTTAGGTGTGAAACCTTTTGCCAATGCTTGCTATTTATATGATGGCTTGGAAGCATATTTGTTAGTTGCGGTAAGACTATAGCTTCTGCTTTAATTCTCTTCTCCGCTTGGGGGGAAATTAAAGTAATGGGATTATTGTGAACTGAGGTATTCGTTTGAGATTTCCACAACCTGAGTGGGCATGGTGGTAACTGGTTCCGAAACTAGTCCACTTAGGATCCACCCTAAAATAGTATTTTGTGCCAATAGGTGAAACCTTTTGCCAATGCTTGCTATTTATATGATTTCTTGGCATATTTGTTAGTTGCAGTAAGACTATAGCTTCTGCTTTAATTCTCTTATCCGTTTGGGGGGAAATTAGAGTAATGGGATTATTGTGAACTGAGGTATTCGTTTGAGATTTCCTCAACGTGAGTGGTCATGGTGGTAACTGGTTCCGAAACTAGTCCACTTAGGACCAACCCAAAAATAGTATTTTGTGCGAATAGTTTGTTTGAAATTTTCTCAACACCCTCGAGTATTATCTGAGGTATGAGATCACTGCCTAATAGAATGTCTATTTGAGCGGGGGTGTTGCAGTTGGGATCTGCTAGCTTTAGGTGTGAAACCTTTTCCCAATGCTTGCTATTCATATGATAGCTTGGAAGCATATTTGTTAGTTGCGGTAAGACTATAGCTCATGCTTTAATTCTCTTATCCGCTTGGGGGGAAATTAGAGTAATGGTCATGGTGGTAACTGGTTCCGAAACTATTCCACTTAGGATCCACCCTAAAATAGTATTTTGTGCCAATAGTTTGTTTGAAATTTTCTCAACACCCTCGAGTATTATCTGAGGTATGAGATCGCTGCCTAATAGAATGTCTATTTGAGCGCGGGTGTTGCAGTTGGCATCTGCTAGCTTTAGGTGTGAAACCTTTTGCCAATGCTTGCTATTTATATGATAGCTTGGAAGCATATTTGTTAGTTGCGGTAAGACTATAGCTTCTGCTTTAATTCTCTTATCCGCTTGGGGGGAAATTAGAGTAATGGTCATGGTGGTAACTGGTTCCGAAACTATTCCACTTAGGATCCACCCTAAAATAGTATTTTGTGCCAATAGGTGAAACCTTTTGCCAATGCTTGCTATTTATATGATTTCTTGGCATATTTGTTAGTTGCAGTAAGACTATAGCTTCTGCTTTAATTCTCTTATCCGTTTGGGGGGAAATTAGAGTAATGGGATTATTGTGAACTGAGGTATTCGTTTGAGATTTCCTCAACGTGAGTGGTCATGGTGGTAACTGGTTCCGAAACTAGTCCACTTAGGACCAACCCAAAAATAGTATTTTGTGCGAATAGTTTGTTTGAAATTTTCTCAACACCCTCGAGTATTATCTGAGGTATGAGATCACTGCCTAATAGAATGTCTATTTGAGCGGGGGTGTTGCAGTTGGGATCTGCTAGCTTTAGGTGTGAAACCTTTTCCCAATGCTTGCTATTCATATGATAGCTTGGAAGCATATTTGTTAGTTGCGGTAAGACTATAGCTCATGCTTTAATTCTCTTATCCGCTTGGGGGGAAATTAGAGTAATGGTCATGGTGGTAACTGGTTCCGAAACTAGTCCACTTAGAATCCACCCTAAAATAGTATTTTGTGCGAATAGTTTGTTTGAAATTTTCTCAACACCCTCGAGTATTATCTGAGGTATGAGATCACTGCCTAATAGAATGTCTATTTGAGCGGGGGTGTTGCAGTTGGGATCTGCTAGCTTTAGGTGTGAAACCTTTTCCCAATGCTTGCTATTCATATGATAGCTTGGAAGCATATTTGTTAGTTGCGGTAAGACTATAGCTCATGCTTTAATTCTCTTATCCGCTTGGGGGGAAATTAGAGTAATGGTCATGGTGGTAACTGGTTCCGAAACTATTCCACTTAGGATCCACCCTAAAATAGTATTTTGTGCCAATAGTTTGTTTGAAATTTTCTCAACACCCTCGAGTATTATCTGAGGTATGAGATCGCTGCCTAATAGAATGTCTATTTGAGCGCGGGTGTTGCAGTTGGCATCTGCTAGCTTTAGGTGTGAAACCTTTTGCCAATGCTTGCTATTTATATGATAGCTTGGAAGCATATTTGTTAGTTGCGGTAAGACTATAGCTTCTGCTTTAATTCTCTTATCCGCTTGGGGGGAAATTAGAGTAATGGGATTATGTGAACTGAGGTATTCGTTTGGGATTTCCTCAACCTGAGTGGTCATGGTGGTAACTGGTTCCGAAACTAGTCCACTTAGGACCAACCCAAAAATAGTATTTTGTGCGAATAGTGTGTTTGAAATTTTCTCAACACCCTCGAGTATTATCTGAGGTATGAGATCGCTGCCTAATAGAATGTCTATTTGAGCGCGGGTGTTGCAGTTGGCATCTGCTAGCTTTAGGTGTGAAACCTTTTGCCAATGCTTGCTATTTATATGATAGCTTGGAAGCATATTTGTTAGTTGCGGTAAGACTATAGCTTCTGCTTTAATTCTCTTATCCGCTTGGGGGGAAATTAGAGTAATGGGATTATGTGAACTGAGGTATTCGTTTGGGATTTCCTCAACCTGAGTGGTCATGGTGGTAACTGGTTCCGAAACTAGTCCACTTAGGATCCACCCAAAAATAGTATTTTGTGCGAATAGTTTGTTTGAAATTTTCTCAACACCCTCGAGTATTATCTGAGGTATGAGATCACTGCCTAATAGAATGTCTATTTGAGCGGGGGTGTTGCAGTTGGGATCTGCTAGCTTTAGGTGTGAAACCTTTTCCCAATGCTTGCTATTCATATGATAGCTTGGAAGCATATTTGTTAGTTGCGGTAAGACTATAGCTCATGCTTTAATTCTCTTATCCGCTTGGGGGGAAATTAGAGTAATGGTCATGGTGGTAACTGATTCCGAAACTATTCCACTTAGGATCCACCCTAAAATAGTATTTTGTGCCAATAGGTGAAACCTTTTGCCAATGCTTGCTATTTATATGATAGCTTGGAAGCATATTTGTTAGTTGCGGTAAGACTATAGCTTCTGCTTTAATTCTCTTATCCGCTTGGGGGGAAATTAGAGTAATGGGATTATTGTGAACTGAGGTATTCGTTTGAGATTTCCTTAACCTGAGTGGTCATGGTGGTAACTGGTTCCGAAACTAGTCCACTTAGGATCCACCCAAAAATAGTATTTTGTGCCAATAGTTTGTTTGAAATTTTCTCAACACCCTCGAGTATTATCTGAAGTATGAGATCGCTGCCTAATAGAATGTCTATTTGAGCGGGGGTGTTGCAGTTGGGATCTGCTAGCTTTAGGTGTGAAACCTTTTCCCAATGCTTGCTATTCATATGATAGCTTGGAAGCATATTTGTTAGTTGCGGTAAGACTATAGCTCGTGCTTTAATTCTCATATCCGCTGGGGGGAAATTAGAGTAATGGGATTATTGTGAACTGAGGTATTCGTTTGAGATTTCCTCAACCTGAGTGGTCATGGTGGTAACTGGTTCCGAAACTAGTCCACTTAGGACCAACCCAAAACTAGTATTTTGTGCCAATAGTTTGTTTGAAATTTTCTCAACACCCTCGAGTATTATCTGAGGTATGAGATCGCTGCCTAATAGAATGTCTATTTGAGCGGGGGTGTTGCAGTTGGGATCTGCTAGCTTTAGGTGTGAAACCTTTAGCCAATGCTTGCTATTTATATGATAGCTTGGAAGCATATTTGTTAGTTGCGGTAAGACTATAGCTTCTGCTTTAATTCTCTTATCCGCTTGGGGGGAAATTAGAGTAATGGGATTATTGTGAACTGAGGTATTCGTTTGAGATTTCCTCAACCTGAGTGGTCATGGTGGTAACCGGTTCCGAAACTAGTCCACTTAGGATCCACCGTAAAATAGTATTTTGTGCCAATAGGTGAAACCTTTTGCCAATGCTTGCTATTTATATGATAGCTTGGAAGCATATTTGTTAGTTGCGGTAAGACTATAGCTTCTGCTTTAATTCTCTTCTCCGCTTGGGGGGAAATTAGAGTAATGGGATTATTGTGAACTGAGGTATTCGTTTGAGATTTCCTCAACCTGAGTGGTCATGGTGGTAACTGGTTCCGAAACTAGTCCACTTAGAATCCACCCTAAAATAGTATTTTGTGCGAATAGTTTGTTTGAAATTTTCTCAACACCCTCGAGTATTATCTGAGGTATGAGATCGCTGCCTAATAGAATGTCTATTTGAGCGGGGGTGTTGCAGTTGGGATCTGCTAGCTTTAGGTGTGAAACCTTTAGCCAATGCTTGCTATTTATATGATAGCTTGGAAGCATATTTGTTAGTTGCGGTAAGACTATAGCTTCTGCTTTAATTCTCTTATCCGCTTGGGGGGAAATTAGAGTAATGGGATTATTGTGAACTGAGGTATTCGTTTGAGATTTCCTCAACCTGAGTGGTCATGGTGGTAACTGGTTCCGAAACTAGTCCACTTAGAATCCACCCTAAAATAGTATTTTGTGCGAATAGTTTGTTTGAAATTTTCTCAACACCCTCGAGTATTATCTGAGGTATGAGATCGCTGCCTAATAGAATGTCTATTTGAGCGGGGGTGTTGCAGTTAGGATCTGCTAGCTTTAGGTGTGAAACCTTTTGCCAATGCTTGCTGTTTATATGATATCTTGGAAGCATATTTGTTAGTTGCGGTAAGACTAACGAGATTTCCTCAACCTGAGTGGTCATGGTGGTAACTGGTTCCGAAACTAGTCCACTTAGGATCCACCCAAAAATAGTATTTTGTGCCAATAGTTTGTTTGAAATTTTCTCAACACCCTCGAGTATTATCTGAGGTATGAGATCGCTGCCTAATAGAATGTCTATTTGAGCGGGGGTGTTGCAGTTGGGATCTGCTAGCTTTAGGTGTGAAACCTTTTGCCAATGCTTGCTATTTATATGATATCTTGGCATATTTGTTAGTTGCGGTAAGACTATAGCTTCTGCTTTAATTATCTTATCCGCTGGGGGGAAATTAGAGTAATGGGATTATTGTGAACTGAGGTATTCGTTTGAGATTTCCTTAACCTGAGTGGTCATGGTGGTAACTGGTTCCGAAACTAGTCCACTTAGGATCCACCCAAAAATAGTATTTTGTGCCAGTGGTTTGTTTGAAATTTTCTCAACACCCTCGAGTATTATCTGAGGTATGAGATCGCTGCCTAATAGAATGTCTATTTGAGCGGGGGTGTTGCAGTTGTCATCTGCTAGCTTTAGGTGTGAAACCTTTTGCCAATGCTTGCTATTTATATGATAGCTTGGAAGCATATTTGTTAGTTGCGGTAAGACTATAGCTTCTGCTTTAATTATCTTATCCGCTGGGGGGAAATTAGAGTAATGGGATTATTTTGAACTGAGGTATTCGTTTGAGATTTCCTCAACCTGAGTGGTCATGGTGGTAACTGGTTCCGAAACTAGTCCACTTAGGACCAACCCAAAAATAGCATTTTGTGCGAATAGTTTGTTTGAAATTTTCTCAACACCCTCGAGTATTATCTGAGGTATGAGATCACCGCCTAATAGAATGTCTATTTGAGCGGAGGTGTTGCAGTTGGGATCTGCTAGCTTTAGGTGTGAAACCTTTTGCCAATGCTTGCTATTTATATGATAGCTTGGAAGCATATTTGTTAGTTGCGGTAAGACTATACCTCGTGCTTTAATTCTCTTATCCGCTTGGGGGGAAATTAGAGTAATGGGATTATTGTGAACTGAGGTATTCGTTTCAGATTTCCTCAACCTGAGTGGTCATGGTGGTAACTGGTTCCGAAACTAGTCCACTTAGGATCAACCCAAAAATAGTATTTTGTGCGAATAGTTTGTTTGAAATTTTCTCAACACCCTCGAGTATTATCTGAGGTATGAGATCACTGCCTAATAGAATGTCTATTTGAGCGGGGGTGTTGCAGTTGGGATCTGCTAGCTTTAGGTGTGAAACCTTTTCCCAATGCTTGCTATTCATATGATAGCTTGGAAGCATATTTGTTAGTTGCGGTAAGACTATAGCTCATGCTTTAATTCTCTTATCCGCTTGGGGGGAAATTAGAGTAATGGTCATGGTGGTAACTGGTTCCGAAACTATTCCACTTAGGATCCACCCTAAAATAGTATTTTGTGCCAATAGGTGAAACCTTTTGCCAATGCTTGCTATTTATATGATAGCTTGGAAGCATATTTGTTAGTTGCGGTAAGACTATAGCTTCTGCTTTAATTCTCTTATCCGCTTGGGTGGAAATTAGAGTAATGGGATTATTGTGAACTGAGGTATTCGTTTGAGATTTCCTCAACCTGAGTGGTCATGGTGGTAACTGGTTCCGAAACTAGTCCACTTAGGACCAACCCAAAAATAGCATTTTGTGCGAATAGTTTGTTTGAAATTTTCTCAACACCCTCGAGTATTATCTGAGGTATGAGATCACCGCCTAATAGAATGTCTATTTGAGCGGAGGTGTTGCAGTTGGGATCTGCTAGCTTTAGGTGTGAAACCTTTTGCCAATGCTTGCTATTTATATGATAGCTTGGAAGCATATTTGTTAGTTGCGGTAAGACTATACCTCGTGCTTTAATTCTCTTATCCGCTTGGGGGGAAATTAGAGTAATGGGATTATTGTGAACTGAGGTATTCGTTTCAGATTTCCTCAACCTGAGTGGCCATGGTGGTAACTGGTTCCGAAACTAGTCCACTTAAGATCCACCCAAAAATAGTATTTTGTGCCAATAGTTTGTTTGAAATTTTCTCAACACCCTCGAGTATTATCTGAGGTATGAGATCGCTGCCTAATAGAATGTCTATTTGAGCGCGGGTGTTGCAGTTGGCATCTGCTAGCTTTAGGTGTGAAACCTTTTGCCAATGCTTGCTATTTATATGATAGCTTGGAAGCATATTTGTTAGTTGCGGTAAGACTATAGCTTCTGCTTTAATTCTCTTATCCGCTTGGGGGGAAATTAGAGTAATGGGATTATGTGAACTGAGGTATTCGTTTGGGATTTCCTCAACCTGAGTGGTCATGGTGGTAACTGGTTCCGAAACTAGTCCACTTAGGACCAACCTAAAAATAGTATTTTGTGCGAATAGTTTGTTTGAAATTTTCTCAACACCCTCGAGTATTATCTGAGGTATGAGATCGCTGCCGAATAGAATGTCTATTTGAGCGGGGGTGTTGCAGTTGGGATCTGCTAGCTTTAGGTGTGAAACCTTTAGCCAATGCTTGCTATTTATATGATAGCTTGGAAGCATATTTGTTAGTTGCGGTAAGACTATAGCTTCTGCTTTAATTCTCTTATCCGCTTTGGGGGAAATTAGAGTAATGGGATTATTGTGAACTAAGGTATTCGTTTGAGATTTCCTCAACCTGAGTGGTCATGGTGGTAACTGGTTCCGAAACTAGTCCACTTAGGACCAACCCAAAAATAGTATTTTGTGCGAATAGTGTGTTTGAAATTTTCTCAACACCCTCGAGTATTATCTGAGGTATGAGATCGCTGCCTAATAGAATGTCTATTTGAGCGGGGGTGTTGCAGTTGGGATCTGCTAGCTTTAGGTGTGAAACCTTTTGCCAATGCTTGCTATTTATATGATATCTTGGCATATTTGTTAGTTGCGGTAAGACTATAGCTTCTGCTTTAATTCTCTTATCCGATTGGGGGGAAATTAGAGTAATGGGATTATTGTGAACTGAGGTATTCGTTTGAGATTTCCTCAACCTGAGTGGACATGGTGGTAACTGGCTCCGACACTAGTCCACTTAGGATCCACCCAAAAATAGTATTTTGTGCCAATAGTTTGTTTGAAATTTTCTCAACACCCTCGAGTATTATCTGAGGTATGAGATCGCTGCCTAATAGAATGTCTATTTGAGCGGGGGTGTTGCAGTTGGGATCTGCTAGCTTTAGGTGTGAAACCTTTTGCCAATGCTTGCTATTTATATGATTTCTTGGCATATTTGTTAGTTGCAGTAAGACTATAGCTTCTGCTTTAATTCTCTTATCCGTTTGGGGGGAAATTAGAGTAATGGGATTATTGTGAACTGAGGTATTCGTTTGAGATTTCCTCAACCTGAGTGGTCATGGTGGTAACTGGTTCCGAAACTAGTCCACTTAGGATCCACCCAAAAATAGTATTTTGTGCCAGTGGTTTGTTTGAAATTTTCTCAACACCCTCGAGTATTATCTGAGGTATGAGATCGCTGCCTAATAGAATGTCTATTTGAGCGGGGGTGTTGCAGTTGTCATCTGCTAGCTTTAGGTGTGAAACCTTTTGCCAATGCTTGCTATTTATATGATAGCTTGGAAGCATATTTGTTAGTTGCGGTAAGACTATAGCTTCTGCTTTAATTATCTTATCCGCTGGGGGGAAATTAGAGTAATGGGATTATTGTGAACTGAGGTATTCGTTTGAGATTTCCTCAACCTGAGTGGTCATGGTGGTAACTGGTTCCGAAACTAGTCCACTTAGGACCAACCCAAAAATAGTATTTTGTGCGAATAGTTTGTTTGAAATTTTCTCAACACCCTCGAGTATTATCTGAGGTATGAGATCACTGCCTAATAGAATGTCTATTTGAGCGGGGGTGTTGCAGTTGGGATCTGCTAGCTTTAGGTGTGAAACCTTTTCCCAATGCTTGCTATTCATATGATAGCTTGGAAGCATATTTGTTAGTTGCGGTAAGACTATAGCTCATGCTTTAATTCTCTTATCCGCTTGGGGGGAAATTAGAGTAATGGTCATGGTGGTAACTGGTTCCGAAACTAGTCCACTTAGAATCCACCCTAAAATAGTATTTTGTGCGAATAGTTTGTTTGAAATTTTCTCAACACCCTCGAGTATTATCTGAGGTATGAGATCACTGCCTAATAGAATGTCTATTTGAGCGGGGGTGTTGCAGTTGGGATCTGCTAGCTTTAGGTGTGAAACCTTTTCCCAATGCTTGCTATTCATATGATAGCTTGGAAGCATATTTGTTAGTTGCGGTAAGCCTATAGCTCATGCTTTAATTCTCTTATCCGCTTGGGGGGAAATTAGAGTAATGGTCATGGTGGTAACTGGTTCCGAAACTATTCCACTTAGGATCCACCCTAAAATAGTATTTTGTGCCAATAGGTGAAACCTTTTGCCAATGCTTGCTATTTATATGATAGCTTGGAAGCATATTTGTTAGTTGCGGTAAGACTATAGCTTCTGCTTTAATTATCTTATCCACTTGGGGGAAAATTAGAGTAATGGGATTATTGTGAACTGAGGTATTCGTTTGAGATTTCCTCAACCTGAGTGGTCATGCTGGCAACTGGTTCCGAAACTAGTCCACTTAGGATCCACCCAAAAATAGTATTTTGTGCCAATAGTTTGTTTAAAATTTTCTCAACACCCTCGAGTATTATCTGAGGTATGAGATCACTGCCTAATAGAATGTCTATTTGAGCGGGGGTGTTGCAGTTGGGATCTGCTAGCTTTAGGTGTGAAACCTTTTCCCAATGCTTGCTATATATATGATAGCTTGGAAGCATATTTGTTAGTTGCGGTAAGACTATAGCTCATGCTTTAATTCTCTTATCCGCTTGGGGGGAAATTAGAGTAATGGTCATGGTGGTAACTGGTTCCGAAACTATTCCACTTAGGATCCACCCTAAAATAGTATTTTGTGCCAATAGGTGAAACCTTTTGCCAATGCTTGCTATTTATATGATTTCTTGGCATATTTGTTAGTTGCAGTAAGACTATAGCTTCTGCTTTAATTCTCTTATCCGTTTGGGGGGAAATTAGAGTAATGGGATTATTGTGAACTGAGGTATTCGTTTGAGATTTCCTCAACGTGAGTGGTCATGGTGGTAACTGGTTCCGAAACTAGTCCACTTAGGACCAACCCAAAAATAGTATTTTGTGCGAATAGTTTGTTTGAAATTTTCTCAACACCCTCGAGTATTATCTGAGGTATGAGATCACTGCCTAATAGAATGTCTATTTGAGCGGGGGTGTTGCAGTTGGGATCTGCTAGCTTTAGGTGTGAAACCTTTTCCCAATGCTTGCTATTCATATGATAGCTTGGAAGCATATTTGTTAGTTGCGGTAAGACTATAGCTCATGCTTTAATTCTCTTATCCGCTTGGGGGGAAATTAGAGTAATGGTCATGGTGGTAACTGGTTCCGAAACTAGTCCACTTAGAATCCACCCTAAAATAGTATTTTGTGCGAATAGTTTGTTTGAAATTTTCTCAACACCCTCGAGTATTATCTGAGGTATGAGATCACTGCCTAATAGAATGTCTATTTGAGCGGGGGTGTTGCAGTTGGGATCTGCTAGCTTTAGGTGTGAAACCTTTTCCCAATGCTTGCTATTCATATGATAGCTTGGAAGCATATTTGTTAGTTGCGGTAAGACTATAGCTCATGCTTTAATTCTCTTATCCGCTTGGGGGGAAATTAGAGTAATGGTCATGGTGGTAACTGGTTCCGAAACTATTCCACTTAGGATCCACCCTAAAATAGTATTTTGTGCCAATAGTTTGTTTGAAATTTTCTCAACACCCTCGAGTATTATCTGAGGTATGAGATCGCTGCCTAATAGAATGTCTATTTGAGCGCGGGTGTTGCAGTTGGCATCTGCTAGCTTTAGGTGTGAAACCTTTTGCCAATGCTTGCTATTTATATGATAGCTTGGAAGCATATTTGTTAGTTGCGGTAAGACTATAGCTTCTGCTTTAATTCTCTTATCCGCTTGGGGGGAAATTAGAGTAATGGGATTATGTGAACTGAGGTATTCGTTTGGGATTTCCTCAACCTGAGTGGTCATGGTGGTAACTGGTTCCGAAACTAGTCCACTTAGGACCAACCCAAAAATAGTATTTTGTGCGAATAGTGTGTTTGAAATTTTCTCAACACCCTCGAGTATTATCTGAGGTATGAGATCGCTGCCTAATAGAATGTCTATTTGAGCGGGGGTGTTGCAGTTGGGATCTGCTAGCTTTAGGTGTGAAACCTTTTGCCAATGCTTGCTATTTACATGATATCTTGGAAGCATATTTCTTAGTTGCGGTAAGACTATAGCTTCTGCTTTAATTCTCTTATCCGCTTGGGGGGAAATTAGAGTAATGGGATTATTGTGAACTGAGGTATTCGTTTGAGATTCCTCAACCTGAGTGGTCATGGTGGTAACTGGTTCCGAAACTAGTCCACTTAGGATCCACCCTAAAATAGTATTTTGTGCCAATAGTTTGTTTGAAATTTTCTCAACACCCTCGAGTATTATCTGAGGTATGAGATCGCTGCCTAATAGAATGTCTATTTGAGCGGGGGTGTTGCAGTTGGGATCTGCTAGCTTTAGGTGTGAAACCTTTTGCCAATGCTTGCTATTTATATGATATCTTGGCATATTTGTTAGTTGCGGTAAGACTATAGCTTCTGCTTTAATTCTCTTATCCGCTTGGGGGGAAATTAGAGTAATGGGATTATTGTGAACTGAGGTATTCGTTTGAGATTTCCTCAACCTGAGTGGTCATGGTGGTAACTGGTTCCGAAACTAGTCCACTTAGGATCCACCCAAAAATAGTATTTTGTGCCAATAGTTTGTTTGAAATTTTCTCAACACCCTCGAGTATTATCTGAGGTATGAGATCGCTGCCTAATAGAATGTCTATTTAAGCGGGGGTGTTGCAGTTGGGATCTGCTAGCTTTAGGTGTGAAACCTTTTGCCAATGCTTGCTATTTATATGATTTCTTGGCATATTTGTTAGTTGCGGTAAGACTATAGCTTCTGCTTTAATTCTCTTATCCGCTTGGGGGGAAATTAGAGTAATGGGATTATTGTGAACTGAGGTATTCGTTTGAGATTTCCTCAACCTGAGTGGTCATGGTGGTAACTGGTTCCGAAACTAGTCCACTTAGGATCCACCCAAAAATAGTATTTTGTGCCAGTGGTTTGTTTGAAATTTTCTCAACACCCTCGAGTATTATCTGAGGTATGAGATCGCTGCCTAATAGAATGTCTATTTGAGCGGGGGTGTTGCAGTTGTCATCTGCTAGCTTTAGGTGTGAAACCTTTTGCCAATGCTTGCTATTTATATGATAGCTTGGAAGCATATTTGTTAGTTGCGGTAAGACTATAGCTTCTGCTTTAATTATCTTATCCGCTGGGGGGAAATTAGAGTAATGGGATCATTGTGAACTGAGGTATTCGTTTGAGATTTCCTCAACCTGAGTGGTCATGGTGGTAACTGGTTCCGAAACTAGTCCACTTAGGACCAACCCAAAAATAGTATTTTGTGCGAATAGTTTGTTTGAAATTTTCTCAACACCCTCGAGTATTATCTGAGGTATGAGATCACTGCCTAATAGAATGTCTATTTGAGCGGGGGTGTTGCAGTTGGGATCTGCTAGCTTTAGGTGTGAAACCTTTTCCCAATGCTTGCTATTCATATGATAGCTTGGAAGCATATTTGTTAGTTGCGGTAAGACTATAGCTCATGCTTTAATTCTCTTATCCGCTTGGGGGGAAATTAGAGTAATGGTCATGGTGGTAACTGGTTCCGAAACTAGTCCACTTAGGATCCACCCAAAAATAGTATTTTGTGCCAATAGGTGAAACCTTTTGCCAATGCTTGCTATTTATATGATAGCTTGGAAGCATATTTGTTAGTTGCGGTAAGACTATAGCTTCTGCTTTAATTCTCTTATCCGCTTGGGGGGAAATTAGAGTATTAGGATTATTGTGAACTGAGGTATTCGTTTGAGATTTCCTCAACCTGAGTGGTCATGGTGGTAACTGGTTCCGAAACTAGTCCACTTAAGATCCACCCAAAAATAGTATTTTGTGCCAATAGTTTGTTTGAAATTTTCTCAACACCCTCGAGTATTATCTGAGGTATGAGATCGATGCCTAATAGAATGTCTATGTGAGCGCGGGTGTTGCAGTTGGCATCTGCTAGCTTTAGGTGTGAAACCTTTTGCCAATGCTTGCTATTTATATGATAACTTGGAAGCATATTTGTTAGTTGCGGTAAGACTATAGCTTCTGCTTTAATTCTCTTATCCGCTTGGGGGGAAATTAGAGTAATGGGATTATGTGAACTGAGGTATTCGTTTGGGATTTCCTCAACCTGAGTGGTCATGGTGGTAACTGGTTCCGAAACTAGTCCACTTAGGACCAACCGAAAAATAGTATTTTGTGCGAATAGTTTGTTTGAAATTTTCTCAACACCCTCGAGTATTATCTGAGGTATGAGATCGCTGCCTAATAGAATGTCTATTTGAGCGGGGGTGTTGCAGTTGGGATCTGCTAGCTTTAGGTGTGAAACCTTTAGCCAATGCTTGCTATTTATATAATAGCTTGGAAGCATATTTGTTAGTTGCGGTAAGACTATAGCTTCTGCTTTAATTCTCTTATCCGCTTGGGGGGAAATTAGAGTAATGGGATTATTGTGAACTGAGGTATTCGTTTGAGATTTCCTCAACCTGAGTGGTCATGGTGGTAACTGGTTCCGAAACTAGCCCACTTAGGATCCACCCAAAAATAGTATTTTGTGCCAATAGTTTGTTTGAAATTTTCTCAACACCCTCGAGTATTATCTGAGGTATGAGATCGCTGCCTAATAGAATGTCTATTTGAGCGGGGGTGTTGCAGTTGGGATCTGCTAGCTTTAGGTGTGAAACCTTTAGCCAATGCTTGCTATTTATATGATAGCTTGGAAGCATATTTGTTAGTTGCGGTAAGACTATAGCTTCTGCTTTAATTCTCTTCTCCGCTTGGGGGGAAATTAGAGTAATGGGATTATTGTGAACTAAGGTATTCGTTTGAGATTTCCTCAACCTGAGTGGTCATAGTGGTAACTGGTTCCGAAACTAGTCCACTTAGGATCCACCCAAAAATAGTATTTTGTGCCAATAGTTTGTTTGAAATTTTCTCAACACCCTCGAGTATTATCTGAGGTATGAGATCGCTGCCTAATATAATGTCTATTTGAGCGGGGGTGTTGCAGTTGGGATCTGCTAGCTTTAGGTGTGAAACCTTTTGCCAATGCTTGCTATTTATATGATAGCTTGGAAGCATATTTGTTAGTTGCGGTAAGACTATAGCTTCTGCTTTAATTCTCTTATCCGCTTGGGGGGAAATTAGAGTATTAGGATTATTGTGAACTGAGGTATTCGTTTGAGATTTCCTCAACCTGAGTGGTCATGGTGGTAACTGGTTCTGAAACTAGTCCACTTAAGATCCACCCAAAAATAGTATTTTGTGCCAATAGTTTGTTTGAAATTTTCTCAACACCCTCGAGTATTATCTGAGGTATGAGATCGCTGCCTAATAGAATGTCTATTTGAGCGCGGGTGTTGCAGTTGGCATCTGCTAGCTTTAGGTGTGAAACCTTTTGCCAATGCTTGCTATTTATATGATAGCTTGGAAGCATATTTGTTAGTTGCGGTAAGACTATAGCTTCTGCTTTAATTCTCTTATCCGCTTGGGGGGAAATTAGAGTAATGGGATTATGTGAACTGAGGTATTCGTTTGGGATTTCCTCAACCTGAGTGGTCATGGTGGTAACTGGTTCCGAAACTAGTCCACTTAGGACCAACCTAAAAATAGTATTTTGTGCGAATAGTTTGTTTGAAATTTTCTCAACACCCTCGAGTATTATCTGAGGTATGAGATCGCTGCCTAATAGAATGTCTATTTGAGCGCGGGTGTTGCAGTTGGCATCTGCTAGCTTTAGGTGTGAAACCTTTTGCCAATGCTTGCTATTTATATGATAGCTTGGAAGCATATTTGTTAGTTGCGGTAAGACTATAGCTTCTGCTTTAATTCTCTTATCCGCTTGGGGGGAAATTAGAGTAATGGGATTATTGTGAACTGAGGTATTCGTTTGAGATTTCCTCAACCTGAGTGGTCATGGTGGTAACTGGTTCCGAAACTAGTCCACTTAAGATCCACCCAAAAATAGTATTTTGTGCCAATAGTTTGTTTGAAATTTTCTCAACACCCTCGAGTATTATCTGAGGTATGAGATCGCTGCCTAATAGAATGTCTATTTGAGCGCGGGTGTTGCAGGTTGCATCTGCTAGCTTTAGGTGTGAAACCTTTTGCCAATGCTTGCTATTTATATGATAGCTTGGAAGCATATTTGTTAGTTGCGGTAAGACTATAGCTTCTGCTTTAATTCTCTTATCCGCTTGGGGGGAAATTAGAGTAATGGGATTATTGTGAACTGAGGTATTCGTTTGAGATTTCCTCAACCTGAGTGGTCATGGTGGTAACTGGTTCCGAAACTAGTCTACTTAGGATCCACCCAAAAATAGTATTTTGTGCCAATAGTTTGTTTGAAATTTTCTCAACACCCTCGAGTATTATCTGAGGTATGAGATCGCTGCCTAATAGAATGTCTATTTGAGCGCGGGTGTTGCAGTTGGGATCTGCTAGCTTTAGGTGTGAAACCTTTTGCCAATGCTTGCTATTTATATGATAGCTTGGAAGCATATTTGTTAGTTGCGGTAAGACTATAGCTTCTGCTTTAATTCTCTTATCCGCTTGGGGGGAAATTAGAGTAATGGGATTATTGTGAACTGAGGTATTCGTTTGAGATTTCCTCAACCTGAGTGGTCATGGTGGTAACTGGTTCCGAAACTAGTCCACTTAGGATCCACCCAAAAATAGTATTTTGTGCCAATAGTTTGTTTGAAATTTTCTCAACACCCTCGAGTATTATCTGAGGTATGAGATCGCTGCCTAATAGAATGTCTATTTGAGCGGGGGTGTTGCAGTTGGGATCTGCTAGCTTTAGGTGTGAAACCTTTAGCCAATGCTTGCTATTTATATGATAGCTTGGAAGCATATTTGTTAGTTGCGGTAAGACTATAGCTTCTGCTTTAATTCTAATAAACTAGCCCACTTAGGATCCACCCAAAAATAGTATTTTGTGCCAATAGTTTGTTTGAAATTTTCTCAACACCCTCGAGTATTATCTGAGGTATGAGATCGCTGCCTAATAGAATGTCTATTTGAGCGGGGGTGTTGCAGTTGGGATCTGCTAGCTTTAGGTGTGAAACCTTTAGCCAATGCTTGCTATTTATATGATAGCTTGGAAGCATATTTGTTAGTTGCGGTAAGACTATAGCTTCTGCTTTAATTCTCTTCTCCGCTTGGGGGGAAATTAGAGTAATGGGATTATTGTGAACTAAGGTATTCGTTTGAGATTTCCTCAACCTGAGTGGTCATAGTGGTAACTGGTTCCGAAACTAGTCCACTTAGGATCCACCCAAAAATAGTATTTTGTGCCAATAGTTTGTTTGAAATTTTCTCAACACCCTCGAGTATTATCTGAGGTATGAGATCGCTGCCTAATATAATGTCTATTTGAGCGGGGGTGTTGCAGTTGGGATCTGCTAGCTTTAGGTGTGAAACCTTTTGCCAATGCTTGCTATTTATATGATAGCTTGGAAGCATATTTGTTAGTTGCGGTAAGACTATAGCTTCTGCTTTAATTCTCTTATCCGCTTGGGGGGAAATTAGAGTATTAGGATTATTGTGAACTGAGGTATTCGTTTGAGATTTCCTCAACCTGAGTGGTCATGGTGGTAACTGGTTCTGAAACTAGTCCACTTAAGATCCACCCAAAAATAGTATTTTGTGCCAATAGTTTGTTTGAAATTTTCTCAACACCCTCGAGTATTATCTGAGGTATGAGATCGCTGCCTAATAGAATGTCTATTTGAGCGCGGGTGTTGCAGTTGGCATCTGCTAGCTTTAGGTGTGAAACCTTTTGCCAATGCTTGCTATTTATATGATAGCTTGGAAGCATATTTGTTAGTTGCGGTAAGACTATAGCTTCTGCTTTAATTCTCTTATCCGCTTGGGGGGAAATTAGAGTAATGGGATTATGTGAACTGAGGTATTCGTTTGGGATTTCCTCAACCTGAGTGGTCATGGTGGTAACTGGTTCCGAAACTAGTCCACTTAGGACCAACCTAAAAATAGTATTTTGTGCGAATAGTTTGTTTGAAATTTTCTCAACACCCTCGAGTATTATCTGAGGTATGAGATCGCTGCCTAATAGAATGTCTATTTGAGCGCGGGTGTTGCAGTTGGCATCTGCTAGCTTTAGGTGTGAAACCTTTTGCCAATGCTTGCTATTTATATGATAGCTTGGAAGCATATTTGTTAGTTGCGGTAAGACTATAGCTTCTGCTTTAATTCTCTTATCCGCTTGGGGGGAAATTAGAGTAATGGGATTATTGTGAACTGAGGTATTCGTTTGAGATTTCCTCAACCTGAGTGGTCATGGTGGTAACTGGTTCCGAAACTATTCCACTTAAGATCCACCCAAAAATAGTATTTTGTGCCAATAGTTTGTTTGAAATTTTCTCAACACCCTCGAGTATTATCTGAGGTATGAGATCGCTGCCTAATAGAATGTCTATTTGAGCGCGGGTGTTGCAGGTTGCATCTGCTAGCTTTAGGTGTGAAACCTTTTGCCAATGCTTGCTATTTATATGATAGCTTGGAAGCATATTTGTTAGTTGCGGTAAGACTATAGCTTCTGCTTTAATTCTCTTATCCGCTTGGGGGGAAATTAGAGTAATGGGATTATTGTGAACTGAGGTATTCGTTTGAGATTTCCTCAACCTGAGTGGTCATGGTGGTAACTGGTTCCGAAACTAGTCCACTTAGGATCCACCCAAAAATAGTATTTTGTGCCAATAGTTTGTTTGAAATTTTCTCAACACCCTCGAGTATTATCTGAGGTATGAGATCGCTGCCTAATAGAATGTCTATTTGAGCGCGGGTGTTGCAGTTGGGATCTGCTAGCTTTAGGTGTGAAACCTTTTGCCAATGCTTGCTATTTATATGATATCTTGGAAGCATATTTGTTAGTTGCGGTAAGACTATAGCTTCTGCTTTAATTCTCTTATCCGCTTGGGGGGAAATTAGAGTAATGGGATTATTGTGAACTGAGGTATTCGTTTGAGATTTCCTCAACCTGAGTGGTCATGGTGGTAACTGGTTCCGAAACTAGTCCACTTAGGATCCACCCAAAAATAGTATTTTGTGCCAATAGTTTGTTTGAAATTTTCTCAACACCCTCGAGTATTATCTGAGGTATGAGATCGCTGCCTAATAGAATGTCTATTTGAGCGGGGGTGTTGCAGTTGGGATCTGCTAGCTTTAGGTGTGAAACCTTTAGCCAATGCTTGCTATTTATATGATAGCTTGGAAGCATATTTGTTAGTTGCGGTAAGACTATAGCTTCTGCTTTAATTCTCTTCTCCGCTTGGGGGGAAATTAGAGTAATGGGATTATTGTGAACTAAGGTATTCGTTTGAGATTTCCTCAACCTGAGTGGTCATAGTGGTAACTGGTTCCGAAACTAGTCCACTTAGGATCCACCCAAAAATAGTATTTTGTGCCAATAGTTTGTTTGAAATTTTCTCAACACCCTCGAGTATTATCTGAGGTATGAGATCGCTGCCTAATAGAATGTCTATTTGAGCGGGGGTGTTGCAGTTGGGATCTGCTAGCTTTAGATGTGAAACCTTTTGCCAATGCTTGCTATTTATATGATAGCTTGGAAGCATATTTGTTAGTTGCGGTAAGACTATAGCTTCTGCTTTAATTCTCTTATCCGCTTAAGAGGAAATTAGAGTAATGGGATTATTGTGAACTGAGGTATTCGTTTGAGATTTCCTCAACCTGAGTGGTCATGGTGGTAACTGGTTCCGAAACTAGTCCACTTAGGATCCACCCAAAAATATTATTTTGTGCCAATAGTTTGTTTGAAATTTTCTCAACACACTCGAGTATTATCTGAGGTATGAGATCGCTGCCTAATAGAATGTCTATTTGAGCGCGGGTGTTGCAGTTGGCATCTGCTAGCTTTAGGTGTGAAACCTTTTGCCAATGCTTGCTATATATATGATAGCTTGGAAGCATATTTGTTAGTTGCGGTAAGACTATAGCTTCTGCTTTAATTCTCTTATCCGCTTGGGGGGAAATTAGAGCAATGGGATTATTGTGAACTGAGGTATTCGTTTGAGATTTCCTCAACCTGAGTGGTCATGGTAGTAACTGGTTCCGAAACTAGTCCACTTAGGATCCACCGTAAAATAGTATTTTGTGCCAATAGGTGAAACCTTTTGCCAATGCTTGCTATTTATATGATAGCTTGGAAGCATATTTGTTAGTTGCGGTAAGACTATAGCTTCTGCTTTAATTCTCTTCTCCGCTTGGGGGGAAATTAGAGTAATGGGATTATTGTGAACTGAGGTATTCGTTTGAGATTTCCTCAACCTGAGTGGTCATAGTGGTAACTGGTTCCGAAACTAGTCCACTTAAGATCCACCCAAAAATAGTATTTTGTGCCAATAGTTTGTTTGAAATTTTCTCAACACCCTCGAGTATTATCTGAGGTATGAGATCGCTGCCTAATAGAATGTCTATTTGAGCGGGGGTGTTGCAGTTGGGATCTGCTAGCTTTAAGTGTGAAACCTTTTGCCAATGCTTGCTATTTATATGATAGCTTGGAAGCATATTTGTTAGTTGCGGTAAGACTATAGCTTCTGCTTTAATTCTCTTATCCGCTTGGGGGGAAATGGAGTAATGTGAAACCTTTTGCCAATGCTTGCTATTTATATGATAGCTTGGAAGCATATTCGTTAGTTGCGGTAAGACTATAGCTTCTGCTCTAATTCTCTTATCCGCTTGGGGGGAAATTAGAGTAATGGGATTATTGTGAACTGAGGTATTCGTTTGAGATTTCCTCAACCTGAGTGGTCATAGTGGTAACTGGTTCCGAAACTAGTCCACTTAGGACCAACCCAAAAATAGTATTTTGTGCCAATAGTTTGTTTGAAATTTTCTCAACACCCTCGAGTATTATCTGAGGTATGAGATCGCTGCCTAATAGAATGTCTATTTGAGCGGGGGTGTTGCAGTTGGGATCTGCTAGCTGTAGGTGTGAAACCTTTTGCCAATGCTTGCTATTTATATGATAGCTTGGAAGCATATTTGTTAGTTGCGGTAAGACTATAGCTTCTGCTTTAATTCTCTTCTCCGCTTGGGTGGAAATTAGAGTAATGGGATTATTGTGAACTGAGGTATTCGTTTGAGATTTCCTCAACCTGAGTGGTCATAGTGGTAACTGGTTCCGAAACTAGTCCACTTAGGATCCACCCTAAAATAGTATTTTGTGCCAATAGTTTGTTAGAAATTTTCTCAACACCCTCGAGTATTATCTGAGGTATGAGATCACTGCCTAATAGAATGTCTATTTGAGCGGGGGTGTTGCAGTTGGCATCTGCTAGCTTTAGGTGTGAAACCTTTTGCCAATGCTTGCTATTTATATGATAGCTTGGAAGCATATTTGTTAGTTGCGGTAAGACTATAGCTTCTGCTTTAATTCTCTTCTCCGCTTGGGGGGAAATTAGAGTAATGGGATTATGTGAACTGAGGTATTCGTTTGAGATTTCCGCAACCTGAGTGGTCATAGTGGTAACTGGTTCCGAAACTAGTCCACATAGGATCCACCCAAAAATAGTATTTTGTGCCAATAGTTTGTTTGAAATTTTCTCAACACCTTCGAGTATTATCTGAGGTATGAGATCGCTGCCTAATAGAATGTCTATTTGAGCGGGGGTGTTGCAGTTGGGATCTGCTAGCTTTAAGTGTGAAACCTTTTGCCAATGCTTGCTATTTATATGATAGCTTGGAAGCATATTTGTTAGTTGCGGTAAGACTATAGTTCTGCTTTAATTCTCTTATCCGCTTGGGGGGAAATTAGAGTAATGGGATTATTGTGAACTGAGGTATTCGTTTGAGATTTCCTCAACCTGAGTGGACATGGTGGTAACTGGCTCCGACACTAGTCCACTTAGGATCCACCCAAAAATAGTATTTTGTGCCAATAGTTTGTTTGAAATTTTCTCAACACCCTCGAGTATTATCTGAGGTATGAGATCGCTGCCTAATAGAATGTCTATTTGAGCGCGGGTGTTGCAGTTGGCATCTGCTAGCTTTAGGTGTGAAACCTTTTGCCGATGCTTGCTATTTATATGATAGCTTGGAAGCATATTTGTTAGTTGCGGTAAGACTATAGCTTCTGCTTTAATTCTCTTATCCGCTTGGGGGGAAATTAGAGTAAGGGGATTATTGTGAACTGAGGTATTCGTTTGAGATTTCCTCAACCTGAGTGGTCATGGTGGTAACTGGTTCCGAAACTAGTCCACTTAGGACCAACCCAAAAATAGTATTTTGTGCCAATAGTTTGTTTGAAATTTTTTCAACACCCTCGAGTATTATCTGAGGTATGAGATCGCTGCCTAATAGAATGTCTATTTGAGCGGGGGTGTTGCAGTTGGGATCTGCTAGCTTTAGGTGTGAAACCTTTAGCCAATGCTTGCTATTTATATGATAGCTTGGAAGCATATTTGTTAGTTGCGGTAAGACTAAAGCTTCTGCTTTTATTCTCTTATCCGCTTAGGGGCAAATTAGAGTAATGGGATTATTGTGAACTGAGGTATTCGTTTGAGATTTCCTCAACCTGAGTGGTCATGGTGGTAACTGGTTCCGAAACTAGTCCACTTAGAATCCACCCTAAAATAGTATTTTGTGCCAATAGTTTGTTTGAAATTTTCTCAACACCCTCGAGTATTATCTGAGGTATGAGATCGCTGCCTAATAGAATGTCTATTTGAGCGGGGGTGTTGCAGTTGGCATCTGCTAGCTTTAGGTGTGAAACCTTTTGCCAATGCTTGCTATTTATATGATAGCTTGGAAGCATATTTGTTAGTTGCGGTAAGACTATAGCTTCTGCTTTAATTCTCTTATCCGCTTGGGGGGAAATTAGAGTAATGGGATTATTGTGAACTGAGGTATTCGTTTGAGATTTCCCCAACATGAGTGGTCATGGTGGTAACTGGTTTCGAAACTAGTCCAGTTAGGATCCACCCTAAAATATTATTTTGTGCCAATAGTTTGTTTGAAATTTTCTCAACACCCTCGAGTATTATCTGAGGTATGAGATCGCTGCCTAATAGAATGTCTATTTGAGGGGGGTGTTGCAGTTGGCATCTGCTAGCTTTAGGTGTGAAACCTTTTGCCAATGCTTGCTATTTATATGATGGCTTGGAAGCATATTTGTTAGTTGCGGTAAGACTATAGCTTCTGCTTTAATTCTCTTCTCCGCTTGGGGGGAAATTAGAGTAATGGGATTATTGTGAACTGAGGTATTCGTTTGAGATTTCCTCAACCTGAGTGGTCATGGTGGTAACTGGTTCCGAAACTAGTCCACTTAGGATCCACCCAAAAATAGTATTTTGTGCCAATAGTTTGTTTGAAATTTTCTCAACACCCTCGAGTATTATCTGAGGTATGATATCGCTGCCTAATAGAATGTCTATTTGAGCGGGGGTGTTGCAGTTGGGATCTGCTAGCTTTAGGTGTGAAACCTTTTGCCAATGCTTGCTATTTATATGATATCTTGGAAGCATATTTGTTAGTTCCGGTAAGACTATAGCTTCTGCTTTAATTCTTTTATCAGCTTGGGGGGAAATTAGAGTAATGGGATTATTGTGAACTAAGGTATTCGTTTGAGATTTCCTCAACCTGAGTGGTAACTGGTTCCGAAACTAGTCCACTTAGGATCCACCCTAAAATAGTATTTTGTGCCAATAGTTTGTTTGAAATTTTCACAACACCTTCGAGTATTATCTGAGGTATGAGATCGCTGCCTAATAGAATGTCTATTTGAGCGGGGGTGTTGCAGTTGGCATCTGCTAGCTTTAGGTGTGAAACCTTTTGCCAATGCTTGCTATTTATATGATAGCTTGGAAGCATATTTGTTAGTTGCGGTGGGACTATAGCTTCTGCTTTAATTTTCTTCTTCGCTTGGGTGGAAATTAGAGTAATGGGATTATTGTGAACTGACGTATTCGTTTGAGATTTCCTCAACCTGAGTGGTCATAGTGGTAACTGGTTCCGAAACTAGTCCAATTAGGATCCACCCAAAAATAGTATTTTGTGCCAATAGTTTGTTTGAAATTTTTTCAACACCCTCGCGTATTATCTGAGGGATGAAATCGCTGCCTAATAGAATGTCTATTTGAGCGGGGGTGTTGCAGTTGGGATCTGCTAGCTTTAGGTGTGATATCTTTTGCCAATGCTTGCTATTTATATGATAGCTTGGAAGCATATTTGTTAGTTGCGGTAAGACTATAGCTTCTCCTTTAATTCTCTTATCCGCTTGGGGGGAAATTAAAGTAATGGGATTATTGTGAACTGAGGTATTCGTTTGAGATTTCCTCAACCTGAGTGGTCATGGTGGTAACTGGTTCCGAAACTAGTCCAGTTAGGATCCACCCTAAAATAGTATTTTGTGCCAATAGTTTGTTTGAAATTTTCTCAACACCCTCGAGTATTATCTGAGGTATGAGATCGCTGCCTAATAGAATGTCTATTTGAGCGGGGGTGTTGCAGTTGGCATCTGCTAGCTTTAGGTGTGAAAACTTTTGCCAATGCTTGCTATTTATATGGTAGCTTGGAAGCATATTTGTTAGTTGCGGTAAGACTATAGCTTCTGCTTTAATTCTCTTATCCGCTTGGGGGGAAATTAGAGTAATTTGATTTTTGTGAACTGACGTATTCGTTTGAGATTTCCTCAACCTGAGTGGTAATGGTGGTAACTGGTTCCGAAACTAGTCCACTTAGGACCAACCCAAAAATAGTATTTTGTGCGAATAGTTAGTTTGAAATTTTCTCAACACCCTCGAGTATTATCTGAGGTATGAGATCACTGCCTAATAGAATGTCTATTTGAGCGGGGGTGTTGCAGTTGAGATCTGCTAGCTTTAGGTGTGAAACCTTTTGCCAATGCTTGCTATTTATATGATATCTGGGAAGCATATTTGTTAGTTGCGGTAAGACTATAGCTTCTGCTTTAATTCTCTTATCCGCTTGGGTGGAAATTAGAGTAATGGGATTATTGTGAACTGAGGTATTCGTTTGAGATTTCTTTAACCTGAGTGGTCATGGTGGTAACTGGTTCCGAAACTAGTCCAGTTAGGATCCACCCTAAAATAGTATTTTGTGCCAATAGTTTGTTTGAAATTTTCTCAACACCCTCGAGTATTATCTGAGGTATGAGATCGCTGCCTAATAGAATGTCTATTTGAGCGGGGGTGTTGCAGTTGGCATCTGCTAGCTTTAGGTGTGAAACCTTTTGCTAATGCTTGCTATTTATATGATAGCTTAGAAGCATATTTGTTAGTTGCGGTAAGACTATAGCTTCTGCTTTAATTCTCTTCTCCGCTTGGGTGGAAATTAGAGTAATGGGATTATTGTGAACTGAGGTATTCGTTTGAGATTTCCTCAACCTGAGTGGTCATGGTGGTAACTGGTTCCGAAACTAGTCCAGTTAGGATCCACCCTAAAATAGTATTTTGTGCCAATAGTTTGTTTGAAATTTTCTCAACACCCTCGAGTATTATCTGAGGTATGAGATCGCTGCCTAATAGAATGTCTATTTGAGCGGGGGTGTTGCAGTTGGTATCTGCTAGCTTTAGGTGTGAAACCTTTTGCCAATGCTTGCTATTTATATGATAGCTTGGAAGCATATTTGTTAGTTGCGGTAAGACTATAGCTTCTGCTTTAATTCTCTTATCCGCTTGGGGGGAAATTAGAGTAATGGGATTATTGTGAACTGAGGTATTCGTTTGAGATTTCCGCAACCTGAGTGGTCATGGTGGTAACTGGTTCCGAAACTAGTCCACTTAGGACCAACCCAAAAATAGTATTTTGTGCGAATAGTTTGTTTGAAATTTTCTCAACACCCTCGAGTATTATCTGAGGTATGAGATCGCTGCCTAATAGAATGTCTATTTGAGCGGGGGTGTTGCAGTTGGGATCTGCTAGCTTTAGGTGTGAAACCTTTTGCCAATGCTTGCTATTTATATGATAGCTTGGAAGCATATTTGTTAGTTGCGGTAAGACTATAGCTTCTGCTTTAATTCTCTTATCCGCTTGGGGGGAAATTAGAGTAATGGGATTATTGTGAACTGAGGTATTCGTTTGAGATTTCCGCAACCTGAGTGGTCATGGTGATAACTGGTTCCGAAACTAGTCCACTTAGTATCCACCCAAAAATAGTATTTTGTGCCAATAGTTTGTTTGAAATTTTCTCAACACCCTCGAGTATTATCTGAGGTATGAGATCGCTGCCTAATAGAATGTCTATTTGAGCGGGGGTGTCGCAGTTGGGATCTGCTAGCTTTAAGTGTGAAACCTTTTGCCAATGCTTGCTATTTATATGATAGCTTGGAAGCATATTTGTTAGTTGCGGTAAGACTATAGCTTCTGCTTTAATTCTCTTATCCGCTTGGGGGGAAATTAGAGTAATGGGATTATTGTGAACTGAGGTATTCGTTTGAGATTTCCTCAACCTGAGTGGTCATGGTGGTAACTGGTTCCGAAACTAGTCCACTTAGGATCCACCCTAAAATAGTATTTTGTGCCAATAGTTTGTTTGAAATTTTCTCAACACCCTCGAGTATTATCGGAGGTATGAGATCGCTGCCTAATAGAATGTCTATTTGAGCGGGGGTGTTGCAGTTGGGATCTGCTAGCTTTAGGTGTGAAATCTTTTGCCAATGCTTGCTATTTATATGATAGCTTGGAAGCATATTTGTTAGTTGCGGTAAGATTATAGCTTCTGCTTTAATTAGCTTCTCCGCTTGGGGGGAAATTAGAGTAATGGGATTATTGTGAACTGAGGTATTCGTTTGAGATTTCCTCAACCTGAGTGGTCATAGTGGTAACTGGTTCCGAAACTAGTCCACTTAGGATCCACCCAAAAATAGTATTTTGTGCCAATAGTTTGTTTGAAATTTTCTCAACACCCTCGAGTATTATCTGAGGTATGAGATCGCTGCCTAATAGAATGTCTATTTGAGCGGGGGTGTTGCAGTTGGCATCTGCTAGCTTTAGGTGTGAAACCTTTTGCCAATGCTTGCTATTTATATGGTAGCTTGGAAGCATATTTGTTAGTTGCGGTAAGACTATAGCTTCTGCTTTAATTCTCTAATCCGCTTGGGGGGAAATTAGAGTAATTTGATTATTGTGAACTGACGTATTCGTTTGAGATTTCCTCAACCTGAGTGGTAATGGTGGTAACTGGTTCCGAAACTAGTCCACTTAGGACCAACCCAAAAATAGTATTTTGTGCGAATAGTTAGTTTGAAATTTTTTCAACACCCTCGAGTATTATCTGAGGTATGAGATCACTGCCTAATAGAATGTCTATTTGAGCGGGGGTGTTGCGGTTGAGATCTGCTAGCTTTAGGTGTGAAACCTTTTGCCAATGCTTGCTATTTATATGATATCTGGGAAGCATATTTGTTAGTTGCGGTAAGACTATAGCTTCTGCTTTAATTCTCTTATCCGCTTGGGTGGAAATAAGAGTAATGGGATTATTGTGAACTGAGGTATTCGTTTGAGATTTCTTTAACCTGAGTGGTCATGGTGGTAACTGGTTCCGAAACTAGTCCAGTTAGGATCCACCCTAAAATAGTATTTTGTGCCAATAGTTTGTTTGAAATTTTCTCAACACCCTCGAGTATTATCTGAGGTATGAGATCGCTGCCTAATAGAATGTCTATTTGAGCGGGGGTGTTGCAGTTGGCATCTGCTAGCTTTAGGTGTGAAACCTTTTGCCAATGCTTGCTATTTATATGATAGCTTAGAAGCATATTTGTTAGTTGCGGTAAGACTATAGCTTCTGCTTTAATTCTCTTCTCCGCTTGGGTGGAAATTAGAGTAATGGGATTATTGTGAACTGAGGTATTCGTTTGAGATTTCCTCAACCTGAGTGGTCATGGTGGTAACTGGTTCCGAAACTAGTCCAGTTAGGATCCACCCTAAAATAGTATTTTGTGCCAATAGTTTGTTTGAAATTTTCTCAACACCCTCGAGTATTATCTGAGGTATGAGATCGCTGCCTAATAGAATGTCTATTTGAGCGGGGGTGTTGCAGTTGGTATCTGCTAGCTTTAGGTGTGAAACCTTTTGCCAATGCTTGCTATTTATATGATAGCTTGGAAGCATATTTGTTAGTTGCGGTAAGACTATAGCTTCTGCTTTAATTCTCTTATCCGCTTGGGGGGAAATTAGAGTAATGGGATTATTGTGAACTGAGGTATTCGTTTGAGATTTCCTCAACCTGAGTGGTCATGGTGGTAACTGGTTCCGAAACTAGTCCACTTAGGACCAACCCAAAAATAGTATTTTGTGCGAATAGTTTGTTTGAAATTTTCTCAACACCCTCGAGTATTATCTGAGGTATGAGATCGCTGCCTAATAGAATGTCTATTTGAGCGGGGGTGTTGCAGTTGGCATCTGCTAGCTTTAGGTGTGAAACCTTTTGCCAATGCTTGCTATTTATATGATAGCTTGGAAGCATATTTGTTAGTTGCGGTAAGACTATAGCTTCTGCTTTAATTCTCTTCTCCGCTTGGGGGGAAATTAGAGTAATGGGATTATTGTGAACTGAGGTATTCGTTTGAGATTTCCTCAACCTGAGTGGTCATGGTGGTAACTGGTTCCGAAACTAGTCCACTTAGTATCCACCCAAAAATAGTATTTTGTGCCAATAGTTTGTTTGAAATTTTCTCAACACCCTCGAGTATTATCTGAGGTATGAGATCGCTGCCTCATAGAATGTCTATTTGAGCGGGGGTGTTGCAGTTGGGATCTGCTAGCTTTAAGTGTGAAACCTTTTGCCAATGCTTGCTATTTATATGATAGCTTGGAAGCATATTTGTTAGTTGCGGTAAGACTATAGCTTCTGCTTTAATTCTCTTATCCGCTTGGGGGGAAATTAGAGTAATGGGATTATTGTGAACTGAGGTATTCGTTTGAGATTTCCTCAACTGGTTCCGAAACTAGTCCACTTAGGATCCTCCCTAAAATAGTATTTTGTGCCAATAGTTTGTTTGAAATTTTCTCAACACCCTCGAGTATTATCGGAGGTATGAGATCGCTGCCTAATAGAATGTCTATTTGAGCGGGGGTGATGCAGTTGGGATCTGCTAGCTTTAGGTGTGAAATCTTTTGCCAATGCTTGCTATTTATATGATAGCTTGGAAGCATATTTGTTAGTTGCGGTAAGACTATAGCTTCTGCTTTAATTAGCTTCTCCGCTTGGGGGGAAATTAGAGTAATGGGATTATTGTGAACTGAGGTATTCGTTTGAGATTTCCTCAACCTGAGTGGTCATAGTGGTAACTGGTTCCGAAACTAGTCCACTTAGGATCCACCCAAAAATAGTATTTTGTGCCAATAGTTTGTTTGAAATTTTCTCAACACCCTCGAGTATTATCTGAGGTATGAGATCGCTGCCTAATAGAATGTCTATTTGAGCGGGGGTGTTGCAGTTGGGATCTGCTAGCTTTAGGTGTGAAACCTTTTGCCAATGCTTGCTATTTATATGATAGCTTGGAAGCATATTTGTTAGTTGCGGTAAGACTATAGCTTCTGCTTTAATTCTCTTATCCGCTTGGGGGGAAATTAGAGTAATGGGATTATTGTAAACTGAGGTATTCGTTTGAGATTTCCTCAACCTGAGTGGTCATGGTGGTAACTGGTTCCGAAACTAGTCCACTTAGGATCCACCCAAAAATAGTATTTTGTGCCAATAGTTTGTTTGAAATTTTCTCAACACCCTCGAGTATTATCTGAGGTATGAGATCGCTGCCTAATAGAATGTCTATTTGAGCGCGGGTGTTGCAGTTGGCATCTGCTAGCTTTAGGTGTGAAACCTTTTGCCGATGCTTGCTATTTATATGATAGCTTGGAAGCATATTTGTTAGTTGCGGTAAGACTATAGCTTCTGCTTTAATTCTCTTATCCGTTTGGGGGGAAATTAGAGTAAGGGGATTATTGTGAACTGAGGTATTCGTTTGAGATTTCCTCAACCTGAGTGGTCATGGTGGTAACTGGTTCCGAAACTAGTCCACTTAGGACCAACCCAAAAATAGTATTTTGTGCCAATAGTTTGTTTGAAATTTTCTCAACACCCTCGAGTATTATCTGAGGTATGAGATCGCTGCCTAATAGAATGTCTATTTGAGCGGGGGTGATGCAGTTGGGATCTGCTAGCTTTAGGTGTGAAACCTTTAGCCAATGCCTACTATTTATATGATAGCTTGGAAGCATATTTGTTAGTTGCGGTAAGACTATAGCTTCTGCTTTAATTCTCTTATCCGCTTGGGGGGAAATTAGAGTAATGGGATTATTGTGAACTGAGGTATTCGTTTGAGATTTCCTCAACCTGAGTGGTCATGGTGGTAACTGGTTCCGAAACTAGTCCACTTAGGATCCACCGTAAAATAGTATTTTGTGCCAATAGGTGAAAACTTTTGCCAATGCTTGCTATTTATATGATAGCTTGGAAGCATATTTGTTAGTTGCGGTAAGACTATAGCTTCTGCTTTTATTCTCTTATCCGCTTGGGGGGAAATTAGAGTAATGGGATTATTGTGAACTGAGGTATTCGTTTGAGATTTCCTCAACCTGAGTGGTCATGGTGGTAACTGGTTCCGAAACTAGTCCACTTAGGGTCCACCCTAAAATAGTATTTTGTGCCAATAGTTTGTTTGAAATTTTCTCAACACCCTCGAGTATTATCTGAGGTATGAGATCGCTGCCTAATAGAATGTCTATTTGAGCGGGGGTGTTGCAGTTGTCATCTGCTAGCTTTAGGTGTGAAACCTTTTGCCAATGCTTGCTATTTATATGATAGCTTGGAAGCATATTTGTTAGTTGCGGTAAGACTATAGCTTCTGCTTTAATTATCTTATCCGCTGGGGGGAAATTAGAGTAATGGGATTATTGTGAACTGAGGTATTCGTTTGAGATTTCCTTAACCTGAGTGGTCATGGTGGTAACTGGTTCCGAAACTAGTCCACTTAGGGCCAACCCAAAAATAGTATTTTGTGCGAATAGTTTGTTTGAAATTTTCTCAACACCCTCGAGTATTATCTGAGGTATGAGATCGCTGCCTAATAGAATGTCTATTTGAGCGGGGGTGTTGCAGTTGGGATCTGCTAGCTTTAAGTGTGAAACCTTTTGCCAATGCTTGCTATTTATATGATAGCTTGGAAGCATATTTGTTAGTTGCGGTAAGACTATAGCTTCTGCTTTAATTCTCTTATCCGCTTGGGGGGGAATTAGAGTAAGGGGATTATTGTGAACTGAGGTATTCGTTTGAGATTTCCTCAGCCTGAGTGGTCATGGTGGTAACTGGTTCCGAAACTAGTCCACTTAGGACCAACCCAAAAATAGTATTTTGTGCCAATAGTTTGTTTGAAATTTTCTCAACACCCTCGAGTATTATCTGAGGTATGAGATCGCTGCCTCATAGAATGTCTATTTGAGCGGGGGTGTTGCAGTTGGGATCTGCTAGCTTTAAGTGTGAAACCTTTTGCCAATGCTTGCTATTTATATGATAGCTTGGAAGCATATTTGTTAGTTGCGGTAAGACTATAGCTTCTGCTTCAATTCTCTTATCCGCTTGGGGGGAAATTAGAGTAATGGGATTATTGTGAACTGAGGTATTCGTTTGAGATTTCCTCAACCTGAGTGGTCATGGTGGTAACTGGTTCCGAAACTAGTCCACTTAGGATCCACCCTAAAATAGTATTTTGTGCCAATAGTTTGTTTGAAATTTTCTCAACACCCTCGAGTATTATCGGAGGTATGAGATCGCTGCCTAATAGAATGTCTATTTGAGCGGGGGTGTTGCAGTTGGGATCTGCTAGCTTTAGGTGTGAAATCTTTTGCCAATGCTTGCTATTTATATGATAGCTTGGAAGCATATTTGTTAGTTGCGGTAAGACTATAGCTTCTGCTTTAATTTTCTTATCCGCTTGGGGGGAAATTAGAGTAATGGGATTATTGTGAACTGAGGTATTCGTTTGAGATTTCCTCAACCTGAGTGGTCATGGTGGTAACTGGTTCCGAAACTAGTCCAGTTAGGATCCACCCTAAAATAGTATTTTGTGCCAATAGTTTGTTTGAAATTTTCTCAACACCCTCGAGTATTATCTGAGGTATGAGATCGCTGCCTAATAGAATGTCTATTTGAGCGGGGGTGTTGCAGTTGGTATCTGCTAGCTTTAGGTGTGAAACCTTTTGCCAATGCTTGCTATTTATATGATAGCTTGGAAGCATATTTGTTAGTTGCGGTAAGACTATAGCTTCTGCTTTAATTCTCTTATCCGCTTGGGGGGAAATTAGAGTAATGGGATTATTGTGAACTGAGGTATTCGTTTGAGATTTCCTCAACCTGAGTGGTCATGGTGGTAACTGGTTCCGAAACTAGTCCACTTAGGACCAACCCAAAAATAGTATTTTGTGCGAATAGTTTGTTTGAAATTTTCTCAACACCCTCGAGTATTATCTGAGGTATGAGATCGCTGCCTAATAGAATGTCTATTTGAGCGGGGGTGTTGCAGTTGGCATCTGCTAGCTTTAGGTGTGAAACCTTTTGCCAATGCTTGCTATTTATATGATAGCTTGGAAGCATATTTGTTAGTTGCGGTAAGACTATAGCTTCTGCTTTAATTCTCTTCTCCGCTTGGGGGGAAATTAGAGTAATGGGATTATTGTGAACTGAGGTATTCGTTTGAGATTTCCTCAACCTGAGTGGTCATGGTGGTAACTGGTTCCGAAACTAGTCCACTTAGTATCCACCCAAAAATAGTATTTTGTGCCAATAGTTTGTTTGAAATTTTCTCAACACCCTCGAGTATTATCTGAGGTATGAGATCGCTGCCTCATAGAATGTCTATTTGAGCGGGGGTGTTGCAGTTGGGATCTGCTAGCTTTAAGTGTGAAACCTTTTGCCAATGCTTGCTATTTATATGATAGCTTGGAAGCATATTTGTTAGTTGCGGTAAGACTATAGCTTCTGCTTTAATTCTCTTATCCGCTTGGGGGGAAATTAGAGTAATGGGATTATTGTGAACTGAGGTATTCGTTTGAGATTTCCTCAACTGGTTCCGAAACTAGTCCACTTAGGATCCACCCTAAAATAGTATTTTGTGCCAATAGTTTGTTTGAAATTTTCTCAACACCCTCGAGTATTATCGGAGGTATGAGATCGCTGCCTAATAGAATGTCTATTTGAGCGGGGGTGATGCAGTTGGGATCTGCTAGCTTTAGGTGTGAAATCTTTTGCCAATGCTTGCTATTTATATGATAGCTTGGAAGCATATTTGTTAGTTGCGGTAAGACTATAGCTTCTGCTTTAATTAGCTTCTCCGCTTGGGGGGAAATTAGAGTAATGGGATTATTGTGAACTGAGGTATTCGTTTGAGATTTCCTCAACCTGAGTGGTCATAGTGGTAACTGGTTCCGAAACTAGTCCACTTAGGATCCACCCAAAAATAGTATTTTGTGCCAATAGTTTGTTTGAAATTTTCTCAACACCCTCGAGTATTATCTGAGGTATGAGATCGCTGCCTAATAGAATGTCTATTTGAGCGGGGGTGTTGCAGTTGGGATCTGCTAGCTTTAGGTGTGAAACCTTTTGCCAATGCTTGCTATTTATATGATAGCTTGGAAGCATATTTGTTAGTTGCGGTAAGACTATAGCTTCTGCTTTAATTCTCTTATCCGCTTGGGGGGAAATTAGAGTAATGGGATTATTGTAAACTGAGGTATTCGTTTGAGATTTCCTCAACCTGAGTGGTCATGGTGGTAACTGGTTCCGAAACTAGTCCACTTAGGATCCACCCAAAAATAGTATTTTGTGCCAATAGTTTGTTTGAAATTTTCTCAACACCCTCGAGTATTATCTGAGGTATGAGATCGCTGCCTAATAGAATGTCTATTTGAGCGCGGGTGTTGCAGTTGGCATCTGCTAGCTTTAGGTGTGAAACCTTTTGCCGATGCTTGCTATTTATATGATAGCTTGGAAGCATATTTGTTAGTTGCGGTAAGACTATAGCTTCTGCTTTAATTCTCTTATCCGTTTGGGGGGAAATTAGAGTAAGGGGATTATTGTGAACTGAGGTATTCGTTTGAGATTTCCTCAACCTGAGTGGTCATGGTGGTAACTGGTTCCGAAACTAGTCCACTTAGGACCAACCCAAAAATAGTATTTTGTGCCAATAGTTTGTTTGAAATTTTCTCAACACCCTCGAGTATTATCTGAGGTATGAGATCGCTGCCTAATAGAATGTCTATTTGAGCGGGGGTGATGCAGTTGGGATCTGCTAGCTTTAGGTGTGAAACCTTTAGCCAATGCTTACTATTTATATGATAGCTTGGAAGCATATTTGTTAGTTGCGGTAAGACTATAGCTTCTGCTTTAATTCTCTTATCCGCTTGGGGGGAAATTAGAGTAATGGGATTATTGTGAACTGAGGTATTCGTTTGAGATTTCCTCAACCTGAGTGGTCATGGTGGTAACTGGTTCCGAAACTAGTCCACTTAGGATCCACCGTAAAATAGTATTTTGTGCCAATAGGTGAAAACTTTTGCCAATGCTTGCTATTTATATGATAGCTTGGAAGCATATTTGTTAGTTGCGGTAAGACTATAGCTTCTGCTTTTATTCTCTTATCCGCTTGGGGGGAAATTAGAGTAATGGGATTATTGTGAACTGAGGTATTCGTTTGAGATTTCCTCAACCTGAGTGGTCATGGTGGTAACTGGTTCCGAAACTAGTCCACTTAGGGTCCACCCTAAAATAGTATTTTGTGCCAATAGTTTGTTTGAAATTTTCTCAACACCCTCGAGTATTATCTGAGGTATGAGATCGCTGCCTAATAGAATGTCTATTTGAGCGGGGGTGTTGCAGTTGTCATCTGCTAGCTTTAGGTGTGAAACCTTTTGCCAATGCTTGCTATTTATATGATAGCTTGGAAGCATATTTGTTAGTTGCGGTAAGACTATAGCTTCTGCTTTAATTATCTTATCCGCTGGGGGGAAATTAGAGTAATGGGATTATTGTGAACTGAGGTATTCGTTTGAGATTTCCTCAACCTGAGTGGTCATGGTGGTAACTGGTTCCGAAACTAGTCCACTTAGGGCCAACCCAAAAATAGTATTTTGTGCGAATAGTTTGTTTGAAATTTTCTCAACACCCTCGAGTATTATCTGAGGTATGAGATCGCTGCCTAATAGAATGTCTATTTGAGCGGGGGTGTTGCAGTTGGGATCTGCTAGCTTTAAGTGTGAAACCTTTTGCCAATGCTTGCTATTTATATGATAGCTTGGAAGCATATTTGTTAGTTGCGGTAAGACTATAGCTTCTGCTTTAATTCTCTTATCCGCTTGGGGGGGAATTAGAGTAAGGGGATTATTGTGAACTGAGGTATTCGTTTGAGATTTCCTCAACCTGAGTGGTCATGGTGGTAACTGGTTCCGAAACTAGTCCACTTAGGACCAACCCAAAAATAGTATTTTGTGCCAATAGTTTGTTTGAAATTTTCTCAACACCCTCGAGTATTATCTGAGGTATGAGATCGCTGCCTCATAGAATGTCTATTTGAGCGGGGGTGTTGCAGTTGGGATCTGCTAGCTTTAAGTGTGAAACCTTTTGCCAATGCTTGCTATTTATATGATAGCTTGGAAGCATATTTGTTAGTTGCGGTAAGACTATAGCTTCTGCTTCAATTCTCTTATCCGCTTGGGGGGAAATTAGAGTAATGGGATTATTGTGAACTGAGGTATTCGTTTGAGATTTCCTCAACCTGAGTGGTCATGGTGGTAACTGGTTCCGAAACTAGTCCACTTAGGATCCACCCTAAAATAGTATTTTGTGCCAATAGTTTGTTTGAAATTTTCTCAACACCCTCGAGTATTATCGGAGGTATGAGATCGCTGCCTAATAGAATGTCTATTTGAGCGGGGGTGTTGCAGTTGGGATCTGCTAGCTTTAGGTGTGAAATCTTTTGCCAATGCTTGCTATTTATATGATAGCTTGGAAGCATATTTGTTAGTTGCGGTAAGACTATAGCTTCTGCTTTAATTAGCTTCTCCGCTTGGGGGGAAATTAGAGTAATGGGATTATTGTGAACTGAGGTATTCGTTTGAGATTTCCTCAACCTGAGTGGTCATAGTGGTAACTGGTTCCGAAACTAGTCCACTTAGGATCCACCCAAAAATAGTATTTTGTGCCAATAGTTTGTTTGAAATTTTCTCAACACCCTCGAGTATTATCTGAGGTATGAGATCGCTGCCTAATAGAATGTCTATTTGAGCGGGGGTGTTGCAGTTGGGATCTGCTAGCTTTAGGTGTGAAACCTTTTGCCAATGCTTGCTATTTATATGATAGCTTGGAAGCATATTTGTTAGTTGCGGTAAGACTATAGCTTCTGCTTTAATTCTCTTATCCGCTTGGGGGGAAATTAGAGTAATGGGATTATTGTAAACTGAGGTATTCGTTTGAGATTTCCTCAACCTGAGTGGTCATGGTGGTAACTGGTTCCGAAACTAGTCCACTTAGGATCCACCCAAAAATAGTATTTTGTGCCAATAGTTTGTTTGAAATTTTCTCAACACCCTCGAGTATTATCTGAGGTATGAGATCGCTGCCTAATAGAATGTCTATTTGAGCGCGGGTGTTGCAGTTGGCATCTGCTAGCTTTAGGTGTGAAACCTTTTGCCGATGCTTGCTATTTATATGATAGCTTGGAAGCATATTTGTTAGTTGCGGTAAGACTATAGCTTCTGCTTTAATTCTCTTATCCGCTTGGGGGGAAATTAGAGTAAGGGGATTATTGTGAACTGAGGTATTCGTTTGAGATTTCCTCAACCTGAGTGGTCATGGTGGTAACTGGTTCCGAAACTAGTCCACTTAGGACCAACCCAAAAATAGTATTTTGTGCCAATAGTTTGTTTGAAATTTTCTCAACACCCTCGAGTATTATCTGAGGTATGAGATCGCTGCCTAATAGAATGTCTATTTGAGCGGGGGTGATGCAGTTGGGATCTGCTAGCTTTAGGTGTGAAACCTTTAGCCAATGCTTACTATTTATATGATAGCTTGGAAGCATATTTGTTAGTTGCGGTAAGACTATAGCTTCTGCTTTAATTCTCTTATCCGCTTGGGGGGAAATTAGAGTAATGGGATTATTGTGAACTGAGGTACTCGTTTGAGATTTCCTCAACCTGAGTGGTCATGGTGGTAACTGGTTCCGAAACTAGTCCACTTAGGATCCACCGTAAAATAGTATTTTGTGCCAATAGGTGAAAACTTTTGCCAATGCTTGCTATTTATATGATAGCTTGGAAGCATATTTGTTAGTTGCGGTAAGACTATAGCTTCTGCTTTTATTCTCTTATCCGCTTGGGGGGAAATTAGAGTAATGGGATTATTGTGAACTGAGGTATTCGTTTGAGATTTCCTCAACCTGAGTGGTCATGGTGGTAACTGGTTCCGAAACTAGTCCACTTAGGATCCACCCTAAAATAGTATTTTGTGCCAATAGTTTGTTTGAAATTTTCTCAACACCCTCGAGTATTATCTGAGGTATGAGATCGCTGCCTAATAGAATGTCTATTTGAGCGGGGGTGTTGCAGTTGGCATCTGCTAGCTTAAGGTGTGAAACCTTTTGCCAATGCTTGCTATTTATATGATAGCTTGGAAGCATATTTGTTAGTTGCGGTAAGACTATAGCTTCTGCTTTAATTCTCTTATCTGCTTGGGGGGAAATTAGAGTAATGGGATTATTGTGAACTGAGGTATTCGTTTGAGATTTCCTCAACCTGAGTGGTCATGGTGGTAACTGGTTCCGAAACTAGTCCATTTAGGATCCACCCAAAAATAGTATTTTGTGCGAATAGTTTGTTTGAAATTTTCTCAACACCCTCGAGTATTATCTGAGGTATGAGATCGCTGCCTAATAGAATGTCTATTTGAGCGGGGGTGTTGCAGTTGGCATCTGCTAGCTTTAGGTGTGAAACCTTTTGCCAATGCTTGCTATTTATATGATAGCTTGGAAGCATATTTGTTAGTTGCGGTAAGACTATAGCTTCTGCTTTAATTCTCTTATCCGCTTGGGGGGAAATTAGAGTAATGGGATTATTGTGAACTGAGGTATTCGTTTGAGATTTCCTCAACCTGAGTGGTCATGGTGGTAACTGGTTCCGAAACTAGTCCACTTAGGACCAACCCTAAAATAGTATTTTGTGCGAATAGTTTGTTTGAAATTTTCTCAACACCCTCGAGTATTATCTGAGGTATGAGATCGCTGCCTAATAGAATGTCTATTTGAGCGCGGGTGTTGCAGTTGGCATCTGCTAGCTTTAGGTGTGAAACCTTTTGCCGATGCTTGCTATTTATATGATAGCTTGGAAGCATATTTGTTAGTTGCGGTAAGACTATAGCTTCTGCTTTAATTCTCTTATCCGCTTGGGGGGAAATTAGAGTAATGGGATTATTGTGAACTGAGGTATTCGTTTGAGATTTCCTCAACCTGAGTGGTCATGGTGGTAACTGGTTCCGAAACTAGTCCACTTAGGACCAACCCTAAAATAGTATTTTGTGCGAATAGTTTGTTTGAAATTTTCTCAACACCCTCGAGTATTATCTGAGATATGAGATCGCTGCCTAATAGAATGTCTATTTGAGCGGGGGTGTTGCAGTTGGGATCTGCTAGCTTTAAGTGTGAAACCTTTTGCCAATGCTTGCTATTTATATGATATCTTGGAAGCATATTTGTTAGTTGCGGTAAGACTATAGCTTCTGCTTTAATTCTCTTATCCGCTTGGGGGGAAATTAGAGTAATGGGATTATTGTGAACTGAGGTATTCGTTTGAGATTTCCTCAACCTGAGTGGTCATGGTGGTAACTGGTTCCGAAACTAGTCCACTTAGGACCAACCCTAAAATAGTATTTTGTGCCAATAGTTTGTTTGAAATTTTCTCAACACCCTCGAGTATTATCTGAGGTATGAGATCGCTGCCTAATAGAATGTCTATTTTAGCGCGGGTGTTGCAATTGGCATCTGCTAGCTTTAGGTGTGAAACCTTTTGCCAATGCTTGCTATTTATATGATAGCTTGGAAGCATATTTGTTAGTTGCGGTAAGACTATAGCTTCTGCTTTAATTCTCTTATCCGCTTGGGAAGAAATTAGAGTAATGGGATTATTGTGAACTGAGGTATTCGTTTGAGATTTCCTCAACCTGAGTGGTCATGGTGGTAACTGGTTCCGAAACTAGTCCACTTAGGACCAACCCTAAAATAGTATTTTGTGCGAATAGTTTGTTTGAAATTTTCTCAACACCCTCGAGTATTATCTGAGGTATGAGATCGCTGCCTAATAGAACGTCTATTTGAGCGCGGGTGTTGCAGTTGGCATCTGCTAGCTTTAGGTGTGAAACCTTTTGCCGATGCTTGCTATTTATATGATAGCTTGGAAGCATATTTGTTAGTTGCGGTAAGACTATAGCTTCTGCTTTAATTCTCTTATCCGCTTGGGTGGAAATTAGAGTAATGGGATTATTGTGAACTGAGGTATTCGTTTGAGATTCCTCAACCTGAGTGGTTATGGTGGTAACTGGTTCCGAAACTAGTCCACTTAGGATCCACCCTAAAATAGTATTTTGTGCCAATAGTTTGTTTGAAATTTTCTCAACACCCTCGAGTATTTTTGGAGGTATGAGATCGCTGCCTAATAAAATGTCTATTTGAGCGGGGGTGTTGCAGTTGGGATCTGCTAGCTTTAGGTGTGAAATCTTTTGCCAATGCTTGCTATTTATATGATAGCGTGGAAGCATATTTGTTAGTTGCGGTAAGACTATAGCTTCTGCTTTAATTAGCTTCTCCGCTTGGGGGGAAATTAGAGTAATGGGATTATTGTGAACTGAGGTATTCGTTTGAGATTTCCTCAACCTGAGTGGTCATAGTGGTAACTGGTTCCGAAACTAGTCCACTTAGAATCCACCCAAAAATAGTATTTTGTGCCAATAGTTTGTTTGAAATTTTCTCAACACCCTCGAGTATTATCTGAGGTATGAGATCACTGCCTAATAGAATGTCTATTTGAGCGCGGGTGTTGCAGTTGGCATCTGCTAGCTTTAGGTGTGAAACCTTTTGCCGATGCTTGCTATTTATATGATAGCTTGGAAGCATATTTGTTAGTTGCGGTAAGACTATAGCTTCTGCTTTAATTCTCTTATCCGCTTGGGGGGAAATTAGAGTAATGGGATTATTGTGAACTGAGGTATTCGTTTGAGATTCCTCAACCTGAGTGGTTATGGTGGTAACTGGTTCCGAAACTAGTCCACTTAGGATCCACCCTAAAATAGTATTTTGTGCCAATAGTTTGTTTGAAATTTTCTCAACACCCTCGAGTATTATCTGAGGTATGAGATCACTGCCTAATAGAATGTCTATTTGAGCGCGGGTGTTGCAGTTGGGATCTGCTAGCTTTAGGTGTGAAACCTTAAGCCAATGCTTGCGATTTATATGATAGCTTGGAAGCATATTTGCTAGTTGCGGTAAGACTATAGCTTCTGCTTTAATTCTCTTATCCGCTTGGGGGGAAATTAGAGTAATGGGATTATTGTGAACTGAGGTATTCGTTTGAGATTTCCTCAACCTGAGTGGTCATAGTGGTAACTGGTTCCGAAACTAGTCCACTTAGGACCAACCCTAAAATAGTATTTTGTGCGAATAGTTTGTTTGAAATTTTCTCAACACCCTCGAGTATTATCTGAGGTATGAGATCGCTGCTTAATAGAATGTCTATTTGAGCGCGGGTGTTGCAGTTGGCATCTGCTAGCTTTAGGTGTGAAACCTTTTGCCGATGCTTGCTATTTATATGATAGCTTGGAAGCATATTTGTTAGTTGCGGTAAGACTATAGCTTCTGCTTTAATTTTCTTATCCGCTTGGGGGGAAATTAGAGTAATGGGATTATTGTGAACTGAGGTATTCGTTTGAGATTCCTCAACCTGAGTGGTTATGGTGGTAACTGGTTCCGAAACTAGTCCACTTAGGATCCACCCTAAAATAGTATTTTGTGCCAATAGTTTGTTTGAAATTTTCTCAACACCCTCGAGTATTATCTGAGGTATGAGATCACTGCCTAATAGAATGTCTATTTGAGCGGGGGTGTTGCAGTTGGGATCTGCTAGCTTTATGTGTGAAACCTTAAGCCAATGCTTGCGATTTATATGATAGCTTGGAAGCATATTTGCTAGTTGCGGTAAGACTATAGCTTCTGCTTTAATTCTCTTATCCGCTTGGGGGGAAATTAGAGTAATGGGATTATTGTGAACTGAGGTATTCGTTTGAGATTTCCTCAACCTGAGTGGTCATGGTGGTAACTAGTTCCGAAACTAGTCCACTTAGAATCCACCCAAAAATAGTATTTTGTGCCAATAGTTTGTTTGAAATTTTCTCAACACCCTCGAGTATTATCTGAGGTATGAGATCACTGCCTAATAGAATGTCTATTTGAGCGGGGGTGTTGCAGTTGGCATCTGCTAGCTTTAGGTGTGAAACCTTAAGCCAATGCTTGCGATTTATATGATAGCTTGGAAGAATATTTGCTAGTTGCGGTAAGACTATAGCTTCTGCTTTAATTCTCTTATCCGCTTGGGGGGAAATTAGAGTAATGGGATTATTGTGAACTGAGGTATTCGTTTGAGATTTCCTCAACCTGAGTGGTCATGGTGGTAACTGGTTCCGAAACTAGTCCACTTAGAATCCACCCAAAAATAGTATTTTGTGCCAATAGTTTGTTTGAAATTTTCTCAACACCCTCGAGTATTATCTGAGGTATGAGATCGCTGCCTAATAGAATGTCTATTTGAGCGCGGGTGTTGCAGTTGGCATCTGCTAGCTTTAGGTGTGAAACCTTTTGCCAATGCTTGCTATTTATATGATATCTTGGAAGCATATTTGTTAGTTGCGGTAAGACTATAGCTTCTGCTTTAATTCTCTTATCCGCTTGGGGGGAAATTAGAGTAATGGGATTATTGTGAACTGAGGTATTCGTTTGAGATTCCTCAACCTGAGTGGTCATGGTGGTAACTGGTTCCGAAACTAGTCCACTTAGGATCCACCCTAAAATAGTATTTTGTGCCAATAGTTTGTTTGAAATTTTCTCAACACCCTCGAGTATTATCTGAGGTATGAGATCGCTGCCTAATAGAATGTCTATTTGAGCGGGGGTGTTGCAGTTGGCATCTGCTAGCTTTAGGTGTGAAACCTTTTGCCAATGCTTGCTATTTATATGATAGCTTGGGAGCATATTTGTTAGTTGCGGTAAGACTATAGCTTCTGCTTTAATTCTCTTATCCGCTTGGGGGGAAATTAGAGTAATGGGATTATTGTGAACTGAGGTATTCGTTTGAGATTTCCTCATCCTGAGTGTCATAGTGGTAACTGGTCCCGAAACTAGTCCACTTAGGATCCATCCAAAAATAGTATTTTGTGCCAATAGTTTGTTTGAAATTTTCGCAACACCCTCGAGTATTATCTGAGGTATGAGATCGCTGCCTAATAGAATGTCTATTTGAGCGCGGGTGTTGCAGTTGGCATCTGCTAGCTTTAGGTGTGAAACCTTTTGCCGATGCTTGCTATTTATATGATAGCTTGGAAGCATATTTGTTAGTTGCGGTAAGACTATAGCTTCTGCTTTAATTCTCTTATCCGCTTGGGGGGAAATTAGAGTAACGGGATTATTGTGAACTGAGGTATTCGTTTGAGATTTCCTCAACCTGAGTGGTCATGTTGGTAACTGGTTCCGAAACTAGTCCACTTAGGATCCACCCAAAAATAGTATTTTGTGCCAATAGTTTGTTTGAAATTTTCTCAACACCCTCGAGTATTATCTGAGGTATGAGATCGCTGCCTAATAGAATGTCTATTTGAGCGCGGGTGTTGCAGTTGGCATCTGCTAGCTTTAGGTGTGAAACCTTTTGCCGATGCTTGCTATTTATATGATAGCTTGGAAGCATATTTGTTAGTTGCGGTAAGACTATAGCTTCTGCTTTAATTCTCTTATCCGCTTGGGGGGAAATTAGAGTAAGGAGATTATTGTGAGCTGAGGTATTCGTTTGAGATTTCCTCAACCTGAGTGGTCATGGTGGTAACTGGTTCCGAAACTAGTCCACTTAGGACCAACCCAAAAATAGTATTTTGTGCCAATAGTTTGTTTGAAATTTTCTCAACCCCCTCGAGTATTATCTGAGGTATGAGATCGCTGCCTAATAGAATGTCTATTTGAGCGGGGGTGTTGCAGTTGGGATCTGCTAGCTTTAGGTGTGAAACCTTAAGCCAATGCTTGCGATTTATATGATAGCTTGGAAGCATATTTGTTAGTTGCGGTAAGACTATAGCTTCTGCTTTAATTCTCTTATCCGCTTGGGGGGAAATTAGAGTAATGGGATTATTGTGAACTGAGGTATTCGTTTGAGATTTCCTCAACCTGAGTGGTCATGGTGGTAACTGGTTCCGAAACTAGTCCACTTAGAATCCACCCAAAAATAGTATTTTGTGCCAATAGTTTGTTTGAAATTTTCTCAACACCCTCGAGTATTATCTGAGGTATGAGATCACTGCCTAATAGAATGTCTATTTGAGCGGGGGTGTTGCAGTTGGGATCTGCTAGCTTTAGGTGTGAAACCTTAAGCCAATGCTTGCGATTTATATGATAGCTTGGAATCATATTTGTTAGTTGCGGTAAGACTATAGCTTCTGCTTTAATTCTCTTATCCGCTTGGGGGGAAATTAGAGTAATGGGATTATTGTGAACTGAGGTATTCGTTTGAGATTTGCTCAACCTGAGTGGTCATGGTGGTAACTGGTTCCAAAACTAGTCCACTTAGAATCCACCCAAAAATAGTATTTTGTGTCAATAGTTTGTTTGAAATTTTCTCAACACCCTCGAGTATTATCTGAGGTATGAGATCGCTGCCTAATATAATGTCTATTTGAGCGCGGGTGTTGCAGTTGGCATCTGCTAGCTTTAGGTGTGAAACCTTTTGCCAATGCTTGCTATTTATATGATATCTTGGAAGCATATTTGTTAGACTATAGCTTTTGCTTTAATTCTCTTATCCGCTTGGGGGGAAATTAGAGTAATGGGATTATTGTGAACTGAGGTATTCGTTTGAGATTCCTAAACCTGAGTGGTCATGGTGGTAACTGGTTCCGAAACTAGTCCACTTAGGATCCACCCTAAAATAGTATTTTGTGCCAATAGTTTGTTTGAAATTTTCTCAACACCCTCGAGTATTATCTGAGGTATGAGATCGCTGCCTAATAGAATGTCTATTTGAGCGGGGGTGTTGCAGTTGGCATCTGCTAGCTTTAGGTGTGAAACCTTTTGCCAATGCTTGCTATTTATATGATAGCTTGGGAGCATATTTGTTAGTTGCGGTAAGACTGTAGCTTCTGCTTTAATTCTCTTATCCGCTTGGGGGGAAATTAGAGTAATGGGATTATTGTGAACTGAGGTATTCGTTTGAGATTTCCTCAACCTGAGTGTCATAGTGGTAACTGGTTCCGAAACTAGTCCACTTAGGATCCATCCAAAAATAGTATTTTGTGCCAATAGTTTGTTTGAAATTTTCGCAACACCCTCGAGTATTATCTGAGGTATGAGATCGCTGCCTAATAGAATGTATATTTGAGCGGGGGTGTTGCAGTTGGCATCTGCTAGCTTTAGGTGTGAAACCTTTTGCCGATGCTTGCTATTTATATGATAGCTTGGAAGCATATTTGTTAGTTGCGGTAAGACTATAGCTTCTGCTTTAATTCTCTTATCCGCTTGGGGGGAAATTAGAGTAAGGAGATTATTGTGAGCTGAGGTATTCGTTTGAGATTTCCTCAACCTGAGTGGTCATGGTGGTAACTGGTTCCGAAACTAGTCCACTTAGGACCAACCCAAAAATAGTATTTTGTGCCAATAGTTTGTTTGAAATTTTCTCAACCCCCTCGAGTATTATCTGAGGTATGAGATCGCTGCCTAATAGAATGTCTATTTGAGCGGGGGTGTTGCAGTTGGGATCTGCTAGCTTTAGGTGTGAAACCTTAAGCCAATGCTTGCGATTTATATGATAGCTTGGAAGCATATTTGTTAGTTGCGGTAAGACTATAGCTTCTGCTTTAATTCTCTTATCCGCTTGGGGGGAAATTAGAGTAATGGGATTATTGTGAACTGAGGTATTCGTTTGAGATTTCCTCAACCTGAGTGGTCATGGTGGTAACTGGTTCCGAAACTAGTCCACTTAGGATCCACCCAAAAATAGTATTTTGTGCCAATAGTTTGTTTGAAATTTTCTCAACACCCTCGAGTATTATCTGAGGTATGAGATCGCTGCCTAATAGAATGTCTATTTGAGCGCGGGTGTTGCAGTTGGCATCTGCTAGCTTTAGGTGTGAAACCTTTTGCCGATGCTTGCTATTTATATGATAGCTTGGAAGCATATTTGTTAGTTGCGGTAAGACTATAGCTTCTGCTTTAATTCTCTTATCCGCTTGGGGGGAAATTAGAGTAAGGAGATTATTGTGAGCTGAGGTATTCGTTTGAGATTTCCTCAACCTGAGTGGTCATGGTGGTAACTGGTTCCGAAACTAGTCCACTTAGGACCAACCCAAAAATAGTATTTTGTGCCAATAGTTTGTTTGAAATTTTCTCAACCCCCTCGAGTATTATCTGAGGTATGAGATCGCTGCCTAATAGAATGTCTATTTGAGCGGGGGTGTTGCAGTTGGGATCTGCTAGCTTTAGGTGTGAAACCTTTTGCCGATGCTTGCTATTTATATGATAGCTTGGAAGCATATTTGTTAGTTGCGGTAAGACTATAGCTTCTGCTTTAATTTTCTTATCCGCTTGGGGGGAAATTAGAGTAATGGGATTATTGTGAACTGAGGTATTCGTTTGAGATTCCTCAACCTGAGTGGTTATGGTGGTAACTGGTTCCGAAACTAGTCCACTTAGGATCCACCCTAAAATAGTATTTTGTGCCAATAGTTTGTTTGAAATTTTCTCAACACCCTCGAGTATTATCTGAGGTATGAGATCACTGCCTAATAGAATGTCTATTTGAGCGGGGGTGTTGCAGTTGGGATCTGCTAGCTTTATGTGTGAAACCTTAAGCCAATGCTTGCGATTTATATGATAGCTTGGAAGCATATTTGCTAGTTGCGGTAAGACTATAGCTTCTGCTTTAATTCTCTTATCCGCTTGGGGGGAAATTAGAGTAATGGGATTATTGTGAACTGAGGTATTCGTTTGAGATTTCCTCAACCTGAGTGGTCATGGTGGTAACTAGTTCCGAAACTAGTCCACTTAGAATCCACCCAAAAATAGTATTTTGTGCCAATAGTTTGTTTGAAATTTTCTCAACACCCTCGAGTATTATCTGAGGTATGAGATCACTGCCTAATAGAATGTCTATTTGAGCGGGGGTGTTGCAGTTGGCATCTGCTAGCTTTAGGTGTGAAACCTTAAGCCAATGCTTGCGATTTATATGATAGCTTGGAAGAATATTTGCTAGTTGCGGTAAGACTATAGCTTCTGCTTTAATTCTCTTATCCGCTTGGGGGGAAATTAGAGTAATGGGATTATTGTGAACTGAGGTATTCGTTTGAGATTTCCTCAACCTGAGTGGTCATGGTGGTAACTGGTTCCGAAACTAGTCCACTTAGAATCCACCCAAAAATAGTATTTTGTGCCAATAGTTTGTTTGAAATTTTCTCAACACCCTCGAGTATTATCTGAGGTATGAGATCGCTGCCTAATAGAATGTCTATTTGAGCGCGGGTGTTGCAGTTGGCATCTGCTAGCTTTAGGTGTGAAACCTTTTGCCAATGCTTGCTATTTATATGATATCTTGGAAGCATATTTGTTAGTTGCGGTAAGACTATAGCTTCTGCTTTAATTCTCTTATCCGCTTGGGGGGAAATTAGAGTAATGGGATTATTGTGAACTGAGGTATTCGTTTGAGATTCCTCAACCTGAGTGGTCATGGTGGTAACTGGTTCCGAAACTAGTCCACTTAGGATCCACCCTAAAATAGTATTTTGTGCCAATAGTTTGTTTGAAATTTTCTCAACACCCTCGAGTATTATCTGAGGTATGAGATCGCTGCCTAATAGAATGTCTATTTGAGCGGGGGTGTTGCAGTTGGCATCTGCTAGCTTTAGGTGTGAAACCTTTTGCCAATGCTTGCTATTTATATGATAGCTTGGGAGCATATTTGTTAGTTGCGGTAAGACTATAGCTTCTGCTTTAATTCTCTTATCCGCTTGGGGGGAAATTAGAGTAATGGGATTATTGTGAACTGAGGTATTCGTTTGAGATTTCCTCATCCTGAGTGTCATAGTGGTAACTGGTCCCGAAACTAGTCCACTTAGGATCCATCCAAAAATAGTATTTTGTGCCAATAGTTTGTTTGAAATTTTCGCAACACCCTCGAGTATTATCTGAGGTATGAGATCGCTGCCTAATAGAATGTCTATTTGAGCGCGGGTGTTGCAGTTGGCATCTGCTAGCTTTAGGTGTGAAACCTTTTGCCGATGCTTGCTATTTATATGATAGCTTGGAAGCATATTTGTTAGTTGCGGTAAGACTATAGCTTCTGCTTTAATTCTCTTATCCGCTTGGGGGGAAATTAGAGTAACGGGATTATTGTGAACTGAGGTATTCGTTTGAGATTTCCTCAACCTGAGTGGTCATGTTGGTAACTGGTTCCGAAACTAGTCCACTTAGGATCCACCCAAAAATAGTATTTTGTGCCAATAGTTTGTTTGAAATTTTCTCAACACCCTCGAGTATTATCTGAGGTATGAGATCGCTGCCTAATAGAATGTCTATTTGAGCGCGGGTGTTGCAGTTGGCATCTGCTAGCTTTAGGTGTGAAACCTTTTGCCGATGCTTGCTATTTATATGATAGCTTGGAAGCATATTTGTTAGTTGCGGTAAGACTATAGCTTCTGCTTTAATTCTCTTATCCGCTTGGGGGGAAATTAGAGTAAGGAGATTATTGTGAGCTGAGGTATTCGTTTGAGATTTCCTCAACCTGAGTGGTCATGGTGGTAACTGGTTCCGAAACTAGTCCACTTAGGACCAACCCAAAAATAGTATTTTGTGCCAATAGTTTGTTTGAAATTTTCTCAACCCCCTCGAGTATTATCTGAGGTATGAGATCGCTGCCTAATAGAATGTCTATTTGAGCGGGGGTGTTGCAGTTGGGATCTGCTAGCTTTAGGTGTGAAACCTTAAGCCAATGCTTGCGATTTATATGATAGCTTGGAAGCATATTTGTTAGTTGCGGTAAGACTATAGCTTCTGCTTTAATTCTCTTATCCGCTTGGGGGGAAATTAGAGTAATGGGATTATTGTGAACTGAGGTATTCGTTTGAGATTTCCTCAACCTGAGTGGTCATGGTGGTAACTGGTTCCGAAACTAGTCCACTTAGAATCCACCCAAAAATAGTATTTTGTGCCAATAGTTTGTTTGAAATTTTCTCAACACCCTCGAGTATTATCTGAGGTATGAGATCACTGCCTAATAGAATGTCTATTTGAGCGGGGGTGTTGCAGTTGGGATCTGCTAGCTTTAGGTGTGAAACCTTAAGCCAATGCTTGCGATTTATATGATAGCTTGGAATCATATTTGTTAGTTGCGGTAAGACTATAGCTTCTGCTTTAATTCTCTTATCCGCTTGGGGGGAAATTAGAGTAATGGGATTATTGTGAACTGAGGTATTCGTTTGAGATTTGCTCAACCTGAGTGGTCATGGTGGTAACTGGTTCCAAAACTAGTCCACTTAGAATCCACCCAAAAATAGTATTTTGTGTCAATAGTTTGTTTGAAATTTTCTCAACACCCTCGAGTATTATCTGAGGTATGAGATCGCTGCCTAATATAATGTCTATTTGAGCGCGGGTGTTGCAGTTGGCATCTGCTAGCTTTAGGTGTGAAACCTTTTGCCAATGCTTGCTATTTATATGATATCTTGGAAGCATATTTGTTAGACTATAGCTTTTGCTTTAATTCTCTTATCCGCTTGGGGGGAAATTAGAGTAATGGGATTATTGTGAACTGAGGTATTCGTTTGAGATTCCTAAACCTGAGTGGTCATGGTGGTAACTGGTTCCGAAACTAGTCCACTTAGGATCCACCCTAAAATAGTATTTTGTGCCAATAGTTTGTTTGAAATTTTCTCAACACCCTCGAGTATTATCTGAGGTATGAGATCGCTGCCTAATAGAATGTCTATTTGAGCGGGGGTGTTGCAGTTGGCATCTGCTAGCTTTAGGTGTGAAACCTTTTGCCAATGCTTGCTATTTATATGATAGCTTGGGAGCATATTTGTTAGTTGCGGTAAGACTGTAGCTTCTGCTTTAATTCTCTTATCCGCTTGGGGGGAAATTAGAGTAATGGGATTATTGTGAACTGAGGTATTCGTTTGAGATTTCCTCAACCTGAGTGTCATAGTGGTAACTGGTTCCGAAACTAGTCCACTTAGGATCCATCCAAAAATAGTATTTTGTGCCAATAGTTTGTTTGAAATTTTCGCAACACCCTCGAGTATTATCTGAGGTATGAGATCGCTGCCTAATAGAATGTATATTTGAGCGCGGGTGTTGCAGTTGGCATCTGCTAGCTTTAGGAGTGAAACCTTTTGCCGATGCTTGCTATTTATATGATAGCTTGGAAGCATATTTGTTAGTTGCGGTAAGACTATAGCTTCTGCTTTAATTCTCTTATCCGCTTGGGGGGAAATTAGAGTAAGGGGATTATTGTGAACTGAGGTATTCGTTTGAGATTTCCACAACCTGAGTGGTCATGGTGGTAACTGGTTCCGAAACTAGTCCACTTAGGATCCACCCAAAAATAGTATTTTGTGCCAATAGTTTGTTTGAAATTTGCTCAACACCCTCGAGTATTATCTGAGGTATGAGATCGCTGCCTAATGGAATGTCTATTTGAGCGGGGGTGTTGCACTTGGGATCTGCTAGCTTTAGGTGTGAAACCTTTTGTCAATGCTTGTTATTTATATGATAGCTTGGAAGCATATTTGTTAGTTGCGGTAAGACTATAGCTTCTGCTTTAATTCTCTTATCCGCTTGGGGGGAAATTAGAGTAAGGGGATTATTGTGAACTGAGGTATTCGTTTGAGATTTCCACAACCTGAGTGGCCATGGTGGTAACTGGTTCCGAAACTAGTCCCCTTAGGATCCACCCAAAAATAGTATTTTGTGCCAATAGTTTGTTTGAAATTTGCTCAACACCCTCGAGTATTATCTGAGGTATGAGATCGCTGCCTAATGGAATGTCTATTTGAGCGCGGGTGTTGCAGTTGGCATCTGCTAGCTTTAGGAGTGAAACCTTTTGCCGATGCTTGCTATTTATATGATAGCTTGGAAGCATATTTGTTAGTTGCGGTAAGACTATAGCTTCTGCTTTAATTCTCTTATCCGCTTGGGGGGAAATTAGAGTAAGGGGATTATTGTGAACTGAGGTATTCGTTTGAGATTTCCTCAACCTGAGTGGTCATGGTGGTAACTGGTTCCGAAACTAGTCCACTTAGGATCCACCCAAAAATAGTATTTTGTGCCAATAGTTTGTTTGAAATTTTCTCAACACCCTCGAGTATTATCTGAGGTATGAGATCGCTGCCTAATAGAATGTCTATTTGAGCGGGGGTGTTACAGTTGGGATCTGCTAGCTTTAGGTGTGAAACCTTTTGCCAATGCTTGCTATTTATATGATATCTTGGCATATTTGTTAGTTGCGGTAAGACTATAGCTTCTGCTTTAATTCTCTTATCCGCTTGGGGGGAAATTAGAGTAATGGGATTATTGTGAACTGAGGTATTCGTTTGAGATTTCCTCAACCTGAGTGGTCATGGTGGTAACTGGTTCCGAAACTAGTCCATTTAGGATCCACCCAAAAATAGTATTTTGTGCCAGTGGTTTGTTTGAAATTTTCTCAACACCCTCGAGTATTATCTGAGGTATGAGATCGCTGCCTAATAGAATGTCTATTTGAGCGGGGGTGTTGCAGTTGTCATCTGCTAGCTTTAGGTGTGAAACCTTTTGCCAATGCTTGCTATTTATATGATAGCTTGGAAGCATATTTGTTAGTTGCGGTAAGACTATAGCTTCTGCTTTAATTCTCTTATCCGCTGGGGGGAAATTAGAGTAATGGGATTATTGTGAACTGAGGTATTCGTTTGAGATTTCCTCAACCTGAGTGGTCATGGTGGTAACTGGTTCCGAAACTAGTCCACTTAGGACCAACCCAAAAATAGTATTTTGTGCGAATAGTTTGTTTGAAATTTTCTCAACACCCTCGAGTATTATCTGAGGTATGAGATCACTGCCTAATAGAATGTCTATTTGAGCGGGGGTGTTGCAGTTGGGATCTGCTAGCTTTAGGTGTGAAACCTTTTGCCAATGCTTGCTATTTATATGATAGCTTGGAAGCATATTTGTTAGTTGCGGTAAGACTATAGCTTCTGCTTTAATTCTCTTATCCGCTTGGGGGAAATTAGAGTAATGGGATTATTGTGAACTGAGGTATTCGTTTGAGATTTCCTCAACCTGAGTGGTCATGGTGGTAACTGGTTCCGAAACTAGTCCACTTAGGACCAACCCTAAAATAGTATTTTGTGCCAATAGTTTGTTTGAAATTTTCTCAACACCCTCGAGTATTATCTGAGGTATGAGATCGCTGCCTAATAGAATGTCTATTTGAGCGGGGGTGTTGCAGTTGGCATCTGCTAGCTTAAGGTGTGAAACCTTTTGCCAATGCTTGCTATTTATATGATAGCTTGGAAGCATATTTGTTAGTGGCGGTAAGACTATAGCTCCTGCTTTAATTCTCTTATCTGCTTGGGGGAAATTAGAGTAATGGGATTATTGTGAACTGAGGTATTCGTTTGAGATTTCCTCAACCTGAGTGGTCATGGTGGTAACTGGTTCCGAAACTAGTCCACTTAGGACCAACCCAAAAATAGTATTTTGTGCGAATAGTTTGTTTGAAATTTTCTCAACACCCTCGAGTATTATCTGAGGTATGAGATCGCTGCCTAATGGAATGTCTATTTGAGCGGGGGTGTTGCACTTGGGATCTGCTAGCTTTAGGTGTGAAACCTTTTGTCAATGCTTGTTATTTATATGATAGCTTGGAAGCATATTTGTTAGTTGCGGTAAGACTATAGCTTCTGCTTTAATTCTCTTATCCGCTTGGGGGGAAATTAGAGTAAGGGGATTATTGTGAACTGAGGTATTCGTTTGAGATTTCCACAACCTGAGTGGCCATGGTGGTAACTGGTTCCGAAACTAGTCCACTTAGGATCCACCCAAAAATAGTATTTTGTGCCAATAGTTTGTTTGAAATTTGCTCAACACCCTCGAGTATTATCTGAGGTATGAGATCGCTGCCTAATAGAATGTCTATTTGAGCGGGGGTGTTGCAGTTGTCATCTGCTAGCTTTAGGTGTGAAACCTTTTGCCAATGCTTGCTATTTATATGATAGCTTGGAAGCATATTTGTTAGTTGCGGTAAGACTATAGCTTCTGCTTTAATTCTCTTATCCGCTGGGGGGAAATTAGAGTAATGGGATTATTGTGAACTGAGGTATTCGTTTGAGATTTCCTCAACCTGAGTGGTCATGGTGGTAACTGGTTCCGAAACTAGTCCACTTAGGACCAACCCAAAAATAGTATTTTGTGCGAATAGTTTGTTTGAAATTTTCTCAACACCCTCGAGTATTATCTGAGGTATGAGATCGCTGCCTAATGGAATGTCCATTTGAGCGGGGGTGTTGCACTTGGGATCTGCTAGCTTTAGGTGTGAAACCTTTTGTCAATGCTTGTTATTTATATGATAGCTTGGAAGCATATTTGTTAGTTGCGGTAAGACTATAGCTTCTGCTTTAATTCTCTTATCCGCTTGGGGGGAAATTAGAGTAAGGGGATTATTGTGAACTGAGGTATTCGTTTGAGATTTCCACAACCTGAGTGGCCATGGTGGTAACTGGTTCCGAAACTAGTCCACTTAGGATCCACCCAAAAATAGTATTTTGTGCCAATAGTTTGTTTGAAATTTGCTCAACACCCTCGAGTATTATCTGAGGTATGAGATCGCTGCCTAATGGAATGTCTATTTGAGCGCGGGTGTTGCAGTTGGCATTTGCTAGCTTTAGGAGTGAAACCTTTTGCCGATGCTTGCTATTTATATGATAACTTGGGAGCATATTTGTTAGTTGCGGTAAGACTATAGCTTCTGCTTTAATTCTCTTATCCGCTTGGGGGGAAATTAGAGTAAGGGGATTATTGTGAACTGAGGTATTCGTTTGAGATTTCCTCAACCTGAGTGGTCATGGTGGTAACTGGTTCCGAAACTAGTCCACTTAGGATCCACCCAAAAATAGTATTTTGTGCCAATAGTTTGTTTGAAATTTTCTCAACACCCTCGAGTATTATCTGAGGTATGAGATCGCTGCCTAATAGAATGTCTATTTGAGCGGGGGTGTTACAGTTGGGATCTGCTAGCTTTAGGTGTGAAACCTTTTGCCAATGCTTGCTATTTATATGATATCTTGGCATATTTGTTAGTTGCGGTAAGACTATAGCTTCTGCTTTAATTCTCTTATCCGCTTGGGGGGAAATTAGAGTAATGGGATTATTGTGAACTGAGGTATTCGTTTGAGATTTCCTCAACCTGAGTGGTCATGGTGGTAACTGGTTCCGAAACTAGTCCACTTAGGACCAACCCAAAAATAGTATTTTGTGCGAATAGTTTGTTTGAAATTTTCTCAACACCCTCGAGTATTATCTGAGGTATGAGATCACTGCCTAATAGAATGTCTATTTGAGCGGGGGTGTTGCAGTTGTCATCTGCTAGCTTTAGGTGTGAAACCTTTTGCCAATGCTTGCTATTTATATGATAGCTTGGAAGCATATTTGTTAGTTGCGGTAAGACTATAGCTTCTGCTTTAATTCTCTTATCCGCTGGGGGGAAATTAGAGTAATGGGATTATTGTGAACTGAGGTATTCGTTTGAGATTTCCTCAACCTGAGTGGTCATGGTGGTAACTGGTTCCGAAACTAGTCCACTTAGGACCAACCCAAAAATAGTATTTTGTGCGAATAGTTTGTTTGAAATTTTCTCAACACCCTCGAGTATTATCTGAGGTATGAGATCACTGCCTAATAGAATGTCTATTTGAGCGGGGGTGTTGCAGTTGGGATCTGCTAGCTTTAGGTGTGAAACCTTTTGCCAATGCTTGCTATTTATATGATAGCTTGGAAGCATATTTGTTAGTTGCGGTAAGACTATAGCTTCTGCTTTAATTCTCTTATCCGCTTGGGGGAAATTAGAGTAATGGGATTATTGTGAACTGAGGTATTCGTTTGAGATTTCCTCAACCTGAGTGGTCATGGTGGTAACTGGTTCCGAAACTAGTCCACTTAGGACCAACCCTAAAATAGTATTTTGTGCCAATAGTTTGTTTGAAATTTTCTCAACACCCTCGAGTATTATCTGAGGTATGAGGTCGCTGCCTAATAGAATGTCTATTTGAGCGGGGGTGTTGCAGTTGGCATCTGCTAGCTTAAGGTGTGAAACCTTTTGCCAATGCTTGCTATTTATATGATAGCTTGGAAGCATATTTGTTAGTTGCGGTAAGACTATAGCTCCTGCTTTAATTCTCTTATCTGCTTGGGGGGAAATTAGAGTAATGGGATTATTGTGAACTGAGGTATTCGTTTGAGATTTCCTCAACCTGAGTGGTCATGGTGGTAACTGGTTCCGAAACTAGTCCACTTAGGACCAACCCAAAAATAGTATTTTGTGCGAATAGTTTGTTTGAAATTTTCTCAACACCCTCGAGTATTATCTGAGGTATGAGATCGCTGCCTAATATAATGTCTATTTGAGCGGGGGTGTTGCAGTTGGGATCTGCTAGCTTTAGGTGTGAAACCTTTTGCCAATGCTTGCTATTTATATGATATCTGGGAAGCATATTTGTTAGTTGCGGTAAGACTATAGCTTCTGCTTTAATTCTCTTATCCGCTTGGGGGGAAATTAGAGTAATGGGATTATTGTGAACTGAGGTATTCGTTTGAGATTCCTCAACCTGAGTGGTCATGGTGGTAACTGGTTCCGAAACTAGTCCACTTAGGATCCACCCTAAAATAGTATTTTGTGCCAATAGTTTGTTTGAAATTTTCTCAACACCCTCGAGTATTATCTGAGGTATGAGATCGCTGCCTAATAGAATGTCTATTTGAGCGGGGGTGTTGCAGTTGGCATCTGCTAGCTTTAGGTGTGAAACCTTTTGCCAATGCTTGCTATTTATATGATAGCTTGGAAGCATATTTGTTAGTTGCGGTAAGACTATAGCTTCTGCTTTAATTCTCTTATCCGCTTGGGGGGAAATTAGAGTAATGGGATTATTGTGAACTGAGGTATTCGTTTGAGATTTCCTCAACCTGAGTGGTCATGGTGGTAACTGGTTCCGAAACTAGTCCACTTAGGATCCACCCAAAAATAGTATTTTGTGCCAATAGTTTGTTTGAAATTTTCTCAACACCCTCGAGTATTATCTGAGGTATGAGATCGCTGCCTAATAGAATGTCTATTTGAGCGCGGGTGTTGCAGTTGGCATCTGCTAGCTTTAGGTGTGAAACCTTTTGCCGATGCTTGCTATTTATATGATAGCTTGGAAGCATATTTGTTAGTTGCGGTAAGACTATAGCTTCTGCTTTAATTCTCTTATCCGCTTAGGGGGAAATTAGAGTAATGGGATTATTGTGAACTGAGGTATTTGTTTGAGATTTCCTCAACCTGAGTGGTCATGGTGGTAACTGGTTCCGAAACTAGTCCACTTAGGATCCACCCTAAAATAGTATTTTGTGCCAATAGTTTGTTTGAAATTTTCTCAACACCCTCGAGTATTATCTGAGATATGAGATCGCTGCCTAATAGAATGTCTATTTGAGCGGGGGTGTTGCAGTTGGGATCTGCTAGCTTTAGGTGTGAAACCTTTTGCCAATGCTTGCTATTTATATGATATCTGGGAAGCATATTTGTTAGTTGCGGTAAGGCTATAGCTTCTGCTTTAATTCTCTTATCCGCTTGGGGGGAAATTAGAGTAATGGGATTATTGTGAACTGAGGTATTCGTTTGAGATTCCTCAACCTGAGTGGTTATGGTGGTAACTGGTTCCGAAACTAGTCCACTTAGGATCCACCCTAAAATAGTATTTTGTGCCAATAGTTTGTTTGAAATTTTCTCAACACCCTCGAGTATTATCGGAGGTATGAGATCGCTGCCTAATAGAATGTCTATTTGAGCGGGGGTGTTGCAGTTGGGATCTGCTAGCTTTAGGTGTGAAATCTTTTGCCAATGCTTGCTATTTATATGATAGCGTGGAAGCATATTTGTTAGTTGCGGTAAGACTATAGCTTCTGCTTTAATTAGCTTCTCCGCTTGGGGGGAAATTAGAGTAATGGGATTATTGTGAACTGAGGTATTCGTTTGAGATTTCCTCAACCTGAGTGGTCATAGTGGTAACTGGTTCCGAAACTAGTCCACTTAGGATCCACCCAAAAATAGTATTTTGTGCCAATAGTTTGTTTGAAATTTTCTCAACACCCTCGAGTATTGTCTGAGGTATGAGATCGCTGCCTAATAGAATGTCTATTTGAGCGGGGGTGTTGCAGTTGGGATCTGCTAGCTTTAGGTGTGAAACCTTTTGCCAATGCTAGCTATTTATATGATAGCTTGGAAGCATATTTGTTAGTTGCGGTAAGACTATAGCTTCTGCTTTAATTCTCTTATCCGCTTGGGGGGAAATTAGAGTAATGGGATTATTGTAAACTGAGGTATTCGTTTGAGATTTCCTCAACCTGAGTGGTCATGGTGGTAACTGGTTCCGAAACTAGTCCACTTAGGATCCACCCAAAAATAGTATTTTGTGCCAATAGTTTGTTTGAAATTTTCTCAACACCCTCGAGTATTATCTGAGGTATGAGATCGCTGCCTAATAGAATGTCTATTTGAGCGGGGGTGTTGCAGTTGGCATCTGCTAGCTTTAGGTGTGAAACCTTTTGCCGATGCTTGCTATTTATATGATAGCTTGGAAGCATATTTGTTAGTTGCGGTAAGACTATAGCTTCTGCTTTAATTCTCTTATCCGCTTGGGGGGAAATTAGAGTAATGGGATTATTGTGAACTGAGGTATTCGTTTGAGATTCCTCAACCTGAGTGGTTATGGTGGTAACTCGTTCCGAAACTAGTCCACTTAGGATCCACCCTAAAATAGTATTTTGTGCCAATAGTTTGTTTGAAATTTTCTCAACACCCTCGAGTATTATCGGAGGTATGAGATCGCTGCCTAATAGAATGTCTATTTGAGCGGGGGTGTTGCAGTTGGGATCTGCTAGCTTTAGGTGTGAAATCTTTTGCCAATGCTTGCTATTTATATGATAGCGTGGAAGCATATTTGTTAGTTGCGGTAAGACTATAGCTTCTGCTTTAATTAGCTTCTCCGCTTGGGGGGAAATTAGAGTAATGGGATTATTGTGAACTGAGGTATTCGTTTGAGATTTCCTCAACCTGAGTGGTCATAGTGGTAACTGGTTCCGAAACTAGTCCACTTAGGATCCACCCAAAAATAGTATTTTGTGCCAATAGTTTGTTTGAAATTTTCTCAACACCCTCGAGTATTGTCTGAGGTATGAGATCGCTGCCTAATAGAATGTCTATTTGAGCGGGGGTGTTGCAGTTGGGATCTGCTAGCTTTAGGTGTGAAACCTTTTGCCAATGCTAGCTATTTATATGATAGCTTGGAAGCATATTTGTTAGTTGCGGTAAGACTATAGCTTCTGCTTTAATTCTCTTATCCGCTTGGGGGGAAATTAGAGTAATGGGATTATTGTAAACTGAGGTATTCGTTTGAGATTTCCTCAACCTGAGTGGTCATGGTGGTAACTGGTTCCGAAACTAGTCCACTTAGGATCCACCCAAAAATAGTATTTTGTGCCAATAGTTTGTTTGAAATTTTCTCAACACCCTCGAGTATTATCTGAGGTATGAGATCGCTGCCTAATAGAATGTCTATTTGAGCGCGGGTGTTGCAGTTGGCATCTGCTAGCTTTAGGTGTGAAACCTTTTGCCGATGCTTGCTATTTATATGATAGCTTGGAAGCATATTTGTTAGTTGCGGTAAGACTATAGCTTCTGCTTTAATTCTCTTATCCGCTTGGGGGGAAATTAGAGTAATGGGATTATTGTGAACTGAGGTATTCGTTTGAGATTCCTCAACCTGAGTGGTTATGGTGGTAACTGGTTCCGAAACTAGTCCACTTAGGATCCACCCTAAAATAGTATTTTGTGCCAATAGTTTGTTTGAAATTTTCTCAACACCCTCGAGTATTGTCTGAGGTATGAGATCGCTGCCTAATAGAATGTCTATTTGAGCGGGGGTGTTGCAGTTGGGATCTGCTAGCTTTAGGTGTGAAACCTTTTGCCAATGCTAGCTATTTATATGATAGCTTGGAAGCATATTTGTTAGTTGCGGTAAGACTATAGCTTCTGCTTTAATTCTCTTATCCGCTTGGGGGGAAATTAGAGTAATGGGATTATTGTAAACTGAGGTATTCGTTTGAGATTTCCTCAACCTGAGTGGTCATGGTGGTAACTGGTTCCGAAACTAGTCCACTTAGGATCCACCCAAAAATAGTATTTTGTGCCAATAGTTTGTTTGAAATTTTCTAAACACCCTCGAGTATTATCTGAGGTATGAGATCGCTGCCTAATAGAATGTCTATTTGAGCGCGGGTGTTGCAGTTGGCATCTGGTAGCTTTAGGTGTGAAACCTTTTGCCGATGCTTGCTATTTATATGATAGCTTGGAAGCATATTTGTTAGTTGCGGTAAGACTATAGCTTCTGCTTTAATTCTCTTATCCGCTTGGGGGGAAATTAGAGTAATGGGATTATTGTGAACTGAGGTATTCGTTTGAGATTCCTCAACCTGAGTGGTTATGGTGGTAACTGGTTCCGAAACTAGTCCACTTAGGATCCACCCTAAAATAGTATTTTGTGCCAATAGTTTGTTTGAAATTTTCTCAACACCCTCGAGTATTATCGGAGGTATGAGATCCCTGCCTAATAGAATGTCTATTTGAGCGGGGGTGTTGCAGTTGGGATCTGCTAGCTTTAGGTGTGAAATCTTTTGCCAATGCTTGCTATTTATATGATAGCGTGGAAGCATATTTGTTAATTGCGGTAAGACTATAGCTTCTGCTTTAATTAGCTTCTCCGCTTGGAGGGAAATTAGAGTAATGGGATTATTGTGAACTGAGGTATTCGTTTGAGATTTCCTCAACCTGAGTGGTCATAGTGGTAACTGGTTCCGAAACTAGTCCACTTAGGACCAACCCAAAAATAGTATTTTGTGCCAATAGTTTGTTTGAAATTTTCTCAACCCCCTCGAGTATTATCTGAGGTATGAGATCGCTGCCTAATAGAATGTCTATTTGAGCGGGGGTGTTGCAGTTGGGATCTGCTAGCTTTAGGTGTGAAACCTTAAGCCAATGCTTGCGATTTATATGATAGCTTGGAAGCATATTTGTTAGTTGCGGTAAGACTATAGCTTCTGCTTTAATTAGCTTCTCCGCTTGGAGGGAAATTAGAGTAATGGGATTATTGTGAACTGAGGTATTCGTTTGAGATTTCCTCAACCTGAGTGGTCATGGTGGTAACTGGTTCCGAAACTAGTCCACTTAGGACCAACCCAAAAATAGTATTTTGTGCCAATAGTTTGTTTGAAATTTTCTCAACCCCCTCGAGTATTATCTGAGGTATGAGATCGCTGCCTAATAGAATGTCTATTTGAGCGGGGGTGTTGCAGTTGGGATCTGCTAGCTTTAGGTGTGAAACCTTAAGCCAATGCTTGCGATTTATATGATAGCTTGGAAGCATATTTGTTAGTTGCGGTAAGACTATAGCTTCTGCTTTAATTCTCTTATCCGCTTGGGGGGAAATTAGAGTAATGGGATTATTGTGAACTGAGGTATTCGTTTGAGATTTCCTCAACCTGAGTGGTCATGGTGGTAACTGGTTCCGAAACTAGTCCACTTAGAATCCACCCAAAAATAGTATTTTGTGCCAATAGTTTGTTTGAAATTTTCACAACACCCTCGAGTATTATCTGAGGTATGAGATCGCTGCCTAATAGAATGTCTATTTGAGCGCGGGTGTTGCAGTTGGCATCTGCTAGCTTTAGGTGTGAAACCTTTTGCCGATGCTTGCTATTTATATGATAGCTTGGAAGCATATTTGTTAGTTGCGGTAAGACTATAGCTTCTGCTTTAATTCTCTTATCCGCTTGGGGGGAAATTAGAGTAAGGAGATTATTGTGAACTGAGGTATTCGTTTGAGATTTCCTCAACCTGAGTGGTCATGGTGGTAACTGGTTCCGAAACTAGTCCACTTAGGACCAACCCAAAAATAGTATTTTGTGCCAATAGTTTGTTTGAAATTTTCTCAACCCCCTCGAGTATTATCTGAGGTATGAGATCGCTGCCTAATAGAATGTCTATTTGAGCGGGGGTGTTGCAGTTGGGATCTGCTAGCTTTAGGTGTGAAACCTTAAGCCAATGCTTGCGATTTATATGATAGCTTGGAAGCATATTTGTTAGTTGCGGTAAGACTATAGCTTCTGCTTTAATTCTCTTATCCGCTTGGGGCGAAATTAGAGTAATGGGATTATTGTGAACTGAGGTATTCGTTTGAGATTTCCTCAACCTGAGTGGTCATGGTGGTAACTGGTTCCGAAACTAGTCCACTTAGAATCCACCCAAAAATAGTATTTTGTGCCAATAGTTTGTTTGAAATTTTCTCAACACCCTCGAGTATTATCTGAGGTATGAGATCACTGCCTAATAGAATGTCTATTTGAGCGGGGGTGTTGCAGTTGGGATCTGCTAGCTTTAGGTGTGAAACCTTAAGCCAATGCTTGCGATTTATATGATAGCTTGGAAGCATATTTGTTAGTTGCGGTAAGACTATAGCTTCTGCTTTAATTCTCTTATCCGCTTGGGGGGAAATTAGAGTAATGGGATTATTGTGAACTGAGGTATTCGTTTGAGATTTCCTCAACCTGAGTGGTCTTGGTGGTAACTGGTTCCGAAACTAGTCCACTTAGAATCCACCCAAAAATAGTGTTTTGTGCCAATAGTTTGTTTGAAATTTTCTCAACACTCTCGAGTATTATCTGAGGTATGAGATCGCTGCCTAATAGAATGTCTATTTGAGCGCGGGTGTTGCAGTTGGCATCTGCTAGCTTTAGGTGTGAAACCTTTTGCCAATGCTTGCTATTTATATGATATCTTGGAAGCATATTTGTTAGTTGCGGTAAGACTATAGCTTCTGCTTTAATTCTCTTATCCGCTTGGGGGGAAATTAGAGTAATGGGATTATTGTGAACTGAGGTATTCGTTTGAGATTCCTCAACCTGAGTGGTCATGGTGGTAACTGGTTCCGAAACTAGTCCACTTAGGATCCACCCTAAAATAGTATTTTGTGCCAATAGTTTGTTTGAAATTTTCTCAACACCCTCGAGTATTATCTGAGGTATGAGATCGCTGCCTAATAGAATGTCTATTTGAGCGGGGGTGTTGCAGTTGGCATCTGCTAGCTTTAGGTGTGAAACCTTTTGCCAATGCTTGCTATTTATATGATAGCTTGGGAGCATATTTGTTAGTTGCGGTAAGACTATAGCTTCTGCTTTAATTCTCTTATCCGCTTGGGGGGAAATTAGAGTAATGGGATTATTGTGAACTGAGGTATTCGTTTGAGATTTCCTCAACCTGAGTGTCATAGTGGTAACTGGTTCCGAAACTAGTCCACTTAGGATCCATCCAAAAATAGTATTTTGTGCCAATAGTTTGTTTGAAATTTTCGCAACACCCTCGAGTATTATCTGAGGTATGAGATCGCTGCCTAATAGAATGTCTATTTGAGCGCGGGTGTTGCAGTTGGCATCTGCTAGCTTTAGGAGTGAAACCTTTTGCCGATGCTTGCTATTTATATGATAGCTTGGAAGCATATTTGTTAGTTGCGGTAAGACTATAGCTTCTGCTTTAATTCTCTTATCCGCTTGGGGGGAAATTAGAGTAATGGGATTATTGTGAACTGAGGTATTCGTTTGAGATTTCCTCAACCTGAGTGGTCATGGTGGTAACTGGTTCCGAAACTAGTCCACTTAGGATCCACCCAAAATAGTATTTTGTGCCAATAGTTTGTTTGAAATTTTCTCAACACCCTCGAGTATTATCTGAGGTATGAGATCGCTGCCTAATAGAATGTCTATTTGAGCGCGGGTGTTGCAGTTGGCATCTGCTAGCTTTAGGTGTGAAACCTTTTGCCGATGCTTGCTATTTATATGATAGCTTGGAAGCATATTTGTTAGTTGCGGTAAGACTATAGCTTCTGCTTTAATTCTCTTATCCGCTTGGGGGGAAATTAGAGTAATGGGATTATTGTGAACTGAGGTATTCGTTTGAGATTTCCTCAACCTGAGTGGTCATGGTGATAACTGGTTCCGAAACTAGTCCACTTAGAATCCACCCAAAAATAGTATTTTGTGCCAATAGTTTGTTTGAAATTTTCTCAACACCCTCGAGTATTATCTGAGGTATGAGATCACTGCCTAATAGAATGTCTATTTGAGCGGGGGTGTTGCAGTTGGGATCTGCTAGCTTTAGGTGTGAAACCTTAAGCCAATGCTTGCGATTTATATGATAGCTTGGAAGCATATTTGTTAGTTGCGGTAAGACTATAGCTTCTGCTTTAATTCTCTTATCCGCTTGGGGGGAAATTAGAGTAATGGGATTATTGTGAACTGAGGTATTCGTTTGAGATTTCCTCAACCTGAGTGGTCATGGTGGTAACTGGTTCCGAAACTAGTCCACTTAGAATCCACCCAAAAATAGTATTTTGTGCCAATAGTTTGTTTGAAATTTTCTCAACACCCTCGAGTATTATCTGAGGTATGAGATCGCTGCCTAATAGAATGTCTATTTGAGCGCGGGTGTTGCAGTTGGCATCTGCTAGCTTTAGGTGTGAAACCTTTTGCCAATGCTTGCGATTTATATGATAGCTTGGAAGCATATTTGTTAGTTGCGGTAAGACTATAGCTTCTGCTTTAATTCTCTTATCCGCTTGGGGCGAAATTAGAGTAATGGGATTATTGTGAACTGAGGTATTCGTTTGAGATTTCCTCAACCTGAGTGGTCATGGTGGTAACTGGTTCCGAAACTAGTCCACTTAGAATCCACCCAAAAATAGTATTTTGTGCCAATAGTTTGTTTGAAATTTTCTCAACACCCTGGAGTATTATCTGAGGTATGAGATCACTGCCTAATAGAATGTCTATTTGAGCGGGGGTGTTGCAGTTGGGATCTGCTAGCTTTAGGTGTGAAACCTTAAGCCAATGCTTGCGATTTATATGATAGCTTGGAAGCATATTTGTTAGTTGCGGTAAGACTATAGCTTCTGCTTTAATTCTCTTATCCGCTTGGGGGGAAATTAGAGTAATGGGATTATTGTGAACTGAGGTATTCGTTTGAGATTTCCTCAACCTGAGTGGTCATGGTGGTAACTGGTTCCGAAACTAGTCCACTTAGAATCCACCCAAAAATAGTGTTTTGTGCCAATAGTTTGTTTGAAATTTTCTCAACACTCTCGAGTATTATCTGAGGTATGAGATCGCTGCCTAATAGAATGTCTATTTGAGCGCGGGTGTTGCAGTTGGCATCTGCTAGCTTTAGGTGTGAAACCTTTTGCCAATGCTTGCTATTTATATGATATCTTGGAAGCATATTTGTTAGTTGCGGTAAGACTATAGCTTCTGCTTTAATTCTCTTATCCGCTTGGGGGGAAATTAGAGTAATGGGATTATTGTGAACTGAGGTATTCGTTTGAGATTCCTCAACCTGAGTGGTCATGGTGGTAACTGGTTCCGAAACTAGTCCACTTAGGATCCACCCTAAAATAGTATTTTGTGCCAATAGTTTGTTTGAAATTTTCTCAACGCCCTCGAGTATTATCTGAGGTATGAGATCGCTGCCTAATAGAATGTCTATTTGAGCGCGGGTGTTGCAGTTGGCATCTGCTAGCTTTAGGAGTGAAACCTTTTGCCGATGCTTGCTATTTATATGATAGCTTGGAAGCATATTTGTTAGTTGCGGTAAGACTATAGCTTCTGCTTTAATTCTCTTATCCGCTTGGGGGGAAATTAGAGTAATGGGATTATTGTGAACTGAGGTATTCGTTTGAGATTTCCTCAACCTGAGTGGTCATGGTGGTAACTGGTTCCGAAACTAGTCCACTTAGGATCCACCCAAAATAGTATTTTGTGCCAATAGTTTGTTTGAAATTTTCTCAACACCCTCGAGTATTATCTGAGGTATGAGATCGCTGCCTAATAGAATGTCTATTTGAGCGCGGGTGTTGCAGTTGGCATCTGCTAGCTTTAGGTGTGAAACCTTTTGCCGATGCTTGCTATTTATATGATAGCTTGGAAGCATATTTGTTAGTTGCGGTAAGACTATAGCTTCTGCTTTAATTCTCTTATCCGCTTGGGGGGAAATTAGAGTAATGGGATTATTGTGAACTGAGGTATTCGTTTGAGATTTCCTCAACCTGAGTGGTCATGGTGATAACTGGTTCCGAAACTAGTCCACTTAGAATCCACCCAAAAATAGTATTTTGTGCCAATAGTTTGTTTGAAATTTTCTCAACACCCTCGAGTATTATCTGAGGTATGAGATCACTGCCTAATAGAATGTCTATTTGAGCGGGGGTGTTGCAGTTGGGATCTGCTAGCTTTAGGTGTGAAACCTTAAGCCAATGCTTGCGATTTATATGATAGCTTGGAAGCATATTTGTTAGTTGCGGTAAGACTATAGCTTCTGCTTTAATTCTCTTATCCGCTTGGGGGGAAATTAGAGTAATGGGATTATTGTGAACTGAGGTATTCGTTTGAGATTTCCTCAACCTGAGTGGTCATGGTGGTAACTGGTTCCGAAACTAGTCCACTTAGAATCCACCCAAAAATAGTATTTTGTGCCAATAGTTTGTTTGAAATTTTCTCAACACCCTCGAGTATTATCTGAGGTATGAGATCGCTGCCTAATAGAATGTCTATTTGAGCGCGGGTGTTGCAGTTGGCATCTGCTAGCTTTAGGTGTGAAACCTTTTGCCAATGCTTGCGATTTATATGATAGCTTGGAAGCATATTTGTTAGTTGCGGTAAGACTATAGCTTCTGCTTTAATTCTCTTATCCGCTTGGGGCGAAATTAGAGTAATGGGATTATTGTGAACTGAGGTATTCGTTTGAGATTTCCTCAACCTGAGTGGTCATGGTGGTAACTGGTTCCGAAACTAGTCCACTTAGAATCCACCCAAAAATAGTATTTTGTGCCAATAGTTTGTTTGAAATTTTCTCAACACCCTGGAGTATTATCTGAGGTATGAGATCACTGCCTAATAGAATGTCTATTTGAGCGGGGGTGTTGCAGTTGGGATCTGCTAGCTTTAGGTGTGAAACCTTAAGCCAATGCTTGCGATTTATATGATAGCTTGGAAGCATATTTGTTAGTTGCGGTAAGACTATAGCTTCTGCTTTAATTCTCTTATCCGCTTGGGGGGAAATTAGAGTAATGGGATTATTGTGAACTGAGGTATTCGTTTGAGATTTCCTCAACCTGAGTGGTCATGGTGGTAACTGGTTCCGAAACTAGTCCACTTAGAATCCACCCAAAAATAGTGTTTTGTGCCAATAGTTTGTTTGAAATTTTCTCAACACTCTCGAGTATTATCTGAGGTATGAGATCGCTGCCTAATAGAATGTCTATTTGAGCGCGGGTGTTGCAGTTGGCATCTGCTAGCTTTAGGTGTGAAACCTTTTGCCAATGCTTGCTATTTATATGATATCTTGGAAGCATATTTGTTAGTTGCGGTAAGACTATAGCTTCTGCTTTAATTCTCTTATCCGCTTGGGGGGAAATTAGAGTAATGGGATTATTGTGAACTGAGGTATTCGTTTGAGATTCCTCAACCTGAGTGGTCATGGTGGTAACTGGTTCCGAAACTAGTCCACTTAGGATCCACCCTAAAATAGTATTTTGTGCCAATAGTTTGTTTGAAATTTTCTCAACGCCCTCGAGTATTATCTGAGGTATGAGATCGCTGCCTAATAGAATGTCTATTTGAGCGGGGGTGTTGCAGTTGGCATCTGCTAGCTTTAGGTGTGAAACCTTTTGCCAATGCTTGCTATTTATATGATAGCTTGGGAGCATATTTGTTAGTTGCGGTAAGACTATAGCTTCTGCTTTAATTCTCTTATCCGCTTGGGGGGAAATTAGAGTAATGGTATTATTGTGAACTGAGGTATTCGTTTGAGATTTCCTCAACCTGAGTGTCATAGTGGTAACTGGTTCCGAAACTAGTCCACTTAGGATCCATCCAAAAATAGTATTTTGTGCCAATAGTTTGTTTGAAATTTTCGCAACACCCTCGAGTATTATCTGAGGTATGAGATCGCTGCCTAATAGAATGTCTATTTGAGCGCGGGTGTTGCAGTTGGCATCTGCTAGCTTTAGGAGTGAAACCTTTTGCCGATGCTTGCTATTTATATGATAGCTTGGAAGCATATTTGTTAGTTGCGGTAAGACTATAGCTTCTGCTTTAATTCTCTTATCCGCTTGGGGGGAAATTAGAGTAATGGGATTATTGTGAACTGAGGTATTCGTTTGAGATTTCCTCAACCTGAGTGGTCATGGTGGTAACTGGTTCCGAAACTAGTCCACTTAGGATCCACCCAAAAATAGTATTTTGTGCCAATAGTTTGTTTGAAATTTTCTCAACACCCTCGAGTATTATCTGAGGTATGAGATCGCTGCCTAATAGAATGTCTATTTGAGCGCGGGTGTTGCAGTTGGCATCTGCTAGCTTTAGGTGTGAAACCTTTTGCCGATGCTTGCTATTTATATGATAGCTTGGAAGCATATTTGTTAGTTGCGGTAAGACTATAGCTTCTGCTTTAATTCTCTTATCCGCTTGGGGGGAAATTAGAGTAATGGGATTATTGTGAACTGAGATATTCGTTTGAGATTTCCTCAACCTGAGTGGTCATGGTGGTAACTGGTTCCGAAACTAGTCCACTTAGAATCCACCCAAAAATAGTATTTTGTGCCAATAGTTTGTTTGAAATTTTCTCAACACCCTCGAGTATTATCTGAGGTATGAAATCACTGCCTAATAGAATGTCTATTTGAGCGGGGGTGTTGCAGTTGGGATCTGCTAGCTTTAGGTGTGAAACCTTAAGCCAATGCTTGCGATTTATATGATAGCTTGGAAGCATATTTGTTAGTTGCGGTAAGACTATAGCTTCTGCTTTAATTCTCTTATCCGCTTGGGGGGAAATTAGAGTAATGGGATTATTGTGAACTGAGGTATTCGTTTGAGATTTCCTCAACCTGAGTGGTCATGGTGGTAACTGGTTCCGAAACTAGTCCACTTAGAATCCACCCAAAAATAGTATTTTGTGCCAATAGTTTGTTTGAAATTTTCTCAACACCCTCGAGTATTATCTGAGGTATGAGATCGCTGCCTAATAGAATGTCTATTTGAGCGCGGGTGTTGCAGTTGGCATCTGCTAGCTTTAGGTGTGAAACCTTTTGCCAATGCTTGCTATTTATATGATATCTTGGAAGCATATTTGTTAGTTGCGGTAAGACTATAGCTTCTGCTTTAATTCTCTTATCCGCTTGGGGGGAAATTAGAGTAATGGGATTATTGTGAACTGAGGTATTCGTTTGAGATTCCTCAACCTGAGTGGTCATGGTGGTAACTGGCTCCGAAACTAGTCCACTTAGGATCCACCCTAAAATAGTATTTTGTGCCAATAGTTTGTTTGAAATTTTCTCAACACCCTCGAGTATTATCTGAGGTATGAGATCGCTGCCTAATAGAATGTCTATTTGAGCGGGGGTGATGCAGTTGGCATCTGCTAGCTTTAGGTGTGAAACCTTTTGCCAATGCTTGCTATTTATATGATAGCTTGGGAGCATATTTGTTAGTTGCGGTAAGACTATAGCTTCTGCTTTAATTCTCTTATCCGCTTGGGGGGAAATTAGAGTAATGGGATTATTGTGAACTGAGGTATTCGTTTGAGATTTCCTCAACCTGAGTGTCATAGTGGTAACTGGTTCCGAAACTAGTCCACTTAGGATCCATCCAAAAATAGTATTTTGTGCCAATAGTTTGTTTGAAATTTTCGCAACACCCTCGAGTATTATCTGAGGTATGAGATCGCTGCCTAATAGAATGTCTATTTGAGCGCGGGTGTTGCAGTTGGCATCTGCTAGCTTTAGGAGTGAAACCTTTTGCCGATGCTTGCTATTTATATGATAGCTTGGAAGCATATTTGTTAGTTGCGGTAAGACTATAGCTTCTGCTTTAATTCTCTTATCCGCTTGGGGGGAAATTAGAGTAAGGGGATTATTGTGAACTGAGGTATTCGTTTGAGATTTCCACAACCTGAGTGGTCATGGTGGTAACTGGTTCCGAAACTAGTCCACTTAGGATCCACCCAAAAATAGTATTTTGTGCCAATAGTTTGTTTGAAATTTTCTCAACACCCTCGAGTATTATCTGAGGTATGAGATCGCTGCCTAATAGAATGTCTATTTGAGCGGGGGTGTTGCAGTTGGGATCTGCTAGCTTTAGGTGTGAAACCTTTTGCCAATGCTTGCTATTTATATGATATCTTGGCATATTTGTTAGTTGCGGTAAGACTATAGCTTCTGCTTTAATTCTCTTATCCGCTTGGGGGGAAATTAGAGTAAGGGGATTATTGTGAACTGAGGTATTCGTTTGAGATTTCCACAACCTGAGTGGTCATGGTGGTAACTGGTTCCGAAACTAGTCCACTTAGGATCCACCCAAAAATAGTATTTTGTGCCAATAGTTTGTTTGAAATTTGCTCAACACCCTCGAGTATTATCTGAGGTATGAGATCGCTGCCTAATGGAATGTCTATTTGAGCGCGGGTGTTGCAGTTGGCATCTGCTAGCTTTAGGAGTGAAACCTTTTCCCGATGCTTGCTATTTATATGATAGCTTGGAAGCATATTTGTTAGTTGCAGTAAGACTATAGCTTCTGCTTTAATTCTCTTATCCGCTTGGGGGGAAATTAGAGTAAGGGGATTATTGTGAACTGAGGTATTCGTTTGAGATTTTCTCAACCTGAGTGGTCATGGTGGTAACTGGTTCCGAAACTAGTCCACTTAGGATCCACCCAAAAATAGTATTTTGTGCCAATAGTTTGTTTGAAATTTTCTCAACACCCTCGAGTATTATCTGAGGTATGAGATCGCTGCCTAATAGAATGTCTATTTGAGCGGGGGTGTTGCAGTTGGGATCTGCTAGCTTTAGGTGTGAAACCTTTTGCCAATGCTTGCTATTTATATGATATCTTGGCATATTTGTTAGTTGCGGTAAGACTATAGCTTCTGCTTTAATTCTCTTATCCGCTTGGGGGGAAATTAGAGTAATGGGATAATTGTGAACTGAGGTATTCGTTTGAGATTTCCTCAACCTGAGTGGGCATGGTGGTAACTGGTTCCGAAACTAGTCCATTTAGGATCCACCCAAAAATAGTATTTTGTGCCAGTGGTTTGTTTGAAATTTTCTCAACACCCTCGAGTATTATCTGAGGTATGAGATCGCTGCCTAATAGAATGTTTATTTGAGCGGGGGTGTTGCAGTTGTCATCTGCTAGCTTTAGGTGTGAAACCTTTTGCCAATGCTTGCTATTTATATGATAGCTTGGAAGCATATTTGTTAGTTGCGGTAAGATATAGCTTCTGCTTTAATTCTCTTATCCGCTGGGGGGAAATTAGAGTAATGGGATTATTGTGAACTGAGGTATTCGTTTGAGATTTCCTCAACCTGAGTGGTCATGGTGGTAACTGGTTCCGAAACTAGTCCACTTAGGACCAACCCTAAAATAGTATTTTGTGCCAATAGTTTGTTTGAAATTTTCTCAACACCCTCGAGTATTATCTGAGGTATGAGATCGCTGCCTAATAGAATGTCTATTTGAGCGGGGGTGTTGCAGTTGGGATCTGCTAGCTTTAGGTGTGAAACCTTTTGCCAATGCTTGCTATTTATATGATAGCTTGGAAGCATATTTGTTAGTTGCGGTAAGACTATAGCTTCTGCTTTAATTCTCTTATCCGCTTGGGGGGAAATTAGAGTAATGGGATTATTGTAAACTGAGGTATTCGTTTGAGATTTCCTCAACCTGAGTGGTCATGGTGGTAACTGGTTCCGAAACTAGTCCACTTAGGACCAACCCTAAAATAGTATTTTGTGCCAATAGTTTGTTTGAAATTTTCTCAACACCCTCGAGTATTATCTGAGGTATGAGATCGCTGCCTAATAGAATGTCTATTTGAGCGGGGGTGTTGCAGTTGGCATCTGCTAGCTTTAGGTGTGAAACCTTTTGCCAATGCTTGCTATTTATATGATATCTGGAAAGCATATTTGTTAGTTGCGGTAAGACTATAGCTTCTGCTTTAATTCTCTTATCCGCTTGGGGGGAAATTAGAGTAATGGGATTATTGTGAACTGAGGTATTCGTTTGAGATTCCTCAACCTGAGTGGTCATGGTGGTAACTGGTTCCGAAACTAGTCCACTTAGGATCCACCCTAAAATAGTATTTTGTGCCAATAGTTTGTTTGAAATTTTCTCAACACCCTCGAGTATTATCTGAGGTATGAGATCGCTGCCTAATAGAATGTCTATTTGAGCGGGGGTGTTGCAGTTGGCATCTGCTAGCTTTAGGTGTGAAACCTTTTGCCAATGCTTGCTATTTATATGATAGCTTGGAAGCATATTTGTTAGTTGCGGTAAGACTATAGCTTCTGCTTTAATTCTCTTATCCGCTTGGGGGGAAATTAGAGTAATGGGATTATTGTGAACTGAGGTATTCGTTTGAGATTTCCTCAACCTGAGTGGTCATGGTGGTAACTGGTTCCGAAACTAGTCCACTTAGGATCCACCCAAAAATAGTATTTTGTGCCAATAGTTTGTTTGAAATTTTCTCAACACCCTCGAGTATTATCTGAGGTATGAGATCGCTGCCTAATAGAATGTCTATTTGAGCGCGGGTGTTGCAGTTGGCATCTGCTAGCTTTAGGTGTGAAACCTTTTGCCAATGCTTGCTATTTATATGATAGCTTGGAAGCATATTTGTTAGTTGCGGTAAGACTATAGCTTCTGCTTTAATTCTCTTCTCCGCTTGGGTGGAAATTAGAGTAATGGGATTATTGTGAACTGAGGTATTCGTTTGAGATTTCGTCAACCTGAGTGGTCATGGTGGTAACTGGTTCCGAAACTAGTCCACTTAGGATCCACCCTAAAATAGTATTTTGTGCCAATAGTTTGTTTGAAATTTTCTCAACACCCTCGAGTATAATCTGAGGTATGAGATCGCTGCCTAATAGAATGTCTATTTGAGCGGGGGTGTTGCAGTTGGCATCTGCTAGCTTTAGGTGTGAAACCTTTTGCCAATGCTTGCTATTTATATGATAGCTTGGAAGCATATTTGTTAGTTGCGGTAAGACTATAGCTTCTGCTTTAATTCTCTTCTCCGCTTGGGGGGAAATTAGAGTAATGGGATTATTGTGAACTGAGGTATTCGTTTGAGATTTCCTCAACCTGAGTGGTCATGGTGGTAACTGGTTCCGAAACTAGTCCACTTAGTATCCACCCAAAAATAGTATTTTGTGCCAATAGTTTGTTTGAAATTTTCTCAACACCCTCGAGTATTATCTGAGGTATGAGATCGCTGCCTAATAGAATGTCTATTTGAGCGGGGGTGTCGCAGTTGGGATCTGCTAGCTTTAAGTGTGAAACCTTTTGCCAATGCTTGCTATTTATATGATAGCTTGGAAGCATATTTGTTAGTTGCGGTAAGACTATAGCTTCTGCTTTAATTCTCTTATCCGCTTTGGGGGAAATTAGAGTATTGGGATTATTGTGAACTGAGGTATTCGTTTGAGATTTCCTCAACCTGAGTGGTCATGGTGGTAACTGGTTCTGAAACTAGTCCACTTAGGATCCACCCTAGAATAGTATTTTGTGCCAATAGTTTGTTTGAAATTTTCTCAACACCCTCGAGTATTATCGGAGGTATGAGATCGCTGCCTAATAGAATGTCTATTTGAGCGCGGGTGTTGCAGTTGGCATCTGCTAGCTTTAGGAGTGAAACCTTTTGCCGATGCTTGCTATTTATATGATAGCTTGGAAGCATATTTGTTAGTTGCGGTAAGACTATAGCTTCTGCTTTAATTCTCTTATCCGCTTGGGGGGAAATTAGAGTAAGGGGATTATTGTGAACTGAGGTATTCGTTTGAGATTTCCACAACCTGAGTGGTCATGGTGGTAACTGGTTCCGAAACTAGTCCACTTAGGATCCACCCAAAAATAGTATTTTGTGCCAATAGTTTGTTTGAAATTTGCTCAACACCCTCGAGTATTATCTGAGGTATGAGATCGCTGCCTAATAGAATGTCTATTTGAGCGGGGGTGTTGCAGTTGGGATCTGCTAGCTTTAGGTGTGAAACCTTTTGCCAATGCTTGCTATTTATATGATATCTTGGCATATTTGTTAGTTGCGGTAAGACTATAGCTTCTGCTTTAATTCTCTTATCCGCTTGGGGGGAAATTAGAGTAATGGGATTATTGTGAACTGAGGTATTCGTTTGAGATTTCCTCAACCTGAGTGTCATAGTGGTAACTGGTTCCGAAACTAGTCCACTTAGGATCCATCCAAAAATAGTATTTTGTGCCAATAGTTTGTTTGAAATTTTCGCAACACCCTCGAGTATTATCTGAGGTATGAGATCGCTGCCTAATAGAATGTCTATTTGAGCGCGGGTGTTGCAGTTGGCATCTGCTAGCTTTAGGAGTGAAACCTTTTGCCGATGCTTGCTATTTATATGATAGCTTGGAAGCATATTTGTTAGTTGCGGTAAGACTATAGCTTCTGCTTTAATTCTCTTATCCGCTTGGGGGGAAATTAGAGTAATGGGATTATTGTGAACTGAGGTATTCGTTTGAGATTCCTCAACCTGAGTGGTCATGGTGGTAACTGGTTCCGAAACTAGTCCACTTAGGATCCACCCTAAAATAGTATTTTGTGCCAATAGTTTGTTTGAAATTTTCTCAACACCCTCGAGTATTATCTGAGGTATGAGATCGCTGCCTAATAGAATGTCTATTTGAGCGGGGGTGTTGCAGTTGGCATCTGCTAGCTTTAGGTGTGAAACCTTTTGCCAATGCTTGCTATTTATATGATAGCTTGGAAGCATATTTGTTAGTTGCGGTAAGACTATAGCTTCTGCTTTAATTCTCTTATCCGCTTGGGGGGAAATTAGAGTAAGGGGATTATTGTGAACTGAGGTATTCGTTTGAGATTTCCACAACCTGAGTGGTCATGGTGGTAACTGGTTCCGAAACTAGTCCACTTAGGATCCACCCAAAAATAGTATTTTGTGCCAATAGTTTGTTTGAAATTTGCTCAACACCCTCGAGTATTATCTGAGGTATGAGATCGCTGCCTAATAGAATGTCTATTTGAGCGGGGGTGTTGCAGTTGGCATCTGCTAGCTTTAGGTGTGAAACCTTTTGCCAATGCTTGCTATTTATATGATAGCTTGGGAGCATATTTGTTAGTTGCGGTAAGACTATAGCTTCTGCTTTAATTCTCTTATCCGCTTGGGGGGAAATTAGAGTAATGGGATTATTGTGAACTGAGGTATTCGTTTGAGATTTCCTCAACCTGAGTGTCATAGTGGTAACTGGTTCCGAAACTAGTCCACTTAGGATCCATCCAAAAATAGTATTTTGTGCCAATAGTTTGTTTGAAATTTTCGCAACACCCTCGAGTATTATCTGAGGTATGAGATCGCTGCCTAATAGAATGTCTATTTGAGCGCGGGTGTTGCAGTTGGCATCTGCTAGCTTTAGGAGTGAAACCTTTTGCCGATGCTTGCTATTTATATGATAGCTTGGAAGCATATTTGTTAGTTGCGGTAAGACTATAGCTTCTGCTTTAATTCTCTTATCCGCTTGGGGGGAAATTAGAGTAAGGGGATTATTGTGAACTGAGGTATTCGTTTGAGATTTCCACAACCTGAGTGGTCATGGTGGTAACTGGTTCCGAAACTAGTCCACTTAGGATCCACCCAAAAATAGTATTTTGTGCCAATAGTTTGTTTGAAATTTTCTCAACACCCTCGAGTATTATCTGAGGTATGAGATCGCTGCCTAATAGAATGTCTATTTGAGCGGGGGTGTTGCAGTTGGGATCTGCTAGCTTTAGGTGTGAAACCTTTTGCCAATGCTTGCTATTTATATGATAGCTTGGAAGCATATTTGTTAGTTGCGGTAAGACTATAGCTTCTGCTTTAATTCTCTTATCCGCTTGGGGGGAAATTAGAGTAATGGGATTATTGTGAACTGAGGTATTCGTTTGAGATTTCCTCAACCTGAGTGGTCATGGTGGTAACTGGTTCCGAAACTAGTCCACTTAGGACCAACCCTAAAATAGTATTTTGTGCCAATAGTTTGTTTGAAATTTTCTCAACACCCTCGAGTATTATCTGAGGTATGAGATCGCTGCCTAATAGAATGTTTATTTGAGCGGGGGTGTTGCAGTTGTCATCTGCTAGCTTTAGGTGTGAAACCTTTTGCCAATGCTTGCTATTTATATGATAGCTTGGAAGCATATTTGTTAGTTGCGGTAAGATATAGCTTCTGCTTTAATTCTCTTATCCGCTGGGGGGAAATTAGAGTAATGGGATTATTGTGAACTGAGGTATTCGTTTGAGATTTCCTCAACCTGAGTGGGCATGGTGGTAACTGGTTCCGAAACTAGTCCATTTAGGATCCACCCAAAAATAGTATTTTGTGCCAGTGGTTTGTTTGAAATTTTCTCAACACCCTCGAGTATTATCTGAGGTATGAGATCGCTGCCTAATAGAATGTTTATTTGAGCGGGGGTGTTGCAGTTGTCATCTGCTAGCTTTAGGTGTGAAACCTTTTGCCAATGCTTGCTATTTATATGATAGCTTGGAAGCATATTTGTTAGTTGCGGTAAGATATAGCTTCTGCTTTAATTCTCTTATCCGCTTTGGGGGAAATTAGAGTATTGGGATTATTGTGAACTGAGGTATTCGTTTGAGATTTCCTCAACCTGAGTGGTCATGGTGGTAACTGGTTCTGAAACTAGTCCACTTAGGATCCACCCTAGAATAGTATTTTGTGCCAATAGTTTGTTTGAAATTTTCTCAACACCCTCGAGTATTATCGGAGGTATGAGATCGCTGCCTAATAGAATGTCTATTTGAGCGCGGGTGTTGCAGTTGGCATCTGCTAGCTTTAGGAGTGAAACCTTTTGCCGATGCTTGCTATTTATATGATAGCTTGGAAGCATATTTGTTAGTTGCGGTAAGACTATAGCTTCTGCTTTAATTCTCTTATCCGCTTGGGGGGAAATTAGAGTAAGGGGATTATTGTGAACTGAGGTATTCGTTTGAGATTTCCACAACCTGAGTGGTCATGGTGGTAACTGGTTCCGAAACTAGTCCACTTAGGATCCACCCAAAAATAGTATTTTGTGCCAATAGTTTGTTTGAAATTTGCTCAACACCCTCGAGTATTATCTGAGGTATGAGATCGCTGCCTAATAGAATGTCTATTTGAGCGGGGGTGTTGCAGTTGGGATCTGCTAGCTTTAGGTGTGAAACCTTTTGCCAATGCTTGCTATTTATATGATATCTTGGCATATTTGTTAGTTGCGGTAAGACTATAGCTTCTGCTTTAATTCTCTTATCCGCTTGGGGGGAAATTAGAGTAATGGGATTATTGTGAACTGAGGTATTCGTTTGAGATTTCCTCAACCTGAGTGTCATAGTGGTAACTGGTTCCGAAACTAGTCCACTTAGGATCCATCCAAAAATAGTATTTTGTGCCAATAGTTTGTTTGAAATTTTCGCAACACCCTCGAGTATTATCTGAGGTATGAGATCGCTGCCTAATAGAATGTCTATTTGAGCGCGGGTGTTGCAGTTGGCATCTGCTAGCTTTAGGAGTGAAACCTTTTGCCGATGCTTGCTATTTATATGATAGCTTGGAAGCATATTTGTTAGTTGCGGTAAGACTATAGCTTCTGCTTTAATTCTCTTATCCGCTTGGGGGGAAATTAGAGTAATGGGATTATTGTGAACTGAGGTATTCGTTTGAGATTCCTCAACCTGAGTGGTCATGGTGGTAACTGGTTCCGAAACTAGTCCACTTAGGATCCACCCTAAAATAGTATTTTGTGCCAATAGTTTGTTTGAAATTTTCTCAACACCCTCGAGTATTATCTGAGGTATGAGATCGCTGCCTAATAGAATGTCTATTTGAGCGGGGGTGTTGCAGTTGGCATCTGCTAGCTTTAGGTGTGAAACCTTTTGCCAATGCTTGCTATTTATATGATAGCTTGGAAGCATATTTGTTAGTTGCGGTAAGATATAGCTTCTGCTTTAATTCTCTTATCCGCTGGGGGGAAATTAGAGTAATGGGATTATTGTGAACTGAGGTATTCGTTTGAGATTCCTCAACCTGAGTGGTCATGGTGGTAACTGGTTCCGAAACTAGTCCACTTAGGATCCACCCTAAAATAGTATTTTGTGCCAATAGTTTGTTTGAAATTTTCTCAACACCCTCGAGTATTATCTGAGGTATGAGATCGCTGCCTAATAGAATGTCTATTTGAGCGGGGGTGTTGCAGTTGGCATCTGCTAGCTTTAGGTGTGAAACCTTTTGCCAATGCTTGCTATTTATATGATAGCTTGGAAGCATATTTGTTAGTTGCGGTAAGACTATAGCTTCTGCTTTAATTCTCTTATCCGCTTGGGGGGAAATTAGAGTAATGGGATTATTGTGAACTGAGGTATTCGTTTGAGATTTCCTCAACCTGAGTGTCATAGTGGTAACTGGTTCCGAAACTAGTCCATTTAGGATCCACCCAAAAATAGTATTTTGTGCCAGTGGTTTGTTTGAAATTTTCTCAACACCCTCGAGTATTATCTGAGGTATGAGATCGCTGCCTAATAGAATGTTTATTTGAGCGGGGGTGTTGCAGTTGTCATCTGCTAGCTTTAGGTGTGAAACCTTTTGCCAATGCTTGCTATTTATATGATAGCTTGGAAGCATATTTGTTAGTTGCGGTAAGATATAGCTTCTGCTTTAATTCTCTTATCCGCTGGGGGGAAATTAGAGTAATGGGATTATTGTGAACTGAGGTATTCGTTTGAGATTTCCTCAACCTGAGTGGTCATGGTGGTAACTGGTTCCGAAACTAGTCCACTTAGGACCAACCCTAAAATAGTATTTTGTGCCAATAGTTTGTTTGAAATTTTCTCAACACCCTCGAGTATTATCTGAGGTATGAGATCGCTGCCTAATAGAATGTCTATTTGAGCGGGGGTGTTGCAGTTGGGATCTGCTAGCTTTAGGTGTGAAACCTTTTGCCAATGCTTGCTATTTATATGATAGCTTGGAAGCATATTTGTTAGTTGCGGTAAGACTATAGCTTCTGCTTTAATTCTCTTATCCGCTTGGGGGGAAATTAGAGTAATGGGATTATTGTAAACTGAGGTATTCGTTTGAGATTTCCTCAACCTGAGTGGTCATGGTGGTAACTGGTTCCGAAACTAGTCCACTTAGGACCAACCCTAAAATAGTATTTTGTGCCAATAGTTTGTTTGAAATTTTCTCAACACCCTCGAGTATTATCTGAGGTATGAGATCGCTGCCTAATAGAATGTCTATTTGAGCGGGGGTGTTGCAGTTGGCATCTGCTAGCTTTAGGTGTGAAACCTTTTGCCAATGCTTGCTATTTATATGATAGCTTGGAAGCATATTTGTTAGTTGCGGTAAGACTATAGCTTCTGCTTTAATTCTCTTATCCGCTTGGGGGGAAATTAGAGTAATGGGATAATTGTGAACTGAGGTATTCGTTTGAGATTTCCTCAACCTGAGTGGGCATGGTGGTAACTGGTTCCGAAACTAGTCCATTTAGGATCCACCCAAAAATAGTATTTTGTGCCAGTGGTTTGTTTGAAATTTTCTCAACACCCTCGAGTATTATCTGAGGTATGAGATCGCTGCCTAATAGAATGTTTATTTGAGCGGGGGTGTTGCAGTTGTCATCTGCTAGCTTTAGGTGTGAAACCTTTTGCCAATGCTTGCTATTTATATGATAGCTTGGAAGCATATTTGTTAGTTGCGGTAAGATATAGCTTCTGCTTTAATTCTCTTATCCGCTGGGGGGAAATTAGAGTAATGGGATTATTGTGAACTGAGGTATTCGTTTGAGATTTCCTCAACCTGAGTGGTCATGGTGGTAACTGGTTCCGAAACTAGTCCACTTAGGACCAACCCTAAAATAGTATTTTGTGCCAATAGTTTGTTTGAAATTTTCTCAACACCCTCGAGTATTATCTGAGGTATGAGATCGCTGCCTAATAGAATGTCTATTTGAGCGGGGGTGTTGCAGTTGGGATCTGCTAGCTTTAGGTGTGAAACCTTTTGCCAATGCTTGCTATTTATATGATAGCTTGGAAGCATATTTGTTAGTTGCGGTAAGACTATAGCTTCTGCTTTAATTCTCTTATCCGCTTGGGGGGAAATTAGAGTAATGGGATTATTGTAAACTGAGGTATTCGTTTGAGATTTCCTCAACCTGAGTGGTCATGGTGGTAACTGGTTCCGAAACTAGTCCACTTAGGACCAACCCTAAAATAGTATTTTGTGCCAATAGTTTGTTTGAAATTTTCTCAACACCCTCGAGTATTATCTGAGGTATGAGATCGCTGCCTAATAGAATGTCTATTTGAGCGGGGGTGTTGCAGTTGGCATCTGCTAGCTTTAGGTGTGAAACCTTTTGCCAATGCTTGCTATTTATATGATATCTGGAAAGCATATTTGTTAGTTGCGGTAAGACTATAGCTTCTGCTTTAATTCTCTTATCCGCTTGGGGGGAAATTAGAGTAATGGGATTATTGTGAACTGAGGTATTCGTTTGAGATTCCTCAACCTGAGTGGTCATGGTGGTAACTGGTTCCGAAACTAGTCCACTTAGGATCCACCCTAAAATAGTATTTTGTGCCAATAGTTTGTTTGAAATTTTCTCAACACCCTCGAGTATTATCTGAGGTATGAGATCGCTGCCTAATAGAATGTCTATTTGAGCGGGGGTGTTGCAGTTGGCATCTGCTAGCTTTAGGTGTGAAACCTTTTGCCAATGCTTGCTATTTATATGATAGCTTGGAAGCATATTTGTTAGTTGCGGTAAGACTATAGCTTCTGCTTTAATTCTCTTATCCGCTTGGGGGGAAATTAGAGTAATGGGATTATTGTGAACTGAGGTATTCGTTTGAGATTTCCTCAACCTGAGTGGTCATGGTGGTAACTGGTTCCGAAACTAGTCCACTTAGGATCCACCCAAAAATAGTATTTTGTGCCAATAGTTTGTTTGAAATTTTCTCAACACCCTCGAGTATTATCTGAGGTATGAGATCGCTGCCTAATAGAATGTCTATTTGAGCGCGGGTGTTGCAGTTGGCATCTGCTAGCTTTAGGTGTGAAACCTTTTGCCAATGCTTGCTATTTATATGATAGCTTGGAAGCATATTTGTTAGTTGCGGTAAGACTATAGCTTCTGCTTTAATTCTCTTCTCCGCTTGGGTGGAAATTAGAGTAATGGGATTATTGTGAACTGAGGTATTCGTTTGAGATTTCGTCAACCTGAGTGGTCATGGTGGTAACTGGTTCCGAAACTAGTCCACTTAGGATCCACCCTAAAATAGTATTTTGTGCCAATAGTTTGTTTGAAATTTTCTCAACACCCTCGAGTATAATCTGAGGTATGAGATCGCTGCCTAATAGAATGTCTATTTGAGCGGGGGTGTTGCAGTTGGCATCTGCTAGCTTTAGGTGTGAAACCTTTTGCCAATGCTTGCTATTTATATGATAGCTTGGAAGCATATTTGTTAGTTGCGGTAAGACTATAGCTTCTGCTTTAATTCTCTTCTCCGCTTGGGGGGAAATTAGAGTAATGGGATTATTGTGAACTGAGGTATTCGTTTGAGATTTCCTCAACCTGAGTGGTCATGGTGGTAACTGGTTCCGAAACTAGTCCACTTAGTATCCACCCAAAAATAGTATTTTGTGCCAATAGTTTGTTTGAAATTTTCTCAACACCCTCGAGTATTATCTGAGGTATGAGATCGCTGCCTAATAGAATGTCTATTTGAGCGGGGGTGTCGCAGTTGGGATCTGCTAGCTTTAAGTGTGAAACCTTTTGCCAATGCTTGCTATTTATATGATAGCTTGGAAGCATATTTGTTAGTTGCGGTAAGACTATAGCTTCTGCTTTAATTCTCTTATCCGCTTTGGGGGAAATTAGAGTATTGGGATTATTGTGAACTGAGGTATTCGTTTGAGATTTCCTCAACCTGAGTGGTCATGGTGGTAACTGGTTCTGAAACTAGTCCACTTAGGATCCACCCTAGAATAGTATTTTGTGCCAATAGTTTGTTTGAAATTTTCTCAACACCCTCGAGTATTATCGGAGGTATGAGATCGCTGCCTAATAGAATGTCTATTTGAGCGCGGGTGTTGCAGTTGGCATCTGCTAGCTTTAGGAGTGAAACCTTTTGCCGATGCTTGCTATTTATATGATAGCTTGGAAGCATATTTGTTAGTTGCGGTAAGACTATAGCTTCTGCTTTAATTCTCTTATCCGCTTGGGGGGAAATTAGAGTAAGGGGATTATTGTGAACTGAGGTATTCGTTTGAGATTTCCACAACCTGAGTGGTCATGGTGGTAACTGGTTCCGAAACTAGTCCACTTAGGATCCACCCAAAAATAGTATTTTGTGCCAATAGTTTGTTTGAAATTTGCTCAACACCCTCGAGTATTATCTGAGGTATGAGATCGCTGCCTAATAGAATGTCTATTTGAGCGGGGGTGTTGCAGTTGGGATCTGCTAGCTTTAGGTGTGAAACCTTTTGCCAATGCTTGCTATTTATATGATATCTTGGCATATTTGTTAGTTGCGGTAAGACTATAGCTTCTGCTTTAATTCTCTTATCCGCTTGGGGGGAAATTAGAGTAATGGGATTATTGTGAACTGAGGTATTCGTTTGAGATTTCCTCAACCTGAGTGTCATAGTGGTAACTGGTTCCGAAACTAGTCCACTTAGGATCCATCCAAAAATAGTATTTTGTGCCAATAGTTTGTTTGAAATTTTCGCAACACCCTCGAGTATTATCTGAGGTATGAGATCGCTGCCTAATAGAATGTCTATTTGAGCGCGGGTGTTGCAGTTGGCATCTGCTAGCTTTAGGAGTGAAACCTTTTGCCGATGCTTGCTATTTATATGATAGCTTGGAAGCATATTTGTTAGTTGCGGTAAGACTATAGCTTCTGCTTTAATTCTCTTATCCGCTTGGGGGGAAATTAGAGTAATGGGATTATTGTGAACTGAGGTATTCGTTTGAGATTCCTCAACCTGAGTGGTCATGGTGGTAACTGGTTCCGAAACTAGTCCACTTAGGATCCACCCTAAAATAGTATTTTGTGCCAATAGTTTGTTTGAAATTTTCTCAACACCCTCGAGTATTATCTGAGGTATGAGATCGCTGCCTAATAGAATGTCTATTTGAGCGGGGGTGTTGCAGTTGGCATCTGCTAGCTTTAGGTGTGAAACCTTTTGCCAATGCTTGCTATTTATATGATAGCTTGGAAGCATATTTGTTAGTTGCGGTAAGACTATAGCTTCTGCTTTAATTCTCTTATCCGCTTGGGGGGAAATTAGAGTAAGGGGATTATTGTGAACTGAGGTATTCGTTTGAGATTTCCACAACCTGAGTGGTCATGGTGGTAACTGGTTCCGAAACTAGTCCACTTAGGATCCACCCAAAAATAGTATTTTGTGCCAATAGTTTGTTTGAAATTTGCTCAACACCCTCGAGTATTATCTGAGGTATGAGATCGCTGCCTAATAGAATGTCTATTTGAGCGGGGGTGTTGCAGTTGGCATCTGCTAGCTTTAGGTGTGAAACCTTTTGCCAATGCTTGCTATTTATATGATAGCTTGGGAGCATATTTGTTAGTTGCGGTAAGACTATAGCTTCTGCTTTAATTCTCTTATCCGCTTGGGGGGAAATTAGAGTAATGGGATTATTGTGAACTGAGGTATTCGTTTGAGATTTCCTCAACCTGAGTGTCATAGTGGTAACTGGTTCCGAAACTAGTCCACTTAGGATCCATCCAAAAATAGTATTTTGTGCCAATAGTTTGTTTGAAATTTTCGCAACACCCTCGAGTATTATCTGAGGTATGAGATCGCTGCCTAATAGAATGTCTATTTGAGCGCGGGTGTTGCAGTTGGCATCTGCTAGCTTTAGGAGTGAAACCTTTTGCCGATGCTTGCTATTTATATGATAGCTTGGAAGCATATTTGTTAGTTGCGGTAAGACTATAGCTTCTGCTTTAATTCTCTTATCCGCTTGGGGGGAAATTAGAGTAAGGGGATTATTGTGAACTGAGGTATTCGTTTGAGATTTCCACAACCTGAGTGGTCATGGTGGTAACTGGTTCCGAAACTAGTCCACTTAGGATCCACCCAAAAATAGTATTTTGTGCCAATAGTTTGTTTGAAATTTTCTCAACACCCTCGAGTATTATCTGAGGTATGAGATCGCTGCCTAATAGAATGTCTATTTGAGCGGGGGTGTTGCAGTTGGGATCTGCTAGCTTTAGGTGTGAAACCTTTTGCCAATGCTTGCTATTTATATGATATCTTGGCATATTTGTTAGTTGCGGTAAGACTATAGCTTCTGCTTTAATTCTCTTATCCGCTTGGGGGGAAATTAGAGTAAGGGGATTATTGTGAACTGAGGTATTCGTTTGAGATTTCCACAACCTGAGTGGTCATGGTGGTAACTGGTTCCGAAACTAGTCCACTTAGGATCCACCCAAAAATAGTATTTTGTGCCAATAGTTTGTTTGAAATTTGCTCAACACCCTCGAGTATTATCTGAGGTATGAGATCGCTGCCTAATGGAATGTCTATTTGAGCGCGGGTGTTGCAGTTGGCATCTGCTAGCTTTAGGAGTGAAACCTTTTCCCGATGCTTGCTATTTATATGATAGCTTGGAAGCATATTTGTTAGTTGCAGTAAGACTATAGCTTCTGCTTTAATTCTCTTATCCGCTTGGGGGGAAATTAGAGTAAGGGGATTATTGTGAACTGAGGTATTCGTTTGAGATTTCCTCAACCTGAGTGGGCATGGTGGTAACTGGTTCCGAAACTAGTCCATTTAGGATCCACCCAAAAATAGTATTTTGTGCCAGTGGTTTGTTTGAAATTTTCTCAACACCCTCGAGTATTATCTGAGGTATGAGATCGCTGCCTAATAGAATGTTTATTTGAGCGGGGGTGTTGCAGTTGTCATCTGCTAGCTTTAGGTGTGAAACCTTTTGCCAATGCTTGCTATTTATATGATAGCTTGGAAGCATATTTGTTAGTTGCGGTAAGATATAGCTTCTGCTTTAATTCTCTTATCCGCTGGGGGGAAATTAGAGTAATGGGATTATTGTGAACTGAGGTATTCGTTTGAGATTTCCTCAACCTGAGTGGTCATGGTGGTAACTGGTTCCGAAACTAGTCCACTTAGGACCAACCCTAAAATAGTATTTTGTGCCAATAGTTTGTTTGAAATTTTCTCAACACCCTCGAGTATTATCTGAGGTATGAGATCGCTGCCTAATAGAATGTCTATTTGAGCGGGGGTGTTGCAGTTGGGATCTGCTAGCTTTAGGTGTGAAACCTTTTGCCAATGCTTGCTATTTATATGATAGCTTGGAAGCATATTTGTTAGTTGCGGTAAGACTATAGCTTCTGCTTTAATTCTCTTATCCGCTTGGGGGGAAATTAGAGTAATGGGATTATTGTAAACTGAGGTATTCGTTTGAGATTTCCTCAACCTGAGTGGTCATGGTGGTAACTGGTTCCGAAACTAGTCCACTTAGGACCAACCCTAAAATAGTATTTTGTGCCAATAGTTTGTTTGAAATTTTCTCAACACCCTCGAGTATTATCTGAGGTATGAGATCGCTGCCTAATAGAATGTCTATTTGAGCGGGGGTGTTGCAGTTGGCATCTGCTAGCTTTAGGTGTGAAACCTTTTGCCAATGCTTGCTATTTATATGATATCTGGGAAGCATATTTGTTAGTTGCGGTAAGACTATAGCTTCTGCTTTAATTCTCTTATCCGCTTGGGGGGAAATTAGAGTAATGGGATTATTGTGAACTGAGGTATTCGTTTGAGATTCCTCAACCTGAGTGGTCATGGTGGTAACTGGTTCCGAAACTAGTCCACTTAGGATCCACCCTAAAATAGTATTTTGTGCCAATAGTTTGTTTGAAATTTTCTCAACACCCTCGAGTATTATCTGAGGTATGAGATCGCTGCCTAATAGAATGTCTATTTGGGCGGGGGTGTTGCAGTTGGCATCTGCTAGCTTTAGGTGTGAAACCTTTTGCCAATGCTTGCTATTTATATGATAGCTTGGAAGCATATTTGTTAGTTGCGGTAAGACTATAGCTTCTGCTTTAATTCTCTTATCCGCTTGGGGGGAAATTAGAGTAATGGGATTATTGTGAACTGAGGTATTCGTTTGAGATTTCCTCAACCTGAGTGGTCATGGTGGTAACTGGTTCCGAAACTAGTCCACTTAGGATCCACCCAAAAATAGTATTTTGTGCCAATAGTTTGTTTGAAATTTTCTCAACACCCTCGAGTATTATCTGAGGTATGAGATCGCTGCCTAATAGAATGTCTATTTGAGCGCGGGTGTTGCAGTTGGCATCTGCTAGCTTTAGGTGTGAAACCTTTTGCCAATGCTTGCTATTTATATGATAGCTTGGAAGCATATTTGTTAGTTGCGGTAAGACTATAGCTTCTGCTTTAATTCTCTTCTCCGCTTGGGTGGAAATTAGAGTAATGGGATTATTGTGAACTGAGGTATTCGTTTGAGATTTCGTCAACCTGAGTGGTCATGGTGGTAACTGGTTCCGAAACTAGTCCACTTAGGATCCACCCTAAAATAGTATTTTGTGCCAATAGTTTGTTTGAAATTTTCTCAACACCCTCGAGTATAATCTGAGGTATGAGATCGCTGCCTAATAGAATGTCTATTTGAGCGGGGGTGTTGCAGTTGGCATCTGCTAGCTTTAGGTGTGAAACCTTTTGCCAATGCTTGCTATTTATATGATAGCTTGGAAGCATATTTGTTAGTTGCGGTAAGACTATAGCTTCTGCTTTAATTCTCTTCTCCGCTTGGGGGGAAATTAGAGTAATGGGATTATTGTGAACTGAGGTATTCGTTTGAGATTTCCTCAACCTGAGTGGTCATGGTGGTAACTGGTTCCGAAACTAGTCCACTTAGTATCCACCCAAAAATAGTATTTTGTGCCAATAGTTTGTTTGAAATTTTCTCAACACCCTCGAGTATTATCTGAGGTATGAGATCGCTGCCTAATAGAATGTCTATTTGAGCGGGGGTGTCGCAGTTGGGATCTGCTAGCTTTAAGTGTGAAACCTTTTGCCAATGCTTGCTATTTATATGATAGCTTGGAAGCATATTTGTTAGTTGCGGTAAGACTATAGCTTCTGCTTTAATTCTCTTATCCGCTTGGGGGGAAATTAGAGTATTGGGATTATTGTGAACTGAGGTATTCGTTTGAGATTTCCTCAACCTGAGTGGTCATGGTGGTAACTGGTTCTGAAACTAGTCCACTTAGGATCCACCCTAGAATAGTATTTTGTGCCAATAGTTTGTTTGAAATTTTCTCAACACCCTCGAGTATTATCGGAGGTATGAGATCGCTGCCTAATAGAATGTCTATTTGAGCGGGGGTGTTGCAGTTGGGATCTGCTAGCTTTAGGTGTGAAATCTTTTGCCAATGCTTGCTATTTATATGATAGCTTGGAAGCATATTTGTTAGTTGCGGTAAGACTATAGCTTCTGCTTTAATTAGCTTCTCCGCTTGGGGGGAAATTAGAGTAATGGGATTATTGTGAACTGAGGTATTCGTTTGAGATTTCCTCAACCTGAGTGGTCATAGTGGTAACTGGTTCCGAAACTAGTCCACTTAGGATCCACCCAAAAATAGTATTTTGTGCCAATAGTTTGTTTGAAATTTTCTCAACACCCTCGAGTATTATCTGAGGTATGAGATCGCTGCCTAATAGAATGTCTATTTGAGCGGGGGTGTTGCAGTTGGCATCTGCTAGCTTTAGGTGTGAAACCTTTTGCCAATGCTTGCTATTTATATGGTAGCTTGGAAGCATATTTGTTAGTTGCGGTAAGACTATAGCTTCTGCTTTAATTCTCTTATCCGCTTGGGGGGAAATTAGAGTAATTTGATTATTGTGAACTGACGTATTCGTTTGAGATTTCCTCAACCTGAGTGGTAATGGTGGTAACTGGTTCCGAAACTAGTCCACTTAGGACCAACCCAAAAATAGTATTTTGTGCGAATAGTTAGTTTGAAATTTTCTCAACACCCTCGAGTATTATCTGAGGTATGAGATCACTGCCTAATAGAATGTCTATTTGAGCGGGGGTGTTGCAGTTGAGATCTGCTAGCTTTAGGTGTGAAACCTTTTGCCAATGCTTGCTATTTATATGATATCTGGGAAGCATATTTGTTAGTTGCGGTAAGACTATAGCTTCTGCTTTAATTCTCTTATCCGCTTGGGGGGAAATTAGAGTAATGGGATTATTGTGAACTGAGGTATTCGTTTGAGATTTCCTCAACCTGAGTGGTCATGGTGATAACTGGTTCCGAAACTAGTCCACTTAGAATCCACCCAAAAATAGTATTTTGTGCCAATAGTTTGTTTGAAATTTTCTCAACACCCTCGAGTATTATCTGAGGTATGAGATCACTGCCTAATAGAATGTCTATTTGAGCGGGGGTGTTGCAGTTGGGATCTGCTAGCTTTAGGTGTGAAACCTTAAGCCAATGCTTGCGATTTATATGATAGCTTGGAAGCATATTTGTTAGTTGCGGTAAGACTATAGCTTCTGCTTTAATTCTCTTATCCGCTTGGGGGGAAATTAGAGTAATGGGATTATTGTGAACTGAGGTATTCGTTTGAGATTTCCTCAACCTGAGTGGTCATGGTGGTAACTGGTTCCGAAACTAGTCCACTTAGAATCCACCCAAAAATAGTATTTTGTGCCAATAGTTTGTTTGAAATTTTCTCAACACCCTCGAGTATTATCTGAGGTATGAGATCGCTGCCTAATAGAATGTCTATTTGAGCGCGGGTGTTGCAGTTGGCATCTGCTAGCTTTAGGTGTGAAACCTTTTGCCAATGCTTGCGATTTATATGATAGCTTGGAAGCATATTTGTTAGTTGCGGTAAGACTATAGCTTCTGCTTTAATTCTCTTATCCGCTTGGGGCGAAATTAGAGTAATGGGATTATTGTGAACTGAGGTATTCGTTTGAGATTTCCTCAACCTGAGTGGTCATGGTGGTAACTGGTTCCGAAACTAGTCCACTTAGAATCCACCCAAAAATAGTATTTTGTGCCAATAGTTTGTTTGAAATTTTCTCAACACCCTGGAGTATTATCTGAGGTATGAGATCACTGCCTAATAGAATGTCTATTTGAGCGGGGGTGTTGCAGTTGGGATCTGCTAGCTTTAGGTGTGAAACCTTAAGCCAATGCTTGCGATTTATATGATAGCTTGGAAGCATATTTGTTAGTTGCGGTAAGACTATAGCTTCTGCTTTAATTCTCTTATCCGCTTGGGGGGAAATTAGAGTAATGGGATTATTGTGAACTGAGGTATTCGTTTGAGATTTCCTCAACCTGAGTGGTCATGGTGGTAACTGGTTCCGAAACTAGTCCACTTAAAATCCACCCAAAAATAGTGTTTTGTGCCAATAGTTTGTTTGAAATTTTCTCAACACTCTCGAGTATTATCTGAGGTATGAGATCGCTGCCTAATAGAATGTCTATTTGAGCGCGGGTGTTGCAGTTGGCATCTGCTAGCTTTAGGTGTGAAACCTTTTGCCAATGCTTGCTATTTATATGATATCTTGGAAGCATATTTGTTAGTTGCGGTAAGACTATAGCTTCTGCTTTAATTCTCTTATCCGCTTGGGGGGAAATTAGAGTAATGGGATTATTGTGAACTGAGGTATTCGTTTGAGATTCCTCAACCTGAGTGGTCATGGTGGTAACTGGTTCCGAAACTAGTCCACTTAGGATCCACCCTAAAATAGTATTTTGTGCCAATAGTTTGTTTGAAATTTTCTCAACGCCCTCGAGTATTATCTGAGGTATGAGATCGCTGCCTAATAGAATGTCTATTTGAGCGGGGGTGTTGCAGTTGGCATCTGCTAGCTTTAGGTGTGAAACCTTTTGCCAATGCTTGCTATTTATATGATAGCTTGGGAGCATATTTGTTAGTTGCGGTAAGACTATAGCTTCTGCTTTAATTCTCTTATCCGCTTGGGGGGAAATTAGAGTAATGGTATTATTGTGAACTGAGGTATTCGTTTGAGATTTCCTCAACCTGAGTGTCATAGTGGTAACTGGTTCCGAAACTAGTCCACTTAGGATCCATCCAAAAATAGTATTTTGTGCCAATAGTTTGTTTGAAATTTTCGCAACACCCTCGAGTATTATCTGAGGTATGAGATCGCTGCCTAATAGAATGTCTATTTGAGCGCGGGTGTTGCAGTTGGCATCTGCTAGCTTTAGGAGTGAAACCTTTTGCCGATGCTTGCTATTTATATGATAGCTTGGAAGCATATTTGTTAGTTGCGGTAAGACTATAGCTTCTGCTTTAATTCTCTTATCCGCTTGGGGGGAAATTAGAGTAATGGGATTATTGTGAACTGAGGTATTCGTTTGAGATTTCCTCAACCTGAGTGGTCATGGTGGTAACTGGTTCCGAAACTAGTCCACTTAGGATCCACCCAAAAATAGTATTTTGTGCCAATAGTTTGTTTGAAATTTTCTCAACACCCTCGAGTATTATCTGAGGTATGAGATCGCTGCCTAATAGAATGTCTATTTGAGCGCGGGTGTTGCAGTTGGCATCTGCTAGCTTTAGGTGTGAAACCTTTTGCCGATGCTTGCTATTTATATGATAGCTTGGAAGCATATTTGTTAGTTGCGGTAAGACTATAGCTTCTGCTTTAATTCTCTTATCCGCTTGGGGGGAAATTAGAGTAATGGGATTATTGTGAACTGAGATATTCGTTTGAGATTTCCTCAACCTGAGTGGTCATGGTGGTAACTGGTTCCGAAACTAGTCCACTTAGAATCCACCCAAAAATAGTATTTTGTGCCAATAGTTTGTTTGAAATTTTCTCAACACCCTCGAGTATTATCTGAGGTATGAGATCACTGCCTAATAGAATGTCTATTTGAGCGGGGGTGTTGCAGTTGGGATCTGCTAGCTTTAGGTGTGAAACCTTAAGCCAATGCTTGCGATTTATATGATAGCTTGGAAGCATATTTGTTAGTTGCGGTAAGACTATAGCTTCTGCTTTAATTCTCTTATCCGCTTGGGGGGAAATTAGAGTAATGGGATTATTGTGAACTGAGGTATTCGTTTGAGATTTCCTCAACCTGAGTGGTCATGGTGGTAACTGGTTCCGAAACTAGTCCACTTAGAATCCACCCAAAAATAGTATTTTGTGCCAATAGTTTGTTTGAAATTTTCTCAACACCCTCGAGTATTATCTGAGGTATGAGATCGCTGCCTAATAGAATGTCTATTTGAGCGCGGGTGTTGCAGTTGGCATCTGCTAGCTTTAGGTGTGAAACCTTTTGCCAATGCTTGCTATTTATATGATATCTTGGAAGCATATTTGTTAGTTGCGGTAAGACTATAGCTTCTGCTTTAATTCTCTTATCCGCTTGGGGGGAAATTAGAGTAATGGGATTATTGTGAACTGAGGTATTCGTTTGAGATTCCTCAACCTGAGTGGTCATGGTGGTAACTGGCTCCGAAACTAGTCCACTTAGGATCCACCCTAAAATAGTATTTTGTGCCAATAGTTTGTTTGAAATTTTCTCAACACCCTCGAGTATTATCTGAGGTATGAGATCGCTGCCTAATAGAATGTCTATTTGAGCGGGGGTGTTGCAGTTGGCATCTGCTAGCTTTAGGTGTGAAACCTTTTGCCAATGCTTGCTATTTATATGATAGCTTGGGAGCATATTTGTTAGTTGCGGTAAGACTATAGCTTCTGCTTTAATTCTCTTATCCGCTTGGGGGGAAATTAGAGTAATGGGATTATTGTGAACTGAGGTATTCGTTTGAGATTTCCTCAACCTGAGTGTCATAGTGGTAACTGGTTCCGAAACTAGTCCACTTAGGATCCATCCAAAAATAGTATTTTGTGCCAATAGTTTGTTTGAAATTTTCGCAACACCCTCGAGTATTATCTGAGGTATGAGATCGCTGCCTAATAGAATGTCTATTTGAGCGCGGGTGTTGCAGTTGGCATCTGCTAGCTTTAGGAGTGAAACCTTTTGCCGATGCTTGCTATTTATATGATAGCTTGGAAGCATATTTGTTAGTTGCGGTAAGACTATAGCTTCTGCTTTAATTCTCTTATCCGCTTGGGGGGAAATTAGAGTAAGGGGATTATTGTGAACTGAGGTATTCGTTTGAGATTTCCACAACCTGAGTGGTCATGGTGGTAACTGGTTCCGAAACTAGTCCACTTAGGATCCACCCAAAAATAGTATTTTGTGCCAATAGTTTGTTTGAAATTTTCTCAACACCCTCGAGTATTATCTGAGGTATGAGATCGCTGCCTAATAGAATGTCTATTTGAGCGGGGGTGTTGCAGTTGGGATCTGCTAGCTTTAGGTGTGAAACCTTTTGCCAATGCTTGCTATTTATATGATATCTTGGCATATTTGTTAGTTGCGGTAAGACTATAGCTTCTGCTTTAATTCTCTTATCCGCTTGGGGGGAAATTAGAGTAAGGGGATTATTGTGAACTGAGGTATTCGTTTGAGATTTCCACAACCTGAGTGGTCATGGTGGTAACTGGTTCCGAAACTAGTCCACTTAGGATCCACCCAAAAATAGTATTTTGTGCCAATAGTTTGTTTGAAATTTGCTCAACACCCTCGAGTATTATCTGAGGTATGAGATCGCTGCCTAATGGAATGTCTATTTGAGCGCGGGTGTTGCAGTTGGCATCTGCTAGCTTTAGGAGTGAAACCTTTTCCCGATGCTTGCTATTTATATGATAGCTTGGAAGCATATTTGTTAGTTGCAGTAAGACTATAGCTTCTGCTTTAATTCTCTTATCCGCTTGGGGGGAAATTAGAGTAAGGGGATTATTGTGAACTGAGGTATTCGTTTGAGATTTTCTCAACCTGAGTGGTCATGGTGGTAACTGGTTCCGAAACTAGTCCACTTAGGATCCACCCAAAAATAGTATTTTGTGCCAATAGTTTGTTTGAAATTTTCTCAACACCCTCGAGTATTATCTGAGGTATGAGATCGCTGCCTAATAGAATGTCTATTTGAGCGGGGGTGTTGCAGTTGGGATCTGCTAGCTTTAGGTGTGAAACCTTTTGCCAATGCTTGCTATTTATATGATATCTTGGCATATTTGTTAGTTGCGGTAAGACTATAGCTTCTGCTTTAATTCTCTTATCCGCTTGGGGGGAAATTAGAGTAATGGGATAATTGTGAACTGAGGTATTCGTTTGAGATTTCCTCAACCTGAGTGGGCATGGTGGTAACTGGTTCCGAAACTAGTCCATTTAGGATCCACCCAAAAATAGTATTTTGTGCCAGTGGTTTGTTTGAAATTTTCTCAACACCCTCGAGTATTATCTGAGGTATGAGATCGCTGCCTAATAGAATGTTTATTTGAGCGGGGGTGTTGCAGTTGTCATCTGCTAGCTTTAGGTGTGAAACCTTTTGCCAATGCTTGCTATTTATATGATAGCTTGGAAGCATATTTGTTAGTTGCGGTAAGATATAGCTTCTGCTTTAATTCTCTTATCCGCTGGGGGGAAATTAGAGTAATGGGATTATTGTGAACTGAGGTATTCGTTTGAGATTTCCTCAACCTGAGTGGTCATGGTGGTAACTGGTTCCGAAACTAGTCCACTTAGGACCAACCCTAAAATAGTATTTTGTGCCAATAGTTTGTTTGAAATTTTCTCAACACCCTCGAGTATTATCTGAGGTATGAGATCGCTGCCTAATAGAATGTCTATTTGAGCGGGGGTGTTGCAGTTGGGATCTGCTAGCTTTAGGTGTGAAACCTTTTGCCAATGCTTGCTATTTATATGATAGCTTGGAAGCATATTTGTTAGTTGCGGTAAGACTATAGCTTCTGCTTTAATTCTCTTATCCGCATGGGGGGAAATTAGAGTAATGGGATTATTGTAAACTGAGGTATTCGTTTGAGATTTCCTCAACCTGAGTGGTCATGGTGGTAACTGGTTCCGAAACTAGTCCACTTAGGACCAACCCTAAAATAGTATTTTGTGCCAATAGTTTGTTTGAAATTTTCTCAACACCCTCGAGTATTATCTGAGGTATGAGATCGCTGCCTAATAGAATGTCTATTTGAGCGGGGGTGTTGCAGTTGGCATCTGCTAGCTTTAGGTGTGAAACCTTTTGCCAATGCTTGCTATTTATATGATATCTGGGAAGCATATTTGTTAGTTGCGGTAAGACTATAGCTTCTGCTTTAATTCTCTTATCCGCTTGGGGGGAAATTAGAGTAATGGGATTATTGTGAACTGAGGTATTCGTTTGAGATTCCTCAACCTGAGTGGTCATGGTGGTAACTGGTTCCGAAACTAGTCCACTTAGGATCCACCCTAAAATAGTATTTTGTGCCAATAGTTTGTTTGAAATTTTCTCAACACCCTCGAGTATTATCTGAGGTATGAGATCGCTGCCTAATAGAATGTCTATTTGAGCGGGGGTGTTGCAGTTGGCATCTGCTAGCTTTAGGTGTGAAACCTTTTGCCAATGCTTGCTATTTATATGATAGCTTGGAAGCATATTTGTTAGTTGCGGTAAGACTATAGCTTCTGCTTTAATTCTCTTATCCGCTTGGGGGGAAATTAGAGTAATGGGATTATTGTGAACTGAGGTATTCGTTTGAGATTTCCTCAACCTGAGTGGTCATGGTGGTAACTGGTTCCGAAACTAGTCCACTTAGGATCCACCCAAAAATAGTATTTTGTGCCAATAGTTTGTTTGAAATTTTCTCAACACCCTCGAGTATTATCTGAGGTATGAGATCGCTGCCTAATAGAATGTCTATTTGAGCGCGGGTGTTGCAGTTGGCATCTGCTAGCTTTAGGTGTGAAACCTTTTGCCAATGCTTGCTATTTATATGATAGCTTGGAAGCATATTTGTTAGTTGCGGTAAGACTATAGCTTCTGCTTTAATTCTCTTCTCCGCTTGGGTGGAAATTAGAGTAATGGGATTATTGTGAACTGAGGTATTCGTTTGAGATTTCGTCAACCTGAGTGGTCATGGTGGTAACTGGTTCCGAAACTAGTCCACTTAGGATCCACCCTAAAATAGTATTTTGTGCCAATAGTTTGTTTGAAATTTTCTCAACACCCTCGAGTATAATCTGAGGTATGAGATCGCTGCCTAATAGAATGTCTATTTGAGCGGGGGTGTTGCAGTTGGCATCTGCTAGCTTTAGGTGTGAAACCTTTTGCCAATGCTTGCTATTTATATGATAGCTTGGAAGCATATTTGTTAGTTGCGGTAAGACTATAGCTTCTGCTTTAATTCTCTTCTCCGCTTGGGGGGAAATTAGAGTAATGGGATTATTGTGAACTGAGGTATTCGTTTGAGATTTCCTCAACCTGAGTGGTCATGGTGGTAACTGGTTCCGAAACTAGTCCACTTAGTATCCACCCAAAAATAGTATTTTGTGCCAATAGTTTGTTTGAAATTTTCTCAACACCCTCGAGTATTATCTGAGGTATGAGATCGCTGCCTAATAGAATGTCTATTTGAGCGGGGGTGTCGCAGTTGGGATCTGCTAGCTTTAAGTGTGAAACCTTTTGCCAATGCTTGCTATTTATATGATAGCTTGGAAGCATATTTGTTAGTTGCGGTAAGACTATAGCTTCTGCTTTAATTCTCTTATCCGCTTGGGGGGAAATTAGAGTATTGGGATTATTGTGAACTGAGGTATTCGTTTGAGATTTCCTCAAGCTGAGTGGTCATGGTGGTAACTGGTTCTGAAACTAGTCCACTTAGGATCCACCCTAGAATAGTATTTTGTGCCAATAGTTTGTTTGAAATTTTCTCAACACCCTCGAGTATTATCGGAGGTATGAGATCGCTGCCTAATAGAATGTCTATTTGAGCGGGGGTGTTGCAGTTGGGATCTGCTAGCTTTAGGTGTGAAATCTTTTGCCAATGCTTGCTATTTATATGATAGCTTGGAAGCATATTTGTTAGTTGCGGTAAGACTATAGCTTCTGCTTTAATTAGCTTCTCCGCTTGGGGGGAAATTAGAGTAATGGGATTATTGTGAACTGAGGTATTCGTTTGAGATTTCCTCAACCTGAGTGGTCATAGTGGTAACTGGTTCCGAAACTAGTCCACTTAGGATCCACCCAAAAATAGTATTTTGTGCCAATAGTTTGTTTGAAATTTTCTCAACACCCTCGAGTATTATCTGAGGTATGAGATCGCTGCCTAATAGAATGTCTATTTGAGCGGGGGTGTTGCAGTTGGCATCTGCTAGCTTTAGGTGTGAAACCTTTTGCCAATGCTTGCTATTTATATGGTAGCTTGGAAGCATATTTGTTAGTTGCGGTAAGACTATAGCTTCTGCTTTAATTCTCTTATCCGCTTGGGGGGAAATTAGAGTAATTTGATTATTGTGAACTGACGTATTCGTTTGAGATTTCCTCAACCTGAGTGGTAATGGTGGTAACTGGTTCCGAAACTAGTCCACTTAGGACCAACCCAAAAATAGTATTTTGTGCGAATAGTTAGTTTGAAATTTTCTCAACACCCTCGAGTATTATCTGAGGTATGAGATCACTGCCTAATAGAATGTCTATTTGAGCGGGGGTGTTGCAGTTGAGATCTGCTAGCTTTAGGTGTGAAACCTTTTGCCAATGCTTGCTATTTATATGATATCTGGGAAGCATATTTGTTAGTTGCGGTAAGACTATAGCTTCTGCTTTAATTCTCTTATCCGCTTGGTTGGAAATTAGAGTAATGGGATTATTGTGAACTGAGGTATTCGTTTGAGATTTCTTTAACCTGAGTGGTCATGGTGGTAACTGGTTCCGAAACTAGTCCAGTTAGGATCCACCCTAAAATAGTATTTTGTGCCAATAGTTTGTTTGAAATTTTCTCAACACCCTCGAGTATTATCTGAGGTATGAGATCGCTGCCTAATAGAATGTCTATTTGAGCGGGGGTGTTGCAGTTGGCATCTGCTAGCTTTAGGTGTGAAACCTTTTGCCAATGCTTGCTATTTATATGATAGCTTGGAAGCATATTTGTTAGTTGCGGTAAGACTATAGCTTCTGCTTTAATTCTCTTCTCCGCTTGGGGGGAAATTAGAGTAATGGGATTATTGTGAACTGAGGTATTCGTTTGAGATTTCCTCAACCTGAGTGGTCATGGTGGTAACTGGTTCCGAAACTAGTCCACTTAGTATCCACCCAAAAATAATATTTTGTGCCAATAGTTTGTTTGAAATTTTCTCAACACCCTCGAGTATTATCTGAGGTATGAGATCGCTGCCTAATAGAATGTCTATTTGAGCGGGGGTGTTGCAGTTGGGATCTGCTAGCTTTAAGTGTGAAACCTTTTGCCAATGCTTGCTATTTATATGATAGCTTGGAAGCATATTTGTTAGTTGCGGTAAGACTATAGCTTCTGCTTTAATTCTCTTCTCCGCTTGGGTGGAAATTAGAGTAATGGGATTATTGTGAACTGAGGTATTCGTTTGAGATTTCCTCAACCTGAGTGGTCATGGTGGTAACTGGTTCCGAAACTAGTCCAGTTAGGATCCACCCTAAAATAGTATTTTGTGCCAATAGTTTGTTTGAAATTTTCTCAACACCCTCGAGTATTATCGGAGGTATGAGATCGCTGCCTAATAGAATGTCTATTTGAGCGGGGGTGTTGCAGTTGGTATCTGCTAGCTTTAGGTGTGAAACCTTTTGCCAATGCTTGCTATTTATATGATAGCTTGGAAGCATATTTGTTAGTTGCGGTAAGACTATAGCTTCTGCTTTAATTCTCTTATCCGCTTGGGGGGAAATTAGAGTAATGGGATTATTGTGAACTGAGGTATTCGTTTGAGATTTCCTCAACCTGAGTGGTCATGGTGGTAACTGGTTCCGAAACTAGTCCACTTAGGACCAACCCAAAAATAGTATTTTGTGCGAATAGTTTGTTTGAAATTTTCTCAACACCCTCGAGTATTATCTGAGGTATGAGATCGCTGCCTAATAGAATGTCTATTTGAGCGGGGGTGTTGCAGTTGGCATCTGCTAGCTTTAGGTGTGAAACCTTTTGCCAATGCTTGCTATTTATATGATAGCTTGGAAGCATATTTGTTAGTTGCGGTAAGACTATAGCTTCTGCTTTAATTCTCTTCTCCGCTTGGGGGGAAATTAGAGTAATGGGATTATTGTGAACTGAGGTATTCGTTTGAGATTTCCTCAACCTGAGTGGTCATGGTGGTAACTGGTTCCGAAACTAGTCCACTTAGGACCAACCCAAAAATAGTATTTTGTGCGAATAGTTTGTTTGAAATTTTCTCAACACCCTCGAGTATTATCTGAGGTATGAGATCGCTGCCTAATAGAATGTCTATTTGAGCGGGGGTGTTGCAGTTGGCATCTGCTAGCTTTAGGTGTGAAACCTTTTGCCAATGCTTGCTATTTATATGATAGCTTGGAAGCATATTTGTTAGTTGCGGTAAGACTATAGCTTCTGCTTTAATTCTCTTCTCCGCTTGGGGGGAAATTAGAGTAATGGGATTATTGTGAACTGAGGTATTCGTTTGAGATTTCCTCAACCTGAGTGGTCATGGTGGTAACTGGTTCCGAAACTAGTCCACTTAGGATCCACCCTAAAATAGTATTTTGTGCCAATAGTTTGTTTGAAATTTTCTCAACACCCTCGAGTATTATCGGAGGTATGAGATCGCTGCCTAATAGAATGTCTATTTGAGCGGGGGTGTTGCAGTTGGGATCTGCTAGCTTTAGGTGTGAAATCTTTTGCCAATGCTTGCTATTTATATGATAGCTTGGAAGCATATTTGTTAGTTGCGGTAAGACTATAGCTTCTGCTTTAATTAGCTTCTCCGCTTGGGGGGAAATTAGAGTAATGGGATTATTGTGAACTGAGGTATTCGTTTGAGATTTCCTCAACCTGAGTGGTCATAGTGGTAACTGGTTCCGAAACTAGTCCACTTAGGATCCACCCAAAAATAGTATTTTGTGCCAATAGTTTGTTTGAAATTTTCTCAACACCCTCGAGTATTATCTGAGGTATGAGATCGCTGCCTAATAGAATGTCTATTTGAGCGGGGGTGTTGCAGTTGGGATCTGCTAGCTTTAGGTGTGAAACCTTTTGCCAATGCTTGCTATTTATATGATAGCTTGGAAGCATATTTGTTAGTTGCGGTAAGACTATAGCTTCTGCTTTAATTCTCTTATCCGCTTGGGGGGAAATTAGAGTAATGGGATTATTGTAAACTGAGGTATTCGTTTGAGATTTCCTCAACCTGAGTGGTCATGGTGGTAACTGGTTCCGAAACTAGTCCACTTAGGATCCACCCAAAAATAGTATTTTGTGCCAATAGTTTGTTTGAAATTTTCTCAACACCCTCGAGTATTATCTGAGGTATGAGATCGCTGCCTAATAGAATGTCTATTTGAGCGCGGGTTCTGCAGTTGGCATCTGCTAGCTTTAGGTGTGAAACCTTTTGCCGATGCTTGCTATTTATATGATAGCTTGGAAGCATATTTGTTAGTTGCGGTAAGACTATAGCTTCTGCTTTAATTCTCTTATCCGCTTGGGGGGAAATTAGAGTAAGGGGATTATTGTGAACTGAGGTATTCGTTTGAGATTTCCTCAACCTGAGTGGTCATGGTGGTAACTGGTTCCGAAACTAGTCCACTTAGGACCAACCCAAAAATAGTATTTTGTGCCAATAGTTTGTTTGAAATTTTCTCAACACCCTCGAGTATTATCTGAGGTATGAGATCGCTGCCTAATAGAATGTCTATTTGAGCGGGGGTGATGCAGTTGGGATCTGCTAGCTTTAGGTGTGAAACCTTTAGCCAATGCTTACTATTTATATGATAGCTTGGAAGCATATTTGTTAGTTGCGGTAAGACTATAGCTTCTGCTTTAATTCTCTTATCCGCTTGGGGGGAAATTAGAGTAATGGGATTATTGTGAACTGAGGTATTCGTTTGAGATTTCCTCAACCTGAGTGGTCATGGTGGTAACTGGTTCCGAAACTAGTCCACTTAGGATCCACCGTAAAATAGTATTTTGTGCCAATAGGTGAAAACTTTTGCCAATGCTTGCTATTTATATGATAGCTTGGAAGCATATTTGTTAGTTGCGGTAAGACTATAGCTTCTGCTTTTATTCTCTTATCCGCTTGGGGGGAAATTAGAGTAATGGGATTATTGTGAACTGAGGTATTCGTTTGAGATTTCCTCAACCTGAGTGGTCATGGTGGTAACTGGTTCCGAAACTAGTCCACTTAGGATCCACCCTAAAATAGTATTTTGTGCCAATAGTTTGTTTGAAATTTTCTCAACACCCTCGAGTATTATCTGAGGTATGAGATCGCTGCCTAATAGAATGTCTATTTGAGCGGGGGTGTTGCAGTTGGCATCTGCTAGCTTAAGGTGTGAAACCTTTTGCCAATGCTTGCTATTTATATGATAGCTTGGAAGCATATTTGTTAGTTGCGGTAAGACTATAGCTTCTGCTTTAATTCTCTTATCTGCTTGGGGGAAATTAGAGTAATGGGATTATTGTGAACTGAGGTATTCGTTTGAGATTTCCTCAACCTGAGTGGTCATGGTGGTAACTGGTTCCGAAACTAGTCCACTTAGGACCAACCCAAAAATAGTATTTTGTGCGAATAGTTTGTTTGAAATTTCCTCAACACCCTCGAGTATTATCTGAGGTATGAGATCGCTGCCTAATAGAATGTCTATTTGAGCGGGGGTGTTGCAGTTGGCATCTGCTAGCTTTAGGTGTGAAACCTTTTGCCAATGCTTGCTATTTATATGATAGGTTGGAAGCATATTTGTTAGTTGCGGTAAGACTATAGCTTCTGCTTTAATTCTCTTATCCGCTTGGGGGGAAATTAGAGTAATGGGATTATTGTGAACTGAGGTATTCGTTTGAGATTTCCTCAACCTGAGTGGTCATGGTGGTAACTGGTTCCGAAACTAGTCCACTTAGGACCAACCCTAAAATAGTATTTTGTGCCAATAGTTTGTTTGAAATTTTCTCAACACCCTCGAGTATTATCTGAGGTATGAGATCGCTGCCTAATAGAATGTCTATTTGAGCGCGGGTGTTGCAGTTGGCATCTGCTAGCTTTAGGTGTGAAACCTTTTGCCAATGCTTGCTATTTATATGATAGCTTGGAAGCATATTTGTTAGTTGCGGTAAGACTATAGCTTCTGCTTTAATTCTCTTATCCGCTTGGGGGGAAATTAGAGTAATGGGATTATTGTGAACTGAGGTATTCGTTTGAGATTTCCTCAACCTGAGTGGTCATGGTGGTAACTGGTTCCGAAACTAGTCCACTTAGGACCAACCCTAAAATAGTATTTTGTGCGAATAGTTTGTTTGAAATTTTCTCAACACCCTCGAGTATTATCTGAGGTATGAGATCGCTGCCTAATAGAATGTCTATTTGAGCGCGGGTGTTGCAGTTGGCATCTGCTAGCTTTAGGTGTGAAACCTTTTGCCGATGCTTGCTATTTATATGATAGCTTGGAAGCATATTTGTTAGTTGCGGTAAGACTATAGCTTCTGCTTTAATTCTCTTATCCGCTTGGGGGGAAATTAGAGTAATGGGATTATTGTGAACTGAGGTATTCGTTTGAGATTCCTCAACCTGAGTGGTTATGGTGGTAACTGGTTCCGAAACTAGTCCACTTAGGATCCACCCTAAAATAGTATTTTGTGCCAATAGTTTGTTTGAAATTTTCTCAACACCCTCGAGTATTATCGGAGGTATGAGATCGCTGCCTAATAAAATGTCTATTTGAGCGGGGGTGTTGCAGTTGGGATCTGCTAGCTTTAGGTGTGAAATCTTTTGCCAATGCTTGCTATTTATATGATAGCGTGGAAGCATATTTGTTAGTTGCGGTAAGACTATAGCTTCTGCTTTAATTAGCTTCTCCGCTTGGGGGGAAATTAGAGTAATGGGATTATTGTGAACAGAGGTATTCGTTTGAGATTTCCTCAACCTGAGTGGTCATAGTGGTAACTGGTTCCGAAACTAGTCCACTTAGGATCCACCCAAAAATAGTATTTTGTGCCAATAGTTTGTTTGAAATTTTCTCAACACCCTCGAGTATTATCTGAGGTATGAGATCACTGCCTAATAGAATGTCTATTTGAGCGGGGGTGTTGCAGTTGGGATCTGCTAGCTTTAGGTGTGAAACCTTAAGCCAATGCTTGCGATTTATATGATAGCTTGGAAGCATATTTGCTAGTTGCGGTAAGACTATAGCTTCTGCTTTAATTCTCTTATCCGCTTGGGGGGAAATTAGAGTAATGGGATTATTGTGAACTGAGGTATTCGTTTGAGATTTCCTCAACCTGAGTGGTCATGGTGGTAACTGGTTCCGAAACTAGTCCACTTAGAATCCACCCAAAAATAGTATTTTGTGCCAATAGTTTGTTTGAAATTTTCTCAACACCCTCGAGTATTATCTGAGGTATGAGATCACTGCCTAATAGAATGTCTAGTTGAGCGGGGGTGTTGCAGTTGGGATCTGCTAGCTTTAGGTGTGAAACCTTAAGCCAATGCTTGCGATTTATATGATAGCTTGGAAGCATATTTGCTAGTTGCGGTAAGACTATAGCTTCTGCTTTAATTCTCTTATCCGCTTGGGGGGAAATTAGAGTAATGGGATTATTGTGAACTGAGGTATTCGTTTGAGATTTCCTCAACCTGAGTGGTCATGGTGGTAACTGGTTCCGAAACTAGTCCACTTAGAATCCACCCAAAAATAGTATTTTGTGCCAATAGTTTGTTTGAAATTTTCTCAACACCCTCGAGTATTATCTGAGGTATGAGATCGCTGCCTAATAGAATGTCTATTTGAGCGCGGGTGTTGCAGTTGGCATCTGCTAGCTTTAGGTGTGAAACCTTTTGCCAATGCTTGCTATTTATATGATATCTTGGAAGCATATTTGTTAGTTGCGGTAAGACTATAGCTTCTGCTTTAATTCTCTTATCCGCTTGGTGGGAAATTAGAGTAATGGGATTATTGTGAACTGAGGTATTCGTTTGAGATTTCCTAATCCTGAGTGTCATAGTGGTAACTGGTCCCGAAACTAGTCCACTTAGGATCCATCCAAAAATAGTATTTTGTGCCAATAGTTTGTTTGAAATTTTCGCAACACCCTCGAGTATTATCTGAGGTATGAGATCGCTGCCTAATAGAATGTCTATTTGAGCGCGGGTGTTGCAGTTGGCATCTGCTAGCTTTAGGAGTGAAACCTTTTGCCGATGCTTGCTATTTATATGATAGCTTGGAAGCATATTTGTTAGTTGCGGTAAGACTATAGCTTCTGCTTTAATTCTCTTATCCGCTTGGGGGGAAATTAGAGTAATGGGATTATTGTGAACTGAACTATTCGTTTGAGATTTCCTCAACCTGAGTGGTCATGTTGGTAACTGGTTCCGAAACTAGTCCACTTAGGATCCACCCAAAAATAGTATTTTGTTCCAATAGTTTGTTTGAAATTTTCTCAACACCCTCGAGTATTATCTGAGGTATGAGATCGCTGCCTAATAGAATGTCTATTTGAGCGCGGGTGTTGCAGTTGGCATCTGCTAGCTTTAGGTGTGAAACCTTTTGCCGATGCTTGCTATTTATATGATAGCTTGGAAGCATATTTGTTAGTTGCGGTAAGACTATAGCTTCTGCTTTAATTCTCTTATCCGCTTGGGGGGAAATTAGAGTAAGGAGATTATTGTTAGCTGAGGTATTCGTTTGAGATTTCCTCAACCTGAGTGGTCATGGTGGTAACTGGTTCCGAAACTAGTCCACTTAGGACCAACCCAAAAATAGTATTTTGTGCCAATAGTTTGTTTGAAATTTTCTCAACCCCCTCGAGTATTATCTGAGGTATGAGATCGCTGCCTAATAGAATGTCTATTTGAGCGGGGGTGTTGCAGTTGGGATCTGCTAGCTTTAGGTGTGAAACCTTAAGCCAATGCTTGCGATTTATATGATAGCTTGGAAGCATATTTGTTAGTTGCGGTAAGACTATAGCTTCTGCTTTAATTCTCTTATCCGCTTGGGGGGAAATTAGAGTAATGCGATTATTGTGAACTGAGGTATTCGTTTGAGATTTCCTCAACCTGAGTGGTCATGGTGGTAACTGGTTCCGAAACTAGTCCACTTAGAATCCACCCAAAAATAGTATTTTGTGCCAATAGTTTGTTTGAAATTTTCTCAACACCCTCGAGTATTATCTGAGGTATGAGATCACTGCCTAATAGAATGTCTATTTGAGCGGGGGTGTTGCAGTTGGGATCTGCTAGCTTTAGGTGTGAAACCTTAAGCCAATGCTTGCGATTTATATGATAGCTTGGAAGCATATTTGTTAGTTGCGGTAAGACTATAGCTTCTGCTTTAATTCTCTTATCCGCTTGGGGGGAAATTAGAGTAATGGGATTATTGTGAACTGAGGTATTCGTTTGAGATTTGCTCAACCTGAGTGGTCATGGTGGTAACTGGTTCCGAAACTAGTCCACTTAGAATCCACCCAAAAATAGTATTTTGTGTCAATAGTTTGTTTGAAATTTTCTCAACACCCTCGAGTATTATCTGAGGTATGAGATCGCTGCCTAATAGAATGTCTATTTGAGCGCGGGTGTTGCAGTTGGCATCTGCTAGCTTTAGGTGTGAAACCTTTTCCCAATGCTTGCTATTTATATGATATCTTGGAAGCATATTTGTTAGTTGCGGTAAGACTATAGCTTTTGCTTTAATTCTCTTATCCGCTTGGGGGGAAATTAGAGTAATGGGATTATTGTGAACTGAGGTATTCGTTTGAGATTCCTAAACCTGAGTGGTCATGGTGGTAACTGGTTCCGAAACTAGTCCACATAGGATCCACCCTAAAATAGTATTTTGTGTCAATAGTTTGTTTGAAATTTTCGCAACACCCTCGAGTATTATCTGAGGTATGAGATCGCTGCCTAATAGAATGTCTATTTGAGCGCGGGTGTTGCAGTTGGCATCTGCTAACTTTAGGTGTGAAACCTTTTGCCAATGCTTGCTATTTATATGATAGCTTGGGAGCATATTTGTTAGTTGCGGTAAGACTATAGCTTCTGCTTTAATTCTCTTATCCGCTTGGGGGGAAATTAGAGTAATGGGATTATTGTGAACTGAGGTATTCGTTTGAGATTTCCTCAACCTGAGTGTCATAGTGGTAACTGGTTCCGAAACTAGTCCACTTAGGATCCATCCAAAAATAGTATTTTGTGCCAATAGTTTGTTTGAAATTTTCGCAACACCCTCGAGTATTATCTGAGGTATGAGATCGCTGCCTAATAGAATGTATATTTGAGCGCGGGTGTTGCAGTTGGCATCTGCTAGCTTTAGGAGTGAAACCTTTTGCCGATGCTTGCTATTTATATGATAGCTTGGAAGCATATTTGTTAGTTGCGGTAAGACTATAGCTTCTGCTTTAATTCTCTTATCCGCTTGGGGGGAAATTAGAGTAAGGGGATTATTGTGAACTGAGGTATTCGTTTGAGATTTCCACAACCTGAGTGGTCATGGTGGTAACTGGTTCCGAAACTAGTCCACTTAGGATCCACCCAAAAATAGTATTTTGTGCCAATAGTTTGTTTGAAATTTGCTCAACACCCTCGAGTATTATCTGAGGTATGAGATCGCTGCCTAATGGAATGTCTATTTGAGCGGGGGTGTTGCACTTGGGATCTGCTAGCTTTAGGTGTGAAACCTTTTGTCAATGCTTGTTATTTATATGATAGCTTGCAAGCATATTTGTTAGTTGCGGTAAGACTATAGCTTCTGCTTTAATTCTCTTATCCGCTTGGGGGGAAATTAGAGTAAGGGGATTATTGTGAACTGAGGTATTCGTTTGAGATTTTCACAACCTGAGTGGCCATGGTGGTAACTGGTTCCGAAACTAGTCCACTTAGGATCCACCCAAAAATAGTATTTTGTGCCAATAGTTTGTTTGAAATTTGCTCAACACCCTCGAGTATTATCTGAGGTATGAGATCGCTGCCTAATGGAATGTCTATTTGAGCGCGGGTGTTGCAGTTGGCATCTGCTAGCTTTAGGAGTGAAACCTTTTGCCGATGCTTGCTATTTATATGATAGCTTGGAAGCATATTTGTTAGTTGCGGTAAGACTATAGCTTCTGCTTTAATTCTCTTATCCGCTTGGGGGGAAATTAGAGTAAGGGGATTATTGTGAACTGAGGTATTCGTTTGAGATTTCCTCAACCTGAGTGGTCATGGTGGTAACTGGTTCCGAAACTAGTCCACTTAGGATCCACCCAAAAATAGTATTTTGTGCCAATAGTTTGTTTGAAATTTTCTCAACACCCTCGAGTATTATCTGAGGTATGAGATCGCTGCCTAATAGAATGTCTATTTGAGCGGGGGTGTTGCAGTTGGGATCTGCTAGCTTTAGGTGTGAAACCTTTTGCCAATGCTTGCTATTTATATGATATCTTGGCATATTTGTTAGTTGCGGTAAGACTATAGCTTCTGCTTTAATTCTCTTATCCGCTTGGGGGGAAATTAGAGTAATGGGATTATTGTGAACTGAGGTATTCGTTTGAGATTTCCTCAACCTGAGTGGTCATGGTGGTAACTGGTTCCGAAACTAGTCCATTTAGGATCCACCCAAAAATAGTATTTTGTGCCAGTGGTTTGTTTGAAATTTTCTCAACACCCTCGAGTATTATCTGAGGTATGAGATCGCTGCCTAATAGAATGTCTATTTGAGCGGGGGTGTTGCAGTTGTCATCTGCTAGCTTTAGGTGTGAAACCTTTTGCCAATGCTTGCTATTTATATGATAGCTTGGAAGCATATTTGTTAGTTGCGGTAAGACTATAGCTTCTGCTTTAATACTCTTATCCGCTGGGGGGAAATTAGAGTAATGGGATTATTGTGAACTGAGGTATTCGTTTGAGATTTCCTCAACCTGAGTGGTCATGGTGGTAACTGGTTCCGAAACTAGTCCACTTACGACCAACCCAAAAATAGTATTTTGTGCGAATAGTTTGTTTGAAATTTTCTCAACACCCTCGAGTATTATCTGAGGTATGAGATCACTGCCTAATAGAATGTCTATTTGAGCGGGGGTGTTGCAGTTGGGATCTGCTAGCCTTAGGTGTGAAACCTTTTGCCAATGCTTGCTATTTATATGATAGCTTGGAAGCATATTTGTTAGTTGCGGTAAGACTATAGCTTCTGCTTTAATTCTCTTATCCGCTTGGGGGGAAATTAGAGTAATGGGATTATTGTGAACTGAGGTATTCGTTTGAGATTTCCTCAACCTGAGTGGTCATGGTGGTAACTGGTTCCGAAACTAGTCCACTTAGGACCAACCCTAAAATAGTATTTTGTGCCAATAGTTTGTTTGAAATTTTCTCAACACCCTCGAGTATTATCTGAGGTATGAGATCGCTGCCTAATAGAATGTCTATTTGAGCGGGGGTGTTGCAGTTGGCATCTGCTAGCTTAAGGTGTGAAACCTTTTGCCAATGCTTGCTATTTATATGATAGCTTGGAAGCATATTTGTTAGTTGCGGTAAGACTATAGCTCCTGCTTTAATTCTCTTATCTGCTTGGGGGGAAATTAGAGTAATGGGATTATTGTGAACTGAGGTATTCGTTTGAGATTTCCTCAACCTGAGTGGTCATGGTGGTAACTGGTTCCGAAACTAGTCCACATAGGATCCACTCTAAAATAGTATTTTGTGCGAATAGTTTGTTTGAAATTTTCTCAACACCCTCGAGTATTATCTGAGGTATGAGATCGCTGCCTAATAGAATGTCTATTTGAGCGCGGGTGTTGCAGTTGGCATCTGCTAACTTTAGGTGTGAAACCTTTTGCCAATGCTTGCTATTTATATGATAGCTTGGGAGCATATTTGTTAGTTGCGGTAAGACTATAGCTTCTGCTTTAATTCTCTTATCCGCTTGGGGGGAAATTAGAGTAATGGGATTATTGTGAACTGAGGTATTCGTTTGAGATTCCTAAACCTGAGTGGTCATGGTGGTAACTGGTTCCGAAACTAGTCCACATAGGATCCACCCTAAAATAGTATTTTGTGCCAATAGTTTGTTTGAAATTTGCTCAACACCCTCGAGTATTATCTGAGGTATGAGATCGCTGCCTAATGGAATGTCTATTTGAGCGCGGGTGTTGCAGTTGGCATCTGCTAGCTTTAGGTGTGAAATCTTTTGCCAATGCTTGCTATTTATATGATAGCTTGGAAGCATATTTGTTAGTTGCGGTAAGACTATAGCTTCTGCTTTAATTCTCTTATCCGCTTGGGGGGAAATTAGAGTAATGGGATTATTGTGAACTGAGGTATTCGTTTGAGATTTCCTCAACCTGAGTGGTCATGGTGGTAACTGGTTCCGAAACTAGTCCACTTAGGACCAACCCTAAAATAGTATTTTGTGCGAATAGTTTGTTTGAAATTTTCTCAACACCCTCGAGTATTATCTGAGGTATGAGATCGCTGCCTAATAGAATGTCTATTTGAGCGCGGGTGTTGCAGTTGGCATCTGCTAGCTTTAGGTGTGAAACCTTTTGCCGATGCTTGCTATTTATATGATAGCTTGGAAGCATATTTGTTAGTTGCGGTAAGACTATAGCTTCTGCTTTAATTCTCTTATCCGCTTGGGGGGAAATTAGAGTAATGGGATTATTGTGAACTGAGGTATTCGTTTGAGATTCCTCAACCTGAGTGGTTATGGTGGTAACTGGTTCCGAAACTAGTCCACTTAGGATCCACCCTAAAATAGTATTTTGTGCCAATAGTTTGTTTGAAATTTTCTCAACACCCTCGAGTATTATCGGAGGTATGAGATCGCTGCCTAATAAAATGTCTATTTGAGCGGGGGTGTTGCAGTTGGGATCTGCTAGCTTTAGGTGTGAAATCTTTTGCCAATGCTTGCTATTTATATGATAGCGTGGAAGCATATTTGTTAGTTGCGGTAAGACTATAGCTTCTGCTTTAATTAGCTTCTCCGCTTGGGGGGAAATTAGAGTAATGGGATTATTGTGAACAGAGGTATTCGTTTGAGATTTCCTCAACCTGAGTGGTCATAGTGGTAACTGGTTCCGAAACTAGTCCACTTAGGATCCACCCAAAAATAGTATTTTGTGCCAATAGTTTGTTTGAAATTTTCTCAACACCCTCGAGTATTATCTGAGGTATGAGATCACTGCCTAATAGAATGTCTATTTGAGCGGGGGTGTTGCAGTTGGGATCTGCTAGCTTTAGGTGTGAAACCTTAAGCCAATGCTTGCGATTTATATGATAGCTTGGAAGCATATTTGCTAGTTGCGGTAAGACTATAGCTTCTGCTTTAATTCTCTTATCCGCTTGGGGGGAAATTAGAGTAATGGGATTATTGTGAACTGAGGTATTCGTTTGAGATTTCCTCAACCTGAGTGGTCATGGTGGTAACTGGTTCCGAAACTAGTCCACTTAGAATCCACCCAAAAATAGTATTTTGTGCCAATAGTTTGTTTGAAATTTTCTCAACACCCTCGAGTATTATCTGAGGTATGAGATCACTGCCTAATAGAATGTCTAGTTGAGCGGGGGTGTTGCAGTTGGGATCTGCTAGCTTTAGGTGTGAAACCTTAAGCCAATGCTTGCGATTTATATGATAGCTTGGAAGCATATTTGCTAGTTGCGGTAAGACTATAGCTTCTGCTTTAATTCTCTTATCCGCTTGGGGGGAAATTAGAGTAATGGGATTATTGTGAACTGAGGTATTCGTTTGAGATTTCCTCAACCTGAGTGGTCATGGTGGTAACTGGTTCCGAAACTAGTCCACTTAGAATCCACCCAAAAATAGTATTTTGTGCCAATAGTTTGTTTGAAATTTTCTCAACACCCTCGAGTATTATCTGAGGTATGAGATCGCTGCCTAATAGAATGTCTATTTGAGCGCGGGTGTTGCAGTTGGCATCTGCTAGCTTTAGGTGTGAAACCTTTTGCCAATGCTTGCTATTTATATGATATCTTGGAAGCATATTTGTTAGTTGCGGTAAGACTATAGCTTCTGCTTTAATTCTCTTATCCGCTTGGGGGGAAATTAGAGTAATGGGATTATTGTGAACTGAGGTATTCGTTTGAGATTTCCTCATCCTGAGTGTCATAGTGGTAACTGGTCCCGAAACTAGTCCACTTAGGATCCATCCAAAAATAGTATTTTGTGCCAATAGTTTGTTTGAAATTTTCGCAACACCCTCGAGTATTATCTGAGGTATGAGATCGCTGCCTAATAGAATGTCTATTTGAGCGCGGGTGTTGCAGTTGGCATCTGCTAGCTTTAGGAGTGAAACCTTTTGCCGATGCTTGCTATTTATATGATAGCTTGGAAGCATATTTGTTAGTTGCGGTAAGACTATAGCTTCTGCTTTAATTCTCTTATCCGCTTGGGGGGAAATTAGAGTAATGGGATTATTGTGAACTGAACTATTCGTTTGAGATTTCCTCAACCTGAGTGGTCATGTTGGTAACTGGTTCCGAAACTAGTCCACTTAGGATCCACCCAAAAATAGTATTTTGTTCCAATAGTTTGTTTGAAATTTTCTCAACACCCTCGAGTATTATCTGAGGTATGAGATCGCTGCCTAATAGAATGTCTATTTGAGCGCGGGTGTTGCAGTTGGCATCTGCTAGCTTTAGGTGTGAAACCTTTTGCCGATGCTTGCTATTTATATGATAGCTTGGAAGCATATTTGTTAGTTGCGGTAAGACTATAGCTTCTGCTTTAATTCTCTTATCCGCTTGGGGGGAAATTAGAGTAAGGAGATTATTGTTAGCTGAGGTATTCGTTTGAGATTTCCTCAACCTGAGTGGTCATGGTGGTAACTGGTTCCGAAACTAGTCCACTTAGGACCAACCCAAAAATAGTATTTTGTGCCAATAGTTTGTTTGAAATTTTCTCAACCCCCTCGAGTATTATCTGAGGTATGAGATCGCTGCCTAATAGAATGTCTATTTGAGCGGGGGTGTTGCAGTTGGGATCTGCTAGCTTTAGGTGTGAAACCTTAAGCCAATGCTTGCGATTTATATGATAGCTTGGAAGCATATTTGTTAGTTGCGGTAAGACTATAGCTTCTGCTTTAATTCTCTTATCCGCTTGGGGGGAAATTAGAGTAATGCGATTATTGTGAACTGAGGTATTCGTTTGAGATTTCCTCAACCTGAGTGGTCATGGTGGTAACTGGTTCCGAAACTAGTCCACTTAGAATCCACCCAAAAATAGTATTTTGTGCCAATAGTTTGTTTGAAATTTTCTCAACACCCTCGAGTATTATCTGAGGTATGAGATCACTGCCTAATAGAATGTCTATTTGAGCGGGGGTGTTGCAGTTGGGATCTGCTAGCTTTAGGTGTGAAACCTTAAGCCAATGCTTGCGATTTATATGATAGCTTGGAAGCATATTTGTTAGTTGCGGTAAGACTATAGCTTCTGCTTTAATTCTCTTATCCGCTTGGGGGGAAATTAGAGTAATGGGATTATTGTGAACTGAGGTATTCGTTTGAGATTTGCTCAACCTGAGTGGTCATGGTGGTAACTGGTTCCGAAACTAGTCCACTTAGAATCCACCCAAAAATAGTATTTTGTGTCAATAGTTTGTTTGAAATTTTCTCAACACCCTCGAGTATTATCTGAGGTATGAGATCGCTGCCTAATAGAATGTCTATTTGAGCGCGGGTGTTGCAGTTGGCATCTGCTAGCTTTAGGTGTGAAACCTTTTCCCAATGCTTGCTATTTATATGATATCTTGGAAGCATATTTGTTAGTTGCGGTAAGACTATAGCTTTTGCTTTAATTCTCTTATCCGCTTGGGGGGAAATTAGAGTAATGGGATTATTGTGAACTGAGGTATTCGTTTGAGATTCCTAAACCTGAGTGGTCATGGTGGTAACTGGTTCCGAAACTAGTCCACATAGGATCCACCCTAAAATAGTATTTTGTGTCAATAGTTTGTTTGAAATTTTCGCAACACCCTCGAGTATTATCTGAGGTATGAGATCGCTGCCTAATAGAATGTCTATTTGAGCGCGGGTGTTGCAGTTGGCATCTGCTAACTTTAGGTGTGAAACCTTTTGCCAATGCTTGCTATTTATATGATAGCTTGGGAGCATATTTGTTAGTTGCGGTAAGACTATAGCTTCTGCTTTAATTCTCTTATCCGCTTGGGGGGAAATTAGAGTAATGGGATTATTGTGAACTGAGGTATTCGTTTGAGATTTCCTCAACCTGAGTGTCATAGTGGTAACTGGTTCCGAAACTAGTCCACTTAGGATCCATCCAAAAATAGTATTTTGTGCCAATAGTTTGTTTGAAATTTTCGCAACACCCTCGAGTATTATCTGAGGTATGAGATCGCTGCCTAATAGAATGTATATTTGAGCGCGGGTGTTGCAGTTGGCATCTGCTAGCTTTAGGAGTGAAACCTTTTGCCGATGCTTGCTATTTATATGATAGCTTGGAAGCATATTTGTTAGTTGCGGTAAGACTATAGCTTCTGCTTTAATTCTCTTATCCGCTTGGGGGGAAATTAGAGTAAGGGGATTATTGTGAACTGAGGTATTCGTTTGAGATTTCCACAACCTGAGTGGTCATGGTGGTAACTGGTTCCGAAACTAGTCCACTTAGGATCCACCCAAAAATAGTATTTTGTGCCAATAGTTTGTTTGAAATTTGCTCAACACCCTCGAGTATTATCTGAGGTATGAGATCGCTGCCTAATGGAATGTCTATTTGAGCGGGGGTGTTGCACTTGGGATCTGCTAGCTTTAGGTGTGAAACCTTTTGTCAATGCTTGTTATTTATATGATAGCTTGCAAGCATATTTGTTAGTTGCGGTAAGACTATAGCTTCTGCTTTAATTCTCTTATCCGCTTGGGGGGAAATTAGAGTAAGGGGATTATTGTGAACTGAGGTATTCGTTTGAGATTTTCACAACCTGAGTGGCCATGGTGGTAACTGGTTCCGAAACTAGTCCACTTAGGATCCACCCAAAAATAGTATTTTGTGCCAATAGTTTGTTTGAAATTTGCTCAACACCCTCGAGTATTATCTGAGGTATGAGATCGCTGCCTAATGGAATGTCTATTTGAGCGCGGGTGTTGCAGTTGGCATCTGCTAGCTTTAGGAGTGAAACCTTTTGCCGATGCTTGCTATTTATATGATAGCTTGGAAGCATATTTGTTAGTTGCGGTAAGACTATAGCTTCTGCTTTAATTCTCTTATCCGCTTGGGGGGAAATTAGAGTAAGGGGATTATTGTGAACTGAGGTATTCGTTTGAGATTTCCTCAACCTGAGTGGTCATGGTGGTAACTGGTTCCGAAACTAGTCCACTTAGGATCCACCCAAAAATAGTATTTTGTGCCAATAGTTTGTTTGAAATTTTCTCAACACCCTCGAGTATTATCTGAGGTATGAGATCGCTGCCTAATAGAATGTCTATTTGAGCGGGGGTGTTGCAGTTGGGATCTGCTAGCTTTAGGTGTGAAACCTTTTGCCAATGCTTGCTATTTATATGATATCTTGGCATATTTGTTAGTTGCGGTAAGACTATAGCTTCTGCTTTAATTCTCTTATCCGCTTGGGGGGAAATTAGAGTAATGGGATTATTGTGAACTGAGGTATTCGTTTGAGATTTCCTCAACCTGAGTGGTCATGGTGGTAACTGGTTCCGAAACTAGTCCATTTAGGATCCACCCAAAAATAGTATTTTGTGCCAGTGGTTTGTTTGAAATTTTCTCAACACCCTCGAGTATTATCTGAGGTATGAGATCGCTGCCTAATAGAATGTCTATTTGAGCGGGGGTGTTGCAGTTGTCATCTGCTAGCTTTAGGTGTGAAACCTTTTGCCAATGCTTGCTATTTATATGATAGCTTGGAAGCATATTTGTTAGTTGCGGTAAGACTATAGCTTCTGCTTTAATACTCTTATCCGCTGGGGGGAAATTAGAGTAATGGGATTATTGTGAACTGAGGTATTCGTTTGAGATTTCCTCAACCTGAGTGGTCATGGTGGTAACTGGTTCCGAAACTAGTCCACTTACGACCAACCCAAAAATAGTATTTTGTGCGAATAGTTTGTTTGAAATTTTCTCAACACCCTCGAGTATTATCTGAGGTATGAGATCACTGCCTAATAGAATGTCTATTTGAGCGGGGGTGTTGCAGTTGGGATCTGCTAGCCTTAGGTGTGAAACCTTTTGCCAATGCTTGCTATTTATATGATAGCTTGGAAGCATATTTGTTAGTTGCGGTAAGACTATAGCTTCTGCTTTAATTCTCTTATCCGCTTGGGGGGAAATTAGAGTAATGGGATTATTGTGAACTGAGGTATTCGTTTGAGATTTCCTCAACCTGAGTGGTCATGGTGGTAACTGGTTCCGAAACTAGTCCACTTAGGACCAACCCTAAAATAGTATTTTGTGCCAATAGTTTGTTTGAAATTTTCTCAACACCCTCGAGTATTATCTGAGGTATGAGATCGCTGCCTAATAGAATGTCTATTTGAGCGGGGGTGTTGCAGTTGGCATCTGCTAGCTTAAGGTGTGAAACCTTTTGCCAATGCTTGCTATTTATATGATAGCTTGGAAGCATATTTGTTAGTTGCGGTAAGACTATAGCTCCTGCTTTAATTCTCTTATCTGCTTGGGGGGAAATTAGAGTAATGGGATTATTGTGAACTGAGGTATTCGTTTGAGATTTCCTCAACCTGAGTGGTCATGGTGGTAACTGGTTCCGAAACTAGTCCACTTAGGACCAACCCAAAAATAGTATTTTGTGCGAATAGTTTGTTTGAAATTTTCTCAACACCCTCGAGTATTATCTGAGGTATGAGATCGCTGCCTAATAGAATGTCTATTTGAGCGGGGGTGTTGCAGTTGGGATCTGCTAGCTTTAGGTGTGAAACCTTTTGCCAATGCTTGCTATTTATATGATATCTGGGAAGCATATTTGTTAGTTGCGGTAAGACTATAGCTTCTGCTTTAATTCTCTTATCCGCTTGGGGGAAATTAGAGTAATGGGATTATTGTGAACTGAGGTATTCGTTTGAGATTTCCTCAACCTGAGTGGTCATGGTGGTAACTGGGTCCGAAACTAGTCCACTTAGGATCCACCCAAAAATAGTATTTTGTGCCAATAGTTTGTTTGAAATTTTCTCAACACCCTCGAGTATTATCTGAGGTATGAGATCGCTGCCTAATAGAATGTCTATTTGAGCGCGGGTGTTGCAGTTGGCATCTGCTAGCTTTAGGTGTGAAACCTTTTGCCGATGCTTGCTATTTATATGATAGCTTGGAAGCATATTTGTTAGTTGCGGTAAGACTATAGCTTCTGCTTTAATTCTCTTATCCGCTTAGGGGGAAATTAGAGTAATGGGATTATTGTGAACTGAGGTATTTGTTTGAGATTTCCTCAACCTGAGTGGTCATGGTGGTAACTGGTTCCGAAACTAGTCCACTTAGGACCAACCCAAAAATAGTATTTTGTGCGAATAGTTTGTTTGAAATTTTCTCAACACCCTCGAGTATTATCGGAGGTATGAGATCGCTGCCTAATAGAATGTCTATTTGAGCGGGGGTGTTGCAGTTGGGATCTGCTAGCTTTAGGTGTGAAATCTTTTGCCAATGCTTGCTATTTATATGATAGCATATTTGTTAGTTGCGGTAAGACTATAGCTTCTGCTTTAATTCTCTTATCCGCTTGGGGGGAAATTAGAGTAATGGGATTATTGTGAACTGAGGTATTCGTTTGAGATTTCCTCAACCTGAGTTGTCATGGTGGTAACTGGTTCCGAAACTAGTCCACTTAGGATCCACCGTAAAATAGTATTTTGTGCCAATAGGTGAAACCTTTTGCCAATGCTTGCTATTTATATGATAGCTTGGAAGCATATTTGTTAGTTGCGGTAAGACTATAGCTTCTGCTTTAAATCTCTTATCCGCTTTGGGGGAAATTAGAGTAATGGGATTATTGTGAACTGAGGTATTCGTTTGAGATTTCCTCAACCTGAGTGGTCGTGGTGGTAACTGGTTCCGAAACTAGTCCACTTAGGATCCACCGTAAAATAGTATTTTGTGCCAATAGGTGAAACCTTTTGCCAATGCTTGCTATTTATATGATAGCTTGGAAGCATATTTGTTAGTTGCGGTAAGACTATAGCTTCTGCTTTAATTCTCTTCTCCGCTTGGGGGGAAATTAGAGTAATGGGATTATTGTGAACTGAGGTATTCGTTTGAGATTCCTCAACCTGAGTGGTCATGGTGGTAACTGGTTCCGAAACTAGTCCACTTAGGATCCACCCTAAAATAGTATTTTGTGCCAATAGTTTGTTTGAAATTTTCTCAACACCCTCGAGTATTATCTGAGGTATGAGATCGCTGCCTAATAGAATGTCTATTTGAGCGGGGGTGTTGTAGTCGGGATCTGCTAGCTTTAGGTGTGAAACCTTTTCCCAATGCTTGCTATTCATATGATAGCTTGGAAGCATATTTGTTAGTTGCGGTAAGACTATAGCTCGTGCTTTAAATCTCTTATCCGCTTTGGGGGAAATTAGAGTAATGGGATTATTGTGAACTGAGGTATTCGTTTGAGATTTCCTCAACCTGAGTGGTCGTGGTGGTAACTGGTTCCGAAACTAGTCCACTTAGGATCCACCGTAAAATAGTATTTTGTGCCAATAGGTGAAACCTTTTGCCAATGCTTGCTATTTATATGATAGCTTGGAAGCATATTTGTTAGTTGCGGTAAGACTATAGCTTCTGCTTTAATTCTCTTCTCCGCTTGGGGGGAAATTAGAGTAATGGGATTATTGTGAACTGAGGTATTCGTTTGAGATTTCCTCAACCTGAGTGGTCATGGTGGTAACTGGTTCCGAAACTAGTCCACTTAGGACCAACCCAAAAATAGTATTTTGTGCGAATAGTTTGTTTGAAATTTTCTCAACACCCTCGAGTATTATCTGAGGTATGAGATCGCTGCCTAATAGAATGTCTATTTGAGCGGGGGTGTTGCAGTTGTCATCTGCTAGCTTTAGGTGTGAAACCTTTAGCCAATGCTTGCTATTTATATGATAGCTTGGAAGCATATTTGTTAGTTGCGGTAAGACTTTAGCTTCTGCTTTAATTCTCTTATCCGCTTGGGGGGAAATTAGAGTAATGGGATTATTGTGAACTGAGGTATTCGTTTGAGATTTCCTCAACCTGAGTTGTCATGGTGGTAACTGGTTCCGAAACTAGTCCACTTAGGATCCACCGTAAAATAGTATTTTGTGCCAATAGGTGAAACCTTTTGCCAATGCTTGCTATTTATATGATAGCTTGGAAGCATATTTGTTAGTTGCGGTAAGACTATAGCTTCTGCTTTAATTGTCTTTTCCGCTTGGGGGGAAATTAGAGTAATGGGATTATTGTGAACTGAGGTATTCGTTTGAGATTTCCTCAACCTGAGTGGTCATGGTGGTAACTGGTTCCGAAACTAGTCCACTTAGGACCAACCCAAAAATAGTATTTTGTGCGAATAGTTTGTTTGAAATTTTCTCAACACCCTCGAGTATTATCTGAGGTATGAGATCGCTGCCTAATAGAATGTCTATTTGAGCGGGGGTGTTGCAGTTGTCATCTGCTAGCTTTAGGTGTGAAACCTTTTGCCAATGCTTGCTATTTATATGATAGCTTGGAAGCATATTTGTTAGTTGCGGTAAGACTATAGCTTCTGCTTTAATTCTCTTATCCGCTGGGGAGAAATTAGAGTAATGGGATTATTGTGAACTGAGGTATTCGTTTGAGATTTCCTCAACCTGAGTGGTCATGGTGGTAACTGGTTCCGAAACTAGTCCACTTAGGACCAACCCAAAAATAGTATTTTGTGCGAATAGTTTGTTTGAAATTTTCTCAACACCCTCGAGTATTATCTGAGGTATGAGATCACTGCCTAATAGAATGTCTATTTGAGCGGGGGTGTTGCAGTTGGGATCTGCTAGCTTTAGGTGTGAAACCTTTTGCCAATGCTTGCTATTTATATGATAGCTTGGAAACATATTTGTTAGTTGCGGTAAGACTATAGCTTCTGCTTTAATTCTCTTATCCGCTTGGGGGGAAATTAGAGTAATGGGATTATTGTGAACTGAGGTATTCGTTTGAGATTTCCTCAACCTGAGTGGTCATGGTGGTAACTGGTTCCGAAACTAGTCCACTTAGGACCAACCCAAAAATAGTATTTTGTGCGAATAGTTTGTTTGAAATTTTCTCAACACCCTCGAGTATTATCTGAGGTATGAGATCACTGCCTAATAGAATGTCTATTTGAGCGAGGGTGTTGCAGTTGGGATCTGCTAGCTTTAGGTGTGAAAACTTTTCCCAATGCTTGCTATTCATATGATAGCTTGGAAGCATATTTGTTAGTTGCGGTAAGACTATAGCTCATGCTTTAATTCTCTTATCCGCTTGGGGGGAAATTAGAGTAATGGTCATGGTGGTAACTGGTGCCGAAACTAGCCCACTTAGGATCCACCCTAAAATAGTATTTTGTGCCAATAGGTGAAACCTTTTGCCAATGCTATTTATATGATAGCTTGGAAGCATATTTGTTAGTTGCGGTAAGACTATAGCTTCTGCTTTAATTCTCTTCTCCGCTTGGGGGGAAATTAGAGTAATTGGATTATTGTGAACTAAGGTATTCGTTTGAGATTTCCTCAACCTGAGTGGTCATAGTGGTAACTGGTTCCAAAACTAGTCCACTTAGGATCCACCCAAAAATAGTATTTTGTGCCAATAGTTTGTTTGAAATTTTCTCAACACCTTCGAGTATTATCTGAGGTATGAGATCGCTGCCTAATAGAATGTCTATTTGAGCGGGGGTGTTGCAGTCTGGATCTGCTAGCTTTAGGTGTGAAACCTTTTCCCAATGCTTGCTATTCATATGATAGCTCGGAAGCATATTTGTTAGTTGCGGTAAGACTATAGCTCGTGCTTTAATTCTCTTATCCGCTTTGGGGGAAATTAGAGTAATGGGATTATTGTGAACTGAGGTATTCGTTTGAGATTTCCTCAACCTGAGTGGTCATGGTGGTAACTGGTTCCGAAACTAGTCCACTTAGGACCAACCCAAAAATAGTATTTTGTGCCAATAGTTTGTTTGAAATTTTCTCAACACCCTCGAGTATTATCTGAGGTATGAGATCGCTGCCTAATAGAATGTCTATTTGAGCGGGGGTGTTGCAGTTGGGATCTGCTAGCTTTAGGTGTGAAACCTTTAGCCAATGTTTGCTATTTATATGATAGCTTGGAAGCATATTTGTTAGTTGCGGTAAGACTATAGCTTCTGCTTTAATTCTCTTATCCGCTTGGGGGGAAATTAGAGTAATGAAATTATTGTGAACTGAGGTATTCGTTTGAGATTTCCTCAACCTGAGTGGTCATGGTGGTAACTGGTTCCGAAACTAGTCCACTTAGGATCCACCGTAAAATAGTATTTTGTGCCAATAGGTGAAACCTTTTGCCAATACTTGCTATTTATATGATAGCTTGGAAGCATATTTGTTAGTTGCGGTAAGACTATAGCTTCTGCTTTAATTCTCTTCTCCGCTTGGGGGGAAATTAGAGTAATGGGATTATTGTGAACTGAGGTATTCGTTTGAGATTTCCTCAACCTGAGTGGTCATGGTGGTAACTGGTTCCGAAACTAGTCCACTTAGAATCCACCGTAAAATAGTATTTTGTGCCAATAGGTGAAACCTTTTGCCAATGCTTGCTATTTATATGATAGCTTGGAAGCATATTTGTTAGTTGCGGTAAGACTATAGCTTCTGCTTTTATTCTCTTATCCGCTTGGGGGGAAATTAGAGTAATGGGATTATTGTGAACTGAGGTATTCGTTTGAGATTTCCTCAACCTGAGTGGTCATGGTGGTAACTGGTTCCGAAACTAGTCCACTTAGGATCCACCCAAAAATAGTATTTTGTGCCAATAGTTTGTTTGAAATTTTCTCAACACCCTCGAGTAATATCTGAGGTATGAGATCGCTGCCTAATAGAATGTCTATTTGAGCGGGGGTGTTGCAGTTGGGATCTGCTAGCTTTAGGTGTGAAACCTTAAGCCAATGCTTGCTATTTATATGATAGCTTGGAAGCATATTTGTTAGTTGCGGTAAGACTATAACTTCTGCTTTAATTCTCTTATCCGCTTGGGGGGAAATTAGAGTAATGGGATTATTGTGAACTGAGGTATTCGTTTGAGATTTCCTCAACCTGAGTGGTCATGGTGGTAACTGGTTCCGAAACTAGTCCACTTAGGATCCACCGTAAAATAGTATTTTGTGCCAATAGGTGAAACCTTTTGCCAATGCTTGCTATTTATATGATTGCTTGGAAGCATATTTGTTAGTTGCGGTAAGACTATAGCTTCTGCTTTAATTCTCTTCTCCGCTTGGGGGGAAATTAGAGTAATGGGATTATTGTGAACTGAGGTATTCGTTTGAGATTTCCTCAACTTGAGTGGTCATGGTGGTAACTGGTTCCGAAACTAGTCCACTTAGGACCAACCCAAAAATAGTATTTTGTGCGAATAGTTTGTTTGAAATTTTCTCAACACCCTCGAGTATTATCTGAGGTATGAGATCGCTGCCTAATAGAATGTCTATTTGAGCGGGGGTGTTGCAGTTGTCATCTGCTAGCTTTAGGTGTGAAACCTTTTGCCAATGCTTGCTATTTATATGATAGCTTGGAAGCATATTTGTTAGTTGCGGTAAGACTATAGCTTCTGCTTTAATTCTCTTCTCCGCTTGGGGGGAAATTAGAGTAATGGGATTATTGTGAACTGAGGTATTCGTTTGAGATTTCCTCAACCTGAGTGGTCATGGTGGTAACTGGTTCCGAAACTAGTCCACTTAGAATCCACCGTAAAATAGTATTTTGTGCCAATAGGTGAAACCTTTTGCCAATGCTTGCTATTTATATGATAGCTTGGAAGCATATTTGTTAGTTGCGGTAAGACTATAGCTTCTGCTTTTATTCTCTTATCCGCTTGGGGGGAAATTAGAGTAATGGGATTATTGTGAACTGAGGTATTCGTTTGAGATTTCCTCAACCTGAGTGGTCATGGTGGTAACTGGTTCCGAAACTAGTCCACTTAGGATCCACCCAAAAATAGTATTTTGTGCCAATAGTTTGTTTGAAATTTTCTCAACACCCTCGAGTAATATCTGAGGTATGAGATCGCTGCCTAATAGAATGTCTATTTGAGCGGGGGTGTTGCAGTTGGGATCTGCTAGCTTTAGGTGTGAAACCTTAAGCCAATGCTTGCTATTTATATGATAGCTTGGAAGCATATTTGTTAGTTGCGGTAAGACTATAACTTCTGCTTTAATTCTCTTATCTGCTTGGGGGGAAATTAGAGTAATGGGATTATTGTGAACTGAGGTATTCGTTTGAGATTTCCACAACCTGAGTGGTCATGGTTGTAACTGGTTCCGAAACTAGTCCACTTAGGATCCACCCAAAAATAGTATTTTGTGCCAATAGTTTGTTTGAAATTTGCTCAACACCCTCGAGTATTATCTGAGGTATGAGATCGCTGCCTAATAGAATGTCTATTTGAGCGGGGGTGTTGCAGTTGTCATCTGCTAGCTTTAGGTGTGAAACCTTTAGCCAATGCTTGCTATTTATATGATAGCTTGGAAGCATATTTGTTAGTTGCGGTAAGACTTTAGCTTCTGCTTTAATTCTCTTATCCGCTTAGGGGGAAATTAGAGTAATGGGATTATTGTGAACTGAGGTATTCGTTTGAGATTTCCTCAACTTGAGTGGTCATGGTGGTAACTGGTTCCGAAACTAGTCCACTTAGGACCAACCCAAAAATAGTATTTTGTGCGAATAGTTTGTTTGAAATTTTCTCAACACCCTCGAGTATTATCTGAGGTATGAGATCGCTGCCTAATAGAATGTCTATTTGAGCGGGGGTGTTGCAGTTGTCATCTGCTAGCTTTAGGTGTGAAACCTTTTGCCAATGCTTGCTATTTATATGATAGCTTGGAAGCATATTTGTTAGTTGCGGTAAGACTATAGCTTCTGCTTTAATTCTCTTCTCCGCTTGGGGGGAAATTAGAGTAATGGGATTATTGTGAACTGAGGTATTCGTTTGAGATTTCCTCAACCTGAGTGGTCATGGTGGTAACTGGTTCCGAAACTAGTCCACTTAGAATCCACCGTAAAATAGTATTTTGTGCCAATAGGTGAAACCTTTTGCCAATGCTTGCTATTTATATGATAGCTTGGAAGCATATTTGTTAGTTGCGGTAAGACTATAGCTTCTGCTTTTATTCTCTTATCCGCTTGGGGGGAAATTAGAGTAATGGGATTATTGTGAACTGAGGTATTCGTTTGAGATTTCCTCAACCTGAGTGGTCATGGTGGTAACTGGTTCCGAAACTAGTCCACTTAGGATCCACCCAAAAATAGTATTTTGTGCCAATAGTTTGTTTGAAATTTTCTCAACACCCTCGAGTAATATCTGAGGTATGAGATCGCTGCCTAATAGAATGTCTATTTGAGCGGGGGTGTTGCAGTTGGGATCTGCTAGCTTTAGGTGTGAAACCTTAAGCCAATGCTTGCTATTTATATGATAGCTTGGAAGCATATTTGTTAGTTGCGGTAAGACTATAACTTCTGCTTTAATTCTCTTATCTGCTTGGGGGGAAATTAGAGTAATGGGATTATTGTGAACTGAGGTATTCGTTTGAGATTTCCACAACCTGAGTGGTCATGGTTGTAACTGGTTCCGAAACTAGTCCACTTAGGATCCACCCAAAAATAGTATTTTGTGCCAATAGTTTGTTTGAAATTTGCTCAACACCCTCGAGTATTATCTGAGGTATGAGATCGCTGCCTAATAGAATGTCTATTTGAGCGGGGGTGTTGCAGTTGGGATCTGCTAGCTTTAGGTGTGAAACCTTTTGCCAATGCTTGCTATTTATATGATAGCTTTGAAGCATATTTGTTACTTGCGGTAAGACTATAGCTTCTGCTTTAATTCTCTTATCCGCTTGGGGGGAAATTCGAGTAATGGGATTATTGTGAACTGAGGTATTCGTTTGAGATTTCCTCAACCTGAGTGGTCATGGTGGTAACTGGTTCCGAAACTAGTCCACTTAGGATCCACCCAAAAATAGTATTTTGTGCCAATAGTTTGTTTGAAATTTTCTCAACACCCTCGAGTAATATCTGAGGTATGAGATCGCTGCCTAATAGAATGTCTATTTGAGCGGGGGTGTTGCAGTTGGGATCTGCTAGCTTTAGGTGTGAAACCTTAAGCCAATGCTTGCTATTTATATGATAGCTTGGAAGCATATTTGTTAGTTGCGGTAAGACTATAACTTCTGCTTTAATTCTCTTATCCGCTTGGGGGGAAATTAGAGTAATGGGATTATTGTGAACTGAGGTATTCGTTTGAGATTTCCTCAACCTGAGTGGTCATGGTGGTAACTGGTTCCGAAACTAGTCCACTTAGGATCCACCGTAAAATAGTATTTTGTGCCAATAGGTGAAACCTTTTGCCAATGCTTGCTATTTATATGATTGCTTGGAAGCATATTTGTTAGTTGCGGTAAGACTATAGCTTCTGCTTTAATTCTCTTCTCCGCTTGGGGGGAAATTAGAGTAATGGGATTATTGTGAACTGAGGTATTCGTTTGAGATTTCCTCAACCTGAGTGGTCATGGTGGTAACTGGTTCCGAAACTAGTCCACTTAGGACCAACCCAAAAATATTATTTTGTGCGAATAGTTTGTTTGAAATTTTCTCAACATTATCTGAGGTATGCAGTTGGTGTTGCAGTTGGGATCTGCTAGCTTTAGGTGTGAAACCTTTTGCCAATGCTTGCTATTTATATGATGGCTTGGAAGCATATTTGTTAGTTGCGGTAAGACTATAGCTTCTGCTTTAATTCTCTTATCCGCTTAGGGGGAAATTAGAGTAATGGGATTATTGTGAACTGAGGTATTCGTTTGAGATTTCCTCAACTTGAGTGGTCATGGTGGTAACTGGTTCCGAAACTAGTCCACTTAGGATCCACCCAAAAATAGTATTTTGTGCCAATAGTTTGTTTGAAATTTTCTCAACACCCTCGAGTATTATCTGAGGTATGAGATCGCTGCCTAATAGAATGTCTATTTGAGCGGGGGTGTTGCAGTTGGGATCTGCTAGCTTTAGGTGTGAAACCTTAAGCCCATGCTTGCTATTTATATGATAGCTTGGAAGCATATTTGTTAGTTGCGGTAAGACTATAGCTTCTGCTTTAATTCTCTTATCCGCTTGGGGGGAAATTAGAGTAATGGGATTATTGTGAACTGAGGTATTCGTTTGAGATTTCCTCAACCTGAGTGGTCATGGTGGTAACTGGTTCCGAAACTAGTCCACTTAGGATCCACCGTAAAATAGTATTTTGTGCCAATAGGTGAAACCTTTTGCCAATGCTTGCTATTTATATGATAGCTTGGAAGCATATTTGTTAGTTGCGGTAAGACTATAGCTTCTGCTTTAATTCTCTTCTCCGCTTGGGGGGAAATTAGAGTAATGGGATTATTGTGAACTGAGGTATTCGTTTGAGATTTCCTCAACCTGAGTGGTCATGGTGGTAACTGGTTCCGAAACTAGTCCACTTAGGACCAACCCAAAAATATTATTTTGTGCGAATAGTTTGCTTGAAATTTTCTCAACACCCTCGAGTATTATCTGAGGTATGAGATCACTGCCTAATAGAATGTCTATTTGAGCGGGGGTGTTGCAGTTGGGATCTGCTAGCTTTAGGTGTGAAACCTTTTGCCAATGCTTGCTATTTATATGATATCTTGGCATATTTGTTAGTTGCGGTAAGACTATAGCTTCTGCTTTAATTCTCTTATCCGCTTGGGGGAAATTAAAGTAATGGGATTATTGTGAACTGAGGTATTCGTTTGAGATTTCCCCAACATGAGTGGTCATGGTGGTAACTGGTTCCGAAACTAGTCCAGTTAGGATCCACCCTAAAATAGTATTTTGTGCCAATAGTTTGTTTGAAATTTTTTCAACACCCTCGAGTATTATCTGAGGTATGAGATCGCTGCCTAATAGAATGTCTATTTGAGCGGGGGTGTTGCAGTTGGGATCTGCTAGCTTTAGGTGTGAAACCTTTTGCCAATGCTTGCTATTTATATGATAGCTTGGAAGCATATTTGTTAGTTGCGGTAAGACTATAGCTTCTCCTTTAATTCTCTTATACGCTTGGGGGGAAATTAAAGTAATGGGATTATTGTGAACTGAGGTATTCGTTTGAGATTTCCTCAACCTGAGTGGTCGTGGTGGTAACTGGTTCCGAAACTAGTCCAATTAGGATCCACCCTAAAATAGTATTTTGTGCCAATAGTTTGTTTGAAATTTTTTCAACACCCTCGAGTATTATCTGAGGTATGAGATCGCTGCCTAATAGAATGTCTATTTGAGCGGGGGTGTTGCAGTTGGGATCTGCTAGCTTTAGGTGTGAAACCTTTTGCCAATGCTTGCTATTTATATGATAGCTTGGAAGCATATTTGTTAGTTGCGGTAAGACTATAGCTTCTCCTTTAATTCTCTTATACGCTTGGGGGGAAATTAAAGTAATGGGATTATTGTGAACTGAGGTATTCGTTTGAGATTTCCTCAACCTGAGTGGTCGTGGTGGTAACTGGTTCCGAAACTAGTCCAATTAGGATCCACCCTAAAATAGTATTTTGTGCCAATAGCTTGTTTGAAATTTTCTCAACACCCTCGAGTATTATCTGAGGTATGAGATCGCTGCCTAATAGAATGTCTATTTGAGCGGGGGTGTTGCAGTTGGCATCTGCTAGCTTTAGGTGTGAAACCTTTTGCCAATGCTTGCTATTTATATGATAGCTTGGAAGCATATTTGTTAGTTGCGGTAAGACTATAGCTTCTGCTTTAATTCTCTTATCTGCTTGGGGGGAAATTAGAGTAATGGGATTATTGTGAACTGAGGTATTCGTTTGAGATTTCCACAACCTGAGTGGTCATGGTGGTAACTGGTTCCGAAACTAGTCCACTTAGGATCCACCCAAAAATAGTATTTTGTGCCAATAGTTTGTTTGAAATTTGCTCAACACCCTCGAGTATTATCTGAGGTATGAGATCGCTGCCTAATAGAATGTCTATTTGAGCGGGGGTGTTGCAGTTGGGATCTGCTAGCTTTAGGTGTGAAACCTTTTGTCAATGCTTGTTATTTATATGATAGCTTGGAAGCATATTTGTTACTTGCGGTAAGACTATAGCTTCTGCTTTAATTCTCTTATCCGCTTGGGGGGAAATTAGAGTAATGGGATTATTGTGAACTGAGGTATTCGTTTGAGATTTCCTCAACCTGAGTGGTCATGGTGGTAACTGGTTCCGAAACTAGTCCACTTAGGATCCACCCAAAAATAGTATTTTGTGCCAATAGTTTGTTTGAAATTTTCTCAACACCCTCGAGTATTATCTGAGGTATGAGATCGCTGCCTAATAGAATGTCTATTTGAGCGGGGGTGTTGCAGTTGGGATCTGCTAGCTTTAGGTGTGAAACCTTTTGCCAATGCTTGCTATTTATATGATATCTTGGCATATTTGTTAGTTGCGGTAAGACTATAGCTTCTGCTTTAATTCTCTTACCCGCTTGGGGGAAATTAAAGTAATGGGATTATTGTGAACTGAGGTATTCGTTTGAGATTTCCCCAACATGAGTGGTCATGGTGGTAACTGGTTCCGAAACTAGTCCAGTTAGGATCCACCCTAAAATAGTATTTTGTGCCAATAGTTTGTTTGAAATTTTTTCAACACCCTCGAGTATTATCTGAGGTATGAGATCGCTGCCTAATAGAATGTCTATTTGAGCGGGGGTGTTGCAGTTGGGATCTGCTAGCTTTAGGTGTGAAACCTTTTGCCAATGCTTGCTATTTATATGATAGCTTGGAAGCATATTTGTTAGTTGCGGTAAGACTATAGCTTCTCCTTTAATTCTCTTATACGCTTGGGGGGAAATTAAAGTAATGGGATTATTGTGAACTGAGGTATTCGTTTGAGATTTCCTCAACCTGAGTGGTCATGGTGGTAACTGGTTCCGAAACTAGTCCATTTAGGATCCACCCAAAAATAGTATTTTGTGCCAATAGTTTGTTTGAAATTTGCTCAACACCCTCGAGTATTATCTGAGGTATGAGATCGCTGCCTAATAGAATGTCTATTTGAGCGGGGGTGTTGCAGTTGGGATCTGCTAGCTTTAGGTGTGAAACCTTTTGTCAATGCTTGTTATTTATATGATAGCTTGGAAGCATATTTGTTACTTGCGGTAAGACTATAGCTTCTGCTTTAATTCTCTTATCCGCTTGGGGGGAAATTAGAGTAATGGGATTATTGTGAACTGAGGTATTCGTTTGAGATTTCCTCAACCTGAGTGGTCATGGTGGTAACTGGTTCCGAAACTAGTCCACTTAGGATCCACCCAAAAATAGTATTTTGTGCCAATAGTTTGTTTGAAATTTTCTCAACACCCTCGAGTATTATCTGAGGTATGAGATCGCTGCCTAATAGAATGTCTATTTGAGCGGGGGTGTTGCAGTTGGGATCTGCTAGCTTTAGGTGTGAAACCTTTTGCCAATGCTTGCTATTTATATGATATCTTGGCATATTTGTTAGTTGCGGTAAGACTATAGCTTCTGCTTTAATTCTCTTACCCGCTTGGGGGAAATTAAAGTAATGGGATTATTGTGAACTGAGGTATTCGTTTGAGATTTCCCCAACATGAGTGGTCATGGTGGTAACTGGTTCCGAAACTAGTCCAGTTAGGATCCACCCTAAAATAGTATTTTGTGCCAATAGTTTGTTTGAAATTTTTTCAACACCCTCGAGTATTATCTGAGGTATGAGATCGCTGCCTAATAGAATGTCTATTTGAGCGGGGGTGTTGCAGTTGGGATCTGCTAGCTTTAGGTGTGAAACCTTTTGCCAATGCTTGCTATTTATATGATAGCTTGGAAGCATATTTGTTAGTTGCGGTAAGACTATAGCTTCTCCTTTAATTCTCTTATACGCTTGGGGGGAAATTAAAGTAATGGGATTATTGTGAACTGAGGTATTCGTTTGAGATTTCCTCAACCTGAGTGGTCATGGTGGTAACTGGTTCCGAAACTAGTCCATTTAGGATCCACCCAAAAATAGTATTTTGTGCCAATAGGTGAAACCTTTTGCCAATGCTATTTATATGATAGCCTGGCAGCATATTTGTTAGTTGCGGTAAGACTATAACTTCTGCTTTAATTCTCTTCTCCGCTTGGGGGGAAATTAGAGTAATGGGATTATTGTGAACTAAGGTATTCGTTTGAGATTTCCTCAACCTGAGTGGTCATGGTGGTAACTGGTTCCGAAACTAGTCCACTTAGGACCAACCCAAAAATATTATTTTGTGCGAATAGTTTGTTTGAAATTTTCTCAACACCCTCGAGTATTATCTGAGGTATGAGATCACTGCCTAATAGAATGTCTATTTGAGCGGGGGTGTTGCAGTTGGGATCTGCTAGCTTTAGGTGTGAAACCTTTTGCCAATGCTTGCTATTTATATGATGGCTTTGAAGCATATTTGTTAGTTGCGGTAAGACTATAGCTTCTGCTATAATTCTCTTATCCGCTTGGGGGAAATTAAAGTAATGGGATTATTGTGAACTGAGGTATTCGTTTGAGATTTCCCCAACATGAGTGGTCATGGTGGTAACTGGTTCCGAAACTAGTCCACTTAGGATCCACCCAAAAATAGTATTTTGTGCCAATAGTTTGTTTGAAATTTTCTCAACACCCTCGAGTATTATCTGAGGTATGAGATCGCTGCCTAATAGAATGTCTATTTATGCGGGGGTGTTGCAGTTGGGATCTGCTAGCTTTAGGTGTGAAACCTTTTGCCAATGCTTGCTATTTATATGATATCTTGGCATATTTGTTAGTTGCGGTAAGACTATAGCTTCTGCTTTAATTCTCTTATCCGCTTGGGGGAAATTAAAGTACTGGGATTATTGTGAACTGAGGTATTCGTTTGAGATTTCCCCAACATGAGTGGTCATGGTGGTAACTGGTTCCGAAACTAGTCCACTTAGGATCCACCCAAAAATAGTATTTTGTGCCAATAGTTTGTTTGAAATTTTCTCAACACCCTCGAGTATTATCTGAGGTATGAGATCGCTGCCTAATAGAATGTCTATTTGAGCGGGGGTGTTGCAGTTGGGATCTGCTAGCTTTAGGTGTGAAACCTTAAGCCAATGCTTGCTATTTATATGATAGCTTGGAAGCATATTTGTTAGTTGCGGTAAGACTATAGCTTCTGCTTTAATTCTCTTATCCGCTTGGGGGGAAATTAGAGTAATGGGATTATTGTGAACTGAGGTATTCGTTTGAGATTTCCTCAACCTGAGTGGTCATGGTGGTAACTGGTTCCGAAACTAGTCCACTTAGGATCCACCCTAAAATAGTATTTTGTGCCAATAGGTGAAACCTTTTGCCAATGCTATTTATATGATAGCCTGGCAGCATATTTGTTAGTTGCGGTAAGACTATAACTTCTGCTTTAATTCTCTTCTCCGCTTGGGGGGAAATTAGAGTAATGGGATTATTGTGAACTAAGGTATTCGTTTGAGATTTCCTCAACCTGAGTGGTCATGGTGGTAACTGGTTCCGAAACTAGTCCACTTAGGACCAACCCAAAAATATTATTTTGTGCGAATAGTTTGTTTGAAATTTTCTCAACACACTCGAGTATTATCTGAGGTATGAGATCACTGCCTAATAGAATGTCTATTTGAGCGGGGGTGTTGCAGTTGGGATCTGCTAGCTTTAGGTGTGAAACCTTTTGCCAATGCTTGCTATTTATATGATGGCTTGGAAGCATATTTGTTAGTTGCGGTAAGACTATAGCTTCTGCTTTAATTCTCTTATCCGCTTAGGGGGAAATTAGAGTAATGGGATTATTGTGAACTGAGGTATTCGTTTGAGATTTCCTCAACTTGAGTGGTCATGGTGGTAACTGGTTCCGAAACTAGTCCACTTAGGATCCACCCAAAAATAGTATTTTGTGCCAATAGTTTGTTTGAAATTTTCTCAACACCCTCGAGTATTATCTGAGGTATGAGATCGCTGCCTAATAGAATGTCTATTTGAGCGGGGGTGTTGCAGTTGGGATCTGCTAGCTTTAGGTGTGAAACCTTAAGCCAATGCTTGCTATTTATATGATAGCTTGGAAGCATATTTGTTAGTTGCGGTAAGACTATAGCTTCTGCTTTAATTCTCTTATCCGCTTGGGGGGAAATTAGAGTAATGGGATTATTGTGAACTGAGGTATTCGTTTGAGATTTCCTCAACCTGAGTGGTCATGGTGGTAACTGGTTCCGAAACTAGTCCACTTAGGATCCACCGTAAAATAGTATTTTGTGCCAATAGGTGAAACCTTTTGCCAATGCTTGCTATTTATATGATAGCTTGGAAGCATATTTGTTAGTTGCGGTAAGACTATAGCTTCTGCTTTAATTCTCTTCTCCGCTTGGGGGGAAATTAGAGTAATGGGATTATTGTGAACTGAGGTATTCGTTTAAAATTTCCTCAACCTGAGTGGTCATGGTGGTAACTGGTTCCGAAACTAGTCCACTTAGGACCAACCCAAAAATATTATTTTGTGCGAATAGTTTGTTTGAAATTTTCTCAACACCCTCGAGTATTATCTGAGGTATGAGATCACTGCCTAATAGAATGTCTATTTGAGCGGGGGTGTTGCAGTTGGGATCTGCTAGCTTTAGGTGTGAAACCTTTTGCCAATGCTTGCTATTTATATGATATCTTGGCATATTTGTTAGTTGCGGTAAGACTATAGCTTCTGCTTTAATTCTCTTATCCGCTTGGGGGAAATTAAAGTGATGGGATTATTGTGAACTGAGGTATTCGTTTGAGATTTCCCCAACCTAAGTGGTCATGGTGGTAACTGGTTCCGAAACTAGTCCACTTAGGATCCACCCAAAAATAGTATTTTGTGCCAATAGTTTGTTTGAAATTTGCTCAACACCCTCGAGTATTATCTGAGGTATGAGATCGCTGCCTAATAGAATGTCTATTTGAGCGGGGGTGTTGCAGTTGGGATCTGCTAGCTTTAGGTGTGAAACCTTTTGTCAATGCTTGTTATTTATATGATAGCTTGGAAGCATATTTGTTAGTTGCGGTAAGACTATAGCTCATGCTTTAATTCTCTTATCCGCTTGGGGGGAAATTAGAGTAATGGGATTATTGTGAACTAAGGTATTCGTTTGAGATTTCCTCAACCTGAGTGGTCATGGTGGTAACTGGTTCCGAAACTAGTCCACTTAGGATCCACCCTAAAATAGTATTTTGTGCCAATAGGTGAAACCTTTTGCCAATGCTATTTATATGATAGCCTGGCAGCATATTTGTTAGTTGCGGTAAGACTATAACTTCTGCTTTAATTCTCTTCTCCGCTTGGGGGGAAATTAGAGTAATGGGATTATTGTGAACTAAGGTATTCGTTTGAGATTTCCTCAACCTGAGTGGTCATAGTGGTAACTGGTTCCAAAACTAGTCCACTTAGGATCCACCCAAAAATAGTATTTTGTGCCAATAGTTTGTTTGAAATTTTCTCAACACCCTCGAGTATTATCTGAGGTATGAGATCGCTGCCTAATAGAATGTCTATTTGAGCGGGGGTGTTGCAGTTGGGATCTGCTAGCTTTAGGTGTGAAACCTTTTGCCAATGCTTGCTATTTATATGATATCTTGGCATATTTGTTAGTTGCGGTAAGACTATAGCTTCTGCTTTAATTCTCTTATCCGCTTGGGGGAAATTAAAGTACTGGGATTATTGTGAACTGAGGTATTCGTTTGAGATTTCCCCAACATGAGTGGTCATGGTGGTAACTGGTTCCGAAACTAGTCCACTTAGGATCCACCCAAAAATAGTATTTTGTGCCAATAGTTTGTTTGAAATTTTCTCAACACCCTCGAGTATTATCTGAGGTATGAGATCGCTGCCTAATAGAATGTCTATTTGAGCGGGGGTGTTGCAGTTGGGATCTGCTAGCTTTAGGTGTGAAACCTTAAGCCAATGCTTGCTATTTATATGATAGCTTGGAAGCATATTTGTTAGTTGCGGTAAGACTATAGCTTCTGCTTTAATTCTCTTATCCGCTTGGGGGGAAATTAGAGTAATGGGATTATTGTGAACTGAGGTATTCGTTTGAGATTTCCTCAACCTGAGTGGTCATGGTGGTAACTGGTTCCGAAACTAGTCCACTTAGGATCCACCCTAAAATAGTATTTTGTGCCAATAGGTGAAACCTTTTGCCAATGCTATTTATATGATAGCCTGGCAGCATATTTGTTAGTTGCGGTAAGACTATAACTTCTGCTTTAATTCTCTTCTCCGCTTGGGGGGAAATTAGAGTAATGGGATTATTGTGAACTAAGGTATTCGTTTGAGATTTCCTCAACCTGAGTGGTCATGGTGGTAACTGGTTCCGAAACTAGTCCACTTAGGACCAACCCAAAAATATTATTTTGTGCGAATAGTTTGTTTGAAATTTTCTCAACACACTCGAGTATTATCTGAGGTATGAGATCACTGCCTAATAGAATGTCTATTTGAGCGGGGGTGTTGCAGTTGGGATCTGCTAGCTTTAGGTGTGAAACCTTTTGCCAATGCTTGCTATTTATATGATGGCTTGGAAGCATATTTGTTAGTTGCGGTAAGACTATAGCTTCTGCTTTAATTCTCTTATCCGCTTAGGGGGAAATTAGAGTAATGGGATTATTGTGAACTGAGGTATTCGTTTGAGATTTCCTCAACTTGAGTGGTCATGGTGGTAACTGGTTCCGAAACTAGTCCACTTAGGATCCACCCAAAAATAGTATTTTGTGCCAATAGTTTGTTTGAAATTTTCTCAACACCCTCGAGTATTATCTGAGGTATGAGATCGCTGCCTAATAGAATGTCTATTTGAGCGGGGGTGTTGCAGTTGGGATCTGCTAGCTTTAGGTGTGAAACCTTAAGCCAATGCTTGCTATTTATATGATAGCTTGGAAGCATATTTGTTAGTTGCGGTAAGACTATAGCTTCTGCTTTAATTCTCTTATCCGCTTGGGGGGAAATTAGAGTAATGGGATTATTGTGAACTGAGGTATTCGTTTGAGATTTCCTCAACCTGAGTGGTCATGGTGGTAACTGGTTCCGAAACTAGTCCACTTAGGATCCACCGTAAAATAGTATTTTGTGCCAATAGGTGAAACCTTTTGCCAATGCTTGCTATTTATATGATAGCTTGGAAGCATATTTGTTAGTTGCGGTAAGACTATAGCTTCTGCTTTAATTCTCTTCTCCGCTTGGGGGGAAATTAGAGTAATGGGATTATTGTGAACTGAGGTATTCGTTTAAAATTTCCTCAACCTGAGTGGTCATGGTGGTAACTGGTTCCGAAACTAGTCCACTTAGGACCAACCCAAAAATATTATTTTGTGCGAATAGTTTGTTTGAAATTTTCTCAACACCCTCGAGTATTATCTGAGGTATGAGATCACTGCCTAATAGAATGTCTATTTGAGCGGGGGTGTTGCAGTTGGGATCTGCTAGCTTTAGGTGTGAAACCTTTTGCCAATGCTTGCTATTTATATGATATCTTGGCATATTTGTTAGTTGCGGTAAGACTATAGCTTCTGCTTTAATTCTCTTATCCGCTTGGGGGAAATTAAAGTGATGGGATTATTGTGAACTGAGGTATTCGTTTGAGATTTCCCCAACATGAGTGGTCATGGTGGTAACTGGTTCCGAAACTAGTCCAGTTAGGATCCACCCTAAAATAGTATTTTGTGCCAATAGTTTGTTTGAAATTTTTTCAACACCCTCGAGTATTATCTGAGGTATGAGATCGCTGCCTAATAGAATGTCTATTTGAGCGGGGGTGTTGCAGTTGGGATCTGCTAGCTTTAGGTGTGAAACCTTTTGCCAATGCTTGTTATTTATATGATAGCTTGGAAGCATATTTGTTAGTTGCGGTAAGACTATAGCTTCTCCTTTAATTCTCTTATACGCTTGGGGGGAAATTAAAGTAATGGGATTATTGTGAACTGAGGTATTCGTTTGAGATTTCCACAACCTAAGTGGTCATGGTGGTAACTGGTTCCGAAACTAGTCCACTTAGGATCCACCCAAAAATAGTATTTTGTGCCAATAGTTTGTTTGAAATTTGCTCAACACCCTCGAGTATTATCTGAGGTATGAGATCGCTGCCTAATAGAATGTCTATTTGAGCGGGGGTGTTGCAGTTGGGATCTGCTAGCTTTAGGTGTGAAACCTTTTGTCAATGCTTGTTATTTATATGATAGCTTGGAAGCATATTTGTTAGTTGCGGTAAGACTATAGCTCATGCTTTAATTCTCTTATCCGCTTGGGGGGAAATTAGAGTAATGGGATTATTGTGAACTAAGGTATTCGTTTGAGATTTCCTCAACCTGAGTGGTCATGGTGGTAACTGGTTCCGAAACTAGTCCACTTAGGATCCACCCTAAAATAGTATTTTGTGCCAATAGGTGAAACCTTTTGCCAATGCTATTTATATGATAGCCTGGCAGCATATTTGTTAGTTGCGGTAAGACTATAACTTCTGCTTTAATTCTCTTCTCCGCTTGGGGGGAAATTAGAGTAATGGGATTATTGTGAACTAAGGTATTCGTTTGAGATTTCCTCAACCTGAGTGGTCATAGTGGTAACTGGTTCCAAAACTAGTCCACTTAGGATCCACCCAAAAATAGTATTTTGTGCCAATAGTTTGTTTGAAATTTTCTCAACACCCTCGAGTATTATCTGAGGTATGAGATCGCTGCCTAATAGAATGTCTATTTGAGCGGGGGTGTTGCAGTCGGGATCTGCTAGCTTTAGGTGTGAAACCTTTTCCCAATGCTTGCTATTCATATGATAGCTTGGAAGCATATTTGTTAGTTGCGGTAAGACTATAGCTCGTGCTTTACCACCATGACCACCGTAAAATAGTATTTTGTGCCAATAGGTGAAACCTTTTGCCAATGCTTGCTATTTATATGATAGCTTGGAAGCATATTTGTTAGTTGCGGTAAGACTATAGCTTCTGCTTTAATTCTCTTCTCCGCTTGGGGGGAAATTAGAGTAATGGGATTATTGTGAACTGAGGTATTCGTTTGAGATTTCCTCAACCTGAGTGGTCATGGTGGTAACTGGTTCCGAAACTAGTCCACTTAGGACCAACCCAAAAATATTATTTTGTGCGAATAGTTTGTTTGAAATTTTCTCAACACCCTCGAGTATTATCTGAGGTATGAGATCGCTGCCTAATAGAATGTCTATTTGAGCGGGGGTGTTGCAGTTGGGATCTGCTAGCTGTAGGTGTGAAACCTTTTGCCAATGCTTGCTATTTATATGATAGCTTGGAAGCATATTTGTTAGTTGCGGTAAGACTATAGCTTCTGCTTTAATTCTCTTATACGCTTGGGGGGAAATTAAAGTAATGGGATTATTGTGAACTGAGGTATTCGTTTGAGATTTCCTCAACCTGAGTGGTCATGGTGGTAACTGGTTCCGAAACTAGTCCAGTTAGGATCCACCCTAAAATAGTATTCTGTGCCAATAGTTTGTTTGAAATTTTTTCAACACCCTCGAGTATTATCTGAGGTATGAGATCGCTGCCTAATAGAATGTCTATTTGAGCGGGGGTGTTGCAGTTGGGATCTGCTAGCTTTAGGTGTGAAACCTTTTGTCAATGCTTGTTATTTATATGATAGCTTGGAAGCATATTTGTTACTTGCGGTAAGACTATAGCTTCTGCTTTAATTCTCTTATCCGCTTGGGGGGAAATTAGAGTAATGGGATTATTGTGAACTGAGGTATTCGTTTGAGATTTCCTCAACCTGAGTGCTCATGGTGGTAACTGGTTCCGAAACTAGTCCACTTAGGATCCACCCAAAAATAGTATTTTGTGCCAATAGTTTGTTTGAAATTTTCTCAACACCCTCGAGTATTATCTGAGGTATGAGATCGCTGCCTAATAGAATGTCTATTTGAGCGGGGGTGTTGCAGTTGGGATCTGCTAGCTTTAGGTGTGAAACCTTTTGCCAATGCTTGCTATTTATATGATATCTTGGCATATTTGTTAGTTGCGGTAAGACTATAGGTTCTGCTTTAATTCTCTTATCCGCTTGGGGGAAATTAAAGTAATGGGATTATTGTGAACTGAGGTATTCGTTTGAGATTTCCCCAACATGAGTGGTCATGGTGGTAACTGGTTCCGAAACTAGTCCAGTTAGGATCCACCCTAAAATAGTATTTTGTGCCAATAGTTTGTTTGAAATTTTTTCAACACCCTCGAGTATTATCTAAGGTATGAGATCGCTGCCTAATAGAATGTCTATTTGAGCGGGGGTGTTGCAGTTGGGATCTGGTAGCTTTAGGTGTGAAACCTTTTGCCAATGCTTGCTATTTATATGATAGCTTGGAAGCATATTTGTTAGTTGCGGTAAGACTATAGCTTCTCCTTTAATTCTCTTATACGCTTGGGGGGAAATTAAAGTAATGGGATTATTGTGAACTGAGGTATTCGTTTGAGATTTCCACAACCTAAGTGGTCATGGTGGTAACTGGTTCCGAAACTAGTCCACTTAGGATCCACCCAAAAATAGTATTTTGTGCCAATAGTTTGTTTGAAATTTGCTCAACACCCTCGAGTATTATCTGAGGTATGAGATCGCTGCCTAATAGAATGTCTATTTGAGCGGGGGTGTTGCAGTTGGGATCTGCTAGCTTTAGGTGTGAAACCTTTTGTCAATGCTTGTTATTTATATGATAGCTTGGAAGCATATTTGTTAGTTGCGGTAAGACTATAGCTCATGCTTTAATTCTCTTATCCGCTTGGGGGGAAATTAGAGTAATGGGATTATTGTGAACTAAGGTATTCGTTTGAGATTTCCTCAACCTGAGTGGTCATGGTGGTAACTGGTTCCGAAACTAGTCCACTTAGGATCCACCCTAAAATAGTATTTTGTGCCAATAGGTGAAACCTTTTGCCAATGCTATTTATATGATAGCCTGGCAGCATATTTGTTAGTTGCGGTAAGACTATAACTTCTGCTTTAATTCTCTTCTCCGCTTGGGGGGAAATTAGAGTAATGGGATTATTGTGAACTAAGGTATTCGTTTGAGATTTCCTCAACCTGAGTGGTCATAGTGGTAACTGGTTCCAAAACTAGTCCACTTAGGATCCACCCAAAAATAGTATTTTGTGCCAATAGTTTGTTTGAAATTTTCTCAACACCCTCGAGTATTATCTGAGGTATGAGATCGCTGCCTAATAGAATGTCTATTTGAGCGGGGGTGTTGCAGTCGGGATCTGCTAGCTTTAGGTGTGAAACCTTTTCCCAATGCTTGCTATTCATATGATAGCTTGGAAGCATATTTGTTAGTTGCGGTAAGACTATAGCTCGTGCTTTAATTCTCTTATCCGCTTTGGGGGAAATTAGAGTAATGGGATTATTGTGAACTGAGATATTCGTTTGAGATTTCCTCAACCTGAGTGGTCATGGTGGTAACTGGTTCCGAAACTAGTCCACTTAGGACCAACCCAAAAATAGTATTTTGTGCCAAGAGTTTGTTTGAAATTTTCTCAACACCCTCGAGTATTATCTGAGGTATGAGATCGCTGCCTAATAGAATGTCTATTTGAGCGGGGGTGTTGCAGTTGGGATCTGCTAGCTTTAGGTGTGAAACCTTAAGCCAATGCTTGCTATTTATATGATAGCTTGGAAGCATATTTGTTAGTTGCGGTAAGACTATAGCTTCTGCTTTAATTCTCTTATCCGCTTGGGGGGAAATTAGAGTAATGGGATTATTGTGAACTGAGGTATTCGTTTGAGATTTCCTCAACCTGAGTGGTCATGGTGGTAACTGGTTCCGAAACTAGTCCACTTAGGATCCACCGTAAAATAGTATTTTGTGCCAATAGGTGAAACCTTTTGCCAATGCTTGCTATTTATATGATAGCTTGGAAGCATATTTGTTAGTTGCGGTAAGACTATAGCTTCTGCTTTAATTCTCTTATCCGCTTGGGGGGAAATTAGAGTAATGGGATTATTGTGAACTGAGGTATTCGTTTGAGATTTCCTCAACCTGAGTGGTCATGGTGGTAACTGGTTCCGAAACTAGTCCACTTAGGACCAACCCAAAAATATTATTTTGTGCGAATAGTTTGTTTGAAATTTTCTCAACACCCTCGAGTATTATCTGAGGTATGAGATCGCTGCCTAATAGAATGTCTATTTGAGGGGGGTGTTGCAGTTGGGATCTGCTAGCTTTAGGTGTGAAACCTTAAGCCAATGCTTGCTATTTATATGATAGCTTGGAAGCATATTTGTTAGTTGCGGTAAGACTATAGCTTCTGCTTTAATTCTCTTATCCGCTTGGGGGGAAATTAGAGTAATGGGATTATTGTGAACTGAGGTATTCGTTTGAGATTTCCTCAACCTGAGTGGTCATGATGGTAACTGGTTCCGAAACTAGTCCACTTAGGATCCACCGTAAAATAGTATTTTGTGCCAATAGGTGAAACCTTTTGCCAATGCTTGCTATTTATATGATAGCTTGGAAGCATATTTGTTAGTTGCGGTAAGACTATAGCTTCTGCTTTAATTCTCTTCTCCGCTTGGGGGGAAATTAGAGTAATGGGATTATTGTGAACTGAGGTATTCGTTTGAGATTTCCTCAACCTGAGTGGTCATGGTGGTAACTGGTTCCGAAACTAGTCCACTTAGGACCAACCCAAAAATATTATTTTGTGCGAATAGTTTGTTTGAAATTTTCTCAACACCCTCGAGTATTATCTGAGGTATGAGATCGCTGCCTAATAGAATGTCTATTTGAGCGGGGATGTTGCAGTTGGGATCTGCTAGCTGTAGGTGTGAAACCTTTTGCCAATGCTTGCTATTTATATGATAGCTTGGAAGCATATTTGTTAGTTGCGGTAAGACTATAGCTTCTCCTTTAATTCTCTTATACGCTTGGGGGGAAATTAAAGTAATGGGATTATTGTGAACTGAGGTATTCGTTTGAGATTTCCTCAACCTGAGTGGTCGTGGTGGTAACTGGTTCCGAAACTAGTCCAATTAGGATCCACCCTAAAATAGTATTTTGTGCCAATAGTTTGTTTGAAATTTTCTCAACACCCTCGAGTATTATCTGAGGTATGAGATCGCTGCCTAATAGAATGTCTATTTGAGCGGGGGTGTTGCAGTTGGCATCTGCTAGCTTTAGGTGTGAAACCTTTTGCCAATGCTTGCTATTTATATGATAGCTTGGAAGCATATTTGTTAGTTGCGGTAAGACTATAGCTTCTGCTTTAATTCTCTTATCTGCTTGGGGGGAAATTAGAGTAATGGGATTATTGTGAACTGAGGTATTCGTTTGAGATTTCCACAACCTGAGAGGTCATGGTGGTAACTGGTTCCGAAACTAGTCCACTTAGGATCCACCCAAAAATAGTATTTTGTGCCAATAGTTTGTTTGAAATTTGCTCAACACCCTCGAGTATTATCTGAGGTATGAGATCGCTGCCTAATAGAATGTCTATTTGAGCGGGGGTGTTGCAGTTGGGATCTGCTAGCTTTAGGTGTGAAACCTTTTGTCAATGCTTGTTATTTATATGATAGCTTGGAAGCATATTTGTTACTTGCGGTAAGACTATAGCTTCTGCTTTAATTCTCTTATCCGCTTGGGGGGAAATTAGAGTAATGGGATTATTGTGAACTGAGGTATTCGTTTGAGATTTCCTCAACCTGAGTGGTCATGGTGGTAACTGGTTCCGAAACTAGTCCACTTAGGATCCACCCAAAAATAGTATTTTGTGCCAATAGTTTGTTTGAAATTTTCTCAACACCCTCGAGTATTATCTGAGGTATGAGATCGCTGCCTAATAGAATGTCTATTTGAGCGGGGGTGTTGCAGTTGGGATCTGCTAGCTTTAGGTGTGAAACCTTTTGCCAATGCTTGCTATTTATATGATATCTTGGCATATTTGTTAGTTGCGGTAAGACTATAGCTTCTGCTTTAATTCTCTTATCCGCTTGGGGGGAAATTAGAGTAATGGGATTATTGTGAACTGAGGTATTCGTTTGAGATTTCCTCAACCTGAGTGGTCATGGTGGTAACTGGTTCCGAAACTAGTCCACTTAGGATCCACCGTAAAATAGTATTTTGTGCCAATAGGTGAAACCTTTTGCCAATGCTTGCTATTTATATGATAGCTTGGAAGCATATTTGTTAGTTGCGGTAAGACTATAGCTTCTGCTTTAATTCTCTTCTCCGCTTGGGGGGAAATTAGAGTAATGGGATTATTGTGAACTGAGGTATTCGTTTGAGATTTCCTCAACCTGAGTGGTCATGGTGGTAACTGGTTCCGAAACTAGTCCACTTAGGATCCACCGTAAAATAGTATTTTGTGCCAATAGGTGAAACCTTTTGCCAATGCTATTTATATGATAGCCTGGCAGCATATTTGTTAGTTGCGGTAAGACTATAACTTCTGCTTTAATTCTCTTCTCCGCTTGGGGGGAAATTAGAGTAATGGGATTATTGTGAACTAAGGTATTCGTTTGAGATTTCCTCAACCTGAGTGGTCATAGTGGTAACTGGTTCCAAAACTAGTCCACTTAGGATCCACCCAAAAATAGTATTTTGTGCCAATAGTTTGTTCTAAATTTTCTCAACACCCTCGAGTATTATCTGAGGTATGAGATCGCTGCCTAATAGAATGGCTATTTGAGCGGGGGTGTTGCAGTCGGGATCTGCTAGCTTTAGGTGTGAAACCTTTTCCCAATGCTTGCTATTCATATGATAGCTTGGAAGCATATTTGTTAGTTGCGGTAAGACTATAGCTTCTGCTTTAATTCTCTTATCCGCTTGGGGGGAAATTAGAGTAATGGGATTATTGTGAACTGAGGTATTCGTTTGAGATTTCCTCAACCTGAGTGGTCATGGTGGTAACTGGTTCCGAAACTAGTCCACTTAGGATCCACCGTAAAATAGTATTTTGTGCCAATAGGTGAAACCTTTTGCCAATGCTATTTATATGATAGCCTGGCAGCATATTTGTTAGTTGCGGTAAGACTATAACTTCTGCTTTAATTCTCTTCTCCGCTTGGGGGGAAATTAGAGTAATGGGATTATTGTGAACTAAGGTATTCGTTTGAGATTTCCTCAACCTGAGTGGTCATAGTGGTAACTGGTTCCGAAACTAGTCCACTTAGGACCAACCCAAAAATATTATTTTGTGCGAATAGTTTGTTTGAAATTTTCTCAACACCCTCGAGTATTATCTGAGGTATGAGATCGCTGCCTAATAGAATGTCTATTTGAGCGGGGGTGTTGCAGTTGGGATCTGCTAGCTTTAGGTGTGAAACCTTAAGCCAATGCTTGCTATTTATATGATAGCTTGGAAGCATATTTGTTAGTTGCGGTAAGACTATAGCTTCTGCTTTAATTCTCTTATCCGCTTGGGGGGAAATTAGAGTAATGGGATTATTGTGAACTGAGGTATTCGTTTGAGATTTCCTCAACCTGAGTGGTCATGGTGGTAACTGGTTCCGAAACTAGTCCACTTAGGATCCACCGCAAAATAGTATTTTGTGCCAATAGGTGAAACCTTTTGCCAATGCTTGCTATTTATATGATAGCTTGGAAGCATATTTGTTAGTTGCGGTAAGACTATAGCTTCTGCTTTAATTCTCTTCTCCGCTTGGGGGGAAATTAGAGTAATGGGATTATTGTGAACTGAGGTATTCGTTTGAGATTTCCTCAACCTGAGTGGTCATGGTGGTAACTGGTTCCGAAACTAGTCCACTTAGGACCAACCCAAAAATATTATTTTGTGCGAATAGTTTGTTTGAAATTTTCTCAACACCCTCGAGTATTATCTGAGGTATGAGATCGCTGCCTAATAGAATGTCTATTTGAGCGGGGGTGTTGCAGTTGGGATCTGCTAGCTGTAGGTGTGAAACCTTTTGCCAATGCTTGCTATTTATATGATAGCTTGGAAGCATATTTGTTAGTTGCGGTAAGACTACAGCTTCTCCTTTAATTCTCTTATACGCTTGGGGGGAAATTAAAGTAATGGGATTATTGTGAACTGAGGTATTCGTTTGAGATTTCCTCAACCTGAGTGGTCGTGGTGGTAACTGGTTCCGAAACTAGTCCAATTAGGATCCACCCTAAAATAGTATTTTGTGCCAATAGTTTGTTTGAAATTTTCTCAACACCCTCGAGTATTATCTGAGGTATGAGATCGCTGCCTAATAGAATGTCTATTTGAGCGGGGGTGTTGCAGTTGGCATCTGCTAGCTTTAGGTGTGAAACCTTTTGCCAATGCTTGCTATTTATATGATAGCTTGGAAGCATATTTGTTAGTTGCGGTAAGACTATAGCTTCTGCTTTAATTCTCTTATCTGCTTGGGGGGAAATTAGAGTAATGGGATTATTGTGAACTGAGGTATTCGTTTGAGATTTCCACAACCTGAGTGGTCATGGTGGTAACTGGTTCCGAAACTAGTCCACTTAGGATCCACCCAAAAATAGTATTTTGTGCCAATAGTTTGTTTGAAATTTGCTCAACACCCTCGAGTATTATCTGAGGTATGAGATCGCTGCCTAATAGAATGTCTATTTGAGCGGGGGTGTTGCAGTTGGGATCTGCTAGCTTTAGGTGTGAAACCTTTTGTCAATGCTTGTTATTTATATGATAGCTTGGAAGCATATTTGTTACTTGCGGTAAGACTATAGCTTCTGCTTTAATTCTCTTATCCGCTTGGGGGGAAATTAGAGTAATGGGATTATTGTGAACTGAGGTATTCGTTTGAGATTTCCTCAACCTGAGTGGTCATGGTGGTAACTGGTTCCGAAACTAGTCCACTTAGGATCCACCCAAAAATAGTATTTTGTGCCAATAGTTTGTTTGAAATTTTCTCAACACCCTCGAGTATTCTCTGAGGTATGAGATCGCTGCCTAATAGAATGTCTATTTGAGCGGGGGTGTTGCAGTTGGGATCTGCTAGCTTTAGGTGTGAAACCTTTTGCCAATGCTTGCTATTTATATGATATCTTGGCATATTTGTTAGTTGCGGTAAGACTATAGCTTCTGCTTTAATTCTCTTATCCGCTTGGGGGAAATTAAAGTAATGGGATTATTGTGAACTGAGGTATTCGTTTGAGATTTCCCCAACATGAGTGGTCATGGTGGTAACTGGTTCCGAAACTAGTCCAGTTAGGATCCACCCTAAAATAGTATTTTGTGCCAATAGTTTGTTTGAAATTTTTTCAACACCCTCGAGTATTATCTGAGGTATGAGATCGCTGCCTAATAGAATGTCTATTTGAGCGGGGGTGTTGCAGTTGGGATCTGCTAGCTTTAGGTGTGAAACCTTTTGCCAATGCTTGCTATTTATATGATAGCTTGGAAGCATATTTGTTAGTTGCGGTAAGACTATAGCTTCTCCTTTAATTCTCTTATACGCTTGGGGGGAAATTAAAGTAATGGGATTATTGTGAACTGAGGTATTCGTTTGAGATTTCCTCAACCTGAGTGGTCGTGGTGGTAACTGGTTCCGAAACTAGTCCAGTTAGGATCCACCCTAAAATAGTATTTTGTGCCAATAGTTTGTTTGAAATTTTCTCAACACCCTCGAGTAATATCTGAGGTATGAGATCACTGCCTAATAGAATGTCTATTTGAGCGGGGGTGTTGCAGTTGGGATATGCTAGCTTTAGGTGTGAAACCTTTTGTCAATGCTTGTTATTTATATGATAGCTTGGAAGCATATTTGTTACTTGCGGTAAGACTATAGCTTCTGCTTTAATTCTCTTATCCGCTTGGGGGGAAATTAGAGTAATGGGATTATTGTGAACTGAGGCATTCGTTTGAGATTTCCTCAACCTGAGTGGTCATGGTGGTAACTGGTTCCGAAACTAGTCCACTTAGGATCCACCCAAAAATAGTACTTTGTGCCAATAGTTTGTTTGAAATTTTTTCAACACCCTCGAGTATTATCTGAGGTATGAGATCGCTGCCTAATAGAATGTCTATTTGAGCGGGGGTGTTGCAGTTGGGATCTGCTAGCTTTAGGTGTGAAACCTTTTGCCAATGCTTGCTATTTATATGATAGCTTGGAAGCATATTTGTTAGTTGCGGTAAGACTATAGCTTCTGCTTTAATTCTCTTATCCGCTTGGGGGGAAATTAGAGTAATGGGATTATTGTAAACTGAGGTATTCGTTTGAGATTTCCTCAACCTGAGTGGTCATGGTGGTAACTGGTTCCGAAACTAGTCCACTTAGGATCCACCCAAAAATAGTATTTTGTGCCAATAGTTTGTTTGAAATTTTCTCAACACACTCGAGTGTTATCTGAGGTATGAGATCGCTGCCTAATAGAATGTCTATTTGAGCGGGGGTGTTGCAGTTGGGATCTGCTAGCTTTAGGTGTGAAACCTTTTGTCAATGCTTGTTATTTATATGATAGCTTGGAAGCATATTTGCTACTTGCGGTAAGACTATAGCTTCTGCTTTAATTCTCTTATCCGCTTGGGGGGAAATTAGAGTAATGGGATTATTGTGAACTGAGGTATTCGTTTGAGATTTCCTCAACCTGAGTGGTCATGGTGGTAACTGGTTCCGAAACTAGTCCACTTAGGATCCACCCAAAAATAGTACTTTGTGCCAATAGTTTGTTTGAAATTTTTTCAACACCCTCGAGTATTATCTGAGGTATGAGATCGCTGCCTAATAGAATGTCTATTTGAGCGGGGGTGTTGCAGTTGGGATCTGCTAGCTTTAGGTGTGAAACCTTTTGCCAATGCTTGCTATTTATATGATAGCTTGGAAGCATATTTGTTAGTTGCGGTAAGACTATAGCTTCTCCTTTAATTCTCTTATACGCTTGGGGGGAAATTAAAGTAATGGGATTATTGTGAACTGAGGTATTCGTTTAAAATTTCCTCAACCTGAGTGGTCGTGGTGGTAACGGGTTCCGAAACTAGTCCAATTAGGATCCACCCAAAAATAGTATTTTGTGCCAATAGTTTGTTTGAAATTTTTTAAACACCCTCGAGTATTATCTGAGGTATGAGATCGCTGCCTAATAGAATGTCTATTTGAGCGGGGGTGTTGCAGTTGGGATCTGCTAGCTTTAGGTGTGAAACCTTTTGCCAATGCTTGCTATTTATATGATAGCTTGGAAGCATATTTGTTAGTTGCGGTAAGACTATAGCTTCTGCTTTAATTCTCTTATCTGCTTGAGGGGAAATTAGAGTAATGGGATTATTGTGAACTGAGGTATTCGTTTGAGATTTCCTCAACCTGAGTGGTCATGGTGGTAACTGGTTCCGAAACTAGTCCAGTTAGGATCCACCCTAAAATAGTATTTTGTGCCAATAGTTTGTTTGAAATTTTCTCAACACCCTCGAGTATTATCTGAGGTATGAGATCGCTGCCTAATAGAATGTCTATTTGAGCGGGGGTGTTGCAGTTGGGATCTGCTAGCTTTAGGTGTGAAACCTTTTGCCAATGCTTGCTATTTATATGATGGCTTGGAAGCATATTTGCTAGTTGCGGTAAGACTATAGCTTCTGTTTTAATTCTCTTCTCCGCTTGGGGGGAAATTAGAGTAATGGGATTATTGTGAACTGAGGTATTCGTTTGAGATTTCCTCAACCTGAGTGGTCATGGTGGTAACTGGTTCCGAAACTAGTCCACTTAGGATCCACCCTAAAATAGTATTTTGTGCCAATAGTTTGTGTGAAATTTTCACAACACCTTCGAGTATTATCTGAGGTATGAGATCGCTGCCTAATAGAATGTCTATTTGAGCGGGGGTGTTGCAGTTGGGATCTGCTAGCTTTAGGTGTGAAACCTTTTGCCAATGCTTGCTATTCATATGATAGCTTGGAGGCATATTTGTTAGTTCCGGTAAGACTATAGCTTCTGCTTTAATTCTCTTCTCCGCTTGGGGGGAAATTAGAGTAATGGGATTATTGTGAACTAAGGTATTCGTTTGAGATTTCCTCAACCTGAGTGGTCATGGTGGTAACTGGTTCCGAAACTAGTCCACTTAGGATCCACCCTAAAATAGTATTTTGTGCCAATAGTTTGTTTGAAATTTTCACAGCACCTTCGAGTATTATCTGAGGTATGAGATCGCTGCCTAATAGAATGTCTATTTGAGCGGGGGTGTTGCAGTTGGCATCTGCTAGCTTTAGGTGTGAAACCTTTTGCCAATGCTTGCTATTTATATGATAGCTTGGAAGCATATTTGTTAGTTGCGGTAAGACTATAGCTTCTGCTTTAATTTTTTTCTCCGCTTGGGTGGAAATTAGAGTAATGGGATTATTGTGAACTGAGGTATTCGTTTGAGATTTCCTCAACCTGAGTGGTCATAGTGGTAACTGGTTCCGAAACTAGTCCAATTAGGATCCACCCAAAAATAGTATTTTGTGCCAATAGTTTGTTTGAAATTTTTTAACACCCTCTTTAGGTGTGAAACCTTTTGCCAATGCTTGCTATTTATATGATAGCTTGGAAGCATATTTGTTAGTTGCGGTAAGACTATAGCTTCTGCTTTAATTTTTTTCTCCGCTTGGGTGGAAATTAGAGTAATGGGATTATTGTGAACTAAGGTATTCGTTTGAGATTTCCTCAACCTGAGTGGTCATGGTGGTAACTGGTTCCGAAACTAGTCCACTTAGGATCCACCCTAAAATAGTATTTTGTGCCAATAGTTTGTTTGAAATTTTCACAACACCTTCGAGTATTATCTGAGGTATGAGATCGCTGCCTAATAGAATGTCTATTTGAGCGGGGGTGTTGCAGTTGGCATCTGCTAGCTTTAGGTGTGAAACCTTTTGCCAATGCTTGCTATTTATATGATAGCTTGGAAGCATATTTGTTAGTTGCGGTAAGACTATAGCTTCTGCTTTAATTTTTTTCTCCGCTTGGGTGGAAATTAGAGTAATGGGATTATTGTGAACTGAGGTATTCGTTTGAGATTTCCTCAACCTGAGTGGTCATAGTGGTAACTGGTTCCGAAACTAGTCCAATTAGGATCCACCCAAAAATAGTATTTTGTGCCAATAGTTTGTTTGAAATTTTTTCAACACCCTCGAGTATTATCTGAGGGATGAGATCGCTGCCTAATAGAATGTCTATTTGAGCGGGGGTGTTGCAGTTGGGATCTGCTAGCTTTAGGTGTGATACCTTTTGCCAATGCTTGCTATTTATATGATAGCTTGGAAGCATATTTGTTAGTTGCGGTAAGACTATAGCTTCTCCTTTAATTCTCTTATCCGCTTGGGGGGAAATTAAAGTAATGGGATTATTGTGAACTGAGGTATTCGTTTGAGATTTCCTCAACCTGAGTGGTCATGGTGGTAACTGGTTCCGAAACTAGTCCAGTTAGGATCCACCCTAAAATAGTATTTTGTGCCAATAGTTTGTTTGAAATATTCTCAACACCCTCGAGTATTATCTGAGGTATGAGATCGCTGCCTAATAGAATGTCTATTTGAGCGGGGGTGTTGCAGTTGGCATCTGCTAGCATTAGGTGTGAAACCTTTTGCCAATGCTTGCTATTTATATGATAGCTTGGAAGCATATTTGTTAGTTGCGGTAAGACTATAGCTTCTGCTTTAATTCTCTTCTCCGCTTGGGTGGAAATTAGAGTAATGGGATTATTGTGAACTGAGGTATTCGTTTGAGATTTCCTCAACCTGAGTGGTCATAGTGGTAACTGGTTCCGAAACTAGTCCAATTAGGATCCACCCAAAAATAGTATTTTGTGCCAATAGTTTGTTTGAAATTTTTTCAACACCCTCGAGTATTATCTGAGGGATAAGATCGCTGCCTAATAGAATGTCTATTTGAGCGGGGGTGTTGCAGTTGGGATCTGCTAGCTTTAGATGTGATACCTTTTGCCAATGCTTGCTATTTATATGATAGCTTGGAAGCATATTTGTTAGTTGCGGTAAGACTATAGCTTCTCCTTTAATTCTCTTATCCGCTTGGGGGGAAATTAAAGTAATGGGATTATTGTGAACTGAGGTATTCGTTTGAGATTTCCTTAACCTGAGTGGTCATGGTGGTAACTGGTTCCGAAACTAGTCCAGTTAGGATCCACCCTAAAATAGTATTTTGTGCCAATAGTTTGTTTGAAATTTTCTCAACACCCTCGAGTATTCTCTGAGGTATGAGATCGCTGCCTAATAGAATGTCTATTTGAGCGGGGGTGTTGCAGTTGGGATCTGCTAGCTTTAGGTGTGAAACCTTTTGCCAATGCTTGCTATTTATATGTTAGCTTGGAAGCATATTTGTTAGTTGCGGTAAGACTATAGCTTCTGCTTTAATTCTCTTATCCGCTTGGGGGGAAATTAGAGTAATGGGATTATTGTGAACTGACGTATTCGTTTGAGATTTCCTCAACCTGAGTGGTAATGGTGGTAACTGGTTCCGAAACTAGTCCACTTAGGACCAACCCAAAAATAGTATTTTGTGCGAATAGTTAGTTTGAAATTTTCTCAACACCCTCGAGTATTATCTGAGGTATGAGATCACTGCCTAATAGAATGTCTATTTGAGCGGGGGTGTTGCAGTTGGGATCTGCTAGCTTTAGGTGTGAAACCTTTTGCCAATGCTTGCTATTTATATGATATCTGGGAAGCATATTTGTTAGTTGCGGTAAGACTATAGCTTCTGCTTTAATTCTCTTATCCGCTTGGGTGGAAATTAGAGTAATGGGATTATTGTGAACTGAGGTATTCGTTTGAGATTTCCTCAACCTGAGTGGTCATGGTGGTAACTGGTTCCGAAACTAGTCCAGTTAGGATCCCCCCTAAAATAGTATTTTGTGCCAATAGTTTGTTTGAAATTTTCTCAACACCCTCGAGTTTTATCTGAGGTATGAGATCGCTGCCTAATAGAATGTCTATTTGAGCGGGGGTGTTGCAGTTGGGATCTGCTAGCATTAGGTGTGAAACCTTTTGCCAATGCTTGCTATTTATATGATAGCTTGGAAGCATATTTGTTAGTTGCGGTAAGACTATAGCTTCTGCTTTAATTCTCTTATCCGCTTGGGGGGAAATTAGAGTAATGGGATTATTGTGAACTGAGGTATTCGTTTGAGATTTCCTCAACCTGAGTGGTCATGGTGGTAACTGGTTCCGAAACTCGTCCACTTAGGACCAACCCAAAAATAGTATTTTGTGCGAATAGTTAGTTTGAAATTTTCTCAACACCCTCGAGTATTATCTGAGGTATGAGATCACTGCCTAATAGAATGTCTATTTGAGCGGGGGTGTTGCAGTTGGGATCTGCTAGCTTTAGGTGTGAAACCTTTTGCCAATGCTTGCTATTTATATGATATCTGGGAAGCATATTTGTTAGTTGCGGTAAGACTATAGCTTCTGCTTTAATTCTCTTATCCGCTTGGGTGGAAATTAGAGTAATGGGATTATTGTGAACTGAGGTATTCGTTTGAGATTTCCTCAACCTGAGTGGTCATGGTGGTAACTGGTTCCGAAACTAGTCCAGTTAGGATCCCCCCTAAAATAGTATTTTGTGCCAATAGTTTGTTTGAAATTTTCTCAACACCCTCGAGTTTTATCTAAGGTATGAGATCGCTGCCTAATAGAATGTCTATTTGAGCGGGGGTGTTGCAGTTGGGATCTGCTAGCATTAGGTGTGAAACCTTTTGCCAATGCTTGCTATTTATATGATAGCTTGGAAGCATATTTGTTAGTTGCGGTAAGACTATAGCTTCTGCTTTAATTCTCTTATCCGCTTGGGGGGAAATTAGAGTAATGGGATTATTGTGAACTGAGGTATTCGTTTGAGATTTCCTCAACCTGAGTGGTCATGGTGGTAACTGGTTCCGAAACTCGTCCACTTAGGACCAACCCAAAAATAGTATTTTGTGCGAATAGTTTGTTTGAAATTTTCTCAACACCCTCGAGTATTATCTGAGGTATGAGATCGCTGCCTAATAAAATGTCTATTTGAGCGGGGGTGTTGCAGTTGGGATCTGCTAGCTTTAGGTGTGAAACCTTTTGCCAATGCTTGCTATTTATATGATAGCTTGGAAGCATATTTGTTAGTTGCGGTAAGACTATAGCTTCTGCTTTAATTCTCTTATCCGCTTGGGGGGAAATTAGAGTAATGGGATTATTGTGAACTGAGGTATTCGTTTGAGATTCCTCAACCTGAGTGGTCATAGTGGTAACTGGTTCCGAAACTAGTCCACTTAGGACCAACCCAAAAATAGTATTTTGAGCGAATAGTTTGTTTGAAATTTTCTCAACACCCTCGAGTATTATCTGAGGTATGAGATCGCTGCCTAATAGAATGTCTATTTGAGCGGGGGTGTTGCAGTTGGCATCTGCTAGCTTTAGGTGTGAAACCTTTTGCCAATGCTTGCTATTTATATGATGGCTTGGAAGCATATTTGTTAGTTGCGGTAAGACTATAGCTTCTCCTTTAATTCTCTTATCCGCTTAGGGGGAAATTAAAGTAATGGGATTATTGTGAACTGAGGTATTCGTTTGAGATTTCCCCAACATGAGTGGTCATGGTGGTAACTGGTTCCGAAACTAGTCCAATTAGGATCCACCCTAAAATAGTATTTTGTGCGAATAGTTTGTTTGAAATTTTCTCAACACCCTCGAGTATTATCTGAGGTATGAGATCGCTGCCTAATAGAATGTCTATTTGAGCGGGGGTGTTGAAGTTGGCATCTGCTAGCTTTAGGTGTGAAACCTTTTGCCAATGCTTGCTATTTATATGATGGCTTGGAAGCATATTTGTTAGTTGCGGTAAGACTATAGCTTCTGCTTTAATTCTCTTCTCCGCTTGGGGGGAAATTAGAGTAATGGGATTATTGTGAACTGAGGTATTCGTTTGAGATTTCCTCAACCTGAGTGGGCATGGTGGTAACTGGTTCCGAAACTGGTCCACTTAGGATCCACCCTAAAATAGTATTTTGTGCCAATAGTTTGTTTGAAATTTTCACAACACCTTCGAGTATTATCTGAGGTATGAGATCGCTGCCTAATAGAATGTCTATTTGAGAGGGGGTGTTGCAGTTGGGATCTGCTAGCTTTAGGTGTGAAACCTTTTGCCAATGCTTGCTATTTATATGATATCTTGGAAGCATATTTGTTAGTTCCGGTAAGACTATAGCTTCTGCTTTAATTCTTTTATCCGCTTGGGGGGAAATTAGAGTAATGGGATTATTGTGAACTGAGGTATTCGTTTGAGATTCCTCAACCTGAGTGGTCATGGTGGTAACTGGTTCCGAAACTAGTCCACTTAGGACCAACCCAAAAATAGTATTTTGTGCGAATAGTTTGTTTGAAATTTTCTCAACACCTTCGAGTATTATCTGAGGTATGAGATCGCTGCCTAATAGAATGTCTATTTGAGCGGGGGTGTTGCAGTTGGCATCTGCTAGCTTTAGGTGTGAAACCTTTTGCCAATGCTTGCTATTTATATGATAGCTTGGAAGCATATTTGTTAGTTGCGGTAAGACTATAGCTTCTGCTTTAATTCTCTTATCCGCTTGGGGGGAAATTAGAGTAATGGGATTATTGTGAACTGAGGTATTCGTTTGAGATTCCTCAACCTGAGTGGTCATGGTGGTAACTGGTTCCGAAACTAGTCCACTTAGGACCAACCCAAAAATAGTATTTTGTGCGAATAGTTTGTTTGAAATTTTCTCAACACCCTCGAGTATTATCTGAGGTATGAGATCGCTGCCTAATAGAATGCCTATTTGAGCGGGGGTGTTGCAGTTGGCATCTGCTAGCTTTAGGTGTGAAACCTTTTGCCAATGCTTGCTATTTATATGATAGCTTGGAAGCATATTTGTTAGTTGCGGTAAGACTATAGCTTCTGCTTTAATTCTCTTATCCGCTTGGGGGGAAATTAGAGTAATGGGATTATTGTGAACTGAGGTATTCGTTTGAGATTCCTCAACCTGAGTGGTCATGGTGGTAACTGGTTCCGAAACTAGTCCACTTAGGACCAACCCAAAAATAGTATTTTGTGCGAATAGTTTGTTTGAAATTTTCTCAACACCCTCGAGTATTATCTGAGGTATGAGATCGCTGCCTAATAGAATGCCTATTTGAGCGGGGGTGTTGCAGTTGGCATCTGCTAGCTTTAGGTGTGAAACCTTTTGCCAATGCTTGCTATTTATATGATGGCTTGGAAGCATATTTGTTAGTTGCGGTAAGACTATAGCTTCTGCTTTAATTCTCTTCTCCGCTTTGGGGGGAAATTAGAGTAATGGGATTATTGTGAACTGAGGTATTCGTTTGAGATTTCCTCAACCTGAGTGGTCATGGTGGTAACTTGTTCCGAAACTAGTCCACTTAGGATCCACCCTAAAATAGTATTTTGTGCCAATAGTTTGTTTGAAATTTTCACAACACCTTCGAGTATTATCTGAGGTATGAGATCGCTGCCTAATAGAATGTCTATTTGAGCGGGGGTGTTGCAGTTGGGATCTGCTAGCTTTAGGTGTGAAACCTTTTGCCAATGCTTGCTATTTATATGATATCTTGGAAGCATATTTGTTAGTTCCGGTAAGACTATAGCTTCTGCTTTAATTCTTTTATCCGCTTGCGGGGAAATTAGAGTAATGGGATTATTGTGAACTAAGGTATTCGTTTGAGATTTCCTCAACCTGAGTGGTCATGGTGGTAACTGGTTCCGAAACTAGTCCACTTAGGATTCACCCTAAAATAGTATTTTGTGCCAATAGTTTGTTTGAAATTTTCACAACACCTTCGAGTATTATCTGAGGTATGAGATCGCTGCCTAATAGAATGTCTATTTGAGCGGGGGTGTTGCAGTTGGCATCTGCTAGCTTTAGGTGTGAAACCTTTTGCCAATGCTTGCTATTTATATGATAGCTTGGAAGCATATTTGTTAGTTGCGGTAAGACTATAGCTTCTCCTTTAATTCTCTTATCCGCTTGGTGGGAAATTAAAGTAATGGGATTATTGTGAACTGAGGTATTCGTTTGAGATTTCCTCAACCTGAGTGGTCATGGTGGTAACTGGTTCCGAAACTAGTCCAGTTAGGATCCACCCTAAAATAGTATTTTGTGCGAATAGTTTGTTTGAAATTTTCTCAACACCCTCGAGTATTATCTGAGGTATGAGATCGCTGCCTAATAGAATGTCTATTTGAGCGGGGGTGTTGCAGTTGGCATCTGCTAGCTTTAGGTGTGAAACCTTTTGCCAATGCTTGCTATTTATATGATGGCTTGGAAGCATATTTGTTAGTTGCGGTAAGACTATAGCTTCTCCTTTAATTCTCTTATCCGCTTGGTGGGAAATTAAAGTAATGGGATTATTGTGAACTGAGGTATTCGTTTGAGATTTCCTCAACCTGAGTGGTCATGGTGGTAACTGGTTCCGAAACTAGTCCAGTTAGGATCCACCCTAAAATAGTATTTTGTGCCAATAGTTTGTTTGAAATTTTCTCAACACCCTCGAGTATTATCTGAGGTATGAGATCGCTGCCTAATAGAATGTCTATTTGAGCGGAGGTGTTGCAGTTGGCATCTGCTAGCTTTAGGTGTGAAACCTTTTGCCAATGCTTGCTATTTATATGATAGCTTGGAAGCATAGTTGTTAGTTCCGGTAAGACTATAGCTTCTGCTTTAATTCTTTTATCCGCTTGCGGGGAAATTAGAGTAATGGGATTATTGTGAACTAAGGTATTCGTTTGAGATTTCCTCAACCTGAGTGGTCATGGTGGTAACTGGTTCCGAAACTAGTCCACTTAGGATTCACCCTAAAATAGTATTTTGTGCCAATAGTTTGTTTGAAATTTTCACAACACCTTCGAGTATTATCTGAGGTATGAGATCGCTGCCTAATAGAATGTCTATTTGAGCGGGGGTGTTGCAGTTGGCATCTGCTAGCTTTAGGTGTGAAACCTTTTGCCAATGCTTGCTATTTATATGATAGCTTGGAAGCATATTTGTTAGTTCCGGTAAGACTATAGCTTCTGCTTTAATTCTTTTATCCGCTTGCGGGGAAATTAGAGTAATGGGATTATTGTGAACTAAGGTATTCGTTTGAGATTTCCTCAACCTGAGTGGTCATGGTGGTAACTGGTTCCGAAACTAGTCCACTTAGGATTCACCCTAAAATAGTATTTTGTGCCAATAGTTTGTTTGAAATTTTCACAACACCTTCGAGTATTATCTGAGGTATGAGATCGCTGCCTAATAGAATGTCTATTTGAGCGGGGGTGTTGCAGTTGGGATCTGCTAGCTTTAGGTGTGAAACCTTTTGCCAATGCTTGCTATTTATATGATGGCTTGGAAGCATATTTGTTAGTTCCGGTAAGACTATAGCTTCTGCTTTAATTCTTTTCTCCGCTTGGGTGGAAATTAGAGTAATGGGCTTATTGTGAACTGAGGTATTCGTTTGAGATTTCCCCAACATGAGTGGTCATGGTGGTAACTGGTTCCGAAACTAGTCCAGTTAGGATCCACCCTAAAATAGTATTTTGTGCGAATAGTTTGTTTGAAATTTTCTCAACACCCTCGAGTATTATCTGAGGTATGAGATCGCTGCCTAATAGAATGTCTATTTGAGCGGGGGTGTTGCAGTTGGCATCTGCTAGCTTTAGGTGTGAAACCTTTTGCCAATGCTTGCTATTTATATGATGGCTTGGAAGCATATTTGTTAGTTGCGGTAAGACTATAGCTTCTCCTTTAATTCTCTTATCCGCTTGGTGGGAAATTAAAGTAATGGGATTATTGTGAACTGAGGTATTCGTTTGAGATTTCCTCAACCTGAGTGGTCATGGTGGTAACTGGTTCCGAAACTAGTCCAGTTAGGATCCACCCTAAAATAGTATTTTGTGCCAATAGTTTGTTTGAAATTTTCTCAACACCCTCGAGTATTATCTGAGGTATGAGATCGCTGCCTAATAGAATGTCTATTTGAGCGGAGGTGTTGCAGTTGGCATCTGCTAGCTTTAGGTGTGAAACCTTTTGCCAATGCTTGCTATTTATATGGTAGCTTGGAAGCATATTTGTTAGTTGCGGTAAGACTATAGCTTCTGCTTTAATTTTCTTATCCGCTTGGGGGGAAATTAGAGTAATGGGATTATTGTGAACTGACGTATTCGTTTGAGATTTCCTCAACCTGAGTGGTAATGGTGGTAACTGGTTCCGAAACTAGTCCACTTAGGACCAACCCAAAAATAGTATTTTGTGCGAATAGTTAGTTTGAAATTTTCTCAACACCCTCGAGTATTATCTGAGGTATGAGATCACTGCCTAATAGAATGTCTATTTGAGCGGGGTTGTTGCAGTTGGGATCTGCTAGCTTTAGGTGTGAAACCTTCTGCCAATGCTTGCTATTTATATGATAGCTTGGAAGCATATTTGTTAGTTGCGGTAAGACTATAGCTTCTGCTTTAATTCTCTTCTCCGCTTGGGTGGAAATTAGAGTAATGGGATTATTGTGAACTGAGGTATTCGTTTGAGATTTCCTCAACCTGAGTGGTCATAGTGGTAACTGGTTCCGAAACTAGTCCAATTAGGATCCACCCAAAAATAGTATTTTGTGCCAATAGTTTGTTTGAAATTTTTTCAACACCCTCGAGTATTATCTGAGGGATGGGATCGCTGCCTAATAGAATGTCTATTTGAGCGGGAGTGTTGCAGTTGGGATCTGCTAGCTTTAGGTGTGATACCTTTTGCCAATGCTTGCTATTTATATGATAGCTTGGAAGCATATTTGTTAGTTGCGGTAAGACTATAGCTTCTCCTTTAATTCTCTTATCCGCTTGGGGGGAAATTAGAGTAATGGGATTATTGTGAACTGAGGTATTCGTTTGAGATTTCCTCAACCTGAGTGGTCATAGTGGTAACTGGTTCCGAAACTAGTCCAATTAGGATCCACCCAAAAATAGTATTTTGTGCCAATAGTTTGTTTGAAATTTTTTCAACACCCTCGAGTATTATCTGAGGGATGAGATCGCTGCCTAATAGAATGTCTATTTGAGCGGGGGTGTTGCAGTTGGGATCTGCTAGCTTTAGGTGTGATACCTTTTGCCAATGCTTGCTATTTATATGATAGCTTGGAAGCATATTTGTTAGTTGCGGTAAGACTATAGCTTCTCCTTTAATTCTCTTATCCGCTTGGGGGGAAATTAAAGTAATGGGATTATTGTGAACTGAGGTATTCGTTTGAGATTTCCTCAACCTGAGTGGTCATGGTGGTAACTGGTTCCGAAACTAGTCCAGTTAGGATCCACCCTAAAATAGTATTTTGTGCCAATAGTTTGTTTGAAATTTTCTCAACACCCTCGAGTTTTATCTGAGGTATGAGATCGCTGCCTAATAGAATGTCTATTTGAGCGGGGGTGTTGCAGTTGGGATCTGCTAGCTTTAGGTGTGAAACCTTTTGCCAATGCTTGCTATTTATATGGTAGCTTGGAAGCATATTTGTTAGTTGCGGTAAGACTATAGCTTCTGCTTTAATTCTCTTATCCGCTTGGGGGGAAATTAGAGTAATGGGATTATTGTGAACTGACGTATTCGTTTGAGATTTCCTCAACCTGAGTGGTAATGGTGGTAACTGGTTCCGAAACTAGTCCACTTAGGACCAACCCAAAAATAGTATTTTGTGCGAATAGTTAGTTTGAAATTTGCTCAACACCCTCGAGTATTATCTGAGGTATGAGATCACTGCCTAATAGAATGTCTATTTGAGCGGGGGTGTTGCAGTTGGGATCTGCTAGCTTTAGGTGTGAAACCTTTTGCCAATGCTTGCTATTTATATGATATCTGGGAAGCATATTTGTTAGTTGCGGTAAGACTATAGCTTCTGCTTTAATTCTCTTATCCGCTTGGGGGGAAATTAAAGTAATGGGATTATTGTGAACTGAGGTATTCGTTTGAGATTTCCTCAACCTGAGTGGTCATGGTGGTAACTGGTTCCGAAACTAGTCCAGTTAGGATCCACCCTAAAATAGTATTTTGTGCGAATAGTTAGTTTGAAATTTGCTCAACACCCTCGAGTATTATCTGAGGTATGAGATCACTGCCTAATAGAATGTCTATTTGAGCGGGGGTGTTGCAGTTGGGATCTGCTAGCTTTAGGTGTGAAACCTTTTGCCAATGCTTGCTATTTATATGATATCTGGGAAGCATATTTGTTAGTTGCGGTAAGACTATAGCTTCTGCTTTAATTCTCTTATCCGCTTGGGGGGAAATTAGAGTAATGGGATTATTGTGAACTGACGTATTCGTTTGAGATTTCCTCAACCTGAGTGGTAATGGTGGTAACTGGTTCCGAAACTAGTCCACTTAGGACCAACCCAAAAATAGTATTTTGTGCGAATAGTTAGTTTGAAATTTTCTCAACACCCTCGAGTATTATCTGAGGTATGAGATCACTGCCTAATAGAATGTCTATTTGAGCGGGGTTGTTGCAGTTGGGATCTGCTAGCTTTAGGTGTGAAACCTTCTGCCAATGCTTGCTATTTATATGATAGCTTGGAAGCATATTTGTTAGTTGCGGTAAGACTATAGCTTCTGCTTTAATTCTCTTCTCCGCTTGGGTGGAAATTAGAGTAATGGGATTATTGTGAACTGAGGTATTCGTTTGAGATTTCCTCAACCTGAGTGGTCATAGTGGTAACTGGTTCCGAAACTAGTCCAATTAGGATCCACCCAAAAATAGTATTTTGTGCCAATAGTTTGTTTGAAATTTTTTCAACACACTCGAGTATTATCTGAGGGATGAGATCGCTGCCTAATAGAATGTCTATTTGAGCGGGAGTGTTGCAGTTGGGATCTGCTAGCTTTAGGTGTGATACCTTTTGCCAATGCTTGCTATTTATATGATAGCTTGGAAGCATATTTGTTAGTTGCGGTAAGACTATAGCTTCTCCTTTAATTCTCTTATCCGCTTGGGGGGAAATTAGAGTAATGGGATTATTGTGAACTGAGGTATTCGTTTGAGATTTCCTCAACCTGAGTGGTCATAGTGGTAACTGGTTCCGAAACTAGTCCAATTAGGATCCACCCAAAAATAGTATTTTGTGCCAATAGTTTGTTTGAAATTTTTTCAACACCCTCGAGTATTATCTGAGGGATGAGATCGCTGCCTAATAGAATGTCTATTTGAGCGGGGGTGTTGCAGTTGGGATCTGCTAGCTTTAGGTGTGATACCTTTTGCCAATGCTTGCTATTTATATGATAGCTTGGAAGCATATTTGTTAGTTGCGGTAAGACTATAGCTTCGACTTTAATTCTCTTATCCGCTTGGGGGGAAATTAAAGTAATGGGATTATTGTGAACTGAGGTATTCGTTTGAGATTTCCTCAACCTGAGTGGTCATGGTGGTAACTGGTTCCGAAACTAGTCCAGTTAGGATCCACCCTAAAATAGTATTTTGTGCCAATAGTTTGTTTGAAATTTTCTCAACACCCTCGAGTTTTATCTGAGGTATGAGATCGCTGCCTAATAGAATGTCTATTTGAGCGGGGGTGTTGCAGTTGGGATCTGCTAGCTTTAGGTGTGAAACCTTTTGCCAATGCTTGCTATTTATATGGTAGCTTGGAAGCATATTTGTTAGTTGCGGTAAGACTATAGCTTCTGCTTTAATTCTCTTATCCGCTTGGGTGGAAATTAGAGTAATGGGATTATTGTGAACTGACGTATTCGTTTGAGATTTCCTCAACCTGAGTGGTAATGGTGGTAACTGGTTCCGAAACTAGTCCACTTAGGACCAACCCAAAAATAGTATTTTGTGCGAATAGTTAGTTTGAAATTTGCTCAACACCCTCGAGTATTATCTGAGGTATGAGATCACTGCCTAATAGAATGTCTATTTGAGCGGGGGTGTTGCAGTTGGGATCTGCTAGCTTTAGGTGTGAAACCTTTTGCCAATGCTTGCTATTTATATGATATCTGGGAAGCATATTTGTTAGTTGCGGTAAGACTATAGCTTCTGCTTTAATTCTCTTATCCGCTTTGGTGGAAATTAGAGTAATGGGATTATTGTAAACTGAGGTATTCGTTTGAGATTTCCTCAACCTGAGTGGTCATGGTGGTAACTGGTTCCGAAACTAGTCCAGTTAGGATCCCCCCTAAAATAGTATTTTGTGCCAATAGTTTGTTTGAAATTTTCTCAACACCCTCGAGTTTTATCTGAGGTATGAGATCGCTGCCTAATAGAATGTCTATTTGAGCGGGGGTGTTGCAGTTGGGATCTGCTAGCTTTAGGTGTGAAATCTTTTGCCAATGCTTGCTATTTATATGATAGCTTGGAAGCATATTTGTTAGTTGCGGTAAGACTATAGCTTCTGCTTTAATTCTCTTATCCGCTTGGGGGGAAATTAGAGTAATGGGATTATTGTGAACTGAGGTATTCGTTTGAGATTTCCTCAACCTGAGTGGTCATGGTGGTAACTGGTTCCGAAACTAGTCCACTTAGAATCCACCCTAAAATAGTATTTTGTGCGAATAGTTTGTTTGAAATTTTCTTAACACCCTCGAGTATTATCTGAGGTATGAGATCGCTGCCTAATAAAATGTCTATTTGAGCGGGGGTGTTGCAGTTGGGATCTGCTAGCTTTAGGTGTGAAACCTTTTGCCAATGCTTGCTATTTATATGATAGCTTGGAAGCATATTTGTTAGTTGCGGTAAGACTATAGCTTCTGCTTTAATTCTCTTATCCGCTTGGGGGGAAATTAGAGTAATGGGATTATTGTGAACTGAGGTATTCGTTTGAGATTCCTCAACCTGAGTGGTCATGGTGGTAACTGGTTCCGAAACTAGTCCACTTAGGACCAACCCAAAAATAGTATTTTGTGCGAATAGTTTGTTTGAAATTTTCTCAACACCCTCGAGTATTATCTGAGGTATGAGATCGCTGCCTAATAGAATGTCTATTTGAGCGGGGGTGTTGCAGTTGGCATCTGCTAGCTTTAGGTGTGAAACCTTTTGCCAATGCTTGCTATTTATATGATGGCTTGGAAGCATATTTGTTAGTTGCGGTAAGACTATAGCTTCTGCTTTAATTCTCTTATCCGCTTGTTGGGAAATTAAAGTAATGGGATTATTGTGAACTGAGGTATTCGTTTGAGATTTCCCCAACATGAGTGGTCATGGTGGTAACTGGTTCCGAAACTAGTCCAGTTAGGACCCACCCTAAAATAGTATTTTGTGCGAATAGTTTGTTTGAAATTTTCTCAACACCCTCGAGTATTATCTGAGGTATGAGATCGCTGCCTAATAGAATGTCTATTTGAGCGGGGGTGTTGCAGTTGGCATCTGCTAGCTTTAGGTGTGAAACCTTTTGCCAATGCTTGCTATTTATATGATGGCTTGGAAGCATATTTGTTAGTTGCGGTAAGACTATAGCTTCTGCTTTAATTCTCTTCTCCGCTTGGGGGGAAATTAAAGTAATGGGATTATTGTGAACTGAGGTATTCGTTTGAGATTTCCACAACCTGAGTGGGCATGGTGGTAACTGGTTCCGAAACTAGTCCACTTAGGATCCACCCTAAAATAGTATTTTGTGCCAATAGTTTGTTTGAAATTTTCACAACACCTTCGAGTATTATCTGAGGTATGAGATCGCTGCCTAATAGAATGTCTATTTGAGCGGGGGTGTTGCAGTTGGGATCTGCTAGCTTTAGGTGTGAAACCTTTTGCCAATGCTTGCTATTTATATGATATCTTGGAAGCATATTTGTTAGTTGCGGTAAGACTATAGCTTCTGCTTTAATTCTCTTATCCGCTTGGGGGGAAATTAGAGTAATGGGATTATTGTGAACTGAGGTATTCGTTTGAGATTCCTCAACCTGAGTGGTCATGGTGGTAACTGGTTCCGAAACTAGTCCACTTAGGACCAACCCAAAAATAGTATTTTGTGCGAATAGTTTGTTTGAAATTTTCTCAACACCCTCGAGTATTATCTGAGGTATGAGATCGCTGCCTAATAGAATGTCTATTTGAGCGGGGGTGTTGCAGTTGGCATCTGCTAGCTTTAGGTGTGAAACCTTTTGCCAATGCTTGCTATTTATATGATAGCTTGGAAGCATATTTGTTAGTTGCGGTAAGACTATAGCTTCTGCTTTAATTCTCTTATCCGCTTGGGGGGAAATTAGAGTAATGGGATTATTGTGAACTGAGGTATTCGTTTGAGATTCCTCAACCTGAGTGGTCATGGTGGTAACTGGTTCCGAAACTAGTCCACTTAGGACCAACCCAAAAATAGTATTTTGTGCGAATAGTTTGTTTGAAATTTTCACAACACCTTCGAGTATTATCTGAGGTATGAGATCGCTGCCTAATAGAATGTCTATTTGAGCGGGGGTGTTGCAGTTGGCATCTGCTAGCTTTAGGTGTGAAACCTTTTGCCAATGCTTGCTATTTATATGATAGCTTGGAAGCATATTTGTTAGTTGCGGTAAGACTATAGCTTCTGCTTTAATTCTCTTATCCGCTTGGGGGGAAATTAGAGTAATGGGATTATTGTGAACTGAGGTATTCGTTTGAGATTTCCTCAACCTGAGTGGTCATAGTGGTAACTGGTTCCGAAACTAGTCCAATTAGGATCCACCCAAAAATAGTATTTTGTGCCAATAGTTTGTTTGAAATTTTTTCAACACCCTCGAGTATTATCTGAGGGATGAGATCGCTGCCTAATAGAATGTCTATTTGAGCGGGGGTGTTGCAGTTGGGATCTGCTAGCTTTAGGTGTGAAACCTTTTGCCAATGCTTGCTATTTATATGATGGCTTGGAAGCATATTTGTTAGTTGCGGTAAGACTATAGCTTCTGCTTTAATTCTCTTCTCCGCTTGGGGGGAAATTAAAGTAATGGGATTATTGTGAACTGAGGTATTCGTTTGAGATTTCCACAACCTGAGTGGGCATGGTGGTAACTGGTTCCGAAACTAGTCCACTTAGGATCCACCCTAAAATAGTATTTTGTGCCAATAGTTTGTTTGAAATTTTCACAACACCTTCGAGTATTATCTGAGGTATGAGATCGCTGCCTAATAGAATGTCTATTTGAGCGGGGGTGTTGCAGTTGGGATCTGCTAGCTTTAGGTGTGATACCTTTTGCCAATGCTTGCTATTTATATGATAGCTTGGAAGCATATTTGTTAGTTGCGGTAAGACTATAGCTTCTCCTTTAATTCTCTTATCCGCTTGGGGGAAATTAGAGTAATGGGATTATTGTGAACTGAGGTATTCGTTTGAGATTTCCTCAACCTGAGTGGTCATAGTGGTAACTGGTTCCGAAACTAGTCCAATTAGGATCCACCCAAAAATAGTATTTTGTGCCAATAGTTTGTTTGAAATTTTTTCAACACCCTCGAGTATTATCTGAGGGATGAGATCGCTGCCTAATAGAATGTCTATTTGAGCGGGGGTGTTGCAGTTGGGATCTGCTAGCTTTAGGTGTGATACCTTTTGCCAATGCTTGCTATTTATATGATAGCTTGGAAGCATATTTGTTAGTTGCGGTAAGACTATAGCTTCTCCTTTAATTCTCTTATCCGCTTGGGGGGAAATTAAAGTAATGGGATTATTGTGAACTGAGGTATTCGTTTGAGATTTCCTCAACCTGAGTGGTCATGGTGGTAACTGGTTCCGAAACTAGTCCAGTTAGGATCCACCCTAAAATAGTATTTTGTGCCAATAGTTTGTTTGAAATTTTCTCAACACCCTCGAGTTTTATCTGAGGTATGAGATCGCTGCCTAATAGAATGTCTATTTGAGCGGGGGTGTTGCAGTTGGGATCTGCTAGCTTTAGGTGTGAAACCTTTTGCCAATGCTTGCTATTTATATGGTAGCTTGGAAGCATATTTGTTAGTTGCGGTAAGACTATAGCTTCTGCTTTAATTCTCTTATCCGCTTGGGGGGAAATTAGAGTAATGGGATTATTGTGAACTGACGTATTCGTTTGAGATTTCCTCAACCTGAGTGGTAATGGTGGTAACTGGTTCCGAAACTAGTCCACTTAGGACCAACCCAAAAATAGTATTTTGTGCGAATAGTTAGTTTGAAATTTGCTCAACACCCTCGAGTATTATCTGAGGTATGAGATCACTGCCTAATAGAATGTCTATTTGAGCGGGGGTGTTGCAGTTGGGATCTGCTAGCTTTAGGTGTGAAACCTTTTGCCAATGCTTGCTATTTATATGATATCTGGGAAGCATATTTGTTAGTTGCGGTAAGATTATAGCTTCTGCTTTAATTCTCTTATCCGCTTGGGGGGAAATTAAAGTAATGGGATTATTGTGAACTGAGGTATTCGTTTGAGATTTCCTCAACCTGAGTGGTCATGGTGGTAACTGGTTCCGAAACTAGTCCAGTTAGGATCCACCCTAAAATAGTATTTTGTGCGAATAGTTAGTTTGAAATTTGCTCAACACCCTCGAGTATTATCTGAGGTATGAGATCACTGCCTAATAGAATGTCTATTTGAGCGGGGGTGTTGCAGTTGGGATCTGCTAGCTTTAGGTGTGAAACCTTTTGCCAATGCTTGCTATTTATATGATATCTGGGAAGCATATTTGTTAGTTGCGGTAAGACTATAGCTTCTGCTTTAATTCTCTTATCCGCTTGGGGGGAAATTAGAGTAATGGGATTATTGTGAACTGACGTATTCGTTTGAGATTTCCTCAACCTGAGTGGTAATGGTGGTAACTGGTTCCGAAACTAGTCCACTTAGGACCAACCCAAAAATAGTATTTTGTGCGAATAGTTAGTTTGAAATTTTCTCAACACCCTCGAGTATTATCTGAGGTATGAGATCACTGCCTAATAGAATGTCTATTTGAGCGGGGTTGTTGCAGTTGGGATCTGCTAGCTTTAGGTGTGAAACCTTCTGCCAATGCTTGCTATTTATATGATAGCTTGGAAGCATATTTGTTAGTTGCGGTAAGACTATAGCTTCTGCTTTAATTCTCTTCTCCGCTTGGGTGGAAATTAGAGTAATGGGATTATTGTGAACTGATGTATTCGTTTGAGATTTCCTCAACCTGAGTGGTCATAGTGGTAACTGGTTCCGAAACTAGTCCAATTAGGATCCACCCAAAAATAGTATTTTGTGCCAATAGTTTGTTTGAAATTTTTTCAACACCCTCGAGTATTTTCTGAGGGATGAGATCGCTGCCTAATAGAATGTCTATTTGAGCGGGAGTGTTGCAGTTGGGATCTGCTAGCTTTAGGTGTGATACCTTTTGCCAATGCTTGCTATTTATATGATAGCTTGGAAGCATATTTGTTAGTTGCGGTAAGACTATAGCTTCTCCTTTAATTCTCTTATCCGCTTGGGGGGAAATTAGAGTAATGGGATTATTGTGAACTGAGGTATTCGTTTGAGATTTCCTCAACCTGAGTGGTCATAGTGGTAACTGGTTCCGAAACTAGTCCAATTAGGATCCACCCAAAAATAGTATTTTGTGCCAATAGTTTGTTTGAAATTTTTTCAACACCCTCGAGTATTATCTGAGGGATGAGATCGCTGCCTAATAGAATGTCTATTTGAGCGGGGGTGTTGCAGTTGGGATCTGCTAGCTTTAGGTGTGAAACCTTTTGCCAATGCTTGCTATTTATATGATAGCTTGGAAGCATATTTGTTAGTTGCGGTAAGACTATAGCTTCTGCTTTAATTCTCTTATCCGCTTGGGGGGAAATTAGAGTAATGGGATTATTGTGAACTGAGGTATTCGTTTAAGATTTCCTCAACCTGAGTGGTCATGGTGGTAACTGGTTCCGAAACTAGTCCACTTAGAATCCACCCTAAAATAGTATTTTGTGCGAATAGTTTGTTTGAAATTTTCTTAACACCCTCGAGTATTATCTGAGGTATGAAATCGCTGCCTAATAAAATGTCTATTTGAGCGGGGGTGTTGCAGTTGGGATCTGCTAGCTTTAGGTGTGAAACCTTTTGCCAATGCTTGCTATTTATATGATAGCTTGGAAGCATATTTGTTAGTTGCGGTAAGACTATAGCTTCTGCTTTAATTCTCTTATCCGCTTGGGGGGAAATTAGAGTAATGGGATTATTGTGAACTGAGGTATTCGTTTGGGATTCCTCAACCTGAGTGGTCATGGTGGTAACTGGTTCCGAAACTAGTCCACTTAGGACCAACCCAAAAATAGTATTTTGTGCGAATAGTTTGTTTGAAATTTTCTCAACACCCTCGAGTATTATCTGAGGTATGAGATCGCTGCCTAATAGAATGTCTATTTGAGCGGGGGTGTTGCAGTTGGCATCTGCTAGCTTTAGGTGTGAAACCTTTTGCCAATGCTTGCTATTTATATGATGGCTTGGAAGCATATTTGTTAGTTGCGGTAAGACTATAGCTTCTGCTTTAATTCTCTTATCCGCTTGTTGGGAAATTAAAGTAATGGGATTATTGTGAACTGAGGTATTCGTTTGAGATTTCCCCAACATGAGTGGTCATGGTGGTAACTGGTTCCGAAACTAGTCCAATTAGGACCCACCCTAAAATAGTATTTTGTGCGAATAGTTTGTTTGAAATTTTCTCAACACCCTCGAGTATTATCTGAGGTATGAGATCGCTGCCTAATAGAATGTCTATTTGAGCGGGGATGTTGCAGTTGGCATCTGCTAGCTTTAGGTGTGAAACCTTTTGCCAATGCTTGCTATTTATATGATGGCTTGGAAGCATATTTGTTAGTTGCGGTAAGACTATAGCTTCTGCTTTAATTCTCTTCTCCGCTTGGGGGGAAATTAAAGTAATGGGATTATTGTGAACTGAGGTATTCGTTTGAGATTTCCACAACCTGAGTGGGCATGGTGGTAACTGGTTCCGAAACTAGTCCACTTAGGATCCACCCTAAAATAGTATTTTGTGCCAATAGTTTGTTTGAAATTTTCACAACACCTTCGAGTATTATCTGAGGTATGAGATCGCTGCCTAATAGAATGTCTATTTGAGCGGGGGTGTTGCAGTTGGGATCTGCTAGCTTTAGGTGTGAAACCTTTTGCCAATGCTTGCTATTTATATGATATCTTGGAAGCATATTTGTTAGTTCCGGTAAGACTATAGCTTCTGCTTTAATTCTTTTATCCGCTTGGGGGGAAATTAGAGTAATGGGATTATTGTGAACTAAGGTATTCGTTTTAGATTTCCTCAACCTGAGTGGTCATGGTGGTAACTGGTTCCGAAACTAGTCCACTTAGGATCCACCCTAAAATAGTATTTTGTGCCAATAGTTTGTTTGAAATTTTCACAACACCTTCGAGTATTATCTGAGGTATGAGATCGCTGCCTAATAGAATGTCTATTTGAGCGGGGGTGTTGCAGTTGGCATTTGCTAGCTTTAGGTGTGAAACCTTTTGCCAATGCTTGCTATTTATATGATAGCTTGGAAGCATATTTGTTAGTTGCGGTAAGACTATAGCTTCTGCTTTAATTCTCTTATCCGCTTGGGGGGAAATTAGAGTAATGGGATTATTGTGAACTGGGGTATTCGTTTGAGATTCCTCAACCTGAGTGGTCATGGTGGTAACTGGTTCCGAAACTAGTCCACTTAGGACCAACCCAAAAATAGTATTTTGTGCGAATAGTTTGTTTGAAATTTTCTCAACACCCTCGAGTATTATCTGAGGTATGAGATCGCTGCCTAATAGAATGTCTATTTGAGCGGGGGTGTTGCAGTTGGCATCTGCTAGCTTTAGGTGTGAAACCTTTTGCCAATGCTTGCTATTTATATGATGGCTTGGAAGCATAATTGTTAGTTGCGGTAAGACTATAGCTTCTCCTTTAATTCTCTTATCCGCTTAGGGGGAAATTAAAGTATTGGGATTATTGTGAACTGAGGTATTCGTTTGAGATTTCCCCAACATGAGTGGTCATGGTGGTAACTGGTTCCGAAACTAGTCCAGTTAGGATCCACCCTAAAATAGTATTTTGTGCGAATAGTTTGTTTGAAATTTTCTCAACACCCTCGAGTATTATCTGAGGTATGAGATCGCTGCCTAATAGAATGTCTATTTGAGCGGGGGTGTTGCAGTTGGCATCTGCTAGCTTTAGGTGTGAAACCTTTTGCCAATGCTTGCTATTTATATGATGGCTTGGAATCATATTTGTTAGTTGCGGTAAGACTATAGCTTCTGCTTTAATTCTCTTCTCCGCTTGGGGGGAAATTAGAGTAATGGGATTATTGTGAACTGAGGTATTCGTTTGAGATTTCCTCAACCTGAGTGGTCATGGTGGTAACTGGTTCCGAAACTAGTCCACTTAGGATCCACCCTAAAATAGTATTTTGTGCCAATAGTTTGTTTGAAATTTTCACAACACCTTCGAGTATTATCTGAGGTATGAGATCGCTGCCTAATAGAATGTCTATTTGAGCGGGGGTGTTGCAGTTGGGATCTGCTAGCTTTAGGTGTGAAACCTTTTGCCAATGCTTGCTATTTATATGATATCTTGGAAGCATATTTGTTAGTTCCGGTAAGACTATAGCTTCTGCTTTAATTCTTTTATCCGCTTGGGGGGAAATTAGAGTAATGGGATTATTGTGAACTAAGGTATTCGTTTGAGATTTCCTCAACCTGAGTGGTCATGGTGGTAACTGGTTCCGAAACTAGTCCACTTAGGATCCACCCTAAAATAGTATTTTGTGCCAATAGTTTGTTTGAAATTTTCACAACACCTTCGAGTATTATCTGAGGTATGAGATCGCTGCCTAATAGAATGTCTATTTGAGCGGGGGTGTTGCAGTTGGCATCTGCTAGCTTTAGGTGTGAAACCTTTTGCCAATGCTTGCTATTTATATGATAGCTTGGAAGCATATTTGTTAGTTGCGGTAAGACTATAGCTTCTGCTTTAATTCTCTTATCCGCTTGGGGGGAAATTAGAGTAATGGGATTATTGTGAACTGAGGTATTCGTTTGAGATTTCCTCAACCTGAGTGGTCATGGTGGTAACTGGTTCCGAAACTAGTCCACTTAGAATCCACCCTAAAATAGTATTTTGTGCGAATAGTTTGTTTGAAATTTTCTTAACACCCTCGAGTATTATCTGAGGTATGAAATCGCTGCCTAATAAAATGTCTATTTGAGCGGGGGTGTTGCAGTTGGGATCTGCTAGCTTTAGGTGTGAAACCTTTTGCCAATGCTTGCTATTTATATGATAGCTTGGAAGCATATTTGTTAGTTGCGGTAAGACTATAGCTTCTGCTTTAATTCTCTTATCCGCTTGGGGGGAAATTAGAGTAATGGGATTATTGTGAACTGAGGTATTCGTTTGAGATTCCTCAACCTGAGTGGTCATGGTGGTAACTGGTTCCGAAACTAGTCCACTTAGGACCAACCCAAAAATAGTATTTTGTGCGAATAGTTTGTTTGAAATTTTCTCAACACCCTCGAGTATTATCTGAGGTATGAGATCGCTGCCTAATAGAATGTCTATTTGAGCGGGGGTGTTGCAGTTGGCATCTGCTAGCTTTAGGTGTGAAACCTTTTGCCAATGCTTGCTATTTATATGATGGCTTGGAAGCATATTTGTTAGTTGCGGTAAGACTATAGCTTCTGCTTTAATTCTCTTATCCGCTTGTTGGGAAATTAAAGTAATGGGATTATTGTGAACTGAGGTATTCGTTTGAGATTTCCCCAACATGAGTGGTCATGGTGGTAACTGGTTGCGAAACTAGTCCAGTTAGGACCCACCCTAAAATAGTATTTTGTGCGAATAGTTTGTTTGAAATTTTCTCAACACCCTCGAGTATTATCTGAGGTATGAGATCGCTGCCTAATAGAATGTCTATTTGAGCGGGGGTGTTGCAGTTGGCATCTGCTAGCTTTAGGTGTGAAACCTTTTGCCAATGCTTGCTATTTATATGATGGCTTGGAAGCATATTTGTTAGTTGCGGTAAGACTATAGCTTCTGCTTTAATTCTCTTCTCCGCTTGGGGGGAAATTAAAGTAATGGGATTATTGTGAACTGAGGTATTCGTTTGAGATTTCCACAACCTGAGTGGGCATGGTGGTAACTGGTTCCGAAACTAGTCCACTTAGGATCCACCCTAAAATAGTATTTTGTGCCAATAGTTTGTTTGAAATTTTCACAACACCTTCGAGTATTATCTGAGGTATGAGATCGCTGCCTAATAGAATGTCTATTTGAGCGGGGGTGTTGCAGTTGGGATCTGCTAGCTTTAGGTGTGAAACCTTTTGCCAATGCTTGCTATTTATATGATATCTTGGAAGCATATTTGTTAGTTCCGGTAAGACTATAGCTTCTGCTTTAATTCTTTTATCCGCTTGGGGGGAAATTAGAGTAATGGGATTATTGTGAACTAAGGTATTCGTTTTAGATTTCCTCAACCTGAGTGGTCATGGTGGTAACTGGTTCCGAAACTAGTCCACTTAGGATCCACCCTAAAATAGTATTTTGTGCCAATAGTTTGTTTGAAATTTTCACAACACCTTCGAGTATTATCTGAGGTATGAGATCGCTGCCTAATAGAATGTCTATTTGAGCGGGGGTGTTGCAGTTGGCATCTGCTAGCTTTAGGTGTGAAACCTTTTGCCAATGCTTGCTATTTATATGATAGCTTGGAAGCATATTTGTTAGTTGCGGTAAGACTATAGCTTCTGCTTTAATTCTCTTATCCGCTTGGGGGGAAATTAGAGTAATGGGATTATTGTAACCTGGGGTATTCGTTTGAGATTCCTCAACCTGAGTGGTCATGGTGGTAACTGGTTCCGAAACTAGTCCACTTAGGACCAACCCAAAAATAGTATTTTGTGCGAATAGTTTGTTTGAAATTTTCTCAACACCCTCGAGTATTATCTGAGGTATGAGATCGCTGCCTAATAGAATGTCTATTTGAGCGGGGGTGTTGCAGTTGGCATCTGCTAGCTTTAGGTGTGAAACCTTTTGCCAATGCTTGCTATTTATATGATGGCTTGGAAGCATAATTGTTAGTTGCGGTAAGACTATAGCTTCTCCTTTAATTCTCTTATCCGCTTAGGGGGAAATTAAAGTATTGGGATTATTGTGAACTGAGGTATTCGTTTGAGATTTCCCCAACATGAGTGGTCATGGTGGTAACTGGTTCCGAAACTAGTCCAGTTAGGATCCACCCTAAAATAGTATTTTGTGCGAATAGTTTGTTTGAAATTTTCTCAACACCCTCGAGTATTATCTGAGGTATGAGATCGCTGCCTAATAGAATGTCTATTTGAGCGGGGGTGTTGCAGTTGGCATCTGCTAGCTTTAGGTGTGAAACCTTTTGCCAATGCTTGCTATTTATATGATGGCTTGGAAGCATATTTGTTAGTTGCGGTAAGACTATAGCTTCTGCTTTAATTCTCTTCTCCGCTTGGGGGGAAATTAGAGTAATGGGATTATTGTGAACTGAGGTATTCGTTTGAGATTTCCTCAACCTGAGTGGTCATGGTGGTAACTGGTTCCGAAACTAGTCCACTTAGGATCCACCCTAAAATAGTATTTTGTGCCAATAGTTTGTTTGAAATTTTCACAACACCTTCGAGTATTATCTGAGGTATGAGATCGCTGCCTAATAGAATGTCTATTTGAGCGGGGGTGTTGCAGTTGGGATCTGCTAGCTTTAGGTGTGAAACCTTTTGCCAATGCTTGCTATTTATATGATATCTTGGAAGCATATTTGTTAGTTCCGGTAAGACTATAGCTTCTGCTTTAATTCTTTTATCCGCTTGGGGGGAAATTAGAGTAATGGGATTATTGTGAACTAAGGTATTCGTTTGAGATTTCCTCAACCTGAGTGGTCATGGTGGTAACTGGTTCCGAAACTAGTCCACTTAGGATCCACCCTAAAATAGTATTTTGTGCCAATAGTTTGTTTGAAATTTTCACAACACCTTCGAGTATTATCTGAGGTATGAGATCGCTGCCTAATAGAATGTCTATTTGAGCGGGGGTGTTGCAGTTGGGATCTGCTAGCTTTAGGTGTGAAACCTTTTGCCAATGCTTGCTATTTATATGATAGCTTGGAAGCATATTTGTTAGTTGCGGTAAGACTATAGCTTCTGCTTTAATTCTCTTCTCCGCTTGGGTGGAAATTAGAGTAATGGGATTATTGTGAACTGAGGTATTCGTTTGAGATTTCCTCAACCTGAGTGGTCATAGTGGTAACTGGTTCCGAAACTAGTCCAATTAGGATCCACCCAAAAATAGTATTTTGTGCCAATAGTTTGTTTGAAATTTTTTCAACACCCTCGAGTATTATCTGAGGGATGAGATCGCTGCCTAATAGAATGTCTATTTGAGCGGGGGTGTTGCAGTTGGGATCTGCTAGCTTTAGGTGTGATACCTTTTGCCAATGCTTGCTATTTATATGATAGCTTGGAAGCATATTTGTTAGTTGCGGTAAGACTATAGCTTCTCCTTTAATTCTCTTATCCGCTTGGTGGGAAATTAAAGTAATGGGATTATTGTGAACTGAGGTATTCGTTTGAGATTTCCTCAACCTGAGTGGTCATGGTGGTAACTGGTTCCGAAACTAGTCCAGTTAGGATCCACCCTAAAATAGTATTTTGTGCCAATAGTTTGTTTGAAATTTTCTCAACACCCTCGAGTATTATCTGAGGTATGAGATCGCTGCCTAATAGAATGTATATTTGAGCGGGGGTGTTGCAGTTGGCATCTGCTAGCTTTAGGTGTGAAACCTTTTGCCAATGCTTGCTATTTATATGGTAGCTTGGAAGCATATTTGTTAGTTGCGGTAAGACTATAGCTTCTGCTTTAATTCTCTTATCCGCTTGGGGGGAAATTAGAGTAATGGGAATATTGTGAACTGACGTATTCGTTTGAGATTTCCTCAACCTGAGTGGTCATGGTGGTAACTGGTTCCGAAACTAGTCCAGTTAGGATCCACCCTAAAATAGTATTTTGTGCCAATAGTTTGTTTGAAATTTTCTCAACACCCTCGAGTATTATCTGAGGTATGAGATCGCTGCCTAATAGAATGTCTATTTGAGCGGGGGTGTTGCAGTTGGGATCTGCTAGCTTTAGGTGTGATACCTTTTGCCAATGCTTGCTATTTATATGATAGCTTGGAAGCATATTTGTTAGTTGCGGTAAGACTATAGCTTCTCCTTTAATTCTCTTATCCGCTTGGTGGGAAATTAAAGTAATGGGATTATTGTGAACTGAGGTATTCGTTTGAGATTTCCTCAACCTGAGTGGTCATGGAGGTAACTGGTTCCGAAACTAGTCCAGTTAGGATCCACCCTAAAATAGTATTTTGTGCCAATAGTTTGTTTGAAATTTTCTCAACACCCTCGAGTATTATCTGAGGTATGAGATCGCTGCCTAATAGAATGTCTATTTGAGCGGGGGTGTTGCAGTTGGCATCTGCTAGCTTTAGGTGTGAAACCTTTTGCTAATGCTTGCTATTTATATGGTAGCTTGGAAGCATATTTGTTAGTTGCGGTAAGACTATAGCTTCTGCTTTAATTCTCTTATCCGCTTGGGGGGAAATTAGAGTAATGGGATTATTGTGAACTGACGTATTCGTTTGAGATTTCCTCAACCTGAGTGGTAATGGTGGTAACTGGTTCCGAAACTAGTCCACTTAGGACCAACCCAAAAATAGTATTTTGTGCGAATAGTTAGTTTGAAATTTTCTCAACACCCTCGAGTATTATCTGAGGTATGAGATCACTGCCTAATAGAATGTCTATTTGAGCGGGGTTGTTGCAGTTGGGATCTGCTAGCTTTAGGTGTGAAACCTTCTGCCAATGCTTGCTATTTATATGATAGCTTGGAAGCATATTTGTTAGTTGCGGTAAGACTATAGCTTCTGCTTTAATTCTCTTCTCCGCTTGGGTGGAAATTAGAGTAATGGGATTATTGTGAACTGAGGAATTCGTTTGAGATTTCCTCAACCTGAGTGGTCATAGTGGTAACTGGTTCCGAAACTAGTCCAATTAGGATTCACCCAAAAATAGTATTTTGTGCCAATAGTTTGTTTGAAATTTTTTCAACACCCTCGAGTATTATCTGAGGGATGAGATCGCTGCCTAATAGAATGTCTATTTGAGCGGGGGTGTTGCAGTTGGGATCTGCTAGCTTTAGGTGTGATACCTTTTGCCAATGCTTGCTATTTATATGATAGCTTGGAAGCATATTTGTTAGTTGCGGTAAGACTATAGCTTCTGCTTTACTTCTCTTATCCGCATGGGGGGAAATTAGAGTAATGGGATTATTGTGAACTGAGGTATTCGTTTGAGATTTCCTCAACCTGAGTGGTCATGGTGGTAACTGGTTCCGAAACTAGTCCAGTTAGGATCCACCCTAAAATAGTATTTTGTGCCAATAGTTTGTTTGAAATTTTCTCAACACCCTCGAGTATTATCTGAGGTATGAGATCGCTGCCTAATAGAATGTCTATTTGAGCGGGGGTGTTGCAGTTGGCATCTGCTAGCTTTAGGTGTGAAACCTTTTGCCAATGCTTGCTATTTATATGGTAGCTTGGAGGCATATTTGTTAGTTGCGGTAAGACTATAGCTTCTGCTTTAATTCTCTTATCCGCTTGGGGGGAAATTAAAGTAATGGGATTATTGTGAACTGAGGTATTCGTTTGAGATTTCCTCAACCTGAGTGGTCATGGTGGTAACTGGTTCCGAAACTAGTCCAGTTAGGATCCACCCTAAAATAGTATTTTGTGCCAATAGTTTGTTTGAAATTTTCTCAACACCCTCGAGTATTATCTGAGGTATGAGATCGCTGCCTAATAGAATGTCTATTTGAGCGGGCGTGTTGCAGTTGGCATCTGCTAGCTTTAGGTGTGAAACCTTTTGCCAATGCTTGCTATTTATATGGTAGCTTGGAAGCATATTTGTTAGTTGCGGTAAGACTATAGCTTCTGCTTTAATTCTCTTATCCGCTTGGGGGGAAATTAGAGTAATGGGATTATTGTGAACTGACGTATTCGTTTGAGATTTCCTCAACCTGAGTGGTAATGGTGGCAACTGGTTCCGAAACTAGTCCACTTAGGCCCAACCCAAAAATAGTATTTTGTGCGAATAGTTTGTTTGAAATTTTCTCAACACCCTCGAGTATTATCTGAGGTATGAGATCGCTGCCTAATAGAATGTCTATTTGAGCGGGGGTGTTGCAGTTGGCATCTGCTAGCTTTAGGTGTGAAACCTTTTGCCAATGCTTGCTATTTATATGATGGCTTGGAAGCATATTTGTTAGTTGCGGTAAGACTATAGCTTCTCCTTTAATTCTCTTATCCGCTTAGGGGGAAATTAAAGTAATGGGATTATTGTGAACTGAGGTATTCGTTTGAGATTTCCCCAACATGAGTGGTCATGGTGGTAACTTCTTCCGAAACTAGTCCAGTTAGGATCCACCCTAAAATAGTATTTTGTGCGAATAGTTTGTTTGAAATTTTCTCAACACCCTCGAGTATTATCTGAGGTATGACATCGCTGCCTAATAGAATGTCTATTTGAGCGGGGGTGTTGCAGTTGGCATCTGCTAGCTTTAGGTGTGAAACCTTTTGCCAATGCTTGCTATTTATATGATGGCTTGGAAGCATATTTGTTAGTTGCGGTAAGACTATAGCTTCTGCTTTAATTCTCTTCTCCGCTTGCGGGGAAATTAGAGTAATGGGAATATTGTGAACTGAGGTATTCGTTTGAGATTTCCTCAACCTGAGTGGTCATGGTGGTAACTGGTTCCGAAACTAGTCCACTTAGGATCCACCCTAAAATAGTATTTTGTGCCAATAGTTTGTTTGAAATTTTCACAACACCTTCGAGTATTATCTGAGGTATGAGATCGCTGCCTAATAGAATGTCTATTTGAGCGGGGGTGTTGCAGTTGGGATCTGCTAGCTTTAGGTGTGAAACCTTTTGCCAATGCTTGCTATTTATATGATATCTTGGAAGCATATTTGTTAGTTCCGGTAAGACTATAGCTTCTGCTTTAATTCTTTTATCCGCTTGGGGGGAAATTAGAGTAATGGGATTATTGTGAACTAAGGTATTCGTTTGAGATTTCCTCAACCTGAGTGGTAATGGTGGTAACTGGTTCCGAAACTAGTCCACTTAGGATCCACCCTAAAATAGTATTTTGTGCCAATAGTTTGTTTGAAATTTTCACAACACCTTCGAGTATTATCTGAGGTATGAGATCGCTGCCTAATAGAATGTCTATTTGAGCGGGGGTGTTGCAGTTGGCATCTGCTAGCTTTAGTTGTGAAACCTTTTGCCAATGCTTGCTATTTATATGATAGCTTGGAAGCATATTTGTTAGTTGCGGTAAGACTATAGCTTCTGCTTTAATTCTCTTCTCCGCTTGGGTGGAAATTAGAGTAATGGGATTATTGTGAACTGAGGTATTCGTTTGAGATTTCCTCAACCTGAGTGGTCATAGTGGTAACTGGTTCCGAAACTAGTCCAATTAGGATCCACCCAAAAATAGTATTTTGTGCCAATAGTTTGTTTGAAATTTTTTCAACACCCTCGAGTATTATCTGAGGCATGAGATCGCTGCCTAATAGAATGTCTATTTGAGCGGGGGTGTTGCAGTTGGGATCTGCTAGCTTTAGGTGTGATACCTTTTGCCAATGCTTGCTATTTATATGATAGCTTGGAAGCATATTTGTTAGTTGCGGTAAGACTATAGCTTCTCCTTTAATTCTCTTATCCGCTTGGTGGGAAATTAAAGTAATGGGATTATTGTGAACTGAGGTATTCGTTTGAGATTTCCTCAACCTGAGTGGTCATGGTGGTAACTGGTTCCGAAACTAGTCCAGTTAGGCCCAACCCAAAAATAGTATTTTGTGCGAATAGTTTGTTTGAAATTTTCACAACACCTTCGAGTATTATCTGAGGTATGAGATCGCTGCCTAATAGAATGTCTATTTGAGCGGGGGTGTTGCAGTTGGGATCTGCTAGCTTTAGGTGTGAAACCTTTTGCCAATGCTTGCTATTTATATGATATCTTGGAAGCATATTTGTTAGTTCCGGTAAGACTATAGCTTCTGCTTTAATTCTTTTATCCGCTTGGGGGGAAATTAGAGTAATGGGATTATTGTGAACTAAGGTATTCGTTTGAGATTTCCTCAACCTGAGTGGTAATGGTGGTAACTGGTTCCGAAACTAGTCCACTTAGGATCCACCCTAAAATAGTATTTTGTGCCAATAGTTTGTTTGAAATTTTCACAACACCTTCGAGTATTATCTGAGGTATGAGATCGCTGCCTAATAGAATGTCTATTTGAGCGGGGTTGTTGCAGTTGGGATCTGCTAGCTTTAGGTGTGAAACCTTCTGCGAATGCTTGCTATTTATATGATAGCTTGGAAGCATATTTGTTAGTTGCGGTAAGACTATAGCTTCTGCTTTAATTCTCTTCTCCGCTTGGGTGGAAATTAGAGTAATGGGATTATTGTGAACTGAGGTATTCGTTTGAGATTTCCTCAACCTGAGTGGTCATAGTGGTAACTGGTTCCGAAACTAGTCCAATTAGGATCCACCCAAAAATAGTATTTTGTGCCAATAGTTTGTTTGAAATTTTTTCAACACCCCCGAGTATTATCTGAGGGATGAGATCGCTGCCTAATAGAATGTCTATTTGAGCGGGGGTGTTGCAGTTGGCATCTGCTAGCTTTAGTTGTGAAACCTTTTGCCAATGCTTGCTATTTATATGATAGCTTGGAAGCATATTTGTTAGTTGCGGTAAGACTATAGCTTCTGCTTTAATTCTCTTCTCCGCTTGGGTGGAAATTAGAGTAATGGGATTATTGTGAACTGAGGTATTCGTTTGAGATTTCCTCAACCTGAGTGGTCATAGTGGTAACTGGTTCCGAAACTAGTCCAATTAGGATCCACCCAAAAATAGTATTTTGTGCCAATAGTTTGTTTGAAATTTTTTCAACACCCTCGAGTATTATCTGAGGCATGAGATCGCTGCCTAATAGAATGTCTATTTGAGCGGGGTTGTTGCAGTTGGGATCTGCTAGCTTTAGGTGTGAAACCTTTTGCCAATGCTTGCTATTTATATGGTAGCTTGGAAGCATATTTGTTAGTTGCGGTAAGACTATAGCTTCTGCTTTAATTCTCTTATCCGCTTGGGGGGAAATTAAAGTAATGGGATTATTGTGAACTGAGGTATTCGTTTGAGATTTCCTCAACCTGAGTGGTCATGGTGGTAACTGGTTCCGAAACTAGTCCAGTTAGGATCCACCCTAAAATAGTATTTTGTGCCAATAGTTTGTTTGAAATTTTCTCAACACCCTCGAGTATTATCTGAGGTATGAGATCGCTGCCTAATAGAATGTCTATTTGAGCGGGCGTGTTGCAGTTGGCATCTGCTAGCTTTAGGTGTGAAACCTTTTGCCAATGCTTGCTATTTATATGGTAGCTTGGAAGCATATTTGTTAGTTGCGGTAAGACTATAGCTTCTGCTTTAATTCTCTTATCCGCTTGGGGGGAAATTAGAGTAATGGGATTATTGTGAACTGACGTATTCGTTTGAGATTTCCTCAACCTGAGTGGTAATGGTGGCAACTGGTTCCGAAACTAGTCCACTTAGGCCCAACCCAAAAATAGTATTTTGTGCGAATAGTTTGTTTGAAATTTTCTCAACACCCTCGAGTATTATCTGAGGTATGAGATCGCTGCCTAATAGAATGTCTATTTGAGCGGGGGTGTTGCAGTTGGCATCTGCTAGCTTTAGGTGTGAAACCTTTTGCCAATGCTTGCTATTTATATGATGGCTTGGAAGCATATTTGTTAGTTGCGGTAAGACTATAGCTTCTCCTTTAATTCTCTTATCCGCTTAGGGGGAAATTAAAGTAATGGGATTATTGTGAACTGAGGTATTCGTTTGAGATTTCCTCAACCTGAGTGGTCATGGTGGTAACTGGTTCCGAAACTAGTCCAGTTAGGATCCACCCTAAAATAGTATTTTGTGCCAATAGTTTGTTTGAAATTTTCTCAACACCCTCGAGTATTATCTGAGGTATGAGATCGCTGCCTAATAGAATGTCTATTTGAGCGGGGGTGTTGCAGTTGGCATCTGCTAGCTTTAGGTGTGAAACCTTTTGCCAATGCTTGCTATTTATATGGTAGCTTGGAAGCATATTTGTTAGTTGCGGTAAGACTATAGCTTCTGCTTTAATTCTCTTATCCGCTTGGGGGGAAATTAGAGTAATGGGATTATTGTGAACTGACGTATTCGTTTGAGATTTCCTCAACCTGAGTGGTAATGGTGGTAACTGGTTCCGAAACTAGTCCACTTAGGACCAACCCAAAAATAGTATTTTGTGCGAATAGTTAGTTTGAAATTTTCTCAACACCCTCGAGTATTATCTGAGGTATGAGATCACTGCCTAATAGAATGTCTATTTGAGCGGGGTTGTTGCAGTTGGGATCTGCTAGCTTTAGGTGTGAAACCTTCTGCGAATGCTTGCTATTTATATGATAGCTTGGAAGCATATTTGTTAGTTGCGGTAAGACTATAGCTTCTGCTTTAATTCTCTTCTCCGCTTGGGTGGAAATTAGAGTAATGGGATTATTGTGAACTGAGGTATTCGTTTGAGATTTCCTCAACCTGAGTGGTCATAGTGGTAACTGGTTCCGAAACTAGTCCAATTAGGATCCACCCAAAAATAGTATTTTGTGCCAATAGTTTGTTTGAAATTTTTTCAACACCCCCGAGTATTATCTGAGGGATGAGATCGCTGCCTAATAGAATGTCTATTTGAGCGGGGGTGTTGCAGTTGGGATCTGCTAGCTTTAGGTGTGATACCTTTTGCCAATTCTTGCTATTTATATGATATCTGGGAAGCATATTTGTTAGTTGCGGTAAGACTATAGCTTCTCCTTTAATTCTCTTATCCGCTTGGGGGGAAATTAAAGTAATGGGATTATTGTGAACTGAGGTATTCGTTTGAGATTTCTTCAACCTGAGTGGTCATGGTGGTAACTGGTTCCGAAACTAGTCCAGTTAGGATCCACCCCAAAATAGTATTTTGTGAGTAATGGGATTATTGTGAACTGACGTATTCGTTTGAGATTTCCTCAACCTGAGTGGTAATGGTGGTAACTGGTTCCGAAACTAGTCCACTTAGGACCAACCCAAAAATAGTATTTTGTGCGAATAGTTTGTTTGAAATTTTCTCAACACCCTCGAGTATTATCTGAGGTATGAGATCGCTGCCTAATAGAATGTCTATTTGAGCGGGGGTGTTGCAGTTGGCATCTGCTAGCTTTAGGTGTGAAACCTTTTGCCAATGCTTGCTATTTATATGGTAGCTTGGAAGCATATTTGTTAGTTGCGGTAAGACTATAGCTTCTGCTTTAATTCTCTTATCCGCTTGGGGGGAAATTAGAGTAATGGGATTATTGTGAACTGACGTATTCGTTTGAGATTTCCTCAACCTGAGTGTCATAGTGGTAACTGGTTCCGAAACTAGTCCAGTTAGGATCCACCCTAAAATAGTATTTTGTGCCAATAGTTTGTTTGAAATTTTCTCAACACCCTCGAGTATTATCTGAGGTATGAGATCGCTGCCTAATAAAACGTCTATTTGAGCGGGGGTGTTGCAGTTGGGATCTGCTAGCTTTAGGTGTGAAACCTTTTGCCAATGCTTGCTATTTATATGATATCTGGGAAGCATATTTGTTAGTTGCGGTAAGACTATAGCTTCTCCTTTAATTCTCTTATCCGCTTGGTGGGAAATTAAAGTAATGGGATTATTGTGAACTGAGGTATTCGTTTGAGATTTCCTCAACCTGAGTGGTCATGGTGGTAACTGGTTCCGAAACTAGTCCAGTTAGGATCCACCCTAAAATAGTATTTTGTGCCAATAGTTTGTTTGAAATTTTCTCAACACCCTCGAGTATTATCTGAGGTATGAGATCGCTGCCTAATAGAATGTCTATTTGAGCGGGGGTGTTGCAGTTGGCATCTGCTAGCTTTAGGTGTGAAACCTTTTGCCAATGCTTGCTATTTATATGGTAGCTTGGAAGCATATTTGTTAGTTGCGGTAAGACTATAGCTTCTGCTTTAATTCTCTTATCCGCTTGGGGGGAAATTAGAGTAATGGGATTATTGTGAACTGACGTATTCGTTTGAGATTTCCTCAACCTGAGTGGTAATGGTGGTAACTGGTTCCGAAACTAGTCCACTTAGGACCAACTCAAAAATAGTATTTTGTGCGAATAGTTTGTTTGAAATTTTCTCAACACCCTCGAGTATTATCTGAGGTATGAGATCACTGCCTAATAGAATGTCTATTTGAGCGGGGTTGTTGCAATTGGGATCTGCTAGCTTTAGGTGTAAAACCTTCTGCCAATGCTTGCTATTTATATGATAGCTTGGAAGCATATTTGTTAAATGCGGTAAGACTATAGCTTCTGCTTTAATTCTCTTCTCCGCTTGGGTGGAAATTAGAGTAATGGGATTATTGTGAACTGAGGTATTCGTTTGAGATTTCCTCAACCTGAGTGGTCATAGTGGTAACTGGTTCCGAAACTAGTCCAATTAGGATCCACCCAAAAATAGTATTTTGTGCCAATAGTTTGTTTGAAATTTTTTCAACACCCTCGAGTATTATCTGAGGGATGAGATCGCTGCCTAATAGAATGTCTATTTGAGCGGGGGTGTTGCAGTTGGGATCTGCTAGCTTTAGGTGTGATACCTTTTGCCAATGCTTGCTATTTATATGATAGCTTGGAAGCATATTTCTTAGTTGCGGTAAGACTATAGCTTCTCCTTTAATTCTCTTATCCGCTTGGGGGGAAATTAAAGTAATGGGATTATTGTGAACTGAGGTATTCGTTTGAGATTTCCTCAACCTGAGTGGTCATGGTGGTAACTGGTTCCGAAACTAGTCCAGTTAGGATCCACCCTAAAATAGTATTTTGTGAGTAATGGGATTATTGTGAACTGACGTATTCGTTTGAGATTTCCTCAACCTGAGTGGTAATGGTGGTAACTGGTTCCGAAACAAGCCACTTAGGACCAACCCAAAAATAGTATTTTGTGCGAATAGTTTGTTTGAAATTTTCTCAACACCCTCGAGTATTATCTGAGGTATGAGATCGCTGCCTAATAGAATGTCTATTTGAGCGGGGGTGTTGCAGTTGGCATCTGCTAGCTTTAGGTGTGAAACCTTTTGCCAATGCTTGCTATTTATATGGTAGCTTGGAAGCATATTTGTTAGTTGGGGTAAGACTATAGCTTCTGCTTTAATTCTCTTATCCGCTTGGGGGGAAATTAGAGTAATGGGATTATTGTGAACTGACGTATTCGTTTGAGATTTCCTCAACCTGAGTGGTAATGGTGGTAACTGGTTCCGAAACTAGTCCACTTAGGACCAACCCAAAAATAGTATTTTGTGCGAATAGTTAGTTTGAAATTTTCTCAACACCCTCGAGTATTATCTGAGGTATGAGATCACTGCCTAATAGAATGTCTATTTAAGCGGGGGTGTTGCAGTTGGGATCTGCTAGCTTTAGGTGTGAAACCTTTTGCCAATTCTTGCTATTTATATGATATCTGGGAAGCATATTTGTTAGTTGCGGTAAGACTATAGCTTCTGCTTTAATTCTCTTATCCGATTGGGTGGAAATTAGAGTAATGGGATTATTGTGAACTGAGGTATTCGTTTGAGATTCCTCAACCTGAGTGGTCATGGTGGTAACTTGTTCCGAAACTAGTCCACTTAGAATCCACCCTAAAATAGTATTTTGTGCGAATAGTTTGTTTGAAATTTTCTCAACACCCTCGAGTATTATCTGAGGTATGAGATCGCTGCCTAATAAAACGTCTATTTGAGCGGGGGTGTTGCAGTTGGGATCTGCTAGCTTTAGGTGTGAAACCTTTTGCCAATGCTTGCTATTTATATGATAGCTTGGAAGCATATTTGTTAGTTGCGGTAAGACTATAGCTTCTGCTTTAATTCTCTTATCCGCTTGGGGGGAAATTAGAGTAATGGGATTATTGTGAACTGAGGTATTCGTTTGAGATTCCTCAACCTGAGTGGTCATGGTGGTAACTGGTTCCGAAACTAGTCCACTTAGGATCCACCCTAAAATAGTATTTTGTGCCAATAGTTTGTTTGAAATTTTCTCAACACCCTCGAGTATTATCTGAGGTATGAGATCGCTGCCTAATAGAATGTCTATTTGAGCGGGGGTGTTGCAGTTGGCATCTGCTAGCTTTAGGTGTGAAACCTTTTGCCAATGCTTGCTATTTATATGATAGCTTGGAAGCATATTTGTTAGTTGCGGTAAGACTATAGATTCTGCTTTAATTCCTTCTCCGCTTGGGGGGAAATTAGAGTAATGGGATTATTGTGAACTGAGGTATTCGTTTGAGATTTCGTCAACCTGAGTGGTCATGGTGGTAACTGGTTCCGAAACTAGTCCACTTAGGATCCAGCCAAAAATAGTATTTTGTGCCAATAGTTTGTTTGAAATTTTTTCAACACCCTCGAGTATTATCTGAGGGATGAGATCGCTGCCTAATAGAATGTCTATTTGAGCGGGGGTGTTGCAGTTGGGATCTGCTAGCTTTAGGTGTGATACCTTTTGCCAATGCTTGCTATTTATATGATAGCTTGGAAGCATATTTGTTAGTTGCGGTAAGACTATAGCTTCTCCTTTAATTCTCTTATCCGCTTGGTGGGAAATTAAAGTAATGGGATTATTGTGAACTGAGGTATTCGTTTGAGATTTCCTCAACCTGAGTGGTCATGGTGGTAACTGGTTCCGAAACTAGTCCAGTTAGGATCCACCCTAAAATAGTATTTTGTGCCAATAGTTTGTTTGAAATTTTCTCAACACCCTCGAGTATTATCTGAGGTATGAGATCGCTGCCTAATAGAATGTCTATTTGAGCGGGGGTGTTGCAGTTGGCATCTGCTAGCTTTAGGTGTGAAACCTTTTGCCAATGCTTGCTATTTATATGGTAGCTTGGAAGCATATTTGTTAGTTGCGGTAAGACTATAGCTTCTGCTTTAATTCTCTTATCCGCTTGGGGGGAAATTAGAGTAATGGGATTATTGTGAACTGACGTATTCGTTTGAGATTTCCTCAACCTGAGTGGTCATGGTGGTAACTGGTTCCGAAACTAGTCCAGTTAGGATCCACCCTAAAATAGTATTTTGTGCCAATAGTTTGTTTGAAATTTTCTCAACACCCTCGAGTATTATCTGAGGTATGAGATCGCTGCCTAATAGAATGTCTATTTGAGCGGGGGTGTTGCAGTTGGGATCTGCTAGCTTTAGGTGTGATACCTTTTGCCAATGCTTGCTATTTATATGATAGCTTGGAAGCATATTTGTTAGTTGCGGTAAGACTATAGCTTCTCCTTTAATTCTCTTATCCGCTTGGTGGGAAATTAAAGTAATGGGATTATTGTGAACTGAGGTATTCGTTTGAGATTTCCTCAACCTGAGTGGTCATGGTGGTAACTGGTTCCGAAACTAGTCCAGTTAGGATCCACCCTAAAATAGTATTTTGTGCCAATAGTTTGTTTGAAATTTTCTCAACACCCTCGAGTATTATCTGAGGTATGAGATCGCTGCCTAATAGAATGTCTATTTGAGCGGGGGTGTTGCAGTTGGCATCTGCTAGCTTTAGGTGTGAAACCTTTTGCCAATGCTTGCTATTTATATGGTAGCTTGGAAGCATATTTGTTAGTTGCGGTAAGACTATAGCTTCTGCTTTAATTCTCTTCTCCGCTTGGGTGGAAATTAGAGTAATGGGATTATTGTGAACTGAGGAATTCGTTTGAGATTTCCTCAACCTGAGTGGTAATGGTGGTAACTGGTTCCGAAACTAGTCCACTTAGGACCAACCCAAAAATAGTATTTTGTGCGAATAGTTAGTTTGAAATTTTCTCAACACCCTCGAGTATTATCTGAGGTATGAGATCACTGCCTAATAGAATGTCTATTTGAGCGGGGGTGTTGCAGTTGGGATCTGCTAGCTTTAGGTGTGATACCTTTTGCCAATGCTTGCTATTTATATGATAGCTTGGAAGCATATTTGTTAGCTGCGGTAAGACTATAGCTTCTGCTTTAATTCTCTTATCCGCTTGGGGGGAAATTAGAGTAATGGGATTATTGTGAACTGACGTATTCGTTTGAGATTTCCTCAACCTGAGTGGTAATGGTGGTAACTGGTTCCGAAACTAGTCCACTTAGGACCAACCCAAAAATAGTATTTTGTGCGAATAGTTAGTTTGAAATTTTCTCAACACCCTCGAGTATTATCTGAGGTATGAGATCACTGCCTAATAGAATGTCTATTTGAGCGGGGTTGTTGCAGTTGGGATCTGCTAGCTTTAGGTGTGAAACCTTCTGCCAATGCTTGCTATTTATATGATAGCTTGGAAGCATATTTGTTAGTTGCGGTAAGACTATAGCTTCTGCTTTAATTCTCTTCTCCGCTTGGGTGGAAATTAGAGTAATGGGATTATTGTGAACTGAGGAATTCGTTTGAGATTTCCTCAACCTGAGTGGTCATAGTGGTAACTGGTTCCGAAACTAGTCCAATTAGGATTCACCCAAAAATAGTATTTTGTGCCAATAGTTTGTTTGAAATTTTTTCAACACCCTCGAGTATTATCTGAGGGATGAGATCGCTGCCTAATAGAATGTCTATTTGAGCGGGGGTGTTGCAGTTGGGATCTGCTAGCTTTAGGTGTAATACCTTTTGCCAATGCTTGCTATTTATATGATAGCTTGGAAGCATATTTGTTAGTTGCGGTAAGACTATAGCTTCTGCTTTAATTCTCTTATCCGCATGGGGGGAAATTAGAGTAATGGGATTATTGTGAACTGAGGTATTCGTTTGAGATTTCCTCAACCTGAGTGGTCATGGTGGTTACTGGTTCCGAAACTAGTCCAGTTAGGATCCACCCTAAAATAGTATTTTGTGCCAATAGTTTGTTTGAAATTTTCTCAACACCCTCGAGTATTATCTGAGGTATGAGATCGCTGCCTAATAGAATGTCTATTTGAGCGGGGGTGTTGCAGTTGGCATCTGCTAGCTTTAGGTGTGAAACCTTTTGCCAATGCTTGCTATTTATATGGTAGCTTGGAAGCATATTTGTTAGTTGCGGTAAGACTATAGCTTCTGCTTTAATTCTCTTATCCGCTTGGGGGGAAATTAAAGTAATGGGATTATTGTGAACTGAGGTATTCGTTTGAGATTTCCTCAACCTGAGTGGTCATGGTGGTAACTGGTTCCGAAACTAGTCCAGTTAGGATCCACCCTAAAATAGTATTTTGTGCCAATAGTTTGTTTGAAATTTTCTCAACACCCTCGAGTATTATCTGAGGTATGAGATCGCTGCCTAATAGAATGTCTATTTGAGCGGGGGTGTTGCAGTTGGCATCTGCTAGCTTTAGGTGTGAAACCTTTTGCCAATGCTTGCTATTTATATGGTAGCTTGGAAGCATATTTGTTAGTTGCGGTAAGACTATAGCTTCTGCTTTAATTCTCTTATCCGCTTGGGGGGAAATTAGAGTAATGGGATTATTGTGAACTGACGTATTCGTTTGAGATTTCCTCAACCTGAGTGGTAATGGTGGTAACTGGTTCCGAAACTAGTCCACTTAGGCCCAACCCAAAAATAGTATTTTGTGCGAATAGTTTGTTTGAAATTTTCTCAACACCCTCGAGTATTATCTGAGGTATGAGATCGCTGCCTAATAGAATGTCTATTTGAGCGGGGGTGTTGCAGTTGGCATCTGCTAGCTTTAGGTGTGAAACCTTTTGCCAATGCTTGCTATTTATATGATGGCTTGGAAGCATATTTGTTAGTTGCGGTAAGACTACAGCTTCTCCTTTAATTCTCTTATCCGCTTAGGGGGAAATTAAAGTAATGGGATTATTGTGAACTGAGGTATTCGTTTGAGATTTCCCCAACATGAGTGGTCATGGTGGTAACTGGTTCCGAAACTAGTCCAGTTAGGATCCACCCTAAAATAGTATTTTGTGCGAATAGTTTGATTGAAATTTTCTCAACACCCTCGAGTATTATCTGAGGTATGAGATCGCTGCCTAATAGAATGTCTATTTGAGCGGGGGTGTTGCAGTTGGCATCTGCTAGCTTTAGGTGTGAAACCTTTTGCCAATGCTTGCTATTTATATGATGGCTTGGAAGCATATTTGTTAGTTGCGGTAAGACTATAGCTTCTGCTTTAATTCTCTTCTCCGCTTGCGGGGAAATTAGAGTAATGGGATTATTGTGAACTGAGGTATTCGTTTGAGATTTCCTCAACCTGAGTGGTCATGGTGGTAACTGGTTCCGAAACTAGTCCACTTAGGATCCACCCTAAAATAGTATTTTGTGCCAATAGTTTGTTTGAAATTTTCACAACACCTTCGAGTATTATCTGAGGTATGAGATCGCTGCCTAATAGAATGTCTATTTGAGCGGGGGTGTTGCAGTTGGGATCTGCTAGCTTTAGGTGTGAAACCTTTTGCCAATGCTTGCTATTTATATGATATCTTGGAAGCATATTTGTTAGTTCCGGTAAGACTATAGCTTCTGCTTTAATTCTTTTATCTGCTTGGGGGGAAATTAGAGTAATGGGATTATTGTGAACTAAGGTATTCGTTTGAGATTTCCTCAACCTGAGTGGTAATGGTGGTAACTGGTTCCGAAACTAGTCCACTTAGGATCCACCCTAAAATAGTATTTTGTGCCAATAGTTTGTTTGAAATTTTCACAACACCTTCGAGTATTATCTGAGGTATGAGATCGCTGCCTAATAGAATGTCTATTTGAGCGGGGGTGTTGCAGTTGGCATCTGCTAGGTTTAGTTGTGAAACCTTTTGCCAATGCTTGCTATTTATATGATAGCTTGGAAGCATATTTGTTAGTTGCGGTAAGACTATAGCTTCTGCTTTAATTCTCTTCTCCGCTTGGGTGGAAATTAGAGTAATGGGATTATTGTGAACTGAGGTATTCGTTTGAGATTTCCTCAACCTGAGTGGTCATAGTGGTAGCTGGTTCCGAAACTAGTCCAATTAGGATCCACCCAAAAATAGTATTTTGTGCCAATAGTTTGTTTGAAATTTTTTCAACACCCTCGAGTATTATCTGAGGGATGAGATCGCTGCCTAATAGAATGTCTATTTGAGCGGGGGTGTTGCAGTTGGGATCTGCTAGCTTTAGGTGTGATACCTTTTGCCAATGCTTGCTATTTATATGATAGCTTGGAAGCATATTTGTTAGTTGCGGTAAGACTATAGCTTCTCCTTTAATTCTCTTATCCGCTTGGTGGGAAATTAAAGTAATGGGATTATTGTGAACTGAGGTATTCGTTTGAGATTTCCTCAACCTGAGTGGTCATGGTGGTAACTGGTTCCAAAACTAGTCCAGTTAGGATCCACCCTAAAATAGTATTTTGTGCCAATAGTTTGTTTGAAATTTTCTCAACACCCTCGAGTATTATCTGAGGTATGAGATCGCTGCCTAATAGAATGTCTATTTGAGCGGGGGTGTTGCAGTTGGCATCTGCTAGCTTTAGGTGTGAAACCTTTTGCCAATGCTTGCTATTTATATGGTAGCTTGGAAGCATATTTGTTAGTTGCGGTAAGACTATAGCTTCTGCTTTAATTCTCTTATCCGCTTGGGGGGAAATTAGAGTAATGGGATTATTGTGAACTGACGTATTCGTTTGAGATTTCCTCAACCTGAGTGGTAATGGTGGTAACTGGTTCCGAAACTAGTCCACTTAGGACCAACCCAAAAATAGTATTTTGTGCGAATAGTTAGTTTGAAATTTTCTCAACACCCTCGAGTATTATCTGAGGTATGAGATCACTGCCTAATAGAATGTCTATTTGCGCGGGGTTGTTGCAGTTGGGATCTGCTAGCTTTAGGTGTGAAACCTTCTGCGAATGCTTGCTATTTATATGATAGCTTGGAAGCATATTTGTTAGTTGCGGTAAGACTATAGCTTCTGCTTTAATTCTCTTCTCCGCTTGGGTGGAAATTAGAGTAATGGGATTATTGTGAACTGAGGTATTCGTTTGAGATTTCCTCAACCTGAGTGGTCATAGTGGTAACTGGTTCCGAAACTAGTCCAATTAGGATCCACCCAAAAATAGTATTTTGTGCCAATAGTTTGTTTGAAATTTTTTCAACACCCCCGAGTATTATCTGAGGGATGAGATCGCTGCCTAATAGAATGTCTATTTGAGCGGGGGTGTTGCAGTTGGGATCTGCTAGCTTTAGGTGTGATACCTTTTGCCAATGCTTGCTATTTATATGATAGCTTGGAAGCATATTTGTTAGTTGCGGTAAGACTATAGCTTCTCCTTTAGTTCTCTTATCCGCTTGGGGGGAAATTAAAGTAATGGGATTATTGTGAACTGAGGTATTCGTTTGAGATTTCCTCAACCTGAGTGGTCATGGTGGTAACTGGTTCCGAAACTAGTCCAGTTAGGATCCACCCCAAAATAGTATTTTGTGAGTAATGGGATTATTGTGAACTGACGTATTCGTTTGAGATTTCCTCAACCTGAGTGGTAATGGTGGTAACTGGTTCCGAAACTAGTCCACTTAGGACCAACCCAAAAATAGTATTTTGTGCGAATAGTTTGTTTGAAATTTTCTCAACACCCTCGAGTATTATCTGAGGTATGAGATCACTGCCTAATAGAATGTCTATTTGAGCGGGGGTGTTGCAATTAGGATCTGCTAGCTTTAGGTGTGAAACCTTTTGCCAATTCTTGCTATTTATATGATATCTGGGAAGCATATTTGTAAGTTGCGGTAAGACTATAGCTTCTGCTTTAATTCTCTTATCCGGTTGGGTGGAAATTAGAGTAATGGGATTATTGTGAACTGAGGTATTCGTTTGAGATTTCCTCAACCTGAGTGGTCATGGTGGTAACTGGTTCCGAAACTAGTCCAGTTAGGATCCACCCTAAAATAGTATTTTGTGCCAATAGTTTGTTTGAAATTTTCTCAACACCCTCGAGTATTATCTGAGGTATGAGATCGCTGCCTAATAAAACGTCTATTTGAGCGGGGGTGTTGCAGTTGGGATCTGCTAGCTTTAGGTGTGAAACCTTTTGCCAATGCTTGCTATTTATATGATATCTGGGAAGCATATTTGTTAGTTGCGGTAAGACTATAGCTTCTCCTTTAATTCTCTTATCCGCTTGGTGGGAAATTAAAGTAATGGGATTATTGTGAACTGAGGTATTCGTTTGAGATTTCCTCAACCTGAGTGGTCATGGTGGTAACTGGTTCCGAAACTAGTCCAGTTAGGATCCACCCTAAAATAGTATTTTGTGCCAATAGTTTGTTTGAAATTTTCTCAACACCCTCGAGTATTATCTGAGGTATGAGATCGCTGCCTAATAGAATGTCTATTTGAGCGGGGGTGTTGCAGTTGGCATCTGCTAGCTTTAGGTGTGAAACCTTTTGCCAATGCTTGCTATTTATATGGTAGCTTGGAAGCATATTTGTTAGTTGCGGTAAGACTATAGCTTCTGCTTTAATTCTCTTATCCGCTTGGGGGGAAATTAGAGTAATGGGATTATTGTGAACTGACGTATTCGTTTGAGATTTCCTCAACCTGAGTGGTAATGGTGGTAACTGGTTCCGAAACTAGTCCACTTAGGACCAACCCAAAAATAGTATTTTGTGCGAATAGTTTGTTTGAAATTTTCTCAACACCCTCGAGTATTATCTGAGGTATGAGATCACTGCCTAATAGAATGTCTATTTGAGCGGGGTTGTTGCAATTGGGATCTGCTAGCTTTAGGTGTGAAACCTTCTGCCAATGCTTGCTATTTATATGATAGCTTGGAAGCATATTTGTTAGTTGCGGTAACTGGTTCCGAAACTAGTCCAATTAGGATCCACCCAAAAATAGTATTTTGTGCCAATAGTTTGTTTGAAATTTTTTCAACACCCTCGAGTATTATCTGAGGGATGAGATCGCTGCCTAATAGAATGTCTATTTGAGCGGGGGTGTTGCAGTTGGGATCTGCTAGCTTTAGGTGTGATACCTTTTGCCAATGCTTGCTATTTATATGATAGCTTGGAAGCATATTTCTTAGTTGCGGTAAGACTATAGCTTCTCCTTTAATTCTCTTATCCGCTTGGGGGGAAATTAAAGTAATGGGATTATTGTGAACTGAGGTATTCGTTTGAGATTTCCTCAACCTGAGTGGTCATGGTGGTAACTGGTTCCGAAACTAGTCCAGTTAGGATCCACCCTAAAATAGTATTTTGTGAGTAATGGGATTATTGTGAACTGACGTATTCGTTTGAGATTTCCTCAACCTGAGTGGTAATGGTGGTAACTGGTTCCGAAACTAGTCCACTTAGGACCAACCCAAAAATAGTATTTTGTGCGAATAGTTTGTTTGAAATTTTCTCAACACCCTCGAGTATTATCTGAGGTATGAGATCGCTGCCTAATAGAATGTCTATTTGAGCGGGGGTGTTGCAGTTGGGATCTGCTAGCTTTAGGTGTGAAACCTTTTGCCAATGCTTGCTATTTATATGATATCTGGGAAGCATATTTGTTAGTTGCGGTAAGACTATAGCTTCTGCTTTAATTCTCTTATCCGCTTGGGGGGAAATTAAAGTAATGGGATTATTGTGAACTGAGGTATTCGTTTGAGATTTCCTCAACCTGAGTGGTCATGGTGGTAACTGGTTCCGAAACTAGTCCACTTAGAATCCACCCTAAAATAGTATTTTGTGCGAATAGTTTGTTTGAAATTTTCTCAACACCCTCGAGTATTATCTGAGGTATGAGATCGCTGCCTAATAAAACGTCTATTTGAGCGGGGGTGTTGCAGTTGGGATCTGCTAGCTTTAGGTGTGAAACCTTTTGCCAATGCTTGCTATTTATATGATAGCTTGGAAGCATATTTGTTAGTTGCGGTAAGACTATAGCTTCTGCTTTAATTCTCTTATCCGCTTGGGGGGAAATTAGAGTAATGGGATTATTGTGAACTGAGGTATTCGTTTGAGATTCCTCAACCTGAGTGGTCATGGTGGTAACTGGTTCCGAAACTAGTCCACTTAGGATCCACCCTAAAATAGTATTTTGTGCCAATAGTTTGTTTGAAATTTTCTCAACACCCTCGAGTATTATCTGAGGTATGAGATCGCTGCCTAATAGAATGTCTATTTGAGCGGGGGTGTTGCAGTTGGCATCTGCTAGCTTTAGGTGTGAAACCTTTTGCCAATGCTTGCTATTTATATGATAGCTTGGAAGCATATTTGTTAGTTGCGGTAAGACTATAGCTTCTGCTTTAATTCTCTTATCCGCTTGGGGGGAAATTAGAGTAATGGGATTATTGTGAACTGAGGTATTCGTTTGAGATTTCCTCAACCTGAGTGGTCATGGTGGTAACTGGTTCCGAAACTAGTCCACTTAGGATCCAGCCAAAAATAGTATTTTGTGCCAATAGTTTGTTTGAAATTTTCTCAACACCCTCGAGTATTATCTGAGGTATGAGATCGCTGCCTAATAGAATGTCTATTTGAGCGCGGGTGTTGCAGTTGGCATCTGCTAGCTTTAGGTGTGAAACCTTTTGCCGATGCTTGCTATTTATGTGATAGCTTGGAAGCATATTTGTTAGTTGCGGTAAGACTACAGCTTCTGCTTTAATTCTCTTATCCGCTTGGGGGGAAATTAGAGTAAGGGGATTATTGTGAACTGAGGTATTCGTTTGAGATTTCCTCAACCTGAGTGGTCATGGTGGTAACTGGTTCCGAAACTAGTCCACTTAGGATCCACCCTAAAATTGTATTTTGTGCCAATAGTTTGTTTGAAATTTTCTCAACACCCTCGAGTATTATCTGAGGTATGAGATCGCTGCCTAATAGAATGTCTATTTGAGCGGGGGTGTTGCAGTTGGCATCTGCTAGCTTTAGGTGTGAAACCTTTTGCCAATGCTTGCTATTTATATGATAGCTTGGAAGCATATTTGTTAGTTGCGGTAAGACTATAGCTTCTGCTTTAATTCTCTTATCCGCTTGGGGGGAAATTAGAGTAATGGGATTATTGTGAACTGAGGTATTCGTTTGAGATTTCCTCAACCTGAGTGTCATAGTGGTAACTGGTTCCGAAACTAGTCCACTTAGGATCCACCCAAAAATAGTATTTTGTGCCAATAGTTTGTTTGAAATTTTCTCAACACCCTCGAGTATTATCTGAGGTATGAGATCGCTGCCTAATAGAATGTCTATTTGAGCGGGGGTGTTGCAGTTGGCATCTGCTAGCTTTAGGTGTGAAACCTTTTGCCAATGCTTGCTATTTATATGATAGCTTGGAAGCATATTTGTTAGTTGCGGTAAGACTATAGCTTCTGCTTTAATTCTCTTATCCGATTGGGTGGAAATTAGAGTAATGGGATTATTGTGAACTGAGGTATTCGTTTGAGATTTCCTCAACCTGAGTGGTCATGGTGGTAACTGGTTCCGAAACTAGTCCACTTAGGATCCAGCCAAAAATAGTATTTTGTGCCAATAGTTTGTTTGAAATTTTCTCAACACCCTCGAGTATTATCTGAGGTATGAGATCGCTGCCTAATAGAATGTCTATTTGAGCGCGGGTGTTGCAGTTGGCATCTGCTAGCTTTAGGTGTGAAACCTTTTGCCGATGCTTGCTATTTATGTGATAGCTTGGAAGCATATTTGTTAGTTGCGGTAAGACTACAGCTTCTGCTTTAATTCTCTTATCCGCTTGGGGGGAAATTAGAGTAAGGGGATTATTGTGAACTGAGGTATTCGTTTGAGATTTCCTCAACCTGAGTGGTCATGGTGGTAACTGGTTCCGAAACTAGTCCACTTAGGATCCACCCTAAAATTGTATTTTGTGCCAATAGTTTGTTTGAAATTTTCTCAACACCCTCGAGTATTATCTGAGGTATGAGATCGCTGCCTAATAGAATGTCTATTTGAGCGGGGGTGTTGCAGTTGGCATCTGCTAGCTTTAGGTGTGAAACCTTTTGCCAATGCTTGCTATTTATATGATAGCTTGGAAGCATATTTGTTAGTTGCGGTAAGACTATAGCTTCTGCTTTAATTCTCTTATCCGCTTGGGGGGAAATTAGAGTAATGGGATTATTGTGAACTGAGGTATTCGTTTGAGATTTCCTCAACCTGAGTGTCATAGTGGTAACTGGTTCCGAAACTAGTCCACTTAGGATCCACCCAAAAATAGTATTTTGTGCCAATAGTTTGTTTGAAATTTTCTCAACACCCTCGAGTATTATCTGAGGTATGAGATCGCTGCCTAATAGAATGTCTATTTGAGCGGGGGTGTTGCAGTTGGCATCTGCTAGCTTTAGGTGTGAAACCTTTTGCCAATGCTTGCTATTTATATGATAGCTTGGAAGCATATTTGTTAGTTGCGGTAAGACTATAGCTTCTGCTTTAATTCTCTTATCCGATTGGGTGGAAATTAGAGTAATGGGATTATTGTGAACTGAGGTATTCGTTTGAGATTTCCTCAACCTGAGTGGTCATGGTGGTAACTGGTTCCGAAACTAGTCCACTTAGGATCCAGCCAAAAATAGTATTTTGTGCCAATAGTTTGTTTGAAATTTTCTCAACACCCTCGAGTATTATCTGAGGTATGAGATCGCTGCCTAATAGAATGTCTATTTGAGCGCGGGTGTTGCAGTTGGCATCTGCTAGCTTTAGGTGTGAAACCTTTTGCCGATGCTTGCTATTTATGTGATAGCTTGGAAGCATATTTCTTAGTTGCGGTAAGACTACAGCTTCTGCTTTAATTCTCTTATCCGCTTGGGGGGAAATTAGAGTAAGGGGATTATTGTGAACTGAGGTATTCGTTTGAGATTTCCTCAACCTGAGTGGTCATGGTGGTAACTGGTTCCGAAACTAGTCCACTTAGGATCCACCCTAAAATTGTATTTTGTGCCAATAGTTTGTTTGAAATTTTCTCAACACCCTCGAGTATTATCTGAGGTATGAGATCGCTGCCTAATAGAATGTCTATTTGAGCGGGGGTGTTGCAGTTGGCATCTGCTAGCTTTAGGTGTGAAACCTTTTGCCAATGCTTGCTATTTATATGATAGCTTGGAAGCATATTTGTTAGTTGCGGTAAGACTATAGCTTCTGCTTTAATTCTCTTATCCGCTTGGGGGGAAATTAGAGTAATGGGATTATTGTGAACTGAGGTATTCGTTTGAGATTTCCTCAACCTGAGTGTCATAGTGGTAACTGGTTCCGAAACTAGTCCACTTAGGATCCACCCAAAAATAGTATTTTGTGCCAATAGTTTGTTTGAAATTTTCTCAACACCCTCGAGTATTATCTGTGGTATGAGATAGCTGCCTAATAGAATGTCTATTTGAGCGCGGGTGTTGCAGTTGGCATCTGCTAGCTTTAGGAGTGAAACCTTTTGCCGATGCTTGCTATTTATATGATAGCTTGGAAGCATATTTGTTAGTTGCGGTAAGACTATAGCTTCTGATTTAATTCTCTTATCCGCTTGGGGGGAAATTAGAATAAGGGGATTATTGTGAACTGAGGTATTCGTTTGAGATTTCCTCAACCTGAGTGGTCATGGTGGTAACTGGTTCCGAAACTAGTCCACTTAGGATCCACCGTAAAATAGTATTTTGTGCCAATAGGTGAAACCTTTTGCCAATGCTTGCTATTTATATGATAGCTTGGAAGCATATTTGTTAGTTGCGGTAAGACTATAGCTTCTGCTTTTATTCTCTTATCCGCTTGGGGGGAAATTAGAGTAATGGGATTATTGTGAACTGAGGTATTCGTTTGAGATTTCCTCAACCTGAGTGGTCATGGTGGTAACTGGTTCCGAAACTAGTCCACTTAGAATCCACCCTAAAATAGTATTTTGTGCCAATAGTTTGTTTGAAATTTTCTCAACACCCTCGAGTATTATCTGAGGTATGAGATCGCTGCCTAATAGAATGTCTATTTGAGCGGGGGTGTTGCAGTTGGCATCTGCTAGCTTAAGGTGTGAAACCTTTTGCCAATGCTTGCTATTTATATGGTAGCTTGGAAGCATATTTGTTAGTTGCGGTAAGACTATAGCTTCTGCTTTAATTCTCTTATCTGCTTGGGGGGAAATTAAAGTAATGGGATTATTGTGAACTGAGGTATTCGTTTGAGATTTCCTCAACCTGAGTGGTCATGGTGGTAACTGGTTCCGAAACTAGTCCACTTAGAATCCACCCTAAAATAGTATTTTGTGCCAATAGTTTGTTTGAAATTTTCTCAACACCCTCGAGTATTATCTGAGGTATGAGATCGCTGCCTAATAGAATGTCTATTTGAGCGGGGGTGTTGCAGTTGGCATCTGCTAGCTTAAGGTGTGAAACCTTTTGCCAATGCTTGCTATTTATATGGTAGCTTGGAAGCATATTTGTTAGTTGCGGTAAGACTATAGCTTCTGCTTTAATTCTCTTATCTGCTTGGGGGGAAATTAGAGTAATGGGATTATTGTGAACTGAGGTATTCGTTTGAGATTTCCTCAACCTGAGTGGTCATGGTGGTAACTGGTTCCGAAACTAGTCCACTTAGGACCAACCCAAAAATAGTATTTTGTGCGAATAGTTTGTTTGAAATTTTCTCAACACCCTCGAGTATTATCTGAGGTATGAGATCGCTGCCTAATAGAATGTCTATTTGAGCGGGGGTGTTGCAGTTGGGATCTGCTAGCTTTAGGTGTGAAACCTTTTGCCAATGCTTGCTATTTATATGATATCTGGGAAGCATATTTGTTAGTTGCGGTAAGACTATAGCTTCTGCTTTAATTCTCTTATCCGCTTGGGGGGAAATTAGAGTAATGGGATTATTGTGAACTGAGGTATTCGTTTGAGATTCCTCAACCTGAGTGGTCATGGTGGTAACTGGTTCCGAAACTAGTACACTTAGGATCCACCCTAAAATAGTATTTTGTGCCAATAGTTTGTTTGAAATTTTCTCAACACCCTCGAGTATTATCTGAGGTATGAGATCGCTGCCTAATAGAATGTCTATTTGAGCGGGGGTGTTGCAGTTGGCATCTGCTAGCTTTAGGTGTGAAACCTTTTGCCAATGCTTGCTATTTATATGATAGCTTGGAAGCAGATTTGTTAGTTGCGGTAAGACTATAGCTTCTGCTTTAATTCTCTTATCCGCTTGGGGGGAAATTAGAGTAATGGGATTATTGTGAACTGAGGTATTCGTTTGAGATTTCCTCAACCTGAGTGTCATGGTGGTAACTGGTTCCGAAACTAGTCCACTTAGGATCCACCCAAAAATAGTATTTTGTGCCAATAGTTTGTTTGAAATTTTCTCAACACCCTCGAGTATTATCTGAGGTATGAGATCGCTGCCTAATAGAATGTCTATTTGAGCGGGGGTGTTGCAGTTGGGATCTGCTAGCTTTAAGTGTGAAACCTTTTGCCAAACTGAGGTATTCGTTTGAGATTTCCTCAACCTGAGTGGTCATAGTAGTAACTGGTTCCGAAACTAGTCCACTTAGGATCCACCCAAAAATAGTATTTTGTGCCAATAGTTTGTTTGAAATTTTCTCAACACCCTCGAGTATTATCTGAGGTATGAGATCGCTGCCTAATAGAATGTCTATTTGAGCGGGGGTGTTGCAGTTGGGATCTGCTAGCTTTAGGTGTGAAACCTTAAGCCAATGCTTGCGATTTATATGATAGCTTGGAAGCATATTTGTTAGTTGCGGTAAGACTATAGCTTCTGCTTTAATTCTCTTATCCGCTTGGGGGAAATTAGAGTAATGGGATTATTGTGAACTGAGGTATTCGTTTGAGATTTCCTCAACCTGAGTGGTCATGGTGGTAACTGGTTCCGAAACTAGTCCACTTAGAATCCACCCAAAAATAGTATTTTGTGCCAATAGTTTGTTTGAAATTTTCTCAACACCCTCGAGTATTATCTGAGGTATGAGATCGCTGCCTTATAGAATGTCTATTTGAGCGCGGGTGTTGCAGTTGGCATCTGCTAGCTTTAGGTGTGAAACCTTTTGCCAATGCTTGCTATTTATATGATATCTTGGAAGCATATTTGTTAGTTGCATTAAGACTATAGCTTCTGCTTTAATTCTCTTATCCGCTTGGGGGGAAATTAGAGTAATGGGATTATTGTGAACTGAGGTATTCGTTTGAGATTCCTCAACCTGAGTGGTCATGGTGGTAACTGGTTCCGAAACTAGTCCACTTAGGATCCACCCTAAAATAGTATTTTGTGCCAATAGTTTGTTTGAAATTTTCTCAACACACTCGAGTATTATCTGAGGTATGAGATCGCTGCCTAATAGAATGTCTATTTGAGCGGGGGTGTTGCAGTTGGCATCTGCTAGCTTTAGGTGTGAAACCTTTTGCCAATGCTTGCTATTTATATGATAGCTTGGAAGCATATTTGTTAGTTGCGGTAAGACTATAGCTTCTGCTTTAATTCTCTTATCCGCTTGGGGGAAATTAGAGTAATGGGATTATTGTGAACTGAGGTATTCGTTTGAGATTTCCTCAACCTGAGTGTCATAGTGGTAACTGGTTCCGAAACTAGTCCACTTAGGATCCACCCAAAAATAGTATTTTGTGCCAATAGTTTGTTTGAAATTTTCGCAACACCCTCGAGTATTATCTGAGGTATGAGATCGCTGCCTAATAGAATGTCTATTTGAGCGCGGGTGTTGCAGTTGGCATCTGCTAGCTTTAGGAGTGAAACCTTTTGCCGATGCTTGCTATTTATATGATAGCTTGGAAGCATATTTGTTAGTTGCGGTAAGACTATAGCTTCTGCTTTAATTCTCTTATCCGCTTGGGGGGAAATTAGAGTAATGGGATTATTGTGAACTGAGGTATTCGTTTGAGATTTCCTCAACCTGAGTGGTCATGGTGGTAACTGGTTCCGAAACTAGTCCACTTAGGACCAACCCAAAAATAGTATTTTGTGCGAATAGTTTGTTTGAAATTTTCTCAACACCCTCGAGTATTATCTGAGGTATGAGATCGCTGCCTAATAGAATGTCTATTTGAGCGGGGGTGTTGCAGTTGGGATCTGCTAGCTTTAGGTGTGAAACCTTTTGCCAATGCTTGCTATTTATATGATATCTTGGAAGCATATTTGTTAGTTGCGGTAAGACTATAGCTTCTACTTTTATTCTCTTATCCGCTTGGGGGGAAATTAGAGTAATGGGATTATTGTGAACTGAGGTATTCGTTTGAGATTCCTCAACCTGAGTGGTTATGGTGGTAACTGGTTCCGAAACTAGTCCACTTAGGATCCACCCTAAAATAGTATTTTGTGCCAATAGTTTGTATGAAATTTTCTCAACACCCTCGAGTATTATCGGAGGTATGAGATCGCTGCCTAATAGAATGTCTATTTGAGCGGGGGTGTTGCAGTTGTCATCTGCTAGCTTTAGGTGTGAAATCTTTTGCCAATGCTTGCTATTTATATGATAGCTTGGAAGCATATTTGTTAGTTGCGGTAAGACTATAGCTTCTGCTTTAATTAGCTTCTCCGCTTGGGGGGAAATTAGAGTAATGGGATTATTGTGAACTGAGGTATTCGTTTGAGATTTCCTCAACCTGAGTGGTCATAGTAGTAACTGGTTCCGAAACTAGTCCACTTAGGATCCACCCAAAAATAGTATTTTGTGCCAATAGTTTGTTTGAAATTTTCTCAACACCCTCGAGTATTATCTGAGGTATGAGATCGCTGCCTTATAGAATGTCTATTTGAGCGCGGGTGTTGCAGTTGGCATCTGCTAGCTTTAGGTGTGAAACCTTTTGCCAATGCTTGCTATTTATATGATATCTTGGAAGCATATTTGTTAGTTGCATTAAGACTATAGCTTCTGCTTTAATTCTCTTATCCGCTTGGGGGGAAATTAGAGTAATGGGATTATTGTGAACTGAGGTATTCGTTTGAGATTCCTCAACCTGAGTGGTCATGGTGGTAACTGGTTCCGAAACTAGTCCACTTAGGATCCACCCTAAAATAGTATTTTGTGCCAATAGTTTGTTTGAAATTTTCTCAACACCCTCGAGTATTATCTGAGGTATGAGATCGCTGCCTAATAGAATGTCTATTTGAGCGGGGGTGTTGCAGTTGGCATCTGCTAGCTTTAGGTGTGAAACCTTTTGCCAATGCTTGCTATTTATATGATAGCTTGGAAGCATATTTGTTAGTTGCGGTAAGACTATAGCTTCTGCTTTAATTCTCTTATCCGCTTGGGGGAAATTAGAGTAATGGGATTATTGTGAACTGAGGTATTCGTTTGAGATTTCCTCAACCTGAGTGTCATAGTGGTAACTGGTTCCGAAACTAGTCCACTTAGGATCCACCCAAAAATAGTATTTTGTGCCAATAGTTTGTTTGAAATTTTCTCAACACCCTCGAGTATTATCTGAGGTATGAGATCGCTGCCTAATAGAATGTCTATTTGAGCGCGGGTGTTGCAGTTGGCATCTGCTAGCTTTAGGAGTGAAACCTTTTGCCGATGCTTGCTATTTATATGATAGCTTGGAAGCATATTTGTTAGTTGCGGTAAGACTATAGCTTCTGCTTTAATTCTCTTATCCGCTTGGGGGGAAATTAGAGTAATGGGATTATTGTGAACTGAGGTATTCGTTTGAGATTTCCTCAACCTGAGTGGTCATGGTGGTAACTGGTTCCGAAACTAGTCCACTTAGGACCAACCCAAAAATAGTATTTTGTGCGAATAGTTTGTTTGAAATTTTCTCAACACCCTCGAGTATTATCTGAGGTATGAGATCGCTGCCTAATAGAATGTCTATTTGAGCGGGGGTGTTGCAGTTGGGATCTGCTAGCTTTAGGTGTGAAACCTTTTGCCAATGCTTGCTATTTATATGATATCTTGGAAGCATATTTGTTAGTTGCGGTAAGACTATAGCTTCTACTTTTATTCTCTTATCCGCTTGGGGGGAAATTAGAGTAATGGGATTATTGTGAACTGAGGTATTCGTTTGAGATTCCTCAACCTGAGTGGTTATGGTGGTAACTGGTTCCGAAACTAGTCCACTTAGGATCCACCCTAAAATAGTATTTTGTGCCAATAGTTTGTATGAAATTTTCTCAACACCCTCGAGTATTATCGGAGGTATGAGATCGCTGCCTAATAGAATGTCTATTTGAGCGGGGGTGTTGCAGTTGTCATCTGCTAGCTTTAGGTGTGAAATCTTTTGCCAATGCTTGCTATTTATATGATAGCTTGGAAGCATATTTGTTAGTTGCGGTAAGACTATAGCTTCTGCTTTAATTAGCTTCTCCGCTTGGGGGGAAATTAGAGTAATGGGATTATTGTGAACTGAGGTATTCGTTTGAGATTTCCTCAACCTGAGTGGTCATAGTAGTAACTGGTTCCGAAACTAGTCCACTTAGGATCCACCCAAAAATAGTATTTTGTGCCAATAGTTTGTTTGAAATTTTCTCAACACCCTCGAGTATTATCTGAGGTATGAGATCGCTGCCTAATAGAATGTCTATTTGAGCGGGGGTGTTGCAGTTGGCATCTGCTAGCTTTAGGTATGAAACCTTTTGCCAATGCTTGCTATTTATATGATAGCTTGGAAGCATATTTGTTAGTTGCGGTAAGACTATAGCTTCTGCTTTAATTCTCTTATCCGCTTGGGGGGAAATTAGAGTAATGGGATTATTGTGAACTGAGGTATTCGTTTGAGATTCCTCAACCTGAGTGGTCATGGTGGTAACTGGTTCCGAAACTAGTCCACTTAGGATCCACCCTAAAATAGTATTTTGTGCCAATAGTTTGTTTGAAATTTTCTCAACACCCTCGAGTATTATCTGAGGTATGAGATCGCTGCCTAATAGAATGTCTATTTGAGCGGGGGTGTTGCAGTTGGCATCTGCTAGCTTTAGGTGTGAAACCTTTTGCCAATGCTTGCTATTTATATGATAGCTTGGAAGCATATTTGTTAGTTGCGGTAAGACTATAGCTTCTGCTTTAATTCTCTTATCCGCTTGGGGGGAAATTAGAGTAATGGGATTATTGTGAACTGAGGTATTCGTTTGAGATTTCCTCAACCTGAGTGGTCATGGTGGTAACTGGTTCCGAAACTAGTCCACTTAGAATCCACCCAAAAATAGTATTTTGTGCCAATAGTTTGTTTGAAATTTTCTCAACACCCTCGAGTATTATCTGAGGTATGAGATCGCTGCCTAATAGAATGTCTATTTGAGCGGGGGTGTTGCAGTTGGGATCTGCTAGCTTTAGGTGTGAAACCTTTAGCCAATGCTTGCTATTTATATGATAGCTTGGAAGCATATTTGTTAGTTGCGGTAAGACTATAGCTTCTGCTTTAATTCTCTTATCCGCTTGGGGGGAAATTAGAGTAATGGGATTATTGTGAACTGAGGTATTCGTTTGAGATTCCTCAACCTGAGTGGTCATGGTGGTAACTGGTTCCGAAACTAGTCCACTTAGAATCCACCCAAAAATAGTATTTTGTGCCAATAGTTTGTTTGAAATTTTCTCAACACCCTCGAGTATTATCTGAGATATGAGATCGCTGCCTAATAGAATGTCTATTTAAGCGCGGGTGTTGCAGTTGGCATCTGCTAGCTTTAGGTGTGAAACCTTTTGCCAATGCTTGCTATTTATATGATAGCTTGGAAGCATATTTGTTAGTTGCGGTAAGACTATAGCTTCTGCTTTAATTCTCTTATCCGCTTGGGGGGAAATTAGAGTAATGGGATTATTGTGAACTGAGGTATTCGTTTGAGATTCCTCAACCTGAGTGGTCATGGTGGTAACTGGTTCCGAAACTAGTCCACTTAGGATCCACCCTAAAATAGTATTTTGTGCCAATAGTTTGTTTGAAATTTTCTCAACACCCTCGAGTATTATCTGAGGTATGAGATCGCTGCCTAATAGAATGTCTATTTGAGCGGGGGTGTTGCAGTTGGGATCTGCTAGCTTTAGGTGTGAAACCTTTAGCCAATGCTTGCTATTTATATGATAGCTTGGAAGCATATTTGTTAGTTGCATTAAGACTATAGCTTCTGCTTTAATTCTCTTATCCGCTTGGGGGGAAATTAGAGTAATGGGATTATTTTGAACTGAGGTATTCGTTTGAGATTCCTCAACCTGAGTGGTCATGGTGGTAACTGGTTCCGAAACTAGTCCACTTAGGATCCACCCTAAAATAGTATTTTGTGCCAATAGTTTGTTTGAAATTTTCTCAACACCCTCGAGTATTATCTGAGGTATGAGATCGCTGCCTAATAGAATGTCTATTTGAGCGGGGGTGTTGCAGTTGGCATCTGCTAGCTTTAGGTGTGAAACCTTTTGCCAATGCTTGCTATTTATATGATAGCTTGGAAGCATATTTGTTAGTTGCGGTAAGACTATAGCTTCTGCTTTAATTCTCTTATCCGCTTGGGGGAAATTAGAGTAATGGGATTATTGTGAACTGAGGTATTCGTTTGAGATTTCCTCAACCTGAGTGTCATAGTGGTAACTGGTTCCGAAACTAGTCCACTTAGGATCCACCCAAAAATAGTATTTTGTGCCAATAGTTTGTTTGAAATTTTCGCAACACCCTCGAGTATTATCTGAGGTATGAGATCGCTGCCTAATAGAATGTCTATTTGAGCGCGGGTGTTGCAGTTGGCATCTGCTAGCTTTAGGAGTGAAACCTTTTGCCGATGCTTGCTATTTATATGATAGCTTGGAAGCATATTTGTTAGTTGCGGTAAGACTATAGCTTCTGCTTTAATTCTCTTATCCGCTTGGGGGGAAATTAGAGTAATGGGATTATTGTGAACTGAGGTATTCGTTTGAGATTTCCTCAACCTGAGTGGTCATGGTGGTAACTGGTTCCGAAACTAGTCCACTTAGGACCAACCCAAAAATAGTATTTTGTGCGAATAGTTTGTTTGAAATTTTCTCAACACCCTCGAGTATTATCTGAGGTATGAGATCGCTGCCTAATAGAATGTCTATTTGAGCGGGGGTGTTGCAGTTGGGATCTGCTAGCTTTAGGTGTGAAACCTTTTGCCAATGCTTGCTATTTATATGATATCTTGGAAGCATATTTGTTAGTTGCGGTAAGACTATAGCTTCTACTTTTATTCTCTTATCCGCTTGGGGGGAAATTAGAGTAATGGGATTATTGTGAACTGAGGTATTCGTTTGAGATTCCTCAACCTGAGTGGTTATGGTGGTAACTGGTTCCGAAACTAGTCCACTTAGGATCCACCCTAAAATAGTATTTTGTGCCAATAGTTTGTATGAAATTTTCTCAACACCCTCGAGTATTATCGGAGGTATGAGATCGCTGCCTAATAGAATGTCTATTTGAGCGGGGGTGTTGCAGTTGTCATCTGCTAGCTTTAGGTGTGAAATCTTTTGCCAATGCTTGCTATTTATATGATAGCTTGGAAGCATATTTGTTAGTTGCGGTAAGACTATAGCTTCTGCTTTAATTAGCTTCTCCGCTTGGGGGGAAATTAGAGTAATGGGATTATTGTGAACTGAGGTATTCGTTTGAGATTTCCTCAACCTGAGTGGTCATAGTAGTAACTGGTTCCGAAACTAGTCCACTTAGGATCCACCCAAAAATAGTATTTTGTGCCAATAGTTTGTTTGAAATTTTCTCAACACCCTCGAGTATTATCTGAGGTATGAGATCGCTGCCTAATAGAATGTCTATTTGAGCGCGGGTGTTGCAGTTGGCATCTGCTCGCTTTAGGAGTGAAACCTTTTGCCGATGCTTGCTATTTATATGATAGCTTGGAAGCATATTTGTTAGTTGCGGTAAGACTATAGCTTCTGCTTTAATTCTCTTATCCGCTTGGGGGGAAATTAGAGTAATGGGATTATTGTGAACTGAGGTATTCGTTTGAGATTTCCTCAACCTGAGTGGTCATGGTGGTAACTGGTTCCGAAACTAGTCCACTTAGGACCAACCCAAAAATAGTATTTTGTGCGAATAGTTTGTTTGAAATTTTCTCAACACCCTCGAGTATTATCTGAGGTATGAGATCGCTGCCTAATAGAATGTCTATTTGAGCGGGGGTGTTGCAGTTGGCATCTGCTAGCTTTAGGTGTGAAACCTTTTGCCAATGCTTGCTATTTATATGATAGCTTGGAAGCATATTTGTTAGTTGCGGTAAGACTATAGCTTCTGCTTTAATTCTCTTATCCGCTTGGGGGGAAATTAGAGTAATGGGATTATTGTGAACTGAGGTATTCGTTTGAGATTCCTCAACCTGAGTGGTCATGGTGGTAACTGGTTCCGAAACTAGTCCACTTAGGATCCACCCTAAAATAGTATTTTGTGCCAATAGTTTGTTTGAAATTTTCTCAACACCCTCGAGTATTATCTGAGGTATGAGATCGCTGCCTAATAGAATGTCTATTTGAGCGGGGGTGTTGCAGTTGGCATCTGCTAGCTTTAGGTGTGAAACCTTTTGCCAATGCTTGCTATTTATATGATAGCTTGGAAGCATATTTGTTAGTTGCGGTAAGACTATAGCTTCTGCTTTAATTCTCTTATCCGCTTGGGGGGAAATTAGAGTAATGGGATTATTGTGAACTGAGGTATTCGTTTGAGATTTCCTCAACCTGAGTGGTCATGGTGGTAACTGGTTCCGAAACTAGTCCACTTAGAATCCACCCAAAAATAGTATTTTGTGCCAATAGTTTGTTTGAAATTTTCTCAACACCCTCGAGTATTATCTGAGGTATGAGATCGCTGCCTAATAGAATGTCTATTTGAGCGGGGGTGTTGCAGTTGGGATCTGCTAGCTTTAGGTGTGAAACCTTTAGCCAATGCTTGCTATTTATATGATAGCTTGGAAGCATATTTGTTAGTTGCGGTAAGACTATAGCTTCTGCTTTAATTCTCTTATCCGCTTGGGGGGAAATTAGAGTAATGGGATTATTGTGAACTGAGGTATTCGTTTGAGATTCCTCAACCTGAGTGGTCATGGTGGTAACTGGTTCCGAAACTAGTCCACTTAGAATCCACCCAAAAATAGTATTTTGTGCCAATAGTTTGTTTGAAATTTTCTCAACACCCTCGAGTATTATCTGAGATATGAGATCGCTGCCTAATAGAATGTCTATTTAAGCGCGGGTGTTGCAGTTGGCATCTGCTAGCTTTAGGTGTGAAACCTTTTGCCAATGCTTGCTATTTATATGATATCTTGAAAGCATATTTGTTAGTTGCGGTAAGACTATAGCTTCTGCTTTAATTCTCTTATCCGCTTGGGGGGAAATTAGAGTAATGGGATTATTGTGAACTGAGGTATTCGTTTGAGATTCCTCAACCTGAGTGGTCATGGTGGTAACTGGTTCCGAAACTAGTCCACTTAGGATCCACCCTAAAATAGTATTTTGTGCCAATAGTTTGTTTGAAATTTTCTCAACACCCTCGAGTATTATCTGAGGTATGAGATCGCTGCCTAATAGAATGTCTATTTGAGCGGGGGTGTTGCAGTTGGCATCTGCTAGCTTTAGGTGTGAAACCTTTTGCCAATGCTTGCTATTTATATGATAGCTTGGAAGCATATTTGTTAGTTGCGGTAAGACTATAGCTTCTGCTTTAATTCTCTTATCCGCTTGGGGGAAATTAGAGTAATGGGATTATTGTGAACTGAGGTATTCGTTTGAGATTTCCTCAACCTGAGTGTCATAGTGGTAACTGGTTCCGAAACTAGTCCACTTAGGATCCACCCAAAAATAGTATTTTGTGCCAATAGTTTGTTTGAAATTTTCGCAACACCCTCGAGTATTATCTGAGGTATGAGATCGCTGCCTAATAGAATGTCTATTTGAGCGCGGGTGTTGCAGTTGGCATCTGCTAGCTTTAGGAGTGAAACCTTTTGCCGATGCTTGCTATTTATATGATAGCTTGGAAGCATATTTGTTAGTTGCGGTAATACTATAGCTTCTGCTTTAATTCTCTTATCCGCTTGGGGGGAAATTAGAGTAAGGGGATTATTGTGAACTGAGGTATTCGTTTGAGATTTCCTCAACCTGAGTGGTCATGGTGGTAACTGGTTCCGAAATTAGTCCACTTAGGACCAACCCAAAAATAGTATTTTGTGCCAATAGTTTGTTTGAAATTTTCTCAACACCCTCGAGTATTATCTGAGGTATGAGATCGCTGCCTAATAAAATGTCTATTTGAGCGGGGGTGATGCAGTTGGGATCTGCTAGCTTTAGGTGTGAAACCTTTAGCCAATGCTTGCTATTTATATGATAGCTTGGAAGCATATTTGTTAGTTGCGGTAAGACTATAGCTTCTGCTTTAATTCTCTTATCCGCTTGGGGGGAAATTAGAGTAATGGGATTATTGTGAACTGAGGTATTCGTTTGAGATTTCCTCAACCTGAGTGGTCATGGTGGTAACTGGTTCCGAAACTAGTCCACTTAGGATCCACCGTAAAATAGTATTTTGTGCCAATAGGTGAAACCTTTTGCCAATGCTTGCTATTTATATGATAGCTTGGAAGCATATTTGTTAGTTGCGGTAAGCCTATAGCTTCTGCTTTTATTCTCTTATCCGCTTGGGGGGAAATTAGAGTAATGGGATTATTGTGAACTGAGGTATTCGTTTGAGATTTCCTCAACCTGAGTGGTCATGGTGGTAACTGGTTCCGAAACTAGTCCACTTAGAATCCACCCTAAAATAGTATTTTGTGCCAATAGTTTGTTTGAAATTTTCTCAACACCCTCGATTATTATCTGAGGTATGAGATCGCTGCCTAATAGAATGTCTATTTGAGCGGGGGTGTTGCAGTTGGCATCTGCTAGCTTTAGGTGTGAAACCTTTTGCCAATGCTTGCTATTTATATGATAGCTTGGAAGCATATTTGTTAGTTGCGGTAAGACTATAGCTTCTGCTTTAATTCTCTTATCTGCTTGGGGGGAAATTAGAGTAATGGGATTATTGTGAACTGAGGTATTCGTTTGAGATTTCCACAACCTGAGTGGTCATGGTGGTAACTGGTTCCGAAACTAGTCCACTTCGGATCCACCCAAAAATAGTTTTTTGTGCCAATAGTTTGTTTGAAATTTGCTCAACACCCTCGAGTATTATCTGAGGTATGAGATCGCTGCCTAATAGAATGTCTATTTGAGCGGGGGTGTTGCAGTTGGGATCTGCTAGCTTTAGGTGTGAAACCTTTTGTCAATGCTTGTTATTTATATGATAGCTTGGAAGCATATTTGTTACTTGCGGTAAGACTATAGCTTCTGCTTTAATTCTCTTATCCGCTTGGGGGGAAATTAGAGTAATGGGATTATTGTGAACTGAGGTATTCGTTTGAGATTTCCTTAACCTGAGTGGTCATGGTGGTAACTGGTTCCGAAACTAGTCCACTTAGGATCCACCCAAAAATAGTATTTTGTGCCAATAGGTGAAACCTTTTGCCAATGCTTGCTATTTATATGATAGCTTGGAAGCATATTTGTTACTTGCGGTAAGACTATAGCTTCTGCTTTAATTCTCTTATCCGCTTGGGGGGAAATTAGAGTAATGGGATTATTGTGAACTGAGGTATTCGTTTGAGATTTCCTCAACCTGAGTGTCATAGTGGTAACTGGTCCCGAAACTAGTCCACTTAGGATCCACCCAAAAATAGTATTTTGTGCCAATAGTTTGTTTGAAATTTTCGCAACACCCTCGAGTATTATCTGAGGTATGAGATCGCTGCCTAATAGAATGTCTATTTGAGCGGGGGTGTTGCAGTTGTCATCTGCTAGCTTTAGGTGTGAAACCTTTTGCCAATGCTTGCTATTTATATGATAGCTTGGAAGCATATTTGTTAGTTGCGGTAAGACTATAGCTTCTGCTTTAATTATCTTATCCGCTGGGGGGAAATTAGAGTAATGGGATTATTGTGAACTGAGGTGTTCGTTTGAGATCTCCTCAACCTGAGTGGTCATGGTGGTAACTGGTTCCGAAACTAGTCCACTTAGGACCAACCCAAAAATAGTATTTTGTGCGAATAGTTTGTTTGAAATTTTCTCAACACCCTCGAGTATTATCTGAGGTATGAGATCACTGCCTAATAGAATGTCTATTTGAGCGGGGGTGTTGCAGTTGGGATCTGCTAGCTTTAGGTGTGAAACCTTTAGCCAATGCTTGCTATTTATATGATAGCTTGGAAGCATATTTGTTAGTTGCGGTAAGACTATAGCTTCTGCTTTAATTCTCTTATCCGCTTGGGGGGAAATTAGAGTAATGGGATTATTGTGAACTGAGGTATTCGTTTGAGATTTCCTCAACCTGAGTGGTCATGGTGGTAACTGGTTCCGAAACTAGTCCACTTAGGATCCACCGTAAAATAGTATTTTGTGCCAATAGGTGAAACCTTTTGCTAATGCTTGCTATTTATATGATAGCTTGGAAGCATATTTGTTAGTTGCGGTAAGACTATAGCTTCTGCTTTAATTCTCTTATCCGCTTGGGGGGAAATTAGAGTAATGGGATTATTGTGAACTGAGGTATTCGTTTGAGATTTCCTCAACCTGAGTGTCATAGTGGTAACTGGTTCCGAAACTAGTCCACTTAGGATCCACCCAAAAATAGTATTTTGTGCCAATAGTTTGTTTGAAATTTTCGCAACACCCTCGAGTATTATCTGAGGTATGAGATCGCTGCCTAATAAAATGTCTATTTGAGCGCGGGTGTTGCAGTTGGCATCTGCTAGCTTTAGGAGTGAAACCTTTTGCCGATGCTTGCTATTTATATGATTGCTTGGAAGCATATTTGTTAGTTGCGGTAAGACTATAGCTTCTGCTTTAATTCTCTTATCCGCTTGGGGGGAAATTAGAGTAAGGGGATTATTATGAACTGAGGTATTCGTTTGAGATTTCCTCAACCTGAGTGGTCATGGTGGTAACTGGTTCCGAAACTAGTCCACTTAGGACCAACCCAAAAATAGTATTTTGTGCCAATAGTTTGTTTGAAATTTTCTCAACACCCTCGAGTATTATCTGAGGTATGAGATCGCTTCCTAATAAAATGTCTATTTGAGCGGGGGTGATGCAGTTGGGATCTGCTAGCTTTAGGTGTGAAACCTTTAGCCAATGCTTGCTATTTATATGATAGCTTGGAAGCATATTTGTTAGTTGCGGTAAGACTATAGCTTCTGCTTTAATTCTCTTATCCGCTTGGGGGGAAATTAGAGTAATGGGATTATTGTGAACTGAGGTATTCGTTTGAGATTTCCTCAACCTGAGTGGTCATGGTGGTAACTGGTTCCGAAACTAGTCCACTTAGGATCCACCGTAAAATAGTATTTTGTGCCAATAGATGAAACCTTTTGCCAATGCTTGCTATTTATATGATAGCTTGGAAACATATTTGTTAGTTGCGGTAAGACTATAGCTTCTGCTTTTATTCTCTTATCCGCTTGGGGGGATATTAGAGTAATGGGATTATTGTGAACTGAGGTATTCGTTTGAGATTTCCTCAACCTGAGTGGTCATGGTGGTAACTGGTTCCGAAACTAGTCCACTTAGAATCCACCCTAAAATAGTATTTTGTGCCAATAGTTTGTTTGAAATTTTCTCAACACCCTCGAATATTATCTGAGGTATGAGATCGCTGCCTAATAGAATGTCTATTTGAGCGGGGGTGTTGCAGTTGGCATCTGCTAGCTTTAGGTGTGAAACCTTTTGCCAATGCTTGCTATTTATATGATATCTTGAAAGCATATTTGTTAGTTGCGGTAAGACTATAGCTTCTGCTTTAATTCTCTTATCCGCTTGGGGGGAAATTAGAGTAATGGGATTATTGTGAACTGAGGTATTCGTTTGAGATTCCTCAACCTGAGTGGTCATGGTGGTAACTGGTTCCGAAACTAGTCCACTTAGGATCCACCCTAAAATAGTATTTTGTGCCAATAGTTTGTTTGAAATTTTCTCAACACCCTCGAGTATTATCTGAGGTATGAGATCGCTGCCTAATAGAATGTCTATTTGAGCGGGGGTGTTACAGTTGGCATCTGCTAGCTTTAGGTGTGAAACCTTTTGCCAATGCTTGCTATTTATATGATAGCTTGGAAGCATATTTGTTAGTTGCGGTAAGACTATAGCTTCTGCTTTAATTCTCTTATCCGCTTGGGGGAAATTAGAGTAATGGGATTATTGTGAACTGAGGTATTCGTTTGAGATTTCCTCAACCTGAGTGTCATAGTGGTAACTGGTTCCGAAACTAGTCCACTTAGGATCCACCCAAAAATAGTATTTTGTGCCAATAGTTTGTTTGAAATTTTCGCAACACCCTCGAGTATTATCTGAGGTATGAGATCGCTGCCTAATAGAATGTCTATTTGAGCGGGGGTGTTGCAGTTGGGATCTGCTAGCTTTAGGTGTGAAACCTTTTGTCAATGCTTGTTATTTATATGATAGCTTGGAAGCATATTTGTTACTTGCGGTAAGACTATAGCTTCTGCTTTAATTCTCTTATCCGCTTGGGGGGAAATTAGAGTAATGGGATTATTGTGAACTGAGGTATTCGTTTGAGATTTCCACAACCTGAGTGGTCATGGTGGTAACTGGTTCCGAAACTAGTCCACTTCGGATCCACCCAAAAATAGTTTTTTGTGCCAATAGTTTGTTTGAAATTTGCTCAACACCCTCGAGTATTATCTGAGGTATGAGATCGCTGCCTAATAGAATGTCTATTTGAGCGGGGGTGTTGCAGTTGGGATCTGCTAGCTTTAGGTGTGAAACCTTTTGTCAATGCTTGTTATTTATATGATAGCTTGGAAGCATATTTGTTACTTGCGGTAAGACTATAGCTTCTGCTTTAATTCTCTTATCCGCTTGGGGGGAAATTAGAGTAATGGGATTATTGTGAACTGAGGTATTCGTTTGAGATTTCCTTAACCTGAGTGGTCATGGTGGTAACTGGTTCCGAAACTAGTCCACTTAGGATCCACCCAAAAATAGTATTTTGTGCCAATAGGTGAAACCTTTTGCCAATGCTTGCTATTTATATGATAGCTTGGAAGCATATTTGTTACTTGCGGTAAGACTATAGCTTCTGCTTTAATTCTCTTATCCGCTTGGGGGGAAATTAGAGTAATGGGATTATTGTGAACTGAGGTATTCGTTTGAGATTTCCTCAACCTGAGTGTCATAGTGGTAACTGGTCCCGAAACTAGTCCACTTAGGATCCACCCAAAAATAGTATTTTGTGCCAATAGTTTGTTTGAAATTTTCGCAACACCCTCGAGTATTATCTGAGGTATGAGATCGCTGCCTAATAGAATGTCTATTTGAGCGGGGGTGTTGCAGTTGTCATCTGCTAGCTTTAGGTGTGAAACCTTTTGCCAATGCTTGCTATTTATATGATAGCTTGGAAGCATATTTGTTAGTTGCGGTAAGACTATAGCTTCTGCTTTAATTATCTTATCCGCTGGGGGGAAATTAGAGTAATGGGATTATTGTGAACTGAGGTGTTCGTTTGAGATCTCCTCAACCTGAGTGGTCATGGTGGTAACTGGTTCCGAAACTAGTCCACTTAGGACCAACCCAAAAATAGTATTTTGTGCGAATAGTTTGTTTGAAATTTTCTCAACACCCTCGAGTATTATCTGAGGTATGAGATCACTGCCTAATAGAATGTCTATTTGAGCGGGGGTGTTGCAGTTGGGATCTGCTAGCTTTAGGTGTGAAACCTTTAGCCAATGCTTGCTATTTATATGATAGCTTGGAAGCATATTTGTTAGTTGCGGTAAGACTATAGCTTCTGCTTTAATTCTCTTATCCGCTTGGGGGGAAATTAGAGTAATGGGATTATTGTGAACTGAGGTATTCGTTTGAGATTTCCTCAACCTGAGTGGTCATGGTGGTAACTGGTTCCGAAACTAGTCCACTTAGGATCCACCGTAAAATAGTATTTTGTGCCAATAGATGAAACCTTTTGCCAATGCTTGCTATTTATATGATAGCTTGGAAACATATTTGTTAGTTGCGGTAAGACTATAGCTTCTGCTTTTATTCTCTTATCCGCTTGGGGGGATATTAGAGTAATGGGATTATTGTGAACTGAGGTATTCGTTTGAGATTTCCTCAACCTGAGTGGTCATGGTGGTAACTGGTTCCGAAACTAGTCCACTTAGAATCCACCCTAAAATAGTATTTTGTGCCAATAGTTTGTTTGAAATTTTCTCAACACCCTCGAATATTATCTGAGGTATGAGATCGCTGCCTAATAGAATGTCTATTTGAGCGGGGGTGTTGCAGTTGGCATCTGCTAGCTTTAGGTGTGAAACCTTTTGCCAATGCTTGCTATTTATATGATATCTTGAAAGCATATTTGTTAGTTGCGGTAAGACTATAGCTTCTGCTTTAATTCTCTTATCCGCTTGGGGGGAAATTAGAGTAATGGGATTATTGTGAACTGAGGTATTCGTTTGAGATTCCTCAACCTGAGTGGTCATGGTGGTAACTAGTTCCGAAACTAGTCCACTTAGGATCCACCCTAAAATAGTATTTTGTGCCAATAGTTTGTTTGAAATTTTCTCAACACCCTCGAGTATTATCTGAGGTATGAGATCGCTGCCTAATAGAATGTCTATTTGAGCGGGGGTGTTGCAGTTGGCATCTGCTAGCTTTAGGTGTGAAACCTTTTGCCAATGCTTGCTATTTATATGATAGCTTGGAAGCATATTTGTTAGTTGCGGTAAGACTATAGCTTCTGCTTTAATTCTCTTATCCGCTTGGGGGAAATTAGAGTAATGGGATTATTGTGAACTGAGGTATTCGTTTGAGATTTCCTCAACCTGAGTGTCATAGTGGTAACTGGTTCCGAAACTAGTCCACTTAGGATCCACCCAAAAATAGTATTTTGTGCCAATAGTTTGTTTGAAATTTTCGCAACACCCTCGAGTATTATCTGAGGTATGAGATCGCTGCCTAATAGAATGTCTATTTGAGCGCGGGTGTTGCAGTTGGCATCTGCTAGCTTTAGGAGTGAAACCTTTTAGCGATGCTTGCTATTTATATGATAGCTTGGAAGCATATTTGTTAGTTGCGGTAATACTATAGCTTCTGCTTTAATTCTCTTATCCGCTTGGGGGGAAATTAGAGTAAGGGGATTATTGTGAACTGAGGTATTCGTTTGAGATTTCCTCAACCTGAGTGGTCATGGTGGTAACTGGTTCCGAAATTAGTCCACTTAGGACCAACCCAAAAATAGTATTTTGTGCCAATAGTTTGTTTGAAATTTTCTCAACACCCTCGAGTATTATCTGAGGTATGAGATCGCTGCCTAATAAAATGTCTATTTGAGCGGGGGTGATGCAGTTGGGATCTGCTAGCTTTAGGTGTGAAACCTTTAGCCAATGCTTGCTATTTATATGATAGCTTGGAAGCATATTTGTTAGTTGCGGTAAGACTATAGCTTCTGCTTTAATTCTCTTATCCGCTTGGGGGGAAATTAGAGTAATGGGATTATTGTGAACTGAGGTATTCGTTTGAGATTTCCTCAACCTGAGTGGTCATGGTGGTAACTGGTTCCGAAACTAGTCCACTTAGGATCCACCGTAAAATAGTATTTTGTGCCAATAGATGAAACCTTTTGCCAATGCTTGCTATTTATATGATAGCTTGGAAACATATTTGTTAGTTGCGGTAAGACTATAGCTTCTGCTTTTATTCTCTTATCCGCTTGGGGGGATATTAGAGTAATGGGATTATTGTGAACTGAGGTATTCGTTTGAGATTTCCTCAACCTGAGTGGTCATGGTGGTAACTGGTTCCGAAACTAGTCCACTTAGAATCCACCCTAAAATAGTATTTTGTGCCAATAGTTTGTTTGAAATTTTCTCAACACCCTCGAATATTATCTGAGGTATGAGATCGCTGCCTAATAGAATGTCTATTTGAGCGGGGGTGTTGCAGTTGGCATCTGCTAGCTTTAGGTGTGAAACCTTTTGCCAATGCTTGCTATTTATATGATATCTTGAAAGCATATTTGTTAGTTGCGGTAAGACTATAGCTTCTGCTTTAATTCTCTTATCCGCTTGGGGGGAAATTAGAGTAATGGGATTATTGTGAACTGAGGTATTCGTTTGAGATTCCTCAACCTGAGTGGTCATGGTGGTAACTAGTTCCGAAACTAGTCCACTTAGGATCCACCCTAAAATAGTATTTTGTGCCAATAGTTTGTTTGAAATTTTCTCAACACCCTCGAGTATTATCTGAGGTATGAGATCGCTGCCTAATAGAATGTCTATTTGAGCGGGGGTGTTGCAGTTGGCATCTGCTAGCTTTAGGTGTGAAACCTTTTGCCAATGCTTGCTATTTATATGATAGCTTGGAAGCATATTTGTTAGTTGCGGTAAGACTATAGCTTCTGCTTTAATTCTCTTATCCGCTTGGGGGAAATTAGAGTAATGGGATTATTGTGAACTGAGGTATTCGTTTGAGATTTCCTCAACCTGAGTGTCATAGTGGTAACTGGTTCCGAAACTAGTCCACTTAGGATCCACCCAAAAATAGTATTTTGTGCCAATAGTTTGTTTGAAATTTTCGCAACACCCTCGAGTATTATCTGAGGTATGAGATCGCTGCCTAATAGAATGTCTATTTGAGCGCGGGTGTTGCAGTTGGCATCTGCTAGCTTTAGGAGTGAAACCTTTTAGCGATGCTTGCTATTTATATGATAGCTTGGAAGCATATTTGTTAGTTGCGGTAATACTATAGCTTCTGCTTTAATTCTCTTATCCGCTTGGGGGGAAATTAGAGTAAGGGGATTATTGTGAACTGAGGTATTCGTTTGAGATTTCCTCAACCTGAGTGGTCATGGTGGTAACTGGTTCCGAAATTAGTCCACTTAGGACCAACCCAAAAATAGTATTTTGTGCCAATAGTTTGTTTGAAATTTTCTCAACACCCTCGAGTATTATCTGAGGTATGAGATCGCTGCCTAATAAAATGTCTATTTGAGCGGGGGTGATGCAGTTGGGATCTGCTAGCTTTAGGTGTGAAACCTTTAGCCAATGCTTGCTATTTATATGATAGCTTGGAAGCATATTTGTTAGTTGCGGTAAGACTATAGCTTCTGCTTTAATTCTCTTATCCGCTTGGGGGGAAATTAGAGTAATGGGATTATTGTGAACTGAGGTATTCGTTTGAGATTTCCTCAACCTGAGTGGTCATGGTGGTAACTGGTTCCGAAACTAGTCCACTTAGGATCCACCGTAAAATAGTATTTTGTGCCAATAGTTTGTTTGAAATTTTCTCAACACCCTCGAGTATTATCTGAGGTATGAGATCGCTGCCTAATAGAATGTCTATTTGAGCGGGGGTGTTGCAGTTGGCATCTGCTAGCTTTAGGTGTGAAACCTTTTGCCAATGCTTGCTATTTATATGATAGCTTGGAAGCATATTTGTTAGTTGCGGTAAGACTATAGCTTCTGCTTTAATTCTCTTATCCGCTTGGGGGGAAATTAGAGTAATGGGATTATTGTGAACTGAGGTATTCGTTTGAGATTCCTCAACCTGAGTGGTCATGGTGGTAACTGGTTCCGAAACTAGTCCACTTAGGATCCACCCTAAAATAGTATTTTGTGCCAATAGTTTGTTTGAAATTTTCTCAACACCCTCGAGTATTATCTGAGGTATGAGATCGCTGCCTAATAGAATGTCTATTTGAGCGGGGGTGTTGCAGTTGGCATCTGCTAGCTTTAGGTGTGAAACCTTTTGCCAATGCTTGCTATTTATATGATAGCTTGGAAGCATATTTGTTAGTTGCGGTAAGACTATAGCTTCTGCTTTAATTCTCTTATCCGCTTGGGGGAAATTAGAGTAATGGGATTATTGTGAACTGAGGTATTCGTTTGAGATTTCCTCAACCTGAGTGTCATAGTGGTAACTGGTTCCGAAACTAGTCCACTTAGGATCCACCCAAAAATAGTATTTTGTGCCAATAGTTTGTTTGAAATTTTCTCAACACCCTCGAGTATTATCTGAGGTATGAGATCACTGCCTAATAGAATGTCTATTTGAGCGGGGGTGTTGCAGTTGGGATCTGCTAGCTTTAGGTGTGAAACCTTTTGCCAATGCTTGCTATTTATATGATATCTGGGAAGCATATTTGTTAGTTGCGGTAAGACTATAGCTTCTGCTTTAATTCTCTTATCCGCTTTGGTGGAAATTAGAGTAATGGGATTATTGTGAACTGAGGTATTCGTTTGAGATTTCCTCAACCTGAGTGGTCATGGTGGTAACTGGTTCCGAAACTAGTCCAGTTAGGATCCCCCCTAAAATAGTATTTTGTGCCAATAGTTTGTTTGAAATTTTCTCAACACCCTCGAGTTTTATCTGAGGTATGAGATCGCTGCCTAATAGAATGTCTATTTGAGCGGGGGTGTTGCAGTTGGGATCTGCTAGCTTTAGGTGTGAAACCTTTTGCCAATGCTTGCTATTTATATGATAGCTTGGAAGCATATTTGTTAGTTGCGGTAAGACTATAGCTTCTGCTTTAATTCTCTTATCCGCTTGGGGGGAAATTAGAGTAATGGGATTATTGTGAACTGAGGTATTCGTTTAAGATTTCCTCAACCTGAGTGGTCATGGTGGTAACTGGTTCCGAAACTAGTCCACTTAGAATCCACCCTAAAATAGTATTTTGTGCGAATAGTTTGTTTGAAATTTTCTTAACACCCTCGAGTATTATCTGAGGTATGAAATCGCTGCCTAATAAAATGTCTATTTGAGCGGGGGTGTTGCAGTTGGGATCTGCTAGCTTTAGGTGTGAAACCTTTTGCCAATGCTTGCTATTTATATGATAGCTTGGAAGCATATTTGTTAGTTGCGGTAAGACTATAGCTTCTGCTTTAATTCTCTTATCCGCTTGGGGGGAAATTAGAGTAATGGGATTATTGTGAACTGAGGTATTCGTTTGAGATTCCTCAACCTGAGTGGTCATGGTGGTAACTGGTTCCGAAACTAGTCCACTTAGGACCAACCCAAAAATAGTATTTTGTGCGAATAGTTTGTTTGAAATTTTCTCAACACCCTCGAGTATTATCTGAGGTATGAGATCGCTGCCTAATAGAATGTCTATTTGAGCGGGGGTGTTGCAGTTGGCATCTGCTAGCTTTAGGTGTGAAACCTTTTGCCAATGCTTGCTATTTATATGATGGCTTGGAAGCATATTTGTTAGTTGCGGTAAGACTATAGCTTCTGCTTTAATTCTCTTATCCGCTTGTTGGGAAATTAAAGTAATGGGATTATTGTGAACTGAGGTATTCGTTTGAGATTTCCCCAACATGAGTGGTCATGGTGGTAACTGGTTCCGAAACTAGTCCAGTTAGGACCCACCCTAAAATAGTATTTTGTGCGAATAGTTTGTTTGAAATTTTCTCAACACCCTCGAGTATTATCTGAGGTATGAGATCGCTGCCTAATAGAATGTCTATTTGAGCGGGGGTGTTGCAGTTGGCATCTGCTAGCTTTAGGTGTGAAACCTTTTGCCAATGCTTGCTATTTATATGATGGCTTGGAAGCATATTTGTTAGTTGCGGTAAGACTATAGCTTCTGCTTTAATTCTCTTCTCCGCTTGGGGGGAAATTAAAGTAATGGGATTATTGTGAACTGAGGTATTCGTTTGAGATTTCCACAACCTGAGTGGGCATGGTGGTAACTAGTTCCGAAACTAGTCCACTTAGGATCCACCCTAAAATAGTATTTTGTGCCAATAGTTTGTTTGAAATTTTCACAACACCTTCGAGTATTATCTGAGGTATGAGATCGCTGCCTAATAGAATGTCTATTTGAGCGGGGGTGTTGCAGTTGGGATCTGCTAGCTTTAGGTGTGAAACCTTTTGCCAATGCTTGCTATTTATATGATATCTTGGAAGCATATTTGTTAGTTCCGGTAAGACTATAGCTTCTGCTTTAATTCTTTTATCCGCTTGGGGGGAAATTAGAGTAATGGGATTATTGTGAACTAAGGTATTCGTTTTAGATTTCCTCAACCTGAGTGGTCATGGTGGTAACTGGTTCCGAAACTAGTCCACTTAGGATCCACCCTAAAATAGTATTTTGTGCCAATAGTTTGTTTGAAATTTTCACAACACCTTCGAGTATTATCTGAGGTATGAGATCGCTGCCTAATAGAATGTCTATTTGAGCGGGGGTGTTGCAGTTGGCATCTGCTAGCTTTAGGTGTGAAACCTTTTGCCAATGCTTGCTATTCATATGATAGCTTGGAAGCATATTTGTTAGTTGCGGTAAGACTATAGCTTCTGCTTTAATTCTCTTATCCGCTTGGGGGGAAATTAGAGTAATGGGATTATTGTGAACTGGGGTATTCGTTTGAGATTCCTCAACCTGAGTGGTCATGGTGGTAACTGGTTCCGAAACTAGTCCACTTAGGACCAACCCAAAAATAGTATTTTGTGCGAATAGTTTGTTTGAAATTTTCTCAACACCCTCGAGTATTATCTGAGGTATGAGATCGCTGCCTAATAGAATGTCTATTTGAGCGGGGGTGTTGCAGTTGGCATCTGCTAGCTTTAGGTGTGAAACCTTTTGCCAATGCTTGCTATTTATATGATGGCTTGGAAGCATAATTGTTAGTTGCGGTAAGACTATAGCTTCTCCTTTAATTCTCTTATCCGCTTAGGGGGAAATTAAAGTATTGGGATTATTGTGAACTGAGGTATTCGTTTGAGATTTCCCCAACATGAGTGGTCATGGTGGTAACTGGTTCCGAAACTAGTCCAGTTAGGATCCACCCTAAAATAGTATTTTGTGCGAATAGTTTGTTTGAAATTTTCTCAACACCCTCGAGTATTATCTGAGGTATGAGATCGCTGCCTAATAGAATGTCTATTTGAGCGGGGGTGTTGCAGTTGGCATCTGCTAGCTTTAGGTGTGAAACCTTTTGCCAATGCTTGCTATTTATATGATGGCTTGGAATCATATTTGTTAGTTGCGGTAAGACTATAGCTTCTGCTTTAATTCTCTTCTCCGCTTGGGGGGAAATTAGAGTAATGGGATTATTGTGAACTGAGGTATTCGTTTGAGATTTCCTCAACCTGAGTGGTCATGGTGGTAACTGGTTCCGAAACTAGTCCACTTAGGATCCACCCTAAAATAGTATTTTGTGCCAATAGTTTGTTTGAAATTTTCACAACACCTTCGAGTATTATCTGAGGTATGAGATCGCTGCCTAATAGAATGTCTATTTGAGCGGGGGTGTTGCAGTTGGGATCTGCTAGCTTTAGGTGTGAAACCTTTTGCCAATGCTTGCTATTTATATGATATCTTGGAAGCATATTTGTTAGTTCCGGTAAGACTATAGCTTCTGCTTTAATTCTCTTCTCCGCTTGGGGGGAAATTAGAGTAATGGGATTATTGTGAACTGAGGTATTCGTTTGAGATTTCCTCAACCTGAGTGGTCATGGTGGTAACTGGTTCCGAAACTAGTCCACTTAGGATCCACCCTAAAATAGTATTTTGTGCCAATAGTTTGTTTGAAATTTTCACAACACCTTCGAGTATTATCTGAGGTATGAGATCGCTGCCTAATAGAATGTCTATTTGAGCGGGGGTGTTGCAGTTGGGATCTGCTAGCTTTAGGTGTGAAACCTTTTGCCAATGCTTGCTATTTATATGATATCTTGGAAGCATATTTGTTAGTTCCGGTAAGACTATAGCTTCTGCTTTAATTCTTTTATCCGCTTGGGGGGAAATTAGAGTAATGGGATTATTGTGAACTAAGGTATTCGTTTGAGATTTCCTCAACCTGAGTGGTCATGGTGGTAACTGGTTCCGAAACTAGTCCACTTAGAATCCACCCTAAAATAGTATTTTGTGCGAATAGTTTGTTTGAAATTTTCTTAACACCCTCGAGTATTATCTGAGGTATGAGATCGCTGCCTAATAGAATGTCTATTTGAGCGGGGGTGTTGCAGTTGGGATCTGCTAGCTTTAGGTGTGAAACCTTTTGCCAATGCTTGCTATTTATATGATAGCTTGGAAGCATATTTGTTAGTTGCGGTAAGACTATAGCTTCTGCTTTAATTCTCTTATCCGCTTGGGGGGAAATTAGAGTAATGGGATTATTGTGAACTGAGGTATTCGTTTGAGATTCCTCAACCTGAGTGGTCATGGTGGTAACTGGTTCCGAAACTAGTCCACTTAGGACCAACCCAAAAATAGTATTTTGTGCGAATAGTTTGTTTGAAATTTTCTCAACACCCTCGAGTATTATCTGAGGTATGAGATCGCTGCCTAATAGAATGTCTATTTGAGCGGGGGTGTTGCAGTTGGCATCTGCTAGCTTTAGGTGTGAAACCTTTTGCCAATGCTTGCTATTTATATGATGGCTTGGAAGCATATTTGTTAGTTGCGGTAAGACTATAGCTTCTGCTTTAATTCTCTTATCCGCTTGTTGGGAAATTAAAGTAATGGGATTATTGTGAACTGAGGTATTCGTTTGAGATTTCCCCAACATGAGTGGTCATGGTGGTAACTGGTTCCGAAACTAGTCCAGTTAGGACCCACCCTAAAATAGTATTTTGTGCGAATAGTTTGTTTGAAATTTTCTCAACACCCTCGAGTATTATCTGAGGTATGAGATCGCTGCCTAATAGAATGTCTATTTGAGCGGGGGTGTTGCAGTTGGCATCTGCTAGCTTTAGGTGTGAAACCTTTTGCCAATGCTTGCTATTTATATGATGGCTTGGAAGCATATTTGTTAGTTGCGGTAAGACTATAGCTTCTGCTTTAATTCTCTTCTCCGCTTGGGGGGAAATGAAAGTAATGGGATTATTGTGAACTGAGGTATTCGTTTGAGATTTCCACAACCTGAGTGGGCATGGTGGTAACTGGTTCCGAAACTAGTCCACTTAGGATCCACCCTAAAATAGTATTTTGTGCCAATAGTTTGTTTGAAATTTTCACAACACCTTCGAGTATTATCTGAGGTATGAGATCGCTGCCTAATAGAATGTCTATTTGAGCGGGGGTGTTGCAGTTGGGATCTGCTAGCTTTAGGTGTGAAACCTTTTGCCAATGCTTGCTATTTATATGATATCTTGGAAGCATATTTGTTAGTTCCGGTAAGACTATAGCTTCTGCTTTAATTCTTTTATCCGCTTGGGGGGAAATTAGAGTAATGGGATTATTGTGAACTAAGGTATTCGTTTTAGATTTCCTCAACCTGAGTGGTCATGGTGGTAACTGGTTCCGAAACTAGTCCACTTAGGATCCACCCTAAAATAGTATTTTGTGCCAATAGTTTGTTTGAAATTTTCACAACACCTTCGAGTATTATCTGAGGTATGAGATCGCTGCCTAATAGAATGTCTATTTGAGCGGGGGTGTTGCAGTTGGCATCTGCTAGCTTTAGGTGTGAAACCTTTTGCCAATGCTTGCTATTTATATGATAGCTTGGAAGCATATTTGTTAGTTGCGGTAAGACTATAGCTTCTGCTTTAATTCTCTTATCCGCTTGGGGGGAAATTAGAGTAATGGGATTATTGTGAACTGGGGTATTCGTTTGAGATTCCTCAACCTGAGTGGTCATGGTGGTAACTGGTTCCGAAACTAGTCCACTTAGGACCAACCCAAAAATAGTATTTTGTGCGAATAGTTTGTTTGAAATTTTCTCAACACCCTCGAGTATTATCTGAGGTATGAGATCGCTGCCTAATAGAATGTCTATTTGAGCGGGGGTGTTGCAGTTGGCATCTGCTTGCTTTAGGTGTGAAACCTTTTGCCAATGCTTGCTATTTATATGATGGCTTGGAAGCATAATTGTTAGTTGCGGTAAGACTATAGCTTCTCCTTTAATTCTCTTATCCGCTTAGGGGGAAATTAAAGTATTGGGATTATTGTGAACTGAGGTATTCGTTTGAGATTTCCCCAACATGAGTGGTCATGGTGGTAACTGGTTCCGAAACTAGTCCAGTTAGGATCCACCCTAAAATAGTATTTTGTGCGAATAGTTTGTTTGAAATTTTCTCAACACCCTCGAGTATTATCTGAGGTATGAGATCGCTGTCTAATAGAATGTCTATTTGAGCGGGGGTGTTGCAGTTGGCATCTGCTAGCTTTAGGTGTGAAACCTTTTGCCAATGCTTGCTATTTATATGATGGCTTGGAATCATATTTGTTAGTTGCGGTAAGACTATAGCTTCTGCTTTAATTCTCTTCTCCGCTTGGGGGGAAATTAGAGTAATGGGATTATTGTGAACTGAGGTATTCGTTTGAGATTTCCTCAACCTGAGTGGTCATGGTGGTAACTGGTTCCGAAACTAGTCCACTTAGGATCCACCCTAAAATAGTATTTTGTGCCAATAGTTTGTTTGAAATTTTCACAACACCTTCGAGTATTATCTGAGGTATGAGATCGCTGCCTAATAGAATGTCTATTTGAGCGGGGGTGTTGCAGTTGGGATCTGCTAGCTTTAGGTGTGAAACCTTTTGCCAATGCTTGCTATTTATATGATATCTTGGAAGCATATTTGTTAGTTCCGGTAAGACTATAGCTTCTGCTTTAATTCTTTTATCCGCTTGGGGGGAAATTAGAGTAATGGGATTATTGTGAACTAAGGTATTCGTTTGAGATTTCCTCAACCTGAGTGGTCATGGTGGTAACTGGTTCCGAAACTAGTCCACTTAGGATCCACCCTAAAATAGTATTTTGTGCCAATAGTTTGTTTGAAATTTTCACAACACCTTCGAGTATTATCTGAGGTATGAGATCGCTGCCTAATAGAATGTCTATTTGAGCGGGGGTGTTGCAGTTGGCATCTGCTAGCTTTAGGTGTGAAACCTTTTGCCAATGCTTGCTATTTATATGATAGCTTGGAAGCATATTTGTTAGTTGCGGTAAGACTATAGCTTCTGCTTTAATTCTCTTATCCGCTTGGGGGGAAATTAGAGTAATGGGATTATTGTGAACTGAGGTATTCGTTTGAGATTTCCTCAACCTGAGTGGTCATGGTGGTAACTGGTTCCGAAACTAGTCCACTTAGGACCAACCCAAAAATAGTATTTTGTGCCAATAGTTTGTTTGAAATTTTCTCAACACCCTCGAGTATTATCTGAGGTATGAGATCGCTGCCTAATAAAATGTCTATTTGAGCGGGGGTGATGCAGTTGGGATCTGCTAGCTTTAGGTGTGAAACCTTTAGCCAATGCTTGCTATTTATATGATAGCTTGGAAGCATATTTGTTAGTTGCGGTAAGACTATAGATTCTGCTTTAATTCTCTTATCCGCTTGGGGGGAAATTAGAGTAATGGGATTATTGTAAACTGAGGTATTCGTTTGAGATTTCCTCAACCTGAGTGGTCATGGTGGTAACTGGTTCCGAAACTAGTCCACTTAGGATCCACCTAAAAATAGTATTTTGTGCCAATAGTTTGTTTGAAATTTTCTCAACACCCTCGAGTATTATCTGAGGTATGAGATCGCTGCCTAATAGAATGTCTATTTGAGCGCGGGTGTTGCAGTTGGCATCTGCTAGCTTTAGGTGTGAAACCTTTTGCCGATGCTTGCTATTTATATGATAGCTTGGAAGCATATTTGTTAGTTGCGGTAAGACTATAGCTTCTGCTTTAATTCTCTTATCCGCTTGGGGGGAAATTAGAGTAAGGAGATTATTGTGACTGAGGTATTCGTTTGAGATTTCCTCAACCTGAGTGGTCATGGTGGTAACTGGTTCCGAAACTAGTCCACTTAGAATCCACCCTAAAATAGTATTTTGTGCGAATAGTTTGTTTGAAATTTTCTTAACACCCTCGAGTATTATCTGAGGTATGAAATCGCTGCCTAATAAAATGTCTATTTGAGCGGGGGTGTTGCAGTTGGGATCTGCTAGCTTTAGGTGTGAAACCTTTTGCCAATGCTTGCTATTTATATGATAGCTTGGAAGCATATTTGTTAGTTGCGGTAAGACTATAGCTTCTGCTTTAATTCTCTTATCCGCTTGGGGGGAAATTAGAGTAATGGGATTATTGTGAACTGAGGTATTCGTTTGAGATTCCTCAACCTGAGTGGTCATGGTGGTAACTGGTTCCGAAACTAGTCCACTTAGGACCAACCCAAAAATAGTATTTTGTGCGAATAGTTTGTTTGAAATTTTCTCAACACCCTCGAGTATTATCTGAGGTATGAGATCGCTGCCTAATAGAATGTCTATTTGAGCGGGGGTGTTGCAGTTGGCATCTGCTAGCTTTAGGTGTGAAACCTTTTGCCAATGCTTGCTATTTATATGATGGCTTGGAAGCATATTTGTTAGTTGCGGTAAGACTATAGCTTCTGCTTTAATTCTCTTATCCGCTTGTTGGGAAATTAAAGTAATGGGATTATTGTGAACTGAGGTATTCGTTTGAGATTTCCCCAACATGAGTGGTCATGGTGGTAACTGGTTCCGAAACTAGTCCAGTTAGGACCCACCCTAAAATAGTATTTTGTGCGAATAGTTTGTTTGAAATTTTCTCAACACCCTCGAGTATTATCTGAGGTATGAGATCGCTGCCTAATAGAATGTCTATTTGAGCGGGGGTGTTGCAGTTGGCATCTGCTAGCTTTAGGTGTGAAACCTTTTGCCAATGCTTGCTATTTATATGATGGCTTGGAAGCATATTTGTTAGTTGCGGTAAGACTATAGCTTCTGCTTTAATTCTCTTCTCCGCTTGGGGGGAAATTAAAGTAATGGGATTATTGTGAACTGAGGTATTCGTTTGAGATTTCCACAACCTGAGTGGGCATGGTGGTAACTGGTTCCGAAACTAGTCCACTTAGGATCCACCCTAAAATAGTATTTTGTGCCAATAGTTTGTTTGAAATTTTCACAACACCTTCGAGTATTATCTGAGGTATGAGATCGCTGCCTAATAGAATGTCTATTTGAGCGGGGGTGTTGCAGTTGGGATCTGCTAGCTTTAGGTGTGAAACCTTTTGCCAACGCTTGCTATTTATATGATATCTTGGAAGCATATTTGTTAGTTCCGGTAAGACTATAGCTTCTGCTTTAATTCTTTTATCCGCTTGGGGGGAAATTAGAGTAATGGGATTATTGTGAACTAAGGTATTCGTTTTAGATTTCCTCAACCTGAGTGGTCATGGTGGTAACTGGTTCCGAAACTAGTCCACTTAGGATCCACCCTAAAATAGTATTTTGTGCCAATAGTTTGTTTGAAATTTTCACAACACCTTCGAGTATTATCTGAGGTATGAGATCGCTGCCTAATAGAATGTCTATTTGAGCGGGGGTGTTGCAGTTGGCATCTGCTAGCTTTAGGTGTGAAACCTTTTGCCAATGCTTGCTATTTATATGATAGCTTGGAAGCATATTTGTTAGTTGCGGTAAGACTATAGCTTCTGCTTTAATTCTCTTATCCGCTTGGGGGGAAATTAGAGTAATGGGATTATTGTGAACTGGGGTATTCGTTTGAGATTCCTCAACCTGAGTGGTCATGGTGGTAACTGGTTCCGAAACTAGTCCACTTAGGACCAACCCAAAAATAGTATTTTGTGCGAATAGTTTGTTTGAAATTTTCTCAACACCCTCGAGTATTATCTGAGGTATGAGATCGCTGCCTAATAAAATGTCTATTTGAGCGGGGGTGTTGCAGTTGGCATCTGCTAGCTTTAGGTGTGAAACCTTTTGCCAATGCTTGCTATTTATATGATGGCTTGGAAGCATATTTGTTAGTTGCGGTAAGACTATAGCTTCTGCTTTAATTCTCTTCTCCGCTTGGGGGGAAATTAAAGTAATGGGATTATTGTGAACTGAGGTATTCGTTTGAGATTTCCACAACCTGAGTGGGCATGGTGGTAACTGGTTCCGAAACTAGTCCACTTAGGATCCACCCTAAAATAGTATTTTGTGCCAATAGTTTGTTTGAAATTTTCACAACACCTTCGAGTATTATCTGAGGTATGAGATCGCTGCCTAATAGAATGTCTATTTGAGCGGGGGTGTTGCAGTTGGGATCTGCTAGCTTTAGGTGTGAAACCTTTTGCCAATGCTTGCTATTTATATGATGGCTTGGAAGCATAATTGTTAGTTGCGGTAAGACTATAGCTTCTCCTTTAATTCTCTTATCCGCTTAGGGGGAAATTAAAGTATTGGGATTATTGTGAACTGAGGTATTCGTTTGAGATTTCCCCAACATGAGTGGTCATGGTGGTAACTGGTTCCGAAACTAGTCCAGTTAGGATCCACCCTAAAATAGTATTTTGTGCGAATAGTTTGTTTGAAATTTTCTCAACACCCTCGAGTATTATCTGAGGTATGAGATCGCTGCCTAATAGAATGTCTATTTGAGCGGGGGTGTTGCAGTTGGCATCTGCTAGCTTTAGGTGTGAAACCTTTTGCCAATGCTTGCTATTTATATGATGGCTTGGAAGCATATTTGTTAGTTGCGGTAAGACTATAGCTTCTGCTTTAATTCTCTTCTCCGCTTGGGGGGAAATTAGAGTAATGGGATTATTGTGAACTGAGGTATTCGTTTGAGATTTCCTCAACCTGAGTGGTCATGGTGGTAACTGGTTCCGAAACTAGTCCACTTAGGATCCACCCTAAAATAGTATTTTGTGCCAATAGTTTGTTTGAAATTTTCACAACACCTTCGAGTATTATCTGAGGTATGAGATCGCTGCCTAATAGAATGTCTAGTTGAGCGGGGGTGTTGCAGTTGGGATCTGCTAGCTTTAGGTGTGAAACCTTTTGCCAATGCTTGCTATTTATATGATATCTTGGAAGCATATTTGTTAGTTCCGGTAAGACTATAGCTTCTGCTTTAATTCTTTTATCCGCTTGGGGGGAAATTAGAGTAATGGGATTATTGTGAACTAAGGTATTCGTTTGAGATTTCCTCAACCTGAGTGGTCATGGTGGTAACTGGTTCCGAAACTAGTCCACTTAGGATCCACCCTAAAATAGTATTTTGTGCCAATAGTTTGTTTGAAATTTTCACAACACCTTCGAGTATTATCTGAGGTATGAGATCGCTGCCTAATAGAATGTCTATTTGAGCGGGGGTGTTGCAGTTGGGATCTGCTAGCTTTAGGTGTGAAACCTTTTGCCAATGCTTGCTATTTATATGATAGCTTGGAAGCATATTTGTTAGTTGCGGTAAGACTACAGCTTCTGCTTTAATTCTCTTCTCCGCTTGGGTGGAAATTAGAGTAATGGGATTATTGTGAACTGAGGTATTCGTTTGAGATTTCCTCAACCTGAGTGGTCATAGTGGTAACTGGTTCCGAAACTAGTCCAATTAGGATCCACCCAAAAATAGTATTTTGTGCCAATAGTTTGTTTGAAATTTTTTCAACACCCTCGAGTATTATCTGAGGGATGAGATCGCTGCCTAATAGAATGTCTATTTGAGCGGGGGTGTTGCAGTTGGGATCTGCTAGCTTTAGGTGTGATACCTTTTGCCAATGCTTGCTATTTATATGATAGCTTGGAAGCATATTTGTTAGTTGCGGTAAGACTATAGCTTCTCCTTTAATTCTCTTATCCGCTTGGTGGGAAATTAAAGTAATGGGATTATTGTGAACTGAGGTATTCGTTTGAGATTTCCTCAACCTGAGTGGTCATGGTGGTAACTGGTTCCGAAACTAGTCCAGTTAGGATCCACCCTAAAATAGTATTTTGTGCCAATAGTTTGTTTGAAATTTTCTCAACACCCTCGAGTATTATCTGAGGTATGAGATCGCTGCCTAATAGAATGTATATTTGAGCGGGGGTGTTGCAGTTGGCATCTGCTAGCTTTAGGTGTGAAACCTTTTGCCAATGCTTGCTATTTATATGGTAGCTTGGAAGCATATTTGTTAGTTGCGGTAAGACTATAGCTTCTGCTTTAATTCTCTTATCCGCTTGGGGGGAAATTAGAGTAATGGGAATATTGTGAACTGACGTATTCGTTTGAGATTTCCTCAACCTGAGTGGTCATGGTGGTAACTGGTTCCGAAACTAGTCCAGTTAGGATCCACCCTAAAATAGTATTTTGTGCCAATAGTTTGTTTGAAATTTTCTCAACACCCTCGAGTATTATCTGAGGTATGAGATCGCTGCCTAATAGAATGTCTATTTGAGCGGGGGTGTTGCAGTTGGCATCTGCTAGCTTTAGGTGTGAAACCTTTTGCTAATGCTTGCTATTTATATGGTAGCTTGGAAGCATATTTGTTAGTTGCGGTAAGACTATAGCTTCTGCTTTAATTCTCTTATCCGCTTGGGGGGAAATTAGAGTAATGGGATTATTGTGAACTGACGTATTCGTTTGAGATTTCCTCAACCTGAGTGGTAATGGTGGTAACTGGTTCCGAAACTAGTCCAGTTAGGATCCACCCTAAAATAGTATTTTGTGCCAATAGTTTGTTTGAAATTTTCTCAACACCCTCGAGTATTATCTGAGGTATGAGATCGCTGCCTAATAGAATGTCTATTTGAGCGGGGGTGTTGCAGTTGGCATCTGCTAGCTTTAGGTGTGAAACCTTTTGCTAATGCTTGCTATTTATATGGTAGCTTGGAAGCATATTTGTTAGTTGCGGTAAGACTATAGCTTCTGCTTTAATTCTCTTATCCGCTTGGGGGGAAATTAGAGTAATGGGATTATTGTGAACTGACGTATTCGTTTGAGATTTCCTCAACCTGAGTGGTAATGGTGGTAACTGGTTCCGAAACTAGTCCAGTTAGGATCCACCCTAAAATAGTATTTTGTGCCAATAGTTTGTTTGAAATTTTCTCAACACCCTCGAGTATTATCTGAGGTATGAGATCGCTGCCTAATAGAATGTCTATTTGAGCGGGGGTGTTGCAGTTGGCATCTGCTAGCTTTAGGTGTGAAACCTTCTGCCAATGCTTGCTATTTATATGATAGCTTGGAAGCATATTTGTTAGTTGCGGTAAGACTATAGCTTCTGCTTTAATTCTCTTATCCGCTTGGGGGGAAATTAGAGTAATGGGATTATTGTGAACTGACGTATTCGTTTGAGATTTCCTCAACCTGAGTGGTAATGGTGGCAACTGGTTCCGAAACTAGTCCACTTAGGCCCAACCCAAAAATAGTATTTTGTGCGAATAGTTTGTTTGAAATTTTCTCAACACCCTCGAGTATTATCTGAGGTATGAGATCGCTGCCTAATAGAATGTCTATTTGAGCGGGGGTGTTGCAGTTGGCATCTGCTAGCTTTAGGTGTGAAACCTTTTGCCAATGCTTGCTATTTATATGATGGCTTGGAAGCATATTTGTTAGTTGCGGTAAGACTATAGCTTCTCCTTTAATTCTCTTATCCGCTTAGGGGGAAATTAAAGTAATGGGATTATTGTGAACTGAGGTATTCGTTTGAGATTTCCCCAACATGAGTGGTCATGGTGGTAACTTCTTCCGAAACTAGTCCAGTTAGGATCCACCCTAAAATAGTATTTTGTGCGAATAGTTTGTTTGAAATTTTCTCAACACCCTCGAGTATTATCTGAGGTATGACATCGCTGCCTAATAGAATGTCTATTTGAGCGGGGGTGTTGCAGTTGGCATCTGCTAGCTTTAGGTGTGAAACCTTCTGCCAATGCTTGCTATTTATATGGTAGCTTGGAAGCATATTTGTTAGTTGCGGTAAGACTATAGCTTCTGCTTTAATTCTCTTATCCGCTTGGGGGGAAATTAGAGTAATGGGAATATTGTGAACTGACGTATTCGTTTGAGATTTCCTCAACCTGAGTGGTCATGGTGGTAACTGGTTCCGAAACTAGTCCACTTAGGCCCAACCCAAAAATAGTATTTTGTGCGAATAGTTTGTTTGAAATTTTCTCAACACCCTCGAGTATTATCTGAGGTATGAGATCGCTGCCTAATAGAATGTCTATTTGAGCGGGGGTGTTGCAGTTGGCATCTGCTAGCTTTAGGTGTGAAACCTTTTGCCAATGCTTGCTATTTATATGATGGCTTGGAAGCATATTTGTTAGTTGCGGTAAGACTATAGCTTCTCCTTTAATTCTCTTATCCGCTTAGGGGGAAATTAAAGTAATGGGATTATTGTGAACTGAGGTATTCGTTTGAGATTTCCCCAACATGAGTGGTCATGGTGGTAACTTCTTCCGAAACTAGTCCAGTTAGGATCCACCCTAAAATAGTATTTTGTGCGAATAGTTTGTTTGAAATTTTCTCAACACCCTCGAGTATTATCTGAGGTATGACATCGCTGCCTAATAGAATGTCTATTTGAGCGGGGGTGTTGCAGTTGGCATCTGCTAGCTTTAGGTGTGAAACCTTCTGCCAATGCTTGCTATTTATATGGTAGCTTGGAAGCATATTTGTTAGTTGCGGTAAGACTATAGCTTCTGCTTTAATTCTCTTATCCGCTTGGGGGGAAATTAGAGTAATGGGATTATTGTGAACTGACGTATTCGTTTGAGATTTCCTCAACCTGAGTGGTCATGGTGGTAACTGGTTCCGAAACTAGTCCAGTTAGGATCCACCCTAAAATAGTATTTTGTGCCAATAGTTTGTTTGAAATTTTCTCAACACCCTCGAGTATTATCTGAGGTATGAGATCGCTGCCTAATAGAATGTCTATTTGAGCGGGGGTGTTGCAGTTGGCATCTGCTAGCTTTAGGTGTGAAACCTTTTGCTAATGCTTGCTATTTATATGGTAGCTTGGAAGCATATTTGTTAGTTGCGGTAAGACTATAGCTTCTGCTTTAATTCTCTTATCCGCTTGGGGGGAAATTAGAGTAATGGGATTATTGTGAACTGACGTATTCGTTTGAGATTTCCTCAACCTGAGTGGTAATGGTGGTAACTGGTTCCGAAACTAGTCCACTTAGGACCAACCCAAAAATAGTATTTTGTGCGAATAGTTAGTTTGAAATTTTCTCAACACCCTCGAGTATTATCTGAGGTATGAGATCACTGCCTAATAGAATGTCTATTTGAGCGGGGTTGTTGCAGTTGGGATCTGCTAGCTTTAGGTGTGAAACCTTCTGCCAATGCTTGCTATTTATATGATAGCTTGGAAGCATATTTGTTAGTTGCGGTAAGACTATAGCTTCTGCTTTAATTCTCTTCTCCGCTTGGGTGGAAATTAGAGTAATGGGATTATTGTGAACTGAGGAATTCGTTTGAGATTTCCTCAACCTGAGTGGTCATAGTGGTAACTGGTTCCGAAACTAGTCCAATTAGGATTCACCCAAAAATAGTATTTTGTGCCAATAGTTTGTTTGAAATTTTTTCAACACCCTCGAGTATTATCTGAGGGATGAGATCGCTGCCTAATAGAATGTCTATTTGAGCGGGGGTGTTGCAGTTGGGATCTGCTAGCTTTAGGTGTGATACCTTTTGCCAATGCTTGCTATTTATATGATAGCTTGGAAGCATATTTGTTAGTTGCGGTTAGACTATAGCTTCTGCTTTAATTCTCTTATCCGCATGGGGGGAAATTAGAGTAATGGGATTATTGTGAACTGAGGTATTCGTTTGAGATTTCCTCAACCTGAGTGGTCATGGTGGTAACTGGTTCCGAAACTAGTCCAGTTAGGATCCACCCTAAAATAGTATTTTGTGCCAATAGTTTGTTTGAAATTTTCTCAACACCCTCGAGTATTATCTGAGGTATGAGATCGCTGCCTAATAGAATGTCTATTTGAGCGGGCGTGTTGCAGTTGGCATCTGCTAGCTTTAGGTGTGAAACCTTTTGCCAATGCTTGCTATTTATATGGTAGCTTGGAAGCATATTTGTTAGTTGCGGTAAGACTATAGCTTCTGCTTTAATTCTCTTATCCGCTTGGGGGGAAATTAGAGTAATGGGATTATTGTGAACTGACGTATTCGTTTGAGATTTCCTCAACCTGAGTGGTAATGGTGGCAACTGGTTCCGAAACTAGTCCACTTAGGCCCAACCCAAAAATAGTATTTTGTGCGAATAGTTTGTTTGAAATTTTCTCAACACCCTCGAGTATTATCTGAGGTATGAGATCGCTGCCTAATAGAATGTCTATTTGAGCGGGGGTGTTGCAGTTGGCATCTGCTAGCTTTAGGTGTGAAACCTTTTGCCAATGCTTGCTATTTATATGATGGCTTGGAAGCATATTTGTTAGTTGCGGTAAGACTATAGCTTCTCCTTTAATTCTCTTATCCGCTTAGGGGGAAATTAAAGTAATGGGATTATTGTGAACTGAGGTATTCGTTTGAGATTTCCCCAACATGAGTGGTCATGGTGGTAACTTCTTCCGAAACTAGTCCAGTTAGGATCCACCCTAAAATAGTATTTTGTGCGAATAGTTTGTTTGAAATTTTCTCAACACCCTCGAGTATTATCTGAGGTATGACATCGCTGCCTAATAGAATGTCTATTTGAGCGGGGGTGTTGCAGTTGGCATCTGCTAGCTTTAGGTGTGAAACCTTTTGCCAATGCTTGCTATTTATATGATGGCTTGGAAGCATATTTGTTAGTTGCGGTAAGACTATAGCTTCTGCTTTAATTCTCTTCTCCGCTTGCGGGGAAATTAGAGTAATGGGAATATTGTGAACTGAGGTATTCGTTTGAGATTTCCTCAACCTGAGTGGTCATGGTGGTAACTGGTTCCGAAACTAGTCCACTTAGGATCCACCCTAAAATAGTATTTTGTGCCAATAGTTTGTTTGAAATTTTCACAACACCTTCGAGTATTATCTGAGGTATGAGATCGCTGCCTAATAGAATGTCTATTTGAGCGGGGGTGTTGCAGTTGGGATCTGCTAGCTTTAGGTGTGAAACCTTTTGCCAATGCTTGCTATTTATATGATATCTTGGAAGCATATTTGTTAGTTCCGGTAAGACTATAGCTTCTGCTTTAATTCTTTTATCCGCTTGGGGGGAAATTAGAGTAATGGGATTATTGTGAACTAAGGTATTCGTTTGAGATTTCCTCAACCTGAGTGGTAATGGTGGTAACTGGTTCCGAAACTAGTCCACTTAGGATCCACCCTAAAATAGTATTTTGTGCCAATAGTTTGTTTGAAATTTTCACAACACCTTCGAGTATTATCTGAGGTATGAGATCGCTGCCTAATAGAATGTCTATTTGAGCGGGGGTGTTGCAGTTGGCATCTGCTAGCTTTAGTTGTGAAACCTTTTGCCAATGCTTGCTATTTATATGATAGCTTGGAAGCATATTTGTTAGTTGCGGTAAGACTATAGCTTCTGCTTTAATTCTCTTCTCCGCTTGGGTGGAAATTAGAGTAATGGGATTATTGTGAACTGAGGTATTCGTTTGAGATTTCCTCAACCTGAGTGGTCATAGTGGTAACTGGTTCCGAAACTAGTCCAATTAGGATCCACCCAAAAATAGTATTTTGTGCCAATAGTTTGTTTGAAATTTTTTCAACACCCTCGAGTATTATCTGAGGCATGAGATCGCTGCCTAATAGAATGTCTATTTGAGCGGGGGTGTTGCAGTTGGGATCTGCTAGCTTTAGGTGTGATACCTTTTGCCAATGCTTGCTATTTATATGATAGCTTGGAAGCATATTTGTTAGTTGCGGTAAGACTATAGCTTCTCCTTTAATTCTCTTATCCGCTTGGTGGGAAATTAAAGTAATGGGATTATTGTGAACTGAGGTATTCGTTTGAGATTTCCTCAACCTGAGTGGTCATGGTGGTAACTGGTTCCGAAACTAGTCCAGTTAGGCCCAACCCAAAAATAGTATTTTGTGCGAATAGTTTGTTTGAAATTTTCACAACACCTTCGAGTATTATCTGAGGTATGAGATCGCTGCCTAATAGAATGTCTATTTGAGCGGGGGTGTTGCAGTTGGGATCTGCTAGCTTTAGGTGTGAAACCTTTTGCCAATGCTTGCTATTTATATGATATCTTGGAAGCATATTTGTTAGTTCCGGTAAGACTATAGCTTCTGCTTTAATTCTTTTATCCGCTTGGGGGGAAATTAGAGTAATGGGATTATTGTGAACTAAGGTATTCGTTTGAGATTTCCTCAACCTGAGTGGTAATGGTGGTAACTGGTTCCGAAACTAGTCCACTTAGGATCCACCCTAAAATAGTATTTTGTGCCAATAGTTTGTTTGAAATTTTCACAACACCTTCGAGTATTATCTGAGGTATGAGATCGCTGCCTAATAGAATGTCTATTTGAGCGGGGTTGTTGCAGTTGGGATCTGCTAGCTTTAGGTGTGAAACCTTCTGCGAATGCTTGCTATTTATATGATAGCTTGGAAGCATATTTGTTAGTTGCGGTAAGACTATAGCTTCTGCTTTAATTCTCTTCTCCGCTTGGGTGGAAATTAGAGTAATGGGATTATTGTGAACTGAGGTATTCGTTTGAGATTTCCTCAACCTGAGTGGTCATAGTGGTAACTGGTTCCGAAACTAGTCCAATTAGGATCCACCCAAAAATAGTATTTTGTGCCAATAGTTTGTTTGAAATTTTTTCAACACCCCCAAGTATTATCTGAGGGATGAGATCGCTGCCTAATAGAATGTCTATTTGAGCGGGGGTGTTGCAGTTGGCATCTGCTAGCTTTAGTTGTGAAACCTTTTGCCAATGCTTGCTATTTATATGATAGCTTGGAAGCATATTTGTTAGTTGCGGTAAGACTATAGCTTCTGCTTTAATTCTCTTCTCCGCTTGGGTGGAAATTAGAGTAATGGGATTATTGTGAACTGAGGTATTCGTTTGAGATTTCCTCAACCTGAGTGGTCATAGTGGTAACTGGTTCCGAAACTAGTCCAATTAGGATCCACCCAAAAATAGTATTTTGTGCCAATAGTTTGTTTGAAATTTTTTCAACACCCTCGAGTATTATCTGAGGCATGAGATCGCTGCCTAATAGAATGTCTATTTGAGCGGGGTTGTTGCAGTTGGGATCTGCTAGCTTTAGGTGTGAAACCTTTTGCCAATGCTTGCTATTTATATGGTAGCTTGGAAGCATATTTGTTAGTTGCGGTAAGACTATAGCTTCTGCTTTAATTCTCTTATCCGCTTGGGGGGAAATTAGAGTAATGGGATTATTGTGAACTGAGGTATTCGTTTGAGATTTCCTCAACCTGAGTGGTCATGGTGGTAACTGGTTCCGAAACTAGTCCAGTTAGGATCCACCCTAAAATAGTATTTTGTGCCAATAGTTTGTTTGAAATTTTCTCAACACCCTCGAGTATTATCTGAGGTATGAGATCGCTGCCTAATAGAATGTCTATTTGAGCGGGCGTGTTGCAGTTGGCATCTGCTAGCTTTAGGTGTGAAACCTTTTGCCAATGCTTGCTATTTATATGGTAGCTTGGAAGCATATTTGTTAGTTGCGGTAAGACTATAGCTTCTGCTTTAATTCTCTTATCCGCTTGGGGGGAAATTAGTGTAATGGGATTATTGTGAACTGACGTATTCGTTTGAGATTTCCTCAACCTGAGTGGTAATGGTGGCAACTGGTTCCGAAACTAGTCCACTTAGGCCCAACCCAAAAATAGTATTTTGTGCGAATAGTTTGTTTGAAATTTTCTCAACACCCTCGAGTATTATCTGAGGTATGAGATCGCTGCCTAATAGAATGTCTATTTGAGCGGGGGTGTTGCAGTTGGCATCTGCTAGCTTTAGGTGTGAAACCTTTTGCCAATGCTTGCTATTTATATGATGGCTTGGAAGCATATTTGTTAGTTGCGGTAAGACTATAGCTTCTCCTTTAATTCTCTTATCCGCTTAGGGGGAAATTAAAGTAATGGGATTATTGTGAACTGAGGTATTCGTTTGAGATTTCCCCAACATGAGTGGTCATGGTGGTAACTTCTTCCGAAACTAGTCCAGTTAGGATCCACCCTAAAATAGTATTTTGTGCGAATAGTTTGTTTGAAATTTTCTCAACACCCTCGAGTATTATCTGAGGTATGACATCGCTGCCTAATAGAATGTCTATTTGAGCGGGGGTGTTGCAGTTGGCATCTGCTAGCTTTAGGTGTGAAACCTTTTGCCAATGCTTGCTATTTATATGATGGCTTGGAAGCATATTTGTTAGTTGCGGTAAGACTATAGCTTCTGCTTTAATTCTCTTCTCCGCTTGCGGGGAAATTAGAGTAATGGGAATATTGTGAACTGAGGTATTCGTTTGAGATTTCCTCAACCTGAGTGGTCATGGTGGTAACTGGTTCCGAAACTAGTCCACTTAGGATCCACCCTAAAATAGTATTTTGTGCCAATAGTTTGTTTGAAATTTTCACAACACCTTCGAGTATTATCTGAGGTATGAGATCGCTGCCTAATAGAATGTCTATTTGAGCGGGGGTGTTGCAGTTGGGATCTGCTAGCTTTAGGTGTGAAACCTTTTGCCAATGCTTGCTATTTATATGATATCTTGGAAGCATATTTGTTAGTTCCGGTAAGACTATAGCTTCTGCTTTAATTCTTTTATCCGCTTGGGGGGAAATTAGAGTAATGGGATTATTGTGAACTAAGGTATTCGTTTGAGATTTCCTCAACCTGAGTGGTAATGGTGGTAACTGGTTCCGAAACTAGTCCACTTAGGATCCACCCTAAAATAGTATTTTGTGCCAATAGTTTGTTTGAAATTTTCACAACACCTTCGAGTATTATCTGAGGTATGAGATCGCTGCCTAATAGAATGTCTATTTGAGCGGGGGTGTTGCAGTTGGCATCTGCTAGCTTTAGTTGTGAAACCTTTTGCCAATGCTTGCTATTTATATGATAGCTTGGAAGCATATTTGTTAGTTGCGGTAAGACTATAGCTTCTGCTTTAATTCTCTTCTCCGCTTGGGTGGAAATTAGAGTAATGGGATTATTGTGAACTGAGGTATTCGTTTGAGATTTCCTCAACCTGAGTGGTCATAGTGGTAACTGGTTCCGAAACTAGTCCAATTAGGATCCACCCAAAAATAGTATTTTGTGCCAATAGTTTGTTTGAAATTTTCTCAACACCCTCGAGTATTATCTGAGGTATGAGATCGCTGCCTAATAGAATGTCTATTTGAGCGGGGGTGTTGCAGTTGGCATCTGCTAGCTTTAGGTGTGAAACCTTTTGCCAATGCTTGCTATTTATATGGTAGCTTGGAAGCATATTTGTTAGTTGCGGTAAGACTATAGCTTCTGCTTTAATTCTCTTATCCGCTTGGGGGGAAATTAGAGTAATGGGATTATTGTGAACTGACGTATTCGTTTGAGATTTCCTCAACCTGAGTGGTAATGGTGGTAACTGGTTCCGAAACTAGTCCACTTAGGACCAACCCAAAAATAGTATTTTGTGCGAATAGTTAGTTTGAAATTTTCTCAACACCCTCGAGTATTATCTGAGGTATGAGATCACTGCCTAATAGAATGTCTATTTGAGCGGGGTTGTTGCAGTTGGGATCTGCTAGCTTTAGGTGTGAAACCTTCTGCGAATGCTTGCTATTTATATGATAGCTTGGAAGCATATTTGTTAGTTGCGGTAAGACTATAGCTTCTGCTTTAATTCTCTTCTCCGCTTGGGTGGAAATTAGAGTAATGGGATTATTGTGAACTGAGGTATTCGTTTGAGATTTCCTCAACCTGAGTGGTCATAGTGGTAACTGGTTCCGAAACTAGTCCAATTAGGATCCACCCAAAAATAGTATTTTGTGCCAATAGTTTGTTTGAAATTTTTTCAACACCCCCGAGTATTATCTGAGGGATGAGATCGCTGCCTAATAGAATGTCTATTTGAGCGGGGGTGTTGCAGTTGGGATCTGCTAGCTTTAGGTGTGATACCTTTTGCCAATTCTTGCTATTTATATGATATCTGGGAAGCATATTTGTAAGTTGCGGTAAGACTATAGCTTCTGCTTTAATTCTCTTATCCGCTTGGGGGGAAATTAGAGTAATGGGAATATTGTGAACTGACGTATTCGTTTGAGATTTCCTCAACCTGAGTGGTCATGGTGGTAACTGGTTCCGAAACTAGTCCAGTTAGGATCCACCCTAAAATAGTATTTTGTGCCAATAGTTTGTTTGAAATTTTCTCAACACCCTCGAGTATTATCTGAGGTATGAGATCGCTGCCTAATAGAATGTCTATTTGAGCGGGGGTGTTGCAGTTGGGATCTGCTAGCTTTAGGTGTGATACCTTTTGCCAATGCTTGCTATTTATATGATAGCTTGGAAGCATATTTGTTAGTTGCGGTAAGACTATAGCTTCTCCTTTAATTCTCTTATCCGCTTGGGGGGAAATTAAAGTAATGGGATTATTGTGAACTGAGGTATTCGTTTGAGATTTCTTCAACCTGAGTGGTCATGGTGGTAACTGGTTCCGAAACTAGTCCAGTTAGGATCCACCCCAAAATAGTATTTTGTGAGTAATGGGATTATTGTGAACTGACGTATTCGTTTGAGATTTCCTCAACCTGAGTGGTAATGGTGGTAACTGGTTCCGAAACTAGTCCACTTAGGACCAACCCAAAAATAGTATTTTGTGCGAATAGTTAGTTTGAAATTTTCTCAACACCCTCGAGTATTATCTGAGGTATGAGATCGCTGCCTAATAGAATGTCTATTTGAGCGGGGGTGTTGCAGTTGGCATCTGCTAGCTTTAGGTGTGAAACCTTTTGCCAATGCTTGCTATTTATATGGTAGCTTGGAAGCATATTTGTTAGTTGCGGTAAGACTATAGCTTCTGCTTTAATTCTCTTATCCGCTTGGGGGGAAATTAGAGTAATGGGATTATTGTGAACTGACGTATTCGTTTGAGATTTCCTCAACCTGAGTGGTAATGGTGGTAACTGGTTCCGAAACTAGTCCACTTAGGACCAACCCAAAAATAGTATTTTGTGCGAATAGTTAGTTTGAAATTTTCTCAACACCCTCGAGTATTATCTGAGGTATGAGATCACTGCCTAATAGAATGTCTATTTGAGCGGGGTTGTTGCAGTTGGGATCTGCTAGCTTTAGGTGTGAAACCTTCTGCGAATGCTTGCTATTTATATGATAGCTTGGAAGCATATTTGTTAGTTGCGGTAAGACTATAGCTTCTGCTTTAATTCTCTTCTCCGCTTGGGTGGAAATTAGAGTAATGGGATTATTGTGAACTGAGGTATTCGTTTGAGATTTCCTCAACCTGAGTGGTAATGGTGGTAACTGGTTCCGAAACTAGTCCACTTAGGACCAACCCAAAAATAGTATTTTGTGCGAATAGTTAGTTTGAAATTTTTTCAACACCCCCGAGTATTATCTGAGGGATGAGATCGCTGCCTAATAGAATGTCTATTTGAGCGGGGGTGTTGCAGTTGGGATCTGCTAGCTTTAGGTGTGATACCTTTTGCCAATTCTTGCTATTTATATGATATCTGGGAAGCATATTTGTAAGTTGCGGTAAGACTATAGCTTCTGCTTTAATTCTCTTATCCGCTTGGGGGGAAATTAGAGTAATGGGAATATTGTGAACTGAGGTATTCGTTTGAGATTTCCTCAACCTGAGTGGTCATGGTGGTAACTGGTTCCGAAACTAGTCCAGTTAGGATCCACCCTAAAATAGTATTTTGTGCCAATAGTTTGTTTGAAATTTTCTCAACACCCTCGAGTATTATCTGAGGTATGAGATCGCTGCCTAATAGAATGTCTATTTGAGCGGGGGTGTTGCAGTTGGGATCTGCTAGCTTTAGGTGTGATACCTTTTGCCAATGCTTGCTATTTATATGATAGCTTGGAAGCATATTTGTTAGTTGCGGTAAGACTATAGCTTCTCCTTTAATTCTCTTATCCGCTTGGGGGGAAATTAAAGTAATGGGATTATTGTGAACTGAGGTATTCGTTTGAGATTTCTTCAACCTGAGTGGTCATGGTGGTAACTGGTTCCGAAACTAGTCCAGTTAGGATCCACCCCAAAATAGTATTTTGTGAGTAATGGGATTATTGTGAACTGACGTATTCGTTTGAGATTTCCTCAACCTGAGTGGTAATGGTGGTAACTGGTTCCGAAACTAGTCCACTTAGGACCAACCCAAAAATAGTATTTTGTGCGAATAGTTAGTTTGAAATTTTCTCAACACCCTCGAGTATTATCTGAGGTATGAGATCGCTGCCTAATAGAATGTCTATTTGAGCGGGGGTGTTGCAGTTGGCATCTGCTAGCTTTAGGTGTGAAACCTTTTGCCAATGCTTGCTATTTATATGGTAGCTTGGAAGCATATTTGTTAGTTGCGGTAAGACTATAGCTTCTGCTTTAATTCTCTTATCCGCTTGGGGGGAAATTAGAGTAATGGGATTATTGTGAACTGACGTATTCGTTTGAGATTTCCTCAACCTGAGTGGTAATGGTGGTAACTGGTTCCGAAACTAGTCCACTTAGGACCAACCCAAAAATAGTATTTTGTGCGAATAGTTAGTTTGAAATTTTCTCAACACCCTCGAGTATTATCTGAGGTATGAGATCACTGCCTAATAGAATGTCTATTTGAGCGGGGTTGTTGCAGTTGGGATCTGCTAGCTTTAGGTGTGAAACCTTCTGCGAATGCTTGCTATTTATATGATAGCTTGGAAGCATATTTGTTAGTTGCGGTAAGACTATAGCTTCTGCTTTAATTCTCTTCTCCGCTTGGGTGGAAATTAGAGTAATGGGATTATTGTGAACTGAGGTATTCGTTTGAGATTTCCTCAACCTGAGTGGTCATAGTGGTAACTGGTTCCGAAACTAGTCCAATTAGGATCCACCCAAAAATAGTATTTTGTGCCAATAGTTTGTTTGAAATTTTTTCAACACCCCCGAGTATTATCTGAGGGATGAGATCGCTGCCTAATAGAATGTCTATTTGAGCGGGGGTGTTGCAGTTGGGATCTGCTAGCTTTAGGTGTGATACCTTTTGCCAATTCTTGCTATTTATATGATATCTGGGAAGCATATTTGTAAGTTGCGGTAAGACTATAGCTTCTGCTTTAATTCTCTTATCCGCTTGGGGGGAAATTAGAGTAATGGGAATATTGTGAACTGACGTATTCGTTTGAGATTTCCTCAACCTGAGTGGTCATGGTGGTAACTGGTTCCGAAACTAGTCCAGTTAGGATCCACCCTAAAATAGTATTTTGTGCCAATAGTTTGTTTGAAATTTTCTCAACACCCTCGAGTATTATCTGAGGTATGAGATCGCTGCCTAATAGAATGTCTATTTGAGCGGGGGTGTTGCAGTTGGGATCTGCTAGCTTTAGGTGTGATACCTTTTGCCAATGCTTGCTATTTATATGATAGCTTGGAAGCATATTTGTTAGTTGCGGTAAGACTATAGCTTCTCCTTTAATTCTCTTATCCGCTTGGGGGGAAATTAAAGTAATGGGATTATTGTGAACTGAGGTATTCGTTTGAGATTTCTTCAACCTGAGTGGTCATGGTGGTAACTGGTTCCGAAACTAGTCCAGTTAGGATCCACCCCAAAATAGTATTTTGTGAGTAATGGGATTATTGTGAACTGACGTATTCGTTTGAGATTTCCTCAACCTGAGTGGTAATGGTGGTAACTGGTTCCGAAACTAGTCCACTTAGGACCAACCCAAAAATAGTATTTTGTGCGAATAGTTTGTTTGAAATTTTCTCAACACCCTCGAGTATTATCTGAGGTATGAGATCGCTGCCTAATAGAATGTCTATTTGAGCGGGGGTGTTGCAGTTGGCATCTGCTAGCTTTAGGTGTGAAACCTTTTGCCAATGCTTGCTATTTATATGGTAGCTTGGAAGCATATTTGTTAGTTGCGGTAAGACTATAGCTTCTGCTTTAATTCTCTTATCCGCTTGGGGGGAAATTAGAGTAATGGGATTATTGTGAACTGACGTATTCGTTTGAGATTTCCTCAACCTGAGTGGTAATGGTGGTAACTGGTTCCGAAACTAGTCCACTTAGGACCAACCCAAAAATAGTATTTTGTGCGAATAGTTAGTTTGAAATTTTCTCAACACCCTCGAGTATTATCTGAGGTATGAGATCACTGCCTAATAGAATGTCTATTTGAGCGGGGGTGTTGCAGTTGGGATCTGCTAGCTTTAGGTGTGAAACCTTTTGCCAATTCTTGCTATTTATATGATATCTGGGAAGCATATTTGTAAGTTGCGGTAAGACTATAGCTTCTGCTTTAATTCTCTTATCCGATTGGGTGGAAATTAGAGTAATGGGATTATTGTGAACTGAGGTATTCGTTTGAGATTTCCTCAACCTGAGTGTCATAGTGGTAACTGGTTCCGAAACTAGTCCAGTTAGGATCCACCCTAAAATAGTATTTTGTGCCAATAGTTTGTTTGAAATTTTCTCAACACCCTCGAGTATTATCTGAGGTATGAGATCGCTGCCTAATAAAACGTCTATTTGAGCGGGGGTGTTGCAGTTGGGATCTGCTAGCTTTAGGTGTGAAACCTTTTGCCAATGCTTGCTATTTATATGATATCTGGGAAGCATATTTGTTAGTTGCGGTAAGACTATAGCTTCTCCTTTAATTCTCTTATCCGCTTGGTGGGAAATTAAAGTAATGGGATTATTGTGAACTGAGGTATTCGTTTGAGATTTCCTCAACCTGAGTGGTCATGGTGGTAACTGGTTCCGAAACTAGTCCAGTTAGGATCCACCCTAAAATAGTATTTTGTGCCAATAGTTTGTTTGAAATTTTCTCAACACCCTCGAGTATTATCTGAGGTATGAGATCGCTGCCTAATAGAATGTCTATTTGAGCGGGGGTGTTGCAGTTGGCATCTGCTAGCTTTAGGTGTGAAACCTTTTGCCAATGCTTGCTATTTATATGGTAGCTTGGAAGCATATTTGTTAGTTGCGGTAAGACTATAGCTTCTGCTTTAATTCTCTTATCCGCTTGGGGGGAAATTAGAGTAATGGGATTATTGTGAACTGACGTATTCGTTTGAGATTTCCTCAACCTGAGTGGTAATGGTGGTAACTGGTTCCGAAACTAGTCCACTTAGGACCAACTCAAAAATAGTATTTTGTGCGAATAGTTTGTTTGAAATTTTCTCAACACCCTCGAGTATTATCTGAGGTATGAGATCACTGCCTAATAGAATGTCTATTTGAGCGGGGTTGTTGCAATTGGGATCTGCTAGCTTTAGGTGTAAAACCTTCTGCCAATGCTTGCTATTTATATGATAGCTTGGAAGCATATTTGTTAGTTGCGGTAAGACTATAGCTTCTGCTTTAATTCTCTTCTCCGCTTGGGTGGAAATTAGAGTAATGGGATTATTGTGAACTGAGGTATTCATTTGAGATTTCCTCAACCTGAGTGGTCATAGTGGTAACTGGTTCCGAAACTAGTCCAATTAGGATCCACCCAAAAATAGTATTTTGTGCCAATAGTTTGTTTGAAATTTTTTCAACACCCTCGAGTATTATCTGAGGGATGAGATCGCTGCCTAATAGAATGTCTATTTGAGCGGGGGTGTTGCAGTTGGGATCTGCTAGCTTTAGGTGTGATACCTTTTGCCAATGCTTGCTATTTATATGATAGCTTGGAAGCATATTTCTTAGTTGCGGTAAGACTATAGCTTCTCCTTTAATTCTCTTATCCGCTTGGGGGGAAATTAAAGTAATGGGATTATTGTGAACTGAGGTATTCGTTTGAGATTTCCTCAACCTGAGTGGTCATGGTGGTAACTGGTTCCGAAACTAGTCCAGTTAGGATCCACCCTAAAATAGTATTTTGTGAGTAATGGGATTATTGTGAACTGACGTATTCGTTTGAGATTTCCTCAACCTGAGTGGTAATGGTGGTAACTGGTTCCGAAACTAGTCCACTTAGGACCAACCCAAAAATAGTATTTTGTGCGAATAGTTTGTTTGAAATTTTCTCAACACCCTCGAGTATTATCTGAGGTATGAGATCGCTGCCTAATAGAATGTCTATTTGAGCGGGGGTGTTGCAGTTGGCATCTGCTAGCTTTAGGTGTGAAACCTTTTGCCAATGCTTGCTATTTATATGGTAGCTTGGAAGCATATTTGTTAGTTGCGGTAAGACTATAGCTTCTGCTTTAATTCTCTTATCCGCTTGGGGGGAAATTAGAGTAATGGGATTATTGTGAACTGACGTATTCGTTTGAGATTTCCTCAACCTGAGTGGTAATGGTGGTAACTGGTTCCGAAACTAGTCCACTTAGGACCAACCCAAAAATAGTATTTTGTGCGAATAGTTAGTTTGAAATTTTCTCAACACCCTCGAGTATTATCTGAGGTATGAGATCGCTGCCTAATAGAATGTCTATTTAAGCGGGGGTGTTGCAGTTGGGATCTGCTAGCTTTAGGTGTGAAACCTTTTGCCAATTCTTGCTATTTATATGATATCTGGGAAGCATATTTGTTAGTTGCGGTAAGACTATAGCTTCTGCTTTAATTCTCTTATCCGATTGGGTGGAAATTAGAGTAATGGGATTATTGTGAACTGAGGTATTCGTTTGAGATTCCTCAACCTGAGTGGTCATGGTGGTAACTGGTTCCGAAACTAGTCCACTTAGAATCCACCCTAAAATAGTATTTTGTGCGAATAGTTTGTTTGAAATTTTCTCAACACCCTCGAGTATTATCTGAGGTATGAGATCGCTGCCTAATAAAACGTCTATTTGAGCGGGGGTGTTGCAGTTGGGATCTGCTAGCTTTAGGTGTGAAACCTTTTGCCAATGCTTGCTATTTATATGATAGCTTGGAAGCATATTTGTTAGTTGCGGTAAGACTATAGCTTCTGCTTTAATTCTCTTATCCGCTTGGGGGGAAATTAGAGTAATGGGATTATTGTGAACTGAGGTATTCGTTTGAGATTCCTCAACCTGAGTGGTCATGGTGGTAACTGGTTCCGAAACTAGTCCACTTAGGATCCACCCTAAAATAGTATTTTGTGCCAATAGTTTGTTTGAAATTTTCTCAACACCCTCGAGTATTATCTGAGGTATGAGATCGCTGCCTAATAGAATGTCTATTTGAGCGGGGGTGTTGCAGTTGGCATCTGCTAGCTTTAGGTGTGAAACCTTTTGCCAATGCTTGCTATTTATATGATAGCTTGGAAGCATATTTGTTAGTTGCGGTAAGACTATAGATTCTGCTTTAATTCCTTCTCCGCTTGGGGGGAAATTAGAGTAATGGGATTATTGTGAACTGAGGTATTCGTTTAAGATTTCGTCAACCTGAGTGGTCATGGTGGTAACTGGTTCCGAAACTAGTCCACTTAGGATCCAGCCAAAAATAGTATTTTGTGCCAATAGTTTGTTTGAAATTTTCTCAACACCCTCGAGTATTATCTGAGGTATGAGATCGCTGCCTAATAGAATGTCTATTTGAGCGCGGGTGTTGCAGTTGGCATCTGCTAGCTTTAGGTGTGAAACCTTTTGCCGATGCTTGCTATTTATATGATAGCTTGGAAGCATATTTGTTAGTTGCGGTAAGACTATAGCTTCTGCTTTAATTCTCTTATCCGCTTGGGGGGAAATTAGAGTAAGGTGATTATTGTGAACTGAGGTATTCGTTTGAGATTTCCCCAACATGAGTGGTCATGGTGGTAACTGGTTCCGAAACTAGTCCAGTTAGGATCCACCCTAAAATAGTATTTTGTGCGAATAGTTTGTTTGAAATTTTCTCAACACCCTCGAGTATTATCTGAGGTATGAGATCGCTGCCTAATAGAATGTCTATTTGAGCGGGGGTGTTGCAGTTGGGATCTGCTAGCTTTAGGTGTGAAACCTTTTGCCAATGCTTGCTTATTATATGATGGCTTGGAAGCATATTTGTTAGTTGCGGTAAGACTATAGCTTCTGCTTTAATTCTCTTATCCGCTTGTTGGGAAATTAAAGTAATGGGATTATTGTGAACTGAGGTATTCGTTTGAGATTTCCCCAACATGAGTGGTCATGGTGGTAACTGGTTCCGAAACTAGTCCAGTTAGGATCCACCCTAAAATAGTATTTTGTGCGAATAGTTTGTTTGAAATTTTCTCAACACCCTCGAGTATTATCTGAGGTATGAGATCGCTGCCTAATAGAATGTCTATTTGAGCGGGGGTGTTGCAGTTGGCATCTGCTTGCTTTAGGTGTGAAACCTTTTGCCGATGCTTGCTATTTATATGATAGCTTGGAAGCATATTTGTTAGTTGCGGTAAGACTATAGCTTCTGCTTTAATTCTCTTATCCGCTTGTTGGGAAATTAAAGTAATGGGATTATTGTGAACTGAGGTATTCGTTTGAGATTTCCCCAACATGAGTGGTCATGGTGGTAACTGGTTCCGAAACTAGTCCACTTAGGATCCACCCTAAAATAGTATTTTGTGCGAATAGTTTGTTTGAAATTTTCTCAACACCCTCGAGTATTATCTGAGGTATGAGATCGCTGCCTAATAAAACGTCTATTTGAGCGGGGGTGTTGCAGTTGGGATCTGCTAGCTTTAGGTGTGAAACCTTTTGCCAATGCTTGCTATTTATATGATATCTTGGAAGCATATTTGTTAGTTCCGGTAAGACTATAGCTTCTGCTTTAATTCTTTTATCCGCTTGGGGGGAAATTAGAGTAATGGGATTATTGTGAACTGAGGTATTCGTTTGAGATTTCCTCAACCTGAGTGGTCATGGTGGTAACTGGTTCCGAAACTAGTCCACTTAGAATCCACCCTAAAATAGTATTTTGTGCGAATAGTTTGTTTGAAATTTTCTCAACACCCTCGAGTATTATCTGAGGTATGAGATCGCTGCCTAATAAAACGTCTATTTGAGCGGGGGTGTTGCAGTTGGGATCTGCTAGCTTTAGGTGTGAAACCTTCTGCGAATGCTTGCTATTTATATGATAGCTTGGAAGCATATTTGTTAGTTGCGGTAAGACTATAGCTTCTGCTTTAATTCTCTTATCCGATTGGGTGGAAATTAGAGTAATGGGATTATTGTGAACTGGGGTATTCGTTTGAGATTTCCTCAACCTGAGTGGTCATGGTGGTAACTGGTTCCGAAACTAGTCCACTTAGAATCCACCCTAAAATAGTATTTTGTGCGAATAGTTTGTTTGAAATTTTCTCAACACCCTCGAGTATTATCTGAGGTATGAGATCGCTGCCTAATAGAATGTCTATTTGAGCGGGGGTGTTGCAGTTGGCATCTGCTAGCTTTAGGTGTGAAACCTTTTGCCGATGCTTGCTATTTATATGATAGCTTGGAAGCATATTTGTTAGTTGCGGTAAGACTATAGCTTCTGCTTTAATTCTCTTATCCGCTTGTTGGGAAATTAAAGTAATGGGATTATTGTGAACTGAGGTATTCGTTTGAGATTTCCCCAACATGAGTGGTCATGGTGGTAACTGGTTCCGAAACTAGTCCACTTAGGATCCACCCTAAAATAGTATTTTGTGCGAATAGTTTGTTTGAAATTTTCTCAACACCCTCGAGTATTATCTGAGGTATGAGATCGCTGCCTAATAAAACGTCTATTTGAGCGGGGGTGTTGCAGTTGGGATCTGCTAGCTTAAGGTGTTAAACCTTTTGCCAATGCTTGCTATTTATATGATATCTTGGAAGCATATTTGTTAGTTCCGGTAAGACTATAGCTTCTGCTTTAATTCTTTTATCCGCTTGGGGGGAAATTAGAGTAATGGGATTATTGTGAACTGAGGTATTCGTTTGAGATTTCCTCAACCTGAGTGGTCATAGTGGTAACTGGTTCCGAAACTAGTCCACTTAGGACCAACCCAAAAATAGTATTTTGTGCGAATAGTTAGTTTGAAATTTTTTCAACACCCTCGAGTATTATCTGAGGTATGAGATCGCTGCCTAATAGAATGTCTATTTGAGCGCGGGTGTTGCAGTTGGCATCTGCTAGCTTTAGGTGTGAAACCTTTTGCCGATGCTTGCTATTTATATGATAGCTTGGAAGCATATTTGTTAGTTGCGGTAAGACTATAGCTTCTGCTTTAATTCTCTTATCCGCTTGTTGGGAAATTAAAGTAATGGGATTATTGTGAACTGAGGTATTCGTTTGAGATTTCCCCAACATGAGTGGTCATGGTGGTAACTGGTTCCGAAACTAGTTCAGTTAGGATCCACCCTAAAATAGTATTTTGTGCGAATAGTTTGTTTGAAATTTTCTCAACACCCTCGAGTATTATCTGAGGTATGAGATCGCTGCCTAATAGAATGTCTATTTGAGCGGGGGTGTTGCAGTTGGCATCTGCTAGCTTTAGGTGTGAAACCTTTTGCCAATGCTTGCTATTTATATGATGGCTTGGAAGCATATTTGTTAGTTGCGGTAAGACTATAGCTTCTGCTTTAATTCTCTTCTCCGCTTGGGGGGAAATTAGAGTAATGGGATTATTGTGAACTGAGGTATTCGTTTGAGATTTCCTCAACCTGAGTGGGCATGGTGGTAACTGGTTCCGAAACTAGTCCACTTAGGATCCACCCTAAAATAGTATTTTGTGCCAATAGTTTGTTTGAAATTTTCACAACACCTTCGAGTATTATCTGAGGTATGAGATCGCTGCCTAATAGAATGTCTATTTGAGCGGGGGTGTTGCAGTTGGGATCTGCTAGCTTTAGGTGTGAAACCTTTTGCCAATGCTTGCTATTTATATGATATCTTGGAAGCATATTTGTTAGTTCCGGTAAGACTATAGCTTCTGCTATAATTCTTTTATCCGCTTGGGGGGAAATTAGAGTAATGGGATTATTGTGAACTAAGGTATTCGTTTGAGATTTCCTCAACCTGAGTGGTCATGGTGGTAACTGGTTCCGAAACTAGTCCACTTAGGATCCACCCTAAAATAGTATTTTGTGCCAATAGTTTGTTTGAAAATTTCACAACACCTTCGAGTATTATCTGAGGTATGAGATCGCTGCCTAATAGAATGTCTATTTGAGCGGGGGTGTTGCAGTTGGCATCTGCTAGCTTTAGGTGTGAAACCTTTTGCCAATGCTTGCTATTTATATGATAGCTTGGAAGCATATTTGTTAGTTGCGGTAAGACTATAGCTTCTGCTTTAATTCTCTTATCCGCTTGGGGGGAAATTAGAGTAATGGGATTAAATTGAACTGGGGTATTCGTTTGAGATTCCTCAACCTGAGTGGTCATGGTGGTAACTGGTTCCGAAACTAGTCCACTTAGGACCAACCCAAAAATAGTATTTTGTGCGAATAGTTTGTTTGAAATTTTCTCAACACCCTCGAGTATTATCTGAGGTATGAGATCGCTGCCTAATAGAATGTCTATTTGAGCGGGGGTGTTGCAGTTGGCATCTGCTAGCTTTAGGTGTGAAACCTTTTGCCAATGCTTGCTATTTATATGATGGCTTGGAAGCATAATTGTTAGTTGCGGTAAGACTATAGCTTCTCCTTTAATTCTCTTATCCGCTTAGGGGGAAATTAAAGTATTGGGATTATTGTGAACTGAGGTATTCGTTTGAGATTTCCCCAACATGAGTGGTCATGGTGGTAACTGGTTCCGAAACTAGTCCAGTTAGGATCCACCCTAAAATAGTATTTTGTGCGAATAGTTTGTTTGAAATTTTCTCAACACCCTCGAGTATTATCTGAGGTATGAGATCGCTGCCTAATAGAATGTCTATTTGAGCGGGGGTGTTGCAGTTGGCATCTGCTAGCTTTAGGTGTGAAACCTTTTGCCAATGCTTGCTATTTATATGATGGCTTGGAAGCATATTTGTTAGTTGCGGTAAGACTATAGCTTCTGCTTTAATTCTCTTCTCCGCTTGGGGGGAAATTAGAGTAATGGGATTATTGTGAACTGAGGTATTCGTTTGAGATTTCCTCAACCTGAGTGGTCATGGTGGTAACTGGTTCTGAAACTAGTCCACTTAGGATCCACCCTAAAATAGTATTTTGTGCCAATAGTTTGTTTGAAATTTTCACAACACCTTCGAGTATTATCTGAGGTATGAGATCGCTGCCTAATAGAATGTCTATTTGAGCGGGGGTGTTGCAGTTGGGATCTGCTAGCTTTAGGTGTGAAACCTTTTGCCAATGCTTGCTATTTATATGATATCTTGGAAGCATATTTGTTAGTTCCGGTAAGACTATAGCTTCTGCTTTAATTCTTTTATCCGCTTGGGGGGAAATTAGAGTAATGGGATTATTGTGAACTAAGGTATTCGTTTGAGATTTCCTCAACCTGAGTGGTCATGGTGGTAACTGGTTCCGAAACTAGTCCACTTAGGATCCACCCTAAAATAGTATTTTGTGCCAATAGTTTGTTTGAAATTTTCACAACACCTTCGAGTATTATCTGAGGTATGAGATCGCTGCCTAATAGAATGTCTATTTGAGCGGGGGTGTTGCAGTTGGGATCTGCTAGCTTTAGGTGTGAAACCTTTTGCCAATGCTTGCTATTTATATGATAGCTTGGAAGCATATTTGTTAGTTGCGGTAAGACTATAGCTTCTGCTTTAATTCTCTTCTCCGCTTGGGTGGAAATTAGAGAAATGGGATTATTGTGAACTGAGGTATTCGTTTGAGATTTCCTCAACCTGAGTGGTCATAGTGGTAACTGGTTCCGAAACTAGTCCAATTAGGATCCACCCAAAAATAGTATTTTGTGCCAATAGTTTGTTTGAAATTTTTTCAACACCCTCGAGTATTATCTGAGGGATGAGATCGCTGCCTAATAGAATGTCTATTTGAGCGGGGGTGTTGCAGTTGGGATCTGCTAGCTTTAGGTGTGATACCTTTTGCCAATGCTTGCTATTTATATGATAGCTTGGAAGCATATTTGTTAGTTGCGGTAAGACTATAGCTTCTCCTTTAATTCTCTTATCCGCTTGGTGGGAAATTAAAGTAATGGGATTATTGTGAACTGAGGTATTCGTTTGAGATTTCCTCAACCTGAGTGGTCATGGTGGTAACTGGTTCCGAAACTAGTCCAGTTAGGATCCACCCTAAAATAGTATTTTGTGCCAATAGTTTGTTTGAAATTTTCTCAACACCCTCGAGTATTATCTGAGGTATGAGATCGCTGCCTAATAGAATGTCTATTTGAGCGGGGGTGTTGCAGTTGGCATCTGCTAGCTTTAGGTGTGAAACCTTTTGCCAATGCTTGCTATTTATATGGTAGCTTGGAAGCATATTTGTTAGTTGCGGTAAGACTATAGCTTCTGCTTTAATTCTCTTATCCGCTTGGGGGGAAATTAGAGTAATGGGATTATTGTGAACTGACGTATTCGTTTGAGATTTCCTCAACCTGAGTGGTCATGGTGGTAACTGGTTCCGAAACTAGTCCAGTTAGGATCCACCCTAAAATAGTATTTTGTGCCAATAGTTTGTTTGAAATTTTCTCAACACCCTCGAGTATTATCTGAGGTATGAGATCGCTGCCTAATAGAATGTCTATTTGAGCGGAGGTGTTGCAGTTGGGATCTGCTAGCTTTAGGTGTGATACCTTTTGCCAATGCTTGCTATTTATATGATAGCTTGGAAGCATATTTGTTAGTTGCGGTAAGACTATAGCTTCTCCTTTAATTCTCTTATCCGCTTGGTGGGAAATTAAAGTAATGGGATTATTGTGAACTGAGGTATTCGTTTGAGATTTCCTCAACCTGAGTGGTCATGGTGGTAACTGGTTCCGAAACTAGTCCAGTTAGGATCCACCCTAAAATAGTATTTTGTGCCAATAGTTTGTTTGAAATTTTCTCAACACCCTCGAGTATTATCTGAGGTATGAGATCGCTGCCTAATAGAATGTCTATTTGAGCGGGGGTGTTGCAGTTGGCATCTGCTAGCTTTAGGTGTGAAACCTTTTGCCAATGCTTGCTATTTATATGGTAGCTTGGAAGCATATTTGTTAGTTGCGGTAAGACTATAGCTTCTGCTTTAATTCTCTTCTCCGCTTAGGGGGAAATTAAAGTATTGGGATTATTGTGAACTGAGGTATTCGTTTGAGATTTCCCCAACATGAGTGGTCATGGTGGTAACTGGTTCCGAAACTAGTCCAGTTAGGATCCACCCTAAAATAGTATTTTGTGCCAATAGTTTGTTTGAAATTTTCACAACACCTTCGAGTATTATCTGAGGTATGAGATCGCTGCCTAATAGAATGTCTATTTGAGCGGGGGTGTTGCAGTTGGCATCTGCTAGCTTTAGGTGTGAAACCTTTTGCCAATGCTTGCTATTTATATGATAGCTTGGAAGCATATTTGTTAGTTGCGGTAAGACTATAGCTTCTGCTTTAATTCTCTTATCCGCTTGGGGGGAAATTAGAGTAATGGGATTAAATTGAACTGGGGTATTCGTTTGAGATTCCTCAACCTGAGTGGTCATGGTGGTAACTGGTTCCGAAACTAGTCCACTTAGGACCAACCCAAAAATAGTATTTTGTGCGAATAGTTTGTTTGAAATTTTCTCAACACCCTCGAGTATTATCTGAGGTATGAGATCGCTGCCTAATAGAATGTCTATTTGAGCGGGGGTGTTGCAGTTGGCATCTGCTAGCTTTAGGTGTGAAACCTTTTGCCAATGCTTGCTATTTATATGATGGCTTGGAAGCATAATTGTTAGTTGCGGTAAGACTATAGCTTCTCCTTTAATTCTCTTATCCGCTTAGGGGGAAATTAAAGTATTGGGATTATTGTGAACTGAGGTATTCGTTTGAGATTTCCCCAACATGAGTGGTCATGGTGGTAACTGGTTCCGAAACTAGTCCAGTTAGGATCCACCCTAAAATAGTATTTTGTGCGAATAGTTTGTTTGAAATTTTCTCAACACCCTCGAGTATTATCTGAGGTATGAGCTCGCTGCCTAATAGAATGTCTATTTGAGCGGGGGTGTTGCAGTTGGCATCTGCTAGCTTTAGGTGTGAAACCTTTTGCCAATGCTTGCTATTTATATGATGGCTTGGAAGCATATTTGTTAGTTGCGGTAAGACTATAGCTTCTGCTTTAATTCTCTTCTCCGCTTGGGGGGAAATTAGAGTAATGGGATTATTGTGAACTGAGGTATTCGTTTGAGATTTCCTCAACCTGAGTGGTCATGGTGGTAACTGGTTCTGAAACTAGTCCACTTAGGATCCACCCTAAAATAGTATTTTGTGCCAATAGTTTGTTTGAAATTTTCACAACACCTTCGAGTATTATCTGAGGTATGAGATCGCTGCCTAATAGAATGTCTATTTGAGCGGGGGTGTTGCAGTTGGGATCTGCTAGCTTTAGGTGTGAAACCTTTTGCCAATGCTTGCTATTTATATGATATCTTGGAAGCATATTTGTTAGTTCCGGTAAGACTATAGCTTCTGCTTTAATTCTTTTATCCGCTTGGGGGGAAATTAGAGTAATGGGATTATTGTGAACTAAGGTATTCGTTTGAGATTTCCTCAACCTGAGTGGTCATGGTGGTAACTGGTTCCGAAACTAGTCCACTTAGGATCCACCCTAAAATAGTATTTTGTGCCAATAGTTTGTTTGAAATTTTCACAACACCTTCGAGTATTATCTGAGGTATGAGATCGCTGCCTAATAGAATGTCTATTTGAGCGGGGGTGTTGCAGTTGGGATCTGCTAGCTTTAGGTGTGAAACCTTTTGCCAATGCTTGCTATTTATATGATAGCTTGGAAGCATATTTGTTAGTTGCGGTAAGACTATAGCTTCTGCTTTAATTCTCTTCTCCGCTTGGGTGGAAATTAGAGAAATGGGATTATTGTGAACTGAGGTATTCGTTTGAGATTTCCTCAACCTGAGTGGTCATAGTGGTAACTGGTTCCGAAACTAGTCCAATTAGGATCCACCCAAAAATAGTATTTTGTGCCAATAGTTTGTTTGAAATTTTTTCAACACCCTCGAGTATTATCTGAGGGATGAGATCGCTGCCTAATAGAATGTCTATTTGAGCGGGGGTGTTGCAGTTGGGATCTGCTAGCTTTAGGTGTGATACCTTTTGCCAATGCTTGCTATTTATATGATAGCTTGGAAGCATATTTGTTAGTTGCGGTAAGACTATAGCTTCTCCTTTAATTCTCTTATCCGCTTGGTGGGAAATTAAAGTAATGGGATTATTGTGAACTGAGGTATTCGTTTGAGATTTCCTCAACCTGAGTGGTCATGGTGGTAACTGGTTCCGAAACTAGTCCAGTTAGGATCCACCCTAAAATAGTATTTTGTGCCAATAGTTTGTTTGAAATTTTCTCAACACCCTCGAGTATTATCTGAGGTATGAGATCGCTGCCTAATAGAATGTCTATTTGAGCGGGGGTGTTGCAGTTGGCATCTGCTAGCTTTAGGTGTGAAACCTTTTGCCAATGCTTGCTATTTATATGGTAGCTTGGAAGCATATTTGTTAGTTGCGGTAAGACTATAGCTTCTGCTTTAATTCTCTTATCCGCTTGGGGGGAAATTAGAGTAATGGGATTATTGTGAACTGACGTATTCGTTTGAGATTTCCTCAACCTGAGTGGTCATGGTGGTAACTGGTTCCGAAACTAGTCCAGTTAGGATCCACCCTAAAATAGTATTTTGTGCCAATAGTTTGTTTGAAATTTTCTCAACACCCTCGAGTATTATCTGAGGTATGAGATCGCTGCCTAATAGAATGTCTATTTGAGCGGGGGTGTTGCAGTTGGGATCTGCTAGCTTTAGGTGTGATACCTTTTGCCAATGCTTGCTATTTATATGATAGCTTGGAAGCATATTTGTTAGTTGCGGTAAGACTATAGCTTCTCCTTTAATTCTCTTATCCGCTTGGTGGGAAATTAAAGTAATGGGATTATTGTGAACTGAGGTATTCGTTTGAGATTTCCTCAACCTGAGTGGTCATGGTGGTAACTGGTTCCGAAACTAGTCCAGTTAGGATCCACCCTAAAATAGTATTTTGTGCCAATAGTTTGTTTGAAATTTTCTCAACACCCTCGAGTATTATCTGAGGTATGAGATCGCTGCCTAATAGAATGTCTATTTGAGCGGGGGTGTTGCAGTTGGCATCTGCTAGCTTTAGGTGTGAAACCTTTTGCCAATGCTTGCTATTTATATGGTAGCTTGGAAGCATATTTGTTAGTTGCGGTAAGACTATAGCTTCTGCTTTAATTCTCTTCTCCGCTTGGGTGGAAATTAGAGTAATGGGATTATTGTGAACTGAGGAATTCGTTTGAGATTTCCTCAACCTGAGTGGTAATGGTGGTAACTGGTTCCGAAACTAGTCCACTTAGGACCAACCCAAAAATAGTATTTTGTGCGAATAGTTAGTTTGAAATTTTCTCAACACCCTCGAGTATTATCTGAGGTATGAGATCACTGCCTAATAGAATGTCTATTTGAGCGGGGGTGTTGCAGTTGGGATCTGCTAGCTTTAGGTGTGATACCTTTTGCCAATGCTTGCTATTTATATGATAGCTTGGAAGCATATTTGTTAGCTGCGGTAAGACTATAGCTTCTGCTTTAATTCTCTTATCCGCTTGGGGGGAAATTAGAGTAATGGGATTATTGTGAACTGACGTATTCGTTTGAGATTTCCTCAACCTGAGTGGTAATGGTGGTAACTGGTTCCGAAACTAGTCCACTTAGGACCAACCCAAAAATAGTATTTTGTGCGAATAGTTAGTTTGAAATTTTCTCAACACCCTCGAGTATTATCTGAGGTATGAGATCACTGCCTAATAGAATGTCTATTTGAGCGGGGTTGTTGCAGTTGGGATCTGCTAGCTTTAGGTGTGAAACCTTCTGCCAATGCTTGCTATTTATATGATAGCTTGGAAGCATATTTGTTAGTTGCGGTAAGACTATAGCTTCTGCTTTAATTCTCTTCTCCGCTTGGGTGGAAATTAGAGTAATGGGATTATTGTGAACTGAGGAATTCGTTTGAGATTTCCTCAACCTGAGTGGTCATAGTGGTAACTGGTTCCGAAACTAGTCCAATTAGGATTCACCCAAAAATAGTATTTTGTGCCAATAGTTTGTTTGAAATTTTTTCAACACCCTCGAGTATTATCTGAGGGATGAGATCGCTGCCTAATAGAATGTCTATTTGAGCGGGGGTGTTGCAGTTGGGATCTGCTAGCTTTAGGTGTAATACCTTTTGCCAATGCTTGCTATTTATATGATAGCTTGGAAGCATATTTGTTAGTTGCGGTAAGACTATAGCTTCTGCTTTAATTCTCTTATCCGCATGGGGGGAAATTAGAGTAATGGGATTATTGTGAATTGAGGTATTCGTTTGAGATTTCCTCAACCTGAGTGGTCATGGTGGTAACTGGTTCCGAAACTAGTCCAGTTAGGATCCACCCTAAAATAGTATTTTGTGCCAATAGTTTGTTTGAAATTTTCTCAACACCCTCGAGTATTATCTGAGGTATGAGATCGCTGCCTAATAGAATGTCTATTTGAGCGGGGGTGTTGCAGTTGGCATCTGCTAGCTTTAGGTGTGAAACCTTTTGCCAATGCTTGCTATTTATATGGTAGCTTGGAAGCATATTTGTTAGTTGCGGTAAGACTATAGCTTCTGCTTTAATTCTCTTATCCGCTTGGGGGGAAATTAAAGTAATGGGATTATTGTGAACTGAGGTATTCGTTTGAGATTTCCTCAACCTGAGTGGTCATGGTGGTAACTGGTTCCGAAACTAGTCCAGTTAGGATCCACCCTAAAATAGTATTTTGTGCCAATAGTTTGTTTGAAATTTTCTCAACACCCTCGAGTATTATCTGAGGTATGAGATCGCTGCCTAATAGAATGTCTATTTGAGCGGGGGTGTTGCAGTTGGCATCTGCTAGCTTTAGGTGTGAAACCTTTTGCCAATGCTTGCTATTTATATGGTAGCTTGGAAGCATATTTGTTAGTTGCGGTAAGACTATAGCTTCTGCTTTAATTCTCTTATCCGCTTGGGGGGAAATTAGAGTAATGGGATTATTGTGAACTGACGTATTCGTTTGAGATTTCCTCAACCTGAGTGGTAATGGTGGTAACTGGTTCCGAAACTAGTCCACTTAGGCCCAACCCAAAAATAGTATTTTGTGCGAATAGTTTGTTTGAAATTTTCTCAACACCCTCGAGTATTATCTGAGGTATGAGATCGCTGCCTAATAGAATGTCTATTTGAGCGGGGGTGTTGCAGTTGGCATCTGCTAGCTTTAGGTGTGAAACCTTTTGCCAATGCTTGCTATTTATATGATGGCTTGGAAGCATATTTGTTAGTTGCGGTAAGACTACAGCTTCTCCTTTAATTCTCTTATCCGCTTAGGGGGAAATTAAAGTAATGGGATTATTGTGAACTGAGGTATTCGTTTGAGATTTCCCCAACATGAGTGGTCATGGTGGTAACTGGTTCCGAAACTAGTCCAGTTAGGATCCACCCTAAAATAGTATTTTGTGCGAATAGTTTGATTGAAATTTTCTCAACACCCTCGAGTATTATCTGAGGTATGAGATCGCTGCCTAATAGAATGTCTATTTGAGCGGGGGTGTTGCAGTTGGCATCTGCTAGCTTTAGGTGTGAAACCTTTTGCCAATGCTTGCTATTTATATGATGGCTTGGAAGCATATTTGTTAGTTGCGGTAAGACTATAGCTTCTGCTTTAATTCTCTTCTCCGCTTGGGGGGAAATTAGAGTAATGGGATTATTGTGAACTGAGGTATTCGTTTGAGATTTCCTCAACCTGAGTGGTCATGGTGGTAACTGGTTCCGAAACTAGTCCACTTAGGATCCACCCTAAAATAGTATTTTGTGCCAATAGTTTGTTTGAAATTTTCACAACACCTTCGAGTATTATCTGAGGTATGAGATCGCTGCCTAATAGAATGTCTATTTGAGCGGGGGTGTTGCAGTTGGGATCTGCTAGCTTTAGGTGTGAAACCTTTTGCCAATGCTTGCTATTTATATGATATCTTGGAAGCATATTTGTTAGTTCCGGTAAGACTATAGCTTCTGCTTTAATTCTTTTATCTGCTTGGGGGGAAATTAGAGTAATGGGATTATTGTGAACTAAGGTATTCGTTTGAGATTTCCTCAACCTGAGTGGTAATGGTGGTAACTGGTTCCGAAACTAGTCCACTTAGGATCCACCCTAAAATAGTATTTTGTGCCAATAGTTTGTTTGAAATTTTCACAACACCTTCGAGTATTATCTGAGGTATGAGATCGCTGCCTAATAGAATGTCTATTTGAGCGGGGGTGTTGCAGTTGGCATCTGCTAGGTTTAGTTGTGAAACCTTTTGCCAATGCTTGCTATTTATATGATAGCTTGGAAGCATATTTGTTAGTTGCGGTAAGACTATAGCTTCTGCTTTAATTCTCTTCTCCGCTTGGGTGGAAATTAGAGTAATGGGATTATTGTGAACTGAGGTATTCGTTTGAGATTTCCTCAACCTGAGTGGTCATAGTGGTAGCTGGTTCCGAAACTAGTCCAATTAGGATCCACCCAAAAATAGTATTTTGTGCCAATAGTTTGTTTGAAATTTTTTCAACACCCTCGAGTATTATCTGAGGTATGAGATCGCTGCCTAATAGAATGTCTATTTGAGCGGGGGTGTTGCAGTTGGCATCTGCTAGGTTTAGTTGTGAAACCTTTTGCCAATGCTTGCTATTTATATGATAGCTTGGAAGCATATTTGTTAGTTGCGGTAAGACTATAGCTTCTGCTTTAATTCTCTTCTCCGCTTGGGTGGAAATTAGAGTAATGGGATTATTGTGAACTGAGGTATTCGTTTGAGATTTCCTCAACCTGAGTGGTCATAGTGGTAGCTGGTTCCGAAACTAGTCCAATTAGGATCCACCCTAAAATAGTATTTTGTGCCAATAGTTTGTTTGAAATTTTCACAACACCTTCGAGTATTATCTGAGGGATGAGATCGCTGCCTAATAGAATGTCTATTTGAGCGGGGGTGTTGCAGTTGGGATCTGCTAGCTTTAGGTGTGATACCTTTTGCCAATGCTTGCTATTTATATGATAGCTTGGAAGCATATTTGTTAGTTGCGGTAAGACTATAGCTTCTCCTTTAATTCTCTTATCCGCTTGGTGGGAAATTAAAGTAATGGGATTATTGTGAACTGAGGTATTCGTTTGAGATTTCCTCAACCTGAGTGGTCATGGTGGTAACTGGTTCCAAAACTAGTCCAGTTAGGATCCACCCTAAAATAGTATTTTGTGCCAATAGTTTGTTTGAAATTTTCTCAACACCCTCGAGTATTATCTGAGGTATGAGATCGCTGCCTAATAGAATGTCTATTTGAGCGGGGGTGTTGCAGTTGGCATCTGCTAGCTTTAGGTGTGAAACCTTTTGCCAATGCTTGCTATTTATATGGTAGCTTGGAAGCATATTTGTTAGTTGCGGTAAGACTATAGCTTCTCCTTTAATTCTCTTATCCGCTTGGTGGGAAATTAAAGTAATGGGATTATTGTGAACTGAGGTATTCGTTTGAGATTTCCTCAACCTGAGTGGTCAGGGTGGTAACTGGTTCCGAAACTAGTCCACTTAGAATCCACCCTAAAATAGTATTTTGTGCCAATAGTTTGTTTGAAATTTTCTCAACACCCTCGAGTATTATCTGAGGTATGAGATCGCTGCCTAATAGAATGTCTATTTCAGCGGGGGTGTTGCAGTTGGCATCTGCTAGCTTTAGGTGTGAAACCTTTTGCCAATGCTTGCTATTTATATGATAGCTTGGAAGCATATTTGTTAGTTGCGGTAAGACTATAGTTCTGCTTTAATTCTCTTATCCGCTTGGGGGGAAATTAGAGTAATGGGATTATTGTGAACTGAGGTATTCGTTTGAGATTTCCTCAACCTGAGTGGACATGGTAATAACTGGTTCCGAAACTAGTCCACTTAGGATCCACCCAAAAATAGTATTTTGTGCCAATAGTTTGTTTGAAATTTTCTCAACACCCTCGAGTATTATCTGAGGTATGAGATCGCTGCCTAATAGAATGTCTATTTGAGCGGGGGTGTTGCAGTTGGCATCTGCTACCTTTAGGTGTGAAACCTTTTGCCGATGCTTGCTATTTATATGATAGCTTGGAAGCATATTTGTTAGTTGCGGTAAGACTATAGCTTCTGCTTTAATTCTCTTATCCGCTTGGGGGGAAATTAGAGTAAGGGGATTATTGTGAACTGAGGTATTCGTTTGAGATTTCCTCAACCTAAGTGGTCATGGTGGTAACTGGTTCCGAAACTAGTCCACTTAGGACCAACCCAAAAATAGTATTTTGTGCCAATAGTTTGTTTGAAATTTTCTCAACACCCTCGAGTATTATCTGAGGTATGAGATCGCTGCCTAATAGAATGTCTATTTGAGCGGGGGTGTTGCAGTTGGGATCTGCTAGCTTTAGGTGTGAAACCTTTTGCCAATGCTTGCTATTTATATGATAGCTTGGAAGCATATTTGTTCGTTGCGGTAAGACTATAGCTTCTGCTTTAATTCTCTTCTCCGCTTGGGTGGAAATTAGAGTAATGGGATTATTGTGAACTGAGGTATTCGTTTGAGATTTCCTCAACCTGAGTGGTCATAGTGGTAACTGGTTCCGAAACTAGTCCACTTAGGATCCACCCTAAAATAGTATTTTGTGCCAATAGTTTGTTTGAAATTTTCTTAACACCCTCGAGTATTATCTGAGGTATGAGATCGCTGCCTAATAGAATGTCTATTTGAGCGGGGGTGTTGCAGTTGGCATCTGCTAGCTTTAGGTGTGAAACCTTTCGCCAATGCTTGCTATTTATATGATAGCTTGGAAGCATATTTGTTAGTTGCGGTACGACTATAGTTCTGCTTTAATTCTCTTATCCGCTTGGGGGGAAATTAGAGTAATGGGATTATTGTGAACTGAGGTATTCGTTTGAGATTTCCTCAACCTAAGTGGACATGGTGGTAACTGGTTCCGAAACTAGTCCACTTAGGATCCACCCAAAAATAGTATTTTGTGCCAATAGTTTGTTTGAAATTTTCTCAACACCCTCGAGTATTATCTGAGGTATGAGATCGCTGCCTAATAGAATGTCTATTTCAGCGGGGGTGTTGCAGTTGGCATCTGCTAGCTTTAGGTGTGAAACCTTTTGCCAATGCTTGCTATTTATATGATAGCTTGGAAGCATATTTGTTAGTTGCGGTAAGACTATAGTTCTGCTTTAATTCTCTTATCCGCTTGGGGGGAAATTAGAGTAATGGGATTATTGTGAACTGAGGTATTCGTTTGAGATTTCCTCAACCTGAGTGGACATGGTAATAACTGGTTCCGAAACTAGTCCACTTAGGATCCACCCAAAAATAGTATTTTGTGCCAATAGTTTGTTTGAAATTTTCTCAACACCCTCGAGTATTATCTGAGGTATGAGATCGCTGCCTAATAGAATGTCTATTTGAGCGGGGGTGTTGCAGTTGGCATCTGCTACCTTTAGGTGTGAAACCTTTTGCCGATGCTTGCTATTTATATGATAGCTTGGAAGCATATTTGTTAGTTGCGGTAAGACTATAGCTTCTGCTTTAATTCTCTTATCCGCTTGGGGGGAAATTAGAGTAAGGGGATTATTGTGAACTGAGGTATTCGTTTGAGATTTCCTCAACCTAAGTGGTCATGGTGGTAACTGGTTCCGAAACTAGTCCACTTAGGACCAACCCAAAAATAGTATTTTGTGCCAATAGTTTGTTTGAAATTTTCTCAACACCCTCGAGTATTATCTGAGGTATGAGATCGCTGCCTAATAGAATGTCTATTTGAGCGGGGGTGTTGCAGTTGGGATCTGCTAGCTTTAGGTGTGAAACCTTTTGCCAATGCTTGCTATTTATATGATAGCTTGGAAGCATATTTGTTCGTTGCGGTAAGACTATAGCTTCTGCTTTAATTCTCTTCTCCGCTTGGGTGGAAATTAGAGTAATGGGATTATTGTGAACTGAGGTATTCGTTTGAGATTTCCTCAACCTGAGTGGTCATAGTGGTAACTGGTTCCGAAACTAGTCCACTTAGGATCCACCCTAAAATAGTATTTTGTGCCAATAGTTTGTTTGAAATTTTCTTAACACCCTCGAGTATTATCTGAGGTATGAGATCGCTGCCTAATAGAATGTCTATTTGAGCGGGGGTGTTGCAGTTGGCATCTGCTAGCTTTAGGTGTGAAACCTTTCGCCAATGCTTGCTATTTATATGATAGCTTGGAAGCATATTTGTTAGTTGCGGTACGACTATAGTTCTGCTTTAATTCTCTTATCCGCTTGGGGGGAAATTAGAGTAATGGGATTATTGTGAACTGAGGTATTCGTTTGAGATTTCCTCAACCTAAGTGGACATGGTGGTAACTGGTTCCGAAACTAGTCCACTTAGGATCCACCCAAAAATAGTATTTTGTGCCAATAGTTTGTTTGAAATTTTCTCAACACCCTCGAGTATTATCTGAGGTATGAGATCGCTGCCTAATAGAATGTCTATTTGAGCGGGGGTGTTGCAGTTGGCATCTGCTAGCTTTAGGTGTGAAACCTTTTGCCGATGCTTGCTATTTATATGATAGCTTGGAAGCATATTTGTTAGTTGCGGTAAGACTATAGCTTCTGCTTTAATTCTCTTATCCGCTTGGGGGGAAATTAGAGTAAGGGGATTATTGTGAACTGAGGTATTCGTTTGAGATTTCCTCAAACTAAGTGGTCATGGTGGTAACTGGTTCCGAAACTAGTCCACTTAGGACCAACCCAAAAATAGTATTTTGTGCCAATAGTTTGTTTGAAATTTTCTCAACACCCTCGAGTATTATCTGAGGTATGAGATCGCTGCCTAATAGAATGTCTATTTGAGCGGGGGTGTTGCAGTTGGGATCTGCTAGCTTTAGGTGTGAAACCTTTTGCCAATGCTTGCTATTTATATGATAGCTTGGAAGCATATTTGTTAGTTGCGGTAAGACTATAGCTTCTGCTTTAATTCTCTTCTCCGCTTGGGGGGAAATTAGAGTAATGGGATTATGTGAACTGAGGTATTCGTTTGAGATTTCCTCAACCTGAGTGGTCATAGTGGTAACTGGTTCCGAAACTAGTCCACTTAGGATCCACCCAAAAATAGTATTTTGTGCCAATAGTTTGTTTGAAATTTTCTCAACACCCTCGAGTATTATCTGAGGTATGAGATCGCTGCCTAATAGAATATCTATTTGAGCGGGGGTGTTGCAGTTGGCATCTGCTAGCTTTAGGTGTGAAACCTTTTGCCAATGCTTGCTATTTATATGATAGCTTGGAAGCATATTTGTTAGTTGCGGTAAGACTATAGCTTCTGCTTTAATTCTCTTCTCCGCTTGGGTGGAAATTAGAGTAATGGGATTATTGTGAACTGAGGTATTCGTTTGAGATTTCCTCAACCTGAGTGGTCATAGTGGTAACTGGTTCCGAAACTAGTCCACTTAGGATCCACCCTAAAATAGTATTTTGTGCCAATAGTTTGTTTGAAATTTTCTCAACACCCTCGAGTATTATCTGAGGTATGAGATCGCTGCCTAATAGAATATCTATTTGAGCGGGGGTGTTGCAGTTGGCATCTGCTAGCTTTAGGTGTGAAACCTTTTGCCAATGCTTGCTATTTATATGATAGCTTGGAAGCATATTTGTTAGTTGCGGTAAGACTATAGCTTCTGCTTTAATTCTCTTCTCCGCTTGGGTGGAAATTAGAGTAATGGGATTATTGTGAACTGAGGTATTCGTTTGAGATTTCCTCAACCTGAGTGGTCATAGTGGTAACTGTTTCCGAAACTAGTCCAATTAGGATCCACCCAAAAATAGTATTTTGTGCCAATAGTTTGTTTGAAATTTTTTCAACACCCTCGAGTATTATCTGAGGTATGAGATCGCTGCCTAATGGAATGTCTATTTGAGCGGGGGTGTTGCAGTTGGGATCTGCTAGCTTTAGGTGTGAAACCTTTTGCCAATGCTTTCTATTTATATGATAGCTTGGAAGCATATTTGTTAGTTGCGGTAAGACTACAGCTTCTGCTTTAATTCTCTTATCCGCTTGGGGGGAAATTAGAGTAATGGGATTATTGTGAACTGAGGTATTCGTTTGAGATTTCCTCAACCTGAGTGGTCATAGTGGTAACTGGTTCCGAAACTAGGCCACTTAGGACCAACCCAAAAATAGTATTTTGTGCCAATAGTTTGTTTGAAATTTTCTCAACACCCTCGAGTATTATCTGAGGTATGAGATCGCTGCCTAATAGAATGTCTATTTGAGCGGGGGTGTTGCAGTTGGGATCTGCTAGCTTTAGGTGTGAAACCTTTTGCCAATGCTTGCTATTTATATGATAGCTTGGAAGCATATTTGTTAGTTGCGGTAAGACTATAGCTTCTGCTTTAATTCTCTACTCCGCTTGGGTGGAAATTAGAGTAATGGGATTATTGTGAACTGAGGTATTCGTTTGAGATTTCCTCAACCTGAGTGGTCATAGTGGTAACTGGTTCCGAAACTAGTCCACTTAGGATCCACCCTAAAATAGTATTTGGTGCCAATAGTTTGTTTGAAATTTTCTCAACACCCTCGAGTATTATCTGAGGTATGAGATCGCTGCCTAATAGAATGTCTATTTGAGCGGGGGTGTTGCAGTTGGCATCTGCTAGCTTTAGGTGTGAAAGCTTTTGCCAATGCTTGCTATTTATATGATAGCTTGGAAGCATATTTGTTAGTTGCGGTAAGACTATAGCTTCTGCTTTAATTCTCTTCTCCGCTTGGGGGGAAATTAGAGTAATGGGATTATGTGAACTGAGGTATTCGTTTGAGATTTCCTCAACCTGAGTGGTCATAGTGGTAACTGGTTCCGAAACTAGTCCACTTAGGATCCACCCAAAAATAGTATTTTGTGCCAATAGTTTGTTTGAAATTTTCTCAACACCCTCGAGTATTATCTGAGGTATGAGATCGCTGCCTAATAGAATGTCTATTTGAGCGGGGGTGTTGCAGTTGGGATCTGCTAGCTTTAAGTGTGAAACCTTTTGCCAATGCTTGCTATTTATATGATAGCTTGGAAGCATATTTGTTAGTTGCGGTAAGACTATAGTTCTGCTTTAATTCTCTTATCCGCTTGGGGGGAAATTAGAGTAATGGGATTATTGTGAACTGAGGTATTCGTTTGAGATTTCCTCAACCTGAGTGGACATGGTGGTAACTGGTTCCGAAACTAGTCCAATTAGGATCCACCCAAAAATAGTATTTTGTGCCAATAGTTTGTTTGAAATTTTTTCAACACCCTCGAGTATTATCTGAGGTATGAGATCGCTGCCTAATGCAATGTCTATTTGAGCGGGGGTGTTGCAGTTGGGATCTGCTAGCTTTAGGTGTGAAACCTTTTGCCAATGCTTGCTATTTATATGATAGCTTGGAAGCATATTTGTTAGTTGCGGTAAGACTATAGCTTCTGCTTTAATTCTCTTCTCCGCTTGGGGGGAAATTAGAGTAATGGGATTATGTGAACTGAGGTATTCGTTTGAGATTTCCTCAACCTGAGTGGACATGGTGGTAACTGGTTCCGAAACTAGTCCAATTAGGATCCACCCAAAAATAGTATTTTGACCCAATAGTTTGTTTGAAATTTTTTCAACACCCTCGAGTATTATCTGAGGTATGAGATCGCTGCCTAATGCAATGTATATTTGAGCGGGGGTGTTGCAGTTGGGATCTGCTAGCTTTAGGTGTGAAACCTTTTGCCAATGCTTGCTATTTATATGATAGCTTGGAAGCATATTTGTTAGTTGCGGTAAGACTATAGCTTCTGCTTTAATTCTCTTATCCGCTTGGGGGGAAATTAGAGTAATGGGATTATTGTGAACTGAGGTATTCGTTTGAGATTTCCTCAACCTGAGTGGTCATAGTGGTAACTGGTTCCGAAACTAGTCCACTTAGGACCAACCCAAAAATAGTATTTTGTGCCAATAGTTTGTTTGAAATTTTCTCAACACCCTCGAGTATTATCTGAGGTATGAGATCGCTGCCTAATAGAATGTCTATTTGAGCGGGGTGTTGCAGTTGGGATCTGCTAGCTTTAGGTGTGAAACCTTTTGCCAATGCTTGCTATTTATATGATAGCTTGGAAGCATATTTGTTAGTTGCGGTAAGACTATAGCTTCTGCTTTAATTCTCTTCTCCGCTTGGGTGGAAATTAGAGTAATGGGATTATTGTGAACTGAGGTATTCGTTTGAGATTTCCTCAACCTGAGTGGTCATAGTGGTAACTGGTTCCGAAACTAGTCCACTTAGGATCCACCCTAAAATAGTATTTTGTGCCAATAGTTTGTTTGAAATTTTCTCAACACCCTCGAGTATTATCTGAGGTATGAGATCGCTGCCTAATAGAATATCTATTTGAGCGGGGGTGTTGCAGTTGGCATCTGCTAGCTTTAGGTGTGAAACCTTTTGCCAATGCTTGCTATTTATATGATAGCTTGGAAGCATATTTGTTAGTTGCGGTAAGACTATAGCTTCTGCTTTAATTCTCTTCTCCGCTTGGGGGGAAATTAGAGTAATGGGATTATGTGAACTGAGGTATTCGTTTGAGATTTCCTCAACCTGAGTGGTCATAGTGGTAACTGGTTCCGAAACTAGTTCACTTAGGATCCACCCAAAAATAGTATTTTGTGCCAATAGCTTGTTTGAAATTTTCTCAACACCCTCGAGTATTATCTGAGGTATGAGATCGCTGCCTAATAGAATGTCTATTTGAGCGGGGGTGTTGCAGTTGGGATCTGCTAGCTTTAAGTGTGAAACCTTTTGCCAATGCTTGCTATTTATATGATAGCTTGGAAGCATATTTGTTAGTTGCGGTAAGACTATAGTTCTGCTTTAATTCTCTTATCCGCTTGGGGGGAAATTAGAGTAATGGGATTATTGTGAACTGAGGTATTCGTTTGAGATTTCCTCAACCTGAGTGGACATGGTGGTAACTGGTTCCGAAACTAGTCCACTTAGGATCCACCCAAAAATAGTATTTTGTGCCAATAGTTTGTTTGAAATTTTCTCAACACCCTCGAGTATTATCTGAGGTATGAGATCGCTGCCTAATAGAATGTCTATTTGAGCGGGGGTGTTGCAGTTGGCATCTGCTAGCTTTAGGTGTGAAACCTTTTGCCGATGCTTGCTATTTATATGATAGCTTGGAAGCATATTTGTTAGTTGCGGTAAGACTATAGCTTCTGCTTTAATTCTCTTATCCGCTTGGGGGGAAATTAGAGTAAGGGGATTATTGTGAACTGAGGTATTCGTTTGAGATTTCCTCAACCTAAGTGGTCATGGTGGTAACTGGTTCCGAAACTAGTCCACTTAGGACCAACCCAAAAATAGTATTTTGTGCCAATAGTTTGTTTGAAATTTTCTCAACACCCTCGAGTATTATCTGAGGTATGAGATCGCTGCCTAATAGAATGTCTATTTGAGCGGGGGTGTTGCAGTTGGGATCTGCTAGCTTTAGGTGTGAAACCTTTTGCCAATGCTTGCTATTTATATGATAGCTTGGAAGCATATTTGTTCGTTGCGGTAAGACTATAGCTTCTGCTTTAATTCTCTTCTCCGCTTGGGTGGAAATTAGAGTAATGGGATTATTGTGAACTGAGGTATTCGTTTGAGATTTCCTCAACCTGAGTGGTCATAGTGGTAACTGGTTCCGAAACTAGTCCACTTAGGATCCACCCTAAAATAGTATTTTGTGCCAATAGTTTGTTTGAAATTTTCTTAACACCCTCGAGTATTATCTGAGGTATGAGATCGCTGCCTAATAGAATGTCTATTTGAGCGGGGGTGTTGCAGTTGGCATCTGCTAGCTTTAGGTGTGAAACCTTTTGCCAATGCTTGCTATTTATATGATAGCTTGGAAGCATATTTGTTAGTTGCGGTAAGACTATAGCTTCTGCTTTAATTCTCTTCTCCGCTTGGGGGGAAATTAGAGTAATGGGATTATGTGAACTGAGGTATTCGTTTGAGATTTCCTCAACCTGAGTGGTCATAGTGGTAACTGGTTCCGAAACTAGTCCACTTAGGATCCACCCAAAAATAGTATTTTGTGCCAATAATTTGTTTGAAATTTTCTCAACACCCTCGAGTATTATCTGAGGTATGAGATCGCTGCCTAATAGAATGTCTATTTGAGCGGGGGTGTTGCAGTTGGCATCTGCTAGCTTTAGGTGTGAAACCTTTTGCCGATGCTTGCTATTTATATGATAGCTTGGAAGCATATTTGTTAGTTGCGGTAAGACTATAGCTTCTGCTTTAATTCTCTTATCCGCTTGGGGGGAAATTAGAGTAAGGGGATTATTGTGAACTGAGGTATTCGTTTGAGATTTCCTCAACCTAAGTGGTCATGGTGGTAACTGGTTCCGAAACTAGTCCACTTAGGACCAACCCAAAAATAGTATTTTGTGCCAATAGTTTGTTTGAAATTTTCTCAACACCCTCGAGTATTATCTGAGGTATGAGATCGCTGCCTAATAGAATGTCTATTTGAGCGGGGGTGTTGCAGTTGGGATCTGCTAGCTTTAGGTGTGAAACCTTTTGCCAATGCTTGCTATTTATATGATAGCTTGGAAGCATATTTGTTCGTTGCGGTAAGACTATAGCTTCTGCTTTAATTCTCTTCTCCGCTTGGGTGGAAATTAGAGTAATGGGATTATTGTGAACTGAGGTATTCGTTTGAGATTTCCTCAACCTGAGTGGTCATAGTGGTAACTGGTTCCGAAACTAGTCCACTTAGGATCCACCCTAAAATAGTATTTTGTGCCAATAGTTTGTTTGAAATTTTCTTAACACCCTCGAGTATTATCTGAGGTATGAGATCGCTGCCTAATAGAATGTCTATTTGAGCGGGGGTGTTGCAGTTGGCATCTGCTAGCTTTAGGTGTGAAACCTTTTGCCAATGCTTGCTATTTATATGATAGCTTGGAAGCATATTTGTTAGTTGCGGTAAGACTATAGCTTCTGCTTTAATTCTCTTCTCCGCTTGGGGGGAAATTAGAGTAATGGGATTATGTGAACTGAGGTATTCGTTTGAGATTTCCTCAACCTGAGTGGTCATAGTGGTAACTGGTTCCGAAACTAGTCCACTTAGGATCCACCCAAAAATAGTATTTTGTGCCAATAGTTTGTTTGAAATTTTCTCAACACCCTCGAGTATTATCTGAGGTATGAGATCGCTGCCTAATAGAATGTCTATTTGAGCGGGGGTGTTGCAGTTGGGATCTGCTAGCTTTAAGTGTGAAACCGTTTGCCAATGCTTGCTATTTATATAATAGCTTGGAAGCATATTTGTTAGTTGCGGTAAGACTATAGTTCTGCTTTAATTCTCTTATCCGCTTGGGGGGAAATTAGAGTAATGGGATTATTGTGAACTGAGGTATTCGTTTGAGATTTCTTCAACCTGAGTGGACATGGTGGTAACTGGTTCCGAAACTAGTCCACTTAGGATCCACCCAAAAATAGTATTTTGTGCCAATAGTTTGTTTGAAATTTTCTCAACACCCTCGAGTATTATCTGAGGTATGAGATCGCTGCCTAATAGAATGTCTATTTGAGCGGGGGTGTTGCAGTTGGCATCTGCTAGCTTTAGGTGTGAAACCTTTTGCCGATGCTTGCTATTTATATGATAGCTTGGAAGCATATTTGTTAGTTGCGGTAAGACTATAGCTTCTGCTTTAATTCTCTTATCCGCTTGGGGGAAAATTAGAGTAAGGGGATTATTGTGAACTGAGGTATTCGTTTGAGATTTCCTCAACCTGAGTGGTCATGGTGGTAGCTGGTTCCGAAACTAGTCCACTTAGGACCAACCCAAAAATAGTATTTTGTGCCAATAGTTTGTTTGAAATTTTCTCAACACCTTCGAGTATTATCTGAGGTATGAGATCGCTGCCTAATAGAATGTCTATTTGAGTGGGGGTGTTGCAGTTGGGATCTGCTAGCTTTAGGTGTGAAACCTTTAGCCAATGCTTGCTATTTATATGATAGCTTGGAAGCATATTTGTTAGTTGCGGTAAGACTATAGCTTCTGCTTTTATTCTCTTATCCGCTTGGGGGCAAATTAGAGTAATGGGATTATTGTGAACTGAGGTATTCGTTTGAGATTTCCTCAACCTGAGTGGTCAGGGTGGTAACTGGTTCCGAAACTAGTCCACTTAGAATCCACCCTAAAATAGTATTTTGTGCCAATAGTTTGTTTGAAATTTTCTCAACACCCTCGAGTATTATCTGAGGTATGAGATCGCTGCCTAATAGAATGTCTATTTCAGCGGGGGTGTTGCAGTTGGCATCTGCTAGCTTTAGGTGTGAAACCTTTTGCCAATGCTTGCTATTTATATGATAGCTTGGAAGCATATTTGTTAGTTGCGGTAAGACTATAGTTCTGCTTTAATTCTCTTATCCGCTTGGGGGGAAATTAGAGTAATGGGATTATTGTGAACTGAGGTATTCGTTTGAGATTTCCTCAACCTGAGTGGACATGGTAATAACTGGTTCCGAAACTAGTCCACTTAGGATCCACCCAAAAATAGTATTTTGTGCCAATAGTTTGTTTGAAATTTTCTCAACACCCTCGAGTATTATCTGAGGTATGAGATCGCTGCCTAATAGAATGTCTATTTGAGCGGGGGTGTTGCAGTTGGCATCTGCTACCTTTAGGTGTGAAACCTTTTGCCGATGCTTGCTATTTATATGATAGCTTGGAAGCATATTTGTTAGTTGCGGTAAGACTATAGCTTCTGCTTTAATTCTCTTATCCGCTTGGGGGGAAATTAGAGTAAGGGGATTATTGTGAACTGAGGTATTCGTTTGAGATTTCCTCAACCTAAGTGGTCATGGTGGTAACTGGTTCCGAAACTAGTCCACTTAGGACCAACCCAAAAATAGTATTTTGTGCCAATAGTTTGTTTGAAACTTTCTCAACACCCTCGAGTATTATCTGAGGTATGAGATCGCTGCCTAATAGAATGTCTATTTGAGCGGGGGTGTTGCAGTTGGGATCTGCTAGCTTTAGGTGTGAAACCTTTTGCCAATGCTTGCTATTTATATGATAGCTTGGAAGCATATTTGTTAGTTGCGGTAAGACTATAGCTTCTGCTTTTATTCTCTTATCCGCTTGGGGGCAAATTAGAGTAATGGGATTATTGTGAACTGAGGTATTCGTTTGAGATTTCCTCAACCTGAGTGGTCAGGGTGGTAACTGGTTCCGAAACTAGTCCACTTAGAATCCACCCTAAAATAGTATTTTGTGCCAATAGTTTGTTTGAAATTTTCTCAACACCCTCGAGTATTATCTGAGGTATGAGATCGCTGCCTAATAGAATGTCTATTTCAGCGGGGGTGTTGCAGTTGGCATCTGCTAGCTTTAGGTGTGAAACCTTTTGCCAATGCTTGCTATTTATATGATAGCTTGGAAGCATATTTGTTAGTTGCGGTAAGACTATAGTTCTGCTTTAATTCTCTTATCCGCTTGGGGGGAAATTAGAGTAATGGGATTATTGTGAACTGAGGTATTCGTTTGAGATTTCCTCAACCTGAGTGGACATGGTAATAACTGGTTCCGAAACTAGTCCACTTAGGATCCACCCAAAAATAGTATTTTGTGCCAATAGTTTGTTTGAAATTTTCTCAACACCCTCGAGTATTATCTGAGGTATGAGATCGCTGCCTAATAGAATGTCTATTTGAGCGGGGGTGTTGCAGTTGGCATCTGCTACCTTTAGGTGTGAAACCTTTTGCCGATGCTTGCTATTTATATGATAGCTTGGAAGCATATTTGTTAGTTGCGGTAAGACTATAGCTTCTGCTTTAATTCTCTTATCCGCTTGGGGGGAAATTAGAGTAAGGGGATTATTGTGAACTGAGGTATTCGTTTGAGATTTCCTCAACCTAAGTGGTCATGGTGGTAACTGGTTCCGAAACTAGTCCACTTAGGACCAACCCAAAAATAGTATTTTGTGCCAATAGTTTGTTTGAAATTTTCTCAACACCCTCGAGTATTATCTGAGGTATGAGATCGCTGCCTAATAGAATGTCTATTTGAGCGGGGGTGTTGCAGTTGGGATCTGCTAGCTTTAGGTGTGAAACCTTTTGCCAATGCTTGCTATTTATATGATAGCTTGGAAGCATATTTGTTCGTTGCGGTAAGACTATAGCTTCTGCTTTAATTCTCTTCTCCGCTTGGGTGGAAATTAGAGTAATGGGATTATTGTGAACTGAGGTATTCGTTTGAGATTTCCTCAACCTGAGTGGTCATAGTGGTAACTGGTTCCGAAACTAGTCCACTTAGGATCCACCCTAAAATAGTATTTTGTGCCAATAGTTTGTTTGAAATTTTCTTAACACCCTCGAGTATTATCTGAGGTATGAGATCGCTGCCTAATAGAATGTCTATTTGAGCGGGGGTGTTGCAGTTGGCATCTGCTAGCTTTAGGTGTGAAACCTTTCGCCAATGCTTGCTATTTATATGATAGCTTGGAAGCATATTTGTTAGTTGCGGTACGACTATAGTTCTGCTTTAATTCTCTTATCCGCTTGGGGGGAAATTAGAGTAATGGGATTATTGTGAACTGAGGTATTCGTTTGAGATTTCCTCAACCTAAGTGGACATGGTGGTAACTGGTTCCGAAACTAGTCCACTTAGGATCCACCCAAAAATAGTATTTTGTGCCAATAGTTTGTTTGAAATTTTCTCAACACCCTCGAGTATTATCTGAGGTATGAGATCGCTGCCTAATAGAATGTCTATTTGAGCGGGGGTGTTGCAGTTGGCATCTGCTAGCTTTAGGTGTGAAACCTTTTGCCGATGCTTGCTATTTATATGATAGCTTGGAAGCATATTTGTTAGTTGCGGTAAGACTATAGCTTCTGCTTTAATTCTCTTATCCGCTTGGGGGGAAATTAGAGTAAGGGGATTATTGTGAACTGAGGTATTCGTTTGAGATTTCCTCAAACTAAGTGGTCATGGTGGTAACTGGTTCCGAAACTAGTCCACTTAGGACCAACCCAAAAATAGTATTTTGTGCCAATAGTTTGTTTGAAATTTTCTCAACACCCTCGAGTATTATCTGAGGTATGAGATCGCTGCCTAATAGAATGTCTATTTGAGCGGGGGTGTTGCAGTTGGGATCTGCTAGCTTTAGGTGTGAAACCTTTTGCCAATGCTTGCTATTTATATGATAGCTTGGAAGCATATTTGTTCGTTGCGGTAAGACTATAGCTTCTGCTTTAATTCTCTTCTCCGCTCGGGTGGAAATTAGAGTAATGGGATTATTGTGAACTGAGGTATTCGTTTGAGATTTCCTCAACCTGAGTGGTCATAGTGGTAACTGGTTCCGAAACTAGTCCACTTAGGATCCACCCTAAAATAGTATTTTGTGCCAATAGTTTGTTTGAAATTTTCTTAACACCCTCGAGTATTATCTGAGGTATGAGATCGCTGCCTAATAGAATGTCTATTTGAGCGGGGGTGTTGCAGTTGGCATCTGCTAGCTTTAGGTGTGAAACCTTTTGCCAATGCTTGCTATTTATATGATAGCTTGGAAGCATATTTGTTAGTTGCGGTAAGACTATAGCTTCTGCTTTAATTCTCTTCTCCGCTTGGGGGGAAATTAGAGTAATGGGATTATGTGAACTGAGGTATTCGTTTGAGATTTCCTCAACCTGAGTGGTCATAGTGGTAACTGGTTCCGAAACTAGTCCATTTAGGATCCACCCAAAAATAGTATTTTGTGCCAATAGTTTGTTTGAAATTTTCTCAACACCCTCGAGTATTATCTGAGGTATGAGATCGCTGCCTAATAGAATGTCTATTTGAGCGGGGGTGTTGCAGTTGGGATCTGCTAGCTTTAAGTGTGAAACCTTTTGCCAATGCTTGCTATTTATATGATAGCTTGGAAGCATATTTGTTAGTTGCGGTAAGACTATAGTTCTGCTTTAATTCTCTTATCCGCTTGGGGGGAAATTAGAGTAATGGGATTATTGTGAACAGAGGTATTCGTTTGAGATTTCTTCAACCTGAGTGGACATGGTGGTAACTGGTTCCGAAACTAGTCCACTTAGGATCCACCCAAAAATAGTATTTTGTGCCAATAGTTTGTTTGAAATTTTCTCAACACCCTCGAGTATTATCTGAGGTATGAGATCGCTGCCTAATAGAATGTCTATTTGAGCGGGGGTGTTGCTGTTGGCATCTGCTAGCTTTAGGTGTGAAACCTTTTGCCGATGCTTGCTATTTATATGATAGCTTGGAAGCATATTTGTTAGTTGCGGTAAGACTATAGCTTCTGCTTTAATTCTCTTATCCGCTTGGGGGGAAATTAGAGTAATGGGATTATTGTGAACTGAGGTATTCGTTTGAGATTTCCTCAACCTGAGTGGTCATGGTGGTAACTGGTTCCGAAACTAGTCCACTTAGGACCAACCCAAAAATAGTATTTTGTGCCAATAGTTTGTTTGAAATTTTCTCAACACCCTCGAGTATTATCTGAGGTATGAGATCGCTGCCTAATAGAATGTCTATTTGAGCGGGGGTGTTGCAGTTGGGATCTGCTAGCTTTAAGTGTGAAACCTTTTGCCAATGCTTGCTATTTATATGATAGCTTGGAAGCATATTTGTTAGTTGCGGTAAGACTATAGCTTCTGCTTTTATTCTCTTATCCGCTTGGGGGCAAATTAGAGTAATGGGATTATTGTGAACTGAGGTATTCGTTTGAGATTTCCTCAACCTGAGTGGTCATGGTGGTAACTGGTTCCGAAACTAGTCCACTTAGAATCCACCCTAAAATAGTATTTTGTGCCAATAGTTTGTTTGAAATTTTCTCAACACCCTCGAGTATTATCTGAGGTATGAGATCGCTGCCTAATAGAATGTCTATTTGAGCGGGGGTGTTGCAGTTGGCATCTGCTAGCTTTAGGTGTGAAACCTTTTGCCAATGCTTGCTATTTATATGATAGCTTGGAAGCATATTTGTTAGTTGCGGTAAGACTATAGCTTCTGCTTTAATTCTCTTCTCCGCTTGGGGGGAAATTAGAGTAATGGGATTATGTGAACTGAGGTATTCGTTTGAGATTTCCTCAACCTGAGTGGTCATGGTGGTAAATGGTTCCGAAACTAGTCCACTTAGGATCCACCCAAAAATAGTATTTTGTGCCAATAGTTTGTTTGAAATTTTCTCAACACCCTCGAGTATTATCTGAGGTATGAGATCGCTGCCTAATAGAATGTCTATTTGAGCGGGGGTGTTGCAGTTGAGATCTGCTAGCTTTAGGTGTGAAACCTTTTGTCAATGCTTGTTATTTATATGATAGCTTCGAAGCATATTTGTTAGTTGCGGTAAGACTATAGCTTCTGCTTTAATTCTCTTATCCGCTTGGGGGGAAATTAGAGTAATGGGATTATTGTGAACTGAGGTATTCGTTTGAGATTTCCTCAACCTGAGTGGTCATGGTGGTAACTGGTTCCGAAACTAGTCCACTTAGAATCCACCCTAAAATAGTATTTTGTGCCAATAGTTTGTTTGAAATTTTCTCAACACCCTCGAGTATTATCTGAGGTATGAGATCGCTGCCTAATAGAATGTCTATTTGAGCGGGGGTGTTGCAGTTGGGATCTGCTAGCTTTAGGTGTGAAACCTTTTGCCAATGCTTGCTATTTATATGATAGCTTGGAAGCATATTTGTTAGTTGCGGTAAGACTATAGCTTCTGCTTTAATTCTCTTATCCGCTTGGGGGGAAATTAGAGTAATGGGATTATTGTGAACTGAGGTATTCGTTTGAGATTTCCTCAACCTGAGTGGTCATGGTGGTAACTGGTTCCGAAACTAGTCCACTTAGGATCCACCCAAAAATAGTATTTTGTGCGAATAGTTTGTTTGAAATTTTCTCAACACCCTCGAGTATTATCTGAGGTATGAGATCGCTGCCTAATAGAATGTCTATTTGAGCGGGGGTGTTGCAGTTGGGATCTGCTAGCTTTAGGTGTGAAACCTTTTGCCAATGCTTGCTATTTATATGATAGCTTCGAAGCATATTTGTTAGTTGCGGTAAGACTATAGCTTCTGCTTTAATTCTCTTATCCGCTTGGGGGGAAATTAGAGTAATGGGATTATTGTGAACTGAGGTATTCGTTTGAGATTTCCTCAACCTGAGTGGTCATGGTGGTAACTGGTTCCGAAACTAGTCCACTTAGGATCCACCCAAAAATAGTATTTTGTGCCAATGGTTTGTTTGAAATTTTCTCGACATCCTCGAGTATTATCTGAGGTATCAGATCGCTGCCTAATAGAATGTCTATTTGAGCGGGGGTGTTGCAGTTGGCATCTGCTAGCTTTAGGTGTGAAACCTTTTGCCAATGCTTGCTATTTATATGATAGCTTGGAAGCACATTTGTTAGTTGCGGTAAGACTATAGTTTCTGCTCTAATTCTCTTATCCGCTTGGGGGGAAATTAGAGTAATGGGATTATTGTGAACTGAGGTATTCGTTTGAGATTTCCTCAACCTGAGTGGTCATAGTGGGAACTGGTTACGAAACTTGTCCACTTAGGATCCACCCAAAAATATTATTTTGTGCCAATAGTTTGTTTGAAATTTTCTCAACACCCTCGAGTATTATTTGAGGTATGAGATCGCTGCCTAATAGAATGTCTATTTGAGCGGGGGTGTTGCAGTTGGCATCTGCTAGCTTTAGGTGTGAAACCTTTTGCCAATGCTTGCTATTTATATGATAGCTTGGAAGCATATTTGTTAGTTGCGGTAAGACTATAGCTTCTGCTTTAATTCTCTTATCCGCTTGGGGGGAAATTAGAGTAATGGGATTATTGTGAACTGAGGTATTCGTTTGAGATTTCCTCAACCTGAGTGGTCATGGTGGTAACTGGTTCCGAAACTAGTCCACTTAGGATCCACCCAAAAATAGTATTTTGTGTCAATAGTTTGTTTGAAATTTTCTCAACACCCTCAAGTAATATCTGAGGTATGAGATCGCTGCCTAATAGAATGTCTATTTGAGCGGGGGTGTTGCAGTTGGGATCTGCTAGCTTTAGGTGTGAAACCTTTTGCCAATGCTTGCTATTTATATGATAGCTTGAAAGTATATTTGTTAGTTGCGGTAAGACTATAGCTTCTGCTTTAATTCTCTTATCCGCTTGGGGGGAAATTAGAGTAATGGGATTATTGTGAACTGAGGTATTCGTTTGAGATTTCCCCAACCTGAGTGGTCATGGTGGTAACTGGTTCCGAAACTAGTCCACTTAGGATCCACCCAAAAATAGTATTTTGTGCCAATAGTTTGTTTGAAAGTTTCTCAACACCCTCGAGTATTATCTGAGGTATGAGATCGCTGCCTAATAGAATGTCTATTTGAGCGGGGGTGTTGCAGTTGGGATCTGCTAGCTTTAGGTGTGAAACCTTTTGCCAATGCTTGCTATTTATATGATAGCTTGGAAGCATATTTGTTAGTTGCGGTAAGACTATAGCTTCTGCTTTAATTCTCTTATCCCCTTGGGGGGAAATTAGAGTAATGGGATTATTGTGAACTCTGGTATTCGTTTGAGATTTCCTCAACCTGAGTGGTCATGGTGGTAACTGGTTCCGAAACTAGTCCACTTAAGATCCACCCAAAAATAGTATTTTGTGCCAATAGTTTGTTTGAAATTTTCTCAACACTCTCGAGTATTATCTGAGGTATGAGATCGCTGCCTAATAGAATGTCTTTTTGCGCGGAGGTGTTGCAGTTGGGATCTGCTTGCTTTAGGTGTGAAAGCTTTTGCCAATGCTTGCTATTTATATGATAGCTTGGAAGCATATTTGTTAGTTGCGGTAAGACTATAGCTTCTGCTTTAATTCTCTTATCCGCTTGGGGGGAAATTAGAGTAATGGGGTTATTGTGAACTGAGGTATTCGTTTGAGATTTCCTCAACCTGAGTGGTCATGGTGGTAACTGGTTCCGAAACTAGTCCACTTAGGATCCACCCAAAAATAGTATTTTGTGCGAATAGTTTGCTTGAAATTTTCTCAACACCCTCGAGTATTATCTGAGGTACGAGATCGCTGCCTAATAGAATGTCTATTTGAGCGGGGGTGTTGCAGTTGGGATCTGCTAGCTTTAGGTGTGAAACCTTTTAGAGTAATGGGATTATGTGAACTGAGGTATTCGTTTGAGATTTCCTCAACCTGAGTGGTCATGGTGGTAACTGGTTCCGAAACTAGTCCACTTAGGCCCAACCCAAAAATAGTATTTTGTGCGAATAGTTTGTTTGAAATTTTCTCAACACCCTCGAGTATTATCTGAGGTATGAGATCGCTGCCTAATAGAATGTCTATTTGAGCGGGGGTATTGCAGTTGGGATCTGCTAGCTTTAGGTGTGAAACCTTTAGCCAATGCTTGCTATTTATATGATAGCTTGGAAGCATATTTGTTAGTTGCGGTAAGACTATAGCTTCTGCTTTAATTCTCTTATCCGCTTGGGGGGAAATTAGAGTAATGGGATTATTGTGAACTGAGGTATTCGTTTGAGATTTCCTCAACCTGAGTGGTCATGGTGGTAACTGGTTCCGAAACTAGTCCACTTAGAATCCACCCAAAAATAGTATTTTGTGCCAATAGTTTGTTTGAAATTTTCTCAACACCCTCGAGTATTATCTGAGGTATGAGATCGCTGCCTAATAGAATGTCTATTTGAGCGGGGCTGCTGCAGTTGGCATCTGCTAGCTTTAGGTGTGAAACCTTTTGCCAATGCTTGCTATTTATATGATAGCTTGGAAGCATATTTGTTAGTTGCGGTAAGACTATAGCTTCTGCTTTAATTCTCTTATCCGCTTGGGGGGGAATTAGAGTAATGGGATTATTGTGAACTGAGGTATTCGTTTGAGATTTCCTCAACCTGAGTGGTCATGGTGGTAACTGGTTCCGAAACTAGTCCACTTAGAATCCACCCAAAAATAGTATTTTGTGCCAATAGTTTGTTTGAAATTTTCTCAACACTCTCGAGTATTATCTGAGGTATGAGATCGCTGCCTAATAGAATGTCTTTTAATTCTCTTATCCGCTTGGGGGGAAATTAGAGTAATGGGGTTATTGTGAACTGAGGTATTCGTTTGAGATTTCCTCAACCTGAGTGGTCATGGTGGTAACTGGTTCCGAAACTAGTCCACTTAGGATCCACCCAAAAATAGTATTTTGTGCCAATAGTTTGTTTGAAATTTTCTCAACACCCTCGAGTATTATCTGAGGTATGAGATCGCTGCCTAATAGAATGTCTATTTGAGCGGGGGTGCTGCAGTTGGCATCTGCTAGCTTTAGGTGTGAAACCTTTTGCCAATGCTTGCTATTTATATGATAGCTTGGAAGCATATTTGTAAGTTGCGGTAAGACTATAGCTTCTGCTTTAATTCTCTTATCCGCTTGGGGGGAAATTAGAGTAATGGGATTATTGTGAACTGAGGTATTCGTTTGAGATTTCCTCAACCTGAGTGGTCATGGTGGTAACTGGTTCCGGAACTAGTCCACTTAGGATCCACCCAAAAATAGTATTTTGTGCCAATAGTTTGTTTGAAAATTTCTCAACACCCTCGAGTATTATCTGAGGTATGAGATCGCTGCCTAATAGAATGTCTATTTGAGCGGGGGTGTTGCAGTTGGGATCTGCTAGCTTTAGGTGTGAAACCTTTTAGAGTAATGGGATTATGTGAACTGAGGTATTCGTTTGAGATTTCCTCAACCTGAGTGGTCATGGTGGTAACTGGTTCCGAAACTAGTCCACTTAGGCCCAACCCAAAAATAGTATTTTGTGCCAATAGTTTGTTTGAAATTTTCTCAACACTCTCGAGTATTATCTGAGGTATGAGATCGCTGCCTAATAGAATGTCTTTTAATTCTCTTATCCGCTTGGGGGGAAATTAGAGTAATGGGGTTATTGTGAACTGAGGTATTCGTTTGAGATTTCCTCAACCTGAGTGGTCATGGTGGTAACTGGTTCCGAAACTAGTCCACTTAGGATCCACCCAAAAATAGTATTTTGTGCCAATAGTTTGTTTGAAATTTTCTCAACACCCTCGAGTATTATCTGAGGTATGAGATCGCTGCCTAATAGAATGTCTATTTGAGCGGGGCTGCTGCAGTTGGCATCTGCTAGCTTTAGGTGTGAAACCTTTTGCCAATGCTTGCTATTTATATGATAGCTTGGAAGCATATTTGTTAGTTGCGGTAAGACTATAGCTTCTGCTTTAATTCTCTTATCCGCTTGGGGGGAAATTAGAGTAATGGGATTATTGTGAACTGAGGTATTCGTTTGAGATTTCCTCAACCTGAGTGGTCATGGTGGTAACTGGTTCCGAAACTAGGCCACTTAGAATCCACCCAAAAATAGTATTTTGTGCCAATAGTTTGTTTGAAATTTTCTCAACACTCTCGAGTATTATCTGAGGTATGAGATCGCTGCCTAATAGAATGTCTTTTAATTCTCTTATCCGCTTGGGGGGAAATTAGAGTAATGGGGTTATTGTGAACTGAGGTATTCGTTTGAGATTTCCTCAACCTGAGTGGTCATAGTGGGAACTGGTTACGAAACTTGTCCACTTAGGATCCACCCAAAAATATTATTTTGTGCCAATAGTTTGTTTGAAATTTTCTCAACACCCTCGAGTATTATTTGAGGTATGAGATCGCTGCCTAATAGAATGTCTATTTGAGCGGGGGTGTTGCAGTTGGCATCTGCTAGCTTTAGGTGTGAAACCTTTTGCCAATGCTTGCTATTTATATGATAGCTTGGAAGCATATTTGTTAGTTGCAATAAGACTATAGCTTCTGCTTTAATTCTCTTATCCGCTTGGGGGGAAATTAGAGTAATGGGATTATTGTGAACTGAGGTATTCGTTTGAGATTTCCTCAACCTGAGTGGTCATGGTGGTAACTGGTTCCGAAACTAGTCCACTTAGGATCCACCCAAAAATAGTATTTTGTGTCAATAGTTTGTTTGAAATTTTCTCAACACCCTCAAGTAATATCTGAGGTATGAGATCGCTGCCTAATAGAATGTCTATTTGAGCGGGGGTGTTGCAGTTGGGATCTGCTAGCTTTAGGTGTGAAACCTTTTGCCAATGCTTGTTATTTATATGATAGCTTGGAAGCATATTTGTTAGTTGCGGTAAGACTATAGCTTCTGCTTTAATTCTCTTATCCCCTTGGGGGGAAATTAGAGTAATGGGATTATTGTGAACTCTGGTATTCGTTTGAGATTTCCTCAACCTGAGTGGTCATGGTGGTAACTGGTTCCGAAACTAGTCCACTTAGGATCCACCCAAAAATAGTATTTTGTGCGAATAGTTTGCTTGAAATTTTCTCAACACCCTCGAGTATTATCTGAGGTACGAGATCGCTGCCTAATAGAATGTCTATTTGAGCGGGGGTGTTGCAGTTGGGATCTGCTAGCTTTAGGTGTGAAACCTTTTAGAGTAATGGGATTATGTGAACTGAGGTATTCGTTTGAGATTTCCTCAACCTGAGTGGTCATGGTGGTAACTGGTTCCGAAACTAGTCCGCTTAGGCCCAACCCAAAAATAGTATTTTGTACGAATAGTTTGTTTGAAATTTTCTCAACACCCTCGAGTATTATCTGAGGTATGAGATCGCTGCCTAATAGAATGTCTATTTGAGCGGGGGTGTTGCAGTTGGGATCTGCTAACTTTAGGTGTGAAACCTTTAGCCAATGCTTGCTATTTATATGATAGCTTGGAAGCATATTTGTTAGTTGCGGTAAGACTATAGCTTCTGCTTTAATTCTCTTATCCGCTTGGGGGGAAATTAGAGTAATGGGATTATTGTGAACTGAGGTATTCGTTTGAGATTTCCTCAACCTGAGTGGTCATGGTGGTAACTGGTTCCGAAACTAGTCCACTTAGAATCCACCCAAAAATAGTATTTTGTGCCAATAGTTTGTTTGAAATTTTCTCAACACCCCCGAGTATTATCTGAGGTATGAGATCGCTGCCTAATAGAATGTCTATTTGAGCGGGGCTGCTGCAGTTGGCATCTGCTAGCTTTAGGTGTGAAACCTTTTGCCAATGCTTGCTATTTATATGATAGCTTGGAAGCATATTTGTTAGTTGCGGTAAGACTATAGCTTCTGCTTTAATTCTCTTATCCGCTTGGGAGGAAATTAGAGTAACGGGATTATTGTGAACTGAGGTATTCGTTTGAGATTTCCTCAACCTGAGTGGTCATGGTGGTAACTGATTCCGAAACTAGTCCACTTAGAATCCACCCAAAAATAGTATTTTGTGCCAATAGTTTGTTTGAAATTTTCTCAACACTCTCGAGTATTATCTGAGGTATGAGATCGCTGCCTAATAGAATGTCTTTTAATTCTCTTATCCGCTTGGGGGGAAATTAGAGTAATGGGGTTATTGTGAACTGAGGTATTCGTTTGAGATTTCCTCAACCTGAGTGGTCATGGTGGTAACTGGTTCCGAAACTAGTCCACTTAGGATCCACCCAAAAATAGTATTTTGTGCCAATAGTTTGTTTGAAATTTTCTCAACACCCTCGAGTATTATCTGAGGTATGAGATCGCTTCCTAATAGAATGTCTATTTGAGCGGGGGTGCTGCAGTTGGCATCTGCTAGCTTTAGGTGTGAAACCTTTTGCCAATGCTTGCTATTTATATGATAGCTTGGAAGCATATTTGTTAGTTGCGGTAAGACTATAGCTTCTGCTTTAATTCTCTTATCCGCTTGGGGGGAAATTAGAGTAATGGGATTATTGTGAACTGAGGTATTCGTTTGAGATTTCCTCAACCTGAGTGGTCATGGTGGTAACTGGTTCCGAAACTAGTCCACTTAGGATCCACCCAAAAATAGTATTTTGTGCCAATAGTTTGTTTGAAAATTTCTCAACACCCTCGAGTATTATCTGAGGTATGAGATCGCTGCCTAATAGAATGTCTATTTGAGCGGGGGTGTTGCAGTTGGGATCTGCTAGCTTTAGGTGTGAAACCTTTTAGAGTAATGGGATTATGTGAACTGAGGTATTCGTTTGAGATTTCCTCAACCTGAGTGGTCATGGTGGTAACTGGTTCCGAAACTAGTCCACTTAGGCCCAACCCAAAAATAGTATTTTGTGCGAATAGTTTGTTTGAAATTTTCTCAACACCCTCGAGTATTATCTGAGGTATGAGATCGCTGCCTAATAGAATGTCTATTTGAGCGGGGGTGTTGCAGTTGGGATCTGCTAGCTTTAGGTGTGAAACCTTTTGCCAATGCTTGCTATTTATATGATAGCTTGGAAGCATATTTGTTAGTTGCGGTAAGACTATAACTTCTGCTTTAATTCTCTTATCCGCTTGGGGGGAAATTAGAGTAATGGGATTATTGTGAACTGAGCTATTCGTTTGAGATTTCCTCAACCTGAGTGGTCATGGTGGTAACTGGTTCCGAAACTAGTCCACTTAGGATCCACCCAAAAATAGTATTTTGTGCCAATAGTTTGTTTGAAATTTTCTCAACACCCTCAAGTATTATCTGAGGTATGAGATCGCTGCCTAATAGAATGTCTATTTGAGCGGGGGGTGTTGCAGTTGGCATCTGCTAGCTTTAGGTGTGAAACCTTTTGCCAATGCTTGCTATTTATATAATAGATTGGAAGCATATTTGTTAGTTGCGGTAAGACTATAGCTTCTGCTTTAATTCTCTTATCCGCTTGGGAGGAAATTAGAGTAATGGGATTATTGTGAACTGAGGTATTCGTTTGAGATTTCCTCAACCTGAGTGGTCATGGTGGTAACTGGTTCCGAAACTAGTCCACTTAGAATCCACCCTAAAATAGTATTTTGTGCCAATAGTTTGTTTGAAATTTTCTCAACACCCTCGAGTATTATCTGAGGTATGAGATCGCTGCCTAATAGAATGTCTATTTGAGCGGGGGTGCTGCAGTTGGCATCTGCTAGCTTTAGGTGTGAAACCTTTTGCCAATGCTTGCTATTTATATGATAGCTTGGAAGCATATTTGTTAGTTGCGGTAAGACTATAGCTTCTGCTTTAATTCTCTTATCCGCTTGGGAGGAAATTAGAGTAACGGGATTATTGTGAACTGAGGTATTCGTTTGAGAATTCCTCAACCTGAGTGGTCATGACGGTAACTGGTTCCGAAACTAGTCCACTTAGAATCCACCCAAAAATAGTATTTTGTGCCAATAGTTTGTTTGAAATTTTCTCAACACTCTCGAGTATTATCTGAGGTATGAGATCGCTGCCTAATAGAATGTCTTTTTGCGCGGAGGTGTTGCAGTTGGGATCTGCTTGCTTTAGGTGTGAAAGCTTTTGCCAATGCTTGCTATTTATATGATAGCTTGGAAGCATATTTGTTAGTTGCGGTAAGACTATAGCTTCTGCTTTAATTCTCTTATCCCCTTGGGGGGAAATTAGAGTAATGGGATTATTGTGAACTCTGGTATTCGTTTGAGATTTCCTCAACCTGAGTGGTCATGGTGGTAACTGGTTCCGAAACTAGTCCACTTAGGATCCACCCAAAAATAGTATTTTGTGCGAATAGTTTGCTTGAAATTTTCTCAACACCCTCGAGTATTATCTGAGGTACGAGATCGCTGCCTAATAGAATGTCTATTTGAGCGGGGGTGTTGCAGTTGGGATCTGCTAGCTTTAGGTGTGAAACCTTTTAGAGTAATGGGATTATGTGAACTGAGGTATTCGTTTGAGATTTCCTCAACCTGAGTGGTCATGGTGGTAACTGGTTCCGAAACTAGGCCGCTTAGGCCCAACCCAAAAATAGTATTTTGTACGAATAGTTTGTTTGAAATTTTCTCAACACCCTCGAGTATTATCTGAGGTATGAGATCGCTGCCTAATAGAATGTCTATTTGAGCGGGGGTGTTGCAGTTGGGATCTGCTAACTTTAGGTGTGAAACCTTTAGCCAATGCTTGCTATTTATATGATAGCTTGGAAGCATATTTGTTAGTTGCGGTAAGACTATAGCTTCTGCTTTAATTCTCTTATCCGCTTGGGGGGAAATTAGAGTAATGGGATTATTGTGAACTGAGGTATTCGTTTGAGATTTCCTCAACCTGAGTGGTCATGGTGGTAACTGGTTCCGAAACTAGTCCACTTAGAATCCACCCAAAAATAGTATTTTGTGCCAATAGTTTGTTTGAAATTTTCTCAACACCCCCGAGTATTATCTGAGGTATGAGATCGCTGCCTAATAGAATGTCTATTTGAGCGGGGCTGCTGCAGTTGGCATCTGCTAGCTTTAGGTGTGAAACCTTTTGCCAATGCTTGCTATTTATATGATAGCTTGGAAGCATATTTGTTAGTTGCGGTAAGACTATAGCTTCTGCTTTAATTCTCTTATCCGCTTGGGAGGAAATTAGAGTAACGGGATTATTGTGAACTGAGGTATTCGTTTGAGATTTCCTCAACCTGAGTGGTCATGGTGGTAACTGATTCCGAAACTAGTCCACTTAGAATCCACCCAAAAATAGTATTTTGTGCCAATAGTTTGTTTGAAATTTTCTCAACACTCTCGAGTATTATCTGAGGTATGAGATCGCTGCCTAATAGAATGTCTTTTAATTCTCTTATCCGCTTGGGGGGAAATTAGAGTAATGGGGTTATTGTGAACTGAGGTATTCGTTTGAGATTTCCTCAACCTGAGTGGTCATGGTGGTAACTGGTTCCGAAACTAGTCCACTTAGGATCCACCCAAAAATAGTATTTTGTGCCAATAGTTTGTTTGAAATTTTCTCAACACCCTCGAGTATTATCTGAGGTATGAGATCGCTTCCTAATAGAATGTCTATTTGAGCGGGGGTGCTGCAGTTGGCATCTGCTAGCTTTAGGTGTGAAACCTTTTGCCAATGCTTGCTATTTATATGATAGCTTGGAAGCATATTTGTTAGTTGCGGTAAGACTATAGCTTCTGCTTTAATTCTCTTATCCGCTTGGGGGGAAATTAGAGTAATGGGATTATTGTGAACTGAGGTATTCGTTTGAGATTTCCTCAACCTGAGTGGTCATGGTGGTAACTGGTTCCGAAACTAGTCCACTTAGGATCCACCCAAAAATAGTATTTTGTGCCAATAGTTTGTTTGAAAATTTCTCAACACCCTCGAGTATTATCTGAGGTATGAGATCGCTGCCTAATAGAATGTCTATTTGAGCGGGGGTGTTGCAGTTGGGATCTGCTAGCTTTAGGTGTGAAACCTTTTAGAGTAATGGGATTATGTGAACTGAGGTATTCGTTTGAGATTTCCTCAACCTGAGTGGTCATGGTGGTAACTGGTTCCGAAACTAGTCCACTTAGGCCCAACCCAAAAATAGTATTTTGTGCGAATAGTTTGTTTGAAATTTTCTCAACACCCTCGAGTATTATCTGAGGTATGAGATCGCTGCCTAATAGAATGTCTATTTGAGCGGGGGTGTTGCAGTTGGGATCTGCTAGCTTTAGGTGTGAAACCTTTTGCCAATGCTTGCTATTTATATGATAGCTTGGAAGCATATTTGTTAGTTGCGGTAAGACTATAACTTCTGCTTTAATTCTCTTATCCGCTTGGGGGGAAATTAGAGTAATGGGATTATTGTGAACTGAGCTATTCGTTTGAGATTTCCTCAACCTGAGTGGTCATGGTGGTAACTGGTTCCGAAACTAGTCCACTTAGGATCCACCCAAAAATAGTATTTTGTGCCAATAGTTTGTTTGAAATTTTCTCAACACCCTCAAGTATTATCTGAGGTATGAGATCGCTGCCTAATAGAATGTCTATTTGAGCGGGGGGTGTTGCAGTTGGCATCTGCTAGCTTTAGGTGTGAAACCTTTTGCCAATGCTTGCTATTTATATAATAGATTGGAAGCATATTTGTTAGTTGCGGTAAGACTATAGCTTCTGCTTTAATTCTCTTATCCGCTTGGGAGGAAATTAGAGTAATGGGATTATTGTGAACTGAGGTATTCGTTTGAGATTTCCTCAACCTGAGTGGTCATGGTGGTAACTGGTTCCGAAACTAGTCCACTTAGAATCCACCCTAAAATAGTATTTTGTGCCAATAGTTTGTTTGAAATTTTCTCAACACCCTCGAGTATTATCTGAGGTATGAGATCGCTGCCTAATAGAATGTCTATTTGAGCGGGGGTGCTGCAGTTGGCATCTGCTAGCTTTAGGTGTGAAACCTTTTGCCAATGCTTGCTATTTATATGATAGCTTGGAAGCATATTTGTTAGTTGCGGTAAGACTATAGCTTCTGCTTTAATTCTCTTATCCGCTTGGGAGGAAATTAGAGTAACGGGATTATTGTGAACTGAGGTATTCGTTTGAGAATTCCTCAACCTGAGTGGTCATGACGGTAACTGGTTCCGAAACTAGTCCACTTAGAATCCACCCAAAAATAGTATTTTGTGCCAATAGTTTGTTTGAAATTTTCTCAACACTCTCGAGTATTATCTGAGGTATGAGATCGCTGCCTAATAGAATGTCTTTTTGCGCGGAGGTGTTGCAGTTGGGATCTGCTTGCTTTAGGTGTGAAAGCTTTTGCCAATGCTTGCTATTTATATGATAGCTTGGAAGCATATTTGTTAGTTGCGGTAAGACTATAGCTTCTGCTTTAATTCTCTTATCCGCTTGGGGGGAAATTAGAGTAATGGGGTTATTGTGAACTGAGGTATTCGTTTGAGATTTCCTCAACCTGAGTGGTCATGGTGGTAACTGGTTCCGAAACTAGTCCACTTAGGATCCACCCAAAAATAGTATTTTGTGCCAATAGTTTGTTTGAAATTTTCTCAACACCCTCGAGTATTATCTGAGGTATGAGATCGCTGCCTAATAGAATGTCTATTTGAGCGGGGGTGTTGCAGTTGGGATCTGCTAGCCTTAGGTGTGAAACCTTTAGCCAAAGCTTGCTATTTATATGATAGCTTGGAAGCATATTTGTTAGTTGCGGTAAGACTATAGCTTCTGCTTTAATTCTCTTATCCGCTTGGGGGGAAATTAGAGTAATGGGATTATTGTGAACTGAGGTATTCGTTTGAGATTTCCTTAACCTGAGTGGTCATGGTGGTAACTGGTTCCGAAACTAGTCCACTTAGGATCCACCCAAAAATAGTATTTTGTGCCAATAGTTTGTTTGAAATTTTCTCAACACCCTCGAGTATTATCTGAGGCATGAGATCGCTGCATAATAGAATGTCTATTTGAGCGGGGGTGTTGCAGTTGGGATCTGCTAGCTTTAGGTGTGAAACCTTTTAGAGTAATGGGATTATGTGAACTGAGGTATTCGTTTGAGATTTCCTCAACCTGAGTGGTCATGGTGGTAACTGGTTCCGAAACTAGTCCACTTAGGCCCAACCCAAAAATAGTATTTTGTGCGAATAGTTTGTTTGAAATTTTCTCAACACCCTCGAGTATTATCTGAGGTATGAGATCGCTGCCTAATAGAATGTCTATTTGAGCGGGGGTGTTGCAGTTGGGATCTGCTAGCCTTAGGTGTGAAACCTTTAGCCAAAGCTTGCTATTTATATGATAGCTTGGAAGCATATTTGTTAGTTGCGGTAAGACTATAGCTTCTGCTTTAATTCTCTTATCCGCTTGGGGGGAAATTAGAGTAATGGGATTATTGTGAACTGAGGTATTCGTTTGAGATTTCCTTAACCTGAGTGGTCATGGTGGTAACTGGTTCCGAAACTAGTCCACTTAGGATCCACCCAAAAATAGTATTTTGTGCCAATAGTTTGTTTGAAATTTTCTCAACACCCTCGAGTATTATCTGAGGCATGAGATCGCTGCATAATAGAATGTCTATTTGAGCGGGGGTGTTGCAGTTGGGATCTGCTAGCTTTAGGTGTGAAACCTTTTAGAGTAATGGGATTATGTGAACTGAGGTATTCGTTTGAGATTTCCTCAACCTGAGTGGTCATGGTGGTAACTGGTTCCGAAACTAGTCCACTTAGGCCCAACCCAAAAATAGTATTTTGTGCGAATAGTTTGTTTGAAATTTTCTCAACACCCTCGAGTATTATCTGAGGTATGAGATCGCTGCCTAATAGAATGTCTATTTGAGCGGGGGTGTTGCAGTTGGGATCTGCTAGCCTTAGGTGTGAAACCTTTAGCCAAAGCTTGCTATTTATATGATAGCTTGGAAGCATATTTGTTAGTTGCGGTAAGACTATAGCTTCTGCTTTAATTCTCTTATCCGCTTGGGGGGAAATTAGAGTAATGGGATTATTGTGAACTGAGGTATTCGTTTGAGATTTCCTTAACCTGAGTGGTCATGGTGGTAACTGGTTCCGAAACTAGTCCACTTAGGATCCACCCAAAAATAGTATTTTGTGCCAATAGTTTGTTTGAAATTTTCTCAACACCCTCGAGTATTATCTGAGGCATGAGATCGCTGCATAATAGAATGTCTATTTGAGCGGGGGTGTTGCAGTTGGGATCTGCTAGCTTTAGGTGTGAAACCTTTTAGAGTAATGGGATTATGTGAACTGAGGTATTCGTTTGAGATTTCCTCAACCTGAGTGGTCATGGTGGTAACTGGTTCCGAAACTAGTCCACTTAGGCCCAACCCAAAAATAGTATTTTGTGCGAATAGTTTGTTTGAAATTTTCTCAACACCCTCGAGTATTATCTGAGGTATGAGATCGCTGCCTAATAGAATGTCTATTTGAGCGGGGGTGTTGCAGTTGGGATCTGCTAGCCTTAGGTGTGAAACCTTTAGCCAATGCTTGCTATTTATATGATAGCTTGGAAGCATATTTGTTAGTTGCGGTAAGACTATAGCTTCTGCTTTAATTCTCTTATCCGCTTGGGGGGAAATTAGAGTAATGGGATTATTGTGAACTGAGGTATTCGTTTGAGATTTCCTCAACCTGAGTGGTCATGGTGGTAACTGGTTCCGAAACTGGTCCACTTAGGATCCACCCTAAAATAGTATTTTGTGCCAATAGGTGAAACCTTTTGCCAATGCTTGCTATTTATATGATAGCTTGGAAGCATATTTGTTAGTTGCGGTAAGACTATAGCTTCTGCTTTAATTCTCTTATCCGCTTGGGGGGAAATTAGAGTAATGGGATTATTGTGAACTGAGGTATTCGTTTGAGATTTCCTCAACCTGAGTGGTCATGGTGGTAACTGGTTCCGAAACTAGTCCACTTAGGATCCACCCAAAAATAGTATTTTGTGCCAATAGTTTGTTTGAAATTTTCTCAACACCCTCGAGTATTATCTGAGGTATGAGATCGCTGCCTAATAGAATGTCTATTTGAGCGGGGGTGTTGCAGTTGGGATCTGCTAGCTTTAGGTGTGAAACCTTTTAGAGTAATGGGATTATTGTGAACTGAGCTATTCGTTTGAGATTTCCTCAACCTGAGTGGTCATGGTGGTAACTGGTTCCGAAACTAGTCCACTTAGGATCCACCCAAAAATAGTATTTTGTGCCAATAGTTTGTTTGAAATTTTCTCAACACCCTCAAGTATTATCTGAGGTATGAGATCGCTGCCTAATAGAATGTCTATTTGAGCGGGGGGTGTTGCAGTTGGCATCTGCTAGCTTTAGGTGTGAAACTTTTTGCCAATGCTTGCTATTTATATGATAGCTTGGAAGCATATTTGTTAAATGCGGTAAGACTATAGCTTCTGCTTTAATTCTCTTCTCCGCTTGGGGGGAAATTAGAGTAATGGGATTATGTGAACTGAGGTATTCGTTTGAGATTTCCTCAACCTGACTGGTCATGGTGGTAAATGGTTCCGAAACTAGTCCACTTAGGATCCACCCAAAAATAGTATTTTGTGCCAATAGTTTGTTTGAAATTTTCTCAACACCCTCGAGTATTATCTGAGGTATGAGATCGCTGCCTAATAGAATGTCTATTTAAGCGGGGGTGTTGCAGTTGGGATCTGCTAGCTTTAGGTGTGAAACCTTTTAGAGTAATGGGATTATTGTGAACTGAGCTATTCGTTTGAGATTTCCTCAACCTGAGTGGTCATGGTGGTAACTGGTTCCGAAACTAGTCCACTTAGAATCCACCCTAAAATAGTATTTTGTGCCAATAGTTTGTTTGAAATTTTCTCAACAGCCTCGAGTATTATCTGAGGTATGAGATCGCTGCCTAATAGAATGTCTATTTGAGCGGGGGTGCTGCAGTTGGCATCTGCTAGCTTTAGGTGTGAAACCTTTTGCCAATGCTTGCTATTTATATGATAGCTTGGAAACATATTTGTTAAATGCGGTAAGACTATAGCTTCTGCTTTAATTCTCTTTTCCGCTTGGGGGGAAATTAGAGTAATGGGATTATGTGAACTGAGGTATTCGTTTGAGATTTCCTCAACCTGACTGGTCATGGTGGTAAATGGTTCCGAAACTAGTCCACTTAGGATCCACCCAAAAATAGTATTTTGTGCCAATAGTTTGTTTGAAATTTTCTCAACACCCTCGAGTATTATCTGAGGTATGAGATCGCTGCCTAATAGAATGTCTATTTGAGCGGGGGTGTTGCAGTTGGGATCTGCTAGCTTTAAGTGTGAAACCTTTTGCCAATGCTTGCTATTTATATGATAGCTTGGAAGCATATTTGTTAGTTGCGGTAAGACTATAGTTCTGCTTTAATTCTTTTATCCGCTTGGGGGGAAATTAGAGTAATGGGATTATTGTGAACTCAGGTATTCGTTTGAGATTTCCTCAACCTGAGTGGACATGGTGGTAACTGGTTCCGAAACTAGTCCAATTAGGATCCACCCAAAAATAGTATTTTGTGCCAATAGTTTGTTTGAAATTTTTTCAACACCCTCGAGTATTATCTGAGGTATGAGATCGCTGCCTAATGGAATGTCTATTTGAGCGGGGGTGTTGCAGTTGGCATCTGCTAGCTTTAGGTGTGAAACCTTTTGCCGATGCTTGCTATTTATATGATAGCTTGGAAGCATATTTGTTAGTTGCGGTAAGACTATAGCTTCTGCTTTAATTCTCTTATCCGCTTGGGGGGAAATTAGAGTAAGGGGATTATTGTGAACTGAGGTATTCGTTTGAGATTTCCTCAACCTGAGTGGTCATGGTGGTAACTGGTTCCGAAACTAGTCCACTTAGGACCAACCCAAAAATAGTATTTTGTGCCAATAGTTTGTTTGAAATTTTCTCAACACCCTCGAGTATTATCTGAGGTATGAGATCGCTGCCTAATAGAATGTCTATTTGAGCGGGGGTGTTGCAGTTGGGATCTGCTAGCTTTAGGTGTGAAACCTTTTGCCAAAGCTTGCTATTTATATGATAGCTTGGAAGCATATTTGTTAGTTGCGGTAAGACTATAGCTTCTGCTTTAATTCTCTTCTCCGCTTGGGTGGAAATTAGAGTAATGGGATTATTGTGAACTGAGGTATTCGTTTGAGATTTCCTCAACCTAAGTGGTCATAGTGGTAACTGGTTCCGAAACTAGTCCAATTAGGATCCACCCAAAAATAGTATTTTGTGCCAATAGTTTGTTTGAAATTTTTTCAACACCCTCGAGTATTATCTGAGGTATGAGATCGCTGCCTAATGGAATGTCTCTTTGAGCGGGGGTGTTGCAGTTGGGATCTGCTAGCTTTAGGTGTGAAACCTTTTGCCAATGCTTGCTATTTATATGATAGCTTGGAAGCATATTTGTTAGTTGCGGTAAGACTATAGCTTCTGCTTTAATTCTCTTATCCGCTTGGGGGGAAATTAGAGTAATGGGATTATTGTGAACTGAGGTATTCGTTTGAGATTTCCTCAACCTGAGTGGTCATAGTGGTAACTGGTTCCGAAACTAGTCCACTTAGGACCAACCCAAAAATAGTATTTTGTGCCAATAGTTTGTTTGAAATTTTCTCAACACCCTCGAGTATTATCTGAGGTATGAGATCGCTGCCTAATAGAATGTCTATTTGAGCGGGGGTGTTGCAGTTGGGATCTGCTAGCTTTAGGTGTGAAACCTTTTGCCAATGCTTGCTATTTATATGATAGCTTGGAAGCATATTTGTTAGTTGCGGTAAGACTATAGCTTCTGCTTTAATTCTCTTCTCCGCTTGGGTGGAAATTAGAGTAATGGGATCATTGTGAACTGAGGTATTCGTTTGAGATTTCCTCAACCTGAGTGGTCATAGTGGTAACTGGTTCCGAAACTAGTCCACTTAGGATCCACCCTAAAATAGTATTTTGTGCCAATAGTTTGTTTAAAATTTTCTTAACACCCTCGAGTATTATCTGAGGTATGAGATCGCTGCCTAATAGAATGTCTATTTGAGCGGGGGTGTTGCAGTTGGCATCTGCTAGCTTTAGGTGTGAAACCTTTTGCCAATGCTTGCAATTTATATGATAGCTTGGAAGCATATTTGTTAGTTGCGGTAAGACTATAGCTTCTGCTTTAATTCTCTTCTCCGCTTGGGGGGAAATTAGAGTAATGGGATTATGTGAACTGAGGTATTCGTTTGAGATTTCCTCAACCTGAGTGGTCATAGTGGTAACTGGTTCCGAAACTAGTCCACTTAGGATCCACCCAAAAATAGTATTTTGTGCCAATAGTTTGTTTGAAATTTTCTCAACACCCTCGAGTATTATCTGAGGTATGAGATCGCTGCCTAATAGAATGTCTATTTGAGCGGGGGTGTTGCAGTTGGGATCTGCTAGCTTTAAGTGTGAAACCTTTTGCCAATGCTTGCTATTTATATGATAGCTTGGAAGCATATTTGTTAGTTGCGGTAAGACTATAGTTCTGCTTTAATTCTCTTATCCGCTTGGAAGGAAATTAGAGTAATGGGATTATTGTGAACTGAGGTATTCGTTTGAGATTTCCTCAACCTGAGTGGACATGGTGGTAACTGGTTCCGAAACTAGTCCACTTAGGATCCACCCAAAAATAGTATTTTGTGCCAATAGTTTGTTTGAAATTTTCTCAACACCCTCGAGTATTATCTGAGGTATGAGATCGCTGCCTAATAGAATGTCTATTTGAGCGGGGGTGTTGCAGTTGAGATCTGCTAGCGTTAGGTGTGAAACCTTTTGTCAATGCTTGTTATTTATATGATAGCTTGGAAGCATATTTGTTAGTTGCGGTAAGACTATAGCTTCTGCTTTAATTCTCTTATCCGCTTGGGGGGAAATTAGAGTAATGGGATTATTGTGAACTGAGGTATTCGTTTGAGATTTCCCCAACCTGAGTGGTCATGGTGGTAACTGGTTCCGAAACTAGTCCACTTAGGATCCACCCAAAAATAGTATTTTGTGCCAATAGTTTGTTTGAAATTTTCTCAACACCCTCGAGTATTATCTGAGGTATGAGATCGCTGCCTAATAGAATGTCTATTTGAGCGGGGGTGTTGCAGTTGGGATCTGCTAGCTTTAAGTGTGAAACCTTTTGCCAATGTTTGCTATTTATATGATAGCTTGGAAGCATATTTGTTAGTTGCGGTAAGACTATAGTTCTGCTTTAATTCTCTTATCCGCTTGGGGGGAAATTATAGTAATGGGATTATTGTGAACTGAGGTATTCGTTTGAGATTTCCCCAACCTGAGTGGTCATGGTGGTAACTGGTTCCGAAACTAGTCCACTTAGGATCCACCCAAAAATAGTATTTTGTGCCAATAGTTTGTTTGAAATTTTCTCAACACCCTCGAGTATTATCTGAGCTATGAGATCGCTGCCTAATAGAATGTCTATTTGAGCGGGGCTGTTGCAGTTGGCATCTGCTAGCTTTAGGTGTGAAACCTTTTGCCGATGCTTGCTATTTATATGATAGCTTGGAAGCTTGGATATTTGTTAGTTGCGGTAAGACTATAGCTTCTGCTTTAATTCTCTTACCCGCTTGGGGGGAAATTAGAGTAAGGGGATTATTGTGAACTGAGGTATTCGTTTGAGATTTCCTCAACCTGAGTGGTCATGGTGGTAACTGGTTCCGAAACTAGTCCACTTAGGACCAACCAAAAAATAGTATTTTGTGCCAATAGTTTGTTTGAAATTTTCTCAACACCCTCGAGTATTATCTGAGGTATGAGATCGCTGCCTAATAGAATGTCTATTTGAGCGGGGGTGTTGCAGTTGGGATCTGCTAGCTTTAGGTGTGAAACCTTTTGCCAATGCTTGCTATTTATATGATAGCTTGGAAGCATATTTGGTAGTTGCGGTAAGACTATAGCTTCTGCTTTAATTCTCTTCTCCGCTTGGGGGGAAATTAGAGTAATGGGATTATGTGAACTGAGGTATTCGTTTGAGATTTCATCAACCTGAGTGGTCATAGTGGTAACTGGTTCCGAAACTAGTCCACTTAGGATCCACCCAAAAATAGTATTTTGTGCCAATAGTTTGTTTGAAATTTTCTCAACACCCCCGAGTATTATCTGAGGTATGAGATCGCTGCCTAATAGAATGTCTATTTGAGCGGGGGTGTTGCAGTTGGGATCTGCTAGCTTTAAGTGTGAAACCTTTTGCCAATGCTTGCTATTTATATGATAGCTTGGAAGCATATTTGTTAGTTGCGGTAAGACTATAGTTCAGCTTTAATTCTCTTATCCGCTTGGGGGGAAATTAGAGTAATGGGATTATTGTGAACTGAGGTATTCGTTTGGGATTTCCTCAACCTGAGTGGTCATAGTGGTGACTGTTTCCGAAACTAGTCCAATTAGGATCCACCCAAAAATAGTATTTTGTGCCAATAGTTTGTTTGAAATTTTTTCAACACCCTCGAGTATTATCTGAGCTATGAGATCGCTGCCTAATGGAATGTCTATTTGAGCGGGGGTGTTGCAGTTGGGATCTGCTAGCTTTAGGTGTGAAACCTTTTGCCAATGCTTGCTATTTATATGATAGCTTGGAAGCATATTTGTTAGTTGCGGTAAGACTATAGCTTCTGCTTTAATTCTCTTATCCGCTTGGGGGGAAATTAGAGTAATGGGATTATTGTGAACTGAGGTATTCGTTTGAGATTTCCTCAACCTGAGTGGTCATAGTGGTAACTGGTTCCGAAACTAGTCCACTTAGGACCAACCCAAAAATAGTATTTTGTGCCAATAGTTTGTTTGAAATTTTCTCAACACCCTCGAGTATTATCTGAGGTATGAGATCGCTGCCTAATAGAATGTCTATTTGAGCGGGGGTGTTGCAGTTGGGATCTGCTAGCTTTAGGTGTGAAACCTTTTGCCAATGCTTGCTATTTATATGATAGCTTGGAAGCATATTTGTTAGTTGCGGTAAGACTATAGTTCAGCTTTAATTCTCTTATCCGCTTGGGGGGAAATTAGAGTAATGGGATTATTGTGAACTGAGGTATTCGTTTGGGATTTCCTCAACCTGAGTGGTCATAGTGGTGACTGTTTCCGAAACTAGTCCAATTAGGATCCACCCAAAAATAGTATTTTGTGCCAATAGTTTGTTTGAAATTTTTTCAACACCCTCGAGTATTATCTGAGCTATGAGATCGCTGCCTAATGGAATGTCTATTTGAGCGGGGGTGTTGCAGTTGGGATCTGCTAGCTTTAGGTGTGAAACCTTTTGCCAATGCTTGCTATTTATATGATAGCTTGGAAGCATATTTGTTAGTTGCGGTAAGACTATAGCTTCTGCTTTAATTCTCTTATCCGCTTGGGGGGAAATTAGAGTAATGGGATTATTGTGAACTGAGGTATTCGTTTGAGATTTCCTCAACCTGAGTGGTCATAGTGGTAACTGGTTCCGAAACTAGTCCACTTAGGACCAACCCAAAAATAGTATTTTGTGCCAATAGTTTGTTTGAAATTTTCTCAACACCCTCGAGTATTATCTGAGGTATGAGATCGCTGCCTAATAGAATGTCTATTTGAGCGGGGGTGTTGCAGTTGGGATCTGCTAGCTTTAGGTGTGAAACCTTTTGCCAATGCTTGCTATTTATATGATAGCTTGGAAGCATATTTGGTAGTTGCGGTAAGACTATAGCTTCTGCTTTAATTCTCTTATCCGCTTGGGGGGAAATTAGAGTAATGGGATTATTGTGAACTGAGGTATTCGTTTGAGATTTCCTCAACCTGAGTGGTCATAGTGGTAACTGGTTCCGAAACTAGTCCACTTAGGACCAACCCAAAAATAGTATTTTGTGCTAATAGTTTGTTTGAAATTTTCTCAACACCCTCGAGTATTATCTGAGGTATGAGATCGCTGCCTAATAGAATGTCTATTTGAGCGGGGGTGTTGCAGTTGGGATCTGCTAGCTTTAGGTGTGAAACCTTTTGCCAATGCTTGCTATTTATATGATAGCTTGGAAGCATATTTGGTAGTTGCGGTAAGACTATAGCTTCTGCTTTAATTCTCTTCTCCGCTTGGGGGGAAATTAGAGTAATGGGATTATGTGAACTGAGGTATTCGTTTGAGATTTCCTCAACCTGAGTGGTCATAGTGGTAACTGGTTCCGAAACTAGTCCACTTAGGATCCACCCAAAAATAGTATTTTGTGCCAATAGTTTGTTTGAAATTTTCTCAACACCCTCGAGTATTATCTGAGGTATGAGATCGCTGCCTAATAGAATGTCTATTTGAGCGGGGGTGTTGCAGTTGGGATCTGCTAGCTTTAAGTGTGAAACCTTTTGCCAATGCTTGCTATTTATATGATAGCTTGGAAGCATATTTGTTAGTTGCGGTAAGACTATAGTTCTGCTTTAATTCTCTTATCCGCTTGGGGGGAAATTAGAGTAATGGGATTATTGTGAACTGAGGTATTCGTTTGAGATTTCCTCAACCTGAGTGGACATGGTGGTAACTGGTTCCGAAACTAGTCCAATTAGGATCCACTCAAAAATAGTATTTTGTGCCAATAGTTTGTTTGAAATTTTTTCAACACCCTCGAGTATTATCTGAGGTATGAGATCGCTGCCTAATGGAATGTCTATTTGAGCGGGGGTGTTGCAGTTGGGATCTGCTAGCGTTAGGTGTGAAACCTTTTGCCAATGCTTGCTATTTATATGATAGCTTGGAAGCATATTTGTTAGTTGCGGTAAGACTATAGCTTCTGCTTTAATTCTCTTATCCGCTTGGGGGGAAATTAGAGTAATGGGATTATTGTGAACTGAGGTATTCGTTTGAGATTTCCTCAACCTGAGTGGTCATAGTGGTAACTGGGTCCGAAACTAGTCCACTTAGGACCAACCCAAAAATAGTATTTTGTGCCAATAGTTTGTTTGAAATTTTCTCAACACCCTCGAGTATTATCTGAGGTATGAGATCGCTGCCTAATAGAATGTCTATTTGAGCGGGGTGTTGCAGTTGGGATCTGCTAGTTTTAGGTGTGAAACCTTTTGCCAATGCTTGCTATTTATATGATAGCTTGGAAGCATATTTGTTAGTTGCGGTAAGACTATAGCTTCTGCTTTAATTCTCTTCTCCGCTTGGGTGGAAATTAGAGTAATGGGATTATTGTGAACTGAGGTATTCGTTTGAGATTTCCTCAACCTGAGTGGTCATAGTGGTAACTGGTTCCGAAACTAGTCCACTTAGGATCCACCCTAAAATAGTATTTTGTGCCAATAGTTTGTTTGAAATTCTCTCAACACCCTCGAGTATTATCTGAGGTATGAGATCGCTGCCTAATAGAATATCTATTTGAGCGGGGGTGTTGCAGTTGGCATCTGCTAGCTTTAGGTGTGAAACCTTTTGCCAATGCTTGCTATTTATATGATAGCTTGGAAGCATATTTGTTAGTTGCGGTAAGACTATAGCTTCTGCTTTAATTCTCTTCTCCGCTTGGGGGGAAATTAGAGTAATGGGATTATGTGAACTGAGGTATTCGTTTGAGATTTCCTCAACCTGAGTGGTCATAGTGGTAACTGGTTCTGAAACTAGTCCACTTAGGATCCACCCAAAAATAGTATTTTGTGCCAATAGTTTGTTTGAAATTTTCTCAACACCCTCGAGTATTATCTGAGGTATGAGATCGCTGCCTAATAGAATGTCTATTTGAGCGGGGGTGTTGCAGTTGGGATCTGCTAGCTTTAAGTGTGAAACCTTTTGCCAATGCTTGCTATTTATATGATAGCTTGGAAGCATATTTGTTAGTTGCGGTAAGACTATAGTTCTGCTTTAATTCTCTTATCCGCTTGGGGGGAAATTAGAGTAATGGGATTATTGTGAACTGAGGTATTCGTTTGAGATTTCCTCAACCTGAGTGGACATGGTGGTAACTGGTTCCGAAACTAGTCCACTTAGGATCCACCCAAAAATAGTATTTTGTGCCAATAGTTTGTTTGAAATTTTCTCAACACCCTCGAGTATTATCTGAGGTATGAGATCGCTGCCTAATAGAATGTCTATTTGAGCGGGGGTGTTGCAGTTGGCATCTGCTAGCTTTAGGTGTGAAACCTTTTGCCGATGCTTGCTATTTATATGATAGCTTGGAAGCATATTTGTTAGTTGCGGTAAGACTATAGCTTCTGCTTTAATTCTCTTATCCGCTTGGGGGGAAATTAGAGTAAGGGGATTATTGTGAACTGAGGTATTCGTTTGAGATTTCCTCAACCTGAGTGGTCATGGTGGTAACTGGTTCCGAAACTAGTCCACTTAGGACCAACCCAAAAATAGTATTTTGTGCCAATAGTTTGTTTGAAATTTTCTCAACACCCTCGAGTATTATCTGAGGTATGAGATCGCTGCCTAATAGAATGTCTATTTGAGCGGGGGTGTTGCAGTTGGGATCTGCTAGCTTTAGGTGTGAAACCTTTTGCCAAAGCTTGCTATTTATATGATAGCTTGGAAGCATATTTGTTAGTTGCGGTAAGACTATAGCTTCTGCTTTAATTCTCTTCTCCGCTTGGGTGGAAATTAGAGTAATGGGATTATTGTGAACTGAGGTATTCGTTTGAGATTTCCTCAACCTGAGTGGTCATAGTGGTAACTGGTTCCGAAACTAGTCCAATTAGGATCCACCCAAAAATAGTATTTTGTGCCAATAGTTTGTTTGAAATTTTTTCAACACCCTCGAGTATTATCTGAGGTATGAGATCGCTGCCTAATGGAATGTCTATTTGAGCGGGGGTGTTGCAGTTGGGATCTGCTAGCTTTAGGTGTGAAACCTTTTGCCAATGCTTGCTATTTATATGATAGCTTGGAAGCATCTTTGTTAGTTGCAGTAAGACTATAGCTTCTGCTTTAATTCTTTTATCCGCTTGGGGGGAAATTAGAGTAATGGGATTATTGTGAACTGAGGTATTCGTTTGAGATTTCCTCAACCTGAGTGGTCATAGTGGTAACTGGTTCCGAAACTAGTCCACTTAGGACCAACCCAAAAATAGTATTTTGTGCCAATAGTTTCTTTGAAATTTTCTCAACACCCTCGAGTATTATCTGAGGTATGAGATCGCTGCCTAATGGAATGTCTATTTGAGCGGGGGTGTTGCAGTTGGGATCTGCTAGCTTTAGGTGTGAAACCTTTTGCCAATGCTTGCTATTTATATGATAGCTTGGAAGCATATTTGTTAGTTGCGGTAAGACTATAGCTTCTGCTTTAATTCTCTTCTCCGCTTGGGTGGAAATTAGAGTAGTGGGATTATTGTGAACTGAGGTATTCGTTTGAGATTTCCTCAACCTGAGTGGTCATAGTGGTAACTGGTTCCGAAACTAGTCCACTTAGGATCCACCCTAAAATAGTATTTTGTGCCAATAGTTTGTTTGAAATTTTCTCAACACCCTCGAGTATTATCTGAGGTATGAGATCGCTGCCTAATAGAATGTCTATTTGAGCGGGGGTGTTGCAGTTGGCATCTGCTAGCTTCAGGTGTGAAACCTTTTGCCAATGCTTGCAATTTATATGATAGCTTGGAAGCATATTTGTTAGTTGCGGTAAGACTATAGCTTCTGCTTTAATTCTCTTCTCCGCTTGGGGGGAAATTAGAGTAATGGGATTATGTGAACTGAGGTATTCGTTTGAGATTTCCTCAACCTGAGTGGTCATAGTGGTAACTGGTTCCGAAACTAGTCCACTTAGGACCAACCCAAAAATAGTATTTTGTGCCAATAGTTTCTTTGAAATTTTCTCAACACCCTCGAGTATTATCTGAGGTATGAGATCGCTGCCTAATAGAATGTCTATTTGAGCGGGGGTGTTGCAGTTGGCATCTGCTAGCTTCAGGTGTGAAACCTTTTGCCAATGCTTGCAATTTATATGATAGCTTGGAAGCATATTTGTTAGTTGCGGTAAGACTATAGCTTCTGCTTTAATTCTCTTCTCCGCTTGGGGGGAAATTAGAGTAATGGGATTATGTGAACTGAGGTATTCATTTGAGATTTCCTCAACCTGAGTGGTCATAGTGGTAACTGGTTCCGAAACTAGTCCACTTAGGATCCACCCAAAAATAGTTTTTTGTGCCAATAGTTTGTTTGAAATTTTCTCAACACCCTCGAGTATTATCTGAGGTATGAGATCGCTGCCTAATAGAATGTCTATTTGAGCGGGGGTGTTGAAGTTGGGATCTGCTAGCTTTAAGTGTGAAACCTTTTGCCAATGCTTGCTATTTATATGATAGCTTGGAAGCATATTTGTTAGTTGCGGTAAGACTATAGCTTCTGCTTTAATTCTCTTATCCGCTTGGGGGGAAATTAGAGTAATGGGATTATTGTGAACTGAGGTATTCGTTTGAGATTTCCTCAACCTGAGTGGTCATGGTGGTAACTGGTTCCGAAACTAGTCCACTTAGGACCAACCCAAAAATAGTATTTTGTGCCAATAGTTTGTTTGAAATTTTCTCAACACCTTCGAGTATTATCTGAGGTATGAGATCGCTGCCTAATAGAATGTCTATTTGAGCGGGGGTGTTGCAGTTGGGATCTGCTAGCTTTAGGTGTGAAACCTTTAGCCAATGCTTGCTATTTATATGATAGCTTGGAAGCATATTGGTTAGTTGCGGTAAGACTATAGCTTCTGCTTTTATTCTCTTATCCGCTTGGGGGCAAATTAGAGTAATGGGATTATTGTGAACTGAGGTATTCGTTTGAGATTTCCTCAACCTGAGTGGTCATGGTGGTAACTGGTTCCGAAACTAGTCCACTTAGAATCCACCCTAAAATAGTATTTTGTGCCAATAGTTTGTTTGAAATTTTCTCAACACCCTCGAGTATTATCTGAGGTATGAGATCGCTGCCTAATAGAATGTCTATTTGAGCGGGGGTGTTGCAGTTGGCATCTGCTAGCTTTAGGTGTGAAACCTTTTGCCAATGCTTGCTATTTATATGATAGCTTGGAAGCATATTTGTTAGTTGCGGTAAGACTATAGCTTCTGCTTTAATTCTCTTCTCCGCTTGGGGGGAAATTAGAGTAATGGGATTATGTGAACTGAGGTATTCGTTTGAGATTTCCTCAACCTGAGTGGTCATGGTGGTAAATGGTTCCGAAACTAGTCCACTTAGGATCCACCCAAAAATAGTATTTTGTGCCAATAGTTTGTTTGAAATTTTCTCAACACCCTCGAGTATTATCTGAGGTATGAGATCGCTGCCTAATAGAATGTCTATTTGAGCGGGGGTGTTGCAGTTGAGATCTGCTAGCTTTAGGTGTGAAACCTTTTGTCAATGCTTGTTATTTATATGATAGCTTGGAAGCATATTTGTTACTTGCGGTAAGACTATAGCTTCTGTTTTAATTCTCTTATCCGCTTGGTGGGAAATTAGAGTAATGGGATTATTGTGAACTGAAGTATTCGTTTGAGATTTCCTCAACCTGAGTGGTCATGGTGGTAACTGGTTCCGAAACTAGTCCACTTAGGATCCACCCAAAAATAGTATTTTGTGCGAATAGTTTGTTTGAAATTTTCTCAACACCCTCGAGTATTATCTGAGGTATGAGATCGCTGCCTAATAGAATGTCTATTTGAGCGGGGGTGTTGCAGTTGGGATCTGCTAGCTTTCTGTATGAAACCTTTTGCTAATGCTTGCTATTTATATGATAGCTTCGAAGCATATTTGTTAGTTGCGGTAAGACTATAGCTTCTGCTTTAATTCTCTTATCCGCTTGGGGGGAAATTAGAGTAATGGGATTATTGTGAACTGAGGTATACGTTTGAGATTTCCTCAACCTGAGTGGTCATAGTGGGAACTGGTTCCGAAACTTGTCCACATAGGATCCACCCAAAAATATTATTTTGTGCCAATAGTTTGTTTGAAATTTTCTCAACACCCTCGAGTATTATCTGAGGTTTGAGATCGCTGCCTAATAGAATGTCTATTTGAGCGGGGGTGTTGCAGTTGGGATCTGCTAGCGTTAGGTGTGAAACCTTTTAGAGTAATGGGATTATGTGAACTGAGGTATTCGTTTGAGATTTCCTCAACCTGAGTGGTCATGGTGGTAACTGGTTCCGAAACTAGTCCACTTAGGCCCAACCCAAAAATAGTATTTTGTGCGAATAGTTTGTTTGAAATTTTCTCAACACCCTCGAGTATTATCTGAGGTATGAGATCGCTGCCTAATAGAATGTCTATTTGAGCGGGGGTGTTGCAGTTGGGATCTGCTAGCTTTAGGTGTGAAACCTTTAGCCAATGCTTGCTATTTATATGATAGCTTGGAAGCATATTTGTTAGTTGCGGTAAGACTATAGCTTCTGCTTTAATTCTCTTCTCCGCTTGGGGGGAAATTAGAGTAATGGGATTATGTGAACTGAGGTATTCATTTGAGATTTCCTCAACCTGAGTGGTCATAGTGGTAACTGGTTCCGAAACTAGTCCACTTAGGATCCACCCAAAAATAGTTTTTTGTGCCAATAGTTTGTTTGAAATTTTCTCAACACCCTCGAGTATTATCTGAGGTATGAGATCGCTGCCTAATAGAATGTCTATTTGAGCGGGGGTGTTGAAGTTGGGATCTGCTAGCTTTAAGTGTGAAACCTTTTGCCAATGCTTGCTATTTATATGATAGCTTGGAAGCATATTTGTTAGTTGCGGTAAGACTATAGTTCTGCTTTAATTCTCTTATCCGCTTGGGGGGAAATTAGAGTAATGGGATTATTGTGAACTGAAGTATTCGTTTGAGATTTCCTCAACCTGAGTGGACATGGTGGTAACTGGTTCCGAAACTAGTCCACTTAGGATCCACCCAAAAATAGTATTTTGTGCCAATAGTTTGTTTGAAATTTTCTCAACACCCTCGAGTATTATCTGAGGTATGAGATCGCTGCCTAATAGAATGTCTATTTGAGCGGGGGTGTTGCAGTTGGCATCTGCTAGCTTTAGGTGTGAAACCTTTTGCCGATGCTTGCTATTTATATGATAGCTTGGAAGCATATTTGTTAGTTGCGGTAAGACTATAGCTTCTGCTTTAATTCTCTTATCCGCTTGGGGGGAAATTAGAGTAATGGGATTATTGTGAACTGAGGTATTCGTTTGAGATTTCCTCAACCTGAGTGGTCATGGTGGTAACTGGTTCCGAAACTAGTCCACTTAGGACCAACCCAAAAATAGTATTTTGTGCCAATAGTTTGTTTGAAATTTTCTCAACACCTTCGAGTATTATCTGAGGTATGAGATCGCTGCCTAATAGAATGTCTATTTGAGCGGGGGTGTTGCAGTTGGGATCTGCTAGCTTTAGGTGTGAAACCTTTAGCCAATGCTTGCTATTTATATGATAGCTTGGAAGCATATTGGTTAGTTGCGGTAAGACTATAGCTTCTGCTTTTATTCTCTTATCCGCTTGGGGGCAAATTAGAGTAATGGGATTATTGTGAACTGAGGTATTCGTTTGAGATTTCCTCAACCTGAGTGGTCATGGTGGTAACTGGTTCCGAAACTAGTCCACTTAGAATCCACCCTAAAATAGTATTTTGTGCCAATAGTTTGTTTGAAATTTTCTCAACACCCTCGAGTATTATCTGAGGTATGAGATCGCTGCCTAATAGAATGTCTATTTGAGCGGGGGTGTTGCAGTTGGGATCTGCTAGCGTTAGGTGTGAAACCTTTTAGAGTAATGGGATTATGTGAACTGAGGTATTCGTTTGAGATTTCCTCAACCTGAGTGGTCATGGTGGTAACTGGTTCCGAAACTAGTCCACTTAGAATCCACCCTAAAATATTATTTTGTGCCAATAGTTTGTTTGAAATTTTCTCAACACCCTCGAGTATTATCTGAGGTTTGAGATCGCTGCCTAATAGAATGTCTATTTGAGCGGGGGTGTTGCAGTTGGGATCTGCTAGCGTTAGGTGTGAAACCTTTTAGAGTAATGGGATTATGTGAACTGAGGTATTCGTTTGAGATTTCCTCAACCTGAGTGGTCATGGTGGTAACTGGTTCCGAAACTAGTCCACTTAGAATCCACCCTAAAATATTATTTTGTGCCAATAGTTTGTTTGAAATTTTCTCAACACCCTCGAGTATTATCTGAGGTTTGAGATCGCTGCCTAATAGAATGTCTATTTGAGCGGGGGTGTTGCAGTTGGGATCTGCTAGCTTTAGGTGTGAAACCTTTTGCCGATGCTTGCTATTTATATGATAGCTTGGAAGCATATTTGTTAGTTGCGGTAAGACTATAGCTTCTGCTTTAATTCTCTTATCCGCTTGGGGGGAAATTAGAGTAATGGGATTATTGTGAACTGAGGTATTCGTTTGAGATTTCCTCAACCTGAGTGGTCATGGTGGTAACTGGTTCCGAAACTAGTCCACTTAGAATCCACCCTAAAATATTATTTTGTGCCAATAGTTTGTTTGAAATTTTCTCAACACCCTCGAGTATTATCTGAGGTTTGAGATCGCTGCCTAATAGAATGTCTATTTGAGCGGGGGTGTTGCAGTTGGGATCTGCTAGCGTTAGGTGTGAAACCTTTTAGAGTAATGGGATTATGTGAACTGAGGTATTCGTTTGAGATTTCCTCAACCTGAGTGGTCATGGTGGTAACTGGTTCCGAAACTAGTCCACTTAGGCCCAACCCAAAAATAGTATTTTGTGCGAATAGTTTGTTTGAAATTTTCTCAACACCCTCGAGTATTATCTGAGGTATGAGATCGCTGCCTAATAGAATGTCTATTTGAGCGGGGGTGTTGCAGTTGGGATCTGCTAGCTTTAGGTGTGAAACCTTTAGCCAATGCTTGCTATTTATATGATAGCTTGGAAGCATATTTGTTAGTTGCGGTAAGACTATAGCTTCTGCTTTAATTCTCTTCTCCGCTTGGGGGGAAATTAGAGTAATGGGATTATGTGAACTGAGGTATTCATTTGAGATTTCCTCAACCTGAGTGGTCATAGTGGTAACTGGTTCCGAAACTAGTCCACTTAGGATCCACCCAAAAATAGTTTTTTGTGCCAATAGTTTGTTTGAAATTTTCTCAACACCCTCGAGTATTATCTGAGGTATGAGATCGCTGCCTAATAGAATGTCTATTTGAGCGGGGGTGTTGAAGTTGGGATCTGCTAGCTTTAAGTGTGAAACCTTTTGCCAATGCTTGCTATTTATATGATAGCTTGGAAGCATATTTGTTAGTTGCGGTAAGACTATAGTTCTGCTTTAATTCTCTTATCCGCTTGGGGGGAAATTAGAGTAATGGGATTATTGTGAACTGAAGTATTCGTTTGAGATTTCCTCAACCTGAGTGGACATGGTGGTAACTGGTTCCGAAACTAGTCCACTTAGGATCCACCCAAAAATAGTATTTTGTGCCAATAGTTTGTTTGAAATTTTCTCAACACCCTCGAGTATTATCTGAGGTATGAGATCGCTGCCTAATAGAATGTCTATTTGAGCGGGGGTGTTGCAGTTGGCATCTGCTAGCTTTAGGTGTGAAACCTTTTGCCGATGCTTGCTATTTATATGATAGCTTGGAAGCATATTTGTTAGTTGCGGTAAGACTATAGCTTCTGCTTTAATTCTCTTATCCGCTTGGGGGGAAATTAGAGTAATGGGATTATTGTGAACTGAGGTATTCGTTTGAGATTTCCTCAACCTGAGTGGTCATGGTGGTAACTGGTTCCGAAACTAGTCCACTTAGGACCAACCCAAAAATAGTATTTTGTGCCAATAGTTTGTTTGAAATTTTCTCAACACCTTCGAGTATTATCTGAGGTATGAGATCGCTGCCTAATAGAATGTCTATTTGAGCGGGGGTGTTGCAGTTGGGATCTGCTAGCTTTAGGTGTGAAACCTTTAGCCAATGCTTGCTATTTATATGATAGCTTGGAAGCATATTGGTTAGTTGCGGTAAGACTATAGCTTCTGCTTTTATTCTCTTATCCGCTTGGGGGCAAATTAGAGTAATGGGATTATTGTGAACTGAGGTATTCGTTTGAGATTTCCTCAACCTGAGTGGTCATGGTGGTAACTGGTTCCGAAACTAGTCCACTTAGAATCCACCCTAAAATAGTATTTTGTGCCAATAGTTTGTTTGAAATTTTCTCAACACCCTCGAGTATTATCTGAGGTATGAGATCGCTGCCTAATAGAATGTCTATTTGAGCGGGGGTGTTGCAGTTGGCATCTGCTAGCTTTAGGTGTGAAACCTTTTGCCAATGCTTGCTATTTATATGATAGCTTGGAAGCATATTTGTTAGTTGCGGTAAGACTATAGCTTCTGCTTTAATTCTCTTCTCCGCTTGGGGGGAAATTAGAGTAATGGGATTATGTGAACTGAGGTATTCGTTTGAGATTTCCTCAACCTGAGTGGTCATGGTGGTAAATGGTTCCGAAACTAGTCCACTTAGGATCCACCCAAAAATAGTATTTTGTGCCAATAGTTTGTTTGAAATTTTCTCAACACCCTCGAGTATTATCTGAGGTATGAGATCGCTGCCTAATAGAATGTCTATTTGAGCGGGGGTGTTGCAGTTGAGATCTGCTAGCTTTAGGTGTGAAACCTTTTGTCAATGCTTGTTATTTATATGATAGCTTGGAAGCATATTTGTTACTTGCGGTAAGACTATAGCTTCTGTTTTAATTCTCTTATCCGCTTGGTGGGAAATTAGAGTAATGGGATTATTGTGAACTGAAGTATTCGTTTGAGATTTCCTCAACCTGAGTGGTCATGGTGGTAACTGGTTCCGAAACTAGTCCACTTAGGATCCACCCAAAAATAGTATTTTGTGCGAATAGTTTGTTTGAAATTTTCTCAACACCCTCGAGTATTATCTGAGGTATGAGATCGCTGCCTAATAGAATGTCTATTTGAGCGGGGGTGTTGCAGTTGGGATCTGCTAGCTTTCTGTATGAAACCTTTTGCCAATGCTTGCTATTTATATGATAGCTTCGAAGCATATTTGTTAGTTGCGGTAAGACTATAGCTTCTGCTTTAATTCTCTTATCCGCTTGGGGGGAAATTAGAGTAATGGGATTATTGTGAACTGAGGTATACGTTTGAGATTTCCTCAACCTGAGTGGTCATAGTGGGAACTGGTTCCGAAACTTGTCCACATAGGATCCACCCAAAAATATTATTTTGTGCCAATAGTTTGTTTGAAATTTTCTCAACACCCTCGAGTATTATCTGAGGTATGAGATCGCTGCCTAATAGAATGTCTATTTGAGCGGGGGTGTTGCAGTTGGGATCTGCTAGCGTTAGGTGTGAAACCTTTTAGAGTAATGGGATTATGTGAACTGAGGTATTCGTTTGAGATTTCCTCAACCTGAGTGGTCATGGTGGTAACTGGTTCCGAAACTAGTCCACTTAGGCCCAACCCAAAAATAGTATTTTGTGCGAATAGTTTGTTTGAAATTTTCTCAACACCCTCGAGTATTATCTGAGGTATGAGATCGCTGCCTAATAGAATGTCTATTTGAGCGGGGGTGTTGCAGTTGGGATCTGCTAGCTTTAGGTGTGAAACCTTTAGCCAATGCTTGCTATTTATATGATAGCTTGGAAGCATATTTGTTAGTTGCGGTAAGACTATAGCTTCTGCTTTAATTCTCTTATCCGCTTGGGGGGAAATTAGAGTAATGGGATTATTGTGACCTGAGGTATTCGTTTGAGATTTTCTCAACCTGAGTGGTCATGGTGGTAACTGGTTCCGAAACTAGTCCACTTAGGATTCACCCTAAAATAGTATTTTGTGCCAATAGGTGAAACCTTTTGCCAATGCTTGCTATTTATATGATAGCTTGGAAGCATATTTGTGAGTTGCGGTAAGACTATAGCTTCTGCTTTAATTCTCTTATCCGCTTGGGGGGAAATTAGAGTAATGGGATTATTGTGAACTGAGGTATTCGTTTGAGATTTCCTCAACCTGAGTGGTCATGGTGGTAACTGGTTCCGAAACTAGTCCACTTAGGATCCACCCAAAAATAGTATTTTGTGCCAATAGTTTTTTTGAAATTTTCTCAACACCCTCGAGTATTATCTGAGGTATGAGATCGCTGCCTAATAGAATGTCTATTTGAGCGGGGGTGTTGCAGTTGGGATCTGCTAGCTTTAGGTGTGAAACCTTTAGCCAATGCTTGCTATTTATATGATAGCTTGGAAGCATATTTGTTAGTTGCGGTAAGACTATAGTTTCTGCTCTAATTCTCTTATCCGCTTGGGGGGAAATTAGAGTAATGGGATTATTGTGAACTGAGGTATTCGTTTGAGATTTCCTCAACCTGAATGGTCATAGTGGGAACTGGTTCCGAAACTTGTCCACTTAGGATCCACCCAAAAATATTATTTTGTGCCAATAGTTTGTTTGAAATTTTCTCAACACCCTCGAGTATTATCTGAGGTATGAGATCGCTGCCTAATAGAATGTCTATTTGAGCGGGGGTGTTGCAGTTGGCATCTGCTAGCTTTAGGTGTGAAACCTTTTGCCAATGCTTGCTATTTATATGATAGCTTGGAAGCATATTTGTTAGTTGCGGTAAGACTATAGCTTCTGCTTTAATTCTCTTATCCGCTTGGGGGGAAATTAGAGTAATGGGATTATTGTGAACTGAGGTATTCGTTTGAGATTTCCTCAACCTGAGTGGTCATGGTGGTAACTGGTTCCGAAACTAGTCCACTTAGGATCCACACAAAAATAGTATTTTGTGTCAATAGTTTGTTTGAAATTTTCGCAACACCCTCAAGTAATATCTGAGGTATGAGATCGCTGCCTAATAGAATGTCTATTTGAGCGGGGGTGTTGCAGTTGGCATCTGCTAGCTTTAGGTGTGAAACCTTTTGCCAATGCTTGCTATTTATATGATAGCTTGGAAGCATATTTGTTAGTTGCGGTAAGACTATAGCTTCTGCTTTAATTCTCTTATCCGCTTGGGGGGAAATTAGAGTAATGGGATTATTGTGAACTGAGGTATCCGTTTGAGATTTCCTCAACCTGAGTGGTCATGGTGGTAACTGGTTCCGAAACTAGTCCACTTAGGATCCACCCAAAAATAGTATTTTGTGTCAATAGTTTGTTTGAAATTTTCGCAACACCCTCAAGTAATATCTGAGGTATGAGATCGCTGCCTAATAGAATGTCTATTTGAGCGGGGGTGTTGCAGTTGGGATCTGCTAGCTTTAGGTGTGAAACCTTTTGCCAATGCTTGCTATTTATATGATAGCTTGGAAGCATACTCTGGTATTCGTTTGAGATTTCCTCAACCTGAGTGGTCATGGTGGTAACTGGTTCCGAAATTAGTCCACTTAAGATCCACCCAAAAATAGTATTTTGTGCCAATAGTTTGTTTGAAATTTTCTCAACACTCTCGAGTATTATCTGAGGTATGAGATCGCTGCCTAATAGAATGTCTTTTTGCGCGGGGGTGTTGCAGTTGGGATCTGCTAGCTTTAGGTGTGAAACCTTTTGCCAATGCTTGCGATTTATATGATAGCTTGGAAGCATATTTTTTAGTTGCGGTAAGACTATAGCTTCTGCTTTAATTCTCTTATCCGCTTGGGGGGAAATTAGAGTAATGGGATTATTGTGAACTGAGGTATTCGTTTGAGATTTCCCCAACCTGAGTGGTCATGGTGGTAACTGGTTCCGAAACTAGTCCACTTAGGATCCACCCAAAAATAGTATTTTGTGTCAATAGTTTGTTTGAAATTTTCGCAACACCCTCAAGTAATATCTGAGGTATGAGATCGCTGCCTAATAGAATGTCTATTTGAGCGGGGGTGTTGCAGTTGGCATCTGCTAGCTTTAGGTGTGAAACCTTTTGCCAATGCTTGCTATTTATATGATAGCTTGGAAGCATATTTGTTAGTTGCGGTAAGACTATAGCTTCTGCTTTAATTCTCTTATCCGCTTGGGGGGAAATTAGAGTAATGGGATTATTGTGAACTGAGGTATTCGTTTGAGATTTCCTCAACCTGAGTGGTCATGGTGGTAACTGGTTCCGAAACTAGTCCACTTAGGATCCACCCAAAAATAGTATTTTGTGTCAATAGTTTGTTTGAAATTTTCGCAACACCCTCAAGTAATATCTGAGGTATGAGATCGCTGCCTAATAGAATGTCTATTTGAGCGGGGGTGTTGCAGTTGGGATCTGCTAGCTTTAGGTGTGAAACCTTTTGCCAATGCTTGCTATTTATATGATAGCTTGGAAGCATACTCTGGTATTCGTTTGAGATTTCCTCAACCTGAGTGGTCATGGTGGTAAATGGTTCCGAAACTAGTCCACTTAGGATCCACCCAAAAATTGTATTTTGTGCCAATAGTTTGTTTGAAATTTTCTCAACACCCTCGAGTATTATCTGAGGTATGAGATCGCTGCCTAATAGAATGTCTATTTGAGCGGGGGTGTTGCAGTTGAGATCTGCTAGCTTTAGGTGTGAAACCTTTTGTCAATGCTTGTTATTTATATGATAGCTTGGAAGCATATTTGTTACTTGCGGTAAGACTATAGCTTCTGTTTTAATTCTCTTATCCGCTTGGTGGGAAATTAGAGTAATGGGATTATTGTGAACTGAAGTATTCGTTTGAGATTTCCTCAACCTGAGTGGTCATGGTGGTAACTGGTTCCGAAACTAGTCCACTTAGGATCCACCCAAAAATAGTATTTTGTGCGAATAGTTTGTTTGAAATTTTCTCAACACCCTCGAGTATTATCTGAGGTATGAGATCGCTGCCTAATAGAATGTCTATTTGAGCGGGGGTGTTGCAGTTGGGATCTGCTAGCTTTCTGTATGAAACCTTTTGCCAATGCTTGCTATTTATATGATAGCTTCGAAGCATATTTGTTAGTTGCGGTAAGACTATAGCTTCTGCTTTAATTCTCTTATCCGCTTGGGGGGAAATTAGAGTAATGGGATTATTGTGAACTGAGGTATACGTTTGAGATTTCCTCAACCTGAGTGGTCATAGTGGGAACTGGTTCCGAAACTTGTCCACATAGGATCCACCCAAAAATATTATTTTGTGCCAATAGTTTGTTTGAAATTTTCTCAACACCCTCGAGTATTATCTGAGGTATGAGATCGCTGCCTAATAGAATGTCTATTTGAGCGGGGGTGTTGCAGTTGGGATCTGCTAGCGTTAGGTGTGAAACCTTTTAGAGTAATGGGATTATGTGAACTGAGGTATTCGTTTGAGATTTCCTCAACCTGAGTGGTCATGGTGGTAACTGGTTCCGAAACTAGTCCACTTAGGCCCAACCCAAAAATAGTATTTTGTGCGAATAGTTTGTTTGAAATTTTCTCAACACCCTCGAGTATTATCTGAGGTATGAGATCGCTGCCTAATAGAATGTCTATTTGAGCGGGGGTGTTGCAGTTGGGATCTGCTAGCTTTAGGTGTGAAACCTTTAGCCAATGCTTGCTATTTATATGATAGCTTGGAAGCATATTTGTTAGTTGCGGTAAGACTATAGCTTCTGCTTTAATTCTCTTATCCGCTTGGGGGGAAATTAGAGTAATGGGATTATTGTGAACTGAGGTATTCGTTTGAGATTTTCTCAACCTGAGTGGTCATGGTGGTAACTGGTTCCGAAACTAGTCCACTTAGGATTCACCCTAAAATAGTATTTTGTGCCAATAGGTGAAACCTTTTGCCAATGCTTGCTATTTATATGATAGCTTGGAAGCATATTTGTGAGTTGCGGTAAGACTATAGCTTCTGCTTTAATTCTCTTATCCGCTTGGGGGGAAATTAGAGTAATGGGATTATTGTGAACTGAGGTATTCGTTTGAGATTTCCTCAACCTGAGTGGTCATGGTGGTAACTGGTTCCGAAACTAGTCCACTTAGGATCCACCCAAAAATAGTATTTTGTGCCAATAGTTTTTTTGAAATTTTCTCAACACCCTCGAGTATTATCTGAGGTATGAGATCGCTGCCTAATAGAATGTCTATTTGAGCGGGGGTGTTGCAGTTGGGATCTGCTAGCTTTAGGTGTGAAACCTTTAGCCAATGCTTGCTATTTATATGATAGCTTGGAAGCATATTTGTTAGTTGCGGTAAGACTATAGTTTCTGCTCTAATTCTCTTATCCGCTTGGGGGGAAATTAGAGTAATGGGATTATTGTGAACTGAGGTATTCGTTTGAGATTTCCTCAACCTGAGTGGTCATGGTGGTAACTGGTTCCGAAACTAGTCCACTTAGGATCCACCCAAAAATAGTATTTTGTGTCAATAGTTTGTTTGAAATTTTCGCAACACCCTCAAGTAATATCTGAGGTATGAGATCGCTGCCTAATAGAATGTCTATTTGAGCGGGGGTGTTGCAGTTGGGATCTGCTAGCTTTAGGTGTGAAACCTTTTGCCAATGCTTGCTATTTATATGATAGCTTGGAAGCATACTCTGGTATTCGTTTGAGATTTCCTCAACCTGAGTGGTCATGGTGGTAACTGGTTCCGAAATTAGTCCACTTAAGATCCACCCAAAAATAGTATTTTGTGCCAATAGTTTGTTTGAAATTTTCTCAACACTCTCGAATATTATCTGAGGTATGAGATCGCTGCCTAATAGAATGTCTTTTTGCGCGGGGGTGTTGCAGTTGGGATCTGCTAGCTTTAGGTGTGAAACCTTTTGCCAATGCTTGCGATTTATATGATAGCTTGGAAGCATATTTTTTAGTTGCGGTAAGACTATAGCTTCTGCTTTAATTCTCTTATCCGCTTGGGGGGAAATTAGAGTAATGGGATTATTGTGAACTGAGGTATTCGTTTGAGATTTCCCCAACCTGAGTGGTCATGGTGGTAACTGGTTCCGAAACTAGTCCACTTAGGATCCACCCAAAAAAAGTATTTTGTGCCAATAGTTTGTTTGAAATTTTCTCAACACCCTCGAGTATTATCTGAGGTATGAGATCGCTGCCTAATAGAATGTCTATTTGAGCGGGGGTGTTGCAGTTGGGATCTGCTAGCTTTAGGTGTGAAACCTTTTAGAGTAATGGGATTATGTGAACTGAGGTATTCGTTTGAGATTTCCTCAACCTGAGTGGTCATGGTGGTAACTGGTTCCGAAACTAGTCCACTTAGGCCCAACCCAAAAATAGTATTTCGTGCGAATAGTTTGTTTGAAATTTTCTCAACACCCTCGAGTATTATCTGAGGTATGAGATCGCTGCCTAATGGAATGTCTATTTGAGCGGGAGTGTTGCAGTTGGGATCTGCTAGCTTTAGGTGTGAAACCTTTAGCCAATGCTTGCTATTTATATGATAGCTTGGAAGCATATTTGTTAGTTGCGGTAAGACTATAGCTTCTGTTTTAATTCTCTTATCCGCTTGGGGGGAAATTAGAGTAATGGGATTATTGTGAACTGAGGTATTCGTTTGAGATTTCCTCAACCTGAGTGGTCATGGTGGTAACTGGTTCCGAAACTAGTCCACTTAGGATCCACCCTAAAATAGTATTTTGTGCCAATAGGTGAAACCTTTTGCTAATGCTTGCTATTTATATGATAGCTTGGAAGCATATTTGTGAGTTGCGGTAAGACTATAGCTTCTGCTTTAATTCTCTTATCCGCTTGGGGGGAAATTAGAGTAATGGGATTATTGTGAACTGAGGTATTCGTTTGAGATTTCCTCAACCTGAGTGGTCATGGTGGTAACTGGTTCCGAAACTAGTCCACTTAGGATCCACCCAAAAATAGTATTTTGTGCCAATAGTTTGTTTGAAATTTTCTCAACACCCTCGAGTATTATCTGAGGTATGAGATCGCTGCCTAATAGAATGTCTATTTGAGCGGGGGTGTTGCAGTTGGGATCTGCTAGCTTTAGGTGTGAAACCTTTTAGAGTAATGGGATTATGTGAACTGAGGTGTTCGTTTGAGATTTCCTCAACCTGAGTGGTCATGGTGGTAACTGGTTCCGAAACTAGTCCACTTAGGATCCACCCAAAAATAGTATTTTGTGCCAATAGTTTGTTTGAAATTTTCTCAACACCCTCGAGTATTATCTGAGGTATGAGATCGCTGCCTAATAGAATGTCTATTTGAGCGGGGTAGTTGCAGTTGGGATCTGCTAGCTTTAGGTGTGAAACCTTTTAGAGTAATGGGATTATGTGAACTGAGGTATTCGTTTGAGATTTCCTCAACCTGAGTGGTCATGGTGGTAACTGGTTCCGAAACTAGTCCACTTAGGCCCAACCCAAAAATAGTATTTTGTGCGAATAGTTTGTTTGAAATTTTCTCAACACCCTCGAGTATTATCTGAGGTATGAGATCGCTGCCTAATAGAATGTCTATTTGAGCGGGGGTGTTGCAGTTGGGATCTGCTAGTTTTAGGTGTGAAACCTTTTGCCAATGCTTTTTATTTATATGATAGCTTGGAAGCATATTTGTTAGTTGCGGTAAGACTATAGCTTCTGCTTTAATTCTCTTATCCGCTTGGGGGGAAATTAGAGTAATGGGATTATTGTGAAGTGAGCTATTCGTTTGAGATTTCCTCAACCTGAGTGGTCATGGTGGTAACTGGTTCCGAAACTAGTCCATTTAGGATCAACCCAAAAATAGTATTTTGTGCCAATAGTTTGTTTGAAATTTTCTCAACACCCTCAAGTATTATCTGAGGTATGAGATCGCTGCCTAATAGAATGTCTATTTGAGCGGGGGTGTTGCAGTTGGCATCTGCTAGCTTTAGGTGTGAAACCTTTTCAATGCTTGCTATTTATATGATAGCTTGGAAGCATATTTGTTAGTTGCGGTAAGACTATAGCTTCTGCTTTAATTTTCTTATCCGCTTGGGAGGAAATTAGAGTAATGGGATTATTGTGAACTGAGGTATTCGTTTGAGATTTCCTCAACCTGAGTGGTCATGGTGGTAACTGGTTCCAAAACTAGTCCACTTAGAATCCACTCTAAAATAGTATTTTGTGCCAATAGTTTGTTTGAAATTTTCTCAACACCCTCGAGTATTATCTGAGGTATGAGATCGCTGCCTAATAGAATGTCTATTTGAGCGGGGGTGCTGCAGTTGGCATCTGCTAGCTTTAGGTGTGAAACCTTTTGCCAATGCTTGCTATTTATATGATAGCTTGGAAGCATATTTGTTAGTTGCGGTAAGACTATAGCTTCTGGTTTAATTCTCTTATCCGCTTGGGAGGAAATTAGAGTAACGGGATTATTGTGAACTGAGGTATTCGTTTGAGATTTCCTCAACCTGAGTGGTCATGGTGGTAACTGGTTCCGAAACTACTCCACTTAGGATCCACCCAAAAATAGTATTTTGTGCCAATAGTTTGTTTGAAATTTTCTCAACACCCTCGAGTATTATCTGAGGTATGAGATCGCTGCCTAATAGAATGTCTATTTGAGCGGGGGTGCTGCAGTTGGCATCTGCTAGCTTTAGGTGTGAAACCTTTTGCCAATGCTTGCTATTTATATGATAGCTTGGAAGCATATTTGTTAGTTGCGGTAAGACTATAGCTTCTGCTTTAATTTTCTTATCCGCTTGGGAGGAAATTAGAGTAATGGGATTATTGTGAACTGAGGTATTCGTTTGAGATTTCCTCAACCTGAGTGGTCATGGTGGTAACTGGTTCCAAAACTAGTCCACTTAGAATCCACCCAAAAATAGTATTTTGTGCCAATAGTTTGTTTGAAATTTTCTCAACACCCTCGAGTATTATCTGAGGTATGAGATCGCTGCCTAATAGAATGTCTATTTGAGCGGGGGTGCTGCAGTTGGCATCTGCTAGCTTTAGGTGTGAAACCTTTTGCCAATGCTTGCTATTTATATGATAGCTTGGAAGCATATTTGTTAGTTGCGGTAAGACTATAGCTTCTGCTTTAATTCTCTTATCCGCTTGGGGGGAAATTAGAGTAATGGGATTATTGTGAACTGAGGTATTCGTTTGAGATTTCCTCAACCTGAGTGGTCATGGTGGTAACTGGTTCCGAAACTATTCCACTTAGGATCCACCCAAAAATAGTATTTTGTGCCAATAGTTTGTTTGAAAATTTCTCAACACCCTCGAGTATTATCTGAGGTATGAGATCGCTGCCTAATAGAATGTCTATTTGAGCGGGGGGTGTTGCAGTTGGCATCTGCTAGCTTTAGGTGTGAAACCTTTTGCCAATGATTGCTATTTATATAATAGCTTGGAAGCATATTTGTTAGTTGCGGTAAGACTATAGCTTCTGCTTTAATTCTCTTTTCCGCTTGGGAGGAAATTAGAGTAATGGGATTATTGTGAACTGAGGTATTCGTTTGAGATTTCCTCAACCTGAGTGGTCATGGTGGTAACTGGTTCCGAAACTAGTCCACTTAGAATCCACCCTAAAATAGTATTTTGTGCCAATAGTTTGTTTGAAATTTTCTCAACACCCTCGAGTATTATCTGAGGTATGAGATCGCTGCCTAATAGAATGTCTAGTTGAGCGGGGGTGCTGCAGTTGGCATCTGCTAGCTTTAGGTGTGAAACCTTTTGCCAATGCTTGCTATTTATATGATAGCTTGGAAGCATATTTGTTAGTTGCGGTAAGACTATAGCTTCTGCTTTAATTCTCTTATCCGCTTGGGAGGAAATTAGAGTAACGGGATTATTGTGAACTGAGGTATTCGTTTGAGATTTCCTCAACCTGAGTGGTCATGGTGGTAACTGGTTCCTTAACTAGTCCACTTAGAATCCACCCAAAAATAGTATTTTGTGCCAATAATTTGTTTGAAATTTTCTCAACACTCTCGAGTATTATCTGAGGTATGAGATCGCTGCCTAATAGAATGTCTTTTTGCGCGGAGGTGTTGCAGTTGGGATCTGCTTGCTTTAGGTGTGAAACCTTTTGCCAATGCTTTTTATTTATATGATAGCTTGGAAGCATATTTGTTAGTTGCGGTAAGACTATAACTTCTGCTTTAATTCTCTTATCCGCTTGGGGGGAAATTAGAGTAATGGGATTATTGTGAAGTGAGCTATTCGTTTGAGATTTCCTCAACCTGAGTGGTCATGGTGGTAACTGGTTCCGAAACTAGTCCATTTAGGATCCACCCAAAAATAGTATTTTGTGCCAATAGTTTGTTTGAAATTTTCTCAACACCCTCGAGTATTATCTGAGGTATGAGATCGCTGCCTAATAGAATGTCTATTTGAGCGGGGGTGTTGCAGTTGGGATCTGCTAGCTTTAGGTGTGAAACCTTTTAGAGTAATGGGATTATGTGAACTGAGGTGTTCGTTTGAGATTTCCTCAACCTGAGTGGTCATGGTGGTAACTGGTTCCGAAACTAGTCCACTTAGGATCCACCCAAAAATAGTATTTTGTGCCAATAGTTTGTTTGAAATTTTCTCAACACCCTCGAGTATTATCTGAGGTATGAGATCGCTGCCTAATAGAATGTCTATTTGAGCGGGGTAGTTGCAGTTGGGATCTGCTAGCTTTAGGTGTGAAACCTTTTAGAGTAATGGGATTATGTGAACTGAGGTATTCGTTTGAGATTTCCTCAACCTGAGTGGTCATGGTGGTAACTGGTTCCGAAACTAGTCCACTTAGGCCCAACCCAAAAATAGTATTTTGTGCGAATAGTTTGTTTGAAATTTTCTCAACACCCTCGAGTATTATCTGAGGTATGAGATCGCTGCCTAATAGAATGTCTATTTGAGCGGGGGTGTTGCAGTTGGGATCTGCTAGTTTTAGCTGTGAAACCTTTTGCCAATGCTTTTTATTTATATGATAGCTTGGAAGCATATTTGTTAGTTGCGGTAAGACTATAGCTTCTGCTTTAATTCTCTTATCCGCTTGGGAGGAAATTAGAGTAACGGGATTATTGTGAACTGAGGTATTCGTTTGAGATTTTCTCAACCTGAGTGGTCATGGTGGTAACTGGTTCCGAAACTAGTCCACTTAGGATTCACCCTAAAATAGTATTTTGTGCCAATAGGTGAAACCTTTTGCCAATGCTTGCTATTTATATGATAGCTTGGAAGCATATTTGTTAGTTGCGGTAAGACTATAGCTTCTGCTTTAATTCTCTTATCCGCTTGGGGGGAAATTAGAGTAATGGGATTATTGTGAACTGAGGTATTCGTTTGAGATTTTCTCAACCTGAGTGGTCATGGTGGTAACTGGTTCCGAAACTAGTCCACTTAGGATTCACCCTAAAATAGTATTTTGTGCCAATAGGTGAAACCTTTTGCCAATGCTTGCTATTTATATGATAGCTTGGAAGCATATTTGTGAGTTGCGGTAAGACTATAGCTTCTGCTTTAATTCTCTTATCCGCTTGGGGGGAAATTAGAGTAATGGGATTATTGTGAACTGAGGTATTCGTTTGAGATTTCCTCAACCTGAGTGGTCATGGTGGTAACTGGTTCCGAAACTAGTCCACTTAGGATCCACCCAAAAATAGTATTTTGTGCCAATAGTTTTTTTGAAATTTTCTCAACACCCTCGAGTATTATCTGAGGTATGAGATCGCTGCCTAATAGAATGTCTATTTGAGCGGGGGTGTTGCAGTTGGGATCTGCTAGCTTTAGGTGTGAAACCTTTAGCCAATGCTTGCTATTTATATGATAGCTTGGAAGCATATTTGTTAGTTGCGGTAAGACTATAGTTTCTGCTCTAATTCTCTTATCCGCTTGGGGGGAAATTAGAGTAATGGGATTATTGTGAACTGAGGTATTCGTTTGAGATTTCCTCAACCTGAGTGGTCATGGTGGTAACTGGTTCCGAAACTAGTCCACTTAGGATCCACCCAAAAATAGTATTTTGTGTCAATAGTTTGTTTGAAATTTTCGCAACACCCTCAAGTAATATCTGAGGTATGAGATCGCTGCCTAATAGAATGTCTATTTGAGCGGGGGTGTTGCAGTTGGGATCTGCTAGCTTTAGGTGTGAAACCTTTTGCCAATGCTTGCTATTTATATGATAGCTTGGAAGCATACTCTGGTATTCGTTTGAGATTTCCTCAACCTGAGTGGTCATGGTGGTAACTGGTTCCGAAATTAGTCCACTTAAGATCCACCCAAAAATAGTATTTTGTGCCAATAGTTTGTTTGAAATTTTCTCAACACTCTCGAATATTATCTGAGGTATGAGATCGCTGCCTAATAGAATGTCTTTTTGCGCGGGGGTGTTGCAGTTGGGATCTGCTAGCTTTAGGTGTGAAACCTTTTGCCAATGCTTGCGATTTATATGATAGCTTGGAAGCATATTTTTTAGTTGCGGTAAGACTATAGCTTCTGCTTTAATTCTCTTATCCGCTTGGGGGGAAATTAGAGTAATGGGATTATTGTGAACTGAGGTATTCGTTTGAGATTTCCCCAACCTGAGTGGTCATGGTGGTAACTGGTTCCGAAACTAGTCCACTTAGGATCCACCCAAAAAAAGTATTTTGTGCCAATAGTTTGTTTGAAATTTTCTCAACACCCTCGAGTATTATCTGAGGTATGAGATCGCTGCCTAATAGAATGTCTATTTGAGCGGGGGTGTTGCAGTTGGGATCTGCTAGCTTTAGGTGTGAAACCTTTTAGAGTAATGGGATTATGTGAACTGAGGTATTCGTTTGAGATTTCCTCAACCTGAGTGGTCATGGTGGTAACTGGTTCCGAAACTAGTCCACTTAGGCCCAACCCAAAAATAGTATTTCGTGCGAATAGTTTGTTTGAAATTTTCTCAACACCCTCGAGTATTATCTGAGGTATGAGATCGCTGCCTAATGGAATGTCTATTTGAGCGGGAGTGTTGCAGTTGGGATCTGCTAGCTTTAGGTGTGAAACCTTTAGCCAATGCTTGCTATTTATATGATAGCTTGGAAGCATATTTGTTAGTTGCGGTAAGACTATAGCTTCTGTTTTAATTCTCTTATCCGCTTGGGGGGAAATTAGAGTAATGGGATTATTGTGAACTGAGGTATTCGTTTGAGATTTCCTCAACCTGAGTGGTCATGGTGGTAACTGGTTCCGAAACTAGTCCACTTAGGATCCACCCTAAAATAGTATTTTGTGCCAATAGGTGAAACCTTTTGCTAATGCTTGCTATTTATATGATAGCTTGGAAGCATATTTGTGAGTTGCGGTAAGACTATAGCTTCTGCTTTAATTCTCTTATCCGCTTGGGGGGAAATTAGAGTAATGGGATTATTGTGAACTGAGGTATTCGTTTGAGATTTCCTCAACCTGAGTGGTCATGGTGGTAACTGGTTCCGAAACTAGTCCACTTAGGATCCACCCAAAAATAGTATTTTGTGCCAATAGTTTGTTTGAAATTTTCTCAACACCCTCGAGTATTATCTGAGGTATGAGATCGCTGCCTAATAGAATGTCTATTTGAGCGGGGGTGTTGCAGTTGGGATCTGCTAGCTTTAGGTGTGAAACCTTTTAGAGTAATGGGATTATGTGAACTGAGGTGTTCGTTTGAGATTTCCTCAACCTGAGTGGTCATGGTGGTAACTGGTTCCGAAACTAGTCCACTTAGGATCCACCCAAAAATAGTATTTTGTGCCAATAGTTTGTTTGAAATTTTCTCAACACCCTCGAGTATTATCTGAGGTATGAGATCGCTGCCTAATAGAATGTCTATTTGAGCGGGGTAGTTGCAGTTGGGATCTGCTAGCTTTAGGTGTGAAACCTTTTAGAGTAATGGGATTATGTGAACTGAGGTATTCGTTTGAGATTTCCTCAACCTGAGTGGTCATGGTGGTAACTGGTTCCGAAACTAGTCCACTTAGGCCCAACCCAAAAATAGTATTTTGTGCGAATAGTTTGTTTGAAATTTTCTCAACACCCTCGAGTATTATCTGAGGTATGAGATCGCTGCCTAATAGAATGTCTATTTGAGCGGGGGTGTTGCAGTTGGGATCTGCTAGTTTTAGGTGTGAAACCTTTTGCCAATGCTTTTTATTTATATGATAGCTTGGAAGCATATTTGTTAGTTGCGGTAAGACTATAGCTTCTGCTTTAATTCTCTTATCCGCTTGGGGGGAAATTAGAGTAATGGGATTATTGTGAAGTGAGCTATTCGTTTGAGATTTCCTCAACCTGAGTGGTCATGGTGGTAACTGGTTCCGAAACTAGTCCATTTAGGATCAACCCAAAAATAGTATTTTGTGCCAATAGTTTGTTTGAAATTTTCTCAACACCCTCAAGTATTATCTGAGGTATGAGATCGCTGCCTAATAGAATGTCTATTTGAGCGGGGGTGTTGCAGTTGGCATCTGCTAGCTTTAGGTGTGAAACCTTTTCAATGCTTGCTATTTATATGATAGCTTGGAAGCATATTTGTTAGTTGCGGTAAGACTATAGCTTCTGCTTTAATTTTCTTATCCGCTTGGGAGGAAATTAGAGTAATGGGATTATTGTGAACTGAGGTATTCGTTTGAGATTTCCTCAACCTGAGTGGTCATGGTGGTAACTGGTTCCAAAACTAGTCCACTTAGAATCCACTCTAAAATAGTATTTTGTGCCAATAGTTTGTTTGAAATTTTCTCAACACCCTCGAGTATTATCTGAGGTATGAGATCGCTGCCTAATAGAATGTCTATTTGAGCGGGGGTGCTGCAGTTGGCATCTGCTAGCTTTAGGTGTGAAACCTTTTGCCAATGCTTGCTATTTATATGATAGCTTGGAAGCATATTTGTTAGTTGCGGTAAGACTATAGCTTCTGGTTTAATTCTCTTATCCGCTTCGGAGGAAATTAGAGTAACGGGATTATTGTGAACTGAGGTATTCGTTTGAGATTTCCTCAACCTGAGTGGTCATGGTGGTAACTGGTTCCGAAACTACTCCACTTAGGATCCACCCAAAAATAGTATTTTGTGCCAATAGTTTGTTTGAAATTTTCTCAACACCCTCGAGTATTATCTGAGGTATGAGATCGCTGCCTAATAGAATGTCTATTTGAGCGGGGGTGCTGCAGTTGGCATCTGCTAGCTTTAGGTGTGAAACCTTTTGCCAATGCTTGCTATTTATATGATAGCTTGGAAGCATATTTGTTAGTTGCGGTAAGACTATAGCTTCTGCTTTAATTTTCTTATCCGCTTGGGAGGAAATTAGAGTAATGGGATTATTGTGAACTGAGGTATTCGTTTGAGATTTCCTCAACCTGAGTGGTCATGGTGGTAACTGGTTCCAAAACTAGTCCACTTAGAATCCACCCAAAAATAGTATTTTGTGCCAATAGTTTGTTTGAAATTTTCTCAACACCCTCGAGTATTATCTGAGGTATGAGATCGCTGCCTAATAGAATGTCTATTTGAGCGGGGGTGCTGCAGTTGGCATCTGCTAGCTTTAGGTGTGAAACCTTTTGCCAATGCTTGCTATTTATATGATAGCTTGGAAGCATATTTGTTAGTTGCGGTAAGACTATAGCTTCTGCTTTAATTCTCTTATCCGCTTGGGGGGAAATTAGAGTAATGGGATTATTGTGAACTGAGGTATTCGTTTGAGATTTCCTCAACCTGAGTGGTCATGGTGGTAACTGGTTCCGAAACTAGTCCACTTAGGATCCACCCAAAAATAGTATTTTGTGCCAATAGTTTGTTTGAAAATTTCTCAACACCCTCGAGTATTATCTGAGGTATGAGATCGCTGCCTAATAGAATGTCTATTTGAGCGGGGGGTGTTGCAGTTGGCATCTGCTAGCTTTAGGTGTGAAACCTTTTGCCAATGATTGCTATTTATATAATAGCTTGGAAGCATATTTGTTAGTTGCGGTAAGACTATAGCTTCTGCTTTAATTCTCTTTTCCGCTTGGGAGGAAATTAGAGTAATGGGATTATTGTGAACTGAGGTATTCGTTTGAGATTTCCTCAACCTGAGTGGTCATGGTGGTAACTGGTTCCGAAACTAGTCCACTTAGAATCCACCCTAAAATAGTATTTTGTGCCAATAGTTTGTTTGAAATTTTCTCAACACCCTCGAGTATTATCTGAGGTATGAGATCGCTGCCTAATAGAATGTCTAGTTGAGCGGGGGTGCTGCAGTTGGCATCTGCTAGCTTTAGGTGTGAAACCTTTTGCCAATGCTTGCTATTTATATGATAGCTTGGAAGCATATTTGTTAGTTGCGGTAAGACTATAGCTTCTGCTTTAATTCTCTTATCCGCTTGGGAGGAAATTAGAGTAACGGGATTATTGTGAACTGAGGTATTCGTTTGAGATTTCCTCAACCTGAGTGGTCATGGTGGTAACTGGTTCCTTAACTAGTCCACTTAGAATCCACCCAAAAATAGTATTTTGTGCCAATAATTTGTTTGAAATTTTCTCAACACTCTCGAGTATTATCTGAGGTATGAGATCGCTGCCTAATAGAATGTCTTTTTGCGCGGAGGTGTTGCAGTTGGGATCTGCTTGCTTTAGGTGTGAAACCTTTTGCCAATGCTTTTTATTTATATGATAGCTTGGAAGCATATTTGTTAGTTGCGGTAAGACTATAACTTCTGCTTTAATTCTCTTATCCGCTTGGGGGGAAATTAGAGTAATGGGATTATTGTGAAGTGAGCTATTCGTTTGAGATTTCCTCAACCTGAGTGGTCATGGTGGTAACTGGTTCCGAAACTAGTCCATTTAGGATCCACCCAAAAATAGTATTTTGTGCCAATAGTTTGTTTGAAATTTTCTCAACACCCTCGAGTATTATCTGAGGTATGAGATCGCTGCCTAATAGAATGTCTATTTGAGCGGGGGTGTTGCAGTTGGGATCTGCTAGCTTTAGGTGTGAAACCTTTTAGAGTAATGGGATTATGTGAACTGAGGTGTTCGTTTGAGATTTCCTCAACCTGAGTGGTCATGGTGGTAACTGGTTCCGAAACTAGTCCACTTAGGATCCACCCAAAAATAGTATTTTGTGCCAATAGTTTGTTTGAAATTTTCTCAACACCCTCGAGTATTATCTGAGGTATGAGATCGCTGCCTAATAGAATGTCTATTTGAGCGGGGTAGTTGCAGTTGGGATCTGCTAGCTTTAGGTGTGAAACCTTTTAGAGTAATGGGATTATGTGAACTGAGGTATTCGTTTGAGATTTCCTCAACCTGAGTGGTCATGGTGGTAACTGGTTCCGAAACTAGTCCACTTAGGCCCAACCCAAAAATAGTATTTTGTGCGAATAGTTTGTTTGAAATTTTCTCAACACCCTCGAGTATTATCTGAGGTATGAGATCGCTGCCTAATAGAATGTCTATTTGAGCGGGGGTGTTGCAGTTGGGATCTGCTAGTTTTAGGTGTGAAACCTTTTGCCAATGCTTTTTATTTATATGATAGCTTGGAAGCATATTTGTTAGTTGCGGTAAGACTATAGCTTCTGCTTTAATTCTCTTATCCGCTTGGGAGGAAATTAGAGTAACGGGATTATTGTGAACTGAGGTATTCGTTTGAGATTTCCTCAACCTGAGTGGTCATGGTGGTAACTGGTTCCGAAACTAGTCCACTTAGGATCCACCCAAAAATAGTATTTTGTGCCAATAGTTTGTTTGAAATTTTCTCAACACCCTCGAGTATTATCTGAGGTATGAGATCGCTGCCTAATAGAATGTCTATTTGAGCGGGGGTGTTGCAGTTGGGATCTGCTAGCTTTAGGTGTGAAACCTTTTAGAGTAATGGGATTATGTGAACTGAGGTGTTCGTTTGAGATTTCCTCAACCTGAGTGGTCATGGTGGTAACTGGTTCCGAAACTAGTCCACTTAGGATCCACCCAAAAATAGTATTTTGTGCCAATAGTTTGTTTGAAATTTTCTCAACACCCTCGAGTATTATCTGAGGTATGAGATCGCTGCCTAATAGAATGTCTATTTGAGCGGGGTAGTTGCAGTTGGGATCTGCTAGCTTTAGGTGTGAAACCTTTTAGAGTAATGGGATTATGTGAACTGAGGTATTCGTTTGAGATTTCCTCAACCTGAGTGGTCATGGTGGTAACTGGTTCCGAAACTAGTCCACTTAGGCCCAACCCAAAAATAGTATTTTGTGCGAATAGTTTGTTTGAAATTTTCTCAACACCCTCGAGTATTATCTGAGGTATGAGATCGCTGCCTAATAGAATGTCTATTTGAGCGGGGGTGTTGCAGTTGGGATCTGCTAGTTTTAGGTGTGAAACCTTTTGCCAATGCTTTTTATTTATATGATAGCTTGGAAGCATATTTGTTAGTTGCGGTAAGACTATAGCTTCTGCTTTAATTCTCTTATCCGCTTGGGGGGAAATTAGAGTAATGGGATTATTGTGAAGTGAGCTATTCGTTTGAGATTTCCTCAACCTGAGTGGTCATGGTGGTAACTGGTTCCGAAACTAGTCCATTTAGGATCAACCCAAAAATAGTATTTTGTGCCAATAGTTTGTTTGAAATTTTCTCAACACCCTCAAGTATTATCTGAGGTATGAGATCGCTGCCTAATAGAATGTCTATTTGAGCGGGGGTGTTGCAGTTGGCATCTGCTAGCTTTAGGTGTGAAACCTTTTCAATGCTTGCTATTTATATGATAGCTTGGAAGCATATTTGTTAGTTGCGGTAAGACTATAGCTTCTGCTTTAATTTTCTTATCCGCTTGGGAGGAAATTAGAGTAATGGGATTATTGTGAACTGAGGTATTCGTTTGAGATTTCCTCAACCTGAGTGGTCATGGTGGTAACTGGTTCCAAAACTAGTCCACTTAGAATCCACTCTAAAATAGTATTTTGTGCCAATAGTTTGTTTGAAATTTTCTCAACACCCTCGAGTATTATCTGAGGTATGAGATCGCTGCCTAATAGAATGTCTATTTGAGCGGGGGTGCTGCAGTTGGCATCTGCTAGCTTTAGGTGTGAAACCTTTTGCCAATGCTTGCTATTTATATGATAGCTTGGAAGCATATTTGTTAGTTGCGGTAAGACTATAGCTTCTGGTTTAATTCTCTTATCCGCTTGGGAGGAAATTAGAGTAACGGGATTATTGTGAACTGAGGTATTCGTTTGAGATTTCCTCAACCTGAGTGGTCATGGTGGTAACTGGTTCCGAAACTACTCCACTTAGGATCCACCCAAAAATAGTATTTTGTGCCAATAGTTTGTTTGAAATTTTCTCAACACCCTCGAGTATTATCTGAGGTATGAGATCGCTGCCTAATAGAATGTCTATTTGAGCGGGGGCGCTGCAGTTGGCATCTGCTAGCTTTAGGTGTGAAACCTTTTGCCAATGCTTGCTATTTATATGATAGCTTGGAAGCATATTTGTTAGTTGCGGTAAGACTATAGCTTCTGCTTTAATTTTCTTATCCGCTTGGGAGGAAATTAGAGTAATGGGATTATTGTGAACTGAGGTATTCGTTTGAGATTTCCTCAACCTGAGTGGTCATGGTGGTAACTGGTTCCAAAACTAGTCCACTTAGAATCCACCCAAAAATAGTATTTTGTGCCAATAGTTTGTTTGAAATTTTCTCAACACTCTCGAGTATTATCTGAGGTATGAGATCGCTGCCTAATAGAATGTCTTTTTGCGCGGAGGTGTTGCAGCTGGGATCTGCTTGCTTTAGGTGTGAAAGCTTTTGCCAATGCTTGCTATTTATATGATAGCTTGGAAGCATATTTGTTAGTTGCGGTAAGACTATAGCATCTGCTTTAATTCTCTTATCCGCTTGGGGGGAAATTAGAGTAATGGGGTTATTGTGAACTGAGGTATTCGTTTGAGATTTCCTCAACCTGAGTGGTCATGGTGGTAACTGGTTCCGAAACTACTCCACTTAGGATCCACCCAAAAATAGTATTTTGTGCCAATAGTTTGTTTGAAATTTTCTCAACACCCTCGAGTATTATCTGAGGTATGAGATCGCTGCCTAATAGAATGTCTATTTGAGCGGGGGTGCTGCAGTTGGCATCTGCTAGCTTTAGGTGTGAAACCTTTTGCCAATGCTTGCTATTTATATGATAGCTTGGAAGCATATTTGTTAGTTGCGGTAAGACTATAGCTTCTGCTTTAATTCTCTTATCCGCTTGGGGGGAAATTAGAGTAATGGGATTATTGTGAACTGAGGTATTCGTTTGAGATTTCCTCAACCTGAGTGGTCATGGTGGTAACTGGTTCCGAAACTAGTCCACTTAGGATCCACCCAAAAATAGTATTTTGTGCCAATAGTTTGTTTGAAAATTTCTCAACACCCTCGAGTATTATCTGAGGTATGAGATCGCTGCCTAATAGAATGTCTATTTGAGCGGGGGGTGTTGCAGTTGGCATCTGCTAGCTTTAGGTGTGAAACCTTTTGCCAATGATTGCTATTTATATAATAGCTTGGAAGCATATTTGTTAGTTGCGGTAAGACTATAGCTTCTGCTTTAATTCTCTTATCCGCTTGGGAGGAAATTAGAGTAATGGGATTATTGTGAACTGAGGTATTCGTTTGAGATTTCCTCAACCTGAGTGGTCATGGTGGTAACTGGTTCCGAAACTAGTCCACTTAGAATCCACCCTAAAATAGTATTTTGTGCCAATAGTTTGTTTGAAATTTTCTCAACACCCTCGAGTATTATCTGAGGTATGAGATCGCTGCCTAATAGAATGTCTATTTGAGCGGGGGTGCTGCAGTTGGCATCTGCTAGCTTTAGGTGTGAAACCTTTTGCCAATGCTTGCTATTTATATGATAGCTTGGAAGCATATTTGTTAGTTGCGGTAAGACTATAGCTTCTGCTTTAATTTTCTTATCCGCTTGGGAGGAAATTAGAGTAATGGGATTATTGTGAACTGAGGTATTCGTTTGAGATTTCCTCAACCTGAGTGGTCATGGTGGTAACTGGTTCCAAAACTAGTCCACTTAGAATCCACCCAAAAATAGTATTTTGTGCCAATAGTTTGTTTGAAATTTTCTCAACACTCTCGAGTATTATCTGAGGTATGAGATCGCTGCCTAATAGAATGTCTTTTTGCGCGGAGGTGTTGCAGCTGGGATCTGCTTGCTTTAGGTGTGAAAGCTTTTGCCAATGCTTGCTATTTATATGATAGCTTGGAAGCATATTTGTTAGTTGCGGTAAGACTATAGCATCTGCTTTAATTCTCTTATCCGCTTGGGGGGAAATTAGAGTAATGGGGTTATTGTGAACTGAGGTATTCGTTTGAGATTTCCTCAACCTGAGTGGTCATGGTGGTAACTGGTTCCGAAACTACTCCACTTAGGATCCACCCAAAAATAGTATTTTGTGCCAATAGTTTGTTTGAAATTTTCTCAACACCCTCGAGTATTATCTGAGGTATGAGATCGCTGCCTAATAGAATGTCTATTTGAGCGGGGGTGCTGCAGTTGGGATCTGCTAGCTTTAGGTGTGAAACCTTTAGCCAATGCTTGCTATTTATATGATAGCTGGGAAGCATATTTGTTAGTTGCGGTAAGACTATAGCTTCTGCTTTAATTCTCTTATCCGCTTGGGGGGAAATTAGAGTAATGGGATTATTGTGAACTGAGGTATCCGTTTGAGATTTCCTCAACCTGAGTGGTCATGGTGGTAACTGGTTCCGAAACTAGTCCACTTAGGATCCACCCAAAAATAGTATTTTGTGTCAATAGTTTGTTTGAAATTTTCGCAACACCCTCAAGTAATATCTGAGGTATGAGATCGCTGCCTAATAGAATGTCTATTTGAGCGGGGGTGTTGCAGTTGGGATCTGCTAGCTTTAGGTGTGAAACCTTTTGCCAATGCTTGCTATTTATATGATAGCTTGGAAGCATACTCTGGTATTCGTTTGAGATTTCCTCAACCTGAGTGGTCATGGTGGTAACTGGTTCCGAAATTAGTCCACTTAAGATCCACCCAAAAATAGTATTTTGTGCCAATAGTTTGTTTGAAATTTTCTCAACACCCTCGAGTATTATCTGAGGTATGAGATCGCTGCCTAATAGAATGTCTATTTGAGCGGGGGTGTTGCAGTTGGCATCTGCTAGCTTTAGGTGTGAAACCTTTTGCCAATGCTTGCTATTTATATGATAGCTTGGAAGCATATTTGTTAGTTGCGGTAAGACTATAGCTTCTGCTTTAATTCTCTTCTCCGCTTGGGGGGAAATTAGAGTAATGGGATTATGTGAACTGAGGTATTCGTTTGAGATTTCCTCAACCTGAGTGGTCATGGTGGTAAATGGTTCCGAAACTAGTCCACTTAGGATCCACCCAAAAATAGTATTTTGTGCCAATAGTTTGTTTGAAATTTTCTCAACACCCTCGAGTATTATCTGAGGTATGAGATCGGTGCCTAATAGAATGTCTATTTGAGCGGGGGTGTTGCAGTTGAGATCTGCTAGCTTTAGGTGTGAAACCTTTTGTCAATGCTTGTTATTTATATGATAGCTTGGAAGCATATTTGTTACTTGCGGTAAGACTATAGCTTCTGTTTTAATTCTCTTATCCGCTTGGTGGGAAATTAGAGTAATGGGATTATTGTGAACTGAAGTATTCGTTTGAGATTTCCTCAACCTGAGTGGTCATGGTGGTAACTGGTTCCGAAACTAGTCCACTTAGGATCCACCCAAAAATAGTATTTTGTGCGAATAGTTTGTTTGAAATTTTCTCAACACCCTCGAGTATTATCTGAGGTATGAGATCGCTGCCTAATAGAATGTCTATTTGAGCGGGGGTGTTGCAGTTGGGATCTGCTAGCTTTCTGTATGAAACCTTTTGCCAATGCTTGCTATTTATATGATAGCTTCGAAGCATATTTGTTAGTTGCGGTAAGACTATAGCTTCTGCTTTAATTCTCTTATCCGCTTGGGGGGAAATTAGAGTAATGGGATTATTGTGAACTGAGGTATACGTTTGAGATTTCCTCAACCTGAGTGGTCATAGTGGGAACTGGTTCCGAAACTTGTCCACATAGGATCCACCCAAAAATATTATTTTGTGCCAATAGTTTGTTTGAAATTTTCTCAACACCCTCGAGTATTATCTGAGGTATGAGATCGCTGCCTAATAGAATGTCTATTTGAGCGGGGGTGTTGCAGTTGGGATCTGCTAGCGTTAGGTGTGAAACCTTTTAGAGTAATGGGATTATGTGAACTGAGGTATTCGTTTGAGATTTCCTCAACCTGAGTGGTCATGGTGGTAACTGGTTCCGAAACTAGTCCACTTAGGCCCAACCCAAAAATAGTATTTTGTGCGAATAGTTTGTTTGAAATTTTCTCAACACCCTCGAGTATTATCTGAGGTATGAGATCGCTGCCTAATAGAATGTCTATTTGAGCGGGGGTGTTGCAGTTGGGATCTGCTAGCTTTAGGTGTGAAACCTTTAGCCAATGCTTGCTATTTATATGATAGCTTGGAAGCATATTTGTTAGTTGCGGTAAGACTATAGCTTCTGCTTTAATTCTCTTATCCGCTTGGGGGGAAATTAGAGTAATGGGATTATTGTGAACTGAGGTATTCGTTTGAGATTTTCTCAACCTGAGTGGTCATGGTGGTAACTGGTTCCGAAACTAGTCCACTTAGGATTCACCCTAAAATAGTATTTTGTGCCAATAGGTGAAACCTTTTGCCAATGCTTGCTATTTATATGATAGCTTGGAAGCATATTTGTGAGTTGCGGTAAGACTATAGCTTCTGCTTTAATTCTCTTATCCGCTTGGGGGGAAATTAGAGTAATGGGATTATTGTGAACTGAGGTATTCGTTTGAGATTTCCTCAACCTGAGTGGTCATGGTGGTAACTGGTTCCGAAACTAGTCCACTTAGGATCCACCCAAAAATAGTATTTTGTGCCAATAGTTTTTTTGAAATTTTCTCAACACCCTCGAGTATTATCTGAGGTATGAGATCGCTGCCTAATAGAATGTCTATTTGAGCGGGGGTGCTGCAGTTGGCATCTGCTAGCTTTAGGTGTGAAACCTTTTGCCAATGCTTGCTATTTATATGATAGCTTGGAAGCATATTTGTTAGTTGCGGTAAGACTATAGTTTCTGCTCTAATTCTCTTATCCGCTTGGGGGGAAATTAGAGTAATGGGATTATTGTGAACTGAGGTATTCGTTTGAGATTTCCTCAACCTGAATGGTCATAGTGGGAACTGGTTCCGAAACTTGTCCACTTAGGATCCACCCAAAAATATTATTTTGTGCCAATAGTTTGTTTGAAATTTTCTCAACACCCTCGAGTATTATCTGAGGTATGAGATCGCTGCCTAATAGAATGTCTATTTGAGCGGGGGTGTTGCAGTTGGCATCTGCTAGCTTTAGGTGTGAAACCTTTTGCCAATGCTTGCTATTTATATGATAGCTTGGAAGCATATTTGTTAGTTGCGGTAAGACTATAGCTTCTGCTTTAATTCTCTTATCCGCTTGGGGGGAAATTAGAGTAATGGGATTATTGTGAACTGAGGTATTCGTTTGAGATTTCCTCAACCTGAGTGGTCATGGTGGTAACTGGTTCCGAAACTAGTCCACTTAGGATCCACCCAAAAATAGTATTTTGTGTCAATAGTTTGTTTGAAATTTTCGCAACACCCTCAAGTAATATCTGAGGTATGAGATCGCTGCCTAATAGAATGTCTATTTGAGCGGGGGTGTTGCAGTTGGCATCTGCTAGCTTTAGGTGTGAAACCTTTTGCCAATGCTTGCTATTTATATGATAGCTTGGAAGCATATTTGTTAGTTGCGGTAAGACTATAGCTTCTGCTTTAATTCTCTTATCCGCTTGGGGGGAAATTAGAGTAATGGGATTATTGTGAACTGAGGTATCTGTTTGAGATTTCCTCAACCTGAGTGGTCATGGTGGTAACTGGTTCCGAAACTAGTCCACTTAGGATCCACCCAAAAATAGTATTTTGTGTCAATAGTTTGTTTGAAATTTTCGCAACACCCTCAAGTAATATCTGAGGTATGAGATCGCTGCCTAATAGAATGTCTATTTGAGCGGGGGTGTTGAAGTTGGGATCTGCTAGCTTTAGGTGTGAAACCTTTTGCCAATGCTTGCTATTTATATGATAGCTTGGAAGCATACTCTGGTATTCGTTTGAGATTTCCTCAACCTGAGTGGTCATGGTGGTAACTGGTTCCGAAATTAGTCCACTTAAGATCCACCCAAAAATAGTATTTTGTGCCAATAGTTTGTTTGAAATTTTCTCAACACTCTCGAGTATTATCTGAGGTATGAGATCGCTGCCTAATAGAATGTCTTTTTGCGCGGGGGTGTTGCAGTTGGGATCTGCTAGCTTTAGGTGTGAAACCTTTTGCCAATGCTTGCGATTTATATGATAGCTTGGAAGCATATTTTTTAGTTGCGGTAAGACTATAGCTTCTGCTTTAATTCTCTTATCCGCTTGGGGGGAAATTAGAGTAATGGGATTATTGTGAACTGAGGTATTCGTTTGAGATTTCCCCAACCTGAGTGGTCATGGTGGTAACTGGTTCCGAAACTAGTCCACTTAGGATCCACCCAAAAATAGTATTTTGTGTCAATAGTTTGTTTGAAATTTTCGCAACACCCTCAAGTAATATCTGAGGTATGAGATCGCTGCCTAATAGAATGTCTATTTGAGCGGGGGTGTTGCAGTTGGCATCTGCTAGCTTTAGGTGTGAAACCTTTTGCCAATGCTTGCTATTTATATGATAGCTTGGAAGCATATTTGTTAGTTGCGGTAAGACTATAGCTTCTGCTTTAATTCTCTTATCCGCTTGGGGGGAAATTAGAGTAATGGGATTATTGTGAACTGAGGTATTCGTTTGAGATTTCCTCAACCTGAGTGGTCATGGTGGTAACTGGTTCCGAAACTAGTCCACTTAGGATCCACCCAAAAATAGTATTTTGTGTCAATAGTTTGTTTGAAATTTTCGCAACACCCTCAAGTAATATCTGAGGTATGAGATCGCTGCCTAATAGAATGTCTATTTGAGCGGGGGTGTTGCAGTTGGGATCTGCTAGCTTTAGGTGTGAAACCTTTTGCCAATGCTTGCTATTTATATGATAGCTTGGAAGCATACTCTGGTATTCGTTTGAGATTTCCTCAACCTGAGTGGTCATGGTGGTAAATGGTTCCGAAACTAGTCCACTTAGGATCCACCCAAAAATAGTATTTTGTGCCAATAGTTTGTTTGAAATTTTCTCAACACCCTCGAGTATTATCTGAGGTATGAGATCGCTGCCTAATAGAATGTCTATTTGAGCGGGGGTGTTGCAGTTGAGATCTGCTAGCTTTAGGTGTGAAACCTTTTGTCAATGCTTGTTATTTATATGATAGCTTGGAAGCATATTTGTTACTTGCGGTAAGACTATAGCTTCTGTTTTAATTCTCTTATCCGCTTGGTGGAAATAAGAGTAATGGGATTATTGTGAACTGAAGTATTCGTTTGAGATTTCCTCAACCTGAGTGGTCATGGTGGTAACTGGTTCCGAAACTAGTCCACTTAGGATCCACCCAAAAATAGTATTTTGTGCGAATAGTTTGTTTGAAATTTTCTCAACACCCTCGAGTATTATCTGAGGTATGAGATCGCTGCCTAATAGAATGTCTATTTGAGCGGGGGTGTTGCAGTTGGGATCTGCTAGCTTTCTGTATGAAACCTTTTGCCAATGCTTGCTATTTATATGATAGCTTCGAAGCATATTTGTTAGTTGCGGTAAGACTATAGCTTCTGCTTTAATTCTCTTATCCGCTTGGGGGGAAATTAGAGTAATGGGATTATTGTGAACTGAGGTATACGTTTGAGATTTCCTCAACCTGAGTGGTCATAGTGGGAACTGGTTCCGAAACTTGTCCACATAGGATCCACCCAAAAATATTATTTTGTGCCAATAGTTTGTTTGAAATTTTCTCAACACCCTCGAGTATTATCTGAGGTATGAGATCGCTGCCTAATAGAATGTCTATTTGAGCGGGGGTGTTGCAGTTGGGATCTGCTAGCGTTAGGTGTGAAACCTTTTAGAGTAATGGGATTATGTGAACTGAGGTATTCGTTTGAGATTTCCTCAACCTGAGTGGTCATGGTGGTAACTGGTTCCGAAACTAGTCCACTTAGGCCCAACCCAAAAATAGTATTTTGTGCGAATAGTTTGTTTGAAATTTTCTCAACACCCTCGAGTATTATCTGAGGTATGAGATCGCTGCCTAATAGAATGTCTATTTGAGCGGGGGTGTTGCAGTTGGGATCTGCTAGCTTTAGGTGTGAAACCTTTAGCCAATGCTTGCTATTTATATGATAGCTTGGAAGCATATTTGTTAGTTGCGGTAAGACTATAGCTTCTGCTTTAATTCTCTTATCCGCTTGGGGGGAAATTAGAGTAATGGGATTATTGTGAACTGAGGTATTCGTTTGAGATTTTCTCAACCTGAGTGGTCATGGTGGTAACTGGTTCCGAAACTAGTCCACTTAGGATTCACCCTAAAATAGTATTTTGTGCCAATAGGTGAAACCTTTTGCCAATGCTTGCTATTTATATGATAGCTTGGAAGCATATTTGTGAGTTGCGGTAAGACTATAGCTTCTGCTTTAATTCTCTTATCCGCTTGGGGGGAAATTAGAGTAATGGGATTATTGTGAACTGAGGTATTCGTTTGAGATTTCCTCAACCTGAGTGGTCATGGTGGTAACTGGTTCCGAAACTAGTCCACTTAGGATCCACCCAAAAATAGTATTTTGTGCCAATAGTTTTTTTGAAATTTTCTCAACACCCTCGAGTATTATCTGAGGTATGAGATCGCTGCCTAATAGAATGTCTATTTGAGCGGGGGTGTTGCAGTTGGGATCTGCTAGCTTTAGGTGTGAAACCTTTAGCCAATGCTTGCTATTTATATGATAGCTTGGAAGCATATTTGTTAGTTGCGGTAAGACTATAGTTTCTGCTCTAATTCTCTTATCCGCTTGGGGGGAAATTAGAGTAATGGGATTATTGTGAACTGAGGTATTCGTTTGAGATTTCCTCAACCTGAGTGGTCATGGTGGTAACTGGTTCCGAAACTAGTCCACTTAGGATCCACCCAAAAATAGTATTTTGTGTCAATAGTTTGTTTGAAATTTTCGCAACACCCTCAAGTAATATCTGAGGTATGAGATCGCTGCCTAATAGAATGTCTATTTGAGCGGGGGTGTTGCAGTTGGGATCTGCTAGCTTTAGGTGTGAAACCTTTTGCCAATGCTTGCTATTTATATGATAGCTTGGAAGCATACTCTGGTATTCGTTTGAGATTTCCTCAACCTGAGTGGTCATGGTGGTAACTGGTTCCGAAATTAGTCCACTTAAGATCCACCCAAAAATAGTATTTTGTGCCAATAGTTTGTTTGAAATTTTCTCAACACTCTCGAGTATTATCTGAGGTATGAGATCGCTGCCTAATAGAATGTCTTTTTGCGCGGGGGTGTTGCAGTTGGGATCTGCTAGCTTTAGGTGTGAAACCTTTTGCCAATGCTTGCGATTTATATGATAGCTTGGAAGCATATTTTTTAGTTGCGGTAAGACTATAGCTTCTGCTTTAATTCTCTTATCCGCTTGGGGGGAAATTAGAGTAATGGGATTATTGTGAACTGAGGTATTCGTTTGAGATTTCCCCAACCTGAGTGGTCATGGTGGTAACTGGTTCCGAAACTAGTCCACTTAGGATCCACCCAAAAAAAGTATTTTGTGCCAATAGTTTGTTTGAAATTTTCTCAACACCCTCGAGTATTATCTGAGGTATGAGATCGCTGCCTAATAGAATGTCTATTTGAGCGGGGGTGTTGCAGTTGGGATCTGCTAGCTTTAGGTGTGAAACCTTTTAGAGTAATGGGATTATGTGAACTGAGGTATTCGTTTGAGATTTCCTCAACCTGAGTGGTCATGGTGGTAACTGGTTCCGAAACTAGTCCACTTAGGCCCAACCCAAAAATAGTATTTCGTGCGAATAGTTTGTTTGAAATTTTCTCAACACCCTCGAGTATTATCTGAGGTATGAGATCGCTGCCTAATGGAATGTCTATTTGAGCGGGAGTGTTGCAGTTGGGATCTGCTAGCTTTAGGTGTGAAACCTTTAGCCAATGCTTGCTATTTATATGATAGCTTGGAAGCATATTTGTTAGTTGCGGTAAGACTATAGCTTCTGTTTTAATTCTCTTATCCGCTTGGGGGGAAATTAGAGTAATGGGATTATTGTGAACTGAGGTATTCGTTTGAGATTTCCTCAACCTGAGTGGTCATGGTGGTAACTGGTTCCGAAACTAGTCCACTTAGGATCCACCCTAAAATAGTATTTTGTGCCAATAGTTTGTTTGAAATTTTCTCAACACCCTCGAGTATTATCTGAGGTATGAGATCGCTGCCTAATAGAATGTCTATTTGAGCGGGGGTGCTGCAGTTGGCATCTGCTAGCTTTAGGTGTGAAACCTTTTGCCAATGCTTGCTATTTATATGTAACGGGATTATTGTGAACTGAGGTATTCGTTTGAGATTTCCTCAACCTGAGTGGTCATGGTGGTAACTGGTTCCGAAACTACTCCACTTAGGATCCACCCAAAAATAGTATTTTGTGCCAATAGTTTGTTTGAAATTTTCTCAACACCCTCGAGTATTATCTGAGGTATGAGATCGCTGCCTAATAGAATGTCTATTTGAGCGGGGGTGCTGCAGTTGGCATCTGCTAGCTTTAGGTGTGAAACCTTTTGCCAATGCTTGCTATTTATATGATAGCTTGGAAGCATATTTGTTAGTTGCGGTAAGACTATAGCTTCTGCTTTAATTTTCTTATCCGCTTGGGAGGAAATTAGAGTAATGGGATTATTGTGAACTGAGGTATTCGTTTGAGATTTCCTCAACCTGAGTGGTCATGGTGGTAACTGGTTCCAAAACTAGTCCACTTAGAATCCACCCAAAAATAGTATTTTGTGCCAATAGTTTGTTTGAAATTTTCTCAACACCCTCGAGTATTATCTGAGGTATGAGATCGCTGCCTAATAGAATGTCTATTTGAGCGGGGGTGCTGCAGTTGGCATCTGCTAGCTTTAGGTGTGAAACCTTTTGCCAATGCTTGCTATTTATATGATAGCTTGGAAGCATATTTGTTAGTTGCGGTAAGACTATAGCTTCTGCTTTAATTCTCTTATCCGCTTGGGGGGAAATTAGAGTAATGGGATTATTGTGAACTGAGGTATTCGTTTGAGATTTCCTCAACCTGAGTGGTCATGGTGGTAACTGGTTCCGAAACTAGTCCACTTAGGATCCACCCAAAAATAGTATTTTGTGCCAATAGTTTGTTTGAAAATTTCTCAACACCCTCGAGTATTATCTGAGGTATGAGATCGCTGCCTAATAGAATGTCTATTTGAGCGGGGGGTGTTGCAGTTGGCATCTGCTAGCTTTAGGTGTGAAACCTTTTGCCAATGATTGCTATTTATATAATAGCTTGGAAGCATATTTGTTAGTTGCGGTAAGACTATAGCTTCTGCTTTAATTCTCTTATCCGCTTGGGAGGAAATTAGAGTAATGGGATTATTGTGAACTGAGGTATTCGTTTGAGATTTCCTCAACCTGAGTGGTCATGGTGGTAACTGGTTCCGAAACTAGTCCACTTAGAATCCACCCTAAAATAGTATTTTGTGCCAATAGTTTGTTTGAAATTTTCTCAACACCCTCGAGTATTATCTGAGGTATGAGATCGCTGCCTAATAGAATGTCTAGTTGAGCGGGGGTGCTGCAGTTGGCATCTGCTAGCTTTAGGTGTGAAACCTTTTGCCAATGCTTGCTATTTATATGATAGCTTGGAAGCATATTTGTTAGTTGCGGTAAGACTATAGCTTCTGCTTTAATTCTCTTATCCGCTTGGGAGGAAATTAGAGTAACGGGATTATTGTGAACTGAGGTATTCGTTTGAGATTTCCTCAACCTGAGTGGTCATGGTGGTAACTGGTTCCTTAACTAGTCCACTTAGAATCCACCCAAAAATAGTATTTTGTGCCAATAATTTGTTTGAAATTTTCTCAACACTCTCGAGTATTATCTGAGGTATGAGATCGCTGCCTAATAGAATGTCTTTTTGCGCGGAGGTGTTGCAGTTGGGATCTGCTTGCTTTAGGTGTGAAACCTTTTGCCAATGCTTTTTATTTATATGATAGCTTGGAAGCATATTTGTTAGTTGCGGTAAGACTATAACTTCTGCTTTAATTCTCTTATCCGCTTGGGGGGAAATTAGAGTAATGGGATTATTGTGAAGTGAGCTATTCGTTTGAGATTTCCTCAACCTGAGTGGTCATGGTGGTAACTGGTTCCGAAACTAGTCCATTTAGGATCCACCCAAAAATAGTATTTTGTGCCAATAGTTTGTTTGAAATTTTCTCAACACCCTCGAGTATTATCTGAGGTATGAGATCGCTGCCTAATAGAATGTCTATTTGAGCGGGGGTGTTGCAGTTGGGATCTGCTAGCTTTAGGTGTGAAACCTTTTAGAGTAATGGGATTATGTGAACTGAGGTGTTCGTTTGAGATTTCCTCAACCTGAGTGGTCATGGTGGTAACTGGTTCCGAAACTAGTCCACTTAGGATCCACCCAAAAATAGTATTTTGTGCCAATAGTTTGTTTGAAATTTTCTCAACACCCTCGAGTATTATCTGAGGTATGAGATCGCTGCCTAATAGAATGTCTATTTGAGCGGGGTAGTTGCAGTTGGGATCTGCTAGCTTTAGGTGTGAAACCTTTTAGAGTAATGGGATTATGTGAACTGAGGTATTCGTTTGAGATTTCCTCAACCTGAGTGGTCATGGTGGTAACTGGTTCCGAAACTAGTCCACTTAGGCCCAACCCAAAAATAGTATTTTGTGCGAATAGTTTGTTTGAAATTTTCTCAACACCCTCGAGTATTATCTGAGGTATGAGATCGCTGCCTAATAGAATGTCTATTTGAGCGGGGGTGTTGCAGTTGGGATCTGCTAGTTTTAGGTGTGAAACCTTTTGCCAATGCTTTTTATTTATATGATAGCTTGGAAGCATATTTGTTAGTTGCGGTAAGACTATAGCTTCTGCTTTAATTCTCTTATCCGCTTGGGAGGAAATTAGAGTAACGGGATTATTGTGAACTGAGGTATTCGTTTGAGATTTCCTCAACCTGAGTGGTCATGGTGGTAACTGGTTCCGAAACTAGTCCACTTAGGATCCACCCAAAAATAGTATTTTGTGCCAATAGTTTGTTTGAAATTTTCTCAACACCCTCGAGTATTATCTGAGGTATGAGATCGCTGCCTAATAGAATGTCTATTTGAGCGGGGGTGTTGCAGTTGGGATCTGCTAGCTTTAGGTGTGAAACCTTTTAGAGTAATGGGATTATGTGAACTGAGGTGTTCGTTTGAGATTTCCTCAACCTGAGTGGTCATGGTGGTAACTGGTTCCGAAACTAGTCCACTTAGGATCCACCCAAAAATAGTATTTTGTGCCAATAGTTTGTTTGAAATTTTCTCAACACCCTCGAGTATTATCTGAGGTATGAGATCGCTGCCTAATAGAATGTCTATTTGAGCGGGGTAGTTGCAGTTGGGATCTGCTAGCTTTAGATGTGAAACCTTTTAGAGTAATGGGATTATGTGAACTGAGGTATTCGTTTGAGATTTCCTCAACCTGAGTGGTCATGGTGGTAACTGGTTCCGAAACTAGTCCACTTAGGCCCAACCCAAAAATAGTATTTTGTGTCAATAGTTTGTTTGAAATTTTCTCAACACCCTCGAGTATTATCTGAGGTATGAGATCGCTGCCTAATAGAATGTCTATTTGAGCGGGGGTGTTGCAGTTGGGATCTGCTAGTTTTAGGTGTGAAACCTTTTGCCAATGCTTTTTATTTATATGATAGCTTGGAAGCATATTTGTTAGTTGCGGTAAGACTATAGCTTCTGCTTTAATTCTCTTATCCGCTTGGGGGGAAATTAGAGTAATGGGATTATTGTGAAGTGAGCTATTCGTTTGAGATTTCCTCAACCTGAGTGGTCATGGTGGTAACTGGTTCCGAAACTAGTCCATTTAGGATCAACCCAAAAATAGTATTTTGTGCCAATAGTTTGTTTGAAATTTTCTCAACACCCTCAAGTATTATCTGAGGTATGAGATCGCTGCCTAATAGAATGTCTATTTGAGCGGGGGTGTTGCAGTTGGCATCTGCTAGCTTTAGGTGTGAAACCTTTTCAATGCTTGCTATTTATATGATAGCTTGGAAGCATATTTGTTAGTTGCGGTAAGACTATAGCTTCTGCTTTAATTTTCTTATCCGCTTGGGAGGAAATTAGAGTAATGGGATTATTGTGAACTGAGGTATTCGTTTGAGATTTCCTCAACCTGAGTGGTCATGGTGGTAACTGGTTCCAAAACTAGTCCACTTAGAATCCACTCTAAAATAGTATTTTGTGCCAATAGTTTGTTTGAAATTTTCTCAACACCCTCGAGTATTATCTGAGGTATGAGATCGCTGCCTAATAGAATGTCTATTTGAGCGGGGGTGCTGCAGTTGGCATCTGCTAGCTTTAGGTGTGAAACCTTTTGCCAATGCTTGCTATTTATATGATAGCTTGGAAGCATATTTGTTAGTTGCGGTAAGACTATAGCTTCTGGTTTAATTCTCTTATCCGCTTGGGAGGCAATTAGAGTAACGGGATTATTGTGAACTGAGGTATTCGTTTGAGATTTCCTCAACCTGAGTGGTCATGGTGGTAACTGGTTCCGAAACTACTCCACTTAGGATCCACCCAAAAATAGTATTTTGTGCCAATAGTTTGTTTGAAATTTTCTCAACACCCTCGAGTATTATCTGAGGTATGAGATCGCTGCCTAATAGAATGTCTATTTGAGCGGGGGTGCTGCAGTTGGCATCTGCTAGCTTTAGGTGTGAAACCTTTTGCCAATGCTTGCTATTTATATGATAGCTTGGAAGCATATTTGTTAGTTGCGGTAAGACTATAGCTTCTGCTTTAATTTTCTTATCCGCTTGGGAGGAAATTAGAGTAATGGGATTATTGTGAACTGAGGTATTCGTTTGAGATTTCCTCAACCTGAGTGGTCATGGTGGTAACTGGTTCCAAAACTAGTCCACTTAGAATCCACCCAAAAATAGTATTTTGTGCCAATAGTTTGTTTGAAATTTTCTCAACACTCTCGAGTATTATCTGAGGTATGAGATCGCTGCCTAATAGAATGTCTTTTTGCGCGGAGGTGTTGCAGCTGGGATCTGCTTGCTTTAGGTGTGAAAGCTTTTGCCAATGCTTGCTATTTATATGATAGCTTGGAAGCATATTTGTTAGTTGCGGTAAGACTATAGCATCTGCTTTAATTCTCTTATCCGCTTGGGGGGAAATTAGAGTAATGGGGTTATTGTGAACTGAGGTATTCGTTTGAGATTTCCTCAACCTGAGTGGTCATGGTGGTAACTGGTTCCGAAACTACTCCACTTAGGATCCACCCAAAAATAGTATTTTGTGCCAATAGTTTGTTTGAAATTTTCTCAACACCCTCGAGTATTATCTGAGGTATGAGATCGCTGCCTAATAGAATGTCTATTTGAGCGGGGGTGCTGCAGTTGGCATCTGCTAGCTTTAGGTGTGAAACCTTTTGCCAATGCTTGCTATTTATATGATAGCTTGGAAGCATATTTGTTAGTTGCGGTAAGACTATAGCTTCTGCTTTAATTCTCTTATCCGCTTGGGGGGAAATTAGAGTAATGGGATTATTGTGAACTGAGGTATTCGTTTGAGATTTCCTCAACCTGAGTGGTCATGGTGGTAACTGGTTCCGAAACTAGTCCACTTAGGATCCACCCAAAAATAGTATTTTGTGCCAATAGTTTGTTTGAAAATTTCTCAACACCCTCGAGTATTATCTGAGGTATGAGATCGCTGCCTAATAGAATGTCTATTTGAGCGGGGGGTGTTGCAGTTGGCATCTGCTAGCTTTAGGTGTGAAACCTTTTGCCAATGATTGCTATTTATATAATAGCTTGGAAGCATATTTGTTAGTTGCGGTAAGACTATAGCTTCTGCTTTAATTCTCTTATCCGCTTGGGAGGAAATTAGAGTAATGGGATTATTGTGAACTGAGGTATTCGTTTGAGATTTCCTCAACCTGAGTGGTCATGGTGGTAACTGGTTCCGAAACTAGTCCACTTAGAATCCACCCTAAAATAGTATTTTGTGCCAATAGTTTGTTTGAAATTTTCTCAACACCCTCGAGTATTATCTGAGGTATGAGATCGCTGCCTAATAGAATGTCTAGTTGAGCGGGGGTGCTGCAGTTGGCATCTGCTAGCTTTAGGTGTGAAACCTTTTGCCAATGCTTGCTATTTATATGATAGCTTGGAAGCATATTTGTTAGTTGCGGTAAGACTATAGCTTCTGCTTTAATTCTCTTATCCGCTTGGGAGGAAATTAGAGTAACGGGATTATTGTGAACTGAGGTATTCGTTTGAGATTTCCTCAACCTGAGTGGTCATGGTGGTAACTGGTTCCTTAACTAGTCCACTTAGAATCCACCCAAAAATAGTATTTTGTGCCAATAATTTGTTTGAAATTTTCTCAACACTCTCGAGTATTATCTGAGGTATGAGATCGCTGCCTAATAGAATGTCTTTTTGCGCGGAGGTGTTGCAGTTGGGATCTGCTTGCTTTAGGTGTGAAACCTTTTGCCAATGCTTTTTATTTATATGATAGCTTGGAAGCATATTTGTTAGTTGCGGTAAGACTATAGCTTCTGCTTTAATTCTCTTATCCGCTTGGGGGGAAATTAGAGTAATGGGATTATTGTGAAGTGAGCTATTCGTTTGAGATTTCCTCAACTTGAGTGGTCATGGTGGTAACTGGTTCCGAAACTAGTCCATTTAGGATCCACCCAAAAATAGTATTTTGTGCCAATAGTTTGTTTGAAATTTTCTCAACACCCTCAAGTATTATCTGAGGTATGAGATCGCTGCCTAATAGAATGTCTATTTGAGCGGGGGTGTTGCAGTTGGCATCTGCTAGCTTTAGGTGTGAAACCTTTTCAATGCTTGCTATTTATATGATAGCTTGGAAGCATATTTGTTAGTTGCGGTAAGACTATAGCTTCTGCTTTAATTTTCTTATCCGCTTGGGAGGAAATTAGAGTAATGGGATTATTGTGAACTGAGGTATTCGTTTGAGATTTCCTCAACCTGAGTGGTCATGGTGGTAACTGGTTCCAAAACTAGTCCACTTAGAATCCACTCTAAAATAGTATTTTGTGCCAATAGTTTGTTTGAAATTTTCTCAACACCCTCGAGTATTATCTGAGGTATGAGATCGCTGCCTAATAGAATGTCTATTTGAGCGGGGGTGCTGCAGTTGGCATCTGCTAGCTTTAGGTGTGAAACCTTTTGCCAAAGCTTGCTATTTATATGATAGCTTGGAAGCATATTTGTTAGTTGCGGTAAGACTATAGCTTCTGCTTTAATTCTCTTATCCGCTTGGGAGGAAATTAGAGTAACGGGATTATTGTGAACTGAGGTATTCGTTTGAGATTTCCTCAACCTGAGTGGTCATGGTGGTAACTGGTTCCGAAACTACTCCACTTAGGATCCACCCAAAAATAGTATTTTGTGCCAATAGTTTGTTTGAAATTTACTCAACACCCTCGAGTATTATCTGAGGTATGAGATCGCTGCCTAATAGAATGTCTATTTGAGCGGGGGTGCTGCAGTTGGCATCTGCTAGCTTTAGGTGTGAAACCTTTTGCCAATGCTTGCTATTTATATGATAGCTTGGAAGCATATTTGTTAGTTGCGGTAAGACTATAGCTTCTGCTTTAATTTTCTTATCCGCTTGGGAGGAAATTAGAGTAATGGGATTATTGTGAACTGAGGTATTCGTTTGAGATTTCCTCAACCTGAGTGGTCATGGTGGTAACTGGTTCCAAAACTAGTCCACTTAGAATCCACCCAAAAATAGTATTTTGTGCCAATAGTTTGTTTGAAATTTTCTCAACACTCTCGAGTATTATCTGAGGTATGAGATCGCTGCCTAATAGAATGTCTTTTTGCGCGGAGGTGTTGCAGCTGGGATCTGCTTGCTTTAGGTGTGAAAGCTTTTGCCAATGCTTGCTATTTATATGATAGCTTGGAAGCATATTTGTTAGTTGCGGTAAGACTATAGCATCTGCTTTAATTCTCTTATCCGCTTGGGGGGAAATTAGAGTAATGGGGTTATTGTGAACTGAGGTATTCGTTTGAGATTTCCTCAACCTGAGTGGTCATGGTGGTAACTGGTTCCGAAACTACTCCACTTAGGATCCACCCAAAAATAGTATTTTGTGCCAATAGTTTGTTTGAAATTTTCACAACACCCTCGAGTATTATCTGAGGTATAAGATCGCTGCCTAATAGAATGTCTATTTGAGCGGGGGTGCTGCAGTTGGCATCTGCTAGCTTTAGGTGTGAAACCTTTTGCCAATGCTTGCTATTTATATGATAGCTTGGAAGCATATTTGTTAGTTGCGGTAAGACTATAGCTTCTGCTTTAATTCTCTTATCCGCTTGGGGGGAAATTAGAGTAATGGGATTATTGTGAACTGAGGTATTCGTTTGAGATTTCCTCAACCTGAGTGGTCATGGTGGTAACTGGTTCCGAAACTAGTCCACTTAGGATCCACCCAAAAATAGTATTTTGTGCCAATAGTTTGTTTGAAAATTTCTCAACACCCTCGAGTATTATCTGAGGTATGAGATCGCTGCCTAATAGAATGTCTATTTGAGCGGGGGGTGTTGCAGTTGGCATCTGCTAGCTTTAGGTGTGAAACCTTTTGCCAATGCTTGCTATTTATATAATAGCTTGGAAGCATATTTGTTAGTTGCGGTAAGACTATAGCTTCTGCTTTAATTCTCTTATCCGCTTGGGAGGAAATTAGAGTAATGGGATTATTGTGAACTGAGGTATTCGTTTGAGATTTCCTCAACCTGAGTGGTCATGGTGGTAACTGGTTCCGAAACTAGTCCACTTAGAATCCACCCTAAAATAGTATTTTGTGCCAATAGTTTGTTTGAAATTTTCTCAACACCCTCGAGTATTATCTGAGGTATGAGATCGCTGCCTAATAGAATGTCTAGTTGAGCGGGGGTGCTGCAGTTGGCATCTGCTAGCTTTAGGTGTGAAACCTTTTGCCAATGCTTGCTATTTATATGATAGCTTGGAAGCATATTTGTTAGTTGCGGTAAGACTATAGCTTCTGCTTTAATTCTCTTATCCGCTTGGGAGGAAATTAGAGTAACGGGATTATTGTGAACTGAGGTATTCGTTTGAGATTTCCTCAACCTGAGTGGTCATGGTGGTAACTGGTTCCTTAACTAGTCCACTTAGAATCCACCCAAAAATAGTATTTTGTGCCAATAATTTGTTTGAAATTTTCTCAACACTCTCGAGTTCTATCTGAGGTATGAGATCGCTGCCTAATAGAATGTCTATTTGAGCGGGGGTGCTGCAGTTGGCATCTGCTAGCTTTAGGTGTGAAACCTTTTGCCAATGCTTGCTATTTATATGATAGCTTGGAAGCATATTTGTTAGTTGCGGTAAGACTATAGCTTCTGCTTTAATTCTCTTATCCGCTTGGGAGGAAATTAGAGTAACGGGATTATTGTGAACTGAGGTATTCGTTTGAGATTTCCTCAACCTGAGTGGTCATGGTGGTAACTGGTTCCGAAACTAGTCCACTTAGAATCCACCCTAAAATAGTATTTTGTGCCAATAGTTTGTTTGAAATTTTCTCAACACCCTCGAGTATTATCTGAGGTATGAGATCGCTGCCTAATAGAATGTCTATTTGAGCGGGGGTGTTGCAGTTGGCATCTGCTAGCTTTAGGTGTGAAACCTTTTGCCAATGCTTGCTATTTATATGATAGCTTGGAAGCATATTTGCTAGTTGCGGTAAGACTATAGCTTCTGCTTTAATTCTCTTATCCGCTTGGGGGGAAATTAGAGTAATGGGATTATTGTGAACTGAGGTATTCGTTTGAGATTTCCTCAACCTGAGTGGTCATGGTGGTAACTGGTTCCGAAACTAGTCCACTTAGAATCCACCCAAAAATAGTATTTTGTGCCAATAATTTGTTTGAAATTTTCTCAACACTCTCGACTATTATCTGAGGTATGAGACCGCTGCCTAATAGAATGTCTTTTTGCGCGGAGGTGTTGCAGTTGGGATCTGCTTGCTTTAGGTGTGAAAGCTTTTGCCAATGCTTGCTATTTATATGATAGCTTGGAAGCATATTTGTTAGTTGCGGTAAGACTATAGCTTCTGCTTTAATTCTCTTATCCGCTTGGGGGGAAATTAGAGTAATGGGGTTATTGTGAACTGAGGTATTCGTTTGAGATTTCCTCAACCTGAGTCGTCATGGTGGTAACTGGTTCCGAAACTAGTCCACTTAGGATCCACCCAAAAATCGTATTTTGTGCCAATAGTTTGTTTGAAATTTTCTCAACACCCTCGAGTATTATCTGAGGTATGAGATCGCTGCCTAATAGAATGTCTATTTGAGCGGGGGTGTTGCAGTTGGGATCTGCTAGCTTTAGGTGTGAAACCTTTTAGAGTAATGGGATTATGTGAACTGAGGTATTCGTTTGAGATTTCCTCAACCTGAGTGGTCATGGTGGTAACTGGTTCCGAAACTAGTCCACTTAGGCCCAACCCAAAAATAGTATTTTGTGCGAATAGTTTGTTTGAAATTTTCTCAACACCCTCGAGTATTATCTGAGGTATGAGATCGCTGCCTAATAGAATGTCTATTTGAGCGGGGGTGTTGCAGTTGGGATCTGCTAGCTTTAGGTGTGAAACCTTTAGCCAATGCTTGCTATTTATATGATAGCTTGGAAGCATATTTGTTAGTTGCGGTAAGACTATAGCTTCTGCTTTAATTTTCTTATCCGCTTGGGGGGAAATTAGAGTAATGGGATTATTGTGAACTGAGGTATTCGTTTGAGATTTCCTCAACCTGAGTGGTCATGGTGGTAACTGGTTCCGAAACTAGTCCACTTAGGATCCACCCTAAAATAGTATTTTGTGCCAATAGCTGAAACCTTTTGCCAATGCTTGCTATTTATATGATAGCTTGGAAGCATATTTGTTAGTTGCGGTAAGACTATAGCTTCTGCTTTAATTCTCTTATCCGCTTGGGGGGAAATTAGAGTAATGGGATTATTGTGAACTGAGGTATTCGTTTGAGATTTCCTCAACCTGAGTGGTCATGGTGATAACTGGTTCCGAAACTAGTCCACTTAGGCCCAACCCAAAAATAGTATTTTGTGCGAATAGTTTGTTTGAAATTTTCTCAACACCCTCGAGTATTATCTGAGGTATGAGATCGCTGCCTAATAGAATGTCTATTTGAGCGGGGGTGTTGCAGTTGGGATCTGCTAGCTTTAGGTGTGAAACCTTTAGCCAATGCTTGCTATTTATATGATAGCTTGGAAGCATATTTGTTAGTTGCGGTAAGACTATAGCTTCTGCTTTAATTTTCTTATCCGCTTGGGGGGAAATTAGAGTAATGGGATTATTGTGAACTGAGGTATTCGTTTGAGATTTCCTCAACCTGAGTGGTCATGGTGGTAACTGGTTCCGAAACTAGTCCACTTAGGATCCACCCTAAAATAGTATTTTGTGCCAATAGGTGAAACCTTTTGCCAATGCTTGCTATTTATATGATAGCTTGGAAGCATATTTCTTAGTTGCGGTAAGACTATAGCTTCTGCTTTAATTCTCTTATCCGCTTGGGGGGAAATTAGAGTAATGGGATTATTGTGAACTGAGGTATTCGTTTGAGATTTCCTCAACCTGAGTGGTCATGGTGGTAACTGGTTCCGAAACTAGTCCACTTAGGATCCACCCAAAAATAGTATTTTGTGCCAATAGTTTGTTTGAAATTTTCTCAACACCCTCGAGTATTATCTGAGGTATGAGATCGCTGCCTAATAGAATGTCTATTTGAGCGGGGGTGTTGCAGTTGGGATCTGCTAGCTTTAGGTGTGAAACCTTTTAGAGTAATGGGATTATGTGAACTGAGGTATTCGTTTGAGATTTCCTCAACCTGAGTGGTCATGGTGGTAACTGGTTCCGAAACTAGTCCACTTAGGCCCAACCCAAAAATAGTATTTTGTGCGAATAGTTTGTTTGAAATTTTCTCAACACCCTCGAGTATTATCTGAGGTATGAGATCGCTGCCTAATAGAATGTCTATTTGAGCGGGGGTGTTGCAGTTGGGATCTGCTAGTTTTAGGTGTGAAACCTTTTGCCAATGCTTGCTATTTATATGATAGCTTGGAAGCATATTTGTTAGTTGCGGTAAGACTATAGCTTCTGCTTTAATTCTCTTATCCGCTTGGGGGGAAATTAGAGTAATGGGATTATTGTGAACTGAGCTATTCGTTTGAGATTTCCTCAACCTGAGTGGTCATGGTGGTAACTGGTTCCGAAACTAGTCCACTTAGGATCCACCCAAAAATAGTATTTTGTGCCAATAGTTTGTTTGAAATTTTCTCAACACCCTCAAGTATTATCTGAGGTATGAGATCGCTGCCTAATAGAATGTCTATTTGAGCGGGGGTGCTGCAGTTGGCATCTGCTAGCTTTAGGTGTGAAACCTTTTGCCAATGCTTGCTATTTATATGATAGCTTGGAAGCATATTTGTTAGTTGCGGTAAGACTATAGCTTCTGCTTTAATTCTCTTATCCGCTTGGGAGGAAATTAGAGTAATGGGATTATTGTGAACTGAGGTATTCGTTTGAGATTTTCTCAACCTGAGTGGTCATGGTGGTAACTGGTTCCGAAACTAGTCCACTTAGAATCCACCCTAAAATAGTATTTTGTGCCAATAGTTTGTTTGAAATTTTCTCAACACCCTCGAGTATTATCTGAGGTATGAGATCTCTGCCTAATGGAATGTCTGTTTGAGCGGGGGTGTTGCAGTTGGCATCTGCTAGCGTTAGGTGTGAAACCTTTTGCCAATGCTTGCTATATATATGATAGCTTGGAAGCATATTTGTTAGTTGCGGTAAGACTATAGCTTCTGCTTTAATTCTCTTATCCGCTTGGGGGGAAATTAGAGTAATGGGATTATTGTGAACTGAGGTATTCGTTTGAGATTTTCTCAACCTGAGTGGTCATGGTGGTAACTGGTTCCGAAACTAGTCCACTTAGAATCCACCCTAAAATAGTATTTTGTGCCAATAGTTTGTTTGAAATTTTCTCAACACCCTCGAGTATTATCTGAGGTATGAGATCTCTGCCTAATGGAATGTCTGTTTGAGCGGGGGTGTTGCAGTTGGCATCTGCTAGCGTTAGGTGTGAAACCTTTTGCCAATGCTTGCTATTTATATGATAGCTTGGAAGCATATTTGTTAGTTGCGGTAAGACTATAGCTTCTGCTTTAATTATCTTATCCGCATGGGGGGAAATTAGAGTAGTGGGATTATTGTGAACTGAGGTATTCGTTTGAGATTTCCTCAACCTGAGTGGTCATGGTGGTAACTGGTTCCGAAACTAGTCCACTTAAGATCCACCCAAAAATAGTATTTTGTGCCAATAGTTTGTTTGAAATTTTCTCAACACCCTTGAGTATTATCTGAGGTATGAGATCGCTGCCTAATAGAATGTCTATTTGAGCGGGGGTGCTGCAGTTGGGATCTGCTAGCTTTAGGTGTGAAACCTTTTGCCAATGCTTGTTATTTATATGACAGCTTGAAAGCATATTTGTTAGTTGCGGTAAAACTATAGCTTCTGCTTTAATTTTCTTATCCGCTTGGGTTAAAATTAGAGTAATGGGATTTTTGTGAACTGAGGTATTCGTTTGAGATTTCCTCAACCTGAGTGGTCATGGTGGTAACTGGTTCCGAAACTAGTCTACTTAGGATCCACCCAAAAATAGTATTTTGTGCCAATAGTTTGTTTGAAATTTTCTCAACACCCTCGAGTATTATCTGAGGTATGAGATCGCTGCCTAATAGAATGTCTATTTGAGCGGGGGTGTTGCAGTTGGGATCTGTTAGCTTAAGGTGTGAAACCTTTTGCCAATGCTTGCTATTTATATGATATCTTGGAAGCATATTTGTTAGTTGCGGTAAAACTATAGCTTCTGCTTTAATTTTCTTATCCGCTTGGGGGGAAATTAGAGTAATGGGATTATTGTGAACTAAGGTATTCGTTTGAGATTTCCTCAACCTGAGTGGTCATGGTGGTAGCTGTTTCCGAAACTAGTCCACTTAGGATCCACCCAAAAATAGTATTTTGTGCCAATAGTTTGTTTGAAATTTTCTCAACACCCTCGAGTATTATCTGAGGTATGAGATCGCTGCCTAATAGAATGTCTATATGAGCGGGGGTGTTGCAGTTGGGATCTGTTAGCTTTAGGTGTGAAACCTTTTGCCAATGCTTGTTATTTATATGATAGCTTGGAAGCATATTTGTTAGTTGCGGTAAAACTATAGCTTCTGCTTTAATTTTCTTATCCGCTTGGGTGGAAATTAGAGTAATGGGATTATTGTGAACTGAGGTATTCGTTTGAGATTTCCTCAACCTGAGTGGTCATGGTGGTAACTGGTTCCGAAACTAGTCTACTTAGGATCCACCCAAAAATAGTATTTTGTGCCAATAGTTTGTTTGAAATTTTCTCAACACCCTCGAGTATTATCTGAGGTATGAGATCGCTGCCTAATAGAATGTCTATTTGAGCGGGGGTGTTGCAGTTGGGATCTGCTAGCTTTAGGTGTGAAACCTTTTGCCAATGCTTGCTATTCATATGATAGCGTGGAAGCATATTTGTTAGTTGCGGTAAGACTATAGCTTCTGCTTTAATTCTCTTATCCGCTTGGGGGGAAATTAGAGTAATGGGATTATTGTGAACTGAGGTATTCATTTGAGATTTCCTCAACCTGAGTGGTGGTAACTGGTTCCGAAACTAGTCCACTTAGGATCCACCCAAAAATAGTATTTTTGTATTTTTGTAATAGTTTGTTTGAAATTTTCTCAACACCCTCGAGTATTATCTGAGGTATGAGATCGCTGCCTAATAGAATGTCTATATGAGCGGGGGTGTTGCAGTTGGGATCTGTTAGCTTAAGGTGTGAAACCTTTTGCCAATGCTTGCTATTTATATGATATCTTGGAAGCATATTTGTTAGTTGCGGTAAAACTATAGCTTCTGCTTTAATTTTCTTATCCGCTTGGGGGGAAATTAGAGTAATGGGATTATTGTGAACTAAGGTATTCGTTTGAGATTTCCTCAACCTGAGTGGTCATGGTGGTAGCTGTTTCCGAAACTAGTCCACTTAGGATCCACCCAAAAATAGTATTTTGTGCCAATAGTTTGTTTGAAATTTTCTCAACACCCTCGAGTATTATCTGAGGTATGAGATCGCTGCCTAATAGAATGTCTATATGAGCGGGGGTGTTGCAGTTGGGATCTGTTAGCTTTAGGTGTGAAACCTTTTGCCAATGCTTGTTATTTATATGATAGCTTGGAAGCATATTTGTTAGTTGCGGTAAAACTATAGCTTCTGCTTTAATTTTCTTATCCGCTTGGGTGGAAATTAGAGTAATGGGATTATTGTGAACTGAGGTATTCGTTTGAGATTTCCTCAACCTGAGTGGTCATGGTGGTAACTGGTTCCGAAACTAGTCCACTTAGGCCCAACCCAAAAATAGTATTTTGTGCGAATAGTTTGTTTGAAATTTTCTCAACACCCTCGAGTATTATCTGAGGTATGAGATCGCTGCCTAATAGAATGTCTATTTGAGCGGGGGTGTTGCAGTTGGGATCTGCTAGTTTTAGGTGTGAAACCTTTTGCCAATGCTTGCTATTTATATGATAGCTTGGAAGCATATTTGTTAGTTGCGGTAAGACTATAGCTTCTGCTTTAATTCTCTTATCCGCTTGGGGGGAAATTAGAGTAATGGGATTATTGTGAACTGAGCTATTCGTTTGAGATTTCCTCAACCTGAGTGGTCATGGTGGTAACTGGTTCCGAAACTAGTCCACTTAGGATCCACCCAAAAATAGTATTTTGTGCCAATAGTTTGTTTGAAATTTTCTCAACACCCTCAAGTATTATCTGAGGTATGAGATCGCTGCCTAATAGAATGTCTATTTGAGCGGGGGTGCTGCAGTTGGCATCTGCTAGCTTTAGGTGTGAAACCTTTTGCCAATGCTTGCTATTTATATGATAGCTTGGAAGCATATTTGTTAGTTGCGGTAAGACTATAGCTTCTGCTTTAATTCTCTTATCCGCTTGGGAGGAAATTAGAGTAATGGGATTATTGTGAACTGAGGTATTCGTTTGAGATTTTCTCAACCTGAGTGGTCATGGTGGTAACTGGTTCCGAAACTAGTCCACTTAGAATCCACCCTAAAATAGTATTTTGTGCCAATAGTTTGTTTGAAATTTTCTCAACACCCTCGAGTATTATCTGAGGTATGAGATCTCTGCCTAATGGAATGTCTGTTTGAGCGGGGGTGTTGCAGTTGGCATCTGCTAGCGTTAGGTGTGAAACCTTTTGCCAATGCTTGCTATATATATGATAGCTTGGAAGCATATTTGTTAGTTGCGGTAAGACTATAGCTTCTGCTTTAATTCTCTTATCCGCTTGGGGGGAAATTAGAGTAATGGGATTATTGTGAACTGAGGTATTCGTTTGAGATTTTCTCAACCTGAGTGGTCATGGTGGTAACTGGTTCCGAAACTAGTCCACTTAGAATCCACCCTAAAATAGTATTTTGTGCCAATAGTTTGTTTGAAATTTTCTCAACACCCTCGAGTATTATCTGAGGTATGAGATCTCTGCCTAATGGAATGTCTGTTTGAGCGGGGGTGTTGCAGTTGGCATCTGCTAGCGTTAGGTGTGAAACCTTTTGCCAATGCTTGCTTTTTATATGATAGCTTGGAAGCATATTTGTTAGTTGCGGTAAGACTATAGCTTCTGCTTTAATTATCTTATCCGCATGGGGGGAAATTAGAGTAGTGGGATTATTGTGAACTGAGGTATTCGTTTGAGATTTCCTCAACCTGAGTGGTCATGGTGGTAACTGGTTCCGAAACTAGTCCACTTAAGATCCACCCAAAAATAGTATTTTGTGCCAATAGTTTGTTTGAAATTTTCTCAACACCCTTGAGTATTATCTGAGGTATGAGATCGCTGCCTAATAGAATGTCTATTTGAGCGGGGGTGCTGCAGTTGGGATCTGCTAGCTTTAGGTGTGAAACCTTTTGCCAATGCTTGTTATTTATATGACAGCTTGAAAGCATATTTGTTAGTTGCGGTAAAACTATAGCTTCTGCTTTAATTTTCTTATCCGCTTGGGTTAAAATTAGAGTAATGGGATTTTTGTGAACTGAGGTATTCGTTTGAGATTTCCTCAACCTGAGTGGTCATGGTGGTAACTGGTTCCGAAACTAGTCTACTTAGGATCCACCCAAAAATAGTATTTTGTGCCAATAGTTTGTTTGAAATTTTCTCAACACCCTCGAGTATTATCTGAGGTATGAGATCGCTGCCTAATAGAATGTCTATTTGAGCGGGGGTGTTGCAGTTGGGATCTGTTAGCTTAAGGTGTGAAACCTTTTGCCAATGCTTGCTATTTATATGATATCTTGGAAGCATATTTGTTAGTTGCGGTAAAACTATAGCTTCTGCTTTAATTTTCTTATCCGCTTGGGGGGAAATTAGAGTAATGGGATTATTGTGAACTAAGGTATTCGTTTGAGATTTCCTCAACCTGAGTGGTCATGGTGGTAGCTGTTTCCGAAACTAGTCCACTTAGGATCCACCCAAAAATAGTATTTTGTGCCAATAGTTTGTTTGAAATTTTCTCAACACCCTCGAGTATTATCTGAGGTATGAGATCGCTGCCTAATAGAATGTCTATATGAGCGGGGGTGTTGCAGTTGGGATCTGTTAGCTTTAGGTGTGAAACCTTTTGCCAATGCTTGTTATTTATATGATAGCTTGGAAGCATATTTGTTAGTTGCGGTAAAACTATAGCTTCTGCTTTAATTTTCTTATCCGCTTGGGTGGAAATTAGAGTAATGGGATTATTGTGAACTGAGGTATTCGTTTGAGATTTCCTCAACCTGAGTGGTCATGGTGGTAACTGGTTCCGAAACTAGTCTACTTAGGATCCACCCAAAAATAGTATTTTGTGCCAATAGTTTGTTTGAAATTTTCTCAACACCCTCGAGTATTATCTGAGGTATGAGATCGCTGCCTAATAGAATGTCTATTTGAGCGGGGGTGTTGCAGTTGGGATCTGCTAGCTTTAGGTGTGAAACCTTTTGCCAATGCTTGCTATTCATATGATAGCGTGGAAGCATATTTGTTAGTTGCGGTAAGACTATAGCTTCTGCTTTAATTCTCTTATCCGCTTGGGGGGAAATTAGAGTAATGGGATTATTGTGAACTGAGGTATTCATTTGAGATTTCCTCAACCTGAGTGGTGGTAACTGGTTCCGAAACTAGTCCACTTAGGATCCACCCAAAAATAGTATTTTTGTATTTTTGTAATAGTTTGTTTGAAATTTTCTCAACACCCTCGAGTATTATCTGAGGTATGAGATCGCTGCCTAATAGAATGTCTATATGAGCGGGGGTGTTGCAGTTGGGATCTGTTAGCTTTAGGTGTGAAACCTTTTGCCAATGCTTGTTATTTATATGATAGCTTGGAAGCATATTTGTTAGTTGCGGTAAAACTATAGCTTCTGCTTTAATTTTCTTATCCGCTTGGGTGGAAATTAGAGTAATGGGATTATTGTGAACTGAGGTATTCGTTTGAGATTTCCTCAACCTGAGTGGTCATGGTGGTAACTGGTTCCGAAACTAGTCCACTTAAGATCCACCCAAAAATAGTATTTTGTGCCAATAGTTTGTTTGAAATTTTCTTAACACCCTTGAGTATTATCTGAGGTATGAGATCGCTGCCTAATAGAATGTCTATTTGAGCGGGGGTGCTGCAGTTGGGATCTGCTAGCTTTAGGTGTGAAACCTTTTGCCAATGCTTGTTATTTATATGACAGCTTGAAAGCATATTTGTTAGTTGCGGTAAAACTATAGCTTCTGCTTTAATTTTCTTATCCGCTTGGGTTAAAATTAGAGTAATGGGATTTTTGTGAACTGAGGTATTCGTTTGAGATTTCCTCAACCTGAGTGGGCATGGTGGTAACTGGTTCCGAAACTAGTCTACTTAGGATCCACCCAAAAATAGTATTTTGTGCCAATAGTTTGTTTGAAATTTTCTCAACACCCTCGAGTATTATCTGAGGTATGAGATCGCTGCCTAATAGAATGTCTATTTGAGCGGGGGTGTTGCAGTTGGGATCTGTTAGCTTAAGGTGTGAAACCTTTTGCCAATGCTTGCTATTTATATGATATCTTGGAAGCATATTTGTTAGTTGCGGTAAAACTATAGCTTCTGCTTTAATTTTCTTATCCGCTTGGGGGGAAATTAGAGTAATGGGATTATTGTGAACTGAGGTATTCGTTTGAGATTTCCTCAACCTGAGTGGTCATGGTGGTAGCTGTTTCCGAAACTAGTCCACTTAGGATCCACCCAAAAATAGTATTTTGTGCCAATAGTTTGTTTGAAATTTTCTCAACACCCTCGAGTATTATCTGAGGTATGAGATCGCTGCCTAATAGAATGTCTATATGAGCGGGGGTGTTGCAGTTGGGATCTGTTAGCTTTAGGTGTGAAACCTTTTGCCAATGCTTGTTATTTATATGATAGCTTGGAAGCATATTTGTTAGTTGCGGTAAAACTATAGCTTCTGCTTTAATTTTCTTATCCGCTTGGGTGGAAATTAGAGTAATGGGATTATTGTGAACTGAGGTATTCGTTTGAGATTTCCTCAACCTGAGTGGTCATGGTGGTAACTGGTTCCGAAACTAGTCTACTTAGGATCCACCCAAAAATAGTATTTTGTGCCAATAGTTTGTTTGAAATTTTCTCAACACCCTCGAGTATTATCTGAGGTATGAGATCGCTGCCTAATAGAATGTCTATTTGAGCGGGGGTGTTGCAGTTGGGATCTGCTAGCTTTAGGTGTGAAACCTTTTGCCAATGCTTGCTATTCATATGATAGCGTGGAAGCATATTTGTTAGTTGCGGTAAGACTATAGCTTCTGCTTTAATTCTCTTATCCGCTTGGGGGGAAATTAGAGTAATGGGATTATTGTGAACTGAGGTATTCGTTTGAGATTTCCTCAACCTGAGTGGTCATGGTGGTAACTGGTTCCGAAACTAGTTTACTTAGGATCCACCCAAAAATAGTATTTTGTGCCAATAGTTTGTTTGAAATTTTCTCAACACCCTCGAGTATTATCTGAGGTATGAGATCGCTGCCTAATAGAATGTCTATATGAGCGGGGGTGTTGCAGTTGGGATCTGTTAGCTTTAGGTGTGAAACCTTTTGCCAATGCTTGTTATTTATATGATAGCTTGGAAGCATATTTGTTAGTTGCGGTAAAACTATAGCTTCTGCTTTAATTTTCTTATCCGCTTGGGGGGAAATTAGAGTAATGGGATTATTGTGAACTGAGGTATTCGTTTGAGATTTCCTCAACCTGAGTGGTGGTAACTGGTTCCGAAACTAGTCCACTTAGGATCCACCCAAAAATAGTATTTTTGTATTTTTGTAATAGTTTGTTTGAAATTTTCTCAACACCCTCGAGTATTATCTGAGGTATGAGATCGCTGCCTAATAGAATGTCTATTTGAGCGGGGGTGTTGCAGTTGGGATCTGCTAGCTTTAGGTGTGAAACCTTTTGCCAATGCTTGCTATTTATATGGTAGCTTGGAAGCATATTTGTTAGTTGCGGTAAGACTATAGCTTCTGCTTTAATTCTCTTATCCGCTTGGGGGGAAATTAGAGTAATGGGATTATTGTGAACTGAGGTATTCGTTTGAGATTTCCTCAACCTGAGTGGTCATGGTGGTAACTGGTTCCGAAACTAGTTTACTTAGGATCCACCCAAGAATAGTATTTTGTGCCAATAGTTTGTTTGAAATTTTCTCAACACCCTCGAGTATTATCTGAGGTATGAGATCGCTGCCTAATAGAATGTTTATTTGAACGCGGGTGTTGCAGTTGGCATCTGCTAGCTTTAGGTGTGAAACCTTTTGCCAATGCTTGCTATTTATATGATAGCTTGGAAGCATATTTGTTCGTTGCGGTAAGACTATAGCTTCTGCTTTAATTCTCTTATCCGCTTGGGGGGAAATTAGAGTAATGGGATTATGTGAACTGAGGTATTCGTTTGAGATTTCCTCAACCTGAGTGGTCATGGTGGTAACTGGTTCCGAAACTAGTCCACTTAGGATCCACCCTAAAATAGTATTTTGTGCCAATAGGTGAAACCTTTTGCCAATGCTTGCTATTTATATGATAGCTTGGAAGCATATGTGTTAGTTGCGGTAAGACTATAGCTTCTGCTTTAATTCTCTTATCCGCTTGGGGGGAAATTAGAGTAATGGGATTATTGTGAACTGAGGTATTCGTTTGAGATTTCCTCAACCTGAGTGGTCATGGTGGTAACTGGTTCCGAAACTAGTCCACTGAGAACCCACCCTAAAATAGTATTTTGTGCCAATAGTTTGTTTGAAATTTTCTCAACACCCTCGAGTATTATCTGAGGTATGAGATCGCTGCCTAATGGAATGTCTATTTGAGCGGGGGTGTTGCAGTTCGCATCTGCTAGCGTTAGGTGTGAAACCTTTTGCCAATGCTTGCTATTTATATGATAGCTTGGAAGCATATTTGTTAGTTGCGGTAAGACTATAGCTTCTGCTTTAATTATCCTATCCGCATGGGGGGAAATTATAGTGATGGGATTATTGTGAACTGAGGTATTCGTTTGAGATTTCCTCAACCTGAGTGGTCATGGTGGTAACTGGTTCCGAAACTAGCCCACTTAGGATCCACCCAAAAATAGTATTTTGTGCCAATAGTTTGTTTGAAATTTTCTCAACACCCTCGAGTATTATCTGAGGTATGAGATCGCTGCCTAATAGAATGTCTATTTGAGCGGGGGTGCTGCAGTTGGGATCTGCTAGCGTTAGGTGTGAAACCTTTTGCCAATGCTTGTTATTTATATGATAGCTTGGAAGCATATTTGTTAGTTGCGGTAAAACTATAGCTTCTGCTTTAATCTTCTTATCCGCTTGGGTTTAAATTAGAGTAATGGGATTATTGTGAACTGAGGTATTCGTTTGAGATTTCCTCAACCTGAGTGGTCATGGTGGTAACTGGTTCCGAAACTAGCCCACTTAGGATCCACCCAAAAATAGTATTTTGTGCCAATAGTTTGTTTGAAATTTTCTCAACACCCTCGAGTATTATCTGAGGTATGAGATCGCTGCCTAATAGAATGTCTATTTGAGCGGGGGTGTTGCAGTTGGGATCTGTTAGCTTAAGGTGTGAAACCTTTTGCCAATGCTTGCTATTTATATGATATCTTGGAAGCATATTTGTTAGTTGCGGTAAAACTATAGCTTCTGCTTTAATTTTCTTATCCGCTTGGGGGGAAATTAGAGTAATGGGATTATTGTGAACTGAGGTATTCGTTTGAGATTTCCTCAACCTGAGTGGTCATGGTGGTAGCTGTTTCCGAAACTAGTCCACTTAGGATCCACCCAAAAATAGTATTTTGTGCCAATAGTTTGTTTGAAATTTTCTCAACACCCTCAAGTATTATCTGAGGTATGAGATCGCTGCCTAATAGAATGTCTATTTGAGCGGGGGTGTTGCAGTTGGGATCTGCTAGCTTTAGGTGTGAAACCTTTTGCCAATGCTTGCTATTTATATGATAGCTTGGAAGCATATTTGTTAGTTGCGGTAAGACTATAGCTTCTGCTTTAATTCTCTTATCCGCTTGGGGGGAAATTAGAGTAATGGGATTATTGTGAACTGAGGTATTCGTTTGAGATTTCCTCAACCTGAGTGGTCATGGTGGTAACTGGTTCCGAAACTGGTCCACTTAGAATCCACCCTAAAATAGTATTTTGTGCCAATAGTTTGTTTGAAATTTTCTCAACACCCTCGAGTATTATCTGAGGTATGAGATCGCTGCCTAATAGAATGTCTATTTGAGCGGAGGTGCTGCAGTTGGGATCTGCTAGCTTTAGGTGTGAAACCTTTTGCCAATGCTTGTTATTTATATGACAGCTTGGAAGCATATTTGTTAGTTGCGGTAAAACTATAGCTTCTGCTTTAATTTTCTTATCCGCTTGGGTTAAAATTAGAGTAATGGGATTATTGTGAACTGAGGTATTCGTTTGAGATTTCCTCAACCTGAGTGGTCATGGTGGTAACTGGTTCCGAAACTAGTCGCTTTAGGATCCACCCAAAAATAGTATTTTGTGCCAATAGTTTGTTTGAAATTTTCTCAACACCCTCGAGTATTATCTGAGGTATGAGATGGCTGCCTAATAGAATGTCTATTTGAGCGGAGGTGTTGCAGTTAGGATCTGCTAGCGTTAGGTGTGAAACCTTTTGCCAATGCTTGCTATTTATATGATAGCTTGGAAGCATATTTGTTAGTTGCGGTAAAACTATAGCTTCTGCTTTAATTTTCTTATCCGCTTGGGTTAAAATTAGAGTAATGGGATTATTGTGAACTGAGGTATTCGTTTCAGATTTCCTCAACCTGAGTGGTCATGGTGGTAACTGGTTCCGAAACTAGTCTACTTAGGATCCACCCAAAAATAGTATTTTGTGCAAATAGTTTGTTTGAAATTTTCTCAACACCCTCGAGTAGTATCTGAGGTATGAGATCGCTGCCTAATAGAATGTCTATTTGAGCGGGGGTGTTGCAGTTGGGATCTGTTAGCTTAAGGTGTGAAACCTTTTGCCAATGCTTGCTATTTATATGATATCTTGGAAGCATATTTGCTAGTTGCGGTAAAACTATAGCTTCTGCTTTAATTTTCTTATCCGCTTGGGGGGAAATTAGAGTAATGGGATTATTGTGAACTGAGGTATTCGTTTGAGATTTCCTCAACCTGAGTGGTCATGGTGCTAGCTGTTTCCGAAACTAGTCCACTTAGGATCCACCCAAAATAGTATTTTGTGCCAATAGTTTGTTTGAAATTTTCTCAACACCCTCAAGTATTATCTGAGGTATGAGATCGCTGCCTAATAGAATGTCTATTTGAGCGGGGGTGTTGCAGTTGGGATCTGCTAGCTTTAGGTGTGAAACCTTTTGCCAATGCTTGCTATTTATATGATAGCTTGGAAGCATATTTGTTATTTGCTACAAGACTATAGCTTCTGCTTTAATTCTTTTATCCGCTTGGGGGGAAGTTAGAGTAATGGGATTATTGTGAACTGAGGTATTCGTTTGAGATTTCCTCAACCTGAGTGGTCATGGTGGTAACTGGTTCCGAAACTAGTCTACTTAGGATCCACCCAAAAATAGTATTTTGTGCCAATAGTTTGTTTGAAATTTTCTCAACACCCTCGAGTATTATCTGAGGTATGAGATCGCTGCCTAATAGAATGTCTATTTGAGCGGGGGTGTTGCAGTTGGGATCTGTTAGCTTTAGGTGTGAAACCTTTTGCCAATGCTTGTTACTTATATGATAGCGTGGAAGCATATTTGTTAGTTGCGGTAAGACTATAGCTTCTTCTTTAATTCTTTTATCCGCTTGGGGGGAAATTAGAGTAATGGGATTATTGTGAACTGAGGTATTCGTTTGAGATTTCCTCAACCTGAGTGGTCATGGTGGTAACTGGTTCCGAAACTAGTCCACTTAGGATCCACCCAAAAATAGTATTTTGTGCCAATAGTTTGTTTGAAATTTTCTCAACACCCTCGACTATTATCTGAGGTATGAGATCGCTGCCTAATAGAATGTCTATTTGAGCGGGGGTGTTGCAGTTGGGATCTGCTAGCTTTAGGTGTGCAACCCTTTGCCAATGTTGGCTATTTATATGATATCTTGGAAGCATATTTGTTAGTTGCGGTAAGACTATAGCTTCTGCTTTAATTCTCTTATCCGCTTAGGGGGAAATTAGAGCAATGGGATTATTGTGAAATGAGGTATTCGTTTGAGATTTCCTCAACCTGAGTGGTCATGGTGGTAACTGGTTCCGAAACTAGTCCACTTAGGATCCACCCAAAAATAGTATTTTGTGCCAATAGTTTGTTTGAAATTTTCTCAACACCCTCGAGTATTATCTGAGGTATGAGATCGCTGCCTAATAGAATGTCTATTTGAGCGGGGGTGTTGCAGTTGGCATCTGCTAGCTTTAGGTGTGAAACCTTTTGCCGATGCTTGCTATTTATATGATAGCTTGGAAGCATATTTGTTAGTTGAGGTAAGACTATAGCTTCTGCTTTAATTCTCTTATCCGCTTGGGGGGAAATTAGAGTAAGGGGATTATTGTGAACTGAGGTATTCGTTTGAGATTTCCTCAAACTAAGTGGTCATGGTGGTAACTGGTTCCGAAACTAGTCCACTTAGGACCAACCCAAAAATAGTATTTTGTGCCAATAGTTTGTTTGAAATTTTCTCAACACCCTCGAGTATTATCTGAGGTATGAGATCGCTGCCTAATAGAATGTCTATTTGAGCGGGGGTGTTGCAGTTGGCATCTGCTAGCTTTAGGTGTGAAACCTTTTGCCGATGCTTGCTATTTATATGATAGCTTGGAAGCATATTTGTTAGTTGCGGTAAGACTATAGCTTCTGCTTTAATTCTCTTATCCGCTTGGGGGGAAATTAGAGTAATGGGATTATTGTGAACTGAGGTATTCGTTTGAGATTTCCTCAACCTGAGTGGTCATGGTGGTAACTGGTTCCGAAACTAGTCCACTTAGGATCCACCCAAAAATAGTATTTTGTGCCAATAGTTTGTTTGAAATTTTCTCAACACCCTCGACTATTATCTGAGGTATGAGATCGCTGCCTAATAGAATGTCTATTTGAGCGGGGGTGTTGCAGTTGGGATCTGCTAGCTTTAGGTGTGCAACCCTTTGCCAATGTTGGCTATTTATATGATATCTTGGAAGCATATTTGTTAGTTGCGGTAAGACTATAGCTTCTGCTTTAATTCTCTTATCCGCTTAGGGGGAAATTAGAGTAATGGGATTATTGTGAAATGAGGTATTCGTTTGAGATTTCCTCAACCTGAGTGGTCATGGTGGTAACTGGTTCCGAAACTAGTCCACTTAGGATCCACCCAAAAATAGTATTTTGTGCCAATAGTTTGTTTGAAATTTTCTTAACACCCTTGAGTATTATCTGAGGTATGAGATCGCTGCCTAATAGAATGTCTATTTGAGCGGGGGTGCTGCAGTTGGGATCTGCTAGCTTTAGGTGTGAAACCTTTTGCCAATGCTTGTTATTTATATGACAGCTTGAAAGCATATTTGTTAGTTGCGGTAAAACTATAGCTTCTGCTTTAATTTTCTTATCCGCTTGGGTTAAAATTAGAGTAATGGGATTTTTGTGAACTGAGGTATTCGTTTGAGATTTCCTCAACCTGAGTGGTCATGGTGGTAACTGGTTCCGAAACTAGTCTACTTAGGATCCACCCAAAAATAGTATTTTGTGCCAATAGTTTGTTTGAAATTTTCTCAACACCCTCGAGTATTATCTGAGGTATGAGATCGCTGCCTAATAGAATGTCTATTTGAGCGGGGGTGTTGCAGTTGGGATCTGTTAGCTTAAGGTGTGAAACCTTTTGCCAATGCTTGCTATTTATATGATATCTTGGAAGCATATTTGTTAGTTGCGGTAAAACTATAGCTTCTGCTTTAATTTTCTTATCCGCTTGGGGGGAAATTAGAGTAATGGGATTATTGTGAACTGAGGTATTCGTTTGAGATTTCCTCAACCTGAGTGGTCATGGTGGTAGCTGTTTCCGAAACTAGTCCACTTAGGATCCACCCAAAAATAGTATTTTGTGCCAATAGTTTGTTTGAAATTTTCTCAACACCCTCGAGTATTATCTGAGGTATGAGATCGCTGCCTAATAGAATGTCTATATGAGCGGGGGTGTTGCAGTTGGGATCTGTTAGCTTTAGGTGTGAAACCTTTTGCCAATGCTTGTTATTTATATGATAGCTTGGAAGCATATTTGTTAGTTGCGGTAAAACTATAGCTTCTGCTTTAATTTTCTTATCCGCTTGGGTGGAAATTAGAGTAATGGGATTATTGTGAACTGAGGTATTCGTTTGAGATTTCCTCAACCTGAGTGGTCATGGTGGTAACTGGTTCCGAAACTAGTCTACTTAGGATCCACCCAAAAATAGTATTTTGTGCCAATAGTTTGTTTGAAATTTTCTCAACACCCTCGAGTATTATCTGAGGTATGAGATCGCTGCCTAATAGAATGTCTATTTGAGCGGGGGTGTTGCAGTTGGGATCTGCTAGCTTTAGGTGTGAAACCTTTTGCCAATGCTTGCTATTCATATGATAGCGTGGAAGCATATTTGTTAGTTGCGGTAAGACTATAGCTTCTGCTTTAATTCTCTTATCCGCTTGGGGGGAAATTAGAGTAATGGGATTATTGTGAACTGAGGTATTCGTTTGAGATTTCCTCAACCTGAGTGGTCATGGTGGTAACTGGTTCCGAAACTAGTTTACTTAGGATCCACCCAAAAATAGTATTTTGTGCCAATAGTTTGTTTGAAATTTTCTCAACACCCTCGAGTATTATCTGAGGTATGAGATCGCTGCCTAATAGAATGTCTATATGAGCGGGGGTGTTGCAGTTGGGATCTGTTAGCTTTAGGTGTGAAACCTTTTGCCAATGCTTGTTATTTATATGATAGCTTGGAAGCATATTTGTTAGTTGCGGTAAAACTATAGCTTCTGCTTTAATTTTCTTATCCGCTTGGGGGGAAATTAGAGTAATGGGATTATTGTGAACTGAGGTATTCGTTTGAGATTTCCTCAACCTGAGTGGTGGTAACTGGTTCCGAAACTAGTCCACTTAGGATCCACCCAAAAATAGTATTTTTGTATTTTTGTAATAGTTTGTTTGAAATTTTCTCAACACCCTCGAGTATTATCTGAGGTATGAGATCGCTGCCTAATAGAATGTCTATTTGAGCGGGGGTGTTGCAGTTGGGATCTGCTAGCTTTAGGTGTGAAACCTTTTGCCAATGCTTGCTATTTATATGGTAGCTTGGAAGCATATTTGTTAGTTGCGGTAAGACTATAGCTTCTGCTTTAATTCTCTTATCCGCTTGGGGGGAAATTAGAGTAATGGGATTATTGTGAACTGAGGTATTCGTTTGAGATTTCCTCAACCTGAGTGGTCATGGTGGTAACTGGTTCCGAAACTAGTTTACTTAGGATCCACCCAAAAATAGTATTTTGTGCCAATAGTTTGTTTGAAATTTTCTCAACACCCTCGAGTATTATCTGAGGTATGAGATCGCTGCCTAATAGAATGTTTATTTGAACGCGGGTGTTGCAGTTGGCATCTGCTAGCTTTAGGTGTGAAACCTTTTGCCAATGCTTGCTATTTATATGATAGCTTGGAAGCATATTTGTTCGTTGCGGTAAGACTATAGCTTCTGCTTTAATTCTCTTATCCGCTTGGGGGGAAATTAGAGTAATGGGATTATGTGAACTGAGGTATTCGTTTGAGATTTCCTCAACCTGAGTGGTCATGGTGGTAACTGGTTCCGAAACTAGTCCACTTAGGATCCACCCTAAAATAGTATTTTGTGCCAATAGGTGAAACCTTTTGCCAATGCTTGCTATTTATATGATAGCTTGGAAGCATATTTGTTAGTTGCGGTAAGACTATAGCTTCTGCTTTAATTCTCTTATCCGCTTGGGGGGAAATTAGAGTAATGGGATTATTGTGAACTGAGGTATTCGTTTGAGATTTCCTCAACCTGAGTGGTCATGGTGGTAACTGGTTCCGAAACTAGTCCACTGAGAACCCACCCTAAAATAGTATTTTGTGCCAATAGTTTGTTTGAAACTTTCTCAACACCCTCGAGTATTATCTGAGGTATGAGATCGCTGCCTAATGGAATGTCTATTTGAGCGGGGGTGTTGCAGTTCGCATCTGCTAGCGTTAGGTGTGAAACCTTTTGCCAATGCTTGCTATTTATATGATAGCTTGGAAGCATATTTGTTAGTTGCGGTAAGACTATAGCTTCTGCTTTAATTATCCTATCCGCATGGGGGGAAATTATAGTGATGGGATTATTGTGAACTGAGGTATTCGTTTGAGATTTCCTCAACCTGAGTGGTCATGGTGGTAACTGGTTCCGAAACTAGCCCACTTAGGATCCACCCAAAAATAGTATTTTGTGCCAATAGTTTGTTTGAAATTTTCTCAACACCCTCGAGTATTATCTGAGGTATGAGATCGCTGCCTAATAGAATGTCTATTTGAGCGGGGGTGCTGCAGTTGGGATCTGCTAGCGTTAGGTGTGAAACCTTTTGCCAATGCTTGTTATTTATATGATAGCTTGGAAGCATATTTGTTAGTTGCGGTAAAACTATAGCTTCTGCTTTAATCTTCTTATCCGCTTGGGTTTAAATTAGAGTAATGGGATTATTGTGAACTGAGGTATTCGTTTGAGATTTCCTCAACCTGAGTGGTCATGGTGGTAACTGGTTCCGAAACTAGCCCACTTAGGATCCACCCAAAAATAGTATTTTGTGCCAATAGTTTGTTTGAAATTTTCTCAACACCCTCGAGTATTATCTGAGGTATGAGATCGCTGCTTAATAGAATGTCTATTTGAGCGGGGGTGTTGCAGTTGGGATCTGTTAGCTTAAGGTGTGAAACCTTTTGCCAATGCTTGCTATTTATATGATATCTTGGAAGCATATTTGTTAGTTGCGGTAAAACTATAGCTTCTGCTTTAATTTTCTTATCCGCTTGGGGGGAAATTAGAGTAATGGGATTATTGTGAACTGAGGTATTCGTTTGAGATTTCCTCAACCTGAGTGGTCATGGTGGTAGCTGTTTCCGAAACTAGTCCACTTAGGATCCACCCAAAAATAGTATTTTGTGCCAATAGTTTGTTTGAAACTTTCTCAACACCCTCGAGTATTATCTGAGGTATGAGATCGCTGCCTAATGGAATGTCTATTTGAGCGGGGGTGTTGCAGTTCGCATCTGCTAGCGTTAGGTGTGAAACCTTTTGCCAATGCTTGCTATTTATATGATATCTTGGAAGCATATTTGTTAGTTGCGGTAAAACTATAGCTTCTGCTTTAATTTTCTTATCCGCTTGGGGGGAAATTAGAGTAATGGGATTATTGTGAACTGAGGTATTCGTTTGAGATTTCCTCAACCTGAGTGGTCATGGTGGTAACTGGTTCCGAAACTGGTCCACTTAGAATCCACCCTAAAATAGTATTTTGTGCCAATAGTTTGTTTGAAATTTTCTCAACACCCTCGAGTATTATCTGAGGTATGAGATCGCTGCCTAATAGAATGTCTATTTGAGCGGAGGTGCTGCAGTTGGGATCTGCTAGCTTTAGGTGTGAAACCTTTTGCCAATGCTTGTTATTTATATGACAGCTTGGAAGCATATTTGTTAGTTGCGGTAAAACTATAGCTTCTGCTTTAATTTTCTTATCCGCTTGGGTTAAAATTAGAGTAATGGGATTATTGTGAACTGAGGTATTCGTTTGAGATTTCCTCAACCTGAGTGGTCATGGTGGTAACTGGTTCCGAAACTAGTCGCTTTAGGATCCACCCAAAAATAGTATTTTGTGCCAATAGTTTGTTTGAAATTTTCTCAACACCCTCGAGTATTATCTGAGGTATGAGATGGCTGCCTAATAGAATGTCTATTTGAGCGGAGGTGTTGCAGTTAGGATCTGCTAGCGTTAGGTGTGAAACCTTTTGCCAATGCTTGCTATTTATATGATAGCTTGGAAGCATATTTGTTAGTTGCGGTAAAACTATAGCTTCTGCTTTAATTTTCTTATCCGCTTGGGTTAAAATTAGAGTAATGGGATTATTGTGAACTGAGGTATTCGTTTCAGATTTCCTCAACCTGAGTGGTCATGGTGGTAACTGGTTCCGAAACTAGTCCACTTAGGATCCACCCAAAAATAGTATTTTGTGCCAATAGTTTGTTTGAAATTTTCTCAACACCCTCGAGTATTATCTGAGGTATGAGATCGCTGCCTAATAGAATGTCTATTTGAGCGGAGGTGCTGCAGTTGGGATCTGCTAGCTTTAGGTGTGAAACCTTTTGCCAATGCTTGTTATTTATATGACAGCTTGGAAGCATATTTGTTAGTTGCGGTAAAACTATAGCTTCTGCTTTAATTTTCTTATCCGCTTGGGTTAAAATTAGAGTAATGGGATTATTGTGAACTGAGGTATTCGTTTGAGATTTCCTCAACCTGAGTGGTCATGGTGGTAACTGGTTCCGAAACTAGTCTACTTAGGATCCACCCAAAAATAGTATTTTGTGCAAATAGTTTGTTTGAAATTTTCTCAACACCCTCGAGTAGTATCTGAGGTATGAGATCGCTGCCTAATAGAATGTCTATTTGAGCGGGGGTGTTGCAGTTGGGATCTGTTAGCTTAAGGTGTGAAACCTTTTGCCAATGCTTGCTATTTATATGATATCTTGGAAGCATATTTGCTAGTTGCGGTAAAACTATAGCTTCTGCTTTAATTTTCTTATCCGCTTGGGGGGAAATTAGAGTAATGGGATTATTGTGAACTGAGGTATTCGTTTGAGATTTCCTCAACCTGAGTGGTCATGGTGCTAGCTGTTTCCGAAACTAGTCCACTTAGGATCCACCCAAAATAGTATTTTGTGCCAATAGTTTGTTTGAAATTTTCTCAACACCCTCAAGTATTATCTGAGGTATGAGATCGCTGCCTAATAGAATGTCTATTTGAGCGGGGGTGTTGCAGTTGGGATCTGCTAGCTTTAGGTGTGAAACCTTTTGCCAATGCTTGCTATTTATATGATAGCTTGGAAGCATATTTGTTATTTGCTACAAGACTATAGCTTCTGCTTTAATTCTTTTATCCGCTTGGGGGGAAGTTAGAGTAATGGGATTATTGTGAACTGAGGTATTCGTTTGAGATTTCCTCAACCTGAGTGGTCATGGTGGTAACTGGTTCCGAAACTAGTCTACTTAGGATCCACCCAAAAATAGTATTTTGTGCCAATAGTTTGTTTGAAATTTTCTCAACACCCTCGAGTATTATCTGAGGTATGAGATCGCTGCCTAATAGAATGTCTATTTGAGCGGGGGTGTTGCAGTTGGGATCTGTTAGCTTTAGGTGTGAAACCTTTTGCCAATGCTTGTTACTTATATGATAGCGTGGAAGCATATTTGTTAGTTGCGGTAAGACTATAGCTTCTTCTTTAATTCTTTTATCCGCTTGGGGGGAAATTAGAGTAATGGGATTATTGTGAACTGAGGTATTCGTTTGAGATTTCCTCAACCTGAGTGGTCATGGTGGTAACTGGTTCCGAAACTAGTCCACTTAGGATCCACCCAAAAATAGTATTTTGTGCCAATAGTTTGTTTGAAATTTTCTCAACACCCTCGACTATTATCTGAGGTATGAGATCGCTGCCTAATAGAATGTCTATTTGAGCGGGGGTGTTGCAGTTGGGATCTGCTAGCTTTAGGTGTGCAACCCTTTGCCAATGTTGGCTATTTATATGATATCTTGGAAGCATATTTGTTAGTTGCGGTAAGACTATAGCTTCTGCTTTAATTCTCTTATCCGCTTAGGGGGAAATTAGAGTAATGGGATTATTGTGAAATGAGGTATTCGTTTGAGATTTCCTCAACCTGAGTGGTCATGGTGGTAACTGGTTCCGAAACTAGTCCACTTAGGATCCACCCAAAAATAGTATTTTGTGCCAATAGTTTGTTTGAAATTTTCTCAACACCCTCGAGTATTATCTGAGGTATGAGATCGCTGCCTAATAGAATGTCTATTTGAGCGGGGGTGTTGCAGTTGGCATCTGCTAGCTTTAGGTGTGAAACCTTTTGCCGATGCTTGCTATTTATATGATAGCTTGGAAGCATATTTGTTAGTTGCGGTAAGACTATAGCTTCTGCTTTAATTCTCTTATCCGCTTGGGGGGAAATTAGAGTAAGGGGATTATTGTGAACTGAGGTATTCGTTTGAGATTTCCTCAAACTAAGTGGTCATGGTGGTAACTGGTTCCGAAACTAGTCCACTTAGGACCAACCCAAAAATAGTATTTTGTGCCAATAGTTTGTTTGAAATTTTCTCAACACCCTCGAGTATTATCTGAGGTATGAGATCGCTGCCTAATAGAATGTCTATTTGAGCGGGGGTGTTGCAGTTGGCATCTGCTAGCTTTAGGTGTGAAACCTTTTGCCGATGCTTGCTATTTATATGATAGCTTGGAAGCATATTTGTTAGTTGCGGTAAGACTATAGCTTCTGCTTTAATTCTCTTATCCGCTTGGGGGGAAATTAGAGTAAGGGGATTATTGTGAACTGAGGTATTCGTTTGAGATTTCCTCAAACTAAGTGGTCATGGTGGTAACTGGTTCCGAAACTAGTCTACTTAGGATCCACCCGAAAATAGTATTTTGTGCCAATAGTTTGTTTGAAATTTTCTCAACACCCTCGAGTATTATCTGAGGTATGAGATCGCTGCCTAATAGAATGTCTATTTGAGCGGGGGTGTTGCAGTTGGGATCTGCTAGCTTTAGGTGTGAAACCTTTTGCCAATGCTTGCTATTCATATGATAGCGTGGAAGCATATTTGTTAGTTGCGGTAAGACTATAGCTTCTACTTTAATTCTCTTATCCGCTTGGGGGGAAATTAGAGTAATGGGATTATTGTGAACTGAGGTATTCGTTTGAGATTTCCTCAACCTGAGTGGTCATGGTGGTAACTGGTTCCGAAACTAGTCCACTTAGGATCCACCCAAAAATAGTATTTTGTGCCAATAGTTTGTTTGAAATTTTCTCAACACCCTCGAGTATTATCTGAGGTATGAGATCGCTGCCTAATAGAATGTCTATTTGAGCGGGGGTGTTGCAGTTGGGATCTGCTAGCTTTAGGTGTGCAACCCTTTGCCAATGTTGGCTATTTATATGATATCTTGGAAGCATATTTGTTAGTTGCGGTAAGACTATAGCTTCTGCTTTAATTCTCTTATCCGCTTAGGGGGAAATTAGAGTAATGGGATTATTGTGAAATGAGGTATTCGTTTGAGATTTCCTCAACCTGAGTGGTCATGGTGGTAACTGGTTCCGAAACTAGTCCACTTAGGATCCACCCAAAAATAGTATTTTGTGCCAATAGTTTGTTTGAAATTTTCTCAACACCCTCGAGTATTATCTGAGGTATGAGATCGCTGCCTAATAGAATGTCTATTTGAGCGGGGGTGTTGCAGTTGGGATCTGCTAGCTTTAGGTGTGAAACCTTTTGCCAATGCTTGCTATTTATATGATAGCTTGGAAGCATATTTGTTAGTTGCGGTAAGACTATAGCTTCTGCTTTAATTCTCTTATCCGCTTGGGGGGAAATTAGAGTAATGGGATTATTGTGAACTGAGGTATTCGTTTGAGATTTCCTCAACCTGAGTGGTCATGGTGGTAACTGGTTCCGAAACTAGTCCACTTAGGATCCACCCAAAAATAGTATTTTGTGCCAATAGTTTGTTTGAAATTTTCTCAACACCCTCGAGTATTATCTGAGGTATGAGATCGCTGCCTAATAGAATGTTTATTTGAGCGCGGGTGTTGCAGTTGGCATCTGCTAGCTTTAGGTGTGAAACCTTTTGCCAATGCTTGCTATTTATATGATAGCTTGGAAGCATATTTGTTAGTTGCGGTAAGACTATAGCTTCTGCTTTAATTCTCTTATCCGCTTGGGGGGAAATTAGAGTAATGGGATTATGTGAACTGAGGTATTCGTTTGAGATTTCCTCAACCTGAGTGGTCATGGTGGTAACTGGTTCCGAAACTAGTCCACTTAGGATCCACCCTAAAATAGTATTTTGTGCCAATAGGTGAAACCTTTTGCCAATGCTTGCTATTTATATGATAGCTTGGAAGCATATTTGTTAGTTGCGGTAAGACTATAGCTTCTGCTTTAATTCTCTTATCCGCTTGGGGGGAAATTAGAGTAATGGGATTATTGTGAACTGAGGTATTCGTTTGAGATTTCCTCAACCTGAGTGGTCATGGTGGTAACTGGTTCCGAAACTAGTCCACTTAGGATCCACCCAAAAATAGTATTTTGTGCCAATAGTTTGTTTGAAATTTTCTCAACACCCTCGAGTATTATCTGAGGTATGAGATCGCTGCCTAATAGAATGTCTATTTGAGCGGGGGTGTTGCAGTTGGGATCTGTTAGCTTTAGGTGTGAAACCTTTTGCCAATGCTTGTTACTTATATGATAGCGTGGAAGCATATTTGTTAGTTGCGGTAAGACTATAGCTTCTTCTTTAATTCTTTTATCCGCTTGGGGGGAAATTAGAGTAATGGGATTATTGTGAACTGAGGTATTCGTTTGAGATTTCCTCAACCTGAGTGGTCATGGTGGTAACTGGTTCCGAAACTAGTCCACTTAGGATCCACCCAAAAATAGTATTTTGTGCCAATAGTTTGTTTGAAATTTTCTCAACACCCTCGACTATTATCTGAGGTATGAGATCGCTGCCTAATAGAATGTCTATTTGAGCGGGGGTGTTGCAGTTGGGATCTGCTAGCTTTAGGTGTGCAACCCTTTGCCAATGTTGGCTATTTATATGATATCTTGGAAGCATATTTGTTAGTTGCGGTAAGACTATAGCTTCTGCTTTAATTCTCTTATCCGCTTAGGGGGAAATTAGAGTAATGGGATTATTGTGAAATGAGGTATTCGTTTGAGATTTCCTCAACCTGAGTGGTCATGGTGGTAACTGGTTCCGAAACTAGTCCACTTAGGATCCACCCAAAAATAGTATTTTGTGCCAATAGTTTGTTTGAAATTTTCTCAACACCCTCGAGTATTATCTGAGGTATGAGATCGCTGCCTAATAGAATGTCTATTTGAGCGGGGGTGTTGCAGTTGGCATCTGCTAGCTTTAGGTGTGAAACCTTTTGCCGATGCTTGCTATTTATATGATAGCTTGGAAGCATATTTGTTAGTTGCGGTAAGACTATAGCTTCTGCTTTAATTCTCTTATCCGCTTGGGGGGAAATTAGAGTAAGGGGATTATTGTGAACTGAGGTATTCGTTTGAGATTTCCTCAAACTAAGTGGTCATGGTGGTAACTGGTTCCGAAACTAGTCTACTTAGGATCCACCCAAAAATAGTATTTTGTGCCAATAGTTTGTTTGAAATTTTCTCAACACCCTCGAGTATTATCTGAGGTATGAGATCGCTGCCTAATAGAATGTCTATTTGAGCGGGGGTGTTGCAGTTGGGATCTGCTAGCTTTAGGTGTGAAACCTTTTGCCAATGCTTGCTATTCATATGATAGCGTGGAAGCATATTTGTTAGTTGCGGTAAGACTATAGCTTCTACTTTAATTCTCTTATCCGCTTGGGGGGAAATTAGAGTAATGGGATTATTGTGAACTGAGGTATTCGTTTGAGATTTCCTCAACCTGAGTGGTCATGGTGGTAACTGGTTCCGAAACTAGTCCACTTAGGATCCACCCAAAAATAGTATTTTGTGCCAATAGTTTGTTTGAAATTTTCTCAACACCCTCGAGTATTATCTGAGGTATGAGATCGCTGCCTAATAGAATGTCTATTTGAGCGGGGGTGTTGCAGTTGGGATCTGCTAGCTTTAGGTGTGCAACCCTTTGCCAATGTTGGCTATTTATATGATATCTTGGAAGCATATTTGTTAGTTGCGGTAAGACTATAGCTTCTGCTTTAATTCTCTTATCCGCTTAGGGGGAAATTAGAGTAATGGGATTATTGTGAAATGAGGTATTCGTTTGAGATTTCCTCAACCTGAGTGGTCATGGTGGTAACTGGTTCCGAAACTAGTCCACTTAGGATCCACCCAAAAATAGTATTTTGTGCCAATAGTTTGTTTGAAATTTTCTCAACACCCTCGAGTATTATCTGAGGTATGAGATCGCTGCCTAATAGAATGTCTATTTGAGCGGGGGTGTTGCAGTTGGGATCTGCTAGCTTTAGGTGTGAAACCTTTTGCCAATGCTTGCTATTTATATGATAGCTTGGAAGCATATTTGTTAGTTGCGGTAAGACTATAGCTTCTGCTTTAATTCTCTTATCCGCTTGGGGGGAAATTAGAGTAATGGGATTATTGTGAACTGAGGTATTCGTTTGAGATTTCCTCAACCTGAGTGGTCATGGTGGTAACTGGTTCCGAAACTAGTCCACTTAGGATCCACCCAAAAATAGTATTTTGTGCCAATAGTTTGTTTGAAATTTTCTCAACACCCTCGAGTATTATCTGAGGTATGAGATCGCTGCCTAATAGAATGTTTATTTGAGCGCGGGTGTTGCAGTTGGCATCTGCTAGCTTTAGGTGTGAAACCTTTTGCCAATGCTTGCTATTTATATGATAGCTTGGAAGCATATTTGTTAGTTGCGGTAAGACTATAGCTTCTGCTTTAATTCTCTTATCCGCTTGGGGGGAAATTAGAGTAATGGGATTATGTGAACTGAGGTATTCGTTTGAGATTTCCTCAACCTGAGTGGTCATGGTGGTAACTGGTTCCGAAACTAGTCCACTTAGGATCCACCCTAAAATAGTATTTTGTGCCAATAGGTGAAACCTTTTGCCAATGCTTGCTATTTATATGATAGCTTGGAAGCATATTTGTTAGTTGCGGTAAGACTATAGCTTCTGCTTTAATTCTCTTATCCGCTTGGGGGGAAATTAGAGTAATGGGATTATTGTGAACTGAGGTATTCGTTTGAGATTTCCTCAACCTGAGTGGTCATGGTGGTAACTGGTTCCGAAACTAGTCCACTTAGAACCCACCCTAAAATAGTATTTTGTGCCAATAGTTTGTTTGAAATTTTCTCAACACCCTCGAGTATTATCTGAGGTATGAGATCGCTGCCTAATGGAATGTCTATTTGAGCGGGGGTGTTGCAGTTGGCATCTGCTAGCGTTAGGTGTGAAACCTTTTGCCAATGCTTGCTATTTATATGATAGCTTGGAAGCATATTTGTTAGTTGCGGTAAGACTACAGCTTCTGCTTTAATTATCTTATCCGCATGGGGGGAAATTATAGTAATGGGATTATTGTGAACTGAGGTATTCGTTTGAGATTTCCTCAACCTGAGTGGTCATGGTGGTAACTGGTTCCGAAACTAGCCCACTTAGGATCCACCCGAAAATAGTATTTTGTGCCAATAGTTTGTTTGAAATTTTCTCAACACCCTCGAGTATTATCTGAGCTATGAGATCGCTGCCTAATAGAATGTCTATTTGAGCGGGGGTGCTGCAGTTGGGATCTGCTAGCTTTAGGTGTGAAACCTTTTGCCAATGCTTGTTATTTATATGATAGCTTGGAAGCATATTTGTTAGTTGCGGTAAAACTATAGCTTCTGCTTTAATCTTCTTATCCGCTTGGGTTTAAATTAGAGTTATGGGATTATTGTGAACTGAGGTATTCGTTTGAGATTTCCTCAACCTGAGTGGTCATGGTGGTAACTGGTTCCGAAACTAGCCCACTTAGGATCCACCCAAAAATAGTATTTTGTGCCAATAGTTTGTTTGAAATTTTCTCAACACCCTCGAGTATTATCTGAGGTATGAGATCGCTGCCTAATAGAATGTCTATTTGAGCGGGGGTGTTGCAGTTGGGATCTGTTAGCTTAAGGTGTGAAACCTTTTGCCAATGCTTGCTATTTATATGATATCTTGGAAGCATATTTGTTAGTTGCGGTAAAACTATAGCTTCTGCTTTAATTTTCTTATCCGCTTGGGGGGAAATTAGAGTAATGGGATTATTGTGAACTGAGGTATTCGTTTGAGATTTCCTCAACCTGAGTGGTCATGGTGGTAGCTGTTTCCGAAACTAGTCCACTTAGGATCCACCCAAAAATAGTATTTTGTGCCAATAGTTTGTTTGAAATTTTCTTAACACCCTCAAGTATTATCTGAGGTATGAGATCGCTGCCTAATAAAATGTCTATTTGAGCGGGGGTGTTGCAGTTGGGATCTGCTAGCTTTAGGTGTGAAACCTTTTGCCAATGCTTGCTATTTATATGATAGCTTGGAAGCATATTTGTTAGTTGCGGTAAGACTATAGCTTCTGCTTTAATTCACTTATCCGCTTGGGGGGAAATTAGAGTAATGGGATTATTGTGAACTGAGGTATTCGTTTGAGATTTCCTCAACCTGAGTGGTCATGGTGGTAACTGGTTCCGAAACTAGCCCACTTAGGATCCACCCAAAAATAGTATTTTGTGCCAATAGTTTGTTTGAAATTTTCTCAACACCCTCGAGTATTATCTGAGGTATGAGATCGCTGCCTAATAGAATGTCTATTTGAGCGGGGGTGTTGCAGTTGGGATCTGTTAGCTTTAGGTGTGAAACCTTTTGCCAATGCTTGTTATTTATATGATAGCTTGGAAGCATATTTGTTAGTTGCGGTAAAACTATAGCTTCTGCTTTAATTTTCTTATCCGCTTGGGTGGAAATTAGAGTAATGGGATTATTGTGAACTGAGGTATTCGTTTGAGATTTCCTCAACCTGAGTGGTCATGGTGGTAACTGGTTCCGAAACTAGTCTACTTAGGATCCACCCAAAAATAGTATTTTGTGCCAATAGTTTGTTTGAAATTTTCTCAACACCCTCGAGTATTATCTGAGGTATGAGATCGCTGCCTAATAGAATGTCTATTTGAGCGGGGGTGTTGCAGTTGGGATCTGCTAGCTTTAGGTGTGAAACCTTTTGCCAATGCTTGCTATTCATATGATAGCGTGGAAGCATATTTGTTAGTTGCGGTAAGACTATAGCTTCTGCTTTAATTCTCTTTTCCGCTTGGGGGGAAATTAGAGTAATGGGATTATTGTGAACTGAGGTATTCGTTTGAGATTTCCTCAACCTGAGTGGTCATGGTGGTAACTGGTTCCGAAACTAGTCCACTTAGGACCAACCCAAAAATAGTATTTTGTGCGAATAGTTTGTTTGAAATTTTCTCAACACCCTCGAGTATTATCTGAGGTATGAGATCGCTGCCTAATAGAATGTCTATTTGAGCGGGGGTGTTGCAGTTGGGATCTGCTAGCTTTAGGTGTGAAACCTTTTGCCAATGCTGGCTATTTATATGATATCTTGGAAGCATATTTGTTAGTTGCAATAAGACAATAGCTTCTGCTTTAATTCTCTTATCTGCTTGGGGGGAAATTAGAGTAATGGGATTATTGTGAACTGAGGTATTCGTTTGAGATTTCCTCAACCTGAGTGGTCATGGTGGTAACTGGTTCCGAAACTAGTCCACTTAGGATCCACCCAAAAATAGTATTTTGTGCCAATAGTTTGTTTGAAATTTTCTCAACACCCTCGAGTATTATCTGAGGTATGAGATCGCTGCCTAATAGAATGTCTATTTGAGCGGGGGTTTTGCAGTTGGCATCGGCTAGCTTTAGGTGTGAAACCTTTTGCCAATGCTTGCTATTTATATGATAGCTTGGAAGCATATTTGTTAGTTGCGGTAAGACTATAGCTTCTGCTTTAATTCTCTTTTCCGCTTGGGGGGAAGTTAGAGTAATGGGATTATTGTGAACTGAGGTATTCGTTTGAGATTTCCTTAACCTGAGTGGTCATTGTGGTAACTGGTTCCGAAACTAGTCCACTTAGGATCCACCCAAAAATAGTATTTCGTGCCAATAGTTTGTTTAAAATTTTCTCAACACCCTCGAGTATTATCTGAGGTATGAGATCGCTGCCTAATAGAATGTCTATTTGAGCGGGGGTGTTGCAGTTGGGATCTGCTAGCTTTAGGTGTGAAACCTTTTGCCAATGCTTGCTATTTATATGATAGCTTGGAAGCATATTTGTTAGTTGCGGTAAGACTATAGCTTCTGCTTTATTTCTCTTATCCGCTTGGGGGGAAATTAGAGTAATGGGATTATTGTGAACTGAGGTATTCGTTTGAGATTTCCTCAACCTGAGTGGTCATGGTGGTAACTGGTTCCGAAACTAGTCCACTTAGGATCCACCCAAAAATAGTATTTTGTGCCAATAGTTTGTTTGAAATTTTCTCAACACCATCGAGTATTATCTGAGGTATGAGATCGCTGCCTAATAGAATGTCTATTTGAGCGGGGGTGTTGCAGTTGGCATCTGCTAGCTTTAGGTGTGAAATCTTTTGCCAATGCTTGCTATTTATATGATAGCTTGGAAGCATATTTGTTAGTTGCGGTAAGACTATAGCTTCTGCTTTAATTCTCTCATCCGCTTGGGGGGAAATTAGAGTAATGGGATTATTGTGAACTGAGGTATTCGTTTGAGATTTCCTCAACCTGAGTGGTCATGGTGGTAACTGGTTCCGAAACTAGTCCACTTAGGATCCACCCTAAAATAGTATTTTGTGCCAATAGGTGAAACCTTTTGCCAATGCTTGCTATTTATATGATAGCTTGGAAGCATATTTGTTAGTTGCGGTAAGACTATAGCTTCTGCTTTAATTCTCTTATCCGCTTGGGTGGAAATTAGAGTAATGGGATTATTGTGAACTGAGGTATTCGTTTGAGATTTCTTCAACCTGAGTGGTCATGTTGGTAACTGGTTCCGAAACTAGTCCACTTAGAATCCACCCTAAAATAGTATTTTGTGCCAATAGTTTGTTTGAAATTTTCATAACACCCTCGAGTATTATCTGAGGTATGAGATCGCTGCCTAATGGAATGTCTATTTGAGCGGGGGTGTTGCAGTTGGCATCTGCTAGCGTTAGGTGTGAAACCTTTTGCCAATGCTTGCTATTTATATGATAGCTTGGAGGCATATTTGTTAGGTGCGGTGAGACTATAGCTTCTGCTTTAGTTATCTTATCCGCATGGGGGGAAATTAGAGTAATGGGATTATTGTGAACTGAGGTATTCGTTTGAGATTTCCTCAACCTGAGTGGTCATGGTGGTAACTGGTTCCGAAACTAGTCCACTTAGGATCCACCCAAAAATAGTATTTTGTGCCAATAGTTTGTTTGAAATTTTCTCAACACCCTCGAGTATTATCTGAGGTATGAGATCGCTGCCTAATAGAATGTCTATTTGAGCGGGGGTGCTTCAGTTGGGATCTGCTAGCTTTAGGTGTGAAACCTTTTGCCAATGCTTGTTATTTATATGATAGCTTGGAAGCATATTTGTTAGTTGCGGTAAAACTATAGCTTCTGCTTTAATTTTCTTATCCGCTTGGGTGGAAATTAGAGTAATGGGATTATTGTGAACTGAGGTATTCGTTTGAGATTTCCTCAACCTGAGTGGTCATGGTGGTAACTGGTTCCGAAACTAGTCTACTTAGGATCCACCCAAAAATAGTATTTTGTGCCAATAGTTTGTTTGAAATTTTCTCAACACCCTCGAGTATTATCTGAGGTATGAGATCGCTGCCTAATAGAATGTCTACTTGAGCGGGGGTGTTGCAGTTGGGATCTGTTAGCTTGAGGTGTGAAACCTTTTGCCAATGCTTGCTATTTATATGATATCTTGGAAGCATATTTGTTAGTTGCGGTAAAACTATAGCTTCTGCTTTAATTTTCTTATCCGCTTGGGTATCATAAGAGTAATGGGATTATTGTGAACTGAGGTATTCGTTTGAGATTTCCTCAACCTGAGTGGTCATGGTGGTAACTGGTTCCGAAACTAGTCTACTTAGGATCCACCCAAATATAGTATTTTGTGCCAATAGTTTGTTTGAAATTTTCTCAACACCCTCGAGTATTATCTGAGGTATGAGATCGCTGCCTAATAGAATGTCTATTTGAGCGGGGGTGTTGCAGTTGGGATCTGTTAGCTTTAGGTGTGAAACTTTTTTCCCAAGGCTTGTTATTTATATGATAGCTTGGAAGCATATTTGTTAGTTGCGGTAAAACTATAGCTTCTGCTTTAATTTTCTTATCCGCTTGAGTGGAAATTAGAGTAATGGGATTATTGTGAACTGAGGTATTCGTTTGAGATTTCCTCAACCTGAGTGGTCATGGTGGTAACTGGTTCCGAAACTAGTCTACTTAGGATCCACCCAAAAATAGTATTTTGTGCCAATAGTTTGTTTGAAATTTTCTCAACACCCTCGAGTATTATCTGAGGTATGAGATCGCTGCCTAATAGAATGTCTATTTGAGCGCGGGTGTTGCAGTTGGCATCTGCTAGCTTTAGGTGTGAAACCTTTTGCCAATGCTTGCTATTTATATGATAGCTTGGAAGCATATTTGTTAGTTGCGGTAAGACTATAGCTTCTGCTTTAATTCTCTTATCCGCTTGGGGGGAAATTAGAGTAATGGGATTATGTGAACTGAGGTATTCGTTTGAGATTTCCTCAACCTGAGTGGTCATGGTGGTAACTGGTTCCGAAACTAGTCCACTTAGGACCAACCCAAAAATAGTATTTTGAGCGAATAGTTTGTTTGAAATTTTCTCAACACCCTCGAGTATTATCTGAGGTATGAGATCGCTGCCTAATAGAATGCCTATTTGAGCGGGGGTGTTGCAGTTGGGATCTGCTAGCTTTAGGTGTGAAACCTTTTGCCAATGCTTGCTATTTATATGATAGCTTGGAAGCATATTTGTTAGTTGCGGTAAGACTATAGCTTCTGCTTTATTTCTCTTATCCGCTTGGGGGTAAATTAGAGTAATGGGATTATTGTGAACTGAGGTATTCGTTTGAGATTTCTTCAACCTGAGTGGTCATGGTGGTAACTGGTTCCGAAACTAGTCCACTTAGGATCCACCCAAAAATAGTATTTTGTGTCAATAGTTTGTTTGAAATTTTCTCAACACTCTCGAGTATTATCTGAGGTATGAGATCGCTGCCTAATAGAGTGTCTATTTGAGCGGGGGTGTTGCAGTTGGGATCTGTTAGCTTTAGGTGTGAAACCTTTTGCCTATGCTTGCTATTTATATGATATCTTGGAAGCATATTTGTTAGTTGCGGTAAAACTATAGCTTCTGCTTTAATTTTCTTATCCGCTTGGGTGGAAATTAGAGTAATGGGATTATTGTGAACTGAGGTATTCGTTTGAGATTTCCTCAACCTGAGTGGTCATGGTGGTAACTGGTTCCGAAACTAGTCTACTTAGGATCCACCCAAAAATAGTATTTTGTGCCAATAGTTTGTTTGAAATTTTCTCAACACCCTCGAGTATTATCTGAGGTATGAGATCGCTGCCTAATCAAATGTCTATTTGAGCGCGGGTGTTGCAGTTGGCATCTGCTAGCTTTAGGTGTGAAACCTTTTGCCTATGCTTGCTATTTATATGATATCTTGGAAGCATATTTGTTAGTTGCGGTAAGACTATAGCTTCTGCTTTAATTCTCTTATCCGCTTGGGGGGAAATTAGAGTAATGGGATTATGTGAACTGAGGTATTTGTTTGAGATTTCCTCAACCTGAGTGGTCATGGTGGTAACTGGTTCCGAAACTAGTCCACTTAGGACCAACCCAAAAATAGTATTTTGAGCGAATAGTTTGTTTGAAATTTTCTCAACACCCTCGAGTATTATCTGAGGTATGAGATCGCTGCCTAATAGAATGTCTATTTGAGCGGGGGTGTTGCAGTTGGGATCTGCTAGCTTTAGGTGTGAAACCTTTTGCCAATGCTTGCTATTTATATGATAGCTTGGAAGCATATTTGTTAGTTGCGGTAAGACTATAGCTTCTGCTTTATTTCTCTTATCCGCTTGGGGGGAAATTAGAGTAATGGGATTATCGTGAACTGAGGTATTCGTTTGAGATTTCCTCAACCTGAGTGGTCATGGTGGTAACTGGTTCCGAAACTAGTCCACTTAGGATCCACCCAAAAATAGTATTTTGTGCCAATAGTTTGTTTGAAATTTTCTCAACACCCTCGAGTATTATCTGAGGTATGAGATCGCTGCCTAATAGAATGTCTATTTGAGCGGGGGTGTTGCAGTTGGCATCTGCTAGCTTTAGGTGTGAAATCTTTTGCCAATGCTTGCTATTTATATGATAGCTTGGAAGCATATTTGTTAGTTGCGGTAAGACTATAGCTTCTGCTTTAATTCTCTTATCCGCTTGGGGGGAAATTAGAGTAATGGGATTATTGTGAACTGAGGTATTCGTTTGAGATTTCCTCAACCTGAGTGGTCATGGTGGTAACTGGTTCCGAAACTAGTCCACTTAGGATCCACCCTAAAATATTATTTTGTGCCAATAGGTGAAACCTTTTGCCAATGCTTGCTATTTATATGATAGCTTGGAAGCATATTTGTTAGCTGCGGTAAGACTATAGCTTCTGCTTTAATTCTCTTATCCGCTTGGGTGGAAATTAGAGTAATGGGATTATTGTGAACTGAGGTATTCGTTTGAGATTTCCTCAACCTGAGTGGTCAAGGTGGTAACTGGTTCCGAAACTAGTCTACTTAGGATCCACCCAAAAATAGTATTTTGTGCCAATAGTTTGTTTGAAATTTTCTCAACACCCTCGAGTATTATCTGAGGTATGAGATCGCTGCCTAATAGAATGTCTATTTGAGCGGGGGTGTTGCAGTTGGGATCTGTTAGCTTTAGGTGTGAAACCTTTTGCCAATGCTTGCTATTTATATGATATCTTGGAAGCATATTTGTTAGTTTCGGTAAAACTATAGCTTCTGCTTTAATTTTCTTATCCGCTTGGGTGGAAATTAGAGTAATGGGATTATTGTGAACTGAGGTATTCGTTTGAGATTTCCTCAACCTGAGTGGTCATGGTGGTAACTGGTTCCGAAACTAGTCTACTTAGGATCCACCCAAAAATAGTATTTTGTGCCAATAGTTTGTTTGAAATTTTCTCAACACCCTCGAGTATTATCTGAGGTATGAGATCGCTGCCTAATAGAATGTCTATTTGAGCGGGGGTGTTGCAGTTGGGATCTGTTAGCTTTAGGTGTGAAACTTTTTTCCCAAGGCTTGTTATTTATATGATAGCTTGGAAGCATATTTGTTAGTTGCGGTAAAACTATAGCTTCTGCTTTAATTTTCTTATCCGCTTGGGTGGAATTTAGAGTAATGGGAATATTGTGAACTGAGGTATTCGTTTGAGATTTCCTCAACCTGAGTGGTCATGGTGGTAACTGGTTCCGAAACTAGTCTACTTAGGATCCACCCAAAAGTAGTATTTTGTGCCAGTAGTTTGTTTGAAATTTTCTCAACACCCTCGAGTATTATCTGAGGTATGAGATCGCTGCCTAATAGAACGTCTATTTGAGCGCGGGTGTTGCAGTTGGCATCTGCTAGCTTTAGGTGTGAAACCTTTTGCCAATGCTTGCTATTTATATGATAGCTTGGAAGCATATTTGTTAGTTGCGGTAAGACTATAGCTTCTGCTTTAATTCTCTTATCCGCTTGGGGGGAAATTAGAGTAATGGGATTATGTGAACTGAGGTATTCGTTTGAGATTTCCTCAACCTGAGTGGTCATGGTGGTAACTGGTTCCGAAACTAGGCCACTTAGGACCAACCCAAAAATAGTATTTTGTGCGAATAGTTTGTTTGAAATTTTCTCAACACCCTCGAGTATTATCTGAGGTATGAGATCGCTGCCTAATAGAATGTCTATTTGAGCGGGGGTGTTGCAGTTGGGATCTGCTAGCTTTAGGTGTGAAACCTTTAGCCAATGCTTGCTATTTATATGATAGCTTGGAAGCATATTTGTTAGTTGCGGTAAGACTATAGCTTCTGCTTTAATTCTCTTATCCGCTTGGGGGGAAGTTAGAGTAATGGGATTATTGTGAACTGAGGTATTCGTTTGAGATTTCCTCAACCTGAGTGGTCATGGTGGTAACTGGTTCCGAAACTAGTCCACTTAGGATTCACCCTAAAATAGTATTTTGTGCCAATAGGTGAAACCTTTTGCCAATGCTTGCTATTTATATGATAGCTTGGAAGCATATTTGTTAGTTGCGGTAAGACTATAGCTTCTGCTTTAATTCTCTTATCCGCTTGGGAGGAAATTAGAGTAATGGGATTATTGTGAACTGAGGTATTCGTTTGAGATTTCCTCAACCTGAGTGGTCATGGTGGTAACTGGTTCCGAAACTAGTCCACTTAGAATCCACCCTAAAATAGTATTTTGTGCCAATAGTTTGTTTGAAATTTTCTCAACACCCTCGAGTATTATCTGAGGTATTAGATCGCTGCCTAATAGAATGTCTATTTGAGCGGGGACTTTGCAGTTGGCATCGGCTAGCTTTAGGTGTGAAACCTTTTGCCAATGCTTGCTATTTATATGATAGCTTGGAAGCATATTTGTTAGTTGCGGTAAGAATATAGCTTCTGCTTTAATTCTCTTTTCCGCTTGGGGGGAAATTAGAGTAATGGGATTATTGTGAACTGAGGTATTCGTTTGAGATTTCCTTAACCTGAGTGGTCATTGTGGTAACTGGTTCCGAAACTAGTCCACTTAGGATCCACCCAAAAATAGTATTTCGTGCCAATAGTTTGTTTGAAATTTTCTCAACAACCTCGAGTATTATCTGAGGTATGAGATCGCTGCCTAATAGAATGTCTATTTGAGCGGGGTGTTGCAGTTGGGATCTGCTAGCTTTAGGTGTGAAACCTTTTGCCAATGCTTGCTATTTATATAATAGCTTGGAAGCATACTTGTTAGTTGCGGTAAGACTATAGCTTCTGCTTTATTTCTCTTATCCGCTTGGGGGGAAATTAGAGTAATGGGATTATTGTGAACTGAGGTATTCGTTTGAGATTTCTTCAACCTGAGTGGTCATGGTGGTAACTGGTTCCGAAACTAGTCCACTTAGAATCCACCCTAAAATAGTATTTTGTGCCAATAGTTTGTTTGAAATTTTCTTACCACCCTCGAGTATTATCTGAGGTATGAGATCGCTGCCTAATGGAATGTCTATTTGAGCGGGGGTGTTGCAGTTGGCATCTGCTAGCGTTAGGTGTGAAACCTTTTGCCAATGCTTGCTATTTATATGATAGCTTGGAAGCATATTTGTTAGTTGCGGTAAGACTATAGCTTCTGCTTTAATTATCTTATCCGCATGGGGGGAAATTAGAGTAATGGGATTATTGTGAACTGAGGTATTCGTTTGAGATTTCCTCAACCTGAGTGGTCATGGTGGTAACTGGTTCCGAAACTAGTCCACTTAGGATCCACCCAAAAATAGTATTTTGTGCCAATAGTTTGTTTGAAATTTTCTCAACACCCTCGAGTATTATCTGAGGTATGAGATCGCTGCCTAATAGAATGTCTATTTGAGCGGGGGTGTTGCAGTTGGGATCTGTTAGCTTTAGGTGTGAAACCTTTAGCCAATGCTTGCTATTTATATGATAGCTTGGAAGCATATTTGTTAGTTGCGGTAAGACTATAGCTTCTGCTTTAATTCTCTTATCCGCTTGGGGGGAAGTTAGAGTAATGGGATTATTGTGAACTGAGGTATTCGTTTGAGATTTCCTCAACCTGAGTGGTCATGGTGGTAACTGGTTCCGAAACTAGTCCACTTAGGATTCACCCTAAAATAGTATTTTGTGCCAATAGGTGAAACCTTTTGCCAATGCTTGCTATTTATATGATAGCTTGGAAGCATATTTGTTAGTTGCGGTAAGACTATAGCTTCTGCTTTAATTCTCTTATCCGCTTGGGAGGAAATTAGAGTAATGGGATTATTGTGAACTGAGGTATTCGTTTGAGATTTCCTCAACCTGAGTGGTCATGGTGGTAACTGGTTCCGAAACTAGTCCACTTAGAATCCACCCTAAAATAGTATTTTGTGCCAATAGTTTGTTTGAAATTTTCTCAACACCCTCGAGTATTATCTGAGGTATTAGATCGCTGCCTAATAGAATGTCTATTTGAGCGGGGACTTTGCAGTTGGCATCGGCTAGCTTTAGGTGTGAAACCTTTTGCCAATGCTTGCTATTTATATGATAGCTTGGAAGCATATTTGTTAGTTGCGGTAAGAATATAGCTTCTGCTTTAATTCTCTTTTCCGCTTGGGGGGAAATTAGAGTAATGGGATTATTGTGAACTGAGGTATTCGTTTGAGATTTCCTTAACCTGAGTGGTCATTGTGGTAACTGGTTCCGAAACTAGTCCACTTAGGATCCACCCAAAAATAGTATTTCGTGCCAATAGTTTGTTTGAAATTTTCTCAACAACCTCGAGTATTATCTGAGGTATGAGATCGCTGCCTAATAGAATGTCTATTTGAGCGGGGTGTTGCAGTTGGGATCTGCTAGCTTTAGGTGTGAAACCTTTTGCCAATGCTTGCTATTTATATAATAGCTTGGAAGCATACTTGTTAGTTGCGGTAAGACTATAGCTTCTGCTTTATTTCTCTTATCCGCTTGGGGGGAAATTAGACTAATGGGATTATTGTGAACTGAGGTATTCGTTTGAGATTTCTTCAACCTGAGTGGTCATGGTGGTAACTGGTTCCGAAACTAGTCCACTTAGAATCCACCCTAAAATAGTATTTTGTGCCAATAGTTTGTTTGAAATTTTCTTACCACCCTCGAGTATTATCTGAGGTATGAGATCGCTGCCTAATGGAATGTCTATTTGAGCGGGGGTGTTGCAGTTGGCATCTGCTAGCGTTAGGTGTGAAACCTTTTGCCAATGCTTGCTATTTATATGATAGCTTGGAAGCATATTTGTTAGTTGCGGTAAGACTATAGCTTCTGCTTTAATTATCTTATCCGCATGGGGGGAAATTAGAGTAATGGGATTATTGTGAACTGAGGTATTCGTTTGAGATTTCCTCAACCTGAGTGGTCATGGTGGTAACTGGTTCCGAAACTAGTCCACTTAGGATCCACCCAAAAATAGTATTTTGTGCCAATAGTTTGTTTGAAATTTTCTCAACACCCTCGAGTATTATCTGAGGTATGAGATCGCTGCCTAATAGAATGTCTATTTGAGCGGGGGTGTTGCAGTTGGGATCTGTTAGCTTTAGGTGTGAAACCTTTTGCCAATGCTTGCTATTTATATGATAGCTTGGAAGCATATTTGTTAGTTGCGGTAAGACTATAGCTTCTGCTTTATTTCTCTTATCCGCTTGGGGGGAAATTAGAGTAATGGGAATATTGTGAACTGAGGTATTCGTTTGAGATTTCCTCAACCTGAGTGGTCATGGTGGTAACTGGTTCCGAAACTAGTCCACTTAGGACCAACCCAAAAATAGTATTTTGAGCGAATAGTTTGTTTGAAATTTTCTTAACACCCTCGAGTATTATCTGAGGTATGAGATCGCTGCCTAATAGAATGTCTATTTGAGCGGGGGTGTTGCAGTTGGGATCTGCTAGCTTTAGGTGTGAAACCTTTTGCCAATGCTTGCTATTTATATGATAGCTTGGAAGCATATTTGTTAGTTGCGGTAAAACGATAGCTTCTGCTTTAATTCTCTTATCCGCTTGGGGGGAAATTAGACTAATGGGATTATGTGAACTGAGGTATTCGTTTGAGATTTCCTCAACCTGAGTGGTCATGGTGGTAACTGGTTCCGAAACTAGTCCACTTAGGACCAACCCAAAAATAGTATTTTGAGCGAATAGTTTGTTTGAAATTTTCTCAACACTCTCGAGTATTATCTGAGGTATGAGATCGCTGCCTAATAGAATGTCTATTTGAGCGGGGGTGTTGCAGTTGGGATCTGTTAGCTTTAGGTGTGAAACCCTTTGCCTATGCTTGCTATTTATATGATATCTTGGAAGCATATTTGTTAGTTGCGGTAAAACTATAGCTTCTGCTTTAATTTTCTTATCCGCTTGGGTGGAAATTAGAGTAATGGAATTATTGTGAACTGAGGTATTCGTTTGAGATATCCTCAACCTGAATGGTCATGGTGGTAACTGGTTCCGAAACTAGTCTACTTAGGATCCACCCAAAAATAGTATTTTGTGAAAATAGTTTGTTTGAAATTTTCTCAACACCCTCGAGTATTATCTGAGGTATGAGATCGCTGCCTAATAGAATGTCTATTTGAGCGGGGGTGTTGCAGTTGGGATCTGTTAGCTTTAGGTGTGAAACTTTTTTCCCAAGGCTTGCTATTTATATGATAGCTTGGAAGCATATTTGTTAGTTGCGGTAAAACTATAGCTTCTGCTTTAATTTTCTTATCCGCTTGGGTGGAAATTAGAGTAATGGGATTATTGTGAACTGAGGTATTCGTTTGAGATTTCTTCAACCTGAGTGGTCATGGTGGTAACTGGTTCCGAAACTAGTTTACTTAGGATCCACCCAAAAATAGTATTTTGTGCCAATAGTTTGTTTGAAATTTTCTCAACACCCTCGAGTATTATCTGAGGTATGAGATCGCTGCCTAATCTAATGTCTATTTGAGCGCGGGTGTTGCAGTTGGCATCTGCTAGCTTTAGGTGTGAAACCTTTTGCCAATGCTTGCTATTTATATGATAGCTTGGAAGCATATTTGTTAGTTGCGGTAAGACTATAGCTTCTGCTTTAATTCTCTTATCCGCTTGGGGGGAAATTAGAGTAATGGGATTATGTGAACTGAGGTATTCGTTTGAGATTTCCTCAACCTGAGTGGTCATGGTGGTAACTGGTTCCGAAACTAGTCCACTTAGGACCAACCCAAAAATAGTATTTTGAGCGAATAGTTTGTTTGAAATTTTCTCAACACCCTCGAGTATTATCTGAGGTATGAGATCGCTGCCTAATAGAATGTCTATTTGAGCGGGGGTGTTGCAGTTGGGATCTGTTAGCTTTAGGTGTGAAACCTTTTGCCAATGCTTGTTATTTATATGATAGCTTGGAAGCATATTTGTTAGTTGCGGTAAAACTATAGCTTCTGCTTTAATTTTCTTATCCGCTTGGGTGGAATTTAGAGCAATGTGATTATTGTGAACTGAGGTATTCGTTTGAGATTTCCTCAACCTGAGTGGTCATGGTGGTAACTGGTTCCGAAACTAGTCTACTTAGGATCCACCCAAAAATAGTATTTTGTGCCAATAGTTTGTTTGAAATTTTCTCAACACCCTCGAGTATTATCTGAGGTATGAGATCGCTGCCTAATAGAATGTCTATTTGAGAGGGGGTGTTGCAGTTGGGATCTGTTAGCTTTAGGTGTGAAACTTTTTTCCCAAGGCTTGTTATTTATATGATAGCTTGGAAGCATATTTGTTAGTTGCGGTAAAACTATAGCTTCTGCTTTAATTTTCTTATCCGCTTGGGTGGAAATTAGAGTAATGGGATTATTGTGAACTGAGGTATTCGTTTGAGATTTCCTCAACCTGAGTGGTCATGGTGGTAACTGGTTCCGAAACTAGTTTACTTAGGATCCACCCAAAAATAGTATTTTGTGCCAATAGTTTGTTTGAAATTTTCTCAACACCCTCGAGTATTATCTGAGGTATGAGATCGCTGCCTAATAGAATGTCTCTTTGAGCGGGGGTGTTGCAGTTGGGATCTGTTAGCTTTAGGTGTGAAAGCTTTTGCCAATGCTTGCTTTTTATATGATAGCTTGGAAGCATATTTGTTAGTTGCGGTAAGACTATAGCTTCTGCTTTAATTCTCTTATCCGCTTGGGGGGAAATTAGAGTAATGGGATTATGTGAACTGAGGTATTCGTTTGAGATTTCCTCAACCTGAGTGGTCATGGTGGTAACTGGTTCCGAAACTAGTCCACTTAGGACCAACCCAAAAATAGTATTTTGAGCGAATAGTTTGTTTGAAATTTTCTCAACACCCTCGAGTATTATCTGAGGTATGAGATCGCTGCCTAATAGAATGTCTATTTGAGCGGGGGTGTTGCAGTTGGGCTCTGTTAGCTTTAGGTGTGAAACCTTTTGCCAATGCTTGTTATTTATATGATAGCTTGGAAGCATATTTGTTAGTTGCGGTAAAACTATAGCTTCTGCTTTAATTTTCTTATCCGCTTGGGTGGAATTTACAGTAATGTGATTATTGTGAACTGAGGTATTCGTTTGAGATTTCCTCAACCTGAGTGGTCATGGTGGTAACTGGTTCCGAAACTAGTCTACTTAGGATCCACCCAAAAATAGTATTTTGTGCCAATAGTTTGTTTGAAATTTTCTCAACACCCTCGAGTATTATCTGAGGTATGAGATCGCTGCCTAATAGAATGTCTATTTGAGCGGGGGTGTTGCAGTTGGGATCTGTTAGCTTTAGGTGTGAAACTTTTTTCCCAAGGCTTGTTATTTATATGATAGCTTGGAAGCATATTTGTTAGTTGCGGTAAAACTATAGCTTCTGCTTTAATTTTCTTATCCGCTTGGGTGGAAATTAGAGTAATGGGATTATTGTGAACTGAGGTATTCGTTTGAGATTTCCTCAACCTGAGTGGTCATGGTGGTAACTGGTTCCGAAACTAGTCTACTTAGGATCCACCCAAAAATAGTATTTTGTGCCAATAGTTTGTTTGAAATTTTCTCAACACCCTCGAGTATTATCTGAGGTATGAGATCGCTGCCTAATAGAATGTCTATTTGAGCGCGGGTGTTGCAGTTGGCATCTGCTAGCTTTAGGTGTGAAACCTTTTGCCAATGCTTGCTATTTATATGATAGCTTGGAAGCATATTTGTTAGTTGCGGTAAGACTATAGCTTCTGCTTTAATTCTCTTATCCGCTTGGGGGGAAATTAGAGTAATGGGATTATGTGAACTGAGGTATTCGTTTGAGATTTCCTCAACCTGAGTGGTCATGGTGGTAACTGGTTCCGAAACTAGTCCACTTAGGACCAACCCAAAAATAGTATTTTGAGCGAATAGTTTGTTTGAAATTTTCTCAACACCCTCGAGTATTATCTGAGGTATGAGATCGCTGCCTAATAGAATGTCTATTTGAGCGGGGGTGTTGCAGTTGGGATCTGTTAGCTTTAGGTGTGAAACCTTTTGCCAATGCTTGCTATTTATATGATATCTTGGAAGCATATTTGTTAGTTGCGGTAAAACTATAGCTTCTGCTTTAATTTTCTTATCCGCTTGGGTGGAAATTAGAGTAATGGGATTATTGTGAACTGAGGTATTCGTTTGAGATTTCCTCAACCTGAGTGGTCATGGTGGTAACTGGTTCCGAAACTAGTCTACTTAGGATCCACCCAAAAATAGTATTTTGTGCCAATAGTTTGTTTGAAATTTTCTCAACACCCTCGAGTATTATCTGAGGTATGAGATCGCTGCCTAATAGAATGTCTATTTGAGAGGGGGTGTTGCAGTTGGGATCTGTTAGCTTTAGGTGTGAAACTTTTTTCCCAAGGCTTGTTATTTATATGATAGCTTGGAAGCATATTTGTTAGTTGCGGTAAAACTATAGCTTCTGCTTTAATTTTCTTATCCGCTTGGGTGGAAATTAGAGTAATGGGATTATTGTGAACTGAGGTATTCGTTTGAGATTTCCTCAACCTGAGTGGTCATGGTGGTAACTGGTTCCGAAACTAGTTTACTTAGGATCCACCCAAAAATAGTATTTTGTGCCAATAGTTTGTTTGAAATTTTCTCAACACCCTCGAGTATTATCTGAGGTATGAGATCGCTGCCTAATAGAATGTCTCTTTGAGCGGGGGTGTTGCAGTTGGGATCTGTTAGCTTTAGGTGTGAAAGCTTTTGCCAATGCTTGCTTTTTATATGATAGCTTGGAAGCATATTTGTTAGTTGCGGTAAGACTATAGCTTCTGCTTTAATTCTCTTATCCGCTTGGGGGGAAATTAGAGTAATGGGATTATGTGAACTGAGGTATTCGTTTGAGATTTCCTCAACCTGAGTGGTCATGGTGGTAACTGGTTCCGAAACTAGTCCACTTAGGACCAACCCAAAAATAGTATTTTGAGCGAATAGTTTGTTTGAAATTTTCTCAACACCCTCGAGTATTATCTGAGGTATGAGATCGCTGCCTAATAGAATGTCTATTTGAGCGGGGGTGTTGCAGTTGGGCTCTGTTAGCTTTAGGTGTGAAACCTTTTGCCAATGCTTGTTATTTATATGATAGCTTGGAAGCATATTTGTTAGTTGCGGTAAAACTATAGCTTCTGCTTTAATTTTCTTATCCGCTTGGGTGGAATTTACAGTAATGTGATTATTGTGAACTGAGGTATTCGTTTGAGATTTCCTCAACCTGAGTGGTCATGGTGGTAACTGGTTCCGAAACTAGTCTACTTAGGATCCACCCAAAAATAGTATTTTGTGCCAATAGTTTGTTTGAAATTTTCTCAACACCCTCGAGTATTATCTGAGGTATGAGATCGCTGCCTAATAGAATGTCTATTTGAGCGGGGGTGTTGCAGTTGGGATCTGTTAGCTTTAGGTGTGAAACTTTTTTCCCAAGGCTTGTTATTTATATGATAGCTTGGAAGCATATTTGTTAGTTGCGGTAAAACTATAGCTTCTGCTTTAATTTTCTTATCCGCTTGGGTGGAAATTAGAGTAATGGGATTATTGTGAACTGAGGTATTCGTTTGAGATTTCCTCAACCTGAGTGGTCATGGTGGTAACTGGTTCCGAAACTAGTCTACTTAGGATCCACCCAAAAATAGTATTTTGTGCCAATAGTTTGTTTGAAATTTTCTCAACACCCTCGAGTATTATCTGAGGTATGAGATCGCTGCCTAATAGAATGTCTATTTGAGCGCGGGTGTTGCAGTTGGCATCTGCTAGCTTTAGGTGTGAAACCTTTTGCCAATGCTTGCTATTTATATGATAGCTTGGAAGCATATTTGTTAGTTGCGGTAAGACTATAGCTTCTGCTTTAATTCTCTTATCCGCTTGGGGGGAAATTAGAGTAATGGGATTATGTGAACTGAGGTATTCGTTTGAGATTTCCTCAACCTGAGTGGTCATGGTGGTAACTGGTTCCGAAACTAGTCCACTTAGGACCAACCCAAAAATAGTATTTTGAGCGAATAGTTTGTTTGAAATTTTCTCAACACCCTCGAGTATTATCTGAGGTATGAGATCGCTGCCTAATAGAATGTCTATTTGAGCGGGGGTGTTGCAGTTGGGATCTGTTAGCTTTAGGTGTGAAACCTTTTGCCAATGCTTGCTATTTATATGATATCTTGGAAGCATATTTGTTAGTTGCGGTAAAACTATAGCTTCTGCTTTAATTTTCTTATCCGCTTGGGTGGAAATTAGAGTAATGGGATTATTGTGAACTGAGGTATTCGTTTGAGATTTCCTCAACCTGAGTGGTCATGGTGGTAACTGGTTCCGAAACTAGTCTACTTAGGATCCACCCAAAAATAGTATTTTGTGCGAATAGTTTGTTTGAAATTTTCTCAACACCCTCGAGTATTATCTGAGGTATGAGATCGCTGCCTAATAGAATGTCTATTTGAGCGGGGGTGTTGCAGTTGGGATCTGCTTGCTTTAGGTGTGAAACCTTTAGCCAATGCTTGCTATTTATATGATAGCTTGGAAGCATATTTGTTAGTTGCGGTAAGACTATAGCTTCTGCTTTAATTCTCTTATCCGCTTGGGGGGAAGTTAGAGTAATGGGATTATTGTGAACTGAGGTATTCGTTTGAGATTTCCTCAACCTGAGTGGTCATGGTGGTAACTGGTTCCGAAACTAGTCCACTTAGGATCCACCCTAAAATAGTATTTTGTGCCAATAGGTGAAACCTTTTGCCAATGCTTGCTCTTTATATGATAGCTTGGAAGCATATTTGTTAGTTGCGGTAAGACTATAGCTTCTGCTTTAATTCTTTTATCCGCTTGGGAGGAAATTAGAGTAATGGGATTATTGTGAACTGAGGTATTCGTTTGAGATTTCCTCAACCTGAGTGGTCATGGTGGTAACTGGTTCCGAAACTAGTCTACTTAGAATCCACCCTAAAATAGTATTTTGTGCCAATAGTTTGTTTGAAATTTTCTCAACACCCTCGAGTATTATCTGAGGTATGAGATCGCTGCCTAATAGAATGTCTATTTGAGCGGGCGTTTTGCAGTTGGCATCGGCTAGCTTTAGGTGTGAAACCTTTTGCCAATGCTTGCTATTTATATGATAGCTTGGAAGCATATTTGTTAGTTGCGGTAAGACTACAGCTTCTGCTTTAATTCTCTTTTCCGCTTAGGGGGAAATTAGAGTAATGGGATTATTGTGAACTGAGGTATTCGTATGAGATTTCCTTAACCTGAGTGGTCATTGTGGTAACTGGTTCCGAAACTAGTCCACTTAGGATCCACCCAAAAATAGTATTTCGTGCCAATAGTTTGTTTGAAATTTTCTCAACACCCTCGAGTATTATCTGAGGTATGAGATCGCTGCCTAATAGAATGTCTATTTGAGCGGGGGTGTTGCAGTTGGGATCTACTAGCTTTAGGTGTGAAATCTTTTGCCAATGCTTGCCATTTATATGATAGCTTGGAAGCATATTTGTTAGTTGCGGTAAGACTATAGCTTCTGCTTTATTTCTCTTATCCGCTTGGGTGGAAATTAGAGTAATGGGATTATTGTGAACTGAGGTATTCGTTTGAGATTTCCTCAACCTGAGTGGTCATGGTGGTAACTGGTTCCGAAACTAGTCCACTTAGGATCCACCCAAAAATAGTATTTTGTGCCAATAGTTTGTTTGAAATTTTCTCAACACCCTCGAGTATTATCTGAGGTATGAGATCGCTGCCTAATAGAATGTCTATTTGAGCGGGGGTGTTGCAGTTGGCATCTGCTAGCTTTAGGTGTGAAATCTTTTGCCAATGCTTGCCATTTATATGATAGCTTGGAAGCATATTTGTTAGTTGCGGTAAGACTATAGCTTCTGCTTTAATTCTCTTATCCGCTTGGGGGGAAATTAGAGTAATGGGATTATTGTGAACTGAGGTATTCGTTTGAGATTTCCTCAACCTGAGTGGTCATGGTGGTAACTGGTTCCGAAACTAGTCCACTTAGGATCCACCCTAAAATAGTATTTTGTGCCAATAGGTGAAACCTTTTGCCAATGCTTGCTATTTATATGATAGCTTGGAAGCATATTTGTTAGTTGCGGTAAGACTATAGCTTCTGCTTTAATTCTCTTATCCGCTTGGGGGGAAATTAGAGTAATGGGATTATTGTGAACTGAGGTATTCGTTTGAGATTTCCTCAACCTGAGTGGTCATGGTGGTAACTGGTTCCGAAACTAGTCCACTTAGAATCCACCCTAAAATAGTATTTTGTGCCAATAGTTTGTTTGAAATTTTCTTAACACCCTCGAGTATTATCTGAGGTATGAGATCGCTGCCTAATGGAATGTCTATTTGAGCGGGGGTGTTGCAGTTGGCATCTGCTAGCGTTAGGTGTGAAACCTTTTGCCAATGCTTGCTATTTATATGATAGCTTGGAAGCATATTTGTTAGTTGCGGTAAGACTATAGCTTCTGCTTTAATTATCTTATCCGCATGGGGGGAAATTAGAGTAATGGGATTATTGTGAACTGAGGTATTCGTTTGAGATTTCCTCAACCTGAGTGGTCATGGTGGTAACTGGTTCCGAAACTAGTCCACTTAGGATCCACCCAAAAATAGTATTTTGTGCCAATAGTTTGTTTGAAATTTTCTCAACACCCTCGAGTATTATCTGAGGTATGAGATCGCTGCCTAATAGAATGTCTATTTGAGCGGGGGTGCTGCAGTTGGGATCTGCTAGCTTTAGGTGTGAAACCTTTTGCCAATGCTTGTTATTTATATGATAGCTTGGAAGCATATTTGTTAGTTGCGGTAAAACTATAGCTTCTGCTTTAATTTTCTTATCCGCTTGGGTGGAAATTAGAGTAATGGGATTATTGTGAACTGAGGTATTCGTTTGAGATTTCCTCAACCTGAGTGGTCATGGTGGTAACTGGTTCCGAAACTAGTCTACTTAGGATCCACCCAAGAATAGTATTTTGTGCCAATAGTTTGTTTGAAATTTTCTCAACACTCTCGAGTATTATCTGAGGTATGAGATCGCTGCCTAATAGAATGTCTATTTGAGCGGGGGTGTTGCAGTTGGGATCTGTTAGCTTTAGGTGTGAAACCTTTCGCCTATGCTTGCTATTTATATGATATCTTGGAAGCATATTTGTTAGTTGCGGTAAAACTATAGCTTCTGCTTTAATTTTCTTATCCGCTTGGGTGGAAATTAGAGTAATGGGATTATTGTGAACTGAGGTATTCGTTTGAGATTTCCTCAACCTGAGTGGTCATGGTGGTAACTGGTTCCGAAACTAGTCTACTTAGGATCCACCCAAAAATAGTATTTTGTGCCAATAGTTTGTTTGAAATTTTCTCAACACCCTCGAGTATTATCTGAGGTATGAGATCGCTGCCTAATAGAATGTCTATTTGAGCGGGGGTGTTGCAGTTGGGATCTGTTAGCTTTAGGTGTGAAACTTTTTTCCCAAGGCTTGTTATTTATATGATAGCTTGGAAGCATATTTGTTAGTTGCGGTAAAACTATAGCTTCTGCTTTAATTTTCTTATCCGCTTGGGTGGAAATTAGAGTAATGGGATTATTGTGAACTGAGGTATTCGTTTGAGATTTCCTCAACCTGAGTGGTCATGGTGGTAACTGGTTCCGAAACTAGTCTACTTAGGATCCACCCAAAAATAGTATTTTGTGCCAATAGTTTGTTTGAAATTTTCTCAACACCCTCGAGTATTATCTGAGGTATGAGATCGCTGCCTAATAAAATGTCTATTTGAGCGCGGGTGTTGCAGTTGGCATCTGCTAGCTTTAGGTGTGAAACCTTTTGCCAATGCTTGCTATTTATATGATAGCTTGGAAGCATATTTGTTAGTTGCGGTAAGACTATAGCTTCTGCTTTAATTCTCTTATCCGCTTGGGGGGAAATTAGAGTAATGGGATTATGTGAACTGAGGTATTCGTTTGAGATTTCCTCAACCTGAGTGGTCATGGTGGTAACTGGTTCCGAAACTAGTCCACTTAGGACTAACCCAAAAATAGTATTTTGAGCGAATAGTTTGTTTGAAATTTTCTCAACACCCTCGAGTATTATCTGAGGTATGAGATCGCTGCCTAATAGAATGTCTATTTGAGCGGGGGTGTTGCAGTTGGGATCTGTTAGCTTTAGGTGTGAAACCTTTTGCCAATGCTTGTTATTTATATGATAGCTTGGAAGCATATTTGTTAGTTGCGGTAAAACTATAGCTTCTGCTTTAATTTTCTTATCCGCTTGGGTGGAATTTAGAGTAATGGGATTATTGTGAACTGAGGTATTCGTTTGAGATTTCCTCAACCTGAGTGGTCATGGTGGTAACTGGTTCCGAAACTAGTCCACTTAGGATCCACCCAAAAATAGTATTTTGTGCCAATAGTTTGTTTGAAATTTTCTCAACACCCTCGAGTATTATCTGAGGTATGAGATCGCTGCCTAATAGAATGTCTATTTGAGCGGGGGTGTTGCAGTTGGGATCTGTTAGCTTTAGGTGTGAAACTTTTTTCCCAAGGCTTGTTATTTATATGATAGCTTGGAAGCATATTTGTTAGTTGCGGTAAAACTATAGCTTCTGCTTTAATTTTCTTATCCGCTTGGGTGGAAATTAGAGTAATGGGATTATTGTGAACTGAGGTATTCGTTTGAGATTTCCTCAACCTGAGTGGTCATGGTGGTAACTGGTTCCGAAACTAGTCTACTTAGGATCCACCCAAAAATAGTATTTTGTGCCAATAGTTTGTTTGAATGTTTCTCAACACCCTCGAGTATTATCTGAGGTATGAGATCGCTGCCTAATAGAATGTCTATTTGAGCGCGGGTGTTGCAGTTGGCATCTGCTAGCTTTAGGTGTGAAACCTTTTGCCAATGCTTGCTATTTATATGATAGCTTGGAAGCATATTTGTTAGTTGCGGTAAGACTATAGCTTCTGCTTTAATTCTCTTATCCGCTTAGGGGGAAATTAGAGTAATGGGATTATGTGAACTGAGGTATTCGTTTGAGATTTCCTTAACCTGAGTGGTCATGGTGGTAACTGGTTCCGAAACTAGTCCACTTAGGGCCAACCCAAAAATAGTATTTTGAGCGAATAGTTTGTTTGAAATTTTCTCAACACCCTCGACAATTATCTGAGGTATGAGATCGCTGCCTAATAGAATATCTATTTGAGCGGGGGTGTTGCAGTTGGGATCTGTTAGCTTTAGGTGTGAAACCTTTTGCCAATGCTTGCTATTTATATGATAACTTGGAAGCATATTTGTTAGTTGCGGTAAAACTATAGCTTCTGCTTTAATTTTCTTATCCGCTTGGGTGGAAATTAGAGTAATGGGATTATGTGAACTGAGGTATTCGTTTGAGATTTCCTCAACCTGAGTGGTCATGGTGGTAACTGGTTCCGAAACTAGTCCACTTAGGACTAACCCAAAAATAGTATTTTGAGCGAATAGTTTGTTTGAAATTTTCTCAACACCCTCGAGTATTATCTGAGGTATGAGATCGCTGCCTAATAGAATGTCTATTTGAGCGGGGGTGTTGCAGTTGGGATCTGTTAGCTTTAGGTGTGAAACCTTTTGCCAATGCTTGTTATTTATATGATAGCTTGGAAGCATATTTGTTAGTTGCGGTAAAACTATAGCTTCTGCTTTAATTTTCTTATCCGCTTGGGTGGAATTTAGAGTAATGGGATTATTGTGAACTGAGGTATTCGTTTGAGATTTCCTCAACCTGAGTGGTCATGGTGGTAACTGGTTCCGAAACTAGTCCACTTAGGATCCACCCAAAAATAGTATTTTGTGCCAATAGTTTGTTTGAAATTTTCTCAACACCCTCGAGTATTATCTGAGGTATGAGATCGCTGCCTAATAGAATGTCTATTTGAGCGGGGGTGTTGCAGTTGGGATCTGTTAGCTTTAGGTGTGAAACTTTTTTCCCAAGGCTTGTTATTTATATGATAGCTTGGAAGCATATTTGTTAGTTGCGGTAAAACTATAGCTTCTGCTTTAATTTTCTTATCCGCTTGGGTGGAAATTAGAGTAATGGGATTATTGTGAACTGAGGTATTCGTTTGAGATTTCCTCAACCTGAGTGGTCATGGTGGTAACTGGTTCCGAAACTAGTCTACTTAGGATCCACCCAAAAATAGTATTTTGTGCCAATAGTTTGTTTGAATGTTTCTCAACACCCTCGAGTATTATCTGAGGTATGAGATCGCTGCCTAATAGAATGTCTATTTGAGCGCGGGTGTTGCAGTTGGCATCTGCTAGCTTTAGGTGTGAAACCTTTTGCCAATGCTTGCTATTTATATGATAGCTTGGAAGCATATTTGTTAGTTGCGGTAAGACTATAGCTTCTGCTTTAATTCTCTTATCCGCTTAGGGGGAAATTAGAGTAATGGGATTATGTGAACTGAGGTATTCGTTTGAGATTTCCTTAACCTGAGTGGTCATGGTGGTAACTGGTTCCGAAACTAGTCCACTTAGGGCCAACCCAAAAATAGTATTTTGAGCGAATAGTTTGTTTGAAATTTTCTCAACACCCTCGAGTATTATCTGAGGTATGAGATCGCTGCCTAATAGAATATCTATTTGAGCGGGGGTGTTGCAGTTGGGATCTGTTAGCTTTAGGTGTGAAACCTTTTGCCAATGCTTGCTATTTATATGATATCTTGGAAGCATATTTGTTAGTTGCGGTAAAACTATAGCTTCTGCTTTAATTTTCTTATCCGCTTGGGTGGAAATTAGAGTAATGGGATTATTGTGAACTGAGGTATTCGTTTGAGATTTCCTCAACCTGAGTGGTCATGGTGGTAACTGGTTCCGAAACTAGTCTACTTAGGATCCACCCAAAAATAGTATTTTGTGCCAATAGTTTGTTTGAAATTTTCTCAACACCCTCGAGTATTATCTGAGGTATGAGATCGCTGCCTAATAGAATGTCTATTTGAGAGGGGGTGTTGCAGTTGGGATCTGTTAGCTTTAGGTGTGAAACTTTTTTCCCAAGGCTTGTTATTTATATGATAGCTTGGAAGCATATTTGTTAGTTGCGGTAAAACTATAGCTTCTGCTTTAATTTTCTTATCCGCTTGGGTGGAAATTAGAGTAATGGGATTATTGTGAACTGAGGTATTCGTTTGAGATTTCCTCAACCTGAGTGGTCATGGTGGTAACTGGTTCCGAAACTAGTTTACTTAGGATCCACCCAAAAATAGTATTTTGTGCCAATAGTTTGTTTGAAATTTTCTCAACACCCTCGAGTATTATCTGAGGTATGAGATCGCTGCCTAATAGAATGTCTCTTTGAGCGGGGGTGTTGCAGTTGGGATCTGCTAGCTTTAGGTGTGAAAGCTTTTGCCAATGCTTGCTTTTTATATGATAGCTTGGAAGCATATTTGTTAGTTGCGGTAAGACTATAGCTTCTGCTTTAATTCTCTTATCCGCTTGGGGGGAAATTAGAGTAATGGGATTATGTGAACTGAGGTATTCGTTTGAGATTTCCTCAACCTGAGTGGTCATGGTGGTAACTGGTTCCGAAACTAGTCCACTTAGGACCAACCCAAAAATAGTATTTTGAGCGAATAGTTTGTTTGAAATTTTCTCAACACCCTCGAGTATTATCTGAGGTATGAGATCGCTGCCTAATAGAATGTCTATTTGAGCGGGGGTGTTGCAGTTGGGCTCTGTTAGCTTTAGGTGTGAAACCTTTTGCCAATGCTTGTTATTTATATGATAGCTTGGAAGCATATTTGTTAGTTGCGGTAAAACTATAGCTTCTGCTTTAATTTTCTTATCCGCTTGGGTGGAATTTACAGTAATGTGATTATTGTGAACTGAGGTATTCGTTTGAGATTTCCTCAACCTGAGTGGTCATGGTGGTAACTGGTTCCGAAACTAGTCTACTTAGGATCCACCCAAAAATAGTATTTTGTGCCAATAGTTTGTTTGAAATTTTCTCAACACCCTCGAGTATTATCTGAGGTATGAGATCGCTGCCTAATAGAATGTCTATTTGAGCGGGGGTGTTGCAGTTGGGATCTGTTAGCTTTAGGTGTGAAACTTTTTTCCCAAGGCTTGTTATTTATATGATAGCTTGGAAGCATATTTGTTAGTTGCGGTAAAACTATAGCTTCTGCTTTAATTTTCTTATCCGCTTGGGTGGAAATTAGAGTAATGGGATTATTGTGAACTGAGGTATTCGTTTGAGATTTCCTCAACCTGAGTGGTCATGGTGGTAACTGGTTCCGAAACTAGTCTACTTAGGATCCACCCAAAAATAGTATTTTGTGCCAATAGTTTGTTTGAAATTTTCTCAACACCCTCGAGTATTATCTGAGGTATGAGATCGCTGCCTAATAGAATGTCTATTTGAGCGCGGGTGTTGCAGTTGGCATCTGCTAGCTTTAGGTGTGAAACCTTTTGCCAATGCTTGCTATTTATATGATAGCTTGGAAGCATATTTGTTAGTTGCGGTAAGACTATAGCTTCTGCTTTAATTCTCTTATCCGCTTGGGGGGAAATTAGAGTAATGGGATTATGTGAACTGAGGTATTCGTTTGAGATTTCCTCAACCTGAGTGGTCATGGTGGTAACTGGTTCCGAAACTAGTCCACTTAGGACCAACCCAAAAATAGTATTTTGAGCGAATAGTTTGTTTGAAATTTTCTCAACACCCTCGAGTATTATCTGAGGTATGAGATCGCTGCCTAATAGCATGTCTATTTGAGCGGGGGTGTTGCAGTTGGGATCTGTTAGCTTTAGGTGTGAAACCTTTTGCCAATGCTTGCTATTTATATGATATCTTGGAAGCATATTTGTTAGTTGCGGTAAAACTATAGCTTCTGCTTTAATTTTCTTATCCGCTTGGGTGGAAATTAGAGTAATGGGATTATTGTGAACTGAGGTATTCGTTTGAGATTTCCTCAACCTGAGTGGTCATGGTGGTAACTGGTTCCGAAACTAGTCTACTTAGGATCCACCCAAAAATAGTATTTTGTGCGAATAGTTTGTTTGAAATTTTCTCAACACCCTCGAGTATTATCTGAGGTATGAGATCGCTGCCTAATAGAATGTCTATTTGAGCGGGGGTGTTGCAGTTGGGATCTGCTTGCTTTAGGTGTGAAACCTTTAGCCAATGCTTGCTATTTATATGATAGCTTGGAAGCATATTTGTTAGTTGCGGTAAGACTATAGCTTCTGCTTTAATTCTCTTATCCGCTTGGGGGGAAGTTAGAGTAATGGGATTATTGTGAACTGAGGTATTCGTTTGAGATTTCCGCAACCTGAGTGGTCATGGTGGTAACTGGTTCCGAAACTAGTCCACTTAGGATCCACCCTAAAATAGTATTTTGTGCCAATAGGTGAAACCTTTTGCCAATGCTTGCTATTTATATGATAGCTTGGAAGCATATTTGTTAGTTGCGGTAAGACTATAGCTTCTGCTTTAATTCTTTTATCCGCTTGGGAGGAAATTAGAGTAATGGGATTATTGTGAACTGAGGTATTCGTTTGAGATTTCCTCAACCTGAGTGGTCATGGTGGTAACTGGTTCCGAAACTAGTCCACTTAGAATCCACCCTAAAATAGTATTTTGTGCCAATAGTTTGTTTGAAATTTTCTCAACACCCTCGAGTATTATCTGAGGTATGAGATCGCTGCCTAATAGAATGTCTATTTGAGCGGGGGTGTTGCAGTTGGCATCTACTAGCTTTAGGTGTGAAATCTTTTGCCAATGCTTGCCATTTATATGATAGCTTGGAAGCATATTTGTTAGTTGCGGTAAGACTATAGCTTCTGCTTTATTTCTCTTATCCGCTTGGGGGGAAATTAGAGTAATGGGATTATTGTGAACTGAGGTATTCGTTTGAGATTTCCTCAACCTGAGTGGTCATGGTGGTAACTGGTTCCGAAACTAGTCCACTTAGGATCCACCCAAAAATAGTATTTTGTGCCAATAGTTTGTTTGAAATTTTCTCAACACCCTCGAGTATTATCTGAGGTATGAGATCGCTGCCTAATAGAATGTCTATTTGAGCGGGGGTGTTGCAGTTATCATCTGCTAGCTTTAGGTGTGAAATCTTTTGCCAATGCTTGCCATTTATATGATAGCTTGGAAGCATATTTGTTAGTTGCGGTAAGACTATAGCTTCTGCTTTAATTCTCTTATCCGCTTGGGGGGAAATTAGAGTAATGGGATTATTGTGAACTGAGGTATTCGTTTGAGATTTCCTCAACCTGAGTGGTCATGGTGGTAACTGGTTCCGAAACTAGTCCACTTAGGATCCACCCTAAAATAGTATTTTGTGCCAATAGGTGAAACCTTTTGCCAATGCTTGCTATTTATATGATAGCTTGGAAGCATATTTGTTAGTTGCGGTAAGACTATAGCTTCTGCTTTAATTCTCTTATCCGCTTGGGGGGAAATTAGAGTAATGGGATTATTGTGAACTGAGGTATTCGTTTGAGATTTCTTCAACCTGAGTGGTCATGGTGGTAACTGGTTCCGAAACTAGTCTACTTAGAATCCACCCTAAAATAGTATTTTGTGCCAATAGTTTGTTTGAAATTTTCTTAACACCCTCGAGTATTATCTGAGGTATGAGATCGCTGCCTAATGGAATGTCTATTTGAGCGGGGGTGTTGCAGTTGGCATCTGCTAGCGTTAGGTGTGAAACCTTTTGCCAATGCTTGCTATTTATATGATAGCTTGGAAGCATATTTGTTAGTTGCGGTAAGACTATAGCTTCTGCTTTAATTATCTTATCCGCATGGGGGGAAATTAGAGTAATGGGATTATTGTGAACTGAGGTATTCGTTTGAGATTTCCTCAACCTGAGTGGTCATGGTGGTAACTGGTTCCGAAACTAGTCCACTTAGGGCCAACCCAAAAATAGTATTTTGAGCGAATAGTTTGTTTGAAATTTTCTCAACACCCTCGAGTATTATCTGAGGTATGAGATCGCTGCCTAATAGAATATCTATTTGAGCGGGGGTGTTGCAGTTGGGATCTGTTAGCTTTAGGTGTGAAACCTTTTGCCAATGCTTGCTATTTATATGATATCTTGGAAGCATATTTGTTAGTTGCGGTAAAACTATAGCTTCTGCTTTAATTTTCTTATCCGCTTGGGTGGAAATTAGAGTAATGGGATTATTGTGAACTGAGGTATTCGTTTGAGATTTCCTCAACCTGAGTGGTCATGGTGGTAACTGGTTCCGAAACTAGTCTACTTAGGATCCACCCAAAAATAGTATTTTGTGCCAATAGTTTGTTTGAAATTTTCTCAACACCCTCGAGTATTATCTGAGGTATGAGATCGCTGCCTAATAGAATGTCTATTTGAGAGGGGGTGTTGCAGTTGGGATCTGTTAGCTTTAGGTGTGAAACTTTTTTCCCAAGGCTTGTTATTTATATGATAGCTTGGAAGCATATTTGTTAGTTGCGGTAAAACTATAGCTTCTGCTTTAATTTTCTTATCCGCTTGGGTGGAAATTAGAGTAATGGGATTATTGTGAACTGAGGTATTCGTTTGAGATTTCCTCAACCTGAGTGGTCATGGTGGTAACTGGTTCCGAAACTAGTTTACTTAGGATCCACCCAAAAATAGTATTTTGTGCCAATAGTTTGTTTGAAATTTTCTCAACACCCTCGAGTATTATCTGAGGTATGAGATCGCTGCCTAATAGAATGTCTCTTTGAGCGGGGGTGTTGCAGTTGGGATCTGCTAGCTTTAGGTGTGAAAGCTTTTGCCAATGCTTGCTTTTTATATGATAGCTTGGAAGCATATTTGTTAGTTGCGGTAAGACTATAGCTTCTGCTTTAATTCTCTTATCCGCTTGGGGGGAAATTAGAGTAATGGGATTATGTGAACTGAGGTATTCGTTTGAGATTTCCTCAACCTGAGTGGTCATGGTGGTAACTGGTTCCGAAACTAGTCCACTTAGGACCAACCCAAAAATAGTATTTTGAGCGAATAGTTTGTTTGAAATTTTCTCAACACCCTCGAGTATTATCTGAGGTATGAGATCGCTGCCTAATAGAATGTCTATTTGAGCGGGGGTGTTGCAGTTGGGCTCTGTTAGCTTTAGGTGTGAAACCTTTTGCCAATGCTTGTTATTTATATGATAGCTTGGAAGCATATTTGTTAGTTGCGGTAAAACTATAGCTTCTGCTTTAATTTTCTTATCCGCTTGGGTGGAATTTACAGTAATGTGATTATTGTGAACTGAGGTATTCGTTTGAGATTTCCTCAACCTGAGTGGTCATGGTGGTAACTGGTTCCGAAACTAGTCTACTTAGGATCCACCCAAAAATAGTATTTTGTGCCAATAGTTTGTTTGAAATTTTCTCAACACCCTCGAGTATTATCTGAGGTATGAGATCGCTGCCTAATAGAATGTCTATTTGAGCGGGGGTGTTGCAGTTGGGATCTGTTAGCTGTAGGTGTGAAACTTTTTTCCCAAGGCTTGTTATTTATATGATAGCTTGGAAGCATATTTGTTAGTTGCGGTAAAACTATAGCTTCTGCTTTAATTTTCTTATCCGCTTGGGTGGAAATTAGAGTAATGGGATTATTGTGAACTGAGGTATTCGTTTGAGATTTCCTCAACCTGAGTGGTCATGGTGGTAACTGGTTCCGAAACTAGTCTACTTAGGATCCACCCAAAAATAGTATTTTGTGCCAATAGTTTGTTTGAAATTTTCTCAACACCCTCGAGTATTATCTGAGGTATGAGATCGCTGCCTAATAGAATGTCTATTTGAGCGCGGGTGTTGCAGTTGGCATCTGCTAGCTTTAGGTGTGAAACCTTTTGCCAATGCTTGCTATTTATATGATAGCTTGGAAGCATATTTGTTAGTTGCGGTAAGACTATAGCTTCTGCTTTAATTCTCTTATCCGCTTGGGGGGAAATTAGAGTAATGGGATTATGTGAACTGAGGTATTCGTTTGAGATTTCCTCAACCTGAGTGGTCATGGTGGTAACTGGTTCCGAAACTAGTCCACTTAGGACCAACCCAAAAATAGTATTTTGAGCGAATAGTTTGTTTGAAATTTTCTCAACACCCTCGAGTATTATCTGAGGTATGAGATCGCTGCCTAATAGCATGTCTATTTGAGCGGGGGTGTTGCAGTTGGGATCTGTTAGCTTTAGGTGTGAAACCTTTTGCCAATGCTTGCTATTTATATGATATCTTGGAAGCATATTTGTTAGTTGCGGTAAAACTATAGCTTCTGCTTTAATTTTCTTATCCGCTTGGGTGGAAATTAGAGTAATGGGATTATTGTGAACTGAGGTATTCGTTTGAGATTTCCTCAACCTGAGTGGTCATGGTGGTAACTGGTTCCGAAACTAGTCTACTTAGGATCCACCCAAAAATAGTATTTTGTGCGAATAGTTTGTTTGAAATTTTCTCAACACCCTCGAGTATTATCTGAGGTATGAGATCGCTGCCTAATAGAATGTCTATTTGAGCGGGGGTGTTGCAGTTGGGATCTGCTTGCTTTAGGTGTGAAACCTTTAGCCAATGCTTGCTATTTATATGATAGCTTGGAAGCATATTTGTTAGTTGCGGTAAGACTATAGCTTCTGCTTTAATTCTCTTATCCGCTTGGGGGGAAGTTAGAGTAATGGGATTATTGTGAACTGAGGTATTCGTTTGAGATTTCCGCAACCTGAGTGGTCATGGTGGTAACTGGTTCCGAAACTAGTCCACTTAGGATCCACCCTAAAATAGTATTTTGTGCCAATAGGTGAAACCTTTTGCCAATGCTTGCTATTTATATGATAGCTTGGAAGCATATTTGTTAGTTGCGGTAAGACTATAGCTTCTGCTTTAATTCTTTTATCCGCTTGGGAGGAAATTAGAGTAATGGGATTATTGTGAACTGAGGTATTCGTTTGAGATTTCCTCAACCTGAGTGGTCATGGTGGTAACTGGTTCCGAAACTAGTCCACTTAGAATCCACCCTAAAATAGTATTTTGTGCCAATAGTTTGTTTGAAATTTTCTCAACACCCTCGAGTATTATCTGAGGTATGAGATCGCTGCCTAATAGAATGTCTATTTGAGCGGGGGTGTTGCAGTTGGCATCTACTAGCTTTAGGTGTGAAATCTTTTGCCAATGCTTGCCATTTATATGATAGCTTGGAAGCATATTTGTTAGTTGCGGTAAGACTATAGCTTCTGCTTTATTTCTCTTATCCGCTTGGGGGGAAATTAGAGTAATGGGATTATTGTGAACTGAGGTATTCGTTTGAGATTTCCTCAACCTGAGTGGTCATGGTGGTAACTGGTTCCGAAACTAGTCCACTTAGGATCCACCCAAAAATAGTATTTTGTGCCAATAGTTTGTTTGAAATTTTCTCAACACCCTCGAGTATTATCTGAGGTATGAGATCGCTGCCTAATAGAATGTCTATTTGAGCGGGGGTGTTGCAGTTATCATCTGCTAGCTTTAGGTGTGAAATCTTTTGCCAATGCTTGCCATTTATATGATAGCTTGGAAGCATATTTGTTAGTTGCGGTAAGACTATAGCTTCTGCTTTAATTCTCTTATCCGCTTGGGGGGAAATTAGAGTAATGGGATTATTGTGAACTGAGGTATTCGTTTGAGATTTCCTCAACCTGAGTGGTCATGGTGGTAACTGGTTCCGAAACTAGTCCACTTAGGATCCACCCTAAAATAGTATTTTGTGCCAATAGGTGAAACCTTTTGCCAATGCTTGCTATTTATATGATAGCTTGGAAGCATATTTGTTAGTTGCGGTAAGACTATAGCTTCTGCTTTAATTCTCTTATCCGCTTGGGGGGAAATTAGAGTAATGGGATTATTGTGAACTGAGGTATTCGTTTGAGATTTCTTCAACCTGAGTGGTCATGGTGGTAACTGGTTCCGAAACTAGTCTACTTAGAATCCACCCTAAAATAGTATTTTGTGCCAATAGTTTGTTTGAAATTTTCTTAACACCCTCGAGTATTATCTGAGGTATGAGATCGCTGCCTAATGGAATGTCTATTTGAGCGGGGGTGTTGCAGTTGGCATCTGCTAGCGTTAGGTGTGAAACCTTTTGCCAATGCTTGCTATTTATATGATAGCTTGGAAGCATATTTGTTAGTTGCGGTAAGACTATAGCTTCTGCTTTAATTATCTTATCCGCATGGGGGGAAATTAGAGTAATGGGATTATTGTGAACTGAGGTATTCGTTTGAGATTTCCTCAACCTGAGTGGTCATGGTGGTAACTGGTTCCGAAACTAGTCCACTTAGGATCCACCCAAAAATAGTATTTTGTGCCAATAGTTTGTTTGAAATTTTCTCAACACACTCGAGTATTATCTGAGGTATGAGATCGCTGCCTAATAGAATGTCTATTTGAGCGGGGGTGCTGCAGTTGGGATCTGCTAGCTTTAGGTGTGAAACCTTTTGCCAATGCTTGTTATTTATATGATAGCTTGGAAGCATATTTGTTAGTTGCGGTAAAACTATAGCTTCTGCTTTAATTTTCTTATCCGCTTGGGTGGAAATTAGAGTAATGGGATTATTGTGAACTGAGGTATTCGTTTGAGATTTCCTCAACCTGAGTGGTCATGGTGGTAACTGGTTCCGAAACTAGTCTACTTAGGATCCACCCAAAAATAGTATTTTGTGCCAATAGTTTGTTTGAAATTTTCTCAACACTCTCGAGTATTATCTGAGGTATGAGATCGCTGCCTAATAGAATGTCTATTTGAGCGGGGGTGTTGCAGTTGGGATCTGTTAGCTTTAGGTGTGAAACCTTTCGCCTATGCTTGCTATTTATATGATATCTTGGAAGCATATTTGTTAGTTGCGGTAAAACTATAGCTTCTGCTTTAATTTTCTTATCCGCTTGGGTGGAAATTAGAGTAATGGGATTATTGTGAACTGAGGTATTCGTTTGAGATTTCCTCAACCTGAGTGGTCATGGTGGTAACTGGTTCCGAAACTAGTCTACTTAGGATCCACCCAAAAATAGTATTTTGTGCCAATAGTTTGTTTGAAATTTTCTCAACACCCTCGAGTATTATCTGAGGTATGAGATCGCTGCCTAATAGAATGTCTATTTGAGCGGGGGTGTTGCAGTTGGGATCTGTTAGCTTTAGGTGTGAAACTTTTTTCCCAAGGCTTGTTATTTATATGATAGCTTGGAAGCATATTTGTTAGTTGCGGTAAAACTATAGCTTCTGCTTTAATTTTCTTATCCGCTTGGGTGGAAATTAGAGTAATGGGATTATTGTGAACTGAGGTATTCGTTTGAGATTTCCTCAACCTGAGTGGTCATGGTGGTAACTGGTTCCGAAACTAGTCTACTTAGGATCCACCCAAAAATAGTATTTTGTGCCAATAGTTTGTTTGAAATTTTCTCAACACCCTCGAGTATTATCTGAGGTATGAGATCGCTGCCTAATAAAATGTCTATTTGAGCGCGGGTGTTGCAGTTGGCATCTGCTAGCTTTAGGTGTGAAACCTTTTGCCAATGCTTGCTATTTATATGATAGCTTGGAAGCATATTTGTTAGTTGCGGTAAGACTATAGCTTCTGCCTTAATTCTCTTATCCGCTTGGGGGGAAATTAGAGTAATGGGATTATGTGAACTGAGGTATTCGTTTGAGATTTCCTCAACCTGAGTGGTCATGGTGGTAACTGGTTCCGAAACTAGTCCACTTAGGACCAACCCAAAAATAGTATTTTGAGCGAATAGTTTGTTTGAAATTTTCTCAACACCCTCGAGTATTATCTGAGGTATGAGATCGCTGCCTAATAGAATGTCTATTTGAGCGGGGGTGTTGCAGTTGGGATCTGTTAGCTTTAGGTGTGAAACCTTTTGCCAATGCTTGTTATTTATATGATAGCTTGGAAGCATATTTGTTAGTTGCGGTAAAACTATAGCTTCTGCTTTAATTTTCTTATCCGCTTGGGTGGAATTTAGAGTAATGGGATTATTGTGAACTGAGGTATTCGTTTGAGATTTCCTCAACCTGAGTGGTCATGGTGGTAACTGGTTCCGAAACTAGTCCACTTAGGATCCACCCAAAAATAGTATTTTGTGCCAATAGTTTGTTTGAAATTTTCTCAACACCCTCGAGTATTATCTGAGGTATGAGATCGCTGCCTAATAGAATGTCTATTTGAGCGGGGGTGTTGCAGTTGGGATCTGTTAGCTTTAGGTGTGAAACTTTTTTCCCAAGGCTTGTTATTTATATGATAGCTTGGAAGCATATTTGTTAGTTGCGGTAAAACTATAGCTTCTGCTTTAATTTTCTTATCCGCTTGGGTGGAAATTAGAGTAATGGGATTATTGTGAACTGAGGTATTCGTTTGAGATTTCCTCAACCTGAGTGGTCATGGTGGTAACTGGTTCCGAAACTAGTCTACTTAGGATCCACCCAAAAATAGTATTTTGTGCCAATAGTTTGTTTGAATGTTTCTCAACACCCTCGAGTATTATCTGAGGTATGAGATCGCTGCCTAATAGAATGTCTATTTGAGCGCGGGTGTTGCAGTTGGCATCTGCTAGCTTTAGGTGTGAAACCTTTTGCCAATGCTTGCTATTTATATGATAGCTTGGAAGCATATTTGTTAGTTGCGGTAAGACTATAGCTTCTGCTTTAATTCTCTTATCCGCTTAGGGGGAAATTAGAGTAATGGGATTATGTGAACTGAGGTATTCGTTTGAGATTTCCTTAACCTGAGTGGTCATGGTGGTAACTGGTTCCGAAACTAGTCCACTTAGGGCCAACCCAAAAATAGTATTTTGAGCGAATAGTTTGTTTGAAATTTTCTCAACACCCTCGAGTATTATCTGAGGTATGAGATCGCTGCCTAATAGAATATCTATTTGAGCGGGGGTGTTGCAGTTGGGATCTGTTAGCTTTAGGTGTGAAACCTTTTGCCAATGCTTGCTATTTATATGATATCTTGGAAGCATATTTGTTAGTTGCGGTAAAACTATAGCTTCTGCTTTAATTTTCTTATCCGCTTGGGTGGAAATTAGAGTAATGGGATTATTGTGAACTGAGGTATTCGTTTGAGATTTCCTCAACCTGAGTGGTCATGGTGGTAACTGGTTCCGAAACTAGTCTACTTAGGATCCACCCAAAAATAGTATTTTGTGCCAATAGTTTGTTTGAAATTTTCTCAACACCCTCGAGTATTATCTGAGGTATGAGATCGCTGCTTAATAGAATGTCTATTTGAGCGGGGGTGTTGCAGTTGGGATCTGTTAGCTTTAGGTGTGAAACCTTTTGCCAATGCTTGTTATTTATATGATAGCTTGGAAGCATATTTGTTAGTTGCGGTAAAACTATAGCTTCTGCTTTAATTTTCTTATCCGCTTGGGTGGAATTTAGAGCAATGTGATTATTGTGAACTGAGGTATTCGTTTGAGATTTCCTCAACCTGAGTGGTCATGGTGGTAACTGGTTCCGAAACTAGTCTACTTAGGATCCACCCAAAAATAGTATTTTGTGCCAATAGTTTGTTTGAAATTTTCTCAACACCCTCGAGTATTATCTGAGGTATGAGATCGCTGCCTAATAGAATGTCTATTTGAGCGGGGGTGTTGCAGTTGGGATCTGTTAGCTTTAGGTGTGAAACTTTTTTCCCAAGGCTTGTTATTTATATGATAGCTTGGAAGCATATTTGTTAGTTGCGGTAAAACTATAGCTTCTGCTTTAATTTTCTTATCCGCTTGAGTGGAAATTAGAGTAATGGGATTTTTGTGAACTGAGGTATTCGTTTGAGATTTCCTCAACCTGAGTGGTCATGGTGGTAACTGGTTCCGAAACTAGTCTACTTAGGATCCACCCAAAAATAGTATTTTGTGCCAATAGTTTGTTTGAAATTTTCTCAACACCCTCGAGTATTATCTGAGGTATGAGATCGCTGCCTAATAGAATGTCTATTTGAGCGCGGGTGTTGCAGTTGGCATCTGCTAGCTTTAGGTGTGAAACCTTTTGCCAATGCTTGCTATTTATATGATAGCTTGGAAGCATATTTGTTAGTTGCGGTAAGACTATAGCTTCTGCTTTAATTCTCTTATCCGCTTGGGGGGAAATTAGAGTAATGGGATTATGTGAACTGAGGTATTCGTTTGAGATTTCCTTAACCTGAGTGGTCATGGTGGTAACTGGTTCCGAAACTAGTCCACTTAGGGCCAACCCAAAAATAGTATTTTGAGCGAATAGTTTGTTTGAAATTTTCTCAACACCCTCGAGTATTATCTGAGGTATGAGATCGCTGCCTAATAGAATGTCTATTTGAGCGCGGGTGTTGCAGTTGGCATCTGCTAGCTTTAGGTGTGAAACCTTTTGCCAATGCTTGCTATTTATATGATAGCTTGGAAGCATATTTGTTAGTTGCGGTAAGACTATAGCTTCTGCTTTAATTCTCTTATCCGCTTGGGGGGAAATTAGAGTAATGGGATTATTGTGAACTGAGGTATTCGTTTGAGATTTCCTCAACCTGAGTGGTCATGGTGGTAACTGGTTCCGAAACTAGTCTACTTAGGATCCACCCAAAAATAGTATTTTGTGCCAATAGTTTGTTTGAAATTTTCTCAACACCCTCGAGTATTATCTGAGGTATGAGATCGCTGCCTAATAGAATGTCTATTTGAGCGGGGGTGTTGCAGTTGGGATCTGTTAGCTTTAGGTGTGAAACCTTTTGCCAATGCTTGTTATTTATATGATAGCTTGGAAGCATATTTGTTAGTTGCGGTAAAACTATAGCTTCTGCTTTTATTTTCTTATCCGCTTGGGTGGAATTTAGAGTAATGGGATTATTGTGAACTGAGGTATTCGTTTGAGATTTCCTCAACCTGAGTGGTCATGGTGGTAACTGGTTCCGAAACTAGTCTACTTAGGATCCACCCAAAAATAGTATTTTGTGCCAATAGTTTGTTTGAAATTTTCTCAACACCCTCGAGCATTATCTGAGGTATGAGATCGCTGCCTAATAGAATGTCTATTTGAGCGGGGGTGTTGCAGTTGGGATCTGTTAGCTTTAGGTGTGAAACTTTTTTCCCAAGGCTTGTTATTTATATGATAGCTTGGAAGCATATTTGTTAGTTGCGGTAAAACTATAGCTTCTGCTTTAATTTTCTTATCCGCTTGAGTGGAAATTAGAGTAATGGGATTTTTGTGAACTGAGGTATTCGTTTGAGATTTCCTCAACCTGAGTGGTCATGGTGGTAACTGGCTCCGAAACTAGTCTACTTAGGATCCACCCAAAAATAGTATTTTGTGCCAATAGTTTGTTTGAAATTTTCTCAACACCCTCGAGTATTATCTGAGGTATGAGCTCGCTGCCTAATAGAATGTCTATTTGAGCGCGGGTGTTGAAGTTGGCATCTGCTAGCTTTAGGTGTGAAACCTTTTGCCAATGCTTGCTATTTATATGATAGCTTGGAAGCATATTTGTTAGTTGCGGTAAGACTATAGCTTCTGCTTTCATTCTCTTATCCGCTTGGGGGAAAATTAGAGTAATGGGATTATTGTGAACTGAGGTATTCGTTTGAGATTTCCTCAACCTGAGTGGTCATGGTGGTAACTGGTTCCGAAACTAGTCCACTTAGGACCAAACCAAAAATAGTATTTTGAGCGAATAGTTTGTTTGAAATTTTCTTAACACCCTCGAGTATTATCTGAGGTATGAGATCGCTGCCTAATAGAATGTCTATTTGAGCGGGGGTGTTGCAGTTGGGATCTGCTAGCTTTAGGTGTGAAACCTTTAGCCAATGCTTGCTATTTATATGATAGCTTGAAAGCATATTTGTTAGTTGCGGTAATACTATAGCTTCTGCTTTAATTCTCTTATCCGCTTGGGGGAAATTAGAGTAATGGGATTATTGTGAACTGAGGTATTCGTTTGAGATTTCCTCAACCTGAGTGGTCATGGTGGTAACTGGTTCCGAAACTTGTCCACTTAGAATCCACCCTAAAATGGTATTTTGTGCCAATAGTTTGTTTGAAATTTTCTCAACACCCTCGAGTATTATCTGAGGTATGAGATCGCTGCCTAATAGAATGTCTATTTGAGCGGGGTTGTTGCAGTTGACATCTGCTAGCGTTAGGTGTGAAACCTTTTGCCAATGCTTGCTATTTATATGATAGCTTGGAAACATATTTGTTAGTTGCGGTAAGACTATAGCTTCTGCTTTAATTCTCTTATCCGCATGGGGGGAAATTAGAGTAATGGGATTATTGTGAACTGAGGTATTCGTTTGAGATTTCCTCAACCTGAGTGGTCATGGTGGTAACTGGTCCGAAACTAGTCCACTTAGGATCCACCCAAAAATAGTATTTTGTGCCAATAGTTTGTTTGAAATTTTCTCAACACCCTCGAGTATTATCTGAGGTATGAGATCGCTGCCTAATAGAATGTCTATGTGAGCGGGGGTGGTGCAGTTGGGATCTGCTAGCTTTAGGTGTGAAACCTTTTGCCAATGCTTGTTATTTATATGATAGCTTGGAAGCATATTTGTTAGTTGCGGTAAAACTATAGCTTCTGCTTTAATTTTCTTATCCGCTTGGGGGGAAATTAGAGTAATGGGATTATTGTGAACTGAGGTATTCGTATGAGATTTCCTCAACCTGAGTGGTCATGATGGTAACTGGTTCCGAAACTAGTCTACTTAGGATCCACCCAAAAATAGTATTTTGTGCCAATAGTTTGTTTGAAATTTTCTCAACACCCTCGAGTATTATCTGAGGTATGAGATCGCTGTCTAATAGAATGTCTATTTGAGCGGGGGTGTTGCAGTTGGGATCTGCTAGCTTTAGGTGTGAAACCTTTTGCCAATGCTTGCTATTTATATGATATCTTGGACACATATTTGTTAGTTGCGGTAAGACTATAGCTTCTGCTTTAATTCTCTTATCTGCTTGGGGAGAAATTAGAGTAATGGGATTATTGTGAACTGAGGTATTCGTTTGAGATTTCCTCAACCTGAGTGGTCATAGTGGTAAATGGTTCCGAAACTTGGAAGCATATTTGTTAGTTGCGGTAAGACTATAGCTTCTGCTTTAATTCTCTTATCCGCTTGGGGGAAATTAGAGTAATGGGATTATTGTGAACTGAGGTATTCGTTTGAGATTTCCTCAACCTGAGTGGTCATGGTTGTAACTGGTTCCGAAACTAGTCCACTTAGGATCCACCCAAAAATAGTATTTTGTGCCAATAGTTTGTTTGAAATTTTCTCAACACCCTCGAGTATTATCTGAGGTATGAGATCGCTGCCTAATAGAATGTCTATTTGAGCGCGGGTGTTGCAGTTGGCATCTGTTAGCTTAAGGTGTGAAACCTTTTGCCAATGCTTGCTATTTATATGATAGCTTGGAAGCATAGTTGTTAGTTGCGGTAAGACTATAGCTTCTGCTTTAATTCTCTTATCCGCTTGGGGGGAAATTAGAGTAATGGGATTATTGTGAACTGAGGTATTCGTTTGAGATTTCCTCAACCTGAGTGGTCATGGTGGTAACTGGTTCCGAAACTAGTCCACTTAGGACCAAACCAAAAATAGTATTTTGTGCCAATAGTTTGTTTGAAATTTTCTCAACACCCTCGAGTATTATCTGAGGTATGAGATCGCTGCCTAATAGAATGTCTATTTGAGCGGGGGTGTTGCCGTTGGCATCTGCTAGCTTTAGGTGTGAAATCTTTTGCCAATGCTTGCTATTTATATGATAGCTTGGAAGCATATTTGTTAGTTGCGGTAAGACTATAGCTTCTGCTTTAATTCTCTTATCCGCTTGGGGGGAAATTAGAGTAATGGGATTATTGTGAACTGAGGTATTCGTTTGAGATTTCCTCAACCTGAGTGTTCATGGTGGTAACTGGTTCCGAAACTAGTCCACTTAGGATCTACCCTAAAATAGTATTTTGTGCCAATAGGTGAAACCTTTTGCCAATGCTTGCTATTTATATGATAGCTTAGAAGCATATTTGTTAGTTGCGGTAAGACTATAGCTTCTGCTTTAATTCTCTTATCCGCTTGGGGGGAAATTAGAGTAATGGGATTATTGTGAACTGAGGTATTCGTTTGAGATTTCTTCAACCTGAGTGGTCATGGTGGTAACTGGTTCCGAAACTAGTCCACTTAGGATCCACCCAAAAATAGTATTTTGTGCCAATAGTTTGTTTGAAATTTTCTTAACACCCTCGAGTATTATCTGAGGTATGAGATCGCTGCCTAATGGAATGTCTATTTGAGCGGGGGTGTTGCAGTTGGCATCTGCTAGCTTTAGGTGTGAAATCTTTTGCCAATGCTTGCTATTTATATGATAGCTTGGAAGCATATTTGTTAGTTGCGGTAAGACTATAGCTTCTGCTTTAATTCTCTTATCCGCTTGGGGGGAAATTAGAGTAATGGGATTATTGTGAACTGAGGTATTCGTTTGAGATTTCCTCAACCTGAGTGGTCATGGTGGTAACTGGTTCCGAAACTAGTCCACTTAGGATCCACCCTAAAATAGTATTTTGTGCCAATAGGTGAAACCTTTTGCCAATGCTTGCTATTTATATGATAGCTTGGAAGCATATTTGTTAGTTGCGGTAAAACTATAGCTTCTGCTTTAATCTTCTTATCCGCTTGGGTGGAAATTAGAGTAATGGGATTATTGTGAACTGAGGTATTCGTTTGAGATTTCCTCAACCTGAGTGGTCATGGTGGTAACTGGTTCCGAAACTAGTCCACTTAGAATCCACTCTAAAATAGTATTTTGTGCCAATAGTTTGTTTGAAATTTTCTCAACACCCTCGAGTATTAACTGAGGTATGAGATCACTGCCTAATAGAATGTCTATTTGAGCGGGGGTGTTGCAGTTGGGATCTGCTAGCTTTAGGTGTGAAACCTTTTCCCAATGCTTGCTATTCATATGATAGCTTGGAAGCATATTTGTTAGTTGCGGTAAGACTATAGCTCATGCTTTAATTCTCTTATCCGCTTGGGGGGAAATTAGAGTAATGGTCATGGTGGTAACTGGTTCCGAAACTAGTCCACTTAGGATCCACCCTAAAATAGTATTTTGTGCCAATAGTTTGTTTGAAATTTTCTTAACACCCTCGAGTATTATCTGAGGTATGAGATCGCTGCCTAATGGAATGTCTATTTGAGCGGGGGTGTTGCAGTTGGCATCTGCTAGCGTTAGGTGTGAAACCTTTTGCCAATGCTTGCTATTTATATGATAGCTTGGAAGCATATTTGTTAGTTGCGGTAAGACTATAGCTTCTGCTTTAATTATCTTATCCGCATGGGGGGAAATTAGAGTAATGGGATTATTGTGAACTGAGGTATTCGTTTGAGATTTCCTCAACCTGAGTGGTCATGGTGGTAACTGGTTCCGAAACTAGTCCACTTAGGATCCACCCAAAAATAGTATTTTGTGCCAATAGTTTGTTTGAAATTTTCTCAACACCCTCGAGTATTATCTGAGGTATGAGATCGCTGCCTAATAGAATGTCTATTTGAGCGGGGGTGCTGCAGTTGGGATCTGCTAGGTTTAGGTGTGAAACCTTTAGCCAATGCTTGCTATTTATATGATAGCTTGAAAGCATATTTGTTAGTAGCGGTAAGACTATAGCTTCTGCTTTAATTCTCTTATCCGCTTGGGGGAAATTAGAGTAATGGGATTATTGTGAACTGAGGTATTCGTTTGAGATTTCCTCAACCTGAGTGGTCATGGTGGTAACTGGTTCCGAAACTAGTCCACTTAGAATCCACCCTAAAATAGTATTTTGTGCCAATAGTTTGTTTGAAATTTTCTCAACACCCTCGAGTATTATCTGAGGTATGAGATCGCTGCCTAATAGAATGTCTATTTGAGCGGGGTTGTTGCAGTTGACATCTGCTAGCGTTAGGTGTGAAACCTTTTGCGAATGCTTGCTATTTATATGATAGCTTGGAAACATATTTGTTAGTTGCGGTAAGACTATAGCTTCTGCTTTAATTCTCTTATCCGCATGGGGGGAAATTAGAGTAATGGGATTATTGTGAACTGAGGTATTCGTTTGAGATTTCCTCAACCTGAGTGGTCATGGTGGTAACTGGTCCGAAACTAGTCCATTTAGGATCCACCCAAAAATAGTATTTTGTGCCAATAGTTTGTTTGAAATTTTCTCAACACCCTCGAGTATTATCTGAGGTATGAGATCGCTGCCTAATAGAATGTCTATTTGAGCGGGGGTGCTGCAGTTGGGATCTGCTAGCTTTAGGCGTGAAACCTTTTGCCAATGCTTGTTATTTATATGATAGCTTGGAAGCATATTTGTTAGTTGTGGTAAAACTATAGCTTCTGCTTTAATTTTCTTATCCGCTTGGGGGGAAATTAGAGTAATGGGATTATTGTGAACTGAGGTATTCGTTTGAGATTTCCTCAACCTGAGTGGTCATGATGGTAACTGGTTCCGAAACTAGTCTACTTAGGATCCACCCAAAAATAGTATTTTGTGCCAATAGTTTGTTTGAAATTTTCTTAACACCCTCGAGTATTATCTGAGGTATGAGATCGCTGCCTAATGGAATGTCTATTTGAGCGGGGGTGTTGCAGTTGGCATCTACTAGCGTTAGGTGTGAAACCTTTTGCCAATGCTTGCTATTTATATGATAGCTTGGAAGCATATTTGTTAGTTGCGGTAAGACTATAGCTTCTGCTTTAATTATCTTATCCGCATGGGGGGAAATTAGAGTAATGGGATTATTGTGAACTGAGGTATTCGTTTGAGATTTCCTCAACCTGAGTGGTCATGGTGGTAACTGGTTCCGAAACTAGTCCACTTAGGATCCACCCAAAAATAGTATTTTGTGCCAATAGTTTGTTTGAAATTTTCTCAACACCCTCGAGTATTATCTGAGGTATGAGATCGCTGCCTAATAGAATGTCTATTTGAGCGGGGGTGCTGCAGTTGGGATCTGCTAGCTTTAGGTGTGAAACCTTTAGCCAATGCTTGCTATTTATATGATAGCTTGAAAGCATATTTGTTAGTTGCGGTAAGACTATAGCTTCTGCTTTAATTCTCTTATCCGCTTGGGGGAAATTAGAGTAATGGGATTATTGTGAACTGAGGTATTCGTTTGAGATTTCCTCAACCTGAGGGGTCGTGGTTGTAACTGGTTCCGAAACTTGTCCACTTAGGATCCACCCAAAAATAGTATTTTGTGCCAATAGTTTGTTTGAAATTTTCTCAACACCCTCGAGTATTATCTGAGGTATGAGATCGCTGCCTAATAGAATGTCTCTTTGAGCGCGGGTGTTGCAGTTGGCATCTGTTAGCTTTAGGTGTGAAACCTTTTGCCAATGCTTGCTATTTATATGATAGCTTGGAAGCATATTTGTTAGTTGCGGTAAGACTATAGCTTCTGCTTTAATTCTCTTATCCGCTTGGGGGGAAATTAGAGTAATGGGATTATTGTGAACTGAGCTATTCGTTTGAGATTTCCTCAACCTGAGTGGTCATGGTGGTAACTGGTTCCGAAACTAGTCCACTTAGGATCCACCCAAAAATAGTATTTTGTGCCAATAGTTTGTTTGAAATTTTCTCAACACCCTCGAGTATTATCTGAGGTATGAGATCGCTGCCTAATAGAATTTCTATTTGAGCGGGGGTGCTGCAGTTGGGATCTGCTAGCTTTAGGTGTGAAACCTTTAGCCAATGCTTGCTATTTATATGATAGCTTGAAAGCATATTTGTTAGTTGCGGTAAGACTATAGCTTCTGCTTTAATTCTCTTATCCGCTTGGGGAAAATTAGAGTAATGGGATTATTGTGAACTGAGGTATTCGTTTGAGATTTCCTCAACCTGAGTGGTCGTGGTTGTAACTGGTTCCGAAACTAGTCCACTTAGGATCCACCCAAAAATAGTATTTTGTGCCATTAGTTTGTTTGAAATTTTCTCAACACCCTCGAGTATTATCTGAGGTATGATATCGCTGCCTAATAGAATGTCTATTTGAGCGGGGGTGTTGCAGTTGGCATCTGTTAGCTTTAGGTGCGAAACCTTTTGCCAATGCTTGCTATTTATATGATAGCTTGGAAGCATATTTGTTAGTTGCGGTAAGACTATAGCTTCTGCTTTAATTCTCTTATCCGCTTGGGGGGAAATTAGAGTAATGGGATTATTGTGAACTGAGGTATTCGTTTGAGAATTCCTCAACCTGAGTGGTCATGGTGGTAACTGGTTCCGAAACTAGTCCACTTAGGATCCACCCTAAAATAGTATTTTGTGCCAATAGGTGAAACCTTTTGCCAATGCTTGCTATTTATATGATAGCTTGGAAGCATATTTGTTAGTTGCGGTAAAACTATAGCTTCTGCTTTAATTTTCTTATCCGCTTGGGTGGAAATTAGAGTAATGGGATTATTGTGAACTGAGGTATTCGTTTGAGATTTCCTCAACCTGAGTGGTCATGGTGGTAACTGGTTCCGAAACTAGTCCACTTAGAATCCACCCTAAAATAGTATTTTGTGCCAATAGGTGAAACCTTTTGCCAATGCTTGCTATTTATATGATAGCTTGGAAGCATATTTGTTAGTTGCGGTAAAACTATAGCTTCTGCTTTAATTTTCTTATCCGCTTGGGTGGAAATTAGAGTAATGGGATTATTGTGAACTGAGGTATTCGTTTGAGATTTCCTCAACCTGAGTGGTCATGGTGGTAACTCGTTCCGAAACTAGTCCACTTAGGATCCACCCAAAAATAGTATTTTGTGCCAATAGTTTGTTTGAAATTTTCTCAACACCCTCGAGTATTATCTGAGGTATGAGATCGCTGCCTAATAGAATGTCTATTTGAGCGGGGGTGCTGCAGTTGGGATCTGCTAGCTTTAGGTGTGAAACCTTTTGCCAATGCTTGTTATTTATATGATAGCTTGGAAGCATATTTGTTAGTTGTGGTAAAACTATAGCTTCTGCTTTAATTTTCTTATCCGCTTGGGGGAAATTAGAGTCATGGGATTATTGTGAACTGAGGTATTCGTTTGAGATTTCCTCAACCTGAGTGGTCGTGGTTGTAACTGGTTCCGAAACTAGTCCACTTAGGATCCACCCAAAAATAGTATTTTGTGCCAATAGTTTGTTTGAAATTTTCTCAACACCCTCGAGTATTATCGGAGGTATGAGATCGCTGCCTAATAGAATGTCTATTTGAGCGCGGGTGTTGCAGTTGGCATCTGTTAGCTTTAGGTGTGAAACCTTTTGCCAATGCTTGCTATTTATATGATAGCTTGGAAGCATATTTGTTAGTTGCGGTAAGACTATAGCTTCTGCTTTAATTCTCTTATCCGCTTGGGGGGAAATTAGAGTAATGGGATTATTGTGAACTGAGGTATTCGTTTGAGATTTCCTCAACCTGAGTGGTCGTGGTTGTAACTGGTTCCGAAACTAGTCCACTTAGGATCCACCCAAAAATAGTATTTTGTGCCAATAGTTTGTTTGAAATTTTCTCAACACCCTCGAGTATTATCTGAGGTATGAGATCGCTGCCTAATAGAATGTCTATTTGAGCGGGGGTGCTGCAGTTGGGATCTGCTAGCTTTAGGTGTGAAACCTTTTGCCAATGCTTGCTATTTATATGATAGCTTGGAAGCATATTTGTTAGTTGCGGTAAGACTATAGCTTCTGCTTTAATTCTCTTATCCGCTTGGGGGGAAATTAGAGTAATGGGATTATTGTGAACTGAGGTATTCGTTTGAGATTTCCTCAACCTGAGTGGTCGTGGTTGTAACTGGTTCCGAAACTAGTCCACTTAGGATCCACCCAAAAATAGTATTTTGTGCCAATAGTTTGTTTGAAATTTTCTCAACACCCTCGAGTATTATCGGAGGTATGAGATCGCTGCCTAATAGAATGTCTATTTGAGCGGGGGTGCTGCAGTTGGGATCTGTTAGCTTTAGGTGTGAAACCTTTTGCCAATGCTTGCTATTTATATGATAGCTTGGAAGCATATTTGTTAGTTGCGGTAAGACTATAGCTTCTGCTTTAATTCTCTTATCCGCTTGGGGGGAAATTAGAGTAATGGGATTATTGTGAACTGAGGTATTCGTTTGAGATTTCCTCAACCTGAGTGGTCGTGGTTGTAACTGGTTCCGAAACTAGTCTACTTAGGATCCACCCAAAAATAGTATTTTGTGCCGATAGTTTGTTTGAAATTTTCTCAACACCCTCGAGTATTATCTGAGGTATGAGATCGCTGCCTAATAGAATGTCTATTTGAGCGGGGGTGCTGCAGTTGGGATCTGCTAGCTTTAGGTGTGAAACCTTTAGCCAATGCTTGCTATTTATATGATAGCTTGAAAGCATATTTGTTAGTTGCGGTAAGACTATAGCTTCTGCTTTAATTCTCTTATCCGCTTGGGGGAAATTAGAGTAATGGGATTATTGTGAACTGAGGTATTCGTTTGAGATTTCCTCAACCTGAGTGGTCGTGGTTGTAACTGGTTCCGAAACTAGTCCACTTAGGATCCACCCAAAAATAGTATTTTGTGCCAATAGTTTGTTTGAAATTTTCTCAACACCCTCGAGTATTATCGGAGGTATGAGATCGCTGCCTAATAGAATGTCTATTTGAGCGCGGGTGTTGCAGTTGGCATCTGTTAGCTTTAGGTGTGAAACCTTTTGCCAATGCTTGCTATTTATATGATAGCTTGGAAGCATATTTGTTAGTTGCGGTAAGACTGTAGCTTCTGCTTTAATTCTCTTATCCGCTTGGGGGGAAATTAGAGTAATGGGATTATTGTGAACTGAGGTATTCGTTTGAGATTTCCTCAACCTGAGTGGTCATGGTGGTAGCTGGTTCCGAAACTAGTCCACTTAGGATCCACCCTAAAATAGTATTTTGTGCCAATGGGTGAAACCTTTTGCCAATGCTTGCTATTTATATGATAGCTTGGAAGCATATTTGTTAGTTGCGGTAAAACTATAGCTTCTGCTTTAATTCTCTTATCCGCTTGGGGGAAATTAGAGTAATGGGATTATTGTGAACTGAGGTATTCGTTTGAGATTTCCTCAACCTGAGTGGTCATGGTGGTAACTGGTTCCGAAACTAGTCCACTTAGGATCCACCCTAAAATAGTATTTTGTGCCAATGGGTGAAACCTTTTGCCAATGCTTGCTATTTATATGATAGCTTGGAAGCATATTTGTTAGTTGCGGTAAAACTATAGCTTCTGCTTTAATTCTCTTATCCGCTTGGGGGAAATTAGAGTAATGGGATTATTGTGAACTGAGGTATTCGTTTGAGATTTCCTCAACCTGAGTGGTCATGGTGGTAACTGGTTCCGAAACTAGTCCACTTAGAATCCACCCTAAAATAATATTTTGTGCCAATAGTTTGTTTGAAATTTTCTTAACACCCTCGAGTATTATCTGAGGTATGAGATCGCTGCCTAATGGAATGTCTATTTGAGCGGGGGTGTTGCAGTTGCAATCTGCTAGCGTTAGGTGTGAAACCTTTTGCCAATGCTTGCTATTTATATGATAGCTTGGAAGCATATTTGTTAGTTGCGGTAAGACTATAGCTTCTGCTTTAATTCTCTTATCCGCATGGGGGGAAATTAGAGTAATGGGATTATTGTGAACTGAAGTATTCGTTTGAGATTTCCTCAACCTGAGTGGTCATGGTGGTAACTGGTTCCGAAACTAGTCCACTTAGGATCCACCCTAAAATAGTATTTTGTGCCAATGGGTGAAACCTTTTGCCAATGCTTGCTATTTATATGATAGCTTGGAAGCATATTTGTTAGTTGCGGTAAAACTATAGCTTCTGCTTTAATTCTCTTATCCGCTTGGGGGAAATTAGAGTAATGGGATTATTGTGAACTGAGGTATTCGTTTGAGATTTCCTCAACCTGAGTGGTCATGGTGGTAACTGGTTCCGAAACTAGTCCACTTAGAATCCACCCTAAAATAGTATTTTGTGCCAATAGTTTGTTTGAAATTTTCTCAACACCCTCGAGTATTATCTGAGGTATGAGATCGCTGCCTAATGGAATGTCTATTTGAGCGGGGGTGTTGCAGTTGCAATCTGCTAGCGTTAGGTGTGAAACCTTTTGCCAATGCTTGCTATTTATATGATAGCTTGGAAGCATATTTGTTAGTTGCGGTAAAACTATAGCTTCTGCTTTAATTCTCTTATCCGCTTGGGGGAAATTAGAGTAATGGGATTATTGTGAACTGAGGTATTCGTTTGAGATTTCCTCAACCTGAGTGGTCATGGTGGTAACTGGTTCCGAAACTAGTCCACTTAGAATCCACCCTAAAATAATATTTTGTGCCAATAGTTTGTTTGAAATTTTCTTAACACCCTTGAGTATTATCTGAGGTATGAGATCGCTGCCTAATGGAATGTCTATTTGAGCGGGGGTGTTGCAGTTGCAATCTGCTAGCGTTAGGTGTGAAACCTTTTGCCAATGCTTGCTATTTATATGATAGCTTGGAAGCATATTTGTTAGTTGCGGTAAGACTATAGCTTCTGCTTTAATTCTCTTATCCGCTTGGGGGGAAATTAGAGTAATGGGATTATTGTGAACTGAGGTATTCGTTTGAGATTTCCTCAACCTGAGTGGTCATGGTGGTAACTGGTTCCGAAACTAGTCCACTTAGGATCCACCCTAAAATAGTATTTTGTGCCAATGGGTGAAACCTTTTGCCAATGCTTGCTATTTATATGATAGCTTGGAAGCATATTTGTTAGTTGCGGTAAAACTATAGCTTCTGCTTTAATTCTCTTATCCGCTTGGGGGAAATTAGAGTAATGGGATTATTGTGAACTGAGGTATTCGTTTGAGATTTCCTCAACCTGAGTGGTCATGGTGGTAACTGGTTCCGAAACTAGTCCACTTAGAATCCACCCTAAAATAGTATTTTGTGCCAATAGTTTGTTTGAAATTTTCTCAACACCCTCGAGTATTATCTGAGGTATGAGATCGCTGCCTAATAGAATGTCTATTTGAGCGGGGTTGTTGCAGTTGACATCTGCTAGCGTTAGGTGTGAAACCTTTTGCCAATGCTTGCTATTTATATGATAGCTTGGAAACATATTTGTTAGTTGCGGTAAGACTATAGCTTCTGCTTTAATTCTCTTATCCGCATGGGGGGAAATTAGAGTAATGGGATTATTGTGAACTGAAGTATTCGTTTGAGATTTCCTCAACCTGAGTGGTCATGGTGGTAACTGGTCCGAAACTAGTTCATTTAGGATCCACCCAAAAATAGTATTTTGTGCCAATAGTTTGTTTGAAATTTTCTCAACACCCTCGAATATTATCTGAGGTATGAGATCGCTGCCTAATAGAATGTCTATTTGAGCGGGGGTGCTGCAGCTGGGATCTGCTAGCTTTAGGTGTGAAACCTTTTGCCAATGCTTGTTATTTATATGATAGCTTGGAAGCATATTTGTTAGTTGCGGTAAAACTATAGCTTCTGCTTTAATTTTCTTATCCGCTTGGGGGGAAATTAGAGTAATGGGATTATTGTGAACTGAGGTATTCGTTTGAGATTTCCTCAACCTGAGTGGTCATGATGGTAACTGGTTCCGAAACTAGTCTACTTAGGATCCACCCAAAAATAGTATTTTGTGCCAATAGTTTGTTTGAAATTTTCTCAACACCCTCGAGTATTATCTGAGGTATGAGATCGCTGCCTAATAGAATGTCTATTTGAGCGGGGGTGTTGCAGTTGGGATCTGCTAGCTTTAGGTGTGAAACCTTTTGCCAATGCTTGCTATTTATATGATATCTTGGACACATATTTGTTAGTTGCGGTAAGACTATAGCTTCTGCTTTAATTCTCTTATCGGCTTGGGGAGAAATTAGAGTAATGGGATTATTGTGAACTGAGGTATTCGTTTGAGATTTCCTCAACCTGAGTGGTCATAGTGGTAACTGGTTCCGAAACTTGGAAACATATTTGTTAGTTGCGGTAAGACTATAGCTTCTGCTTTAATTCTCTTATCCGCTTGGGGGAAATTAGAGTAATGGGATTATTGTGAACTGAGGTATTCGTTTGAGATTTCCTCAACCTGAGTGGTCATGGTTGTAACTGGTTCCGAAACTAGTCCACTTAGGATCCACCCAAAAATAGTATTTTGTGCCAATAGTTTGTTTGAAATTTTCTCAACACCCTCGAGTATTATCTGAGGTATGAGATCGCTGCCTAATAGAATGTCTATTTGAGCGCGGGTGTTGCAGTTGGCATCTGTTAGCTTTAGGTGTGAAACCTTTTGCCAATGCTTGCTATTTATATGATAGCTTGGAAGCATATTTGTTAGTTGCGGTAAGACTATAGCTTCTGCTTTAATTCTCTTATCCGCTTGGGGGGAAATTAGAGTAATGGGATTATTGTGAACTGAGGTATTCGTTTGAGATTTCCTCAACCTGAGTGGTCATGGTGGTAACTGGTGCCGAAACTAGTCCACTTAGGACCAAACCAAAAATAGTATTTTGTGCCAATAGTTTGTTTGAAATTTTCTCAACACCCTCGAGTATTATCTGAGGTATGAGATCGCTGCCTAATAGAATGTCTATTTGAGCGGGGGTGTTGCAGTTGGCATCTGCTAGCTTTAGGTGTGAAATCTTTTGCCAATGCTTGCTATTTATATGATAGCTTGGAAGCATATTTGTTAGTTGCGGTAAGACTATAGCTTCTGCTTTAATTCTCTTATCCGCTTGGGGGGAAATTAGAGTAATGGGATTATTGTGAACTGAGGTATTCGTTTGAGACTTCCTCAACCTGAGTGGTCATGGTGGTAACTGGTTCCGAAACTAGTCCACTTAGGATCCACCCTAAAATAGTATTTTGTGCCAATAGGTGAAACCTTTTGCCAATGCTTGCTATTTATATGATAGCTTGGAAGCATATTTGTTAGTTGCGGTAAGACTATAGCTTCTGCTTTAATTCTCTTATCCGCTTGGGGGAAATTAGAGTAATGGGATTATTGTGAACTGAGGTATTCGTTTGAGATTTCTTCAACCTGAGTGGTCATGGTGGTAACTGGTTCCGAAACTAGTCCACTTAGGATCCACCCAAAAATAGTATTTTGTGCCAATAGTTTGTTTGAAATTTTCTTAACACCCTCGAGTATTATCTGAGCTATGAGATCGCTGCCTAATGGAATGTCTATTTGAGCGGGGGTGTTGCAGTTGGCATCTGCTAGCTTTAGGTGTGAAATCTTTTGCCAATGCTTGCTATTTATATGATAGCTTGGAAGCATATTTGTTAGTTGCGGTAAGACTATAGCTTCTGCTTTAATTCTCTTATCCGCTTGGGGGGAAATTAGAGTAATGGGATTATTGTGAACTGAGGTATTCGTTTGAGATTTCCTCAACCTGAGTGGTCATGGTGGTAACTGGTTCCGAAACTAGTCCACTTAGGATCCACCCTAAAATAGTATTTTGTGCCAATAGGTGAAACCTTTTGCCAATGCTTGCTATTTATATGATAGCTTGGAAGCATATTTGTTAGTTGCGGTAAAACTATAGCTTCTGCTTTAATTTTCTTATCCGCTTGGGTGGAAATTAGAGTAATGGGATTATTGTGAACTGAGGTATTCGTTTGAGATTTCCTCAACCTGAGTGGTCATGGTGGTAACTGGTTCCGAAACTAGTCCACTTAGAATCCACCCTAAAATAGTATTTTGTGCCAATAGTTTGTTTGAAATTTTCTTAACACCCTCGAGTATTATCTGAGGTATGAGATCGCTGCCTAATGGAATGTCTATTTGAGCGGGGGTGTTGCAGTTGGCATCTGCTAGCGTTAGGTGTGAAACCTTTTGCCAATGCTTGCTATTTATATGATAGCTTGGAAGCATATTTGTTAGTTGCGGTAAGACTATAGCTTCTGCTTTAATTATCTTATCCGCATGGGGGGAAATTAGAGTAATGGGATTATTGTGAACTGAGGTATTCGTTTGAGACTTCCTCAACCTGAGTGGTCATGGTGGTAACTGGTGCCGAAACTAGTCCAGTTAGGATCCACCCTAAAATAGTATTTTGTGCCAATAGTTTGTTTGAAATTTTCTCAACACCCTCGAGTATTATCTGAGGTATGAGATCGCTGCCTAATAGAATGTCTATTTGAGCGGGGGTGTTGCAGTTGGCATCTGCTAGCTTTAGGTGTGAAATCTTTTGCCAATGCTTGCTATTTATATGATAGCTTGGAAGCATATTTGTTAGTTGCGGTAAGACTATAGCTTCTGCTTTAATTCTCTTATCCGCTTGGGGGGAAATTAGAGTAATGGGATTATTGTGAACTGAGGTATTCGTTTGAGACTTCCTCAACCTGAGTGGTCATGGTGGTAACTGGTTCCGAAACTAGTCCACTTAGGATCCACCCTAAAATAGTATTTTGTGCCAATAGGTGAAACCTTTTGCCAATGCTTGCTATTTATATGATAGCTTGGAAGCATATTTGTTAGTTGCGGTAAAACTATAGCTTCTGCTTTAATTTTCTTATCCGCTTGGGTGGAAATTAGAGTAATGGGATTATTGTGAACTGAGGTATTCGTTTGAGATTTCCTCAACCTGAGTGGTCATGGTGGTAACTGGTTCCGAAACTAGTCCACTTAGAATCCACCCTAAAATAGTATTTTGTGCCAATAGTTTGTTTGAAATTTTCTTAACACCCTCGAGTATTATCTGAGGTATGAGATCGCTGCCTAATGGAATGTCTATTTGAGCGGGGGTGTTGCAGTTGGCATCTGCTAGCGTTAGGTGTGAAACCTTTTGCCAATGCTTGCTATTTATATGATAGCTTGGAAGCATATTTGTTAGTTGCGGTAAGACTATAGCTTCTGCTTTAATTATCTTATCCGCATGGGGGGAAATTAGAGTAATGGGATTATTGTGAACTGAGGTATTCGTTTGAGATTTCTTCAACCTGAGTGGTCATGGTGGTAACTGGTTCCGAAACTAGTCCACTTAGGATCCACCCAAAAATAGTATTTTGTGCCAATAGTTTGTTTGAAATTTTCTTAACACCCTCGAGTATTATCTGAGCTATGAGATCGCTGCCTAATGGAATGTCTATTTGAGCGGGGGTGTTGCAGTTGGCATCTGCTAGCTTAAGGTGTGAAATCTTTTGCCAATGCTTGCTATTTATATGATAGCTTGGAAGCATATTTGTTAGTTGCGGTAAGACTATAGCTTCTGCTTTAATTCTCTTATCCGCTTGGGGGGAAATTAGAGTAATGGGATTATTGTGAACTGAGGTATTCGTTTGAGATTTCCTCAACCTGAGTGGTCATGGTGGTAACTGGTTCCGAAACTAGTCCACTTAGGATCCACCCTAAAATAGTATTTTGTGCCAATAGGTGAAACCTTTTGCCAATGCTTGCTATTTATATGATAGCTTGGAAGCATATTTGTTAGTTGCGGTAAAACTATAGCTTCTGCTTTAATTTTCTTATCCGCTTGGGTGGAAATTAGAGTAATGGGATTATTGTGAACTGAGGTATTCGTTTGAGATTTCCTCAACCTGAGTGGTCATGGTGGTAACTGGTTCCGAAACTAGTCCACTTAGAATCCACCCTAAAATAGTATTTTGTGCCAATAGTTTGTTTGAAATTTTCTTAACACCCTCGAGTATTATCTGAGGTATGAGATCGCTGCCTAATGGAATGTCTATTTGAGCGGGGGTGTTGCAGTTGGCATCTGCTAGCGTTAGGTGTGAAACCTTTTGCCAATGCTTGCTATTTATATGATAGCTTGGAAGCATATTTGTTAGTTGCGGTAAGACTATAGCTTCTGCTTTAATTATCTTATCCGCATGGGGGGAAATTAGAGTAATGGGATTATTGTGAACTGAGGTATTCGTTTGAGATTTCCTCAACCTGAGTGGTCATGGTGGTAACTGGTTCCGAAACTAGTCCACTTAGGATCCACCCAAAAATAGTATTTTGTGCCAATAGTTTTTTTGAAATTTTCTCAACACCCTCGAGTATTATCTGAGGTATGAGATCGCTGCCTAATAGAATGTCTATTTGAGCGTGGGTGCTGCAGTTGGGATCTGCTAGCTTTAGGTGTGAAACCTTTTGCCAATGCTTGATATTTATATGATAGCTTGGAAGCATATTTGTTAGTTGCGGTAAAACTATAGCTTCTGCTTTAATTTTCTTATCCGCTTGGGTGGAAATTAGAGTAATGGGATTATTGTGAACTGAGGTATTCGTTTGAGATTTCCTCAACCTGAGGTGTGATGATGGTAACTGGTTCCGAAACTAGTCTACTTAGGATCCACCCAAAAATAGTATTTTGTGCCAATAGTTTGTTTGAAATTTTCTCAACACCCTCGAGTATTATCTGAGGTATGAGATCGCTGCCTAATAGAATGTCTATTTGAGCGGGGGTGTTGCAGTTGGGATCTGTTAGCTTTAGGTGTAAAACCTTTTGCCAATGCTTGCTATTTATATGATATCTTGGAAGCATATTTGTTAGTTGCGGTAAAACTATAGCTTCTGCTTTAATTTTCTTATCCGCTTGGGTGGAAATTAGAGTAATGGGATTATTGTGAACTGAGGTATTCGTTTGAGATTTCCTCAACCTGAGTGGTCATGGTGGTAACTGGTTCCGAAACTAGTCTACTTAGGATCCACCCAAAAATAGTATTTTGTGCCAATAGTTTGTTTGAAATTTTCTCAACACCCTCGAGTATTATCTGAGGTATGAGATCGCTGCCTAATAGAATGTCTATTTGAGCGGGGGTGTTGCAGTTGGCATCTGTTAGCTTTAGGTGTGAAACTTTTTTCTCAAGGCTTGTTATTTATATGATAGCTTGGAAGCATATTTGTTAGTTGCGGTAAGACTATAGCTTCTGCTTTAATTCTCTTATCCGCTTGGGGGGAAATTAGAGTAATGGGATTATTGTGAACTGAGGTATTCGTTTGAGATTTCCTCAACCTGAGTGGTCATGGTGGTAACTGGTTCCGAAACTAGTCCACTTAGGACCAAACCAAAAATAGTATTTTGTGCCAATAGTTTGTTTGAAATTTTCTCAACACCCTCGAGTATTATCTGAGGTATGAGATCGCTGCCTAATAGAATGTCTATTTGAGCGGGGGTGTTGCAGTTGGCATCTGCTAGCTTTAGGTGTGAAATCTTTTGTCAATGCTTGCTATTTATATGATAGCTTGGAAGCATATTTGTTAGTTGCGGTAAGACTATAGCTTCTGCTTTAATTCTCTTATCCGCTTGGGTGGAAATTAGAGTAATGGGATTATTGTGAACTGAGGTATTCGTTTGAGATTTCCTCAACCTGAGTGGTCATGGTGGTAACTGGTTCCGAAACTAGTCTACTTAGGATCCACCCAAAAGTAGTATTTTGTGCCAATAGTTTGTTTGAAATTTTCTCAACACCCTCGAGTATTATCTGAGGTATGAGATCGCTGCCTAATAGAATGTCTATTTGAGCGCGGGTGTTGCAGTTGGGATCTGTTAGCTTTAGGTGTGAAACCTTTTGCCAATGCTTGCTATTTATATGATAGCTTGGAAGCATATTTGTTAGTTGCGGTAAGACTATAGCTTCTGCTTTAATTCTCTTATCCGCTTGGGGGGAAATTAGAGTAATGGGATTATTGTGAACTGAGGTATTCGTTTGAGATTTCCTCAACCTGAGTGGTCATGGTGGTAACTGGTTCCGAAACTAGTCCACTTAGGATCCACCCTAAAATAGTATTTTGTGCCAATAGGTGAAACCTTTTGCCAATGCTTGCTATTTATATGATAGCTTGGAAGCATATTTGTTAGTTGCGGTAAGACTATAGCTTCTGCTTTAATTCTCTTATCCGCTTGGGGGGAAATTAGAGTAATGGGATTATTGTGAACTGAGGTATTCGTTTGAGATTTCTTCAACCTGAGTGGTCATGGTGGTAACTGGTTCCGAAACTAGTCCACTTAGAATCCACCCCAAAATAGTATTTTGTGCCAATAGTTTGTTTGAAATTTTCTTAACACCCTCGAGTATAATCTGAGGTATGAGATCGCTGCCTAATGGAATGTCTATTTGAGCGGGGGTGTTGCAGTTGGCATCTGCTAGCGTTAGGTGTGAAACCTTTTGCCAATGCTTGCTATTTATATGATAGCTTGGAAGCATATTTGTTAGTTGCGGTAAGACTATAGCTTCTGCTTTAATTATCTTATCCGCATGGGGGGAAATTAGAGTAATGGGATTATTGTGAACTGAGGTATTCGTTTGAGATTTCCTCAACCTGAGTGGTCATGGTGGTAACTGGTTCCGAAACTAGTCCACTTAGGATCCACCCAAAAATAGTATTTTGTGCCAATAGTTTGTTTGAAATTTTCTCAACACCCTCGAGTATTATCTGAGGTATGAGATCGCTGCCTAATAGAATGTCTATTTGAGCGGGGGTGTTGCAGTTGGGATCTGTTAGCTTTAGGTGTGAAACCTTTTGTCAATGCTTGCTATTTATATGATATCTTGGAAGCATATTTGTTAGTTGCGGTAAAACTATAGCTTCTGCTTTAATTTTCTTATCCGCTTGGGTGGAAATTAGAGTAATGGGATTATTGTGAACTGAGGTATTCGTTTGAGATTTCCTCAACCTGAGTGGTCATGGTGGTAACTGGTTCCGAAACTAGTCTACTTAGGATCCACCCAAAAATAGTATTTTGTGCCAATAGTTTGTTTGAAATTTTCTCAACACCCTCGAGTATTATCTGAGGTATGAGATCGCTGCCTAATAGAATGTCTATTTGAGCGGGGGTGTTGCAGTTGGGATCTGTTAGCTTTAGGTGTGAAACTTTTTTCCCAAGGCTTGTTATTTATATGATAGCTTGGAAGCATATTTGTTAGTTGCGGTAAAACTATAGCTTCTGCTTTAATTTTCTTATCCGCTTGGGTGGAAATTAGAGTAATGGGATTATTGTGAACTGAGGTATTCGTTTGAGATTTCCTCAACCTGAGTGGTCATGGTGGTAACTGGTTCCGAAACTAGTCTACTTAGGATCCACCCAAAAATAGTATTTTGTGCCAATAGTTTGTTTGAAATTTTCTCAACACCCTCGAGTATTATCTGAGGTATGAGATCGCTGCCTAATAGAATGTCTATTTGAGCGCGGGTGTTGCAGTTGGCATCTGCTAGCTTTAGGTGTGAAACCTTTTGCCAATGCTTGCTATTTATATGATAGCTTGGAAGCATATTTGTTAGTTGCGGTAAGACTATAGCTTCTGCTTTAATTCTCTTATCCGCTTGGGGGGAAATTAGAAAAATGGGATTATGTGAACTGAGGTATTCGTTTGAGATTTCCTCAACCTGAGTGGTCATGATGGTAACTGGTTCCGAAACTAGTCTACTTAGGATCCACCCAAAAATAGTATTTTGTGCCAATAGTTTGTTTGAAATTTTCTCAACACCCTCGAGTATTATCTGAGGTATGAGATCGCTGCCTAATAGAATGTGTATTTGAGCGCGGGTGTTGCAGTTGGCATCTGCTAGCTTTAGGTGTGAAACCTTTTGCCAATGCTTGCTATTTATATGATAGCTTGGAAGCATATTTGTTAGTTGCGGTAAGACTATAGCTTCTGCTTTAATTCTCTTATCCGCATGGGGGGAAATTAGAGTAATGGGATTATTGTGAACTGAGGTATTCGTTTGAGATTTCCTCAACCTGAGTGGTCATGGTGGTAACTGGTTCCGAAACTAGTCTACTTAGGATCCACCCAAAAATAGTATTTTGTGCCAATAGTTTGTTTGAAATTTTCTCAACACCCTCGAGTATTATCTGAGGTATGAGATCGCTGCCTAATAGAATGTCTATTTGAGCGGGGGTGTTGCAGTTGGGATCTGCTAGCTTTAGGTGTGAAACCTTTTGCCAATGCTTGCTCTTTATATTGTATCTTGGACACATATTTGTTAGTTGCGGTAAGACTATAGCTTTTGCTTTAATTCTCTTATCCGCTTGGGGAGAAATTAGAGTAATGGGATTATTGTGAACTGAGGTATTCGTTTGAGATTTCCTCAACCGGAGTGGTCATAGTGGTAACTGGTTCCGAAACTTGGAAGCATATTTGTTAGTTGCGGTAAGACTATAGCTTCTGCTTTAATTCTCTTATCCGCTTGGGGGGAAATTAGAGTAATGGGATTATTGTGAACTGAGGTATTCGTTTGAGATTTCTTCAACCTGAGTGGTCATGGTGGTAACTGGTTCCGAAACTAGTCCACTTAGAATCCACCCTAAAATAGTATTTTGTACCAATAGTTTGTTTGAAATTTTCTTAACACCCTCGAGTATTATCTGACGTATGAGATCGCTGCCTAATGGAATGTCTATTTGAGCGGGGGTGTTGCAGTTGGCATCTGCTAGCGTTAGGTGTGAAACCTTTTGCCAATGCTTGCTATTTATATGATAGCTTGGAAGCATATTTGTTAGTTGCGGTAAGACTATAGCTTCTGCTTTAATTATCTTATCCGCATGGGGGGAAATTAGAGTAATGGGATTATTGTGAACTGAGGTATTCGTTTGAGATTTCCTCAACCTGAGTGGTCATGGTGGTAACTGGTTCCGAAACTAGTCCACTTAGGATCCACCCAAAAATAGTATTTTGTGCCAATAGTTTGTTTGAAATTTTCTCAACACCCTCGAGTATTATCTGAGGTATGAGATCGCTGCCTAATAGAATGTCTATTTGAGCGGGGGTGTTGCAGTTGGGATCTGTTAGCTTTTGGTGTGAAACTTTTTTCCCAATGCTTGCTATTTATATGATATCTTGGAAGCATATTTGTTAGTTGCGGTAAAACTATAGCTTCTGCTTTAATTTTCTTATCCGCTTGGGTGGAAATTAGAGTAATGGGATTATTGTGAACTGAGGTATTCGTTTGAGATTTCCTCAACCTGAGTGGTCATGGTGGTAACTGGTTCCGAAACTAGTCCACTTAGGATCCACCCAAAAATAGTATTTTGTGCCAATAGTTTGTTTGAAATTTTCTCAACACCCTCGAGTATTATCTGAGGAATGAGATCGCTGCCTAATAGAATGTCTATTTGAGCGGGGGTGCTGCAGTTGGGATCTGCTAGCTTTAGGTGTGAAACCTTTTGCCAATGCTTGTTATTTATATGATAGCTTGGAAGCATATTTGTTAGTTGCGGTAAAACTATAGCTTCTGCTTTAATTTTCTTATCCGCTTGGGCGGAAATTAGAGTAATGGGATTATTGTGAACTGAGGTATTCGTTTGAGATTTCCTCAACCTGAGTGGTCATGGTGGTAACTGGTTCCGAAACTAGTCTACTTAGGATCCACCCAAAAATAGTATTTTGTGCCAATAGTTTGTTTGAAATTTTCTCAACACCCTCGAGTATTATCTGAGGTATGAGATCGCTGCCTAATAGAATGTCTATTTGAGCGGGGGTGTTGCAGTTGGGATCTGTTAGCTTTAGGCGTGAAACCTTTTGCCAATGCTTGCTATTTATATGATATCTTGGAAGCATATTTGTTAGTTGCGGTAAAACTATAGCTTCTGCTTTAATTTTCTTATCCGCTTGGGTGGAAATTAGAGTAATGGGATTATTGTGAACTGAGGTATTCGTTTGAGATTTCCTCAACCTGAGTGGTCATGGTGGTAACTGGTTCCGAAACTAGTCTACTTAGGATCCACCCAAAAATAGTATTTTGTGCCAATAGTTTGTTTGAAATTTTCTCAACACCCTCGAGTATTATCTGAGGTATGAGATCGCTGCCTAATAGAATGTCTATTTGAGCGGGGGTGTTGCAGTTATGATCTGTTAGCTTTAGGTGTGAAACTTTTTTCCCAAGGCTTGTTATTTATATGATAGCTTGGAAGCATATTTGTTAGTTGAGGTAAAACTATAGCTTCTGCTTTAATTTTCTTATCCGCTTGGGTGGAAATTAGAGTAATGGGATTATTGTGAACTGAGGTATTCGTTTGAGATTTCCTCAACCTGAGTGGTCATGGTGGTAACTGGTTCCGAAACTAGTCTACTTAGGATCCACCCAAAAATAGTATTTTGTGCCAATAGTTTGTTTGAAATTTTCTCAACACCCTCGAGTATTATCTGAGGTATGAGATCGCTGCCTAATAGAATGTCTATTTGAGCGCGGGTGTTGCAGTTGGCATCTGCTAGCTTTAGGTGTGAAACCTTTTGCCAATGCTTGCTATTTATATGATAGCTTGGAAGCATATTTGTTAGTTGCGGTAAGACTATAGCTTCTGCTTTAATTCTCTTATCCGCTTGGGGGGAAATTAGAGTTATGTGAACTGAGGTATTCGTTTGAGATTTCCTCAACCTGAGGTATTCGTTTGAGATTTCCTCAACCTGAGTGGTCATGGTGGTAACTGGTTCCGAAACTAGTCCACTTAGGATCCACCCTAAAATAGTATTTTGTGCCAACAGGTGAAACCTTTTGCCAATGCTTGCTATTTATATGATAGCTTGGAAGCATATTTGTTAGTTGCGGTAAGACTATCGCTTCTGCTTTAATTCTCTTATCCGCTTGGGGGGCAATTAGAGTAATGGGATTATTGTGAACTGAGGTATTCGCTAGCGTTAGGTGTGAAACCTTTTGCCAATGCTTGCTATTTATATGATAGCTTGGAAGCTTATTTGTTAGTTCCGGTAAGACTATAGCTTCTGCTCTAATTCTCTTATCCGCTTGGGGGGAAATTAGAGTAATGGGATTATTGTGAACTGAGGTATTCGTTTGAGATTTCCTCAACCTGAGTGGGCATGGTGGTAACTGGTTCCGAAACTAGTCCACTTAGAATCCACCCTAAAATAGTATTTTGTGCCAATAGTTTGTTTGAAATTTTCTCAACACCCTCGAGTATTATCTGAGGTATGAGATCGCTGCCTAATAGAATGTCTATTTGAGCGGGGTTGTTGCAGTTGGCATCTGCTAGCGTAAGGTGTGAAACCTTTTGCCAATGCTTGCTATTTATATGATAGCTTGGAAACATATTTGTTAGTTGCGGTAAGACTATAGCTTCTGCTTTAATTCTCTTTTCCGCTTGGGGGGAAATTAGAGTAATGGGATTATTGTGAACTGAGGTATTCGTTTGAGATTTCCTCAACCTGAGTGGTCATATTGGTAACTGGTTCCGAAACTAGTCCACTTAGGATCCACCCAAAAATAGTATTTTGTGCCAATAGTTTGTTTGAAATTTTCTCAACACCCTCGAGTATTATCTGAGGTATGAGATCGCTGCCTAATAGAATGTCTATTTGAGCGGGGGTGTTGCAGTTGGCATCTGCTAGCTTTAGGTGTGAAACCTTTTGCCAATGCTTGCTATTTATATGATAGCTTGGAAGCATATTTGTTAGTTGCGGTAAGACTATAGCTTCTGCTTTAATTCTCTTATCCGCTTGGGGGGAAATTAGAGTAATGGGGTTATTGTGAACTGAGGTATTCGTTTGAGATTTCCTCAACCTGAGTGGTCATGGTGGTAACTGGTTCCGAAACTAGTCCACTTAGGATCCACCCAAAAATAGTATTTTGTGCCAATAGTTTGTTTGAAATTTTCTCAACACCCTCAAGTATTATCTGAGTTATGAGATCGCTGCCTAATATAATGTCTATTTGAGCGGGGGTGTTGCAGTTGGGATCTGCTAGCTTTAGGTGTGAAAGCTTTTGCCAATGCTTGCTATTTATATGATAGCTTGGAAGCATATTTGTTAGTTGCGGTAAGACTATAGCTTCTGCTTTAATTCTCTTATCCGCTTGGGGGAAAATTAGAGTAATGGGGTTATTGTGAACTGAGGTATTCGTTTGAGATTTCCTCAACCTGAGTGGTGATGGTGGTAACTGGTTCCGAAACTAGTCCACTTAGGATTCACCCAAAAATAGTATTTTGTGCCAATAGTTTGTTTGAAATTTTCTCAACACCCTTGAGTATTATCTGAGGTATGAGATCGCTGTCTAATAGAATGTCTATTTGAGCGGGGGTGTTGCAGTTGGGATCTGCTAGCTTTAGGTGTGAAACCTTTTGCCAATGCTTGCTATTTATATGATAGCTTGGAAGCATATTTGTTAGTTGCGGTAAGACTATAGCTTCTGCTTTAATTCTCTTATCCGCTTGGGGGGAAATTAGAGTAATGGGATTATTGTGAACTGAGGTATTCGTTTGAGATTTCCTCAACCTGAGTGGTCATGGTGGTAACTGGTTCCGAAACTAGTCCACTTAGGATCCACCTAAAAATAGTATTTTGTGCCAATAGTTTGTTTGAAATTTTCTCAACACCCTCGAGTATTATCTGAGGTATGAGATCGCTGCCTAATAGAATGTCTATTTGAGCGGAGGTGTTGCAGTTGGGATCTGCTAGCTTTAGGTGTGAAAGCTTTTGCCAATGCTTGCTATTTATATGATAGCTTGGAAGCATCTTTGTTAGTTGCGGTAAGACTATAGCTTCTGCTTTAATTCTCTTATCCGCTTGGGGGGAAATTAGGGTAATGGGGTTATTGTGAACTGAGGTATTCGTTTGAGATTTCCTCAACCTGAGTGGTCATGGTGGTAACTGGTTCCGAAACTAGTCCACTTTGGATCCACCCTAAAATAGTATTTTGTGCCAATAGTTTGTTTGAAATTTTCTCAACACCCTCGAGTATTATCTGAGGTATGAGATCGCTGCCTAACAGAATGTCTATTTGAGCGGGGGTGTTGCAGTTGGGATCTGCTAGCTTTAGGTGTGAAACCTTTTGCCAATGCTTGCTATTTATATGATAGCTTGGAAGCATATTTGTTAGTTGCGGTAAGACTATAGCTTCTGCTTTAATTCTCTTATCCGCTTGGGGGGAAATTAGAGTAATGGGATTATTGTGAACTGAGGTATTCGTTTGAGATTTCCTCAACCTGAGTGGTCATGGTGATAACTGGTTCCGAAACTAGTCCACTTAGGATCAACCCAAAAATAGTATTTTGTGCCAATAGTTTGTTTGAAATTTTCTCAACACCTTCGAGTATTATCTGAGGTATGAGATCGCTGCCTAATAGAATGTCTATTTGAGCGGTCGTGTTGCAGTTGGGATCTGCTAGCTTTAGGTGTGAAACCTTTTGCCAATGCTTGCTATTTATATGATAGCTTGGAAGCATATTTGTTAGTTGCGGTAAGACTATAGCTTCTGCTTTAATTCTCATATCCGCTTGGGGGGAAATTAGAGTAATGGGATTATTGTGAACTGAGGTATTCGTTTGAGATTTCCTCAACCTGAGTGGTCATGGTGGTAACTGGTTCCGAAACTAGTCCACTTAGGATCCACCCTAAAATAGTATTTTGTGCCAATAGTTTGTTTGAAATTTTCTCAACACCCTCGAGTATTATCTGAGTTATGAGATCGCTGCCTAATAGAATGTCTATTTGAGCGGGGGTGTTACAGTTGGGATCTGCTAGCTTTAGGTGTGAAACCTTTTGCCAATGCTTGCTATTTATATGATAGCTTGGAAGCATATTTGTTAGTTGCGGTAAGACTATAGCTTCTGCTTTAATTCTGTTATCCGCTTGGGGGGAAATTAGAGTAATGGGATTATGTGAACTGAGGTATTCGTTTGAGATTTCCTCAACCTGAGTGGTCATGGTGGTAACTGGTTCCGAAACTAGTCCACTTAGGATCCACCCTAAAATAGTATTTTGTGCCCATAGGTGAAACCTTTTGCCAATGCTTGCTATTTATATGATAGCTTGGAAGCATATTTGTTAGTTGCGGTAAGACTATCGCTTCTGCTTTAATTCTCTTATCCGCTTGGGGGGCAATTAGAGTAAGGGGATTATTGTGAACTGAGGTGTTCGTTTGAGATTTCCTCAACCTGAGTGGTCATGGTGGTAACTGGTTCCGAAACTAGTCCACTTAGAATCCACCCTAAAATAGTATTTTGTGCCAATAGTTTGTTTGAAATTTTCTCAACACCCTCGAGTATTATCTGAGTTATGAGATCGCTGCCTAATAGAATGTCTATTTGAGCGGGGGTGTTGCAGTTGGGATCTGCTAGCTTTAGGTGTGAAACCTTTTGCCAATGCTTGCTATTTATATGATAGCTTGGAAGCATATTTGTTAGTTGCGGTAAGACTATAGCTTCTGCTTTAATTCTGTTATCCGCTTGGGGGGAAATTAGAGTAATGGGATTATTGTGAACTGAGGTATTCGTTTGAGATTTCCTCAACCTGAGTGGTCATGGTGGTAGCTGGTTCCGAAACTAGTCCACTTAGGATCCACCCAAAAATAGTATTTTGTGCCAATAGTTTGTTTGAAATTTTTTCAACACGCTCGAGTATTATCTGAGGTATGAGATCGCTACCTAATAGAATGTCTATTTGAGCGGGGGTGTTGCAGTTGGGATCTGCTAGCTTTAGGTGTGAAACCTTTTGCCAATGCTTGCTATTTATATGATAGCTTCGAAGCATATTTGTTAGTTGCGGTAAGACTATAGCTTCTGCTTTAATTCTCTTATCCGCTTGGGGGGAAATTAGAGTAATGGGGTTATTGTGAACTGAGGTATTCGTTTGAGATTTCCTCAACCTGAGTGGTCATGGTGGTAACTGGTTCCGAAACTAGTCCTCTTAGGATCCACCCAAAAATAGTATTTTGTGCCAATAGTTTGTTTGAAATTTTCTCAACACCCTCGAGTATTATCTGAGGTATGAGATCGCTGCCTAATAGAATGTCTATTTGAGCGGGGGTGTTGCAGTTGGGATCTGCTAGCTTTAGGTGTGAAACCTTTTGCCAATGCTTGCTATTTATATGATAGCTTCGAAGCATATTTGTTATATGCGGTAAGACTATAGCTTCTGCTTTAATTCTCTTATCCGCTTGGGGGGAAATTAGAGTAATGGGATTATTGTGAACTGAGGTATTCGTTTGAGATTTCTTCAACCTGAGTGGTCATGGTGGTAACTGGTTCCGAAACTAGTCCACTTAGGATCCACCCAAAAATAGTATTTTGTGCCAATAGTTTGTTTGAAATTTTCTCAACACCCTCGAGTATTATCTGAGGTATGAGATCGCTGCCTAATAGAATGTCTATTTGAGCGGAGGTGTTGCAGTTGGGATCTGCTAGCTTTAGGTGTGAAAGCTTTTGCCAATGCTTGCTATTTATATGATAGCTTGGAAGCATATTTGTTAGTTGCGGTAAGACTATAGCTTCTACTTTAATTCTCTTATCCGCTTGGGGGGAAATTAGAGTAATGGGGTTATTGTGAACTGAGGTATTCGTTTGAGATTTCCTCAACCTGAGTGGTCATGGTGGTAACTGGTTCCGAAACTAGTCCACTTTGGATCCACCCTAAAATAGTATTTTGTGCCAATAGTTTGTTTGAAATTTTCTCAACACCCTCGAGTATTATCTGAGGTATGAGATCGCTGCCTAATAGAATGTCTATTTGAGCGGGGGTGTTGCAGTTGGGATCTGCTAGCTTTAGGTGTGAAACCTTTTGCCAATGCTTGCTATTTATATGATAGCTTCGAAGCATATTTGTTAGTTGCGGTAAGACTATAGCTTCTGCTTTAATTCTCTTATCCGCTTGGGGGGAAATTAGTGTAATGGGGTTATTGTGAACTGAGGTATTCGTTTGAGATTTCCTCAACCTGAGTGGTCATGGTGGTAACTGGTTCCGAAACTAGTCCACTTAGGATCCACCCAAAAATAGTATTTGGTGCCAATAGTTTGTTTGAAATTTTCTCAACACCCTCGAGTATTATCTGAGGTATGAGATCGCTGCCTAATAGAATGTCTATTTGAGCGGGGGTGTTGCAGTTGGGATCTGCTAGCTTTAGGTGTGAAACCTTTTGCCAATGCTTGCTATTTATATGATAGCTTGGAAGCATATTTGTTATATGCGGTAAGACTATAGCTTCTGCTTTAATTCTCTTATCCGCTTGGGGGGAAATTAGAGTAATGGGATTATTGTGAACTGAGGTATTCGTTTGAGATTTCCTCAACCTGAGTGGTCATGGTGGTAACTGGTTCCGAAACTAGTCCACTTAGGATCCACCCAAAAATAGTATTTTGTGCCAATAGTTTGTTTGAAATTTTCTCAACACCCTCGAGTATTATCTGAGGTATGAGATCGCTGCCTAATAGAATGTCTATTTGAGCGGAGGTGTTGCAGTTGGGATCTGCTAGCTTTAGGTGTGAAAGCTTTTGCCAATGCTTGCTATTTATATGATAGCTTGGAAGCATATTTGTTAGTTGCGGTAAGACTATAGCTTCTACTTTAATTCTCTTATCCGCTTGGGGGGAAATTAGAGTAATGGGGTTATTGTGAACTGAGGTATTCGTTTGAGATTTCCTCAACCTGAGTGGTCATGGTGGTAACTGGTTCCGAAACTAGTCCACTTTGGATCCACCCTAAAATAGTATTTTGTGCCAATAGTTTGTTTGAAATTTTCTCAACACCCTCGAGTATTATCTGAGGTATGAGATCGCTGCCTAATAGAATGTCTATTTGAGCGGGGGTGTTGCAGTTGGGATCTGCTAGCTTTAGGTGTGAAACCTTTTGCCAATGCTTGCTATTTATATGATAGCTTGGAAGCATATTTGTTAGTTGCGGTAAGACTATAGCTTCTGCTTTAATTCTCTTTTCCGCTTGGGGGGAAATTAGAGTAATGGGATTATTGTGAACTGAGGTATTCGTTTGAGATTTCCTCAACCTGAGCGGTCATGGTGATAACTGGTTCCGACACTAGTCCACTTAGGATCAAACCAAAAATAGTATTTTGTGCCAATAGTTTGTTTGAAATTTTCTCAACACCCTCGAGTATTATCTGAGGTATGAGATCGCTGCCTAATAGAATGTCTATTTGAGCGGGGGTGTTGCAGTTGGGATCTGCTAGCTTTAGGTGTGAAACCTTTTGCCAATGCTTGCTATTTATATGATAGCCTCGAAGCATATTTGTTAGTTGCGGTAAGACTATAGCTTCTGCTTTAATTCTCTTATCCGCTTGGGGGGAAATTAGAGTAATGGGGTTATTGTGAACTGAGGTATTCGTTTGAGATTTCCTCAACCTGAGTGGTCATGGTGGTAACTGGATCCGAAACTAGTCCACTTAGGATCCACCCAAAAATAGTATTTTGTGCCAATAGTTTGTTTGAAATTTTCTCAACACCCTCGAGTATTATCTGAGGTATGAGATCGCTGCCTAATAGAATGTCTATTTGAGCGGGGGTGTTGCAGTTGGGATCTGCTAGCTTTAGGTGTGAAACCTTTAGCCAATGCTTGCTATTTATATGATAGCTTGGAAGCATATTTGTTAGTTGCGGTAAGACTATAGCTTCTGCTTTAATTCTCTTATCCGCTTGGGGGGAAATTAGAGTAATGGGATTATGTGAACTGAGGTATTCGTTTGAGATTTCCTCAACCTGAGTGGTCATGGTGGTAACTGGTTCCGAAACTAGTCCACTTAGGATCCACCCTAAAATAGTATTTTGTGCCAAAAGGTGAAACCTTTTGCCAATGCTTGCTATTTATATGATAGCTTGGAAGCATATTTGTTAGTTGCGGTAAGACTATCGCTTCTGCTTTAATTCTCTTATCCGCTTGGGGGGCAATTAGAGTAATGGGATTATTGTGAACTGAGGTATTCGTTTGAGATTTCCTCAACCTGAGTGGTCATGGTGGTAACTGGTTCCGAAACTAGTCCACTTAGAATCCACCCTAAAATAGTATTTTGTGCCAATAGTTTGTTTGAAATTTTCTCAACACCCTCGAGTATTATCTGAGGTATGAGATCGCTGCCTAATAGAATGTCTATTTGAGCGGGGGTGCTGCAGTTGGGATCTGCTAGCTTTAGGTGTGAAACCTTTTGCCAATGCTTGTTATTTATATGATAGCTTGGAAGCATATTTGTTAGTTGCGGTAAAACTATAGCTTCTGCTTTAATTTTCTTATCCGCTTGGGCGGAAATTAGAGTAATGGGATTATTGTGAACTGAGGTATTCGTTTGAGATTTCCTCAACCTGAGTGGTCATGGTGGTAACTGGTTCCGAAACTAGTCTACTTAGGATCCACCCAAAAATAGTATTTTGTGCCAATAGTTTGTTTGAAATTTTCTCAACACCCTCGAGTATTATCTGAGGTATGAGATCGCTGCCTAATAGAATGTCTATTTGAGCGGGGGTGTTGCAGTTGGGATCTGTTAGCTTTAGGCGTGAAACCTTTTGCCAATGCTTGCTATTTATATGATATCTTGGAAGCATATTTGTTAGTTGCGGTAAAACTATAGCTTCTGCTTTAATTTTCTTATCCGCTTGGGTGGAAATTAGAGTAATGGGATTATTGTGAACTGAGGTATTCGTTTGAGATTTCCTCAACCTGAGTGGTCATGGTGGTAACTGGTTCCGAAACTAGTCTACTTAGGATCCACCCAAAAATAGTATTTTGTGCCAATAGTTTGTTTGAAATTTTCTCAACACCCTCGAGTATTATCTGAGGTATGAGATCGCTGCCTAATAGAATGTCTATTTGAGCGGGGGTGTTGCAGTTATGATCTGTTAGCTTTAGGTGTGAAACTTTTTTCCCAAGGCTTGTTATTTATATGATAGCTTGGAAGCATATTTGTTAGTTGAGGTAAAACTATAGCTTCTGCTTTAATTTTCTTATCCGCTTGGGTGGAAATTAGAGTAATGGGATTATTGTGAACTGAGGTATTCGTTTGAGATTTCCTCAACCTGAGTGGTCATGGTGGTAACTGGTTCCGAAACTAGTCTACTTAGGATCCACCCAAAAATAGTATTTTGTGCCAATAGTTTGTTTGAAATTTTCTCAACACCCTCGAGTATTATCTGAGGTATGAGATCGCTGCCTAATAGAATGTCTATTTGAGCGCGGGTGTTGCAGTTGGCATCTGCTAGCTTTAGGTGTGAAACCTTTTGCCAATGCTTGCTATTTATATGATAGCTTGGAAGCATATTTGTTAGTTGCGGTAAGACTATAGCTTCTGCTTTAATTCTCTTATCCGCTTGGGGGGAAATTAGAGTTATGTGAACTGAGGTATTCGTTTGAGATTTCCTCAACCTGAGGTATTCGTTTGAGATTTCCTCAACCTGAGTGGTCATGGTGGTAACTGGTTCCGAAACTAGTCCACTTAGGATCCACCCTAAAATAGTATTTTGTGCCAACAGGTGAAACCTTTTGCCAATGCTTGCTATTTATATGATAGCTTGGAAGCATATTTGTTAGTTGCGGTAAGACTATCGCTTCTGCTTTAATTCTCTTATCCGCTTGGGGGGCAATTAGAGTAATGGGATTATTGTGAACTGAGGTATTCGCTAGCGTTAGGTGTGAAACCTTTTGCCAATGCTTGCTATTTATATGATAGCTTGGAAGCTTATTTGTTAGTTCCGGTAAGACTATAGCTTCTGCTCTAATTCTCTTATCCGCTTGGGGGGAAATTAGAGTAATGGGATTATTGTGAACTGAGGTATTCGTTTGAGATTTCCTCAACCTGAGTGGGCATGGTGGTAACTGGTTCCGAAACTAGTCCACTTAGAATCCACCCTAAAATAGTATTTTGTGCCAATAGTTTGTTTGAAATTTTCTCAACACCCTCGAGTATTATCTGAGGTATGAGATCGCTGCCTAATAGAATGTCTATTTGAGCGGGGTTGTTGCAGTTGGCATCTGCTAGCGTAAGGTGTGAAACCTTTTGCCAATGCTTGCTATTTATATGATAGCTTGGAAACATATTTGTTAGTTGCGGTAAGACTATAGCTTCTGCTTTAATTCTCTTTTCCGCTTGGGGGGAAATTAGAGTAATGGGATTATTGTGAACTGAGGTATTCGTTTGAGATTTCCTCAACCTGAGTGGTCATATTGGTAACTGGTTCCGAAACTAGTCCACTTAGGATCCACCCAAAAATAGTATTTTGTGCCAATAGTTTGTTTGAAATTTTCTCAACACCCTCGAGTATTATCTGAGGTATGAGATCGCTGCCTAATAGAATGTCTATTTGAGCGGGGGTGTTGCAGTTGGCATCTGCTAGCTTTAGGTGTGAAACCTTTTGCCAATGCTTGCTATTTATATGATAGCTTGGAAGCATATTTGTTAGTTGCGGTAAGACTATAGCTTCTGCTTTAATTCTCTTATCCGCTTGGGGGGAAATTAGAGTAATGGGGTTATTGTGAACTGAGGTATTCGTTTGAGATTTCCTCAACCTGAGTGGTCATGGTGGTAACTGGTTCCGAAACTAGTCCACTTAGGATCCACCCAAAAATAGTATTTTGTGCCAATAGTTTGTTTGAAATTTTCTCAACACCCTCAAGTATTATCTGAGTTATGAGATCGCTGCCTAATATAATGTCTATTTGAGCGGGGGTGTTGCAGTTGGGATCTGCTAGCTTTAGGTGTGAAAGCTTTTGCCAATGCTTGCTATTTATATGATAGCTTGGAAGCATATTTGTTAGTTGCGGTAAGACTATAGCTTCTGCTTTAATTCTCTTATCCGCTTGGGGGAAAATTAGAGTAATGGGGTTATTGTGAACTGAGGTATTCGTTTGAGATTTCCTCAACCTGAGTGGTGATGGTGGTAACTGGTTCCGAAACTAGTCCACTTAGGATTCACCCAAAAATAGTATTTTGTGCCAATAGTTTGTTTGAAATTTTCTCAACACCCTTGAGTATTATCTGAGGTATGAGATCGCTGTCTAATAGAATGTCTATTTGAGCGGGGGTGTTGCAGTTGGGATCTGCTAGCTTTAGGTGTGAAACCTTTTGCCAATGCTTGCTATTTATATGATAGCTTGGAAGCATATTTGTTAGTTGCGGTAAGACTATAGCTTCTGCTTTAATTCTCTTATCCGCTTGGGGGGAAATTAGAGTAATGGGATTATTGTGAACTGAGGTATTCGTTTGAGATTTCCTCAACCTGAGTGGTCATGGTGGTAACTGGTTCCGAAACTAGTCCACTTAGGATCCACCTAAAAATAGTATTTTGTGCCAATAGTTTGTTTGAAATTTTCTCAACACCCTCGAGTATTATCTGAGGTATGAGATCGCTGCCTAATAGAATGTCTATTTGAGCGGAGGTGTTGCAGTTGGGATCTGCTAGCTTTAGGTGTGAAAGCTTTTGCCAATGCTTGCTATTTATATGATAGCTTGGAAGCATCTTTGTTAGTTGCGGTAAGACTATAGCTTCTGCTTTAATTCTCTTATCCGCTTGGGGGGAAATTAGGGTAATGGGGTTATTGTGAACTGAGGTATTCGTTTGAGATTTCCTCAACCTGAGTGGTCATGGTGGTAACTGGTTCCGAAACTAGTCCACTTTGGATCCACCCTAAAATAGTATTTTGTGCCAATAGTTTGTTTGAAATTTTCTCAACACCCTCGAGTATTATCTGAGGTATGAGATCGCTGCCTAACAGAATGTCTATTTGAGCGGGGGTGTTGCAGTTGGGATCTGCTAGCTTTAGGTGTGAAACCTTTTGCCAATGCTTGCTATTTATATGATAGCTTGGAAGCATATTTGTTAGTTGCGGTAAGACTATAGCTTCTGCTTTAATTCTCTTATCCGCTTGGGGGGAAATTAGAGTAATGGGATTATTGTGAACTGAGGTATTCGTTTGAGATTTCCTCAACCTGAGTGGTCATGGTGATAACTGGTTCCGAAACTAGTCCACTTAGGATCAACCCAAAAATAGTATTTTGTGCCAATAGTTTGTTTGAAATTTTCTCAACACCTTCGAGTATTATCTGAGGTATGAGATCGCTGCCTAATAGAATGTCTATTTGAGCGGTCGTGTTGCAGTTGGGATCTGCTAGCTTTAGGTGTGAAACCTTTTGCCAATGCTTGCTATTTATATGATAGCTTGGAAGCATATTTGTTAGTTGCGGTAAGACTATAGCTTCTGCTTTAATTCTCATATCCGCTTGGGGGGAAATTAGAGTAATGGGATTATTGTGAACTGAGGTATTCGTTTGAGATTTCCTCAACCTGAGTGGTCATGGTGGTAACTGGTTCCGAAACTAGTCCACTTAGGATCCACCCTAAAATAGTATTTTGTGCCAATAGTTTGTTTGAAATTTTCTCAACACCCTCGAGTATTATCTGAGTTATGAGATCGCTGCCTAATAGAATGTCTATTTGAGCGGGGGTGTTACAGTTGGGATCTGCTAGCTTTAGGTGTGAAACCTTTTGCCAATGCTTGCTATTTATATGATAGCTTGGAAGCATATTTGTTAGTTGCGGTAAGACTATAGCTTCTGCTTTAATTCTGTTATCCGCTTGGGGGGAAATTAGAGTAATGGGATTATGTGAACTGAGGTATTCGTTTGAGATTTCCTCAACCTGAGTGGTCATGGTGGTAACTGGTTCCGAAACTAGTCCACTTAGGATCCACCCTAAAATAGTATTTTGTGCCCATAGGTGAAACCTTTTGCCAATGCTTGCTATTTATATGATAGCTTGGAAGCATATTTGTTAGTTGCGGTAAGACTATCGCTTCTGCTTTAATTCTCTTATCCGCTTGGGGGGCAATTAGAGTAAGGGGATTATTGTGAACTGAGGTGTTCGTTTGAGATTTCCTCAACCTGAGTGGTCATGGTGGTAACTGGTTCCGAAACTAGTCCACTTAGAATCCACCCTAAAATAGTATTTTGTGCCAATAGTTTGTTTGAAATTTTCTCAACACCCTCGAGTATTATCTGAGTTATGAGATCGCTGCCTAATAGAATGTCTATTTGAGCGGGGGTGTTGCAGTTGGGATCTGCTAGCTTTAGGTGTGAAACCTTTTGCCAATGCTTGCTATTTATATGATAGCTTGGAAGCATATTTGTTAGTTGCGGTAAGACTATAGCTTCTGCTTTAATTCTGTTATCCGCTTGGGGGGAAATTAGAGTAATGGGATTATTGTGAACTGAGGTATTCGTTTGAGATTTCCTCAACCTGAGTGGTCATGGTGGTAGCTGGTTCCGAAACTAGTCCACTTAGGATCCACCCAAAAATAGTATTTTGTGCCAATAGTTTGTTTGAAATTTTTTCAACACGCTCGAGTATTATCTGAGGTATGAGATCGCTACCTAATAGAATGTCTATTTGAGCGGGGGTGTTGCAGTTGGGATCTGCTAGCTTTAGGTGTGAAACCTTTTGCCAATGCTTGCTATTTATATGATAGCTTCGAAGCATATTTGTTAGTTGCGGTAAGACTATAGCTTCTGCTTTAATTCTCTTATCCGCTTGGGGGGAAATTAGAGTAATGGGGTTATTGTGAACTGAGGTATTCGTTTGAGATTTCCTCAACCTGAGTGGTCATGGTGGTAACTGGTTCCGAAACTAGTCCTCTTAGGATCCACCCAAAAATAGTATTTTGTGCCAATAGTTTGTTTGAAATTTTCTCAACACCCTCGAGTATTATCTGAGGTATGAGATCGCTGCCTAATAGAATGTCTATTTGAGCGGGGGTGTTGCAGTTGGGATCTGCTAGCTTTAGGTGTGAAACCTTTTGCCAATGCTTGCTATTTATATGATAGCTTCGAAGCATATTTGTTATATGCGGTAAGACTATAGCTTCTGCTTTAATTCTCTTATCCGCTTGGGGGGAAATTAGAGTAATGGGATTATTGTGAACTGAGGTATTCGTTTGAGATTTCTTCAACCTGAGTGGTCATGGTGGTAACTGGTTCCGAAACTAGTCCACTTAGGATCCACCCAAAAATAGTATTTTGTGCCAATAGTTTGTTTGAAATTTTCTCAACACCCTCGAGTATTATCTGAGGTATGAGATCGCTGCCTAATAGAATGTCTATTTGAGCGGAGGTGTTGCAGTTGGGATCTGCTAGCTTTAGGTGTGAAAGCTTTTGCCAATGCTTGCTATTTATATGATAGCTTGGAAGCATATTTGTTAGTTGCGGTAAGACTATAGCTTCTACTTTAATTCTCTTATCCGCTTGGGGGGAAATTAGAGTAATGGGGTTATTGTGAACTGAGGTATTCGTTTGAGATTTCCTCAACCTGAGTGGTCATGGTGGTAACTGGTTCCGAAACTAGTCCACTTTGGATCCACCCTAAAATAGTATTTTGTGCCAATAGTTTGTTTGAAATTTTCTCAACACCCTCGAGTATTATCTGAGGTATGAGATCGCTGCCTAATAGAATGTCTATTTGAGCGGGGGTGTTGCAGTTGGGATCTGCTAGCTTTAGGTGTGAAACCTTTTGCCAATGCTTGCTATTTATATGATAGCTTCGAAGCATATTTGTTAGTTGCGGTAAGACTATAGCTTCTGCTTTAATTCTCTTATCCGCTTGGGGGGAAATTAGTGTAATGGGGTTATTGTGAACTGAGGTATTCGTTTGAGATTTCCTCAACCTGAGTGGTCATGGTGGTAACTGGTTCCGAAACTAGTCCACTTAGGATCCACCCAAAAATAGTATTTGGTGCCAATAGTTTGTTTGAAATTTTCTCAACACCCTCGAGTATTATCTGAGGTATGAGATCGCTGCCTAATAGAATGTCTATTTGAGCGGGGGTGTTGCAGTTGGGATCTGCTAGCTTTAGGTGTGAAACCTTTTGCCAATGCTTGCTATTTATATGATAGCTTGGAAGCATATTTGTTATATGCGGTAAGACTATAGCTTCTGCTTTAATTCTCTTATCCGCTTGGGGGGAAATTAGAGTAATGGGATTATTGTGAACTGAGGTATTCGTTTGAGATTTCCTCAACCTGAGTGGTCATGGTGGTAACTGGTTCCGAAACTAGTCCACTTAGGATCCACCCAAAAATAGTATTTTGTGCCAATAGTTTGTTTGAAATTTTCTCAACACCCTCGAGTATTATCTGAGGTATGAGATCGCTGCCTAATAGAATGTCTATTTGAGCGGAGGTGTTGCAGTTGGGATCTGCTAGCTTTAGGTGTGAAAGCTTTTGCCAATGCTTGCTATTTATATGATAGCTTGGAAGCATATTTGTTAGTTGCGGTAAGACTATAGCTTCTACTTTAATTCTCTTATCCGCTTGGGGGGAAATTAGAGTAATGGGGTTATTGTGAACTGAGGTATTCGTTTGAGATTTCCTCAACCTGAGTGGTCATGGTGGTAACTGGTTCCGAAACTAGTCCACTTTGGATCCACCCTAAAATAGTATTTTGTGCCAATAGTTTGTTTGAAATTTTCTCAACACCCTCGAGTATTATCTGAGGTATGAGATCGCTGCCTAATAGAATGTCTATTTGAGCGGGGGTGTTGCAGTTGGGATCTGCTAGCTTTAGGTGTGAAACCTTTTGCCAATGCTTGCTATTTATATGATAGCTTGGAAGCATATTTGTTAGTTGCGGTAAGACTATAGCTTCTGCTTTAATTCTCTTTTCCGCTTGGGGGGAAATTAGAGTAATGGGATTATTGTGAACTGAGGTATTCGTTTGAGATTTCCTCAACCTGAGCGGTCATGGTGATAACTGGTTCCGACACTAGTCCACTTAGGATCAAACCAAAAATAGTATTTTGTGCCAATAGTTTGTTTGAAATTTTCTCAACACCCTCGAGTATTATCTGAGGTATGAGATCGCTGCCTAATAGAATGTCTATTTGAGCGGGGGTGTTGCAGTTGGGATCTGCTAGCTTTAGGTGTGAAACCTTTTGCCAATGCTTGCTATTTATATGATAGCCTCGAAGCATATTTGTTAGTTGCGGTAAGACTATAGCTTCTGCTTTAATTCTCTTATCCGCTTGGGGGGAAATTAGAGTAATGGGGTTATTGTGAACTGAGGTATTCGTTTGAGATTTCCTCAACCTGAGTGGTCATGGTGGTAACTGGATCCGAAACTAGTCCACTTAGGATCCACCCAAAAATAGTATTTTGTGCCAATAGTTTGTTTGAAATTTTCTCAACACCCTCGAGTATTATCTGAGGTATGAGATCGCTGCCTAATAGAATGTCTATTTGAGCGGGGGTGTTGCAGTTGGGATCTGCTAGCTTTAGGTGTGAAACCTTTAGCCAATGCTTGCTATTTATATGATAGCTTGGAAGCATATTTGTTAGTTGCGGTAAGACTATAGCTTCTGCTTTAATTCTCTTATCCGCTTGGGGGGAAATTAGAGTAATGGGATTATGTGAACTGAGGTATTCGTTTGAGATTTCCTCAACCTGAGTGGTCATGGTGGTAACTGGTTCCGAAACTAGTCCACTTAGGATCCACCCTAAAATAGTATTTTGTGCCAAAAGGTGAAACCTTTTGCCAATGCTTGCTATTTATATGATAGCTTGGAAGCATATTTGTTAGTTGCGGTAAGACTATCGCTTCTGCTTTAATTCTCTTATCCGCTTGGGGGGCAATTAGAGTAATGGGATTATTGTGAACTGAGGTATTCGTTTGAGATTTCCTCAACCTGAGTGGTCATGGTGGTAACTGGTTCCGAAACTAGTCCACTTAGAATCCACCCTAAAATAGTATTTTGTGCCAATAGTTTGTTTGAAATTTTCTCAACACCCTCGAGTATTATCTGAGGTATGAGATCGCTGCCTAATAGAATGTCTATTTGAGCGGGGGTGTTGCAGTTGGCATCTACTAGCTTTAGGTGTGAAACCTTTTGCCAATGCTTGCTATTTATATGATAGCTTGGAAGCATATTTGTTAGTTGCGGTAAGACTATAGCTTCTGCTTTAATTCTTTTTTCCGCTTGGGGGGAAATTAGAGTAATGGGATTATTGTGAACTGAGGTATTCGTTTGAGATTTCCTCAACCTGAGTGGTCATAGTGGTAACTGGTTCCGAAACTAGTCCACTTAGGATCCACCCAAAAATAGTATTTTGTGCCAATAGTTTGTTTGAAATTTTCTCAACACCCTCGAGTATTATCTGAGGTATGAGATCGCTGCCTAATAGAATGTCTATTTGAGCGGGGGTGTTGCAGTTGGCATCTGCTAGCTTTAGGCGTGAAACCTTTTGCCAATGCTTGCTATTTATATGATAGCTTGGAAGCATATTTGTTAGTTGCGGTAAGACTATAGCTTCTGCTTTAATTCTCTTATCCGCTTGGGGGGAAATTAGAGTAATGGGATTATTGTGAACTGAGGTATTCGTTTGAGATTTCCTCAACCTGAGTGGTCATGGTGGTAACTGGTTCCGAAACTAGTCCACTTAGAATCCACCCTAAAATAGTATTTTGTGCCAATAGTTTGTTTGAAATTTTCTCAACACCCTCGAGTATTATCTGAGGTATGAAGTCGCTGCCTAATAGAATGTCTATTTGTGCGGGGGTGTTGCAGTTGGGATCTGCTAGCTTTAGGTGTGAAACCTTTTGCCAATGCTTGCTATTTATATGATAGCTTCGAAGCATATTTGTTAGTTGCGGTAAGACTATAGCTTCTGCTTTAATTCTCTTATCCGCTTGGGGGGAAATAAGAGTAATGGGATTATTGTGAACTGAGGTATTCGTTTGAGATTTCCTCAACCTGAGTGGACATGGTGGTAACTGGTTCCGAAACTAGTCTGCTTAGGATCCACCCAAAAATAGTATTTTGTGCCAATAGTTTGTTTGAAATTTTCTCAACACCCTCGAGTATTATCTGAGGTATAAGATCGCTGCCTAATAGAATGTCTATTTGGGCGGAGGTGTTGCAGTTGGGATCTGCTAGCTTTAGGTGTGAAAGCTTTTGCCAATGCTTGCTATTTATATGATAGCTTGGAAGCATATTTGTTAGTTGCGGTAAGACTATAGCTTCTGCTTTAATTCTCTTATCCGCTTGGGGGGAAATTAGAGTAATGGGATTATTGTGAACTGAGGTATTCGTTTGAGATTTCCTCAACCTGAGTGGTCATGGTGGTAACTAGTTCCGAAACTAGTCCACTTAGGATCCACCCAAAAATAGTATTTTGTGCCAAAAGTTTGTTTGAAATTTTCTTAACACCCTCGAGTATTATCGGAGGTATGAGATCGCTGCCTAATAGAATGTCTATTTGAGCGGTGGTGTTGCAGTTGGGATCTGCTAGCTTTAAGTGTGAAACCTTTTGCCAATGCTTGTTATTTATATGATAGCTTGGAAGCATATTTGTTAGTTGTGGTAAAACTATAGCTTCTGCTTTAATTCTCTTATCCGCTTGGGGGGAAATTAGAGTAATGGGGTTATTGTGAACTGAGGTATTCGTTTGAGATTTCCTCAACCTAAGTGGTCATGGTGGTAACTGGTTCCGAAACTAGTAAACTTAGGATCCACCCAAAAATAGTATTTTGTGCCAATAGTTTGTTTGAAATTTTCTCAACACCCTCGATTATTATCGGAGGTATGAGATCGCTGCCTAATAGAATGTCTATTTGAGCGGGGGTGTTGCAGTTGGGATCTGCTAGCTTTAGGTGTGAAATCTTTTGCCAATGCTTGCTATTTATATGATAGCTTGGAAGCATATTTGTTAGTTGCGGTAAGACTATAGCTTCTGCTTTAATTCTCTTATCCGCTTGGGGGGAAATTAGAGTAATGGGATTATTGTGAGCTGAGGTATTCGTTTGAGATTTCCTCAATCTGAGTGGTCATGGTGGTAACTGGTTCCGAAACTAGTCCACTTAGGATCCACCCAAAAATAGTATTTTGTGCCAATAGTTTGTTTGAAATTTTCTCAACACCCTGGAGTATTAGCTGAGGTATGAGATGGCTGCCTAATAGAATGTGTATTTGAGCGGAGGTGTTGCAGTTGGGATCTGCTAGCTTTAAGTTTGAAAGCTTTTGCCAATGCTTGCTATTTATATGATAGCTTGGAAGCATATTTGTTAGTTGCGGTAAGACTATAGCTTCTGCTTTAATTCTCTTATCCGCTTGGGGGGAAATTAGAGTAATGGGATTATTGTGAACTGAGGTATTCGTTTGAGATTTCCTCAACCTAAGTGGTCATGGTGGTAACTGGTTCCGAAACTAGTAAACTTAGGATCCACCCAAAAATAGTATTTTGTGCCAATAGTTTGTTTGAAATTTTCTCAACACCCTCGATTATTATCGGAGGTATGAGATCGCTGCCTAATAGAATGTCTATTTGAGCGGGGGTGTTGCAGTTGGGATCTGCTAGCTTTAGGTGTGAAACCTTTTGCCAATGCTTGTTATTTATATGATAGCTTGGAAGCATATTTGTTAGTTGTGGTAAGACTATAGCTTCTGCTTTAATTCTCTTATCCGCTTGGGGGGAAATTAGAGTAATGGGATTATTGTGAGCTGAGGTATTCGTTTGAGATTTCCTCAATCTGAGTGGTCATGGTGGTAACTGGTTCCGAAACTAGTCCACTTAGGATCCACCCAAAAATAGTATTTTGTGCCAATAGTTTGTTTGAAATTTTCTCAACACCCTGGAGTATTAGCTGAGGTATGAGATGGCTGCCTAATAGAATGTGTATTTGAGCGGAGGTGTTGCAGTTGGGATCTGCTAGCTTTAAGTTTGAAAGCTTTTGCCAATGCTTGCTATTTATATGATAGCTTGGAAGCATATTTGTTAGTTGCGGTAAGACTATAGCTTCTGCTTTAATTCTCTTATCCGCTTGGGTGGAAATTAGAGTAATGGGGTTATTGTGAACTGAGGTATTCGTTTGAGATTTCCTCAACCTAAGTGGTCATGGTGGTAACTGGTTCCGAAACTAGTAAACTTAATATCCACCCAAAAATAGTATTTTGTGCCAATAGTTTGTTTGAAATTTTCTCAACACCCTCGAGTATTATCGGAGGTATGAGATCGCTGCCTAATAGAATGTCTATTTGAGCGGGGCTGTTGCAGTTGGGATCTGCTAGCTTTAGGTGTGAAATCTTTTGCCAATGCTTGCTATTTATATGATAGCTTGGAAGCATATTTGTTAGTTGCGGTAAGACTATAGCTTCTGCTTTAATTCTCTTATCCGCTTGGGGGGAAATTAGAGTAATGGGATTATTGTGAACTGAGGTATTTTCTCAACACCCTCGAGTATTATCTGAGTTATGAGATCGCTGCCTAATAGAATGTCTATTTGAGCGGGGGTGTTGCAGTTGGGATCTGCTAGCTTTAGGTGTGAAACCTTTTGCCAATGCTTACTATTTATATGATAGCTTGGAAGCATATTTGTTAGTTGCGGTAAGACTATAGCTTCTGCTGTAATTCTGTTATCCGCTTGGGGGGAAATTAGAGTAATGGGATTATTGTGAACTGAGGTATTCGTTTGAGATTTCCTCAACCTGAGTGGTCATGGTGGTAGCTGGTTCCGAAACTAGTCCACTTAGGATCCACCCAAAAATAGTATTTTGTGCCAATAGTTTGTTTGAAATTTTTTCAACACGCTCGAGTATTATCTGAGGTATGAGATCGCTGCCTAATAGAATGTCTATTTGAGCGGGGGTGTTGCAGTTGGGATCTGCTAGCTTTAGGTGTGAAACCTTTTGCCAATGCTTGCTATTTATATGATAGCTTCGAAGCATATTTGTTAGTTGCGGTAAGACTATAGCTTCTGCTTTAATTCTCTTATCCGCTTGGGGGGAAATTAGAGTAATGGGGTTATTGTGAACTGAGGTATTCGTTTGAGATTTCCTCAACCTGAGTGGTCATGGTGGTAACTGGTTCCGAAACTAGTCCACTTAGGATCCACCCAAAAATAGTATTTTGTGCCAATAGTTTGTTTGAAATTTTCTCAACACCCTCGAGTATTATCTGAGGTATGAGATCGCTGCCTAATAGAATGTCTATTTGAGCGGGGGTGTTGCAGTTGGGATCTGCTAGTTTTAGGTGTGAAACCTTTTGCCAATGCTTGCTATTTATATGATAGCTTGGAAGCATATTTGTTATATGCGGTAAGACTATAGCTTCTGCTTTAATTCTCTTATCCGCTTGGGGGGAAATTAGAGTAATGGGATTATTGTGAACTGAGGTATTCGTTTGAGATTTCCTCAACCTGAGTGGTCATGGTGGTAACTGGTTCCGAAACTAGTCCACTTAGGATCCACCCAAAAATAGTATTTTGTGCCAATAGTTTGTTTGAAATTTTCTCAACACCCTCGAGTATTATCTGAGGTATGAGATCGCTGCCTAATAGAATGTCTATTTGAGCGGAGGTGTTGCAGTTGGGATCTGCTAGCTTTAGGTGTGAAAGCTTTTGCCAATGCTTGCTATTTATATGATAGCTTGGAAGCATATTTGTTAGTTGCGGTAAGACTATAGCTTCTACTTTAATTCTCTTATCCGCTTGGGGGGAAATTAGAGTAATGGGGTTATTGTGAACTGAGGTATTCGTTTGAGATTTCCTCAACCTGAGTGGTCATGGTGGTAACTGGTTCCGAAACTAGTCCACTTTGGATCCACCCTAAAATAGTATTTTGTGCCAATAGTTTGTTTGAAATTTTCTCAACACCCTCGAGTATTATCTGAGGTATGAGATCGCTGCCTAATAGAATGTCTATTTGAGCGGGGGTGTTGCAGTTGGGATCTGCTAGCTTTAGGTGTGAAACCTTTTGCCAATGCTAGCTATTTATATGATAGCTTGGAAGCATATTTGTTAGTTGCGGTAAGACTATAGCTTCTGCTTTAATTCTCTTATCCGCTTGGGGGGAAATTAGAGTAATGGGATTATTGTGAACTGAGGTATTCGTTTGAGATTTCCTCAACCTGAGCGGTCATGGTGATAACTGGTTCCGACACTAGTCCACTTAGGATCAACCCAAAAATAGTATTTTGTGCCAATAGTTTGTTTGAAATTTTCTCAACACCCTCGAGTATTATCTGAGGTATGAGATCGCTGCCTAATAGAATGTCTATTTGAGCGGGGGTGTTGCAGTTGGGATCTGCTAGCTTTAGGTGTGAAACCTTTTGCCAATGCTTGCTATTTATATGATAGCTTCGAAGCATATTTGTTAGTTGCGGTAAGACTATAGCTTCTGCTTTAATTCTCTTATCCGCTTGGGGGGAAATTAGAGTAATGGGGTTATTGTGAACTGATGTATTCGTTTGAGATTTCCTCAACCTGAGTGGTCATGGTGGTAACTGGTTCCGAAACTAGTCCACTTAGGATCCACCCTAAAATAGTATTTTGTGCCAATAGTTTGTTTGAAATTTTCTCAACACCCTCGAGTATTATCTGAGGTATGAGATCGCTGCCTAATAGAATGTCTATTTGAGCGGGGGTGTTGCAGTTGGGATCTGCTAGCTTTAGGTGTGAAACCTTTAGCCAATGCTTGCTATTTATATGATAGCTTGGAAGCATATTTGTTATATGCGGTAAGACTATAGCTTCTGCTTTAATTCTCTTATCCGCTTGGGGGGAAATTAGAGTAATGGGATTATTGTGAACTGAGGTATTCGTTTGAGATTTCCTCAACCTGAGTGGTCATGGTGATAACTGGTTCCGACACTAGTCCACTTAGGATCAACCCAAAAATAGTATTTTGTGCCAATAGTTTGTTTGAAATTTTCTCAACACCCTCGAGTATTATCTGAGGTATGAGATCGCTGCCTAATAGAATGTCTATTTGAGCGGGGGTGTTGCAGTTGGGATCTGCTAGCTTTAGGTGTGAAACCTTTTGCCAATGCTTGCTATTTATATGATAGCTTCGAAGCATATTTGTTAGTTGCGGTAAGACTATAGCTTCTGCTTTAATTCTCTTATCCGCTTGGGGGGAAATTAGAGTAATGGGGTTATTGTGAACTGAGGTATTCGTTTGAGATTTCCTCAACCTGAGTGGTCATGGTGGTAACTGGTTCCGAAACTAGTCCACTTAGGATCCACCCAAAAATAGTATTTTGTGCCAATAGTTTGTTTGAAATTTTCTCAACACCCTCGAGTATTATCTGAGGTATGAGATCGCTGCCTAATAGAATGTCTATTTGAGCGGGGGTGTTGCAGTTGGGATCTGCTAGTTTTAGGTGTGAAACCTTTTGCCAATGCTTGCTATTTATATGATAGCTTGGAAGCATATTTGTTATATGCGGTAAGACTATAGCTTCTGCTTTAATTCTCTTATCCGCTTGGGGGGAAATTAGAGTAATGGGATTATTGTGAACTGAGGTATTCGTTTGAGATTTCCTCAACCTGAGTGGTCATGGTGGTAACTGGTTCCGAAACTAGTCCACTTAGGATCCACCCAAAAATAGTATTTTGTGCCAATAGTTTGTTTGAAATTTTCTCAACACCCTCGAGTATTATCTGAGGTATGAGATCGCTGCCTAATAGAATGTCTATTTGAGCGGAGGTGTTGCAGTTGGGATCTGCTAGCTTTAGGTGTGAAAGCTTTTGCCAATGCTTGCTATTTATATGATAGCTTGGAAGCATATTTGTTAGTTGCGGTAAGACTATAGCTTCTACTTTAATTCTCTTATCCGCTTGGGGGGAAATTAGAGTAATGGGGTTATTGTGAACTGAGGTATTCGTTTGAGATTTCCTCAACCTGAGTGGTCATGGTGGTAACTGGTTCCGAAACTAGTCCACTTTGGATCCACCCTAAAATAGTATTTTGTGCCAATAGTTTGTTTGAAATTTTCTCAACACCCTCGAGTATTATCTGAGGTATGAGATCGCTGCCTAATAGAATGTCTATTTGAGCGGGGGTGTTGCAGTTGGGATCTGCTAGCTTTAGGTGTGAAACCTTTTGCCAATGCTAGCTATTTATATGATAGCTTGGAAGCATATTTGTTAGTTGCGGTAAGACTATAGCTTCTGCTTTAATTCTCTTATCCGCTTGGGGGGAAATTAGAGTAATGGGATTATTGTGAACTGAGGTATTCGTTTGAGATTTCCTCAACCTGAGCGGTCATGGTGATAACTGGTTCCGACACTAGTCCACTTAGGATCAACCCAAAAATAGTATTTTGTGCCAATAGTTTGTTTGAAATTTTCTCAACACCCTCGAGTATTATCTGAGGTATGAGATCGCTGCCTAATAGAATGTCTATTTGAGCGGGGGTGTTGCAGTTGGGATCTGCTAGCTTTAGGTGTGAAACCTTTTGCCAATGCTTGCTATTTATATGATAGCTTCGAAGCATATTTGTTAGTTGCGGTAAGACTATAGCTTCTGCTTTAATTCTCTTATCCGCTTGGGGGGAAATTAGAGTAATGGGGTTATTGTGAACTGATGTATTCGTTTGAGATTTCCTCAACCTGAGTGGTCATGGTGGTAACTGGTTCCGAAACTAGTCCACTTAGGATCCACCCTAAAATAGTATTTTGTGCCAATAGTTTGTTTGAAATTTTCTCAACACCCTCGAGTATTATCTGAGGTATGAGATCGCTGCCTAATAGAATGTCTATTTGAGCGGGGGTGTTGCAGTTGGGATCTGCTAGCTTTAGGTGTGAAACCTTTAGCCAATGCTTGCTATTTATATGATAGCTTGGAAGCATATTTGTTAGTTGCGGTAAGACTATAGCTTCTGCTTTAATTCTCTTATCCGCTTGGGGGGAAATTAGAGTAATGGGATTATGTGAACTGAGGTATTCGTTTGAGATTTCCTCAACCTGAGTGGTCATGGTGGTAACTGGTTCCGAAACTAGTCCACTTAGGATCCACCCTAAAATAGTATTTTGTGCCAATAGTTTGTTTGAAATTTTCTCAACACCCTCGAGTATTATCTGAGGTATGAGATCGCTGCCTAATAGAATGTCTATTTGAGCGGGGGTGTTGCAGTTGGCATCTACTAGCTTTAGGTGTGAAACCTTTTGCCAATGCTTGCTATTTATATGATAGCTTGGAAGCATATTTGTTAGTTGCGGTAAGACTATAGCTTCTGCTTTAATTCTTTTTTCCGCTTAGGGGGAAATTAGAGTAATGGGATTATTGTGAACTGAGGTATTCGTTTGAGATTTCCTCAACCTGAGTGGTCATAGTGGTAACTGGTTCCGAAACTAGTCCACTTAGGATCCACCCAAAAATAGTATTTTGTGCCAATAGTTTGTTTGAAATTTTCTCAACACCCTCGAGTATTATCTGAGGTATGAGATCGCTGCCTAATAGAATGTCTATTTGAGCGGGGGTGTTGCAGTTGGCATCTGCTAGCTTTAGGTGTGAAACCTTTTGCCAATGCTTGCTATTTATATGATAGCTTGGAAGCATATTTGTTAGTTGCGGTAAGACTATAGCTTCTGCTTTAATTCTCTTATCCGCTTGGGGGGAAATTAGAGTAATGGGATTATTGTGAACTGAGGTATTCGTTTGAGATTTCCTCAACCTGAGTGGTCATGGTGGTAACTGGTTCCGAAACTAGTCCACTTAGAATCCACCCTAAAATAGTATTTTGTGCCAATAGTTTGTTTGAAATTTTCTCAACACCCTCGAGTATTATCTGAGGTATGAAGTCGCTGCCTAATAGAATGTCTATTTGTGCGGGGGTGTTGCAGTTGGGATCTGCTAGCTTTAGGTGTGAAACCTTTTGCCAATGCTTGCTATTTATATGATAGCTTGGAAGCATATTTGTTAGTTGCGGTAAGACTATAGCTTCTGCTTTAATTCTCTTATCCGCTTGGGGGGAAATAAGAGTAATGGGATTATTGTGAACTGAGGTATTCGTTTGAGATTTCCTCAACCTGAGTGGACATGGTGGTAGCTGGTTCCGAAACTAGTCCACTTAGAATCCACCCTAAAATAGTATTTTGTGCCAATAGTTTGTTTGAAATTTTCTCAACACCCTCGAGTATTATCTGAGGTATGAGATCGCTGCCTAATAGAATGTCTATTTGAGCGGAGGTGTTGCAGTTGGGATCTGCTAGCTTTAGGTGTGAAAGCTTTTGCCAATGTTTGCTATTTATATGATAGCTTGGAAGCATATTTGTTAGTTGCGGTAAGACTATAGCTTCTGCTTTAATTCTCTTATCCGCTTGGGGGGAAATTAGAGTAATGGGATTATTGTGAACTGAGGTATTCGTTTGAGATTTCCTCAACCTGAGTGGTCATGGTGGTAACTAGTTCCGAAACTAGTCCACTTAGGATCCACCCAAAAATAGTATTTTGTGCCAAAAGTTTGTTTGAAATTTTCTCAACACCCTCGAGTATTATCTGAGGTATGAGATCGCTGCCTAATAGAATGTCTATTTGAGCGGGGGTGTTGCAGTTGGGATCTGCTAGCTTTAGGTGTGAAACCTTTTGCCAATGTTTGCTATTTATATGATAGCTTGGAAGCATATTTGTTAGTTGCGGTAAGACTATAGCTTCTGCTTTAATTCTCTTATCCGCTTGGGGGAAATTAGAGTAATGGGATTATTGTGAACTGAGGTATTCGTTTGAGATTTCCTCAACCTGAGTGGTCATGGTGGTAACTAGTTCCGAAACTAGTCCACTTAGGATCCACCCAAAAATAGTATTTTGTGCCAAAAGTTTGTTTGAAATTTTCTCAACACCCTCGAGTATTATCTGAGGTATGAGATCGCTGCCTAATAGAATGTCTATTTGAGCGGGGGTGTTGCAGTTGGGATCTGCTAGCTTTAGGTGTGAAACCTTTTGCCAATGTTTGCTATTTATATGATAGCTTGGAAGCATATTTGTTAGTTGCGGTAAGACTATAGCTTCTGCTTTAATTCTCTTATCCGCTTGGGGGAAATTAGAGTAATGGGATTATTGTGAACTGAGGTATTCGTTTGAGATTTCCTCAACCTGAGTGGTCATGGTGGTAACTAGTTCCGAAACTAGTCCACTTAGGATCCACCCAAAAATAGTATTTTGTGCCAAAAGTTTGTTTGAAATTTTCTCAACACCCTCGAGTATTATCTGAGGTATGAGATCGCTGCCTAATAGAATGTCTATTTGAGCGGTGGTGTTGCAGTTGGGATCTGCTAGCTTAAGGTGTGAAATCTGTTGCCAATGCTTGCTATTTATATGATAGCTTGGAAGCATATTTGTTAGTTGCGGTAAGACTATAGCTTCTGCTTTAATTCTCTTATCCGCTTGGGGGGAAATTAGAGTAATGGGGTTATTGTGAACTGAGGTATTCGTTTGAGATTTCCTCAACCTAAGTGGTCATGGTGGTAACTGGTTCCGAAACTAGTAAACTTAGGATCCACCCAAAAATAGTATTTTGTGCCAATAGTTTGTTTGAAATTTTCTCAACACCCTCGAGTATTATCGGAGGTATGAGATCGCTGCCTAATAGAATGTCTATTTGAGCGGGGGTGTTGCAGTTGGGATCTGCTAGCTTTAGGTGTGAAATCTTTTGCCAATGCTTGCTATTTATATGATAGCTTGGAAGCATATTTGTTAGTTGCGGTAAGACTATAGCTTCTGCTTTAATTCTCTTATCCGCTTGGGGGGAAATTAGAGTAATGGGATTATTGTGAACTGAGGTATTCGTTTGAGATTTCCTCAACCTGAGTGGTCATGGTGGTAACTGGTTCCGAAACTAGTCCACTTAGGATCCACCCAAAAATAGTATTTTGTGCCAATAGTTTGTTTGAAATTTTCTCAACACCCTGGAGTATTAGCTGAGGTATGAGATGGCTGCCTAATAGAATGTGTATTTGAGCGGAGGTGTTGCAGTTGGGATCTGCTAGCTTTAAGTTTGAAAGTTTTGCCAATGCTTGCTATTTATATGATAGCTTGGAAGCATATTTGTTAGTTGCGGTAAGACTATAGCTTCTGCTTTAATTCTCTTATCCGCTTGGGGGGAAATTAGAGTAATGGGATTATTGTGAACTGAGGTATTCGTTTGAGATTTCCTCAACCTGAGTGGTCATGGTGGTAACTGGTTCCGAAACTAGTCCACTTAGGATCCACCCAAAAATAGTATTTTGTGCCAATAGTTTGTTTGAAATTTTCTCAACACCCTCGAGTATTATCTGAGGTATGAGATCGCTGCCTAATAGAATGTCTATTTGAGCGGGGGTGTTGCAGTTGGGATCTGCTAGCTTTAGGTGTGAAACCTTTTGCCAATGCTTGCTATTTATATGATAGCTTGGAAGCATATTTGTTATATGCGGTAAGACTATAGCTTCTGCTTTAATACTCTTATCCGCTTGGGGGGGAAATTAGAGTAATGGGATTATTGTGAACTGAGGTATTCGTTTGAGATTTCCTCAACCTGAGTGGTCATGGTGGTAACTGGTTCCGAAACTAGTCCACTTAGGATCCACCCAAAAATAGTATTTTGTGCCAATAGTTTGTTTGAAATTTTCTCAACACCCTCGAGTATTATCTGAGGTATGAGATCGCTGCCTAATAGAATGTCTATTTGAGCGGAGGTGTTGCAGTTGGGATCTGCTAGCTTTAGGTGTGAAACCTTTTGCCAATGCTTGCTATTTATATGATAGCTTGGAAGCATATTTGTTAGTTGCGGTAAGACTATAGCTTCTACTTTAATTCTCTTATCCGCTTGGGGGGAAATTAGAGTAATGGGGTTATTGTGAACTGAGGTATTCGTTTGAGATTTCCTCAACCTGAGTGGTCATGGTGGTAACTGGTTCCGAAACTAGTCCACTTTGGATCCACCCTAAAATAGTATTTTGTGCCAATAGTTTGTTTGAAATTTTCTCAACACCCTCGAGTATTATCTGAGGTATGAGATCGCTGCCTAATAGAATGTCTATTTGAGCGGGGGTGTTGCAGTTGGGATCTGCTAGCTTTAGGTGTGAAACCTTTTGCCAATGCTTGCTATTTATATGATAGCTTGGAAGCATATTTGCTAGTTGCGGTAAGACTATAGCTTCTGCTTTAATTCTCTTTTCCGCTTGGGGGGAAATTAGAGTAATGGGATTATTGTGAACTGAGGTATTCGTTTGAGATTTCCTCAACCTGAGCGGTCATGGTGATAACTGATTCCGACACTAGTCCACTTAGGATCAAACCAAAAATAGTATTTTGTGCCAATAGTTTGTTTGAAATTTTCTCAACACCCTCGAGTATTATCTGAGGTATGAGATCGCTGCCTAATAGAATGTCTATTTGAGCGGGGGTGTTGCAGTTGGGATCTGCTAGCTTTAGGTGTGAAACCTTTTGCCAATGCTTGCTATTTATATGATAGCTTCGAAGCATATTTGTTAGTTGCGGTAAGACTATAGCTTCTGCTTTAATTCTCTTATCCGCTTGGGGGGAAATTAGAGTAATGGGGTTATTGTGAACTGAGGTATTCGTTTGAGATTTCCTCAACCTGAGTGGTCATGGTGGTAACTGGTTCCGAAACTAGTCCACTTAGGATCCACCCAAAAATAGTATTTTGTGCCAATAGTTTGTTTGAAATTTTCTCAACACCCTCGAGTATTATCTGAGGTATGAGATCGCTGCCTAATAGAATGTCTATTTGAGCGGGGGTGTTGCAGTTGGGATCTGCTAGCTTTAGGTGTGAAACCTTTAGCCAATGCTTGCTATTTATATGATAGCTTGGAAGCATATTTGTTAGTTGCGGTAAGACTATAGCTTCTGCTTTAATTCTCTTATCCGCTTGGGGGGAAATTAGAGTAATGGGATTATGTGAACTGAGGTATTCGTTTGAGATTTCCTCAACCTGAGTGGTCATGGTGGTAACTGGTTCCGAAACTAGTCCACTTAGGATCCACCCTAAAATAGTATTTTGTGCCAAAAGGTGAAACCTTTTGCCAATGCTTGCTATTTATATGATAGCTTGGAAGCATATTTGTTAGTTGCGGTAAGACTATAGCTTCTGCTTTAATTCTTTTTTCCGCTTGGGGGGAAATTAGAGTAATGGGATTATTGTGAACTGAGGTATTCGTTTGAGATTTCCTCAACCTGAGTGGTCATAGTGGTAACTGGTTCCGAAACTAGTCCACTTAGGATCCACCCAAAAATAGTATTTTGTGCCAATAGTTTGTTTGAAATTTTCTCAACACCCTCGAGTATTATCTGAGGTATGAGATCGCTGCCTAATAGAATGTCTATTTGAGCGGGGGTGTTGCAGTTGGCATCTGCTAGCTTTAGGCGTGAAACCTTTTGCCAATGCTTGCTATTTATATGATAGCTTGGAAGCATATTTGTTAGTTGCGGTAAGACTATAGCTTCTGCTTTAATTCTCTTATCCGCTTGGGGGGAAATTAGAGTAATGGGATTATTGTGAACTGAGGTATTCGTTTGAGATTTCCTCAACCTGAGTGGTCATGGTGGTAACTGGTTCCGAAACTAGTCCACTTAGAATCCACCCTAAAATAGTATTTTGTGCCAATAGTTTGTTTGAAATTTTCTCAACACCCTCGAGTATTATCTGAGGTATGAAGTCGCTGCCTAATAGAATGTCTATTTGTGCGGGGGTGTTGCAGTTGGGATCTGCTAGCTTTAGGTGTGAAACCTTTTGCCAATGCTTGCTATTTATATGATAGCTTGGAAGCATATTTGTTAGTTGCGGTAAGACTATAGCTTCTGCTTTAATTCTCTTATCCGCTTGGGGGGAAATAAGAGTAATGGGATTATTGTGAACTGAGGTATTCGTTTGAGATTTCCTCAACCTGAGTGGACATGGTGGTAACTGGTTCCGAAACTAGTCTGCTTAGGATCCACCCAAAAATAGTATTTTGTGCCAATAGTTTGTTTGAAATTTTCTCAACACCCTCGAGTATTATCTGAGGTATAAGATCGCTGCCTAATAGAATGTCTATTTGAGCGGAGGTGTTGCAGTTGGGATCTGCTAGCTTTAGGTGTGAAAGCTTTTGCCAATGCTTGCTATTTATATGATAGCTTGGAAGCATATTTGTTAGTTGCGGTAAGACTATAGCTTCTGCTTTAATTCTCTTATCCGCTTGGGGGGAAATAAGAGTAATGGGATTATTGTGAACTGAGGTATTCGTTTGAGATTTCCTCAACCTGAGTGGACATGGTGGTAACTGGTTCCGAAACTAGTCTGCTTAGGATCCACCCAAAAATAGTATTTTGTGCCAATAGTTTGTTTGAAATTTTCTCAACACCCTCGAGTATTATCTGAGGTATAAGATCGCTGCCTAATAGAATGTCTATTTGTGCGGGGGTGTTGCAGTTGGGATCTGCTAGCTTTAGGTGTGAAACCTTTTGCCAATGCTTGCTATTTATATGATAGCTTGGAAGCATATTTGTTAGTTGCGGTAAGACTATAGCTTCTGCTTTAATTCTCTTATCCGCTTGGGGGGAAATAAGAGTAATGGGATTATTGTGAACTGAGGTATTCGTTTGAGATTTCCTCAACCTGAGTGGACATGGTGGTAACTGGTTCCGAAACTAGTCTGCTTAGGATCCACCCAAAAATAGTATTTTGTGCCAATAGTTTGTTTGAAATTTTCTCAACACCCTCGAGTATTATCTGAGGTATAAGATCGCTGCCTAATAGAATGTCTATTTGAGCGGGGGTGTTGCAGTTGGCATCTGCTAGCTTTAGGCGTGAAACCTTTTGCCAATGCTTGCTATTTATATGATAGCTTGGAAGCATATTTGTTAGTTGCGGTAAGACTATAGCTTCTGCTTTAATTCTCTTATCCGCTTGGGGGGAAATTAGAGTAATGGGATTATTGTGAACTGAGGTATTCGTTTGAGATTTCCTCAACCTGAGTGGTCATGGTGGTAACTGGTTCCGAAACTAGTCCACTTAGAATCCACCCTAAAATAGTATTTTGTGCCAATAGTTTGTTTGAAATTTTCTCAACACCCTCGAGTATTATCTGAGGTATGAAGTCGCTGCCTAATAGAATGTCTATTTGTGCGGGGGTGTTGCAGTTGGGATCTGCTAGCTTTAGGTGTGAAACCTTTTGCCAATGCTTGCTATTTATATGATAGCTTGGAAGCATATTTGTTAGTTGCGGTAAGACTATAGCTTCTGCTTTAATTCTCTTATCCGCTTGGGGGAAAATTAGAGTAATGGGATTATTGTGAACTGAGGTATTCGTTTGAGATTTCCTCAACCTGAGTGGTCATGGTGGTAACTAGTTCCGAAACTAGTCCACTTAGGATCCACCCAAAAATAGTATTTTGTGCCAAAAGTTTGTTTGAAATTTTCTTAACACCCTCGAGTATTATCGGAGGTATGAGATCGCTGCCTAATAGAATGTCTATTTGAGCGGTGGTGTTGCAGTTGGGATCTGCTAGCTTTAAGTGTGAAATCTGTTGCCAATGCTTGCTATTTATATGATAGCTTGGAAGCATATTTGTTAGTTGCGGTAAGACTATAGCTTCTGCTTTAATTCTCTTATCCGCTTGGGGGGAAATTAGAGTAATGGGGTTATTGTGAACTGAGGTATTCGTTTGAGATTTCCTCAACCTAAGTGGTCATGGTGGTAACTGGTTCCGAAACTAGTAAACTTAGGATCCACCCAAAAATAGTATTTTGTGCCAATAGTTTGTTTGAAATTTTCTCAACACCCTCGAGTATTATCGGAGGTATGAGATCGCTGCCTAATAGAATGTCTATTTGAGCGGGGGTGTTGCAGTTGGGATCTGCTAGCTTTAGGTGTGAAATCTTTTGCCAATGCTTGCTATTTATATGATAGCTTGGAAGCATATTTGTTAGTTGCGGTAAGACTATAGCTTCTGCTTTAATTCTCTTATCCGCTTGGGGGGAAATTAGAGTAATGGGATTATTGTGAGCTGAGGTATTCGTTTGAGATTTCCTCAACCTGAGTGGTCATGGTGGTAACTAGTTCCGAAACTAGTCCACTTAGGATCCACCCAAAAATAGTATTTTGTGCCAATAGTTTGTTTGAAATTTTCTCAACACCCTCGAGTATTATCTGAGGTATGAGATCGCTGCCTAAAAGAATGTCTATTTGAACGGAGGTGTTGCAGTTGGGATCTGCTAGCTTTAGGTGTGAAAGCTTTTGCCAATGCTTGCTATTTATATGATAGCTTGGAAGCATATTTGTTAGTTGCGGTAAGACTATAGCTTCTACTTTAATTCTCTTATCCGCTTGGGGGGAAATTAGAGTAATGGGATTATTGTGAGCTGAGGTATTCGTTTGAGATTTCCTCAACCTGAGTGGTCATGGTGGTAACTGGTTCCGAAACTAGTCCACTTAGGATCCACCCTAAAATAGTATTTTGTGCCAATAGTTTGTTTGAAATTTTCTCAACACCCTCGAGTATTATCTGAGGTATGAGATCGCTGCCTAATAGAATGTCTATTTGAGCGGGGGTGTTGCAGTTGGGATCTGCTAGCTTTAGGTGTGAAACCTTTAGCCAATGCTTGCTATTTATATGATAGCTTGGAAGCATATTTGTTAGTTGCGGTAAGACTATAGCTTCTGCTTTAATTCTCTTATCCGCTTGGGGGGAAATTAGAGTAATGGGATTATTGTGAGCTAAGGTATTCGTTTGAGATTTCCTCAACCTGAGTGGTCATGGTGGTAACTGGTTCCGAAACTAGTCCACTTAGGATCCACCCTAAAATAGTATTTTGTGCCAAAAGGTGAAACCTTTTGCCAATGCTTGCTATTTATATGATAGCTTGGAAGCATATTTGTTAGTTGCGGTAAGACTATCGCTTCTGCTTTAATTCTCTTATCCGCTTGGGGGGCAATTAGAGTAATGGGATTATTGTGAACTGAGGTATTCGTTTGAGATTTCCTCAACCTGAGTGGTCATGGTGGTAACTGGTTCCGAAACTAGTCCACTTAGGATCCACCCACAAATAGTATTTTGTACCAATAGTTTGTTTGAAATTTTCTCAACACCCTCGAGTATTATCTGAGGTATGAGATCGCTGCCTAATAGAATGTCTATTTGAGCGGAGGTGTTGCAGTTGGGATCTGCTAGCTTTAGGTGTGAAAGCTTTTGCCAATGTTTGCTATTTATATGATAGCTTGGAAGCATATTTGTTAGTTGCGGTAAGACTATAGCTTCTGCTTTAATTCTCTTATCCGCTTGGAGGGAAATTAGAGTAATGGGATTATTGTGAACTGAGGTATTCGTTTGAGATTTCCTCAACCTGAGTGGTCATGGTGGTAACTAGTTCCGAAACTAGTCCACTTAGGATCCACCCAAAAATAGTATTTTGTGCCAAAAGTTTGTTTGAAATTTTCTCAACACCCTCGAGTATTATCTGAGGTATGAGATCGCTGCCTAATAGAATGTCTATTTGAGCGGGGGTGTTGCAGTTGGGATCTGCTAGCTTTAGGTGTGAAACCTTTTGCCAATGTTTGCTATTTATATGATAGCTTGGAAGCATATTTGTTAGTTGCGGTAAGACTATAGCTTCTGCTTTAATTCTCTTATCCGCTTGGGGGAAATTAGAGTAATGGGATTATTGTGAACTGAGGTATTCGTTTGAGATTTCCTCAACCTGAGTGGTCATGGTGGTAACTAGTTCCGAAACTAGTCCACTTAGGATCCACCCAAAAATAGTATTTTGTGCCAAAAGTTTGTTTGAAATTTTCTCAACACCCTCGAGTATTATCTGAGGTATGAGATCGCTGCCTAATAGAATGTCTATTTGAGCGGGGGTGTTGCAGTTGGGATCTGCTAGCTTTAGGTGTGAAACCCTTTGCCAATGTTTGCTATTTATATGATAGCTTGGAAGCATATTTGTTAGTTGCGGTAAGACTATAGCTTCTGCTTTAATTCTCTTATCCGCTTGGGGGGAAATTAGAGTAATGGGATTATTGTGAACTGAGGTATTCGTTTGAGATTTCCTCAACCTGAGTGGTCATGGTGGTAACTAGTTCCGAAACTAGTCCACTTAGGATCCACCCAAAAATAGTATTTTGTGCCAAAAGTTTGTTTGAAATTTTCTTAACACCCTCGAGTATTATGGGAGGTATGAGATCGCTGCCTAATAGAATGTCTATTTGAGCGGTGGTGTTGCAGTTGGGATCTGCTAGCTTAAGGTGTGAAATCTGTTGCCAATGCTTGCTATTTATATGATAGCTTGGAAGCATATTTGTTAGTTGCGGTAAGACTATAGCTTCTGCTTTAATTCTCTTATCCGCTTGGGGGGAAATTAGAGTAATGGGGTTATTGTGAACTGAGGTATTCGTTTGAGATTTCCTCAACCTAAGTGGTCATGGTGGTAACTGGTTCCGAAACTAGTAAACTTAGGATCCACCCAAAAATAGTATTTTGTGCCAATAGTTTGTTTGAAATTTTCTCAACACCCTCGAGTATTATCTGAGGTATGAGATCGCTGCCTAATAGAATGTCTATTTGAGCGGGGGTGTTGCAGTTGGGATCTGCTAGCTTTAGGTGTGAAACCTTTTGCCAATGTTTGCTATTTATATGATAGCTTGGAAGCATATTTGTTAGTTGCGGTAAGACTATAGCTTCTGCTTTAATTCTCTTATCCGCTTGGGGGAAATTAGAGTAATGGGATTATTGTGAACTGAGGTATTCGTTTGAGATTTCCTCAACCTGAGTGGTCATGGTGGTAACTAGTTCCGAAATTAGTCCACTTAGGATCCACCCAAAAATAGTATTTTGTGCCAAAAGTTTGTTTGAAATTTTCTCAACACCCTCGAGTATTATCTGAGGTATGAGATCGCTGCCTAATAGAATGTCTATTTGAGCGGGGGTGTTGCAGTTGGGATCTGCTAGCTTTAGGTGTGAAACCCTTTGCCAATGTTTGCTATTTATATGATAGCTTGGAAGCATATTTGTTAGTTGCGGTAAGACTATAGCTTCTGCTTTAATTCTCTTATCCGCTTGGGGGGAAATTAGAGTAATGGGATTATTGTGAACTGAGGTATTCGTTTGAGATTTCCTCAACCTGAGTGGTCATGGTGGTAACTAGTTCCGAAACTAGTCCACTTAGGATCCACCCAAAAATAGTATTTTGTGCCAAAAGTTTGTTTGAAATTTTCTTAACACCCTCGAGTATTATGGGAGGTATGAGATCGCTGCCTAATAGAATGTCTATTTGAGCGGTGGTGTTGCAGTTGGGATCTGCTAGCTTAAGGTGTGAAATCTGTTGCCAATGCTTGCTATTTATATGATAGCTTGGAAGCATATTTGTTAGTTGCGGTAAGACTATAGCTTCTGCTTTAATTCTCTTATCCGCTTGGGGGGAAATTAGAGTAATGGGGTTATTGTGAACTGAGGTATTCGTTTGAGATTTCCTCAACCTAAGTGGTCATGGTGGTAACTGGTTCCGAAACTAGTAAACTTAGGATCCACCCAAAAATAGTATTTTGTGCCAATAGTTTGTTTGAAATTTTCTCAACACCCTCGAGTATTATCGGAGGTATGAGATCGCTGCCTAATAGAATGTCTATTTGAGCGGGGGTGTTGCAGTTGGGATCTGCTAGCTTTAGGTGTGAAATCTTTTGCCAATGCTTGCTATTTATATGATAGCTTGGAAGCATATTTGTTAGTTGCGGTAAGACTATAGCTTCTGCTTTAATTCTCTTATCCGCTTGGGGGGAAATTAGAGTAATGGGATTATTGTGAACTGAGGTATTCGTTTGAGATTTCCTCAACCTGAGTGGTCATGGTGGTAACTGGTTCCGAAACTAGTCCACTTAGGATCCACCCAAAAATAGTATTTTGTGCCAATAGTTTGTTTGAAATTTTCTCAACACCCTGGAGTATTAGCTGAGGTATGAGATGGCTGCCTAATAGAATGTGTATTTGAGCGGAGGTGTTGCAGTTGGGATCTGCTAGCTTTAAGTTTGAAAGCTTTTGCCAATGCTTGCTATTTATATGATAGCTTGGAAGCATATTTGTTAGTTGCGGTAAGACTATAGCTTCTGCTTTAATTCTCTTATCCGCTTGGGGGGAAATTAGAGTAATGGGATTATTGTGAACTGAGGTATTCGTTTGAGATTTCCTCAACCTGAGTGGTCATGGTGGTAACTGGTTCCGAAACTAGTCCACTTAGGATCCACCCAAAAATAGTATTTTGTGCCAATAGTTTTTTTGAAATTTTCTCAACACCCTCGAGTATTAGCTGAGGTATGAGATGGCTGCCTAATAGAATGTGTATTTGAGCGGAGGTGTTGCAGTTGGGATCTGCTAGCTTTAAGTTTGAAAGCTTTTGCCAATGCTTGCTATTTATATGATAGCTTGGAAGCATATTTGTTAGTTGCGGTAAGACTATAGCTTCTGCTTTAATTCTCTTATCTGCTTGGGGGGAAATTAGAGTAATGGGGTTATTGTGAACTGAGGTATTCGTTTGAGATTTCCTCAACCTAAGTGGTCATGGTGGTAACTGGTTCCGAAACTAGTAAACTTAGGATCCACCCTAAAATAGTATTTTGTGCCAATAGTTTTTTTGAAATTTTCTCAACACCCTCGAGTATTATCTGAGGTATGAGATCGCTGCCTAATAGAATGTCTATTTGAGCGGGGGAGTTGCAGTTGGGATCTGCTAGCTTTAGGTGTGAAACCTTTAGCCAATGCTTGCTATTTATATGATAGCTTGGAAGCATATTTGTTAGTTGCGGTAAGATTATAGCTTCTGCTTTAATTCTCTTATCCGCTTGGGGGGAAATTAGAGTAATGGGATTATGTGAACTGAGGTATTCGTTTGAGATTTCCTCAACCTGAGTGGTCAATGTGGTAACTGGTTCCGAAACTAGTCCACTTAGGATCCACCCTAAAATAGTATTTTGTGCCAAAAGGTGAATCCTTTTGCCAATGCTTGCTATTTATATGATAGCTTGGAAGCATATTTGTTAGTTGCGGTAAGACTATCGCTTCTGCTTTAATTCTCTTATCCGCTTGGGGGGCAATTAGAGTAATGGGATTATTGCGAACTGAGGTATTCGTTTGAGATTTCCTCAACCTGAGTGGTCATGGTGGTAACTGGTTCCGAAACTAGTCCACTTAGAATCCACCCTAAAATAGTATTTTGTGCCAATAGTTTGTTTGAAATTTTCTCAACACCCTCGAGTATTATCTGAGGTATGAGATCGCTGCCTAATAGAATGTCTATTTGAGCGGGGGTGTTGCAGTTGGCATCTGCTAGCTTTAGGTATGAAACCTTTTGCCAATGCTTGCTATTTATATGATAGCTTGGAAGCATATTTGTTAGTTGCGGTAAGACTATAGCTTCTGCTTTAATTCTTTTTTCCGCTTGGGGGGAAATTAGAGTAATGGGATTATTGTGAACTGAGGTATTCGTTTGAGATTTCCTCAACCTGAGTGGTCATTGTGGTAACTGGTTCCGAAACTAGTCCACTTAGGATCCACCCAAAAATAGTATTTTGTGCCAATAGTTTGTTTGAAATTTTCTCAACACCCTCGAGTATTATCTGAGGTATGAGATCGCTGCCTAATAGAATGTCTATTTGAGCGGGGGTGTTGCAGTTGGCATCTGCTAGCTTTAGGTGTGAAACCTTTTGCCAATGCTTGCTATTTATATGATAGCTTGGAAGCATATTTGTTAGTTGCGGTAAGACTATAGCTTCTGCTTTAATTCTTTTATCCGCTTGGGGGGAAATTAGAGTAATGGGATTATTGTGAACTGAGGTATTCGTTTGAGATTTCCTCAACCTGAGTGGTCATGGTGGTAACTGGTTCCGAAACTAGTCCACTTAGAATCCACCCTAAAATAGTATTTTGTGCCAATAGTTTGTTTGAAATTTTCTCAACACCCTCGAGTATTATCTGAGGTATGAAGTCGCTGCCTAATAGAATGTCTATTTGTGCGGGGTGTTGCAGTTGGGATCTGCTAGCTTTAGGTGTGAAACCTTTTGCCAATGCTTGCTATTTATATGATAGCTTGGAAGCATATTTGTTAGTTGCGGTAAGACTATAGCTTCTGCTTTAATTCTCTTATCCGCTTGGGGGGAAATTAGAGTAATGGGATTATTGTGAACTGAGGTATTCGTTTGAGATTTCCTCAACCTGAGTGGTCATGGTGGTAACTGGTTCCGAAACTAGTCCACTTAGGATCCACCCAAAAATAGTATTTTGTGCCAATAGTTTGTTTGAAATTTTCTCAACACCCTGGAGTATTATCTGAGGTATGAGATGGCTGCCTAATAGAATGTGTATTTTAGCGGAGGTGTTGCAGTTGGGATCTGCTAGCTTTAAGTTTGAAAGCTTTTGCCAATGCTTGCTATTTATATGATAGCTTGGAAGCATATTTGTTAGTTGCGGTAAGACTATAGCTTCTGCTTTAATTCTCTTATCCGCTTGGGGAGAAATTAGAGTAATGGGGTTATTGTGAACTGAGGTATTCGTTTGAGATTTCCTCAACCTAAGTGGTCATGGTGGTAACTGGTTCCGAAACTAGTAAACTTAGGATCCACCCAAAAATAGTATTTTGTGCCAATAGTTTGTTTGAAATTTTCTCAACACCCTCGAGTATTATCGGAGGTATGAGATCGCTGCCTAATAGAATGTCTATTTGAGCGGGGCTGTTGCAGTTGGGATCTGCTAGCTTTAGGTGTGAAAACTTTAGCCAATGCTTGCTATTTATATGATAGCTTGGAAGCATATTTGTTAGTTGCGGTAAGACTATAGCTTCTGCTTTAATTCTCTCATCCGCTTGGGGGGAAATTAGAGTAATGGGATTATGTGAACTGAGGTATTCGTTTGAGATTTCCTCAACCTGAGTGGTCATGGTGGTAACTGGTTCCGAAACTAGTCCACTTAGGATCCACCCTAAAATAGTATTTTGTGCCAATAGTTTTTTTGAAATTTTCTCAACACCCTCGAGTATTATCTGAGGTATGAGATCGCTGCCTAATAGAATGTCTATTTGAGCGGGGGAGTTGCAGTTGGGATCTGCTAGCTTTAGGTGTGAAACCTTTTGCCAATGCTTGCTATTTATATGATATCTTGGAAGCATATTTGTTAGTTGCGGTAAGACTATAGCTTCTGCTTTAATTCTCTTATCCGCTTGGAAGAAATTAGAGTAATGGGATTATTGTGAACTAAGGTATTCGTTTGAGATTTCCTCAACCTGAGTGGTCATGGTGGTAACTGGTTCCGAAACTAGTCCACTTAGGATCCACCCAAAAATAGTATTTTGTGCCAATAGTTTGTTTGAAATTTTCTCAACACCCTCGAGTATTATCTGAGGTATGAGATCGCTGCCTAATAGAATGTCTATTTGAGCGGGGGTGTTGCAGTTGGGATCTGCTAGCTTTAGGTGTGAAACCTTTTGCCAATGCTTGCTATTTATATGATAGCTTGGAAGCATATTTGTTAGTTGCGGTAAGACTATAGCTTCTGCTTTAATTCTCTTATCCGCTTGGGGGGAAATTAGAGTAATGGGATTATTATGAACTAAGGTATTCGTTTGAGATTTCCTCAACCTGAGTGGTCATGGTGGTAACTGGTTCCGAAACTAGTCCACATAGGATCAACCCAAAAATAGTATTTTGTGCCAATAGTTTGTTTGAAATTTTCTCAACACCCGCGAGTATTATCTGAGTTATGAGATCGCTGCCTAATAGAATGTCTATTTGAGCGCGGGTGTTGCAGTTGGCATCTGCTAGCTTTAGGTGTGAAAACTTTAGCCAATGCTTGCTATTTATATGATAGCTTGGAAGCATATTTGTTAGTTGCGGTAAGACTATAGCTTCTGCTTTAATTCTCTCATCCGCTTGGGGGGAAATTAGAGTAATGGGATTATGTGAACTGAGGTATTCGTTTGAGATTTCCTCAACCTGAGTGGTCATGGTGGTAACTGGTTCCGAAACTAGTCCACTTAGGATCCACCCTAAAATAGTATTTTGTGCCAATAGGTGAAACCTTTTGCCAATGCTTGCTATTTATATGATAGCTTGGAAGCATATTTGTTAGTTGCGGTAAGACTATCGCTTCTGCTTTAATTCTCTTATCCGCTTGGGGGGCAATTAGAGTAATGGGATTATTGTGAACTGAGGTATTCGTTTGAGATTTCCTCAACCTGAGTGGTCGTGGTGGTAACTGGTTCCGAAACTAGTCCACTTAGAATCCACCCTAAAATAGTATTTTGTGCCAATAGTTTGTTTGAAATTTTCTCAACACCCTCGAGTCTTATCTGAGTTATGAGATCGCTGCCTAATAGAATGTCTATTTGAGCGGGGGTGTTGCAGTTGGGATCTGCTAGCTTTAGGTGTGAAACCTTTTGCCAATGCTTGCTATTTATATGATAGCTTGGAAGCATATTTGTTAGTTGCGGTAAGACTATAGCTTCTGCTTTAATTCTCTTATCCGCTTGGGGGGAAATTAGAGTAATGGGATAATTGTGAACTGAGGTATTCGTTTGAGATTTCCTCAACCTGAGTGGTCATGGTGGTAACTGGTTCCGAAACTAGTCCACTTAGGATCCACCCAAAAATAGTATTTTGTGCCAATAGTTTGTTTGAAATTTTCTCAACACCCTCGAGTATTATCTGAGGCATGAGATCGCTGCCTAATAGAATGTCTATTTGAGCGGGGGTGTTGCAGTTGGGATCTGCTAGCTTTAGGTGTGAAACCTTTTGCCAATTCTTGCTATTTATATGATAGCTTGGAAGCATATTTGTTAGTTGCGGTAAGACTATAGCTTCTGCTTTAATTCTCTCATCCGCTTGGGGGGAAATTAGAGTAATGGGATTATGTGAACTGAGGTATTCGTTTGAGATTTCCTCAACCTGAGTGGTCATGGTGGTAACTGGTTCCGAAACTAGTCCACTTAGGATCCACCCTAAAATAGTATTTTGTGCCAATAGGTGAAACCTTTTGCCAATGCTTGCTATTTATATGATAGCTTGGAAGCATATTTGTTAGTTGCGGTAAGACTATCGCTTCTGCTTTAATTCTCTTATCCGCTTGGGGGGCAATTAGAGTAATGGGATTATTGTGAACTGAGGTATTCGTTTGAGATTTCCTCAACCTGAGTGGTCATTGTGGTAACTGGTTCCGAAACTAGTCCACTTAGGATCCACCCAAAAATAGTATTTTGTGCCAATAGTTTGTTTGAAATTTTCTCAACACCCTCGAGTATTATCTGAGGTATGAGATCGCTGCCTAATAGAATGTCTATTTGAGCGGGGGTGTTGCAGTTGGCATCTGCTAGCTTTAGGTGTGAAACCTTTTGCCAATGCTTGCTATTTATATGATAGCTTGGAAGCATATTTGTTAGTTGCGGTAAGACTATAGCTTCTGCTTTAATTCTTTTATCCGCTTGGGGGGAAATTAGAGTAATGGGATTATTGTGAACTGAGGTATTCGTTTGAGATTTCCTCAACCTGAGTGGTCATGGTGGTAACTGGTTCCGAAACTAGTCCACTTAGAATCCACCCTAAAATAGTATTTTGTGCCAATAGTTTGTTTGAAATTTTCTCAACACCCTCGAGTATTATCTGAGGTATGAAGTCGCTGCCTAATAGAATGTCTATTTGTGCGGGGTGTTGCAGTTGGGATCTGCTAGCTTTAGGTGTGAAACCTTTTGCCAATGCTTGCTATTTATATGATAGCTTGGAAGCATATTTGTTAGTTGCGGTAAGACTATAGCTTCTGCTTTAATTCTCTTATCCGCTTGGGGGGAAATTAGAGTAATGGGATTATTGTGAACTGAGGTATTCGTTTGAGATTTCCTCAACCTGAGTGGTCATGGTGGTAACTGGTTCCGAAACTAGTCCACTTAGGATCCACCCAAAAATAGTATTTTGTGCCAATAGTTTGTTTGAAATTTTCTCAACACCCTGGAGTATTATCTGAGGTATGAGATGGCTGCCTAATAGAATGTGTATTTTAGCGGAGGTGTTGCAGTTGGGATCTGCTAGCTTTAAGTTTGAAAGCTTTTGCCAATGCTTGCTATTTATATGATAGCTTGGAAGCATATTTGTTAGTTGCGGTAAGACTATAGCTTCTGCTTTAATTCTCTTATCCGCTTGGGGAGAAATTAGAGTAATGGGGTTATTGTGAACTGAGGTATTCGTTTGAGATTTCCTCAACCTAAGTGGTCATGGTGGTAACTGGTTCCGAAACTAGTAAACTTAGGATCCACCCAAAAATAGTATTTTGTGCCAATAGTTTGTTTGAAATTTTCTCAACACCCTCGAGTATTATCGGAGGTATGAGATCGCTGCCTAATAGAATGTCTATTTGAGCGGGGCTGTTGCAGTTGGGATCTGCTAGCTTTAGGTGTGAAAACTTTAGCCAATGCTTGCTATTTATATGATAGCTTGGAAGCATATTTGTTAGTTGCGGTAAGACTATAGCTTCTGCTTTAATTCTCTCATCCGCTTGGGGGGAAATTAGAGTAATGGGATTATGTGAACTGAGGTATTCGTTTGAGATTTCCTCAACCTGAGTGGTCATGGTGGTAACTGGTTCCGAAACTAGTCCACTTAGGATCCACCCTAAAATAGTATTTTGTGCCAATAGTTTTTTTGAAATTTTCTCAACACCCTCGAGTATTATCTGAGGTATGAGATCGCTGCCTAATAGAATGTCTATTTGAGCGGGGGAGTTGCAGTTGGGATCTGCTAGCTTTAGGTGTGAAACCTTTTGCCAATGCTTGCTATTTATATGATATCTTGGAAGCATATTTGTTAGTTGCGGTAAGACTATAGCTTCTGCTTTAATTCTCTTATCCGCTTGGAAGAAATTAGAGTAATGGGATTATTGTGAACTAAGGTATTCGTTTGAGATTTCCTCAACCTGAGTGGTCATGGTGGTAACTGGTTCCGAAACTAGTCCACTTAGGATCCACCCAAAAATAGTATTTTGTGCCAATAGTTTGTTTGAAATTTTCTCAACACCCTCGAGTATTATCTGAGGTATGAGATCGCTGCCTAATAGAATGTCTATTTGAGCGGGGGTGTTGCAGTTGGGATCTGCTAGCTTTAGGTGTGAAACCTTTTGCCAATGCTTGCTATTTATATGATAGCTTGGAAGCATATTTGTTAGTTGCGGTAAGACTATAGCTTCTGCTTTAATTCTCTTATCCGCTTGGGGGGAAATTAGAGTAATGGGATTATTATGAACTAAGGTATTCGTTTGAGATTTCCTCAACCTGAGTGGTCATGGTGGTAACTGGTTCCGAAACTAGTCCACATAGGATCAACCCAAAAATAGTATTTTGTGCCAATAGTTTGTTTGAAATTTTCTCAACACCCGCGAGTATTATCTGAGTTATGAGATCGCTGCCTAATAGAATGTCTATTTGAGCGCGGGTGTTGCAGTTGGCATCTGCTAGCTTTAGGTGTGAAAACTTTAGCCAATGCTTGCTATTTATATGATAGCTTGGAAGCATATTTGTTAGTTGCGGTAAGACTATAGCTTCTGCTTTAATTCTCTCATCCGCTTGGGGGGAAATTAGAGTAATGGGATTATGTGAACTGAGGTATTCGTTTGAGATTTCCTCAACCTGAGTGGTCATGGTGGTAACTGGTTCCGAAACTAGTCCACTTAGGATCCACCCTAAAATAGTATTTTGTGCCAATAGGTGAAACCTTTTGCCAATGCTTGCTATTTATATGATAGCTTGGAAGCATATTTGTTAGTTGCGGTAAGACTATCGCTTCTGCTTTAATTCTCTTATCCGCTTGGGGGGCAATTAGAGTAATGGGATTATTGTGAACTGAGGTATTCGTTTGAGATTTCCTCAACCTGAGTGGTCGTGGTGGTAACTGGTTCCGAAACTAGTCCACTTAGAATCCACCCTAAAATAGTATTTTGTGCCAATAGTTTGTTTGAAATTTTCTCAACACCCTCGAGTCTTATCTGAGTTATGAGATCGCTGCCTAATAGAATGTCTATTTGAGCGGGGGTGTTGCAGTTGGGATCTGCTAGCTTTAGGTGTGAAACCTTTTGCCAATGCTTGCTATTTATATGATAGCTTGGAAGCATATTTGTTAGTTGCGGTAAGACTATAGCTTCTGCTTTAATTCTCTTATCCGCTTGGGGGGAAATTAGAGTAATGGGATAATTGTGAACTGAGGTATTCGTTTGAGATTTCCTCAACCTGAGTGGTCATGGTGGTAACTGGTTCCGAAACTAGTCCACTTAGGATCCACCCAAAAATAGTATTTTGTGCCAATAGTTTGTTTGAAATTTTCTCAACACCCTCGAGTATTATCTGAGGCATGAGATCGCTGCCTAATAGAATGTCTATTTGAGCGGGGGTGTTGCAGTTGGGATCTGCTAGCTTTAGGTGTGAAACCTTTTGCCAATTCTTGCTATTTATATGATAGCTTGGAAGCATATTTGTTAGTTGCGGTAAGACTATAGCTTCTGCTTTAATTCTCTTATCCGCTTGGGGGGAAATTAGAGTAATGGGATTATTGTGAACTGAGGTATTCGTTTGAGATTTCCTCAACCTGAGTGGTCATGGTGGTAACTGGTTCCGAAACTAGTCCACTTAGGATCCACCCAAAAATAGTATTTTGTGCCAATAGTTTGTTTGAAATTTTCTCAACACCCTCGAGTATTATCTGAGGTATGAGATCGCTGCCTAATAGAATGTCTATTTGAGCGGAGGTGTTGCAGTTGGGATCTGCTAGCTTTTGGTGTGAAAGCTTTTGCCAATGCTTGCTATTTATATGATAGCTTGGAAGCATATTTGTTAGTTGCGGTAAGACTATAGCTTCTGCTTTAATTCTCTTATCCGCTTGGGGGGAAATTAGAGTAATGGGGTTATTGTGAACTGAGGTATTCGTTTGAGATTTCCTCAACCTGAGTGGTCATGGTGGTAACTGGTTCCGAAACTAGTCCACTTAGGATCCACCCTAAAATAGTAATTTGTGCCAATAGTTTGTTTGAAATTTTCTCAACACCCTCGAGTATTATCTGAGGTATGAGATCGCTGCCTAATAGAATGTCTATTTGAGCGGGGGTGTTGCAGTTGGGATCTGCTAGCTTTAGGTGTGAAACCTTTTGCCAATGCTTGCTATTTATATGATAGCTTGGAAGCATATTTGTTAGTTGCGGTAAGACTATAGCTTCTGCTTTAATTCTCTTATCCGCTTGGGGGGAAATTAGAGTAATGGGATTATTGTGAACTGAGGTATTCGTTTGAGATTTCCTCAACCTGAGTGGTCATGGTGATAACTGGTTCCGAAACTAGTCCACTTAGGATCAACCCAAAAATAGTATTTTGTGCCAATAGTTTGTTTGAAATTTTCTCAACACCCTCGAGTATTATCTGAGGTATGAGATCGCTGCCTAATAGAATGTCTATTTGAGCGGGGGTGTTGCAGTTGGGATCTGCTAGCTTTAGGTGTGAAACCTTTTGCCAATGCTTGCTATTTATATGATAGCTTGGAAGCATATTTGTTAGTTGCGGTAAGACTATAGCTTCTGCTTTAATTCTCTTATCCGCTTGGGGGGAAATTAGAGTAATGGGGTTATTGTGAACTGAGGTATTCGTTTGAGATTTCCTCAACCTGAGTGGTCATGGTGAAAACTGGTTCCGAAACTAGTCCACTTAGGATCCACCCTAAAATAGTATTTTGTGCCAATAGTTTGTTTGAAATTTTCTCAACACCCTCGAGTATTATCTGAGGTATGAGATCGCTGCCTAATAGAATGTCTATTTGAGCGGGGGTGTTGCAGTTGGGATCTGCTAGCTTTAGGTGTGAAACCTTTAGCCAATGCTTGCTATTTATATGACAGCTTGGAAGCATATTTGTTAGTTGCGGTAAGACTATAGCTTCTGCTTTAATTCTCTTATCCGCTTGGGGGGAAATTAGAGTAATGGGATTATTGTGAACTGAGGTATTCGTTTGAGATTTCCTCAACCTGAGCGGTCATGGTGGTAACTGGTTCCGAAACTAGTCCACTTAGGATCCACCCTAAAATAGTATTTTGTGCCAATAGTTTGTTTGAAATTTTCTCAACACCCTCGAGTATTCTCTGAGGTATGAGATCGCTGCCTAATAGAATGTCTATTTGAGCGGGGGTGTTGCAGTTGGGATCTGCTAGCTTTAGGTGTGAAACCTTTTGCCAATGCTTGCTATTTATATGATAGCTTGGAAGCATATTTGTTAGTTGCGGTAAAACTATAGCTTCTGCTTTAATTCTCTTATCCGCATGGGGGGAAATTAGAGTAATGGGATTATTGTGAACTAAGGTATTCGTTTGAGATTTCCTCAACCTGAGTGGTCATGGTGGTAACTGGTTCCGAAACTAGTCCACTTAGGATCCACCCTAAAATAGTATTTTGTGCCAATAGTTTGTTTGAAATTTTCTCAACACCCTCGAGTATTATCTGAGGTATGAGATCGCTGCCTAATAGAATGTCTATTTGAGCGGGGGTGTTGCAGTTGGGATCTCCTAGCTTTAGGTGTGAAACCTTTTGCCAATGCTTGCTATTTATATGATAGCTTGGAAGCATATTTGTTAGTTGCGGTAAGACTATCGCTTCTGCTTTAATTCTCTTATCCGCTTGGGGGGCAATTAGAGTAATGGGATTATTGTGAACTGAGGTATTCGTTTGAGATTTCCTCAACCTGAGGTGTGATGATGGTAACTGGTTCCGAAACTAGTCTACTTAGGATCCACCCAAAAATAGTATTTTGTGCCAATAGTTTGTTTGAAATTTTCTCAACACCCTCGAGTATTATCTGAGGTATGAGATCGCTGCCTAATAGAATGTCTATTTGAGCGGGGGAGTTGCAGTTGGGATCTGCTAGCTTTAGGTGTGAAACCTTTTGCCAATGCCTTCTATTTATATGATATCTTGGAAGCATATTTGTTAGTTGCGGTAAGACTATAGCTTCTGCTTTAATTCTCTTTTCCGCTTGGGGGGAAATTAGAGTAATGGGATTATTGTGAACTGAGGTATTCGTTTGAGATTTCCTCAACCTGAGTGGTCATGGTGGTAACTGGTTCCGAAACTAGTCCACTTAGGATCCACCCAAAAATAGTATTTTGTGCCAATAGTTTGTTTGAAATTTTCTCAACACCCTCGAGTATTATCTGAGGTATAAGATCGCTGCCTAATAGAATGTCTATTTGAGCAGGGGTGTTGCAGTTGGGATCTGCTAGCTTTAGGTGTGAAACCTTTTGCCAATGCTTGCTATTTATATGATATCTTGGAAGCATATTTGTTAGTTGCGGTAAGACTATAGCTTCTGCTTTAATTCTCTTATTCGCTTGGGGAGAAATTAGAGTAATGGGATTATTGTGAACTGAGGTATTCGTTTGAGATTTCCTCAACCTGAGTGGTCATGGTGGTAACTGGTTCCGAAACTAGTCCACTTAGGATCCACCCAAAAATAGTATTTTGTGCCAATAGTTTGTTTGAAATTTTCTCAACACCCTCGAGTATTATCTGAGGTATGAGATCGCTGCCTAATAGAATGTCTATTTGAGCGGGGGTGTTGCAGTTGGGATCTGCTAGCTTTAGGTGTGAAACCTTTTGCCAATTCTTGCTATTTATATGATAGCTTGGAAGCATATTTGTTAGGTGCGGTAAGACTATAGCTTCTGCTTTAATTCTCTTATCCGCTTGGGGGGAAATTAGAGTAATGGGATTATTGTGAACTGAGGTATTCGTTTGAGATTTCCTCAACCTGAGTGGTCATGGTGGTAACTGGTTCCGAAACTAGTCCACTTAGGATCCACCCAAAAATAGTATTTTGTGCCAATAGTTTGTTTGAAATATTCTCAACACCCTCGAGTATTATCTGAGGTATGAAATCGCTGCCTAATAGAATGTCTATTTGAGCGCGGGTGTAGCAGTTGGCATCTGCTAGCTTTAGGTGTGAAACCTTTTGCCAATGCTTGCTATTTATATGATAGCTTGGAAGTATATTTGTTAGTTGCGGTAAGACTATAGCTTCTGCTTTAATTCTCTTATCCGCTTGGAGGGAAATTAGAGTAATAAGATTATTTTGAACTGAGGTATTCGTTTGAGATTTCCTCAACCTGAGTGGTCATGGTGGTAACTGGTTCCGAAACTAGTCCACTTAGGATCCACCCAAAAATAGTATTTTGTGCCAATAGTTTGTTTGACATTTTCTCAACACCTTCGAGTATTATCTGAGGTATGAGATCGCTGCCTAATAGAATGTCTATTTGAGCAGGGGTGTTGCAGTTGGGATCTGCTAGCTTTAGGTGTGAAACCTTTTGCCAATGCTTGCTATTTATATGATATCTTGGAAGCATATTTTTTAGTTGCGGTAAGACTATAGCTTCGCTTTAATTCTCTTATTCGCTTGGGGAGAAATTAGAGTAATGGGATTATTGTGAACTGAGGTATTCGTTTGAGATTTCCTCAACCTGAGTGGTCATGGTGGTAACTGGTTCCGAAACTAGTCCACTTAGGATCCACCCAAAAATAGTATTTTTGCCAATAGTTTGTTTGAAATTTTCTCAACACCCTCGAGTATTATCTGAGGTATGAGATCGCTGCCTAATAGAATGTCTATTTGAGCGGGGGTGTTGCAGTTGGGATCTGCTAGCTTTAGGTGTGAAACCTCTTGCCAATGCTTGCTATTTATATGATAGCTTGGAAGCATATTTGTTAGTTGCGGTAAGACTATAGATTCTGCTTTAATTCTCTTATCCGCTTGGGGGGAAATTAGAGTAATGGGATTATTGTGAACTGAGGTATTCGTTTGAGATTTCCTCAACCTGAGTGGTCATGGTGGTAACTGGTTCCGAAACTAGTCCACTTAGGATCCACCCAAAAATAGTATTTTGTGCCAATAGTTTGTTTGAAATTTTCTCAACACCCTCGAGTATTATCTCAGGTATGAGATCGCTGCCTAATAGAATGTCTATTTGAGCGGGGGTGTTGCAGTTGGGATCTGCTAGCTTTAGGTGTGAAACCTTTTGCCAATGCTTTCTATTTATATGATAGCTTGGAAGCATATTTGTTAGTTGCGGTAAGACTATAGCTTCTGCTTTAATTCTCTTATCCGCTTGGGGGGAAATTAGAGTAATGGGATTATTGTGAACTGAGGTATTCGTTTGAGATTTCCTCAACCTGAGTGGTCATGGTGGTAACTAGTTCCGAAACTAGTCCACTTAGGATCCACCCAAAAATAGTATTTTGTGCCAATAGTTTGTTTGAAATTTTCTCAACACCCTCGAGTATTATCTGAGGTATGAGATCGCTGCCTAATAGAATGTCTATTTGAGCGGGGGTGTTGCAGTTGGCATCTGCTAGCGTTAGGTGTGAAACCTTTTGCCATTGCTTTCTATTTATATGATAGCTTGGAAGCATAGTTGTTAGTTGCGGTAAGACTATAGCTTCTGCTTTAATTTTCTTATCCGCATGGGGGGAAATTAGAGTAATGGGATTATTGTGAACTGAGGTATTCGTTTGAGATTTTCTCAACCTGAGTGGTGATGATGGTAACTGGTTCCGAAACTAGTCTACTTAGGATCCACCCAAAAATAGTATTTTGTGCCAATAGTTTGTTTGAAATTTTCTCAACACCCTCGAGTATTATCTGAGGTATGAGATCGCTGCCTAATAGAATGTCTATTTGAGCGGGGGAGTTGCAGTTGGGATCTGCTAGCTTTAGGTGTGAAACCTTTTGCCAATGCCTTCTATTTATATGATATCTTGGAAGCATATTTGTTAGTTGCGGTAAGACTATAGCTTCTGCTTTAATTCTCTTTTCCGCTTGGGGGGAAATTAGAGTAATGGGATTATTGTGAACTGAGGTATTCGTTTGAGATTTCCTCAACCTGAGTGGTCATGGTGGTAACTGGTTCCGAAACTAGTCCACTTAGGATCCACCCAAAAATAGTATTTTGTGCCAATAGTTTGTTTGAAATTTTCTCAACACCCTCGAGTATTATCTGAGGTATAAGATCGCTGCCTAATAGAATGTCTATTTGAGCAGGGGTGTTGCAGTTGGGATCTGCTAGCTTTAGGTGTGAAACCTTTTGCCAATGCTTGCTATTTATATGATATCTTGGAAGCATATTTGTTAGTTGCGGTAAGACTATAGCTTCTGCTTTAATTCTCTTATTCGCTTGGGGAGAAATTAGAGTAATGGGATTATTGTGAACTGAGGTATTCGTTTGAGATTTCCTCAACCTGAGTGGTCATGGTGGTAACTGGTTCCGAAACTAGTCCACTTAGGATCCACCCAAAAATAGTATTTTGTGCCAATAGTTTGTTTGAAATTTTCTCAACACCCTCGAGTATTATCTGAGGTATGAGATCGCTGCCTAATAGAATGTCTATTTGAGCGGGGGTGTTGCAGTTGGGATCTGCTAGCTTTAGGTGTGAAACCTTTTGCCAATTCTTGCTATTTATATGATAGCTTGGAAGCATATTTGTTAGGTGCGGTAAGACTATAGCTTCTGCTTTAATTCTCTTATCCGCTTGGGGGGAAATTAGAGTAATGGGATTATTGTGAACTGAGGTATTCGTTTGAGATTTCCTCAACCTGAGTGGTCATGGTGGTAACTGGTTCCGAAACTAGTCCACTTAGGATCCACCCAAAAATAGTATTTTGTGCCAATAGTTTGTTTGAAATATTCTCAACACCCTCGAGTATTATCTGAGGTATGAAATCGCTGCCTAATAGAATGTCTATTTGAGCGCGGGTGTAGCAGTTGGCATCTGCTAGCTTTAGGTGTGAAACCTTTTGCCAATGCTTGCTATTTATATGATAGCTTGGAAGTATATTTGTTAGTTGCGGTAAGACTATAGCTTCTGCTTTAATTCTCTTATCCGCTTGGAGGGAAATTAGAGTAATAAGATTATTTTGAACTGAGGTATTCGTTTGAGATTTCCTCAACCTGAGTGGTCATGGTGGTAACTGGTTCCGAAACTAGTCCACTTAGGATCCACCCAAAAATAGTATTTTGTGCCAATAGTTTGTTTGAAATTTTCTCAACACCTTCGAGTATTATCTGAGGTATGAGATCGCTGCCTAATAGAATGTCTATTTGAGCAGGGGTGTTGCAGTTGGGATCTGCTAGCTTTAGGTGTGAAACCTTTTGCCAATGCTTGCTATTTATATGATATCTTGGAAGCATATTTGTTAGTTGCGGTAAGACTATAGCTTCGCTTTAATTCTCTTATTCGCTTGGGGAGAAATTAGAGTAATGGGATTATTGTGAACTGAGGTATTCGTTTGAGATTTCCTCAACCTGAGTGGTCATGGTGGTAACTGGTTCCGAAACTAGTCCACTTAGGATCCACCCAAAAATAGTATTTTGTGCCAATAGTTTGTTTGAAATTTTCTCAACACCCTCGAGTATTATCTCAGGTATGAGATCGCTGCCTAATAGAATGTCTATTTGAGCGGGGGTGTTGCAGTTGGGATCTGCTAGCTTTAAGTGTGAAACCTTTTGCCAATGCTTTCTATTTATATGATAGCTTGGAAGCATATTTGTTAGTTGCGGTAAGACTATAGCTTCTGCTTTAATTCTCTTATCCGCTTGGGGGGAAATTAGAGTAATGGGATTATTGTGAACTGAGGTATTCGTTTGAGATTTCCTCAACCTGAGTGGTCATGGTGGTAACTAGTTCCGAAACTAGTCCACTTAGGATCCACCCAAAAATAGTATTTTGTGCCAATAGTTTGTTTGAAATTTTCTCAACACCCTCGAGTATTATCTGAGGTATGAGATCGCTGCCTAATAGAATGTCTATTTGAGCGGGGGTGTTGCAGTTGGGATCTGCTAGCTTTAGGTGTGAAACCTCTTGCCAATGCTTGCTATTTATATGATAGCTTGGAAGCATATTTGTTAGTTGCGGTAAGACTATAGCTTCTGCTTTAATTCTCTTATCCGCTTGGGGGGAAATTAGAGTAATGGGATTATTGTGAATTGAGGTATTCGTTTGAGATTTCCTCAACCTGAGTGGTCATGGTGGTAACTGGTTCCGAAACTAGTCCACTTAGGATCCACCAAAAAATAGTATTTTGTGCCAATAGTTTGTTTGAAATTTTCTCAACACCCTCGAGTATTATCTGAGGTATGAGATCGCTGCCTAATAGAATGTCTATTTGAGCAGGGGTGTTGCAGTTGGGATCTGTTAGCTTTAGGTGTGAAACCTTTTGCTAATGCTTGCTATTTATATGATATATTGGAAGCATATTTGTTAGTTGCGGTAAGACTATAGCTTCTGCTTTAATTCTCTTATCCGCTTGGAGGGAAATTAGAGTAATGGGATTATTGTGAACTGAGGTATTCGTTTGAGATTTCCTCAACCTGAGTGGTCATGGTGGTAACTGGTTCCGAAACTAGTCCACTTAGGATCCACCCTAAAATAGTATTTTGTGCTAATAGGTGAAACCTTTTGCCAATGCTTGCTATTTATATGATAGCTTGTTAGCATATTTGTTAGTTGCGGTAAGACTATAGCTTCTGCTTTAATTCTCTTATCCGCTTGGGGGGAAATTAGAGTAATGGGATTATTGTGAACTGAGGTATTCGTTTGAGATATCCTCAACCTGAGTGGTCATGGTGGTAACTGGTTCCGAAACTAGTCCACTTAGAATCCACCCTAAAATAGTATTTTGTGCCAATAGTTTGTTTGAAATTTTCTCAACACCCTCGAGTATTATCTGAGGTATAAGATCGCTGCCTAATAGAATGTCTATTTGAGCGGGGGTGTTGCAGTTGGCATCTGCTAGCGTTAGGTGTGAAACCTTTTGCCATTGCTTTCTATTTATATGATAGCTTGGAAGCATAGTTGTTAGTTGCGGTAAGACTATAGCTTCTGCTTTAATTCTCTTATCCGCATGGGGGGAAATTAGAGTAAAGGGATTATTGTGAACTGAGGTATTCGTTTGAGATTTCCTCAACCTGAGTAGTCATGGTGGTAACTGGTTCCGAAACTAGTCCACTTAGGATCCACCCAAAAATAGTATTTTGTGCCAATAGTTTGTTTGAAATTTTCTCAACACCCTCGAGTATTATCTGAGGTATGAGATCGCTGCCTAATAGAATGTCTATTTGAGCGGGGGTGCTGCATTTCGGATCTGCTAGCTTTAGGTGTGAAACCTTTTGCCAATGCTTGTTATTTATATGATAGCTTGGAAGCATATTTGTTAGTTGCGGTAAAACTATAGCTTCTGCTTTAATTTTCTTATCCGCATGGGGGGAAATTAGAGTAATGGGATTATTGTGAACTTAGGTATTCGTTTGAGATTTCCTCAACCTGAGTGGTGATGATGGTAACTGGTTCCGATACTAGTCCACTTAGGATCCACCCAAAAATAGTATTTTGTGCCAATAGTTTGTTTGAAATTTTCTCAACACCCTCGAGTATTATCTGAGGTATGAGATCGCTGCCTAATAGAATGTCTATTTGAGCGGGGGTGTTGCAGTTGGGATCTGCTAGCTTTAGGTGTGAAACCTTTTGCCAATGCTTGCTATTTATATGATAGCTTGGAAGCATATTTGTTAGTTGCGGTAAGACTATAGCTTCTGCTTTAATTCTCTTATCCGCATGGGGGGAAATTAGAGTAATGGGATTATTGTGAACTGAGGTATTCGTTTGAGATTTCCTCAACCTGAGTGGTGATGATGGTAACTGGTTCCGAAACTAGTCCACTTAAAATCCACCCTAAAATAGTATTTTGTGCCAATAGTTTGTTTGAAATTTTCTCAACACCCTCGAGTATTATCTGAGGTATGAGATCGCTGCCTAATAGAATGTCTATTTGAGCGGGGGTGTTGCAGTTGGGATCTGCTAGCTTTAGGTGTGAAACCTTTTGCCAATGCTTGCTATTTATATGATAGCTTGGAAGCATATTTGTTAGTTGCGGTAAGACTATAGCTTCTGCTTTAATTCTCTTATCCGCTTGGGGAGAAATTAGAGTAATGGGATTATTGTGAACTAAGGTATTCGTTTGAGATTTCCTCAACCTGAGTGGTCATGGTGGTAACTGGCTCCGAAACTAGTCCACTTAGGATCCACCCAAAAATAGTATTTTGTGCCAATAGTTTGTTTGAAATTTTCTCAACACCCTCGAGTATTATCTGAGGTATGAGATCGCTGCCTAATAGAATGTCTATTTGAGCGGAAGTGTTGCAGTTGGGATCTGCTAGCTTTAGGTGTGAAACCTTTTGCCAATGCTTGCTATTTATATGATAGCTTGGAAGTATATTTGTTAGTTGCGGTAAGACTATAGCTTCTGCTTTAATTCTCTTATCCGCTTGGAGGGAAATTAGAGTAATAAGATTATTTTGAACTGAGGTATTCGTTTGAGATTTCCTCAACCTGAGTGGTCATGGTGGTAACTGGTTCCGAAACTAGTCCACTTAGGATCCACCCAAAAATAGTATTTTGTGCCAATAGTTTGTTTGAAATTTTCTCAACACCTTCGAGTATTATCTGAGGTATGAGATCGCTGCCTAATAGAATGTCTATTTGAGCAGGGGTGTTGCAGTTGGGATCTGCTAGCTTTAGGTGTGAAACCTTTTGCCAATGCTTGCTATTTATATGATATCTTGGAAGCATATTTGTTAGTTGCGGTAAGACTATAGCTTCGCTTTAATTCTCTTATTCGCTTGGGGAGAAATTAGAGTAATGGGATTATTGTGAACTGAGGTATTCGTTTGAGATTTCCTCAACCTGAGTGGTCATGGTGGTAACTGGTTCCGAAACTAGTCCACTTAGGATCCACCCAAAAATATTATTTTGTGCCAATAGTTTGTTTGAAATTTTCTCAACACCCTCGAGTATTATCTCAGGTATGAGATCGCTGCCTAATAGAATGTCTATTTGAGCGGGGGTGTTGCAGTTGGGATCTGCTAGCTTTAAGTGTGAAACCTTTTGCCAATGCTTTCTATTTATATGATAGCTTGGAAGCATATTTGTTAGTTGCGGTAAGACTATAGCTTCTGCTTTAATTCTCTTATCCGCTTGGGGGGAAATTAGAGTAATGGGATTATTGTGAACTGAGGTATTCGTTTGAGATTTCCTCAACCTGAGTGGTCATGGTGGTAACTAGTTCCGAAACTAGTCCACTTAGGATCCACCCAAAAATAGTATTTTGTGCCAATAGTTTGTTTGAAATTTTCTCAACACCCTCGAGTATTATCTGAGGTATGAAATCGCTGCCTAATAGAATGTCTATTTGAGCGCGGGTGTTGCAGTTGGCATTTGCTAGCTTTAGGTGTGAAACCTTTTGCCAATGCTTGCTATTTATATGATAGCTTGGAAGCATATTTGTTAGTTGCGGTAAGACTATAGCTTCTGCTTTAATTCTCTTATCCGCTTGGAGGGAAATTAGAGTAATGGGATTATTGTGAACTGAGGTATTCGTTTGAGATTTCCTCAACCTGAGTGGTAACTGGTTCCGAAACTAGTCCACTTAGGATCCACCAAAAAATAGTATTTTGTGCCAATAGTTTGTTTGAAATTTTCTCAACACCCTCGAGTATTATCTGAGGTATGAGATCGCTGCCTAATAGAATGTCTATTTGAGCAGGGGTGTTGCAGTTGGGATCTGCTAGCTTTAGGTGTGAAACCTTTTGCTAATGCTTGCTATTTATATGATATATTGGAAGCATATTTGTTAGTTGCGGTAAGACTATAGCTTCTGCTTTAATTCTCTTATTCGCTTGGGGAGAAATTAGAGTAATGGGATTATTGTGAACTGAGGTATTCGTTTGAGATTTCCTCAACCTGAGTGGTCATGGTGGTAACTGGTTCCGAAACTAGTCCACTTAGGATGCACCCAAAAATAGTATTTTGTGCCAATAGTTTGTTTGAAATTTTCTCAACACCCTCGAGTATTATCTGAGGTATGAGATCGCTGCCTAATAGAATGTCTATTTGAGCGGGGGTGTTGCAGTTGGGATCTGCTAGCTTTAGGTGTGAAACCTCTTGCCAATGCTTGCTATTTATATGATAGCTTGGAAGCATATTTGTTAGTTGCGGTAAGACTATAGCTTCTGCTTTAATTCTCTTATCCGCTTGGGGGGAAATTAGAGTAATGGGATTATTGTGAATTGAGGTATTCGTTTGAGATTTCCTCAACCTGAGTGGTCATGGTGGTAACTGGTTCCGAAACTAGTCCACTTAGGATCCACCAAAAAATAGTATTTTGTGCCAATAGTTTGTTTGAAATTTTCTCAACACCCTCGAGTATTATCTGAGGTATGAGATCGCTGCCTAATAGAATGTCTATTTGAGCAGGGGTGTTGCAGTTGGGATCTGTTAGCTTTAGGTGTGAAACCTTTTGCTAATGCTTGCTATTTATATGATATATTGGAAGCATATTTGTTAGTTGCGGTAAGACTATAGCTTCTGCTTTAATTCTCTTATCCGCTTGGAGGGAAATTAGAGTAATGGGATTATTGTGAACTGAGGTATTCGTTTGAGATTTCCTCAACCTGAGTGGTCATGGTGGTAACTGGTTCCGAAACTAGTCCACTTAGGATCCACCCTAAAATAGTATTTTGTGCTAATAGGTGAAACCTTTTGCCAATGCTTGCTATTTATATGATAGCTTGTTAGCATATTTGTTAGTTGCGGTAAGACTATAGCTTCTGCTTTAATTCTCTTATCCGCTTGGGGGGAAATTAGAGTAATGGGATTATTGTGAACTGAGGTATTCGTTTGAGATATCCTCAACCTGAGTGGTCATGGTGGTAACTGGTTCCGAAACTAGTCCACTTAGAATCCACCCTAAAATAGTATTTTGTGCCAATAGTTTGTTTGAAATTTTCTCAACACCCTCGAGTATTATCTGAGGTATAAGATCGCTGCCTAATAGAATGTCTATTTGAGCGGGGGTGTTGCAGTTGGCATCTGCTAGCGTTAGGTGTGAAACCTTTTGCCATTGCTTTCTATTTATATGATAGCTTGGAAGCATAGTTGTTAGTTGCGGTAAGACTATAGCTTCTGCTTTAATTCTCTTATCCGCATGGGGGGAAATTAGAGTAAAGGGATTATTGTGAACTGAGGTATTCGTTTGAGATTTCCTCAACCTGAGTAGTCATGGTGGTAACTGGTTCCGAAACTAGTCCACTTAGGATCCACCCAAAAATAGTATTTTGTGCCAATAGTTTGTTTGAAATTTTCTCAACACCCTCGAGTATTATCTGAGGTATGAGATCGCTGCCTAATAGAATGTCTATTTGAGCGGGGGTGCTGCATTTCGGATCTGCTAGCTTTAGGTGTGAAACCTTTTGCCAATGCTTGTTATTTATATGATAGCTTGGAAGCATATTTGTTAGTTGCGGTAAAACTATAGCTTCTGCTTTAATTTTCTTATCCGCATGGGGGGAAATTAGAGTAATGGGATTATTGTGAACTTAGGTATTCGTTTGAGATTTCCTCAACCTGAGTGGTGATGATGGTAACTGGTTCCGATACTAGTCCACTTAGGATCCACCCAAAAATAGTATTTTGTGCCAATAGTTTGTTTGAAATTTTCTCAACACCCTCGAGTATTATCTGAGGTATGAGATCGCTGCCTAATAGAATGTCTATTTGAGCGGGGGTGTTGCAGTTGGGATCTGCTAGCTTTAGGTGTGAAACCTTTTGCCAATGCTTGCTATTTATATGATAGCTTGGAAGCATATTTGTTAGTTGCGGTAAGACTATAGCTTCTGCTTTAATTCTCTTATCCGCATGGGGGGAAATTAGAGTAATGGGATTATTGTGAACTGAGGTATTCGTTTGAGATTTCCTCAACCTGAGTGGTGATGATGGTAACTGGTTCCGAAACTAGTCCACTTAAAATCCACCCTAAAATAGTATTTTGTGCCAATAGTTTGTTTGAAATTTTCTCAACACCCTCGAGTATTATCTGAGGTATGAGATCGCTGCCTAATAGAATGTCTATTTGAGCGGGGGTGTTGCAGTTGGGATCTGCTAGCTTTAGGTGTGAAACCTTTTGCCAATGCTTGCTATTTATATGATAGCTTGGAAGCATATTTGTTAGTTGCGGTAAGATTATAGCTTCTGCTTTAATTCTCTTATCCGCTTGGGGAGAAATTAGAGTAATGGGATTATTGTGAACTAAGGTATTCGTTTGAGATTTCCTCAACCTGAGTGGTCATGGTGGTAACTGGCTCCGAAACTAGTCCACTTAGGATCCACCCAAAAATAGTATTTTGTGCCAATAGTTTGTTTGAAATTTTCTCAACACCCTCGAGTATTATCTGAGGTATGAGATCGCTGCCTAATAGAATGTCTATTTGAGCGGAAGTGTTGCAGTTGGGATCTGCTAGCTTTGTGTGTGAAACCTTTTGCCAATGCTTTCTATTTATATGATAGCTTGGAAGCATATTTGTTAGTTGCGGTAAGACTATAGCTTCTGCTTTAATTCTCTTATCCGCTTGGGGGGAAATTAGAGTAATGTGGTTATTGTGAACTGAGGTATTCGTTTGAGATTTCCTCAACCTGAGTGGTCATGGTGGTAACTGGTTCCGAAACAAGTAAACTTAGGATCCACCCAAAAATAGTATTTTGTGCCAATAGTTTGTTTGAAATTTTCTCAACACCCTCGAGTATTATCTGAGGTATGAGATCGCTGCCTAATAGAATGTCTATTTGAGCGGGGGTGTTGCAGTTGGGATCTGCTAGCTTTAGGTGTGAAACCTTTTGCCAATGCTTTCTATTTATATGATAGCTTGGAAGCATATTTGTTAGTTGCGGTAAGGTTATAGCTTCTGCTTTAATTCTCTTATCCGCATGGGGGGAAATTAGAGTAATGGGATTATTGTGAACTGAGGTATTCGTTTGAGATTTCCTCAACCTGAGTGGTGATGATGGTAACTGGTTCCGAAACTAGTCTACTTAGGATCCACCCAAAAATAGTATTTTGTGCCAATAGTTTGTTTGAAATTTTCTCAACACCCTCGAGTATTATCTGAGGTATGAGATCGCTGCCTAATAGAATGTCTATTTGAGCGGGGGTGTTGCAGTTGGGATCTGCTAGCTTTAGGTGTGAAACCTTTTGCCAATGCTTGTTATTTATATGATAGCTTGGAAGCATATTTGTTAGTTGCGGTAAAACTATAGCTTCTGCTTTAATTTTCTTATCCGCATGGGGGGAAATTAGAGTAATGGGATTATTGTGAACTGAGGTATTCGTTTGAGATTTTCTCAACCTGAGTGGTGATGATGGTAACTGGTTCCGAAACTAGTCCACTTAGAATCCACCCTAAAATAGTATTTTGTGTCAATAGTTTGTTTGAAATTTTCTCAACACCCTCGAGTATTATCTGAGGTATGAGATCGCTGCCTAATAGAATGTCTATTTGAGCGGGGGTGTTGCAGTTGGGATCTGCTAGCTTTAGGTGTGAAACCTTTTGCCAATGCTTGCTATTTATATGATATCTTGGAAGCATATTTGTTAGTTGCGGTAAGACTATAGCTTCTGCTTTAATTCTCTTATCCGCTTGGGGAGAAATTAGAGTAATGGGATTATTGTGAACTAAGGTATTCGTTTGAGATTTCCTCAACCTGAGTGGTCATGGTGGTAACTGGTTCCGAAACTAGTCCGCTTAGGATCCACCCAAAAATAGTATTTTGTGCCAATAGTTTGTTTGAAATTTTCCCAACACCCTCGAGTATTATCTGAGGTATGATATCGCTGCCTAATAGAATGTTTATTTGAGCGGGGGTGTTGCAGTTGGGATCTGCTAGCTTTAGGTGTGAAACCTTTTGCCAATGCTTGCTATTTATATGATATCTTGGAAGCATATTTGTTAGTTGCGGTAAGACTATAGCTTCTGCTTTAATTCTCTTATCCGCTTGGGGAGAAATTAGAGTAATGGGATTACCTTTTGCCAATGCTTGCTATTTATATGATATCTTGGAAGCATATTTGTTAGTTGCGGTAAGACTATAGCTTCTGCTTTAATTCTCTTATCCGCTTGGGGAGAAATTAGAGTAATGGGATTATTGTGAACTAAGGTATTCGTTTGAGATTTCCTCAACCTGAGTGGTCATGGTGGTAACTGGTTCCGAAACTAGTCCACTTAGGATCCACCCAAAAATAGTATTTTGTGCCAATAGTTTGTTTGAAATTTTCTCAACACCCTCGAGTATTATCTGAGGTATGAGATCGCTGCCTAATAGAATGTCTATTTGAGTGGGGGTGTTGCAGTTGGGATCTGCTAGCTTTAGGTGTGAAACCTTTTGCCAATGCTTGCTATTTATATGATAGCTTGGAAGCATATTTGTTAGTTGCGGTAAGACTATAGCTTCTGCTTTAATTCTCTTATCCGCTTGGGGGGAAATTAGAGTAATGGGATTATTGTGAACTGAGGTATTCGTTTGAGATTCCTCAACCTGAGTGGTTATGGTGGTAACTGGTTCCGAAACTAGTCCACTTAGGATCCACCCAAAAATAGTATTTTGTGCCAATAGTTTGTTTGAAATTTTCTTAACACCCTCGAGTATTATCTGAGGTATGAGATCGCTGCCTAATAGAATGTCTATTTGAGCGGGGGTGTTGCAGTTGGGATCTGCTAGCTTTAGGTGTGAAACCTTTTGCCAATGCTTTCTATTTATATGATAGCTTGGAAGCATATTTGTTAGTTGCGGTAAGACTATAGCTTCTGCTTTAATTCTCTTATCCGCATGGGGGGAAATTAGAGTAATGGGATTATTGTGAACTGAGGTATTCGTTTGAGATTTCCTAAAACTATAGCTTCTGCTTTAATTTTCTTATCCGCATGGGGGGAAATTAGAGTAATGGGATTATTGTGAACTGCGGTATTCGTTTGAGATTTTCTCAACCTGAGTGGTGATGATGGTAACTGGTTCCGAAACTAGTCCACTAACCCACCCTAAAATAGTATTTTGTGTCAATAGTTTGTTTGAAATTTTCTCAACACCCTCGAGTATTATCTGAGGTATGAGATCGCTGCCTAATAGAATGTCTATTTGAGCGGGGGTGTTGCAGTTGGGATCTGCTAGCTTTAGGTGTGAAACCTTTTGCCAATGCTTGCTATTTATATGATATCTTGGAAGCATATTTGTTAGTTGATTATTGTGAACTAAGGTATTCGTTTGAGATTCCTCAACCTGAGTGGTTATGGTGGTAACTGGTTCCGAAACTAGTCCACTTAGGATCCACCCAAAAATAGTATTTTGTGCCAATAGTTTGTTTGAAATTTTCTCAACACCCTCGAGTATTATCTGAGGTATGAGATCGCTGCCTAATAGAATGTCTATTTGAGCGGGGGTGTTGCAGTTGGGATCTGCTAGCTTTAGGTGTGAAACCTTTTGCCAATGCTTTCTATTTATATGATAGCTTGGAAGCATATTTGTTAGTTGCGGTAAGACTATAGCTTCTGCTTTAATTCTCTTATCCGCATGGGGGGAAATTAGAGTAATGGGATTATTGTGAACTGAGGTATTCGTTTGAGATTTCCTCAACCTGAGTGGTGATGATGGTAACTGGTTCCGAAACTAGTCTATTTAGGATCCACCCAAAAATAGTATTTTGTGCCAATAGTTTGTTTGAAATTTTCTCAACACCCTCGAGTATTATCTGAGGTATGAGATCGCTGCCTAATAGAATGTCTATTTGAGCGGGGGTGTTGCAGTTGGGATCTGCTAGCTTTAGGTGTGAAACCTTTTGCCAATGCTTTCTATTTATATGATAGCTTGGAAGCATATTTGTTAGTTGCGGTAAGACTATAGCTTCTGCTTTAATTCTCTTATCCGCATGGGGGGAAATTAGAGTAATGGGATTATTGTGAACTGAGGTATTCGTTTGAGATTTCCTCAACCTGAGTGGTGATGATGGTAACTGGTTCCGAAACTAGTCTACTTAGGATCCACCCAAAAATAGTATTTTGTGCCAATAGTTTGTTTGAAATTTTCTCAACACCCTCGAGTATTATCTGAGGTATGAGATCGCTGCCTAATAGAATGTCTATTTGAGCGGGGGTGTTGCAGTTGGGATCTGCTAGCTTTAGGTGTGAAACCTTTTGCCAATGCTTGTTATTTATATGATAGCTTGGAAGCATATTTGTTAGTTGCGGTAAAACTATAGCTTCTGCTTTAATTTTCTTATCCGCATGGGGGGAAATTAGAGTAATGGGATTATTGTGAACTGCGGTATTCGTTTGAGATTTTCTCAACCTGAGTGGTGATGATGGTAACTGGTTCCGAAACTAGTCCACTTAGAATCCACCCTAAAATAGTATTTTGTGTCAATAGTTTGTTTGAAATTTTCTCAACACCCTCGAGTATTATCTGAGGTATGAGATCGCTGCCTAATAGAATGTCTATTTGAGCGGGGGTGTTGCAGTTGGGATCTGCTAGCTTTAGGTGTGAAACCTTTTGCCAATGCTTGCTATTTATATGATATCTTGGAAGCATATTTGTTAGTTGATTATTGTGAACTAAGGTATTCGTTTGAGATTTTCTCAACCTGAGTGGTGATGATGGTAACTGGTTCCGAAACTAGTCCACTTAGGATCCACCCAAAAATAGTATTTTGTGCCAATAGTTTGTTTGAAATTTTCTCAACACCCTCGAGTATTATCTGAGGAATGAGATCGCTGCCTAATAGAATGTCTATTTGAGCGGGGGTGTTGCAGTTGGGATCTGCTAGCTTTAGGTGTGAAACCTTTTGCCAATGCTTGCTATTTATATGATAGCTTGGAAGCATATTTGTTAGTTGCGGTAAGACTATAGCTTCTGCTTTAATTCTCTTATCCGCTTGGGGAGAAATTAGAGTAATGGGATTATTGTGAACTAAGGTATTCGTTTGAGATTTCCTCAACCTGAGTGGTGATGATGGTAACTGGTTCCGAAACTAGTCCGCTTAGGATCCACCCAAAAATAGTATTTTGTGCCAATAGTTTGTTTGAAATTTTCCCAACACCCTCGAGTATTATCTGAGGTATGATATCGCTGCCTAATAGAATGTTTATTTGAGCGGGGGTGTTGCAGTTGGGATCTGCTAGGTTTAGGTGTGAAACCTTTTGCCAATGCTTGCTATTTATATGATATCTTGGAAGCATATTTGTTAGTTGCGGTAAGACTATAGCTTCTGCTTTAATTCTCTTATCCGCTTGGGGAGAAATTAGAGTAATGGGATTATTGTGAACTAAGGTATTCGTTTGAGATTTCCTCAACCTGAGTGGTCATGGTGGTAACTGGTTCCGAAACTAGTCCACTTAGGATCCACCCAAAAATAGTATTTTGTGCCAATAGTTTGTTTGAAATTTTCTCAACACCCTCGAGTATTATCTGAGGTATGAGATCGCTGCCTAATAGAATGTCTATTTGAGTGGGGGTGTTGCAGTTGGGATCTGCTAGCTTTAGGTGTGAAACCTTTTGCCAATGCTTGCTATTTATATGATAGCTTGGAAGCATATTTGTTAGTTGCGGTAAGACTATAGCTTCTGCTTTAATTCTCTTATCCGCTTGGGGGGAAATTAGAGTAATGGGATTATTGTGAACTGAGGTATTCGTTTGAGATTCCTCAACCTGAGTGGTTATGGTGGTAACTGGTTCCGAAACTAGTCCACTTAGGATCCACCCAAAAATAGTATTTTGTGCCAATAGTTTGTTTGAAATTTTCTCAACACCCTCGAGTATTATCTGAGGTATGAGATCGCTGCCTAATAGAATGTCTATTTGAGCGGGGGTGTTGCAGTTGGGATCTGCTAGCTTTAGGTGTGAAACCTTTTGCCAATGCTTTCTATTTATATGATAGCTTGGAAGCATATTTGTTAGTTGCGGTAAGACTATAGCTTCTGCTTTAATTCTCTTATCCGCATGGGGGGAAATTAGAGTAATGGGATTATTGTGAACTGAGGTATTCGTTTGAGATTTCCTCAACCTGAGTGGTGATGATGGTAACTGGTTCCGAAACTAGTCTATTTAGGATCCACCCAAAAATAGTATTTTGTGCCAATAGTTTGTTTGAAATTTTCTCAACACCCTCGAGTATTATCTGAGGTATGAGATCGCTGCCTAATAGAATGTCTATTTGAGCGGGGGTGTTGCAGTTGGGATCTGCTAGCTTTAGGTGTGAAACCTTTTGCCAATGCTTTCTATTTATATGATAGCTTGGAAGCATATTTGTTAGTTGCGGTAAGACTATAGCTTCTGCTTTAATTCTCTTATCCGCATGGGGGGAAATTAGAGTAATGGGATTATTGTGAACTGAGGTATTCGTTTGAGATTTCCTCAACCTGAGTGGTGATGATGGTAACTGGTTCCGAAACTAGTCTACTTAGGATCCACCCAAAAATAGTATTTTGTGCCAATAGTTTGTTTGAAATTTTCTCAACACCCTCGAGTATTATCTGAGGTATGAGATCGCTGCCTAATAGAATGTCTATTTGAGCGGGGGTGTTGCAGTTGGGATCTGCTAGCTTTAGGTGTGAAACCTTTTGCCAATGCTTGTTATTTATATGATAGCTTGGAAGCATATTTATTAGTTGCGGTAAAACTATAGCTTCTGCTTTAATTTTCTTATCCGCATGGGGGGAAATTAGAGTAATGGGATTATTGTGAACTGCGGTATTCGTTTGAGATTTTCTCAACCTGAGTGGTGATGATGGTAACTGGTTCCGAAACTAGTCCACTTAGAATCCACCCTAAAATAGTATTTTGTGTCAATAGTTTGTTTGAAATTTTCTCAACACCCTCGAGTATTATCTGAGGTATGAGATCGCTGCCTAATAGAATGTCTATTTGAGCGGGGGTGTTGCAGTTGGGATCTGCTAGCTTTAGGTGTGAAACCTTTTGCCAATGCTTGCTATTTATATGATATCTTGGAAGCATATTTGTTAGTTGATTATTGTGAACTAAGGTATTCGTTTGAGATTTTCTCAACCTGAGTGGTGATGATGGTAACTGGTTCCGAAACTAGTCCACTTAGGATCCACCCAAAAATAGTATTTTGTGCCAATAGTTTGTTTGAAATTTTCTCAACACCCTCGAGTATTATCTGAGGAATGAGATCGCTGCCTAATAGAATGTCTATTTGAGCGGGGGTGTTGCAGTTGGGATCTGCTAGCTTTAGGTGTGAAACCTTTTGCCAATGCTTGCTATTTATATGATAGCTTGGAAGCATATTTGTTAGTTGCGGTAAGACTATAGCTTCTGCTTTAATTCTCTTATCCGCTTGGGGAGAAATTAGAGTAATGGGATTATTGTGAACTAAGGTATTCGTTTGAGATTTCCTCAACCTGAGTGGTCATGGTGGTAACTGGTTCCGAAACTAGTCCACTTAGGATCCACCCAAAAATAGTATTTTGTGCCAATAGTTTGTTTGAAATTTTCTCAACACCCTCGAGTATTATCTGAGGTATGAGATCGCTGCCTAATAGAATGTCTATTTGAGCGGGGGTGTTGCAGTTGGGATCTGCTAGCTTTAGGTGTGAAACCTTTTGCCAATGCTTGCTATTTATATGATAGCTTGGAAGCATATTTGTTAGTTGCGGTAAGACTATAGCTTCTGCTTTAATTCTCTTATCCGCTTGGGGGGAAATTAGAGTAATGGGATTATTGTGAACTGAGGTATTCGTTTGAGATTTCCTCAACCTGAGTGGTCATGGTGGTAACTGGTTCCGAAACTAGTCCACTTAGGATCCACCCAAAAATAGTATTTTGTGCCAATAGTTTGTTTGAAATTTTCTCAACACCCTCGAGTATTATCTGAGGTATGAGATCGCTGCCTAATAGAATGTCTATTTGAGCGGGGGTGTTGCAGTTGGGATCTGCTAGCTTTAGGTGTGAAACCTTTTGCCAATGCTTGTTATTTATATGATATCTTGGAAGCATATTTGTTAGTTGCGGTAAGACTATAGCTTCTGCTTTAATTCTCTTATCCGCTTGGGGGGAAATTAGAGTAATGGGATTATTGTGAACTGAGGTATTCGTTTGAGATTTTCTCAACCTGAGTGGTGATGATGGTAACTGGTTCCGAAACTAGTCCACTTAGAATCCACCCTAAAATAGTATTTTGTGTCAATAGTTTGTTTGAAATTTTCTCAACACCCTCGAGTATTATCTGAGGTATGAGATCGCTGCCTAATAGAATGTCTATTTGAGCGGGGGTGTTGCAGTTGGGATCTGCTAGCTTTAGGTGTGAAACCTTTTGCCAATGCTTTCTATTTATATGATAGCTTGGAAGCATATTTGTTAGTTGCGGTAAGACTATAGCTTCTGCTTTAATTCGCTTATCCGCATGGGGGGAAATTAGAGTAATGGGATTATTGTGAACTGAGGTATTCGTTTGAGATTTCCTCAACCTGAGTGGTGATGATGGTAACTGGTTCCGAAACTAGTCTACTTAGAATCCACCCAAAAATAGTATTTTGTGCCAATAGTTTGTTTGAAATTTTCTCAACACCCTCGAGTATTATCTGAGGTGTGAGATCGCTGCCTAATAGAATGTCTATTTGAGCGGGGGTGTTGCAGTTGGGATCTGCTAGCTTTAGGTGTGAAACCTTTTGCCAATGCTTGTTATTTATATGATATCTTGGAAGCATATTTGTTAGTTGCGGTAAGACTATAGCTTCTGCTTTAATTCTCTTATCCGCTTGGGGGGAAATTAGAGTAATGGGATTATTGTGAACTGAGGTATTCGTTTGAGATTTCCTCAACCTGAGTGGTCATGGTGGTAACTGGTTCCGAAACTAGTCCACTTAGGATCCACCCAAAAATAGTATTTTGTGCCAATAGTTTGTTTGAAATTTTCTCAACACCCTCGAGTATTATCTGAGGTATGAGATCGCTGCCTAATAGAATGTCTATTTGAGCGGGGGTGTTGCAGTTGGGATCTGCTAGCTTTAGGTGTGAAACCTTTTGCCAATGCTTGTTATTTATATGATAGCTTGGAAGCATATTTGTTAGTTGCGGTAAAACTATAGCTTCTGCTTTAATTTTCTTATCCGCATGGGGGGAAATTAGAGTAATGGGATTATTGTGAACTGAGGTATTCGTTTGAGATTTTCTCAACCTGAGTGGTGATGATGGTAACTGGTTCCGAAACTAGTCCACTTAGAATCCACCCTAAAATAGTATTTTGTGTCAATAGTTTGTTTGAAATTTTCTCAACACCCTCGAGTATTATCTGAGGTATGAGATCGCTGCCTAATAGAATGTCTATTTGAGCGGGGGTGTTGCAGTTGGGATCTGCTAGCTTTAGGTGTGAAACCTTTTGCCAATGCTTTCTATTTATATGATAGCTTGGAAGCATATTTGTTAGTTGCGGTAAGACTATAGCTTCTGCTTTAATTCTCTTATCCGCATGGGGGGAAATTAGAGTAATGGGATTATTGTGAACTGAGGTATTCGTTTGAGATTTCCTCAACCTGAGTGGTGATGATGGTAACTGGTTCCGAAACTAGTCTACTTAGAATCCACCCAAAAATAGTATTTTGTGCCAATAGTTTGTTTGAAATTTTCTCAACACCCTCGAGTATTATCTGAGGTATGAGATCGCTGCCTAATAGAATGTCTATTTGAGCGGGGGTGTTGCAGTTGGGATCTGCTCGCTTTAGGTGTGAAACCTTTTGCCAATGCTTGTTATTTTTATGATATCTTGGAAGCATATTTGTTAGTTGCGGTAAGACTATAGCTTCTGCTTTAATTCTCTTATCCGCTTGGGGAGAAATTAGAGTAATGGGATTATTGTGAACTAAGGTATTCGTTTGAGATTTCCTCAACCTGAGTGGTCATGGTGGTAACTGGTTCCGAAACTAGTCCACTTAGGATCCACCCAAAAATAGTATTTTGTGCCAATAGTTTGTTTGAAATTTTCTCAACACCCTCGAGTATTATCTGAGGTATGAGATCGCTGCCTAATATAATGTCTATTTGAGCGGGGGTGTTGCAGTTGGGATCTGCTAGCTTTAGGTGTGAAACCTTTTGCCAATGCTTGCTATTTATATGATAGCTTGGAAGCATATTTGTTAGTTGCGGTAAGACTATAGCTTCTGCTTTAATTCTCTTATCCGCTTGGGGGGAAATTAGAGTAATGGGATTATTGTGAACTGAGGTATTCGTTTGAGATTTCCTCAACCTGAGTGGTCATGGTGGTAACTGGTTCCGAAACTAGTCCACTTAGGATCCACCCAAAAATAGTATTTTGTGCCAATAGTTTGTTTGAAATTTTCTCAACACCCTCGAGTATTATCTGAGGTATGAGATCGCTGCCTAATAGAATGTCTATTTGAGCGGGGGTGTTGCAGTTGGGATCTGCTAGCTTTAGGTGTGAAACCTTTTGCCAATGCTTGTTATTTATATGATAGCTTGGAAGCATATTTGTTAGTTGCGGTAAAACTATAGCTTCTGCTTTAATTTTCTTATCCGCATGGGGGGAAATTAGAGTAATGGGATTATTGTGAACTGAGGTATTCGTTTGAGATTTTCTCAACCTGAGTGGTGATGATGGTAACTGGTTCCGAAACAAGTCCACTTAGAATCCACCCTAAAATAGTATTTTGTGTCAATAGTTTGTTTGAAATTTTCTCAACACCCTCGAGTATTATCTGAGGTATGAGATCGCTGCCTAATAGAATGTCTATTTGAGCGGGGGTGTTGCAGTTGGGATCTGCTAGCTTTAGGTGTGAAACCTTTTGCCAATGCTTGCTATTTATATGATAGCTTGGAAGCATATTTGTTAGTTGCGGTAAGACTATAGCTTCTGCTTTAATTCTCTTATCCGCTTGGGGAGAAATTAGAGTAATGGGATTATTGTGAACTAAGGTATTCGTTTGAGATTTCCTCAACCTGAGTGGTCATGGTGGTAACTGGTTCCGAAACTAGTCCACTTTGGATCCACCCAAAAATAGTATTTTGTGCCAATAGTTTGTTTGAAATTTTCTCAACACCCTCGAGTATTATCTGAGGTATGAGATCGCTGCCTAATAGAATGTCTATTTGAGCGGGGGTGTTGCAGTTGGGATCTGCTAGCTTTAGGTGTGAAACCTTTTGCCAACGCTTGTTATTTATATGATAGCTTGGAAGCATATTTGTTAGTTGCGGTAAAACTATAGCTTCTGCTTTAATTTTCTTATCCGCATGGGGGGAAATTAGAGTAATGGGATTATTGTGAACTGAGGTATTCGTTTGAGATTTTCTCAACCTGAGTGGTGATGATGGTAACTGGTTCCGAAACTAGTCCACTTAGAATCCACCCTAAAATAGTATTTTGTGTCAATAGTTTGTTTGAAATTTTCTCAACACCCTCGAGTATTATCTGAGGTATGAGATCGCTGCCTAATAGAATGTCTATTTGAGCGGGGGTGTTGCAGTTGGGATCTGCTAGCTTTAGGTGTGAAACCTTTTGCCAATGCTTGCTATTTATATGATAGCTTGGAAGCATATTTGTTAGTTGCGGTAAAACTATAGCTTCTGCTTTAATTTTCTTATCCGCATGGGGGGAAATTAGAGTAATGGGATTATTGTGAACTGAGGTATTCGTTTGAGATTTCCTCAACCTGAGTGGTCATGGTGGTAACTGGTTCCGAAACTAGTCCACTTAGGATCCACCCAAAAATAGTATTTTGTGCCAATAGTTTGTTTGAAATTTTCTCAACACCCTCGAGTATTATCTGAGGTATGAGATCGCTGCCTAATAGAATGTCTATTTGAGCGGGGGTGTTGCAGTTGGGATCTGCTAGCTTTAGGTGTGAAACCTTTTGCCAATGCTTGTTATTTATATGATAGCTTGGAAGCATATTTGTTAGTTGCGGTAAAACTATAGTTTCTGCTTTAATTTTCTTATCCGCATGGGGGGAAATTAGAGTAATGGGATTATTGTGAACTGAGGTATTCGTTTGAGATTTTCTCAACCTGAGTGGTGATGATGGTAACTGGTTCCGAAACTAGTCCACTTAGAATCCACCCTAAAATAGTATTTTGTGTCAATAGTTTGTTTGAAATTTTCTCAACACCCTCGAGTATTATCTGAGGTATGAGATCGCTGCCTAATAGAATGTCTATTTGAGCGGGGGTGTTGCAGTTGGGATCTGCTAGCTTTAGGTGTGAAACCTTTTGCCAATGCTTTCTATTTATATGATAGCTTGGAAGCATATTTGTTAGTTGCGGTAAGACTATAGCTTCTGCTTTAATTCTCTTATCCGCATGGGGGGAAATTAGAGTAATGGGATTATTGTGAACTGAGGTATTCGTTTGAGATTTCCTCAACCTGAGTGGTGATGATGGTAACTGGTTCCGAAACTAGTCTACTTAGAATCCACCCAAAAATAGTATTTTGTGCCAATAGTTTGTTTGAAATTTTCTCAACACCCTCGAGTATTATCTGAGGTATGAGATCGCTGCCTAATAGAATGTCTATTTGAGCGGGGGTGTTGCAGTTGGGATCTGCTAGCTTTAGGTGTGAAACCTTTTGCCAATGCTTGTTATTTATATGATATCTTGGAAGCATATTTGTTAGTTGCGGTAAGACTATAGCTTCTGCTTTAATTCTCTTATCCGCTTGGGGAGAAATTAGAGTAATGGGATTATTGTGAACTAAGGTATTCGTTTGAGATTTCCTCAACCTGAGTGGTCATGGTGGTAACTGGTTCCGAAACTAGTCCACTTAGGATCCACCCAAAAATAGTATTTTGTGCCAATAGTTTGTTTGAAATTTTCTCAACACCCTCGAGTATTATCTGAGGTATGAGATCGCTGCCTAATATAATGTCTATTTGAGCGGGGGTGTTGCAGTTGGGATCTGCTAGCTTTAGGTGTGAAACCTTTTGCCAATGCTTGCTATTTATATGATAGCTTGGAAGCATATTTGTTAGTTGCGGTAAGACTATAGCTTCTGCTTTAATTCTCTTATCCGCTTGGGGGGAAATTAGAGTAATGGGATTATTGTGAACTGAGGTATTCGTTTGAGATTTCCTCAACCTGAGTGGTCATGGTGGTAACTGGTTCCGAAACTAGTCCACTTAGGATCCACCCAAAAATAGTATTTTGTGCCAATAGTTTGTTTGAAATTTTCTCAACACCCTCGAGTATTATCTGAGGTATGAGATCGCTGCCTAATAGAATGTCTATTTGAGCGGGGGTGTTGCAGTTGGGATCTGCTAGCTTTAGGTGTGAAACCTTTTGCCAATGCTTGTTATTTATATGATAGCTTGGAAGCATATTTGTTAGTTGCGGTAAAACTATAGCTTCTGCTTTAATTTTCTTATCCGCATGGGGGGAAATTAGAGTAATGGGATTATTGTGAACTGAGGTATTCGTTTGAGATTTTCTCAACCTGAGTGGTGATGATGGTAACTGGTTCCGAAACAAGTCCACTTAGAATCCACCCTAAAATAGTATTTTGTGTCAATAGTTTGTTTGAAATTTTCTCAACACCCTCGAGTATTATCTGAGGTATGAGATCGCTGCCTAATAGAATGTCTATTTGAGCGGGGGTGTTGCAGTTGGGATCTGCTAGCTTTAGGTGTGAAACCTTTTGCCAATGCTTGCTATTTATATGATAGCTTGGAAGCATATTTGTTAGTTGCGGTAAGACTATAGCTTCTGCTTTAATTCTCTTATCCGCTTGGGGAGAAATTAGAGTAATGGGATTATTGTGAACTAAGGTATTCGTTTGAGATTTCCTCAACCTGAGTGGTCATGGTGGTAACTGGTTCCGAAACTAGTCCACTTAGGATCCACCCAAAAATAGTATTTTGTGCCAATAGTTTGTTTGAAATTTTCCCAACACCCTCGAGTATTATCTGAGGTATGATATCGCTGCCTAATAGAATGTTTATTTGAGCGGGGGTGTTGCAGTTGGGATCGGCTAGCTTAAGGTGTGAAACCGTTTGCCAATGCTTGCTATTTATATGATATCTTGGAAGCATATTTGTTAGTTGCGGTAAGACTATAGCTTCTGCTTTAATTCTCTTATCCGCTTGGGGAGAAATTAGAGTAATGGGATTATTGTGAACTAAGGTATTCGTTTGAGATTTCCTCAACCTGAGTGGTCATGGTGGTAACTGGTTCCGAAACTAGTCCACTTAGGATCCACCCAAAAATAGTATTTTGTGCCAATAGTTTGTTTGAAATTTTCTCAACACCCTCGAGTATTATCTGAGGTATGAGATCGCTGCCTAATAGAATGTCTATTTGAGCGGGGGTGTTGCAGTTGGGATCTGCTAGCTTTAGGTGTGAAACCTTTTGCCAATGCTTGCTATTTATATGATAGCTTGGAAGCATATTTGTTAGTTGCGGTAAGACTATAGCTTCTGCTTTAATTCTCTTATCCGCTTGGGGGAAATTAGAGTAATGGGATTATTGTGAACTGAGGTATTCGCTTGAGATTTCCTCAACCTGAGTGGTCATGGTGGTAACTGGTTCCGAAACTAGTCCACTTAGGATCCACCCAAAAATAGTATTTTGTGCCAATAGTTTGTTTGAAATTTTCTCAACACAATCGAGTATTATCTGAGGTATGAGATCGCTGCCTAATAGAATGTCTATTTGAGCGGGGGTGTTGCAGTTGGGATCTGCTAGCTTTAGGTGTGAAATCTTTTGCCAATGCTTGTTATTTATATGATAGCTTGGAAGCATATTTGTTAGTTGCGGTAAAACTATAGCTTCTGCTTTAATTTTCTTATCCGCATGGGGGGAAATTAGAGTAATGGGATTATTGTGAACTGAGGTATTCGTTTGAGATTTTCTCAACCTGAGTGGTGATGATGGTAACTGGTTCCGAAACTAGTCCACTTAGAATCCACCCTAAAATAGTATTTTGTGCCAATAGTTTGTTTGAAATTTTCTCAACACCCTCGAGTATTATCTGAGGTATGAGATCGCTGCCTAATAGAATGTCTATTTGAGCGGGGGTGTTGCAGTTGGCATCTGTTAGCGTTAGGTGTGAAACCTTTTGCCATTGCTTTCTATTTATATGATAGCTTGGAAGTATATTTGTTAGTTGCGGTAAGACTATAGCTTCTGCTTTAATTCTCTTATCCGCATGGGGGGAAATTAGAGTAATGGGATTATTGTGAACTGAGGTATTCGTTTGAGATTTCCTCAACCTGAGTGGTGATGATGGTAACTGGTTCCGAAACTAGTCTACTTAGGATCCACCCAAAAATAGTATTTTGTGCCAAAAGTTTGTTTGAAATTTTCCCAACACCCTCGAGTATTATCTGAGGAATGAGATCGCTGCCTAATAGAATGTTTATTTGAGCGGGGGTGTTGCAGTTGGGATCTGCTAGCTTTAGGTGTGAAACCTTTTGACAATGCTTGCTATTTATATGATATCTTGGAAGCATATTTGTTAGTTGCGGTAAGACTATAGCTTCTGCTTTAATTCTCTTATCCGCTTGGGGAGAAATTAGAGTAATGGGATTATTGTGAACTAAGGTATTCGTTTGAGATTTCCTCAACCTGAGTGGTCATGGTGGTTACTGGTTCCGAAACTAGTCCACTTAGGATCCACCCAAAAATAGTATTTTGTGCCAATAGTTTGTTTGAAATTTTCTCAACACCCTCGAGTATTATCTGAGGTATGAGATCGCTGCCTAATAGAATGTCTATTTGAGCGGGGGTGTTGCAGTTGGGATCTGCTAGCTTTAGGTGTGAAACCTTTTGCCAATGCTTGCTATTTATATGATAGCTTGGAAGCATATTTGTTAGTTGCGGTAAGACTATAGCTTCTGCTTTAATTCTCTTATCCGCATGGGGGGAAATTAGAGTAATGGGATTATTGTGAACTGAGGTATTCGTTTGAGATTTCCTCAACCTGAGTGGTCATGGTGGTAACTGGTTCCGAAACTAGTCCACTTAGGATCCACCCAAAAATAGTATTTTGTGCCAATAGTTTGTTTGAAATTTTCTCAACACCCTCGAGTATTATCTGAGGTATGAGATCGCTGCCTAATAGAATGTCTATTTGAGCGGGGGTGTTGCAGTTGGGATCTGCTAGCTTTAGGTGTGAAACCTTTTGCCAATGCTTGCTATTTATATGATAGCTTGGAAGCATATTTGTTAGTTGCGGTAAGACTATAGCTTCTGCTTTAATTCTCTTATCCGCTTGGGGGGAAATTAGAGTAATGGGATTATTGTGAACTGAGGTATTCGCTTGAGATTTCCTCAACCTGAGTGGTCATGGTGGTAACTGGTTCCGAAACTAGTCCACTTAGGATCCACCCAAAAATAGTATTTTGTGCCAATAGTTTGTTTGAAATTTTCTCAACACCCTCGAGTATTATCTGAGGTATGAGATCGCTGCCTAATAGAATGTCTATTTGAGCGGGGGTGTTGCAGTTGGGATCTGCTAGCTTTAGGTGTAAAACCTTTTGCCAATGCTTTCTATTTATATGATAGCTTGGAAGCATATTTGTTAGTTGCGGTAAGACTATAGCTTCTGCTTTAATTCTCTTATCCGCATGGGGGGAAATTAGAGTAATGGGATTATTGTGAACTGAGGTATTCGTTTGAGATTTCCTCAACCTGAGTGGTGATGATGGTAACTGGTTCCGAAACTAGTCTATTTAGGATCCACCCAAAAATAGTATTTTGTGCCAATAGTTTGTTTGAAATTTTCTCAACACCCTCGAGTATTATCTGAGGTATGAGATCGCTGCCTAATAGAATGTCTATTTGAGCGGGGGTGTTGCAGTTGGGATCTGCTAGCTTTAGGTGTGAAACCTTTTGCCAATGCTTGTTATTTATATGATAGCTTGGAAGCATATTTGCTAGTTGCGGTAAAACTATAGCTTCTGCTTTAATTTTCTTATCCGCATGGGGGGAAATTAGAGTAATGGGATTATTGTGAACTGAGGTATTCGTTTGAGATTTTCTCAACCTGAGTGGTGATGATGGTAACTGGTTCCGAAACTAGTCCACTTAGAATCCACCCTAAAATAGTATTTTGTGTCAATAGTTTGTTTGAAATTTTCTCAACACCCTCGAGTATTATCTGAGGTATGAGATCGCTGCCTAATAGAATGTCTATTTGAGCGGGGGTGTTGCAGTTGGGATCTGCTAGCTTTAGGTGTGAAACCTTTTGCCAATGCTTGCTATTTATATGATAGCTTGGAAGCATATTTGTTAGGTGCGGTAAGACTATAGCTTCTGCTTTAATTCTCTTATCCGCTTGGGGAGAAATTAGAGTAATGGGATTATTGTGAACTAAGGTATTCGTTTGAGATTTCCTCAACCTGAGTGGTCATGGTGGTAACTGGTTCCGAAACTAGTCCACTTAGGATCCACCCAAAAATAGTATTTTGTGCCAATAGTTTGTTTGAAATTTTCTCAACACCCTCGAGTATTATCTGAGGTATGAGATCGCTGCCTAATAGAATGTCTATTTGAGCGGGGGTGTTGCAGTTGGGATCTGCTAGCTTTAGGTGTGAAACCTTTTGCCAATGCTTGCTATTTATATGATAGCTTGGAAGCATATTTGTTAGTTGCGGTAAGACTATAGCTTCTGCTTTAATTCTCTTATCCGCTTGGGGGGAAATTAGAGTAATGGGATTATTGTGAACTGAGGTATTCGTTTGAGATTTTCTCAACCTGAGTGGTCATGGTGGTAACTGGTTCCGAAACTAGTCCACTTAGGATCCACCCAAAAATAGTATTTTGTGCCAATAGTTTGTTTGAAATTTTCTCAACACCCTCGAGTATTATCTGAGGTATGAGATCGCTGCCTAATAGAATGTCTATTTGAGCGGGGGTGTTGCAGTTGGGATCTGCTAGCTTTAGGTGTGAAACCTTTTGCCAATGCTTTCTATTTATATGATAGCTTGGAAGCATATTTGTTAGTTGCGGTAAGACTATAGCTTCTGCTTTAATTCTCTTATCCGCATGGGGGGAAATTAGAGTAATGGGATTATTGTGAACTGAGGTATTCGTTTGAGATTTCCTCAACCTGAGTGGTGATGATGGTAACTGGTTCCGAAACTAGTCTATTTAGGATCCACCCAAAAATAGTATTTTGTGCCAATAGTTTGTTTGAAATTTTCTCAACACCCTCGAGTATTATCTGAGGTATGAGATCGCTGCCTAATAGAATGTCTATTTGAGCGGGGGTGTTGCAGTTGGGATCTGCTAGCTTTAGGTGTGAAACCTTTTGCCAATGCTTGTTATTTATATGATAGCTTGGAAGCATATTTGTTAGTTGCGGTAAAACTATAGCTTCTGCTTTAATTTTCTTATCCGCATGGGGGGAAATTAGAATAATGGGATTATTGTGAACTGAGGTATTCGTTTGAGATTTTCTCAACCTGAGTGGTGATGATGGTAACTGGTTCCGAAACTAGTCCACTTAGAATCCACCCTAAAATAGTATTTTGTGTCAATAGTTTGTTTGAAATTTTCTCAACACCCTCGAGTATTATCTGAGGTATGAGATCGCTGCCTAATAGAATGTCTATTTGAGCGGGGGTGTTGCAGTTGGGATCTGCTAGCTTTAGGTGTGAAACCTTTTGCCAATGCTTTCTATTTATATGATAGCTTGGAAGCATATTTGTTAGTTGCGGTAAGACTATAGCTTCTGCTTTAATTCTCTTATCCGCATGGGGGGAAATTAGAGTAATGGGATTATTGTGAACTGAGGTATTCGTTTGAGATTTCCTCAACCTGAGTGGTGATGATGGTAACTGGTTCCGAAACTAGTCTACTTAGGATCCACCCAAAAATAGTATTTTGTGCCAATAGTTTGTTTGAAATTTTCTCAACACCCTCGAGTATTATCTGAGGTATGAGATCGCTGCCTAATAGAATGTCTATTTGAGCGGGGGTGTTGCAGTTGGGATCTGCTAGCTTTAGGTGTGAAACCTTTTGCCAATGCTTGTTATTTATATGATAGCTTGGAAGCATATTTGTTAGTTGCGGTAAAACTATAGCTTCTGCTTTAATTTTCTTATCCGCATGGGGGGAAATTAGAGTAATGGGATTATTGTGAACTGAGGTATTCGTTTGAGATTTTCTCAACCTGAGTGGTGATGATGGTAACTGGTTCCGAAACTAGTCCACTTAGAATCCACCCTAAAATAGTATTTTGTGCCAATAGTTTGTTTGAAATTTTCTCAACACAATCGAGTATTATCTGAGGTATGAGATCGCTGCCTAATAGAATGTCTATTTGAGCGGGGGTGTTGCAGTTGGGATCTGCTAGCTTTAGGTGTGAAATCTTTTGCCAATGCTTGTTATTTATATGATAGCTTGGAAGCATATTTGTTAGTTGCGGTAAAACTATAGCTTCTGCTTTAATTTTCTTATCCGCATGGGGGGAAATTAGAGTAATGGGATTATTGTGAACTGAGGTATTCGTTTGAGATTTTCTCAACCTGAGTGGTGATGATGGTAACTGGTTCCGAAGCTAGTCCACTTAGAATCCACCCTAAAATAGTATTTTGTGCCAATAGTTTGTTTGAAATTTTCTCAACACCCTCGAGTATTATCTGAGGTATGAGATCGCTGCCTAATAGAATGTCTATTTGAGCGGGGGTGTTGCAGTTGGGATCTGCTAGCTTTAGGTGTGAAATCTTTTGCCAATGCTTGATATTTATATGATAGCTTGGAAGCATATTTGTTAGTTGCGGTAAAACTATAGCTTCTGCTTTAATTTTCTTATCCGCATGGGGGGAAATTAGAGTAATGGGATTATTGTGAACTGAGGTATTCGTTTGAGATTTCCTCAACCTGTGTGGTGATGATGGTAACTGGTTCCGAAACTAGTCCACTTAGGATCCACCCAAAAATAGTATTTTGTGCCAATAGTTTGTTTGAAATTTTCTCAACACCCTCGAGTATTATCTGAGGTATGAGATCGCTGCCTAATAGAATGTCTCTTTGAGCGGGGGTGTTGCAGTTGGGATCTGCTAGCTTTAGGTGTGAAACCTTTTGCCAATGCTTGCTATTTATATGATAGCTTCGAAGCATATTTGTTAGTTGCGGTAAGACTATAGCTTCTGCTTTAATTCTCTTATCCGCTTGGGGGGAAATTAGAGTAATGGGATTATTGTGAACTGAGGTATTCGTTTGAGATTTCCTTAACCTGAGTGGTCATGGTGGTAACTGGTTCCGAAACTGGTCCACTTAGGATCCACCAAAAAATAGTATTTTGTGCCAATAGTTTGTTTGAAATTTTCTCAACACCCTCAAGTATTATCTGAGGTATGAGATCGCTGCCTAATATAATGTCCATTTGAGCGGGGATGTTGCAGTTGGGATCTGCTAGCTTTAGGTGTGAAACCTTTTGCCAATGCTTGCTATTTATATGATAGCTTGGAAGCATATTTGTTAGTTGCGGTAAGACTATAGCTTCTGCTTTAATTTTCTTATCCGCTTGGGGGGAAATTAGAGTAATGGGATTATTGTGAACTGAGGTATTCGTTTGAGATTTCCTCAACCTGAGTGGTCATGGTGGTAACTGGTTCCGAAACTAGTCCACTTAGAATCCATCCTAAAATAGTATGTTGTGCCAATAGTTTGTTTGAAATTTTCTCAACACCCTCGAGTATTATCTGAGGTATGAGATCGCTGCCTAATAGAATGTCTATTTGAGCGGGGGTGTTGCAGTTGGCATCTTCTAGCTTTAGGTGTGAAACCTTTTGCCAATGCTTGCTATTTATATGATAGCTTGGAAGCATATTTGTTAGTTGCGGTAAGACTATAGCTTCTGCTTTAATTCTCTTTTCCGCTTGGGGGGAAATTAGATTAATGGGATTATTGTGAACTGAAGTATTCGTTTGAGATTTCCTCAACCTGAGTGGTCATGGTGGTAACTGGTCCCGAAACTAGTCCACTTAGGATCCACCCAAAAATAGTATTTTGTGCCAATAGTATGTTTGAAATTGAGGTATTCATTTGAGATTTCCTCAACCTGAGTGGTCATGGTGGTAACTGTTTCCGAAACTAGTCCACTTAGGATCCACCCAAAAATAGTATTTTGTGCCAATAGTTTGTTTGATATTTTCTCAACACCCTCGAGTATTATCTGAGGTATGAGATCGCTGCCTAATAGAATGTCTATTTGAGCGGGGGTGTTGCAGTTGGGATCTGCTAGCTTTAGGTGTGAAACCTTTTGCCAATGCTTGCTATTTATATGATAGCTTGGAAGCATATTTGTTAGGTGCGGGAAGACTATAGCTTCTGCTTTAATTTTCTTATCCGCTTGGGGGGAAATTAGAGTAATGGGATTATTGTGAACTGAGGTATTCGTTTGAGATTTCCTCAACCTGAGTGGTCATGGTGGTAACTGGTTCCGAAACTAGTCCACTTAGAATCCATCCTAAAATAGTATGTTGTGCCAATAGTTTGTTTGAAATTTTCTCAACACCCTCGAGTATTATCTGAGGTATGAGATCGCTGCCTAATAGAATGTCTATTTGAGCGGGGGTGTTGCAGTTGGCATCTTCTAGCTTTAGGTGTGAAACCTTTTGCCAATGCTTGCTATTTATATGATAGCTTGGAAGCATATTTGTTAGTTGCGGGAAGACTATAGCTTCTGCTTTAATTTTCTTATCCGCTTGGGGGGAAATTAGAGTAATGGGATTATTGTGAACTGAGGTATTCGTTTGAGATTTCCTCAACCTGAGTGGTCATGGTGGTAACTGGTTCCGAAACTAGTCCACTTAGAATCCATCCTAAAATAGTATGTTGTGCCAATAGTTTGTTTGAAATTTTCTCAACACCCTCGAGTATTATCTGAGGTATGAGATCGCTGCCTAATAGAATGTCTATTTGAGCGGGGGTGTTGCAGTTGGCATCTGCTAGCTTTAGGTGTGAAACCTTTTGCCAATGCTTGCTATTTATATGATAGCTTCGAAGCATATTTGTTAGTTGCGGTAAGACTATAGCTTCTGCTTTAATTCTCTTATCCGCTTGGGGGGAAATTAGAGTAATGGGATTATTGTGAACTGAAGTATTCGTTTGAGATTTCCTTAACCTGAGTGGTCATGGTGGTAACTGGTTCCGAAACTAGTCCACTTAGGATCCACCAAAAAATAGTATTTTGTGCCAATAGTTTGTTTGAAATTTTCTCAACACCCTCAAGTATTATCTGAGGTATGAGATCGCTGCCTAATATAATGTCCATTTGAGCGGGGATGTTGCAGTTGGGATCTGCTAGCTTTAGGTGTGAAACCTTTTGCCAATGCTTGCTATTTATATGATAGCTTGGAAGCACATTTGTTAGTTGCGGTAAGACTATAGCTTCTGCTTTAATTCTCTTATCCGCTTGGGGGGAAATTAGAGTAATGGGATTATTGTGAACTGAGGTATTCGTTTGAGATTTCCTCAACCTGAGTGGTCATGGTGGTAACTGGTTCCGAAACTAGTCCACTTAGGATCCACCCAAAAATAGTATTTTGTGCCAATAGTATGTTTGAAATTGAGGTATTCATTTGAGATTTCCTCAACCTGAGTGGTCATGGTGGTAACTGTTTCCGAAACTAGTCCACTTAGGATCCACCCAAAAATAGTATTTTGTGCCAATAGTTTGTTTGAAATTTTCTCAACACCCTCGAGTATTATCTGATGTATGAGATCGCTGCCTAATAGAATGTCTATTTGAGCGGGGGTGTTGCAGTTGGGATCTGCTAGCTTTAGGTGTGAAACCTTTTGCCAATGCTTGCTATGTATATGATAGCTTGGAAGCATATTTGTTAGTTGCGGTAAGACTATAGCTTCTGCTTTAATTTTCTTATCCGCTTGGGGGGAAATTAGAGTAATGGGATTATTGTGAACTGAGGTATTCGTTTGAGATTTCCTCAACCTGAGTGGTCATGGTGGTAACTGGTTCCGAAACTAGTCCACTTAGAATCCATCCTAAAATAGTATGTTGTGCCAATAGTTTGTTTGAAATTTTCTCAACACCCTCGAGTATTATCTGAGGTATGAGATCGCTGCCTAATAGAATGTCTATTTGAGCGGGGGTGTTGCAGTTGGCATCTTCTAGCTTTAGGTGTGAAACCTTTTGCCAATGCTTGCTATTTATATGATAGCTTGGAAGCATATTTGTTAGTTGCGGTAAGACTATAGCTTCTGCTTTAATTCTCTTTTCCGCTTGGGGGGAAATTAGATTAATGGGATTATTGTGAACTGAGGTATTCGTTTGAGATTTCCTCAACCTGAGTGGTCATGGTGGTAACTGGTTCCGAAACTAGTCCACTTAGGATCCACCCAAAAATAGTATTTTGTGCCAATAGTATGTTTGAAATTGAGGTATTCATTTGAGATTTCCTCAACCTGAGTGGTCATGGTGGTAACTGTTTCCGAAACTAGTCCACTTAGGATCCACCCAAAAATAGTATTTTGTGCCAATAGTTTGTTTGATATTTTCTCAACACCCTCGAGTATTATCTGAGGTATGAGATCGCTGCCTAATAGAATGTCTATTTGAGCGGGGGTGTTGCAGTTGGGATCTGCTAGCTTTAGGTGTGAAACCTTTTGCCAATGCTTGCTATTTATATGATAGCTTGGAAGCATATTTGTTAGGTGCGGTAAGACTATAGCTTCTGCTTTAATTCTCTTATCCGCTTGGGGGGAAATTAGAGTAATGGGATTATTGTGAACTGAGGTATTCGTTTGAGATTTCCTCAACCTGAGTGGTCATAGTGGTAATTGGTTCCGAAACTAGTCCACTTAGGATCCACCCAAAAATAGTATTTTGTGCCAATAGTTTGTTTGAAATTTTCTCAACACCCTCGAGTATTATCTGAGGTATGAGATCGCTGCCTAATAGAATGTCTATTTGAGCGGAGGTGTTGCAGTTGGGATCTGCTAGCTTTAGGTTTGAAAGCTTTTGCCAATGCTTGCTATTTATATGATAGCTTGGAAACATATTTGTTAGTTGCGGTAAGACTGTAGCTTCTGCTTTAATTCTCTTATCCGCCTGGGGGGAAATTAGAGTAATGGGGTTATTGTGAACTGAGGTATTCGTTTGAGATTTCCTCAACCTGAGTGGTCATGGTGGTAACTGGTTCCGAAACTAGTAAACTTAGGATCCCCCAAAAAATAGTATTTTGTGCCAAGAGTTTGTTTGAAATTTTCTCAACACCCTCGAGTATTATCTGAGGTATGAGATCGCTGCCTAATAGAATGTCTATTTGAGCGGGGGTGTTGCAGTTGGGATCTGCTAGCTTTAGGTGTGAAACCTTTTGCCAATGCTTGCTATTTATATGATAGCTTGGAAGCATATTTGTTAGTTGCGGTAAGACTATAGCTTCTGCTTTAATTCTCTTATCCGCTTGGGGGGAAATTAGAGTAATGGGATTATTGTGAACTGAGGTATTCGTTTGAGATTTCCTCAACCTGAGTGGTCATGGTGGTAACTGGTTCCGAAACTAGTCCACTTAGGATGCACCCTAAAATAGTATTTTGTGCCAATAGTTTGTTTGAAATTTTCTCAACACCCTCGAGTATTATCTGAGGTAGAGATCGCCGCCTAATAGAATGTCTATTTGAGCGGAGGTGTTGCAGTTGGGATCTGCTAGCTTTAGGTGTGAAAGCTTTTGCCAATGCTTGCTATTTATATGATAGCTTGGAAGCATATTTGTTAGTTGCGGTAAGACTATAGCTTCTGCTTTAATTCTCTTATCCGCTTGGGGGGAAATTAGAGTAATGGGATTATTGTGAACTGAGGTATTCGTTTGAGATTTCCTCAACCTGAGTGGTCATGGTGGTAACTGGTTCCGAAACTAGTCCACTTAGGATCCACCCAAAAATAGTATTTTGTGCCAATAGTTTGTTTGAAATTTTCTCAACACCCTCGAGTATTATCTGAGGTATGAGATCGCTGCCTAATAGAATGTCTATTTGAGCGGGGGTGTTGCAGTTGGGATCTGCTAGCTTTAGGTGTGAAACCTTTTGCCAATGCTTGCTATTTATATGATAGCTTGGAAGCATATTTGTTAGTTCCAGTAAGACTATAGCTTCTGCTTAAATTCTCTTATCCGCTTGGGGGCAAATTAGAGCAATGGGATTATTGTGAACTGAGGTATTCGTTTGAGATTTCCTCAACCTGAGTGGTCATGGTGGTAACTGGTTCCGAAACTAGTCCACTTAGAATCTACCCTAAAATAGTATGCTGTGCCAATAGTTTGTTTGAAATTTTCTCAACACCCTCGAGTATTATCTGAGGTATGAGATCGCTGCCTAATAGAATGTCTATTTGAGCGGGGGTGTTGCAGTTGGCATCTGCTAGCTTTAGGTGTGAAACCTTTTGCCAATGCTTGCTATTTATATGATAGCTTGGAAGCATATTTGTTAGTTGCGGTAAGACTATAGCTTCTGCTTTAATTCTCTTTTCCGCCTAGGGGGAAATTAGAGTAATGGGATTATTGTGAACTGAGGTATTCGTTTGAGATTTCCTCAACCTGAGTGGTCATAGTGGTAACTGGTTCCGAAACTAGTAAACTTAGGATCCCCCAAAAAATAGTATTTTGTGCCAATAGTTTGTTTGAAATTTTCTCAACACCCTCGAGTATTATCTGAGGTATGAGATCGCTGCCTAATAGAATGTCTATTTGAGCGGGGATGTTGCAGTTGGGATCTGCTAGCTTTAGGTGTGAAACCTTTTGCCAATGCTTGCTATTTATATGATAGCTGGGAAGCATATTTGTTAGTTGCGGTAAGACTATAGCTTCTGCTTTAATTCTCTTATCCGCTTGGGGGGAAATTAGAGTAATGGGATTATTGTGAACTGAGGTATTCGTTTGAGATTTCCTCAACCTGAGTGGTCATGGTGGTAACTGGTTCCGAAACTAGTTCACTTAGGATGCACCCTAAAATAGTATTTTGTGCCAATAGTTTGTTTGAAATTTTCTCAACACCCTCGAGTATTATCTGAGGTATGAGATGGCTGCCTAATAGAATGTCTATTTGAGCGGGGGTGTTGCAGTTGGGATCTGCTAGCTTTAGGTGTGAAAGCTTTTGCCAATGCTTGCTATTTATATGATAGCTTGGAAGCATATTTGTTAGTTGCGGTAAGACTATAGCTTCTGCTTTAATTCTCTTATCCGCTTGGGGGGAAATTAGAGTAATGGGATTTTTGTGAACTGAGGTATTCGTTTGAGATTTCCTCAACCTGAGTGGTCATGGTGGTAACTGGTTCCGAAACTAGTCCACTTAGGATCCACCCAAAAATAGTATTTTGTGCCAATAGTTTGTTTGAAATTTTCTCAACACCCTCGAGTATTATCTGAGGTATGAGATCGCTGCCTAATAGAATGTCTATTTGAGCGGGGGTGTTGCAGTTGGGATCTGCTAGCTTTAGGTGTGAAACCTTTTGCCAATGCTTGCTATTTATATGATAGCTTGGAAGCATATTTGTTAGTTGCAGTAAGACTATAGCTTCTGCTTAAATTCTCTTATCCGCTTGGGGGCAAATTAGAGCAATGGGATTATTGTGAACTGAGGTATTCGTTTGAGATTTCCTCAACCTGAGTGGTCATGGTGGTAACTGGTTCCGAAACTAGTCCACTTAGAATCTACCCTAAAATAGTATGTTGTGCCAATAGTTTGTTTGAAATTTTCTCAACACCCTCGAGTATTATCTGAGGTATGAGATCGCTGCCTAATAGAATGTCTATTTGAGCGGGGGTGTTGCAGTTGGCATCTGCTAGCTTTAGGTGTGAAACCTTTTGCCAATGCTTGCTATTTATATGATAGCTTGGAAGCATATTTGTTAGTTGCGGTAAGACTATAGCTTCTGCTTTAATTCTCTTTTCCGCTTAGGGGGAAATTAGAGTAATGGGATTATTGTGAACTGAGGTATTCGTTTGAGATTTCCTCAACCTGAGTGGTCATAGTGGTAACTGGTTCCGAAACTAGTCCACTTAGGATCCACCCAAAAATAGTATTTTGTGCCAATAGTTTGTTTGAAATTTTCTCAACACCCTCGAGTATTATCTGAGGTATGAGATCGCTGCCTAATAGAATGTCTATTTGAGCGGGGGTGTTGCAGTTGGCATCTGCTAGCTTTAGGTGTGAAACCTTTTGCCAATGCTTGCTATTTATATGATAGCTTGGAAGCATATTTGTTAGTTGCGGTAAGACTATAGCTTATGCTTTAATTCTCTTATCCGCTTGGGGGGAAATTAGAGTAATGGGATTATTGTGAACTGAGGTATTCGTTTGAGATTTCCTCAACCTGAGTGGTCATGGTGGTAACTGGTTCCGAAACAAGTCCACTTAGGATCCACCAAAAAATAGTATTTTGTGCCAATAGTTTGTTTGAAATTTTCTCAACACCCTCAAGTATTATCTCAGGTATGAGATCGCTGCCTAATAGAATGTCTATTTGAGCGGGGGTTTTGCAGTTGGGATCTGCTAGCTTTAGGTGTGAAACCTTTTGCCAATGCTTGCTATTTATATGATAGCTTGAAAGCATATTTGTTAGTTACGGTAAGACTATAGCTTCTGCTTTAATTCTCTTATCCGCTTGGGGGGAAATTAGAGTTATGGGATTATTGTGAACTGAGGTATTCGTTTGAGATTTCCTCAACCTGAAAGGTCATGGTGGTAACTGGTTCCGAAACTAGTCCACTTAGGATCCACCCAAAAATAGTATTTTGTGCCAATAGTTTGATTGAAATTTTCTCAACACCCTCGAGTATTATCTGAGGTATGAGATCGCTGCCTAATAGAATGTCTATTTGAGCGGAGGTGTTGCAGTTGGGATCTGCTAGCTTTAGGTGTGAAAGCTTTTGCCAATGCTTGCTATTTATATGATAGCTTGGAAGCATATTTGTTAGTTGCGGTAAGACTATAGCTTCTGCTTTAATTCTCTTATCCGCTTGGGGGGAAATTAGAGTAATGGGATTATTGTGAACTGAGGTATTCGTTTAAGATTTCCTCAACCTGAGTGGTCATGGTGGTAACTGGTTCCGAAACTAGTCAACTTAGGATCCACCCAAAAATAGTATTTTGTGCCAATAGTTTGTTTGAAATTTTCTCAACACCCTCGAGTATTATCTGAGGTATGAGATCGCTGCCTAATAGAATGTCTATTTGAGCGGGGGTGTTGCAGTTGGCATCTGCTAGCTTTAGGTGTGAAACCTTTTGCCAATGCTTGCTATTTATATGATAGCTTGGAAGCATATTTGTTAGTTGCGGTAAGACTATAGCTTCTGCTTTAATTCTCTTATCCGCTTGGGGGGAAATTAGAGTAATGCGATAACTGTGAACTGAGGTATTCGTTTGAGATTTCCTCAACCTGAGTGGTCATGGTGGTAACTGGTTCCGAAACTAGTCCACTTAGGATCCACCCAAAAATAGTATTTTGTGCCAATAGTTTGTTTGAAATTGAGGTATTCATTTGAGATTTCCTCAACCTGAGTGGTCATGGTGGTAACTGTTTCCGAAACTAGTCCACTTAGGATCCACCCAAAAATAGTATTTTGTGCCAATAGTTTGTTTGAAATTTTCTCAACACCCTCGAGTATTATCTGAGGTATGAGATCGCTGCCTAATAGAATGTCTATTTGAGCGGGGGTGTTGCAGTTGGGATCTGCTAGCTTTAGGTGTGAAACCTTTTGCCAATGCTTGCTATTTATATGATAGCTTGGAAGCATATTTGTTAGTTGCGGTAAGAATATAGCTTCTGCCTTAATTCTCTTATCCGCTTGGGGGGAAATTAGAGTAATGGGATTATTGTGAACTGAGGTATTCGTTTGAGATTTCCTCAACCTGAGTGGTCATGGTGGTAACTGGTTCCGAAACTAGTCCACTTAGGATCCACCAAAAAATAGTATTTTGTGCCAATAGTTTGTTTGAAATTTTCTCAACACCCTCGAGTATTATCTGAGGTATGAGATCGCTGCCTAATAGAATGTCTATTTGAGCGGAGGTGTTGCAGTTGGCATCTGCTAGCTTTAGGTGTGAAACCTTTTGCCAATGCTTGCTATTTATATGATAGCTTGGAAGCATATTTGTTAGTTGCGGTAAGACTATAGCGTCTGCTTTAATTCTCTTATCCGCTTGGGGGGAAATTAGAGTAATGGGATTATTGTGAACTGAGGTATTCGTTTGAGATTTCCTCAACCTGAGTGGTCATGGTGGTAACTGGTTCCGAAACTAGTCCACTTAGGATCCACCCAAAAATAGTATTTTGTGCCAATAGTTTGTTTGAAATTTTCTTAACACCCTCGAGTATTATCTGAGGTATGAGATGGCTGCCTAATAGAATGTCTATTTGAACGGAGGTGTTGCAGTTGGGATCTGCTAACTTTAGGTGTGAAACCTTTTGCCAATGCTTGCTATTTATATGATAGCTTGGAAGCATATTTGTTAGTTGCGGTAAGACTATAGCTTCTGCTTTAATTCTCTTATCCGCTTGGGGGGAAATTAGAGTAATGTGGTTATTGTGAACTGAGGTATTCGTTTGAGATTTCCTCAACCTGAGTGGTCATGGTGGTAACTGGTTCCGAAACAAGTAAACTTAGGATCCACCCAAAAATAGTATTTTGTGCCAATAGTTTGTTTGAAATTTTCTCAACACCCTCGAGTATTATCTGAGGTATGAGATCGCTGCCTAATAGAATGTCTATTTGAGCGGGGGTGTTGCAGTTGGGATCTGCTAGCTTTAGGTGTGAAACCTTTTGCCAATGCTTGCTATTTATATGATAGCTTGGAAGCATATTTGTTAGTTGCGGTAAGACTATAGCTTCTGCTTTAATTCTCTTATCCGCTTGGGGGGAAATTAGAGTAATGGGATTATTGTGAACTGAGGTATTCGTTTGAGATTTCCTCAACCTGAGTGGTCATGGTGGTAACTGGTTCCGAAACTAGTCCACTTAGGATCCACCCTAAAATAGTATTTTGTGCCAATAGTTTGTTTGAAATTTTCTCAACACCCTCGAGTATTATCTGAGGTATGAGATCGCTGCCTAATAGAATGTATATTTGAGCGGAGGTGTTGCAGTTGGGATCTGCTAGCTTTAGGTGTGAAAGCTTTTGCCAATGCTTGCTATTTATATGATAGCTTGGAAGCATATTTGTTAGTTGCGGTAAGACTATAGCTTCTGCTTTAATTCTCTTATCCGCTTGGGGGGAAATTAGAGTAATGGGATTATTGTGAACTGAGGTATTCGTTTGAGATTTCCTCAACCTGAGTGGTCATGGTGGTAACTGGTTCCGAAACTAGTCCACTTAGGATCCACCCAAAAATAGTATTTTGTGCCAATAGTTTGTTTGAAATTTTCTCAACACCCTCGAGTATTATCTGAGGTATGAGATCGCTGCCTAATAGAATGTCTATTTCAGCGGGGGTGTTGCAGTTGGCATCTGCTAGCTTTAGGTGTGAAACCTTTTGCCAATGCTTGCAATTTATATGATAGCTTGGAAGCATATTTGTTAGTTGCAGTAAGGTTATAGCTTCTGCTTTAATTCTCTTATCCGCTTGGGGGGAAATTAGAGTAATGGGATTATTGTGAACTGAGGTATTCGTTTGAGATTTCCTCAACCTGAGTGGTCATGGTGGTAACTGGTTCCGAAACTAGTCCACTTAGGATCCACCCAAAAATAGTATTTTGTGCCAATAGTTTGTTTGAAATTTTCTCAACACCCTCGAGTATTATCTGAGGTATGAGATCGCTGCCTAATAGAATGTCTATTTGAGCGGGGGTGTTGCAGTTGGGATCTGCTAGCTTTAGGTGTGAAACCTTTTGCCAATGCTTGCTATTTATATGATAGCTTGGAAGCATATTTGTTAGTTGCGGTAAGACTATAGCTTCTGCTTTAATTCTCTTATCCGCATGGGGGGAAATTAGAGTAATGGGATTATTGTGAACTCTGGTATTCGTTTGAGATTTCCTCAACCTGAGTGGTCATGGTGGTAACTGGTTCCGAAACTAGTCCACTTAGGATCCACCCAAAAATAGTATTTTGTGCCAATAGTTTGTTTGAAATTGAGGTATTCATTTGAGATTTCCTCAACCTGAGTGGTCATGGTGGTAACTGTTTCCGAAACTAGTCCACTTAGGATCCACCCAAAAATAGTATTTTGTGCCAATAGTTTGTTTGAAATTTTCTCAACACCCTCGAGTATTATCTGAGGTATGAGATCGCTGCCTAATAGAATGTCTATTTGAGCGGGGGTGTTGCAGTTGGGATCTGCTAGCTTTAGGTGTGAAACCTTTTGCCAATGCTTGCTATTTATATGATAGCTTGGAAGCATATTTGTTAGTTGCGGTAAGAATATAGCTTCTGCCTTAATTCTCTTATTCGCTTGGGGGGAAATTAGAGTAATGGGATTATTGTGAACTGAGGTATTCGTTTGAGATTTCCTCAACCTGAGTGGTCATGGTGCTAACTGGTTCCGAAACTAGTCCACTTAGGATCCACCCAAAAATAGTATTTTGTGCCAATAGTTTGTTTGAAATTTTCTTAACACCCTCGAGTATTATCTGAGGTATGAGATGGCTGCCTAATAGAATGTCTATTTGAGCGGAGGTGTTGCAGTTGGGATCTGCTGACTTTAGGTTTGAAAGCTTTTGCCAATGCTTGCTATTTATATGATAGCTTGGAAGCATATTTGTTAGTTGCGGTAAGACTATAGCTTCTGCTTTAATTCTCTTATCCGCTTGGGGGGAAATTAGAGTAATAGGGTTATTGTGAACTGAGGTATTCGTTTGAGATTTCCTCAACCTGAGTGGTCATGGTGGTAACTGGTTCCGAAACTAGTCCACTTAGGATCCACCCAAAAATAGTATTTTGCGCCAATAGTTTGTTTGAAATTTTCTCAACACCCTCAAGTATTATCTGAGGTATGAGATCGCTGCCTAATATAATGTCCATTTGAGCGGGGATGTTGCAGTTGGGATCTGCTTGCTTTAGGTGTGAAACCTTTTGCCAATGCTTGCTATTTATATGATAGCTTGGAAGCACATTTGTTAGTTGCGGTAAGACTATAGCTTCTGCTTTAATTCTCTTATCCGCTTGGGGGGAAATTAGAGTAATGGGATTATTGTGAACTGAGGTATTCGTTTGAGATTTCCTCAACCTGAGTGGTCATGGTGGTAACTGGTTCCGAAACTAGTCCACTTAGGATCCACCCAAAAATAGTATTTTGTGCCAATAGTTTGTTTGAAATTTTCTCAACACCCTCGAGTATTATCTGAGGTATGAGATCGCTGCCTAATAGAATGTCTATTTGAGCGGGGGTGTTGCAGTTGGGATCTGCTAGCTTTAGGTGTGAAACCTTTTGCCAATGCTTGCTATTTATATGATAGCTTGGAAGCATATTTGTTAGTTGCGGTAAGAATATAGCTTCTGCCTTAATTCTCTTATCCGCTTGGGGGGAAATTAGAGTAATGGGATTATTGTGAACTGAGGTATTCGTTTGAGATTTCCTCAACCTGAGTGGTCATGGTGGTAACTGGTTCCGAAACTAGTCCACTTAGGATCCACCAAAAAATAGTATTTTGTGCCAATAGTTTGTTTGAAATTTTCTCAACACCCTCGAGTATTATCTGAGGTATGAGATCGCTGCCTAATAGAATGTCTATTTGAGCGGAGGTGTTGCAGTTGGCATCTGCTAGCTTTAGGTGTGAAACCTTTTGCCAATGCTTGCTATTTATATGATAGCTTGGAAGCATATTTGTTAGTTGCGGTAAGACTATAGCGTCTGCTTTAATTCTCTTATCCGCTTGGGGGGAAATTAGAGTAATGGGATTATTGTGAACTGAGGTATTCGTTTGAGATTTCCTCAACCTGAGTGGTCATGGTGGTAACTGGTTCCGAAACTAGTCCACTTAGGATCCACCCAAAAATAGTATTTTGTGCCAATAGTTTGTTTGAAATTTTCTTAACACCCTCGAGTATTATCTGAGGTATGAGATGGCTGCCTAATAGAATGTCTATTTGAACGGAGGTGTTGCAGTTGGGATCTGCTAACTTTAGGTGTGAAACCTTTTGCCAATGCTTGCTATTTATATGATAGCTTGGAAGCATATTTGTTAGTTGCGGTAAGACTATAGCTTCTGCTTTAATTCTCTTATCCGCTTGGGGGGAAATTAGAGTAATGTGGTTATTGTGAACTGAGGTATTCGTTTGAGATTTCCTCAACCTGAGTGGTCATGGTGGTAACTGGTTCCGAAACAAGTAAACTTAGGATCCACCCAAAAATAGTATTTTGTGCCAATAGTTTGTTTGAAATTTTCTCAACACCCTCGAGTATTATCTGAGGTATGAGATCGCTGCCTAATAGAATGTCTATTTGAGCGGGGGTGTTGCAGTTGGGATCTGCTAGCTTTAGGTGTGAAACCTTTTGCCAATGCTTGCTATTTATATGATAGCTTGGAAGCATATTTGTTAGTTGCGGTAAGACTATAGCTTCTGCTTTAATTCTCTTATCCGCTTGGGGGGAAATTAGAGTAATGGGATTATTGTGAACTGAGGTATTCGTTTGAGATTTCCTCAACCTGAGTGGTCATGGTGGTAACTGGTTCCGAAACTAGTCCACTTAGGATCCACCCTAAAATAGTATTTTGTGCCAATAGTTTGTTTGAAATTTTCTCAACACCCTCGAGTATTATCTGAGGTATGAGATCGCTGCCTAATAGAATGTATATTTGAGCGGAGGTGTTGCAGTTGGGATCTGCTAGCTTTAGGTGTGAAAGCTTTTGCCAATGCTTGCTATTTATATGATAGCTTGGAAGCATATTTGTTAGTTGCGGTAAGACTATAGCTTCTGCTTTAATTCTCTTATCCGCTTGGGGGGAAATTAGAGTAATGGGATTATTGTGAACTGAGGTATTCGTTTGAGATTTCCTCAACCTGAGTGGTCATGGTGGTAACTGGTTCCGAAACTAGTCCACTTAGGATCCACCCAAAAATAGTATTTTGTGCCAATAGTTTGTTTGAAATTTTCTCAACACCCTCGAGTATTATCTGAGGTATGAGATCGCTGCCTAATAGAATGTCTATTTCAGCGGGGGTGTTGCAGTTGGCATCTGCTAGCTTTAGGTGTGAAACCTTTTGCCAATGCTTGCAATTTATATGATAGCTTGGAAGCATATTTGTTAGTTGCAGTAAGGTTATAGCTTCTGCTTTAATTCTCTTATCCGCTTGGGGGGAAATTAGAGTAATGGGATTATTGTGAACTGAGGTATTCGTTTGAGATTTCCTCAATCTGAGTGGTCATGGTGGTAACTGGTTCCGAAACTAGTCCACTTAGGATCCACCCAAAAATAGTATTTTGTGCCAATAGTTTGTTTGAAATTTTCTCAACACCCTCGAGTATTATCTGAGGTATGAGATCGCTGCCTAATAGAATGTCTATTTGAGCGGGGGTGTTGCAGTTGGGATCTGCTAGCTTTAGGTGTGAAACCTTTTGCCAATGCTTGCTATTTATATGATAGCTTGGAAGCATATTTGTTAGTTGCGGTAAGACTATAGCTTCTGCTTTAATTCTCTTATCCGCATGGGGGGAAATTAGAGTAATGGGATTATTGTGAACTCTGGTATTCGTTTGAGATTTCCTCAACCTGAGTGGTCATGGTGGTAACTGGTTCCGAAACTAGTCCACTTAGGATCCACCCAAAAATAGTATTTTGTGCCAATAGTTTGTTTGAAATTGAGGTATTCATTTGAGATTTCCTCAACCTGAGTGGTCATGGTGGTAACTGTTTCCGAAACTAGTCCACTTAGGATCCACCCAAAAATAGTATTTTGTGCCAATAGTTTGTTTGAAATTTTCTCAACACCCTCGAGTATTATCTGAGGTATGAGATCGCTGCCTAATAGAATGTCTATTTGAGCGGGGGTGTTGCAGTTGGGATCTGCTAGCTTTAGGTGTGAAACCTTTTGCCAATGCTTGCTATTTATATGATAGCTTGGAAGCATATTTGTTAGTTGCGGTAAGAATATAGCTTCTGCCTTAATTCTCTTATTCGCTTGGGGGGAAATTAGAGTAATGGGATTATTGTGAACTGAGGTATTCGTTTGAGATTTCCTCAACCTGAGTGGTCATGGTGCTAACTGGTTCCGAAACTAGTCCACTTAGGATCCACCCAAAAATAGTATTTTGTGCCAATAGTTTGTTTGAAATTTTCTTAACACCCTCGAGTATTATCTGAGGTATGAGATGGCTGCCTAATAGAATGTCTATTTGAGCGGAGGTGTTGCAGTTGGGATCTGCTGACTTTAGGTTTGAAAGCTTTTGCCAATGCTTGCTATTTATATGATAGCTTGGAAGCATATTTGTTAGTTGCGGTAAGACTATAGCTTCTGCTTTAATTCTCTTATCCGCTTGGGGGGAAATTAGAGTAATAGGGTTATTGTGAACTGAGGTATTCGTTTGAGATTTCCTCAACCTGAGTGGTCATGGTGGTAACTGGTTCCGAAACAAGTAAACTTAGGATCCACCCAAAAATAGTATTTTGTGCCAATAGTTTGTTTGAAATTTTCTCAACACCCTCGAGTATTATCTGAGGTATGAGATCGCTGCCTAATAGAATGTCTATTTGAGCGGGGGTGTTGCAGTTGGGATCTGCTAGCTTTAGGTGTGAAACCTTTTGCCAATGCTTGCTATTTATATGATAGCTTGGAAGCATATTTGTTAGTTGCAGTAAGGTTATAGCTTCTGCTTTAATTCTCTTATCCGCTTGGGGGGAAATTAGAGTAATGGGATTATTGTGAACTGAGGTATTCGTTTGAGATTTCCTCAACCTGAGTGGTCATGGTGGTAACTGGTTCCGAAACTAGTCCACTTAGGATCCACCCAAAAATAGTATTTTGCGCCAATAGTTTGTTTGAAATTTTCTCAACACCCTCAAGTATTATCTGAGGTATGAGATCGCTGCCTAATATAATGTCCATTTGAGCGGGGATGTTGCAGTTGGGATCTGCTTGCTTTAGGTGTGAAACCTTTTGCCAATGCTTGCTATTTATATGATAGCTTGGAAGCACATTTGTTAGTTGCGGTAAGACTATAGCTTCTGCTTTAATTCTCTTATCCGCTTGGGGGGAAATTAGAGTAATGGGATTATTGTGAACTGAGGTATTCGTTTGAGATTTCCTCAACCTGAGTGGTAATGGTGGTAACTTGTTCCGAAACTAGTCCACTTAGGATCCACCCAAAAATAGTATTTTGTGCCAATAGTTTGTTTGAAATTTTCTCAACACCCTCGAGTATTATCTGAGGTATGAGATCGCTGCCTAATAGAATGTCTATTTGAGCGGAGGTGTTGCAGTTGGCATCTGCTAGCTTTAGGTGTGAAACCTTTTGCCAATGCTTGCTATTTATATGATAGCTTGGAAGCATATTTGTTAGTTGCGGTAAGACTATAGCGTCTGCTTTAATTCTCTTATCCGCTTGGGGGAAATTAGAGTAATGGGAATATTGTGAACTGAGGTATTCGTTTGAGATTTCCTCAACCTGAGTGGTAATGGTGGTAACTTGTTCCGAAACTAGTCCACTTAGGATCCACCCAAAAATAGTATTTTGTGCCAATAGTTTGTTTGAAATTTTCTCAACACCCTCGAGTATTATCTGAGGTATGAGATCGCTGCCTAATAGAATGTCTATTTGAGCGGGGGTGTTGCAGTTGGGATCTGCTAGCTTTAGGTGTGAAACCTTTTGCCAATGCTTGCTATTTTTATAATAGCTTGGAAGCATATTTGTTAGTTGCGGTAAGAATATAGCTTCTGCCTTAATTCTCTTATTCGCTTGGGGGGAAATTAGAGTAATGGGATTATTGTGAACTGAGGTATTCGTTTGAGATTTCCTCAACCTGAGTGGTCATGGTGGTAACTGGTTCCGAAACTAGTCCACTTAGGATCCACCAAAAAATAGTATTTTGTGCCAATAGTTTGTTTGAAATTTTCTCAACACCCTCGAGTATTATCTGAGGTATGAGATCGCTGCCTAATAGAATGTCTATTTGAGCGGAGGTGTTGCAGTTGGCATCTGCTAGCTTTAGGTGTGAAACCTTTTACCAATGCTTGCTATTTATATGATAGCTTGGAAGCATATTTGTTAGTTGCGGTAAGACTATAGCGTCTGCTTTAATTCTCTTATCCGCTTGGGGGGAAATTAGAGTAATGGGATTATTGTGAACTGAGGTATTCGTTTGAGATTTCCTCAACCTGAGTGGTAATGGTGGTAACTTGTTCCGAAACTAGTCCACTTAGGATCCACCCAAAAATAGTATTTTGTGCCAATAGTTTGTTTGAAATTTTCTTAACACCCTCGAGTATTATCTGAGGTATGAGATGGCTGCCTAATAGAATGTCTATTTGAGCGGAGGTGTTGCAGTTGGGATCTGCTTACTTTAGGTTTGAAAGCTTTTGCCAATGCTTGCTATTTATATGATAGCTTGGAAGCATATTTGTTAGTTGCGGTAAGACTATAGCTTCTGCTTTAATTCTCTTATCCGCTTGGGGGGAAATTAGAGTAATAGGGTTATTGTGAACTGAGGTATTCGTTTGAGATTTCCTCAACCTGAGTGGTCATGGTGGTAACTGGTTCCGAAACAAGTAAACTTAGGATCCACCCAAAAATAGTATTTTGTGCCAATAGTTTGTTCGAAATTTTCTCAACACCCTCGAGTATTATCTGAGGTATGAGATCGCTGCCTAATAGAATGTCTATTTGAGCGGGGGTGTTGCAGTTGGGATCTGCTAGCTTTAGGTGTGAAACCTTTTGCCAATGCTTGCTATTTATATGATAGCTTGGAAGCATATTTGTTAGTTGCGGTAAGACTATAGCGTCTGCTTTAATTCTCTTATCCGCTTGGGGGAAATTAGAGTAATGGGAATATTGTGAACTGAGGTATTCGTTTGAGATTTCCTCAACCTGAGTGGTAATGGTGGTAACTTGTTCCGAAACTAGTCCACTTAGGATCCACCCAAAAATAGTATTTTGTGCCAATAGTTTGTTTGAAATTTTCTCAACACCCTCGAGTATTATCTGAGGTATGAGATCGCTGCCTAATAGAATGTCTATTTGAGCGGGGGTGTTGCAGTTGGGATCTGCTAGCTTTGGGTGTGAAACCTTTTGCCAATGCTTGCTATTTTTATGATAGCTTGGAAGCATATTTGTTAGTTGCGGTAAGAATATAGCTTCTGCCTTAATTCTCTTATTCGCTTGGGGGGAAATTAGAGTAATGGGATTATTGTGAACTGAGGTATTCGTTTGAGATTTCCTCAACCTGAGTGGTCATGGTGGTAACTGGTTCCGAAACTAGTCCACTTAGGATCCACCAAAAAATAGTATTTTGTGCCAATAGTTTGTTTGAAATTTTCTCAACACCCTCGAGTATTATCTGAGGTATGAGATCGCTGCCTAATAGAATGTCTATTTGAGCGGAGGTGTTGCAGTTGGCATCTGCTAGCTTTAGGTGTGAAACCTTTTGCCAATGCTTGCTATTTATATGATAGCTTGGAAGCATATTTGTTAGTTGCGGTAAGACTATAGCGTCTGCTTTAATTCTCTTATCCGCTTGGGGGGAAATTAGAGTAATGGGATTATTGTGAACTGAGGTATTCGTTTGAGATTTCCTCAACCTGAGTGGTAATGGTGGTAACTTGTTCCGAAACTAGTCCACTTAGGATCCACCCAAAAATAGTATTTTGTGCCAATAGTTTGTTTGAAATTTTCTTAACACCCTCGAGTATTATCTGAGGTATGAGATGGCTGCCTAATAGAATGTCTATTTGAGCGGAGGTGTTGCAGTTGGGATCTGCTAACTTTAGGTTTGAAAGCTTTTGCCAATGCTTGCTATTTATATGATAGCTTGGAAGCATATTTGTTAGTTGCGGTACGACTATAGCTTCTGCTTTAATTCTCTTATCCGCTTGGGGGGAAACTAGAGTAATAGGGTTATTGTGAACTGAGGTATTCGTTTGAGATTTCCTCAACCTGAGTGGTCATGGTGGTAACTGGTTCCGAAACAAGTAAACTTAGGATCCACCCAAAAATAGTATTTTGTGCCAATAGTTTGTTCGAAATTTTCTCAACACCCTCGAGTATTATCTGAGGTATGAGATCGCTGCCTAATAGAATGTCTATTTGAGCGGGGGTGTTGCAGTTGGGATCTGCTAGCTTTAGGTGTGAAACCTTTTGCCAATGCTTGCTATTTATATGATAGCTTGGAAGCATATTTGTTAGTTGCAGTAAGGTTATAGCTTCTGCTTTAATTCTCTTATCCGCTTGGGGGGAAATTAGAGTAATGGGATTATTGTGAACTGAGGTATTCGTTTGAGATTTCCTCAACCTGAGTGGTCATGGTGGTAACTGGTTCCGAAACTAGTCCACTTAGGATCCACCCAAAAATAGTATTTTGTGCCAATAGTTTGTTTGAAATTTTCTCAACACCCTCAAGTATTATCTGAGGTATGAGATCGCTACCTAATATAATGTCCATTTGAGCGGGGATGTTGCAGTTGGGATCTGCTAGCTTTAGGTGTGAAACCTTTTGCCAATGCTTGCTATTTATATGATAGCTTGGAAGCACATTTGTTAGTTGCGGTAAGACTATAGCTTCTGCTTTAATTCTCTTATCCGCTTGGGGGGAAATTAGAGTAATGGGATTATTGTGAACTGAGGTATTCGTTTGAGATTTCCTCAACCTGAGTGGTCATGGTGGTAACTGGTTCCGAAACTAGTCCACTTAGGATCCACCCAAAAATAGTATTTTGTGCCAATAGTATGTTTGAAATTGAGGTATTCATTTGAGATTTCCTCAACCTGAGTGGTCATGGTGGTAACTGTTTCCGAAACTAGTCCACTTAGGATCCACCCAAAAATAGTATTTTGTGCCAATAGTTTGTTTGATATTTTCTCAACACCCTCGAGTATTATCTGAGGTATGAGATCGCTGCCTAATAGAATGTCTATTTGAGCGAGGGTGTTGCAGTTGGGATCTGCTAGCTTTAGGTGTGAAACCTTTTGCCAATGCTTGCTATTTATATGATAGCTTGGAAGCATATTTGTTAGTTGCGGTAAGACTATAGCTTCTGCTTTAATTCTCTTATCCGCTTGGGGGGAAATTAGAGTAATGGGATTATTGTGAACTGAGGTATTCGTTTGAGATTTCCTCAACCTGAGTGGTCATGGTGGTAATTGGTTCCGAAACTAGTCCACTTAGGATCCACCCAAAAATAGTATTTTGTGCCAATAGTTTGTTTGAAATTTTCTCAACACCCTCGAGTATTATCTGAGGTATGAGATCGCTGCCTAATAGAATGTCTATTTGAGCGGAGGTGTTGCAGTTGGGATCTGCTAGCTTTAGGTTTGAAAGCTTTTGCCAATGCTTGCTATTTATATGATAGCTTGGAAACATATTTGTTAGTTGCGGTAAGACTGTAGCTTCTGCTTTAATTCTCTTATCCGCTTGGGGGGAAATTAGAGTAATGGGGTTATTGTGAACTGAGGTATTCGTTTGAGATTTCCTCAACCTGAGTGGTCATGGTGGTAACTGGTTCCGAAACTAGTAAACTTAGGATCCCCCAAAAAATAGTATTTTGTGCCAATAGTTTGTTTGAAATTTTCTCAACACCCTCGAGTATTATCTGAGGTATGAGATCGCTGCCTAATAGAATGTCTATTTGAGCGGGGGTGTTGCAGTTGGGATCTGCTAGCTTTAGGTGTGAAACCTTTTGCCAATGCTTTCTATTTATATGATAGCTGGGAAGCATATTTGTTAGTTGCGGTAAGACTATAGCTTCTGCTTTAATTCTCTTATCCGCTTGGGGGGAAATTAGAGTAATGGGATTATTGTGAACTGAGGTATTCGTTTGAGATTTCCTCAACCTGAGTGGTCATGGTGGTAACTGGTTCCGAAACTAGTTCACTTAGGATGCACCCTAAAATAGTATTTTGTGCCAATAGTTTGTTTGAAATTTTCTCAACACCCTCGAGTATTATCTGAGGTAGAGATCGCCGCCTAATAGAATGTCTATTTGAGCGGAGGTGTTGCAGTTGGGATCTGCTAGCTTTAGGTGTGAAAGCTTTTGCCAATGCTTGCTATTTATATGATAGCTTGGAAGCATATTTCTTAGTTGCGGTAAGACTATAGCTTCTGCTTTAATTCTCTTATCCGCTTGGGGGGAAATTAGAGTAATGGGATTATTGTGAACTGAGGTATTCGTTTGAGATTTCCTCAACCTGAGTGGTCATGGTGGTAACTGGTTCCGAAACTAGTTCACTTAGGATGCACCCTAAAATAGTATTTTGTGCCAATAGTTTGTTAGAAATTTTCTCAACACCCTCGAGTATTATCTGAGGTAGAGATCGCCGCCTAATAGAATGTCTATTTGAGCGGAGGTGTTGCAGTTAAGATCTGCTAGCTTTAGGTGTGAAAGCTTTTGCCAATGCTTGCTATTTATATGATAGCTTGGAAGCATATTTCTTAGTTGCGGTAAGACTATAGCTTCTGCTTTAATTCTCTTATCCGCTTGGGGGGAAATTAGAGTAATGGGATTATTGTGAACTGAGGTATTCGTTTGAGATTTCCTCAACCTGAGTGGTCATGGTGGTAACTGGTTCCGAAACTAGTCCACTTAGGATCCACCCAAAAATAGTATTTTGTGCCAATAGTTTGTTTGAAATTTTCTCAACACCCTCGAGTATTATCTGAGGTATGAGATCGCTGCCTAATAGAATGTCTATTTGAGCGGGGGTGTTGCAGTTGGGATCTGCTAGCTTTAGGTGTGAAACCTTTTGCCAATGCTTGCTATTTATATGATAGCTTGGAAGCATATTTGTTAGTTGCAGTAAGACTATAGCTTCTGCTTAAATTCTCTTATCCGCTTGGGGGCAAATTAGAGCAATGGGATTATTGTGAACTGAGGTATTCGTTTGAGATTTCCTCAACCTGAGTGGTCATGGTGGTAACTGGTTCCGAAACTAGTCCACTTAGAATCTACCCTAAAATAGTATGTTGTGCCAATAGTTTGTTTGAAATTTTCTCAACACCCTCGAGTATTATCTGAGGTATGAGATCGCTGCCTAATAGAATGTCTATTTGAGCGGGGGTGTTGCAGTTGGCATATGCTAGCTTTAGGTGTGAAACCTTTTGCCAATGCTTGCTATTTATATGATAGCTTGGAAGCATATTTGTTAGTTGCGGTAAGACAATAGCTTCTGCTTTAATTCTCTTTTCCGCTTAGGGGGAAATTAGAGTAATGGGATTATTGTGAACTGAGGTATTCGTTTGAGATTTCCTCAACCTGAGTGGTCATAGTGGTAACTGGTTCCGAAACTAGTCCACTTAGGATCCACCCAAAAATAGTATTTTGTGCCAATAGTTTGTTTGAAATTTTCTCAACACCCTCGAGTATTATCTGAGGTATGAGATCGCCGCCTAATAGAATGTCTATTTGAGCGGGGGTGTTGCAGTTGGCATCTGCTAGCTTTAGGTGTGAAACCTCTTGCCAATGCTTGCTATTTATATGATAGCTTGGAAGCATATTTGTTAGTTGCGGTAAGACTATAGCTTCTGCTTTAATTCTCTTATCCGCTTGGGGGGAAATTAGAGTAATGGGATTATTGTGAACGGAGGTATTCGTTTGAGATTTCCTCAACCTGAGTGGTCATGGTGGTAACTGGTTCCGAAACAAGTCCACTTAGGATCCACCAAAAAATAGTATTTTGTGCCAATAGTTTGTTTGAAATTTTCTCAACACCCTCAAGTATTATCTGAGGTATGAAATCGCTGCCTAATAGAATGTCTATTTGAGCGGGGGTGTTGCAGTTGGGATCTGCTAGCTTTAGGTGTGAAACCTTTTGCCAATGCTTGCTATTTATATGATAGCTTGAAAGCATATTTGTTAGTTGCGGTAAGACTATAGCTTCTGCTTTAATTCTCTTATCCGCTTGGGGGGAAATTAGAGTTATGGGATTATTGTGAACTGAGGTATTCGTTTGAGATTTCCTCAACCTGAGTGGTCATGGTGGTAACTGGTTCCGAAACTAGTCCACTTAGGATCCACCCAAAAATAGTATTTTGTGCCAATAGTTTGATTGAAATTTTCTCAACACCCTCGAGTATTATCTGAGGTATGAGATCGCTGCCTAATAGAATGTCTATTTGAGCGGAGGTGTTGCAGTTGGGATCTGCTAGCTTTAGGTGTGAAAGCTTTTGCCAATGCTTGCTATTTATATGATAGCTTGGAAGCATATTTGTTAGTTGCGGTAAGACTATAGCTTCTGCTTTAATTCTCTTATCCGCTTGGGGGGAAATTAGAGTAATGGGATTATTGTGAACTGAGGTATTCGTTTGAGATTTCCTCAACCTGAGTGGTCATGGTGGTAACTGGTTCCGAAACTAGTCAACTTAGGATCCACCCAAAAATAGTATTTTGTGCTAATAGTTTGTTTGAAATTTTCTCAACACCCTCGAGTATTATCTGAGGTATGAGATCGCTGCCTAATAGAATGTCTATTTGAGCGGGGGTGTTGCAGTTGGGATCTGCTAGCTTTAGGTGTGAAACCTTTTGCCAATGCTTGCTATTTATATGATAGCTTGGAAGCATATTTGTTAGTTGCGGTAAGACTATAGCTTCTGCTTTAATTCTCTTATCCGCTTGGGGGGAAATTAGAGTTATGGGATTATTGTGAACTGAGGTATTCGTTTGAGATTTCCTCAACCTGAGTGGTCATGGTGGTAACTGGTTCCGAAACTAGTCCACTTAGGATCCACCCAAAAATAGTATTTTGTGCCAATAGTTTGATTGAAATTTTCTCAACACCCTCGAGTATTATCTGAGGTATGAGATCGCTGCCTAATAGAATGTCTATTTGAGCGGAGGTGTTGCAGTTGGGATCTGCTAGCTTTAGGTGTGAAAGCTTTTGCCAATGCTTGCTATTTATATGATAGCTTGGAAGCATATTTGTTAGTTGCGGTAAGACTTTAGCTTCTGCTTTAATTCTCTTATCCGCTTGGGGGGAAATTAGAGTAATGGGATTATTGTGAACTGAGGTATTCGTTTGAGATTTCCTCAACCTGAGTGGTCATGGTGGTAACTGGTTCCGAAACTAGTCAACTTAGGATCCACCCAAAAATAGTATTTTGTGCCAATAGTTTGTTTGAAATTTTCTCAACACCCTCGAGTATTATCTGAGGTATGAGATCGCTGCCTAATAGAATGTCTATTTGAGCGGGGGTGTTGCAGTTGGCATCTGCTAGCTTTAGGTGTGAAACCTTTTGCCAATGCTTGCTATTTATATGATAGCTTGGAAGCATATTTGTTAGTTGCGGTAAGACTATAGCTTCTGCTTTAATTCTCTTATCCGCTTGGGGGGAAATTAGAGTAATGGGATTATTGTGAACTGAGGTATTCGTTTGAGATTTCCTCAACCTGAGTGGTCATGGTGGTAACTGGTTCCGAAACTAGTCAACTTAGGATCCACCCAAAAATAGTATTTTGTGCCAATAGTTTGTTTGAAATTTTCTCAACACCCTCGAGTATTATCTGAGGTATGAGATCGCTGCCTAATAGAATGTCTATTCGAGCGGGGGTGTTGCAGTTGGCATCTGCTAGCTTTAGGTGTGAAACCTTTTGCCAATGCTTGCTATTTATATGATAGCTTGGAAGCATATTTGTTAGTTGCGGTAAGACTATAGCGTCTGCTTTAATTCTCTTATCCGCTTGGGGGGAAATTAGAGTAATGGGATTATTGTGAACTGAGGTATTCGTTTGAGATTTCCTCAACCTGAGTGGTCATGGTGGTAACTGGTTCCGAAACTAGTCCACTTAGGATCCACCCAAAAATAGTATTTTGTGCCAATAGTTTGTTTGAAATTTTCTTAACACCCTCGAGTATTATCTGAGGTATGAGATGGCTGCCTAATAGAATGTCTATTTGAACGGAGGTGTTGCAGTTGGGATCTGCTAACTTTAGGTTTGAAAGCTTTTGCCAATGCTTGCTATTTATATGATAGCTTGGAAGCATATTTGTTAGTTGCGGTAAGACTATAGCTTCTGCTTTAATTCTCTTATCCGCTTGGGGGGAAATTAGAGTAATGTGGTTATTGTGAACTGAGGTATTCGTTTGAGATTTCCTCAACCTGAGTGGTCATGGTGGTAACTGGTTCCGAAACAAGTAAACTTAGGATCCACCCAAAAATAGTATTTTGTGCGAATAGTTTGTTTGAAATTTTCTCAACACCCTCGAGTATTATCTGAGGTATGAGATCGCTGCCTAATAGAATGTCTATTTGAGCGGGGGTGTTGCAGTTGGGATCTGCTAGCTTTAGGTGTGAAACCTTTTGCCAATGCTTGCTATTTATATGATAGCTTGGAAGCATATTTGTTAGTTGCGGTAAGACTATAGCTTCTGCTTTAATTCTCTTATCCGCTTGGGGGGAAATTAGAGTAATGGGATTATTGTGAACTGAGGTATTCGTTTGAGATTTCCTCAACCTGAGTGGTCATGGTGGTAACTGGTTCCGAAACTAGTCCACTTAGGATCCACCCTAAAATAGTATTTTGTGCCAATAGTTTGTTTGAAATTTTCTCAACACCCTCGAGTATTATCTGAGGTATGAGATCGCTGCCTAATAGAATGTCTATTTGAGCGGGGGTGTTGCAGTTGGGATCTGCTAGCTTTAGGTGTGAAACCTTTTGCCAATGCTTGCTATTTATATGATAGCTTGGAAGCATATTTGTTAGTTGCAGTAAGGTTATAGCTTCTGCTTTAATTCTCTTATCCGCTTGGGGGGAAATTAGAGTAATGGGATTATTGTGAACTGAGGTATTCGTTTGAGATTTCCTCAACCTGAGTGGTCATGGTGGTAACTGGTTCCGAAACTAGTCCACTTAGGATCCACCCAAAAATAGTATTTTGTGCCAATAGTTTGTTTGAAATTTTCTCAACACCCTCAAGTATTATCTGAGGTATGAGATCGCTGCCTAATATAATGTCCATTTGAGCGGGGATGTTGCAGTTGGGATCTGCTAGCTTTAGGTGTGAAACCTTTTGCCAATGCTTGCTATTTATATGATAGCTTGGAAGCACATTTGTTAGTTGCGGTAAGACTATAGCTTCTGCTTTAATTCTCTTATCCGCTTGGGGGGAAATTAGAGTAATGGGATTATTGTGAACTGAGGTATTCGTTTGAGATTTCCTCAACCTGAGTGGTCATGGTGGTAACTGGTTCCGAAACTAGTCCACTTAGGATCCACCCAAAAATAGTATTTTGTGCCAATAGTATGTTTGAAATTGAGGTATTCATTTGAGATTTCCTCAACCTGAGTGGTCATGGTGGTAACTGTTTCCGAAACTAGTCCACTTAGGATCCACCCAAAAATAGTATTTTGTGCCAATAGTTTGTTTGATATTTTCTCAACACCCTCGAGTATTATCTGAGGTATGAGATCGCTGCCTAATAGAATGTCTATTTGAGCGAGGGTGTTGCAGTTGGGATCTGCTAGCTTTAGGTGTGAAACCTTTTGCCAATGCTTGCTATTTATATGATAGCTTGGAAGCATATTTGTTAGTTGCGGTAAGACTATAGCTTCTGCTTTAATTCTCTTATCCGCTTGGGGGGAAATTAGAGTAATGGGATTATTGTGAACTGAGGTATTCGTTTGAGATTTCCTCAACCTGAGTGGTCATGGTGGTAATTGGTTCCGAAACTAGTCCACTTAGGATCCACCCAAAAATAGTATTTTGTGCCAATAGTTTGTTTGAAATTTTCTCAACACCCTCGAGTATTATCTGAGGTAGAGATCGCCGCCTAATAGAATGTCTATTTGAGCGGAGGTGTTGCAGTTGGGATCTGCTAGCTTTAGGTGTGAAAGCTTTTGCCAATGCTTGCTATTTATATGATAGCTTGGAAGCATATTTGTTAGTTGCGGTAAGACTATAGCTTCTGCTTTAATTCTCTTATCCGCTTGGGGGGAAATTAGAGTAATGGGATTATTGTGAACGGAGGTATTCGTTTGAGATTTCCTCAACCTGAGTGGTCATGGTGGTAACTGGTTCCGAAACTAGTCCACTTAGGATCCACCCAAAAATAGTATTTTGTGCCAATAGTTTGTTTGAAATTTTCTCAACACCCTCAAGTATTATCTGAGGTATGAGATCGCTGCCTAATATAACGTCCATTTGAGCGGGGATGTTGCAGTTGGGATCTGCTAGCTTTAGGTGTGAAACCTTTTGCCAATGCTTGCTATTTATATGATAGCTTGGAAGCATATTTGTTAGTTGCGGTAAGACTATAGCTTCTGCTTTAATTCTCTTATCCGCTTGGGGGGAAATTAGAGTAATGGGATTATTGTGAACTGAGGTATTCGTTTGAGATTTCCTCAACCTGAGTGGTCATGGTGGTAACTGGTTCCGAAACTAGTAAACTTAGGATCCCCCAAAAAATAGTATTTTGTGCCAATAGTTTGTTTGAAATTTTCTCAACACCCTCGAGTATTATCTGAGGTATGAGATCGCTGCCTAATAGAATGTCTATTTGAGCGGGGGTGTTGCAGTTGGGATCTGCTAGCTTTAGGTGTGAAACCTTTTGCCAATGCTTGCTATTTATATGATAGCTGGGAAGCATATTTGTTAGTTGCGGTAAGACTATAGCTTCTGCTTTAATTCTCTTATCCGCTTGGGGGGAAATTAGAGTAATGGGATTATTGTGAACTGAGGTATTCGTTTGAGATTTCCTCAACCTGAGTGGTCATGGTGGTAACTGGTTCCGAAACTAGTTCACTTAGGATGCACCCTAAAATAGTATTTTGTGCCAATAGTTTGTTTGAAATTTTCTCAACACCCTCGAGTATTATCTGAGGTAGAGATCGCCGCCTAATAGAATGTCTATTTGAGCGGAGGTGTTGCAGTTGGGATCTGCTAGCTTTAGGTGTGAAAGCTTTTGCCAATGCTTGCTATTTATATGATAGCTTGGAAGCATATTTGTTAGTTGCGGTAAGACTATAGCTTCTGCTTTAATTCTCTTATCCGCTTGGGGGGAAATTAGAGTAATGGGATTATTGTGAACTGAGGTATTCGTTTGAGATTTCCTCAACCTGAGTGGTCATGGTGGTAACTGGTTCCGAAACTAGTCCACTTAGGATCCACCCAAAAATAGTATTTTGTGCCAATAGTTTGTTTGAAATTTTCTCAACACCCTCGAGTATTATCTGAGGTATGAGATCGCTGCCTAATAGAATGTCTATTTGAGCGGGGGTGTTGCAGTTGGGATCTGCTAGCTTTAGGTGTGAAACCTTTTGCCAATGCTTGCTATTTATATGATAGCTTGGAAGCATATTTGTTAGTTGCAGTAAGACTATAGCTTCTGCTTAAATTCTCTTATCCGCTTGGGGGCAAATTAGAGCAATGGGATTATTGTGAACTGAGGTATTCGTTTGAGATTTCCTCAACCTGAGTGGTCATGGTGGTAACTGGTTCCGAAACTAGTCCACTTAGAATCTACCCTAAAATAGTATGTTGTGCCAATAGGTTGTATGAAATTTTCTCAACACCCTCGAGTATTATCTGAGGTATGAGATCGCTGCCTAATAGAATGTCTATTTGAGCGGGGGTGTTGCAGTTGGCATCTGCTAGCTTTAGGTGTGAAACCTTTTGCCAATGCTTGCTATTTATATGATAGCTTGGAAGCATATTTGTTAGTTGCGGTAAGACTATAGCTTCTGCTTTAATTCTCTTTTCCGCTTAGGGGGAAATTAGAGTAATGGGATTATTGTGAACTGAGGTATTCGTTTGAGATTTCCTCAACCTGAGTGGTCATAGTGGTAACAGGTTCCGAAACTAGTCCACTTAGGATCCACCCAAAAATAGTATTTTGTGCCAATAGTTTGTTTGAAATTTTCTCAACACCCTCGAGTATTATCTGAGGTATGAGATCGCTGCCTAATAGAATGTCTATTTGAGCGGGGGTGTTGCAGTTGGCATCTGCTAGCTTTAGGTGTGAAACCTCTTGCCAATGCTTGCTATTTATATGATAGCTTGGAAGCATATTTGTTAGTTGCGGTAAGACTATAGCTTCTGCTTTAATTCTCTTATCCGCTTGGGGGGAAATTAGAGTAATGGGATTATTGTGAACTGAGGTATTCGTTTGAGATTTCCTCAACCTGAGTGGTCATGGTGGTAACTGGTTCCGAAACAAGTCCACTTAGGATCCACCAAAAAATAGTATTTTGTGCCAATAGTTTGTTTGAAATTTTCTCAACACCCTCAAGTATTATCTGAGGTATGAGATCGCTGCCTAATAGAATGTCTATTTGAGCGGGGGTGTTGCAGTTGGGATCTGCTAGCTTTAGGTGTGAAACCTTTTGCCAATGCTTGCTATTTATATGATAGCTTGAAAGCATATTTGTTAGTTGCGGTAAGACTATAGCTTCTGCTTTAATTCTCTTATCCGCTTGGGGGGAAATTAGAGTTATGGGATTATTGTGAACTGAGGTATTCGTTTGAGATTTCCTCAACCTGAGTGGTCATGGTGGTAACTGGTTCCGAAACTAGTCCACTTAGGATCCACCCAAAAATAGTATTTTGTGCCAATAGTTTGATTGAAATTTTCTCAACACCCTCGAGTATTATCTGAGGTATGAGATCGCTGCCTAATAGAATGTCTATTTGAGCGGAGGTGTTGCAGTTGGGATCTGCTAGCTTTAGGTGTGAAACCTTTTGCCAATGCTTGCTATTTATATGATAGCTGGGAAGCATATTTGTTAGTTGCGGTAAGACTATAGCTTCTGCTTTAATTCTCTTATCCGCTTGGGGGGAAATTAGAGTTATGGGATTATTGTGAACTGAGGTATTCGTTTGAGATTTCCTCAACCTGAGTGGTCATGGTGGTAACTGGTTCCGAAACTAGTAAACTTAGGATCCCCCAAAAAATAGTATTTTGTGCCAATAGTTTGTTTGAAATTTTCTCAACACCCTCGAGTATTATCTGAGGTATGAGATCGCTGCCTAATAGAATGTCTATTTGAGCGGGGGTGTTGCAGTTGGGATCTGCTAGCTTTAGGTGTGAAACCTTTTGCCAATGCTTGCTATTTATATGATAGCTGGGAAGCATATTTGTTAGTTGCGGTAAGACTATAGCTTCTGCTTTAATTCTCTTATCCGCTTGGGGGAAATTAGAGTAATGGGATTATTGTGAACTGAGGTATTCGTTTGAGATTTCCTCAACCTGAGTGGTCATGGTGGTAACTGGTTCCGAAACTAGTTCACTTAGGATGCACCCTAAAATAGTATTTTGTGCCAATAGTTTGTTTGAAATTTTCTCAACACCCTCGAGTATTATCTGAGGTAGAGATCGCCGCCTAATAGAATGTCTATTTGAGCGGAGGTGTTGCAGTTGGGATCTGCTAGCTTTAGGTGTGAAAGCTTTTGCCAATGCTTGCTATTTATATGATAGCTTGGAAGCATATTTGTTAGTTGCGGTAAGACTATAGCTTCTGCTTTAATTCTCTTATCCGCTTGGGGGGAAATTAGAGTAATGGGATTATTGTGAACTGAGGTATTCGTTTGAGATTTCCTCAACCTGAGTGGTCATGGTGGTAACTGGTTCCGAAACTAGTCCACTTAGGATCCACCCAAAAATAGTATTTTGTGCCAATAGTTTGTTTGAAATTTTCTCAACACCCTCGAGTATTATCTGAGGTATGAGATCGCTGCCTAATAGAATGTCTATTTGAGCGGGGGTGTTGCAGTTGGGATCTGCTAGCTTTAGGTGTGAAACCTTTTGCCAATGCTTGCTATTTATATGATAGCTTGGAAGCATATTTGTTAGTTGCAGTAAGACTATAGCTTCTGCTTAAATTCTCTTATCCGCTTGGGGGCAAATTAGAGCAATGGGATTATTGTGAACTGAGGTATTCGTTTGAGATTTCCTCAACCTGAGTGGTCATGGTGGTAACTGGTTCCGAAACTAGTCCACTTAGAATCTACCCTAAAATAGTATGTTGTGCCAATAGGTTGTATGAAATTTTCTCAACACCCTCGAGTATTATCTGAGGTATGAGATCGCTGCCTAATAGAATGTCTATTTGAGCGGGGGTGTTGCAGTTGGCATCTGCTAGCTTTAGGTGTGAAACCTTTTGCCAATGCTTGCTATTTATATGATAGCTGGGAAGCATATTTGTTAGTTGCGGTAAGACTATAGCTTCTGCTTTAATTCTCTTATCCGCTTGGGGGGAAATTAGAGTAATGGGATTATTGTGAACTGAGGTATTCGTTTGAGATTTCCTCAACCTGAGTGGTCATGGTGGTAACTGGTTCCGAAACTAGTTCACTTAGGATGCACCCTAAAATAGTATTTTGTGCCAATAGTTTGTTTGAAATTTTCTCAACACCCTCGAGTATTATCTGAGGTAGAGATCGCCGCCTAATAGAATGTCTATTTGAGCGGAGGTGTTGCAGTTGGGATCTGCTAGCTTTAGGTGTGAAAGCTTTTGCCAATGCTTGCTATTTATATGATAGCTTGGAAGCATATTTGTTAGTTGCGGTAAGACTATAGCTTCTGCTTTAATTCTCTTATCCGCTTGGGGGGAAATTAGAGTAATGGGATTATTGTGAACTGAGGTATTCGTTTGAGATTTCCTCAACCTGAGTGGTCATGGTGGTAACTGGTTCCGAAACTAGTCCACTTAGGATCCACCCAAAAATAGTATTTTGTGCCAATAGTTTGTTTGAAATTTTCTCAACACCCTCGAGTATTATCTGAGGTATGAGATCGCTGCCTAATAGAATGTCTATTTGAGCGGGGGTGTTGCAGTTGGGATCTGCTAGCTTTAGGTGTGAAACCTTTTGCCAATGCTTGCTATTTATATGATAGCTTGGAAGCATATTTGTTAGTTGCAGTAAGACTATAGCTTCTGCTTAAATTCTCTTATCCGCTTGGGGGCAAATTAGAGCAATGGGATTATTGTGAACTGAGGTATTCGTTTGAGATTTCCTCAACCTGAGTGGTCATGGTGGTAACTGGTTCCGAAACTAGTCCACTTAGAATCTACCCTAAAATAGTATGTTGTGCCAATAGGTTGTATGAAATTTTCTCAACACCCTCGAGTATTATCTGAGGTATGAGATCGCTGCCTAATAGAATGTCTATTTGAGCGGGGGTGTTGCAGTTGGCATCTGCTAGCTTTAGGTGTGAAACCTTTTGCCAATGCTTGCTATTTATATGATAGCTTGGAAGCATATTTGTTAGTTGCGGTAAGACTATAGCTTCTGCTTTAATTCTCTTTTCCGCTTAGGGGGAAATTAGAGTAATGGGATTATTGTGAACTGAGGTATTCGTTTGAGATTTCCTCAACCTGAGTGGTCATAGTGGTAACAGGTTCCGAAACTAGTCCACTTAGGATCCACCCAAAAATAGTATTTTGTGCCAATAGTTTGTTTGAAATTTTCTCAACACCCTCGAGTATTATCTGAGGTATGAGATCGCTGCCTAATAGAATGTCTATTTGAGCGGGGGTGTTGCAGTTGGCATCTGCTAGCTTTAGGTGTGAAACCTCTTGCCAATGCTTGCTATTTATATGATAGCTTGGAAGCATATTTGTTAGTTGCGGTAAGACTATAGCTTCTGCTTTAATTCTCTTATCCGCTTGGGGGGAAATTAGAGTAATGGGATTATTGTGAACTGAGGTATTCGTTTGAGATTTCCTCAACCTGAGTGGTCATGGTGGTAACTGGTTCCGAAACAAGTCCACTTAGGATCCACCAAAAAATAGTATTTTGTGCCAATAGTTTGTTTGAAATTTTCTCAACACCCTCAAGTATTATCTGAGGTATGAGATCGCTGCCTAATAGAATGTCTATTTGAGCGGGGGTGTTGCAGTTGGGATCTGCTAGCTTTAGGTGTGAAACCTTTTGCCAATGCTTGCTATTTATATGATAGCTTGAAAGCATATTTGTTAGTTGCGGTAAGACTATAGCTTCTGCTTTAATTCTCTTATCCGCTTGGGGGGAAATTAGAGTTATGGGATTATTGTGAACTGAGGTATTCGTTTGAGATTTCCTCAACCTGAGTGGTCATGGTGGTAACTGGTTCCGAAACTAGTCCACTTAGGATCCACCCAAAAATAGTATTTTGTGCCAATAGTTTGATTGAAATTTTCTCAACACCCTCGAGTATTATCTGAGGTATGAGATCGCTGCCTAATAGAATGTCTATTTGAGCGGAGGTGTTGCAGTTGGGATCTGCTAGCTTTAGGTGTGAAACCTTTTGCCAATGCTTGCTATTTATATGATAGCTGGGAAGCATATTTGTTAGTTGCGGTAAGACTATAGCTTCTGCTTTAATTCTCTTATCCGCTTGGGGGGAAATTAGAGTTATGGGATTATTGTGAACTGAGGTATTCGTTTGAGATTTCCTCAACCTGAGTGGTCATGGTGGTAACTGGTTCCGAAACTAGTAAACTTAGGATCCCCCAAAAAATAGTATTTTGTGCCAATAGTTTGTTTGAAATTTTCTCAACACCCTCGAGTATTATCTGAGGTATGAGATCGCTGCCTAATAGAATGTCTATTTGAGCGGGGGTGTTGCAGTTGGGATCTGCTAGCTTTAGGTGTGAAACCTTTTGCCAATGCTTGCTATTTATATGATAGCTGGGAAGCATATTTGTTAGTTGCGGTAAGACTATAGCTTCTGCTTTAATTCTCTTATCCGCTTGGGGGAAATTAGAGTAATGGGATTATTGTGAACTGAGGTATTCGTTTGAGATTTCCTCAACCTGAGTGGTCATGGTGGTAACTGGTTCCGAAACTAGTTCACTTAGGATGCACCCTAAAATAGTATTTTGTGCCAATAGTTTGTTTGAAATTTTCTCAACACCCTCGAGTATTATCTGAGGTAGAGATCGCCGCCTAATAGAATGTCTATTTGAGCGGAGGTGTTGCAGTTGGGATCTGCTAGCTTTAGGTGTGAAAGCTTTTGCCAATGCTTGCTATTTATATGATAGCTTGGAAGCATATTTGTTAGTTGCGGTAAGACTATAGCTTCTGCTTTAATTCTCTTATCCGCTTGGGGGGAAATTAGAGTAATGGGATTATTGTGAACTGAGGTATTCGTTTGAGATTTCCTCAACCTGAGTGGTCATGGTGGTAACTGGTTCCGAAACTAGTCCACTTAGGATCCACCCAAAAATAGTATTTTGTGCCAATAGTTTGTTTGAAATTTTCTCAACACCCTCGAGTATTATCTGAGGTATGAGATCGCTGCCTAATAGAATGTCTATTTGAGCGGGGGTGTTGCAGTTGGGATCTGCTAGCTTTAGGTGTGAAACCTTTTGCCAATGCTTGCTATTTATATGATAGCTTGGAAGCATATTTGTTAGTTGCAGTAAGACTATAGCTTCTGCTTAAATTCTCTTATCCGCTTGGGGGCAAATTAGAGCAATGGGATTATTGTGAACTGAGGTATTCGTTTGAGATTTCCTCAACCTGAGTGGTCATGGTGGTAACTGGTTCCGAAACTAGTCCACTTAGAATCTACCCTAAAATAGTATGTTGTGCCAATAGGTTGTATGAAATTTTCTCAACACCCTCGAGTATTATCTGAGGTATGAGATCGCTGCCTAATAGAATGTCTATTTGAGCGGGGGTGTTGCAGTTGGCATCTGCTAGCTTTAGGTGTGAAACCTTTTGCCAATGCTTGCTATTTATATGATAGCTTGGAAGCATATTTGTTAGTTGCGGTAAGACTATAGCTTCTGCTTTAATTCTCTTTTCCGCTTAGGGGGAAATTAGAGTAATGGGATTATTGTGAACTGAGGTATTCGTTTGAGATTTCCTCAACCTGAGTGGTCATAGTGGTAACAGGTTCCGAAACTAGTCCACTTAGGATCCACCCAAAAATAGTATTTTGTGCCAATAGTTTGTTTGAAATTTTCTCAACACCCTCGAGTATTATCTGAGGTATGAGATCGCTGCCTAATAGAATGTCTATTTGAGCGGGGGTGTTGCAGTTGGCATCTGCTAGCTTTAGGTGTGAAACCTCTTGCCAATGCTTGCTATTTATATGATAGCTTGGAAGCATATTTGTTAGTTGCGGTAAGACTATAGCTTCTGCTTTAATTCTCTTATCCGCTTGGGGGGAAATTAGAGTAATGGGATTATTGTGAACTGAGGTATTCGTTTGAGATTTCCTCAACCTGAGTGGTCATGGTGGTAACTGGTTCCGAAACAAGTCCACTTAGGATCCACCAAAAAATAGTATTTTGTGCCAATAGTTTGTTTGAAATTTTCTCAACACCCTCAAGTATTATCTGAGGTATGAGATCGCTGCCTAATAGAATGTCTATTTGAGCGGGGGTGTTGCAGTTGGGATCTGCTAGCTTTAGGTGTGAAACCTTTTGCCAATGCTTGCTATTTATATGATAGCTTGAAAGCATATTTGTTAGTTGCGGTAAGACTATAGCTTCTGCTTTAATTCTCTTATCCGCTTGGGGGGAAATTAGAGTTATGGGATTATTGTGAACTGAGGTATTCGTTTGAGATTTCCTCAACCTGAGTGGTCATGGTGGTAACTGGTTCCGAAACTAGTCCACTTAGGATCCACCCAAAAATAGTATTTTGTGCCAATAGTTTGATTGAAATTTTCTCAACACCCTCGAGTATTATCTGAGGTATGAGATCGCTGCCTAATAGAATGTCTATTTGAGCGGAGGTGTTGCAGTTGGGATCTGCTAGCTTTAGGTGTGAAACCTTTTGCCAATGCTTGCTATTTATATGATAGCTTGGAAGCATATTTGTTAGTTGCGGTAAGACTATAGCTTCTGCTTTAATTCTCTTATCCGCTTGGGGGGAAATTAGAGTAATGGGATTATTGTGAACTGAGGTATTCGTTTGAGATTTCCTCAACCTGAGTGGTCATGGTGGTAACTGGTTCCGAAACTAGTCCACTTAGGATCCACCAAAAAATAGTATTTTGTGCCAATAGTTTGTTTGAAATTTTCTCAACACCCTCGAGTATTATCTGAGGTATGAGACCGCTGCCTAATAGAATGTCTATTTGAGCGGAGGTGTTGCAGTTGGCATCTGCTAGCTTTAGGTGTGAAACCTTTTGCCAATGCTTGCTATTTATATGATAGCTTGGAAGCATATTTGTTAGTTGCGGTAAGACTATAGCGTCTGCTTTAATTCTCTTATCCGCTTGGGGGGAAATTAGAGTAATGGGATTATTGTGAACTGAGGTATTCGTTTGAGATTTCCTCAACCTGAGTGGTCATGGTGGTAACTGGTTCCGAAACTAGTCCACTTAGGATCCACCCAAAAATAGTATTTTGTGCCAATAGTTTGTTTGAAATTGAGGTATTCATTTGAGATTTCCTCAACCTGAGTGGTCATGGTGGTAACTGTTTCCGAAACTAGTCCACTTAGGATCCACCCAAAAATAGTATTTTGTGCCAATAGTTTGTTTGAAATTTTCTCAACACCCTCGAGTATTATCTGAGGTATGAGATCGCTGCCTAATAGAATGTCTATTTGAGCGGGGGTGTTGCAGTTGGGATCTGCTAGCTTTAGGTGTGAAACCTTTTGCCAATGCTTGCTATTTATATGATAGCTTGGAAGCATATTTGTTAGTTGCGGTAAGAATATAGCTTCTGCCTTAATTCTCTTATCCGCTTGGGGGGAAATTAGAGTAATGGGATTATTGTGAACTGAGGTATTCGTTTGAGATTTCCTCAACCTGAGTGGTCATGGTGGTAACTGGTTCCGAAACTAGTCCACTTAGGATCCACCAAAAAATAGTATTTTGTGCCAATAGTTTGTTTGAAATTTTCTCAACACCCTCGAGTATTATCTGAGGTATGAGACCGCTGCCTAATAGAATGTCTATTTGAGCGGAGGTGTTGCAGTTGGCATCTGCTAGCTTTAGGTGTGAAACCTTTTGCCAATGCTTGCTATTTATATGATAGCTTGGAAGCATATTTGTTAGTTGCGGTAAGACTATAGCGTCTGCTTTAATTCTCTTATCCGCTTGGGGGGAAATTAGAGTAATGGGATTATTGTGAACTGAGGTATTCGTTTGAGATTTCCTCAACCTGAGTGGTCATGGTGGTAACTGGTTCCGAAACTAGTCCACTTAGGATCCACCCAAAAATAGTATTTTGTGCCAATAGTTTGTTTGAAATTTTCTTAACACCCTCGAGTATTATCTGAGGTATGAGATGGCTGCCTAATTGTTCAAATGAGATAAGCCACCCCTACATATACACACCACTCTACTTGTGTAAAACTGGCACACCCTAATGAAACACACCACACCGGACTCAACATTTGAGAACACTACACATGATGACACCACCACACTCAACCTCTGAGTACAACATGCACGAAGACACCTAAGAAAAAAGGACGGGATCATCGCAAAACGGACATTCGATTTTTGGACAGCTGCTACAGCGATCCTATATATTGGTTTTCGCTATACGAACCTGGGCGCTACCTTTTTCGACGCATTCGTTATATAAACTAATTTGTGCTTTTATTCATTGTGTATACAACATTAAATATACAACATATTGTATAGAAGTGAAATAAATTGCTTACGCCCCATATGCGGGCATTTTGATTAAAAAGTATTTGCGAGCGTTTCTCTGAAATAAAGCAAGTGTTAATTTTAGATAAATAGTGTGTGCTCCCCAATATCTTGGGTACAACTTTAATCATGGTCCTTCGAGCCTAAACGAAAGGCACTATAATTTACGTCCAAGACACAAAATTTGGTGACAAAAAACAAAAAGTTTAAACACAAACCTACCAAAGATACAGTGAAGTGAAGTGTAGTGGAAAACAAAATAATATACAAAAACATTTACAAAACTACTTAGGAAGAGTGACTCAAAAAAAAAAAAAATATATATATATATAAATAACCAAAGCACAGTGCAGTGCTGGAAAAATATCCATACTCGTATATATACATATTATATAAAGAAAAAGTGCGTGTAGCCCAAAACATAAAGACAATAACAAATACAAAAGGGTTTAAACAAACAAAAGTTCACACAAACGGGCGCGAAATACTAAAGCACCTAAATACAACAACATAAATAAAAACAACTTAAACGAGCGCGAATTTAAAACAAACGATAATAAACAAAAACAACAATCACTAAAACCAAGCTCAACTGGAAGCGGAGAAAAAGGAATTGACAACAAAGGAATACACACACGTACATACATATACTTATATTATCCCCTCAAAAAACCCTTGAGGGAGCATAAAGTGAGTCGTATCGTTTCCTATTATTTTATTTTATCGTGCATATATGTATGTAAAAATTACAGTTTTATATATATAGAACCTGTAATAACAAATACGTTTGCCAAAAAAAAAAAACGGTTACCAAACTGTCTTAGTTTCGAGTTTTTTTTGCGGGAAAAACCGAACACAGTCTGGTATAACATATATTTCACAAAACATACTTATATATTAAAACAAAAACAAAAATTAATATTACCTTATTGCCTAACTACAAGCTTACCTTTGTGTATTCAAACACACAAATTAACAAACACAAAAAACAAATTCAAGTATATGCTTGCACATTTCTCCCGCATTACCCCTTATTAACAATAAGCAGGATTGCATAATCTAAGTAAGCAAAGGCACAAGTATAAATCAAAATTCTAATATAAAAAACAAAAAGAAGAAAACAAACAAAAGCATATGCATATTTGCTTACATCTTATACCTATATATATTTTTGATATACATATTTACATACCAAAACATAATTGTACATAAATACAAAGTGCATACAGGTACATACCTGCACATTATTCACTTAGCTTTCGCGCTCTCCTTGAACATACATATTTATACATACGGCATATAATCTATGCATATGCTTATATACCCTATATAAATTGGGTCAATTACATATTGAAAATTTACAATATAAAAAGTTGTAAAATTACATAAAAAATAAAACAATAAACGTGGTAAAATTAACACTACTACAATTGCTTGTAGATATTAAAAATTTTAAAAATAATAAATAACATATTAAAACATATACAATTATAGTTGTACATATTTTCAAAGTCCACATTGGCATACACCCCGCAATACCCCTTGTAACAAACAAGCAGGATTGCGTACATAAAAAACTAAAAGCACATTGATCTCTTCAACGAGCTCTCAATTGCATTAGAAAGTATACATACATACGCACAACCAATTGATCTCTTCAACGAGCTCTCAATTTTACGAGCACATAAATATATACTAACAAGTCCGTTTATTAGGGTGTACCTAAATACATCAATATAAGGACATAAAAAGTATTATTGAATTAAAAGTGCGATTTTTAATAATTAAATAAATTAAAGCAATACATTCAAAATAAAACCACAACAAAATCATATTGCTAGCAAATACAGTTTACACTGAAAAAATTTTAATAAATTTTGACAAATATTTTAACATACAAAAAAAAATGATGAATGTGGATAAAATTCAAATTACACCTGCAGAAGCTACACGCGCAAGACAGGTTACCACAAAGCAAACAAAAGGCAAAAATATTTGTGCCACCAAATTCATTTCTGAGAGTGACAGATTAACACGATACTGCACTCGATTTTCATCTTCACCGATTCAAGACATTTCTGAATCGTTATTGGAAATAAAAAAACAAAATATTGACAATTTTTGGACTCGTCTCCAAACGGCTCATGACGCCATAGTAGATTATGACAATTCAGATCTACCACACGATTTTAAATCATCGGCTTACGCACTATACGAAAACTGCTTAGACCAGTACGACGCTACAAAAGCTATGATCTCCGATCAACTAAAGCTAATAAAAGCAATTGCACCTACTCCACATCAGCGAGTAGCGCTGCCACAAGTTCAAAGTCAAGAGGCAAGTTCGGGCATCCATCTCGAGGTGCCCGCATGTGACACAGAAATATTTTATGGAGGTTATGAAGAATGGCCGTCCTTCCGGGACATGTTCACTGCCGTATACATCAACCATCCAAAATTATCAAAAGCGCAAAAATTGTATCACCTCCGATACAAAACTAAAGGTCAAGCAGGCGCAATAGTAAAACAGTTCGCACTAAATGACGACAATTTCAATTTGGCTTGGGAAGCTCTTAAATCAAGATTCGAAAACGAAAGAATATTGGTCGATAAACAAATACTGATATTAATGAACTTGCCAAAAATTCAAAAGGAAACAAGTGAAGAATTTATCAAACTTCAATCCACTGTTTCAAATTGTTTGTCGGTTTTATCGACACAAAATATTCCCACAGACAGCTGGGACCCTATACTGGTAAACATATGCACTGCCGCATTACCAGAAAAATCGCTACTTTTATGGGAGCAATCGCTCTCATCACGAAAGAAATGCCCCTCGTGGCAACAAATGAAAGACTTTCTAACTACCCAGTACGAAATCGCTGAAAGGGTAGACAAAAAGCTAGTTAGAACTAAAAACGTTCAAAACGACCTAAAAAGAAGCTTCAATAGACCCCAAGCTGGTAGCAAAAACAAATTAAACAGAAGCTTCTACAAATCTCAATCGTTCACATCCGAACAGAACAATCATACGCCATGCGAACTATGCACGAGAGGGCATAAACTACAATCTTACGAGAAGTTTAAAAACTTAAAAGTTAACGAACGAAACTATTTCGTGAGATCAAAAAAACTTTGTACAAATTGCTTGTCACATGCGCATAAATATAAAAATTGCAAAAGCAAATTCAATTGCTCATATTGTCACAAAAGACACCACTCAAGGCTCCATTACAGCAAATTTCCCATATCACCCCAAAGAAGCGCTTATACAAAAAGAACCACAGGTTTAGTGGTAACAGAAACTGCCAAAAACCGAAATCCTGGAAATTGCCAAAAAGCACCGTGCTGCTCAAAGGCATTAAAAATACAAACGGTACACAGCGATATTCAAAGTAGGGTATTACTACCCACAGCAGTCGTCTCCATCGAGCACCGAGGAGAACTTTTTAAGCTTAGGGCCTTAATAGACCAAGGATCACAACGATCATTTATAGCGTCTAAGGCACAAAATAGGCTAAAATTGCCATCAAAACAATCAAATTTTGAAATTACGGGAATGGGCGGAAGAGTAGTCCAAAACTCAAATAAAACCTGCCCCATTGCCCTAATTTCCCCCCAAGCGGATAAGCGAATTGTAGCAGAAGCTATAGTTCTACCGCAACTTACTAACATGCTTCCATGCTATCACATAAATAGCAAGCATTGGCAAAATGTTTCACACTTAAAGCTAGCAGATCCCAACTGCAACACTCCCGCTCAAATAGACCTTCTATTAGGCAGCGATCTCATACCACAGATAATACTCGAAGGTATTGAGAAAATTTCAAATACACTTTTGGCACAAAATACTATTTTCGGTTGGATCATAAGTGGACTAGTTACGGAACCAGTTACAACCATGACTACTCAGGTTGAGGAAATCTCAAACGAATACCTCAATTCACAATTGAAAAAATTTCGGGAGTTGGAAAAACGCCCCCTCATATCAATTACAACCCCAGAAGATCAGTATTGTAAAGACTTCTACAAAGCCACAACTACTCGATCAAATAATAGCCGGTACGTCGTACGACTACCACCAAAGCCACAATCTTCCAACACTCTACAAATTGGCACAAAAAACCATGTCAGAGTTTCTTCTGAAAACTACAGTGTTAAAAACACAAATATCTATAATTCAACCAAATCATCGAGATTTATTACTAAGTATTCGAAAAGAAAATTTGTTGTACACTAATTTCCTTAAATTTTAAAAGGGCAGTACAACATAAAAATACAGGGGATCCAATGGAATGCGATATCTGATCAGCTTTCATATCCTACTGAATCAATATCCGCATTATCCGCAATAACATTTTTGGCCCCGCAGGATGGCTTTCGCCAATTATGATACAAGCGAAAATCTTAATTCTTCTTCACTTAGAAAAATGATCACAGTCCTCAAACAATCTTAACGATATCAGAATCTACCGATTCTTGGCCACAACCGCCCACTTCCATACATAATATCGTCCGCAACATACGAGTAATTGTTATAGAATGTCCAAAAATCGACACTTCTCTTACTATAGTGATTCATAGTTGCTTAAATTTTCACAATCAAATACAATTCAAAATTAAAGTTAAGGGTCACCATACTTGCAATGTGATACAGTGAAGCACCCAGACTTGCAAAAAGCAAAGGTCGCACTTATCGCAACTATCTAAGCGCTCATCAAACGGGTAGTTTATGGGAAACACTTGTAAAAGTTGTAAACCTCACTTCAAAAAGTGGGCGAAAATCACAAATCTCACTCTCGCAAGATCCCTCTTCAAAGGTTTCAAAGGAGCCCCCATTCTGGCCATATCTGAGCCAGGCGTGGAGTCGCTAACCGTAATAAACCGATGGTAAAGAAATGTTAAACAAACAGTACAGATAATAAAATTATAAAAGAAACAACCGCAATACAATAAGTATGAAAAGCGCATACAACCTCAAAACCCGCAAAATTAAGTTACATATCTTTTGCACGCACAGCAAAATGCATACCGAATATGCCTTCTGCCCATACATGTAAATATGGATATAACTCAATCCCCATGTATGCCCCGCCCTCGGCTACTCAACCAGCAGTACGCCGAAATACATGCAATATAAGCATATACGTGTAATACTAGGCAAAATATTCGCCTAGGGGGCCCAGGATGTTCAAATGAGATAAGCCACCCCTACATATACACACCACTCTACTTGTGTAAAACTGGCACACCCTAATGAAACACACCACACCGGACTCAACATTTGAGAACACTACACATGATGACACCACCACACTCAACCTCTGAGTACAACATGCACGAAGACACCTAAGAAAAAAGGACGGGATCATCGCAAAACGGACATTCGATTTTTGGACAGCTGCTACAGCGATCCTATATATTGGTTTTCGCTATACGAACCTGGGCGCTACCTTTTTCGACGCATTCGTTATATAAACTAATTTGTGCTTTTATTCATTGTGTATACAACATTAAATATACAACATATTGTATAGAAGTGAAATAAATTGCTTACGCCCCATATGCGGGCATTTTGATTAAAAAGTATTTGCGAGCGTTTCTCTGAAATAAAGCAAGTGTTAATTTTAGATAAATAGTGTGTGCTCCCCAATATCTTGGGTACAACTTTAATCATTCTAGTCTATTTGAACGGAGGTGTTGCAGTTGGGATCTGCTAACTTTAGGTTTGAAAGCTTTTGCCAATGCTTGCTATTTATATGATAGCTTGGAAGCATATTTGTTAGTTGCGGTAAGACTATAGCTTCTGCTTTAATTCTCTTATCCGCTTGGGGGGAAATTAGAGTAATGTGGTTATTGTGAACTGAGGTATTCGTTTGAGATTTCCTCAACCTGAGTGGTCATGGTGGTAACTGGTTCCGAAACAAGTAAACATAGGATCCACCCAAAAATAGTATTTTGTGCCAATAGTTTGTTTGAAATTTTCTCAACACCCTCGAGTATTATCTGAGGTATGAGATCGCTGCCTAATAGAATGTCTATTTGAGCGGGGGTGTTGCAGTTGGGATCTGCTAGCTTTAGGTGTGAAACCTTTTGCCAATGCTTGCTATTTATATGATAGCTTGGAAGCATATTTGTTAGTTGCGGTAAGACTATAGCTTCTGCTTTAATTCTCTTATCCGCTTGGGGGGAAATTAGAGTAATGGGATTATTGTGAACTGAGGTATTCGTTTGAGATTTCCTCAACCTGAGTGGTCATGGTGGTAACTGGTTCCGAAACTAGTCCACTTAGGATCCACCCTAAAATAGTATTTTGTGCCAATAGTTTGTTTGAAATTTTCTCAACACCCTCGAGTATTATCTGAGGTATGAGATCGCTGCCTAATAGAATGTCTATTTGAGCGGAGGTGTTGCAGTTGGGATCTGCTAGCTTTAGGTGTGAAAGCTTTTGCCAATGCTTGCTATTTATATGATAGCTTGGAAGCATATTTGTTAGTTGCGGTAAGACTATAGCTTCTGCTTTAATTCTCTTATCCGCTTGGGGGGAAATTAGAGTAATGGGATTATTGTGAACTGAGGTATTCGTTTGAGATTTCCTCAACCTGAGTGGTCATGGTGGTAACTGGTTCCGAAACTAGTCCACTTAGGATCCACCCAAAAATAGTATTTTGTGCCAATAGTTTGTTTGAAATTTTCTCAACACCCTCGAGTATTATCTGAGGTATGAGATCGCTGCCTAATAGAATGTCTATTTCAGCGGGGGTGTTGCAGTTGGCATCTGCTAGCTTTAGGTGTGAAACCTTTTGCCAATGCTTGCTATTTATATGATAGCTTGGAAGCATATTTGTTAGTTGCAGTAAGGTTATAGCTTCTGCTTTAATTCTCTTATCCGCTTGGGGGGAAATTAGAGTAATGGGATTATTGTGAACTGAGGTATTCGTTTGAGATTTCCTCAACCTGAGTGGTCATGGTGGTAACTGGTTCCGAAACTAGTCCACTTAGGATCCACCCAAAAATAGTATTTTGTGCCAATAGTTTGTTTGAAAT